>NC_141165.1:1477500-11477500 GCF_055505025.1 Bos grunniens
AGTCGTGTCCAACTCTTTGTGACCCCATGGACTGCAGCACACCAGGATTCCCTGTCCATCACCAACTCCTGGAGTTTACTCAAACTCACATCCATCGAGTCGGTGATGCCATCCAACCATCTCATCCTCTGTCGTCATCTTTCTCCTCCTGCCATCAATCTTTCCCAGCATCAGGGTCTTTTCTATTGAGTCAGTTCTTTGCAACAGGTGGCCAAAATATTGGAGTTTCAGCTTCAGCATCCATCCTTCCAATGAACATTCAGGTCTGATTTCCTTTAGTTAGATCTCCAACTGCTGGTTGGACCTCCTTGCAGTCCCAGAGACTCTCAAGAGTCTTCTCTAAAACCACAATGCAAAAGCATCAATTCTTTGGCACTCAAATTTCTTTATAGTCCAACTCTCACATCCATGCATGACCACTGGAAAAACCGTAGCCTTGACTAGACAGACCTTTGTTGGCAAAGTAATGTCTCTCCTTTTTAATATGTTGTATAGGTTGGCCATAGCTTTCTTCCAAGGATTGGTTTACTGAAGCTTATACAACTTGTCATCATAAATGACACACGGATCTTCTAGCAAATAAGTTGATGCCACTGTGGTAAATATGATTCTGTCCTCAAGACACTTCCTTTCCAGACTCCCTTGACATCCCAGACTTCTGTTACTTCTCCATGTCCATACCTCTGGGTAGAATTTAGCACACTGAAGAGGTAAAAATCAATGATGATAATGTGATACAATGATTTTTATTTTCATACTCTTCAATATGCTGCAGAAAATTCAAAAGAGAAATTCAAAAATGTTTTAGAAGGCATGTTGCATATGTCACTCCGGGTACATATATAGTATCCTGATGCTGCAGACAACTGCTTAGCTGTTCATTTTATTAAGAAAAAAACCCAGAGTCTCTTAAAAGCTAAAACTGAACCGCATTTTAATTTTAATATTTAGAAAATCAAAAAGAACATTTTGGCAAGCTTGTGATTATTTCTAATTGCCTTAGAGAACTAGTGTTCTGGGGAGGGGTTTGATAAGAAATAAAGCATAGAGAATCGATTTTGTATGCTGGTTAATTGGATGCCAATGCCACGCTCTATACAGCACCACTCTGTGGCACACTCTGTTCCTGCTGCAGAGGGCACAGCAGAAGAGAAGCAACGCCTGGGCAACCTTGTAGGCCAGTCCCCGGGGAAGGGCTCAGGGACACGTGCTGTCCGGGCATGCACATCTATCAGATGCTTTACACGAGTTTTTTCCTCGCCTATATTGCAGACATGACACAATTACTGGATTTATTAATTCCTTGTTGCATGGACTAGAGATTTCCCCACGTGATGGACTAATGCATATTGCATTAGCTCTGACATCTGGGGCTCTACACCCACCAACTTCAAGAGATTAACTGCAACAACAATGCAACTTTCCCTTCGCCTCAGTGTGAGGCTCCTCTCTCGCTCCCACCCTCCCTCCCTCCACACATCCTCCCCTTTCTCCTGCTCTCTTAAGCACTCAACAGGCTTTTCTCAGCAATGAAAGCAAGAACGTGTTTGATTTACAACCTCATTTTGTCTCCACTTGTATTTCACCTTCCATCTTCACATTTCTTATTGAAAACCAGGATGAGTGGGGGAAGACGTATGGACTATCTATTTTCCTCTCAATCTTTCAAGTCTTTGGAGAAGCACCAATCACCATTCAAGTTGTCAAGAATTCTATCAAGATCTAGAAGCAGGGCTCGGAGGAGCACAACAGCATATGGTTCTTACATTAGACCTGGGGTCTGGGGGCCACTTCATCTTTGGTGGGGCTAAGAGAGCCGGCAGAGAGTGCGGTGGTCACAGGCCTGCTGGGATCGTTGTCCTCCCCTCGCACCTGCTCAGATAAACGCCTCCTGCCGTCCGGAGTTTGTGCCCGAGTCCCTCTGTTGGCGGCGTTGTTCTGCTGCTGTCTCCCACTTTCTTTTGTTCCTCCCGTCTTCTTTTCTTCCTGCTGTTCAACCCCTGCGCTCCGCATCTTGCCCCTTAGGCTAACGTCAAAGGCAGGTGTTTCAATGTTTCAGGTGAAGCTCTCAATCTCAGTTATTTGTAAAGTTGCCTGTGGAAGCAGGCCAAGTTTTTAAAAGGCAAGGAAACAAGCACCGTCACATAGATGTTAACTGACGCAAGCCTCAACTTCAGAGAGACAGTGTCCTAGTCATCATGACCTGGTTACTCGTGTCCTGCCTGGAAGGGCAACCACAGTCCTAGCCAATATGTCACCAGATAGGAATATGTGCCCTCATTCGCCCATTTTTTTCCCCAAAAGAAGCCAGAAATATTGATTTCCATGTAAAATTTTCCTGCTTATAAACCTTGGCAACTAATTCACGTTTTTAAAGAAAGTGTAGTGCAAGGCAAACAAAGCTCCTTCATAGGTATGATTAGCTCCATGCGTTGATAGCTCTGGCTTAGGACTCTATCCCAAGTGGATATGCCAGGAAATGCCAGGAATGTTTGTCCAGAAATTCAGACTTTTGGATAGTTTTTATCTTCAGAGAGCTGCCTCTCAATCTACTTTTGTCAAAAACACTTTTACACTCTTACATGTCTCCTCCTCTCTTAATATCAATTCACCAAATGTTTGAGTATCTCTGATAACTGTGATACCATTCAGGACACAGTGAAAAATGCAAAGATATTGGGAATGGATTAGACTGCTACAAAATTGACCCAAACTAGTGTTGGCTTAAACAAGGTGGATATTTGCATCTCACATCACACCCAGTAGTAAATAGTTCAGAGGTGGTGTAATCTCTCCACAGTGTCAGGGACCTACAATCCATCTGAACGGTGGCTCTGTTATCCCCGAGGTGTGGGCCTTAACGTTATGGCCCAGGATGGCCCAGTATCTACTCCCGTCAAGTAACTCCAATGTCGCTGTGGCAAAATGAAGAGCAATGAAGAAGGAACACTGGGTTTTACTCTTTTAGCTTTTCATTTTATATTGGTGTGTAGTTGATCAACAATGCTGTGAAAGTCTCAGGTGGACAGCATGGGGACTCAGCCATACACGTGCATGTACCACTCTCCCCCAAACACCCCTCCCATCCAGGCTGCCACTTAATGTTGAGCAGAGTTCCCTGTGCTTACAGTAGGTCCTTGCTGGTTCTCCATTCAAAATACAGCAGTGTGTACAGTCCATCCCAAACTCCCTAACTGTCCCTCCCGCCCCCTTCTTCCCACCCTGTAACCATAAGTTTGTTCTCTAAACGTGTGAATCTCTTTCTGTTTTGTAAATAAGTCCGGTTGTATCATTTCTTTTTAGACTCCACATGTAAGGGGTGTCATACGCTGTCTCTCCTTCTCTGCCTGACTTCACTCAGGGGCACAGCCTCTAGGTCCACTGGGCTTTAGCTGACTCTCTCTGGAAATCACGTAACTCGTGGTTCGATCACATTATGCCCACGACAGGCGCTTGGTGCCAGCTTGTTGGCATGGAAGGAAGGTAAGTGTAGCGACCACGCAACTGGTGACTAATATTCTTTGCTAAACCACCATATTCATATGCCATCTGCCAGGAATACGAATTGTCAAAGGTAGGGAATGCCCAGAAGGTTTTAATACATAGCCTGTACCCTCACTCCGTGTATAAATCTTATTCATGATTATTCTTAGCTTCAAAGGCCACTGGTTGAGATATATAGTTTTAAATCTGGGTGACAATGTGCTTAACTAAAAGTTAAGATTCTATTAGGATAGAAAAAAGAGAAAATACTGGGTTGGCCAAAAAATTTCCTTTGGGTTTTTCCATAATATTTTATGAAAAAATATGAATGAATTTTTTGGCCAACCCAAGGGATGCTGGGAGACAAGTAGAACATTTTGCTATAATGAACTGGATATAGTCTTTGCCCCAAAGGAACTTATTATTTAGTGGGAAAGATAGATGTGTACATAACTGATTATATTGAGATTAATTAATTGTGTTCTACCTTAAAAGACGAAAGTGTTATGGGAAGCACAAATGGTAAGGGGAGAGGTAATCCATTGCTGATAATTTAAAGAATCAAACAAGTGTAATGAGTTAGACAAAAATGGATACTTCAGAATATGCCAAGGTCCTGGGAAAAGCCCACCAATCCAATCAGGATTACCTTCAAAGCTGAGTAGACAGAACCATGTTTCCCACAGGACGGAAGTTAAGGAGGATCAAATATTGGTCAGAAAACCTGTGTCTTGCTTTCTTCCACATGGTCCAAATTTAAACTTATCACTTGAGCCTATTACTCACAGCATGCTCTTTCAATTTCAAAATGTCCTGATTCGAGCAATAATAAATCATTTGGTCACTCTAACGTTTAGGGACTGGGTTTTAGGAGACTAGGAGAGAATGTGGGGAGGGGAGCTAGGAAATGATAGACGTTTGGGTGGTGCCCAAGGTGAGCTTTTCCCAAGGCCTTGTAAGTGTTCACTGAAGTTACTGACTTCAGGATAGCACGAGTATAACTGGGTTTCTCAAGGGAGTGAATGGGATGAAGTCAGTATACTAGATGGAATGGCATTATTCCAAGAGACTTCAGGATAGCACGAGTATAACTGGGTTTCTCAAGGGAAAGAGTGAATGGGATGAAGTCAGTATACTAGATGGAATGGAATTATTCCAAGACAGCAGGGGACAGAGGAGCAAAAGTGGGGGGCGGGGAGTGCAAGGCAGGAACTTTGCTGAAATCTTGGAGAAAGGTGCTAGATTTCACAGTGGTGAAACTGAAGGCTCAAGTCAAGCTTATCTGGTTTGCCAGAGAATAGGACTGCTACACGCATCATCGTTATATCTTACACTTTGGTGTAGATACCGCGTCAGCAGCAACCTGAAGGACACTTTATTCACTGAATTGGAACTCCAACTGGAGTTTGCATTTCCACGCACTAACAGGTCCTTCCTCAGACTCTCAAATAAATCAACAGTTCCCTTCCAACTTTACTTTTTGAGTTCATAATCATTTTAAGAGCATAACCTACAGTCTTCCCAATTTCTTCCTTTCCCAGATAGGATTAGACAAGCCACCCCACACCAATGCTCACTGCTAGTAACTTCCTTCTCTGCTGTTCTCTCATAGCTGACTTAGACAATGGAATGAAAATGAGAAAGCACTGGTGTGAGGAAAGTTTGCCCACATGACACTCAATGAAAACATGTAAACAAATTATAAACTGGCATAAAGGAGATCTGGGTTGTGTTTTAATTTGGAATCATCTACATTCTTCGGGAAAGTCACTTCACCTCTTTGAATTTGAATTTAAGAATTCAAGGAACGATATTTAGAGATCAGACCAGTTCTTGGCTAAATGCTTTCCACAAAACACTTATTCCAGGAGATCTTGTTCTTTTAGCAGAAAAATGCTGTCATTTTTCTGCACCTGAGGAAGCCACATCACACACTGGAATTCCTTAAGAGAGTTCTTGTCCTGAGAATTTCTGTTTAATTGTGTCATATCTTCCATACCCCAAACAAAGGATGTCTCTATTGCTATTTCACATTTCAGAACAAAGCTAGCTCCATCATCTGGATGCTGTCATGAATCACATATTCTCTCTTATCACTCAGGTCCATGCATCTATATTCGTATCGGTTTATTTCCACCTCTGGCTTCTTCTGGTTCTGCCTAGGACATGCTATGTCCAAATTACCCGTGTGCAGCTGGGGTAGCTTCACCTAAATGCTTTAGGCGTCTCCCTTCTCAAGGTCACCTCTGCTCTGGTCCTTCTTGAACTGATTGTGTAGAGTGTGCTTCTGAATTTCCAATTGAATTAAGATTTGTCTATTCTTATTTTTGAATTTTTTGTGAAGGGGCTGGATCCACTCTAAGTTTTCTATATTATCTTCTATTCTTTCTACCAATATTTTCCTTCTTCTTCCTCTTAGAATTTCCTCCCAGTTCTCTTTTCTTTGCTTTTTTTCCTCCTTAGCTTAAAAGGGGCTCCTATTTGCTTCTGTTACCCAAATGCAGTTAACATTTTCATATCTTGTTGCATGACACCAGCTATTTTGGGGGGAAGGGGCTAGATGGTGAACTTTATAGATAATTATATCACTTTCCCCTCAAAGTTAGGTCTCAAAGTCATTTTTTGAAAGACCAGGTAGTAAAATCTTGAAAACTTATCTGGTCTTTTTTCATAGTACATTTATTATAACTGAATGTTCTGCTGCTGTTTTTGTCAACTTTATTAATAGCTAACCTAATGCTTAACTAAGGGCATGATAGAGAGTTTTAATTACCTTTGTGTTTAATCACCTTTGCGTTTACATTCAGCTGGTCTTCCACCATCCTAGATGTGGAAACAAAGATTTTCTCGAAAAGAATTATATGTAATCTTCTGGTTTGCAAAGGCATCCCATATGCCTATTTAGAAGAGCTCCCTTCAAGGTGGGCTAAGAGAAAACTCAGAAGAAAGGAGCCTCTGCCTCGGAAAAGCATTGCTGTTGTTGCTGTTTGGTCACCAAGTTGTGTCTGACTCTTTTGAGACCCCAGGGACTGTAGCCCGCCGGACCCCTCTGTCCACGGGATGCCCCAGGCAAGAACACTGGAGTGAGTTGCCGTTTTCTTCTCCAGAGGAGCTTCTTGATCCAGAAATCAAACCTGTGTCTCCTGCATTGGTGGCCGAATTCTCTACCACTGAACCACCAAGGAAGCCCAGAAAAAAACATGGGCTTGTGTTATTATAAGCAAGGCATCTAACCTTTCAGCTTCATTTCCTCAACTGTATAATGCACAGAATAAAACATTTTTTCCTACTTGGACATGCTTTATTGAAATTCAATAGCACACATTATCTAACATGAGTTACAGTCTATATTATTTTTCCTGTTTCTATAATTGGCTTCCTGACTTTTTCTTTCTTTGGTTTTTCTTATCTCTCTCTCTCTCTTTTTTTTTTTTTTTTACTAGTTTCTAGGTCTTTTCATTGAAATACTCCTACTGTTAAAATTTGTTTTCTCTATACTTTCTGTGAAATGAGCTTTTTATTTGAACAATATACCATTACTGATTTTCAGTCGCTCATGACCTGCAAAAATGGCAATTGCATATTTTCAACCTTGCTCCTAATAAAACGAGCCAGTAGAAGTCGCTAACGCAAGCCGATCCTCTGAGCGCACGCTGCCTCTCCCACGGCGCCATTTCCCAGACTCCCAGGACGCGCTGCTCTTCTCCCCTTAGGGTCGCATGTTTTCTCCATTAAAGCTCAGGAGAAAAAGACTGAAAACACAGAAATAAAAATCCAAAAATCATGACTCACCTCCTACATTTCGGTAAACAATTTTTCCTGATTAAAATTAAGTTAATTTTCTGTAGAAAATTAGGAAAATACAAAGATTGAAAAACTCTTGTAATTAAACATTACCTATCTACCTCCAAATTCATTACCAACATTTCCTAGGTAAGTAGAAAGATATAGAAATACAGCATGCAAATACAGGGGGGAAAAGAGCGTCTTCATTATAGTTTTTAAAAATACATTTATTTTATAGCTACTATTTTGTGTTATTTTAAAATTTAATATATTATTAATATTCCAATATTATAAATTATTCTTTTTCATATCAATTATTCTTTTACATATCTCAACATATTTTTAAATGTTGCATGATATTTCATTTTAAGGGATTATTAAATTTGAATATTCCTCAGATGTTCACAGATGATTTTGGTCTTATAGAATGTATCATGATGAAAATTCTAATAAATCAATGTCTGCATCAATTTACAATTCTTTGTTAAGGATAGACTATTACAAGTGGAAATTTTTGATCAAAGTTGCTCAGATGTTATTAGCTTTGATAATTTAAATTGCTCTACAGAAAGGCTGTATCAGTTTACACATCCAAGGGCAGTTTATGCATTTGTTTACTTCCTTAGACCAGATTTCTCAAATTTTTGGTCTCAGACTCCTTTTTTCTCTGAAAAATTATTGAGATTCACCAACGTTCTTTGACTTAAGTGGGTATTATGTACATATATAAATATTTAGCACATGTGAAATTAAAACTGAGAAGACTGTAAATGTCTATATATTAATTTATTTTAAAATAACAATAAGCTTATATAGTAATAAAAGTAATACTATGAAAAATAATTGTATCTTTCAAACTAAAAATGTCTCATCTGGCTTAATGGAATGTTGTTGGATTCTCATACTTGCTTCTATGTATATATTTAATCTGCCGTTGGTTGAAATATATAAAAAGAAAGTCCTGATTCACACATAAATGTGGCTGAAAGAAGAAAAGTATTTTAATGGCCTTTTCAGATAATTGTAGCTATACTTCTTTGAAACTACCTGAAGTCCAATGAGTGGTAGCTTCTTAAAGGCTGGTTGCAATTTGGAACCAGAACTCAATGTTTTGTATTCTGCTGAGTTAAAATTCAATGGTCTATCTTAACTTAAATGAATCTTTTACTCATTCGTGATTATGTAAAATCATGTGTTAAAAAAATCTTGATTTCCAAAGTTATGCAGGTCTTCCAGTCTTTGATGCATTTCATTATAGAATATAAAAAAAAAATCACATTTATTAACATCATCATTGATCTCATCAGAGAAGCCTCAAGTCTCAGGCAGCTGTCAAAATGGTGTTTCTTCAAAGCTTGGATCTTGTGATTGGCCTAAATGCTGTCAGTTGTTTTCCTTGAAGCCACAGACTCCATTTATTTTCAAGACAATATCCTCCAAAGTATAACTCTGAATACCCACAGTTTGTCTGTCCATCATTCTTTCAGGTAAGAATGTGGCCCCCGAGTAAAAATGGCTAGTGCAGTTCACATCTCAAAGTGATTTTTTTTTCACAACAATTGTTATATGCAATAGAAGGGCTTTAATGTTCTTCCCATATCATCGCAGAATATTAAAAACACCCATACTCAAGGGTTGAGATGTAATGAAATTAACATTTTTACTACTTCAGCAAGGACTTTCTTAAATGAAACTATTTAATAGCTTTATTTTTTCTGCAACTTAAAGTTGGTGAAGACCACAATTACCATCAGTACAGTATTTTTTTCCCCTCCATGGTCTTAATTTGTTTTAAGTTACCATTGCTTTTGCACAATTCATGCAAGTATCAGCACAGTGATAAGGCAGATAGTATCTTAATATTACTATAAAAATAATTTTGGCCTTATAGCCAAAAGGAAAGAGGGGTTCTGCTATCATACTTTTATTACAATTATTAAAACTATTCTTCCTATTCCATCTTCAATGAATGGAGATAGGAATGGATTAAAAGAATTATTTTTCACCCCCCCCAAGCAATATTTAATTTTCCTTACTAATATTCAAGAAAGAGAAACAAACTTCTCAACTGATGGCACAAAGACACATAAAGACAAAGGCTCCCCCATTTGAAGAGAAGCTGGAGAGAAAGTAAACATACATTTACTTAAAAAATAGTATTTATGTGTTTAAAGTACAAATTAGTTTGGTACAGAACATCTCATGTCTGTTTTATTTCCATATCCCTCAGACTGACAATGGGATGCCTATCAATTAATTCATTTAGAGAGCCATACACCACAAGAAATAAATTATTTGTCCTCTGGAGCTTGTCACAAGGGGATTTTTAAAAAACCATTAAACGGAAAGACAACTGTTCATCTTACAAAGATGAAAGGCCAGTTCCTCCTCCTCAGCTGACAGTTTCTTTGCAAAAATGATATCTACTGTGTATGGTGTTTTACATGGAATAAAACATGCTTATATACAAGTTACTTAAATTATTTGAATTTTTCTTATGTATGAAACTGGATTAGTTGTAACATTAGTGAGTATTTAATAAAATAATGGGTATGATATATTTAGCACTTTGCCTGGCGCCTACTAAGTTCTCAGCCACTGATCATGGTGGTCATAACAGTAGGATCAGCAGAAAAAATAGCAAATGCAGGAGCTAGTGTGTTAGGAATTAGTAACTGAGGTTTGGCAGGGTGAAGGGAGTCTCATGCCGCCCAGAAAGGCAGAGATGGAATTGGTCTTCACAGGCTCTTTTTCCTCCATGACCTAAAGTCTTCCTTCTGTGCCGTAGCTGTATTTCCGGGGCTCTCAGAAAGTGTTCTTAGCTCTCCTGTGGGTTTGATATCCTAACACCAGACAGCGGGCCTCTCGACTTATCGTGCAGATACAGTCCTCCTTCCATGCTGGGGTATTCCAGGCCCACCCTCAGATACCAAGACTCTGAGGCTCAAGTCCCATTTATTAAATGGCAATTGAGTACCATCCACAGTTGGATGAACCCACGGACACAGAACCTGCAGGTTCAAAAGCCCAAAGTGTGACTCTGCCTCTAAGTGGGGACCCTCTTCCCCAAACATTAGTTTCATATTTCCATAACCCTAACAGAAATAGATGGGAAACAATGGAAACAGTGATAGACTTTATTTTCTTGGGTTCTAAAATTGCAGCAGATGGTGACTGCAGCCATGAAATTAAAAGATGCTTGGCCTTCAGAAGAAAAGCTATGATAAACCTAGACAGCGTAATAAAAAGCAGAGACATTATTTGGCCGACAAAAGTCTGTCTAGTCAAAGCTATGGTTTTTCCAGTAGTCATGTATGGATGTGAGAGTTGGACCATAAAGAAGAAGTCTGAGCACTGAAGAACTGATGCTTTTGAAGACTCCTGAGAGTCCCTTGGACAGCAAGGAGATCAAACCAGTCAATCCTAAAGCAAATCAATCCTGAATATTCATTGGAGGGACTAATGCTGAAGCTGAAGCTCCAATACTTTGGCCACCTGATGTGCAGAACTGACTCTTTGGAAAATACCCTGATGCTGGGAAAGATTGAAGGCAGGAGGAGAAGGGGACGACAGAGGATGAGATAGTTGGATGGCATCACTGACTCGATGGGCATGAGTTTGAGCAAGATCTGGGTGAAGGTCAAGGAAGCCTGGCGTGCTGCTGTCCATGGGGTTGCAAAGAGCTGGACACAACAGAGTGACTGAATAACAATAGAAATGGTGCGTTACTCATAAACATGAAATAGTGAAGTGTTAACAGCATGAACTTTGGAGAGAGCAACCTCAAGTCAGAATCCAGCTTTCTACTTCTTACAAACATAATTTTGGAATCATCCCTTTCTTATCAGTAAAAAAATAAAAGTGAGCTACAAGTGCTTGTCTGACGGAAGAGCAGTGAAGATTGTTAAATGAGTTAGCATCTAGAAATGCAGAGGCACACAGAGCCAGGCACACGGTGGATGGTAAGCAAATGGCTATTTGATGATTAACTCTTACAGAAAACATTTGCTCTTCTGGGTCCTGATTTTTGGTCTCTTAGACTAAATAGCTTCATTATTTCCCTCCCTCTTCAGTTCCCAGACACATCACAGACTTATAAGAATATTAAAAACTCAGGACTATAGCTACACAGAGTTTCCCATAATCCTCTTTCTGCTTTGCGCTCCTGAAGCTATTTCATAGAAAAGTGACCTTATTTTTAAATAGAGGGGGCAATTGAAAACCAGTGAACGGACCTACCCCCTAATGATTTTTTTCTCAGACATAATTATAATAATTAGCATTATAAAGTGCTAATTATCTTTGGACACAGAGGACCTGCACACCAGAGACAGAGGTCCGCATTAAGTAAAGTGGATTTCACTTTCTTCAGTTAAGAGATTTCTCCATTTTCCTCTTTGTAATGATGCAAGAGATACTTAGTCCACCAAGCCTCATTTTAGAACTTTTTCCAGATAAAGAAACTATCTGCTGGCCATTCACAGCCGGTCTACGTATCGAGCCTATGTATATACAAAGAAATTGTTCCATAAGCATCTCTTTTGGTTCAGTGATTTTTATTTGATTGTGGGCCAGTGCCTAGGACCTGGGAAGAATCCAAAGCTGTAAAGATCATGAGTTTCTTGCTTAGATGGCAGATTATTCTGGTTAGCATACAGATTGGCACCCTCCTACTCCGTCAGAATCTTAGAAGCTGGTGGGGTGATTGTTGAATGTGTCAGGTGTATGGGAGAGAAACTCAGCATGCAGTAAGACGTTCTCAGTCGTGTCTGACTCTTTGCGACCCCATGGACTGTAGCCTACCAGGTTCAACCATCCATGGGATTTTCCAGGCAAGAATACTGGAGTGGATTGCCATTTCCTTCTCCAGGAGATCTCCCTGACTTAGGGATTGAACCTGGGTTTCCCGCATTGTAGGCAGATGCCTTATTGTCTGAGCCACCACCTAGACAATAGGACTTAAGAAATCATCTATTTCAACCATTTAATTTTGCAGAGAAGTAACTGAGGTCCAGGACTACATGATGGGAGAACCAGAATGGAAAACTCGAGCTGCTGATGCTTTCAGGTAAATCATTATCACTTTGTGTTGGGCTTTAGGTCAGAGGACTTTTACTAAGAAAAGTCAGGGTCATGTATTAGAGTGCAGAAGAGAGTTAGATTAAAGAATGAGGCATTGCTGTAAGGTAATGAGCAAAATGACTCTGGGCTTCCGTTTAGCAATGGCATAATTGTTAATATTATCTAGTCCTCGCCTCACTAACTTGAGACATTAGATACTGAGGCAGAGTTTAAAACAGAGTAGTAGCAATGCAAAACTGTAAAGAACCATGCACATTTTCTGAGGGCCCCAGACACTTACCTCCTTAGGTCAAGTGTTAGTAGCTCAGTCGTGTCCAACTCTTTGCGATCCCATGGGCTGTGGTCCGCCAGGCTCTTCTATTCATGTATTTCTCCAGGCAAGAATGCTGGAGTGAGTAGCCATGCCCTCCTCCAGGGGGTCTTCCCAACCTAGGGATTGAACCCATGTCTCCTGCAGTGCAGGCGGATTCTTTACCATCTGAGCCACCAGTGAAATCCCTTAGGTCAAACCTGCTCCCTATTCAACATAGACACATGTCTCCAGCTTCAGTCTAGAGATACCCTGTGGTCCTCTAGTGAGGTAAGTTTCATGCCCAGACAGCTTCATTCAATTGGAAGTGCTTACTTGGGTGAGGTAAAAATCTACCTTCTCAAAATGCCCACTCACTGAACCTGTTCTGAACATTGAGATACAAACAAATAAATGTTTTACTTTAAAGAAAAACGTTCAATTATTTAAAAATATGAACATGATTCCCTTAATCCTCCCTAAGCCTGTGTTTCTCAAACTCAGCTGTATCAGAATCTTCTGAAGTATTGGTAAAACACCATTGCTGACCCCCAACCCCAGAGCGTCTGATTCACAGGTCTGGAGTGGTACCCAAGGATTACTTTTCCAACAAGTTCTCAGGTGATATGGTCTGAGGACTGCATTTTGAGACTCCCAGCTCTAAGCTAATCAGTTATCTCCATTGTACATTTGAGGCATACTTTCCTAATTGATGTCACTTCGTTTGTCCTTTTTTGAATGCTTTAGAAATTTCCCTGTTAACTTTTTTACACTTTTTATATTTGCTCAAGTTTTCCTTAGTGGGCATGTATGGCTTTTTCTACTTGAGGGGGAAAAAAAGTACACATAAAAAATAACGTTAAATAAAAGTATAATTGTCAATATAAAGAAAGATGACTAAAATAATTTATCTCATTATCATATTTTTATAGCCCTTATGAAATATGTTTTATTTGAACTGGAATGCCTTTTCTAGGTAAATTATTTCTATTTCCATCAGTGAACACTGTGGTGATTGGGGGAAAACATGCCTTTTTGGAATTAACTTTATTTGGAGTTTATGGCAACATGAGAAAGCCTAAATTTACAAACTAAAGACCTGATTTTGAAACCCAAACTCATGGATTTCATGGACACTGTGATGTGTTTTGACAGTGTGTCTTTAGAGTTTGGTTTCCTCCTTTTTGAACGGCACTAAAGTAGCAATGTGTGTGCCTGTTAGTGGCTCAGTCGTGTCTGATTCTTTGCCATCCCATGGATGGTAGCCCGCCAGGCTCCTCTGTCTATGGATTTCTCCAGGCAAGAACACCGGGGTGGGTTGCCATGCCCTCCTCCAGGGGATCTTCCCAACACAGGGATAGAACCTGGGCGTCCTGCATTGCAGGCTGATACTTTACCATCTGAGCCACCGGGGAAGTCCCCAAATAGTGACAGCTGCCCTTTACACTCTGTATAGAAGCGAGGGGAAACACACTGACACTGGTGTATCTATAAAGGCCTTGCGTGTTTTGTTATAACCTCCAAAGTTTATTCACATGGACACTGCTTTCATTTTCTCATTTGGAATTCCACTTTGTGAGAAGAAAAATAATATAAGTTCATTGGCTTTAGAAGTGTCTTCAGGCAGGAGCCCTTTACTGGCCAAGCTCACTGCTGACACATGTCATCTCACTCAACTTAGCCTTCAGTTTCACCGAGTTAAAGCTTGTGCACTGTCTCCAGGGAAAGCCAAGTCTACAGTCCATGAGAGTCTGTGCCTCTCAGCCCCCTGGATTAGATGCGGTGGCAATGAGACTTCAAGTTCTCCTTGGAACCCACCTTGATCAGCTGCTCGGTCATGTCTGTCTCATTGCAAGCCTATGGACTGTAGCCCGCCAGGTTCCTCTGTCTATGGGATTTCCACGACAAGGACACTGGTGTGGGTTGCCGTTTTCTCCTCCAGGGTGGAGGCCGCAGACAAAGCCTGTAACCCTACCCCAGTTCCTTTTGTTGTTGTTGTTTCTTTTCGTATTATAGAGTGTGGGTTTTTCCTTTGCATTTTATTTTATACTGGAGCACAGTTGATTAACAATGTTGTGCTAGTTTCGGGTCTACAACAAAGTGGTTCATTTATGCACATACATGTATCTAATATTTTTAAATTATTTTCCCAATTAGGTTGTTGTAGAATATTGACGCGTACACCCTCGAATCAGAAAGAATGGAGGTGGTTAGAATATAATTCCTTCTCTGTGGCTGACGAGAGAAAGAACCCCAAAGTTTGGGAACATGACCTGGTGAGGCTCACACTGAATAAACCACAGGATGAGTGTTGATGGGCATGTCTTGGATGTCAGGACTGGGGTAATTTTTGAAGTACCGTTCAGACTTCTACTAACTCTTGGAGAAGAAAAACGCGGGGGAAAATCAGTTGAGTCAACAGAGTGCTCCTTCCTGAGTGTGCTACAGATGTTCCTCACATTTTCTCACATAACTCTCCTTGTAGTCATTCTGGAAATGTTCACAACTTATTTTCAGATGGCTCCTCTTTATTCTATGGAACTACTTTTCCACCAGAATGAATTTAGCAGGCTATCAGAAATGATATTTTCACACTACTGTTTTAGGTAAAGATGCACTCACCAGTAAACTCCACCAGTTTCTAATCAGAAAAAGAGTCACCTGGAATTATTTGAATTGCCTCTGTGCTTGGCTGAGTCCAAAATAATTTGCCATGCATATAAGTACAGGGTGATGCAGAAAGAAAAATGCATTTTCAAAAAAAAAATAGCTCCTTTATAATTCTTCTCTACTTTGTACAGCACCCACCCACCACTTCGTATGAAGTCTTTTCTTCCTCCTGTACTGAGTGCCACGAACTTTCAGTTCATTGCATTTTAAGTACAAGCTCCTCATTAACCTTCAAGTTACTTTTTGTTACTTACACAGACTTGCTTTCACTCTTCAATTAGTATATTTTTCAACAGATTATTTTCAATTGGTATATTTGAAATATACTGATAATTGATGAATACATGTATATTGATACTTGATAATTATATATGTATATGATTGATATATTGGGGGTATAATGGGTTGGGATGGAACATGCCATCATTTTTCTATTTAAAATTTTAAAAATTATTTTTGTAATTTAACAACTTTTCCCTTAGGGATAAAGTTTTCAGAAATAAGTAAGAGTCATTGTGAGGGGTATGTGTATATTTAAAACATACAGTGAAAAGATGTGACAACTTACCTATGCAGAGGGATAGAACACTATGGACCTCCTCTGCCTGATTTCTGGGATGAAGCAATTCTTTATTCCATTATATTTCATTAGATTTCCTTGTTTCCTCCCAGTCTGCAGGTCAAATATTTGCACCTGAATGATGCTCAGCTCTGTGAAAGACAGGCTGGCTGGATCAGCTGCTGTCTCAGACAGTCTTTAAAAGTGTTTTCAGCATGTCTTCAGACAGTTATTTTTCCCTCTGTTCAATTTTGCTCATCTTACTTAACTTTTCAAGTGCTACTATTTCCTTTTTAAATGTGGTATTGAGAAGTGCAAACATTATTGAAAGAGAGACTCTTACTAGCATAATTGTGCATTATCTTCCTTTTATATTGCAGATGGAAAACATTAAACCTAGAGGGAATAGAAATCTGCTCAATCAGATATTGATAGTACAATTTCCTTTAAAAAGACTTACCTGTGGAGAAGAAAAATACAGTTTGTTTTTTTTTTTAAAGGAAGTAACTTTCCATCATTTTAAAAAAGATCCAAATGACATAGGGAATTAAAATTCTATCTTCTGGGAGCCAGACTTCCTTGAGGATGCTATCCTTTCCCTTTTGCAATTTGGTATTTTAGTGGGGAATTGAGGTGGGAGGAGGGGGACTCTTGTAAGTGGTATATCATAATTTGGGATCAGAGGAGAGCTTGGAAAGAGCCTCTGTCCGATGGCTTAGATTAAATTCTATTCACAATAATTACTTACCAAAAATTTAACAGTTTTATCTCAGCATAATTGACAAAGGGTAAACTACACAGATTTAAAGTGTTCAATTTGATAGCTTTGACTGATGTGTAAAACCATGAAACCACTGCCAAAATCAAGAGTGGACACATTGGCCCTAATACCTTCCTCACCTCTGACCTGGTCTCAGGCAATCTGCTTTCTGTGCCTGTGGGTTCATTTCTGCTTTGTGTTCCATGGAGACGGAGAAGCCAAACCTGCACAATTATTTTTAGATTCATCCGGGCTGTTGCATGAATCAAGGGTCCATTGCTTTTTATTACTGATTAGTCTTTATGTGAACATATGCTTTCATTCAATTTGGGTAAATAAATAAAAATGGAATTTCTAAATAAGTAGAGATAGATGCCCACCTATTTTTAAAGAAATTGCAAAATTGTCTTCTAAAGTGGTTGTACCTGAAAAAAAAAAATAAAACAAAAACCTGGACAAAATATCTTGGCTTTTAAGCTAGTAGACAAGGTGGGCAGGTAATTTGGCCCCTGTTACTCCAGTTTTGCCAGAAACGGAAGAATGATAATTACTTTTAATTTAAAAAGAACATTCAAGGAGGACATGAGGTGTCAATATCGCTTTCAGATACAGATGTGAGAAAAGATTTACATGAAGAGGCGTTAACCAAACTGGACTGTTGTGTTATCAGTGGTTCATATGGAGATCTGAAATTTCTTGTAACTGAACATTCTTGAAGTTTGACAAATGATATCTTCACTCTAATGATAGTTCTGATTAACAATAACCTCCAAAATACAAACTTTGCCTGTTACAAAGGGAAGTTTTTCTTTTGTGTAATTTCCATTGTGAAAGTTTTTTTCAGTAGAGTAGTACTTTAATTTCCTGAGTCTGTCTTACAAACTGGAATGCTTGTAGAAGTCTTTGAAAAATACAAACATTTAACATTTTCCTTTCTCTCTATAAACATGGTTCTTACAGAATGAATATAAGACATGAAAATAATTTGAGTTTAGAAGTTAAAATGGGATGACTCTAGGGAGCTCTGCTCATCAGAGTTTTAAGGAGAAATGTCTAGCTTAAAACCTCTGACAAGAAATGACTAGACACTGGCGAGAGAAACGGCTCGTTACTTTGCTCATCTTAGCGGCAGCTCCAAGACTCTTCATAAGATGCATGCTTGTTGCATCTTCATGATACTGACTCCTCATTTTCTCTTCTAACCCTTCCTGCTGCCAGTTCCATCCCCAAATTTCATGGTATCTGTATCCTTTCAGAAAAGATTGCTCCTGTCTGACTACTCCTAGAGTTATTTATCCAGTCTAGCTACCTTCTTCCCCACCACACGCATGCACCCTTCTGCTTCAATCTTGTCTCTGTAAAGGGGATCATCAGTAATTCAGACTGTAACCACCAAAGACAAAATCAACTCCCTAAAATAGCTGTCTCAGAAATCCCTAAAATCATTGTGGTTCAAGGCTTGACATTTTGTCTTCATTAGCCCAGCTGTGTATCCTTCATAAATTCCATCAAAGAGCTGACCATTTTCTCCTCACTGTTTTGAAAGTCTAATGTGAATATTAATTAACCCAGCAGTAATACAATTTGGGTTGTCAACAGCAAACTCCAAACTCAGAGACAGTTCAAATGACCATTATCTGGAAGAAAATGAGACAGAATGAAAAGCCATTTCTTATTAAGATGCTTAATTTACAAATTAAAATCTCCTCAAACACTCATTTCAGAGTTGGCCCTATTTGGAGCAGTGGTGGTGGGTAATAAATATTGTTCTAAATTTATTTAAAATGTAGGATGATGAAATAATTATGCATAAGTTGATATCTTTTCAAAATTTCTTAAAACTTTTACAATAGTGATAAGATCAAAGCTGATGAGTCAATATAGGCTTATAAATAAACATATAGGTTAGCATAAAATTTATTTTTAAGCTTTCTTTAACTATTACTGCATAGAATTTATACCCAGTCCCTCTTTCTAGATTGTAAGAAAACATTTGCTTTTAAACATGTAGAGAAGTAGATGTGGTTAAGATTGGTGTGATTAATTCTTTTGAAATATACATATGAACTAAGATCATACAGAGTGTTAAGGATTATGAATGACAGTTCTTGTCTTCCTGGTCTACAGAGGCTCAGAGTTATTATCAGAGGAGAGTATACATGTTAGAACAGTATTTTTGCAAATTTCAGAGACTGATATATTAACTTTTGTGGCAAATAATTTTGGATAAATTAATTAATTTATCAGTCAATCAGTCAGTTCAGTGGCTCAGTTGTGTCCAACTGTTCGCGAACTCATGGACTGCAGCATGCCAGACTTCCCTGTCCATCACCAACTCCTGGAGCTTGCCCAAACTCATGTCCATCGAGTTGGTGATGCCATCCAACCATCTCGTCTCATCCTCTGTCGTCCCCTTTCCTCCTGCCCTCAATCTTTCCCAGCATCAGGGTCTTTTCCAGTGAGTCAACTCTTTGCATCAGGTAGCCAAAGTATTGGAGTTTCAGCTTCAGCATCAGTCCTTCCAATGAATATTCAGGACTGATCTCCTTTAGGACGGACTGGTTGGATCTCCTTGCAGTCCAAGGGACTCTCAAGAGTCTCCTCCAACACCGCAGTTCAAAAGCATCAATTCTCCAGCACTCAGGTTTCTTTATAGTCCAACTCTCACATCCATACATGACTACTGGAAAAACCATAGCCTTGACTAGAAGAACTTTTATCAGAGATGTACTCTCTCTGCTTTTTAATATGCTGTCTAGGCTGGTCATAGCTTTTCTTCCAAGGAGCAAGTGTCTTTTAATTTCATGGCTGCATTCACCATCTACAGTAATTTTGGAAGCCAAGAAAATAAAGTCTCTCACTGTTTCCATTGTTTCCCCATCTATTTGCCATGAAGTGATGGGACTGGATGACGTGATTTTAGTTTTTCGAATGTTGAATTTTAAGCCAACTTTTTCACTCTCTTCTTTCAATTTCATTAAGAAGCTCTTTAGTTCTTCACTTTCTGCCATAAGGGTGGTGTCATCTGCATATCTGAGGTTATTTATATTTCTCCCGGCAATCTTGATTCCAGCTTGTGCTTCATCCAGCCTAGCATTTTGCATGATATACTCCGTACAGAAGTTAAATAAGCAGGGTGACAGTATGCAGCCTTGACATACCGCTTTCCCAGTTTGGAACCGGTCTGTTGTTCCATGTCTGGTTCTAACTGTTGCTTCTTAACCAGCATACAGGTTTCTCTTGAGAAACTGGTAGTCCCACCTCTTGAAGAATTTTCCACAGTTTGTTGTGATCCACACAGTCAAAGGCTTTGGTGTAGTCAATGAAGCAGAAGTAGATGTTTTTCTGGAACTCTTTTGTTTTTCTGATGATCCAAAAGATGTTGGCAATTTGATCTCTGGTTCCTCTGCCTTTTCTAAATCCAGCTTGAACATCTGGAAGTTTATCATCTACTGCTGAAGCCTGGCTTGGAGAATTTTGAGCATTACTTTGCTGCTTGGACTGCAAGGAGATCCAACCAGTCCATCCTAAAGGAAATCAGTCCTGAATATTCGTTGGAAGGACTGATGCTGAAGCTGAAACTCCAATACTTTGGCCACCTGATGTGAAGAACTGACTCATTGGAAAAGACCCTGTTGCTGGGAAAGATTGAAGGCAGGAGGAGAAGGGGATGACAGAGGATGAGATGGTTGGATGGCATCACCAACTCAATGGACACGAGTTTGAGTAAACTCCAGGAGTTGGTGATGGACAGGGAAGCCTGGTGTGCTGCAGTCCATGGGGTCACAAAGAGTCAGATGACTGAGCAACTGAACTGAACTGAACTTGCTAGCATGTGACATGAGTGCAATTGTGTGGTAGTTTGAGCATTCTTTGGCATTGCCTTTCTTTGGGATTAGAATGAAAACTGGCCTTTTTCAGTCCCATGGCCACTGCTGAGTTTTCCAAATTTGCTGGCATATTGAGTATAGCACATTCACAGCATCATCTTTTAGGATTTGAAATAACTCAACTGGAATTCCATCACCTCCATTATCTTTGTTCATAGTGATGCTTCCTAAGGCCCACTTGACTTCACATTTCAGGATGTCTGGCTCTAGGTCTAAGTAATGTATAATTAACATATTAGTTTTGTGGCCATCTAACAAGGTGGGTCGGAGAAGGCAATGGCACCCCACTCCAGTACTCTTGCCTGGAAAATCCCATGGATGGAGGAGCCTGGTAGGCTGCAGTCCATGGGGTCGCTAGGAGTTGGACACAACTGAGTGACTTCACTTTCACTTTTCACTTTCACGCATTGGAGAAGGAAATGGCAACCCCCTCCAGCGTTCTTGCCTGGAGAATCCCAGGGACGGGGGAGCCTGGTGGGCTGCCATCTATGGGGTCGCACAGAGTCGGACACGACTGAAGCGACTTAGCAGCAGTAGCAGCAGCAACAAGGTGGGCCCCAAAGTTCGCTTCTCCTGGTACTAACCCCTCACAAAGTCGATTCCATCTCAGTGTGTATAGGATCTGTGATGTGCTTCTGATCAACAGAACATGGTGATGGTGACAAGGCACATGTGATTCCATGTGTGTGACCACCTCATATAAGATTGTAGTCTTGTTTTGCAAGTAGATTCATGTTCTCGTGGCTTTAAAGAGCAAACTGTCATGCTGGAAGCACAGGTCACATGGCAACAAACTCAGGGCGACCTCCAGGCCACGGCCAGCAGGAAGATGGGCCCTTATTCCCGCAGCCTGCAGGAGCCTAATGCGGCCAAAACCAGATGAGCCAGGAAGAGAATTTTCCCCTGGTTGAATCTCAGATCAGATCACAGCCCTGGTAGACAAGGTATATGTGGATCCCAGAACTACAGAGACTATGAGCAACAAAACTGTCTTCTTTAAGCTGATAAATCTGTGGCCATATTGTTACATAGCAGCAGATAATATAATAGGTTATAAATTATTTGGCAGGTGCCAATTTGCAATTTAAAAAATGAAATAGAATAGATGAATAGAATAGGAGGACGTGTAAGTATATTTCATTAAAGTTTTACTTTAATTGTATCTATATAGTATATACACACGTGTCTCTATTGTGTCATAATGTAACTGCACTTCATAATGTGAATTATGATTAAAAATTGATTAAAAAAAAAAAAACACTAGACAAGGCCCCTTGAAGTTTTAAACGTGCATGTTCTCATGTGTCCAGGTCCCTTTCACGGCCTGCGAATCCTGCAGCAGTGTACGACCAGCTCTGAGAAGGTTGGGATGTGGAGGTTTTATCACTTAGAGACTTTTAGATCTCGAAGGTGTAATAGCAAGGTGATACCTGGAATAAATTATACAATTACCCAGAATTCAGTAGTCAATGTATAAACCTATGGAGACAGAACTCGGCAAGACTTTAAGTTCTACATTAGATCTCCCCCCACCCAAGTGCATGACTTTATCACAGATGGTAGTGTATGGCTTCGGATTTTACATAGACAACTTAATTTTTTTAATATTTATTCGCTCATCTTACTGGATATTCAAAAGACACGCCAATGCTACTGCTGCAGTTGGGATCAATGTTTTAAGTAGTGCTCGTTTTCAGCAGAGCACTACGCCGCCGTGATGGCATGTGAATAAGGCAGACAGGAGGAGGGTGATTTGAAAATGTCCGAAACTTGGGCAACCCTTTCGCAGGCCAAACTTACGTTTAGCAGAAAATGGAAGCTCAGAGAGGTTAGGGAGACTTGCCTTACTGTTGCTCCTGAGATAAAGCACTGGAGGCAAGGAATGTGCCGTGGCCCACGTTTATATCAATGGTAGACGCTCCTGAACTAGATTCTTTCGCCGTGGCCCACGTTTATATCAATGGTAGACGCTCCTGAACTAGAGTCTTTCGCCGTGGCCCACGTTTATATCAATGGTAGACGCTCCTGAACTAGAGTCTTTCACTGTAGGGAATGTGCGTGTGCTTGTAATGTGGGTAGACTACGAGGCGGGGATGTATGTTCTCTGGGAGTTTCTGTATCAGACACTGTTAGACATAGCCAGAGAGACAGCTAAGGGGCATTTCTGGCCCTTTCAGTTTACAAATTAAGAGGTGATCATATCAGTAATTAATCATGCACCCCAATGATCAATGAATGATGAAATCACTATCAGAAGCCTGTATTGAGGATCATGGAGAAGATACAAAAGAATGTCGGCTTTTACATTGGAAGACATGGGCTCAGTATCTGACACCACAATTCACTGGTTTTATGGCCTTGGGCAATTAAACCTCTGTGAGCGTCATCTTTCTCCTCTATATAGTAGAGACCTGAGTCTCTTTGTCACAAATTGTGTGTTATTTAGGGTTCTCTAGAGAAATAGGATCAATAGGATTTGTATATATAAAGAGATTTAGGGAATCGGCTCATATGATTATGGAGATTGGCAAGTCCAACATCTGCAGGGTCAGGTCAAGCTCAAGGCCACGTGCTGCCCAGGCCTTCTTGCTTGGGGAAGTCAATCTTTTGTTCTAGTCAGTCTTCAGCTGATTGAACGAGGCCCACTCACATTATAGAGAAGAATGAGCTTTATTGTATGTCAACCGATCTAAAGGTTAATCTCGCTTAGAAACACCCTCACAGAAAAATCCAGAATGAGGTTTGACCACAAATCTGAGCATTGAGGCCCAGCCAAGTTGACACATTAAAAGCTGCCATCCCAAGTCCAGCCCCATGAATTTGGTACCCACACACAGATCCTTACCCTGTCCTTAATCTCCAAGCAAAGACAGTAGCAAGGTCATATTTTCACCTAACATGGTGTAACTATCCTACGTACACATGAAAACATACTAATCCCTTCCTCAGGAGAGGGTGCAAAGCCCTTTGATGATTTTTACTCATTTCTTTGATATCTCAGAATTTAAACACTACAATGTAAATTTGACTCTTAAATACTATATTTTCAATACATCTTATGTTATATGATAAGAGGATAAGAAAGAGGAAATAAAGATATTAGATATAAAATAATATATTGCAAAATAAAATGATACATTTATATCCTGCATTGCAGGCAGATTCTTCACTGCCTGAGTCACCAGGGAAGCCCAGATTTGTATGTAGTATGTGCTTATACATTTTGGTAAATGATAGATCCTGTGTGCCATAGTTAGGAGCTTCTTTATTTCTATGTAAATGTCATTCTAGTGAATTGCTTATATTTTAGGCCATGCAAGCACAATTGTAGAATTATTGGCAGAGGAAGTCAGAGCTTTTATATTTTTAAGAATCTGAAAATAATACCTTAAAATTCTTCAAGTAGGTAATGAAATAGACCTAAAGAACCGCATGGGAATTAGGCAGATATATATATACATATATATGTATATATATCTGAATTATTTGTCCTAAAATGGTGATAATGACGATTGTGTGTGTGTGGTGGGGGCAGTGTATACACAGTCATCTTTCTGTATCCATGGCTCCACATCCTCAGATGGTAAATATTCAGAAAAAAGTCCCAGAAAGTTTCAAAAAGCAAAATTTGAATTTGCCACATGCTGGCAACTATTTATATTTCATTTACAAATACTTACATGACACATACAGTGTATTAGGTAACTTATGCTATTGAGAGATGATTTAAAGTATTTGGTAGTATGTACACAGGAGATCAGTCCTGGGTGTTCATTGGAAGGAATGATGCTGAAACTGAAACTCCAATATTTTGGCCACCTCATGCGAAGAGTTGACTCATTGGAAAAGACCCTGATGCTGGGAGGGGTTGGGGACAGGAGGAGAAGGGCATGACAGAGGATGAGATGGCTGGATGGCATCACCGACTCAATGGACATGAGTTTGGGTGGACTCCAGGAGTTGGTGATGGACAGGGAGGCCTGGCGTGCTGCGATTCATGAGGTTGCAAAGAGTCGGACACGACTGAGCGACTGAACTGAACTGAACACAGGTTATATGCAAATACTACATCCTTTTATATAAAGGAGTTCAACATCTGAGGATTTTGGTATGGGAGGGAGTGTCCTGGAACCAATCGCCCATGGATACTGAGGAATGACTGAACATGTATATGTGCATAAGTTATCTTTTAAATCTACTGCATCTGATACCTGGAACTTAATGTAATTCTTTCAAATGTTCAATCTAACTATATACCCACAATTAATTGAAAACCCTGTTAACATTATATATGTTATCCCCATTCTATCCTAGCTAATCTGAAAAATAAAAATAAAATTGGACTTTAAGCATTTAATCCAGCTATAAGATAAATTATTCTACTCTGACATACCTTGCATTTATATTCTCTTTTCCACCTATGGCTTTCCTGATGGTTCAGACCATAAAGAATCTGCTTGCAGTGCAGGAGATCTAGGTTTGATCCCTGAGTTGGGAAGATCCCCTGGAGAAGGGCATGGCAACCCACTCCAGTATTCCCGCCTGGAGAATTCCATGGACAGAGGAGCCTGGTGGGCTATAGTCCATGGGGTTGCACAGTCAGACACGACTGAGCGACTATCACTTTTTTCCACTTATAAACTGTCCTTTCCCTAACATGACAAGAAACAAATGACTATGCTAAAATTCTATTTCTTCGTGCATAACACTTCCTAGTTCCACGGTATGAGTATATTATGTAGGAAATATTTTTTCCCATTAATTAAATTCCTTCACTTTTAGAATGATTTTTTTTTTTTAAGAAAAGCTCTCCAAACATCATGCTCTTCAGAAAATATCTCCTCACATAGAAATGCTTAAGCTGTTAGTTGGTACCACAGACTTTAGAAAGCACTTATTCAGACAGGCCCATACTACATTCTTGCTCTAGTGCCCACATTTCCTCTTCCACACAGGCTCAGGCAAACATGATGAGCATGAGGAAAGTGTCACTCACACACCTGCATGGAGTCTATGGAACTCTTGCATACCAAGAAGGCTAGTTCATATTATATCTTTCCTCCCAGCCCAAATTACAATAATCAGGATGGTTAATGATTGGGAATTTAAATTCTGCTTTTTTATTTCCAATCATTATGCTAAGATCAGAGAAATAAATAAACTTTTAGTGGTGTGTAGGGAAAGAAAACCTTTTCAAATTCACCCAGTCAAGTTATTCTGAATCTAATCTTTCTATGTCTTGCAAAATCAGCTATATCTGGTTGTTTTCACAATTTCCTGATTAAATCTGTCAATAGATTTTCTACTGCTCATTCTGTTATTTATCCAGAGCATTAATGAACTTCTCTACCTCCTGTGGATCCATAAATATTTCTATTTTATTATAAAAAACAACCCTTAATTGGACTAAAAATAGACTTGTAGATCTATCTGCTCCACCTAAGTAGCGAATTAACTTTTCTGGCTCTGAAGCCACCATTTATTTATTCATAATTCACTGATATTTCTTGCCTGTCTACTGCATGACAGACACCATTCCTGGGCATCAGGATTAAGTGGTGAAAAGATAATGCAGGCTACTCTCTCATGGATCTCAGATTTGTTAAGAAAGAGAGTTAGTAAGCATGTTACCAATAAAGCAGAAACTTCTATGGATGACAAGATCTGCCGAGATATAGAACAGGAAACCTGGAACACGGTGACTAGATGGAGAATGTGGGCAAGGTAAGCCAAAGAAGTATGACCTAGAAAGTCCTCTTAGAAAAGCTTACATCTGAACTGGGGCCAGAAAAAGGAGAAGGAGACACCCAGGCAAAGATTAGGGAGAGATTTTGCAGATAGCATGAAGATGTGCTGCAAAGCTCAGGGTCAGGAACTTGGTATATGTGAGGACAATAGAAAAGAGATCTGATTGGGACAAAGTAAACGAGTAACTACAACTAAGAAGAGGTTGATAATTTTTCAACTTTTCACGGCAAATAGATGGGAAAAAATGGAAACAGTGACAGACTTTATTTTCTTGGGCTCCAGAATCACTGCAGATGGTGACTGCAGCCATGAAATTAAAAGACGCTTACTCCTTGGAAGAAAAGCTATGACAAACCTAGACAGCATATTAAAAACCAGAGACATCACTTTGCCGACAAAGGTGCACATAATCAAAGCTATGGCTTTTCCAGCAGTCATGTGCAGATAAGAGAGTTAAACCATAAAGAAGGCTGGGTGCCGAAGAATTGATGCTTTTGAATTGTGGTACTGGAGAAGACTTGAGAGTCCATTAGACAGCAAGGAGATCAGACTGGTCAATCCTAAAGGAAATCAACCCTGAATATTCATTGGAAGGACTGATGCTGAAGCTGAGGCTCCAATACTTTGGCCACCTGATGGAAAGAACTGACTCATTGGAAAAGACCCTGATGCTGGGAAAGATTGAGGGCAGGAGGAGAAGGGGGTGACAGAAGATGAGGTGGTGGGATGGCATCACTGACTCAATGGACATGAGTTTGAGCAAGCTCCGGGAGATAGTGACAGGGAAGCCTGGCGTGCTGCATGCCGTCCATGAGGTCACAAAGAGTCAGCATGACTTAGCAACTGAAGAACAACGAAATGTCTTTTCAACTACTTGTCTCTAATAATATTGCCTAAGGGACTTCCTTGGTTTCCCAGTGGTTAAGAATCTGCCTTCCAATGCCCAGAAAGTGGTTCGATCCCTGGTCGGGGAACTAAAATCCCACATGCCATGGAGCAAGTAAGCCTTGAGGGTAACCTCCCTGCCCACAGATTCTAGGGCTCGTGCACCAATTAGAGAAGCCCCTCACGCGGCAATGAAGACCCAGCACAGCCAAAAACAAATGAATTAAAAAATAATAATTAGGTTAAAATGAATTGGTCTCTGAGTATGAGTCCTAGTACCCTCATTCATTTCTTATTTCAATGAATTTCAAATAACCATGTAAGGAGGCTAGCTTTTATTATTCTCAGTTTACAGCGGACTGAGCTGAGGTTCAAAGAAGTGAGTTGCTCAAGGATACTTAACTATATTTAATTGTAAGAAGACCAACCCAAACTGAACCAGGCTGAGGTCCTTAACCAGTAAGTCACACTGCCAATCTGACATCTTTTCTACTAATAATTGTAACTGTCATTAGCTTGTTTTATATATTACTTTGTAATACTTTGGTGGTAAGTCTACCACTAAGGCTTTCCAGGTGGCTGAGTGGTAAAAAAATCCACCTAACAATGCAGGAGATGCGAATTCGATCCCTGGGGTCGGGAAGATTCCCTGGAGGAGGAAATGGCAACCTTCTCCAGGATTCTTCCTGGAAAATCCCCTGGACAGAGAATCCTGGCAAGCTCCAGTCCATGGCGCTGCAGAAGAATTGGATACGACTGAGTGACAGAGCACACAAGGCCGCCATGCGCAGTACCTGCCCACCTGTAGTACCTGACCTGCCGCGCAGGAGGCAGGGAGATGCCGGTAACTTAGCAACTAACGCCCATCTCCCCCCGGAAAGCCCTGATTTGTGGTATTGGTTGATTCTCCTGGTATAACTACTCTCACAATGGCTTATTTCAACTTAGCGATGAGTCATCTGCTCAATGCCCAGGTGAGTGGGGATGTGCCCACTCAGCTTCTAGGAGCCAGTGTGAACAGCTTTCAATGTAGGAAAGGCCCAATGGTCTTGGAAGAAAACGACCCTTAGGGAAACAGTTTGGAATCTCCTTGCTGAAAGTCAGACTCACAAAGACCTCTCAACAAAATGGGTTGTGTTACTCTCTAGCCTCTAAACTTAGTATTTGGGAAAAGGGTAAAAGCAGTGCATTAAAAAACAGGTGACTTGCCCCTGATTTGTGCCAGTGAGACTTTGATCGCTGCCTCCTGAAATGCTTTGCCCTCAGGTGTGCTTGTTGTTCCGCGAACTGTCTTCTCACACGTAGCACATGTACATGGTGATTCGAAATGAAGAGCACAGCACCTGAGGTACCTGTGTAAGTTCAGGATGGTTTTGCTAATTGAGAATTTAGGAGACCAAGCCCCCGGATATGGTACCTAAGGAATCATTTTACAACATGGAAGACATTAGACAATATGGACCTCCTACAAATGAGCAGGAATCTTTGTAGTGGGGGTGGAGAAACTGCCTTCCAAGCGCAAATTCCAACGTGGAATCGCCAAATGATAATTCATGGCAGAGATGCAGCATATGTTCTCACGGTAGAGTGGGAGTCACAGGACACAGAGAGCAAGTAAGCCGTAGAACCTCTGTGAGTTACGGCACCTCATTGCCATTATAAAACATCTTTATTGGGAGGGAAAACGCAATATTTTGGTAGAAGGAGATGAAGTGGGTAGTCTGGATTGCTCACTTATGGTAGAATGTGCAATTTTACAGCTGGGCTATGCCCGTCTGCTTTGTGTCTTCCCCGACTCACAGCCTATCCTGAGCAGACATTGAATATACACAGTTTAATCCATAAAGCAATCAAGACGTTTAGGCAGAACTTGGGAAATGGAGAAGTTTATGAAAAGGAAGACTGTACATCTGCACAAAGTGCTCAAGCATTGGGTTCTCAATCCCTTTTGAAATTAGATTTGCGCTGTTTTGAAAGTCATGCTAGTGGTCATTGTGTGTTTTTCCTTGGGGTAATTTGACAAATTCACTGATATAAAACATATTAATATCATTTTTAACTTCCAGAGTTTGGAAGTTGCTGCCACTGTCTTAGGGAAGTTTCAATGCTCGGAACACATCGCTAAAGTTGGGTGCAGAAGTCTAGCGCCCCAGGATCACTGAAGCTTACCGCAGATGCCTACGTTACTTCCCAGGCTGACAGTGGCAAAGAGGCTGGCTTGCAAAATCTTCAAAGAAAGGCACATTGGATCCAAATTTTGAGAGGTTGAAAGTTTGAGGAGTTTGCAAGGAAATGGATCATGTGAATTCTTCTAAGGTGCATGCAGAGAAGGGATTTTTTTCTCTTGGAGCATGGGCAGGAAATGCATACTCTCTCCAAAACAATTTACAATCTAATGTTTCTGAGTTTTTCAAGTTCTTTCTTGTGAAAGGACAAGTTAGAAAATTTGAACCCTGTATCTGCTTGGCAAATCAGATTATCGAAGTAACCAGAGTGAGTTTTATAGCCAAAGAGCAGAGTCTCAGTGAAGGAAGACGTGACTCAGAGCCCTCTACTGAAAAATGCACAGTATTTAAAAGTGTCTACACCTTATCGCTTTCATCAAAGGGAATATGATTCCTTTCCGCAAACGTTTAAGAGTGAATTCATATACTCTTTCTTTCTGAAACCACCTGATAATTTTGTTGAAATGTTCCTTTAAAATATTTTAAATCTCAATCAGATGTTGAGTTTCTGAAAGGTGACAGGTCATGACTCCATGATTTCATTGATATGAGTCTGGAATGTGATTATTTTCCTCTTATAAATTTGATCAGTAAAAAAAAAAAAATACCATAAAATGCCCATGGTAATTTCCTGTAAGATAGTCTCCTAACATCTACGTTTAGGAAAAAAAAAAGTTTCAAGGCTTACTTTGAGTTGATATGCATTGCCAGGAAGACTTCTCTGTTATTGTCTTTAAAAAGACATGAAAATATCTTTCCTATTTGGAGTTGTTTTCAGGAAATATGGACTCTTCTTTCTCTCTCTTGCTACCTCCTGGCTACACTCACTTTCTATGCTGTTTGTGTATCTACATTATTCATGCTTACAAGCCCAGCTGTAAAACAAAAATAGAGTGAATGAAGGAGTTCTAAGGATCAACATAAAAATACGGCCTGAACTCCAGCCAAACCCTGAATCTAACTTCCTCTACGTAGTTCACCACTTTCTTATTTCATACAAAATTTTAGTAGCCAAGCAACTTCTTTTCTGAAAACCTGACCATCTGAAATTAAACTTTATACTCAGGACTCTTCTTAATTAAAATGATATAATATTTTATGTCTTCTTTAGATCACTAGGTTCCCTGTAAAATGTGGAAAGTTTTTGTATCAATCAAAAACGAAGAAAAGTGTCTAGCTTTGATTTTCTACTCCTAAACATTTAAGTCTCTTTATTTTTATTCAGTCACTGGTCTGAAAACCTTGTGTGGTTGTCTTTGAAGCCATAAAAAAAAAAAAAAAAGATTAGTACAGAATGGCCCCAACTTTGGTATGCTAATAATCTGGGAGATACAGTCCTAAGGGGCCATCCTGGGCTGCTGCTGCTGCTTCTGACGCTGGTAAATGGAAATCTGAAACATCAAGGACACAGCGAAAATGCACAGTCAACTTTACAGCAGATTCATTGTTCCTGCTATAATGTACTGCTTTCTACACACAGTAGTGACTGATCTGGGTGATCTTTTGCATTTAGGGGGAAAAACATTTCTCAACTCATTTTATCAGTACCAGAGTTTCACGTGTATGTAACAGAATTATATATGTGACAGAGCTCAACACTGGGACTCAGAGGTCTCCAAGCCTGGAATGAAAAACATATAGTTTGCTGGCAACCAGAGCCTTCTGTAAATTCTCCTCTCGAGCTGATTCACATGGCTGAGTAGAAAAATATGTGTTCCTCACTGAGCTCCAACCGGCAGCTTCCTAGCTTTCTGCCATCAATTGTACTGAAATCATTGTCAATTAATCAACTGGAAGAGCAAACACCTGCCCAATTTATTATTATTTTTTTACAAGTGATTAAGGGGCCCAATAAAGCAGCAGGAGTAGATACATTTTCAGGTAAAAGCATATGTCAGAACTGGCATGTTTCTGAGCAATGCCACGCCGGAGGAAGAAGGGGAAGACAGAGAGAAAGAGAGAGAGAGGAAATACACATGTCTTTTGACAACAAACAGCCACAGAAATGTTTGAAATGTAGAACAAAGAGGCTTGACAAGCAACGATCTTTACTGCCTAGGATTCCAGCACCTGCAAGCCTGTTTGAGCACGCCGAGTGTGAGAGATGTATGTAGGTCACTGTTGTCATGTAGGTGGCGTAGGGGCCGTTGGCCTGGGTACAGACAAGGAGCCTCCGTCTCCCAGTTTTACATCTACTTGGTCGGCCAGACCGCAGAGAAGGGCTTGAAAGTTCGTCTGTTCTCCACCGAGAGAGAGAAAGCGAGCGAGCGAGCGCGCGCGAGGCAGCAGGGTGGCAGAAGCCCTGCACACTTGCACAAAACAGGTGGTGTTCTAGTTAGGATGCCATCTTTGCTATTTAGGGTTCCTGTGATCTCTGGAAGGATGGGTAAGCTATAGGGTGCGTGGGATGAAACTACACAAGCATCCATAGCGCTCCAAGCCTACAGGCTCCGTGCGACCTGGCACCCCACAGACCGAGATGGGTTATCTCAGCAAGCCGGCTACAGAGCCTCTGTGAAATTTGGGTTACCACATTTAGCTGTGGGATTACAGCACTGAATACCGCAGATAGGAGATAATGCCTCAGGCGTGCGGCTGTGGCAACGTAAGCCTTGCAAGACTAATTATGGCAGATCTGGGGGTTCGGGGCGATGGAGGTGAGGCAGGGCGTGGAGTGGGTAATGCGAGGTGGCTTGTGGCTTGCTGGCGGCAGTCACGGCACACCGGCTCCCCCAGATCGGTCCCCCACCTACACTGACAAACCCAAACACGGCTGTAAAATGTCATTCTGCGCCTCCAACTTTTCCAAGGCAGACAGCAATAAATCAGAATTTATTTTCCTCAACAGGAGTCCTACAGGCCCATAAAAAGGGCAGAATTTATTTTTATTTTTTTTCCTCTTACTTTTAACCATCCTTTTAGAGGCTGAAATGATAGGTTAAAAATTTCTCTCCAATGGCACCATCTGAATGTTTTCTTTAGTGATTCAGAGCTCATTGATTCCAGTGGCCAGAAGCTCTCAAGATATTTATGAAATAAGTCACAGCCTCTTGGCTTCCTACCAAAACCGCGTTTCTTCACATTTTTGTTAGTGAGCTTTGCATTTCTCATTGCATTTCTATTGAATAATCTCGCCAACGCTTGGACAAGTCCTGGGCAAATCTGGTAGAATCCAGCGTAGAACTGGACTGTGGTGATGATTCTTGCTGGTTCAGCTGCCCCAGATTTTGAACCAGCTCACATTTCCCATATCTAAACATTTCTTCCTGACTTACAAAGACAGTTCGAATACTAGATCAGCTCACAAAGTTCATTCTACACGTCTCACTTTTCTATAAGAAAATCTATGCCCTACTCATATAACTGGGTCGTTATGAAGTTCAAAGGCAAAAAGGTGCTCACGTAACCGAATTATTTTCAGTGTACTATTGTAATCTCTCCTCCAGTTCTCCCAGGTGTAACACTTCTTGACCTTGGAGAAACGTACAGCAGTTGGATTTGGATCATTTAAATGATGTAAATTGTCCAGAGTCTTAAAATGTATTCTGAAAAAATACTAGGCATGGCAGTGATCAGTGCTCTTCCTAATTATTTTAGAACCTCTGCCTCTGGGGTGCGTGTTGGGATTACATTTCCCACCCTATTGTGTTTGAATGGGACCATCCGCCTAGTTCTCCATGATTACTTGTGATCAGAAGTGCTCTGAGTCACCTCTGGTTGAGGGCATTCGCGGGTGAATATGTGTCTGAGACTTTTCAGAGCCTTCTCCGAACTGGCCCACTTTATACGCCTGCCCTTTTTCCAGGTTTGGTCCATGACAGACTACAAGGAACGCAACACTCCAGCTTCTCCTTGAGGACCTGCTGGGCAGGGCGCATGAGCTGGAAATGAACCTTTACTGAAATAAACCCCTGAGAGCTGGGGGCTCTTTGTTACCTCATGATCACCTTGCGTATCCTGACTGCTAAACTAGTTCACAGGGAATGCAGTGCCTGGGATGTGCAAAAAGGGATCCAAGACCAAACTAATTTGGGGAAAGTTAGTTCCAACAAAATTAAATAATCTACCTAGGCAGTTTCAGATTCACTAATGGCTGGTGAATCCTCACAGCCTGTTGTAAAGAAATGAAAACATCCTCAATATAGTATTCTCTATTTGCAAATCATCCCAAAGGCCTTACCTTCCAGGAACTGCATGTCAACTCTTCACCAGCCCAGCAGGCTTCATCCTCATCTGAGGGCTCCCTGTAAACCAGCTTCTCTGAGGGAACTCAATGAATTCCTTTTCCTCTTGAGTCTCAAAGGCAAGTGTGTGATATTTTGCACGTGAAAGAAAGCAGGGTGTTATTCTCTAGAAGATGATATATTTTCTAAAAAGGTAGATTTTGACATTTTCCTGGCTCACTAATTTCTGTTCTCTTTTTGATCAAGAAAACACACTTCGTTTATGAGAAAAATACTACCATACATGTTACAAAGAGAAGCCAACACACCAAAGAAAGTAACTGCTGCTAAACGCTGGCTAATTGAAATATAATTCATTAATTCCAAACAGAACTCACTTTATGTACATGCACACACACACAAAACATAAAATCGCACATGCAGAAAATATTCTGGTCTCATAACCTTTCCATGGTTGCTTTTATGTTTCCTTATCTGGCAGAGTTTTCGATGCACTTGAGAAACTGGAAAACTCTATTGTATTGAAAGCTAAAGGTGATCCCTCACACTCAAAATCAGTAACGAGGTTTTTTTCCATGACTCTCTTTTGATCTAGGATAGTTGATAGATGCCAACATAACAAAGCATTCTGTCCCTCAGTGGTGTGCTGTATTTGGAGAGGGTAATCAGAACTTCATTCTCAAAATGTTCACCTTGATGCAAATGGAAGATATTCTTTCTCCAGAGACTCTAACTTCTTTTTTCCCAAAGTCACCTTCCATTGCTGGAGCTAATTTGGTCTCAAAAGTAACCACTTAGGTGAAGAACCAGAGTGTTTCCAAGCCTTAGGCTGCAGGTGGCTGAGATAAAAGTCAAGCCCAAGCTGTTAGAAAAAGAAAGGGAGGCAGAGGAGGAGGGAAAAAGTAAAAGGAAGAAAAAATGAAGTGGAAGGAAGGGAGGAAGGAAGGTGGGGAGGAAGGGAAGAAGGAAGGAAGGAAGGGGAGAAGCAAATTCTGCAGATTCTGCACTCGTTTACTCTCTGAGTTGACATGCGAGCAGCCCAGATCTTATCAGATAATACACACATTTAGAAATCCCGTCTGCACGTGTCTCCATTCCTACAGCCCATTCTGCCTAGCTAAAACAACATCTTTTTTTTTTTTCCCCCGAAAATCTGTTTCCTTCTTACATAGTCCAAATGTTAGAATGTGGTTTGAATTCTTTTTTGAACATTAATTTAAACAGTATGGGAATAGATCAGCCCTTATAAGTCTAAATAAAACTTCCTTTGACATATATAATATGGTATGCTTATTTGGAGGCTAATGGAGTTGGAAAGAAAAAGTGGGAAAGAGTTAAATACAGAAAAGAGTGAAGCTTCGTGGAAGTTTTTTCTTATAAAAATTTAATTGCTGCGTATTTCTTTTTCTCATCCAGCCTTTTTAGCAGAAATTTACAACAAAGCTTTAAACTGGTTTTTAGACCAGCATTCCAAATTTCTGATATTTTGACCTGAGTAGAAAAAAATGCAAATAACACAGTGCCACTTAGTGGGAAGGGGAAAAAATGTGGATGAGAAAGAACGTCAACAGGCGTCCAGATCATTGTCTGCAATTATAGACACAAGTCATGTTTGACATTCAGATGCTGGGCCTGTTGATGGCTTTCAATCACGCTAAACTTCTGCCACAGTAATAAGTAAATTGTGTCACTTGCCATCACAACAAACATTTCCAAAAAGAGCATGGAGGAATCCATTCCACACCGATAGTTTAGAAACATTATAAACTCTATTTGCTCAAGGAGAGGAATTTTATGACTTCTTAAGGTGAGACAGTCTCATCAACTGATGGGGCTGTATAAAGTGTTTGGTAGCGATGTGAATTAGAATCGCTTCTCCTCCTAGGCTCTATAGAATGACTGTCTTCTCTACATTAAGGTGGAAGTCACATCCTTAGAAAAGCTGATGGAGCATTCATGTGCAAAGATTTTTAAGGACCTTGAGTAAGCCAGTACTGGGTTAAGACCACGTCTCTCCAGTTTCTGGTGGTCAGGAGCCAGGGCCACCAACTGAGTTTGCACGCTGAAAGTTTTGTTTCCATTAGCAATTGAGGTCACTCACTATAGGAAGCTTTTTGTACCTCTTGTCACATTATTCTTGGGGGTGAATTTTGTTACACCTTGCACTCTCTGTGCACCGATTAAAGGCATTCATCAGCTATCAAGCTATCAAGTAGCATTGCATAATTTCAATAGTTTGCGAAACTCACAGCCCGCGTGGACCAACACGTGGCCTCTATTTGTGCGTGTGTAACTCGACACCCAGTAAAGAGCATCAGGGCACTCTTTCCCTCTTCTACTCCCACCTGTTCTCTGTTGGAGTTAGAGCTTATTTCTCCAGCTCTGAAGTGCTCTGAAAGTCTGTTCCTCCCACCACCTCTCAGACTCCCAATACTTACAAAAAGGTTACCTTTGGATACTAGATTCTTTTGACAACCTGCCCCCCAGAGTTCCCACTTTAGCCCTCACCTAAGCAACTAGAAGCAAGATCTATTCAAAAGTCTATGCCTTCTACTGGGTCAAGTTGTGGTCTTTCCAGGATTGAGGGTGCTGGATGCAAATGGGCACACTGATGGTTTTCCAGAAAGTCGTTGAGACATCCCAGACAGATCTTCGGGAGTCAGCAAGGAATCAAAGATGAACAGCGCTCCCAGCTCTTAATCAGAAGCTCTTTCTGCAAGAAAAAAAGAGAAATTAAAAAAAAATGTTCCTACATTACCTACAGTGTTGTTAATGTAACTTTCTATTTACATAATATGCAAAAAACGCTGTCTGCAAACTGCAGTAATCTATATGGAATGAGGACAAAAGATACTGATTTCTCTAAAATGTTCTTGTTAAGGAATAATCAAGAAGTTAGAACCTCTAATCTTGCAGTCAAAGCAGAAGTTTGAGGGATTTTTTTTCTCTTTTTTTTTTCAGTTTGCTCATGTATATATATTCACATGCACAGACGTGTACAGACAGATTTACAGATATCAAATATGTCGTCTTTAACATTCAGGAACTAAATTAAACTGCAAAGAAAAAGTTAAAGTTCCCAGGAAAGGAAACATTTATTCACTTTTGGTTTAGCCTTAAGCACTTCCAGCAAGTTTGCGCTGATGTCTAAGGAAAAGAGAAGGGTGTGTGTGTGTGAGTGTGTGAGAGTGTGTGTGTGTGTGTGTGTGTGTGTGTTCCTGGAAGAGGAAGAGAAGCAGGAGTGGGTAGATTCGAAGAGTGGGGAGGGAGGAGAGGGGAGGGGAGAAGGGAAGCAGAGAGGGAGGCAGAGAGCAAAGGAGAAGAGACGACAGGCTGTAGTTAACTGGGCTGCAAGGGAATAATGAGGGGAGAAAAGACAAGAGAGAGAAGGAAGGAGGGAGGAGGAAGACATTCCAGATGCACTTTCTACTCCAGATCTCTGCACCCTCCAGTTCATCAGCTTGAGGTATATTTTGCAGTGAGTTGAGCCAAAGGAAGCTCTTGAAGAAGGAAATTCCAAGAGCAATGCTATCTAGGAAAATGTCCAGCTGCCTCCTGATCTTGTCTTCCATGAACACCATGAAGAGAAAGCCTTTCTAGGGCAACACAGCACCAAACTAGCTAAGGACACCTAGATGAAAACTCAGCACCTGGAATTTCATTTGCAGACAAGTCAGCAAGGACACCCTCTCACTGGGACCACTTTGGAAACAGATGCCTGCTATACCAGCATGAACTTCCCAGAGCAGGAGCTTGGAATTCAATGAAAGGACAGTCTTGACAAACCACTGAATATTTTACTGAGCTCTGTGTCCTCGGAGTCCAAAGATATGCCAAATTCATGTGTGAAAATGTGAATCATCGAAAGGTTTCAGACTGACAAATGCATATTTTAGGACTTGATTTGCTATTAGATCTTCACTTGGAGCTCATCATGGAAGTTGAAAGTGTTAGTCACTCAGTTGTGTCCAACTCTTTGCAACCCCATGGACTGTAGCCCACCAGGCTCCTCTGTCCATGGGATTCTCCAGGCAAGAATCCTGGAGTGGGTTGCCATGCCCTCCTCCAGGGAATCCTCCCCACCCAGGGACTGAACCCATGTCTCTATGTCTCCTGCATTGGCAAGTGGGTTCTTTACCACTAGTGCCAGCTGGGAAGCCCTACTGGGTACATGATATATGTTTAAGTCTCTTCGAATCAAGTTTGAAAAGAGCACTGAATTAGGTAAAGTTTAAATTAGTAAAGTTTAAAAGTTAGTTATGCATTTAGAAGGTGGGACAATGGAATTATTTAAAGGGAAAAAAGACTTCCAATTTAAGTATTATTTATAGAAAAAAAAAGCTAAACAAAAAACATATTCTCTTACCATTTGGATATGAGCAAATAGAAAATACAAATAATTGGGGGAATATGCCCAACTGTGACAAACTTGGTTGGATAACTAGTGTAAATCATCGAAGCTCTGTGTTTGCTTGAACTGCAGGCAACTGGTTTAGTTGGATGGTTGAGTGACTCAATTACACTTTGAAATTCAATACTTATAGAAATGATGACCAGAAAAGGGCCTAGTCATGGGTTAAAGTCAAAAGCCGGGTTCTGGGGGAAGTTTAAGGCAGAAATGCCAGAATAGCATAGATGTAATGAGGACGTTTGTCAGAGAGGGAGCACAAGCCTTCTCAAGAGAGACTGGGAGGGAATGACAGAGCTGGGAAATTCTGGAGAGATGAGACTTGGAAAGTGATGTGATCTGTCCTAAGAAAGGTCCAGAACACAACACAAAAGGCGGAGATAAACAACTCTGGCAAGTATCTAGTTATTTACAGGGGAAAACAGAGAAGGATCTTTCAGATAGGCAAACTACTGGTCCAAGATTTAGAAAGTGCCCAGATTCTGAGCAGTTATTCTGACTTTCTTGTTGGGCTTGGGGGATCATCAAGGGTTTTCATCATGTAATGTGACGCAGTAACAGAAGACGTCATGCTGCAGGGAAGCGCGTTATGTCATCCGAATAGGAGGGCGCCTGAGAGCAGAACATTGAAAATGGTACTGAGGGTGCGGTGGGTTGGGAGGCGTTCTTCACGTCCCTTCCTTTGTTCTTGTAACAGCACGCCCAAACTTGCACTTCTACACGGGCAAGAGCCACGCGGCGCTGGCATCAGATTTTCTGTGTCCTGTGTCACGTGCCCTCAGCACACTTCTTAATCCACGCGGCCACAGTGTGCAGTCGTGTGCGTGTGGACCACAGCTGGTCTCAGCCCTCCAGTGCAGCACCTGCGTGCGCTGCCCGTCCTGCGGCTGTACCGGAAGCCACGTAAGCGTGCTCAGCAGGCCTGCGGACGCTCCCTGGAGGTGAGGGGCTGCTGATACCCAGGACCATCTCTCAACCAGTGAGGAGTGGATGTTCGTGGATGTTGGCCTTTTGGCCCTTAGCAGGGCAACTCTAAGGAGCTTTTTACTTAGTTGCTCACAATTTCCCGACTTTCCCGTTACTGAGTCCCAACTGCTCGTAATGTAAGGGCTTCTTGCGTTAGCGAGAAGCTAGTTCCCACCTTGCTCTCCCTGGTCTCGTGTCCCCGCGACCCAGGACCACTTCCAAAGTAAATGGCTCACATGCAGGCCCTTGTTTTGCCTCTGCTTTCAAAGGAATCCAAACTGGAAGAGACCTCAAGGTGGCTCCCTGGATATCCTCTTTCCTACTACTTTTTTTTTTTTTTAACTGGCTTCAATTTTTATAGAGTTACCACTTACATACCCTTATGGCAGAAAGTGAAGAGGAACTAATAAGTCTCTTGATGAAAGTGAAAGAGGAGAGTGAAAAAGTTGGCTTAAATCTCAACATTCAGAAAACTAAGATCATGGCATCCGGTTCCATCACTTCACTGGAAATAGATGGGGAAACAGTGGAAACACTGTCAGACTTTATGTTTTTGGGCTCCAAAATCACTGCAGATGGTGATTGCAGCCATGAAATTAAAAGATGCTTACTCCTTGGAAGGAAAGTTATAACCAACCTAGATAGCATATTAAAAAACAGAGACATTATTTTGCCAACAAAGGTCCATCTAGTGAAGGCCTTTTGGTTTTTCCAGTGGTCATGTATGGATGTGAGAGTTGGACTGTGAAGAAAGCTGAGCACGAAAGAATTGATGCTTTTGAACTGTGGTGTTGGAGAAGACTCTTGAGAGTCCCTTGGACTGCAAGGAGATCCAACCAGTCCATCCTAAAGGAGATCAGTCTTGGGTGTTCATTGGAAGGACTGACGCTGAAACTGAAACTCCAATACTTTGGCCACCTCATGCAAAGAGTTGACTCATTGCAAAAGACCCTGATGCTGGGAGGGATTGAGGGCAGGAGGAGAAGGGGACGACAGAGGATGAGATGGCTGGATGGCATCACTGACTCGATGGACATGAATTTGAGTAAACTCTGGGAGTTGGTGATGGACAGGGAGGCCTGGTATGCTGTGGTTCATGGGGTCGCAAAGAGTCAGACACGACTGAGTGACTGAACTGAACTGAACTGATATGTGTATCCATTGTTTTTCTTGGCCACCTGATGAGAACTGACTCATTGGAAAAGACCCTGAGCTGGAAAGATTGAAGGCAGGAGGAAAAGGGGATGACATAGGATGAGATGGTTGGATGGTATCACTGACTCCATGGACATGAGTTTGAGTAAGCTCTGTAAGTTGGTGATGGACAGGGAGGCCTGGCGTGCTGTGGTTCATGGGGTCACAAAGACAGTCAGACACGACTGAGCGACTGAACTGAACTGAACAGTTGATTTACAATGTATTAGTTTCCGATGCACATCAAAGTGATTCAGTCATACATATACATGTATCCATTCTTTTTCACATTCTTTCCCAGGAAGGTTATTACAGAATATTGAATAGAGTTCTCTGTGATATGCAGTGTCCTTGTTGAATATCTATTTTATATTTGGTAGTGTGTATATGTCTTATGACTGTGTGTGTAAGAAGTATGTGTATACTTCTTATGACCCTGACTTACTTTAGCTGTAATTTCTTCCTAACCTTTTGGCTGAGTGTTCTTGATATTGACCACTGACCCGAGTAATGACAACTTTAAATTTCCTCTTTTTTTGCTTTCCAGCAATTGGGCTCAGTTCCCTTGATAGACTCTGCATTACTCTGTTCCTCTGCCTCTGTGTTTCTGAGCAGTGAATCCTGTTTAAGTTCTGAAAACCCCCAAAGCTACTTCCAGCTATGACAGAAGCTCCCAGGCAAGAATTCTGACCTAAAGGAGAGTAGATTTAACCCTAAACAGCAACAAACGGAACCTTGCACCCAACCAAAGTAGCAACTAAAATCCATCCAATAGGCTCTTGTCTTTAAAACTTTTTATCGATTCCAGACGAAAGTTAACAGTTGGTTTATTCAGAGATATTAATGCTTAAGTTTGGAGGTGATAAGTCAATTGTAACTCCCAGAGGGGGGTGGTATTTTTTTATATGGGACATGCAGTTTTGGGGTATATCCTTGAAAAGGTACATTAAAAAGGAAGACCATTTATGAATTATGTATATCTATAAAATGAAGTAAAATCTAAGGCATAGATATCAAGGAGGGACAATTTTTACATTCATTAATTGCTTTCTTGTTTGTATTTCTGTTGTCAACTCTAATAACATATTTATTTGAACCAAGTTATCCTTCTTTCATTAGACACAGAGGTAATTATCATTTATCAATAAGATATTTGAATCTCTAAGGTAAAATGAAATTGTTTTAATGATAGCTAATGAGTTGGGATATTTTAATGTAGCAAACAATACCATCTCCCAAAATAGCTTCTAAAGCAATGACCCACATTGTCCTCAGGACACAGTTGCTACTGCAAAATTAAAAAAGAAATCAACAATAGTAAGCTCATGGGCTTCTAAGAAGATGTTGTAATGCCAAGGCAGACAGGTAATACTATTAAGAAAATGACCTCCTAGTAGTATTAAGAGCTTGTAATTTTGAGCATCATATTCCAAGACACTAACCCAAAGTAAAGTTACAAAAAGACTTGTGTCAGTTAGTTACTGCCACCAAGCCCAAACTAGATAGCAATCACAGAAGCTGGCCAAAAGAGTCAGAAATGAAGCAAAAATGGATTAAGTGCTTAGAGGTGCTCTGAAAAGAAGGCTGCACTCTTCATTCTCACTCTTGGTCTCATCCCTAAGAACATGATGCAGTTGTAGGTCTCAGCAGATGCCTGGGAGAACAGAAGCTGAGCACTGGGTTGAGAATCTTCCCCAACGCCATGACACATGTTCCCCTGGAATTTAGACATTAACCATGAAAGATGAGAATGGAAGGAGAAAGATCTACAATTGAGTGGCTTTAAACTTAAGTGGACTGATCCACCATTTTTCAATTTGGGGAGATTTCATTTAAAGGCTTATATTTCCAGTTTGCTTTGTATTAATGAAATCAGAAGATCTGGTGACACCAGGGGATCCTTTTGGCCTCAAGTTCTCCTAATGCAACTGAGCATTGCCTGCCCCTATGAGCTCAGTTCTCCAGTTTGCCTCAGTCTCTGCTACTCCTCAGTGTCTTGCACCCGGGCCACTTTACTCCCTTAAGTTACTAGCATGGAGCTCAGAGGTGTTTAAGTGTCTGTCTTTAGGTTTAGAGGGCAAAATGAGGAAAAGGAATTGCTCAGAAGATGTATGCGTATCTGCAAAATAAAAATTATATTTATCAACTTGATTTGTCAATGGATTTACCATTTCATATCCATCAAATTCAGAAAGAGGAAGTCTTTTCCTGCCTGCTTTGCTTTTAGGAGGTTACCACCTGGACCCCATCCTGTGAGACTGGGAGACCTGAAACCTTAGTGCCCTATGGATACAAAAATAATTACATACATATGTATATGCAGATATGCATGTATATATTTGTGTGTGTGTATTTATGTGTGTGTATGTGTGCTTATGTGTGTGTATGTGTGTGTATGTGTATGTGTGCTTATGTGTGTGTATGTGTGTATTTGTGTGTGTGTATGTGTGTGTATGTGTGTATTTGTGTGTGTGCTTATGTGTGTGTATATGTGTATTTGTGTGTGTGTATGTGTGTGTATGTATGTGTGTATTTGTGTGTGTGTGCTTATGTGTGTGTATGTGTAGGTGTATGTGTGCTTATGTGTGTGTATGTGTGTATTTGTGTGTGTATGTATGTGTGTGTATGTGTGTGTGTATTTGTGTGTGCGTGTGTGCTTATGTGTGTGTATGTGTGTATTTGTGTGTGTGTATGTGTGTGTGTGTATGTGTGTATTTGTGTGCTTATGTGTGTGTATGTGTGTATTTGTGTGTGTATATGTGTGTGTATGTATGTGTGTATTTGTGTGTGTGTGTGTGCTTATGTGTGTGTATGTGTGTATTTGTGTGTGTGTATGTGTGTGTGTGTATGTGTGTATTTGTGTGTGTGTGTGTGTGTGTGTGTGTGCTTATGCGTGTGTATGAAATAACACCCCTAGCACCCAGCAAGTTTGTCAGTATCTTCCTGTCGCTAAGCTCAGCTCGAGAAGTCCTAATTCTCAAGTTACAATTACGCAAACAAAACTGGTTTCTTCTTAATTTTGTAGATGCCAGGTTTGCACACAGCATTAGCCATTTTCCTGTACATTTCCATTAGTAATGTCTTTGCTGATTAGTTTTTTCTAAATTAGCATGTTTATCCATTAGCATATCAATATTGCTGCCAACCATCCTCTTAATTTTTAGTTTTCTTGTTGCAACAAAAATTTTTTTTTGCCAATAAAAGCAGGCATTTCTTAAAGCCTTAATTAACTCCAGCACAATTCCTTTTTGCTTCTTTAATAATAGTGTGTAATATTTACTAAGATTATAGATTTTGCCTTATTCAAAACCACCACTCACTCGAATAAGCAAAAATCTTCACATTTTCGGGTTTGGCATTAACACAGTCTCCTCTTGTAAAGAGAGTTTCCCTGATTTCTGGAATGCTTTGGAAATGCTATAAATTTTCAAGATAAAAATCAATGAAACTTCAAGGAGACAGATTCCAAAAATGTGAGAATTTTTCTGAGTGATTATTGAAATAAGAGGGATTTTAGCAATCATGTAAAAGGGGAAAGATGACCATCCAAACTTAAATTTACTGGGCAGTATCTTTATCTGTCTTATCTCATCACAAGTAAGCAGAATTCTGGCTGACACACAGCTTTGATGTGTGCAATTACATAAATTTAAAGTCATCTCCTTAGAAAAAGTAATACTATGTTGAAAAAAGTACACAGGAAGCAAGCTAAAATTTATGGTTTGGGAAAGACTCCTGTCTGCACTGTTATTCAAGGTAGATAGGTATTTTGACTACAATAATTAAATATCTGCAATAGTTTTTCTGCTGAGTCTGAGGAGACTGTTAAAGTTATGCTTACCCAATCCTAAGCACTGTCTTATTAAGGTAAGTGCTAGTAATTATAAATCTTTATGTTTAAGTGTAGGGCTTTTTTCACACCTTTCTGGTGATTAAGAAGGAAAAACTATGAAGAATTTGATGATGTTGATGACTGTATCTCACATACTGTTTGTGGGGGTGTAAATTGTCACTGTCTTTCTGGAGGGCAATTTGGCAAAATCTTTCAAATGAGAATACCCTTTGACTTAAAAGTTTCACTTGTGAGAATTATTCCTAAGGAAATAATTAGAGAAGAAGGCAAAGATGAATGTGCAAAGACATTTGTAATAGTGGGGAGACAAAAAATAGTACCCATCAATAGGAGAAAAGTTTAATTTTGAAAATTCAAATAATGGAATATTAGGAAGCCATAAAAATGGAATGCATTAATCTCTATACATAATTAACATGAAAAAGGATTAGTATTTAATGCTTAAAGTTTAAGAGGAGTTACAGAATAATATACATAATACAATATACATACATATTTATATTTATATATGTAAGTAGGAAAGACTGGAAGATATAAACTAAGCCATTAAAATTGTTGCTCTCTGGTATTCCAGTTGTGAAGGCATATTCACTTTTTATTATATTTACTTACTGTTATTTAAAGTTTTCACCATTAGCAAGGTTTGGTCAGGAATCAGATCAGATCAGTCGCTCAGTCGGTGTCTGACTCTTTGTGACCCATGAATCGCAGCACGCCAGGCCTCCCTGTCCATCACCAACTCCCAGAGTTCACTGAGACTCACATCCATTGAGTCAGTGATGCCATCCAGCCATCTCATCCTCTGTCGTCCCCTTCTCCTCCTGCCCCCAATCCCTCCCAGCATCAGAGTCTTTTCCAATGAGTCAACTCTTGGCATGAGGTGGCCAAAGTATTGGAGTTTCAGCTTTAGCATCATTCCTTCCAAAGAAATCCCAGGGCTGATCTCCTTCAGAATGGACTGGTTGGATCTCCTTGCAGTCCAAGGGACTCTCAAGAGTCTTCTCCAACACCACAGTTCAAAAGCATCAATTCTTCAGCGCTCAGCCTTCTTCACAGTCCAACTCTCACATCCATACATGACCACAGGAAAACCAATAGCCTTGACTAGACAAACCTTTGTTGGCAAAGTAATGTCTCTGCTTTTGAATATACTATCTAGGTTGGTCATAACTTTCCATCCAAGGAGTAAGCATCTTTTAATTTCATGGCTGCAGTCACCATCTGTAGTGATTTTGAAGCCCAGAAAAATAAAGTCTGACAGTGTTTCCACTGTTTCCCCATCTATTTCCCATGAAGTGATGGAACTGGATGCCATGATCTTCATTTTCTGAATGTTGAGCTTTAAGCCAACTTTTTCACTCTCTTCTTTCACTTTCATCAAGAGGTTTTTTAGTTCCTCTTCACTTTCTGCCATAAGGGTCAGGAATAGTCTATATTATAGATGTATGCATGCATGTAGTAAATAAATAACATAAAGATAGCACTAAGCTGTGTCCAACTCTTGTGATCCCATGAACTCTAGCCTGCCAGGCTCCTCTGTCCACAGGATTGTCCAGCCAAGAATACTGGAGTGGGTTGCCATTTCCTTCTCCAGGGATGCATGCATGTACGTATGTATATTTTTTTGGTATTGTGCTGCAACCTTCAAACACTCACTTTTCTTTTTTCACCTTTATCCCCCTTTTGAGAGCGTTCTTTCCATAAACCTCTTGGCTGAGAGCAGTGTCCACCCTCACAAATGTATTGAAGAAGCCAGATCTTGCTTTAAACTCAGAACAATAAGACACACACATGCCACTCTTTCTCCCAGAGCTTTGACGTGAAAGAGTGACTCAGAGGCAGGGGAGGAAGTAGCTGTAGGGGAAGAGATGGCATGAAACCCAACTGTTCCCATGACGTGACTCCAGCTCTTAAAAAACTCTGGGAGTTCTTGCTCTGCTTCTAGCTCATGTCCCCTTGCCTTTGGATGGGCAAGAGTCTACTTCTCACTGATATGCATGTTTGCTTTATGAATAAGAGACCAAAACTATGTTTCTATATATTTAATGAAAGAAATAACCTATGCTACTTAGATATAAAAGCCAAAACACTGACTACAAAAGCAAGAAGAAGAAAAAGAAGGGAAAAAATCCCTTGTAAAGCCACATAAGTTCAACGTGGAGCAACCTAGTAAGTTATGATATGGACAAAAAAAACAGGAGTAAGAATAAAGGTCAGAGTATGTGTATAATCACGAGCACCTGATTAGCATAATTAGTATGTGTCCAGGAGAAGTTCACCTCTATGTTTTGCTTTTCATAAAATAAAACAAGGGCTTTTAATATTAAGAGTTTAATTTTTAGTGTTCACTGCAGATTTATTGAACTATGAGTCCCCTGGGGAGGCCTGGTTAATTTATTTCATATGAAACAGGTATCTTCTGTATCAGAAAGTATTAGATATTATTCATTTTTGAATTGCTGAACTATCCAGTCTTGTATCTTTCCCTTACTAAGATTAGATTCATAGAGTTACAAATAACAATAGAATGATAAAGAATACTGAAATAATTTATATCATGACTTTCTCTATGCTAAAGACATCAGCATTCCCTTTTTGAATACCTGAATAATTCAAGTAAAGGTATTCTTTAAACTTTCCCAGTATTCATATCTAAGAACATAAAATATTTTCACAATACAAGTACATTTACCAAGAGCAAATGTTTAAACAAAAGAACCAGGGTTCTTAATGAAACACCCTCAGGAAAATGTTTAAACTTTGCCCTTAAGTTTACTTTGTTCACTAATAGGCTTCTATTTCGAGTAGAGAGTAGGAAGGGTAAGTTCAATGTGTTAATAAGAAAAAAGTAATAATATTTAATTAATTCTGGCTGAACACACATGGTTTAATATACTTGGCAATATCATTCCATCACATGATATGATAATTTAATGGAACTTTTTTATTTAAATTGCTGGCAAGTTTATGAAATTATAAAGCAAATAGGCCATGCACTTGGGTGTAATTGACTGTATAAATGTGTTTTATACTATACTGTTGGCAAATTAGCCAATCCCTGTCACGGAATCAATTATTATCTAGCTGAATTCCACAAACACAATAGCAGAAATATTGCATTTATACAAAAAAACACCACGATTGTTAATCTTGCATTGTGCATCTTAAAGCAAGGCAATAAACATTTATACACTGGATAATCGTCTTAAGATAATGCCACTGCCAAATGATGCACAGTTAAAGATTCCTTGTTGTTGGAGACAGTCGTGTGGGTTTTATTTGTGCTGGCTTCTCCAAATCAATGAAGAGGATAATAGAAGATTCAGTAGTTCAAGTCAAGCAGGAGGTCAGGCATTAGCGCTCCAGTGAAGAGAGGGACACTGTCCAAAGCCAGCATAACATGGTACCTGCATACCTGGCTCGGGCTTCAGCAATAATCACAATGTCATATACTAAAGAGTGCTGCCGATTTCCAAGTGCTCTCATGCACACGCTTTTCTCATTGCCTTTCAGAGTGAAACACTGTCTTACAGAAGACCTGAAGGAGAACTCTTGTTTCATCAATGTCTAGTCTAGCTAAGGAGCAAAGGGCAGGTTCCCAGGTGCATGCTTTCCTCTCTCATCGCCTCTGCAATAGTCCTAGCACAGGCTGCTGTGAGCTGCTTGTTGGAGAAACCCTTCAGGCAGCTTCTTCGATTCTGAAGTTGTCAGAGCTGCAGTGGGCTCTTGAGAGAACGCTTTCAAAGCAGAATCTGATGAGACAGGGAGTACCTTCTCCTGGCTACTCATATTTAAACTTCGTAAGGAGTGGATGGGGTTTACTTTTTTCCATTTGCCTGATGAGAAAACGGAGACTTCGAGTCCCAGGGAGATTTCTGTATGATGACTCTTGCAGAAAGTGGCAGAGTCTGGGCCTCCATCCCACATAGGCTAATTCAAGTCCTTTGTTTTTTCCACGAAGACGAAATTCTAAACAGCAAGACCCTCTTTGTGTAGATGATAAGAAACCAAGTCTGAAGAAATACTGCCATCCTGGATTAGGCAGGAACCCAGCAGGCATATCCTTTACAAGGGTATTTTTCTCCTTAAGGAGAGTGCATTCTTTTATTTTTCACATTTCAGAAGGAGGTAGATGTCTTCAAATATCCAACTAAAGCGTGCTATCTCTTGACACTATTGTGGTGGTTTCTGCCATACATCGATGTGAATCATCCATGGTTGCACACGTGTCTCCCCATCCTGAACCTCCCTCCCACCCACCACCCCCCGCCCCCCCGCTACCCCATACCTCTGGGTTATAGAGGACTTTCTGCCTGGTGTTAAGCGTTTGGACATGCCTTTCTTCTGGAAGCTCTCTCTCCCCCGAAGATTTTCTTATTATTGTTTTCAGGATGTTGGCGCCTATTCGGATCAGTTTCCTCCTTGCTCCATTTTCTTTCTCCTCTTTATCTTTGGATTTCCTCTGAGCCTCACTCTCACTACTGCTAAGCAGTCAGCTACATTGTCTGGAGAACCATGCCTCCCAGCAACTTACTTCACAGGCAGTAAAGTGGAGGAAAACAAGAGGGAAAAGCAAACCTTGTCTGAAATACTGGGTTTTCCTTTCTGTTTGGGTCTGTGTGTGGGATTTCAACTAATATGTGGCAAGACTGAGAAGCATCATATAAACAAGCTTTGCCTCCAAGCTACAATTATATTTAGTATAAGTGAATGCATTTTTAAAAATGTAATAGTTTTTACCATGAGATTCATCTATTTTAGGATATCCAAAGAGTCCATAAGATCTGAAAATCTGTAGAGGTCTTTCCTTACAAGATGTTTCACAAAATAAATATTTGTTGAATGGCAAAAGGCTCACTTTTGGCCCAGGATCACTTTCCATTCCTCACTTGAGGAAGGAATGGGAGACTCTGAGATGTGCCTGTGATTTTTCTAATAAAACAGAGGTTAGCTCTTGAGAAATTTCAAAATATTCAGAGATGATAAAACAGATTTTCTCACATACACATTAGTTTAAAGGTTTATATCAAACTTACACCAACTGTAAATTTTAATTTCTATACCGTTCTGAATACTCTTTCTACAGCCACTCAATGAAAGTGAATTTTTTTTCATTTACTTTGCCCCCAGCCTGCAAAACTCTGAATTATGATAAAAAGAAGGGCAGCAAATTTTACCCCCTCATCAAACAACATGTCATATTTGGAGAAGAGGACAAGAATCATTTTTCCTTGAAATATCAAGATGAGTTGTGGTCATGTGGATTAAAACCTACTTTGACCACAGAACTTTTGTCTCCTTTTTGGGGGATAGAATTCAGACATTCTCTCAACAAATGCTCATTGATTTATTAAGGATCTTCAATATGTGGAGCATTCAGGTCCTGCAGCAACGTTTTTCAGTGAGAGACTGACTAGATGCACGACAGCGTGTCTAACCTGTGAATCCAGCCGTGTGTTTGTATAGGCGTGTGCGTGTGTGCAGACATTTCATACTTTTCTCTCCAACAACCTGCTGGGAGCCTTCCACTGGATGTCCCAAAGTCATTCCAGTCCTAACAACTCCACAGGTGCAAATGCTTCACACAGTCCCCAAAACTGGCTCCTCTTTTCCTACATCCTCACTGGGGAGACATACCTAACCAGTCTAGCCATTTGCAGAGTTTAGAGATCCAGTCTAGAAACTTAAAAGTCATCTTTTAATTGGAATCCCTCCAATTCTTTGGCCACCTGATGCGAAGACCTGACTCATTTGAAAAGACCCCGATGCTGGGAAAGAGTGGGGGCAGGAGGAGAAGGGGACAACAGAGGATGAGATGGTTGGATGGCATCACTGACTGGATAGACATGGGTTTGAGTGAACTCCGGGAGTTGGTGATGGACAGGGAGGCCTGGGGTGCTGCAGTCCATGGGGTTGCAAAGAGGCAGACATGACTGAGGGACTGAACTGAACTGAACTGGACTGAATCTCTTTACATACATCAGAGAACTCACCAATCAATGAATCCTCAAGACCTTCCTAGGGTGCCTCAGATATACCTCTCAATTTCACCAGCTTCTTTCCTGACATTTATTATTTTTTCATGCCTAGCAATGCAAGCAGTCCCCTAATGCAAGGCAGCAAATCTGACTCTTTCCCAATTCATGCTCCACACAGTCACTGATTTTTAACTGCAAAACTAGTCTTAAATGTCATTCTGCTTCAAAACTCTTAAAGCATTCTCATCTCTGACAGGATGTAGTCCTGGCTCCTTGGCATGGGGACAAGTTCCCCATGACCTTGCCCAAGGAGTGCTCCACTCTTGTCTCCAACACACCTCCTCCATATTCAAGTTGCTTCCATCATACCTGACAAGATTTTGCACTTGGAAACAAGACTCTCACATACTTTTGTGACTATGAGTGTGATTTTTTAAAGAAATGAATTCCATAGAAAACGAATTACTCATATACTGTGAGTAGCTAATAATATTAGATACTTTCTAGGGATGTTGTGAAGATTAAAGTAAGTTAACACAAGAGTAGTGCTTGGTCAGGCTCTGGCACATGGTAGGTTTGCAACAAAAATTAGCTATTATTGTTATGATGATCTGAGTGCTCCCCCTCATCCTCCTGGAGAAATCTCATTCCTAAAGACTGTCCTCTTTGGGAACCCATCGGTGACTTGGCAGAGGGAGGGCCTCCTTCTCTGTATACCTAGAGTGCTTTGTTCATTTACCTAATAGAGATATGACTGATATAAAATTAAATACTGGATTCAGTGTTTGCTTCCTCTGTTAAAACTTCACATTATTAAGAGCCGACATGAGACCCTTCACATTATTAAGACCCTCTCAGAAAGCTAGCCAAGTGCCAGCCATTTAGTAGAGGCATAATACATGATGGCTGACAGAATAAAAGACATATATTGCATGGTATTGGGAAGCCAAGAGAACTGTCATGGGATCCACCTGAGAACTTAAGGGGTCTTTAGAATTTAAAAAACATTCTGATAATCTGTTTCCACCCTAAACAGATCTTGTCCTAGGCCACTGATCAGTGGAAGGCTTTGTTCTTGGGCATCTTCCACAGATGAGATGGAAGATTGATCTATTCTATTGTTTTCTAATTATACTTTTAAGAGGGATAGAATGGATGGGGGAGAAATATTTTATCTTGCTCTTTCTTACATATATTTTCTGAGTTTGAGGTATAGTATGTTGGTGCTAGTAAAATTCAGAAAATGTTTCATTCATTTGCTGTGATTCATGCCAGAGACCTGCCAAAAGAATATAGATATGCATCAAAAATGTTGTGATTCATTTTCCCCATATAGAAGTAATTATCTATACCCATGAGATTCTCCCAGGGGACAACATGATATTTAAAACAGGAGAATTTATAGCTCTTACACATATTTGCATTTTTTTTTTAAAAAGCTGATCATATTTTAAAAAAACATCATGTGGAATATACGGGGGCCCTCAGGCCTACTGAGTCCCAATGAATCCTGCCAAATATTACAGACTGCAAAGAATTCCAACTCACCTGCAATGCTAAGCTTGGTCAGTGAGTGCGGAATAACAACCTCTTGAAGGGACGGCCCCCACGAGCACAAACAACGGCCCTTGCACCCAAGGTTTTCTCCAGGACGTTTTCTCAAGTACGTTTTGCGACTTCCCAAGTGTCAGAGGCACTCGTGGTAAAGAGCTGTGCTGTGCTGTGTGTGCTTAGCCGTGACCGACTCTGGCGACCTCACAGACTGTAGCCCGTCAGGCTCTTCTGTCCATGGGATCCTCCAGGCAAGAATACTGGAGTGAGCTGTCATTTCCTTCTCCAGGGATCTTCCTGACCCAGGAATCGAACCAGGGTCTCCTGCATTGCAGGCAGACTCTTTACCAACTGAGCTAGAGAGAAGCCCTTAGTGGTTTAAAACAAAACCCACCTACCAATGCAGGGGTTCTGGGTACAGCAGAGCTGAACATGGCGTAAGTCCCCCTCCATGGAGGGGTCAGCATTAGCCCCACCTTAGAGCTGCCAGAGCCTACACACGACTGGGGAAACTGACGCTTGGAGAGTAGAAACGAAACCTGTGCCCACCAGGGCCCAGGAAAAGGAGCAGTTACCCCACAGGAGACGGACCCAGACTTGTCTGTGAGTGTCCAGGAGTCTCCGGTGGAAGCGTGGGTCGGCGGTGGCCTGATGCAGGGTTAGGGGCATGGAGTGCGGGAGTGCCCGCATGGGACCTTCTGAAGGAGGTCGCCATTATCTTCATTATCCCCACCATAGTTTGGTCTCAGGTCAAACAACAGGGAGGGAACATGCCCACCCACCAAGAGAAAACTGGATTAAACATTTACTGAGCACGGCCCTGCCCGTCAGAACAAACCCGGTGTTCCCAAAAATCAGTCTCTCCCATCAGAAAGCTTCCATAAGCCTCTTATCCTTCAGAGGGCAGACAGACTGAAAACCACAATCACAGAAAACTAACCAAACTGACCACATGGACCACAGCCTGTCTAACTCAATGAAACTATGATCCATGCCACGTAGGGCCACCCAAGATGGACAGGTCTTGGTGGAGAGGTCTGACAGAATGTGGTCCACTGGAGAAGGGAATGGCAAACTACTTCAGTATTCGTGCCTTGAGAACCCCATGAACAGTATCAAAAGGCAAAAAGATATGACATTGGAAGATGAACTCCCCAGGTCGGTAGGTGCCCAATATGCTACTGAAGAAGAGAGGAGAAATAACTCCAGGAGGAATGAAGAGACAGAGCCAAAGAGAAAACAATGTCCAGTCGTGGAAGCGACTGGTGATGGAAGTAAAGTCCGATGATGTAAAGAACAATATTGCATAGGAACCTGGGATGTCAGGTCCATGAATCAAGGCAAATTGGAAGTGGTCAAACAGGAGATGGCAACAGTGAATGTCGACATTTCAGGAATCAGTGAACTAAAATGGACTGGAATGGGCAAATTTAACTCAGATGACCATTATATCTACTATTGTGGGCAAGAATTCCTTATAAGAAATGGAGTAGCCATCATAGTCAACAAAAGAGTCCAAAATGCAGTTTTTGGGTGCATTCAAAAATGACCGAATGATCTCTGTTCATTTCCGAGGCAAACCATTCAATATCACAGTAATCCAAGTCTATGCCCCAACCAGTAACACTGAAGAAATGAAGTTGAATGGTTCCGTGGAGACCTACAAGACCTTCTAGAACTAACACCCCCAAAAGATGTCCTTTTCATTATAGGGGACTGGAATGCAAAAGTAGGAAGTCATGAGACACCTGGAGTAACAGGTAAATTTGGCCTTGGAGTACAGAATGAAGCAGGGCAAAGACTAACAAGAGTTTTGCCAAGAGAACGCACTGGTCATAGCAAACACCCTCTTCCAACAACACAAGAGAAGACTCTATACATGGACATCACCAGATGGTCAATACCAAAATCAGGTTGATTATATTCTTTGCAGCCAAAGATGTAGAAGTTCTATACAGTCAGCAAAAATAAGACCAGAAGCCGACTGTGGCTAAGATCATGAACTCCTTGTTGCCAAATTCAGACTTAAATTGAAGAAAGTAGGGAAAACCACTAGACCATTCAGATATGACCTAAATAAAATCCTTTATGATTATACAGTGAAAGTAACAAATAGATTCAAGGGATAAAATCTGATAGACAGAGTGCCTGAAGAACTATGGACAGAGGTTTGAGACATTGTACAGGAGGCAATGATCAAGATCATCCCCAAGAAAAAGAGATGCAAAAAGGCACCTGAGGAGGCTTTACAGATAGCTGAGAAAAGAAGAGAAGCTAAAGGCAAAGGAGAAAAGGAAAGATATACCCATTTGAATGCAAAGTTCCAAAGAAGAGCAAGGAGAGATAAGAAAGCCTTCCTCAGTAATCAGTGCAAGGAAATAGAGGGAAATAATAGAATGGGAAAGACTAGAGGTCTCTTTAAGAAAATTAGATATACCAAGGGAACTTTTCATGCAAAGATAGGAACAATAAAGGACAGAAATTATATGGACCTAACAGAAGCAGAAGATATTAAGAAGAGGGGGCAGGAATGCACAGAAGAACTGTACAAAAAAGATCTTCATGACCCAGATAACCACGATGGGGTGATGACTCACCTAGAGTCAGACATCCTGGAATGCGAAGTCAAGTGGGCCTTAGGAAGCATCACTAAGAACAAAGATAATGGAGGTGATGGAATTCCAGTTGAGATACTTCAAATGCTAAAAGATGATGCTGTGAAAGTGCTGTACTCAATATGTCAACACATTTGGAAAACTCAACAGTGGCCACAGGACTAGAAAAGACCAGTTTTCATTCCAATCCCAAAGAAGGGCAATGCCAAAGAATGCTCAAATTACCACACAATTGCACTCATCTCACACGCTAGCAAATTAATACTCAAAATTATCCAAGCAAGTCTTCAACTGTATGTGAAGACTGGATTTAGAATTTAAATTGAATTTAAATTCAAGCTGGATTTAGAAAAGGCAGAGGAACAAGAGATTAGATTGCCAACATCTGTTAGGTCATCAAAAAAGCAAGACAATTCCAGAAAAACATCTATTTCTGCTTTATTGACTATGCCAAAGCCTTTGACTGTGTGGATCACAATAGACTGTGGAAAATTCTGAAAGAGATGGGAATACCAGACCACCTTACCTGCCTCCTGAGAAATCCGTATGCAGGTCAAGAAGCAACAGTTAGAACCAGACATGGAACAACAGACTGGTTTCAAATAGGAAAAGGAGTACGTCAGGGCTGTATTTTGTCACCCTGCTTATTTAAGTTGTATGCAGAGTACATCATGAGAAATGCTGGGCTGGAAGAAGCACAAGCTGGAATCAAGATTGCCGGGAGAAATATCAATAACCTCAGATAAGCAGATGACACCACCCTTATGGGAGAAAGCAAAGAAGAACTAAGAGCTTCTTAATCAAAGTGAAAGAGGAGAGTGACAAAGTTGGCTTAAAACTCAGAAAACTAAGATCATTACATCTGGTACCATTACTTCATGGCAAATATGTGGGGAAACAGTGGGAACAGTGACAGAGTTTATTTTCATGGGCTCCAAAATCACTGCAGATGTTGACTGCAGCCATGAAATTAAAAGACGCTTGCTCCTTGGAAGAAAAGCTATGACCAACCTAGACAGCGTATTAAAAAGCAGAGACATTGCTTTACTGAATAAAGTCCACGTGGTCAATGCTATGGTTTTTCCAGTAGTCATGTATGGATGTGACTGTTGGACTATAAAGAAAGCTGAGCACTGAAGAACTGATGCTATTGAACTGTGGTGTTGGAAAAGACTCTTGAGTCCCTTGGACAGTAAGGAGATCAAATCAGTCTCTCCTAAAGGAAATGAGTCTTGAATATTCATTGGACAGACTGATGCTGAGGCTGAAGCTCCAATACATTGGCCACCTGATGTGAAGAGCTGACTCATTAGAAAAGACCCTGATGCTGGGACAGATTGAAGGCAGGAGGAGAAGGGGATGACAGAGGATGAGATGGCTGGATGGCATCACCAACCTGATGGACATGAGTTTGAGCACGCTCTGGGAGTTGGTGATGGACAGGGAGGCCTGGTGTGCTGTGACTCATGGGGTTGCAAAGAGTTGGACACGACTGAGTGACTGAACTGAACTGAACTGAATATTACCCAGTCTTAAAAAGGAACACAATTGGGTCCTTTGCAGAGATGTGGATGGGCTTAGAGAATGTTATACAGAGTGAAGTTAGAAAAAGAAAAGTATCCTATAATAATACATATATGTCGGATCTAGAAAAGTGGCACAGATCAATTTATGTGCAAAGCAGGAACAGAGGCACAGATGTAGAGACGAGTATGGATACCAAGAGGGAAAGCGGGGAGTAGGAGGCACTGGGAGACTGGGGTTAACATATGCATACTCCTGATACCGTGTATAAAGTAGATAACTAATGAGAACCTACTCTATCCCTCAGGGAAGTTACCCAAAACTTTGTGGTGAGTTAAGTGGGAAGGACATGTTAAAATCGGGGGCTACAAGTGTATGTATAACTGATTCATTTTGCTGTGAAGTAGAAACTAACACACACTTGTAAAGCAACAATACTTCAATGAAAATTAATGAAAAAAAAACCCTTTAATTTTGTTTTCTGCTTTCTGTAACCCATGAAAGTAAGGCTTTCTGAGTTTTAGTAGAAGGTGTGGAATAGTTTCCTAGAGAAGTCGTCCCTGACCTGTCAAAGAGGAACCGGAAGAGGCAGGTGACAGGTTGGCAAAGCTCATAAGGTGCACGGCTCTTTCACAGTTGAACACAAAATGAAAATAGTCACAGACTCACTCAAGGCAGCCTTCCCTATTTCACTTGGGTCAGAAAACGGTTCCATTTCGTCCATTTGGGGAGATTTTACTTAGTTCAGCTCTTAACTGCCAGTCCCTTTCCCCACTCCCTCTCCATCCAAAGGGTCCAAAATTTTAAGGGATTGTTAAGTTATTATCAGTTTATTTCAGTTCAGTTCAGTTGCTCAGTCATGTCTGACTCTTTGCAACCCCATGAACCACAGCACGCCAGGCCTCCCTGTCCATCACCAACTCCCGGAGTTTATTCCAACTCATGTCCATTGAGTCGGTGATGCCATCCAATCATCTCATCCTCTGTCATCCCCTTATCCTCCTGCCTTCAATCTTTCCCAGCATCAGGGTCTTTTCCAATGAGTTAGCTCTTCGCATCAGGTGGCCAAAGTATTGGAGTTTCAGCTTCAGCATGAGTCCTTCCAATGAACACCCAGGACTGTTCTCCTTTAGGATGGACTGGTTTGATCTCCTTGTAATCCAAGGGACCCTCAAGAGTCTTCTCCAACACCACACTTCAAAAGCATCAGTTTATTTCAACAAGGTCATATATCTTAACCCTTTTCAAATTTGAATATGCACGTGAATAGCCTGTGGATCTGTGTTAAAATCTTGGTTCAGTAGGTCTGAGTTGGGGGCTGTGCTCCTAGTAAGTCTTCAGACCACACTTTGAGTTTCAAGTGCCTAGATACAGTCTCAGACCTGGGTAGATCCCTTTCTGCTCCTTTGGGTCCCTCAGCTATGCACATTGCTGTTGTCCAGTCACCCGGTCATGTCTGACACTTTGTGAGCCCGTGGACTGCAGCAGGCCAGGCCTCCCTGTCCCTCACCATCTCCCGAAGTTTGGGCAAGTCCATGTCCATTGCATTGGTGATGCCATCCAGCCATCTCATCCGCTGAGCCCCCCTTCTCCTTCTGCCCTCAATCTTTCCCAGAATCAGGGACTTTTCCAATGAGTCAGTTGTCAGATATGCAAGCAAAAATTTAGGTTATCTTAGAATACTATAGCAAGGTAGACATTCTGGAAAGAAAAAAAGTCCTTGAAAATCATGTAGAATTTGAGGGGTTCAGAAGTGAGAGATCACTTATCTCTGACCTCTTAATTTTACAAAGGCCTAGAATTTTCCATATTTTTAGTCCCTTTCAGCATAGCCTCAGCATTTCAAGAATAAGAGTTTATTTAAAGCTTGATTTCACATTCCTCAAGCTGAAGTCCATGCTGGCGGTATAGGGAACCGTCTTTAAACTCTTTAGGACACTCTGAGCGGTGCGACAGCCACCTGGGATGCTGGGATCCTGCAGAGGCTGCTTTTTGGACCTCAGCCAGCTCTCGATCCACTATTGCTGTGAGTATAGATGGGGGAAATGTTCCCGGGGGAAAGGGGAACTTCCTGTCCTGGGAGGCTACCAACCCCTTCCCTCCATCCCCAGCCCCACTGCCCCCAGACCGAGACAGGTGACTAGATCATCCAAACAGGAGCCTCAGGGAGAGGCCGACTCTGTAGGGAAACCCACACTCCAGAGGACCCCCTTTGGTCGGGATGGAGATGGTTTCCAACCAAGTTCACTTCCTCGCCTGATCCCTTCCCCTGATGTTCTTGTTTCCTTCATCCCCCTTAACTGACATCACTTTCCCAATAAATCACTTAGATGCAGAGCCTCTGGGGAAGTGATCCAGGTAGTGATGCCATAACTCTTATCTACCAAGTTCAAGAAACGGCATCTAATTCCAAGAAGTGGAATTGGGTTTTACAAAGAAAAGGAAAAGAAAGAAAGAAAAAAGAAAAAAAAAAAAAGGAAAGAAAAAAATCCCATCTAAATGATAAAAGTGACCCTGTGATATAGTGTTACTGCTTATCTCTTGTTAGTGGTTTAGAATTGAATAATTTGCTCACACATAGTAGAAAGAATTACTGATGCTGATTTTTTGCCTAAGTAAGATGTGATGGGATAGCCTCCTCTGCTAGGAACATCTCCTAGAACAGCAAGCTCCATTACTGCCTCAGCTGGAGCCACAGTCATGTCTGCTCACCTTCTGATATCCCAAAGTGACTGGCAAAAAGCAAACTGTCCCATAAGTAGGGCTCACCCCAGATTGTCCCGGTTCATAGAGATGAGCTGTGTTGGTATCGCAAACATGAGGTAATCATCTCTGAATGATGCTTCCTGACATTGTCTTGTCTTGGGCTGAGTGGGGGAGTTATAAATAAAATATTGTTCAAGGAGGTGTATAAATAAATTGGCATAATTAGGTGTCATAATTAGGTGCCCATTGCAGTTCAAGACACATTTACATAATTGTCAGCACTGTAATGAAAATAATTGTTTGCCAGGATTGCTTCTGTTAAAGCTGATACTTTCTTCCTTAGTAGAGTTTGTTCTAAGTGGTTGTTTAGAAAATATTCTAAACTCTGATTGTGGAATCATTGTACCAGACTTAAATTTTGATTTATTCTTCAAAAGTAAAGCAAAGGGCGAATAGCTCATATTTGCCCATAAGCAGAAATGTTACCTGTAAGCAATACTGAGAAAAATTAAAGTTTTCATGCAAATACGTATATATACATCTATATGAGAAGAATTATATGCGTGTATTTAGACAAACCAAGTGTGCTCTAGATTTCAGCTTTTAAAATCTAGAAGGCTCTTTTGAGAATGAAATTATACTCCTTGTTAATGAATAACTGCCCACGGTCAGCTAAAATTCACACGCTTCTGTCTGAGAAAAGAGGGGAGGGCAGAGATGCTTGTGTTGCTTAGTGCCCTTTATTTATCTCCTGTCTTAAAATCTAGACTTTGTGAAATACATCTTAGCAATAATTCTTCTCCAGATGTTCCCCCCATATCCTTCTTCTTTACTCAGTTGTCACCTCCTCAGAAGGTCCTAGCTTAGCCACCCATTTACAAATTTGTCCCCCACACACAGCTTGACCTGCTCTACTTTTGTCCTTTCTCTACAGCACTCATCTCCTTCTGTCAGTTTATATGATCCACTATTTAAAGAATTGGTGCTTTTGAACTGTGGTGTTGGAGAAGACTCTTGAGAGTCACTTGGACTGCAAGGAGATCCAACCAGTCCATCCTAAAGGACATCAGTCCTGAATATTCATCAGAAGGACTGATGCTGAAGCTGAAACTCCAATACTTTGGTCACCTGATGCAAAGAACTGACTCATTGGAAAAGACCCTGATGCTGGAAAAGTTTGAAGACAGGAGGAGAAGGGGATGACAGAGGATGAGACGGTTGGATGGCATCACTGACTCAATTGGACCTGAGTTTGAGCAAGCTCCGGGAGTTGGTGACGGACAGGGAAGCCTGGCGTGCTGCAGTCCATAGGGTCACAAAGAGTCAGACACAACTGAGTGACTGAACTGAACTGAATGTTTATTGTCTGTCTCTCCACTCTAAAAAGTGGGGCAGAGATCATTGCCTTAAAAAGTATTGTTAAAAACAACTAAAAGGAATTCATTAATTCACGTAGAAGTCTGAAAATAGTCAACTTCAGGCATGACTGTACTCAGGGGTTCACATGTATTATCCACACAATCTCCTGTTTTCTTTATTCATCTTTCTGCTTCACTTTTCCTCTTCATTCTGAGGCAAATTTTTCTACGCAGCGGCATGATCTCCAGCAATTCCAGGTTACTTTCTACCAGCTGAGAAGCGGCAGAGCAAAGAGGATGCCGCCCTCTTAACAGTTCCGGCACGAGACTGAGGGCTGGCTTCAGGGTCCTGTCCCGAGCCAGCCGCCGTGGCCAGGGATGCAGCGGACACGTCCTGCCCCAGGCTGGCGCCTGGGCTGGGCAGTGGGGTGGACTCAACCTGGACAGGGTGGTCTGGGATTGAGAGCGGTGTGGTTTCCCCAAGTCAAGGTTACACGGAGCTCTCGTGTTTGCTAACTATGCTTCTCTCCTGAAAACATCAGTAATTTCTAAGTCAAATATTTAAGAATATTTTTGCTGAATTTTGATGCTTGTCCCTTAGGAAGGATTTATGGATCTATGAATGTCCTGATACACCTTTCCTTCCTGACTAAACAAGTTATTACAGCAATGAAGAACTCACACCATCATTTTCAACAGAGGAGCTGAGTTCCAGCCCATTTTCCAGGCCACAGACTAGCTTCAGTGTGTTTCAAATGTATTCTAAAGGATTTGCAACAAACTCTCTCTTGATTCCATGGCTGCAAAGCCTAGACTTTCCTGGCATTTAACTCTTTCATGTAATTGCTCTTTGTATCACAAAAACTGTTCCTAATATTAAGTAAAATTGGTGTAGTTCTTCTCTTTTAACCGCCCTCTCTCTCCACTAATGAAAAGTAATGCCTCCTTTGCATGTATCATTATTTAACTTTTAGGCAGACAGTTATCTCTCCCCTCAGCCTCCTTCAGCTGGAATGAATATCCCCATGCTCTTAACCTTCTCTCATAGGTCTTGTTTTCCAAATCTTTTATCATTTTTGTCAGTCTCTTCTGAGCGACTTACAGCCTATCTTCTTTAAAAATACAGTGTCTGATATCCTCACCTGGATCAAAACCATTTCCTCACGGAGTAGAATTAATCCTTTTGTTAAAGGAATTTGGGGAGGGCAGGGTTGCTATTGTATAAAGACTCTTCTCCCGCCCACAGGTGGGTTACATTATTGCTTAACCGGTATTCCCCAGTTTTACAACTATTTGGAAATTTACCAATGTTGTCATCGAACCCCTGCACAGATGTACAAAATATAATGAAGCAATTATTTAAAAGAACATAAAACTAATTGTTTAAAAAATAAGTCTCCAAGTTGCTCCAACTGTTAACTCTGACCTGCTTTCAGCAGGAAGTTTACATGTAAAGAAAGGAGTGTAATCTGCCGGTGTGGACACCCATTGATATAGAATTTAAGTAAAAAAGAATTCAATGTAAGGTATTTGTTGTGCTATTTGGTTTTGGTCATTAAAAAAAAATTCTTTTCATTATCCATAACCAAACGTTTCAGAAAATGCAAACATGTACACATTTCAAAACTACAATAGACACTGAAGTATTATAAAATTGCACAAGAAAAAAAATTCCCAACTAACACCAAATCATGATGCAGAGGAATCTACCTGCCATTTTATAATTAATGTGCTGATTACATTTTCATTGTTACAGATATGCCACAATGTTACATAGCTTCCTTGTGAAAAGACGTCACTTAAGGCATAGCACGACCCAGAGTGCATAAATAATGCCATTATATCTTCTAATAGCCGAATGCAATGTTTTGTCTGATTACACACACACATTCTGTAACTGACTGTTAACACCATCCAACCAGGCTTCTTTAATGAAACTTCAAACCTTTGTGCAATATTAATCTGCCAAAGAAGTAGTCCCTTTGCAGGTGACATGAGCAAACTCAGCTGCTGCTTTTTTAAACTTGCAGTTTCCTATTCCATAATCAATCTAGTTGCTGCGATTACCTATGTGACAGATGTTAAATGGAGAGATGGTTAATTTTCCCAAGGTGTTATTATATACTTATTTTATGTTCATTTGTTTCCACTCATTTAAATGCTTCATTGAAATGAAATTTCCTCGATGACTGTCTTGGGTTGTGAGAACTCCACATCTCGTTCTTAAATAAGCCTTCCCTGACCTAAAAAAAAAGCGTTTTACTGTCCTATAAAAATAAACGCTTTTTGCTTTGTGTCTGCTCTTCAAGCTAATGACTCGATCCACATTTCCCAAGGAGTTTGCTCATACGAGGTTCCTGAGTTACTCTGTGACCAAAGGGTCCTCTAATCGAATGTGATTGGGAAGCTGTGTATTGTGATCCCCTCTTGCATGGAGAATGCACACACGCATACATGAACAGTAAGGGCTTTGAACAGCCCCAGAGTAAAGAAATCTGTTTAAGGCCACATCCCCCAACCTTCTCAGACCTGACACAGTGATACTCTTAAACAGCTTCTATGAACTGTCCTGGGAAACCAGTGGAACACTGTGGAATATTGGTTTGCAACAAGATTTCATTCGATGATACTTTCTCTGTCCATTTTCAGGACATTCAGCTGAACCTGGGAGTTGGGAGGAGGAAATGCCCATGCTGATTTATGGAAGGGAAAAGGAACCAATACATGATTATTAAGAACCTATTAGATTCTAGACACTCTTACATCCTTTACATACACACATTCATTAATTCAATCAACAGCTATTTATGAACAGCCTACTCTTCTAGGAGCTGGGCATCAGTGCAAGCTAAGGCAAATTCCCCATTCTGATAATGCTCAGATTATCACGGGGAATCCTCAAGGTTAAAAATTTGTGTCTTCATTCTACCCACGAGAAAAACGGAAGCTCAGGGACTTCACAGAAACGGCCTGAGGTCCCAGAGATGGTAAGTCAGCAAGGAAAGGCGCCTGGGAGCTCACAGCAATGCACTGCCGAGGCTCAAACTCCAGCTCAGATCCGGGTGCTGGACTTTGCTACCATGGAGCTGCAGTGTCTGTCTCCAGAGGCTGACCCGGGATGAGATCAGGCAGATGCAAAGTGAGAGACAGCTCCTCAGGTGTTACAGACCTTCTTTACCAGCTGCCTGTAATAACCAGAGAGGCAGACCTGGAGCCATACTTATGTAAGTAAATAACACACCTTTCCTTCCCAACGTACTTTTGCATCAGCATTCTTAGTAAATACATCCATTCTTGGTTTGCAACCTAATTTTATGGGGAAACTTAATCTATATATTTACAAATCACTCTCCCACCGTGAGCGTCAAACCCATCTTTATGTTCAGAGAACCTCTCATTCTGCCTGTAACAGCCAAGAATACGCTGTATCCAGAAGTTCTTCTGAGTCCCCAGCTGTCATGGGGATACAGAATGAGCAGTAGATTCTAGGTTTGCTTCCCTGATTTTCTACCGATGTTTACTTAGCACAAAAATTCAGGCATTGCCTTCCTTCCCCACCTCCCTCCCCCTTGGCAACCTCAAGTCTGATCTCTACATCTGTGAGTGTGCTTCTCTTTTGTAGATAGGTTCTTTTACACCATATTTTAGTTTCCACATATAAGCGATATCTTATGATATTTGTCTTGCTCCTTCTGACTTATTTCACTTGGTATGATAATCTCTAGGTCCATAGCCAGTGAGCATTTTGAGGACAGTTACCAAGTATTATTGGGCTTCCCTGGTGACTCAGCTGGTAAAGAATCCACCTGCAGTGAGGGAGGCCTGGGTTCGATTCCTGGGTTGGGAAGATCCCCTGGAAAAGGAAACGGCAACCCACTCGAGTATTCTGAAATCTGGCCTCCCAGAGGTTGCAGTGGTAAAGAATCCACCTGGCGGTGCAGGAGATGCAAGGCATACAGGCTCAATCCCTGGGTCAGGAAGGTCCCCCAGAGAAGGAAATGGCAACCCACTGCAGTGTTCTCGCCCAGAAAATTCCATGGACAGAGGAGCCTAGTGGCCTACAGTCCATGGGGTCGCAGAGTCAGACACGACTGAGCACACGACCGTCAAAGTTCACCTGCCTTTGCATTCCCGATGCTTAGCAGGTGCCAGACGCACTGAGTGTCAAGTGAGTAGCTGCCTGAATGAATGTGTAAGTAAGTGAAGTGGGAATAAAGGTAAAAATGATTGATAATCATTGTGAGTGCCACCTATTTGCTAGGAATACTGATATTTTAAGACCCATAAATTAAAGTAGTAAAATATTTACGCCATTTTTTTAATTTAACTGTTCAGCAATGATTCTGGAGACCTTTATACATAAAGCACAATAAAGAGCAGTGTGGGAGTTTGTCTAGTAAAAAATGGATTTAAAATGATTGCTATGAAGTTTAAGACTCTAATATCTTTAGATAGTTATAAGTTTGGATATCTTGGACGAAGAGGCAAAGATACAGATTTTACATTTGTGTGTTTTTTCTTGCTGTTACACAGTCACAGGATTGTTTGGTATGGCATTAGAAATAAGAAAAGCCCAAGATGGTGGGCAGAATATTTCTCCATGTGTCTCCACGTTTGGAATTGCTTGACTCAGTTCTTCGCATGTTTTCTTCAGCTCACTGGCTCCCTTTGCCTTTAAAGAATAGACTTTATGGCTGTTCGTCAAGTATGTAGAAACTAATTCTGGGATGATAGGAAAGGGTCTTCAGATTCGAGCTTCACATTATTTCTCATCCAAGGCAGATGTTTATCTTCACCTTGAGCAGGGGAATGTCCACAAAGAACCCCCTTTTCTTTTACAATAGAACAACGAGACTGCAGCCAAATTTCCCAAGTTTCTCCACAGGTAAATGAAACAATCATAAGCCTGCTGGTCTTTAAGATGTTATCTGGGTTCTTATAATCCATTCAATACACAAACAGGGGAGCTTCCACCACTGTTCCTGTGAGGCTGTCGACACTTGCCTTCCTGACAATGGAAAAAGAACAAAGTATGCTATTTTGCTTTTTAAGCATAAGAACTTCTTGTTTAAAGGACAGCCTATCCACTGCATAAAACACAGACCATCACACAAGCTATTTAAAAACGGGGACAGGGACCTTCCACTCTAAACAAAAGGTATGTGCTCTCTGATGTTGTATTTTAGTGGCTAAGTCATATCAACTCTTCTGTAACGACCCCATGGACTGCAGCCCCCCAGGCTCCTCTGTCCATGGGATTTTCCAGGCAGGAGCACTGGGGTGTGCTGCCATGTCCTCCTCCAGTTCTCTTGGATAGCACGGAGTATGATGTGATATAGCAAATGGGCTTTAGGCTCATAAATAATAATAGCAAACATACACTGGCATCTCCGATAAGCCAAGATCTCTAAGTGTGTTAGAGAAATCACATTTAGCCTTCACAGCCGCCTTCTGAAACAGGTACTGTTTTTATCCACTTTACTGTCGAGGAGACTGAGCAGCAGAAATGTGCTTGGGGCCCAGCACGTTCAGAGCCCAGCGTCTGTCCTCTCGCCCTGAGCCAGCTCCGCTCCAGAAGCGGGCCGATGGCGGTCGGCCTGGAAAGTCTTCGCTTGGACCGGTGCCGGGATACGGGAGGAATGAAGTGAGCGTTGAATGGAAAACGCCCAGGGGAGGCCCGGCCAAGGGTAGGACCCCCTCAGAGGTACACACTATCTGTCCGGACTCCGCTACCACGAAGGAAAACCAGCAGTGGGAGAGAAGCCACCTCGGGCTAGATCCTGATTACGGGGAGACTGCACCTCCCCTAGACTGGAAGGGGATGGAGCGGGGGAGCAGCTTCTAGAACGCGCTGTTCCTGCCTGCGGGTTGGTAAGTCCTCAGCGGAGGAATCATCACTGCAAACGCGAGGCCTGGGCGTGGAGGACCCGCGTGCCGAGCACTAGATCCCGTGACCTCCCACCCTCCAGGGACCGCGCAGCGGCTGCGGGGGCGCCAGAGTCAGAGCTCAAGGCTTGATGCTCTGCGCAGCCTTGAGGGACATGTTCTTGGGTTCTGCTGTTGCCGCCATTAAAAAATAAAAAAGAAGTGTGTTTATGTGTGGTCTGCGGGCTTCTGTGGGGAAATGTGTTGAAGGCAGAATTTTAAATCAGGCGCTGTGGACAGTTTCTGGGCTCCGTGTGCACCCTTCTGACCACCCCTAGGCAATTCATTCACTTTACTGTGCCGTGGGTAGAAGTCAAATGCTCATCATCTTGGAAGGTACTAAGAGGTGATGGGAAGCCTTTGTCTAAGGCTGTGATAACAGAATACCACACACTGCGGCTTCAGCGTTCATTTCTCCCAGTTCTGGAGGCTGAGAGGTTGCAGATCAAGGTGTTAAGCCAGGATGTGGTGCGGGCGCTCTTGCTGGTTTGCAGACAGCTGTCCTCTTGTGCTCTCACACGACAGAGAGGAGATGCAAGCCCTGCTTCTCTTCTTCCAAGGGCACTCATCCCGTTCATGGGGCTCCACCTTCAGGACTGAATCACCTCCCAAGATCCCTGCATCTTAAAACTCTTATATTGGGTATAGGATTTCAACACGTGATTTGGAGGGAGACACAAATATTGTCTGTAGCATTCTTTTTTTTTTTTTTTTTTTAATACATATATCTTATTGAAGTGTAGTTGACTTACCATGTTTTCAGGCGCACAGAAAGGTGATTCAGTTATACTTTGACACATATTATTTTTCAGTCTGTAGCATTCTTGAAGAATTTTAGGCAGGTGAGGCGTATTACCTTGGTACTTGTAGGGAGGATTGAATAGAGAGAGGAAAGGAAAAAGTGTCAGCCAGAAGATAACCATGGTGTACATCCGATACTGACACCTAAGTAGTTTAAAATGTTTTGTTATTATGCTCTCTACTTTCTAAATATATGTGTTAAAAATATTTCATCTGCTTCATGTTTCATAAAATGCAGTCCTATCTTTACCCACTTGTAAAGCTACTAAGTTTCATATGGATAACTTCACTCTTATGGTAAGATCTCTTGCTATTTAGATTTCAAAATCTGTATGGCTTTCATTTCCCTTAAGTTTTCTGATTTGTCCTAAACTGCCTTTTAAAAGCAGATACCTGCCTGCCAACATCTATAACTGCTGCTTTAACCCAGTGCTTAAATTGTTCTTCAGGCTTTTTCTTAAAGGGGCTAATGCTCCTGCGCCATCCAATATGGCAATCATTAGCTACCTATGGTTATTTCCAGAAAGTGAAAATGAAGTCGCTCAGTCGTGTCCGACTCTTTGTGACCCCATGGACTGCAGCCTGCCAGGCTCCTCCATCCATGGGGTTCTCCAGGCAAGAGCACTTGACTGAGTTACCATTTCCTTGTCCAGGGGATCTTCCCAACCCAGGGATTAAACCCGGGTCTCCTGCACTGCAGGCAGACTCTACCATCTGAGCCACCAGGGGAAATTAAATACATGGATAATTCAGTTGTTCAGTTGCACTAGCATCTCAAGTTGATCATTTCAAGTGTTCAACAGCCATGTATGGCTAGGGGCTAATGTACTGGATAGCTCAGATCCAGAAGTTGATTCATTCCAGAAAGTTCTACATCATTCTAGAAAGTTCTACCTCTAATGGAAGTTTTGAGCTAAACCATTATCTTTCTTGATCCATTTGAAATGATGTAACTGTCCATCCAGGATGCTAATGAAAGTCTCCCTTTAATTCTCTTCATTGAAAACACACTCCACATACATTTCTGCATAAACTGCCTATGGTGTTCACCACGTACTTTTGATGTCGTCATGAAAATAGTGAAGTCTGAAATATTTAGGAAACAATTTTGGTCCAGTTACCGGAGGTTGCCGGTACTGAAAAGATCATCAAGATGTAATAGTTCTCTCTGATAAGATGTCAAAGTGTCACCACGGCTTTTACAAGGGAAAAAGTAGTTCTCAATAGTAAACAATTCATCCTGGTTGATTTGTCTCCAGGGAGTAATAAATCCTCCTAGTTTGCTAACTCAGCCAACTGATGTGCTTGATTGACTCGAGAATTTATAGTCTCTAAAAATTTATTACTGAGTGGATCAGTATATTCATAATTTCAAGATTCCAAACAAACTCTCATCCAGCCGTGTCACAAAGGAATAAAGTGGCACCATTTTTTTTAAGTGGTAGCTAGAGTTTCATGAGCACATCCCCTCCAAATCCATTTCTATCATGACTATCAGTAAGCCAAAAAGTATATAACTTAAAAAAAAAAAAAAGACCAAAAGCATATCACTGCATCACCAACTTTGGGTACATTTTAAAGGTGAATCAATCTCCTTTATGAAAAGACTAAACACAGTAATTCATCTACCTAGAATATCCAAAAGAGAAATAGGTCATCATTGCAGCAAAAACAATAAGCATAGTACTCTCTGGAAGGATCAATAGTGTCATGATAAATGAAGTCCCCTCTTGTGTTGCTGCAGCAAACCTCCTGTGACTCGGAAGTCCCAACTGACTCCCTGCCATCCCTCCTCCCATCTACTCAGCTCCTAGGGTTCTCTCGGAGACTCTTCTAAAACAAGAGTCTAGGTCACACAGTTTGCAAAACTCCTCATAGACGCAGCTACAGTCAGAGGCAAACTAGACCCCCTGAAAGGACACCCCAATGCAGCAACTGATGGCTGGACCTTCATCATACTTTCAGCTGTGTTGGCTATATCGTGCAGCCACCCTACTTAGCAAGTGTGACGGACACTCTGTGCCGGGAGAACGTGATGTCATTCCCGCTGACAAGGACACTAACATACTCGCTTCCACTTGTGTCGTTTGGTGGCACATTGCACAAAGAGGCAAGTGGCCAGAATGCTCAAAGTTAACTGCAAATAGGGAGAAGAAAGTTAATGGAAACACTGCAGTATTCTCTCTTAGCATGCAGTTGCAAGCTTTGAAAGTCCCGTTAAGTATCTCTTTTTTAAGATAAATACCTATTAAGTAATGTATATGCACAAGCTGAAGTGTTAAATGGTTTGTTGAAACCTATTAGAGTACACAAGATGATAAACATAAATTATAGCTAATATACTGCACCAGTGATTTTTAAACATAAAAATTACTGACACTGTAAAAACACACTTGAGTCATCGTAGCAGCATAATAGCACTAATCCATGTTTATCCAACCATGCACTTTTCAAAAACAACACAAACCTCTAATAAATGCTTTGGCTTCACCTTGACAACTTATATGGGTTATTGCCTCGTTCATGCCTGGATAACCATGTGTTATGACTTAAATGTTCTTTAATATCAATTTATGCCTTGAAGAAAAAAGATTGAATAACATAGTGTACATATGGTTCAATTTATTACAGCAAAACAATCATTTTAGTTTGAAGATATTTTCTCATGGTGCATATCATAGAAATCTTCTTCAATAGAGCTCTCGATAAACCAGATTTTTTATGTCACAATAAATGAAACTAAGTCGGCTAATTGTTGCTAAGATTCTAAATAGATGGGTCTATTTGGCTTCCTTGTCAATCAAGAAACACATTCCTTAACACTTGTATTTCTGGATTCTAATGTCTCTAATTGGATTTTACACTATCTGATTAATGAGGTAGTTTATAGGCTACTATAAAAAAAAACGATACTCAAAAAGTGGAGGAAATTGGAGACCATCAGCATTACTGAGAGTCAAGAAGATACCAAGACAGTGAGAGTGGGCAACAAAAACCAAAGGGGAGGAAAGGAAGGAAGAGGAAGTGAATTCTAGAAAGAGAACAAATTAGAATTGACTGTGAAACCATCAGAAATGCTTCTGAAAGAGTGGGCAGGCTATTGTCCAACTGAGACAGTATTTCCACCGCAACAACACTTTCCCTCATGCCCAACACACCAACACCCCAGGCCTGGTAAGTAGATCCTTTTGTTCGACTCTGGTGAAGCATTGTGGCCAGGCACACACTTGGCACACTGACTGTAAAGCCCAGCGTGCTAGGTGAACTGGGCAGGTGAACAGATGACACATGCTGGGTAGACATCTACGTCCTTGAGAAGAGTTAGCCAGTCAGACCACCAGCTCTTCATAGGAAGGGAAGTGGGATCAACACAGTCACATATGGCTCATAATAAAATAGCAAACAGTATAGCAATTTAAAAATAAATCCTTTAATCACTTATTTTTTTATTCCTCACTTTCTCTCTGCCAGTCAGCAACGTTCTTTGAGAACTTACTGTGTGATGTTCAGTCAGTTCAGTTCAGTCATTCAGTTGTGTCCAGCTCTTTGTGACCCCATGGACTGCAGCACACCAGACTTCCTTGTCCATTGACAACTCCCGGAGCTTGCCCAAACTCATGTCCATTGAGTTGGTGATGCCATCCAACCATCTCATACTCTGTCATTCCCTTATCCTCCTGCCTTCAATCATTCCCAATCATTCCCAGCATCAGGGTCTTTTCCAATGAGTCAGTTCTTCCCATCAGGTGGCCAAAGTACTGGAGTTTCAGCTTCAGCATCAGTACTTCCGATGAATATTCAGGACTGATTTCCTTTAGGATTGATTGGTTGCATCTCCTTGCAGTCCAAGGGATTCCCAAGAGTCTTCTCCAACACCACAGTTCAAAAGCATCAGTTCTTTGATGATCAGCTTTCTTTATGGTCCAACTCACACATGCATACATGACTATTGGAAAAACCATAGCTTTGACTAGATGGACCTTTGTTGGCAAAGTAATGTCTCTGCTTTTTAACATGCTGTCTAGGTTGGTCATAGCTTTTCTTCCAAGGAGTAAGCATCTTTTAATTTCATGGCTGCAGTCACCATCTGCAGCGATTTTGGAGCCCAAAATATAAAGTTTCTCACTGTTTCCCATCTATTTGCCATAAAGTGATGGGACCAGATGCCATGATCTTGGCTTCTGAGTGTTGAGTTTTAAGGCAGCTTTTTCACTCTCCTCTTTCACTTTCATCAAGAGGATCTTTAGTTCTTCTTTACTTTCTGCCATAAGGGTGGTGTCATCTGCATATCTGGGGTTATTGATATTTCCCTGGCAATCTTGATTCCAGCTTTATCCAGCCCAGCATTTCTCATGATGTACTTCTGCATATAAGTTAAATAAGCAGGGTGACACTATACAGCCTTGACATACTCCTTTCCTGATTTGGAACCAGTCAGTTGTTCCATGTCCGATTGTAACTGTTGCCTCTTGACATGCATACAAATTTCTCAGGAGGCAGGTAAGGTGGTCTGGTAGTCCCATCTCTTTAAGAATTTTCCACAGTTTGAAGTGATCCACCCAGTCAAAAGCTTTTTTGTAGTCAATGAAGCAGAAGTAGATGTTTTTCTGGAATTCTCTTGCTTTTTCTGTGATGCAAGAATGTTGGCAATTTGATCTCTGGTTCCTCAGCTTTTCTAAGTCCAGCTTGAACATCTGGAAGTTCTTGGTTCATGTACTGTGTGATGTTGGGGATGAGCAAGTGCCACTTTTAGGGTGGGGGCTGGGATAAAGTAGACAGGTTCCAAAGGATTATATTCGTGTCTGATAGGCAGTAAGATAGACACTTGCAGGGAAGGATTAAGGAAAGAAGACTTCGTGAAGGACATAGCACTGGCTGCTGAACCTCGAAAGACAGACCTCAGTTTTCCTGAAAACGAGGTATAGTAGTGACCCCATAGAAAACCAACAAAAAATAGGCGTATCTTTACTGAAATGAATAATTTTTAATGAATAACTGAGGAAAAAAATAAAATTTAGGGGCCCAAAGAATTTACCTGAGGAATGTTCAGCAACGGAACATTCCACATGCTGAACAATCACCCTCCCCCCAAGGAAACACTCTTTCTTTTCCATCATGAACTCAGTTGCTCTGTAGGGTCTCCATAACCATTTGCTCTCTCTTACCAAGACATTAATTAATCTTGTATGTCAAGTAGGTAAAACATATTCTTTCAACCAGATACATTTCACTAGGCATCCTAACTAAATGTAATTGCAAGCTGATTAATTTAAAAAATAAAACAGTTAAACTGAACTTCTGTTTCCAGAACTTGGTTGTTTTTCCACTGGCTCTCCAAGCCTTTGATGGCATTGGTTTCTCCATCTAACACTCCTCTGTCTCTCTCTTTCAACTCTACATACTCAAATTCCACCTATTCCTTATTTTTTTTAAGGATTGTTTTTTGATGTGAGCCATTTTAAAAGTCTTTATTGAATTTGTTACAATATTCTCTTGTTTTAGCCTATTTTTTTTTTTTTTTATGGCTGTGAGGCATGTGGGTCTTAGCTGTCTGAGGAAGGATCAAACCCTCATCCTTTGTACTGGAAGGCAAAGTCTCAGCCACTGGCCTGCCAGGGACATCCCACCACCGAGTCTTTACTGCAACAATCTCATCTCACGCTATAAAGAAGTCTCCCTTCCTTGCCAGTGGCTATAAGTAGCCCTTCTGTGTACCTTCGGTTTCCATAGCTCTTCCTCTGGATTTCCTCTGTTGACCTCAGTGAATTTTATTCCACATTCTTGTTCATGTTTGTGTTTACCATCTTCCCTGACACAAAGCAAAGAAGAACTAAAGGGCCTCCTGATGAGGGTGAAAGAGGAGAGTGAAAAACCTGGCTTAAAACTCAACATTCAGAAAACTAAGATCATGGCATTTGGTCCCATCACTTCAAGTGGCAAATAGATGAAGAAAAAGTGGAAACAGCAACAAACTTTATTTTTTGGGTTCAGATATCACTGTGGATATTGACCACCAACATAAAATTAAAAGACACCTGCTTACTCCTTGGAAGAAAAGTTATGACAATCCTAGTCAGTGTATTAAAAAGCAGAGACATCATTTTGCTGACAAAGGACTGTATAGTCAAAGCTATGGTTTTTCCAGGAGTCATGTATGGATGTGAGAGTTGGGCCATAAAGAAGGCTAAGCACTGACGAATTGATGCTTTTGAACTGTGGTGTTGGAGAAAACTCTTCGGAGTTCCTTGGACTTCAAGGAGATCGAACCAGTCCATCCTAAAGGAAATCAACCCTGACTTTTCATTGGAAGATCTGTTGTTGAAGCTGAAGCTCCAATACTTTGGCCACCTGATGCAAAGAGCTGACTCACTGCAAAGAGCCAATTTTCCTTACTGATGCTGGGAAAGATTTAGGGCAAGAGGAGCAGGAGATGACAGAGAATGAGATGATTGGATGGCATCTCCAACTCAATGGATGTGACTTTGAGCAAACTCTAGGAGACAGTGAAGGACCGACCAGGATGCCTGGTGTGCTTCAGTCCACGGGGTCGCAGAGTTGGACGTGACCTAGTGACTGAACAACAACAACAACAATCTTCCCTGGTATATTGAAGCTCTAGGAACAGTTAGTGCTATTCCTTCTATGTCCTAAAATCAGAATACTTCCCAAGCAGCATAGGCTTCAACCAAGTTTCTTTAATAAACATGATTGATTTGCCCATAATTTTGAAACTTCCTCTAAAGAAACTGGCCAGCATGAAGATGATGCCCTTGCAAAACTGTTAATGGAGAAATGGAAATAGAGATATTCCTTTTGTATCCCTAGTACTATGTTTTAAGACTGCTAGTTTATAACTATGATTTCTTTCATTTTAGTTTTATTGTTAATCCATTCAAAGGGGCTGAATTGTACACTCCTATAATTCATAAATATGAACATTAAAACTCCTGAAAATATGCCTGTCTTGTCCACCCTTGAAAGTATCAGAGTGACATCCCGTACCAGGACATAGTCTTCTAATGGGCTAAGCCTGCCTGTGTGCCCACTGGAATGCATACTTGAATTGCCTAATCCTTTTCTGCTATCCATTAGCCCAGCACACATATTCTGGGATGAAACTCAAAGTCAATGACTGTTTATCATCATTAGCTCCTCCAAGCAATGATTCTACATGCAAGTCCAATACTTGCCGATCAGCATCCAGGTTTCCCCTAGAGCGTCCTTAAGTGCTTCTAGCTTGAGAAAACCCATCCCAGGTTCCAAATGTGGAGGTTCTTCAGCAGCATCTGAGTAGAGGAAACAATCTACATTATGAGCTCCCCATGGGAGCATTGCCTCTGTAAAGGAAACAACACATGCAAATATACAGTCATATAAACATTACCTACTCCTATTGTAACATGTAGTCATGTCATCGAGACCCATTGCTTCTGTAAGAGCCATATGTATCTGATTTGAAATCAATTTGCCATTGGGATGGGGTGGAGGTGATGACTTTGCAGTAACAGTGTCTTGGTGGTAAGTTAGAGAATGGCTGTTGGAATGTCCCTGGCTCCCTTAATTAAAAAAAAAAAAAATCACTCACCCACACACTCTGGAGCTACATGAATGGTTTTATGTGATAACTGAAAAAAAAGACCATCCAGCAGATTAGAACAGGGACCTGGAAGACAAATCTCTCCGCTCTAACTTTGGCAATGCTGACAATTTGCTGGGCTAATCTCTGAAAAATATTTGTTCTAATATTTGAGGGCATCATCTTCTTCCCTAAAAGTACAGGTATGTCACTGTGGATAATGTTTTCTCATTTTCTTAATAACACATTTCAATCACAAAATAAGTGATTGGATTATCATAAACTTTTAAGTGAAGTTGCTCAGTCGTGTCCAACTCTTCACAACCCCATGGACTGTAGCCCGCCAGGCTCCTCTGTCCATGGAATTTTCCAGGCATGGTTTGACATTTCCTTCTCCAGGGGATCGTCCCAACACGGGGATCAAACCCAGGTCTCCCACATTGCAGGCAGATTCTTTACCATCTGAACCACCAGGGAAGCCAAACTTTTAAGGTCATCTTAAATAAAATATTCTATCTTTAAGAATCATGATTTTCTGTGCCCCCAAAATTGCCTTTTAACAACTGGAAAAGAATCCATCTACTCTGAAAAGCAAAAACCCAAAAATAAGCAAACAAAGCTACTTTCACCATGATCCCTATATTTTAAAAAGTCTCTGAATCTGTACTTTTAAGCTATATTTAGGAATTATATAAGCAATGGCATTCATTTTATTTCACATAATTTTTTCCTCTTCTGGCTTAAAAATCTTCATATTCAGAAATGCAACGTGCATTTTGCATACATTTGCTCATATATCCTCGAGGGTGAAGTTTACAAACTCATCAGGATGAAGAAAGTCCAGAATCATGTAAAGTTCTCAGTGATATTTGCCTATGCAATTGTCATATCATGTCCTGTCTAATTTAGAGATGACCTGTTATCAAAACCTGATTTCAGGCTACCGTGTCATTCAGGTACATTCTAGTATAAAAACAAGATAATGCAATCACTTCCCTATTACCTTGTATGTCACATCAGACTCAACCTAGGGACTGAACAAAAACGACTAGCCTAACAATACAAAACAAACACAAAATGCGTATGATGTGGTCTTCAGCAGCCTAGAAACCACACTTCCAGGATACTTTCGATATTCAGTAACAAAGTCTGCCTATATTACTGAGAAACCCCACTTGCTGACTTTGTGCTTGTTTTGTACTGTTAGGCTAAGTTGTTGCTCAGTCCCTAAGTTGAGTCTGACTCTGTGACCCAGCACGCCAGGCTCCTCGGTCCTCTGTGTCTCCTGGAGTTTGCTCAAAGCCATGTCCACTGAGTTGGTGATGCCATCCAGCCATCTCATCCTCTGCCACTTTTTTTCTGCTTTTGGCCTCTATCTTTCCTAACATCAGGGTCTTTTCCAATGAGTCAGCTCTTCACCTCAGGTGGCCAAAGTATTGGAACTTCATCTTCAGCAACACTCCTTCCAATGAATATTCAGGACTGATTTCCTTTAGGATTGACTGGTTTGATCTTGCAGTCCAAGGGACTCTCAGGAGTGTTCTGCACATCACAATTTGAAAGTATCAAGTTTTCAGTGCTCAACTTTCTTTATGGTCCAACTCTCATATCTGTACATGACTACTGGAAAAACCATACCTTTGACTACACAGATCTTTGTCGGCATAGTGATGTCTCTGCTTTTTAATACCCTGTCTAGGTTTGTCATAGTTTTCCTTCCAAGGATCAATCCTATATCCAAAATAATTATTAAATATAAGAAAGAGAAACGTCTCCACCAAATTATACATTTCCAGTATATCTTAGAGCATCCTGCTCCCCTCTTTTGGCATTTCTAGGTGAGGGAAGGCATTCCTAGAAATAAAGTGTCAAGGGCAAGGGTGGTCTCAAAGGCATGCACTCTGGCGTCCCCCTTTCTGAATCCCATAATGTTTTACCTCAATTTCCCCTGAGTGAACAGTCTGTGTAGAGACAGGGTTTATCTCCTTTACATTCAGATGGTTGCATTTCCTGCTTAAAATGTCAGCTGGATTGTCTCTGCACCCTGCCTCCCCCATCTTTTGGTCTCCCAGAAGCCGTCTGCTGCTTCAGGCAAACTTAATGATGGCAGGGCCGCAGAGCCAAAAAAGGAAAACCACCTGTGGCCAGTGGAAAGTTTAGTCCTGAAATAGACAGGCAATGGCCATCACCTGCCTGCTGTGTGAGAGCCCAATCAAGTCTATTCATCACAACTGTGCAGATAAGGGTTTTTTTTTTTTTTCCAGCCCCCTCCTTTTTTTCCCTGCTGTTGTTTTTTTTTTTTTTTTTTTGAGCTGAGTGTGATAGGAAGAGAACAAAATATAAGCAAGGAATGGTGCCCTCTGCTTGGCCCCAAAGGGCTGCTGTTTAGACACATCCCCGGAAGTGGTCATTCTGAAAAAATGGCTTACAGAGCGTTCATGCTGGAAAATGAACTTGAGCTTCCTTTTCAAAAATCCCATTACAACGTTTTCTTTATGTTTCCAGAGGAAAGTATGAAATAGAAGAGGATGAGGTCTGACGACAGCTAAGTTCAGGGCTGACCTGCTGTGTGCCAGGGGGCACCTTGCAGGGGAATGATGCCTTCTGGTCGTGCCTTGGCACAGGAAAAAAAAGGAAAGGTGAAAACCACCATATTTATGGACGCGGGACAGAAATACATGATTCCACCCTTCGCTTTGAGCAAGTCTCGATATTATTTATTCCCAGTCCTTCTTGAAATATTCCCTTCCCATGGCTACAGGATTCCAAAGTCTCCAGGCTTTTGCCCAGTATTCTTGGCTGGCTTTTATCCATTTCCTTTGCAGACTCTGTTCATCATTTTCCACTGGTGTTGATCCTTGGCCTAAATCATTTGTTCTCTGCATACTGTCCTTGGGGAGTTCATTTCATCCACCCCAAAACTGCAAGTGACATCCCCTGCTGGAACTGACCAAACAGGCTCTGCACCTGAGATCTCTCCCCTAAGCTCCACTTGGCCACTTACCACGGTGCTGGCCAATGAGATATGTGCGGACAGCTAATCGGGATTTCTTAGTGTTTTCAGTCTTTCTGATAGAAGTGCCAAAGGGCCGTCTTTCCTGCTCTTGTACGGGAAATCATATGAGACTGGAAGTTGAAAAAAAAGAAAGAAAACCTATGTTGGGAACAGAGGTAGCCGTGAGGAAGAAAGGAGCCTGATGAGAGCAGAGTAACAGAATGGTGACTGGAGCCTGAGACCTTAATGAGATTGTGACATTACTGCAACCCACAGGACTTCCTATACAGTGAGAAAAATAGTTTTTTGTTTGGTTGTGTTATGTGTAGTTATATGTATATATATGCCATTGCATGTACTTTACAGCTTAAATGAGAGAATTCATATTTAAATGACAATTGTGTTTAACATGGAGAGAAGATTAACAAAAAATTGCTTATACTTTTTGCTCCAAATGATATCCCCACAAATTCACAAAAGTGAAAATCATTTGGACCTCTTCTATTGATAATAATTTAATAAAATCAGAAATCGATAATAATAAGAAAGTTACTCCCACCACGGTCAACACACACACCTTATCATCCAAACTTATTCAGCTGAACATTTAAAACAACAACTTCTGAGAACCTCCAATTAAAGAAAAAATAAAATTCATAGTATAGACAACCTGGCAATAAATGGCATTTCACTGTAAGGAAGAGTTTCCTATCTTCCTTCCTTCCCTTCTTCCCTCTCTCCTCTCTTCCTTGCTATCCATCATCTATCTGTCTATATCTATACTAGCTCATGAATTGTATTTTCACTCAGAAAAAATTTTTATAATCATGATTTTGACCTCAACGTTGCTCTAACAACAGGAAAACTTCAAGGTGGCTCCTGGGTCTTTCTGCCGTGACTCTGTCCTGTGAGCACTGGTTTCCTGCCACAGATAGCCTAGGCTCGCCTCATGCCTTCCCCGCCCCAGCTCTGTAAGTACCACTTCCCAGGAGCCCCGGTTCCTTTCGTGAGGAATTGGATTCAAAAGCCAAGGGCTAGGCACGCTCACTACTCATGAGCTTCTCATGAGTAGGCTTCTCAGAGGCAGAATTCATTTTCATCTTCTGCTTTCTCATACTTACAACTTCTTTCTCTGTCAGAGACCTGACCCTTTTAATCACAATATATTCACTCATTTCCTCAAGTTTAAGAAGTAGTTTCAGAATGGTTAACCCGTAGCTCCATGAGAAACGAACCTACTGATAAGAGTTTTGCTTACAGACCTTTACTCTTCAAAAATTTCAAGGTCATGAAAGACAAAGAAAGGCTGAGAAAATTTTCCAGATTAAAGGAATTTTGAGAAATACAACAAGAAGACTGGCTTACATCCTGATCAGAAAAAAATTTTTTTGGATAATTAGTATAATTGAATATGGTCTTAAGATCAGATAATAAAATTAAATCAATGTTATATTTCAAAGTTTGAAAATCCAATTGTGATCATGTAAGAAGTACTTAGGAGTGCAGGAGCAGAATGTCTGTACTTGACTCTCAAATTCTTTAAAAAATAGGTATGCATACATCTACATATATACACATATACATGTTTATACAGAAAGATATATACATATGCTTGGTTATCTCCAGACAGTGAACAATAAAGGAAATGAAGAACAATGTTATCAACTAGCAACCTAGATAAGAGGTATTAAGCAGTATTTGTACTGTTTTTTAAATTCTTATGCAATTTTAAATTATGAATACAAAACCCAAAGTTACAGAGAAAAAGAAACGATAAGTAAATGCCATCACACATTTTACATGTCAACCAATGGTATGGTACCAGGAAGGTGTCTAAGGGAAGTTTACAACTTGAAGAGCATGTATTAGAAATAGAGAAAGTATGAATAGAAATGAGCTAAAATATAATAGCTTCCTAAAACTGGAAAAATATCAGCAAAAGCTCCAAAAAGTAGAATTAAAGATAAAAGATACATTAGAGAAATAGTAAAACCAGAACAACAAAAAAGAAACCATAGGTATTAATATTAGCCAATAAAATTAAAAGTTTGTTCTCTGGAGAGACCAACATTTCTGGAGTGTCTGGTTCCAGAGGAATAGTGCTTATTCAGGGCAACTATGTTAGAGGTCGTACCTGGGTATCAGTTCCATGTCAGAGGTCATACCTGGGTATCAGTTCAGTTCAGTTCAGTCGCTCAGTCGTGTCTGACTCTTTGCGACCCCATGAATCGCACCACTCCAGGCCTCCCTGTCCGTCACCAACTCCCGGAGTTCACTCAGACTCATGTCCATAGAGTCAGTGATGCCATCCAGCCATCTCATCCTCTGTTTTCCCCTTCTCCTCCTGCCCCCAATCCCTCCCAGCATCAGTCTTTTCCAATGAGTCAACTCTTCATATGAGGTGGCCAAAGTACTGGAGTTTCAGCCTCAGCATCAGTCCTTCCAAAGAACACCCAGGACTGGTCTCCTTTAGGATGGACGGGTTGGATCTCCTTGCAGTCTAAGGGACTCCCAAGAATCTTCTCCAACACCACAGTTCAAAAGCATCAATTCTTTGGTGCTCAGCTTTCTTCACAGTCCAACTCTCACATCCATACATGACCACTGGAAAAACCATAGCCTTGACTAGATGGACCTTTGCTGGCAAAGTAATGTCTCTGCTTTTGAATATGCTATCTAGGTTGGTCATAACTTTCCTTCCAAGGAGTAAGCGTCTTTTAATTTCATGGCTGCAGTCACCATCTGCAGTGATTTTGGAACCCCCCAAAATAAAGTCTGACACTGTTTCCACTGTTTCCCCATCTATTTCCCATGAAGTGATGGGACCAGATGCCATGGTCTTCGTTTTCTGAATGTTGAGCTTGAAGCCAACTTTTTCACTCTTCTCTTTCACTTTCATCAAGAGGCTTTTTAGTTCCTCTTCACTTTCTGCCACAAGGGTGGTGCTATCTGCATATCTGAGGTTATTGATATTTCTCCCGGCAATCTTGATTCCAGCTTGTGCTTCTTCCAGCCCAGCTTTTCTCCTGATGTACTCTGTATATAAGTTAAATAAACATGGTGACAATATGCAGCCTTGAGGTACTCCTTTTCCTATTCGGAACTAGTCTGTTGTTCCATGTCCAGTTCTAACTGTTGCTTCCTGACCTGCATATAGGTTTCTCAAGAGGCAGGTTAGGTGGTCTGGTATTCCCATCTCTTTCAGAATTTCCCACAGTGTATTGTGATCCACACAGTATATACAGAGATGTAATGTCATCCCAATGAATTTCAAAACCTAGATGAAGTGAATGTTATAAAAAACAAATTTCCAAAGTTGACTCAAGATGGTAATGAAAATCTGAATAGGCAGATTTTACAGGCACATGCAAATAACAAAAACAAGTCTAGAAGCTCTTAAAAGACTACCACCAATGAAAAGGAAATAGTCAGGCTAACGAGAAGACTTAATATTGAAAAATGTCAATTACCCTCAACATAATCATAAATTTAATCTCATCTCAATCAAAATTTCATTGTGATCTTTCCTGTGACTTGAGAATCGAGTTCTCTAAATCCACTTGAAAGAGAATGAATACAACTGAAACCAAGATCTCTTGGAACATGGGAAATATTAAGAGCTCCCTTTTTGTCCAAATTTTATGTGATATTATAAAGCTCTGCAGTAAAAGCAGAGTAGTGTTGTATAAAAAACTCTGACCAGTGAAAAGTAGTAGAAATCTCAGACACAGATCTATGTATACATGAGAATTGTATATTTTGCAGGCTGTGAAAAAAGATGCTGTTATGACAGTTGACGATTCTTTTATAAAAATATAAAATAATAATCTTAGATCTTAGTAAGATATGTCTTACCATTTCCCCCAATAATACAAAATTTTGAATGGATTAAATAGTCAAGTCTCCTGAGGCCTTGATGATCTTGATGGTAGTTAGGTACATATTATATTTATATATAATTACATATATAAATCTATTTAAAAGGAACTGTGTCAAAAGTGTTTAGAATCTTAGGACAGGCTAGGTCTTCTTAAATAGGACATAAACTGAAAAGGCCATTATGGAAAAACTCTACTGTATCATACACTTGAAGAAAAGGCCAGCAAGACAAAAGACACAACAGACACTGAAAGCAATTCTCAAGCACAGACTGGGGTTACTGTACTTTCATTGTTTTTAACCAAAAATACTATATTTTTAAACTCCTAAAGATTACTGAGAAAGAGACAATCAATGTAACTGGGGAAAAAAAAGAAGCAGGTGAAGCATGTGTACAGACCATTCATGACAAACACTTAAGAGATGGTTGGCACCATTAATAACTAGGGAAATGCCACAGAACACAAGGATACTGGTAAAACTCTTAAAGCTTAATAACATGAAGAGGCAGTGAAACGTAAGGAAATGGGTATTTGTAATACTACTGATGAATACATCAATTTGCACAGCCACTTTGACAGGATTTTTCTGAATTCTTTAAAATTAAATAAATGAACACAGGAATTCCACTTGTCATGATCTAATGTGGGAGACACGTGAATGTGAGGGTAAAGAGGAAAATGCATTGATATCTACTCTTGTGATGGTAAGAACATTTTGGGGGAAATGTCTCATCAGAATGAAAAGGAAAAGATGCAGCTAAACAACAGAGCCTCACATGTACTTTGGGTTGAATGTGGTCAATTCATGTAAACAATATGAAAATATTATCAGGACATACTGTTGAGAGACAAGAGCACTACAGAAAAATTAATATGATACTTTACCATTAAAAATTCATGCAAAATAAAACTATATACAACTATATATGGGGTCGGCCAAACAGTTTGTTCAGGTTTTTCTGTTTGATGTTATGGAAAACCCAAATGGATTTTTTGGCCAACAAATTATTATTGTGTCCATTCATAGAAGAAACTCCTATATCAAAGTGATCTTACGAATAATAAAAATCTTTGGTATCACTTGGGAAAATATAGGAACAGAGGTGACATCTTAGAGTAACATATCTCCATCTATATTGTTTACATTTTTAATATACATACTCAAATGCCATTGCTGTAATTATTTTGTCAATTTAAAAAAAAAAAAACAAACAGAAGAAAGCTATTCGTTCTGTAGCCGTAACTACCTGTGTGTATTATTGCCATATACATTTGTTAAAGACCCCAAAGTTTACTTCCTTTGGTGAATTATAATACAAATACTGTTATTGTCATCTCTACACATATGTACATATTTACATACATAATGCATGAATGCATACACACGTGTGTGCAGCTAATTTGATTGAAAATGAATGTTTAAAACAATCATTTACATTTAATTTCATGTCAAATTTGCATTCCTAAAAAGATGAACTTAAAAATTATTTCCTTGAATCATATTTTCAATGCATAAGCAGAGTTATTTTAAAAAAAATATTCTATGGTGAGCTATTTTATAAATTAATAAATACTCTCCCCAAATGCTTGATTTATGAATATGAGTTTTATACATCAACTTTACTTAGCTGAAAATAACCTTGCAGGTAACTTTGCTCTTCCTGTTCCCTGTCTTTCAGATAAAATATAGCTAGTCTATATGGATTATTTTTATTATATTCTTGGACCAGTTTATTTTTATAAAAGACACTGTCAGAATATATGCCTATCATTTAAATACCAAAGAGTCTTCATAGATTTTTTTTTTTCTGAATCACCAAGATCTACTTGGCAAACTGTGTTTGAGGGCAATTGCTATATTAGTTTTCATATTTTAATTTTCTTACCAAATATTTGAATATATTTGATAAGTACCAGTGCTTTCTGAAGGATTTTAAGAATGTGTTTGAGGGGATTATATTAGAGATCTCAGAGTAACTTGCAGATCTGGAGGGGTTTCCGAGACTAAATGAATTCTTGGCAGGTTTATAAGAAAACCTTTTGGAAATATTTTGTAAGTTTATTTGTTAATCAGCAAATCTGATTTCTACTGTATCACCCTCAGTGAATAATTAGCTATTTTCTACGGCTGCAATGCTCAGTTAAGAATGCTAAATTTTAATTATAGATTCTTATTGTTTTCCTTTAAAAGAGAAGAGCCCCAAGAATATGACTTTCCCTAAAGTAAAAGGTCGTCCAATTTCAGGCCTTTACGTGTCAGTAATTAAGTCCCCTGAGACCTTGATGATCCTCATGGTAGTCAGAGGGAAGTCAAATATTCTTATGAAAGGCCATCTCCTCCTTGGACAAGTGGCAGGTAAAGCCCAGGTATGACTGTAGAATCCAGTAGATCTTCATTTTAGATATCATTCTGGTTCTCTCTCCAAAATCCGTTGATAACCATATTCTCAGAGGAAAAGCTGGTAGTCAACCTCCAAAGTTTCCTCAGAAATTAGGAAAAATAGTCAAAGTGAAATGGGATAAAAATCTATATCCACAAAGACATTTTCATGACCCATTTGAAATATTTTTATTATTTGAAAAAATCCAAAGAACAGAATAATACAAATGAAGAAAAGTTCATTGAAAATTTAAATGTGAATAGTCACGTGACCAAGAAATGTTTGTGAATACTCACTGACAGAAGATAAAAATGCCTTTGTTCAATTTAATAAAAAAAGTTATCACTTCTTATGCTGTACTTATCTTGTACAAAGTACAAGATAAATCTACCAATCCAACAATTTTCCTTCACAGTTCAGGGAAAATAACTGAAATACCTCAGTAATCATACAGCAAGAAAATATGCCCCAAAGTTGACATACAATGTGTACAAGATAGAAAATGGAAGTGTCCCATAATTCCATACTCAAAAGATAGCAAATGCAAATAATCTGATGTGGATTCAGCAGATACTTTCCAAAGACAGAGATAGAAGTATGTAGATTCATGGCTGATGCATCTTTTCTTCCAATTAATCCTTTACTCTCTGAGTCATTGTGACAGCACACAAGTGGAGGAGAAGACAATGTTTCTTAAGAGCTGAAAAGAAGATTAGATTGGGAGACAGAGAATTCCAGTCAAATAGAGCAATATTGCAAAATGAGTTAGCTCTTTGGCCAACCTAAATATAGAAAAAAGTTAGGTATTTATTTAGCCATTTACTTCAGCTAAAAGCATACATATTGACCCTCCCAACTATTAACCTTTTTCACTAACAGAGCATTTGAATTTCTTTAATTAACCGTGCTCAAAATCCCAATACATCCATAAAGAAGGGAATCCATAACACATAGTGGGGATGTCAGATCTTGTCTTCAATCATTTTAGCTTGAGCTGAAATTATTACTTTCAAAAAATTTCTAACTTTTCATCTCCACGTTTCTCATTTGCTTCATCTACATCATGTTAAAATAAGCCAATCTATGCATAACAATTAAAAAAGTGAGCTACGTATAGCAGTGTGAACAGAATGTCTGCTCTTTTTTTGGGTGAAAAATTTATTTGATGAGAGTCAGCTTGGGGATGATCTCATTAATCCTCAAGCCGAACCATGAGTGGTCTTCTCTTATGAACATGAGCTGAGAAAGGAAAAGGTGCTTGACGCTGGACACTAGTGATGCTCGGGTTTCTTTTCCATAAGGAGTAATTTTTAAACTGTAGAAATGCACTTTGCTCATCTCAGACTAGAATATGTCTATTTCTTTTATCACCAAGAAAAACTGAGTTAGACAGAAACTACAAGAGAATCAAACGTGTGCAAAAAGCCCATAGTCCAAATAGGACCTCATGGTATTTTAATAAAAAAGTGCAGTGGACACCTTCCTAGGGTGTGCCACTCAGGCCCCTCTTTAGGATTAAGGACACAGAGACTTGCCTGCTGGTGGCTCACAAATGAGTCCCACTCTAAAAATCTCCATCTGCCAGATGAAACTGCTTCCCCCAAAGTTAAGGCCCCTCTTCAAAGGCAGCCTGCAGCCCATGCTGGGTCTACGAGGATATATAAATGTCCTTCTCCCTTGCCCTGTGCAGTTGAGGACAACTCTAAAGGACCATTTCAATAAATTTCCTGCATGTAAACCTCTTTCTCAGAATGATTTCCTGTGGAATCCAATTTAGGATAGACTTTGACCTGAGGACCATTTCTTTTCAGCAGTTCATCTGGAGTGCAGAGTCCCTAAGTATTATCTAAATTTAACAACTCAAAAGATGCAGTAAAACTCTATTATTTAACAGTAAGAAGAAAAATCAACAAATAAATATAGAAATTGCTAAAATTGCACCTTTGGGATTGTGAAATAGAAGAACCTAACTTTTCATTATTTTCACAAAGCTTCCCTTGTGGCTCAGCTGGTAAAGAATCCACCTACAATGCGGGATACCTGGGTTCAATCCCTGGGGTTGGAAAGATCCACTGGAGAAGGGAAAGGCTACCCACTCCAGTATTCAGGCCTGGAGAATTCCACGGACCATATAGTCCATGGGGCTGCAAACAGTCAGACGTGACTGAGTAGCTTTCACTTTTGCTTCACTTTCTTCAACAGCAGGAGGGTTCGGGGGCTTCTCTGGTGGTCCAGGGGTTAAGAATCCACCTGCCAATGCAGAAGGCCTCTGTTCGATCCCTAGGTTGGGAAGATCCCCTGGAGAAGGGAAAGGTTGCCCACTGTAGTGTTCTTGTCTGGAGAATCCACGGACTGTGTAGGCCATGGGGTCAGGAAGAGTCAGACATGACTGAGCGACTTTCACGACCACTAACTTTTCATTATAAGACCTTCTGTGCATGCAGTGTGCACATATTACTTTAAATTGTGCAAAGATGCTGCTGCTGCTGCTGCTGCTAAGTCGCATGTATTTCTGCTTTCCACTTTAAAAAATAACAGAAAATTCTGTGAAGTATAAACAAGGGTGAAGCCGAATCGTAGAATTCACTGCCTCAAATACGTGGTGCAATTACTTAAACTTTGGTTTAAAGGGCTTCCCTGGTGGTCCAGTGGCTATGAATCTGCACTGCAGTACAGGGCATGCGGGTTCAATCTCTGGTCAGGGAACTAAGGTCCCACACGCCGTGCAGCGCGTAAGGCCGCACGCCGCAGCTACTGACGTCTGCGTGGTCTGAACGCGTGCACCACAGCCGGAGTGCTCGCCGCGACGAAAGGTCCTGAGTAACACCAGAAAGAGCCTGCCTGCCCAACTAAGACCTGGCACAGCCAAACAAGCAAATATCTAAATACATAAATAAAGTTGAGTTTAAAACAAACGTGAGACTATCAATCATCAAACAAGGAAATGGGTGAACGTCCAACTGCGGCGGGCGAGAAAGAGAATGAGGCGGTCTGATCTTGTTGCACACATCTCTGGGTCTTCCGCCTTTCAGTATTCTGTCTCACAATTTCGTAAGTGCTATGAATGGAATAGGATGATTTTTTAAATAATTGAATAAAACATCCTAACATTTCCCTCCGAACTCACCCCAACAGGAAACCAAGAGAAAATCCCATGAGTGAAAACTGTTCCTACTAAATTAGTGTCAAAACGTGTGTGATTTACCATTTTTAAAGCCTCCATGCTAAGACAAAAGAGTTAAAACTTAGTGATACCTCTCTTAGAAAGGAAGTAACATCCCTGAATAGGGAGGTGAACCCTAGTACCAGATGTAGAACAACCTGTCAGGAGAGGAAGCAGAGCCCAGGTCACCCTGCAAAAGGAGGACACAGCCCAGCTGAGCCATCGTCTCCCCATCAGCACAAGCACACACACACAGACACACACACAGATGTGTGCACACACAGACGCACTCACACAGACGTGCACACACACAGACGCACTCATGCAGACGCACTCACACAGACACCCTCACACAGATGCACTCACACAGACACACACACAGATGCGCGCACACACAGACGCACTCACACAGACGCACATACACACAGACATACTCACACAGACGCAGTCACACAGACGCACACACACAGACACACTCACACAGACACAGACACACACAGATACTCACACAGACGCGCGCACACACAGACGCACTCACACAGACACACTCACCACATCCTTTCTGTCTCCATCTCTCTCAGCACTGTAGAGCCACAGAGGTGATGAAAGGATGTTATGCACAGTCTTGGAACTATACCTTGCTTTGCAAAAAGAAACAGACCTTGGATCAAATAGTGAGTGTCAAGGAAAATGTACCCACAATGCATAAAACAATGGCATTTTAAGAGAACTCCCCATATTAAGGAAGAAGATGAAAACAAATGGCATGAGAAATAGTCTGAAAAAAGGCAGGAGGAAAAGGAAGAGGAACAAAGAAGGGAAGAAGGAAGGAAGAAGGAGGGAGAAGGAGAGGGAGGGTAGGGAAGGAGAGGGGACACAGCAGGCGAACCGTCTGGGAAGAATCTATTCACAGTTGGCTTGATGTTCAAAAGTCAATCACTGTAATTCCGCATATTAACAAACAAAGAAAAGAAAAACCGTTTGATCAGATCATCTCAATAGAGGCAGAAAAAATCGTTTAACAAACTGCAGCAGCCACTCATGATAGAGGTGCTCAGCAAACAAGCAGATCAGGAGATCTTCCGCAAGACTCTTGGTGTCTTCAGCAGTCCCGGGGAAAGGTCCTGAAGGTCCAGGAAGCCTAACAAAAGGAAGGAGACGGGGGAGGACAGGCATCGCTCGCCTGCACTACATCACGCCTCGTCCCCGTGCACGCTTGCGGCCCATGGTTTCCTTAGAAGGAACACGGTCCCCTACCAGGGGGTTCCTTAGGAAGGTGGAAGGCCTGGTCTCATGGGCTGAAGCGATGAAAGAGCTCACCCAGTATGATGATGGACAGTTACCCTTCTGTGTTCAAATCTCCTAGAACCCTAAAACCCTATCCATTTTCTACTTCTTCTCAACTTCTATTGAGATAGCTTTATCTCCCTTTCTTAGGCCACTTCTTTGGCTTTCATTGATTTCAGTTGCGCTATTTCAAATCCTGAAAGATGATGCTGTGAAAGTGCTACACTCAATATGCCAGCAAATTTGGACAACTCAGCAGTGGCCACAGGACTGGAAAAGGTCAGTTTTCATTCCAATCCCAAAGAAAGGCAATGCCAAAGAATGCTCAAACTACCACACAGTTGCACTCATCTCACACGCTAGTAAAGTAATGCTCAAAATTCTCCAAGCCAGGCTTCAGCAATACGTGAACCATGAACTTCCAGATGTTCAAGCTGGTTTTAGAAAAGGCAGAGGAACCAGAGATCAAATTGCAAACATCTGCTGGATCATGGAAAAAGCAAGAGAGTTCCAGAACAACATCTACTTCTGCTTTATTGACTATGCCAAAGCCTTTGACTGTGTGGATCTCAATAAATGGTGGAACATTCTTCTAGAGACAGGAATACCAGACCACCTGACCTGCCTCTTGAGAAACCTATATGCAGGTCAGGAAGCAACAGTTATAACTGGACATGGAATGACAGACTGGTTCCAAATAGGAAAAGGAGCACGCCAAGGCTGTATATTGTCACCCTGCTTATTTAACTTATATGCAGAGTACATCATGAGAAACGCTGGGCTGGAAGAAGCACAAGCTGGAATCAAGATTGCCAGGAGAAATATGAATAACCTCAGATATGAAGATGACACCACCCTTATGGCAGAAAGTGAAGAGGAACTAAAAAGCCTCTTGATAAAAGTGAAAGAAGAAAGTGAAAAAGTTGGCTTAAAGCTCAACATTCAGAAAACTAAGATATTTGGCATCTGGTCCCATCACTTCATGGGAAATAGATGGGGAAACAGTGGAAACAGTGTCAGACTTTATTTTTTTTTTTTGGCTCCAAAATCACTGCAGATGGTGACTGCAGCCATGAAATTAAAAGACGCTTACTCCTTGGAAGGAAAGTTATGACCAACCTAGATAGCATATTAAAAAGCAGAGATATTACTTTGCCAACAAAGGTCCGTCTAGTCAAAGCTATGGTTTTTCCAGTGGTCATGTATGGATGTGAGAGTTGGACTGTGAAGAAAGCGGAGCGCTGAAGAATTGATGCTTTTAAACTGTGGTGTTGGAGAAGACTCTTGAGAGTCCCTTGGATTGCAAGGAGATCCAACCAGTCCATTCTAAAGGAGATCAGTCCTGGGTGTTCACTGGAAGGACTGATGCTAAAGCTGAAATTCCAGTATTTTGGCCACCTCATGTGAAGAGTTGACTCATTGGAAAAGACCCTGATGCTGGGAGGGATTAGGGGCAGGAGGAGAAGGGCACAACAGGGGATGAGATGGCTGGATGGCATCACTGACTCTATGGACATGAGTCTGAGTGAACTCCGGGAGTTGGTGATGGACAGGGAGGCCTGGTGTGCTGCGATTCATGGGGTCGCAAAGAGTCGGACATGACTGAGCGACTGAACTGAACTGAATGGTGTTCATTTTATGCTATTCAACCATAAACCCTTGGGGACAGGGTTGTGCATTGGTCATCAGTGTATTTCCCCAGGGTGAGGACGCGATCGTTTCTCATGGTGCTGCTGCTGCTGCTAAGTCGTGTCAGTCGTGTCCAACTCTGTGCGACCCGATAGATGGCAGCCCACCAGGCTCCTCCGTCCCTGGGATTTTCCAGGCAAGAGTACTGGAGTGGGTTGCCAGTACCTTCTCTGCCTTTCTCATGGGTGTTTCTCAATAACTGTTTTAAAAACATAAATCAAAGGAGCCCAAAAGGGACAAAACCGTAATCTAAAAGTAAGAAACCTTGAATTCTAAGTGACTCAGTCGTTAACCAGGTCTATGACCCTGAAGCAGTGTCTGCCTCTTTGAGTTTTGAGGGTTTTCTTTTATTTAAATGAAAGAGTTAGAATTAACTGCAAGGTCTTAAGATTCCTGCCATCTGTAAACCTGTGTTTTGTTACGAATTTTACAAGGTAAACTCAAAAACAAGCTCTCTTTTAGACACACGAGTGGGGCCCTGCCGCTTTTGCCAGATGTTGCCTTCTCCCCAGAGATAGGGATGGGCGAGGTACAGCCCAGCAAATGGGTCTCTGATAAAAACCGTAGAGATGGCCTGCCCAGGTGTTTAAGTAGGGCACTCAGGGGGGTGCCCACGGCCCTGTGGGGAGGCTGAAGATCAGAGGGCCTACGCAAGTGGGGGAAGGTAAGAGTGTCACAGGTGTGTCTGCAGTTAACGCTCTCGTGCTGTAGACCACTCTGCAGGCCGGAAGAGGGAGGAGAAGCTGCCAGATCAATACAGCCTTCACAGAGACGGAGTTTACACGGGAACAGTTGCCAGTGTGGGACTGGCCTAATGATTTTATCTCTGTCTCTGACTTCCCTCCAGTGAATCTTGTAAGGGAACCAGCTACCTGATCCTTTAATCCCACTAACATTTTATAAAAGAAGATTCAAATTAGTTTTGCTTATTCCAGATGCTTTATATGCAAATGAGCTTCAGAACTGGTGGCAAGTAAAACGTGAAACAGACTCCATGGTCTGGTGGAAGAAACACCCCCACCCGAGCACCCTCCCTAAACGCTGTCATGATTCTCTCTGCTGATGGCTCAGGGCTCCCTTTTTTTTCAAGTAAAGAATTATGGAACCTTCAGATAGCCACGGTGACTCTTTGACCCCAAGGAGAACTCTTTGGATTTCTTTTCTGTGCAATTGGCTTCCCTTTCCCCAAACAACATGTGGATCGCTATCCCTGCCTTTCATGAAAAGCATTACCTATGCAGTATTAATCAGAGTTTGCAAGTCAAATATTAAGATCCTTCCTTGGGGTAATCCAATGGTACAACTTTGCCATTTCATTTTCCCCTTTGCAACTCTAACTAGACAAGGGAGACTGAAACGTTGAGCTAGGAATTATTTATTTAAAGCCACAATCCAACACACACAGACTCCGGATAAAGATTGCTCACTCTCCTTTATAATAACAGTGGCATCTTAATGCAGCGCAGTGTGGGGCCTCCCCCTTGCCCGTGGGCCAGCTCTCACGTCCTCCGTGTAGCCTGGCATTTACCCTCTAGCGTTCCCATGTCGCTTGGCTCCAAATGGAAGTGCTCTTAATTTCAGATGATTTATTGGGGACAAGTGGGAGGCCCATCTGATCTAAGTCTGTTTGTACTCGGCTTCCCGGGTCTCAGGGGTGATTGGAAGACGGTAGCCTCTGTTGTAAAAGAGCAATAGGAAGAAGAGAAATGCCCACCTGCTTTGGGGAGAGGGCTCCTTGGAGTTTAACGCAGCTGCCTGGTACCATTTTCCGCAGCAATGAAAAGAATCACGTCCAAGGACAGCCGCTGAACATGGACTGGCGAGGGAAATTTGTGCAATTCCTACTGAGTTATTTGTTGAAGGCAGCCCTGTTGGATTCGACAAAGAACAGAGGGCCAGCCCTAGTGCCTCCAGCGTCAGTGGCCGTGCCACCGGTCAGAGCCTCTCTGTGCCCTGCTGCTGCTACACGCACTTCTGTGACACCATGCTCCAGATGACACAGAAATTACATTATTTTTATGTTTGCTTCTGGCATTAGCTTAGGGGCTACTCTCAGGAAAGGGATGTGTTTGTATTCAACTGACTCTTCACAGTGCCAAGTAAATAGCAAATACTCAAGAAAAATGTTAAGTGATTTACGATGTGTGTAAATGAATTAAAACTTTTTCTTTCAGCCAAAGTAAATGCATCCTAATGGAGAAAGTTAGTGTCTTTAAATAATGACACCTGATGAGACCTACATTACATGGTCTGTTATGACCAGTTCTCTTTATATAAGATGTCAAAGGAAAAGATTGTTTTTAATGCTTGTATTATTTATTGTTGCTCGTGCTGGGTCTTCGCTGTGGCCTGAAGGCTCTCTCCAGTTGTGCCTGGTGGGGGCCCCTCCTCACTGGGGTGCACGGGCTCCTCACTGCAGTGTCTTCTCTTACTGCGGAGCAGAGGCTCTCGGCTCACGGGCTCCGCAGGCGCAGCGCTGTGCTCAGTAGTTGTGGCACGCTAACTGCATGCGGGATCTTCCTGGCCCAGGGACGGAGCCCGTGGCCCAGGGACGGCGCCCGCGGCCCACGGACAGAGCCTGCGGCCCAGGGAATGAACCTACGGCCCAGGGACGGAGCCCACGGCCCACGGACGGAGCCCATGGCCCAGGGACTGAACCCATGGCCCAGGGATGGAGACCACAGCCCAGGGATTGAGCCCACGGCCCAGGGGTTGAGCCCACGGCCCAGGGATTGAGCCCACGGCCCGGAGATGGAGACCACGGCCCGGGGATGGAGACCACGGCCCGGGGATAGAACCCACAGCCCAGGGATGGAGCCCACGGCCCAGGGACGGAGCCCATGGCCCAGGGACTGAACCCATGGCCCAGGGATGGAGACCACGGCCCGGGGATTGAGCCCACGGCCCAGGGGTTGAGCCCACGGCCCAGGGATTGAGCCCACGGCCCGGAGATGGAGACCACGGCCCGGGGATGGAGACCACGGCCCGGGGATAGAACCCACAGCCCAGGGATGGAGCCCACGGCCCAGGGATGGAGCCCATGGCCCAGGGATTGAGCCCACGGCCCGGGGATGGAGACCACGGCCCGGGGATTGAGCCCACGGCCCAGGGATTGAGCCCACGGCCCAGGGATTGAGCCCACGGCCCGGAGATGGAGACCACGGCCCGGGGATGGAGACCACGGCCCGGGGATAGAACCCACGGCCCGGGGATGGAGCCCACGGCCCAAGGATTGAGCCCACGGCCCAAGGACTGAACCCACAGCCCAGGGATTGAGCCCACGGCCCAGGGATTGAGCCCACGGCCCAGGGATGGAGCCCACGGCCCAGGGACTGAACCCACAGCCCAGGGATTGAGCCCATGGCCCAGGGATGGAGACCACGGCCCAGGGATGGAGACCACGGCCCGGGGATGGAGACCACGGCCCAGGGATTGAGCCCATGGCCCAGGGATGGAGCGCACGGCCCAGGGATGGAGCCCACGGCCCAGGGATTGAACCCACGGCCCAGGGATTGAGCCCACGGCCCAGGATTGAACCCACCCAGTGACTGAACCATTGGCAGGTGGATTCCTATCCACGGTACCACCAGCAAGTCCAGTTGAACACATGAAAGCAGCACCGTGCGATACAACTTTCTGCAGTGATGGGAACCACTATGTCTGTGCTATCCTCCAGTGCAGGAGCTGCGAGCCCCTAGAGGCGACTGAGCACTTGAAACATGGCTAGTGTGACTGAGGACCTGTACCTTGAATTTATGTTAATTATTTTAAATTTAAATAGCAGCATGTGGCTTGTATCCATGTGGTGTTAGATAGCACAGATCTCGAGGTAGCCTCAGGAGAAATTGGAAAACTGTATCCCTCTTTTTTCCCAAGGAAAAACATGCATATGTGTGTATACATGTGAATAGATGTGTGGGTGATGGGTTAACATCAGGTTAACACGAGGGTCATCATCACTATGGCAGAGTACATTAGGAGCATGATCTTCAGAATAAGGCAGACCTTAAGTTGAATGTTTGGCTTTTCCACTTACTAGCTATGTGACCTTGAGTAACTCATTGTTTTGCTGGCACACAGAATTTCCCTGCTTGCCAAAAAAATCAGGAAGAAAACCTTAATTTTTGGAGAAGATATGATAGGCGAAATTTTTCTAAAACTGAGTTGCTACTGAGTCTCCTGGCCATCCTGGCTGCAGAGAATATTAACACAGCAATGTCATTGAGGAGGTGACACAGGTCCATTCTGACTTCATTTCCCTTCATGAGAGGACCAGCTAGGAACTACCCATAGACAAGTCACCATTGTGAAAACTCAAGAATTCAGAGGTGAGGATGAAGCACTCCCTGGACTACAGAGGGAAATGGACTCCATCAGAAGGATTACTGGAGTGGCTACACTCTGAAAACATTGCCCCCTCAGCTCAGCTCAGCTCAGCACTGCCCTCAGCTAGTAAAGAATCCACCTGCAATAAGCGAGACCTGGGTTCGATCCCAGGGTTGGGAAGATCCCCTGGAGAAGGGAAAGGCTACCCACTCCCACTCCAGTATTCTGGCCTGGAGAATTCCATGGACTTCTCAATGGGGTCACAAAGAGTCAGACATGACTAAGTGACATTCACTTTCATTTTTTCAGACAACCATTTGGCCTTTTTGTATTTCTTTTTCTTGAGGATGGTTTTGACCACTAGCCCCTGTACAAGAGTCCCTTAGAAGAAATGAAATAGCCCTCATAGTCAACAAGAGTCCGAAATGCAGTACTTCAGCGCAGTCACAAAAAAGACAGAGTGATCTCTGTTCATTTCCAAGGCAAACCATTCAGTATCACAGTAATCCAAGTTGTGCCCCAATCAGTAATGCTGAAGATCCTGAAACTGAACAGTTCACTTGCACTGAAAACCAAGAGAGTTCCAGAAGAACATCTACTTCTGCTTTATTGACTATGCCCAAGAACTTGTAGATTATGCCTACAAGACCTTCTAGAACTAACTCCAAAAAAAGATCTTCTTTTCATTATAGGGGACTGGAATGCAAAAGTAGGATATCAAGAGATACCTGGAATAACAGGCACGTTTGGCCTTGGAGTACAAAATGAAGCAGGACAAAGGCTAACAGATTATGCCAAGAGAACACACTGGTCATAGCAAACACCCTCTTCCAACAATACAAGAGATGACTCTACACATGGACATCACCAGATGGTGAATACCAAAATCAGATTTATTATATTCTTTGCAGCCAAAGATGGAGAAGCTCTGCACAGTTAGCAAAAACAAGACTGGGAGCTGACTGTGGCTAATATCATGAACTTCTTATTGCAAAAATTCAGAGTTAAATTGAAGAAAGTAGGGAAATCACTAGACCATTCAGGTATGACCTAAACCAAATCCCTTATGATTATACAGTGGAAGTGACAAACAGATTCAAGAGAGTAAATCTGATAGAGAGCCTGAAGAATTATGGATGGAGATTCATGACATTGTAGAGGAGGCAGTGATCAACCATCCCCAAGAAAAGAAATGCAAAAGGCAAAATGGCTGTCTGAGGTGGCCTTACAAATAGTTGAGAAAAGAAGGGAAGCTAAAGAAAAAGGAGAAAAGGAAAGATATACCCATTTGAATGCAGAGTTTCAAAGACTAGCAAGGAGAGATAGGAAAGCCTTCCTCAGTGATCAATGCTAAGAAATATAGGGAAAAAACAGAATAGAAATATAAAACAACAGAAAACAATAGAAACAATAGAAAATAATAGAAAACAAGAGATCTCTAGGAAAGAGTAGAGATCTCTTCAAGAAAATCAGAGATACCAAGGGAACATTTTGTGCAAAGATGGGCAAAATAAAGGACAGAAATGGTATGGACCTAGCAAAAGCAGAAGATATTGAGAAGAGGTGATAAGAATACACAGAAGAACTGTACAAAAAAGATCTTCATGACCCCGATAACCATGATGGTGTGATCACTCGCCTAGAGCCAGACATGATGAGATGCAAAGTCAAGCGGGTCTTAGGAAGCATCACTACAAACAAAGCTAGTGGAGGTGATGGAATTCCAGTTGAACTATTTCAAATTCTAAAAGATGATGCTGTGAAAGTGCTTCACTCAATATGTCAGAAAATTTGGAAAACTCAGCAGTGGCCACAGGACTGGAAAAGGTCAGTTTTCATTCCAATCCCAAAGAAAGGCAATGCCAAAGAATGCTCAAACTACCACACAATTGCACTCATCTCACACTCTAGGAAAGTAATGCTCAAAATTCTCCAAGTGAGGCTTAGACAGTACATGAACCATGAACTTCCAGATGTTCAAGCTGGATTTAGAAAAGGCAGAGGCACCAGAGATCAAATTGCCAATAAATGTTGGATCATCAAAAAAGCAAGAGAGTTCCAGAAAAACACCTACTTCTGCTTTATTGACTACGCCAAAGCTTTGTGTGGATCACAATAAACTGTGGAAAATTCTGAAAGTGATGAGAATACCAGACCCCCTGACCTGCCTCCTGAGAAATCTGTATGCATGTCAAGAAGCAACAGTTAGAACTGGACATGGAAGAACTGACTGTTTCCATATCAGGAAAGGAGTATGTCAAGTCTGTATATTGTCACCCTGTTTATTTAACATAAGCAAAGAACATAATGAGAAATGCCAGGCTGGATGAAGCACAAGATGAAATCAAGATTGCTTGGAGAAATATCAATAACCTCAGGTATGCAGATGACACCTCCCTTATGGGAGAAAGTTAAGAAGAACTAAAGAGCCTCTTGATGAAAAAACAAAGACCATGGCATGTGGTCCCATCACTCCATAGCAAATAAATGGGGAAACAGTGACAGACTTTATTTTTTTGGCCTCCAAAATCACTGTAGATGGTGACTGCAGCCATGAAATTAACAGATGCTTGCTCTTTGGAAGAAAAGTTATGACCAACCTAGACAGTATATTAAAAAGCAGAGATACTACTTGCCCGACAACACTCCATACCATCAAACTTATGGTTTTTCCACTAGTCATGTGTGGATGTGAGAGTTGGACCATAAAGAAAGCTGAGCAGGGAATAATTGGTGCTTTTGACCTATGTTGTTGAAGAAGACTCTTGAGAGTCCCTTGGAATATAAGGAGATCAAACCAATCAATCCTAAAGGAAATCAGTCCTGAATATTCATTGGAAGGACTGATGCTGAAGCTGAAACTCCAATATTCTGGCCACCTGATGTGAAGAGCTGACTCATTGGAAAAGATCCTGATGCTGGGGAAGATTGAAGGCAGGAGGAGAAGGGGACGAGAGAAGATGAGATGGTTGGATGGCATCACCGACTTGATGGTATGAGTTTGAGCAAGCTCTTGGCAGTTGGTGATGGATAGGGAAGCCTGGCGTGCTGCAGTCCATGGGGTAGCAAAGAGCTGAACATGACTGTGTGATTAAACTGAACTGAATGGAGAGGAATTTAATAGATATTTCCCAAAGAACATATACAAATGACCAATAGGTATACAAAAAGACATTCAACACCACTAGTCACCAGTGAAATGCAATCAAGTGCACAAATGAGATATCATCTCACATCTTTAGAATGTCTGCTATTCAAAAGTCAAGAGCTAATAAGTGTTGTCAAGGATGTGTAGAAAAGAGAATCCATATGCAGTGTTGGTGTGAATGTAAATAGCCACTGTGGAAACAGTTTGTATTTTCCTCAAAAAAAAAAAAATGGAAATATCATATGATCTACCAGTTCTATTTTGGGTTAGATATCCAAAGGAAATTAAATTGGGGTCTTGAAAAATATATCTGCATGACTATGCTCATTGTAGTATTATTTACAGCCTATTTTGTTGGAGAAGACTCTTGAAAGTCCCTTGAACCACAAGGAGATCCAGTCAGTCCATCCTAAAGGAAATCAGTCCTGACTGTTCATTGGAAGGACTGATGCTAAAGCTGAAGCTCCAATACTTGGGCCACCTGATGTGAAGAACTGACTTATTTGAAAAGACCCCGATGCTGGGAAAGATTGATGGCAGGAGGAGAAGGGGATGACAGAGGATGAGATGGTTGGATGGCATCACATACTCAGTGGACATAGGTTTGAGTAAATTCCAGGAGTCGGTGATGGACAGGGAGGCCTGGCGTGCTGCAGTCCATGGGGTCGCAGAGAGTCACACACGACTGAGCAACTGAACTGAACTGAACCTGAAATGTGGAAATATTTTAGCATCCATCGATATTAAATGAATAAAGAAAGTTTGTTATGTATAGAAGTAGATACGGATATAGATACAGATAACGGAGCACTAATTTTCATATATACATCAGTTCAGTTCAGTTCAGTCACTCAGTCATGTCCGACTCTTTGCAACCCCATAATGGAATATCAATCAACCTAAAGTAAGAAGGATAACCTGTCATTTTCAACAACATGGATGAAATTTAAGGGCATTATGCTGAGTGAAATATGTCAAATACTGCATGGTCTCATTGTGTAGAATCTAGAAAACCCTAATTCATAGACATGTAACTCAGTTGTTGCCAGGGTTGTGGGGAGTGGGAGAAAGGGTGAAGATGGGTAAAGGATGCACATTTCCCATTATAAGGCGAATGGTTCTGAGAATGTCCTGTGACTACAGTTAACAACACTGTATTGTTGCTTGAAAGTCGCTAGGAGAGTAGCAGGTTCTCCCCCACCACAAACACACAAATTGTAACTGTGTATGAGGACAAGTGTGGTGACCGACCTTACTGTGGTAATACAGTCATCGCAATGCATGCATTAAACTTACACAGTGTTATGTGTAAATTATATCTCAATAAATAAAGTTGGAAAAATATAAACAGCAGTAGCCCTGCCTGCTCAAATACATGTATATTAGACCCCAAAGATGTATTACAGTTCTTTTTAACTTATGAAATCATCTGTCACTTGTCTTGATTGCCACACTTCCAACTCAAAGTGTCTGGAGAAACAGTCATTTCATCTTTTGTGAGAGAACAGAGCAAGAGTTTGGGTGCATTTTGGAATTCATGCCAGGAATGGGAAACTTTACGTATAACCAAAGGTGAAAAGAGAGGGAAGAGGAGGAGGGAAAAAGCCTCAAGATGTAGGAACTCAGATGCATGTCTGTCTGCTTTTCTTTGTTCTGTTCAGTATCGTAACTGGCGATCACGCCTAGGCTCCGTGGGGAGGCGGTATAGGGAAGAGTCATACATTCCTGGCTTGAATTCTCACTCGGTAGGTAATCATGAGTCTTTGGTCAAGTTATTTAACTTCCAGTATAAATTCTTCATCAGTAAAATAAACACTAATTTTACTACAGGGTTCAGAGATGCTGAGGGCGGCGGCTAGCACGTAGTAGGCACTGCGTCTCTCTTTCTTGTCTGTCTTCTTCCCCTTCCTTCCTTGGCCACTAGTAGCATTTTCTCCAGTTTCAGCTTCCCCTGGACATAAGGGAGCAGATTACCTAGGCTAATCATACTGTCATCTTCCTCACGCTTTACATCCTCAAAAAAAAAAAAAATCTGACAACATTGGATTTACACTTTCTTGATCTGTATCTTGAGATCAACAAATCCGAATAAATAGGGGAGCTAAAAGGCAGATATCCTAAGGGAACAAGCAGTTTTTACCATTGCAAAATGAATTAAAATTCTGTGCTATTGCTTTTTTACACATTAATGTGGACATATGCTACTACACCAGTACTGGGAACAAAGTTTTATTTTTAAAAGGTATTAAACTATGCAGATGGTGGCTGCAGCCATGAGACTAAAAGACACTTGCTCCTTGGAAGAAAAGCTATGACCAATGTAAACAGCATATTAAAAAGCATAGACATTACTTTGCCAACAAAAGCCCATCTAGTCAAGGCTATGTTTTTTCCAGTAGTCATGTATGGATGTGAGTGTTGGACTATAAAGAAGGCTGAGTATCGAAGAACTGATGCTTTTGAACTATGGTGTTGGAGAAGACTCTTGAGAGTCCCTTGGATGGCAAGGAGATCCAACCAGTCCATCCTAAAGGAGATCAGTCCTGGGTGTTCATTGGAAGGACTGATGCTGAAGCTGAAACTCCAGTACTTTGGCCACCTGATGCAAAGAGCTAACTCATTGGAAAAGACCCTGATGCTGGGAAAGATTGAAGGTAGGAGGAGAAGGGGACAACAGAGGATTAGATGGTTGGATGGCATCACCGACTTGTTGGACACGGGTTTGGGTGGACTCCGGGAGTTGGTGATGGACAGGGAGGCCTGGCGTGCTGCAGTCCATGGGGCTGCAAAGAGTTGGACGTGACTGAGTGACCGAACTGAAAGTATGGTTTAGGCCTCACTGATAACTTGGGCAGGCATCCCCTCTGCCTTCTGATCTTCAGGACATAGAAATGAACCAGGTGGATCTGATCTAATGAATGCCACAGCTCAGGAAACCCACGTGGCTTCCAGACTGTGATCGTCCTGTTGGGAATCATGACTGATACACTCGTCTCATATTTCCAGGTCCCTTTAATGTGAATAGGGTTGGGTAACCCTCTGTTGCATGTGCCTTTGGGCACATCATCAGGGATCAAAAAAAAAATTTATCTGAACTGTCTCTTTCCTTCACCAAAACAAGTTCACATATAGGAACACCTGCACATTTTTAAGAATCTCTATCAACAAAAAAGGGTGGATCCATTAATCAACTGAATTTGACAAAAACGTTAGCATTCTTCACCAGCACGCAGCAAAGCACTATGGTTGTAGATTACTGTCTCATATCTTCCCTTTATTCCTCCAGGCCCCTAAGGAAACAAGTCTCTTCCATTGATATCTCCACATCATATTTTATCTCCTCAGCAATAATAACAAATAGTTATGCTTCTTGGGGAGCAAATCAAAAGCAAAAAATTTTGAACAAGTTTGAGTCTGTTGTAACAAATATTTCAGAGAGCCAAAATGAGTTCTTAAGTGCTTTATTATGACAGATGTATTCCTATATTTTGGGAAAAGTTGTGAGTACCATCAAACATACATTCACAAATTTGCAGTATCTTCTTCGTCAGAGGCTAGATGCTTGATAAGGCACAATTCTAGAGTGAAGATCTTGAAGGAGGTGTATTCCAAAAGAAAATACTTGATGGTCTTCTTAAAAACATTAGACAGGAGAAAAATTTAACCTGTATAACATTAAATTACAATACCGAAGCGGATGGAAATAAAAGTGGTGAACAACATGCTTTTGAATTTCCAGCACTGAACATAAGGCTTGTTATACAGTAGTTTCTTGATACTTTGTGCATGGGTTAAACTGTTGAAAGATAAAATTAAAAAAAAAAGAGAGAGAGAGACTCAGGGATGAATTTAGATTTTTAAGACTCTAAGCTTTGAAAAGATGATAAGCCTCCCTATGTAATTCAAAATAATATAAAAGCAATTCTGAACTATAAAACAAGAGTAAGAAAATCCAATAACATTGAAATTTCTCCCATGGTACTTTTTAATAAGGTCATGAAATAAAATCTTTCAAAATACTTTTCTAATTTTGGAGGGCCTCCACTTTGCTGGCGTGTTAGCCACATGCCTGGTTTCCACGGGGTAATCTGGCCCAGAGGTGGCCGCTAGCTTTTCAGTTGAAACTCATTTGCTCCTTTATTCCACTGACTTTTATTTAAGGTCAGTAGTTTAAGAGTCCGGGAATTTGTAGAAGTCAAGTTCGTCCTCTGGAAGGGCTCGAAATCTAGTGGAGCGATGAAGGTTCATGTATAGAAACAAGCTATTGCAAAGTTCTGAGCGGAGTGGAGCGATGAAGGTTCATGTATAGAAATAAGCTATTGCAAAGTTCTGAGCGGAGTCAATGAAGAAGTAAACTCTGGAGACGGAGGCTCTCCAGGGGTGACACCTGAGAAGCATCTGGACCACCGACCCATGTGGAGAGAGAAGGGGGCATTCTTGGTACACGACATGCAATTGGCTTTTCCAAAAAAAAAGGGGTTACGTGAACAAAATAAGGGAAACTGCAGTTGGTTCCAACTTCAGGGGCAAAGGATCTCAGGCCCACTTTGACTTGTTCCCACCTCCATATTCTTCTGTTCTCAGATTTGGCCCTTTTATAATCTCTCTTATATTCTGCATTTTTTCAGGACTGCAGATGTCCTAGAGCTGTTGGACTTACTTAGATTGCGCCCTGAATTTGTGGGTCCCCCTTGTTAGGACATTTATAATGGGTCATAGTTACCACCCAACAGTTGGCATATAAGTTTCTGGTAGCATTCCACATTTCCTTTTTGCCTCGGTTTGATCAAACAGTCCCCTTTGTGATTAGTAGATAGTCAGGTGGAGAGATCTTTCCGTCTGTCCACATTTATTATGTCAGATTTATGTATCTGTAATTCTCCTCTTAATTTGATGTGTGGCTCCAGGTGGGGTGGCCAGGGGAGGACGGGCACAGACTGAAGGGACGCGCTGGTGCCTCCATGTCTGAGCACCCGAATGCATCTGGGGACAGTTACAGAGCTAATTGGCAGGTGCTGCACAGAGCAAACACAAAGATCTCCCAAAGCTTCAAGAAATGCCACCTCATGGCACCCCTAGAAAGAAACAGTCAAGGGTAACTGTTGATTACGACAAGTAGACTGCCCTCATACTGGGAGTGGGATAAATGAGGAAGTGTATGGATCCAGAGAGAGTGGAGTGTGGAAGAGGTACCTGGCATGTGTAAGCATCTGGAAAACTTTATTCCTTTGAGCCTAACTTGGAAGATCCTATTCCCTCTGAGGGAATGTGGGCATCATATTTCTTTATATTTTCCATGAACGATGGGTCATTCTGTTATCTGGTATCTGGAAAAGCCCAGGTAGCTCATGGGTACTGGGAGATGGAGACAGGGTGTGCCTATGAATCTGGGTTCTGGTAAGAGAATGCAGCCAGTGGGTAAAAGGCCATGGGGATTAGCCCATGGCTGGTGTGGCCCTGCACTCGGGGAGGGGGAGCCAATGCAGCCAAATGTAGTGATGCCCATCACAAACCACGCCAGGGATTTATGCTTTGGCTAAATAATTAGCCAACGGAACTTGCCCCATGGGTTTTAATTTGGGAAAACATATCATACCGTCAGATCAGTGTTTGAGAGAAACTTACCTATAGTTTGAAACATAGGTTGAAGACCTTACTAGCAGTGGGATGATCTGCTCACAGCCTAAGCCAGTAGTAAAAGTGATAAAGTCACAAAAGAGAGGGAAAAAGGGACGGGTGCCTGATTTAAGGAAACAGAGGCATTGGGGATGGAAACGATAGAAAAGGATTCAAGAACACCCAGAAAATAAAACAAAAAAATATTTGACTGTTAGAAAGGGATTAGAAAAACATCTAAAACATCTCTCTTCTGGCTCTAGTAAGTAGGTGGCTGAAAGTAGGGACCAGTAACTCAAATAAGTAGGCTTGGAAATAGAACATAGAGAAAAGAAATGATCCTGAAGTAGCTGAACCTACATTCATCCATTTAATTCATTTTGAAAGTTGGATCCCTGGCTTTTATATTGCCATAAGAAGAGGCTTTTTCTCACCATCATAGTCCTGCATCCCCGACGTTTTTTTCTTAGCCAGCACTGTGTGTTTAACATTTTGAGTTAGTTGTTAAGATTTAAAAATAAGAAGCATTTTACATAAAAATCTGGATTTCTGACTGCTGTTGAAAAATTGAAACATCTGTGTGATGGTTAATTTTGTGTGTTAACGTGACTAGGCTGAGGGATGCCCAGATAGCTGGTACAATATTATTTCTGGGTGTGTTTGTGAGGGTGCTTCCAGAAGGAGTTAGCATTTGAATCCGCAGACTAAGTAAAAACTCATCTTCACTGATGCGGCTGGGCGTCATCGGGCCTGAACAGAGCGAGGGGGTGGAGGAAGGCTGAACTTGCTCTCTCTGCTCTGAGCTGAGACATCATCCTCTCCTGTCCTTGCCTGCTGGCAAACGTGGTTTTCAGCTCTTTGCACTTGGACTGGTTCTCACACAGCTGACCCCTTGGTCCACTGGTCTCTGGGCCAGACTGGGACGTTCACCCTCAGCTGCTCTGGTCTCAGGCCCTCACATGCAGACTGAGTGACACCACTCACTCTCCTGGTTCTTCAGCTTGCAGGCAGCACACCGTGACACTTCTCGGCCTGCACAATCACATGAGCCCAGCCTTCTAATAAATCTCTTGTATAGACATCTCTCCATGTCTTATCGGGTCTGCTTTCCTGGAGAACCCTAATAAGATCTGCCTAAACCAATAATCCCTTTAGACTGAAGTCGTGTTCTCCAGCTTGGCACAACTCCTACGGCTCCCTGTGGCCTCCTTGACAGGCCTGTTTCCTTGTTCGTGGTTCCTGTACGAGCCCACCAGTAGCAGGCGCCGTCAGAGCCTTAGCGCAATCCCTTGACCTGCTCAGAGGTTGCCTGCAGACAGTGTGGGTGTCTTCCTGGGACTCTCGGCCCAAGGCTCTCTCTTCACATCCACCGATGAGAGACGGGAGTTGTTGAATAAAGACCACACCTTTCTTGCCACCTCAGTGGGACCATTCTGACGTGTTTCCAGGTAGGTTCACAGAGAGCTCCCGGCAGGATGGAGCCCTTGGTGCCCGCTCTGGTGACCCACTCATTAATACACTCTGGTGGGATTCACTTTCTAGAGCCAGTCTTCACATTTTCACATGCTTCCTGGGGTCACCTCCAAAATAAGTTATTGTACCCAGATCCTTGCCTCAAGATCTGTTTTGGGGGAAACTCAAACTAAGGCAGGATCGACAACCCACTTAAATTGTCATCCCTGATTTAGACTGTCTTCTGGGTCCTAACTAAGTATAGTTTCAGTCTCAGATGGTCAAAGACAGAATGACCTCAGTGAAGGCGGAGGAACACAAGTAAGTTGTCTGAGGTCACACAGCATCGCTGACTCAAGGCTGAATGAGCCTCCCTCTCCTGACCCCCAGGCCACCAGTGGTCCGTCCACTGCATCATGGGGTAGGAGACTGACAGCCCTCCCACTGGCCCAATCCAGCGACTGCCTGTTTCTGGAAATGAGACGCGGGCGTAGCGACGCCCATGTGTTCAGCTCTGTTCTCCCTTCCTCAGCAGAGCTGGGTTGCTGTGACAGAGACCATCCTGCCGGCAAGGTTTAACATCGTTACTGTCTGGGGAAAAAGTATTGCTGACCCCTGCACAGCATCATAGTCGTATGTGGGTGGCAGGGAGGGACCGGGCTCGCCCGGGCTCTCATCAAGGTCCCACAGCAAGAGCAGTTCTCCTGTTCACACACACTCAGTGGAGCAGAGCATCGCAGGCGCCTTCCTTTTCTTCAACCCGCAGAGGATGTTTCTGGTAGAGCCAAAGGATCAGGGCTGCAGCTCTGAGTTCTCTTGATAAATTAATTTATTATTTAAGCACATCTGCCTGTTTCTCTAAAGAGGTGTGGTGGCCTCCGCTTGTGCGCTTGTGTGGAGGAAAACATCACACTGAGATCTCAAGTGTCAGCAATTAGTCAGCTGGGGAAAGATGCTGTTCCTGTGTTCAGGGACACAGTACTTGATAATCTTTAATTTGCTCGATATTACAATTAAGGTAACTTCAAATGTGTTATAACCTTAATAATGTCAACATGTTTCCATTATCTCTGTTGTACATATTATTTTTAACCTACTTCACACACAAGAATGTATTAATGCATTTTTTGGCTGCCAGTGAAGTGGTCCTCTAACATGCTTGTGAAGGACTTAATAACCTTGTAGAAATGTTTTACTGATGAGTATTTAAAAATTATTGGAAAATCACTCAGTGAGGATTGGGAAAAAAAAAAAAAAAACTACTACCTTACCCTGGGCTGGAAGATGGATGTTTATGAGGAGAGACACAGTTAACAAAAGACAGAGAAAACGAATGTTTTGGTGACAGAAGAGTTAAGAGTAGAATAGCGAGGGAAATGCAGCTGAATTAGACGTTAAAGACCCCAGGGATCTAACTCTGGCTTTTCAACACATAAGCTGTGTGATTTTGGAAAAGTTGCTAAACTTGTCTGAGAGTTTGTTTCTACGTCTCCAGCTTAAAAATGCTGCCTGGTTCCCAGCTGGATTCAAATGAGAGTGTAATTAATTGATGCTGGTAAAAAAGAGCTGTGCAAGCCATACAGAGCTATGCAAATATGCATTATTATTGCGCAAAAGCTGGGGACAAAAAATATTGGGATGGTGAGTGATGCTGTTTTCTGTAGTCACTCATTGCATATGTTTCCAGAGATATTTTAAGACAATTAACTGTAAAGAAGAGGAGAAGGAGACAAGAGGGGACAGTTGATTTGCCCCACCTTAGAGCTGCCTAGCCAGAAATGACAGATGACCCGCGTTCCCTGCCTCTCTGCCCCTGCCCGACATGAAGGTGGGTTCTGAGTGGGAGAGAAGCAGCCTGCTAGGTAGCAACGGGAAAATGGGATCCGGGGAGTCGTGCTGTTTCACACTGTGCTGAGCGTGGCCAAAGACCCGAGGCTGGCACTGATTTTCTGGTTTGAGGAGCAACTTCACCAGCCTCTGGCAGTGGCTCATTTACCCTCCTGCTTCACACCCTGTTCGGAGGCAAGCATAACCCCGCGCCTGGATTATTGAGGTAAACATTTATGTAACTCCAACGCATTTCACTGGTGTGAAATTACTGATACATTGGGATCCTCCATTTTCCCTAATTAGACCAGTGAGTGAGGGATTTGCAGAAACAGTTCCAGAGACTCTCACTTTAATATTAACTAATGTGCACTTGGCCTACTTTTTGATTTTCCCACTGAACATATAGGGTCAGTTTCTCATCTTGCTTGGCACCCCTGTGGACTGAGCTCTGAGCTCAGAACTGCAGTGTTTTCAAGCGCGGTCTCTTCCCTCTCTTTACCTCTCTCTTGTCTCTTGCCTTCCATGAGGTTTTGGGACACTGTTCATCCAAGTACAGAAGCTGTAGCTTCATGGGGCTCTAGAACAATTTTCATTGGCTTCTCCAGTATATAAAATTAGGGAATTGGAACTGTTGAATTGATTTTTTTTTAAAATATAGACCTGTATGATCACTATGTCTGGATATGTATGTTTCTGTGTGTATGAGAGAAATAAAGAGGAAATTTAACATGGATTGAATTTCAGTATAGGATACTCTTCATTCAGATAGACTTTTGGGATGGGAACCCAGGAACATAAAATACTCTATTGGAATCCCAATTAGATGCAGTGGGAAGAAGGACAAATTTTGGAGTCAGGTGGATTGCTTTCAAATTCTGGCTCCCTAATGGACTTCTTTGTAATCTCAGGTAGACAGTTTATCTGAACTCAAATTCCTCATCAGTAAAATGGGGATGAAACTTAGCTCCTAATTCAGTGTGAAGATATAATAATGTAAATAAATCACTCCCTGTATCCTGGCATAAAAAAAGCACCAGGTGAATTAGTATTATTGCCAGAGAACTGATAGCACAATGTACTCATCCTTTCTGCAGGTTAATGAGATATGTAAGAGATAGAAGAGTGTGTGGGAAATCTACCTATAAAAGTGAATAAAAATATTAATTCAGAGATCAGAAGAAGTGCGATCAAGGCCTCCAGGAAGCTTCTTTGTCTTCTCAGCATTCGGCTTGCTCACCAAAAAATAAAGTGTTCAGACTCTCAGAGGTTTTCAAACTAGCCCTTCTAAAGCCATGCCGACCTTGGGGTTGAACAGACCAACCTTGGAGGGAAAATGGAGAGGAATGAAAAAGAATATACTGTACAAGAGTGTCCCAACTCAGCTCCAGCCAGAAGAGCGGCTGTTTTTTCTCTTGGGTGCCTGGTTTCTGGTGAGGACTTGGGTGGCTAAAAAAGCTTCCCCATCGAGAGCTTGGCAAGCCGTGGGACAAGACGATTCTGAGATCCCTTTCAGCGCTCACACTCTGTCAGGTTTTGTCACCTCTTCCAAACTTCAGTTTGGCGGGCTGTCAGGCTGCCTGAGGCACCAGGGGATTTCAAGGTGGCTCCAGGGCAGAGTCAGCTTTTTGAAAACTCTCAAGCAGGCACGGAACTCTCAGTCTCCATCTCTACAGAGAGATGGCCCTGCTCGTTTGAAGACTCCTCACTCTGCAGCCTATCCTGCCTCTGCACTTTCTGGAATAGCTCCCTCGTCACTCCATGCTGGTCCTCCACAGCTCACAGCTCTCAGCGCTGTTTTGATAGGAACACCTAGTCCTCATCCCTGTGTGAGTGCCCACCTCCAAATGACTCGTGGCTTAATTAGAAGAAAGTGCTTCACCCTCTCCTCCCCTAGGAAGAGCTTTATGAACCAGAATTACAAACCTCTGAGGGAAATACCTTTCCTTCAGGAGCCTCTTTTCTCAGTTTTCAGTGCTAGTCTTCCGGTTTTTCCACCCCTTAATTCCACCCAGCACTGAGTTCAGATACCAAAGTGTCTGCTATCAGTACTAAATGGGGCACTTTGGGTCGAACAGAGCCACACTTTAGTCCTGGCTGTATAAGTCTTTTGCTTCTTCATCTTGCATGACCTACTTAAATTCTCCAGTATTTAAAAAATTTTTGTATTTGTATTTTGTAGTAGCTATCTTGGGGTTGTTCTAAGAATGTAAAGTTTTCCCGGAATCAGTTCAGTTCAGTCGCTCATTCGTATTGACTCATTGCCACCCCTTGGACTGCAGCATGCCAGGCCTCCCTGTCCATCACTAACTCCTGGAGCTTACTCAAACTCATGTCCATTGAGTTTGTGATGCCATCCAACCATCTCATCCTCTGTCAACCCCTTCTCCTCCTGCCTTCAATCTTTCCTAGCATCAGGATCTTTTCAAATGAGTCAGTTATTTGCATCAGGTGGCCAAAGTATTGGAGCTTCAGCTTCAGCATCAGTCCTTCCAATGAACACCCAAGACTGATCTCCTTTAGGATGGACTGGTTGGATCTCCTTGCAGTTCAAGGGACTCTCAAGAGTCTTTTCCAACACCACAGTTCAAAGGCATCAATTCTTCAGCACTCAGCTTTTTTTATAGTCCAACTCTCACATTCATACATGACCACTGGAAAAACCATAGCTTTGACCAGACGGACCTTTGTTGGCAAAATAATGTCTCTGCTTTTTAATATGCTATCTAGGTTGATCATAGCTTTTCTTCCAAGGAGCAAGTGTCTTTTAATTTCATGGCTGCAATCACCATCTGCAGTGATTTTGGAGCCCCCCAAAAGTAAAGTCAGCCACTGTTTCCACTGTTTCCCCATCTATTTGCCATGAAGTGATGGGACCGGATGCCATGATCTTAGTTTTCTGAATGTTGAGCTTTAAGCCAACTTTTTCACTCTCTTCTTTCACTTTCATCAAGAGGCTCTTTAGTTCTTCACTTTCTGCCATAAGGGTGGTGTCATCTGCATGTCTGAGGTTATTGATATTTCACCTGGCAATCTTGATTCCAGCTTGTGTTTCATCCCACCCACCATTTTGCATGATGTGCTCTGCATATAAGCTAAATAAGCAGGGTGACAATACACAGCCTTGATGTATTCCTTTCTCAATTTGGAACCAGTCTGCTGTTCCACGTCCTGTTCTACCTGTTGCTTCTTGACCTGCATACAGATTTCTTAGGAGGCAGTTCAGGTGGTCTTGTCTGGCGTAAAGAGACTTTATGACTGTTAATACCTCTTACTTTTTTGTTATCATCATCATCTATTCTTGGTCCAAACCCAAGATTCATTTCTATATTTTGCTGCATTTCTATATTTTGCTGTAAATAAGCTTAAAAGTTCTATTTAGTATCAGTGTTGCACTCTCTCTCTCTCTCACACACACACACGTTGTACCCAAAGGCTCTATTATCCTCCCAACAATGAAACCATGAGAAAAACCTTCCACCATTGCTGGTTCATGACTTCCCATCATCTGGACTTCTCCAGTAACCTTTCCATTCATCCAGGGGTTCAGCTGGTTCGGAGTCCTACCCGGGTCATAAGATGCCTTGGTGACAATGGAGGCTCCCCTGTCTCGAACCCCTATCGCATACTCAAGTTAGACTGTCTGGTCAGAGACGTGTTAATCTCGACCCTTTTCCAATCTAGGGAACAAGTGCCCATGTATAAGCATAAGTTATAACAATCCTCCGCAGAGTTAGCACCATGATGGTTGTTAACATCACCATTGGCCCATCATCATTGTTAACATCATCATTGCCAGGCCCATCACCACCATCATCACCACCATCATCACGCATGCCATCAACATCAGCAGTCATGACATTTTATAGTTCTTAGAAGAAGACAAAGATGAGTCAGGCTTGTAATATCTTGGGAGATTTTGTTATTCTTATGAAGAAAGAGAGACACGCATGAGACAGACCATGCAAAACTCTAAGTCTGAATGGCATTTTTGACTAAGATGAATTTAGGTACCAAAATTTTTTTTCCCTTGCACAATACTGCGTAGTCTTTTCACCACATCAACTCTTCCAACACAAAACTGAACTGCCATGGTATATGGGGAAGGAGGAATATAATCAGGAATGACTGGATTAAGTCAGTTTGACACTAACGTTTCAGCTTGAATTTTAAAATGATAGTGACATCTCTTTGTGAGCTGGTATAGTCATGAATGATTCATGTTAAACTGGGCATCGTGGTGATGGGCCTTTTCCCCATTTTCAGAAAAGTTCTAACTTCATATAAATCATCTTTAACTATGAAATGTAAAACACTTTCAAAGATAAAAGTGTTCAGGTTATACATAGGAAATCCACTGCTGCCATTTAGTCATTAACTCGTGTCCGATTCTGTAAAACCCCACGGACTGTAGTCTGCAAGACTCCTCCATCCAAGGGATTTTCCAGGAAAGAATACTGGAGTGGACTGCCATTTCCTTCTCCAAGGGATTTTTCCAGCCCAGGGATTGAACCAACGTCTCCACGAATCTTCCTGTCAGGCAGATTCTTTACCACTGAGCCACCTGGGAAATCCACATAGAGGGCTTAATAACTTTAATTCTACAACAGTATGATTCCAGACCTTTGGTGCTTGTAGTCAGAGCCCAAAATATTCCTCCAATTTTGATTATATAATCATAGTATGTATGAAGAAATAGCTATGTGCTACCTACTTGGCAGCAAGATAAGATCTTTACAAACAATATTTCGGTTAATTCTTACATAAACTTTGGAAAAAATGCTACTGCATCTCAGAATGGCTACACAGCTTCTCAAACACACATAGAGAGGAAGTGGTAAATCACACCTCAACACTTTTTTGATTGACTTCAAGACCTATGCTTGTAACTACTAAGCTACACAGCCTCCCACTTCCTAACTTCTTAATCTAAAGAAGAGCAGTAAGACGTTGATAACACCAGATTTGGCTAGGGACAGCTACCCCTGTCTACCAAAGTTTTCAACATTTTTTCTGCTCACATAATTTTCCGTTTATTCCATTTGGTTGAGTAAGTGAGAATGTTTAAATACCTTTCACAAATATGGTGCAAGTTTTCAGCCTCCCAATCTACATTCCCCACCTCCAAACAGTTGACAAGACATTCTTTCTACCTTTCGAAAGTTTATCTGTTTCTCAATTAGTTAAGGCACTGCTTATTTGTCCTGTAGATGTCCAGCTAGATCCCACCCAGGGCTCTCTGCTGGCTTTTCCTATTTTCATCTGTAAGAAAAGTTGCAGAAGACTTGAGGGAATTAGATTACCCAGTGCCCCATTTGGCATGCTTCTGGGTTATTTCTTCATTCCATTGTCTTTGATTTATTTACAACTCTTTATAGATAACTGAGAGCAATATCAACGGATCCGGTTCATATACATGCAAATTATCCTGCCTTGTGAAGGATCAATTGACCTTTCTGCTCCAAAAATGAACCCAAAACAAAAGCAATGCCACAAGTTTTGCAGTATATTAGCTTCAGTAATACATATTGAGCTGTTTTTGTTTAATGTTTTGAATTCTCCTTTAAACTAGTTGTAAGATGTTAGTTTCCTCATTAGTTAATAAGTTAAATAAAATCTTTGACAAGCATTCATTTCCTGTTTGTTGGATATTCATCGTTTTATCTTAAAAAAAAATTAACACATAACACATCTTACTTGACTTTGCTATTTATCTTCATTTGGATTTCCCAGAAAGCAGAGCCTGAGGCGCAAATTTGGTGTCTTTATCCAGAGGTGACACCAGGAAGCTATGATGGTGATGTGGGGAGAGCAACACGGGCAAGAAGGGAAGAATCAGTCAAGGATGTGCTACTGGCATGCTGCAGCCCATGGGGCGGCAGTCAGACACGACGGAGGTACTGAACTGGATCGGTTACCACTGTGGGAACCCAGAACCTCTCAGGAACTCTGTAGACTAAGCAACTTCAGAATCATTCGCCCAAAGTGTAAAAGGCTGGGACGTTTCTCTTCCAACCACTGTCTCCTATAAGTTTGAAACAGGAGGGAAGTGGGCAGGGCACAACTTTAAAAGTGTGACAAAGCTGTAGGACATGACAGAAACTGGTTAGAACCAACCAGGGCAAAGACGGTAAAAGATTTAACTTCCAGTGGACCTTGCACCTCATTACACACTCAGCGGAAAACATTAAAATCTAAATAAGGCACCCACCAGCACCATGAGAGTTCTGAGGACAACTCTAAAGGGCCAAAAGGTGGGTGGTAGCCCAATTCCTGGAAATCCCTGCCCCTTCCCAGAAATAGTTGGACTATTTTTCACTCATTAGCCTATGAAATAAACAAGCCCATAAAAATTAACCATGCCTTATTTCAGTGCTTCTTGCTCTCTGAGATGACCCACACTTTGTCTGTAGACTGTGTGCTTCTCTAAATAAATCTACTTCCCGCCTATCACTTTGTCTCTCACTGAATTCTTTTGTGATGAGACATCAAGAACCTGAGCTTCATTAAGTCCTACCAGGCATGGGATCAAGCCCCAGTATGGGTTACACAATGGATACTGATGCCACAAACTCAGCCTCTGTGTTGCTGTTGTTGTTCAGTCGAACTCAGTTATGTTCGACTCTTTGTGAACCCATGGACTGCAGCACACCAGGCTTCTTGTGCTTCACCAACTCCCGGAGTTTGTTCAAACTCATGTCCATTGAGTTGGTGATGCTGTTCAATCATCTCATCCTCTGTTGTCTCCTTTTCCTCTCCCTTCAATCTTTCCCAGCATCAGGGTCTTTCTCAATCAGTTGGCTTTTCCCATCAGGTGGCCAAAGTATTGGAGTTTCAGCTTCAGCACCAGTCCTTCAATGAGTATTCAGGACTGATCTCCTTCAGAATGGACTGGTTGGATCTCCTTGCAGTCCAAGGGACTCTCAAGAGTCTTCTCCAACACCACAGTTCAAAAGCATGAATTCTTTTGTGCTCAGCTTTCTTTATAGTCCAACTATCACATCTATACATGACCACTGGAAAAACCATAGCTTTGACTGGATGGACCTTTGTAGGCAAAGTAATGTCTATGCTTTTTAATATGCTGTCTAGGTTGGTCAAAGCTTTTTTCCCAAGGAGAAAGTGTCTTTTAATTTCATGGCTGCGGTCACCATCTGCAGCGATTTTGGAGCCCAAAATATAAAGTTTCTCACTGTTTCCACTGTTTCCCATCTATTTGCCATAAAGTGATGGGACAAGATGCCATGATCTTTGTTTTCTGAATATTGAGTTTTAAGCTATCTTTTTTACTCTCCTTTTTCACCTTCATCAAGAGGTTCTTTAATTCCTCTTCCTTTCTGCCATAAGAGTGGTGTCATTTACATATCTGAGGTTATTGATATTTTTCCTGGCAAGCTTGATTTCAGCTTGTGAGTCATCCACTCTGGCATTTCTCATGATGTACTCTGCATATAATTTAAATAAGCAGGGAGACAATATACCAACTTGATGTTCTCCTTTCCCAGTTTTGAACCAGTCCACTGTTTCATGTCTGGTTCTAACTGTTGTTTCTTGATCCACATACAGGTTTATCAGGAGGCAGAAAAGGAGGTCTGGTATTCCCATCTCTTTAAGAATTTTCCCAGTTTGTTGTGATCCACACAGTCAAAAGCTTTAGCATAGTCAATAAAGCAAAAGTAGATGTTTGTCTGGAATTCTCTTGCTTTTTCTATGATCCAACAGATGTTGGCAATTTGATCTCTGGTTCCTCTGCCTTTTCTAAATCCAGCTTGTACATCTGGAAGTTCTTGATTCACATTCTGTTGAAGCCTAGCCTGAAGGGTTTTGAGGATTACTTTGCTAGCATACAAAATGAGTGCAACTGTGTGGTAGTTTGAGCATTCTTTGGCGTTGCCCTTCCTGGGATTGAAATGAACACTGACCTTTTCAAGTCCTGTAGTCACTGCTGAGTTTTCCAAATTTGTTGGCATTTTGAGTGGAGCATTTTAACACCATCATCATTTAGGATTTGAAATAGCTCAGCTGGAATTCCATCACGTCTACTGGCTTTGTTCCTAGTGATGCTTCCTAAGGCCCACCTGACTTCGCATTCCAGGATGTCTGGCTCTAGGTGAGTGATCACATCACTGTGGTTATCTGGGTCATGAAGATCTTTTTTGTACAGTTCTTCTGTGTATTCTTGTCACCTTTCCTTAGTATCTTCTGCTTCTGTTAGATCCATACCATTTGTGTCTTTAATTTTGCCTATGTCTGTGGTACCTGCTGCCAAGTCAAATCTTGAAGACAGAATTTTGGGTGAAGTGAAAATGAATTGCTTTATTGCTGTGCTAGGCAAAGAGGGACACAATGGATTTGTCCCTTAAAAATTGTGTGTCTCAATCAAGGGGGACTTGCTGAGGAGTTTTACAGCAGCGGTTCAAGGGTGGGATTGCTGAGAAGGATTGGGGTGTGTGCAGGGCCTGCACCCCTTTAATCTGGCCTCAGATGGTCTCTGAATGAGCTTCTCTGGCTCTCAGGGTTATCAAACTGTGACCTTCTCTCTGGAGTGAAGAGTGCTTCATCAAGTCGTCGACATCTTCCAGTTGTTGGGGCTTTCATTCAGCAGAAGAGCTCAAAAATATTGTCCTCTGTGTCTCTTGAGTGGACCCAGGGCCCTGCTCTCGGGCTGCACTGTCGTTTCTTGGATATCTCCCCCTTGTCTCCATATCTGCCCTCTTCCCTCATCAACAACTGTTTCAACCTGCCTTTTGGAGTGAAGGGGAAGTCAAGAGATGGGGGACTCAGAACAGCTTTCACGGCCAAGAGACCCATAGGGTCCTGCTCGGTTTCAGCATTAACTCTCTTGTACATTGCATGTTTTAGAAAAAGTTGTGAGGCAGAAGAGTGTGAACACCATGGTGCGCACGTGTGGAGGTGAGTGGGCAGAAGAGCACAGAGCAGGGTGTCTCAGGGGCAGCAAAATCAGATGGGCTGGGGGGATGTGGGGCTGGGCACAAAAGCAGCAGCTGCAGGGCGGGTGTGATCTTCTAAACTGAAAACTGTTACGTTCTTCTCCATTTTAGAACTACAACCTGATTTTCCATTGCCTTTAAGGGAAAGTGCCAGCACACGCGGCAGTCGTCCACCGTCCGGCCTTTGCCTCACCTCTCACGGCTTTCCCTCTAACCCTCGCGTCCGTCCATACACGGAAGCTTGCCCTTCGCCCCGACGCTGCTATGATTGGTCCTCGTGTTCATGCTGCTTCCTCCTCCTTTCGCGTAACCCCTCATTACATGTCATTAAGCCTACCTCCTTCCTGCTCCCCCACGATATTCTGCTGTGCTTTCCTTTATCAGAGCATCAACTACACGACGTTCCCTTTGTCTCGTCTCCCCTTCTCCCTTTCTCATTACTCTGTGAGTTCTTTGAGGTCAGCTACAACATTTTGCATCTTTGCATCACCAATGTGCAACACCTTCTCCCCCATAACAGGCACTCAGAAACAGTCTGTTGATTTAAGCACTGACTCAGCATTTACCTGTACCTGCCATGACTGAATGCAGAGTCTGCCTTAGTCAGGAAAGGCCACGTACTGCTACAGCCGCAGAAAACTGGGAAATCTCAGTGGTTTAAAGCTGCCAATGCCATTCCCCACTCGCACTAGGTATCGCCAATGATCAAAGTCAAGCAGGACCCTTCCTACGTTAAAAAGACGGATAAATAATGGAGTTTAACCGAAAATTTCCACAGCTCCACCCTAGCTAAACTAGCTAGACACAGACTGTGTGTTTGATAAAACGGCTTCCCTTGAGTTCTCCTTACTCAGTAACCCTTCTTAGTGAGATAGGACAATGACGTGCTAGAAACGGTAGCTGTGATAATGACCCGGAATATGTCTGCATATGGCAGAATGTTCTCATAGCCCTGTAGAGTCCAGACTCACTTTCCCAGCAAACGCCATTCTGTGTAGATTTTAAGAACAGACATTCTCCAACTCAAGTGTGCTTACCTCTAGATTCTAGTATTTTATGTGAACTTTGTGCCTTGGAACATCAAAATAAGTCTATTTATCTACTGGTCTATCTTTAATCATTCTCTACTCAATTTTTAACTCTACAAGATAGAAAACAATTAGGAGAAAACCTCCAATGGGAAGACAGAAGGCTCATAAAACAGAAGAAAAACTATTTTGGTAAGGAAAATATTTCCATATTATATTTTCAAGAGGTCAACATAAACAATAGTGAGTTAAAAAATATTTTTAAAATTATCCACATTGTCACTTGCCAGTGTTGTGTTAATTAATGCAAATGTGGAACACTGTATCAGTTCTTGCTTGAATTCTACCAACGTACATCTGTACAGTAAATATGTTAGTGAATAACCCTAAGCCACTGTCAGAGATTCTTTTCTCAACTGCTAATTCCTAGAAAGTCATTGCCAGCATTCTAGGCATATTTTAATATCTTCAGGCAGATCTAAAGGAGCCAATAGAAGTCTCGAGAAAGGGTGTGACACTCTCCCATTCTTTGTATTTATAAATTCTGCTCCCCAAGAGTAGGCAGAGAATAGAAGTACAACCACATTAATTAAATACCTATTAACGAAGTGGTTTTTATGCTAGCTATACAATTTAATTTTTACAAAATAGGAATTATTAAAATGTCTGCTAAAATGCCTTAGTTTTCTCAAAGTGGTTGAGAATAAAATAAGTGATTAGTTAAAACAGATAATCCAACACTGTATGTTGATGAAAGCCCACCATTCCCATGATTGACATTTTTACCACTTCAGAAGGATTTCAACATAGACAATTTTTTTTCTAGTGAACAGGAAACATAAAATTAATGCCTAGGAACCCAAAACCTCTTATCCCTTTACATTATTAAGGAGAAATCTGTGTCTGCCAGCTTGGATCCTGACTCTTTCTTGTAGAGAATCATGAAAATAACTGCAGTTGAGAACAGCAAGTCACTGGCAATTGCTTGAGTGATTGACATTGGAAAAAGCATAAGGTTAATGGTAGAAGAGAAAGGAATGTATACAAATATTTAAAAAAAAAAAAATAGAGAAGAGAAAAGCCCTGTAGGTTGTTTTCTGGAGGGTGGGGGATGGAATTCAATGAGCTTTTAGAGAGAATAGAAGATTTACAATCTGACTTACATGAAAGAATTGTCAAGGCATAAGAACGTAAAAACACAATGATATCAAATGGCATCCTTTTATCAGATTTACAGAAGCCTTTAAAAAACAAATTTCACTTTAAATTAAACATTGGACTAATTTTTAAACTGTACCTCAGATTTAGACTGGACCACAAGATTATTCAGTGTTTTTTTTGTGGTTTTACAGTAGCAGTATTAATTACATGATTATTTCTGTGAGGATAATGGTATTCTTCTAAATATTTCTGGATACTCCCCAATTTGCATTGGTCAGTTTCCATTCTTGATTTTGAAGATTTCATACCCTGGACTCTGACTCATTATACAAATAGGAAGAAAAATAAGCTGATACATTTCTATTCAGATTTGTTTACAAACATGAAAAATTCCCATTTTGAACAAGACTCTGGAAGCTTTTTGAACTCATGAAGAACTGAACACAAATCCATTACTGAGTTGGAATGGCACTATGAAGAACTCTGCAGATGCTTTCCTCCACAAAAGCAACCATAACTGGTGAAAATTGCATTAAGAAAAATATATTTAAAGTTTTTGGAAATTATCCTAAGGGCATGCAACAAATGAAGAGAAATTTATTTTTAAAATTTTACCAAGTCTTGGTAAGAACAGTGAGAGTCTGTGGCATTCAAACTACAACCAGCTTTACTCCCTTTCTGACCTGGTTTAGAGTGAGGAAGCTCTGCTTCTGGTAGAAGAAGCAACATTTCAGGGCACTGTCTCCTCCAGGTGCTCAGTCTAGGGCCAAGGTTTCTTCTTGGAGAGACAGGATACTGGCGTTTCTCCTCTCCCATGTTCCCACTGGCAGAATTTCTATTCCAGTGTGGCCCAAGGTTTGGAGCTCCTTTGTAGGGTGGGAGCTCTATCCAAGGTTTTGAGGTCAAGAATATCAGATGCTTACTGCCCTCATCTCAGCCCGTTCATAGGGCTGCCTTCTGGATGTGGTGCTCCAGTCCAGGTGCAGGGGTGCTGTTCTGAGAGGACAAAACTCATGCTCCAGCTCCAGAGCAACGACCCTGAGGGTCTTCCCAGGGAGAAAAGCAGGCTGTGAGAGTGCACCACAGCCCTCTGTAAGGAGACCACCTCTATTTGGAACAGAACATCAGTCAGTTCAGTCACTCAGTCTTATCCAACTCTTTGCGACCCCATGGACTGCAGCAGGCCAGGCCTCCCTGTCCATCACCAACTCCCGGAGTTCACCCAAACCCATGTCCATTGAGTTGGTGATGCCATCCAACCATCCCATTCTCTGTCGTCCCCTTTTCCTCCTGTCTTTAATCTTTCCCAGCATCAGGGTCTTTTCAAATGAGTCAGCTCTTTGCATCAGGTGGCCAAAGTATTGGAGCTTCAGCTTCAGCATCAGTCCTTCCAACGAATATTCAGGACTGAGCATAGGGAAGTTCAACTTCAAATAGATAGAGCTGTGGGTGGGGAACTGTCAAAGACAATGGAGATTTTGGTGATGACCAATTCAAAGGGAGGAGAAAGCTTCCCTGGAAAGGACTCCATTTAGTAGGGAGCAGCTTACGCCATGGACATTGTTAAAACAACAGAGCAGATGACTAGCAATTAATGAAGACTAACAAGAAAGGCAACCCACTCCAGTATTCCTGCCTGGAAAATTCCATGGATAGAGGAGCCTGGTGGGCCATAATATGTGGGGTCACAGAGTCAGACATGACTGAGTGACTAACACACACTCAACAACTGAGTGTATTACCAATACAGGCAGGCCAGCCAGGAGCTTATCAGGGAGATCAGAAAGAGACCATCAGGGATACCTGGCTAATTGTTGCTAACCTAGGGGTGCTGGAGAGGGGAGGAAAGCGGGGTGACTTGTGCATCTCCAAGGCTGCACCCTCAGGAGCAACACACAAAGCCATGCATCATGGGCAAAATAGGCAAGCTGTTCTCAGACAGACCCCATAACCGTGAGTGGCTAAAGGAAAAATAGGCAAATTACGTTTCGTCAACATTAGAAATTTTTGCATCTCAAAAAGCACCATCAATAAAGTGCAAAGATACCTCACAAAATGGAAATCTTTCAAATCATATATCTGATAAGAGAAATGTAATTCAGAAGATATAAAGAAATCTTATAGCTCAACAATAAAAAGACAAGTGACCCAACTTAAAAAAAATGGACAATGAATGTGAATAGACATTTCACCGAGGGAAAAAATAAATGATAAACAAGCACAAGAAAAATGCTAAACGTTATTGTTCTCTGGAGAAATACAGATTAAAACCATGAGATACCACTTGGCATCTGTTAGGATGACTCAAGCAAGAAAGGTAGAGAATCACAAGTGTTGATGGGAATGTGGAGAACTTAGAATGCTTGTGCATTCCAGTTCTAGGCCTTGGTGTATATCTCAGAGAAATGAAACTTCATGTACACACAAAAGCTTATACACAAATATAGCAGACAATCACAAGTGTCGATGGGAATGTGGAGAACTTAGAATGCTTGTGCATTCCAGTTCTAGGCCTTAGTGTATATCTCAGAGAAATGAAACTTTATGTACACACAAAAGCTTATACACAAATATTCATAGCAGCATAGCAGCTTTAAAACCAAAAAGAAGAAACAGCTCAAGTATCCATCACCTAATGAAAGGCCAACAAAACTGTGGTTAGCAAACAGTGGGGTATTGTTCAACAACGTGAAGGAATGAAGCACTGATACAGACGACAGCACGGATGACAGCACGGTTACGTGAAAGAGCGGGCTCACGCAGGACCATGCCGTGTGTGACCCCACTTGTGATAAATATCAGAGCAGACAGCTCTCTGAGAGCAAAAGCCAGTTAGCACTTGTTTAGGGCTAAGAGGCAGACAGAAACAGGAAGGAGCTGCTGACCGGTATTGGGAGTATTTAAAAATTAGCTCACGGTGATTGTCCATTTTTATTATTTTAATTTTTAGAATTGAAGTATAGATGATTTGCAATGTGTTTGGTGTACCATGAGTTGATTAACCAACATATATATACATATTTCAGATTCTTTTCCAGCATAGGTTATTAAAAGATACTGAATATAGTTCCCTGTGCCACACAGTAGGGCCTTGTAGTTTATCTGTTTTATATTCAGTAGTGTGTATCTGTTAATCTAAAAATCCTGATTTATCCCTCCACAACCCTTTCCCCTTTGGTAGCCATAAATTTGTTTTCTATGTCTGTGAGTACATTTCTGTTATATAACCAAGCTAAGTTGCATTACTTTTTAGATCCCACATATAAATCATATCATATGATTATTGTCTTTATCTGACTTACTTCACTTGATTGCACACTTTTGATAGGTGAATTGTATGATATATGAATTATCTCAATAAAACAGTTCAAAAAATCCATTCCTGAAACTTTATGAACAGTCATTTGTATCTTACAATGAAAAGAGTGAAGTTCAAAGCTGGAAAGTGGTTATCCAAAGCTACATATGTAAAAAGGTAGCAGAGATAAGTTTGAAACTGTAGATCAGAGCTTCAAAAGAAAACTTTTTAGAAAAAAAAAAGATTTGGGGAAGAGTAGTTTCATACAATCTACTAGAGCAAGTCAGGTAAAGTTTCTCAAGTATTATATTCAATAAGCATTTCCAAAACATACCTTTGGGCTAGAGTTGATGCTGAGGGTGGGGATGTAAATTCAAATAAAACATATCCTCTGACTTCAGTGAGCACAGAGGAGCATGGAAAACAAGGCAGCAAGTCTGTGCTGTGATAAAGTTGTCCTCTGGTAGAACACAGAGGAGCAGGGCTGGAATCAGTGGGGATATTTCAGGGCGACCTTTGGGCTGATTCTTGGAGGAGACGAAGGTTTCGGGTAGATACGAAAGTACAGTGGAGGAGTCTTGACCGGTCAATATACCTGCTGTCTTTCTCACCAAAGTTTAGAGTCAATTGACAAGCAAACCCTAGAGTAAAACATGGAAATTTAAAAAGATGTCAGCTTAATCATTCATAAAGCTGTTTGCAAAATAAGATTTAAGTATATGTCCAAATGGGTTTGCTAAGTCTTCAACCTTAAAATCAGAGAAGGCAATGGCACCCCACTCCAGTACTCTTGCCTGGAAAATCCCATGGATGGAGGAGCCTGGTGGGCTGCAGTCCATGGGGTCGCTAAGAGTCGGACAACTGAGCAACTTCACTTTCACTTTTCACTTTCATGCATTGGAGAAGGAAATGGCAACCCACTCCAGTGTTCTTGCCTGGAGAACCCTAGGGACTGGGGAGCCTGGTGGGCTGCGGTCTATGGAGTCGCACAGAGTCGGACACGACTGAAGTGACTTAACAGCAGCAGCAGCAGCAGCAACCCTAAAATTACCAGAAAGAGATATGTTATCTCCTGCTAGTGTAGATACCCCAAAGTGTCACTCACCCAAATGCTCTGTTGCCTCTGATGGTCTGTGGGTTGACAGGACACGGCTGCTGCGTGTGGGTCGGTGGGAGTTGTCCTCGAGGCCACGCTGGGTAGTGGCTGTGTGGGGCTGGATGGCCCGCGAGAGCTCCAGTGCGCCCCGGGCTCTGGTGCCGGGAGCTGGCTGTGGCCCTTGGTTCTCCTCTGGGTGGATCCTCACCTCATGTGGCACTGTCTCTCCACACTCTGTCTCTCTGGCAGGACAGCCTGAGATTTCATAGCATGGCCAGATTCCAAGAGGGGGAGAAATGGAAGCTGTCAGGCCTTTCCAGGGTAAGACCTAGAACTAGTAAAACATCACTTTCTCTTCATTCTCATGGTGTAAGCAAGTCAGAAGGCCAGGCTGAACTTCAGGGGTTAGGAAACGTATGCCACTTCTTGTTGATAAAATAGGCAGGCAGAGGAGGAATTGCCGGCAGCCTGTCCTTGTGAGACAATTCCTGCCTCACACAACCAGCCATTAGTAGGGCGAGACAGTCACTCTGACCCAGGGATGTTGATGGTAGGGCAGACAGCAGACAGCACAGGTGCCTGCTGCAGACCAGGATGCAAAGGAGAGCAGGTGGCCCTATGTCACTGGTGGGGACATAAATTGGTGCAGCCGCTGTGGAGAGCAACAGGGAGGCTCCTCAAACAGCTAGAAATAGAGTTCCTATACGAATATGATCCAGCAATCCCATTCCTGGGGTATACACAGAGAAAACTGTAATTCAAAAAGATACATGCTCCCCAGGATTCATTGCAGCACTATTAACAATAGCTAAGACAAGGGAGCAACCTAAACGTCCATCAGCAGATGAATAAAGGAGATGTGGTACAATTAGGCAATGGAATATTACTCAGCTATAAAAAAGAACAAAAGAAGGCCTTCTGCAGCAACATGGATGGGACTAGACATTGTCATACTAAGTGCAATAGTAAAAAAGAGAATGACAAATACCATATGATATCTCTTTTATGTGGAATCTAAAGTAAGACACAAATGAACATGTCTATGAAACAGAATCAGACTCACAGACACAGAACAGACTGGTGGTTGCCAAGGGGGTGGGAGGGGAGGGAGGCAAGGAGGGATGAATTAGGAGTTTGGGGTTAGCAGATGCAAACTATTATGTGTAAAATGGATGAACAACAGGGTCCTGCTGTAGAGCACAGGGAGCTATACTCAATATCTTGTACCAAACCATAGTGAAAAAGAATGTATTTATATGTACAACCGGATCACTTTGCTATATAGTAGAAATTAGCATAACATTATTAATGAGCTATAATCCGATACAATCAATTTTAGAAAAAAGAGAGAGGAAGAGGAAGGCGCTGCTCCAACAGCTCCCAGGTCTTTGTCCCAAGTTCACAGATGAGATGAGTTCTCCTTCCTTGGGGAAGAATGGGGGAGAGGGTGGAGTGCAGCTTGAGTCTCAGGGAGAGCCCCCTCCTGCAGGAGCTTGAGGGGAAAAGTCAAACACCAAAATCTGAGGCCGAAGTCACAGGCAGCGGTTGCCAAACAAAACATCAGGTCGTGTGCACAAACTCTACAACTTCTCATTAGTCAACATGGCCCAGAAAAGTGTCAGGATGTTGCTTCCCAGGGCAACAAAACAAAATAAACAGAACCGAATGGGCTTCCTTTTTCTGAGATGATCTCAGCTGCCTTGCCTAACTCCCAGCGGGGTTTTTTGAGAGATGTGAGCTCTTCTTCTAAAATAGGATTTAAGTTTGAGTACACACTTGTGATGCCTGAAGATGGTTATTTTAATGACAGATGGGAGTAGGGCCCATGCTGCAGAGGGTGTACAAATTACAGGGACAGGAAGCCCCTAGAAGCATGGCCACCTGGGCCGTGAGACCAGCTCCTCCCACCGTGCCGAGGTGTACCGAGGAGGTGCGTGAGTCTTCCACCTAATTAATGAGGCAAATTCTGGGATCTGTTGAAGCTCACTCCCAGTGAATGCACACAGTAAGGCAGGATGCTTGCATTTAGATATGTTAATGACCGTAGTTTTAATTTGGTTCCATCTTCTCTCCAGAGCAACTGAGGTTTCACAATCTGGGAAAAGAAGAAAAAAAAATGGTAGGAGACAAGGAGCATTAGCAATGGACTTTCTCCCTGAGGTAACTCACCTGAAATAGGAACTGTCGTACAAAATAAATATAAAATATAAACATTACCATTTGGTGCAGATTAGACAAGGCTTCTTGTCCTCATTTTGGAATCCCACTGGGCCTGGAACACTCTATGCTCAAGGACTCTCCAAGTTGTTCGTTCTTTTTGTTTGTTATTCCTTCCTTTGAACTTATTTTTAATGGCTTTTTTTTTTTTTAAAGAACAATGCATTTGAAAGCATGTTAGGAGTAAATTAGGATATAAAGATACCATATCTATCTACGTTGAGTAACTAGCTGAGCTTGGAGGTTAAAACAGATCTTGGGAGAAAGAGTGAAAAAGAAAACAGCTGTTAGCTGCTCAGTCATGTCTCACTCTTCGAGACCTCACAGACTGTAGGCTGCCAGGCTCCTCTATCCATGGGGTTCTCCAGACCAGAATACTGTAGTGGGTTGCCATTTCCTTCTCCAGGAGGTCTTCCCAACCCAGGTCTCCTGCATTGCAGGCAGAATCTTCACCATCTGAGCCACCAGGGAAGCCCAGGATAAAAAGTGAATCCAGGCTTTGTGGAGTCCAAAGCTTATATAATCTGGGTGCTCCCTTTAAGAAAAATAATTCAAATTAAGAATATAAAATTAGGCACTAGGCCTTAAAAGGAGTGAATGTAATTGAGAGTGTTAAAGTTTAAATGTCTTTGGTTTCATGGCAAACGAGTATGGAGTACCTCAACTGGGCCCTCGGGTCCTGTGATCAGGCTGGGTTCAGCCTGCGGGGACCTCTGCGAGAAGGTGTCAGCGGGGTGAAGCTGTTCCTGTGACCCCGCGTCTGGCTTTGTCTCAGATGGACAGCACTGTTCCTCGCGAGGCCTCTGACTCTACAGATACCCCCCACCCCGGGTAGCTCTCCCTCTCCTTTGGACTTTGGGTGAGGACAGCGCAGCTTCCTACATGTCCTGGGTGAGGTCTTGTCGCTCCGTATTTTCTTATACCCATACTTTTGTTAAAAATCTTCCTCGTAGATTTATTCTATTTTAAATGGCCCATCTGTTTTGTGTCGGGAGCTTGACTGATACATCCTCTAATACACAAATGTAATCACTTCCTTCTCTCTTTCTGGTGGATTGGACTTAATCTCATTTACCTAGAATAGCATTCTTTATTGCGTTCTGTCTGTAGATCTACACTCACCTGACTCTCCTCTAAGGAGCAGCACCTCCCAAGTTAGACCCCTGCAGAGGCACTGCTAGCCTGCCCTTCCAGCTTAGAATCCAGGTACCCAGTTAGAAGGACTGAAGCCGGTGTTTGATTAAATCTGCCTCTTCCTCCTTTTGCCCCTGTCACTAGCAACTGAACTCTAAAAGCAGCCAAGCTAGCAATGTTTAAGTTATTTCCAGATAAAAGGTCTTCTGTATATGGCATATTATTTATCAAAATAAAGGAATTGAAAAGATATAATCATAGTGAGAAAAAAACTGCAGACTTAAGAAAGCATTAATTTCATAGAATTATTATGCAAGAAACACTACTATTTTTTTTTCCATAAATCAACCCATTTCATAGCTTCAGAGGAAAATTTGACCATATCCATTTTCCATGTTCCACTTCTCAAATTTTACACAGGAACAGTTCAGTTCAGTCGCTCAGTCGTGTCCGACTCTTTGCAACCCCATGGACTGCAGCATGCCAAGCCTCCCTGTCCATCACCAACTCCTGGACCTTGCTCAAACTCATGTCCATTGAGTCGGTGATGCCATCCAACCATCTCATCCTCTGTCGTCCCCTTCTCCTCCCACCTTCAATCTTTCCTAGCATCAGGGCCTTTTCCAATGAGTCAGCTGTTTGCATTAGGTGGCCAAAGTATTGGATTTTCACTGTGACAAGGTGCTTGGAAAAGCTGCTATGGGACGAGTCATGGGTCGTTTGTCCACAGAGTTATGCCAAGGTCAGCACTGTCCCTGAAGCTCTCTACTTCATCTTTTTTGGGCTCAAGACCTAGCATCCTTCTTTGAAGCTTCCTCTGCTCCTATGGGCTTAGAAATACCTGATGAGCCATTTTCTTTCTGAACTCCTTCATCACTACCAGACTGTATGGAAACTCTGCTCTAATCCTCCCATGTCCTTCCCTTTTGATTCTCCCATCCTCACTCAAAATCCTATTTCTTCCCCCTTATGTTTTTCACTGACAACTTGTTTACAGCTCAATCCTACTTCTTCAGCCATTTGATACATTTGCTGAAGTCCCCTAAAGTGTTAGTGTAGAGGGATGGAAAAACCACAGAGAATTGGATCTTCAGTTTTGATCACAGGGGAGAGGAGCAGAGAGGAAACAGAGGGTGAAAAACCTCCACAGTGATTCACATTTTAAAATATTATTCCCCTAGAAGATCATGCACTGAGTTGGAAAGCTAAGCGCATGGCTATGCAGAGGAAATGGAGCAGGAATGCAGAGCTCGTGAAATTCAGACTGGATTGAAGAGGCGCTTCCGACAGATGGAGGGAAAGCAGGTAAGAACGCCAGCCCTCATCAGAATCAAGTCATCTCCTGGCCTTTACAATGACTGAATCCCCAAGGACTGGCTTTCCTCTGGACAGACAGGGATATTCCCAAGGAGAGACGTGATCACACATGAGCTTGAGATGGCAGTTCAGCGGTACTGATGTTTCATGAACCTTTCCATCAGAGTGTCTGAGTGACAGGGTGGGAACCCACATGTCACCCTTCAGTTTCGCCGGAGATTGTCCCACGACAGGAAATCAGCCAGCAGGAGCGTCTGGAGAGGTCTGGCCCTACCCCACTGGAGAAGTCCCCTAGGCTGCCTGCGAGTGACACTGTCTTTTCTTTGCAGCTTCATGGGGTCGCTTGCTGCAAACATCACTTGCTCCTACTGGCTGCTTCGTGCCCTTCCCACTTCGGCCTCCCTAACCTGAATTTTCTCGATCACAGCTCTGTTGTTTCTCGCATCATTTCGTAAACTCAACGAATGTGTAGATTCACCAAATGAAACCTGCCTCCACTTCTCCTTTTTCTCACTTGCCCAGGAATTCACGTTTCTGGATCAGTGATTCTCAAATTTGAGCATGCCTCAAAATCACCTGGAGTTGAGCTGGGGCGAGGGTGGAGTTTTTTGAACACAGATTGCTGGGCCCCATCCCCAAAATTTCTAAGTAAGTGAATCTGGAGTGAAACATGAGAATGTTAATTTCTTTTTTTTTTTGCACTTTCTTTCTTTAAAAAAGTAATTAATTAATTTTAATTGAAGGCTAATTCCTTTACAATATTGTGGTGGTTTTGGCCATCCATCGACATGAATCAGCCACGGTGCACATGTGTCCCCCCATCCTGAACTCCCCCCCCATCTCCCTCCTCATCCCATCCCTCTGGGTTGTCCCAGAGCACCGGCTTTGAGTGCCCTGCTTCATGCACCAAACTTGGACTGGTCATCTACTTTAAATATGGTAATATACATGTTTCAATGCTATTCTCTCAAATCATCCCACCCTCGCCTTCTCCCACAGAGTCCAAAAGTCTGTTCTTTACATCTGTGTCTCTTTTGCTGTCTCGCATATAGGGTCATTGTTACCATCTTTCTAAATTCCATATATAGGCATTAATATGCTGTATTGGTGTTTCTCTTTCTGACTTACTTCACTCCACTTTCATCCACCTCATTAGAACTGACTCAAATGTGTTCTTTTTCATAGGTGAGTAATAGAGAATGTTAATTTCTCACAAGTGTCCAGGTTCATGCTGATGCTTCTGTCTCCAGGTAATGCTGGTCTGGCGATGCCAGAACACAAATGCTTACACTTAGAAACGGGAAACAGTCCTGCTGTCCTGAAAGCCAAGTGTTTCAGTGACAAATAGATCATTCTATTTTTCTCTGGTCAAAAATGGTTATTTGTTTCCCAGCCTGTATGCTTTGCTACAGCCTAGGCAATTGAGAGAATGTAAGAGTATTTTTTTGTCTGTAGTTACTTTCAGGTCAGGCTTATGCAATGCCATGTGAATTATTTATTTACTAAATATTTAGTAAGCACTTACTTTCTGTGGTAGGTATTATGAGATGGATGAATATGAGACATACTGCATCTCATCTGATGGAGGTAACACTGCCGTTAAAGCCTGCAACTTTTGGAGTCCCACAGTCTGGATGAAAGCCCACCTCTGCTGCAAAGGATGCTGGGTGTGGCTGTGCTCAGTTTGCATTGATTGCAGACCCCTAGGGCTACTGTGTCTTTTAGCCAAACTTGACCTAGATTTCCAGTCATTCCGTTCTTCGTATGATTCTAGCAAGGGGTGGGCACAGGAGAAATTTGTGCAAGATTTGGAAGCAGCAGCCATCACGCACACGGCGTTGCATCCTGTGCCATCGTCCCTGACCTCAGGGCCCACCTCAAGGGCCTCAGCAGCAGCCAGGCCACAGTCCCCATCCCTCCCATCTCCTTCAGCTTCTATCAGGACATGGTCCAGGTGCTGTATAGCCTCATGGGGAAGGGCACCAGCTCCTCCTTCACTTTGCCCACGTTATCAAGACTGGGGGCAGGGAGACAGACACGGGCTCCAGTTTGTCCTCGTGGGATCCAGTGTGTGCTGGGGGGACCCACGCTTTCCTTGGGTTCCGATTTGTCATCCACTCACATAAAATTGTCTTAGGACTGTGAGCCCTAGTCACTTATATTGTCCCCTCCCACACCAGACAAAGAGACAACTTTGCAGAGATTCTTTATCAGCTCTCATAATTATGCAAGATCCAATCTCTCACCAGATCCCTTATCCCACATCCCTCTTAGTGGTTCTACCTATCAAATCCCAGCTAATAGAGAGACCATTCATGTAGACTATGACATGGATAACTCTCTTGAGAGTTTTGCGATGTACAACCTATTTGATCAAAGACCTTAACCCTGTCCAAACACTTAAGATCTAAATGACCTTGTCAATCTGTGAGCTTAACTTCAATTTGCTCCTGTGTAAGCTGATAACAGGGCTTCCCAGGGGGCCCTAGTGATAAAGAATCCGCTTGCCAATGCCGGAGGTGCAGTAGCTACGGTCTCCATCCCTGGGTCAGGAAGAACCTCTAGAGGAGGAAATGGCACCCCACTCTGGTGTTCTTGCCTGGAAAATCCCATGGGCAGAGGAGCCTGGTGGGCTACAGTCCATGGGACTGCAAAGAGTTGGACACGGCTCCAGCCACTGAGCACACACACTGATAATAGTAAGAAGTGGCTCAGAGTATTATTCTGAGCATGAAATGAACTGGCATGTACAAAAGCTCTTGACCACTCTAACTCATGCACTCATACCCTCCCAAGTTGCTGTCCTCTGGACCATTATTCTGTTTTATTTTCTATGTATCAACTGCTGCTGCTAAGTCGCTTCAGTCGTGTCCGACTCTGTGCAGCCCCATAGACAGCACCCACCAGGCTCCCCCGTCCCTGGGATTCTCCAGGCAAGAACACTGAAGCAGGTTGCCATTTCCTTCTCCAGCTCTTTTACTGTGGTCTCTGATTTACTAAACAGAAGCATATGGACCGAACTTCTTTTCCCCAGTCAGCTTTTCCTGGTCCCTCTGACCGTTTCATATCTGCTTAGGGAATTATTGCCCTGTATATTGCCTTATTTATTCCTTTCACGTTTATGATCCATGTTCCTCCACTAGAACATACGTTCTACAAGGGAATGTGCTTCGTCTACCTTGTTTTCCATTCTATTTCCAAAGCCTGGCCCCAGAACAGGCTTTGGTGCTCACTCAGGATGATGGATGGATGGATGGATCGAGAACAGGAGGAGTATGAGAGGGTGAATGAATGCAATGCCTCTAAGACTGGCTGCCGCAGTTCATGGTAAGACTCAACATGTGACAGCACTCCTTAATGAATTTGTAACCTGTTCCCATGGCCCACAGTATCTAACGGATCAAGATAAGGTCATAACACGGTACTTACAGAATCTGAGACTACAGGGAAGCCATACTGAGTTAAACAAGAAGCCAGAGTAACCATGAAGTTTCATTTAAAGTTACAAATAACCATAAAGTCCTCTTTATGGTTAAGAAGACATTTCTTGGGCAGGGCTGTGGGTTTCAATGATGGATAAAATCAACTGGAGAAGTTTGGATGGGAGGGCGGTAAAAAGGGGGGAAAAGCCCAGGTGTTCAGAAAAGCGTAGGATATGTTTGAATAGCATAGTCTTCAACATAGCACTGTGCTCAGTTGCTCAGTCATAGTCAACTTTTTGTAACTCTGTGGACTGTGGCCTGCCAGGCTCCTCTGACCATGGAGTTTTCCAGGCAGGAATACTGAAGCACACTGCCATTTTATATGTCAGGGAATCTCTGCAACCCAAGGAGGGAACACGCATCGCTTGCGTCTCCTGCTCTGGCAGGTAGGTTCTTTGTCCCTGTGCCACCTGGGCAGCTCTCGATGTGGAGTTAGTAAGAGGAAATGTGTAGAAAATCAATAAGGTGGAATGGGAGGATGAAGAAGGAACAAATTAGGGAAGCCTTTTTCTTACTCTACATACGAAACTATTTTGTTGAATAATATCTCACTAAACATGATCTCACTAAACTTCACAAAGCACTAGCACTAGCCAGGCAAGATCTCCTAGGGAAAAGGGACTTCCGTCCAAGAGTACATCCTTTCTCTTCCTCTGCAAACACACCAAGTACTTCACCACACTCAAGTCTCAGGGAGATCCTGCAGTCAAGTTAACTTACCTAAGTTTTTTAACATGGTGGTTCCTATATTTACTGGTGGAAAACTGTGCAACATGCAGGTTGATATCCAGGAGAAATCCAGCACCAGACTGATGAATTTCAAGAAGTGCTCTGCCAACATTCTGTAGTAGCTATAGGGGAAACACGAAGATGAATAGTGTACATTCCAGACTACGAGTAATGTAGTGCTATGTAGTGAAAAAAGCCTGATTTAAATCGTGATTCAGGGATGGAGAGCAATATAATCAGAATATAACCGTAGACATGTTCCTCTTGAAATGGCAGATCTCACACTTGAGGGTTCAGGAATGAGGATAGAGAAACAAGCCATGTAGCGTCTACACTTGTCCAAAAATTTGAGTTCGGGGTTAACAATGAATGTGCTCCTTTATGCCCCTTCTTAAGTGGGGATGATGGGGTCCAGGCCAGCTGGGGAATCCCAAGAGATGCCAAGGGAGGCAGAGGCTAAACCCTGGGTAATTCTTGACACGTCAGAAGGTCAAAGATGGGAGACTGAATGCAAACTCCGTGACCTGTAAGAGGGCTGGAAGGAAAGACCCAACTGGAAGATGAGGTGCGATGCAAAGTGAAAAGCTGGTCAAGGAAAGAGGACAGAGAGAAAAGAGAAGTCACACTTAGGCAAGTGGGAGATGTACAGATGCCATTAAGACTGCAGTTACATGTGTGTGACCAAGGCCAGGTTACTGTACAGGTGTGAACGGGAGGAAAGTGAGGTTAAAGGCATTGGAGATGGAGCGTCCTTAAAGTCTGAAGCCTGATGAGGCTGGAAACAGGCATGGTCTCACAGGGAGTAGAGGCCTCTGGCAGGGGGCCTGATGGCACTTTGTTCCCATCGTTGCTTTCTTTAGGGAGAGGTGGCGAGGTCCCTAAGGGGATATTGACATGGACTTGGCTGTGGAAAGTTGTCTGGGCTTTCTGTGGCAGGGTTGAAGCTAGACCTCCAGGAATAGAAGAGCTCATATTCCTGTCTTTAGAAGACCCCTGTGGCGTATATTTATGGGATCCAGAAGCAAAGGGCTTCAACTTCTATTAACGGTAACTTCCTCAGCTGTGGCATGTCCATCTCTGTACCCACAGATTCTGGGTCAGTACTATGATGCAGGTTTAGCACATAGTATGAACTTGATGAATATTTGATGAGTGAATGGAAGGAGAAAGGAAGAAAAGAGGAAGGGAAGTAGGGAGAAAGGGAAACCCTGCCAAAGATCAGAGAACACGTAAAGATCATTTAACATCATGAGTGCATCATGCTAAGTCACATCAGTCCTGTCCAGCTCTTTGTGACCCCGTGGACTGTAGCTCAACAGACTCCTCTGTCCATGGGATTCTCCAGGCAAGAATACTGGAGTGGGTTTCCATGCCGTCCTCTAGGGGATCTTCCCGACCCAGGAATCGAACATCATCTCCAATGTCTCCTGCATTGCCAGGTGGACTCTTTACCACTAGCTCCACCTAGGAAACCCTGACATCATGAGAGTCTCTGATAAAACCTAAGGACATTATGTGAATGCCTAATGACATGAGACATGACCTCTCAACTTTTCTATGAATTTTTGAGGCACCAAATCAAACCCAGTATATCTTTTGCTCTGACATCTTCTAATTCTTCATCTTTATCCCATAGTGTAAGCAAAAGACAATCTGGTATTTGCATGTGTGAGTCAGCTTTCAGTAACAGTTGTCCGGTGCGTTTTCTGTGAATGCAGGACCCATCTGAACACTAACACGAAGGCCTGTCTACAGTCAGCCAGAACCTGCCGTCAGCTTCTGCAGGCTCTGCTTTTGTGAATTCAATCAACCACAGATTGAAAATATTGAGGGAAAAATCCCAGAAAGTTCCAAGGGCAAAACTTACATTCGTCACACCAGTAATTACTCGCATAGCATAAATGTATTTGCTATATAAGTAATCTGCTACTGCTGCTAAGTCGCTTCAGTCGTGTGCGACTCTGTGCGACCCCATAGACGGCCGCCCACCACGCTTCCCTGTCCCTGGGATTCTCCAGGCAAGAACACTGGAGTGGGTTGCCATTTCCTTCTCCAATGCATGAAAGTGAAAAGTGAAAGTGAAGTCACTCAGTCGTGTCTCTTAGCGACTCCATGGACTGCACCCTACCAGGCTCCTCCATCCATGGGATTTTCCAGGCAAAAGTACTGGAGTGGGGTGCCATTGCCTTCTCCTATAAGTAATCTAGAGATGATTTAAAGTATACAAGAGGATATACATAAGCTGTATGCAAATACTATGCCACTTCCTGGGTTGGCCAAAAAGTTGGTTTGGATTTTTCTGTTAGATTCTATATATAAAATACATATATAGGATTTGAGCATTGGCAGATTTTGGTATCAGAGGGGGTCCTGGAACAAATCCCCCTTGGACATCAAGGGATGACTCTATAGAGACAAAAATAGTCAGAAAATGAAGCAAAGCAGAGATGGGCACTGTCCTCTGATAAACTGAGAAATGTTGAGGAGAAGATAGGTGTTTGGAGTCTAAACTCAGTCCAGGGCATTCGTACAGTTCACATTTACTGTGTCTGCATAGACACAACAAAGAAGTCCTTCCCGCAATCAGAAAAAGAGCAGTTTTCATTTGCCATTGACATGTGCCCACTGCATGGTGTCAGTGGCCATTGAGAAAAGTTGGCCAGGTGGAGCTAGGTTAGACTGAATTCTTTGGGGGGAGAGGAGGAAAACCGGATTACTCCAGTATGAAGGTAATTTAAAATCCATAATAAATAAAGTAATGAGATTTTCAGAGAATCACTTAAGCAGGAAGAATGGTATGAAGTTACTAAATCTATAGCAAAATAAGGGTTCTTTAAAAGTTTTGACTCTTAATTTATTAAATAGTAATTTCATGTTTATTTCCTAATAAAAAATAAAAGATCTATCTTTCCTGGATTTGTGTAAAATCTAAATATTGTTTTGTTACATGTATAAATTTACTGCTGAAATTTTAGTGTTGAGAATCTGCATAGCATGGCACATTAAATGGATATTGATCTAACATTAGAAATAAAAATACCCATTAAATTAATCAATAAGGACTTAATTCCTGATGAACTCAGCAGCCTAAGGTAGGGTATATTTGTTTGCTTTTCCCCTTTCCAAGTAAACTATTTCATGTTATAGGAAATAATTCAACATTTAAAAGATTATACTGGGGGAAAACAGCATTGGTGAAAGCTGCAGTTTGTAATTGCAAAGTTAATTATCTTTCCTAAACCATCAGTTGTCACTTAGAGAGACCAGATTCTTGCAGACTCTCCAGGGATTGCCTTTATTTCATTCCTAATGGCTTGGGACCCACCATTTTGCTGTCTCTGAACATTTGGTCACTGAATGCACCATTTATGGAGTATTGTTTAATTAAGGACAAATTAAGAGAACTGTGCACAGAATTTAATTTCATAGACTCTGTAAATTCTTGTAAAGAGGACTCTAACTATAGGCATGATAAGTTTTCATTATCCATCGCTTCTATACGGTATTGACAATTTATTGTTTGCCACAGTTCCAAGTTTTGTTTACTCTTCAGGGGATTTTTTTGGCACCGCACTTCTTCCTGTGTGCTTTTTTCACAGTGCTTCCCAGCAATCCTATGGAGACAGCCGGCTCCTCGTTAACCCCTCCAGTTCTGAATCAGCCCAGAGGCAGAGGACCGCGTGCTTGGAAGACTGCGCCTGACTTTTGTAAAGACTAGTGATTTATGGCAAGGGTCAAATAAAAACTGACATCATTAGAACATGTGCTTAATATTCTAGATCCTGGGATATAAAATATCTCAAGTGGATACTCATTCATTTATTCTTTCATTTGACAAATATTTATTGAGTGCCCGCTATGCACCAGGAAATATTCTAATGCAGAATGTACCATTTACTAAGAAGTAGTTCAGTTCAGTTCAGTCGCTAAGTCATGTCTGACTCTTTGCGACCCCATGAATCGCAGCACGCCAGGCCTCCCTGTCCATCACCAACTCCCAGAGTTCACTCAGACTCATGTCCATCGAGTCAGTGATGCCATCCAGTAGAGGAGTTCTCAAATATTTTGGTTTAAACATTTTTGAGAATAAATTGTGTGTTTTTTTTTTTTCAGGATCGCCTCTAAGAAGTCAAGTGCAAATAATGCTTTTTCTGCTGTTGCTTTGATAGAATAATTTTGTATTTGATATGAAGTGGACTCTTAGAGATCTTATTATCCAAACTCCCATATGTTACTAATGAGTAATTTGAGTTATAGAGAAGTACTTTTATCTGTCCAAGTTCATTCAACCCATTGTATCTTACCAGATACTCCAATGTTCTTGCCTGGAGAATCCCAGGGATGGGCGAGCCTGGTGGGCTGCCATCTATGGGGTCGCACAGAGTTGGACACCACTGAAGCGACTTAGCAGCAGCAGCAGTAGATACTTAAAGCCTCACATATAAAATTACTTTAAATTAACTATAATTATAATATAATAATAAATGTCTGTAATGTTAAGGCTCTTATATTTGCATATAAAAGAAGCTTAAACCAAACTCTAATCAGTGAATTTGTCATAAAGATATAGAAGCTCCAGGACAAATTGACACCAGGAATCTGATGATAAGGGTTCTCTGCAATCTTACATCTCTGCCCCTATGGACAGCTCCTTTTTTTCCTTTTTAAATATTTTCTCCTTCCATTTGGAAAACAGAGCTGCCAATAATTCCTGGATTTATGCATTATATTCTAGCAACTCAGAGACATACTCCCTCCTGTTCCAAGTCAAAATTCCCAGGAATTTTTGGAAAAACTTGAGGCCAAATATCTTCTGGAACCAGTCCATCATGGCCAGTTAGGAAAGCTATCTTGAGGGCACTGTGATTAATTCTTGCCAGAGGTTCGATCGAGGATCAGTCAGCTAACAAGGGAGTCCATCAAGTGAGTATAGCAGGGACTGGGAAAGTGTAGAGGGCCTACATGCATCACTTTTGAAACTGGGTGCTCCTGCTAATGGAGAAGGCACTGGCACCCCACTCCAGTACTCTTGCCTGGAAAATCCCATGGGCTGAGGAGCCTGGTAGGCTGCAGTCCATGGGGTCGCTAGGAGTCAGACACGACTGAGCGACTTCACTTTCACTTTTCACTTTCATGCATTGGAGAAGGAAATGGCACCCCACTCCAGTGTTCTTGCCTGGAGAATCCCAGGGACGGCGGAGCCTGGTGGGCGCACAGAGTCGGACATGACTGAAGCGACTTAGCAGCAGCAGCAGCTCCTGCTAAAGTCATAGGACTTTTATTCAAAGAACTGAAAGCAATACAAATGTCCTTCAACAATAAAATAGCTAAATATGTTGTGATGTTTTGTAGAATAGCACACCACACAGAAATAGAAAATGAATGAATTGCAGCTACACACAATCATAGGCATCAGTTTCCCAAGATTAATTCACAAATGTAAGTTTTGTGTGTGAGAAAAGCCACAGATGAAAAACACGCACCGTATTATTCCTTTTATGTAAAATTTGTAAAAGAGTCAAAGCTAGTGTTTAGCAGTTCACACTCAAGCAGCTGAAACTATTAATAAAACCAAGAAGAAATTATTGAAAAATCAGGATCATATTTGGGTGGAATGATGAATGTTGGGAGGGTTTTGGGGATCTGGCAATGTTTTACATTTTGAACCGGAAGGTTTCACATAGGCATTGACTTTGTGAGAATTCACTGAGCTATGTATTTACATCTTGTGTATTTTTATAAGGGAATTATGATTCATAGTAGAAAACAAGCCAATTTTTCTAATAAGGGTCTTGGCCCATGCACTTACCCAATCCCAGGATATTGACAAAGAAAAGGAAAGACGATGGAACCATTTCAGGGCTCTCAGAGCGGAGGGGCCTTAATCTTATTTCTGCTCTAGTTTTCCAGGTGTTAGCAAGTCTCAGCAGATGGTCTTCCTGCTCATAAATCGGGAGCGTGGGGAGGGGCGTTTGACTGATTGCTGGATGGACCAGCCTAAGAGCCCCGCAGAGGCCTCTTGAGTCCCCGCCGGTCCTAAGAGAGCGTGGGGCGAGCAGCCCGTGGAGCCGCGTGGAATTCCGGGAGACAGTCCACCCGCGGGGCACATGGTAAGGACGTCGGAGAAGTGGTGGTGAGGCTCCTGGAGTTCAGATGCCTCCTCTTGGTGATATTCCACAAACCCACATCCTCACCACTCTTTTTAAATTATTATTATTTTATTTTGGCTGCACTGGGCCTTCATTGCTGTGCGTGGGCTTTCTCTAGTTGCGCTGAGCCGGGGGCTACTCCCGGTTGTTGCACGCGGCTTCTTAGGTGGTGGCTCCTCTTGCTGCTGAGCCTCTGGGCCCGCAGGCCTACAGCGTGGGCTCAGGAGTTGTGGTGCACGGCTTAGCTGCCCTGCAGCTTGTGAGATCTTCCTGGAACAGGTTTCGAACCCGTGTTCTCTACACTGACAGGCAGATTTTAACCACTGGGCCGCCAGGGAAGTCCATCCTCGCAACTTTTAATCCTCAGGGTTCATGAGACCCACAGGCCCCTCTGGACTCCCTTAAAAGAGAAAACTGCTTTTAGAGTGAAGCAGTTTCAAATCTAAACCTTCCTTCAAATCCAAACCTTCCTTCAAATCTAAACCTTCCTTCTAACCTTCCTTCCTTCAAATCTAAACCTCAGTGGATATAAGATTTTGAAGGAAACACCCAAGTAGTATATTGCAAACATCCTTATGTATCAAAGCATACATACCTCTTGAATAGAAGAATAGAGAAAAGTACAGGCAAACCAATAAGAACCACAGAAAACTTAACTTCAAAATTATAAATTTAATATCCACAAGTGAGCTCTTTATGTAAGTTCATTTAAAGTAGTTAGAATTGGCTGATAGCAACAAATTTGACATAATAGTTGAAAGAAGTAGAGAGTTGCTGTTACTTTAGTTTGTAATAAATGTCAGAAGAAGAAAGTTTCTAGCACGGACTCAACAGTTGCCCATTGCCAGGGCCCTGGGTTGGTACTTTATATTAACCTTTTCCGTATAGTCACAAGGTGGTTGCTACAAATTAGCTCCTACAAACTCATTCAAGGTGGCAAGAAGGGAAAAATGCTAGGGACTGACATATCTAAGATATGACTCATGGATCTCTGCTTACAAAACTCCTGTTCAAAGCCAGGTTCACTCTTAACTGAAATAAAGAACACGGACATTTAATCAGACTCGTACTATCCCAGTTGCCAAGAAACAAGAGTGAATTGGTTGTGGAATAGGTAACCGAGAACATCTTCAGCATTGTTGTGGTCTCTTATTATTTATAAAAACAGTGTCACATCAAAGGATGATCCCTGTGGGGATAGAAATCATTTAGGAGCACTTATTAAAAGGTAGTTAAAGGCAGCTTCAACCTAAACTGTATCAGAAGCGATTGTCTACCTTATTAGAGACGAATTTTGGAAAGGCCCATGACTTTAAAAGAGGAGTCATATTCCTATCTAAAACACTAAATTTGTCAATATGCATTTGTTTTCATTTAATTTGTTTGAATAATATTATATAACTTCTGCATTTTCAAGGCAAAATTGATATACAAGAGGAATAAAACATTTAAAGTACCTCCAATTCCTTCTGGGCTTCCCTGATGGCTCAGATGGTGAAGAATCCCCCCACAATGCAAGAGACCTGGGTTCGGTCACTGGGTTGGGAAGATGCCCTGGAGGAGGGCATGGCAACCCACTCCAGGATTCTGGCCTGGAGAATCCCCATGGAGAGAGGAGCCTGGTGTGGTGCAGCCCACAGGTCACAAAGAGTTGGACACGACTGTGCTCCAAGCACATAATTTCCTTCTGGCCCCATTTCCTATTTTCATCTATTAATAATCCCACATTGTTTTCAGTATATGGAATCCTGAAGTTCTAACATCATTACAATATATGACTATTTCTTTGCTACTGAAGCAACCACTCCTTATCTGTTTTTCACCAAACTGAAAAAGTCTTTTGTAGAGATAGCGTCATTCTTTACAAAGTTATCATCTATTTGGCAGCCCTTCATTCAGCAGAATAAGAAATAAATATACCCATTTAAAGAAAGTAAACACATTTTAGGCAGTGTGTGTGTACCTGTGTGTGTCTCTGTGCAGGCGTATATACACATTTATTCATAAAGTGGAGCCAAGACAGATTTTATAAAAGGCTAGATCACTGAACACAAGATCTGGGACTAAATTCTTGCAATTTGCATTTCTACCACTACAGAAGAAATAAGAGAGGAAACATTTGGGTATGGGAAAGAAAAACTTAATAAATCCATATTGAGTAGATAAAGCTCTGATATGTGCCCTCAGATTTGCAGGCAGACAAAAGGGTTTTGTTTTATCATACTTCATAAAGAATCCCCTGGCCATGAACTAAGTCCTAAAATATTTAGATAAGATGGAGTGTATACAGAAGGAGGGAAGGAAAGAGGAGGCTTGATGGGAAGAGAGGGCAGACTTGGAGGGGAAGCACTGAAGGGCTCAGGCATGAAACATCTTCCGAATCACAGCTAGCGGATTGCTCGCACAACACTCAAATGCTATAGAAAAATTATACCAAATCCAAAACCTGTCAAAGGAGATTTAGCCACACAATTCAGAAGTTATCCCCCATTGGGTAACTGTCTATAATCTTTCAACAAACCCCAGAAGTGTGCACGGTGGTTATTCCATATGCTAAGGGTAGCATAACATTTCAGAGCTGTCAGTTTTAATTTCAGCTTTATTAATTTTACCATAAGCCCACAGACGTATATTTCAGAAGGCATATATCACAAAGATCGTAAACTCCCACAAAGAAGCTGGTGATAGTTATAGGTTATGTCACAGGTTTGATGGGAATTAGATTCATCAGGAGCCTAGTAACAGGTTTAATGTATATGTCAAAGCATGCATGAAGAAAATAGCCTGTCCACAAATTGACAGTTAGGACATGTGCAGGTGATTAAACACACTGTCCAGAGCTGTTTCTTTCTCATTAACAACACATTGTGTTACAAAAATGTGAGCTTTACAGCAAACCTAGGAGCTTGTGATGAAAGGTTCACTTTTTTTAAAGAAAACTATTTTTATTTCTAAAAGTACTGCTTCTTACCTCAATATTTCTCAGTAACTTGATTATTTTTGTGAACTGGAATCAAAATTTTTATGGTGTATTAGCAAACATTTTTCTATCACTGACTGGCTGATGTCTATGGGCTTTAAAATATATACTGAAACATATTGTGGTAAATTAAAATATTAAAATTGCTGCACATTCTTTGCCACTCATCCAACTGAAAGAATCTGTTTCCCTCTCCTTGAATTTGGGGTAACTTTGGGACTTGTTCCATTCAGTAGAATGTGGGAAGAAGCATTCTATTTAGCTTTCATGGATGATGAGTCTTAAGATATCTTAAAACAGGCTCATCTGTGTGAAAGCAGTCATGAAAAATTATTAAATTTATTTATTAAAAATTATTAAATCTTAAAGATGATCCAATGGCAATTGCTGGACCCTTTGATCACTGTGACGTAACAGTTGAGAACCTGAGTGCTCTCACCCTCACCTCTTAGCACCTTCACTCCGGAAGCCAGCTACCAGATAAGACGCCCAACCCCCGTACCACCTCCACGCTGTAAGGAAGCCCGAGGACTTGGAGAGAAGTTGCTGGGAGGAGAGCTGCAGTCAGTGCCAGGTGTGCAAGAGAAGCGTGCTTAGATCTTCCGGCCTGGCCTTATCAGGAGCTGAACACAGCTAAGTGAATTTCAGCTGATACCACGTAGAAGTGCTGCCCAGAAGAGCACCATCTAAATCCCCATTTGCTGTATAGGCCGCTGTGTCTTGAGGCAGGTTGTAGCGGGACCACCAACAGATGAGCGGCACAGACGCTGCGTGCGGCGTGTGCGTGTGCTTGCCCTTCGATGCCGTTTGTATCTTCATGAGACAAAACTGACCAGGGTTAGGAGCTACTCGTTCAGCCCTGGCCCCAGGCTGAAGACAAGAACACCAGACCTAGGACCAGCTGAAACGAAAAACACCAGACCCAGCTGGACCTACAGCCAGATCCAGCCTCCAGAGCTCAGCCGAGAGACGCCAGCCTCGGCCGATCCACATAGCGGGGAGAAGCAAATGCTTCTGGTGTTGGCTGCTGTGATTATCCTGCAGCAATATCTGACTGATACCATTTCTTAGAAGATTTGGGAGAAAGGGTAAGTGGGCTTCTGAAGAGGATTTGCTGAATACTCCCTGAGTACTTGGATGGCACCCCTGACTCAATGGACATGAGTTTGAGCAAGCTCAAGGACGTGGTGAAGGACGGGGGTAGGCTGGCGTGCTGCAGTCCATGCGGTCACCAAGAGTCAAACACGACAGAGCGACTGAACGACCACAGCAACCCTGTGTACAACTGAGATTTCTGGCTCCGCTGGGCAAGCACTAGACAGAGAGAAAATATCGAGGGGAATTGATTAAAAAAACAATCTGATGAAAGGAAAAAAAAAAAAATCTGACCGGGGACCAGTGTAAAGGAGAAAGACAAGGTTAGACACTGAGCAAAGGAAACTCACCGTGGACAAATGGACGTGGTCTCATTACACCCTATCAGTAGCTAGGATTGTGATGTTAATCATGGGGTCACTCACATTTCTATTACCCTTTACTCCAAAAATGAAAACCTATCTAGTATACATAATAGCACTTTTTGTTATTTGACCCTCACAATATACAAATGAAGAAAACAGGGAAGGTATTGTTTTTTATTTCATAAATTAGACAAAGCTCAGAAAGGTTAAATGCCTCATCTGCTGCAAAAAAGTTGTCTCTGAGACTTTTCCTCTGAGATCTAGCCCTTTATACAGCAATGCTTTTCATCTCATTTTTACCAGGAAAAGCAAAAAGGCTTATCCCAACCTGGAATTCAGTAGAGCACCTTGTCTAAGAACCGCAGAATGCTGCCAGGCATGAGCAGTGCTCGTCTGAGGACCTTGCCTGTGTGCTGCCGTGGGTTCATTTGGTTTTGTTTGTGGTGCTGATGTATCATCCAGGTCAGTCCTTCCCTCTCCTTAGTGGTTGGCCTCCTACCTAATGGTACTGACTGAAACCGAGTCCCAGCAATGGATGAAGTCAGAAATTGGGGGGAAAAGGCAGTCTTGGCTCCTATGTAATCGATTAAGCAGAAGCAAAATGCCAGCCGTAATTAAAAATATATCTTGGTCCTAGGTTGATATTTAGTATCTCGTCCATTAGCTTACTGGCTTGAGAGTTCATAGCCTTTGTGGTCATCCCATTTGAGGGTTCTGATTTGGGCATTGTGGTAAACTCCATCGTCAGCACTCATTGGGGCTATTAACAGTAAAATCTACAAAGTTCTTTTGTATTAGATTTTCTTGCTTTGGTATATTCTTCCATGGGAGTAACAGAATCACTGCCTTTCTTATTAAAAATATTCTATGCTGATATTCCTTTAGCCAAACACATTATTAGTTGCTCAACTAGTTTTAGCATTTTGGCTTCTCTGACTAAAAGCCTGGTATTTTATTCTACAAACAAGTATCGCCTATATATGTCAGGCATTTTGGTACAGGTTAAATAATACACCTAGCGGTAAAGAATCCACCTGGCAATGCAGGAGACACAAGAGACATGGGTCTCGATCCCTGGGTCAGGGAGATCCCCTGGAGAAGGGCATGGCAAGCCACTCCAGTATTCTTGCCTGGAGAATCCCATGGACAGAGGAGCCTGGTAGGGAATAGTTGATGGGGTTGCAAAGAGTCGGACACAACTGAAGTGACTTAGCATGCACATGCAAATTCCAAAAACATTTCTTTGGCTGGGATATTTGCTAATTTTTACGATAAGAAAGTAATTAAACCTTCCAAGTCCAGTTAAGTAAATTAGATTCATCTGTTTGATGATTTGTATTTTCAAGAGACTTGTAGATCACTTCCAATGAGAAAAATGTTCTAGAAGCTCATTAAGGGATCTTTTCCAATTAAAATATGGGCAGAAGGGAGACAAGATACACATGTATGTAATATATGCATGCACTGCTCTCTCCCTCATCCCACAAAGTATGCTTAGTTCATCTGAGGGGTCTTCAGATCACGTGGTGCCAGAATGCCTTCACAAGACTATTCTCCTCTCCAAAATCCCCTCCAGATCCTTCTGCAGACACTGGATCTTCTGCAGATCCATAGGAACGTTAGAAAGAGGTGTTCCTTATCCCATTGCGCTGCCTCTTCTCCTAGTTCCTAAGGCAAAAGTTCCCATTCCTGAGCTTCCCAAATCTCTCCATCAAGATGGCCTCAAGCTAGCCTGCACCTCTGTGATACGGTGCTATAAGAAATATATATATATGTATATACACATATATTGGTTTCTGTTCCCAGATCCCGGCCAGAGCTCCTAAAACCTGTTGCAATTTCCCAAGCAATAAAGGTGGTAGATGTATCTTTTATTTTAATAGTTGATCTTGGACCCAGGTTTCTGACACAGAGCTCCTAAATTCCTTGGAATTTCCTGACTGATGGGAGGGACTTTAGCTCAAACGACTCTTGGTGGGATCCTGGATGGGGGCTGGTCACCAGAAAAACCAAGTCAGGATTAGAAGTTTGGACTTTCATTTCCATTCTCCATCCTCCAAGGAGGAGACAAGGTTTAGGTTACGTTGACCTAATAATTGATCACAGCTTTGAGATGAAGGCTCCCTGCGTAAGAAACCCTGAACTATAGGGTTTGGAGGACTTCTAGTTTGGTGGACATGCAGAAAAGGAAGGTGGGTGCCTGCAGAGGACATGGGTTTAGCCTAATACCTCTTAAACTGTATCCTTTTATAACAAATGGTAATCTAGTAAGTAAACTATTTTCCTGAGTTTTGGGAGCCATTCTAGCAAATTACTGGACATGAGGCGGGGGTCATGGGGACCCTGATTTGCAGCTGGTCAGTCGAAAGTACAGATGCAAACCTGGGGCTTGCAAGTGGCGTCTGATGTGGGTTCAGTCTTGTGGGACTGAACCCTCAGCTTGTAACATCCGGTGCTAACACCATGCAGACTGTCAGAACAAACTAAACTGTAGGGCACAGCTGGCATCAGAGAATTGGTCAGTGTGAACAAAAGCCACACATCTGCTGACGTAAGTTAGCAGAGCAGACAAGAAAATCATCAATCACCTAACGCTTATTATGCAAGTACATGAGGCATCTGACAAATCCAACATGGCTTCTAAGTGTGAGACTGGACAGAATAATTAATAAAGAATTTCTACCAACAAGAACTCACAAATATGGATATTTCCTCCAGCATCTTGAATATGGTTACATTATGAATAAAATGCATTTGGAAGTTTTCAGTTAAAAGAAAAGAAGAAAACAGTGCATTTTTCATTGAATCCTTGCCTCTCTCATCTAGAGTCACACTGTCCAATATATGTCCACATATGGCTATTTGGCACTTGAAAAGTGATTAGTCCAAATGGAGATGTGCCTTAGTGTAAGACACATACACTTCAAAGATTTAATATGGAAATAATGCAAAATATTTATCAATAATTTTATATTGATATGTTTAGATGACAGGATTGATAAATTGGGTTAAATACATTATTAAAATTAACTTCACCTGTGTCTTAGTATTGCTTTAATAGGCTACTAAAAATAAAGATACGTGTGTGGCTTACATTAAATTCTATCAGACATCAGTGCCTCGGGCTCTCAGATCAATACCTGGGAAAAGCTCATTGATATGTATGGTCCCAGTTTTTTCCTCTTCCTCTTGTCTCTGTCTGGCAATCTCCTCCTTCAGCTTCACACAAGAATCTAATTTCTGCAAACATATCAAAGAATTAAAACAGATGTCTGGGGGCTAGGGTGGGTCCTTCGAAGTTAATTAAGGTTTAAGCAGATCGTCCTGTCTCACCTGGTGGAGGTAACTCACTGTACTCACTGTACTAGCTTTCTGCTGCTTCCATAACAAACGAACTCAAACAATGGTTCAAACAAAACGTTGATTGTTTTACATTCCTGTAGTTTGAGGCTGACTCAGATCGGGTGAAATCAAGGCCTGAAAAGGCCTGTGTTACTTCCTGTAAACCCTGGGTGGGACCTGTTTCCGTCCCTTTTCCAGCCTCAAGAAGCTGCACACCTCCCTGGACTCAGCTCCTTACTCCATCTTCAGGGTCAACATAAACAGATCAAGTCCACATGCCACATCCCTCTAAACTCCTCTGCCTTTCTCTTTCAATTTAAAGCCTCTTGCAATTCCTCTGGCTGTTGCCTGAAAAATAAGTGTACAACCTAAAATTTGAGAGTTATGTTTTATTCAGTGAAAAATTTTAGGACTTCAAGCCTGGGAGGCAGCATCTCAAGTAATTCTTAGAAGACTCCTCTGAGAAGGCGAGGGGGGAGGCCAGGATGTATAGTTTTGCAACAAATAGTAGGCAATCTGAGCATCAAAAACTTACTATTAATTAAAGAAAACCTGGTTATCTCAAGTTAAGGAATTTCGTGCTTTTCTTTGAGAAGAAGAGTCTGGGCTCACTGAAATCATTCCTTTGACATGCACCTTACCTATCTTGGGCCAATATCCTGTTTTTACATCCTGAGTTTCCTAAGGGCTGGCTGATGGCTGCTAAATGGCAGGTATTCTTTCCTTTCTGAATTCCCTTAAGGCTCACCAGCTCTCAATGATGACATCATTTGCTCACTAATATAGCAGGCCACATTCCATTTCTCAGGGCCACCCACATAATCCAGGATAATTTCCCCATGGCAAAACTTTTAACTTAATCACATGAGTGGAATCCCTTTCACCACAGGTTCCCCAAATTAGAACATGGATGTCCTTGGGAAGGTCAAGAACAATATTCTTCCTACCACACATACCAACCTCCACTCAGCCTAAAGTGAACACAGGCTTTACTTTTGTCCACATTTTATAAGAAGGGTGTCTGCAAGGGAACGGAAGAGCTTGGGCATCTGACGGGCAAAAGGTGTCACCTTCCTGTTTGAGGAATAGATGATCTTATGAATTGGCGTAAGGTCAAACACAGACTCAGAGGATGCTGTTTCTAGAAATCTGATCGTTGTAACCTCTACTCCAGATGACTGATGACAATATCTTGTAACATGTATGGGGTTTGGTTTGGTTTGGTTTTAAACAGGGCTAACCATCATTCCCAGGAAACTAAATCAGGGCATCATTGCCTAGCTAAGATGCTTTAGAGCAGATTGGTACCAAAAAAAAAATTTCAAGTGGGTTAAAAATTGTATGTGGCTTCCCATTCTTGTCTTTTTACCCTCTTATCTTGCAATCCCATATCTCTAGATTGGAGTTTCTCAAGCTTGGTGCTATCAATGTCTGGGGTCAAATAACTCTATGCACTGCAGGCTGTTTAACAGTATCCCTGCCTCCATCCAGTACATGCCAATGACACACACCTCCCACCCAAGTTATGACAACCGGAAATGTCTTCAGATACTTCCAAATATACCTGTGGAAGGTGAAATCATGCCTTGTTGAAAACTATGGTTCTAGATAAAGACTATATAAGCATACTCTAATGGAAATGGAATCTGATTCAACTACCCTATTCTTTCAAACCCTCAAAGACTAGATTTACTCTGATAGAAATTACTAATGATTTTACTACAGTAAAATTTTGTTTTTCTAAATGATTATTATCTAAATTAACTCTCTCCTCAAATAATCCGACTAGGTCTCTCTTCTGTCTCTACAAACCATCATTTAGTAACAAACATGAGCTTGCTGCCCAGGTGGTGCTAGTAGTAAAGAGCCCACTTGCCAATGCAAGAGACATGAGAGACAAGAGTTCAATCCCTGTGTCCAGGAGACCCCCTGGAGAAGGGAATAGCAGCCCACTCCAGTATTCTTACCTGGAGAATCCCATAGACAGAGGAGCCTGGCAGGCTATAGTCCATAGGGTCGCAGAGTCAGACACAACGGAAGCAGCTTAGCATATAAGCATGTATGAGTTTTGGAGTCACAGAAACTAACAGTGACCTTGGTTGACATTTCTGAACTTTAATTACATTAAGAATGAAGTGGTTAATACATTTCCTTGTATGAAAAATATCTGGCACAGAACTCAGCAGCTGTTGCTTCCTTCTCCTACATAACTGCAACATCCTCACAGTCTGACAAAAATCTGCTAAAATAAGAAGACGCAAAGCTCCTGTAAGACTGCAGACTATCCCACACATGTGGGTATACCAGACATACACACACAGACGTGAGATCACCAAAGTCACAGGCATACACAGCTGCACTCTGCTTAAATCACAGTCTGGGTGTTCTGAGCCAAACTCGATATTATGAGACAACTACAAAGGAAAATTGACGACCTAAATTGAAGAAAGTAGGGGAAACCACGAGACCATTCAGTTATGGCCTAAATCAAATCCCTTACGACTATACAGTGGAAGTGATGAACAGATTCAAGGGATTAGATCTGATACAGTGCCTGAAGAACTATGGACAGAGGTTCATGACATTGTACAAAAGGCAGTAATCAAGATAATTGCCAAGAAAAAGGAATGCAAAAAGGCAAAAAGGTTGTCTGAGGAGGCCTTACAAATAGCTGTGAAAAAAGAGAAGCCAAAGGCAAATGAGGAAAGGGAAGACGTACCCATTTGAATGCAGAGTTCCAAAAAATAGCAAGGAGAGATAAAAAAGCCTTCTTCAGTGATCATTGCAAAGAAATAGAGGAAAACAATAGAATGGGAAAGACTAGAGATCTCTTCAAGAAAATTAGAGATAGCAAGGGAATTTTTCATGCAAAGATGGGCACAATAAAGGAAATTGTATGGACCTAACAGAAGGAGAAGATATTAAGAAGAGGTGGCAAGAATACACAGAAGAACTGTACAAAAAAGACCTTCACAACCCAGTTAATCACCATGGTGTGATCACTCATCTAGAGCCAGACATCCTGCAGTGTGAAGTCAAGTGGGCCTTAGGAAGCATCACTATCAAAAAAACTAGTGGAGGTGATGGAATTCCAGTTGAGCTATTTCAAATCCTAAAAGATGATGCTGTGAAAGTGCTGCACTCAATATGCCAGCAAATTTGGACAACTCAGCAGTGGCCACAGGACTGGAAAAGTCAGTATTCATTTCAATCCCAAAGAAAAGCAATGGCAAAGAATGCTCAAACTACTGCACAATTGCACTCATCTCACAAGTTAGCAAAGTAATGCTCAAAATTCTCCAAGCCAGGCTTCAACAGTACATGAACCATGAATTTTCAGATATTCAAGCTGGATTTAGAAAAGGCAGAGGAACCAGAGATCAAATTGCCAAATTGTTGGATCATCGAAAAAGCAAGAGAGTTCCAGAAAAACATCTATTTCTGCTTTATTGACTATGCCAAAGCTTTTGACTCTGTGGATCACAACAAACTGTGGAAAATTCTTTAAGACAGGGGAATACCAGATAATCAGACCTGTGTCCTGAGAAATCTGTATGCAGGTCAAGAAGCAACAGTTAGAACTGGACATGGAACAACAGACTGGTTCCAAATTGGGAAAGGAGTATGTCAAGGCTGTACATTGCCACCTTGCTTATTTAACTTACATGCAGAATACATCATGAGAAACACTGGACTGGATGAAGCACAAGCTGGAATCAAGATTGCTGGGAGAAATATCAATAACCTCAGATATGTAGATGACACCACTCTTACGGCAGAAAGTGAAGAACTAAAGAGCCTCTTGATGAAAGTGAAAGAGGAGAGTGAAAAAGTTGGCTTAAAGCTCAACATTCAGAAAACTAAGATCATGGCAAGTGGTCCCATCACTTCATGGCAAATAGACGGGGAAACAGTGGAAACAGAGGATGACTTTATTTTCTGAGGGGCTCCAAAATCACTGTAGATTATGACTGTAGCCATGAAATTAAAAGACCCTTGCTCCTTGGAAGAAAGTTCATGACCAACCTAGACAGCAGTGTAAGAAGCAGAGACATTACTTTGCCAAGAAAGGGTCATCTACTCAAGGCTATGGTTTTTCCAGTGGTCATGGATGGATGTGAGAGTTGGACTATAAAGAAAGCTGAGCACCGAAGAATTGATGCTTTTGAACTGTGGTGTTGGAGAAGACTCTTGAGAGTCCCTTGAACAGCAAGAAGATCAACCAGTCCATCCTAAAGGAAATCAGTCCTGAGTGTTCTTTGGAAGGACTAATGTTGAAGTTGGCCACCTGATGCGAAGAAGTGACTCATTGGAAAAGCCCCCGATGCTGGGAAAGATTGAAGGCGGGAGAAGGGGATGACAGAGGATGAGATGGTTGGATGGCATCACTGACTCAATGGACATCAATATGAGCAAACTCCAGGAGTTGGTGATGGACAGGGAGGCCTGGTGTGCTGCTGTCCATGGGGTGGCAATGACTCAGACATGACTGAGTGACTGAATTGAACTGACTGACAATGGAAAATGTTTCAAGACACATCTACTCCAAAGATGAGACAAATGAATACTTTGGTTTATTCTTGCAGATCATCTTGCCCAGCAGATTTCAAACTGCAAGTAACAGGGAAGAACAAATCTGACTCCATATTGGACCTGTTCCTAGTACTTTAACCTTTGTATTCTATTGTTTTTGCTACAAGTTAATCATTAAAGTCATAGTGCCTATTTCTTAAAGTATATATAATGGACCATCCTTCAGAAGCCTTCCTCCAATGGTGAGCTAAAATACCTTTGTTTAGCTCACAGGAATCATTCTGACCAGGCTCACCAAGAAATGGCTGCAGTCAAAAAGAAATTAGCACCTCCCCTCCAAAGTATGGCCAGAACCAAGAAATATTTGCAACAACTTACCACTGTTTAACTCTTCCTCCTCACCTGCAATCTGTTTAACTTTTCCTCCTCACCTGCAATCTGTTCTATGAATGAAACGAGCACCCAAACCCTGGCAAGGTGGTTCTTTGGGCCACGAGTCCCCCACCTTAGCAATGTGCTGGATTTCCATATAACATCACATCAACCTCATCTGTTGATCTACTGGCCTATTGTGCAGCAAGCAGTACAAGCTCGGCTTTGGTAACATGTGTTTTCCTGGAGTCCTTTAGAGTTTTTTGGGTGGTGGGACACTGGGTCAAATCCTACACTTTGAAACTTGCTTCAGTGAGAGGCAACACACTGGGGCTTGTTTTACATACACAGCTCCTACATGGAGTTTGTCTGATGGAGGCATTCTATTGAATTTTTATTTCCAAGTCATTGGTTTAGTTCAGCCCCTCATGTACAAAAATGAAGTGAGCTGACCCTTGTTGCTCCATGAACTGACGGTACCCTTTTCACCTCAGGCTGCTGCTTTTCCGGGGTTTGCCACAGCAAGAACAGAGACAGCTGGAGATCGCTGTCAGACCCAGCATCAGCTGTTCTGTAGTCAGCCAAGGGCATTGTGCTGAGAAGCCATCAATTATCCCGACTAGTCAATGAGAGTTTGCTGTTGTAAAGGGACTCAATTGAAGATAATCCATAAAAAATCAATTACATTATTATTTCTTAATTAGGGCACTTGACAATATAGCTTTCCTCAGCAAAGCCATCAATGAATAAGCAAATAAATACACATGAATAAATGCTGCTTCCATCCCACCGAGCTCCTCTACAAGATCACGGTGACCTTTATCACCAAACGTTCTCCCAGAAAAGAACACTTGCCTGTTTAAGAAAACTCCCAAGCTGTTTTTCTCTTTGGGATGGAAAAATGAACCCACCACAAATGCTGATAATTCTGACAATAATATTTGGAGACTATTAAAATATCATTTAATATTTGTGTAAGTGCGGTCACAGTTTACTTCCTCTCTTTGAAGCAGGAGTGAACTTAACCCTATGCCTTGACATATACCAAATACACTTGCACAGCAGCCAGTAAGGATGTGCCTCACTGCGTGGCACTTTCCAATAGCCCTTCTCCATTTCCTGGTTTTATCCCATGTCAGCTGCACTTCTTTCCAGTTTCTGTTTTGCTTGTTTTAATTTTTTATTTGGCTGCATATCGGGGTATGTGGGATCTTAGTTCCCTGACCAGGGATCACATCTGCCCTGCCTGTACTGAAAGCCTGGAGTTGTAACAACTGGACCACCAGACAAGTCCCCTCCCCCACATTTCTAGTGATTACTGTGTCTCTCATTTGCAGCACTGAGAAAACCTTATGGACTTAATGTTGCGTTAGTTTCATTTGCCTTTTCAGCCATAATTTATGGGATGTTTGATATGCAGCAGACATTCAGTTCAGTTGCTTAGGTGTGTCCAACTCTTTGAGGCCCCATGGACTGCAGCAAGCCAGACTTCCCTGTCCATCACCAACTCCCAGAGTTTGCTCAAACTCATCGAGTCAGTGATGCCACTCAACCATCTCATCCTCTGTTGTCCCCTTCTCCTCCTGCCTTCAACCTTTCCCAGCATCAGGGGCTTTTCCAATGAGTCATTTCTTCACATCAGGTGACCAAAGTATTGGAGCTTTAGCTACATCACCAGTCATTCCAATAAACAATTAGGATTGATTTCCTTTAGAATTTCCTTTAGGTTTGATCTCTTTTCTGTCCAAGGGACTCTCAAGAGTCTTCTCCAATACCAGAGTTCAAAAAGAATCAATTCTTTGATGCTCAGCTTTCTTTATGATCCAACTGTCACATCCATACATGACTACTGCAAAAGCCATAGCTTGGACTATGTGGACCTTGTTAATAAAGCAATGTCTCTGCTTTTTAATAAGCTGTCTAGATTTGTCACAGCTTTTCTTCTAAGAAGCAAGCATCTTTTAATTTCATGGCTGCAGTCACCATCTGCAGTGATTTTGGAGCCCAAGAAAATAAATTCTGTCACTGTTTCCATTGTTTCCCCATCTATTTGCCATGGAGTGATGAGACCAGATGCCATAATCTTAGTTTTCTGAATGTTGAGATTTAAGCCAACTTTTTCACTCTCCTCTTTCCCTTTCAACAGACTCTTTATTTACTCCTCACATTCTGTCATAAGGGTGGTGTCATCTGCATATCTGAGGTTATTGATATTTTTCCCAGCATTCTTGATTCCAGCTTGTGCTTCATCCAGCCCAGCATTTTGCATGATGTATTCTGCATATAATTTAAATAAACAGGGTGACAATATACAGCCTTGATGTACTCCTTTCCCGATTTGGAGCCAGTCTGTTGTTCCATGTCCCGTTCTAACTATAGCTTCTTGACCTGCATACAAATTTCTCAGGAGGCAGGTAAGGTGGTCTGCTATTTCTATCTCTCTAAGAATTTTCCACAGTTTATTGTGATCTACACAGTCAAAGTCTTTAGCATAGTCAACGAAGCAGACGTTTTTCCAGGGTTCTCTAGCTTTTTGTATGATCCAATGGATGTTGACAATTTGATCTCTGGTTCTTCTGCCTTTTCTAAATACAACTTGGACATCTGAAAGTTCTCAGTTCATGTAGAGTTAAAGCCTCGCTTGGAGAATTTGACCATTACTTTGCCAGTATGTGAGGTAAGTGCAATTGTGCAGTAGTTTGAGCATTCTTTGGCATTGCCTTTCTTTGGGATTGGAATGAAAACGGACCTTTTCCAGTCCTGTGGCCACTGCTGAGTTGTCCAAATTTGCTGGCATATTGAGTGCAGCACTTTCACAGCATCATCTTTTAGATTTGAAATAGCTCAACTGGAATTCCATCACCTCCACTAGCTTTATTCGTAGTGATGCTTCCTAAGGCCCGCTTGACTTCACACTGCAAGATGTCTGGCTCTAGGTGAGTGATCACACCATCGTGGTTATTTGTGTCATTAAGGCCTTTTATTTTTGTATAGTTCTTCGTGTATTCTTGCCGCCTCTTCTTTGTATCTTCTCCTTCTGTTAGATCCATAATATTTCTGTCCTTTATTGTGCCCATGTGGGTGTGAAATGCTCCCTTGGTATCTCTAATTTTCTTGAAGAGATCTCTAGTTTCCCATTCTTTTGTTTTCCTCTATTTCTTTTCATTGATCAGTGAGGAAGGCTTAATGCTTTCTTATTTCTTCTTGCTATTCTTTGGAACTCTACAATCAGATGAATGTATCTTTCTTTTTCTCCTTTGCCTTTCACTTCTCTTCTTTTCTCAGCTATTTGTAAGTCCTCCTCAGACAACTATTTTCCATTTTTGCATTTCTTTTTCTTGGGGATGGTTTTGATTACTGCCTCCTGGACAATGTTATGAACCTCCAACCATTATTCTTCAGGCACTCTATCAGGTCTAATCCCTTAAATATATTTGTCACTTCCACTGTGTAATTGTAAGGAATTTGATTTAAGTCATAGCTGAATGGTCTAATGGTGTCCACAACTTTCTCTGATTTAAGCCTGAATTTGGCAATAAGAAGTTCATGATCTGAGCCACAGTCAGCTCCTGGTCTTTGCTGACTATATAGAGTTTTTCCATCTTTGGCTGCAAAGAATATAATCAACCTGATTTTGGTGTCAACCATCTGGTGATGTCCACGTGCAGAGTCTTCTCTTGTGTTGTTGGAAGAGGGTGTTTGCTATGATCAGTGCATTCTCTTGGCAAAACTCTATTAGCCTTTGCCCTGCTTCATTTTGTACTCCAGGGCCAAACTTGCCTGTTACCCCAGGTATCTCTTGACTTCCTACTTTTGCATTCCAGTCCCTATGATGAAAAGGACTACTTTTTTTGGTGTTAGTTCTAGAAGGTCTTGTAGGTCTTCATACAACCATTCAACTTCAGCTTCTTTGGAATTAGTGGATGGGCATAGACTTGGATTACTGTGATACTGAATGGTTTAACTTGGAAACAAATAGAGATCATTCTGTTGTTTTTGAGATTGCACCCAAGTAGTGCATTTTGGACTCTTTTGTTGACCATGATGGCTACTCCATTTCTTCTAAGGGAGTCTTGCCCACCATATTAGATATAATGGTCGTCTGAGTTAAATTCCCCCATTCCAGTCCATTTTAGTTCACTGATTCCTAAGATGTTAATGTTCACTCTTGCCATCTCCTGTTTGACCACTTCCAATGTACCTTGATTGATGGACCTAACATTCCAGGTTCCTATGCAATATTGTTCTTTACAGCATCAGACTTTACTTCCATCACCAGTCACATCCACAGCTGGGCATTGTATTTGCTTTGGTTCAGACTCTTCATTCTTTTTGGAGAAATTTCTTCTCTCTTCTCCAGTAGCATATTGGGCACCTACTGACTGAGGAGTTCACCTTTCAGTGTCGTATCTTTTTGCCTTTTCATACTGTTCTTGTGGTTCTCAAGGCAAGAATATTGAAGTGGCTTGCCATTCCCTTCTCCAGTGGACCATGTTTTGTCAGAACTCTCCACCAAGACCTCTCTGTCTTGGGTGGCCCTACACCGCATGGCTCATAGTTTCATTGAGTTAGAAAAGGGTGTGATCCAAGTGATGTTTGGTTAGTTTTGTGTCATTGTGGTTTCCATTCTGTCTGCCCTCTGATGGGTAGGGATAAAAGCTTGTGGAAGCTTCCTGATGGGAGGGACTGGCTGTGGCAGAATCTGGGTCTTGCTTTGAGGGGTGGGGCCGTGCTCAGTAAATCTTTAATCCAATTTTCTGTTGATAGGTGGGGCTGTGTTCCCTCCCTACAGTTTTTCCTGAGGCCAAAGTATGGTAGGGGTAATGGCAATAATGGCAATCTCCTTCCAAAGGACTTGTACTAGGACTGGTGTATCCAGGGCCCCTGACTCCACGGCAGGCCACTGTCGACCCACGACTCTGCCAGAGACTCCTGGACACTCACAGACCAGTTTGACTCAGTCTCTTGTGGGGTCACTGCTTCTTTCTCCTGGGTCCTGGTGCACACAAAGTTTTGTTTGTGCCCTCCAAGAGTCTGTTTCCCCAGTCCTGTGGAAGTTCTGTAGTCAAATCCCACTGGCCTCCAAAGTCAAATTCCCTGAGGGGTCTTAGTTTCTTTGCCAGATCCCCAGGTTGGGAAATTTGTTGTGGGCCCTAGAACTTCCATAACAGTGTGAGAATTTCTTTGGTAGAATTGTTCTCCAGCTTGTGGGTTGTCTGCTCGGTGGCTCCAGGTCAGGCTCACATGCAGCGCCTTCCAGGTCTGCTGCAGCAAGAGCCCCTGTCCCTGTGGCAGGCCACTGCTGACCCATGCCTCTGCAGGAGACACTCAAACACTCAAATGCATGTCTCACTCAGCCTGTTGTTGGGTCCCTGTGTCCTGGTGGGCAGAGGGTTTTTACTGAGCCCTCTGAGCATTTCTGGAGCAGATGGGTTTGATTCTATATGTGATTTTTCCCCTCCTAGCATTTTGTTGGGGCTTCTCCTTGGCGCTTGGATGTGGCGTGTCTTTCTTTGGTGGGATCCAGCATTCTCCTGTGGATGGCTGTTCAACAGTTCGTTGCAGTTTTGGAGTTCTCACAGGAGAAGATGAGTGCACATCCTTCAACTCTGCCGTCTTATCACAGACAGCAGATGTTACAGAAAGGTTGCCTGACTTACAGTTTATGCTCCCACAGACAAGTGAGGACAATGCAGTGTAAGCACCAAAGCATTGCAGGTTTCTTGGGACTGGTGATCAAAGCACCTCACCCATCCTGAGACGAGAACAGACATCTTTCTAAATGAAGTGCCAGATACACGAGACTGGAAAAATGAATAGACCAGGAAGGAGTGAACACCACGTCCAAGGGCCCAGGAATAAGACAGACTATGGTGTAATTCCAAATCTAACAGCAGAACGAAATGACAGAAGCTCAAAATGGGATGAGAGACTTTGATTATAACCTAATGTATAAGAGGGAGAGGAGAAGAGCTCTGGAGAAAAGGTGTTCAAGGCAGGAAGTCCAGTACATGCAGTCTCAGAGAAAAAGGAAAACCAGAATGAAACAGTTGACTACGACTGGTAAAGTATGAAGGATAATGATGAGCAATGAGGTCGGAGTAAGAACCAGACCACAGAGGGCCCTGCAAATTTCGTTAAAGGGCTCAAACTCTATTTTAAAAGCTTATCTGTATTTTCCAGAGAAACAGACCCATAAGGGAGTATATACAGTTGACCTTTGAATTACACAGGTTTGAATTTTGTGAGTCCATTTACATGCAGTTTTTTTTTTTCCAATAGTAAATACTGCATTATCCATGATTGTTTGCATCTCTAGATGTGGAAGATACAGAGGAATCATATATACGTGGGTCTGCCTACAATTTTTATACAGAATTACAAAGCAGTTTATTATGAAACAATAGATAAATGGAACAGAATCAAACTTTGATCTCCTGGCTCACCAAATAAAACACATACCAAGTGTTTTAAAATGCACATATATAAAATTACAAATGTAAGCATATTTATACTATTCTGATCATGGTGAAAAAAGTCACTTTCTTAGATGGTTTTCATGCTCCAGAAGGTTATAACATATCTTCAGATATCAGAAGAAGCAAATACAGGGATCAAATGATATCCTTTTCTTTCCTTTTCTATTTTTTTTTTTCTGAGAGTCCAGGATGATACTAATAAAAAGAGTACAGGTTTTATTCTCTTGAGGACCTGCCTGCAGCAGCCAGTGTGATCCTGTTAGTTGGACTCTGTCTTAGTTCGCAGTTATTTTCTCTGACTGTGGAATGTGAGGCACATGGTCACAGTGGGAATAAAGTGCCAGTTCCACTTTCCAACAAACACAGGCTTTCCTGATCAGTCCATTTGTTGTGGCACGCATCCACAAGCTGTTTAACATAAGATCGTTTTTGTAAAACATTAGTTATCCCCCCCAAAATTAGTTATTCTTATACAAGACTGTAAAAGTAGCATACTATAGAGCAGTGGAGCAGGAAACAGAATCACCTGGTAGTTTTGTTAAAAATCCAGATGATGACCACACTACAGATTTTCCAACTCAGTTGATCTGAGGTGGGGTCTAAAACTCTTCATTTCTTTCTTTTTTTTTTTTTAAAGAGTCATATGGTTCAAATTGGTTTGTGTGTGTGTATTCTTTTATTTTTTATATTTCATTTTCTCTAGCTTAAGATTGAGATGTGATTGATACACAGTGTCAGTTTAACGGGTACAAACTGATGAGTTGATCGGTGTATATATTGCAAAATGCTGACTACGATAAAGTTAGTTAACAGTTCCATTATCTCAACTAGTTGCAACTGTGTATGTGTGTATGTTGGGAACTTTTAACATTTGCTCCCTTAGCAACTTTCAAAAATACAACACAGTGTTGTTAACTGCAGTGGTCATGCTGTAATGTTGCTGCTTCTCAGTCACTAGGTTGTGTCCGACTCTTTGCAACCCATGGACTGAAGCTCACCAGGCTTCTCTGTCCTTCACAATCTCCCGGAGCTTGCTCAAACTCGTGTCCATTGAGCCGGTGATGTCATCCAACCATCTCATCCTCTGTCGCCCCCTTCTCCTCCTGCTCTCAATCTTTCCCAGCATCAGGGTCTTTTCCAGTGAGTCAGCTCTTCACATCAGGTGGCTTCAGCTTCAGAATCACTCCTTTCAATGATTATGCAGGGTTGATTTCCTTTAGAATTTACTGGTTTAATCTCCTTGCAGTCCAAGGGACTCTCAAGAGTCTTTGCCAACACCACAGTTCAAAAGCATCACTTCTTCCACAGTCAGCCTTCTTTATGGTCCAACTCTCACATTCATACATGACTACTGGAAAATAGCTTTGATTAGATGGACCTTTGTTGGCAAAGTGATGTTTCAGATTTTTAATAGGTTGTCTAGGTTTGTCTTAGCTTTTCCTCCAAGGAGCAAGTGTCTTTTAACTTCATGGCTGCAGTCACCATCTGCAGTGATTTTGGAGCCCAAGAAAATAAAATCTGTCACTGTTTCCATTATTTCCCCAATCTGTTTGCCATGAAATGATGGGGCCAGATGCCATGATCTTTGTGTTTTAAATGTTGAGTTTTAAGGCAGCTTTTTCACTCTCTTCTTTTACCTCCATCAAGAGGCTTTTTTGTTCCTCTTCGCTTTCTGCCATTAGGGTGTTGTCATCTGCATATCTGAGGTTATTGATATTTCTCCCAGAAATCTTGATTCCAGTTTGTGATTCATCCTGCCTGGCATGCCACATGATGTACTCTGCATATAATTTAAATAAGCAGGGTGACAATATACAGCCTTGACATACTCCCTACAATGTATTCTTCTTGTAACTGGAGTTTGTAGCCCACCTTTACCTCTACCTCCCACCTCTAGCAACTACCAATCTCTGTTTCTATGAGTTCATTTTGTTTAGATTCTGCCTCTGAGATCACGCATTATTTGTCTTTGTCTGACTTGTTTCACTTAACACAATGCATTCAAGGTTTACTCATGTCACAAAACATTAGAAATGTTTACTACAGAATAACAGTTCATTGTATGGTGTGTGTGTGTGGTGTGTATACTCACATGCATGTATGTACATGTGTATCATGTATATTTATATATGTACATATATAAAACAATAAACTTCTGCCTTTCAATATATGTATATTTCTCATTTTTTTAATCCAGTCATTCACCAATTAACATTTAGTTACTTCCATGTTTACTATGAATAATGCTTCCATGAAAAGATGTATCTTCCAGATAGTGACTTCATTTCCTTCAGATATTACCCAAGACAAATTTCTGGATCTTACAGCATTTCTCTTTTTAATTAATATTACTATTTCTGTTTTCAAAATTATATGCAAACTGTTTTCCGTACTAGCTGTGTCAATTTCCACTCCCACCCAGAGTACACACAGATTTCCGTTTTTCCATGGCTTGTTAGCTCTGGTCTTCTCCTGTCTTTTTTGAAATAACCATTCTAACAGTTATGAGGTGATAGCACTTAACAGTTTTAATTTGCCTTTCTCTAATGATTAGGGACAGCTTCCCAGGTGGTGCTAGTGGTAAAGAACCTGCCTCCCAATGCAGGAGACATCAGAGACACAGGTTTGATCCTTGAGTTGGGAAGATCCTTTGGAGGAGGGCATGGAAACCCACTCCAGTATTCTTGCCTGGAGAATCAATGGACAGAGTAGCCTGGTGGGCTAAAGTCCATAGGGTCACAAAGAGCTGGATAGGACCGATGTCACTTAGCATGATGACTGTTGATGCTGAGTATCTTTCAATGTACCTGTTGGCCATTTGAATAGCTTCTTTGGAAAAATGTCTTTCTAGGTCTTCTGCCTGTTTTTTTAAAATTGGATTATTTGATTTTATGTTTTTGAGTTGTGTGAGTTCCTTATCTATCTTACATTACATACTTTGTGTATCAATCTCTGACCACATATGTGATTTGCAAATATTTTCCCCCATTCCATAGGCTACCTTTTATATTTGTTGATTGTTTCTTTTGTCATGTAGTAACTTTTTCTGGCATACTCCCACTTGTACGTTTGTTTTTATTTTGCTGTTTTTCCTTTCAGTGTCATATCCAAAAATTCAGTGCCAATACCAACATCAAGGAGACTTTTCTCTCTAAGCTTTCTTCTAGGAGTTTTATGGTTTCAAGTCTAACTTTTAAACCTTTAAACCATTTTGAGATATTTGTTGTGAGTGATTTAAGATAGGTGTCTAGTTTCATTCTTTTGCACATGACTATCCGGTTTTCCCCGGAGAAGGCAATGGCACCCCACTCCAGTACTCTTGCCTGGAAAATCCCATGGACGGAGGAGCCTGGTAGGTTGTAGTCCATGGAGTCAATAAGAGTCAGACACGACTGAGCGACTTCACTTTCACTTTTCACTTTCATGCATTGGAGAAGGAAATGGCAACCCACTCCAGTGTTCTTGCCTGGAGAATCCCAGGGACAGGGGAGCCTGGTGGGCTGCCGTCTATGGGGTCGCACAGAGTCGGACATGACTGAAGTGACTTAGCAGTGACTTAGCATCCGGTTTTCCCAACACCATTTATTAAAGATCCAATTCTTTACAATGAGTATGCTTGCCTCCTTTGTCAAATATTAGTTGACGACATTAGTGTGGCTTTATTTCTGGCTGTCAATTCTCCTCTATTGATTGATGTCTGTATTTTTATGCCAATACCACACTATTTTGATTACTATAGCTTTGTAATATAGTTTGGAATCAGGGAATGTGATGCCTCCTGCTTTGGCATTCTGAGGATTGCTTTGGTTCTTTTGTAGTTTCATATGAATTTTAAGATTTTTTTTCTATTTTTATAAAAATGCCAATGGAATCTTGATAAAGTTTATATCAAGTCTATAGATGGCACTGGCTAGTATGAACAATTTAATCACATTAATTCTTCCAATCCAGGAACACAGGATATCTTCCCATTTGATATCCATTTGCCATATCTTCAGTTTCAGTCATTAACATCCTATAGTTTTTAGAGTACAGGTCTTTTACCTCCTTTGTTAAATTTATTTCTAAGTATTTTGTCATTTTTTGATGCTCTTGTAAAGGGCATTGTTTCTTTATTTATTCTACAGAACTCATTGTTAGTGTGTAGAAACACGGCTCCTTTATGTTGACTTTGCGTCCTATAACTTTAATGAATTCATTAGTTGTTCAAACAGTTTTTTGATGGTTTTGGGGATTTATATTTATATATATATGTGAAAACATTGTCTACAGAAAGAGACAGTTTCACTTCTTTTGTTCTGATTTGGATGTTTCTTTTTTCTTGTTTGACTGTTATAGCTAGGACATCCAGTACTATGTTAAATGGAAGTAAGGAAAGTGGGCAATCTTGTTCTTGATCCTGGAAAAAGCTTGCAGTTTTCACCACTAAGTATGATGTTAGCTGCGGGCTCGTCAGAGTTGGCCTTTATTATGTTGAGGTATGTTCCCTCTATACCCAATTTGTTGAGAATGTTTATCATGAATGGATGTTGAATTTTGTCAAATGTTTTTTCTGTGTTTATTGAGAAGATCATACGTTTTTAATCTTTCATTCTATTCATGTGATGTTTCACACTTTTTGACGTGTGTATATTAGTTCAGTTCAGTTCAGTCACTCAGTCGTGTCGGACTCTTTGTGACCCCATGAATCACAGCATGCCAGGCCTCCCTGTCCATCATGAACTCCATCGTGATGGAGTTCACTCAAACTCACGTCCATCGAGTCAGTGATGCCATCCAGCCATCTCATCCTCTGTCATCCCCTTCTCCTCCTGCCCCCAATCCCTCCCAGCATCAGAGTCTTTTCCAATGAGTCAATGCTTCGCATGAGGTGGCCAAAGTACTGGAGTTTCAGCTTTAGCATCATTCCTTCCAAGGAAATCCCAGGGCTAATCTCCTTCAGAATGGATGGGTTGGATCTCCTTGCAGTCCAAGGGACTCTCAAGAGTCTTCTCCAACACCATAGTTCAAAAGCATCAATTCTTTGGTGCTCAGCCTTCTTCACAGTCCAACTCTCACATCCATATATGACCACAGGAAAAACCATAGCCTTGACTAGACGGACCTTTGTTGGCAAAGTAATGTCTCTGCTTTTTAATATGCTATCTAGGTTGCTTATAACTTTCCTTCCAAGGAGTAAGCGTCTTTTAATTTCATGGCTGCAGTCACCATCTGCAGTGATTTTGGAGCTCCAAAAAATAAAGTCTGACACTGTTTCCACTGTTTCCCCATCTATTTCCCATGAAGTGATGGAACCGGATGCCATGATCTTCATTTTCTGAATGTTGAGCTTTAAGCCAACTTTTTCACTCTCCACTTTCACTTTCATCAAGAGGCTTTTGAGTTCCTCTTCGTTTTCTGCCATAAGGGTGGTGTCATCTGCATATCTGAGGTTATTGATATTTCTCCCGGAAATCTTGATTCCAGCTTGTGCTTCCTCCAGCCCAGTGTTTCTCATGATGTACTCTGCATATAAGTTAAATAAGCAGGGTGACAATATACGGCCTTGATGTACTCCTTTTCCTATTTGGAACCAGTCTGTTGTTCCATGTCCAGTTCTAACTATTGCTTCCTGACCTGCATACAGATTTCTCAAGAGGCAGGTCAGGTGGTCTGGTATTCCCATCTCTTTCAGAATTTTCCACAGTCTATTGTGATCCACACAGTCAAAGGCTTTGGCATAGTCAATAAAGCAGAAATAGATGTTTTTCTGGAACTCTCTTGCTTTTTCCATGATCCAGCGGATGTTGGCAATTTGGTCTCTGGTTCCTCTGCCTTTTCTAAAACCAGCTTGAACATCAGGAAGTTCATGGTTCATATTAAACCACCCTTTAATCCCAGGGAAGAGTCTGACTTGATCATGCTGGGTGGTTCTTTTAATATGCTTTGAATTAGGCTTTGCTAGTATTGTACTGAGAATTTTTGCATCTACATTCATCAGGCACATTGACCTATAGTTTTCTTTTCTTTGAGTATCCTTGTCTACCTTTAGTGTCAGGGTAATGCTGGCCTCATAAGATAAGTTTAAGAGTGTTCCCACCTGTTTACTATTTGGAAGAACTTGATAAGAATTGGTATTAATTCTTTTTCGATACTTGGTGAAAACCATCAGTGAAAAGCCCATCAGGTCTTGGTCTTTTCTTTGTTGGGAGATTTTAGGTTATTGATCCAATTTGCTTAATCATTATTGGTATGGTGAGATTTTTTAGGTTGTCAAATGTATTGCATATAATTGTTCATAGTATTCTCTTCTGACCCTTTATATTTCTGTGGTATCAACTGTAATATCTCCTCTTTCACTTGAAATTTCATTTATTTGATTCTTCTTTCTTGTTTTTGGTTAGTTTAGCTAAAGGTTTGTCAATTTTCTTTTTTCAAATAATCAACTCAGTTTTGTTATTTTTTTCTATTGTTTTCCTGTTAACTATTTCACTTGAGGTATAAAGTTAGGTTTTTTAATGTGAGATCTTTCTTCTTCCCTGATACATGCATTCATTACTGAAAACTTAGCTCTTAGAACTTCTTTGGCTACATCCTGTAAGTCTTGGTATTTTGTGTTTCTATTATAATTTGTCTCAAGACGTTTTAAAATTTCCCTTTTGATTTTGTCTTCTATCCATTTGTTGTTCAATGTGTGTTATTTAATTGCCATGCACTTTTTAATTTTCCAGCTTTCCTCCTGTTATAAAATCTGTGTTTCTAACAAGCTCCCAAGTTAGGCTGCTGCTTTTGTTCCAGAGCTCACACTTTGAGAAACACTATTTTATAGGATGGTGTTAAGTGGTGTTGCTGCTAAAGCTACAGATCACCTGGGTTTGAATCCTGGGTCTACCACCCACTCTTCTTTTGACTTTGTGCCTATGCTTATTTGCAGCAAAGTACAGACAGTAAGAATTAACTATGTTATGGAGTTGTTGAGAATACTGAACAAGAAAATACTTGTAAAGCATTTAAAATAAATCCTGGCATATAGCAAGCAGCCAGTAAGTGCATCTTTCCTTATTGACAAACTATTTTACTCAAATTTAGGCTTTAGAAGTTATTCTGCTGTGCTTAGTCCCTCAGTTGCAGCCAACTCTTGCAACCCCATAGATTGCAGCCTGCTAGACTACGCTGTCCGCGGGATTCTCCAGGCAAGAATGCTGAGTGTGTTGTCGTGCCCTCCTCAAGGGGATCTTCCCAACCCAGGGATTGAACCCAGGTTGCCCACATTGCAGGCAGATTTTCTACCAACTGAGCCACCAAGGAAGCCCTTAAAAGTTATTAACTATTAATAAATATTACTGTGGACATATTCAAACTTATGCCAGGTTTTTTTATGATGTTTTTAAATTTTTTCTCTGCCTTCTTTTCTGACCTCCCCTTGTCCTTGGTTTTCTTTTCAGATAGTATAACACAGTTAAAACATATTCCAGATCAGTTCAGTATTCAGCTTGCTCTCGTTGATCATTTCAAGAACAACCAAGCCCCACAGAACTGTGATTGATCATCTGCTTAAAGGACATTATCTAATTTGCCACTTTTACATTTTAGTATATTTCCTTATTACATATGAAAGACTTCATTAATCACTTTTTCTAAAAGAAACGCAAGAACAAAAAGCTTTTTAAAAAATAATTTCATAGGCTCAAAGTTTACTTGCTATCGCCTAAAAGATGAAGTGTTGTCAAGAGGAAACGTCAGCAGAAGCAAGAAATGTTTACATAGTAAAAATGACTCTTAGAATTCTTACAACTGCAGAGAACACTTTATTTTGGCTGACAAGGCAATCAAATATTTTCCAAATGGCTTTACTCCTTACCCTGAGCACTGCCAATGCTGATCTGCTCACCCACTTTATAATCATTTGCCCTCAAGCTGGTTTCTGTTTAGATACTTTTGTGGTACCCCTTTGCCTTGTTTTGTTTTCCAGAGGTTTTGCCCATGAAATACCCCATGTCAATATAAATCACCAATGGAGCTTATGTAAAGTTCACCTGCCTTGGCTGATCTTGGTGAATGCTGAAGCTGAAGCTCCAGTACTTTGGTCACGTGATGTGAAGTGGTGACTCACTGCAAAAGATTGAGGGCAGGAGAAGAGGGTGACAGAGGATGAGATTGTTAGGTGGCATCATCGACTCAATGGACATTAATTTGAGCAAACTACAGGAGACAGTGAAGGACAGGGAAGCCTGGGGTGCTGTAGTCCATGGGGTCACAGAGAGTTGGACATGACTGAGCAACTGAACAACAGTGAAGCTGATCTTAGCAAGCCACTCACTCAGTTCAGCTCACTCAGTCATGTCCAACTCTTTGTGACCCTGTGGACTGAAGCACACCAGGCCTCCCTGTCCATCAGCAACTCCCAGAGTTTACTCAAACCCGTGTCCATTGAGTTGGTGATGCCATCCAACCATCTCATCCTCTATCATCCCCTTCTCCTCCTGCCTTCAATCTTTCCCAGCATCAGGGTTTTTTCTAATGAGTCTAATGAATCCAGTGGCCAAAGTGTTGGAGTTTTAGCCTCAGCATCAATCCTTTCAGTGAATATTCAAGACTAATTTCCTTTAGGATTCCAACAAACTGTGGAAAATTCTTAAAGAGATGGGAATACCAGACCACCTTACCTGCCTGCTAAAAATTCTGTATGCAGGTCAAGAAGCAACAGTTAGAACTGGACATGGAACAACAGACTGGTTCCAAGTCAGGAAAGGAGTACGTCAAGGCTGTATATTGTCCCCCTGCTTATTTAACTTCTATGCAGAGTACAACATGTGAAATGCTGGGCTGGATGAAGCACAATCAGGAATCAAGATGCTGGGAGAAATATCAATAACCTCAGATACTCAGATGACACCACCCTTATGGCAGAAAGGGGAGAACTAAAGAGCCACTCACCGTATCTCCTTATTTAACTTTTCAGATTAACTTTGTCGAAACTGCCCCTTTCGAACAAGTTGGAGGCTGATGAGTGTTTTAACATTCGGCTCTCTGAAGGAAAGCAGCAGCCACAGCAACACTGCTTTACGGCACCAATTTTGCCAGTGCAAACACTCCCACAGTGACCGCTGGCAAGCTCCCAACATGGCATCAGTGGGTGCAAAGGCAAGAAATGATGTCAACAGTTGGCTCGTATGAGTGAGCTTGTGTGAGCTGACACCAACACACCCTGACCCTAACACACACGTATTTCAATACCATGATCCCAGCAGGGGAGCTAAGTTCCGTGAGTACAACAGCACTTCCTGAGCACAAAAGCTCCCCCCTGCCTTTGGTTATGCTGTGAATACTGCCAAAGATACCCACCCACGTGTATATCTAGCAAACTCCTACTTAACCCCTAAGGTCCAGGAGAAATGTTAAGTCTTCATAATTTCCCTGCTTCTCTAAGAGAAAAGTTAATTATCCCTTTTCGCTTTTTATAAAACAAGTTTTTGAAATATCTTTGACATGTAACCTTGCATATATTTAAGGTATACTTGGTGTCCTGATACACACGTACATTGTGAAAAGATCACCGCAAGCTAGGTAACTCATCCATCACTTACACATAGTTTTCACTGTGTGTATATGTGCCTGTGGTGAAAATATTTAAGATCTATGCTCTTAGCGAATTTCAAGTATATGACGCAGCATTAATTATCATCTCCACACTGTGCATTAGATCTCCTGAACTCACTCTTGCATAACTGAAACTTCGTACCCTTGACACGCCTCCTAACTTCTTGCTCCCACTCCCTGGCACTCTCCATGTTACTCTCTGCTTTTACGAATTTGACTATTTTAGTTTGCACATATAAGTGAGATCGTGCAATATTTGCCTTTCTGTGTCTTAATTACTCCCTTTTCTGTGTTCACTTCGGTAATGCTTTAATTTAACACTATCACATTGCCTGTGCGTGTGTGCATTTGTGTGTGCCTAGGACAGTTCCTGGTACCTATAAATAATCATGACATTTATATTGTATATCCAGAAAGATGCTCCAAGTAAACAGAAGTCCACGGCTTAAAAAAAAACAAAAACGACAAAATTTTCAAATGATTACGTCAAGGGGAAGAGCTTAAAACCTATTAAAAAATACATTACAATCTTTTGAAGGTAAAAATATTCAGGGAAGGGAATCAATCACAAAGTGTTTTTATTTATAGAATATAATATTTAAATATTTAAGTATATTCCTTTACTTAATTCTTACTACATTTAAAAAAAAGGCTAAAAATCTAAAATTCACAGAGGTAAAGTAACCTACTCCCTAAATCAGCAACCTAATTATTAACAGAGTTGCAACTTTAAATTTTTCTAATCTGCCTTTTCTACTGAAATATGAAGTCAATTTTCTCTACACCCAAACGCACTATAAGCTTCCTACAGCAAGGTGCACTCAACAATCACAATAAATATTACTGACTTTACCAGCCCAAGCCTGGTGAAAAAGGAATTCAGCATTTAATTCATGTTAGTCTTTTACTCCATTTTAATCTTTCAAGTTTTGATAAACTAACATAGAAATATGACTTGAAAAACATGTTAAAATTATAAAGTGTGTAATTTTCTGATTCAGTGAGTGCTCCATTGTGTCTGACTCTGGCAACCCCATGGACTCAGCTCCTCTGTCCATGGATCTTCCAGGTAAGAATACTGGAGTGGGTTGCCATTTCCTACTCTAAAGGATCTTCCCAATCCAGGGATCGAACCCACGTCTCCTGTGTCTCCTGCATTGGCAGGTGGATTCTTCACTGCTGTATCACGTGGGATACAATACTAACCCAGTCCTTCATCACTGCATATGGAGTGCCCACTATGAAATAAAATGAGTTGTCTGCCTAATATACGCCAGGCACTGTGCTGCACACTTTGCATGTATCATCTCTCTGCTCTTACACACATTCAAGGAGGGTACTGTTGTCATGTACGTTTTTAAGATAAGGCTTGAAAGTGAAAGTCGCTCAGTCATGTCCGACTCTTTGCGACCCCATGGACTATACAGTCCATGGAATTTTCCAGACCAGAATACTGGAGTGGGTAGCCTTTCCCTTCTCCAGAGGATCTTCCCAACCCTGGGATCAAACCCAGGTCTCCCACATTGCAGGCAGATTCTTTACCATGTGAGCCACCAAAGAAGCCCAGATAAGGCTTGGCAAGTTAAAATAACTTGACCAAGTTCTTACAGCTGCAATGTTTGTCTCAAGTCTGATACCTGCAATCTTAACCACCATGAAAGGTTGCCCTCTTTCTGTTGTAGAAATAAATCTATTGAAGACTCTTGGCATCAACAGCAACAAATACTCTGTTTTGTTTCAGGGATTTAAGAGTCAGAGAGCTAGTCCCTGACTTGAAAAGAACTGACGGTTGCTCAGCAAGACAGATATTGGCATAAATATATTTAGATAAAGACACTTTTGTATTTATGCATGTTTCAGAAATTCATAAAAGATGGGACTTATTGGCAACTAAGGCAGACAAATAAAGAGTGGTAGCTCAGATATGTTGAGTCTGCCAGCAATGTGGGAGACCTGGGTTTGATCCCTGGGTCAGGAAGATCCCCTGGAGAGGGAAATGAAAACCCACTCTAGTATTGTTGTCTGGAGACTCCCATGGACAGAGGAGCCAGGTGGGCTACAGTTCATGGGGTCACAGAGTCGGACACGGCTGAGCGACTTTCACTTTCAAAGCAGAAAAATAAGTGTCAAATTTGGTGGGCACCAAAGGTTGAGCAAGAAGAAATATTGGGAGGCAAGTGTTACAATGGAGGAGAAATATCACACTTGGAAGCAGGAACACAAGGTAATAATGTGTCATGTATGCGTGCTAAGCCACTTCAGTAACGTCCGACTGTTTATGACCCTATAGACTGTAGGCCACCAGCTTCCTCTGTCCTTGGGATTTTCCAAGCGAGAATACTGGAGTAGGTTTTCATGCCTTCCTCCAGGAGATCTTCCCGACCCAGGGATCGGCCTCAATAATTAGGATCACTGTACATGGATGTTTAGAGAATAAGATTGGGATCAAATGGGAGAGGGCCCTGAATATAAGGGAAAGGAAATTGAAACTTATTCTTTAAACACTATTTATAAAAGAGAGATTAGCTGACCCCAAAATGGTATTATAAATATAATTTCTCTGGTATGAATTTGTCAGATAGATTGGTGAGAGAGAAGATCTATAATTTGGATCTAGGTGCTGAAGGCTTCCTGCATGGCTCAGTGGTAAAGAATCTGCCTGCAATGCAGGAGACACAGGAGATGAGGGTTCGATGGATCCCTGAGCCAGGAAGATCCCCTGGAGGAGGGCATGGCGACCACTCCAGTGTTCTTGCCTGGAGAACCCCACGGACAGAGGATCCTGGTGGGCTACAGTCCATGGGTCGCAAAGAGTCGGACATGACTGAAGACGCTGAAGATTGGAGATGGAATTGTAGTGGGAAATGCAGTTAAAACAAAATAGTATGCTGTAAAAGTCATCAAGACGGAAGACTCAAAATTATTTCGTAGATTTGGATAAAGGAGCTCTAGAATTTGTAGCCCCAATATCTAGGCGAACCATAAGAGTGCATGGGAAAGGTATACCAGTTTGTGAATATGGACAAGACCTTTGTTTGAAGATATTCTAAGTGTGATATGGTAGAAAAACTTACAAGTATAAACCACTAGTAGCCAGCCAGAATTATGTGGAAATGAAATGTAGGTGAGTGTTCTAGACTTATAGTGAGAGGCTTGTCCATCTGAGTTAATAAAGTTTCAATGGAGGAATATATCTTGACTCAATACAACTACAGAAAAATAAGATTTAAATGTTTGAGTAAATTGACATTGAGGGGATGGGAAGGAAAGTGTTACCAATAAAGTGGAGATGAAGAAACGTCAGCAAGTGTCAAGGATGGCAGAGTGAAAACAGGTGCAGAGCCCTCCACTGACCGGCCATGCTGAGGGTGCAACAGGGTCCAAGCAGGACAAGAACTGAACAAGACTCTTGCTTTTCACACCTGGTTAAAGGATTCGTGGAGGGTCCTAACACAGTGAGATGTACAGAAATCGCATTGCTTTGAGTTAAGGACAGTGAAGAAATGAAGACAGGACATAAAGATGTGCTTCAGAGTGAGCTGAGAGAAGCAGCAGCCAGACGTGGGAAATGCTCATGTCAAGACTTGGAGGCTTGGATAGAGCAGAGGAAGAAGGCCCAAGAGTGGAGGAAGGACAGACAGAGGGAAGACAGAGGGGGGATGTCCTTGAAAAGACAAGAGTCGATCATGAAGTCCAAGGAACAGTCGGAGGAACCCACAGTGGACTGGAAGATAACCCCCTGCCCCTTCCTGGGAGACAGGAGGCGGGGGCAGAGAAAGGACTGTGCTGTGCAGGGGAGGGGAAAGCTCCAAGGGGAAAAATGTCTGTGATAATCCACTTGCATCCAGACCCAGTCTGCCTGCCAAGTTGTCACAATCATTGTTTAATGGAAAGGCTTCCCCTAAAGGGAGCAGGTGTGGTTGGAACCAGTTCAAGAGTGAAGGAGCTGGCGCTTTCTCTGGCAGCCTCCCACCTTTCTTCTCATCCTGCAGGTGCCCAGTGGCTCCCCAGCTGGGGGCTGCACCCAGGCCTGCTCCCTGGGGACCATTCTTAAGACTGTGTTAATTAAAAACACAGGTCATTGTTCACGCCTGTCTAGCAAGAGATTTTTTTTGATAAAATACTAGATGGCCTGGCAGCTGACATGTTATTTCTTCCCCCATGTATTGTTTCCACCAAAAGATTTTCTTTCAAGACCTTTGTCCAAAGAAATGAGTAGAGGAGGGACTTCCCTGGCCGTTTAAGACTCCACCTTGCAATGCAAGGGACACGGATTGGATCCCTGGTCAGGGAACTAAGTTCCCACATGCTGTGGTGCAACCAAGTCCGCATGTCTCAACTACTGAGCTCGTGCCCCACAACTACAGAGTCTGTGCACTGTGGAAAAGATCCCTCAGGACAATGCAGATCCCTCTCGCTGCAGTCCAGACTCTGAGTTCTGCAACTAAGACCCTACACAGTTGAAAAGAGTCAATCAATCTATAAACAACAGCAACAACAACAAAAAAAAACCCACAAAGGAATAGTGTTTCAAGTGCTGAAGCAGTGTACTTGTGGATGTTTTTTGACAGAGGACGAGGTGGTTGGATGGCATCACCAACTCCATGGACGTGAGTTTGAGCAAGCTCCGGGAGTTGGTGACGGACAGGGAAGCCTGGCATGGTGCTGGTCACAGAGTCGGACATGACTGAGTGACTGAACTGAACTAATCCTGACAAGGGTCCCTTCAAAGCTGTATAATCCAAACTACAGAGGGGTGATTAAGTAGAGGTAGACAGCAGGGTGTAGTAATAAAGACTTGTCTGATGCCACCAGTGTTGACTAAAGAATAGCCAGTATTATTCGTAATAATGAGTGTTATAAATTATTGCTGTAAGTTTTTTTCCTCTGAAGTCTGTTTTATGACAGAAAATGAATGGGAACTTTCAAGCGGGAATGGGGCGGGCTTTGGTAGTTGGTATTCTCCAGAGAAACAAAAGCAATAAAATAGAGAGATGGATAGATGATAAACTGATTATTTATTTACTTGAGGTGGCTGAGTGGTGAAGAATTCGCCTGCCGATCCAGGAGATGCAGGAGACACAGGTTTGATCCCTGGGTCAGGAAGATCCCCTGGAGGAGAAAATTGCAACCCATTCCAATGTTCTTGCCTGTAAAATTCCATGGACAGAGGAACCAGACAGGCTACAGACTGGGGACGTCGAAAATAGTAGGATGTGATTGAGTGACTGAGGATGCACACAGTTACTGGGTAGGGCTGGTACTCAGGCTGCAACTCCAATGTTACAGTGGTAGGAAGATCTTCTTCTTTTTAGAAACCCCCTTTTTACTCTTAGAACTTAACAGAGTGGCTGAGGCTCTCTCACATTACTGAGGAAAATCTCCCTTATTTAACTGATTATCTCTGTCAACCACATCTACAAAATATCTTTCCAGCTATACAGCATTTGATGGAATAACAAGCCTAGCCGACTTGTAAAACACGTTACAGGAGGTAAGTAATGACATGTAGGAATAAGGATGCTGTGGGCACAGTTTTAGACTGAAGGTTGTGTTGCCCCGTTGCTGTGCCTTCCACATCTGCTCTGCATAAGTGGTGCTTTAGGGAAAGCCAGGACAGGAGGTTTCTCCATGGGTTGGTTTCTTCACTGGAGAAACATGAAGGATTTGAAAAATTCAGTAGAAGCAGGAAATAAAGTAAGTTATTTAGGAGAAATGACCAGACTCCAAGAATCCCCCTGGGGGGCTTTAATATTCACAGGGTGGTTTCAAACTATTTTTATTTAAGCAACTAAAAAACAATGACTCCACAATATGGAAGATTTTAGGGCACTCAGATACAGAACACAAGTTACATAGGAAGGAATGAACTTGAGTGAAATAACATTCCATCCATCTGCTATATCTAGTTCTTTTGTGTTGATTCTTTTTGTTTGCATATAAATTATTTCTTAAATTTAGGATGTAAAACCAGCATTAATTGTCCCATTAATTTGTTCAACTTGGCAACCCTGAGTAAGAAACATAGCTTATTAAGAGGAGAGAAAGCTAATATTGATTGTGTGTTTACTACAATGCCAAGCTTGTTGTTTTTGTTCAGTCACTCAGTCGTGACCCCTCTTTGTGACCCCATGGACTGCAGCACGTCAGGCTTCCCTGTCCCTCACCGTCTAGCAGAGTTGGCTTAGGTTCATGTCCGCTGAGTCGGTGATGCTATCTAACCATCTCATCCTCTGCCACCCTCTTCTTCTTTCACCTTCAATCTTTCCTTCAAGCATCACGGTCTTTTCCGATGAGCTGGTTCTTCATATCAGGTGGCCAAAGTATTAGAGCTTCAACTTCAGAATCAGTCCTTCCAATGAATAGTCAGGGTTGACCTTTAGGACTGACTGGTTTGGTCTCCTTGCAGTCCAAGGGACTCTCAAGAGTATTGTCCAACACCACATGCCAATTTTCTTACTCTCCTTTTCCCCTCCAGAGAGCTCTTTTAAGTTAGATGTAATTATCAGGATTTTGCATATAAGGGAGTGGGATTAAAGAAGTTAGATTTGAAACCTATGATAAACAGAAGAGTTCAAAACAGATCTAGGTCTCAGAATAGGGCCTCCAAGTCCAGACGCTTGACCAGTGAGCTACAGTGCAACTTCAAGCAGTAAGAACACGATTCTGGAAGAGTTCCTCTGTGCTTTTGTTTGCCACCAACTTGCCTTAGGGGAACCTGGGATGATCAGAAGAATGCTTTGGATTTCGAAAATTAAGCCAGGAACCCCACTTCAGCTAGATCAAGCTCTACACTTATCAAGTATTTTTTGCTTTTCAGCACTGAAAAAAACACATAAAAACATTGTTTTGGACGATTCACTCCAGGTGTCTTTTAGATAAATTAGTGACTTCAATTTTTCTTGAATTAACATTTATGACCTAAAGGATTCAATGTGGTTTTTAGTTTGGCGATTAAGGTCCTAACACAGGGCAGAGGACTCTCCCCATTTAAAACAAAGCCACTTCACTAACAGTGCCAAAGTCGGGTTAAAATAGGATAAACATTCTCTGAATAGGAAGATTGAAACAAATCAAACTAATTTTTAGACTTCATTTCATCTCAGGCTGCCTATAGAAGTTCAGCCACAAATCAGGTCCTATCCTTGCTGGGTTTCTTTATAAATTAAGCAATATAAGCCTCAGCTTCCACTATCTTAGGTAGTACAATTCAAAAATCAAAACATAAAGAGTCTCCAAGTGTTATCAAGTCTATTAAGTCCAAAATAGTTCATTGATGACCAATTTCCAAGTGCTTAAATGATGCAACTGCATCTTAGCTTATGTGAAAATCAATGCAAAAGCATGAATCACCAGGCAGGATGCAGGAGTCTTCCAAAGACAGCTTGTAATTAGCAAACGATTGATCCGAATGGACAGGACCCTGAAAGCTGGAGAGACCAGGCAGGTGAAAAGCCAGGGTCCCTGTCCTTTACAATTGCTCATCACTCCTCTGCTCACTCTCAGCATTGTATAAGGGACTCCCATCCAGACTGGAATCTTGGCATTTCAGTTGGTCTGGGGGCAATAACTCAACTCTGGCACCAAAGAGAAATATACATACTATGAAAGGGAACTCATTACATAACTTACATATGCTTCATTATAAGGCCAGCACTATTACCATTAATATTTCCCATATCTTTTTTCTACCACACTGTGTTCTGGTGACTCTTATATAAATCCAAATGAAGATTGTAATTCAGAGAATTACAGAATCTTGGAACCAAAAGGAAGCTAAGAGGTCATTTCATCTAACCACTTCATATGCAGAGGTGATGAGACAATTTCTCTAGGGTTATAGAGTGGTAGGTATGAGGCTAGAATCATGTCTCATTCCCATCAGTGCCTTTCCCACCACATCTTATAGACTAATAGCACAAGAGGTTTAACCTGGTCGTCTACATCTTTTATCTTAAAGTGATTGATCTAACTACTAATAACACCATTTTTTAAAAAAAGATCTCATCTTTTCAAGAGAATGCTCTGGTCAGGCCTGGACTCCAGCCATCAAACTGATATGCATTCGTAGTTTGTAGACTAATAAAATTCCCATTTTCTTTGCTTCCATATTCAAATTGCTGTACAGATTCTACCCGAGGCTGACCGTTCTACCATTCACTAAGATCCAGTTTCCTTCATGGAAAACTGTGCTTCATTATCTCTTTGCAGAGAGGCAAGGTCATGATTACTTCCTGGTCCATCAGGGGGCTTGTCAATGGTAGGCAGAAAGGACAAGTGTCACATTTTGGGCCAAATCACTTAATGGTTATTGTAAGACTCTGTACCTTGCCTGTCTTTCTAATCCAGACCACACGAATCAAAGTGGATTGTCCATCAGCCTGGTTCCTGTGCAACTCGAATGAGCAGAGCTGACCACGGCTGGGCAAGCCATGTGAACCACCCAGACTTGGGGAGCTATTTGTTACTGCGGAATTACCAAGCCTATTCTGACTAACACATGGACACTTGGTCATATCAATCTTCTCTTGGTTTGTTACAGGGTTTGAAAAAAACATACACACACATTCACAGTTGAGCTAGACAGAAAAATGTGGTGAATGATGCATGCTTGAGCAAGATAAGAACTTGTTCCTTTTTTTCTCTGTGTGCTTAGCTTGAAAGCACAAACTTATTTATTCATCTACCGATTTTATTGCACACTTTTGGAGACCTGCCTAGACTACTGATAATTATTTACCTGAATTGTCATGACATGTATAACAAGGGTCATTAACATTTGATTTTTGCTTGTGAGTATGATATTTCTTTAAAAATCAGTTTAAGTAGTGTTGAGAGTAAAACTAATTGGGGGACGGGGGTCTGGATGTAGAGCTGGCAGTTCTACAATAGTTACCTGAGAAGATTAAGGGGATAATCATTACTGAGTCAGTCAAATGTTCCAGCAGCCTGGTCACAGCAGGAATCAGTGCAGTCCTCTGTTTTCCATATCAAGGGATCCTCTCAAAATCGTCAACATTTCTGAAGGGTGTAACTGCAGAGTGGCCTGAATTTAACACCCAAGGGGCCCGGGTAGGCTTCCGTCATCACTTTGTTTCAACCCACATCTTTCTGTGAGAAGCAGAGGGAGAGAGAACTTTTAAAAACTCCACTGCACTAGTAGAAAATAAAAATAGAAAGAAAGCTAAACACTTCTGTCCGTCTCCCTTTTCTCCACCCCTAACAATGGTACATTTTGCTACACTGAACAGATCCTGTCATTGGGGAACAACAGCAGGTATCTAATGGATGCATGTTTATCAGATTTCTTTGACTTTGAACCTATTAATCACTGAGCCGTTTATGAAGCAGTGGTCGCATCACATCTCAGAGACCTGTGAACAGAAATCCTGGAGTTCCAGGACTTTTTCAGCAAAGCAGGAACTTCAGGTAACTGAATCTTCTAGAATGTAGCACAGTGCAACTCATATGCGATCCGCAGGCAGCAGGAACATCTCCTGGGAACTTGTTGGCAATTCAAAGGCCCAAGTGGCGCACTCCAGACCTACTACATCAGAGTTCTTAAGAGTCAGGTCTAGGGACCTGTGTATTTAACAAAATCTCCAACCAAAGCTGGAAAATAACTTGTGAAGAGTTTTTAATCAGCCTCCATGCGTCTCTGTGCATTTCCACTTTCGTCTAGAACTCAGAGAGCATGTATCTCCAGGGCCAGCAGACACCAGTGCACATTATTCAGCTGTTTTGATGCCTCTGTCCGATTAGACCCTGTTGATGGCAGTACAGATAGCAGCTTCGGCTTTGTGAGCTGAGGAGGTGCCAGGCAATTGCCTTTCTTAGATAATTCCAAGATTAACGGGCTCGAGTGGCTCAGATTAGCAGCGATTCCCACCCTGCAGCCACTGTGAGAGGGAACACACTGTCCTCTCCGTGGGCCAAGGGGCTGGCTTCCCAGCCATCAGTTTGGGCAGGAGAGATGCTGATCAACATAAGTCACTGCCTGTTCCCAGACTGTCACCATTACCCAACCAGTGAGACATTCTGTGCTGGTGCTCAAGCGAGCCTCTGCTGGCCTGCCTGGCTCATGCTGTGAGTGGGCAACGGCCGCCGCCGCAATTGCAGAGGGCGTTCTGTCCAAAAGGGAGCAGGCAGACAGGGGAAATCCTTGCCACCTGACTCTGGGAGAAATATCAGTGCCGTAAAACGGTTGTTGACAGAGAGCAAGGGTGAGATGTGTTAGGATCTTCTCACACATTCCATGGAAAGCACAGCTGGATCTTGAAGTACTTCCTGTGTTTCCCAGGAGGTCACAGTGCAGACCCCTGACCTGCCGGGGAGAGGGGCAGTGTAGGGAGAGATTTCCCTTGTTCCTGTCTTGCATTTCACTTTTAAACTGTCTTAACTTTTATTCTGTACTATTTGGAGCTAGTGTCCATATGTGTAAGTTGCAGGAAGCCTTCGAAAGGAAATAGGTAGATATGATGAATCTGCAGTAACAAAAATACCTGGCCACGATTTCTACTCCAAAATCTCCCAGAGGCAGCGATCACAATTCAGGTGAACACCAGTTCGGATCTCCCTCTCTTAAAGAAAAGAACATTAAGATATTTTTACACGATCATTCTTTGAAAAGAATGCTGCTCATTTTAAAGCCCCTGGCAATAAGAGAAAATAATACCTAAGTGTTCAAATATGCACACGTGACCCTCCTAAAATATACAACTCTGCCCACTTTTGTTCAAATGGCTTAACTCTGTCCAACCCCATCAGATGAGATTCCGAATGGTTGTGCTAGAAACAATAGCAAAAAAATGTTTTGCTACAAAACTAGCAATGACAAAAGTCTGGTTTCCTCTCCAGCCTCTCGAAAAAAGAAAAAAACAAATGATCCCGGCTGCCCATTATAACACCTGCTGCTCACAATGAAAACCCAAGCCAAGGAACTCATGCCCTTCCATCCAAATATCCAATCTACCCGCAGAGAATTCAAGCTGTCCAGCCACATACCAGCTGCTTGCTTAGTCACTGCAGAAGGCTCAGCTTCCATTCCCTTCTCTCTCCCAATGTTTTTTTTCTCATTTTCCCTCTTCTCTGTCTCTTCCATGAAACAAGAGTCATTAACACAGTCTCAGAATTCCCCATAAACTCCTGAACCAAAATTCACAGTATTTCCAGCAAGGATTATCAAATTTTATCCTTCCTTTTCACCCTCTGCTTCTACACCAGAATGATACAAACCAAGCATTTCTAAAAGGTGAGGCAGAAACAGCATATTCCACTCAACACTTAGGGTCAGTCGTGATGCTTGGAACGGAAAATTCATGGAAGGGGATGAGCTGGAACCCAACCTCACTCAATTTTCCAATTTTACCTTCACCCCACTTTCCAGTTACCAGATGATGGGATGCCTCTCATGATCTCAAAAACCCTGTGAGGAACTCCCATCTTCGTTTGGCCGTATTTCTTCCTTGGGGCTTGACTCACAACACGAGTTCGCTGTCTTTGCCCAAGTCATGACTTGTCTTACCTTACAGGTGTATTTTTAAATCAACACATGCAAACCTTCAAAATTCAAACTGTATTTTCTCATGAATACGCATTTTTATTCCCAAGGCTCTTGGATTATTTCAGTGATTGATATTGGTCAGTGATTCTTAACACTTTAACTTCAAATGCATGCTACTCAGGCAGGGACCACAAACCCAGATGCTCACAGTACCCTCAGGATTCCTCTTTATGATGTAGTGGGTGATTCTGTGATATAAATAATGACTCCCACCTGATCATGTTGGCAAGACGTGGCAGCTTCCTGGTAGTTCTAATAGCACACTGTCCCATTTGGAACACAACCGAAGGGAAATCTAGCACCAGATTTGCCGGTCAAGCCAGGGAGCCCAGTGGAAGGGCATCCCTTGCGATTCAACTCTTCACAGATGGGGGTCCTTTTTAGTTCACACACAGGTTCTGTGTGTGCAGCAGTGGCCCCTGCACCCAGAACATCGTTACTCTAGCCATAAGCAAATGTGGTTCCCCCACCTTTTATTTATTACTCCTCAGAGAAGCCCTCTTTGACCATCTTACTTAAAGCAACCTTGCTGTTGTTCAGCCATGAAGTCATGTCCGAATCTTTGCCACCCAATGGACTGCAGCACATCAGGCTTCCCAGCCCTTTACCATTTCCCAGAGTTTGCTCAAACTCATGCCCATTGAATAAGTTATGCCATCCAACCATCTCACCTTCTGTCATCCTCTTCTTTCTGTCTTCAATCTTTCCTAGCATCAGAGTCTTTTCCAATGAGTTGGTTATCCTCATCAGGTGGCCAAAGTATTGGAGGTTCAGCTTTGGCATCAGTTCTTCCAAAGAATATTCAGGGTTGATTTCCTTTAAGATCGGCTGGTTTGATCTTCTTGCTGTCCAAGGGACTCTCAAGAATATTCTCCAGCAACACCGTTTGAGGTGCTCAACCTTCTTTATGGTCTAGCTCTCACATCCACACATGACTCCTGGAAAGACCATAGCCTTGACTATACGGACCTTTGTCGGCAAAGCGATGCCTTTGCTTTTTAACACACTGTCTGGATTTGTCATAGCTTTCCTGACAAGAGGCAAGTGTTGTCTGATTTCATGGCTGCAGTCACCATCCACAGTGATTTTAGAGCCAGGAAGAGGGAATCTGTAACTGCTTCCACTTTTCCCCTTCGGGGATCACCGCCTTGTCGTGGCAAAGGGGCTGCCATAACTTAATGAATCTGTGAGCCATGCTGTGCAGGGACACCCAAGACGACGGGTCACAGTGGAGAGTTCTGACAAATGTGATCCGCCGGCGGAGGGCCAGGCAGACCAGCCCGTATACTTGCCGTGAGAAGTGTGCTTCCCATGAACTACATAAAAAACTAACCTTTCCTCACTCCAAATACATTCTCTCTCAACTCTCCTTTTAACTCTTAGCAGCAAAACAAAGCAGCGATTAAGTTGGTGGCAAATTTTAATGCTGACTCCAGTTTCTTAACCCTTCCCAGTTTCCATGATTTTCCCCTGTAGTCTCTTCCCACTTGGTCCTTGTCCCCTTTGGTCAATAGAATGAGGAAGAAGTATGATCACAAGTGCATGCTCAAGCCTCTGTTTGTATCAGTTTCATACCATCCCATTGGCCAAAGCAAGTCACGTGTCCCTTTGTACAGTCAAGAGAGGGGCTTCCCAGGTGGAGCTAGTGGTAAAGAATCTGCCTGTCAGTGCAGGAGACACAAGAGATGTGGGTTCCATTCCTGGATCGGGAAGATACCCTGGAATAGGAAATAGCAACCCACTCCAGTAGTCTTGCGTGGAGAACCCCAGGGACCGAGGAGCCTGGTGGGCTACAGTCCATAGGATTGCAGAGTCAGATATGACTGAAGTGATTTAGCATGTGGTCAAGACAAGGGAAAGTAGGAAGAAATGCAAAATTCCTTGGCAAAGGGCATAGACACAGGGAGGGACAAGCAAAGGAGCTAATAACTCAGCACGTGGCATTGGCCAGGTTCTACCAGTTAGTTGCCTGACCTCCTGGAACACTGTGTTGGGAAGGATTCCAAAGTTTCAACTGAGCTCACTGAACGGTAGGCCATGACTGATTGGGTGCATCTCTCATCCTCTATGGTATATCTGATGACATAACAGAAAGCTGAAGAAAAGGAGTTAAGATCAGATCAGAGGAATCAAGAAAACATTTGTCAACAGTCCTTTGTCAACACCACTGGCCTGTAGCTTTGTATCCTATGCCTCCTGTTAATTTTCGTACTCACTTTTCTCAGTCTGTGCTTTGGAGACCACTGGCTTTATTTGCTGCAGACAGATGTATGTGTTTCCTTCAGCCAAGAGCTGAGACCACTGGGGAGGGCAGAAAGAGGAGGACCAGAGTGGGGCACTAAATGCTGAAGTTGGACTGAGAGTAGCTTAATTTTTTGCAAGGCTAACTCTGGAATTGGTTTTCAAAAAGTCCATTGTTTTTCTCCTTTAATTTGGGCTCATCAAAGGATTTCTCCTATGTGGGCTCCTCATTAAGGTTTGTTGATAATTTGCTTAAAAGCCTAAGAAAATGATGGCATAGACGTGTTGGCTTATACCTTTTTTTCTAACGCACCATTATTTTAACACTCACATTAAATCTTATTCCCAAAATCATTTAAAAGTTTCAAATACCACCCACTTGTTTGTTTTTATTTAATAACTGTCTCACGGGAAATCTGTATAATTGGGGGATTCTGAGCTTCTGGTCTGAAGGAGCTTCTGATTCCCTCCTCAATGAGGTGGATTTTGCATGAGATGATGCTAGCAGTCCCTTCATATTTTTGTTTTCTGAGAAAGTTATACAAGTATTTGACCAAATATAATGGTATAGTTGCCATTACATAGGGACCAATCAGAAGGAGAAAATTAAATCAAGAAGGGTACACATATGCACGTTATTATATCTACAAGTGATAGCTAATAAGAACTACTGTGTGGCACAGGAAACTCTGCTCAAAACTCTGTACAGACCCAAAGGGGAAGAGAGTCTAAAAAAGAGTGGATATATGTATAACTAAATCACTTTGTTGTACACCTGAAACTAACACAGAATTGTAAACCAACTGTACTCCAATGGCACCCCATTCCAGCACTCTTGCCTGGAAAATCCCATGGACGGAGGAGCCTGGTAGGCTGCAGTCTATGGGGTCGCTAAGAGTCAGACATGACTGAGCGACTTCATCTTCACTTTTCACTTTCATGCATTGGAGAAGGAAATGGCAACCCACTCCAGTACTCTTGCTTGGAGAATCCCAGGGATGGGGGAGCCTGGTGGGCTGCTGTCTATGGGGTCACACAGAGTCAGACACGACTGAAGTGATCTAGCAGCAGCAGCAGCAGCATACTACAATAAATATATTTATTTTTTTAAAAAATATATATATAATATTTTAAAAAAGGAAAGGCACCACAAAGCTCAGAAACCATGGACATGGTCAAGGATGACTTCATATCTTTTCCCCTCCAAACCTTTTCTTCTCTTACGTTCCTCATTTCAGTGAATGCGGTCACTCTCTGCCCAGGTACCCTAGACATAACCCAAGAATGATTCAGTGTCACTTCCTCCTCAGACCTCAGGTCTAATCAGTCACCAAGCTGAGCCAGTTCTGTTTTCTAGAGAAGTCTTTTGCTCTCCACTCCTACCCTCTGAGTTAAGACCGCTCCATCTTTCACTGCGTCACTGCCTAGCCTCCTATATAGTCTCCTGGTCCCCGGTCATGCCCAACTCTAATGTGTTTTCCAAACAGCCAAAGTGATTTTCTAAACACCTGTTTTGATCAAGACCCTAGACCACATGTTTAATTCTTGCCTCCATTCTGAAGATGAAGATTGAATTCCAGGACTGGATTCCCAAGATTCTATCCTGCCTCTGTGCTGGCCACTTTCTCTAAGTGACTCAGAAAGCTCTTGGTTCTCTGAACCCACCATGCTCTTTTCAGGATTTTGTTCACGTTACTCCCTTTCCCTGAAATACTTCTCACTTACCCATCACCTGGCTACCTCCCACCAAGTCCTGGCACAGGCTTCATTGTCCTGCAAGCTCCCCCTGGGCTCCAAGAAGGGTTATGTGACTGCTCCCTGCCTTCTACCAGCTTCCACAATGGAGCTGGAGCTCTGACCACACTGGATCGATAATGACAGTCTACCTGCTGTGTGTCCCTGCTAGACTGTAAGCTCCAGAGCAGAAGCATCTGGGTCTGACTTGTTGACAGTTGTATCTACCCCTCATCCAGTAAAGTGTTTGGCTCATGTTAGACATTCAATAAATATTTTTGAATTTCATATACATGGAAGGCTGTGTATCAATTTGCCTCACGTGATGAGAACAAGCCAATAAACTGATCATCAGGTCAAGAAGATGTTAAGAGCATAAAGTCTGGTACCAAAATGCCTGGGCCTGAACCCCAAGTGCACCACTTACTAGTGTGTGACCTTGAGTAAGTTACTGAGTTACCCTAAACCTCTTAAAGTCAGTATAACAATGCTTACTTAACAGGGTTGTTAGAGATCAGTTCAGCTCAGTTCAGTCGCTCAGTTGTGTCCGACTCTTTGCAACCCCATGGACCGCAGTATACCAGGCCTCCCTGTCCATCACCAACTCCCAGAGTCCACCCAAACCCATGTCCATTGAGTCGTTGACACCATCCAACCATCTCATCCTGTTGTCCCCTTCTTCTCCTGCCCTCAATCTTTCCCAGCATCAGGGTCTTTTCAAGTGAGTCAGCTCTTCGCATGAGGTGGCCAAAGTATTGGAGTTTCAGCTTCAACATCATTCCTTCCAAAGAACACCCAGGACTGATCTCCTTCAGGATGGACTGGTTGCATGTCCTTGCAGTCCAAGGGACTCTCAAGAGTCTTCTCCAACACCACAGTTCAAAAGAATCAGTTCTTTGGTGCTCAGCCTTCTTCACAGTCCAACTCTCACATCCATACATGACCACTGGAAAAACCATAGCCTTGAATAGATGGACCTTGGCTGACAAAGTAATGTCTCTGCTTTTTAATATGCTGTCTAGGTTGGTCATAACTTTCCTTCCAAGGAGCAAGCGTCTTTTAATTTCATGGTTGCAATCACCATCTGAAGTGATTTTGGAGCCCCAAAAAAGAAAGTCAGCCACTGTTTCCACTGTTTCCCCATCTATTTGCAATGAAGTGATGAGACCGGATGCCATGATCTTAGTTTTCTGAATGTTGAGCTTCAAGCCAACTTTTTCACTCTCCTCTTTCACCTTCCTCAAGAGGCTCTTTAGTTCTTCTTCACTTTCTGCCATAAGGGTGGTGTCATCTGCATATCTGAGGTTGATATTTCCCCTGGCAATTTTGATTCCAGCTTGTGCTTCTTCCAGCCCAGCATTTCTCATGATGTACTCTGCATATAAGTTAAATAAGCAGGGTGACAATATACAGACTTGACGAACTCCTTTTCCTATTTGGAACCAGTCTGTTGTTCCATGTCCAGTTCTAACTGTTGCTTCCTGACCTGTATACAGGTTTCTCAACAGGCAGGTCAGGTGGTCTGGTATTCCCATCTCTTTCAAATTTTCCACAGTTTATTGTGATCCACACAGTCAAAGGCTTTGGCATAGTCAACAAAGCAGAAATAGATGTTTTTCTGGAACTCTCTTGCTTTTTCGATGATCCACCGGATGTTGGCAATTTGATCGCTGGTTCCTCTGCCTCAGGCATCCTTATAAAGCACCCAGTAAGTACAGTGTCTAGGCTGATAGATGTTAAATAATTATCTTACCATTTTCAGGAATAAAAGAGTCAGTAGGATTGAATATGCATATTGAACATGCAAAAAGTGTTAAAATTTGGTAGACAGAAGGAAAGAGACTTAGAAAACTGGATGGGGGGGGGGGGCGGATATAGGAGTGACAGTGTTGATATAGCCCTTAATCTTGTATTGAACTCTCATGTGCAACTAACGCTCTGTTTGAGTTTGTTCCATGTTCACCCTCAGTGTCAGACATGTGTGTATATCTGGAGAGTCTTTCTGCTTCACTTTAGACTCTTTCAACTCATGGCAAAAGTACAACTCACATGGCTTAAACTCTAAAGTGAACTGATTGGTTCATGCAGCTTATGATATAAAGATAACCCTGACTTCAAGCAAAGCTACATCCATGGCTTTAAAATGCCATCAAAAGCCCAGTTATTTTTATATCTCACTCCAAACATGACCATCAGAGGCTGTCCAAGGACACTTTCATCTACCTTCATGTTCAACAGAGAAGTCAGAGCTTTAAGCCGAAGTCATCGCATGCACTCTGATGGTCCCAGGAAAGGACCCATGACTCAGGCTCTTCCACTAAGAGCTGATATTGGGATGCTTAACTGTCCTTTAGTCAATTCACCATGATCAGGAGATAGGCTATACTGATTTGTTTCAACTAATCTAGATCCACCAGTGAAATTGAATTAGGGTCAATCTCATCAAACTGTAAGGCTGAAAATAAGGGAGAGGAAGCTTCCAAACATCTTAGAAGTAGTGTTCTCATTAAGAGAGGGAATGAATGTCTACCAGAAAACAATGGTGCTTGAAATCAGGAAGCATCCTTGGAAAAGATCTCATCTCACAGGAGGGAGAGACCAGACTTCTGAGTTTCTTCCAAGGACCACACCCCGTAGAAGGCAAGGGTGGAGAGTATGGCTGGTGTCCTCTTGCAGGAATATTAGAAACTCTTCCATGATGGGTGGCATGATAATTGTACCAAGAAGAAAACCAAAGATCATCCAATTTGCCCTAAAAGCTCAGTTAAGGACTCAGATCCAAAAGGTCTGACTCTAAAATCACGTGGTCTTGCAGAGCCTCATAAATCGAAGTCCCAGTTGAAATAGCCAAACTTCACAGCCTCCAGAAAGACTTTATGACCGTAGACCCCAAAGCAAATGGATAGGTTTGTCTAAGTAGAGTACATACAGAATAAGTACCACTCTGTTTCGTGTCTTCTAACCTTTGCACACCTGGAATCAAAGACAATAGCGGAATATTACAAATCTGTAAGCCTCAAAGTTGTCTTTCCACTAAGTGTGTAACTCTCCTTTTTCGTAGCATAAAAACTTCTATTATGCATATTTAGGTACTTGGCACCAAGCTGCTTGCATCATGTCAATGTTTGCTGTGCTAACTTTGCATCTAAAAGTTATTCAACACACTGAGATATGAGAAAACACATTTTTACCTTGAAGAAGCAGTACTTGGATTCTGCAGCATGTTCTAATGTGTTAAATGTCGAAAAAGTACTGGGAATATAAGAACTGGGAAAGGCACTGCAGCTCTCGCCCTAGATGGCCTGTGCAGCTAAAAGATGCAGGGACGTCATGGCACTGCATTTTGGGGTCAGCCCATAGATTTCAAAGAGGAATGCAAACGGAGAGGTGAGAAAATGCATTGGTGATTGTTTACTAGGGCCTGCGGTTCACCCAGTACCAGCCATCAGCAAAAGCAGCTGCAGCCACAGAACGAAGAACCTGGCAAGGACAGGACGACATGCCGCTCTTGGTTGTCTGAGCTGAGCACCCGCGGGTGTCCCATCTCCTTTCTCGCTCACGTCTACCCTGCAAAGGGGGGAATGTTATCTCAGTTCTGCAAATGAAGGGCCTGGCAATTGGACAGGTCAAGTTATTGGCTACAAGGTGACTTGTGCCATTCTCGGGCTGCTGGCACAAGGAGACCCCCGAATCACTTATTTCTGAGCCAACTTTCCTTTCTAGACCTGGGTCAGCAGTGAGGCCTCTAGCTTCTCCCCTGATGGGAAGTTCCTCTGTCTCTGGGTCTCCTCAGTGCTTCGAACCTTAGACAAGATGCTGTTGGAGCTTCTGTTTCGATAATGCAACATACTGCTCATAAATCAGCAGAGAAATAAACTTGCTCTCAGTCCCCCTTATTTAAAGACTTTGAGAAAGCAATGGTGACTTGGAGAAGGCCTGTAGCTACAGCTGTGCATTTCAGTCACTATTTCACACACACACATGGAAATGGTTGTACATCATATCAAGGAAGGAGAGGGAACAAAATTGAAATTAAACTTTTAAATCCTTTCTTTGTTTAGAAGTTATATTAGCTTGCATTTTGTGTTTGTACTTAGGAGTAAAGGGTGCTTGTATTTCAGTGTCTCCAAAGAGAAAAGAATGGAGCACTATTTATTTCTGATGATAATAATAGGTGCTATTAGCCTATTATAGCTAAAATAAATTGTTGCATTACAATTACCTTATAATTTAATAATACTGTAATATAATAAATATCATTATAACAAATAAAGCCATGTTTTGCATCTGGCTGCCAATTTATGACCACATACAGACGTGAGACTTCAGTGCATGGGTTTGCTTTCCCATTTACAAGCACAAAGCTGCCAGGTAATCTTCTAGATTGGGATCTGTCAACTAAGGCCCACAGGCCGGATTCAGCCAGCTCTGTTTTTAGACTTTTATTAGAACACAGCTATAGCTGTGTATTTTTGTACAGTCTATGGAGGCTTTCAAGTTATAAGAGTAGAGTTGGGTAGCTGTGACAAGGACTCTGCAGTCTGTTGTTCAGTTGCTAAGTCTCGTCTGAATCTTTGTGAACCCATGGACTGCAGCGTGCTAGGCTTCCAGAACTACGAATATTTATCTGGTCCTTTCCAAAAAAGGTGGCCTGACTCTGATCTAGATTATGTGACAGCGTTTATTTATTTATTTTTATTTTGACAGGTGTGCCTGGCAATACTTAGCCTAGCTTATCAATATAAAAATGATAAAATTATCCTACATCCATTATTTTGCCACCTTTGCATCCTTTACTAGCTCTATAATGAACTATAAGACATTTGTTGTTTAGTCACCATGACTGACTCTTGTGAACCCATGGACTGTAACCTGCCAGGCTCCTCTGTCCTTGGGAGACAAGAATACTGGAGCATGTTGCCATTTCCTCCTTCAAGGGATCTTCCTGACCCGAGGATCGAACCCACATCTCCTGCATTGGCAGGCAGGTTCTTTACCACTGAGCCACCAGGGAAGCCCGCAATAAGGCCTAACAATAGGAGAAAATATATTGTTTATTATTAGAAGAAATATTGTTTTCCTTTACTCAGACCTCTTAGAGACTTGAATTAGTGTCACTGACATTTATGAAGCACCTACTATGTTCCAAATACAGCAATCCTTACTCAGATTCTAACACTCCTTGGAGTGGAGTCAACTCAGTCATGTCCAACTCTTTGCAACCCCATGGACTGTAGCCCACCAGGCTCCTCCGTCCATGGGATTTTCCAGGCAAGAGTACTGGAGTGGTCTGCCATTTCCTTCTCCAGGGGATCTTCCCAATCCAGGGATTGAACCCAGGTCTCCCACATTGCAGACAGGTGCTTTACCATTTGAGCCGAAACAATGATGCCTAGTGTTGGTAATAGAGCATTATGAAAACTCCTCAATGGACTTCGAAAAAAAACAGGTCTATTCGACAAATCGATAAATAAGTATTTTCTCTCTTTTGGTGCCCAGATAGATTAGGAGCAAAAATGCAGAGCACCATGCGATATCTAGTGATGATGATCAGCACGCCCTCCCAAGCCACTGCCGCACTCCTTTGATATTCCAAAAGTGTTGTTACCTTACAGCAATACCAAATAATTTTAACTCCTCTTTCACAAAGATGCCAATTATAAACCAATTCCTTTCAGATTAAGTACACTTTGATAGCAATTCCCTTATACCAAAAAATATAGCCCAAGATAATGGGCTGTGAGTATAGTTTCAATGCTAATAAGAGGCAGTTTAACAGCCTAGAGAAGTTCATTCTGACTACATTTTCATTGCCGTGATAAACAGCATATAATGCCCCTCAATTATAGCTTTAATGTAAAAAAATTGAAGTTATAAGACAATTTATCCCAACTAAATTGTGATTTCACTTCTGAGATGTTGCCCTTTTTATAAATAAAAAATCCACTTACCCATTCCATTGTTCTCAGGTTGGGTTTTGACAGAGAGATCGATTTTAGGAAAAAAAGAATTACAGGTGAAATCATTGATACCACTATAAGGAAATTAACGGGAGTTCGGTCAGGTCACCACAGCTGAAACACAGCTCTCCCCTGTACTCTCAAACCACACTGGAAAATAGCATGCTACTGATGATTGCAACCTTCAGTGGAGTCAAGAATTCCAGCCAACTGTGTGCAACAAAACGAAGGAACACTTCAGGGAAATTTCTGAATTGCAAGCAAAGGTTCATTTTTTTTTTTTTTACTTTATTGGAATACACACACACACACACACACACACACGTACTTTTGGAATATCAAAGGAATGCGGCAGTGGTCTTGGGAGGGCGTACTGAACACCATCACTTGATATCACATGGTACTCTGCATTTTTGCTCCTAATCAATCTGGGTAGCAAAAGAGAGAAAATATTTATTTATCGATCCATCTAATAGACCTCTCAAAAGTCTTTTCCAACACCACAGTTCAAAAGCATCAATTCTTCAGCACTCAGCCTTCTTTATGCCCATCTCTCACATCTGTATATGACTACTAGAAAGACCATAGCTTTGACTAGACGAGGCTTTGTTGGCAAAGTGATGTCTCTGTTAGTGGCACTGAAAAGCCACTGATGGCCTCTTCTAAAGGGTAACCGCTATTTAGACTTCTGAAAGTATCAGTGAGCTTTGTGTGTTTATAGTGTGTATAAAAGTAATCTAACCCTCATGACTGGCTTTAGTCACTCACCATTATGTGTACAAGAGCCACTCAGATTGGGGGCTGTGTGTGTGTGTACATTGTATAGGATGTGTCTAAATGTTTTTTCCCAGAGATTAAGCTTTTTAACAATTTTAATAATTATGGATTTATTTATATTTAGGCAAAAGAATGCAAGAACTTCAAACCTATGGTTTCAAGGAAGCTTCTAGCAAAACCAACTTTAAGAAGACAGTGGCAATCCTGTACGTGAAATATTCATCACAACTTACTGGTAATAGTAAAATACTGAAACAGCCTGTCTTAGGCAACTGGGGTGATCATCCACATAACCTCAGCTAAGGCAAAGATGCCACGTCCACTGTTACACAGGAGGGTAAGGCTTCAACGTGTGATTTTTGGAGGACACAAACATTCAGTCCATAGCGCACCTTAAATGTCCTTAGATGAGAAATAGTTGACCAGCTCCAGCATATATGTGCAATGGAACCTTATTCAGTAATAAAAAGAACTGAGTGGTACACACAATAATCTGGATGAACTTAAAGGTCATTATTCTTACTATTCATAGTGAAAAGTGTTCATCATAAAAGACTGCATATTGTATGAATTCATTTATGTAAGGTTCTCAAAACCATGGAGCTGAACAGATTAGTAGTTTTCAGAGGACAAGGCAGGAGGAGAGGGGAACGGTAAGACTGGGGTAAGCACAAAGGAGTAACCACTGTCTGTCCCAATTTCAAATTTAAATAAGTGCCCACATTTCATTTGGAAACCTTATCCCCATATTCTGATCCTTGTACTGATCTGTGCAATTGATTTTCTCGTTTTTTCAAATGTTTTTTGGAGTAGAGTTGATTTACAATGTTGTATCACTTTCAGAAGCACAGCCCCAGTTGAATCAGTTATACATACACATATATGCAGATGTTCAAGCTGGATTTATTAGAAAAGGCAGAGGAACAAGAGATCAATTTGCCAACATCCACTGGATCATCAAAAAAGCAAGAGTTCCAGAAAAACATCTACTTCTGCATTACTCACTATGCCAAAGCCTTTGACTTTGTGGATGACTTTCCACTACAAACTGTGGAAAATTCTTAAAGAGATGGGAATACCAGACCCACTGACCTGCCTCTTGAGAAATCTGTATGCAGGTCAGGAAGCAACAGTTAGAACTGGACACGGAACAGACTGATTCCAAATAGGAAAAGGAGTACGTCAAGGCTGTATATTGTCACTCTGCTTATTTAACTTATATGCAGAGTACATCATGAGAAACACTGGGCTGGAGGAAGCACAAGCTGGAATCAAGATTGCCGGGAGAATATGCAGATGACACCACCCTTATGGCAGAAAGTGAAGAAAAACTAAAGAGCCTCTGAATGAGAGTGAAAAAGGAGAGTGAAAAAGTTGGCTTAAAACTCAACATTGAGAAAATGAAGATCTTGGCACCCAGTCCCACCACTTCATAGCAAATTGATGGGGAAACAATAGAAACAGTGACAGCCTTTATTTTGGGGGGCTCCAAAATCACTGCAGATGGTGACTGCAGCCATGAAATTAAAAGACGCTTGCTCCTTGGAAGAAAAGTTATGACCAACCTAGACAGTATATTAAAAAGCAGAGACATTACTTTGCCAACAAAGGTCCATCTAGTCAAGGCTATGGTTTTTCAAGTGGTCATGTATGGATGTGAGAGTTGCTAAAGAAAGCTGAGCGCTGAAGAATTGATGCTTCTGTACTGTGGTGTTGGAGAAGACTCTTGAGACTCCCTTGGACTGCAAGGAGATCCAACCAGTCCATCCTAAAGGAAATCAGTCTTGAATATTCATTGGAAGGACTGATGTTGAAGCTGAAACTCTAATACTGTGGCCACCTGATGTGAAAAACTGAGTCATTTGAAATGACTCTTATGCTAGGAAAGATTGAAGGCGGGAGGAGAAGGGGTCGACAGAGGATGAGATGGTTGGGTGGCATCACCGACTCGATGGACATGAGTTTGAGCAAGCTCCAGGAGTTGGTGATGGACGGGGTGCTGGCGTGCTGCAGTCCATGGGGTCACAAAGAGTCGGACATGACTGAGCGACTGAACTGAACTGACCTGGACACATATATGCACTCTTCTCAAGGCTCTTTTCCTATATAGATCACTACAGAGTACTAAGTAGAGTTCCCTGTGCTGCACCGCAGGGTCTGATTGGTTCTCTGTTTCATACATACTGGTGTGTATTAGTCCCAAACTATCAATTTGTCCTTCTCCTGCTTTTCCTCTCAGTAACCAAACATTTGTTTTCTACATCTGGGACTTTTCCTATTTTGCAAATACATTCATTTGTACTTTTTTTTTTTTTTTTTAGATTCCACATGTAAATGGTATCATACAATATTTGTGTCTCCATCTGACTTACTTCACTAAGTATATCAATATAGCTTTCACTTCGTTTGATCATCAGAATCCTTTCCACTTTGCCCTTTAGCAAGCACTGTTGGCTACCATTGAATTCTGAAAATCTTCCGTCTCTTCTCATTTATCTTGTGTTTCAAGCTGAAACCAGGTTCTCTCGGGAACACCATTTCCCCTCACACTTCTCTTGCATACCACTAGGCTGGTTGAGAAGTGATCATGGTCTTTAACTATCTTACCACATCCAATCCTTCCCCCCACACCTCCTTGCTCTCTCTCTAGCTCTGACCCCTTCGTCACCAGACGACAATTTCCAAACCCCATTTTGTTATTTTCTTGAACTCTCCCCACATTATTTCAGCATCCCCTCTTGCAGTTGCATATGTCTTAGACCTGTAGCTAGCAGAATCTAGGACCTCATCTTAATTCACCTTTCTCTGCTCACCATCTTCAATCTTTCTTGTTTGCATCCTCTAACATTCCAACTCCACAAGGGCCTCTGCAATCTATAGATCCTGTGTTTGAAACTGCCTTTTAACTCTTTACACCCTCACTTCACTTTTTAAAAATTTATTTTATTGAAGTATTTGTTGTTCAGTTGCTCAGTCGTGTTCAATTCTTTGCGACCCCATGAACTGCAGCACACCAGGCTTCCCTGTCCTTCACTGTCTCCCGGAGTTTACTCAGACCTGTGTCCACTGAGCTGATGATGCCAATGAAGCATAGGTGAAGTATTATTGAAGTATAGTTGATTTTCGCTGTTGTGATGATTTGGCTATACACACACATACATCATTTCCAGTGTTCTTTTCCCTTGTGGCTGATCACAGGGTATTGAATAGGACCTGGTTGTCTATCTGTTGTACACAGAATGGCTTGCCTCTTCGAGTCTCACACTCTAGTCGGTCCTCCCCACCTTCTGTCCATCTTGACAGGCACACGCCCGTTCTCTGAGTCTGACCCTCCGCTCACCTCTCACCCAGGTGAAACTCCGCAGCCAGTCTTTATTATCACTGCTTGGAATATGCTCTTTCCTTTGCTCTCTCCCTGCCTCTCTCTTTGGCTTACTCACTTGAACAACGCGACTCGAGTCGAATCCAACTCTTGTCTTATCCTCACCTGCCCTCATGGAACTAAACGGAGCTGGAAATAAGCACAGGACCGCTGAGTCGCCTCGCTTCGAATCCCTGCTCCCTCTTCAAGGAGAGCCTTTACGGTGGCTGACCGATCACACGGCGTTTCCCCAGTCCACTCACTCTCCAGCTTTCCTAGATGACTGCTTTGTACCTCTCTCGCTTTCCTCAAATATGAACCGTTCCTCCCTTGTCCTCGTCCTCATTTTTTGAGGAAATGGAGGGAATCAGATGAGGAGCTTCGCAAATTCTCAGCCCTGCACCCGTCACCTCTCTGCGTCCGCTTCAGACGCCACCGGCTTCTCCCCTGCTGCAGGAGCATCCCCTCTGCCAGGAAAGGCCAGTCCCTGCCCTTGGGCACTTGATCGCATCCTCTTTTGCCTCCGAATCGCTCTAGTGATTTTCTCTCTCCTAAATCAACACCTCCCATTCCCCGAATTTTACTCATCTGCATATAAATGTCTAAAGGATAAACTGTCTCAACGCTACCCTTTCCTCCCCTTTTCTTTATAGAGAACAAGTGTCTGTACTCACACTTCTCACGTTTTCTCCTCTCATTCTCTCCCAATCTCTAGACAAGTTTCATTCTCCGCACTTGGTGAAAAGAGAACCCTTGTCAAGGTCCTGAGTGGCCTTCATGTTGGAAACCTAATGGTCAAGGCTCCGTCTTTCTTTTTCGCTTGGTCTATCAGCGACCTGTTCCCCTTGCTCCCCGCCTTCTTCCCAAGCCCTCCCTTCCCATAACGTCTGAGGATCTTCCCTCCACCTCCTAGTTGCGCCCTCTCCGTCTTGCCTGGTGGGTCTTCCCCATCCTTCCAGCCTTGGGATGTTGGGGTGCCCCTGCTTTGTTCAGCCCTGGAGGACTTCTCTCACTCCAAGCTCTCTCGTCTGTGGAGGCTCTGGTAACTAACAAAGTTCTATCTCCAGCCAAGCCTCTGCTCTGAAATCCAGACTCACTATAGCCAAGGACCCATCTCAGACTGCTCCCTGAAGAGCTAACAACCATCTCACATTCAACTTGTTGAAAACTGTGTCCCCTCTAAAAATCTACTGCCTCCACTTTTCTGCTTGCTAAGACACAAAATCCTGGAGTCACACCCGATTTTTCTTCTCTCTGCCGTATCTCTGATCCACCAGAAAATCCTGCAGACGCCACTGTGGACTCCGGTTGGATAGCGGATATTGTCTTATCACTTTCACACTCACCATCTCACCTGGATTATTAGGGTGGTCTCCCAATCAGCCTACCTGGGTTCACTTCTGTCCCCTGCATGCCATTCTCAATCAAGCCACTAGAGTGACGTCAGTAGAAAATAGGTACCTATGTGTCCATCCCCTTCTCAACGCCCTCCAGTGCTTCCAGTCTCATTGGGAGAAAAAGCCGGAGTCCTGTATGCACATAAGCTGTCTTTGGCCATGGATGTCTGCCCTTCCCATGGCCTCCCTGACAGACTCTCCCGTTGATGCACCTCCCTCCCACCATTAATTCACCAGCTCACTCCGCTCCATCCACCCCAGCCACACTGGCTTCCTCCAGCTCCTGCCTCAGGACTCCTGGATACGCAGCGTCCTCTGCCTGGAATGTCCTTCCTCTAGATAACCACTGACTGCGTTGCCTCCTTCCGATCTTCTCTCACACGTCTCCTTCTCCTTGGAGCCTTCCCTGACTGCCTTATTTAAGTGGTAGTTCAGTCCTGCCCACGTCGCACCCTCCTTCCCTGAGTGTTGTAGTTTTCTCCTCTGCACTTTTCACCCACATGCTATCCCTTTCTCTGTTTCACTTACTGTTTATTTTCTGCCATAAAGGCAGAACTTTTGTCTGTTTCCTCAACCCTCCATCCACTAATAAATTTCTAGACCCTCAGAGAATGTTGTGGCTGTAATATTCATATTAATATTTAGTAGGAAGACAGTATTTTCCAGAACCTCTGACAGTTAGATTAGAGTCATGTGACTGATTTATGGTTAATGGAATGTGAGCAGAAGGGCCGTAAGCCACCTCCAGGGTTGGCCCATTAAGCCTTTCATGGGTGATCTCCGCCTCTCTTCCTGTTCAGCAAACTTGGAGGCCGTTTGTTACAGATGGCAGCACCTGGATATAGAAGAAGCACGGGTCCCAGAGTGACCAGCACTAGAGTGTGACACAAGCAAGAAATAAATCCTTGCACTAAGCTACTGATAATTTAGAATTTTTAAAGGAATTAACATACCATGCAGCACTCAATAAATATTTGTTAATTAGGAAATTTAAAATTTTACATTATTATTAATCAAACTCTCCTCAAGAGACATAACACTATTCCCTAACCTAGCAAACAAGATACATGGAGCACAATTTACCCATTAATGTAGAATATTGCTCTGCATGCTACAATCACACCTGTAAAGACGGCGGTGTGCACTGCTGCGTGCCCTTTGTACTTTTCAAAACCCAGTCTTCTCCTCCTGATTTCTTTTCTCTCCGTTTTTCTGGCCTTCCATTTTTTGTTCACTGTTGCCTTGACTTCTTGGGGTTTCAGTGTTAGTCCTCATATCTAATCTCAGACATAAGAATCCCCACTTCTACCTTTTTTGCCTTTTCCCTCTCATTTCCCCCTTACTTCTTGCTGTATTATTTTTGTTTTCCAGTTGATAATGGCAAGGCTTGAGATCTTTTTAGCTGTCACCATTGAAATAAGAGCATTGTGAACTATCTATGATACAATATCTTCTTTGTGGGTTCTTGCCTCGGCTCAAGTCTTGCCATGAACACTCAGATAAATACTCACAATAAAAAGCCTTTTCAAATTCTTTTGAAATTTGAGTCTGTCAGACATACAATCACCAAATAAAGATAACAGGATAATATAAATAAATTTTGGATAATGTTTTTCCCCTACGTTTTCTATGGATTCACTTTACCTTATTTTGCTGTCTATAAGATTTACTTATGCATATATGCATAAGTAATTCTTATAGACAGCAAACCCCCCCAAATTTACTAGTGAACTAAAATAATCCTTTGAAGACTAGAGGAAATGGTATCCCTTGTGGTAACACTTGAGATTATTTTCAAACACAACTTTTTTAAAACAATTTTAATCTAATCAAAATGTAGTTATAGCCTGGAATTAAAATATGCAAGAAGTAGATTTCTTAATGGTTTATTTCAATGGGATGTGAAGTTAGAATTGTTAAGAAATGCAGAGTGCTAATTAACCAGAGTTAGAGAGCTGAGGATGAAATTAAATATCCTGACATGAACTCTTGATCAGCTTTCCTTAAAAATTCAGAGCCCAGTTGACTGGCTGATACAAAGCTGCAAGGCCTTGCCTTTCTGACTCCTGGGGTGGGTGCATTTAGTTATCCCACCAACCAGCAGGGGGAGACACAGGATGCTCCTTGTAACTAACCCAAGGTATGACTTCTGCACCCTGAGACCTCACCAGGCCTTTCTTTGTCCATAACAAGTAGAACAAGTTAGTCCAGTCTGACAAAGCTCACCCCTCTTGGTGTTTCTGAGTTACAGTTGATTTTGCATCCAAGTGACTCACTACAAGGAGGGACTTGTGTGTATTTGTTGCTTTTGCAGATACGAGATTCTATCAGTTTTTTAAATATAAGTTTTGGCCTATGCTTCTAAAACATTCATAAATCTGATTGAAGTTCAGCCATTAATAAATTAAGCTTTACTCTATCACCTAATTATTACCTCCAATAATCTTAGCCCAATAGTTAAATTTTATAGGAACTAACAAAAGCAATTCTAACAGAGAAAATGACAAACCATTGAACTTTTAAACTGTCTTGGCAGGTTAGAAAGGCTAAGCTTTGTGTCCTAGGAGCCAGATAACCAAACCTGGGGTAGGAAGACCTCCCAAAGAAGACAAATACTAGTTCCTAAGGTAAGTGCTGGGGATAAAGGAAGGTCATGGCACTTGCCCTTTGGATAGAAAGACATTTAAGAAATAATTTCTGGACAGTATGATCCATGCAAAGCAAAGAAATAAACGTGGATGAGGGACTGAAGTGGCTTAGAGGAAGGAGGGACTCACGTCAAGTGGAGTATGGCACCGAGGCCAGCTTCTTAAAGAGAAACAGCGCCTGAGCACGGCGGCAAAGAATAACTGGGAGGAGGAAGACAGCTAATTTCGGTCAAAAGAGAATAGATTGTGAGACGACGTAGAAGATGCCACTCTGTCTGAGCAATTCCTCTCTGTTCATGTTCCCAGGAGTAATTTGGTAGGCACCACACGAGATGAAGCTGAGGAGGCAGATGTGGGCTCCAGTGCAGAATCCTGGACCAGGGAACAGGCTCCTGGGTGACCCAGGAGAGAAGGCTCCTAGCTGATCAATGACGCTAAAAATCAGGTAGTTACTCAGGCCCTGCTAACCTGCTGACATAAGTGGTGTGTCATAAAGGAGACCGAAAGAATATGGAAGTATAGGCTAAAACTGAGCACCTTGAAGGGTCATAACCCATGCCTCGATCCTTCAGGAAGATCATCTTCACCACGTTAGCAGAAGAATAGTAGATATGAGTAACTGGGTAGCACAGGTTCTCAAAAGTTAAATGATATCCTCAAAGATAATTTCAACTTCAGATTTATCCTGATTTGCAGCAATTTTTCCTTCTTTAGGCTTTAATTTTAAAGATGAAATATTGGTTTATGGAAGGGTCTCAGCAGAGTTCCTTAACACACCATACCTCGAGTTCTTAGATAACAGTAAAGGTAAAACAACTTAGAACAAACACCTGTCTTGCTTTTCCCACTTGATATCCTTGATGAATAATTTCTATCTAATCTTCTACTAATTTTATAGAACACTGGGTAGAGATGATGCCTTTGGAGAGCTAAATTCCTACTTGTGCTTTGTTAGAAAGTAAGTGTGTTGTTGCTTTTTAATATGTTATTTGAAAAAAGTAAAGATGGAGTGTGCCAGAGTCCCCACCCAAATCTTAACACCCCTTTCTCAAAGACAAATGAAACCCTTAAAAGTTTACGCAAGACCTAATTATGAGTTTGTAAGCATTTTAGGGGATTGAAAATGTATGGTCTTGGGTGGCAAGAATGAGAAGTAAATATGTTATTTTCAGCCCAGAAAGCAGAGGTTAACAACTTCTCAGTTACAGGACACAGCACTTTTGAGAGGTCTCGGGTTTTGCCAGTAGAAAAGACACAGAGACATAAAAAGACAAGGAGTGAAAGAAAGAAGAGAAAGAAAGAAGCAAGAAAAAATGACTTTCTTTCACTCTCATCCAGAAAAAGCCATTTATCAGCAGTAGCACGGCTCAGTGAGAAAAGATGGACTGTACAAATTGTCAGGCTTTGGCTCCTTTATCTCCTGGCTGCGTGACCCTGGCTGCTGTTGAGTGTTGCCAACACTTAACATCTTTGAACCTGCTCTGAAGCAGTGCAGTCACAGGTGCCCTAACCACACAGACTTGTGGAGATTGTTAAATGAGATAATGCTCTAGAAGTTGAGGTACAATATCTGCACAAAGATGTTGATCCATAAATGTTAGTCCGATCACTTTTCACCAACCCTACTGTAGAACTGTAAAGATTATCCAACTGAGAGGAACTCAAATGCATAACAAATTCTGCAAATTCTTTGGTCTTTAGACTAGAGATCAAGCCTCAAAACTGAGTTTTCAAAATTGAGTAAGCACTACATTGTCATGATGAAACCAGCAGCGAAGAATCCCTCATGAAGCTAGAAGAGTCTAGAACAGTCTAGAACAGTCTAGAAGAGAAATAAGTTAATAATGATAAGAACACAAAGAAGGCTCTACAGTGGGAATCACAGGCTATGATGGATCAAGTGACAGGAAGACCCAGTCTTCTCTGTATGAGATGTCAAAGCAGACATCCAGGAAGGACTGGTCCAGGCATAAGAAAGACACAAAGAGGGAGGAGCCATCTGGGCAGACGGGGAGTTCACCTGGGGAGGGAAGAGGGGACGGCGAGCTCCCGACTGAAGGAAGTGCAGAGCAGCTGGAGTATGGAGATCACATGTCTTCAGGCCTTTGCATCCCAAGAAAGTAAGGACCAAGCCATTCTCTTCTTTCTTTCCATGTGATGCTCTTTATCCTATTTACTGAGTAACCTTCAACAATAACAATAACAAAACAGTATCAATAAAACAGTCCTTCTCTTGTAAGTGGATGAATCTTAACCCCTTTTCACACTTACTAATCACTGCCTAGTTAGAAAAGATGCAGAAATTATCTAACAAGATAATTCTAGAATATGTACCAACTGTACATTTTGAGCCAAACACTCAAAAGACAAAAGGAAAAAAAAAAGAAAAGAAACCACCAAAAAGGAAAAAAAAAAAAAAACACAAAACAACACTGGTAGTGTTAATGTATTCAAACCATGTGGCTGAAAGTTGAGTGATTTCCTGGCTCAGAGCAAACAAAGACCACCTTTCTGTGTCTCACCCTCTCATCACTTTTCACCGACTCTCTACAGCTCATCCTATATGTGGTGAAGGAAAAAGGGACCAGCCACCTTTTTCTACAGACTAGAGCTTATGTGGACATGCAGAAGCCAGCCAGCCTCCACAGGATGACCAGCAAGGAGCCATTAGCAGTGAAAAGAAATTCCAAACACTCCTCTCACATTCAAGCAATTTCTTTGGAGTCTCCTGCTCCGGCCTGAAATTCTAGAGCCACTTTATTTCTTTTCTCTTTAGTTTTGGCCTGGTTTGACCTGCCATCTCACCTGTGGAGATTCCCCACCGTCCTGATAAACTTCTGAGTGACCCAGCTACTCAGCTGAGGCAATGGGTCAGATCCTTCCAACAGGATGTATCTCTCTGTTGGGAAGGTCACTCTGTTCAATAACTGCTGACATTCTTGACCATTCACTATGGCCATAAAAGCACCAGGAATCACTAATATCCTCTTTGATCACCTGATCATCCTCAGAGTCCTTGCCTTTCCGTCTTCAGGTCTAAAAAATAGGGATGGGATGAATGAAAGAATAAGTTTTTTCTCAAAAGAATATGATGAGTATTAATAGATCAAGTTTTAATCATCAGTTTATGGACTCCTATGAGTCAGGGGTTGGCACACTTTGTCCTGTACAAGGCCAGTAGTAAATATTTTCAGCCTTGCACGTGCCATGGGCAATCTCTATGGCAACTACTCAGTTCTACCATTATATCATGAAAGCAACCATAGACAATAGGTAAATGAGTGAATGTCACTGTTTCAATGAAACTTTACTAATAAAAACAGCAGTGGGTCAGATTTGGCCTATGGTCTATAGTTTGCTGATCCCTGTTAAACTTTAAAGTGCTATTAAAGTTACATTTTGCCTGAGGGGTAACTAACATGTGGTTAGAGATTTCAGGCCCCTGCTGCCTCTCCTGGCATTTTCTGTTACTCTTGCATTGCCCATGCTGACTTAGAGAGGAAAGAGCTGAAGCAGTCTGCAGTAAGGTAAGCCCATTCAGAGGGCATTTCTACAATTATAATCTTGAACGCTTTTCATAATCAAATGATGATAATTGTGATTTAACCTTGAGCTCATGTTTATTCTGACAAATTCCCAGTGATACCCACATTGGCATTGAGGCTGTATGTCACATACCCAGGAATTTTGAAGGAACCGTGTGTCTTTTCATGTAAATCTTGCTAGGCTCATGGATCACTGACCTGCTTTAGGTGGTGTGAGGCATATCAGTTCCTCACTGAATATACAGAATAGACCCATCCGTCCTATTTCCTTCTGAGACTTTATTTATAAAGTGAGTTGTGGGTACACACACACCAATTTCAAACCAAGGGAGCCTGACCATTTTGATTTTTTTCCCTGTCAAGATGCCAGAAGCAGGTAGAGCACTTTACCAATGTCCCACTTGCCGAATTTCTATTTTAACGTCAAAGCTGTTAGAACCCAAAGACAAAGCACAAAGCCCTCTCAGCCAGGCAACCCCTATTGTTCCGTTTTACACTGGTTAAAATAATAAATAAAGGAATGGTGAAACAGATTGTTTTTGAAACTGATAACACAATTTGTTCTCCTGCCTCATATGTTAGACTTCCGCCTGCAGCAAATATTTACAGCAGAGTTTTAACCCTCTCAAAATCAGCCTGGTTATGTAAGGGCTGCGATTGTCTTTCCTCCCATCATACCCTTGGCAATGGGGCTTTAAGAAGGAAAAAGTAGCAACCTCAGACGCTATCCTGTGTGTGTGGCCAATGTTTAGTTATAGGAAGATGTGCAGATAGAAAGCGTAGTCCCAAACTTGTTGTTGTCAATTATTTAGCTTTCCCATAAACCATTAGACGGTCAAAAATATCTTTAATTGATTCCATCGCTACCTATGCTAGTCATTATTTATTACTATAACAAACTTCTCCATGGGAACAGCTAATTGTGCCTCCCCGGTGGCCACTTCAAGTGGAATAAGCCGTGCACAGTGCAGCCTAAGATACGCTGAAAGGTCTTCAGCTTTGGGGATTTGATTAAAACTGTATTACATGAACACATCAGCAACCATTGCCAAAACAAAACACTAATTTAAAAAATCCTTCTGCTTTACTGCTTAACACAATTGAAAGGAGCTTTGTGTGTGTGTGTGTGTGTGCGTGTGTGCGTGTGTGTGTGTGTGTGTGTGAGATGGGGGTGGGAGCGCAGGGAGGGGGGTCGCCTATGCTGCCTCCTTTGCAGACAACCACATTTAGTGGAAGCAAGGTGGCCTTCTATGACACACTCAGGCACGAGGGAAGGGCAGTCCTGCCGGCTGTGTTGTGGGGACCTGCGACGACCTGCGAAGTCCCTGACCTGCTAATACTGACAACTGGTGCTCCAGAAAATGACTCGTACAAGAAGCAGATATCTTGCCCAACCTCCCCTAAGCACACCCTCCACAAACACACACATATGCACACACACCTTTAAAAGGAGCATAATTGTTAATCTGCTCTTTAGTAGAAAAGACAGATGTTATGGAAATAGTAAGCCACACTCTGCTAAGAGTGTTCTGTGGAAAGAGATTCCATAGGCAGCACACTCTGCACGGGGAAGATTTAGACAATTAAGCAACCGTTGTGAGGCATGCAGATGAATAACACATGCTAAATTAAATCAATACCAAACACTGTGTTGGAAATAGGTTAATTGTTTATCTGAAACTTCATGGAGGAAAAAAAGGAAGCAACAGTAGAATTTGTCAACGACCGGAAGCAGTCTACTGGCCTAGATTTACCACAGCCCAGAGAGCAGGGTGCCCCGTGAAATGATGTCCATGAGCCTTTTTAAAACATCATTTCTCCACCTAAGCAGAAATTCCAGAGTCATTTGAAAGAAGGTGGTGGGTGAGTGTGGCATCTGTAAAAATGTAAAGACCAACACACTGAAATACTGCTCAGTGAATATGGCTTCACAGGTGACGCCAGTGGTAAAGAACCTGCCTCCCAATGCAGGAGACATAAGAGACCCCAATGCAGGAGGCATAAGAGGCTCAGGTTCAGTCCCTGGGCTGGGAAGATCCCCTGGAGGATGAGATGGCAACCCACTCTGGTATTCCTGCCTGGAGAATCCCAGGGACAGAGGAGCCAGGCGGGGCTACAGCCCATGGGGTCGCGAAGAGTCGGACACGACCGAAGCCACCAAACACACACACACACAGGCTGAGCCGAAGCCCCCAAATGAAACCTGCGTCTTCATCTGCCACACGGATTCCTGCAGACTTACAGCTTAGGAGCAGAAGGCCTTTGTCGTTTCTTGTCTAAACTGGTTGATAAGCTGAGATTGTCCGCAATACTGTATGAGTGAATTAAAAACAACCCCTGTCCTTAATTTTTAAGTTTGAAGGTTATATTGTCCCTTAAATAGGTGCATTTTCTAATGTGTAGTTTGTCAAAGAAAAAAACTTTTAAACTATCTTTTATGTTAACCATAAATTTTTTTTTCAAATACAAAAATAAAAACAACAGTTGTCAAGAGATATCTCTCTGTCATTTGACTTCAATGAAGCATCACTCCATGCCAGTCAGAACGGCCACCACGAAAAGGTCAGCAAATAACAAATGCTGCTGTGGAGCACAGGGAAGGAACCCTCCTACCCTTGGGTAGGAATACCAATTGGTATAGCCGCTGTGGAAAGCAATGTGGGGGTTCTTCAAAGAATTAGAAGTGGAGCTGCCGTAGGATCCAGGGCATACATCCAGGTAACACTGTAACTTGAAAAGATACATGTACCCCAATGTTCATAACAGTGCAACCCAAAGTGGGGTCCAGCTGCCCACTGCTCACAGCCATTAAAGAGGGTGCTGGGAAGCAGGGAGGAGGGTGGCCTCCTGTCCAAAGGCTGACTGCCCCCACTGACAGTCAGCGGGCTAGAGCTTTCCTAGGCTGAGGGAGGAGGCTACGTGCAGAGACAGCGCAGTCTGACAGTCATCTTGAAACTGGTCACCCAATGGTCTGACCAGTGTCACCTTGACTGTTTCAAGTTCAGTTCCACAGTCGACTGTTCCCCATTTCCTTGCAGTCAGCTCTCGGATTATGGCAGCTTATACACACACACACATGGTCATGGCTACAGTTTTGTCATTATGTAGTAACTTATTCCTCATGTTTCAGTATCTGCAAGACAGCTCATAGGGAATGGCTCAGAATTTTATCTGTAGCCTTGAGAAGGAACTAAATGTCCTCGCCTATGCTTAATGGCTAAATGATTATTATTTAGTCTTGCTGGACTGTTTTCCTTTGCTTCTGCATTTTTTCACTTCTCTGATTAAACTTACTCCTTGGCTAAATTTCCACAGGCAAAAACGAGGCTGAGGAAAATGGGCAGTGGGCTTGAGGAGGACCCTAGGGTCCTGCTCCATTTTAGCAGCATTGTTTACAACAGATAAGGCATGGAAATAATCTTAATGTCCATTATAGATGAATGGATAAATAATCTGTGCTGTATACACACACAATGGAATACTACTCACCCATAAAAGTAGAATTAAATAATGCCACTTGCAGCAGACTGGATGGACCCAGAGATTGTCATACTAAGCAGACTAAGTCAGAAAAAGAAAGACAAATACCACATGATATCATGTGTATGTGAAATCTAAAACACAAAACAAGTGAACAAAACCAGAAGCAGACGCGCAGACGAGGGAACAGACTTGTGGTTGATACAGGGCAGGGAGGCGGGGTAGAGGAGGGAGGGCCTGGGAGCTGGGATGAGCAGAAGCAAACTGTTATATATAATGTGTGAACAATGAGGTCTACTGCATAGCACAGGGAACTGTATTCCATATCTTGTGATAAACCACAATTGAAGAGAATACAAAAAGGAATATGTGTGTATGCATAACTGAATCACTTTGCTGCACAGCAGGAATTAACACAGCATTGCAAATCAACTATGCCCCAATAAAATTTTAAAAAGCGAGGTATCATTATGTCACCTGGAAATTATGAATTTTAAGTATTGTTATGTGCTCAAGGGCCAAGAACTGATGTAATGCTTCTTTAATGTAATGTTTATATATAGAGAATAACCAAATACACACTCTAATGCTCAAACAACAGAGGAAGTGATGGGGTGATCACCTGGATGTTTGTGTATTTAGTCAACAGCCCCAAATGCTAATTTTTGCATTTGAGAAAAACAGGAAAGAGAAGGAAAACTCTGCTATTGAGTGTCTGAAGACCACTACCCTGCCTTGTGGATAGCTTGTTGGGCTTAATTCTCTTTGCAGGTCTGTGAGAGTGGAATTATTAGTCCCAGTTTACAGGTGAGAAAACCAAGGTTACAAAAGGTTACGTGACTTGTCCAATATCACACTCTGACCAGAGATGAAGTTGGGCCGTGAAACCTATGTCTGGCTAACTCCAGACTCCAGAATCTTTCCGTTACCATAGCAACCTGCTAAAATCAGTTGCCAAAGACACCTGAGCTTACAGCTCTGAGTCTGTCTTACTTTTTAAAAAACTTTATGTTATAGTAGGTTAACAATGTTCTGATAGTTCCAAGTGGCCAGCAAAGGGACTCAACCATGCAGAAACATGCATCCATTCTCCCCCAGACTCCCCTCCCATCCAGTCTGCCAAGTAACTTTGAGCAGAGCTCCCTGCACTTACAGTTTGTCCTTGTTGGTGATCCATTTTAAGCACAGCCCTGTGTACATGTCCATCCCAAGCTCCCTAACTGTCTCTTCCCTCCATCCTTCCCCCCAGGAACTATAAGTTTATTCTCCAAGTCTGTGAGTCTGTTTCTGCTTTGTAAATAAATTCATTTGTAGCATTTCTTTTTAGATTTTGCATATAAAGGATAGTGCCTTCTGCAGCAACATGATGGGCCTAGAGATGATCATAGTTAGTGAGTCAGACTAAGCCTGTTTTGTCATCATCCATACACTGTGATGACTAGAGAAGACTCTAAAGTCCTCCCAGGCAAGTGAGCGTGTGTCCCGCACATCCATCCCACCACTTGATTATCAAGTTAATTTGGCCACATTGAAATATTGACATGGGACCCTTTAAGTATGGTGTATTAACTTTTATTCCTTCCTATATGTTTTTAGATTTCTACCCCTCCTACTCATGAATTGATTGTTATAGTATATATTCTATTATCTGTAATAATAGTTGATTCATTGAAAAAATCAGGTAATGTAAGAAATCATAAATAGAAGATACATACCTGAATAACTCTATTTTACCTTGAATGTAAAAATATACATTCACGCACCAGTATCTGGATACACAGTAAAAGTCTTTTCTTGGAATACGTGATCATACTCATAATTCAGCACTCATAATGTCATAAGGTCATACTCATAATGTCAAGTTTTGTTTTCCTTAAAATGGAGGAAGAGTTTAAAGACATTTTCACAATAATCAGAATGTGGAGTCCTTCTGGAGAACTGATCCCCCACCCCTAGCTTTTCTACATGTGCCTCCCAGGCCTGATTCTACATCACCATTTTTAGCAGCTTAACATATTGAAGATTCCAGAATGTACAACTTTGTTCTCACAGACATGCTTCTTCCTAGTGCTTCCTTCTGCACTAATATTTCAAAGTTTATAGAATTTTAAATTAACATCTGTGTTATAATAATTGCTGTAACACAACTGGCATGAACTCACACAGGGCTGAGTACATCTGCCTCCTGGTAAGCATGCTGCACGGTTTGTGGAAACATAAACTCATAGGCTTATAAGAAAAGGCATCAGACTGAGCACGTCACACTGGTTAAGGGGCAGTTAGCACCCTTACAAAACTGCCCTAAATAAGTGAGGACTATTTGGACCAAAGGCTTAAGTGGTATTGGACACCTGAGGTGATCGGCTAATCGGAGTTGGGCCTTGAACACCCTGGCAGTAAAGTGGAAAAGGGAAACACACTGTGCTCTTGCTACAGTTCCCCTCCACTGAGCCACGACGAGAAGCACCACCTGCAGGCTCAGCCTCACCCTGGCTCTCAGCCCATGAGAGCTGAGGTGGAAGGCTATGATGTAATTGTCCTCACCACTAGCAGATGTGGTGAAGAGAAGGCTCTCAATGGAGTTACTGTTGCATCATTTTTCAGATTACTCGTCAGTGGCACAAATGGGAACATGTGTCTGTGGTCCCCATGTTAAATCCCTGCACACCTGGCTGTCTGTGTGGGTATTCCTTATCACAAGTCCCCGTGTTAATCCCTGCATGTGTCTACATGTGTCTGTGGTCCCCATGTTAAATCCCTGCACACCAGGCCGTCTGGGTGGTATCACTTACCACAGGTCTCTGTCCCTAATGAAGTAGCGAGTGAGGGCAGGGAGGTGGAGGGGCACCTGTTGTCTTGTCTTCACCCTTGGTGTCTTGGTGAGCGTCTATCTTATCCCTTCTCCACCAGCAGTTCTCCTGGAATAACGTTCAAGTAGGACACTTGAGAAAGATACAGAATATATGCACTTATCTGCAGAGAGAAACTTAGAACTCAGGAAGATAGTCATCACACAGATCCCTGGGGGAAAAAAAAACAAAATAGTAAACAATATATTCAACCTGGATTTTGGTGCAGAAACCCAGAAATAGTTCATAAATGAAAGGCGTTTCTGTCTTTTAAAAAGAGCAAGGATTCCACTTATTGTTATAAAGCTCGAAAATAAAATTTTGCCTATAGGAAATGTAAGGTTGGCTTGTTTTAGTCCCTTCCCAGTTTCATTCTCCCATAGTTTATGCATAATCCTTTGTTCGTTTCAAAGTAAAGATACAAACTTTGGAATTGTAGAAGTTTAGAGCTAGAAAGGAATGCAAAGGTCATCTCAACCATCTTGTTATTGAACAATTAGAAAAAAAAAAAAAACAAACCTACAACATCAGGAGGGTGAATGGGCCAGGATGAGAACAGGAAATTGCTGAAGCCCTACATGTTCCCCTGCCAATGTGCTCTTTAGGTGCCGTGTTTTGGGGGGCCCTCAAGATTAAATTGAACAGAATCCTAATGAGTATTAAGAATTGTTTGACAAATAGATCTCCTTACAAGAGTGCCTGACGCGTTTTAAGTGTCTCATAAGAATCCGTTATTACTCTCACTTTACATCCTCGTAACTATGCCTGCTCAGAAGCTATGTGATCCCTTAATGGGGATGTAGAAGAGGAGATTTAAGCAAAAGAGGAGTATTTCGTATTAATACTGTTTCAAACAATATATTCTGTGATGATGTCACTCCAGAGTACTAGAGGTATTTTGGCTGTTGTGCATCTTACTTTTAGAATGAGGTCAACATATTCTTTCAACATACTCTTCCCATTTCTATGTGTGTGTGTGTGTGTGTGTGTCTATATATGTAACTCATAGATTATAAATATGAGGGATGCTTTTAGATGTTTTCTTCTTTTGTATTCAATTTCTGCTTCTTTTCCCCCAAAATCTGCCTCTCAACACCCAAGATTTCCTGTCTCAGTCAGTGACAGCAATGATCATCCAATTACACAAGAAGAAAAGTTGGAAAATATTCCAACTTACTAATTTCACGTTGACCTTTTCAATTCACCAACAGGTCCTATTGACACTGCCTCCAGCATCTCTCTGTGCATTTTTGCTCCTGTCCATCTCCATCGCCAACACCCTAACCATCATCCACCATCATCCCTTGTCCAGATTATCACGACGATCTCCTAACCGAGAAAAAGTTTCCCAGCTTTCATTCCTGACACTCCAACCTATTCCATTATGTCAGCCGAAATTACAGTCCAGATCAGATCAGGTCTCTTTTCTGCTTAGAAAAATCCTAGCTGTTTTCTACCTCAAGGTCCCCATGCTCCCCTATTTTACTGAAATGATTTTTACATCCTTTACATAGATAAATCCTTTTCATCTTTCAAAGTTTAGATTGAATGTCCCCACTAAGGGTCCTTAACTAGCCATCCTATCTAAAATCCATCTCCCAATTATAACATCTCTCCTGTTCGTGTATTTCATGGTGTTTATCATAACTGATAATTATTTTATTTTTTTTAATCTGTCTCTTCTACCAGAAAATTCAAGGTACCTGAGAGAGGGGCTATATTTGTCTCTGCATCACTTTATCCCCACAGCAAATGATAAGCTTTCCATAAAAATTACTGCATAACCAAATAAATGAATGAAGAGGGTCAGTTGTCATAAACACTTGGGTCTATTTTTAAAGAGTTACCAATAAATGGAAATGGAAACTGAGACATACATCTTGTGTAACACATACTGAAGGCTCTGGCTTCCTTGTGTGAGGGACAGTGACTTGACTCATTTCTGGTTCCCAGCACTCAGCACAGTGTCTGAAACGGTACATAGGCTTGGGAACCACCCGCTGCACAAATGAACAAAGAAACGAGTGATGGGAACTGAAAGCTAAAGAGAGATGGAATAGACCTTGCCATTAGGTTGAACGGCTCTGTGCCAGCACCAGGAGGGTGTTTTGCAGTTAACGGTGTTGTTGAGGATATTACTGTGCAGCCAGTGATTAAGAGTTCTTTTATTAGAATTCATTGTTTAATACACAGAGAACAGGAGTCAGGCCTCTGTTCATCACTCTGCAACCAAATTATGCTGGTGTCTTCTTTCGTGATCGTGAGCAGTTCGCTCAGCTGCTTGGAGTCCTCAGTCTTTCCTCTTTTTTAAACTGTGGTCAGGAATGCTACCATCTGATTAATAATGAAGCTAATACTACTAATTGCATGAACACTACTGCCATCATTGTTATTAACAGGAATAGCAGCAAATTAATACTAAAAACTGACAACGGTTTTCTGACCTTGTTACACTGAAATGTGTTCACAGTTGTTGTGGAAATAAAACCACAGACTCAGAAAACACAGTGCTTTTGTTTACATGAACCCTTAGTCCAGGAAGAAACGAGGAAGTCTGACCATCAACCAAAAACAAGGAGTTATTACACCTGAGTTCTTAATGCATTAAGCTTTAGGGAATCTCTTTCATTACAAGCAAAACCCCAAACCTCCAACATGCAACTATTCCAGAATTTATTTAGGAAATGGCTGAAAAGGAGGTTCTTGTACTCAAAGTAAACACACATCACAAGGTTCATGAGAAAGATTTGAAAAGCACTTCTTGTGTATTTGGAATCACAAGCAAGGTAAAATATACATCTGGAAAGAAATTCAGCTATACATTTAAGAAAAAAGGGGTCATGGTTTTCATTCAGAGGAAAAAAGAGCATCAGTTTCAGCTTCCTGTCATTTTCAATCCACCAGCAAGGCATCCTGATTCAACCTCTAATATCTATTTTGCGAAGCCCAGCACCTCTGCATCTCCAGTGTCACCTCCCTATTGACTGATTTTAATTTTCTGAGTGTATGGCATAGGTTTCCATTCATTGTTTATTTCCCCTCATCCCCTGGCAATGAAGGAGGTTATGTTCCAGTCTCATTTGTGGATAAGGAAGACAGAGTTAAGACATAGTCAATAGAATGCCAAAGTCTGACCACTAATGAGCATCAGAACTGGGAGTATGGTCAGTGGGCTACGCAACAGCTACTTAAATCTGATAACCCATTTTTTTTAAATCTCTGTTCCATATCTTAGTAGTATAACATTTTTTAACCAAGCTGAGAATTCAGGTTTTTTTCATCTGAAAAGGTGAGAGGAGTAGTATTTCCCTCAGGTTTATCATGACAATTAAAAGCCACAATCCATGTAAACACTACCATAGAGGCTCAGTAACACTCCATAAAACGTCTGCTGTTATTGTTCACAGGAATTTGTACCATGGCCTGTTGGATTCAAGGGCCTAGGCTGTTAACCACAAAAAGTTAGCAAAGTCAAAATGACTGCCCAGGAAATCCAGAGATTTCATCCTCAGCTACTATGCAGTAAAGGACAGAGTCACAGTCTTTGTTCCAAATAAATAGGAGCTGATTTCAGCTTCCTGCCATTTTTAGTTCATCAGCAAGCCCTGTTGATTCTAACTTTTGTATCCATCTTGCATCTTCCAGTCCCTCTCTGTCTTTTTAAGTATTAAATCTGACCACATCTCTCTGAAATCTAACAATGACTCCATGTCGCCTCTATAATAATGTCTACACACAACCTACAAGGCATGCAAGTCTTCATGCCTGACAGACAGTACACAGTCTGAACTCCAGAGTTAGACAGTCGAGGCCTGAATCCGAGCTCTGACAGTTACCCGCTGTGTGACCTTGGACAAGTTACTTAACCTTCCTGAACCTTACATGTCCCATCTGTAGTATGGGAATGAGGGTAGTAAAGGGCTCTTAAGGCTACTTCAAGGGTTAAATAAGTCAGTTCCTGTAGGACACTTAGGGTGATGCCTGGTTTGTTACAACACTCTGTTTTATATTTTACTATGATGTATGGTGGGCTAGTAAGATGCATTAGCAGATTCAGTTCAGTTCAGCTCAGTAGCTCAGTCATGTCCGACTCTTTGCGACTCCATGGACAGCAGCCCACCAGGCCTCCCTGTCCATCACCAACTCCTGGAGCTTGTTCAAACTCATGTCCATTGAGTCGGTGATGCCACCCAACCATCTCATCCTCTATCAACCCCTTCTCCTCCTGCCTTCGACCTTTCCCAGCCTCAGAGTCTTTTCCAATGAGTCAGCTCTTCTCATCAGGTGGCCAAAGTATTGGAGTTTCAACTTCAGCATCAGTCCTTTCAATGAACATTCAAGACTGATTTCCTTTAGGATGGACTAGTTGGATCTCCTTGCTGTCCAAGGGACTCTCAAGAGTCTTCTCCAACACTACAGTTCAAAAGCATCAATTCTTGAGTGCTCAGCTTTCTTCACAGTTTAACTCTCACATCCATACATGACCACTGGAAAAACCATAGCCTTGACCAGACGGACCTTTGTTGGTAAAGTAATGTCTCTGCTACTGATATATTGGGTTGTCTTCATCAGGAATTAGTAGTGGTCAAGCTACTTTTGTTTGGATGGCTCTGGGCTTTATCATGAAATAAACAAAAAAGAAGATCAAACGGGTGAGCTCTGGAATGATGAGATGGAAAGAGAAGCGCCTCTAGCAGAGGAAAGAAGCTCACTGGAATCCATCAGTGGCGACTGCAAGTGGATGAGACGCGGGGCAGCATCACGGTGGCCCTGGAACACCCAGGCGGGCCATCTGAGCGTTGCTGGTGCTGTCCGCAGGTCCTGATCCACGTGATCCCAAGCAACCCCAGTCCTGGTTTTGCTTATTAATATCACCATCTAGAAATAGGCTGAGTATGAGCGGGGAGGCTTCTGGATCTTCTGGCTGCCAGAAATATCCAGGAATCTTCTGAGTAGTAAACACATCCATCTCAGAAAAAAAAAAAAAAATGGGTTGGGGAGAATTGAGGGTCCCTGGGCCTTGTGCTCTGCCCTGCCCTTCCCAAGAGGGATCTGACTGACTGTTCTCCCTGCCGTCCAAAACCTAGGCTCCCCTGCACCTCCCTTTACTCCTCCAGAAGCCTCCATTTGAGAACAGAGACCGTGATGAAGATAGAGCCAATCACCCATCACGTTCCCTTTGAGTTCACATTTTTCCCAGGACTTACTGTACTTACTACATTTATTTACTACCTTTTCCTAGTGACTTTTAAGTTTTGTACCATATATTCAGTCATATTTGTTTTTGAATTTTCAGTCCTTGTAAGCCTTAAGACAATCCAGACTAAAAAATCATAGCCCCTCTCTTTAGAACAGTTTTTATAATGCAACCTTTGAAAATATATCAAAATTGGATCATTGAGAGCAGAACATTTCTAAGGATTACAATCATGACTTGTAGTAGAGAATTATAAAATACAGTAGTTTAGTGGTGTACACTCTAGTATAAAGTGTTTGAGTGATAATGAGGGTTTTGAGGTGAGATAAAGGAATTCACAACCATAAGAAGAATGTTCTGGGCCCAGAAATGTGCATTGCCTTGCTTATCTGGCTCTTTTCTGTGTAAGACTGCAAGCTGTTGGTGGTGGGAAATTGTAGTATTTTATTTCCTTTATTCTGAGTGTAGTTTAGTGTCTCACGTACAGTGGGCCCTCAAAAAACACTGGTTGAAGGAATAAACCATGTGTGATGACAGCAGAAGCCTATGATGAGACGTCGCGTGTTAGCAGAGCCTGCGAACGGGACCAGAGAGGAGACAGCAGACGGAGAAGCTGCACGCGCTGCCCAGCCTTCTCAGTTTCTGTCTCCTGACGTTCCTCGTTTGACTCCTTTACAAACAAAAGCTAACTTGAAGCTTGCTATGCTCAGGATGATCATTTCAGTCCTGACTGGGCTGGGATTTCTCTGCGAAAGACCAGAAAGGAGAGGATTGTTATCAGCACAAAACTCTCCTCTTCCCTGACAACAAAAGCGGATTCCTCGCTCTTCATACTGTGGTCCAGGAGGCACCCACATGGGCATCACTGAGGACCTTGTAAGGGATGCATGACCTCAGGCCCCAGCCCAGATTGACAGAGAGGAAATCAGCGTTGGGACAAGACCCCAGGGGGCTCACGCGTGTGCTCAGTGCCCACAGGCCTTCAGAATCTAGTGATGTGTCAGGTGTGACACGAGGCCTCATGGTGAAGTCACAGCAGGCTGTGGTTGTAAGCCTGGCTGACCAGGAAGAGGAGGGTCCAGTTCACTAAACTCCGGAAGACAAGATGAGGAACTGGTTTGAAGCGGGAGGGAGGGAGAGGCAGGGCCATGTCACTCGGCCTCAGAAAAGAGGAACCGTGTTGCCCACGCTTGGTGTAGGTCTGATCCTAACGATCGGGTCTAACTCAGCTCCAATATCAGGAGTCCACACACGTAGCGAGAAACTGCGAGAGAGGAAAAAACAAAACATTTAGGTTGGAAATGAGTAAAAGGAAATTACTTCGTATTTAGAGATGTTTGAACTTTCGTAAGCCCAGAGAGGCAGGAACTATTGTAGGGTTTCCTTGCCAGCTGCCTGTAGCTACATCAGGTCCCTGGGCCAGATTCTGTCCACTGGCCAATTCAACACATCTTTCGTTCCTGCTCTTTGCACATTTAATACCTGAAAAGCAATCCTCTTAATATCATCTAAAATCCATTTTGGATATCCACACTGTGTAAAATGTGTGTAAAAAGCCTCTTAACACAATTGTTTTCAAATAACACTGTCAATGTATTTTTCCTCATTTTTGTAATCATTATTACTCACTGGTGCTTATAATAACCCCATAGGAGCCTAGACCTGAAATCTGTTGTTATGAGTTTTTAAAAACCTTAGCCTTCACTGTATGCCACTGTGAAATTTTTTTTTTTTTGGTAATGATTATGTCAGGTTCTTCTTGAGAAATAACACAAGCGTTCATTTTTCTTAAGAAAACAGTCTGGAGTCATTTACATTAACTTTGCCAAAATATGCATGTGCTAGGGGCCGTTTGCTAGTGGGGGTGAGGAGGAGAGCAGCAAACGCTGCTTGGGATAAGGCACCTTTGCGGTCAGATCTCCCAGTGACGTGAGAGTCGCTCAGTCATGTCTGACTCTTTGTGACCCCATGAACTGTACATTCCACAGAATTCTCTAGGCCAGAATACTGGAGTGGGTAGCCTTTCCCTTCTCCAGGGGATCTTCCCAACCCAGGGATCAAACCCAGGTCTCCCACATTGCAGGCAGATTCTTTACCAGCTGAGCCACCAGGGAAGCCCAAGAATACTGGAGTGGGTAGCCTACCTTTTCTCCAGGAGATCTTCCCAACCCAGGAATTGAACCAGGGTCTCCTGCATTGCAGGCAGATTCTTTATTAGCTGAGCTATCAGGGAAGCCCCCAGATCTCCAAGGTTTCCCTGCAAATATTCATATATCACATTACTTCCCTGGGAAACAAGTTAATACGATTAAACACGTTTTACAGATGAGAAAACTGAAAGCACAGATTGGTCAAGAGATCTGCCCAAAGCCATCACAAAGGTGGCAGGGAGGAGGGAGTCCTCACCCTGGGACTGTGCACTGCTTGTCATCAGGTACCTGACCCTGGCATTTGTTTTATGAGGGGACAGGGATACTTACAGTCCCTTAACCCAGCATGGAGTGTGGGTTACAAGGTGGGGTCTTTCCCTTGCTGCTCCTAGCCTCCTACAGTCCCATTTTGTGAATCTTCTGTCCACCTGGCTCTGAACCCCCATCTCCTGCTGCCTCCACCTCACAGACAGCATCCCCTGGAGATGAGATGAAATGTATATTACAGCTGTGTTTGTGTTAATTCCATATCTGAAAGGAGAGCTGACTTTTCTAAAAGTTTAAGACACTGTTAGAGGTATTGTTTTAATTGGGCTCAAATTACAATGTGGACACAAAAATGCTCTTTTAATTTTTGTTAAAGGGAAGGCAGTGCATGTGTGAAAGTGTTTCAGTCGTGTCCAACTCTGCGACCCCATGGACTGTCCCCCGACAGGCTCCTCTGTTCATGGGATTCTCCAGGCCAGAACACTGGAGTGGGTAGCCATTCCCTTCTCCAGGGGATCTTCCCAAACCAGGGATCAAACCCAGGTCTCCCGCGTTGCAGGTGGATTCTTTACCAGCTGAGCCACCAGGGCAACCCAAAGGGAAGGGACAAACCCCATACAAATTTTGAAAGTTTTTAAACGACAGAGGATGAGATAGCTGGATGGCATCACCGACTCCATGGACATGAGTTTGAGTGAACTCCGGGAGTAGGTGATGGACAGGGAAGCCTGGCGTGCTACATTTCATGGGGTCGCAAAGAGTCGGACACAACTGAGTGACTGAACTGAACTGAATGCTTAAAGACAGACCACCAGAGCTCCAGTCAAGAGGAGTTCGGTTTGCATTCTGACTCCCCATCCTGTACTAACCGTCTCCCAGGAGGGATGCCCCCAAACACACCCACACACCCACACAGGCAGCAGATCTGCCCTCACCAGCCCTGTGCCAGGCCCCTGGGGAACTGAGGGCCACACTGCCATCTGAGGAGCTTCAGGGGTCAGGCTGGAAAGGGGTACCCCAAGGGGCAAAGGGAAGTGTGCATCTGCAGAGATGAGGACTGAGAACTAGGGTCCTTGAGGGGAGAGGAGCCGGAAAGCAAGCTGGGAGGATGCTCAGCGGTCTTTGCTTTGGCTCAAACTGACTCAAACTCATTTTCTTTTTGCTTATTTAAAAAACAACATGTGCTGGTGTATTGCTGTTTTACAATGCTGTCTTAGTTTCTGCTGCATAGCAAAATGAATCAGTTATATGTTTACATATGTCCCCTCTCTCTTGGATTTCCTTCCTATCTGGGTCACCGCAGGACAGCTAGTAGAGTTCCCTGCGCTATACAGCATGTTCTCATGAGTTATCTATTTCAAACAGAAGTTTATGTTTCCAACTTTAAACATAGCAGTAGTTCATGTTTAAACATAGCAGTTCATGTATATCTGTCAATCCCAGTCTCCCGATTCACCCCACCCGCTTCTCCCCTTGGACAACATTAAAGGCACCCACGTTTGAACTGTAGGGGTCCCAAAAGAAGAATAGACAGAGAGTGGGTCTGAGAAAATATTTGAAGAGATTATATTCGAAAACTTCCCTAATATGGGAAAGGGAATTATATTCGAAAACTTCCCTAACATAGTCTCTTTTTGAAAACTAACTGCTTTCCCGTATAACCATATAAGCCACACAACCTTATATTTCTAAGAATGCTTTGAATCTAGTGCAGTTTTTCACCTTAATGGATATTCACATTCAAGATCTTTCTTCTCAAGTCGGCAGAGGACCAGTCCCCAGGCTCCCCGCCTGGATGACACCGCTGACCCTTTGCCACAGCCGCCCCCGTGCTGTGTGGCTGTGGCCACGCGGCGGGCAGCACAGGCCGTTTCCAGGTGCCCTCAGCCCGGCGGGCGCGGCCACGCACAACCCGAGTCAGAGGCAGTCCAGACCTGACTGTCCAGCCCGCATCGTCAATAGTCACAGCTATCATTACTGCTGATTATAACAATAACTCTGAACAAAGCAAGAATCTCGCTAACGATGATTATGAGAAGACTAGGAATTCTAAGCTAAAATAACAGCATAATTTCAGGTTTCAATCCTAACAGGCTGGAAATTAAATATGGGCCTTAAAGGCAGGGAATTGTATACAGAATGGTCGAGAGACCATTGTTTCTCCCTCATGTTGGAAATCCAGTTGAGAGCAGATTCAGGATCGCGAGTGTGTCTGGAATTTGGTAACAGTGAACTTTTTCGTTATTTTATTAGAAGCAGTTTTCATAAGATTCAAGATACTGAAATGAAAAGCTTTCTGCAGTTCCTTTCATGGCATGGAAAATAGCAGGTATGTTAAAATCATCGAAGGATGATGAAGGTTTAGCGTGGGGCACGCTTGGAGAAGGAAATGGCAACCCACTCCAGTACTCTTGCCTGGAGAATCCCATGCACAGAGTAGCCTGGTGGGCTACAGTCCACGGGGTTGCAAAGAGTGGGACATAACTGAGCCACTTCACTCACTCACTCACTCACACTTTTAAAATTCACGCTTCTTCTCATATGCTTAAACAGTGACCTGTGCTTTGTATGTGCTCTTCCTTAAATAACTAATAAACAAATATGTAAGTAAATAACCACATACATTTAATAGGGTAAATAATATTAATTGAGGTCTAAAAAATAATTCTAGCTACTATTCCATTTACCAACATGTGACACTATATAAAACACGAACTGGATAATGCCAGAAAACAACTTTATAAAGGTCAAAATAGATACATTTTTAAAAAGCTAAATTACTTTGAAGGGCATATTAAATTCCTAAGGTTTTCCCCTTCGCCTCTTCTGGCAGAGATGTCAAAACAGACTAAATGGAAAATAAAATAAAGTCAGGGAGTGAGGAGAGCCCAGATATAGGATGAATGAACAAATCAGTTACACACACGGACATGCACACACACAAACGGTTTGGAAGTATCGTTTTTTTTCTTCTTAAAAAAAAATCCTATTCTTCAAAATGTCTCCTTGCACTACCATAATCCCACTCCTCTCCCCTTCTTTGCATGTGAGATGCATAATTGACCTTCCTGCCTGTAAGTCTTTAACATTTACTCCTGAACAGATAAAAGTCATTTAAGAAATAGGTTAGAGTGTAAAATTCAGAACCCCAATTGACGAGAAGTTCTGACTGCGTGAGCTTGGGACTGGGCACAGACGTGGTTTTCTAATAGCACATGTGGGGACCTGTGAGTCGGGCAGGCCAGGAGCTCCAGCTTGGAGAAACACCCTGACCCAGAACTGAGGCGGAGCCACGCGCCCTGCGGCAGGCCAGCAGCTCATGGAGATCAGCTTTAGCGGGTGGCAGGGAATGAACCAGACAACTTAAAATATGTGCCCTGTAGATCTTCCTGATGAAATGTTTAATTAAAGCCTTGGCATGACCACTGACTCTTCGTGGAAGGTACGCAGGTTCAGTAGCATGAGGGCTACATACCGCATGAGAGAGAAATGAGCAAACGACTAGGGTGGGTGGATCTGAGAGCATCCATTTTTTTTTTTAAATTATTTTTCAAAGTCTACAATTGAAAAATCCTCAACTGGTTCTCACCAGTAATTTTCTGTAAAGTTTTATGAGCTAGAATCATCCCATCGAGTATCCAATAAAGATATCTGGGAAGAACTATTTAATGCCAAAGAAAAGCTGTCCTCAGACCATGTAAGGCCTTCCTCTTAGAGACAGGAAACAGCTTTCTCTTGCAGAGAAGAGAGTGGTTCAGAGGGTTCATGGCTGGCCTTAATTCAAAACTCATACTAAATTGGGCAAAATGTGGTTCCTGTGGAAGGGAAGGAAATTAATATTACAGTAGGTAGTGTTGACTGTCTTTCTGAAATGGTTTGACTGGTGTGCACTCATAACTACTCTTTAAAGATTCTTTAATGAGGCATTTCCCGAGAAATTCTGATGAGAATCTGTGGTGGACAGATTGGTAGGACTTGCGTACTTCTGAGGGACCACAAAGCGAGGTTTGTGTGAATGGGTTACTTCCTACTAAATAAATGACTCTTCTTTCACATGTGTCATAGCACTTGGACTCTGCTCTTTCCCCTCTACCCTCCCAGAGAAGTTTCTGTCTCCTCCATCATTTGTTGTTGTTGTAGTGAAGTTATTTTTCTTGACGAGTTCCACCTACTCACTGTGAATCTGAAGGTCTTTTCCACTGTCACTGCTGTGAATGCGCAAAGGGAAGCTTCCTATCGCAAGATCAGCAGCTCAAACGACAGCGTGATCAGAAGTGACATCACCGTGGTTTCATTAGCGATATTAGAGAACAGACTATTTTCAGTCATGCTTTTCACATCCCAGGATGATACCGCTCCTTCTCTCCCCGCCGCTTCCTTCTACGCATCTCTCACATGGAATCCTGGATTCCTTCTCAGGGTCTCTTTTCATCTCTGGCCCCTGTCTGGTGTGAGGGTTCACATCTCCTCATTCTGCCTGTGCAGAACAGGGCAGAAACAAAACAAAACTGAGTACATTACCACGACTGACCTGATAACTTTCTTTTCCCAGAATAAGATCTGAAGAGAACACAAGAAAACCACAGATACTAGAACTGATGAAGTCTACTTCCTGTGAATTTGTGTGGCATGTACATCAACTCTTACCCCCTTTGCTATTCTTACTCTTCATTCTCATAGTCACAGGATTTCTGCAATTGCTTGCGGCCCCTGCTTACCACAAAGCTATGATTATTTGACGTGATCGCCTTGGCCCAGTTCTTGTCCGAGAGCCACGGACATCTGTGTCCTAGATCACCTTTTCATCCCACTCGCAGTGGTGATGAAATAGGTTGGTTTGAAACAGACGTGACCAGGAGGAAAACTCATCTGTGCTTGAACAAGGCTAACTCGGCTTTGCTTTTGCAGGGATGGTGCTGTGTGCACTTGTGTGTTGGGATGCACGGGAGACAGTGGGGTGAAAGTGTGGGAAAAGCAAGAGCTCTGTGCCCTCATATCACAGCACAGGGGTTTGGAACGATAACAACGGGATCTCAGTGCTGGGCTTTCTTCTGCCTCCTGGGTTTGTTTAGGTATTCCGCAGTTCAGTTCAGTTCAGTCGCTCAGTCCTGTCTGACTCTTTGCGACTCCATGAACCACAGCACGCCAGGCCTCCCTGTCCATCACCAACTCCCGGAGTCCAGCCAAACCCATGTCCACTGAGTCGGTGATGCCACCCAACCATCTCATCCTCTGTCATCTCCTCCTCCTGCCCTCAATCTTTCCCAGCATCAGGGTCTTTTCCAATGAGTCAGCTCTTTGCATCAGGTGGCCAAAGTATTGGAGTTTCAGCTTCAACATCAGTCCTTCCAATGAACACTCAGTACTGATTTCCTTTAGGATGGACTGGTTGGCTCTCCTTGCAGTCCAAGGGACTCTCAAGAGTCTTCTCCAATACCACAGTTCAAAAGCATCAATTCTTCAGCACTCAGCTTTCTTTATAGTCCAACTCTCACATCCATACATGACTACTGGAAAATTCCACAGTAGAGCAAATGAAATCAGAAATAATGTCATCAATCCTCTAATCACAAGCAAGTCCTTTAGCCTCTCTTAGCTTCAATTGCCTTAAACTCAAAAGAGTTTCTCGACCCCATCTCTAATGACTTTTGAGGACAGGTAATCCCTTGTCCTGGGAGACTTCCCTGTACCCTGAGAGTGTTGACCAGCATCCCTGGCCTCTGAACACTCGATTCTGGTAGCACCCTTCTCCCCCACACTTGCGATGGTCTCCAGACTTTGCCAGATGTCCCCTAAGGAAAGGAGCTAAGGCACGTTCAGCCTCCATTGAGAACCAATGGTCTAAAATAAAGCGGTTAAAACTTATGATAACCTTGGGTTCTACAAGTGTGACATTGCATGATTCTAGATCCATAGCACATGTCTTGAAGCTAAAGGCCTCTCTTTTCAATTCTTAACTTACACCAGTAAGGATAGGGAGAAAAGGTGGAGCTACCAAAAGAGTTAATGCTGGAAGAGGTGTATATTATTAACCTAATGAAGATTTAGCCCCAAATCAATGCAAGAGAGCCAGGTTCGATCCCTGGGTTGGGAAGATCCCCTGGAGGAGGGGACAGCTACCCACTCCAGTATTCTTGCCTGGAGAACCTCATGGACAGAGGAGCTGGCAGGCTAGAGTCCTTGGGGTCACAAAGAGTCAGACACCACTGGACCTACTGAGCATGTATGCGTGCATTTGTTGAGAGCTTGTCTTACATAATATCAACAGAAGTCAGCATTCGTTGAACATTTACTGTGCTAAATGCTTTAGGGAGATAGCTCAGTTAATAGGTGAAGGTCAAACGAAAGTGCAATTATTAGCTCCAGGTTACAGAGAAGGGAAACTAAGGTTTAGAGACAATGAACAACTTGCCCAAGATCTCACTGCTAGTCAGTGGGGAACAAAAGCTCAGAGCCAGAACTGTCTGTTTAAGATCAGTGCCTTTGGCCATTACTCCATATTGCTTCACAGAGTAGTATGCCCGGCACTGTTCACGCTTTTGATACTAACAGATTTCTTGCTTGTCTCATGATATCTATGAGGTAGGTTCAATCATTAGCCTCATTTTTTTTTTAATTTTATTTTATTTTTAAACTTTACATAATTGTATTAGTAGCCTCATATTTTTATATGTAGGGAAATTAAAGCAGAAAGAGTTCATGTAACTTGTCCAAGGTCACACAGCTAGTAGGTGACAAAGCTGAGATGTTTCCCCAGTCCATGATTTCAGCCCCTACTCTCTGCTGCCTTTCAACATACAGCCTGCGGTACTAGACTTTGGGACCCCATGAGCCCATACACTGAGTATGCTTTTGGTGTTGGTCAGTCTTTGATGAGGCTTTTTAAATGGTGGGAGATGTCATTAGTCTCTTCTCTGTAAATGAGTTGGTTCTGTGGAATAAGAACACTGAAATTATCACTGTTATAATAAAAGAGATTCTCTATGCATTTCTGCATGAAAAGAGAGTTTTGACTGCGTGTCTGCCTCTCAATCAAGGGGTGAGACATTTGAAACACTCTCACTGGGGGTGTTACCGAAGTCTGCAATAGCCATCCAGTCACTCTCTCGTCATAGCTTAGTGAGGACTCACTATTCTAGAAACCATACCAAATGCTGAGGATACAGCCACGTAAGGCAGGGTGCCTGCAAAGCTCCAACACTAGCAGAAAGAGAAAGTGAAGTCGCTCAGTCGTGTCCAACTCTTTGCGACCCCATGGACTGTAGCCTATCAGGCTCCTCCGTCCATGGGATTTTCCAGGCAAGAGTGCTGGAGTGGATTGCCATTTCCTTCTCCAGGGGATCTTCCCAACCCAGGAGTCGAACCCAGGTCTCCTGCATTGCAGGCAGACACTTTACTGTCTGAGCCAAATCTATAGATGTGATTAAAATGAAAGAAGAAAGAGAAGTAGAAAGAGAAGTCTACCATAACAGGGCATTTAGAGAGGCACAGAGGGATCCGAGAAGAGCACAGATTTTTTTAACTTGGGAAAACCCTAGCCAGGACAAAAAGAAGGACAACTTTGAGTGACTGTAGAGGATTATCAGACATCCTAGTTGGAAAAATGAGAGTGAGGTGTGAGCAAGGAAGAAATTTCAGAGAAAGAGACATTATCAATTAGGTCTGGAGACGGGTCCGCAGAGGATGAGAGAAGGCTAGAAAAGAACAGATTAGGGTAAGGTAGAGTCTTAGAATTCCACTCTAAGACATCTGGGCTCTTTTGAAGGTAAAATGGATTCGTCAAAGAGTTTCAAGCAAAGGAGTGTCAGAATGAGATGTATGTTTTCATCTGTGGAACTGACGAGTGGAGTCGGCGTTTACCTAAGCGTCACCCAGACGTCGGGCAGTCAGAGTTTTCTTCCTGGGGTGTCTTATTTTGTCAGACAAACATGGTGACCTAATACACAGTAAAGTACTAATTTGACCCAAATTTTTCTGCCACTGCTTTACTTTGGGGCTAATTAAACCATCCAACAGAAGTCCTCCTGGGGTAAATTTCCTTAAACCATCAGGTCCAAGGAATGCAGTTATGGCTTCACCATCTTTTCCCATAAAAGATGTCTCCTGGGTTTAACTTGTCCAAAAAATCCTGGTGTTGGTAAAAGTAAAAGCAGGCAGTGCCAAGAGCGTTCCTATTTTATGCCCACAAGGCAGTGTTGTAGCCAGGTTCTCAGAGCATTAACAAACACGCCTTTTTTAAATACTTCTTTCTATGTGGTTAAAACACACACAGACAGAAAAGTGGCGGTAATCACTGAACTTGCTGTGACCTCACGGTCATGGACAGAACCTGGGATTGAACTCCTCTTTTCCTCTTGGGCTACCCACTGAACCAGAGAAGAATCCAGCCGGTGGGAGTGGACCTCCAGACAATGGACTGAATGGACACCCACACAAGTGAATGAAGCCACTCTTTAAAAGTCACCAGATGAGAAGCAACACCACAAATTCTTCCTCTGGCTCATCTGCCCACCTTGCAATGACCACCGGGTAAGAAGGAGTGGTCACAGGGATGCACACCTAATTCTTACACTCTCCATGATTGTGTGAGCAGTCAATGAAAAGGCGTATAGTATCCAAGAATTTCTGATGTATGCAGACTTAATACAACCTGCTTCATTATAACGCAAGTGGATCTGCTGACTGTCAGCTGCAAGAACTCTCCCTAATTCTTCCCCAAACAGTAATTCATGGTAGAGTTAGTTACTGCACCACCCATAACTATAACTTACTTCATTTCTGGGAGGCTCTTTTTTCCTTTATAACATCAATCATGGAAGGAGGAGCCCTGTAATTATGTAGCTGGAAGTGGGTCATGGCAGTTCAGTCACTACTGGATACTCTTCTCCATTTGATTAGAGACTTGTCTCCTACTGGTCTTGCGTGTGTCTGTGGAACATGAGTGAACTGGACTCCTCCCCACATCTATGTCTTGTCTCTTCCTCCTGATGTCCTCCAGAACTCTCCTGAGTTCTCTGACCTAACCCACTTGGTGTCTAAGTGTACTAATATTGTGGATCATTTTCTAATCAACAAAATCTGATGCCCTGCACCAAGAAAGAGAAACTTAGAAATGGGAAAGCACAACCTTTTCCCAGCTGCCACTCCATAGAGGTCAGCGGGCAGAACTTCTTACCTGCATTATTATTTCACTGAAGCCATTCTCCCCATATTCGTCAGGGCCCTTAGCCAAGAATGTTCTTTGTCTAAGAAACCAGGCAAAAGGTTTTATTTCCTGCTAGGATAATACCTCTCCATGGCTGGAAACGCACTTCCTTTCTGTGTTTTGGATATGCTTATATCAATAGGACATTTGGATAATCAACAGTCATCATTTCTAGTGAAACCACCCAAAAGGTAGTGCAACCTATTGATGTTTAAACTGAGCTCTATCAGCAACCTGATGAGTGATTTTTGAACAAAGTACTCATGTCAGCTTTCTGGATCTGGCTTTTCTCACTTGAGAAATGAAAGAGTTAGGCTAGAAAATGAGGTCTAGGACAATGAGTCATGATCTCAGCCATTCATAATTCTCTACTACCTTTAACATTTTGGGGTCATTGGGTTTCTTTCAGAATCTAACAAAAACTATGGAAAAATAACACTGCTTAAGAAATTATGGAAACAGTTCAGGGTATTCATAGAAACTTTCTGCTCCCCTCACTGCAATCTCTTTTTCTACTCAAGAAAAACCCTTCCCTGTAGCTCTGTAAGAAGGGAAAATTCTTCAAAATGCCCAGGATGGATACACAGTGGGTACTCAGAAATGTCCCTTGAGTGAATGAATGAATGAAATCTATCCCCTGGTCTTCACAATTTCTTCTCTGTCTTCACCAACGCAGTCTTATGGCACCATCATTGTCCCTCAAAACAAATCATTTATTAAACATACACTTGCATTTATTGTTAGGCTGCCTGCAAACTGAATGATATTTTAAGTTCTAGGGACTGTTCCTTACTACAGAGGCTGGGTCAAGACTGCACAGAGTGAGACTGATACAGAAACCCATTAGTCCCTCCGGGGACTAATGATCACCAGGGCTGCTTCAGCTGCTTGGGGTGACACTCACTCATTCCTGAAGTTCTGTATTTATTCAGAGAGGATGATGTTTCAGAGAGAGGAGGGCAGTACTTAGTCAAGGATATCTAAGCAGATCCCCTCAAGAACCCCAAAGAAATTCTTACTGAAGTTTGATACAGATTTCCAGAAGACTATAAAGATATCTAACTCATTCAAATAAATTAGTCCTTTCCAGAAGATAATGCTATCTTCTTATTTTTATTACATTGACTTCCATATAATCTAAATTGATTTCAGTATCATTTGAAAATAAACATGTGTCAACCTCCTTAAATATTCAGCACAAGTGATAAAGAATCAGAGATTTTGCCTGTGAATTAAAAATCAGCCATCAGTTTAGTTCAGTTCAGTTCAGTTGCTTAGTCATGTCTGACTCTTTGCGACCCCATGAATCGCAGCACGCCAGGCCTCCCTGTCCACCACCAACTCCGGGAGTTCACCCAGATTCACGTCCATCGAGTCAGTGATGCCATCCAGCCATCTCATCCTCTGTCGTCCCCTTCTCCTCCTGCCCCCAATCCCTCCCAGCATCAGAGTCTTTTCCAATGAGTCAACTCTTCGCATGAGGTGGCCAAAGTACTGGAGTTTCAGCTTTAGCATCATTCCTTCCAAAAAAATCAGCCTCACTGTAGCATTAAATGGTGTTTATGACCCAGTTTATTACTAAGAGGTTTGGGTGAGAGGCATTTCAATTTTTTTAGCTGTGTCAACAATACCGGCCAAATGCCACCTTGATATCTTATTATCAGAGCTTGGCTTTTGACTCATCTCAGAAAAACCTGGCATAATCTGTGTATTACACAAGCACCTTCAAAACGCAGGCTGCCCTAATGTGGGTGGGAAGCCAATCCAAAGCATCTGCCCTGGACTTGGGGCTCAAAACCCCTGCAGGAGGACAGGGATTGTCCTTTAATTGTGCTTTAATTATTCAAACTAGGTCCTTAAACAAACATTCAGAAAGAAACTTGTCTTTTCTGATTGATCCCAAACACATGTTGAAATAAAGAAGCCCCGTTGCTCTTCTCCAGTACCCACATGAATGGAGGCAGTCTAGACAATCAGTGTGTGTTCCAGATCCACCACATTATCATTACTCAGAAGTTATTGGTAGTGACTGATTAGTGCACTGGTGTGTCCAGTGGACAAACCTCCTAGCATTCACACCCTGGTATATTCACGCTCTTTACACATGACCGTGTGGGTGAACATGTGAGATGCATTAATAGGACCTTAGCAAGCTTGATGTGAGCAGAAGGTTGATAAGTGCTTGCACACTGAGTCTTGTCTTCTTGAATGTCCCATCTTGGAAGCCCATGGCCTTGGAAGCTGCCATGGCCTGGTTCACTGCTAACTGATGGGAGGCCATGTAGAGAGATGCCCTGGCAGAGGAAAGCCTGTCCTGGAGTCTCATCCACCAGCAGATCTCCCAGCTGAGTGCAGACTAATAAGCAATCTTAGCTGTGCTATGTGGTAGAAAACTGCTCAGCTGAGCCCAGCAAAACCACAAAATCATGAATAATAATAAAAAATGTTGTTTTCAACTTCAAGGCAAATACAGAAAGAATGGAAACATTAGTTATATACTTTTAACCCTCCCCATTTTAGTTAATGGGGCTTCCCTGTGGCTCAACTGGTAGAGAATCTGTCTGCAATGCAGGAAACCCGGATTTGATTCCTCGGTTGGGAAGATCGCCTGGAGAAGGAAATGACAACCCATTCCAGTTTTCTTGCCCGGAGAATCCCACGGACCAAGGGATCACAAGCATCAGTAGGACTCAGCGACTAAACCACCACATTTTAGTTAATACAGAATACATGTATCTCATGTATATATAAAAATATATAGCAACGAATATATTTGTAAACATTGGGAAATGAATGGTAGTTCTTGTTATTTATTAACATAAAGTTCAAATTTTAATGTCCATAGTAGGGGAAAAAATTGTCAAAAGTAGATTGTGCTTGAAATAAATAAAGGCTTTGAATAAGACTTGCAAAATTTTAAAGAATTAAGAGATGAATGTTTATTAATGGGTTCTGCTCAAGCCTAAAGATATTAAGTGTACAAATACATTTTAAAATTGAAGTTACTTTTAAAGAATAACACAATTTTATTACTTTTAAAACTTGTATTTCCTGTTAAAGGATTATAGGCCTGGCCTAAAGTTTTTCTTTGTTTTCTACTAAAAAATGAGTTTAATTTGATATTTTTTCTACTTTTATTAAGACTCAAATATAAGCTAATCAATTAATTAATAATTTTTCTAGTTTTGCTTCATTAAAAATAATTTCTACTTATTCAGCGATTGCTAAGTGTCAGGTATTCTGCTCACATCTTTCCATGGATTATCTGATCACACATTTACAAGGGAGTTAGAACGTTCTTTCTCTGTTTTGAGGCGAAAACAGGATCAGAAGGAAATTTTACAAAGATCACAAAGTATATACATGGCAAAGTCACTTCCAAGTGGTTGCCTGGGAGGTTTCTGTTCCTCTAATTCCATAAGGCAGGGACTGGAGAGTTTTTCTGTAAAAGACTAGAGATGAGGAAATGTTTCTAGCTTTGCAGGCCTCGCGGTCCCTGTGGCAATCAACCACTCAAGGCTGCCCTCATAGGGATGATTTGAGAGACTAGCATTGAAACATGTATGTCACCATATGGGAAATAGATGAGCAGTGCAAGTTCAATGCATGAAGCGGGGCACTCAGAGCCAGTGCTCTGGGAAAACCCAGAGGGGTGGATGGGGAGGGAGTTGGGAGGCGGGTTCAGGACAGGGAGACACATGTACACTCATGGCTGATTCATGTTGATGTATGGCAAGAACCATCACACTATTGTAAAATAATTATCCTCCAATTAAAATAAATCAATCAATTAAAAAAAAAAAAAAAACCAGCAGTGGGCTGCATTTAGCTTGCAGCTATGGCTTGACATCAGCACGTTTTGCTCCCACCCCCAGCACCCCTGAATGATAATCAAACTTGGGTTCAAATCAGAACCTGCATGACTTTTTGAAACAGGTTATTGGGACCCTCTCATAGTTTGGGGCTGGATGGGTGGAGGCTGGGCCCAAGAACATGCACTTATGCCAGCTTTTCAGGGGATACTGATGCTGCAGGAACAAGGGGCCCCATGGAGAAGTGCTGCTCTGAGGACAGGACCTCAGCGGCTGACTGTGGATGAGATCACCATTCTAAACACCCAAGTCTGTCTTGCTCCAAGTTTAGTGGACTCAAGCGTCCTGGCATGGTCATTTTAATCGAATTCTTGTCTTTATCTCCTCCTCCTCTTTGTTTTATTCTGGGTGGCTGAGGAGGTTGTGTGGGTAAAGAGTGGGAGGAGAACTGACCAGGAGCATCATAGGGAAGGTTGGACGTCGATGGGAAGCACCGGTCTCTCCTGCCCACACCCTCCCCGTGTGCTTCCCCCTTCTCCAGGGCTTAGACATCAAACACTTGTGTAAAGTTTTCATCTTGTCTTATATAAGACTCACACATATGCATACCTAAGCCCCTTTTTGTGTGTGATATTTAAGGTGAACTTTGAAGGTTATGGACTTTGGATACATAACGTTCCAGAACAAACCTAGCTTTCTGCAGAGGCAACAATTCAGTTCAGTCCAGTCACTCAGTCGTGTCCGACTCTTTGCGACCCCATGAACTGCAGCACACCAGGCCTCCCTGTCCATCACCAACTCCCAGAGTTCACCCAAACTCATGTCCACTGAGTCAGTGATGCCATCCAGCCATCTCATGCTCTGTCGTCCCCTTCTCCTCCTACCTTCAATCTTTCCCAGCATCAGGGTCTTTTCCAATGAGTCAGCTCTTCGAATCAGGTGGCCAAAGTATTAGAGTTTCAGCTTCAACATCAGTTCTTCCAATGAACACCCAGGACTGATCTGCTTTAGGATGGACTGGTTGGATCTCCCTGCAGTCCAAGGGACTCTCAAGAGTCTTCTCCAGCACCACAGTTCAAAAGCATCACTTCCTCTGCGCTCAGCTTTCTTTGTGGTCCACCTCTCACATCCATAGAGTTGCAGAGGCAACGAAGTGCAGTAAATCTTAGTTCAGGCGTGACCCAAGGGAAAGAGCCAGTGCTCATAAACCTGAATGTACCTGTGGAGGGAAACAACACTTACCATACACTCTCACAGAGCACGGGGGGAATCAATAGTTACCATTTCTTTACCCTCCACAGTAACCCTAGAGTTTAGAAGGTTATATCTCAGAGTAGTTATAAGCAAGGATTCCTGAGGCATAACAACCATGAGTGATTCCAGGCCGTCATGTCTATGACCCTGTGCCTGATTTTGCCCCGTCCTCTCTCTATCTACAAAACAGGATTTGATTGCACCTTCTTTAAAGGGTTATGTGAAGACTCAGTGAGTTAATATGTGGATAGAGACTGGCCACATGGTAGATACTTTTTAAAATGCTGCATATCATCACCATCATTATTATTATTAGTCTGGTGTTCAAACTTTAGACAGAAGCAAGAATTACTGTAAACGGATGTGGCTTCTAGCTTAACAGAGAGTGGACAAGTCTGTTAACAGAGCTGCCTGAAAAATTTTTAGAAAAATTCCATAAACATAGAAGAATTTCTGGGTCAGAAAAATGAGGAGCCCCCAAAATTTCACATATATTTTAAAATCATTCACAATAGATTTTTCCTTTATGTGATTGGTCCTCTAAGTTATTCTCACACTCACAGGTGATCACTGTTCCTAAGAGACTCTCCATAAAAATAGTGCATATTTACAGAAGTAACATATGTGGAAGGCCTTATAATTCATTACATTTTTCATGCATTTCTGCACTTGATCCTCACAACACTCAAATAGTGCATATTATTAAATACATTTTATAATTGAGGAGACTGCATGTGAGAGAGAGGAAGCAATTCATTCGAAGCTATATAATGGACGTAGCAATCACTGAAGCAAGATTTGAACCTGGCTGTGGCTGCCTAAGGGAGCAGAGAGACCGGGCCGAGCAAAAGAGCATCCAGTCCCTTTGACCAGGACCACGGCTGAGGAACATACACCAAGAGACGCCTGTCTCCAGAAGCACAGAGAACTGTGCCGGCATGCAGGCTCACCAAAGAAAGGGCTTCTGTGAGAGAGGACAGGAGAGAAGACCTGGGGGAAAGCCACGTCTGTGTTAGATGAAGAGAGGGCAACAGCAGACCAAGCAGAAGCAAGACTGCCTTGGGTGTAAGCCATGTCCTTGGAAGCAAGAGAATATTCCTGTGGCAAAATTCAAACTTAGGATGACTCCCTCCTAAAACACACATGCGCCTGGAAAAAAATGTGAAAGAAAGAAAATCCTTATAGTGAAAAAAAAAATTAAGTGATTTATGAAAAAACTGAATAGAAAAGTTGTTAGAATAATTTATTATTTATCAGTAATAATAAATGGAGAAATCTCACTCTTCCTTCATCACGGCTCCTCCCAGACTCTAGCTACTTAGCTAAGTAGGGCAGAGGGGAAGGAGAGCCTGAGGTAGCTGGGAAAATATTAAGGGAAAAAAATTTGTGAAAATAATTTTAAAGCCCTTCTGTTTTCCAACAAGGGGCATATCTGTCCCCGGAGCCTTGCAGCTGTGCCTCGCACCGAGCAAGCCATTAGGTTTACAGCTCCCAGAAAATAGCTTCGCACAGCTCTGATTGCACGGGGCCCTCTGGGGTCTGCTGCAGGTTTGGTTTAGTTTCATGGTGATTTTATATTTCCTGTTCGAGTCTTTATTAGTTCCATATAGATACATAAGCACGAGGGGTCAAGGGGGAGGCAGAAATGCAAGACGACAGAATGGAAGCGCTAAACTACCGACAGGAATTTAAGGAAACAAGCGTGCGTGCCTGCCTGTGCGCTGGTCCTGACTCTGCGACCCCATGACTGGGGACCACCAAGCTCCTCTGTTCAGGGAATATTCCAGGCTAGAACACTGGAGCAGGTTGCCATTTCCTTCTGCAGAGGATCATCCCCACCCAGGGATCCAATGTGCATCTCTTGCATTGGCCGGCAGGTTCTTTATCAGCTAAGCCGCCAGAAAAGCCCTAAAGAAATAAAGTGAAAGTCGCTCTTCGGGACCCCATGAACTGTACACTCCATGGGATTCTCCAGGCCAGGATACTGGAGTGGGTAGCCTTTCCCTTCTCTAGGGGATCTTCCCAACCCAGGGATCGAACCCAGGTCTCCCACACTGCAGGCGGATTATTTACCAGCTGAGCCACCAGGGAAGCCCTAAGGAAACAAGATGGTGCTCCAGTTGTTGGAACCAGAGGGTTGGCACCCAGGCCCAGATATTCCAAGCAGAGAGAACCCATTGCATCTCCAAATTTGTCCTCCCCGCCCCTTCTTCTGCATTTGAGGACTGTTTTGCCAAAGGTCTTTCCCTGGTGTAGATGTCAGGGACGGAGAAAAGAATACACACAGAGACCAAGGTCATCCTCAATCTGTTTCAGCTGATGGTTAAGAGTAGGGGCTCAGGGACCAGACTGCGAGTCCAGGGCCTTTCACTTTCTAACCAGAGAATCTGGGACACAGTGTCCCCATCCCCTCACCTGTGATGTGGAAACAACAGTAGAACTTGACCTGTGTGTGTGTGTGTGTGTGTGTGCGTGTGCGCAAACTCTCACTTAATGATACAAGAGAAGCAAAGGAAAAATTATAATATGAGATCTTTGAGTGTACACATAAATAACATATGTATGTACATTTAGAAAAGTGCTGGCACACAGTAAGCATGATAAACACAAGCAGCACTTAGGGCAGCGCCCGCCACGCAGACTCTCAGTAAATGCTGCCTCTCGGTATCGTGGTTATTATTAGCATTGCTTTAATGAGACATTGATTCCCACGGCTGGTTTGCTGTGGGTCAGTTTCCCTAGGTGCTGTCACACGTGTGCCTGGTCTATTGCCCTTGGGTCACGGTTGAACCGTACAGATAAGCACGGAGAATGAAGGCCAGTGGCTGTACATCTATTCAAGGTAAACGACTCCATGCTTTTGAAAGGGAGGACTTCTTGTCTAAGGCCGTGTTCCTCACGCTCTCACGTTCATGACAATGACTGGGGATCTTGGCACAATGCAGCCTCTGACTTAGTTGGTGTTCGGGGACCAGCCTTTGCATTATTGCTGGCCTTGAGACCATACTTTGAATCAGAAAGGAATCTAGAGATGAACACTCATCTGGGAGGCAGACAACCCGGGCTCATGCTACATCTACAGTTATATCAACCGCTGCTCTATAAAATTCACTCATTTCCTTCCCCTGGGTATCTCAGCAAATGAGCACTGGATACTTGCAAAAACCACAGGAAGTGTATCAGGGATTGGAAAGGTGATGGGGGCAAAAATCTCCTGCTCTCAACAGACTTTCACCTGATGGCACAGACTGCCGTGCCGACACACAGATGAGCACCACCCTAGACTGCAGGAGGAGCCACAGGGTCCTGAGGAAGGCAGCCCATCCCCTCAGCCTGAACAAATCAGGCCAGTGGACACACTTCACCTTGCTTTCCTCAATTTGTCTTTCTGCAAAACGGAACTAACGTTCTTGCCACCTGGCTTTTAAGACATTAAGGGCATACTGAGTGCGTTCAGATAAAAGGGCTTTTGCAAAACTCTATGTAATGTTTGTTAATATTGGCAATAAAATGAATGTTCTTCTTATGAATAGGTAACTCATTTGGAGTGACTCTGCTTCTTATTCTACATAATTTGAGCCTCCAACTGTCACTTAGCCACAGAAATAAAATGTCCTCAGAGGCTTCCCCAGTGGTTTAGAATCTGCTTCACAATGCAGGATTACCTTGAATAATGCTTCGCAATACATCATGAGAAATGCTGGGGTGGATGAAGCACAAGCTGGAATCAAGATTGCTGGGAGAAATAAATATCAATAACCTCAGATATGCAGATGACACCACCCTTGTGGCAGAAAGTGAAGAGGAACTAAAGAGCCTCTTGATGAAAGTGAAAGAGGAGAGTGAAAAACTTGGCTTAAAGCTCAACATTCAGAAAACTAAGATCATGGCATGTGGTCCCATCACTTCATGGCAAATAGATGGGGAAACAGTGGCTGACTTTATTTTTTAGGGCTCCAAAATCAGAGCAGATGGTGATTGCAGCCATGAAATTAAAAGATGCTTATTCCTTGGAAGGAAAGTTACGACCAACCTAGACAGCATATTAAAAAGCAGAGACATTTCTTTGTCAACAAAGGTCCATCAATTCAAGGTTATGGTTTTTCCAGTGGTCACGTATGGATGTGAGAGTTGGACTATAAAGAAAGCTAAGCATCGAAGAATTGATGCTTTTGAACTGTGGTGTTGGAGAAGACTCTTGAGAGTCCCTTGGACTGCAAGGAGATCCAACTAGTCCATCCTAAAGCAGATCAGTCCTGTGTGTTTATTGGTAGGACTGATTTTTGAAGCCGAAACTCCAATACTTTGGCCACCTGATGCGAAGAACTGACTCATTTGAAAAGACCGTGATGCTGGGAAAGACTGAAGGCAGGAGGAGAAGGGGATGACAGAGGATGAGATGGTTGGACGGCATCACTGACTCAATGGACATGAGTTTGGGTGGACTCCGGGAGTTGGTGATGGACAGGGAGGCCTGGCATGCTGCAGTTCATGAGATCATGAGTCGGACACGACTGAGCGACTGAACTGAATTGAACTCACAATGCAGGGGACACTGGTTGATCCCTGTTCTGGGAAGATGCCACATGCCGCGGGGAAACAGCCCGTGTGCTCCAACTACTGAGGCTGCACATAGAGCCCAGAAGCAACAACTACTGAAGCCCAGGGACCCTAAAGCCCAAGCTCCGCAACCAGGGAAGCCCCACAATGAGAAGGCTGCACGCCGCAACCAGAGAAAGCCTGCAGGCAGCAAGGAAGACCCAGCATGGCCAAAGTCAAATAAACAAGTCAGTATCAAAATAAATGGCTCTCCTGCCTGGCTTCACAACTACACAACAAACGCCGGCCTTGACACGGGCATGGGGACTACCTGCGGCTCCACTTTCAACTGACACCAAGCCCGGAGGGTGGCACTGTCCCCACTGCAAGGTCCCGGGTTATTAGTTAGAAGGGGTGGAGGGGTCAGGGAGCAGAATATATTCAGAGACTAGCAAGCATCTGAAACACAGTCATTGCTCTTCCCCATTCTCCTTCCCATGACAGCAGCAGAGAGGAATCCCACACATCATGTTGTCCACTTACAGGTGAACTGGTCACCATTTTTAGAAGGTTTCCTTTTCTGCTCTCAGCATAATGATCCAGAGCTCACTGCAGGGTTGGCTGAGGCTCCCGGTCCAGGTTCTGTCTCTGCACAGTCTTACCTTCCTCCCCTCGTGTCTCATACTTTTTGATCTCAGGGCAACCCTAACAAGGGGATCATTTGCTAATTTCCATCTTGGAAGAATCTGGGACCTCGTTCACTGCACCGTCCTTTTACAGCGGCCCCTCCCGACAAAACTGGCTGCTCTGAATTCCCTGAGCAGGCCACACACTTTCAGCTCTGTGCTCTTTTGTGCACAGTCTTTGAGCATAACATGAATCAGGTCTTGTGCTGTTCTTTGCTCAGTTGCTCAGTCGTGTCTGACTCCACCAGGCTCCTCTGCCCATGGCATTCTCCAGGCAAGAATGCTGGAGTGGGTTGCCATGCCCTCCTTCAGGAGAATCAACTCCTAGCACATGGCAAATATGCAATAAGTTGTCATGGTTGTTGACTGAATAGATGTCCTTGTGTCCAGAAAAATGCCTCCTTATCCTTTTTCCTCCAACCTGCCTTTCCTGAGTAACTCATCCTCATCTTTTCAGGTAACTCAGCCTAAATGCCATCTCCTCTGCCTAGCGTCTTTATTATCCTTGCCCCGTTTCCTCTCTTGGAATTATCCCTCCCTTTACTCAGTCAGACATCTTTGTTGTGTTGTATTACAGTCGTTTACTTCCCTACCTCCCCCCACCTCACACAGACCTACATTTTTCAACACTTGAAGTGATGACTGCATCTTTTTTACCTCTGTTTACCTATCAAATAGGAAATTCTCATTAAGTATCTGAAAATTGAACAGTGATTTCCTAACTTTAGAGTCACCTGGAGGACACTCAGCAATAGACTCATGCTTGGTCTTGAACCCGAGCTCTGAGGTGAGGGGCCGTATCTGCAGTCCAGCATGTGGGACCGCTGACTGGGACTTCACCTCGACCACTGAATATTTCTACTGAGAAAAGATTCATTTAGCTATATCTTCACTTTTTTCAACTTTAGTTTTACCATCTATTTTTATCCAAGGCTAAGCTCTTGGTTAGGAATATACCAACCAATGATGTCTTTGCTCCTATGGGGAAAACATACTGTGCTTTACAAAGACCCAGTTGGTGACTGAGCACAAGAGTTCCAGGGACATGTTGCTGGGGTTGACTACTGGCCCAACCTTTCTCTGGCTGTACAACCTCAGACAAATTGCACCTTCCCTGTGCCTCAGTGTCCTCACCTGCAAAGTGGGGACAGCAATAACCTTTACCTCATACAGTTGCTGTAAGGGTCAAATGAGCAAACACATTTGAATTATAAGCAATGCTTATAACTGAACTCAATGTATAGGAAAATCTTAATGCAAGTTCTTTCTATTACTATTGTTGTTGTTCACTCACTAAGGCATGTCTGACTCTTTGCAACCCATGGACTACACTGCTCCAGGCTTGCCCCCATCCTTCACTATCTCATGGCATTTGTTCAAATTCATGTCCATTGAGTTGGTGATGCTATTTAACCATCACATCTTCTGATACCCTCTTCTTTTGCTTTCAATCTTTCACAGCATCAGGGTCTTTTCCAATGAGTCTGCTCTTCACATCAGGTGGCTAGAGTATTGGAGTTTCAGCATCAGTCCTTCCAATGAATGATCAGGGTTGATTTTCTTTTTTTTGTTTGTTTTTCTTTCTTTTTTTCTTTTCTTTTCTTTTTTTTTACTTTACAATATTGTATTGGTTTTGCCATACATCAAAATGCATCCGCCACAGGTGTACACATGTTCCTCATTCTGAACCTGATTTTCTTTACTGTCAATTTCTATTACCAATATGATTCGGTTCAGTTCAGTTCAGTTGCTCAATTGTGTCCGACTCTTCACGACCCCATGGACCACAGCATGCCAGGCCTCCATGTCCATCACCAACTCCCAGAGTTCACTCAAACCCATGTCCATTGAGTCAGTGATGCCATCCAACCATCTTATCCTCCATCATCCTCTTCTCCTCCTGCCCTCAGTCTTTCCCAGCATCAGGGTCTTTTCAAATGAGTCAATTCTTCACATCAGGTGGCTAGAGTACTGGAGTTTCAGCTTCAACATCAGTCCTTCCAATGAACACGCAAGACTGATCTCCTTTAGGGTGGACTGGTTGGATCTCCTTGCAGTCCAAGGGACTCTCAAGAGTCTTCTCCAACACCACAGTTCAAAAGCATCAGTTCTTTGGTACTCAGCTTTCTTTATAGTCCAACTCTCACATCCAAACATGACTACTGGAAAAACTATAGCCTTGACTAGATGGACCTTTGTTGGCAAAGTAGTGTCTCTGCCTTTTAATATGCTGTTTAGGTTGGTCATAACTTTCCTTCCAAGGAATAAGAGTCTTTTAATTTCATGGCTGCAGTGACCATCTGCAGTGATTTTGGAGCCCCCAAAAATAAAGTCAGCCACTGTTTCCACTGTTTCCCCATCTATTTGCCATAAAGTGATGGGACCAGATGCCATAATCTTAGTTTTCTCAATGTTGAGCTTTAAGCCAACTTTTTACTCTTTTCTTTCACTTTCATCAAGAAGCTCTTTAGTTCTTCTTCACTTTCTGCCATAAGGGCCATGTCATCTGCATATCTGAGGTTATTGATATTTCTTCCAGAAATCTTGATTCCAGCTTGTGCTTTATCCAGCCCAGAGTTTCTCATGATGTACTCTGCATAGAAGTTAAATAAGCAGGGTGACAATATACAGCCTTGATGTACTCCTTTTCCTATTTGGAACCAGTCACTTCTTGATTATGGTTTTAGGAAATTACCTTTGAGAAACATATATAGTTATAAGGGAATCATTACCTGTTAACATTTTAAAAATTAGGCAAGGGAATGAATAACAAAATTCACAATTTGAGACTTTAATTCATTCTTTTCCCATTGTTGGCTGCTTTCCCATGATCTCCTGGTTCCCAATGCCAAAAGATTTTTCTCCCATTTTGTTATCCTGAGAAGGCTTTCTGACCTTTACATTTCAATATTCAACAAGATACTGGGTGAAGGATTTTTTATTTTATTTTATTTTTTGTATCTCAGAGGTTTGAAGCTGTGCATTCCTTCAGGTATAGTATTTCAACTGAGAGTGGCCTGTTTTCTGAAAGCTAGCCTTCTGTACAGACAGTAGTATATCAATTTGTCACCAGCTTGGAGATCCTGGCAGAAAACTGTGAAAATTACGTACCTGTAATTTGGTTTTCTCATTACAGGGACCTTGACTGTCTGGGTGCTGTTGAGTAAGGTCACTGACACTCCGCAGAGAGCAGCTGGACTGGAGGGTTTGGTGCCAGAACGCAGCAGCCCCTCCTCCCCCTCCCCCACATCCCCCTCTGGCAGGAAATTACACCCAAACCACAGAAAACATTGCAAATGCTTGCATCCAAAGAGTTATAATTAAGTTGATCAGCTTAAATAAAAAGGCTGTGACCCATTTTTTTTTTTCACTTTGTGTAAATAAGTCAGGTAAAATAATCCATTTTACTTGTCCCCAAAGTGTTCATCCACCTGAAGGCAAGAGGAAGCTTAGATTTCACAGGATTAATTTAGGGTAACCTTGAAGAAAGGTTTGCACATAAAAACTCTCAGTAGTATTGCTATGAAAATCTGTGAACTTTTTTTTTTTTTTCTCATTGAAAAAAAAGAATTACTTCTCAGAGTCCCCAACCCTGGAGAAAGACAAGGTAGATGTTTGACCTATAAAAGATCAGGACGATGTGAAAGATTTGAAAATCTATCTTGTAGAAAATAAAACTCATTTGGGATCTCTCCATAAAGTAAGAGTAAGAAAAATAGGTAGAAATACACAGTTAGAGAGACTTAGGGTCAACCTGAATTTATGATGCAAAATGCCACTGCATTAATAGCTGGCACCCTACTCTTAGAAAGACAATAATATTCACTTGGGTATACACCCTGGGTGCTTGAGGAAGAAATGGGCATTATAGAGAATTAGATGTGGGCAGAATATTTGTCACCTCAATTGTTCAATAAGTTAATTCAACCACACAAGCTAATTTCTGGAGGATCTTTCATGGGAACTGGTGCAGGGACGGGGAGTTGCCTCCAGGACAGCGCTGGGTGGAGGAGCAGACACACACGTGACAGCTGGAATGTGCATGAGCAGATGCCCTGGGGATGTCAGTTGCCGAGAATTCGCCAAAACTGTAGCCAGCACTCTGACTTCCAGAAAAATTCATGTTAAGTTGACTAAAATTTCTGAGTGCCAGGGAAGCCCTGGCTGTCAGCTGAGTTGCATAAGAAAGAACAGTCTATGCACTCTGCTGGTTCCTAAAAGTGACTCTCTCAGCAGTAATAAGCTCTAGTGTGTCTTCCTCACAGGGGTGCACCCTGGTCTTTTCAGTAAAGGAGCTGAGATTCCACTGAGGGAGGTAAATGGATGGTAAGACCATGACAAATCCAGGAGAATGGATGTGAAGGTGGAGTTCTGCTCTGTGTGGAATAAGCCCAGAGAAGGAGCCTCAAACTCAGCCTTGGAGGAAGGCCATGTCAGAGAAGAGTTCTCAGAAGAGGAGACAGTGGGGAGGGGCAAGTGGTAAGTCTGAACGAACAGTAAGTTTAAAATGCAAGACTGGTACTCTGGGGGAACTGTAAACTTACTGAGCACAGCTACCCCACTGGGGCCAAAGTGGGAGATTTGTTCTGCACAAAACAAGCTGGAAGGTACCCAGGGGCCACAACATAAAGGATCTCCTGTGGCAATCAGTCTAAAGAGTATGGATTTTGTGTTGAAGGCAATGGGAAGCTATTGAAAGCTATTAAGCAGAGGAGAGATAGGATGCAATCTATCAATGGTCTCTAGACAACTATCTATTTGTAATTATTTGCCTGTCCAAATACTGTCCTCCTAGTGCAGGAATCCATGTTTCCTTCAAAACCCATCTACGCGGTGAGACCCTACCTGGCAGTGCCCACCCTCTTTTCCTCCCTGCGACATTTGATATTCTTTCTCCTGTGTCACTGTGTCCTCGCGCATTGTCTTCCAATGCAAGCATTCTTCAAGGATCATTTTGCACCCAAGTCTTTATAAATTATTCACGATACAGGGTCATGGTGACTATAGGAGACAGATATTGGACGTGAGTAAAACAAACCAAGTTTAAAACACTTTTGTTTGCGTGGTAAACACGTACTGATGCTCCTGACTTCCACAAAGAAGAGGTGGAAACACAGGCACACGGGCAGCACTGATACAAATGTGCAGAGAACCCGCACAAAGTCCCTCCAAAGGGCAGCTACCACTCCTCCCCAGTGACAGTTATCTACAGAGACAGGATGGCCAGACAAGGAGATCCAGTATGTAAGATCTCTTGGTTAAAAGGGAAAAAAAAAAAAAAAAAAGCTATGGAAATGCAGAGTTTTTAGATTTTAAAAATTTTATTTTTAAACAAAACTTTGTGAGCTTTGTTTTCTTCCTTGGGTTGAAGATTCATCTGAACATGCATACATTTTGAAACAGTAACAGGGTCTCAAACTGTTCTGAACAGACATTAGATAAACACAGAGGGCTGCAAATTTCTATTTAAAAAAAAAAATGATGGAAATTGCAGTAAGAAGTGGAGAAGTCACACACATATGGCGGGATGGTAGTTTATCCCCCAAAGTTAAATCTATACTTCATTCAAATTTTTAAAATTATTCAGTACAATGATCTGATCTGATGCTTGGGTGTGCTGAACAGCCCCAAGCTGCCCCTCAAAGGCTGAAATTCCTACCTTCTCACAAACGGCTCTGAACAAAGAGAAGAGGGTCCCTTGTGAGTTCCCCTCGAGACTCAAGGATCTCAGCACCACCTGCTGAAGGCATCCAGGTCTCCTCTTCCCTCTGAAGGCACGCTTCATACCTGACGCAGCTTGTACGAAGGCTAGGGCCCTGCTACTGCTGTCTGCCCATGGCTGGGAGATCTGAGGGTGCTGGGGACCAGCCCCGGCTGATCCAGGGTATTCGAAGTGGGGACGGCGTCGGCGACCTATTTATTTAAATATTTTATCAAAGATATAAAGAGTAATAGGATGAGGATAGCTCAGTAGGAAAATTCAGTGGAGGAAAGAGGCTGAGTAGCTTGGTTTACTCGGGAGACCAATAAAACTTCAAGACAAGAAGTTTGCACCACTTACGTAGGCCGCAGGCGTCCTTCCGTTCTCCCGAAGGAGAGGAGACACTGAGGCCTCCCCGGTCGGATCTTAGAAGCCCAGGCATAATTAGCAAGCATGGCAGGTTCCGAGCTCCAGATGGAGACTCAGCCAGAATTTAGGAGAGAGAGCGACATGGGGAGACCAAGTTTCGGTGAACAAGGCCCGCACTTTATTTTCCAAAGTAGTTTTTATACCTTAAGTTCTGCATAGAGGATAATGGGGGAAGGGGTGGAGTCATGCAAGGACAGCAGTTCCTGGTTCTAATCAAAGCCAGGCTTTCAGACTTATCATATGCAAGAGTTCAGGTGAATTACATCATCTTCTGGCCAGGAGGCCTGTTAACATTTTAAGAAACTTATCTTTCTCTAAAGGTGATTATTCCAAAGTCAGGCACCAGCCTCCAAAAAAGCATTGGACAAAGCTGCATTCCTATAGGGCAAAGGTGAGGTGGGCTCACTCAAGGGTCCAAGGTTACAAACATTGAGGCTACTACTTACATTTCTATACACCCATTATATCAATCAATACACTGCCAAGGACACAGTAGGTAAGGAGTATGGAGACTTAGCAGCAAACATTGGCCCAATAAGTGCAAAACCCTTCACCAATACAATTTCTAGTCAATCTTTTAACTACTCAAAGGAATCTGTGTTTAAACAGTTTAGAACATCTCCTGCCTCTCACAGTTGGGAGGCTCTGAACAATCACATGTGGCCGGAAAAACCTATTCAGGCAGGCTAGAGGATTTCCAAAGGAGTTTGTAGGTTAAACACTGTCACACCCAGGAATTATTAACTGGAGCTGTAAGCTAACTCTTTTTTCAGAGAGAGGTATTGGGGGACAGCCCCCCATAAACTCAGAGGTGTAGGTGAAAGCACAAAGCAGAAAGTAGGCAGACTCTGGTTTGGGGGGTAGATGCTCGAGAATTTCCAGGGGACTCCTGAGGCTCGATCCCGCCTTTGTGCCTTTGCATATGCCAAGCCTCCTTCCTCATGACCTTTGCCATGGGCGGAGCTCGCTCCCCGAATCAGGGCAGTCGTTTGAATATGTTTTCTGTGTCCCAGGCTGTATCTCCTCACCATACATTTCTGCCAGAAAGAGGTGAGGTCTCTATACTTGGCAGGAGCCACTGGTCTATTGAAATCCAGATTTTTAAATGAAATATCCTAATATTTGTGGCTTCCCTGGTGGCTTAGACGGTAAAGAATCTGCCTGCAGTGTGGGAGACTCAGGTTCAATCTCTGGGTTGGGAAGATCTCCTGGAGAAGGGAATGCTTACTCACTCACACTCTAGTATTCTTGCCTGGAGAATTCCATGAATGGAGGCTACCGTCCATGGGGTCACAAAGAGTTGGACACGACTGATCCTGCTATTAAAAAGTTGACTCAAATCTTCCTAAACGTTGCAGGCCAGTGTCAAGCACCAGTGCCCAGACAGATCCCACAGACCCCAGACTACAGCTTCTGCCACACGTGTTTCTACCGCCCTGAGCTCTGGAAGCTTGCTCTCTGTCATTTTAAAACAGGGTGCTCTACACCTGTGATCTTTAGCAGCCTTGTCTTTGTCCTGCATTTGGATCTTACTTTATGTTGACTTTCACTGCTACTAATCTTTCATTTTCATTTCCAATCTCCTCAAATAGATAGCAATGGCACCCCACTCCAGTACTCTTGCCTGGAAAATCCCATGGAGGGAAGAGCCTGGCAGGCTGCGGTCCATGGGGTCGCTGAGAGTTGGACACGACTGAGCGACTTCCCTTTCACTTTTCATTTTTCACTTTCATGCATTGGAGAAGGAAATGGCAACCCACTCCAGTGTTCTTGCCTGGAGAATCCCAGGGACAGTGGAGCCTGGTGGACTGCAGTCTATGGGGTCGCACTGAGTCGGACACGACTGAAGCGACTTAGCAGCAGCAGCAGCAGCAGAAAATAGATAAGACCTCCTGGAGAGCAGGGACCATCACTTAAGCATCTTTCTGGCCCCAGACCCTAGCACGGTCATTTCACCCTTGTAGAGGCACCATAATAACTACAAAATTAAAATTTATTAATTGATTACTATAGACATTATGTGGAGAAGGCAATGGCACCCCACTCCAGTACTCTTGCCTAGAAAATCCCATGGATGGAAGAGCCTGGAAGGTTGCAGTCCATGGGGTCACTGAGAGCTGGACACGACTGAACGACTTCCCTTTCACTTTTCACTTTGATGCATCAGAGAAGGAAATGGCAACCCACTCCAGTGTTCTTGCCTGGAGAATCCCAGGGACGGGGCAGCCTGGTGGGCTGCCATCTATGGGGTCACACAGAGTCAGACACGACTGAAGTGACTTAGCAGCAGCATAGACATTATGGGTAATAATTTATTTACATTATCTCATTTATTTCTTAAAGTGACTTTGCAAAATAACTACAGATATTTCCATGTCTACTTACAGGTGAAATCCCAAGCTAGGAAAAGTAAAAAAGTTTCTCCTGGTCCATGCAGTTAGTAAGGTATGCAGTTGGTACTCAAACCTGGAAAGCTGGCACCAGATATACTGTGAAACTACTAAAAATGCCCGGTGACGGGAGGACTGACATTGACCAAGTCAGAGAACTTGAAGAAACTGTTTCTACTGCCTCCCTCAAGTTCTGTAATTCTACAAGGCTATTCCTTGGATAGTTGAGTCATTCCAAATAACTTTCAGTATAATAATGTCCAGTACAAATGAGAAACTGGAGTGATCTTCTGGCCTGATGAAAGCACTTCTCATGGAGTGATTTAAACAACTCTTAAAGAATGGTTTTCCAGCCACGGATTCACACAAGTGTGGCCTGATGTCCTTTATATTTGATTTGAACATAACAACTTAAATTATATCTTCAAATATTCTAAAAACACTTATAAGGGGAAAAAAAAACCACCTGAATGTTTAAAAGAAAATTCAAGCTTCTGGAGACCTCCATCATGCTAACAAGTAGTCTCAATGATTAACCATATAATAAATACATGCTATGCATTTGGACATAAAGTACTGATACCTCTCTGCTCTACATATTAGAGCTCTATGTCAGATTTTTGTTTGCATAAGGCACTCTGCTCTGTGAGAAAGTTGGAAAGCATCTTCCCTAATACATAGCTCTTACTGAGCCAGTCCTTTGCCTCAACAGTCAGTAGAGGCTAATTAGCATTGTATTATATTTATGGAATCTAAGATGCAATATTAGTAAGATGCACTATTATTATTTTACATATCACAAAGAAAGAAAAATACTTCCAGTGAAAACATACCATGCAATAAATTCAGAGACCTTAACTTTTTAAAATAAAGTATTAAGTTCTTGAATTAGGAGAATATAGTAATTAAGAATTTTGAATCTGAAATCAAATTACCTGGGTTTTAGTTTATAGGCATCCTACATGCTGTGACCTTCAGCAAATCACTTAGCGTCTATCTTCATCTGCAAAATGGAACTATTATTATAATCTAACTCAGAAGGCAATTGTGAAATAAGAGAATAATTATAAGGTCAGCGGTTTGGGGTCTAGTAAGTTCTTGATAAATGTTTATTATTGTTATTATTATGAGCCCTGGAAAAGCCCTTGATCCTATGGCTTGATTTGTAGAAGGTTGCTCCCATTAAGGGTGGAGGCAGAGAGGTCAGCGTGTGTGATACCCCAATAAATGTTTCCCTTGTAAATTTCCTTTTCAGAGGCTCTTTATTCTTAATCAGAAAAGTTAACACATATCTGATCGGATAAGCTTTTATCCCTAAAGAAGGAGGCTTCCTGATGATATAGAGCTCTTTTCAGATGCCAATTTACTCTCTTCTGATGGAGAGGTTTTAGAAGCTCTTAGTCCTCCTTGGTGACCTCCACATCACACAAATAGATTTCTTCTGCTCTTGTGTCCTTCAACCCCAAAGTACTTTATAGGGATGAAGTAACTTCTCCTTCTAAAGCTTTGGTCTTGAGTGCAGTGGGAAAGTTTATTTAGACAAGGGATGAAAGAACTCAAATTTGGGAACTACCTTTAGCTGCAGATTGTTTTTGTTGTTGTTCAATGTGGAAAAAATAAGGGCTCTTGGACTCTTTGAATTCTGAATACAAATCATTTCATATGAACTTATTGTGTGGATGAATAAGAAAGTGGTGCCTGCATTCTTGGCCTCTATATATGGTTGTGCATGCCTAGTAGTTACCATCAATTCATCACATCTCAGAACAAGTTTATGCACTTCTCCAAAAAAAAAGTGTGTAAGTTAGCTTTGTTAGACCACGCTACTCTAACAGAGAGGACAAAGAGTCAACATCAGAGTCCAGTCAGGAGGCTCCCCTGAGCATCTCGGGACAAGAGCATCCTTCCGGTGGTGGCTACCCTGTCAGGTACCCTTCCCAAGTCTGATTCAGGTGGGATGAAAAGACTTGGAGGTCACTTGAAATAGCTTAAAGAGCAAGGCTTTTGGTGGTTTTTCTCACTTCCACCCATATTTCATTGGCTAGAACTCAGTCACAAGCTGCATGCCCAAACCAGTTAATGCCACTGCAATATCATCTCAACTTTTTCCTTTCTTCCACCTCAACTGATACTGTTCTTTTATAGAAACTCTTCATCTTTCATCTCTATCATCAGAGTAGCTCCTTAAAAGGTATTTCCACCTCCTATCTCTCTTTCCTCCCATCAGTTCAGTTCAGTTGCTCGGTCGTGTCTGACTCTTTGAGATCCCATGGACTCCAGCACACCAGGCCTCCCCGTCCACCAACTTCGGAGCTTGCTCAAACTCACGTTCACCGAGTTGGTGATGTCATCCAATCATCTCATCCTGTCGTCCCCTTCTCCTCCTGCCTTCAATCTTTCCCAGCATCAGGGTCTTTTCCAATTAGTCAGGTCTTTGCAACAGGTGGCCAAAGTACTGGAGTTTCAGCTTCAGCATCAGTCCTTCCAATGAACATTCAACACTGATTTCCTTTAGGATTGACTGGATTGATCTCCTTGCAGTTCAAGGGACTCTCAAGAGTCTTCTCCAACACCACAGTTCAAAAGCATCAATTCTTTGGCATTCAGCTTTCTTTATAGTCCAACTCTCACATCCATACATGACTACTGGAAAAACCATAGCTTTGACTAGATGGACCTTTGTCAGCAAAGCAATGTCTCTGCTTTTTAAAATACTATCTAGGTTGGTCATAGCTTGTCTTACAAGGAACAAGTGTCTTTTAATTTCTTGGCTGCAATCACCATCTGCAGAAATCTTGGAACCCAAGAAAATAAAGTCTGTCACTGTTTCCACTGTTTCCCCATCTATTTGCCATTAAATGATGGGAACGCATGCCATGATCTTATTTTTAAATGTTGAATTTTAAGCCAACTTTTCACTCTCCTCTTTCACTTTGATCAAGAGGCTCTTTAGCTTCTCTTCATTTTCTGCCATAAGGGTGGTATCATCTGCATATCTGAGGTGACTGATATTTCTCCTGCAATCTTGATTCTAGCTTGTGCTTCACCCCACCTGGCATTCTGTATGATGTACTCTGCATATAAGTTAAACAGGGTGACAATACACAGCCTTGACGTACTCCTTTCCAGATTTGGAACCAGTCTGTTGTTCCATGTCCAGTTCTAACTGTTGCTTCCTGACCTGCATGCAGATTTCTCAGGAGGCAGGTCAGGTGGTCTGGTATTCCTATCTCTTTCAGAATTTTCCACAGTTGTGATCCACACAGTCAAAGACTTTGGCATAGTCAATAAAGCAGAAGTAGATATTTTTCTGGAACTCTCTTGCTTTTTTTTATGATCCAATGGATGTTGAAAATTTGATCTCTGGTTCCTCTGCCTCTTCTAAAGCCAGCTTGAACATCTGGAAGTTCTCGGTTCACATACTGCTGAAGCCTCGCTAGGAGAATTTTGAGCATTACTTTCTAGCATGTGAGATGAGCATGCTTCCTCCCGTCTGGGAACATATATCCCCATGCTGCCACCTGGACTACCTTTCGCAGTTTAATCTCCTTCCCCTGATGGAAAACCATCGCTGTGGACAGTCTGGAGAATAAGGGCTCTGTTCCTGGCATGATGACCAGGTACTGCCAGTCACTGGTGTATCTGCCCAGGTTTACTCCCCAGTAGACCTGCTCATGGATAACTCTAGCTAGCCTAACCAGATTCCTTGTTTTTCTGGAAATTTCCTCATTCTATTCATGGTCTCACCCTAATCATTATTTTTCCTCCTTTGAAGGCCTACTCATCACTCAAGGCCCAACATCACTGTGTCCTTTTCTCTGTCAAACTTTTCTTGATTCACTTAGTTAAAGTGAAGTGATCAAAGTACTCCTAAAGCACATTTTGGTGGTGGTTTAGTCACTAAGTCATGTCTGACTCTTGTGACCCCATGGACTGTAGCCCACCAGGCTCCTCTGTCCATGGTATTTTCCAGGCAAGAACACTGGTGGGTTGCCATTTCCTCCTCCAGGGGATCTTCCTAACCCAGGGATTGAACCCAGGTCTCCTGCACTGTAGGCAGATTCTTTATTGACTGAGCTACCAGGAAAGCCAAGGTACATTTTAAGAATTCTCCATTCTTCTGGGTGTATAAGGTTAGCGAGCTATGGATTTGTCCTCCTGATCTGACCACTTGCTCCTTAAAGACCTGCATTATCACTAATCTTCATACATGTACAACCTCATATGCTGTACCTAACCTCAATGTTTTGAATATAGTAAATACACAATACATGTTGATATGTTAACTAAACCCATAGTAACTACTAGAACTAACAGATACCACAGGATTCCAAATGTAAGATTGTTCTATACGTTTTATTTTCTATAACATGACACAAAACACTTGAAGGCAGATTTGTTTTGTTAATGCTGAAGTGAGTTTGTATCAGATAACCTGTAAGAAAAGGTTCAAGATAGAAAATGAGGGAGGACCTTGTCACTTTCATATGACCCAGTTTGTTTCTTCAAAGTTCAAAGCTTTTGTTGATTGAGGATCCCTTGTGCTTTTGGTAAACAAGCATCCCAATGGGACACAGGCACTCACAGATTCACCCTGAACTTCCCGCTTCACCTCCTTCCACTCTGGTTTTCTCTATTCTGCAAGCGTGCCAACTTGCTTCAGCCGCGTCCGACTCTGTGCGACCCAATGGACTGTCGCCTGCCAAGCCCTTCTGTCCCTGGGATTCTCCAGGCAGGAACACTGGAGTGAGCTGCTGTGCCCTCCTCCAGGGCATCTTCCCGACCCGGGGATCAAACCTGGGTCTTTCGTGTCTCTTGTGTCTTTACCACCAGTGCCACCTGGGAAGCCTCCTCCTCTACTCTGTTTCTTGCTGAATATCTTTGCTTTTCGGACTTATTTGTTATTTCTGGCTCTGTTTTTATTACTCCATTCTCTCAAACTTGTGGCTTTCTCCTTGGGTCCTTAGCAAGATACTTTCTTGGATTCACTTGTATTCAGTGAATACAGTCTATTCACTGTATGGCTTCAGTTCAGTTCAGTTGCTCAGTCGTGTCCGACTCTTTGCAACTCCACGAATCGCAGCACGCCAGGCCTCCCTGTCCATCACCAACTCCCGGAGTTCACTCAGACTTACGTCCATCGAGTCAGTGATGCCATCCAGCCATCTCATCCTCTGTCGTCCCCTTCTCCTCCTGGCTTCAATATTTCCCAGCATCAGAGTCTTTTCCAATGAGTTAACTCTTTGCATGAGGTGGCCAAAGTACTGGAGTTTCAGCTTCAGCATCATTGCCTCCAAAGAAATCCCAGGGCTGATCTCCTTCAGAATGGACTGGTTGGATCTCCTTGCAGTCTAAGGAACTCTCAAGAGTCTTCTCCAATACCACAGTTCAAAAGCATCAATTCTTTGGCACTCAGCCTTCTTCACAGTCCAACTCTCACATCCATACATGACCACAGGAAAAACCACAGCCTTGACTAGGCAGACCTTTGTTGGCAAAGTAATGTCTCTGCTTTTGAATATGCTATCTAGGTTGGTCATAACTTTCCTTCCAAGGGGTAAGCGTCTTTTAATTTCATGGCTGCAGTCACTATCTGCAGTGATTTTGGAGCCCCTCCCAAAATAAAGTCTGACACTGTTTCCCCATCTCTTTTTATTTGGATGAAAATCCCTTTTTGGGGAAAAAAGAAAGTGAAGAAAAATAAAGGAATAAATGTGTATCAGATAGGATTCTTTGGACTGAAACCAAGATACTCTAATTCAAACTGTTATAACTAGTGTAGGGATTTATTAGTTGGCATAATAAACGTTTAAGAGTAAAATAAGCTCCATATCTGCTTTGTAGCAATTCTCTTGGCTTAGTCTTTCTCTGTATTTGCTTCATCCTTTTTTAAATAGGAAAATTGATTCAGTAATTCTAGGCATAACACCAGATACAATGACATAAAAAAAAAAGTGTTCTCATGTCTTATTTTTGGAGTAAAAATCCTTTCATTGAACCATGAGACAGGATAGTGGACTGAAAAGATCCTAGGCTCACCTCCTCCCACAGACACATGAAAATTACAACCACATATAGAGTAATTGGGCTTCCCTGGTAGCTCAGCTGGTAAAGAATCTGTCTGCAATGCAGGAGACCCTGATTTGATTCCTGGGTTGGGAAGATCCCCTGGAGAAGGGATAGGCTACCCACTCCAGTATTCTTGGGCTTCCCTTGTAGCTCAGCTGATAAAGAATCCACCTGCAATGAGGGAGACCTGGGTTTAATCCCTTGGTTGGGAATATCCCCTGGAGAAGGGAAAGGCTACCCACTCCAGTATTATTGCCTGGAGAATCCCATGGACAGAGGAGCCTGGCGGGCTGCAGTCCATGGGGTTGCAAAGAGTCGGATACGACTGAGTGACTAAGCACAGCACAGTTTGAATAGAGTGATCACCTTTGAGAATGAGCTGAACACTAATAGAAAAGACTTTCCACAATAAAGGATAAAAAGAAAAAAAAAACACAATGAGACAGGTAAGAGGGACAGAGATGCAGTCTGGCCAGTACCCATACCCTTGGTACAGCAATTCACAGACAGGAGGGTTATCAGAGTTATGGAGGTCTTCCCTGAGGAGTAAGGACTCTTAACATCACTCCAGGTTCCCCAGTTAGGGGGACCTGCACTGAGAAGATGAGACTCCATAGCATCTGTCTTTGAAAACCAGTAAGACTTATGCCCAGAAGAGCTGAAAAAGCTATAGGAAACTGAGACTCTTGAAGAGAGTACACAGAATCTCACTCACTCTGAGTCTCAGCACAGAGGCAGCAGTTTGGAAAGTACCTGGATCATATAGGAAGGAGATTTATTCACAAATCTTAAGGAATGTACTTAAGGGGTAGGGAACTTTAGGTACAGAAGTGCTGGTGGGTGCCAGGCCTGTTTTCTTCATCTGCTACCTACCTCCCCTGGCACTGAAGTAAAGTGAAGTGAAAGTCACTCAGTCGTGTCCAGCTCTTTGTGACCCCATAGACTATTCAGTCCATGGAATTCTCCAGGCCAGAATACTGGAGTGGGTTGCCTTTCCCTTCTCCAGAGGATCTTCCCAATCCAGGTATTGAACTCAGATCTCCCACACTGCAGGTAGATTCTTTACCAGCTGAGCTACAAGAGAAGCCCAAGAATACTGGAATGGGTAGCCTATCCGTTCTCCAGCAGATCTTCCCAACTCAGGACTGGAACCGGGGTCTCCTGCTTTGTAGGTGGATTCTGTACCAACTGAGCTATCAGGGAAACCCTGGGAGGGAAACTGCTGGGAGTCATTTCTGACACTCCCCATCTACATTGAGAGCATTTCCCACCCCAAATTAAGTTCATCTGCAGAGCTGCCCCAGCTAGCGCTTCTCCAAAGAGACCTCTCAACCCGCCTGACTTGACAGGTGCCCTCAGTCCTCACCAGAACCAGGTCGCAGGATCTCCCAACCCATCATCCCTGACAACTGCCCTTGGGCAGTCCCGGTACCCCTCAAAGGAGATCCTACGTGAGAAAACAGAATCACGAAGTAGAGCCCCTGCAACAGTTGTGGCTGAGCCTTACAATCAGCCACTCTCGAGGTCAGCCCCACACATTGGCATGCCTGCAGCAATCACCACCCGTACACAACAGAAGGGCACACATAGCTGACACAGGGGACTCTTGTAGAGCACCAGGCTCTGGTGAACGAGGAAGACTGAACTGGGCAGCAGGAATTCAGACATCTTCCACACAAAGCACGTCTTTAGGATCAGGAGATGAGGCTAACCTACCTAATTCATAGACACAAACACAGAGAGTTCAGCAAAATTAGAAGAAGAGGGGACATATTCCAAATGAAAGAATAAGACCAAATCTCAGAAAAATAACTAAACGAAAAGAAGATAAGCAAGCTTCCAAAAAAAGAGTTCGAAACATTGCTCATAAACAAGATCACCAAACCCCACAGAAGAATGGAGGAGGACAGTGAGAACTTCAACAAAGAGATAGAATATATAAAAGAGAATCAATTGCAGTTGAAGAATGCAATAAGATAAATGAAAAAAATACACTGGGTGGAATCAACAACAGATTTGAGGATACAGAAGACTAGGTCAGCAATCTAGAAGACAGGCTAGTGGAAATTACCCAGTCAGGGAGCAAAAGGAAACCAGTAACAAAACAATGATGACCTTTATGTGGCACCTCTGGGACAATCAAGCACAGTGACAGCTGCATTTCAGGGGTACCAGGAGGTGAAGAAAGGAAGGAATGGAAATCCTCTTTGAATAAATAATGGTTGAAAACTTCCCTAGCTTTGTGGTGTAAACAGATATCCAAGTTTTTCTCTAGTGATATCCAATATATCCACAGAGACATCAAAACAAGGTGAACCCAAAGAGATCCTCACAAGACACATTAAAATTAAAACGGTTAAAGAGTTAATCTTAAAAACAAATAGGTAAATATAGGGAGGTCCTGCTTCCCTGGCAGCTCAGACGGTAAAGCGTCTGTCTGCAATGCAGGAGACCTGGGTTCGATCCCTGGGTTGGGAAGATCCCCTGGAGAAGGAAATGGAAGCCCACTCCAGTATTCTTGCCTGGGAAATCTCATGGACAGCGGAGCCTGGTAGGCTACTGTCCATGGGGTCACAAAGAATCTGACATGAATGAGTGAAGGGAAGATCAAATGAGACTACCAGTTGACTGTTCAGCAGGAAAAAAAAAATACAGAAAGAAGTGGCATGACATATTCAAAAAGCTGAAAGGACAAAACCTTACTACAACCAAGTGACTCTATCTAGCAAGGTTATCACTCAGAATTGAAAGACAGGATAAAGAATTTCACAGAAAAGCAAAAGCTAAATGGGTTTATCATCACTAAACAGGTTTTAAAAGAAATGTTAAAGGGACTTCTTCAAATAGAAAAGAAAAAGCCCTACCTAGAAATACAAAAATCACAAAACAAAAAATTTCACCAATAAAGGCAAATACATAGTAAAGGTAGTGCACCAACCACCTATATAGCTAGTATGAAGGTTAAATGACAAAGATGGTAAAATTACCTATGAATACAGTAAGTTGTGGGATGAACAAAAATTTTTTTAATGTACAAAATAAAACTAAAACATTGAAAGTGGGTGGAAGAGAGTTAAAATGTAGTGCTTTTAGAACATGCTCAAAGTTAACAAAGAAAGAAAGTGAAGTCGCTCAGTCGTGTCTGACTCTTTGCGACCCCATGGACTATAGCCTACCAGGCTTCTCCGTCCATGGGATTCTCCAGGCAAGAATACTGGAGTGGGTTACCATTTCCTTCTCCAGGGGATCTTCCTGACCCAGGGATTGAACTGGGGTCTCCCACATTGGAGGCAGATGCTTTAACCTCTGAGCCACTCAAAGTTAAGCAACAACCAACTTAAAATAGGCTGCTGTATATATCCAGGTTGTTATATAAAAACTTACTGGTAACAACAAACCAAAAACTGATAATATATACACACAAAAAGATAAATAAAGGGAAAAGAATACAAACATAACACTAAAGAAAGTTTTCAAATTGCCAGGAAAGCGAGCAAGAGATGAAACAGGGGACAGAATAGAACAACAAAAATAACCAGAAAACAATGGACAAAATGGCAATAAGTGCACATCTATTAATAATTACTTTAAATATAAATGGATTAAATATTTCAATCAAAAGACATACAGTGACTGAATGAACACACAAAAAAGACCCATTTATATGCTGCACACAAGAGGCTTACTTCAGATATAAAGATACACACAGACTGAAAATGAAGGGATGAATAAAGATACTCCATGCAAATGGGAAAAAGAAAGTTGGAGGAGCAAAACTCGTATCAGACAAACTAGACTTTTTTTTTTTTTAAACTTTACAATATTGTATTAGTTTTGCCAAATATCGAAATGAATCTGCCACAGGTATACCCGCGTTCCCCATCCTGAACCCTCCACCCTCCTCCCTCCCCTCCCCTCAGACTCCAACAAGAAACAAAGAAGGACATTACATAATGATAAAAGGGAACTCCAACAAGAAAATATAATATATATAAATCTTAGAAATATACATGTACCCAACATAGGAACACCTATAACATGAAGCAGATATTAATAGAGAGAAAGGGTGAAACTGACAATAATATAATAATAGTATACGATTTTAACATCCCACTTGCATCAATGGGTAAATCATCTGGACAGAAAATCAATAAGGAAATATTGGCCTTAAATGGCATTTTATATCAGATGGATTTAATAGATATATATAGAACATTCCATCCCCAAAGAGTAGAATACACATTTTTTTCAAGTGCTCATGGAACAATTTCCAGGATCGATTACATGTTAGGTCACAAAGTAAATGTTAATAAATTTAAGTATGTATGATTGAGATCATATGTATCTTTTTCAACCTCTGTGGTGCAAAACTAGAAATAAATATAAGAAGAAAAAGGGAAAACACAAAATGTGGAGTCTAAACAGCATGCTAGTAAATAGCCAATGGGCCAAAAAAAAAAAAGAAAAAGAAAAAGAAATTAAAAAGAAAATTTGAAAAGTACCTAATTTGAGACAAATGAAAATGAAAAGACAATATTCCAAAATCTATGGACATCAGCAAAGGCAGTTCTGAAAGGGAAGTTTATAGCAATTCAGGCCTACCTCAGGAAATAAGAAAAATCTCAAATAAGCAATCTAACCTTACACCTAAAGGAACTAGGAAAACACAACCAAACAAAATGCAAAGTTAGTAGAAGGAAGGAAGTAACAAAGATCAACGTGGAAATAAACTAAATAGAGACTGAAAAGTATAATAAAAGAATAATGAAACTAAGAGCTCTTTTCTTTAAATGATAAATAAAATTGATAAACCTTTAGCCATACTCAAGACAAAAGAAGTTATAAATAAGTAAAATCAGAAATGAAAGAGAAGTTACAACACCACCCCAGAAATACAAAGGATCACACGGGATTTCTTAAGCAATAAACTATATACCAACAAATTGGAGAACAAAGAAGAAATAAACTCGTAGAAATATAAAACCTTCTTATACTGAATCAGGAATAAATAGAAAATTTGATCTAGTAAGAAAATTCAATCAATAATCAAAAAACTCCTAACAAACAGAAGTCCAGTACTAGATGGCATCACAGGTGAATCCTACCAAACATTTAAAGAAAAATATATTAACTATCCTTCTCAAACTATTTCAAAATATTAAAGAGGAAGGAAAACTTCCAAATTTATTCCAAAATGCCAGCATTACACTGATATCAAGACTAGCCAAATCTATTACCAAAAAAAAGAAAAAGAAAAGAAAATTATAGTCAATATAGCTGATGAACATTCATGAAAAAATTCTCAAGAGAATCTTAGCAAACAAAATTCAACAATACATTAAGTGAATTACACACCATAGTCAAGTGGGATTTATTTCTAGGATGCAAAGATGATTTAACATCCACAAATCAATGAGTATAATATACCACATTAGCAAAATGAAGGATAAAAACCATATGATCATCTCAAAAGATGCATAAAAATTATTTGATAAAATTATTATTTTGACAAAGGTCAGCATTCTCTTATGATAAAAACTGGGTATAGAGAAAACATCCTTCATATTCAACATAATAAAGGCCATTTACGACAAATCCTCAGCCAAAATCATAATTAATAGTGAAAATCATAATCAACAGTGAAAAACATTTCCTTTAAGATCAAGAACAAGAGAAAGGCGTTCCATCTCACCATTTTTATTCAATATATATTGGAAGTCCTAGCCACAGTACCTAAGCAAGAAAAAGATATAAAAGGCATCCAAATTGGAAAAGAAGAAGTGCAACTCTCACTGTGTGCAGATTACATAATATTATATATAGAAAACCCTAAGATGCCAACAAAAATCTTATAATAAAAGAATTTAGTAAAGTTAGGTCCCATCACTTCATGACAAATAGATGGGGAAACGGTGGAAACGTGGCTGACTTTATTTTTTTGGGCTCCAAAATCACTGCAGATGGTGATTTCAGCCATGAAATTAAAAGACGCTTACTCCTTGGAAGGAAAGTTATGAGCAACATAGATAGCATATTAAAAAGTAGAGACATTACTTTGTCAACAAAGGTCCGTCCAGTCAAGGCTATGGTTTTTCCAGTAGTCATGTATGGATGTGAGAGGTGAACCATAAAGAAAGCTGAGCGCCAAAGAATTGATGCTTTTGAAGTGTGGTGTTGGAGAAGACTCTTGAGAGTCCCTTGGACTGCAAGGAGATCCAACCAGTCCATCCTAAAGGAGATCAGTCCTGGGTGTTCATTGAAAGGACTGATGTTGAAGCTGAAACTCCAATACTTTGGCCACCTGATGTAAAGAACTAGCTCATTGGAAAAGACTCTGACACTGGGAAAGATTAAGGGCAGGAGGAGAAGGGGACAACAGAGGATGAGATGGCTGGATGGCATCACTGACTCAATGGACATGGGTTTGGGTGAACTCCGGGAGTTGGTGATGGACAGGGAGGCCTGGTGTGCTGCAGTTCAGGAGGCTGTAAAGAGTCAGACTCGACTGAGGAACTGAACTGAACTGAACAGTATACAAAATTAAAATACAGAAACCTATTCCATTTCCAGACATTGATTGCAATCTATCAGAGAGAGAAATTAAGAAAACAATCCCAGAAATTTCATTACCTCTGCTAAAAGTTCTAGATGTTTATTTTCCCAACTGAGATTTTCTGGAATCTAGACACCCAGCTGAGATCTTTGAAGTGTAGTCATTATTTGTAAAGAGTGAGTTTGCAAAACAAGAAGGCTAATTCTAGTTAGTTTTCCCTTCGTTCCTCCTCTGTCCCTTGTCCCTGCCTTATTTTTTATGGTAATTGCTGTGGCTGAGCTGTGAGGAAACTATTCCATACTGAAGTATTAGTCTTGGTCAATTTGGTAATTCCATTCCCCTTGCCAGTGATTGGCTCGTAAATATCATGTGACATTTCTGATAAAGCATGTCTAAAATCTTACAGGGAACTTCTATGAAAAGTTTTCTTTCTTTTTTCTTAATTGAAGCATAACTGACTTTTAATGTTATGTTACTTTCAGGGGTACAAGATAGGGCTTTGATATTCAAATACATGACAAGTGATTGCCACAATGTCTAGTAACTATCTGTCAATATATAACATTATTACAGTATTACTGACAGTATTCTTTGTGTTGTATATTACATCCCTGTAATTTATTTCATAACTAGAAGTTTGTACATCTTAATCCCCTTCACCTATTTTTTCCCAACTCCCCACTCCCTCTTCTCTGGCCGTTTCTGTGTATCTATGAGTCTGTTTCTGTTTTGTTTTGTTTGTATGTTTTGATTTTTAGATTCCACGTATAAATAAAATCATACAGTATTTGTCTTTTTCTGTGTGGCTTATTTCAATTAGCATAGTACTATTTAGATCCATCTATGCAATGGCACCCCACTCCAGTACTCTTGCCTGGAAAATCCCATGGATGGAGGAGCCTGGTGGGCTGCAGTCCATGGGGTCGCAAAGAGTCGGACACGACTGAGCAACTTCCTTTTCACTTTTCACTTTCATGCACTGGAGAAGGAAATGGCAACCCACTCCAGTGTTCTTGCCTGGAGAATCCCAGGGATGGGGGAGCCTGGTGGGCTTCCGTCTATGGGGTCGCACAGAGTTGGACATAACTGAAGCGACTTAGCAGCAGCAGCAGCAGCAGCATGCTATGGCAAGTGGCAAGATTTCTTTCTTTTTTATGATGCAGTAATATTCTGTTATGTATAAGTACCAAATATTTCTTAGCCATTCATCTATTGATGTATATTGAGGTTGCTTCTGTATCTTGGCTATTATAAAAAGTTGTGCAATGAACAAAGTGGTGCACATCAATTTCCAAATTTATGTTTTTGTTTCCTTTGACTAAATACACAGAAGTGGAAATGCTGGATCATATATTAGTTCCATTTTTATTTTTCTTTTGAGGAACATCCATACTTTTTCCCATAGTAGCTGCACAAATTTATATTTCCATAAACAGTGCATAAACAAATATAAATATAAAAAATGTCCATAAACATTTTATCCACATCCTTGACAACCTTTGTGAGTTGTTGTTTCAATGGCAGCCCTTCTGTTAGGTGTGAGGTGGTATCTTGTGGTTTTGATTTGCACTTTCATGATGATTACTGATGTCGAGCATCTTTTCACACATCAGCTGGCCATTTGTACATCTTCTTTGAAAAATGTCTATTGACTTCCTCTGGCCATTTTAAAATCAGATTTTTTGATACTGAGTTTTATATCTTCTTATTTTTGATATTAACTCCTTATCAGATATATCATTTACAACTATCTTCTCCCATTCTGTAGGCTGACGTTCTGTTTCACTGTGCAAAAGCACTGTAGTTTGATGTAGTCTCATCTGTTCATTTTTGTTTTGTTGCCCTTGCCTGCAGAGACAAATGAAAAGAAAAATATTGTAAAAGCCAATGTCTTAGGAGTGGAGGCCATCGATGGAACATTGGTAGCATGGAAGTTCCAAATCCTCTTATAGTTCAAGCCTCTCATGGCCAGGCCCAATGGTGAGGAAGGCGATATTATAAAGAGGCCGAGGACAGAAAAAGTTATATCCAACTGCAATAGCTGGAATCTCATAGAAACACCCTCTGGATTCTGATTTTTATGGGATTTTAAAGACCTCCCATTGCCAGTAATCTGCATTTCCCTTGATAGCATCAAAACCCAATCAGCTGGCGTATGATCCTCTCCACCAGCCTGTGGATGCTGGCAGTTAATATCTCAATTTGAATCACTTAGCTCTTCTGTGACACTCTCTTGGTCAGAGTATTCAGGCCAGCTCCCATTAATCAGGTCTAACTCTCTGAACAGGAGACTCACTTATCAATTGCCTGTTAAATTCAGGAAGTTCTGGCCATTCCGAGACTTTGTAGTCTACTCTGCCATTCAAGGGAATCAACCAAACCACAGAGTGTCACCTTTGGACAAGACTCAAGGTGCTAGTCCCTGGATCCTTCAGTCACTATAGCAGATGTACTGAGTTGCAAGACATTGCCTCCAACTCCACTCACTTTGAGATGACAGGGAAGCTTGTCCCAGGGGAGAAGGAGAACACAGCTCCTTGATAACTCCATGAAAAGATTCTCCCTCCCAACGTCTCCAATTCCTAGTTTATTATTTGCCTCTTACACAGACTAAAAGAGGGTGAGGGGTTAATTCTGGAAGAACAAGCTTCTCCCTCTTTGCTAGAACTGCAGAAATATTCCACCTCCTAGATTCATGAGATGGGCTATCCATCACTTATTTTCAGAAACTTCAGGCCTCAAGAAAAGTTGAATGTAATATCTTCTTACCATTGCAAGCACAGGGCTGGGACAGAGAGAAGCGTGCAAGGCGTCTAGGGCACATAAGTTAAGGAAGTATCCCTCTCGAAGACGTACAAGTACTGGGTGGGCATTTCCTGACCCTGTCGAGACCCTTCTAAAATACTGCTTCCCTTGTGACTCGTTTGCCTCACCCTTGTCCCAATCTTCACAAGCAAGCATAAATCAACTGGAGTCAACTGAAACAGAAAAGGTATTTGCTGAAACAGCTTTTGTTTGGGTAACTCACAGAATCAAAGAGGGTTGGGGATACAGGTTTGGAGGCTACATGATGAGGAGCAAGGCCTCAAATAACGCCACAGTTTCAGCAACAACACCGCAGACTGTACTGCTGAGTAGACATACCCAGGCTTGGACTGTCCATCACTCTGTCTGGAACTGGACTGCACACCAGTTTCACTATAACCATGGTCCCTGTCCTTTCTGGAAATGAATTTAGCCCCTGCTGCTGCCGTCCTCACTCTCAGTGAAATGAAGTAATAAGGTCCCTCCATCACTTCACTAGTTTCTGAGTCAGCATAGTCTGCATGGCACAATCTAGGTCATGTGCCCACGATGCCAAGAGCTCCGAGAGGGAGCACTGGCCATCTTCAACTTCTGTACTGGAGATGAGCCTTCGATTCTCTAGAGGGGTATGTTTCCAAATACATGAAGGCAACTTAGATCCTAGGCAGCCAAAAACTAATGACAAGTAGCCATCAATCAGTTAATCAATCCAGGAAAATAACTGGAAGTTGCAGAAAGTTCTATGAAAGAAACGAACGTGAAAGTTAATAAAGGATGCAAGAGTGAGGACCTGCTTTGGTCAGTGAGAGACTTAAGCTTAGACTTAAAGAAAACATGATCTGGCTATGAAAAGAAGGGTTACAGCAGAGGAGAGCACAGATGCAAAGCTGCCCAGGGCAGAAAGGAGCTCAGTGTGGTCCTTTGGCTAGTTATAGCCAGAGCGTAAATGAGGAATGTGGAGGGGGCTGGAGATGAGAAGTAGAGTCGGATCACACAGAGCCAAATAGGCTGGGGGTAAAGGTTTGCATCTGAGAAAGTCATTGTAAGCTTTTAGGCAGGGGAATAAAATGATCCAATTTCCATTATTTAAGAAAAATCACTTTTGCTGCTACCTGGAGGAGTCGGTTTGGGAGGAGTCAGATCAGAGAAACTAGCTAGGAGGTATTCCAGGGAGAGAAAATGACCCTAAATAAGGTGGTGCCAGCAGAGTTGGAGATAAATGTCTGGATCTCATGCATATATTTGGAGAAAGAATCAATGCCTTGAATATGGGAAGTCAGAGGATAAAAAAAAAAACCTGGATAATTGCTAGGTTTCTAAAGAAAGTAATCAAGTGTATGATAACTTTTGCTAAAATGGAGACGTGGAAACCAGACACAGTGGGAAAAGTTCAAGAGTTCTATACGGGACGTGTTCATTTTCCAATGTCAGTATGTCATCAAAGAGGCAAGGCTTCAGCTCAAGCTGTTAAAATACCTCAAGAGTTGCCACAAACTAATTTGCAAACATCTCAAGTAAAACCAGTATTAAACATTACAGGACACTTGGAGTCCAGACACATGCTGGCTTTTGTCTTTGTTTTTTTGTGTTTTTCCCCTTTATTTCTTAAAAATAACCAAATGTTTCAAACATGCAGAAAAGTACAGGAATAAAAATTTAGGAGACACCTGTATGATCACCATCCAGATTTAACAAATGTTAGCATTTTACTATATTTGCTTCAGATCGTTTTTAAAAAAATAAACAACACAACACACAGCTCAGCTCCCTCATCCCGTCCCTCTCAGCCGTATGATGCCATTTATATAAAATTCTAATTTGTATAAAAGTCTAAAACATTCACAACAAGTCTATGTATTTTTATGGATGGTTGCATATGTAGTAAAAGCATAAAAACAAGCATGTGAGGACACTCCGACAGTCTTTTTTTCCCCCTAATTTACATTAAACGTAGCACAATAGCCACACATCACTTGTTCCAAGAAATCATACCTTCATTCTTTTGGAGAGTAGTTTTCCCCCTCAACTGAAATCTTACAGGAAACTTCTGCTGTGGCCACCTAGGGACATTGGAGGGGACCTCCGGCTCTCAAGTTATTGGGGTCACATGTAAGATGCTCACTGTCTGAATCTCCGTGGACCTCTTGAGAGCAGGAAGGCTGGATCTCTGTAGCGTCCACCCCCTTGTGCCAGGTGCGCCTCGAGAACCTGCAGCTCCCAGCGTCACCACCACTTCGTGTTCGGCCCGGCTTTCACACAGCCCCGCCAACCGAGGTCCCCCAACCTTGGCCCAGTTGCCTGGGCTCAAAGCAAAAGGGCTTCCCTACTGCCTCCAGCCTCCCAGGTTCAGGGAATTTAACTCTTCCCACTGTTAGACCTCGCCTCTGCTCCCTCAACATTCTAAACCTCCAGCTTTGGAGCAAAGAAGCCTCAGTCCCTCGCTTAACAGAGGAAAGGGCTCCTAACGTTCCCCCCATGTTAAAGGAAGCCAGTATTCAAGACAATAAGCTCTACCAACCCTCAAATAAAAACCAAAACATCTCTCCTCTTGCCCGGTGAGCTGATCGCCAAGTTTGTCAGACACGGTTCATTTCTCAAACCGGTTCCCTCGCTCTCCGTTGCGCCTGCCGGCCATATCCTCCTGCGGAGTCAGCCTGAGCGGTGCCAGGGGATCGCTTCCAGTGGGATTTCCTCTGCTTCCGGTGGCTTTTGTTCTGCGCAGCCGTGTTTTCGCCCGTTGGAGGCACGTTGTTCAAACGCGGGGCCTCCAGCCTCTCTCGTCTCCTTTTCCACGATTGGTTCTTACTTCCTCCACAGACTCCCTTGAATGCTTGATCTCCTAAAACTCCAATCACTTTCTGGTCTCCTCGGAAAGCTCTCCTTTCTGTTCCTCATTCTCCTGCCATTCATTTCCTCCCAGATTACCTGATGAATAAACGTGTGTTTTTTCCCCCCAATTATATCAAGATTCGGAAAAGGAAAATAAAATACATTCAGAAGGACTAAACCTCTCCCCACTCATCCCTTCCCAAAAGAAACAGGAAACAAATGCTCTGATTTATTCATGCCCATGGCAGAATCGAAAAATCCATCTCCAAATTCCCGCCAAAGCTGTCTACACCTATATTCTCATGCCCTTTCTAATTAAACCCGCTTTTCTCAATAATAGCCAAGTAAAACAACATGGCATCTGACTTGTTTTCATTACAAAAATATATCCATTTAACAACAACAACAAAAATTCCATATAATTCATTGAAAAGCTGTATTGCACAACTTTATGGAAGGGACTGGGAATTGCCCACCACTTGCAGCATTATTTCTCTTACACGGTGAATTCCTAGTTTCCAGTTAGAGAAAAACTTGAACAGTGTAACCCACTGATGATTCCATACACACACAGTCAGGTGATAAAACAAAAAGTCATACTCCCAGTATGGAAATACTTAAGGTTTCCAGAAATATGTTTTTTATTTCAGCATAACTATTTTATTTCAATTGTTAGAGAATCATGCAAGTAACTTTTTCCCTGTAACTTTTATTTACAGGGTAAATATTTATTGACCACAGATTTAAGACTCTCAGAACTAAATGAACAAGATGGGCAAAACCTCAGTGTTTTAGACACATTTTCCCTCTCTTTCTTGTTTTTATGTCCCAAGTTGCTAAATGATAGAAGTAGAATATTTAGTTCCTCTTATTTTGAGTTCATAGAAAGAAGGTCATAGCTGCTAATATTTCCACATTTTCTAAAGCTTTTAAAAAATAAGACAAATTCATTTTCAAATCTCTCATGCCTAGGATATGCACTGCACACAACAGGCATGCAATAAATATTTGAGAATGGAAAATTATCTGTCTAGAATCCTTTTAGATATAGCCCTGCCTAAGGGAGAAAAAAAGATAATTCACAATCTCTTCCAATCCTTAGATTGTATCTTTTCAGCAGTGTGGTGGTATTCCACGTTCCTTTTTTCCCACACTCTCCCAACCCCAAATCCCTAAAAGGCTGAATTCAGGAAGGCAGGACTGGACAAATCAAATGCCTCATTAAGAATGCCTGAAGAAATATGCCTAAAGATGAAATTATAGCTCTTAGACCAGCACTCAAAACCCTGGAATAAAAGAAAAGGGAGAAGGAGGGCGTGGGGGCCAAATTATGCGATTTGACCGTGGTTACTTATCCAGCAAATGTTTCTGAAAGCTACTCACTGCCAATTGTGGTGAAGGTTTTTAAGCTGAGAACCGGTGAGCGGCTCTCTTTCTCTGATGTTCTGTAATTCATGTGCAGTTTGGGGATGGCACTCTGTCTTAAATACAATAATATTTCAGAGAAATTTGAACACTCTAAGTTAACAGGTATGCCAATTTGGAGTCATAAAAGAGATGCAACTCCAGAGGTTTCAAATAATTTAATAAGGCGTAACCATTTTTCTGAAATTCAGTGGTATTTTTTTCATCAGCCGAAAAGGCTCTACCATGTGGCCTAATTCAAAGCTGCAGGCAGGAGAAATTACTGACTTCATTATGCCTTCCCGGTGCCCTCCAGTAAAAGCGTCCGGCACCAGGCGCCTTCGTTCTAGGCGGCTCTGTGGAAAGCTTTTGCCTTGACAGATCCCCTTCGGCTTCTTGTGAAAAGCGGCAGAGGGGAGGAGGTTATGTTCTATTGTGCGCCGGGCCCAGAGGTTTGTGTCCCCCACTTTGCCTTAGAAAATTCCCACAGTGGGTCCTAGTCACACCTGAGCCATAATGGCCCTCGGGCCACTGAACACCATTCAGGGTTTGCTGAAGAGAGATTAATGTTTATTATCACTGCCATTAATGGCATTACTGTTATTGTTGTTATTATCCATTGCTTAGTGGAAATGAGCACTTTGTGGTCTTTGGAACATTCCTCTGCTTTCCCTGCAGTGCATAGAATAGTCAGTGGCTTGCCTACAGGGGAACAGAAAGTAAAAGGGAAGCTATCTCTTGTCCCTGAATCCTTCTTGGTGTGACCGGGCTTGTGCTTTTTCTTTGCTGGGATAGTTAAGGAAGCAGGAAAGAATGGTCTAGTCGCAAGAGTGAAGTTTGGCTTCTCTGAGAGAATAAACCACCAAATCTCAGTGGCCCGATGTGGTGCCGCTCTGCTTCCCACTCATCTAAAGCCTAAGCCAGGCACTACCCACAGGCTGACAGCATCCTTCTAAGCACTAAGCAAGGGATGGGGGCGTCTTTCTTTCTTAGACCCCCAAGTTCATGTGGGGCTTGACGCCGTTCCAGCCATGTGAAGGGGGAAACCTCACGTGGGAGATCTCGGAGCGGCACACACCACTTGCACTCACATTCCGTTGGTTGTCCTCAACAGCAAGAGAGTCTAAGAAACTGCACTCTTAATGTGCAGTGAACGGGCTTCCCAGGTGGAGCCAGTGGTGCAGAACCTGCCTGCCAGTGCAGGAGACGTAAGAAATGCAGGTTCGATCCAGGGTCAGGAAGATCCCCTGGAGGAGGGCACAGAAACCCAGCCCAGTACTCTTCCCTGGAGCATCCCATGGACAGAGGAGCCTGACAGGTTACAGCCCACACGGTCACAGAGTCAGACACGACTGAGCGGCTGAGCGCAGCACGGGCTTTAGAGAAGACAGACTGTGAGCAGAGCAACCTTGCTTCAGAGATTTGTCCATCAAATACTGGGATGCTGTGTCGAAGTGTAGCAGGGTTCACTTACCTGTGGAATCTAAAGACAAAGAATGAATAGAAACTTCGGTAGAAAATTTCAGTAGAAAATTCTACTCATAGAAAGTAGAGAGGTGGTTGCCAGGGGCTGGGGGTGGGGGAAATGGGGAGATATTTTCAAAGGGAGCGAACTTTCACTTATAAGATGAATGTGTTCTGGGAACCTAACGTACAGCATGAGAACCATAGTTAACAACACTACACTGAATATTTGGAAGTTGCTATGACAGTAGAGCTTTAACCTTCTCACTCATAACAGCAACAGTAAAGGAATAGCAATTCTGTAAGGAAAAGGATGTGTTCACTAATCTCACTGTGACAAGCATTTCGTGATATATACAGGCATCACATGATCACATTGCACATCTTGAATTTATGCAGCGTCATGTGTCAATCACTTCTCCATAAAGTTGAAGAGAAACGCACAGGGCAAGTTCTTGGTAACCTGCTCTGAGAAGGTGACGTTCGTGTGGATGGACAGCCACAATGGGAGCAACCCAAAGAGCTCCTGGCAAGTGGGACACATCTATAGCTTTTCCACTTATTATTGTTTGGGGAAGGTCAGTATGAGCTCTCCTAAAGGCAGGTTCCTCTAGAAGCAACTTTTGCATTTCTAAGAGTCAGTGATACAGCACTAGACATAGAGAAGGAGTTCAAACGCCAATGTCCTTTATCTAGGCTACTGAATTTCTAAAGAGATAAATTTCCAATATCCTATCCAAAGCAGACTCCAGTGGGAAGTAGGGAGGTCACCTCGTCCAAGCACAGCGTTCATTCGACTTCCTTCCGGTTTTAGCCCCACAACACGCTCTTGCCCCTGTCTCGACGCATCTGAGCCTGTCTGCACATCATTGCCCCCTTTTCTGTGTTTCTCTCTGCAGAAACGCCTGCTGTGCCTTCCTCCACTCTCTCAGTTCCCGTGCCTTCACATGCTTTCCATCTCCAGAATTTTTTTAAACCTCTTATCTGAAACTGTCTCCCCTCCCCTTTTTTCTCTTGGGTTTAAATAATATTCTTAGTTTCTTGACAGGCTTTTAAAGATATAGATTTCTTGGCTCAATCCTTAAAAATTCAAATAAATCTGAGTTGGAACCGAGGTACACCTTATATTATTAAAAAACTTAAATACACACACAAAAGTAGAAAAAACACAACTCCCCGTTTAGTCAACACCCAGATTTAATAATGATCAAGTTTTCAGATATTTTCCCCCTTGCTTAAGTAAGGCAATCACATGCATTGTCATTTTCTCTCTAATAGTGCAGTATGCATCACTTAAAATTAAAATGTTTTCTTGTGTAGCCATAATATAAAATTAACCGTATTTCTCTGGATTCATCTAATGTTCAAGTCCACCATCTAGTTTTCACGATTACTTCAAAATGCGTTCATAATTTTTCAAAACATGAAAAAAGAAAGAAAATTTTCTATTTTTAAAAAATCAAGTATAACATCGACACCAAAGGTGATGAGGGTTGCCCAGTAAAAGAAAATTCTTAGATCAGTCTCACTTACGAATATCGACTGACAAAGAATGTCATGCAAACAGGAACCTTAAGAAAACTGGTGGCTACACTAATAATCAGATGAAAAAGACTTTAACATAAAAAAATTTATTATAAAGAAGGACATTTTGTAATAATAAAGAAATCAATCATTAGGAATATATAACAATTTTAAGCATATAAGCACTTAAAAATGGAGCCCACAAAACCAATACAATATTGTAATTAACCTCCAATTAAAATAAATAAATTTATATTAAAAAAAAAGTACATGAAGCAAAAGCTGGTAGAATTGACAGGCGAAATAGACAATTTAACAATAGTAGCTGCAGACTTCAGTACTTACTCTCAACAGTGGAGAGATAACTGGCCTGTCAACAAAATCAGTAAAAAAGTAGAAGTCTTGAATACTATAAATCAAATATCTATCAAACATCAATAGGTCACTTAACACAATAGCAGCTAAATTGTATTCTTCTCACACATGGAAAGTTCTCCAAGATAGACCATATTCTAAGCTATAAAACAAGCTTCAATAAATTAAAAATTATTTAAATCATATAAGTGTGTTCCCCAAGCACACTGAAGTGAATAACATAAGTTAATCAATCATAGAAAATTTGGGAAATTCATAAATATGTGGGAAGAGAAACATCAACTCCTAAAAAATGGGTCAGGAAAGAAATCACAAAGAAATTTTAAAAATATTTTGAAAGAATGAAAATTTAGATAAAATACAATAAAACTTATGGAGTGCAGCTATACTGCACATAGAGAGAAACTGAGAGCTGAAAATACCACATTAAAAGAGAAGAGAGATTCAAATAAATAATGTAATCTTCCACTTTTAGGCACTAGAAAGAAGAAAAGTAAACCTAGAGCAAGCGGAAGAAAGTCCGTAAAGATTAGGGAAAAGTGAAATAAAGAATACAAAAGTAATTGAGAAAGTGAGCAAAATAAAAAATTAGTTTTTGACACAATCGACATAATTAACAGACCTTTAGCTAAACTGTCCAAGAGAAAGAGATGATTAAAATCACTAGAAACAGGAACAAAAGAGGAGCATCACGAATGACCTTACAGGAATAAAAGGATTCGTAAAGTGTGCTGTGAACAATGGGATGGAAATCTAGAATGGACAGTCTCCCAAAAGTAGAAGCTTCTGAAATTGATTCAAGAAGAAATGGATACTCTGGAGTATTCATAGTCTAAAATTTTCCCACAAGGCCCAGATTCCTTCACGAGTGAACTGCACCAAATATTTGAAGAAAAATGTTACAGTATTATCATATGAATGTTATTCTTCTTAATTTGATAACAGCAATAAGATTATGTAAGAGAATATTATTATTCTTGAGAAATATGCACTGAAGTATTTGCGAGTAAAGGAGTATAATGTAATTGCATGAAATGATTCAGAAAAAAAATGCGTATATATGTGTATGTATGGTTGGGTATGTAAGGCTATACATAACTCTGTGTGTGGAGTGTGTGTGTGTATGTGTGTGTGCTTGCACTACACACGTGTGTAGAGACAGAAAATAATGCAATAAATGTGCCGAATCTTAACAAGCAGCGATGCTGAATTAAGAGTGTAGAGTTTATGCAGTTTTTCACATTTTTCTTACACTATTATAAAGTAAGTTTTTTTAAAACAATTATACATTATGATGAAATCAGAATCATCACAGGACTACAAGGACTATTGGATATTAGGAAATCTATAAGATAATCCATCACATTAACAGAGTTAAGGGAACATTACTTGAATACCATCATCATAGATGTGAAAAGGCATTGGGCAAAGTTCAACAATCCTGATAAAATATTCAGTGAAATAAAAATCAATGGGTATTTCTTTGACACAATAAAGGAGAAATAGAGGGCCACCAGCCCTAACAGATATGAAAACCTAGAAATAAATGTTTACAAAGTCTTTAAGAGTTAAAACAGGATAGTAGATGCTGCATAAATATTAATAGATTCAGCGACCAATAAAGCAAGAACCACGAATGATGGCAGAGAGGAAGTGCTTTACAAAAATAGCAACACTCATCAGTGCAGGGAAGAGGGGATGTTAGTAAATAGCACTGGGTTAACTGACTACTCATTTTGAAAATAAGCAAGTATGAAATTAGATGTCTACCTCATACAAACATCATGGACACATTTAGACTACCGGACTGCTGAATATAAACGTTGAAACTGTACAGATACCGAAAGAGAATTTTATAATTTGAGCGTGGGGAAATTCTTCCTAACTATGACTCAAAGTCTAAAAGCAACTAAAGGTAGATAAATGTTATAACATTAAAAAATTAAAGGCAAAACCAGCAAATATAAAAGATAAAACCACTAAAAAATTTAGTATCACAAAAGACCAACATCTCTGCTCTATAAAGGACTCCTAAACTCTGAGGGGCAGAAGGAATAACCTGGTAGATAAATGAGGAAAACATGAGCAAGGAGCTCACAAGCTAAGGCATAAAAACAGTTCCTTTAACACATGAAATAATGCTCAACATTACAACTAATCAAGGAAGTAGAAATAATGCTACATGAGGCTCTTCTACCTACCAGATTGGCAAAAATCACAGCTCAATAGTGCTCTGCTGTCAGAACTGCACGGAAATAGGCAATTTCTAACCTAACTGATGGGAATATAGAACATTAAGAGGCCAGTGAAGGAAATTCCGTTAATAACTAGAAAAATTACATATGTGTTATCTTTCTAAACCTTACTCCTCTTTTAAAAATATATGCCTAAATTAAACTGACCAAAAAAAAGAGACTATGTACAGTCATTCCTTGCAGAAAATTTTAAAATATGGAAAAGTTAAAAGCAGTTCAAATGTCCATTTTGGGGAGATGGCCACACAGCGGAATACTAGGCAGTTATTTAAAAAAAAAAAGAAAATTTACTACACATTGAAATTGAGTGATCTTCAAGGCATATTTTTAGGTTAAAAAGAGGTACAAAATATGAAATACGCCACCTTTTATATAAGAAAATGGAATCCATAAATACATGCAAATATAATAAATAGAAGGAGAATTGACATTTTTAATCGTGATAAAGGAAGGTTAAGTGAGGCTTCCAGTTAAACCTGGAGGAATGTGGACGATCGCGTTTGTGTTAGGTTCTCTAACACGGAAACAAAAGGCTATAGACATAGACATGAATATGTATAGACATAAATATATCGAGAGAGACATTTATTTTAGGGAGTTGACTTGTGCTATTGTAGAGACTGTCAACTTCAAAATCCACAGGGTAAGCTGGCAGACTGGAGACCCAGGGAAACACTGATGGTACAATTCCAATTCAAAGGCAGCTTGTTGGCAGAGTCCCTGGTCTGTTTCCTTAAGACCTTCAACTGATCGGATGAGGCCCATGCACATTATGGAAGGTAATCTTCTTTGCTCAAAATCTACTGATTTAAATGTTCAGTCCAGTTCAGTTCAGTCACTCAGTCGTGTCCGATTCTTTGTGACTCCATGAACTGCAGCACGCCAGGCCTCCCTGTCCATTACCAACTCCTGGAGTCCACCCAAACCCATGTCCATCAAGTCGGTGATGCCATCCAGCCATCTCATCCTCTGTCATCCCCTCCTCCCGCCCTCAATCTTTCCCAGCATCAGGGTCTTTTCCAATGAGTCAAGTCTTCACATGAGGTGGCCAAAGTATTGGAGTTTCAGCTTCAGTATCAGTCCTTCCAATGAACACCCAGGACTGATCTTTAGGATGGACTGGTTGGACCTCCTTTCAGTCCAAGGGACTCTCAAGAGTCTTCTCCAACACCACAGTTCAAAAGCATGAATTCTTCCGCACTCAGCTTTCTTTATAGTCCAACTCTCACATCCATACATGACCACTGGACAGGACATTAATTTGGGGAAATGGCATCTATATAACAGTTTTTGCTTTGTTTGCTTTTAAGCACAATGGTGATCTTACTCAGTCCCCATGATAACCTAAAGGCCTGCTGCTGAGCCTGCCTGCAGGCATCAGCTATCTGGTGTTGAGCAGACCAGGAAGAAACAAACATGGACACTCAGTCTCTTTCCCAGTGACTGTCTCTCTGGCCGGCTCACGCGTGTCCTTAATGCGGCTCCCCAGCTTGTTGCCCGGGATGATCCTTTGGGTTTCTGCTCCTCTACCATTCTTCTCATCTACTAGCGCCACTGACATCTGTTTTCCAGCAGCACTACCTTCCCCATCATTTCAAGGACTGCTTTTGATCAGGCTCACTGATATGATCTAGTAGAGCCCCATACGAAAACTGAGACTCTTGGTAGTATCCCAAACTCATGCTCACCCTGCTTTTCCTTTAAACAGGGCTGGATATTTCTAGAAATGTAGACAAGAGTGTACTCTTTACAAATGACAAACTTTGATGTCTTACGGAATCTCAAATGACTCCTCAGAAAATTCTACAGTATAACCTGAAAGATAAGAGGTGTAACATTCTAGTTCTTACTAATTATAAGATCATTTGAAGTATTGCCACAGCTTTGTCTTAATCATCTCCGTATTAGTGACTGTTCTGAACCGGGTCCCCTAGTACATATTTCACTTGATAAAACAGACATGAATTTCTTACTGATTTAGGGATATGTGACTTCTGTCTTTAACAGGAACTCACCTGGGTACCTGGGAGTCAATGTTTATGTGAACTAAGAAAGCCAATAATTTCAATTTTATTTAATTGCTGTGAATTAAAGGTAATTGTTACTATAAACATTTGGTGAATCTATCAGAAGTACTTTAATATTTGTTGAAGAATATTCTTAGCAGCCGTTACATCACTATTCTACTGTCCCACCTTCATGATTATATTCCATATATCATATAGTTTTATTTTTGTTTGCTAGATTTTAATCTGGCAAAAAATTCATTACTGATAATACAGCTTGTATGTTTTATTTTTTATTTTTGAGTTTTAGTCTCAGAGCAGCAAAATCTATTCAGCAACATTGTAACAATTTTAAACTATTAGCTTGTTAGTTTTGTTTGTGCTTTAAGCACACAAGCAAAATTTACTCTCAACAGTGCTGTACACCACTTTACTTAAAATTTATCATAAATAATCAGTGTAAAGCAGAATGCAGAATATTGGTGAGTATGGAAATCTGAGCACAAACAGCAGCTCTTTTTTTTTTTTTTTTTTGGCCTTTGTCATTATACAATCCAGCATCTGTAGCAGGGAAATGAATGGAACATGTAATCCTAAAAACTCCTACATAGCATGCCTGCTTACTTAGCACTATCCTTAGAGTGGGTAACTCTTACCTGAAGAGGAGTCACTGAAGGCTTCGGAGGTTAAGTGATCCAGTCCTCTCAGTTACTAAAGTCCACAGCTCAGTCATGGGTTGGAAATTTGAAGGATGTGGGTTGACTAAGCACTCTGCCTGCAACGGCCCTCGCCCCTCCTTCAGGTCAGACTGAGTTGGTCTGCGCATACCACCTTTGCCCCTCGGGTCCACAGATCCTGGTCTGTGCCCAGGAGGCTGACTTGTCCAGGCCCCCTCGGGTCCACAGATCCTGGTCTGTGCCCAGGAGGCTGACTTGTCCAGGCCCCCTCGGGTGCACAGATCCTGGTCTGTGCCCAGGAGGCTGACTTGTCCAGGCCCCCTCGGGTCCACAGATCCTGGTCTGTGCCCAGGAGGCTGACTTGTGCAGGCTTCACCGATTCCCGTGGCCTCTGGCTTTCCGTCGAGATGGGCCAATGGAAGCACCAGTGGGGAATTGGAGTCCCGTGACTCTATGCCTGGTGGGTCACCAAAATTTTGTTGCATCTTCTTTGACCAGCTCCAGTTCTTCTCATGTTCTCTCTGGACTCCTTAACCATTTCCTCCATGTAATCCCTTCAGATCTAAAGGGTGGCTATGGCTCCCGTTGTTGGTAGTTCTTAGGTAGTCAACCCTTTACTGGCTTCCTTAGACCTGCCCATACCACAATAAAGAGTTCCTTTACTAAATCCTTCTCAATTACGTTGAGTGTGCTCTTTCTATCTGGCCCAGATCCTGACTGAAACACTATTTTTCCTGTTATTCAGAGGTGGAGGACTGAGCCTTGGGTCAAATCCTGGTAGACCAGAAGTTCCAACGTAGGTGCCCACTGTCACATCCAGTACACAATGTCTGCCTCCTGCCAGCATCTTGGGTTTTATAGCACAAAGTGTTGACTTTCCGCACTACCACTTTGGCAAAATCTATTTCTAGAAGTGCTGAAGCTATGGCTGGCTGCAGACTCTGATTGTGAACAGACCATGACGGCCTCTTGAGTTTCATTTAGGAACCTCTATTTCATGCTTGCATCTTTCTCTTATCTTGTTTGGCCCAAAGAAGCATCCCACTCACCAATCCCTATTTTCTCTGCTCTTATATTTCACCACTTTGTCAACCCTTCACCAAAATAAAAGACATGCTTGTCAAGGTAACACTGACATCCAAAAATGAAGAGATTTGGGGCAGCAAATTAATATTCACTACTCATACTCTGCTCAATTTCTCATAATAATTTAGCAGCACATATGGTAGTTATGAATAAGCATTGATAAGAGGTTTTCTAATCTTTTCCACAAGAACCAGAAAAGAAAGATTTTTTAAAACTTGAGAGAGTCAATTAAGTTGGATGAGTCAATAAATAACAGTTCCAAACGTGTGTCCAAAGCTCTAACCAGTAGAAATTTGGAGTCGGGGATTTGCTTTGTTACAAAGTTATAGAGAAGTAATTACTAGTTCTACTATATTACTGCTATCGGTGGCCTTTGGAGTTCCAAAGGGGTCTTGACACTGAATGAAATGTCTAGAAAGGCAAGATAGCTGACTACAAAGAGCTTTCATTCTAAAAAGTCACAAACCAAATAAGAAGAGAAATAGAAGAAATAAGTTACCTTCACTGTTATTTTCTCATTTCTTTTTGTTCCTTCTTATTACAAAAGAGCTGAGGTGTCTGGCAAATGCCTGGCACGTGCACCCAAATTCAGAATGTCAGCAGTTCCTCAGCCCTGACTGAAACATGCCCCTATCTCAAACGATATTCCCAAACATGATGAAAACAGATACTAACCTGCTCAAAAACGCAATTAAACAGGTAACTTGAAATCCCAACAGAGAAGTTCATTTGAAAAAATTCACCTTAGCAATAATCTCTAGCACTCAGAAAGATCCCCCAAATCTTTGGTTAGTGTGTAAAGCTATCCAGAAAAACAACGTAGTGCTATTGTTTTTCTCACTTGAACATTTATTTTTAAAAATTTTCAAGGATTCAGAACTTATTTCAACTGTAAATTTAATAGAGAAGGCACTCTTTAAAATACAGCCTACAAATACACTTGCTATATGGTTAAATCCCTGAGGAGCCTATGCTCACTTGAGGAGGGTATTTTAGCCTTACTAAGAAATGCAGGCAGAAGAAAAAGGATAAATCACCATGCTATGAAACAATTTATAGTGTTTGGGAACCATACATTTACCTATAAACTCTAAGGCCAAATTACATACCAGTTAGTGTAAGGAAGAATGACTAATAATGTTTAGTAAACAATAAGAAACACACATCATGTGAAGAAGGGAAACAACTCCTACTTTTTCTTATTTTTGAAAATAAACCATGTAGAGAGAATATTGTATCTCAAGGATAATTAATGTTGCAGAACAGGAATTGGATTTTGTTCCTAGATTCACCATGAACTAGTTGAGGAACGCTCCCTGAGCCCTCGTTTTTGTCAACCTTAGAATTTGGAGGAAAAGCTGTGAGGGGTAGACCAGATGATCTTTAAGATTGCTTACTGTGCCAGAATCAAATATATTCTAAATCTATCATAAGTTCCATTTCACACACACACACACACACACACAAGAGATAAAAGTGCCAGTTGTTATCTTTTTCCTACGGCTTTGGTTTTGTTTTAGACCCTATTTTGGAAAGGAAAAAAATCACAGATGAATCACTGAAAATTATGGTACCAGTCATGGATCTTATCAAAATTGGAGACTCATCCATTTTCAGCAGTTTTGCTAGCCATGGGGAAAAGGCAATTTCTCTTCTTCCTCCAAAGGCCATAGGAACATGATCACATCTTTTCTCCAATCTTAAAAAAAAAAAACAAACAGCTATGTCCATTCTTTTTTTTAATATTGGTTTATATACTTCCATGCTTAGTCTGTAGGAATAAAACTGTTCAAGTACATCTTGAAGTCAGTGTTTCCAAAATGTTAATGTTCATATCTGGATTTTCTAGCTTTGGAGTAGGAATATTTATTATAACAATTATTTATTCTAATTTGTAATTACTATTATTTATTTAATGCCCAGTTTTATTTTGGTTCATAAAAATGTCAAATTTGTGTACTAGTAATAGAGAGTTAGTTTGCCAACAAAGGTCCGTCTAGTCAAGGCTATGGTTTTTCCAGTAGTCATGTATGGATGTGAGAGTTGGACTGTGAAGAAAGCTGAGCACCAAAGAATTGATGCTTTTGAACTGTGGTGTTGGAGAAGACTCTTGAGAGTCCCTTGGACTGCAAGGAGATCCAACCAGTCCATTCTGAAGGAGGTCAGCCCTGGGATTTCTTTGGAAGGAATGATGCTAAAGCTGAAACTCCAGTACTTTGGCCACCTCATGCGAAGAGTTGACTCATTGGAAAAGACTGATGCTGGGAGGGATTGGGGGCAGGAGGAGAAGGGGACGACAGAGGATGAGATGGCTGGATGGCATCACCAACTCGATGGACGTGAGTCTGAGTGAACTCCGGGAGTTGGTGATGGACAGGGAGGCCTGGTGTACTGCGATTCATGGGGTCACAAAGAGTCAGACACGACTGAGCGACTGAACTGAACTGAACTGAATATCATTGAATTTTGAGTTAACAACAGATATGTTTGTGTCCATCTTTGCTATTCACAGCTGGGTAAACTTAGGCTTGTCATTTGTATCATTTAGCCTTAATTTTCTCACTGGTAAAATGAGGAAGGTCTTAAAATCTGTCAAATATACTTCCCAAGGGTATTGTAAAATTAAGTAAAATAATCATGAAAAACCATTTAAAAGTTGCTGAGCATGATACAACTAATATTCATACTAATTATTATTTCTTTCATTGTTTTGTTTTAAATGATTCTGTATTCCAAGGAGAATAAAAATTCTATACATATTTCACAATGGGATTAACTATTAATTTTAGAAATTTTGAATATTTTGGATTTTTGGTTGTTCAGTCTTGTGTATACATTCAAATTCTTAAAAACTCAAAACATATCTAGCTAATCCAGAATCAGTATTAATGTAAAGTGTGAAGAAGCAGCATGGCTCAGGCAGCGTGCTGAGAGGTCGTGTACAACACACCTTGATGTCCATGACTTGTGGTTTACTTAAATGCACAGTTCAGAAATGTCGTCATGAACTGAAATCTCAGTAAGAACTGCTATAACTGCGATGGCAATAATTTAAAAGAGAGCAAATGTTCAAATCTAACCCTTAATCCAATTGTCCAAAACTTCAATCTTTTCAATTCAGCAAAGTGACTATTTTTTATTTCCCTGGGCCTCCACGACAAAGGGAGTTTTTGGTTACCAAATCCACTGCAAGGAAATAAACTCAGAGTAGTGGTGGCCATAGATCTATGGAGAGATTAAGAATTTGCAAAGATGGTGGAGAATGCTATCAAGGGCCAATTCCACACGCAGAAACACAGTGAGAAAGTTTCTTTCAGCTTTCACAAAGAAAATCATTATAGTAATTTGGAAATTTAATAAAGTTCCTTGACTATAAGCAGTCTGGGGAATTATTGGTTTTGAATTACTGGCAGTAGTGAAGAGGGTTAAATACAGTTTCAGAATGAAAATTAGTTTTATTTTGTCAGGAAGTGAGTGAGCACAGAGGTGCAAAGGCAAGAAAGAGAAAGAGAAGATCACTGGGGCCGATACCGAAAAGTACAACCTAAATTCAGAGATGACAGAGCAGGTGGAGACATGTGGTGTGGCCACCAGTGTCTCCTACAGCTGAGACTCAGGAAGGGGAGCCACCATGCAAATGGGAGGCAAATTCATGGCCATCCAGCTGGCTACTTGATTTCTGAATGAGATCTGATCTTCCCTCTCTTCCACCTGTTTTAATGCCCTTGTAAGAAACAGTACAAAGAGATAAAATCACCGAAATTTGTGGTTCCTCCCTTCCTGCAGAAAACTTTGTGGAAGTACAGTTTTAATGAAAATTAGTTGTGAAAGAGTGGATCTAAGTTGAAGGAAAATCTACAAGATTACCTAATGAAATGAATATTAAGTGTGAAAGACAGGAATAGAGGACGATCCCTAGATTCTGGTCTGGGCAAATGAGAAAACAGAATTGTCTTCAGCTGAGATGAGGGTCGCTTTGAGTCAAGGAAGTTCCAGGGAAGAGAGATCAGGAATTCCGTTTAGGCATAACAATCCCCAGATGTCTACTAAGCATAAAGGAAAGATGTCCAGTGGGCAATCATATCTAGAAATCTAGGGCTTAAAAGGAAGTCTAAGTTGGGTATTTCTATTCAGAAATCATTAACACTCAGAGATTCTAAAGCCATGAGACTGGATGGGATCAACAGGCAAGTGAATGAAATTAAAGAGGGTCAGAAAACCAACAACCAGAAAAATAGACTCCTGAGAAGTGAGATATGGGAAAACCATGGGAGTGCATCTGGAATCCCAAATCAAGAAAGAGTATCTAGTTGGGAAGCATCAGTACAACAGCCAAGATTACCTCATGTAAGAAAGAGCTCACAGAAAAATCAGATAATACTAGCTACCAAGCAACAGTTGGTTCCAGGAGAAAGCTAGACATAATATCAATATTCAATCATACTATAATTCCTTCCACATCAAAAACCCTTCAATTAACTCCACTTCTCAGGGTTCCCTGGTGGATCAGTGGTAAAGAATCCACCCGCAATGCAGGTGATGCAAGTTCAATCCCTGGGTCAGAAAGATCTCCTGGAGGATGGCACGGCAACCCAAGGAGAGTTACCATGTCTGCCTCTAATCACTCTGGATACATCCCATCTGTACCAAGAGATGCTTAGTCTACCAGAAATGCCCCATTCTCTTCTCGACACAGCATCAACACCTTCCCCCAGAGAAACAGTCATGGAGATCCTGTATCCTCAGCTTAAGACTTCACACACATCTCAAATCTATATAATTCACATTATAGTTGCAATACTATGGAAAGGAGATGAAGACTGGGAGAAACGCCTGACTTGATGAATAGGAATTTGATCAAGTCCGTGAGAAGAGACCTAAATGTCCGGCAGTGGGCGATTGCCCGAGCAGGAAGGGATTGCTTAAGTCCGCTGCAGCTACCAAAGCTTGTGCAGGACTTGGTGATATCCAAAGCACCTGCTGGTTTTGTCCACCCAGTGTCCAGTCTCCATCTTCTGACAGTGGCCCCTTGCTTTTCCCTTGGAAACTACCACTCCATCACCACCCACAGGCGTGGTGGCATGTAGGTCTAGTCGCTGGCCCTCCTCTTGGCAAACTGTAGGCAAAAACCCCAAGGACGGTTAATCCACTCTTCCTCCTAAAGGCAGCAACACTAGGAGAGGGAAATGGCTATTTGCCGTGGGAATCCTCTTAAAACACCATATACTGGGCCTCGTTTCTCAGACTCAGGGCTCGTCTTCTCAGTATGCTCTACTACAACCATGCCTCAGACTCAGGGCTCATCTTCTCAGTATGCTCTACTACAACCATGCCAGGCCCTCACACACTCTCAGCTCCATTTGGTCTGCATCTGTGCTGTGCCTCTTGGGAAGTATCTTGAGTAGAACTTCCAGGTTGCCCTGGTCCCTGCCCATCCCAAGACTCCATTCTTCAGCTTTTTCTTTATGTCTATGAACTATCACATGGCTTAAAAATGATTCCTTTCCCCTCCTTTTACTCCTTTGGATTAAATTAAGCACAGCAACTGGCTATGCAATCAAAAAATACTAGAGAGTGGATTAGCCTGGATACTCAATTGCTACTGTTGACTTTCAGAATGACAGCACCGTGGGGTCTGCCTGTGTATACGACTCCAGGTCCCTCCGTTCCTTTTACTCACTGACTTGATATAATCTCACTGTTGGATAGCAACTGGAATTGCCTGCGAACCAGGGACTGCTCCCTCTACTTGCCAAGTCCTCAGCGATGTCAACAGATTAACGCTTAACGTCCTGTTCCCTTATTTGCTCTTGGAACCAGCAATAGTTACATAATAAATAACACTGAAACACCTAATATGAGCACAGAAGGATTCTTGAAATATTTTATGTATTCTAGACTGCCATTTGGAAGGGAAGAGATCCTTTGTATATTAAAATTATTTTTAATATATACAATGGAAATTAGTTACCTACAAGCCACTCTCAAGAGCCTTTTGCTCTTGGCTATGAAACCTTCATTTGAAAACCCTTTCCTTTGAATTCTCTGCCAGTTTTATGGGATGCTCAATGTAAACAGATGCCTCATATAAATTTCATTTTTATAGGTAGCTAATATACTAATATCCTACAGGGATAATTTAAGCTCCCAGGTGTCTGGGTTTTAACTAGGCTGCAAAGAAAATTTAGCCAAGGACAACAGGGCAAGCCACCTAAGCTAGAAATGGCATGGCTCTTTCATGAGGCACAAGGGTTTCAACAAACTTCAGCATAATGTCACACGAAGAACAGCCTGGCTGGGGGAGAGACTCCATTAACTGAGGTGAGGCAAGTTTATAGGTTATGTTAGGGCAATTTACAAGTAGGAAATTCCTGTATCTATGATTTATATAAAGGAGCAGTAAAACGTCTCACAATGAGATGGCATCAAAACAGCAAATCTTCCTAGAGGGTCACTAAATTCTGAGACTACAGAAGATGATTCACACTCCTAGAAAACATATAATGCAAAAAGAGATCATCAATACTTATTATACACACACACTGGTTATATTTCTGCGTGTTCCTACTGAGATGAAATTTAAACTTTTGCAAGGGAAGCCACCAGCCAAGGTTTATACCCAGAAACTAGTTGGAAGCAGATGTTTGACTCTTCCCTAACATATAAAAGTGGTCTTTGCCAGTAATTCAAACATAAGGCTGGGAGTCCCACCTTGCCCTGGAGCAGCAGATCCTTTTACATCTGTTTTCCCAACATACATAAGATACTGAGCTCGGAACTGGGAAGGAGGTTGGCATAGTGGCTGAAAGGGAAAGAGTGAAGTGAAGCAAAAGTCGCTCAGTCGTGTCCAACTCTTTGCGACCCCATGGACCATACAGTCCGTGGAATTCTCCAGGCCTGGGAAAAAGAGTCCCTTCTCTCTGGAGGTTTGATATTGTAAAAAGCATTAGTCGCTCAGTCCTATCGGTCTCTTTGAGACCCCATGGACTGTCTGGAGTTCTCCAGCCAAGGATACTGGAGTGGGTTGCCATGCCCTCTTCCAGGGGGTCTTCCCCACCCAGGGATCAAACCCAGGTCTCCGGCCTTGAAGGCAGATTCTTTACTGTCTGAACCAGGACCTGTACAAAAATTAACTTAGTAGCTAAAGTCGCTGAAAACAAAGGTGTTAGAAATGAGATGTCAGAGTAAGGCCTGAAATAATGCCTAGAATTAGGTTGCTCATGAGAAAATGAAGCATTGTTTTGCAGCTGGAGAATCCTCAGACATAAAAGTAATGCTCTGGGGCAGTGATGTAGCAGATGAGCTGTAACTCCAATATGCAAGCATGGGATAGTTCTACACTGAGGCAGAGGCAAGGGAGAGAGTTTTCAACTAGTGGATGGTGTGGTTGCAACAAAGGAAACACCTCCGTGAAAAGAGAGAGCGGGGAGAGGTCCAGAAGTCCTTCCCAGTGCTCTCCAGGGCGTGGTTTGGAAGCAAGAGGAACTCTTTTGAGTGTAAGTCACAAGAAGCTTTGACAATTTGGGGGTGTAGTTGGCCTGGAAAGCAATTGCTGAATTTTCTCCTAGCCAGCTGTGATACCATTACGTATCAGCCACTCTAGGAACACCAATCTAAGGTGTTGCTATAAAGGTATTTAGTAGATTCAATTAACATGTACAATCAGTTGACTTTAAGTAAAGGAGACAACCCTCAATCTAGGTGGGACCATATGTCACTTCATTAGTTGAAGGCCTAAAGAGCAAAAGTTGAGGTTTCTTGGAGAAGAAAGAATCCTGTTGCAAAACTGTAATACAGAAATCCTGCCTGAGTTCCCAGCATGCTGGCCTGCCCCACACATGGGTTTCAGATGGCCAGCCCCACAGTCACAGGAGAGAATTCTTAAAATCAATCTCTCTCTCTCTTTTTCACAATTTTCCAACTGACTAGCCCTCTGTCTTCTTTTTGATTCTAGAGTTCTCAGTTTCTATAATATATATATGTGTGTATATATATACATATCTGTGTGTGTGTGTACACAGCATATATACATACATTGTATATAATTAGTTCTGTTTCTTTGGTGAATCCTGATATACCTAGGCAGGTGAGCTCTTGAGCGATTATTTAGAAAAATGCAAAATATAGGATGATGTATGTACCCCCAAGCTGCTGAGACAGTCCATTTTGGTTACAGACATACCCACAGATAAATATAGATGGATATCATTCCATCACTAGATCACTTAAACCTTAAGCATTCACAAGGAGTTAAAATAATTTACAAAGAGTTGTACATTTTTCCGATATAAGCATCACTCCTCTTTCATAACATTCCTCATCTCTCTCTTTTTAAGTACATTTTCTGTAAATTATCTTTGTAGCACTATTTTCTACTCGAAACGAAACTGCCAGAAAGGGGAATCCCAAGCAAGCTCTTCTTGTACATCTATTCAAATAGCCTCAGGGTTTTGGCAGCATTCCTAAATTCTCTTCACATTTCAGAGACAGGTAAGCAGGTACCCAACAAAGCCTTGGGCTGAGTGAGTCTAGAGAACAGAAAGAACTCCAAGACCCAAAGAGCAAAGCCAGGGGACTCTTCCCTGAAGAGCGGGAAGAGCAGAAGTTCAAAACGAAGTGACCAGAAAATTTAAATCAAATTCACTCATTCATTCAAAACTTACTAAGCATTTACTACACACATGTCTGTTTGGTGTCACTGTAGGGAGGAGGAGAGATGGCATACAGCCCACACCCTCAAGGGCATAAAGTTAAAAAAAAACTGTAAAGGAAAGCATAAAGTGTGTAGTTCTTAGTATTTACTTTATACATACAAAAACTGAATAGGAGAAAGAAGGAAGAGGTGCTTCTAGAATGTATAAAGTAAGACAAGCACAAGAATAACTGTGCACAAAGGAGAAACTGTGAGGTCTCCCTCATCCATGTGAAAGGGAACCGTGATGAAAGAGCGCGCCGAGGAGCAGTAATCAAGTGCTCTGAGATCCAAGATGCGCTGATGCCTGCAGGCAGAAGACAGGCATCGCCACACCAGAGCTACGGGAGGCCCGCGTGCCCAGGAGATCACGGCAGTGGTACCCAGCCTCTCCATCACTGCCACATACAATTCAAAACAAACCTGTACTTAACTTTTTAATTAAAGAAATCCAAGGACTTTCCTGGTGGTCCAATGGTTAAGACTTCACCTTCCAATGTAGGGCTACAGGTCCGATCCCTGCTTGGAGAGCAAAGATCCCGCATGTCTTCCGGCTGAAAGACCAGAACATAACGGAAGCAGTATTGTAACAAGTTCAATAAAGACTTTCACAGTGGTCCACATCAAAAAAATTTTTTTTAAGAAATCTAGCTAAGTTCTGATTGTTACTTCCTTAATAATAATTTTAGTGATTTTCTGTAATTAACACATCTTTTCAAAAGCAGTTTCGGGGAGGTGCTTCTGTTTTGCTAGTTCTCTAAATGTACTCTGAGCTTACAAGTACCAGGACGCATGAAGCTGATTTGCACACAGCACCTTTTACATCATCTATGGCTGCTTTCTCACTCCAATGGCAGAGTTGAGGAGTTGCCACAGAGACCAATGGCCCGCCAGACCTAAAATATTCACCATCTGGGCATTTATAGAAAAAGTTTGCCTACTTTTGATCAATAGAGTAATTGAGCACAGAGACAAATGCAAAAAGGTGTACAGGTGATTACTAGGGAAATAGGCTGGCAATCTCCTAGGAAGCCTTGCAGAACGATCATTAGCAACTAGGTAGGCAGTGAGTTCAGTTGGTTAGCTTACCTTTATGGACACAACTTCAAATTCGGTGGACCTCCTGGGAGCAGATCACCCAAGGCTGAACTGCTGCTGCTGTTAAGTTGCTTCAGTCGTGTCTGACTCTGTGCGACCCCATAGACGGCAACCCACTAGGCTCCTCTGTCCCTGGGATTCTCCAGGCAAGAACACTGGAGTGGGTTGCCATTTCCCTCTCCAATGCATGAAAGTGAAAAGTCAAAGTGAAGTCGCTCAGTTGTGCCCAACTCTTCGAGACCCCATGGACTGCAGCCCACCAGGCTCCTCTGTTCATGGGATTTTCCAGGCAAGAGTACTGGAGTGGGGTGCCATTGCCTTCTCTGAAGGCTGGACTAGAGATGATGAAATTGACGTATGTGCCAAGTATGTACCATTTAACAGAGCACTGATCATGTGACTCTCCTGTTCCCACTCTCAGTGACACAGAATCAGAGGAAGTGGATGTAATGGCAGCAGATAGAGAGAGCCTTATAACAAGATGACCCTGCAGATGGAGCCAGAATTCCAGAGCTTCCAGGCTCCTCCATGGTGCATGGGTGAACGGCACTCCCAGGATTTACCTCTGTAGTCATCCTTTACATTGTGTTGCCAGCCTCCCTCCTTCTGATACATTCTTTCCCTGGAAATCTGAATTTATTCAATGAAGCTGCAGTCCTGTTTTGAAGCCCAGTGTTGGGTCTATCCCATTTCTTTAGGTCAAGATTCACTCTCCTTGGTTGCTTTTCTTTCCTAATGTTCAAGGGCATCTTACTGAAGTCATCCAGTTTGACTCGGAGACGCTGATGGTGCATTTTTTTTGCTTATCATTCACACAGGGTGATGGTGGATTCAGCTCATCTCATTGTCATGCACCTCGTCCTGTGAGCGGTTCCTCAGGGACTCGTCTGGTGTCATGAGCGTGTGCTCACATACTCAGGAATATAGACACAGGGCTCATTTAGAGGCCCCAAAACCTTATCAGGGCTTCCCTTGTAACTCCATTGCTAAAGAATCTGCTTACAATGCATGAGACCCAGGTTCAATTCCTGGGTTGGGAAGATCTCCTGGAGAAGGAAATGGCAACTGACTCCAGTATTCATGCCTGGAGAATCCCACAGACTGTAGCCTGCCAGCCTCCTCTGTCCACGGGGTTGCAAGAGTCAAACATGACTTAGCGACTAAACCACCACCAAAACTTTATCAAATCCTGATTTCTACATCAACCAGTCCTGACATGGTCGACCTCTACAGCCACATCAAAATCCTGCTGGGTAATGACAGTCACTAAATCACTAGATAAAACTGCATGCATCCTTCCCATCTGATTCTGACTTGGAACGTACAACTCTCTTTCTTTCTCTTTTGGATTGTAGCACTTCTGCGCTGGGGGCAAGGCCCTCAGCCCTGCTGACCATACCTCTTTTGCTTTGTAAGGCATATTGGGATTGTTGGGAATTTTCATTCATTTCCTTGTCCATGTGGTCAACAACTTGGTGCAACACAGAATTGATCAGTTATTATTTGCCTGCTTCCTTTTATTATGCTGGCATGAGGCAGGTTAGGCTAATGCTTGCTCTTTGAAGAAATGTTTGCAATAAAATATACAAAAAAAAGAAAAGAAATGTTTGCAAGTCAAGTAGTTTAGTCATTGTAAACCCTTTGATAGATGAAAAAAGTAGGGGGGGAATAAGATTTTCAAAGCTAATCATGGTGTTGTGTGCTTTCCACAGAAAATATTTATTTTAAACCTCAAAGCACATACCTATTTCATAGGTGAAAGTTGAGGCTCAGTTAAGTAATGTGTAAGTAAGTCGGAAAGTGATGAATCCAGGAACACAGAGAATTCATCTATTTCATAGGTGAAAGTTGAGGCTCAGTTAAGTAATGTGTAAGTCGGAAAGTGATGAATCCAGGAACACAGAGGCGAATTCACCTTCACCCATGGGCTGATCTCATTCCATCACACGGCATTACTTTTTTTCAACAACAGTTAGCTAGTAGGTTTGGCTGCTGTTAAAACCATGGATGCATTGCCATGAAAAGCATTTGGTTTAGAACTTGTTTTTGGTTTTAGATTTCATCAAGTCATCATCACATGCACGGCTGTGTCAGAATCTTCCTGGAATAAGGCAAAGATCAACAATGTAAATAAACAGACATTTCATTTGTAGAGTCAGAAAGCACATTGGTAGCTGCTGGGGTGGATGGGGGAGGGGTAGGGCAGGGGAATGCAGAGTTAGTATTTAACGGGGACAGAGTTTCAGTTCAGGAAGATGAGACGTTCGGGAGAGGGATGATGATGCGAGTTGCACAGCAATGTCAGGGTACTTAGTGCCACTAATCTGTTCAGTTAAATATGATTAAAGTAGTATGCTCTATACTGTGTGACTCTTACCACATAAAAAAAGCATTTAAAGTAAATAAATGAACATTCCTATTATTTTCCCACAACCCTAACTCTCTCATACCTACTGAGGACCATCAGCTACAGTCAACATTCATTCAAATAATACAGCAAATATTTGTTGAGTATGTACTATGGGGCAACCATCTGTGCTGAGCTTTGGAAAAGATTCTTGCCACAGATTGACCCAATGGCTGGGGGCACTAGCTATGTAATGGCCAAGGGACCCAACATACGGAAGAACAGAATAGGAATCTTGAAGATTCTGAAAAAGAAACATACTTCTAGGGTACTGGGTTTATTTTCACAGGTAGAAATAGCAGAGAAACAGCAGAAGTGTGATAAAACGTCTGTCAGCTGCACAGGTGATCTGCACTCTATTCAGAGCCGCCGCCACCACACCTGCCCCCCCCCACCCCCCGTGAAATCCCGATCTGGAGGGAATGCTCGTGTTTGCCAAATCACAAACACCCAACCGCTTCCAGTCAGAGGATTCGCGCAGACCCCGGCAGTGACCTCAGCACTTGTTGACATCTCTGCTGCCCTTCTTGGAAGCTTTCCTCCTCCCTACTGACACACGTCACGCGTGTGGCAGCTGGCACCGCCTACAGCATACCAGAACACGAAGCCGTTCAGGTAAGAACTGGCCGTGTTGGTCAGGAGGAGACTGGGAAGGCGTTTGCTCTCTGAGCCTCAGGACCCCCTTTTATAAAATGGGAACGGTACCTCTGTCTCAAAGGGGTGTTAGAACATAAACAGAAGAGGTTTCTTATGTTCATTCACTTCACAACAGTAAAAATGATCTGACACTACAAACAGAACTGTGCCAGGCAATGGGGATACAAGAGTAAGCAGCGGGCCCCACTCGGGCTCTCATAGGTATTTTGTGTTGTGGGGCAAACAGACATGAAATGAATAGTCACCAAATGAGCTAAGTCATTGACGTTTTTTAGATGTCATAAAGGATGCTGTAAAGTGCAGAGTGCTTATAGGAAAATATATAAGAAAAGCTCCCTGTGGTAGGTTGACTAATATCTACCCCCCGCCAAAAAAGATGCCACATCCTAATCCTCTGAAAGTGTGATGTGCTACTGTTTGTTGTTCAGTCGCTAAGTTGGGTGCCTGACTCTGTGGCCCATGGACTGCAGTTCAGCAGGCTTCCCTGTCCTTGACCATCTCCTGCACTTTGCTCAGATTCATGTCCGTTGAGTCACTGATGCTCTCTAACCTGTGAATATATTCATGGCCAAAGGCACTTGGCAGATGTGGTTTGAGGATCTGGAGATGGAGAGACGATCCCGGCTGATCCGGGTGGACTCATATGTAGTCACGAGGGTCTCTAAAAGTGGAACAGGAAGGCAGAGGGTTTTCGACTACAAACGAGGAAGCTGGAGTGGTAGGATGAGGATCTAGAGACGGCCCCATCGCTGGCCCTGGGAATGGGAAGGAGGCCACAAGCTGAGAAAGGCCCGCGGCTTCTAGAAGCTGAGAGAGGCGAGAGAACACGCCCTGGAGCCTGCAGAGGGGGTACCGCTGACACGTGAGCCCAGGGAGGCCTGCCTCAGACTTCAGACCTAAAGGAGAGTCAGGGGATAGCTTCTGTCATTTTAAGTCACTAGATATGTGACAATCTGTGAATCGTTCCCTGGGCTCTGCAGTCAGAGAGAACTAATAAAGTCCCAAACTTCATGACAGGGAGAAGGGTCAGAGAATGCGTCTTTGAGGAGTTGAAGCAGGGCTTGGCTGAGCTGAGGGCCCGGCCCCTCTCCTGCCTGCATCCTTGCGTGTCACGTCCCTCAGCCGGCCGATGCCCGGGGCTTCCTGTGGTGCCTGCTTGTCTTCCCGGACAGTTGGTCCGGGAGCGCAAATTCCCAAGGGCTCCGTGAGGCCAGTGGGCTCTGAGCAGGACCTCTTCCCACCCTGGGTCCCCAGGGGACACTTTTATTCTTTCAGCAAGGGTTTACTGAGCACTTAAATGTGACAGCCCCTCTGCTAGTGCTGGGAGTACAACAGCAGACCAGAGTCACACCCCAGTGGACACAGCAGCCAAGACGTGCAAGCAACATACGGTCCATCAGCAGAGGGACAGATAAGTAGGATGTGCTACGTACACACAATGGAGTCTAACTCAGCCAGAAAAAAAGGAACTAATGCCATTTGTAGCCACATGGATGGACCTATAAACTGTCATACTAAGTGATGTAAGTCAGACAGAGAAAGATGAATGTCATATGATATAATTTATACATGGAATCCAACAAAACGGGATACAAATGAATGTATTTACAAAACAGAAACACTCACAAACATAGAAAACAAACTTATGATTACCAAAAGGGAAAAGGAGGAGGGATAAATTGGGAATTTGGGATTGACAGACACACACTACTATATTTAAAATAGATAGCCAACCAGGACCTACTCTATAGCACAGGGAATTATATTCAATATCTTGTAATAATGATAATAAAAAATATGTAAACATACACACATGGTTTACATATGTATGTACATGACTGAATCACTTTGTTGTACACATGAAACATTGTAAATCAACTACACTTCAATTTTTTAAAATTTTAAACTTAGAGAAAGTTGGGGTTCTCAATGGTGGTGTATAAGTGGGGCACATGTTTATGCAAAAGATTAACTCTAGTTGACCATAGTCCTTTTTAAAAAGGCAAATTCACATATGAGAGAGGCTGACGTAAACTTTAAAATTGCTGTAGTCTTATAATCAACAAGGACCTACCGTATAGCACACGGAACTATATTCCACAAAGGAAGAGAGTGTGAAAGAAAGTGTGTATATAACTGAATCACTTTGCTGTACATCTGAAACTAACACAACATTGTAAATCAACTGCATTTCTTTTTTTTAAGTGTTGTAGGCCTGAAAGAGGAGAAGGCGATGGCACCCCACTCCAGTACTCTTGCCTGGAGAATCCCATGGACGGAGGAGCCTGGTAGGCTGCAGTTCATGGGGTCGCTAAAAGTCGGACACGACTGAATGAATTCACTTTCACTTTTTACTTTCCTGCATTGGAGAAGGAAATGGCAACCCACTCCAGTGTTCTTGCCTGGAGAATCCCAGGGATGGGGGAACCTGATGATCTGCTGTCTATGGGGTCGCACAGAGTCGGACACGACTGAAGCGACTTAGCAGCAGCAGCAGCAGCGGGCCTGAAAGGGCTTCCCCAGTGGCTCAGACAGTAAAGACTCCACATGCAATGCAGGAGACCCTGCTTTGATCCCTGGGTCAGAAAGATCCCCTGGAGAAGAGAATGGCGACCCACTCCAGGATTCTTGCCTGGAGAATCCCATGGATAGAGGAGCCTGGTGGGCTACAGTCCATGGGATTGCAGAGTTGGACATGACTGAGTCACACACACACACACCACGGAGTCTTGAAAAATGCCAAGAAACAAAGAGTTGAGTCTGACCGAGACCCCATGAGGAACTTTTAAACCCTAGTCTACATGGGCAAAAGTGTCAACTGACCTGGCTGTGCCCGGCTCCTGGCCATAATGTTGGAGAGATGTTAAGAAAGAGAGTCACAACTCTGGCTCTAGGAATTGTCAATTCTAGACACACAATGAGGCCCTGGATTTAAGGATGGAGGAGGTTCCCCCTCAAATCCTAGTGTTAAGCCATAAGAATAGACTCTTTTCAATCTCAAAATTGGGAAACTTGTAGATGGTTGGCGAGATAGCCAGTACAAGTGGCAGCACCCCACACAGCTGGTCATAAACAGTTCACGCAGTGCCCAACGGTGCGGATTAACAGGGGGCAACTGCCAGCACTTCCTGATTTGCAGTGCCCAATGGTGCGGATTAACAGGGGGCAACTGCCAGCACTTCCTGATTTTACTTCCAAATGAAAAATGACCATGAATGCAATACTCGTCCAGTACAAGCACGTGTTCTACTAAGTGGATCCTCCAAATGCCCACCCACATTTTAGGGAAGCACTCCATCCCACTCCAGGAAGCACGGGAGATCTTGGCCAAGTGTGTCCTCAACGGACTGTTCCAAGCACGTGACCATCATGCATATGCAGGAGAATTCCGAAGGAGCTTCAACTGCCTACTGGTTTGAAAAGGTGACCTGCCAGTCCCCGGATATTTGGGTGGGAGACATTAATCAAGCATTCCTTTGTCAGTGTTAGTTAAATATAGTTAAATGATCCTATCTGCTGGGGCTGTTTAGACCTGTCAGAAGTAATCTGCCCCTTCTTGAGAATTGCCAAACAGGTTTGCATCCCAAGTGACTTAGTCATTTATTCCTGTTTAAATATAAAATTTACTTGCCTCTGTAAGACCCGGCTCATCCTTAAAATCTCCACGTGTGTTTAACATGCCACACAATATCAAGTGATGAGAACTGTTATGGATTCTTCTCATTTTTCTGAAGACTACAAAGAATGTGGCCAAAGTCCCCTCCAGAGAGCTGGGGAAGGCAGAAAGCAAATTGAGGGCAAACCACGGAGACAGCAGATAGAGCTTCTCAAGCTTGGCTTGGAAGCGTGAACTTGAACGACATTTTATGCCTGCTCACCCAGAACCAACACCAGGAAGGCAGGAATTATCCAAGCAATGTGCAAACAAAAGGTCAAAAAGCATAATTGTAAAATGTCTGGTTTGTACCTCGTGATGAAGATTTACAATAGAGAAGATAAAAAAGAAATTCCCTGGTTTACCTGTGACAAAATTGGGAGATTTGGACTGACATATACGCGCTGCTGCTACTGCTAAGTCACATCAGTCGTGTCTGACTCTGTGCGACCCCATAGACGGCAGCCCACTAGGCTCCCCGATCCCTGGGATTCTCCAAGAACACTGGAGTGGGTTGCCATTTCCCTCTCCGATGCATGAAAGTGAAAAGTGAAAGTGAAGTCACTCAGTCGTGTCCGACTCTTCGAGACCCCATGGACTGCAGCTCACGAGGCTCCTCCGTCCACGGAAGTCTCCAGGCAAGAGTACTGGAGTGGGTGGCCGGTGCCTTCTCCAATATACAAGTTACTGTATACAAAACAGATAACTGTTAATAAGGATCTACTGTATAGCACAGGGAACCGTGCTCAATCGTCTGTAATGACCTATAATGGAAGGGAATCTGGGGAAGAATGGATACATGTATTTGTACGACAGATTCACCTTGCAGTAGACCTGAAACTGGCATGGTATTATAAATTAATTGTACCACAATAAAAAATTTTAAAGAAGAAAGCCCCTTTCACAGGGACAAGCATTTTAAAAATTGGAACAAAGAGCTGAAAGTGGTTCCCTTTCTAGTCACAGGGGCACTGTTTGGGTTTTTAAAGCCACCACGTTGGTTTGACCATGTCTCCTCCACTGGCCCCAGGATCTTTGCACAACAGGACCGCAGCAAGAGACCTCATCCTGCTTCCAACAGGAGGACTGTCAGGTTTCTCTTCAGAATTGCTTTCTGGACACAAAAGCCATAGAAAATTTCATCCTTTCACTCCATAATTTCTCTTGTAGGAATCTCTCCTCATAGACTGACAATACAAAAACAAAGATTTAGGTGAAAGAGATTTATCTGGTTTTGTTTAAAATTAAAAGAAAAAATAAACAGAAGATAAAAGAAGATACCTACCTATTCAACAAAAAATGCTTGGTTAAATTAATTACACTGCAGCCACTGAAAAGAAATATTGGGTCAGTTCTGTTCAGTTCAGTCGCTCAGTCGTGTCCAACTCTTTGCGACCCCATGAATTGCAGCACGCCAGGCCTCCCTGTCCATCACCAACTCCCGGAGTTCACTCAGACTCACGTCCATTGAGTCAGTGATGCCATCCAGCCATCTCATCCTCTGTCATCCCCTTCTCCTCCTGCCCCCAATCCCTCCCAGCATCAGAGTCTTTTCCAATGAGTCAACTATTCCCACGAGGTGGCCAAAGTACTGGAGTTTCAGCTTTAGCATCATTCCTTCCAAAGAAATCCCAGGGCTGATCGCCTTCAGAATGGACTGGTTGGATCTCCTTGCAGTCCAAGGGACTCTCAAGAGTCTTCTCCAACACCGCAGTTCAAAGGCATCAATTCTTCGGTGCTCAGCTTTTTTCACAGTCCAAATCTCACATCCATACATGACCACTGGAAAAACCATAGCCTTGACTAGACAGACCTGTGTTGGCAAAGTAATGTCTCTGATTTTCAATATGCTATCTAGGTTGGTCATAACCTTCCAAAAAAATGTTGTGTAGATATCAACAATTGTTTCAGTTGAGTCAAATGAGTCACTCAGTCGGGTCCGACTCTCTGTGACCCCATGGACTGCAGCACGTCAGGCCTCCCTGTCCATCACCAACTCCCTGAATTTTCTCAAACTCATGTACATCAAGTCAGTGATACCATCCAACCATCTCATCCTCTGTCGTCCCCTGCTCCTCCCACCTTCAATCTTTCCCAGCATCAGAGTCTTTTCCAATGAGTCTGTTCTTTGCATCAGGTGGCTAAAGTATTGGAGTTTCAGCTTCAGCATCAGTCCTTCCAATGAATATTCAGGGCTGATTTCCTTTAGGGTGGACTTATTGGATATCCTTGCAGTCCAAGGGACTCTCAAGAGTCTTCTCCAACACCACAGTTCAAAAGCATCAATTCTTCAGTGCTCAGCTTTCTTTATAGTCCAACTCTCACATCCATACATGACCACTGGAAAAGCCATAACTTTGACTAGATGGACCTTTGTTGGCAAAGTAATGTCTCTGCTTTTTAATATGCTGTCTAGTTGGTCATAGCTTTTCTTCCAAGGAGCAAAGGTATTTTAATTTAGTGGCTGCAGTCACCATCTGCAGTGATTTTGAAGCCCCCTAAAATAAAATCAGCCACTGTTTCCATTGTTTCCCCATCAATTTGCCATGAAGTGATGGAACCGGATGCCATGATCTTAGTTTTCTGAATGTTGAGCTTTAAGCCAACTTTTTCACTCTCCACTTTCACTTTCATCAAGAGGCTCTTTAGTTCTTTGCTTTCTGCCATAAGGGTGGTCTCATCTGCATATCTGAGGTTATTGATATTTCTCCCAGCAACCTTAATTGCAGCTTATCCTTCATCCAGCCCCGGGCTTCTCATGATGTGCTCTGCATATAAGTTAAATAAGCAGGGTGACAATAAACAGCCTTGACGTACTCTTTTCCCAATTTGGAACCAGTTCGTTGTTCCATGTCCAGTTCTAACTGTTGCTTCTTGATCTGCATACAGATTTCTCAGGAGGCAGGTCAGATGGTCTGGTGTTCCCATCTCTTTAAAAATTGTCCACAGTTTGTTGTGATCCACACAGTCAAAGGCTTTGGCATAGTCAGTAAAGCAGAAGTAGATGTTCTTTTGGAATTCTCTTGCTTTTTTGATGATCCAACAGATGTTGGCAATTTGATCTTTGGTTCCTCTGCTTTTGCTAAATCCAGCTTGAACATCTAGAAGTTCTAGGTTCACGTACTGTTGAAGCCTGGCTTCGAGAACTTTGGGCATCACTTTGCTAGTGTGTGAGATGAGTTGAATTGTGTGGAAGTTTGAATTTTTTTTGGCATTGCCTTTCTTTGGGATTGGAATGAAAACTGACTTTTTCCAGTCCTGTGGCCACTGCTAAGTTTTCCAAATTTTCTGGTTTAAGCAATTGGTTAACAGAAATGCAAATCAAAGCCATGAGCTTCCCAGGTGCCACAGTGGTAAAGAGTCCTCCTGACAATGCAGGAGACGCAGGAGATGTGGGTTTGATCAGTGGGTCAGGAAGATCCCATGGAGTAGGAAATGGCAGCTTACTCCAGTATTCTCGTCTGGAAAATTCCATGGTCAGAGGAGCCTGACAGCTACAGTCCATGGGGTCCCAAAGAGTCCGACACGACTGAATGACTGAGCATGCATGCAAATCAAATCTACAATGAGCTATCACCTTACACCAGTCAGAATGGCCATCATGAAAAAATCTACAAATAATAAAGGCTGGAGAGGATGTGTGGAGAAAAGGTAACGCTCGTACAATGTTGATGGGAATCTAAATTGGTGCAGCCACCATAGAGAATAGTATGTAGGTTCCTAAAAAGTTAAAAATAGAGCTACCATATGACCCAACAATCCCACTCCTTGGGAAAAACATATCAAGATCAATCTGAAGAAAAACATAGTTTGAAAGGATACCTCCTCCTCAGTGTTCATTGCAGCGCTGTGTATGTACAACAGCCAAGACGTGGGAGCAACCTAAAAATCCGTCAACCGAGCAATGGACAATGATGGTGTAGGGTGCTTAAACAGTAGAGTACCACTCAGCCACTGAAAAGAATGAACTAATGCCATTTGCAGAGATGATCGTGTCAAATGAAGTAAGTCAGCTAGATAAAGAAGAATAGCATGATATTGCTTATTTGCAGAATCTAAAACTCACAGACTTAGAGAATTAACTTGTGGTTCCCAGAGCAGAAGTTGAGGGGACGGGAGGAGAGATAGACTGGGAGTTTTGGATTGACATGTACACATTGCTATATTTAAAACAAATGATCAATATGTACCTACTGCATAGCACAGGGAACTCTGTTCAATATTCTGTAATAACCCAAACAGGGAAAAATTTGAAAAATAATAGATACATATATATTTATATGTGAACCATTTTGCTGTATACTAGAAACTAACACAACATTATTAATCAACTATACTCCAACATAAAATTAAAAAAAAAAAACAACTTTTTTAAACCACAAGGAGATATCACTTTACAATTGTTAGGATGCTATTAAATAAATAAATATTGGCAATGAAGGGGGGAAATTTTGCTTATAAGAAATTTTTAAGATCAAAGCAAGTTAGTTTTTACTCATCCCCACTTTTCTGTACTTTCTAATATTTTCGCAAAGATCATGATTTGTCCCGATTATCAGGAGACAGAAAAACATCCAGAGGTGACCGTGAGGGCTTTGATGCATGCCACAGTGGACAGCACTGATAAGTCTTCTCTCCTTAAAACAGTCACACAGAAGACTCAGGATTTCTTCTTACCCCAACCAATTCTTCATCATTCAACCCATTTTTTTTTTTATATCTAACTACATTTAAAAACTACCAAATGGTAACACCTCTCATTCTTTTACCTGTTCTTTGTTAGGAAAAGCTGATCATCAGTTTGTGTTATTCTCTTGGAGAAAAACAGATCTGTGCTGACCAAGGACGAAAGAGCAGCTAAAACCAAGGAGGGTCTTGGAATGCAGGAACAGAAAACCAGACCCTTACCGCCCTTCCCTGGCCAGTGTTGTAACCATTAACCGATTTCAGGTCCTCCTGAGCAGCGTAGCCTGTCTCCCCTCCTACCGTATAGGGAGAAGGTACTTGCTTTACTCCTGCATCCCGCGACCCACCCAAGGGACTATGAGATCTCTGTCTGTCTGTCTGTCTGTGTGGACTATGAGATCTCTGTCTGTCTGTCTGTCTGTGTGGATTTACGTATGGTTCAGTGTATGTCTTTTCTTTTTTTCTTTTTTTTTAAATAATATTGCTGAAGTTGTAAATGAATTCTAATTTAACCAGAAAACTGGTTAAAATGAATTATTTTTTCTTGGAAACTACAAAACCAGTTCTTTTTGCATATGCAATTAAAAACTACTAGCTTGTTAAAAGGCCTGCCTAGGGAAAAGCTTGAAGTTAACCCTTTCCATGTCCTTAAAATACACAGCCCACTTTGCCTGGGACCTCAGCCTTGGGAAAATTAGAACTTCAAGCAAAAAACAAATAAATAAAATAAAGAGGGGAGGAGTTGTCAAAGAGACATTTTCAATCTCAAGCAGAAAACTGTGAGATCTCTGTCTGGATTTATGTATGTCTCTGTGTGTATTTCGGGTTTTTTTTTTTTTTTTAATAATATTGCTGAACTTGTAAATGAGTTCTAATTTAGTTTTCCTAAAGAAAAGTAAGCGCTTACAAAGCAGACAATTCTAAATACAAGAGAAATTAACCTAAATGAATTTCATATTCATGTGAACTGGGAAATATTCAATATTAAATATCTAGTATTAATGTTTGTTTGCTAACCTAATATAGACATGTCTAATAGTCATTAACGTTAAGCAAAATATTTTCATTGAATCTAGGATTAATATAAGTTAAATATTGTTATATCTGTTACAAGTTTGTCAGCAAGGAAAGTACTTGTAGAAAAAGAAAAAAAAAAACCCTAAAAAATATAAATGAGATATGAGTTTCTAGATAAACTGTTAAGAATAATTATACTTTAGAAATGTCCAGATTTTGGTAACCTGAATTTCTATGGTTGTACTAAACTAAGTGATGAAAGTTTACTGAATAGCTAGGTCATTTCCAAATAAAATAAGATTCTGAAACATTCATTTCTGAACACTAACCACTAACTTCCTCTTACAGAGAAACTAGAGATTGGACTATTAAGGAATAGTGTTTGGTGCCATCCAGAGATGTTCCCTTTAAGAAAGCAAATAAAGAAAGCAACTTTTTAAAAAGTATCACTGGTATTTATGTTCACCAATCTACAGAACGCTAATATAAAGGTCAGTTCTTGGTTGCTCAAGGAAAGTAGGATGTGTGTTTTCAGTAAAGAAGTTATGAGGAATGAAATTACACTTTATGAAAAGAAAGGAAGTGGGTCTGACTTACAGATGGCTGTTTCAGGGTAGGAGAACAAAGTAATGGGTACAGAAAGTGATAAGGAGGTTTCGTGGAAAGTGGACCCCAAGAAAAGAACTTTGTTCATAATACAAGTTTTCTTGAGATGCTGAATTGCCTTTGTAATGGATTTTAAATTTCTTTACCTCTGAAATGATCTGGTCTGTATTTCCCTTTGAAATCTTTTTTGTTACTTTGGCTAAGTGAATATATTGCTTCACAGTGATCTATACAATGCTATCTGACTGAGGGTTATAAACCCTTTTGATATTTATCAACAAAACTTCCTAAATAACTTGACTTCTTGCTAACTTTGGGATGCTTCCAAGGGCCCCTGAGACCTCCCAAAGAGAGAGATTAGACTACCTGCGTTCATTTGACATGTTAAATTGCATGGGAAGTATTGTTGGAAGAGTGATGAATCTTTTTAGGTTATATTGTATAGTTGGTGCTACTAATACAGATATCCTAGAAATTATATGGAATTCATGAAAATCTGACATGTCCTGGTAAAATGTTGTCATTTGTAATTCCAGTTATCACGTTAAAGTGTTACAAGTCCCAGCAATGACCAGGCTATTCTGTCAATTGTTAATCAGATTTTAAACACGCTTTCTATGGTTTCACTTTGATGCATTTGCAAGAATACTACTTCAAGACAAAAATTAACCCCTCACCGTCAGCTTTTGCTATCCTGGTGTCCTTAAAACATGGGAAAAAATCTACTGCTAAATTGACATATTAAAAATGGGTGAATAGCTGTAAATTGAAGAGTCAGGGCTATGGGAAATCCAAGATGGCCACTTGACTTTTCCTGGCTCCCTGACAAACCTCATTTTTCTTTGCTGGGTTAAAGCCTTCCCTGGTTACGGAGTTAATGCCCTCACAATGACAAAAACTTACATTGCACTTAATATTAAGTCCTAGCCTTGTTAATTGAGGTCTGTGTTTACTATGACTCACTTCTGAGATAGTTCCTTCTTATTGTATCATATTGCTAAAAGATTTAATTGAGCTATTAAAGAAACACGCCAAGTTTGTTTCTAAATCTTATCTCAGTAACCAATCTTTGGATAAAGGTCAGATGCTCCATGATGTAAACCAGGAGATTGTTCATAACACCTGTACTATAATGCCTGGCTATAATCATTTAAATAAGTCAGATGACCTGGGCTATACTGCTGCTGCTGCTGCTAAGTCACTCCAGTCGTGTCCAACTCTGTGCGACCCCAGAGACGGCAGTCCACCAGGCTCCACTTTCCCTGGGATTCTGCAGGCAAGAACATTGGGTTGCTATTTCCTTCTCCAATGTGTGAAAGTGAAAAGTGAAAAGTGAAAGTGAAGACGCTCAGTCGTGTCCAATTCGTAGCGACCCCATGGACTGCAACCCACCAGGCTCCTCCGTCCATGGGATTTTCCAGGCAAAAGTACTGGAGTGAGTTGCCATTTCCTTCTCCAATGCATGAAAGTTAAAAGTGAAGGTGAAGTCGCTCAGTCATATTCAACTCTTAGCGACCCCATGGACTGCAACCCACAAGGCTCCTCTATCCATGGGATTTGCCAGACAAGAGTACTGGAGTGGGGTGCCATTGCCTTCTCCAGGGGTATACTGGGCTACATCTAATGAAAGTTCCGTTTAGTTCAGTCACTCAGTCGTGTCCAACTCTTTGCAACCCCATGGACTGCAGCACACCAGGCCTCCCTGTGCATCACCAACTCCCAGAGCTCACTCAAACTCATATCCATCGAGTCAGTGATGCCATCCAACCATCTCATCCTTTGTCGTCCCCTTCTCCTCCTGCCTTCAAATTTTCCAACACCAGGGTCTTTTCCAATGAGTCAGTTCTTCCCAACAGGTGCCAAAGTATTGGAGTTTCAGCTTCAACATCAGTCCTTCCAATGAATATTCTGGATTGATTTCCTTTAGGATGGACTAGTTGGATATCCTTGCATTCCAAGGGACTCTCAAGAGTCTTCTCCAACACCACAGTTCAAAAGCATTTACCCTTCAGTGCTCAGCTTTCTTTATGCTCCAACTCTCACATCCATACATGACTACTGGAAAAACCATAGTCTTGACTAGACAGACCTTTGTTGGCAAAGTAATGTCCCTGCTTTTTAATATGCTGTCTGCTGCTGCTGCTGCTAAATCACTTCAGTCGTGTCTGACTCTATGCGACCCCATAGATGGCAGCCCACAAGGCTCCTCTGTCCCTGGGATTCTCCAGGCAAGAACACTGGAGTGGGTTGCCATTTCCTTCTCCTAGGTTGGTCATAACTTTTCTTCCAATGAGCAAGCAACTTTTAATTTCATGACTGCGGTCACTATGTGCAGTGATTTTGGAGCCCAAAAATTAAAGTCTGACACTGTTCTCACTGCTTCCCCATCTATTTGCCATGAAGTGATGGGACCAGATGCCATGATCTTAGTTTTCAGAATGTTGAGATTTAAGCCAACTTTTTCACTCTCCTCTCTCACTTTCATCAAGAGGCTCTTTAGTTCTTCTTTGCTTTCTGCCATAAGGATGGTATCATCTGAATATCTGAGGTTATTGATATTTCTCCCAGAAACCTTAATTCCAGCTTGTCCTTCATCCAGCCCAGTGCTTCTCATGATGTCCTCTGCATATAAATTAAATAAGCAGGGTGACAATATACAGCCTTGATGTACTTCTTTCCTGATTTGGAACCAGTCTGTTGTTCCATGTCCAGTTCTAACTGTTGCTTCCTGACCTGCATATAGGTTTCTCAAGAGGCAGGTCAGGTGGTCTGGTATTCCCATCTCTTTCAGAATTTTCCACAGTTTGTTGTGTTCCACACAGTCAAAGGCTTTGGCATAGTCAATAAAGGAGAAGTAGATGTTTTTCTGGAACTCTCTTGCTTTTTCGACGATCCAACACATGTTGGCAATTTGATCTCTGGTTCCTCTGACTTTTCTAAAACTAGCTTGAACATCTGGAAGTTCACAGTTCACGTATTGATGAAGCCTGGCTTGGAGAATTTTGAGCATTACTTTACTAGCAAGTGAGATGAGTGCAATTGTGTGGTAGTTTGAGCATCCTTTGGCATCGCCTTTCTTTGGGATTGAATGAACACTGACCTTTCCAGTCCTGTGGCCACTGCTGAGTTTTCCAAATTTGCTGGCATATTGAGTGCAGCACTTTCACACATCATCTTTTAGGATTTGAAATAGCTCAACTGGAATTCCATCACCTCTATTAGCTTTGTTTGTAGTGATGCTTTCTAAGGCCCACTTGACTTCACATTCCAGGTGTCTGGCTGTAGGTGAGTGATCACACCATCGTGATTATCTGGGTCATGAAGATCTTTTTTGTACAGTTCTCCTGTGTATTCTTACCACCTCTTCTTAATATCTTCTGCTTCTGTTAGGTCCATACCATTTCTGTCCTTTATTGAGCCCATCTTTGCATGAAATATTCCCCTGGTGTCTCTAATTTTCTTGAAGAGATCTCTAGTCTTTCCCATTCTATTGTTTTCCTCTATTTCTTTGCACTGATCACTGAGGAAGGCTTTCTTATCTCTCCTTGCTATTCTCTGAAATTCTGCTTTCAAATAGGTATAGTTTTCCTTTTCTCCTTTGCTTTTCACTTCTTTTTCACAGCTATTTGTAAGGCCTCCTCAGACAGCTTGCTTTTCACTTCTTTTTCACAGCTATTTGTAAGGCCTCCTCAGACAGCTAGTTTGCCTTTTTGCTTTTCTTTTTCTTGGAGATGGTCTTGATCCTTGTCTCCTGTACAATGTTACGAACCTCCATCCATAGTTCATCAGGCACTCTATCTATCAGATCTAGTCCCTTAAATCTATTTCTCACTTCCACTGTATAATCATAAGGGATATGATTTAGGTCATACCTGAATGGTCTAGTGGTCTTCCTTACTTTCTTCAATTTAAGTCTGAATTTGGCGATAAGGAGTTCATGATCTGAGCCACAGTCAGCTTCAGGTCTTGTTTTTGCTGACTGTATAGAGCTTCTCCTTCTTTGACAGCAAAGAGTACAATCAACTGATTTCAGTGTTGACCATCTGGTGATGTCCATGCGTAGAGTCTTACCTTGTGTTGTTGGAAGAGGGTGTTTGCTGTGACCAGTGCATTCTCTTGGCAAAACTCTGTTAGCCTTTGCCCTGCTTCATTCTGTACCCCAAGGCCAAATTTGCCTGTTACCCCAGGTGTTTCTTGACTTCCTACTTTTGCATTCCAGTGCCCTATAATGAAAAGGACATCTTTTTTGGGTGTTAGTTCTAGAAGGTCTTGTAGCTCTTCCTAGAACCATTCAACTTCAGCTTCTTCAGCATTACTGGTCAGGGCATAGACTTGGATTACCGTGATATTGAATGGTTTGCCTTGGAAATGAACAGAGAAATCTGTTGTTTTTGAGATTGCATCCAAGTACTGCATTTCAAACATTTTTGTTAACTATGATGGCTACTCCATTTCTTCTAAGGGAGTCTTGCCCAGGGTAGTAGATATAATGATTATCTGAGTTAAATTCACCCATTCCAGTCCATTTTAGTTCACTTATTCCTAAATGTCTATGCCCACTCTTGCCTTCTCCTATTTGACTACTTCTAATTTACCTTGATTCATGGACCTAACATCCCAGGTTCCTATGTGATATTGTTTTTTTACAGCACTGGACTTTGCTTCATCACCAGTCACATCCACAGCTGGGTATTGTTTTTGCTTTGGCTCCGTCTCTTCATTCTTTCTGGAGTTATTTCCCCACTGATCTCCAGTAGCTTATTGGGCACCTACCAACCTGGGGAGTTCATCTTTCAGCGTTCTATCTTTTTGCCTTTTCATACTGTTCATGGGGTTCTCAAGGCAGGAATACTGGAGTGGTTGCCATTCCCTTCTCCAGTGGACCACATTCTGTCAGAACTCTCCACCATGACCTGTCTGTCCTGGATGCCCCGACATGGCATGGCTCATAATTTCATTGAGTTAGACAAGGCTGTGGTCCATGTGATTAGAGTGGTTAGCTTTCTGTGATTTTTCAGTCTGTCTTCCCTCTGATGGAGAATAAGAGGCTTGTGGAAGCATCATTATGGGAGAGACTGATTGAGGGGGAAACTGGGTCTTGTTCTGATGGGCGGGGCCATGCTCAGTAAACCTTTAATCCAGTTTTCTGTTGATGGGTGGAGCTGTGTTCCCTCTTTGCTATTACCTGGTGCTGAGCTATGGTGGAGGTGACGAAGATAATGGCAACCTCCTTCACAAGGTCCCATTCACACACTGTGCACTCAGTGCTCCCAGCCCTGCAGCATGCCACCACCGACCCGCACCTCCCCTGGAGACTCCTGGGCACTCACATACAAGTCTGGGTCAGGACACACTTGACTTAAAAATCTTGTTTGTGACCTTACTAATAACTGCTAGCTATTTTATTTTTTATGTTGCTGTTTCAGAAGATTGTTTCTTATATTAGCAAATGTGTGACTGAGCCTGTTATAAAATGCTGATACGCATTTCCATAGGAGATCAGTGATTGCAATAATGTAGCTCTTGATATGGCAAGAAGAAACAAGAGGGAATACTTTCCTGGGCCAAGAGGCTAGTAAGACTGGTATGGTCCAGAGGCTTTTGCTACTTACAAGGCCTGGTCCAGTAACAGCACACTGAGTGTCCATCAATGGAATCTTTGTTAGACCCGGGAATGAGCCTTCCCAGCACCACAGGACACAGTGGCCATGAAATGCCCCCAAATCATGGTCAAATAAGTGGCCATGAAGGGGTCCTGCTGACTGGAAGTTGGCACTGGCCAGCTGCCTCTGCAAAGATTGTCATGGCCACTACAAGCTGCTGACCTTCAACACCCCTTGAAAGGAGTTCAGGGTGGAGATCAGAAATAAGGCCCTCTGTGCTCTGGGAAAAACCTGGAAAACCGACCTTCAGAGACTCGGATGTTTTCAGGAAAAGGTTTTTATGAGCCGAACTTCTCGCCTCTTCTCGTACCCAGAGAAACACTAACGTCACGACCCATATCTGATCCTGGTTCCCCTGGCTAGCTCCTCAGCAGCTTTGCTACTTGTCTTAATCTTTGGGCCATGTATCTTTAACTTTCTTGTTAAGTTTGCTTCTTCTAGAATACAACAAATCTCCAAGTTATAGTGTGACAAGAATATTCCCTGGCCAACACCCAGACAATGCTGAAACAAGTCACCTTATCATGCCGTGGACTCTCATCTCCTTCTGTAAATGCATCCTGACAGAAAGCAAGCCAAGGGAACCCAGAGCCCCACGATGCCCCTGTACAGCCTGAAGAAGCCAGAGTGGTCATCGCCCCATTTCCCCTGAGGCTGGGTTCCCAAGCGCCTGAGAAGGGAAATAGGTAGATCATTAGACCGAGCAGGGTATCAGAAGGGGCCAAAGAATTGTCCCTAAAAATAAAGAGAGGGAGGAATGTGCTGACCCAAGGACAGAAGAGATGTTAAAACCAGAGAGGGTCTTGGAATGCAGGGACAGATAAACCAGACCCTTACCATCCTTCCCTCCCCAACTTTGTAACTATTAACAGATTTCAGATCCTCCTGAGCAGTATAACCTGTGTCCCCTCCCACTCCATATAGGGAGAAGGTATTTGCCTTACCTGTCCCCCCAGCGCACACACCCACCCAATAAACCTGCCTCATCCAATCAGCAAATGACCCACAAGACCCTTAACCCTAAACACACTGGGTATAAAAATGGATCGAGGGCCCTGTTCAATGTCAGTTCTCCCTTGAGCTGGCCCACTGTTCTAACGGCGTCTCCCACTCTAATAAACTTTGTTTCCCTCTCATTCTGTCTCATGTCTGCAAAGTCTTTTCCAACCCTCCCATGGGCCATGACAAGATCTTCTGTAATTATTTAATTAAATAAGTCCTTTACTTCTTTACTTTGACTTTGCACTGGAAGGGGCCTCTCATTTGTTGGTGCTCATATAAAAAGAGGAGAAGGCGATGGCACCCCACTCCAGTACTCTTGCCTGGAAAATCCCATGAAGGAAGCACCTGGAAGGCTGCAGTCCATGGGGTCGTTAAGAGTCAGACATGACTGAGAGACTTCACTTTCTCTTTTCACCTTCATGCACTGGAGAAGGAAATGGCAACCCACTCCAGTGTTCTTGCCTGGAGAATCCCAGGGATGGGGGAGCCTGGTGGGCTGCCATCTATGGGGTCGCACAGAGTTGGACACGACTGAAGCGACTTAGCAGCAGCAGCATATAAAAAGAAAATTTATATTTATAAACTCACAAAGGTGCCTTTAAATTGAGAATCTCCCCAAAGTGCCAGGTCCAGACTGGGTTTCAGGCTTATTCTGAATTCCTCAGGGATTGAGATCTTAAACATACAAGACTCAGATCCAAGACTTGGAACTCAGAAATATTTCAAATTTGGTGTACTTTCTTAAAACTGAGATAAGACCATGCCCTGCTTCAGCAGGAAGTAGCCAGAGCGGCCATTGCCCCAGTCCCTGAAAGAGTTTGAAAATACTGAAAGAAAAGGAGGGATTAAAACTAAGTCCCTCTAAAACTGGGGCTTCCCTGGTGGTTCAGCAGTAAAGAATCTGTCTGCCAATGCAGGAGATGTGGGTTTGATCCCTATGTCAGGAAGATCCCCTGGAGGAGGAAATGGCAACCCACTCTAGTATTCTTCCCTGGGAAATTCCATGGACAGAGGAGCCTGAAGTGAAGTCAAGTCAAGTCACTCAGTTGTGTCCGACTCTTTGCTACCCCATGGACTATACAGTCCATGGAATTCTCTAGGCCAGAATGCTGGAGTGGGTAGTCCTTCCCTTCTCCAGGGGAATCTTCCCAACCCAGGGATCGAATCCAGGTCTCCCACATTGCAGGTGGATTCTTTACCAGCTGAGCCACAAGGGAAGCCCAAGAAAAATGGGATGGGTAGCCTGTCCCTTCTCCAGCGGATCTTCCTGACCCAGGAATCAAACTGGGGTCTCCTGCATTGCAGGCAGATTCTTTACCAACTGAGCTACCAGGAGGAACCTGGGGGCTACAGTCCATGAAGTCACAGAGTCAGACACGACTTAGCAACTAAAACAACAACAGCCCCTAAAACTTAGTTCCTCTGCGAAGTATATGGTTGGCCTTTGCATCCAAAGCATTATTCCTTTTTTGTCCTATGCCTGTTCTCCTCAAGATTGAGAAATATCAAAGGGAAAGGGGTATTAGACTGAGCAAGTCCTTGTGGGGCCTTCCCGGGCAAAGCCATTTTATGCCCTGTTTCTTATTTGCAGGAAAAAGGCTTCAGCTTCCTAGACCGTCCTGGATACCAAAGAGCAGATTCAAACAGGCGCTAATTAGAGAAGTAAGGGAATCCAGAAACAATGGAGAAATAATCAAGAAACTGGTAAACACCCTTTTCTTTCTGTTGTAGTGGTTGTCATGCCTTTTTCAATAGATTACGAGTTCATATTATCTAGAACGAGATTTTGAGTTGACCTGTTTCAATAAAACCTGATGAACATACAAATGAAAATTTGTATATGTGTATATATACCAGTGAGTTTCAATCTTTTTGCCTCAAAAAGCATTGCTTAAATTAAATCTTATGCTGGACTCCAAATTTTAACTAAATCAAAAAGGAGCTGGTCTGATTAAAGTGGAGGCAGGGAAGGACCCAAGCTGAGAATGACCATATAATTCATCACACAGCCTGGGACATTCTTGGGAGTGAAAGGAGGCACTCTTACTAATTGCACTGGGGCAACACATTTTACAAATAATTCTTTACTGCTTTAGGAAAATTATAAGTTCAAACTGCCCAGGAGCAGTAAAAGAAATAACTGGAAATTGGCTACATAAAATGGAAACCCCAATATTGGGGGATGCCTAGCTGAAGTCCAGAGCCAAACAAGAAACTGGACAAAAAATATACTTGCAAAACACAGACGGTGGGCTAATTTGGTCAATTTAGAAAGTGCTTCAACAAACAATGAGGAAAGAATGACCCCAAAATAAGAAAAGATAGCTGTGTAGGCAGCTTATAGGGGAAAATAATAATCCCAAAATGCTTATCTCACTCATAATGGAAGAAATATTCATCAAAAATAATTTTTTTTTGATCCAGCAACAAGCAAATGTTAAAGCGTGAGAATAGCTGACATTAAATAGCCTACAGGGAAGCAGTGTCATTCTTAACACTGACCATAAACATATTAACAGGTTAAAACTTTTTCGACGGACGTTATTCAATAGCTATTCAAATGAAAACATGTGCTGTTTTTGACCTGACAGTTAAACAGCTAGAAAGCAACTTGATTTTGCCAAAGCAAACCTGCATACCATAAACAATAGCCTGTCATAGCAGAAAGAAGCCTAGAAACACCTAAATGTCTATCAATTATGGAGGGTTAAATATTTTACGGAATGGAATATCATTATGGTGGAATTCTGTGCAGCCCATAAAATAAAAACTGTAGTAGTTTGTATGTTCTGATACAGAAAAACCTCAAAGATATATCATTAAAGGCCAAAAGAAACAGAAGCAGGGTCAGAACACTGTTCATTAAGGTCTTTACTCTGTACACTGGTGATTTATAGGTGTTTTACGAGTTTTTAAGATAACATCAGAAACCATGATCAGTGGCTGTTTTTGTTAGAGGGATTGGGCAGAGGAGTGGTGATGGGGGGGGAGGGGACTGTTTTGTTTGAATTTTCTAAATGTGTCCGTGTGCTCCTATTGTTGTGATAAATATTATAAAAGGTGGAGAAAGCTATATTTGCAGGAAAAAAAAAAACAGGAAACCCAGGTCAAGAGGTATTCTACACTTACAAAATCATGTCACCATCAATAACAATGGAAAAATTTAAGACATAAATCTCTTCCTTTGCAGAAAGCTTAGCATTCAAGCCATCCATTCACCTAAACATTTGTTACAATATTGAAATTATGAAGGATGTCATTCCTTGCCCTCTAGCAAGATATATAAAGCATTGCATATAACCCCTCGTGTTCATACATATATACATATAAGGTTACATACATACATATAAGGGGTTGTGGCAGCAGAGACCGTATCCATGATGGATGACAACGTATTCAAAAAAGAACCTAGAACGTCCATACCACCCCCGTGTTTATTCCTGAGCCTCAGTAACTGGGTGAGGCCACTGCTTACATGGAGCCTTTCCTGATTTCATTCTCTCAAAGCAGAAAAGCTACCGTTGTGCAGGAGACTGATAGGTCAGTGCTTTGACCTGCCACAACCTTCAGAGGAGGTGCATGGCTGGGGTAGGTTGAAGTTATTAATAGGGCTGGGAAGTAGAGACCCTCTCCACTTACACAGAGGATCTTCTAGAAAGCTGCTTGCATAACACTAGTCAGTACAGACCAGCAGCAGCCCTGTTCAGGTCAGTCAAGTGTGGGCAGAGGGGAAGGACATACTTCCACACCAAAGAGCAAACCTATAGGGGCCACACCTCTTGATTTATACACCAGGTTCCTCTGGTAGATATATGACTTATATCTATACATATATACATAACTTAGGTTATATACATAGGGTTTTTGCCATTCTTCTGTTTAATTTTCCAACTGAACATTTTTTTCAGAAGCAAAATTCTTGTATTTATGGTATCCTCTGCAAAGTCTCATTCTCACCCAATATTTTTTAACAAATAAAAACTCCTTAGCAATCTGATGATGGGTTTTGTTATTTCACAAAAAGAATGTTAACTAACTTTCAGTTCAGTCGCTCAGTCGTGTCCGACTCTTTGCGACCCCATGGACTGCAGCACGCCAGGCATCCCTGTCCATCACCAATTCCCGGAGCTTGCTCAAACTCATGTCCATCGAGTCGGTGATGTCATCCAACTATTTCAAACTCTGTCGTCCCCTTCGACTCCCACCTTCAATCTTTCCCTGCATCAGGGTTTTTCCGATGAGTCAGTTCTTCACATCAGGTGGCCAAAGTATTGGAGCTTCAGCTCCAGCATCAGTCCTTCCAATGAACACTAGGCAGTTACCATTGCCCAGCATCATGCAAGATGCTTTGTATTTAATATAAACCACCCTGTTTAGAATGGGTTTCACTGCTGGCTCAGATGGTAAAGAAACTGCCTGAAATGCAGGAGATCCAGGTTTGATCCCAGGGTTGTGGAGATCCCCTGAAGAAGGAAATGGCAACCCACTTCAGTATAATTGCCTAGAGAGTTCTACGGACAGAAGACTCTGGTGGGCTACGGTCCAAGAGGTCATGAAGAGTTGAACACAATGTTTACCCTGCAAAATAGGTAATGTTACACCCACTTTACAGATGAGGAAATGGGTTCGGGAGGGCTGAACAATTTGTGCACAATCATTGAGTTAGTAATCATCTAAGTAACCTAAGGAACCATATAATAGGTTCAATGAATGTATGACCAGTCACTCAACTGTGTTCCACTCTGTGACCTCATGGACTGTAGCCTACCAGGCTCTGCTGTCCATGGAATTTTCCAGGCAGGAAGACTGTAATGGGTTGCCATTTCCTACTCCAGGGGATCTTCCTAACCTAGGAATCAAACCCATGTCTCCTGCATTGGCAGGAGGATTTTTCACCACTAGCAGCACCTGGGAAAACATCAGTTCAGAGTCCAGTTCAGACTCTCAGTCATGTCTGGCCCTTTACGACCCCATAGACTACAGCACATCAGGCTTCAGTTCAGTCCAGACTCTGAGTCGTGTCTGGCCCTTTACAGCCCCATAGACTACAGCACATCAGGCTTCAGTTCAGTTTAGACTCTCAGTCCTGTCTGGCTCCTATGGCCCCATAGACTACAGTACACCAGGCCTCCCTGTCCATCACCAACTCCCAGAGTTTACTCAAACTCATGTCGATTGAGTAGGTGATGCCATCCAACCATCTCATCCTCTGTCATCCCCTTCTCCTCCTGCCTTTGATCTTTCCTAGCATCAGGGTCTTTTCCAATGAGTCAGTTCTTCGAATCAGGTGGCCAGAGTATTGGAGTTTCACCTTCAACATCAGTCCTTCCAAAGAACACCCAGGACTGATCTCCTTTAGGATGGACTGGTTGGATATCCCTGCAGTCCAAGAAATTCTCAAGAGTCTTCTCCAACACCACAGTTCAAAAGCATCAATTCTTTGGCGCTCAGCTTTCTTTATAGTCCAACTCTCACATCCATACATGACTACTGGAAAAACCATAGCCTTGACTAGATGGACCTTTGTTGGCAAAGTAATGTCTCTGCTTTTTAATATGCTGTCTAGATTGGTTATAACTTTTCTTCCATGGAGAAAGCATCTTTTAATTTCATGGCTGCAGCCACCATCTACAGTGATTTTGGAGCCCAAGGAAATAAAGTCTGTCACTGTTTCCATTGTTACACATCTACTAGCCATGAAGTGATGGGACCAGATTCCATTATCTTAGTTTTCATAATGTTGAGCTTTAAGCCAACATTTTCACTCTCCACTTTCACTTTTGTCAAGAGGCTCTTTAGTTCTTCTTCGCTTTCTGCTATAAGGGTAGTGTCATCTGCATATCTGAGGTTGGTGATATTTCTCCTGGCATCCTTGATTCCAGCTTGTACTTCATCCAGCCCAGCTTTTCTCATGACATACTCTGCATATAAGTTAAATAAGCAGGGTGACAATATACAGCCTTGACATACTCCTTTCCCGATTTAGAACCAGTCTGCTCCATGTCCAGTTCTAACTGTTGCTTCCTGACCTGCATACAGATTTCTCAAGAGGCAGGTCAGATGGTCTGGTATGGCCATCTCTTTCAGAATTTTCCACAGTTTGTTGCAATTCACACAATCAGAGGCTTTGGCATAGTCAATAAAGCACAAGTAGATGTTTTTCTGGAACTCTCTTGCTTTTTTGATGATCCAGCAGATGTTGGCAATTTGACCTCTGGTTCCTCTGCCTTTTTTAAAACCAGCTTGAACATCTGGAAATTCACTGTTCATGTATTGCTGAAGCCTGGCTTGGAGAATTTTGAACACTACTTTACTAGTGTGTGAGATGAGTGCAAATTGTTTGGTAGTTTGAACATTCTTTGGCATTGCCTTTCTTTGGGATTGGAATGAACACTAACTTTTCCCAGTCCTGTGGCCACTGCTGTGTTTTCCAAATTTGCTGGCATATTGAGTGCAGCACTTTCACAGCATCATCTTTCAGGATTTGAAATAGCTCAACTGGAATTCTATCACCTCCACTAGCTGGTTCATCGTGATGCTTCCTAAGGCCCACTTGACTTCACATTCCAGGATGTCTGGCTCTAGGTGAGTGATCACACCATCATGATTATCTGGGTCATGAAGATCTTTTTTGTACAATTCTCCTGTGTATTCTTGCCACCTCTTCTTAATATCTTCTCCTTCTATTAGGTCCACACGATTTCTGTCCTTTGTAGAGCCTATCTTTGCATGAAAAGTTCCCTTGCTATCTCTAATTTTCTTGAAGAGATCTCTAGTCTTTCCCATTCTATTGTTTTCCTTTATTTATTTGCATTGATCACTGAAGAAGGCATTATCTCTCCTTGCTAGTCTTTGGAACTCTGTTTTCAAACGAATATAGCTTTCCTTTTCTCCTTTGCCTTTCTCTTCTCTTGTTTTCCCAGCTATTTGTAAGGCCTCCTCAGATAACCGTTTTGCCTTTTTTCATTTTTTTTCTTGAGGATGGTCTTGAGCCCTGCCTTCTGTACAATGTCACGAACCTCTGTCCATAATTCTTCATGCACTCTGTCCATCAGATCTAGTCCCTTGAATCTATTTCTCACTTCCACTGTATAGTTGTAAGGGATTTGATTTAGGTCATATCTGAATGGTCTAGTGGTTTTCCTTACTTTCTTCAATTTAAGTCTGAATTTGGTGATAAGGAGTTCATGATCTGAGCCACAGTCAGCTCCAGGTCTTGTTTTTGCTGACTGTGTAGAGCTTCCCCATCTTTGGCTGCAAAGAATACAATCAATCTGATTTCGGTATTGACCATCTGGTGATGTCCATGTGTAGAGTCTTACCTTGTGTTGTTGGAAGAGGGTATTTGCTATGACCAGTGCGTTCTCTTGGCAAAACTCTATTAACATTTGCCCTGCTTCATTCTGTACCCCAAGGCCAAATTTGTCTGTTACTCCAGGTGTTTCTTGACTTCCTACTTTAACATCCCAGTCCCCTATAATGAAAAGGACATCTTTTTTCGGTATTAGTTCTAGAAGGTCTTGTAGCTCTTCCTAGAACCATTCAACTTCAGCTTCTTCAGCATTATTGGTCGGGGCACGAAAGTGAAAGTGAAAGTGAAGTCGCTCAGTCGTGTCCGACTCTTTGTGACCCAGTGGACTGCAGCCTACCAGGCTTCTCTGTCCATGGGATTCTCCAGGCAAGAATACTGGAGTGGGTTACCATTTCCTTCTCCAGGGGATCTTCCAGACACAGGGATCGAACCCAAGTCTCCCACATTGGAGGCAGACACTTTAACCTCTGAGCCACCAGGGAAGTCAGGGCATAGGCTTGGATCACTGTGATATTGAATGATTTGCCTTGGAAATGAACAGAGATCATTCTGTCATTTTTGAGACTGTATCCAAGTACTGCATTTCAGACTCTTTTGTTGACTATGATGGCTACTCCATTTTCTCTAAGTGATTCTTGCCCACAGTAGTAGATATAATGGTCATCTGAGTTAAATTCACCCATTCCAGTCCATTTCAGTTCGCTGATTCCTAGAATGTCGATGTTCACACTTGTCATCTCCTGTTTGACCACTTCCAATTTGCCTTGATTCATGGCCCTCACGTTCCCGGTTCCTGTGCAACACTTTATGCACGCATGCATGTTTAGTCTTTGTGTGCAACTCTTTCTGACCCCGTGGACTGTAGCCCGCAGGCTCCTCTGTCCATGGGATTCTCCAGGCAAGAACACTGGAGTGGGTTTCCATGTCCTCCTCCAGATGATTTTCCTGACTCCGGAATAGAACGATCTTTTTTGTCTCCTACATTGGCAGGCAGGATTCTTACCACTAGCACCACTTGGGAAGCCCATAGATGCCATGAATGTCAGTAATAAACTGGATAAAGTTGAATTTTCCAGAAAGGCTTGGCTCCTCTAATTATCATGCATACGTAAAAGACTGGATTCTACAGAATGAAATGAATTTAAGAGTTAAAGAAAAGAACTCCGCTGCAGGTCCTCACATGTAGAACTTTCTGCAGTGATGGACACACGTTACACTGTGCTGTCTGATCCAGCAGCCATCAGCCATCGGCGGCTACTGACCAGTTCTATGTGGTTTAGTGTGAATGCAGAGCTGTAATTTTCCAATGTATTTTTTATTGAAGTATAGTTGCCTTACAATGCTCTGTTAATTTCTGGTGTACATCAAACTGATTCAGTTATACCTGTATATACATTCTTTTTCATGTTCTGTTCCATTATGGTTTATCATGGGCAATGAATATAGCTCCCTGTGCCATACAACAGGACCTTGTCTTTACCCATCCTGTATAAATACTTTGCATCTGCTGAGCCCAAACCCTCACTCCATTCTTCCCCCTCCTTATTCCCCCCAGGAACAGCATTTGTTTTAATTTCATCTATTTTAGCTAACTTAAATTTAAATAGACACATGGCTACCATATTGGACAGAACAGTTCTAGCCAAAGTCATTCAAGAAACATTTATTGGTAAAGAGAATCAAAAGGAGAGGGTGAGGAAGGACAAGTAATGACAAAATCACAAAATATTTAGATCTAGGAAGAATCTTTACAGGACCATCTCATTCAACCCACTCATTTTAGACAGATGAGTGAAGTGAGACTCTGAGAGATGAAGCAAACCTCTAAGGTCACACAAATTAACAAGGGACTGGAGAGAAACCTCACCCTTCTATGAACATGAAGCCTAGCCATGGCGTGACTTGCACAGAATTGAGCTAAATGAAGGAAAATGGTAAAAGAATTTTCTTCACACTCTTTCTGAAGTCTGTATAAAGCAGAAGAAACTGACAAGCAGTCCTAGGCAGGATGGTTCTCCTGTCCTCTTACCAACTCTCTCTAGACCAGTAAGAAATCATTTAGGGCAAAATGTCCACCAGGCAGGGACATAAGTAAGTATAAAGGTATCCTGCTGGTTAAATCCATGGCTTCCTGTTAGGAAAACACCGAACACCTTGGAATTGTGTTTTGATGTTCCAATTCTGTTAAAAAAAAAAAAAAATCTGACTTCAAATTACAATATTCCCTAAACTATGCCCTCCTTCCCAACCTCTACCCCCAAATGAGGAGAGCCCTATACATACATCTTCCTCACAGAGAAGCTCTTCTATTTAATTAGGTTAATAGGTTACAGATAGGTTAATTGGGTTAAATCCTGGGCAGAATGAAAGTGGTTTCTAATTGCTGCTGTTACGGCATTACTTGGAGGTAAGATGGATCTTTCATACACCCTGGCTGTAACCTGCTCACCAGAGATCTGCTGACATGAGGCACTATCATCCCCTAAACTATTAGGCAAAGGCATTTTGAAAAAACTACTTTCTGCCTTATAAATGATCTCTTCCAGGTTTCCAATGAAACGAGTCATTTAAAAAAAATTTTTTTTTTTTTTGACAAATGAAAGAGGGGGGAAAATACCTTTTCAAATCCAGGGCACTTGAAAGTTTCATTTTCCTGTTTTAATTTGCTTCAGTGTTTCAAGGGAATAATAATAGTTTTTTAATGCCAAAGGTGGCTTTCATCACTCAAAGCCCTCTAATTTCCTCCCATACTGCAAGTAATGTGTTAATAGTTCCAAAATGAAATATTACCTAAAACACAACTTGGTAATTTTCCTCACAGTTCAAAGTTATTTGAAAAAGAAGCATCACCTTTTACAAATATTTACTTTGCAACAACGGAAGACGCTGGAAATGATCTGCAATAGCTTCCATTCTGTTCTTTTTAGTGCCATCTTTGAATATTCTTTTGGGGGAAAAAATGAAGTAAATGGGAAAAAGAAAAAAACCTTCTGCTTTCCCTTTCATGTTCTAATACCAGGTCCCACATAAGGGCCTGAATTCTTTCAAATTAGATCATGCTTTATGTACATATGATATATAAATACATATATGTGTGTGTGTGTGTGTGTGTGTGTGTATATATATGTCTACACAGAGAGACAGAGAGAAGCTTGGTATCATGGTCTCATTAGAGAATACACACACCAAAGAAAAGATGTGCACAGAGGCCACAGAGAATTTAAAAGATTTATTTATGATGTATTACTGTAATTTTTAATTTAGACATGCAAATTTTTTAATTTGCACCGACTGCTTTGCCTTAATGGTTTTGATTAATACTTGGAGGTAGTGTTTGTGAAAGAGATTTATACTGTGATTCATCTGCAAAATAATCAAATCATTACCAGCTAATGACAAAGCTGTGAAAAATGATACAGATATTGTGTAACTTCCAGCTATGGCTGAGCACGTGGAGGTACCCAATCCTTCCAGCAAATGTGAACTTGTGTTAATAACTGCTGGGAAGTTCGCTCTAGGTCCACTCTAATTTGGCAACAAAAAACATTGATCTTAATAAAGCTGTCTGATAAAAGGAGCAGTGATTAACATCCTGAACCCTCTATTCTGCTGCTCATGCCAAGGTCTCTCTCTTTTTTTTTTTCCAGGAATAAAATTCCACTGCACTTCCTGCTTATCGCTCCATCTTTGCTCAGCCCTCTGTGGGTCTCCAGATAAGGCTACAGACGCCTAAGGAAGGGGACCCAGGGGCCAGAGACAGCTTTGCCGGTGGCAGCAGCCCAGGAAAGAAAGCACAGCACACGGAATTCCCAGTCTCCACCCCCGACAACCTACACCCACTCCTTCCAAAACTTGGAAGCAAGGACTCTTCTCATAGGCCCGTCCTGCCTGGATTCAGCCACTGGGGCCTGAGTGACTCTTTTGTTGTCATGTTAATCCTGCCTGGGTCAGCAAAGGTGGAGCAGAAACCTCCAGAGCGTGTCCAGAGTCAGCAGAACTCACTCTCAAATGGTATCAGGAAACTGAAGAGGACAGGAAGCAGAAACCCACAGATAATCCCCAAACCTCATTACAGCCATGACAAGTTTCTCCACTGCATCACTCGCCCGAGAGGCTCATTTGAGCAAATTTGGAGTCTACCTCCTTTCTGGCCCCCCCTACCTTCAACCAAATAGTGAGAATCAATGTTTCTTGCAGTCTGTGCTCTTCCCCACACACTCTTTCATTAGTTCTCACCGCAAATGTACTAAGTATGCATCATTAGTATTATTACTCCCATTTTACAGATAAGCAGTGCTCTCGGAGTTAATACAAGAAAACCGGCATGTGATGGAGACAAGATTTGTTTCTGGTTTATTCTAGAACCCCACAGTCCCCAGCTGTCAAAATCATGCCTCTGTTTGTGTGAAGTTTCTACTGAAGAATGAAAATACCCAAATGCAGGGGCAGGGCAGTCAGAAGAAAGCTGGGATTAAGTGGAGGAAGAGGGTTAAAAAAAAAAAAGAGAGAGAGATGGATCAGCCTAAGTTAATACTGAAGCAATCATATTTTAACTCATTATCAAGAAACTCAGTTCCTCTTTTCATTTCAGTTCTCACAAAAGAAAAGCCCAGTGAGTTGATAATCATTAATATTTCATTGAAAACCAATCCATATTTTCTGTGATGGTGACATGGACATTCCACTTCATCAGGAAACCATTTTACAAGATTAGAAAAAAGCAAGACACGATTCTGGAAAGCAGAAGCCGAGACTACTCATCATGATTATTTATTACTCTTTGGGTGCCAACTGAGCCCCCTCTGCAGAAAGGGTGTTATAGAAGCATCACATGGAGGCAGACGGTCCCTGTTCCCTGGGTTCACACTCCAGTTTCCATCACAGGGCTACCGTGGACATTGCGTCTTTAATTACTGGTAACCTCGACGGCCGTGGAACCACACAAGGAAGATCAGAAGTTTCGATCATTTTTCTGGACACGAAGACAAATGGGAAAGGAGGCAAGAAGTGTAATTAATTTCAACAAGAACTGGAAGAGGAAGACTTTCAGCTTTGGTACCACACACAGCATTTATCAGGACAGCTTCCCTCCTAGTAGAGCCAGACACACTGGTTCACAGACAGGAAAGAGGATACCATTTCATAAAGAACCAGGAGAGGCAAATACATGTCACGTGGCTCTCGTGGCATTATTTTGGTTCAAAGTATCTATGAGAGAAATAGGCATGCAATTTAACCGTGCATGTTCTCCAGGAAAAGTGGAATGAGATAAGCTAGGAAGTTCGAAGTAAAGTTAAAATTCAAGCCATTCAGAGTGAGCCAGCAGAATAAGCCGTTGAACAGATGGGCATCTTCTGTGATTCAGCAGAAGATATAGGACAAGTAATGAGGTTGAAGTGTTGAAGGAAAGGGAAATACACTCTCAGAGGTAAATGTGCTGTCAAGTCGTCAGGATTTAGCTGAATAATTCTTCTTAATGCTTAGACAAATAATACTGCTGAGTTCTTGGGAATCACACCACGTGTCCACCCCTCAGCTTCCAGGAGCTTCTGTAGCCCGAACTGAGCAAGCAGTAGGGAAAACTGAATCCCAAATGTATTTGTCATGATTGTTTTATAGAAGGGAGATGCTCTCCATCCATCTGTAACGTGAGAAAAGGGATAAAACTTAACTCTAAGCAACCTCAGATACTTTGGGGGCAAGGTGGGAACCAAAGCATTACCACAAACAGATTCTAGAAGCAATGCTGCTGCTGCCAACTGATGACAAAAACTCTGGAACCTTGTGCTCATGCAGTTCCCACAAGTTCCCTCCCCAACACCTTTCATGCTTAGAGCTTTGGTCATCTCAGAGAACCTTAGCTGTTTTTTATGCAGTCTGTTTTCTACTTCTGCCAACTCTTATGCAACATTCTGCAGCTCTCTATGATTATCTGCAGTCATGCAGTAAAACTTTCTGAGCTAATGGAAATGTTCTGTATCTGTACTGCCCAATATGGTAGCCATAAGCCACATGAGGCCAGTGCTACTGAAGAAATGGATTTGTAATTCTATTTAATATTAATCAATTTGAATTTATAGAGCCACATATGCCTATTGACAGCCATAACAAGCCGTGCAGCTCTATAGAGGGCAATGAGGATTTTACTGAAGATGCATTAACACAGATGGAGGAGTTTACATCACACATGCCACAAAATGCTCTTTCCCAGACTCCCTTGCAGCTAGGGATGACCATCTGACACAATTCAAGCCAATAAAAAGAGAGCTGAGGGACACCATGTTTTCCTTTTCTGTATAAAATTCAATCTCCTATTTGCCCTCTTTTTTCTGCCTCAGGTATGTACACAATACCCGCATGTGTAGCAGCTATCTTTTTAAAAAGCTTATTTTCACTGAAGTATAGTTAAGTTATAATGCGTGTTAGCTTCTCGTATACGGCAAAGTGATTGCTATACATGGATATAGTAGTTTGCATCTGCTAATCCCAAACTTCCAACCCATCCCCCTCCCATCTCCCACCTTGGCAAGTACCAGTCTGTTCTCTGGGTCTGTGCGTCTGTTTGTTTCACAGATAAGTTCATCTGTGTCGTATTTTGGATTCCACATATAAGAGATACCATACAGCATTTGTCTTTCTCCGTCTGATTTACTTCACTCAGTATGAGAACTTTGGGTCCATCTATGTTGCTGAAAATGCATTAGTTCATTCATTTTTAAGCTGATATAACTATATCTATATCTGTCTATATATATAGATATATATACACACACTCTTTATTCATCTGCCAATGGACATTTAAGTTGCTTCTATGTCTTGGCTGTTGTAAATGGGGCTGCAGTAAATACTGGGGTGCAGATATCTTTTTGAATTATAGTTTAGTCCAGATAGAATAGCAATCATTTTAAGTGTAAATGGCCCAACATCAAGGTTGGCATAGCAGGAAGTTGGAAAGGGGGTGGGATCTTGAAAATTTCCCTCTAGTCCTAGAGCACCAATCTGTGGATTTCTGTGACATGGGACGAATAAATCCCTTGCTTATGACTATAAAGAAAGCTGAGTGCTGAAGAACTGATGCTCTTGATCTGTGGTGTTGGAGAAGACTCTTGAGAGTCCCTAGGACTGCAAGAAGAGCCAACCAGTCCATGCTAAAGGACATCAGTCCTGGGTGTTCATTGGAAGGACTTATGTTGAAGCTGAAACTCCAATACCTTGTGAAACTCCAATACTAATGTGAAGAACTGACTCATTGGAAAAGACCCTGATGCTGGGAAAGATTGAATGCGTGAGGAGAAGGGGACGACAGAGGATGAGCTGGTTGGATGGCATCACTGACTCAATGGACATGAGTCTGAGTAAACTCTGGGAGTTGGTGATGGACAGGGAGGCCTGGCGTGCTGCAGTCCATGGGGTCTCAAAGAGTTGGACACAACTGAGCGACTGAATTGAACTGAACTGCCTGATTTTCTATCCTTGGAGCCAAACTCATTAATGCTAACACATGTAGCTAGATACCGTTATAAAGGTTTGCCACATAACGAGCATCTTGATGTCGACAGAACTGATGCGAAGTCCAGCTGTGATCACACTGCTATCTACTGCCCATGTCCATCCTCACTCCTCTCTCTGGGGCCAGCCCACAGAGATGAAAACACAGATGTCATTGAATGTCCTGCCCCCTCCCTCCACTTCTCTGTGTTCTGTTTTTCTGTGTTCCTGTCCTTATCTAATCCTTTCTATCTTTCCTGTCTCCCCTCAGCAGTGCTTCTGCTATGATTCATTACTTTTGTGATACCTTCTTAAAATCGGGGGATGGAGGGAAGCTAAGCCCTGCTAGAAGGATTTTAGTCACAGGGGAAAAAAGGAGAAGAAGAAGATATCTAGTCATTATAAGGATGTCCTCTTCCCCAAAAAAATCTTTTTTGTAAGTCATCTTCTTTATGTGTCTAGAAAAGGGTTCCTCTGGTCTCACTTCTGAGATGTTGTTCACAAGATACTTTCTTTTCAATGACTCTTAATGGGGCATCTACCATACACGAAGCCTCTGCTTGGCCCTTATATGTATATAGTTTCTTGTAATCCTCAGAACAAGCCAAGGAAGTAAACGTTAGAAAGGCACTTGGGGACAAGGGTAGTCTCTTGAGACAAATCCACACACTGTATCTCTAGACAGACCTTCACTAAACCTGTTAAAAATTCTTTGTCTTCTGTGTATCCCAACAGCATCTACGGTTTCCACTTTATAGATTAGGAAAATGAGGCTCAGAGAGCATGAACACCTGGTCTTAATGAGGGATGGTGGCAGGATCTCTGGTTGCAAGTTGGATCTTTTTCCAGTGGAGATGGAGAAGGCTTGGGATTTCTTCTCCCATTTGGCCCTGTCTAGTGCCAACTGCTGGACATGAGGGCTCAGTTTCCATCCTCAAAAGAGCTCCTTTGGAGGGGAAAGGGTGAGAGAGCAAAGCAGAGGGGATCCCCGATGATAAGAGAAGCAGGAAGCCCGTGCTCAGCCCGTGCCAGGATGCCTGGCAGAAAGGCACTTTCCCTCTGCAGACATCCCCACGATGTCAAAGGTGGTGATGCGCTTCCAAACCCCATGGGAAGCTGTGAGGGTTAATTCTTGCTTAAAGTAATTTCTGCGACTTCCCTGGCCATCCAGTGGCTAAGACTCTGTGCTTCCACTGCAGGGGGCACGTGTTCCATCCCTGGTCAGGGAACATGCCACATGGCCAAAGAAAAAGTAGGTTCTGATCCAGAACTGAAAGAGCCTCTTATGTTCTTTTTTTCTTCCCTCTGGTTCCTCTCTCTACAGAGATGACTCATGAAAAGAGGATGGGGCAAGATGTAGGGTGGAGGGAAAATGGAGACAGAGGCTAAGAGCAAGTATAAAGCAGTACAGAACAGGACCAGGAGAGCAGCATTGTGATTCTAGAATTCACGTGACCAGGAACCACTGCAAGATGTTCAGATAATCCTTCCTTTCCCCGGACACTCAAAAATGCAACAGGGGTTTCTCCAACCAACACCACCCCATCCCAAAGAAGGAAATCCAGTTATCGAAGTTTGGTAAGCGTGCTTCAGAGGTCAAGTTAGTTCAGTTCAGTTCAGTCACTCAGTCGTGTCCGACTCTTTGCAACTCCATGAACTGCAGCACGCCAGGCCTCCCTGTCCATCACCAACTCCCAGAGTTTACTCAGACTCATGTCCATTGAGTCAGTGATGCCATCCAACCAGCTCATCCTCTGTCGTCCTCTTCTCCTCCCGCCTTCAATCTTTTCCAGCATCAGGGTCTTTTCAAATGAGTCAGCTCTTCGCATCAGGTGGCCAAAGTATTGGAGTTTCAGCTTCAACATCAGTCCTTCCAATGAACACCCTTCATTGGAAGGACTGATGTTGGAAGTCAAGTTACGGTGGAGTCTTATATCCTGCTTGTCCAGACCTCTACCCCTTGGTACAGCTCCCTCCAGGAAAAGGAAGGGAAGGTCATTCAGTCCTTGGACATTGGGCTTAGATGAGTTCCCAAAGTTGAAATAGTCCTCATAAAATCTCTCAGAAAGTTATAGGCCTCTCTGTATTATTTTCCCTCCTTTTCTTTGTCTACCATGGTGTCTGATTTTCCCTTTTCCTCTTTTTCTAATTTGAAAGAATGAGTGTGAAAACATAAGGGCAATTCCTTTTTAGGGTCAACTCAGCAATAGAGCAGCCCAAAGTCACTTCTCATGATGGAATTTAAGGAAATAAGAGACCCTGAAGGACAAAGGGCTTTGAGGGCTTTTCAAATCCACACCATATAACTATTAATAGCCCTTCACTGAATTAGTAGAGAATTCACCCTCGCGTGTATATACCAATTGTATCTCTTCCCAACGGAGAGCTGGTACCTTGGAGCCTTAGATGATGAAACAAATAATCTACCTTCCTGGACACTGGGGAAATGTACACAGGATGGGGAAAAGGGAACATGATTCCCACACTAAATCTTTCAAGAAGAGGAAGCCCAAGGCAGAGGCAGGTTTCTAATTTGGGCAAGGAGAGTACACCCCAGGCTTTTCTCGGGACACTGTACGGTTGCTCATTCTGTGCACTGCATGAAAGGACTGCCCAAGGCCAAGCAGGGCCGGAAGTCGGCACCCTCTGCTTGCCAAAACAAGAGCCAGGGGCCCATGTCTATCCAGAGGCGATGCCTTTTACTAATTCACACAAAGGCGGTGTATTCTGTCATGGCCTTGCTTTCCCAGCTGGGAAGAAAATATCTGTGCTTCTGATTCACTGTTCACATGCAGTTGTGATCATCAGGTGTGGCCCAGGAGAAGAGAATCACTTCAGTACAGCTCTTTACTTAATTGGTGGATTAAATAAAATGCTGTATCATTGATTTCTGAGCACTAAACCATCCAGAGATGTTGCCGGTGTCCATTTAATAGAACTGCCAAAAAACGTTTAATTTTTTCATATAAAACACACCTAGAAAATTGAGCAAATTTCATCAAAATGTTTTAAGTGCCAGAAATGATTCCAATCTAATAAAACATTAAGGCCCTGCATCGTCTGTATTGCACATGCGACAGACCTCCATTAACGACACAGTTGGAACCTAGTTTCTAATTCTTTTGCACAAAATCACCAATTTAGGTTCTGCTGAGAAGCCTTTGGGAAGGGTCTCTTTGTAAATAAAGCAACCAATCTCTTAAATAAAGTTGGCCAGGAGGAGCGGCTCCTTCGAGGTCTGAGAGGCATCTCTGCTGATCAAACACGGAGGCGGGCCTGTACCACCAAGCTGTTGTAACAGAATCTGTTGGTGTCTGCCTGCGTGCTGAGTGACAGCAGTATGCAATCAAAGAGGCGACGCAGATACACATCAGACGGCAGGAACCCAGAAATAAGCCGCGGAATGGGAATGTTTTGGAACCTAAATGGACGTTGGCACAAAACACTTTGAAACTGCCATCTTGCTGAGCCTGATCGTTTTGCATGCTGCTTGTTGGAAAGACAAAAGGATGAACCGAAGAGAAGAAAGGTCAGTTCCACGGGCGGTGCACCCCACGCTCCAGGCACAAACAGCTTCGCACACATCGTGGGATCTGACCCTCAGACTCACCATACGGTGTAGGGGGATTATTCCTGTTACCCACGGGAAAACTACGTCTCCAGAAGTAAAATAACCTGCTCAAGGCCACACAGCTAATACGCGACAGAGCCAGAACGGAAATCTACAGCCAGGGCTGTTACGCCTAGACCCTCCCACTGCCTGTGTTTCCGGGCTGCGGTAGAAATCGGGAGTCAGCATCTCCTTCCGTCGCGGCCCGGATGCCCTCCTTATCTGCCGGTTTCCGAGGACGTGAGCGGAGCTTTCCTCGTGAGTGCCCCCGCACCAGTCCGCCTTTTCCCTCAAGGGGAGAATCCACCTTATCCAACGCGCACACTCCCGTGAAAAGCTGGGCTGGATTTAACGAGGTGATGAACCAGCAGCTCATTTTTCTAAGCGACTTTTGTGAACCCTGGGGCCGGAATATTGGGATAGGAAGTTCAGGAGCCTTGCTAGCCTCCCAAGGTGGGTGCTCTCCACCCACATTAAATGAGGGGCCAGGCTGCATGGAGGGCTTCCCAGGGGGCTTGGTGGTAAAGAATCTGCCCGTCAATGCAGGAGATGCAGGGTCAGCCCCTGGGCTGGGAGGACCCCCTGGAGGAGGACATGGCAGCCCACTCCAGTATCCCTGCCTGGAGACTCCATGGACAGGGCAACCTGGCGGGCTACAGTCTATGAGGTCGCAGTCAGACACGACTCAGCGACCGAGCCTGCACAGCACCGCAGGCTAGGTGGGGTCTCGCAGGACACCTGCCATCCCCAGACTCACCAGGGATGACAGCCAGGCTCCCCCTCTGAGCAAGGGAGCAGATTTACAAGAAAGCCAGTGCTGTTCTCCGAGGGGAGTGAACCCACTGTATGTAAACCTGAAAGATCAGTTAGAGTTCCCAGAATTCACCCCCCAAGTCTGCCCCTGAGCTCAGCCAGTGCGGGACTGTGAGAAACAATGTCAATGGACTCAAAACAAAACAGGGCTCACCTGATTACGGGTTTCATTATGAACCTCGGGTTTTTTAGAGCTCGTGACATCACGTCGCTTTGAAACACTGGGAAGGGAGGAGGGGCTGGCGTCTTGATTTGATGCAATAAGGATCTTGGTGCATTAGCAGACCTCCCATCGACATCACACAAGACCTCGGGAGCCGTCCCTGGCCCTCTCCCCATCCCAGAGCGGTTCGCTACCACGCTGGATTTGTGTTATTTTCAAAGGCAGCCTTAGATACTGCCTGAGAGCACAGTCATCGTCAGAGAATGTCCAATGTCGGCCAGAAGCTGCCGGCAGTCGAAAGCGAGCTCTGAGGCCGGTCCCAGCCTCCACCCTCCATAGGCCCTTTGTCTTTGGGATCTGGAGGAGCCTTTCTGCTCAAAGTACGGCCCACAGATGAAGAGAACAGGCCTCAGTGGGGAGCTTGCAAAAACTGCAGAATCGCGAGACCTCCCTGGCAGTTTAGTAGCTAGGATTTGATGCTTCCACTACAGAGAGCATGGGTTTCATCCCTGGTGTGGGAACTAAGATCCCACATGCGGCTCAGCGGGGAGCCAAAAATAAATAAAAAGTTAAATAAAAAGAATAGCAATTAAAAAAACAAACAAACCTACAGAATCACCAGTCCTCTCCAAGCCCTAGTGGATCAAATGCTGCCTTTTTTTTGTTTGTTTTTAAGCAAGATCTCCAGATGATTTGTGGGCATGTTAAAATGTGAAAGTGCCAAAATAGAACAGCGGTTCTCCAATGGTGTCTCCAGTTCAGTTCAGTTCAGTTGCACAGTCCTGTCGGATTCTTTGGGACCCCATGGACTGCAGTGCGCCAGGCCTCCCTGTCCATCACCAACTCCCAGAGCTTGCTCAAACTCATGTCCATTGAGTCGGTGATGCCATCCAACCATCTCATCCTCTGTTGTCCCCTTCTCCTCCCACCTTCAATTTTTCCCAGCATCAGGGTCTTTTCAAATGAGTCAGCTCTTTGCATCAAGTGGCCAAAGTATTGGTGTCTCCAGGACCAGTAACATCAGAATCACCAGCACTTTATCATAAATGAAGAATCTCAGTTCTATCACATCCGAGTTTCCGTCTTAGTGAAACCACAGGAAAAGTGGGAAAGCACTGCTCAGGGTCGGGCATGCCTGGGTTTCAGTCTTGGCATCACCACTCACAAGGTGTTTGATTTAAGACCAAGTACCTAACCCTAACTCTTGGAGTTTCAGTTTCTTCAACAGTAAAATAAAGCTAAAAGGTCCTTCACTCAGGAAATCCAAAGGGATTAAATGATGTCATTGTTGGGAAAGCTCTTTGCACAAGGCTAATGAATATTAAGCACTTAGTAAATAGTTGTTTTTAGCTTTCGTTGTTTGTTCCTCTTCCTCTTGCCTGTCATTCTCTGCCCTAGAGATATTTCCACGAGGACTTTCTGGGTCCCTTCCAGCTTTAACATGCTCCAATTTGACAATTAGTTCATTTTTCTTAAAGTTGCTGAGTAGCCACTAAACCTAGCTCCATAACTGTAATACAAACAAGAGTGGATTAACAGTTGGTTCCTCATCAGGGTCCAACTTTATTTTTTTACTGGGTTGAATTTTGTCTCCAATGTGAAACAGAAGCAGCAGGAGGGCAGAGACCAGAGTGCATCCCCTCTGTCTTTTCCACGGGAAAAGTTCAGACACTAAGGTGAAGGAAAACAGAGCAGTCATGGCCCCTGTCCTTGGGGAGTTTGCTTGTTAAACCAGGGACAGCAACAAATAAAGTTATCATTGCAATGGCCGTTGTAATAAGTATCATGAAGTGTCGTGATAGGACTGTAAGAGCAAGAATAGAAAGATAATCAAATCCTGGAGATGGTGAAAGTGCAGTCAGGGGTGCAAAATTGCAGAGATGTCCTCTTGGAGAGAATGACATGCAAGCAGAGACTTGGAAAGGAAGAACAGAAGTTGATCAAGGGAAAAAGAACCAGGTGCAAGCATTGATAAATGCAACAGGCCTGTGGCCAAAAGGGCATGGGGATGAGACTAGAACCCAGTCAGGCAGGGGGCGAGTTCCTGTGGACGCTGAGGGGGTGCGTGGAGCCAGATGTGGGATCCCAAGCCATTGATTGTCGTATAATTTAGGGAGGGCGAGACAAGACGCCATTGAGTAAGCCCACAGACAGAGGTGAGTAGAGCACATCTCATTATGAACCATCCACACGTGAGCTCCGGGCACTGAGGAGGGATCCAGTAATATTTGCGGTTAAGCACACGTGTATAAATGGATGAGACGTGCAAAGCAGAGGAACTGATGATACAATAGATGTGAAAGTTACAGCCCAGGAAAAGGACCTTGCCAAAGAATGCAGGGTATTGCTCCTCCAAATGCCCCTTCTCTCTCCTGCATTTAAAATTTTTCTGGAACTGCTGAATTTTCCTATCTACATATACATTTGCTGTAATATCTTATATCTTTACTGCCCATGTCTCTAATACCATTTATAGTAAAACATTGAGCTGTCAGTTCTTGCTATATTCACTTCCTGTTTTCTCATTCTCCTCTCTTAAAAAAAGTCAGAAATACTATTAATACACTAAAGAATGTATATAATGTATACATAGATCATACAGCTTAATGATTAAAGTGGATACCCCATGAGTGCTCCACCCAACTCAACCATTATTAGAACTATTAGAACTTTATCAATTCCACTGAAGAGATTTGTTTTTCATTCCACCCACCACCTCCACGAACTGAGGCAATAATAACTGAATTTTTTTGTTTATCATTTACTTTCCTTTGCACATGGTTTTGTCACAGAATCTTATATCCCCAAACAGTGTATATTTAATTTTACCTGACTTCTTGTCCCTTATAAAAATGGAAAATCAACAGTGCAAAATCAATTTCAAATGGAACTGCCAATGGCAAAATATCCAAACTTTTAGAAGAAAATACTGAGCAATACCTGCATGATTTCCAGTTAGGGAGAGATACTTTAAATGAGACATAAAAGCACGCATGATTAAAAGGGAAAAGACGCCTTCCCTGTACATGGAAAACCACCTTTCTTTCACTCCTTTCCAGATGTCACACTGCCAAGCATTTGAAGCATTAGTGATTCTTCCTTTTGAGCTAAACATAGCCCTAACACTATGGAATTCCTTTAAAAGACAAGTATGCTTCAGAGATTGATAGTATATTAAGCCCCTGCTGTATGTGGGGACTCAGACTCTAAGACAAAAATTAGCACGGAGAAATTATATTAAGGAGGGTTCTTAATATCCACAACTGCGGGGGGAAGAGAAAGAAGCAGGGTTAGCACTGGGAGGTGAGCTGTAGTGCAGTCTTGGGGGAGAACTCAGCCAGGGTCACAGCGTTTCAAAGCTGGGATGGTTATTCTACACTGCAGCACAGAGGCTTTTATCCCATCATCCACCAGTATTGAATGTAGTTGACCTGGGGCAAGATGGCTGTCTTCAGCCAAGGCCATTTCTTTAGGAGACTGACATATAGGAGATCTCTGCGGGTAGTCCTTCCAGTATCTGGGGTTATACCTTCTCATCCCTGAAGGGAATTCTGGCTGGCATATCACAACATCTACCAAAGTCCCTCACACCTTAGACAGACTGAGGATATCCGAGGTCTTCTGGAGCCTGGGGATACCTAACGACAAAAGAACATTAGCCTTGGATGTGCTAATAAAAGAGTATGCGAAGCAAATGGGCCCTGAAAGCAACTTGATATGGAGACAGTTGGGAATAGAACCTTTACTAGGTCATGGTTATTAAGTTAGGATTATGCAATGCGCCAAATTTCTTTACAGCTTCAAAATACTTTCCAGAACCCACCGTGATCCTTGATTCTTATGAGGACTGAATCACCCAACTAGTAGACCAAAGTATGTTCTTAGAAAACCAGCCCCACAGGAGAAACCAACCTCCCACCCACCAGAAAAAGTTCACTTTGCAAACTTACCCAGAATTTTACAATCAGAAAATCTAGAAAGAAACTATCTTTATTGCAATGTGAACAAAAGTGTTGAATCATTTTGAAAAATATAATTTTATACTTCGTATTACCAGGTGGGAGAGAGGCACTGAGCCAGGGAGGGTAACTTGACCTTTCTAAGACTGTAGTTCCTTAATCTCTTAATTAGAGCCATGCCTCAAATGGAAACCCTGAACGTCAGGTAATAGGCAGCAAAAGCAGCTCAATAAGGTAGAGGCAGGCTTACAGTGGCCGTAATGGAACCCAGAGCCATCTGAACAAACAACACTGCAATTACCAACATTCCCAGAACTCTGCTTTGCAATTTTTCAGAGGTGAGAAGATTTTCAGAATTTTTTTTAAATGACCAAAAAGAGAGAAATAAAGCCATTAAGAAATAGCCAGTCCTCCCTTTACGCTGACTTGGTATTGCTTCACTCAGGCTGAGCAAGTAAAAACAATTGCAACGGAATGTGAACATGAAGAGGATGAAATGACTCATCTTAATTATTCTTAAGAATGACAGTGTTCAATAAGCAGCATTTCTGCAAGATATTTATAGGTTTCTCACTTACAAAGGGGGATAGGGGAGCTCTTTCAGATGTTTTTGGGAAACGTCACATATTGTATCTCTCTCCCACATAGTCATAGTAGCTTATTGAGAGACCTGAGAAGTTTTGCAGCCAAGAAACCTTCTCGAGCTGGTTGAAACATGCAATCCTCAAGAGTGAACCCCGAAATATGTGCTCCTTGGAATACCCATTAACATACTGCCAAACAAGTATATGAAGAGCACAGTTAAGAAAATCTTGGTCTGACTCTACCTGTTCTATTCACAGGTAAGCAGCTTGAGGGTAAGAAAGGAACGAGGACCTTCCTGAGGACATAGCATTCCTTAGGGGAAGACTCAGAGCAAGAGCCCTAGCACCACAGACTTCCAACCCGTATGCTCTTTCCAACCCAACTCAGAGAAGAGAATCAGATTTGCTATTTAATAAATGGTCCATGGGTTGAGAGTTGATCTAAGAGATAGCTATTGGATCCACCTTAAGTAGAAAGCTTTTTCCATTTTTTTCTTATTTTCAGAGTTAAGTTTCTTATTTATAAAGTTGCACAGGATTTTTTTTTTTTATTCATAGAGTACTTCCAACCCTGTTCTGAAACAGAGAGAAGGAGACAAAGAGAGGCTAAATATATTCAGCTCAATGTGAAAGATTATCTACCTAGGCCATTGAAGTCTGTGTGGGCCCCTTGAGGGATGTTGAGATTTCCTCTGGGAAGCTAGCTGATTGACTTAGAGGCAAGACACAGGAACAGAGGAAGGAAGAATTTGGGGGGAAGACGGTAGGACTCCAGCAACGTGGCTACGGAACAGGCTCCAGGGGGAGAGGCCACGTGAGAGAGCTCTGTGTGAGGGGCTCTTCTGAAGGAGCTCTGGCTTCCTGATTTGAAATAGCCTCCTGTTCCACGCTGCAGTGCCCTTCTGTGACACCCCCACCACTCTGCACCCCACCTTCACTCCCAGGGTCCTTTCATGAAGGGCGGAAAGAAATATAAGCCTCGGAGCAGCCTGCTTTGGCAAGTGAAGCAGGGGCTGGGCCTACATCTGGAGGGCAGAGCACAACAGAAAAGCTTGGAACTCTCAGGGAGGTGATGCTGGGAAGCCAGAGAAGCCACAAGGGAGCCCAGAGTCAGTGAGAAGGCAGAAAGCAACTCTGTCTATAAGCATCTGCCCCTACCCAAAAGTCTTCAAAGGTATTAGAGAAAGGACTGAACTTCTCTATCCAATACAAGGTAGAGACTCAAATTAATTTATTTGGCTACTTAGATAAAAAATGAACCGAAAGGCCAAAAGGGGCATTTAAAGTACCCGAGGAGATGGCACAAGGAATACTGTGTGAAGAAAATCCCTCACTATATCTCACTTTTCCAACTGAATTGATCACAACTGGCTTTCCGTCACCACCTAGTCACAGGGCTCCAGCCTTCCTTGTAGTGCTGTGCGGGGTCCTTTGTGGGCCCCAGTCCCCTTCACCCACCAGAGTAACGGACTGCAAGACCAGTACATACCACAAAATGGACCTGTCCTTCCTGCCCCCTGATGAGATACCCTTAGGATTGAAGAGCAAGACCAGTGGGCAACGGCCCAGAGCACATTCTATTTCAAGATTAAAATGCTAAGGAGAAGTCAAAGTTAAAAGTTTTTAAAATGCTAAGGAGTCTAATACAGTCATATATATGTATAGAGATTACATACAAAAGAAAAAAAGGGAATCCAAACACAACACTAAAGGTAGTTATCAACTCATAAGAGAACAAAAGAAGATGAAAGGGAAAAATGATCTACAAAAACAACCCCAAAACAATTAACAAAATGGCAATGAGAATATTTATATCCATAATTACCTTAAATGTAAATGGACTAAATACTCTGACCAAAAGGCAAAGAGTGGCTGAATGGATACAGAAATAAGACCTATATATATGCTCTGTCCCCAGGACTTCTGGATCTCCCCTTGAGATCAAAACCAGTCAATTCTAAAGGAAGTCAATCCTGAATATTCATTGGAAGGGCTGATGCTGAAGCTGAAGCTCCAATACTTTGGCCACCTAATGCTAAGAACTGACTCATTTGAAAAGACTCTGATGCTGGGAAAGACTAGAGGCAGGAGGAGAAGGGGATGACAGAGGATGAGATGGTTGGATGGCATCACTGACTCCATGGACATGAGTTTGAGCAAACTCTGGGAGACGGTGAAGGACAGGGAAGCCTGGTGTGCTGCAGTTCATGGGGTCACAAAGCGTTGGACACAACTGAGCAACTGAACAACAATACACTGTCTACAAGAGATCTGTAGGCACTGTCTGTAGACACACTACTGCAATACACTGTCTACTTCAGATCTAGAGACACCTACAGACTGAAAGTGAGGAAATGGAAAAAGTTATTTCATGAAAATGAAAATCAAAATAAAGCCAGTGTGACAACATTTATGTCAGACAAACAGACTGTAAAATAAAGGCTATCACAAGAAATGAAGGATACTCTAAAATGATCAAGGGATCAATTCAAAAAGAATATACAACAATTGTAAATATATATGCACCCAATAGAAGCACCTATTCATATATAAAGCTAATATTAACAGACACAAAGGGATAAACTGACAATAACACAGTAACAGTTGGGGATTTTAATACCCACTCACATTAGTGGACAGCCATCCAAATGGAAAAGTCAGTAAAGAAACACTAGGGGGCTCAGTGGTAAAGAACCCACCTGCAAATGCAGGAGACATAGGAGGCATGGGTTCTATACCTGGGTGTGAAAGATCCCCTGGAATAGGAAATGGCAATCCACTCATTACTCTCGTCTGGAAAATTCCATGGATAGAGGAGTCTGGAGAGCTACAGCCCATGGGATGGCAAAGAGTCAGACATGACTGAGTGGCTAACACTTTCACTTCACTTCAAGGAGGTGAAAGACCTGTACTGGGAAAACGGCCAGATACCGATGAAGTGAACTGAAGACGACACAAACAGATGGAAATAGACACCATATTCTTGAATCAAAAGAATCAGTATTGTTAAAATGACCACACTACCGCAAGGCAATCAACAGATTCAATGCAATCCCTATCAACATGCCAGTGGCATTTTTCACAGGACTAGAACAAATGTTTTTAAATTTGTATGGAAACGTACAAGATCCTGAATACTCAAAACAACCTCAAGGAAGGAGAATGGAACTGGAGGAATCATGCTTCTTGACTTCAGACTATACTACAAAACTATAGTAATCAAAACAGTATGGTACTAGCCCAAAACAGACACATAGATCAATGAAATAGAATAGAGAGCCCCCAGATAAACCCAGGGCTTCCGTGGTGGCTCAGCTGGTAAGGAATCCACCTGCAGTGTGGGAGACCTGGGTTCAATTTCTGGGTTGGGAAGATCCCCTGGAGAAGGGAAAGGCTTCTGTATTCCAGTATTCTGGCTCAGAGAATTCCATGGACAGTATAGTCCATGGGGTCACAAAGAGTTGGACATGACTGAGTGACTTTCACTTTCTTGACTCTCAAATAAACCCACAGAGCATGGTCAACTAAACTACAGTAAAGAAGGCAAGACGATACAATGGAGAAAAGGCATCTTCACTAACTGGTGCTGGAAAAGCTGAACACCTACATGTAGAAAGAATCAAATTTGAATATTCTCTAATACTACACCCAAAAATGGATTAAAGATGTAAATTGAAGACTGGAAACCATAAAACTCCTAGAGAAAAGCACAGGCAGAATACTCTTTGACATAAATTGTAGCAGTATTTTTTTGATTCACCACCTAGAGTTATAGAAATAAAAGCAAAAATAAACCAGTGGGATCTAATTGAACCTGAAGCTTTTGCATAGCAAAGGGAACCATTGACAAAGCGAAAACACACAGCCTACTAAATGGGAGAAAATATTTGCAAATGATATGACCAATAAAGGGTTAATATCAAAACTATATAAATGTCTCATATAACTCAACATCAAAAACAACCAATTTGATTAATAAATGAGCAGAAGACCTGAACAGAGATATTTTCAAAGAAGACATGAAGCTGGCCCGTAGGCGCATGAGGAGGTGCTCAACATCGTTAACCATCTGGGAAATGTAAATCAAAACTAGTGATATATCACCTCACACCTGTTAGAATGGCAATCCTCAAAAAGAATACAAACACAAATAACAAGTGTTGACAAGAATATGGATAAAATGGAACCCTTGGACACTGTTGCTGTAGCCACATGGAAAACAGTATGGAGACTTCTTAAAAACTGAATGTAACTACTATATGACCCAGCAATTGTACTTGAAGTTATATGCCAAAAAAAAAACACAAAAACACTAGTTTGAAAAAGTACATGCTTCCCAACGTCCATAGCAGTATTACTTACTGCCTAGATGGTAAAGATGATCTGTGTCCATCAATAAATGAATGGATAAAGAGTATGTCGCACACACACACACACACACACACACAGAGGAATACTATTCAGCCATTAAAAAGATTTAAATATTGCCATTTTTAGCAACATGGATGCACTTGGTATTATGCTAAGTGAAATGAGTCAGACAGAGACAAATACTGTATGATATCAGGTATATGTGGAACTTTAAAAATACAACTAGTGAATATAATAACAACAATAACAAACCACACTCACAGATACAGAAAGCAAGTTAGTGGTTACCCTTGGGGAAAGGGAATGAAGATGGATGATATATGGGTAGGTGTTTAAGAGGTACAAACAATTATGTATAACATAAGCTACAAGGATCTATTGTACAACACAAGGAATGTAGCCAGTATTTTACAATAACTATAAATGAAATATAACATTTTCCAATTGTGAATCACTGCAGTGTACACTTATAACTTACATAATATTGTACATCAATCATACTTCAATTTTAGAAACAAAAAATATACTAAAATTCTGAGAGGAGTCCATGTAACAACCTTCTAAACTGGCCTGACACCCCACAATGTAGCATGTTTGTTCTGGTGTACATTTTATTATTTTTTTTTTTCTAAGGACTCGCATGCCCGCGGGGCACACCCGCTGATGTCTAAGAAGATCTCCATGCCCAGCACACACACAGCGTGGGTTGGGCTGTCCAGGGACAGAGGGACGATGTTCCGGAAGGCCATGGCACAGCCCTCTGGGCTGACTACCCCCACCCAGCACGGTAACCTCTGACAACCCCTCTGGTGTACATTTTAATTCCAAGTAGCTCTAGAATTGCTTAAATCACTCCCTTTCTCTTCCTTCTGAATTTTGTTTTCAAACAAACCTAGTTAACTCAGGGTGGCAGTTTTAACTGGTTGCTTCCTGGTGGTGGCCCACACAACCAGCAGCATTTAACTCCCTTTTCTGTTGATAGTGTGGGCTTGGTTCCCCTGCAGTGGGCAGAGCCAAGTTCCTCTTCCCCATTGATACTCAACTTCCTTGAATACAACTTTGCTACAGCCCAATACTCATATTCATCATTTTCTGAGCATTTTTTTTCTGAATTATCACTCTTACTTTGTCAAATGGTTACATGAGCTAGTTAGTTAGAACCCAACATGGGTGAGTAGATGACATTTCCAAGGCATGGGCTGTGTCCTCCTCAGACTGCAAAAGTTCCTGCTGGGAGTAACTGTGGTTATTCTAGCCTGGCCCTATCTAAGCAGTGAGGCTTAGATCTCTTCTAAGAACTGTTTGCCCAAGAAAACTGCTCATCAGTCCAAGCAATAACTTCAAAATCAGATTCTAGTGCCCCACACATCCCAACAAGACACGCCATCTGTGGTGGTTTCTGTGCTGCGTTCCCTTCAGAAGCAAAGCTGTCACAGAGTTTATTCAGGAAACCAGATGCTTGGATCTGTGCATCATGGTCCAAGGGTCACTCACGGCCTCCTGCCAGCAAGGCTAGGAGGACTTCATCTGAAAAATTACGCTGCTATACTCATTCAGTCATCCTTTATGGAAGAATCTCTGTCTCTTGTAGAAACAGTTCTACCGCATCTCATATCACATGCATTTTAAATGAGACATGTTAAAGCAGCTAATCAAAGTTTGTTTAAATATATGGACAAACATGCTCAAAATCCTGAAACTGGGCAGATGAAATAATTTAACTTTTTTAAATGTCACAAGACATTGTGTGTAATTAAGTCTATTATTATCAAGGAAAGGAGTTGATTCAAGGAGCAGTTTTTAGACTTCATGGCTAAAGGGTGTGTCTGTCAAGAAGTTTTGCAATTTAGTCAAATTAGATGACATAACACATTATTTCTTCTTCCTAGTTAGAAAAGTAAGGACAATGTACTAGGCTATAGGTCTGAAAGATAATCCAGGATGAAACATTGGGAACAATGAGGAAGAAATATGGATCCATCAGAAGCCATTTTCCAATGTCTTGCAGTTGCAAAAAGAGAATCTTTCTCTCAGGAAGTGGTAAAAAAAAGTTGGGTCGGGTATAATAGAGGCTGTAAAGACTAAAAGTTGTCCACATTTTGAAGGAGATTTTTTTTCTTGTTTTAACTAGCCTTTTACAATTAAAGAAAATGTTTCTAGACCAATATATCATAAATCCACTGGACCAGGATTTGGCAAACTTTTTTCCAAAGAATCAGATAGTAAATGGTTTAGACTTTTGGGCTGGACAGTCTCTGCTCAACTCTCTCATTGCAGCAGGTAAAAACCACAGACACTATGCCTAACAAAGACAGGGGGCTGTGTTCCAATAAAATTTCATTAATAACAGCAAACAAAGAAATAGATTTGTCCAACAAATAGTAATCAGCTGAGCCTTGCCCCAGACTACAAGTTTTATGAAGGCAAGGATCTGTATTCCCAAGGCCTAGTACACTGTAGGCAGTCAATAAATATCTGTGAATGACATTCTAAAAAATTGGAATTATGGTCCTTGTTCTACCATTGTGTGATTTAACCAAGTCATTTCATCTTCTAGAGCCTTAGTATTTGAAAATATAAAATGGAAAAAAGAATGTTGATCCTACCTGTTTATAGCAACAAAAATCACCAACACTTATTGAACTCTTAAAAAGTACCATATGAAGTTGTATTATATATGTTTGTCCTCATTTAATCTCCCCAACAACTCTACATTATCTCCATTTTGACAGATAAAGAAACCATGGTCACAGAGAGCTTAAATCATTTAAGGTCATATAGTAAGTGAAGCAACAGGTAGAACTCTATATGGAACAACTGGTTGGTTCAAGATTGAGAAAGGAGTACAGTGGAGCTGTCTTCTGTCACCCTGTCTGTTTAATCTATACGCTGAGTACATTATGAGAAATGGATGAGTTACAAGCTAAAACGAAGACAGGCGGGAGAAACATCAACAACCACAGATATGTGGATGATACCACTCTAATTGCAGAAAGAGAAGAGGAACTAAAGAGCCTCTTAATGAGGGTGAAGGAGGAGAGTGAAGAGCCAGCTTAAACCTAAATATTAAAGAAAGCAAGATCATGGCATCCGGCCCCACGACTTCATGGCAGATAGAGGGGGAAAGTGGAAGTAGTGACATTTCCTCTTCTTGGGCTCCAGAATCACCACAGATGGTGACCGCAGCCATGGAATCAGAAGACATTTGCTTTTTGGCAGAAAAATTATGACAAACCTAGACAGTGTGTTGAAATCAGAGCCATTATTCTACCTACAAAGGTCTGTGTAGTCAAGGCTATGGTCTTCTAAGTGGTCACATACGGTTATGAGAGCTGGACCCAAAGAAAGCAGAGCACCAAAGAACTGATGCCTTCAAACTGTGGCGCTCAAGAAGACTCCTGAGAGGCCCTTAGACAGCAAGGAGATCAAACCAGTCAATCCTAAGGGAAATTAACCCTGAATACTCATTGTAAGGACTGATGCTGAAGTTGAAATTCTAATATTTTAGTCACCTGATACGAACAGCTGACTCATTGGAAAAGTCCCTGATGCTGGGAAAGACTGAGGGCAGAAGGAGAAAAGGGCCTCAGAGGAAAAGGTGGCTGGATGGCACCACTGATGCAATGGACATGAACTTGGGCAAACTTTGGGAGATGGTGAGGGACAGTGAGGCCTGGTGTGCTGCAGTCCATGGGGTCACAAAGAGTCGGACACGACTGGGTGACTGAACAACAGCGACAGTAAATGATAGAATTGACTCTTAGTCTCCAGAGCCTGCCTAGCTCATCACTTCCCATTGATTGATTTTCCCTAAGCTTAGGAATGAAAACAGGCTATTACAAAGAATTTTTTGTTTGTTTGTTTTCTATTTTGTAAATCATGGAACTGGCTTGATCTACAGGACCAACAAATTTTTATACTTAGCTGTATAATCCTCTTAAACTCATATGATTGTTTGGCCACCATAACCAAGGTAGAGATGAGAATAGGGAATAAATCACATAAGGTCCTTTTCAGTTAAGTTCAGTTCAGTCGCTCAGTCATGTCTGACTTTCTGCGACCCCATGGACTGCAGTACACCAGGACTCCCTGTCCATCACCAACTCCCAGAGTTCACCCAAACTCATGTCCATTGAGTCAGTGATGCCATCCAGCCATCTCATCCTCTGTCGTCCCCTTTTCCTCCAGTCTTCAATCTTTCCCAGCATCAGAGTCTTTTCCAGTGAGTCAGTTCTTTGCATCAGGTGGCCAAAGTATTGGAGTTTCACCTTCAACATCAGTCCTTCCAATGAACACCCAGGACTGATCTCCTTTAGGATGGACTGGTTGGATCTTCTTGCAGTCCAAGGGACTCTCAAGAGTCTTCTCCAACACCACAGTTCAAAAGCATCAATTCTTCAGCACTCAGCTTTCTTTATAGTTCAACTCTCACATTCATACATGACCACAGGAAAAACCATAGCCTTGAGTAGATGGACCTTTGTTGACGAAGTAATGTCTCTGCTTTTTAATATGCTGTCTAGGTTGGTCATAACTTTCCTTCCAAGGAGTAAGTATCTTTTAATTTCATGGCTGCAGTCACCATCTGCAGTAATTTTGGAGCCCCCAAAAGTAAAGTCAGCCACTGTTTCCACTGTTTCCCTATCTACATGAAGTGTGATCTTAGTTTTGTGAATGTTGACCTTGAAGGTCCTTTTGGAGGCAAGCAAATGCTGGTGAACTAATGCAAAAGGTTGGAGGCTGGGGAGAGATCTATTAGAGGAAAAACTTGAGAGCTCATGGAATTGAGGGAGACCTAAACAAGGCACTGGGTGGAATAGAAGCATACAACAAGAACCCGGGGACACTGAAGATGAAACATCAACCTGGACCGGCGACTTGTTTCTTATATGATATTATACATGTTTCAATGCCATGATGGGGAGGGAGGTAGGAGGGGGTTCAGGAAGGGGAACACATGTACACCTGTGGTGGATTCATGCTGATATATGGCAAAACCAATACAATATTGTAAAGTAAAAAATAATAATAATAAAGCAATGATAAATGGTTAAAAAAATACATCTTCATGTTAATTTATTCTGAATATATTGTGAACACACATTAAAATAAAGTGATTAATAAAAAAATAAAGTAATATTAAATTTAAAAAAAAAGGAAATGAAACAATAATTCCAAACCACCTCCTGTCCCCGTGTATCTCACTCACGTTTCAAATTCCTAGGAAAGAGATTCTCTTCTTTCCAACTACATCAAGCATTTCTTCCTTGTATTAATTGACTCTGGCCTAGGAACAAATAGGCAAGTCCCGCCTTGGGGTTAAAAATGAACCTGGGCAGAGGCTAATAGAGCTTTGTCAAGAGAACATGCTGGTCGTAGCAAACATCCTTTTCAACAATACAAGAGACAGCTCTACACAGGGACATCACCAGATGGTCAGTATCAAAATCAGATTGATTATGTTCTTTGCACTGAAGGCAGAGAAGCTTTACACTGTCAGCAAAAACAGTATCTACAGCTGACTGTGGCTTGGATCATGAGCTTCTTATTGCAAAATTCAAGCTTAAATTGAAGAAAGCAGGGACAACCACCAGGTCATTCAAGTATGACCTAAATCAACTCCCTTATGATTATACAGTGGAGGTGATGATAGATTCAAGGGATTCGATCTGGGAGATAGAGTGCCTGAAGAACTATGTATGGAGGTTCATAACATTGTACATGAAGCAGTGACCAAAACATTCCCAAAGAAAAATAAATGGGAAAAATTGTCTGAGAAGGTTTTACAACTAGCAGAGGAAATAAAAATGAAAGGCAAAGGGAGAACGGGAAAGATATAGCCAACTGAGTGCAGAGTTCCAGAGAAAGCAAGGAGGTATTCTTTAAAAGTCTTAAATGAACAATGCAAAGAAGCAGAAGAAAACAATAGAATGGGAAAGACTGGAGATCTCTTCAAAAAAACTGGAGATATTGAGTAATATTTCATGCAGGATGGGCACAATAAAGGACCAAAATGGTATTGACCTAACAGAAGTAGAAGAGATTAAGAAGAGGTGGCAAGAATACACAGAAGAACTATACTAAAAAGGTCTTAATGACCTGGATAACCACGATGGTATGGCCACTCACCTAGAGCAAGACATCCTGCAGTATGAAGTCAAGTGGGCCTTAGGAAGCATTACTATGAACAAAGCTATTGGAGGTGACGGAATTCCAGTTGCGCTATTTCAAATGCTAAAAGATGATGCTGTGAAAGTGCTGCACTCAATCTGTCAGCAAATTTGGAAAACTCAGCAATGGCCACAAGACTGAAAAAGGTCAGTTTTCATTTCAATCCCAAAGAAGGGCAATGCCAAAGAATGCTCAAACTACCATAGAACTGTCCTCATTTCACATGCCAGCAAGGTTATGCTCAAAATCCTTCAAGCTAGGTCTCAGCAGTACTTGAACTGAGAACATCCAGATGTACAAACTGGGTTTAGAAAAAGCAGAGGAACCAGAGATCAAATTGCCAACATTTGCTGGATCTTGGAGAAAGCAAGGGAGTTCCAGAAAAACATCAACTTCTGTTTCATTCATTTTGCTAAAGCCTTTGATTGTGTGGGTCCCAACAAATTGTGGGAAATTCTTAAAGAAGAGACAGGAGTACCAGACTACCTTATCTGTCTCCTGAAAAACCCGTATGTGGGTCACAAAGCAACAGAACCAGACATGGAATAATTGACTGGTTCAAAACTGGGCAAGGAATACCACAAAGTTGTATCACCATGCTTATTTAACTTATATGCAGAGTACCTCACATGAAATTCCGGGCTGGATGGATCACAAGTTGGAATCAAGATTGCCAGGAGAAATATCAACAACCTCAAATGTGGCGAAGTATCACTCTACTGGCAGAAAGTGAAGAGGTACCAATGAGCCTCTTGATGAGGCTGAAAGAGGAGAGCGAAAGGTTGGCTTAAAACTCAACATTCAGAAAACTAAGACCACGGCATCTGGTCCCATCATTTCAGGCAAACAGAAGGGGAAAAGTGAAAGCAATGGCAGGTTTTATTTAGCTGGGCTCCAAAATCACTGAGGATGGTGATTGCGCCATTAAATTATAATATGTTTACTCCTTGGAAGGATAGCTGTGGCCAACCTAGACAGTGTATTAAAAAGCAGAGACGTTACTCTGCTGACAAAGGTCTGTGTAGTCAAAGTTATGGCTTTTCCATTAATCATGTATGGATGTGAGAGGTGGACCATAAAGAAGGCTGAATGCCGAAGGATTGATGCTTTTGAATTGTGGTGTTTGAGAAGAATCTTGAGAGTCCCTTGAGTTGGAAGAAGATCAAACTAAGGAAATCAACCCTGAATATTCACTGAAAGGACTACCGCTGAAGCTGAAACTTGAATACTTTGACCTGATGCAAAGAGCCAACTCACTGGAAAAGACCCTGATTCTGGGAAAGATTGTAGGCAAAAGGGAGAAGCGAGTGGCAGGGGGTGAGATGGCTAGATAGCATCACCAACTCAGTGGGCATGAATTTGAGCAAACTCCGGGAGACAGTGGAGGACGCAGGAGCCTGGCAATCTGTGGGGTCTCAATGAGTTGCCCACGACTTAGCAGCTGAACAACAACGAAAAAACTGGCAGCCCTCTACCATGGAGCCAGGCCTTCTCAGATGGCCCACACTCTGTCTGTGGAGTGTGTTTCTCTCTAAATAAATCCGCTTCGCACCTGTTACTATTTCTTTCTGCCATCAAGACATCAAGAACGTGAGCTTCATTAAGCCTTGATACAAGGTGTGATCTCAGTTAAAAGACTGTAGGGTTGAGTCCCAGTCTATATTGCGTGATTTCAGGGTTGCTGCTTCTATCTCCTCCACACACTGCCTTTTGCCACCATCGCTAATCTTTTGTGTCCTGTTTACTGATACCAGTAATCGTTGACCATCTCTGCTCACCTACACATTATCACACATGCATATGTTGATAGCAAAGCTATCATGCTTGCTTCTTTGTAGATTGGCCACAGCAATAAAATCGATTTGACTCCAATTTTTTTAAATAGATTTCTGTGTTTTACAATTTCTATGGCTAGAAATATAGTCTTAGTGTCATGACTATGTATTTGAAATCAAAATGGGATCATTATTCTTATTTGCTTTTGTTTTACAAATGGATTCTTAACTTATTTCTGCTATAATTCTTAGGTCTTGAGCACACATCTCCAACCCACACAGTAACAGAATGCCTGTTAGATGACTGCCCTTTTTGGGTCAAGGGTGGTTTTGTTTCAATCACACTGGGAGTCTGAGTCTTTGGGGAAGTGTTTAGATACATGTGAAGTAGGGGAAGTTTGGAAAATCTGTTTTATTATAACTGCTGCTTTGCCTGAATTGGTAGTTGCATTTCTGCCCCTCTGTACTTCACTCCTCAGCCCAGAGCAACCTGTTCCTTTCCGCAAGCCAGCAGTTTCCGCATTCCAGCAGGAAAAGGGCCTGGAATCCAGATAGAGCCTAGAGCTTGTGCCACAGAATATCTGGGAGAAGTTTAAAGAGTCTGGGGACATTTCAATCCTTGGTGTTCCCTACAGTTCAGCTGTTGGTATTTTTTTCCCTCATATCTTTAAATTATTATGCCAAAAGTGAAAATATTTCTGATAATAATCACTTCAGTGTATGATCTTAAACTACGCACTGACAAGCATTATCTCATTTGATTCTTACTAAAAGTCCTATGTTCGGGTTGTAGGTGAGGAAACCAAAGCTTATAGAGGTTAGGCAACTTGCTGTATCATACAGCTAATAAGAAGGAGACATGAGATTTGAATCCAAATGGTTGGACCCCAAAGCCTGGGTTCCAAATCTTTTGCATCCTCTTCATTCTTATTTTGTGACTTGCTTTAACCATTACCATTATAAAATACCATTAAAAAAATGATTTATAATAATTTTCTCCCTTTTCCACCATGAGATTCTTATGCTTGATTCTACAGCTACCTTTCTACATCCAGCCAAAATTTCATCATGGAAGTCAATGAATAAGTAGGATTAATTCTTTTATTTCTTATTATGTGCCAGGTGCAATGCTAGACTCTAAGACAAAGATAGGAATGAAGCATCTCTTTCTTCATTTTGGAGGGTAAGGCACTAGACAAGAGAGAGGAGAAGAAGAGAGAGGGGCAAAAAAATGAAAGAGAATAAGAACTGGTAAAAAGAAAAAATTGTTAGTTCTACTATTCAACAGATTTTAATCAAAGCTTACTCTACAGACAACTTTTCAAGGTTGATTCTAGTCTTTACATGTTAAATACCTTACATTCCTACTGTACTAGCCTTTCTGAGCCACTGGTTTCTGCAAAGAAATGTAGAATTCTTTTCAACAAAATGTCTTTAATTCATTCATCACTATTAACCAATTAAAAAGCATCCCTTTGTTATAAAATCTTACAAATTTTGATGGACAAAGAAATGGAATTAACTTACAAATAAAGCAAGTATACAGACTATTTATTAAATGCTAAAGAAAATGGGTTTTGAAAGAAATAAAAAAAATGAACAAAAAAGAAAATGAATTTTGCCTTCAAGATTGGGGTTAATGTGGGAAATTACAGTAGTATTAAATAAAAAGAAATACCACTACTTTATACTTAGAAACCTAGACTTGCTTAACAGTAACAGAGAGCCAAATTTCATTACAACCAATATCACAGCAAAATTTTCAGAGCGACACTGAGAATTTGAATGTTTTTCTTTTTTTCAAAAATAGGGATATAATTAAATTCCACGAACAGAATCTTGGGTAGAAGTTTGTCCTCTGAATTTTAACACGAGTAACAGAAGAACAAAGTATTTAATATCCCCTTAATACTGAAGGAAATTTTTTAATTGTCTTTTTTCTCTTATAATTGATCAAAATAATGAGGTAAAGTGACCAAGTCTAAAATGAACTAGAATTTTTATGCTCTTTCCCAGAGTCCATTTTAGTTAAAATTATTTTTAAGTTCCAGATGGGGTCTTTCCCCCCTTATTTGCTTGATTTTTGTTTTGTTTTCTTTAAATTTATGTTCCCTCTGTATATCCCATTTACGTCAGGTTTGGGAGGGGAAAGCACCAACAGTTCTGCAAGATGGTAGATTGCTGTGTTTGGTAGATCAGAGCGAGTTTCCAACAAAGCATCCAAAAATGTGAGGCGCCTGTCCGTTAAACCTTCAAACCCTTAGAGGTGTTCCTCATCACTAAAACAGCAGACCATAAAGTCTGCTTTATGCAAGCAGATTTATGTCTTTATTTGTACTCAAACACAACCATAAAGGTTTATCTTCTGATCAGAGGGAAAAAATAAACAAAGCAACAAACGTCTTCACGAAAGAGAGTGAGCCAAATTAACAAGCCCTTTGTTCCTTCCAGGCTAAGGAGAAATAGAAAGAAAGTAGATTTAGGACGCAAGGAGGCTCCATGCTTTTCTAATGTGACTTTGATTCCTGACAAGCAAACTTCAGTGTGTGTTTAAAATCTTGAGGATTTATATTATTAACCAAACAAGAGTTTTTACAATCAGGGAACATTTGTCTGGTTTCCCCCTCGCCTCCTTCCTCCCCACCCATCCCCCCAACCAGCACACACAATTTTTGTAGAATATTTTGTTGGCTATAATTAAACTATGTGTGTTAATTAGGATTAGATTTTAAATGCACTGCTTGGGAAGTTGAAAAATACAGGATCTGAATGAGCCCAAATTGAGATGACACTTGAATTTTCGCAGATGTTTCCATAATCCTAATTTCAAATTGATTGTACTTCCTGAACAGTGAGAAGCCATTTTCAGTTATTTATTCAGACGCGTGCACTACTTCTCCCCTCTGCCAGTGGGTAGAAAATATCTAGCACTTTCATTAACTCCTTCAAATAAACTGATTTCTGAGGCGCGTTTTAGTGGGAGCGATGCTAAGCCAGACCCTCATGCTCCTGGGGTCACCCCAGAGCCCACACACTGGGACTAACCAGAAGCCTGGAGCCCAGCAAGTTCCCTCTTGCCTGTCCCCTCATGATGGATTCAGCTGGCTTTTGACTGTTGTGGCTCAATAGGCCAGGGAAAAGCAAAGTGAGGAAAAAGGAACTTCCCCCCGCATTGGCTACCAGCAGCTCATAATGTGACACTTGAATCAGCCGCAGAGCTGTGCAGCCTACGACGCCGCATAGGCCCAGGGCTTGGACTCAGCAGCAGGGCCACCTGTAAAACACATTCCCAAATAAATGGCCTGTGAAAAAGAGGAGCCCCCGCCAAATCTAAGTGTGTCTGTACCAAGTGGCATTTCGGCGAAAGCTGAAAACCCACCACCAGACTTGCAACATGAAGAAAATGCTGTCTTCTCTTTGTCCAAGTGGGTTTGTGGTAGTATTTCTTTACATTTTATTTTATGTTCAACCCAGAATTCAGAAAGGCTTCAGAGATCCCGCCTTGGAAGCAACCCTGTTCTCCTGATAAGCCTCCTATTTGATTGTAATTCCTTGCAGATTTCCTGTTAGGGGGCCTCTGCTGAATTAGAGGCATCGCGCTTTCTCCCACCTGTAACGACTTCCCACTCAACTGTAAGACAATGGCCATGATTGATCTAATGAGGGGCTGGGAAAGCCAGCTGATTGCTATAAATAGTTGAAAGCAAAAACTTGTGCTTGGCTTCCCAACGAATTCCTCATCAACTCTGGTACCCTAACCTAAATAGGTAAGCTGCCTCCTGGCAAATTAGGTGAGACGCTTAAGCTTTATCTTGGTGGGAGTTCGTCCAGAGGGCACAGCAGAATTCAGAGAGAGATGACAGACAGGATATTCACGTTTTAAAGCAACAATCACATGTCATCCTTTATGTCTCATGATGGCAGAATTCACTTTTTTAAACAGAAAACAGTTCAGTTTGAATTAATGCAAGTGTGCATGAGACCAGAAAACTTTTTTTTTTTTTTCCTAAATGGCTGTTGTATTTTTATTTGTTTGAAGTCCAGCAGAAAGCCTTTGTACATTTGTTAAGGAAAATAGCATGCTGCAAATGTATGTATGTGATGTGAATTACATAAAAGTAATTCACATAATGGCCCTGAAAATCATATGGTTTTTTCCCTCCTTCCGTCTTTCAGGACTGTTTCTTAATCGAGATGTTAGAATCACCTGATTTCCAGCCCATTCCCCCAGATCAAGTACATGGAGGTGGAGGGCTTGGAATCAGAAATCACTCTTTTTTCTTTTTTTTTTTTTTAACTCTCCACGTGATTATAATGGGCATCAAAGTTTGAGAACAGTTACTGTGCTAGAAGTTCTCCAATAATAGCACAGAGAAATTTTTTCTTCTGGGCAATATGCAGAAGAAAAAAAGAGTCAAGTGAAACTGTCCCTACCTCCATGCCTCTTGTCCGGGAGTCATCTGGGGCTAACAGTTCATTGTTTGCATGCCTGGCCTCGCTCCTGATCACTGGAGAGCCCCTTCCTCTGGGGGGTCACTCTCACCCCTTGGATATGGTGGCAGAGAGTTTAATTAACTGGTCTCAAGACCACTAGCTAGTAAGCAGCACAACCAGATTTCAAATTAAGCCTGTGTTAGCCTCAGAGTTTATTCCAAAAGCAGAGCTGGAATACCGGGAGCCCACGAGCCGTATCAGGGCTCCCCGCGTGGCTCAGAGGTAAGAAGCCATCTGCATGCAGGAGCCACAGGAGACAAGGGTTCGATCCCTGAGTCGGAAAGATCCCCTGGAGGAAGCCATGGCAACCCACTCCGGTATTCTCGCCTGGGGAGTCCTGTGTGTCTCTGGAGCCTGGCAGGTGCAGTCCAGAGGTCGCAGAGAGTCGGACACGCCTGGAGTGACTTAGCTAGCACGCACGCACAGGAGCCATGCTCGTCCGAGACATTTTATTTGGCTCGCACAGAAGTCTAAAAATGTTCGAACGTGCCTGTATGGTGGGTGTGAGATCTCCTGCTTGTCTTAATCCCATCCACTCCCAGCTCCATTCACCCTGAGCACATTTTAATCACTTAGCAGCTTGGCCTCTTGTTATTTGAATTCACATTCCTGGCTGAGGCAGGAGAGACCTTTAAAATTATGGTGAAGTTACAAAAACATGAATGTTGCCACATACTTCCCCCGATATGCATTGATTGGTAAAGACTAAAGTCATCCATTCTATTTAAAACTGATGCTCTTTACCAAAGCATTCGATTCTTCACTTGTTCATTCACTTAACGCACTCCCGCTAGAAAGAAGACACTTCCTAAGGAGGAGTAATCCGAGAAGACAGGAATTGACACGTAGGTTCTACTAAAGGCCAGGCATTTAGCTGGGCGTTTTGCAGGCTTTTTTTCAGCTAACTTTTCAGCAACGCATCTAGTACTACTAATATGAGTATTTTACTGATACAGCGAACTCACAGTGTGAGAAGCTGGGGCAAACCTCATATAACAAAGATGAGTGAGCAACCACCCGTGCCACTGCTGTAGATGATGGCGACTCGACTTTGAACACCATGCAGTTACCAATTCAGCAGTTTGGAGCCTTTTTGTATCAGTTTGCAACAGCTGATTATTAGAATTTCAGGAATTTTGCAAGTCAGTTGTTAAACTACAGGGAACTTAAAATTAGTCACATCAGGCATATTTGCAAAACCATGAATCAGGACTTTTTTCTTTTTTTTTTTTGAGAGGGAATTTACAACCATTTATGAATTCTGAGAATCTGAATCCAGAATGTAGGCCTGAGTGCCTTTGCAGCCAGGGCCATTCCTACTCTGCAGTTGAACAGGGAAGTCTCCACCTTCATGAAGCCGGCGACAGGGAGAGGGGGGCATGTCAGCCTCAGGAGCCAGACTCCGGTGCAGACGCCTGGATTTGAGTCCCAGCTGCTGCTGGCGAGCTGTGCGACCTTGGGGAGCAAAGTTAGTACCACTAGCCTCAGTTTCCTTCCCTATTAAACAGGACAAGAGCAGGCACCTCACAGGGTGGTATGCAGATCAGTCTTTAATATGTACACTATATACACTGAGGTGTATAAGTTAGTGTACATTTACACTTTGTGTGTGTATATGTACATATATATTCATTTTTATGGGGCTTCTGTGGCGGCTTACGTGGTAAAAAATCTGCCTGCCAGTGCAGGAGACACAGGAGATACAGGTTTGATCCCTGGGTTGGAAAGATCCCCTGGCAAAGGGAATCTACCCACTCCAGTTTTCTTGCCTGGAGAACTCCATGGGGTCGCAAAGAGTCAGAAATATAGCATATATTTATAATATATGTATGTTTATAAATATAGCATTTATTTATATTTATATAGTGTGAATTTATACTTTATATATTCCTTTATATAAAACATTGCCTATCACTTGGTAAGAATTATATAAATGTTCATTATTATTATAAAAACAATAAACACAGCAAGTGAACATTTGTATTTGTACAAGTGTTTGTACCTGAAAGAGAAAAACAATATTTTGAGTATATATGAGAGAGAATTCTTTCTCTCATTCCCATCCATTTTGTTGAATTATATTCAAAGCTTTTGCAATTTTTCAAAAATTCCAGGAATTTTGAAAATTCCTGGACTATGACTTTTCCATTGAAATGGTGGAAGATAAATTTGCTTTATCCAGCCTTATTCAAATTTAATTTATATTGTATCCAGTTTGCATTGCTACACCAAGCAGAGGCTCACCAAGACTCCCATCCAGTTGGAGGAACACAAGCCTGTGCCTTCTCTGTATCCACTGGCTTGACCATGCAAATCAGTCCATTTTTCATTTCATTTTTCCATGATTTTTTGAAAGCAGATATGTTGAGTGTTTAAAAACGTTAAAAACTTCTAATCTCATTAAAGACACTAATGACTGAGATGTGGGATTCATGATCTCCAAAGAGGAAGGTTGAGCTTTGGGACCAGGCACCAGGCTTGACCACTCAGGAACATCTGTGCAGCAGAGTTTTATTAAAGTGAGAAAGGACAGAGAACGCTTCTGACACAGACATGAGAAGGGGGATAGAGAGTGCCACCCTGCCAGTCTTAGCAAGGCCTTACATAAACTTCTTTCAGACCCACTCCCACAACATACATCTTAAGGTAAGAGGATTAGTCAGAAGGTTCTTGTTAAGGAGAAACATATCCTCGAGCAAGATTCACTGTTACATTGACTGAGACAAAGCAATGTAGACAAAAATGTTTGTCCTTTTCTCCTCCTTGAGAGCCTTGGACCCCTTACTTCTCCCTGGGGACCCTGGTCCCCTTTCTCTGCCTTGGAGACCCTGGACTTCTTATCAACCTTCCTAGGAATTGACTCTCACATGAGCTTTAGTGTCTTATTTCTTGTTATGTGATTTTTATAGGTTGATTTATCAACCCACTGAAATATATAAATATTGCCATTCAAAGCCATCCATTTCATGGGAATGATTCTTAGGTAAAGAGAGTTTAGAAGGGGAGAGAGGATCCAAGGATAGGAAAGATAGTCATCTATCAAGAGGTGAGTCCCTGAACATACATGATACTGGGCATGTTTGTTTCAATAAAAGTTCAACAAAAAATAAGCTTTTATTTTAAAAATCAAATAGAGTTATGATAGATTAATAATAAGGAGGACTGGAGCAATCTTTCCAGCAGTGACCATGCAATTTGTCAACTGAAGATTGAAAGTCTTGTGGTTGTTTATAAAGTAACTCGATCTCATATTCACAAAGATCAGCAAAAATGGCAACTTGGACTGTCCCAGAATTTAAGTCCAGAAAGGGCAACCGTGTCAGTTAGTGTTGTTTATTTCCTTAGATGTCAGATTAAGCAGTCATTAGTTCAATCCATTTACTTAATATTATTACTTCATATAAAATGCTCCATAGCCTCTGTACACATCAAAGTGTATAATTTACACCAAAATCATTACTTGCCAATATCTGGGGACCTTGGTAGGAAATCAAGTTGCCATCCAGTCTAGCCAACTAGAATGAAATTTCTTTCTTTCCTTCCCTGGGAACTGCTTTCCCTCAGCCTTTGTCAAACACTCTGTCAAAATTTTAGGCTAAACAGATGTGCTGTATATACTAAAGATGTAGAATAAATTATTCCAAATGCTGTAATATCCCAACGTCCATCTCTTCTGAAACTTTCTGCCCAGAATCTTAATGATATGATTCAACTCAGGGTCCAAAAGAAGGAGGAAAAAGTTAATGAAAAATGTACTAAAAAGATTTAAACTAAAAGTTGGAGAAAGCTACAGAGAATGAAATAAATCTTTTCATTGATGAGAAAATTAACAATAACTTCTAAAGAAGCAGATTGGGGTTTTCGCCCTCTTCTTTCTCATGATCTCTTCTCTGTCTTTTGAAACTCTTAGCCATTTGGGGGGAATTTTTGAAGACTGAAATTTTAAGTTTGTTTTTGTTTTTGGTCTCAGGAATGACACAGTTTTGCGTGGTTCCCACCTCCACCAGCACAACGCTTAGCCTCTGGTTGTTTACTGCGGCACTTGGCTTTCTCTCACAATGGCCACAGGTTGCTGGGTCCAAGTGTTCTCACGCAACAGTAGAAAACCAATGTTTATGGTCATCTCTCAAAGAACTGAGATTTGCATACAAAAGCCTTACATGAATTGAAAGGATGGATACACTTACAGGTGTAAATGCAAGCCATTTCCCAACTTAAGGTAAGTAACAGCCACTGGGGGCTCTGGCAGGAAATGATGGGGTAAGAAAGGAGAGTGGGTGCTAAAGAGCTTCCCAAACCGGGCAGACACCAAAGACAAATGGCAGCTGGCTCACGACTTTGCCAGCCTCTAGATAAATCCTGAAATAAGCAGCTCTTGCACACGAATAACCTGCATAGGTCAGGAAGCTCCTGGGCTCACAAATTCTCCTCAAGCCGATGGGTGACTCTTCCACAAACATAGTCTCACCTCCGTCAGGAAGTAACAGAGCTGCATGTCTTAGGGGTTTGAAACACAGATGTGTACAAGGTATTAAACATAGACCAAAGGACTGATGTTGAAGCTGAAGCTCCAATACTTTGGCCACCTGATGCGAAGACCTGACTCATTGGAAAAGACCCTGATGCTGGGAAACATTGAAGGCGGGAGGAGAAGGGGATGACAGAGGCTGAGATGGTTGGATGACATCACCAACTCAATGGACATGAGTTTGGGTAAACTCTGGGAGTTGGTGAAGGACAGGGAATCCTGACATGCTATAGTTCATGGGGTTGCAAAGAATCGGATACGACTGAGCGAGTGAACTGAACTGAAAGGAACAGCAAACTTAAACAGAAGGTCAAAATCAGCAACAAGTTCTGCAATCCAGTGCTGATATCAGATACAAACTTCAAGGACAAACTTCTTCAGATCCTTAACCACTGGACCCCCAGGGAAGTCTAAATTTACAGTTTTCAACGAACTTACGCAGCAAATTCTGCAAGTCTCCTCCTAGTCCGTTTAGAAGGATTTGCAGGAGACGGTGGAGCTGCCTGATGAGTAACCCTCCTGCAGGCTGATCCACGTGGGCTGAAAGTGAGCAGGGAGACCAGGACAGAGCCCCACCCTCACCGAGTACGTGTGTCCAGGAGGAGCCCTGACCTTGAGCTCAATCCTGGTCCTGCGGGTCGCCAGTGCCCATGACCTCTCTCTGCATCCTGCTGGTGACATGGGGTACATGCTGGTCCCCCAGACAGCACCCTGTGGGCATACAGTCCTTCTACATGTGGACATCATCCTGTGGGATGGAGCTAAAGGTGGGTGTGTGGTTGCCACAGGACTTCATACCCAGGAGGAGGGCTAGGAAAGTGCCTCTAGATCCCAGAACCATGTGTTGAAGATGCTGGTCACCTGAAGGTCTGGCAGCTCACAGCTCTTCTCTGGGGAGGAGGAGGACACAGAAGTGGCCACCTCCTGCTCCAGTTCCAGGGACCCTGGCACAGTTGCTCCTTGATTCACACAGGATTTCCCACTGGGCAGTGATGGTGAAGCTGTGGTCTCACTCTGGGAACATCTTCACGAGGTGGTCAGTCAGGTCCCAGAAAGAGAGGTCCAGATGGATGATGGGGATGGCAGGGAGAGTGGCATAACTCCTGGTGGATGGGCACAGTGTGGGTGACCCCCTCCTCAGAGTCCAGGACAGTACACGTGGTGTGGCCAGAGGCTACAGGGACGCATGGGCTGCAGTCACACACACGCCAGAGTGTCCAGTTCAGTTCACTTAGTTCGGTCGCTCAGTTGTGCCCGACTCTTTGCAACCCCATGGACTGCAGCAGGCAGGCCTCCCTGTCCTTCACCAACTCCTAGAGTTTACTCAAACTCATGTCCGTTGAGTCGGTGATGCCATCCAGCCATCTCATCCTCTGTCGTCCCCTTCTCCTCCCACCTTCAGTCTTTCCCAGCATCAGGGTCTTTTCCAATGAGTCAGCTCTTCCCATCAGGTGGTCAAAGTATTGGAGTTTCAGCTTCAGCATCAGTCCTTCCAATGAACACCCAGGACTGATCTCCTTTAGGATGGACTGGTTGGATCTCCTTGCAGTCCAAGGGACTCTCAGGAGTCTTCTCCAACACCACAGTTCAAAAGCATCGATTCTTCAGAGTGTCCAAGGTCCCATATGTGATCTGATCACCTTCTCAGGGCTGGGGTGGGAGCTCCAGAGGCCTGGGAAGCTGCCCTGGGCACCCCTCGGAGCCCACCACACTCACTGTAGACGTTGTGACGGGTGACTCTTCTTCACTCCTTGCCATCCACGTTGGTGATGATGCCCTGGTCCCAGGGTACTCGAGGGTCAGGGTGCTGAGCTTTGCTCAGGGCTCATCGTCCAGGTGACTGTTCCAAGCCCGCCGTGACACCCTGCTGTCGGGAGGGGCCAGTTATGGACGGGAACAGGCTGATGACGCTGGGAAAGCTTCATCCCCAGCGAGGCCAGCTTGGCACGTGCCAGAGCAATCACTGGTAAGGAGGACAGATTTCTTCTTCCCCAGTGATGGGTAGAGGTGTCAGCAGCTGGTTGCCAGTGAAGGACCAGTGCAGCCTGCCTGGTCTGGCCAGTCTTCAACTCAGTTTAACTCAACAAACACGACTGGGTACCTGGGCTCTGTGGGATGCTCACAAGCCTGGGTTATGCCTTCCAGAAGATTGGATCCTGACAGAGACAGGCACAGGCATAAATTTAGGAATCGTTTCTATATATGAGCTAAATGTTAGTAGACGAACCCTGAGAATAACCGAATTCACATCTCTGAAGAACACACAGATCCTATTATGGTTTTTGTTCATTTTTTTCTGGTGACGAGTGATTCTAGAAAACTTGGAAAATTCAGCAAAGTCATCCAACCACAGGAAATCTTCCCTTGCCTCCCCCACCCTCCCCAGAGACAGTCCCCTCACCAGGGTTTTGATGTAAATGTAGTTTGCTAACCTGAAAGAGAAATGAATGAGGACGGCTAAGCTTGAGAACTGTGTTAAAAGCAGAACTGATAAGATTTGACAACTGATTGAATGTGGTAAGAGGGGAGTCATCAAAAAAAAAAAAAAAAAAAACATAATTTTCAAAACTAAGCAACTTAGTGTGAAGTGATGGAATAGATCAGATAAGGAGCCGGAGGCTTCCAGGAAAGGAGAGGTGTCAGTTTCACTGCTTGAGCTGGAGGGGACTGCAGCGCGGTCACAAGGAAATCCTAACAGGTGATTGGCTCTGTAGAGTGAGAACGGCCAGTAATGGTTTTAAGGTTTCCGTATTGACGTTGACCTTGAAATTTATCGCTTTAAACTATACATCACAGACTCTGAATTGCACTGAGATTTAAAGAAGCTGAGACTATATTCTGACCCTGATTATCGGCTCAGGTTTATACACTTTCTGTTTAGTAAAGCCTCCCCTGGTAAAGGGTTTCCCTGATAAAGAGCTTCCCTGGTGGCTCAGATGGCAAGCAATCCTCCTGCAACGCGGAAGACCTGGGTTCTATCCCTCGATTGGGAAGATGCCCTGGAGGAGGATATGGCAACCCACTCCATAGTCTTGCCTGGAGAATCCCCATGAACAGATGCAGTCCATGGGGTCCCAAAGTGTCGGACTCGACTGAGCGATATGCACACATGAAGTGCACCGACAATTCTCTTTGGTATAAGCTTATAAAGAGATATGCAGAGACTTCCCTTGTGGTCCAGAGGTTAAAGAACTCACCTTGCAATGCAAGGGACACAGGTTTGATCCCTGGTCAGGAAACTAAGATCACACACGCCCTGGCGTGCAGCAACATCCGACCCCCCAGACGACAACTAAGACCCAACGCAGCCAAATAAATGCACATTTTAAAAATGAGAGACGTGCCGTGAATACCACTCATTCATAAATAAAGCATTTCATGAATGTTTACCAACAATTTCCAATCTCAAACACCTATGAAAATATCGATTTATTAAAACTCCAAGCTCGTGAGCTTTGTTGTGTTCTACAAATGAGACAACAGTGTCACCAAGAACTGAAAGATGCTACCAGTGAAAATAAGTCACAGTGCCAGCACTGTCATTCAGAAGCATAGAGCCTTAATCCTCACCCCCACCCCGCCGACCCCATAAATATTGCTGCCTTGGTCACGTGCCTACCAGTCTAAATAGGAATGATGGATTCGTATCCATTCTCACTTTTTGTTTTTTTCAGGCCCTAAAAGACTTCCTGCAGATTTCTACTAGGATTCTATGTAAATAAGCAAGTAGTAGTAAATGGCACCCCACTCCAGTAACCTTGTCTGGAAAATCCCATGGACGGAGGAGCCTGGTAGGCTGCAGTCCATGGAGTCGCTAAGAGTTGGACACAACTGAGCAACTTCACTTTCCCTTTTCACTTTCATGCATTGGAGAAGGAAATGGCAACCCACTCCAGTGTTCTTGCCTAGAGAATCCCAGGGACGGGGGAGCCTGGTGGGCTGCCGTCTATGGGGTCACAGAGTCGGACACGACTGAAGTGACTCAGCAGCAGCAGCAGCAGCAGATACCATTGGTTATCCACCCAGGTCTCGTTTCCCCATGTTCCTTGCTATCAGCTTCCTATTTTTTCCTGGTAGACCAGGACCTCAGTTGTGGTAGATTCCTTCTGATTGGTCTAAACCAGTGGTAATAATTCACTTTGTTTTGCTAACCATTGGTGTAGATGCAGATATGTGACACAATTTTGGCCAAAGAGATGTAAGAGGAATTCTGTCTCTGGTTTCTGAAGCAGTTGCCTCCTTGATGAAAGAGTGTTGAGAGTAGAAAGAACATTTGCCTACCACCTTTCCCGATGCCCCAGGGACATGGTTATTTTGAGCATCAGCAGTCATTTCCAACCATATGAAAAAAGAATCAGAAATATGCTGAGGATTGCTAAGGACAGTACAACAAAAATCAGAAAATCATGGATCTTTTATGACACAGCTAGAGTGAGATACCAACCCTGGAATTTCTACCTCCAAGCTTTCTGTTCAGTTTAGTTCAGTTGCTCAGTCATGTCCAACTCTTTGCGACCCCATGGACTGCAGCACACTAGGCCTCCCTGTCCATCACCATCTCCTGGAGTTCACCCAAACCCATGTCCATCGAGTTGGTGATGCCATCCAACCATCTCATCCTCTGTTGTCCCTTTCTCCTCCTGCCTTCGATCTTTCCCAGCATCAGGGTCTTTTCAAATGAGTCAGCTCTTTGAATCAGGTGGCCAAAGTATTGGAGTTTCAGCTCTAACATCAGTCCTTCCAATGAATATTCAGGACTGATTTCCTTTAGGATGGGCTGGTTAGATCTTCTTGCAGTGCAAGGGACTCTCAAGAGTCCTCTCCAACACCACAGTTCAAAAGCATCAATTCCTTAGTGCTCAGCTTTCTTTATAGTCCAACTCTTACATCCATACATGACCACTGGAAAAACCATAGCTTTGATGAGATGAAACTTTGTCGGCAAAGTGATGTCTCTGCTCTTTAATATGCTGTCTAGGTTGGTCATAGCTTTTCTTCCAAGGAGCAAGGGTCTTTTAATTTCATGGCTGCAGTCACCATCTGCAGTGATTTTTGAGCCCAAGAAAATAAAGTCTGTCACTGTTTTCATTGTTTCCCCATCTATTTGCCATGAAGTGATGGAACCGGATGCCATGATTTAGTTTTTTGAATGTTGAGCTTTAAGCCAGCCTTTTCACTCTTTCTGTTATGCTTAACCATGAATTGGCTTTATATTTGAAGCTATTGTCAGCTATAACTTGCAGTGAAGAGTAATCCTATAATTGTTTGTAAATCACCTTGCATAGATAGGTTTTAACACAATAGGTTTTAACTTAAATTACATTAGTAAGCAATTCAAAGCTCACTAGACTCAGAGGCACATTGTAGAGCCTGGATTTACTCTAACTGAGGAGCGTGTCTGGAATAGGGACCCAGGTCCCAAGGTCCTGCATCCTTCCTGTAACACCGGCTTTCTCATGACCCATATTGGGGTGTCAGCTTTTGTGTTTTGATTGGTTCTTAAAGTGGTCAGATGCAGGCCCTGAAACAAGCCAGGGTGCTGAGTTCCTGCAAGCTCCTGCCCCTCCCCTTCCACGGGGCGGGACAGTGCTCAGCAGGCCAACTTTCAGTCCTCTGAACACTGCTGTCATCATTCACCGCTGCATCTTCTCTTCCTGCTTCTTTCTACACTCTTGAGTGCAACCATGGCAGAGTGGAATAAACAGGAGCCTGGCAGGGTAGAAGAGAAATGGAAAAGGAACAGAGGCCTGAATAATCCATCAGCTGGCTAATCCAACTCTGAATAATTCATAAACTGACTAATCTGACCCTACCATCCCGCCTGTACATCTAAGCAAACCGAGAGAAGCCTTCGGGCAGCTAGCATTTTCACTTCTTCCAATGAGCTCCAATACTTCAGGGCAAAGCCAAGAATTGTCATGCCACCTCCACATCCACAGGGCTTGGAAGGGACAGTCATTCCATTATATATTCTTCTCTGTGGTTTCACTGGCATGACAGAAAAATACTACAGACAGAGGAAACAAAACATCAAAGGATTCAAAGAAAACAAGGTCATCAGAACCAAGTCCCCAGTGTTCCCAGGAAGAAGATCTTCACGGTTAAGAAAAAAGACATGAAAACAACGCATTTATTTAAAAACCTGGTACTAGATCATCCTTCTTTTTTAAGAACAAAAGTATGTATTTCTCAGTCCTCTGTGGATACATGGAATAAAGATCCTAGGTCATAAAAATGAAAACAAGACTGTACTTCTTTGCTAACCTGGCATGGAAGGATGGGTAAACACCAATATTACCTGTTATTGATGTGCTATCTGTCCTTGATATTGGAAGTCTATACTTTAGAGAGAAAATGGTTTGATCCATAGAATATCCCCAGGCAGCTGTGATGGGGCAGCTATATAAGTGAATTTTTTTTTTAATTTGTTGAGATTGGGAATCAAAAGTTTGAAGAGAAAAATCTCTGTTGCTCTGTGCCAGGTTTATAAAAAACTCAACCCTGAGATGTTTTTCCCCTTGAGAGAGAAAGAAAACTCTAATGGAGAGAAAGCAGATATTCCCTAAACGCTTTAACATATACCCTCTCCTTTGCCACACCTTCAAACTTTTGCTAAGTGTCACCACTCTGCTGGGCACAGGGACCCATAGATCAGGCAGAGCCTCTGTCCACAAGAGTTTACAGCTTTGGGGACAAAAGTATTCACCGAGAAGTCCTGAATTAACTATATCTGAGCATCACCGCTTGCCTTAATATAAAGCACATAGAACTCCATAGAAGACAGCAGCCAAAGAAAGCTTAGAGCTGTCCATGAAGGAGAGAAGCAGGGTCTGAATAACTATTCCAATTATTTGCTATTCCAGTAGTAGCCAACTGGAATTGGCTATTCCAAACTTACCCCTCCAAACCAGAGGCCATCACCTAGTAGAAGTGCTCAATAGTATGTATTTAAGGGATAAACGAGCCCTGTCTGCATGCAAACGTATACAACTCCATCTCTGAGAGGTGAGAGTTCAGAGGGTGAAGTCTCCCCGTCTCTAACTCATGACTTTGCCAGGTGCAGTTGCATACAAGTCAAATAAACCTTTTATCACTGATCTAGACCCTTCTTTGTCATTCACCCTTCGAGGCACTTGTCATCATTCTTTGACCTGCTTCATAAATTTTAATAGAGACTTTAAGTAAATTTTTCATTAATATGTAACATACAAGCAGAGAGTGCACAAATGGGAAGGGTGCAGCTCTGAGGGTTTTACCACTTAATTGCGCCTGGTTAACCAGCACTGGATTAAGAAACAGGTTTTACTAACACCCAGATTCCTCCCCGCTGCTTCTGCCATTGCCCGCACCCCACCCCTACCCCCCCAACACACCATGCACACATACAAGGTAACTGTTACTCTGATTTATGTTATTAGAGTTTTTTGCTTGTTTTAAATTTTGTACAACTAAATTACAACTGAGTATCTTTTTGAAACTTGGTTTCCCTAGTAGCTCAGACAGTAAAGCATATGCCTGCAATGCAGGAGACTGGGTTTGATCCCTAGATCAGGAAGATCCCCTGGAGGAGGAAATGGCTATCCACTCCAGTATCCTTGCCTGGAGGATTCCATGGGCAGAGGAGCCTGGCGGGCTGCAGTCCATGAGATGGCAAAGAGTCAGACATGACTGAGGGACTAACACACACATCTTTTTAAAACTAGCTTCTTTTTTCACTCCATATTCGATTTGTGAGTCTCTTCCCTGGAGTAGTGTGTATTTATTGCTGCCTAGAATTCCTCCAGGTATACACACAGACATTCATGTGCCGACGTACATAACAGTTTATTCATGCTTGTACCATTGAGAAGGTCACGTTGCTCTCATTATGAGCTCTTAAGAACGTAGCTGCAAAAAACTTTCTAGCTCATATTTTTTGGTACATATATGTGCCTGTTTCTTTCAATAGATGCTAAGAAGTGAAATTGAGAGTTTTAACCTAAGTGTATTTTCAGTTCAGTCGCTCAGTCGTGTCCCACTCTTTGCGACCCCATGGACTGCAGAACAGCAGGCCTCCCTGTCCATCATCAACTCCTGGAGCATGCTCAAACTCATGTCCAACAAGTTGGTGAGGCCATCCAACCATCTCATCCTCTGTCATCCCCTTCTCTTCCCACCTTCAATCTTCCCAGCGTCAGGGTCTTTTCTAATGAGTCAGTTCTTCACATCAGGTGGCTAAAGTATTGGAGTTTCAGCTTCAGCATCAGTCCTTCCAATGAAAACCCGGGACTCATTTCCTTTAGGATTGACTGTTTGATCTCCTTGCAGTCCAAGGGACTCTTAAAAGTCTTCTCCAACACCACAGTTCAAAAGCATCAATTCTTTGGCATTTAGCTTTCTTTAGAGTCCAACTTTCACATCCATACATGACTACTGGAAAAACCATAGCCTTGACTAGATGGACCTTTATTGGCAAAGTAATGTCTCTGCTTTTTAACATGCTGTTCATGTTGGCCATAGCTTTTCTTCCAAGGAGCAAGCATCTTTTAATTTCATGGCTACAGTCATCATCTGCCGTGATTTTGGAGTCCAAGAAAATAAAGTCTGTCACTGTTTCCACTGTTTCCCCATCTATTTCCCATGAAGTGATGGGACTGGATGCTATGATCTTCGTTTTTTGAATGTTGAGTTTTAAGCCAACGTTTTAACTCTCCTCTTTCACTTTCATCAAGAGGTTCTTTAGTTCTTCTTCACTTTCTGCCATAAAGGTGGTGGTGTCATCTGCATATCTGAGATTATAGATGTTTCTCACAGCAACCTTGATTCCAGCGTGTGCTTCATCCAGCCCAGCATTTTGCTGATACACTCTGCATATAAGTTAAATAAGCAGGGTGGCAATATACAGCCTTGATGTATTCCTGTCTTGATTTGAAATCAGTCTGTTGTTCCATGTCCAGTTCTAATTGTTGCTTCCTGACCTGCATACAGATTTCTCAAGAGGCAGTCAGGTGGTCTGGTATTCTCATCTTTTGAAGAATTTTCCATAGTTGTGATCCACACAGTCAAAGGTTTTGGCATAGTCAATAAAGCAGAAATAGATGTTTTTCTGGAACTCTCTTGCTTTTTAAATGATCCAACCGATGTTGGCAATTTGATCTCTGGTTCCTCTGCCTTTTCTAAATCCAGCTCGAACATCTGGAAGTTCATGGTTCCCGTACTGTTGAAGCCTGGCTTGGAGAATTTTGAGCATTACTTTGCTAGTGTGTGAGATGAGTTCAATTGTGCAGTAGTTTGATCTTTCTTTGGCATTGCCCTTCTTTGGGATTGGAATGAACACTGACCTTTTCCAGTCCTGTGACCACTGCTGAGTTTTCCAAATTTGCTAGTATATTGAGTTCAGCACTTTCACAGCATCATCTTTTATGATTTGAAATAGCTCAACAGGAATTCCATCACCTCCACTAGCTTTGTTCGTAATGATGCTTCCTAAGGCCCACTTGACTTCACATTCCAGGATGTCTGGCTCTAGGTGAGTGATCAGACCATTATGGTTATCTGGGTCATGAAGATATTTTTTGTACAGTTCTTCTGTGTATTCTTGCCACCTCTTCTTAATATCTTCTGCTTCTGTTAGGTCCATACCATTTCTGTCCTTTATTGAGCCCATCTTTGCATGAAATGTTCCCTTGGTATCTCTAATTTTCTTGAAAAGATCCCTAGTCTTTCCCATTCTGTTGTTTCCCTCTGTTTCTTTGCGTTGATCTCTGAGGAAGGCTTTATCTATCTCCTTGTTATTATTTGGAACTCTGCATTCAGATGCTTATATCTTTCTCCTTTTCTCCTTTTATTTTAGCTTCTCTTCTTTTTTCAGCTATCTGTAAGACCTCCTTAATCACTTTGCCTTTTTTCATTTCTTTTTCCTGGGAAGGTACTTGACCACTGCCTCCTGTACAGTGTCACAAACCTCTGTCCATATTTCTTCAGGCACTCTGTCTATCAGATCTAATCCCTGAAATCTATTTCTCACTTCCACTGTATAATCATAAGGGATTTGATTTAAGTCATACCTGAATGGCCTAGATATTTTCCCTACTTTCTTTCAATTTAAATCTGAATTGGGCAGTAAGGAGTTCATGATCTGAGCCACAGTCAGCTCCTGGTCTTATTTTTACCAACTATAAAGAGCTTCTCCATCTTTGGCTGCAAAGAATGTAATCAATCTGATTTTGGTATTGACCATCTGGTGATGTCCAAGTATATTTTAAACTTTATTAACAGATCCCAGTCTTCCAAAGCAGTTTCACTAATTTACATTCTAGTAACAATGAATGGCAGTTTTTGTTCACCATTTAGTATTGTCGGCTTTTGTGTTGCTGTTTTTAGCCATTCTGGTGGATACGTGGTATCTCACCATGCTTTTAATCTGCTTTTCCTGATGATAAACTGTATTGAACATCTTTTCATATCCATGGTGTGCCATTTAGATTGATTATTTCTTTTATAAAGTGTCTTGAAATCTTTTGTTATTTTTAAAATTGGGTTATTGCTCTTTTCTGTTATTGTATGGATTTTCTTTATATATTTTTGACATTAGTCCTTTGTCATACTTCTGCAGTACAACTTTGCATTGCCTTTTGACTTTCTTAATGATGTCCTCTAATGACCATAAATTCTTCATTTCAATTTTAATCAGTCTTATTCTTTTACATGAGTCCTCTTGTGTCCTGTTTAAGAAAACTTTGCCTATCCCAGGCTAATGAAGATCTTGTCTTGTGTTATCTTCTAGAACTGTGCCATCCGTTAGGGTTGTCACTAGCCAGATGTGAGTATTTAGATTTAGATGAATGAAAACTAAATAAAATCCACGCTAATTTCCTCCAGTGCTGTATTTCAAGTGGTCAGTGGCAGTATGTGGCTGGTGCACAATGACTTCTCAAGCTTCACAGAAAGTTCTACTGGACAGCACTGACCCAGAAGTTCTGCTGTCTTCTCACTCACAAAGTTATCCATAATCCACCTGGAACTAATTCCTTTCTGTATAATGTGATGTTGGTCCAGTAAAGCTTTTTCATTGTGTTACACCACTGAGATTTTGGTGTTTGTTTTGGCAGCTAGTGTTGCTTACCTTAATAAATAGAATCTACAGTCTCACTTCTAATAAATAAAAATTCTAATGATAAAATCTACACATCTCCATCTTCCATCCTTTCCTAACCTTCAGTTTCGGTGTGTGATTTCTTCTGGTTTAGGACTTCTAATTCATACCGTCCTTTTTCTTCCTTTTCAGCGACTAAATTTTGATTCCTTGGAACTCCATCTGTAGACCTTCCACCCTTCACTGGACCTTTGAAACAAGAGGTGCATATATTCACACAGAAACACAAACGCTCATGAAGGATAAGGTATTCTTTCTTGAGCATCTCCCATGTTTAAACTGCTCTTCACCAATGTCTAACTCTTACTCACCAGGTTTCATAAGAATACTATCCTACACCTCCTTAACATGATTGATTCCACAGAATATGACCTGAGCATTATAGACACGTTAATGCTTCCCATAGAATTTATAGGTTGAAACACAATCCCAAGACCTGCCTCTCACAGATAGCTCTTTAATCAGAAGCTTGCATAAACTAAAGACTTGAAAGTGGAAGTGTAGTCTCTCACTCATGTCTGACTCTTTGGGACCCCCATGGACTGTAGACCATCAGGCTCCTCTGTCCATGGGATTTTCCAGGCAAAAATACTGGAGTGGGTAGGTCATTCCTTTCTCCTGGGGATCTTCCTGACCCAGGGATCGAACTCAGGTCTCCTGCATTGTAGGCAGATTCTTTACCATCTGAGCCACAGGCAGTATTTAAAACATAAAACTGTATGAAAAGAGAAGTCCCATTTCCCTAGAGGAGGCAGGATCAGAGGCATCAGAAGGGCAGAGGCTGCCCACTTGGGCCAGTGCTGGAGCAGATTCCTAGGGGTTCCTGGGGATCCAGTTATTACATGAGGTTGACACTGGCAGATGGATCACAAAGGCAAGGCAAAGGAGAAGGGTGGTCAGTCGAATACGGGAAACTAAACTTGTCTTCCAGCATCCTCGAGCTCTCCAACAGTAAACCCTGAAATACGGGTCTGTGCGCAAGGGATTTATTAAAGAGATGGCCCTAAGAAGTGGAAAAAACAGTTGAGGGAAGAAGAAGCCACAAACTACCACAACGACTTCAGGAAAAGTCCCAGCCTTGGTCTGATCCCATGGGGGAGTTGTGGAGTGTACTCACACTCGCTTGCCCATGGTGAGCCAGCTGGGCTTCTGTGCTCCCACACTAGCGTCAGTCAGTGACTCAAAGCCGCAGGTGGTGACAGAGAGAGGAGGCAGGACGTGGGTGCAGAACAAAACTCCCAGGCACCGCCCCAGCCTGTCCACGTGGCCAAAATGGCTTCAGTAGACTGCAGTCAACCTCTAAGGTGAGTTATTCACGGGTACAGGTCACTAAAAACAAAGACACAGAAAGCGGAGAAATGAACACCCTGAAATCATAAAATGATCCGGGGGGGCCAAGAGGAGTACCTTCAGTGTCTGCATGTTAGCTTTAAGGCACAAGGACAAGCATAATGGTTCAGGACGAAGCCAGAGGTCAGTGATTCAGAAATAGTCCGTGAAGGAGCCAGGTCAGCTCAGTTCCGTCACTCAGTCGTGTCTGACTCTGCAACCCCCTGGACTGCCACACACCAGGCCTCCCCGTCCATCACCAACTCCCAGAGTTTACTCAAACTCATGTTCATGGAGTCTGTGATGCCATCCAACCATCTCATCTTCTATTGTCCCCTTCTCCTCCTGCCCTCAATCTTTTCCAGCATCAGGGTCTTTTCTAATAAGTCAGCTCTTCGCATCAGGTGGCCAAAGTATTGGAGTCTCAGCTTCAGCATCAGTCCTTCCAAAGAACACTCAGGACTGATGTCCTTTAGGATTGACTGAATGGATCTCCTTACAGTCCAAGGAACTCTCAAGAGTCTCCTCCAACACCACAGCTCAAAAGCATCCATTCTTTGGCACTTAGCCTTCTTTATGGTCCAACTCTCCATCTTTATACTGGGTGATGCCGCTGAGCATGACTGAGTTGGTCTGGACTACAGGTACAGAGTCAGAATAGACTATTTATTGGATGATTTGCTCTGATTGACTACGTTACTTAAATTTCCCGAGTAATTCTTCCGCATGAAATTTCTACAATTTTTCCTTCCTCCTTATAACCACACCCTCCCTCCCTTGTTCCTTCCTTGCTCCCTTCCTTCCTTCTCAAATATCTTTGCCTGTCACCACGGATCAGATTCGGCCTGAAGAATGAAATGAGTGAGGCTGACATCCTCTCTGCCCTCATGGAGCTTACTGTTGAGTACAAATAAACAGAATTTTAGAGAGGTAAAGGAGCTCGCCTTAGGCCCCGCAACTAGAGGGAGGCAGGGCGAGCAGCTCAGCCTCAGCTCAGCCTAGATCCCACCCCAGGGACTTTCAATCCAATTGTCTCCCTGCTGCTGCTGCTACTGCTAAGTCCCTTCAGTCGTGTCCGACTCTGTGCGACCCCATAGACGGCAGCCCACCAGGCTCCCCCGTCCCAGGGATTCTCCAGGCAAGAACACTGGAGTGGGTTGCCATTTCCTTCTCCCATGCATAAAAGTGAAAAGTGAAAGGGAAGTCACTCAGTCGTGTCCAACTCTTTGCAACCCCATGGACTGCAGCCTTCCAGGCTCCTCCATCCATGGGATTTTCCAGGCAAGAGTACTGGAGTGGGGTGCCATCGCCTTCTCCGAATTGTCTCTCTAGAAGATGGAAACAGTCAAGTCACCCAAAGCAACATAGAAGCAATGGCTACAATTTTCTTCCTCCCTAAAAAGCTTCCTTGGGATGGTGGGAGAGAAAAGTCAAATGAATTTAATTTTCTTATTAGCAATTTTGAGAGAGGTGTTACTTTTTAATTAAAAAAAAAAAAAAAAACAGTTCTAAAACCTGAGCAAAAATTTAAAATCAAATCCAACTTTTGTGTTGAGAGCACCAGGCTAAAGACCATCCTCTCCCTTTTATAAACAGCTTTCACAGGCTGTGAGAAGACTTGGTAATAGGTGTATAATTTTACTGATCCTTTAGAAGCATCTGAAACGTGGAAACACCAGAGAGCTGGCTTAGAATAGATCCCCTGCCTTGGCTTCAGCTGTATAAATGTGGTCATTTCAAGACAGATTCCCAAAGTTAATTATGTTTTCCTGTAAAATGTAGCATTAATTGTAAGTGTGGAGTGTTAAAATGGAATGTGTAATACGCTACTCAGATGGTTTGTTGTTGTTTTTTTTCCCCAAATAAGTGTACAGCACATGCTGTCCCTGTAATGGTATTAATTATTTATCACTCTATGTAGAGAAAATATCAATTATAATAAAATGTAAAAGGGTTATTAGCATTTCTGAACAATAAATAAAGTGGAAGTTTTGAGATCAATATGATGAATATATTAAGTTAAAATTCTCTTTCGCCCTAACAGTTGATAAGATTTTATGGACCAATCTCTCAAAAATGTTATAAAGATTTTAAAAAGAAATATATTAAATAAAAATAAAATCTATTAAAGAAGGTAATTTTAAATATTTAATGGTATAATTAAGTCTTATTAATGTAACATTCTTTATTTTTCAGCTTAAAAATTCACAGGATTGTCATGTCTTTCATCTTAATCAGACACTGTGCTTGTTGTAATTATTTGTTATGTATTTTCATTAACATTTGATGAATATTAATGGTTTGAAATAAAAATTTTTTTTCTTTAGCTATGATGACTAACAGGGGCTACTTCACAGCTAAAAGCTAGAGCCTGGAAGGAAATGGGGGAGTTGTTCCCCCAACTCTCCTAGGCCGAGGGCAGAGTGCCATGAGAAAGGGCTAAAAGTTCCAACTCCTGCTTCTCAGTGTCCAGGACCGTGGCTTTGCATTGCCTGGGAAAGCTAGTCTCAGCCTCATCTTGGAAGCACGGGGTTCAGAGTGGCATTGAGCTAGGTTCAAATTCAGCTGCTGGTACCTCTCTTTTATTTTGCTGCAAGTTGCTAAACCCCCGGAGCCTCAGTTTCCTGATCTATAAAATGAGAATCATAACACCTTTTTTTTTTACAGAGTAGCTGTGAGAATAAGAAAGAGTAAATATATAGCACCTGACTCAGAGGAGATGCTGAATAAGGAAAAAATAATAATCTGATGCTTGAGTGCTTGAAATGATGGGAAAGAAGATGTTAGTGTGGGTTCTGACTCTGTTTGGCTGGAGAAAGAACAATTTTGTATATCCAATAACACAGTTATTTTCAAAGAACATGCATTAAAAATAAGTGAGAACTTGTGTTCTACAAAACATACCATAGGAAAATTAAAAGACAAGCCACAGACCAGAAGAAAATATTTGCACATCATATTTCTGATAAAGGACTGTTTTCAGAATATATCAAGAACTTCCACAACTCAACAAGGAGACAAAATTTCAGTTAAATAATAGGCAAATGTTTGAATAGATGTTTCAACTAAGAAGACACACAAATGGCCAAAATGCATGTGAAAACATGCACAGCAGCATTAGTAATTATGAGAATGCTAATTAAAACCACTCTTTGCAACCCCATGGACTGTGACCTCCTGGCTACAGGCTCCTCTGTCCATGGGATTCTCCAGCAAGAATGCTGGAGTGGGCTGCCACGTCCTCCTCCAGGGCATCTTCCCAACCCAGGGATCAAACCCAGATCTCCCACATTGTAGGCAGATTCTCTACCGTCTGAGCCACCAGGGAAGTCCAATTAAAACCACAATGAGTTTTTCTTATGCCCATAGTACACCTTAACACAGTTGTAATCCACAAGAAAAAATCCGTGTGTCAGTGAGGATGCGGGAAACTGGAAACCTCATGTGTTTCTTGAGGGAATGTAAAACAGTTCAGCCACTTTGGAAAACAGTTTGGCGATTTGTTGGAACTTACTGTATGACCCAGGAATTCCACTCCTAGGAATCTACCCAAGAGAATTCTACCTGTCCTCTAACTGCATATCTGTCATCCTACCTTTAATGTTTTTTCACATCTATTCACTCCTAATTCCCTAGATCCTCAGAGAAGGAGGTTCAAAAAATGGTTGGATTTACATATTAATCATAAATAAGATCAGTGAAAAGCAAAGACAGTTTCACTCATTGAATTATTCCCAATTTATTTTCCCTTTATATATCAATTCTATTTAAGGATTAAATTACAGAATTTTCCACTTTATAGGCACAATGTTCTGTTCCCAAGAAAGTACACAGGAAACTTACTCAACAACATGTATCAATCATGATACTACAATATAGAGAGATAAATGAGGTCGTGACCTTGACACCAGTCTAAAGGGATGAACTGTCTCTCTAGCTAACTGCATGTTGAACTTTTGGCAAACACCATATTTAAATGATAGTGATCTTAGTGCTTTCAACTTCATAAATGCTTAACTTTCATAATTTTTTTTCTAACAAAAACTGTAGAGAGTTCCTTAACTGCCTTGAGTTTTAAATTACTCATTAAGAAAAAAGCACATGCCGGAAAGTTCAGTGTTGAGCCTTGGTCGTTCAGGATATGCCATTAGAGATTGTGTAGGTTTCATTAAATGAATCGATATGTGTAAGAAAGACGTGTGTGCACTGTATACCAGGGGCAGGGAGTGGAAGTAGGCAGCGTTGTCTTATCATTGACACCCTTGTACGACACAAATCACAGCTTTCCAAGAAACCTTCACACTGAATCGAATTTACAACACAGCCCCCAAACACAAGTTTGGTTCAAGGGACTTGTGAGAGAAGGAGAGGATGAGTGAGTAGCTGATGCTTTCTGATGCCAATAAAGATGGTGTACCAAGGGAGCGCAGAGGTGACAGATGCCGTCCAGACTCAAAATAAAGACACGTTATGGCGGCCCGCCTCGTCTTTGAAAGGCTGCGACAGTGAGATCCTCCGTGTGTGACCACAGTCTACTCGCAGCCTCAGTATCGCAAGCTGTGTCTACCCCCGGAAAGCTGCAGAAGACCTCAGGGGAGGAAAGCGTAAAGATGGAGTGGCGAGAGAGAATAGCAACAGACGGCGGATGGAGCCAGCGGAACTGCCTTCGACCAATACTGTTTACACGAACCACAGCGGCATTGGACCGTGTTTTAAAGACGCGGTTTTGTCTCCTTTTTAATTATGAAGGATAAAGTAAAATTGAGTGACTCGGAGGAATAAATAGATAATGAAGTATCAAGGGTTCTCATATAGAAGCTCCTTATTAAAATGACTGTCTCCTTCAACTGTTTAATTTCTGCAAGGCAGGTTTTCACTTGTTCTGCTTATATAAATGCGCAGGTATTAGAGAGATTATTAAGACACGATGCAGTTCACACCCTGAGCTCGAAGAACGGCCCTAACCCTTCAAGTGCTCAGTGCACTGGCTCTCCACTCTTGGTCTTCCACTTTTGCTTTCTGCTCACTTCCTCCCACGGAAACTTGTGACACCTGGCTGGCTTTTGGACTCTTTTTAACACTATACATACGCCTCACTTGTGATTTCCTCTATGTGATATGTAATTCCAATCTGTAACGTATCTTCATTTTAGCACCCTCTCTAACCAACGCACTGGTCTAGGTTTTAGCAAATACAAGAAGATTTTCAGTTTCTGTCTTCAGAATACTTAGAGCCATGAGTCTATGATTTCAAAAAGTCATCCCACCCAAGTGACCATATAATTTATTGTCCAAACCAGGACTTTTTAAAATGTGAAAGCATATACTATTAGTTATGCAAGGAAAATAGGTTTACACCAGGAATGTCTTAGACAAACAGTCACCCTGTTTATGGGTGTGCAGACCAGAAAAGCTGAAGAGATTTAGAGGACCCAGACATTCCCACTGTCTGGTTGGAACCCCTTTTCCAGTCTGGGTGTGGATATTGTGGATATTGTTTATTGTGGATAACTGCTAAGTCATAAAGTTTTCAGATGGAGTCCTCAGTTCAATAAACATGGATTGCAAGTGAGGTTATATACTTTGTGCAGGGCGTCACGTGAGGTCGGGTACACAGGCTTAATCCGAAACTCACACAAATTGCTTTCGCCATTCTCCGCGTTTGTTTCTCCTCACCTCATGTTGTCCTTCTTCCAGTTCTGCCTTTTCTGGACATTTTTATCAAGGTCCCCATCAGATGCTCCTCTTACACAGAGCATCTCCTTGTTGGCTAGAACAGCTTTCCTCCCTGAAGCGCTGAATCTGCCTCTCCTCCTGGTGGTCTTCCCCCATTCCGCCCTTGAATAGTTATTCACTCGCGGGCATATCGCTCCTCTTAAACTTAAGGTTGCACCTCATGGCAGCCAGGCTTCAAATGGCACCAGTATTCACACCTCCTGTGAAGGCCTTTCCTCACCAGACACACACTCAACAGAGCTGGTGTGTAAGCAGGGAGACATTGCAGAAAGAGCCGCCTGCGACTGCCTAGACTTGGTCACGAAAGGCACAGAGGCTTCTTTCCCACCCCCTGTTGAATCACTGGCCCTGGGAAAAGCCAGGTGCCTTGTCATGAGGACAGTCAGGCATCCCTCTGAAGAGGTCCATGTGGGGTAGAAATGAAGCTTCCTGCCAATAGCTAGCTGTAAGATGTCAGGGGTGTGGTGAGCCACCGTGGAGGTACATCAAGCTTCACTTATGCCTTCAGATGTCCGTGGCCACAGAAGATCATCTGACTGCAAACTTGAAAGAAAGCCTGTCAGAAGTACCATCACTCAGAAGTACCATCAGCAAAGCCACTCCTGAATATCTGACCTACAGAACCTGTAAGATCATCAATGTTTATTTAAGCCATTGAGTTTGGGGGTCATTTGTTAAGCAGCAATAGACAGGTAATACAATGATGGCTGAAAATGTTTAGATACCTGCCCAGTGCTAAGCATGGTCTCCAGCAGAGTGGGTATGCTATAAATATTAACATTTGTTGGGGTGGACTGAGTTGAGGTGATTTATGCTCTATAGTTGAGCACTCAGTTTAGACATGAAAATGCCTCTTAGGAGAGCAGGTACTTTCCTGACCCCACAGGCCCTGCCTGAGCCCTCAGGGACAATCCACTCACATAAGAGTAGACATTAGTACCTAATAATAGCTACGCTTTTTTTTAAGCAGTTCCTAAATGCAAAGCATTGTGCTTTAAATATATTAATCTCATATCATCTTCACAAAATCTCTGTTAGCTAGCTATTACTGTGCCCACTTGATAGACAAGAAAATTAAGACAAATTAGCTACCTTACCGTCAACAAATAGTGAGGCTGTTAAACAAATAGCTTAACATTTAGTGAGATTAACAAATAGTGAGATTGGGAGTTGGGAACTCGAGCAAAGATTCCAAAGATTCCAATCTTTCCAAAGATCCCAAAGATTGATGTTACATCATCTTGCTTACCAGAAAAATCAGTCAATCTATCAGACCTTGGAGTTGTTCCAGTAACAATCTCAGAGTGATCTTTCTTAACTTTGTGATAAAGTAAACTCTAGTCTCAAAGTGTAGACTCCAGACCAGCTGCATCCGCATCGTCCAGTTGTTAGAAATGCAAGTTCCTAACAGAAAATGAATTAGTTTGCTGTACGGCAAAAATGAACACAGCATTGTAAATCAACTCTATCTCCATTAAAAAATAGAAATAAAATAAAAGAAATGCAAGTTGCCAAGCTCATCCCAGACCCTTTGTCTCAAAAACTTGGGGAGTGGGACTGAGCAAGTCTTAATAAGCCCTCCAGAAAACTCTGATACAGGCTCAACTTTGAAAATCACTGCTCTTGATGGCCTGCATGTCAAGGGCTACTTGGTCAGTGATAGAAAAGAGAAACACGCAACATGAGCCTTGTATTTTTATCCTGATTCTGACTCTTCCTCAACTAGATACCAACTACCTGAGTTAATCATTTAACCCTTAATAAGCTGAGTAACTGGCCTGCTCAACTTGTAAGCAACTCCCACAAAAAAATTGGCAGGATGCCACCGAGAAAGATATGCAAATAGCGGGGTTGAGCATGCTTTGATGACACTTTCAATATTCCTTGTTGAAGCAGCAAAGCCTTTAAGCAGGTAAGGGACTGTCCCCAGCCTGAGGAATTTCCCAGTAAGAGATAGGACCCTTCTACCTTGGAAAACCCAAGTCTTAGTGAGGCTGAAAAAGTTCCTGGAGAGATTATTCACAAAGATTGGGTCCCGAGGAGGCTCATCGCACAAACACAGACAAGCTTGCAAACACACGTGCACAGATTCCTAAAAAATGACTTATTTAGAGCAGAAACTCACTAAACCTTTGCCTACATAATGCTGCTGTTCTTTTATTTATATGAAATAAATAACAAATATGTCCAACCTAGTGGATCACCACATGAAACTCTTGGTTTGAATTCTGTGTGTTATGTGGAAAATGATTACTTTTAATACTTAATAAAAATCCTGCTTAAATTTAGATAAGTTTGTTTGTATCTGTTTCCACACTTTCATGTAGCTGTGGCTTTATGTTTTTCTTCTCCAGTTACTATGAATAACACACTCTCCTGCCTCATTCTTAATCTTTTTAACAAAAAAGAAAAAAATTAAAAATGAAGTCAAAGTGAAAAACACTTCAATATGCAATTGAAAGATTAGAAACGTAACAACAACAAATTCTAGGAAATGCAAGGTTTTGCCTACACTGCACACGCACATTATTCTTTTGTTACTATTTAAGTACTTAAAAGTACTATATAAGCCAAAAATAGCGCAAACATTATGACAATATTTCAGTAACAAATACCACATCACATCAGGGATCCACGAAGGAACTTCCACAAAAGACGCAGAGTCATTTGCTTTGCTTTTATTTATGTTAAGCAAAATCAGAGAAGATTAAACTCTCGTCACCCTGGAAATTTAGTGACAATTCATTGAGAAATACATCTCTCCTAGTTAGGAAAGCAGGGTTGGTTTTGAGTCTGCCTCTTAAGAATCACTGCTTTAGTAGCTCTCAAGGATATACTCTAATCCAATGCTTCCACACTTTTGAAGTAAATAGGAATGGCCTGGGGTCTTGTGAATATGCAGATCCTACTTCTGAACAGCTGGCACAGGGCCTGAGCTTCCGTGTTACTGGCCATTTCCCAGGTGAAGCTGATGCTCCCAGTCCCTGGACCACACTTTGAGTAGCAAAACTCTGTTCTAGCTATTGCCCCCAAGAGAGACAGTCTCTTCTCCAGGACAAGCCTGACAATGAGAAGGATCTCTCCCACAATTACTTCTTGACTCGAAAAGACGAGGTAAACCAAAACTTAGTAAAGCTCATCAATGAGCTCAGTAAAGCTGCAGGGATGCTGCTGCTGCTGCTCAGCTGTTAAGCTGTGTCCAACTCTTTGCAACCTTATAGATCGTAGCAGCCAAGCTTCCCTGTCCTTCTGTCTCCCAGAGTTTGCTCAAACTCATGTCCATTGAGTCAGTGATGCCATCCAAACTCTGTTGTCCCCTTCTCCTGCCCTCAGTCTTTCCCAGCATCAGGGTTTTTTCCAGTGAGTCAGCTCTTCAAATCAGGTGGCCAAAGTATTAAAGCTTCAGCTTCAGCATCAGTCCTTCCAATGAATATCCGGGGTTGATTTCCTTTAGGATGGACTGGTTTGATCTCTTTGCTGCTGCATTTCTATACACTAACAACAAACATTCAGAAACAGAAATTAAGGGATCAATTGCATTTATCACTGCACCAAAAAGAATAAAGTACCTAGGGATAAACCTATCTAAGGAGGTGAAAGATCTTTACTCTGAAAAGTATAAGAATCTGACCAAATAAATTGAAAACAGCACAAACAGATGGAAAGATACACCATGTTTGTGGATTGGAAGAATTAATATTGTTAAAATATCCACACTACCCAAGGCAATCTATAGATTCAATGTAATCCTTATGAAAATATTAATGGCATTTTTCACATAAGTAGAATAAAGAATTTTAAAATTTGTATGGAAACACAAAATACCCCAAGTAGCCTACACAGTCTTTAGGAAGAAGAACAAAGCTGGAGGAATCATTCCCCCTGACTTCAGACTATACTGAAATGCTACAGTAATCAAAACAGTATGGTACTGGTACAAAAACAGACATACGGATCAACAGAACAGAACAGAAGGCCCGGAAGCAAACCCACACACTAGTAGTCAATCAATCTACGACAAAGGAGGCAAGAATGTACAGTGGAGAAAAGACAGTCTCTTAAGTGGTGCTGGGGAAACCAGACAGCTCTATGTAAAAAAAAAGGAAATTAGAATGTTCTCTAATACCATGTGCAAAAGTAAACTCAAAATGAGTTAAAGCTGTAAATATGAATAGAAATCATACAATTCCCAGAGGGAAACACATGCAAGGTACTCTTTGACACAAATTGTAGCAGTATTTTTTTTTTAATTTGTCTTCTCAAGTAATGGAAATAATAGAAAAACAAATGGGACCTAATTAAACTTAAAAGCATTGGCAGAGCAAACCATCAACAGAACAAAAAGACAGCCCATTGAATAGGAGAAAGTATTTGCAAGTGATGTGACCTATAAGGGGCTAATAAACAGTTCATATAACTCAACATCTAAAAAGCGTTTTAAACACCCTGATTTAAAAATGGGCAGAAGACCTGAATAGAAATTTTTCCAAAGAAGAAATGCTGATGACCAACAGGCTCTTGAAAGATGCTCAGCATCACTAATAATCAGGGAAATGCAAATCAAAACTACCATGAGATATCACCTCACACCTGTTAGAATGGCTATTACCAAAAAGAATAGAAATAACAAATGCTGGTGAGGATGTGGAGAGAAGGGAACCCTCACACACTGTTGGAGGTAATGTAAATTGGTGCAGATACTGTGGAAAACAGTATGGAGATTCCTCAAAAATTAAAAACAGAACTACAATATGACCCAGCAATTCCACCCCTGGGTGTATGCTGCTGCTGCTAAGTCGCTTCAGTCGTGTCTGACTCTATGTGACCCCATAGACAGCAGCCCACCAGGCTCCCCTGTCCCTGGGATTCTCCAGGCAAGAACACTGGAGTGGGTTGCCATTTGCTTCTCCAGTGCAGGAAAGTGAAAAGTGAAAGCGAAGTTGCTCAGTCGTGTCCGACTCTTTGCGACCCCATGGACTGCAGGCCACCAGGCCCCTCCATCGATGGGATTTTCCAGGCAAGAGTACTGGAGTGGGGTGCCATTGCCTTCTCCGATATCCCCCCAAAAAAGCGAAAAATACTAATTTGAAAAGATTCAGGTACCCCAATGTTCATAGCAGCATTATTTACAATTCCCAAGACAGGGACTTAGAACACATACATGCATACGAGATAGGGAAGCAACATAGACGTGGCAGTAGATGAATGGATAAAGAAGATGTAGTAGTATACACACAATGGGATAATACTCAGACATAAAAAAGAATGAAATTTTGCTGCAACGTGGATGGACTTGGAGGGTATTGTGTTGAGTGACATAAGTCAAAGGAAGACAAACACTGTCTGAGCATTAGTAGGAAAGGATGAAACACACTCTTGCCATAAACCCCACCCAAGTACAGTGCCGGCTGTCACTGCTGTGTGACACTCAGCACCATACAATCAGCGGGAATCCTCAAGTCCCAGTTTCTCCTTGAGTAGTGAAGCTCCCAACCTAATGCCCCATTCTTATGGTTGACACCCAAGGGATGGGCCCCAAATCACGTCGCTCAGAAAGCCAGCAGGGTCTGCACTGATGAGTCTCACAGGAATACAGCAAACAGAGAGGCGGCTCTTAACAGACGCATGAGCACTCGTGTCGCTATTCCCTCGGGGCTCAGTGCAGAGGCAGCAGCTGCAGACACCCGTCTCTCAGATTGTCCCTGGAAGTGGTTTTAATACACGCTTCCACCTGCAGCTTCTAAGTAGCCTATGCTAACCCCAAGCCCCTCTGAGATGGTTGGGTCTCAGCACACATTCAGCTGCTAGGAGCCACTGAGAACAAAGACTGCATCTTGGACAAACCCAAAGCTTTGAGAGACAACTAAGAGCTAAAGCAGGGTTGAAGGATAAGTTTCATCTCCTACATGAGATCACTTCTTCACGGCTGGGAAAGAAAATCTATAGAGCAGAATACTAACAGTTTTAAAGGGAAAAAATAGACAGCAATATAATAATATGGGGGCATTTCAATGTTCTACTTTCAACAATGGATAAACCATCTAAACAAAAATCAATAAGGGAAAAACAGGATTTAAATTCACTGTAGACCAGATGGAACCAACAGACATACAGAGTATCCCATCCAACAGCAGCACAATATATATTCCTCTCAAGCACACATAGAGCATTCTCTGAAAGTTCAAATGGCAGGCCTCAAAATAACTCTAAATGCATCAAAAGTGATTGAAATTATAACAATTTCAATGGTGTGAAAATTGAAATAAAAATGAAAACTAGAAGATTTATAAATAACTGATAATTAAACAACATGCTTCTAAACAACCAATAAGTCAAAGAAAAATTCAAAGGAAAATTTAAAAATATCTTGATATAAATGAAAATGGAAATACAATCTGAGATGCAGCAAAAGCAGTTCTAAGAGGGAATTTTATAGCAATAAATGCCTCATTAAGAAAAAAAAAAGATATGAAATAAATAACCTAGCTATACACCTCAATGAACTAGAAAAAGAAGAACAGACTAAGCCCAAAATTAGTAGAAGGAAGGAAATCAATTAGTGACTAAAAAATTAATAGTAAAGCTCAAAAAAACTGAGATGTTTTTTTAAAAGCTAAGAAAATTCACAAATTTTTAGTTTAACTATGGAAAAGAGAAAAGTCAAATAAATAAAATAGAAAATGAAAGACATTACAACTGATAGCACAGAATTTGATGCTAATAATCATGATAAACTGCCAGGAATAACTAAATATCAACAAACTCAATAACTTATAAGAAATGGATAAACTTGTGGAAACATAAAACTACCAAGACTGAATTATGAAGAAATAGAAAATCTGAACAAACTAACAGCTGGTAAGGAGATTAAATCAGTAATCATAAACTTCTAAACAAAAAGAATTTAGAATCAGATGGCTTCACTGTTGAATTCAAACACTTAAAGAAGAACTAATACCACCCTTATGGCAGAAAGGGAAGAACTAAAGAGCCTCTTGATGAAAGTGAAAGAGGAGAGTGAAAAGTTGGCTTAAAGCTCAACATTCAGAAAACTAAGATCATGGCATCTGGTCCCATCACTTCATGGCAAATAGATGGGGAAACAGTGGAAACACTGGCTGACTTTATTTTGGGGGGCTCCAAAATCACTGCAGATGGTGATTTCAGCCATGAAATTAAAAGACGCTTACTCCTTGGAAGGAAAGTTATGACCAACCTAAACAGCATATTAAAAAGCAGAGACATTACTTTGTCAACAAAAGTCCATCTGGTCAAGGCTATGGTTTTTTCAGTAGTCACGTATGATGTGAGCGTTGGACTATAAAGAAAGCTGAGCATGGAAGAATTGATGCTTTTGAACTGTGGTGTTGGAGAAGACTCTTGAGAGTCCCTTGGACTGCAAGGAGATCCGACCAGTCCATCCTAAAGGAGATCAGTCCTGGGTGTTCATTGGAAACACTGATGCTAAAGCTGAAACTCCAATACTTTGGCCACCTGATGCGCAGAGCCTTTTGACTAAATGGACCCGGCAATCTTGATTCCATCGTGTGGTTCCTCCAGCCTGGCGTTTCACATGGTATATTCTGCATATAAGTTAAATAAGTAGGGTGACAATATACAGCCTTGATGAACTCCTTTCCCAATTTGGAAACAGTCTGTTTTTCCATATCCGGTTCTTACTGTTGCTTCTTGGTCTGCATACAGATTTCTCAGAAAGCAGGTAAGGTGGTCTAGTATTTCTTTCTCTTAAAGAATTTTCCACAGTTTGTTGTGATCCACACAGTCAAAGGCTTTGGCATAGTCAGTAAAACAGAAGTAGATGTTTTTCTGGAACTCTCTTGTTTTCTCAACAGATGTTCACAATTTTATCTCTGGTTCCTCTGCCTTTTCTAAATCCAGCTTGAACATCTGGAAGTTCACAGTTCACGTAGTATTGAAGCCTGGCTTGGAGAATTCTGAACATTACTTTGCTAGCGTGTGAAATGAGTGCAATTGTACGGTAGTTTAAACATTTTCTGGCATTGCCTTTTTGGGGATTGGAATGAAAACTGACCTTTTCCAGTCCTGTGGCCACTGCTGAGTTTTCCAAATGTGCTGGAATATTGAGTGCAGCACTTTCACAGCATAGTCTTTTAGGATTTGAAATCACTCAACTGGAATTCCATCACCTCCACTAGCTTTGTTTGTAGTAATGCTTCCTAAGGCCCACTTGACTTTGCATTCCAGGATGTCTGGCTCTAGGTGAGTGATCACACTATCGTGGTTATCTGGGTCATAAAGATCTTTTTTGTTTAGTTCTCTCCATTGTTGCCACTTCTTAATATCTTTTGCTTCCGTTAGGGCCATACCATTTCTACATATGTCAAATTATATCCTTGTACATTTCACATATGTTAAAATTTTTATTTGTAGATTATACCTCAGTAAAACTTGGTAAAAAAAGGATTTTTTCCTAAAAGCATCTAGAGAAGTGTAGAGTTGAGAAACCAAAAGTTGGATTCCCTGATCTGCTGCTAAATTACTTCAGTTGTGTCCAACTCCGCGACCCCAGGCTCAAGTGTCCATAGGTATTCTCCAGGCAAGAATATTGGAGTGGGTTGTCATTTCCTTTTCCACCCATGATCTGTCCACCACATAATTCCATGAGTCCCAGAGCTGGTAAAAATTTGGCTCTGCTTCTTCCTTCTTTCTCCAATCTTTTATGTCTCTTGCTGACTTTGTATCCCCTATCGTAGCCCGTTAAAAGGAGGAAGAAGAAAACATGCCTGCAAAGGAAGAAAAGAAGCTGTATATGACAGTGAAACATGTGGAAGTGGCAAAGCAATGAATCCTGGAGGTGCCACCTTGGTACCTGCCACTGGCATGGAGTTTTTCTCTTTTCTCTCTCATGAGATGAACTGTTGGGAAGAGAAACTGTAAATTGAAGGATCCCTTTGTCTTGATTCTCCATGATAAACCCTAGGTTTGTCAACAAATAAATTTGCCTTTGAGGGCACTGATTCAGTCCTGGAGGACTTAAACTACTTATACAGAAAAGAAAATCACTCCCAATGTTCTCTATTCCTAACGCCTTGGGTGGCGTTGCAAAACCCAAAACAACTCAGCTAACAGGACACTGGGAAGTTGGGGAGTTGTTTTTCCAAGAAGTTTAGGACAAAATATAAACAAGGTTTTTTTTTAAAAAAAAAATGTTTTTCCTAAAAACATCTGGAGAGATGGCTGGATTCCCTGATCTGTCTACCACATAATCCGATCCTTGACTTAGTAGGATACAGTTCAGTCCCCATTTAGAAAATGCTCTGTAAGACACATACTGTTGGCTTCTGATGATCCTTAACATGCCATCAGTGTCTATTGGAAGGGTCTACTTACTCTGGAGACTATTCTATATATATATACTTCCCCATCCCATGGCTAATCTTTTCAACACACTTACTTACCTGGAAGATGGCACTGGAAGAAAGTGCCCCTAGAATATATTCTCTGAGTACTCCCAAGGGAGTATAGGATGCATCTCTTGGGTTTAATTAGAATTAACTCAGAGAAAAATCTCATTTCCCCTGTCAAGAAACATTAAGTGGACCAAGTGATATTAGAATGTTAAACTCAGAAGGAGAATTCTCTGAAGGCTGGGTCACTCTGCGTAGATTATTCTTTGGGGAAAAATGCTTGGCCTGGACCCACCAGGGGAGCTTGATAATTCTCCTCCATGTCACATTCATAAGCAGGAGATTCTATGACCAAACCAAAAATGAGAAGAGATTTATGAAAGAGTGTGATATCACAGAAGGGTTCCAAAGGTCTGACAGAAGGTTTTTTTCAAGGTGATAGAGTAAGTGTGAGTTAGAGAGTGGAGCTTTCTATAGGCTGAATTCATGCTAAAGAGTAGGAAGTTTCTTTTCCTAGAACTAAGAGAACCCTATTCCTTTCCCCCACTGGCTTTCTGTTCAAGCCTAAATTGGCAGGAAAATGCTAATCTAGGGGTCCTGACTTGATGTGCTCCATGATTGTAGGGTGTGTTGCAAGTAATTTGTTATTAATGACACAGAGTGTGGAATTATGAGATTGGTTCATTTAAATACATATATATTGGAGCAGATTGACACTCCTTGTAAGAATTAGATCAGATACAATTACATCTGAGGCTTTGGATTAAAGACAAACAGGACACAGCCAAGGGCCACGACTCGAGACTGGGCCCCTCACTCTACGTGTCATATCAGGGAAGGTTAGAAGCTTTATGCCTACTTCTAAGAGATGCTATGTACTTTCTTGAAGGTCCCTATCTTTAATTTATTCTTAAGATAAACCAATTCTCTCACAACTCAAGAGGTATATTCAGTCACACCTTCAACAGTCCTAGAGGTGTCTCTATACCAAAAGCCAGTCCAATAATTAATACCAAGAAGGACTGAGTGTGAAGCATAGAAAAATGTTAATAATGACTGTACCTGTGATAGATAAACGCCACAGATCTCACAAGCTGACTTTTCATTCACACAGTAGCCCAAGGTTGGAATTCAGCTGGCCTTCCTCCCTGTGTTCATGATTCTAGGTGTATTCCATCTTCAGCCGCCAGTGTCTTCAATACGAGGTCCCACAGCAGGGGAAAGAGAAAGCGGAAAAGGCACACGTGTCCTTAACTGCATCAGCCAGAAGTGACACTATCGTCTCCATTTTTATTTCATTCATAAGAACAAGTCACATGTACACATTTAAATGCAAAGTGGTCTAGGAAATATGGACTCTCTCCAGGAGATGAGCAGAAACAACCCCACACCATAGAGGGAGGACACGTGTGTTTGGGAGCTTGTCTCCATCTCTGCCAGGAACTCCAGGAACACTAAAAGGTGAGAAAGCTGGACTCTATTTTTCTCAGCTATTCTGAAGACCAGAGCATGGTGATGAAATTTAAATAAGTCAGAGGGACCACACAAGGATTCTGAATCTGAAGCTGGCTTATCAAGGAAGAAGAAACGGGAGAATTACTTCTGGCCCCAGGGGCAGCGGCAGCAGGCAGCTTCCCTGCTGACGGTGTGACAGCCCTCGCTCGGTTATGCGTTCATGGCGCCGGGCCACAGGAGTTATCTGGGCTGCGCTTCTGACTGCACGAAGGCCCTTACTATCTGCCCATCTGCAAAACTGGGTTCTCCAACATTCTCCAAAAATCTATGAGCTACTCAATTTTCCACCAAGAACCTTCTTTTCTACTTACGTCAATAAGAGTCAGTTTCTGTTGCTTGCAGTTCAAAAGCCTACCTGACATAATAATGAATGATGCTAGTCTGGGTGGAACAGTGTAGGGAGATGGAACGTTAATATAATGATATTGGTTTTATTAGACATCTCTCAAGACGGCAACAAGTGAAAATCCAACTGAAAGAAGCTCCAAAAACATTTCAGGAAGTTGGCAGCCATCGTCGGAGCAAATGCCAAGTGTCCCAAGGTGATTATGTCGAGGGAGGTGGTGTTGCTTGGATAGATATGTAAAAGGGGACATGTGGTGAGAATTTTCTAAATCATACGTGGCACGTAAAGATGGAAAGTCTAGCCTGCACAAGTGAAGCATATTAGATTAACTGTTGAAGCATGCTCAGTAAATGCAAACAATGAATCTACATATGGCTTTACAAGCGTTCAGGTTTATATATATTCCCTTTTCCTATATAGTAAGTCCCCTACATACACATGAGTTCTGCTCCAAGAGCGAGTTTGTAAGTCCAATTTGTTTCAAATCCAACAGAGTTAGCCTAGGTACCCAACTAACACAATCAGCTATATAGTACTGCACTGCAATAGGTTTATAATACTATTAATACGTAAAACGCATGCACAAAGTAAAGGAGACATTTTAAATCTTGTAGCACGGCACCTTCAACAGCAGGACGAGCTACATCACGGCTGCTCTCACACTTGCTTCTGGACCTCCTGGGCTTGAAATGAGGATACGCCACCACTGGACTGTATACAGTACTGTAGAGAACGCAGAAGACAACCGCTGGTAGAGGACGCACGCATGGGACGACGCACGCCACGCGTGTGAACTAACTTACGTGACTGGACGTGGGAACGACGACGCACGCGTGGGACGATGCACGCCACGCGTGTGAACTAACTTACGTGACTGGACATGGGAATGACGACGCACGCATGGGACGACGCACGCATGGGACAATGCACGCCACACGTGTGAACTAACTTGTGTGACTGGACGTGGGAACGACGATGCACGCGTGAGAGGACGCACGCCACGCGTGTGAACTAACTTACGTGACTGGACGTGGGAACGCACATGTGTTCGCATCTTTGAAAGTTTGCAACTTGAAGGTTTGTATGTAGGGAGCTTACTGTAATATATATATGTATATATATATATAGCCTTGACAGGTAACTAAGGCCAGAGGTCTGCAAAAAGTACGTATCACTTACAGAATATTCCTCGGTGTTTTTCATGTCTTAGCTGTTGTGTAATAAATAATTCACCTGCTGACATTGAGATAAAGTGTCATCTCTTCCATGGAGATTTCTTCCTTCATTTTTTCCTTTCCTATCCTTTTTTTTTTTTTTTTTTCTTGCTTAAAACATCACTGACACATGGACATTTTTCTAAGAGGTAATGGTTAGGAGTTTCACGGCTGTATTTGGAATCCATCTCTACCCAGGCTGTGACCTTGGGCAAGTCACTTACCTATTCTGCCTCCTAATTTCCCCTCCAATCGGGAAAAGATAGAGGACAAGCTCATGGGGAGGGCACATAGTTAGATGCAGGTTATCATCAAGATTCCGCTTTGTTTTGTTTGAAGCTTGTGCAAGCACTGTTTACGTATTTTAAATAATTAATTAACCCACTGCATAACTAAATCAAACTGAGCCATACAAAGACCAATTATAAGAATGTATAATGAACTAAGGATTTTGATTTATCCAGTTCTGCATACCTGAGCCCTCCCTGTATAACAAACCAATCCAAATGTTGTCAGGTAACCAAGTTTAATAAGTGACCAGTCTTCTTGGGAATGCTGAAGATCCTTGGCTCAGAAAGTGAGTTCTCTAAGCAGAGTGCCCATGTCTGCTATTTATAGTAAACGTATATTGAGAGAATCCCTTTTCTATCCCAGATCGAAAGAGATCAAATTAGTTCAAAGGTTGTGAAATCCAATGTGCCTGCTCAGTTCAGAAATGCATCGCCTACTGTAAAACAAACATTATTCAGAAGTTTAAATTTACTATCTGGAACAGAAATAGAATGGATGGTGTTAATTGAAGTATCTGAGTTGTCATTTTATGAATATTTTATTTCCATTATAAATTACTCACTTCTTCAGATGTCAGCTTTCTTCCCCCTACCCTTCCAGGGCCCAGAACATCTCTAAGTCTAGTAAATAATTAAACGGTTATCAGAAAAAGTCAAAAGGAATTTGACATCAGGATATTTCACGATGGATAGTGTTAAAGGTCACCACAAATAATGTCTCTTGATTAACTAATACCAGAGGAATCACTGCCGGCGCCTGTCAGTAAAGACAGGGTCCCAAGTCCCTCCTCAGGGCGATGCTATGGCGTGGTCAGAGCCACCGTCTCGCAGATCTCATGTGACGGAGGGGCCTCAGCAAGGCTCTGTCTGGAATGCCGCTTACATAGATTACGTGGGCCTCTGGCTTCTGCCCTCCCAAGTCTTCAAGCCTCGGTCCCAGTACCATGCCACTCACGGAAAAGTGCAGCTATTAACCTGCTAAGCTCAGTTTGTCACTGAGTCCTGCCCCTGGGGCAGCTGAGACAAAGCAGGCTAGCAAAAACTAAAGATTACTCCAGATATCAATAAAGGTGACCAAAACCATGGGAAAAATACAGCCAAATGGGAAAGAACCCTGTGAGAAAAACCAGCCAATGATGGTCAACAGAACTCGACAGGAAGCTCTTTTGTGTTCATAACTGTGAACATTCATTAATGAGTGTTCATAAAATATGTTTGAAAAATAAAAATTGAAAAAATCATTCAAATAAGTGAAGTAAAAATGTGCTATTAATGAATAAATCTGCATTAAGAAAAGCAAGTGGTTGGAAAGAATCTGTGTCAACTCTGATATACACCCGTTATACAATGGACAGCTTGGATTGCTTTTCTAAGGATATTTCTTAATAAGATGCCCCAATGGATGATTCTGGTGCTGTTGGAGGATAGCTCAAGCAACAGCTGCACATTTATCAGTGTAAGTCCACAGTTTATCAAATCATTTAATAGCAACATGTGTTTTGTGTAATGTTACAAATATAGTGCAAACAGTAGTGCAAATGAGAACTTTTTTAATCTATCAATAACCACTATAAAAAGATAAACCACACAGTAGCTACTGTCCTGACTCCTGGAAACCCCTAAGAATACACTGAATTAAGAGTCAGAACTATTTATTGAATATCCAGCAGCTATTTTGTGCAATCAATCATGGTTTTGAATTAAGAAGTTTTTTTGCTCCAAAGATATAAACTCCATAAAGAACCAAAAAACTTAATTCATGGACAAATTGATTTGAACCAAAATTTAGAGCATTTTATACCCAGCCATTATTACTTTAAGATTTCATCTTTTATTGCAAGTAGAAAGAAGTTGTACATTGTTCAGGATTTGAATGTTATGACTTCTAATGGCAATTTCAACTTTCTCTTTTTTTTAATCTTACATTTAAAGTTTTACTTTTCACTTTTTTTCCACAACTCATATAAGTTTTATTTCCAGCTGTATTGAGATTTTATTGACATATAACATATATGTGTAAGGTGTACATTATGGTGATTTTGATCCATCTATATATTGCAAAATGATTACTAAAATAAGGTTAGTTAACAGCCCCATTCTCTCACATAATTACCAATTTGTGTGTGTGTGGTAACCATAATTCAAAAAGACACATGCACCCCAATGTTCATTGCAGCACTATTTAAAATAGCCAGGACATGAAAGCAACCTAAATGTCCATCAACAAAGGAAAGGATAAAGAAGTTGGGGTACATATATGCAATGGAACATTCAGTTCAGTTCAGTCGCTCAGTCGTGTCTGACTCCTTGTGACCCCATGAACTGCAGCATGCCAGGCCTCCCTATCCATCACCAACTCCTGGAGTTTACTCAAACTCATGTCCATCGAGTCAGTGATGCCATCCAACCCTCTCATCTTCTGTTGTCCCCTTCTCCTCCCGGCCTCAATCTTTCCCAGAATCAGGGTCTTTTCAAATAAGTCAGCTCTTTGCATGAGGTGGCCAAATTACTGGCGTTTCACCTTCAACATCAGTCCTTCCAATGAAAACCCAGGACTGATCTCCTTTAGGATGGGCTGGTTGGATCTCCTTGCAGTCCAAGGGACTCTCAAGAGTCTTCTCCAACACCACAGTTCAAAAGCATCAATTCTTCAGCTCTGAGCTTTCTTTATAATCCAACTCTTACATCCATACATGACTACTGAAAAAACCATAGCCTTGACTAGATGGACCTTTGTTGGCAAAGTAATGTCTCTGCTTTTTAATATGCTGTCTAGGTTTGTCAGAGCTTTTCTTCCAAGGAGTAAGTGTCTTTTAATTTCATGGCTTCAGTCATCATCTTCAGTGATTTTGGAGCCCAGAAAAATAAAGTGAGCCACGTTTCCACTGTTTCCCCATCTATTTGCCATGAAGTGATGGGATCAGTTGCCATGATCTTAGTTTTCTGAATGTTGAGCTTTAAGCCAACTTTTTCACTCTCCTCTTTCACTTTCATCAAGAGGCTCTTTAGTTCCTCTTCACTTTCTGCCATAAGGGTGGTGTCATCTGCATCTCTGAGGTTATTGGTATTTCTCCTGGCAATCTTGATTCCAGGCTGTGCTTCTTCCAGCCCAGGGTTTCTCATGATGTACTCTGCATATAAGTTAAATAAGGAGGGTGACAATATACAGTCTTGACGTACTCCTTTTCCTATTTGGAACCAGTCTGTTGTTCCATGTCTAGTTCTAACTGTTGCTTCCTGACCTGCATATATGTTTCTCAAGAGGCAGGTCGGGTGGTCTGGTATTCCCATCTCTTTCAGAATTTTCCACAGTTTATTGTGATCCACACAAAGGCTTTGGCATAGTCAATAAAGCAGAAATAGATGTTTTTCTGGAACTGTCTTGCTTTTTCGATGATCCAGTGGATGTTGGCAATGTGATCTCTGATTTCTCTGCCTTTCCTAAAACCAGCTTGAACATCTGGAAGTTCACGGTTCAAGTACTGAAAGTAATGTGGAATATTACTCAGCCGTAAACAGGAACAAACCTGGGCCCTTTGCAGAGACAAGGGTGGATGTTGAGTCTGTCGTACAAGTGAAGGAAGTCAGAAAGAGAGAGACAAATACCATACATCAATGCGTTTAAGGGGAATCTGAAAAACAATTGGTATAGATGATTTCATTTACCAAACAGAAACAGAGACACAGATGAAGAGAACACACATATGGACACCAAGGGGAAAGAGGGTAGGATGAATGGGGGGTTGAAATTGATGCGTGTAGAGTATTGATCGTATGGAGATAATCAATGAGAACCTCCAGATAGCACCGGAAACTCTACTCAGTGCTCTGTGGCGACCCAAAGGGGAAGGAAATCCAAAACAGCGGGGACACATGCGTACGTGTAGCTGACTCACTTTGCTGTACAGTGGAAGCTAACACAGCGTTGTAAGGCAGCTATGCTCCAAGAGCAAGTTTTACAAAACCTGCCCGCTTGGCCTTCAGGGGCACAGATTGTTGCTTTTGTTGTTTAGTCAGTAAGTCGTGTCCAACTCTTTTGTGACCCCATGGACTGTAGGCCGTCAGGCTGCTCTGTCCATGGGATTTCCCAGGCAAGAATACTGGACTGGGTTGTCATTCCCTTCTCCAGGAGATCTTCCTGACCCAGGGATCGAACGTGCATCACCTGCATTGGTGGGTGGATTCTTTACCACTGAGCCACCAGGGAAGCCCCAGGTACACAGCACAGCGTTGATACTTACGTCACCAAGCTGTCCGTCAGATCCCAGTGCGTAGTCATCTCGTAGCTAGGAGCTTGTGCGCTTTGACTAACATCTGCCTGTTTCCCCCAAACCCTCTGTCCCCGGCAACCACCATTCTACTCCCTGGGTCACAAATTCGGCTTTTTAAGACTCTGCATGCAGGTGAGAGCATACAGTCTTTCTCTGCCTGGCTTATTTCACTGAGCATAGTATCAAGTTCCATCCACGTGTTGTAAAAGGCAGGATCCCCTTCTTTTCTGTGGCTGAGTGATGTCCCATTGTTCACATGCACCACAGTGTCTTCATCCATCCATCTGTGGATGGTATTTCAGTACTTTCCACCTTCTTTCAGGATTCAGTAATGAGAAAGCACTGACTCAGTCTGACAAGAAGTTTGAGTAACAAGGGGAATCTGAGTCGGCACTGACACCTCAATGCAAATAGAACAACAGCAGCTGCATCTTCCCCCGTGGACCCAGTCAGGGCTGCTCCTTCTCTATGACGCCCCAGAAGTCAAGCTCCAGGAAGCTTTAACATCCCTCTCTGCAGCCACACTCCCACTCCAGGACCGCATCAAGCACAGAGTAAGGACCATAAAGGCTCCTTTTCCCCTGCTTTGTTCAATTAGACAGTGTTGCTCCAGACAATACACGCTCATAAAATAAGAAACATATTAGATAGGAAGGTTATTATTGCCTGTGGCCTAAAGATTGGTTTGGTTCACATATGTTTCCAATAGAATCTTTAATTAAGATGCCTTTCCTATCAATGTGCTTTAGCAATTACCTATATTGATGATGGGCTGTTGTTTTCCTGGCAAGGTAATACAGAATCTCACTGGGGTGTCTTAACAAGTCACTTCTAGAATACTTTCTGCCTTTTGAATTTTTTTTCTGTGACAAATTTACCTAAATGGCTTGCTACTTATCAACTCCTTTCTTAAATAAGAATAAATTGGAGAGAACACTTGAAGAATATTTGAGGATAAATGCAATTGGGCTAAAGGCTTCTATTTTTTTTTTTAAGAACTCAGAGAAGTCATTCAGTAATTCAGCAGAAAAGTACTAAGGACCTCATAAGCATCAGTCATAGTATTTGGATGTTATGAATCACAAGTAAGACAGCTTGTCTGCTGAAGGGGACTTCGAAGTTAAGGTGACAGATACGGGCCCGCTTGCATGGAAGCCGGTCTAAGACTAAAAAATAATAATGACATTAAAAGCTCATTTTCAGTGGACGCACTTAGCAGCTGAGGGTCTGGCTTAGTCACCGTGGTAAGAGAGAAGTGGCCAGGCACGTGCAGGTGAGGCCACCGGGCAGGTTTGACCCTGACGTGGGGGAACTGTTCCTGTCCCTCAGGAGGAGCCACTGCAACAAGGATGCCCACATGGAAGCAAGTCAGCAAGAGGGGACCTCTGTGCTGGCTGTGCCAAGACGGAAGGCCCCAAGGCCACCAGAGGCCGCCTTCAGCAGTAGACACCCCCAGAATGGACCGGCCACTCCTCAGAGGCCGTCATCCCAGAGCAAGCACTGATGACCAAAGAAAGATCCAGGAATCTATTTCCTCCCAGCTTGAGAAGGGAAGCCCTCTCCCACAGCTGGCTGTTTCTGTTGAGGGGAAAGGTCTGTGGTCTGAGACCCGGAGAAGAGTTTGAAAAAAGCATCATTGCCATTGGACGACATTGCTCAGCAATGATGTCCAAAGTTAGGGACTCATTAAAGATAACCCCCCCGAAAAAACCCTGAAATCTGGTAGGTGGGGGCTCATGAGAAACATCTACTAAGTAATAGGGAAAATGTAAAAGGCTGCATTTTCTTTGCACTCAAAATGAAAGTCATTCTGGGGTGTTTTGTGACCCAACTCCCTTTGCCACTTATAGCCCAGCAGTCGTAAAAGCAAATTTCTATTGCCTTGAAAATAGACGGGTCCGAGAAAGCAGCATGCCCCAGACCCAGTACTTTGGGGTCAGTCAGATAGGGGAGCCTCTCTCTGCTTCAATTCCAAACCTCTTTCACAATTTATTTACATCAGCTTTCATTTGTATAATTTGCACACCTTTTGAAGGTCGCTGCCTAGCGAAGAATTGACTAAGCACGGTTTACAATATTGTCTTGCCCCACGCACACCCGCACCCGTGGGACTGCAGAATCTTTCCTTCTGACATTTGAAAGCATTAAAACAGCTCCAAGACTGAAGGAAACATTTTGCCTGTAATCTCTGAAAAGTTTAGTTGCCAAGGAGACAGAGACCTCAGCGACCAGGTAAGAAGGTTCTGCAGTACACTCACTGGCTATTCATAAAGGGGCAGGAACGCAAGGGGTGACTGGAAGGGAGAAGCAGGGTTTCCCAGCATCTTACACCTCGAGGCTCTTTTTTTATGTAGTCAGAGGAAACCCAAGCTTCAAAAACGGTCCTCTTTTTTGAAAGGATTGCAATTTAAGTTCCGTACCACCTTGACTCACTGTTATTTTGAGTTGAAATGCAAACATCGTCCTCAGAAGAGCTACTTATGAGAGAAGAAGGGATCCGAGAGGGGTCCGTTTCATACAAGGACGCTTTAAGTGACAGCGGCCCAACAAGACTCTCTGCTCTCGAGGAAGGATGTCAGGACCATCTTTCTGTGGAGCTCGGAACAAAGCGAGAAGCTGGGCAGATGTGAAGAGAGTGCGGTTCCGAGAAAGAAAGAGAAGGAGGTTGGAGAGTGGATGGAACAAAGATGCACAGTGGTTCAAGCGTTTTCAAGCACCTCCGTCCAATCTTGCTCGTCCACACTCAGGGGCTTCTGCTTGCTCGTGTTCCTTTCACTCTGCCTTCAAAGAGTTGGTTAGAGAAGGTGAAGGTGTATGAAATCCACCCACCCGCCCCCCCCACACCCCGCAAAACACCCCACACTATTCCCAGCTGACTTCTTTTTGGTCAGAGAGGAAAAGAGGGTAGCAAAGGAGCTGAGAAAAGATTGACTGTGAGGCAGCTTCTCAATTAGCTTAAAGTTTAGGCATACTTTAAGACGGGGTGAACAAGACTGGGCTGTTTATCTAATGAATGTTAGAATGGGGCAATGGAATAGACAGAATGTTGTATATTCTAGCAGGCTGTTTTCTAAAGCAACCATTAACAGGGCCTTACCATTTTACCCTGAACTGAAACTAGCACATCAGGTTTGAAGGCAGAAGAGATTCCTCGTCTCACCTGGCCTGCCTCAAATGCTCTCTCCCGACATAGTGAATATTTTAAACTCAAGAAAACCAAAATGCTCAACTCCCAGGAAACGAGAATTCTACCTCCTGGCCATAAGTGCATCTAACTGAAAGCTGGAAATGGTTGTGTTTGTAATAGATAGCCTTTGTCAGGTTCTTTCCTTTTGACTCCAGCTTTCTTAGATGATCGGCAAAGCATCATTCTAGTAAACTGGCCCATGAGGAGATCTAGGTCATGCCACTACACTTATCAGAAGAAAATGAATTATGCAATTTGAACAAAACTTACTGAATACCAATTTTAGTCCCTTTTGGATAAAAATCCAGCCACAATTCATAGGCATGCCACTGTTTTTAAATCAAATTCTTAAGCAATGGAACCTATGGTTGATATAATATATATTTTCCTGCCTATCATGATTATTTATTTAATTAGAATTCCAAAAGACATGGGTTTTGGGGCTCTAAGGCTACACTTTGTTTTCCTGAAAATTTGTGTTCACGAATACAGTAGACACAAGGGAATCCTTGTATTTTTTTTTCCTAGCAAGAATTAAGAAGTGGCAGTAGGAAATAAGATTATATACATAGTAGACACTTAATAAATAATTAATAATTTATAAATATATATATATGTATAAAACAACACAATTTTTACACAACATGATTTTAGCTATTATTTTGCAAGCCTGTTTTGAAATTTTTTTAATGCATTGATTTTTTAAAGAATTTCATCCTGTATCATTAGCCTGAAAACTTATCAATATTTTTGTGTGTGTGAGATAAATAAGTTACTAATGACTTTTTCAGAAAGACTGAGGCTGTGAAGACAGTCATGTGTGTGCCTATAGGTAAAGGGCTACGTGAAGAAGGTAAAATGACCCATAAAAGGCTTGAATGACTAAATGACAGCACTTTATACTTTGTGTTAAGAATTAATATGGAGTAATCATTTTCCACTAGAATAATTCCAGAAGGATGCCATTTAAGCGAAAGTTTGGGGTTAAGTGGGTACCTGAAACAGTTGACTTCTGACCTTTGACCCCCTTTTGACCCTCTTGAAGACTGTGGTCTTTAGAATCTAGATTTTTCTGACCAAGATGCTGACCCAATAGTAGTGCCCCTATAACGAGTCAGGATTCCTTTTTACATAACTTTCTGTTTCCCTCGTATAGACCAGGATTTTTCAATTAAACTCCTATTTAATTTTTCTCTTCCCTTTAGAATACTAAACAGGATATTGTTTTCTGATTCTTCTTAATTGTTCTCTTTTTTCTGATCCAAATCAATTGAAACATCATAACAGCTTCAAAATTAATTACACGATTTCCCCTCTGCTTGGATAGATATATACACATCTCAGAATGTGATGACTGCATTCATATTACTAATTACTCATGAAACCATTTGATGGCTGTGAGTCTGCACTGGCCCAAGTGAAAGAGCCTACTTTAGTTGGTGGCTGTTTTGTTTAAAGGGGAAAAAAAAAAGCACAATAGAAAGGCATCGATAATTTGGGTTTTCTGTGACTGAATAGACTGTACTCAGCCTTTTGCCTTATTAGCTCAAATTTGTGTTTAAAAAAAAAAAAAACTGAAAAAAGCTCTACTTTGTGTAAAGAGAAGCCAAACATTTGACTCTAGAGAGCAATTGTTATCTGGAAGGTAGAGCTGAACAGTTTCCATCCAATTAGGAAGGAAGGTAAGACCTATCTTTCAATAGCCCTGACATCTATAATTGTAGATTATAGATTATTCTAGACTCACTAGACATTACTCCAAAAGCCTCTCTTTCTTGTTTCACTTTTTCCCCCCATATGAAGCAAAAAATCCATGAAATATGAACTTTTAAAAAATTAATTTTATTTTAATTGGAGGCTAACTACTTTACAATACTGTAGTGGTTTTGCCATACATTGACATGAATCTGCCACGGGTGTACATGTGTTCCCCATCCTGAACCGCCCCCCCCACCTCCCTCTCCATACCATCCCTCTGGGTCATCCCAGTGCAACAGCCCTGAGCACCTTGCCTCACACATCAAACCTGGACTGGCGATCTATTTCACATATGGTAATATACATGTTTCAATGCTATTCTCTCAAATCATCTCACCCTCGCTTTCTCCCACAAAGTCCAAAAGTCTGTCCTTTTTATCTGTGTATCTTTTGCTGTCTTGCATATAGGGTCATCATTACCTTCTTTAAAAATTCCATATATATGTGCTAATATACTGTATTGGTGTTTCTCTTTCTGACTTACTTCACTCTGTATAATAGGCTCCAGTTTCATCCACCTCATTAGAACTGATTCAGATGTATTCTTTTTAATGGCTGAGTAACATTCCATTGTGTATATGTACCACAGCTTTCTTATCCATTCATCTGCTGATGGACATCTGGGTTGCTTCCATGTCCTGGCTATTATAAACAGTGCTGCGATGAACATTGGGGTACATGTGTCTCTTTCCCTTCTGGTTTCCTCAGTGTGTATGCCCAGCAGTGGGATTGCTGGGTCATATGGCAGTTCTATTTCCAGCTTTTTAAGGAATCTCCACACTGTTCTCCATAGTGGCTGTACTAGTTTGCATTCCCACCAGCAGTGTAAGAGGTTCCCTTTTCTCCACACCCTCTCTAGCATTTATTGCTTGTAGACTTTTTGATAGCAGCCATTCTGACAAGTGTGTGATGGTACCTCATTGTGGTTTTGATTTGCATTTCTCTGATAATGAGTGATGTCGAGCATCTTTTCATGTGTTTGTTAGCCATCTGTATGTCTTCTTTGGAGAAATGCCTGTTTAGTTCTTTGGCCCATTTTTTGATTGGGTCAATTATTTTTCTGGGATTGAGCTGCAGGAGTTGCTTTTATATTTTTGAGATTAATTCTTTGTCAGTTGCTTCATGTGCTGTTATTTTCTCCCATTCTGAAGGCTGTCTTCCATGAAAAGTGAACTTTAAAGAGAAAACATTTTAGAGCATTTGGATCAATTTGCAATTTTTTTGAGTGATTATCAAAAAAGAATGTGGTTATTATATAAACAAAGGAGAAAGAATATTTTGAGAAGTAGTTTAGAGACAACCAGGCATTCTGTTTCATCGGCCCTAAAGTATCACAGGGGTGCCTCTGAAGGCTGGACAGGTGAATGCTGCACAGGCCCAGTGGGAACCACCCACAGCGGTCCACACACATGTCACCTGCGGTATATACCCTGTACAACACGACACCCACATATCCGTCCAAACGAGGCTTAGGTTTCCAAAAAATTATTTTTCATGGAGGCTTTATTATTTTAAGATGAATCAAAAATTAACTCCCCCCAATGGGGAAAAACCTCTTTATAGAGCCCATACTATCCAGTTCTAGGTATTCTATAAATATTTGTTGGAAGAATAAATGATTGAACAAAAAGCTACCATATCTTTGGTTTTACCCTTTTTAGCCTTTTTTCCTACTCCTGCAATCATTTTCTGACAAAGCACCTGAGCATAAAATGCAGGGAGAGAAGGTAATAAAATTAGAAGGCATTTTTGAAAGATGCAAAGTGGTCGGACTCTCCACTTTGAAATCTGAATCCTCTCTCAGTTGAACATCTTTTGGGGGGAGGGGGAAGGCGAGAAGAGTCCTTGGCACATGAAGCACATGGTATTGATCAGCTGTGGACCAATCACAAATTTAGTTGAGTCCCAAAGAACTCCAGTGTTCTTGCCTGGAGAATCTCAGGGATGGGGGAGCCTGGTGGGCTGCCGTCTATGGGGTCACACAGAGTTGGACACGACTGAAGTGAGTAAGCAGCAGCAGCAAAGGACTCCAGAGGGAGCTGGAGGCTCTGTAAGTCTCCAAATAAAGCCCTCCCCAACTGTCTCCCTGTGCTCCAACCAGAAGCTCTGTAACCTTCCTCAGGTGCCATCAGCTCATCAATGCTAATTTTCAAATACCTGGGACATCATTTTTCAATTCCTACAAAGATGAGATTTTAAAGTGTAAATATGCTTTGGAAAAGCATATGGATTTATAGTTATAGTTCCAATAGCTGGTATTAGATTGTTCCCTAAGAATCCTGAATAAAAGACAAGAGGGAGAGAAAATAAAGCAATAGGTGCCTGGTACGAGGGGATGGATGAAAAGAAGGAAAGAAAAGATTCAGAAAAAAAAATGAGTCCAGACATTAAAAATAGCCTTTCTTTTCAGACTGTATTTCACCTGCAGTAAGTCTTCATATCAAAGAATGAACTCAAACCTGAAATAAGGCCATAGACACACCAAGAAAAAATAAATAAAATAGGCAAGTTTAATTATAAATGAGCCATTGGTATTCTACTTCTGCCAAGCATTTGGGTGGTTTTCCATAGTACTCAGCTGTATCATTGCTATGAAATTGCTAAGTGTAGAAGAAAACCACCATTATCCATCCCACAATAATATACTCCTTCACAAATCTCCCCAGAAATGTTCAAGTGTCCTTTGGGTATAAAGACCTTCTAGTTCTTCATCAGACCTATAATTCTTCAGCCTCCAAAATCAAAATTTGTGCTCACTCCTGAAACTTACTGCTCAGCCAAGGAAGAGAATTAATTAAAACAAGCCCAATAGATTGTCAACGAACAACATGGTTCATAAATCTGGGATAGAAAATCTATTTGTAATAACTGACAACTGAGTTACAAAATTTGATTTTTGTTGTCATCCTCTTAAACTTCTATTTCGGACAACGATTGAGGAAAGTCAACAAAGCAAAGAGTAACTGAAAGCTTTCACCTACTCAAAAAGACTTTCCAGTTTTACATCATCTATATACTGTAAATGACTGAGTTATCGTTCATGCTGCAAATAACATGGGTTCAATATCTGCCAGAACCACCGATTATTCCACTGAGCCGTGCAATCTTAAGAACTCATGACTGATAGAGACCCTCATAAGATGGTCTCCTGATTTCGTCTCTTCCAAGTGTGGTCTAGGAGCCAGCAGCCTCTGCGCCACCTGGAAGCCTGACACCAATGCGGATTGCCGGGCCACACCCCGCTGCCTGTCAATCTAGATTTGAAGAACACCTGGAGATCAAAGTTTTACCCAAAAGGGAGTAGAAAGAAACAGTTGTCAGGGGAAAGAACTTGCAAAGTCCATGGAAATTTTTCAACTCTGAAGCAGGGCCTCTCGCTTTTCTCGGGTTGAGTTCTGAGATAGGATCTCGTCATCTTCTCCTTGGTTTGGCTGCTTGTTCTGTTTTTTTAACTCTCTGTTTTGTATTGGGGTGCAATTGATTAATGAGGCTATGTTAGTTTCAGATGCACAGCAAAGCAATTCAGTTACACATGTACAGCTATCTAGTCTTTTCCAAACTCTTTTCCCACTTCGGCTACTGCCTAAGCTTGAGCAGAGTTCCCTGTGCTGTGCGGCAGATTCTTGCACAGAGTTCCCTGGTGGTCTAGAGTTTAGGACTCCGTGCTTTCACTGCTGAAGTCCCTAGTGGTGGAACTAAATCCCCCAAGATGCATGATGGGCCCCCTCAGTAATAATCATAATTTTTATTGAAACATCTTGACCTGGGTTAGGAAAAGCCCCTGGAGAAGGAAATGGTAATTCAGTACTCTTGCCTGGGAAATCCCATGGACAGAGGAGCATGGCAGGCTACAGTCCATGGGGTCACAAAGAGTCAGACAGAACTTAGCAACTCTGCACATACAGCCTGCCCCATCTAGGCTTTTGCCCCTAGGAGGATAATGAAGAAGGCCACAGGAGAAATCTGAAAACCTTAGTGGGGCCAGCCTCAGAGAAGCCTGCCACAGGAATTCAAGGAAGGTGAATTCCCAGGAACAACAGCAACAAAAAATGTAAGTGCTACGATGCAAGCAAAAAGGATTTTTCATTAGACAATTCATGCTGCATAACAGGTGCTCAATCAATAGTCTCCAATATTCCACCTGTCAGCAATAATATCATAGTTCCTGAAAGAAAAGAGGCTAAAAAATAATAAATTTCCAGTATTGAATGTCTTCTGTGTTCCAAAGGGGCTTCCTGGGTGGCACAGTAGTAAAGAATTCACCTGTCAGTGCCGGAGATGCAGGAGACTCAGGTTCAATCCCTGAGTTGGGAAGATCCCCTGGAAGATGGCATGGCAACCCACTCCAGTATTCCTGCCTGGAAAATCTCATGGACAGAGGAGCCTGGTGGGCTACCGTCCATGGGGTTGCAAAGAGTCAGACACAACTGAGTGATTAGCACACGTGCACACATGTTCCAAACATTGTACTGGGCATTTTTAATTCTTTTAAAAATCCAATTTATCTGCCAGAAGTGGCCACAGTGAACGTTCCTGCCTGATGAACTCCACTGCATGCCTGCTGTCTTCCTTTGACTAGAATGGGGCAGGTAAGCCCATCTGTGGGCATCTGGAGTGCCTGCCCCTCTCTTTTGTCCTGACCACTGCCACTACATCTTCCGTGTTTATATAATTTCTTATCCGCAACACTCTCTGCTTCTAGTGCTAATCATGTGTATTAAAATAAAATAGCAAATACGCTGAGAGGAGTACACACTACAAAATGATACTTGTAAGATCAAGCACCTTCCAAAGTGCGTAATATTTGCATTGGGTCATCAAAATACATCCCCGACTGTGGAAGAGAGCTTTTGTTCCCTGCCTTCGCTTAATGCATTTCATCTCTCACAAGTGAAAATATCCTTAGCTCTACTAAGCCATTTTTACGTAATCTTCTCCTTGCATCTGTTACTATTCATAGGGGAAAATAATATAATTCTATATGAACAGAGATAAATCCCAAGCAAAAATGTATTATAACTGCGTTTGTCTGGAGCAGTGTTCCTTTAAACATGTAGGGGAGAGTGTGCAAGCCTTCAAATACCTTCATTGTTTACATGTCCAAAACGAGGATTGCTTCTAGAATCTGGATGCTCAAAATTTCAAATTAAAAAGCATGCTCTGAGTCTCGCTGGATAGCTTCCACCATGCTACTTTAAAGAATATATTAAAGAGAAGGGGAAGGCAGGTGGTACATTTTTAACTGGCAGCTCAACATTTGCTTGGCTTAAAGCCAGATGAAATAACATAATCCTAAATGACTGGTACACTTTTCCCTGATCCCTTTAAATTCCTCTTTCTCAAATTCCTTATGACATTTAAATATCCTTAGAATTAATCAATGTTATAAAATAATGAGATGGTTGTGAATGAAGATGCTTAGCATCAATAATCATACTTAGGTGACCTTTTCCTAAGTATTTAGGATGTTCTTTGACTTTATGTGGATCATCATCCATTCTCCTGAAAACTTTGTAAGAGATATAATATTACTCCCATTTTATAGATGAAGAAACCGAGGCTGAGAAAAATAAAATGATTTGCCCACAGTCCCAGAAATAGAGGGAAGACAAGATTCAAACTCAGTTTTGTTTGTCCGTCAGTCTGTCTGTTTTGCTCCAAAGCTGATGTTCTCTTTACCTTGGTCCCCAAAAACCATGTTGTCTAGAGGCCCTTTCTTTATTTCTGTATCTGTATAGAGTGCTACCTAAAACTTTTTCAGGTTTTCCGGCTGGGAAGAAATGCCAATGAGAATACCACTGGGAAACGACTGCTTCCAATCCCGCCGTTCCCAGGCTGCCTCCCACGCGGCTGGTGCTCAGTCAACGTTAAATAATAACAGTTCAAACCCAGTAATGATCAAGCAGGAAGTGCCTCCCTCTTTATACTTTTTAATGACTTCATAAGGTTCTTTTTTGTTAATTGTTTAATCACAAATTTCAGTTATTGCTATTTACATGCTCTTTTTCAACTTTTGAATACAGACTTATTTCTATTTTGCCAAGCTTTCGGAAACACCAAATTAGAAACAAGCCTATTGTCTTCCACACAATTTCCGCACTGGGAAGAATGAAAAACGCAACCAGACTGCCTGCCTAAGAGGGAAAAGGAGAGAAGGGGAACGCGTCCGTGTTAGGTTGTCTAAAGAACGTCACCTTAGATCCAGCGCATCAGTGGGTGAAAGTCGTTCTTTCCATAGGGGAAAACATTCCCACCTGTACCCGCACCACCTGAATAGCACTAACAGAGAAACCAAGGGAGAAAGCCCAGGGACGAGGAGTCACTGAATGATGTAAAACGGGCAGGCTTTCCTGCAGGGATGAGTGAGTGACTTGCTCTTTAAAGGAATAAACGGATGTCACCACTCAATCTCCTGCAGTAAAATATGAGATCACAAAACAAAAATTTCACCTTGCCCTGGAGAGTTAAGAGGAAGGGAAGTACATGAAGTTCAAGCCTGGTGTTCTCACTGTTTATTATTTACTTCATTTTGCTGGAGTTTAATTGCTTTACGATGTTGTGGTGGTTTCTGCTATCCAGCAAAGGGAATCAGCTACATGTATATGATAAACCATCTGTACAAACACAGTCACAAGGATATTGGACGGGCCCTTCCAGAAAACATTTGAACTGGAAGTTCACCTGTGGGAAGATGAATTCTTTTTTTTAATTTTTTATTGAAGTGGAGTGGATTTACAGTGTTTCTGGTTATTAGCAAAGTGATTCAGTTATACATATATCCATACATCTATTCTTTTTCAGATACTTTTGCTTTATAGGTTATTGCAAGGTGTCAAGTCTTGCCCCTTGGCTATCCAGAAGGCCTTGTTGTTTATCTGTTTTATAGGCAATCGTATGTATCTGTTCATCTCGAATTCCAAATATGTCCCTTCCCCTGAAGGTGGCTTCTTCAACCACCACCCAGACTGAGGACTGTATTTCCTTCTCACAGAAACTTGCTGACATTTCGGAAACTCACATGAAGATGACGGGAGTGCCCTTGCTCCAGTGGTTAGGACTCTGCTCTCTCTCTGCCGGGACCCTGTTCAATTTCTGGTCGGAGAGCTAAGACCCCTGAAGCCTTCCAGGCAAGGCCCCCCAAAAATGACAAATAATCTAAACCCAATGGCTACTAATCATACAAACTTTGCTACTGTTTGTGATGACGTAGGTACTCAGGGTATGAAAAGGCTTAAAAGAAAGCTTGCAGAAATCCAGCAGAAAGCCTTGAATATGTATTGTCAAAGGTGATTCCATTTGTTTCTGAGGATGCCTTTGAGTTCTTAAACCTAGCAATATCCAAGGAGTAAAGGGATTACTAAATGAATAAGGAAGGAGCAAAATATATGAACCAGAGGCTCACCACTGGCCAGGCTCTCTGACAGATTTTATTTGGCTTATACAGTGCTTCTTAACATTTAAATGTTTTCCCTCAACTTCCCTCAACTTTTCCTTTCCTCATAGAAAGGAATGAGATTGTGCCGTTTGCAGAGACATGGATGGACCTAGAGACTGTCAAACAGTGGTCAGAAAGAGAAAAGCAACTATCGCATATTAATGCATATACATGGAATCTAGAAAAATGGTGCAGATGAACTTATTTGCAAAGCAGAAATAGAGACACAGACGTAACACACTTATGTCTAAGGGTGAAAAACTGGGGCAGGATGAATTGAGAGACGGGGCCTGACATATATACACTATTGACACTACGTTTAAAATAGACCCCTAACGAGCATCCACTGAACGGCACAGGGAAGCCTGCTCAGCGCTCTGTGACGCCCTAAACAGGAAGGAAACCCAAACAAGAGGGGACACAGGTAAGGCTGATTCGCTTTGCTGTGCAGTGGAAACTAACACAACAATTTAAAGCAACTATATTCCAAGGAAATTTTTTTTAAATAATAAAATTAAAATTTTTAAAAATTGGAAAATTCTACATGAAATCCAGATTGCTGCTGCTGCTGGTGCTGCTAAGTCGCTTCTTAGATTGCCTTTAAATAAAAGGATGTCTGGAAAATGAGCACACGACCCCAGGGCAGTAAGCAGCTGGGCTGGGAACAGGCTCCTTTCCCCATCACCCTTGCATAGAAAAGGCTCCTGTTCGTCAGCTTTTTACAACTCCCTGGAACCAGCACCCAACCTGGTTGATGATTTGCATAATCAGTCTGGCTTTCGTGAGCATTTAAGCACTTACAGAGGACTTCCCTGGTGGCTCAGATGGTAAAGCGTCTGCCTACAATGCGGGAGACCTGGGTTCGATCCCTGGGTGAGGAAGATCCTCTGCAGAAGGAAATGGCAACCCACTCCAGTACTCTTGCCTGGAGAATCCTATGGATGGAAGAGCCTGGTGGGCTACAGTCCATGGGGTCCCAAAGAGTTGGACACGACTGAGTGACTTCACTTTCACTTTCAAGCTTGTACAGCCTTTGTTGCAAACATTAGTGAGGGAATACAATTGGTGTGTATCTGAGAACTCTTCTATGTAAAGATTTTAGGATAGTTATTTGTATATACAAACATACAATAGATCAAAAAGCTCCCATGTGTCAGCTGCCAAATCGTGTCCATCTCTTTGCAACCCCACAGATTGTAGCCCACCAAGCTCCTCTGTCCATGGGATTTCCCCGGCAAGAATACTGGAGTGGGTTTCCATGTTCAGAGTTAAATGGCATGGCTTTGATTCTACATCTACCCTTAATTAGCTGTGTACTCTGTAGCAAATTATTTAACTTTTTTTTTATTATTTAACATGGATTTCTTCATTAGCAAAACAAAGGTATTGTGTTACCTTTAGGGTCCCTTGTAGATCTAGAAGGCTGTGCCTCATATACGGCTAAACCGTAAGACCCATCGGTCAACCTGAGGTCTAAGTCCTCTACCCAGGTCCTAATGACATATTTACATGCTCAGAGAAAAATGATTTTAACTTCCCCTGAATAGTAAAATTCTAAGGGAAAAGAGTGCAGAAGTCATAGTTCCTTTAGAATACCACTGAAAAATGAGAGTCTGAATTCAATCCTATCCAATCTCATTCAAAAGAGAGCTGAATATACAAATAATAACAATTCTGTATGACAGAGATCCACCTATCATGGGTTGAATCACCCCCACCCCTCCCAATAAAAAGATGTAAGTCCAACCCCCAGTGTCTCAGAATGATCTGATTTGGAAAGTGGGTCTTTACGGAGATAATTAAGTTAAAGTTGAGTGGCACAATGAAACTGTTAGTCTCTCAGTCGTGCCCGGCTCTGTGTGACCCCGTGGACTGTAGTCGGCCAGGCTCCTCTGTCCATGGGATTTCCCCTGGGCAAGAATACTGGAGTGGGATGCCATGCCCTCCTCCAGAGGATCTTCCCAACCCAGACCTTCTTATAAGGACCCAGTGTGACTGGCATCCTTATGAAAAGGGGACATTTGGGCACAGACAGCCTCACATGCACTTACAGAGAAACGTGGGGAACACAGTCTGCGTGCCAAGGAGTGTCCACGGCTGTTAGAACCCAGGAGACAGACATGCAGAAAATTCTCTCTCGCAGTCCTCAAAAGGAACAAAACCTGCCTTGAGCCTGAACTTCCAGTCTCCAGAACTACGAGACAATGCACTTCCATATAAGTCTGTGGAACAGACAGACCTCAGAGATACTGAGGTTCAGCTCTAGACCATCACAATAAAGCGAGTCACACACAAAAAATTTTTTTTGTTTCCTAGTGCATATAAAAGTGATGTTTCCACTGCGTGCCTGTGCTGTGCTTGGTCACTCAGTCGTGTCCGACTCTGCTGCCTCACAGACTGTAGGCGACCAGACTCCTGTGCTCATGGGGATTCTCCCGACAAGAATACTCAAGTGGGTTGCCATGACATCCTCCAGGGATCTTCCCAACCCAGGGATCGAACCCAGATCTCCCACATTGCAGGCAGATTCTTTACCAGCTGAGCTACCAGGGAAGCCCTGTTTCCACTATTGCAGTCTATTAAGTTTGAAATAACATTGTATCTAAAAAAAATTTACATAACTTAATTTAAAAAATGTTATTGATAAAAAAATGCTAACCTTCATCTGAGCCCTCAGTGAGTCATAATCTTTTTGTAATAGTAACATCAAAGATCACAGATCACCATCACATTTATAATAATAAGGAAAATTAAATATTATGAAACAATGACACAGGCATATGAAGTGATGAAATATGTTGGAAAACTGACCTTAGCAGACTTGCTTGGGTTGCCACAAACCTTCAATTTATAAAAAATTCAGCACCTGCAAAGAGAAATAAAGTGAAGTCCAATGAAAAGAGGTGTGCCTGTACTTTGTTATAGGAGCCCCAACAAACCAATATAACACATCCCCTTCCATCCGTTCGTTGTTGTTGCTCAGTCACTAAGTCATGTCCACCTCTTTACGACCCCATGGACTGCAGCACACCAGGCTCCCCTGTCCTCCACTACCTCCTAGAGTTTGCTCAAGTTCATGTCCAGTGTGTCAGTGATGCTATCTAACCATCTCATCCTCTGCTGCCTCCTTCTCCTTTTGCCTTCAGTCCTTCCAGCATCAAGGCTTTTTCCAATGAGTTGTCTCTTTGCATCAGGTGGCCAAAGTACTGGAGCTTCAGCTTCAGCATCAGTCCTTCCAATAAATATTGAAGATTGGTTTTCTTTTGGATTGACTGGTTGGATCTCCTTGCAGTCCAAGGGACTCTCAAGTGTCTTCTCCAGCACCACAATCCAAAAGCATCAATTCTTCCATGCTCAGCCTTCTTTATGGTCCAACTCTCACATCCATATACTCACAAAAGTCATTGGCAACACACTCCAGTATTATTGCCTGAGAAATACCATGGACAGAGGAACCTGGCATGCTACAATCTATGGGGTTGCAAAAGAGTCTGACAGGACTTAGGGACTAAATAACAACAACACAAGACACAGTTGTCCGGGGAATGGGGGCAGAGGGATGGGAAGACCCAGGACATAAAGGAAGTAGCATCCTTGTAACCTCAGCAGGAGCATAATGCAGACCACCTTTTAACAACTGCAGCCCACCAGCTATTAGTCTCCAGGTGATGAACAGGGGCTGGTATGTCATGGTTCTTACTAATTCTTCTGAATCTTGAAACTGCTTCTTAAACTGAACCCAAGACCAGCTACAAAATAAGCAGAATCCATAGAAAACTGAAAATGCTGGTCCTCTTGTTAGGAAAGTATTAAGAATTTCAACATGATGATAGTAATGAATTAACTGATGCGTGGAGCACAATGTGATACTCGGATTGCACACTCAGGACCCTACTGGGTCCTACCAGATATCTGAGAAATCCATTAGCATCTTCACTCTACTTTCTTTGCTGGAATGTATCTTGCCTCCTTGTAGAGCATTTTTGACTTGTTTGTGGTTGGTCAAGTCCAAGTTTTCTAGCAAAGTATCATCTCTTTCCACAAGTGCATTTATTTGCCAAATGTGCTGAATCCATTCAAAGTTCCAGTTACTCTGCTAGCTTCTAAAAATGTCACATGAGACCTAGTCTGAAATCATGTATAATTTAGAGGCAGAAATAACAGCAGTGTCAGGAAGGGTGTGATTAGTAAGATAAAGGAGACAGAAGATTGCACTCTAGATGGTCAAAGAGGAAGAGTTTAGGAACTTCCCTGGTTAAAGAAGCGGTCCAGTGGTCAAGACTAAACTTCCTCTGTGAGCAGCATGGGTTTGATCCCCGGTCAGGGAAGAAAGATCCCGCATGCTCTGCAGTGCAGCCAAACAAAACCAAACAACAATCGAACAAAAAACCCAAAACCACAAAAAAATATGCAAAGAGGAAGACTTTACTTCTAGATAGGCTGCCTTAGAAGAGGCAGTATTGGATGGACCCTTAAAAGAATGGGTTGACTTTTGTTCGGCATTTATGAAGACAATCCAGGTAGAAGAAAGAGTATATACAAAAGCACGGAGATGGGACACAAAGAACTGCATTTGAGGAATAAGATCATTTCAGTGTGAGTGGGAACGTTAGGGAGCCATTTGGAGGGTAACCCAGAGAACCAGAGTAGGAGTGGATCAGGAGCCTCACCCTGGAGAGGAGGCTAATGGTGCAAGGAAGCCGATAAATTAAACTGCAAATTACACGTGTACTCGACGTTCATCTCAGCACTGTTTATAATAGCCAGGACATGGAAGCAACCTAGATGTCCATCAGCAGACGAATGGATAAGAAAGCTGTGGTACATATACACAATGGAGTCAGTTTAGTTCAGTCACTCAGTCATGTCCGACTCTTTGTGACCCCATGAATTGCAGCATGCCATCTCTGTCCATCATCAACTCCTGGAGTTCACCCAAACTCTTGTCCATCGAGTTGGTTATACCATCCAGCCATCTCATCCTCTGCAGTCCCCTTCTCCTCCTGCCCCCAGTCCCTCCCAGCATCTTTTCCAGTGAGTCAACTCTTTGCATGAGGTGGCCAAAGTACTGGAGTTTCAGCCTCAGCATCAGTCCTTCCAATGAACACCCAGGACTGATCTCCTTTAGAATGGATTGGTTGGATCTCCTTGCAGTCCAAGGGACTCTCAAGAGTCTTCTCCAACACCACAGTTCAAAAGCATCAATTCTTCAGTGCTCAGCTTGCTTCACAGTCCAACTCTCACATCCATACATGACCACTGGAAAAACCATAGCCTTGACTAGACGGACCTTTGTTGGCAATGTCTCTGCTTTTGAATATGCTATCTAGGTTGGTCATAACTTTCCTTCCAAGGAGTAAGTGTCTTTTAATTTCATGGCTGCAATCACCATCTGCAGTGATTTTGGAGCCCAAAAAAATAAAGTCAGCCACTGTTTCCACTGTTTCCCCATCTATTTCCCATGAAGTGATGAGACCAGATGCCATGATCTTAGTTTTCTGAATGTACACAATGGAGTATTACTCAGCTATTAAAATGAATGCATTTGAATCAGTTCTAATGAGGTGGATGAAACTGGAGCCTATTATACAGAGTGAAGTAAGCCAGAAAGAAAAACACCAATACAGTATACTTAGGCACATATATGGAATTTAGAAAGATGGTAACAATAACCCTGTATGCAAGATAGCAAAAGAGACACAGATGTATAGAATAGTCTTTTGGACTCTGTTGGAGAGGGCGAGGGTGGGATGATTTGGGAGAATGGCATTGAAACAGGTATACTATGATATGTGAAACGAATCACCAGTCCAGGTTCGATGCATAAGACAGGGTGCTCAGGGCTGGTGCACTGGGATGACCCAGAGGGATTGGATGGGGAGGAAGGTGGGAGGGGGGTTCAGGATGGGGAATACATGTCTACCTGTGGCAGATTCATGTCAATGTATGGCAAAAACCACCACAATATTGTAAAGTAATTAGCTTCCAATTAAAATAAATAAATTTATATTAAAGAAATAAATAAACTGCAAATTAGCTTATGCCCGACAATAGATGGCACTATCCTAGCAGATGTATGTACATCTCTCCTACCAAATACTGTTGAACACTAGTAACTATTTTATTCTCACGCAGGAAAAAAATCTTGAGTCCTCCCAAAACAGAGGAAATCCCACCGTCTTCAGGTTCTTCTGATAAGCTGACACCCACCTTTATATCAGGACATATCATACTTGGCTGCACTTCCTTGTTTTCAAGGCCATCTTCTCTACCAGACTGTGAGTTCCTCAAATTCTTGGACTGTGTCTTACAATCCTTTCTGCTCCCGCATCTGGCAAAATGCCTAGTCCATGGTGAGTGTTTAGTAAATATTTGTTAAATGACTAAGCAGAGATTGCTGCTGTATGCGGTCACCTCCATCTAAGCAATCCCCTTCTATCTGCTCATCAGTGACGGGTATTAAGTATGAAGTTGGAATGAAAGGACCCTCATCCAGCTCTACCTGTGAATGATAGCTAAGTGTTCTACTGCAGGTCCATTCTGCTTGCCTGACCCCCGAGGCTCTGCCTTTCGGGCCGGTTTCACCGTCCTTCCATGTCCCTAGTCTCATGGTACATGGTTGCCGAGGGGCACGGCACCTTGTTTCCCTACACTTGGCAACGGGCATCATCCTCTTGGAGCTGAAGATGAGGGACTCCAGGCATGTTTAGCTGGGTCGAGGACAGGCTTCCTGTGAGCATAGTATCCCCTTCCTGTATAAAATGACCCCTTGATGTTCAAGAGTTGACTTTGGGAAGCCGTAAGCTGGAAGGTGATAAGCAACAGAGGCAGTCTGACCTTACCCTTCTGGCTCAAGAGTGGCTCTGCTGAGTGGCCTCTGCTGGGTGACTCCAAAAAGCCGTTGCAATGCATGCTCCTGTCATCCTGCCTTGCTTGTAGGGCCTTTGCTGGTTTGTTTTTGCTGAAAGAGCGTCTGATCGCACTTTTAGCTCAGGGCTCATTTCAGATGTGGAAGTGGGGAGAAAATTCCTCTGCTGGATGGCTTTGCCATTTGGTTTTTGAGTGGAAGGCTCTGTGACATAAACAGAGCTGTCTGTCTTGATATAAACTGCCTGAAACACAGGCTGGTAGGCAGGGAGTGTTTCAGTGGTGTCGCGAGGTGAGACACTCGCCGTAACATCCAGGGACCCCGTGGTGTTCCCACATCGCATCCATTTAACAAGGAACAGTTTTAAATCACTCTGACTTTAAAGCGATTGGGAAGCAGGGTGAACATCAGAACACAGTTTCATCATTTTGAAAAATGCGTCTGCGGTCCCCCCTGAGTTTGGCAATTAAGGGAGGGAAAGCCACATCTTTGTAAAGAAAGTGAGATAGACTGGAGGTGGAGAGAAAGTTAGGCTCACTGGATGCGGGGCTTAGCGAGGTGCTTCCTTCCCGGGATTCAGCACCCTCATCAGTGGAATAAGACATTCCAGATGGCTACCATGGGCAGACCAAGAAAACAGCACTCTTACAGAACTTGGTGCTGAGCACACAGACGTCCCTGGTGGCTCAGATGGTAAAGCGTCTGTCTACAATTCAGGAGACCAGGTTTGATCCCTGGGTCAGGAAGATCCCCTGGAGAAGGAAATGGCAACCCACTCCAGTACTATTGCCTGGAGAATCCCAGGGACGGAGGAGCCTGGTGGGGTACAGTCCATGGGGTCACAAAGAGTCGGACACGACTGAACGATTTCACTTTCAAGCACATATTAACGCCTCAGATTATTATCATAATTAGCCTTGGCTATGGAGTCTGGCATCTTAAGTGGTTTGAATCCTATTTTGCTCAACATCTACTAATCATATATCCTTGGACATAATGTATCTTTGCCTCAGTTTCCACCTCTATCAAATTGGATAGAAGTTCTTTTAGAACTACTTAGCATGAAATGAGTAGGGATCTATGTAAAGTACTTGTCGGGGTGTCTGGTATGCAGTAAGCACTCAATAAATGTAAATTTCTGTTGTTTTCAGTACTGTTGCTGCTAAGAGTACTCGAAGGGCAGGATCAGTGTTCTCTGGGAAAAGGGAAATAGCCCATTGCAGCCCTTTTGAAGATTTTTCTGAGAACCAAAAAGCAAAGAATTGACGATTAGATGATACCAAAGGTACAAAACTTCAAAAAATGTTATATTCTTTAAAAAAAAAAAAACCTTTATGTTGAAACAATTTTACATTTACAGATCATTGGCAAAGATAATACAGAGTTGCCGTATATACCTTTCACGAAGTTCAGTTAACATTTACGTGGCAATGATACAATGATGTAAAGAAGCTGACGCTGGTTCAACACCATTAACTGCGCCACAGGTTTTATTCCAGTGTCGCCAGTCTTTCAGTGGCGCCCTTTCTTCCATTCCAAGGTCCAATCCAGGATCCACCTGGCACTGACTTTGTGTCTCCTAGGTCTCCTCCAACCTGCGACACACCCTCAGTTTATTCCTGTCTCTCATGACCTAGGCCATTTGAAAACTACTGGTCGGACACCTTGAAGGCTGTCCCAGACTTGGGTTTGTCTGATGATTTCTCATGACTCAGTGGGATGGTGGAATCTGAGGCAGAACACCACAGAGGTGGGGGTGGCTCCTCCATGTGTCAGGTCAGAAGGGCCCTGGGGTCAGCGTGCTCTGTTACTGGTAATACAGCAGCGAGGTCTAGCCCTCACCCACGCGGAGAAGAAACAACCTCCACCTGCTGGGAGGAGATGTAGCAAAGACTCCATGGACATAACAACAACCAGCGCAGTAATCAGGACATATTTTAAGCAGAAATCATTTGTGGTGATGCTAAAATGCCTTCTTAAACCTTTGCTCATTAATTTTTAGCATTTATCAGTATCTACAGCAACTTTTACTGTACTGTTCTAGCGGTAATTTTCCATGTCCCTCTGTCGCTTATTCTGTCCACATATATGAACTGAAATTTCTCTGAAAGGAAGAAATAATCTATCTTATTTGTTTATATAAGCATGGATTCATCAGTGTGTATTTTATTTGGGGGCTACAACCCTATACTATATATATAGTATTCATTTTATTGGAGAATGGTATTTAGAAACAGGTTCTGGGTGCTAAATAGGATGTCACTGCTACAGGTCCCTCTCAGGGAATACATGCATGTATCAGTCAGCTCAGTTCAGTTCAGTCACTCAGTCAGGTCCGACTCTTTGCGACCCATGAACCACAGCACACCAGGCCTCACTGTCCATCACCAACTCCTGCAGTTCACCCAAACTCATGTCCATTGAGTCAGTGATGCCATCCAGCCATCTCATCCTCTGTTGTTCCCTTCTCCTCCTGCCTTCAATCTTTCCCAGCGTCAGGATCTTTTCTAATGACTCAACTCTTCGTATCAGGTGGCCAAAGTATTGGAGTTTCAGCTTTAGCATCAGTCCTTCCAATGAACACCCAGGACTGATCTCCTTTAGGATGGACTGGTTGGATCTCCTTGCAGTTCAAGGGACTCTCAAGAGTCTTCTCCAACACCACAGTTCAAAAGCATCAATTCTTTGGTGCTCAGCTTTCTTTACAGTCCAACTCTCACATCCATACATGACTACTGGAAAAACCATAGCCTTAACTAGACAGACCTTCATTGGCAAAGTAATGTCTCTGCTTTTTAATATGCTGTCTAGGTTGGTCATAACTTTTCTTCCAAGGAGTAGTGTCTTTTAATTTTATGGCTGCAGTCATCATCTGCAGTGATTTTGGAGCCCAGAGAAATGGTCTGTCACTGTTTCCCTATCTATTTCCCATGAAGTGATGGGGCTGGATGCCATGATCTTCGTTTTCTGAATGCTGAGCTTTAAGCCAACTATTTCACTCTCCTCTTTCACTTTCATCAAGAGGCTCTTTAGTTCTTCTTTGCTTTCTGCCATAAGGGTGGTGTCATCTGCATCTCTGAGGTTATTCGTATTTCTCCCAGCAGTCTTGATTCCAGGCTGTGGTTCTTCCAGCCCAGCGTTTCTCATGATGTACTCTGCACAGAAGTTAAACAAGCAGGGTGACAATATACAGCCTTGACGTACTCCTTTTCCTATGTGGAACCAGTCTGTTGTTCCATGTCCAGTTCTAACTGTAGCTTCCTGCCCTGCACACAGGTTTCTCAAGAGGCAGGTCAGGTGAAAAAGATGGGAATATGCATGTATTCTAATTAAATAATATACATACACTCGTATATGCACCCAAATTTTATTTTCATATCTAACTATATGCCTACTAACATTTGGGGTGGAAGAGATACTTGTAGATGTCTGGCCGAGTCTCTTCACTGTTCATCTGAAACTATCACAACATTGTTAACTGACTATCCTACAGTACACATTTAAAAACTAAAGGGAAAAACCCTCAAAATCATGAGTTCAAACTGTTATCTCTGAATTTTATCTAGAAAAATAGGATTCATTGGCCTTCCCCTTATTTGTTTGTAAGCTTCTTTCTCTGGCAGTGAGAAATCTGGTATTTGATTTCTACTGATACAATTTATTTGTTAGTTTCAGAATTGCTAACCCATGCCCCTATGAGAAACTCCACCACAGTAAATAAATAATTCACATACAGTTTTGATCTGCAGGCCTAAATCACCTAGTTTAAATACTGTTTTCCAAAGGTACATAGGTCAACTCCTTTCTTCCCTCATCACTTTTAGGAATTGTGTCACGTATTTATTTATCATAGTCTGTATTCCTTCTTGACATCCACTGACATCCTGGCTATTTATTCAATTTGCATAAGTAAAATTCATTCTTTGTGATGTCCATTTCTATGAGTTTTGATAAATGCATACAATCGTACATCCCCCATCACTGTGCCACTCAAAACATTGCCCACCAAACTCCCTCCTGCTCATTCTTTGAGTCAGCCCCCCCCTCACTCACCCATCAAAGATCTGCTTTCCATTTCTATAATTTTCTTTTTCTAGAATGTCATATAAATGGAATCACACAACATACAGACTTCTGTATCTGCCTTCTTTCATTTAAGAAAATTCATTCAAAATTCATTCATGCTGTTGCATGAAACAATAGTTGGTTCCTTTTTATCACTAAGTAGTATTCCATTCTATGGATAAACTATAGCTTCTTTCTTCATCCTCCTGTCGAAAGATAACTGGGCTATTTCCATTGTTTAGCAATTATATTTAAAGTTTTTATAAATGTTCACATACATGTTTTTGTATAAGTTTTAGATTCACTTGATTGAATACTTGATAAACAAAAGTAAGATTGGTTAGTCATTTAATAAACTCGTGTTTAACTTCATAAGAAACTGCCCAGCTGCTTGCCAAGGGGCTGTACCATCTTGCATTCCACTAGAGCTGGAGGGCTCACTGCTGTGCAGCCTTATCAGCACTTGAAATTGGTGGTTTTGTTTTGTCTTAGCTGTTCTAATGTAAAGGTATCTCATTGTGATCTTAATTTGTATTTCCCTAAAAGCTAACATATGCAGAGTACATCATGAGAAACGCTGGACTGCAAGAAACACAAGCTGGAATCAAGATTCCTGGGAGAAATATCAATAACCTCAGATATGCAGATGACACCACCCTTATGGCACAAAGTGAAGAGGAACTCAAAAGCCTCTTGATGAAAGTGAAAGAGGAGAGTGAAAAGCTGGCTTAAAGCTCAACATTCAGAAAACTAAGATCATGGCATCTGGTCCCATCACTTCATGGCAAATAAATGGGGAAACAATGGAGACAATGGCTGACTTTATTTTTGGGGTCTCCAAAATCACTGCAGATGGTGACTGCAGCCATGAAATTAAAAGACACTTACTCCTTGGAAGGAAAGCTATGACCAACCTAGATAGCATATTCAAAAGCAGAGACATTACTTTGCCAACAAAGGTCCATCTAGTCAAGGCTATGGCTTTTCCTGTGGTCATGTATGGATGTGAGAGTTGGACTGTGAAGAAGGCTGAGCGCCGAAGAATTGATGCTTTTGAACTGTGGTGTTGAGAAGACTCTTGAGAGTCCCTTGGACTGCAAGGAGATCCAACCGGTCCATTCTGAAGGAGATCAGCCCTGGGATTTCTTTGGAAGGAATGATGCTAAAGCTGAAACTCCAGTACTTTGGCCACCTCATGGGAAGAGTTGATTCATTGGAAAAGACCCTGATGCTGGGAGGGATTGGGGGCAGGAGGAGAAGGGGACGACAGAGGGTGAGATGGCTGGATGGCATCACTGACTCGATGGACGTGAGTTTGAGTGAACTCCGGGAGTTGGTGATGGACAGGGAGGCCTGGCATGCCGCGATTCATGGGGTCGCAAAGAGTTGGACACGACTGAGCGACTGATCTGATCTGATCAGGATGCATGACTTCCTTCTGACTGTTTGGTGGTGAGTTAACAGGGCCATGTTCCGAGAATCTTGTGCTCAGTCTGAAGTGAACCGTCCTCCTCCTTGTGAGGAAGGGGGTGTTTTGCAGAATAACTCGGAGAAGTCGTTTGCATATTCTTTGGGGAGGAGCCGGGGCCTTGCCCGTGGCTGCGCTATCGCTTCTTGGCTGCTCCTCTTCGTTTCTGCAGTGTCCTCGCTTCCCTGATGAGCATTTGTTTAAATCTGCTCTCGGGAATGCAGAAAAGTCTAGGAGTCTGAAATCATTACCCTACAAATACGAAACCAGGGTCCTTGGATCCAGAAAGGCAAAAGTGGGTCTCTTGTTCAGTTTCATCAACAGTTTCATTCACAAAGTAAAAGTTTATAATTTTCAGTTCAGTTCAGTTCAGTCGCTCAGTCGCGTCTGACTCTGTGCGACCCCATGAATCGCAGCAGGCCAGGCCTCCCTGTCCATCACCAACTCCTGGAGTTCACAAAGTTCAATTTAACAATTTTTTTTCTTTTTTCAGTTCAGTCTCTCAGTCATGTCCCACTCTTTGTGACCCCATGGACTGCAGCACACAAGGCTTCATTGTCCATCAACAACTCCCAGAGCTTGCTCACACTTAAGTCCACTGAGTCAGTGATGCCATCCAACCATCTCATCCTCTGTCATCGCCTTCTCCCACCTTCAATCTTTCCCAGCATCAGGGTCTTTTCAAATGAGTCAGCCCTTTGCATCAGGTGGCCAAAGTATTGGAGTTTCAGCTTCAGCATCAGTCCTTCCAATGCATATTCAGGATGGATTTCCTTTAGGAAATCATGTGCTTCTGGTTTCATAACTAAAAATCTCTCCTCCAAACCCAGGGTCACATCAATTTTCTTCTGGAAGTTTCATAGTTTTATATCTGGCCTTTAAGTCAATGATCCATTTTTTGAGTTATTTTCATATAATGTTCGAGGCATGTATCAATCTTCCTTTTATTTTATTCTTGCATGAGGCTATCAAGTTTTCCTCACCATTTGTTGAAAAGACTATCATCTCTACATAAAATTGCCTTTGCATATTTGTGCAAAAATGTGTTGACGACATTTATGTGAGTCTGTCTCTGAGTTTCCTGTTAAGCTTCCTGGCCTGCTGTGTGTCTTTCTTGCCAACACCACGCTGTGCGCAGCGCCTGCTCCCAATGACTACCTTGTGTCTCTGGAGTGTCTTTTACTTGTCTTTGTATATGTCTCATAATTTTGGTTGAAAGTTGTTCATCTAGTGTAAAATAGTAAATTCTGAGGTAAATATCCTTTGGGTTTGGAGATGAGCACAGATTTCATCCTGGGAGGCTTTTTGCATCAGAGATTTGTGTCACCTATTCAGGAGTTTTGTTATCGCTGTGATTACTCTCATCCCACCTCAGTCTTCATACATTTGTTCCCAGAGAATTTGAAACCACGTAGCTCACATTGGGACCTGAACCCACGGTCTTTTACCTGAAATCACATCTGCTCTCAGGATTCAGAACTTCTAGTCAAATTCAGGTTTTTGATGTCTCCTTGTAGAAAGAATTCAGTGAGAGAAAAAGTGATATGTGAAAAATGAATTTATTCCAGGGGAAACACATCCCACACAGGGTGGACCATTTCAGAATGGTTAGGTTTTATGGGCTGGGTAATTTCATAGGCTAATGAAAAACAGCAGAAAGCAGAGCATTGAAGAATCCATGCTTTCGAATTATGGTGCTGGAGAAGAGTCTTGAGAGTCCCTTGGAAAGCAAGGAGATCAAAACAGTCAATCTTAAAGGAAATCAACCCTGAATACTCTTTGGAAGGACTGATGTTGAAGTTGAAGCTCCAATACTTTGGCCACCTGATTCAAAGAACTGACTCATTGGAAAAGACCCTGATGCTGGGAAAGATTGAAGATGGGAGAAGAAGGGGACAACAGAGGATGAGATGGTTGGATGGCATCACTGACCCAGTGGACATGAACTTGGGCAAACTATAGGGGATGATGAAGAACAGGGAAGCCTGGTGCAGTCCATCAGGTCCCAAAGGGTCAGACATGACTTGGTGACTTAACAACAGCAACAGTTTCATAGGCTGATGAGTGGGAGGATTATTGCAACTATTCCAGGAATTGGGCCACCACCCACTTGTTGGCCTTTGATAGTCAGCCTCAGAACAGTCATGGTGCTGGTGATGAGTCAGGAGGTTTATGGGGCCTCCCTATAGTAAAGCAACTGGAGATTTATTCCCTATTGACTGAAACTCCAACATGAGAATAGCAGGACAATTAAGAGAGGAGGCTGGGCGCTGCCCAGACCACGTATTTCTCATTCCCAAAGTCAGGAGACCTCCCCAGGCACACACACACACACACAAAGGCTCCTTGGAGGTCAAAGGGGGAACAATGTACAGGGATGCTCTACCCACACACCTCTGCAGTAGAATCCATCTGTCTATGAGATGTATGCATAGGCATGGAAGGAGTCTGAGATATGCCAAATATGGACTGTGGGCCAGGCAAATCAAAATGACTGACCAAAGGAAAACTGGAAGAAATGCCCCATAAAAGTAAGCCAACCTGAGTGATGCAACTCAGCAACATGGGGACTCTCCCTCCCAGTCTGCCCATGTCCTGCCACACATGCTGTAGTCTTTTTCCTCTTAATAAATACACTACTTGCTTCACTACTGGAAATTCTTCCCTGCAAAGCTAAAGGGTCAGGGCCCTTGTCACTGATCACTGGTCTGGTGGCTACAATCTGGTGCTTTCACCCCGAGACCCAGCTTGAGTCTCCAATTTGCAATCCAAGCCCGACTCCAAGCCATTGTGGGCCAAGACCACCTGAGACCAGTGGCATCAGAGCATCGTGGGTTCATCTCATCAGGAGAGTTCAGTTCAGTCGCTCAGTTGTGTCCGACTCTTTGTGACCCCAGCGCTGCAGCACACCAGGCCTCCCCTGTCCTACACCAACACCCAGAGCTTGCTCAAACTCATGTCCATCAAGTCAGTGATGCCAAACAACCATCTCATCCTCTGTTTTTCCCTTCTCCTTCTGCCCTCAATCTTTCTCAGCGTCAGGGTCTTTTCCAATGAGTCAGCTCTTCACATCAGGTGGCCAAAGTATTGGAGTTTCAGCTTCAGCATCAGTCCTTCCAATGAATTTTCAGGATTTCCTTTAGGATTGACTGGTTGGATCTCCTTGCAGTCCAAGGGACTCTCAAGAGTATTCTCCATCACCACAGTTCAAAACCATCAATTCTTTGGTGCTCAGCTTTCTTTATAGTCCAACCCCCACACTGTGATACATGACTTCTGGAAAAAACATACTTTAACTAGATGGACCTTTGATGGCAAAGTAACATCTCTGATTTTTATTATGTTATCTAGGTTGGTTACAGCTTTTCCTCCAAGGAGCAAGTAGGAGCCTTTAATTTCAAGGCTTTAGTCACCATCTGCAGTGATTTTGGAGCCCCCAAAATTAAAGTCTCTCACTGCTTCCATTGTTTCCCCTTCTATTTGCCATGAAGTGATGGGACTGGATGCCATGATCTTCGTTTTCTGAATGTTGGGTTTTAAGCCAACTTTTTCACTCTCATCTTTCACTTTCATCAAGAGGCTCTTTAGTTCTTCTTCACTTTCTGCCATAAGGGTGATGTCATCTGCATATCTGAGGTTATTGATATTTCTCCCAGCAGTCTTGATTCCAGCTTGTGCTTCATCCGGCCCAGTGTTTCTCATGATGTACTCTGTATATAAATTAAATAAGCAGGGTGACAATATACAGCCTTGATGTACTCCTTTCCCTATTTGGAACCAGTCTGTTGTTCCATGTCCAGTTCTAACTGTTGCTTCTTTTTTTTTAATTTAAATTTATTTATTCTATTTGGACGCTAATTACTTTACAGTATTGTACTGGTTTGCCATACATCAACATGCATCCACCACGGGTGTACACATGCTCCCATAACTGTTGCTTCTTGACCTGCATTTGAATTTCTCAGGAGGCAGGTCAGGTGGTCTGCTATTCCCATCATTAAAGAATTCTCCACAGTTTTTTGAATTCCACATAGTCAAAGGCTTTGGCATAGTCAATAAAGCAGAAGTAGATGCTTTTCTGGGAATTTCTTGCTTTTTCGATGATCCAACGGATATTGGTAATTTGATCTCTGGTTCCTCTGCCTTTTCTAAATTCAGCTTGAACATCTGGAAGTTCATGGTTCATACTGTTGAAGCCTGGCTTGGACAATTTTGAGCATTACTTACTAGTATGTGAGATGAGTGCAATTGTGCGGTAGTTTGAGCATTCTTTGGCATTGCCCTTCTTTGGGATTGGAATGAAAACTGACCTTTTCCAGTTCTGTGGCCACTGCTGTGTTTTCCAAATTTGCTGGCATGTTGAGAGCAGCACTTTCACAGCATCATCTTTTAGGATTTGAAATAGCTCAATGGGAACTCCATCACCTCCACTAGCTTTGTTCATCGTGATGCTTCCTAAGGCCCACTTGACTTCACATTCCAGGATGTCTGGCTCTAGGTGAGTGATCACACCATATTGGTTATCTAGGTCATAAAGATCTTTTTTGTACAGTTCTTCTGTGTATTCTAGCCCCCTCTTCTTAATATCTTCTGCTTCTGTTAGGTCCATACCATTTCTGACTTTTATTGTGCCCATCTTTGTATGAAATGTTCCCTTGGTATCTCTAATTTTCTTGAAGAGATCTTTAGTCTTTCCCATTCTATTTTTTTCCTGTTTCTTTGCACTGACCACTGAGGAAGCTTTCTTATCTCTCCTTGCTATTCTTTGGAACTCTGCATTCAAATGGTTGTGTCTTTCCTTTTCTCTTTGACTTTGCTGCTGCTGCTAAGTCCCTTCAGTCGTGTCCAACTCTGTGCGACCCCATAGATGGCAGCCCACCAGGCTCCACCGTCCCTGGGATTCTCCAGGCAAGAACACTGGAGTGGGTTGCCATTTCCTTCTCCTCTCTTTGACTTTAGCTTCTCTTATTTTCTCTGCTATTTGTAACGCCTCCTCAGACGACCATTTTGTCTTTTTGCATTTCTTTTCTTGGGGATGGTCTTTATCCCTTCCTGCTGTACAATGTCCCGAACCTCCATCCATAGTTCATCAGGTACTCTGTCTATCAGATCTAATCCCTGGAATCTATTTGTCACTTCCACTGTGTAATCATAAGGGTTTTGATTTAAGTCATACCTGAAAGGTCTAGTGGTTTTCCCTACTTTCTTCAATTTAGGTCTGAATTTGGCAATAAAGAGTTCATGATCTGAGCCACAGTCTGTTCCAGGTCTTGTTTTTGCTGACTGTATAGAGCTTCTCCATCTTTGCCCGCAAAGAATATAATCTATCTGATTTGCTATTGACCATCTGGTGATATACCTGTGTAGAGTCTTCTCTTGTGTTGTTGGAAGAGGGTGTTTGCTATGACCAATGTGTTCTCTTGGCAAAACTCTGTTAGCCTTTGCCCTGCTGCATCCTTCACTCCAAGGCCAAATTTTCCTGTTACTCCAGGTATCTCGACTTCCTACTTTGGCATTCCAGTTCCCTATAATGAAAGGACATCTTTTTTTTTTTGGTGTTAGTTCTAGAAGGTCTTGTAGGTCTTCATAGAACCATTCAACTTAAGCTTCTTCAGGATTACTGGTCAGGGTATAGACTTGGATTACTGTGATATTGAATGATTTGCCTTGGACATGAACAGAGATCATTCTGTCGTTTTTGAAATTGTACCTAAGTACTGCATTTCAGACTCTTTTGTTGACTATGATGGCTACTCCATTTCTTCTATGGGATTCCTGCCGACAGTAGTAGATATAATGGCCATCTGAATTAAATTCACCCATTCCAGTCCATTTTAGTTCACTGATTCCTAAACTGTTGACGTTCACTCTTGCCATCTCCTGTTTAACCTCTTCCAATTTGCCTTGATTCATGGATTTAACATTCCAGGTTCCTATGCAATATTGCTTTTTACAACTGTGACTCCCCTTTCCCAGACAAACCCACGAAGGAAGCTTTGAACAACAGAGAGCTGGAAACATCGGAGAGGTTTTCAACAGATGATCAGTGACAAGAGCAAGTGTTCATCTTAGAAACACATGGAGACTGATTTGGAGTGAGGTAGGGTGCAGCAGCTCTTAAAGTAGTACCAGAGAGCAGGGTAAAAGGAAAATTAATTATCTGTAAGCTGGTATCACACTTTCTCTTAGGGAGGGAACTGTCTTTGTTCTGAAAAATCCCTTGACAAGTCACCTAGTTGTGAAAAGATAGATTCTCACACACAAAAAAGAGAACAAAAAAATAAAATAAAATGCTGAATTCCTCGATGGAATCAGAGAAGCACATGTGAACCTGTCCTGCTGGAATTGATGAGAATGGGAATGAGAGTCAGGAACGCAGGTCTGCACAGGGATTGCAGGGCACCTGGGGAGCTGGGAAGGACAAAATACCCATTGGGGGGGTGGTGTTGTCTCAACTATCCTTAGGGATGACGATTTCCAAAATGCTCATGGAAGGTGACTGGTTTCTATGATGAAAACGCCCCCTATGGCCCTGAATCTTCAATAAAATTAGCTGGTATACAACAAAGGGGGTGTTTCAGGGAGTGGTGACTGGGGTAGGGGGTATGAGGGAATCTCGGAGAGAGGTTGCTTCCATCAAGTGCCTAAGAGCAGTGGTCTCAGAAGAAGGGTCAGAGAAGGCCCTAAGCCGAACAGATTCTAGGGGAGTAAGCATCCCACTCCCGATACAAGCACAACAACTGAGGGTCCCAAAGGCAAGCCCCAGACTTTACACACGAGAGATTTGCGTATCCGAGACAGAGTGGCCTCAGCTAGCCTTCCGTTCAGTCAGAACTGCATTCCCATGGCCAGGAGCAGGGTGACGCTTGGGGACAATGCATCTGTTGTACATATTATCTAATTTAAAGTAATGTTAATATATATGTTTTACATATATTCTTTGATAAAGGCACAGCAAACTGATTGTGTCAAAATAAGCTGCTTTGGTCTCCAACTTCTACCATTAACAGAAAGCGACAGAGTTAGATCAACGCAGTCAAACCACTTGGAATTCTCCAAGAACATCATTGCATATCTACAAAAGCGAAAATATAGCTGAGGTTACTGTCAAAGAATGTTACTGTGGAAACATAATATATAATTAAGAACTATGTTTAAAATGGCATCGGTCTCCAGCAGGAAAACTGGACATTTTCACAGGGACTGAACGAAGGCAGAGATGAGGAGTGGGCAAGTCCAGGTAGACTGGGGCCATCATGCTTGGAACCACTGCTCCCAGTAACAGTCTTACAGAGACACTTAAGTCCCACCGCACATATCACTTACAAAAGGCAAATTGGGCATAAAATGCCAATTATTTTGCACCTGAGACACAAAAGCAAGACATATTACAAACAAGTGTATTTTGGGAGATTCTTTCAAAACAGTTAATCACTAACTTTGGCTCATAGTCTGTTGTATGAACTTCAGTACCAAACAAGAGGCAGTTGGAGTTACTGTCAACAACAGAAGTACTACATAAGAAAGTCGGAGATTTAAAAGAAAGCCTCCTGTACATTTATATTGTAGGAATATGTCTTATAAACAAGTCAGAAAATGTCACTAAAAACTTAAGGCATTATTCTTGGAAATATTCACGTTCACATTGTCTTGTTTTCTGGGGTTTTTTTCCTCCAAAATATCTCATGCCCTTTACTGAGACTAACATGGAGAATGATATTCCCTGAATTTCCTTGAATTTGGTATGTAATAAGGATGCAACACCAGTATCAATTCAAGTATGTTGGAAAGTGAGCATTGTTTAAATTAATCCTAACAAACTTCATTTCTTTAGTTATCTATGTTGATTTGGTTCCCCCAGAAGCAGACCCTGACATGAGGATTTGCGTGCAAGTGAAATATTTGGAACATAACCCAGCAAACTCTGCTAAAGGAGAGGAGAAGGCAGAGCAAAGGAGGAAAAGGCCCTAAAGGGCGTGTTGCCAAGGAGGCAGTCACCGCGGACAGCAGAGCCCACACGGCTGAGAGCCCTGGGCACGGTGTGGAGCCCACCTCTCAGTTTCCCCAACTGAGGGGCCGGGGGCTCACGCCAACTCCTCCTGTGTCTGCTGAGAAGGGCCTCTGGGGACATTGACTGCAAATTGCCCCAGGCCTGAGCCATCCCTCCCCCGGGGAGCAGAAGAGCCCTTTGGAGAGAGTTGAGCGTGCTTGCCTGGGAGGCTTTGGGAGCTTGTAGAGGTAAGTCCTGGGAGGACGTATGAAAGGCCACCACAGCACGCTTGATGTCACTGGAGCATCATTCATAATGAATCCGGAACTGTGGAATGAAAGGAATGTCGAAATGAGAAGTCAAGGCCTTTGTCCAGATGATTCTGATACCATCAACCTGGTATAGGATACTGTGCTTTTGGAGTAAGCACCTTGTACTCTTTTAGGAAGGGAGTAAAGAAAGAATTATAAGCGTTCCCAGTGAGCTCATCTGAAATGCATGCAGTTGTGTCTCACGAAATGAGGGAAGGAGAGTGTGGAATGGCAGTGACGTCTGATAGGAAGGGTGACAGAAGTGAGAAGGGGCAGAAACAGCCCATTTGGGGTGTCTGCTCCCCAGCCTGGCCCCCAGGACTCACGCCCTGCTTGGTGGTTATAGGAGAAACTGCCCCCACAAGAAGGGTGGTCTTTCTGGCAGCACTATGTGGTCCCGAGGCTGTGAGGACCCCCTGGGAGGCCAGCGCTTTGGAAGGATGAGTAAGGGCTAGCAGGCCCGAGAGCTGGGGTCAGGCCCCACAGTGCAAGCATCAGAAGCCTGCGGGAGGGGCACTCGCACCCACCTCCATGGGCAGGGCAAGGAATCCCCCCAGACAGCTTCACAGGTGACATATCACCAATGGAGGAAATTTTAACATGTGCAAGAAATGTTCATACACATCAGAAATACTGCCAACTACTCTTGGAAATAACTAGAGAAGCCTGGAGAGGGTGTGGGATTGCACAGGAGCTGAGCAGACAAATGGGCAGGTATCACCAGGAAGTGAAAACCAGACAAGGTTCAGACATGGGTTGTGGGTTATGTGTGGACATCACATGAATTGGGGTTGGAGAGAAGTTCATGGATGGGAGAAATAGGACATGAGTAAGAAGTCCAGTGAGGCTCTGGAATGGCTATGGCAAAGATGGAGTCCTTCAAAGATGCTGATCAAGCTTCTAATACTTGTCAGGCATCATTCCACACATTCTGGCTGCACTGCAAAAGAATATCCTTATTCTTATGGAGCTTAGAGCTTAATGCAGCAAATGCAAAGAAATAGAGAAAACAATAGAATGAGAAAGACTAGAGATCTCCTCAAGAAAATTAGAGATACCAGGAACATTTCATGCAAAGATAGGCTCGATAAAGGACAGAAATGGTATGTACCTGACAGAAGGAGAAGATATAAAGAAGAGGTGGCAAGAATACACAGAAGAATTGTACAAAAAAGATCTTCATGACCCAGATAATCACGGTGCTGTGATCACTCACCTAGAGCCAGACATTCTGGAATATGAAGTCATGTGAGCCTTATGAAGCATCACTACAACAAAGCTAGTGGAGGTGATGGAATTCCAGTTGAGCTATTTCAAATCCTGAGAGATGATGCTGTGAAAGTGCTGCACTCAATATGCCAGCAAATTTGGAAAACTCAGCAGTGGCCACAGGACTAGAAAAGGTCAATTTTCATTCCAATCCCAAAGAAAGGCAATGCCAAAGAATACTCAAACTACCGCACAATTGCACTCATCTCACACGCTAGCAAAGTAAGGCTCAAAATTGTCCAAGTCAGGCTTCAAAAGTACGTGAACCATGAATTTCCAGATGTTCAAGCTGAATCTAGAAAAGGCAGAGGAACCAGAGACCAAATTGTGAACATCTGTTAGATCACCAAAAAAGCAAGAGAGTTCCAGAGAAGTATTTACTTCTGTTTTATTGACTATGCCAAAGCCTTTGACTGTGTAGATCACAAAAAACTGGAAAATTCTGAAAGAGATGGGAATATCAGACCACCTGACCTGCCTCCTGAGAAATCTGTATGCAGGTCAAGAAGCAACAGTTGGAACCGGACATGGAACAACAGACTGGTTCCAAATCTGAAAAGGAGTATGTCAAGGCTGTTTATTGTCACCCTGCTTATTTAACTTATATGCAGAGTGCATCATGCGAAATGCTGAGCTGGAAGAAGCACAAGCTGGAATCAAGATTGCCGGCAGAAATATCAATAACCTCAGATATGCAGATGACACCACCCTTATGGCAGAAAGAGAAGAACTAAAGAGCCTCTTGGTGAAAGTGAAAGAGGAGAGTGAAAAAGTTGGCTTAAAGCTCAACTTTCAGAAAACTAAGATCATGGCATCTGGACCCATCACTTCATGGCAAATAGATGGGGAAACAATGGATGGTAACAGACTTTATTTTGGGGGCCCCAAAATCACTGCAGATGGTAACTTCAGCCATGAAATTAAAAGATGCTTCTACTTTAGAAGAAAAGCTATGACCAACCTAGACAGCATATTAAAAAGCAGAGACTACTTTGCTGACAAAGGTCCATCTAGTTAAAGCTATGGTTTTTCCAGTAGTCATGTATGGATGTGAGAGTTGGACTATAAAGAAAGCTGAGCATACAAGAATTGATGTATTTGAAGTGTGGTGTTGGAGAAGACTCTTGAGAGTCCCTTGGACTGCAAGGAGATCCAACCAGTCCATCCTAAAGGAGATCAGTCCTGGGTGTTCATTGGAAGGACTGATGTTGAAGGTCCAGTACTCTGGCCACCTGATGTGAAGACCTGACTCAGTGGAAAAAACCCTGACACTGGGAAAGATTGAAGGCAGGAGGAGAAGGGGACGACAGAGGATGAGCTGGTTGGATGGCATCACTGACTCCAATGGACATGAGCTTGAGCAAGCTCTGGGAGTTTGTGATGGACAGGGAGGCCTGACGTGCCGCAGTCCATGGGGTCAAAAAGAGTTGGACACAACTGAGCGACTGAACTGAGCACTATATATGCATGCTACTAGACAATTTTTCTACTTTTTAAAAACATCTTTATTGGTTATCAGTAATTATCTTTTAACATTATTGTCTTAGGACCAGGAAATACAGACTTTAACCTACAGAAATGTCCAAAGATGAAAATTTTTCTGTCAAAATTTAATACGCCAAGGTCTCCATTAGTGTTCGCTATTCTTGGTAGTCGCGTTGTTTGTGATGGCTGGCTTGTGATACCCTGGCCATAGCAACTCAAAGGGGAGTCTGCTAAAGAGCTTCTGATAAATAAGCTTCCTTCCGACAAAAAGACAATTAAGGAGAAATGTCCTCTTTTCTGTCTCCCCACGGGATTGTATGAGAACATGGGGTCCAGGACAACAGAGACCACCTTACTGCTACAAGGAAGCAAGCTGAGAGGGAATGCCAACCACCGTGGCTGGCACACGGACAGACAGGAAGAGCCCAGGTCCTTGGTATCATCTTTGAGCCACTGATTTAGTAAATCCTGGAGGTGCTCCTGTTTTTGAGCATATGAATTCTCTTCCTTGTTTAATCCGCTTTTAATGGCATATTCTGTTACTTGCAGCCAAAAGCACATTATCTGATGGACTCAGTGAGTTTACCAGAGTCGATCATCTTTCAAACATTGGCACCAAATGTTCAAAACTGCCAGGGCTCGTATCACTGAAAGCAGCAATGTTGTTTCTTGACCCAAAGCAAACCTGTGCGTGTCAAAGTGTTCCATAGACTGACTTTACCTGCTTTATTCTCATTCCTCTTGAAATACAAGCCTTATAGTTTTCTCCACTGAACTAAAAAAGCATAGATTGGATAGGCTAAATACGCCGATTGGTTTATTTTTAATAATGCAGAAAAATAAAAGTAATTGAAGCCCAAATATTTTAGTAGACAGCTATCAGAATTCCCCATAGGACTGTACTTTGTAGCAATTTATTTTCCACAGGGCACATCATCCTTCGTCACACACTCTTAAGGTGCAGACAACACCCTTTCCATGTGTCTGCCATGCCTCTTCTCCAACAGGGTTGCCCCACCAGCAACTTCCTCCAGGGGGGAAAAATCTGCCAGAGTCACTTAATGTGGGAAGGACCACAGGCAGTAAGCAAACTTCAACTATACCCTGACCCAACTGCTTTTACAGTGTCTTTGCTGCTGCTGCTGCTGCTAAGTCGCTTCAGTCGTGTCCAACTCTGTGCGACCCCATAGACGGCAGCCCACCAGGCTCCCCCGTCCCTGGGATTCTCCAGGCAAAAACACTGGAGTGGTTGCCATTTCCTTCTCCAATGCATGAAAGTGAAAAGGGAAAGTGAAGTCGCTCAGTCGTGTCCGACTCCTAGTGACCCCATGGACTTCAGCCCACCAGGCTCCTCCCTCCATGGGATTTGCCAGGCAAGAGTACTGGAGTGGGGTGCCATTGCCTTCTCCACATTCCCATAAATAAAAACAGGTGCGTGCTTAACACCCTCCTTGGAAAGGTATGTTTAAAAAAAGAGTCAGTTTCTCTCACTGTCAGATTTCACTGTTATCTTGTGAAGACCTTTCAAGACTTTTCCCATATAAACTATGTCAGGAGAAATCTTGAAATGTATCACCCGATCTGAATTGCAGATGACAAATGGCCCGGGTTTCCCATCATTCCAATGTTGTCAATTTGGCCTTCCTCCCCCCTGACTCAGGACAGACTATGGGACTCCAGACTCAGGCCTGCATTAAGCATCACGTCCAGTAAATGAATTTATTTCCTTTACCAATATCATTGCATCAGGGAGACTCGGGGGCAACACTGCCTTGGAAGAACATTCCTGGTAACTGCAGATATGTCCATTTCCTTCCTGTAGTCCCAATAAAGATGAAATTCAAAAAGGGAAGAAACAATGAAGACGGAATGCAGCTTGGTCTGTTTCAGAATCCCCCTCCACATTTCACACAAATTCACTGGATGATAAAAACCCAGCGCTCAAAGGAGTGCGACAGTATGGAGCCAACGGCCCTCCACCTGCACACCTCGCCCAGCACCACCAAGCTCTCGGGTGACACCCAGGGAGGGGTCCCTGATACTGGGTGCCAGCCCCTCGATGCAATTCACTGCCTTCCCGAAAGCTTCCCTCCTCGATGTGGCGATCACACCTCCTCACCTTCCTCCTCCAGGAGCTTTGTTAACTTGCCGGATTTGCTTTCCCGTGCTTAGATCATCAGAAACGCGCTGCTGCACCGGAGCACCTCGCGGAGGAGCAGATGCGGCCGGGAGCACCTGGGGACTGCTGCGGGCTGGACGCTGGGCCCGGCACTCAGCACCCCCTCGCCACCCTCCCTTCCATCACGTCGCCACCTGTGCTTTGCGTGTTCCTGAGACTCCTTGGGGAACAAATGCGGCGAGTGGCATTCAGGAGGCTCTCTGATTCCTGCAGTGACAAGTTCTCCCTTCCATCCCTGCGTTTCCACGTGCTAATTGTAAATGCAGATACTAAGAAATGCCTCCCGAAAGCACAGGCTTGAAACTCAACCCAGACGAAGGTGCAGCAGCTGCCAGGACGCCAACACTCAGATTTCAGTCCGAGGCACGCCTTGGAAGTGACGGCAGGCTCCCGGTTCCCCTTGTCTTCAAGGGCAGAACAGGCCCCAGCGGGAGGCCACCACTGAGTCTGAGGGCCCAGCCATGTGAGGTTTCTCAACCTCTTACAATTATTAGAACACCTGTACTAAATAACCTCCTCCAGGATAAAGTGGTCCTGGATCTCTGAAATGACTCATTTCTTAAGGAGGCGGCTTTATTGATTGCGTCTCTCCGTCAGCAGAACACGGAGGAAAAGCAGGTTCAGAACGTCTTGAAGTTTTTTCTCACCTGCGTTGCAAGGCATGATACATCTGCTTTGAAACTCTTCTTCTCCTGCAATGCTAGTGAAAACCAACCCAGATTTAAATGGCACTAAAAAGGCAACCGTAGGCAGCCCGAGGATGAGAAGGTACTGTTTATTTGGATTGAGAGCTGAATGGAAAGAGAATTTCTTCCTAACATCAGATGCTTTGGGGAAAAGATAATTCAGGGAGGAACCACGCAGGAATGACAGAAATGCAGTTTTAAGTGAATAAACTTCCTCCTGCTTTTCAAGATGTGCCGAGTGCCCGTGTCATATGCTTAGTTTATTTTAAAGCAGCTGGTCACTTAAATCGAAAATCACACAGATGGATGAAAAGTTCTCTCGGGATTAGGAAATGTCTCTCAAAGACCCATGGCCACATGGGCCGTCAGCGAGGCTGGGGCTTCAGCCGCTGTGCCCACAAGCCCGCAGACTCCTACTGTCCAGGTAGAGGTCTGGCTGGAAGTGGGTTTGATTCCTTCCAATGCAATTTCTTCTTCAGTCAGGGTCTCTTTCCTAAGCAGTAGGGCTCAATTCAGGCATGGGCATGTTATACAGGAAATGATGGAGGAAATATTCCAGGTTCTAAGGAAATTCAGGTCTTGTTTAATCTCTGAAATTTCCTGAAGCCTTGAAAGAGCCCTGGGCCAGCCTCACCCCAGAGCTCTCTCTGCCAGGACTTGGGGAGGGTTCTGAGACCAGCAATAGCTACACCCACAGCTGAAGTTCCTGAGCATCCCTAGACTTAGGATCAAACCTGACCAAGCCAGACAGAACCCATCAGTGCAACCCCTGACTCATTGCTACACCAGCACAGTCTAGAAACACACAAGTGGATGCCACTAACTTGTTGGAAATCTGCTCTCAAGCAACCTCTAACCTTTCATCAGTGCTCACATGTTCCAAGAACTATGCTAAGGCATTTTACGTAAAATATCTTATCATTCCTCACAGCAAGCAGGTTCAGAAGCTACTCTTGGTTTTCCCATTTTATAAATGAAGAAGCTGAAATACAGGGTGTGTAGGTAACCCTCCCAAGGCCACAGAGCCAGTAAATACTAGAGCCAGAACTGGTCCCACACAGTCCAACTCCAAAGACTTTACTCTTTGAATTACTGCAGGATTCACTCAAACGCACACACATACACACATACACACACACATTAAAAACTCTGTTTAACTTGCTGAATAGTATTAGTACAGTGAGAAAGTATGAGAATCTTTTCTTTCTTGGACTAAAATATTTGCAGTAATACTCTCGGCAGAGCTGGGGGATGGGGTTGGTCTCTCATTGCTGCTGAGGGTATATATAGGAACAAATTTTCTGAAAGGCAAATGGCAATAATACCAAATGCTTGGGGATTTCACCTACTACTCCAAATCAGCAAATTTATTTCCAAGGATTTATCTTAAGGCAGCAATCTAGGCAAATGGGAAAAGATGACTACACGGTGATTTCATCACTGCATTGTTTGCAATGGAATGAGAGATGACCACAGTGCTCAGTAATAGGGAGCTGGCTAAACAGACTGTGGTATGTCCATCGATTGGAACACTAGCAGCTACTCAAAATTGTGATTTCAATATGTATTAAAAAAGTGAAAGTCACCCAGTCGTGTCCGACTCTTTGCGACCCCATGGACTATACAGTCCATGGAATTCTCCAGGCCAGCATACTGGAGTGGGTAGCCTTTTCCTTCTCTAGGGGATCTTCCCCAACCTAGGGATCGAACCCAGGTCTCCCACATTGCAAGCAGATTTTTTACCAGCTAAGCCACAAGGAAAAATATGTATTAAGTGATGAGGAAATATGTTGGAGGTACACTGGTAAATAGATACAAAGCCGTACATATAATATAACTAACTGCATTTTTTTTTTTTTAACTTACACATATACTGGGAGCTTTAATGAAAAACATTTTTTATCCCTGTTATTTTAACTCTGATTAGAATGGCTTCCCATTCCAGTATTCTTGCCTAGGAAGTCCCATGGACAGAGGAGCCTGGCAGGCTATAGTTCATGGAGTCTCAAAGAGTCAGACACAACAAAATGACTGTGTATCTTTTGGCTTGTGGAATTGCATGCAAGTATTTATTTTTTATTTCCTCTGGATTAATAATGTGTGTGTGTTTGTGTGTGTGTTGTAATCAAAAATTTTAGGGGACTTCTCTGGGAGTCCAGTGGTTAGGGCAGGGGGCATCGGTTTGATCCCTTCAGGGAACTAAGATAACCGATGATAAGATTAAGTTAGTAAATTGCTTATATAGACTGACAAATCTCAGCTGTATTGTTTAGGCAGATAAAGATGCGAAATCGATTATGAAATGTCAACATTTTCTTATTACAGGTAAGACAGAACTAAAAGTAGCAAATGCCTTGTGAACTCAGCTACCCCTTTAATAATGACCCTTTTACTCCCTTGGGTTCCAAGCTGCTCTAGAGAGGAGCGCATGAGTTCCCGTTACCCTGGGGACAGGCGTGACATCCACAACCGATGGGATCCAAGCGGACAAAGCGACGACCTCTGACCTCAGCAAGGGCGGTGGCCACAGCCTGGCTAACGTCCGTGTGTGGACGGCCTTCTGTCCTGTGGTCTCTGCAGAGAAGACAAGCCAGAGGCACAGCCACGCGCGCCTCAGATCATCTCCAAACTGCAGTGCTGGAAGCCCTGCACTGCCAGAGTGCTTCGTGCTCCAGCTCTTCCCGTTGCACACCATGCTCACAGGCCAGAGGGTGCTCACCGTGACTCCAGCCGCCTTTGGCCTCTTTCTTCAGCCACTCTTTCAAGGCTCTCCCAGATCGGAACACAGAGCTCCAGGGCCCAGGGACACAGGTCTGCACTTTCAGGGTATCAAGCAGCCTGGCTTTTCTTACGCTATAAGTCCCGCCACTCTTCTTTAAAAAAAAATGTTATTTGGCCACAGGGTGCCCCCACCCCCAGAAAAAATGAGTCAGCTAAATTTTTTGCTGGCGGAGCCAAAGATTAAAGCACATGCTCAATAAAAGGCAGGCTGCAGACACTGTGTTGAATGCAAAAACAAGCGGCTGTAAACCGTCCCGCAACCCACACACTTTTGCCGTTTGTTTATGGCTTCATCCAACAAATGTGCTAACTGATAGTCAAAGGCACACTCTTTGACAAGACTGAATATGCTGACAATATGGGAGCCCAGGTGAGTAATTGTTTCCACCACTTACAATAGGATTAAGCATTTATCAGATAAGGAAAACGCTGCCATTCAATTGGGAGCAGGGGCGACAGCTCAAATATAAAGCATTCGGAGTGTGTTTCTTTAGCTGATAAACATCTCCATCTATTTTCTTGGTTTTACATCAATTTTATCTCTATAGAAATCACGGGATTCTGTTTTTAAACACCAGACAGATATATTTACATTCATTTGGGTACAAAGAACTGCACGTGTGTATGTGAACTGTGTGTGTATTCGAGTGTGCATACAGATACATACCATAATGTGCTATAGTTATTTTGCATAGAAAACCATATTTTAATCACTTTGATAAAAATATTTAGTGAGCACATTGTGCGAAATCTAAGGGCTAGCAAGGGATTCAAAAATGAACACTAAATTCAATATGTTCTCAAGAAGCTTACCATTTTTCAGTTAGTTAGAAAAAGAGTAAACAACAACTATTAGGTAAACTTAATCAAGTGACAATAGAGGTGTGAGAAAGTATTACTGGTATTTCAAAAATTATATGTAAATATACACATAAAGATGGGTATAGATTAGGGGTTGTCAGTCTTTTTCCATAAAGAGCCAGAGAGCAAGTAAATTAAGTTTTGTACGCCGTAATCGATGTCGTCACTACTGGACTCTGCCGTCGTAGCCAAAAGTGTCCACCAGGTCATGCAATTCAATCACTCTGTCGTGTCCAACTCTTTGCAACCCCATGAACCGCAGCATGCCAAACCCATGTCCATTGAGTTGGTGATGCCATCCAACCATCTCATCCTCTGTGGTCCCCTTCTCCTCCTGCCCTCAATCTTCCCCAGCATCAGGGTCTTCTCCAATGAGTCAACTCTTCGCATGAGGTGGCCAAAGTATTGAAGTTTCAGCTTCAACATCAGTCCTTCTGATGCTTTTGAACTGTGGTGTTGGAGAAGACTCTTGAGAGTCCCTTGGGCTGCAAGGAGATCCAACCAGTCCACCCTAAAGGATCAGTCCTGAGTGTTCATTGGAAGGACTGATGTTAAAGCTGAAACTCCAATACTTTGACCACCTGATGCGAAGAGCTGACTCATTTGAAAAGACCCTGATGCTGGGAAAGTGTCCATAGACAACATGCAAATCAGCGGGTGTGGCTGCTTTCCAATAAGATTTTATGGACATTGAAATTTGAATTTCGTAGTAATTATCACATTCTTGCAAAATATTATTTTTCTTTTTATTGCTTTTTTCAACCTTTTTGAAATGTGACAACCATCCTTAACTCATGTGCTATGAAAACAAGAGGTGCACCAGCTTTGACCTGTGGGCTACCGTTTTCTGGTTCCCGATGTAGAAAGAGACAAACTCAAGAAGTGGAGATCACAACCAGCTAGGGTGTAAAAGAGAGAACTCAGGAAAAAGCTTCATGGAGAACACAGCTTTCAAGGTGACTCATGAAGAAGGAGGATGTTTGGAAGATATGGTAGTGATGCCAAAATCTCAGCCTCTGTGCACCAGTTGCCAAATCAAATCTTGGAGACAAAGTTTTGGGTAAAGTAAAAAAGAATAGTTTCATTGCTTTGCCAGGCAGAGAGGGCCACAGCAGACACAGACCTTCAAAACTCTGTATTCCAACCCAGGGGGATTTGGTGAGCAGTCTTACAGCGATGGTTGGAGGGCACGGTTGCTGATAAGGGTCAGGGTGTGTGCTGGGTCTGCATGCCTTTCCTCTGGCCTCAGGTGGTCTCTTGATGAACTTCTGCTGTTCTGGAGGTTATCAAACTGTGACCTCCTCTCTGAAATGAAGAATGCTTTGTCAAGTGGTTCAGTTCAGTCGCTCAGTTGTGTCCGACTCTTTTCGACCCCATGGACTGCAGCACGCCAGGCCTCCATGTCCATCACCAACTCCCAGAGCTTACTCAAACCCACGTCCATTGAGTCGGTGATGCCATCCAACCAGCTCATCCTCTGTCGTCCCCTTCTCCTCCTGCCCTCAATCTTTTCCAGCATCAGGGTCTTTTCCAATGAGTCAGCTATTCACATCAGGTGGCCAAAGTATTGGAGGTTCAGCTTCAACATCAGTCCTCCCAATGAACATCCAGGACTGATCTCTTTTAGGATGGACTGGTTGGCTCTTCTTGCAGTCCTAGGGACTCTCAAGAGTCTTCTCCAACACCACAGTTCAAAAGCATCAGTTCTTTGGAGCTGAGCTTTCTTTATGGTCCACCTCTCACATCCATACATGGCTACTGGAAAAACTATAGCTTTGACTGGACGGACCTTTGTTGGTAAAGTGATGTCAAGTGGTTAGCATCTTCTATTTTGGGTGGAGTGGGGGCGCGGGTTAGTCCCACTGAAAAGCTCCATCAACAGGGAGCCCAGAGCAAGGAGCCTGCCCCAAGACCGTGCTGTGGTTTCTTGGCTTCTCCTCCCTGGTTTCCGCGTGCCCTCCCCTCACTGATCAGCAACTGCTTGAATCTGCTGCTTGGAACTCAGGGAAGGCTGTGGAGGCCGAAGCTGCTTCTTACTAACAGGAAATGGCGAGCACAGAAAGGCTTCCATGTCCAGAAGCCCCACAGGTTCTGCTCAGTTTCAGCAACAGGATGGAAAAGGCAATGGGAGAGGAAAAGGGACTGAGGTGAAGAATGCCAGGCTGAAGAGTTTGGTGGTGGCATAGAGGAATTCACAGCCAAGGGACAGGCTTCAAAGAGTCAAGGAAATATGTTAAATCAGGGGAAAATTATCCCAGCTGGTACCTGGAAAGTAGAAGGAGGGAGGTTTATTGAGGTTTGCAACCATCCAGCTGAGTTACCATGAGAGACTTGACCTTCCAAAGGGTCCATGGGACTGAGAATGGGAGGAAGGATTCAAGGGACAGTGATGAAGCCGTGGAGAGACGTGATGGCAGAAGGCCTGTGGCACATGAGAAAAGGGATGGAAGCCAAACTCTGCAGTTCTCATGGGGACCTGCAAATGTGACGTCATGAACAGAGACAAAAGGGACAAAAGATTCATTTTTTAGGGAGATTATTCGAAGGACAATGATCATCTTAGGGCACATGAAGGCAAGCACCCAAAGGAGTTGACAGTTCCCTAGTTCTAAATCAGTCTCCACACACAGCCCGTCTTCTCTAGCTGCAGATTATCCATAACCTACCATAAACAGCTGAGACGACTTCAAATCGGTATGGAGGATTACCTCCCAGGAACATCTTTTTAAGTGCTGTGAAAATCCAGGCTCAGATAGCTGTCATTCTTCCTCTACATCTTGGCAGAAAACTAGTTAAGAACCACTGCTACCAACAGCTTCCAAACTCAAAAGTTTCACGTCTCCTGTTGGTCAAAACCTCTGCAAAACTGAATGCTGAACATTACCTTTGCCTTACTTATCTTCATGTAAACCATGAGCCTGAGCCTCAGAGAGATGTTTGGGCTTCACGTGTAGTTTGAGAATCCTCAGCCTACGAGTAATGCTGTCCGACAGAACGCTCTGCAAGGAGGACAGTGTTCTGATCTGTGCTGTCCAGTATGTGAGCCACTAGCCCATGTGGTTAGTGAATACTTGGAATGTGTCTAGTGTGACTGAGGAACTAAGGTGTAAATTCACTTTATTCTGAGCCACCTTTGTGGTAGGTGGTTACCTTGTAGGACGGGGCAGGTATGGGTGATAATTGCAGCTGAGGAGTGGGTGCAGCAGTCCAGGGAGTAACGGGAAGAGCACACCCAGAATCCCAGAGTGAGGCGGCATTTGGGGCTGGCAGGAGGCAGAAGAGCCATAAAGAGGGGCACAAGATGAAGTCCTCGGAAAAATGCCCCCCAAATTGCCTAGGCTAAGGAGCAAAGGAGATTTACGAGGGAAGACTGGTCACCAGTTTCAGCACAGGTGTAACAAACCCGAGGAAAGACAAAGACATTTTCACAGAAAGTGGATGTTAGCTGATCACTAGGGACTGCTGATACCTGCGGGAGTGTGATCTGGGCACAGTCAGATTGCGGTGGGTTTAAGAATGACCTGGTGGAGGTTTGGGGTCGGCAGGTGCAAACTATTATCTATAGGATGATAAACATCAGCCTGTCGTATCAGCACAGGGAACTCTAGTCAATATCTGCCATAAACCACAGTGGAAAATAATATGAAAGAGAATGCATATATACGTATAACTGAATCACTTCGCTGCACAGCAGAAATTAACAGTGTTGTAATTCAACTATACTTCCATTTTTAAGAGTTTTTTTTTTTTAAAGAGAGACATCCTAAAGCACCCTCAGTTCGCTTTTGTCTTCAGACAGGTATTTGCTTATCCTGCCCCCAAGAGCTGCTTGTTTACTTTCTTCCTGCAGAGCCCTGGGGAGAAGGACGTGACATTCTTCCCTGTGCGTTTGCTTCCACATCTCATCCAGATGTTGCTTCTCCTGAACAGAGACCTGAACATTTGTGGCAAAACGCACCAACCTCGATGCTGGAACCCTGTTACAATGTGGACTATATTTGAATAAACACGTCTGGGTCGCTAAGTTCCTCCCAGCAAATGTTCTAACATCCTCCCGTTTCTTTCTCCCATTTGTTCAGTTCGTTTCAAAAATAATAATCATTGTTCTTTGTCCTTTTGTCCAGTTCGTTACTGTCTTGCATTTTTTTTTTTAATTAGAGAAATTTAGTGCAACATGTTATGCGTCTGATTCTAAATGTCGACAGTAAAGCTCTCCAGACTCATGATCTCTGTGACAAATGTAACTCCGTCTCATTGCCGAGTCACAGAGGCACAAGCATTAACATGTTATGCTATATGACAAAATACTGCCCTTTTGGAAAGGGCCGGAATTGATGTTACTATGACAACTCCAAATTTCTGACTTTGGCATGTAAAATTCCAAGCGTACAGTAGTGTTACAACACACGGGTGTTTGTAAAATTTTGTCTGAACACTGAGATCTTTATTACAAGTCTTCACTGGGAGCCACAGGAAGTGTCCCTCCACTCACAATGCACATCACTGAAAGAGATGGGAGGGTATGTGTGGTTGCAAAATATTATGAAATCAATTAAAATCTTATTTCTTTTTGTAGCAGCTACACTTATAAACACATACATACAGTATGCAGCCCTGGATACAAATACAAATAAAACATAAAGAGAAAACATATAAAACCTCATAAATATACAGTATCCTGCCTTATCAATATTCATTTATGCATATCTCTGCACTCACGCATTAATAAAAGCACATATATTGGATTTGAATGTGTGAGGGATGGGTAGGGAAGCTGTAATCAAGATATTCAAGCTCTCCTCTTCATGGAGAAGGATTACATTATCTCTCTCAGCCTATTATGTCTTCTGAAATTTCCAAATGTATGTTTTGGCCTCTTCAACTTTAGTCTTTTGCATTTAAGTAATGAGACAGTTAAGTACAATAAATGGATCACTCAAGGGCATTACAGAGAATGTTCTGATCTATTTAAAGCCTTTAGCTTCGGAGCAAAGGCCCGGTTTACTGTGACCTTAGTGAATTCAAACCGTTTTGTTTCACTAACAAGTGAAGCATATATTTCAATAGAGTTAATGTAGGACTAGCTTCTTAAAAAGCCTCCGTTTCAGGGGGTTGGGAGGTGAGGGGAGCTTATTTCTAAACCCCCGCCCCAGATGTTTTTAAGACAGCGTCTCACACACTGCTATACATAAAACAGGTAAGCAGCAAGACCTACGGATAGCGCAGGGAACTATGCCCAGTGTGTGTAATAATCTATAATGGAAAGGGATCTGAGAAAGAGTAGAGAAGTATATACCTATATATACAGAAATGTAGTCAGTCGTGTCTTGACTTTTTGTGACCCCGTGGCCCGTGGCCCACCAGGTTCCTCTGTCCGTGGGATTCTCCAGCAAAAGCACTGGAGTGGGTTGCCATGCCTCCTCCAGGGTATGTCTGTATATGTATATAGAAGAATTGCTTCACTATAGATATCAAAGAATCACTTTAAACTAACACAACATTGTAAATTAACTACATTTCAATTGAAATAAAGACAGCACCTCAAACATAACATCAGTTGATGAAAACTTGAGCGGTATATGGGCCCTGCAGCTCTGTTTCATTTCTTTTAGTAATTAGTGGCACAAATATAGTTTTCTTCAAAAACTCAAAGCCCTGACACTCTTTTGTGAGAGGTCTGTGCTTTTTCTCAACTAAGCCTTTCCAGTTTCCCCACAGGACCCAGGGTTCGGGATCCTTCTATCTTTTTATTGGGTGACTCTCAACGCTGAGGCCACGCCCAGCTCTGAGAGGAGATTCTGAACTGTCTCCTAGGCCTTCCTGTCCCTTAGGTGTCGTCCTCTTCTATAGCGTTTGTTATTCCTTTGGCAACTGTGAATAATGCACCAACGTCCTTACTAAAGATCAGTTGTTTTATGGAACCAGGATAGATAATTAGCAAATTAATTCATTAGAGTTATTCTCCTATTACTGAACCAATCGTCTGTATAAGCAAAATGTCCTTAGTTTATAAAAAAAATATCTGGCCTATGAGTGAATAATCATGAGCCTATTTTTCTAGAAAGAGTTTAAAAAGACATTGCATTGTGTTCTTACCCAAACCAACTAGGAGCTTGTCACGGGGGCCAGAGGCAGCCGAGGGCACCAGGAGTCAAGAGGCCAAACACCTCAGACAGGGAGCCCTGATTTCATAGTAGCTCACATTTATTGAGCTCTTACGGAAAGCAAGGTGCTAGCTGTAGAACTTTCCAGCTGCATGCTGTAGTCCTCACAAAAACCCCATAAGGATAAGGCAGTGATATAGTGATACAAGGTTAGGTGACTTGTTCAGGTTCATACAACCAGAAAGCAGTGAGCCAGGATTTGAATCCAGACAGCCTGGCTCCAGACCACATGTGAGTGTTTTCTTGACTGAACTTTATCAGACCTCTTAAGGAGAGTCAGTGTTTGGGGCATAGAGTGTTGGACACTCTTGAGGCACCCCTGTTACCATCTGAGGATGTGACGGGTCTTCCTATGAGTGGGAGCTTCAAAGCGGTTCCTCTCTGTTCAGACAGTTTTGCCCCTTGTATGTCTGACATTGAAATATGTGCCCTATGTCCCTTACGTCAGTGACAGAAGGAAAGGCCAAACTTACACCTTAGTGGTAAAATTTTCTCTTTATAATTGCATAGTTTTTTCTTTTATTAAAGTAATAATCTTTTATTATGGAAAATGTTTTAAAAACAAAACCAACACTCTTAATAGTTACGCCCTCTTCATGGCCACTCCTGATGGTAATGCCACGGATATTAGCCCTTTAACATTCTCCGTTCTTGTTGTTCATATGTTTCAATCCTAAAGGAAATCAACACTGAATATTCATTAGAAAGACTGATGCTAAAGATAAAGCTCCAGTACTTTGGCCAGCTGATCTGAAGAGCCAAAGCATTGGAAAAGACTCTGATGCCAGGAAAGATCGAAGGCGGGAGGAGAAGGGGGCAATAGAGGATGAAATGATTGAACAGCATTACCAACTCAATGAACACAAGTCTGAGCAAACTCCCGGGTTTGTGAAACCTGGCGTGCTGCAGTCCATAGGGTCACAAAGAGCCAGGCACACCTGGGCTACTGAACAACATCCATGAAGTTTCATATGTATCTTATTCATTTCACTTTAGATCAGAAGCCTTATGCCTCTTATTTATTACCAAGTCAATGGCTTTATGATATTTCATTGTGTGTAATATCTAATGTGTTTACAATTAAACATTTGTGTTTTCCTTCTTTTCTTTTTGTACTTTTATAGATAATACTGAAATGAACATCTGTGTGTGTTTCAGATTATTGCTAACATGAATAAGGTAGACTTTTAGACATGGGATTACTATGGCAATGACATAATCCTTCACAAGGCTCTTTCTGGTAGTTCCTGTCAAATTGCTTCCTAGAATCTTCTACGGAATTCTCTCTAGAAGCCTGAAGCATTTAGTGAAACAACGACTGTTTGGGGAGATTAAGTTAAGGTATGTGCCAGTCCTGTTAGCAAAGTAAAGCCTCAGAAAGCTCCATGTTTGAAACTCATTAACGTCAGCTTCTCAGAATTGCCTTCCCAAAGTCAGATGCCAGGAGGGTGCCCTTGGCTCTCACTGACGACAATCAAGGCCACAGCCGTGTGGGCAAAGCCACTGCTGGACACCGTCTCCAGCGTCGGCCCTGATCCCTTCCACGGGAGTGAACAAACTCTGTCTTACTTGAATCTCTGGTACACAACTGTTTTTTCCCTTTAGGAAAAAAAGCATAGTTCCATCTTTGCCTGGAAAGTCAGGAAACCTAAAACTTCAGTAAGTACCCTGCAGTAGCCTACAACTACAAACTCCTCAGGAGCAAAAGGCTGCCCACCGTCTTGTCCCAGCACGGCACTCCAAACACCTCTTCTGTTATTGCTGCAAGCAAACGCTCTGCCCTGGACAATTGAAGTCCCACTTTTTGATGGCTCTTCCCCTGTCTTCAGCATGCTCATTACAGGCACGGTTCCCTTACTGCAACACCTCATTTGGATCGCACATGTGAGTCTATATTCTTTACTTGCCTTTTATGTCCAATTTGGTGACTGGGTCATAGGCCCCCAGAGAGTGTCTCTCCTGTCCTCATCCAGGAGGAGTTCTTAGAGGAGAGGATCTTATAGCTCAGGCTTATGTAGTGATCTCTGTGGAATCTGTTGTGTATTCCCCCGAGAAACACAGTAGAGTGAGAAGAACCCATTACTGCCCCGTATAACGTTTAAGGACTTAAAATCCTTTCATATCATAGTAACCTCTAATAAAGGCAGAGTCACTTAAGTGTGGAAGTCATTCTCCTGCCGGATAGAAACAAACTGCTAAACGGATCTGTTTCCATCGCTGGCCCTACAGCTGAGGGTCAGGTCTCAGGGAAGAGTCTCCCGAGTGGTCAGCAAAGCAGACATGTTGACTCAGTACCCATTACATGCACCAAACCTCTCTCTGAGAAAAGGGGATGATTCTGAAAACTCTCTTGCAGTTTGGTTAGGGTCTAGAAATCCCTTTCTGTACCCCTGCACCAGAGACGGTTCCTCAGCAGCACTCCTTAAACCAGAACACGTCTGTTTTGCAGGAACATCTCTGGAGAGTGCTTGTGTTCTCCAGTAAGCCACTCTTCTTCAATATGGAAGCTCAACAAACCAGCTTGCATCCCTTTGTAGCCCCCAATGATTCCCACTCAACTTTCCAGAATTACTTGAGAACTATTCAGTAGGCCTCTCCCTTTGTGGAATCAGAATTCCACCTGTATGCCTTAGTCAGGAATAGAGTCATGAAATGTTACTGAACAAGGTTCTTGAGGAAAGAGATCCAGGGCCAATGTTCACATTAGCAAAGGAACCAGCTCACTGAGGAAGCCACCAGGAGAGGAGGAAGTTGGAGGTAACTGAATGTTTCATCTGGAGAAGTCTTTAAGTCTCAGGAGGGCAGGGTAAGGAAGACAGACTTCTTGATCCAAGAGGATCTTCAAGTTTCTCGTGTCTGAAGTGTGGAAACATCCCAAACTAGCCACTGAAAGAGGATGAGGCAGCTTTGAAACAGGCAGTGACATCTTCCCCTAATTCCATCCAAACCCTAGAGCAGAGAAAATGCAGAAGACACCATCCCACTCCTAGAGACCGGGAAGTGGCTAATGGAGCCATATATTCATCATATTGATTGGTCCATTGATTTTTTCCCCATTTTTAAGCACCCTTTTCTTGGTCCTGTGCCAGAGATGCTTTAAAGAACTTAAACAAGACTTACACCAAATCGTGCCAATGGCCTCCAGGGAACCGGCTAAGTAACTTTATCTCTTGTCACAAGTGCAGCTGTGCAGGTGAATCTCCTTCAGAAGAACCTGCAGAATTTCGGATCCAAACAGCTACTCAACCTATCAAATTAAGAACTCCCACTGGGCGGGGAGGTAAGGAAAACCTAAGTGGTGAGCCTGGACAGTTGGGCTAAGATATTACAAAGAAAAAAATTTGCTCAGGTCGCCCTGCTAATGAAAGTTGAAAGATTCTTATCTCAGCATCAGGGGTATGGATGGAGCATATCCACTCTCACAGGAGCAATCCCAGAAATTCTGACACCCCCAGCTCCTTAATTCATTAGTGCTCTAGTTCTACTGTATTTGAGAACCATCTGGAACGTAGTTTAAAGAGCAGATCCCTGGATACACCCTCATCCACTCTGGTTCAGTAGGGAGAGGGCCTAGAAACCTGCATCATAACAAGCAGATTTTTAGGTGAAAGTGTTCTTTGAATTCAACTTCTCCAACTCTACAAACAAGTTTACCACAAAACTTTATTTGGTATAAAGTGAATGCTGTTAAGTATTTGGAAGGTTGATAATTATCCCTTAATTGTTGGCCATTCATTCTTATCTAGAGAGCCCCTGGCCAACCCATGAGCAGAAATACTCAAAGAATGGTGTTAACTAGAAATTTTTGACTCCAAGTGGCAGAAACTGGCTTACTGATTTCAGTCAATTCAAACAAACCAGGACTGATGCTGAAGCTGAAGCTCCAATACTTTGGCCACCTGATGCAAAGTGCTGACTCACAGAAAAGACCCTGATGCTGGGAAAGATTGAAGGCAGAAGGAGAAAAGGGCAACAGAGGATGAGATGGTTGGATGGCATCATCGACTCGATGGACATGAATTTGGGCAAACTCCAAAAGATGGTGAGGGACAGGGAAGCCTGGCTTGCTACAGTCCATGGGGTCACAAAGAGTCTGACAAAACTTGGTGACTGAACAGCAAAAGCAAACCAGTGAGGCTGCAATGGTGTCCCCTGGAGTTTGATGACCTGAGATGTGGAACTAGAAATTCACAGCACTCTGCCTCTTGAATTTCTGCTAATGTCTCTCGCGAGCGAAACATTCCTTCCCTCCTTTTCTATTTATGGATGCCCCAAGTAACCTAATTAAACATGTAAGAGCTCTACACCCTGAGACTAAATTCCACCTCTAACTTGGGTTTGTTGCTACCTACAGTACAACCGATACAAATCCAAGGTCACCTAGAGGTCAGGTGTCAAAAGAAGGGTGGAGGGTAATCTTGACTAGAGAGTGGTAATGAATTTAAAGTTTCAATCATACTTTTTCTGAGCTTTCCATTTATCTCAAATCCTCACAGTCCCAAGAGGGATATCTTGTAACTAACCATGCCTTTATAGCAGGAAACAAATGGCTCTTTCTTAGAAGGAAAATAAAATATTATTACATGGACCAGATTTAGTCTCAGCAGCAGGTCAGCTCAAGGCATAACTGTCAAAAGGAAGAAAAACAACTTGATTCCCTTTATCTTCTCTGTCCAAGTCTTTACACTCCGAGTACGGCTACTGCTCACCCCCATCCTCTTTAATCCACAGAGGATTATTCAATCATTTGCACCGAGTGTGCATGGGTTAAGCTGAGCTGTCCCTTACTCCAGGGAAAAGATGCCCACGATAAGCTTAAGAACACCCATGTGAGTGACGGAACATTAGTTTTATTTACCCTGAAGGGGTCTCTTTCCTGGAGCACTGGGTGTATGAGTTAGTTCTTGTGCTAAGATTTTGTGCCTCTCACATTTGAGCAATAAAGCAAATCAAAGCGGACAGAGTATGATCAGGAGTCCTGATCTCAAAAGCAGATGTATTCTCAGATATATCTTTTGGCACTTCATGACCTATTTGCCTGTATCAGGAGGATTTTCTGTTTTTAAATATTTAAACAGGGTGAAAGAGTTCATTTCAGCCTCAGCGACAGGCAACCCCCTTGGTACTCCGCAGCTTGAACAGAATTTTCTTTCTGAAAAAAATTCATCCTCCGAAGGTTGAAGGTGGAGGTGTGTGTGTGAGGGGGGGGGAGGGGGGCGGGTTAGGGGGAGTTTGATCACAACTTAGCAAACCTTGACATTCTTTACAGACTCTGTCATCTGGTGCCTGGGGGCATTTCACCCACCCAGGTGTTCTCTCCTGGCAGCCAGTTGGGGTGTGTGCGTGTGTGTGCGTGCGTGCGTGTGTGTATATGTGTGTTGGTTTTAATCAAGCCCCAGACTTCTTTGCCTGAAATTTTATAAGTTCTTTCTGGGTTTAATTTGTGCATTTGAAGGAAGAATTACTAATAAGCATCTGGTCTCTTGGGAACAGACACTCATCAAAGTAGCCCATCAGACATCTGAGTCAGCTTCAAATGAGTCTCCCTTTGAGTCCAGGGAGTACAGTCTTAACTTTTCAGGCAAGCTGCGGCTCTTCGTTAAGAAGGGGTGAGCTCCCGCCAGTGAATCCAGCAGGACAGGAAGCAGAGATTTGTTCCCACGCCTCCTCTACCTTTCGGGAATCCACGCTGGAGGTGGGGGTAGGGCGTGGACTCATAGGCGCCACCTGGTGGCTGTGTGCGGAACAACAGGTAGAGACACAGGTTCTGGGTCACACAACAAACCTTTGGGGGGGCATCGGGGGAAGGGACACGGACAAAGCAGACCTCCAGAGGGGTACTCACGGGGAGGGCGTGCTAGTGACTGTGAGACCCCTGAAGGGAAGGAAGCGTTGGACAGCAGAGCTTGTTTCTGCTACTCAACCTGTCTTCTGTAACCACTCTTCAGGGAGATGGATAAACACAATAGCATGACCAACTCTTTATGACCCAGTGGACTGCAGCATGCCAGGCCTCCCTGTCCATCACCAACTCCCAGAGTTTACTCAGACTCATGTCCATTGAGTTGGTGATGTCACCCAACCATCTCATCCTCTGTCACCCCCCTCTCGTCCTGCCCTCAATCTTTCCCAGCATCAGGGTCTTTTCCAATGAGTCAGTTCTTCGCATCAGATGGCCAACGTATTGCAGTTTCAGCTTCAGCATCCATCCTTCCAATGAACATCCAGGACTGATCTCCTTTAGGATGGACTGGTTGGATCTCCTTGCAGTCCAAGGGACTCTCAAGAGTCTTCTCCAACACCGCAGTTCAAAAGCATCAATTCTTTGGCGCTAAGCTTTCTTTATAGTCCAACTCTCACATCCATACATGACTACTGGAAAAGCCACAGCTTTGACTAGACAGACCTTTGTAGGCAAAGTAATGGCTCTGCTTTTTAATATGTTGCCTAGGTTGGTGATAGTATATGTAGTGATTCAGAAAGGAAACTTGGAGACCCAGAAAGTTGAGTCAATCCTCACCTCACTGGTTGCTGGCCTCATCACCTGGAACGAGTCATTCAGCCCTCTGAGCCTGTGAAAAATGAGATGATGGTGGTACCAACCTCATATGTTTGCTGTGAGAGGTAAATGAGATGATACATGATGCATAGAATGCCTGGCAGAAAGCACATGCTCCAAAGGTTGTACAGGGATAACAAGCAAACACACTGCTATCAGACTTGTCTGGGAAACTCTGTTTCTCCCTCAAAATGAGAGCCATGCTTTTCTCGCAAGGCCAAAGGTCTGATGGCAGAGCTGCCTTTGAGAAGAGGGGAAGAATCGTTTTAGAAGCACTGTTAAGTCACTGTATTCCTTTTATGATGGTCAGCTTCAGTTAGCCAAGTAGAAGGGACTTGTAGCTTCTCTCCTTTTATGAGGAAGATGCCCACTGGGTGAAAATTCCATTTCTCTCTTCATTGAGCCAGATTTGACCAAACTAGATGTCATGAAGCCTTAGGAGATATTAGTCAGACAAAACAGATTTATTGGCCAGTTCCAGCAGCTTACTTCGATGTCCATTAAGATGAAAGTTGAGAGTTGGTGAAGTTTACATGACCATTCCATTTATCTCACTGAATCCTTACAGCAAGCAAATGAGGTTGTGACTATGCAGAGTGATTCTGTCTTAAACCACATCTCACCCAAAACCAGGGGGGATATTTCCTGTCCCACTTCCTGTCTGTCTGCTTTCTTGCTCTTTTTATTGAGTGTTTTAACATCAAGAGATTCTTTCTTAAGTATTGACCTTCTGGATACATCTGAGAGCCTCGCCCATACCACAGATGCTTTGCCTCTGCCCAAATACAGTGGGCAATCTGTTAAGGGGAAAACAGTTATAGACAAAGACTATCCAAACCCAATAGACTTCAATTTTGATTGATCTTTATGTGTGTGGGTAGAACGTCAATGAGAAAAACCTAAACAGGATAAAAGTGTGTAGAGGATGAAACCTCCTATTATTAGTGGAAGGCAGCAGATACTCAGTCAGCTTCTTCTCACCCCATTTTCCAGGCTAGCTCTGTGAGATAAAAGTCTTCCTAAAAAGGATTCAGGGCACAGGAGGGGTAGTGGGGTATGGCTATGATAGCCTTATTAATTTGGGATACAGTTGAGATGGCATGGAAATTAGTGTCAAGGAATTCAAAGAATGTCCAAGTGTAGGGACATCAATATTTTAAGTTTAATGACAGAAGGCATGTTTTTGACTCTCTTCTGTCGTATTATGCAGGAGAAGGCAACAAGAATAAGAAAGCCAATGGTTTCCATCCCTACCAAGGTGTCTGATGTACTTTGTTGATTGCATTTTATTTTGAGAGGTACTACATGAACAGGAATTATGTGTAATATCACAGGAGCTTATCACTGTGTAATGCTTCACTGTTTGAAAATTCCTTTTAAGTGGATTGTTCGGTTTGATCTTCACAACAATGAAATGAATTCCACAGATTATTATTAGAATTCAAATTTGACAAATGAGGTTCCAAGAGATTAAGTGACTTGTTCAGGTACCTTCTGCTAGTAAATAGTCACACTGAAGATAAAAAGATGATGTTGCTGGGAGCTTAAATGGGATACCAAGGAAACTTTAGGACTTCCTCCCCTGCAAATCTTTTAGAAACCAAGTGTTTTCTTTTCTGAATGAGGCATTTTGACAGGCGGTTCTGATGGAAGGTTAGGAAGAGAAGACCAGAAGACCTCTCCTAAGTATGCTGCTAGCCCTGTAATCGCCACTGCTTCTTGCTCTCTAAATGGGAGGGCGGTGATGATAATAATTAAGCTTTAGGTTTCCGTACTTCCTTTCATCTGAGCTCTTCAGCCAGACAGGAAGGAACCACCCCCTGCACGCCGTACGGCTCTTTTCAAGCTGGTCCACGTCCGTTAACTCACTAGACTTTAACTGGGAGGGAAAGACAAACGTCTGAAGGAAACCTCAGGAATCTGCACCCCCAAACGTGTGGTCAGGGCTGCTTTTTATAGAGCCGGATGTCACCACTTTAGAAAACTTTCTCAACAAATCAAGTTGCTGCTCTCCTGCATAAAAATGAAGTTAAGGAAGCGTCAAAGTCGCTAGTCAGCAACATCTGCAAGTTCAGTGGGAGAGTCTGAAGGCAGAGCACGAACAGAGATGTGAACACTCCCCAGCTCTGTGCCCGCCTCCTCCCAGCCTTCCACCTGCAATAGATGGCATTCATACCTCCCAGAGGAAATATGCTATTACTGATAATATGATCACTGAAACACTGGGAGTGGTTAGATGCCGAGCTCTGGCAGTGGGTTAATAAAAGGCCTAATGAAGAACAAAAAATCCTGCCAGTCGCTGTAAAAAAAATATTGCCCTTGGGAAATTATAAATCAGACACCATACTGTGAAGTTAAAAATATACATATATGTATATATGTACACACACACACACACATTGCACCAGTTTACTGATAAATGCAGGAGTGGGCAGACTGGTGACGAAACAAGCCTGTCACTGGACGGCCTTGAGGTTCCAGTCCACCTCACATGATGCAGTTAAACGCCTCCGCAGCACAAAGCCAAAACCACATGTACTCAGTCTCGTCAGACCACGCTGCGCCCCGCGGCAGAGAGCACGCCTGGTCCACAGATTCCTCCTAATCCCCAGCGCCTCACTCACCTTCTCTCCTTTTATGTTTTTCTCGCCTTTTCACTCATTGGTTTGCCTAATTTCACACTACTCATCTCAATAGACTCTTAAATGCTGCCTCTGGACAGAGACCTGTGTTAAGGGTTTGCTTCACTAAGCCCCCCTGAGCTGGTCTGGAAAGAACCCAGTGCAAAGGAGTTTCATGGGCAGCCTCACCCCAGTGCCCTCAGACCAACAGGGACACATGCAGGGGAGGCCCTGACCAGTGGCTCACCTTCCCTTCCAGCTAAATTGTCAGTGATCTGGAACAGGGCTTCCCTGATAGCTCAGCTGGTAAAGAATCCACCTGCAATGTAGGAGACGTGGGTTCACTCCCTGGGTTGGGAAGATCCCCTGGAGAAGGGAACGGCTACCCTCTCCAGTATTCTGGCCTGAAGAGTTCCATGAATTCTGTGGGGTTGCGAAGAGTCGGACACGACTGAGTGATTTTCACTAACAACTGGAAAAGGAGCCGCCCTCTCTAAGACTGGGACACTCCCACTCTTGCCTCAGGAGCCTGCGGGCTGCCTGATGAGATCCCGCCGAGCAGCTGCAGCTCCTATCCTGACTGCGTCCTTTCCTGGGCCACTTTTGCCGTGACCACCTTCTCACCTGCTGCCCTCCAACAAGCCAGTTCCTCCCCCACGGCAACTTCTGCTGACTCCACCCGGTTGATTGCAGGCCGACTGTGGACTCCTCACCAGGCAGGTCCCAGGGACTCCGGGGCTGAGCGGTGCCATGGGCTCGGTGCCAAGGAGGGGCCTCTGCCCACCCCTCCCCAGCTGGACCAGTTCTACTTGCCCACACTGGTGTCTCTCCCCAGGAGGAAATGCAGAGACACTGAGACGTTTCGGGGACTCCTTTCCGTTTTTACAGCTGTGAGGCGGGACTAGGATGTCTGATTGTCCTTTCATTCTTCCAAGAATTCCGAAAGGCAATTCCAGAATCATGAGGAAGTTCTCTTAGAGAAACCCCGAGTGCCCATGAGGAAACCGAAATGCAAACCCCCAGTAGATAATACAGGGTAAGAACTCGAATGTGAAGACCATCTGGACCTTTATCCCCAAGTCCTGTTTCCTGAAGTTCGCATTTTTCGGGAGATTGCTAAAACATCAGCACAGAGCCAACACCGCCCTGGTTTCAGAGAGTCCTTTGGCCCCACAGATGGATTCAATTTTTTTTTTAACTGAGATGAGGATATGTAAATCAAGCTTTCCCATGGATTCAAGGATGGGGGAAAAACAGGAAAACAGTAAAAAAGAATACACAATTTGGTAATCTGATTCATATTTGACAGCTTTATAAAGCTGTCTAATGGAGCACTGGGTCCCATGTGCCAGAGGAAACCTCTGGCAGGTTTTCATTGGCACACAGTGTGGCAAAACGCAGAATAACAAACTGCAGTGAAGCTTTCATATGCTATATTAAATAAAAAGCATACAGGATATATAAGATTACATGCCATACAATAGAGATGGTAAAGCATACTTACTTTATTTGTTCTGAGATTGTGTCCTGCCTCATCTTATTTCATGACTAGTCCTCTCTTCTAATACCAGGTTATATATTGCTTTTTCAGAGTCCTAATTTGGTAAAATAAAAAGCCATCTTTCTGTTTTGGCCCCCCACTTTTGAAATTTTCCTGGTCTCAGAAATGCAAAAATTCTGGAACCCACCAAAACAAAGGGGTGTCTCCTTGCCTTGTTCCCCATCCGCCTCAACATGACAGACTTTCCCCCATGACTGCATGACCAGTCACCCCAAACGTAGCCAGGGTTCTTAAAGTGCAAGCCCAAGGCAACAAAGTTCCCCCGCCTAAATGTATGAGTTGCCTTTCAAGTCCAACCTCAAAATATCAACTGAAAATTTTTCTTCTGAGGCCCTTCCTCTGTCTGTCCAGCTTGGAAAGAGAAGTGTTCCTAAAGAGTGTTGCTAAGATGGCATCTACCACTTGAGACAAAAATAAGACGGGGAGCTGCCATGTTTGCACTGCCCCCATCCAGAGCTCAGCCAGAGGCCAGTTGCCCTTCCACACATGCGTAACAGTGGTGCTGCACATACTTGGCCGTGCATACTATCAGAGGGAGCTTCGTCATGTTACCAAATGTGCAGCCACCAGACTTCTTTGTCAAATAAAGTCCTTGACAGAATTTAGTTATTTAGTCATTTTAGTTCATAAGTTCCAACTTCCAATATGTATCACTCAATACCAACTGTATAACCCAACAAAGCTGGGTTAACTAATATTTAATTCAGTAGGTTCTGCTCAAATAGCTCTTGGTTATTTGTAACAATAAGGGCTATGAACAAGCATGCTATTCAACTTTAATTTCTAAGTATCAAAGAAATGACTGGCATCCAAAGGAGACCCTGATGGGCAACCAGGGGACCACAGACCATTCCTTTAAGAATCAGAACTCTAGGAACCCTAAGCTGCAGATGAACAAGCCAAGACTCTGGACAAAAATGTTGGCTTGATAGATTCTGTCTAGGTTTATTTTCTGGGCTTTGTGATTCCTGAGTTTTTACTTCAGCTATTTTTAACATGTTCCAGCTGTGCGGAGAGATTTTAAGAGTCTTCCACCTACAGCTGAATTAGGAATATTGAGAGATATCATAGGAGAAGCCTTGAGTCCACATCTGGATGTGGAGTTAGGAAAGAGATGGAGCAGGGGCTGCGATGTGGCTCCCCAAGGACATGCATCTCAGGGACAGCGGAAAAATGAGAGAGGAGATAAAGTATCACCCATCGGAAAGTTCTTGCTCTTGGCCAATTTTAGAGAACCAGGGTGCTATTTTACTAAAGATACCATGAAATGCTGTTAGGTAATCATTAAAGATAAGGACAGAAAATCAGTCTTTGAAATTGGTCCATGAAGCTTCTTGGTGGTTTTAGCCAAAGCAGTTGCAGTGGAGCAGCAGGGGTGGGAGCCATTCTAGAGTTTGTTAAAGGCTGCATTCCCATCACCTCATGGCAAATAGATGGGGAAACAGTGGAAACAGTGACAGACTTTATTTTTTTGTACTCCAAAATCAGATGGTGACTGCAGACATGAAATTAAAAGATGCTTGCTCCTTGGAAGAAAAGCTATGACCAACCTAGACAGTGTACTGAAAAGCAGAGATATTACTTTGCCAACAAAGGTCCTTCTAGTCAAAGCTTTAGTTTTTCCAGTGGTCATGTATGGATGTGAGAGGTGGACCTCTTCTTCTGAGCACAGAAGAATTGCTGGTTTTGAACTGTGGTGTTGGAGAAGACTCTTGAGAGTCCCTTGGACTGCAAGGAGATCCAACGAGTCCATCCTAAAGGAAATCAGTCCTGAATATTCATTTGAAGGACTGATGTTGAGGCTGAAACTTCAATACTTTGGCCACTTGATGTGAAGAACTGACTCATTGGAAAAGACCCTGATGCCGGGAAAGATTGAAGGTGGGAGGAGAAGGGGACGACAGAGGATGAGATGGTTGGATGGCATCACCAACTCAATGGACATGAGTTTGAGTAAACTCCAGAATTTCGTGATGGGCAGGGAGGCCTGGTGTGCTGCAGTCCATGGGGTCGCAAAGAGTCGGACACGACTGAGCTCCTGAACTGAACTAAACTCACCTGAATTCAATGAAAATGCAGAAGTAACCTTTTCAGACCAATCTCAGGAAGTTGAGCTATGAAAATGTGTATGGATATGGGGCAGTGGATGAAGAGGTGACAGGGTGGAGGAAATGTGGGCATTGGAGACAAGATGGCAAGTTGGTATTATGGGGAAAATCACTCAGGAAGAGAAAGACTGATGATATAAGACAGACAGAGAAGGGCCTGGTGGGCAAAAAACTTAACAAAGAGAGAGGAGATGAGCTCAGAAGGATATACAGAGGTACCAACCTTTGAAAGGAGAGGTATGCACTTCATTTTAACAGTAAGAAAGGAGAGGATGGACACCGTTGCAGATGGACATGAACAAGTCATTTTGATCACGAGGGGAAAAAAGACAGAGTTTTGTATCTTGTGGTTTCTACTTACGTAACAACACTAGGTTATTAGCTGAAAAGAGAGGGAAATAATTAAGAGTAGGATAAATCTCTAAACGGTGCTTATTATTTTATTGTTGAACAATGAGTATTAAGAAACCCTTGATGTCTGATTCTCGATTTTTTTCCCCTCAGCTATGTCCTACTTCTTCATGTGCAGACATGGAAAAGGCAGGAAAAGTTGAAACAGGGCTGGCAATTTACAAACTTCACATGACAGAGGGAGAGAGGACAAGAGTGTTGGCATATTTGCAAGGGAGACCTTTTCATCACAAAACTAGCCAAGAAGTGAAGGGAAGTGATAGCAGACATAAGTCAGTTCAGTCGCTCAGTCATCTCCAACTCTTTGCGACCTCATGCACCACAGCACGCCAGGCCTTCGTGTCCATCACCAACTCCTGGAGTCCATTCAAACTCATGTCCATTGAGTCGGTGATGCCATCCAACCATCTCATCCTCTGTTATCCCCTTCTCCTACTGCCTCCAATCTTTCCCAACATCAGGGTCTTTTCCAATGAGTCAGCTCTTCACATCAGGTGGCCAAAGTACTGAAGTTTCAGCTTCAACGTCAGTCCTTCCAGATGGACTGGTTGGATCTCCTTGCAGTCCAAGGGACTCTCAAGAGTCTTCTCCAACACCACAGTTCAAAAGCATCAGTTCTTCTGCACTCAGCTTTCTTTATAGTCCAACTCTCACATCCACATATGACGACTGGAAAAACCCTAAATTTGACTAGATGGACCTTTGTTGGCAAAGTAATATCTCTGCTTTTTAATATGCTGTCTAGGTTGGTCATAGTTTTTCTTCCAAGGAGCAAGTGTCTTTTGATTTCAAGGCTGCAGTCACCATCTGCAGTGATTTTGGAGCCCCCCAAAATAAAGTCCAAGGTAAGAGAAACCCAAGTAAGATGGTAGGTGTTGCAAGAGGGCATCAGAGGGCAGACACACTGAAACCATACTCACAGGAAACTAGTCAATCTAATCACACTAGGACCACAGCCTTGTCTAAGTCAATGAAACTAAGCCATGCCCGTGGGGCAACCCAAGACGGGCAGGTCATGGTGGAGAGATCTGACAGAATGTGGTCCACTGGAGAAGGGAATGGCAAACCACTTCAGTATTCTTGCCTTGAGAACCTCTTGAAAAGGCAAATGATAGGATACTGAAAGAGAAACTCCCCAGGTCAGTAGGTGCCCAATATGCTACTGGGGATCAGTGGAGAAATAACTCCAGAAAGAATGAAGGGATGGAGCCAAAGCAAAAACAATACCCAGCTGTGGATGTGACTGGTGATAGAAGCAAGGTCTGATGCTGTAAAGAGCAATATTGCATAGGAACCTGGAATGTCAGGTCCATGAATCAAGGCAAATTGGAAGTGGTCAAACAGGAGATGGCAAGAGTGAATGTCAACATTCTAGGAATCAGTGAACTCAAATGGACTGGAATGGGTGAATTTAACTCAGATGACCATTATATCTACTACTGCAGGCAGGAATCCCTCAGAAGAAATGGAGTAGCCATCATGGTCAACAAAAGAGTCCGAAATGCAATACTTGGATGTAATCTCATAAACGACAGAATGATCTCTGTTCGTTTCCAAGGCAAACCATTCAATATCACAGTAACCCAAGTCTATGCCCCAACCAGTAATGCTGAAGAAGCTGAAGTTGAATGGTTCTATGAAGACCTACAAGACCTTTTAGAACTAACACCCAATGTCCTTTTCACTATAGGGGACTGGAATGCAAAAGTAGGAAGTCAAGAAACACCTGGAGTAACAGGCACATTTGGCCTTGAATATGGAATGAAGCAGGGCAAAGACTAACAGAGTTTTGCCAAGAAAATGCACTGGTCATAGCAAACACCCTCTTCCAACAATACAAGAGAAGACTCTACACATGGACATCACCAGATGGTCAACACTGAAATCAGATTGATTATATTCTTTGCAGCCAAAGATGGAGAAGCTCTATACAGTCAACAAAAACAAGACCAGGAGCTGACTGTGGCTCAGATCATGAACTCCTTATTGCCAAATTCAGACTGAAATTGAAGAAAGTAGGGAAAACCACTAGACCATTCAGGTATGACCTAAATCAAATCCCTTATGATTTTGCAGTGGAAGTGAGAAATAGATTTAAGGGCCTAGATCTGATAGAGTGCCTGATGAACTATGGAATGAGGCTTGTGACATTGTACAGGAGACAGGAATCAAGACATCCCCATGGAAAAAAAATGCAAAAAAGCAAAATGGCTGTCTGGGGAGGCCTTACAAATAGCTGTGAAAAGAAGAGAAGTGAAAAGCAAAGGAGAAAAGGAAAGATATAAGCATGAATGCAGAGTTCCAAAGAATAGCAAGAAGAGATAAGAAAGCCTTCCTCAGCAATCAATGCAAAAAAAATAGAGGAAAACAACAGAATGGGAAAAGACTAGAGATCTGTTCAAGAAAATTAGAGATACCAAGGGAACATTTCATGCTAAGATGGGCTCGATAAAGGACAGAAATGGTATGGACCTCATAGAAGCAGAAGATATTAAGAAGAGGTGGCAAGAATACACAGAAGAACTGTACATAAAAGATCTTCATGACCCAGATGATCACGATGGTGTGATCACTCACCTAGAGCCAGACATTCTGGAATGTGAAGTCAAGTGGGCCTTAGAAAGCATCACTGTGAACTAAGCTAGTGGAGGAGATGGAATTCCAGTTGAGCTATTTTGATCCTGAAAAATGATGCTGTGAAAGTGCTGCACTCAATATGCCAGCAAATTTGGAAAACTCAGCAGTGGCCACAGGAATGGAAAAGGTCAGTTTTCATTCCAATCCCAAAGAAAGGCAATGCCAAAGAATGCTCAAATTACCACACAATTGCACTCATCTCACACGCTAGTAAAGTAACGCTCAAAATTCTCCAAGCCAGGCTTCAGCAATATGTGAACCGTAAATTTCCTGATGTTCAAGCTGGTTTTAGAAAAGGCAGAGGAATCAGAGATCACATTGCCAACATTTGCTGGATCATGGAAAAAGCGAGAGAATTCCAGAAAAACATCTATTTCTGCTTTATTGACTATGCCAAAGCCTTTGACTGTGTGGATCACAACAAACTGTGGAAAATTCTGAAAGAGATGGGAATACCAGACCACCTGACCTGCCTCTTGAGAAACCTGTATGTAGGTCAGGAAGCAACAGTTGGAACTGGACATGGAACAACAGACTGGTTCCAAATAGGAAAAGGAGTACGTCAAGACTGTATATTGTCACCCTGCTTATTTAACTTCTATGCAGAGTACATCATGAGAAACGCTGGACTGGAAGAAACACAAGCTGGAATCAAGATTGCTGGGAGAAATATCAATAACCTCAGATATGCAGATGACACCACCCTTATGGCAGAAAGTGAAGAGGAACTAAAAAGCCTCTTGATGAAAGTGAAAGTGGAGAGTGAAAAAGTTGGCTTAAAGCGCAACATTCAGAAAATGAAGATCATGGCATCCGGTCCCATCACTTCATGGGAAATAGATGGGGAAACAGTGGAAACAGTGTCAGACTTTATTTTTGGGGGCTCCAAAATCACTGAAGATGATGACTGCAGCCATGAAATTAAAAGACACTTACTCCTTGGAAGGAAAGTTATGACCAACCTAGATAGCATACTCAAAAGCAGAGACATTACTTTGCCAACAAAGGTTCATCTAGTCAAGGCTATGGTTTTTCCTGTGGTCATGTATGGATGTGAGAGTTGGACTGTGAAGAAGGCTGAGGGCTGAAGAATTGATGCTTTTGAACTGTGGTGTTGGAGAAGACTCTTGAGAGTCCCTCGGACTGCAAGGAGATCCAACCAGTCCATTCTGAAGGAGATCAGCCCTGGGATGTCTTTGGAAGGAATGATGCTAAAGCTGAAACTCCAGCACTTTGGCCACCTCATGTGAAGGGCTGACTCATTGGAAAAGACTCTGATGCTGGGAGGGATTGGGGGCAAGAGGAGAAGGGGACGCCAGAGGATGAGATGGCTGGATGGCATCACTGACTTGATGGACGTGAGTTTGAGTGAACTCCGGGAGTTGGTGATGGACAGGGAGGCCTGGCGTGCTGCGATTCATGGGGTCACAAAGAGTTGGACATGACTGAGTGACTGAACTGAACTGACTGAAAATAAAGTCTCTCACTGTTTCCACTGTTTCCCCACCTATTTACCATGAAGTGATGGGACCAGATACCATGATCTTAGTTTTCTGAATGTTGAGCTTTAAGCCAACTTTTTCACTCTCCTCTTTCCCTTTCATCAAGAGGCTCTTTAGTTCTTCTTCTCTTTCTGCCATAAGGGTAGTATCTTCTGCATATATGAGGTTATTGATATTTCTCCTGGAAATCTTGATTCCAGCTTGTGCTTCATCCAGCCTGGCATTTCGCATGATGTACTCTGCATATATGGAGAAGGAAATGGCAACCCACTCCAGTACTCTTGCCTGGAAAATCCCATGGATGGAGGAGCCTGGAAGGCTGCATTCCATGGGGTCGCTGAGGGTTAGGCATATAAGTTAAATAAGCAGGGTGACAGTATACAGCCTTGACATACTCCTTTCCCAATTTGGAACCAGTCTGTTGTTCCATGTCCAGTTCTAATTGTTGCTTCTTGACCTGCATGCAGATTTCTCAGGAGGCAGGTCAGGTGGTCTGGTATTCCCATCTCTTGAAGAATTTTCCAGTTTTTTGTGATTCACACAGTTGACTATTCCAATACTTAGGCCACCTGATGCAAAGAACTGATTCATTTGAAAAGACCCTGATGCTGGGAAAGATTGAAGGCAGGAGGAGAAGGGAACAACAGAGGATGAGATGGTTGGATGGCATCACCAATTCAATGGACATGAGTTTGAGTAAACTCCGGGAGTTGGTGATAGACAGGGAGGCCTGGCATGCTGCACTCCATGGGGTCGGGAAGAGTCGGACACAACTGAGCAACTGAAATGACTCAGTCAAAGTCTTTGCCATAATCAATAAAGCAGAAGTAGATGCCTTTTTGGAACTCTCTTGCTTCTTTGATGATCCAGCGGATGTTGGCAATTTGATCTCTGGTTCCTATGCCATGTCTAAATCCAGCTTGAACTTTGGAAGTTCACCGTTCACGTACTGTTGAAGCCTGGCTTGGAGAATTTTGAGCATTATTTTGCTAGCATGTGAGATAAGTGCAATTGTGCAGTAGTTTGAGCATTCTTTGGCATTGCCTTTCTTTGGGATTGGAATGAAAACTGACCTTTTCCAGTCCTGTGGCCACTGCTGAGTTTTCCAAATTTGCTGGCATGTTGAGTGCAGCACTTTCACAGCATCATCTTTTAGGATTTGAAATAGCTCAACTATGGAATTCCATCATCTCCACTAGCTTTGTTCGTAGTGATGCTTCCTAAGGCCCTCTTGACTTTACATTCCAGGATGTCTGGCTGTAGGTCAGTGATCACACCATCATGGTTATCTGGGTCATGAAGATCTTTTTTGTATAGTTCTTCTGTGTATTCTTGACACCTCTTCTTAATATCTTTTGCTTCTCTTAGGTCCATACCATTTCTGTCCTTTATTGTGCCCATCTTTGTGTGAAATGTTCCCTTGATATCTCTAATTTTCTTGAAGAAATCTCTAGTCTTTCCCATTCTGTTGTTTTCCTTTATTTCTTTGCATTGATCGTTGAGGAAGGCTTTCTTATCTCTCCTTGCTACTCTTTGGAACTCTGCATTCAAATGGGTATATCTTTCCTCTTCTCCTTTGCCTTTAGCTTCTCTTCTTTTCTCAGCTATTTGTAAGGCTTCCTCAGACAATCATTTTACTTTTTGCATTTCTTTTTCTTGGAAATATCTTGATCACTGCCTCTTATACAATGTCATGAACCTCCATCCATAGTTCTTCAGGAACTCTCTATCAGATCTAATCCCTTGAGTCTATTTGTCACTTCCACTGTATAACTGCAGGTAGCAGACATAAGCTCAAGGATTTTGAGTTAGGCAATGAGATCAATGGATCGAATGTCACGGAGTAGAAAATACCATAATGATGTGATATTGTGGTCCAAGAAAGAGAGATATGCAGCTGAGATTCCAGAGTGGGTGGGAAGGACAAGTTCACTTCAAAGAGAAGGAGAGGAATTGAAAAGCCAAGTTCCCAAGAATGATGAAAAGAGTATAGAAGGAAATGAAGATACTGAAGCTATGATTGAGTTTAATGAAAGAAGAGAAGTGGCTAGGAGGAAGTCTGTAAACATCAGTCATGAGAAGGAGATGATGGTCTGTTTTCAAGAACTGAACCTCAAAGCTACAGCAGGTGCAGAGGAGGGCCAGGACCCTGGTCTAAAAGCAGCCTGGTTCAGTGGAGGACAATTCCGTCTCTTTCTGGGCCTGAGAAGGGGGAAGAAATTTCTCCAAGATAGAGGACTGCTGAGGAGTCAAGTCTTCAGAGGACAGTCTGATGTCAGTCCAAGTGGTGAAAAGAACATTTATCAGAGAGTTTGTGTCTCTTGGGTGGTTTCCCTCCCACGGGGAGTGTGGATTTGAAAGTGAGAGAAGAATAGAGGGTAGAGACAGATGTCCAGTGATGCAAGTTCAAAGAAGAAGGAAGGAGAAGGGGACAAGAGGAATTGTGAAGCACAATGGACTGTCCCCAGGTTCTGCTTTTCCTATAAGCGTAGCCACAATTATGAGCATTATTGAGTAGGTGCCATGGAGGAGGTGTGCCATGGATGAGGTATGCAGTTTACACGCATTATCTCATTGGAACTTCATAGCAATTTATGAACAAGTTGTCCCTTTGCTCGTTTTACAAAAGACTCATCTTTTGCAAGACTTGGATCTTTAAGACTTGGATAGGCCATGTAACTTGCCCCCAAACACACAGCTTTTAAAAGACAGAGCCTAACCACTCTTCCACATTGTCTAACATTTAGTGACAGATGCAGTCCTGAAGAAGCTGATCATCATTTGAATTTTTGTTATTCAAGCCAAAGTTGTAATGCACTATTTCTGAGCATACTCTTTATAAATCCTTTGTCAATGCAAAAATAACTTCCCCAAATGGATGCCTCCTCAGTAATTGGTTTGACCAATCCCAATTTTCTTGAAGCAAGGTAATTTTTATTAAATGGTGTAGTTACGTAGTATTCTAGATCAGAAATTATCAAAGCATTTTACAGACAATAAATGGTCTCTCTAGTTTAAAAAAAAAAAATGACCCAATAAGGTCAGTGGCAAAAGCAAGAATTATACCAAGGCATTATGATTCTACTCACTGTAAAACATTGCAATTCCTTACTCATTAGCAGAGCTTTATTTTCCATGGGATGTATTTCAAATGAGGACGTTCTATAAGTAGAAAACAATACATACGGGTTCATTAGTCTTGCTCTTTTAAAGATAAATGCTGTATGTGGGATAAATGCTGTGAGCAAGAAATTATAAGCAGGTTCCCATATGCTAGATATCTATTTCCACAGCTCCTATCATCATGGTTTCTGGGCACTTTGACAGATAGATGAGGCTAATTCAGGCAACGCAGTACATGCAGAAGAGTAGGTGAAAATCCTCTTTCTCCTTAGCTCCCTGCTTCAAAAAACAATAATTCATCAGAAAGTGAAAGAAGAAAAGATCTTCTGGAATGGAAACCAAAGAGAAAAGCCACACGGAATGGACAAGTATCAATCTTTTGGTTTCAAGTAATAACGTTGACTGCATTACCCTTTGATCAAGATGTTTGGAAATCTATACCAAGTAAATAATTCTAAGTAGGGAAAATGTTATATGTTAATCACTGTAACCTTAGATAAGGAAAAATCCAAAGTAAACAAGAAAGTGAAGTGTTTAGAAGTAGACATCTTCAAGTAATTCGTAATGTCTATTTCTCTGAATATTATGTAACTTTTAAAATCACATTTATAAAAACTAAAATTATTTGGGAAAATCCTTATATGACAAAAGCAGTAATCTGTTCAATGTAATATGTCAAGTGTTAAAGCATATGATTACAAGTATGAAAAAGAAGGGGTTTCCCAGGTGGTAAAAAAAAAAATCTTCCTGCCAATGCAGGAGATGCAGGTTCAATCCCCTGGTCGGGAAGATCCCCTGGAGAAGAAAATGGCAACTCGCTCCAGTATTCTAAAGGGCTTCTCGGGTGGCTCAGAGGTAAAGAATCTGCCTGCAATGCGGGAGATCTGAGTTTGATGTCTGGATCTGAAAGATCCCCTGGAGGAGGAAATGGCAACCCACTCCGGTATTCTTGCCCAGAAAATTCCATGGACAGAGGAGACTGGCGGGCTACAGTCCATGGTGTCAGAAAAGTGCTGGACATAACTTAGCAACTAAACAACGAAAAGGAAATCCACAAAGCGTAGAAGAAAGGTTGGGTATTTAAGCATTGAGACAAGAAGCCATTTCTTTTGGTTCTTTTAACTGTTCTGTATTTTTCAAATTTCTATTAACTAAAATGTCTTCTTTTAAAATGTAAATGATAATGTCATGATCTGGGGGTTTAACAGTTGGAATTTCTACCAATGATTATCACATCTTAAAAATTAGTCGATGTATGTTTCCTCTAAGTATATTATTACTATTGGCTAACTCTATGGTTTTTTTTTTTTTTTTTACCATCTTTGACCAAATGCTTTTGATTTTACATAGCTTAAAGCACAGTAAAGTATGGACAGCTGATGCATTTTGACAAGCACATACACCCATATAACCACACCGCAGTCAAGATATAGAACATTTCCATCACCACTGCAAAAAGTTCCCTCATGCATATTCTCAGACAAATCCTTTCTCACTCCAGGAGGCAACCACTGATTGGTTTTCTATCACTATGGATTAATTCCAGAATTTCACATGAATGTTTGCACGCTTTTGTTTCTGTCTCTTTTGGCTCTGCATAATGTTTCAAGGTTAATCCATCCTGCTCCGTGTATCAACAGTAATTCCTTTTTATTTCTCTGTATACATAAACAACATGTATGTATATGCCACACCTTTGTATCCTTTGGTGGTCATTTGAGTTGTTTCAGTTTAGGGATACTATAGACATTTGTGCTCAGGTCTTTCTATGAACATGCTTTCATTTCTCCTGGGCAAATTCCTACCAGGAATTCCTGGGCTGTACGGTAAGGATCTGTGTAATTTCATAAAAGTTAAACCAATCTTCCACGTGGTTTTACTCATAAATCTTCTAGAAGACAATTGTTTCAATCTTAGAATATGAAAAAAATATGAGATAGGACACAGAAAGCACAAAACATAAAATAGAGTTTCTCATATGTAAGACTTCATCAAAATTAAAATTTTCTGCTCTTCTAAAGGCAGCACTAAGGAAATGAAAAGGCAAGCAACAGACTGGGAGAAAATATTTACAATACATATATGTGAAAAGGGACTTGCATCAGAATGTATAAATAACTCTTACAACTCAATGATAAGAACTCAAACACCCAATGAAAACATGGGCAAGAGATTTGAACAGACATTTCTATAAAGAAGATAAACAGATGGCAAAAAAAAAAATGCACATGAATAAATGTTCAATATCATTAGTCATCAGGGAAATGCAAATGAAAGCCATGATAAGATGCCATTCTACTTCTACGAGAATGTCTAAAATTACAAAGACTGACAACACCAAATGTTGGTCAGGGTGTGGAGCACCCGGAACTCACACACGGTGCTCCCTGCTGGCGCAAGTCACCACACGTCGGCATCTTAAATAAATGGCAGATGCGTCCCTTGAGTCAGGCCTGAGATCTAATCAGTGTTCATATTTTTTCTCTGTGTCATTATGCCCTCAGACTTTGCTAATTTCCAGGGTGGGCTTATTGTACATGTGTCACTAAATATCAAATACTCTTCACATCAGAAAAGAAATAATTAATATTGGCCTAATAATTTATTTTAGGATATCACTTCTGAAACACCACCTCTTACATTTAGCATCTTATTCAGACTCTGCTCTATTTGAATACTCATACATTATTTTAGAGATCATACTGCCTCTCCTTCTTAACATGTAAATCTTGTAATATCTTTGGTCAAAGTGAAAGTGAGTGAGTGAAAGTCGCTCAGTCGTGTCCTACTCTTTGAAACCCCATGTACTACACAGTCCATGGAATTCTCCAGGCCAGAATACTGGAGTGGGTAGCCCTTCCCTTCTCCAGGGGATCTTCCCAACCCAGGGAAGAACCCTGGTCTTCTGAACCTAGGTCTCCCGCACTGCAGGTGGATTCTTTACCAGCTGAGCCACAGGGGAAGCCCCTTTCGTCAAAAGGAATAAAAATTCAGGCCAGAAACAATCAGCAAATTCTTTAGTTATCTTTAAGTGTGTGTGTCAGTTTCAAAAGTCGAATTCCCCTTTAACTCAAGTCAAGCTTTATGGGGACAGGGAAGGTTGGTGTGCTGCAGTCCATGGGGTCGCAAAGAATCAGTACTTAGTGGTTGAAGAACAGCAAGCTTTATGGAGTCAATTAGAGCATTAACTGTGCTTAAGTATGGAGTTTGAACCATCAGATTGAGAAAATTCAAAGGTAGTTTCATTTACTGTAGACTTTTGATTTTCTATCATCTTCTCAGAATCTGTAATAAAACAGTTCTGTCATTGTGAACACAGATCACTCTTGAATTTTACTAATCAACCTTCTCTGCAAGTCTTATTTGGTCTTCTTTGTGTTATTCTGACTTTCCAAACCTCAAGTCAGATATCTTAGAGGCAGCTGGAAGGCAAACAATTTGAGATATGTTGTTTTCAGGCCAAAATAATGGAATTTCCACATATTTTGATGATTTGCGGAAATAATGGAACAGATATTTTAAATCCGATTTTTCCAAGACCCCAGATCCTACATTTACTGGAGCTATAGCCACATCAAACATTCTCATCACACCAGGGCAGAAGTATGTTCTCATGATACACTGCTGAGGCTTCCAAGTTTAGATATCACATGTATCTGATGCTTTTATAAATTTTCTGTGGATTCTGTGCTCCACGACTTGCCCTTTTTCAGTACCACTGCTGATAAGTTTTACTTCATTATTCATTTCTTCCTAAGTTTCTTGAAAATATTGACATATACAGATTAAATCAGCTGGCAAGATTATTCATGGTACAGCCTGTACCTTCTTGGAGAAACGTATTTAATGAAATAAGAAAAACTAATAGCGTTCTGCAGAAAAAGAAAAAAAAATGCAAGATCAAAACTCCAGCTAAACTCTTTAAGCCATTATGAGTGACCGCTAAACCACAAACAATGCTAAAGTTCTTGGGAAAACTTTGCTTCCCTGGCACTCACAATGCATATTAACTTGGAAGCAGAACTCTGCCAAAAATGTGAACCAGTCACTGTTTATTAATGTGAAAAGAAAATTAGCACATGAGCAAAAGGAAAAACACATCTTTGGTGTCAACCTTTCTGTGAACTTCTCTGTGGTGATTACAGTTGCGTTTGCCAGTTTTTGCAGAGGTGTGATGGACAAAGGGAAATGTACACCTGGAGTGAGCTGTGCAGCTGTTTGTGGTTGCACGCTGCAACTATGCCAGGTACAACGGTGTTCACTGTTCATTAGTCCTGATTTATAGAGCCCCTTAAACTCATTGCAAAAAGAGGAAGATTTGCAAAGGTCCCCAGTTCTGCACATAAACTCACTAGAGTGTTTGCAAAAACAAGCAAACATCCCTCCAAGGGCTGGCTCCTTCACCAAGCTAAGTAAGAACCCCTGAACATGAGCGCTGAAGAACCATCAGGACTCCCTAATAACCCCTGGTGATGCACAGTTACATCTGAAAAACTCTGTATTAAAGTGAACTTTAACAACTGTGCAACCCAGTCTCCTAAAATGACAGGAGTTGTAGCAACAGGACTGAAGGGCCAAGGAGCTATTTCCATTTTCTCAAAAGGTCCAGGAGAAAACATACATGCAGCTTCCAACATCTAAGGTAAGGAAGAGTTGTTTGTGTTTTTTTTGTTTGTTTGTGGGTGTTTTGCCTATAATGCTTTTGGCTCAATATTGTGTCATGAAAGACAGGTTGATTTACTTGAGGAATAGAAATTGGGCTCCATTTGGGAAAAACTAAAAAGAGAATCTCTTGTAGATAGCTGTAGCTTTTGCATATATAGCATTCATTTTCCTTTTGAAAACAGTGCTCTAATTTTGAGAGGAAAGATTCCTCCCCTAGAGTCAGTCTGGGTCTAGTTGAGCCCATCACCTGGTCTTAGGATGAGCATATGACCCAGACCTGGATAATTCCAATATCACATTCAGGTCCTTGACAATGACCCTGGTCAGACTGTTACAACAATCAGGTGTCAGCCCTGAGTCTCTCCCAGAAGGATAAGAAGGAGCCACCAGGACCCCTGTGAGTGAAAAATCTGTGTTAATATGAAGGTATTGCAGAGGGAAGCAGAGAACAGCAAGGGGGACAGAACTGGTCTGGTTGACATAATTGGGTCCCTGAGATACAGATCAAATCAACAAGATCTTGGGTTTGTCAGTTATGTGAGTAAATAAATTTAGTTTTATTAAATTCATTCATTCATTTTGTAAAAGCCAATATAAATAAAGTTTCCAGCAGCCAAACAAGTGTGATGAATGCAAGATCCTTGTCAATGAAATTATCAGAACCATTAAGAAATCTGGAGATGCTTTACCATTTCACACACAGTTTTTGTTTGTTCATTTTATGAGGCAAACTGAAAATTTCACTTCCTAGAATCAGGACCTCAGGGAAATTTCTAGTCAATCACTCAGTCCATTAACAAGTATTCAGTGAGCTCCCTAGCTGGGCATGTCACTCTACTAGGCATGATGAGAAAGTTGAAGATCTGGTCCCTGCCTTCAGGAAACTTACAATCTACTCAGTGAGACAAAGCAAATACCTCAGAAATAACTCGGGGAATAAAATCAAGTAAACGTCTGTGGAGAGAGTGAATTAACATGCCTAAAGTGCTCTCTGTGAACCAAATGTCACAGGACATGTTGTAAACACTGCAATTGCTGACTTCAAGGGGCTTATTATCAGAACATAAAACACAGATTCCAAAGATGATTTGAATGCATGACAAAGCAACGCGCCATGATTCAACAACAGAAACGACACCTCAGAACTAAAGACACAGGCAACCTGGGAATTACTTGACTGCTGCTAAGTCGCTTCAGTCGTGTCCGACTCTGTGCGACCCCATAGACGGCAGCCCACCAGGCTCCCCAGTCCCTGGGATTCTCCAGGCAAGAACACTGGAGTGAGTTGCCATTTCCTTCTCCAATGCATGAAAGTGAAAAGTGAAAGGGAAGTCGCTCAGTCGTGTCCGACTCTTCGTGACCCCATGGACTGCAGCCTTCCAGGCTCCTCCATCCATTGGTTTTTCCAGGCAAGAGTACTGGAGTGGGGTGCCATTGCCTTCTCCGAATTACTTGACTAATTTACTCTAAAAGCTGAGAGGCTTCTCCTGTGACTCCCAAGTATCACCAACTTCAATTTCAGAGGCTAATCTCATTTAAACGTGGCATCTCCAGGGTCCGAGGTTTTCCCCACAGTGACTATGGCTTCTCTGTGGGAACACGCCACTCTCTGAAGACAGCCTCCACTGCTCCCAGCGCTCGGGCATTCTCCAGGTTCTCATTGTCCTCCAGTTCCTCGTCATCCTCAAGTTTCTCTCTTTCTCTAGCCCCCTCCCAGTCTCCAACTCTCCAAGCTGTCTCCAGCTCAGCATCCAGAGCTTTTCAAGTATGCGATAATGGAGGTCTCACCCTAAAGACAGAGAAGGAGGTGATGGAAAGATGGACTCAGGTGAGGAGACATTGGATCCCCATCAATACGAACCTCTATTTTGCTTGTTTGTTTCTTTTCCTCTGATTTTCTTCTTCCCTTCAACATCCAAATCCAAACTCCTCTGGAAACAAACATCTATTGAGTGAAGAATTGCCTTTGTGCTTTAAATGCATGCTTTGTTAATGCAAATAGCTCTCCAGCATATGCGTGCCTGATCCTCGTGTACGTGGAAACATGTGCGTGTGTGTGTATTAAGGGTTGATGTTTCAGAGCTTGGGAAGAGAGGGTAGGCCAGGAGAGGGTGAGAAAAATAATCACCAAGCAAGGACTCTTATTTCCTTTATGAGCTCCTGTATCATTTCTTCAGGGGCTGTGGGTGATAGGTTAGATTAGTATTGCCACTACTCACATATCAAGAACACAAAGAATGCCTCAGTAACAGAATCAGAGAAAACCCCAAGAATTAAAGTTTCTCTCATATCTATTCTGCTACTTGACTGCCTTAATTTTCCCTTTGATTTCTCACTAACCTTTCTGTTAAGTCATGGAGAGCATGAAGCAGTGAAAGGGGAAATTACATGACTTGACAACTCAGAACTCTTATTTCTAAATGAAAGGTTGACATTTCACTGAATGATGGAATAATAAGGTTAAAATATTAGCCAGCCTGACCGCGCCCACACACCCCGAGTGGTCCCTCACACGGCCTCTGGCTTGCCCACTGTTCGGTCAGCTATGCTGTTCTCATCTAATTGTTTTACAAAGGGGACGTGACGGCAGAAAATGACAACAAAGGAGTGGCTTCTCAGCTTTTGAGTTCAAAAGCCTCAACAATGGAGGAGAGGACTAGTAAGGAGCTACAGTCTAGCCAAAGGCTGAGGATAAAACATCATGGCGTGCACACAGCTTTCCCTGAGTCTTTAAGGCTTCTCTGGTGGCTCAGGCAGCAAAGAGTCTGCCTGCAACGCAGGAAACCCAGGTTCGATCCCTGGGCCAGGAAGATCCCCTGGAGAAGGGAATGGCTGCCCACTCCAGTATTCTTACCTAGGGAACCCCATGGACAGAGGAGCCTGGCAGACTACAATCCAGGGGTCACAAAGAGTCAGACATGACCAAGCGACTAACATTTTCATATCACTTTCACTTAAGGCCAATTTAGGAAACAAAATTCCCTGAATGTACAGAAGTAGCAGCAAAGAGAATGCGATGGAGGCAACAGATGTCCTCCCAAGGGAGGGTCACCATGAATGCTCCTGGGCTAAGTCCAAAACAGAGGACAAAACGCCTGAGAAGTTGATGAAATCTAGGTTGACGCAACCAAAGGAGGCAGAAAACGCTGAGAGAGAGTGACCGCTGCATCCATTGAGGCCGGTACAACGTTAGACAATGTGAGAATTTCCCACTTTGCAGTGTGGCGGAGGAGAAGGCAGATGATTGACTTTGGCCAACTGGGGCTCAGAGGCATCGGGAGAACCAACGGGCCAGTGACTGTGTACACTGGAAGAAGGGAGGTCTCCATGGTGATGCAGCTGGACCGACCCGAGCTCCAGATAAGACAAGCAGTGTCACGCTCCTGTGGACAGAGACCACTGTGGATGGGATAAGGTGAGGGATGGCATCAAAAGAGCCTGCCTGGGCAGATGACGTGAGGACCAGATTTTGCCTGCCCCTGTCCCTGCCATGCATAGTCACCCATAACGCGAGATCCTTCACATTCAATAATTTATCAAGGCAGGCGTGCTATCTGGTAAACTCTAAAACACTGACATATTTAGGCAATCAAAACCTATTATCCAGCTGAATCATAATCTTCAGGTAACTGTTTCTAATGTGAAAACTTCCCTTTCATATTCTGTGAGTGATCTCCGAAAATGAAGTTGATCAAAATTTTGCAACTGACAAGTATGATCAAGAGTCACTGCATAACCTCAGAGCAATAAAAGCTGAACCAGTCACGCTTCACTCCCTTGAAAACAGACATGACTGAAATATTTGCAAGCCAACAGGCACCAAAGGCATAGCTTCAAATCAGGCTCAATAAAAGTACCACTTACCCTGTTCCCAGAGCAGTGAGTGGGTGGCTTAGGACCGGAGCAGAGTAAACCCCTGAGCTTTTATGCTGGGAGTAAATGAAAAAGTATTTATAAAGTCACTCATTTGATGGTCCACACTCTTGTACCATTTACATCTATTATATTATGCTGCTTTTAAATGCCTTGCACATTTCCAAGGTCTGTGCTTTGTGCTGTTAACAAAAGCTGTTAAGGACAGAGATTGAGTCAAATCCAATCGATGCCTCTTTATTTTAGCTCTTTCTCCTGTGTTTGACATTGTTGCCCATTGACTCTTATTAAAACTCTCTTTGCACTTTGCTCCTTGACTTGAAGCATTGAACACTCAGTAAATAATGACTGACCACCATGGCAGGGACCATCCTACGTCCTGGAATACTTACATAAACAAAGCAGGACAAGGCTCTAGCTCTCACACAGTCAACATTCCATTTCGGGGGAAAAAACGACTAGAAGAAGAAGCACATGAATGAGAGAACTTTAGTTTGCAGTGTGTGCAAGCTTATTTAGGATTATCAGGAAGGACTTCTCTGCAGAGGTGACTTATGAACAGAGACAGTGATTTGAATGAATCAGACTTTCAAGTATCTGAGAGGAGGGTGACTAGCACGTGCAAAGGCTCGGAGACAAAATGGACCAAACCTCATAGTAAGAAGACCATGTGTCTTAGGCTGAGGCCGCTGGAGGGAAAGTGCTGGAAGTGCCTGGAGGGGCAGCTCTGTTGTGCCCTGGGGGCCGTGTCCCCCTCTCCCCGTTTCTCTTCTGCTTCTGATCATTCCACCTGAGTCTCCCTCATAAGCTCTTCCTGTTCTCCTAGGCTCTCAAGGAGTGGGATTCCCCAGATCTCAGTTTGGCCTCTATTCTTTCTCCTCTACACTTTGCCCAGGCTATCACCCACCATTGGATGAAAACTCGAAAATCACTGTTTCCAGTTGTACGATATGTTCATTCTGACCCTTACTGGTGGCCACAGACACTTATCAGTGTCAACAGGGAGAGCTGTCTGAGTGGCTTATCTTTATGACCTATAGTCAGGTGAGTGAGGGGAGCAAAGCTGACGTGTGTGGTAATCATGTCTAGGGTCAACATATACGAGTTGCATGCAGCACGTTATAACAGGCTCAGGATAGCATCACCCACACAGAATTGTATGCAGCACGTTATAACAGGCTCAGGATAGCATCACCCACACAGAAGCCAGTCGTGGAAAGAGCTATTGCCTCTCCAGCACTTCTCCCAGTGCAGGCTGTCCCCTGCCCCTCTTCTCTTCTAATCTGCTTGAAAGTCAAGCTCCCACAGCAGAGACATTTATCCCTACAAGATGTCTGGACTACTGGAGGTGCTTATTCACTCGTTGGGCTTCCCAGGGGATGCTGGTCATAAAGAACCCTCCTACCAATGCAGGAGACATAAGAGACACAAGTTCAATCCCTGGGTCTGGAAGATCCCCTGGAGGAGGGCATGGCAACCCACTCCAGCATTCTTGCCTGGAGAATCCCATGAACAGAGGAGCCTGGTGAGCTACAGTCCATAGGATTGCAAAGAGTCGGACATGACTAAGTGACTTAGCATGCACACATGCACTGCTTAAGGTCATATGTCTTTATAACCCAACTCTAGGTTGTTTTAGATAGATGGAACACTTTTATACTGAAATATTTCTGGAATGTTATTCAGCCTGTAATAATTATAAATTATTCAAAAAGCGATTACTGGTAATTTTCACTTGTTACATGGAAGCCAACAGAGTAAGTCTTGATTGCTGTCTTTAAGTCTCAGACCCCTTCTCCTTCCCCATTGCTTTGACACTTTCCCCATTGCCCTGAGCTCTGGGAAGATCAATATTCACTTCCTTCTTGGTTTCTCCATCTTTTTAATTTAAAAAAATGTTTATTTGTTTGTTTACTGTTATTGAAGCATATTTGATTTACAAAGTTTCAGATGAACAGCAAAGTGACTCATACACATGCATATGCGTATATACACATACATATTCTTTTTCAGAGTCTTCCTCACTGTAGGTTATTACGAGAACTTTGTTTTCATAATTTTTATTGGAGTGTAGTTGATTTACAGCATGTGTTAGTTTCAGGTGTGCAGCGAAGCAAATCAGTTATACACGTGCGTGTATCCATTATACACAATCAGTTTTACACATGCGTGTATCCATCCTTCTCTAGATTCTTCCCACACGGGCCATTACAGAGTACTGAGCAGAGTTCTCTGTGCTCTACAGTAGTCCCGGTTGCTTATTTATTTTATAGGTAGCAGTGTGTGTCCACTTCGACATACCTGGGAAACGTAAACAGTAGAGCCTAAACTGAACTCTCCTCTCTCCTCCACAGGCCTAACCCCATACTCCTCCTGATTTCTAGTTTTTTCTAATGTGATTGATTATTAGTAGGATACTTTCAGTCACCCATTCCCAAATCTAGGAGTCAATTTAGACTTTTCTCTAGCGGAGGTGACAGAATTCCAGTTGAGCTATTTCAAATCCTGAAAGATGATGCTGTGAAAGTGCTGCACTCAATATGTCAACAGATTTGGAAAACTCAGCAGTGGCCACAGGACTGGAAAAGGTCAGTTTTCATTCCAATCCCAAAAAAAGGGAAACACCAAAGAGTGTTCAAACTACTCCACAATTGCACTCATCTCACACGCTAGTAAAGGAATGCTCAAAATTCTCCAAGCCAGGCTTCAGCAATACATGAACCATGAACTTCCAGATGTTCAAGCTGGTTTTAGAAAAGGCAGAGGAACCAGAGATCAAATTGCCAACATCTGCTGGATCATCAAAAAAGCAAGAGTTCCAAAAGAACGTCTATTTCTGCTTTATTGACTATGCCAAGGTCTTTGACTGTGTGGATCACAATAAACTGCGGAAAATTCTGAAAGAGACGGGAATACCAGACCACCTGACCTGCCTCTTGCGAAACCTACATGCAGGTCGGGAAGCAACAATTAAAACTGGACATTGAACAACAGACTGGTTCCAAATAGGAAAAGGAGTACGTCAAGGCTGTATATTGTCACCCTGCTTATTTAACTTATATGCAGAGTACATCATGAGAAACACTGGGCTGGATGAAGCACAAGCTGGAATCAAGATTGCGAGAGAGATATCAATAACCTCAGATATCCAGATGACACCACCCTTATGGTAGAAAGTGAAGAAGAACTAAAGAGCCTCTTGATGAAAGTGAAAGAGGAGAGTGAAAAAGTTGGCTTAAAGCTCCACATTCAGAAAACTAACATCAAGGCATCCAGTCCATCACTTCATGGCAAATAGATAGGGAAACAGTGGAAACAGTGGCTGACTTTATTTTTCTGGGCTCCAGTCACTGTGGATGGTGATTGCAGCCATGAAATTAAAAGACGCTTGCTGCTTGGAAGGAAAGTTATGACCAACCTAGACAGCATACTAAAAAGCAGAGACATTACTTTGCCAACAAAGGTCCATCTAGTCAAGGCTATGGTTTTTCCAGTAGTCATGTATGGATGTGAGGGATGGACTATAAAGAAAGCTGAGCACCGAAGAATTAATGCTTTTGAACTGTGGTGTTGGAGAAGACTCTTGAGAGTCTTTTGGACTGCAAGGAGATCCAACCAGTCCATCCTAACAGAGATCAACTCTGAATATTCATTGGAAGGACTGATGCTAAAGTTGAAACTCCAATACTCTGGCCACCTGATGCAAAGAGCTGACTCATTGGAAAACACCCTGATGCTGGGAAAGATTGAGGTCAGGAGGAGAAGGGGACAACAGAGGATGAGATGGTTGGATGGTATCACTAACTCAATGGACTTGAGTTTGAGTACACTCTGGGAGTTGATGATGGACAGGGAAGCCTGGCATGCTGCAGTCCATGAGGTCTCAAAGAGTAGGACACAACTGATCAACTGAACTGAACTGAACTTGTCTCACATCCAGTTGATTAACTGATACTTCCAGTTTCATATCTCCCCAATATTTGCCCAAATCCATTCCTTTCTCAACGTATTCATAACTTTTGTTCAAGTTATGTCTCATCACCTTTCAGTAGACCACTATGACAGCCTTCTAACTAGCTTCTTTACTTCTGATTTTACTAATTTCTGATTTCTAAATTCCATCTACACACTAATACCAGAGAGGTGCTCTGAAAATCCCTCTCTGCCCAGAACACCATTCCCTTGCTGAAACCCTTTCAATGAGTCCCCATTCAGATGAAGAGCAAAGTGATTCTTACCTACATGTATCATGCGGATGAGGCCGTCAGTGGTGTGTCTCTACTCATTTTTCCAGTATAATCCCAGCACCACCCTGCCTTACCCCTTGTGTTTTACTAGTAACAGCTTTCTCGCATTTCCTCACTGCACGTACTGTTTGCTCTCACCGGGGAATTATCCCTGAGATGTCTCTTCTTTTCATCCCACTGTATCGAATGCATCAGAAAATCCTACCAGCTCTATCTGTGGAATCAAGCTGGAATCTCGTCTATTGGCACAATTTTTGCTGCGGTCAGTCCACTCCAGAAACACACCACCTCTCATCCGAATCATTGTGACAGTCTCCTAATTGCGTCCCCACTTCTACCCTTGTTCTCTGTAGCCTGTTCTTTCCCAAGAAGCCTGAGCAGTACTTTTATTTTATTTATTTTTTTTTTGAGCAGTACTTTTAAAGCGTAAGTCCTGTCATATATTTTAATCTATCGCTTTCCCGTTTTGCTTGAGTATAATCCAGATTCTTTACAGTGGTCCCTAAGGTGCTACCCCGAGCTCTTCCCTTCTCAGGTCTCACCTGCTTCCTTGTCCCTTTGCTCCCTGACCTTCTCTGCCCTTGCTCGTGGCTTTGTCATATGCTGTTCCACCTGCCTTGAAAGCTGTTCCACCCCACACACACATGGCTCCTCTCTGACTTCAACATGAAAACGACAGCCCTGCATAAACTAGGACACCAACCTTCCCATCATGCTCCATAGCCCGTACTCGGCTCTATTTCCTCTGTATCATCTTTATTTCTTCTTTATCAATACTGCTGTATATTTGAGGGAGACTGGTTTCTTTAATCTCCTGTCCCCTTCACTAGAACAGAAAATCTATGATGATGGAGATGATGTTCTGCCTTGTTCATCTTCAGCCCACGTCATCCGTTCGGGTGTCTAGACCACTCAGCCGCCGTGCAAAGATTCGCTGAATGATTGAGTAAATCTCCATGTCTGCCCAGCCTATGTTTTCTGACTGGTATCTTCCACATCGTCCCTTCTGTTTTGTTTATGTTTGCTTTTCCCAATATGGACCCACAAAGCCATTCCAGAAACCCCGTTTGGGCTAATTGTTCCCCCTCTCTACATCCACAGCACTGTAGGTTCATCACCTAGCAGTTATTTATCTATGGAACGCCTTAGACCTATGGCTTCCTCCTGCATTTCACTTGAATATCCGTCATGAGGAGCTATCTTCATTCTACCTGTCAATAAGCAGGTATGAAGCACATTGCTCTAGGCACTAGGAACATGCACTGAACTTACAGGAAAGCCTTCATACTCAGGTGCTTACAGTCAAATGTCTTACTCTTTGATGCATGGCTTGGCATATCTGGCATATTAATCATCTGGGATGATTAACGAGTGTCTCTATTTGGACCTATTATCTTACATCTTACATTTAAAAGGGAATCTCTCTTCATATCGCTTCTGTCTTTCATCAGAATAAAGGGCACAAAGTTTGTAGACCATAGTTTGGTTTTCCTTTGTAGTTGGCAAGTTGGTTCCCATTCCAAAAGCCAAATGCATTCATGAATTTCCCCCCAAGAATGGGAGCACCTAAAGAATTCAAAGAGAATAGAGTAAATTGAGCTTATAATTTGTTTACTTTTAAATCAACTTTACGACGCACAATAGACATACACTAAAATGCAAAGAGATCCAACCAGTCCCTCCTAAAGGAGACCAGTCCTGAAGAGTCACTGGAAGGACTGATGCTGAAGCTGGGACTCCAATACTTTGACCACCTGATGCGAAGAACTGACTCATTGGAAAAGACTCTGATGCTGGGAAAGATTGCAGGCGGGAGGAGAAGGGGATGACAGAGGACGAGATGGTTGGATGGCATCACCGTCTCAATGGACATGAGTCTGAGTAAACTCCAGAAGTTGGTGATGGACAGGGAGGCCTGGTGTGCTGCAGTCCATGGGGTTGCAAAGAGTCAGACACGACTGAGCAACTGAACTGAAAATGCACACATTTTAAGCATACCTTTTGATGAGTTTAGACTAATTTATTAAGCCACGCAACCACTATTACAATGATGATGTAAGAACATTCTCATCACCCCATAAAGCTCCTCCCCATCCAACCATATCAATACCTCCAGCTCCAGGCAACCACCAATCTGCCTTCTGTCCATTTAAATTAGATTTGTCTTTTGTGATTCACATAAGTGGAGTCATTCAGTATGTAATCATTTAGACTCGATTACCTTTGCACAACTTAATGTTTTTGAGATTCACCCATACTGTTGCTTATATCAATATTTCATTCTTTTATTGCTAATAGTCCATTTTATTGATACACCATAATTTGTTTACCCATTCGTCATTGGATGGACACTGGTTATTTCCAATTTGGGAAAACTGTGAACAAAGCTGCCATGGGCATTTGCATGCAAGTCTTTGGTAGATAACTGTTTTCACTTCTCTTGAATAAATATTTAGAAGTGAAAGCATTGGGTCATATAGTAAGTGCATGTTTAATTTAATAAAGAAACTGCCAAACTATTTCCCAGTATGACTGCACCATTTTGCAGTCTCCCCAGCAAAGGATTAGAATTTCAGTTGCTTTACATCCTCACCAACACTTAGTATTGTCATTTTTATTGTTGTCAGTCTGTTTCTTGTATTTCAGACTAATATCTTGGTCATTAGGGCAAAGTTTAAGAATACGCAGTTCTTGTAGAAGAAGAACCAATCTGCAGATATGTTCTCATAAGCAACTTGGTGAAACCCTGTATACTGGAGCCTGGTACAAAGACAGCGGCCGAGATTTTCTGAGCTCCAGGAGTTGAAAGTTGGCAACAAAAGTGAAAAGACTTTAGGTTTCAGAAGATAAAGACGCAAAGTATAAAAATGCAACCAGAAATCATGGTTGGGCCAAGGCTTTAGGACGGGAAATACAGGGCTAGCTAGCTTCCTGGAAGCCTCTGGGCACATTTTCATCAACTAATCAAAAGGTAACTTTCTTTTATGTATAATTTCTGTTTAAAAGCAATTATTTATGGTATGTTGTTGATTCATTAACGTTAAACTCACAGCCACCAACTTGATGATTCGAACGAGGCTTACCTAAACCGCGTAATTTTCTTCACAAAGCACATCACAGCCTTTTTGATCTTGGGGCCAATAGACAGCACTTCCGGGCTGCAGCACTGTGTTTGGGGGCATTTTAAACAGAAAAATCACCAAAGAGGCAAACTTGCAAAAAATGTAATACTGGGTAGACCAACAAAGGGTGCGTGTTTACACTAAGAAAGCTGAAACAAGAAAACGGCGTTGCCTGGTTCAACTTTCACTTGGAATGTGCACATTTGGTGACAGTAGATTGCATGTCCACAAATGACCGTGAGAGCGCCTCGAGTACTGATGTGGGGGGTCCAGGTGACTTTTAGAAAGTGGGTGTATTTGCACAGTGGAGTCTGCAAATGATGAGGATAGGCTGTGCATATGTGTGTGAGTGCGTGTGTGTGTGTGAGTGCGTGTGTGTGAGTGCGTGTGTGTGTGTGAGTGCGTGTGTGTGTGAGTGCGTGTGTGTGTGAGTGCGTGTGTGTGAGTGTGTGTGTGTGTCTGAGTGTGTGTGTGTGAGTGCATGTGTGTGTGAGTGCGTGTGTGTGTGTGAGTGTGTGTGTAGATAGTCTGCTCTGTGAAGACATGAATATTGCTGATATGACTTTAGAAAGAAAATTAGCTCTCTGTGGATCCTCAAAATATACTGCATAATCAGTCATTTTTTGATCCAACATTAGTAAATCAAAGGAATTTATTCAAAGCTCCATTTCTCTCTAGAGGTGTTAATAAATTATAATCATTTAACCTCAAACATTCTCTGGATTAAAGTGCTCTGCATTGGTGATGCTTAAATGCGTGAAATGACAGTTTTATCCAAAAATATTAATATCCCAGAGTTTAAAAACCAGTCACCTTATTGCTGGACACCCAGTTCCCCAGGCTTAGAACACTTGCTGCTCAAAGTTGGGTCTTGGTGGTCATTCCTTAAGGAACCTCAGAATTTAGATTTGTGAGAACACTCTAAATTAGTACTCTAATTTTCTCTTTTACTCTCTCTCTTCAACCGTTTCTAGAAGAAGTCAATACAAGACCCTTCATATCACATTATACTCAATGTAGACTGCTCCTTCCATAGTTTTAACATTTTTCTTTATTGGTCATTCATTCACTTATTTTTAAAAGTCATTCAAGAAATGATGATTGAGTGACTCTTGTGTCCTAAATTGTCACCGTGCTCTCTATGGAAATCCACCATCTAATTAAATGCCACACTGTCAGCTCTCTGCTGGGTCTAATAATCTTGATTCACATTTCCAAAACCTTCAATCACCTTCATGCTTATCTTCTGTTATCTTCTCTCATTCTAAAGAGCTTCTTTGGTTGCAAAGACCAAAACTGAATACAAAAAATGGCACCCCACTCCAGTACTCTTGCCTGGAGAATCCCATGGATGGAGGAGCCTGGTGGGCTGCAGTCCATGGGGTCGCGAAGAGTCAGACATGGCTGAGCGACTTCCCTTTCACTCTTCACTTTCATGCATTGGAGAAGGAAATGGCAACCCACTCCAGTGTTCTTGCCTGGAGAATCCCAGGGACGGGGGAGCCTGGTGGGCTGCCGTCTCTGGGGTCGCACAGAGTCGGACACGACTGAAGCGACTTAGCAGCAGCAGCAGCAGATGAAACCAACAAACGACAGCAAGAAAGAATCCTGGGATTTGAAACAAAGTTTAAGTTTTTCTAATCATAAAATGAATGGATTTTTTTGTTCCAAAGTGTTAAAATAGTAAACATCCAATCCCAGCATCCAGAGATAATATTCTTCACAATTTGTCATCTTTATTTCCTATGCACATTGTTTTAAACAGTTTAAATTGACGATGTATGCGTTTTCTTGCCTTTTCCACTTCCCATAGTTTAAATTCTTTATAAATATAATAATATTCCTTTATAGAATGATATCATAATTTAATTGGTCGAATCCATGCTGTCAAACAAATAGATTCCTTGCAATTAAATAACATTTCAAAGGATTAGTTTTCTGCCCAAGTGAAGTCTGAGTCATTTTTGACATGGTTGAATATGACCCATTCCTGGAGAATATAATGCTCTATGGTTTTGACTTCCATTTCTGTTTACCAAGGTCACTTCAGATTTATTCCTACTAAAGGTGTGAATTTAGCAATGGAGCTTTAAGTGGCTTTATTATAAATAAGTGACACTTGAACAGAAAACATTTATAAGGACATCTCAGCTATAAACAAATAAAACAAAAATGTTATTTTAAAAATAAAAAATGTTAGAACTTGCAGGTTTAAAATAAATAAGTCACAAGGATGTAATGTACAGCATGGTGACTATAATCAATAAAACTTTGAAAGTTGTCAAGAGAGTAAATTTAAAGCTTTCATCACAAGAAAAAGAAGTTTCCTATAACTTTGTGTAATAACGGAAGGCAGCTAGACTTATCGTGGTGATTATTTTGCAGTGCATACAAAAAGCAAATTTTTACCTTGTATGCCTGACACTAATAGAATGAGGTATGTCAATTTTACCTCAATTTTTAAAAAGGGAAATAAGTAAATAAACCAATCAACAAACAAAATAATAAAAGCAAAAGTAAAGAATTTTGGAAAAACTCCAAAGATGAGCATAGAGCTTGTGTCTGCTGCAGTTCAAACTTGGCCATAAAGACGACACCACGGCCTACTTGAGGCAGTCTATTTCACAAAGGAAATTAGAGCGCCTATTATTCAGAACTTGTGAAACAAAATCCCCTTTTTTCAAATGTGAGCATTTACTTTATAACTTTAATCATTCCATTCTCACCACTTAATACTTATTGTGCTGTGTCCCGTCGGCCCCACACTCACCCCACAGAACATAGCAATATATCACTTTGGTTTTTTGTATTTACTGAAAATAGCAATTAAATGTCCAGAGAATTTTTATTTTAAAGAAAATGGCTAACTCACTGGTAGGTAACATGTGCTCTCTTTGCATTCCCAAGGTGAGAAATCAACGGGATCTCAAGTATGGTCCCCCGTGAGGAGTGGAATTCACTTGCACTGTGATCGCCAGCTATAGTAAGAACAGGAAGTAAGACAGCAGCTAAGCGGTGGTAGCTGTGGGCAGGCCCTCTCTCTTCTTCTGCTGTGAGTATGAAGTGAGAGGAAGCATTGTTTTAGGAAGCCGTCTCTGGTCAAAGGCTGGATGCTGAAAAGGAAGTCCGTGTGGACGATGTCGCACGCAGATAAACCCCACCCAACACGTCTAATTGGCAAGGGGGAAACCGCGCATCCCTGCCCCCGGTGTGAGATGCGGTCAGGAGACCCGCAGGGCCCGTGAGACGGTGGGCCGTGTTCCCCTCGGGGGGCCGCTTGAGGAACCAGGGCACAGTGTGCCGGGGTGCTGTGTTCTTTACACTTTCCTCGCGGATTCGCAGTTTGAGAGGCAACTCCATCTACCTGGATTCCTGACTGACTGTAAGGAGCACAGTCCCGTTGCTAATTTGCTTTGGAAATGTCACATGTACAGGAAGTATATTTGGATGGTTCTAAGCCCCCGAAATTTTTGATTTGTTAGTACAACTTAATCCTAGTTTATCCTGACAGCCACCCTTGTGAAAAAATCTAGAGTAACAAAACAAAATGTTTCTCCTCAGCATAACTTCATTTACAAAGGACCAAGCAGAACTGGGGAAGAGACTGGGGTGTTGTGATTGAATTAATTCTTCAAAGCCAGTGGAGCTGGCCGTATTAGAAATTCGCCCAATCTGACACAGAAGACTTGCTGAGTATTTTTCACTCTCTAAGGCAAAATCTCCTTCTTAATTCACTTTAATTTTTCCTTTTCATATTATCTCACTCCACAAACATTTATTTGTTACCTAATATGAACAAATCATTTAAAATCATCTTCGAAGATGACATGAACCTTGTATTTGAGGACTTTCTTGCCTGAGGGTGAGAATAAAAGACCTCCAAATATCAGGGTATAGAATAGGAAGTGTACTTCCCTCCCGTAACTCAGCACTTTGAAAACAATTATTTAAATTGTGGTATAGCTGTCAAGATCTTGATGCACATAAAAAGGTTTTCTTCTCCATGACAGGATATATGCTCTGCCTGGTTTTCTGGAACCTGAATTATTCACAGTTCCAGAGCATCTTTCCATATGAGTACACCAAGACCAACCTCATGCCTTTTCTAATTCTTTTTTCTCACTGAAGCATAATTTGCAACATTGTCTTAGTTTCACGTGTACAGAAAAGATTCATATCACTTTGATGGCTACCTGTTCTTTTCCAGATTCTTTTCCTCTGTAGGTATTGCATGCGGTTCCCTGTGCTCTATAGAAGGTCCTTGTTTTTACCAGTTTTGCATATATTAGTGTGTATATGTTAATTCCAAACTCCTGATTCCTCTCCCCTGTCCCACCCTTGTTATCCCTTTTGGTAAATATAAGTTTGTTTTCTATGTCTATTCTGTTTGGTCAATAAGTTCATTTATATTATTTTTTTTTTAGATTCCACATATAAGTGATATTGTATGGTACTTGTCTTTCTCCATCTGACTTACTTCACTTTGTCTGATAACTTCTGGGTTCAGCCATGTTGTTGCAAATGACATTATTTCATTCTGTTTCACGACTGAGCAAAATTCCACTGTGCATACATACCACACCTTCTTTATCCATTCCTCTGTCAATGGACACTTAGGTTGCTTCCATGGCTTGGCTATTGTAAACAGTGCTGCGGTCAACATTGGAGCGCATGTATCTTTTTGAATTAAGAGTTTTCATCGTTTCTGGATATATGCCCAGGAGTGGGATTGCTGGATTATATGGTAGCTCTATATTGTTCTTTATAGTAACTGTACCAATTTATATTTCCATCAACAGTGTAGGAAATATCCTCATTATTTTCTTAAGAGTTATTCTGCATTATAGTTAGAAATATCTCACTTTATATAACCAAGCCCCCTATTGTGCTTATCTTTTAAAATATAATTATAAAATGAATAGAGACTTATTATTTATAAAATAGATTTCACTACAAAAGTGGCATGTTTATTCAATCTGAATGGAAGGATATTAAAAGAAAGAAAAAAAAACCTCTCAGCTCCATCCTAATTCAAACTTGCTTAGGGGGAAAAACAATGGCTTGTTTATTTATGTATGCATGGATTCATTTGTTTCTTGTTTAACTGAAATGTCCATGGATCTAACCCTGAACATATGAGCTCTGCTTCTTCCTCATGCTTTATCTCATCTTTCATAATATTCAGATGCTGCAATAGCTTGAGCATAGATTTTTCCAGACTCACATCAAGAAAAAAAAAGTTTATATTCTTTTTTTATAATCTTGGGCCAATCCCAAGATTGGCCTTGATTGGACCAGCGTGCAACTCTTAACATTCATGATCAATCACTGTGGCTCATGGGATGGGATAGACTGTTTGACCAGGCTTGGGGTTTATGCTCCACCTCTGGAGTCATGATGATGAAGCGCCCACCCAAAGAGTGTGATCTGAGGGAAAGGAAAGGATATAATTTGACACAAAGAAGGAAGAATAAATATTCTTGGCCAAAAACTAAATAACGTCCACTCTAGGTCCTGTTTCCCTCTCTGGACTCCTATTAGCCTGCTCACATATTTTCACTCTGAACCACCACTCATGTGTTCTTTTACCAACATTCAGTACATATACAAGACATACACAAGTGAGATCACACCATAGATGTTTCTGCTATTCTACGTTTCATTAACAGTTCATCCTAGACCTTCCATATGAGCCCCAGAAGTCTACTTCATGCTGTTCAATGACTACATGATACTCCATTAAAAGTATGTACTATAATTCATTTAACAAATTCCCTATTTATGGACAATTGGTTTTGGGGGAGTTTGTTGTTCAGCCACTCAGTCACGTCCGACTCTTTGCGACCCCATAGACTGCAGCACACCAGGCCTTCCTGCCCTTCACCATCTCCCAAAGCTTGTTCAAACTCATCATGTCCACTGAGTTGGTGATGCCATCCAACCATCTCATCCTCTGTCATCCCCTTCTCCTCCCGCCTTCAATCTTTCCCAGTGTCAGGGTCTTTTCTAATGAGTCAGTTCTTCGCATCAGATGGCCAAAGTATTCGAGTTTCAGCTTCAGCATCAGTCCTTCCAATGAATATTCAGGATTTGATTTCCTTTAGGATTGATTGGTTTGATCTCTTTGCAGTCTGTGGTGTTGGAGTCTTCTCCAACAGCATACTTCAAAAACATCAATTCTTTGGCGTTCAGCCTTCTTTATGGTCCAACTCTCATATCCATACATGGGGGGTAGTGTTGTAATAACAAATAATGTTCCATTGAACATATTTGTACATAAATCCAATACATTTGCTCAAGTTTATCTCTAAAGCCCAAGACATAAAATTAGTAAGGTCAAAGAGGATACGCATTTAAAATATTAATGGACATGTTCAAAAATACAAATAAAACTAGAGGCTGAATTTCTTTGCACACCTATCCGTAGTATATGAAAATGCCTGAGTTTCACTGTACCTTTGTACTTTGGCTCCAAGCAATGACTAAAAAAGCAGTATTTTTATTTTATTTTGTATGTCATATGTTTACAAGCCACATAAAGGCCGTTATATGTGAACTACCCTTTTCCATGCTTCTTTTTCTTCTAGGTACTGAATTTCTCTTACTTACTTCTTAGTACATTAAGAAAATTAGTATCCATTCTGCTATGTTAACATCTTCTTTAGACTTTTGACTCTTTATTTTTCTGTAGTATATTTATCACATCAAATTTTCAAATTTTTTTTTCTGTTCAAATTTGTCAGTCTCTTTCCCTTGTGGTTTCTGTGCTTTGCATGTTAGTTAGAAATCACTTTAAATGTGAACAAATCTCACTCATGGTTTTCTTCTGCCCCATTAATGCCACTTTGGGGTTTAGGTCATCGATTCATCTAAAGCTATCGATAGTCTTGGGATGTGGGAGTCCTTAATCAGTTGTTTCTCTCTTCTTCCAGTTACATGGTAGAGGGCACATACACAGCTCACGGTGGACTGAACTATGAAACTAATCCTACGTGATCAATCGTGAGTCAGAGTGGCACAAGGAGGGCTTCCCCGGTGGCTCAGCTGGCAAAGAGCCCACCCTCTGTGCAGAGTGGCACAAGTCACTGCAGGTCAAACCATGTGACTGTCAAGGCAAAGCCTCACTCTTCCCTCTGATGCGCAGTCTGCTGAGCCTGAGGCAGTGGCATTCCTACCACCTTGAGTCTTTGAGTGAATACAATTGCCCAGAGGTCCCTGGGCAACCATGAGTTAAAAATAAACTTCGGGGGGGACTGAACCACTGAGTCGGATGCTTTTAACTGCAGCATAACCAACCCTATTCCAGGCGACGCAGAAGATCACGTGTTATGTTTGCACCTTCGTTTAGTAGAAACTCATGTGTCCAGGGTGTCCCGGACGTCTTGCCTCTCGCGTGCAGTCTTACAGCAGGCGGTGTCCGTGCCCTTCTCGTGTCACCTCCTTGCTAGCACCTGCTTGCACTTGCTCCTCCTTCCAGCTCCTAGCCCCAGCAGGTTTCACTGGGGTGTCCTCTCACTGATGGAAATCACTTTGCCACCTGGTCAACAAATTGTTAAGTTCCTGGAATGTGTGCCTCCGGAGCAACTCTGAAGCAACATCTGAGGAATGCTGAAGGGTAAAAACGGTAGCTCCCGTATCCCTTGGGTGAGACGCTCTAAAGTGGAATAACTTATAGGGGCTCCCCCTGCTTCTTCAGTGGGATTGTACTTCATAACCCTGCTCAGTATTTGTCCGAAGAGAACCTTGGTAACTCCATTCATAAACAACTCAGGATGTCCTCCCCACAAAGGGGCGTAGAGGAGGCAACAGGACATCCTCCGTTAGAGCTGACTGTGAACCGAGGCCTGAATGCCGTCAGGTCTCAGGAGACAGAATTGATTTCCGAAAAGGTGATAAACCAGTCAATGATTCCATGTTCATTCACATTCAGTGTTTAGTGTTCACGATTACTGTTTAGATTTGGTTAAAGCTACTTGAAATCCTAGTTTAAATTCTTTTTTAACAAAGATTTTTCAGCTTAAAACTGAATTTGTTGAGTTTCAAATCTGCCTGCAATGCAGGAATTCCTGCTTGCAGTGCAGGAATCAGGTTTGATTCCTAGCTTGGGAAGAGCCACTGGAGAAGGGAATGGCAAGCCACTTCAGTATTCTTGCCTGGAGAATCCCATGGATCGAGTATCTTGGTGGACTACAGTCCATGGGGTCACAAAGGGTCAAACACAACTGAGCAACTAACATATTTGTATGAACTGAGAACATAAGCTCCTGTGGAGAACAGTACGGAAGTTCCTTAAAAACTAACAACAGAGCTACGTTGTGACCCAGGAATCTCACTCCTGGGCATAGATCTGGAAAAGGCAAAACTCTGACTTGAAAAAATATATATGCACCCTAATGTTCATAGCACTACTTACAATAACCAAGGCATATCAATACATGTCAATCAATAAATGAGTGAATAAAAAAGATGCAGCATATATATACCGTGGGATGTTACTCAGCTGTAAAGAAGAATGAATAGTGCCATTTGCAGCAACACAAATGGACCTAGAGAGTATCGCACTAAGCGAAGTGAGTCAGACAGAGAAGGGCAAAGACCACATGTCATCACTCATGTTTGGAATCTAGGGGGGAAAATTAGTACAGATGAACTTATGTACAAAGCAGAAACAAGCTCACAGACATAGAAAACAAACTTAGGGTCACCAAGGGGAAAGATGGGCTGGAAGTAAAAAGAAATTAATTAGGAGTTTGGAATTACACACTACTATCTATATTAAAAAGGTTGGGTGGCTGGGGATGCTTCCCTGGTGGCCAGATGGTAAAAAAAATCTGCCTGCAATACAGGATACCCAGGTTCGAGCCCTGGGTCAGAAAGATTAGCTGGAGGAGGGCATGACCACCCACTCCTGTATATTTGCCTGAAGAACCCCATGGACAGATGAGCTTGGTGGGCTACAGCCCATGGGGTCACAAAGAGTCAGATACAACTGAGCATGCACTCACTAGGCACCAGGCTGTACATCAGGAAAAACAAAAAAGAGCAAGTAGTTTATGGGCCAGAAAAGCACAGATATCACTCTGTGATTTATACTAGTTCTTGAGATGATACTAATTAAATTTAATAAATTTTTATTGATAAAGTTCAAGTGACAAGACATTTTCTGAGTGAAAGAGAATATGTTATTTTCCAAAGGATTGGATATTTATTTACCTCAATTAATTAAAAACTTATCTTATGTCTCCCATGCGAGGGCATTTCAAGAATGTAGAGGTCTGAGTCGTGAAGTTGAAACCTTTCCACCATGAATTAACCAGCATCCTCAGAGTTGAACACGTGTCAGATGAGAAAGTTCAAGCTTTACTTGCCTAAGGCAACAGGAAACCAACAAAATAAAGCCGCTTTAATCTACCAGCAGACCCAAAACCAAAAATCTCTTTCAAATAATAGTTTTTTTTTCACTGTTTTGTCATAAGCCAATATTACTCTATATTACAGAAAAGGTGGTTTAAGGAACTCAGAAAGAACAACTCATTTGGGCAGTTTACATGAGATTACGGCTGTGGGAGGAATTTTTCTACTACCAGCAAAGCAAGGGAAAAAAAAATCTTTGTTTTGTTTTTTTGTTTTTTGCAGAACTTGCAGAAACAATAACTTTAAATCAGCCCTCCCGATCTACCACAGGCTCTGGGTAATTATCCCCAATAGGTCCCTTTAGTGAGTCAGTTTCTATTTTTTTCTTCAAAAGTAGTTTCTTTTTGACATTTTATGCAGTCTTTCTGTTTGCTAAAATAACAGAAGTCTCCCATTACAAAAAGCATCAACAACTGTCAGGGATTTTGTTTTTCCAGAGTGTAGCTCTCAAGTCTTCTGACACAGTGGCCAACAGACCAATCTGAGTTTCAGATTTTGGATAAATTCTTTTTTCTTTAGCAGATAAATGAAACTGAATTTGAGACTGCCCCACTAATCTATTTAATTGTCAAACACACCAATGCTGTGTATCTGAAGTCTTTTCATGAGTTTTTTGAAATATCTTTTTCTTCTTTTTGTTTTTTAAACTTAATTCTGATCTTAAAGAATCCAGTGGAACTGAAAAAGAAAAATCAAATAATGAGAACTCTTACCTCTGGCAAGGACGGAGGAAAAAAAGAACTTATTTACCCCCACCTAAAACAACCAAAAATTAGACAAAAATATATGAGGCAACAGTTTTCAAGACACTGGATCTTCATATGATGAAGGGTGTTGGTCCCTGAGATATGAGAAATAAATCAGGTGAACTCTATGCTGCTCCACCTTACTACCTTTAAAGAATTTCTAGGTCACGTCTAGAGAGTGAGAGTCCAGGAGGAACTCAGCCAACTCCTTGAGTTGGGGAAAGCAAAGCAACACAGTTCACAGGACACTATACCCGAGAGGAAGAGCCGCACAGAGGAGGTTCTGCAGAGTGCCCACCTTGAATACCCAGGTCAGTACAGATCAGCGCATGCAAGTGAGGGAATTACCTGGAGCCAGACAAAGAATCAGCCAAAAGGATCAAAAGTTCCAGGGCTCAGTGAACACTCAGGGGTAAGAACAGTGTCTATATGCATCAGGCAGATGGGAAAGCTGAAGATTTACAGGGCATTGAGTACAGTGCTCAAAAGCATCTTTTGTTGACGAGGAATAATCAGCCCGTGAGTCAACACTACACTGGGTCTAACCATTAGTAAAAGTAAGACCAGAAAAGACCAAACTGTTTCCTAGTAACTTAACTGTGTCCCCGAACAAAGCTCAAGAGTATTTATAGAAATACACAAATATCCACCATCCCTCAAGGTATAATTTACAATGTCTGGCATGCAATCAAAAAGTTCCAGACAAACAAAGAAACAGGAAAATATGATCCATAATAAGGAGATAAATCAATCAATTGAATTTGATTAAGAACTAACCACAGATGTTAGAGTTACAAGAGAAGGATATTAAAATGGTTATTATAATTGTATTCCATATGTTCAAGAAGTTAAGCAAAAAAAAGGAAGATATTTAAAAATATCCAAATCAAACTTCTAGTGCTGAAAACTGCAGTGTGTGAAGTAAAAAATACACTTTCTAGGACTCACAGTAGGTTAGACATTGTGAGAGAAAAGATTAGTGAACTTGAAGACATTGCAGTGGAAACAATCCACAGTGAAACACAGAGAACTGTTGACACTTGGACAGAGGGTCAGTGAGGTACGGGGTGATTTCAAGCAGCCTGAAATATGAAGTCACCGTGGGGAGAGAGGCAAACACATTTTTGAAGAAATAATGAATAAACACTTTCCAAATTTGCCAAAAACTGTAAATACCTGAAGCTGAGAACCTACAGAAACACAAAGAAAATGATACAAAGGCACAGTGTAATCAAACTGATTAAAACCAGTGATAAACAGAAAACCCTAAAACCAATCAGATAAAAAAGTGTGTACAAAGGGACAAAGAAAAGAATAATAGTAGATTTCTTGTCGCAAACAAGGCAAGAGAAAAAAAAAAAAAAACAGTGGAGCAACGTTTTTCATGTATTGAAAAGGAAAAAATCTGTCTTTCCAGAACGCAGTACTTAGTGACAACGTCTTTCAAAAATGAAAGCAAGATGAAGACGCTTTCAGCTGTATGAACACTGAAAGAATTCATGTACTTCTTGAGAAGATGAGTAAAACGGATAAATCTCTACATTAGTCAAGGAAGAGGAAAATATAAATTGTCACTTTCAGAAAAGAGAGAGGAGATACCACTAGAGACTTCACAAATATCAGAAGGATACTATATACACAAAGTTATACCAATAAACTCTGCAGCTAGAAGGCAACGATCAAATTCCTTGAAACACACAGACAATCAACCTCACGCAAGAAAAGTTAGATGTCATAAATAGCCCTCCATCTATTAAAGAAGCTAACTTTGTAGTTTAGTTTCCCACAAAGAAATACTGAGACACAGATAGCGTCACTGGAATATTACCCTGAAGATTTAAGGAAAAATAATATCAGTTCTACAAAAATACTTCCCCACAATTGAAAGGGAGAAAATACTCCCCAACTCAGGCTATGAGGCCAGAAATGCCCTGATATCAAAAACAACGGAGATATTAAAAGGAAAAAATTGCAGACAAATATCCTTCATGATCAAAAATAATTTTTTTCTTAATGAAATGTGAAAAAATTAAATCGGACACTATATAAAAAGATAACATATGTGTGAAACAAGTGTCAAAGCTTGTGCAAAGTCAGTTTAATAGTAGAAAATTTCCAATGGCCATTATAATACAAAGAAACAAATAAACAAATTGAATAAAAAATTATATTAACAGCTCAATAGATTGGAGAACCATGCACTTAACAAAATTCAACAAAAATTCCTGATAAAAACTCTTCAAAAACTAGAAACAGAAGAGACCTTCTTCAGTTTTATAAAGGACATATATAAAAATACAGCTAAAAACTGTAAATATAGCTTTACCTAAGATCAGGAACAAAGCAGATAGCCCACTCTACCACTTCTCTTCAATATTGTAAGGAATTTCTTGTCAAAGCAATAAGGCAAGAAAAGGAAATAGAAGCAGCCAGATTGGAAAAGCATAAATAAAGGAGCCTTTATTAAAAAATTATGTAATTCTTTATGCATAATCTCCATTGGAATCTAAAAAAAAATAAAAAAACTAATAGACATGAGTTTAAGAAACATTTCAGGATAAAATATCAATATATAAAATCTGGGTCTTTTTTTCTGTATTAACAATAAAAATTCAGATATTTAAATTTTAAAAAATTGCCAGAAGAAATAATAGACAGACCTTTGTTGGTAGAGTAATGTCTCTGCCTTTTAATATGCTCTCTAGGTTGGTGACAGCTTTTCTTCCAAGGAGCAAGGGTATTTTGATTTCATGGCTGTAGTCACCATCTGCAGTGATTTTGGAGTCTAAGAAAAAAAGTCAGCCACTGTTTCCACCATTTCCCCATCTATTTGCCATGAAGTGTTGGGACTGGATGTCATGATCTTAGTTTTCTGAATGTTGAGTTTTAAGCCAACTTTTTCATTCTCTTCTTTCCCTTTCATCAAGAGGCTCTTTAGTTCTTCACTTTCTACCATAAAGGTGGTGTCTTCTGTGTATATGAGGTTATTGATATTTCTTCCAGCAATCTTGATTCCAGCTTGTGCTTCATCCAGCACAGGACTTTGCATGAAGTACTCTGCATATAAGTTAAATAAGCAGGGTGACAATATACAGCTTTGATGGACTCCTTTCCTGGTTCAAAAACAACCTGTTGTTCCGTGTCTGATCCTACCTGTTGCTTCTTGACCTGCATACAAGTTTCTCAGGAAGCAGGTAAGGCAGTTTGCTATTCCCTTCACTTGGAGATTTTTCCACAGTGTGTTGTGATCCACACAATCAAAGGCTTTGGTGTAGTCAATAAAACAGAAGTAGATGTTTTTCTGAAACTCTCCTGCTTTTTCCATGATCCGACAGATTTTGGCGATTTGATTTCTGGTTCCTCTGCCTTTTCTAAATTCAGCTCGAACATCTGGAAGTTCACAGTTCACATACTGTTAGGCCTGGCTTGTAGAATTTTGACAATTACTTTGCTAACATTGAAATGAGTGCAAGTGTGTGGTAGTTCAAACATTCTTTCACATTGTCTTTCTTTGGGATTGGAATGAAAACTTCCCTTTTCCAGTCCCGTGGCCACTGATGAGTTTTCCAAATATGCTGGTATACTGAGTGCAGCACTTTCACCACATCATCTTTTAGAATTTGAAATAGCTCCATTGGAATTCCATCACCTCCACTAGCTTTGTTTGTAGTGATGCTTCCTAAGGCCAATGGACTTCCCCTGTGGCTCAGCTGGTAAAGAATCTGCCTGCAATGCGAGACCTGGGTTTGATCCCTGGGTTGGGAAGATCCCCTGAAGAAGGGAAAGGCTACCCACTCCAGTATTCTGGCCTGGAAAATTCTGTGGACTGCATAGTCCATGGGGCCACAAACAGTCAGACATGACTGAGTGAATTCATTTCACTCTCCTAAGGCCCACTTGACTTTGCATTCCAGAATGTCTGGCTGTAGGTGAGTGATCACACCATCATGGTTATCTGGGTCACGAAGATCTTTTTTGTATAGTTCTCCTGTGTATTCTTGCACCTCTTCTTAATATCTTCTTCTGTTAGGTCCACACCATTTCTGTCCTTTATTGTGCCCATCTTTGCATGAAATGTTCCCTTGGTATCTCTAATTTTCTTGAAGAGATCTCTAGTCTTTCCCATTCTATTGTTTTCCTCTGTTTCTTTGCAGTGATCACTGAGGAAGGCTTTCTTATCTCTCTTTGCTATTCTTTGGAACTCTGCATTCAAATGGGTATATCTTTCCTTTTCTCCTTTTCTGTTAGCCTCTCTTCTTTTCTCAGTTATTTGTAAAGCCTCTCAGACAACCATTTTGCCTTTTTGCATATCTTTTTCTTGGGGATGGTCTTAATCACTGCCTCCTGTACAATGTAACAAACCTCCATCCATAGTTCTTCAGGCACTCTATCTATCAGATCTAATCCCTGAAATCTGTTTGCTACATTTACTGTATAATCATAAGGGATTTGATTTAGGTTCATACTTGAATGGCCTTGTGGTTTTCCCTACTTTCTTCAATTTCAGTCTGAATTTTGCAATAAGGAGTCCATGATCACAACCACAGTTAGCTCCCAGTCTTTTTTTTTTTTTTTTGCTGACTCTATAGAGCTTCTCCATCTTTGTCTGCAAAGAATATAATCAATCTGATTTCAGTGTTTACCATCTGGTGATGTCCATGTGTAGAGTCTTCTCTTGTGCTGTTGGAAGAGGGTATTTGCTATGACCAGTGCATTCTCTTGGCAAAATTCTGTTAACCTTTGCCCTCTTTGAACTCCAAGGCCAAATTTACGTGTTGCTCCAGGTATCTCTTGACTTCCTACTTTTGCATTCCAGTCCCCTATAATGAAAAGGATATCTTTTTCCTGTGTTAGCTCTAGAAGGTCTTGTAGGTCTTCGTAGAACTGTTCAACTTCAGCTTCTTCAACATTACTGGTTGGGGCATAGATTTGGATTACCATGACATTGAATGGTTTGCCTTGGAACAGAGATCATTCTGTCGTTTTTGAGATTTCACCCAAGCACTGCGTTTTGGACTCTTTTGTTGACTATACGGGCTACTCCACTTCCAGTTTACCTTGATTCATGGACCTAACATTCCAGGTTCCTACACAATATAGTTCTTTACAGCATCAGAGCTTGCTTCCGTCACCAGTCACATCCACAACTGGACGATGTTTTTCCTTTGCTTCAGCCTCTTCATTCCTTCTGGAGCTGTTTCTCCTCTCTTCTCCAGTGGCATATTGGGCACCTACCAACTGGGGAGTTCATCTTTCAGTATCATATATATTTGTTTTTCATACTGTTTATGAGGTTCTCATGGAAAGAATACTGAAGTGGCTTGCCATTCCCTTCTCCAGTGGACTACATTTTGCCAGAACTCTCCACCATGACCCATCTGTCTTGGGTGGCCCTACATGGCATGGCTCATAGTTTCACTGAGTTAGACAAGGCTGTGGTCCATGTGATGAGTTTGATTATTTTCCTGTGATTGTGGTTTTCATTCTGTTTTCTCATTGGATGGATAAGAATACTAGGTTTATGGAAGCTTCCTGATGGGAGAGACTGCCTGGGAGAAACTAGGTCTTATTCTGATTGGCAGGGCCAGTAAATCTTTAATCCAATTTTCTGTCGATGGGTGGGGCTGTGCTCCCTCCCAGTTGTTTGACCTGAGACCAAACTATGGTGGAGGTAATGAAGATAATGGTGACCTCCTTCAAAAGATCCCATACACCTGACCCTGTGGCAGCCACCACAGAGCTGCACCTCCACTGGACAGTCGTGGACCCTAACAGGCGGGTTGTGGTCAGTCCCTTGTGGGGCCACTGCTCCTTTCTCCTGGGTCCTGGTGTGCACAAGGTTTTGTGTGGCTCTCCAAGAGTCTTTTTCCCCAGTTCTGTGTAAGTTCTGAGAGCTCTACGGTGAGGTTAATGGCAACCTCCTCCAAAGCCAGACAAAACAATACCAAAAAAAAAAAAAAAAAGAGAGAGAATACAGACAATCATTCCTGATGAACACAGATGCAATAATATTCAACAATGCATTAGCAAACTGAATTCAACAGTACCTTAAAGGGATCATACGTGATCAAGTGGGATTTACCCCAGGGATGCAAAGATGGTTCAAATTTGCAAATCAATCAATATGATATACCACATTAACAAAATTAAGGATTAAAATTATATGATTATCTTTGTAGATGCAGCAAAAGCTTTTAATAAAATTCAACACTCATTTATGATAAAAATTCTCAGCAAAGTCACAGTATTTCAAGATTTTTGAAGAAAATATGAAATTATTTTTAACATCAAGATATGGATGGATTTTGTCAACAAGACACAAAAATAATAAACTAAAAAAAAAGCCAAAATTCTATTGCATTAAAATGAAGAACATCTATTTTTCCAAGTATAGCATAACAGAAGAGCCAAAGCAAATGATAGCTGAGGGAACACATCTGCCCCGTACATAGTGCTGACAGGGGCACTCACTACTACTGACAGCTAAATGATAGCTGAGGGAACACATCTGCCCCGCACATACTGCTGACAGGGGCACTCACTACTACTGACAGCTAAATGATAGCTGAGGGAACATATCTGCCCCGTACATACTGCTGACAGGGGCACTCACTACTACTGACAGAAGGCGCTATAATGGACGGAATGTTTGTATCTTCTCAAAACTCATATGTTCACATCCTAACCCCCAGTGGGATGACGTTAGGATGTGGGACCTTTGGGGGGTAATTAGGTCATGAGGGTGGGGCCCTCATGAATCAGATTAGTGTCCTTACAGAGAGGAAAAAGAGAAGCTGATCTAAGGATAAGATCCTGTCTACAAACCAGGAAAAGTGACCTCACTGAAGAATAAATCTGCTAGAACCCAAATCATGGACTTCCTGATAGCTGGAACATTGAGCTATAAATCTCTGCTGTTTAAGCAAAAAAAAAAAAATGCTGTCAAAAGTGACATTAAAAATGTGCAATAATTAAGGATAAATATGACAAAAGACTTGAAAGACCTGAACACTGAAAATTATAAAATATAACAGAATAATTAAACATGTAAATAAGTGGTGAGAGAGACCGTGTACATCAATCTGAAGACTCAATAACGTTAAGAAATCCACTTTCCCCAAATCAAGCTATAGATTTTAGAACACCAGTTAAAACCCTGGCAGGCTTTTCTGTAGAAATTAACTGACTGATTCTAAAATTGATAAAAAAAATCCAAAGGATCTAGAGTAGCCAAAACAGTGTGGAAAGGGGTGATCAAATTAGAGGACTAACAGCAATGAAGCTACAATATTTAGGACAGTCAGGTGTTGGTGTAAAGATAGAAAGATAGATGAATGGAATAGGACAGAGTCTATAGATTCAGACATATTCAGACAACTGAATATGTACAGACAACTGATTTTGACAAAGTTTCAAGGCAATTCAATAAAGAAAACTTGGCTCTTTTCAACAAATGGTGCTGACATAATTGAATATTACTTGTGGTTTTAATAGCACAAGATATGGTACATATACTATCGATGATACATCTCTTGTACCATAAAGAAAACTGTTTTGAATTTGTATTACTTTAAGATATGATGCCACAAGTACAATCTTTAAAAGAAAATATTAACAAACGGAGCATCAAATTTTAATCAAAATTTAAAACTTCTGCTTTTTGAAATGCACAGATAACAGAATGAAAAAATATTCTACAGACTTGGAAAGACATTGGCAAATTACACATCTGATTAAGGGCTTGTATCTAAAGTATACATTCAAAACTCAATAATAAGAAAACAAACAGTTGGCAATAGACTTGTAAAAAATACTTCACCAAAGAAGATATATTGATGGCAGATAAGCAAATGAAACAATCCTCAATAACATTAAATTAAGACCACAATGAGCAAAACAGACCTGTTAAGATAGCTAGAATTTTCTTTAAAACATTTTCCATACCTGGTGTTACCAAGGGTTTTGGAACAACTGAACTTTAATCACACTGGTGAGAATGACTGTAAAAGGGCTCAAGTCCTTTGGGAAAAAATATTTAATAATTGTCCTAAAAAGTGAAATGTACCTATGTGTAATCCAGGCAATCCACTTCCAGATATTCATCCAGGAAAGTTAATGTCAGAACAAAGACTCAGTTCAGTTCACTCACTCAGTCATGTCCAACTCTTTGCAACCCCATGAATTGCAACACGCCAGGCCTCCCTGTCCATCACCAACTCCCGGAGTTCACTCAGACTCACGTCCATTGAGTCAGTGATGCCATCGAGCCATCTCATCCTCTGTCATCCCCTTCTCCTCTTGCCCCCAATCCCTCCCAGCATCAGAGTCTTTTCCAATGAGTCAACTCTTCGCATGAGGTGGCCAAAGTACTGGAGTTTCAGCTTTAGCATCATTCCTTCCACAGACATCCCAGGGCTGATCTCCTTCAGAATGGACTGGTTGGATCTCCTTGCAGTCCGAGGGACTCTCAAGAGTCTTCTCCAACACCACAGTTCAAAAGCATCAATTCTTCGGCGCTCAGCCTTCTTCACAGTCCAACTCTCCCATCCATACATGACCACAGGAAAAACCATAGCCTTGACTAGACAGACCTTTGTTGGCAAAGTAATGTCTCTGCTTTTGAATATGCTATCTAGGTTGGTCATAACTTTCCTTCCAAGGAGTAAACATCTTTTAATTTCATGGTTGCAGTCACCATCTGCAGTGATTTTGGAGCCCCAAAAAATAGTCTGACAGTTTCCACTGTTTCCCCATCTATTTCCCATGAAGTGATGGGATCTTCATTTTCTGAATGTTGAGCTTTAAGCCAACTTTTTCACTCTCCATTTTCACTTTCATCAAGAGGCTTTTTATTTCCTCTTCACTTTCTGCCATAAGGGTGGTGTCATCTGCATATCTGAGGTTATTGATATTTCTCCCAGAAATCTTGATTCCAGCTTGTGTTTCTTCCAGTCCAGTGTTTCTCATGATGTACTCTGCATAGAAGTTAAATAAGCAGGGTGACAGTATACAGCCTTGACGTACTCCTTTTCCTATTTGGAACCAGTCTGTTGTTCCATGTCCAGTTCTAACTGTTGCTTCCTGACCTGCATACAAGTTTCTCAAGAGGCAGATCAGGTGGTCTGGTATTCCCATCTCTTTCAGAATTTTCCACAGTTTATTGTGATCCACACAGTCAAAGGCTTTGGCATAGTCAATAAAGCAGAAATAGATGTTTTTCTGGAACTTTCTTGCTTTTTCTATGATCCAGCGGATGTTGGCAATTTGATCTCTGGTTCCTCTGCCTTTTCTAAAACCAGCTTGAACAACAGGAAGTTCACGGTTCACATATTGCTGAAGCCTGGCTTGGAGAATTTTGAGCATTCCTTTACTAGTGTGTGAGATGATTGCAATTGTGCGGTAGTTTGAGCATTCTTTGGCATTGCCTTTCTTTGGGATTGGAATGAAAACTGACCTTTTCCAGTCCTGTGGCCACTGCTGAGTTTTCCAAATGTGCTGGCATATTGAGTGCAGCACTTTTACAGCATCATTTTTCAGGATTTGAAATAGCTGAACTGGAATTCCATCACCTCCAGTAGCTTTGTTCGTAGTGATGCTTTCTAAGGCCCACTTGACTTCACATTCCAGGATGTCTGGCTCTAGGTCAGTGATCACACCATCATGATTATTTGGGTCATGAAGATCTTTTTTGTACAGTTCTTCTATGTATTCTTGCCATCTCTTCTTAATATCTTCTGCTTCTGTTAGGTCCATACCATTTCTGTCTTTTATTGAGCCCATCTTTGCATGAAATGTTCCCTTGGTATCTCTAAGTTTCTTGAAGAGATCTCTAGTCTTTCCCATTCCGTTGTTTTCCTCTATTTCTTTGCATTGATCGCTGAAGAAGGCTTTCTTATCTCTTCTTGCTATTCTTTTTTGTATTAGTTCCAAACTGGAAACAGCACAGAGAAAATATATAAACTGTGGTATAGTAACATATACTATAAAAGTCGCTTGTTCCTGGGAAGAAAAGTTATGACCAACCTAGACAGCCTGTTAAAAAGCAGAGACATCACTTTGCCAACAAAGGTCCATCTAATCAAAGCTATGGTTTTTCCAGTGGTCATGTATGATTGTGAGAGCTGGACCATAAAGAAGGCTGAATGTCAAAGAATTGATGCTGTCAAACTGTGGTGTTGGAGAAGACTCTTGAGAGTCCCTTGGACTGCAAGGAGATCCAACCAGTCCATCCTAAAGGAAATCAGTCCTGAATATTCATTGGAAGGACTGATGCTGAAGCTGAAACTCCAATACTTTGGCCACCTGATACGAAGAGCTGACTCGTTGGAAAAGACCCTGATGCTGGGAAAGATTGCAGGCAGGAGGAGAAGGGGATGACAGAGGATGAGATGGCTGAATGGCATCACCAACTCAATGGGAATGAGTTTGAGCAAAGCCAGGAGATAGTGAAGGACAGGGTAGCCAGAGTCAGACATGACTTAGTGACTAAATAATGACAATAGTAACACAATGGAACTCACTCATAAAAACACAGGAATTATTGATGCAAAGAAGGACAGGGGTGAATCTCAAAATAATTATTCTGAGCAAAAGAGGCCAGACACTCCCCACACCAACAAAAATACAGTCAGCTGGACTCTGTTTGTCTATGTTTCCAGAAAACACAAACAAACCTGTTGTGACAGAAAACAGATTAGAGGCTGACTGGGGCTGGGAAGGGGAGAGGCAAGAGGAAGTGATTAGGGAGACATGAAGAAACTCTGGGTGTGATGGGCGCTTGCATTATTTGATTATTGTTATAGTTTCGTGGGTGTAAACATGTGTCAGAACTTACCAAGCAGTACGCCTTAAATAAGCACTGCCTGTTTGATGGCGACTATTCCTCAATAAAGCTGATAAAATGCTTACATATAAAAAAAGTAGACTGGATCTTTCCTTTTATGCAAATCCAGAACCCCTTTAAGGAAAGTTTGAACTGAAAAGTATGGTGGCCCCACTAATGGTTATCAGGCTGGACTCTTGGGAGGTATAAGAATTCACCTAGAGGTTGAAGCAGTTGCTTTCACCTAAAGCTCGAAAGACTTCCCTGGTGGCTCAGATGGTAAAGAGTCTCCCTTCAGTGTGGAAGACCGGGTTCGATTCCTGGGTTAGGAAGAACCCCTGGAGAAGGAAATGACAACCCACTCCAGTATCCTTGCCTGGAAAATTCCGTGGACGGAGGAGCCTAGCAGGCTACAGTCCATGGGGTTACAAAGAGTCGGACATGACTGAGTGACTTCACACATACAAAGCTTGAATAGACCAAGATCAGGCCCAAGTGTTTAAGCTCTAAAGAATGTTAAATTGATAATGTCAATTTAAGAAAAGAAATATAAATTTTAAAAATTAAATTAGGTTCAGAAATTATTATTAATACACAACTGTTGTTGTGTTTTAGTCACTCAGTTGTGTCCTACTCTTTGCAACCCCATGGACTGCAGAACGCCATGCTTCACTGTTCTTCACCAACTCCTGGAGCTTTCTCAAACTCATATCCATTGAGTCGGTGATGCCATCCAACCATCTCATCCTCTGTCGTCCCCTTCTCCTCCTGCTGTCAATCTTTCCCAGCATCAGGCTCTTTTCTAATGAGTTGTCTCTTTACATCAGGTGGCCAAAGTACTGGAGTTTCACCTTCAGCATCAGTCCTTCCAATGAATATTCAGGACTGATTTCCTTTAGGATGTACTGGTCGTATCTCCTTGCAGTCCAAGGGACTCTCAAGAGTTTTCTCCAACACCACAGTTTGAAAGTATAAATTCTTCAACACTCAGCCTTCTTTATAGTCCAACTCTCACATCTATACATTACTACTGGAATAACCATAGCTTTTACTATATGAACCCTTGTCTGCAAAGTAACATCTCTGCTTTTCAGTATGCTGTCTAAGTTTGTCATAGCTTTTCTTCCAAGTTAGATATTACTTGGAATATCTAACTTAAAGTTAGATATTGCTGTGCCCATTTGATGGACAAGAAAACTAAGACAAATTAGCTACCTTACCCATGACCACCTGGCTGAGAAAATAAGGAGATTGGGAATTTTTTATATACAGTAGAAACCAGAAAATCTACCTAATTTTAAAAAGTTGACACAATCCTCAACTGCACAAAATTCAAAAATGATGTATATATTTATTAATTCACCACTTGTACTTCTAACACATTTTTGTGCAAAATCTTTGTTCATCTATTTTATGACAATTTTATAACATTGTTTATAAGAAGACAAAAAGATGGCTCATTATTTCCTCTAGAGACCTGCATACACCATGAGCCATTGTGCACGTGTCATTATTTGTTATATTTCTGATCAGAGCACACTTTCCAGTTTGACTTCATATTGGAAGAACTGAATCTTCCATTGGCAATTTTACATTTCTAATAATTGGAAGAATTCCCATTGATTCATTTCTGTTTCCATGCATTTCAACCAAGCTTCTCCTCAATACCTACATACTTCTAGAGCTGGACACCTTAGCCCCCATTCATTTCATGATCGAGTATATGCCCTTGTAGGTTCTTGTCTCAGTGCTGGGTTCACTGGCCCAGGTGATGGAATGAATATTTCTGGAAGGCAGTTCCAGCTGGGACGGATGGCTGAAAAAAAGGTGAGAGTGAAGCCACTCAGTCGTGCCTGACTCTTTGCCACCCTATGGGCTGTGGCCTGTCAGGCTCCTCCGTCCATGGGATTTTCCAGGCAAGAGTATGACTCTTTGCCACCCTATGGACTGTGGCCTGTCAGGCTCCTCCGTCCATGGGATTTTCCAGGCAAGAGTACTGGATAGGTTGCCATTTTCTTCTCCAGGGGATCTTCCCAACCCAGGGGTCAAACTCAGGTCTCTCTCGTTGTGGGCAGACTCTACCCTCTGAGCCACAGGGGAATCCAGGGGTGGATGGCTAACAATACCTTAACTGAATATATGTCTGTGGCCCACATAAATACATCCCTCTTGAATTGCATCTTCTAGAATTACTGGAGTGTCTCCAATGCTACCCAACCCAAGTAAATAAAATGGGGCAGGGAGCATTTGAGGAGAGAAAAGACAATGGTCTTAATGAATTTCAGTTAAAATACCTAGCTCTCGAAAATTTTGAAAACTCCTGTACTATGAGAATACATGAGTAGAGTCCCTCCTGCAGCCCTAGAAGGGCCCTGTAAGGAAGGGAACCCACCAATTAAAACTGATATTTCCTGATGGAATGGCCTCTGAAATTAGCCCCTCTTTCTCCTTCCGCTCGCCTGTTTCCTCGTGACTGCTTCCCCTCTCCCTCACGGCGTTCCCCACCCTCTGGCAGTCTCTCATTTCAGAGGACAGCAGCAGCGCACTTGGCTTTACCCGCGGCCTGTAAAACGCCTGAGAACTGCAGCTCCAATCCTTATCACGTGCTGGGGAGGGTACCATCATGATACCTTCAGCAAAATGAGCAACTATCAAGATAACGAGAAATACACTTTCCTTAAGAAATACTAATATATTGTCTCAGATCAGAAACCAATGTACACCCACATTTTTACAAAATTAAGCATATGTAAAAAATTGGAGAATTTTGCTCCTCAAACTTAAACCCAGACCCCAGTTTTTATTATTCCTATGGAATTAAATCTCAGATTAATTATAGTTATCAGAGAATGACATCATTTACTTAATTTTTTCTGCGTAACTTAAATTCCTTAACCAAAACATTCTTTATTTTCATTCTGTATTGCTCAGAATCTTTGTAAATTTTAAGTGGACAGCTTTTGTCACTGAGAATGGCCTGTGAAATGAAAGTAGAAGTGGCTTAGTCCTGTTTGACTCTTTGAGACCTCATGGACTGTATAGTCCATGGAATTCTCCAGGTCAGAATACTGAAGCAGGTAGCCTGTCCCTTCTCCAGGGATCTTCCCAAGCCAGGGATCGAACCTAGGTCTCTGGCATTGCAGGAGGATTCTTTACCAATTGAGCTATCAGCTATTCAGGAGACTAGCCTGAGTGTAATTTAATTTGATTAATTAGGTTTCTGAATTGTCTCAGGAACGTGATTCATACCAGGGCATCTGTGTCACTTACAACTCTTATGGTGAAGATGGCAGAGAACCTATTGAGTGACTAAAACTACAAATAGTGGTTTGAGCAAAGGTTTGAATTATTCCAGGAGCCGCTCTTACTTCAGGTAAGGCTTGATCCAGGAGCTCAGTGACTGACAGTGTGAGCCTGAATCCTGTCTCTGACCTTTGTCTTCTGTCCTAGCGGCTTCAACCTTAGATTCTGTATAATACACAACCCAGCAGAGCCATGCTGTATCCTGTGGGTAAGAAAATGCTGCCACCACTTCAGAACTCACTTCCTGATATAACATTGTTAAAGAGGGGAACTACTCATTTCCAGAAGACCAGCAAACATCTCGTTCTATTTCCCTGACTCTGAATTATATTCATATTCATGAATATACCTAATCATGTTTGTACCAGGCAATATGGCAGGGGAAATGGTGAAAGGGAATAGAATCTAGTGCTTATCTTATTTCAATCTAAACTCACATCTAACGCAGATATGGGGTCATTTCTGCACAAATCAAATGGCTGTGGTGTGTTGTAGGGTACAGGCAGTGAAGGTAGATATGCCAGAAGAAAATAATGATAAGGGTGAACAGATCTCAGGGATGCAGCCAAGGAATAAATGCCCACTGCAACATCTATGAAATGATTAGACTTTGATGTCAGACAATCTGGAGCTCTAATTACATTAAATTCAATCATGTATTATGAATAGGACTTCAGACACAAGTTGACTTTTTAAAGACAGTTCCCTCTTCTATAAAATGGTGAAAATAATACCCCTCGAAGTTATTATGAAAGTTACATAATATACATATAGTGAATGACAGTGTTTGTGATCCATAATAGGTGCTCAATAATAATAGTCACTCTTGTACAAATTCTTCATTCCTATGAATGGCTGCTGTTAATCTAGAAGTTAGGGGAATCCTCTTTTGCAGAGAACAAATCGCCACTCTGGAGTTCCCTGGTGGCCCACAGGTTAGGATTCTGGGTTTTCATTGTCATAGCCCAGGTTTAATCCCCGGTCAGGGAACTGAGATTCACAAACCGAGCAGTGCAGAAAAAACAAACACACACATCACTACCTCTCTGGCCAGAGGAAGAGCAGCCCTGAACTTCAAGAGGCAATTGACTGTTTCCTCCCGGCCTCACCCGATGCACAGAAAACCCCCTGCAAGCCTCCACCGAAGGGTATTTTAGGTTGGAAACAGTCCTGGGGTCCCACATCCAAACAAGAATTCAGTGTTCTGGGGAAATAACGATCTGAACAGTGATCAAATTCCTACTCTAGTTTCGAAGCGTCCATTTAAGTCCACAGGCATGCAAGCACACATGCTTAGTCGCTTCAGTCGTGTTCCACTCTCTGTGACACTCTGGACTGTAGCCCACCAGGCTCCTCTGTTCATGAGCTTCTCCAGGCAAGAATCCTGGAGTGGGTTGCCATGCCCTCCTTGGAGGATCTTCCCAACCCAAGAATCGAACCCATGTTGCTTATGTCTCCTGCATTGGCAAGCGGGTTCTTTACCACTAGCGCCAGCTGGGAAACCCCAATTGCACAGTGTAGCTAAAAGACTAGGACCTTCAAAGGTATGTTGGTTGTGATTGCAATGGATTTTTCCCCAAAACACAAGTCCATCCACATCAGAGTTTCTTTTGGGAAGATATATTCATAAGTGATTCCTAAATTAATTTCCTGCACAGTCCCTATTCAAAAATAGTGAGTAGTTTAGTCTGGCAGCAAGCACATCACTGGGGACATACATTTTTAATGTTTAACAATCATCGTCGAGGATATACATTTTTTAACATTTGAGAAATCTAAACGGAGCCATATTACAGAGAAAATCCCTAGGGGAGGGAGCAGCGGATGGACAGGGAGCAGGCAAACAGCAGACTCTTCAAAGGCACGTCCAGCCTCCCGGGGCCCATCCCCTCTCCTCGCCAAGCAGTCAGCGGCTCCAGACCGCGCTGCAGCCTCGACGCATGTTCTTTCTCTGTATTTCTGTCACGTGTGTGCTGCAGCATTTGTGATCTTCTCTTCAAGGGAGAAAGGACAAAAGTGAAAACAAGCGTTCTCATGGAGAAGCAGATTGCCAGGCCCGACGGTTCTAGCCTCTCTCTGGTGCAGACAGTGGGATGGCCTCTGGTGGGCATCGTCAGCTCCGGTGAAGTTCAGTTTTGCTGCTGTTTGGTTTTCAGTTCACAGCTCCCACTCTGTGGAAGGTTGCAGGTGTGAAGCAGCTGTCTTCAAGGTAACATCTCATACATTTGCGCAGGATGGCAGGCCGGGCTTGCATCTGTGTGTTTTCCCTTTTTCTTTTCTTTTCCTTCTCATTTGAGTTTACAGGACTTCAATCTGGTACTCAATAGCCATTATGTCCAGAGAGCACTTTCTTTAATTCAACATAGAATCCTCCTGCTATAATAGCAAGGAGGTTTCTTCTTTATTCTGCTCTGTTGATATTTGAGAACAGCTGGTCAATCTATTCTGTGTTAAAACCGCTCATGAACTTAAAGATGTTATTAGATTTCTTCCTCTCTCCTGGTCATAGAATGATCCCGACTCATTTGCTATAGTATTTCTTGCTTACAAATTATTTTATCCTCTCTGTTTTTCTTATTTACCCTATCCCCAATTTCCCCATGCCTTCCTGAACAGAACCTTTCACTTTGGTTATGGAATATAACCAAATGAATATTGGGATATAGTAAAAGGAGAGAAAAGTAAGGAATGTAATAAGAGGAGAAGAATAAAGAATATAGTAACTGTCCAGGGGAAAACAAATTCCTATGGGACTTGCCTGGCGGTCCAGCGGTTAAGACTCCGTGCTTCCAGTGCGGTTTGACACCAGGATTTGATCCCTGGTATCTAGGGACTAACCCACATGCCAAGCAGTGAGTCCAAAATCTAAGAGACCAGAAAGGAACATAATCAGAGGAAACATAGTTAACTGTGGACGTGGTCTTTAGGTAGAACTGGAGTTGAGTCTACCTGTAGTCTATCACAATATTCTGGAACATTCTTACAGATTACTTAACACTTCAGTCCTCACTATGTGAAACAGGGAGATCCAACCAGTCCATTCTGAAGGAGATCAGCCCTGGGATTTCTGTGGAAGGAATGATGCTAAAGCTGAAACTCCAGTACTTTGGCCACCTCATGTGAAGAGTTGACTCATTGGAAAAGACTCTGATGGTGGCAGGGATTGGGGGCAAGAGGAGAAGGGGATGACAGAGGATGAGATGGCTGGATGGCATCACTGACTCGATGGACGTGAGTCTGAGTGAACTCTGGGAGTTGGTGATGGACAGGGAGGCCTGGCGTGCTGCGATTCATGGGGTTGTGAAGAGTCGGACACGACTGAGCCACTGATCTGATCTGATCTATCTGACTGTAAGAACTAAATGGTGCACACGAAGAAACAGCTCTCCTGGTACCAAGAGCCTCACTAAGCGTTTATGGCGACGGGGCAGGCGCTGTGACTGCCCCACCCAGATGCCCTTGAGTTCCTTCAGCTGTCTCAGTGATTTCTTCCTGCTCCTTGCTATTTACTTCCAGTGGCCTCGTGCACAACCCTCTTGGGGAGGATGGTCCCAGGAGCGCTGGAGGAGAATCCCCAGGAATTTACGTGGCCCTAGGGTGGGTGTCCACAGTGACTGGCGATGTGAGTGGAGGAGGCCCAGGTGACTCGTGGGGGCAGTCACCTCCCACCCGGGCCCCCATGAAGGATGAGGCTAAACGTCCCACCTGGGACTTGGCCTGGAGCGCACTTGCGGCTTGGTGTCTTCCCTTCTCCTGTCCTGATACCTAGCCTCTCACTAGTGTCTCCCAGGAGCACTTCCTTAATAAATCAGTTGCGTGCAAATCCTCATCTTGGGACCTGTCTCTGGGAGTCCTGACCTAAGACTATTACCAGTGCAGTGATCATTCTCCCTTACTCACAGTGTGCAGATACCGAAGTAGAAGAAAGAGAATACTGATTTTCACTCAGATGAGCCAATATTCCGAAAAAACTCCCAAACAGGGCCACATCCTTAACTCATCAAACTGTGATGATGAGTTATACCAAATTGAGGTGCATCATGAATTATTTAGTAAATTACCAGAAGAAAAGGAGGCTTTAAGTGGGTGGCATGAACATACCAGAACAATCCACAGTAATTCATTCATTAGCAACGGCCTTGCTCGTCCTCACCTTTTCCTGTACTACTGACCTTGTTCCTGTACTACTGACCTTGTTCCTGTACTACTGGCCAACAGTGTATAAGACCCTTCCCAGACTAGGGGTGCAGTTCCACTCAGCATCAAGAAGATGTGGTTTCTGTGTCTCATCTCCACCCTTCCTTTGCAGGAGAGGCTGGAGGCAGGGCCTTGAGAATTTGGATGAAGGCCTCTTCTCTAAGTCCTGCTGCAGGAGGACACACAAGAATCAAACCTCTGAGAGCAAAGCATAGGTACCCAAAGCTGTACGGGAGGAGAGGAGTCTGAGGTCTTATGTAGATGGGCTCAGGACAAGAACAATGGAGAACACTCAGGAAGCCCCCCACGTGATGGCCAGCCAGGTCCATGGTCATTCACCTAAGGTGTGGGAACGTGTCAGGGTGGCTTAAAAGTCCAGACGCAGGGACTTTCCTGGCGGCCCAGTAACCAAGACCCTGCACTCCCAACACAGGGGGCCTGGGCTCAATCCCTGGTCTCATGGGAGACCAGGGGAAGCCAAATGAATAAATAAATAAACACACTTTTTTTTTTTAATAAAAAGTCCAGATGCAGAGATTTTAGAGCTGAAGACTACAGAGGGTGGGAGTTTATGAGTCTCACTGTCAAGTCACCACTCCTGAAGGGGGCATTTAAGAGACTTAAATTTATTTACTCCCGCAGATCATCTCTGATCTTTGTTTCCACCTTTGCCATTGCACACAACTCCAGGATTGGTCAGCAATTAGTCAATCAATCTGCTGCCCCTAACTCAAGTGGAAATCAGGTAACCCATAGGAAGCAGTATGTTTAGGGTTCTGCCCGCTCTCCAAGGCAGGGCCACGCCTGTCTTATACCATGAGCTTTGTGCCAGTTTTAAGACTCTATTTCAGTTAGCTGAGGCTGCAAAGAATGCAACCCGAAATATGCAAAGCAGTGTGATCATTATTGTTCATGTGCTTTTAGCTTTCCTGAGTCTTCTTGGGCAAAAGTCAACACTTCTTTAATTTTAAAATTAATCTAAAATCAACTGCAGTCCAGTAAAAATTAATTAAAAAAACAATTTGTGACTTTCTGTTTTAACAAGTTTATATTTGGTCCACTCACCTTGAATCTAAGAATGTGACTACATGGTGTGTTTATGGAATAAAAAACTTTATGCTTTATCATAGATATATGTATATAAGCAAATAAGCAAATAGTCTGTATATATTCAGGCATATACATATATATGGCCATAATATGATTATGCATCAATCATAAAATCTCACCAATTAATATTAACACATTAATATTAAATCATATACTTGTAAAAAATAAATAAAATTAAATTAAGCTGATCTGATCAATCCTGCCCATCTCTCTCCCCCTTTTACCAATTTCCATTTTACTTAGGTTGAGTTTGAAGCTTTCTAAAAATCAAAGGGATATGTTTTTATTTTGGTCAAGATTACCTTCCAGCCTTGCAACGTAATTAGACTTCCTACCAAATCCACCCACATAACTGCAATCTTATTCATTTTTTTGAAACTGAACTTTTACATTTAAATTGATAACATAGAGATGATACGTGACCAGCTACATTAGTCCAGTTTACTTTTTTCCAAAAGGTAAGAAATTATTATTTATCTTTCCCTAGCTTTTGCTCTTGACAAGGCCACAGCATGGTAAACACATTGAGAAAGCAAAGCATGCACGCACGCACACACACACACGCGCGCACACACACACGCACACACACGCACAAAGTTTCTACAAGGCCCCTTTTCCCGTTGCCACAGTTCCCATTGAAGACCAGTGCCTATGGTGATCCTATTTGGATGATGTTCTCACTTCTGTTTGGCTTTAAGTTTCACGTCATCTCCATACACTATGTCATAGACTAGGACCGGGAAGGGATTTAAAATTCTCTTCCTTGGTAGTTTGTCCTCTCACCCTAGTCTGCTTTTGAAGAAGCAGTTTACATCCAAATCCATTTCCTTACTTAATTCATAAAGATTGATGACATGTCTTGCATTATTTAGATCCTGAGCCCAAAAGAAATAAGTTCTTCTCAAAGTCACAAATGAGAAAATGAGTTTGAGATTTACAGTTACACATAACTATATGTATAACTGATAAACAGCAAGGACCTACTGTGTAGCAGAAGGAACTGTATTCAATCTCTTATAATAATCTGTCATGAAAAAGAATCTGAAAAAGAATAGGTATATGTAAATACGTAGAACTGAGTCACTTTGTTACACACCAGAAACGGACACAATATTATAAATTAACTCTGTGTGTGCTGAGTCGCTCAGTCACGTCCGACTCTCTGTGACCCCATGGACTGCAGCCCGCCAGGCTCCTCTGTCCATGGGATTCTCCTGGCAAGAATACTGGAGTTGGTGGCCATGCCCTCCTCCAGGGGATCTTCCTGACCCAGGGATGGGACCTGCGTCTCTTCTGTCTCCTGTATAGGCAGGTTCTTTACCAATAGTGCCACCTGGGAAGCCTGTAAATTAACTATACTTCAATTTTTTAAAAATGTTTTAAGTTACTGATGAACTCTGTATTTTCAAATGTAACAACTAAATGCCATTACATGATTCTCATCTTATTAGACCTTTCAGCAACATTTGAAACAACTAATCACTGTTTCTGCATTAAAACATATTCTTCACTTGTTTTCCAGAAAATCACACTCTTTCTGACCCCTCCTTCTCAGCTTCACAGGCTGATACCTCCTTATCCCTCTGAGTCCCAAGTTTTAATCCATAGACCACTTCTCTAAGACATGGCAAAAGTGATCTCATCCCATCTCATGACTTAAATCACCTATCTGCTACTCATCCTCAAATTTCTACCCCTAACTTGAAACTCTCTCTCTCTCATCTCCAGACTCATATATTCAAGAGCTTACTTGGTAACTTCACTTGGATATCTAATAGATACATCACTTTTAACATATTCAAATGAGGATCTTTACATGCACAAACGCACATACCCTCCTTCTCCAATCTTGCCCATCTTAACTGAAACTCCACTCATTTTGCTAATTCAATACCTGTTTACATCAATATTTTGAAGGAATCAATAGCTCTACTCATACCCTAAGACCCATCATCAAATCATATCGTCTCTACCTTCAAAGTATATCCAGAACCGGACCGCTTACTGCGCCCATTGCCACCACCCTGATCCAGTCACCCAGTATCATCCTAACTGACATCTCTCTGTCCTCGCACTTCATCCATCTGTTCTCAGTCAACATAACATTCAGAGCCGTCCTGTTCACAGGGAGCTGTGATCATCTCAGACTTTGGCACAAAACCCTTCAGTGGCTTCCCATGGGACTCGGAGCAAAAGCCAAGGTCTTTTCCGTGTTTTACAAGGTCCTACGGTCTAGTGTTCATCACCCCTGTGCTGTCACCTCCTATGACTCTCTCCCTCTTTTGCTCCATTCTAAGAATCCCAGCCTCGGAGCAAAAGCCAAGGTCCTTTCTGTGTTTTACAAGGTCCTACGGTCTAGTGTTCATCACCCCTGTGCTGTCACCTCCTCTGACTCTCTCCCTCTTTTGCTCCATTCTAAGAATCCCAGCCTCGGAGCAAAAGCCAAGGTCCTTTCTGTGTTTTACAAGGTCCTACGGTCTAGTGTTCATCACCCCTGTGCTGTCACGTCCTATGACTCTCTCCCTCTTTTGCTCCATTCCAAGAATCCCAGCCTCTTTGCTTTTCCCCACAAAAACGTCAGACTTGCCCCAGCCCCGTGGACTCTGCACTTGCTGCTCTTGAGAACGTGAAACAGAGCTAATGCAGCTGGAGGAATCATGCTCCCTGGCTTCAGACTATACTGCAAAGCTATAATAATCAAGACAGTATGGTACTGGCACAAAAAAAACAGAAATACAGATCAATAGAACAAAATAGAAAGCCCAGCGATAAATCCAAGAATCTATGGTCACCCAATCCATGAGAAAGGAGATAGGAATATGGAGTAGAGGAAAGACAGTCTCTTCAATAAGTGGCTCTAGAAAAACTGGGCAGCTACATGTAAAATAATAAAATTAGAACGTAACACCATACATAAAAATAAAGTCAAAATGGATTAAAGACCTAAATGTAAGGCTGCACATCGTAAAACTTTTAGAGGAAAACATACTCAGTGACATAAATCCCAGCAATTTCTTTTGTGACCCACTTCCTAGAGTACTGAAAATAAAAACAAAAATAAACAAATAGGACCTGATTCAACTTAAAAGCTTTTGCACAGCAAAGGAAACCTTAAACAAGATGAATAGACAACCAACCCCCAGCATAGGAGAAAATATTTGCAAATGAAACAAGGGATTAATCTCCAAAGTATTCAAACAGCTCATGTAGCTCAATATCTGTTTTGTTCTTTACTGAATCCCCAGCTTTCAGGGCTGGAAGTAAGTAGATACTTAATGAATATTGGTTGAATGAATGAGTCAGTTCAGTTCAGTTCAGTTCAGTCACTTAGTCGTGTCCAACTCTTTGCAACGCCATGGACTACAGCATGCCAGCCCTCCCTGTCCATCACCAACTCCCAGAGTTTACTCAAACTCGTGTCCATTGAGTCAGTGATGCCATCCAACCATCTCATCCTCTGTCGTCCCCTTCTCCTCCTACCTTCAATGTTTCCCAGCATCAGGGTCCTTTCCAATGAGTCAGTTCTTCACATCAGGTGGCCAAAGTATTGGAGTTTCACCTTCAGCATCAGTCCTTCCAGTGAATATTCAGGACTGATTTCCTATAGGATTGACTGGCTGGATCTCCTTGCAGTCCAAGGGACTCTCAAGAGTCTTCTCCAACACCATAGTTCAAAAGAAGCAGTTCTTCAGCACTCAGCTTTCTTTATGGTACAACTCTCACATCCATACATGACTACTAGAAAAACTATAGCATTGACTAGACGGACCTTTGTTGGCAAAGTAATGTCTCTGCTTTTTAATATGCTGTCTAGGTAGGTCATAACTTTTCTTCCAAGGAGCAAGCATCTTTTAATTTCATGGCTGTAGTCACCATCTGCAGTGACTTTGGAGCCCAAGAAAATAAAGTCTCTCGCTGTTTCCATTGTTTCCCCATCTATTTTCCATGAAGTGATGGGACCAGATGCCATGATCTTAGTTTTCTGAATGTTGAGTTTTAAGCTAACTGGCTTCCCTGATAGCTCAGTTGGTACCAAATCCACCTGCAATACAGGAGACCCCAGTTCAATTCCTGGGTTGAGAAGATCTGCTGGAGAAGTGAAAAAGCTACCTTCTCCAGTAATCTGGCCTTGAGAACTTGTCCATGGGGTTAGTTCGCAAAAAGTCAGGCAGAACTGAGCGACTTTCACTTTCATTGAGGCTTCCCTGATAGCTCAGTTGGTAAAGAATGAATGAGTAATGCTTAGTAAATGCAGAGATAGTTTTATCTGCTTGCTGCTTAGTCACTTCAGTCGTGTCCGACTCTGTGTGACCCCATAGACGGCAGCCCACCAGGCTCCTCCATCCCTGGGATTCTCCAGGCAAGAACACTGGAGTGGGTTGCCATTTCCTTCTCCAATGCATGAAAGTGTAAAGTGAAAGTGAAGTTGCTCAGTCGTGTCCGACTCTTAGCGACCCCATGGACTGCAGCCTTCCAGGCTCCTCCCTCAATGGGATTTTCCAGGCAAGAGTACTGGAGTGGGGTGCCATTGCCTTCTCCTAATTTTATCTAACCCATCTCAGATATCCAAATCAAAAGAAGATGCTCTGGGAATGGACACAAGAATAGTCACCGGAGGCCACACCCGATCATTACTAAAGCAATAGAAGGTATCAAACTGAAACTCATGACCTTCCAACTTTAACAGGCTGCCATATGCATTAGTCCCTGGGTGCCCCTGGTTGGGAAGAAGTGGATCGCGCCCAACTCGTCCAATATGATAGGCTGCTGAGCACTCACACTCTATTCGATGACTTGCTGCAGCCTTACTGAGCCCTCAGCCTTTTTCCACTGGGTGAGGGTAGCAAATCTGCCATCCACTGGCATCCCTGTTCCAGGACCATGTCACTGTGCCCTTCTCTATGTGAGCATACAGTTTCTTGACCTTGATATATCAGAGAATTATGTGGAGTTTTGTTCAAAAATGGAGTTTTATTAAATTGAGGACACAGTAGCTCCTCCAGCATGGCCATTCAAACCCTCTGCCTGATTCCACTGCTTTGTTTTCCTGATGTTTTCCATTCTCCTCCTTGCAAAATGTTTGTTTTCCTTTTGCTCTTACTATTATTTTTTAAATCTGAAGGTGCCTAGCAGGGATTCTGCACAGCTCACCTGAAAGCAACAGAAAATGAGTCAAGGAGTGAAAAAGTAGCTGAACTTTTATTACTCAGAAGAGACCCATTTAGACAACTTTTCAGAACTGTGGTAAGTCTTCCAATTGTGTGTGTGTGTTTGTCTTTCTGTGTCTCAAATTCCATCGTACCTAAGACGAGGGGGGCTTCCCTTCCCCTATTGTCTCACCTGCAGGCTTGGAGTTACCTACAGGCACTCGTGTGCATTAGCTGTTCATCTGGGGATTGGGGATATTACTATTAGGGTGTGGAAGATTTGTTTCATACAGGGAGTTACGTAGCATCTTCAGGGGATCTGAGACCTAGAAAACAGCAGTCCTATTCAAGGAAGACCATGTTACCAGGGAGTCCAGATATCCATCAATGTACCACAAAAAATTAAACGTCTCTTATAACAGCAGTAGAAGCACCGTGGGCAATGAATTCTTCGAGGGTGGCAAAGCAGATGAAATCCAGTCATCACATTTTACAACAGATCTGCTGCTCGATAAAGTACAACTGGAGAGCAGGCTGTTAGCAATAAGGCCATTTCTAAGAATAAAATGAAAGTTTGTAAAAGATCCGTTTGAATTATTAGCTCCAAAAAACGTGGCTGAAGAAGAAAACGGTTGCGCGTCTCACTGGCTGTTCTCACGCGCGTGATTAGAACAAAGGGAGGCACAGAGGAGCAGGGGAGAGCAGGCAAAGCGAATTTCCCTCCGACAGAAGGAGGCACGTCTTCACGCAGTGCCCCGTCAGGGCGTGGAGAGGCCACCCGCAGGTAAGGAGGACACCGCGGCCTCTGGAAGCACGCAGATGCGCAGGCAGGGGGAAAGCGCGCTCCTTTCCATCCAACGCGGTTTCTTCTTTCGCTTACAGAAGCATTTTGTTTTAATACCAAGAGGACACCTCTAGCGTTTACTTTATTCTGCATCCTGTGGAGTTCCCCTCGCTGCTCCAGACACCCCAATCCAGATTCCACTTCAAATGCAAGGCATTTGGAAGTCACAAGGAGATCATTATGATCTTCGATTTGCTGATTTATTCTTGGCTGCACTGGGTCTTCCTTGCTGCGTAGGGCCTTCCTCCAGCTGCAGGGAGCGGGGTTTATTGTCGAGTTGCTGTGCACGGGCTTCTCACTGGGGTGGCTTCTCTCGTTGGGAGCAGAACCTCTAGGGTACCCGGGCTCGGGTGTGGCACCCAGGCTTCAGTGCTTCACAGCACACAGGATCTTCCTGGACCCTGAAGCAAACCTACATCCCCTGCTTTGGCAGGAGGACTTTTAACCCCTGGATCACCAGGGAAGCCCTTCTCTCTGGTTCTGATAGTAGACGAATCAACATGGAGTATTCGTGTTTTCCAAGTCAGTATCTGCCACCACGTTAATCATGAGATGTGCAATCTTTCATCCAAAGAGCAGAGAACCGTGTTCACAGGTCACAGTGGCCAGCACCCTCCTTTCACTCCATGAACATATTTCTCCCACATTGTATGGAGACAAACAGATGCATCCTGACTCCAGAAAATAAGGTGCTTCGTTATGGAATCCAGTCCAGTGACGGAAAATGAGAGCCATACTTTTTCCTGATACCGAAGATCCTGGCATGTAAAGATCCTTCCCTCTTCTGGGGGATGCTCTCAGGACCCTTCTGTGCCCTCTTTTTCAAACCTTTTGAGTAGAAAATGCTAAAATTTTCTTTGAAGAATGTATAGCAGGGCCCTCCAGAATGTGTAGGTTCGATCAATGGCAAATCGTATCAAAAGGTCCTGTCAGTGTTTGCTGCTTTTCTCATTGTTAAAGGTGCATCCCTTTCTCGTATAAAGCAAGTGGGTGCAAGATAAGTTTGATAATACTGAAGACCATGAGGACTAATTCTCTTTCTACTCAAAAGATGGGGGAAGAGAGTTTATATATCAAATATTGCAGGTCTGATATGGGCACTTTAGGAAGACAATATAGGCCTAAGATTAAGGGAAAAAACTCTCCTGACTTGCTCAGTCTAAATACCTGGAGGCTGAAAGTCACGAGATCAAAGGTTACGAAATCTCCGCAGATAAATAGACTTGTTTACTGTATTCTGAAAAGCAGGACCAAAGTATTTGAAGAAGAAGTTTGGGGCTGAATTATCACAATTGCTGGTGTCAGGTTTGGGGTTTTTCCACATCACAGGATGAATACAGATTTAGTAAGCAGCATTCTCTCTAACGTTGTATTTAAGATCCAAAGAAGATTTGGGTTCATTTTATTTTTATTTATTTTGTTTTAGACACTTTTCTACGATTTTGGGGTTTCCCCGGTAGCTCAGCTGATAAAGAATCTGCCTGCAATGCAAGAGACCCTGGTTTGATTCCTGGGTCAAGAAGATTCCCTGGAGAAGGAATCTTGAGCTTCCCTGATGGCCCAGATGGTAAAGAATCTGCCAGCAATGTGGGAGACCTGAGTTCGATCCCTGGGTTGGGAAGTCATGTCAGACTCTTTGTGACCCCGTGACCATAGCCTGCCAGGCTCCTCTGTCCATGGGAATTCTCCAGGCAAGACTACTGGAGTGGGTTGCCTTGCCCTCCTCCAAGGGATCTTCCTGACCCAGGGATTGAACCCAGGTCTCCCACAGGGAAACCAAGCACAGCACAGCACTATGCACTTTTTAAAAAATTAAATTATGAATCCCCACTCCGTGTGCAGTAAAGTAGGTGTTCTTACTATCATCATTTTTCAGGTAGTAACTGAGGCTCAGAGAGGGTAAGTAACCATCTTGACATCCCAAAGCCCATAGGTACTAAAGTCCAGCCCCAGATCTGTGCTGGCAACGATACCATCCACCTCTGACTCAATCACACATTCAATGGCTGTTCAGTGAACACCTCGGAGGGGAAAGGGACTGTGTTAAGGTATTAATAAAGTAAATAATGTCTTTTCTTCAAAAGGAAGAAATTTTTTCTTCACAGTTAAGGAGATGAGACATGAACTCAGATGCCGACATCCTAAAAAAATATGTGACAAGCTGATAGACACCTGGAATATAGCAAGCAACCTTGATTCCTACGAGTGGCCCAGGGACAGAGGGAGAGGGGCATGGCAGAAGCAGTGAAAGGGAGACTTAGGAGGAGGGACCGGCCGTCACGCTGGGGTCATCAGAGAGGAAGCCCGCAGTAAGTACCCTTTCAGTGTTGAGAAGAGAGAGTTCCTTGTGGGAGAGCAATCCGTTCTCACAAAGGGCAGGGGTCTGCCAGCTTCAACGTGCTGTTGTTTCCACGAGGCCAGATCTCTGGGCGCCAAACTCGGCTCCTGCCTTTCTTCCCACTAGGACGGTAAGGAAACTGACCAAGTGTTCACACACTTAAAATATATAATTTAGCTACAACATATCCATGAGACAGAGTAAAATTTTTTTCTTAAAAAAGGAAGACCTGCCTGTACTGACAATACCAGTTGTTGCCAAGAAAGGGAGGCAGATGAGACTCTCATAGATTGAAGGTGTGAGGGTGGAGAATGTTACACCTCTTTGGAAAAAGGTTGAACCATTTCCTATAAAACTCGACATACACCTACTCTATAACTCAGCAATTCTATCCCTAGGTATTTACCCAAAAGGAATAAAGATGTCCACAAAAAGGCTTGTACAAGAAGCGTAATAGCATAGTTGAATCTTGAAAACAGAAAGCTGCAGTGTCCGAATAATTCAGCTTCACGTCCTGTATCTTCTTTGGTGTTCTCAACCCTGGCTGGCACCTGTAAAATATGAATGCATATATGTATGTGCTTGTATGTATATATATGTACGTACATATTTATTTATATTTACAGACATCGAGTACTGTATCCTCTTCAGTGTTTTTTCATCTTCACAGGCAGTAGCCACTGATACAAGTGAGGTGCTCATTCTGTTTGTAATCTGAGTGGGAAATTCACATCACGGGTGAGCTTTTAATAAGTGACGCTCTTTATCAGTAGACGGTGGCATTCTTCCTGTGTCCTTCAAAGTGCTCTGGACCTGTGGTCAGAGCCTGTGACCGCGATCATCTGTCGTTTGCCGTCAATGTGAACATCATTGTAGCCTATATCTTACATCGAGGTGCATATACGCACGTTCGAGAATGTTTTCTACCTCAGAGAAATCATTTCCTTTAAAATCATTTATTTTTCTAATACGCTGTTTGGTACAGATAGAATTGGACTGGAGAATGCAGTCTTGGTACCACCAAGAACCCATTTGGGGAACAGTTTATCAAACATTACGCTCTGGTGATTAACGCCTTCTAATAGATTTCCTTCAGAAACCTGGCACGCTGCAGTCCATGGGGTCGCAAGGAGTCGGACATGACATAGCAACTGAACAACAGGCTTCCTCAGCCTTTTGCGATGGGAACATCATTAAAAATGAGAATAATGTAATCACAGGGTGTTCCTACTGGGTGGCCCCTGCCAAGTATTCTCTGTTACTGATTGTCTTGAGCTAATTTTCAGCTGTGTAAGGTCTTAGAAAAATGATAGAAATATGTGTTATGGTGATGATTGTTTGTGATTATTTCTGGCCTTTGACCACTTTTGCACCGTTTCAGCTAATTGATCTCAATATTTCTTGATGGCCCCGTATACGTGTCTGTTCTTTGAATTCTCCCTGAAATTGCTTGTAACATCTTACTGTTTCTTACCAGTTAATTTCTCATCTTACCAGTTAATTTCATTGAATAAAAGTTTTGACTCTTAAAAAAAAAAAAAAAAAAGTAGCCAGACACAAGACTACAGGCTCTCTGATTCCATTTATATGAAGTTCTAGACTTGGAAAAATGACCATTAGGTGTTCAAGTTGGAACAAAGGTTGGCCCTGGGAGGTCAGTGCAGGCATCACTGGGAAGGAACATGAGGGAACCTCCTGGGTGACAGTGATGGTCTAGATTCTGACTGGAGCTTGGGTGGCACAGATATATGGAGTTGTCAAAACTAATTAGTGTCACTTAAGATTGATACATTCCATTGCATATAAATTTTACCCTGAAAGACATAAAAAGAAGTCTAAAAGATATTGAGTTCTAGTTAAAGATCTGCATGATGTAATATGTAGAAGTGAAATGCCCTGATATTTGCTACTTACTTTAAAAATGTATCAAAAAATAAGATGGACTGATGGATTGATAAATAGATAATGTGACATATCTATCCTCCCATTATTAAAATATTAATTATAGCATCTAACTATGGTTAATATTCTTTCAACCTTTCTAGATCTTTAAAAGTTTTCATAATAAAATATTGGGGAAATGTAACTCAAGAATATATTAATGCATGCATACTGTTAAAAGAATTTGGAATATTTGAATAACATACAAATTAAAGGTAGAGTATCCTGCAGTGAAGGAAACTTAGGTTCTTATTTTGTTAAGTACCCTCCTTTCTTGAAGTGTGGTATAGAAGGAAATAACCAGAGAAGTAACACCACTAACTATGGAGCAGGACTGAAGGTCCCCAGTTTCATGACACAAGATACATGACTTTTGTGTTTCAGAAATAATTCAACTTTAGACTTCAGATGGACTTGTAATTTAAAAAACTGAGTAGATTGACCAAGAATATTGGAATATAAATACAGTGTCTGGATACTTAAGAATTTGTTAAAGACATTTTTTGCTTTTGTGCAGAGAATTTGGAAAAGCTCATAAGTGCACAGTGAAAAGAAAGAAGCCACCCACAGCCTTATCCTCCCACCAAAAGGAAATCACTGTTAATAGTTTGAGAAACTTATTTCTAATGATTTTTCTTTCCACATGTTAACAGTCAGAATGCCAAATATAATATTCTAGTATAATGTAAATATATTTCATGTAAATAAAAAATCCATAAATAATTTTAAAGACTACATAATTTAATTTTAAATAGATATATGTATTTATTTATTAAGCACATGTTGTATTATACTATGGACATGTGGGCATATATGTTATTTTATTTTATTTTGCTATAACAATGTTGAAAAAACATCTGAGTAAAAAGTTCTTTACATATTAATTGTTTTTAAGGCAGAGAGTTTCTGGAAATGTACATTGAACAGGGCATGTTAGTTGGCCTATGGGTTAAGAATAGCCCCCATGGATTCATGACAAAGTGCCCTGTTGCTGCGTGTGCTAAGTCACCTCAGTCATGCCCGACTCTTTGTGACCCCATGAACTGTGGCCCGCCAGGACCCTCTGTCCATGGGATTCTCCAGTCTAGGATACTGGAGTGGGTTGCCATGCCCTCCTCCAGGGCATCTTCCTGACGCAGGGATTGTCCCCTGCCCTGGCAGGCAGGGCCTCTACCACCACGCCACCTGGAAGTCCTGTGCTATAGACAGCTCAGTGATACTGAGTGTAAGATGAACCTCATCCTATGGTTTGTCAACGTCCTAGGAGCTCATGGAAAGGGGACTGTGAACCGTCTATACCTGCGTTTCATGCAAACACAGATGTAGGCACTGGCCAGGGGATGGGATGGGAAGGAGGAGACAAGGAGCTGTCTGAAGCATTCCTTCCAATCCAGCAAGGAGAGAAACATAATCTAAGCTGGGCAGGAGCCCGGTGCTAGAAGATGTACTAGAAGCGGAGCATGGGGTCTGCCTGACCTCCTCCCTCCCTGGACGGAGCGACCTTGTAAAATCCACCAAAGGATAAAGCAACTATATCAGGGCAACAGGAAGATGGATACACCACGGTGCCTCAAGGCCATCTTTAAGGAAATAGATACAAGGTGGTTAGGTTTTCCATTTTACAGCAGAGAAAGGTGACAAGTGTGGAGAGGCACTCAGAAGTGGGGATTCACAGCAAAAGAACGGAAACTCAATGTATCCTAGGCAAGACGACCCCATGCAAGGTGAAAAAAGATCTCTTTTTCTCTCCATTTCTGGCTCAGCCAGTGACTCAGAGCTAGGAGCAGCAGGCACCAGCTGGAGGGAAAGCTAAACACTAAGTAATCAGGAATTTTGCAAACTGGTTTGGTAACCTGAAACTGACCGTGTTGGGAGTATTTACAGCATGGAAATCAGCAAATGCCACATATCACAGCCTTTCTCCCTAGCCCCCCTGGAAAATCTGATTTACCACTTCATCATAGCTCAAACCCAAAGCTTCTTTTCTGATATCTCTCCCCCAAATCCCAGACCCATTGTTGTCAATTACATTCAGACCATCGCTACTCAGATTCATTAAGTTTGAGAGAGAACACATCATACTGTCTCCCAGGTATGACCTTACTTCTGTTAACATCATCTTAACGTCGAAACTCAAAACCTCACAGTTGTATTGGACCTCTGCTCAGTAATAACAAGAAGGGGGAAAGGGAGAATTATTTGAGTGGTATTAATTTCTTAACATATATGTGACCTTTGTGACAAACTCTTTACAAATATTTTCACAACATCTCTTGAAAGAAGTTAATACTGCAGTTCTGCAAAGGGAAGACTAAGGTTCAGGGAAGTTTTGCTATTCACCAAAACTTCCACAGCTAATAAGTTTCAGAACTGAGATCTGAATGCAGGGCCCTCCATGTGATACATGGACATCACCAGATGGTCAACACCGAAATCAGATTGATTATATTCTTTGTAGCCAAAGATGGAGAAGCTCTATACAGTCAGCAAAAACAAGACCAGGAGCTGACTGTGGCTCAGACCGTGAACTCCTCATAACCAAATTCAGACTTAAATTGAAGAAAGTAGGGAAAACCACTAGACCATTCAGGTATGACCTAAATCAGATCCCTTATGATTATACAGTGGAAGTAAGAAATAGATTTAAGGGCCTAGATCTGATAGATAGAGTGTCTAATGAACAATGGAATGAGGTTCGTGACATTGTACAGGACACAGGGATCAAGACCATTCCCATAGAAAAGAAATGCAAAAGAGCAAAATGGCTGTCTGGGGAGGCCTTACAAATAGCTGTGAAAAGAAGAGAAGTGAAAAGCAAAGGAGAAAAGGAAAGATATAAGCATCTGAATGCAGAGTTCCAAAGAATAGCAAGAAGAGATAAGAAAGCCTTCTTCAGCGATCAATGCAAAGAAATAGAGGAAAACAACGGGATGGGAAAGACTAGGGATCTCTTCAAGAAAATCAGAGATACCAAAGGAACATTTCATGCAAAGATGAGCTCGATAAATGACAGAAATGGTATGGACCTAACAGAAGCAGAAGATATTAAGAACAGATGGCAAGAACACACAGAAGAACTGTACAAAAAAGATCTTCACCACCCAGATAATCACGATGGTGTGATCACTGCCCTAGAGCCAGACATCCTGGAATGTGAAGTCAAGTGGGCCTTAGGAAGCATCACTATGAACAAAGCTAGTGGAGGTGATGGAATTCCAGTTGAGCTATTCCAAATCCTGAAAGATGATGCTGTGAAAGTGCTGCACTCAATATGCCAGCACATTTGGAAAACTCAGCAGTGGCCACAGGACTGGAAAAGGTCAGTTTTCATTCCAATCCCAAAGAAAGGCAATGTCAAAGAATGCTCAAACTACCGCACAATTGCACTCATCTCACACACTAGTAAAGGAATGCTCAAAATTCTCCAAGCCAGGCTTCAGCAATAGGTGAACCGTGAACTTCCTGATGTTCAAGCTGGTTTTAGAAAAGGCAGAGGAACCAGAGATCAAATTGCCAACATCTGCTGGATCATAGAAAAAGCAAGAAAGTTCCAGAAAAACATCTATCTCTGCTTTATTGACTATGCCAAAGCCTTTGACTGTGTGGATCACAATAAACTGTGGAAAATTCTGAAAGAGATGGGAATACCAGACCACCTGATCTGCCTCTTGAGAAATTTGTATGCAGGTCAGGAAGCAACAGTTAGAACTGGACGTGGAACAACAGACTGGTTCCAAATAGGAAAAGGAATTCGTCAAGGCTATGTATTGTCACCCTGCTTATTTAACTTCTATGCAGAGTACATCATGAGAAATGCTGGACTGGAAGAAACACAAGCTGGAATCAATATTTCTGGGAGAAATATCAATAACCTCAGATATGCAGATGACACCATCCTTATGGCAGAAAGTGAAGAGGAACTCAAAAGCCTCTTGATGAAAGTGAAAATGGAGAGTGAAAAAGTTGGCTTAAAGCTCAACATTCAGACAACAAAGATCATGGCATCCGGTCCCATCACTTCATGGGAAATAGATGGGGAAACAGTGGAAACAGTGTCAGACTTTATTTTTCTGGGCTCCAAAATCACTACAGATGGTGATTGCAGCCATGAAATTAAAAGACACTTACTCCTTGGAAGGAAAGTTATGTCCAACCTAGATAGCATATTCAAAAGCAGAGACATTACTTTGCCAACAAAGGTTCATCTAGTCAAGGCCGTGGTTTTTCCAGTGGTCATGTATGGATGTGAGAGTTGGACTGTGAAGAAGGCTGAGCACTGAAGAATTGATGCTTTTGAACTGTGGTGTTGGAGAAGACTCTTGAGAGTCCCTTGGACTGCAAGGAGATCCAACCAGTCCATTCTGAAGGAGATCAGCCCTGGGATGTCTTTGGAAGGAATGATGCTAAAGCTGAAACTCCAGTACTTTGGCCACCTCATGCGAAGAGCTGACTCATTGGAAAAGACCCTGATGCTGGGAGGGATTTGGGGCAGGAGGAGAAGGGGACGACAGAGGATGAGATGGCTGGATGGCATCACTGACTGGATGGACGTGAGTCTGAGTGAACCCCGGGAGTTGGTGATAGACAGGGAGGCCTGGCGTGCTGCGATTCATGGAGTTGCAAAGAGTCGGACATGACTGAGCGACTGACCTGATCTGATCTGATCTGCCTTCTAAAAACAAAATCTACTCCAAACACATGTGCCATATTTCTAACCAATCAATTGCTAAATTCAGCCCTTGAGGACATTTTTTTCATTGTTTTTATGGATGTTTCTCTTTCAATTGTTTTAAAAAGATTTATTTTCTTACTTTATTATTTATTTTTGACTGTGCTGAGTCTTCTGTGCACGAGCTTTCTCTAGCTGGAGACACTGGGGGCTGCTCTCCAGTTGGAGTGCACAGGCTTCTCACTGAGGGGGCTTCTCTTGTCACGAAGCACCAGGTCGAGGGGGCACGGGCTTCCGTAGCGCAGCTCGCAGGCTTAGCTGTCCTGCAGCATATGAAAGCCTGCCAGACCAGGGATCAAACCTGTGTCTGCGGCGTTAGTAGGGTGTTAGTAGGTGAACCCTCAACCACTGGATCACCAGAGAAGTCCCAGAAGTGTCATTCGCATGGAATGAAACGCACAGATCTTAATGTGCTGTCACTGTGCTGACAAATACCTAGACACTGGTGTCAACGCACACTCTTATCAAAATGCAGAATTTTTCTATCGCCCCAGAAGGTTTCTTCCTTCCTTACTCCAGTTACTCCCCATAGACAGTAACCACTGCTTTGATTTATCTCATCAGAAGCAAGCTTTATCTGTTTTAGAACTTCATATAAATGAAATCACACAGTATGTACTCTTGTGGAAGGCACCTTTAGCTCACCAGTTTGAGAATTTATCCATATTATTCATGAATATCAGTATCTTTGTGTTACTATAGGTAGTATGCCATGATATCCCCTGGAGGAGGAAATGGCAATCCACTTCAGGATTCTTGCCTGAAAAACCCCATGGATGGAAGAGCCTGGTGGGCTACAGTCCATGGGCTCACAGAGTCAGACATGACCAAGCGGCTAACAATGACTGTGCCATGCTATGGATAAACCAATGTTTTTTAATTGTCTTTTATTGATGAACATCTAAATAATTGGCTATTATGTTTAAGTATGCTATGAACAATCTTACACAAATCTTTTTGTTGACATATGTGTTCATTCCCTTTGGGGTAAAACCTAAAATTATGAGTTAATCCATAGGTTAGGTGCATTTTTACCTATATGAGAAGTTGTCAGACTGATTTCCGAAGTGATTCCATCATTTTATATTCTGACTAGCAGCAGACGACCATTCTAGTTGTTCCACATAATTGTCAACACTCAGTATTGCCAGTCTTTTTAACTTTAGCCATCCACTGAGTGTGTGGTCATTATTCATTGGCTTTAATTTGCATTTCCCTAATGACAGTTCCTTAATAACTTACAGTGTAGACCTGGAGATTGAAGAAAACACAAGATTATCAGAAATATATCTTTGTGACTTTAAAGTAGGCAAAAATTCCTTTGACAGGGCCCAGAAAATGCTAACTGTAAAAGAAAAAATATACATACATATATATATGACATCGTCAAAATTAAAACCTTAAAAAAAATGGATAAACAAGCCATACTCTGGAATAAGTACATACATACGAAGGACTTATTCTATATAAACAACTCTTTCAACTCATTTTCTTGTTTTTTTAATCCAATAAAAAATTATGGGCCAAAGACTGCCAGGGCCTTCACAAAGGAAGATATGCAATAGCTAAAAAGCACATGAGAAAATCTCTCATAACACTTCATCTTTACTTTTTGGGGAGCCAATCATTTTGTATCTTGTACTACAATTTGCATAAGTACAACTCACAACCCAAACTGTAAACCACTTGAAAGTAAGATGAGTATTTAAGGCTTCTTTGTACCCCGAGGTACATATGGACGTGAAGACGGAACGGGCTCATAGACACTCTTGAATGGTTGACCAAACGATTTAACAAAGTCTGTCTGAAGTCATTTTAGCTGGCTATTAACACTGTAAGCAAATGAAGCAGTCATATTAGTGCAGCGCCAAGAGAGAAGAAATAAAACAGATCAGGAGAAGACTAAGCCGAAGAGGAGGAATAAAGGATTTCCCATAGGCAACTGAAATGACATTTCAAGGGTTAGTGTAAAATGTAAGAGGAAATAGCGTTAGTAGAATGAAACGACACAGATAATGTGAAACAAGTCTTTCCAAAAATAAGACACCTACTCTTTTGCCTGGGCAAACCATCTCCGCGTGGGTAATTCTGCGTCTATGAACGCCCAGGGGAAGCTATCAGACCAAAACAGGAAGCTGTGCATGCGCTGTCAGGCGGAAGTCTCCAAGACAGCCTCCTGTGGACTCTGAGCTGCGTCCTGCTTGCCCGAAAATGCAGATTCCTTGCCGAAAAACAGACCCAGAAGATGCCCACGGCATCAGCACTGCACTGCAGCAGTGTTTTCAGATCTTGCCGGCACCTTGGAATTCCCAGCAGGCATGACTCCTCCAGGGTATGTCCTCCCTGAAATAAAATTTGTTCCCTGGGGCCCTTGTAACTGACTTGTGTGAAACTTGCTCATGCCCAGACTTCATGAACTATTGTTCAATATTTACAGGAACTCTGAAAGGAATTTTCTAGAAATAGAGTTACTCGAATCACATTCATAATTATTTTAAAATAAGAATGTACTCTCTGTTCCAGATGATGACGTCAAGAATCAGTTCTTTTCAGGAAAAAAAAAAAAAAATCCCTGAATATAGTCCAGCGATCTTATTTCAGTCCTAGATTTCAAACTAATTTGTATAGATCATTCAGTTCCCATGTATTGTTTTTTTTTTTTTTTCTCCCTTTCCTGATCACTACTTTGACACATGGAGAAATTCTGACCAATAGGAGCAATTTTCATGACTCTTCCTTTTTGAAATTCTCAGGAGAAAAGGAAAAAAAAAAAGGAAACTTACTGAATAAATTAAATTACATTTCATGGCTAGAGCAGTAAACAAGGGGATTAGAGGGACACTCTGGGTGAGGTTCATACAGGTCCTGGGAAAAGAAGGAAAAATACAGAGGCTTTTTTTTTTTCTAAAAAGAGAGAAGAGTTAAAGGAGTCAGAAGACCCTAAAAAATAACATTCCAGAAATATAAATTGTGTGTGTGTGTTTATGGATGTGGAGAAAAAAGATGTATGAGAATCAGATAAAAGAAAACCTTAAGTGAAAAATATAGGTTTGTCAGGAAAAACCTTGGAGTAAATGTATTTATCTCTAGTCAAGCAAAACACACCCAGACAACTTAGCAAAACTTCTTAAATAATATGATCTCACCCGAGATACCACCTCAGAAACGCAACTCTCCAACTGAATAGAGCCACCTAACACACACACACACACACACACACACACACACACACACTTCAACAGCAGACTTGATGCCACAGTGATAAGCATCAGTAATAAGTAGGAGAGGAGGAAGGTGATGAAATAGCAAAATGGCAGAATCGTCTTAAACACATTGGGTGGACATACTTAACAACCTTCAAGCCACTCTTGATACCACACTTCTTTCCCAAGTTTTCTCAATGAAAAGCTTAAAAGAAGAGAAAGTACTGGCGGCCAGGATTGGGAGAGAACAACAACAACAAAAAATGGTTCAAAACTCTACAATGACATCAAGGTAAAGGTACATCATTCCAGTTATTCCATTCTTTGTTCTTCCAAATGGCAAATAGACAGGATGCATGCTCAGAGCTCCTCAGCTCTCTCCCTTCCTTAGAGCAACATTGGATTAGATTTCTCAGCACATTTGATGCATTCCTATTAAAGACATATGTATACATTTCTTAGATCTGTCATATATTTTAAATGTTCATGGAGATCCTATTATGTAAAGGATCCCCCTAGTGTGTGAAGATCCAAGTTCCAATTCTGCTTCTTCAGACTCTGCTAAAATGCAGCTTGTCAGAACGGCAGTCCATCTCAGAATCACTGAATGGGTCTCTTTCTCCCTAATGTCAGGCTTCAGCGTGTCATTTTTGTATTTTAATTTGCATCCCTTATGTGACTACCTATCCTTTTCTAAGCTGAATTTTGCTGGGTGGTTTACAGCATTTATATTGCTTTGCACTTCTTCTTCAAGATGCTTAGTTTCGCATCTAACGTTTTCCCGGCAGGATTTCCTTTGTGCATAATTCTTTGGCACTCCGGGCGGCAGGCTCTGAAACAGTGGTTGGGCTTCTGTGGCCCCCAGACTTTCCCAAGGAATATGGGCAACCTGGGAGCCTCCTGAAGCATGTGGTGCCTGGGGTAAGGCATGCTCTTTGTTGGGTGAATTACCACCTCAGAAAAAGATGTAAAGAGGGTTTTCCTGGTGTCGGGGAAAGCAGAGGCAGGAAGCCTCATCAGTCTGCTCGGTGGCTCCGTCAGCACCAACCATGTTTTAGGCTCTGGTTTGAAATGGATAACCTAGATATTTTTAGCCAGCGTGGACACTGAAGTTATGATTTAGGAGGTGTCAGTCGGAATCCATGATCCATGTGGTTTATTTTGTCATGGAAGATTCTCATGCCTGTCTTGCCTCTTTATACGCCCTTGTAGAGATTGGAGCACAAATTTTAGGGACTTCAGTCCTGATGTAGGTTTTTTAAAAAGATGTGTGCTATGGCAATAAATCTACAATGACTATTTTAAGGTCTAAATCTGTGAGACATAAGTGGTGAAAAAGACACCTGCATTAAGGTAGTACCAATAATAGCTACCAGCTATGTGATGCTAACCAGGGTGCAGCCAGAAACTAAGCTATTTCCATATACCTAGTCTTTAGAATAATGCCACAACTTAGGTACTACTATTTATGTTTTAAATATATACACGTTACGAAGAAGTAGATTGCCTTGACTCTGAAGCCGAGGTTTTGACTAGTACACCGTAGCGTCACGCTGTAATGCATTTAGGTACACTTGGAAAACATATCCCACTCTCAAGTGTCAGGCGGTACTGTCATGGTTGTTGGAGAAGAGTCTTAATCTCACACTGTTCTCACTGCTGCTCTCAAGAGGAAAAAATGCCTTAGAGTGGTTTGAATGGTACAGCCATCCCGTGAGTCATTTGACTGAGTGTAGTTAGACCTTTTGGAATCAGGTACAGGAATACTTCAAAACTACTGTTTTACCACTTCAAGAACTCAAGATATGTGCCCAAGTCATCAGAAGCTGCTCTTACCCACTCCTGAGTGTGGAGAAGGAAAGGCCTCCGCAAGAAAATAACCAGCAGAACAACTACTTCCGGGCTGACGGTGGGCTGAGATTCCTTCGTTTTCCTCCTGCGGAGGCAGCAGAAAATGTTTGCGTTCCGAGAGCACTTCAAAACAAGTTTAGTTACCTACTTCTTGGAAGGTCCCTATATGTTAAAGCCTCTAAGATTTTGTTTCTGTAACAATGCAAGTGAAACACATCTGTTTTCATCATCTATCGCTGTTATTTTGAAGTGAAATATCAATTGAAGGTCGAGGTCAAGACTCCGGAAGCACTAACCTCAAACAATGTGTTTAGTATTTCCTTAACACCTCTCCAGCTTGTGTGGATGTGACATTTCGTAGTTTAATGGTTATGGTTTCCTGATATATCTCTATGGAAGAAGTATCATATGTCGGCATTCCGTAAAGTAGAAATACACGTCACTATTGAGACAGGAGACTGCTTTTGCTAATAAATTGATAATTTGGGCCACAATAAGCAATTGCAGGTTATCAGTAGTTGCTTTATTAAACAGTTTTCAGCAATATCTCTCCAGTAAAATGTTGCATTGATGACATCAATCCTTTTTTCTTTAATTTCTTTATTGAAGTATAGTTGATTTACAATATTGTGTTAGTTTCCGGCATACGGCAGTGATTCAGTTTTATGTATGTTCTTTTTCAGATTGTTATTCATTATGGTTATTACAAGATATTGAATATAGTTCCCTGTGCTATACAATAGGTCCTTGTTGTTCATTCATTTTGTATATAGTAACGTGTATCTGCTAATTCCAAGCTTCTAATGTATGCCTCTCCCTCCCTTTCCGCTTTGGTAACCATAAAGTTTGTTTTCTATGCATGACGTCAACCCTTTAGCTGAAAAGAGAAATTAATCTACTGTTCAGGCAACTAAAGGGATCATAATTGTAGTTGTGAATTGGTAGATCTTGATTGTAGTTGGTCTCATCCATAGATTAGAGAAACTACTTTGTTGATTTCGATGGATTCCCGAATTTGCAAGGATCTGTTTTCTCCCTCTCCCTCTCCCTCTCTCTCAGTGAGGGTCCTTTACTGTCACAACATCACCCCCAGGCTTGCAAATCAAAAGGAACTTGCCATGGTGCGACATTATATTTAATTTGTGAGGAAAAAATGTAGGATGAAAACAGTCTATAACACAGAGAAAATTCTGAAGTCATCCACCCAGTTGTTCATGTAAAGATCATAGAGCTATTAATACTTTGGGTTGTCACAAACAGCAAAAACACTGCAATATAAATGATTAAAAGGAGTGAAAGAATGGTCTTTGAAAATTTTGCTTAATGAAATGTTTTAAAACTTGAGACAAAATATCAAAGAAAATAAAATAAGGATGAAATACGTATAAAAAGTACATGTCATTTAATTCAATTTTTTTTTAAAAAATGCATTGAACTGTACACTTTAAAAATAATTTTTAATTTATTTATTTTTGGCTGCACTGGGTCCACATTGGTTTGAGCGGGCTTTCTCTAGTTGCGGAGAGTGGGGGCTGCTCTTCATGGCACAGTGCAGGCTCTTCCTTGGGGGGGCTTCTCTTGTTGCTGAGCTCAGGCTCGGCACACAGGCTTCAGTGCTTGTGACCCTTGGGCCCAGTAGCTGTGGGTCCCGGGCTCTAACGCACAAGCTCAATAGTTGTGGCCCACAGGAGTGTGGGGTCTTCCCAGACCAGGAACCGAACCCTTGTCTTCTGCATTGGCAGGCAGACTCTTTATCACTGAGCCCACAGGGAAGCCCTAAATTTGATGTTTATTCATATACTCCTTGACATCATAAAAGAAATTGTTTCTTTTGTAAGACATTATTTAGTGTGACATTAAAATTAAAAATAAAATAAATGAGTCCTCACGCCTGAGCTGATGTAGTAAATGTCTATCATTGCATTCACATGTCTACCCCAACTACTGAGCTCCGGAGCCAGCACAGTTACAGACAGCCTTTGCCACCTGAGAGGGATGTCAATCCATCTTCTTGATAAGGTAAGATACCTGTGATCACACACCCTCAGGACAGAGCAGATGGGGCATGTTTGGGTGAAAAGATGACTGCCCCAACTTGGGCACCATCCAAGTCAAGACCAGCCCAAGAGCTGGAATTGAACCCGGAGCAGAGCTAGGGTGCGGAGCTGGTTTCTGTCCCTTTTTGATTTTTAAATTCTGTCCACAGTCCTCTTTCGGCGCTTCTTCCCTCTGCCCTAAGGAAGTCTCACCGTTGCATACAATTCTAGCTTGCTTTGTGTCCTTACCGATTTATCCCACTTTACGTTAAATTCTACTCTCTTTTGTTCTGGAGGGGAAACCTTGACAATTTCAGCCTTCCCAAGGACAGTGTGACGAGAATCCTCAGCAGGTTATGTAATTCTTATCAGCCTCCATCTAGAGACACAGTTTGAAACTTGTGTGAACTATTATTCCTCAGTTAATGAGACAAGGGCTTTGACCAATTAACACGTACTTCTTAGCCTTTAAAACAATGTGGGATTGTGCTTAAGAGATTTCTGACAGAAACAGCTAAAACATTGTGTGTGTGTGTGTGTGTGTGCGCGCGCGCGCATGTGTTTGGGCACGAGCACACAAGCGTGCACATCCCTTAAACTTGGGTTAGAAGCTAGAAAGAGAGTTAAAAATTAAAAATAATAGGCAGAGTCTTGAAAGTCTAAGTATTGTTTTCAGCTTGAATCTTAAAGAAGGGTTTGAGTGGTTCATACTCTATCTAAAATGGCTTGTTCATAAATAATGAATACTAGAAAGAAAGGCAGAATGCTGAAAGCCCCTTTACATCCAAAAGGAAATTTATGATCCCTTCAAAATTCTAAATCATTTCAGGCTGTGTAAAAAGAATACCTTTAGGTATTATTCCTGACCTTAGTCCTACTCTGCAAACTTGATAGAATTATATTCCGTATAAGGCAGAGTTAATCAACCTCAGCACGACTGATATTTTGGACCCGATGCTTCTCTGCTGTCCGGGGCTGTCCTGGGAATGATGGGACGTCTAACAACATTTCTGGCCTCTACCCACTAGATTCTAACAGCAATCAGCGGTGAGAATCAAAAACGTCTCCAGACATTGCCAAATGTCCCCTGGGAAATGGAGATAGTTTTGATTCTCACAACTGATGGTGGGACGGTTTTATGGATCACTTGTCAGCTTGGCTAGGTGGGAAGGATTTCCCCAGAATATCCGTCCACTTATAGTGCTAGAGGGAAGTTGACCAAAAGTTTGCATGAGGTTCTTGAAAGGTGTAGAGGAAGCTGTAGCCATCATGCCCTGCAGGTTTTTGTAGTTAGACCAAGCAAGAGACAGACGCAGAGATGCCGATGGAGTCTGCCCTGTCCCGGCTTCATCAGCACCCTGCATCCAACTTTTCTTCCCAATGGCTGGTCCTGCTGACCAACAGCTACCCCAGGCTGGGCTCTCTAATTCTTCTTAACTTCAGCATCTAGAAGTACTAAGCTTCCAGATTTTCTGGTAAATTATCCCTCCTCCTCGTGTACATCAGAAGGGCTGGCTGGCGGAAGGATCAGATAGATCCTTCAGCTCTTCCTTTTGGACGTCTCTCCAACTTCTCCCCATTTGTGCAACGTCTTCCTAATGATAGATTCTTTATTCATATTCTTTATCATCACTATGATACTCATAGGGGGTTTGACTTCCTAGTGGAATCCTGGAAGACAGGATAGCGCAAACAGTTCAGAAAGAGGAAATGCTTAGAATAGATTTTGCTCTGGCATTTTCTATGTGATCACAGATAATTTTGAGGATCCCAGTTGGTTTGATTTCCTCGCATCTGTGATGCTGGAAAATATCCCTATGTTATCCTGTACACACAGACCCCCTCATTCTTCACTTAGTCATGGAGAAGCAGCGGATGGAAGAAAACATTAAAATTCCCCCTGCTGAGGACTCTTCTGGTAGTCCAGTGGTTAAGACTCCATGCTCCCACTGCAGAGGGCTGGGTTCCAATCCCCCCTGTTTGGGGAAGTAAGATCCCACATGCCAAGCAGAAAGGCCAAATAAAAAAAAAAAAAGAAAGAAATCACTCCTGTTTCTTAGTTGTTGCAGTTATAAATCCAGGAGGATGCAAGAGGTAGCAAAGGGTATTAATAAATTGTCTAGAGAGATAAAGATCTCATGGGATAAAATCAAAAGTAGAGAAAAAGTAACGCTGAGTATGTAGTGAAATGAGATGATGTTTAAGGCATTTGAAGGGAGATGTAGCTCAGAAATAAATAGGTTTCAGTGCCTGCCATAAATACCAAAACACCCAAAGAAAAATCTGTAGGCAAATGTAACCTTGAGAGGTATAAATCAATAAAGAATAAAAAATTTTTCTAAGACAGACTGAAATGTGTGGAGGAGAAATAAATGCTACAAGTTCCATGTTTAGTAAAATTGAGCATTGGACTTCAGAAAGTATTATATAAACAAAAAAGTTATAATGTTCATGGTGTATTCCACAATGGTTGTAAGGAATTTTGAAATTATAAAGATGAAAAAAAATGAGGCTGCAAGACTAGAATTCTGAACCGTAGATTTTTTTAAGCTCAGTGGATCAAGTCAAACATGTGCTACCTGTCTTCATTTGCATTTGGTTCTAAATGGTTAACTCTGGACCAAACCAAATGCAGGATGACAGAGACTCTAGGAGACGTCAGGTATCACCTGGAGGCGTGCTGGGCAGTGTGCCCTGGGGCCACACCCAGAGGTCCTGACTCATTAGATCCCACGTGGAGTCAGGAAACGGTCACGTCTTGAAATACTCCAGATGATTCTGACCTACAAAGTCCAAGGTCATACCTTGAAAAACAGTTATCTGAACCCAATAGAATGAGTTCCCAGACTCTGTGCTTAGTATACTAAGTGAAAATATCTACGTATTTTTAAATTTATTTTATACTCCAATTGGGAGTAGAGTTAGTTTTTGATGATGCACTGGTTTCTGCTGTGCAACAGCGTGAATCAGCGGTAAGTATACATGTGGCCCCTCCCATCCGTCTGGGCCATGCTCCACCGTAGTGTATCTGCACCAATGCTGGTCTCCCAATTCGTCCCACGTGCCCCTTCCCCTCCTGTGTCCACACGTCCGTTCTGTATGTTTGTGCCTCTCTTCCTGCCCTGCAAATAGATTCGTCAGTTAAATTTTTCTAGATTCCATAAATGTTATTATTAAAGTATAAAAGTACCACATTATGTCAGATACGACACTTTGCTGAAGAGAACATACCACTTGCTTTGTTTCAAAGTAAGATGCATGAAACTTATTATTTGTGTGTGTGTGTGTGTGAACATCCTGCACTAATACTCCTGAGGCTGTTTGCAGCTCTGTCTCAGATGTAAAGGCACAAGCGTCTCAAATTTGCTAGCAGACCCAAGAAGATGGCCCCAGGACAAAGTAGAATTTTTGTCCCATTAGAGTACTCCTAATTCCACAGAAATGTATAACAATTACCTGTGTGACTGTGTTGATCAAGGAAAATCTGTATTTTCTTTCAAATAAAGTATATTTAGGAAAACCAAGGACAACTTCAGTTCACTGTGAAGTTCACTCTGACTTTTGGCAAAAGGGGAGAATGTGGAAACATACAGCTTTTGAGAATGGTAAAGGAGTTCACATTTTGTATTTAAGGGTTTTGCAATAATTCGGATATGGAATGGGATAGCAGTCATTCACACGTGCCGCCTGCATTTTTTCTGTTTTTTCGCGACTGGAACTGTTATTGCACTCAGCGAGGGTGAGCGTTTCAAATGTCCCCTCTCGAATCCTGGCTGTGTAGACTTTGCTGTCTCTGAGATGCCTTTCCTGTTCCTTCTTCATGTCACCATGTCCTGCTTTTGCCCGAGCTTCAGCTCGGCCTCACCTCCCTCCAGGGCTTTCCTTGAAACTACTCCCCACAGTCAGTGCGGGCTTCCTCTTCACTGCCCTGTCACTCTGGCATCTGCAATGCGTTTGCCTCCACCTGCGAGTTCAATGAGATCAAAAGCTGTTTCTAAGCAAATTGTAGGGTTAAAAATACGCATAGTAAGTGGATCTTAAAAACTGAAATTCTTAACATTTGGCAAAAAAAAATATCAATAACCTCAGATATGCAGATGACACCACCCTTATGGCAGAAAGTAAAGAGGAACTAAAAAGCCCCTTGATGAAAGTGAAAGAGGAGAATGAAAAAGTTGGCTTAAAGCTCAACATTCAGAAAACTAAGATCATGGCATCTGGTCCCATCACTTCATGGGAAATAGTGGAAACAGTGTCAGACTTTATCTTTCTGGGCTCCAAAATCACTGCAGATGGTGACTGCAGCCATGAAATTAAAAGACGCTTACTCCTTGGAAGGAAAGTTATGACCAACCTAAACACCACATTAAAAAACAGAGACATTACTTTGCCAACAAAGGTCAGTCTAGTCAAGGCTATGGTTTTTCCAGTGGTCATGTATGGATGTGAGAGTTGGACTGTGAAGAAAGCTGAGCGCCGAAGAATTGATGCTTTTGAACTGTGGTGTTGGAGAAGACTCTTGAGAGTCCCTTGGACTGCAAGGAGATCCAACCAGTCCATTCTGAAGGAGATCAGCCCTGGGATTTCTTTGGAAGGAATGATGCTAAAGCTGAAACTCCAGTACTTTGGCCACCTCATGCGAAGAGTTGACTCATTGGAAAAGACTCTGATGCTGGGAGGGATTGGGGGCAAGAGGAGAAGGGGACGACAGAGGATGAGATGGCTGGATGGCATCACCGTGAGTTTAAGTGAACTCCGGGAGTTGGTGATGGACAGGGAGGCGTGGTGTGCTGCGATTCATGGGGTTGCGAAGAGTTGGACATGACTGAGCAACTGAACTGAGCTGAACTGAACTGAATGAATCCTAATGGCATCACTGACTCAATGCACATGAGTTTGAACAAACTTCAGAAGAGAGTGAAGGACAGGGAAGCCTGGCGTGCTGCAGTCCACACGGTCTCAAAGAGTCGGACACGACTGAGCGACTGAGCAACAGCAACAATGAGATTTGACATTAGTGCCTGAGTGCTGCATGCATACAAAAACCAGAAGGTCATTCATCGCAAGACGTTTATCTACATCAAAAGAATTGAATATAATAACGTGCTGCACACCCACATCAGGAAACAGGGACATGGACACTTTATAAGCAGTATGACCGATGGCCTGCCGTGTTGAACTGCTACAAAGTGTGATCAGAGTGTGTTTTCCCTATTACACTGCAAAATACACACACACACACACACACACACACACACAAAGGCCATACGATTCTCTGGCCCTTGTGTTTGCTCTGTCTAGCACTCAGCACAGAGCTGAGCAAACATCAATGTTACTGTTTCCTTTGCCCTTCTTACTAGGAACAGGTTACTACCATTCTTTGAGACAAGTACAGATTCTCTGATCCAAAAATAAGAAAACAAGTAAGTACTTGATTTTCAAAGAATGAGCATAGAGTATTTCCTTTCATTGATTTATTTACTTAAAACACAAATTTATCACTTAATTAGTGCTGTTTATTTGGGAACAATTTCACATTTGATTTTACTGTTCAAAACTTGTTTAAAGTGCAGTTTACTTATTTTGTTTTGTCTTCTTTTCTCCTACTGTGAGTTGAGCCGCGCAACGCCAAACTATGGTTAAGAAAATGAGTTTTGCTTTGAATCAATCAAACTTAAAAGTTGTCATTTGAAGCTCATAGCTACTTAAAAGAATGACTACATAAAGAAGAAGTGGTTTAATATTTAAACAGTGAGACAATAATCAGAAAATAATGGAAACGGGTAACTTTACATAAAGTGAGAATCCTATATAATGCATAGGGTTTCTTCCAGTAACTTCCAAAATTAGTATCTCACGAATGAGTGCAAATCACTTACTCAGTGCAATCAGACTGAACCTGCTGTCTGACTATAAAGCTATCGTTGTTGAGGCATTTATGTCCTAGCAAACAAATATTGTTCAGGTAGGAAGAGGAACACACGAGGGAAAAGAAATTTGTACATATTTCAAGTGAGAAACTGTTCACTGAATTAAAAATATAAAGAAGACATTAAATATTTTGAACCCTTCATTAACCCCCAAGTCCCTATATCATTTTATTCTTAATCTTACTTCTTAATTCTTAATCTTCTATCTTAATTCTTAACCTACATCAAGAATTTATTTTGTCAACACAAATATTCCTGAGATTTCTGTACATTGTATTATAGAAACTATTTGTTGCCTCATAGTTTATAGACCAAAAGATATGCATATGGAGAAACTCATTTTTACAAGAACGTCTTAACAAAATACATGACTGATGAAACTGTTTACTTTGCAATAGAAATTTTAAATCTGAAATCTCTGCCATAAATTTTACATTAAAAATTTTTCTTCTTTTTTTCCAAGTTTTATTAAGGTATAATTGCTACATAGCATTGTATAAGTGTAAGGTATATAGTATAATGATTTGACATATATATTATGAAATGATAACCTTATTATGAAATGGTTACTTATATTTTATAAAATGAATTTAATTATCCATCATCTCGTAATCATTCCAAAAAAAAAAAGGAAAGAAAACACTTTTTCTTGTGATGAGAACTGTTAGGATTCACTCTCCTCACCACTTCACATACACTGTACGCCAGCGCTGAGCACGTCATCGTGCTGTACATTATATCACCAGCTCCCACTCCCGGTAATCTCCAGTCTGATCTCTTTGCCACGGGTTGGTTTGTTTAGACCCCATGTACAAGTGAGACGATGCAGTGTTTGTCTACCTCTGACTCACTTCACTTAATGCCCTCAGGTTCCACACTATTGCAAATGGCAGAATTTCCTTCTTTAACACTGCAAAATCATGGGTTCCAAAATCACCGTGAATGGCGACTGCAGCCATGAAATTAAAAGATGCACGCTCCTTGGAGGAAAAGCTATGACCAACCTAGACAGCATATTAAAAGGCAGAGACGTTACTTTGCCAACAAAGGTCCGTCTAGTCAAAGCTACGTTTTTCCAGTGGCCATGTATGAATGTGAGAGCTGAACCACGAAGACTGAGCACTGAAGAATCAATGCTTTCAAACTGTGGTTTTGGAGAAGACTCTTAAGAGTCCCTTGGATTGCAAGGAGATCAAACCAATCAATCCTAAAGGAAATCAGTCCTGAATATTCATTGAAAGAACTGACGCTGAAGCTGAAACTCCAATACTTTGGCCACCTAATGTGAAGAGCTGACTCATTTGAAAAGACCCTGATGCTGGGAAAGATTGAAGGTGGGAGGAGAAGGGGATGACAGAGGATGACATGGTTGGATGGCATCACCGACTCAATGGACATGAGTTTGGGTAAACTCCGGGAGTTGGTGATGGACAGGGAGGCCTGGTGTGCTGCAGTCCATGGGGTGGCAAAGAGTTGGACTCGACTGAGCGACTGAACAACAATATATTCCACAACTTCTTTATCCATTCTTCTGTCAATGAACACAGGTTTTTCCCCCCATATCTTGGTTATTGTAAATAATGCTGCAAGAAACATGGGGGTTCAGATATCTTAGTGAGTTAGTGTTTTCACACATTGTTTTGAAAAAAACAATTGAAAGACACATGTTCACGACTCACTGTCAAGCACCCATTTCCTTGATGAGCCGGCCCACCAACCACTGATCTATTGCAGCCATAGCACTAACTCGTCCTTTCAAATTTCAACACCTGCTCCATATCTCTTGCCAAGATGATCTCAGTGCTTCACCATACATAGGATTCTTGAGCACAGCAAGTGTTTTTGTTACTTTTATTATTACACTTCTATACATTTTCCAAGTAACTTTTATTATTGCTGCTAAGTCACTTCAGTCATGTCCAACTCTGTGCGACCCCAAAGATGGTAGCCCACTAGGCTCCCCCGTCCCTGGGACTCTCCAGGCAAGAACACTGGAGTGGGTTGCCATTTCCTTCTCCAATGCATGAAGGTGAAAAGTGAAAGTGAGGTCACTCATTCTTGTTTGACTCTTCACAACCCCGTGGACTGCAGCCTACCAGGCTCCTCCGTCCATAGGATTTTCCAGGCAAGAGTACTGGAGTGGGGTGCCATTGCCTTCTCTGAACTTTTATTAGTACACTTTTATAAATTTTCCCAGTTTGATCTTTCTAGTCAGAGAAATGTGACCTTGTCTATTAATTCTACTACTGTAGCAATGGGGACATCCTTGACCTTTAGCTCAAGTTCTTCCCAGGAACATGGTGTTCGACTACCCAGCACAAATTTCAGAAAGAACTGAAAAGTTCACCTTGGAATTTAGGGTTGAAATGTCATACCCTTTCAATATCACACCTGGCTACTTGAGTTCATGATTTGAAATGAACCACGATTCCACACCACCAGTATTCAAGGAACCACACAAACGTAATATAGCTCTGTCTTCTAGGAGCCCCGTGAGTCATCTGTTACACAAGAAACAGGTGATCTGACTTCACGCAACATATTAAAGTTACAGAAATGTACTGGCTCACAGTGTGGGTAAGAAAAAGGCAACAGAGCAATACCAAAAGGTGACGACTGAGATTGTTGGCCAGTGGGGTAGCTCTTTTCGTGGGGTCTCAGGCCACTTTTAATAAAAGCGCACACAGGTAAAGTGCTGGGCCAGTACATCATGCCCCTCCTCCTGTCTGATGTCAGTGAAAAAGTTCAGGTGAAAACGATCAGTCATCTCCTAAATGACTTCCCTTTCCCAGCCCAGCTTTTTCCTTATATCCTCCATAATATTGACAAAAATACCTTCCTAAAAACTTTTAATCCCTTGTTAGCTCCCTACTGCACATGAAGTCCTAACTCCTCTGGAAAATACACAGAAAAAAGCGTTAATGATGCAACCCCAGCATGTTCAGACTGCACCTCTCTCCACTGTCCCCTGCCGTCTCCTGTGTACCCCAGAGGGAGATGCTTCGTGCAGGAGGTGGTCATGAGAGTCCACCTGACTAGGAGCACTGTGAATGTGCTTTGTCCATCCAGCGACGGACATGGAACTGACACATCAATGCAGTTCAGTCGCTCAGTTGTGTCCAACTCTGTGCGACCCCATGGACTGCAGCACACAAGGCCTCACTGTCCATCACCAACTCCTGGAGTTCATTCAAACTCATGTCCATTGAGTCAGTGATGCCATCCAACCATTTCATCCTCTGTCAGCCCCTTCTCCTCCTGCTTTCAATCTTTCCCAGCATCAGAGTCTTTTCCAAAGAGTCGGTTCTTTGCATCAGGTGGCTAAAGCTTCAGCTTCAGCCTCACTCCTTCCAATGAATATTCAGGACTGATCTCCTTTAGGATTGATGGTTGGATCTCCTTGCAGTCCAAGGGACTCTCAAGAGTCTTCTCCAACACCACAGATCAAAAGAAGCAATTCTTTGGAGCTTAGCTTTCTTTATAGTCCAACTCTCACATCCATACATGACCACTGGAAAAACCATCACTTTGACTAGGCAGACCTTTGTTCTTAAAGTAATGTCTCTGCTTTTTAATATGCTGTATAGGTTGGTCATAGCTTTTCGTCTAAGGAGCAAGTGTCTTTTAAGTTCATGGCTGCAGTCACCATCTGCAGTGATTTTGGAGCCCCCCAAAATTAAATCTGTCACTGTTTCCATTGTTTCCCCATCTATTTGCCATGAACTGATGGGACCAGATGCCATGATCTGTTTTCTGAATGCTGAGTTTTAAGCCAACATTTTCACTCTCCTCTTTCACTTTCATCAAGAGGCTTTTTAGTTCTTCGCTTTCTGCCATAAGGGTGGTGTCATCTGCGTATCTGAGGTTATTGATATTTCTCCTGACACATATCAGACATTAAAAAACAGAGTCCAGATGCAAGATGGTTGATGAAAACTTTTAACTTCCTTTCTATTCCAAATTACAGAGGGGAAAAAATGAGGGTGAAACTTGTCCATGGCAGCACTGGAAACACAAGAGGAGTATAGACAGTGAGCGAGCCCAGGCAGGAACCGGAGGAGGAGGTCAGCACTGGCCAGCAACACCCAGTGTGGCTGAGGAACCTGTGAGCGCAGGCAGAAACCGGAGGAGGGGGTCAACACTGACAGTGAGCGAGCTCAGGCAGGAACTGGAGGAGGAGGTCAGCGCTGGCCAGCAACACCCAGTGTGGCTGAGGAACCTGTGACCCTTGTATGTTTTTAAAAGGCTCTTATAAATTTTCATAATTTCCAGTTATTTAGGAAAATCTATTTTTAGTATGGACATAAGTGGTGAACAAATCAGTGACCTAGAAGACCAAGCAGAATGATTCTCTCACAAAGCACTGAAAAGATAGAGCTATTGAAGAAGGAAATGGCAACTCACTCCAGTGTTCTTGCCTGGAGAATCCCAGGGACAGATGAGCCTGGCAGGTCACAAGAGTCGGACACGACTTAACACCTAAACCACTCCCACCATGGAAGGCATGGGTGTGTATTTCTACTAGGAGAAATAAGATTAGATTACAAAGAATAGATTCAGAATTTCCAGTTCCCATTTAATAGGGATTGCAATTCCAAGGGAAGAAGAAGATGCAGGGTTGGAATAATTAAAACATAATAGAAGAAAAGTTCTCTGAGCTGCAAAAGAAAAAAAAAATAGAAGATATAAATCTTTGGTTTGAAAGAGTTGATATTGCCAAGCTGGAAAATTCTCAAGTTAGTGAAAATTCTGCTTCAAAGGTAAAGAGAAAAATCATAATGCTGAAACTGCAAAAATATGAAAAGAATTTCCTTCAACTTCAAAGGAGTAGAGTTAGAATGAGAATGCAGATGTGTCGTATGCAAATCTGGATGCTGGAGTGGAAAAAAATTCCTCTGGGGTCCTGAGACATAATTATTTTGAGCCTAGAATTCCATATCCAGGAAAATTATGAACCAAGTATAAGAGCAAAGGAAAAATATTTAGGGGCCAAGAAAGACCCAGACAGCTTAAAATCCACAAATTCTTTCTGTAAGAGTTACTCAGAGCACTACTGAGACGAGCCAACCGGTGATGTGTGGAATACAGGGAAAAGTGCAGCTAAAAGGGAAAAAGTAAAAAAGGCAGCAGGTAAACTCCTTATTTCATTTACATAGCTATGATTACGGTTGACTAAGACATTGAAGAAAATTCTATAATTCCTGTGCTCTAGCGATTCCAAGTAAAAAGGCAAAACTTTGAAAAGAGCAAATGGAAAAAAAAAGCATCAGAGAATATTATATATTCTTTTATATCAATATTTTGGTAAGTTTAGAAATCTAGATTCTAAAACCACAGACTCTAGATTCCAGAGGGCCCATCGTCTTGGATGGTAAAAGAACTTATGTCTCTATCTCCACTTGCCTCTAACTGAAATTTAGCGCGACCTTCAATCATGAACTTTGCCAAGAAGCACAGTGGTGTAAGCAACACCTGTGACTGTCATCTGTGCAAATCATAGAAACGTCTGTATCATTTCCTGCTGATGCAGGTAACGAAAATATCATTAATAAGAGTCATTGGATCAGCTGTAGATTACACATAATCCCTAAGTTCCCGTTTACAGATGATCCTGCAAACGGGCTGACCATTTTTAGGAGAATACGTAGGGAGAGAAACGATCCTTTCTTTAAGTTTGGTGGCAGCATTTTGGCTGCTACCCACTCCCCCACCCCCGCCCGCTCCCCCCCCCCGCCCCAGCAAACGTGCAGTTACCCATTCGGTGACTGCCACCTGATTACTCTCTGATATACTTATCTCCCTCTGTTCAATAGTTGAAAGGGGGTGAGCTTTTCCCCTCACTTGGTAAAATTTTGTAAAACTGGACAGCTGGACAGTTTAACTCTCCATAAGGCAGGATGGTGTTCTGTAATACAGATAACTGGTGAGCCACCAGTATAAGCCTTGCAAGTGCAAACACATCATACGACTGAGATAACTACTGAAGTATTATTTAAAGCAACTTATTAGCAGTCACAGATTGTGCAGAGATACAGGCCACGCGTGTTACAAGTTCTGAGAAGCAAAGGTTCTTTTCTTTGTTTGGACTCCTCTTCAGTCCCCATTTTGTTCTCTGTTGGGAAGCTAGGCTCTTACTACATTATAAGCTAGCCTCTTAATATATTATACAAGCAGGCTTTGTGCATTTTTATTCCATTAAAATACTGCACGTGTTGAGAATAACAACTGTGAGAACCTCCTAAACATAATCGGGAAAAAAGCCCACACACATTATTTGTAGGAAGGCATGGAAGGTCGTGTGACTCCACTCACAGTGGAAGTCAAATTCCAGGAAGAACAATCTTCAAAATGATGTTAAGAAGTGGTCCATATAGTTCATCAAATGCCAAAGGTGTTCGAGGCATTTAAAAAAAGAAAAAGGCAAAGGCTCCCCAATCCAGATCGAGCTGATGTCTTGCATTAAGATAAACATTTACCAAAACTAAATCAAGAAACAAAGGAGATGGACTAGACCAATAGTTACAGGAAAACCTGAAGGGCAAGCAAAGATGTGCACATCCACCTCTCATCAGCCTCACCACCCTCATGACTACCAAAGACTTGCGCCAAAGTGCTGCTACCAAGCTTGCAAAGAAAGGATCATTTCTCTCCCAATATACTCCTAAAAAGAAGATGGATGTATATTCAGATTCATATGTATTCAGATGTATGTTTCAGATTCTTATCCGTTTTAGGTAACTACAAGATATTGAGTAATTTCTGTGAAAGCGAATCACATTTGTGTACTGTTTATAATCAGCTTTTCCCACCTTTTCATAGCATTAAATACTTCTATAGTATCATTTTTAAGGGCTAAATAAAGACTTGTTGTTAAATATTTATGCTTCATTCAGTTCTTGTTTCTATCAAAAACACTTCCATAAAAATCTTGTAGCTCTAATTTTGCAAACATCGATGACTATGTTCTTAGTATGAATCCCCTAAAGTAAAAATGCTGGTTTAAAGGTTGTAATGCAAAATTCTGAGGCATTCAATAGCTATGGCCAAACTGCCTTCCAGAAAGATTTTAAAAATTTATACTCTTACCAACAGCATATGACAGTGACTCTTCTCATGCCATTTCGCCAGCAATGAGAATATGATATTTTTCATCTGTTTTTAATCTGAGGTCCATAAAACTAGATTTATCATAAAGTTAAGATTTTTTTCTACTCTAACTCTATACTAAATTGTATTTTCAAACTCAAATATCGTATTGATAATGACCTGAAAGCAGCTTGACTGTGATATAGAAATTAGAACATTTATTTACCTCTTACAGACTTTTTTCCCTAAGCTTCTCTTCTTTGTCTATCAGTTTTACTAAAAGATTGAAGGTTAGGTTTTGAGAGTTTGCTTTTAACTGCCTCCAATGAGTAAAATTATTAAAATTTAAATATGACTTTAAAAACCACCATGGGACCTTTGTGCCACTGAAGAAGGTCAAGTTCAAGCCCCTTATTTAAAAAGACCTCTCCCTGAGAGATCACAGAAGGAAGTCTATTAACATTACATCTTTCTCCTTTCTTTTCCTCTTTGTTCATTTTAAAACAAGGCTGGTACTGCCTGAGAGCTAAGGCTGCAGGAAACTTGTCATGACTTCTGCTATGTTGATCTGGCACCAAGACTGTGCCTGCGTTCACGGAAGCCACTACGCAATCATTAGGGCAAATCCTTGACGAATTATCCACCTAAACAAAGCCTAGCTATTTCGTTCTCTAAACAATCCTGGAAAGGACTCATCAAAGATTGCCAACTTGGGCGTTTTGTGTTTTTATTTTCAAACAAGCAATTTAGAGTTTGGTATATTTGGAGTTCGGTTACTAAACATTTTCATGTTCCTGTAAGAGACAGTGATGAGTTTTCAAACAGAAATGATGTTTGAAATGCTTTGACACTAAACTTTCAGACTGTGAAATGGTCTAACATTTTAAAATTATCTCTTTTGGAAAGAAAAAGAAGAAATTCGCTTGCTCTGGCTCCAGTTGTGCTGTAGACAAGCAAATAAAACAACCTACTGAAAAAAAGTTGAAGATGACGGTTGCAAGTGATTTTATGCGTAGATGCAGCCATATTCTTCAATTAATTATAACAACAATGTTATCTTTTATTGTTCATTCTCACATAAAAATTGCAAAAAAGAAAAGCTACAATGCTGAAAAAAAGAGTAGTTGAGGGAGATCAAAGCAGATCAAAAACAATCGAAACCTCTGTTGTCTTAGCAGTTATCAAAGGAAATCACACAGCTCTGAAGACATCTAATACTTATTTATTTCATTAAAACCCATACAGTTGAAGTCAAAAGAGAAAAAGAAAAAAACCAAGATAGCACAATAAAACATGATTTTTTTTCCTGTAGCTTCACCCAGGATCTTTTCAAATATTTGACGGCCTGCGTATCTTATTTAGAAAATAATTACAAACCCTAAAACCTAAACGTTCGCTTTACATGCTGTTTACCTGGGCATGGACCTGTTTCTTTCGTTGCCAGGCTCTAGTGATAAAAGGTCCATATTAGCCGTGTCAGTTTTATTTATTCCCAGCTCAACTGTTTGTAATATATCAGCTCAATGAAGACATTAAGTCTGTAGTTTCCAGTGAGTCACAGCAGTAGAACGAGGTCACGCGACAAGAGCGGTGCTAGACCGTAGGAAATTTACGAAGGCGGCGCTGACACTGGTTACACGCTTCCTGGAACCCCTGCCTTCTGCAAGCTCGTCAGTGGGGTCAGGGCTGGGAGGCGAAAGAGGGATTCTGAGGGGAGTAACTTGGAAGAGAACCCTAGAGTCCAGCTCACAAGGGGGAGAGACAGACCCCACCACTACCCACTACCCCAAACCTAATGACAGGGGCTTCCGTGAGACCATTTTTAGGCTGTTGAGGCTCTTTCTTGACGTGTGTTCTTTGCAGCTGGGGAACTCAGAGGTCCTTTGCTGAACTCCTACAGGGGAAAGCCAAAGGATCTGCGGATGGCCAACGAGGGGGTCCATTGCTGATCTGGGAGATAAACTGCACTTCCTGTGGACAACGGGCTCAGCTCAGTTCAGTCGCTCAGTCATGTCTGACTCTTTGCGACCCCATGGACCACAGCACGCCAGGCCTCCCTGTTTATCAACAACTCCCAGAGTTTACTCAAACTCATGTCCATTGAGTTGGTGATGCCATCTAACCATCTCATCCTCTGTCGTCCCCTTCTTCTCCTGCCCTCAATCCCTCCCAGCATCAGGGTCTTTTCCAATGAGTCAGGTCTTCCCATCAGGTGACCAAAGTATTGGAGTTTCAGCTTCAGCATCAGTCCTTCCAATGAACGCCCAGGACTGATCTCCTTTAGGATGGACTGGTTGGATCTCCTTGCAGTCCAAGGGACTCTCAAGAGTCTTCTCCAGCACCACAGTTCAAAAGCATCAATTCTTCGGTGCTCAGCTTTCTTTATAGTCCAACTCTCACATCCATATATGACTACTGGAAAAATCAGAGCTTTGACTAGACGGACCTTCGTGGGCAAAGTAATGTCTCTGCTTTTTAATATGCTATCTAGGTTGGTCATAACTTTTCTTCCAAGGAGCAAGCGTTTTTTAATTTCATGGCGGCAGTCACCATCCACGGTGATTTTGGATCACGGGTTAAAGGTGCACAAACCCCAGAGCAGGTGATCAGACTGGAGTCATTCAGGCTTCTTCCCAAGATGGCCAGGCAGAGGATGAGGAGCAGACTGATGGAACCAGTGGTGGAGGGGGGTGGTGAGAGGGTGGGATGCTGCCAAAGGAGACCTATCACATCAGCGGGGTTGCAGTCAGAAAGGCCCAGCAAAGGAAACTTGAAAAGACCTGACCAAGTCTCTGACAGCGCGAGGGTCAGCGGTGAATGCCTCCCAGGTCCAGAGAGGGTCCCGTCATCTCGAAATGGTACCCGATACCTGCGCTTCCTGCTTCTCCTTCTGTCTCTCTGCCCCAATCCTGGTGGCTCAACAACTGCATAACCATCTGGAAAAAGAAGAGGGGGAAAGAAAGAGTTAACTTTCAACTCAGTAGGATTCATATCAGGACTGAATGATCTACTTTCGGAGATGAGATTGTGGCTACAGCTGGCCAGAGGGCTCCTGGTTCTATGAGAAGGACCAGCAGGGTCAACGAGCCTCCCCAGGTTTCCAACCAGGAGCAAGGAAAGGCTACCACTCACCCAAGGAGGCTTAGCCGGCTTGAGCCAAACAAACATAGCTGGTTTACTGTAATTTCTCCCTGTGAGCCCCAAATATTCTTCTGCTTTTAGAAATCACTTCTCCAAAATGGTCAGTAATCTTTAAAAGGCAGTATAATATCATCAGAAAATAAATGGACCTGTGATCCTGAGATCTGAAGTCAAGCTCTGAATTCACAGTCAAATAGCTGAGTGGGCTTGGTGACATCATTTAGCCTCTCTGAACCTCATTTTCTTCATCTATAAATGTAAGAGGTTAGAATAGTTAATCTCTAAAATTATTTCCTGCTTTTTAAATTGAATCATAGTTGATTTACAATGTCATGTTAGTTTCGGCTATACAGCAAAGTGATTCAGATCTATCTTTATCTATCTATATACTTTCTCAGATCCTTTTGCTCTATAGGTTATTACAAAATGTTTAGGAGAGATAAGTGAGGAGGTTGTAATGAGCATAAGCACATACACTGTATATAAAATAGATAACCAGCGAGGACCTACTGTACAGCAAAGGGAACTATACCCTTTCTTGCTTTTTAAAATATTTTTGTTTACTTGTCTGCACCGGGTCTTCGATGCTGCATGTGGAATCTTTGGTTGCACGTGGGATCTAGTTCCCCGACCAGGGATCAAACTCAGGCCCCCAGCAAGGGGAGCCCAGAGTCTTAGCCACCGGACCATCAGGAAAGGTTCCCTGTCCTGTTTTTGACACTGTTTGTCATGGTTGGGAGTCTCCAGAAACAGACTCCCACACAAGGATTCTAGTGCAAACTGAGGGGGTAATCCCAGGAAACTCAGCAGAGAATCCAGAAAGAGAGAAGGAAAGGAAGCCGTAAAAAGCGTGTTCAGCTTCTCTAGTGACTCAGGGGCAAGGAATCCACCTGTCCATGCAGGAGACACGGGTTTGATTCCTGGAGCAGGAAGATCCCCTGCAGAAGGAAATGGCAACCTGCTCCAGTATTCTTGCCTGGGAAATCCCGTGGACAGAGGAGAACCTGGCGGGCTACAGTCCACGGGGTTGAAGAGCTGGACGTGACTTAGTGACTAAACAAAAAGAAAAAAGCGGGTCATCAAGCTAGCTACCACGGTGGGCACCAGGGGGTCAATCCCCCTGAGACAATGTGGCGGGTTGGCCACACTGGCCAGGAGATGTATGAGGCCAAACTGGTAGTTTTAAACTTTCTAGTATCAACATTTAAAAAGTTAAAAAAGATAAAGCTGATTTTAATCATCTATTCTACCTATTAAATTCAAAACATTACATTTCAACATAAAAACACTATTGAGATATTACTTTTTTTTACCATGTCTTTGAAATCAATTTTATTTCAACATGTAAACACTATTGAGATACTAATTTTTTTTTTACCATGTCTTTGAAATCAATTTATACCGGATTTGGACACTAAAATTTAATCCTGATGTGTATTTAGAATCTGTAAAATTTGCAGTTGAAAAGTAGGTTTATGTAGCCAAGTTTTTCCAAATATAAAGGTCTTCCAGTAACTGAAGAGTATCATGTTTTAACTTTAAATGAATGAAAATGAGATAAAATTGAAAATTCCTATCCTCCGTGACACTAGCAACATTCTGAATGCTCAGGAGCCCACCTGTCTCCGGTGGCTGCTGCCCTGGATGGCACAGCTCAGAGTTATTCCACCTGATGGACAAGGAGTGTGGGGCACTTATCCACATCATGGGCCTTGGCTGGCCGATGGTTTCAGGGACCACTGACAACTGGGCACATAAGCAAGTTAGACACCAGAAGCAGCTTCTCACAGAGAGGTCCGGGTGCTCACAGTAAGAAGCCTTCTGCACGTCGAGATGAATGCCACGGGAACGCAGGCGGAGCGCGGACGGCATCTACTGATGCGTAGGGCCTCCATCTTGCCATGTGTTGCCATGTTCATCAAGTCTTTTTTTGATCTCTTGGAATGAGGTGATAAATCTTTTTTTTCAATTATCTCCCACAGGTACCTCTTTCCTTCCATCACCTCTGGTGGTGGACTGTGTGTCTGAGGACTCACCTTCACCAGCAGGGTGTGAGACACAGCATCCTCCTTACAGTTATTTGCAAGTATTCAGGCATGAGGGTGGGTGCTGCCATATTTGGGGCTGGTGGGATTTCTTATGTTGCCATATCCAGCTTAGTTTCTGAAACCAAATCTGATTTCCAGTTCAGTTCAGTTCGGTCGCTCAGTCTTATCCCACTCTTTGTGACCTCATGGACTGCGGCACGCCAGGACTCCCTGTCCATCACCATCTCCCGGAGTTTACTCAAACTCATGTCCATCGAGCTGATGATGCCATCCAACCATCTCATCCTCTATCATCCCCTTCTGCTCCTGCCTTCAATCTTTCCTAGCATCAGGGTCTTTTCCAATGAGTAAGTTCTTCACATCAGGTGGCCAAACCACATCAGGTGGTTTCCGCTTCAGTATCAATCCTTCCAATGAACACCCAGGACTGATCTCCTTTAGAATGGACTAGTTGGATCTCCTTGCAGTCCAAAGACTCTCAAGAGTGTTCTCCAACACCACAGTTCAAAAGCATCAATTCTTTGGAGCTCAGCTTTCTTTCTAGTCCAACTCTCACATCCATACATGACCACTGGAAAAACCATAGTCTTGACTAGACAGACTTTTGTGGGCAAAGTAATGTTTCTCCTTTTTAATATGCTGTCTAGGTTGGTCATAACTTTTCTTCCAAAGAGCAAGCATCTTTTAATTTCATGGCTGCAGTCACCATCTGCAGTGATTCTGGAGCCCAAAAAATAAAGTCTGTCACTGTTTCCACTGTTTCCCCATCTATTTGCCATGAAGTGATGGGACCGGATGCCAAGATCTTAGTTTTCTTAGTTTTCTAAAACCTGATTTTAGGTAGAAAGAATTTAACATCCAACTTAATACTCCAGGACTTGGTATTTAAATCTCTCTCCATTCTTAGTTTAGAGCTTAACCATGAGACCCTTGTATCCATCAGACCCATTCAAACTTGTGCCATAGTTTGATTGCTTGATTCTGTGGTCTGGTCTCTTTTACCAAGGCCCAGCTTGGCCAGTGGCTCTATTTCCTAACTTCAGGCAGAATACAGTCCACCTACTCAGTTCCCCTGGTTGTGCCTACGTGCTTGCCTGAAGTGTCTCTGGAGGCCTTGTGCTTCTGTCCTCTCCCCCGTCATTCCTCAGCACCTTTTGCGGTTCTGTGCCCCGGCCCCCGTCATTCCTCAGCGCTTTTTGGTCTTCGTTAGGCTGTGCTTTCTGGGCTGTGCAGGCTAAGCCCTGTTGTTCCCGTGTGCTGCCTGCCAGACCGCATCTCCTCCCCACCCCTCCTTCCCAGTCTGTGCCATCTAACTGGAAGCACCTTGTTTCAGGTTGCTGCCTCCATCACCATATCCCACACCACCGCACTCGATCAAGTCACAGATACCACAAAGCATCCATGAACACGTGTCAACTATTATTACTTCTCTTTCTTTCTGACCTATTCTGCATTATGGAGTCTGACTCATTTCTTGAAATCCTGTATTCGAGATGCCAAAACTTGCTAAAGAAAATCCATAACTGTCCTACATGGAGTCAGATGCCAGGAGACAAAAGGAGATGACGATGCTCCGAGCCTCAAGTAGTTTCACGCAAAGTAGAGGGAAGACTCATAAGCATGACCGAGTTAGAGAACAACCGAGACTGGCAAACTTCATCTGTGAAGGGCCAGGAAGTACAGTCTGTCAGTCACTGTGGGATGTGTGTTTTTTGTTGCAACTCCTCAGCTCTGTCATAGCATAAAGGCAGCACAGATCACAAATGGGCATGGCGGTGGTCTAATAAAACTACTGGACATTGAAAGGGACACTAGCTTTGAATTTCACGATTTTTCCACATCATGAGACACTATTGCTCTTTTTTGCTTTTTCCAAATATTAAAAATATAAAATAGAAATGAACACACCATTCTTAGCTTGCAGAGTATACAAAAACAGGCAGTGAGCAGGTGTGCTTAGCTGGCACAGTTTTCCAACTCAAGAATATAATTGAGAAGTTAGTTGGGTGGCTCAGATCCAATGGTACACAAGTTTAAGGAAGAGAGGGGATCACTGAGATCCCTTTATCAGAAAGTCAAAATGCAAACTGAATCTAGAAGGTAGTAAAATAAGTCGGATGATGAAAGGAGGGAAGAGTATGTTCAGTCAGTGACAGCGTAATCCAGGGAGCTGAGCTGACGGTGATATGTCAGTGATTAAGGAGGTAATGCTAAAAAGGCCCTTGCTGTGCTGTGTTGTGCTTAGTCACTCAGTCATGTCTGACTCTTTGAGATCCCGTGGACAGTAGCCCACCAGGCTCCTCTGTCCATGGGATTCTCCAGGCAAGACTACCAGAGTGGGTTGCCATTTCCTCCTCCAGGGGATCTTCCCAACCCAGGGATCGAACCCAGATCTCCTGCACTGCAGGTGGATTCTTAACCATCTGAGCCACCAGGGAAACCCAAGAATACTGGAGTGGGTAGCCTATCCTTTCTCCAGGGGATATTCCTGACCTTGGAATCAAACCAGGGTCTCCTGCATTGCAGGTGAGTTCTTTACCAGTTGAGGTAACAGGGAAGCCCAAAAAGGTCCTTATGATTCACCCATTGTTGGGTATCTGTTGATTATGTACACTTGGCCATAAAGCTGAGAAGACAAAACGAAATGTTGCTTCTTCTCTCTAGCCTCTCCTTGTAGAATGGCTTTTAGAAAAACACTGAAACTTGTTCTAGCCTCTGCAACTTGTAAACTCCCGCAATTATTTTCTTCTCCATACGTCTTTGATCTTTATTCTGGATACTTTCCTCAGATCTGTTTTCTATTATCTAGAGCTTATTCTCAATAGTGTCTAATCTGCTCTGGAACACTTCCACCAAGATTATAATGTATTGATATTTGGCCTCTAGGTTATTTTAAGAATTCTGTTTTCTTAAAACCTCATTTCCTAGTTTTATAATGACCTTATTTTGAGTGCAGTATTATAACTCAGTCTTCTCTTTAAGCCAACTAAATATTTTATAGTATAGTTTGGACTGTTTTATTTTCTCTAGGTTTTAGGGTGTAGATTTTATTGTTTCTCATGATACTTTGTTTCTTTGGGCAGGGTATAATTTCTGATAGAAAGTGCCTATTCAGTGGGGTTTTTGCCTGAGAGGCCTTTATGAAAGTGTCCTTCCAAAGTGGTTTTGCTTTTGTACTTGCAAAGCCCATAGAGGCTTTACTCATTCCATAACCGTTTCTACATTAATGTCTTACCTTCTATCAGATCAGATCAGATCAGATTAGATCAGTCGCTCAGTTGTGTCCAACTCTTTGCGACCCCATGAATCTCAGCACGCCAGGCCTCCCTGTCCATTACCAACTCCCGGAGTTCACTCAGACTCACGTCCATCGAGTCAGTGATGCCATCCAGCCATCTCATCTTCTGTCGTCCCCTTCTCCTCCTGCCCCCAATCCCTCCCAGCATCAGAGTCTTTTCCAATGAGTCAACTCTTCTCATTAGGTGGCCAGAGTACTGGAGTTTCAGCTTTAGCATCATTCCTTCCAAAGAAATCCCAGGGCTAATCTCCTTCAGAATGGACTGGTTTGGATCTCCTTGCAGTCCAAGGGACTCTCAAGAGTCTTCTCCAACACCACAGTTCAAAAGCATCAATTCTTCGGCGCTCAGCCTTCTTCACAGTCCAACTCTCACATCCATACATGACCACAGGAAAAACCATAGCCTTGACTAGACTGACCTTTGTTGGCAAAGTAATGTCTCTGCTTTTGACTATGCTATCTAGGTTGGTCATAACTTTCTTTCCAAGGAGTAAGCATCTTTTAATTTCATGGTTGCAGTCACCATCTGCAGTGATTTTGGAGCCCAGAAAAATAAAGTCTGACACTGTTTCCCCATCTATTTCCCATGAAGTGATGGGACCAGATGCCATGATCTTAGTTTTCTGAATGTTGAGCTTTAAGCCAACTTTTTCACTCTCCACTTTCACTTTCATCTATACCATATGAGTAATATAATTTTAAATCCCACAGCCACAAAGAGTACAGGCTTAAGTTTGATATCTTATGCAGTAATGATTTTCCCATTCATGACCCAAGCATAAGACACGTTTTCCTGACACCTTCCTAAAGCTACTAGTTAGAGTTTTCTAGTCCCTCAAGCTCCTTACCCAGCATTAGCCTAAACTTTCATTTCCTGTCCCAGGCATTACGACTTGAGGCCCCGCTGTAAATCTGTGGGTCTCATATATCCACAGATCATTGCTTTCTGTTCCATCACTGTGGACTGCCCCTCCATTTGAGTTTACCTGTGTATTTCGCACACGTCATTATATTTTGTCTAACATTTCTGTCCTTGGAAGGCAAAGGGAGCCTTACAATGCAGTTTCATCCAACAAATTCTCCAAAAGACCCAGTGGTTTTTGCATTTAGGATGAGGACATAAAAATATGTGAGGATCAAGAGGATGAAGATTTTAAATGTGGACAAAGAGCATGTGAAGGATTTAGAGAAGGAAAGTAAGATCCCTCCAGAGACACAGAGGACTGAGACGTCTTTGGGATATACACATTTTATTTATTTTTAGTTGTTAATTTTCAAATAATTTTATATTTACAGAAGATGTGCAGAGATAGTATAGAGGTGCCATATACTCTTCACCCAGCTTCCCCTAATGTTAGCATCTCACATAATGATGGTGCAATGGTCAAAAGTAGGAAATTAACAGTTACAATACCAGTCACTACATTACAGACTTATTCAGATTTTACCAGTTTTCCACCAATGCTCCTGTTTTGTTCCAAAGTCCACTCCGGGACCCACATTGTATTAGATGTTGTGTCTCCTTCTCCACCTCCAGTCTGGGACATTCCCTCAGTTTATCCCTGTGTTTCATGACCTTGACACTCTTGATGAGTACTAGTCCATTATTTTGTAAAATGCTCCTCCGTTCGCACTTGTTTGGTGGTTTCTCAGGATCAGGTGAAGGCTGTGCACTGATAGGGGTGACATCACAGAGCTGGGGGCCCTTCTGAGTGCACCTTATCAGGGTTCCATATCCTGTGGCTGTTTAGTCACTCAGTCGTGTCCCACTCTTTTGTGACCCCATGGACTGTAGCCTGCCAGGCTCCTCTGTCCACGGGATTTCCCAGGCAAGAGTTCTGGAGTGGATTGCCATCTTCTTCCCCAGGGGATCTTTCTCGTGCATCACAGGTGGATTCTTTGCCACTGAGCCTCCATATCCTATCCAAGTGATATTAAACTTGATCACTTGGTTAAGCTGGTATCTACTGTGTTTGTAGCTTCATTAAAGTTAGTCTTTTTCCCTTTGTAAATAATAAATACCTGAGGAACAATATTTTGAGACTATGCAAATATCTGTTTTCTCTTTAAACTTTTGCCCACTCATTTTAGCATATATAGATGAATCCTGCCTGATTTTTACTAATCTTGCCTTATTTTTACTAATTACTAACATTTTAACTCATGTTCTAGTGGTCTACTGATGACTTGCTATTTCCTTCATTCCGTTTTCATGTATTAATGGAATTCTTCTGTAAGAAGGAGTTATCCTTTCTCTATCATTTACTTATTCAATCATTTATCTATGTCAGTATGGACTTCTGAGTATCCACTTCGTTGTTTCATAATCCAGTGTTTTATTTCGTTACTGAGATGGTTCTTGCTTTGGTCGCTGAGAGCAATTTCAAGCTGGCACCGTGCCCTTTCCACCCGCTGGCATCCTTAGTGTTCCCTTACACTTTGGTAACTACGGGATTCCCCAGACTCAGCTTGCATCGTCCCTGCCCTCGCCCCAGAATCAATCTCTTCTCCAAGGACCTGGGTAGATGTCTTAAACCATAGGAGTGGGTAGTTTAGAACCCTCCACTTTCATCCAGGGGATGAACATCAGAAATTGGGTCAGAAAAGAAGTTGGAAGGAATTTGGGGGAGCCCAGCATTCAGAGCTTGAGTAGAGAAGATTCTCAGAGAAGAGAGAGTAAACTAGAGCTGGACATCAGCGAAGCCATGAAGACAACTCCACAGAGCGTCCTACCTCGTCACCTTCTCTCAGGATTTCCCCTTCCAGCCAGACGGCCAGATAGCTTCATGCCCTGGGTGCACCAGACTCTGAGGAACGGCGGTAAACACATGGACAGCTAACAAATCCAGCCAGTGGACTGTAGCCCTTCATCTCTCCAACGGAAATGTTTCCCAAACTTTGTCAGGCCGATTCCCACTCATCTTTCTAAAGCAGGGCAAGCTGCACCTTTTCAGCCTATATCTATCATTTGCTTTATACAAATACCTTGGTTCCTATCTCTTCAGTCAATTGATGTTTGGATTATATTCTTACATTTTTTTTTTCCCATTTGTTTCACATTACTTGTTCCCCCAAAATACTGTAGCTCCTTTAAGTCAGGGGCCAGACCTCACACCCTCTGGTATGCTCAGTAGTCAACAATATCTAAATACCAAATAAGCATTTACTAAATATGTCACTTAACATTCATATTAATAAATCAAACGGTATATTGAGTCATCAAAGAAATAGTTGAGCACTGGGAAGATTCCAGGAGCTATCTTATCTATGCAGGAATGTTAAAAACTACTCCTTAAGATGCAAAGTTAGAATATTTATTACTTATGGCTTTGATGATATTCCAGGAAAATATAATCCTGAGCCATGGCAATTCTTATTTCTCACCAGGAAATAACTCATTAGGCTATTTATGGCCTACCTATTAATAAAGCAAGTATTTTATATGGCCACTTCTTGCTATTTTTTTTTAAATAAAAACTATCTTCTCTATTTCCATTTTTAAAATCAAGTACCTGTTAGAGAATTACTAGTATATAAAGCTATCAAATTTTCAAAGGACAAATAGGGGCATATTGATAAAATTAATTGTTTTTTTAAGATAAATAACATTGTTTTTCATATTAAAATAACATGCTCAGTTCAGTTCAGTCACTCAGTCGAGTCTGACTCTGTGTGACCCCATAGACAGCAGCCCACCAGGCTCCCCTGTCCCTGGGATTCTCCAGGCAAGAACACTGGAGTGGGTTGCCATTTCCTACTCCAGGGGATCTTCCCAACCCAGAGATCAAACCCATGTCTCTTAAGTCTCCTGCATTGGCAGGCAGATTCTTTTCTACTGCACCACCTGGTAAGCCCTTTATAACACTATATATATATATATATATATAGTCTGTAAAAATTACTTTGGATTTTTTTCATTTAATGTTTCCTATTTTTCACATCATTAAATACTTTCTACACTATTTCTTTTGTAATAGTAAATGGAATTTTATAGATTTAATTTATTATATTACACTAGTTTCTATGCTTTGACATCAGGTGCTTCCAACATTTCCACAGTATATGCTGCACTGAACATTCCTACATATAACTGTGAACACATCCATATTTCCTTTGCACAATTTTCTAAAAGTGATATGTGAATAGCTATACACAATTTGTGGGATTTTTTTGTTTTTGTTTTGAATTCCATCACCACCTGTTGTTCCAATTTACTACCTCAATCAGCAGTAGTTAAAGCAACTATCAAATAGTATATCATCTCATATTTTTAAAGGAACTTTTCTCCTCTCTTGAGAGTCTCCAGAAAGATGCTAAAATGAAGCTACATTTTCTTTTTCCTATTATGGGAGTGCCATTTTCCCTGAAACTTTGATTATTTTGTCAATACTTTGCTTCTTGCTATAAAAAATGCACAATGACACACATTATTGAGTGTGAGTCGCAAAGAAAGTACAAGGTCATCTGAAGTAAAAAAGTTCAAGGGCACAAGGCAAAGGCAGGAAGAACAAAACATGAAATTTATAAATTAGGCTCCTACGTGTAAATCTCTTGTCAAGAACAATTATTTTTTAAGTAAGTTATCTTGCTTTCTTTGGTATTATCAGTATGTTTTCATGAAAGATAATCTTCTGCACTTGTATTTCAGATTCACCAGTTTTTCTTGTGAAAAAGGAATCAGGGTCTGCCAGCAGTTCTATGTACACAAGTAACTGAGGGATAGTTGTCCTATTTAAAAAATACTTCCCTGTAGAAATGTGATCATTGGTTCTTTATTTGTCATTATTTATACACTGTACACAGAGAAGGCAATGGCACCCCACTCCAGTACTCTTGCCTGGAAAATCCCATGGACGGAGGAGCCTGGTGGGCTACAGTCCATGGGGTGGTGAAGAGTCGGACACGACTGAGCAACTTCACTTTCACTTTTCACTTTCATGCATTGGAGAAGGAAATGCAACCCACTCCAGTGTTCTTGCCTGGAGAATCCCAGAGACGGGGGAGCCTGGTGGGCTGCCGTCTATGGGGTCGTACAGAGTCGGACGCGACTGAAGCGAGTTAGCAGAGCATACACTGTACAAATACCAATAAGGCCAAGAGAAACGAAAATACAAATTTATGAATATCACAGTTCTGCCTGAACTTCAAATTTAGTTTCATGAATTATCCTTTCCTGTTTGGGACATAAGTCTTTGTTGCTAATATACATATTAGATTTACGTAATGTGCAACATTAAGATGACAATTCAATAATTTTCAATGATAAATTTTTATGCCAAGAGACAAATGAACACAAGCCCTTAAAGAAAACAGTAGCTGATATATACACTTCCTCATTTCTATAGCTAAAAGCCTGAAGAGCAATGTAGCTTTACTTACTTTCAAAAATTTGAATAGTTTTCAGGTACAATCTACTTTCTTTTTTTTTTTTTTCCGCATAGGATTCTTTTTATATGAAGTTTGAGAACAGGTCAAACCATTATGTGCAGTGGTGATATAAATCCAAACAGTGGTTGCCTTGGTGAAGTGGAGGGTGACTAGTGGGGCCACGAGAGAACATTTTGTAGAAATGGACATATTTGTTCCCTTGACTGGGAGTTGGTCTTATGGGCATAGTTCAGTTCAGTTCAGTCTGTCAGTCGTGTCCGACTCTTTGCAACCCCATGAACCGCAGCACACCAGGCCTCCCTGTCCATCACCAAATCCCAGAGTCCACCCAAACCCATATCCATTGAGTCAGTGATACCATCCAACCATCTCATCCTCTGTTGTCCCCTTCTCCTCCTGCCCCCAATTCCTCCCAGCATCAGGGTATTTTCCAGTGAGTCAGCTCTTCGTATCAGGTGGCCAAAGTATTGGAGTTTCAGCTTCAACATCAGTCCTTCCAATGAACATCCAGGACTAATCTCCTTTAGAATGGACTGGTTGGATCTCCTTGCAGTCTAAGGGACTCTCAAGAGTCTTCTCCAACACCACAGTTCAAAAGCATCACTTCTTCTATGCTCAGCTTTCTTTATAGTCCAACTCTTACATCCATACATGACCACTGGAAAAACCAAAGCTTTGACTAGACAGACAGGTCAGGAAGCAACAATCTACTTTCTTTCCCCTTTGAGATCTGAAAGGCTGGGGACGAAATCAACCTACGTTTTTTTCCTGTTCGTCCATCAATCATGGGTGAGAAAATCTTTACAAGTTTGCTTTAAACTGAAAAATCCTTTAAACTAATACTAAATTCTTCAAGTATAAAGGAGATGAAGTTGATGTGTAGGGAAAAAGGAACTCTACTGATGCCCAAAAAGACACGAAGAAAGCCAAGAATTACATAAGCAGTCTATTTGGCACTGGCCATAGCGCAGGATTTGATTTAGGTCATACCTGAATGGTCTAGTGGTTTTCCCTACTTTCTTCAATTTAAGTCTGAATTTGGCAATAAGGAGTTCATGATCTGAGCCACAGAAGTGAGAAATAGATTTAAGGGCCTAGATCTGATAGATAGAGTGCCTGATGAACTATGGAATGAGGTTCGTGACATTGTACAGGAGACAGGGTTCAAGACCATCCCCATGGAAAAGAAATGCAAAAAAACAAAATGGCTGTCTGGGGAGGCCTTACAAATAGCTGTGAAAAGAAGAGAAGTGAAAAGCAAAGGAGAAAAGGAAAGATATGAGCATCTGAATGCAGAGTTCCAAAGAACAGCAAGAACAGATAAAGCCTTCTTCAGTGATCAATGCAAAGAAATAGAGGAAAACAATAGAATGCAAAAGACTAGAGATGTCTTCAAGAAAATCAGAGATACCAAGGGAACTTTTCATGCAAAGATGGGCTCAATAAAGGACAGAAATGGTATGGACCTCACAGAAGCAGAAGATATTAAGAAGAGATGGCAAGAATACACAGAAGAACTGTACAAAAAAGATCTTCAAGACCCAGATAATCACAATGGTGTGATCACTGACCTAGAGCCAGACATCCTGGAATGTGAAGTCAAGTGGGCCTTAGAAAACATCACTACGAACAAAGCTAGTGGAGGTGATGGAATTCCAGTTGAGCTATTCCAAATCCTGAAAGATGATGCTGTGAAAGTGCTGCACTCAATATGCCAGCAAATTTGGAAAACTCAGCAGTGGCCACAGGACTGGAAAAGGTCAGTTTTCATTCCAATCCCAAAGAAAGGCAATGCCAAAGAATGCTCAAACTACCCCACAATTGTACTCATCTCACACACTAGTAAAGGAATGGTCAAAATTCTCCAAGCCAGGCTTCAGCAATATGTGAACCATGAACTTCCAGATGTTCAAGCTGGTTTTAGAAAAGACAGAGGAACCAGAGATCAAATTGCCAATATCCGCTGGATCATTGAAAAAGCAAGAGAGTTCCGTAAAAGCATCTATTTCTGCTTTATTGACTATGCCAAAGCCTTTGACTGTGTGGATCACAATAAACTGTGGAAAATTCTGAAAGAGATGGGAATACCAGACCACCTGATCTGCCTCTTGAGAAATTTGTATGCAGGTCAGGAAGCAACAGTTAGAACTGGACGTGGAACAACAGACTGGTTCCAAATAGGAAAAGGAGTTCGTCAAGGCTATATACTGTCACCCTGCTTATTTAACTTATATGCAGAGTACATCATGAGAAACGCTGGACTGGAAGAAACACAAGCTGGAATCAAGATTGCCGGGAGAAATATCAAGAACCTCAGAGATGCAGATGACACCACCCTTATGGCAGAAAGTGAAGAGGAACTAAAAAGCCTCTTGATGAAAGTGAAAGTGGAGAGTGAAAAAGTTGGCTTGAAGCTCAACATTCAGAAAACGAAGATCATGGCATCCAGTCCCATCACTTAATGGGAAATAGATGGGGAAATAGTGGAAACAGTGTCAGACTTTATTTTTTTGGGCTCCAAAATCACTGCAGACAGTGACTGCGGCCATGAAATTAAAAGACGCTTACTCCTTGGAAGGAAAGTTATGACCAACCTAGATAGCATACTCAAAAGCAGAGACATTACTTTGCCAACAAATGTCCGTCTAGTCAAGGCTATGGTTTTTCCTGTGGTCATGTATGGATGTGAGTGTTGGACTGTGAAGAAGGCTGAGTCCGAAGAATTGATGCTTTTGAACTGTGGTGTTGGAGAAGACTTTTGAGAGTCCCTTGGACTGCAAGGAGATCCAACCAGTACATTCTGAAGGAGATCAGCCCTGGGATTTCTTTGGAAGGACTGAGCTAAAGCTGAAACTCCAATACTTTGGCCATCTCATGTGAAGAGTTGACTCATTGGAAAAGACTCTGATGCTGGGAGGGATTTGGGGCAGGAGGAGAAGGGGACGACAGAAGATGAGATGGCTGGATGGCATCACTGACTCCATGGACCTGAGTCTGAGTGAACTCTGGGAGTTGGTGATGGACAGGGAGGCCTGGCGTGCTGCGATTCATGGGGTCACAAAGAGTTGGACATGACTGAGCAACTGAACTAATAGCGCAGGAAAGAGCTATCAGTTCTAAATAGATCTGTGCTGCCCAGGATGTAGGAATCTGCACACAGGATCTCCTTTTGCTGTTTTCCGTATTATTTATATTTTCTGCAAGTTGGATACTGTGTATCGGTAAGATAAGCAACATCGCTTCTTCCACGAAGAAGTAGTGGGTGAAAGATGTGATGAGTGATTAGCAGACTCAGGTCTACTTCTGACAAGTACATCAGAATGTTTGTAAATCACATAGGTGATTGCCAGCGTGCCTACAGGACGACTGAACAAATCTTCCAGAAAAATGCCTCACAGTTTCAATGCTGGGAGAGGGACTCTAAATGCACGTCACACCTTGGAAGAATTCACTGGCGAGGGGTAAGAACATGCACAGATGCACGCAAAACCCTGAACTCTCCTTGCAATGTTCCCAATTCTAAAAATGTGTTTTTCAACTGGCGTGAGTTATCTCTACGATACTGGCAAATTACCTGTTTTTCTAGCTTAAATTTTTGGAAGAGCTTTTTCGTAGATTGAGTGTGTACTGAAAAAAAAAATGATCCATTATTTTCCAGAAACCATAATCATCAGAAACTTTTGGAGGAGGGAAGAGATTTGTGTAAATTGGCACTTGACAACTCAGTTCTTTGAGAGCTTTCCTTCCTCCTTAATAGAAGATGTTGAAGTTTTTCTTTCTAGTGAAAGGATATAACTAGATACAATGACTCTTATTTGGGGCCTTAAAGTAAACTTCACAAACAGCTTCACTAATATTCAGTGAATGCCTGGATGGTCCATCTTTCACTCCGTCTCATTGTGTGTAATAATGTCAAATTTTGATGCGTGTGCTTCTTTAACTTGTTTATTTCTGGTCTTGCGGAGGTACTGTGCATTTCCTATGTCTTCAAGGCTCTGATCAATAAGCACTTTCCCGATGCTTCCTGTGCTAAGGGAAGCAGAGATACCCCAGAAAGAGCCCTGACTCCTACTCAGACACCAGCAGCAAAGCATCATCAGGGAGTTTATATTAACCTACCATCTACATCGTGACTTCCCTCACTGTCCGAGGAAGTCCACTTTCAGGGCACAGTGATGTTTTTGTTGTTGTTACAGCAAGATTGTAAAGACAAAGGGAGATAGTTAATGTTCAGACTGTTGTCGTTTAGTCCCAAATTGTGTCTGACTCTTTTGGGACCCCATGGACGGCAGCCCAACAGACTCCTCTGTCCATGGGATTTCCCAGGCAAGAACACTAGAGTGGGTTGCGTCTCCTTCTCTAGGGGATCTTCCAGACCCAGGGACTGAACCTGCATCTTGGCATTGGCAGGCGGATTCTTTACTACTGAGCCACCACGGAATCCCAGAGTTCAGCCTACAACATCCACAGCAAAGTGTTTTATCCTGTAAAAGATAAGACTTGAAGGCCAGGCTTTGTTAAGAGAAGATTTTCTACCAGCCCCATCTTTCCCTGTTTCATCTTATCAAGAAGCAGGTGAATGCAGAGCATAAGAATTTTCCATAGAGTAGAAATGATCAGTATTCCACCTGTTACTTAGACTGTGAAGTTTTCCCTTCAGTGTTTTTATTTATTTGGAAGTGACTACATATTTACAGAATAGCTACAAACAGGGTACCGAGAGTTCTCCTGTACTCTTCCCCCAGCTGTGCATAATGATTAAAATTAAGAAATGGACATTGGCACCACACTCAGACTTTATTTGGATTTCCTGGTTTTCTACTAATTTTCTTTCTTTCTTTCAATTCATGATATCACCCTGAATCTAGTGCATGAGTATCCTCTAAGCTAAGTCGCTTCAGTCGTGTCTGACTCTGTGCGACCCCATAGATGGCAGCCCACCGGGCTCCCCGTCCCTGGGATTCTCCAGGCAAGAACACTGGAGTGGGTTGCCATTTCCTTCTCCAATGCAGGAAAGTGAAAAGTGAAAGGGAAGTCACTCAGTCCTATCCTACTCTTCGAGACCCCATGGACTGCAGCCTATCAGGCTCCTCGTTCATGGGATTTTCCAGGCAAGAGTGCTGGAGTGGGTGCCACTGCCTTCTCCGGAGTATCCTCTAAGCTGTGATTATGTACATATCTTAGTCTTTCCTTGTGTTTCATGATCTCTACAGTTTTTTTTGTTTGTTTGTTTGTTTTTGGCCAAGCTGTGTGCCATGTGGGATCTTAGTTCCTCAACCAGGGATCAAACCCCCAAGCCATGCCTTGGTAGCACTGAGCCTTAAACCACTGGGCTGCCAGGGAAGTCCCATGATCTCTATAGTTTTAAAGCAAATGGGATAAATTTTATAGAATGTCCCTCAATCTGAGTTAATCCAATATTTTCTCACAATAAGGCTAAATGTATATGTTTTGGGGAAGAATCCCGGAAAGGTGATGTTAAGCCATGAGTGGTATTCTTAATGAACAAAGACAAGATGTGGAGGAAAGAAAAGGCCAGAAGTTTGCTGCTTCTGGTCCCAAGAGAAAGTAGGGAGAGAGGGAGACAGAAGTAGAGGAAGTAGATAAGAGGGTAATACGGGATCGACTTTTCAGTATCTCCTCCACACACTTTTTGGGGCTAATCGTCAGGGCAAGGGCATCTTTGTAACATCTAGTTAAGTGTAGTGTGAGAGAGGCCACTGGGTTAGGGGGTCGCTTTCCCAGATTTAGGCTGTAGGCATTGATGTGCTGGTCAACATTGAATAACTGGCCTTGGGAGTGGGGGGCAGGGGTGCAGATGTGGGAGGCTGGAGCCCTGATCATAATGTTTGCTCATTTCCATGGTGTAAGCACTCTAGCCTTGGCCAATGTGAAACTATCAACTTAATGTTACTGAACAGAAGTGAGAAGAACTGTGTTTTAGTTCACTCTTACATAATACTTCCACCACACATCTATAACAAGTATGTTGTTTAGTTGCTAAGTCATGTCCAACTCTTTGCAACCCCATGGACTGCAGCCCACCAGCTCTTCTGTCCATGGGATTCCCCAGGCAAGCATTCTAGAATGAGTTGCCATTTCCTTCTACAGGGGATCTTCCCAAACCAGGGATTGATTTTGCATCTCCTGAATCGGCAGGCAGATTCTTTACCAGTAAGCCACCTGGGAAGCCATAACAAATACAGATAATAGTAAAATGCAGTAAAACAATAGAAAGCGATGATTCTGAGTACTAATCAACTTGGCTTTTAATATAATTCATTTAAAGATATGTCTATATCATTTAACTTGTAATAATGGCTCTGTTTCACTTAAAGCCAGACATCCTGGAGTGTGAAGTCAAGTGAGCCTTAGAAGCATTACTACAAGCAAAACTAGTGGAGATGAGGAAATTCCAGCTGAATTATTTCAAATCCTAAAAGATGATGCTGTGAAAGTGTGGCACTCAATATGCCAGCAAATTTGGAAAATTCAGCAGTGGTCATAGGACTGGAAAAAGTCAGTTTTCATTCAAATCCCGAAGAAGGGCAATGCCAAAGAATGTTCAAACTACCACACAATTGTACTCATTTCACATGTTAGGAAGGTAGTGCTCAAAATCCTTCAAGTTAGGCTGCCAGATGTTCAGGCTGGATTTAGAAAAGGCAGAGGAACCAGAGATCAAGTTGCCAACATCTGTTGGATCATTAAAAAAGCAAGGGAATTCAAAAAAAAAAAAAATCTACTTCTGCTTCATTGAATACGTTAAAGTCTTTGACTATGTGGATTGTAACAAACTGTGGAAAATTTTTCAAGAGATGGGAAGACCAGACCACCTTTCCTGCATCCTGAGAAACCTTTATACAGGTCAAGAAGCAACAGTCAGAACCAGACATAGAACAATGGACTGATTCCAAATCGGGAAAGGAGTACAACATGGTGGTGTATTGTCACCCTGTTTATTTAACTTATACGTAGAGTACATGGTGCAAAATGCTGTGCTGGATGAAGCTCAAACTGGAATCCATACTGCTGGGAGAAATATCAACAGCATCAGATACGCAGGCGACACATCCTAATAGCAGAAAGTGAAGAAGAACTAAGGAGCCTCTTGATGAAATTGAAAGAGGAGAATGAAAAAGTTGGCTTAAAATTCAACTTTCAAAAAACTAAGATCATGGTATCCGGTCCCATCACTCCATGGCAAATCAATGGGGAAACAATGGAGACAGTGACAGATTTTATTTTCTTGGGCTCCAAAATCACTGCAGATGGTGACTGCAGCCATGAATTAAAAGATGCTTGCTCCTTGGAAGAAAAGCTATGACAAACTTAGTATATTAAAAAGCAGAGACATCACTTTGCAGACAAATGTCCATATAGTAAACACTATGGCTTTTCCAGTAGTCATGTATGGATGTGAGTTGGACCATAAAGAAAGCTAAGTGCCAAAGAATTGATGCTTTCAAACTGTGATGCTGGATAAGACTCTTGAGAGTCCCTTGAACCGTAAGGAGATCTAATCATCCAATCCTAAAGGAAATCAGCCTTGAATATTCACTGGAAGGACTGATGCTGAAACTGAAGCTTCAATACTTTGGCTACCTGATGTGAAGAGTTGACTCATTGGAAAAGACCCTGATGTTGGGAAAGATTGAAGGCAGGAGGAGAAGGGGACGATAGGGGATGAGATGGTTGGAAGGCATCACCGACTCGATGGACATGAGTTTGAGTAAACTCCAATAGATAGTGAAGGACAGGGAAGCCTGGTGTGGTGCAGTCCATGGGATTACAAAGAGTCAGACACGACTAAACAACTGAACAAACACAAACAGAAAGAGTTGGAGTGCAAATTTCCAAAAAAAAATTGAGTTGCAAGCTCCCTCCAGCATGTCCCTACTTCTAGGGGGTTCTGAGCATTTGGCCCAGCACCATATCCCATGTAGACCAGAAAGAAGGATGCAGAGACAGCTGTAGAAGGTATACAGAACTTAGAAAGTGATCCTGTCTCCTTGAGGCCTTAGTGTGAGAAGCAGGGGTCTCTGGAGTTTCTCACTTCCACATTGAGACCATTGGTGGACTAGCAGAGGTCTAAGGTCCAAGAAAGAGACCATGGGCTGGGATGGGGCAGGTGTGGAACTTTGACAGTAGGGGAAAAGTCCAAAGTTACAGCAACAGAAGTGGCTAGCACACATCATCTCGAAAGAGCAGTGGAATCTAGTCACATTTCAATGATCTCAATTTCAGGCAGAAGATGAATTAAGCCCTTCTATAGAAAAAATTCTATAGAAGGGCTTCCCTGGTGACTCAGATGGTAAAGCGTCTGCCTGCAATGCGGGAGACCTGGGTTTGATCATGGTTTGGGAGGATCCACTGGAGAATGAAATGGCAACCCACTCCAGTACCCTTGCCTGGAAAATCCCACAGACAGAGGAGCCTGGCAGGCTACAGTCCATGGAGTTGCAAAGAGTTGGACACGACTGAGTGGCTTCACTTTCTATAGAAAAAATTTGGAGCCTCCAGAAAACAATGCATAATCCAAGGATGCCACAAGTATACAAAAACACCCCCCTCATATACCCAGGTGCCATCTTGGGAAAGAGACAGACAAGGGAGAAAGAGAATCTGAGAGTTATCTCAAATTACATAAAGCTACTCAAAAGGCAGTCTATCAGCAGGGCCAGTGTGTTAGCTACCTGAGGTGAGATACATACAGGCGAGTCATGTTCAGGAATTTGTGTCATGAAATGACACTGCCTTGACATCCTAGCATGTGATCAGTGGATGAGGATTGTTGAACAAGCCATAGACCAGTTCAGGTGCTGAACTTGTGTGGCCGGGTGCTCTTGGTGTAAGCTGCATCCTCATCCTATACTGGAAGACCATGCATTGGATCCATGATCCACTGGAAAGATCAATCAATTCGAGAAGCATTCTTCTCAGAGAGGACGGTTTTGAAATCATCACCTTCGGATGGGAAGACGATGCCGAGTGGTTTGAATGAGAGGTTGTCAGCGTGTGTGCCTTGGACCAGTAACCTCAGCGTCATCCTCGAACACCTTAGAAACACAAAGTTTAAGTCTCCACCCCTTGCACTGAATCAGAAGCCCTGGAGTTGGGCCCAGAAATCCGTGTTTTAACAAGCCCCCTAGGTGATTCAGTTGCAAGCCTGCATTTAAGAACTACTGGTTAGGATGTTTTAAGTGAAAGAATTATGTTCAAGCTGGAAGAAAATGAAACATGATTAATTAAGTGCAAATTATGTCCACTAGAATAGAGAGCTGGAGCCCATGAAAAAGAACAGATCAGGTAGAGGAAAAAACAGAGAAAACAACTTTCTTTGCATATCAGAGTGATATGCAAATAGTAAAGCTGAATACTTTTAGCGGATGATGATTTTTCACTTTTCTCTACAAGCTTAGCAACAGGCCTGCGGGTCCACATTTCCAAGTATCACTCATTTCCCAGTCCCCTGAGGCTTGATTTTAACCAAAAAGCGTCACAGTAGTAGGAACAGAAGAGAGTTTGCTTCGGCTTTGCTCTCACTATTTCTGGCTTTCCTCGCATTCCCTACAATTACCACCACTAATCGCTCAGGAGGCCCCTCTTGGCTGCTTTGGGTCATCCATCTCTTCCCTCTCTGCTGTCTGTTCTGGAGACTCCAGCATCTCATCTTCCTTGATGCTTCTGTTCCTTCTCTGGATGATTGATACGGTTTTGGCTTCGAATCTGGCTGACCTGGACATAAACTGTATCACAGCCAAGAAATTCCCTACACTTTCCATCAGCGCTACATTTTCTTATTGGGGGAAGCCACCTGGAGCTCACAGGATCTTCTAAGGCCGTCTTTCTCAAACTGATGTTTTGCAAATCACTCAGGGCTCCTGCTCTAGTGCAGGTCTAGTCCTGCAGGTCTAGAAGTGAGTGAAAGTTGCTCAGTTACGTCCAACTCTTTGTGACTCCATGGACTGTCCGTGGAATACTCAAGAAAAGAATACTGGAGTGGGTAGCCATTCCCTTCTCCAGGGGCTCTTCCCCACCCAGGGACTGAACCCAGGTCTCCCACACTGCAGGTGGATTTTTTTACCAGCTGAGCCACCAGGGAAGCCCTGAAGCTGCACCTCTAATAAGCTCCCAGGTGATGCTGCCTTTGCATCTGCAGACAGTTACTTTGAGAAACAGCTTTAGAGCAGTACTTACTCTGCTTTCACCACATCTCCCCAGGCATTTAATATAGGTTAGGGAGTGTAGCCATGGGGTGACCAGTTGTCCTAGTTTGACAGGGCTTGTTCAGTCTGGGGCAAACCTAGTGACTGGTCATCCCCAAAGCCCCAGAGCCACTCTAAATAGTCCTCATTCTGCTTCTCCCTAACTTCCTCCCCATCTGACACTTGGATTTTTGCTTCTTGACTCTTAAGATAAATGTTTTCTCTTGAGGCTCTTCATTTCTCTTCCATGAGATGTCCTGTCCTTTGGCAGACCTGTCTCCACCAGCCCTGAAGACAAAACCGATCTTTCACCCTGTGCATTTAGTTAGCCACGTCTCAGGAAGAGCTGCCCATGTAACTTGGTTTGGAAGGTCCCATGTAGCATTTCCCCAGAGTTCATCAGAACTAGGAGGCCTCTCTGAGATTGGCTGGGCCCCGTTTGGACAGTTAATTTCTGTGCTTTCACATAAGCATCCTCATCCCTTCTGTCTCTGCAGACCCAGCAAGCTTGCCCAGTGCCTGGGAGCAATGCCTATTCTGTTTTGCTGCTTAGGTGACAATGTGGACGTTATCTGCAATTAGAAAAAAAAAAAAAAATTCAACTCTGAGGATTAGCAGATACATGTTTTCCAGTGTTGCTACTAGTCCTTTGTACATTGAAACTATGAATTCTTCTAGGCACAACTTCATGCCTTATCATATCAGAACTACAGCTCTGATTATGTCCATCAATAGCCAACCACCTTCATTAACACTGAATTTCCAGGAGACTCGCTTCTAAAATCCCCACAGAAGTACAAAGCAAAGGTTCTGAAAATCTACTATGCATCATAATGACCTAGAGGGACTGATTGCTAAAACACAGATTACCAGCCTCACCCTTGAGTTTCAGATTCAGTTGGCCTGGCTGGGGGCCCAGAAACTTCCATTTCTAACTAGTTCCCAGGTGATTCAGATGCTGCTGGTTCACAGACCACAATCTGTGGACCCAGCCTAGTGGACCCATTCTATCCCATCACAGATTGCTGTCCTAACACCCAGCGACAGGACATGTTTTTGAAGACAGCCCTTGATTCCCAGTTCATGCTGTAGCTTTCCTACTCTGTGCTATCATTTCATTTCATTCCTGGATTCACTCATTCGTTGTCTTAATCTGCCCAGGCCGCTATCACAGAATACCACAGGCTGGGTGGCTTAAGCAACAGACACTTATTTCTCATCTCTCTGGAGGCTGGTAGTCAATGGTCAAGGGGCCAGCAGGTTTGCTTCTTGGTGAAGACATTCTCAGGATCATTGAAAAAGCAAGAGTTTTCCAGAAAAACATTATTTCTGCTTTATTGAATATGGCAAAACCTTTGACTGTGTGGTTCACAATAAACTGGAAAATTCTGAAAGAGATGGGAATACCAGACCACCTGACCTGCCTCTTGAGAAATCTGTATGCAGATCAGGAAGCGACAGTTAGAACGGGACATGGAACAACAGACTGGTTCCAAATAGGAAAAGGAGTCTGTCAAGGCTGTATATTGTCCCCCTGCTTATTTAACTTCTATGCAGAGTACATCATGAGAAACACTGGGCTGGATGAAGCACAAGCTGGAATCAAGATTGCCGGTAGAAATATCAATAACCTCAGATATGCAGATGACACCACCCTTATGGCAGAAAGTGAAGAACTAAAGAGCCTCTTGATGAAAGTGAAAGAGGAGAGTGAAAAAGTTGGCTTAAAGCTCAACATTCAGAAAAGTAAGATCATGGCATCCGGTCTCATCACTTCATGGGAAAGAGATGGGGAAACAGTGGAAACAGTGGCTGACTTTATTTTTCTGGGCTCCAAAATCATTGCAGATGGTGGCTTCAGCCATGAAATTAAAAGACACTTGCTCCTGGAAGGAAAGTTATGACTAACCTAGATAGCATATTAAAAGCAGAGACATTACTTTGCCAACAAAGGTCCTTCTAGTCAAGGCTATGGCTTTTCCAGTGGTCGTGTATGGATGTGAGAGTTGGACTGCGAAGAAAGCTGAGCACTGAAGAATTGATGCTTTTGAACTGTGGCGTTGGAGAAGACTCTTGAGAGTCCCTTGGACTGAAAGGAGATCCAACCAGTCCATCCTAAAGGAGATCAGTCCTGAATATTCACTGGAAGGAGTGAGGCTGAAGCTGAAACTCCAATACTTTGGCCACCTGATGCGAAGACCTGACTCATTTCAAAAGACTCTGATGCTGGGGAAGATTGAGGGCAGGAGGAAAGGGGGCCAACAGAGGATGAGATGCTTGGATGGCATCATGGACTCAATGGACATGAGTTTGGGTGAACTCTGGGAGTTGGTGATGGACAGGGAGGCCTGGCATGCTGTGGGTCATGGGGTCACAAAAGTCAGACACAACTGAGCCACTGAACTGAACTGAAGACATACTTCGGGCTGGTAGACCACCCCTTTTGCACTGTATGCTGTGTTTTTTCCTCTTTTTCTAAGAGGCTCCACCTTCATGACCTCATCTAAACCTAATTACCTCCAAAGGCCCCACCTCCTAATACCACCACATTGGGGATTTCAACATATGACTTTGTAGGGGGTGCAGACATTCAACCCAGAGCACTCATGGAGTCATTCATTCAATCAATAGTTCTTTATTTCATAAAAGTTTTTTACTCTTAGTTTTATTGAGGTATAGTTGAAAAAAATTGTAAATATTTAAGACTTACAATATTTAAATTAGATATTTAAAAGCTAAAGGAACAGGAGAAAAGGAAAGATATACTCATCTGAAGGCAGCGTTCCAAAGAATTGCGAGGAGAGATAAGAAAGCCTTCCTCAGAGATCAGTGCAAAGAAATATAGGAAAACAATAGAATGGGAAAGACTAGAGATCTCTTCAAGAAAATTAAAGATACCATGGGAATATTTTGTGCAAAGATGGGCACAATAAAAGACAGAAATGGTATGGACCTAACAGAAGCAGAAGATATTAAGAAAAGGTGACAAAAATACACAGAAGAGCTATACAAAAAAGATGTTAATGCCCAGATAATCACGATGGTGTGATCACTCACCTAGAGCTAGACATCCTGGAATCTGAAATCAAGTGGGCCTTAGGACGCATCACAACAAACAAAGCTAGTGGAGGTGATGGAATTCCAGTTAAGCTATTTCAAATCCTAAAAGATGATGCTGTGAAAGTGCTGAACTCAATATGCCAGCAAATTTGGAAAACTCAGCAGTGGCCACAGGACTGGAAAAAGTTAATTTTCATTCAAATCCCAAAGAAAGGCAATGCCAAACAGTGTTCAAACTACTGCACAATTGCACTCATCTCACACGCTAGTAAAGTATTGCTCAAAATTCTCCAAGCCAGGCTTAAATAGTATGTGAACTGAGAACTTCCAGATGTTCAAGCTGGATTTAGAAAAGGCAGAGGAACCAGAGATCAAATTGCCAACATCCGTTGGATCATAGAAAAAGCAAGAGAGTTCCAGAAAAACATCTATTTCTGCTTTATTGACTATGCCAAAGCCTCTGACTGTGTGGATCACAACAAACTGTGGAAAATTCTGAAAGAGATGGCAATATTAGACCATCTGAACTGCCTCCTGATAAACCTGTATGCAAGTCAAGAAGCAACATTTAGAACTGGACATGGAACAACAGACTGGTTCCAAATTGGGAAAGGAGTACGTCAAGACCGTATATTGTCACTCTGCTTATTTAACTTATATCCAGAGTACATCATGAGAAATGCTGGGCTGGATGAATCCCAAGCTGGAACCAAGATTGCTGGGAGAAATATCAATAACCTCAGATATGCAGATAACACCACCCTTATGGCAGAAAGTGAAGAAGAAATAAACAGCCTCTTGGTGAAAGTGACTCTTGAGAGTCCCTTGGACTACAAAGAGATCCAACCAGTCCATTCTGAAGGAGATCAGCGCTGGGATTTCTTTGGAAGGAATGATGCTAAAGCTGAAACTCCAGTACTTTGGCCACCTCATGCGAAGAGTTGACTCATTGGAAAAGACTCTGATGCTGGGAGGGACTGGGGGCAAGAGGAGAAGGGGACGACAGAGGATGAGATGGCTGGATGGCATCACTGACTCAGTGAACGTGAGTCTGGGTGGACTCCAGGAGTTGGTGATGGACAGGGAGGCCTGGCGTGCTGTGATTCATGGGGTCGCAAAGAGTCGGACACGACTGAGCAACTGAACTGAACTGATGAAAGTGAAAGAGGAGAATGAAAAAGCTGGCTTAAATGTCAACATTCAGAAAACTAAGATCATGGCACCTGGTCCCATCACTTCACGGCAAATAGATGGGGAAACAATGGAAACAGTGACAGACTTAATTTTCTTTGGCTCCAAAATCACTGCACATGATGACTGCAGCCATGAAATTAAAAGACGCTTGCTCTTTGGAAGAAAAGTTATGACCAACCTAGACAGCATATGAAAAACCAGAGACCTCACTTGCCAACAAAGGTCCATATGATCAGAGCCATGGTTTTTCTGGTAGTCATATATGTATGTGAGATTTGGACCATAAAGAAGGCTGAGCACCGAAGAATTGATACTTTTGAACTGTGGTGTTAGAGAAGACTCTTGAGAGTCCCTTGGACTGCACAGAGGTCAATCCAGTCAATCCAGTCAATCCTAAAGGAAATCAGTCCTGAATATTCATTGGAAGAACTGATGCTGAAGCTGGAACTCCAACACTTTGCCCACCTGATGAAAAGAAGTGACTCATTGGGAAAGACCCTGATGCTGAGAAAGATTGAAGGTGGGAGAAGGGGATGACAGAGGGTGAGATGGTTGGATGGCATCACTGACTCGATGGACATGAGTTTGAGCAAGCTCGGAGGCCTGGTGATGGACAGGGAGACCTGGTGTGCTGCAGTCCATGGGGTCACAAAGAGTCGGACACAACTGAGCAACTGATGAAGGTTTACAATATAACTTTTTGGTAAACTCCACGGAGCATTTTTTAAAGGCTGACACAATCATCCTGTCTATTGCTGTCGTGAAGTTTACGGGCTAAGAGAAGAAAAAAATGTACCGTCTTCCTTCACTGAGTGCTTCATGGTTTCCAAAGAGTTTCCACACTCAAGCTCCCATTAGATCCTCTCCAGAGCCCTGAAAGACCAATGGGTGCAGATCATTGCACACATTTCACAGATGAAGGAACTGAAGGGGAAGCGGTCCAGCCAAGGTAATCCCAACCTAGGTCTTGCCAGTCCCAGGTCAGTGTTTCCTCTGCTCAAGTCCACAGCTTTAGTCTTGGCTCATTGTATCCCCACCTTCACTGTTGTCTGAACTGTACCTCTTCTTTAAAGCCCAGTGCAACCCCACCTCCTCCATGAAGCCTTCCCTGAGAACCCTAGTTGATAAAGTTTCTCCTTCTAGAGAAACTCTAACTTTAAAAGATACATGGTACCAGTGTTCACGGTGGACTGTTTACAGTGGCCAAGACACAGAAGCAACCTAAATGTGCATTGACAGATGTAAAGATAAAGAAGATTTGATACTTACATACGACAGGGTATTACTCAGTCATTAAGAAGAAAGAAATGATCGCATTTACAGCAACATGGATGGGCCTAGAGATTATCACACTAAGTGAAGTAATCTGTGCTTCGTCACTTAGTCATGTCGAACTCTCTGTGACCCCATGGACTGTAGCCCACCAGGGTCCTCTGTCCATGGGATTCTCCGGGCAAGAATACTGGAGTGGGGTGCCATGCCCTCCTCCAGGGGATCTTCTCAACCCAGGGATCAAACCCAGGTCTTCCACATTGCAGGCGGATTCTTTACCATCTGAGCCACCAGGGAAGCAAGTGAAGGAAGTCAGACAAAGACAAATATCACGTGAAGTTGCTTACATGTGGAATCTAAAAAAAGATACAGATAAACTTATTTACAAAAGAGAAATAGACTCACAGACATAGAGAAGTTCTGGTTACCAATGGAGAAAGGGGAGGAGTGTGGGATTAACGCATACATACTACTACATCTAAGACAGATAACACGGACCTGCTGTATAACACAGGGAACTATATTCAATACCCTGTAATAACCTACAATGGAAAAGAATATGAAAAAGAATATACATGTGTATGTATAACTGAGTCCCTGGGCTGTACACTAGCAACGGACACAGCATTGTACATCAACTAACTCCAGTTTAAAAACTAATAATTTCTCCTTCTTATAAAGGTAGTACTTTACCTTGTTTCTCTACTGGCATTTAAAAAATATGTAGCCTCCCTTTCTCGACCCCAATCTCCTTGGTAACAGGATTGATAGTTCACTCTCCTTTGTTGTCTTCCAAAGTAGTCAGTTCTTACGGTAGATGCTCATTAAAGCACTGAAAAATGAATCAAGGCATGAAGGCTGGAGAGATGGGAACTTCACCTATCTTCAGAATCAACAGCTCTATGCATGTGATAATCAATTTAGAATATATTTGAAGATGACACCTGAGTTGTGTGTTAGCTACATAAACAGGGATGGGGAGGACCAGAATTTATGAAGTGACTGCTGGGTACCAGGACTTTTATGGTATGACATGTTGCTCTCATACCCTAATAAATACCATTGTTCCTATTCTCAAGTGGAGATACTGAGGCCCAGAATTGTTTAGAAATTTTCCCCAAGTTCAGACACTGATGGTTGGTTAAAGAGAGGACCAAACTCAGTTCCATTTCACCTCATGTGGTAGCATAAACACAAGAAATCCCCTCCAATTGTACTATAAGAATGAGAAATTGTCTAGCGTTTGGCTATGTAAGAAACCAGTTCAAAATACAGTAATAATCCTGAGGTCACCTTTTAGTGACACAGCCTGTCACCCTGTCATTCACTGGGTTAGCATTTTCTGGGTGAAGCCAGGACAGCCAACCAGCCCATCCTAAAGGAGACCAGTCCTGGGTGTTCATTGGAAGGACTGATGCTGAAGCTGAAACTCCAATACTTTGGTCACCTGATGCATAAAGCTGATTCATTAGAAAAGACTCTGATGCTGGGAAAGATTGAGGGCAGGAGGAGAAGGGGACGACAGAGGATGAGATGGTTGGATGGTATCACCGACTCAATGGACATGAGTTTGGGTAAATTCCGGGAGTTGGTGATGGACAGGGAGGCCTGGCGTGCTGCAGTCCGTGGGGTTGCAAAGAGTCGGACACGACTGAGCGATTGAACTGAACTGAACTGAACTGAGTGAATCCTTGGACCCATTTTCCCAAGAGGACATGGATTTCACGGTTACTATCACTGGTACTATTTTCTTGTTCTTCACGTGGTCAATCATCACTAATTGTGAAATGCTACCTGCTGACTTAGCAAACGTCTTCAAAAGTGGTATTGTGTGCTAATAGAACCTAACTATTAGAAGAGAGAGCGTGAAAGGCTTAGGGTCAATCCTGGAAGGAGGTGGAGGCGGATAAACCCAAGCCTGCCTTCATGAATCAAGGCGATAACAACTCCAGCAAAAATGAGAAACTCAGACATTAAGGCAGTTTGTTAGGCATTTACCACTTCATAGAGCTGATCATTATGAGGGAGTTTAACCAAGGGATATTATTCGTGAACGCTGTAGGGCCTGGGTGAGACAGGTAAGGAGAGCGCCGGCATTAAGCAGAGCGCCGCTCACCTCGGAGGGTTCACCCCTGGGCGCTTACAAGCTGAAGGCTCAGAAGAGCAGAGGGCAGCTGCCCTGAAACCCAAGCAGATACTTCAGAGGGACTGCTCCTTCAGATGTGCAAAATGCCAATTCTCACCTTTCCTCTTGCAGGCACCCCAATACTTTACCTTGTCAACACCTGTCACTATAATTGGCAGAGGTCATTACAAGGTCTTGTAGCTCCATCAGCCCATTAAGATAGTTAATACATCCTGGCATCTTAACAGTTGTTGGGCTTTCTGGTTTGGTTTTTTGTTTTGTTTTGATTTTTTTACTTCACTGTTTCAAGTTGTGAATAAACTCTACCAAAATCTAAATTCTTTGGATCTGCCGAGTGGGATAACATTTCAAGGCACATCTTCAGGCTTTATAGGGTGTGCAATTCATAAAACTCAAGTCACAACAAATGTCCCATTTCTTAAACAGCTGTCTACTCTCAGATCAAGGAGCTGGAAAGAGTCACGCAGCTAGAGGAAGGTGAAAACCGGAGTAGATACATATTTTCTCTAACTCAAGGCTGGTGAAATTAATGTAATCCTGGCTTCAGTGGACAGTTTCGATTGCTCACGCCCATGTCCTCAGAGACAGACACAAGCAGAGAGATTGAGTTTCTGGAAAGTGGAAAAAAAAAAATAGAAATTTGATTTTTGACAATACTCCTTGGAGAGAATTCACAAGTGTGCCTTCAACCAATAGTAGGTAGGTTTCTAGAAATCTCTGCATTGGGTAATTCATAGTAAAGACAGAGTAAAATCTATATATAAAAATGAAACTTGTTACTAATGGATGTCCTATCTAAGGACCAGCTAAAGGGAAATGTCATCTTGTCTGATCACTAAGGAGCTGGGAAGCAGTGAGGTTTATTTGTAAATTAACAATAACAATACTAGATGACACATATTTAAGTTCCACACAGTGTTCTAAGCACATTTAATCCTCTCAATCACCCAACGAGGTAGGTACTGCAATTATCCTCATTTTACAGGATAAACTTAGAAACAAAAGTTCAACAACGTGCCCACGGTCACACACCTGACGAGCGCTGACACAGGCCGCCTGGCTCCACAGCCCAGACTCTTACCCAATAAACGCTGCAAGTTCTTGTATTTAAACAACCGTATATTTTTTAATATAAGAAACTTTATCCAAAGTTTGAGAATGTGAGAGATGGAAGAAAAGAAATAGAACTGTGCTACAAACCGCCCATAATTGATTGGATGCTATATTTTCTTCAACAATTTCTTATTGCTTTCTCTCCATCTTGCCTGTTGCATGGACTATGTCTTATTTATTTTTGTCTTCCACAATTACTTATAAAACAGATATTATGTTTCCCATTCAATTAGTATCTATAATAAATTGTTCACAACAATCTTTAAATACATTCTTACCTGATTATTTAAAAAGAAAGCAAAACTTTTAATGATCTCTTTTGTTTTGTCCAGTTTCTCTTTCCACATGGTGATCATTAGCTACAGCCTCTTTATTTAAAAATTTTAAAACCTCCTTTTCAGAATTACTTTATTGAAAATATTGCTTCCTTAATAAAAAAATCTAGTCACCAGCATCAATTCTTAATCACTTCAATGTTCACTGCACTTTATTCATTTATTACTTTATCTTTATCTTCAAGGCTTAGTTAGCACTAATCATTTTCCCTGAAATTTCCTATTCTTGAATTTTTATATTGTCTCACTTCTTAGTCATCTAGAAGCCATATCTTTGCAATTTTTACAGAAAATACTCTTAGTTGTTCTATTTTCTGATACTTTGCCGATTTTAAAATGTTCTTCTGTTGTTTTTACACGTAAGGCAATAATTAGGTAGGCATAAACTTGCAGAATCAAACTTGTTTCTATAAAATTGTGTAGAAATTGACCAATGGTCTTAAAAAGTTCTTGTTCTAAATAAGAAATATGAAGGTAATCTACAAGTGTGTGTGTGTGTGTGTGTGTATAATGTATTCTTAGATACTTGAAGGAATTTTGTTTGTCCTAAAATTTAAAAATTAACCAGCCTATGACCAGACATTTATCTCCATTCCTTAATTTTGCCCAAAAGAAACCTTACAATATCATTATAGTTTTTATATAGAGAAAATGTTCTTCAGTTATAACTTTTTTACTTCTGATCCACTTGCTTTATTTTCAAGGAAACATGCATTATTTTATTCACGAATTTAAGAAATATTTATATAACACTAATAGTATATACTGTGTATTAACTGCTCTGTTAGGGGTAGGGTTACAATAAGATGTTTATTGCTCTCAAGAAGCTTACATTCTAAGTCAGAGCTCCATAATTTCCCATTTTTCTCTTCTCCTTTGAACTTTTATTCATTTTCTTTGGATGTTTAGACTAGTTACGGTTTTTCTTCTGTATCCCTTATTTCCACTTTTGCAAAACAGAAATTTCATCTAATGAATTTTTTATTTGATCACAATCTATTCTTATTTTTACCTGTTTAATTAAAAACAATACAGTCTGTCCTGCTATACTATTATAATTGCATTCCTAAGAAGACTTGTATTATCAAAAGACTATTATAAAAACAGTTATTTCAAGGAGAAAAGGGACTAGGGGCTGAACAGTTTCAAATGCACAAAAATAAGATAATTTTTACCACAGTAATGTCAATAAGTGTGCTTTTATATCTCTGTTTTTAACTCAAATTATGATTAATAAATTTTTCTTTCAAAATCAGTAAATACAGTTCTCAACATTACTGACCAAGTAATGTTAGATTTACAATGTAAAGTAAGACCACATTTTAGATAAGAGGTTTCTAGGACCATGAAATAAATTGTTACAGTTTGCAACTATCCGAGGTGAGGAAAGAACTATAACAGCAATTGAACAATGAGCCATTCAAACAAATCTAATCCAATTATTTGTATGGAATAATTTGCTTCCACAGGTATAACTCAGGTTCTAAATATGCCATCTGTTAAAACTAACAATGGCCAGTAAAATGCAAAGTAAAGTGAAGTCGCTCAGTCGTGTCCAACTCTCTGTGACCCCATGGACTGTAGCCTACCAGGTTCCTCCATCCATGGGATTTTCCAGGCAAGAATACTGGAGTGGGGTGCCATTTCCTTTTCCAGAGGATCTTCCTGACTCAGGGATCGAACCCAGGTCTCCCGCATGGTAGGCAGACGCTTTACCATCTGAGCCAAGTGGTTTTCCCTTGGAAAAATGCAAAGATTATCTTAATCTATTAGTGGTGTTATTTCCAATTCCACCTACAGAGGAAAAGCTCCCGTGCCTTCAGCGTACTCCCATGCAATTCCCCGTCTCCTATAAGCCGACAGAGTCAACTGTTAGCACTTACAAAGAAAACAAAGGAGAAAACAAAAAAGAACGAAGGAGCACATATGGGGATGCTCAGATATTTCAAGTCATTCATGCACAAGGCCCAAGAAGTCATCGAAGGGGAGTCCTGTGTTTGACCATTAAAATGCAATTCTGCCCAGGAGTAACTTTTACTCTGCTAGCGTAGGAAACTCCCAAAGTATGCCAGGGCAGGCAACACAGAAGGCCCAGAAACAGCTTACAGTAGGAATGTGACAAAGTAGACTCTTCACTCCTTCCAATATCTGGAATACACTTCTCTCTCATATTTTTATTGTTGATGCACAAAATTCTTTTGCAGATGGTTTTAAAGCCTTTAAAAAAGTAATTTGCTGGAGGAGTGTCTTCATATATTGCAACTCATTCGGTGTCTTCACAGAAGTCCCCCAAATTGGAATCTTAAAATATGCATATTGGGATGAAAAAAAAATCCAGCTTAAAAACAGTTTCGTTAAATGTCTGTTTTTCTAATCCAATGAATGATTTAAAAAATTAACTTCATTGTTTTTTAATTTACCATCTGTTAACTCAATAAATATGAATTCTTAAAGTTAACCTAATTGTCTTGAAATTTGCTGTTTTTGAAGCTGATTAAAGTTATTTAAATTAATTTTATTGCATATCCAGACTAGAACAAAGCATGTCTGCATTTGGATAGATCTTGGCTAATAATTCAAAAATAAATTTGCCCATTTAAAAAATAAACTAATTTCGTTTATGGTCTTTAATATGTATCAGTCAACTGATAGAAATGCAGAGATGCTGAGATTAGATAACCAAAGAGACAGTATATCAACACATTAAAACTTGCAGTCCTTAAAAACTGACCAAGTACAAACTTCATCTACTCTGACTCCAGTGCTGTAACGAGGGAATGTCAAGTGAACAGCATCTGAAATGCAGTTTCTTTTCACCCTGCCGCCTCAGAGACGAAAAGAGCTGCTGTGTTTCCTTAAATACAGTCCTTTGGTCAGTTTGTTGGACCAGGGGTGGTCATGGCCCCAGGTGCAGCAAGCAGACTCTTCCCTGAGAACTGTGGGAGACAGAAAGGCAGTCCTGTCTCTGGGTGGCTCTGCTGGGATATCCAAGGCTCAGTAACAACCTGCAACCATGCTCAGCTACATAAGCAGGAGAGGAGCAGCGGGACAGCCACAGGAAGAAAGACAAAGAGGAGGTTTGGAGAAAGGAGACTGATGGCCGCCCTTCAGTGCTTCAGCACTTCCTGTCCTGGTGGCCCCATCACACCCCTGACTCTGGATCTCATGAAAAGCCCCAGAGGGCTTTTCCATTTTCCGCTCAAGCTCAGAGTCTGTTCTAGCATTTACAAGTCAAACCAGTTTGAACCAAGGCACGAGAGAGGACATCCTCTTGACGGCGACGCTTGCTTAATCATGGATTCCCAGGCTTTCCGTGCAGTTCAGTCGCTCAGTCGTGTCCGACTCTGCGACCCCATGGACCCCAGCACGCCAGGCCTCCCTGTCCATCACCAACTCCCAGAGTGTACTCAAACTCATGTCCATTGAGTCGGTGATGCCATCCAACCATCTTATCCTATGTCGCCCCCTTCTCCTCCCACCTTCAATCTTTCCCAGCATCAGGGTCTTTTCCAATGAGTCAGTTCTTTGCATCAGGTGGCCAAAGTATTGGAGTCTCAGCTTCAATATTAGTCCTTCCAATGAATATTCGGGAGTGATTTCCTTTAGGATGGACTGGTTGGATCTCCTTGCATTCCAAGGGACTCTCAAGAGTCTTCTCCAACACCACAGTTCAAAAGCATCAATTCTTCGGTACTCAGCTTTCTTTATAGTCCAACTCTCACATCCATACGTGACTACTGGAAAAACCATAGCCTTGACTAGAGGGACCTTTGCTGGCAAAGTAATGTCTCTGCTTTTTAACATGCTGCCTAGGTTGGTCATAACTTTTCTTCCAAGGAGTGTCTTTTAATTTCATGGCTGCAGTCACCATCTTCAGTGATTTTGGAGCCCCCCCAGAATAGTCTGCCACTGTTTCCACCATTTCTCCATCATTTGCCATGAAGTGATGGGACCGGATGTCATGATCTTCGTTTTCTGAATGTTGAGCTTTAAGCCAAGTTTTTCACTCTCCTCTTTCACTTTCATCAAGAGGCTCTTTAGTTCTTCTTCACTTTCTGCCATAAGGGTGGTGTCATCTGCATATCTGAAGTTATTGACATTTCTCCCAGCAGTCATGATTCCAGCTTGTGCTTCTTCCAGCCCAGTGTTTCTCATGATGTACTCTGCATATAAGTTAAATAAGCAGGGTGACAATATACAGCCTTGACAGACTCCTTTTCCTATTTGGAACCAGTCTGTTGTTCCATGTCCAGTTCTAACTGTTGCTTCCTGACCTGCATACAGATTTTTGAGGCTTTAGTCGTTCCCTTTTCTTTAATGAGGAGAATTTTTAATATGTAATTTATCTAGTTTTTTTCTTTATGATTATCATTTTTCAGGCTTTTTTAAGCAAACTTGGTCTATGTTCAATGTATGCTTTAAAACATAAAGCTCTAAAAGTTCAGGGTTTCAGCTTCCACATTTACAGCTGTAATTCGTTGCTGATGTGCTGCTGCGTATGGTGTGAGGCAGGGATCAAGGGCTTGTAGTTTGCTTTCCCTGTGGATGTCTAGTCATTCTAGTACCACAGGTTGGAAACACTTCCTCTGGCACAATGGGCTGCTTTGGAGAAGATGAAACCAGGAAGGGAGGGCATGGAGAGACCATCTGAACCTGAATTAATGACAATACTGAAGTGAAGAGGTAGACTTCGCTTATTTTACTCATCTTACTGAGTTTAAGAAAACACAGTAGTCTCTTCACTTAAGAAATTAATGTATAGAACAGTCTTTTGGACCCTGTGGGAGAGGGAGAGGGTGGGATGATTTGGGAGAATGGCATTGAAACATGTATAATATCATATATGAAATGAGTTGCCAGTCCAGGTTTGATGCACGATACTGGATGCTTGGGGCTGGTGCACTGGGACGACCCAGAGGGATGGTATGGGGAGGGAGGAGGGAGAAGGGTTCAGGATGGGGAACACATGTATACCTGTGGCGGATTCATGTTGATATATGGCAAAACCAATACAATATTGTAAAGTTAAAAAATAAAAAATACAAAAAAAAAAAAAAAAACTACTCAGAAAAAAACAGAAAGAAAGAAATGAATGGGCTGACAGTCCATTCATTAGAATTCCCTTCTGCCATGAACTTGCACATAATCCACCTGAAACGTGTCCGATGGCCAGGAGTTAGCTCAGCTTTCTGCCCTATGTTGTTGGCAGCGTATCCTTCTGCATTGTGGGTATAGCGTGCATCCCTTAGTGTTCCAGACAGTAACTGAGATCGAGAGGAGGACTGTACCCGTTAGGTGGGATAGACTGTATCTGCCCAAGAGTATTGAGTAAAAGCAAACTGAAAACCAGGTCCAAGTAGGAGTAAACTGCTGGTCCTGCTTGTTCATTTGCTCTGTCCCACTTTTTTGCAACATCACTGGGGCTTTTATTGTCCTTTCAGTTGGATAAATCAACACCTAAGTTATCTTAGAATAATTACTCAGATCTTAATAACCTTAATGTGTTAGAAAGGACCCCAAACTATGAATGATTCTCAAAATCCATTGATTTGCAATATGCAAGTCACAGGTGAGTTGCATATAAATCATCCTTGTGGAACACATAGAAAATGTTTAATATCAGCCAAAAACACTGGAGATCAAACCAGTCAATCCTAAAGGAAATCAGTCCTGAATATTCATTGGAAGGACAGATGCTGAAGCTGAAACTCCAACACTTTGGCCACCTGATGGGAAGAAATGACTCACTGGAAAAGACCCTGATACTGGGAAAGACTGAAGGCAGGAGGAGAAGGGGACGACAGAGGATGAGATGGTTGGATGGCATCACTGACTCAATGGACATGAATTTGAGCAAACTTCGGGAGATAGTGAAGGACAGGCAAGCCTGGCATGCTGCAATCCATGGGGTTGCAAAGAGTCGGACATGACTGAGCTACTGAACTGAACTGAAAAACACTGGGGTAAGTGGATGAGGCAACTGGGTCAGGGACTGTAATAACCCAAGCCTTTCCCAGGCCCTGTTGGATCTCCTGGAAAGCTGAAGGCCTCAATGTATCGACACATATGTTGTCCGTCTGTAACACAGCAGTTGGCTCATTCTCATCTGCTGCTGCTGCTGCTAAGTCACTTCAGTCCTGTCCGACTCTGTGTGACCCCATAGATAGCAGCTCACCAGGCTCCTCTGTCCAGGGGATTCTCTAGGCAAGGACACTGGAGTGGGTTGCCATTTCCTTCTCCATCATTCTCATCTAAGTGCTTTCAAAAAATGTAAGGTAGTGGCTGGAAATCTACAGTTCTGGTCAATTTGCATCCATTTTTCCTGTTTCTGGAAACATAATCCCATTTATCTTGGAGAATCATATCTCCTTAACTGCAGACTACTTGATTTGGGTAGGATGGCTACATTCATGAATCCAAGGTGGGCATTTGACCCAAGACTAGTGAGTCAGAGTACCACAGCCCCTGACCAGGGTGATGAGTCCAGGTCTGGGTATAGGATTTAAGTTGATCCAGTCACAACCAGGTATAATTCTTTAGCTCGAAACTTTGAGAAAGAGGGAAGCTCTTTGGGCTGGGGTTCCTGTGTCAGAAGAATAGAAGCCTGGAAGGGTAGCTTGCTCCAGTGAAGGGACAATCCGACCGAGAATCAAGTTAAAACAGAAGAAAGCAGAACCAAGAGATAGTTGGTGACACTGTTTGAGCAGCTGGATCTACCTATGCCAAAAGCAGTCCTCACACAGCATTTTCAGCGTGTGGGTGCGAGTGAGAATGTGTATGTACCAGGGAGAGTAAACAAGGAAGTAGGCACCTCAGTTTTGGGTTGCATTTTCCCCCTTACAGCCCTCATTTCTCAAATCCGTGGGGATTGCTGGATCCCAGCTTGTTTCTACTGAACCTGAATGCCTGGACTTAGAGCCGAGGAACCTGCATTGCAATGAGCATTCTAGCTAATTCCTGAACACACTCAAGTTTGAGATCTGCTGTTCCAATTTTATGGCTTAGGAAATTGAGATAATGAAGATTAGGTGTCCATCACAAGCTCTTTCAACAGCACGTGTTTATTCTAGGTATGTGGGAATGACAGTTGGGAAGACATCCACCAACGAGCTGATGAGTTACAGAACCAGAACTAGAATTCTGTTCCTGGTGACCTGACCTTCCCAAGCTTCTGCTTTAATACATTTCTTCCTGACTTTTCATCCAAACTGTGAACGCTGACTAATGGCAAAGATTCTGCATTTGGGCAGCATTCACGGCATATAAAAATAGGTATTCTAACCACCTTGAGGTAAATGCTGCTAGGTGGACGGTCTGAAATTTGCAAATGTTTCCATCAAAGCAATGGAGGATACAGAGCAGCAGAAAGAAACAAAGGCAGTCCCCACGCAGGTCCCACCCCTCCCTGTCCAAGTCTCAAAGACACTTCTTTTCCTTAAAAATGCATGCAAAACGTTGTATTCAGTTCCAGGGTATGTAACAGAAAAAGAATTTCTTCCAAAATATTTAAGTAAAAAAATAAATATTCCAGAAGCAGTGGCCATCATTATTCCGGGGCTTTGTTTACCCCTGGCACACCAGCAAGTCACCCAGGAGGGACTTGCTCCTACCCCACTTACATTCCAGTCAATTCATTTTTATTTTTCTTTAAACCCCAGGATTTCTTTTCTACTAGAATTATTCATAATGAAAACATTAACAAAAGAAGCAATTGTGAGCCTTTATTGAGTACCAGCTGTGTTGAAACACTGGGCATATACTTACCAGAGGAGGTGGTTAAAATGATTATTTCCATCACAAGGATAAGAAAGTTGAGGCAGAATATTAGGAGACTTGCTCTAGGTCATACAGGTAGTTGAACCAGGATTAGAATCTAGGTAGTCAGACACCCAAGGCTCAGTTCAGTTCAGTCGCTCAGTTGTGTCTGACTCTTTGTGACCCCATGGGCTGCAGCACGCCAGGCTTCCCTATCCATCACCAACTCCCAGAGCTTGAACTCATGAACATCTAGTCAGTGATGCCATCCAACCATCTCATCCTCTGTTGTCCTCTTCTCCTCCTGCCCTCCATCTTTCCCAGCATCAGAGTCTTTTCCAATGAGTCAGTTCTTCACATCAGGTGGCCAAAGTATTGGAATTCCAGCTTCAACATCAGTTCTTCCAAAGAATATTTAGGACTGATCTTTAGGATGGACTGGTTGGATCTCCTGCAGTCCAAGGGACTATCAAGAGTCTTCTCCAACACCACAATTCAAAAGCATCAATTCTTCGGTGCTCAGCTTTCTTTATAGTCCAGCTCTCACATCCATACATGACTTCTGGAAAAACCACAGCCTTGACTAGATGGACCTTTGTTGGCCAAGTAATGTCTCTGTTTTTTAATACGCTGTCTAGGTTGGTCATAGCTTTTCTTCCAAGGAGCAAACATCTTTTCATTTCATGGCTGCAGTCACCATTTGCAGTGATTTTGGAGCCCAAGAAAATATAGTCTGTCACTGTTTCCATTGTTTCCCCATCTATTTGCCATGGTATGATGGGACCAGATGCCATAATCTTAGTGTTTGAATGTTGAGTTTTAAGACAGCTTTTCACTCTCCTCTTTCATGTTCATCAAGAGGCTGTTTAGCTCCTCTTCACTTTCTGTTCTGCCCATTGATTTATTCTGAAGTTTGCTGAAAATAGTATAGTTTGTTCATGCTGCTCCACTGTCTTCGAAACTCACAGAATATATAAAATAGGTGTGTTTTATCCTATAGAGATTAAACCTCAGGAAAGCTGAGCTAAAAAATGACAATTTGTAGAGCGAGTTGTTGAGAATTTAAAGATTTCATTTCCAGTGAACCGAGTGGCTTGGAGAATCTGGATGTGCCCAGGGGGACAGAACCTACAAGAAACCGCCACACCTTATGAAAAAATACCCAGTGATTCTAAGATTTTATAGGAGTTTATGGGAGAGTGTGGGGAGTTCTTTCAGACTGCTGACTGTGGAACGGCAGACAAGTATGGTTTCAAAGCAGGAGAGAAGCTGTGAGAAAGAAGAGTTCAGTGGACTCACGCTTTTTTAACTGAAAAATTAACAACATTGAGACAGTCTTAGGCATATGGGTAGGACAGACTGAGTTATAATATACTCTGGGGGATAGTAATAAGGAGCTTGGCTTTCACTAGAAACATACATAAGCTATCCAAATGGGTCTCTACAGTTTCACGGAGCCCGAGAGTCCAGTTGTAGGGCCTGGAATAAGATCCATCTGTTCAGCTGGCATTCCTTAAGAAGGTGGACAGATCAGAAAGCTCAGTCCTAGAGAGTAGATATTCTGACAGCTGCTGATCTTTGTGTCCTGCACTGAATGATTTGTGCATTAAAAAACAAACAGTAATATTTATCAGAGAGTGATACAGAAAAATTGTATCCAATCAAGAAAAGATCATGGTGCATCCACATTGCTGCAAGGGCATTACTCCATTCTTCTTCATGGCTGAGTAATATTCCACTGCTTACACATACCACATCTTCTTTATCCATCCATCTGTCAGAGAAAACTAAGTCAGGCAGAGAAAGACAAGTATGATATCACTCATATGTGAAGTTTTAAAAAAATGATATAAATGAACATGTTTCCAAACAGACATAGACACACAAATTTTGAAAATAAACTTACAGTTATCAAAAGGGAAATGGATGCAGCAAGGAGGAATAAGTTAGGAGCTTGGGATTAACACACACACTACTATATATAAAACAGACAACAACAAGGGCCTATTGTACAGCACAGGGAACTCTACTCAATATTCCATATAACCAATACGGGAAGTGAATCTGAAGAAGAATGAATATATGCATACGTGTAACTGAATTACTATGCTGTACGCCGAAAACCAACACGATGCTGAAAACAACGATATGCCAAGAAATTTTTTTAAGTCATTAAAATAAACCATCATTGTGGTCTTGAAAAACAAACAGTCTAGCAAAGGAAGGGCATAACATAAGGAGGACTCAAAACGTGTGTCCCTCCTCTGAACATTTCTTCTCTTTCGTTCATTAGTTTTGTAAATATTTATTGGGTCTCCCCCATGCATGGCCTTCCCAGGTGCTGCAGTGGTTAAAAATCTGCCTGCCAATGCAGGAGATGCAGGAGACACCAGTTCAGTCCCTGGGTTGGGAAGATCCCCTGGAGGAGGAAATGGCAACCCACTCTGGTATTCTTGCCTGGAGAATCTCAAGGACAGGGGAGCCTGGCGGGCTGCAGTCCACGGAGTCACAGTCTGACGTGACTTAGCAACTGAGCACGCATGTACCCTATATACTCGGAAGGTTGTGTCCTTATCAAGGGCTTTGCATCATCACTCAAATGGTTATGAAGTATCGGCTAGACTCTCCTGGCTCCAAGATTTTCCTGTCCACTCTGCCTCCAGAGGGATCCTTCTAGAGGGACCTGACGGTATTATCCTATCTTTATACGCTTTAATGACTCCCTGGCTCCTGCAGCAAGAGACATGCAACTGGGGATTCTTAAGCTGGTTTTGACCCATAGACATGTTTTCCCTCTATGTGTGTTCTTTAAAATGTGGATAAGTCCTCAACATGTAATGTTTTAATTTTTCATATAAATCTGAATCAGCAGCTTCTCTTTAAAAGTTGGAAGGTCTGACATCCGGCACCACTGGCCAAACTGACCACTACATTTAGACAAAGAACCTCTTCTCCTGCTTGCCACAGTCCCTAATGGCTTCAGCTCCACCTGCTTTGTTCATTTACATTCATGCTTGGACCAAGGGAGATGTAAGAGTTTGAAATCCCTTGAGGGATGGGATAATGTCTATGCAGAGTATGTCTCCGAGGATCTTCACAGCTTGAAGCTCTTTGGTTTCATCCTTTGTAAAGACCCCGTTCCAGCCACAGTGAATTCTCTGTAGTTCACTAAATGACAAGCTTTGTCATCCTCAGGCCCCTGACTCATGATGGACTCTCTGCTTCAACAACCCTCCCTCCAGCTTCCTTTCCTGCCTAAAGGAATCTCATTTATCCTCAAGACTTAGTCCAATGTCTCCGTGGAACGTTCCTCAATCCCACCAGAGAGTTATTTGCTTCTATCCTAGTGTTCCCACAGCACTAGGTGGCTCTATTACTATTGCAATTCTAATAGAAATCAAAATTCAAAATTCTATTTGTCCAGTTGGAAAATATATTTCTTGCAAAGGAGGACTCTATCCACTCCATAGGGCTTCCCAGGTGACTCAGGGGTAAAGAATCTACCTGCCAATGCAGGAGGCGCTGGTTCGATCCCTGGGTCAGGAAGATGCCCTGGAGAAGGAAATGGCAACCCATTCCAGTATTCTTGCCTGGGAAATCCCATGGACAGAGAAGCCTGGCGGGCTACAGCCCATGAGGTTGCAAAACAGTCAGACACGACTTAGCGACTAAACAACAACCACCCACCTCCATATCCCCAACTCTTCATATGGTGCCCGGCACCTGGTAGGCACACAGTGTTCACCGAATGCACAAAAAGCTGGATGAACGGATGCATGAATGGATACTTCCAGGAGAACGCTTTATCTGTGTCACAAGACTATGACATTTAAAATAAGGGAAGTCATGACTTGAAACCAAATTTCAAAGTTTGATAATGATCATGACATCTCCAGATAGCAGCTCTTAAAAGTTCCTGTTCATCGCAGCCTTTCAGGGAAAACAAGCCTTGAGACAATGAAATATAAACAACAGAAGTAAGTGCATTTTAAGTAAAAGAGACTTAAAATCAATAGGGCACCACGTCTCGGTGTGGAGGGGCGAATGATCATGCTGCATTCAGAGAGCTGACGGTGAAAGGACCCAGAGCGTGTCTCTTATTAGCTAGTGGTCTCTCTGGGAGCGCCTGCCCTGAGGAGCGGAACATCTGGGCCCCCGAGTGGCAGGAAGAAATCATTTATCTGGAGTGGGCATGTGGACACGAGCCGCCATGAGTAAAGCAGTCCTTAGAACTGTGCAGCACAGCTCTCCACTATGGAGCACAGACAGCAAGACAGACTGCCCTATCTGGTCTTGAGATGATTCCATGCAGCCACGTCGCTAGTCCTGGACAGTGAGTCGTGAGCCCAGAAGAGGTGTGCCTTGTGGCCGCAGCATTTAAATACCAGCATGAGACTCTCCAGGGTGATCTTCATTCTCCCAGAGCAACATTGTCGGCCTAGGACACGGAAGAGACCAGTCAACCTGCAGCAGACACATCACACACCAAGACAACTTGTGCCATCATGGTTACTAATTCTTGGGACTGTTTGTCACTCCAGCTAACACAGCCTATCCTGACTGATATGACAGATGGCTCTGGTTTGCAGCAAGTGGCAGAACTAAGACTGACAGCTGGACATTTTAGGAAGACTGATTCTCTGCAGTTTAAGAAAAAGATGTACAAAGTATATAAAGATGGAATGAACTACTTAGGTTATTGTTCATTCATACAGTGTACACTAAATTCTACCCTGGGTAAGTGTTCTATAGACAAAATCCTCATCTCTTTGGAGGTAAGGGGCAAGCTTCTTTTCACTCAAGATGTTTGTTTGGATGGCCCCGAAAGTTTTGACTCAACGAATTAACTCTAAAAATACCTGCCAACCTGGAACTTCAGGATGTCTATTTCCTCTGGTCTAAAAAAGAAAAAAAAAAAATCTATTTATTTAAAGTATTCCTTTGCCTCAAGCCATTTACTGACCCACTGAGTTGTCTGAATTTAATGTAATTTTCCCAGCAAATAAGTCCCTTGCAGGCCAATACTCTTATTCTTCCTTCGCATCTTTCTCATGCTATTTAGGACACAATAGTTTATTGTCTGTCCTCCTAGAAAATAGTCAGCATTTGACACTAGCTATTATTATTAACTGATTGATATGTTTCAGATATACTTGTCTTTCAACCATTTAAATTAGGTTTGGACTTGTTTAAAAAACAAAAACAAAACAAAACAAAAGAAACCAAGGAGCACAAATATATTACCCTAATAATTTTCAGGCAAAATGATTCTTCCTTCTGAAAAAAAAACAAAAAACAAAAAAAACCCTTAGCCCTGTACTATCGAATTTGTGGCCAATTACAATATTTCATTAACTTCTTAATTGGGTAAGTGTTTAATGTATTCCTACTATGTGCCAGGGGGAAAGGTTTACATAAGAGTTTACAAGATATGTTATTTCATGTACTGTACCCATTGTTACACAATTCTATGTTGTAATAGTGCCTATGAGTTCTCTGTATAAGACTATTTGCAAGGGGAAAAACAAATTCAAAAAGTTGGAGCAAAACATTCCCTTGGTTTACCACCTTAAATTCTGAGGGTGTGGTGAATGACTTGGGGTAGTAGATGAGTAATGTAAAAGTATGTAAGGGAGAAGAAACAACCTTTTTTTTCAATATTTCCATTTCTGCTAAGCTTCATTTCAGGCTTTCAGAATTGGAGAATCAGCTGCCTGCTATAAGAAATTGCTAATAAGCAGCAATTAAAGACTGAGAATTTATTCTTTCCATTCCAAACCTGATGTCATCCCCAGATGGAGATATTGGTACTAGTTAGGCTATTCAGCATTTTGGTAAATGAAGGCAGAAGGATTTAGTGTCTTTTGGATCCTGTGGAGGCAGAAAAGTGGTCCAGGAAGAAACACTTGTGTTTGATTTTGTTTTGCCCACTGGGATCATTTACACCTTTTTGCTTTGCTTTAGAACCAGGAGCTGAGGTGGGCACCTGTGTCTTAAAAAGCAAGGTGCCAGTTCTCTAAAAGAACACTAATTCATGAACTTTCTACATTCTTCCGTCTTTGCGATTGCCGACTCTGCATAAAATGACAATCAACTGAAAAAGACGGATCAATTCCAGTGAATTCAACACCCATTAATAGAAAAGAATGGGCATATCAGAAGCCAGGGTGAAGACAAGCGCTGCTCTCCTTTTATTTAGAAAAACCACACAGAAATACAGCACAGTCGATGTGCTGTTACCAGGACTTGAAAGTAGATTCAACCACCGTGTAAAAGATAAAGCAAGCCGGCAAGGACATCAGGATTTTCCCAGGGTGCCTTATTCATAGACATCTGACAGAAGAGGACCTCACAGAGCTTTGAGGAAAAGCTGAGTTCTCAGCCCACAGCCACTTTCCAGGAACTTCCCTGCAAACAGTGCTCTGTACTGGCGGGACGGAGATCTGAGCCTTCTGCCTCCTGCTCCCGGAGCTTCCCTCGAAGCACAGTTATTTACGGGGGCTTCATGAGAGAGCCAGCCGTAAGTGAACGAACTCAAGAAAGTGCAGCTTCTAAAAAATACACCGCGGCGCCTCTGCGGTGCTTACTGTTACAAACTGACGTTTGACAGTTCAAGCCACAAACTTAACTACACACACACACACACACACACACACACACACACAGAAAAACACCTCGTTTCCCCAATTTCCTTAACTTTGAGTAAACAGGAGTCATTTTCTGTGGTCATACTCCTTGCGAATTTCCCAAAGACAAAACGACACAAAAGACCTGTGAGCTCCCTTAGGAAAAGAGGACAAACCGAGTTCCCGTTTCTCCTCAGCCCGGGGTCCTCGGTCACCCAGCCCCCCGAGGCCTGTGGCGTCTCAGTCCCCTCTGGAAAGGTCCCCTCGCCCCGCTCCCCGAGTCCCCAGTCATTTCAGCCTCCTGACTTGCCCTTTGTGCTCCCTGCTCTGTGGAGCGAGTGGACCTCAGTTTAGGCGTCTTTGGCCAATGGGGTGAAAAGCAGGAGCGCTGCCCCGGGAGGACATTCAATGAACGAGGAGTGGCGGCGGGGGAGGGGGTCTGCAGGAGGACCCCGACTCGCCCGCCACGTGCTCCGCGGAGGGGGCGCCGCGCTCCCGGATGGGGCGCTGCGGGCCGAGGGTGGGGCGCGGGGAGGGGAGCGGAGCCGCCTGGCGGGCAAGGAGGCCCTCTAGGAGGGATCGTCTCCACCGAGCGCCGCGGAGGGGAGAGCCGGTCCTGCGCCCCGGGCGGGGGGCGAGCCTCCGCCCACCGGCCGGCCTGGGTGGGGGCGCGGCGCGGGGGTCCTCTGCCCTGACTTCCTCCTCCGCTGGCACTCAGCCACAGTCACCCCCGGAGCCCCCCCGTACCCCCCAAAAGCCCAGCCAAACAGCGAACCGCGGGAGGAAGCCGCCGGCTGCAGGAGGCGGGGGGCCCGGGAGAGGCGAGGGGCCGGGCTGGCGGCGCCCAGGGCCGCGCCGCGCCCCCCGCGCGCCCACACTTACCCTCGCGCCCGGGTGGTCGCGGCTCCGGCGCCCGTCTCGGCGCGCGCCCCTGGCCGCCCGCTGCACCCCGGGCCCGGCCGGCGCGCGCGGGGAGGGAGCCGGGAGCGGCGCGCGGCGGCGGCGGCGGCGGCGGCTAGGGCTCCGGCGCGCCCTGCGGGCGGGCGGCCGCCGAGGCTCCGCCGCCAGGGGGAGAACCGGGCGGGAGCCGCGGCGGCGGCGGCGGCGGCGCGCGGGTCCGCCGAGCCCCGGGCGCAGCGTGCCCGGCCCGGGGCTGCGGCTGGATGCGCGCCCGGGCGGCTGCGGGCTCCCGCGGGGGGCGCCCCGGTGCCTCCAGACCGCGGGCGCCGCCGCCCCCGCCCCCTCCCCCCGGCCGCACCCCCTCCCCCTTCCTTCCCCCGGCCCCGCGCGCTCGCGCGCTCGCTCCGCGCCTCGCTCTCCCCTTTAAACGCCCACTCCGGATGGGAAAAGAAGACAACTTGCAGTCAAGTTGCAATTAACTTCCGCGGCGGCCGCAGCCCGGGCGGCGGCGGCACTGGAGGCCGAGCCCGCCGCCTCTGGAGCCCGACGCCGGCGCGCCCCCCGCCGCCCCCGGCGCCCCAGCCTGAGTGAGTGCCGCTTCCCTCCCCGCCCTCGCTCCTTTCTCTCTCTTTTTTTTTTTTGGCCCTATTCGTGCTCTTTTCCCTCGGTCTCTGCTTTGCTCGGAAGCGATCCAAACTTCACCGCGGGACCCGCACGCGGGGCGCCTCGTGGGGGTCGCCCGGCCACAGGGGTCCCCGAGGCCCTCCTCCCGCGCGCGGCGGGATCCGGAGGGACGGCCGGGGGCCGGGGAGGGGAGGGGGCGCCCAGGCCGGGGCCGCAGGGGGCTCACTCGCCCTCCCTCGGGGTGTGGACGCGCGCACACACCTGCCCCGACAGACTACGGCTGAACGAACGCCTCCGGGCCCGCCGTGGGACCCTCTTTGGCAAGAGAAAAGGGGACTCGGGAAGCGCGCCGGGAGCTCGCGGGGACCCGCTGTGTGCGCCCCGGAGCCGGCTTGGCCGCGCGGCGCCCGGCGCGGAGCGGGAAGGTCCCGTCGGCCGGCCGCGTGGATCAGGCTCAGCATCCGTCCCGGCCCGCGCGCCCGCCGGGGGCGGCGAGGGGGGCGCGGGAAGTTTGCGGCAACTTCTCCAGCCCGGAGCCGCTCGGCGCCGGGGCGCTCAACTTGGAGCCGGGAGTTGGAAAGCGGCGGCGCCCGGCGTGTCGAGCCCTCGCCGGCGGTAGGCAGGTGGGTCCTGACCGGCTCCCGGGGCGAACGCGGGCGGGGCTGGGGGTCGGGCTGAGGGCCGCAGGGCGCGCCGCCCCACACCCCCGAGGGCCGGGACCGCACCGGGGCGGCCTGCGGTCCGCGCCGAGTCTCCCCCCGCGGCCGCGGCCCGGGCGCCGCGGCCTTCGCGGGGCGCTCCGCCGCCCAGGCTCCGGGGCTGGCGGGGCGCGGGTTTGCACAACCTCGGGGAGAGGGCAGGGCTGGCCGGCGGCTGCTCCGGGCAGTGACAGGCGCGTGCCGGGACCCGGGAGACCCACTGGGCTGGACGCCCGGGCGCCCCCAGAAGCCACGGAGAGGGTCTCGGGGCTCTTGCTAGACGTTTCGGCCCGGATCGCCACTAGAGCGTAGCACCTTTCACTTCTAAGTGTCAACCTCATGATCGCCTCTCAGAGCGCCCTGGTTGGCAACTTGGACCCTGGCGAACTTTCTCCGCAGCATTCCGGATTTTCAGGCAAACGCTGGGAGTCTTGGACTCCACATGGTTGTAAGGAGACCGAGAAAAGCGAAAGACGAAACAAGTCCTAGTCTCAGGAGAGAACCTTTCTGCCCCTACTGGCTGGGGTTCCCTCCTGGGAGGCCAGGGGACCTTACTTTCCCAAGAGGACAGAGAAGGGGTTAGGACCGAGGAACACGCGACTGCTGGGGTCAGGATTTGTCCCAAGCAGGTCCCGAAATCCAGTGTTTGTGCTGCCGACAGTCATTCATGCCGCTGAAATTTTATTGAAATTTACACCCAATCTAAAGTGAATTTTTCTGAGATATCGGGAATTAAGATTTATTCTGCAGTCAAACGTAGCTTGGGAAAAAAAGAAAAAGATGAGACAGCCAAGGTTGAGGTGTTTGCTCTAAAAATCTTTAATCTGTGTGGTACTCTGCTATGATTTAGCAGCAGTCCTTTATTTCTTTTGCATATTATTTTAGTAGAACAGGAGTACGTTCATATACTGACTGCTCCAGTCTGCTGGCAAACATTAGCATTCAGGCTTACATTTTTGACAAATGTGCAGACAGGAATAGCATGAATAGGCATCTTAAATATTAACAACCTAAGCATCTGTTGTGAAACAAATTTAATATATTTACTCTGTTTTTCTCACATTGTTAGAAAAGGTTATAATAAGTGCATAATTTCAACTTTAGTTAGCAGAAGTAACTGGCTGTATCTTTCACTACCTCTCCAAGTGTTTAACACAATCAGCAGACATAAATACTGTAATTAACTTGGTTAGGCACATTATTAAATACACTTTAAACGATGTGAATAGTATATAAAATGTAACAGTAGCGAAATATGTATCCTATTTGTGTACATTTTAAATGACTATGCATTTTATAAATATACCAGGCATGTTTATTCTTCATCTCCATTTGACACTTATTACTTTATATTTTTCCTAATGGAAACAATATTTTAAATGTAGAGTTGTTCAGTCATATGTAATACATAATATGTAAACAGTAGCTATAAAATACAAAGCATTGTTAAATTTGAGCATGGCTACATTGTAACAAGATTATACAGGAGAAATAAAAATCCCTGCTCAATTTTGTATTCCTTTCTGAATAATGAATACACATGATGGATGAGAAAAGAACAGATAGGGATTTCCCTCCTGAAGTACTAGTGCCTTAAAATGTGTGGGGGGAGGGGGCAGGGGGCAGAGGGGGACAAGGGGGAGAAGCAGGGGAAAGATCAGCAGAGAAAGCAGACTTAAAGAACTTCCAAAAGTCTGAATAGTTATTTCCAGAATCAATGCATTCTTCATTTTCCCACAAGCTGAAATATGTAATAAATAATAGTTCTTTGTATGTAAAAGTATTCCAAAGGAATGCCTTTTGTTCAGTTGTTGTAATAAATTAATATATTCTTTGGTTGATAATCTACAAAAGTAGTTCTTTTGTCTCACAGCATCTTAAATGAGAACAGCAACAAAATGAATGTTGGTTTATTTCTGCACAGAAGTCTGCTGCCAGCTATAGGAACCTGCGATTGAATAAGATGATGTGCTGAGTGATGGTTCAGCAAGTCTGCATTAAATTAGCAAAAAGGGAAATATCTGGGGGAGATCTTCAGTGATTTTTGTTCGTGTGATAGGTTGAGGATCCTAAATTAGGCCTAAAAGGTCAGGTGACAAGCACCTGTTCCTCATTATTGTTAAAACCTTTTGGTTACAAACACTGTTAAGCTAAACACAACATGGATATACAGCAGGAACTCTGTACAGCACTCTGGTGGTTTTTCATCCGCTATGGAAATTTCCAAAAGGGCCATACACAGACATGCCCTTCACACAAACACCTCTTCTTCTAAGACGTGTTGTCTCGGATGACTCTTGTATCATTTTCATGCTTGAGACTGATGGAGTATGTAAATGCATGTGACTGACTCTGCCTGAGCCTGTTGTAGTCAAGTGCAGATCTAGTCAAAATATTATTTTTTCAACCCCCTCTTATTCCTTTACAGTCCACTGATTAATGATCAGAGTTTGCTCAGGTTTTAAATAGAAACCTCCCCAAATTGCCTTTTATGCTTTTTAGATAAGGTGAGTTCCCACTGTAAATGATGCCAGGAAATATTTTGCTTGGTGCTTGTACAGAACAGGAGTTGCTCCATGCTGACAGAGCTTTGTGGTGTATGGAGAAGGAGAAGAAAAGCGCATTTGACATGAGTGCTGTTTGGGTGGGTATCATCACTTGCTCTCCAAACTTGCCACTTCTCTCAAGGGAGTTCAGTAGTATTTTGATTAGAATTAAGGCATGTGATTGGATTTTTATGAATGGTTTGCCATTAGATATTTCAGAGAGCAGAATAAGCATCCATAGTGAACAGACCTCAGTAGCACAAGGTTGCAAAGTATAAAAGGTGCCAGTTGCTTTTAATTATCAAAGGAGGAGGATTTTGAGTAAATTCGGTAACCGTGATGATTAAATTCTCTATTTAAATATGCTCTTTGTCTTTTTTTGGTTTGGTGTAGTTTCTGCTTATTAAGTAGTCATTTTTAGCATTTGTGATCAGATTACAGAACCGTCATCCCTCTTGCTTTTCCAGTTGATTTGGTTTGCAAACTCCAAAACTCTGGGATGCTTTTAACAAATTGGTTTACATTTTGACAGAACAGAGTTAAGTTAATTAATAGATCAGGCACGGAAAAGCCTCCATGTAGGGTGTATTTTCTGGTAAAATGAAAGTTATGTTTCAGCACGATGAGCATCAGGCTTCAGTAATCTGTTCCTCGTGTGGAATGAACACTTCCTACTTCGAGCTAGCAGGCACCTACTGTTTATTTACGCTGCATTAAACTGACAGCTCAGCAATCAGAGGAAAAATATTACTTACCTTCCTGAAGTAAATACCAGTTTATAGGTTAGTGCACGTATTTATATTCCTGTCACCACTAAATAATGGCCCTGTCTCCACTTTAATATCTACCTGTACTCTAATCCAGGGCTTTAGACTCTTCCTGGTTGGGGGTAGGGGTCGAGAAGAGTTTTCTTATCATTTCCCAGTGGCTAAACTTTAAAAAAAAAAAGTTATTTCATCTTCTCATTTCTGTCCTGCAAGAATCAGTTGAAACAGATATTATACATGTTTACTTTACATACCTCAACTGTTACATCCAAATCCCAAAAGAATCCGCATGCCACTTAAAATAGTCATCTTAGAGCAACCTCAGGACAAATATGTTCAAACACATTCAAGTGTATGTTTGCTAAATTAAACTCTCTACAAAGTTCCAAAGAGATAACTTCAACTATTTGATTACTTAGATAATAGCTTTGATAAAATGTCTTCTCTCCCAAGCCTTAGATGGAATGCTTCAGTTTTTAATGGAGATCTGCAAATATGAATATAAAGTGAGACACACTGATGGATGGATGGATTGGTACAGTTAACTTTCCTCTGAAAATATTCTTGCCTCCTTCATCTTTTTGTTTAAGCAGCCAACCTTGGATTTCAACTTTTTTACAATACTAAATTCAGGGATCTTTTCTTTTAAATTGGAAGCCCATTCTCTTTGGAGACCCCTGGAAACATCAAAATACAGTTAAAGTTGAGCTCCAAAACTTGTAATTAATTTGAGAAAATGCTTGTTATCTAGGACATCCTGTAAGTAGCTCTAACACTCAGCCTGTCCACCCAGTTGTCAGCCTCTAATCACGTACTCCATTGACATCAGAGCAGAATGTGGTCTTAATGCAGCATATAAATCAAATCTGTTACACAAGGTTCTTCTCCTTCCCTCCCAAAGAAAAAGTGTCTTCTATGGTAATTTATATATCGTTCCTAAGTGCTATTCTCAATGGTAAGTCTATTTCAACTTGATGTCTTCATAGAGTGTGATCAACACATTAACACACATTATTTAGTACTTTTGAACTTATGCCAATGGTACCTTTTGCTGTTTATTTTTTAAAGTCTTTTTTAAGATCAGATATTTCATTTCAGAGTAAATAGATACAGATTGTGTGTATATATATTCAGGGTGAGATTTAGTAGCTTAGCGTTTCTCCAGCATATTGGCCTATTTTTATGCTTTGAAGTTATTCTGTATCTCTTCCACAGTTGTTGCTGTCTGAAGGTTCGTAAATAGAAATTCTCATCACCTCTTTCAATGGACTTTCAAGGATGTAATTTGGTTTATGTGGCAATCCCAGCTTAGTTATGAGACATGAAAATCAGTTAACCAGTATCCCAGCATTTATGTGCCTAGATTTGGCTGACATTTATTCAGTCCAGTTATTTGATATTTGGTAGTGAAGTGTCTTGTAATCAAACATTAAGAGTTGGTTCAGTTTTCCAGTGGAGAAACGGTCTTGCTGGATAAAACCTTTAACTGTGCAGTATTTTATTGCACTAATCACTCATTTGAGAGCCCGCTTATCGTGACATGAATTTTTGCTGCACCTCAGGGGTGCAGGTCCCCCAAATGAAGCTGAGATGCTTGCAGAAGGAGCAGATGGCAGGCTGCACCTGGCCCTGCCTCTGTTAGGGTGCTGTGGACCTGCTGCAACACCCCCCACCCCTGCCCCCCGCACCTCCCGCCGACCTCTTCTCCCAGGTGTGCAGGAAATGGAGGGCGTTGTACCCGGTGAAGTGGGTGGACTCTACCCAGAGCTATGACCTGATTTGTGACGTACCCTCAGAACTGCAGTAATGGTCCAGCTGCTTTGCAGGCAACTGGTATCCACCTCATTTGGGGATGCTTCTGCCTTGCTAGCTGTGCCAGAGACAACTTCGTCATTGTCACCTCGTCAAAGACTCCTTCTTGAGAGCTCTCCTGGAGGGCTAGATTCTGAGAGCAGCCTCTGGTATTTGGAGGGTAAGTGCCAGAAAAGTTCCTATTAGTTCCATGTGGGGACTCAGGGGCTCCAGCCCCTGGGAGAGACCGGGACTGAGTGTCCAGGGGAGGTCTCCATGTCTGGATGTTGCTATTTCTTGGTGAGGTGATTTGGAACCAGAGAGCAGCAGAAATTCTGCAGCGTGCGTGCTACTCTGGGTGGTGAGAGGTGGTGGAGAGCTCCCAGGAGAAATTACTACATCTTCCTTTCTTGAGATATTTAAAGAAAAGGTACTCAGTAATCTGTGAGAGGGGCAACTCTCTAGATGCAGTTTTCCAGGAAGCTGGGCAGAGTAGGGTGGATTGCTAGAGGTTCTTTTCTAGTCTTACTCAATGGTTTCTGATATGCCGTTAAGAGCCTGCAAACGATAATTTGGCCTTTTAACGTTTACAGTGTTAAGGACTTTAAGGTAAAAGAGGTTGTCTGTTATAAATATTTTATTGTAATAATTATTATAAATAAAATACAACCTAGTATATGCAGATATCTTTTGAAATAGAGATAGTCCTGAATATGGTGTCTCCATAATTAGCTGTTTGATGTTGAATGCAATTGAGTTTTCCTGATCCAGTGAACCAGACAATGGAAATCATTGGGGATTAACAGCAGGGCTATGTAATGATTCTTGATATAGCAAACCTTTCTTTCCTTGTTCACTGATAAAAATATTGTATCAGTAAATAAAGCACTCAATTCAAATGCTTACAATTTTAAATTTTAAAAGGACATCCAGAATTGATGAAATAATCCAAGTGTTTCTCATTGTATTTTCGCCAACTGAAATGATACCTAGACGTTCTTTCTAATAGATTTCTCCAGACTGTGAGAGGAATAATATTTTAATAACTATGCTTTAAGTTTCTTTTTCTTAGAGGTGGGCTTGCTTTGGGGTGGTGTAAGAAGACTCAAAACCAATTTAGAACATTATCTTATAAGTTTAAAAATGACAGCCTTACTTTGCAAGGAGTCATTGTATTTTAATAATACTGTACACTTATTAGTGTTATTGGAGCAGTAGACAGTTAATTACAGCCTTTTCTGAGACATGTTAACTGTATATTAACAGTCATGTTAAAAAAGAATGATGTATACTGTTACATACAAGCTGCTGCTTGCTAGACTCTTTTCAAAATAGTCTTTCAGAATGTATGGAGTCAGATTTTGGGTCCACAATTATCAGAATGTTTTCTAATAAAGTAACTTAATTTTAAACTTTTCACTGGGATGTAAGAGTTTTAATTTTCTTTTTTCCCCTTTCTCTATATTAGCATTGACTTGAGCACTTTTGCTAGTAGGTTCAGAAATCAGTGTCCCTCAGCAGTTTAGCCTTCCCACACTGTAGTTTGAGATGCCTACATTTTTGTTCTGTGATGACTTTGGCCAATATAAGCCATTCAAAGCTTATTGAGTTGATTCTCTTTACAGCATCTTTTTAGTCACTATTTCTTGAGCCAGGCTGTGCTGTCTTACAATTCTGTAAAGCATGATATGTACGATACATGAGAGCAGTTGATCACAGCAGTGGTTCTAAGACTACTTTGTTTTCCAGATCTAAAGCCTGGGTTTTAGCCTTGGCTTCTGGCATGGCAAACGATGGGTGACTGCTACTAGTGAGGCTGAAAGCTGGACTGAGCCTGCCTTAGACATCTCTCAGACTGGTGGACTCTTTGAACTCTCAGCTAATCTGGATATGTTGACCTTGTAACCTTGTAATACAGCGCTTAAAAATGTACTGAGTTTCCCACTTTATGAATTTTTAGGTGCTGCTGCCTCTATTCCAACAAGTTATTCAACTACAAAAAACAAAAAAATCAGTGTAAGGTACATGTCTGTGTTACAGAAAATAGTAACTTCACATTCTGTTTTGCATAGAGAGCACTCATTAAAGATCTGCTAAATTAATAACAGAATAGTGCGTTTAGCTTGTGCCGATATGGTTTAGTGGGAAAAGGCTTCTCTCTCCAGTCTTCTCTTTTCACTGGGGTTGTCTGCACACTTCATCTGCACATGTGCCAGTGTTCTGGATAACTGAGTGGTTTTCTCCTCTCTCTGCTGTGCCCTTTTTAGACAGTAGAACCAGGGTCTGTTTCCTCCTCTTCGACCTTGAGGATGGGCCAGGGTCTCTGTCAAGGCTTTTGGTCCTTTGGTGTGGGGTGGTGCTCACAACCTGCTCTGTCGTCCCTGGAGTCAGGCTACCAGGTGAAGGTCCTTCTGATCTTCTGGGGCCAAAAATCCTGTGTGCGCAGCAGCCCACGTCTGACTGGCCTCTATTCTTTCCTACGACGGTGATGTTTTCCAGGACCTCTCTGGATGCATATCAGCCATGATTAATTGCATAACAGATATTTTTCTATCCACTTATATATAAAATGGATTTTTATATCCATTGTGTAACACTGTTTTGAGATTTAGGGTATTTATGTTAAAGATGATTTCCTTCTCTTCCTTAAAATTAATGCTCGCATTGCGGTGGGGTTGGGTTAGGTGCATCTGAAACATTCTGAAAAGTTGCCAGCCTTCTAAGAAAGTTATCGTTAAAGAAAAAAGACACTTCCTCTTTAAATTTATTTCCACATGTGAGGCTCTTTGCAAGACAGTGCTGTTTAGTTACACAAAGAAAAGTCTTCCTGAAGCAGCAGACTGCTGTGTGACCCAGTCCATTGTCATGCACATTCTGTCTCTTTAAAAACAGTCTCCTCTATTTGCCCTATTAATTGTTGATATGTTGCCATCCACGAGACAAAAATTAGAGCTGTAATTAAATAATCATGTGATGCTCCTTAGTGCCAGTGAGAGCAAACTCATTTTTCCAGGCCCTGATGGTCACTGATGATTGTATTACCACTGGCTTGCTTTATTTTTTTAATGATTCTCTATCTGTAGATTACCCAACTACTGTCCTTCTTTGCAAAACTAGAGAAAACAGAGAACATTCAGCCAGTTAATTGGCTGGAGGTCCTCAGGGATGTAAGGTAGACATACCTTTTCTGCTTTTGTTCACCTGGTAGCTTCTTTGGGGAGGCTACATCAGTGGTGTGGTTGCCTGCCATTTAATTTACACTGGTGTTTTGGCTGGGATGGAGGCATATGGGGAATGCCAGGAGAATTACAAAAGGAGCCGGGTATTAAAATTCAGAAATGATTAAAATTGAAATAAAAGGATGCTGCTTCTTTGCCAGTACTCTGGCAGTCATAATGACACATAGAGATTAGTTTCCACCTTCATCTTTTCCTTCTTTTTCATTTCCTCTCGTTTATTGTTGACACATTTTCCTTCTGTCTGTCTCCCGTCTCTGTATCTCTTTGCACAGTTATGCATTCCTAGTTCTCCCTCTTTCCTTAAGCATGGAGAAGCCTACTTAACCTTATTATAACAATAACAGAATAGGTTATTAATATTTAATATGCACATGATTAAAATTTCTCTCCCTTAAACATAGGTCAGCTGTATTATTATTAACCAGCATGTAATTTTTCATTTAAAATATTCTTATTCTGCCCTTGCTGTTTCTGAAATGTAGTCTACTTTGCTAGTGATTTAATACATAATGTTTAGAAAACTGTGGTCGGCTAGTGAGAGAAGAACTTACCAGTCATGGATAATCAATTATGCATGAATTCGGATGTAACAGATGGAATCTGTGAGTTAAAGTTTCCCTTTGCCTTAGTGGTTTTTTTTTTTAATTTGTTTGTTTGACACCTGTCTCATATAGAGATAAACATCTAATGTAGCATGTGAGAAATTCCCTCATATCTTTGTATTCTCTTTAAAATGAACCTGATTTTTTTTTAACTTAAATTTAAGGGCAGAGACTTTCTGTGGTCTTAAAGATGATCAGGGTCTTTTCCGTCACTTCGTGGATACAGAACCGGGTCCCGTTTGGCTCACGAAGGGTGACTCTTACAGTTGGCAGAGGAAGGACCACCACCTGGATCTAAGGCTTCGGCTGTTCTCCACTTCTTTTCCCACTATGTCATTGATTCTTTTCTGTAGGCGTTGCTTACTGATAGAGAGCACTATCACACTAACTCTGGGTTTTAAAGAATTTCTGATGGAAACTGTGGTTGACTAGTTTTAACTGATGTAACATTCTCTTGTATGATGTGTGGATTGTATCTGTGAGTGTGTATACCATGCTATGCTAGATGTGTATTATATATACATTTATTCACACTAGGTTGTTGGTCCAACATTTGGATTTTCCAAATCTATTGAAAATACCCCAAGATGTGGTTTATATCCAAAACTACAGCATATGCCAGTTACAAAGATGCCTTTACACTAGCTTGTGGTGTTATAAATTCTTAGAGACAAAACCCCTTTGTGTAGAGTGAACTAAAAAGTTATTTTGGAGAGTCTTGTTACCTCCACAGAGAGATAAGTTTGATTTTCATTAAATATGATATGAATGTGTAGTAGATTTTCAGCTGCAGAAGTGATAGAACTGTGGGGTATTGTCCGTCTGTACAGCAGTTACAGCCTCAAAACAGCTACAAGCTGGTCCCCGTCAAAAATGTTCATAAATGTGCTGTTTGTTTCTCTCCCAAGTGTATTTATATATAGATTTAAAAAATACAAATGAAAATAGTCTTTACAGAATAAATAAAAATAAATGATTAAAAAAATAGCCTGAAGGCCCACTACTTCTGTTTTTAAAGTTATACTGCAGCATTATTTATCAACTTTTTGCTTCTTATCAGCTGGAAATTTGCATGTGTATTTATAGTCCCTGTTAGTTATCCAATGAATTAAATTCCACAATAAACACACTAATAAAGCTGCACCTGCAAAATAGGTAACTGGATATCCTTTAGCTACAGTTATGCTGTAAAACTATTTTTTAGTATTTTATTTAGACTTTAAATTATTTTCTTTTATTTAGTATTTTATTACAGACCAATAAATATGTAATCTTAATTTGGCTCTACTATGTAATCATATTCCTTAGTCATGCATCAGAAAAATACATATATGCAGGAATGAACTTCAGGGAGATACAATTTAGATACGAGTTTCCAATACATTAAAAAAAAACTGCATCATTAATATAAAAGTCCCTAATATAAAATCAGTGAGAACAGATGATAGGAAACAGTATCAGGCAAAACACTATAAAAAATATATCATTACAGATTACTGCATACAAAAATAAATAATTGTAATTACTATCACAAAAAGTGACTGATAAAAATAAATTTGAAAGCCTTTTGAGCTTATTACTAAAACTGCATTCTCTTATTAATAAGTGCAACCTAAAATATCTACATGGAGAGTTTATAGATTATTACATCGAGTACCTACATGGAGTTGTCACAGCTCTGTGACTGGACTGCAGTGTCAGTGTCCTGCAGACGCCACCTGGGGACTGTCTGCTGTCTCAGGAGTGTAGTTAATTTTTACTCACTTGAAAAATATCCAGATAGAATGTTTGGATATTTGAATGTTGGATATTTGGAAGGCCTGGTTTTTGTCCCTTCTTTCTCTTCTTTTGCTAAGATACAAGAATATAGAAGAACATCTGAGAAGAGAAACATTTTCTTGCATCAGAGGACCATCAAATTACCTACTTTGGGTGGGATGTTGGGTCTCTGATTACCAACCCATGTTAATTATCCTTGGGCCAGGTAATCATCGTCTGAATGAATTACCCAGCGGAGACTGGGCCGCGGCTGTTGGCAGGTAAGGGCAAAGCAGTGGAAGGTCGGAGGCAGTTGCCAATGTGTTGCAGCTTATTGTTTTGTGCATAGCGTGATGTTTTCATGATAATATACATCTGCCAGTCTTAGGAATAGAGGATTGTTTTCCTTTAGTTTTGTTGTTTTCAAATGTTTAAATTGGGGTAAAAGATAGGTACCATACCTCGTGCCATTTGGACAGTGTGTGAGTGGACAGTTCAGTGCCTTGATCACAGTCACACTATCGTGTGCCCAGCGCCGCTGTCTCTTCCAGGTCTTCGCCGTCATCCCAAAGAGAATGTGCTTTAGTTTTGAATTAAACTCCTTTGCTTCAGTGAGCTTCCGGCACTATAGAGGTATTTAAGCACTGTCCAGGTGCGCTGCACTTGTTTCCCCCAATGAATGGGCTTCTTTCCCCCAGTGATGGCCCTTGTCCATTGCTTGTGGTGCTGGGCACGGTGGTGCAGAATCTGATCCTGCCCTTGGTTGATCCTTTTCCCAAAAACAATCTGGACCAGCATCCAGGCCTGTTGCAACCTCAAACTGTTTTTCCCTCAGGTAAGCTGGGAAAGATCAGAATAGCACTGACATCACCAAGGAGACTTGGCTGGTCTGTCTTGACGGAAGGTTGGTTGAGAATGGTTTCTGTTCGACTTCGCTGGAATTAAAATCCCATGGGCTTCCTGGGGGCACCGCACAGCAGTGAGGAGCCCTGCACCGGCTCCTGGGCACTTCAGTCCTGCTCAAGTGCCATGACTAGGGCCAGAAAGGAGTTGAACGGTTTCAGCTGTTTCAAAGGGAATCCCACTCAAGGTTGAAATTTTCTGGGAGAAAGAGCCTGCTCAAATATGTTGGGGGGGAAAAAAAATAAAAAGAATTAGAGAAAACCAGGATGGTTCTGGCTCCAGTAAATAATAGACTGGTTTTGGAACTTAACTTCCATGTGTAATTTTGTGGTTAGTCTCTTATGTCTGTGATGATAAATCATACACTCGCACAGGATTTCTGGCACCCCTGTAAATCTCAAGCCAGTACCCAAATGCTAATTTATCATGGTTCCTCAAACAGCAGACTTTTATTCACCAAATCAATGATCTAATAGCTTGCTCCCTACCTTTTTTTTTTTTTTAAATTTGAAACACGTAGCTTGCCTGCACATAAATTTCTTAAATTTGGGGTGAGCTCTGATTCTTAAAAGAGCCTTAACTTTTCCAAGTGACTCCAGGATCTCCATACCCTTGGAAGATGTCCTAACAGGTATATTTAATTTCTTGTCTCTAACACATTACCTACTCCAATGGATGCTACACCTGGCTGTATGCTGGAATCAGCTTGGAAACTCTCAAACGCTGGCTCCAACCCTTGGCAATGGGTGCAGCCTGGGTATCTGGACTGTTGACATACCAAGCAATATTAACATGCAGCAGATTTGAGGAGCCACTGAACTAACTTCTGATCTTATCCTTGGCTTTACTGCCTAGGAGTGCAAGAATCTTTCTAAGATTTTTACCAGCACTCATTCACCAAAACAGTTCTTGGCTTCCTTTCCCTGTTAATTGCCGGCACTGTGAGAGACTCCTGGAATACAGACAGGAGTCCAGCCTCAAGATGTTGACAGATGTGCAGTTGGGAAGGGCAGGCATGCAAATATGAAATGCTACGCTTGGAGGACAGAGTTGGGATGGGGCATCGAGGAGGAAGTGGCTAATAGATGGAGGAAGCTTTGGAAAGAAAAGGTGCAATCAGGCCACATATCAAAGAATGTGGCAGAAGAGGGGTTCCCAAGAGAGAAGAGGGAGGCCCTGCTCTCCAGAAGCAATGGGGGAAGAAGACAGTCTGAAACTCCTCACGGATTTGGTGGTGATAGCTATTGATACACAGGCTAATACGGAGGTATGCGGGGGTCTCAACAGCATTACTATTGGAACCTGAGCCCTACTCAGTTTTGGAGTTGGGTCTAGGCAGAGAGAACCAATTTTGATGGGGTTATTTCCACTGTCCATGTCAATGTTGTGGTCCATACTGATATCTGTGGAAGGAAGATATAAAATTTTGTCCAGTAAATTCTTGCTTTAAAAAGAGGTAATATTTCTCTTCACTCCACCTCACTTCCACAGTCTCGAAAAGGAACGGTCATTGCAATTAGCGATAGAATTTGGTTGCAAGTGACACCGAGTTTTTGGCTCTCATTTATTTATTCAGAATGTAAACATTGCAGATATTTCAAAGTCCCAGGTATCTCACCAGGTTCTAGAAGCCAACTCTAATGGCCGTTCATTTACCTCAGTGCCCTCTCCTCAAACTAGCTTAAACATCAGCCTTTCTTTGCTTCACTTTAATAGTGACCTTTGTCAATTAAAACCATAACCCAAATTACCAGTGGGTATTTACATTCACCTTAAAGTAATTAGGAAACAACTTTTGATCGCTATCAGTCCGGCTATAACCGAAACCCCACATATTGGGGAAAAAACAAAAGCCGAAAACCTTAGGCCCATGTTTAGCGTTTATTATTCCTCCTTTATCTCTCCTGAAACATATTCAAGCCGTTTGCTTTGATTCTCTGCAGCACACCGTTATTTGTCGGTATTTGGATGCCCTCCCGGTTTGAGTAGATATCTACATTAAAGCTTCCAAAAAAGCCATTTCTAGTGGCAACTCTGCTTTTTTAACGTGGGGGTGGGAGAGGGTGTGGAACAAGTCTGTGGTTTTCAGCTTCACCTGCGAGCTGTTGAAATGTTCATGGAAAGCAGCCTTTGGGGGTAAATGCATGTTATTCCAAACGTACTCTGAGACCCTTTTACATACAGACGTGTCTAGAAAGCTGTCTTAGATTTCTGTGCAGCACTGCCCATGTCTCGTTCCACGCAGCTTTACAGATCCACGGGCCCATTCTAAAGTGGAAAAGGACTTCAGTTTGGACTTCATTGGGATGTCTGGAAGTTGTCCAGCACCTCTAAGACTCCTCCAGGCAAGGTCCTGGATTTACTGAGTCTTCTGTTGTAGAAGTTCTCTAGGTTCGTGCTGCCTGATGGAACTTTCTGCAATGGTGGAAGGGTTCTCTAACCCACACTGTCTCATAGGATAGCCACTCATCACATGCGGCTATTGAACACTTGATGTGTGACTGAGGAACTAAACTGTAAATGTTATTTAATTCCAGTGAATTCACATTTCAACGATACAGCCGCTTTCCCCACTGTTAACTCCACCTCACTTCCACAGTCTCTAAGAGGAACGGTCATTCCAATTAGCCATAGCATTTGGTTGCATGTGACACTGAGCCTTTGGCTCTCATTTATTTGTTCAGAATGTAAACATTGCAGGGATGCGGTATGAATCCCTGGTCATAGGGCAGTGAGCAAGACACAGTCTCTGTGCTCATAGGGATGACAGTCTAGCATGGGACAGGGAGGCCTGGCGTGCTGCAGTCCACAGGGTCGCAAAGACTGAACTGGACTGATGGAAGGTATTTATTAAGCCAGTGATCATCCAGCTTGTTCACTGGTGATAACTGCGACAAAGGAGAAGTACTGGAGGCTATGAGAGTGTAAACCGGGGACCAGGCCTTCCAGCGTGATTCACCTGAAAGTTTAATCCGAGTCCTGTTGATTCACTAAAGGAGAAAGGCGTGAGGTGGCTTCCCTCCCCAGGTTCAAGGCCGGGTCAGGCTGGCTGCAGGGCCTGGGACTCTGGAGCAGGGCAGTCCCCCTGCGCCTGCCGTGACCTCCAGAGGCGCAGGGTCCCTCTGGCTGAGCTGCACATGCTCACATGCAGACTCCTGCACAGATCCCCTCTCAAGCTATGCAGTTGTGATGATGTCAGTCACAGATAAGACGTGAGAAGGAGGGTGTGAATGTTTACAGGATATTGCATTTCCTCTCCAATGTATGTTTTGACAAAGTTGTTTGGGCTCCAGCCCCAGGTTTTTTTTTTTTTTTTTTTAATCCCCCCTTCTCGGCTCTTACAAATTTGTATCTGGTCCATTCAAGAAACGATGTGGAAATCAGTCCTGACATCCCAGACAGACAAAACGAGACACATGACGGCAGAACATATGGCTCAAAGAGGCATCCTTATATGGCCAACACAGACCGTATTCCCAGAAATTCATATATGGAAAACGCCACCTGCAGCTAAAGCCAAAAACAAAGAGTCGACACGACAAAAAGAGCAATATGCCACGTGAAATGTGCTGCTCTAAGATGTGGAGAGATAGCCAACAGTATTTGAATTTAAAAAGATGAAAAAAAAAAAAAAAAAAACCTACCATGTCCTTAGAAAGTGCTATGGTAGTAAACATTGCTTTGCTAACATAGTCACTGGCGGAGTTGCCGTGTCTTAAAAGCGTTCAAATTCTAAATGCTTTCTCTGTTTATTACAAATGTATGTGCTATTCAGAACTCTGAATGTGTTTTAATGCTTCCGGATATCTGCCAGCATATTTATCTTGATATGGGGCCCCCTGAAGCATGCAGTAGTCCTTTTGTTATTGTTTTTTAAAAATCTTGTATCTCTGTTACAATATTTTATCTCTGCTACCTTTGTGTGGCCAGACTGACTTCCTTCTCCTGTGATAAAAAATTGATGCACTGTTTTAACTGTACACCCACATGTTTAATAGCTCATGTATTTGACTTGTAATATTTCATGTTCCTGAGGTTTTCCATTCTCGTAGCTGGATTTATAAAGTTTATCTTAACTTTTTTCAATACTTGGCTTGCACCTTTATTGCCAAATTTAAGATACTTTGTAGAATAAAACTGATGCCCCCCATCGCAATGGTTTATTTTCACATATGTCTGGGAAGGGGGAATTTTCCTTATTACTTTTCTTTTGTTCTTTGTTTTAATCTGCGTTTAGTACTCAGTGGTTTAGTGAGTATTCTGAAAGAGTAAATAATATATAGGAAGTTCACCAGTGCACTATTACTTGGAGGGCATACGCCTGTGTGCCCTTTTGCTTATATCTTATATAGTTCTGAAATAAAGAATGTGCTTGAGGGAAATTAATATGCATATATGATTAATACACTTATAATCATGTAGTACAGTTATTATTAGATGCCTTTATCCTCATTTATTCTGTTTTATCATTTTCGGAGGCCATGTCCATCCTTATTACACTTTTTTATGTTTGTGTTTGAGAATTAGCTTGGAATTCCTAGATAAAAGCTGCTACTCAAATTTAAAGATTAATGTTTTAACCCCCACATCAATAGGAGGCTAAGGCAATCAGAAAGCTTTCTGTCTTATTTGTGGAAATAATGGGATAAACATCACTTACAGTATTTTATCCCAGTGTGTTTTAATATTGATATATTCAGTAACCTGTTTTAGTCTTCCTTTCTCTTTCTTTTGAAACACTCCATTTGAGTTCCATTTGCCTGAATGATTCTTTGTAGTACACGATACTTTTCCTCTATTTTGAGATTTTGCTATTGCTTGTAAATTTATACACTGTGATACTAGAATGCACAGTCCCTACTGAAAAACCAGGCAGGTTTCAGGGAAACATGTCAGGCATCACCAGTGTGAAGCACTATTAAAATATACATCTTGGAAATTCCCAATTTAACCCATCACATTGCAAAAATCATTCTCATTATAAAGATGAGTGTTATCCATGTTTTTCTTCTGAATATCAAACATTAAAAAAAAATAAGTACTTCCATCTACAATAACAACTCTGCCACCAGTGTTACATGTTTCCTTATTGATTGTATTTCTTATACTTTAATCAAAATACCCTCCTCCATACTTTCCTGCATATCAACTTTTGAAAATACGGTATCATTTGAGCTTTTTCATAAAGATTTCCTTATCTTTCTTTTCTTGCTTTTGATACTGTGTTTATCATCACATTCTTTAGCTCTGGGTTTGGGTTTATACACCAAGATTCACTGCTGCCTTCAATAACCTTTCTGGTTTTGTGGGTGAAACGTGGGTGCCCTTAGAGTGATATATTTTCACTGTGTTCCTCCTGAACCTGTCCTCCCCAGGAGGCCATTATTTCCTCTCCTTTATCTTCTGTTTTACCTTCTGTTTGTCTAAGATTTCTAGTGTAGACAGTGTCTGAGAGTGTATTGGTAGCTTTAAATAGCTTCATTTGCATATTTCCCTCTTATCTCAGTACTTGCGCTAACTTGTTGCTTTTTTATGTGTAACAAAATGTTTATCTCACTGATTTTTCTCTTTTCCCTCCTACTGTATTCTGAAAAAAACAATTCGAACATTTTTGTTTCTGTGTAATGATTAACTGCCTTCAGGGTCTTAAGGCGTTAGCACTCAAACCTAAACGATGAACGCTACATCCCCATTTCGGGCAAGGCTGTGATGTTCTTCATTTTTATAGGAACTATATTTAATAGATTATCTAAATAAGAGGATCATACTTGGGTGCTAATGACCATTTATCTACCGGGGTAATTTACCTTAGATTACAGAAGTATTTATTGCTACAACACAGGTATTTACCGCCCCCCACCCCCCAACGTTACCGTCTTTCACCAGGGGTAAAGGTGGCATGTTTTCCTTTGTAATAACTTTTAACTAGTCAGGTCTCTTTCAAGAAAGTGACCCAAATTTTGTTTAACTCGGCCACCGTGGGCCACGTATTCCCTCCTCCGAATTCTCCGGCTCAGAAGTGAGGGACGTTGGCATCTACCTGCGCCCAGCACAGAGTGGACGGGCACCGATGAGCTCGGAAAGTGCTCGTCTTTTGGGGCCTCTGGCTCTTCGCTGGGGCTTCCCCCTCCCGTGAGGAGTGATCACATTGCGCAGGGGGTTTCGGGGGTCCCGGCCCTTCCGTTTCTGCCGCCGCCGGCGTGCGCTCCGCGCTCCCCGAGAGCCGGTGCCCCGCCGTCCCCCGGCCCCGTCCCGAAGGGCCCGGCCTCGGAGCCCCGCGCGGGCCGGTGCGCCCTCGCCCGTCCCCGGGCGCCAGCGCGCCCCGCTCCCGCCGCTCCCCTCTCGGTGTTCCCGCGGCGCGCGGGGCGGGGGGCGGCTCGCCTCCCGGCCTCGCCCCCGCCTCCCCCGCTCTCCCCGCCGGCCGCTCCCCGCCCCGCCGCCGCCGTGCACACCTGCCCCCGCGCGCCCCCGGCCCGCGCGCCCCGCCGTTCCGGGCATTGTGTGCCGCCCGCCCGGCCGGCTCCCCGCGCCCGTCCGCCGCGCCGCCGCCCCTCCGCGCTCCCGGCCCTCCAGCCCGGGTTTTAAGCCGCGTCCCTCCCCCGCGCCCCGCGCCCCTCCCCGCGCCCCCGCCCCCGCGCCGCCCGCCCGCTCGCTCCCGCCGCCCGGACGCGGCGCAGCCGGCCCCGCTGGGGAAGGGCCGGGCGGCGGGCGGCCCGGGGGCTGCGAGCGGGGGCCGTGCGTTAAGATGACGAGGACGGGGAAGCGGCAGCCACAGCGGCGGCGGCGGCAGCAGCGGCGGCGGCGCGGCCGGGCGCGCGGGGCCGAGCGGGGCGCGGCGGCGGCGGCGGCGGCCGGGAGGAGCGCGCCCCGCGTTTGATGGGGGCCGCGCCGGCGGCACGGGGGGCAGCGGAGCGGCCCGGCGCGGGGAGCGGCCCGCGCGCGCACTCGGCGCCGCGCCGCCCGGCGCCCGCCGGCCTCGTCGCCTCCGCCGCGCTCTAGGCGGCGCGGGGCCCAGGCGGCTCGGGGGGCGCCCCGCGCCCCTAGCCCGCGCGCGCCGAAACTCCTGCTCAGTTTTGTGGGGCGTCCGGGCCCCCCGCGCCCCGGGGCCATTGTGGGGCCGGGTGTTTACCTCGGACTCCGGCTGAGCGAGGGCTCCGCGACTTTCGGGGGGCGGCGGGGAGGCGGCGGGGGCTCCCTCCGGCCCCCTCCCCCGGCTCCCCCCACGCCTCACTCTCCCGGCTCCGCAGACGCTCGCGGCCCCGCGTCCATGGGCCGCGGGGGGGTCCTCGGGGCGCTCGTCCGGGAGGGCCGGCTCCAAAGTGGCGCCCCAGTGCCTTGCCGGGGCTTCCTGCGTGCCCTGCGGCCCCCGGCGCCCCCGGCCCCTCGCTAGATGCCCCGCGCGGGGCCCAAGGCTGCGGGAAGAAAGTTGCAGGTCGGTTACTCTCCGGCGCGGTTCTCGGGGAGCGGGCGGGGGGAGGCGAGCCGGCCCCCCAGCCGCGCGCGCGGGGCGGCAGGAGGAGGGCACCACGGGCCAAGGCCGGGCGGACTTTCGGCCGGCGCCCCGGAGAGCCCCGGCGGGCGGGGGGCGCTTCTGCAGACCTCGGCCGCCGAGGTTTGTTTGGGTTTGTTTTTTTTTTTTTTTTTTTCCTTTTTCTTTTTAAGAGAATCCCCGGTGCCCACCTCGCCTCCCCAGCACCGCCGCCGCGTACTGCTCCAAACGGGTTTGGCTTTGTTTTTACGATTTCCCCCCAACGAATCACTTGTCAGATCAATTCTGTCTTCCCCCTCCTCCCTCCTTCCCGCTCTCCCCTCCTCCCTCATCGAAAACCCCGTTCTCCGAGGTTAGACATTTTACAAACCATATATGCTGTTTGTCCAATTGTGATTCCGCCCCCCCCCCCCAACCCCTCTCTCCCATGGCTACTCTTCCAGACGCTTATCTGCCCTCACCCCGCTTAGGGGGGCGAGGGTAAAGGAAGAGAAAATAATACAATTTCAGGGGAAGTCGCCTTCAGGGCTGCTGCTGCTGCTTTTTTTTTTTTTTTTTAATTTAAAAAAAAAAAAAAAGGACATAGAAAACATCATTCTTGAACTTCTCTTCGAGAACCCGGGCTGCAAAGGAAATCTCCTTTGTTTTTGTTATTTATATGCTGTCAAGTTTTGAAGTGGTGAGTTTCAGGTCGGTTTTGCTAATTTCACTCAGTAAAACTGCAGCGTTTCTGTTTCTAGATAGTACTTTGCTTCTTTGTCTCTTTAAAAGGTCACAGTGAAAGCTTGGCCTGGATCGTGCCGGCCATATGGAACGGATAAGGGCACAGTCTCTTAAAATGTGATTATGGGGTTGTGTGGGGGCGAAGGAGGCGATTCAGCAGGGAACTCGTTGAAAAGGCTCCCACACTGCAAAAAAATAGGTTCTTGAAACCGGAATTTCGTGCTTTTCTCTTTCTTTTTAAAGGAAATAATTGCTGTGTCTGAGTTCGCTGTTTAATTCGTTAATGATCATATATGGACTTCGTTTATGGACAGGGAAGTGGGGTTTGGAGAAAGTAGCCTGCTTTCAATGTGCCAGCCAAACATCACAGTGAAATCGGTTTTTAAAATGTGTAACTCACAAGAAACTCTCCAGCCTGGCATCTGTTGAGACCTTAGTTTGTTCCCATGCAGTCTGTCCAGCAGGCCCCGCGGAGGTTGCTCTTTGCAAATCCAAACTCAGGTTTGGTGAACTTTAGCCTTGGGCATAGAGTTTAAATGAGTAAATTGGGTGTTTTATGTGCATGTAATTTTGCTTTATAATGTAAAGCTTTTTACAAGATGACTGAGTGTTTAATAGCTGCTTATAGGTGGGTATTCATTCGAAGGACAATTTTGCATGACCTATATGATGTTTTGATTGTCAATACATTAACTAAATTATCATCTATCACTTCACAGTTTATAATGCTGTTAAGCCTCATGACTACTTAATACGTTTTGTAGCATTAACTTTGATGCTGTTGCCTACTCATCCTCTCTCTCTTTTTTTTTTTTTGGCACTTAAATTGCTACACGGGTTAAGTATTTTCTTTTCAAATCATATGCTTTAAAATTCATCTTCTGCTTTAGGGTAAGGCAGCCAATTTCAGGAAAAGTAGTTCTGTATTATAACCCACATGAAGCATTATAAAGAGTGTTTTGAGTAAGTTAATAATCACCACTAATTTTGGCTTTAGACTACAGTTTAATGTAATGGAAAGAGTAATCTTGATAAAAAGTGGTTAAAAGAGGCACATTTATTGTTAATGAACCTCATAACCAAAACCAGATGGGACCGCGATCAATGGTAAACCTTTGGTCTCAGTGCGCCACCGTGGAGCACAAGGATAAATAGCCATTATTTCTCTAACTTCACAGTTCTTTAACTGGCATTCTTGAGGTTGCTTTTAAACTTACAGATTATCATTGCTTCCCCCTCCCCATCACCTCTTTCCTTCATTATAATGGATATAGTACCGGTTAAACAGAGGGGAAAGCAATGCTTACAGAAAGGCCCTGCTAATAATATAAGCTCGCTTTCAAATCTGTATCTAAGTAGCATGTTCATATTTTATATATACGCATATATATATATAAATGTGCAAGATATGTCAAATTACCAAACAGCTGGAGGAAAGTGATAATTATCATATTCTCTCTGTTTTTTCTGAGTATGATTCTCTTTCCTTTAGTATTGGTGAACTTAATACTTCAAGCAGCATGAAAGTTCATAAAATAATTCTACTCACCTGTTCTTATCACTGTTAGAACTATTGCAGAAGCGATTTTGATAATGTACTAACTGCTTTACTATAAGCAGTATGAAAATTGATGTCCAAAGTATAATACAACTGAACAATCATTATCTGTTCATTTTTTTTCTGGAGTTAATTGAAATGTTGACTTCATTGCCTACTGAGATTATTTTTGAACACTGGTTATTTTGTTTTACCAAAATTAACAAGCTTTCTTTCAAAGCAAGTTTAGCACTTCAATCTAATGTGTATGTTACAAAATGTTTTCAAAATTTTTGGTATTTAAATTGTTAATAGCATTCTATTACAAAAGAATACCTAAATATTAACTCTAAGATACATGAGTTGTAATACTTCAGTATCAGGGCTCTTTGAAGAAATCCTCCACTTGTATCCACTTAGTTAGGGATGGAATGATCCAGCTGCATGTTTGAGCCAAGACTTGACTGAATCTTTAAAACAGGTCATGTAACTCTTGATACTTTGACAGTAGAAAACTTTTTCTACACATTAACCATAAAGCCAATAGAGAGTTTAAAAAGCAGTTGTCTGCTCCCTCCTTTGAGGTGGTATATATACATATGAATCTATTTTTCCTTCATGAGAATTAAAATGTATATAAAAATATAAAGACAACAGATCTAACTAATCTCTTGGACTGATAAAATAATCTTTCCATCTTTGACTAAAGTGTCATTATTATGTTCTGTATTAAGTTTCTCATTTTTAAAAATTGGGACTACATAAATACAATTTGTTATTTTCCTTTTAGCTACACTTGTAGTAATTCTTGTTCTAAAAATAATCCCCCGCCCCCCCCCCCCACCCCCCTACACACATAGTTTTGCTGGTAGGTGACAAACTATCTTTTCGTTCATGTGTGTTGATACAATTCCCACAAATTATTCTGTTAACTTGAATGGAAATATAATGCTGTGATCTAGAAAGTAGAGTAACCTCTGCATTATATATCTGGTTAAGGAGTCTTACAAATACATTATATTTGTGGAGCGAAATATCCAGGGATAAAACATGTACACGCATTATATGTACACAGAGAAGGAGGGGGCGTGCGGAGACCCCCACCCAATTGTAACATGTCTTCTTCTTAAATTCTCGCAGGTGATCTTTAGAGAGTAACTGAGTATGGATCATTTGAACGAGGCAACTCAGGGGAAAGAACATTCAGAAATGTCTAACAATGTGAGTGATCCGAAGGGTCCACCCGCCAAGATTGCCCGCCTGGAACAGAACGGGAGCCCGCTAGGAAGAGGAAGGCTTGGCAGTACAGGTGCAAAAATGCAGGGAGTGCCTTTGAAACACTCGGGCCATCTGATGAAAAGCAACCTTAGGAAAGGTAAATACCCTGAAGCCAGATCCTGGAAGGCGCGAGTCCTGCGTCCACCCAGCACCACCTGGTGCGGGGGTGGACACGCAGCGTCTGGCTTTGTGTGTGCTCCTGGATTCTCTTTTCTGATCTGAAATTAGTCACGTTTCTGGTTGCAGCGTCAGGCGTGTCTGAAAGTGTAGGCTCCGTGCCTCAGCAGAGCGTCTCCCTCTACTGTAGACTGGAGTCTTTGGACGTTGTGGATGGTAAAGACTGAGTTAAGTCTAGTGGTCTCAGTTATACAAGGCTTCCGTTGATAAGGTGGTGTTGTAGAAGGGGGTGCAGAAGTGGCTGTTGCTGAAACTAACCCTGCTTGAGAATGAGACCTTTAAATTGTTTGAGGATGGACCTAGCTTTTTCATGGTATTACTGGTTGTAAGGCAGTTTCACAGATAATGGAAGTCTTCTGCGATATGATGTAAACGTTTTGTGATTTTTTTGTGTGTGGTTTGTTTTCTTAAGAGCAACTTCATTACTTAGTAGGTAAAAACCTGATAATTCTGGTGTTTCCCTTTTGCTATAATTGGGTGTTTCTGATAAAAGGGCAGATGTAAACAAATTAATCAGGAGGGGACATGCAACTGTGTGCTTCCTTTTTGCCGGTTTTATATTACAGGGATGGAGTTTACCCACTCTGACTGTATTCAGCAGTGTTGTTTCTGTAAATCAGTGTCTGTCCAGGGCATAACGTGTGGGCCTTAGAAGGTCTTTATTTGTCTCTGAATAACTGTGTATGGGATTCAGATTTTCCTTACATTTGCTAAAGCAAAGGATAAAAATGCCATCTTGTAACAACCAAGAATATTAAGTAGATAAAGTTAGCAGGCAGAGGAATTTCATTGTGTTTGATGCATAACATTTATCATACAATCATTTATTTTTTCCTTGGTTTGGCGAAAACAAAGAATATATTGATCCTGAAATGAACAGACACAGCAGTCCGTATTGTTAGATCTTTATCTATTAAAAATGGAAAAACAGCACTTCAGCAAATTCTTTGGCCTCTCCTCATGATTACCCTGTTTATTGATTGTTTGCCAAGAATGTATGCATCTTAAGAAAGCCAGGGTAAGAGCATTAAAAATATAATTTATTATGGCTTTTCAAACAGAGTGCATTAATATTGTACTGCGAAGCGCTGGGGCTCTATAAAAAAGACTTTCTGACGCCTGCAAACATATAAGTTCCATAAATTCCTAAATAGGAGATTTCAGCTGTCTCTGGTATTATGTGATATTTGCACAGCAAACTTTAATGCCAGGACAGTTTTAGACAAGGATTCTACAGACTTCACTGCTCCTTATGGCAGACGTGCTGTTTACACAGGCTCATAAACCTTCAGCAAAAGCTTCTAAGACTGCCTCCAGGTTTAAATCATGCGGTATTTTTAGCAGTCAGCAGTGACCAGCGTACTCCCCTTTCCATACTGGAAGGTTATGAAGTTGCTGGAGTTGGAAGCCTCGCCAAGCACTCACACAAACAATTGGTTCAGAGAAGGCTCCTGTTCAGCCTGACTCGCAGTATCAGGAGGCGCGCGTGACAGTTTGCTGGAAGATTTAAGCAGTCAGATTGAAAATTAAAGTCTACGATTGTCACCTTATCAGCAGCCACCTTAACGATCTTACAGGGTCCCTCTAAAGTCCAGAGCGACTCTTGTTTATTTCAACAGTTTAAAAAAACCTTCAGTTATCTCCCAGGTCTGAGGAGCAGCAAAGAGCAGCCCAGGTCTGTATCATTCTATAAGAGGAAAAATCAATGCCTATGTTTTTTGTTGTATTAGTAACCCAACTCTTTGAAGACCTCAGGATAGAGGGAGGAGAAACCAAAGAACAATAATGTCACTTCCTGCTCAAGTGCTGCTTTTTATTTTTTTCCCAAGCATTGCATTTGTAGTGACATTTTAAAAATGCACTTTAATTGTAGAAGGTTCTCTGCTTGCTTGAAGCAACAAAGTGCCTCCAGCCTTGTGTTGGTGGTGGTGCTGTCTTATCTTCTTCTTCACGTGCAGTGTTTCTGCTTGACAGGTGCCAGAGAGTAAGTGTGGCTGCGTTGAGAAAGCGCACCTTAAGGAAAGGGATTGGAGGTTTTTGTTTGTTTGTTTAGGAGGTTTTGCCAGAGAACCTTCCAGCCACGGAAGAAGTCACCAGTTTGCACATTGCTGTTTGTGCCGTGGTTTCTCCCAGTCTCCTCCTGATCCCTGACGGGTTCTCTCTCTGGTATAAAAACAGCCGAATGAATGACAAGGATATTGGCAAGCTCCGCAGCTTGTTTTTCATGCCTAGCCTGTTGGGTCCCTCCAAATGAGTTTGTGAGCTTTTCTAAGTAAACCCAAAGGGGTTTATTTGTCAGAACTAGAATCTCTTGTGAACAGTTCACTGAAGCTGTGGTGTAGACGCCCATGTAGAAAACTGTGGCTGCTTTTCCTGCCGGCTTTGTTCAGCAGAAACAAGCAAATAGGGCGTTTTTAAAGGGCATCTCTGGTGTCAGGAGGAAGCCCTGGGTTTTTAGCTCTGCTTTGCCGGCCCTGGACACCTTCAGAAGTTGGTTGGCTTCTGTGAATGCAGAGGACAGAGCTTAGAGAGGCATTAGCGTTCCAGGACTAATTGGGGGTCCTGGGTGCCCTGGTGCAGTAACCTTTGTCATCATTTATGCTAAGGATGGTGCCCTCCTGGCAGAGTGCCACAGTGCACTCTGCTGCATCTGCTTTTAACCCTTTTCCGTTTATCACTGGAAGTCTGACAGTGCGCTGTGTAAACACCTCGAGGACGACAGCGTTCCGTGATTTCTGTTTCTAGAAGCCTCTTTGCTGACAGTGGTGTGGTGTGGCCTGTGTTTATTAACCATCTGGCTCCTGAGTTATTACCTGGGGTTACAGTAAACAGAGAACACATCTCGTCTGTGCAGATTCCTGTATCCTGAGACACCCTGATGACGACAGTTTTCCTTTGCTCTCATCTTTACCCCATTCGCTAGAGCAGAGATGGTTTGTTTTAAAGACCTGTGGTTACCGTGATGTCCTTTTAGGCAGGTTAAATGAGTAGCCATCAAAGTAAATATTAGTCATCTGCAGTGTGCACATATTGAAATCCTGTGTTATGAACTTCGGTTGGGTTAAGTTTTGTGTTTCTTCTGTGGCCTCAACGTGAAGATCTTAAAGAAGGAGGCGAATGCTCGTAATTTTATAATCAAAGCTAATTTGTTTGGACACAGACAGGGAAAGTTGAATCCTAACAAAAGCATGTAGGAAGCATGAAGATGGGTTCTTTCGAAGCCGAGCTGAGTGAATTACATTTGCACACCAGGTACCACTCACAGCAGATCAGAGCAGACACTTACTCCTCTCCTGTCAGCCCTATGATTTGATCAGAAAGGTAATTCTGCATTAATTGGTTTGGGGAAATGCTCAGTTAAAATTAGAGCCCACGTTACCTGAGGGCCAAGTTCATATTCTATTTCAACATTTCTCTTACAACTTAAGAAAAAATAAAAATAAAAGAAGGTGTGTGTTTGTGTGTGTGCCTGGGCCTCTGTGCCAGTCTCGCATTCTCTCGTGGTGCTGAAGATTTATTTTCATGGCTTCATTTTTTCCCTCCCTCCTCCCCCAGACTGTGTTGCTGCAATTCGTTGGTTTGCGTCTCTTTTTCCTCTGTCTCCTTGATAGGAACCATGCTCCCGGTTTTCTGCGTGGTAGAACATTATGAAAATGCCATTGAATACGATTGCAAGGAGGAGCATGCAGAGTTTGTGTTGGTGAGGAAGGACATGCTTTTCAACCAGCTGATAGAAATGGCCTTGCTGTCTCTGGGTTATTCACATAGCTCTGCTGCCCAGGCCAAAGGTAAATAATGCATCCTCGGGGTTGGGGAAATTGCTTGGCATCCTTTGTTTACTTTGCAGAGAAAGCATCTGAATATTCTCATTCAAAGAACTGTAGCCTGTGTGTTACATGGGTTCCTTCTAGACTGTGGCTTTAAAAAATTGGCTTAATTCAGTTTGGTTTAGTTAACACACATTTTGCTCATGTGGAATGTGGAGGTAGGTTTTTTTTTTTAAATTACTTCAGCTGAATCATTAGTATGCTTATTGACCTTAATAATCTGCTCCACTGAGGACCCACAAGGAAGTGAGGAGCGTATCTGAGCAGATGGACTGTTGAGAGTCAATTTGCATTTATGACTGAATATCTAGTTCTGTTTCTTTTATTCTGTTTCTGATGGTTTTATGGGCTGTAAAGTATTTTTCAATGCTGATTCCCATTGCAATCGAGAATCTTATCTAAATCGTAAAGCCATTTAGAACTGGTTCAGCTATGTCTTATTAGAACTTCCTGTAAGTTAGGAAAATGTGGCCTCTGCCTAGGTTTTATTGATGGGGTTTTATTTCCAAAATAATAAACAGCCCCACCGTCGTTTACATAATTTCACAGTTTGGAAAACTAAGCTGTGAATATTTTCATTGACCTGCCCTTTGGAGGGAAGGGAATCATTCAGACAGAAGTAACAATATTGCTTGTGGTGGGGGCAATGAAAAGCAGCCTTGTGCTGGGTAGGTTATCCGAAGGGTCAGACATGCAGTGACGCGCGCTCTTTATCTGGAATAGGGCTGATCCAGGTCGGGAAGTGGAATCCGGTCCCACTGTCTTACGTGACCGATGCCCCCGATGCTACAGTAGCAGACATGCTTCAAGATGTGTATCATGTGGTCACATTGAAAATTCAGTTACACAGGTGAGTCAGGAAAGCAGTTCCAGGGCAGAATGTTCTACTCACCTGATCGTTTGAAACAAAGTATCTCTGGCCAGCCTTCAGTTGTGATTTGCCCTGCATTTCAGGGAGGCTAACCCCAATCGCAACAAAGTATCTCTGGCCAGCCTTCAGTGGTGGTTTGCCCTGCATTTCAGAGAGGCTAACCCCAATGACATTTGTCACCTCACCCTTTCTCCTTTATCTTCCTAATTTGAGCCTATCGTCTAGAAGCAGTGTTCCCCCCAAACGCATCTACTTGTGCAGGTTATCGAAAGACAAGACTTTTTCTATGTAATCAATTAAATGATGCATTGCAAGAAGGCATTTTACATAAAGTTTACTTAAGAGAAAAATATTTTTGCATATCATGAGCAGTGCCATCTGTGTACACTTTGTGAAAGAATGCTTTATTCACTGTTGCCGAGCTCTTATTTAGTTATATAATTTTTTTAACCATTTTAATTCGTACGAGCGGAGTCCTGAAGGGAAAACGGTTCCCACGTTCGTGCTTTTCACAATGGCTCTTGAGAAAGCAGTATACCTTAAATTGTCTTCCCGAGCGCATCAGAGCAGGAAGGTAGAAGTAACATGGAAAAATAGCCACCACAGGCAGCTGATGTATAATTCATGCATCGATACAGCAGATGTGTTGTATAAAGTAATTAACTAATCGGAACAATCAGGAGACCGAGAGCAATCTCCAGATGCATCTGTTTGATGCGCAAAATGAAATCTGTCTGTCTTAAAGGAATGTTCTGCAGCGGGATGCAATCTTGTCATAATCCCCTTTCTAATCTGTGTCTCCAATAGTTGCCCCAAACTGGAAGACCTGCCTCCCGAGCAGTGGTCCCACACGACCGTGAGGAATGCGCTGAAGGACTTGCTGAAGGATATGAACCAGAGCTCCTTGGCGAAGGAGTGCCCCCTCTCACAGGTACTGGGCATCACTGGTCCTAAATGACAAGTCATTGAGGGCAGCCTCGTTGGAGGAGTCATGGGAAGCCATAGTCTAAAGCAAGTGGTATCGGAAGCAAGAATCTCCCCAAAATGCAAAGTGACTTGACCACTGGTGACTTTCAGAAGTGTGCGCGATTCATCCTGAGCAGTGTGGGAAAGAAAGGGGAGGGAAACCCACTCAGCTGACCTTGGTGCTAGCTCATTTGTAGATCCCTCCTCTGAGTGCTCTGAGATTGGCCGCCTTGTTGTCCTGAGGGCCTGTGTTTAAGGGAATAAAGGTGGTGTGCCTTCCTGGAACCCCTAGATGCCAGGAAGCGCCTGGAAGTGTTACTTTGCAGAACCTCACCATGCTCCCTGAGTAAAGGAACAGAACAGCTTCTAGGTACTTTCTTCATTACCACACAAAGGAAAAAGAAGAAGAAATAGAATTTAGAAAAAAAAGTACAGAGAAAACAAGTCTCTTCCCTCTAATTGAAGGTTAGATAGTTATTATTCATCAGGATTCCGTCACCAGTTTTAGGCATTGGTTCAACCCCCCCCACCCACTTTTTTTTTTTTTTTTCTTTCATGGGGTCATATGTTTTCCTCTGAGATGCCTGGCATACTGTCAGGGGTTTTTGAAACGAGACGGAGATTTATTATTATTGTAGGATGAATTTTGGTGGAGGGCAATAAGAACTCTGGTGGGAGACTCCCTCAGTTTCTAGATGTAAAGCTGAGCATCGCTTTTGATGCTGTGCAGTTGATTTTAAATTGAAAAGAAAAGGGCGCTGTGAGCCCACCCTAGCGCTGCTCGTGTGGTCCTGAGGTCACTGTGCCCTCATGCCTTCTCTCTCCGGGGGCCCCGCCCCTGAAGGTCATGCCAGCGGAGAGTATACTTGAGATGCTGGTCTACCTAGATTTTTACTAAATTTTTGCTAATGTTTTTCTTTCAATGCAAGGTTAGCGTGTAAGCCTGAGTGCCCCGTCTGTCAGGTATTTGAACGTGAATTGTGTGACTGCTGTAAATATTTCTGCAGTAGGGAATTTCTCCAAGTGTGTTTCCGACGTGATGGCCATGAAGACACGTGGGTACCTTTGGAAGGAAGCTTGTGGGCGTCCGTGCTCTTCTTTCATGAAAACTCTGTGCATTTCAGGTTTACTGTATTACCGTCCATCAGCTTTACTTTGATATTTGTTAGCAGTTATAGGAATGAAGCAAATGAATTAAGCTTATAATAAATGATGGCTTTTTATATTCTTGTAAAGTAAGTTGTAGCCACAGGTGAAATATTCTCTGATGTTAAGTCCATTTCTTGAAAATCAAAGTCTTTTTGACACTTTAATGGATTTCCTCCTATCCTCCATCTCACTCTTTGAGTAGAGAGGATGTGAATTTATAACCATCGAGTAAAAATAATTTAAATTAATTAAACACAGTTACATCAATAGGGTGATATAATGAAGCAGGTGACTCTTCCCTCTGGGACTTTGGGTTTTGCAGACAACTCCAGATAATCTGTCAGTTGGTCTCTAGGATTTGAAATTTGAAATCCCCTAGAAATAAAGGTTTTAACTCAGCATTAAAATAAGTATAAAGACCCAGCATAGGAATCTCACGTATCTTCACGTTACTAAATGTCCTATTGATTTGGGAAGTGAATTCAGGCAAAGGTTCAAGGCATTTCCTGTGAGCTGGAGAAGAGGATGCTAGCTTGAGTATTTATTGATACAGGCGGTGAGAACTAATGGTTACATGCCAGCAACATTCAACCAATAAACTCCCCCTTCACCGTAGCTTACAAATACAACTGTGAGTTTACTTAATGTTATCATGGGTAATTAATTGAATAAAACAATTACAGCATTAAACAGAATGACAAAATAAAATTCAGGACTGGATTTTGGAGTCAGATGGGGATGAATTTCTGTAAAGAGGCCTCAAGTGGAACACGTGGGCCTATATGGCTGGGGACCCCGCTGCCATCCTTCAGAGGCGAGACCAGGCTGTAAGGCCAACATCAGCTGTAATTACAGTCTTCCTTTCTTTTGCAAAATAATTTGGAAAGAAAGATGTATGTTGTTCAGCAGTGGCAGCAAATATTTGAAATTAATATTATTATGAAAAAGGGCAACTTGTGCTCTAAATGAGGGAGTTATTTTCTGTTCCGCTGCAACATCTTCTGTTTCTTTCTCCAGATTGAATTTATGAATCTGATACTCAATTCGGAATGTTTTAATTATGAACTATTTTCCATTTGCTTCTTTATTTTCTCTTGTGTCTGGAGCTGTTAGTTAGAGGAAGCACAGGCATCTGAGACCTCAGCCCCAAATGTGTGCCGCACGGGGTAAAGCTGCTGTTTCCTCCCCGGTGCGCTGCGGAGCTGAAGGTGCAGCGCTGAAGGAGGCCCAGCAGATAAGGGCTGCTTCAGTCTTGTTCAGAAGGGCGCCTGGCAGCAAGAAAGGGCGCCCAAGACTTTCTCCCTCTCTGTGGAGTTTTGATTCATTCCTGTGAGAACTCTGAGCCTGTCAGGCAGCGTGCACATTTTGCTGTGTATTAATGCTTTGGTTTTGCATTAGAAGTGGCTGGTGGGTGCCTTAGCGATACACCGAGCGGCATGCCCACTCTGTGGCCAGTGGATCCCATTCCTGAGTAGAGATGGGAGGGGAGGTGAGGGCAGCCCGCAATCTGCCCTGGCCCCCAGGAGGACCGTCCCACGCTTGACAAGGGCAAGCCCAGTTTGCGCTCGGAATCTCAGAACTGGGATGTGTTATCCTTCGCAGACTCCTCTTCAGAGCCAGTGTCTCTGGACATTAAAGTCAACTTGCTGGCTGGTGACTGACCCAGAAGTCCTTTCCCAGTGTTGAGTTTTAAAGTGTTGACTTTAAAATGGACGCATAGCTTTGGCTGCAGTAATGTCTCGGATAATCTCTGCAAAGGTTTCTCTAGCTGTAGAAATTCCGTAAGTGTGCATGTGGTTTGATTGATAGCTCAGACCTTCGTTTCTGTGGCTGCTTTTTCTCATCTGCCCAGATAGATTGACATCCATTTATTATGTTTTTTGTACCATGTGATGACTTTTGTAAACTGTTCTAAGGTGTAAGAAACCATCAGCTCCGAGCTCTGAGATGGGGCATTTTGTTGTTAGACTTGCTTTTTTCAGTGGAGGTGCTTAGATAAGGTGGGTTTTGTATTCAAACCCACAAGTGGGGAGGAGAGATTGAAGTCTGACTTGAGGGGACAAGAACGTTTAAGGTCACAGGAACTCAGAGACCATGTGTTTGGAAGGTATCAATAAATTGGGATTTGAAAAAAGTAAATATTTTGATTTACAACAAAACATTTCGTCTTGATTTTAGTTTTCCCTGAAGTTTTGAAAATTGAACTTCAGCAGTAGGTAAATGTACAGACATTGGATACAAGGGTAGGTTCATTTGTTAAAAGTGTCATGAGTAGAAGTTCCGTTATTACTTCTGCCAGCCTAGTGGCTTCCTTCTAGAAATGTTTAGGTCAGATGTTCCTGACCTAAATCTGGTGCGTGTGCATTTTCACCACCCACTTCCCCGGGCACACACATCACCACTGTTGTATTTTTAAGGGGCTGGTTCTTTCTGTTTCATTTCTCACCTGGGAAGAGTAGCTCCAAGCCTGAGTTCTCCATAAAGTGAGAATTGTCATTTTTGTTTTCAAGCAACAGATACATGAAATGAATTTAAATTTGAACGTTCCATTTAGACGTAATATGGGGAAAAATGATTTTTTAGTTTTCCTTTTCCTGACAGCATCTAGGGATCCTGAATGCTTCAGACTTTTTATAAGGTACTGGCAAAAGAAAGAAAGAAAGAAACCAACCACCTTGCCCTCCTGAAGCTTAGCGTTTATCCAGGTCCTCTCTCTGAAACTTGATAATCATTTCCATAGACATTAATAAACCCCTGTGTTCAGCTGATTTTCAGTCTGTATTATACAAAGCACCAATTTAAAAAACTCTACTCATTAGGAGACATAAATATATATATATATATATTTAACTGCACTTTGTATTTTCTCATAATTTTTGAACCAGAATGATGTTTCTGAAAAAAAAATCAATAAGTATTAATAATCACATTGTCTCCAGAGAACATCCAGCATCAGTATTCATATATTGCATTTCACATGCACATCTAACCTATGAAATTTATTCATGTATTTATTCATTCAAAAGTATGTATCGACAGTCTGCTGTGTGACAGGCATTCTGTTTTCCTGTGGAGTAATAAGCATAACACATCTTAGTAGTTCAAATAATGGTAACTGTCCTTTAGTATTTTTGCATCAAGAGCATGCCTGTCACCGTAAATGGTAGGCGGTTTTATATCCTCATTTTCAATTAAGGAACCTGAGGCATGGGATGTTGAAGCGCGCCCCATGGTTATGGAACGGGTGAAGCGTGGGGGTGGCAATTCATCCCCAGACCTGTGAGCTTAATTAGCTATCCTTGGGTGGATGGATAGATGGATGGAGAGAAGGGAAGGAAGGAAGGAGAGAAAACGGCTTTAAAAAGTCTTTCTCCAATTAGTTTAATGTTTTATAAAAGAACTTACATTTCTCTGAAGCGCTGATAATGAAAGTTTTCCAATTGCATTTATTCTCACTGCTGGAATTTTTCTTTAACATGTATTTTGTTTTTGTATCTTTATGCCATTCTTACATGGACTCCCTTGAAAAATACCATCATGTCCTTAATTTGGAGCGTGGGAGGGTGCTTTAGAGCACGGGGACTGACTTCTAGGGTAACGTGGCGTTTGGAAGGTTCCAAAAGGGTTGGCTGTAACAGCTCTGTGCCAGTCACTTCTTTCTGGCTTCACACCCTGTCTGAATCAGTAAGTATATAACTGAGCTAAGAGCCTTTGTTTTGACCCCCACGACAACGTTAGGTATTTGCGTGGGAAGCAGTGGGCAGTTTCCCATGTTTCTTTGAAAATATAGACCTTAGTCATACCCTGGCTTGATGCGGTGAGCAAGCCCTAAAGTTTACTGTTTGAGACAGGGCTTGTAGGATTTTCTGCTTGTCCCTTCCTAGCAGAATATTGCAAATCTATTGTAATGCTTCCTGTTAAATAGCATGCATTTTGAGGAAGTCCATTCCTCCTTTAAATTACAAAACTTTCCCCAGTTTTTACCCTACTGCCCATGGAAATCTGAGGTTATGAGTATCTGCTTTGCCAGGCACTGAAGTACTTGATACTAATTGGATTTTATTACCACTTTCAGCAGTTGTATTAATGGTGAGATCCATAACGGAAATGGTAAACCAGTCTTTTATGGGCAAACTTCCACCAAGTCATTTTCTTCTGTCTCCTTTTCTGAACCAGCTATGACTTCACTCTAGTACTTCTTTCGAATTAGACAGTGAGGTAGCTCTTCTGTTGATAATGTAATCCATAGTATCTATGATAGATGTGTCCTCCAAATTATGAATTTTCCTTTTTGCATCTCATCTGTCAGGTTCATTTTTAGCTGTTTTAGATATGTGAAGGTTGTCTTATAGCTTGATATTTGTTCCCTGTAACCTTTCAAAAAAGCCAAACTTAGTAAAGCATCTAACTTCAAATGGATGGATCTCAAATATTGTATGGCCACTGACTTCTCACAGTAGTAAAACCTAAAAGACTTAAGCCATGCCAATTTAGAGTGCTTTAACAATGTGTAAGCACTTCATCTTCACTTAATAGATATTTACCTTTGCTTTATTTTAGATCTGAACAGGTTTCCTTTGACCTCAAAATCACTAATGCAAGGAAAATTACCATATCATGAGTGCATCTCCCTTATTTTTTTCTGGTGTGCAGAATAATAACTACTGCCAAGGCTTAGGAGTAGACATGGCCTGAGAGAAAGTCTATTACATGTTATTTTCTGATTGCTTTTTTATTTTTTAGAGTTAACCAAAATCATGCTAATCAATCGGATTTACTTACTCAAACAGAGCGAGTTTTAAAGGGCTCCTTTGTTAGAATGACTACTTCAAGTTCAAGTTGGGCTTTATCTGAATTTGCTTTTTAGACCTGCTTTATTTCATGTCAGATTTGGGCCCCAAACTAACTCACAAACAGGAAACCCTCAATTCAGAAGAATCAAAACCAGCAGATTCTACGTGCACCCAGTTTTTTCCCCCTTTCTTTGGAAACTGCTAGCTCGTGAGGTGCTCTGATATAAGAAAACATTAGAGAGCCTGAATGCACCAGGAGAGCGCTTCAGCCAGCTCTGCGGCCCGATGCCAGTTGAAGTAAGGAACGCTCTGGCTGTTGGGACTTTTAAATCTAGACTTAAAAGTTATTTGCTCTGTTTAGCATTTTTAAAATGGGCCTATTAGGAATTGTGCGTGCTTCAGTTTTAATTTTAACTCACCGTGATTGTGAAGCACCCTGGGATCCTTGCAACAAAGGGTGCTCCAGGAATACAAGCCGGTCTTGAGTCCTGATGTGCACCGTTGTTATGGGTGCTGGTTTGTTGTGGACAGTGGAGGAGGCTGCAGAGCTCCACACCCTAGAGAAGGTGGCCGACACCCTTTAAGAGTCTTCTTCCCACCTCTTATTCTTACTCTGAAACTTCATCCACCTTAGTCATCACCTTTTTCTTTCTCCTTTTCAAAAAAGCTATCCTCTGGTATGGCAATATTTTCCCATAAAATGCTAATCTCATTGAGTTTACTCAGAGAGGTTAAAGAGGCAAACCAGATGATGTGTTGAAAGTTAAGAACGATTAAAGCTTTAATTATTAGCACCATTTGCAATCACATTCTTCTCTAGATGACAAGACAGTATTTCCTCACTGGGTACCATCCAGACTAGGCTTGTCCCGTTTTCCTGTTAATCCAGAGTGTATTCCTGTGCAATGAAAAAATGTGGAGCTAACCAGAACAGGTGTTAACTTTATGAAACATCACAAGACGTATTTCCCAAAATGTATTGAATCTCTTCAGTTATGTTAACGTAGAACAGAGTGTAATCTCATTTTCTTTTTATTTCTTAATGGAACTCTCTTTGGAAGTGATATATTTCATCAGCAACCGCTCTTTGCCGTCATGTAATTAGTGCACTGATAGCGTTCGTTCCATAGGAGTTGAGAACGTGGCTCTGTCATCACTGATCTGTAAATTTAGGCAAGTGGCTCTCCATGCCTCAATTTTTTTCAGTCTATAAAGTAGCAAGATAATAGTACCAATTTTTCAGGACTCTTAGGAGAATTGCATAAGTTAATACTTGCAGAGCATTTAGAATAGCTCTCAGTTCTAAAGTACACTATAACATTCCTTGTTTTTCTACAACGTGGGGACTTGCAACTCAGAAACCACTCTTGTAGGTCTCATAGACTGTTGCTACCTAGAAGATTTTGAGGCAAGCATTGTTTTTAATGAAACAACCAAGAACTTTTCATTTGTGAAAAAAATTAAAGGGCTGTTTTATAACTCATGCTCACCTTTAAGGAATGCTTTTAGCACTGTCCTGAGCTCATTATAAAGTTCTGATGTGTCTTCAAGTGTAAGTGGGGGAAAGCTGTCCCACGGGGACTGTCCTCTGGGTGTTTTTCCCGGCATTACATTAACTGCCCTCACCCCTGCACCCTAATCCAAGGCCCAAACCCTGCTTCATCCCCTCTCCGTGGTACTTTCCACGTTTTCTGTGATTGTAGGTGGACTGAGTAGGATTTCTGAAAACACTACCATCACTGGTCACAAAGGGACTTGGTTTTATCCGTCATCACACTCAGGAATCTGGCACACAGTAGGGTCTCAGGAATATTTGTGAAACTAAAACAACCTCATAGAGTTTTTATCACATTTATTTTGTGAACCAATAAACTATGTCCATAGTTTTATTAGTAGTATTTTATTTGTAATCTTATCTATAATACCTTACTTTGCAAAATATTTTTTCCTACTACATTTACTTCTGATTTTTTAGCTTACTTAATGTAGTTCTGCATTTTCCTCTAAGAAAACCTACTGATATTCCAAGCTGCCCCATAGTTCTGCTTGTACTGCGATGTTCTTGAACACACGTACAAAAGTTGTATGTTTGTAAGCAGAAGAATAATCACGGGAGGCACACAGGACCCAGAGATCTAAAAAATGCTATAGAAGACCTAATTATACGCCACTGGTAAGCGCAGTCATTAACAACTTACTTCGTGCACATTTAAAGTGTTTCTTTTATAATCATGTATTTCAGCCTGACTGATAGTTTTCATTTTGTCTCAATCATCTCATATTTGAGATCCACGCTTTTTTTTACTGTTAGTCAATTTGTTTGTCTATTTCTCATATTGACGAAAGTATAAAGGAGGGGAATGTCAGTAGCAGAATCGAGTGACTTATAGCCCGAGATGCTGATGCTGCCAAAATGGAAAAGCTCCGCTTAGCACCACCCTGTGTTAGCTCGCAGCATCCCTCCATCAGCTGAGACTCCAGGGTCCCCATTTGGCATTGGAGACTCCATTTAGGCTGTAAACATGTGATGTGTGAAAAGTCAGCTGTGCGCGGGACCAGGATCACTGGAATTCAGGGAGAGCTGCAGGTGGAGATAAGTGCTCAGCCGTTCCAGAGCAGGCCTCGGGGGGCGGCTTGCCCACCCTCCTGCAGGAGCACCAGCTCGGCGTGGAACTTACGCCCCTGCCATGGACGGACAGGGCTCCTTGTTTCATGACCAACAGTCTGTCCGGCACATTTTTACCGCTTCATCATAACTCCCAAAGAGGTGATTACCAGGATCTGGCATTTTCCTAAATGGTGAAGCTTTTTCATAATGTTGATAGAGACAGCCTAGATTATTTTGATTTTTCTCTGTGACCTCATCCAGAGGTGACATTGGGTTATTTTTCTTTAGTAGACATGGGAGATCTTGGCTAACAACTCGTAAAACACAGAAACCAAGGCTGTGATTTAGCCCTCACTTTCCTGTGAAATATTGGATCAGATCTGAGTTGGACCCATGGGCCCTGCTCCCAAGGGTTTGTACAGACCCCGAAGTTCCAAGCCTCTTTGGGGGAGTTTGTATGTGGGAAGAGCTTCCGTCGGGTTCATGAGACTCCCAAGGAAAGTTCTTGGCCCTGTAAGAAGCTGAAAACCAGACTTAACTTTTCTCCCCACTTTTTAGGTATTCATACAACGAAACAAGAAATATAAAAATCTGTGAAGTGTTATAGAACTTAATTCTAGTATTTACTTTGGAAAAATGGATTGCTTGAGCTAGTTTAGTTCTTGTTTTCACTCTGGGGCTTGAAGTTTTTCAAAATGCTGTATTTAGGACCTCTGGAATTTAATACAAATTGGGTATCTATTTCTAAGTACAGATTCAAGAAATTTTACTCATCACAGAGAATGGGAGATTTAACCACATAAGGGCCATCAGAGAAAGCAGCAGCAAGATCCCAGGTGCTCAAGATTTAGAATCTTGGGAAATAATTTTCACTGTAAAATCAAATAAGACTCATTAGATTTAGATTTATCTAATGAAAAACTTGTGAAAATTCTATTTGGAGTAGCATAGTGTTTAATAATAGTATATTTTTAATAATCACATTATTAAGCAAGATACCAAGGGACTCCAACATTCCTCAAAAATAAAACTGCACTTGTGCATGTCTACAAAGTGAATGGATGATGTGTGTTACAATTGCATCATCTTCAGTCGCTGGAGAAGACCCTGTAAGACCTGTGTCTGGGAATACATAGAGGTCTCCTAGAGTATCCAGGCTGTGAGAAGGGACTTTGCAGGTTATCTAGTCCATTTCCCTTCATCCTGCAGATGAACAAGCCTAAGCCTCTATGTGCAACTAATTTGAAATACTACAAGCTCTTTTGTAATAATACACTTTTTAACAAGTATTTTCTAGTCTAAGCTCTTTGCCAACATATTCAATTCATTTGAGTAAGAAGGTTTGAGCACAGTAAGAAAGATCTAAATGGATACTTATACAAAAAGCATGGAGAATTTGGTCAAAAGATATCATCTGGGCCTATGTAAAATTACTTTAATTATGCAGAAAAGTCATATGAACTGTGAACCAGCATTTCCTTTAAAAATTATGAATTGCCCATTTAAATCATTAAGTAAAATTTCCGTGCTTCAAAACGATGACATTTTTGTCTTTAGGAACTGCAGTTAGAGGATTGAAACAGAATTGGGTGGGTTCTCGCAGTGTTTCCTTTTGTATTCCTCGGGAGCTTTGGACCCAGTTTCTGTTTTTAGCACAATACAAGGGTGACTTTGTGTGAAGGGGCCACTTTCAGGCGCCAAGATTGATCAAGATGGCAAAAGCCATAGCTATGACACCTGGAGTTTAAGTCAAATTTAGAAGTGATTAGTCTCTTCTCTGGAGAAGGACATGGCAACCCACTCCAGTGTTCTTGCCTGGAGAATCCCAGGGACAGACGAGCCTGGCGGGCTGCCGTCTGTGGGGTCGCACGGGGTTGGACACGACTGAAGTGACTTACCAGCAGCAGCAGTCTCTTCTCCACAAACCGAGATGCCGGCCATGCCCCGGTTGTATCTCCCGAGAGCATAGCTTAGAAAGCAGAAGAGGATCCAGAGGGAAGGATTTGGGGGAACATGAGCTAACATCACAAACCACACTGGACTCTTAGAAACCCTGCCGTTTGCTTCCCCGTGAACTGCAGCCCAGTCCAGACCTCGCCTTCTCCCCCAGCACCAGCTGGGGCCTACCTGAGCGTTTTCAGCAGATTCACCCCATGGCCCTGCCTCCTGCGATGCCTCTTAGAGCTTGTCCGTAGTATTTGATGTCCTTTGGGATGAAAAGAAAACCCCGCTGACTGAGAATCCCTGTGAAAACAGTGTTTGAGTATGGAGTTGATGTCATTTGATCTGAAGTTCGAGTTTGACCTTTTTAAGTTTCCCACACGCCTCGAAAAATCTGCTGTGAAAATTCAGGCCGCAGGCAGACAGGGCCTGGAGAAAGCGGAGGGCCATCCAGGCCTGTGAAGTTACACACGTCTCAAAAAATAAAAATGTAAGGGAATAGAGAGCCAGCAGTTTGACAGATTGTTCAGTAAATGCTCATTTTATTGAAAATTATAAAAAGGTGCTTAATGTCTCTGTGCCATTAATACAATACATAAAAAGGTTACTGTCAAGATTAGTGTTCTAGGCCTGAAAATTAACTACGGAGCTTCCGAAAGCCTTGCTCTGCGTCATCTGAGAGGTTAAAGGTTTCCGCATATACATTTTACACGCACAGACATTTATTTCAGAAAACAATTATTTTAGACTTTGTGCCAAAGACATTAGCAGTGATGTGCTTTCATTTCAGACATGGATGGGCTAGATATATATTACCGATAAGGTAAGAACCATGAACAATCACCTTACGGAATTAAACCTGTGCAAGATGAGTTCCCTTGCTGTCTCTAGAGTATTGCGATTCAAAACATACATTCCTTTCTACAGAAGAAGATATTCAGATTCCTTAGTTGAAATTAATTAGCATTCAGAAACCAGATAGCATGTTTTTGGGTATTCATGAGATCTCTGTTTGAAAAAAAATGTTTTTAACTTGTAGAAATGTGTTGCAACACACAGATGGGAAGAAAAAGGGGAAAAAAAAATCTCTTTAGCAAGCACTGAGTGTAAAAGGAATATTACATTTTGCACGCTCCTGATTGCTCTGTGTAAACAGTTTTTGACATCTGTCTTTATAGTTTTCGAGGAGAGGAAGACTTTGTTAAAAGAATCATTTTTATACAGCAGTCCCCATTTCAGTCTTGCTTTACCTGTATTATGAAAGCAGATGGTCTGCATGTCTTTTGAATATTTATAACTATCAAAAACAATCTCTTGCTATTCACCCTTAGGCTTATGAGATGTCAGGACTGTTCTGGTTGAAAAAAATCATCTTGGGTGTTTACAGAAAGAGGATTACATTAAGCTGAAATGACTATACATTTTCCAGTTTAATATTTGTCCATCAGCTGTTTAATCGTATTTAGATAATTGTGTAAATAAGATGTTGTAGCTTTTGCCCTCTCTGCTGATGGAGCCTGGAAGCTTTAAATGTGGGGACCCACTGTTTTGTAGAGGCTCTGGCTGCCTCCTCCCACCTCGGTTACACCATCCTCAAGTCGTTAGTAAGTTTTGATCATGATATCACCGTCCTGTTTTTAAAAAAAAAAAAAATGTGCAGGGGAAGCCTGGCTGGAGCTCACGTGAAAGCTAGGGAGCTGCTGGCTTCCGGTAAGACTGGAGTTGGTTATATTCTAATGTGCAGGTTTAGGGTCCAGCCCTCCAGTTACCCTCTAGCTATGTCATGACATTCTCTTTCTTTCCAGTGAGCATGGTATTTTGGAAAACTTTTGGTATAGTGGGGGTTAAGTGTTTCTTTGACTGGAAGCTGAGCAATCACAGATAACAGATTTTGCTGTGGTTGGTTGATTTGGCAGAAAAGCATGAACAGTTCTGGTTTAAATGACTGAATAACCTGATTAGCATTGTTTGGGGCTGGGTTTTTTGTTGTTGTTAAAGGCACAACAAAGCAATTTTAAGGGTAATCAGATCACTGTCTTTCCCCAGTTGGTGAACCGTTTTTTCCTTTTTTTCCAGTAGGTCTCACCTCTTCCCAAACCTCTTCCCTTGGCTATCAGATGACCAAGGAGAAAGAGAAAGCTTGTCTTCCTTTGGTTTCTGAATGTTATAAATGCATACCCCCAGTATCTGTCCTGTCCAGCAGGGCTTTGAAAGGATAGGATACTTTGGAAATGTGTGTGACCTCCACCAATTCCTTGTGGGTTTGGGGGTTGCTTTTTGTTTTTCAAATTCAGAGACCGGCAGTCTTTGGGAGCAAAGGTTCAGAATGTTCTAACCATATCGAAGCCAGGCGGTAGAAAAATTCCACCCTTACCTTTTCACAATTAGAAAGGTTATAAATAATGTATTTGGCTGAAAAGGAAGCTCAGCCTGTGGCAGATGGTATCATTCTAGAGAACCCGGGTTTCTGTGAAGATGGCATTCTTTCAGATCGGAACTCGAGCAGACTCTCAGAAAGAGCTGGAGCTCCTCATGGAGCGCAGACACGTGCTTTGTGGATCTTAGAAAAGCTTACAACTTGGCTCCTAGGATGAGAATATTGTGTCACACCGGGGTTAGGAGACCCACAGCCAATTTCTGCCGACTCCCAAACTGTATTTCCTGACACTGGAAGCCAGTGCCTCTTCTGGGTCTGTGTAGCGTTTGAACTTGGGATTTAAACCAAAGGAGTTTGATCAGCCTGGTTATTTTCATCTCTGAACATGGATGCTTTATGCAGGCTGGCCACCAAATGGGACTTGCCAGGCAAGTCACATACACATCTTTGTGAAAGAGACAGAGAGAGGGAGATCTCTCCTGTTGATCTGTTTAGGCGATCTGGGAGAAGGCAAGCCCCAAAGCTCTGAGACTTCTGAGACATCTGTGTGGATGTAGCTTGAAAAGCCTGGGGCAGGATCTCTTGCAAATTCAAGAGCCAACAGTTCCAAGAGCTCTGGGTGGGAGCTGGATAACCAGAAGTGATGGATTGAAAAGATTCCTCTGATAATGAAGCTGCCATAACCTTTGACCTTTAAGAAAAGAGGATGGCTTTCTGGTAGCCTGCAGAGATGATCCATGTCAGTGACCTTTTATTGATCCCCATCGATGTGCCCAGCCCTGTGATGGGTCCAGGCTATACGGAGATAAGCCCTGAGGCTCACTGCCTAGCAGGAAAGAAACAGCTTGACAAGACCATCATGGTGCCCAAGAAAGGCATGCTTGCGCTGTCAGGAAGGGCCTTGCAGCAGTTCCCGCTGAAGTTAGCCCCTAGGTGAGCCGCGGCAGCTAGAGATGGGAGAGGGCACAGAGCTGACGTGTCAGAGGAGAGCTGTGTGTCTTACTGGTGTCGTCTGCCATGTGGGGCCTGCAGGCCAGCTTCAGAAGGTACCACCAGGTTGGAGTATTGAGACCATTCCAACGGAAATGCTCTTTTCCGTTGAGGTTTTCTCTGGTTACCCCTCGATCCGACTGGTCATTGGATCATTAATTTGTATCTTGTGTGTTCTTCATAAGAAAATTTCTCTGACTTAAAAACGCTTCGTTTGAAAATTGTATGTAAGACTTGAGTTATTTAAAGCGTAGTCTTTGGGCTGATCTGAAATGTGATCATATGATAAAAGCCAATGTGAAGGGAGGTGGAGGGTCGTCATAGTGATTAACTTCTCTTAACTCCATGCTCAGCGTGTTACGGGCTCTGTGTTCATTGCACCACACTCATCATGCTGTTCATTGTCTGTCCACGCACCTCCTCAGGTCCTGTTTTCAGCGACCTAGTCCAGTGGTAGACACACACTGGTTCCATAGTTGTTTGCAGAATGAATTAACGGGTTCTCAGAACAGCCCCGTGAGGCGGCTTCTGCTGCCATTCCCATTAAGTATGGGGACGGTCCTGGTCGTTGATTAATTCAGCCAAGGTCGCCTGACCAGCGTGCAGCACACCCTGGACTTGCACGTGGGTTTGCTGATTCTGCTTCATCAAACACACACGTGAAAAGTGCACGTCGCTCAGTCGTGTCTGACTCTGCGACCCCACGGATGTACAGCACATGGGATTCTCCAGGCCAGAACACCGGAGTGGGCAGCCTTGCCCTGCTCCAGGGGGTTTTGCAACCCCACGGAGGTACAGCGCATGGGATTCTCCAGGCAGGAACACCGGAGTGGGCAGCCTTGCCCTGCTCCAGGGGGTCTTCCCAACCCAGGGATGGAACCCAGATCTCCTGCATTGCAGGCAGATTCCTTACCAGCTGAACATGTAGTGTGTATATAATTTGTGCCAGGTGTTTGGGATGGAGAGAAATAGAGAGCCCCAGACCTGTATGGACTCACAAGTCAGTGAGTCGTCTTTTTTAGAGGGTAATCGTTTTGAATCAGGATCTCCTTGTGAATGACAGAAGCAGCCCAAGCCTCTCTCCTTAGAAACATGGGTCTTTGTCTGCCCGCCCCCTTTCCCGCCTTACCCTGTAGCAAAATATTATCATCTTGACTCTGTTCTTTGTATTATCAAAGCAATAGGTATTTATGTCCAAATTTGAAATACACAGCAAATGTGATCTTTCAAATGCCACGTGCCTCACAATTTTCTGAGGTCTCCCTACCTTGGAACTCATAGACCTAGTCAGATGCCATGCCCAAGCCTTCAATAGAGACTTTACCACAAAGAAAAATAAAAGTCTCATGTAGTGGCTGACTGAGCAATCTGGTTGTCCAAATCACTGCATATTGTTCCAATAAAAATAGAGGTGACCCCAAGTTACCTGAATTACGGGCTATTTCCCAGCCCCCCTAAAAGCACATAAAGAGAATCTAGAAAGTTGCTCTGGCCTGCTCCATAACCTGTGGATTAGCCTTTTGATTTATGTCTCGCTTAGGCTAATATTTATATTAATCAGAGTTTCCCTGAGCACGCATCACTTGACGGAGTAGAAAGCATCCAGAAAGTCACTTAAGGACAGTGCATACCAGTTTAGGGTTGAACGAGGGCAGGGGGAAGCTTTGATGATCACGCACATATGGATATTATTTTCCACATATGGATAATAATGAACTACATAGCACTGTTACATATGGGCTCCACTTTTATGAGAATGTTTCAGAATTTTTTTCTTTTTCCCCACACATTATATATTTTTCTCCACCCCCGCCCCCATATATTTTCCTCTGGGTCTACTGAATCACATTAAATTGAAATGATCTGTGTACATGTCTCTTCCTAATTGAGGGTAAACTTGTTGTGGCAAAGGCTGTTTCTTAACACCTCTTTGTGTCTAGTACCAGCCAGTCAGATAGTAGGTGTGAGCCCAGAGCAAGTCTCATACACAGAACTATCCACAAAGTCAAGTAGCCTGGACTTGTTTGTGAAAAACCTCAGCAAAATTTCAATATTTCGTACCTTTCTAAAATTAAGAATAAGCTACATGCAAAATTTGCATGTACTATTACCTTAACATTTAAGAATCTCCCTGCACGTCTAAATTGAAGAGTAATAGTTTTTTAAAAATTGGACCAAAGTAGAAGAACATGGGCTCTCGCCCGTTTGCAGAATCACTGTGATCCATCAGCCATCTCCTTCGTTTTATTATCGTTGACTTTATTGATCCGTCATTAACAATAGAGTAACTGTGATTGAAGCTGATGGATTGTTAACTGGATCAGGTAGATTTCTGGCTCTGGTTTTGGCAACCTTGCTAAGTATCTTTTTGTACCCTGGACTGAGGGACACTCTTAGTCTGAATTAATGGCAGAGTATCACGAGCACATTAAGAATGTCTTTTTAGAGAAATAAAATGTGAAAATGACTATCAAGTAGAAAGTGTCAAAAAAATGTCATTGTGGCTCTTAGGATAGCCGTGTTTTACATCGATAATGTAACTCCAGCTTATCCTTCCCTGGAAGTTCTTCAAGGATCCCCTAGATTTACGTGTTACGAGAATGTGTGCGTGTTACAAAATTAACACTGATGAGAGGTGTCAGGAGAATCAGTGATAGCCAAAAGGGCTCTACATTAGAAGTAGCTTAAAGAAGATAATGGTGTAAAAGATACTTTTGTTCCCAAACTGGCTTTTCTGGTTGTGTCTCACCTCCCAAACAGTTGCCTTCTGTAAATTGTTTGTCATGGATCAACTGAAGTCTGAAAGGTAAGTTCTCATGTTTCTCCATATAGGAGAACAGATGGGTGCTGCAGAGTCTAGTTATTCCTACAACTCAATGGAGAAATAAAGTTAGCCACTACTAGAGAATATGAGTGTTGTGGATCAAGTCACTGGAATGACCAGGACCAAAACTGGCAGGGAAGAAAATACTTTTCCATGTTGAAAATGAGTTTAAAAAAGAAAAAGAAAAAAACATACCCAGTAATACGTCAAAATCGTCTTTCTTTCTTCATTTTTCTGTGTTAAACTGCTGATTCTGTCTCACAACTTTTCGTTAGACGCAGGATGAGGATAAGTGACAGGTTGTTTTCTTTGTTTGTGGTATCCTCAAGAAACAACCCACCATGAAATGCATAGACTTAAAAATGTTACACTCAGTTTGAAATTCAAAACCCAAATTTTATATGAAGCTAGCAATAAGATGGCAGCATGCTTTTTTTTCTTCTGATAGAAGATCTTTGTGAATAGTTTGTTTCTTCTTAAATGTGGTCAGTCAGCCTTGGAACAGTGTTAATTTACCTGCGATTGAAACCCAAATGCTATGAATAAACAGTGTAAGGGGTGTTTCTCAAACTTTAATGTGCAGGCAGCCCTCCTGGGGATCTGATTAAAATGTAGATGCTGATTGCCCTGGCCTAGCTTAGGGCCCAACCTTCTGCATTTCTAGTAAGTTTCTGGATAATGCTGGTCCCTGGGCCGTCCTGGGACTTGCAAGGATGGAGATTTAGGCACCACACCACAAAGGCATTTATCTATGAACTGCAATCAGAAAGTCATCTCCAAGTATTTGGATTTATTGGGATGCATGGACAGTTGTCTGCCCAAGAATAGATGACATTTCCCATACCTACTAGAGCAGAGTCTGTGGGTGTGATCGCTTTATAGCAGTCTCAGTGGGCTGCAGCTTTCTACTGAAATAAGCGTTTGATGATCTACTTAATGACTTTGAAGAAGTTGCGGCTTTAGGCTAAAGTGTGAAGCAAAAACGTATGGGTCCTCCGTGGATTAACAAACAAAAACGAGTTTGCACAGCTGAAATCATGACCATGTTCTCTCTTGTTCCACTGTGTGTCACAACTGCTCTCCCCCTCTCCGTGCAGAGCATGATCTCCTCCATTGTGAACAGCACTTACTATGCAAATGTCTCAGCAGCAAAATGTCAAGAATTTGGAAGGTGGTACAAACATTTCAAGAAGACAAAAGATATGATGGGTAAGCAGAACGCCGTCGCAGAGGTGGCTCCGAACTGCCGCGTGTCGTTTGGGGGTTTCTCCAAGTCACGTGTGCAGCCAGGCCTTGTGATTGCCCAATTAGAGATCGATTTAGACTGTTTCTTGGAGGGTGGGGAGTGGGTCTGAGTATAATGAGATAATTAAATTCAATAAATGTTTGTGTTTAAATCAGCCCAACTGACTTGGTTGTCAGACGTGCAGGAGATGGAGGTGGGGGTGGGGCCTGAGCTGTCATTTTTTTTAATGTCTCAGTGAGGGCCTAACCAGGCCTGGAATAGTGAACAGAGGCTGTGGGTTCTCAGAGACAAGTCATGCTTTTATGGGGTTTTTTGTTGTTTTTTGTTTTTCTTGGTTTTGTTGGAGAAGAAGGGAGAGTGCCAGATTTTACACCCAATGTTTAAAGACGTTAAATTGTATTTATAGTCTCCGCATGGAGATCGGGTAATGATTGGAGCGGTTGTCTCCAGTCCCCTAGATGGGGGCTTTGGGTGGGTCTGCTGCTTTCTGGACCATCCATCACCCAAGAACCATTGCATCATTCCTCGATTCTACACGCCACGCCTCCTATCTTAACGTGTAACTTTAGGTCAATATTTGTTACTCGGGAACACATTAAAATGATCTACAGTGTGAGGTGACAGATAAAAGTTGTTTGTTGTACCTGAGCATTTAGATTATGACGTTTTTCCCCCTGTTGAGTCTGTTAGTGTTTGTAGAAGCAAATCCCGTGATTAAGGTTAATGTTTTAATTTCTATTAATGTTTTCTTTCACATACTTGCCCCTTCCAAATAAATGTTTTAAAATAATATAGAAATGGGATGTTTAATATGCATGGCATTATGTCATGGTTTCAGTCTATCTCTGTTTACTTCCATTACATTGATTTAATAAAACAGCAATAATAACTTCTCCTTAAGACTTTAAGAGGCAGGAGAACCTGAATTTTGAGCCTGTTTTAGCTTTTAATATTTGAAGCAAAATCATCCATCTACCAAAACAGATTCTTTGCCTTTTATAGCTTAGAGCTGTAATGAAGACAATACATCATTTTTTGGAATAATTGCTTGAATTACTATTCCCTGTGAATGGCCCACTTGGGCTGATAGCACTGGTTGAAATGGAAGTTTCTTCCCCCGTTTTTAGTTATATTTTGCATACATCAGTGATTATAGCGATATGATCAGTTCCTCTAAATGTAAAGCCAGAATATTTAGTAAAAAGAGAAATAATGATGAAAATCAACCCAGAGTCCACACCTGGGAGGCATGGTGTACTGTTTATTTATTTATTGGCTGCACCGCACGGCTTGGGGATCGAGCCTAGACCCACAGCCGTGAAAGTATGGAGTCTTAACCACTGGGCCCCCAGGAGATCCCCGTGGTGTGCTGTTTAGGACTCGCTTACCTACCACCGTCAGCTCTCAGTTCAAGAGCATCAAGGCTGTCTCTTCCTTGTAGCCGCAAAGCATTTGACTGCCTTACTGCTCACTCTCAGCCAGTCCACATGAGGTGTCTAGCCAAGGGAGAAACATTCATCCCAGGTGGGTGATAATTAATTGAAAAACGGTGACAACATCACCTTGTACCGGGATGACTCCCCACCTCTCCCTTGAAAGATTGTCATTAGCGTCTGGTGATGGCCACAGCTTCTTCAAGAAGCATTTGGATTTCAGCGACTGGGTGTACTGGCTTGCAGTATGAAAAATCGGTTTCTTCGTTCTAGGCGGTGATTGCGGCTCTTCGTGCCACCTAACTTGAGAGCTATAATTCAGTGAAACAGGACGTGTAAAATACTCAGCCCAGGGTTCAGTCTGAACTCAGTTATCATTACTTATCATTATGACCCCTTTTATTGATTATACGGATTACTTTTTTAAACTCACAACTGGTTTAAAATTGAACATAAATAATATTTAGATCATTTTTCTTTCAAACCTTTTTCTTGAAGTGGTAACAGTTTATGTATGTGTGAAGTGAAAGGTGCTCAGTCGTGTCTGACTCTTTGCAACCCCATGGACTATACAGTCCATGGAATTCTCCAGGCCAGAATACTGGAGTGGGTAACTTTTCCCTCCTCCAGGGGATTTTCCCAACCGAGGGGTAGAACCCAGGTCTCCCACATTGCAGGTGGATTCTTTACCAGCTGAGCCACCAGGGAGTCTAATATATGTATCTCCAAGTATTTGTTCCTTGTAAATATATATAGGGCTCCCCGGGTAGCACGGTGGTAAAGAAGGTACCCGGCAATGCAGGAGATAGGAGAGACTGACTGAGGTTTGATCCCTGGGTCAGAGAGATCCCCTGGGGTAGGAAGTGCCAAATCACTCTAGTATTCTTGCTTGGAAAATGCCATAGACAGAGGAGCCAGGCGGGCTACAGTCCATGGCGTCGCCATATATATATATATATGGATATTTCTTTTTTTCTACAATTGCATATGATGTTTTCTTAGCTTCACTCTTTCTAGTCACCACTAAGCAACTAGGATTTTTCTAGAATTTTTTTTTTTTTTTTTGGTGGGCATCTGTACCACCTGGCTTGTGGGATCTTAGTTCCCCGACCAGGGATTGAACCCAGGCCCTCGGCAGTGAAAGCACCAGACCCGCAGGGAATTTCCCGAGAAGCTGTTTCAAAATACATGTTGCTTTTATAAGCCTTCGTGGGATCAGAAGTAATAGCGAATAATAATTTGACCCCAAAACTAGTCACGTAGAATGTGAAGATAATGGATTTCGGGCCTTAAATCTAAACCACATCACAACATTAGAAAGTGTGTTCCCGCTTTCAGAGTTGGTGGCCGGGCGCGGAAAAGAAAGGTAAACTCACAGCCGGTTGGGTTCTGTCCTGAGATGCTCTGGTTTCGCTGGACCTTCCGCGCCCGTGCCTCTCCGTGCTTGGGGAAAGCTCAGGGCGCCTCAGCAGTGCGGAGTACCGCTGGCTAACGTGGTTTTCCCTCTCGCCCGCTGCAGTGGAAATGGATAGTCTGTCGGAGCTGTCCCAGCAGGGTGCCAACCACGTCAGCTTCGGCCAGCAGCCTGCCCCGGGGAGCACGGCGGAGCAGCCCCCCTCGCCGGCCCAGCTGTCCCACGGCAGCCAGCCCTCCGTGCGGACGCCGCTGCCCAACCTGCACCCCGGGCTGGTGTCGACGCCCATCAGCCCGCAGCTGGTCAACCAGCAGCTGGTGATGGCCCAGCTGCTGAACCAGCAGTATGCCGTGAACAGACTTCTAGCCCAGCAGTCCTTAAACCAGCAGTACTTGAACCACCCTCCCCCCGTCAGTAGGTCTATGAATAAACCTTTGGAGCAGCAGGTCTCCACCAACACAGAGGTGTCTTCCGAAATCTACCAGTGGGTGCGTGACGAGCTGAAGCGGGCAGGCATCTCGCAGGCAGTCTTTGCACGTGTGGCTTTTAACAGAACTCAGGTCAGTGTTGTTCATTTGAACGTGGTTCTTCTCTGTCTTGCTCTTCCTTCTTTGATCCGGGCTGTGCTAACCTTTATTCTTCTGCCGTGTAATGTTAACATTTTCTCCTGCCCTCCATATGATCTGTTCCTGGGGGTGCCTACATTTCAGCGCTTCTCTGCTTAGCAGAAACCTCTCCTACCAAGAGAAGGCTATGTACAGATGGATCCTGAATCAGTGGCCTTGAAAGAACAAATGTCAGAAATATTTCAAGTTGACATTACCTATGCTTTTACCTAACGGAAACACAGAGTGTCGTAGCCAAGGGAGAAAGGTTTCAGCACTTGGTCAAGGCCACTGGTAGGACTCCAGGCTTCTAGCTGACTAGCTTCCTTTCCTAGAGCAGGGATCAGCCAGACTTTTTCTGTAATGCGCCATATAGTAAACATTTGAGGTTTCGAGGGCATAGTAGCCATAGAAGTAAACGCATGGATGTGGGTGTGGTGTTTCAGTAAAACTGTTTACAAAGCGGGCGCTGGAGCGGGTAGGCTTGCCCTTGGAAGCCTTGTTTGAGACTTCTCACTGAGTTTTGCATACACCCCTTGCTTTCACGCCTTTGTCCTCCTGGGCAAATTCCTGTGAAGATACTATCAGCAGGGAGGATACTTCGCAGGACCTGGAGAGGGTGATCCAGGGGAAGGCCTAAGATAAACACTTGTGAAAAGCCCTAAACAAAGAGTGAATGAGAGGGTTTTTTTTTCTTTTTTTGGCAATTAGTACAATATATATGGTGTTTATTTCTGGCCCGGGCACCCACAGACACACACACACCAAAAAACAACCCAGGAGAACGTGTAACTCTGATTATCAGTGAGGACGTGATGTCTTTTCACTTTCTTGTTTTGCCTCTGGTATTTCTTTGGTCCGTTTTTTTCTTTTTAAGCCTGACTCATACTTTCCTTTCATATTTAAGTTATTTTATTACATGATTATAAGAATAAAATCCTGGTACAAAAATATCTAGTATTAATTCCTTGCTGGCAGAGTTTCCATACCTAGGAGAATCCCAGCTGTGACTTATTTTCAGCTTGCCTTCGCTGGATTGAAAGTTAGGAGGCCTTATAAAACCTTTAACTCCGTGTGTGTTTTGGGGTTCTTGAACTTTTTTTTATATATCATTTGTCTGTGTTTAAGGGGATGGTTCAAAAGTTTTTTCTCAGGTTGCAAAACTGTAGGCGCTTGCCTAGTTTTGTATCTTTAACTTAAAAGTATATTCATTATTAGCTGGTCCCTTTAATCTGACAGCCCTGTTCAATTGGAGGGTCATTGTTTTAGAAGAATGAAGTGAACAGATGAAAGAATCAAGTCAGCCTTCTTGATGCTCCCGTTTCTGGCAGCAGCATCACGTTTGTAAATAGTTGACTACCAGTAGTTCTTAGGTCTACTGGTTGACTACCAGTAGTTCTCAGTCCTGGGCAAAAACCAGGCAGCTCTCTGCATAAAAGTTCAGTAAGACGCTTGTTGAACTGAATTGAATGACCACAAAGATAGCATTGACATGGACACAGATGACTCACAGATTCACTGTGAGTGAATTTTGGAAGTTGAGCAAATTGTTATTTCTTAAAGGACCGAGGAAAGTGTGTTTTATTTGGTGAAGAGTGTCCAGCTAAAGGAGAGAAGGGTTAGGTCACTTCCATCGGGGCATTTTTTTCATCTTTGGGGCTCTCATGTCCCAGGCAGGCATCGCCCTGGAGAGTGACCATTTGTTCTTCTTGGGTTTTCACGTGGACAGATTCCATAGATATCAGTAGGATTTGTTACTGGGAAAAAGGCAGAGTTCTCCCTTTTTTTATACCCTATCAGTCTCTCCCAAAGGATAGTTATTTCTGTGGTTAGCATCGAAAACAGTGACTTAATGTTTTTGAGGGAGAGAGGGGAATGAAGTCTGGGTACAGCTTGATATCCATCTCTTTATTAATAATAGCCGGTTGAGAAACAGTCATTACTGAAAAATTGTCTGGAGCCCCCAGTGACAGAGGGGTTTGGTTTTAAACCTTTATATTGCTAATTGGGACTCCTCCGTCAAAGTGGATGTTGGCCATGTTTGTAGCTGTCTGATTTCAATGAGAGTAATTTTTTAATGTGTATTTAAGGATCCACTTTTGGGGAATTCACTTTAAAGCATGCACGCACGCGTGTCTTTTCAGTGGTCATACTGAAACGCCACGCTCACGCACGCGCACACACGCAGCTGCGTTTAGTTTAATGATTATACATTCGTATGCGTGCGTGTAGTGTGTTTATTTCAAAGTGTATGCATTTCAATAAAAGCAGGTGCAGCGTGAGAGTGTATGGTGTGCGTTTGGAGGACGAAAATACACATGCTAATGCATATGTATAGAGCAGGAGCTCTGCAGAGTTAAACCACGCACACATTTGTGTGCGCTTATTACAATGTGCAAGCTCCAGGTTTAAAAAAAAATGATGTAAAATATGTACATACAAATGCAGAGTTCTATGATGTGATCAGATAAAGACACTGGCCCCCTATAAACAGTACATGAAAACATTCATATAATAGATAATGGTACTGTGAGCTGAGGCTGTTTTGCCATTGATAGCTCTGTACAACTCTAAAATCCTGGATCTCTTGTTTTAACTCTTCTTTGGAGAATTTTCTCATCATATTAATTGGGTCTCCTAATTTAAAATCTATCCCTCTCTTAAGATGTTCATGTATCACTTTTTTAAAAAGGTTAAAAACTAAAAGGTTTTTAAAAGTCTACCTTTTCTGAAAGTTTGTGATGAAATTGGTATGATTTCTTGTTTTGAGGACTTCTCTACCTTCTGAATTGAGGGGCATATGTTCTTTAATTGCTACTGAAGATACCAGCTCTTAGCATCTGCCATTCATTCAGTTATGCCTACTTGATGTCTTTTTAATGGAAACCCATGGCTAAAATTAATTGCTGAAGCTTCTAGACTTATACATTTCAGTTCACTTCTCTGTATTATTGCTATTTAAAGGTCATTATAGAAGGAAATACATACTTTAGCGCCTCTCCCCCTTTTTTTAAAAAATTTAACCCAGAGTTAACTGTGATCCCGTCCAGCGGCTTTTTTCCTAACCCCCCTCCGCTTGTCTTCGGCACACTTTGTTTTCCAGTAAAATAAAGAATGAAGATGGATTATTCAAAACTGATAACAGTAATGGACCATCATGCAATGTTTTATTGAATTTGAGTCCTGTAAATTATGTGGTAGAGAGAAATTTGCCTGCTTAAGTATAACAGAAATTGCTACTGTGTTCCTATAATTCTTCGCAGTGTAATTTAAGAAAAGTCCACTCTCCATATCACTATTGAATAGAAGGTAAAAGGTGCTTACCCCACCGTGACAGCTCTGGTTTGGCCTCCCAAACGGCAGAGATAAATGTGTCTGCTTATAACTCGCTTGGCCTGAGTCCAGGGCAGTAGGTGGAGCTTGAAAGTAGTCTTTCACCTGGACACGTGATTAAAAATTCACCCAACAGCAGAAGCAGGTAGCCCTGAAGAATTTGCTACATGTTTTATTTTTAGGAGGCGATTTCATCAGATCATATTTTTCTTCTGAGGGCTTTGAAGTTCCATGAAGCTGATAAAAATCTATTTGAATCAGTGATTATGTTCAAAGAGGAGACGAACAGGAGGCCAGACAGGCCTTTGTTCAGATTGGCAGTCTCTTTCGCTTATCTGCTGTTTTCAAGAATTCATAATTAGCTTTTGGAAGTACTGATAGTATTTATTGAAGGTTTTTCTTTCTTTTCCAATTACTAATGAATTTTACTTGTAAACTCTTTCTGGAATATAAAAAAGGTTTAGGAATTCATCAGCAAGTTCACTCTTTAATTGAAAACATTGGAATTCTCACAACTGTCGTGGAATGACGACGCAGAATAAGTTCACGTTTTCACGTACAGAGCACATGCTGAACGGTTTGACGACACAGTACAATGAAAAGCAGCTTCTCATTTCCCATGAGATCGGTATCCACGAGTTGCGGGTAACTCACTGTATAACATACAAAATCCAGGTTCTTTTTGGAAACACGAATGACTGATGATTTTAATTTTGTTCAACAAATTTATTGAGCACCTGTAGGGCACAATATTGATGTATGTTAGTCAGCGATAGAAAGCATGGTACACGGTGACTGTGAGATGTTGTATTTTTAGCATGAAGAAGAGTTTTGATCAGAGAGCTTTCTTACTCTCCACCATGGGGGATTACTACAAATGACCTTGACCTAATGTGACAATCTGAGCTAGATTTTCAAGCATGAGAAACAGGAAACAAGACCACATACATCTTGAATTCATAAATGCAGCTGCTCAAGTCACCGCAGCCTGAGCAGGAGCAAAGCGTACATTCCCAAATTGTAATTCTCACGGCATTCGTTTCGCGTCCAGAATGTTCTCAAGTGACGTCATTTTTTGGAAAGTAATTAACACATTCTAATCAAACATTTTCTAATAATATTTTCAAGCATTTCCACCAGGGGGCACTCCCCTCATTGAAAGCCTGGGCCAAAAAAAAAAGAAAAAAAAAAAAACCCTGAAGGTTTTGTAAAGCACCTGAGACTGTCTACACTGGCTGCTTTAGAGCTCTTGGAATCTCCCAGGATTTGCGATCTCAGTCTAGACCCTCCAACACATCCCAGCTGAAAACCCGTACTTGCTCTTGTTAGAATAATTAAGTGAAAATAAAACGCTTTGCCCCGAAAATACTTTGTATGCTCAAAGGTTGGCTCATGCCAACCTCAAAATGTGGTTAGAGAAATTTCTAAATTCTCTCCCAAGTGACCTGCTGCTACTTCAAGCTATACAGGAATGACTCAGTCTCATGTTAACAAGCCTTGATGTCGTTATGGATTGTTTCATGTGTTGGTTTTCTCACTGTGGTTCTCTAGTGGAAAGAAAGGATATTTTGTTGAGATCTCTGAATATCTAATTTCAAATTTCCCAAATATAATAGCATCCTAAATGTTTATAGGATCTCTTTTGAGCTGAAATTATTTTTTGAACTATAGTTGATTTATGGTGCTGCGTTAGTTCAGATGTGAGGCACAGTGATTCAGGTTTTATATATGTGTGTATATATGCACATACATATATGTGTATACTCTTTTTCAGATTCTTTTCCCTTATTATCAATTATTGAGTATCGCTCCCTATGCTGTGCACTGGGTCCTTGTTTATATGTCTGTATATATTGTTTATTTATATAGATGTTATTTAGATATGGCAGTGTGTGTGTGTGAGTCCGTCTCCTGACCTGCCCCTCCTCCTCCCTCTTTGGTAACCATAAGTTTGTTTTCTGTGTGTGAGTCTGTTTCTGCTTTGTAAGTGAGCTCGTTTGTGTCGTACTTTAGATCCCACATGTAAGCAGTATTATGCCATGTTAGCTTTGTCTGACTTCACTTAGTATAATTTCTAGGTCCATCCATGTTCCTACAAAAGCTTTTTAAATTACTGAACAGTTACTGCATATAAACGTCTTACAGAGTGCCACAGAGCTTTCCACTAAAGGCTTACTTTGAGTAAATTAATAATTACTATTAGAATTTTCCCATGGGGAGCATAACTTGTTCTTAAGTTTCTGTCACCTGTTTGTAATTTTTTTCCTTTTATGCTCCAAATACACATAATCCATTTAATAAATATTTTTCAAACATGTGGCAGGCATTGTTCTGAGATAATATTAAAGGGTATTAGATTATTCTACTTGAGGAATTTATAACATTGTATTTATATGTACTATATGTTAATATCTCTTTCCCTATGGTTAAGATAGACTGCTTTGCCAAGTACATCTTTTAATATCTTTAAAATTTTTTATCCCCATTTGGTGGACAGGATTGGAGAGCAGGGGCTTTTTTTTTTTTAACACCTATTTTAAAGATTGTTTCTGAGACCTACATTTTTGGTTTCAACATGACGTATCAAAACCCCAGTCAATCTAATTAGTTGGTCTTGTGCAAATTAAATAGCTGGGTGATTGACAGCCTGTTTGACTAGATTTTAGTTAAATTGACTGGATGTTTTGCTTTTGTGTAGACACAGTTGCAGCATTACCTGTCAGTATCGTGAATGAAAGGACACACACCCTTCATCCTTCAGGCTCCTTTCTTAGGGTGAAGCTGGCTTCCCTTGTGTGGGCCAAGTGAGAAAGCAGAATGACCTCCTGAGCCCTCTGAGCCCGTTGGAGGTTCTTTTTAACAGCAGTCTACAGATCATTTTTAAAGTGGACACCGCTTTTATATTGTATGTTCCCAACTGGTACAATAGGCCTCATTAGCCCTGAGGAATTGGGAACAAAACCAGGTTTGTGCTTCTAGGAAAACCATGAAAAAACCCCAGTGTTAAACCCCGGGGCTTGGTTGTTTTGACACTTTACCTCCCTGCCCCAAAAGGACCCCATCGTCATTTTTTCAGGGTTATCAGAAAGTGAAATTTGCAAATTACAAAGAGGTCTTGACAACATTTTATCCTGAGCCATATTGTGATAAACTGAAACATAGAAAACAAACATGACTTGGCATTCCCTGCATTGTTTTATGTGGGAGATTGAAGAGGTGAGGGCTACTCAGCCCTTACCAAATGGGCAGGAAATGTTTCTAATCCTTGTATTTCATATAATCCCTTAAAGAGAATTGTGGAAAACCACCCACTTAAAAAAAAAATTCTTGCAAAAATTAAAGTAGTTGACAATGCTCTGTTGTTTGGGAGGAGCACCGAAAGGCATTCACTAATAATGGTCTGTGCATTTCTTCTAGCACTAATAAAAATATTCCTCAAGAAATGGGATCATTACAGAATTTGATAATATTCTTTTTCATGGCGTACTACGATGGTATTTTGCAACATGGAAAAGGGGTTATGTATCTCATGTAAAGGGTGGTTTGTGAAGTTCAGAACTTCAGCCTGTTCCTGGGTGGTGTATAGCAGGCATAGGGGTTGTCAGGATAGTCTCCTTAAGGGTAAATAGAATCACTTGTGATTGACTCCAGTCGTTTGAAAAACCAAGGAATAACGTAAAATTCTCGCCTAGGAAAACCTCGTGTCCTTCTTTCATGAGGGCTTAGTGATACTCTTTCCTAGTATGTTACGATTCATCTTCGAGTCTTTTCTTTGTAAACCCTGCTTCTCTCGAAATGGCTTTGCATCTTTACATGTTGGGCTGTTGGCATTCCGCTGCCTTTGTGTAGGCAGCTTGAGAACTGTACAGTTCAGTGCTGTTGTATTATGAGCATTTCATTTATTCCTAACTTGCCTCAATCCTCACTCTGTGAAAGATTTCATGGCAAGTTAAGCTGCTCAGAGGAAGGAGACCAATTAGGCTGTTGCCGTTTATGTTATGTGTAAAGCAGACGCTTAATAAAATTAAGAACACAATTGAGGCTCTCTTCTCCACCACTTCAATTGTAACTAATATATTCCTATGTAGAATTGATGCTTCTGACTGTTCATTTTCCGAGCAGAATGGAGACGAAAAGGCAGGCATCCCCACGGACGGGCAGGGACCCGCTCACCCTGTGCCGTTCATTCCCCACAGGGCTTGCTTTCAGAAATCCTTCGAAAGGAAGAGGATCCCAAGACTGCGTCCCAGTCTTTGCTGGTAAACCTTCGGGCTATGCAGAATTTCTTGCAGTTACCGGAAGCTGAGAGAGATCGAATTTACCAGGATGAAAGGGAGAGGAGCCTGAATGCGGCCTCGGCCATGGGTCCTGCCCCCCTGATAAGCACACCGCCCAGCCGCCCTCCCCAGGTGAGGCTCGTTTTCTTCCTCATCCTTTGCTGCTTTTGGTTTTTGTTTAAAAAAAAGGCTAAGGAAGATTCTCAATAAGAAAATAGAAAGATGCTTAGGGAGATTTTTTAAGGAGCAGTAATTCATAGTTGCTTGAGGAGAATTTAGTCTGAACTCACTAACTCTGGTTTAAAAACAATAAGCTACTAATTAGATGGGAAAAATCACTTTGCGTTGCTTCATTTTGGGGGTGAAAAGTGATCTTTAAATGGGATATTTAGCCCTACTACTATTAAGTAAAAAAGTGTTTTAAACTCAACAGGAAAATGTGATGAAGTCCATTTTATCCCTACCAGTTTTAGAACCACCATTTGAATAGTAAATAAATAAAAATAAATAAATAATTCCATTTGTATTTATGCTTTCCGATACGAACTGCAGCTGGTACCAATTACACATCATCTCGTTTGTAATCTTTCATAATTAAGTTTAATACAATCCTTAAAGGCAGCTTTAAATGGACTGATAAGGAATTCCATCCATATTCCCAGAAATGGGCACATTCTCTGTTTTCCACATTTTTGCACTTTTTAGAAAAGTCACCTTCCTTGATTATTTTTTAAATCAAGTTTAAAAGGTGGCCTTATAACTATTATAAAAATTCAAGAAGTTAATTTCAGCACAAACTATTAGATATAAGCATGAGAGTGGATTAGACTTAAAATCGTCAAGGAAGTGTATTTCTTACACATTTAATTTCTGTTTTGTGCAGTTCTTAAAAATAAGGTCAGCTAAAATGACAAAAAGTGAATATGGAATACTAAAGTACTTATGTAACATAATGTCATAATGAAATTATCTCTTAATGTTAATTTCATCCATAGTAAAAAATAGCCATTCATTTCCAAGTATAGAAATAAAGAGATGAAACTGCCACAGAAACTCCATAAATGAGAAATAGACATAATATACAGCCACTCGTGGAGGGTCTTAAGTTGCATACTGTGATGTTCTGAAATGATTGCTTTTTAGAAACGTCACAAAAGTCCATTTTCTCCATTTTATTCAATGAAAATCAATTTGGTCCTGATGTCTGTAAGGGCAGAGTAAGGAAGGCACTGTAATTGTGAGTAGGAAAGACATATGTCTCTAGCAGAAAAGAATGGCTCCCATATACATTCATACATAGCCATCTCCTACATATACACGTATTGAATTTGATCTGTCAAGGCTTCTGTAAAATACTCCCTACAAATAAGAACGAGGAACTCTTTATATACATATATGACATTTGTAAGAGTGATTAAACAAACTACTCTCCTTTGGACTTGATTGAGCACTCAGTTCATGGTGTTCAGAGTTAATTCACGTACCATCGGTGACTTCACTGCTGCAGTCGTCATTGGAGGGCCTCTGGGCACTTAATCTGCAGTACTAGCGAAAGAAGGACTTACTTAAGACCAGTGTGGATTTAATTGTTGAGCTTCTTTCTTCTTCTTTTTTTTAGTCTGTTCAAATATTTGGCTTAGTAGTTCCCTACTATAGCTTTTGTTTTCTAGGATTTTAATGCTTTTATTTGCTTTTCAAATGTGAGTCTGCTCTCCTTATTCATCAACTGTTTTCTTTAGCCAAAATAAGATTAATTCTTAACTGTGATACTTATTTTGGTATACTTGTAAGATACTCAGGTTGCTTTCCTGTATGTATATCTAAAGACTATCTCTGATGACAAGTTGGGTTAGAAAATATAATTTTTTATTTTGGCCTGAATTACTGATGAACTGGTTGAGCCACCCTCAGCTGATGTGTTAGTTCTCAAGAAGAGTTGAGACTAGGCCTTTTAGCTTGGATATTTAGCCAATGATGAATGTACTTGGATACAGCAAAGTCTTAATGAAGATCTTTCATAGAAAAAAGATTTTATTTGCACAGTAGTATTGTCCATCTAACAAAACTCTGAAATGAGTCTGATATGTGTGAATAATTTTATCCCACTGCTTCCTATAAATCTTGAGGGATCTTACGTGCTTCACTGGGTGTGCCTCCTCAAGCATCCCTGTCCATTCCCTCATTTATCACACCAGGCCTTACAGCCGGTTTGCTCACCTTTTACCCTTTGGCAGTGATGCAATGAATTACATTTGGGGGAGTTTTTAGTGTATTAAATGTATTGTCAGTGTAAATGAGTACTTTGGATTTAGAAAAACAGGTGTTAGAGCGGTTGAGTTAGTGCTGTCGGAGCAGCTGAAGTGCAGCGCTTACACTGGAACCAGTACCACATGTAAGGTTTTCATGTGCTTATTTACAAATGACTAAAATGGGAGGAAAGGATGAAACCACAGATCAGAAAAGGACGGCGGAATTCTGTCTCTTTACATTTTGTATTTTGCCGGAGTCTGTATGAAATCACTGTGCACTTCTTTTCCCCCCAAGTGAAGATACTCGAAAGCTATTTTGAGACAAGTCTTTGGCTTGCATTGGACCCGGACAGGCTTTGTTTCTAAAGAACTGCCTGTTGCAGGCAGAGGTCCCTTGTGGCTCACCAGAGACCCAGGGCCCCTGACGAGAGAATAGAGCCTCTTAAAGCTCCTTCCCTGGGGAATGTAGGTCATATAGGGAATGATTGGAAGTTCCTGGCTTGTACCAGACCTAGGACCTAACCCATGGAGGTGCTCAGATTCTAATCATCTGCAGGAAGGGGCTTCCCCAGGCCCCAGGCTTTACTCTCAGGAGAGCCTCCCCTAGGAAGGCGTGGACCATCCTGCAGAGGCTCTTGGCTGGCCTCGCCTTGGTGAGATGCCCCCGGGGAAGGCGTGGACCATCCTGCAGAGGCTCTTGGCTGGCCTTGGTGAGATGGCCCTGTGCACCCCTGTCCATCAGACTTCAGAGAGGTAGCCACGCCAGGAGCTTTGTTGAAAGTATATTTTCACAATGTATGTGTTCTAATTCAAGAAATGCAGATACCATGGGACTTCCGTAGCAGGCCAGTGGTTATGACTTGGCCTTCCGATGCATAGGGTATGGATTCGATCCTTGGTCTGGGAGCTAAGATGATCCTGTTTGCCTTGTGGTCAAAAAAACCAAAGCATGAAACAGAAGCTATATTGTAACATGTTCAGTGAAGACTTTGAAAGTGGTCCACATCCCCTCCCCCGCCCCCCCAAAAAAGAATATCTGATTCCGGATTTTCTGAGCACCTTCATGTACATGAATTCCTGGAATTCTCATACCAACCTTTTGGTGGGAGAGAGATGAGAAGAGTCACAGACTTAGTTCTCAGATCCTCTGGTCAGTCTGCGGCTCTTTCCCCTGCCTCAAGCCGTGTCCTGAGAACAGTTTAGAAAGGAGAAAACGGAACTCGGAGACTGTTCGTCAGAGAGGGTGAGAATCTGTGTTACCAGCTGAGACGCCAGAACGCAGGTGAGAACGCTGCCCTGATGAAATCGACCGCTTGACACAGGACCTGCTTTGGAAGACGCTGGGCAGTGGGCGTTTCTGAGATTGTAGAGGAAAGAGCCACTTCGATAGAAGGAATATCTGGGAGACACCAGTCCCTCCAAAGCCCCCTGATCTGAGAGGTTTCTTTTCTATCACTTAGCAAATTTTTCAGATGAGTTTACAAGATGAATTTTATTAGTAGTAATTAACTGTTACTTTCTGGGAGTTGTCTATTCCACCAAACATAGCCATGTTAAGTTGGTGGTTTCTGTTTAGATGTGCACTTACTATGGATTTATTTGTGTGTTTTAAGATATGTGACATTTGAAGTTAAATTAGCATTTGCTGTCTTCCTAAGGACTGTTCAAAAGCCTATAATTATCAAGTTTTAACTTTTACATAAATTATATAATTACTTTTCCTATTTTTTTTAACATGTCTTTAAGGAATTCTTTGGTTTCTTCTGAAGTAAGCTGTGATGTTTTATAGTGATGTTTTAGAAGATGTACAAAGTTGATAGACGCAATATACAGTATAATTAACTTAATCTGGTAGCTTCACCTTTCTGTCTCTTTACAACAAATTCTTCTATAATATAATAAAACATTAGTTATGGGCGGGAACTTCACACTTGATTAAAGTTTTATTATGAATCTCTTGACCAGCTTTATGTTAAGATCACATATGTGCTTGGAAAATACTTCTCCTTAATAGTCATCTTTTAAAAGCCAGAGGACTTTTGAAAAGTCCATATTTGGAAAATAACCAATATTGTTTCTACAAAAGGAAGCATAAAAGCATAGAGCCGTGATACTCAAGCAGTGTTAATCTGTACAGATTTGAAAATGGAGGCTATTTTCTGTCACCAGTAGGAATTCCTCAAAATAGCACATATCTTACATAACATTACTAAGAAAACATTTATAGTTTGCCTAACTTGAAAAATAAATTTAGACTGGATTTTTTAAACTAATGATAAAAGCATTCGCTACTAAAAATTAGACGTTCATGAGCTAGATTTAGCAAAGGGCCACCAAAAAGCAGGTGCATTATGTCTTAAAAAGTAAGAATTTTTCCAAATAAAGAAGTCCTGTGTAATGCCCCCTCCAGGGTACTGGGGTGTTTTCTAAGATAAGCACTGCTGTTAGACCCAAGTTCAGTCCTCAGCCTTGCCCCGTGGACAGATGACTTGACTTAACCTTGTTAGTTTTCTTAATTTAAAAACAGAGCGATAATAGAACATTAATATTAACCTGCTCAGGGCTCTTATGCAGGTGAATGTGCATCAACCCAGTGGCCAGCTTATAATAAACAGCTAATGTCGGTTTCTCTCATTATCATAATTATTGTTAAAACTGCATCAGACTCTGACTTGTGTGTGTGCACAGCCTTGTGCCCGTGCAGCGTGTGCTCACAGGCGCCTCCCCGCGCCAAGGGCGACCCCGGCAGTGTCCACTCTGTGCATAGCACGTGTGTCGTACGCACCTTGAGGAATTCAGCAGTGTGTAAAGGAGCAAGAAACCTCCACGGGAGATTTGTGTTCTGCTGCACAATTTCAGCAAAATAAAAAGCAGGCCCTCGTGCCGCACCCTGTCCCCACGTGGGAGGGTGAATAGCAGAAGGCTCCTTCTTAACTGCTTGCCCGGCGCCTCTGTAATGATGGAGTGGCGTGCGCTACCTTGATAAAAGCTATTCAGAAAGCAACTGCCTTTATTTTACCTCCTGTGCTATTTGCGGAGAAGAGCTGGAGAGTAGTTTGTTTTGCCTGGAATGAACTACTTTATGAATTTTAATGTGTGATATAATATTAAAAGCTAAACCAGGATTAAAGAAGATTTTTTTTGTGCTAAGCTAAAATAGTACTTAGTAGAGTGAGGTATAAAAGATTTTTGTTTCCATTTTTACCTGGGGAAAAAATTTCAGCTTTCATATTTTTGAAAAGCTGTCCAAGTCAGTTCCCCTTAAGCAATAGCTTGTGTTTAGGGAAAAAAATGTGATTCCAGAATTCTAATAGCTTATCTCTGATAAGATGCCTATCCGAGCCAACAAGATGATAAAGAAGAGCTTTTCTAAATATTTTTAAAATGAGTAATACAGTTCGTTAATATTTTTTAAAGTTTCTGCTCTCACTTTAAAAAAAAAATGTTTCATGTGCTTCTTTTCCACTTTTGACTATTTTAGCTGCTAGGAAATGGTTATTTGATTTTTTTTTGGTAAATAATTTAAAATGTTTGCTTGTTGATTCAGGTGGCAATTGCTTTATTTAAAAAATTAAACCAAAGAAAATTTTAGAAGCAAAATCACAAGGTTGAAACAAACGATTATAGCCCACCTCAAAGATAAATTCTCAAGCATCATTTTTACAGAAGAATGACAGTTACTTTCAAAACACACTCAAACTCCCAAGTTTCCAAAGCCTGCCCTCTTAACGACTGCTAAGCAGATCACTACCAAGGAACTATTTCTTCCAATGCACTGGACTCCATGCCTCCATTTCCATAACATTCAGTGTTCAAAGCGATTGAAATGGCTTTTCTTTTCTCTTTCATTTAAGCAGTGAGAAAAATAGGTATTAAAAGGGACCCCATGGAGTGATCAAATCTATCCTTCTGCCTCAAAGCAAGACCACCCCAGAGCAAAGTTGTGAGTCTCACCAAAGCAACTTTGTAGGCAATTTATGGTAATGCGGTAACTCTTCTGGCTCCTAAAGTGGTGTTTAGCAGATTATTGCTTCAAAGCCGGTGTCTGTGCTCGGTGGCCTCGGTCCTTAACTGCCTCCCCGAGTGCCCCTGCTCACTGGAGCCCCAGAGCTGGCGGGGGCACCTGTGAGTCCAGGCTCCTGCCATCTCTGATGCCGGTGGGCCCCGTGTCCTTCCCAGGGCTGCGGTCCAGCCGTTGCCCAGCATCCTTGTTTCTGAGCTCCCAAGGCTAGTGTCCAAGTAGGAGAGTCTAGCCACATCCTCCAGAGGTGAGTTATCTTGCTAACTGGCTGCAAGTTAGAAAGGGAGTCGGATGGCATCAGTGTTAAAGCAAGCTGATCTTTACTTTCTAAGCGCAGGGAATTAGATTGCATAATTAATTCTGCCCCTGTTTTGATACCAAATATTTGGGGGCAAGGTGAAATAAGGATTAGAAGTCTTGGCTGTTCGGGAGAATATGTCACCTAGGGCTCCCAAATTATTCATTTATCCTAAAGTGAGCTTCAGTTTCTGCTGTTCATAGTAGATGAGAGGAAAGGTCAAGATGGTCAGTTTGTAGAGAACGGAAATCTGGATTCTGTAAAGGTTGCTAAGAAAAGTGGTTTTCGATGAGTCATGTTGTCAGGAGAAACATGGTCCTGCATCTCCAGTAACTTTTCATTTACGTTTTCATCAGTTTCCCAGTAAAAAGCAGCTACATGGTTCATATGTGAATGTCCCAGGCTGGTTCCTGTAACTGCATAATAAAAGTCAAATTTTTACTTTAATGATTTAAAGTATTAAGGATTGCTTTTTAAATTTTAAAAAAGATTATGATATCAGTAAATTTTGAGGTTGATTTCCCTCCTAAATTTTTTGTCATTTTTCTGGTGATATCTGCTTATCATTTTTACCAAAGGGACTGATATTGATTCCTCGGTCAAGATTATATAGTTTGAATATATTTTGTGTGACTTGCAGTCATGTTCTATTAAATATTGTAAAATATTTTCTTATTGTCTTGTTCCACAAGTTAAAAGGAAATAGTTATACAGGGGTGCCAGGAAGCGATGAAATAATTACATGGAACAGCTTGGACATGCACTTGTTTAATGCCACCACCTTTATGATAATTAAGCAAGGCATTCTACCTGTTTCATGGATGGATAGAAGATTTAAATATGCAGCTCTGCAAATGGCTTTGTTATGGAAGATTTTTAAATGAAACATAAGTGGAAAAGGCATTAAAAAAGAGTCTAAAATTAAAAAGGCCATAGTATATAATAGCTATTAGTGGTGTGATTGTCTGTTAGGCGTCAGGTACCCAACAAAGACACAGCACTGTGCATTGCAGTTTTAATTGTGAATTTCCTTTGTTAGAATTGCAATGGAAGGTAATTGGGTAACAATTAGTTTAGGGTTTTCAAGTCTTTGAAACTATTCCGCTTTCCAGAAAACTTACTTTATGGCATTATAATTCCTGGTTGTCAGCTGGCAGTTGCTGTCATATTACAGATGCAATCACCTGTGACAATATGACTTCCTTACCTTAAGCAATCTGATCTCCAGCTAATAACTAATGTTGAATGACTGCCCTGTTGATCACCTTGATCATAAAAGGAGCAACAATGTCCAGTTTGGATGCTGAGCCTGAGAAGCTTCAAAACAATTTGGCCAATGGTAAATGACAGGCATGTTCAAAATGTTTTGTAGGTGAAAACAGCTACTATTGCCACTGAAAGGAATGGGAAACCAGAGAACAATACCATGAACATTAATGCTTCCATTTACGACGAGATTCAGCAGGAAATGAAGCGTGCTAAAGTTTCCCAAGCTCTGTTTGCGAAGGTGGCAGCTACCAAAAGCCAGGTAAGCGCCTCTGTTCGGCGTGCAGACCCTTGGCCTGCAGAGCCTGTGAGAGTGCATTCCAAGGACGCCTGTCGGCAGCTTGACCTTGTGTCCCTGAGAGGCCACGGTTTCCAGGCATGTTGACAGCTATGGGATGAGACAGGGTTCAGATTCAGGTAACAGATACTCGATTGTGTTTCCTCCAGCAGCCGTCGTCCAAATCACAGATTTCTCAGTCAATCCCTCAGTCAGTTAATAGTTGTTTCCAGAAGACTATTGTAGTGTGTAGGAGATTTCTCCATCTGGCCTATTGTAGTGGAACAAATAACTTGAGTTATTATTATTTCATTAGAACTTGGGTGACCTTGATTTCCATCCTAAAATACTGTGAAAACTGTAGTTCGTTTCTGTTCCAACTCTGGCGTCTACCACCGTTAGGCGCACTTATTAAAGCAGACTCACACACACACGTATCTGTCTTTGCACATTAATAATTATTTATATGCATATATATGTGACACAAATTTAATTACAATTAGAAAAACTGTCTAAATCTTTTAGATGCTGTGTATGAGATATGGTACACAATTTTGATTATAGTCAGAAAAATTGTCTAAATCTTCTGAATTATAAATGAATAGAATTGAATTTGGAGAAGTTACAAATATTTACAAGATGACATAAAACAGGATAGATAATGCAGTCTTTTATCAGTATGATTGTTCTACATTGGTAATTTAAGTTTATCAAATAGGGCCATCTACATGAACAAATGCACAGTTATCCACAAGCTCTTGTTCAAAGGCAGGAATACTTTGTAAAGGACTGGAAGAATCCTGAAGTCTCTTCCTCTTTGCAGAAAGATTTCGATCCCTGGGTTGGGAAGACCCCCTGGAGAAGGGAAGGGCTGCCCGCTCCAGTATTCGGGCTGGAGAACCCCATGGACCGTATAGACCATGGGGTCACCAAGAGTCGGACACGACTGAGCAACTTTCACTTCACTTGATAACACTATCCGAGTGAGACTGAGAGGCAGTCAAATTTTAGACAAATACATTTCATTATCATTAGTGAACTGTCCTTTTTGAAATAGCCTGGCTGCTGTCAACTTCTGACAAGATCATGCCATCCTGAGACTCATTTACAATGTGATGTATTTATAATGTGATACTTTCATCATTAGCTTTTTCTGGAATTTTACTCTAGCAACGTTAATAGTGGTCCTTGATGGGCGTTGTGCTTGAGAAGAGGTGGTTCTTGTTTAAGTTATAGGCTGGCTGAAATACTTAAGGGGTATCTTGGAAATGTTATATAAAAATGGTTAAACTCAAGCTGTGGACTGTAAAAATTATAGCTTTATAGGCCACATGCCTGCCTACCCTTCAATCACTGTCAAAGTGATAATTTCTACAATAATATGTTTCTTTTATTGTGAGATTCTAAACATCAAGTGCTGTTTAAACATTAAACTGAATTGTTTATGTTAGTGCCATACCCGGCGTGTCATACATCAGGCCACCGTAATCTCTCATGGAATGTAAAATTCTGTCATGAATCATGGCTTGTATATCGGAAATTACTGTAATTTTGATTGGAAATTACAGGGCTCTTGAAATGTTTCTAATTATGATAGAATGTTAGAGCCGCTTCAAACCTGTGTGCTTCTTCAGATGTCCTCATTTACATGCCAAGACTCGGCCCTAAGGAGAGGCGTCCTGTGTGCACGTCGCCCCTCCCCCGCCGCCGCACCTTCCTGCTGTTGAGTCTAATTAGGATGAGACTCTCCTAGTGCAACGTATTTTGTCCCACCTTTCTCTGTGATTGTACAGCTCTTCTGGCCTTTCCAATTAAATTATCAAGACTAACAGACTGTCTTCCTATAAGGCCACTTTCCCCAAATCTCCAAAACAGATAAACAGAGAAACTAAACATGCATTACTGATTGCAGTAAGGGGCAGCCTTCAAACCCACAAACAGAAATAGATATTAAAACTTTCTGGTAAGTTGGCATCTGTCATTTAATCCCTATCCCACACCCCCTGCCAGCCCATTTCCAGTCTTACGAAAGCATATCTCCTTCTGAAGCAGTGTTTTGGCTACCTTCATGCTTTCTTTCTTTTAAACACTACGCCAATTCTGCCCACCTAAGCTGAGTTTCTGATTTTGAAACCATTCAGACAGTGGTTCACTTCAGTTCAGTGGCTCAGTCGTGTCCGACTCTTTGCGACCCTGTGGACTGCAGCACGCCAGGCCTCCCTGTCCATTACCAGCTCCCAGAGTCCACCCAAACCCATGTCCATTGAGTCGGTGATGCCATCCAACCATCTTATCCTCTGTTGTCCCCTTCTCCTCCTGCCCTCAATCTTTCCCAGCATCAGGGTCTTTTCAGATGAATCAGCCCTTCGCACCAGGTGGCCAGATATTGGAGTTCCAGCTTCAGCATCAGTCCTTCCAATGAATATTCAGGACTGATCTCCCTTAGGATGGACTGGTTGGATCTCCTTGCAGTCCAAGGGACAGTGGTAGCAATGGGTTGATAATGTCACGTGAGTGATGTTCTGGGCAGGGTTCAGCATCCTTGTTTTGTGTCCCTGACCTACAAAGCTCCCCATGAGTCACTTTCAACCAGGTCAGTTGCAGCTTCTGTGTATCTGCCATGATGAAGTGTTCCCCGGAACCCCCAGAGCTGCTGGCTCATCTTCTGGTTGAAGAGAATCCCAGGGGCCAGCTGTAGACTGTTGGGGTCCAACAGGCTGTTAGCTTTCATTCCCTCACATCGCAGTTCCCAACCACTGATTTACTGGAACTTCATTAAAAAGCATTTTTGTCGTTCTCTTCATTCTTCAGTTGAGATGTTAGCTACCCTCTTCATGAAAATCTAAAGGTTGATGATTGCCGAAAAATAAGACCATCCAAAAACGGTATACATGGCTGAGAGAGGAAGCCTGACTTAACAAGGGCAGGTAGTTGTTGACAGGCTATGTTCTCTTGCCATAGTTTTTGTGAAGGAAATATAAAAACTGGAATACAACCCAAAGCAAACAAAAACCTTCAGATGAGACTGACCTGTTGTGTGGTCAGAATTCTCAAATTGTGAGTTACTTATGCCTTGGAGGCACTTGCTGAGGCCCGTCAGCACGCAGGTCCCGCCAGACTCCGGGGAAGAGCTGGAGGCAGTGCTGTGTGAGCCCGTCCAGGCCCGTCCGCTTGTGTGTCTGGCCCTGATTCTCTGTCGGCGTAACCTCATCACCTGTTCTGTGCTGGACCCCATCGTGCACTGTGTGTTCTGCATGTAGTTCTCAGGAACCCTGTGAGCTGTAACGTTGACGTCCTCTTTTTACACACGAGGGTCGCTTGACTACAAGTAAGAGAGCCACCCCCAAGTTCTCTGCATCCCTCTTTTCGTGTCTTCTCAGGGTTCCAGGTAGCATCAGGACCAAAGCTAGCTCCCCTCTTCCAGGAAAGAGGAATTCGGGACGCTGAGCTAATCAGTGGTCAGAACGGTGGGGGCCTTCCTGTCTTCGTTGACATATTCATGGATTATGGGTTCTCGCCATCGGAGGGTTCGGAACCCGAGCTTCTTCATGCCTGGTTGGGGCTGGGGTGTGGGGAGGGGTGCCTGGTGAGGACTCAGGGGGCCGTGGCCCCGGCCTGTCACTGGCGTTAGAGCCCTGGAGGACGGGAGGGGTCTCATGCTGTCCTGTGCGTGGAAGAGCACTGAAGTTTACAACACTGACACAGACAGATCATGGCTTGTAAGGGTTAGGCCGGAGACTCAGACCTTCACACAGAGGGACTTACTTTTACCCATTTATGTATCTCAGATACCTTTCCTTTTACAAGGTAAAGCTTTAGGTGGGTTGCCTCAATGGCAGGCAGCAGAATTCTTTTAAAAGACAGCACAGCCCTAGAAAGCTGTGGAACCAGATACGGAGTAACTGTGGTCTGCGATGACTAACGCACCAGAGCGTTTTCAGGAAAAGAAACCAACTCTGCAGATCCCACCATTGCACATGTATCACATTTTCTCCTCCATGAGTAATAGAAATGAGATTGTTTTTAACTCTAATAGAAATGTCTGGGTAAAATATGCGAGTGCAGACTGAAGGTAGGCTACTTTTTGTGCTTGGGTAGGAAAGCAGGCTAATGCAAACTTTAAAAAGATGATATGCTCTAAACATAATGCGAATAGCTACAAATGAATACACTTTATATTCTGGGTATTCAAATAAGGAGCCGTTTTTTTTCCATGTGAATCATACTGGAATTTTATCAAACATTTAGTCTGATAACATTCAAATAATTACAGAAGCAGAATTCGCTAATTTTACTGTTAAAAAAAATAGTTGATTTGGGTAATAACCATTACAGTATCAAGGTTCAGTTACTGTTCAGTGGTTATAGTGTTTTCATATGGGAGATGGAAATGGAATTCTTTCCTTAATGGTGGCAGATGTTGGAATCTAATTTTATTCCACAGCAAACCCCCTGAGAGCTCTGAGACTTCAGGTGTATGTCCAGCAAGGGGACATCAGCAGTGCTTCGGGCCTCGCCTTGTACATCGAGCTGTTACATTGATTTTCACGTTTGCGGAGGTGGGGCTTGCAGATGCAGTGATGCTGTCGGAGTGAGGGCTGTCACTGTGCAGCCGCATCCCTGCTTGCATTTAGAAAGTGATTTCTCTCTGGTGCTTTATTGAACAGGGTAGTTCTTTTAGGTAAAGCAGTCAGATGATGGAAATTCTATTTGACTGAACATGCTTTCAGTAGAATCGTTTGCAGTCTCTACCCACCGGTCCTGGCAAGTTACTGGACACTTTGGCTGCAACCCTTTGGTGAATGGATGTGGTTTTTCGCACTAAAAAAAGAATTTCTGCCTCTGTGAAAATAGCATGCCAGTTAAAGCAACCAAATAATTCAAAGCCTCTTGCACTCTTTCACCTACTTTTCAGACACGTTTGTCATTGTCAGATCTGTAGGATGGGAGAGAGAAGGGAGAGTGAAGGAGAAGGAACACCTTCGTGCTGATTGGGCTTGTAGGTAAAAAAAAAGTATCTTTGGATTTGGAAATTCTTAGATGGTGACTGGAATGCCTTAAACACGAATAAGAGATACCACACGTCATCGGCGATGGAAATAGGGCTGCTCTTTGTTGCTCAGTCGCTAAGTCGTGACCGACTCTTTCCAACTCCATGGACAGTAGCCCGCCAGACTCCTCTGTGCATAGGGCTAAGAATGCTGGGTATAGGAATCTACAGTGCTAAAATCCAGGAGAAAAATCACCTAACTGTGTGCATTCTGTATACCAGATGCATTCTGTATTCCAGCCTGTCAGCAAAGGCATCTTTTATTTTGTCAGAATCAAATTGCTGTCGTGGAAACCTCACTTGGAAGCTCCGTGCTGACTCATTGTTTTGGAATGTTCTCGTAAAACAGACTTCGCTGCAGCACGATTTCACCTGTGCAGCCTCCTGTCTCAGACCCGCAGGAGGCCCCTGCCAGTTTCCGTGATTTCCGGAGCCGCGTGCTTCCCCGGCAGCCTGGGGGAAGGCCTTTCCCCGCGTCCCCGGAGCCCCTTGCCTTGGGCTGACTGCCTGCAGCCAGGATCCAGGGAGGGAACCGCCCTTCTCCACCTAGCGCCTTGTTTTATCTTCACTTATCTTTATTGGTGGGGAGGAGACCCTCCGGAGATGCAGGTTTCCCTGGACTGGCTTCCAGGGAGGAGGAGGCGGCCTGAGGAAAGCTTACGGGAGGGGAGCAGTAGGACGGCCTAACGCAGCGTCTCAGGACGAGCGGGCCCGCAGGTTGGCCGCCTTGGGGAGGCTCCGTGCTGCCCGTGTGACGAGGCGGTGCAGCCCTGCCCATCTCCTGGCTCGGTGTCCTGCACTATGTGATCTCTAAGCGTCCCTTCTGTCTAAATACCAGGGTCCCTATTGGATTGACTTTTTTTTTAACTTGAATTATGCTTTTATTTTTTTAATTAATTTTTTATTGGAGTATAGTTGCTTTATAATGTTGTGTTCCTTTCTACTGTATAACAAAATGAATCAACCTATATAACCCCACCCTTTAGGGCTTCCTTCCCATTTAGATGACCACAGAGCTTTAAGTAGGGCTCCTTGTGCTCTACAGGGTGTTCTCGTTAGTTACCGATTGTACACATGGTATCAGTGGTATATTTGTGACAATCCCCCTCCCCAACCAGGGATGGAACCCACACCGGCTGCATTGGAAGCATGGAGTCTTGACCACTGGACCACTTGGGAAGTGGACTTAGTTTTCGAAAGTGTAGACCTATCTTTATGTTTCTAGGGGTCCCCAACCTCTGGGGTCTAAGGCCTGATCGTAGGAGGTGAAGTTGACGTAATAATAATAGAAATACAGTGCACAATAAATGAAATGAAATGCACTTGAATCATCCTGAAGCCAGCCCCTCCCCCCAGTCCTTGGAAGAAGCATCTTCCACAAAACCGGTCCACGGTCACAAAAAGGCTGGGGACTGCTGTGGTCTACTTGATTGCTAAACAGGACTTCTGCAATTAAGGCTTTAAATACATAAACATTGACATAGCAATTTAAAGGTACATGATGGTATGTTTTACAGTGTTTTAAGAACTATATTTGTTAATCTGAATATGAGCTCTTTTCACATTTCTATGTTATAAAAACAAGCATGTATTTTAATTTGGGGTTTGATCACAGAGGTAGGTTCAGAATTATTCAATAGAAACTTATCTGCTGATTATATTTTTGGCTAAAATATCACCTAAAGGGGTGTTTTCCCCCTACATACTTGATATTGTTTATTTCAGAAAGTCAAACCAAAGCTTTTTGGTTATCTTAAAATCCTTTACCTGAAAATCCTTTAAAAATTTCTTCTAAAATTTAAGATTAAGTAATTGGAGTCATGTAAATATACGTTCCTCATTCTCCCATTTAGTAAGTTCATTGTAACAAGTATAATCATAACTAATTAAGCCCAGTTCTCCAGCTTTCAAAAAATGGCATAAAAAATTTTTACTCGGTATTTGGAGAGAAGCAGTTTGTGGCTATTGAGCCAGCTCTCTAAATAGGGTGAGCACGTGGGGAAGTTTGGGGAAGGTGACCCAGAGAGGGTCCTTCAAGGCAGGCCAGCGTGTGATGCGTTCTAGGGTATGAGCGTGCATTTGTAGAATCTACTGTATTCTAAAGCCACCTTTTGTTCCAAAAGTTGAAAAGTGTAGACTCAGGATATCTTATGAAAGTTCCTCTTTTTGGAAGCCTTCTGTTGGTTTGACCAGAAAGTTCGTTCAGATTTTTTCCACCCAAATGGAACTGTCTGGCCGACCCAATATAATTAGCTTGACAGTTGAAGAGTTAAAGGACAGCCTCCAATATCTCCAAAATGGGAGCAGAGAATAGACCAGACCAGTGGGATTTTAACTCTCAGCAGGAATGAATTTCAAAATGGAATGCTATTCAGCTAAACTTTGAGTGTAATTATAACACTGATATAGTTCTTTAACAGACTGCCAAGTGAAAAGACAAAGTGTTTTCTCAAAAGTCTCACCAGTTGTCTTTTATGGCTTGGGTAGTAAAGGTAGGTTTTATTTTAGCTTTATCTTCTTTTTCCCTCATATGAGAAATGAAAATAAAGGCCCTGTGAAATGAATGAGCTATGAAAATGCATTTATGCAAAATGACAATAGAAAAATAGCTCTGGAAGAAACTGCACTGTTAAAATTTCACATCAGTGAAAGGTCCTAAAAGAGAGATGGAGGAGCTTACGTTGGGAATATGAATCTGATGCAGGACTTTTCGGCCCTGCTAAAAGAAGACCTTTGGTACCTTAAAAAGTAACCTTTGAGATTATTCATTCCTATAACTGTACTTGTTATGCTTTTATACATGCTGTTCTTTTGCCTGATAAAATGACAACTAAATCATAGACCACCCATTTAAATATCTAAGTAAATATCTATATCTGCACGTACAAAATACATGTATTTAAAGTAGACTTTAGAGATTAATAGGAATATAGCCATTCTATAATTTGTCATTAAATATCTTGTAAAAAGAAAAGCTCCAATCTGCTGGCGGTGTCACCACATGATCGCTAAAGAGATGAAGTTGTCCTTTTTCTGAGACTTCATCTATTTCGGTTGTCTGGTCATAGAGAATGGATTCTCTCCTGAGTTCTTGATTCAGCCATTCCAGTGGCCTTTTGTGGTTTTCTTTTCTTTAAGCAATCCCGTTTTCAGCCCGTAGGCTTCAGGACTTGGGCTGAAACGCAGTCTCGGAGCCCGCCCGCCTGCTCGGCCGCCTCGGTGCCTCTGCTTCTGTAAATCAGATCATAGGCAGCATGCTGTCGTATAATAAGGTGTCTGATCCTTATTACCAGTTTGTTGATGCACAGACTCCTTCAAATTGACCATTGCAACACATGGTTTCCCCTGAAACTAGCTGTGATAATTAGCGTGGTTCTAATGAGACAGAATGTCAGTGATCTTCTGCTGAACTGTCGAGTCCCGACGCTGCGGATGGGAACTGTCAGAGCCTGCCATCTGTGACAGCGCTTGGCACGTCCCGGCGGCTGCCGAGAGCATGCTCAGTAGGCTAGTTTCAGACAAATGGCCCTTTACTTGACGAGGGCCCTGCGTTCTGTTCAGCTCAAGAACACTGGCCCCAACTTTGGCCCACGCCAAAACCCATTTTGTGATGCGAAGGCAGAGAAATATGCAAACCTCTGTTGTAGGTTGCAGAAGAGAGGACTCTTTTATTTAGCAGGTGAATTTTCAGTGGCATTCCTTACTTTCGGCTTTTCCCCCCATCCTCTCTCTCCTTTTTTTTTTTCCTTTTTTTCCCCCCAGTGGTCCCATCCAGTCAGTTAATGGCAAGGCAGTCATCAAAGAGCCTCTTCCCCAGTTTTCATCCTGCCTTGTTTAAAAGAGATTTGTTGAGGAGTTGGGCTGGCTCATCACGATGGAGCAGTCAGATGTAGCAGAGAGGGGAAATGAAAGAAATAGTTGAGAATGTGTCTAGGAATACACAAGTCGGATAGCAGAATGAAAACGGACAGGACCGTGAGGTCTGAAAGCTCCAGAGAGGAGTGGAGAGTTGTGTGTGTGTGTGTGTGTGTGTGTGTGTGTGTGTTTTTCCTGGAGTACAAGTCCAGCGCTGCTTATCATTCCAAAATATGCTTTGTTGCTTTTTATTTCCTCCTCTCTGGCAGACCACACAGGGCTTGTTCTGAAGAACATTTTCACTAATCTGATCAGGCAGCCAAATACGCCGGGAAAACTGCTTTAATGATCCCACTAATTACCTCAAGTCAATATGAACTGTATTATTAGACTGAGGGAAAATATTCCATTAGGTCTCCCCCTTGGGAGTTCCTCCGCTTTGTGATGTCACCGGAGCCTTCACCCTCTCGCTTGTAATTAATTTTATTTACACACGCAGGCACGCACAAGGTCACACCTGCACAACCGGCGCTGGCCAGGGAGCGTGTGGCACTCGGGCTTAATCAGATCTGTCATAATTACCATTCTGCACGTTTCTGACACACGCTGTGAAATATTTCAATTTAACTGCCGCTACCAGCACAACCAGATGTAGTACGAGCGTGGCTGCGTTGGAAATATTATTCCTCAGGATAAACTCTCTCCTCCTCCTCCTCTCCTCCCCGCTTTGCAGCTAATGTAGCACAGAAGCTGATGGGTCCTGTAAATCTTGAATGCAGCGCTAGATTGATAACAGGCGATTAGACAGTTTAACCACAAACAGCTTGTTCATTTTTCACAAATGAAAACCACATGTGGTGTAACTAAAATTTCAGGCCCCCCCCCTTTTTTTAAGAGTTGGGGTCTGCATGTGCATATGTTGGAGATGCTCTTAAAAAGAAAATGTGGTGGACAGAAGTTGTCTAGAAAAATAGAGAAGTTGCCTGTTTTTTTTTTTTTTTTTTTTCAGGTAGTTTTATCCAAACTATCATCAACTTCCTTTTTTTTTTTTTCACTTTTGCCAAAACTCAGATGGAAAAAGATGGTACTCTCCATTTCCTTTTTTTCTTTTTTTGCACAGTTTTTCTTTTTTCTTTCTTTTATTTATTTATTGGATGGAAATGATAATATCCCTTTAGTCTCTGCCTTTTTGTCAGTGTCAAACCTTTTTTTTTTAACATAAGTTCTGAAAGAACTTCTACAGTGGGTATATTCAGTTTTTTAAAGGAGAGTTTCCCTTATTTTTGTCAATGAAAAGTTGTTAGTTTAGGCATGGCAATCATATTCCTCACAATCCCAAAACAAAAAGGGACCCATCAAAAATTTATTTCCCAGAGAGGTGTGTTGATTTGCAGAATCAGTGTGAAGGGCAGAACTGAAAACCAGTGAATTCTGTTTCTTTAGAAATAGTGGAGACAGCCTGGCAGAGAGTGCAGGTGCCGGGTAACCGTTAAGGCCAGAGTTATCACCAGTCTCAGAAGAATCCAGCCATAAGAAAATTAAAGTATTGGAGCCATAGAAGGCAAAAGCTGGTGGAAAACTGAAATTAAGAGAGGAGGAAGGAATAGGCTCTGTGGTAATGTAGAACTGTGCCTCTAGAGAAGGCTTGCAACAATCCACTTTAGAGACCATTTAAAATGTAGATCGAGCTAGTTAAATATCTTTTAATGCCAAATAAAATACACTCTTCCTTTTTATCTTTATTTTTGTTTTACTACTGAAGTTATGAGCCTCATTTCGAAATTTCCTCCCTGATAAGAGGTGCCATTTCCCACGGAATAGTGGATTTTTCTCCTTTCTCTCCTTTCTTTAGCCACTTACCTCTCTTCCTATTTCCTTATTTTAGTTTTCCTTCTCAGTGTTTCACCGTTTGCTCTGTGTTTGCTTCAGAATATCTTCCAGCTTTGCAACTAGCATTTTTCTGCCTACTCATTCTTTCTTTTGGCCTGAATATCACTTTAGAGGAAAAGAAAGTATTTGTCTTAGAATCCCCCTTCCATCTGAACTGCTGAGCAGTTCACATGGTTGATGTCTTCAGTCTTAATTGGCCTGCGTAGTCATTTTGCAATACTGTTATCGTGGAAAGTTAAAGTCTCACACTACCTGTCACTGTACTGACTTCTGTTGAATGCAGATACAACCTCAGAATCCTCCTTAACACAGAAGTGAAAGCACCAGTTGCTAATCAGTGAGGTCCACCCACCATGGCTGGTGTCACGTGTATTCTAGGATACCCAGAAACAGATTTGCTGTATCTGTAATGTAGTTGTATGGGGATGAGTCGAAGAAATAAGAAACGTGGGGGTAAGAAATTACAGCTTTTGACTCCTGTCCTGCCTCTGCTTTAATGACCCTGAAGAATTTTGCACAGCGACTTCAAAATAGGTGAGCCAGCATGCAAGTGAAATCACATTTTGCAGTCATTGAACTTGGCACTTAATGGAAACTTGCCTTTTTTCATTGCAAGTGAAAGTTTCCATTTGTAACCTAAGAAGTCATCCCCAGCTTTCCACGTTTGCAAACTTTAGTTTTCATAGGTTAGGATTTCTTTTTGTCTTAAGTATACCTGTGGATACAAAAGAGAAGAGGAAGAACCAAAAAAAAAAAAAAGAATAGCTGTTCAGGGATGCTAGAGTATATGTGAAGTTTGAGTTTTGAGTAGGAGACAAGAACATGTCTTTCCATTAAATTTAACAAGACTCCAAGAATCCCCATTATTCAAGGAAAATATTGAAATTTTCTTTATGGACCCTACTGGGTCCCTGTCTAATGCAAAGACAGTTTTCATGTATCTGTTAACAAGTCCTGGCTGAAGATTAGTAGAAAAGGAGTCTATAAACTTGATCCTACCTGTCAGCTCAGTCCACCTTCACCCACTCTGCGGTCATGCAGATCTTCAGGAAGATGTTCAGGAAGCAGAATTTGTTCTTTGAATATTTACTCTATTTTCAATGTCAGCATTTTCCACCAGCATCGTTGAAGTCGTCAATATCATCTATCATGTAGCCCGTGTTTTTACTCCAAGCTGAAGGAAAGAGGAGAGTGTGGTTCCTGATTATCTGTGTCAGAAACGTACTGCTCTGCAAAGTCACTTGTGGTTTCTATAACAACTTGTACGTAAACATCGTCTTTCAGAGAAGGCCTTGGGGATTGCAAAGAGTAGGGGGTCCCAGGTCCCCGTCCGTCATGTTGGGGAGACCCAGGCAAGTTGCTTGGCCTGCCAGGCCTCTGACTTTCCCCTTCAGGAGAGTGAACCAGCTTGGGTCAGACTGTCGCGTCCTGGGCAGGTCCACATTCCGTGAGTTTGTTGCTGAAGCAGGCGCACGAGTGTGGAGAAGGATGCTGTTCTGATTGAGGGTACCGCCGGCAGGTACGTTGTATGGGGATGAGTCCCAGGGGGGCAAGGTTTTGAATAAAGGAAGGCTTAGCTGACAGGGACACAGTGCTGTTTTGGGGGCATTTTAGCCTAAAAGAATTATTAATGAGGGACATGTAGTGAGAACGGGCTGTTTGAAATCCAGGCTGTGAACTCCGTGATACGTAGTGCGCACTGGGCTCCGGACTGATGTGCTCTCGTCTGAGACTTGTTGCTGGAAAGCTGGAACAGCCGCCTCCTTTGTCAGGGACCACGCAGAATCGGGCCGACATGCAGAGGAGGCGAGCTCCGTTCAGTCAGGGCCTGGCCTTGGGTTGCTATGTGGTGGGGTAGTGGTTGCCAACGCCCTGTGATTAGAGATTGCTAAAGAGCTTCCTCCTTTAACATGTCTTTTTTGGGGTTTTTAACTGATGCCTGAAAGTCCACCTTTAACTTCTCATTTTAGGGGATTGATTCAAAACAAAAGTTCTTCAGGGCAGGATAGCACATCGAAGAGGAAAAAACAGACTCAGTCCACGAGCAGTCACAGGTTTGGAAGAGGTCGGTGGAAAGGAGAGTTAACTGGGTGAAGGAGGCAGGGAATGAGAGCTGCTGTGCAGGAGTTATCTTGACACTCTCAGTCGCAAGCTTGTCACCTGGTACCTGGAGCGTCTGATAGCTGCTGGGGAGTGCCTAGCCCCAGATGTCTTCTTTAAATGTTCCCCTGTTTGTTCCTTATACCAACTCTAGGCTGCTTGTCAGGGCGTTACTTGACTGGTTCATTGATGGAGTATTTGGTGGTTAAAATGAAATGCAGATTAGGTAAAAAATAAATTACTTTCAGTGGGGTCAAGGAAGTGAAGGCTGTAAATAAAATATACGTTCACAAACAGACAAATGCTATTAGGAAAATCCAGCTTGGTCCATGCCAAGCTGTTACTGTCTAAATTGCCTTCTTTTTTCCTGACTTGCAATTAATTTTTGCTTGTGTGTTTAGAGATTGGGGGAAGGGTTACAGCCTAATGGGTAATGATTTTATTTTAGTATTTTGATTAAAGAGCCTAAATAACTTGGACCCTGGGTAACCATAAGAACTAACGCCTTATCCATCAAGCTTAATTTCCAGGCAGAGAGTTGCGTCTATATTTTTGGATAAATTCAGCACTGAGGTGTATATAGAATGTACAGGGATGAGGCGGTCACGGGCTCCTTTTCCACCCTCCCTTTACCGTCTTTCCTGTGCACTTTCTTCTCTTTCTTCAATCCTTTGCTAGCTTCCTTCTGCCTGCTCTCAAATCTGCAAGGCTCTCTTTATGGCCATTTGCTCTTTGAAGAGGTGAGGAGAAGAAAGGCCAGTCACTGGTCTGCAGGCCTCCCTCCCTCCACCCCCGAAGGCCGCCCCTGCCTTAATTCCGTTCCTTTTCCTTCTCGCATCTGCCCCACTACTTCTTCGTCTTTAGGAAACCCAGGTGTCTGGACAAACACTGTTAGTGTTCCTCTCCAGGCAGATAGGCGTTTCTTAAAGGCAACTCTGCTCACTGTGCGTACCTTTATAGTTTGGGGATGGTGTGACCTGAGCTAAGTCAGCTTCTTGATTCGGAGGTTGTAAACCCATTTACTGAGTTCATAGCAGGACCAGGTGAAAACACAGCGGGGTGCACGCGTGTGCTGGTGTTAACTGTCAGTTAGGAAAGTTCAGGCTCTTAAACTATCACTTGATGAGGGCATTCTCCTCCAGACCTGAAATAGATGGATCTGATAAAAGTCTTCCCTCCAGTGACTTGGGGATTGAGTGGGGGTGGGGTCCCACACACACATGCATGCACGCGCGCACACCCCACACACTCACACACCCAGGGCACTGCTGAAACACCCCTGGTGGAATCCCGGGGCTCCTCGGAACACGATATGGGAACCATTGACTAGTGATTAACTGTTCCCTTCCACCCGTCTCTAAGAGGTGTGGTGCCTGAGCGGCAAAAACAAAAAAGCAACATGATAAGGAGATCTGTTCCAAGAATTCCTAAATGCCACCGTTTTCTAATCTACTAGGAGCTTGTATGAGATAGTTCTGGAATAATGTTTGAAACATACATATTTAGGTGCGTATCTACATATGTATACGGACACACAGATGTTGGTGGGGGGCACCCTCTTCAGGAATTCTTAACCTGTGTCTCATCTTCCCCCAAGGGTCCACGCGTGAACTTAGAGTAAAAAAAGCTTTATTTCACTGATGTCTTATTGAGGTTTGGCACTTAATTATCAGTATAGGCAACGGGTGACAGTATTGTTAGGAACACCTAAGGATTTGTCACCAATAAAAATCATAAATATTTTCATGTCACATTTTTATTGTAGATAATCTCAAAATACTGTTTTTGCTCATCACTCTAAAATTATGGTAGGTCTTAGATCTTGTTATTTATATGTTAATAAAGAATCACACAGTGTTATATTACTATAACATACAATTTTGATGACTGTATTTCAGTGCAATTTTTTTTTTTTTTTTTTTGGTAATTTTACGTATTTTATTTCTGGCCCATAAAAACATTGTCCTGAAAACAATGGACTTTACCAGACTACCAGAAGGGCCATCACACAAAAGAGGGGAGGCCAATGTTTAGATCAGTTGTGTGTTAGAAGAAAAAAAAAAAAGTCTAATTTTTTAAAACATCAGCTGAAGAGTTCTTAAATTTACCTGGGAAAGATTTATTTATTACTTTTGCAGATGCTTATTTTTCAAGTACCCTGCACTCCAGAGTACGTAAGCACGGGTGACGATGACTGCAGTGACATTTCAAACAACAACACAACCCTCCACACAGCCTGTTCTCCAGAATTCTGATGCCCAGCATTTGGGACAGTGCCTTTGCCCTCAGGCTGGAAACTTTTTGCCAGGTAAACTATACCTTGGCTGTCAGCTTAAGTCTGAACTTTAAGCTGATCTTCCTCACTGGCCAGCAAGTGCTGGGAGCATTGGTCCCTCTTCTGTCTGTCCCACGTCTCAGCCTCACGGTAGAGGGCACATAGAGGGCACTCTGTGGTTATCTGTGGAAGGGCAGAATGATTCAGGAGTAGATTCATCCAGCCGCAGTTTTGCCCGCACAAAAGCTGGCGTACTCCTAAGGCGGTCCCGGTGGGAGGAAGGCGGGGAGACCTTTTGCCCAGGAGGCCAGGGTGGGGCCCGGCTCTGCCTGCCCCTCTGGACGTGCCCTCCCGGGCACGGTGCAGGGTCGGCGGTGGGGAGGGGCCTCCGCGTCCGCTTTCACTGGTACATTCTGACCTGGCCGTTATCACTGCGACTCCGTGGTGCTTCTAGAAATAGTCACCCTTTCTTTCTTTTAAGCCTTTTTTTTTTAATCCCCCAATTCGAGTTCCTCATTTAAGCTGACTTCTGATGAGTCGCTTTGCATAATGGATAAAGCAGTGTGGTTTTTGGCCGCAAAATGGGTGTTACTTTATCAGCAAAATCATAAGCAGCTTGGGAGCTTGTAATGACCCTGCCCGCTTGATGGTTCCTCTAAGATATGAGCCCCATAACTTTTACAATCCCGAATTGCCTTCCCCTGGTTTTAAACATTCTTTTGTTATCTCTCGTAGAATATCATAGAGGGAAGATTTAAATTTTTAATTCGCAGCCCCTCAATATGAGTAATGAGAGGTATAGCCCATTTGAGGAGATATCTGCAGTGTTGAAAAGTTTTATATAAATCAATGAAAAATGGAATGGCAGAAATATTTGTTTAAATTAACCTGATGATAGATTATTTTTGTAAGCTGACAGCTAGTGTATTGAGTTAACCATCATCTAAAAATTACTCATGTTACAGGTTCATATTTTTATAGGTTTTTTTTTTTTTGCATATGGCATATACAGATATTCCACAACATTTTTTCATGATCATTGTAATTTTGAAGAAAAAAATAAATATTGAAAGTTTTTAATAGTGCCTTAATGCAACATAAGAGATTTGCTTCATAATATTATGGTATAAGAGCACACATTTATTGGGGTTGAGGGATTTGGAAAAAGATAAGTTTCCCAGGAAACTTGTGCTGTAAATAGTCAAATGTATATGCCTTTGATAGAAGCCTTCTTTTTTTAACGCATCGTTGTATCTTTATTTATTTATCTTTGGCCATGCCGTGCGGTATGTTGGATGTTAGTCCCCGACCAGGGATTAAGCCCGTGTCCCCTGCATGGGACACGTGGAGCCGTAACCACTGGGCCACCAGAGGAGCCCCAGAAGCCTGTTACGGGGCCACTCTGCCTCCTAACCCTACTAGGCTGAGCTCACTTCCGATGTTGCTTCTTCGAAAGGCAGCATTATTATGAGTGTAAGTTGCTGGACTCTGCTATCGTGCACGGTGCCCTCAGGAACTGTAGTGGTGTATACAGTTTTTTGCCACGAACTAAATGGCTCAGACTGTGTTATTTTTCTATTTACCTCTGATTCCCCCAACTCTCTGCCACTTCAGTGTTGCAGGGAATCTTCTGCTGTATTTTTACACTCACTCACTCAAGTGTGAGCCTCTTGGGTGAAGGCAGGTGAAAAGCATGCCCTTCATGGGGCTGTCCATGTTGACGTGTGTTTATGACAGATGTAACTCAGCAGAGATGGGGGTGGGTTGGAGTAAAGAAGTCCACCAGCCTCAGTTTGTGGGAGAAACGCTGAGGGTCGGGGCCAGAGAGCAGGAATGGAAAAGAAGACGCAAATTCAAAAGACATTGAGGAGTAGAATTGATGGGAATTTATGATTGTTTATGGAGAAAACAAACAAGAAAAGTCAGATTTTTTTAATTGAAGCTGTTTACCATGGTTTTTTAAAATTGAAAAATAGTACTAGCCAGTATAGAAAAACACATTTTAAAGAAATCATAAAGGAGGAAAGACCATAAAAAAATACCCAAATCCCAATTAACTAGAAATAGCCTGATTTGTGTTCTTTGTATGCACATATGTGTATGTTTATGCATATACGTGCATACACGTGTGCACATACATGCCTTTCATTCATTCATGCTCTAAACTCACCTTTTAACTAATTCCCTATTGAGGTATATTTAAGTTGCATTCAACTTTTGCTGTTACAAACAATGCTAATGTGAACATTATTATAGTTCAATATTTGTATACATCTTTATTATTTCCTTAGGGTTAATTCTCAGAAGTAGAAATTATTGGATCAAAAAAAGCATTTGTGTTTTAAAGGTAATTGCTACTCATTCTACACTCATCATTTCCCGTTGTGCTTTGGAAAGATGATACCAATTTATGCTTCAAATAGCAACCTCTCACCCGGGTGACTGGGTGAGTGGAGATGCCATTAACAGTTAAACTCTACAGAAGGAGCTGTGTTGTGGGGGAAAGATACTGGGTTCAGGTTGGGATGTGGTAACTGAATTATTTTCATTAACTCCCCAGATACCCACATTCCTTTGGATTATATTTGTGATGATGACAAGGATAAAAATAATCATTCATCATACTGTTACTGTGCACCAAGCCCCTAGTGTGAATTTTCTCAACAATTCTTAAAACCCTAGGAGCGGTGGTAACATTACCCCCATTTTACAGAGGAGTAAATTCAGGTCTAGCGAACACAAGGCACTTGACCAATCACTATTAGAATAAGTGTTAAAATAAAGACATAGGATTTCTTAACAAATTGACCTTAGGGGTACATTACATAGAGGAGATGAAGTCACAGTGATTAAGTAGCATCCTGAAGCAAGTGTGGCAGAGAACGATGGTGAAAGAATGGGAAGCTTGGTGAATTCCACAGCGACTATCCACCTATTTTCCCAAGCTTATTGCTAATTCTTTTTTTTTCTTTATTCTTCCAACTGAATATTGCCCATTCTTCAAAGCCAAGCCGCCATGACCCTTCATCAGCGAAGACGTCCTTGAGCATTCCAGCCCATCTCTCCTTCACTATATACTGACCTTCACTATATACTGCTTTGCTCTAGTAGCTATGTTTGATTCCGCCTTTTCCCTACTATCCTGTGAGCCACGTAAGGCCGACGCTTTGGGTGAAGTCATCAGAGCCCCTGTGGTTATCACGGGCCATGTGAGCCACGTAAGGCCGACGCTTTGGGTGAAGTCATCAGAGCCCCTGTGGTTATCACGGGCCATGTGAGCCACGTAAGGCCGACGCTTTGGGTGAAGTCATCAGAGCCCCTGTGGTTATCACGGGCCATGTGAGCCACGTAAGGCCGACGCTTTGGGTGAAGTCATCAGAGCCCCTGTGGTTATCACGGGCCATGTGAGCCACGTAAGGCCGACGCTTTGGGTGAAGTCATCAGAGCCCCTGTGGTTATCACGGGCCATGTGAGCCACGTAAGGCCGACGCTTTGGGTGAAGTCATCAGAGCCCCTGTGGTTATCACGGGCCAGGCACTGGGCTGAACAGAAGCCTGTTCCATTTGTAGCAGCCGCGGTCTTGTGAGATGAATGCCGTGATTATCTGCACTTTGTTGAGGAGAATTGGGGACTCAGGGGGTTTGCTCAAGTTCTCATGCATAAGTGCCTGCCCTGGATGTAATTCTTAACTGGTATGCTGAAGTGATGGAGCGTAACTGGAAGGAGAGTTAGTATTTACATGGGAAGAAAAAACAAAGGAGAGGGCTCCTCTATTTGAGAAAACAGTGTGGGGAATGGGCGTAGAATGTGGGGAAATGACAGCTGATAAACGCTCCGATGAATTAGGACCCGAGTGTGATTGGGTTTGCAGTCAGCTCAGTGGCCGAGAGTCCGCCACCTAATGCCGGAGACGCGGCTTGGATCCCCGGGTCAGAAAGACACCCCGCAGCAGGAAATGGCAACCCGCCCCAGTGTTCTCGCCTGGAGAATCCCGTGGACGGAGGAGCCTGGAGGGCTACAGTCCACGGGGTCGCACAGAGTCGGGCACGACTGAGTGAGCCCGAGCATGACTGAAGGACCCTCCCGTGAAGCTCTAGGGAGGGTAACCTTTTTCTCCCTCTTGGGAAGCTTTCAAGGTCATTTTGAGCAATAGGATAATGTTGGGTGGTTTGAAAGCAAAGACCAGAGCAGTGATTTCATCCTGGTCTCCCTTTTCCAAGGGCATCTCAAAGTGGACTAAGGGGATTCAAGAAAGCTTAGTTGCACCTGTGTATTTACCTATCAGGAAGTTCCACAGGCCAAGCCGGACATTGTATTTGCTTTTTGTAGGAGTTACAGCTGTCTGTCGTAACGCTCCTTCTCTCCTTTCCTAAAGCTCTAGTCGTCACGGGTATACGCTTTCCCCTAAGAGAGGACAGGGGATGATTACTTAAAGGCTGTTTTGTTCTGAATTTAAGATAACCATCCTTGGGATGTACTTAAAACGATTCTTTGGTGCGTAAGAGCATCATTCAAGGAAAAGTTGCCGACAGGTCAGTGGTGGGCAGAATGGAAAGGAATAGTCTTTACAGTAGAAACAGAGACCAAGATGAAACCAGTGTTACAGCGGGAACCTTGGGGAGCCTTGGAGATACCGCGTTTCCTGTCTTTTAATGGCACTTGATATCAAGAAGGAGGAGAGAATAAAGACTTAAGTTTAAGTGTTTTTTTTTTTAAACAGATGTGGTATTTTATTTTTTATTTTCTTGGATTATTATTGAAGTTTTAGTTAATTCACAACTTTGAATTAGTTTCAAGTATAAAACAAAGTGATTCAGTTATATATATATATATATTTTTTTTTTTTCAGATTCTTTTCTATTATGGGTTATTACAAGATACTGAGTCATATTCCTAGGCCTGTACAGTAGGTCCTTGTTGCTAACCCATTTTATATATAGCAGGTTGTATCCGTTAATCCCAAACTCCTAATCTATCCCCCCACCCTTCCCTTAAGGAAGATTTTTAAGGCAGAGGGTATAAATGTAAAGCAAGAGCCAAACCTTATGACTGAAACTTAACGTAATATTTTAAAATGCATTGAGATTGAGAGAGAAAAACATACTCTTTTTTAGAATCTGTATCAAGTATCAGACATGTAAGCCAGATTTATGTTTAAACTTTGAAGACACCATCCTGAAAGCAAGTTTGAAGTCTTTGAAAAAATTAGTCTTTAAATTAGTTATCTTCCAGATATATTAAAAAAAATAATAATAAGATGAAGGCTTTATTCAGAAATTCTGTTTCAGTCAAATTAAGAGATTATCTTCTTGTCAGGTAATTTAATATGTTGTCTATAATTTCATACTTTTATCTTCATTAATTTTTCTCCTCAAATTCTTCCTGAAAATATTCTTTAAAACTTTCCTGACAGTCTTTTTAAGTGAGAACCATTTTATGTTTTTATCTACTCTGCCCAAACTATCTGATACTCTTGTTATGAACCAAACAATATATAGGAAAAGAAAAGAACACATATTTATATGCTCCCTCAAGTCAATGCCTTTGAGAATGTAAAAAGGAAGTAAACAGTCAAACCACAGAGAAAAAGTAATTTTCTTTCTTTTTTTTTGCTTAATTAAATTTTAAGCAAAATTGATAAAAATCACTTACCAGTGATTCGGAATATTCCTTCTAAATTGACTAAATTTTAATGTGAGCTTCCCCTAAACTGTAGAAACATTTCTTTTTGTTAATGCCAAACCTCCAGAAATTCTGCTAGCTTTATCTAACCTCTTGAAGACAGAGTGGCAAAAATCTACTCAAGTGAGAAATTCATGGATGGTTGTTTATGACCTATTATTAATTCAGTATGGAAACCCACAGATTTTGGCTAAGATACTGAGTCCCTTAAATAAACTGTGGAATCTGGAGAGAGTTTAAAACAGTAACAGTTTAGCAGTTCAGAATAATATTAATTTTAAAAACCAGTGTGATTTTTTTTTTTCAGCAAAAATACAAGCATCAGAAACCACACCCTGAAGATAAATGTATTTGGGGATATACACATATGCTTTCCAGGTGGTACTGTGGTAAAGAATCTGCCTGCCAGTGCAGGAGACACAAGAGACACCAGTCCAGTCCCTGGGTGGGATGATCTTCTGGAGAAGGAAATGGCAGCCCACTCCAGTATTCCTACCTGGAAAATTCCATGGACAGAGGAGCCTGACAGGCTACAGTCCATGGGGTCACAAAGAGTCAGACACCACTGAGCTCACACGTATGCATATATTCCATTTAAGTATGTTTCTTTTTAAAACCCCTCTTTGGATAAAGTGGATGTAGAATGCTACTTTTAGAATGGAAAATGCATTTACTGCTCCCTCTCTGCTCAGATTTCTTTCCCATGTTTTCTTGATTCAGGCCCATGTTAAGTTAGCAGGAAAAAGTTACTTGTAGCGCCTGCTGAAATTCTTACTTTACACAAAGTAGATGTTAGTAAGCTGGGGAAGAAGATTCATGTATTTCCTGCTAATTCCATGGAGAACATGTATCTTTATTAATGTTAATGGTGGAGGCCTCTCATTATGTTATAGAATAATCTGCTTTAGCAAAGGTTTTTCTCCTCAAGAACTTCATAACATTTAAAGGTTAATACGTTAGGTAAAGAATAATATCTTAAGATAAGCGTTTTTATTACAGGACATGATGGGATGGTTTTTATTAAATTACGTGATGATTTGAATGGGGAGGAAGCAGTGCACCGCTTCTTTGCCCTCAACTTTAATGCCTTTAATCAAATAACGACCTTCTGGAAAATAGTTAGTTTTCAGCGTTTGGAAAGATCAATACCACTTTGCTACCAAAAAATGGCCCAGACGATGAGATTTGATGTATTTAAAGTATCGTTTCACCCTTTTAACCTAGTGAATAATTGAGAACGCTTTCAGGGTTGCTTTGCTGCTCTTTTGTTTCTCACTGTTCAAAGTGTTATGATTGTTCTCAAAAAAAAAAAAAAAAAAGTTAGACGTTGGTGTGTGAAGGAAGGATGCAGGCTTCACACCTACAAGTGGGAGTGTACCCCCATCAGACCTGTGTTTCTCTGTGTTAGGGGCGGAAGAAGTAGTATGTTTCAACACTGTATTTGAGGAGGTGCGTATAAAACCTAAAAAGTGTAAAAATGTCCCTTCTCGAACATTCAGGGAGTCGTTTAAAACGTCATTAGTCACCTTGCATCTTTTGTGATACCTTTAAGCCTTTATAGGGTAAAAGATTCAGTAGCTCTGACAATTAGAACTCACCCCCCACCCCTTACAGAACATTGATATGAAATTACCCTCCAGCGCAGACAGCTTTGTAAATAAAAAAAAAAAAATTGCCCTCTATTAGCATGTTTGTGGGCAGATTAAAAACTGTCTTCATTAGCATAAGTAACACTTACAGATTCTTTTAAAAGTAGAAAATTATTTGCTGAATGATAAATTGCTAGCTCTGTAGTTAGTTGCTGTTGAAAATGTACTCATTCAAAATGCCTGGTGTAGTTTAGTCTACAATACTGAAATTTTTTTGTGTGAGAAGTACTATTTAATGGATTATGTACTTAATCCTGTTCCTACTAGTTGCTAAAATGTAATTCATGCTTTCCACTAAAATGTTTGTATCAAATACCTCCCTATTTAGATTGATTTCTTTTAATATCATATATTATTATACTATACACCCCAGAGATTGGAACAAAATACTTCTGCAAATAACACATAAAAGATGAGGGTGAGGGGTAGGGAATAAATACAGACTATAAAATGTTTTCCTTTTTAGAACACAAATTACCATTCTGTTTTTTTTTTTTTTAATGTATTTTTCCTTCTTAGTTGCAGTGAGAATTATTTGTCATTTTCTTTCTCTTTTTATAGCTCTTAAGTTTAAAATGTATATGTACATGGCAACAGTATATACATATCCTGTATTAAGTGACTTTTTTTCCTTAGAGGACATGAAAGTCTCTTCCCCCCTGGAAAACTAGTTGTGTTCCATGCTCCTGACTATCACAGACTCGGCCTTGCCAGGGGTCTCTTTTCATGTATGTGAGGCTCCCTAGGTACAATAAATTCATTTGTGAAAGGAGGTTGCTTTCCTGAATCCGTGAAAAATCATTGCGTACTCCTTACCCATTAAAACGGTAGAAGGGAATCGACTTGAATTAACTGTTCTAAAAAGAGTGGAATGGAAATCAGAGATTGAGTTTGGGTGGAAATTAGCAGCTGAGAGATGAAGGTGCCAGGATTTTTATTTCAGTGTGGTACAACAAGATTCTGTCGGTAAAGCACATCATTAGAATATTGAGTTCAGAACTGCTAATTTTTCCTTTAAAATGAGCATACAGTCATGTGTTTCATGGACCATGATAAATTGCCATTGTGTTGTCATTGAATTTGTTTTGCTTTTTTTCAGTAGTGGGTTGGCAGTCGTTCTGCATTTTCTCTTTTCCTTTTTTTTTTTTTTTTTGCCCCCCTTACCCTCCCCAAATCTTCCATGTCTTTCATAGATTCTCTAAACCAAAACCAGTCCAAAGACTTCCTGATTTCATGCTGTCTGAGGTTTAGCATCTTCAGTACCATCTTCTTGCTTACGGTGGCAAGACATTTACAGATGGTTCTTGGTTCCTATAAAGTACATAACAGTATTTCCTTTGTGGCAGATGGATTTAAGACTTTTAGTTCTCAATAAATGTAGGTTTACAATACATAACTTTACAGGATTTGTGTTGTATGTAACAGGTCTGAACATATTATCTCAGAATTCATCTGCATGGCATTTGCAGCTTGTTCAGGGTCCATGCCAGTTTTTTTAAGTAAAAGGGGGAGTGCTGTGATTGATAGCAACAGCTCACGGCGTGATTTTGAATAGAAACAAAGGGTTTAGAACAGAAGGTGTCAAATTAAACTTTGTCAGTTTGAAAAGTAGGAACATCCTGAAAGTTTGCCTCATTTATTTACATGTGGCTACTGTTTATATTTTGCCCTCTTTGTATGCGGTGTCATGTTGCTTGGCAAATTTACTACATTTAAAGTTTAGGTTGTTCCTTTGCCATTTTAGTTTTCTGAGAATAGATTGGTCTCATTATTTTCAGGCTGTTAGTCTCCTGTCTTTTCTACTGTTCAGAACAGTTGTGATCTAAGTTAATTGTCACAGCAGTTCCCTACCCCTCTTACAGTATTTCAAGTCCCGGAGACCTGGCTTAAAACTTAATTATGTTCACATTTTGCAGCAAAGTGCTTGCGTTTTATTCACCGTCTCTCCTCCACCCAGTAAATCTATACATGTATCATTTTAAAAGAACCAGTGGAGTACTTAGGGAAATCATTATTTTTATTCGCCACATATTACCTATATTCTGACATGTATTGTCTTCCCAAGTTGATGTGCTCAAACAGTATCGTTTGTGGAAAAGTGACCTCGGAACAGGTACTGGGGAATTAGAAAGCGTTGGTGCTTCCTGCAAAACGTAGACCAGATTACTGTCATCATCTTGATCGATAGGATTGAGGGAGTCAGAATATTCCGAGGTATTTAAGTGGAATTGTAGTAAATTAATCTTCTTTTTGCCGTGTAAATTGGGAGTGAGCCAGCTGATTTCTCTGCTAACAGAGAACTAGCCTGTCAGGATATCTGTTTTGCCTTACTTGCTGAGAGCGACACACATCAAGAGAAGCGCACACCGCCCCTCCCCCTATCTTTGTTTTTTTGGAATACCCTTGTCGAACTAACAGTTCCCAGCTGCACCGTTAAATATTTTTCTAAGAAGCATCTGATTTCAGTCTCTTAAAATCATCTTGTCTCTTGAAAGGCTAGCGGAGACATGCTTCAGATTTATAATTCATCACATTATTTTTAGATAAGGAATTGGAAGTATTATTTAAGGGCAGAGGTTAATAGCAAACTACTGGAAATGTTATGTTAGTCATGGGCAATTAATAAAAATAAGAATCTGTCTCATAAGTATAGAGACACAGAAGTGACAATATGAGCAAAATATTTGCTGAATGAGTCAAGGCTCTTTTTCTGAAATATTTGTGAAACCAGTATGAGTGTGATTGTTTGGGAATTAGCTATCATTATTAGCCATTTTAAAAGAACTAATGATTTTCTTCTCCAAAGAACATCTGTGATCCACATGTTTTTTTTTCCCTCCACATATATCCAAGTGCTAACTGATCTCTGCATTACTTTAAAAAGTTTCTAAAAGGATTCAAAAAATCATTGGAGTGCTTCAGCTTTCTTCAAGAAGATTTTCTTACATTAATGGTTCTTAATTTAACTTTTAGCAGTTTTTGGTTACAAGCTTTCATTTCTAAAAAAAACAAAACAAAAAAAGACTTAGACACTCAATGTAAACTTATTACAAGAGTATAATCCTAGCTAAGTAAAGAAAAAAAGAATATGTTCTTGATGAACCTTCTAGCATCTCTTAAGGTAAATAAAATTGTAGTGGTTTTCTCTGTTTAGGCACTGGGGCCTGTCAGTTGCCACAGCTAAAGAAGAGACGAGGAGAGGGCAGGGGTGTAATCTTACCCAAAGTTAATAGTCAGGCCTTCAGGCAGATGGATCTAAAACCTGCCTTGCATCAAAATATAGAAGCGAAGAATAAAGCGATAACTTTGATGTAGAAAAGTATAAAATATTTTCATGGCTCAATCCAGATAGCAAATATTTGTCAGTAGGAGCTAAACAAACGTCTCCAGGGCACCCTATGCAAGTGGGTCTCAAATATTTCAGTTACTCAAATTGTAGTTAATGTTGTGTTCATAGGTAAGAGCGAAATGTGACCTATGTTCTGATTCTGGAAAGCAGCAGAGAACTGCCATGGTTAGAAGAGAAGCATGTTCAGTGACACCGTCATCATGGTTATTTTTTATTGAGCTAACGTTCTTTCTGGTAAACCTTCAGTTTACTGCCTGTTCTGTTAACGTGGAATTATGCGCTCGGTGGCATCAACTGAGTACGCAGTTGCATGCGTTTCCCTAGGTACATACATGTTTAAATGATGTGTGGCATGGAGAAGCAAAGGCCTCTCAGCTGCAGTTAGGGTTAGCAGATCTCATGGGGTTTAGCAGCTGTCACCCTTGGCTGGGTGGTGGTGGGTCTTGGGAAGCTCGTGTATCAGTCCCCATCTATTCTTTTAAAACCTCTCAGGCCACTTTGGGGAAAGTAGACCTTGCTTATTCCCACTGTGTATTACAGTGAGAGGAGAATTTCTCCAGTGGTTCACGTTGGAAAAGAAAGTCATGCCATGCTCTGATCTCATCCTAACTCATGTAAAAAGGCCCCTTGGCCAATTCTAAAAATCAAATACTAACCTGTCTTCTTGGCATTCCCATCCAGCTAGTTTCCAAGGAACCCTGTTGTTTTACGTCAGTTTCCCTAAAGCAGAGGCTAAGATAAGGAATCCGAGGCCCCTGATCTGGTGAGGGACCCGGCAGGAGTTCGGGACGATAGGAAAGCGGAGGCAAGTCCAGGAAGAACCTCAGGAAAAGCCTGTATTGACGCGGCCCCGCGGCGGGCAGGCCGGGGAGGGGCACCTCTGGAGAGCCGAGGGTAGAGGGCGTGGTCCGGTGGGCAGGAGGGCGGGAGGAAGCAGAGCAGCAGCCGGGCGTCCCCCGGGGAGCTGGCGTGCAGACATTTCTCTAGAGCGCGGTTATGAGCTGACAGCCTGGAGCGGCTGTGGGCGGCACCCCCTCCCCGGGCGGGACCCCTTCCCTCCGCCTCCCTGCCCTGCTGCTCAGTGAAGAAGGACTGAGATGATGGTTAGAGAACAGGAGACTGTCCACTCTTGTTGGAAAACTCGCTTTTTTCTTTTAATTTTTATTGGAGCATAGTTGCTTTACGATGTTGTGTTAGTTTCTACTGCACAGCACAGTGAATCAGCTCTATGCATACATGTACACCCCCCCCACCCCCCGCCTTTTTTTTTGGATTTCCTTCCCATTTAGGTCTTTCTAATATGCTGTCTAGGTTGGTCATAACTTTCCTTCCAAGGAGTAAACGTCTTCTAATTTCATGGCTGCCATCACCATCTGCAGTGATTTGGAGCCCAAAAAAATAAAGTCAGCCACTGTTTCCACTGTTTCCCCATCTATTTGCCATGAAGTGATGAGACCGGATACCTAGACAGCATATTAAAAAGCAGAGACATTACTTTGTCAATAAAGGTCCATCTAGTTAAGGCTATGGTTTTTCCAGTGATCATGTATGGATGTGAGAGTTGGACTATAAAGATCTAGCTGAGTGCAAAAGAATTGATGCTTTTGAACTGTGGTGTTGGAGAAGACTCTTGAGAGTCCCTTGGACTGCAAGGAGATCCAGCCAGTCCATCCTAAAGGAGATGAGTCCTGGGTGTTCATTGAAGGACTGATGTTGAAGCTGAAACGCCAATACTTTGGCCACCTGATGCGAAGAGCTCACTCACTGGAAAAGACCCTGATGCTGGGAAAGCTTGAGGGCAGGAGGAGAAGGGGATGCCAGAGGATGAGATGGTTGGATGGCATCACCGACCCGATAGACGTGAGTTTGAGTAAACTCCGGGAGTAGGTGATGGACAGGGAGGGCTGGCGTGCTGCGGTCTATGTGGTCACAAAGAGTTGGATAGGACTGAGCGACTGAACTTACTCCCATTTAGGTCACCACAGAGCATCAAGTAGGGTCTCTGGTGCTTTACAGTAGGTCTGCATTAGTCAGTCTGTTTTATATATAGTATTACTTATGTGTACATAGGCCCCACTACCCCACGTCCGCCCATTCAGTTCAGGATTGAGCATGTCAGGGTCAGAAAGTGGGCCTTGGAGGGCAGCAGAGAGGCCCAGGTCTCGGGGCTCAGTGGACATCGTCCCCCTCAGCCCAGGGATCCTCTCACAGTGCTTCCCTGATGGACCATGTGTGTCCATAGCAGCAGGCAGGGTCTGAGGTCTCTTTCTGGAAAGTTCTGTACTGGAGAATTCTTCTAATGCTCATTCTAACATAAAGCCTTACCTTGGACAACATTCATGCTCACACAACTGCACACATCCTTTCTCTCCCTTTTCTATACAAACACACATACACACATACATTGACACACACACAGATATTCACAGAGCTGCCTTTTTAATGCAAACATCATAAACTTAGGGAATCCTTTTAGGAAAATTATTCCTAAAAGCTGTCCCAGCCCTTCGTAAATACTATCCTCAGAACCTCAGATGGCCACTCATCGGACGAGAAGCACACAGCCTTCCTTTCTCCTTGGGCACATTCTGCAGAGTCCAAGGTAAACGGGTCTTGCCTTTGGAGAATGGAAAATAGAGCCCTCCTTTAAGATGCAAATATGAATTGTGTATTAAAAAACAGATTCTGCCCCCTCTTCGACAACCACACCTATTGTCTTTTAACAGGTTACAAAATTTTTTTTAAAGCAGACTGGAGTGTTCTGAGCTGGGAAAAAGTTAACTGCACAGGGTCCTTCCTTATTACTTCCTAATGGGAACGGTCAGCTCCCCACCCCGCCCCCTCTTGGACCTGAACTGACCTGCTAACGCCCTTGTCTCTAAGGGGTGGCTGTGCGAGCTGTTACGCTGGAAAGAAGACCCTTCTCCAGAAAACAGGACCCTGTGGGAGAACCTCTCCATGATCCGAAGGTTCCTCAGCCTCCCACAGCCGGAACGCGACGCCATCTACGAACAGGAGAGCAACGCGGTGCATCACCATGGCGACCGGCCGCCGCACATCATCCACGTGCCCGCCGAGCAGATTCAGGTTCGTGTACTGCGGCCGCTGCAGTAGAGCTCGGGGTAAACAGACGCTTAAACTTAGCAGGGAAGGGGGCATTTCTCTTCTTTCCGCCAGTCTGAACATAGGCTTCTGAGCAAGAGATAACAATACCCTGCCATCTCGGCCGGGGGGCAAAAAGAGGACCTGGGTTTTCCAACACGTGTGCTGTGTTCCTCTCCGCCCCCCCCCCCCCCGCCTCCAAGGCGGCAGGAACCCCCTTCCACACTTCTATGGCAAGCCAGTCTTCGTTAGAACTACGTGAGAGCTTAAGAATCTGTTTTGTTATATTGAAAGTGAAAGTCGCTCAGTCGTGTCCAACTCTCTGCGACCCCATAGACTATACAGTCCATGGAATTCTCCAGGCTGGAATACTGGAGTGGGTAGCCTTTCCCTTCTCCAGGGGATCTTCCCAACCCAGGGATCAAACCCAGGTCTCCTGCATTGCAGGTGGATTCTTTACCACCTGAGCTACAAGGAAGCCCAAGAATACTGGAGTGGGTAGCCCATCCCTTCTCCAGGGGATCTTCCCAACCCAGGAATAGAACCCAGGTCTTCCGCATTGCCGCAAAATTTGAATTTTTAGACACGCCACCTATTTTTTAATGAACACCGATCCTGTCCCCGAGTAAAGGCATGAGTGCTGTTTCTGCAGAGGAAGTTTGTAGGATCGCAATTGTATGCCTTGGATTCTGTCCCAGAGAGAGGAGTGGAGGGAAACCAAATTGGCATCTGGCTTCCAACTCCCCAGCCCTGCCTTCACTCTAGCTCTGTCCCCGCCGGCTCAGGGAGCACAGGTTAGGGGTGAGTCACGTCTGTCTGTTTTTCCCTTAGAGCCCCTCTCCCACCGCCTTTGGGCAAGCAGAGTCTAGAGGCGTTCGGCCCCGTGGCTGGTGCTGCTCCACAGGTGAGCAGGCACAAGTTAGCCAGTCAGAGGGGGCACACAGAAGGTTGGTGCCAAGACCCGCTCCCTGGTCAGGATGCTCAGCCTTGGAAAGGCCATGCTAACAGTGGTGTTGGCCAAATACACTGCTTCCGCAGGGTCAGCCTCAGACTCACCTAAATTACTCCCTTCCAAGACCTGGGGCCTGTCTATTCATCCACTGAGTGGATCCACTAAATTCACCCCTAGTTCATTTAGATGGGGAAGGTCTGGGCCTAGCTGGTTGTTGACCTCGATTGTTTAGGAAGCGTGTTGAAGCTGAACTTGAGCTGTACTAATTATTTCTGTTACATCCAAAGGGATGCTTTTCGTTTTCCCTTTTAAGGGAAAATGCTATTGCTTTTCCAAGTCTTAAAATTCTACACTCTCTTTGTTGAATCACCTGCATATTATTTCTTGGTACTGCTGGGCGGGGGTGGGGGGCGGGGACGGGGTGGGAGGGGGGTGGTGATACTCACACACACAACAAAAATAGGGTTATCCATCCCCTAAGAAAAAGAATCCTTGAGTATATATTAAAGATAAATTGAGAAAGAGAATCCCTTAGGATATCAAGCACTAAAATAATCATGAAAGCCTGAAAAATGTACTGTTTAGCAAAAACAAAAAAAGATAAGTAAAAAAAAATAGTACTTGTTTGAAAATGTAAATTGTTTTTAATAAAATTGCTTCTTAGGGGGATTAAGGAAATGCTTAGGGCACAGTGTAAACGTTCTGATATTTTAGGCTTCCTTAGGGTGATTTCCTTTGTTGATAAGAATCCTGGAGCTGGAGTGTGTATGTGTGTGTGTGTATGTATGTGTGTGTGTGTGTGCGTGTGTCACATTTGTTATGTATAATTGTGTATGGAAAATTACAGCACAGATACTTATTATGAAAAAGTGTCTATATACACTAAATTTAAATCTTGATTACATCTGAGCTTAGTATAGACAGAACAATTTGCTAGCTGTTGTGGGGTGAATGAAACCTTTATTTTTCGGTAAAGAAAAAATCTTGCCGTGTCAGCCCAGTGCAATTCGGTAAGAAATGTGTGTCTGTTAGGCTGAAACTGTCTGGTAGGAAATTCACAAACGTGAGAATCTCAGAAATTCTTTGGATTCACGAGAGCTAATGGCTTCCCTCAGAGCTCAGCTGGTAAAGAATCCGCCTACAATGCAGGAGACCTGGGTTCGATCCCTTCGTAGGGACAATCCCCTGGAGAAGGGAAAGGCTGCCCACCCCAGTATTCTGGCCTGGAGAAATCCACGGACTGTATAGTCCATGGGGTCGCAAAGAGCTGGACATGACTGAGCGACTTTCACTTTGCTGCAGAAGAGCACTGGCTTCCCCATTTTATTTGGAACATAAGACCTTGGAAGCCAGGGCCACGTTTTAGCCATCTGCTGCAATGGGACGAAACACATTTCCTTCCCAGTGTCCATAGCTCACCTTCCTAAACTGCCTTTGGCGCACTTAACTTCTCCGTCTTCATTTTAAATCTTTATTAATTACCGACATCACAATGTGCTGTCGTCGCCTCGGAGGCATATCCTCCTGGTGAACGTGGCTCACACTTTCAGAGTGCTGAGTTTCAGCTGTGTAAGTGAGCCAGCCTGACCTCTGATGAGGAAGCCCTGGAGCCACCCAGGCCCTCCCCGGTCCTCCCTTCCTAGCGATCGTTCTGACCTTCTTCCCGATGCTGTGGGCCGTTCAGCTGGCCAGCGTTTCTGTGCAGCATCCGTTCCCCACATTCCGAGCCCGGTAGGTCGTGTGCTCGCTCCTTCCCGGCCCTTGTGCGCCGCATGTGAGGCCGCATGCGCAGTACCCAGGTGTTGGGCACTGACCACGCACGCGAGGGCCCAGGCACATGCGGGGCTGGGCATGCGCAGCGGCCAGGCGCACGTGGGGCCGGGCACTTGCGGCACCGCTGACCTTGTGCCGCTGTCTCCCTGCAGCCGCCGCAGGCACCCCCGCAGCCGCAGCCCGCGCCGCCCCCCGCGCCGGCACAGGCGCCGCCGCCCCCGGCCGGGCCCCGGCTCCCTGCGCGGCAGCCGCCCGCAGCGGCGCCGGCTGAGGCGGAGGATGAGAGCCGGCCGAAGGCGCGGCCGCGGACCAAGATCTCGGTGGAGGCGCTGGGCATCCTGCAGAGCTTCATGCAAGACGTGGGGCTGCACCCGGACGAGGAGGCCATCCAGACGCTGTCGGCGCAGCTGGACCTGCCGCAACACACCGTCATCAAGTTCTTCCAGAACCAGCGCTACCACCTCAAGCACCACGGCCGGCTGAAGGACCACGCGGGCCTGGAGGTGGACGTGGCCGACTACAAGGACGACGAGCTGCTGCAGGACCCGGACGAGGGTGCTCCTGGCGCGGGCGCTAGCCCGCTCTTCGCGGTGAAGCTCGAGGATGAGCCGGCGGCCGACGGCAGCACGGACGCGAGCGCCGACGCCAGGGACTGAGCTGCGGGCCCCCATCAGCGCTCCCCGGGCCGGGGGTCCGCCCCGGGCTCGCCCTGCGAGCCTCGCGCTCCGCCATTCGGCCGGGGAATCGTCAGAAACTTGCACAAACGGGAACGTCGAGAAAGGCTGATACTGACTGCACTAAACGTTTTCCTCTCTCTTTTACGAACTGCTTGGCAGCCCCAGGTGAAGCATCGGATTGTTTGGTATTAAAAATGGAAAATTTGTGTTCACGGAACACACCCAGGTGTGTGTACCCGTAAGCATGATAACCAGTGGGTTTTTTTTATTTTATTTTATTATTATTCTGGAGCCTCAAAACAAGCATTATAACTTCTGTGATTATCATTTCCTTCCTTTATTTCTGTAACACTTCACACTTATCTTTGGAAACTCGCCCCTTGTTTTAAAAAAGAAAAAGAGTTTGTTACTCTATTGTATGTTGCAAAAGAACTGTAGACTGTGGAATGCAGTTTAAAGATGACATATGCCAACAAATGCCTTGTATTATATGGCACTGCCGTAATTCAAATTTGTTTTTATTTTGGAAATAAAAGTTCACTGTAATTTTTTTCATTCTCATTGTTACAAGATTTTTTAAAAAATGAAAAGAAAATGTGAAACACAATTTAGTCCTCATTATTTATTTGTAGATCCTGCAGCATCATGTTGTAATTAATTTTTGGAAGTTTCCGTTAAATGTAATATTGCTTCTCTTGTTACCATACTGGTTCTTTTCTATTTATAAATGTATTTTGATGGGCAGTAAAACAAAGTGTCTTAAAAGTTTTAAATAGATAAAATGTGCTTTACACAGTTGCCTATAAAAAGTGCTCTATGTTATCCAAGCAATTCATACTATAAGCTTCACTCTTATTGTTGTATGCAATTTTTACTATCATGCAAATAAGCTTAGGTTAATAAAACTAATAGATCACCTTAGAAAATTATGCAATTAATGTGAAAATAATTGATGTTTGCAACGTGTCTTCCTTTGGTTTACAATCAATTTTAAAGCTACATCTGTATAAAATTTCTGTATAAAGGTGTTATTTCTTTTTTATGAGTTTATGGCTATGAAAACACCAGCTATTTTGTTACAGCTGGCTGTTTTTATAAGTGTATCACAATTTTCTTTATGCAGAAATGTTCTGATTAGGAGTGGTTATTGACTGTAACTACACGATTAAAATTGTTTGTATGGTATGACATGGTAGGGTTTGTCTGCTTATGTGAAGTCACACACAGAGTCCAAGATGGCCCTCTCAGTAAGATGCATGTTAAAACTTTCTTGACATTTTACAGATCTGAAAAAGAGCAATTTAAAAGTCACTTGAAACACTGTAAATTTAAATCTCGAACATATGCTCATTTTTTAAGTTAAACAGTGAAGATGATAACCTGTTTTTGGTTGACGTTTTACTTGATTAGGAGGATGGTCAAGACTCACCAACAAAGACATAATTTAGTCTCTAGCAGATACGCACTTAGAATAGATTGACCTGCATTTACTTCACAGTACACTCGTCATGGCAACACTTTTTTAAAGCTGGTGTATATACATTTTTAAAGGCCATTAAAAGTAACATAAGTCGGGGAAATGGACCTTCTGTACAAGAACTCCTTAGTAAGCACTGTATTTTTTCTTAAGTTGTAAATGGAATACAAGTTAATAACTGAGCTCATTTGGTTGTGTATGTCATAACTATAAGAACTCCATGAAGAAGTTAAGAATTCACCAACCTGGAATTTAAACATGCACTTCAAAATTCTTGCAACGTAGAACTCAGTAAACGCCAGGATATGAAGTGGGGTGCACTAATGTTCATGTAAAGGATAGGGCCAGTGTTGCAGTTTTTGGTTATTTTTGTTCGCATTCACTTTATATTTTGCTGCTTTTTTAAGATTTCGTACGTACCTGTTAGGGGGTGTTTGGGTTCCTTTGGTTCTGAAATCACCCACTCTCTTCCTGCCTCTTTTCCCTGCACCCTGATGAACTCCTCCGAGGGCAACTGGACTCCCCCGATGCCGAACTTAAGAAACTAAAATGGGATAATAGAAAACTCCCAATTCAGTTTTCAGAGTTACTATCTACTTTTGACGCATAGCTGAACTACTTCAGAGGCAGCTGGTTTGCTGTAAACTTAAAATTGTGTTGAAAAAGTTACCACTTCTTTGTATTAAATGAGAAAACACCTTTAAACATTCTAACTTATTACTAGGGGTCAGAAAATCATTTTAGCAAAATAATTTTGAGTTCAAATAGAAACCAGATTTCATGTATTAAAAATAATAAATAGGGTAATTAAATATGCTATGAAATTTAATGAAAAACAACCTATCTTCTCTGACTTTAAAGGGACAAGCTAGAGCAGAGGGTAGTGTTGTTTTTGTTTTTTGGTTTTTTTAACATAAGAACAACACCTAATATAAGAAGTCAAAGATGTAATACCTTTTTAAGGGGAATTTGGGTTGCAAATAAGATTTTTTTCTTTCCCACTAACCTCCTAACTTCTTTGAAAATACATTTTCAGTAAATTGAAGAGTGTGTATAAGAAATCAACGTGACAATAAAATTCTCAGACTCTTTTAACTCATGCAGCATCATCTTGCTAATATATTTTAAACCAAAAAAAGCACATATCAATAAACAATGTTGGCCATGATGGAGTGAGCAAAATTGTTCTTCGGGAAGATGGTACATTTTGCAAGAGGTTTGAGGAACCTTCCATGTTGCTTCCCGGGTGTCATTTATCCCTCCTACCAGTCCCGGTGTTGCCAGAGGCTATGGTAGAACTCCTCGAACAAGCTTCCTTGTGTCCAACTATTTCAGAAGCTTTTAAAAGCTGGGCATGACGTAGCGCTCCGTGCTGCTAAGGCCCCAGCAGAGTCAGGTAGTTTACGGGTAATATTCAACCTTGTGCGTCTGAATCTGTCATGGACTCCTTCCCTCAGCACTTTGCCACTAATTTGTATTACACTCTGTGGCCATTATAATACTTGCACATTATGCAAAAAATAACGATAGTATCTCCTTGGCACATAATATGCAGAGTTGACACATAACCTTTGAAAACCAAGGTAGCTAACATGTGCCCTAGTTGTGTGACCCTTGGTTACAAAGCCTGTACATATTATATATAAAATGCATATCAATTAACATTTAGTCCTAAGGAATTCTGAGCTAAAAAAAGTGTTTATTTCTTCATTAGTGAAATCTATATCTAACTGTGCTTATCTAAAATACATAGCTTAAGTAGAAAACATTTTCAAATGGTTCAAGATGGAGTGAAAACGACAATCTCATACATTTCATCATTCAGTTCTGCCCTATCCCACACTGTTATCTTTGGCTGGTATTAAGGTCCTTGATTTTCACGATATTACCAATAAATAAGGTATTCTGAACTGCTTGGTGATATTTTCAAAAAGAGCAATTAATATGTGTATGCCCTGTCATATAGCCAACAGAAATTGGACTGCTGTGTTAAAGCAAGCCAGAAATTTGCATGAGAGTGTGGAAACCAATGGAGGTTCAAGAATATTAATCCTATCTAAAACATGAGGAGATAAAGATACTATAGTTCACCTTAAAGATATTTTTTTTTTCTGTTTTGTTTTTAAGGGAATGTATTCACTCTTCTGAGGCGGTCCATTTAGTGTAAATACTAAAGACTTGCACGTCTTTGAACAAAGGCTAAACTACAGTCTGTTACCATGCACATTTTGATCAAATACAAAGAACACTTACTTAAGAAATGTATATGACCAGAATACTATTACCTGTTTAACAATTCCACATGTCAAATAAAAATAGTTTGGAATTCATGTTTAAAAGATGAACATTTTTAAACCTTCCTTGCTTTACCCTCCTTAGGTGGATCATATGTATTTCCAAATTAATGTATCAAAATAATTCTACAAAAATTCCATTTTATCAATTCTACAAGAATTCCATTTTGATTCCTTGCTCTATGTCAAGGTTGTGCATTAAGTCACCTTCCTGTGTCAGCTGTTTCAACTAATATCCCTATTGTGATCAAAAGCACATGACTGGGGCCCTGTTCTCTGATACCCGCGGATGAGGTGGTTGATGAGGAAAAAGAGAGCGGCCCATTGTTTTTGTTGCTTTGCAGAGTAACCACAGAGAAACTCTAAAGTATTTTGCACTGCATTAAATGTTGCACATTATTTCTTTATTCTTTGTTGCATTTTCTTTTACTGTTATTGAATATTTGCTTTGTATGGTGTACAAGTTTTCATGACAGTGACAACCTCTGATTCATGCCCTTACACCCCTCCCCCCCAAAGAAAGGCTATCCCATGGGCTGCTCTATGAGTTTCTCCAGTCATAGAAGAACCAACAGTACGTGCTAAGTGAGAATGTTGAGAAAGCTCAAATACTGTAAGTGTGTGCAATGACTCACTGAGTCTGTGGCCCTGGGTTGCAATATGCACATTTGTCCAGTGTGCAGATCTACCCCACAGCATCTCAATGAGGGGACAGGCTTCACCTACTCCAACTTTGTTTCCGATTTTAATTTTCAAATATTTGTTCTACCAGGTCTCATACAAAGACTTCCTACCTTGTAAGGCTCCTTCCCAGCTTTGCCCTCAAATATGCTTAAAATGATAATAGCAACAACAATAGTGGAAGGCTTCATTTTACACGACACTGCCACAAACACGTCTGTCCCACCTTGCACACTTACGGCAGACACAAGAGGGGAGGCTCCATGTTGGTTTCAAACCCAAGTCTTACATCTACAGGTTTCTCTTTTCTTCTCAATAAGAGCTTTATCAAATGCAGAAAATATAGAAAAAAATTAAATGCAATTTGACATTTCCAGAAACAGCATAATTATTTTACTACTATGAAAAAGTCCATCACTAAGTCATTGAATTCCAGTGTGTGAAATATTAACTCCAAAACTTTGGTTAAAATCCATATATCCAAGTTTTTTTTAAACACACATTTGATTAGGAATTTCCAAATACACACAAACAAAAAGATAGAATAGTATAATGAATCTCCAAGGGTTCATCACCTGGTTCAACCACTGTAACATTTTTCCATCAGTAAATACTTTGTGAAGCTTGTTAAAATTATGATGAAACTTATGAAAATATCCAAACTATTCAATGGCTTTTGCCCATAATGACGTGACATCATCTTGATTTTGCAAAGTAATGAATTTTCTGGTTTCCAAAGAAAGTATTAAAACTTGAAGTTTTTCTTGGGTCTCTCTGAGAATTTTCAAAAAGCCAATTTTAGAAAGAGAACCTTTGAGAATTCCACAAATATTTGTAGCATAAAAAAATAGAGACAAACCAGCCGCTCTTTATTTATAAACAATAAGTGCTTTCATATCATTGTTGAAACTAAAGTACGTAATTTTCAGTTATGCATAATAAAATATGTAATTAAGCAACATTCCATGGTGGATTAAAGAATTAAAAGCTTCAGGTGCAGAAAAGAATTTGTTGGCCTTTTCTCTTTCAAGGTGGTATTTGGAGGTGTTGCTTTTCATTTTCCTTTGACATCTTATACACAAATAAATAGACAGAACAGGTGAGAAGCAGAGAAACAAAGAATTGGCTCTACTACAATGGACCTGAAGAACAGAGTGAGGTAGAATATTTGCAACATGCTTCTTAGCCTGGGGAGAAAAAAAGTCTCTAAATAGGGGCATGAGCTTTAAGAAATAGAAAAAAGAACATACAAATGTAACTGCATTTGGTGATTTCTCTATTTCAGACTACATTAAATTAATTCACACTCCAATCGGTAGAATCCAGTAAACTTATTTTTCAAATGAAGAACTACGTCTAATTAATAATTCTATGCTAGAAACACCGAAGTTCATAGAGACGTTTGACATGTATCCTATTTTTAAAAAAGGGTAATACATCAAATAAAATCAAACCACTCAAATGTCAGAATGTGTCAGCATGATTCTGAAAATAAATTATTCTACTGAACAGCTAAGAAAAAGTATAATATAGAGGTGAAACTCTGCATCTAGCATCAGCAGAACTTTCTACCTGGTGTTGGCAGTCTTACATGCAATGCTTTAACTACAGTGATTCAGCCATCTGTCAGCAAGTAAATTCAATATCATATTGGTATTACTCTAAGAAACACATACTTGTAAGTGAATAGAGGAATTACTGATGCCGAGCCTTTGGAGGAGTGTTGGGGTGTAGTGTGAAATGAGACCCGTGTCCCACGGACAGTCCTGTTTGAGGTGCCCTGGTCTTAATTGTTCTTTATTTCTTCTTAGTGAAGTATAGTTGCTTTACAATATCCTGCTAATTTCTGCTGTACAGCAAAGTGATTCAATTATGCATGTATATATTAATGCATTCTTTTTGTGTATATGTATTCTTTTCCATTGCAGCTGGTTGTAGAATATCGAGTATAGTTCTCTGTGCTACACGTAGCACCTTGCTGTTCATGGATGTTGCACATAAATGCTTTCAGCTGCTAACCCCAGCCTCCCTCTCCATACCTCCCCAGTCCGTCCCCCGGGGCAACCACCAGTTTCTTCTCTGTGTCCTGAGTCTCCTTCTTGGTGGTGCATTTTATTTTTTTAAATGTGAATTATTTTATTCTTATAATGACAAGACGGACGACAGTTTTTCATGTCACTATAATACTTGAGCTGGGGATAAGAACACTTCCTCTACTATAAATGGTACGTGAACTTTTTAAAACGTGTTATTTACTGTGCTTGGAATATCTGGGCATGCTTAATCAAATGACCACCCTGGGTCCTGATGCTGAAGCTGAAGCTCAGATACTTTGGCCACCTAACAGCTGACTCTGACCTGAGTCTGGGAGAGATTGAGGGCAGGAGTAGAAGGGGACGACAGAGAATGAGATGGTTGGATGGCATCACCAACTCAGTGGACATGAGTTTGAGCAAGCTCCGGGAGTTGGTGATGGCAGGAAGCTTGGTGTGCTGCAGTCATGGGGTCGCAAAGAGTCGGACACAAATTGGCGACTGAACAACAGCAACGAAATGAAAAATTATAAAACATTCCAAATATTTTTACTTAAGCAAAGTATCTAATTTTATACAATTAACATACAATCTTTCACTATAGTAATAGAAACAATGAAACTACTTCACTTCTTGACATTTAACAGATATCAACATTAGACTTTAACTCCCTAAGACACGCACTACAACCATAGAGTAGATTCTGTCATCGTTAGAATGGTCTTGGTATCTTATATATTATATTTGCACTTTAAATCCTGTTTACCAAAATAAAAACAGACTAAGATAATGAACAAGAAGTTCATGAAAAAAGAATACAAACAGTTGGTGACACATTTTAAATAGATATTTGTGCAGAAGCTTTGTTACCATTTAGCATCTCCTGGTCCTGCTAGAATATGGACTATTATATTTACTAGTGTGTATTTTTATACCCCATCTTACTACAAAAAGAATTTGCTGAGCCTTTCATATATACTAAAGTGTTGTTTCGTTGCTAAGTCACATCTGACTCTTGGCAACCCCAAGGACTGTCCCCCGCCAGGCTCCTCTGTCCATAGGGTTTCCCAGGCAAAAATCCTAGGGTGAATTGCCTTTCTCTTCTCCAAAGGATCTTCCTGACCCAGGGATCACACCCGTGTCTCCTGCATTACAGGCAGATTCTTTGCCACTGAGGGCTTCCCTGGTGGCTCAGACCGGAATCCTGCAATGTACGTGCAATGTGGAAGACCTGGGTTGACCCCTGGGTCAGGAAGATCCCCTGGAGAAGGGAATGGCAATCCACTCCAGTATTCTTGCCTGGAGAATTCCATGGACAGAGGAGCCTGGCAAGTTACAATCCATGGGGTCACAGAATCAGACATGACTGAGCAACTTTCATTTTTACTATTTTTCTTTGCCATTAAGCCACCTGGGAAGTCCATAATACAGTGACATGGGATAAAAATAATAAACAACAAAATTAATCCAAAATTTGTATTAACACAAAATGAAAAGTATATTTGACCCTCAGAAATACGTGTTATGAGAACCTATACATTTGTTAGAGTGAACTACCAAAATGTTAACAGCTTTATTGAGGTGTGATTGATACACAATAAACCATACGTGTGTGTGCATGCCTCAGTTGTGTCTGGCTCTTTGCGACCCTACGGACTGTAGCCCACCAGGCTGCAATGTCCATGCGATTCTCCAGGCAAGAGAAGACCCTTTCTCCAAGGGATCTTCCCAACCCAGGGATCCGACTCGTGTCTCTAATGTCTCCTGCGTTGGCAGGGGTGTTCTTTACCACTGGCACCACCTGGGAGCTATTTAAAGTGGACAGTTTGACAAAGTTTTGACACATGTATCAAGTACAAATAGGACACAAACACAGAAACACCCGTAACTCAACGCGGCACAGCCAGCGTTGCAGCGGCTTCCTTGTGTCCTGTGAACTCCCCTCACGCTCACGCTTCCTGCTCTCTCCCGTCACTGTCCCCGTGAAACCACTTACTTTTTTCTGTCCGTCTAGATCAGCTTTCATGTTCCACTCCAGTTCAGTTCCGTGCAGTCGCTCAGTCGTGTCCAACCCTTTGCGACCCCTTGAACCGCAGCACGCCGGGCCTCCCTGTCCATCACCAACTCCCGGAGTTCACTCAAACTCACGTCCATAGAGTCGGTGATGCCATCCAGCCATCTCATCCTCTGTCGTCCCCTCCTCCTGCTGCCCCCAATCCCTCCCAGCATCAGGGTCTTTTCCGATGAGTCAACTTTTTGCATGAGGTGGCCAAAGTATTGGAGTTTCAGCTTCAGCATCAGTCCTTCCAATGAACACCCAGGACTGATCTCCTTTAGGATGGACTGGTTGGATCTCCTTGCAGTCCAAGGGACTCTCAAGAGTCTTCTCCAACACCACGGTTCAAAAACATCAATTCTTCAGCACTCAGCTTTCTTTATATTTATAGTCCAACTCTCACATCCATACATGACCACTTGAAAAACTATAGCCTTGACTAGAAAGACCTTTGTTGGCAAAGTAATGTCTCTGCTTCCTAATATGCTATTTAGGTTGGTCATAACTTTCCTTCCAAGGAGTAAGCATCATCTTGTTCTAGAATTTTATACAAATAGAATGATTGAGAATGTACTTGCTTTTTTTCTGGCTTCTTTCACTGGGCATGAAAGAAGAATATATTCAGGTTTATCCATGTTCGTTCCATTTATTGCAAAATATAACCTTTTGTGCCCATAGTGCAGTTTGTTAAGCATCTGATGGATATTTGGGTTCCTTCCAGTTTGGGGTTGTCATAGATAAAGATGCTGTGAGCATTTATATGCATGCTTTTTTATAGATATATTTCATTTCTCTTGGGTGAATTCCTAGGGGTAGAGTAACTTCTCACATCATAGGTATTCATTTAACTTTATAAGAAACTGGCAAACTGTTTCTCAGAGGTCGTGCACTGTTTCACATTCCCAACAGCAGTGCCCGAGGTTTCCTGTTGCTTCACATTCTTGTCATCACGTGATATGGTCAGTGTGTTTAATTTCAAACATCCTCAGAGGTGAGTCATAATATCTCAACATGATTGTAAACTGCATTCCTGTAATGAATTGCATTTGGCTAACTGAGTATGTTTTCATATAATTTGCTTTCATATATCTTCCTACAGGATATTTCTGTTCTTTTACTCAATTTTATTGAGTTCTTTGTTTTCTTATTATGGAGTTCTGAGAGTCTTTCATATATTATGGTCACAAGCCATTTGTCAGCTATATGACCTGCAATCATTTCCTGTCAGTCTATGGATTATATTTTCATTCTCTTAACACTGTTCTTTAAACAGCAGAAAGAAGTTCTTGATTTTGGTAAATCCAAATTAATTTCTTTTCTTTTAAAGATCTTGCTTTCAGTGTTATCTTTGCCTAAGTCAAAGTCATCAAAATGTTCTCCTATCTTTTCCTTTAGAAGCTTTATAATTTTAGGATTTATATTTAAATCCAAGATCAATTTTGAATTAATTTTTATATGATACAAAGTATCAAGTTATGCATCAAAACTGTTTTACTTTTCACTTAAAAAAAATATATTTCCAATTATTGTAGTACCATTTGTTGAAAAGACTATTCTTCTTCCACTGAATTCCCTTTTAATCTTTGTCAAAAACCAATTGACATACACATGTGTGTCATTTCTGGATTTTCTATTTTGTTGCTCTACCAAACTTTTCACCAAAACTACACTGTCTTGATTATCAAAACTCCATAATAAGGCTTCCCTGCTGGCTCAGTTGGTAAGAATCCACCTGCAATGCGGGAGACCTGGTTCAATCCCTGGGTTGGGAAGATCCCCTGGAGAAGGGAAAGGCTACCAACGCCAGTATTCTGGCCTGGAGTATTCCATGGACTACATTGTGCCTGGGGTCGCAAAGAGTCAGACGTGACTGAGCAACTCTCAGTTTCACAAAATAAGTCTGCAGGTAATCTTTATCTTCTAACTTTATTCTTCTGCAGAGTCCTCTTGATGATTCTGGGGCTCTGATAGGTCTTTTCATTTCTCACAAGTTTAGATCCAGTTTGTCAGTTTCTACCAAAAAAAAAAAAAAAATGCTGGATTTTGCCTGGGATTGCTTTAACTTCATAAATCATTTGAGGAAGAATTGGCATTTTAATAACATTGAATCTTTAGACTTGTGAACAGGACACAGCTCCTCATTTGTTCGGGCTGTTTGTTCTCTCAGAAATATTTATGTATAGTTTTCATTCTGCAGTTCTTGCACATTTGTCAGATTTCAGTTCAGTCATTCAGTCGTGTCTGATTCTTTGCAACCCTATGAATTGCAGCATGCCAGGCCTCCCTGTCCATCACCAACTCCTGGAGTTCACCCAAACTTATGTCCATCAAGTCGGTGATGCCATCCAGCCATCTCATCCTCTGTTGTCCCCTTCTCCTCCTGCCCCCAATCCCTCCCAGCATCAGAGTCTTTTCCAATGAGTCAACTCTTCGCATGAGGTGGCCAAAATATTGCAGTTTCAGCTTTAGCATCATTCCTTCCAAAGAACACCCAGGGCTGATCTCCTTCAGAATGGACTGGTTGGATCTCCTTGCAGTCCAAGGGACTCTCAAGAGTCTTCTCCAACACCACAGTTCAAAAGCATCAATTCTTCGGCGCTCAGCTTTCTTCACAGTCCAACTCTCACATTCATGCATGACCACTGGAAAAACCATAGCCTTGACTAGACAGACCTTTGTTGGCAAAGTAATGTCTCTGCTTTTCAATGTGCTGTCTAGGTTGCTCATAACTTTCCTTCCAAGGAGTAAGCGTCTTTTAATTTCATGGCTGCAGTCACCATCTGCAGTGATTTTGGAGCCCAAAAAAATAAAGTCTGACACCGTTTCCCCATCTATTTCCCATGAAGTGATGGGACTAGATGCCATGATCTTCGTTTTCTGAATGTTGAAACGAACTTTTTCACTCTCCACTTTCACTTTCATCAAGAGGCTTTTGAGTTCCTCTTCACTTTCTTCCATAAGGGTGGTGTCATCTGCATATCTGAGGTTATTGATATTTCTTCCGGCAGTCTTGATTCCAGCTTGTGCTTCTTCCAGCCCAGTGTTTCTCATGATGTACTCTGCATAGAAGTTAAATAAGCAGGGTGACAATATACAGCCTTGATGTACTCCTTTTCCTATTTGGAACCAGTCTGTTTTTCCATGTCCAGTTCTAACTTTTGCTTCCTGACCTGCATATAGGTTTCTCAAGAGGTAGGTCAGGTGGTCTGGTATTCCCATCTCTTTCAGAATTTTCCACAGTTTATTGTGATCCACACAGTCAAAGGCTTTGGCATAGTCAATAAAGCAGAAATAGATGTTTTTCTGGAACTTTCTTGCTTTTTTGATGATCCAGCAGATGTTGGCAATTTGACCTCTGGTTCCTCTGTCTTTTCTAAAACCAGCTTGAACATCTGGAAGTTCATGGTTCATGTATTGCTGAAGCCTGGCTTGGAGAATTTTGAGCATTAGTTTACTAGCGTGTGAGATGAGTGCAATTGTGTGGTAGTTTGAGCATTCTTTGGCATTGCCTTTCTTTGGGATTGGAATGAAAACTGACCTTTTCCAGTCTTGTGGCCACTGTTGCGTTTTCCATATTTGCTGGCATATTGAGTGCAGCACTTTCACAGCATCACCTTCCAGGATTTGGAATAGCTCAACTGGAATTCCATCACCTCCACTATTGTCAGATTTAGCCCTAAATAATTTCAAGTTTTTTATTCCATTGCATATGATGGTTTTTTTTTAAATTCTGACTTCCAGTTATTTATTGCCAGTATAGAGAAACACAGCTGATTTTTTTGTATATCACTCTTGTATCTTGCAACCCAGACTAAGCTCACTTAATAGTTCTAGTAGGTTTTTTTGTAGATTCCATCAGATTTTCTGTGCAGACAAAATGTCACCTACAAGTAAAGATGCACGTGCAAAGATCAGCACAATAAAGGACAGAAATGGCAAGGACCTAAGAGAAGCAGAAGAGATTAAGAAAAGGTGGCAAGAATGCACAGAACTATACAAAAAGATCTTCATGCTGTGATCACTCACCTGGAGCCAAACATCCTGGAGAGTGAAGTCAAGGGGGCCTTAGGAAGCACTGCTACAAACAAAGCTAGTGGAGGTGATGGAATTCCAGATGAGCATTTAAAATCCTAAAAGATGATGCTGTTAAACTGCTTCACTCAATATGCCAGCACATTTGGAAAACTCAGCAGTGGCCACAGGACTGGAAAAGGTCAGTTTTCATTCCAATCCCAAAGTAAGGCAATGCCAAAAAAAATGTTCAAACTACTGTACAATTGCACTGATTTCACATGCTAGCAAGGTAATGCTCAAAATCCTTCAAACTAGGCTTCGACAATACATGAACTGAGAACTTCCAGGTGTACAAGCTGGATTTAGAAAAGACAGAGGAACCAGAGATCAAATTGCCAACATCCATTGGATCATAGAAAAAGCAAGAGAATTCCAGAAAAACATCTGCTTCTGCTTCATTAAGTACACTAAAGCCTTTGACTGTGTGGATCACAACAAACTATGGAAATTTCTTAAAGTGATTGGAATACCAGACCACCTTATCTGCCTCATGAGAAATTTAGTATGTGGGTCAAGAAGCAACAGTTACAACCAGACATGGAAAAACAGACTGGTTCAAAACTGGGAAAGGAGTATGTCAAAGCTTCACAACAAACTGTGGAAAATTCTTCAAGAGATGGAAATACCAGACCACATTACCTGCCTCCTGAGAGATCTGTATGCAAGTCAGGAAGCAACAGTTAGAACCAGATATGGAACAACAGACTGGTTCCAAATCAGGAAAGGCCTACGTCAAGGCTGTATTTTGTCACCCTGCTTATTTAACTTGTATCCAGAGTACATCATGTGAAATGCCGGGCTGGATGAACTGCAAGCTGGAATCAAGATTGCTGGGAGAAATATCAACAGCTTCAGATGTGCAGATGATACTACCCTAATGGTGGAAAGCCAAAAAGAACTAAAAAGCATCTTGATGAAGATGAAAGAGGAGAGCGAAAAGGCTGGGTTAAAATTCAACATTCAAAAAAGTAAGATTATGGCACCCAATCCCATCACTCCATGGCAAATAAATAGAGAAAAAACTGGAAACAGTGGTAGATTTTCTTTTCCTGGGCTTCAAAATCACTGCAGATGGTAACTGCAGCCATGAAATTAAAAGACACTTGCTCCTTTGAAGAAATTAGAAAAAAAAAAATATATATATATATATATATAATTGAAATATAGTTGACTTACAATGTTTCAGGTGCACAACAAGGTGATTCAGTTATACAAATGCACATATATTATTTTTGATCTTAGTTTCCATCATAGGTTATTACAAGATATTGACTATAGTTCCCGATGGTATACGGTAAATCTTTGTTGCTTGTTGCATATCTATTTTTCAATTAGAAATCCAGCATTCTATTCATACTAAGTCAAACAAGTGGACTCAAAATGTCATAATCTTTTTAGTTAGGCAAAAATTCAGAAGTTTTCTAAAATATATACATTATGCATATCCCAGGCATCAGGCTCGCATTGGCAGGTGGGTTCTTTACCACTAGCACCTCCTGGGAAGCCCATGCATATTTATGTACATGTATACAAGAGCTTTTCTCCTACAGTTGATAAAGGCTTGAGAAAGAACATCAAAAAAAAAAAAAAAAAAAGATGAAGAGGATGAAACAGAGGTAGAGAAATTGGAGAAATGAGCTCGATGAAATAGGAGCACTGAGCATGAAACAGAAAAGGTGAAAGGAACTAGAGGACAGTGAAAGGCCATCCAGAGTAAAACATCGTCATAAAGTCCAGTTGCTTTTAAACAGGGCTGCTCATTAGAAACGTATCTGGAGTTTTGGAGTAAAAAAACAATACTTGAGCATTTGTATTTTTCAAAAAATTTCAAGATAATTCTGATATGCATCTGGATTTTAAACAGTGACTACTGGTTTTTCTATTGGATCCTACTTTTGGTGATGCAGAAAAGTGAAAGTGAAAGTTAGTCATACAGTCGTGTCCAACTCTTTGCAGTCCCATGGGCTGCAGCCCAGCAGGTCCTCTGTCCATGGAATTCTCTGGGCAAGAATACTGGAGTGGGTTGCCATTTCCTTGTCCAGGGGATCTTCCCAGGGATTGAACCCAGGTCTCCTGCATTGCAGGCAGATTCTTTACCAATTGAGCTACTAGGGAAGCCTGGTGATACAGAGTTCTATTATTTTTCTGTTGACCAATCATGATACAATGGTATCAAGTGGGTAATAGTTACAGAACCACAAGTGTAAAAGATGTGTATTGGTTTTGACAATCAGTAGCCACATACAAAATAAAGGATAATTACAATTGCAAGCCATAACGGGAAGGGAACATGATTAACCTCACAGTATAATATAATTATACAATTTGGGGGGTCAAGCAGAATGATGTGGTAAGTGGAAGTGCATACATGCATGTTTTCATCCACCCAGTCATTCAGTCTCTTTTGGTTGGTGAATTTAAATCATTTGCACTTAAGGTAATCATCAACATGTATGATCCTATCACCATTTTCCTTATTTCCTGTAGGTCTTTTCCTTCTCTTGTGTTTCCTGCCTAAAGAAGTTCCTTTAGCATTTGTTGTAAAACTGCTCTAGTGGTGCTGAATTCTCTTCACTGTTGCTTGTCTGGAAAGCTTTTGATTTCTCCATCAAATCTGAAGGACAGTCTTGCTGGATAGAGTATTCTTGGTTGTAGGTTCTTCCCTTTCATCACTTTAAATATATCAGGCCATTCCCTTCTGGCCTGTAGAATTTCTGTTGGGAAATCAGCTGATAGCCTGATGGGAGTTCCTTTGTATGTTATTTGTCATTTTCCCCTTGTTGCTTTCAATATTTTATCTCTGTCTTTAATTTTGGTCAGTTTGATTACTGTGAGTCTCGGTGTGTTCCTCTTTGGATTTATCCTTCCGGGGACTCTGTGCTTCCTGGACTTGGTTGACTATTTCTTTTCCCATGTTTGGAAATGTTCAGCTATTATCTCTTCAAATATCTTCTCAGGTCCTTTCTCTCTCTTCTGGGACCCCTATAATGAGAATGTTGGTGTGTTTAATGTTGTCTGAGAAGTCTCTTAGGCTGTCTTCATTTATTTTCATTCTTTTTTCTATACTCTGTTCTGCAGAAGTGATTTCCAGCCTTCTGTCCTCCAGGTCATTCATCCGTTCTTCTGCCTCAGCTATTCTGCTATGGACTCCTTCTAGCGTGTTATTCATCTCTGTTTATTTCATCTTTAGTTCTTCTAGGTCTTTGTAAACATTTCTTGCATCTTCTCAATCTTTGCCTCCATTCTTTTTTGGAGATCCTGGATCATCTTCACTATCATTATTCTGAATTCTTTTTCTGGAAGGTTGCCTATCTCCACTTCATTTAGTTCTTTTTCTGGGGTTTTATCTTGTCCCTTTGGGACATAACTTTATGCTTTTTCATCATGATTAACTTTCTGTAATATGGTTTTTGTTTTAGCCACTGTGAGACTGCTTCTTTGTGCTGCTTCTGTCTGCCTTCTGATGGGTGAGGCTGAGAGGCTTGTGTGAGCTTCTTGATGGGAGGGACTGGTGATGGGAAAACTGGGTCTTGCTCTAGTGGGCAGGGCCTTGCTCAGTAAAGCTTTAATCCAATTTTCTACTGATGGGTGGGATTGCACACCTTCCCTGGTAGTTGTTTGGCCTGAGGTGACCCAGCCCTGGGGTCTACAGGCTCTATGTAGGGATAACGGTGACCTCCAAGAGACTTTACACCAAGGGGGACCTTCCAGCGCCCTGGCCCTGTGGGGAGCCTTTGCCAATCCAGGCCTCCACAGGAGACCCTCCAGTGCCCCAACCCTGTGCTGAGCCCCTGCCGATCCAGGGCCCCATGGGAGACCCTCCAGCACCTCAGCCCTGTGGGGAGCCCCTGCCGACCCATGCCTCCACGGGAGACCCTCCAGCGCCCTGGCCCTGTGGGGAGCCCCTGCCGACCCATGCCTCCATGGGAGACCCTCCAGCGCCCTGGCCCTGTGGGGAGCCCCTGCCGACCCACGCCTCCACGGGAGCCCTCCAGCGCCCTGGCCCTGTGGGGAGCGCCTGCCAGCCCACGCCTCCACGGGAGCCCTCCAACTCTAGCAGGTGGCTCTGGTTCAGTCTCCTGTGGTGTCACTGCTCCTTTCCTCTGGGTCTCGGTGCACACAAAAGTTTGTTTGTGCCCTCCAGAAGTGGAGTCTCTGTTTCCTCTAGTCCTCTGGAAGTCCTAAAATTAAATCCCGCTGACCCTCAAGTCCAGATTTCCTGGGGATTCCCAGTCCTTTTGTCAGACCCCCAGACTGGGAAGCCTGATGTGGGGTTCAGGACCATCACAACAGCAGGAGAACTTCTTTTGGGTTGCTGTTCTCCAGTCTGTGGGTCACCCTCTGGTGAGTGAGGGATTTGATTTGACCACAACTGTGTCCCTTCCCAAAGAAGGTGATGGCATCCCACTCCAGTACTCTTGCCTGGAAAATTGCATGGACGGAGGAGCCTGGTAGGCTGCAGTCCATGGAGTCGCAAAGAGTCAGACACGACTGAGCGACTTTCCTTTCACTTTTCACTTTCATGCATTGGAGAAGGAAATGGCAACGCACTCCAGTGTTCTTGCCTGGAGAATTCCAGGGATGGCGGAGCCTGGTGGGCTTCCATCTATGGGGTCACAAAGAGTCGGACACGACTGAAGTGACTTAGCAGCAGCAGCAGCAGTGCCCCTTCCACTGTCTTACTGCAGCTTCTTTGTCTTTGGACGTGGGGTGTCCTTTTTTGGAGGGTTCCAGCATCCTCCTGTTGATCAGCCTGTTGTTCAACAGCTAATTGCAATCATGGTGCTCTCAGAGGAGATGAGCACATGTCCTTCTACTCCACCATCTTGAACCAGAAGCCTCGGGAAGAAAATTTATGACAAACTTAGTGTATTAAAAAGCAGAGACATCACTTTGCCAACAAAGGTCCATAGTCAGAGCTGTGGTTTTTCTGGTAGTCATGTACATATGTGAGAGCTGGACCATAAAGAAGGCTGAGTGCCGAAGAATTGATGCTTCTGAACTGTGGTGTTGGGGAAGACTCTTAAGAGTCCCTTGGACTGCAAGGAGATGCAACCAGTCAATCCTAAAGGAAATCAACCCTGAATATTCATTGAAAGGACTGATGCTGAAGCTGAAGCTCCAATACTTTGGTCACGATGATGTATTGATCAGTATTGATGCGAAGAGTCAACTCATTGGAAAAGACACTGATGCTATGAAATATTGAGGGTGGGAGGAGAAGCGTACAGCAGAGTATGAGATGTTTGGATGGCATTACCAACTCAATGGCAGTGGGTTTGAGCAAACTCCAGGAGATCGTAAAGGACGCTGAAGCCTGGTGTGCTGCAGTCCACCGGGTGGCAAAGAGTCAGACGTGACTTGGCGACTGAACAATAACAAGAAGTAGGGGCAGTTTTATTTCTTCCTCCAAACCTAAATGCCTTCTTAATTTCCTTTATTTTATTTTTTGATGGTCCAATTCAGTATTGAACTGAAATTGTACGAAGAAGTATCCTTACTTTATTCCTGAGCTTTATGTGTGAGCACTGTCCTAGCCTCTTTACATGACAAACCCAATCTATATAACAACCATATAAGGTAGATACTAAGATACATTCCTATCGTTACATTACTGATAATTAAACTGAGGCACAGAGAGCCCATGTTACTGGCCACAGTTGGTAGATCTCCCAACAACTCTTTCAACTCTTAAAATGCAGCTGCTGTTTTGTCCTTGACATTCAGTGCTTCATCCCTACCTACCACCAGGGTGATAGCTTTAACACTCAACTCTTAATTAGATTGGCAGACTATGCCACAAAATTCTATTTGACCAAAGTGAAGTTGAAATATGGAAAGGGAATAGGAGGACTGTGCAAGAAATAAAAGAACTTGAAGGAGAAAAAGAGCTAGGAGAAGGAAGAGGGACACAGGAAGAGAAGGAGGAGGATCGGAGGGGAAGAGGAAGACTTTGCTGATAAGTGAGATTACTCAAAGGGAGAAACATCTTCTGCATATTTCCATGTTGTGAGTAGGAAAAAAAATCAAGAACCATTGTGGGAAAATGACATCTTTAAGTGATTCTAGAAACACTGCCTATTTTTAAGTTTGGTGATTCTAATAAGTGCTCTAATTTTGGAAAAGGAAAATATTTTATATATATATAATATCAGAGGGGAGCAAACAACAGAATCAGTGCACTAGATCGGTGATTGGCAAGCTATGATCCATGGGTCAAGTCTGTTCTGCTACCTGTATTGTAAATATATTGAAACATAGCCATGCCCTTTCTTTTACATATTATCTATGGCTCCTTTTGTGCTATAGCAGTAGAATTAGAATGGTTGGGAAAAAGACCACAAGGCTCCTAAGTCTGAAATATGAATATTTACTCTCTAGTCCTTTACAGACAGTATTTCTGAACCTCTGCCCTGGATCATTAAGCTATACCTAGGTTTGCCAAAATAAGAATTATAGCAACTTTCTGGACAACTTGTGTCAAAACAAAATAATCACTTTAATATTTCAGAAGAGCTGGAGCACATATTAAATAGAAAACTCTTTTGTTCTCAATCCCGCGTTTTGCTTGATGTGTATGAAGAACCCAGTTCTTTCCTTCTACTAATTATCTCATTGGGCCACACAAGAGCACAAGACCAGGGATCCTACACCCAGCTACTCACCAGTAACGGTGCTATAAATTTAGAAAATTATTGACTAGAAATTTCACCCCTTCTTGATGAACTAAAGAAGTGTTAATATTCTTGGCAAAATTGTTTTTGCACTAATTGCCGTATCCATCTGCTCTGTGAGATTGATTAGGCTGTGAGAGCACTTGCTCTCTCCTGCAGTCCATGCTTCCTGGCCCCGCAGAAAGCTAGATCTGTCTTATATCCATCCTGGGAAGGACATGCCACTGACAACTGTAAACTTTTCCTTTGGGGATTTGAGATTCAGTGAGCGCTGCTCTTGGACGGATGGCCATTTGGGAAATCATTCTGTCCAGAGAGAGCTGTGCTGAAGTATACCAACACAACAGGGGTATCAATGGTTTCTTCTCACATACAGAACCTTCCCCGTTTCAGAGAGGCTCCCGTGTTTCTATAGACCTGGTGGCTGAGCACCAGATTCTGGAGAAATGTTCTACTCATCCCCGGAGAAGAGAGGAGGAACAGAGGACCCTGCCTATGTCCCCCTCAAACTTTGGGCTCATGAAACCTCAGAGACTGAGTAATGCTGTCAATGTGTCTGGAGGGAAAAAGCCTCAGGTCCAAATCTGTCTAGATTGGACCCAATATTTTATTTATTTAGTGATAAAAAACCTATCACAACAGCCTCTGGGTAAAAAAAAAAAAATGGGGAGAAACTTAAGCGTTTAACAAAAAAAGCAGCAAGATCCTGCCATCACAGTGCTCATCACGGACCTTACGGCAATACCATGTTGTACGTGCATCCTGGAACCTGGGTGTATGTGGTGCAATGTCCTACGTGAAACAAGCAACTTGATTTCACAGGTCAAGTGTGAAAAGATACATTTCTCTGCAAACCCATAGCATAAATTTGAAAAGAATTTCACTTAACAAAATTTTATACTCTCTTTACTATGGGCCAGTTATTGTGAGTTTAAAATCACCATTGTCATATGTGGGAACAAGAGCAGGAGTTTTCACATGCTGGTCTCTCAGTGGGTACTTATATACAATTGACTTTTTACAGGGCCAAAGTGAATTGAGAAAAATGAAAAAAAACTGGAGGTAAAATTTGTATAATTCTATATTTACACATCTTAAAGGATTGTGCCAAAGAATTGATGCTTTTGAACTATGATGTGGAGAAGACTCTTGAGAGTCCCTTGGACTGCAAGGAGATCCAGACAGTCCATCCTAAAGGAGATCAGTCCTGAATATTCATTGGAAGGACTGAGGCTGAAGCTGAAGCTCCAATACTTTGGCCCCCTGATGTGAAGAACTGACTCATTGGAAAAGACCTTGATGCTGGGAAAGATTGAAGGCAGGGGAGAAGGGTATGACAGAGGATGAGATGGTTGGATGGCATCACCAACTCAATGGACGTGAGTTTGAGTAAGCTCCGGGAGTTGGTGATGGACAGGGAAGCCTGGTGTGCTGCAGTCCATGGGGTCGCAAAGAGTTGGACACGACTGAGCGACTGAACTGAGCTAAAGGGACTGCAGTTTCTGAGACGTTTCATTTCTTTCTTGGTTGTGATAAATTATGAGTGAATGCTTTTGTTTTATGTCTTTGATTTTAAGCAATCTTATTGAGACCACCTGTAAAAATCTTTGATTTCATTTTGTTTTACATATCCATGAAATCTAGAACCTAGGAACCTTTGAATTGAATCAGAAATTCTCAAATCTTTTGGTCTCAGGAATTCTTCATCCTTGTAAAGGTTATTGAGACTTCCACTTTCACAAAAATAGAATAGACATACTTTATCTTATTCCTCCTACTAAATACAACTAAAACCCCTGGAAATTATGTATAAAACAAACACTGAAAAACTCCATAAACCAGCAAGAAGGCAGACTAGCCAGGGACCTCAGGACCCAAGGAACAGCATACTGCTAAGTTCCCTGAGTTTCTTTTCTGCCTCATATATCACGACCTTGGAGTTGAAGAAGCCAGCAACCTAGAAATGCCAATGGACACAAAGAAAAGAACCGCCCACCCCCGCCCCGCCAAACCTACTTTCTCTAGCAGAAAGAAGAAAAAAAGAAAATGGATGGGCTAGCATAAAAGACAGAAAACTTTTAGGTAACAACCACCCTACTCCAGCCATACACCACGGGAAACACTGTGCCTGCCCCTGCCCGGGCCAGCAAGGCTGAGAGAAGAGCCCGGATTTCCACTCTCAGAAGACCTCAACAAGACACCCCTGCCTCCCCAGAGGGCTGGCGTCAAGGTCAAGAGGACAATCAAGAATTTTATCACTGCCCAGGGTGACAAAACCATCCCATACCCCAAAATGGTGCCACGGAGGCCACTTGAGGAGCAATGGCAAGGTGCTCCTACTTCTCTCAGCCAGGGCAACATCCCTGTCGTCCCACCAGGAAGCTGGAAGTCCCACTCCTCAACACGAAGAACGCCTCCAGATGTCGATAAACACCAAGTGGGAGGCTGTCTTACTGCCTTCTCTCTATTTAATGTTCTATTTGTCATGTTTTCTTTTTATGAAACTACATTTTAAAATCTATCTGACAAACACATATTGAATGGTTACTATTTTATTTTGGATCCCTATGAAAGCAGGCTCTAGGACTTAGTTTCTAGCAGTGTCTTTGGGAGAAGAGTTGAGGAGCTGTCAAAGTGAGACATGAAAGGGGAAAAACCCAGTGAAGTGAGTTAACCAGCAGGTTATAAGGACAACAACTAGGGCTGAGTCCCATTAGAGACTCAGAGGAGCCATGTAGAATGAAGTGCAGAATTGCACCCCTAGGGCTGGGAAGGCTGAGGTAATTGTCCACTGATTTCTACCTCTCACCAGTGCCAAGTTGGTTTTGGGTCTGTTCAATCTCCTTCACTAATTATTTTTAACATAATTTTATTTTATTGGCAAAGTGTTTTCAAACTTAACAAGAAATCCAAGGACTACTACTACATGAGTGGGGTAGAATAAGCTAACTGAACATATTCCGGATAACTTCTTACCTGGGAGCAGTAATAAACCACATATTGATTATAGCTATGGCTTTTGTAAAATTATCCAGAGAGGAATACCCTGGGTGCTTTCAGGAGAGTCATTCATGGTAAAATTTCAGAGCAATGGATTGGGATGCTTAAGCCCTTGAACAGAAATTCTCTAACAGGGAAATTATGGCACAGTAGAGAAAGTTTTTTTTTTTTTTTTTTTCCATGCTGAGAACTCCATATTAGAGGCTACTAGTTTGCATACTGGGCTTCTCTAGTGGCTCAGATGGTAAAGCGTCTGTCTGCAATGCAGGAGACCTGGGTTTGATCCCTGGGTTGGGAAAATCCCCTGGAGAAGGAAATGGCAGCCCACCCCAACCCTGTGTATCATCATATCTTCCAGGACACCTTATGATTTGTGAAAAATAAACCATGAATAGGCAAGCCTGCAATGAGGAAAATGCTACTATAATGTAGAGAAAAATTTCTCCCTAGGATACCCTTCCCAAACTTTTATTTCTGAGCATGTTTCATGGTTGTTTTAGAAATTTTATCCAATCATGAAGTTTCCCTTCCTGCTGGCTAAAATGAATGAGGTAAGAGCAGGGTGCAATGGGAAATTCTATTCATAAACGGAAGTACATTATCCACATGACTCCCCAGATAATAAACTTCTAATATTTGAAATATTTCTTTCAAAATTTTCAACTGATTATAAGTATGCAAAACAAGTTGATGTTCATCATGAACATGCTGGGAAAGCATCTTGACCAATGGTATTGAGGCAATATATTGACCTAATTTTAATCTATCCAGTAAGCATTTCTATATTTAGAACTTTTGTTTCACTGGAATAGCAGTTGCTGATTAGATGACAGTCAAAAATCTAAGGATAGTTAAATTTGAGAAAATCAAATTTATACAAAGTATATGTTCAGACATAATGTAATTAAACTAGAAATCAGTAACAGAAAGATAATGGGAAAAACTCCAAATACTAACAAAGTAAACCATGTGCTTCTAAATAATCCATGGGTCCATGAAGAAGTATCAAAGGATAATAGAAAATACTATGAAGTGAACAAAAACTCATATACAACATATCAAAACTTGTAGAAGCAGCTAAAGCAATGCTTAGAAGGAAATTTATAGCATGAATGCTTATAATATAAAAGAAAGAAAGCCTTAGAGAAATAGCTTGAGTTACCTCCTTTAGAAACAAAATAGAGAAGAGAAAATAAACCCAGCTGAGTGGAAGAAAGAAAATAATATGAAGCAGAAACCAAAACAGAAAAGCAATATACAAAATAAATAAAGCCAAAAATTGATTCTTTGAAAATATCAGTAAAAAAAAATTTAAGCCTAGCAAGAATGGCCAAAAAAAATACACAAATTACCCATGTCGGGAATAAAGGAGATGATATCACTACAGATGCAGAAGGTAAAAGATAATAAGGAAATGCTATGAACACCTCTATGCACATAAATTCTACAATCGAAATGGACCAGTACGTCGTAATTGTCAAACTGCTGAAGCCCCCGTAGTGAGATAGATGACCTAAGTAGCCCTAGAATTGTTTTTAAAAATAAGAGTTTAAAAAAATATAGATCCAGGTGATTTCACTGATAAATTCTACTAAGTATTTTAGGAAGAAATGACACTAAATTTATACAAACACTGCCACAAAATAAAAAAGGGGGAGATGCTCCTCAATTCACAAGGCTAGCATTATCTCATAAAAAAACCAGGACATTAAAAAAACTACACCAATATCTCCCAAGAACACAGACGAAAAAAACCTTCAAAAAGAGAAAATTGAGTCCAGTACTGTGTAGAAAGAATAATGCATCATGAACAAGCAGAGCTTGTGCAGAGGTTCCAACACTGCCTCAATAAGTGGGACTCAATCAGTGCAACTCACCACAGTAACACTATAAGGAGGAAACCCACTTGATACTATCAATATGCAGAAAAATTTGAAAAAAATCCTACTCTTAACAAACTATGAGTAGGAAGTAATTTCCACAGTTTGATAAAGGGCATCTACCAAAATAGATAAATAAATAAATAAAACTAACATCATTCTAATACTGAAAGGATGAATGCTTTCCCCCTACTATCAGGAAAAGGCAAGGACATCCTTTCCTACCACCCCTAATTTTTGTAATAAGGCAAGAAAAAGAAATTTAGAGAGAGAGAGATTAAACTCTTCCTGCTTGCAGCTAACATGATTTTTATTGTAGATAATTCCAAGGAACCTACCAAAAAACTTCTAGAAATATTAAGTGAGGCTAGGAAGGCCACAGGAACTAAAGTCAACAGCTAAGAATCAATCTAATTTCTGTAAACAAGCAATGAAACATGGAAAGGGAAATTTGAGAAAGCAAGATTACTTACAACAGTGTTGAATAGATGCAATGATCTGGAATTTTCTCTTGGCCAGGACAGTCAGACACAGTCTGAACAGAAGACCTGCCTGGGAAAAATTTCTGCTTTGTTCCCCTTTTCCTTTATTCAGACAGTCCTATTCTTGTTTTTTGAAGGCAGATACCTTTGAGGGAGCTGAGAAAGCTTGGTGAATAATGTTAAGCAGAAGAAACAAAGATTTAGAGAACCTTCTCTGGTTTTTAAAAATCTGCTACCTAACGGTCTTGCTGTCTCACTCCTAGATATTTATGCAAGAGAAATGAAAGCATGTATCCACATATAGACCTGTGCACAAATGTTCATAGCTATTTTATTCATAATAGTGCTAAGCTTTTAAAAACCTAACTGGCTGTCAACTGGTGAATGGATAAGAAAAAAAAAAAATTGTGGCCTAGCTATACTGTGGAATATTACTCAGCAAGAAGAAGTGGATTATATTTTACAGTGTGGATGAATTGCAAAAATATAATACTGAATGAAAGAAGTCCCACATGAAGTTTGGTTCCATTTATACATGTCTGCAACAGGAAAAATCAACCCACAATGACAGAAAGCAGGTTAGTGGTGCCTGAGGCAGTGGTTTCAGGGTGCTGAGTATAATGGGTCATGAGAAGTGAGGGGGGAGCCAAAAGGGAAATAAATCTGTCAAATCTCATTGAAATTGATCTACTTCAAGTAGATGCTTTTTAATTTTGGTAAATGATCTATCACCCTTCAGGAGTCACAGCCTTGCCATGGTGCAGGAGCTTGCAAACTCGAGAAAGCTATGAGCCACGCCACGCAGGGCCATCCAAGACAGGGCATAGTGAGAGTTCCGACAAAACGTGGTCCATCGGAGGAGGAGATGGACATACTCCAGTATTCTTGCTGCAATAACACCATGAAGAGTATGAAAAGGCAAAAAATATGACACCAGAAGATGAGCGCCCCCAGATCAGAATGTGTCCTCTATGCTGCTGGGGAGGAGTGGAGGGCAATTACTAATAGCTCCAGAGAGAGTGATGCAGCTGGGCCAAGGAGGAACTGACAGCCAGCAGTGGATGTATTGGTGGTGAAAGTAAAGTCTGATGCTGTAAAGAAGCACAGGAACCTGGAATGTTAGGTCCATGAATCAAGTTAAATTGGACAGAGTCAAGCAGGAAATCGCAAGATTGAACACTGTCTTCTTAAGAATCCGTGAACTAAAATGGATGGGGATGGTTGAATTTAGTTCAGACGATCCAACCATTATACTACTAATGGGGACAAGAATGGGAAGAAATGGCATGGTCCTCATAGTCAGCAAAAGGGTCTGAAATGCAGTACTCGGGTGCAATCTCAAACATAACAGAATGACCTCGGTTCATTTCTAAGACAAGTCATTCAAATCTGGAAAACTCAGCAGTGGCCACAAGACTGGCAAAGGTCAGTTTTCACTCCAATCCCAAAGAAGGGCAATGCTAAAGAATGTTCAAAGTGCTGTACAATTGCACTCATCTCACACGCTAGCAAGGATATGCTCAAAATCCTTCAAGCTAGGCTTCAACAATATGTGAACTGAGAACTTCCAGATGTACAAGCTGGGTTTAGAAAAGGCAGAGGAACCAGAGATCAAATTGCCACCATCCGTTGGATCATAGAAAAAGCAAGAGAGTTCCAAAGAAAATATCTACTTTTGCTTTATTGACTATGCCAAAGCCTTTGACTGTGTGGACGACAACAAACTGTGGAAAATTCTTAAAGAGACGGGAATACCAGACCTCCCGACCTGCCTCCTGAGAAATCTATGTGCAAGTCAGGAAGCAACAGTTAGAACTGGACATGGAAGAACAGACTGGTTCCAAATCGGGAAAGAAGTACGTCAAGGCTGTATATTGTCACCCTGCTTATTTAACTTATATGCAGTGTACATCATATGAAATCCCAGGCTGGATGAATCACAAGCTGAAAGCAAGGTTGCCCAGAGAAATATCAACAACCTCAGATATGCAGCTGATATACCGTCCTAATGGCAGAAAGTGAAGAGGAACCATGGAACCTCTTGATGAAGGTGTGGAGGAGCGTGAAAAAGCTAGCTTAAAACTCAACATTCAGAAAACTAAGGTCATGGCATCTGATCCCATCACTTCATGGCAAATAGATAGGGAAACAGTGGAAACAGTGACAGATTTTTTTTTTTCCCCTTGGACTCAAAATGACTACAGACTGTAACTGCAGCCATGAAATTAAAAGATGCTTTCTCTTTGGAAGAAAGCTCTGACAAACCTAGTCAGTGTAATAAAAGGCAGAGATATCACTTTGCTGACAAAATTCTGTATAGCCAAAGCTATGGTTTTTCCTGTAGTGATGTATGGATGTGAGAGTTGGACCATAAAGAAGGCTGAGTGTCAAAGAACTGATGCTTTCAAATTATGGTGTTCGAGGAGATTTTGAGAGTTCCTGAGACAGCAAGGAGATCAAACCAGTTAATCGTAGAGAAAATCAACCCTAAAATTCACTGAAAGAACTGATGCTGCAGTTGAAGCTCCAATACTTTGGTCACTTGATGTGTAGAGCAGACACATTGAAGAGACTGTGATGCTGGGAAAAATTGAAGACAAGAAGAAGGGGGCAGCAAAGGATGAGATGGTTAGATAGCATCACTGACCCAGTGGACATGAACCTGAGCACACTCCTGGGGATACTGGAGGACAGGGGAACCTGGCATGCTTCAGGCCATGGGGCTGCAGAGAGTGGGACACGACCTAGTGACCTTACAGCAAGTTGTATCTCATTCAGTTCAGTCGCTCAGTCGTGTCCAACTCTTTGCGACCCCATGAATCGCAGCACGCCAGGCCTCCTTGTCCATCACCAACTCCTGGAGCTCACTCAGACTCACGTCCATTGTAGTCAGTGATGCCATCCAGCCATCTCATCGTCTGTCAGTGATGCCATCCAGCCATCTCATCCTTTGTCGTCCCCTTCTCCTCCTGCCCCCAATCCCTCCCAGCATCAGATATGCAGATGACACCACCCTTATGGCAGAAAGTGAAGAGGAACTAAAAAGCCTCTTGATGAGAGTGAAAGAGGAGAGTGAAAAAGTTGGCTTAAAGCTCAACATTCAGAAAACAAAGATCATGGCATCTTGTCCCATCACTTCATGGGAAATAGATGAGGAAACAGTGGAAACAGTGTCAGACTTTTTTTGGGAGGCTCCAAAATCACTGCAGGTGGTGATTGCAGCCATGAAATTAAAAGATGCTTACTCCTTGGAAGGAAAGTTATGAGCAACCTAGACAGCATATTGAAAAGCAGAGACATTACTTTGCCAACAAAGGTCCATCTAGTCAAGGCTATGGTTTTCCCAGTGGTCATGTATGGATGTGAGAGTTGGACTATGAAGAAAGCTGAGCGCTGAAGAATTGATGCTTTTGAACTGTGGTGTTGGAGAAGACTCTTGAGAGTCCCTTGGACTGCAGGGAGATCCAACCAGTCCATTTTGAAGGAGATCAGCCCTGGGATTTCTTTGTAAGGAATGATGCTAAAGCTGAAACTCCAGTACTTTGGCCACCTCATGCGAAGAGTTGACGTATCTCATTATGACTGATTAAAAAGCAAAAGAATAACCATTTTTCTTTACTATCTTATACCTACCTTCCCTGGAGAAGGAAATGGTATTTCCCACTCCACTTCAGTATTCTTGCCTGGAGAATGCCGTGGACAGAGGAGGCTGGCGGGCTACAGTCCAAGGGGTCACAAAGAGTCAGACACAACTGAGCAACTATCACTCACTCACACTGACCTACCTTAGAATTTTCTTTGTTTCCTTCCTTCTTTCTTTCATTCTTCTCTCTTCTCCACTTTCTTTTTTTCAGCCCTAACATTCTGGTACTAAGGAAAGCAATATCCTCTGGTCAATATCCTGGAATACAAAAAGGGTCTGAGTGCATGCTGCAACTATTTGGAGTCAGCAGTGCTGAAAACACATGCAGTCAACTAGCTGAAGCCATTGGTCATGTGCACGTATTTCTAAAACAAGCTCAAGTTCAATATTAAAAATAGTGGAGAGGCTCCCTGCAGTGGCCCGGCTGGCAGAAGACAAAGCTCTAAGTTTCCCAAGGCTGCAGGGGAGGAGACATGAAATGGAGACAGAGGTAATTATTGCCAACGACAACTATGCTGATTGAACCGTTGTAATAGAAAAAAACTAAGAAAGGCAGCACTTCCTCTTAATATCATATTTGGCCTCAGCACTAGATGAAAGGGAATGAGGGGGGACTTCCTTTCCTGGGACTGTAAGGCCATGTGTTAGCGTTAGTCACTCTCAGTGTCCGACTCTGCGACCCTGTGGCCTGTAGCCCGCCGGCCTCCTCTGGCCATGGAATTCTCTGGGCAAGAATATGGGAGTGGGTAGCCAGTCCCTTCTCCAGGGGATCTTCCATATCCACGGGTGGAACCCGGATCTCCCACATTGCCGGCAGATTCTTTACCATCTGAGCCACCAGAGAATAAGTATGACCTTTTGTTTGTTTAGCTTTTTTAAAAAATTATTATTTTTTTAATTGGAGGATAGTTGCTTTACACGTCGTGTTGGTTTCTGCCGAACAACAACGCGAATCAGAACTGAATATGTATGCGTCCCGTTCCTCTTGAGCCCCCTTCCAGCCCTGCTCTCATCCCACCCCACTCAACCATCACCGAGTGCCAGGCTGGGCTCCCTGATGCACAGCAGCTTTCCACTAGCTGTCTGTCTCACACCGAGTACTGTATATATCTCAGAGCTACGTTCTCAATTCATCCCACCACTCCTTCCCCCAGCTTTGTCCACAAGTCCTTCTCTGGGTCTGTTTCCCTTCCTTCCCTGCAAATAGGTTCCTCAGTACCTTTTTTCTCAATTCCATATATATACACATTAATATATTTTTCTCTTTCTGACTTACTTCACTCTGTGTAACAGGCTCTAAGTTCATCCACCTCAGTTCAACTGATTCACACTTGTTCCTTTTTATGGCTGAGTAATATTCCATTGTATATACATACCACAACTTCTTTATCCATTCATCTGTTGATGGATATCTAGGTTACTTTCATATTCTGGCTATTGTAAATAATGCTGCAATGAACACTGGGGTACATGTGTCTTTTTGAATTATGGTTTTCTCAGGGTACCTGCCCAGTGGTGGGATTGCTGGGTCATATGGTAGTTTTATTCCTTGTTTTTAAAGAAATCTCCATATCATTCTATGCAGTAGCTGTGTCAATTTACATTGCCACCAACTGTGCAAGAAGATCCCCTTTTCTCCATATCTTCTCCAGCATTTGTTTGCAGATTTTTTGATGATGGCCATTCTGGTTGGTGTGAGGTGATACTCATTGCAGTTTTGATTTGCATTTCTCCAATAATGAGCAATGTTGAGCATCTTTTCATGTGTTTGTTTGCTATTTGTATTTCTTCTTCAGAGAAATGACTGTTTAGGTCTTTTGCCATCTGATTTCTTTCTTAATGTGAGTTTTATTTGGATCAATGAATAAGTATTCCTTGAGAGAGGAAAACCTCTGCTTGATTCGTTGGGAATATAGTCTTCTTTATTCATTGTTAAGCTGTAAACAGCAGAGCTCTTCCACAGGACAACCCATGAAACAGCTAAAACTTCAAAGAAATGGCTTGACATCAATGAAAACAGAATTTAACTAAGATAAACTTTTTCCATTTCTCAACAAATTTTATTTGAAGGGACAATCTAATCCCTATCTGTCCATCTAAAGTTCACTAAGCAGAGAGAGATGAGGAAGATTGTATCAGCACATCTAGGTGAGTGCTCAGATCAGTTTGGCCTTGGCAGACAGGACTAGTTGTGAATATGGGTTATGACGATGAGGTCAGGAGTGTTCTTTTCTAGTTCAGTGGACAAGGCCACGCAGTGGTTGAACAGTTTGGCCAAACATCTCAAGGAAGTTGGCGCAAGTACAGGGGAGACATGCGCGTGTGTGTGTGTGTGCGTGTGTGTGTGTGTGTGTGATGGTTTTCTGTTGCCATAGGCTAGTGACTATTTCTTAAAGCAAGAGTCACTGAAAGTTTGAAATGTCCATTTATTTATGTCAGCTACACTCCACTAAAGAAGAGCCAAAATTTGATAATCAAAGAATCATCTAAAAACTAGAGGAATGACACCATTTCCTAGACAAAGAGGGAAAATTTCACTTCTATGCAAAAAATTACTTTTTAATTAGCAAAGCATATTGACAAATAGGTTATTTTGAGTGATAAAAGCCTGATGGTATCATTCTAACAGGACTGTTTTCAATTTTGTGCATTTCCTTACAGTTGGCCCATAAGAATGAAGATTTCTTTCCTTTATTAAAGAATTAGCTTGCTTATAGTTTTATTTTATGATTTTGTCATTTAGCAATAATTTTCATGAAGCTTAGAAATATTATTTTTATTTCTTTTTTAAAAAATGTATTGGAGTATAGTTGGTTTACAAAGCTGTTGTTAGTTTGTATTGTATAGCAAAATGAATCAGCCACACGTATACACATGTCCCCTCTTTTTTGGGGATTCCTTCCCATTTAGGTCACCGCAGAGCTCCGAGCAGAGTTCCCTGTGCTGTGCAGTAGGTACTCAGTAGTTACCTATTTTATACACAGCATCAGTAGTGTATACACGTAAATCCCAGTCTCTATTATTTTAAAAGATTTTCTTATCTGGAAGCAGGCATATGGATCATTTAATCTAACCTTTTCTAAAGTGCTTTATCTGGATTTTAACAGGGGGTAACTTGAAAAAGATTTCCATGATTAAATAAATGGGCTGACTTGTGATAACGGCCACATAGACTTGAGAAATGGCTGCTGATGTGACACATTTTTAAACTTATTTGGGTTATAGACCCCTCTTGAAAAGGAGCATCTCATAGGATTCGTGTTTCCACAAATCCACTCATTCTTGACAAAACATTATTTAAATCAATGTCTCTATCAGGAAATTGAGGTCCATGGATGTTAATTAAGACTCAACATTACACAGTTAATTTATAATAACCAGAATTTCTAGAGAAGTTTCCAGAAACAAAACTTCAACCAGAATCTCCTTGTCTATCTTGGCTGAAATATTGCTACACTGCCACCAAAAATTCTCAGTTGACAATTTCATGACTATATTCTGTATCATAATGTCCCTCCACTGGGTCATTGGTATAAATGGAACGTCTCCTTTTCACCCTAGAATAAAACCAGGTATTGTAGTTTGGGAGTTGAAAGCGTGCCCTGAGGCCCGGAATCTAGTGAGGGGTTAAGAAAACCGATGCCTGAGTACTCACATATCTGAGAAAGTTGTTCATAAGTCCTGCATGTTGGGACACAAAAGAATGTCATTGAGAAATTACACCAGGAAATTTTTGAGCAAAAGCTTCATTTTTTGCTGTTATTTCTAAATGTCCTAAAATAAAACTATTAAAAAATTCTCCACTAGGCCATAATTCACAAGGAAAGAGACTGTCTTAGTGAAAGAACAGGTTTTTCTTCATCCTGGAATGCTTTAATTTTGATTCTGAAATTCTACAACATACTTGGTCTGCTTGCTGGAATTGATTGATGAAATCCCACTGTGTTGTGAAAGAATGTATTCTTGGCATCACATAGCGTTCTTTATTAAGCATTCTATTAGCTCACATACTAAAGTTATTTGAGGGCTACTCTATTAGCAATATCTTGGTTCAGAGCACTGTTTCCTAAATCATACGGTTAAGGTTATTCCTGCTTGTGGAAAAAAAAAAAAAAAAGCAAGCCTCCCACATTCATTCTTAGGATGGCAACAGACTTTCCCAAGGTACATTTGTGTTGCTTTATGCTAAGAGCGGATCCCTTTGTAATGCTGACAAAACAAAAACCTCTTCTGTTTGCAGAGGCAAATGAATTTTCAAGAATCCAAAGTTCTTGTTCTTTCCCTGTCTGCCCAGAGTGGAACCTTCTTCCATTTTCAAAATCTCCTCTGAGTATTTCCGGGAGTCCCCAGAGGGCCTGAACTTCACCTGGCAGGTACTGGTACCCAGGGATTTATAGCAGGATTTGGTCTAATTTGCTGCTGTCAATATCGTGCCTTCATACTCATGTCGGTGCTGAAAAACTAGGGAGCACAGAGACAGCTGTGTCTCAGAGACCCACTCGGAAACGTCATTCCTGCAAAGGTCAATGGCGAGGACTGTGAGAGTCTGCCTTGGATGCCCCCGGAGCTATTGGTCTCTGATGGGTAGTGGCAGTCCATGCGAAGGAAGAGAGAATGACTCTTACCCTAACTCCATGCCACAACACTCACGGAGCGCTCGAAGGAGACTGGCTTCTACCCAGAGCTTCACCAAGTCCCTCATGAAAGCACGTGAAGATCTGACTGTAGCTCTCGGATGTTTCACCTGACTCACCCACTCCCAGCTCCGAGAGCCAGGTGCTTCTTGAAAGCTTCATCACTTCTTCCAGAGCACCGTCTCTCTGCATTTCTTGGAGTCTATCATCAACCAAATCCTTCCCAACTAGTCACTAAATAAACATCCCTGTGAATTTCAGTGAGACTCCTGGTGCCTTAGGAGTGAATGTTGTTCTCAGAGTTTGCCACCTAGATTCCAAGTCAAATCAGAAAAATACCCTTTACACTCATTAAAAAGCATCAGTCCTTGGAGGGATACGTGTGCACATTGGTGTATGTATAAAAAGACTTGCATCAGTAGGGAGAGTGTGGAGCGGTGGGAAGGCTGGGATGAAGCCATCTGGAGCATTTATACTGAAATAGCTATTTCTCGGAGATTTAATGAAAGCATTGCCTGTTGACAACATAGACTGTTCTATCTCTACTGAGAAATGACTTCCTTCTTAACTCCACATAGAAAAAGTATGTATATCAATATCTTTTAATTTTGTTTAAATGATATGAATTTAAGACATAGAATAATTCCTTCAGAATTAGGGCCATGAAAATTTGACCTTTGATATTTTCAGTTTTAAAACAATGAATTCTAAAAAACAAGAAACATTGAGGATTGACAGCTATGGTCAGTGGAAAGCCTGAATGATGTTGACCAAATTCTATTCCAAAAACTTCCTTTAAATATGATGCAATCTTTCATACAAGTTATGAAGTTTCAATCAGTGGAGCTGTAATATTTCCAAGATTAAAAACATGGTAATAATCCAAAGCTGATTTCACATATTAAGTCAATGTATCCACGTAACTGTGACATCTAATGTGACTTTTGCTCTGATTTTTTGAAGTCATTATGCTAAAAGAAGTATACAAAAAGTTAAAACACAGCCATGTAACACAGAAAATAATTTTACTTGTTATTGGGAATTTTTTTCAGCATAAACATATATTGTGATTGCAGTTCTAACACATAGTTTTACAGTTAACAATAAAGGTCATTTTCTCTGGCGTTATTTGGACACGGACTCCAGGAGCCTTTATAAAGAGGAAAAGGGCTTGACAGTGTGGGTGAAAGGCACGTGAATGTAGGGGACTTCCCTGGCAGTCCAGTGCTTAAGACCCTGCACTTCCACGGCAGGAGGCCGTTTGATCCCTGGTGGGGGAACTAAGATCCCCTGTGGCACTGGGAGCAGCCAAAAATGTTCTGTTTTGTTTTTTAAAGAGCAAGCGGGGCCGGGGAAATATTTCAGAGGCTCAGTCCAGAAGGCATGGAGGTTGGGTGGATGTGGACAACGGATGCGTGAGGACAGCCAAGTTAAGGTCGTTTCTGGTTTATCTGCCTGGTTTGTTGCTGCCTTGGAGGCAAGGTGGGTTTGACTGCCATTTACCAAGTGGGCAGCCTGGGGTGTAGTGGGTGTGAAATGACTCCCAGTCCACTTTTCTATGGCAAATATGAACTTAGGAAGCGTTTCTTCCACCACCCAAACCAAAAGCGCCTGTATTATAAGCCCAGATGTAGCGGAGAGTGTGGTGGCTCCACGCCGCCTGCATGCCGGATCACTCCAGTGCTCCAGTGTTCTCTGCAGTCCCGTCTCCCAGTGGCAGCTGTTGCCTAAGAGTTTTGTGTTTGATCCATACTGCTCACCTGAATTCCTTTCCGGTCAGGTTCCTTATCTGATTTCTGGTTCCCCTCAGTGAGAGGGAGAGCACGATCATCCCATCAAAGACAGCGCCGGCTTCTAGAAGCACGGATGCGATTCACATGCAAGTCTGCTTTCCTCCAGCCCTCTTTTCCCAGTGGCTTGGGCGGTTCCTTACATCTCCAGATGGTCTGTCATTCAAGCGCTGCTGCTCAAACTATTCTTTTTTTTTCTGAGCAGTTCCCTAACTGTAGAGTTGTTTTGATACAAAAGTGCAATTGTTTGGTCAGGATGTCCTCGTGTTTGTCTGCAATTGCCCAGGAGCGCTCGTGGGGCCGTAGGGAGGAGAACAGGAGCAGAAGCCTCTGGCGGAGGCGCCTTCTCCCCCAGCGATGGGTGGTAGCGACAAGGACTTTCGGTGTCACCCCAACAGCCAACTCAAGGGGTGTTACACTGCAGTCAGGTCTGGGCTTTCTTCCTGCCCTCTCCTCTCTGTCTGCAGCAGTCATGTAATTAATCCATCACTGGTTTGGAGCGTGCTATTTCTCTATTGGCTCATCTAGTAGGAAACACTGTCCTGTATGCTACTGGCCTGTGGAATTATTAACAGTTCTCACAGTCGACCCCTGTTAAGTAGAATATTTGGCAAAGAGAGACTCCTCTGAGCGTCATTTCCCCCAAAAAAACACAGCCCGAAAAAGGAAGAACCTGTGGGAGGCAGCTCTGAGGAACGTGGTTCTGGACGGGCCGAACGTGAGCTGCCTGGAGACCCAACAGGCAGTGACACGTGTGCATCTGTGCACACGTGTGCAGGAGAAGTCAGACAGTTGACACGGATTTGTGGGGACCATTGGCAGAATTAGGAAGCAAAATATTGAGGAAGACCGTGAGAGTACATTGATAATGAAGGGAAGAGGCCCAGCAGAAAAACCATGCAGAAGTCAGAGCTTTGAAAATTAGGGACAGAAAGCAAAGCCCAAGAGAAGGAAGAGTGTTCTGGAAGCAGGAGGAAAACTAGAAGAACCTGGTGTGATAGAAGCCGACAGAGAGAATTTCAAGAACAAAGAAAGAGAGAGTATGGGTGTCCTGGCCTGTAAGCCTCTGGTTCCCACGTGCCTTTCCCTACATGACGAGTGGTGTGGGCCAGAAGAATTGTCTGCTTCCTATGAGGAAGCCAAAGGGTGCCAGGTCCATCCTCCTGACCTGGGCAGACTCAGATCTAGCTGGGCCAGGAGAATCTCTTCTTTTGACTTACAGTTGTTTAAAGATTCATGTTATTGAAGTATAGCTAATTTACAATGTTGTGTTGGTCTCTGGTATACAGCAGTGATTCAGTTTTTCATATATATATGTGTATAAAGTGAAGTTGCTCAGTCATGTCCGAGTCTTTGTGACCCCGAGGACTATAGCCCATCAGGCTCCTCCGTCCATGGGATTCTCCAGGCAAGAATACTGGAGTGGGTTGCCATTTCCTTCTCCAGGGGAATCTTCCTGACCCAGGGATCGAACCCAGGTCTCCCGCATTGCAGGCAGACGCTTTAACCTCTGAGCCACCAGGGAAGCCCTATGGCTACAGTCCTCAGGGTCACAAAGAGTTGGACACGACTGAGCGACTTCACTTCGCTTCATACATATGTATATTCTTTTTCATATTGCTTTCCATTGCGATTTATCACAGGATATTAAGTACAGTTCGCTGAGCCACCCAGCAGGACCTCGTTGTGTGTCCAGTCTACAGATCACAGTTCGCGTCTGCCCGTCTCAGCCTCCCAACCCATCCCTCCCCACCACTCCGCCCTGTGGCCACTGCAAGTCTGTTTTGTGTCTGAGTCTGCCCCTCTTTCACAGACATGTTCATTGGTGTCGCATTTTGCTCTGCACACGTGCGTGGGGTCATATGGTGACATCTCTAGGTATGTCATCATACGGTGACACCACACGGAGACGTACGGTCACCTCTGGGTCCGTGCGTGGCACTGCAGGGGCACCGCTTCCCTTCTGTGGCTGCGTGGTATGCCACTGTGAGTGTGTATACACACCACATGTTCTTTATCCTCTCATCCGCCAGCGCGAATCCAGCTTGTTTCCATGTCTTCCTGTTGTAAATGGTGCTGCTGTGAATAAAGGGCTACGTGTATCTTTTCGAATTAGAGTTTTGTTGAAATATATGCCCAGGACTGGGATTGCTGGATCATATGGCAACTCTAGTTTTAGTTTTTTTGAGAAAAATCTGGACCATTTTCCTTAGTCTTATACCAATTTACATTCCCACCTACAATATAGGAGGGGTCCCTTTTCTCTAACCCTGTACAGCATTTATTGTCCGTAGATCTTTCTTTTTATTTTGGTGAAGACCAGGTTTCCCAGTGAAAGTGAAGCGACTCAGCAGCAGCAGCAGGCTTCCCGGTGGATCGGTGGTACAGAATCTGCCTGCCAGTGCAGGAGGTGCAAGAGACACGTGTTCGATCCCTGGGTTGGAAAGATCCCCTGGAGCAGGAAACGGCAATCTGCTCCAGTATTCTTGCCTGGAGAATCCCATGGACAGAGGAGCCTGGTGGGCTACACAGTCTGTGGGGTCACAGAGAGTCAGACCTGACTGAGCGGCTGCGGCTGAGCACAGCACATTCTGACTGCTGTGAGGCGGTCCCTCATTGGAGTTTCCATTTGCATTTATCTAATAATGAGCAACGTAGGGAAACTTTTCATGTCGCTGTTGGCCATGTATATGTCTTTTTTTCAGAAATACGTGACTTACGATTTTTAATGTGAGTAGCAAGAATGCAGGGGACAGTCAGAGTTAACTCTTCACGATGGTGGTGTGGACAAGACTGGAGTGGTGTGCGAACACAGTGGCTGCTCACTTACCCAGTTCTCTTGTCCTCCTGATGGTCCAACTGCCCAGTCATCTTTCCAATACATGCACTTGTATTTCAGATGAATAGCTAACATAGAGTTAAATGGTTATGCCTGAAAAGATACTCTAAAATAGTTTCATTATGTGGATTAGATTGAGGTTCAGTAATATTAAAATCACCCAAGTTCACAGAGTTACTTAGGGCTTAAATGGGGTTCATGTCTGTTAATTTCCAGGCTAATGAACTGTTTTGTTTCTTTTAACTGTGGTAAAATGCACATGAAATTCCCCACCTTAACTATTTTTTAAGTGCACTCCTCAGTAGTGATAAGTACTCACACACTGTTGGGAAGCCAGTCACCAGTGACCTTTCTCATCCTAAGGTGCTTTCCATTGCACCGCCAGGGGCATGGCACTGCCCCACATCCACCTGCCTTCCCAGCCTCCCTTTCAGCGAGGTCTGGCCCATGGGATGTGAGGTTTGGCTTATGCCACCTCCAGCTTGTAGCCTTGAGAGGAACGAACGTGTCCACTTGAAATTAATGTAGACCATTGGCCATTCTCATGAAACCAGAACCTATGGATGAAGGTTGAACAAACGTGAAGAACACCCCGGACAACTTCGTGAAGCAGACTTGCTATAAAAGCTCCAACTATTCTACCTAAAAAATAAATCCCTAGACTACTTAAGCCACTTTGGTAGGGGAGGGGGTGTTGTTTCTCTTAGAGAAGCTGAACTAATGGTATTTCATTTCCCTTCCTCCTCTCAAACACCACATGAAAAACACAAGGGATTTACTGTCTTTCCTTCTGAAATGTTAAATAGTGGGAGATCCACATGTATTATCCTTGGACCCAAAATCCAAGAAGAATGACTTTTAGTTTATCCTGTTTGCAAGGTCAAGCTGATGTAGATACATAGGCATATAATGCTGCAGGTCAGTGGTTAGGGGAAAGCTTGAAGGAAATTGATTTGGGGCAACATAGTCAATGTGGAACCTTTGTACAAAAACAGCTTACCGTTTATTCAGAGGTATTTCTGGAAGATAAGTGTGTGCAGGTGGGGCAGGGGATGAGCAACGAAAATGCTACACAAACACTGTAACGTATTCTCACATGTGTGAAAACTAGGAATACTCACTCGGGAGCTGGGGGTTCCACCAGGTGGTAAAATGCTGGATTAAGAATTCAGGGAAGAGTGTTTAAGGGAAGAGTGTTTAAGGAAAGAGTGTTTAAGGTTTCTATTTAGCAAACGACGGAGATCACTGTAAACGTGTTGGTTCTAATTCACCCTCGTGGTTCAGCTGGTAAAGAATCTGCCTGCAATGCAGAAGACCTGGGTTCGATCCCTGGGTTGGGAAGATCCCCTGAAGAAGGAAAGGCTACCCACTCCAGTATTCTGGCCTGGAGAATCCCACGCACTGTGCAGTCCATGGGTCGCAAAGAGTCGGCCTGAGCGACTTTCACTTTTCTAGTTCACTGATGTCTGTAACTTATGAAACATGTACTTTATATAAAGATGCATTATAATGCTGTGTATTTCTTTTCTAGAGGCATCTTGGGTAGACAAATCAGGAACTACTTTGAGAACAAAACTGCTTAGTTTCCCCCAGGATTGTGTATTTAACGCTCAGTACCTTAAAATCACGTGTCTGTAAATCAGACAGACTTGGGTACAAATCCCAAGCCACTGGTGAATGTATGATTAGAAAAACAGTTCTGTAACGTTTCTGACTCAGTTTCCTTCCCTGAAACTGCAGGTAATCATACAGGTACCATGATGTGATTGTTAGGGAGTGCGATTATGTAGAATGCTCAGCACGTTACGTGCTTCGGAAACCATGGTGCATTCTGCTGCAGTTTTTGTTGCTACTGCTGCTATATCTAAATGATAATGTCATTTTAAGAAAGCTGAATAGCTGAAGAGTCCCTTCTGCCATGCTTCCTTTTCTTGGATTTCTTTAACCCCAGTGATTTCATGTTTTTCTTTTTTTAAGTTGCTGTTTATTTATTTATTTCTGGCTGTGCTGGCTCTTTGTTGCTGCATTGGTTTTTCTCTAGTTGTGGAGAGCAGGGTCTACTCCTTGTTGCAGTGAGGAGGTGTCTCATTGCGGTGGCTTCTCTTGTTGCAGAGCATGGGCTTGAGGCATGCAGGCTTCAGCAGCTGCAGCAGGGGACTCAGAAGTTGCAGCTCCTGGGCATTAGAGCACAGGCTCAACGGTCGTGCTGAATGGGTTGAGTTGCTCCGTGAAATGTGGGATCTACATGGACCAGGGATAAACCCTTGTCTCCTGCATTGGCAGGTGGATTCTTTACCACTGAGCCACTAAGGAAGCCCTTCACATGTTTTTCAATATGAATATTGCATCTTAAACTAGAAAACTTTCAATTAAAAATGTAAAGGAAAATTCTACTTGAATTGAAATCAGGTTGAATATTTTCTTTAAAAAGGAGAGAGAGAAAGAAAGAATTCAATTCACATAGAAAAATGCAGAAAATAAAGGAATAACAGAAAGCAAAAAACTAAAATGCTTAATTTGTCAGGCTCAGTAAATATTCAGTTCAGTTCAGTCACTCAGTCATGTCCGATTCTTTGCGACCCCATGAATCACAACACACCAGGCTTCCCTGTCCATCACCAACTCCCATCATCAACTCTTATCATCACCAACTCCCATCATGTCATCATCAACTCTCATCATCGAGTCGGTGATGCCATCGAACCATCTCATCCTCTGTTGTCCCCTTCTCCTCCTGCCTTCAATCTTTTCCAGCATCAGGGTCTTTTCAAATGAGTCAGTTTTTTGCATCAGGTGGCCAAAGTATTGGAGTTTCAGCTTCAGCATCAGTCCTCCTAAGGAAGAGTGAAGTGAAGTCGCTCAGTTATGTCTGACTCTTTTTGACCCCATGGACTGTAGCCCACCAGGCTCCTCTGTCCATGGGATTTTCCAGGCAAGAATACTTGAGTGGGTTGCCATTTCTCTTCTCTAGGAGATCTTCCTGACCCAGGGATCAAACCTGGATCTCCTGCACTGTACACAGACGGTTTACCATCTGAGCCACCAGGGAAGTCCTAATGAATATTCAAAACTAATTTCCTTTAGTATTGATTGGTTGGACTTCCTTGCAGGCCAAGGGACTCTCAAGAGTCTTTTCCAACACCACAGTTCAAAAGCATCAGTTCTTCAGTGCTCAGCTTTCCTTATAGTCCAATTCTCACATCCATACATGACTACTGGAAAAACCATAACTTTGACTAGATGGACCTTTGTTGGCAAGGTAATGTCTCTGCTTTTTAATACACTGTCTAGGTTGGTCATAACTTTTCTTCCAAGGAACAAGCATCTTTTAATATCATGGCTGCAGTCACCATCTGTAGTGATTTTGGATCCCAAAAATATAAAGTCTGTCAATATTTCCATTGTTTCCCCATCTATTTGCCATGATGTGATGGGACCAGATGCCATGATCTTAGTTTTCTGAATGTTGGGCTTTAAGCCAACTTTTTCACTCTCCTCTTTCACTTTCATCAAGAGGCTTTTTAGTTCTTCACTTTCTGCCATAAGGGTGGTGTTATCTGCATATCTGAGGTTATTGATATTTCTCCCTGAAATCTTGATTCCAGCTTGTGCTTCTTCCAGCCCAGTGTTTCTCATGATGTACTCTGCATATAAGTTAAATAAGCAGGGTGACAATATACAGCCTTGACGTACTCCTTTGCCAATGTGGAATCAGTCTGTTGTTCCGTGTCCAGTTCTAACTGTTGCTTCCTGACCTGCATACAGGTTTCTCAAGAGGCAAGTCAGGTGGTCTGGTATTCCCATCTCTTTCAGAATTTTCCACAGTTTGCTGTAATGCACAAAGTCAAAGGCTTTGGCATAGTCAATAAAGCAGAAGTAGATGTTTTTCTGGAAATCTCTTGCTTTTCCGATGATCTAATGGATGTTGGAAATTTGATTCTGGTTCCTCTGCCATTTCTAAATCCAGCTTGAACATCTGGAAGTTCACGGTTCACGTATTGCTGAAGCCTGGCTTGGAGAATTTTGAGCATTATTTTACTAGCGTGTGAGATGAGTGCAGTTGTGCGATGGTTTTAGCAATCTTTGGCATTGCCTTTCTTTGGGATTGGAATGAAAACTGACCTTTTCCAGTCCTGTGGCCGCTGCAGTTTTCCAAATTTGCTGGCATATTGAGTGCAGCACTTTCTTAGCATCATCTTTCAGGATTTGAAATAGCTCAACTGGAATTCCATCACCTCCACTAGCTTTGTTCGTAGTAATGCTTTCTAAGGCCCACTTGACTTCACATTCCAGTTCAGTTCAGTTCAGTTGCTCAGTCGTGTCTGACTCTTTGCGACCCCATGAATTGCAGCATGCCAGACCTCCCTGTCCATCACCATCTCCCGGAGTTCACTCAAACTCATGTTCACTGAGTCAGTGATGCCATCCAGCCATCTCATCCTCTGTCGTCCCCTTTTCCTCCTGCCCCCAATCCCTCCCAGCATCAGAGTCATTTCCAATGAGTCAACTCTTTGCACGAGGTGGCCAAAGTACTGGAGTTTCAGCTTTAGCATTATTCCTTCCAAAGAACACCCAGGGATGATCTCCTTTAGAATGGACTGGTTGGATCTCCTTGCAGTCCAAGGGACTCTCAAGAGTCTTCTCCAACACCACAGTTCAAAAGCATCAGTTCTTCAGTGCTCAGCTTTCTTCACAGTCCAACTCTTGCATCCATATATGACCACTGGAAAAACCATAGCCTTGACTAGACAGACCTTTGTTGGCAAAGTAATGTCTCTGCTTTTCAATATGCTATCTAGGTTGGTCATAACTTTCCTTCCAAGGAGTAAGTGTCTTTTAATTTCATGGCTTCAGTCACCATCTGCAGCCCATCTGGAGCCCCCCAAAATAAAGTCTGTCACTGTTTCCTCATCCATTTGCCATGAAGTGATGGGACCAGATGCCATGATCTTTGTTTTCTGAATGTTGAGTTTTAAGCCAACTTTTTCACTCTCCACTTTCACTCTCATCAAGAGGCTTTTTAGTTCCTCTTCACTTTCTGCCATAAGGGTGGTGTCATCTGCATATCTGAGGTTATTGATATTTCTCCCGGCAATCTTGATTCCAGCTTGTGCTTCTTCCAGCCCAGCGTTTCTCATGATGTACTCTGCATAGACGTTAAATAAGCAGGGTGACAATATAAAGCCTTGAATACTCCTTTTCCTATTTGGAACCAGTCTGTTGTTCCATGTCCAATTCTAACTGTTGCTTCCTGATGTGCAGACAGGTTTCTCAAGAGGCAGGTCAGGTGGTCTGGTATTCCCATCTCTTTCAGAATTTTCCATTCCAGGATATCTTTAATCAGATAATATACACTTTAATCAGATAATGTGTATCCTGTATCTCTCATTTTAGGTTAAGGTATGTTGAGGTAACAAATGACTAAAAAACAGTATCGGTTTAACATGATAGAGATTTACTTTGAAATTATTTCATATGAGCATCATGGTTTGGCTGCAGGTCTGTGCCCTGACTCTCATCTCCAGGATGGTGGAGCAGACCTTATGGGGATGGTTCATGTCACAGGAAAGAGAGCATGGAAGAAACCGTGCAGTGTTCTCGGAAGGTCTGTTCAGTGGTGGCACACGAATCTTCTGCTCATGTATCATGACAAAAACTGACTTCGATAGCATATGAATGTGGAATTCAACCATGGGGAAGGATAACAAATATGTTGAATAATACAGTCTTACCACTGACTTCTATCTTGGTCACAAATATTTCCTTCTTCCCATTGTACATGCAAAATACACTGGGTTGCTCCTTAAAGGAGACATCATGTATGTCTTTTCCAATCAAAGTAGCAGACTCACAACCCCAGAATTCTTGTAATAGTTTCATTTCCCTGGTGGCTCAGATGGTAAAGAATCCGCCTACAATGTGGGAGACCTGGGTTCGATCCCTGGATTGGGAAGATCACTTTTTTCTTAGAGAGGGGCATGGCTACCCACTCCAGTATTCTTGCCTGTAGAATTCCATAGACAGAGGAGCCTGGCTGTCTACAGGCCGTGGAGTCACAAAGAGCTGGACACGACTGAGCGACTTTCACTACAACAGATCCACTTGTGGCTCCTTTAGATCTGGACATGTATGAAGTAAGAAGGAATCAGCGACGGGATAGCCCACAACAAACACAGCCTTTTGGAAAGGAATGAGTGGTAAGTCCACAGCAGCTACTGGCCCATCTGCAGTAAGGTGAAAGCCCACTGGACACACAGGCCAGGACCCTGATCCTTGGCCGTGGGAAGTATTCCTTGAGTAGGTCTTGGTTCTTCCCAGTCCAGTGTTCTCCATGGCTCTTGGTTCTGCTTCTGGGACTTGCTTTCCTTTCCATTTTCCCCATTGGCTATATATTATGTATATATATTTTAAGTAAAAGACTTAGCCATGCTAAGTTGTTCAGTTGTGTCTGACTCTTCGCAACCCCGTGGACTTTAGCCCACCAGGCTCCTCAGTTCATGGGATTCTCCAGGCAAGAGTACCGGAGTGGGTTGCCGTGCCCTCCTCCAGGGGACCTTCCCAACCCAGGGATTGAACTCGTGTATCCTGCGCGTTGCAGGCTCGAACCACTGAGCCATGAGTAAAGCCTACACACACACACACACACACACACACACACACACACACACACACCCCTTAGGGAACCGGTTCCCCTTGGAGACTGAGAAGCTCTCTTGGCGTGCCTCTTGGCTACAGAACTGTGAGGATCTGAGTGTGACCGTCCTGAGACGGGGGTGGGGGGAACAGAACATGCTTTGAACAGTAATGCAGTGCACCTCACACGGTTCATATGTGTTGGAAGCTTCCATGGAAAGCCAGTTTACCTGGCTTGGGGCCGTGCTTGGATTCCCCTGAGAGTGTGTGTTTCAGGTTCTAGGGTCTTGGCTTTTCAATGAGCTTCCAGCTTGCCTTTAGAAAGAGGCTTTGTGGGTTAATCAGCTCATCCTCTTGGGTGCCCACCTAGTAATGCTGACCTGGCGCTACTCGATCTCAACCATGTCAGTAGCTCCTGGGAACTGATTCCCTATTTTGCACCAGTCTATCAGGTCAGAGGACACTAAAATGTCCCAAGATATGATGGCTCTTCTTGCATTGCTGCGACAGCCTTGGGATATTCCACCTGCAATACAAAAGGGCCTCCCATTGAGCACTGCAGCCTTTTCATTAACTTTGCTGTTGTTCAGTCGCTAAGTCCTGTCTGACTCTTTGCGACCCCATGGACTGCAGCATGCCAGGCCTCCCTGTCCTTCACTGTCTCCCGGAGTTTGCTCAAAGTCATGTCCACTGAGTCGGTTTCTTAACTTCAGTTCAGTCGTGTCCGACTCTTTACGACCCCATGGACTGCAGCACACCAGGCCTCCCTGTCCATCACCAACTCCCAGAATTTACTCAAACTCATGTCCATTGAATCGGTGATGCCATCCAACCATCCCATCCTCTGTCATCCCCTTCTCCTCTTGCCTTCAATCTTTCCCAGCACCAGGGTCTTTTCCAATGAGTCAGTTCTTCACATCAGGTGGCCAAAGTATGGAGTTTTAGCTTCAACATCAGTCCTTCCAATGAACACCCAGGACTGATCTCCTTTAGGGTGGACTGGTTTGATATCCTTGCAGTCCAAGGGACTCTCAAGAGTCTTCTCCAACACACTTCAAAAGCATCAGTTCTTAACTTATGCATTCCTAAACCCCATCCGTCAAAATCAGGAAATATGAGAGATGGTTTAAAAAATTTTTTTAATATTGGTTTCATATTATATATTTTTTGAAAGTAGTGAGTTGGTTCATGATTTCATGACTCAGTTTGATACAAAATGTGCTTTTTGTTTTCAAAATAGAAGTCCAGTTGACCAAGACAGGGGGAGTTTGAACTGCATTCATATACTTTTATGGGAATTTTTTTCAGTGGACAAATACTACAGTACTACTCAATCTGGTTGGTTGAACCCACAGATGCCAAACCCAGGATATGGAGGGTCAGCTGTGAAGTCATATCAATACTTGGTTTTTCTGCTGCTCAGAGACCCAACACCCCTAACTCCCAGGTTGTTCCAAAGTCAACTGTGTATTTATTATTGTTTCTGATTATAAAAATATAGCTGCCCATTGTAAAAAAAAGATTAACAACATGAAATTGACGACCCTGACCTAGTCGCCTCCCCTCTTTGGAGCAGGAATTTCCATGTGGACACTTCACATATGAAGCAGAGCAGTTGCTGTCACAATCTAAGGGAGCTTGCCGTCAGCGGCGCTTTGTTAACAACAAGTTCAGTTCGTCTCCAGCTCATCAACAACACGCAGAGACACTTCGTTCTAATGTGGACCACAGGTAGGCACAACATCTCGTCTTTAGAAGACCGTCCTCAGCTTTTTCTAGTGCAGCCCCTGTTCCCAGAGCCTAGACTCTGTAACTGGATTTCACCTTTGGCAGTAAAATTCCTCCAATCTGTGCACAAGTCTCTGAACTCTTAGCTTTTCATTTTCTTCAACAAAATTATCCTGTGAATTGCTTGATAATTGTAATGTCTGCTTCCTATCTTTATCAGTATATGATTTTTCCTGTTTATCTCTTTTCATCATTTTGTATGTTCTTATTTAAATTCAAATTTCTAGGAGTATTATCCTTTTGTCAAATATGTCCCCAGCTTCTTTCCAAGTTGTGTTTATTATGTATTTTTTTCATTAAAAATTAAATTTAAAAATTAGTAAAAACTGCTAATCATTTCCTTCATTATTTATGATTTTGGTGTCCCAAATTATACTATTTTTTTTTCTCACTTTCTGCCCCTTCTTTTTGGCTAGGCTTAGGGAAAAGTTTTAAAACTTTCACTTAATATACCTGTAATTCCATTTTAGTTACAAGAATGCCCACTTCCTATGTGCAACTGTGATTTTGTTTGGTATAGGAAGTTTATGATTTTTATACTTTGTGAAATATACTTACTATTAATATAAAATGACCTTTCAAGACAAGTAACTCTTTTCTTGTTGCACCAGGTTCTACTTTGTCTAATGTTCGCCCTTCAGCATTGCTTCCTTTGACGTGTGTGCGTGTGTGCTAGGTCACTTCAGTGATGCCTGACTCTGTGACTCTATGGTTTGTAGCCCCCCAGGCTCCATGGGACTTTCTAGGCAAGAATCCTAGAGTAGAGCAGGCTGGCATGTTCTTCTCCAAGGGATCTTCCTGCTGCTGCTGCTGCTGCTAAGTCTCGTCAGTCGTGTCCGACTCTGTGCAACCCCATAGACGGCAGCCCACCAGGCTCCCCTGTCCCTGGGATTCTCCAGGCAAGAACACTGCAGTGGGTGATCCAGGGGTGAAACCCGCATCCCTTCTGTCTCCTGCACTGGCAGGAGGGTTCCTTAACACTAGTGCCTCCTGGACACTCGTTAAATGTATCTCATGTGTACTTTAGGGTTTTCAGCTTTTGATGTGTGTCATTGTTAGTACCTTGTTGGATTGCTTTTTTCATTTAAAAGCAAACACATTTATGTGCAAGTGAGTCGCTCTGCTGTACACCTGAAACCAGCACAACACTGTTAATCAACTATACTCCAATATAAAATAAAATAATAAAAAAATAAACACAGCATTTAGTACCTGCCCGCAAGATACCAGGCATCCGTGTGCAGACGTTCTGATGTAACCCTAACAGCTCTGCGCCTTGGATTTCATCAGGCTCGGTTTAGAGATGAGGAAATCAGGAGATGGATGACCTTATCGAGAACACACATGCAGCGAGTCAGCTCCAGACGCAGGATTTCAATCTTCCGAGTCCAAGTCTGTTTTAATGTTTTATCTGTTGTTCGGGTAGGTTTCCCTCTTCCCCTCGATCCTAAGGTTCGGTGAGCTACCTAAGGTCGTGCAGCTACAGCAATAAACTTTGAAATCCTGGCCTTCTGACATCAGGGAGTTCATGTATTTTCTCTTCTCCATCCCATTTCAATACTGTTAGTGAGGCATCTCCCCCAGTGAAGTAGCCTTTAATGCTGCTTTCCAGTGACTCCTATGAGCAAAGCGCTACGGTAGACGCTCCATGTAGCATAACTACCCCCACGTATGCTGATTAGAACATGTCACGCTCTTATTTTACTTGACGACCACCACTGTTTCCTTTTCTCATGGGGTCTGATTTAGTGTCTTCTTTCTTCATCATCACCGCCAGCAGCACCCCACCGCCATCATCATCAATACATCATCGCCGTCATCACTCTTTCTGCTCCCTTTGAGCTCCAAGAGCATCTTAAATTGTTCTGTTGTTACAGACCAGCCTTCTTGGCCTCCTTAATCAATCAAATAGACATTGATCAGAGGCCAGACAGGAAATTCAGGCGAGGCTTTATCGGGATCCCTGCTGCAGCAGGGGTGGGTGTACTTTCTTGCTCGCTAGCTCCTGCGGCGGGGGTGGGGTGGCGTGGGGGGCAGGTTGGTTCCTTAAAAGGGGTGAGAATAGGGGCAGGCCCGGGTTGGGCAGAAGGGGTGGCCTAGGTGGTTTTCTCACCCTTTCGGTGGTGCTGGGTACAGCGGACATGCACATGACCCTGCTTTTGCTCCTGCCACTCTGTTTTGCTCTCAGCTCTTCAGAAGTGGCAGTTAGGCTTTTTGGTCTTTTTATGTCTTATTGTTTGTATTTTGCCCCAACTGCCCATGCTTGCAGTTATTTTTAGTCACCTATCATGTCTTGGTATTTTGTTGTTTGAGAAGACATTTGTCCAGGGGCAACCGTTGCAGCAAAGGGTCCCAGATCCCAGGTTCCAACTACTGTTGTATTCATCATTTATCTGCAGCCCCTCCACATCTCAGCCACACCTACTTTTAGCTCCTATTGTTGCCTTTCCATGACAGCTTGTTGGCTTTCTTCCTTAGCGCCTCCTCATTGAAGGAATTTTTCCTTGTATTAATTGGAGATGCCAAAATGTCATGGAATTTTTTTTCTGGGCTAGAAGTTGACAATTTTCATAATTACACTCCTCCTCTGCAGCTCCCATGTTGGTTTTATTCCCTCATAGGCCTCATGGTGCTTTCTTTTCACTCTTGTTACAACCTTGGCACATGTCAACAAACAAGATGTGTGGCCTCCCCTGGTTCTGTCCACTTGCATAACTGTGACATTTTTTTCCTTATCATGACAACTAGAGGGCAAGCTGATGAGTTTAGTCCAAGTTCAATACCTACCTCTAGAAGGCACCCACCTGTTGTAGCTCTGCCTTACCGAGATGACATCTACCACTGCTGCTGTCTAGATTTACTGTGTTGCCAACAGGCGAAATCCTGAAATACACACACACACTCACTGACCCACGTTCGCAGCGTCAGCTCTGTGTTCCTGACGTGCAGACTTTGTTTTGGGGGCCACATCCTCTCCCAGGGTTGGAGACATTACCGTCAACACGCTGTTTGTTTCATCTGCTTTCATTTTGGGTAAAGCTCTCTCCGTAGTGGTATAGAGTACGTGGTATCAAAGGAAAAGAATGAACAGGCTTCAGAAGCAACAGCTCTGTTGCAAAGAACAGCTTCTCATTTTCTGCTTGGTAAAGATCTTGATTCCGAGTAGGGGACAGACAATGGGAGAACATACTGTACTTCTTTCTCCCAAGTGGTTGAAAAGGTTAGGTGTTTCATGCAATGAAACAAGTAGTTTTGATTTGCTCAGTCTTTTTGTCTTACGATTAGCGTTAAGTCCTTTCAGAGTCTTGCATTAAATTGTTCATAATCAAAGTTTTTAGAATTGCTATGAGTTTTCATTGTTTTCTCATCTTTACAGTTATTTTCATTGAAAATCAGAGGAAGTTTTACTGCGGTGATCATCCAAGATGATATTTTAATCTGAAGATTTCTCTTGGCACTATATATATTAGGAAATACTCTGAATGTCCAGCAACAGGGGATAAACAAAAAAATTATGGCATATGTCTGTGAAAGAATACTTTGTATTCTTCAAAAATCATATTGTTGAACACATTTAATGTCACAGGAAAATGCACATAGTCTATCATTTGGTTAAAAAAAAAATTACAAAGTGGTATATACAACATGGTTCCAATTTCACAAAATAGCAAAAAAAACAAGGTCGAAAAACGAAAAAGATAGGAAAGATCTATAATATAACATTTATAGGGGTTCTCTGGACAGTTGAATTCCAGGTAACTTGTACACTTTATTTGGAAGGTGCTTTGTTTTAAATTTTTTTGTTAAAATATGTATTACTTATTAAACTAAGAAAGATAATTTTTAATTAGCAGTTTACAACTATAAGTTAATTTATTTGCAAAGGTGTTATCTTTAAGGATTAATATTATGTACATAGTGGTTTGGGGTGGAAGGGAAATGTATTCTCAGATATAGAAAAAAAAATCTCCAAGACCAGAGATATGTAAGATACATAAGAACCACAGTGTCGATTACGGTCCTTCAAAGTAATTTTTATATATATATATATATTACCTGTGGGCATGTACATACACACACAGACATATGTGTTTGTTTTCTGAAATTGATCTGAAGGTGTCTGATGGTCACTAGGCAGACTAACTTGTAGCAGCAGTTCTCAGAGTGTAGCCCCTGGACCAGCAGGGTCAGCATCACTGGGGCTTATATTACAAATCCAAGTCCTCAAGCTTCACCTCAGGACTAGACCTACTAACAGAAATTCACGTGAAACTAATAACATTGTTCATCAACTATGTCCCAATATAAAATTTAAAAAAATTTAATGAAGATTAAAAACAGTACCACTTTATATAGCTAAGGTTTAAAAAAAAAATTCAAACCTGTGTTTTGAACCCTCCCCCACGAGATGATTCTAATACATACACATTTGAAAGTCACAGCTATGGATGTTAATTAATCTTCTTTGAAGTAGGGGTTATCAAATGGATGAAGATTCTTAAGGATGGTCGTGAAGAACCAAAAACACTCCAAGAGGGGGCAGCGTCTCCGACACTCAGCCAGGTAAGTCCCCAGAAGCCGTGCTCTGTCACGGGTGGGTGGCTGGGCAGGAGGAAGGTGAGGCCTGACCCTCCTTTTCCTGTGGCTCTGGTGTTTCACATGTATTTATTGTGGAAAGGAAAGAATGAAAAAATATCATGCATGCTGTCAGCTTCTCTGAGCACTTCAGTTTAACTTGTACACCACGATTATGTGAGAACTGGCAAAGGCCCCAAAACAGGCTGCCTGTGCTTCAGAGGAAACGATCGCCACCCGAGGATGCCCGTGGTGCTGCTGGTCACGGGCGTGTCTGAGGCCAGGTGCTGGCTCACAGTGCTTGGCGGTGGAGATCTGAGGATGAAGATGGGAGGTCCTGGAGCTCAGGGAACCAGAATCAATCTGGCCCTTCCTGGTCTCTCTTTTCGTACATGGTTGAGCTGATGGAAGAGCTGGGCCAGCTTCCTGGGAAAGCTGGACCGAGGGGGTGTGGCACACGCACTGTAGGCTTTTGGGCAAGAACTTTCCTCCACTTCCTTATGGCGGTGTCCTTTGCTGGGAAATGAGCTGGTGCTGATGTATGTGACTGAGACGTGGGTCCAGGGGAAAGCGACCAAGCCGGGGACTCACCTTGGGCTGACAGATCACCCAGGTACCAGGAGTCCTTTGCTTCTTAGTACAGTTGCCAGATTTAGCAAAAACCAAACCAAACCAACAAAAACGCCCAGTGCCCTGGTTAGACTTGAACTTTGGATAAACAATAAATAATCTTTAGTATAAATGTATTCCATGCAATATTTGGCATTACTTTATAGTATATTGTATGCACTGAGTTTCCCAAGTTCTCTAGTGGCAAAGAACCCACCTGCCAATGCAGGAGACATAAGAGACACGGGTTCAATCCCTCGGTTGGGAAGACTCCCTGGAGGAGGGCAAGGCAACCCACTCCATATTCTTGCCTGGAGAACCCCATAGACAGAGGAGCCTGGTGGGCTACAGCCCATGGGGTCACACAGAGTCGGACATGACTGAAGCAACTTAGCTCACACGCACACATGCATTATTTTGGTATAAAATATTTAATATGTATAATATTTAGTATTTTTTGTTTTAGTTAATATTCCATTCTATTCTATTCTATGTCTATATGTCTTTTCTCACTGAGCTGGATATTTTTGGGGATATGAATTCTATTTGATATCTCTAGCATGCAATAGTTGGGACATGCTTACCTTAAAAGATGATCTGTTTATCTAAAATTTAAATTTAGCTGGGAATCCTATATTTTATCTGGCAGCTCTCCTAGGTAAACTTGGCTAGGTAGAAGACTCCATTAGGATTTGGGACGAAAGCTTGACAAAAAAACAAAGGTTTTGCCTGAACGTTTCCCTCCTCCAGGAACCTGCTGTGAATTCGGGTGTCAGTGTTCCTGTACCCCAGCCATCCCGACGCTATCTCAGCATCAACAAGACTCACAAAGAACAGCCATACACTAGACTGGTTTATATATTTGTCATTTTTTTCTTTGAATAATTTCAAATTTCTCAAGGAGGTTAAAAGGAGGTCATGGGGTAGAGCACGGCTCCTTTGACATGACCCATGAATAATTTCTTTTGAGAAATATTAATATATTCCCAGGCTCATTCACAGCAGCAAACACCATCTCATTTCCTCTGCATACAATTTCCAAACAAAAGTAAGAGCATTATTGACCGACAGGTCTGTTTGTAGGACCAGCTGTCATATTCAGCCAGGAGCTCAGAAAGAAAGAGTTGTGATCCATACCTGGTTTTCACTTTTCTGCCTCAACAGCAGTTTAGGAGACCAATTTTCCTGCCCCCCAATTTTTTTTTCCAATGAGAGGAAAGGCCATTTTATTAAAAAGCCAAGTCTGAAGCTTATCCAAGAAGTTTAAAGGGATTTTATTTCATGTCCTCCAGCTTGGTCTATCTGTCAGTCTGGGAGCAGAGCTCTGTGCAAAGCCTTTGCCTGCTGCTGGCTTTCAGCTGGGGAGGTTGTATATGAGCTGCGCTCCTCTCCCAGGTGAGAACAGGTGTACACCACTTTAAATTTCCTGTGGATCTGATTGCATCATTTGTTATATTATCCAACATAATGACATGAACTACGTAAATAATAAAAATGCCAGTTGCCTGCTGAAAATTTAAAGTGGCAGGTCCTCTTTCTTCCTGGAGAGGCTGCCGGCAGTTGGCGGAGCTTTCACCGCTGAAGAATGAGGACCGAGCTGGGGAGGTGCGGGGAGACGCTTCCTCCTCCGGCTGATGAAGGGAGCATGACCTGGAGCAGAGGCACCATGCCTTCTCCTGCGGTTATCACACACTTGACCAAACAGGCCAGCTTAAGGCAGATTTCAGTCAGAAGACCACGGCAGAGGTGTGTTCAAAGGGCAAGCGCTCCGCCATAAAGAGAGTAAAAGAAGTAGCCAGCGCCAGTTTCCTCTGTGTAGGGCAAAAAGGCTCGCTCAGGGGTTTCCTTAAGATGGTGTGGAAAACCGGGATGAACTTTTTAGCCAATCTAATATACAGTCACTGTTGCTTGTCTTCTTTTTTAACCAAGAGTCTGCTTGAGGGGTAAATATTTGTATTGTGTAGGATCCACAGCACAAAGGCAAAGCAGATAGGTTGATTAAAGATTTTCCTTAGATTTGGAAACTCAAGGCAAAACTCTTCCAAGCTTCCCACCTACCATTTATCTCGCTACCCAGGTTCCTTAAAATCCAAGAATGTTCCCCTGAACTTGAGCCACATGATTAGCAGATTTCCATCCACAGCGTAAACAAAACAAACCACAATTTTTTAGTCAGTTGGATTCAACATCAGTGCCCTGACTACCCATCCTGGAAGCTTTGTGTGAGGTGCAGGAATGTAACAGTGAGTAAAATGTGCTCCCAAGGCCCTTATGGTCTTGCAGATCATTTCAGTGGGAATTCAGGGTTTCATCTATAATGTCATTTGCAACCAAGAGATGAATCAATCATAAAGAAGCCTTCACGAAATTCTTTATCTCTAAATTCCTTTTTAAAAAACACAAAGATGTAGTTCTTAGCTAGCATCTTTAACCATTGGTGCAGAAGCAATCACTGAAGACCAGCTCTCCAAACATCTCTAGACAGTGATAGCAGGAGAAATAAGCTGAGGCACTATGAGGAGAAATAGCCATGTTAGGAGCTCCATTTGTCTAAGCAATACGATCGGGCTTCTAGTTCTGGGCTGACAAAGACGAGAGACACAGATCTGTTCTGGAGGCCTTGCAGGAGACATAAACAGTGTGGTGAAGGACTTACGGGATTTGGCTCTGGAGCAGTTGCTGGTGTGTGGGGCAAGGAATAGGTGCCAACACTGTACACAGCTGTGAGACCTGCCAACTCCAAGCATTATCAGCTTATGAATTAAGAATGCATTTTGATGGCGCTCTGCTAATTTGCCTAAAGGAAGGAGAGTGAGAGCTATAGGTATTAAAAAAAAATCTCCCAGATGGGTGAGACACTGATGACCTCAGTCCTAGGTAAGTTGCAATTCTGTATGGATATGGGAGGAGAAAACGTGATGTGTTTATAGTGTGACTGTTTGGGGCAATGTTTTGGGTGGTGTACTGACTATAACTATTTGGACTTAGAATGTGTTACTTGCAACAAAAGTGAATATGAGTTTTTGAGAGAGTCTTCAGCACTATCCTGGTGTTTCACATTTGTTTTTTGTTTTGTATACATTAGCTTCCCTTCTATGCTTTGTACTCTTCCCATCCCTCCATTTTCAACTTGTTCCATCTTAGGCATGAGAACGGAAATGTACTGCAAAATGATGATGGCTTAAAAGTGTGAATCTAGATTAATGAAATGTCAATAGCATTTCCGCTAAAATGTAATAGTTACACAAAATTGCATTAGAGTTACGTGTACACATGTCTCATCTCACTGACATCTGGTTTAGCAGGCATGGATTTTACCTTATACTTTTGTGAATCCTCGATACTGCCTTGAAAATAATAGATGCTCACTAAGTATAATTAAAAGTATTCAGTTCAGTTCAGTTCAGTCGCTCAGTCGTGTCCGACTCTTTGTGACCCTATGAATTGCAGCACGCCAGGCCTCCCTGTCCATCACCAACTCCCGGAGTTCACTCAGACTCACGTCTATCGAGTCAGTGATGCCATCCAGCCATCTCATCCTCTGTTGTCCCCTTCTCCTCCGGCCTTTAGTCTTTCCCAGCATCAGGGTCTTTTCAAATGAGTCAGCTCTTCACATGAGGTGGCGAAAGTATTGGAGTTTCAGCTTCAGCATCAGTCCTTCCAGTGAACACCCAGGACTGGTCTCCTTTAGGATGGACTGGTTGTATCTCCTTGCAGTCCAAGGGACTCTCAAGAGTCTTTTCCAACACCACAGTTCAGAAGCATCAGTTCTTCAGCACTCAGCTGTCTTCACAGTCCAACTCTTACATCCATACATGACCACCAGAAAAACCATAGCCTTGACTGGATGGACCTTTGTCGGCAAAGTAATGTCTCTGCTTTTGAATATGCCATCTAGGTTGGTCATAACTTTCCTTCCAAGGAGTAAGCATCTTTTAATTTCATGGCTGCAATCACCGTGTGCAGTGATTTTGGAGCCCAGAAAAATAAAGTCAGCCCCATCTATTTCCCATGAAGTGATGGGACCAGATGCCATGATCTTAGTTTTCTGAATGTTGAACTTTAAGCCAACTTTTTCATGCTGATCTTAGTTTTCTGAATGTTGGGCCTTAAGCCAACTCTTTCATACTCCTCTTTCACTTTCATCAAGAGGCTTTTTAGTTCTTCACTTTCTGCCATAAGGGTGGTGTCATCTGCATATCTGAGGTTATTGATATTTCTCTTGGCAATCTTGATTCCAGCTTGTGCTTCATCCAGTCCAGTGTTTCTCATGAGGTACTCTGCATATGAGTTAAATAAGCAGGGTGACAATATACAGCCTTGATGTACTCCTTTTCCTATTTGCAACCAGCCTGTTGTTCCACGTCCAGTTCTAACTGTTGCTTCTTGACCTGCATACAGGTTTCTCAAAAGGCAGGTCAGGTGGTCTGGTATGCCCATCTCTTTCAGAATTTTCCACAGTTTATTGTGATCCACACAGTCAAAGGCTTTGGCATAGTCAATAAAGCAGAAATAGATGTTTTTCTGGAACTCTCTTGCTTTTCGATGATCTAGTGAATGTTGGCAATTTGAGCTCTGGTTCCTCTGCCTTTTCTAAAACCAGCTTGAACATCTGGAACTTCATGGTTCATGTATTGCTGAAGCCTGGCTTGGAGAATTTTAAGCATTACTTTACTAGTGTGTGAGATGAGTGCAATTGTGTTGTACTTTGAGCATTCTTTGGCATTGCCTTTATTTGGGATTGGAATGAAAACTGACCTTTTCCAGTCCTGTGGCCAATGCTGAGTTTTCCAAATTTGCTGGCGTATTGAGTGCAGCCCTTTCCAAGCATCATCTTCCAGGATTTGAAATAGCTCAACTGGAATTCCCTCACCTCCACTAGCTTTGTTCATAGTGATGGTTCCTAAGGCCCACTTGACTTCACATTCCAGGATGTCTGGCTCTAGGTGAGTGATCACACCATCATGATTATCTGGATCATGAAGATCTTTTTTGTATAGTTCTTCTGTGTATTCTTGCCACCTCTTCTTAATATGTTCTGCTTCTGTTAGGTCCCTACCATTTCTTATATATATGAAAATTATAAGTATATTCAATGATATTTATATAATAAATAAATAAATAAATGAATTATTTTAGAAAAATAAGACTCATTCAAGGACCTGTTGCAAAATGATAGGTAATACACACGTCTTAAATAGATCAGAGATAGAAAACCTAAGCAACTGAGTATCAGAATTTCTGGGTCTGTAACAAATGTGCTTTCCAGATTCAAATCTGCTCGATGAATCACTATTTTGTTCTAACAGACCTCAAGCTTGCCGTCAACATGGCAGAACATCAACTCAGGTTTATGGATGAGCTGGCTTTTTTCCCTTAAGCCCTAGGTCCTCTTGATCTTGGGTCTTCCATTCAAAGATTCGTGTCCCATAGTGTAAGTAGAGATCTATAAAAGTAGTTCCAATATATTTGGCTGGTAGAGGTCAGATAGCTGGAAAATAAGGAAGATAAGTCAAATGTTCAGGGGCAGAATCTCAGCTCTGCGACCTGCTTATGCTGTGCCGGTGGCTCTCATTCCCCACTGTAGATGAGGGGAAGGAGTTGTGAGAATTAAGTTGGATGGATGAGTATACAGTACGTGGCACATAGTAAGACCTCGTTCATGATAAAACTGTAGACTGTTGGGGAAGAAGGGATCATTTTTACTCATAAAGTTGGAAGCAAATTTTAAGATAAGCCTGAAAGAAAGAGCAGGGTTTGTTTCATTTTGTCTTGTTTAGGCACAGAAGGGAACGAGATTCCAGACAGAGGAAATAGCATGAGCAAAGGCACCGGGGCTGGAACGCACAGGATACGTTCACGGATCAGAAGACCACCCATCCGCTGTCCACAGGTGGCCCCTGGAGCGGAGGGAACTGCACACAGGGTGGACGGGGGCGTCCCAAGACACGGGTTTGTTCACAGCACAGATGACGTTAGAACCTGCCGTTTGACTCCCAACGAATGATTTCTTTAACAAATACCAATCTTCCCAAAACTAGAATTTAAATTTCCACAGTTTTCAGTATCTCCAAGGAAGTTTAAATGCAGTCTACACAAACTGCTGGGGAAAGGATCTTTATTCAGCCCCCTGAAAACCATGCGTCTACCTGTTCTGGGTGAATATTAAAGCCTTCTCAGCATGCTTTGACAATGAGGGCAGATGTTGCCGCCAATATTTTTAGACAGAATTCAGAGACCTGCTAAGAATTCTGAGCAGCTGAGCATTTATGTTCCATATAGGCTATTCGTCATCCCGCAGACATATCTTTAAATGCCCTAGTATGAAGTTTGCTCATCTACATCATACAGTCCCAACATCAGCTGTTCATGGATGCTTACTTAGTAATTGTGATTTAAAGTGCAGTGGGGTCCATTTAGAGTGGACCAACCTATTTATAGACAAGAAGCCCAGAATTACTGTCATGCTTTGGGAAAATTATGGTCCGACTTAGAATGACTTCTTGCTTTCCATTACAATTACATTCAGCTAAAGGGAAATAACAAGTGTTTGTTTTTAACTTGGGTTTTTGATTCACTGTGCAAGAGTGCAATGATTAGCATAAAATGTTCAATAGCATATGATAGATGTTCCATGACATATGATAGGCATATTTTCAATCAATATTTGTTGAATGAATAAACGAGTGAATGAAACCAGCTGAACCATACTTTTAAGTTGTGTTTCAGAATGTGTGGAGCATTGGTTCAAGCTGATACCTACAGCCATGCTGTTATTATATGCAAACAAGAAGAAAAATGTGTTCTAGAAAGATTGCTGAGCAGGTGTCAGTTTCCTGACCTCGAGCTAGTCATTTAACCTCTCTTATTCTTCTTTGGGAAACGAAGGGGTTGAATTCAGTGATAACGAAGGTCCCTTCTGGCTGCAAACCCCGTGCCTGAAGTTCTGGCTTGGCTGACGCTGTGCCACCTGAGACGGTCCCTTGTCACCTCTGCCTGAGCTGAACTCTTTTGTTTCACATTGGAAGCATCGCAATCCATCTTACATTTCTTCCTGGAAATAACGTCTTCCTTAGTGGCTTGCTGTCTGATTGGAATGTTTTTCTTTTGCTCAACTGGTTCACCCGATACGTGTTCATTTCTGCCCCTGGTCTCTTCCCCTCTTGCTGAGCATCCTGAGAGGCAGGGACTGTGCCTTATTCATCTTTATGTCCTTTAAGCACCCAACCCCATGCCTCCCAGAACAGAATCTCTTCTTTACAATCCCAGTGTTATTTGTCTCACAGTCACCCTGGAATAATGGTTCCACACTAATTTGTGGGTTTAATAAAATGCAGCTGCTGCAGCAGCCAACCCACTTCAGCCTGCTTTGCCGCCTCCAGTGTGTGCTAGCCACAAGGCTGCCTTTCGAGTCCTCAAAAATGCCGAGTCTGTCGTGGCTTCTGGAAGGATGTCCTATCTAGAATGCTTTTTCTTGAGCTCCCCATTCAGGTGTGTTACCAAAGCCACCATCTCAGAGAGAGATTTCCTGGCCATCTCCCTGGGGGTTCCCCATTCAGTAAATATCGCCTCCCCCCTCCAGCCCCACAGCCTGAAATCCTGATGGATTTTAAACTAGCTTTGCTTTCTGTTCCCGTTCAGAACGTCACCTCTGTGAAAGAACACCGTCTGCCCGTGTTGCCTTTTCCTCTGCTGTCAGCAGCTGGGACAGTGCCTGGCAGGTGGGAGGTGCTGGTTGAGTGTCTGCGGCCTGACTTCCGGGCCCCTTCCTCCCTCTCCCCCACCTGTCAGCGGCCGCCCCGTCCCTCTAGGGCCTCACCACCTTCCTCCCCTTTGCCTCTGGCTCACTCTGGTCACTGACCTCACTTAGCATTTCTGTGAAATGTCATTTAGCATAACATCCCTTTTGCTACCTTTAGCATGATCCACCAGAAAGTTCCTCATATCCTCTCATTTCATGACTCAAAATAGGAATTGCCATCTGTAAACAAGTCAAGATTTTATTTTGTCAGAGGACAGAGAAAAATGCTTTGAAATTTTAATGCGATGCTATTGCTAGACATTACATGATTAGAATAATGGGAATGGAGTTGAAGGCATACCGGAAACTTGCCAGTTTATGGAATAAAAAGCGTCCTAATAAGAATTGTTATAAGACTTCATTAGCAGCAATCCTATCTCAGGTTCTATATATAGGAGACAGAATAAGTAATAGCTCATCATCAGGCAAGGCAAATAAACTAATAATTAAAAAATAACCATCATCTGATGACATCAGAGAACGTTGTGTGTGTGTGTTATCAGGACAGCTTTTCATAGGATGACAGAGCCCTCCCCCCAGAACAGCTGCCTCCTCAGAGCTCCATTAAATAACTTACAGGAAGAGTACGTGGAAACAGTTTCAGACATAATCCTGCCCTGTTCCAAACTTTTCCTTAGGTGGCTGTCAGAGTCGAGCACTGTCCCAGCTCTGCTGTGTCTCATGAAGTTCTGAAAGGCACGTGCCCCAGTTTTGCTTGCCACCTGGAGCTCCAGCAATGGAAGGTCTTGGGAGGAGATTGGATTGGAAGAAGGGAAAAAGCCAGTGTGTGTCTCCCCCTGCTCCTCTGCCCAGCACTGCGCCTCCAGCAGTGGCCACCCTGCCTCTGGAGACAGGCCCTGGCTCCCGGCGCTGGTGGGACCACTTCTTCCTGCTGTCCTTCCAGCCCCAGAAACCAAGAGCACCTTCTGCCGCTGTTACTGTCTGGGCTATCTCACCTTCTCCTCTTTCCCCTTTTGTTCTGGCACTATCTCATACTTCCTAATAGCAACTCCCTTGTTTGAAAGATCTGCTGTGAATCCTGTTGTTCAGAGAAGATCCCAATGGTTACAGTGGGCTGGGAGTCATCAGTTTGGGACTTTGGTGTTTAGATTTCTGAACCTGTGGTCTTTGGCAAGGCTTTAAGAAAGAAAAAACCCATCTCCATCAATTTGGACTATATTCTCTGCAAGCAATGTATGCTGTACTTAATCTCCATTGGAAAAACGTAATTGAAGTTTTAAGAAGGGTGGAAAATTCATGCATAGTAATAATGAAAGCACAGTTTAAATGTAATAATGGGAACCTTAGTTTTTAAAAGACCCATTTAAGTATCTAATTAATAAAGGACAAGGAAGGGCAATAGAAGGCTCTCAACACAAAGCAACTCACTCAGAGCCCAAACAAAAACAGCTTTCTTAGAAACCAAGGATGCTTGGCTATTCACAGGGCAGCTTGAAACTCATTCTACTGATCTTTGAGAACACGCTAAATTCAAAGTCAAAGGACATTGAACAAAACAGTTCTAGAGAATTATGTATCTCCACACAATATGTGGGGAAGATAAGCAAGAAGGGATTCAAAGGCTTCACTAATAATGCAAGCCGAGCATCCCTTGTGATACCAAAAATCAGGGCTGTGTTTTCCAAGAGCGGACACAACCTCCGGGGGCAGAGGTAAGGGATGGTACTGTGAGCAAATTGGAAACCAGTTAGACAACCCATAATTTTAAAAAGTTTAATTTCTCTGAACACCATAAAACATAGACCTGCCTCTCTTCAGTGAAGAGACAGTAGCTTGAGGAGTTTTAATGTCACCTACTCAGGGATGCTCTAATTTTCAGACTGTGCTTTCCAGACGACCAAAAGACATGACCAGAATGCATCTGCCTCAAATGGATGTTTCTCTGAAAAAGAGTTTACCTGTAAAACGGTTTGCACATGTATTCTGCGGCTTCTAATCCTCCTCAGGCTGCTATGAGCCCCTATTCCTTCTGTAGCTTCTACAGTGTAACTCTTGAGACCATGAAGATACTTTCTTTTTTTGCGTGTGGAACTTTCTTGTACCTTTATTTTTGATTGAAGGATAATCACTTTACAAAGTTTACTAGTCTTTCCGGTACAACAGGGGACTCAGCCGTAAGTATGCATACATTCCCTCCCTCTTGAGTCTCCCTCCCAGCTCCCCCATCCACCCAGCCAGGTCATCCCAGAGCCCCAGGCTGAACCCCTCGTGCTACAGAGCATCTTCCCACTAGCCGTCTATTTCCCATGTGGTAATGAATGTTTCAGTGCTACTCTCTCAGTTCATCCCACCCTCTCCTTCCCCTGCTGTGTCCACAAGTCCATTCCCTATGTCTGTGCCTCTGTTCTTGCTCTGCACAGGTTCATCAGTCCCATTTTTCTAGATTCCCTATATGTGTGTTAATATCAGGAAGCTGCTGTACAGCACAGGGAGCTCATCTCGGTGCTCTGTGATGACCTAGGGGGCGGAATGGGGGTAGGAGACTCAGCAGGGAGGGGATGGATGTATACACAGAGCTGAGTCACCTTGCTGTACAGCAGAAACTAGCACAGCATTGTAAAGCAATTATATTCCCCGTAGGACAAAAACAGATCAGGCGCAAATACATCCTGAGGAATATAGGATTGTTAGCCATTCAGAAGACTGCCTATTTTGGGGAGAAAGTTAAAGGTACGAAGTATTAAAAAGTCACGGATTGCATACTAGCCCCAACACATCGATTCTTTGTGTGGTATTAGACAAATGACTTAATGTCCAGGTGTCTTAATTTATTGTACAGTTAAAAGGAGGATAATGCTAATAGTACAGTATTGCCTGGGTTTCTTAGTTGCAAATAACAGAATCCACTTTGGCTATTTTAAGGTGAAATTGAGAAATTTAAGACTATTAGGCAGCTTATAAAGTCAATGGGAGTAATGAAATCACAGGCTCAATTGTAAAGTTTCAGAGCAATGGACAACATCCTAAATCACGAGGAAGAATCAGATAAATGAGGAAGCTCCCACCACAGCTGCTACCCACTGAACCCATGTGGAGAGGAATTCTCCTGGATTCACCACTGTCACCAAATTCTGCTTCCACCATGCCAGGAAAATGAGCGTCCCTGCCACCATGCAGAGCCCCTGACCGCAGGTCCCTCGATGCTGAATGAAGTCTTGCAGGGGGTTCCATTGGGTTGAGTTGATGACACACCTCCACCCTAGCTGCAGAGGAGTCTGGGGAGGCAGATTTCTGTGTGCATCTTGGGAAGGTGGAACTCATATAGGGAATGGTCCAAACAACAGCTGTCAACTGCAGATAGAGAAAACAAATGAACGGTTATCAAAGGGGAAAGGTAGGGAGGGAGGGGTAAAGTAAGAGGTCAGGATAAACAGACACACCACTATGAAAGCGAAAGTAAAGCCACTCAGTCACATCTGACTCTGTGACCCCGTGGACTGCAGCCCACCAGGTCCCTCCAGCCATGGCATTTTCCAGGGAATAATACTGGAGAGGGTTGTCATTTCCTTCTCCAGGAGGTCTTCCCGACCCAGGGGTGGAACCTAGGTCTTCTGCATTGTAGGCAGACACTTTACCATCTGAGCCACCAGGGAAGTCCATACAGTACTATATGTATAGACATGTACACACTATATTATATATATATACACTACGATATATATATATATAACAGATAACCAACAAGGATCTACAGTATAGCACATGGAACTGCACTCAATGTTTTGTAATAACCTATAAGGGAAAAGAATCCGAAAAAGTATATATACATATACACACACACAACTGAATCACTACACTTTACACCTGAAACTAACATGATGTTGCAAATCAACTTTAATTATAAAAAACAACAATAGGTGTCCACTGTCAGTATTGCTAAATGTAACTGGAATAAGGAACACAGGTGATGAACATAAAATATTTAACATATGTTCAGCCCATAATATACCCCAAAAGCACGGGATTTTATTAATAGTCATTGATATGAAGCTGGGCATATCCTGGATACCAAAACTTAGCCCCAACTAATAACCACAAGATGGGAGAGTAGAAGGAGGTGCGCTCAACTTCTCCTCTGAGAACTCCAAAATTGCAACTCGCTCCCGAACAACCATCAACAGGAAAATGTTGGATCCCACCAAAAAAAAAAATGCCCCGTATCCAAGGACAAAGGAGAAGCCCCAGCAAGATGGTAGGAGGGGAGAAATCATGTTTGCAGTCCAACCCTATACCCACCAGAGATACTCAGAGGGCTCAAACAAAGCCTTGGGCACACCAGGATACAGAGACTGAGCCAGACCAGCCTTTGAAGTGTCTGAATGTCTCCTGCAGAGGCAAGGGTCAGCAGTGGCCTGCTGCAGGAAGAGGGGCTCTCATGGCAGCAGACCTGGGACATGCAGCGTGTGGCATGAGCCCTCTTGGAGGAGGTCTCCATTAACCCCATCATAGAGCCGCTGAGCAGAAGACCCACAACTGCACAATTATACCAAAGAAATTCTCGTACTCCTAAGAAAGTTCTAGGACCCACAAATTTCCCAACCTGGGGAACTGGCAAAGGGACTGAGAACCCTACGGAACTGTCCTTTGGAGGCCAGTGGGATTTGATTAAAGAACTTCCCCAGTACTGCAGAAATAGACTCTTGGAGGCTACAAAGAAAACTTTGCACGCATCAGGACCCAGGAGAAAAGAAGTGACCCCAAAAGAGACTGAGCTAGACTTGTCTGTGAGTGTCTAGGAGTCTCTGGGGGAAGCGTGGGTAGACAGTGGGATCAGGAGCACTGAATACAACAGCACAGGCATAAGTCCTTGAAGGACTTTTATTCAGTTCAGTTCAGTTCAGTTACTCAGTTGTGTCCGACTCTTTGCGACCCCATGAATCACAGGACGCCAGGCCTCCCTGTCCATCACCAACTCCCAGAGTTCACTCAGACTCATGTCCAGCGAGTGAGTGATGCCATCCATCCATCTCATCCTCTGTTGTCCCCCTCTCCTGCCCCCAATCCCTCCCAGCATCAGAGTCTTTTCCAATGAGTCAACTCTTCGCATGAGGTGGCCAAAGTACTGGAGTTTCAGTTTTAGCATCATTCCTTCCAAAGAACACCCAGGACTGATCTCTAGAATGGACTGGTTGGATCTCCTTGCAGTCCAAGGGACTCTCAAGAGTATTCTCCAGCACCACAGTTCAAAAGCATCAATTCTTCGGCGCTCAGCTTTCTTCACAGTCCAACTCTCACTTCCATACATGACCACTGGAAAAAACATAGCCTTGACTAGACGGACCTTTGTTGGCTAAGTAATGTCTCTGCTTTTCAATATGCTGTCTATGTTGGTCATAACTTTTCTTCCAAGGAGTAAGCGTCTTTTAATTTCATGGCTGCAGTCACCATCTGCAGTGATTTTGGAGCCCCCCAAAATAAAGTCTAACACTGTTTCCACTGTTTCCCCATCTATTTCCCATGAAGTGATGGGACCAGATGCCATAATCTTCCTTTTCTGAATGTTGAGTTTTAAGCCAACTTTTTCATTCTTCTCTTTCACATTCATCAAGAGGCTTTTTAGTTCCTCTTCACTTTCTGCCATAAGGGTGGTGTCATCTGCATATCTGAGGTTATTGATATTTCTCCCAGCAATCTTTTTTAAATTTTATTTTATTTTTAAACTTCACAGTATTGTGTTAGTTTTGCCAAATATTGAAATGAATCTGCCACAGGTATACATGTGTTCCCCATCCTGAACCCTCCTCCCTCCTCCCTCCCCATACCATACCTCTGGGTCGTCCCAGTGCACCAGCTCCATGCATCCAGTATCATGCATCGAACCTGGACTGGCGACTCGTTTCATACATGATATTATACATGCTTCAATGCCATTCTCCCAAATCTTCCCACCCTCTCCCTCTCCCACAGAGTCCATAAGACTGTTCTATACATCAGTGTCTCTTTTGCTGTCTCGTACACAGGGTTATTGTTACCATCTTTCTAAATTCCATATATATGCGTTAGTATACTGTATTGGTGTTTTTCTTTCTGGCTTACTTCACTCTGTATAATAGGCTCCAGTTTCATCCACCTCATTAGAACTGATTCAAATGTATTCTTTTTAATGGCTGAGTAATACTCCATTGTGTATATGTACCACAGCTTTCTTATCCATTCATCTGCTGATGGACATCTAGGTTGCTTCCATGTCCTGGCTATTATAAACAGTGCTGCAATGAACATTGGGGTACAGGTGTCTCTTTCCCTTCTGGTTTCCTCAGTGTGTATGCCCAGCAGTGGGATTGCTGGATCAAAAGGTAGTTTTATTTCCAGATTTTTAAGGAATCTCCACACTGTTCTCCATAGTGGCTGTACTAGTTTGCATTCCCACCAACAGTGTAAGAGGGTTCCCGTTTCTCCACACCCTCTCCAGCATTTATTGCTTGTAGACTTTTGGATCACAGCCATTCTGACTGGTGTGAAATGGTACCTCATAGTGGTTTTGATTTGAATTTCTCTGATAATGAGTGATGTTGAGCATCTTTTCATGTGTTTGTGAGCCATCTGTATGTCTTCTTTGGAGAAATGTCTATTTAGTTCTTTGGCCCATTTTTTGATTGGGTCATTTATTTTTCTGGAGTTGAGCTGTAGGAGTTGCTTGTATATTTTTGAGATTAGTTGTTTGTCAGTTGCTTCATTTGCTTTTATTTTCTCCCATTCTGAAGGCTGCCTTTTCACCTTGCTAATAGTTTCCTTTGTTGTGCAGAAGCTTTTAAGTTTAATTAGGTCCCATTTGTTTATTTTTGCTTTCATTTCCAATATTCTGGGGAGGTGGGTCATAGAGAATCCTGCTGTGATGTATGTCGGAGAGTGTTTTGCCTATGTTCTCCTCTAGGAGTTTTATAGTTTCTGGTCTTACATTTAGATCTTTAATCCATTTTGAGTTTATTTTTGTGTAAGGTGTTAGAAAGTGTTCTAGTTTCATTCTTTTACAAGTGGTTGACCAGATTTCCCAGCACCACTTGTTAAAGAGATTGTCTTTAATCCATTGTATGTTCTTGCCTCCTTTGTCAAAGATAAGGTGTCCATATGTGCGTGGATTTATCTCTGGGCTTTCTATTTTGTTCCATTGATCTATATTTCTGTCTTTGTGCCAGTACCATACTGTCTTGATAACTGTGGCTTTGTAGTTGAGCCTGAAGTCAGGTAGGTTGATTCCTCCAGTTCCATTCTTCTTTCTCAAGATAGCTTTGGCTATTCTAGGTTTTTTTGTATTTCCATACAAATTGTGAAATTATTTGTTCTAGCTCTGTGAAGAATACTGTTGGTAGCTTGATAGGGATTGCATTGAATCTATAAATTGCTTTGGGTAGTATACTCATTTTCACTATATTGATTCTTCCAATCCATGAACATGGTATATTTCTCCATCTATTAGTGTCCTTTTTGATTTCTTTCACCAGTGTTTTATAGTTTTCTATATATAGGTCTTTAGTTTCTTTAGGTAGATATATTCCTAAGTATTTTATTCTTTCTGATGCAATGGTGAATGGAATTGTTTCCTTAATTTCTCTTTCTGTTTTCTCATTATTAGTGTATAGGAATGCAAGGGATTTCTGTGTGTTGATTTTATATCATGCAACTTTACTATAGTCATTGATTAGTTCTAGTAATTTTATGGTGGAGTCTTTAGGGTTTTCTATGTAGAGGATCATGTCATCTGCAAACAGTGAGAGTTTTACTTCTTCTTTTCCAATTTGGGTTCCTTTTAGTTCTTTTTCTGCTCTGATTGCTGTGGCCAAAACTTCCAAAACTATGTTGAATAGTAATGGTGAAAGTGGGCACCCTTGTCTTGTTCCTGACTTTAGAGGAAATGCTTTCAATTTTTCACCATTGAGGATAATGTTTGCTGTGGGTTTGTCATATATAGCTTTTATTATGTTGAGGTATGTTCCTTCTATTCCTGTTTTCTGGAGAGTTTTTATCATAAATGGATGTTGAATTTTGTCAAAGGCCTTCTCTGCATCTATTGAGATGACCATATGGTTTTTGTTTTTCAATTTGTTAATGTGGTGTATTACATTGATTGATTTGCAGATATTGAAGAATCCTTGCATCCCTGGGATAAAGCCCACTTGGTCATGGTGTATGATCTTTTTAATGGTTTGTTGGATTCTGATTGCTAGAATTTTGTTAAGGATTTTTGCATCTATGTTCATCAGTGATATTGGCCTGTAGTTTTCTTTTTTTGTGGCATCTTTGTCAGGTTTTGGTATTAGGGTGATGGTGGCCTCATAGAATGAGTTTGGAAGTTTACCTTCCTCTGCAATTTTCTGGAAGAGTTTGAGCAGGATAGGTGTTAGCTCTTCTCTAAATTTTTGGTAGAATTCAGCTGTGAAGCCGTCTGGACCTGGGCTTTTGTTTGCTGGAAGATTTCTGATTACAGTTTCAATTTCCGTGCTTGTGATAGGTCTGTTAAGATTTTCTATTTCTTCCTGGTCGAGTTTTGGAAAGTTGTACTTTTCTAAGAATTTGTCCATTTCTTCCACGTTGTCCATTTTATTGCCATATAATTGCTGATAGTAGTCTCTTATGATCTTTTGTATTTCTGTGTTGTCTGTTGTGATCTCTCCATTTTCATTTCTAATTTTATTGATTTGATTTTTCTCCCTTTGTTTCTTGATGAGTCTGTCTAATGGTTTGTCAATTTTATTTATCCTTTCAAAGAACCAGCTTTTGGCTTTGTTGATTTTTGCTATGATCTCATTGTTTCTTTTGCATTTATTTCTGCCCTGATTTTTAAGATTTCTTTCCTTCTACTAACCCTGGGGTTCTTCATTTCTTCCTTTTCTAGTTGCTTTAGGTGTAGAGTTAGGTTATTTATTTGACTTTTTTCTTGTTTCTTGAGGTATGCCTGTATTGCTATGAACTTTCCCCTTAGGACTGCTTTTACAGTATCCCACAGGTTTTGGGTTGTTGTGTTTTCATTTTCATTCGTTTCTTTGCAAATTTTGATTTCTTTTTTGATTTCATCTGTGATTTTTTGGTTATTCAGCAGCGTGTTGTTCAGCTCCGTATGTTGGAATTTTTAATAGTTTTTCTCCTGTAATTGAGATCTAATCTTACTGCATTGTGGTCAGAAAAGATGCTTGGAATGATTTCAATTTTTTTTAATTTACCAAGTCTAGATTTATGGCCCAGGATGTGATCTATCCTGGAGAAAGTTCCATGTGCGCTTGAGAAAAAGGTGAAATTCATTGTTTTGGCATGAAATGTCCTATAGATATCAATTAGGTCTAACTGGTCTATTGTATCGTTTAAAGTTTGTGTTTCCTTGTTAATTTTCTGTTTAGTTGATCTATCCATAGGTGTGAGTGGGGTATTAAAATCTCCCACTATTATTGTGTTATTGTTAATTTCTCCTTTCATACTTGTTAGCCTTTGTCTTACATATTGCGGTGCTCCTGTGTTGGGTGCATATGTATTTATAATTGTTATATCTTCTTCTTGGATTGATCCCTTGATCATTATGTAGTGACCATCTTTGTCTCTTTTCACAGCCTTTGTTTCAAAGTCTATTTTATCTGATGTGAGTATTGCTACTCCTGCTTTCTTTTGGTCCCTATTTGCATGGAAAATCTTTTTCCAGCCCTTCACTTTCAGTCTGTATTTGTCCCCTGTTTTGAGGTGGGTCTCTTGTAGACAACATATGTAGGGGTTAGGGTTTTTGTATCCACTCAGCCAGTCTTTGTCTTTTGGTTGGGGCATTCAACCCATTTACGTTTAAGGTAATTACTAATAGGTATGATCCCGTTGCCATTTACTTTATTGTTTTGGGTTCAAATTTATACACCCTTTTTGTGTTTCCTGTCTAGAGAATATCCTTTAGTATTTGTTGGAGAGCTGGTTTGGTGGTGCTGAATTCTCTCAGCTTTTGCTTGTCTGAAAAGCTTTTGATTTCTCCTTCATATTTGAATGAGATCCTTGCTGGGTACAATAATCTGGGCTGTAGGTTATTTTCTTTCATCATTTTAAGTATGTCTTGCCATTCCCTCCTAGCTTGAAGAGTTTCTATTGAAAGATCAGCTGTTATCCCTATGGGAATTCCCTTGTGTGTTATTTGTTGTTTTTCCCTTGCTGCTTTTAATATTTGTTCTTTGTGTTTGATCTTTGTTAATTTGATTAATATGTGTCTTGGGGTGTTTCACCTTGGGTTTATCCTGTTTGGGACTCTCTGTGTTTCTTGGACTTGGGTGATTATTTCCTTCCCCATTTTAGGGAAGTTTTCAACTATTATCTCCTCAAGTATTTTCTCATGGTCTTTCTTTTTGTCTTCTTCTTCTGGGACCCCTAAGATTCGAATGTTGTAGTGTTTAATATTGTCCTAGAGGTCTCTGAGATTGTCCTCATTTCTTTTAATTCGTTTTTCTTTTATCCTCTCTGATTCATTTATTTCTACCATTCTATCTTCTAATTCACTAATCCTATCTTCTGCCTCTGTTATTCTACTATTTGTTGCCTCCAGAGTGTTTTTAATTTCATTTATTGCATTATTCATTATATATTGACTCTTTTTTATTTCTTCTAGCTCCTTGTTAAACCTTTCTTGCATCTTCTCAATCCTCGTCTCCAGGCTATTTATCTGTGATTCCATTTTGATTTCAAGATTTTGGATCAATTTCACTATCATTATTCGGAATTCTTTATCAGATAGATTCCCTATCTCTTCCTCTTTTGTTTGGTTTGGTGGGCATTTACCCTGTTCCTTTATCTGCTGGGTATTCCTCTGTCTCTTCATCTTGTTTAAATTGCTCAGTTTGGGATGTCCTTTCTGTATTCTGGCAGTTTGTGGAGTTCTCTTTATTGTGGCATTTCCTTGCTGTGTGTGGGTTTGTACAGGTGGCTTGTCAAGGTTTCCTGGTTAGGGAAGCTTGTATCGGTGTTCTGGTGGGTGGAGCTGTATTTCTTCTCTCTGGAGTGCAATGAAGTGTCCAGTAATGAGTTATGAGATGTCTATGGTTTTGGGGTAACTTTGGGCAGCCTGTATCTTGGAGCTTAGGGCTGTGTTCCTTTGTGGCTGCAGAATTTGCTTGGTATGTCTTGCCCTGGAACTTCTTGGCCCTTGTGTGGTGCTTGGTTTCAGTGTAGGTATGGAGGCATTTGATGAGCTCCTGTCAATTAATGTTCCTTGGAGTCAGGAGTTCCCTGGAGTCAAGTTCCCTGGAGGACTTAAGCCTCCTGCTTCCAGTTATTGGTCTTATTTTTACAGTAGTTTCAAAACTTCTCCTTCTATACAGCACCATTGATAAAACATCTACATTAAAGATGAAAAGTTTCTCTACCGTGAGGGTCACCCAGAGAGGTTCACAGCGTTACATGGAGAAGAGAAGAGGGAGGAGGGAGTTAGAGGTGACCCGAATGAGATGAGGTGGAATCAGTAGAGAAGAGTGGGCTAGCCAGTAATCACTTCTTTATGTGCACTCCACAACCGGACCACTCAGAGATGTTCATGGAGTTATACAGAGAAGAGAAGAAGGAAGAAGGAGACAGAGGTGGCCAGGAGGATAAAAGGGGAGAATGAAAAGGAGGGAGACAGATCCAGCCAGTAATCAGTTCCCTAAGTGTTCTCCACCGTCTGGAACACACAGAAATTCACAGAGTTGGGTAGAGTAGAGAGGGGTTAGGGAGGAGACACAGGCGACCTGGTGGAGAAAAAGGAGAGTCCAAAGGGAGAGAGAGCAGTCAAGCCAGTAATCTCGCTCCCTAGTGAAAAATGGGTACTGAAGATTGGGTTCTTAAAGGTACAAAATTGGTAACAAATACATAAAAGCAAAAATTAAAAATCTAGAGTAGAGTTTGGAATTTCAAAAATACGATGTTAAAGAAAAGAAGAATGAAAAGAAAGAAAAAACAAACAAACAATAACAAACAAGGTCACGAAAATTATAAAGAAAATACAGGTACAAAATTGATAACTAATACCAAAAAGCAAAAGTTAAAAATCTAGAGTAGAGTTTGGAATTTCAAAAATACAATGTTAAAAAAAAGAAGAAGAAAAATAAAGAGAGAAAACAAAAACAAAGTCGCAAAAATTATAAAGAAAATACAGGTACAAAATTGATAACAAATACCAAAAAGCATAAATTAAAAATCTAGGGTAGAGTTTGGAATTTCAGATATACAATGTTATATAAAAGAAGAAGAGAAAGAAACAGAGGAAAAAGAGAAAAAAAAGTCACAGAAATTACTAAAAAAAACTATAGGTACAAAATTGATAACAAATACCAAAAAGCTAAAATTAAAAATCTAGAGTAAAGTTTGGAATTTCAAAAATACAATGTTAAAGAAAAGAAAAAAAAAATCAAGGTCAAAAAAATTATAAAAAATGTGTATATGAAGTTTGAGTTAAAAAAAATAGGGTCTTTTTTTTTTTTTGCAAAGTAATAGGTTATAAAAGTGAAAATTAAAGGAATAATAGAGGGCATACAATTTTTTTAAAAAATTAAAAAAAAAGAAAGAAAGAATGATCTTAAAAATATTAAAAATATATCTAGGACTTTCTCTGGCTTTGTTGTGAGTATTGTGGGTTCAGTTCATTTTTGGCTAGTTCCTTGATCCAACTTATATTTCTCAAGATCTATAGGCCGCTTCCTATGTAGTTGGTACTAACCACAGGGTTTTAATCTATTGCCTATAGCTTCCAAGGCGGTTCCCTCTGTTATAGCTTCTTCTGTTTGCTGGTCTCTTCAGTGTCTGCTTTCTGCCCTGACACAAAGGGGATGGTGGAGGACACTTTTTTTTTTTTTTTTAAGGCTCACTTGTTCAGTCGCTCTGTGGGGAGGGAGGGAGGGATGCTGCAAACAAATAACACTGGCGTGTGCTCGCAGTACCTCAGCCACACTGGGCCTGCCCCCACTCACAGCGCGTGTAGCCTACCTGCCCACACTGCTCAGGCTCTAGGTTGCTCTGCCGGGAACCATCCGTGGCCGGCCCTGGGCTGCCTGCACCTCCCAGGTCCAAGCCGCTCAGGTTCTGGCACTCGGGTAGTCCTCAGAAGCGCAGACTCGGTTGGGCCTGCGTTTTGTGCCCTTCCCAGGTCCAAGCAGCTCAGGTGATGAGGTGTTTGGCGAGCACGATTCCTGCGACTTATCACCTCCCCGCCGCTTGGTTATCTAGGTGTACAACCGGCGCACCTTCTCAGGCAGATGTTGACCGTCCAGATCCCCAAGAAGTTTTAGTTAGCAAAGGAGCCTGCTTACAGTTTTATAGATAATGTCTCTCTGGGGCTGCGATTGCCCCCTTCTGGCTCTGGCTGCCTGTCACTGGAGGGGGATGGTCTGCAGCCTGCTATCTCTGTTCAGTCCTTTGTTCAGTGCGCGGGCCTGGTGGTGTCTTAGGTTAAGGCTGGCTTTTCGCATGGTAGATATCCCACAGTCTGGTTTGCTAGCCCAGATTATTTCACTCAGATAGCACTCAGGGTATTCAGGCCAGATCCTTACTCTATGCGATGCAGCCCGCGCATCGCCTCCCTGCCCAGCCCCCGCTTGCTAGTGGCGTGTGCAGGCGTCTGCGCTGCTTCTCTGCTGGGGGAGTTACCGTAGGGCTTGCAATCTGTGGGTTTTAATTGTTTATTTTTCCTCCCTGTTATGTTGCCCTCTGTGCTTCCAAGGCTCGGCACAGATTTGTCAGTAAGAAGGTTTCCTGGTATTTGGAAACTTCTCTCTTTTTAAGACTCCCTTCCCCGGATGGAACTCCATTCCTCCCTCTTTTGTTTCTTTTTTTTTTGTCTTTTATATTTTTTCCTACCTCCTTTCGAAGACTTGGGTTGATTTTCTGGGTGCCTGATGTCCTCTGCCAGCATTCAGAAGTTGTTTTGTGGAATTTACTCAGCGTTTAAATGTTCTTTTGATGAATTTGTGGGGGAGAAAGTGTTCTCCCCGTCCTACTCCTCTGCCATCTTAGCTCCTCCTCCCAGCAATCTTGATTCCAGCTTGTGCTTCATCCAGCCCAGAGTTTCTCATGATGTACTCTGCATATAAGTTAAATAAGCAGGGTGACAATATACAGCCTTGACGTACTCCTTTTCCTATTTGGAACCAGTCTGTTGTTCCATGTCCAGTTCTAACTGTTGCTTCCTGACCTGCATACAAATTTCTCAAGAGGCAGATCAGGTGGTCTGGTATTTCCATCTCTTTCAGAATTTTCCACAGTTTATTGTGATCCACACAGTCAAAGGCTTTGGCATAGTCAATAAAGCAGAAGTAGATGTTTTTCTGGAACTCTCTTGCTTTTTCCATGATCCAGTGGATGTTGGCAATTTGGTCTCTGGTTCCTCTGCCTTTTCTAAAACCAGCTTGAACATCTGGAAGTTCACAGTTCACGTATTGCTGAAGCCTGGCCTGGAGAATTTTGAGCATTACTTTACTAGCGTGTGAGATGAGTGCAATTGTGGGGTAGTTTGAGCATTCTTTGGCATTGCCTTTCTTTGGGATTGGAATGAAACTGACCTTTTCCAGTCCTGTGGCCAATGCTGAGTTTTCCAAATTTGCTGACATATTGAGTGCAGCATGTTCTCAGCATCGTCTTTCAGGATTTGAAATAGCTCAACTGGAATTCCATCATCTCCACTAGATTTGTTTATAGTGATGCTTTCTAAGTCCCACTTGACTTCACATTCCAGGATGTCTGGCTCTAGGTGAGTGATCACACCATCGTGATTATCTGGGTCATGAAGATCTTTTTTGTACAGTTCTTCTGTGTATTCTTGCCACCTCTTCTTAATATCTTCTGCTTCTGTTAGGTCCCTACCATTTCTGTCTGTTGTTGAGCCCATATTTGCATGAAATGTTCCCTTGGTATCTCTAAATTTCTTGAAAAGATCTCTAGTCTTTCCCATTCTGTTGTTTTCTTCTATTTCTTTGCATTGATCATTGAGGAAGGCTTTCCTATCTCTTCTTGCTATTCTTTGGAACTTGGCATTCAAATCGGTATATCTTTCCTTTTCTCCTTTGTTTTTCAATTCTCTTATTTTCACAGCTATTTGTAAGGCCTCCTCAGCTACTGTCTCAGTATCAACAGAAAATCAGATTAAAGATTTAGGGAGCATGGCCCCACCCATCAGAACAAGACCCTGATTCCCCCACAGTCAGTCTCTCCCATCAGGAACCTTCCATAAGCCTCTTATCCTTATCCATCAGAGGGCAGAGGGAATGAAATCCACAGTCACAGAAAACTAAACAGTCCAATCATATGGACTACAGCCTTGTCTAACTCAATGAAATTCTGAGCCATGCTGTGTAGGGCCATCCAAAACAAAAGGGTCATGATGGAGAGGTCTGACAGAATGTGGTCCATTGGAGAAGGGAATGGCAACCCATTTCAGTATTCATGCTTTGAGAACCCCATGAACAGGATGAAAAGGCAAAAAGATAGCACACTGAAAGATAAACTCCCCAGGTCGGTAGGTGCCCAATATGCTACTGGAGACCAGTGGAGAAATAACTCCAGAAAGAATGAAAACACAGAGCCAAAGCAAAAACAATATCCAGTTGTGGATGTGACTGGTGATAAAAGTAAAGTCCAATGCTATAAGGAGCAATAGGAACCTGGAATGTTAGGTCCAAGGCAAAGTGGAAGTGGTCAAACAGGGATGGCAAGAGTGAGTATCAACATTTCAGGAATCAGTGAACTAAAATGGATGGGAATGGGTGAGTTTAACTCAGATGATCATTATATCTACTTCTGTGGGCAGAAATCCCTTAGAAGAAATGGAGTAGCGCTTACAGTCAACAAGAGTCCAAAATGCAGTACTTGGGTGCTATCTCAAAAATGACAGAATGATCTCTATTCATTTCCAAGGCAAACCATTCAATATCACAGTAATGCAATCACAGTAATGCCCCGACCAGTAATGCTGAAGAAGCTGAAGTTGAACAGCTCTGTGAAGACCTACAAGACCTTCTAGAACACCAAAAAAAAAAAAAAAAAAAAGATGTCCTTTTTATCATAGGGGACTGGAATGCAAAAGTAGGAAGTCAAGAGATACCTGGAGTAACAGGTAAGTTTGGCCTTGGAGTACAAAATGAAGCAGGGCAAAGGCTAACCAGAGTTTTGCCAAGAGACCGCAGTGGTCATAGCAAACACCCTCCTCCAAGAACAGAAGAGACGACTCTACACATGGACATCACCAGATGGTCAAAATCAGACTGAGTATATTTTGGCAGCCAAAGATAAAGAAGCTCTATACAGTCAGCAAAAACAAGACCAGAAGTGGATTGTGGCTCAGAACATGAACTCCTTATTGCCAAATTCAGACTTAAATTGTAGAAACTAGGGAAAACCACTTGACCATTCAGGTATGACCTAAATCAAATCCCTTATGATTATACAGTGGAAGTGACAAAGACTTTCAGGGATTAGATCTGATGGAAAGAGTGCCTGAAGAACTATGGACGGCAGTCATGAATTTTTACAGGAGGCAGTGATCAAGACAATCCCCAAGAAAATGAAATGCCAAAAGGTAAAATGGCTGTCTATGGAGGCCTTACAAAGAGCTGAGAAAAGAAGAGAAGCTAAAGCCAAAGGAGAAAAGTGAAGATATACCCATTTGAATGCAGAGTTCCAAAGAATAGCAAGGAGATATAAGAAGGCCTTCCTAAGTGATCAATGCAAAGAAACAGAGGAAAACAATATAATTAGAAAGACTGGAGATCTCTTCAAGAAAATTTGATACCAAAGGAACATTTCATGCAAAAGTGGGCACAATAAAGGACAGAAATGCTATAGACCTAACAGAAGCAGAAGATATTAAGAAGAGGTGGCAAGAATACACAGAAGAACTATACAAAAAAAAATCTTCATGACCCAGATAATCATGATGGTGTGATCACTCACCTAGAGCCAAATATCTTGGAATGAAAAGTCAAATGGGCCTTAGGAAGCATCATTACCAACAAAGCCAGTGGAGATGATGCAATTCCAGTTGAGCTATTTCAAATCCTAAAAGATGATGCTGTGAAAGTGTTGCACTCAATATGCCAGCAAATTTGGAAAACTCAGCAGTGGCCACAGCACTGGAAAAGGTCAGTTTTCACTCCAATCCCAAAGACAGGAAATGCCAAAGAATGATCAAACTATTGCACAATTGCACTCATCTCACATGCTAGTAAAGTAATGCTCAAAATTCTCCTAGTCAGGCTTCAACAGTCCGTGAATCATGAACTTCCAGATATTCAAGTTGGATTTAGAAAAGGCAGAGGAACCAGAGATCAAATTACCAACATCCATTGGATCATTGGAAAAGCAGGAGAATTTCACAAAAACATCTACTTCTTCTTTATTGACTATGCCAAAGCCTTTGATTGTGTGGGTCAAAACAAATTTTGGAAAATTCTTAAAGAGATGGGAATACCTTGCCTGTGTCCTGAGATACCTGCATGCAGGTCAGGCAGTGACAGTTAGAACAATTCTATGCAACAGTTAGCACATGGAACAATGGACTGTTTTCAAATTTGGAAAGAAGACCTACAAGACCTTTTAGAACTAACACCCCAAAAGATGTCCTTTTCATTATAGGGCACTGGAATGCAAAAGTAGGAAGTCAAGAAACACCTGGAGTAACAGGCAAATTTGGCTTTGGAATACGGAATGAAGCAGGGCAAAAGCTAATAGAATTTTGCCAAGAGAATGCACTGGTTATAGCAAACACCCTCTTCCAACAACACAAGAGAAGACTCTATACATGGACATCACCAGATGGTCAACACCAAAATCAGATTGATTATATTCTTTGCAGCCAAAGATAGAGAAGCTCTATACAGTCAACAAAAACAAGACCGGGAGCTGACTGTGGCTCAGATCATGAACTCCTTATTGCCAAATTCAGACTTAAATTGAAGAAAGTAGGGAAAACCACTTACCAGGCTCCTCCGTCCATGGGATTTTCCAGGCAAGAGTACTGGAGTGGGGTGCCATTGCCTTCTCCCACTAGACCATTCAGGTATGACCTAAATCAAATCCCTTATCATTATACCGTGAAAGTGAAATATAGATTTAAGGGACTAGATCTGATAGATAGAGTGCCTGATGAACTATGGATGGAGGTTCATGACATTGTACAGGAGACAGGGATCAAGACCATCCCCATGGAAAAGAAATGCAAAAAAGCAAAATGACTGTCTGGGGAGGCCTTACAAATAGCTGTGAAAAGAAGAGAAGCAAAAAGGAAAGGAGAAAAGGAAAGATATAAGCATCTGAATGCAGAGTTCCAAAGAATAGCAAGAAGAGATAAGAAAGCCTTCCTCAGTGATCAATGCAAAGAAATAGAGGAAAACAACAGAATGGGAAAGACTAGAGATCTCTTCAAGAAAATTAGAGATACAAAGGGAACATTTCATGCAAATATGGGCTCAATAAAGGACAGAATGGTATAGATCTAACAGAAGCAGAAGATATTAAGAAGAGGTGGCAAGAATACACAGAAGAACTGTACAAAAACGATCTTCACGACCAAGATAATCACGATGGTGTGATCACTCACCTAGAGCCAGACATCCTGGAATGTGAAGTCAAGTGGGCCTTAGGAACCATCACTATGAACAAAGCTAGTAGAGGTAATGGAATTCCAGTTGAGCTATTTCAAATCCTAAAAGGTGATGCTGTGAAAGTGCTGCACTCAATATGCCAGCAAATTTGGAAAACTCAGCAGTGGCCACAGGATTGGAAACAGTCAGTTTTCATTCCAATCCCAAAGAAAGGCAATGCCAAAGAATGCTCAAACAACCGCACAATTGCACTCATCTCACACGCTAGTAAAGTAATGCTCAAAATTCTCCAAGCCAGGCTTCAGCAATATGTGAACCGTGAACTTCCAGATGTTCAAGCTGGTTTTAGAAAAGGCAGAGGAACCAGAGATCCAAATGCCAACATCCACTGGATCATCAAAAAAGCAAGAGAGTTCCAGAAAAACATCTACTTCTGCTTTATTGACTATGCCAAAGCCTTTGACTGTGTGGATCACAATAAACTGTGGAAAATTCTTCAAGAGATGGGAATACCAGACCATCTGACCTGCCTCTTGAAAAACCTATATGCAGGTCAGGAAGCAACAGTTAGAACTGGACATGGAACAACAGACTGGTTCCAAATAGGAAAAGGAGTATGTCAAGGCTGTATATTGTCACCCTGCTTATTTAACTTCTATGCAGAGCACATCATGAGAAACACTGGGCTGGAAGAAGCACAAGCTGAATCATGATTGCCAGGAAAAATATCAATAACCTCAGATATGCAGATGACACCACCCTTATGCCAGAAAGTGAAGAGGAACTAAAAAGCCTGTTGATGAGAGTGAAAGAGGAGAGTGAAAAAGTTGGCTTAAAGCTCAACATTCAGAAAACAAAAATCATGGCATCTGGTCTCATCAGTTCATGGGAAATAGATGGGAAAACAGTGGAAACAGTGTCAGACTTTATTTTGGGGGCTCCAAAATCACTGCAGATGGTGACTGCAGGCTTAAGCTTAAAATGTTTGCTGCTTGGAAGAAAAGCTGTGACATACCTGGACAGCATATTAAAAACAGAGACATTACTTTACTGACAAAGGTCCGTCTAGTCAAGGCTATGGTTTTTCCAGTGGTCATGTATGGATGTGAGAGTAGGACCATAAAGGAAGCTGAGCGCCAATGAATCGATAGTTTTGAACTGTGGTGTTGGAGAAGACTCTTGAGAGTCCCTTGGACTGCAAGGAGATCCAACCAGTCCATCCTAAAGGACATCAGTCCTAAATATTCGTTGAAAGCACTGATACTGAAGCTGAAACTCCAGTACTTTGGCCACCTGATGTGAAGAGCTGATTCATTGGAAAAGACCCTGATGCTGGGAAAGATTGAGGGTAGGAGGAGAAGGGGACGACAGAGGATGAGATGGTTGGATGGCATCAGCAACCCAATGGACATGAGTTTGAGTAAACTCTGGGAGTTGGTGATGGACAGGGTGGCCTGGTGTGCTGCAGTCCATGGGGTCGCAAAGAGTTGGACGTGACTGAGCAGCTGAACTGACTCAACTGAATGGTTTGTCAGGGTAAGTTAGCTCAATACTAGGAACTCTCATACGTATAATGCAATGTTCACTTAAAGGTCAAGAGCAAGTCCTTCACCCATGAATAAGGAGACCAGAAGCCTAGTCACGGGGCTGAGCACTGGCAAAACAGATGCAAAGATTCTGTAGATTTGTGTGAACTGATACTAAAGAATCCTGAGAAGCAGACTTTGGATTGAACTGATATGAGAGGAATCAGGAGCTTTGAGTGTAAATAAAATCCTCCTTATCACAGAATGCTTGGCCTTTCATGACTGTTTTTGTCTGTTTATTTCTAAATGAAAGACATTTGTGATTGTTTATACTTTGACTGAAATATTCTCATGAAAAGAGGGCATTACTTTTGAATGGCATTTGTTGAAAAACAAGACATAGACAATGTAAAAGAAACTTAGAATCCTTTTATTACCCACCCTTCTTCTCCAAACTCTGTGTAGAATTGCATACCACTGTGTAATATGGAAGGTGTTATTTTTCCACCATCAGATAAAGCAGGTGATGGCTGGAATGAAAGCTTGGGTTTGGCATAACCCCTTTCCTTAGCTCCTGGAGTATGTGCTTTTATCCTGCTTCCCTGTAGCTATGAGGCACCTTCAGTTTAAAATGCAGATATTCTTGGTTACAGTTGCTATGAAATGTTATAAGATAGAAATTACTGTCATAATTAATAATAGGTAAAGGTTTTACCTTTGATGTACTGCATTCTCCATGCCATTGAGTCTTTTTGATTGTATTTATGGTACAGTTCTAACTTCCCATTGGCTTTCTGGCTGTTTGTGTGCTTAGCTGGATGTCTGTTTCTATTTAGTCAAGGCTATTAATGCCTTTCAGACTCTTTATTGATGGCTTTGCAAACCCATATGGTTTAAGTTGAAAGGGAGATGTACACTATTACTCTTTTGGATATTAAAACCCACTTAGGTCCTTCCTTTTTCTGTCCTTAAAAGATGTGTTGTGATTTATAAAAAAAGGTACATAGAATTCTGTGCTCATGGCAGCCCAAATAAGAACAAAGCCAGTGCAGAAACTAGGCTCTGCCAAAGCCAGCTATTTTGGTAAAATAAAGATCCCCAATATGCATAAAGCTGTTACAACTTACCAGGCCTGTTCACATAGACCAGGGTGGTGTTTAATGTAATTGGTGACCGGGTGCATACTGCGTGTTTCCACTTGTCCTGCATCTTCTCCTTCTTCTTCTGGGAATAACTTCCTATTTCGTTTTGGGAAACACCTTCTCCCTAATTGAATACAATCATGATGAGACTGTTAATCAAAAAGTTACATGACATCTTCTGGCAAATGGCTGGGCACGCAGTTTAGGGGACACTGCTCTTCGTCCTCCTAAACTGTGACTACTGAGCACAGTTCTGGTCTTGCAGGTCATTCGTTTGGACCATGTGCCCCGAGAACGGCTGCATGTTAAGTTCTCCAGAACCATTCCTGATCTAGTGTTTTCCAAAGCTTGAGTTTGAGCTTTTCCTCCAATCCTAGAGGCTATCTGATATCCACTTAGTCAGACCATGCTTTCTTTTTTATTAAGATCTTTCGTTTTCAAGCAAAGAACCCTGATACAAAAATTGGAGCATGGAGTGGGAAACAGCTCTCACTATCATGAAAATGTGTGATATATTGAATTATATATTAGGCAAGAGATACCAAGGCACTAAGTTATGGCTTCTAGGTACTCAGTCTCATAGGCCAATGAAAACAAAAATGTAGGGTACATATTTCAAGTCCACAGCAACTTCAAAGGGTATGAGAAATTCTGGGACTGGAATGAAGTTGGCATCGAGTCTCTTTAAGATAAGGAGATGGCAAATTGAAAGACATAAATTCTCGCCTCAAGGCCCCAGATAAACTTCAGAGACCGTGCTGGCTGTGCTGAAAGAATATTTACCTCATATAGATAAGGGCTAAGACCGCCAAAGTACAAAACTTCCCTGGTAGTCCAGTGGTTAAGAATCCACCTTGCAATGCAAGGGACACTGGTTCGAGCCCTTGTCCAGGAAGATCCCACGTGCCACAGAGCATCCAAGCCAGTGAGCCGCAAGAAAGGAGCCCAAGCTCTGGAGCCCGTGAGCTGCAACTACTGAAATCACACACCACAACCACTGAAGCCGAGTGCCTGGAGCCCATGCTCTACGACAGGAGAAGCACCACAATGAGAAGCCCGTGCTCCACCACTGGAGAGCGGCCCCACTGGCTGCAACCAGAGAAAAGCCCAACACAGCACTGAAGACCCAGCACAGTCAAAAAGAAATGAATAAACAAATGTCTTTAAAAAAAGACAAAGCCCAGAGTAACATTCACCAAGTGGCAGAATTGTAATGACAGTTGAATTCACAGCCACACAAAGCCTTTTATGTAAAGGTTAGGTAGTGCCTTGACTCTTGACAGTAGAAACGGTGCTATCCAGAGAGAATTCAGAGTGCCTCCATTACCTGGACACCAGCACGCTCTGAAGAATTCCCATGAAGTACCCCTTACTTCTCCACTGCCCGAGGAAGCAGAGAGGAGACTGACCATAGCTGCCTCCTCTCCAGCCCCACCCAACCTAATCTCAGTATAGACAAATTAGAGAAGTTTGGAGTTGGAGCAAAAAGAGAATTGCAGTTTGCTAACACATATCATAAAAATCCGTGGTTTATTTGTGGGGGTGAATTTTGAAGGTAGTTGATGCAAAACACATTTCAGTTCAGTGCAGTCGCTCAGTCGTGTCTGACTCTTTGTGACTCCGTGGACTGCAACATGCCACTGGACAGGCTTCCCTGTCCATTGCCGACTCCCAAAGTTCACTCAAACTCATGTCCATTGAGTCAGTGGTGCCATCCAATTATCTTATCCTCTGTCATCCCTTTCTCCTCCTGCCTTCAATCTTTCCCAGCATCAGGGTCTTTTCAAATGAATCAGTGCTTCCCATGAGGTGGCTAAAGTATTGGAGTTTCAGCTTCAGCATCAGTTCTTCCAATGAATATTCAGAGATGATTTCCTTTAGGATGGACTGGTTGGATCTCCTTGCAGTCCAAGGAACTCTCAAGAGTCTTCTCCAACACCACAGTTCAAAAACATAAATTCTGTGGTGCTCAGCTTTCTTTATGGTCCAACTCTCACATCTATACATGACTACTGGGAAAACCATAGTTTTGACTAGACAGACCTTTGTTGGCAAGGTAATCTCTGCTTTTTACTATGCTTTCTAGGTTGATTATAGCTTTTCTTCCAAGGAGCAATCGTCCTTTAATGTCATGGCTGAATTCACCATCTGCAGTGATTTTGGAGCCCCCCAAAATAAAGCCTGACACTGTTTCCATTGTTTCCCCATCTATTTGACATGAAATGATGGGACTGGATGCCATGATCTTCGTTTTCTGAATGTTGAGTTCTAAGCCAAATTTTTCACTCTCTTCTTGCACTTTCATCAAGAGGCTTTTTAGTTCCTCTTCACTTTCTGCCATAAGGGTGGTATCATCTGCATATCTGAGATTATTGATATTTCTCCAGGCAATCTTGATTCCAGCTTGTGCTTCATCCAGCCCAGCGTTTCTCATGATGTGCTCTGCACAGAAGTTAAATAAGCAGGGTGACAGTATAGAGCCTTGAATACTCCTTTTCCTATTTGGAACAAGTCTGTTGTTCCAAAACACAGGTGGGTCTGACTTCTACAATGTGCATGCACCTGTAGAATATTTGCCTTTAGTGTGTACCATCAAGCACCTGGTTGTGGCTCTAAAAGCTCTCACAGTTGGTTAACACAAACATAGATCTAACACTTTCCTCAGTAAATTATATTGAAAGGCCAGAAATCCTATGACATAATGTATTGGGTTGGCCAAAAAGTTCTTTTGGGTGTTTCCATGATATCTTATGATTCTCCAAGTGTGGTTCACAGAATGGCTGAATCACCATCATTTGGGGACTTGTTAGAAAGGCAGACTCTCAGGTCTCAGCCCAGATCAGCTGAATCAGAAGATCCGGGGCAGGACGCACCAAACTGTATTCCAGTAAGCCCTCTAGAAGGTTCTGATGCATTTTCAAATCTAGGGGAATGAATTTAAGAATGGGGAGGCTGAAATAGTGGTTTATTTCTTCATGTTCTTTTCCCAGTCACTCCCTACCTATACCAGTCTAGAGAACCAACAAGATTCTGTCATTCAGGAAAGGCTTCAGCACAAAAATCATCAAAAGAATTCTCTTGGCCATTCTCCCTAGGATAGCAAGACTTTAAAAAACCCCTTAACTTCAGTGGGCATGATCTCATTGTGGCAGAGAGACCAGATTCCAACTGTTTACAGGCATCAAGACTGATGACATAATACAAATTTTTGAGCCTACTCTTATCCACAGATCCTCTTAATTAAACATGGTTTGCAAGCATGTTCTTGGATTGAAAGAATCAATATTGTGAACATGACTGTATTACCCAAAGCAATCTACATATTCAAAGAAATCCCTATAAAATTACCAATGGTATTTTTCACAAAACTAGAACAAAAAATTTTATAGCTTGTATGGAAGCACAAAAGATCTAGAATAGCCAAAGCAATCTTGATAAAGAAAAATGGAGCTGGAGGAATAAGGCTTCCTGACTTCAGACTGTATCACAAAGCTACAGTCATCAGGAGAGTATGGTACTGGCACAAAACCAGAAATATAGCCAATGGAACAATATGCAAAGCCTGGAGAAAAACCCATGCACCTATGGACACCTTATCTTTGACAAAGGAGGTAAGAATATACAATGGAGAAAAGAGCCTTTTCAGAAAGTGGTGCTGGAAAAACTGGATAGTTACATGTAAAAGAATGAAATAAGAACACTCCCTGACACCATTCACAAATATAAACTTAAAATGGATTAAAGACCTGAATGGAAGGTCTTATAAAACTCTTAGAGGAAAACATAAGCAGAACAGTCTTTGACATAAATTGCAGCAAGATCTTTTTTGACCCACCTCCTAGAGTTATGAAAATAAAAACAAAAATAAAGGGGATCTAATTAAACTTAAAATCTTTTGCACAACAAAGGAAACCATAAACAAAATGAAAAGACAATCCTCAAATTGGAAGAAAGTGTTTGTAAATGAAGCAACTGACAAAGGATTAATCTCTAAAATATACAAACAGTTCATGCAGCTTGATATCAAAAAACAAATAAATCAATCAAAAAATGGGCAAAGACCTAAACAGACATTTCGCTAAAGAAGACATAAAGATGGCCAACAAATACATGAAAAAACGCTCAACATCACCAGTTATTGGAGAAATGCAAATCAAAACGACAGTGAGGTGTCACCTCATACCTGTCAGAATACTGCTGTTGTTCAGTCACTCAGTCGTGTCTGACTCTTTGTGACCCCATGGGCTGCAAGCGTGCCAGGCTTCCCTGTCCTTCATTATCTCCCAGAGTTTGCTCATACTCATGCCCATTCAGTTGATGGTTCCGTCCAACCATCATCCTCTGTCGCCTCCTTCTTCTCCTATCCTCACTCTTTCTCAGCATCGAGGTCTTTTCTAGTGAGTTTCACATCAGGTGGCAAACGTATTGGAGCTTTAGCTTCAGTCCTTCCAATGAAATGACAGAGTTGATGTACTTTAGGATTGACTGATTTGATCTCCCTGCTGTCCCAGGGCCTCTCAGAAGTCTTCTCTAGCACCGCAGTTTGAAAGCATCTTGTAAGAATGACCATTATTAAAATATTTGCAAACAAGAAATGCTGGAAAGGGTTTGGAGAAAAGGGAACCCTCTTGCACTATTGTTGGAAATGTAAACTGATACAACCATTATGGAGAACAGTGCGGAGGTTTCTTGAAGAAGAAAAATAGATCTACCATATGACCCAGCAATTCCACTACTGGGCATATACCCAGAGAAAACCGTAATTCCAAAAGACAGGCGACCTAATATTCCCTGCAGCACTGTTCACAAGCCAGGATATGCAGGCATCCTAGATGTCCATCAACAGAGGAAGGGTGAAGATGTGATATATATATATACATGATGGAATATTACTCAGCCAAAGAAGGAACAAAATTGGGTCAAATGTAGAGATGTGGATGGACCTAGAGGCTGTCACACAGAGTGAAGTAGTAAGAAAGAGAAAAACAAACATTGTCTATTAACACATATATATGTGAAGGGAAGTCACCCAGTTGTGTCTGACTCTTTGTGACCCCACGGACTGTAGCCTGCCAGTCTCTCCATCCGTGGGATTCTCCAGGCAAGGATACTGGAGTGGGTTGCCATTTCCTTCTCCAGGGGATCTTCCTGACCCAGGGATCAAACCTGGGTCTCCCACACGGCAGGCAGACTGTTTACTGTCTGAGCCACCAGGGGCTCCTAACACACATATATGGACTCTAGAAAAATGGTACAGGTGATCTTATTTGCAAAGCAGAAATAGAGACAGACAAATAGAAAACAAACGTAAGGACATCAGGAGGTGGGGAAAGGGTGGGATGAGTTGGGAAATTGGGGTTGACGTATACACACTATTGATACTTGTATAAAATAGACAACTAATGACAGCCTCTGTATAGCTCAAGGAACTCTCCTTGCTGATCTAAATGGGAAGAAAATCCAAAACAGAGGGAATATATGTATTCATATACTTAATTCACTTTGCTGTACAGTAGAAACTTAACAAAATATTGTAAAAAAAAGTATACTCCATAAAAATTAATTTAAAAATTTAAGGATAAGCACTCTTTAAGTTTTTTTCAGGTTATTTAATAATTAAAAACACTCTAAGTCTGGTGACTAGAAATTCAACTTGAGCCATCACCCTAACCCTTTGCCCCTCGCCAGATCTCAGACCTGAGTCAGTTATGGGCCCAGAGTTCCAAGGATTAAAGGAAGATGGGACCTCTGAAAGAGAAAGCCTCCTGTTAACTATTGAAGTTTATTGCATATTTTTCATGCAATCCTTTTAGGAAAGGCCCTGCACACACGTATCAAGGTAATTGTGTATGGGGAAAAGGAAATATTTGGGGGGATTTTGACTCTACTTGATGGCAGATTTAATAGGGTCTCAAATACATCTAAGAGCTATTTCCCCAGATTTTTAATATATGGTCAGAATAGATGTTGTTGGCAGCCATCAAAATCCCTTCTTTAGACCGTTGGGTAAGTCAAGGCTATTGCAGAAAAGAACGCATTGAGCTGAGGCTGCTCCTGCAGCATAGCAAAGACGTAGAACAAAAGACACTGAGCACCCTGAAGGGAGAGTGGCGTCCAGAGTGACCCTCTGATGCAACAGACCTTATGGAGGTAGGGGGCGTGCAACACTCAGGCACCAGCTACTAAACTCAAGGCTGGGTGGACAGCATCGATAATGACTGATGTCTGTCTGCAGGTAACTTGGCATGGCACTGTGGTGAGGACTTTGGACTTCACCACCAACAAGACTGCCTGGATTCAATCCCAGTCGTATTCGATCCCAGATAGGACCATGGGTATCATTGACCTCCATGTGTTTAAATTTACTCCTGTATAAACTTCAGATGGCAGGAATAATTCCTAATGTATAGGACTATTATGAGGAATGAATGAGTTAATGTTCTCAGAGCACCCAGTACAGAATGTAGCGCATAGCAAATGTTCTATAAGTTGTTATATAAAGTCAGAGAAATTCAGATATATGCCTCAGTTTGTTTTTACATGATCAATGGCTACGTTTATCTTGTGGATTACTATGTCAAGGGTTGAATTTGATTGCAATCAACTATGCTTGATATGTTCATCTAACCTATGGATGCACATTCCGGTGCATCTGTAATGGTTTCCTAGTGCTGCTTTAACAAAGCACCACTGAGTGGATGGCATGAAATGACAGAAATTTATTTTCCCATAGTTCTGGAGGTTCAGTTCAGTACAGTTCAGTCACTCAGTCGTATCCAGCTTTTTGTGGTCCCATGGACTGCAGCATGCCAGGCCTCCCTATCCATCACTAACCCCCGGAGCTTACTCAAACTCATGTCCATTAAGTTGGTGATGCCATCCAACTATCTCATCATCTGTCATCCCCTTCTCCTCCTGCCTTCAATCTTCCCCAGCATCAGGGTCTTTTCCAATGAGTCAGTTCTTCACATCAGGTGGCCAAGGTATTGAAGTTTCAGCTTCAACATCTGTCCTTCCAATGAATATTCAGAGATGATTTCCTTTAGGATTGACTGGTTGGATCCTTGCAGGCCAAGGGACTCTCAAGAGTCTTCTCCAACACTACAGTTCAAAAGCATCAATTCTTCAGTGCTAAGCTTTCTTTATAGTCCAACTCTCACATCCATACATGACCACTGGAAAAACCATAGCCTCGATTAGATGGACCTTTGTTGGCAAAGTAATGTCTCTGCTTTTTAATATGCTGTCTAGGTTAGTCATAACTTTTATTCCAAGAAGTAGGTGTCTTAATTTCATGGCTGCAGTCACCATCTGCAGTGATTTTGGAGCCCAGAAAAATAAAGTCTGTCACTGTTTCCCCATCTATTTGCCATAAAGTGATGGAACTAGATGTCATGATCATAGTTTTCTGAATGTTGAGTTTTAAGCCAACTTTTTCACTCTCCTCTTTCATTTTCATCAAGAGGCTCTTTAGTTCTTCTTCACTTTCTCACTTTCTGCCATAAGGGTGGTGTCATCTGCATATCTGAGGTTATTGCTATTTCTCCTGGCAATCTTGATTCCAGCTTGTGCTTCCTCCAGCCCAGCATCTCTCGTGATGTACTCTGTATATAAGTTAAATAAGCAGGGTGACAATATACAGCCTTGATGCACTCCTTTCCCAATTTGGAACCAGTCTGCTGTTCTATGTCCAGTTCTAACTGTTGCTTCCTGACCTGCATACAGGTTTCTCAGGAGGTAGGTAAGGTGGTCTGGTATACCCACCTCTTTCAGAATTTTCCACAGTTTATTGTGATCCACACAGTTAAAGACTTTGGTGTAGTCAATAAAGCGGAAGTATATGTTTTTTCTGGAACTCTCTTGCTTTTTTCATGATTCAATGGATGTTGGCAATTTGATGTCTGGTTCTTCTGCCTTTTCTGAATCCAGCTTGAACATCTGGAAGTTCTTGGTTCATGTACTGTCGAAGCCTGGCTTGGAGAATTGTGAGCATCACTTTTCTATCATGTGTGATAAGGGCAATTGTGCGGTAGCTTGAGCATTCTTTGGCATTACCTTTCTTTGGGATTGAAATGAAAACTGACCTTTTCCAGTCCTGTGGCCACTGCTGAGTTTTCCAAATTTGCTGGCATATTGAGTGCACCACTTTCACAGCATCATCTTTCAGGATTTGAAATAGCTGCACTGGAATTCCATCAACTCCACTAGCTTTGTTTGTAGTGATGCTTTCTAAGGCCCACTTGACTTTGCATTCCAGGATGTCTGGCTCTAGGTGAGTGATCACACCATCGTGATTTTCTGGGTCGTGAAGAATTTTTTTGTATAGTTCTTCTGTGTATTCTTGCCACTTCTTCTTAATATGTTCTGCTTCTGTTAGGTCCATACCATTTCTGTCCTTTATCAAGCCCATCTTGGCATAAAATGTTCCCTTGGTATCTCCTATTTTCTCAAAGAGATCTCTAGTCTTTCCCATTCTGTTATTTTCCTCTATTTCTTTGCAGTGATCTCTGAGGAAGGCCTTCTTATCTCTCCTTGCTATTCTTTGGAACTCTGCATTGAAAGGGGTATATCTTCCCTTTTCTCCTTTGCCTTTAGCTTCTCTTCTTTTCTCAGCTATTTGTAAGGCCTCCTCAGACTGCCATTTTGCCTTTTTGCACTTCTTTTTCTTGGGGATGGTTTTGATCACTGCCTCTTGTACAATGTCACGAACCTCTGTGCATAGTTCTCTGGAGGCTGGAAGTCCAAAATCATGGTGTTAGTCGGGCCATCCTTCCACTGCAATTTGTAGGGAATCTGTTCTCTCCTATTCCTAGCTTCTGCTGATTTGCCAGCAGTAACTGGTGTTTCGGTCCATCGGTGCATCGATGAGTGACTCCGGTCCTCTGTCTCCACATGGCCTCCTTCTTGTATCCCTGTGTTTCTTCTCCTCCCATAAGTACACCCACCATGTTTGTCTAGGGCCTCCATACGCCCTCCCCTCATGACAATAGTTCCCTTGTGACCTCATCTTAACTTTGCTAATTCTGTATATAGTGATCACATTTCCACATAAAGTCAGTTTGAGATGAGTTAGGGCTTCAAGATAACTTTTGGGGGAGATACAATTCAACCCATAATATTATCTTAAAATGAATTGTAATGTATGTGCCTAGGCACATGCTTTTGATTTTGCCACAGTTGGCACCACTCCATGTTGCCTCATATCCTGCCTAACTTGCTTTATTAATTCATATGACCTGCTTTTCCTTTGCTCTAATCCATGACTATTCCCTGGCATTTGGGTCAGAAAAATAAAGACAGCTTTATAAAATTGGACCATATTCCACACATCTAGAAAGTCTCCTGTGTCTATAGTTGAATGCTATGGAAAATACCAGATTTTGAACTTATTTTCACTCCAAGAGCTCACGTTGTGGAGTCAGATGCATTTGGGGCTAGATGGCAGACCCAGCCTTCACCAACAATGAGTCTAAACTGAACTTGTTTTATCACGTGTGAAAAGGAAAAGTCAATATCCATCATTTTGAATTGATCTGATTATTAACTCGAACCATGTGTGTGAAGTCTTTAGTCGTTGGCACATAGTAGGTTCTCAGAAAATGGTAGCAAGCAGCAGTGGCAGTAATACTATTAGCAGCAGTAAGAGCAATTGTTATTCCCAAGCAGGTGTTAGCATTGAAATTGGCAAAGTTGCACTTTAGCTATGCATCTGGTCTTTAAATTATATTTGTTGCTTGTGTATTCTTATTCATCTTTTTTACTGATTATGTTTAATTTAGCACCTTTTTCTAAGAAAGCAGCATCTTAATACATATCTGTGCTTGCACCACCGGGTCTTGCTTGCTCTTGACACAGATTGACCCTGTCTGTGCCTGGTGACTTTAGTACACCGCTTGAAAATTAATTGCATAGACTTTTTTATACTCAGCTACATCTTCAGTATGCTCTTAGCATCCAGACTTCATGTATCCTTGGTCTGTGTTTGCATTATTTGCTCACCCCTGGAGAAGAAAGCCAAAGAAAGATTAATTCATAAAAAATGAATGGCTGTTGAAACTCTTCAAAGCCTTGATTTACTGCATAATTAGTAGACAACACTAGAAAAGCAGAATATCTTTCTGCCTGTGAATTAAGTAAATTGATTAATTCATTAATTACGTATGATAACTCCATAGATAACATAATTGTATCACTGGTTAACAAAACACAGCAAAAGAATCAAGCATGTTTTCAACATGGTCAAAAATTTAATTTACAATATTGGGTTCCTCTCTTAGAATCCTAATTAAAGATCTCAGGAAAACTACATACACTCCAAACACATTCCTGAAAGGAGAGTTTTATTACTTACAAAGGATTGCCACAATTAAGAATAATCCCTTTCTTCTTCCAGAATTTTATCCCAACTAGAAATTATTCATTCGTTCAGTTACCATTAACCAAATATTACTGTGTTTCTGTGACTTCAGTAAATGCTGGGGACACAGCAATGAACAAGTCAAACATATATCCCTGCCTTCAGGGAGAGTGCATTTGAAAGCTATTTTGTCCATTATGGCAGCCACTGGCCACATGTGGCTGCTGACATGTAAATTTACATGAGTTAAGTTTAAGAATTCAGTTCCACTAGTCAAATTTCAAGGGACCGACAAGGTGGTTGTTGTTACTATGTGGGCAGCATGGTCGTTGTGGCTCGTTGTTACTACGTGGGCAGCACAGAAGAACGTTTTCAACATTGGCAGAGAGCTCTCTCAGACCATGCTGTTCTAGAGGGTGGAGACAAAACAAACCATAAATATTAAATAAGGAAGACATCTTTAGACTGTGGTTAAAAACTCTGAAGGAAATAAATAGGAGGATGTGCTGGAAGCCATTTGGAAGCTGGGATGGCCACTTTCCACAAGGCAAATGGCATAGATAGCTCAGACAAGAGAGCATCTTAGCTAAAACTTGAAGACCTCAACTCTGTGAGAAGCTGAGGGATGTGCAGGCAAAGGCTCTGAGGCATGGAAGACATAGATAAATTTGAGAATGAGAAGAGTTGTGAGTTGTGCAGGAGGATCATGAGAGACTTACTACAGAATCCAAAATGGAGCTGGAGAGGCAGCTATGACCAACGCTATGGTCTGACATATGCTCCGTGGGAAATCATTCAAAGAATTGAAAGGAAATAACATGTCTGATGAGTGTTTTAGAAGACAGATGACTTCCCCGTGAGGAGCGTATTGGATGGGGCAAGAGTGGGGACTGAGAGGCCACTTCATTAGTAGGATATTCAGGTAAATGGCACCAGAATTGTGGCAATGCGATTGGAAATTAGGATGGAACTGAAATATAATTTGGAGGAGAAATGACTGGAATGTAATGGATTAGACGTAGGGAGTGAGGGACAAGGAAGAATCAAAGGTGACTCCTGAATTTAGCCAGGCTTCAGCAATATGTGAACCGTGAACTTCCCGATGTTCAAGCTGGTTTTAGAAAAGGCAGAGGAACCAGAGATCCAATTGCCAACATCTGCTGGATCATGGAAAAAGCAAGAGAGTTCCAGAAAAACATCTCTTTCTGCTTTATGGACTATGGACTATGCCAAAGCCTTTGACTGTGTGGATCACAATAAACTGTGGAAAATTCTGAAAGAGATGGGAATACCAGACCACCTGATCTGCCTCTTGAGAAATTTGTAGGCAGGTCAGGAAGCAACAGTTAGAACTGGACATGGAACAACAGACTGGTTCCAAATAGGAAAAGGAGTATGTCAAGGCTGTATATTATCACCCTGCTTATTTAACTTCTATGCAGAGTACATCATGAGAAACGCTGGGCTGGAGGAAGCACAAGCTGGAATCAAGATTGCCGGGAGAAATATCAATAACCTCAGATATGCAGAGGACACCACCTTTATGGCAGAAAGTGAAGAAGAACTAAAGAGCCTTTTGATGAAAGTGAAAGAGGAGAGTGAAAAAGTTGGCTTAAAACTCAACATTCAGAAAACTAAGATCATGGCATCCAGTCCCATCACTCCATGGGAAATAGATGGAGAAACAGTGGAAACAGTGTCAGACTTTATTTTTCTGGGCTCCAAAATCACTGCAGATGGTGATTGCAGCCATGAAATTAAAAGACGCTTACTCTTTGGAAGGAAAGCTATGACCAACCTAGATAGCATATTAAAAAGCAGAGATATTACTTTGCCAGCAAAGGTCCATCTAGTCAAGGCTATGGCTTTTCCAGTGGTCATGTATGAATGTGAGAGTTGGACTGTAAAGAAAGCTGAGCACCAAAGAATTGATGCTTTTGAACTTTGGTGTTGGAGAAGACCCTTGAGAGTCCCATGGACTGCAAAGAGATCCAACCAGTCCATTCTAAAGGAGATCAGTCCTGGGTGTTCATTGGAAGGACTGATGTTGAAGCTGAAACTCCAATACTTTGCCCACCTCATGCGAAGAGCTGACTCATTTGGAAAGACCCTGATGCTAGGAGGGATTGGGGTCATGAGGAGAAGGGGACAACAGAGGATGAAATGGTTGGATGGCATCACCGACTCGATGGAATTGGGTTTGGGTGGACTCCGGGAGTTGGTGATAGACAGGGAGGCCTGTGCTGAGCCAGGACATGCCTGAGTGACTGGACTGTACTGAACTGAGGGGAGGTAGCACGATCTTCTGAGGCTGGGAAGATTACCAAAGGGCAAGTTTGAGGTAAAGGAGGTAAATTAATGCAATTTCTCATTTGGTTGTGTGAAGCTTAAAATGTCAGTTTCTGTCTGAACCAGAATGTTGACAATATATCCATTAGATACATAAACCTGGAACCTACAGAAAAATTAAGTCAGATGTATGGTAGACTCTTGAGAGTCCCTTGGACAGCAAGGAGATCCAACCAGTCCATTCTAAAGGAGATCAGCCCTGGGATTTCTTTGGAAGGAATGATGCTAAAGCTGAAACTCCAGTACTTTGGCCACCTCATGCGAAGAGATGACTCATTGGAAAAGACTCTGATGCTGGGAGGGATTGGGGGCAGAAGGAGAAGGGGACGACAGAGGATGAGATGGCTGGATGGCATCACTGACTCGATGGACGTGAGTCTGAGTGAACTCTGGGAGTTGGTGAGGGACAGGGAGACCTGGTGTGCTGCGATTCATGGGGTCACAAAGGGTCGGACACGACTGAGCGCCTGATCTGACCTGATCTGATCTGATGGTTTTGAAATGATCGTCAAATAGGTGGTACCTAAATCCACAAGACTGGACTGCATCATCCATGATGAATGGAGATAGGAGGGAAATGGAAGGGGGCTGAGGACCAGCGCTGGGACATCCCATCATTCAAGAGTGGAGCAGAAAGGACAGAGAGGCAGCAGCCGGGGGCAGGAGGAGGACCAGGAGGGTGGGGCGCGTGGCGGGGCAGGGGAGTTGCCGAGCAGTGGGGTGAGCATGGGAAGACTTCACCAATGCTGCTTCAGTAGGCCTTTGGAGACCTGCCAGGGAAGGTCTCAGATGAGTAGTGGAGACGTAAACCCAGGTGGAATAGTCTGAAACGAGAATGAGAAGTGAAGACAGAGCTGGTTGAATACAGGGTATTTCACAGATGGGGCAGAGCTGCAGTGGGACACAGTTAGAAAAGAGGAGGCCTCTGCTTAGAGGAGGACTTTCCTGGAGGCCCAGTGGTTAAGAATCTGCCTTCCAGTTCAGGAGAAGCAGGTTCTACCCCTGATCGGGGAACGGAGATCCCACGTTGGCAATGAAGCTTGTGTGCTGCAACTGCTGAGCCTCAACTAGAGGGCCGTGTCACAAATGACGGAGCTTACGCTCTCTAGATTCTGCGTGCCGCAGCTAAGGGCCAGGGCAGCCTAAAAAGATAAGTAAAATAAAGAATGGAGAAAGGGGAGCAGGCTTGGGAAAGCAACCTAACAAGGACACACAGCACATGGGAGGGTTGTTTTTCTTTTGTTCAAGGAGGAAAAGCAGAAGAAGTGGGCGCGGAGGCAGATAGATCTGTAGGTGAGGAGGCAGGCCTCCATCAGTAATGCTTGTGGCTTCACAGCCTCACAAATAACAGACATTCTGAAGCCACAGTTGTAAACTGCAGTAGAGTGAATGAGTCTACTTTTCATCACCTTGGCTGTGAGAACACAGTTTCCAGTCCTCTGAAGCTATTAGCTGAAGACTGCATAGGACGGGGCTTTGGAGTTAGACCTGGTGTCAAATCCTGACTCCCTCCATCGGGAGCTTTTGTGACCTTGAGCCAGTTACTGGTATTCTCTGTCTCTACTTTTCATCTGTAAAATGGCCGTTACCACGTCCTCAGCCACCAAAGGTCTGGGTAGCAGACGCGTGGCGTATGTGCACATACGCCTTTTGAAGCCTTTTGAAAAGACAAGCGAAGGGAAAGGAAACAGCCATCAGAGATTGCAGCCAGCGGTTTAAAAACAAGAGGGGCACAGCATCATGGCCGTCAAGGAAGGAGGGACTGTCGAGCCTGGGAGGTGGATTACAGGCTCACACAGTCCAGGAAGAAGAGGCGTCAAGCTGCAGTGGGTTCTCTTGCTGTGGAGCGTGGGATCCAGGCACCTAGGCCTCAGTGCTCGGTAGTTGCTGCTCCCAGGCGCTAGATCACAGGCTTAAATGTGGTGCACAGGCTCAGCTGCTCTGCGGCAAGTGGGATCTTCACGGACCAGGGATCCAAATTGTGTCTCCTGCACTGGCAGGTGGGTTCTTCACCACTGAGCCACCAGGGAAGCCCTGGAAAAGAGTATTTAAAAAAAAGAATGTATATCTATGTATAACTGAGTCACTTGGCTATACAGCAGAAATTAACATCACATTGTAAATCAACTACACTTCAATAAAAATATTAAAACTGAAAAAGTAATATTCTAAGAATGGACTGCCAAGATAATTATCACATTCCAGGGCCTCTAAAAGGCAAGATAATAAAACATTTTTAAACAATTTCTTTTATAGTAAGTTGATTTTCAAAATGTAGCTACTTATATTTACTATCAAGTAGTAAACTCAGTAGAACAGTAAAAAAAGAAATGGAACGTGCAGGTTTCATAGCATCAGATTTGACATGCTGAGAAGTCCTCAAAATCAGGGTTTTCCCATCTGGAAGGTGGATTTTCCCAACAGCTTAATGAACATCTGCCTTCTTGACATCCCAGAAACAGAAATGCCCATCTATAGTTCTTTGGTTATTCTTTTTCTATAACCTGTTCTTAAACAGTGTATGGTGATGGTGGTGGTAATTTAGTCGTAAGTCATATCTGACTCTTGCAATGCCATGGACTGTAGCCTGCCAGGCTCCTCTGTCTGTGGGATTCTTCTGGCAAGAATACTGGCGTGGGCTGCCATTTCCTTCTCCATAAACAAGGTATAGTACACCAGAGCAAGTCTCTTTCCTGGGTTGCTACTGAGTGTTCTGACCCATTGTTCTGAAATGTCTCCTAGGTCACTCTGATGCAGATGTCTTTATGTATTCAAGATCCAAACTCTTGAGTCACAAGCTTGTAGGTGTCACTACAGTTACCTGGTCAGATCCAACTGTACATGGAACGTATTCATTAAAGTCTTAGTAGGAAATCTGGGGTGCTGCTCGTAGGAAGACAGAGGCAACTGAAAACCAGCCAGCTCCCAGACTGATGCCAGAGGTGCCATGCTGGGATGGCCTGTCCGTCAGAGCATCTTGTCAGGCTCTGTCTCTTCACCGTCTGCACCCCACAGCTGTACATTGAGCTGTACAATGCAAATAGTCACGTGACCTTCACCACAGCCTTTTTCAAGCCCTAATACCACTTCATTAATTAGCTGGCATTCCCCAAATTTCCAGGTTTGTAAAAGCAATCTATTTATAAAATATCTGGCTATGGTGTATAATAAACAATGCCAGAGTGAACTAAAAACAGGCTAATTTAATAAGCGATTTCCTTTCCCCTCCACTTGAAATTTACATAATCCACTGGCTCTAATATTTCACATACTTTTAATGTTTCTCCTTTGTTTACAGTACAATTCTGTGCTTCAGACTTCACACACCACAATATCGATGAGCCTACAAGGGTTCAAAAACAGCAAATATTTTGCTAGTGATCATTGTGTGAATGTGAAGGAAGTGAGTGGTCGATCTACATGTTTTTCTTGCTAATTGCAAACAGTATTCTATTAAAATGTATGCAATGACAAAATCTCAACAAACTCTTTAAAGCCATTATGAGCAGTTGAAGTATTCTCTCAGAGTATTAATATTAGCGTCATTAAAAGAGTTTTACCAAGTGCACATTTATCCCCATCTTGGAAACAACACAACCCGAAGGAGACAAATGCCCTTGAGTGTTGTGGTAAGAAAACCAACAGCAGTTTTAGAGCCACATAAAGTCTTCTTGCGGCTTCACAAGTAAAGTTAAATCAAACAAGAACATTCTTGAAGCCACAGTTCTAACATGCAGTAGAGTCAATGAGTCTATTTTTTCATCACCTTGGGCTCTGAGAAGCAAACATTGCAGGGTTATCTTGATAAGGAAAGAGCTCAGATATTAAAATACATTAACTTTACTTAATTGATTTAAACAGATCCAGAGCTTTCAAAATGCACATGATGTTATTTCTGCACTAGTGGACAAAATAGATCTGTTTTAGATTGCAAAGCTCCATCTCTGTATCTCCCGTCTGGTAGGGAGGAAAAAAAAAATCTCTCCATTTCTTGGCCCTTTAAAGAAACCTTTGTTCTTCTAAAGAACAACACAGGAAACCATATACATTTTTTTTTCTTCAGCTAAATAATATCTTTCTGTATCCTTTCCTCAAAATGTCTCTTGGTAATATTGGTGCAGTGTTTTCCTATAGCTCAGAATGCTGCAGTCCCAGAACAATAACAACAGATAACACTAATTGAGTTTTTACTCTGTCCCACGTGCTGTGCTGTGTTATGTTACTTTGTTAAATCTTCAAATGAGGTAGATCTCATCATTTATTATTTCCATGTGCACAGATGAGGAAACTGAAGCCCTGAGAGGTGGGGGAACTCACCCAGAGAAGCAAGCAGATGACGTGGGGTATGAAGTCATCAAGGGGTCTCTGGGACCCTGGCTCTTGACCAAGATTGCATGATGTGACCTCTCAAGATGGAGAGGAGGACAGTCAAGCCAAAGGTCAGGGTCAAAGCTTCTTTCATACATTATGAAAATAAAACATTTATACCAATCTCCAACTAAAATGGTTTCCTTCATCAGTTTCTTCCTCTGTTATGCTCTTCGGTTTTGCAGCACAACCTTTTTTAATTGAAGTATAGGTGATCTGCAGTGTTTCAAGTATACGCCGAAGTGATTTGGATACATATGTACGTATGTCATTTGTATTGTATGTATAAAGATATCTGTGTGTATATAGATATCTGTACGTATATAGATATCTGTATGTATTCTATTTCAGATTCTTTTCCATTACAGGTCATTATGAGATACTGAATATAGTTCCCTGTACCGTACAGTAGGTCCTTGTCAATTATCTATTTTATACAGAGGAGTGTGTTTCTGTTAATACCAAATGGGAGAGGCATGAGAGAGGGATAAACTAGGAATTTGAGATTAACAAGTGTGGCATGATTTGTACAGGTCAGGAATGAGTCACTGAAGGGCAGAAGGGACCCGGAAGGCTCTCCAGATGTGACATCTAATCAGATCAGATCAGATCAGGCGCTCAGTCGTGTCCGACTCTTTGCGACCCCATGAATCGCAGCACGCCAGGCCTCCCTGTCCATCACCAACTCCCGGAGTTCACCCAGACTCATGTCCATCGAGTCAGTGATGCCATCCAGCCATCTCATCCTCTGTCGCCCCCTTCTCCTCCTGCCCCTAATCCCTCCCAGCATCAGAGTCATTTCCAATGAGTCAACTCTTCGCATGAGGTGGTCAAAGTACTGGAGTTTCAGCTTTAGCATCATTCCTTCCAAAGAAATCCCAGGGCTGATCTCCTTCAGAATGGACTGGTTGGATCTTCTTGAGGTCCAAGGGACTCTCAAGAGTCTTCTCCAACACCACAGTTCAAAAGCATCAATTCTTCGGCGCTCAGCCTTCTTCACAGTCCAACTCTCACATCCATACATGACCACAGGAAAAACCATAGCCTTGACTAGACGGACATTTGTTGGCAAAGTAATGTCTCTGCTTTTCATTATGCTATCTAGGTTGGTCATAATTAATGGTGACATCTCATGGCCGATTGAAACTGAGGCTGCTAAAGGGAGGAAGAGAACTTCCTTACAGCAGAGTCCACTTCAGACTCCAGATCTCCTCTGTGTTATTTCTTACACACATTTACGTTGCACGGGGTCTCAAAGAGGCGGACACGACTGAGCAACTGAACCGAGTGACAGCGTCCAAGAGAGACGGAAAGAGACATATACGTATAGGCTTGCATTTCAACAAATTCCTTTTAAACGTAGCATGTTTCCGCTTTCAGTCTCCTGCTCTGATATGAGAAGAATGGAAGCTCTTGGGGGTGTCTCTCTGTCTCTCTGGCCGTTGAATCAAATGATGGAGCTTCCTCTTCATCTCTCTCGGTTGACACAAAATATTTTCTTCTAGAGTTCCTGCCTCTTGGAGTCCTGCTTTTAATCTTGGGTTCACTCAGCACCAGTCAGGGCCGTAAAACGAATGTTGGAAACATACGCTGATTCTTGGGAAGGTGATGTCTCAGATGATGAAGAAATATGCCCGCGCCATCCTCCCTTTCAATGCTCTGCTCCACATGCAGGAAGCAGCAAAAGAAAGGGCCCACGTGAGCACGCGGTGGGAAAGCCAAACCTCTGTGTCTTTAATAATCCCGAAACAGATGCTGTTGAATGGACTGCTCTAAGTGCTGTGTTTATTTTAGGGAAATTTTTCCAAAGGAAGCCTTCGTATGTGGGGCCATGAAAAGCCTTTTATAAAAGGATATTAATTATATGCTGAAAGTTAAAAGTATCATTGAGCCAGAGTAGCTGGGTAAAATACCAATATACCATCTCACAGATCTACTAATTTAGGCTAGTCCTGACCCTAGATTTCCAGCTGAGAACTGGAATTATTTAGCAATTATTTAGCTGAGCATAAATATTTAGAGACAGTTTTTGCTAACAAATCTTGCCTCTAGGAGCCAGGTCCATAACAATATTCTTGGCACTAGCTTTCCACACATAAATCAGGCATCTAACTTCACACCTTCTCTATTTCATTTTTACTATTGTGTGCGGTATCATTGCTCTTTTCCACTCCTCGTCTCTTTCTGCACCACCCTGTGGAACGGAAGCCTGGCCGACCTCGTGGAGCCTGAACTGAGAATCCGGAAAAGTGCTCAAGGAAAGCAGGTTGTGTTTTTTTGAGTGTTTCACTACGGGTTTGTAAAGTTGATGAGAGTTTGAGATTTTCAAATTCTGGGGTCTTATTTTCACAAAATGTGCTTGCTGTTAAATGTTCTCTTTTTTTTTTAATTGAAGTATAATTAGTTTACAGTGCTGTGTTAGTTTCTGGTGTACAGCAGAGTGATTTGGTAATATGTATATTATATATATATGACTGAATATGTGTATCTGTGTGTGTGTTAGTCACTCAGTCGTGTCTGACTCTTTGTGATCCCATGGACTGTAGCCCACCAGGCTCCTCTGGCCTTGGAATTCTCCTATTGTATATACAGTAGTGTGTATCTGTTAATCGCAAACTCCTAATTTATCTTTTTCCCTTGCTTTGTATCTGTGCCCACAGGGGCACAAGTGTACACCCTTGATCTTGACCTGAAAGGCTATGGAAAATACTGCGATATTTCTGCACCTTCAAGACATGCCTATTTCAAACAGCCCACCAGTTGTGATGCTGAAATCGAGTGTTCAAGCTACCATGCGCCCTTTGGTGGACGGGGCAGACTCTCCCGTCCCTTGTAAGCCTTGAAAGTGGAAGTCACTCAGTCGTGTTCAACTCTTTGTGACCCCATGGACTACACAGTCCACGGAATTCTCCAGGCCAGAACACTGCAGTGGGGAGCCTTTCCCTTCTCCAGGGGATCTTCCCAACCCAGGGATCGAACTCAGGTCTCCTGTATTGCAGGCAGATTCTTTATCAACTGAGCTATCAGGGGAGCCCTAATGGTTTCCTGTTAACTTGTATCCTTTGAGAATGTATAGCCCGTTAGGAAAGTTCACAGATTTTCCAACTGTCTGCTAAGATTTCCTGGGAGCTTCAGTGACAGCAGAGAGACTCCAGCTGAGTTCTCTATGCACGGTAAATAAATCATGTGAACAACAGTCCCCAATTTCACATTAATTGTTTGGAAATCTCCACAACATCAAACATTTTGTTAAAAGTCTGGAAAAAAATAAGTGTAGCTCTTTTGTTGCCGTCGACATTGTTTTGCTTCAGAGTGATTTGTTCTAAATACAGCTTAACAGGCAGATGACTGGTTTGTGACTAGAGTATCTTTTCTGAGATGAAAAAGCAATACAAATGCTCCCCAGAAGGACGCCAAGCAGGCGGAGAGCGGCACGGGGGCCGTGCAGGGGCTGCGCCCGGGGAGATCCTCATCACAAACTGGATTGACAGGGAGGGCCGGTTCCCGCCCCAAGACGCGTGCCTCTGAAACGCTGAAAGGGACTCACATGCTTTGGGGACCAGATCTGGGAATTGGCTATATGTGAGAGTTTCAAACTGTTCACGCATTGAGAGAATAAGGCCATGAGATGCAAATGTTGCAAGAATAAAGGGGGAGAAGGTAAGGCGCGAATGTCATCATCACGGAGAAATGGAGGCAGAACCTGGAGGCGCCCCTGGGACCGGAGGCAGGAAGACCGCCCGCCCGTTCCTGGGTCGGGTGACTCACATTCATCCCTCTTTTCCACAGGTGACTTCCGGCGTCTGAACAGAAATGGAAGGTGGGGATTCCTTCAGAATTCAGTGGGACGTGGTACAAAATCTATATAGGGGCTTGTTGGTCAAGGTCTTTCTCACTCATGAAAAAAAAATTACCAGACTGAAAAGAGAAGTGAAAGCCAAGCTCTAAGCTGTATTCATCTGCAAGAGGAGTCACCTTAAAGGTGAAAAATGAAGGGCTTTGTTTTGTTTTTAATGTGATAGCTGTTTGGTTCCTGTAAATGCAAGACGCCACTGTCTCTGTAACCTCAAAGGCTTGAATAGTATGAAGATAAAGCACGGACCTTCATTCCACAAAACTCACCCCAGAAGTCTGGTCAAATTTCTTTAGTGCTCTCCGCTGTGAACTGTTCATTTCAGACTCTGCCTTGCAGGTAAGGTTATGGTGAATTTCAAACCGTTTTTATGTTTTCAAAGATTTCAGAATCTCTGCTTTAAAGTGTTTCTATCCCGTCAGCTCTGTTCTCCACCATCTAAATAATCATTTTCTGATGAACCCCCTTCTGAGCTATGGGTGTGTTCATTAAGTTACTGATTTTCAAAGTTGCATCCTTGAACATACTTTTTTAACTTTTTTTTTTTTTGGCTACATCACTGGGCATGTGATCCCCCCACCAAGGATTGAACCCATGGCCCCTGCAGTGGAAGCACAGAGTCTTAGCCGCTGGCCCACCAGGGTAAGTCCTGCCTTAGACACCTTTCACACAAGGACTTCTGGCTAGCCCCACTCAGACAAACACAGTGACTAAAAATCACAAAAGCAATTTTTCTGGCCAAGCTGAGGGCAGAAACAGCAGCCTGGAATCATGCAATGGTGCTTGCAAAGTAGAACTGAACTATTTGCATAGTAGACTGGTGTTAATGAAGCTTAAACTTGGGGCATCAGGACCAAAGAAATCTATCTTGCTGACTCTTCTCAACAGAAAACAAGAGCTTGTTCATACAGTGAATGACGTGAGGTTACGGGGTTTGCGCCTGAAGTATTAGCTCCTATGTTTTCCCTTTCTCCCCACCCTGCATATCAGCCTGTGCTGCACGGCAGGTCCTTATTGTTTATTTTGTATACAGCAGTGTGTATATTTTTATCCCAGACTCCCGATTTATCCCACCCCGGCCCCTCCCCCTTTGGTGACCATAAGTCCGTTTTCTGTGTCACTGAGTCTGTTTCTGCTTTGCAAATAAGTTCGTTTGTATCATCGTTTAAGATTTCACCTATCAGCATTATCATATGATATTTTTCTCTGACTTGCTTCACCCAGTATGACAATCTCTAGGTCCTTCTGTTTTGCTGCAAATGGCATTATTTCACCCTTTTTTATGACTGAGTAACATTCCATTGGTGCTTCCCTGGTGGCTCAGTGGGAAGAATTCGCCTACCATTTTAGGAGACGTAGGTTCAATCCCTGGGTTGGAAAGATCTGGAAGAGGAAATGGCAACCCATTCAAGTATTTTTGCCTGGGAAAATCCAATGGACAGGACTCTGGTGGACTACAGACTACAGTGTCACAAAAGAGTCACGTGACTTAGTGCCTGAACAGCAGCAACAACAGTATTCCATTGTGTGTGTATCACATCCTTCTCCCTTCATCTCCTGATGGCCATGTGGGTTGCTTCCATGTCTTGGCTGTTGTGCAAAGTGCTGCAACGTACATTGGGGTGCATGTACCTTTTTGAGTTTGAATATAGTCTCCCCAGATATAGGACCAAGGGGCTCCTTTTGTGCACTCTGTACACGGGCCTTCTGGACTGCCATGCCACATGGAAAAGAGGAAGTACCCAGTTCTTAAATGAGAGTTCTGTGCCTGGTTGGATCTGAGTTGGTCCTTGAGTTGCCCAAGCTTCACCTCCTGTGGAGTGACAAAGCTACCCCCGCTACCTCCAAGGGCACATCGGAATATTGAATGAGAGAGGGCACGTAGCATAATCCATAAAATGCCCAGCTCACAATAAGCTTGCAATGATGCTTACTATTGGTGCCAGTATTCTTAAAATATGCTTGACCCTGTTTCTGGGATAGCCACATGACCAAGCAGGGAACAAGAAAGCGAAGCTCTCTGGCCTCAAAGGGCTTTTCAGTAAACTGTTGACCCTCATTTTCCCCTGTGGCTTCATAAACATCTGTGTTTCCCTCAAGGTTCAAATGTTCTCCGTGCAGCTGACCCCGAAGTGAGACAGGTTCCTATCCTGGAATTCTTTAGGGTTTTGTTTTGTTTTGTTTTGTTTTAACTGGAAGCTAAAAATGAAAGGCTCAGATATTCCAGTGATCCCTGGAAGAGCAAAGCACAAACAGTAATACTAATTAGTAGCTACCAGAGCTGTTCGGCATGGCAATAAGCTGTAAATTTATGGTTTTGTTAAGAGTCAGAATACATTTGAAATCTTTTATATAATATTAGATATGAAAATACACACCATCTGGACCTCTTGCTGGTAGCCTTGAAATGTCTACATCTCACAGGAATCAAACCCATTTTACCTGCTAGGGAATAAAACACCTGTTTCACATATTACTTCACACTGGGTGATGAACATTTCCACCATCTCCAGCCAGAAAGGAAAAAATGAAACTGTGGCTTCACATGGTTTAGTAGATTTTAAAAAGCTAGCAGGGTTGGGGGCTGTTTCATTATCTGGTTGGAAGAAGGCTCTGCAAATTGCCCCTGTATTAGTAGGGGTTATTATTAGTTCCCCTAATAATTTGGGGGAGCCCTCAGAAGCCCTGCTTAGTGTTGATAAAAATGCATTTCCTTCTCATTATAAATCTGTTTACAAAAACACTTAGTGAAATGAGCCAAGTGCAACTTGGCTGCTGGCTGTATCTTGTAATGGATGGTCCCAAAGTGGGTGGAAGGCTGTAATTCACTGGAGGAACTCTGTTGATGACATAAATGTGGAGCGGTTTATGAATAGCCCTGGAATCTTGAGCGAGAATCAGGACTTGCCTTCTTTTCTAGGACATCTGCTGTCAGTCTATAGATCTCCTTATACAGACTTTAAAAAAAAAAGGTTCCTTAGCAGATCTTTCCTTTTCACTTTCCATAAATCCTTTTGTTCTTCAGCTCAAATCCAACTGCCCCAATAGGGAATTAGGTTGTATTTTTTTTTAACATATTCATCATACCATTATCTCTCTTAAAAATATCACAGTGATTCCTTTATATCTCCAACTATCCAGTCATTGTTAATGCTTGCAATTCTTGCATTATCTTTTAAAGTTATTTGTTTGATTCAGAACGAAACACGATCTGAACGTTTCTATTCCCTTCAAATAGGATGCCTATTTGTTTTACAGATGTCCCCATAGTCTGAATTTTGTTGATTGCATCCCTGTGGTGCCTTTTAACAGGTTCTCATGTCCTCTGTATTTTCTCGGTTATTAATGTATAGTGTGTACCATATATTCTGTATTTGGAGGCAATCCAGCTCAACTTTGATTTCTTTGGCGTGCGTGCTTCACTGGGGGGATTTCTCCTTTTGTAAGGAAGCATGTCTTCTCTGGTTGTCTCTGTTTGCTGTTTGCATCGTGTCAGCAGTTGTTCAGGGACAATATCAAGGTTCATTTGCTCATTCCTGGAAAAATATTGCTAAACTAACCCTTTCACACCTTTCTCATGTATTAGCTGTAAAATGTCTATTTAGAAAAAAAAATCTCTTGATCTGCTACTGGTTACTCAGTGATACAATTTGGATAAAATACTTGATTTTTCTTCCTTTACCTATCAGTTTTCAAAGTAGTACATTGCTTTTCTAATATGGTTCAATAGTTATCTATTTGCTTTTCTTAAATATCATTATAAACTCACAGATTTAAACATATTTGAGATATTTCAATCAGCTGGTGTGCTACACATTTTGAAAAAATATATTTTTTTTTCCCCAAAGAAGAGACCATCTCTGGTGATTTTTGATATTTCCTTTGCTATTTGTTATAAGACGTTCCAGATTCATTTTGTACATTTTGTATCTCTGACTTGGAATCAGCCATTTTTTTTGAGGTGCCCAGGTTCCTTTCAGTGGGAAATGATATTTGGATACCAGAACCTGAAGAGTAGCACTGATCATTGTAACTGGATCAGTGTTTCTAGGTCCTTTCAGTGGACAGAGCTATATGGAGAGATATATGCCATTATATGGCAGATATATGGAGAGATATAGCAGCCATTATATGGCTGCTATATGGAGAGATATAACTAATGGGAGATATATGCCATTAGTTCATGGAAATGTTTCCAATACAAATTCAGGACCACAGAATTTTAACTTTTCAATCTTAAATCCATATTTGATTTAAGAATCTACCAGAAATGACAGAGTTGGAATATCCTATGCTTATCCAGTCTACTCAGTGCAGGATAGCAATACCAGCAGAACCAACAATAGCAATAATGGGATTATTGAAAATAATTAATGATTTTTAACTTATTTTTGTACATACAATATATCCCATTTAGTTCAGTTCAGTTCAGTCACTCAGTCGTGTCTGACTCTTTGCGACCCCGTGAATCACAGCATGCCAGGCCTCCCTGTCCATCACCAACTCCCGGAATTCACTCAGACTCACGTCCATCGAGTCAGTGATGCCATCCAGCCATCTCATCCTCTGTCGTCCCCTTCTCCTCCTGCCCCCAATCCCTCCCAGCATCAGAGTCTTTTCCAATGAGTCAACTCTTTGCATGAGGTGGCCAAAGTACTGGAGTTTCAGCTTTAGCATCATTCCTTCCAAAGAAATCCTAGGGCTGATCTCCTTCAGAATGGACTGGTTGGATCTCCTTGCAGTCCAGGGAACTCTCAAGAGTCTTCTCCAACACCACAGTTCAAAAGCATCAATTCTTCAGCCCATTAGACTTGTCAAATTACAGTGTTTTAATATCACTTCAAATTATTTTTCTTTCTTTTTATGCCACCAACTGGATATATGTTAAGTATATTTGCTTCATTTTATTTCTCTTTCTAAAAGTATTTTATAACATTTTTGTTTTATAATCTTATAAAATATTTACATGGTGACAAAGCCAAATCTACAAATGTAGCGAATTCAGTAAAATCTAGTATCTATCCCTGTCCTTCTCTCTTTTCATAATCCAAAGCTAATAGCTTTTTTAAAAATTACTTTCCCATTTAATTTAAAAATTAAATTATGGTTTAAAACTTTGAGCTGTGTGTTTACTAAATATAAGTTTATTAAGTAGCTATACTTCTACCAGTGGTCATGTATGGATGTGAGAGTTGGACTATAAAGAAGGCTGAGCACCGAAGAATTGATGCTTTTGAACTGTGGTGTTGGAAAAGACTCTTGAGAGTCCCTTGGACTGCAAGGAGATCCAACCAGTCCATCTTAAAGGAGATCAGTCCTGAGTGTTCATTGGAAGGACTGATGATGAGGCTGAAACTCCAATGCTTTGGGCAACTGATGCAAAGAGTTGACTCATTGGAAAAGACCCTGATGCTGGGAGGGATTGGGGGCAGGAGGAGAAGGGGATGACAGAGGATGAGATGGGTGGATGGCATCACCGACTCAATGGACATGTGTTTGTGTGGACTCCAGGAGTTGGTGATGGACAGGGAGGCCTGGCGTGCTGTGGTTCATGGGGTCGCAAAGAGTCAGGTACGACTGAGTGACTGAACTGAACTGAACTGATACTTCTACCTTGGAGAAGGAAATGGCAACCCACTCCAGTATTCTTATCTGGGGAATCCCATGGACAGAGGAGTCTGGCAGGCTGCAGTCAAAGAATTGGCCAAGACTGCACACACACACACACACAAGCTGTTAAACACACAGAATAGAGCCACCAACTTATAAAAATGGCCACACTCCTTTTGCTGTTGATGTTTGACAAAGTTGTTTCTATCTTTTACTTTGATTTAAGACGGTTTGCATCTTGTTAATCTTTAGAAAGAATTAGCATTTCTTTTTGTTTATCCATTCTGAAATGTTCTTCATTGAAAAAAAAATAATGCGTCAGATTTATATCTTCAGCATACTATCCTTTATGGCAATGGTACTCAAAGTATGCTCTGTAGACACTGCCAGTCCACAAATGATTTCCCTCCACAATGAGAAAGGCACACAAATAGGGATAAACACAGCTAAACTCCTATAGTCATTTGACGCTGTGACGATACCAAGCGTGTGACCAGGGGACTTCTGCAGAGGTTTTGATACATGATAGATTATGAATGTCATTATTATAAATAAAAATGATAAGGATTCCAAATCCATTATTGTATAATGGATTAGAAATACGGTCTTTCACCACAGATGATTTAAGAGGCACTGCCCTATGGCTCTGTTTTGTCTTCTGCTTTTACCCTGAGTCAATAGTTCTGCATCCTGTGTGCTTTCAGAGTCTGCTTTCATTTGATTTAATCTTCTAATGAAATTTTCCTTATTGGTTTGGTTCAGTGCTTCCCAAAGTGGGCCTTGGTGTAGAGTTATATAGGTTTCTTGACGTCTTTCCTGCAGAACTTCTCAGGGCCTTTAAATGCTAACACATCTTACCAGTCTCTCAGAGAGCAGAGTAGTTTTGCTTGGAAGCCTTTTCTGTAAAATGCTTTACGTTACTAGGTTTGCAGATGGGAACCGTAGGAAAATCCTGGTGTGGGCTCATAATTTCATTTCTACAAAAGTGGCATTGTGGGAAAACGTCAACATTTTACAATTCTGTCAAATCATCAGGACTGGGTGAAAATGAACAAGCAGAAACTATCCCAAGCCTTTAGATCACCAGGTATGTCTTATCCTCTAAAAGTAGCTTCCACTCCATGCCTTTAAAATATCTGGCTACTTACTTGATATTTGAAAAATCATGTAGGACAAAGCTCCTATAAACACTGTAATACTATGTGTTCTTCACAACAAATATGTGGAACAGTCTGTTCTGAGGTTTGGTAACTTTTGTTTTGTGGAAGTTCTTCCATGGATGACTCTAAATCTTGTCAACTTCAGTCTAGACTCAGTCACACTTGAAATTCCCTTCTCTGTGCTTCTAAAGTGCCTCAAATTTCCTGTTCCACTTTTAGCTCTTTCAAAGCTAGACCTCTATGCATTCAACCTTTGTTTTCCAAGAGCATAATGCTAACATTCACACAGTGTAGACATAAAGAGCCTGGGTTTTGGAAGTGATCACACCTGGTCACAGGTGGGGAATGGGTAAGATGTCTGAGGAAGCACCGAGAACTTGAAGCAGATTTGCTTCTGGTGAACCGAACATGATGTGATCTGCCCCCTAATTCCTACCTCTTTATTTCTATTTCCCTTTATGTTCTATTCTCAAGAAGAATTCTAGAGGCCAGACTTCACTTCTCAGTAAATTTTTCCAATTAGCATCTATTTTTCTTCTTCCTCATTACCAAAAACATAATTCACTGCAAAAACTTTAGTACATATAGGCTAGTAATAGTAAAAGAAGAAATCTCTGTACTATCACCTGATATAAACAATATAAAAATTCTTATGCTCCTCCTTTGGTGTTTGTTTTAAGAATACATATAGTAAACACGTTATATATGTATTACACTTGTTCAATTTCTCAGTCATGTCCCACTCTTTGTGACCCTATGGAATGTAGCACACTAGGCTACCCTGTCCTTTACCAACTCCTGGAATTTGTTCAAACTCATGTCCATTGCACTCTAGTGTTCTTGCCTGGAGAATCCCAGGGACGGCGGAGCCTGGTGGGCTGCCATCTATGGGGTCACACAGAGTCGGTCACGACTGAAGCAACTTAGCAGCAGCAGCAGCATGTTCACTGAGTCGGTGATGCCATCCAACCATCTCATCCTCTGTCGTCCCCTTCTCCTCCTGTCTTCAGTCTTTCCCAGCATCAGGGTCTTTTCCAATGAGTCAGCTCTTCACATCAGGTGGCCAAAGTATTGGAGTTTCAGCTTCAACATCAGTCCTTCCAATGAACACCCAGGACTGATCTCCTTTAGGATGGACTGGTTGGATCTCCTTGCAGTCCAAGGGACTCTCAAGAGTCTTCTCCAGCACCACAGTTCAAAAGCATCAATTCTTCGGTGCTCAGCCTTCTTCACAGTCCAACTCTCACATCGTACATGACTACTGGAAAAACCATAGCTTTGACTAGATGGACTTTTGTCGACAAAGTAATGTCTCTGCTTTCAAACACGCTAAGTTGGTCATAGCTTTTCTTCCAAGGAGCAAGTGTCTTTTAATTTCATGGCTGCAGTCACCATCTGCGGTGATTTTGAAGCCCCCTAAAATAAAGTCTGTCACTGTTTCCATTGTTTCCCCATCTGTTTGCCATGAAGTGATGGAACCCGATACCATGATCTTAGCTTTTAGAATGCTGAGTTTTAAGCCAACATTTTCACTCTCCTCTTTCACTTTCATCAAGAGGCTCTTTAGTTGTTCACTTTCTACCATAAGGGTGGTGTCTTCTGTGTATCTGAGGTTATTGATATTTCTCCTGGCAATCTTGATTCCAGCTTGTGCTTCATCCAGCTCCGTATTGCATCGAGGCACCAATATATGACAATTTACATTCTATGACATGTATAATATTGATTTATATATTGAAAATATCTATTCTTATAATTGTATTTCAGTTTATGAGAGCATTTCCCATGAATTCACCTGCATATTAATCTCAAACTCAGAGTCTGTTTCCTGGGTTACTTGAGTGTTACTTGCATTTCCTTTTATGGGATATTTTTTTATTGTATTTTTTGCCCATTTTGTATTACTTGGGTTATTGTACTTTTTCTATTGATTTGTATACATAATATCATTAAATTCTTTTTAAATTTTATTTCATTTATCTTTTTTAAATTTGTGACTTGTCCTTTCCTTAGCTTTATAGTAACTGTTGATTAGCAGGTGATCTTATTTTTATGGTATTTTGATTTGTCAATCATAGTTAATGCTTTTGTTTTATTTAAGAAAGACTTCCATAATTTGAGATCAGAAATATGTTGTCCACATTTACTTTAAAAATGTTATACTTTGTTTTTCATATACACCTTTAATCTTTATAGAATTTATCTTTGTAAGGAGTGTTAGATCAGATCAGATCAGATGAGTTGCTCAGTTGTGTCCAACTCTTTGCGACCCCATGAATCGCAGCACGACAGGCCTCCCTGTCCATCACCAACTCCTGGAGTTCACTCAGACTCATGTCCATCGAGTCAGTGATGCCATCCAGCCATCTCATCCTCTGTCGTCCCCTTCTCCTCCTGCCCCCAATCCCTCCAAGAATCAGAGCGTTTTCCAATGAGTCAACTCTTCGCATGAGGTGGCCAAAGTACTGGAGTTTCAGCTTTAGTATCATTCCTTCCAAAGAAATCACAGGGCTGATCTCCTTCAGAATGGACTGGTTGGATCTCTTTGCAGTCCAAGGGACTCTCAAGAGTCTTCTCCAACACCACAGTTCAAAACCATCAATTCTTCAGCATTCAGCCTTCTTCACAGTCCAACTCTCACATCCATACATGACCACAGGAAAAACCATAGCCTTGACTAGACGGACGTTTGTTGGCAAAGTAATGTCTCTGCTTTTGATTTCACTTATTTCTGAAATGATCTTAAATCTATAAATCTTGCAAAACAGTCTTATTTTTATTAATGTGTAATTTTAAGGAGTTTTTCTTATATCAAAACCACATCCTTATTGAAAATAACAATTTTTCTTCTTTCTCTCTGGCTCTTATATCTTCTAACTCTTTTTCTTGTTTTATTTCATTCACTTGGAATTCAAATTCAATCTTGAATAAAATTAGTGGTTAGTGAGCATTCTTGTCTTGTTCCTACTTAAAAGAATAGCCTCCTCATTTAATAAGATATTTGTTTTACATTTTTGGTGACAGCCTTTAATGGGCTAAAGGAATTTTCCCCCCTAGTTTCCTAAGGAAGCTTTTTCTTTCATTATTATTGGATGCTGAAATTTATCAGCTGGCTGTTTTGCATATGTCAAGACCATATTTTTTTTCTTTAACCTTTTAGTGGCATAACTGATAATTATAGATTTCTCTAATGTTTCACTGTCCTTGTATAAATGTACTAAATTCAACTTGATCATGATATATTATCTTTTTTATATGCTTCTTAAAACATTTTGCCCATACATCATTTTAAAAGCTTTTATCTATGTTCACATGTTAAAATGACTTCTGTTGTACTCGCCTTTGTCTGGCTTTGATAGTAAAAGTTTTACTAGACACATAAATTGAATTGGAGCCTATTTGTTCTTTTTCCTATATTGTGGAGAGTATGGGGGTAAGTTTGGAATGATTGTTCGTTTGAAAGTTTCATAGACTCATTTTAAAATTTTTTTGGAGATTGGTGTTTTCTTTGTAGAAATATGTTAAACTATTGGTAAATTTCTTTATTGAGTTATGTGGATTTTCTAATTCTTGAGAAATTTTTACTCTATTGCTAGTATGAGGTGATTCTTTGTTTTAAAATATGTGATTCCTAAGATTGAAATATTCCACAAATGTCCTAAATCTCAAATGCATTAATCGTGCATTCCAATAATCAAGCTTACTAATTTTTTGACTTTTTAGAAGTGGTATATTGAAACATCCCACTATGACCATGGACATGTAATTTTCTCCCTGATTTCTGTCATCTACGGATTTATTTCTTTAGAGTTATTTTAGTGATGCAAAGACATTTTAATTTTTATGTCTTCCTGGAAAAATTGAACTTTTTAGTTCAATATTAAATGTGTGGCATGGCCCACATTTAATGACTCTAGTGCCCTTTGTGATAGGCAGCATGCTAAAATTTCCTCCAAGGCTTCATCCCCAACTTGTACATAACCTATATGATTATAGGACTAAAATCTGATGGCTTTTACCCCATGGTTATGTTATGACACAACTGATTTTAAGAAAGGGAGATGATCTGGAGGGTCTAAGCTAATCACACAAGTGTTTTGAGAGCAGAGCTGTTTCTCTGGCTGGGAATGGCAGAAGTCAGAGAGACTTGAAACATAAGAGAGATCTGACACAAGAGATATTTTCTGTTCCTGAAATGAGTGGTACCACAGGGCAAGGATCGAGAGCAGCCTGACAAAGATGAAAAAGATCCCTGGTTAACAGCTTGCAAGACAGCAGAGACCTCAGTCTTAGAGCAACAAGGAAATAATTTCTTCCAGCAACCAGAAAGGGTTTGCAGCAAATCTCCCCCTGGTCAAGACTCCAGATGGGGGTGCAGATTGCCAATACCTTGATATCAGCTAATGATGTCCTAAACATAGATCCTAGCCATGCTGTGCCAGACTTCTGACCACAGAAAGCTGTGAAATGATAAACTGGTGTCTTTTGCAGCTACAATCTGTGACCATTTGTTATGCAGAAATAAGAGAATTAATACACTCTCTCTATCCTTAAGCACTTCTTTTGGTCTTAACGTGTATTTTGTTACTTACTAATATAGTTATGCCTTTTGTTAGTATTCCAGGTGTATGTTTTCCATCTCCTTATTTTCAGGCTTTCTGTTTTCTTATATTTGGGGCATTATTTTGTAAGTAGCATATGCTAAATTTTAAAAATCCAAACTGAAAATCTATGTCTTTTAATTTAAGAATTTGTCCAAATACATTTATTGTAATTACTAATGTCTTTGAGTTTGGAACTACCGTGTTCTTTTCTATGATTTTTTAAATGTTTTTTTGCACTTTATTATCTTTAAATAAATGATTTAGCATTTGCTTTTTATTTCTTTTTTTTCTTACTATTTCCTCTTGTATTGTTCAGAAGTTATACACTCTAATTCTACTCTTATAGTGGTTAATTTTGAAATTTTCCTATGCATATTTATTAAAATATGGGAATTATTATGAATTTGCATGTCATTCTTATACATAAAACCACAGAATCTTTCCTAGAGTATTACCATTTAGTAAATGTGTAACCAAAGCAAGAAATTTCCCACGGACTCTTTGCCTACTCACTTCGCTTCTGAAAACGGGGAGAGGGAGGGCTTCCTACCCTCCCACCTTTGCTCTGTCCGTGCTGATGTCTCTATGCAGCAGAGCTCAGATTCCAGAACTCTTGCTTGCTGTGTGCCACTGGGAAAGTTACTTACTCTTCTGAGCCTTACTTTGCTCATCTACCAAATGGGGTGGGGGGTAGTGAGAACTGGCTCACGAGGGTTTTGTGAGGAGGAAGTATGATAATACATGTATAGCACTTAGATAAATGGAGAAGGCAATGGCACCCCACTCCAGTACTCTTGCCTGGAGAATCCCATGGACGGAGGAGCCTGGTGGGCTACAGTCCACGGGGTCGCAAAGAGTCGGACATGACTGAGCGACTTCGCTTTCTTTCACTTTCGCATTTAATAGTCATTTTTATTCTGTATTGGTTTTCTTTTTTGCATCATAACTTCTTTTGCTTGTATAGCTTCTCTCCTCTAAGGGTGTGTTATGCCTATGTGTGTCTGTGTTCACATCGTCTTCCATTTTCTCTCACTAAATTATATCCCCTGATTAGACAGTCTATTAAAGGCCTTTCTGTATAGGATTTCAAGTGTGAAGGCTCTGTCAAGTGGAGAGTGGTCCCTAAGGAGTGCCACTCTTTGGGTCCTCATAATACTTTTGAATATAATGTGTCGTGGAGTGAATGAGCAGCATAAACCTGAGGAAACCTGACCCTAACCCTAAGGGAAGCATTATCATGATTCAGAGCTAAGAAGGACGGGGCAACTTCTGGAGGTTTATGTAAATTGGATACAATACAAATTTTAACATGTGTATTTGGATTTAAATAAAAGCGAAGTGGAAATCTTGGTTCCAAAATAGGCTTTCGGAGAAGGTTCACGAGATTTTTTGGTAGCTTTCTAAATCTGACCATAAATGCTTATACCTTTTAATTTAGTGGACTTGAGATTATTGGCTTCCAAGTAGCATGTTGTAAGAAGGTTATTTCTGGACCTTCTCCACATGTAACATATAAAATTAGCATCCTTTTTTGGCAAGTGAAACTCTTCATCTCAAAGCTCTAAGCTAACCCAACTCATCAGACTGTTACAAGCAAAGACTAATTAAATGTTCTGCTTTCAGTTTAAACTCATTATTGGCAGAGATACCTAGAGGTCAGATTTAAGCAGCATGAGTCAAATAAATGATCAGCAGCATTACAATTTCATCAGAAAGTATAATTAATGCTAAAAAAAAAAAGAATTACTGCTTTATAATCACATTAAAGCTACAATGTAATTTTAATTGTTGATCCTCAAAGCTTCAACCTATGTGTAAAATGAAGGAAGTCTGCTTAAAGGTTGTCTCAGACCCTCACATTTCTTTCTTTTCTGAGGTTGAGCAGCTGCAGTGAAAATAGCCAAAACGTCTGCCTTTCTCAAGAACAACAAAAAACCTTCCCACTGTTGCCAAGATGGCTAGAACCCATGCAGTGGAGAAGCTGATGCTGTTAAAAAGCACGCAAGACATCACTCATGACAGCGTAAAAGACGTGTCCGAGGCCTCTGCTGCCAGGGGCAGGCAGGAGAGCTCTTTGAAGACTGAAAGACATATAGAAAACCTTGTTTTTTTTCATTTTTTAAGGAACTGGGAAGGTTACAGGCTTGAAAATGTTGAATGTGGGACTAGACAAACCATGTAACAAAGTTTCACTGTATATCTCTTTTCAAAAGTTCCACCCAAAAGTTCTTTTCAAAAGTTTTCAAAAGAGGAAATTGAATCATTCTGCAGGAAGGCCTCATGAAAAAAAAAAAAAAGAGGAAGAAGGAAAACCTACTGGAGCATCTGAGGAGGAAGGAAAACCTACTGGAGCATCTGAGGAGGAAGGAAAACCTACTGGAGCATCTGAGGAGGAAGGAAAACCTACTGGAGCATCTGAGGAGGAAGGAAAACCTACTGGAGCATCTGAGGAGGAAGGAAAACCTACTGGAGCATCTGAGGAGGAAGGAAAACCTACTGGAGCATCTGAGGAGGAAGGAAAACCTACTGGAGCATCTGAGGAGGAAGGAAAACCTACTGGAGCATCTGAGGAGGAAGGAAAACCTACTGGAGCATCTGAGGAGGAAGGAAAACCTACTGGAGCATCTGAGGAGGAAGGAAAACCTACTGGAGCATCTGAGGAGGAAGGAAAACCTACTGGAGCATCTGAGGAGGAAGGAAAACCTACTGGAGCATCTGAGGAGGAAGGAAAACCTACTGGAGCATCTGAGGAGGACAGGGGTGCACAGAAGCTGCACTTGTTTTGTCTTTAGAAATCTACGCAGAATTGGTGCTTTGCTCCAAGGCACTTTGAATTATTAATTGTATTTAATTATTCTTCCCCACAGTCTTGTGAGGCAACACCATTTTACACATAAGGAAACAAAAGTAAGGCAGATTCAAGAAATAGTACTCATAATACTTCTATCATTTGTTGGGGTGAACAGCACACCAGACATCAAAATGGTGAATCAGAAAACATCATCTCAGTGAATCACAATAGCAATCACAAGGATAGGTCACGTGACCCCATGTTAGAAGTTAGAGATGGAAGTAGACTGCTGTTGCTGCTGCTGCTAAGTCATTTTGGTCGTGTCCGACTCTGTGCAACCCCCTGGACGGCAGCCCACCAGGCTCCTCTGTCTCTGGGATTCTCCAGGCAAGAAGACTGGAGTGGGTTGCCATGTCTTTCTCCCAGAAGTAGACTAACTCCCCGCAAAGACATGTTGCAAGGGAATGGCAGGGTCAGGACTTTAACCCATGCCGGTTTGATTCCCAAGTCTTGCAACTTTTAAAATAGTTCTCTAATAAAAAGTCTCCTCCACGCATTACCCTGCTGATAAGTCCAGGGAACTCCAACGGGGCCAGCAAGGGCACAATAGACAGTTCTGTTTGCACCAGTCAACAGGGAGCTATTTCTCCTGTGCACTTCCTGAAGCTGAAGCTCCACACAGAGGATGAATCCGGTCCCTAGAAAAACCAAGTGAAGACTGGGGCATTGGAACTTGAAACTCCATCTCTGACCTCTGTTGCTGGTGGAAAGGAGCTGGAGGTTCAGTTCATTATCAATGACCAATTATTGAATCAACCATTCTGACATAATGAAAATTCCATAAATAACCCTAAATGATGGGGTTTGGGGAACACCCGAGTTGGTGAAAACGTGGAGATTCTGAAAAGGTGGCACCTAGAGAGAACACGGACGGTCCTCCATACATGACCCTATGAAACTCTTCCACTTGGCTGTAGTCCAGTTGTATCCTTTATAATTAAACAGCAAAGGTAAGCAAAGCGTTTCCCGAAGTTCTATGAGCCGTTGTAGTGAGCTGTAGTACCTGACGATGCGGTCGTGTGGACCCACACTTTATAGCCAGTTGTTAGAAGTTCGAGTGCAACGTGGAATTGTAACTAGTCTGAAAATGGGGCAGTCTTGTGGGGCTGAGCCTTTAACTTGTATTTCTGGTAGTTCGCGTCAGAACTGGTTGAATGGTAGGATGCTCAGTTGGTGTCCAGAGAGTTAGAGAATTGACTGATGTGAGGAAAACACCCTACGTGTGGTGTCAGAAATTGTGTTGAAAAACGGTGCAGATCGTGTGAACCCCCACAGGAGGCTGGCTGTCTGGTAACCCACGCCGGCTGGGCTTTTAGGCACCATGGCCTTAAAGATTCCAGAGGCTGAGCTTCGTTTGGAGGGGGTGGAATGACACCAGGAATGGAATTTTAAATAATCCATGCAGTCCTGAGCCAAAAGCTATGCAGGGGCCTGGGAGCCTGGGTCTTCCTTCATGACTCTGAGCATGTAAGTCCCCTAGATGTCACATGATTAAAGGCAAGAGAACAAGGCCCTTGAAAGTGAATTGATTAATGTTGGATTGCTCATAAATTTTGCCGAGTGTGAGCTAGGTCTGGATTTAATTTTGTTTCTCAAAAACAAACAAAACTGGAATGTGACCTTTGTTGCTTTCAAATCTATCAGCTATATTGATCTTTTTTATTATTTCATCTGGCTGCTTTGTAAGTATTACGGACAATTGTAAGGCTGGGATGATTTTACCAAGTGTGGTGGAATTTTATCATGAATTGTGGGAAACAAAAAGCTGCCAAGCAGCTTGAGGGAATACCATTGGAAAAGAGTTACAATTTTCACCAAAATTTGCCTTTCTAGTGCTGTGAAAGTGCTGCCCTCAATATGCCAGCAAATTTGGAAAACACAGCAATGGCCACAGGACTGGAAAAGGTCAGTTTTCATTCCAATCCCAAAGAAAAGCAATGCCAAAGAATGCTCAAACTACCACACAATTGCACTCATCTCACACGCTAGTAAAGTAATGCTTAAAATTCTCCAAGCCAGGCTTCAGCAATACGTGAACCGTGAACTTCCAGATGTTCAAGCTGGTTTTAGAAAAGGCAGAGGAACCAGAGATCAAATTGCCAGCATCCGCTGGATCATGGAAAAAGCAAGAGAATTCCAGGAAAACATCTACTTCTGCTTTATTGACTATGCCAAAGCCTTTGACTGTGGATCACAATAAATGGTGGAAAATTCTGAAAGAGATGGGAATACCAGACCACCTGACCTACCTCTTGAGAAACCTATATGCAGATCAGGAAGCAACAGTTAGAACTGGACATGGAACAACAGACTGGTTCCAAATAGGAAAAGGAGTACGTCAAGGCTGTATATTGTCACCCTGCTTATTTAACTTATATGCAGAGTACATCATGAGAAACGCTGGGCTGGAAGAAGCACAAGCTGGAATCAAGATTGCTGGGAGAAATATCAATAACCTCATATATGCAGATATATTCCACCCTTATGGCAGAAAGTAAAGAGGAACTAAAAAGCCTCTTGATTAAAGTGAAAGAGGAGAGTGAAAAAGTTGGCTTAAAACTCAACATTCAGAAAAGTAAGATCATGGCATCTGATCCCATCACTTCATGGGAAATAGATGGGAAACAGTGGAAACAGTGTCAGACTTTATTTTTGGGGGGCTCCAAAATCACTGCAGATGGTGATTGCAGCCATGAAATTAAAAGACACTTACTCCTTGGAAGGAAAGTTATGACCAACCTAGATAGTATATTGAAAAGCAGAGATATTGCTTTGCCAACAAAGGTCCATCTAGTCAAGGCTATGGTTTTTCCTGTGGTCATGTATGGATGTGAGAGTTAGACTGCAATTAAAGCTGAGCATCGAAGAATTGATAAGCTTTTGAACTGTGGTGTTGGAGACTCTTGAGAGTCCCTTGGACTGCAAGGAGATCCAACCAGTCCATCCTAAAGGACATCAGTCCTGGGTTTTCATTGGAAGGACTGATGCTGAAGCTGAAACTCCAATACTTTGGCCACCTGATGTGAAGAGTTGACTCATTGGAAAAGACCCTGATGCTGGGAGGGACTGGGGGCAGGAGGAGAAGGGGATGACAGAGGATGAGATGGCTGGATGGCATCACTGACTTGATGGACATGAGTTTGAGTAAACTCCAGGAGTTGGTGATGAACAGGGAGGCCTGGCGTGCTGAGATTCATGGGGTCGCAAAGAGTCGGACATGACTGAGCGACTGAACTGAATTGAACTGAGTGATGTGAAAAATAGTGAGCTAGCCGTTGCTTTCCCAGCCCCTTTTGATGACATAAGAGAGAGTTCTCATAAAGTGTAAGGACTCTTAGGGAGGGTTGTACTCCCCTTCTGAAAGGATGTCTCCATCCCTTTAAAATATTGAAGTTGGCTTTTGCCATGCACATCCAATATGGTGGCTACTGAAACTCAGTATCTCTCAATATCTCTAACTCATGTAGAGACCAGGCTTGAAGCCTTCTGCTCCCCCTTCTTCTAGGAACTCACAGAGGGTCTTAGAAGAGGTGCGAAGACCTCCTTCTTTAGAGTCAATGGACTTGGGTCTAACTATTTCAGTTATCTGACCTAACAGATCTTTGGCTCTTTTCAGAACAGCTTAACTGTCAAAAAGGCAGGGGCCTGGTTCTGGAAGAGCTGGTACTGGATTCTAGTCCTGACTTGGATAATTACCAGCTGGAAGGCTTTGTGCAAGCTGTTTAATTTCTTTGTACCTCAGGCTTCCCATCTCCCTTATTAAAAAGAGGCTAATAAGAAACACTTAATTGCTATGAGGATTAAATACAGAGCACTTGTAACTCGCAAGTAACATGCACTTGGACTAATTGTGGCCTGTGATAGAGACTCACACGTGGGCTACCATTCTGTAACTGATGCTTTTATCCTGTGCCCTGGGGAATTCCTTATGCAGTCATGTGATCCTATAGGAATGTGTATCAGTGGGTGGTAGGGGCCACTGGATTTTCTGGTCTCTACATTGGACATTCACTGTGATGGCCCAGCTGGAGGGTAGGCTTTGTTTACCACCAGACATCAGAAAAGGCCAGATGTCTTGAATGGCCTGGGTTGTGGACTGCCAGGGCCTCTTGTATCAGAAGGCAGAAGAGCTTCCTGGGAGATGGTTGAGGAACCATCTGAGACTCACCATGGGGAAAAAGTCATCATGTGCACAGTGTGGCTGATTAATCATGGCCAAGTTGTTGTAGATGAGGGAAGTGTGTGTGTGTGTTGGTCGGTCAGTTGTGGCCAACTCTCTGTGACCCCAGGGACTATAGCCTGCCAGTCTCCTCTATCCATGGGATTTTCCAGGCAAGAATACTGGAATGGGTTGCCATTTCCTTCTCCAGGAGATCTTCCCAACCCAAGGATGGAACCTGGGCCTCCCACACGGCAGGCAGATTCTTTACTATCTGAGCCCATAGGGAAGCCCCAGATGAGGGGAGAGAGGATACCAAATACATCATGGGGAACTATTCTGCTCTCTCCCGAATCTCCTAGTCATTGAATCCTGAAGAAGTTAGAGGCTTGGAGAAAAACCGAAAGCACTGTTCTCATGGACACCTCTGCTAGGCTCTTAGGAATCCTCAGGAAACTCCCTTATGTAACCGTTTTCCTTTCCCCCCGGAATTGAGAGTATTTATGGATCGTGACCAATTTTTCTAAGCAAAGGAGGCCTGGGAAACACCACTGAGGTTCCTGACAGCTGTTCACGGGGGTTTCTGAATGTTTTTTTACAGTGGGCAGAAAACGTCATGTCTTTCTTTTGGTGACGAAGACAGTCTTGGGGGATTGGTGAGGACTAAACGCTCAATTGACTGCGCTTGTCCTGAGCAGTCAAAGCAAATGGATCACGGGCTTTGCTCCACAGCTGGCAGGTGTGCAACAAGTTTTCAGAAAGACTGGCCTGGTTGAGGGACATTTCCACTTCAAAATTCTGCTCAAAGGGTACAAAGTCTCAGGGATGAAGAAAAATAAGTTCTAGAGATCTACTATACAGCATAGTGCCCATGCTAACAACACTGTACTATGGACTTAAAATTTGCTAAGAGGGTAGGGTGGCGTCCCAAGGATGGAGGAGCAGGTGACCGAGCAGGGTCCTGGAATGCAGGGACAGAAAGAGCAGACCCTTAGCTCCCTCCCCGTCCCCACGCTATAACTCCTGAGGATCTCTGGACCCTCCTGGGCAGCATAGCCTGTCTCCCCTCCTACCCATATAAGAAGGTATCCTTGTGCATGTACCTCATCCAATCGGCAAATGAGCTGCAAGACCTCTACCCCGGTCCTTGGACCCTGACTATGAAAACAGACCCACCCTCAACACCGGCTCTCCCTGACTGTCAGGAAGCCGGCCCTGCAGTAATGCCCCCTCCCCCACTCTAATAATCTTTATTCTCCTTTCTTTCTGCCTTTGTCTGGAAATTCTTTTCCAACCCACACACAGACCACAACAGGTAGATCTTATGTCAACTGTTCTTACACAAACAAAAAATTTACAACGACGACAATAATGATGATAAAGCGGTGAGAGGAAAATTTGGTTGGGGATGGATATGTTTATGACCTTGATGTTGGTAATAGTTTCATGTGTGTATACTTAGCCCAAACCCACTGAGTTACAGGTATCAAATATGTACAACTTTCTACATGTCAACACACTTCAATAAAATGGTTTAAAAAATAATGTTATAAAAAACTCTGGTGGAAGCATTTCTTCTGTCTTGTCCCATGCTTTCTCACACAGGCATCTTTGCCTCTGGCTCAAGTACAGAAAGATACCAGAATCTCCTGAAGACAACTGTGCTTGCCTGTTCTCTTTGGTCTGCATTTCAAATAGATGTTTAGCTCCAACTCTGAGTGATATGCTCCTCTCCCCTCGCCCTCCAACTCCTAGGGCACTCTACCCTTCCCTTTCAAGAAAAGTGGTTTCCTTCACAAAGCCCTATTTCAAGATAGAGACTTTTATCTTAAAGATATGTAATACACCCCACCCCTCCAGGAAGAAAGAGGCGAAGGAGAAGTTAGTTACTCTTAGACTAAGACCGGGACACACCAGACCCACTCCAGCGGGGAAGCAGGCTTCCTCTGGACCCTGGCCTGTTTGCACCTGACTGGCCACAGGAACCAGAAACAAGAGCTGTGGGCAGGCCAGGACACACCACGGAGTAGATTACTGATCTTTTACAGAAGATCGGCTCACAACACCCCTGGGAAAAAAGACCTCCCATAGGACTTCGGGTCAGGAAGCTTTCACCTTGGTTACCCTCTGGGGCTTCGGCTTTTGCTCCAGACAGATTGCCTGATGGTTAATTTTCTAAAAATCCAGTAAAACCTCCTGTTCTGGAGATTTACTGATGAATTTCTCTGCAGGCCACCTCCCCGGGAGCGTTTGAGAACTCCCATATATCAAGGCTGCTGAATTATACATTCCTTAAATAGAAGGCTTCAATTTATTGTTGAGTGCCTTGACAGTTGCCCTGTTTATCTGATATTGCTAATCTGACTTAATCTAATTGAATCAGAGAGAGAGAGAGAAAAAGGCTGTTTGGCGCCACAAAATTCAAGGGAACCCTCTTCCCTTTCTGACCACAAAACTTGCTGCTTAATTGCACAAATATTTGTGGGCTTAGTGGAGGTGAGTGCTAATTTGTTGTTTAGTACAAAGCTGGAAAGGTTAGGAGAGCTCTAAGCAAAGAGGACCGAAGTGCGCGTGGCATGCTAAATGCTTGGGAAAGGCTGAGGCTCCTGCAGATAGGACTCGGCAAGTAGAAGCTTGCAGAGAATCTGAAAGGAAATAGGTAAACAGAACAAGCAACAAGCAAAACAGGCAAGAACCTGTTCTAGGGGTAAAAAGGCATTTTCCCCCTCGTATGGATATGACTACATTTGCTAGTTTACTGCATTTGATTTTTGCTTTAGAAAGTGGTTTAGGAATGCTAAGGGAGGGAATGATTTAAGGAGTCATAATGCCTCAGCCTGGAAATGAGAATACTTAACAATGAGAAACAATCAAATAATTAAAAATTGCAAATATACCTTTCTTTATGCATCTCTAAAATAGGTGTAGTGTCCCATTAGGAAGATGAATTAGTTAATGACTAGGAAGCACTTGAGACCCTCAGGTGGAAGCTTTATTGCTCCATTGTTTTTATTTGTCAGAGTTAACCGTTCTGTGCGCCAAGGCAACGCTTCTCTAACTTGAACGTGTACCTGGATCCCAGGCGGTTCTTGTTAAAAGGAAGGCTCTGATTCTGCAGGTTTGGGGAGTGGCTGGAAAATCTGCATTTCGGACACGCTTCCAGCAAGTTCAGTGCTACTGGGCCACATTGGCAAAACTAGGATCTAAAATCCCTCCTTCTCAAAGTGGGCTGAACGTTGGGATCGGTTGGAGAGCTTGTAAAACACTCCCAAAGGTTCTAATTGGCCAGGCATCGGGGTTTTTAAGCACATGGCTTTGTTACTGACAGTTCACAAGTTCCTCTGCCCGCCCAGCAGTGAGCAAGCAAACCGAAAAGTCCGTGTTTGGAGCAGAGGAACGTTTACTGCAGGGCCATGCAAAGAGAATGGGCTCCTGCTCAAAAAATCCCAAACTCCCTGAAGGGTTTGGAGAAAGCGGTTTTGAAGGCCAGCTGAGGAAGGGGTGCCAACTGTGCCAATTGCGCCCGTCAGCACAACTATCCAATTGGCTGGCGGTCGGTTAGGTCAACGCTGTCGATCCTGGGGCACCCGCGGGTCAGAGGGCTGTGCTGTGACCATCAAGCAGTTAACTTGTCCCCTTTGGTGCTGGTTTACATCTGAAAAATTCAGGAAATGTGTGTGAGCTGCCGTTATCTGGGCACTTCAGGGAGGAGCTACAGCAGAGGATGGGAGGGGCCCGTGCCAGGAAGACCCCTCAGAGTCCTGCTTGCTTACAGCTCTTCCTCTCCCTCTGACAGTGAGTCAGCGTGCAGCTGGGTGTAAGGGCCACAGGGGTCTCAGGAGCAGGAGTTAGGCTCACCCCAGAAGGCGGCTCTGGGGAGGAAATGCCAAAGTGAAGTGCAGTCTCGGCTCTGGCCCTGCCATGGCGTGGTCGCTCAGCGAACCTCGACTGTTACTGACACAGCCTGGGACCTGGGACCTGGGCTGCGTGTTTGAAAGTGAAAGTGACGTCGCTCAGTCGTGTCCAACTCTTTGCGACTCCAAGGACTGTAGCCTACCAGGCTCCTCTGTCCATGGGATTTTCCAGGCAAGAGTACTGGAGTGGGTTGCCATTTCCTTCTCCAGGGGATCTTCCTGATCCAGGGATTGAACCCAGGTCTCCCGCATTGTAGGCAGATGCTTTACTGTCTGAGCTTACACCTGGACAAACATCTCCCCAAGAACAGAACACAAAGAGACTATAAGGGACTACAAATACCTGCCTGGAGGTGCTGCTGGGGCAAATCATGAGCAATGAGATACATAAAGACCCAAAACCCAACTGCCGCTTCCCAGGTGCTGGGAGCAAAAGCAGGACGCTGTGCCCCTGCCCCCAGGACCACCCGGTGGCCTTCCCAGTTGAGCCGCTCCTCTAGTCTGACCTGGGGGATCCCTCTCCAGCCCCTTTGCATTCCAGGGGCTGCCCCCGGCCCCCCTGATCAAGAGCAAGCAAGGGACCCTGTGACCTGTTTTCATGCCCTTGGGCAGCAGCGCAGATCCCATAGAGCCTGAATCCATCATCGGGCCTCTTATCAATGTCTCTTGACTGAAGAGTCCAAGCATCCCGCATGGGTAACATTAGGGGCAGCTCCGTCTGTAACAAGATACACTCCCCAAGGCGCGGACACTACCAGACGGCGGAAAGTCGGTTGTGGCAGACGCCAAGATCGGCGGAAGACGCCAAGATGGGCGGACGACCGAGGACCTCGCCGGTGTTAGAGGCGCAGCAGATTTTGCTATGTGAGCAGAAAAAGAGAGAAAGAAAGGGGCGGCTTTAAAATCCTGCGTCACAGCCCTGAGGATTCAGGGAACTTGAGAAGGAAGCTTAAAAGTATGGCTCACACTGGATAACAGGACAGCAGGCCCTCAGTTAAAAATGAAAGCACCATATGATTCAGCAATTCTACTTTTGAGTGTATTTCCAAAAGAATTGGAAACAGGACCTGGAGGAGATGCTCGTACACCTATGCTCACAGCAGCGCATTCCCAGTGGCCAAAACGTGGAAACAGCCCATGCCCAACAATGGAGGAATGGATAAATAAAATATGATATATACACACTGCAGAACCTTCTACAGCTTTGTAAAGGAAGGGAGTGCTGATGCACGCTACAATGTGGGTGAACCTCGAGGACATCATGCTGGCTGAAATGAGGCAGTCACAAAAAACAGACACTGAAGGTTCCACTTACACATGGTACCAGGAGTAGCCAAATTCACTGAAACAGAAAGTAGAACAGTACATACCAGGCGCTGGAGAAGGAGGAACGGGGAAGTACCATTTTATGAACATAAACTTTCGTTTTGGCAAGATGAAAGAGTTCTGGAGATTTGTTGCCCAACACTGTGAATTACTTCACACACATGAGCTATACGCTTCAAAACGCTTATTTCTATAGATTCAAGGACCATCTCAGTTCTCTGATGAGGAAATTGAGATTGAGAGAGAGGTTGAAGTTTTCTGAGACAGTAAGAGCTGAGATGCAAGCCAAAACTAAAACTCTGCTCTTGACTACCGCACTGCCCTATGCTTATAACACACTGTCAGTGTCTTTGATTTTAACCCCACAGGCTCATGTTACACAGTGCTTGGAAAACGCGAGCCACTCAGACTCTGCAACAGAGAAATACTAGCAGCTAAATTATTCAAGTATTTGAACAGTTTTAATACTTTTCTTCAAAAGAAAAGAGGTGGATTGAAACAAGAATGCATTTAGAAACAGTTTGACTTCATAAAAGTCTGATGTTGACGTATTATGTTAGAGAAATCCTGGATTTTTTTTTTTAAGGCAAGCAATGGCATTTATTGGGTGTACTAAAGATTTCTTGAGTTTTAACTTTACATTTAAATGTTTATTACTTTACAACTAAGTTGTAAAGTCCGATGCTGTAAAGAAGCAAGGTCTGATGCTGTAAAGAACAATATTGCATAGGAACCTGGAATGTTAGGTCCATGAATCAAGGCAAATTGGAAGTGGTCAAACAGGAGGTGGACATTCTAGGAATCAGGGAACTAAAATGGACTGGAATGGGTGAATTTAACTCAGATGACCATTGTATCTACTACTGTGGCCAGGAATCCCTTAGGAGAAATGGAGTAGCCATCATGGTCAACAAAAGAGTCCGAATTGCAGTACATGAATGCAGTCTCAAAAACGACAGAATGATCTCTGTTCGTTTCCAAGGCAAACCATTCAATATCATGGTATCCAAGCCTATACCCCAACCAGTAATGCTGAAGAAGCTAAAGTTGAACGGTTCTATGAAGACCTACAAGACCTTTTAGAAATAACACCCAGAAAAGATGTCCTTTTCATTATAGGGAACTGGAATGTAAAAGTAGGAAGTAATGAAACACCTGGAGAAACAGGCAAATTTGGCCTTGGAATATGGAATGAAGCAGGGCAAAGGCTAATAGAGTTTTGCCAAGAGAATGCACTGGTCATAGGAAACACCCTCTTCCAACAACACAAGAGAAGACTCTACACATGGACATCACCAGATGGTCAACACCGAAATCAGATTGATTATATCTTTGCAGCCAAAGATGGAGGAGCTCTATACAGTCAGCAAAAACAAGACCAGGAGCTGACTGTGACTCAGATCATGAACTCCTTATTGCCAAATTCAGACTGAAATTGAAGAAAGTAGGGAAAACCACTAGACCATTCAGGTATGACCTAAATCAGATCCCTTATGAATATACAGTGGAAGTGAGAAATAGATTTAAGGGCCTAGATCTGATAGATAGAGTGCCTGATGAACTATGGACTGAGGTTCGTGACATTGTACAGGAGACAGGGATCAAGACCATCCCCAAGAAAAAGAAATGCAAAAAAGCAAAATGGCTGTCTGAGGCGGCCTTACAAATAGCTGTGAAAAGAAGGGAAGTGAAAAGCAAAGGAGAAAAGGAAAGATATAAGCATCAGAATGCAGAGTTCCAAAGAATAGCAAGGAGAGATAAGAAAGCCTTCCTCAGTGATCAATGCAAAGAAATAGAGGAAAACAACAGAATGGGAAAGACTAGAGATCTCTTCAAGAAAATTAGAGATACCAAGGGAACATTTCATGCAAAGATGGGCTCGATAAAGGACAGAAATGGTATGGACCTAACAGAAGCAGAAGATATTAAGAAGAGGTGGCAAGAATACACAGAAGAACTGTACAAAAAAGAGCTTCACAACCCAGATAATCACGATGGTGTGATCACTCACCTAGAGCCAGACATCCTGGAACGTGAAGTCAAGTGGGCCTTAGAAAGCATCACTATGAACAAAAGTAGTGGAAGTGATGGAATTCCAGTTGAGCTATTTCAAATCCTGAAAGATGATGCTGTGAAAGTGCTGCACTCAATATGCCAGCAAATTTGGAAACTCAGCAGTGGCCACAGGACTGGAAAAGGTCAGTTTTCATTCCAATCCCAAAGAAAGGCAATGCCAAAGAATACTCAAACTACCGCACAATTGCATTCATCTCACACACTAGTAAAGTAATGCTCAAAAATCTCCAAGCCAGGCTTCAGCAATACATGAACCGTGAACTTCCACATGTTCAAGCTGGTTTTAGAAAAGGCAGAAGAACCAGAGATCAAATTGCCAACATCCGCTGGATCATGGAAAAAGCAAGAGAGTTCCAGAAAAACATCTATTTCTGCTTTATTGACTATGCCAAAGCCATTGACTGTGTGGATCACAATAAACGGTGGAAAATTCTGAAAGAGATGGGAATACCAGACCACCTGATCTGCCTCTGGAGAAATCTGTATGCAGGTCAGGAAGCAACAGTTGGAACTGGACATGGAACAACAGACTGGTTCCAAATAGGAAAAGGAGTCCGTGAAGGCTGTATATTGTCACCCCGCTTATTTAACTTATATGCAGAGTACATCATGAGAAATGCTGGGCTGGATGAAGCACAAGCTGGAATCAAGATTGCTGGAAGAAATATGAATAACCTCAGATATGCAGATGACACCACCCTTATGGCAGAAAGTGAAGAGGAACTAAAAAGCCTCTTGATGAAAGTGAAAGAGGAGAGTGAAAAAGTTGGCTTAAAGCTCAACATTCATGAAACTAAGATCATGGTATCTGGTCCCATCACTTCATGGGAAATAGATGGGGAAATAGTGGAGACAATGTCAGACTTTATTTTTGGGGGCCCCAAAATCACTGTAGATGGTGATTGCAGCCATGAAATTAAAAGACACTTACTCTTTGGAAGGAAAGTTATGGCTAACCTATATAGCATATTAAAAAGCAGAGACATTACTTTGCCAACAAAGGTCCATCTAGTCAAGGCTATGGTTTTTCCAGTGGTCATGTATGGATGTGAGAGTTGGACTTTGAAGAAAGCTGAGCACCAAAGAATTGATGCTTTTGAACTGTGGTGTTGGAGAAGACTCTTGAGAGTCCCTTGGACTGCAAAGAGATCCAACCAGTCCATTCTAAAGGAGATCAGTCCTGGGTTTTCATTGGAAGGAATGATATTGAAGCTGAAACTCCAATACTTTGGCCACCTCATGCAAAGAGCTGACTCATTGGAAAAGACTCTGATGCTGGGAGGGATTGGGGGCAGGAAGAGAAGGGGACAACAGAGGGTGAGATGGTTGGATGGCATCACCGACTCGATGGACATGAGTTTGAGTGAACTCTGGGAGTTGGTGATGGACAGGGAGGCCTGGCGTGCTGCAATTCATGGGGTCGCAAAGATTTGGACACGACTGAGTAAGTGAACTGAACTAACTGAACTTACAACTAAGTATAAACTTGAGATTATTTTTAATGCTTCATTTAGAAACAAGAAAAGCCACATAGAATACTTCTGAAATGGCAAGGGGATAAAGAAATATATACAAATACATGCATATATACACATGATCACCTATACACAAATAAGGGAGCCAGTGTAATTCTGAAAAAAGAAGGAAGAATTAGACAAAATGCCTGTTTTTGAGAGCAGTCTGAGGAGATGCAGCATGAATTCATGGGATTACTCAAGAGCAAGGCTTCATAAAGTAATACACTACCCGGTATGTGTGCATTAGTCGCTCAGTCATGTCTGACTCTCTGTGACCCCATGCGCTGTAGCCCGCCAGGCTCCTCTGTCCGTGGAATTCTCCAGCAAGAATACTGGAGAGGGTAGCTACTCCCTTCTCCAGGGGGTCTTCTTGAGCCAGGGGCTGAACCCGGGTCTCCTGCATTGCAGGCAGCTTCTTCACCATCTGAGCCACCAGGAAAGCCTCATATTACCTCTGTATTCACCTCTCACTGTGTGATAGACGCTGTTATGGGTGTTCTCCAGGTCTCATTTCCCTGGCCCCTCATAGCCACCCTGTAGGTTAGAGGTGATGGTCCCCAATCCGGATGAGAACCCTGGGGCCCAGGGAGATGGACAGACCTGCCGCAGGTCTCATGGCAAGTCAGGAGCAGAGTGAAGAGCCAGACCCAGGCCTTTCTAACTGCTGCACTTGTGGTCTGCAGGGACCCCACTGCAGGGAAGAATGGGCCACTCATCACTGAGGGGAGCCAGGCAGCGTCCAGCAGGCTGAGGACGTGGGAGCTTACGGAGAGTGACGGCAGAACCTGGGATGATGTTCCTGTGCATGCACCCCATCCACCCTGTCCCTCCCACATGCTGATGGGAGTCCAGAAGCTGCTGGCTTCTGGGCTGTTCTACTGTGCCACAGGCCATCCCTTTTAAAACTCAGATATTGATTTGTGACAGAGTTCAAAAGGATGTATACATCTATTCCATAATATGAACTACTTTATCAGGCTGTGAACACTCCAAACGCACTGGAGATCTAAACCTCAAGGAATGGGAAAGCAGAGGGTCAGGAGAGCGGGTGTGTGACGCCCACGGCGGGGCAGCGTCAGAAGCAAACTCAGAAAGATGAGGCCTGGGATGCCCAAGAAAAGGGGCAGATTGTGGGGCCTGTGAAGTAACCCTTCAGCTTCACCCTTTTCCAAAGTGAGTCTTGAGATGACCTGTGAAGGACACATTCCAGAGTAGAAAGAGGGCCTTCTTGACACAAACTAAGATGGACAAGACAGAGTGGACAGTAAAGGGGATCTGGTCTGCTTAGAGAAGGCGATCTGTGTTGGGAGAAGTGAGATTAGGGGTCCGCTGGAAGAGATGAGATTCATGACTTAGCACGTGAATGAACAGGTGGTAAGAATGGAGGTGGTGGTGAGCCACTGCACGGGTCAGACTGGAAAAGGGATGCGCCCAGCTGGGACTGATGAAAAGAGAAAAGCGAAACAAAAGCTTTCTGGCACAGCTCGGATGTTGTTGACCTTCACTAGGGTAGTGAACATCAAAACGGAACAAAGGAGAGACACTAGGGGAATACGGCAAAAGGTAAGGGGGAGAGTCGGGGAATGAATTTTAGCTGCAGACACTTAAGTTCTTAAACAAATAGGAAAGTTAAAAGTTTAGGTAAGGAGATAAATTCAACTTAAGATTATAGCAAATATGAGTTCATAGTAGTAAATTCAATGCAGACTCCATCATTTTTAAAATTCTTTTAAATGCTGTAGAATTATTGAATTATAATAATGCCAGCTACTATTCATAGAACACTTTGTGAATTCCCAGACACTGTTAGGTATCAGCTCATTGAGTTGTTGGAGCTGGAATTGAATCTGTGACTTCTGGCTCCATCTAGATTCTACAGTGATTTTTCCAACCTGATTTCTAGGCCTCTCTTCCCAGTGACTAGGGGTTTAAGATGGCCAAATTAACCTGAACAAAGAGTTTTGGCCACTGGTGAGAAGGGAGTATTTATTCTACAAAAATGTCAGTACTTACTGAGACCTCTTTAAGTAACTATAGGTTGGCAGCTATTTTTCCTGCAAGTTGAATATTCTCGGAATTGTAACCACCATATGATAAAGTAGGCATCTTTGTTATCTGCTCTGCCCTTTACTACTTTGGTATTCTGTCTTTAAAACGATACATATACTGGCCAATCCCTAAAGTGAATAATGAAAATCTCCAGGGACCAGAGGTCTTGGTTAATGTGGCTAGCAAATAACAAAACTAGTATTGAAGTGATAGATCAAACGACTCCGTCCAGGTCAAGCACCAGGGGATACACTGGTTTCCTTTTTTTAAAAGATAGTTTTGCGTGCGTGATGAGTCACTTCAGTCATGTGCAACTCTTGGCAGCTGTACAGACTGCAGCCCGCCAGGATCCCCTGTCCATGGGATTCTCCAGGCAAGAATACCAGAATGGGTTGCCATGCCCTCCTCCAGGGGATCTTCCTGACCCAGGGATAGAAGCCAGGTCTCCTGCATTACAGGCAGATTCTTTATTGTCTGAGCCACCAGGGATGCCACCTGAGAAGCCCTTTAACTGCTTTATTAAAGTATAATTTGCATACCATAAAACTCATCAGTTGTAAATGTAAAAATCCACTCATTTAAATTAACATATTCAGTTCACTTCAGTTGCTCAGTCATGTCCGACTCTTTGCGACCCCAAGGAACTGCAGCACGCCAGGCCTCCCTGTCCATCACCAACTCCTGGAGCTTGCTCAAACTCACGTTCATCAAGTCAGTGATGCCATCCAGCCATCTCATCCTCTGTCATCCCCTTCTCCTCCTGCCCTCAATCTTCCCCAGCATCAGGGTCTTTTCCAATGAGTCAGTTCTTCACATCAGGTGGCCAAAGTATTGGTGTTTCAGCTTCAACATCAGTCCTTCCAATGAACACCCAGGACTGATCTCCTTTAGGATGGACTGGTTGGATCTCCTTGCAGTCCAAGGGACTCTCAAGAGTCTTCTCCAACACCACAGTTCAAAAGCATCAATTCTTTGGTGCTCAGCTTTCTTCACAATCCAACTCTCACATCCATACATGACCACTGGAAAAACCACAGCCTTGACTAGACGGACCTTTGTAGGCAAAGTAATGTCTCTGCTTTTTAATATATTCTCTAGTTTGGTCATGGAGAAGGCAATGGCACCCCACTCCAGTACTCTTGCCTGGAAAATCCCATGGATGGAGGAGCCTGGAAGGCTGCAGTCCATGGGGTCGCTAGAGTCAGACGACTGAGCTACTTCACTTGCACTTTTCACTTTCATGCATTGGAGAAGGAAATGGCAACCCACTCCAGTGTTCTTGCCTGGAGAATCCCAGGGACCAGGGAGCCTGGTGGGCTGCCATCTATGGGGTCACACAGAGTCGGACACGACTGAAGTGACAGCAGCAGCAGTTTGGTCATAGCTTTTCTTCCAAGCTTTTCTTTCATAGCTTGGGCTTCCCTAGTGGCTCAGCTGTTAAAGAATCTGCCTGCAATGTGGGAGACCTGGGTTTGATCTCTGGGTTGGGAAGACCCCCTGGAGAAGGGAAAGGCTACCCACTCCGCTATTCTGGCCTGGAGAATTCCATGGGGTCACAGAGAGTCGGACGTGACTTTCATTTTCACTAAATCAACTTGTTAATTTTTAGTAAATTTCTGGAGTTTTGCAACCATCACCGCATTGAATATTGCCATCATCCCAAGACGTTTTCTCATGCCTGTTTCCAGTTAATCCCTGCTCCTGTCCGCAGCCCCAGGCAGCCATTGGTCTGCTTTCTGTCTGTACCAATTTATCTGTTCTAGAGATTTCATATAAATGGAATCACACAGTATGTAGTCTTTCTTCTCTCTGTGCTTTGAAAGAAGATAGAAGTCTGGCTTCCTTCACTTAGCATGTTTTTTAAGTTCCTTCCATGTTTTAGCAAGTATCAGTTGGTGATGGACAGGGAAGCCTGGAGTGCTGCAGTTCATGGGGTCGCAAAGAGTTGGACGCGACTGAGCGACTGAGCTGAGCTGAGCTGATTGCTCAAAAACATTCCAACCATTCACTTATCCATTCACCTGCTGATGGCTATTTAGCTTGTTTCCAGTTTTGGTTCACTATGAATAATGCTGTGATGAGCATTTGCATACATGATTGTGTGGAGGTATCTTTTCATCTGTCTTGCTTAGATTCCTAGAACTGAAACTGCTTCTGGAATAGCCGAGCCACTTTATGTTTCCACCAGCAGTATATGCAAGTTCCAATTTCTCCACAGGCATCCTTCTCAACATTTGGTGACATGGGTCTTTTTAAAACTAGGGCCACTCTACTGGGTGTATACTTGTGTCTCACTGTGACTTTCACTTGCGTTTCTCTAATGACCGATGGTGTTAAGTATACATTTATATGCTTACTAGTCATTCAGATTCCCTTTTTGGAGAAGTATCTATCAAATCTTTTGCCAATTTTATATATTGAATTGTTTGTCTTCTTTTTCCTAAGCTTTAGTTATTCTTTATATATTCTAAATAAAGTCTTTTATTAGATATATGATTTGCAAACATTTTCTCTAAGTCTGAAGTTGTCTTTTGACTGTCTTAATGGTAGCTTTTGAAACACAAAAACTCAGTTTGGTCAAGTCCAACTTGCCAGTTTTTTCTTTTTAGGACTGTGCTTTTACAAAGATTTTCTCCTGTATTTTTTTTGAAGTTTTATTGTACTCCTGTGCTTCTGTCTACAATCCATTTTTGTGGGGTAAGGGTTTAGAGTCCTTTTTTTTTTTTTGGTATGATTTTTTTTTTCTTTACAGCACCTACATAAGGAATATACGAATAAAGCTGTGTTTATTGGAGTTACAGAGAATCTAGTATGTTTTTAATGTATTCTGGAGATCTAGCATCAAAGAATACCTACAATTTGAGTCCTTGAAGGTGAAGATGCTTTTGGTGGGGAAAATGGTCTCTGTGCTTCAATAGAAGCACAAGAGAGGAGAGGACAGAGCTTAGAGATGTTGCAAGCGTGTCCTTCCCGGGTCAGGCAATCAGAATCTGCTGGTTGCTGTCCTAAGGAGAAATACTCATCTGGTCTCAGCCTAGAAATGAAGAGCGGTATTTAAATGGCCTGCCTAGCATGCTGGGCATCGCCTAGTCTATCTGCTTGGTCAATAGATAAAGATCAATTCTGTTTCTTCTCACAGGTCTGCATTTCTTTAATTACAGGTGTGCTTTGGGCACGAGAGGGGGAAGCGAGGACAAGGTGATAAATTAGGGTAAACTACATGTAGAGGCAGTTGCGTTGACTTATCAGGGAGATGGCAATCTTGTACTGGATCCAGTAGAATGCAGACACTTTTAAAGGCACAGGGACCTTCAAAAATCACCCCCTTCCCCAGGCACCAGTCCCTTTAAATCTGCGGTAGCCGTTAGATCCTCATTCTCTAAACTGAAGTTTTTCGATTCTTCCCAGTTATCACAGGAGCCTTCATAAACAACCGCCACTGGGCTAATAAATCACACCTTCAGGGAAGAGAAACAAACAGTGATGAGGATGAGAGCGATGGAGGAAAGGCCACATGCTCGGGGCGGCTTCCTGTGGACTGCGCGGGAAGGAGAGGATGCGCGGGGCTGGGTGGGCGGGGAGCGGGCCAGGGCTGCTCTGGGCCTCCTCCGAGAGCAAAGCCAGGTCAGCATTGGCTTGAGCTGATGCCGTCACCCACTGCTTTAGAATTCATTCTGATTCCACACTATTGTTAACTTATAATCCTTCAGGGTTGGTGGGTCGGGGGGAGTCCTCATCGCCAAAAAAGTTAAAATGTCTTTTATACCAAACGTGCATCTCAGAGCCACCCCTTCTCTTTTCAGAGATAACTGCTTGTTTATTGTGACACCTTCTGGAACTTGCCACTCCATGGACGTGCATACACAAATTCCATAAAGCATGTGAGAGTCTGGAGTTTTCTTACATAGATCATGACCCACCCTGAACCTTGCTTTTTTCATTCATTAATATTGATATTGCATATATTTACATTTCTAGTATATTACTACAACATTTCTCAGAGATCTTGCCACACCAGGACACAGAGACCGCCCCATTCTAGGGGTCCAGATGTGGTGCCTTGAATGCTGAAGAGTGTATCCTGTGCAGTTGGATCACATGGACCCAAATCTCACTTTTGTCCCTGCTGGAGAGGCTGGAAATTTACTGACTCTCGCTGTGCTTCAGTTTCACACTGCTAAAATGGGCATAAGGACAGTATCTATGCCATATTAAAAGTTAATACATGAAAAGCCCTTAGAACAGGGTCTGGTGCATTGTAAGCAACAAAGAAATGTTTATCCGTTGTTAATCATTTAAATGGCTACATGGTAGGTCTGTGCTATGGTGTAGTTTCTAATTGATGTATGCTTAGATCATCAATAAGTGTTGCTATTATTAATACAGAGTACTTTCCCTAAACATGCTTCCTTATGTATCTTTATGTATGTATTCCTACCCTATGTGTTTCTGTAGGGTAGAGACAAAAAGTGGAACTCCACAAGGAAGGGATTACTTGTCAGATACAGCAGTTTTGCCAAATTGGCTTCCAATTTATATTCCTGCCCAAAAAAGAGAGCACCAAATTTTCCATACTCTTGCCATCAATTACTGTTTCAAACATTTTATTCCTCTAAAGAACGAAAAATAATCTTTCTTTCATGTTTTCATCTGAATGTCTCAAATTACTAGTGGGAACAAAAATATGTTCATGTTTATTGCTCACTGAGTTTTCCTCAAGGTGAATTCCCTCCTCACAGTCTTTGGCCATTTTTATATCGAACTGTTTGATTTGTGGACCCTGTTGATATATTCTGCAGAAGGACACTGAGTTTGTTATATGCTGCCCATATCCTCCCCCCTCCCCCAATCTAAGTATTAATTTGTTAAAGTTCTCCAAGGGAACGTAACCTGTTCTCAACCTGTCCTGTCATCAGTGGGCTCTCAGGAGGATTAAACCACAAGGATACCACTATGGCCACGCTCAAACCACAGCTCTAATAAAAGATGACGTGGCCCAGATGGGGACTCAGCTCAGAAAATGATTGGTGTGCCAGACACTGCCCAGCCTTGGCTGGTTCAGGCAGGAATGCTTCTCTAAGAGCCTCTGAATGTTGTGTTTCTGATTACTTCTGCATCCTGAGCTGCAGCTACCCCGGGAATGTGGTTCCCGGTGAGGACGTGGTGAGCTGCCAGCCTCTGGGAGGAAACACAACAAGCTCTGGCATAATAGATGTGAGTGATGGAGAATGAACATGAACCCTTGCAAAGGTCTCCTGGGACCTTCTATTTAAAGTGGCAGTACCCACATCGCTAGAAGCAGGTAGAAAGGCTGAAGGCTGAGCCCAGAGCAGACCCACTGAATCTGCATTTCAGTGAGACCCGCTCAGGTGGTTCCTGTGCCCACTACAGTCTGAGAAGCACACCGCTAAGGCTGTTTAAACAGGCCAGAAGTACCTGTGGGGTGGGCCTAGGGTTTCAATTACCATCAGTTATGAGTTGAACCGCAGTCCCTAAAATTCCCTATTGCCGGAGTCCAGCCCTGGTGGATCCAGGGAATTCGAAGCGGGGACGGTATCGGCGAGGATCAGGAAACAACTGCTTAATTAAACGTTAATTAAGGATATAAAGAGTAATAGAATAAGGATAGCTCAGTGAGGAAATTCAGTGGATAAAAGAGGCCGAATAATTCAGCCAGAAGGTGAGAGAAAGAACGACATGGGGAGACCAAGTTTCTTTGAACAAGGCCCGCACTTTATTTTCCAAAGTAGTTTTTATACCTTAAGTTATGCATAGAGGATAATGGGGGAGGGGGTAGAGTCATGCAGCAAGCCAGGCTTTCTTCCTGCAAACTTATCATATGCAAAAGTTTAGGTGATTTGCATCATCTTCTGGCCCGGAGGCCTGTTAACATTTTAAGAAACTTATTTTTCTCCAAAGGTGATTATTCTAAAGTCAGGCGCCACCCTCCAAAAGCATTAGATAAAGTTGCATTCCTATAGGGCAAAGGTGTGGTGGGCTATAACAAGAAAAAGAATTAACTCAAGGGTCCAAGATTACAAACATTAAAGCTACTACTTACACCAATTACATTAATCAATACACTGCCAGGGACACAGCAGGTAAGGGATATAGAAACTTAGCAGCAAACATTGGCCCAACAAGTGAAAAACCCTTCACCAATACAATTTCTAATCAATCTTAACTGCTCAAAGGAATCTGTATTCAGACAGTTTAGAACATCTCATGTCTCTCACAGTTGGGAGGCTCTGAGCAATCACATGTGGCTGGAAAAACCTATTCAGGCAGGCTAGAGGATTTCCAAAGGAGTTTGTAGGTTGAAGCACTATCACACCCAGGAACTTTATTAACTGGAGCTGTAAGCTAACTCTTTTTTCAGAGAGAGGCAGTGGGGGACAGCCCCCCATAAAGCCAGAGGTGTAGGTGAGAGCACAAAGCAGAAAGTAGGCAGACTCTGGTTTTGGGGGTATATGCTCGAGAATTACCAGGGGACTCCTGAGGCTCGATCCCGCCTTTGCGTATGCCCAGCCTCCTTCCTCCTGACCTTTGCCAGGGGCGGAGCTCCTGCTCCCGGCACCCTATGTTGAGTCCTGAGCCCTCAGCCCACCAGAAAAGTGAAAGGCGCTCAGCCGTGTCCGAGCCTGTGTGACCCCATGGACTGTAGTCTGCCAGGCTCCTGTGTCCATGGGATTCTCCAGGCAAGAACACTGGAGTGGGTAGCCATTCCCCTCTCCAAGGGATCTTCCCAACCCAGGGATCAAACCCAGATCTCCTGCGTTGCAGGTGGATTCTTTACTGTGAGCCACCAGGGAAGCCAGAAGGTGACCTTAGTTGCAGACAGGGTTGCTTCAGATGTTGTTAGTTAAGATGAGGCTATACCAGGCCAGGCTGGAGCCTTGATGCAGTATAACTGGAGTCCTTGTAAAAGGGGACGCTGGGCACAGGAGAGCGTCCTGTGAGGATGAAGGCAAAGGTCAGGTGGTGCAGCAGAAGCCAGCAGTGCCGGATTTCATTAGCAAACCCCCAGGAGCTAGGAGTGAGCCTTGGAACCCACCCTCGCAGCCCAAAGAAGGAACCCACCCTGCCAATGCTGAGGTCTTAGACGCCCAGCCTCCGGGGCTGGGAGACAAGGCAATTCTGTTGTTTAAGCCCCTAGTTGGTGGACTTTATTACAGCAGCAAAGTAACATACCGTCCCATGGGTTTCCCCTGATGGAGGAGCTAGGCATGCAACGCCCTGGAAAAGACACGCCCCGGTTTATCTTCTGGATGATGAAAACATGTAGGTGGAATAAACAGGGCTCAAGACATCAGCTCCCTCTCAGGCAGTCAGTCCCTCTCTCACCACCTTCTGCATGTTGTTCTCATTTCACAGGGCGTCAGCACTTGGCACCCTGACAGTGTGCATGCCCGGGACGCGTGCAGCTCACTCCCTGCCCTTAAATAAAGTGGGAAACAGGTGCGGAGAAGGGCTGGCTGATGGGATAACCCTGTGATCTTGTTTCTGCTCAGGTGTTGTAACTAATGGGCTGTTTAGAGGCGGTTTGTTCTGATGGAATCAAAAGAAAAAAAAAAGTATATTTGAAAGAGAATCCATTTCTTTCTTGGTCACTCATTAGTGACTCAGAACAGTTAGGTGCATGGTTCCTGAAATTGTAGCAGAGACAAGCCACCTTCTTTTAATCACAGTTGCTTCCTACTCAAGCTTTCTTGAAGTGGACAGCACTTGGAAGCAAGGTGTTCTGCCGCAGACTACCCTTCACTTACTTTTATCTGTGTGCATTTGAATACATTTTATTAGTCCTAAATATATCCTTTAGAACAGTGCCTGATTCTTTTCAGAAAAAATGTATTCTGGATAAGCCACAAAGTCCTAAGTATGGTATGGGGAACTATATTCCATGTCCTGTGATAAACCGTGATGGAAAGGAATATTAAAAGGAATGTATATGTGTGTATAATTGAATTATTTTGCTGTACAACAGAAATTAACACACATTGTAAACCAACTGTATTTCAATTAGAAAGAAGAAAAAAATTCTAGTAGCATTAACTTATGTTTTTTGGGTAGTTAAATGCGCTAAGCTCAGAACTTACCCTTGGTCTAAGGATTGTTGCACTTAATCTTCACTGCATCCATTTGACACAGGTGATGTGAGTATCCCCATTATACAGGTGGGGAAACTGAGGCACAGAGAAGTTAACTTAGCTGCTCATACACAGCTACAGAGACATGAGGCTTAATCTTGACTGGCACCTTCAGTGGAATATGCATAACCACAGCTCTACAAGGAAGCCTCCCTCAAGACATTCAGACACATGGTGCTCCCAAAGGGTCTTTTTTTTTTTTTTTCCACAGGCACCACGTGGCAATGGGTGCAGGAAGTAGTGGAGAGGGGTAGGAAAGGCATATTGAGAGTTTGGTCTGGAGATAGCTAAATCCAGCCAGAACAATCAAACCCATTCTTTAGATCACCATCACCAAGTCAAAACTGTCCCCAGAGAAGTCGGCAATAGAATCCAGCGCAGGGCTCTCAAATCCATCTTGCAGCAGAATCCCCTGGGGGGCTTGTTAGACACAGATCCAGGTTTCCCCAGAAGTCTTCCGGATTCAGTCGGTCTTGGGTGGAGCCGAGAATTTTCCTTCCTTACAAATACTCAGGTGATGCTGACACTGCTTCTGAGGACCAGACTCTGAGAATCACTGGACTAGAGGGAAGGAACACAGTTTCTGAGTCCTCGAGAGCTAAACCCCAGGCCCAGCCCACCACTGACCTCCTGTGTGAGCCTGGGGAGGTTTCTAACCTCCTTTGTGCCTTCCTTAGTACAAAACGACCAAGGATTGCACCTGGTCTGTTGCAGCTATTGTAAGGCATGAGTTGGGGATTGTCTATGTTAAAAGTCAGCACAGGACCTGGTACTTGATGAGCATTCGGCAAACACTCGCTGCCACCACCATCACTTCCACCACCGCCGCATTTGACTTTTAAATTTAAAAAATGTTTAAAAAATCTTTTAAAACAAAAATTTCAAATTAAAATTCTTTTTATTTTTTTAATTTTTATTATTTTTTGCACCCTTTCTATTGCTATGGATGCATGAGTGTGGGCTCAGTTTTAACTAAGTCCTGTTTGACTCTGTGACTCCATGGACTGCAGCCCGCCAGGCTCCTCTGTCCATGGGATTTCCCAGGCAAGAAGACTGGACTGGGTTGCCATTTCCTTCTCCAGGGATCTTCCCCACCCAGGGTTTAAACCCATGTCTCCTGTTTGGCAGGTGGATTCTTCACCACGGAGCCACCAGCTAAGTCCTTTTCTTCCTATGTGTGTATGTGTGTTTGTGTGTGTGTGTTACTTGCTCAGCTGTGTCTGACTCTTTGCGACACCATGGACTGCAGCCCTCCAGGCTCCTCTGTCCATGGGATTCTCCAGGCAAGGATACTGGAGTGGCTTGCCATTCCCTTCCCAGGAGATCTGCCCGGACCCAGGATTCGAACCTGGGTCTCCTGCATTGCAGGCAGATTCTTTACCTTCTGCGCCACCAAGGAAGCCCTTTTCTTCCTATGCGTACAGTTTATTCCTGTGCCTTCCTTCTTATCTCTTACATGCTAGGCCTCTGTGTTTCTGTGTGAAAAACGTTTCTTCCTGATATGTCCTATGTCACAGGTTTGTTGAAAGCATCAAATGAGTTACTCTGTATAAAGACTTCAGCATCACGCCTCATCCTACAGAGGTCGTTGTTATTTCTTCTCCCTACCGTTAACCATCCATTGTACTAAGCATTTTATTACATTATTTCATATGATTCTCACAGTAACCTATAACGTAGGAAACATTAGGATAATTTTACAAACGACAGAGCTAGAGCAATAGAGGTCAAGTTACCTGCTCAAGGCCACTCCGTGACTGAGTCAAGACTTAAATGCAGGTCTCTTTGACTGAAGGGTAAACACTGTTCTTCACATTAGGGTTCATTTCAGAATGGACTGAGGCCCCTTGAATTGGACATGCTAAGAGAAAGCTTTAATTTATAAATGTAAGTATAGAGAAATAGTTCCCCTTATGGGTCCAGGAAATGGGTGAAAGCTTGCTGCCGTGATAACCCCTGTCTCTTTTGGGATGATCAAGGTGACTTCCAGCTTATAAAAATTCACTCCAAAGGAAAACAGAACCGCCAGGAACTAGATGTATCCACATTTTCTTATTCACTAGCTGAAGAGCATTCTTCTATTTCCCGGTCTTATCCCTTGTTCCCTTGCTGGGTCATCATCTAGCCGCACAGAGGGACGTTGAAATAGTAGTTGTAATCCTTTGAAACTGACATGTGCAATGTCAAAATGTTAGATTCAGATTTCCCTGAAGAAAGAGGTATACCCAGAGAAGCTAAGCTCCTGCTTCAAATCCACCCGAGTTAACTACAAGATGAAAATTCTTTTTCTTTCTGTAATTACTGAGATGGTCCCCACAGATGCTTGTTATGGTAGACTGGTACCAACTGTCAGGGAGTGTGCATAGGTGGCTTTCAAGGTTATGGAGGAGGGAACCACAGGCTTGACCTAGGAGTAGAATGCCTTCCAACTGAGGCATGTGGTTAATGTTTGCAGGAAGGAGAAGCCTCCAGCAGTAGAAGATCACATTTCTATTTACCTGGAGGCAGAAAAAATCATAAACAGATGCTCTCGAATGTTGCACCAGCTATTTGACTTCCCAACCAAACACCTCCTCAACTACCTCGGGTTTTGGGGAGGGAGAAGCAGCTTTAATTTGTTTTCCTGTTATCTCTGAGTCCTTTTAAAAATATAAAATAAAATCTTTTAGGATAACAGAACATGTGTACAGAATGTGGTGGGAGCCAGAAGTTATCCCATAGCTCTGGCCTCTGACCAGTTTGCCTGGGAGGATTTATTTTAAGCTATTCTTATCTGAATTCGTCTGGCTGTGCCAGCATGGAAGCTAATTCTCTGACAATAAGCCTGCTGGGGTGTGTTTGGGTCTCTGTTTGTTTGTTTTGATGTGTACAAAGCCTGCAAAGTGGAGAGCGGCATCACACTCAGCTCGAAATAAGAGGCGCAGGCTGGCACCACGGGGATGCAGGCGATATTTGGGAGCTGGGTAGTGAACATGCAGGCACTTCAGGGAAAATGTAGGTAGGCACATTCCCTCCCAGCAGGAGACCCCGAAGCCCAGGGTCTCTTGAGATGAATAGGGCTCCACGAATGCAAAACACCAGCATGTCAAGATTTCTGGGAGGAGACATGCAGAAATTTCTGCAGAACAGGGAAGTGAGTAAAAATGGCCCAGCTCCGGGCCTCTGACCCAGGGATTTCACGCCATTTCTGCAACCAGCTGGGGGTGGGAGGATCCTGGGCTCATCGTCTTCGGAGGCCTTCCAGTCTCGTTGTCATAGTGGATGAAACCTCTGCTTCAGTGTCTTATCCCAGGGGTTTCCAAGCCCCCCGCCGGGGATTAGTACCAGCTCCAGGCCTGTTAGGACCTGGGCTGCACAGCAGGTGAGCCGCGGGTGAACCAGCGACACTTCACCAACCTCCAGCGCCCCCCATCGGTCACATTGCCGCCTGGCCTCCGCCCCTGTCGGATCGGTGGTGGCGTTAGATTCTCACAGGAGCATGAACCTACTGTGAACTACACACGGGAGGGGTCTAGGCTGCTCGCTCCTTATGAGAATCTAACGCCTGGTGATCTGATTCTCTGTTATGGGGAGCTGTGTGATTATTTCATTATATATCACAGTGTAATAGTAATATAAATAAAGTGCACAATGAATGTAATGCCCTGGAATCATATGCTGTTGTTCATTCAGTCAGTCGTGTCCCACCGCTTGAGACCCCACAGACTGCAGCACGCCAGGCTTCCCTGTCCTTCCCTCTCTCCCAGAGTTTGCTCAAACTCCTGTCCATTGAGTCAATGATGCCATCCAACCATCTCTTCCTCTATCATCGCCTTCTCCTCCTGCCTTCAATGTTTCCCAGCATCAGGGTCTTTTCCAGTGAGTCGGCTCTTCTCATCAGGTGGACATAGCACTGGAGCTTCAGCTTCAGCATCAGTCCTTCCAATGAATATCGAGCATTGATTTCCTTTAGGACTGACTGGTTTGATCTCCTTGCAGTCCAAGGGACTCTCAAAAGTCTTCTCCAGCAGCACAGTTCAAAAGCATCAATTATTTGTTGTTCAGCCTTCTTTATGGTCCAGCTTTTACATTAGAGTGAGTATCATCTGCATACCTGAGGTTGTTGATATTTCTCCCAGCAATCTTGACTCCAGCTTGTGATTCATCCAGCCTGGCGTTTTACATGATGTACTCTGCATGTAAGTGAAATAAAACAGTGACAATACACAGCCTTGATATACTCTTTTCTCAATCCTGAACCAGTCAGTTCCATACAGCATTCTGTTACTTCTTGGCAGTTCTCAGGAGACAGGTCAGGTGGCCTGGTATTCCCCATCTCTTTAAGAGTTTTCCATAGTTTGTTGTGATCCACACAAAGGCTCTAGCATAGTCAATGAAGCAGTAGTTTTTCTGGAATTTCCGTGCTTTCTTTATGAACCAGTGAATGCTGGCAATTTGATCTCTGCTTCTTCTGCCTTCCTAAGCCCGGCTTTTACATCTGGAAATTCTGGGTTCACATAATGCTGAACCCTACCTTGAAGGATTTTGAGCATCACCTTCCTAACTTGAATTAACTTCCTCAAGGCCAAACTCTTTCATCTCTGCCTCACTTCACTTCACTGCAAACTTTGTCTCTCAAAACTGCTCCATGCCAACATTTCCCCCAGTACGGTTCTGCACAGATGTCCATGAGCACTTGTCTTCCCCCCTCTTCTCTCCCTGCTCCTTCACCAGGCTTCTGATATAACCCAGACCTCCTAGCCCCCTTGGTATCCCCCCAGCCCTCTTCTTGGAAATCCTGTGGTCTGTCAAAGCTCACAAGGTCAGGATATTGATGTTGAGCTGAGGGGTCGGTCGCACAGTCGTGGGGTTGGATCTCAGGGGACCTTGAGTCTATCCCAGCATATTTTGAATTGTTCTCTGACCAAGTCCCTCCAGTCCCCCCAGTGCTTTGTTCTGAACCTCTGGCCTCTCTAATACCCCTTCCTCCAGCCCCTGGCTCTTCCTTAGAGAGAAACTGCCTGACTGCTTGGCTTACCCAGAGGACTAAGGGGAGACTCCATAAGAATCCTGTTTCTCTTCACCTCGAAATCACTCATTGTCAGCTTCCCCTTGCCCTTATTTCAGAAGAAGAGATATTCCCCTTTCCTGCCGAGACTCACTCATCCTTATCCACGGTCTGGATCCTACCCCTTACAGCTTCGGCTATGGTTCATCTCGTCCCCATCATCCTTTCTATTAGGTCAAATTCCTCTCGCTAATTCTTACTGAATTAGCGACCTTCCACAGTAAAAGTAATATCTTTACTTGTCCTTAAAATCATATTAAATTATCAATTTCCTCTGGCCCTTCTTCAACAACCAAGTTTAATGAAAGAGATATCTTGGCAGATGAATGGAGAAAGAAGATGTGGTTCACATATACAAGGGAGTATTAGTAACAAGGAGGATAAAGGAGAAAGAAGATGTGGTTCATACATACAAGGGAGTATTAGTAACAAGGAGGATAAAACCGCCATTTGTAGCACCACGGATGGACCTAGAGATTGTCCTACTGGGTAAAGCACGTCAAAGACAAACAGCACGAGCTATGGCTTACATGTAGAACCTAAAAAAGTATACACAAATGCATTTATCTACAAAACAGAAACAGGCTCACAGACATAGAAAACAAATCCATGGTTACCAAAGGGGACAGGGGGAAGGATACATTAGGAATTTGGAGTTAACATACACATATGCGTCCTCTGTGTGCCCCTATGGACTGTAGCCTGCCAGGCTCCTCTATCCATAGGATTCTCCAGGCAAGAACACTGCCCTCCTCCAGGGGATCTTCTCAAAGCAGGGATCAAATCTGTGTCTCTTACAGCTCCTGCCCTGACAGGCGGGTTCTTTACCACCAGTGCCACCTGGGAAGCCCTGCACGCGCGCACACACACACACACACACACATGCACACACACACATGCACACACGCACACACACACGCGCGCACGCACACATGCACACACGCACACGCACATGCACACACGCACACACACACGCACACACACATGCACACACACACAAGCACACACACGCGTGTGCATGCACACACGCACACACACGCACATGCACACACGCACACACGTGCACACACACGCACACACTACCATATATAAAAGAGAGAACCACAAGGACCCGCAGTGCAGCACAGGGAAGTACACTCAATGCTCTGTAACAACCCATATGGGAAATAATCTGAAAACAATATAAAACAATATGTGTATACATATGACTCACTCTGCTGTATACCTGAAACCAATATGACATTCTTAATCAAATATATGTTGATAAAAAAAATAAGTGCATAAAAAAAAGAGATATCTCAACACATACATACTTTGCAACTCAGGTTCTTTATGTCTGGACTCTCTTTCTCTATCAAGAAAAACTCTCCCCTCCAGTAAAACCAGGGAAAATGGCAACCCCCACAGCCAGCTTTGCCTTGGTTTCTGTGATCCGGGGCCATCTTGTTTCTTCTGCCTTTTAGACGGTTTCTCTTCTACCTTTTAAATTTTCATTACAGTTTTGCTCAAGGGTTTCTCCTCAGTGTTGCTGCCTCTAGGCTGTCTGTCAACAATCTCACATACGTTCCTGTCCCAAATGCCATTACCACCCAAATAACTCCTTAAAGAAATTCTAACCTTGTCCCAAGATCCACCTCATAAATCCGACTTTCAGCTGGATCACAAATGAATAGTAACAATGATAATAACATCTACAGTTTACTCAGCTCCTACTATGTTCCAGACACAGTGCTAGGGTGATTATTTAAATGATCTTATTTCACTTCCTCCACAGCCCCACAGTAGATATTGCATACTCTTTACAGAGAAACATATCAGGGCTCAGAGAGGTAGGAAGCTTGCTTGAGATTATCTATTTTATAGTGCAAGACTGGTACTTGAGCTCTGATCCCAGAGAAAGCATATAGCTAAGGTTATAGGATCAGAAAGCTGGTCCTGACTCTGACATGAACTGGGTCTGGGTCTGACTGCTTCGGTGAGCCCTAGTGGGCCACTGTTCTCTAGTCTATGAAATGTGGGTGATGGATCCCACTAGTGTTACTCAACTCTGAACTTTCAGGTTTTTATAATTCTAAAATTGAGGCATCTTAAATCCAACAAGATTGAAAACAGTTGCTTGATCATATTTGTTCAAACCTGTTGTACTCCATTTGGGCTTAATCAATTCAGAATTACTGTTAGTGCCCTACAAGAGTTTCTTCTCTTGTTAGGTACAAGATTGGTTGCCCCAAGACTCTTCAGTTCAGTTCAGTTCAGTTGCTCAGTCGTGTCCGAACTTTGAGACCCCATGAATCACAGCACGCCAGGCCTCCCTGTCCATCACCAATTCCCGGGGTTCACTTAGACTCACGTCCTTCGAGTCAGTGATGCCATCCAGCCATCTCATCCTCTGTCGTCCCCTTCTCCTCCTGCCCCCAATCCCTCCCAGCATCAGAAACTTTTCCAATGACTCAACTCTTCGCATGAGGTAGCCAAAGTACTGGAGTTTCAGCTTTAGCATTATTCCTTCCAAAGAAATCCCAGGGCTGATCCCCTTCAGAATGGACTGGTTGGATCTCCTTGCAGTCCAAGGGACTCTCAAGAGTCTTCTCCAACACCACAGTTTAAAAGCATCAATTCTTCGGTGCTCAGCTTTCTTCACAGTCCAACTCTCACATCCAAACATGACCACTGGAAAAACCATAGCCTTGACTAGATGGACCTTTGTTGGCAAAGTAATATCTCTGCTTTTCAATATGCTATCTAGATTGGTCATAATTTTTCTTCCAAGGAGTAAGTGTCCTTTAATTTCATGGCTGCAGTCACCATGTGCAGTGATTTTGGAGCCCAAAAAATAAAGTCTGACACTATTTCCACTGTTTCCCCATCTATTTGCCATGAAGTAATGGGACCAGATGCCATGATCTTTGTTTTGTGAATGTTGAGCTTTAAGCCAACTTTTTCACTCTCCTCTGTCACTTTCATCAAGAGGCTTTTTAGTTCCTCTTCACTTTCTGCCATAAGGGTGGTGTCATCTGCATATCTGAGGTTATTGATATTTCTCCCAGCAGTCTTGATTCCAGCTTGTCCTTCTTTCAGCCCAGTATTTCTCATGACGTACTCTGCATATAAGTTAAATAAGCAGGGGGACAATATACAGCCTTGATGAACTCCTTTCCCTATTTGGAACCAGCCTGTTGTTCCATGTCCAGTTCTAACTGTTGCTTCCTGACCTGCATACAGGTTTCTCAAGAGGCAAGTCAGGTGGTCTGGTATTCCCATTTCTTTCAGAATTTTCCACAGTTTGTGGTGATCCACACAGTCAAAGGCTTTGGCATAGTCAACAAAGCAGAAATAGATGTTTTTCTGAAACTCTCTTGCTTTTTCCATGATCCAGCAGATGTTGGCAATTGGATCTCTGGTTCCTCTGCCTTTTCTAAAACCAGCTTGAACATCTGGAAGTTCACAGTTCATATTGCTGAAGCCTGGCTTGGAGAATTTTGAGCATTACTTTATTAGCGTGTGAGATGAGTACAGTTGTGCAGTAGTTTGAGCATTCTTTGGCATTACCTTTCTTTGGGATTGGAATGAAAACTGACCTTTTCCAAGACTCTTATAGCAATGGAAATAGGAAATGCAGTTGTCATGTTTTTACAGAATGATTACTTCACCAACCACTTGCAAATAGTGAGTTTGGAACATTTTAAATGACGTGCTTGAAGGTGGTTCATTAGTTTGGTGCTTTATAAAACGTCATTTTAAAAAATGTAATGGTTTCAAAAAATTTTACTTTCAAGTGAATCTGTGAGATGTCCTAGAAGACAAAAATGACCATAAAAAAATGCATAAAATTATGCAGAGCAGAGCACTTCAGAACCAATCAGGATCCACTTTAGTTTGGAATATCAAATATCCAATATTTCCAATATTTAATAACTTTTCCTTTTGCCCTTTCCAAAAGTAATACAGACCACATCAAAAGCATGGAAGCTACAGGTAAGAAAAACATACCATCCACAAGCTTAAATCTGACAGACATCTACTACATTTTTGTGTGTAAGTTCCCTTTCTTTTCCTCTAAATGTGTTTTTAAAAAAAGTGAGCTTCCGTTCTAAATAATGTTTTAAAAATTTTGTTCATTTATTTATTTATTTATTTATTTTTCACTTGGAGAGTAACATTAAGTATTTAACTATTTTATATCATTAACAGTTGATAATTTTTTACAAAAACATGGTTTATCAGGGCTGCTTTGATGTATTTTTTTGGAAAAATCAACATTACAGTAAAGCAAATCTTTTTTTTTAGACTGAAGATACTGAACTGATGTCATTATTTCTACTAAATGCCCATAAAGATTTTGTAGTTGACATCATGTTAACTAAAGAATGGGATTCCCCTGTAACTCAGATGGTAAAGACTCTGCCTGAAATACAAGAGACCTGGGTTTGATCCCTGGGTGAGGAAAATCCCTTAGAGAAGGGAATGGCAACCCACTCCTGTATTCTTGCCTGCAGAATCCGTGGACAGAGGAGCCTGGCAGGCTACAGTCCCTTGGGTCACAAAGAGTCAGACACTTCTAAGCAACTAACACTACTTCTACTACTATCTAAAGACTATTAGTAGGTGACTGTCCACTAAGCGACAGCAGATAAGATTTTTTTATAACATTATTTAATCTGAAGAATATTGGTGGGTAAAAATCAAATAAGTGACCACTGTTCAGGGTACCATTTTGTTACCGTCCCAGCAGCTTTAACAAAGGGATGTTTTCAACTAATCAGAAAAATGATTCAGCCATTAAAACATGTTTCCTTTTTTGCTGTTCTGTTCCCTGTTGGATAACTTACATTCTACACATGGCAATCATTTTATTTTATTTTATTTTATTTATTTATTTATTTTTTATTTTTATTTATTTATTTTTATTTTTGGCTGAGCTGGGTCATGACTGCTATGCGGGCTTTTCTCTAGTTTCAGAGGGCGGGGGCTGTTCTCTAGCTGCGGTGCATGGGCTCCTAATTGCGACGGCTCCTCTTGTGGAGCACAGGCTCCAGGGTGTTCAGGCCTCAGGAGCTGCAACCTGTGGGCACAGCAGAGGGAGTCCCTGGGCTCTACCGCAGAGGAGCAAAGGCTCCAGGGTGTTCAGGCCTCAGGAGCTGCAACCTGTGGGCGCAGCAGAGGGAGTCCCTGGGCTCTACCGCAGAGGCGCAATAGTTGTGTGCACCCGCTTAGTTGCTCTGCTGCATTAAATACTATTTTAATTCAGTTTTTAATCTTGAAGTATATCTTGAACATCTTTCTATGCCATCATGTATTTTTTTCTTCATCTTCTTTTTAAAATAAATACACAATAATCTGGAGTTAGGATGCACCATAGTGTATCTAACCAAAAACCTCCTGACACTGACTACTTCAGTTCAGTTCAGTTCAGTAGCTCAGTCATGTCCGACTCTCTGCAACCCCATGAACCGCAGCACGCCAGGTCTCCCTGTCCATCACCAACTCCCAGAGTCCACCCAAACCCATGTCCATTGAGTCAGTGATGCCATCCAACCATCCCATCCTCTGTCATCCCCTTCTCCTCCTGCCCTCAACCTTTCCCATCATCAGGGTCTTTTCAAATGACTCAGCTCTTCGCATCAGGTAGCCAAAGTATTGGAGTTTCAGCTTCAACAGCAGTCCTTCCAATGAACACCTGAAACTGATCTCCTTTAGGATGAACAGGTTGCATCTCCTTGCAGTCCAAGGGACTCTCAAGAGTCTTTTCCAATACCACGGTTCAAAAGCATCAATTCTTTGGTGCTCAGCTTTCTTTATAGTCCAACTGTCACATGCATACATGACCACTGGAAAAACCATAGCCTTGACTAGACAGACCTTTGTTGGCAAAGTAATGTCTCTGCTTTTCTTTTTTTTTTTTTTGTCTCTACTTTTTAACATGGTGTCTAGGTTGGTCATAACTTAGGTTATTTTAAATTTTTACTCTTCTAAACAATATTCATGCAATTGTCACTTAGCTAAGCCTTTGCACATACCTTTGAATGTTTTGGATAAACTCCTGTATATTAAATTAGAAGGCCAAAGAGCATGCACATTTTAAAAGCCTTTGGTATTATCACCAAATTGTTTCCAAGAGAATTGCATTCATGTATCATCCACCAGCATGACAGACTCCCTGCTTTCCTCTAGGTTCACCAGTGCTTCATATTATTGTTTCAATGTTTGCAAAATTGGGAGTCATTTTAATTTGTATCAAATAAAATTTATACCAAATATGGCATCCAAATTATACCACAGTATGTTTTTTTAAAGTGTACTCTCCCTGGTGGCTCAGTGGTAAGGAATCTGCCTGCCAATGCAGGAGACAAAGGTTTGATCCCCGGTCCGGGAACATCCCACGTGCTGCAGAGCAACTGAACCCAAGGGCCACAACCACTGAGCCCAAGCTCCAGAGCGTGGGAACTGCAGCTGCTGAGCCCACGCCCCTGCCTGCTCCAGAGTCTGCGCTCCCCAACGAGAGAAGCCATCACAGTGAGAACTCACGCACCGCAACCAGAGAGTAATCCCCAGCTACCGCAGCTAGAGAACAGCCCTCACAGACCAAGCACAGCCAAAAATAAATAAATAAAATTACATTTAAAAAGTGTGTTCTCTATAGCAAGAGAAAGCTGGTGAGAAAAAGAGAAAGAAAAAAAAGCCCCTCCAATGGGCCTGAAAAACTGTTACAGATATGGGATAAAGTTTATTTCTTGAAACAGTGTAAAAATAATGTTCCAGAGCTTGTACAAAATGGAAGGAAAGAACAGACAAAAACAAACAAGAAACAAAGCAAGACTCAAAAATTCCTGATAAAATAAGCTAAAAAAAGGCAAAAAATCAGAAAAGGATGAGTTGATCACTGGAGAACTGATCACTTTTGGGTAAAAATATTTCCCTATAATTCTTCATGAAATAGAAGGTAGTCTCATGACATACGATAGAAGTTAAGAGAAGACTTCAGCCCAGAAGGAGAGAACTGGCCACACATTCTCTGCTGGAATAAAGCACCTTCTAAACAGTCACAAGACAGGCAAAGAAGCTCTCTTGTGTCTCAATAGGTCTTGGATTAATCACTGAGAAAACATCCGACAGCCCAGTTAACAGAATGAGCAACCGGTCTATCGTTTAATCCTCAAGAAGCAGAAGGTTTAAACCTTGACAATCCCAGCCCTCCCTCAAAAGGAGACAGAGTAGTCAGTGTAGAATGTTCCTAAGACGGGCTGGAAGCCTAATCAGGTCTAGCTGTGTGAGCGCTACAGGTAAGTTAAATATTCAGAGTTTCAGTTTCTACTTCAGTGAAATAGAGATGATACCATTGTCCTGCTTACCTCGCAGAGTTGTCAGAAGGCCCAAGTAAGATAATAAATGTGAAGAAGATCTTCAGGATTGAAGATCGTAAGTAAACCATGGTGGAATATTGCAGTCCATAAATCTCATATGATTAATGTAAAAAGATATCTATAAGATTTCCCAAGTCTAGAATACTAGTCATATTCTTAAATCCTAAAGTCTGGAAGGGTTCATTTTTGCAAAATTTTTTAATAAATACCAAGGTCAAATATGCTTAAGTTGAAATGCTGTCTGGGAAGCCTGACTTTCTTAATCTTGCCTTGGCAAACCCGCATTATAATTTGAAAAATGTCTTGTCTTCAGACCCACCTGACTCCATCCCCAGAGCACACTATGTCCTACTTTCTGCCAGGTGCTCGACCTAAAACTCCAGAGTCCCTTGATGGTTATCACTTTCATCTCCTCCCACTCCATCAAACTAACCAAGGGGGGGACCCTTCATGAAGATATATATGAAGTTCTTAAAATATTTAACCAAAGCTATAAACTTAGCCCTACAATCCTACAAAACCCACAGTTAAAGTTGGAACTTAAGTAGCTGAGTCGGTATCTTGATGACTATGTTTTTATTCTGAGTCATAATTTGCTAGTGGATTTGTCTACTATCTTGCAAAGCACAAAATTAACATTCTACATGAGTTTTCTACTCTCACATTCAAACTCAGTAACTGATGTTGGGGAACGTCCCTGTGGTCCAGTGGCTGAGACTCCAAGCTCCCAGTGCAGGGGACCTGGGTAGGATCCCTGGTCAGGGGACTAGGTCCCACAGGCCACCACTAAAATGATCCTGCCCGCCACGATGAAGATGGGAGATTCCGATGTGTGTGCCTCAACTAAGACGAGGTGCAGACAAATACATACGTGAATAAATATTTTAAAAATAAGCGGTGTTAGGATTACACATTGGTTGACTGACATCGGCCAGCTCTTTCTCATCAACTGTCAGTTTTTCCTGTCAATTATCAGGTTTTCTGCTCACCTTGAGAGCATGAGCAGATACTTAACAGCACACCAGAAAGTCTATTCTCTGTAACTCCTCAGCAGCTGATACTTCTTTGTTCAAAGGGTGTGCCATCAAAATGCTGTCTCTGACTCTTTGGTCCAAGGAAGCCACTCCATGCAAGACACAGCAGGAGACCAGTGGCTTCACTAGCCCAGCATTCCCCATGTACCTTGGTGCTAGGGGTGGAGAACTGGCCTGCCAAAGCAGGAGACCAGTGGCTTCACTAGCCCAGCATTCCCCATGTACCTTGGTGCTAGGGGTGGAGAACTGGCCTGCCAAAGCAGGAGATATAAGAGACACAGGTCTGATCCCCGGGTCAGGAAGATCCCCTGGAGGAGGGCATGGCAACCTGGTCCAGCATTCTTGCCTGGAGAATCCCATGGACAAAGGAGCCTGGTGGGCTACAGTCCATGTGGTCACAAAGAGTTGGACACGACTGAAGTGACTTAGCATGCACGCACCATGTATCTGATGCCATGATAGGCACTAGAATATGGTCCTGAGACAGAGCTCACTCTCATGACCCTTCAGTCTTGTGAAGGAGATTTACTATACACAGGTAAATCAGTGATTTTATAAGGTCACAAAATGGTGGGTGCCACAATGGTATTAAATGTTATGTGTCAGCTTGGCTAGGTGATAGATGCCCAATCTTTGGTCAAACATTAGTACAAGAGTTGCTATGAAGGTATTCTACAGATATGATTAACATTTACAAAGTAAATGATTTTAAGTAAAGGAGATTAACTTTGATAATATGGTTGGGCCTTGTTTAGTGGGTTAAAGGTCTTAAGAACAAAAACTGAGGTTACCCTGGAGCAAAAGGAATTCTGCTACAAGACTGTGGTAGAAACCCTACCTAGATTTCCAGCCTGCCAGGACTGATGTTGAAACTAAAATTCCAATACTTTGGCCACCTGATGCGAAGAGTTGACTCATTGGAAAAGATCCTGAAGCTGGGAAAGATTGAAGATGGAAGGAGAAAGGGACGACAGAGGATGAGATGGTAGGATGGCATCACCGACTCAATGGACATGAGTTTGAGTAAACTCTGGGAGTTGATGATGGACAGGGAGACCTGACGTGCTGCAGTCCATGGGGTCACAAAATATCAGACATGACTGAGTGACTGAACTGAACTGAACTGAATTTATACAGATTTCAAACTTGCCAACCCCCACAATCCCATGAGGCAACTCCTTCAAATTAATCTATATATTTATATGCAGATGAATCTTAACAGTTCCCTTTTTTCTGGAGAACCTTTACTGATGCAAGTGCAATGAGGGACATGAACCAGACACAATGAAAACATAATGTGGGAATGGTAGAGTTTGGAGAGGTTGTCAAGAACGAGTTCTCTGGGGAAAATCTCATTTCAACAGAAGCCTGGGTCCAAGGAGGGAGGGAGGCAGGCAGAGGTAGAAATGGGAGCCTTCCAGGCTGGAGGAGCATCGGGGGCTGAGCCGGGGTGGGGATCATCACGTGTGTTTGGAGGAAGCTGGTTAGGACACGGTGAGACTGGTTAGATGACACTGACACTGGGGAGAAGTGTTAGTGAGCTCAGGGGAGGGAGCAGCGGAAAATCACTTTAGAGTCTCCAGATTACGTGTGATTTTTTTTTTTAAAGCATTGGAGAGTTCTGAGCAGGGAGTACACGTAATCTGATGTACGTTATGAAATAATTACCACTCCAGCTGCTGCGGATCCATCCAGGTATCCATCGGAGGTCAGAAAGTTGCTACATTGTCTGTCCATTTATCTCCACAGTCTTAACCTAATAGCATGTTTGTTTAAAGATGGCTGCTCTCCTTGTTTAACTATTCAAATACTGAAGTAAGTAGTTAAGAAACTGTGGATAATTTATAAGTACCTTTTCCCAAGGTCAATGTTTTAGGGGTTTTCACATATCCCTTCAATATGATAAAAACTCTTTATAAATGTGATGGTTAAACAAATAGTTATTAGGTAAAAGAAGAGGCTATATGTGTTGATTTGTTAATCACTGATAGATATAGGTAATATATATACACCTACTTCTAAGCAGGTGATTCTGAAATCTCTATAAAGATATAACAGACTCAGATTCTAGGGGGACCCAGATTCTAGGGGAGGGGACTGTAATTAACTCAGAAGGACATGTGCTACTCAGGTGCCATCCACATGTTAGCTTCAGCCGTAAACTGGAACAAGCTTCACTTGAGCAATAAATTCCCTTACAAATGCCATTCCAAGAAAATTCCCAGGAAAGCAAACTGCCTGCCTAATTGAAAGAGCCCCAGGACCAAGAAACAGTTGAATTCTAATCTAGACGATTATCATCAATGGTCCTTTATGTTCTTAGAGGCAGGCCCTGTGTCAGGCCTCTCTCTTTCTGTAACACGCCTGCTCTGGACAAAGGACCATAATCTGAGTCTGTTGCATGAAACCCGGCCAACTCCATCACGCTTTGCAGGAATCCAGACCTACTCTCACGGCCGACGCCTTTGGAGCCGCAGAGTGACAGTCAGCCCGGCTGTTACGAATGCCCGACACATGGCAGACTTGAAAATAAATGTTACGGAAAAGGCCACAGGGCCATAATAGACTTGTTATTAGAGTCGAGCTGAGTGCTGCAAAATGACTCAACATCCACTATCCAGAGAGGAACAGAAATTTTAGAGACTGTTTGGGGGCAGGCGACTCGTGGAGCTGGCCAGTTCCAATTTCCATTTCAGCAACAGAAGCTGAAAAAAAGAAGAATATATATTCAAATGCCTTTTAAAAACTAAATCCAAACTATGCGTGCTGGTTTCCAATCAGCAAAGGATGAAGGAGAAATGATTTGGGAAGGTATTCTGTTGCGTCATACCTTTCCTACAAAGAACTGAGAGTTTACACTCAGAAATCTTAGTTCCTGGTAAGGCAGAGATCTTGCTTCTGCTGTCCTGACAAGGAGAGAAGAGAAAAAGTTTGGTGTGTGTCCCAAACTTTCGGACATGGATCCTGCAAAAATAATTTGCAAGAATCACTGTTCTATTCTTGCAAATGTTCATTTTGAAAGGAAGATGTGGATTGAATCTTTGCTTTGGACCGACTCTGCTCTGATGAATGATGCAAAATGATTTTAGCCAAAGTTTAGAAGGCTCTTCTTAATAGCTATTTGAATTCAGTGTAATTTGTCCCAGGGGTGTGCATGCATGCATGCTCAGTCGTCCTGAGTCTTTGCAACCCCATGGAGTGTAGCCAACCAGGCTTCTCCGTCCATGGGATTCTCCAGGCAAGAATCCTGGAGTGGGTTGCCGTGCCCTCCTCCAGGGGATCTTCTCGACCCAGGGATCGAACCTGCGTGTCCTTCACTGGTAGGAGGATTCTTTACCACTGTACTACTGGGGAAGACGGGTTTTTCTGCTGCTCTTCTTTGTAATTCAGCATCCAGTTTTCAAAATAAACTTAAGCTACATTTGTCATCACCACACAAGTTACTAAATGTCTAAGTGTCTAACTGACCCCAAAGTTTTGGAAAGGTAGTTTTCTGGCCACCTCTCCAATGTCACTCTGAATTCTGCCCCCTTGACACTGTGTTGACTGTCTCAGAAAGCAGTGTTAAGGAGAGTGAAAATGTGTCAACAGGCAGTGTTGTGGGTGAAGGCAGTACTCTGAAGGCATTAAATTTTTATGGATGTGTTTATGTATTATACATGGACAAGTCAGCAAGTCTGTATTAGAAATAATCCGCAGAAGCAATAAATTAATGCTGTATTATTAGTATTTGTTTACATCTTCAAAGGATGGCTCCACATTTGCAGCCAAAATCCCCTTCATCACCAGCTACCAAACACCACTCTGCCCTGGTGTCCAAGCCTCACCAGGCCAAGCTGTGAGGTGCCCTTTTCGGCTCTGAAAACCTCAATTTGCATAAAGCTTCTCAGCCTTCTAAATAATCTTTGTTTCTGTGTGGAATTGTAAAGGTTGAGTGGTGAGGGCTTAAAGAATCCTCTTAAATAATTAACTGGAATAAACAAAGTAACATCTTGAACAGTGAGGTTTTTTTTCCCCTCCCCTTGGGGGAAAATAGTAAATTCCTTAAGATAATGCATCAGATAGAAAGGCGCAGACATTTTCTTCTTCTTCTTTTCTTTCTTTCTTTTTTTTTTTGACTTAAACAATAGAAATTTATTTTCTCATAGTTCTAGAGGCTAGAAGCCCACAATCAACGTGTTGGTTGGGTTTGTTCCTTCTAAAGTCCCTCTCCTTGTCTGGTGAATGGCCTCTTCTCTCTGTTTTTATATGGTCTTTCCTCTGTTGGTGTTTATGCCCTAATCTTTCTACTTAGGACACCTCATTTTACCTTTATCTCTTAAAAGACCCTTTGTCCAAAAACAGTGACATTCCGATATGTTGGGGCTAAGACTTCAGCAGATGAAGGGGGGCGGGTGGGGTAACACGTTGGATAATTTGTTCAGGCGCTGTTTCCCTCACTAGGCTAGACTGTGATGGCCCCAGGGGCAGAAACGTTAGTTCTTGTTCTTGCCTGTGTCCTTCAGGGCAGCAGCACAACCAAGCTGAGTGGATGGCTGACAACATGGGGGAGATGTGCCCACCCTCGGGAAGGAGGTGTGGTCTGCATGCCAAGCCCCTTGGTCTTCAAAGACTCCAGAAGTTTCTCACAATCAAGAGTGCTGGGGAGCCCAGTGAGAGGCTGAGCTCGATATTCCTATCTCTACCTTCAGTAGCTTATGTTGGATTGCTTTATTTCTTATTTTACATTGATTAAAATTGGCATATCACATTGTATTAGTTTCAGGTGTGCAACGTAATGATACGATATTTTTTACACTACAAATGGAGAAGGCAATGGCACCCCACTCCAGTACTCTTGCCTGGAAAATCCCATGGGCAGAGGAGACTGGTGGGCTGCAGTCCATGGGGTCGCTAAGTCGGACACGACTGAGCGACTTCACTTTCACTTTTCACTTTCATGCATTGGAGCAGGAAATGGCAACCCATTCCAGTGTTCTTGTCTGGAGAATCCCAGGGACTGGGGAGTCTGGTAGGCTGCCGTCTATGGGGTCGTACAGAGTTGGACATGACTGAAGCGACTTAGCAGCAGCAGCAGCATACACTACAAAGTGATCACCACAAAAGTCTATGATCATCTTAACCATATCATTGATCCCCACCTTCAGACACTTTGCTCATCCCCCAACCCTCTTCTCCTCTCGTAACTATCAGTCTGTTCTCCATATCTGTGAGTTCTTTTTGTTTTGTTTATTCCTTTGTTATAAGATTCCGCACAGAAGTGAAATCATATGATATTTGTCTCTCTCTGTCTGACATTTTGCATTTAGCATAATACCCTCAAGGTCCATCGTGTTGTTGCAAATAGCAAAATCTCCTTCTTTTATACAGCTGAGTAGTACTTCACTGTATACCACACTATACCACATTTTTATCCATTCAACCACTGATGGACACTTAGGCTGTTTCCATATCTTGGCCATGTATATCATTCTGCAATGAACATAGGGGTGTTAACTATCTTTGACTTAGGGTTTTCATGTTCTTCAGACAAATACTCAGAAGTAGAAGAGTTGAATCATGTGCTGGTTCTATTTTTAAATTTTTGAGGAACATCCATACTGTTCTCCACAGTAGCTGCATGAATTTACATTCCCACCAACAGTGTGAGAAGATCCCTTTTTCTTTACATCTTCTCCAACACTTGTTGTTTTGATAATATCCATTCTGACAAGTGTGAAGTGATATTGTGGTTTTGATTTGCATTTCCCTGATAATTAATGATGTTGAAAATCTTTTCATGTGCCTGTTGGCCATCTGTATGTCTTCTTTGGAAAAATGTCTACCTAAGTCCTTTGCCCACTTTTAAAATCTTGGTTGTTTGATGTTTTTAGCTTTTGAGTTGTTTGAATTCCTCATATATTTTGGACACCAACCCCTTATCAGATAAATGATTCATAAACGTTTTATCCCATTCAGTAGGTTGCCTTTTTATTTTCTTGATGGTTTCCTTTGCTGTGCAGAGCTTTTCAGTTTGACATAGTCTCAGCTGGTTATTTTGGCTTTTGTTGACCATTTTGGGGGAGGGGAGAATTCTCGTCCAAAACTTCAAAGCCAATGAGATTACTGCCTACGTTTTCCTCAGGAGTTTTACGATTTCAGGTCTTACATTCAAGTCTTTCAGTCAGTTCAGTTCAGTTGCTCATTTATGTCCGAGTCTTCACAACCCCATGGACTGCAGCACACCAGGCTTCCCTGTCCAGCAGCAACTCCTCGAGCTTGCTCAAATTCATATCCATTGAGTCTGTGATGTCATCCAACCATCTCATCCTCTGTTGCCCCCTTCTCCTCCTGCCTTCAATCTTTCCCAGCTTCAGGGTCTTTTCCAACGAGTCAGCTCTTCACATCAGGTAGCCAATGTACTGGAGCTAAAGCATCAGCATCAGTCCTTCCAGTGAATATTCAGGACTGATTTCCTTTAGGATGGACTGGTTTGATCTCTTTGCAGTCCAAGGGACTCTCAAGAGTCTTCTCCAACACCACAGTTCAAAAGCATCAATTCTTAGGTGCTCAGCTTCTTTTTATAGTTCAACTCTCACATCCATACATGACTACTGGAAAAACCATAGCTTTGACTAGATGGACCTTTGTCAGCAAAGTAATATCTCTGCTTTTTAATATGCTGTCTAGGTTTCTTATAGCTTTTCTTCCAAGCAGCAAATGTCTTTTAATTTCAAGGCTGCAGTCCCCATCTGCAGTGATTTTTGAGCCCAAGAAAATAAAGTTTGTCACTGTTTCCATTGTTTCCCCATCTATTTGCCATGAAGTTAAGATGGCAGAGTAGAAGGACATGTGCTCATCTTCTCCTGCAAGAACTCCAAAATTTCAACTCACTGCTGAACAATCATTGACAGGAGAATGTTGGATCTCACCAAAAAAAAAAAAAAAAAAAGATATCCCATGTCCAGGGACAAAGGAGAGCCCCAGCAAGACGGAAGGAGAGGCAAAATTGTGTTTAGAATCAAACCCCATATGCACCAGAGATGCTCAGAGGGCTCAAGCAAAACCTTGTGCATACCAGGAGAACCCACAGAAACTGAGCCAGACCTGCCTTTGAGTGTCTGAGTGTCTTCTGTGGAGGTCTGGGTCAGCAGTGGCCAGTCACAGGGGCAGGGGCTCTGGGTACAGCAAACCTGGGTGTGGTATAAGCTCTCTTGAAGGAGGTCTCCATTAACCCCACCATAGAGCTACCAGAATTACACAGGACTGGGGAAACAGACTCTTGGAGGGCACAAACAAAGCCTTGTGCACACCAGAACCCAGGAGAAAGGAGCAGTGACCCCAAAAGAGACTGACCCAGACTTGCGTATGAGTATCCAGGAGTCCTGGGCAGAGGTGCGAGTCAGGAGTGGCCTGCTACAGGGTCAGGGGAACTGAATGAGGCAGGGCATGCATGGGACATTTTGAAGGAAGTTGCCATTATCTTCATTAACTCCAACACAGGTTGGTCTCAAATAGGGAGGGAACACAGCCCCGCCCATCAACAGAATATTGGACTAAAATTTACTGAGCATGGCCCTCCCCACATCAGAACAAGACCCAGTTCCCCTCACAGTCTCTCCCATTAGGAAACTTCCATAATCCCATTATCCTTGTCCATCAGAGGGCAGACAGAATGAAACCCAAAATTACAGAAAACTACTCAAACTGATCACATGGACCACAGCCTTGTCTAACGCAGTGAAACAAGGAGCCACGCCATGTTGGGCCACCCAAGATGGACAGGTCATGGTGGAGAGTTCTGACAAATGTGGTCCACTGGAGAAGGGAATGTCAAATCACTTCAGTATTCTTGTCTTGGAAACCGCATGAACAGTATGAAAAAGCCAAAAGATATGATACTGACAGGTGAACTCCACAGATTGGTAGGTGCCCAATATGCTACCAGAGAACAGTGGAGAAATAACTCTAGAAAGAATGAAGACACAGAGCCAAAGCACGAACAATGCTCAGTTGTGGATGTGACTGGTGATGGAAGTAAAGTCTGATGCTGTAAAGAGCAATATTGCATAGGAACCTGGAAGGTTAGGTCCATGAATCAAGGTAAATTGGAAGTGGTCAAACAGGAGATGGCAAGAACGAACATCAACATTTTAGGAATCAGTGAACTAAAAAGGACTGGAATGGGGGAATTTGACTCAGATGACCATTATATCTACTACTGTGGGCAAGAATCACTTAGAAAATTGGAGTCACCCTCATAGTCAACAAAAGAGTTCGAAATGCAGTTTTTGGGTGCAGTGTCAAAAATGACAGTGATCTCTGTTCATTTCCAAGCCAAACTTTTCAGTATCACAGTAATCCAAGTCTATGCCCAATCCAGTAATGCTGAAGAAGGTGAAGTTGAATGGTTTTATGAAGACCTACAAGACCTTCTAGAACTAACACCCCAAAAGATGTCCTTTTCATTATAGGGGAATGGAATGCAAAAGTAGGAAATCAAGGGATACCTGGAGTAACAGGCAAATTTGGCCTTGGAGTACAAAATTAAGCAGGACAAAGGCTAACAGAGTTTTGCCAAGAGATCACACTGGTCATAGCAAACACCCGCTTCCAACAACACAAGAGAAGACTCTACACATGGACATCACCAGACGGCCAACACCAAAATCAGATTGATTATATTCTTTGCAGCCTAAAATGGAGAAGCTCTATAAGTTAGCAAAACAATACTGGGAGCTGACTGTGGCTCAGATCATGAACTCCATATTGCCAAATTCATACTTAAATTGAAGAAAGTAGGGAAAACCACTAGACCATCCTGGTATGAATTAAATAAAATCCCTTATGATTATACAGTGGAAGTGACAAAGAGATTCAGGGATTAGATCTCATAGACAGAGTACCTGAAGAACTATGGATGGAGGTTTGTGACATTCTACAGGAGGCAGTGCTTGAGACCATCCCCAAGAAAAAGAAATGGAAAAGGGCAAAATGGTTGTCTGAGGAGGCCTTACAAATAGCTGAGAAAATAAGAGAAGCAAAAGGCAAAGGAGAAAAGGAAAGCATACCCATTTGAATGCAGAGTTACAAAGAAAAGCAAGGAAAGATACAAAAGCCTTCCTCAGTGATCAATGCAAAGAAATAGAGGAAAATAATAGATTGGGAAAGATTAGATATCTCTTCAAGAAAATTAGAGATACCAAGGGAGCATTTCATGCAAAGATGGGCTCAATAAAGGACAGATATGGTAGGGACCTAACAGAAGCAGAAGATATTAAGAAGAGGTGGCAAGAAAACACAGAAGAACTATACAAAAATGATCTTCACAACCAAGATAATCACGATGGTGTGATCACTAACCTAGAGCCAGACGTCTTGGAGTGAGAAGTCAAGTGGGTCTTAGGAAGCATCACTACCAACAAAGCTAGCAGAGGTGATGGAATTTCAGTTGAGTTATTTCAAATCCTAAAAGATGATGCTGTGAAAGTGTTGAACTCAATATGCCAGCAAATTTGGAAAACCTGGCAGTGGCCACAGGACTGGAAAACATCAGTTTTCATTCCAATCCCAAAGACAGGTAAGGCCAAAGAATGTTTAAATCACTGCACATTTGCACTCATCTCACATGTTAGCAAAACAATGCTCAAAATTCTCCAAGCCAGGCTTCAGCAATACGTGAACCATGAACTTCCAGATGTTCAAACTGAATTTAGAAAAGGCAGAGGAACCAGAGATCAAATTGCCAACATCCGTTGGATCACTGAAAAAGCAAGAGAGTTCCAGAAAAATATCTACTTTTGCTTTATTGACTATGCCAAAGCCTTTGACTGTGTGGATCACAATAAACTGTGGAAAATTCTGAAAAAGATTGGCATACCAGACCACCTGACCTGCTTCCTGAGAAATCTGTATACAGGTCAAGAAGCAACAGTTAGAACTGGACATGGAACAACAGACTGGTTCCAAATCAGGAAAGGAGTATGTCAAGGCTGTATATTATCACCCTGCTTATTTAACTTATATGCAGAGTACATCATGCAAAATACTGGGCTGGATGAAACACAAGCTGGAATCAAGATTGCTGGGAGAAATACTAATAACCTCAGATTCGAAGATGACACCACCCTTATGGCAGAAAGCAGAGAAGAACTAAGGAGCCTCTTCATGAAAGTGAAAGAGGAGAGTGAAAAAATCAGCTTAAAACTCAACATTCAGAAAACTAAGATCATGGCATCCAGGCCATCACTTCACAGCAAATAGATGGGGAAACAATGGAAACAGTGAGAGACTTTATTTTTGGGGGCTCCAAATCACTACAGATGGTGATTGCAGCCATGAAATTAAAAGACACTTGCTCCTTGGAAGAAAAGCTATGACCAATGTAGAGAGCATATTAAAAAGTAGAGACATTGCTTTGCCGACAAAGATCCATCTAATCAAAGCTGTGGTTTTTACAGTAGTCATGTATGTATGTGAGAGTTGGACTCTCACATAAAAAAAGCTAAGCACCGAAGAAGTGATGATTTGAATTATGGTGTTGAGAAGACTCTTGAGAGCCCCTTGGGCTGAAAGGAGATCCAACCAGTCCATCCTAAAGAAAATCAGTCCTGACTATTCATCGGAAGGACTGATGCTGAAGCTGAAACTCTTTGGCCACCTGATGTGAAGAACTGACTCATTGGAAAAGACCCTGATGCTAGGAAAGATTGAAGGTGGTAAGAGAAGGGGATGACAGAGGAAGAGATGGTTGGATGGCATCACCGACCTGATGGACATGAGTTTGAGCAAGCTCTGAGAGTTGGTGATGGACAGAGAAGCCTGGTGTGCTGGAGTCCATGGGGTCGCAGAGTCAGGCACGACTAAGTGACTGAACTGAACTGAATTGAACTGATGGGATCAGATGCCATGATCTTAGTTTTCTGAATGTTGAGTTTTAAGTCAGTTTTTTCACTCTCCTCCTTCACTTTCATCACGAGGCTCTTTAGTTCCTCTTTGCTTTCTACCATAAGGGTGGTGTCATCTGCGTATCTGAGGTTATTGATATTTCTCCCAGCAGTCTTGATTCCAGCTTGTGCTTCATTCAGCCTGGCATTACACATGATGTACTCTGCATATGTTAAATAAGCAGGGTGACAATATACAGCTTCAAGTCTTTAATTCATCTTTAATTAATTTTTGTGTATTATATTATAGTAACCTAGTTTTATTCTTTCAAATGTAGCTGTCCAGTTTTCCTATCTCATATATGAAAGAGACTGTCCTTTTCTCATGGCATATTTTTGGCTCCTTTGTAGTAAATAAATTGACTGTATACGTTTAGGTTTATTTCTGGGCTGTCCATTCTGTTCCACTGATCTCTGTCTGTTTTTATGCTTATACCATGCTGTTTGATTACTATAACTTTGTAGTAAATTTCAAAATCACGGTGTGTAATATCTCTATCTTTGTTCTTCTTTCTAAAGGTTGTTTTGGCTATTTGTGATGTTTTATGGTTCTATTTGAATGTTATAATTATTTTTCTAGTTCAGTGGAAAATGCTATGGAATTTTGATAGGGATTGTTTTGAATCATAGGGTAGTATGGACATTTTAGTAATATTGGTTCTTCTAATCTATCAATGGAAAATATCTTTTCATTTATTTGTGTCTTATTGAATTTTTCACCAATGTCTTATAGATGTCTGTGTATAGATATTATACCTCCTTGTTCAAAATTAATTGCTAGGTATTTTATTCCCTTTGATGCAGTTGTAAGTGGAATTGTTTTAGTTGTTCTTCCTGACTGTTGTTATCAATATATAGAAACACAATAGACTTCTAAATATTGATTTTTTATCTTGCAACTTTACTGAATTCATTTATTAGTTATAGCTGCTTTTTGGTGGAGTCTTTAGGGTTTTAATCACATAGTATCATGTCATCTGCAAAGAGTGGTAGTTTTGCTTCTTTTTCATGTTGGACATTATTGTGTTCCTGAGCTTCAGCTTGTCACCATTGAGCATGATGTTAGCTGTGGATTTGTTATATATGGTCTTTATTATGTTGAGGTATGTTCCCTCTGTACCCACTTTGCTGAGTTATTTTTAACCATAAATAGATGTTGATTTTTGTCAAATGCTTTTTCTGCATTTATTAAGATGATCATAGACTTTTATTCTTCATTTTTTTTTTTGCTGTGGGTATCACGTTGATTGATTTGTGGACCTTGTATCTCTGGAATAAATCCCAGTTGATCAATATGTATGTTCTTTTCAAGTATTGTTGAATTCAACTTGCTAATATTTTGTTGAGGATTTTTGCATCAATGTTCATGAGGGATACTGGCCTGTAATTTTCCTTTTGTGTGATATTCATGTTTAGTTTTGGTATCAGGGTAATAATGTTGGCCTCATAAAATGAGTTTGAAAGTGTACTCTCCCCTTCAATTTTTTGAATAGTTTGAGAAGTTCAGTTCAGTTCAGTCATTCTATCATGTCCGATTCTTTGTGATCCCATGAACCACAGCACGCAAGGCCTCCCTGTCCATCACCAACTCCCAGAGTTCACCCAAACCCATGTCCATTGAGTCGATGATGCCATCCAACCATCTCATCCTCTGTTGTCCCCTTTTCCTCCTGCCCTCAATCTTTCCCAACATCAGGGTCTTTTCAAATAACTCAGCTCTTCGCATCAGGTGGCTAAAGCATTGGAGTTTCAGCTTCAGCATCAGTCCCTCCAATGAACACCCAGGACTGATCTCCTTTAGAATGGACAGGTTGGATCTCCTTGCAGTTCAAGGGACTCTCAAGAGTCTTCTCCAATACCACAGTTCAAAAGCATCGATTCTTTGGTGCTCAGCCTTCTTTATAGTCCAACTCACACATCCATACATGACCACTGGAAAACCATAGCCTTGACTAGATGGACCTTTGTTGGCAAAGTAATGTCTCTGCTTTTGAATATGCTGTTTAGTTTGGTCATAACTTCCCTTCCAAGGAGTAAGTGTCCTTTAATTTCATGGCTGCAATCATCATCTGCAGTGATTTTAGAGTCCAGAAAAATAAAGTCAGCCACTGTGTCCACTGTTTTCCCATCTATTTGCCATGAAGTGATGGGACAAGATGCCATGATCTTCGTTTTCTGAATGTTGAGCTTTAAGCCAACTTTTTCACTCTCCTCTTTCACTTTCATCGAGAGACTCTTTAGTTCCTCTTCATTTTCTGCCATAAGGGTGGTGTCATCTGCATATCTGAGGTTATTGATATTTCTCCCCACAATCTTGATTCCAGCTTGTGCTTCCTCAAGCCCAGTGTTTCTCATGATGTACTCAGCATATAAGTTAAATAAGGAGGGTGACAATATACAGCCTTGACATACTCCTTTTCCTATTTGGAACCAGTCTGTTGTTCCATGTTCAGTTCTAACTGTTGTTTCCTGACCTGCATATAGGTTTCTCAAGATGCAGGTCAGGTGGTCTGGTATTCCCATCCCTTTTTAGAATTTTCCACGGTTTATTGTGATCCACACAATCAAAGGCTTTGGCATAGTCAATAAAGCAGAAGTAGATGTTTATCTGGAACTCTCTTGCTTTTTCAATGATCCAGTGGATGTTGGCAATTTGATCTCTGGTTCTTCTGCCTTTTCTAAAACCAGCTTGAATATCTGAAAGTTCATGGTTCATGTATTGCTGAAGCCTGGTTTGGAGAATTTTGAGCATTACTTTACTAACGTGTGAGATGAGTGCAATTGTGTGGTAGTTTGAGCATTCTTTGGCATTGCCTTTCTTTGGGATTGGAATGAAAACTGATCTTTTCCAGCCCTGTGGCCACTGCTGAGTTTTCCAAATTTTCTGGCATATTGAGTGCAGCACTTACACAGCATCATCTTTCAGGATTTGAAATAGCTCAACTGGAATTCCATCACCTCCACTAACTTTGTTCGTAGTGATGCTTCCTAAGTCCCACTTGACTTCACATTCCTGGATGTCTGGCTCTAGGTGAGTGATCACACCATTGTGATTATCTGGGTCATGAAGATCTTTTTTGTACAGTTCTTCTGTGTATTCTTGCCACCTCTTCTTAATATCTTCTGCTTCTGTTAGGTCCCTACCATTTCTGTCCTTTATCGAGCCCATCTTTGCATGAAATATTCCCTTGGTATCTCTAATTTTCTTGAAGAGATCTCTAGTCTTTCCCATTCTGTTGTTTCCCTCTATTTCTTTGCATTGATCGCTGAGGAAAGCCTTCTTATCTCTCCTTGCTATTCTTTGGAATTCTGCATTCAGATGCTTATATCTTTCCTTTTCTCCTTTGCTTTTTGCTTCTCTTCTTTTCACAGCTATTTGTAAGGCCTCCCCAGACAGCCATTTCGCTTTTTTGCATTTCTTTTCCATGGCGATGGTCTTGATCCCTGTCTCCCGTACAATGTCACAAACCTCAGTCCATAGTTCATCAGGCACTCTGTCTATCAGATCTAGTCCCTTAAATCTATTTCTCATGTCCACTGTATAATCATAAGGGATTTGGTGTAGTTCATACCTGAATGGTCTAATGGTTTTCCCTACTTTCTTCAATTTAAGTCTGAATTTGGCAATAAGAGCTCATGAATAAGGTAAATTGGAAGTGTTCAAATAGGAGATGACAAGAGTGAACATCGACATTCTAGGAACCAGTGAACTAAGATGGACTGGAATGGGTGAATTTAACTCAGAATAGCATTATATCTACTACTGTGGACAGGAATCCTTAGAAGAAATGAAGTAGCCATCATAGTCAACAAAAGAGTCCAAAATGTAGTACTTGGATGCAATCTCAAAAGCGAAAGAATGATCTCTGTTCATTTCCTAGGCAAACCATTCAATATCACGGTAATCCAAGTCTATGCCCTGACCAATAATGCTGAAGAAGCTAAAGTTGGTGGCTCAGGGGTTAAAGCGTCTGCTTCCAATGCAGGAAACCCAGATTTGATCCCTGGGTTGGGAAGATCCTCTGGAGAAGGAAATGGTAACCCACTCCAGTATTCTTTCCTGGAGAATCCCATGGACAGAGAAGTCTGGTAGGCTAGAGTCCACAGGGTCACAAAGAGTCGGACATGACTGAGCAACTTCACCATACTATACTATATGAAGACCTACAAGACCTTCTAGAACTAACACCCAAAAAAGATGTCCATAGGGGACTGGAATGCAAAAGTAGGAAGTCAAGGAACACCTGGAGTAACAGGCAAATTTGGCCTTGGAATAAGGAATGAAGCAGGGCAAAAGCTAATAGAGTTCTGCCAAGAGAATGCACTGGTCATAGCAAACACCCTCTTCCAACAACACAAGAGAAGACTCTACACATGGACATGACCAGATGGTCAACACCTAAATCAGATTCATTATATCTTTGCAGCCAAAGATGGAGAAGCTCTATACAGTCAGCAAAAACAAGACTGGGAACTGACTGTGACTCAGATCATGAACTCCTTATTGCCAAATTCAGACTTAAATTGAAGAAAGTGGAGAAAACCACTAGACCATTCAGATATGACCTAAATCAAATCCCTTATGAATATACAGTGGAAGTGAGAAATAGATTAAAGGGACTAGATCTGATAGACAGACTGCCTGATGAACTATGGACAGAGGTTCATGACACTGTACAGGAGACAGGGATCAAGACCATCCCCAAGAAAAAGAAATGCAAAAAAGCAAAATGGCTGTCTGAGGAGGCCTTACAAATAGCTGTGAAAAGAAGGGAAGTGAAAAGCAAAGGAGAAAAGGAAAGATATACCCATTTGAATGCAGAGTTCCAAAGAATAGCAAGGAGGGATAAGAAAGCCTTCCTCTGCGATCAATGCATAGAAATAGAAGTTTGAGATTAATAGGTATTAAATTTTCTTTGAATATTTGATAGAGTTCACCAAAGTATCAACTGATATAGGGATTTTGTTTGCAGATTTGTCTCTTCATGGTTCAGTCTTGGAGATTGTATGTTCCTAAGAATTTATCCATTTTCCTACGTCATCCAATTTGTCAGCATATAATTACTCATTATATATATATATATATATATATATATATATATATATATATAATCTGGAGAAGGCAATGACAACCCACTCCAGTACTCTTGCCCGGAAAATCCCATGGACAGAGGAGACTGGTAGGCAGCAGTCCATGGGGTCGAGAAGAGCCGGACACAACTGAGCGACTTCACTTTCACTTTTAACTTTCATGCATTGGAGAAGGAAATGGCAACCCACTCCAGTGTTCTTGCCTGGAGAACCCCATGGATGGGGGAGCCTGGTGGGCTGCCTTCTATGGGGTCACACAGAGTTGGACATGACTGAAGTGACTTAGCAGCAGCAGCAATGAACATTGGGGTACACGTGTCTCTTTCCCTTCTGGTTTCCTTGGTGTGTATGCCCAGTAGTGGGATTGCTGGGTCATAAGGCAGTCCTATTTCCAGTTTTTTAAGAAATCTCAACACTGTTCTCCATAGTGGCTGTACTAGTTTACATCCCCACCAACAGTGTAAGAGGGTTCCCTTTTCTCCATACCCTCTCCAGCATTTATTGCTTGTAGAATTCTGCATGGCAGCCATTCTGACGGGCGTGAAATGGTACCTCATTGTGGTTTTGATTTGCATTTCTCTGATAATGAGTGATGTTGAGCAACTTTTCATGTGTTTGTTAGCCATATGTATGTCTTCTTTGGAGAAATGTCTGTTTAGTTCTTTGGACCATTTTTTGATTGGGTCGTTTATTTTTCTGGAATAGAGCTTCATGAGTTGCTTGTATATTTTTGAGATTAATTCTTTGTCAGTTGCTTCACTTGCTATTATTTTCTCCAATTCTGAAGGCTGTCTTTTCACCTTGCTTATAGTTTCCTTTGTTGTGCAGAAGCTTTTAAGTTTAGTTAGGTCCCATTTGTTTATTTTTGCTTTTATTTCCAATATTCTGGGAGGAGGGTCATAGAGGATCCTGCTGTGATTTATGTCAGAGTGTTTTGCCTATGTTCTCCTCTAGGAGTTTTATAGTTTCTGGCCTTATGTTTAGATCTTTAATCCATTTTGAGTTTATTTTTATGTATAGTGTTAGAAAGTGTTCTAGTTTCATTCTTTTACAAGTGGTTGACCAGTTTTCAACTGGTTCCAAATATGAAAAGGAGTTCATCAAGGCTGTATTGTCACCTGCTTATTTAACTTATATGCAGAGTACATCATGAGAAACGCTGGGCTGGAAGAAGCACAAGCTGGACTCTAGATTGACGGGAGAAATATCAATAACCTCAGATATGCAGATGATACCACCCTTATGGCAGAAAGTGAAGAGGAACTAAAGAGCCTCTTGATGAAAGTAAAAGAGGAGAGTGAAAAGTTGGCTTAAAGCTCAACATTCAGAAAACGAAGATCATGGCATCCGGTCCCATCACTTCATGGCAAATAGATGGCGAAACAGTGGAAACAGTGTCAGACTTTATTTTTTGGGGCTCCAAAATCACTGCAGATGGTGACTGCAGCCATGAAATTAAAAGATGCTTACTCCTTGAAAGAAAAGTTATGACTAACCTAGATAGCATATTCAAAAGCAGAGACATTACTTTGCCAACAAAGGTCCCTCTAGTCAAGGCTATGGTTTTTCCAGTGGTCATGTATGGATGCAAGAGTTGAACTGTGAAGAAAGCTGAGCACAGAAGAATTGATGGATTTGAACTGTGGTGTTGGAGAAGACTCTTGAGAGTCCCTTGGACTGCAAGGAGATCCAACCAGTCCATTCTAAAGGAGATCAGCCCTGGGTGTTCTTTGGAAGGAATGATGCTAAAGCTGAAACTCCAGTACTTTGGCCACCTCAGGTGAAGAGTTGAGTCATTGGAAAAGACTCTGATGCTGGGAGGGATTGAAGACAGGAGGAGAAGGGGACGACAGAGGATGAAATGGCTGGATGGCATCACTGACTCGATGGACGTTTGAGTGAACTCCGGGAGTTGGTGATAGACAGGGAGGCCTGGCGTGCTGTGATTCATGGGGTCGCAAAGAGTCGGACATGTCTGAGCGACTGAACTGAACTGAACTGACCAGTTTTCCCAGCACCACTTGTTAAAGAGATTGTCTTTTCTGCATTGTATATTCTTGCCTCCTTTGTCAAAGATAAGGTGTCTATAGGTGCGTGGATTTATCTCTGGGCTTTCTATTTTGTTACATTGATCTATATTTCTGTCTTTATGCCAGTACCATACTGTCTTGATGACTGTGGCTTTGTAGTAGAGCCTGAAGTCAGGCAGATTGATTCCTCCAGTTCCATTCTTCTTTCTCAAGATTGCTTTGGCTATTCGAGGTTTTTTGTATTTCCATACAAATTGTGAAATTATTTGTTCATGCTCTGTGAAAAATACTCTTGGTAGCCTGATAGGGATTGCATTGCAACTAAAAGGATAAAATACTTAGGGATATATCTACCTAAAGAAACAGAAGACCTATATATAGAAAACTATAAAACACTGGTGATAGAAATCAAAGAGGACACTAATAGATGGAGAAATATACCATGTTCATGGATCGGAAGAATCAATATAGTGAAAACGAGTACACTACCCAAAGTAATCTATAGATTCAATGCAATCCCTATCAAGCTACCAACAGTATTTTTCACAGAGCTAGAACAAATAATTTATTGATCTTTTCTTTTCTTTTTGTCTCTATTTCATTTATTCCCACTCTGCTCTTTATTATTTCCTTCCTTCAACTAACTTTGGGTTTGATTTTTTTTTTTTCACTAGTTTCTTTAGAGGTAAACTTAGGTTGTTTATTGGAGAATGTTCTTGCTTCTGAAGATGGGCCTGAACTGCTATCCCTCTTAGAACTGGTTTTACTGTATCATGTTGATTTTGGAACGTTGTATTTCTATTCTTTATTTGTCTCCAGTTATCTTTGTCCTTTGATTTCTTCATTTGCCTGTTGATTTTTCAGCAACATCTTGAATAATCTTCACATATTTGTGATTTCTCTGTTTTTCTTCTTGTAACTGGGGTGTCCCTGTGTGACATACTGGAGCTTTAGATGAGTGTATGAGCTCTGTTTGGGGGATACGGTGAGCTGTGGCAAGACCAAGAAGTGCACTGGGATGGTGTCTCCTGCCTAAGTGACTTGAGAGCACCTCTCTAAGCTCTAGGCATGCAGCAACCCTGAAGCCTGTTGCTCAGGTTGAAGCCTCAGGACAAGGAAACGGGCCTTTCTCACGGGAAGACTGGGGTTGTGTGTTTCAGCCTACTGTTGTGCAGGGCCTTAGGCTTGAGAGCCTGCCCAGAATTATCTATCTGATTGTCACAGTCCCACGAGGCCCAAGAAAGCAAGCTTCGGTGGTTACCAGGGCTGGGTGGTCCGGAGTCTCGTCACCTTTTGTACACCCGCTGTGGGTTGTGTGATCTCCTGGCTTTAGCAAGGCTGCAGGAGTGCTGAGGGCAGGACACGTGGGATGGCCACTGGAGAGCAGGCAAGCCTGGAGCCTTAGCAGGGCTGGGAGAGAGTGCTGGGGTGTGGGTGTCTGTGGCAATCACGATTCAGCAGCACGTTGAGGGTGGCGAAGAGTGTTGGGAGCAGAGCAAGCCTGCAGCTTTGTGGAGGCTGTGTCCCCATCTTTGTCTGCGCAAGCGAGGTACAAGAAGAATGCAGAAACTCAGCCGTGCCTCCATCCCCAGGAAAGGCCTGACGTGTCCCTGCCCCCAGCAGATGCTTTAAAATGAGCAAATAAACCCCTTTCACATGTGGTCCAGGCACCTCTCTAAATGTCGCCTTTATGCTGAGTGTGAGGATGAATGAGGTTACTCAGGAGTCTTTCAGATAGAGTGTCTGAGGATCCCTACAGCCCATGGGTTCCCAGGACATAAGCCCCATTGCTTTCTAAAGCCAAATGTTTTGGGAGCCTGTCTCTTCAGTGCAGGTCCCAAGGGTTGGAATGCTCGTGGTCAGCACAAACCCTTTACTTCTCATGGAGCAGCGTCAGACCCACGAGGTCCTTCCTTACTGTGTGTCCTTGCTGCGAGTGGGGTTTTTGGCAAGATCACATCTCTTCCTCTCTTACCCTTCTTGATGGATCCCTTTTATCCCAGAGGAACTATTGTGGAGGAGCTGCTCTGCTAATTATCAGTTCTTTTTAGCAGTAATTATGCCATAGGTAGACACCAGTTTGGTGTGTCTGTGGGACAGTGAGTTCAGGATCTTCTTAAACCCCCATCTTGGACTCCCTCTGGTCCAAGAGGCATTTGTAAAGGACAGAGTAGGTAGGGGAAGGGGGTTGAAGAAGCAGTACAGGTTTTTGGTTAACTGCTTCTCATGCTAGAAATAATTTCTTGTGATCTGTTTTATGAACCTGGCAACAACACTTATGAAGTGCAGATTAAAAAAAAAATACATGGCAAGCTTGCTGTAGAAGATGCTAAAGATATACCATTAATGACATAAGGGCATGTGAGCATGTATGTGTGTATAATGTAGTGTAATGGAGTAATCCTTCTCAAAAGTGTTTAATGACAGAATAAAAGAAGTATCTAAGACATAAGGGATTTTCTCAGGTATTGAGCCGTTCTGCCTACCAGCTGATAAAGAAACTACATGTGATTTTTATGAAAGATAAAATTTAACCATAGAAAGTGAAATGGGAACATTTTCTGATGCCATTAATAATTGAGTGAAATTGCTTCTGTGAAGCTGAATTTTATTTTCCAAGGGATGAAGAAGAAATGTAGATATTCAGAGCTGGCTCACTGTTGCAGTCAGAAGTACAGCTGGAATGAGGCAGCCCCAAAGGAAACCTCTAGTGAGAGGTTTGCTTCATTCCTTTCTAGGGTGCCTTTTAGACACTCAAGGACTGTGACTTTGCAAGACAACCTAGCATGCATTTGAGTGTGCAAGATGTATGGCATATCCAGATGACTGTGCCATCAGTATAGCTCCCAGTCATGGTGAAAGTCTTTTGCATAAAGGCTTCAAGTGACTGTCTACAGATTGCCTTCCCTGTTGCTTGGAAGCTCTTATTTACTGTTTATCAAACCACAGCAAAAGAAAACAGGACACCACCTTCTACATAAATCTTGTTTGTTGTTGTTGTCTAGCCGCTCAGTTGTGTCTGACTCTTCTGCGACCCCATGGACTGTAGCTCGCCAGGCTCCTCAGTCCATGGGATTTCCCAGGCAAGAATACTGGAGTGAGTTGCCATTTCCTTCTCCAGGGGATCTTCCTCACCCAGGGATGAGACTCGTGTCTTCTACAATGGCAGGCACATTCCTTCCCATTGAGTCCCGCTTCATTTCCCCATGAAAACGTACCTTCTTACTCCAAAGAATGCATTCTTTAAAATTCTGCTGAAAATCCTGCTATTCTATAAACTCCATACAAGTTCTTTGCACTTACTGTAGCATCCCTTTAGGACTCATTCATTTACAAAGCGTTCTGAAGCACTTTCTATATACAAGGCAAAAAAATGGGATTGGAGTCACAGTGATGGACAAGTTGTCCTCTCTCCTCTCAAGAAGTGGGCAACCCAACAGGACAGACAGATAATATACTGTGGTATGTGCAGCAAACAGAGGAGACCCCAGGGGATTCCCAGTGGGAAGCTAACATGGATGTTTCCTGGAAGAAACTCATCGTGTCTCGGATGAGTCTCAGAAGATCAGCAGAAGTTTGCCAGGCTGGGCCTCCAAGGCCTGGGGGTCAATGGCAAGCCTGGAAACAAGAAGATAGACATTCCACCTTGTAACTTCTTGCACCATGTTCATAAGAATCTGTCTTCTCCCTGCCTTCAGACTGACTCCCCCTTCATACCACAGACAGACCATGAACATCTAAGTTAAATGAGATAACGAACCTACTGCAAAGTAGTAGAAAATGGCTTCTAAACTTATTCTCACTATCTACACCTGACTTGCTGTTTGTTTTCCTAAAGGATCATTAAAGTGCTCTTTAAATGAATATTCAGATCTTGCTGCTTTCTACTTTACTACGGTTGTCTCTAGGATAGCAGAGGTGACTGAAGCCAGAAAGAGGACTCCACGAAGAAGTGAGAGATGATCATGGAATAAAGCCAGGGTCCCCAGACTTCCTACTAAAAGCCCTCTGGCGCTGACAGTAACTTCTTATGGAGAGGAGGCTGGGCAGGGGCACCATGGGCAGAGGAAAAGCCCAGCAGCAGCTTCATCACTTCCTCCATAGTCTAGCGTCTCTGTAATCACCCCAAGCTGGGATGGCTTGGGTCACTGGTTCGGAACTCAGTAGGGCTTTGTGATCTCCTGAGGGATCATGCTCTACTGATTTAAGAACCCTGAACAAACCCCCCTAACTTCTTTAAGCATCATCACAAGTAAAGATAGGCTTTGTTTCCTGGGTAAAATATGATTTGAGGGACACATGATATGATTTTTTTAAGTAATATGCTCTCAAAGTCTATATTTCCATTTAAGCAACTGGATCATCACCAAAACTGCAACATTAACATGAGTGGTAAAAAGTATGTATATCATCTTTTATATACATCTCTGCCTCTCCATCAGTTTCCACATCGCCGGCACATTTATATCAGATCTCAGAAGCCCACTGAAAGTTAGCAAGAGAAGAAGTGTGAAAAGACAGAAATAGTACCCAATCCTTGCAGAATGTCTTATTTGGTGGAGTAGGGAAGCTGAGGAGAAGAAAGAAAAGTACTATTCTTTTTTTTTTTCCTGTGTAACCGCATTGCTTTTTCGAGTTATTTCCCACCATTCACTTGGTTGTGACCTCACAGCTGCTTTTGACAGATGGAAAAACACAGACAGGCAGCAGCCAATCGAGTGCCGCCCAAGCTGGTTTCCCTCGCGCCGGTACCCCAGGCGCAGTCCTCACCGGCGGCTGCCAAAGCCTCTTGCTTTCTTCACAATGAACAGAAATCTCCGCTGGCATGTTAGAATAGCCAACATATTCCTCACTCTGGCTTTGGAAACCATGTCAGAAGCCTGGGGGAAAAAGCTGCAGGAAAAGTCCTGCGTTGCAGTGCCCTCGAGGATCTGGTGGGGTTGGACAGGGGACAGCGCTGCTGAAGGACGGCATCCTCTGGTCCAGCTTGCAGGACCACCAGGGCCCGTCGCACACACCTCGTCCCAAATCTGCGATCAGCTTCCTAAGCATGTGCATCCCGGAAACCGGCAGACACTACACAAGAGTGCTGTCAGCCCGCCCCACCCCTAGAAGGGCTCGTGAACGCTGATCTGCACTCTTTCCTAAGAGCAACAAATTCGATTTTTTAAAGATTGAAATCTATTTGATTTACAATGTTCTGTTTCAGGTTTATATGTTTTAGGTGTGTATGTCGGATGTATATGTTTCAGGTGTGTGTATATATATATATATATATATATATGTACTTTTTCAGATTCTTTTCAGTTATAGGTTATTACAAGATGCTCAGTATAGCTCCCTGTGCACATAAGGACCTTGTTAGTAATCTGTTTTATATACAGTATTGTGTATCTGCTAACCCCAAAATGCTAATTTATCTCTCCCCTACTCATTTCCCTTTTGGTAATCATAAATTTGATTTCTATGCTTGTGAGTCTATTTCTGTTTGGGGTATAAATTCCTTTGTATCTCTTTTTAGATTCCACATATAAGTGACATCATTTGATATTTGTTTTTCTCTGACTTATTTCACTTAGTATGATAATCTCTAGGCTCATCCATGTTGCTGCCCCTGGCACTTTTTCACTCTTTTTTATGGCTGAGTAGAGTCCCTTGGACTGCAAGGAGATCCAACCAGTCCATTCTGAAGGAGATCAGCCCTGGGATTTCTTTGGAAGGAATGATGCTAAAGCTGAAACTCCAGTACTTTGGCCACCTCATGCGAAGAGCTGACTCATTGGAAAAGACTCTGATGCTGGGAGGGAACCGGGGGCAGGAGGAGAAGGGGATGACAGAGGATGAGATGGCTGGATGGCATCACTGACTCGATGGACGTGAGTCCGAGTGAACTCCGGGAGTTGGTGATGAACAGGGAGGCCTGGCATGCTGTGATTCATGGGGTCGCAAAGAGTCGGACACGACTGAGAGACTGATCTGATCTGATCTGAATACTCCATTGTGTATACGTACTGCATCTACCACATCGTCTTTATCCATTCATCTGTCAATGGACACTTAGATTGCTTCCATGTGTAGGATATTGTGGATAGTGCATTTATAGAATATTGGGGGGGTGCATCTTTCTGCATTAGACTTTTCACCTTTTCTGTGTATATATACCCATGAGTGGGATTGCTGGCTCATATGACAATGCTCTTTTAGTTTTTTTACGAAATCTCCATACTGTTTTCCATAGTGGCTGTACCAGTTTATATCCCCACCAACAGTATGGGAGGGTTCCTTTTTCACCATACCAAATTTGATTGTTATTGATGGTGTATAAACCAAACAAATCTCCTTTGCTCCTGCTTCCAGCCCCAAGTCCGAGACCCCCTGCTCTAGGGGACAGACTGTCCTTGGCACTGTGCCAGAGTTGATTCCTAGCTGGTTCTCTCCTGCTTTCTCTTTCTTCCCTCTCTCCCTTCCCTTCACTCTGACTTCTGAGGAGGAGATCAGTGAAGTGGCCATAAAAAATATTGAAAAGGAAGCAGAGTAGAAGAGATATGACAACCTGCCAACAGGTGTGTGAGTAACTCCAGGCTCGGAGTTACTTTCTCTCTGCTGAAACTCTTCAGCCCACCTCTCCTGTTAACACCTGTGAAATTGTTCAATAAAACAATCCCGCAAGCCCCGTTCCATCTCTCAAATGTGTAGTCTGTTACATTCCTTGTCAACGAGGCAGCACATAATTCACTTCGAAGGCCATGTGAAATGTTTGTGAGGAACAAATTAAGATTTAGTTCAAACATTCTTGACGGTGTCTTGGTGTGCTAACCAGGCTTATGGATCTGTTTCATGGGAATGCACTTTACAACCCTGCATTTATGAGTTGTTCATCCAGTGAGTCTAGGTATATCCATTATGTTTTTGTCACTGTTGTACATATGAATGGAACGCAAGAAAATAATCACTGGGAAGAGCTATTTCAGATTTCTGCAAGTTTAAGTACTGCATTAAAAAAACTGAAATAATATGTATGTCCAGCACCAGACACTACATTTCATAAAATAATCGTAAGTATCACTCTTTTTAATCCTTTTCATGAAAAGATTTTCAGCCAACAGTGGAAAATGATAAATAAAACCTGTCCAAAAACAGGTTCTTAAATTAGGGTTCACAGATCCCAAGAGGGTCATGGGTAGAATGCAGGGTGGCTGTGAACTTGAATGTGAAAATAATTACAACATTGTCCTCACTCACTTCCAACTGAAATTGAGCATATCCTTCAATCATGAAGATAGGCAACAACCCGTAGTACTATTAGCAGTACCTGTCTCTTCATCACCAAAAGAAGTTATAGATATTTTCCTATCAAATTACAGTTGCTGCAGATATCTGAAAACATTGTTTATATCTCATCACTCCTTCAAAATTATGGTAATTATTAGATCTACTGATAGATTTTGTTTTTTAAAAGCATGTATATTATTATATCACATATTTGACTTTTACATATTTTGATAACTATAATTCCCTCTAATTGGTTTCCTTTGTAATTGCTATACATCTTCTTTAATGCATTTAAAAATATTAAGCTGAGAAGGGATCCACAGTCTACCAGATTGTCAAAGGGACAAGAAACATAGGACCAAAAAAACTTAAGACCCCTGTTTAAAAATTGGTCATATTTCGTTTTTTTTGTTTATTCAACAACCAACAACATTACCTTTAATGCACTCTGTAATGCCCTAAGCAGTAGGGCTGTAAGAACAAACAAGACAAAACTCCCACTCTTAAGAATCTTAAATTCTAGAGAAGCAACCTAAATTATTTTTCCAAGTAGAGTAATTTCTTAAACACTCAGTGTCTAAAGCAACAACGGAAATTCACAAGTAGCATAGATCCTTGCTACTCAGAGTTTGGCGCCTTAAATAGAAACTTTGGCATTACCTGGGAATTTGTTAGAAATGCAGAATATCAGGTCGCATCTCAGAATCTGCGTTTCAGTAACATCCCAAGGAATTATATAGAGTTTGAGAAGTTCTGGCTTAGCTTTTAGACTGCACACTGCCATCCTTACTGCTTCCTTCTTCCTACTTGGCCTGAACATCTGAAACCCTGGGAATTAGGAGGCCACTGATAAAAATAAGTCTAGATCAAATTGGTTTCCCCAAGGGCTCGAGAGAAAGAAGGAGTGGCTCTTGAGAATTCTCTTTCAAACCACACAGAAGAGTAAAAATTCAGGCTGGAAAAAAAGTCATGACTGAAAATTTTCTTACAGTTTCTCATGCTCAGTTTGGTCATTCCTTTGTATGCAATAAAACAAGCTTATCCTGCTTAGTGATACCTCAATGGAGTGAAATTGGTTACACCATTCTTTCAGTCAAACCACTATTCATAGATTTCTATTCTCAACCATGTTATTTATACTCTGCCTAAAAGTAGGTTTCACAGTTATTTAGAATCATGTAGCACCAACAGCAATCTGAAAGAGTGAAACTCATTTGAATCTCCTAACATAATATCTGGGGAGAACCCCAACCTGTGAAAAATGAAAGGAGAAAAAAAAATGTAAGTAAGGATATTAGAACCCAGTGGTTGCTTAAGAGCTGAAAATATATTGAGTTCTATGTCTGGTGGAAGTTTCTGAAATTCTATTTAACTGAAGTAAAGTAGTTTGATAACTAATGTTACTAATGACCTGGGAGCAGTATTTTCTTCTCACTGCAATCTCTGATCCTATCTTTTGTTTAAAAGTCTGATTTTTTTCATCACAGATTTTTGGCATTCCATTTTATTTTTAAAATTATTGCTTTAAAATATGACTCATCTTGATTAATGAGGCTTGGGGCACCCAAGGTCATGTCCCAACCCTACTGGACATACAAGGTCAGAGGTGAGGAAATAATTAGAATAAATTTCAGAAATAAAAAGTATTTATTTCCCATGTGATTGTCTTTAATCTTTCAATATTATCACTCAGAATAATTTTTAAAACAATCTTGATATGTGTGTCTTGTTGAATTCATACACCAAGTATAATTAAGATCTGTTATTGTCAGAACAGGTTAGAGTCAAGGAACTCTTCCATTTAATTAATAAGTAAACTGAGGCCTTGGATAATTAACTCATAGACTTATGGTTTCTCTAAACCGCTCCAGAGTAAAAATATTTACCCAAAATAACCCCACTGTAGTGTAAGAAGTCAAGTATTATGTTTGAACATGGAGTGAAATGCTAGTGTCATCAAAGTTAATCATCAAGAAAGCTAAGGTTAATAAATGGCTGAGATGAATTGGAAAATTTGATCTTTACTTGGATTTAAATTAATGAAATTATATGGTATCACGGATAGCCCCTTGCTAGGGCATTTAATGTTAACTTTCATAAGAGTCTCACAGGGCATTGTTAAGAGGAACTCTCTCAATTGCCTGATGAAAAATTGACTTGTATCAGTATTTTTGCAAACATAGATAGCATTAGTCACTCAGTTATGTCTGACTCTTTGCAACCCCATGGACTGTAGCCCGCCAGGCTCCTTTGTCCATGGGATTCTCCAGGCAAGAATTCCCTTCTCCAGGAGATCTTCCTGACCTAGAGATAGAACCCAGGTCTCCCACATTGCAGGCAGATTCGTTACCATCTTAGCCATCGGGGAAGCCCGTTTTTGCAAACAATTAGACATCAAATAGAAAAAGGTACATGATAGGAAGATAAAGTCAAATCATACCATCCCATAAAGCACAAACAACCCCAAACATCTCCAGTGGCAGATTACTGAAGAAAAATAATTTGGTGCCATAACAAATAATTTCTTGAAGACAGGAAATAAGCAAATAAACAGTGTGACCGCTCTACTAGCTATTGTACTCAGCTTTGTTTGAAGAAGGAGAGCCCAACTCAAGCTGGTTCAAGCTAAGGGGGGATTATTTTATGGATGAATAGGAAGCAATAAGAAGGATAGGATATGAGAGAAATGTAACTACTTCTAATTGCAATGAATTATATATGTGAAAAAAACATTGGATTTCAAAAAGTCAGTACTAAGAAAAAGTGTAAAGTATTTCATTTTCATATCGATGACATGTTCCTATGATAATATTTTAGATATACTGGCTTATAAAATATATTATTCAAATGAAGTTCACCTATTTCTTCTAACTTCCCTTAATGTGACTACTTGCCAAGGTAAAATTACACATGAGGCTCCACTGGTGACTCATGTTAGATTTCTACCGGACAGCAAGGCTCTAGAGATACTGGTATTGAGATGTAAGTTAGGAAAGAGGATTGTAGAAAATGGGCAGGCAGCAGGGACTGAGAGTGGAGTAGTTTCCTTTCAAAGGAGGATGGGTCTGGCAAGGTCAACTTTAGTGCTGATTCTTTGAAGAGTAAGAGGGTCCAAGAAGGAAAGAGACCCTCTAGACAGGGCAAGTCTGAACTGGAGGACCTTTCCAAGAGACCCTCTAGATACAGCAAATTTAAATGGGAGACATTTCCAAGAGACCCTCTAGACAGGACAAGTCTAAACTGGAGGACATTTCCAAGAGACCCACTAGACATGGAAAGTCTAACTGGAGGACATTTCCTTCTTTTTCCTCTCTCTGTCTCCCTCCCTCCTGCGCCATGTCTTCATCTCCATTTCCCTTCCTCCCTCCACTCCATCTTCCTTCCTCCCTTCTTCTCTCCTGTTTTGCTTGTCCTTTCCTTCTCCTGCTTCCTTCCTTCTTCCTTTCCTGTGTTCTTTTTTTTTTTAAGAAAAGAAACATTGATTATCCTGAATGAGTCAAACAGGATCTCAGGTGATGATTAGCTATTAACTATAGCACACTTTCCAGAAACAAACACAGTTTTAAAACCAAACACTGATTAAGAAAAAACCTGAAGTCGCTGTTTAGTCACCTGAGGAGGATTCCTTATTGTCTCCGAGCCACGGCAACGTCTCGCTCGCTCTGGAGCGCCTGCCACCGGGGCCTTATGTGACTGTTCCTGCCGATCAGCTCCACGGACTTAGAGGCGCTTCTTAAAGTTCTGTGGAGATCATCGTTTATGTGTATGTCAAACAGATTGCATTTGTAACGTTTAACGCCCACAACAACAGTAATAAAACATGCTGGTGTGTGCTCTCTGTGTAAACACTTTCTTCTGAAGATAGAGCCAGGGAAATGTTTTAGGAACTTTGACATTTATGGCCGTATTTATAATCTTTTTTGGATCATTTCCTCACAGAGTCACATGTTTGTATATTTAAAATTCTCTGGAGGAATAAAAATGTTTAAACATAATATAATGATGTGATATGTATTTTATGAGACCTTGCTCACCATCTAGGCATAAGAAAAGAGAATTCTGTGGTCAATCCTGAAAAGGGTTTCCATAAATGCCGAATTTTCTAGATATGCACCACAAAGCTAAGGTGATTAGAAAGAGAAGGAGGAGGTGTATATTCAACTCTGACAGAAACTTTTTTTTTTTGCTTGGAACTAGACTACCCTGGGTTTTCCAGGTTGCACTAGTTGTAAAGAACCCACCTGCCATTGCAGGAGCCATAAGAGGTATGCGTTCAATCCCTTGTCAGGAAGATCCCCTGAAAAAGGGCATGGCAACCCACTCCAGTATTGTTGTCTTGAGAATTCTGTGGACAGAGCAGTCTGGCCGGCTACAGTCCATGTGTTTCAAAGAGTTGGACATGACAGAATTTAGGATGCAGACAACCCTAAAAATTGAAAACCAGACATATATTCCCAGTTGGGAATATGCATTGGGGAGAATTCCTTGGGCAAATACATGCACTTTTTGTGTTTTCTGAGAAGATGAAGACCTAGCAATTTTATTGTTCCTCTATACTGACGCATTGTATGAATTTACCTACTGTTGAGTTTTTGAAACTTCCTATTCTATATAGCACAACAGCCCAAGAAATATCCATCCAGCCATAGAAACAAAACCTTAATTTTTATCCAAAGCAATGCAGTTAAGTTTTACTAAACACTTAATTTGGCGTATACCAAGTATCTTACATGTGTTAATTTATTAAACAGCCATAACAAGTCTAAACAGCCAAGTGACTGAGATGGTATTCAAGCCCAGGGGATGTGTCTGATCTAAAAGTGTTCTTACTCCAACACACTGTCCTGGAAAGAGAGGACATAGAAATTTTCACACGTATCTTCAATTTTTTTTGACATTCCTCCTAAAGAGAATATTCTCCTGGAATCTGGACCAACCTTAGAGATTAGTTGACCAACAGAGCGTGGCAGAAGAGACTGCTGACTCCAGAGATTAGGACAAGGTAGGCCATTCCATGTCCTCCCCATTAATTTGAGACATTCATCTCTAGGGTCCTGAGCTGTTCCGTAGTAGACATGAGGCTGCCATGTGGTGAGGAGGCTAAGACTGCAGTTTGTAGAAGGATGGCTTACACAGCTAGACAGAAGATTTTAAACTGAGGGGTGGTGGTGGTTTAGTCGCTCAGTCGTGTCTGACTTTTGCGACCCCATGAACTGTAGCCTACCAGACTCCTCTGTCCATGGGATTCTCCAGGTAAGAGTACTGAAGTGGGTAGCCTATCCCTTCTCCAGGGAAACTTCCTGACCCAGGGATTGAACCCAGTTCTCCTGCATTGCAGGCAGATCCTGTACCGACTGAGCCACTAGGGAAGCCCAGCTGAGGGTTAGGGATATCCAATTAATACAAAGCTTTCTCTCTCATTATTGTTGAATTTTTAAAAGACCATTTCTGATGCAGGTTTAGTTTAAAAATTTTTACACACAAGTAACTGTTATGTCTAGTACAGTATGTCTGACTTTGTCCTAAGGATTTCCATATGTATTGATGCACAAAATCGTCCCAACAGTCATGAAGTAGGTGTTGTAATTATCTCTAACTTTACATATGAAGAAACGGAGGCACAGAAAGGCTAAGCGCTTGCCCAGGATCCCTCAGCTCTTAGAATGGAGGTGTCAGGGTTTGAACTTGGGTTTTCTGGTTTCAGATTCTGTTTTTTACCACCTCTTTTACTGTCATGAACAAATTGTCAAATTAAAGAGGTTACTTAAAAAAAAAAAAGATGAACAAAAATAAACATTTCTCATCTCTGCTGGTTCTTTTCCAGTCCTCCCCTTGAATTTGGGGGACTCACAAATGCTTCAGCCAACAGAACACAGCAGAAGTGATGCTGGCTGGCCGCGAAGGCTAGGTCATGAAAGATCTTGCACCTTCCTCTTTGTCCATGGGAACACTTGCTCCTGGATATGTAGGTCATTATAGGAAAAGTCCAACGACCCTGAAGCCTCCGTGCTGTGAAGAGCCCCAGCCCATGCAGACGTCACTGCAGCTGACAGTCCCAGAGGAGTAGCCTTGAAGTCGTCCTAACCTGGGCATCGACATGTAAGAAGTCTCCCGACAACAAGTCCCAGTCTTTTGAAATAAGACCATGGCTTCAGATATCGTAGCTCAGACACAAGCTGTCTCTGTTGTGTTCTGTCTACATTCACGATCCACGCAATCGGAGAGAATGAGAGAACAACTGCTGTTTTAGGTCCCTGAATGTGGATGGTTTGTTACCCAGAAAAGGATCATTGAGGTGATTTCTAGAGACAGCTTCTCCTAAACTTGACTCCTAGAAGTAAGTACTAAAAAATTTGCTGTTACATTTTCAGTCCTTTTTCTATACTTGTAAACATTGTTCATATTCAGTTTTAAATATTAATGAGTGAGTGTGAAGTCACTCAGTCATGTCTGACTCTTGGTGACCCCATGGACTGTAGCCCACCAGGCTCCTCTGTCCATGGAATTTTTTAGGCAAGAGTACTGGAGTGGGTTGCCATTTCCTTCTCCAGGAGATCTTCCCAACCCAGGGATTGAACGTGGGTCTCCCGCATTGGATGGTAAAGGCAGATGCTTTACCATCTGAGCCACCATGGAAGCCCATTTAAATATTAATAGGACCATTATATTTAAATGGTTCATACACTTATTTTCACACTTATTTATTCAAGAGATTTTTAATTGAGAACCTGTATGCCAAGAATTGATTAAGACGTTGGGATTCAAGATGAACAAAGTCTTAAACTGGATGGAGTTCATATTTATTTAACAATATGTTGCTCTTTATGTTCCTATATACAGGTCTATATAATGCCTTTTCTCTGCCCACGCAGTATTCATTTTTATTTGCCCATATAGATTACATAGTACTAGAAGTGACTCATACTGTCGGATACATACATTTCCAATATTTTTCGAACTATGGATAAGTTGTTATTGTTCAGTGGCTAAGTCGGGTCCGACTCTTTGTGACCCCATGGACTGCAGCATGCCAGGCTCCTCTGTCCTCCCCTACCTCCTGGAGATGGCTCGGATTCATAGCTATTGAGTCAGTGATGCTCTCTAACTATCTCATCCTCTGCCATCCCCTTCTCTTTTTGCTTTCAATCTCTCCCAGTACATGTATATTTCCTCTTAATAGAAAGCCTAAGCAGTGTAACTGGGGAGACTTGTGTTTTTAATTCTAATACTGCCAAATCATCTTCATCAATTTATACTCCCAATAGCAGCACCCGAAAATGCCTGTCCCCCGACCGTCACTGACACTTGACTCCATGTTCTAGGAGCAAAGCTCTCTTATTTTAATTCCTACTTTCTCCAATTATTAATGAGATTAAACATCTTTAGAAACTATAATTTTTTTCAGTGAATAGTTTATTCTTATCCTTTGCTCATTTTAAAAATTGGTTGTCTTCCTTAACTATTTAAAAGTGTACCTACTTTAATTATGAATCTTTCATTAACTGTGGAGCAAAAACAGTTTATTTGAGTCTAAACCTGCTTTTAAGCTTCATATTGCTTTTTGTCATACAGAAGATTTTGATTTTTATGTGGGCAAATTTGTCCATCTGTTACTTCATGTCTTTTGGATTTTCTATCTTGGCCAAAGTTATATAAACATTATTTTTTTCCTCTATATTTAAAAATGTTTTTTTTAAACATCAGGTCTTTTTTTTTTTTTTAATGTATTGGTCTTTTAGTCACTGCATGGTAGGCATCTAGATTTCCTTTCTTTTTGGTCTATTGATTGATTAGTCCCAAGTGTAGTTGCAATATATTATAGTTTATTTTTCATGTTTGACAGGGAAAATTGCCCCTCTTGATTTCTCTTTTTCAAAAATATCTTGGTTTTTCTTTTCCAAAGTTTGGAAGTGTAGCTTATTGAGTTCTGTTCCAAAAAAAGAAAAAAAAATTCCTATGGGATTTTTAATTCAGATTTAATTGAATTTATAGAGAAGTTACAAAGAAGTGATATCTTATAACCCAGAATCATGGTTTCTTCACTTATTCAACTTTTCCACTAAGCTTTATAATATATTTTCATCTGGGTCTTGTCATATTTCTGTTTCATTCCTAAAAACTTTAATTATTTTGTTACAGTCATGAATGGGACGATTATTAAAGTTTTATTCAGTTATTGATGGGTGTGGAACAGCCCAGAGCTTTCTGCATGTTGGTCTTGGAGCCAATCTCTTTACTTAGCAGTTGTCTCTTGGTCCTCTTCGGGTGTCATTGAGCAAAAATTAATGTCCTCTACACATAAAAACTATTTTGTTTCATCTACTCTTCCCTTTCACTATCATTATTTTTCTTGATTAATTTATTAACTAAGATTTCCAGTAAAGTTTTGATAAGTTGAGGTGATAGTAAACACACTTTTCTTGCTCCTGAATATTTTATTATCAAGTAGGACACTTGCTGTATGTTTCTAGTAGAAAACGTTAGCAAGATTTAAAAAAGAGCTTATTCTACTTCTATCTTAGCATTTAATGAAAAATGGATTTTGAATTTTCTCAAATGATTTTTTTCAGACATATATTAAGATATTAAGTAGATTTTGTCCTTTAATCTACTAATGTAGCAAAACAAAGGACAACATAATGTTCATTCAGCCAACACATATTTATTGAGAACTCATTATGTAAATGTGCTTCCCTGGTGGTTCAGATGGTGAAGAATCCACCTTCAGTGCAAGAGATCCGGGTTTGATCACTGGGTAAGCAAGATCACCTGGAGAAGGGAATGGCTACCCACTCCAGTATTCTTGCCTCAAGAATTCCATGGGCCAGAAGAGCCTGGTGGACTACAGTCCATGGGGTTGCAAAGAATCAGACATGACTGAGTGACTAACACTATTACGTATATGCCAATGACTATGGTAAATGTCAGGAATATAGACAAGAACAAGAGAGGCAAGTTTTCTGCCCTGAAGTTGAGCAACCTCTGCATTCTTAGAATCAACCCTATTTACCGTAGGTGTGTTACCATTTCCATATGCTGCTTGACTTGATACGACACTGCTCTGCTTAGGGCTTTTGCATCTATGTTCCTGAGTGGAACCAGATTATGTTGCTCTGGGACCCGTTCAAACCTGACAGCTTTACAAGTTCCCAGTAAACAAACTGGAAAAAAATACAGTGTTTCTCTCCATTTACTGAAGTCTTTTAAATCCATAATAAATTTTATAGCTTTCTTCCTATGGGTCTTAAACATTTCTTATTAGATATATTCCCAGATAATTTGCTCATTTCATTATGAATGAGATGTTTAAATCAACTCTTCTAATTATTTATTGCTTTTATATATAAAACCAATTGATTTTTGTTTATTTGGTTATGACTGGTCACTTAAGCTGAAATCTCTCAATAAAAATCTTTCATTTTTAACTGATTCTTTTCCCCTGGTTTTGAGACTTCAGGATAGACCATCATAAAATGAATAAATACTAATAGTTTCCTCTTCCTCTTCAGTCACTAAACCCCTTTCCCTCTTTACCAGATCTTATTTCATGGGTTAGGAATTGCAGAAAACATTGATTAGTATTTATAATAAAAAGCATCCATGTATTTTTTTCTTTTAAAGTCAATGCTCCTAGAGTTTTATTGTTAATATCACATATTTCCCCATCTATTTGCCATGAAGTGATGGGACTGGATGCTCTGATCTTCATTCTCCAAATGCTGAGTTTTAAGCCAACTTTTTCACTTTCCTCTTTCACTTTCATCCATAGGCTCTTTAGTTCCTCTTCACTTTCTGCCATAAGGGTGGTGTCATCTGCATATCTGAGGTTATTGATATTTCTCCTGGCAATCTTGATTCCAGCTTGTGCTTCATCCAGCCCAGCGTTTCTCATGATGTACTCTGCATATAAGTTAAATAAGCAGGGTGACAGTATACAGCCTTGATGTACTCCTTTTCCTATTTGGAACCAGTCTGTTGTTCCATGTCCAGTTCTAACTTTTGCTTCTTGACCTGCATATGGATTTCTCAGGAGGCAGGTCAGGTGGTCTGCTTTAAGAATTTTCTTAAAGAAAATTTAAGAATTTAAATTTTAAGAATTTTCCAAGTTTGTTGTGATCCACACAGTCAAAGGCTTTGGCATAGTCATTAAAGCAGCAGTAGATATTTTTCTGGAACTCTTTTGCTTTTTTGATAATCCAACAGATGTTGGCAATTTGATTTCTGGTTCTTCTGCCTTTTCGAAATTCAACTTGAACATCTGGAAGTTCATGGTTCAAGTTGAAGCCTGGCTTGGCAAATAGATGGGGAAACAATGGAAACAGTGACAGACTTTATTTTCTTGGCCTCCAAAATCACTGCAGATGGTGACTGCAGCCATGAAATTAAAAGACGCTTGTTCCTTGGAAGAAAAGTTATGACCAACCTAGACAACATATTAAAAACAGAGACATTACTTTTTCAACAAAGGTCAATCTAGTCAAAGCTATGGTTTTTCTAGTAGTCTTGTATGGATGTGAGAGTTGGATTATAAAGAAAGCTGAGCACCGAAGAATTGGTGGTTTTGAGCTCACAAGAGAAGACTCTTGAGAGTCCCTTGGACTGCAAGGAGATCCAACTAGTCAATCCTAAAGGAAATCAGTCCTGAATATTCCTTGGAACTGATATTGAAGTGAAATTCCAATATTTTGGCCACCTGATGTGAAGAACTGACTCATTGAAAAGACCCTGATGCTGGGAAAGATTGAAGGCAGGAGAAGGGGATGACCAAGGATGAGATGGTTGGATGGCATCACTGACTCTACGGACATGAATTTGAGTAAACTCTGGGAGTCGGTGATGGACAGGGAAGCCTGGCATTCTGCAGTCCATTGGGTCTCAAAGAGTCAGACATGACTGAGCAACTGAACTGAACTGATCACATATTTAGATAGATAATCTGTACCAATTTAAGAAAGAAGACTTCATGCCTATTATGGTCCTAGTTATCAGGTGCTTTAACTAAAAATGGATGCTGCTTTTTTTTGCAAAATAGTTCTTGGCATATTTTTGAATAATAACTTTACTTTTCTTCTGTGATATATTGATGTGAAAATTAATTAATTCATAATATTGATTTATACTTGCATTCTTGGAAGAAAATCTGCTAGGGTTTGTTTCCATTATTTCACAAACAGCTGGGTAAATGTAGTACTGCATTTTAGATTTTGGCATCTAAATCTCAATATTTGTGAGGTTACTTTGTCATTTTCTCTTTTGAGTTAGTTTTATAAGTTTTTGGTATTAAAGTTTTGCCAGTTCTTGAAATGGGATTTGTTCCCATGTGTGTTAATGCCCTCAAAGAGTTAATAAGTCAGAAAATTATTTGTTCTTTAAAATTTGAAAGAATTTTGCTTTAAATATTCTGAATAGGTAAATATTTACTTTTGTTTATTATTTTTTTCTCAAGAATATTTCCTGCTTTTTCAGCAGTTAATATTCATGTTTGATAAGAATGAAATGATTCATTATATAAAGATTTTCAAATGTTTTCATGTCTAAGACGACATGTTCTTATTCTTAATTTTTTCTCATCTCATATTTTTTCTTTGATTAGAATAAATAGAAGTTTGTATATTTTATTTTTTCCTCTATTTATTGTCGGCTTTTTTTCTGAAGAACCACTTGGATTTATTTCTCTATTCTATTCCTTTTAGCTTACTAAATTTTAATTTCTGCTTTCATCCTTAATAACTTTTTTCTTTTTTTTCCTATTAGCCATGCTTTGTTTTGCTCTTAGCTTTTCAAGTTAATGCCTTAATTCATTTATTTCTTTAATTTTTTAAAATTCTTGTGCCTCCTAAGTCGCTTCACTCATATCCGACTTTTTGCAACCCTATGTATTACAGCCAGCCAATCTTCTTTCTCCATGGGATTCTCCAGGCAAGAATACTGGAGTGGGCTCCCATGCCCTCCTCCAGGGGATCTTCCCTATCCAGGGGTCAAACCCATGATTCTTAAGTCTCCTGCACTGGTAGATAAGTTCTTGACCACTAGTGCTACCTGGGAAGCCCAATTGCAGCTTTAACTAAGTACTATAGGTTTGAATATGTAGTGTGCATATAATTGTAATTTTGTAAGTATTTTGCAATTACATTTTAAATCTCATATTTGACTCAGAAGAATATTTCTATTTTTCTTCACTTAAAAAGGTTGGGAAATTTAAAAAAATTATTCTTGTTCAACTATTAATTTTGTTACATTTTGATCAAACAATGTGATCTACATAGATCTGCCTTTTAGAAAATTTTTCTTTCTGATGAAATATATATAATATTCTATGTGTTTCCAAATATTTAAAAACAGAATGTATGTTCTATTTGAGGTATAAATCTCCATGTGCATTTTCAAACTGACTCAATTGATGACATTATAAGATACCCCATTTCTTTGTCTATTGCCTAAAGTAACTCTTAAGGACAGAAAAACACTTCATTTTTTATTATACATCCATTGCAGTCAGTTCCTCTTTCTAATTCTAACAGTTTTTGCTTTATGCTTATTATACATTCTGTTATTTGGCACATGGAAGTTTAATCCTGATACATTTTAATTTGGGATCTTCTTACTAACAGTGAAAAAAACAGATTATCTATGAGACACTTAAATTTTTTTCCTTGAAAATTCACTTCATCTTGTATGATTGTAATTCCAACTGTTAGTTGGGGAGAATAGTTCTTATATTTAAATACAATCTTATACTTTCAATTTTCTTGTGTTAATCTTTCATAGCTATCTTTAATAGACAATTAGTGCTGATTATCTAATGACCTAATTTTTGCCATTTAATATGATTAAGTCATTATATTTGTCATAAATTATATGTTTGTGTTACTCAGTTTGACTTAGATTTTGTCTCAGTTTCTTTGCTAACTCCTTTGATATTTATCTTTGACTCTATCACAAACGTTTTATTTCTCTTTTCTCTCTTCTAATGAAAAGTATACATTCTACTTTTACTTTTGGTCAAAGTTACCTTTAAAAAGTAAACAACTCTATTTCTCTGTTCATGTCAAGGGGGAAGAATGTGTCTACCATTTTCTCTTCTATGCACTTTCACATGTGATGCTGCCTTTCCTTCTTTGAGGTCTCCTCCACTGAGGATTTAGACCCACATTCTTATTTGCTAGATACTATTATTTACATGTTACATTTTCTCTTCCAAGGATTAAAGATGAAGTTTGCGATCTCTGTTGTAGCTACAGAGTATTTACAACAATTTATACTTGATCCTACATTAAAATATTTCAGTACTTGCAATAAATACTGAAATACTTTTAATAAAGTACATTTTTATTTTGCAGGATGTTTTTAAAACTGAGCTTATTTTATGATGGTCTGGAAAATTGATTTTTTTCAAGTCATGAAGGTGACTTGATTGATTTAGGTTTTGACACTTGGTATCAGAGAATGCTTTTTTACTGACTTCGAGTGTGAACAACAATAATAATGTGTCTAGGTTTAGCATTCTTAGATCTTAGTAAATTAGGCCTCTGAAGATGTTGCTTTCTTAGCTTCTTGTCCTGATTATTTTCTTTTGTTTTTTCCCGTCTTCCATAGTTCTTTTTATGAAAAACGAAAATTTCAAACTTTCAAAGAAACTGGTCTGTTTGTTTTAATTTTGTTTGGCGTTCATCAAGCCCACTTGATCTGAATATTTACTTAAATGCAGGTATCTTTTTTATTTACTTACTTATTTTCAAATTATTACACGTTTACTTAGTTATCTTCTATAACTTTAAATATAGTATACACACACACACACACATAGCGTTGCTCTAGCACTGCTTTTTTCCTGCTGTTCAGGTGTCTTCTTTGGCAGTACCAGTTTTCTTCATGTTGGATTTCACTTTCTGCCTTCTGCATCTGTCATCTCTTTTCATAGTATTTTTATATAATTTTCATTTTCTTTTAATTCTAGAAGAGGACTTCAAATTTGTCCTCTATATTACTGATTTCACTATAAACATTGCCAATTAATCACTTTATTGCTTCTAATGCATTTTCCATTTTGATATTTCATATTCAGTTTTATAACATTTTTCCTTCTTTCATCTTCTTCTATATTTAGTTTCTTAACCAGCTTCTTTCTTACCTCAATATATTTTATTCTCTCATTCTTCATCTCCTGCTTCATGGGGTCTTTGAGTGTTATTTAGACCACAAAGCATATGCTGCTTAAAATTTATTCCCATTTCCTGTAGTAAGTCTTTTTCAAAAGCATGCTCTTCCTCTGCCTCTTGAGTGCTATATTTTCATTTCTTAAAGTCACAAAATACTTCATATGCCTCATAATGAGGTTTTGTTTTGCCTGTTTATTCATCCTTGAGTGATGACTATTTTATCTGGCCTAGTATTTCTCAGCAAAACAGTGAATAGGTTTTTCTTAGATCCCACCATAGTTTGCTTGGATTTTTTCTAATCCTCTTTTAGATCTACGCTATATGACATTTTACCCATTCCGTGATTACACATCTTGGTGAGAGATTTACTCTGACATTTTATGAGCTGAGATCATAGCTTTCTCTGTGTATGGCAAAGTCATTGTGCCAGGAGCCAGATCCGGAATGACCTGATCTCGTTCTTTATGCGACCACAAAGTCGACTGAAATGAACCCTGTGACCTTGTGGAGAATCCTCCACCGTACAGCCCAACTACTGGCCGTATAACGCGGTCACGAGGGCCTGGGCCCAAGCAGTGACTGCCCTCGGACTTTTAAGACCTGCGAGGGAGACGTTCCCTGCTAATCCCAAGACTGTCATGCCTTCCTACCATGGATCCTATGTATAAGGGATTATTACCTTCAATAATGTCTTCAAGACCTCCTTTGCCTTTTTCCTCTCATGACAGTACCACTTCCTCAGTAAGGGAGCCCTAGTGTCTTTCCTAGATAGGGTCCTATTGGCAAAATCTTACTTGATATTTCCACAGATGAAAAGGGTTCTCCTCTAGCTCCTGTCAGTGGTGAAGGAGTTTCGAGTTCTCGTGTTCCCTTTGACGCTTTAGCTGGAATTTGACAGGCTCCTGTGCTTAGGTTACCTCTTCACCGGGAAGTGAGTGGGGACTATCTGCAGGAGCAGGATGTGTCTGAGGCTGTGACAGGCTCTCAGTGGGGCTTGCATTTGGGCACCAGCACAAATCTGCTATCCACAGGGCTGGCCACAACCCACCGGCTCCCTCCTGGCTCCCGGAAGTGCTTCGCTGCTCACCCCAGCCAGCCTCTAGGATGATGGCTAAATTCCAATGATTCTTTGTACTGTTTCCAAGTTGGCCTGGTCTATACACACATCTGAATGTCCACTTTGGTCCTCACTTTGTTTTTCAGCCCAGTTAGACATGAGTACCTATGAGACGGCACACACTTTCCATGTATGATTTCATTAAATCTTCACAGAATGGTATAACATAGATACTATTATAATTCCCAATTTACAAATGAAAGACTGGAAGCCTAGGAAAGGATTTAAACAACTGCAGCTCACTCAGCTAGGGAGTGTCAGAATTACTACTTGCTGTCCTGTCATCCTTTAAAGCCCACGCTTTTAACCAATATTTCAGAAGCCTCTTCGCTGGAGATTCCCTCCCACCCCCACCAAAAGAGATAGACTTCCCATCTTAACCAAGAGTGTTATCAGCCATTTGGATTGCCCGCTGTCTTGCCATACCTTTTCACTCTGAACCAGCAGTCTGCTAGGTGAATCCATATTTATACCAAACTAATTCTTCCCTCCCATCTCAGGAAAAAAGACAGCTTTCATCCAGAGCAGCTACCCTGCTGTGTGCTCAAGATTCGCCTCCTCTTCTTCTCCTTCCACGAATCCCCCTCCCTACTGGTTCTGTCATCTCAGAATATAAGCAGGGTCACATCTCTGCCACTTCAACGTTCTGTTTACCTCCAACCACCACTCTTTACTTTTCTTTGCTGTCAAACTTCTTCCATTGTGGTAGCAAACTAGTTCGCACTAACATTTTCCATTTCCTTTTTGCTCCTTAATCCATCCAATTTTCACCCTTAACAACTCCATTGAAACACTCCAACCAGGATGACTGTGGCCTCCCAGTTGTGAGAACACTGTCTGGTTCTTCCACGTCGACCACTGCTACACATAGCTGTGTAGAAGGACAGGGAAGCCTGGCGTGCTGCAGTCTATGTGGTTGCAAAGAGTTGGACACGGCTGAGTAACTGAACAACAACTCACAGCAATATTAGTGGCTTCCTTTATAAAATTTTTCCATCTTCTTTCCTTGATCCCACTATCTTCTGACCTCCTCCTGCCTCCTTGATCTTTATTTTTTCAACTACTTTCTATTTTTCTCTTTTTCTTTCTGCCCAAATGGTTGGGCAGAATGACCCAGCCTTCCATCCTTAGGTCTCTCTCTTTTGAATCTAGTTCCATGTGCTATATGGTAAGCCCTTGCTGGTTATCTATTCTGTATATAGTGGTATGCATCTGTTAATCCAAAATCCCTAGTTTATCACTCCCCTACTCCCTCTTTGATAACCATGACTTTGTTTTTTTTATGTTTGTGAGTCTGTTTCTGTTTTGTATAAGCTCATCTGCATCATAAATAAGTTCATTTGCATCATACTTAGATTCCACATATAAAGTGCTATTGTAGAATATTGTTCTTCTCTATATGCTCACCAGCCTCCCGGGTGGCTCAGTGGCAAAGAATCCACCTGCAATGCAGTGACACAGGGGATACGGGTTTGATTCCGGGGTCAGGAAGGTCCCCTGGAGGGGGAATTGGCACCTCATTCCAGTGTTCTTGCCTGGAGAATCCCATGGACAGAAGAACCTGTCATGGGACAGACAGCCACTATGGAGGGTTATTTTTCATAGGGTCACGAAGAGTCAGACATGACTCAGTGAGTGACCATGCACACGTATGACTGACCTCACTCAGTACGATAATCTCCAGCTCCATCCATGATGCTGCAAATGGCATTATTTCATTCTTTTTAACAGCTGAGTAGTAGTACTCCATTGTAGGTATGTGCCACATCTTCTTTATGCATTCATCTGTTGATGGATACTTTCTGGTCTGGGCTGTTGTAAGTAGTGGTGCTATGAAAATTGGGGTGCATGTGTCTTTTCAAATCAGAGTTTTCTCTAAATATACGCCCAGGACCGGGATTTCACCATACTATTCTTTATTCCTAGACATTACCCTCCTTCCCTTGCAACCTTGTGTTTTTGGGAAATTCTCCTTTATCAGAACTCAACCCAACCATCACATCCATTTTGAAGTTTGACCTTGCTTCACCGAAACATTTACTATTTCACTTCTTTATGCTCCCACAGAAGCTGGTGCACACATCTCTACACTGGCATTCAGCATGTGGCTTTATTTTGGGTTCGTTCACTTCTTGGTCTTCCGTCTGAGACTCTAAGCTCTTTGAAGACCGGGACACTAGCTTTCAACCATCCACCTGACTCTCCAGGGCTCATCATTGCAGCTGGGCCGGGTGTCCCAGCTACCCTGCCTGGGTGTGCACATCTAGAGCCATGTCCTAGCTTTTTCTTCTGCCCAGTGCTCCTGCGAATAGCTCACCATGTGTGATGCTGTGTCCAAGTAACGTTACAGGTGACTAACGACTGCAGGCAGAGAGGAGAAGCCCTGCTGTCACGTAGGATTCAACCACGAACTCATTAAAGGGATGACTTCTTTCTCAAAATTGTAGGCACTCATACTAAGCATAAGACAGAATATAAGAATATATGGTATCACTGGAAACCAAGTATTGTCATAAGGGCACTTCAGATCAGATCAGTCGCTCAGTCGTGTCTGACTCTTTGCGACCCCATAAATCGCAGCATGCCAGGCCTCCCTGTCCATCACCAGAGGGCACTTACCAGGGTATAAATTGTTTTTATTTTTTCCAATTTGTTTCTATCCATAAGTAGGAGTATGGGCCAAACACAACCCATAAATGAGTTCTGTCTAAACAGGAGTTTCTCTCATGCCAATGAAGTATTTACATCTGATCGAATCTGGAGGCTTCCCTAAAGAACTCGCCATGGGATTGAGATTTCCCCATATTCTAATTTTGCACTGGAGAGTTCTCTTCATTTTCAAGGTATTCATTCAATTCAGTTGCTCAGTCGTGTCCATTTGTTTGCAACCCCATGAATCGCAGCATGCCAGGCCTCCCTGTCCATCACCAACTCCTGGAGTTTACTCAAACTTATGTCCATTGAGTTGGTGATGCCATCCAGCCATCTCATCCTCTGTCGTCCCCTTCTCCTCCTGCCCCCAATCCCTCCCAGCATCAGAGTCTTTTCCAATGACTCAACTCTTCGCATGAGGTGGCCAAAGTATTGCAGTTTCAGCTTTAGCATCAGTCCCTCCAACGAACACCCAGAACTGATCTCCTTTAGAATGGACTGGTTGGATCTCCTTGCAGTCCAAGGGACTCTCAGGAGTCTTCTCCAACACCACAGTTCAAAAGCATCAATTCCTCAGTACTCAGCTTTGTTCACAATCCAACTCTCACATCCAAACATGACCACTGGAAAAACCATAGCCTTGACTAGATGGACCTTTGTTGGCAAAGTAATGTCTCTGTTGTTTAATATGCTATCTAGGTTGGTCATAATTTTCCTTCCAAGGAGTAAGCGTCAAGGTATTAGTCCTTATCATTATGTATTTGCCTTCTTATTTATACTCTATTTGTAGTAGCCGCCACGGTTACCATTTCTCTGTCTAGGTTCTGGATTTCCATATTTAATCATTTCTGTGACAAGCATGTGCTCACGTTTTAACATCTCTGAAATGAGGGCATGTCATACAGTTGCTAACATCTGATAGTCTTTCTTGTCTAGGATCGTTCGTGACTTGACTACTCTGGTCCGTGCAACTCTGCTTGTTGTTCCTGGGGCCGGACTGAATACCTTCCAGCTCTCAGCCCCGAGGGGCACGTCTGTGGCAGCTCCCAGCACAGTGACCACAGGACAGGGCGGTCTTCACCAGTACCTTCTTATGACAATCTGAATTCTCTATTTCTTTCACTGTTGTCAGGAAGCTTCTTCATCAAGGACTGCCGTGTCCTGCTCACCATCATCTTAGGGTAAAGGCAGTTGTCTTTCAATGTGAAAGGAAGGACGTCTCACTTCAGAGCTCATCTTCACCACAGAGATTCAAATATGTCTGAGTTTCATCAATGCTACGGACGTGTTAGCCTCCCCACATGCAAGCATTACCAGGCATGTTTGGAGGAAAAGAGGTGGTGGCTGTTTCTTCAGGATGGCCTCCCAGACAAACCACTTGGTGGCTTCTATTCTCCTCTGGCAACTTCTGCCCCTTCCTGTCAGCAATCCTGAGGGGTAACCATCAGAGTCTTTCAGGAAAACAGATGCCATGCAGGATATTCAAATGGAGGGTATTTAATACAAGCAATTGGTTCCAGAGATGTTGAAAACTAAAAGAGCAAAAAAAAAAAGGCTTGAACATCATCATAACTAGAGGAAGCAGCTACAACTCTCAGGGCCGAGGAAAGCAAAGGGGAGATTTGTGCTCCCCAGGACCTTGGAGTTGAGAGGAAGAACCCCATATTACTGGTTTTCTGAAGTCAGGGAGAGTCATGTGGTTGGCAATCAGGTTTCAGACGATGAGGATTCAGCCGGCATTCTTACCACAGGAGGTGCAGTCATGGGCCAATGACAGAACCCATTAATAAAGAAGATCCTCAAGGCTGGATCTAAAGGTGTTTTGAAAGCCTGGAGGTTGGAGCAGTAGCTGTCTTCTGCTGCTGGTGGGAGGAGCAGGCTCTGTAGGCTGGAAGGAAGACCTTCCCGCCACCTCTTCAGCTTCTGGTCTCTTGTCAAGGCCTTCCCCTGACAAGAAGAATGTAATAGAAACCCGTGTAGTTTTTAGACTTCAGAGGAGTAGAGAAAAGGTGTACTGGGGTCTCTGAAACCACACGGAAACCAAAGGCACAGCTCTCCACAGCTGGTTACTTTCTGGAACCAGGGCCTTTCCCCTTCTAGGTGTGACATTTCTACCAGTGCTGAGACCTCAAGGAGGGGCGGTGTGAAGACCACCTGTCCACGTGCTGCCCGCCCCTGAGCCTCTCCCCTTGCACTCCAAGTGCAAGACAACATGTGCAGAACTCACTTTATACATGGGCTGGGAATGGAAACATAAGGAAAAACATTTCAATTAGGATGCATGCTGTGGTTGTCCTGAACGTAAAGCAGTGTCTCTCATGCTCCGCGCTGTGGACACAGGGGGCTGGATAATCCTCCGCTGCAAAGCACAGTCCTGAGTACAGTGATGTGCTGACCCGCACCCCTGGGCTCTGCCCACTGGACGCCAGCAGCACCTGGCCCCAAGTTGGGACAACAGAAAGATATCCACACATTGGCAAATAGTCCCTCAAGGGGGGAAATCACCCCTGGTCTCATGGTGAAGAAAAGGAGCTTAAGCTCTTCATGGGGCTTCCCTGAGGGTAGCTCCTCAAAGAGAGAACACCCTTCTAATATCTTCCTGTTACAACCCTTCACCTCCTTTCTGGAATATTTCCTGTCTCTTCCTCAAGGCTCGGTTCTATCATGAGTAGGTAATGCATACCCTTCTCCTCATAGGAAAACGGGGAGGCAGATATTGTAACACACAGACTGTACTGCCCAGAGTCCCAATTATTTGATTCACCCAGCCATCCCAGCATGCACTGTGCCACCCAGGCCTGCCCCCGCTCAAGGTCTCTTCCTCCGTTTGTGTGGCCGTGTCTCTTCATCTTTGGTAACATGCGGGAGGGTGATCTCCTTCACCCAACACAGACACCATCCAAGATAAAAGCTGCAATAATCAGAAACTGTGCAGCTCACACATATTACAAAAAGAGCAGGTGGCGGTGGGGAAATCCCATGGATGCCATGGCATCTTCTTCTTGTCCCACAAAAAAACGTTGCTTCACTTTGTGGTATGAGGCACCATTAAGTTTTCTTTATTTTTTCCATACCTTCCAGATCATAGCTACAGGGTTACTTGTGTTCAAGGGTCTCTTCCAGCAACAAAGCTATTTACCCTGTGTTCAGTTCAGTTCAGTAGCTCAGTCATGTCTGACTCTTTGCAACCCCATGGACTGCAGCACACCAGGCCTCCCTGTCCATCACCAACTCCTGGAGTTTACTCATGTCCATCAAGTCAGTGATGCCATCCAACCATCTCATCCTCTGTCATCCCCTTCTCCTCCTGCCTTCAATCTTTCCCAGCATCAGGGTCTTTTCCAATGAGTGAGTTCTTCGCATCAGGTGGCCAAAGTATTGGAGCTTCAGCTTCAGCATCAGTCCTTCCAATGAATGTTCAGGACTGATTTCCTTTGGGATGGACTGGTTGGATCTCCTTGCAGTCCAAGGGACTCTCAAGAGTCTTCCCCAACACCACAGTTCCAAAGCATCAATTCTTTGGCGCTCAGCTTTCTTTATGGTCCAACTCTCACATCGATACACGACTACTGGAAAAACCATAGCCTTGACTAGATGGACCTTTGTTGGCAAAGTAATGTCTCTGCTTTTGAATATGCTGTCTAGGTTGGCCATAGCTTTTCTTCCAAGGAGCAAGAGTCTTTTAATTTCATGGCTGCAATCACCATCTGCAGTGATTTTGGAGCCCCCCAAAATAAAGTCAGCTACTGTTTCCACTGTTTCCCCATCTATCTGCTATGAAGTGATGGGATCAGATGCCTTGATCTTAGTTTTCTGAATGTTGAGTTTTAAGCCAACTTTTTCACTCTCCTCTTGCACCTTCATCAAGAGGCTCTTCAGTTCCTCTTTGCTTTCAGCCATAAGAGTGGTGTCATCTGCATATCTGAGGTTATTGATATTTCTCCCGGCAATCTTGATTCCAGCTTGTGCTTCATCCAGCCCAGCGTTTCTCATTATGTACTTTGTATATAGGTTGAACAAGCAGGGTGACAGTATACAGCCTTGACGTACTCCTTTCCCAATCTGGAACTGGTCTTTTGTCCCATGTCCAGTTCTACCTGTTGCTTCTTGCCCTGCATACAAGTTTCTCAGGAGGCAGGTCAGGTGGTCTGGTATTCCCATCTCTTTCAGAATTTTCCACAGTTTGTGGTGATCCACACAGTCAAAGGCTTTGGCATACCCAATAAAGCAGAACTAGATGTTTTTTTCTGGAATTTTCTTACTTTTTCGATAATCCAACGGATGTTGACAAATTGATCTCTGGTTCCTCTGTCTTTTCTAAAACCAGCTTGAACAGCTAGCCTTTTGTAGTCACATGCAAACAGTTGAAGTGAAATCTTTACAAGATAAAAAATTCTATTTTTAGCTAATGTAACCACTACAACCCTAAGTGAAAAATGCTAAGAATAAAGACACATTTTCCTTTCATCCAGAGTTGGAAATTAGGATGGGAAGATAGAAGATTGTTCTTTCAGTTACAGTGTCAATTAGATTAATGATTTCCCTTGTCAGGTAGGCTCCCAGATGTCTATACAGACATTCTCGGGCACCAGCTCATGACGATACCAGTGGACAACTACAAAGAGCAGAGACTCATTTGTAAGTGTCACTGTTTGGTCACCATTACCGCAGTCTGGGTAGATTATAAACATAAGAGAAAGATTCCTGGTCAAATATCCAGTGAAAACTGAAAGCTGACCTCCTTTCTGATTTTGGAAATGAAAAGAGTCCCATGTTTCACTTATAACTTGAACACTCCCCCATAAATTACCCAGCACGTGTCTCTCTCAGAGAGCAACATTGTGATGCCTCTTTAGGCTGATAGAGAGAACTGACTGGCATTATTCTTCACAGCACGGTGTCATGGGAAGGATGCTAGTTTTGTAACTGGAGGACTTGAGTTCTAGACAGTCCTTTGCCGTTGACCCAGTGCATCTCTTTAATCTCTCTGGCTTCCACTTTCTCATGGTAAGGGGTACATGAAATGATCTCTAAGTTTGCTTTCCATGAACCAAAAATTGCCTTCTGTAAAACCCAGCTAAGATTAAAAAAATACTTCTTCTAGGGCAGGGATGGCATTATTATAGTCACCGGCATCATTCAAAGTGAGGTAGACTCATTGTGGTGAAACCATACGAATCTTTGTCAGCAGCTTTGGTGCAAGAGTTACCCAAATCAGCTTTTATTTCAGACAATACTTTACCATGAACAGCCAGAGAGTAAAGAGGACCTGGACAATCCTTTCCTTTTTAGGCTCGTTCATTCATGAAGAGATTTATACAGTACAATATTTTCTTCCCATAAAGCTGCTTTTGTTGTGGTGGTAAAAATAAGGGATGATGAGACGAGGCAGTAATCTAACACTTTAGTGGAATACACTTTTCTCCAAATCAGTGAGAAATCTTTATTACAATGTATTCTCTTCTGGTATGAATAAAAGTTGATCAATATGTAAACATTGAGATTTCTTGCCATAAATTGTGGATTTTGCAGAAATAATTGGTATATGCCTAAGTAGTATTTGTTACTCTAGCTCATAATTACTTCATTTATTTCCCCATTCTCTCTTCATCAGTAGGATCATTTTTTTTTCTCTTTTGAGGCCCCCAAATACAAAAAGAGTTATAGCAAGTTTGTGAAAACAGCTTTCCATGAGGGAATGATTATATTTTTAATTACCAACAAAGAACGAAACAGATTTGAGACTAGAAGAGCCAGTTACATATCCCTAATTCAGCATCTATTTGCCCATCAATTATTTCCTAACAGAGAATGATCTTCAGTTTAAAGATCGTTATGACTTTTGCCATCTTTATGACTCTTCTTTGACCATCAAGAACTCTCCATCTTTATAGTCATTGCAAATAGACCACAAAGACAATTACGATCAAATAATTCTATACCAACAATCTGATCTTAGAGGCTCAGAGCATTCATAAGGCTGCAGTCCTTTGCACATGTGTTCAAATTTTATTCACTTGTAACTATTTTTCATGAGGTTCCAAGACCATAGAGGTCACCTTCCAAATCAAAGTGTGAGACACACACAGAGGATGGGGAAAGGAAGTGTTTGCTGACCAAATTTGCAATTCTTAGTTGATCCACCACCTTTGTCTCAGGAAAAGTTTGGAGAAGATAAGGGGAAAAGTCAGACTAAGAAATAATACATAATAATGGGGGGAGAGTGTTGCATATGCCATGAATCCACTCAGCTCTCAAGCTGAGGCTGTGAGGCCAGGGGATGGAATTTTAGGGAAGCTGCTTGAAGAGCTCAGTGTGTATTCTTTGCACCAGGGTGCCCTCACGGCCTCGTGGTGCCCTCATTCCCAAGAAATCTCGTAAGCGAATTGGGCTGGTGGGAGAAGAAACAAACGTGGGCATGTCAGGATGAGCCTGCATGGTCAGTTTCTTGTTGTGCTTTTTGGTTTGTCATTTATAATTCGTGAGTTTCCTTTGAACCAGAAACAGGCTCCTTTGCAGAGATAGAGAGCTGACCTTAGATACCGGGCAGGAAGATTCTGCAAAAGACACAAAAAGATTGTAGCAGAAAGAAGTTAAAAGTATACCTGGGATGCCGAGAAGCCCCAGAGGGAGTTAGGGATGCATTCACTCATGTCGAGGGAGATGGGGGTGCTACGTCCCTAACGATGGAGGAGGCATCCTTGTGTGGTGTGAGTTACCCCAAGAAACAGAGCCTGAGACGGGTTTGCATGCAGGTAGCTTCATTAGGGAAAAGGTTGAAAAGGAGAGTGAGAAATGAGCAAAAATATAAAGAAGGGAGGAAAGTCTGACAGGTGTGTGTCACTGAGCTGGACTGTGGGTGCTCAAGCCCACCAGGACCTCCCACGGCAGAAGACGCTGAAGAATCGTCCATACAAGTGCAGGCTAATGAGGGGAGTTCTGAGAAATGTTTTATTGTCCATAAAGATGGACTCGGGGAGGTAGCAATCTCTCTACCCCTCTTCCAGCCTTTGACATTGTTGCCTATCAGAGAGGTAGGCATCTCTTGCCACATGAAGGGTGGCTGATATGCTGAGGATCAAAGTCTGCAAAGAGGGAGAGGAGGTCAGTCCTTGATGACATGATTGAGCTACTGAGTTATCCAGCCCGGAACTTTCCTGCCTCTGGATGTCTTTCTAATGAAGGGAATGTGCTTTCCTTGTTCAGGTCACTGTGGGCTGGATCTGCAGTCCCGTGCAGCTGAGAGCACTCCTGGCTGATGCAGCCTCTGACAGCACCCACCCTCACTCGACAATTTCACCTTCTCCCCAAGCCTCCCTGCCCTGTGAAGACATTGAAAAAAAATGGTGTTTTATTAACTTCAATGGGAAAATTCTAATACATTCCACCCCAACTCAAGGTATCTGAATAATATCCCAGGTTGAAAAAAAATGTATGAATCAAACAATAAAAACAAGTTTAGATAAGTAATAAAGGAGATGATAATAAATATAGCTTGTCACCACATGTCAGATAACGAAGCTTTATTTTAGTCATCAAAGGTGATGAGCAGTGGTGGGGGTTGAAAAGAAAGATTAAACGGTGCTGCAGGTAGTCTTTTCGGGGAGGCAGATTCTGAAACAGAGGTTGGTAAACCAAAATTTTCAGGTGAGATCTCAGAATCAGTACCCTGTGGAAGCTTGGCAGAGTGGTCCCAGCAAGTTGCTCAGTCAGCGCCCCGGGAGCTCCAGAGTGGGGTAGACATTACAAATTGTCCTGAGCTGCTGTGACGGGGCCTGGATTTCACATCCCCACTTTGACCTGTCACCGGGGTGAGGCTGCGCCTAAGAGTGTATCAACACCTCGGTCAAGGTATGCTGTCTTCCCTTTGGGGCAACACCCAGAGCAGACTGTGAGTTGACCCCAGGCCCTGGGTGACAATCCCACAGGATGACAGGCTGGCCTGGGCTGGTCCTCACCACACGCACTATGGAGCAGAGCCTTGTTTGGAAGGCGGGAGAAAGTTGGGAGACTGATCTTCATGTGTGCCTTTGACATCAGAATCACTCGTCTTATCTTAAGGATATTTTTTTCTTTCAACATTTGACCTAGAAATGGTCAAGTTGAGTTTTGTAATATATCGAAAAAGCATCATGGAAAATGCCACATCTTCCCTTTCATCTGGTTGTCAAAAGAAACGCAAAACTTAGGAGTTCATCCAAATAGGACATATAATTAAAATTTGTTCCACATCCTATTCTTTGACTAGACATTTGTGCTCAGTAAATTAGTATATCTTTGCCTGAAACAATAATGTCACTTCTCATACCATGTTTATCTAGTGGGCTTGAGGGGGTTAAAAGTTGTTATAGAAAAAAAGGCTGTTTGATAAATAGCTTAAAATTTCAAGCATTATTGTGATGAAACTTCATTAACTGGGTAATTGTTATGTGCACTAAGTCTATATAGAATATATGCTAACCACACATCCACAAAATACATCCTTCCTTAAATCATCATTTACTTCCATGCTGATGGGGTTGAAAGTAGAATAGAATGCACCCTTGGAAATGGTCATTTTAGGTGACCATTTGGAAAGTTGTCATCCTGTGGGATTTTTCAGCAGCAAAGATACCATCAAATACAACATAATTAGGTTTGTGCTTGTGAGCTTAGTCGCTCAGTTGTGTCCGAGTCTTTGTGACCCCATGGACTGTAGCCCACCAGGCTCCTCTGTCCATGGGGACTCTCCAGGCAAGAATACTGGAGTGGGTTGCCATGCCTTCCTCCAGGATAATTAGGTTTAATCTGTGACAAATCCAATATCTTTCATTATGATTGTGTTGTCTTGACACTGAACATTATAAATCCCCATGTAAGCCAAAAAGAAGACCATGCAATGGCCAACAAAAGGGTAGAATTTTTTAAATATCACCCATCTAGGACCTAGAGATTATCATTTGAAGCGAAGTAAGTCAGACAGAGGAAGACGGATGTCACATGATATTGCTTGTGTGTAGAATCTAAAGTCTGACACCAATGAGCTTATTTACAGAAATAGACTCACAGACACAGAAGGCTTCTGGCCACCAAAGGCGGGGGAAGGGATGAATCAGGAGTTCGGGATTAACAGATATACACTACGACATATAAAATAGATAAACAACGTCTTACTGTATAACACGGGAAACCATACTTTTGAAAATATCACCCATCTAACCACAAATTTAGATCTGTCTTCTGGAATTATACACTGAAGTTTTGGGTGGCCCGCTGTACCTAGAATCCTGGCACGAAAAGGCACAAAAAGATTTTAGCAGAAAGAAGCTGAAAGTATAGCTGGGCTACCAAGAGGTCCCACAGGCAGTTAGGGATGCTTTTACTAATGATGCGGAGCCTAATGGTGACCTGTTCCCTTAGACATTGATCAAATGGTAACTGTCCTTTGGAAAAGGGCTGACTAAGCCAAGAATAGGAAGACCAGAATCCTGCACACCAAGATTATAAGAGAGAATGTTGGAAAGAGGGGCTTTAAATGGCAGCCCTGTACCCAAAAGGTCCTGTCCCCCTTACACAAGATTAAGTCCAGCTGGTTACGGAAGCAACCTTCAGCAGTGCACTGGCATTGCAGCGCCTCTGAGCCGTGACCTGAAAAGCGGGGAAATGTAGAAGTCAGATGAAGTGACATGAAATCCCCGTGCTGGTCCTCGGCTGCCTGGCGAGCTGTTTCCACACTGTGTGTACACCAGCAGCTCTTCTTGGTGGTGGTTTAATGTCGCTCCACCTAGGCTTGCAATTACCCTGAATGGAGCCGCAGCAAATCTTCGTAATGCCAGTCTCATCTTTCCACCTCATTGACAGCTCAGGAAATGCATCTGAAATTCATAGTAGCCTCATAGCCTATGGCAAGAGAAATCCATGCTGCTAAAATTTTATTTTAGAATTCAAGCTGGTTTTTCTCAGTTTCGGATGCTCCGTTTTTTTAATCTTGTGCTGCCTACCACACTGTATCAAAATAACCAGCCAATATTGTTCAACTGTCAGAGGCCTCAGCTGCCTCTGAATTTTATCAGTACAAATAAATACTGGAACATGGTTTTTTAAAAAAATCATCCTGATAGATAGAAGCTCACATTAATAGAATTAAAAGCAGAGGGGCAAAAGTCTGTAAACTTGGACTTGACTACCCCCTCCCACCTTTCCTTTACTGACTTAAAAAAAAAAAACAACAAAAAACGGTTGAATAGATATTCAGACTGATTTAATGTTTAGGCTGAGAGGGATGCTAGGCTGGGTCCCAAATTTGTGCAATGTTCAAAGGGAGAGAGATTTTAAAATCCTAGCAAAAAAAAAGATATTTCCAAATTAATGGCATTGCCCGAATGCCTTGGCTCCCTGCACCCCACCAGGAAGGTTTATTATTTTCTGGTAAAATGCTGCTCGGATGGGGAGTGGTAGTCAGCGATGCGTCAGAGCTGCTCTTTGAACACATTAAAAAGCTGAATGCACAACAAAGAACAGATGTTGCCGCATGCCTTATTTATGCACCCATCAGCAATCTTCCAGTGACCACAAAACACAGGCTTCCCCACCTCCTCCCCTTCATGATATTATTTCCCGATAAGCTCACCCTCTTGATCAATTTATTTGTCTTTGACCCCCTCTGAACTCCTAGGTAATCGTCGTGTGTGTGTGTGTGTGTGTGCACGCGCACAAGTGTGCCTGCGTGTGTGCCTGTGTTGTTTTGCGTCTGCCTCCACCGGAGCTGAATTCTATTGAACTGTGGAACAGGTGTGGATTCTGCAATTAGATCACATCTCCGAGAGAGACACTGAGAGTGATAATGGCGCTGAGTTCTTCACAGTCGAAAGCAGCACCATAGCGACCAGCAACAAGGAAGAGGAAGAGGGATTAGTATTCGGGGTGGTTATTTTTAGCGTATGGGATGGTCCGGGTGGATGCGGTCAGAAGGCAGGAGCGAGTGTTCGGGGCTCGGCAGCTCGCAGGCAAACTTGTTTTCCGGGCGCTTCTCTGAGATGCCCCCACCCACCTCCCGGCTTACAACTGGAATGGAAGGAATGATTAGGAAGTGAGATATAATGCAGATTGAATGCTATGATGGACCAAGATCCTGTTGGGTTCTTAAAACCCATTTGCTTTTACCGGTTTTAAAGGCACAGCACCTTACTGAAACCTCCAGCTCCAGATCTCCGAGCTTTAAAAAGTAGCAGGTAGAGGATTTAGGGGGAGGGTTACTGAAGAAAAATCATTTGGAATCTAAAGAGAAGCAAGAAAATGTCCTCTTCCAACACAAGAAAGAGGCAATTTTTTTTTCCGCCAGTGAATGAATCTAATCTGTGAACTCCATTTGAGCTTCAAAACAACATGATACATTAATACAGAAAATACTCACCCCCACAAATTGATTTAATAGGCGGCAAATAGGGCAAGCAATTCTCACAATAATATTTGGTCGATTTTGGAACTTCCGACGCTAAGTGGTATTTCCTTAACGTATTTTCCGTATTATCTATGAAGTGGGAAAAATATTTGGTACCAGATTCGTGGTGGAAAACTCAGCCCTTGGGAGAGTTCCAGCTGTTCCCTGAGGCATCTCAGAGCGGTGCTGTGGGCAGGCTGTCAGCCGCAGCTGTCCGGGAGAGAGTTCGGGAAGCCAGGCCGCAGCGGGGCAGGCTTCACGCAGACGGGAGCCACGGGCATCCCACGGACCCATCAGGCATCCCGGCTCGGAGGACAGAGGCACGAGTAGCTTGCCGGGCCGCAGATTCCCCATCCCGCCGGGCTTGGGAGCCCAGTATGGGGACCACCGCCCTCTGCCCAGGAGCCTTGAACTCTGGACGGCCAAGGTCAGGGACAGGCATCACAGGATGCTGGGTCACTGCGGAGACGTTGCCAAGGGCACAGTTCGTCTTCCGGCACCAAAAGGAGCTCTTTGGATGAAACACCTGAGGGACGGGAAAAGGTTCTTTTGTCCACAGTGCCTCCTCATCCTGAGAGATTTGTCATGGGCCCAGGAATTTTCTGTCTTGTATAGGTAGCCTACCTAAGATTCCTGGCAGAAAAACCGCATTTTCTGGCCAAGAAACTAAAGCCAGAGTGACAGCAGACGCAATACCGATGGCTTTCTGTGGCTGTTGAACTCATTCATTCTCCGGCCACCAGATTTTATCCCCATTTGTAATCCCTCTCTCGATTTGGCAAAATAGTTCTCATATTATTACCGTGTTATCAGTTGCCTGAATTTAGCCTCTTGAACCTTGGTTTTGAAAACCCATCACTTCTCTCTGGTCTAGGTTTCTGTGAAATCAGGAGTGAAACTGGAGAGGTAGTTTACCAATGTTTGCAGTAGAACCCCTTTTATGAACAAAGTATTAGGTAAAAAACGGGGTTGCTCTGTTCAAAAGTGGGACTGGAGCTAGCACTTACCTCTCACTCTTTTTCGTGGGTTGCCTTGACCAAGACTGCTGAGAACCTGTACCAAATGTCTAAACTAGATGTTGGACACGCTTTCCGAGAGAAAGCATAATCAAATGTCTGGGTCTTCCCAGGAGTGTCCCCAGACGGGAGCTGAGTGGGTTAGGGGCACGGAGGTGCCAGGCCAGCATCTCGCCGCAGCACCAGAGACAGGGCTGGGTCTCCATGTGCAGCAGCTCGTGGTCTCAGCTGGGAAGGGATCTGGGGCTCCGTGAGGTCAGGCACCCAGTTTGACAGTCCCTTTGGTCAACTACACTGCAGCCCATGCCATCTACCTCTGCAGGCACTAAAGCCCACGCTGCTGCTGGTTTTCAACACCCCCTGGAAGGAACTCCGGGTGGGGAGCAGGAATGAGGTGCTCTGTGCTTGGGAAAAAACTGGCAGACAGGTCTTCAGATAGTCAGATGGTTTCAGGAGCTGACTTTATGAACCCAGTTCTCCTGTCCCCTCATGTCTAGAAAAGCACTGGATAACCCTTCATGGTGGGATGATGCCTCATGACTAGTAAAAGCTTCACGTGACTAGCTGAAACCTTCTGGAGAAATACTGCTTGATTCCAGGTACTCTCCGTTCACCAAAGTCACGTGCACTCTGACCTTCCTCCCGCCTCTTGCCAGCAGCACCTCCCAATCACTTCGGGCGCTGTCTTCTGGGCTGCAGCCTCGTTTTGCCCCAGATCAAACTTAACGCACGACTCTCACATGCTGCATTTCTCAAGTTGACACTTATCATGATACTGTTTGGAGAGTCTGACTGGTCCAGTTGTCCTGAAGATACAGATTTTTATTTTCCTTCTTTCCTTCTGACCGCTAGTGTAAGACGGAAGTTTTCAGTGAGTCTTGACCTTTTCCTTCGTCATCATCATCCCTTATCATCACTGATTTCAGTAACCGTATCAAGAGCCTAAAGATTAGGTGGAATTTTTGTATAATGTTAATTTTATCATTTTTCTCATCCAAGCTCCAGACGGTTTCTCCAGTCCTACCCTGGGTCTCGCTGCATCACTGTACTGGGTGTTCACCTTTAAATGTTTTAATATACTTTCTTATATTTTCTTTGGTTTTGCAATTATTTGAATATACTTTCTTAGCCTTTCTTTTGCAAACGGCTTTTTACAAAACCAGAATGAAACATAGTCAAGGCTTTCTCATATTGGCCCCGTAACAGTGTCTTTTTTTTTTGCTAAAACCACGGAAGAGAAATGGCAGTATTACTTATTGTTATTGATATGGTGACGACTCCTTTGCAGATGTTACAATGTCAATGTTTTGTAGCAAATTTGCATGGTCGCTTTAACATGCATTGATACACCTTGCCATTTAGCCATCTGAGTGAAGGCTGACAAGAGACGTGGGAGCCCTGTGTTGGCAGAACGTGGGAGATACTGCCTGCAAGCTGTGAAAATGAAGAAGTCAGACCATAGAACTCTGATTGAAGGCTTGACATCACGGGGCCAAGTGATCCAAACAAGATGTAAATCATAGCCTTTGAAACAGAAGAATTCATTAGCTCTCTGGTGTTCATTGTAGCAACACATCAATAATGGAATTAGCTTGGAATCATATATTCCTTGCCCAGGAAAGAAAATGGATTCATAAAGAGTAAGTGCTTTGTTTAAAAAGCAAAGAAACATTTTTGTTTGTTTCTTCCAAATTTTACTAAGCCTAACCACCCTTCCAGAAAACCAAAAGCATAATGATAAGGAACATTCAACTTCCACTTCCAGTGCCAACTTAACAGATAACGAAATAATGGTTGGGTATAGGAAACATCTTCCAAATGGATCCAAACTGGAATTTCTGAATCTTACGCTTACAACCATGCTTCCCCTCCCCTCCAACCTGAGAGAGCCTCAGCCTCACATTTTGCATTAGAACTAATACAATAAAACCCAGCCTGAATACACTGCATCAATTAAATACAGGGTATCAACTATTAAATACAAGCTATCAGTGACATGCAATTAAACTCTGACTCCAAATTCTTAAATTTGAGTAAGCTGTTTCATACATACACAAATCATCAAATCAAGTGGTCAAGGCATTTGGTCAAAGGGTAAATTTTTCCTCTGTCTTGCAGCCTGTTTGATAAATTATACGGGTAACCCTCCTGGCAGAATGCTGACCACATGGGTCATGTGTGCTGACAGCCATCACTCCAGCTCTTATTTCCAAACACTGACAACATAGTTGCGAAGGAGCTATTTTTCTCTTAAAATATATGTAGAAGAAAAGATGGGAAATTTCTATATTAATGACATGATAATGACATTGTGAAAAGAAAATGGTGATGACATACCCACTGTGGGAATAATATGCCCTTAGGCTAACAAAAGCAGCTTACCTGTTTAACTTATTAGACTATTTTATAAACATATTTGAAATGAGCAACTCAGTTCATCCTGAAATAAAATAATGCTACATCTTCTTTTATGTACATGAAGAGAGAAGTTGCTAATTGCTCACCAACAACCCACCTAAGAAACTGATGGAAATACATCTATAATAAAATGGGAACAATATCATTTCCCAAACCTGCATGATACTCATTCTGGTGAGTCATCCCCAAAGACTTTTTAAGAGAAAATAGAGTTCTGATTCCGTGCTTGCCATTAATTTGCTACAGAGTTGAGCAAACACTTGTTTCCTCAGCTCCATTCCATCAAAAAGAGTCAAGATCAATTATTTAAGTGGAATGTAACGTTGGATAGGTGTGAGTTAAAGAACTTTGGAATTGTGGAGATAAGAGGTTTTCTCTCATGGAATGCCATTATTATTAATATTATTGCCATCATCATTATTTATGCTCTCAGCACACGGATTGTGAAAACGTGTTGTTCGCATAACTGCTATGCCCTCACCATGTCATTTTCAAAATCACCATGTTCTTCTCACAGAAATGTCACTGAAATGTCATTTTTACAATGGCTGCATTATGAATCTGCTATAACTTGAATTGCTTTACAATGAAAATGCAATTTCTTAGCAATTAAAATTATTCCACCCACCCCAGTCAAGTAATAGGAAATCGCCTCCCTGTCCAATGTTGCTTACAGGGCAGAGCAGAATGCTGCAGACTGAACACCGTGTAGCTCCTCCCAGGCCCAGGGAGGTCTATGCTGCAGACCGAACACTGTGTAGCTCCTCCCAGGCCCAGGGAGGTCTATGTCTTAGCCATACCAGGGGTTGCATTATACCACACGTGATTATCCACAAAACCTGATCCAAACTAATGTAGCATCATACTAAAACTCTTATAAGACTGGAAACTTGTACTCACTCAGTCATATTCTTTTTAAGTTCACCCAGGACCCTAACCACATCTAAGCTTGCAGGTATACCAACACTAGATCAAGATATGTAACAAAATAACATTAGTTTCATTTGGGGGAAGAAATTCTTCTCAAAAATTCAACTCCTTATCATTATGTTTACTTAAATCCCCTTCTTGTGTTAATTGAAAGTTTTCTTCTTAATAACTACCCCTCAGAAACTGTTGACTTGGCTAGCATTACTATCATCACTGATAAGAATGCAGCAACATACAAAGCGTAGTACAAATTATCAGCAGGATGCCCATAGGATAAAATTCTTCATGGGAATAGGGCCATGTTTAGAGAGATTTTTAAAGGTTCGTTTACAAATTCACTTGTTTTCAAATGAAATCTTGCATGGAAACCCAAGATGTAAAAGGTTAAAAATTGGTCCAATGAAGATTGTTGGAAATGCGAGTATGGATCCAGAACCCTAGAAATAAGGAAAGAGAAGAATTAATGAATATACATAACCAACTGAAAAAACAAATAAAAATAAAGGAGGGGCCATAGGATAAGGATAAGAAAGTGTACCTGGGCCAGCATGCAGTTTTGGCTTCTCTCTCTGACCCTCACTTGAGTTCAGCAATAGATGTGTTTGGTATTTACCTCCTGGTTAAAGCATATGGTGAAGGTGTTTGGGCCAAAGAGACAGCTCATTGCTTCAAATAGCTGAAAAATCAGGAGACAGAGGACGCTTCCACACATGAATGGTTGTGATCTATTTGGAAGTACATCCAATCCATACTCAAAAGCCATAGCAAATGTGCCTCTATGTCTAGACCGGAAACTTCCCAGAAGCAAAGAGGTATTTTCACACATGAGTAGGAGCAGGTGATCAGAAATTCACAGACACTTAGGGAAACCCAACATCACAGAAGAGACCAGTGAGTGGAAGAACTAACCCCTGAGGAAATAAAACTAATAAGGGAAGCAAAAATTCATAAACACGTGGAATACCCTTACAGAGATTCTCAAAGTCATTAAAAGCATGAAAAATAAACACTTGTAACACCCAATAGCATTAGGATAAAAATTACATGCTCAATATATGAACTGAAGAGCAGAATCAATTCAGATTGATTGGCAGAGCCAATTGCCAATCAACTCACTGGCAGGGCCAATCAACGAGTGAGCAGCGAGATTAGAACTGCACGAAGAACTGAAGATTCACATTTTAAAAAGTCAGTAAGCACCAAGCAGAATAAGCAACAATACTGTTTAGAAATACCTCAGAGCAGAGAGGAAAACCTTATGATACAAGAGCAAAGCTTCTAGAGCAGACTTTGGAAGATACAAACGAAAGTCAAAATCAGATTGGAGTCTGAGTTCTCAATGGCAAAACGAGACCCTAGAAGAGGATATTGGATTAAAATTATGAGAGGATTTGTTTTATACTTATGTCTGATATCTAGGAGAACTAGCATTTAGTAAGTATATCACATACAGACCACCTCAGGAAAAAATATGTTCTGGCAAAATGGTAATGAGGAAAGAAACCAACCACACTTCTGCTTAAAACTGCTTAGATACACATGAAAAAGAAACTTATCCGGAATCTGGAACGAAGGTCCACAATGACCCTGTGATGGGACGTGCTGTGATAAAGAGCCTGACCTCGTCTCTGATGTTTGGCTGCTGACAAACCTACCTCCTCTCTCCTTCTCTCTGCTCCCATCTGAACAAGGCAATCAGAAAGCTCGGGTGACCTTTGGTCCTGGCAGAAATTCAGACCATGCACACCCCTGTCACACGCAAGAACCCTCACTCAAGCCCCAACTCCTAGTGAAGATGAGAGCTGAACCAGTCTCCTCTCCAGACCTTCTCAAGCCTTGTTTGGACCAAGCTGAGGATCTCCCATCCTTTTCTCAGAAAGCCTTATTACATACTAAACCTTTTCATCTCATCTTGATGGTATGTGGTGCCATCAGCCTTGGCATTCGAATATAATTTCGGGTGGGAGATTCATACGGTCTCTACAAGTGATTAAAACAGGTGTGGAGAGAGAGCTAGAAATGAATAAGGTGAGAGGAAAAAATATAAATACTGGCTAACTCTAAAGACTGATTTTTACAGGTATGCCTGTGGCGGATTCATTTCAATGTTGGGCAAAACTAATACAATATTGTAAAGTTTAAAAATAAAAAAATAAAAAATAAATAAATAAAATCAACATGGCTGTATTAATATTAAATGAAATGCAAAGCCATTAAAAGGGATAAAGAGGATATATTATTTTGATGTATAAGTAATATGCCAAAAGTCATTGGACGTTCAAATAACAAATTCTCTCATGTTAGAAAGTTCTCTCATAATTAAAAGTTGAACCACAAAGTACAGTTTGTGAAAGGACATGATCCAGAAAATAAGTAAATTCTGGGAGAAGTGTTCACGTGAGGAACAGTAAGTTCCCTGGCGATATGTGCCAATTTCTCATTGCCCACACCTGAACGTAAGGGGCCAGGCACATGGCAGGCAGAAGACAAAGCCTGTGCAGTTACATCAGAGAGCAGCTCTTACAGTCCACGCCTCTGAATGCTGAGCTGGGAAAAACCTGTCCCATAGTAGGAGGCAGGAGGCTAAATACCAGTCTTGGGTTTGGGTTTTTGCTAAGTCAAAAAAGAAAAATGTTTGCTTTGAGAATTATCAACTACAAGACTACACTTATTCATGCTGAGGCCATTTCAGAAAACTTCAAGCTGGAAATTTATCTGACAACTGTCCCCGATAAGTAATGTCCGTAGGTTCCAAGCATCAGATCAGATCAGATCAGTCACTCAGTCGTGTCAGACTCTTTGAGACCCCATGAATCGCAGTACGCCAGGCCTCCCTGTCCATCACCAACTCCCAGAATTCACTCAGACTCACGTCCATCGAGTCAGTGATGCCATCCAGCCATCTCATCCTCTGTCGTCCCCTTCTCCTCCTGCCCCCAATCCCTCCCAGCATCAGAGTCTTTTCCAATGAGTCAACTCTTCGCATGAGGTGGCCAAAGTACTGGAGTTTCAGCTTTAGCATCATTCCTTCCAAAGAACAGCCAGGGCTGATCTCCTTCAGAATGGACTGGTGCAGTCCAAGGGACTCTCAAGAGTCTTCTCCAACACCACAGTTCAAAAGCATCAATTCTTCGGTGCTCAGCTTTCTTCACAGTCCAACTCTCACATCCATACAACCACAGGAAAAACCATAGCCTTGACTAGACGAACCTTTGTTGGCAAAGTAATGTCTTTGTTTTTGAATATGCTATCTAGGTTGGTCATAACTTTCCTTCCAAGGAGTAAGCGTCTTTTAATTTCATGGCTGCAGTCACCATCTGCAGTGATTTTGGAGCCCAGAAAAATACATTCTGACACTGGTTCCAAGCATAAGCAAACAAAAATACACCTTGAAAAGTATTTTAACACCGTGGTGTCAAAAAATCTCCATGTTCTAAGAAACATGAATTGATATATAAAAGTTATTTGACATATGAGGAGACAAAAACACATTAAGTAGAAATCAAATATGGCACAATCATACATCTGAAGATAATACTTATTGGATTATCATATACACCATATCAGTCAGTTCGGTTACTCAGTCGTGTCCAGCTCTTTGCGACCCCATGAACCGCAGAATGCCAGGCCTCCCTGTCCATCACCAACTCCCGGAGTCTACCCAAACTCATGTCCATTGAGTCGGTGATTCCATCCAACCAGCTCATCCTTTGTTGTCCCCTTCTCCTCCCGCCTTCAATCTTTCCCAGCATCAGGGTCTTTTCAAATGAGTCAGCTCTTTGCATCAGGTGGCCAAAGTATTGGAGTTTCAGCTTCAACATAAGTCCTTCCAATGAACACCCAGGACTGATCTCCTTTAGGATGGACTGGTTGGATCTCCTTGCAGTCCAAGGGACTCTCAAGAGTCTTCTTACACCATATAAAATAAGCTTATTTTATATATTTAAAGAAATATTTTAAATGTAATAAAAATATAAAAAATAATAACAGTTCCTAAAAAATAATCAAGCAGGTTTTTAAAAAATCAAACAAATTCTTGAAGTTGAAAACATCATAATTGAAATTAGAAAGGCAGGGAAACAGTTAAACAGTGGATTAAGTACAACTGAGAATAGAATTAATCAACGGTGGGGCAGTTAAAAAGATACTGTCCAGAATGTTACAGACACATGGTGGAGAATACAGTGAGAGAGTATTGTGATATATACCTAGAGTTAATATCAAAAATAGGATGTGGCACAGTTCCAAGGAAAAATGGCTAAACATTTTGTAGAACAGATGAAAGGTCCCAGAGTCCGATTCAGACATCCCAAAAGACTCTCAAAAGAGTTAATAAAAGGAAAACTAGGGCAATCCCCTTTGAAAGCACAAAGCACTGATGCTAAAGAGAAGATAATAAAAGCGGTCAAACGGAGTCTCCACAAGCACAATAATTAGAATAACAGATGATTTCTCAACAGTAACAATAAGAGTTCAAAGACAGTTAAAAAAATGTCTTCAAACTACTGGGTGTAATTCAACTGGTAACTCAAAATTGCATGTCCAGTTAAATTGACCTTCAAAAGCAATAGTAAATTATGTCTCAGATATTTAAGAAGTACAAACCTAAAGTGTATAACTTAATAAATTTTTATAATTGTAATTCAAAGCCTTATCATGAAAATTCTATCATTTCTTCGTCAATCCTCACCCTCCCTGACTCCACTCCAGAACAACCAAGTTCTATGCTTTTTTCCATGGTAGACTAATTATTTCAGTTCTAGAACTTTGTATAAAAAGAATCCTACTTTTTGTACTTTTAATGTGCTCAAGTGTAAGCCTTCTTGCAACATAATTTTCTTGAGAATCTTTTATGTTATTCATTCTCTTTTTATTGGTGATTGACTGTTCTTGAGTAATATTCAATTCTTTTTCCATTTTCCTATTGCTGGACATATGGGCTGTTTTCATTTTAAGCATCATGAGTAAATTGATATAAACATTCTTACACATGTTTATTTATGGATGCTTACTCTTTATTTCTTTTGCATGCAAAAAAAGAGATTCTGTGCTTTGCTACAAATCAAGGTTAAACAAAATTCAATAAATCAATATTCTCTGAGTAACACAAAATAAAACCAATAAAAAAGAATTTAAAAGCATATACATTTGTACATTTAAATGCATTTCTAAGTAATTCATAGATTAAAGGAGAAAGACAGTGACAATTAGAAAAAAAACTAAATAATTTTCAAACTGTGTATTTTAATGTGAATTGTGGCTAAAATGGCAATTAGAGCAAAATTTTTAGGCTGAAATGCATGTATTAGTAAAGAAGAGAGGCTGAAAGGAAAAGGCATTCAACTTCAGATACATAAAAAAAAAATAACAGAATTAATTGAAGAAAGTAAATGGAAGGAAAATGCAACAATAAACCCCAAAATGAATGAAATGGAAGGCAAAGATATAGTAGAGAAAAACAACATAAAATTGGCATTTTGGGAAGATGAATAAAATAAACAGACTTCTAGAAAGATTGATTAAGTAAAAGGAAGAAAATGCATGAATAACTATTATTAGCAGAAAAAAATGATTATAACCACTGTGGAGATTAAATTTTTAGTGAAAAATATAAAGAAAATTTTATAAAAATAAGTGTAAATTTTAAATGAATTGAATAAATTGCACACACATAAAACATCAAAACTGACCTAAAAGTTCTTTCTGGAGACATGTTTTGTCTTATAACTTTTCTGCCCAAGTCATAAGTTTATTAGGTATTTTCTGCTTTTCAAGTTATTGCAGAGGTAAGATGAAAAATGACAGTCCAGAAATTCTAAAAGTTGAAGGGTTGAAAATTACAGCTGTTAGTCATCTCCAGATGGTAAATCTTATTCAAATTTGCCCACAGTCATAGGGCTAAGATTATGGCCATTAAAATATAGGCTAGGAGAAAAAAAAACAAATAAAAAAATCTTAGCTAACATATTTTCATTAAATCCTCTGACTGGGTTAAGATGACTCCCTGTAAACACTCTTCAATTAGGCAGGATGGCCTAGGGACTGAGACTACCATAAGAATCCTGTTAAGCTCAAAGGACCCCTGACGATATTCAGAGTGGTATCTCACAAAGACAGCGGTGTACATCATTTTGCACAGGGAAAGGAATCATTTTTTTGTTTTAAGTGTTTAAGAGAATTTTGTTTCCAAAAATGCCAGCAGCATGGATTAACAAGAGACTACGACTGTTCAACACAGCTGAGCTGCAGACATTGTAGCCCTTTGTAGGTGTGACTGGGGAAAATTAACAAACAGGAAAGATGACCCAGAGAGTAGTTAGGAAGGGGAGAAGAACACTAGACTGTGAAACTTCTCCCCAGCAGCCATGCCTGGAATCTAATCAAGAAATACTTCCTGGGATTCCCTGACAGTCCAGTGGTTAGGACTCTGCACCTTCACTCCTGGGGCCTGGGTTCAATGCCTGGTTGGCAAAATAAAGAAAGAAAAAGGAAAGAGAAAGGAAGGAAGGAAGCAAAAAGAAACACTTCCTACCTCCACAGTAGGGGGCGCACCACATTTTCCTAGAGGAATTTCCAAATTGTTACACTAGTAACAATGATGAAGCTCCCACCCTTCCCCTTTCCAGTGGGGCTGCTTGTTTAAGTTCAGCGAACTCTGCTCCACTATCGGAGATGGTGCAGGCTGAGGGAAGGACATCTTACACGCGAGACATAAGACATCCTACACACAAGATGTCTTTTTTTGTATGCTTGGATCTCAAAAGAAGTTGAATCCAGGGGAGATCTAGATCTTAATACCATATTTGAGTGAGATTTTTGGATGTCTTCATGAGCAAGTAAGTGTATCTTACTTGTGGAAGAAAGAAAGTTTCTGTGATCAAAAAGGGATGACTATGGTAAGCTGCTATTTATTAACAATTCCTTAATCCCATTTTGTCATTGTCAAGCTTCTCCAGGGACAGAGTGTAAGGTCTGACCTCATTGACTCTGAGCCTCCATATGACTGGCCAATGAATAACGAGAAAATGGGATGGCTGCCCCTTGAAGTCTGGCTCATGCGTTTTTACATTTCCATCTTCAATCATGAAAACAGCATGTGCTAAATGAGTTACTTTTTTAGCCTGGGTTTTAGAATGAAAAGGCACATAAGGCAGGGTCCAACTGAGCTCACCAAAGACAATAAGAATTATAATATAACATAGAACATGAGAAAAAGTAGCTGGAAACCATTGAGATAATGGAGTCATTACTGTAGCAATAGCTAAATAAAATACTCTTCAATGTATGAGACTAGTATGAGCTTACTAATAAAACCAAGAAAGAAAAAATTTAAAAACCAAGAAAATATATAGATCATTTCACACATAAACATATACTAAAAATTCTTAACAAAATATTATGAAACTGAATCTTGCATTGTATAAAGAGAGAACTCCTGATGATTAATGAGTTTATTCCAGGAATGCAAGGTTGGTGCAACAATCAAGTATGTATTAGTGTAACTTACTACATTCAAAGAAAACAGAAAAAATCATACAATCACCATAGATGTTAAAAAAAAAAAAAAAGGCATTTAATAAAATTCAACCATGCAACCCCAAGGACTGTAGCCTCCCAGACTCCTCTGTCCATGGAATACTGGAGTGGGTAGCCTTCCCCTTTTTCAGGGGATCTTCCCAACCCAGGGATTAAACCTGAGTCTCCTGCGTTGCAGGCAGGTCATTTACCATCTGAGCCACCAGGGAAGCCAATTTTTAAAGACTTCTCAGGAAAGAGGACTCTCTTTCATCTGATAACAGTTATCTATAATGAACCTACAACAAACAACCACTCCACGGTAAAATGTTAAAATATTTTCTTTTGATATCAGGAAAAATCTTTTTATAGGATTTTTTGATAGAGTGGCCACACATTTTTTAAATATAAAGAATAAAGATTACAAATCAAGAAACAAGATATTGGGACTTCCCTGGTGGCCCAGCGACTAAGACTCCACACTCCCAATGCAGGGGCTTGGGTTCTAGCCCTGGTTGGGGAATTATATCCCACATACTGCAACTAAGACCAGGTACAGTCAAATAAACAAAAACATTTTTTAAAAAAAGGAAACAAATTATCTATTTCATAGGTGGTACGACAACAGCCATTTGAGGAAAATGAAAAATACTGTGTTCCTTTCTAACCTTTACCTATTTTTCCTTATGATTGTATGCTAAAAGTGTAAATATAAAACGCACAAGATTTCTTCAAATAATAGATTTTAAAAGAATATTAAGCAAGGTTGTCAAAGATAAAATTAACAAGAACCAATTGTCATTTATACACCAATTGCAAACGGAAAATATAATTTAAAAAGAATACAATTTAAAATATCAGTGAAAATATAACCTATTTAGAAAGATCAAACAGAAAATGTAAGGCCTTTATGTGAACAAAATTTTTTAAATTTGAACGCCAATGTAGACATCAAATAAATGGAAATACCAACTATATTCACAGACAAGGAGACAATATTTTTAAAATGAAAATTCTCCCCAAATTAATCTCTAGATAAAGTAGAGTTTCAGTTGGAATTCTAAGGAGATTTTTGTGGAACTTGGTAAGTAATTCTAAAATTTACAAGGATGGCAAATGGCCAAGAATAATCAATATACTGCTGAATATACTAGTCCTACCAGATATCAAGACTTTCTACTTAGCTACTAGCAATCAAAACAAGTAGTATTGGTGAAGGGAGATACAGAGAATTGAACAATACAAACCCCAAGCAATAAATTCTACTATGTTAAAATTAAGAATCTGTTTATTTAAAAAATAGAATATTTAAAGGCAACTCACAAACTCAGTGAAATACTGTAACACAAATAAGCTGATAACTCAATTCCAAAATACACAATGTTTTCATACAAACATGCTTTTACAGAAGAAAGATGATACTTTCCCCATACACCTGCAAAAAGTGATCAGTATCCTTAAGAAAATCCAATTTAAAATCTCAGTGAGATACCATTTCACAACCAACAAGTTATTAATAATAATAGTTACGAGAGTCCCTTGGACTGCAAGGAGATCCAACCAGTCCCTTCTAAAGGAGATCAGTCCTGGGTGTTCTTTGGAAGGACTGATGCTAAAGCTGAAACTCCAGTACTTTGGCCACCTCATGCGAAGAGTTGACTCATTGGAAAAGACTCTGATGCTGGGAGGGATTGGGGGCAGGGGGAGAAGGGGATGACAGAGGATAAGATGACTGAATGGCATCACTGACTCGATGGACGTGAGTCTGAGCGAACTCCGGGAGTTGGTGATGGACAGGGAGGCCTGGAGTGCTGCAATTCATGGGGTCGCAAAGAGTTGGACACGACTGAGAGACTGAACTGAACTGAACTGAATGCTAATAATAATAATAAAGTCTCACAATACCAAATTTGAGCTGCAACATGAAGCAGTGCTGTATGCTGTATGCTGCTGCTTGGAGTATAAAATGCTGCAGCTATTCTGGAGATCTACCTGGAATTACTCCTAAAGCTGGAGATGTTTTTTCTATGCCCCAGTTCTTGTACCCCTAGGTGTCTACAGCAGAGAAACTTACTCACGTGCCCCAGGTGACGTGTTTTATAATACAAGCAGTTAGGAGCCATCTAACTGTCCATTTTCAGTAGAACTGCATTAAGTAAATTGTTGCATAATCATAGCATGGTTTAGTAAAAGTAGTGGAGGTGAACAAACTCCTATACATATCAGTGTGAATGAGTCTCAAAATTCAGTGCTGAGCAACAAAAGCAAGTAGTAAATGAATGTATTTTACAGGGTCTATTTATATAAACATTAAAATTGGCAAATTAAAAACCATCGCTTGGGAAGGCATACATGTATGCAGTAATATTCTAAAAAAACATGAAAGCCTGATAAGCAGAAAACTCAGAATCGTGGTTACTTTTGGAGGCTAGGAATGGAGATGCATGCATACAGGGGCACAGAGGAGGTTCAAAGCACAGGAATTGTTCAAGTTTCTAGGCTTGGTCATTGCAAGTTGTCATTTTACTATTATCTTTTATGATTCTTTAAGCTGTACTATATATTTTATATGTATACTTTATATGTATGCTATATCTCACAATGTTTTAAAAAGCAGAAAGAAAATGGCTAGCTTATGGAGATCACAAATGCATTCTGATCGCAAATAATCAGACAAATGAGCAAAGTCAGCTCTTATAATGTGATGTGAAGAGGTATCTGTGGTTTTGGAATAAAAAATAAAAGCCAGTAGTAACATTTCACACCAACTTTAAAATGTTTATCAGACTTCATGGAGAGCTCTGGGTGTGCTATAGTTTCTCAAAGGAGATTATTTACTGTTGCACTAGTTAGGAGTACTTTGGTTGTTGAAGATAGAAACCTGTGTTTCATGAACACAAGAGTGAAATGCATCAGAGGTTCATGAGACCATAGGAAGTTAAGGGGTCCAACCAGCCTGAGAGATCAGGCTTCTACCATGCAACCAGAGTTATATTTCACTTCTTTGCTTAAGGTAGGTTTTTCAGTTTCTAACATTTAACACCAAAAGAATCCAAAATAATACCGTCAGGAATTTTACTTCGAGGAAAAGGCTTTTTGCCATCTTTTGCCTCTGTTTAACTCTACGTGCCAGCTTTCCTTTTTATAGCAATGTTCTCTGCAAGGCAAAGAGCACTGTTGACTATGCTAAGATTTTATACTTACAAGATCCACCACAGAGAAGAATAAAACACTTTCCCTGGAAAACTAAGCTTGCAAGTCTTATAGAAGAGCTCCGTGGGCCCAAGCAATGTCACACGCCCATCCCTAAACTAATTAGCTGCCAGGGGAGGATAGGATCTGTCAGATCTCACACCCAGCCCAGCTCCACTGATTGAATGAGAGAGCTTCCTTTCATCCCTTAGTGTGCATGTGGGCTCAGTCGTTCAGTTGTGTCCGACTCTTTGCAACCCCATGGACTGGGTTGCCAGACTCCTCTATGCATGGGATTTTTCCAGGCAAGAATACTGGAATGAATTGTTTTCTCCTCCAGGGAACCTTCTTGACCCAGAGATCCAAGCCACATCTCCTGCCCTGGCAGGTGGTTCTTTACCGTGGAGACTCCTGGGAAGTCCCGCAGCACTGACCTTAGATACCACCTTCTCAGAAATGCCTCTCCTAACCACGCTAAAATGAGTGCCCTACTCTTATTCTCTTCAGTATCACCCTCTCTGATTCTTTTGCAACACTCACCGTGATATGCAACTATTTTTTAAAACAGCAGTAATTTTTCCTGCTTCATCAAAGACAGTGTTTTTGTGATTTTTTAAAAAGCATAATTGATTTACAGTGTTGTGTTAGTTTCAGGTATACAACAAAATGATTCAATATTCTTTTTCAAATTCGTTGATTTACAATGTTGTGTTAGTTTCAGGTATACAACAAAATGATTCAATATTCTTTTTCAAATTCGTTTCCATCACAGTTTGTTATGAAATATTAATATCTCAAATATTCAAATCTGAATAATATTGAAACATATTTTAACATATATTCTTTTTCAGATTGTTTTCCTTTATAGGTTATTATGAAATATTGAGTGTGGTTCCCTGTACTGTATAGCACATCTTTGTTGGCTCTCTATTTTATACATAGTAGTATGTGTACATTAATCCCAAACTCCTGATTTATTCCTGTCCCCATACGTCCCCTGTTGTAACCATAAGTTTGTTTTCTATGTCTTCAAGTCTATTCCGTTTTGTGTGTAAGTTATTTGCATCTTTCTTTAGATTCCCCATAGAGGCAGTATCATATGGTATTTGTCTTTCCCTGTCTGGCTTACTTCACTTAGTATGATAATCTCTAGGAATATCCATGTTGCTGTGAATGGCACTGGCTCATCCTTGTTCGTGGCTGAGCAATAGTCCCTTGTGTGTGTATCTACACACACATATATATACCATATCTTCTTTATCCATTCATCTTTTGATGGACATTTAGGTTGCTTCCATGTCATGATTATTGTAGATGGTGCTGCAATGAACACTGGAGGCACGTCTCTTTTTGAATTGTGGTTTTGTCCAGTTATATGCCCGGGAGTGGGATTGCAGGATCATATGGTAGTTCTGTTTTTATTTTTAAAGGAATCTCTATGCTGTTCTCCATAGTGGCTGTTACAATTTACATTCCCACCAGCAGGGCTCCTTTCTCTCCACATCCTATCCAGCATTTATTATCTGTAGACGTTTTGATGATGGCCAGTCTGACCAGGGTGTGGTGATGCTTCATTGTGGCAACTATTTTAATTTTATTGCTGCACATAATATGGTGGGCAGAACAACGGCTTCCAGGAGATGTCTGTGCCCTAATCCTTAGAACTTGCAAGTACATACCTCGCATGACCAAAAGGAACGTAGCAGATGTGATTACTGACCTTTGAAATGGGGAGAGCATCCCGCTGGCCCCAATCTAACTATGCGAATCCTTAAAAGTAAAGGACCCTTCCTTGACCCTGTGGTCAAGCAGAGCTGTGATGACTGAAGAAGGACCAAAGGACTGTGATATGGGAAGTCCTGGGCTCTGACACTGTGGCTCTGATGACAGAGGGAAGAGGCATGAATCAGGAAGTACACGTGGCCTGTAGAAGCTGGGAAAGGTACAGAAGTGGATTCTCACCTAGAGGGTCCAGAAGGAAACTTTCAATGCTGCAAGACCCATGTCAGACTTCTGCCCTGCAGAATTGTTAAGATAATAAACTTGTACAGATTTAAACCATTAAAGTTGTGGTAATTTGTTGCAAGAGCAGTAGGAAACTAATCTCCCTGGTTATTATGTTTTACTAGAATGTAATCTTCAAGAGAGGGGATTTGTGTACCTTTCTCATTGGATCTCCAGTTTATAGCACAACACCTCACATAAATTTTTTGAATGAATAAGTAGATGAACAATTGAATAAACTGAGAAATCTGTGATTCACACCCTAAAGTTCATCCTGCAGTCTTCATTCGAAGTGTTCGTCTTCCTTCTCTGAGAGTCACACATGTGGAGAATCAAGCAGAAAATGCAGCCGATGATCTCAAGTTTCTTTCTATGGGTCAGAAGGGAAAACATTGGCTGAGAAAATGTGAAAAATGAGCCCTCTTCTACAAAGAGAGAAGAATTATGCCAAGCCAAGAGAACAATCAAAGATGCCAGCAAATCATAGGTCTGGGACAGCACTTACTCTCTGTTTGAGCTTTCAGATGGGGTGTTTTTCCAGTTGGCTGATACTTCCTATTCAATTTCTATAAAGATCCCACTGCCACTAGAGTGGTAATCCACATCAACTCCAAAACGGCCTTTCTTCTGGTGCAGTTAGATTTTCTGATTTACATCCATTAATGGGAACCAGTAACTTCTCCAGAAGAAAAATGATGGCATTGCCTGAGGAATGTATCTTTTTCCAGGCAATTTGTTTTTGAAGAGAAAGTTCATATTACTCATCAGATAATTCACTCTGTCTCTGGGCTCAGCAATAGAATACCTTCAATAATTAGAATCAGTGAGTTAAAACTGGCCAACTTCTTTCACCGAGAATAGTCAAGTTAAGAGTTGTGCCAGAAAATGAGCAAGTCACTGCAAGGAAAGGGTTAAAACAATATCATCTGAGCCAAGCTCAGAATCACTGAAATACTATGAAACAGGGGTAGCAAAACAGGTTGCTGGTGGGATAAAAGAACGGTCCTCGACTATCTTCACACACAAATTTCACTTCTACACTGTGTGTATATGTGTGCCAGCAGTAGCTAAGCTGTAGTTTCTTATGCAAAATGTGAATGTATGGAATGGCTTTGCGTGGCGGCCCTGCCAGCCAGTCAAGCTTTGGGCAGGGGGCCAGGAATGCCCGCTGGGAATGGACTGTCATTGCCATGTGCACCTCACTCTTGCTTTTGTCTTCCCTGACCCCCCATCAAATACTCTTAAATCCTTGAATCTCCGTGTTTCTTCATGGTAACTGTGGAGGAAATGATCTTGGACAGAATTAAGTGGGCGCAGGTGGTACCATAGTACATACTAACTCCCAGCATAACATCTGCTTCAGATTCTTCAAAGCGTCTTAGTTTTACAACGGTCCTCTTTGTCTTTTCTCTCTTTTTTGTAGTTCTGCGGGGTTTTTTCTTCCTATTTCAAGTCTCTGGAAGAAAGAGGAAACGGGGTGGAGGATGGCAGGATTTCCATATGCTTCATCAGCTGATAGCACGCAGCCACGTCTGTTGTGTATGAGGCCAAAAGACTTCACTTTCTGGACCAAGACTACCCAACTGAGCTTTCTGCAGGGATGGAAATATTCGGTATCCTCACTAAGTCTGTCCACTAGCTTCACACGTCTGCTGAGGGTTTCAAATGTGACTCGTCTAATGACTGACTGAATTTTTAATTTGGATTCATTTGAACTAATTTAAATGTAGCCATTTGTGGATACTAGTCACTCACTGTACCAGGTACCACAGTTCCAAACACTTGATGAGCGTTAGAATTTCAGTTCACATTTTCCTATACTTTGCATTATCCTCAGTTTATTTAAGATAAAGTCCTTTCGTGTTAAAGTTTGCATCTCAAAACACTGTTTTTCTAAGTATCACCATTCTCTCTCAAATTTACCCCACCTTGCTTCCTCTATAACTCTCATCCTACCCAATCACTCACACACACACACACCGAACACTAGTTTCAATGAAGAAGGAGTCACCAATCACCCCCATGTACACTGCTTCTGAAAAAAAAATAGGAGAGAAAAGACAAGGAGGGACACGTACGATGGCTTGTCACCTAACATTTTCAAATGTAAATAGAAAGGAAAGTTTATAAATATAGTGCAATGTGTTCATGCAGAACTACGAGTCGCCACTCGTTACAGAGAGTTTACACAATCACAACACTTAGTCCAAAGTGAAATGTGTGATGACATGTCACCATTAACCAGGAGAGGAAAAGTAAAACAGAATTGGAGGGGTTTTAAGCTTTTAGACTTTTAATAACTTTGGAATTACACGAAAATTTTTTTTCCCCTCACTGGATGTTTTTCTTCTCTTAAGCCATTGTTGGTCGAGGGAATGTTTAATTAAATTGCTTGCTTTTATTCCTACGTGGTAGGCTGGACCGTGTAACTAAGAACGTCTGCTGTTTGACAGTCCTGCCCACTGTCTTTCTATCATGGAAATAAAGTTGGGGACATGCCATTCTGAATGTGACCAGCTTCCAAACTTCACATAAAATGTTAAGGTTTGATATCTAAATTTAGTATCCAAAGCTTCTCATACGTGCCTACTAACCAGAAGAATTATTTCATTACAGCAGAACCTTAGAAAGACATGGAAAATGCATGCTGTTTCAGCAGCCCCTTCCTGTCTACACTGGCAAATATCCACATGAAAGAACATGGTAAAGAACCCACCTGCCAATGCACGAGACATAAGAAACATGAGTTTGGTCCCTGGATTGGGAAGATCCGCTGGAGGAGGGCATGGCAACCCACCCCAGTATTCTTGCCTGGAGAATCCCATGGACAGAGGGGCCTAGCGGGCTACAGTCCATGGGGTCACAAAGAGTCAGACACGACTGAAGTCACTCAGCATGCACGGGGAAGCAGGGCAGGTATGCGTCATGATCCTTCTAAGCTGGGCTGTAACCTCAGGACCCTTGCTGGCCATGCTCTGCTTCCCCTGGGAAACATTGCAAACAAGGTTTGGTTCGTATGAGAGGTGTGGGCACAGGGTGTGCCAGGAGTCAGGTGACACAGGGAAGGAAGGACACCCAGCAGAAGCGCATTAGTAAAGCGGTGACTACAGCGAGTGACCGAGGCGTCACCCCAGGGACTAGGTGGGACACAGTGTAGATATCAGTCAAGGGACGAGGGAATTAGGATACTGCTACCCCATAGTTATTAGTTACCCGTTAGGGAAGACCTCAGAGGGTACGTTACATATCACCAGGGTGAAGAGGGTGATTTACACCCAGAGAGTTACTGGCAAAGGTGAGGTTGTGGGCTGTTAGAAGTCAGGCAGCAGTGCACAGGTGGGAGTGTGAGGGCCTGTGGGCCTGCAACCAGGGCACTGCCAGAGCCTGCACAGAAATACTACACGTGAGAGATCCTTCACAGCGTAAAGAATGTTCGTTTATAGAGTTCCCTTCTGTTTCTCCAAATATTGCATTTTTGTGCACATGCTCACTTATTAATACTAGCTGCAAAAGGAGGTTGTCTGGAGTTTGGTGAACTCTTCCCCTTTAGTTCAAGATTTAATAAACTTCAGTAAGGGCCTTCCCATATTTCTTAGATGAAAGAGGACGTGCCCTTTATTTTGTTCAGAAGCCCCTCTGTATCCTTGATTGCTTGAACCGTGGGATTTTTTTTTCCCCTCACTTGCTTAAACTTTTCTTCATGTGGAATGGTCTGACTCTTTTACAACGATCCCAGGTTTGGATCCATAAATGGTTGTGTCACATATACAAAAGGCACAGAACTCCATGAAATTCCAGTTGTGGGTCTGAGGTGGCTGAGCCATATCATCATGAAGCGTTCACATAAGTTATGTTTATATGTTAGTTTCATGTACTCGAAACATAGCATAATTAAGCAATAAAACCCCATATGGTTTTGCTCAGGCACAATTTATCATAGAATCCACCTATCACAGACATACCCCACAGGGAGTCTTCTCACTCAGGATAAAGTCAGGACATGGCAGGAGTTAGACCACCCAAGCCCTCCCCAGGAAGAGGATACACATTTGGTGGAGGGTGGCCCTTGATGATGAGGTGTGGACACAGAGGGGATGGAGCCTGGCCTGACCTCAGGGGAGTGGCCATGAAGAGCCTCAGAGAAGCACAGTGCAGAAGAGACAGGTGTGACTGGGAGCCAGGGAGCAGAACCAAGGTGGAGGACCAGGAGACCGATTCAAGGAGCCACCTGGGCCCAGGCATGGCTGGAGGCAAGTCAGGAGAGAAAGAGTGAGAGTGAGGATCGTCCTGGGGAGCCAAAGATGCAGAGAGGGCTGGAAGAAGGGCAAAGAGCTAGAGGGGAGGTGAGCCGAGGAAAATGGTGCAGAATGGTTCAGGGTCTCATCTGGGAATGGCAGCAGCCACCAGGGCTCATGTGACCCTCATATATCCTCCCAGCCAGAGATATGTCTTTGTAGAGCTCTACTGAGAAAAAGAGCCCAAGGACACCTGTGCAAACAGCACCCTGAATAAGGCTTACTCAGCTCTGGCATAGAAAACAATATATGTTTGGGATTCTGCCCAACTGGTTAAGACTTTTTAAATATTTATTGACAAAAACAGCACATATTTATTGTAGAAAGTTTGAAGTGTGCAGGGAAAAAGCAAGGAAGAAAATGAAAGTTTCAAACAATCTACCTTCTTGGAAATGTTTACATGTGTTCTATAGTTTTAACAAAAGATGGTATAATACTATGTAATGCAGTGTAGGGTAATGTAATGTGATACAATATCATCAGATAATTAACAAATTGGGTCTGCCAAAAGGTTCACTCAGGTTTTACTGTAAGATCTTCTGGCCAACCCAATAATTAATATAAATGGGCTTCCTGGTGGCTTAGACAGGTATAGAATATGCCTGCAATGCAGGAGACCTGGGCTCAACCCCTGGGTGGGGAAGATCTCCTGGAGGAGGGCATGGCAACCCACTCTAGTCTTCTTGCCTGGAGAATCCCATGGACAGAGGAGCCTAGGGGGCTACAGTCCACGGGCCGCAGAGAGTTGGACGTGACTGAGCAACTAACACACACACACAGCTACTGTAACATAATATAATGTAGTAAGTGTGTTATAACATGTTGCTTTGTAACTTTTTAACTTAATACTTGAGCATCATTCCATTCAGTGGCACTTTGTCCGTTTGTGAGAAATACTTCCAGGAACATAGTAATTTGGGAGGTAACAACATCATCACCACAGCAACACGCACGAAACGTGTGATAGAGCAGAACGTCGGTTCACTCACTCCCTAACACGAGGAGTTAGCGTGCGGCTCGGGGCACTGTCCAGCAGGAAACAGGTTCCACGTTCAGATGAGGACCTTTGGGGAGAGATTGTAAAGCGTGTAGGGAGCCACCAGGACCCCAGAGGCAGTGACCTCAGGGCACCAGCCCCAGCCCCGAGGAGCACTGGGGAGAGTTTGTAAAGCGTGTAGGGAGCCACCAGGACCCCAGAGGCAGCGACCTCAGGGCACCAGCCCCAGCCCCGAGGAGCAGCAGAGAGGGGGCAGCGAGCAGACACGCGGGGTGGCCGAGCACACTGGCCACTCTGTGGGAGCTGCGTGTGGTCTGGATCCAGGCAGACGGCTGACTTGAGACCAACCTGCTGGGTGGGAGCTGGGAGGAGAGACTCCCCAGCCCTGGAAGGCTCTTCCTTTGACATTCTGCCCATGGCCTGTCCCCATGCTGAACCCACCTAGAGAGCAACTATCGAGAAAGCCTCTAGACGTGACCCAGAGAGGCCAGCTTTCCGTGGCCGGGTGCTCACTTTGTTGATGCTGTTGTTCAGTCGCTAAGTTCTGTCTGGCTCTTTGTGACCCACGGACGACAGAGCGCCAGGCTCCTCTGTCCCTCAGCATCTCCAGGAGTTGCTGAAATTCACATCCATTGAGTCTCAAACACTAGTGCTCACAAAGGGTCACTTCTCTTGTCTCTATGTTCTGGGTAGCAGAACTTGTCCATTTTTCATTTATTTGTTCACTTAATTCTTCACTTATTCAATAAAGATATTCAATCATATTAATACCAGGAAAAAAATGGAGAGGGGGGTGAGTAGCAGGTGGCCTGTTACCTACATAGAGTATTGTTAACTGTTGGAACATCAAAGGATGAAGTTCTTAACAGGGAATGATAATGTATATTATTCAGATAATGATGTCAATTTTCTTTTTCATTTGAGGATGCTGGCAGAGCCACATTTGGAAAGAATTTAGACTGTAAGGAGTTGAACCATGGTTCTAAAGGTGGAAAACATTTCATTCAAACAAGTGTGGGTAATTTTCTAAGTGCCAGTGCCAATTCCTTTCCATTTCTTCTGTTGAAAAAGAAAATTCTCTGCAGTTTGGTTCAGAATTACGGTTTCACTTTGATTTCCTTCTTTTCTTTCTGGCAGTTAAGATACAAATTTGATATGAGAGAAGAACATTGGAGCAGAGACATGGGAAACGTATCCAACGAAGGCCGAAGCCGCCACAGAAGAAAGCTGCTTGCTTTCGTTGCTGCTGCCGCCTAGTTATATTCTTCCTCCTACTTTTTAGTATTTTATCAAATTCCCTTTATAGTCAACAGCTGACATAAGGTGTCAGATTATTGTGTGCTCAGCCACTCAGTCATGTCCCACTCTGCAGCCCCTTGAACTGTAGGTAGCCCACCAGGCTCCTCTGTCCATGAGATTGCCCAGGCAAGAATACAGGAGTGGGTTGTCATTTCCTCCTCCAGGGGATCCTCCTGACCCAGGGATCAAACCTGCATCTCTTACATCAAATTATCAGCCAAATCTTAATACAATAGGAGAGGGTACACAGCACATGCAAAACAGTATCTCTGCAGTGACCTTCATAAGTCCCCGGGAGCAAATGGCTTCCAATGAAATTGACCAGCCATGTTATTTTTTCAACTAGAACATTTTCTTGAAAGGCCACAAAGATTAAACTCCTTATGCAAATCATAAGGCTTTCAATTGCTGTCATTTCATGTTGCAAAAAGATGAAGTCTAAATATTCTGCTTGATTAAATAACCCACATCACCCTGTGACAAAATGTTTGAATTAGTAGGTTTGGCCTGACATAAGTGCCCATCTTCGATACTAGCATACTTTATTCAGGGTCATATAAGTGAGAATAAATAACTTTAATAAAAATAAACATCTTCACCATTGTTAACAATCTCAGAAAAATTGGTGTTCGCTTTTTACGGCATTTGTTCAATACTCCTTCAACTGACAGAGGGTTTTATTCTCCCCAGAGGAGAGAAAGTGGAATCTTCCCCAGGAAATAGCATGTTTATTGCAGGTAGGTGCCTCTGTTTTCTCAGGCTGGTGAAGTGTGGTGACATGTTTCCTTCTGTAAGCGAGAACTGACAGTATGTATACAAAGCCCAGGTGACTGGGACTGGGAGTCACCCCTCCTTGAATATTAAGGTGCTATTTGTGGGTTATTCAAAAAGTGAGTTGACACTCATTTTTAAGAACTTGATTTTATGACAAGGCAAGGAGTTGTTTGAAGTGTTTAAACAACTAATTGATACTTCTCAGCAAGATCCCATAGCCAAGTCAAGAATCTCCCTAGTCTGGGACAAGCTTTGTGCCAGTGTTTGAATAACATCACATCTTCCGAGAAAGCCCTTACAGGCTTCTGTTTATGTAGCATCAGAGCCACCTGAAAACGCGTCCCCTGTGTTTCCACCCTTTGTACACCTAAAGAGTTCAATAAGTTGTTGAAAAGTGCTTTTTTTTTTTTTAGTTAATTTTTTTAATGACACACACTTTATCCATAGAGGTGGGCGTTGGGGGACACATGTTTAGGATTGTGGCCATTTTAAACTAAGGGGACGCCAAATCAGAAACAATCATGCAGCTGATCTACTTTGCAATGTAGCCACACAAGCCTAACAAAATATTGTGCTACCGCCACAGTCGTTGTATTCTGCACTGGTAATTAACCTTGTCGAGTTGTTTTAAACAAGCCTCATGCGTATGTCATAAAGCAAATGACAAATTAAATGTTCAGATATGATTTTTAAAAAGCTATTTTTCTTTTGGATTTAATTTTGTTCCAGGTAAAGCTTCTGTTAAGTAGCGTTTTATGGATCCACGATGCTGGAAAGAACTTGAAAGGCTTCATATAGACTTTATGCTTTGTTTTTGCTTTCTTTGTTTTGAGGTGAAGCCCAGAACAGTGATCTGATTGGCCCAAGGTCACACAGCTATTTTGTGACAAAGTCATAATAGATTCTTCTGACCTTGAGGTTAATCCTCACTGCTCTGGTCTTTGTCTTGGTGGATTAAGCATATGGCCCAATGTGCGACAGAGGGAATATTTGACTTTATGGATTAAAACCAAGCCTATCTGTCTCTGAAAATTGTCCAGGATTCGCTCCTGTTCTATTTGCTCTTTGCTTTTTTGTTTATTTCCATATCAACCAGACCTTGTCTAGGAACCTTCTCCACTTTCCAAACTCATTCAGCCTCAAAACTCCTTTTATCTGAACTCACACTTTGAAGTCTGTGTACATCAGTGCCACTCCTGTGCTACCTGGTTTTGCTCTCCATCCCACTAGACTGAGATGATTAAAAAAAAAAAAAGGTTTTCCCTTTGGAAAAGGGCACATGAAGATGTAGTCAAGACAGGAAAACAGGAGACATATGGTACTTCCAATCAATGGGCTGAATAGCATTTTCACAGAGATGTGTGGGGAATAGCTAAATGAAAGCATCCCCGAAAAACAGAGATTCTTGTTTTCATTAAGCTTGTTACTTATTGATTTTCAGGACCTAGAATTTTATTTATCAGGATTGACATATTTACCCACATCATTTTCCCTTTGACCCTAAAATGAAGTGGAAACTTTATAATTATGGATTTGTGGTAAAAGTGATTTAATACCTCCCAAATATTCATCTTTGGCCACCTGATGCAAAGAGCTGACTCATTGGAAAAGACCCTGATGCTGGGAAAGATTGAAGGCAGGAGGAGAAGGGGACGACAGAGGATGAAATGGTTGGATGGCATCACCAACTCAATGGACATGAGTTTGAGTAAACTCCGGGAGGTGGTGATGGACAGGGAGGCCTGGCGTGCTGCTGTGCTTGGGGTCTCAAAGAGTCAGACATGACTGAGTGACTGAACTGAACTGAACTGAACTATTCATCTAGTTATTTTCACTATCATCTTCATATCCTAAAATTCAGGGATTCAGTAAAAAACTACAAATTAGTGATCAAATTAATTTATCCATTCTTTGCTCCTCCAGATCCTAAAATGCCTCTCACACTGGGAACAAGAAATGATTATAGTGAGTGCGCATGTCACTGTGTTTATAACATAAAGGAAACTGTGAGATAGATGCGAAGAACAAGCGTGCAGGGATTTTCACGACGGTTAAGTGACTGTGTATTTGTAATATAAGGAAACTGTGAGATAGATGCGAAGAACAAGCGTGCAGGGATTTTCACAATGGTTAAGCGACTGTGTGTTTGTAATATAAGGTAACTTTGAGATAGATGCAAAGAACAAGCATGCAGGGATTTTCACAATGGTTAAGCGACTGTGTGTTTGTAATATAAGGAAACTGTGAGATAGATACAAAGAACAAACGTGCAGGGATTTTCACAACGGTTAAGCATTTCTAAACCTCCTGCTTTTATAGCTTCAACTTTGGACTTCACCACTTTATAAAGATGAAGCCTGAGGCTGGGACAGCCCCAGCTCTCTACTCCAGTTTTATTCAGCTGGTTGCAGATTGATTTTTAAATATTTAATCAGTGGACCATAAAGTGAACATTCCCTTTTTCTCCTGATCACAATTGACCACCTCTGAGTCATATGTGCATCTTGCAGGATTGGGGGAAAAGATGCACAAATAAACCGATGATTGGAAGGAGACCCCTCAGTGGAAGTGAAGAGACTAAATCTATTTCTCTTCTTCTTTAGTGTTCGTGAACTAAGGCAGCAGCTCACCACTCCCTTGATTGTGCTGTTGACAATTCTAAGAACATTTGTTATCATACTCATAGACACACATGCACAAATCCCCTCAAATGACAGCACTTTCAGGAGGAGGTTCTTTTACTTGTTATTTTCACCTTTTCTGTGATCTTATCATTGATATCTGAGTGAGCAGGAGGAACGAGAGGGTGACAACATTGTGGCAGATGCCGCCTCCCATGCCCTCAAGACTCACGTCTACACCCACAGGCTGCTGGCCACAAGCATCCATGACTCTCTGCCGGGGGCTCCTTTCTGGACAGGGAGTCATGCCATCCCGTTTTCAGGTTGAATTAAAAAAGCCCGAGAGTTAGTAGCCTTAGAAGCAGCCCTCAACCAACCACAGATGATGTTCTAGAGGATACACACTCCACCTTCCTCACCCCTCAGCTGAGACAACACTAGTAAGTGGAAATATGTTCAAGGATTTAAAGGAAAATATAAGGACAATGAAGAAACAAATGAAGAACATCTACAGAGACTGTAAACTGCAAAAACAACGAGAGACAAATAACTAGTATTTCCAAAGAAACCATATACTTCTTGTTCACAATATTACAGGTAAAAAAATATATATATACAGTAATAGTTCCAAATTGCTGAGAGAAAATAACCATCAACCTAGAGTTCTGTACCCAGATGGAGTGTGGTTAAACTTAAGAGCAAAATTGATACATTTTAGATAAGAAATGATAAGAAGGTCTATATCATAAAAATATATTATTGGCTAAAGACCTCAGTTCAGTTCAGTTCAGTCGCTCAGTTGTGTCCAACTCTTTGCAACCCCATGAATCGCAGCATGCCAGGCCTCCCTGTCCATCACCAACTCCCAGAGTTCACTCAGACTCACGTCCATCGAGTCAGTGATGCCATCCAGCCATCTCATCCTCTGTCATCCCCTTCTCCTCCTGCCCCCAATTCCTCCCAGCATCAGAGTCTTTTCCAATGAGTGAGTTCTTCACATGAGGTGGCCAAAGTACTGGAGTTTCAGCTTTAGCATCATTCCTTCCAAAGAAATCCCAGGGCTGATCTCCTTCAGAATGGACTGGTTGGATCTCCTTGCAGTCCAAGGGTCTCTCAAGAGTCTTCTCCAAAGACCTCAGACCCTCAATATAAGCACAACTGAAGAATCTATTTTGGTAAGAAAATAAATTGAACTCAGAGAAAGCTATGGAATATAGAAGAAGGGAAAACAAATAAATAATGACACCACCCTTATGGCAGAAAGTGAAGAGGAACTAAAAAGCCTCTTGATGAAAGTGAAAGTGGAGAGTGAAAAAGTTGGCTTAAAGCTCAACATTCAGAAAATGAAGATCCCATCACCTCATGGGAAATAGATGGGGAAACAGTGGAAACAGTATCAGACTTTATTTTGGGGGGCTCCAAAATCACTGCAGATGGTGACTGCAGCCATGAAATTAAAAGACGCTTACTCCTTGGAAGAAAAGTTATGACCAACCTAGATAGCATATTGAAAAGCAGAGACCTTACTTTGCCAACAAAGGTCTGTTTAGTCAAGGCCATGGTTTTTCCAGTGGTCATGTATGGATGTGAGAGTTGGACTGTGAAGAAGGCTGAGCGCTGAAGAATTGATGCTTTTGAACTTGGTGTTGGAGAAGACTCTCCTCAAAACTACTATATGAGACAAGTACTGTTATTACCTGCATTCCACAGATGAGTAAACCACCTGACAATCAAGACAGCTCTTTGTTCAACTCATGCAAATCTTTTGCCACTGTCTTTCCAGTAGCATCACATTTCTGTTTGGCTCTACTGTTACCCAACTCATTTCTTTTCTCTTTCCTCGTAGACCTGAAACTGTGTAGGAGAACAGGACATTCTTTCAGCCACTTTGTGACTCCATCTCCCAGATGACTCTGCTCCCCATTGTATAGCAAGGATCTTCAGCCACAATAGGTGTCTAAAAACATATCTGAGTGTATTATTGTATTGTTTTGTTGGAATGAATTTGCTATGGTTTCCCAAAAAAAGGTAAATACGGGCATGGGGTTGGCTATAAACTTACTACACCTAAACCTAGATAAACCTATTTTGGCAGATGTAATATATATGGAAAGTAAATAATCTGTACTTGTGTGAGCCACTATATCCTGGGAGGTCACTTGCCAAATATGATTTACTGGAAAGTTCACACTGAAAGTTAAGCAGGCAAGGCTCCTGTCCTCTGGAAATCTATATTTCAGAAACAACATGATGAATAAAAGATGGAAGACTTGAATGACCACACAAGTCTGGTTGATGATGATGACTCATTGTTTAAGTTAATACTTAAAACACTAACTTCTTTGATCCTTGAAATAACCCTTTGAGTTAGGGATTCTTCTTTCTCACATTTCCAGATGAGGAAAACAAAGAACAAAGCAATTAAGCAACTTGCTCCAAGACACAAAGACAGTAATTTTTGGAAGTGGGATTCTGACCTTGCCAATCTAGAACCCGAAATTAAACCATTTCTAGCAGGACTATATGCTTATGTTGATAACAAATCAGTAATTTACCAAATTTAATCCATGCAAGATTCCTGCTCCATCACCAACATAAACCACTGCAGTTGTCAGTGGCAGCTTTCCTCCAAAAAGAGTCACAGGTGTTTTTCAGAGAGGAAGTGTGTTATGAGCCATTTTGTGGCTTGCATTATTGTCATGGATGCGACTCTTCCCATCAGAGGCAGAAGGTATTTCCTCTACCAAGCATGAGTGAGCCCAGCCCAGATCAGCCGAACCCTTGCAGACCCACGGACAGTGGGATAAATGATCCTGCGCAACCGAGCTAGCGTGGTTTGTTACACAGTATTTTTATAGTGGTAGCTGGCTGATACAGGCTGACATCAGGGGCTGTAGCACTTACTTCAGCATCAGTGACTGTTGCCTCCTTCTTCCTTTCAAATAATAAGAATGCCTGGGGCAAGTGGTGTGGGGTCCAGATTAGAAGAATAAATGTCAGAATCAGAACAGACGCATTTGGGAGCTTTTGGTGCTGCCGTGCTGGCATTTTGCACACATATTAAAAGTCCTTGAAATATCGCTTGTTGGCTGTGCTGTCACGATCCATGCTATAGACATTTTGATGCACTTTATTACAAACTTTAAAATCATATTAGCAGCTGTTATTTTATATCACAATGGATTAATAAGATGCGCTTTCACAAATAAGACACGTTTTAGATAGTTTTGAAAAAATTTCAGCGTGAAAATCTTGTGCCAGGATTCCACATTTTAAATGACACATTTCCAAATAGCCTAAAGTGAAAATGTTCAAGTAATATGCCTATTTGTACTGTGCTTGAAACTATCAGCCCTCCAACAACCCAGGAAACACATAACCTCCCTACATGTGTGTGTTTTTTTCTATTGTAGTATATGAAAGTCAGGGAAAATATATCTCTCGGTTCTTATTTCAGGGTAATTCAGTTAGTGCCACTGAAAAAAATAATGAAAGCAAAATAAATATATCTTTTCATGTTTGCATTGGAATACTTGAATAATATACATGCAAATGATCACAAAAGCATTGATTTCCCTTCAAATATTAGAATAATGGAATGTTCTATTGCCTTTTCATGTGGAATAATTAGGAAAGATAAAGAATTTTTTTTTTCCTTGGAGGCAATCCCACTTCCTATGGTGTTGCTAAGGAATAAGGAATTTTCCTTCCAACTGATCTTAAAAGAAATATCTAAGATCTATATCGCCTGTTTATGGATTACAGCTAACTTTACAGTCAGGCGTAAACTGTACATTTGAGTGCAGTAAGACACGTCCCCTGTCTCACAATAAAAATATTATGGAACATTATATTTCCATATAGTAATGGTACTCATATTACTAGTAGAAAAGGTACAGTACTCATTTAATTGACTAACATAAAAGCCTCTCAAGTAAGATCAATACTTTATTTTCTCAACAGTTTTCATAAATGAAGATTTAATTCAACCTATATTCCTTAGCCCCCGAGACAGAGAAGGGTCAGATCTGCTGACCACCCAGCTCTCTGGGGCAGAGACACGAAATCCTTGAAGCAGCTTCATCATGTGAGCAGTGGGACTCGATCTGGCTGCATTAGAATCACCAGGGAAGACTTTAAAAGACACCAGTGCCCATGTTCCTCCTCAGATCAATTCAACCAGAATTCCTGGGGATGGGTTTGGGGTATTGTCATATTTTTTAAAACTTCCCAGGGGACTCAAATGTGCCCCCAGGTTTTCCATCCTTTGATCCAGGCTCTAAATTTTAGGGATTCAAGATACAAGCCAAGATCTGGTTAGATGGGCTTCCTTGTTGCCTGCCCTGTGTTCCTGTTCTGGTTGCTAAGGGCAGAAATTCCCTGCCTAGCCCCACGTTAAGCAGTTTTTTTGTTGGTGGTGGTATTTTTTTTTTCTTTGTACGCTGTGGGTCTTTATTGCCATTGCTTCACTGCTTTTGAGTACAGATCTCCCATCGACATCGGTGGGGTGCTGCTCCTGGAGTCTGGAATGTACAGTTGAGAGCTCCTTGGCGCTTCTGGAGAGGGAATTTTGCCCTGAGCTTGTTACACACACCAGGGTTTAGGATTCTTTCTTTCTCCCTTTAACTTCTGACTTTGAAGTCGCTTCTTTACTTTCTCTGAGCTCGGCACGCGTTGTCCTGTTCTCTGTGGGTCTCAGTAAGAGAACCCTGGGGTGAATTTTTTCCTATGAGTCGGCAGGTGGGAAGATGGAAATCAGTTCAGTGCCATCCCCGACCAGAGTCAGATCTTGAACTGAGGTTGATGACTTAGGCTTTACCCTCGTGCGTAGTGTAATGAATGTACCTAACGAGGGCAACTGTTCAGTCTTTTGGATAAAGACACTGTATAAACCTGGACGTGGCCCTCGCAGTCTAGTGACACTGGCATGGGCCATCTTGCAGTCTGCAGGGAAAACAGTGTTTCGTGACCTTTATAGGAGACCGGGGAGGCGGAGCTTCCACACAAAGCACCATGCAAGCCCGCTCCACAGCGGTCGTATTTCTGCCTTCTCCCAGCCTAACAGCAGTGACACTACCCCCTCTCCACCAAGAAGGCCACCCTGGAGGCTCTCTGCCCAGGAGCACTGCCGGAGTCCAGCACGTTACAGTGGACAACAGGAAAACATGGCTGACAACATTAAGCGCACGTCCTGCCATCTTTGCCTGGGAGAGGGGCACCCGATCCAGCTACACAAATGGCTTCGAGTGCGAAAGTTTCTGCAGTTTCTCCATGGCTGCAAAATACACGTAAGGGCATTAGGCTACGTAACATGGCGGCTGCAAAATACACGTAAGGGCATTAGGCTACGTAACAGGGCACCACTCCAGTCCATCCCTCAGGGAAAGGAAAAAGACAGTTCATTTGATGGAGAATATTAGATTGCCATGGGCTTCTCCAAAAGCTCAGTGGTAAAGGATCCACTTGCAATGCAGGAGACACAAGAGAGATGAGTTCAACAGGGTCAAGAAGATTCCCTGCAGAGGAAACAGCAACCCACTCCAGTATTCCTGCCTGGGAAATCCCATGGGCGGGGAGCCTGGTGGACTGTATAGTCCATAGGGACGCAAAGAGTCAGACGCGACTGAAGCGACTGACTCACGGGACGCGTTTGCTTGTTATCACCCCCATTTACCCCAGTAACCGTCGTTCGAGTCCTCTAAGCCAGAAAAAGCCAGAACTTGTGTCAGTCCTCATTATGATAAATCCAAAGTGCTGATTTTTGGTTCTTAGAGGCGAACGAATCTTTTCACTTACAGTCACAATGCCCAGTTGCTACTTTGCTCCAAAGTTTTGTCATCAAAACTGATGGCAGAGCTCTCATTGGTGTGCCAACCCCTCCAGGGGTTGGACCCCATAAAACCTGCCACTGGACTCCCCTGTGCTGGATGATGTGTTCTTCTCTAATTAGTCAACGCTGTGGCGCAGTGGGGGCGGGGACGGGGCTTTACAAAAAAGATATTTGAAAAAACAGGGAAGGCGGAGTTCGGAACTTAGTTGAATATCTTTGTCTTTATTATCTTCAAATTGCAATCATATGTATTTGTATTTCCTCCAAAAGAAACCTTGGAAAGATGTAAACAGCATTAAAAAATTTAATGGAAAAACCTCCATATATCATTTTTTTCTGCCTGAAACTAACAGGGGAGCAGGCTGTGATCAACTTGTTTGGTCTGGTAAATGGCAACCTAGACACAAGGTTGGTCAGAATAGTTCTGATAATAAAAAAGGAGCCAAATTGCTGATGTTTTCTTATTTGCTCTTCTGTAGTTCTGTTCTCTTTGAAATGATCTTTGAAAAATCATGGATTTTTGCTATGAATTATCTAACAAAGCAAAAAGACAGGTCCATTTCCTGTCATAAATCTGACTGCTCCCACAGTAAAACTGATCAAGCATTTCTGGAAGCCCAAATTAGGACATTGCCAAATTCACATTTACATTGGCTATAAGATTTCCTTATTGTCTTATTAGTTTTTGAAATGGAAATGCTGTAATAAAAGTATGGCAAAAGAATCAACTTAAAGGAAATGTGTGGGGAATTTACCTTCAAGTTTCCTTTTTTTAAAAGGGCTCCAAAACAAGTGTACAGATGGGTGTATGAGACTCCACAGCCACCATCACCCTCACGGCAGAGGAGCAGCCTGGGGCTCCCCTCGTCAGCCAGCCCCTCTTCAGTGCACACTTTTGCACAAACAGGGAGTCAGAGGTTATGAAGGGGGAGAACTACAGCCAGGAGCTCACTGGGAGGCATGTAAGCTGGCAGCAGTTCCCACGACCTGCCGAGCTTGGCCAAAGGCTAGGCAGAAGGATCAGAGGTAAGCGGTGAGTGGTGAATGCACAAGACATTTATAGTAAAAGAAGTCAGATCTGTTGCTTAGCTGACCAGAACACTAATGCAAAAACGAGTAAGGGGCCCCGCAAATACGGATTCAAACATTGGCTTCATCGATGCCTTTCTTATAAACATGGCCAATGGGTTTAGAAGACACGGGATGAAAGTGAGGGAAATTGGGAGGGAAGAAATGAACACGAAGGAAGAAAGATTTAATAGTACATAAATAATAGTACAAAATATGCAGATGAAAAGTGATTATTTAAGTAACAAAACAAAGGGGCCACTGGATCAACACGCTAAGTGCCTAGACCAAGTCTCCAGGTTACATTCTGCCCACCCCTTGGGGTGCTCACACAGACCTCTCAAACATTTCCACCAGCAAGGAGAGGGAATATTCCCCCTGGAGGCCCTGACGGCACAGCCTGAAGCAGTTCTGGAAAGCTGGGTGCTGCCTTTAAAGTAAACTTCTGTGAACGTTTTGTCCATCCCAGGTTCTGGGGCACGGTGGGCAAGCCCCTGAGGTGCTAAAGCAATCGTTGCAGGAGAAAGGAGGACTGTGAGAGTGGACACAGACACAGGAACGGTGGGGGTGAAACGCTGACAGATCACGTCATGCATCGCAGAGCTGACGCTTTCTTCCAGTCTCCATTCCCAGCTCCACTCATTCTCATCCAGCGCTTAATAAACTCCAGCCCGTACCACAACTGCTGTGAGATGGTGTCAGAATGCAGGTTCCCCGGTCCCGTCTCCAAGCTTCTGACTCAGGGGGTGTGGGCGGAGGCCTGGGAACCTGCGTGTATAACACACCCCCGGGCTGCTGCCACCCTGTGGTCCCCTCCTGGAGAATCACGGATCTAATCCAGTCTTCGTTCGCTGCCTTAGTGGGGGCTGCACCATGGCAATTTGAGCAACAGTTCTGAGACTTGAATGTTAAACCCTAGTTGTTCAGTTGCTCAGTCGTGTCCGATTCTTTGCGACCCCATGGACTGCAGCATGCCAGGCCTCTCTGTCCATCACCAACTCCCGGAGTTTGCACACATTCGTGCCCATTGAGTTGGTGATGCCATCCATCTCATCCTCTGCTGCCCTCTTCTCCTTTGCCTTCAATCTTTCCCAGCATCAAGTCTTCTCCAGGGAGTCAGCTCTTGGCATCATGAAGTATTGGAGCTTCAGTGTCAGCATCGGTCCTTTCAGTGACTATTCAGGGTTGATTTCCTTAAAACCCAGATTTTGGGGGAAATAAAGGGACCCTTGGTGAGGACAAGTATTTGGAAAATTATCTGAAGGACTAGAACGAAGACTTCCTTATGAGGAGTTTATTAGAGCTTAAATGCTTGTGAGGTCCCTGAGACATGGATACGGGAGGTCCCTGGACACTGACACCTCCATTAATGAGTCTGGGGTGGAGAGAAAAGACAGCTGATGGGATATGAAGACACAGGGGACCTGTGCCCCAGTCCCTGAGAAGATCCCTGGGAACGCGAAGACCAAGAAGGTATGGGTCCACGGTATATCTGAGCCAGGATTTGGTCAACTTGTTCTTAAAGAGTCAGATAGGAAATATCTTCGCCTTTGTGTGCCATGCAGACTCTGTCACGACAATTCTGTCATCCACACAAAAGCAGGCACAGACAACATGTAAATGAATGAATATGGGATATTCCAATAAAGCTTTATTTACATAAATAGGCGGATGGCCGGCTTTGACCTACAGGCTGTAGTTTGCCTGCCCACCCCTGGTCTAAAACGACAGCGCTTCGCACAGCCTGCAAGGGCTCCCTACATCCCAGGAGACCCAGAAGCCCACCATGCGCTGGAGAGCAGCTTGGAAGATGGAAAGGACCTTCTCTGAGATTCCAAAATCCAGCCCGGCACCATAAGTGGCCAAGATAACCCCTGAGCTCTACGGAACCTCGCCAAGGCCCTCTAATCGATGCTAGGTCCCGCCTTCCCGGGTGCTGTGGGACCAGGTAAGCCCGCAGAGCAGTTAAAACCCTCAGCAAAAGGGAGAAGCGGAGAGTGACTCCAAGTTTATTCTCTTTCTGAACCTTGCAGAATGGAGGCACAAATAGAAATCGACTTTTTCCTAAATCCAGGTTCGTGTATTAGTCCTGTTTGCAGAAAAGAACTATTTTACTTTGTTAATTTGAGAGTTTTTTTTTTCTTTTACAAATCTGGTTCGTGTTTTACACTTACAGCATGTCAATAGCCACAGGCCACATTGGACCACACAGATTTGGATGCTGAAATGTTTCCCTTTTCTCCCTTTTCAGAGCAGTCAGACCAGTCCCAGCAGCCCTCCTGGGTGGACTTTAGAAAGAACTAAGGAGTCAGTTGTTGTGTAGGGAGAATAGTCTCCCAGCTGCTGGAGGTCTGGGAGGAGGATGAGGTTAAGAATTCAAAAAAAGCCACTTTTACAGACAGTAATGAGACCAGAAGGACAGAAGACCTCGTGGGACAACCATTTTAAGGGAATTTGAATAATTCAGGTTAATATCAAGGTCAGTATCCATGACCATTTTAAGAAAACCTACACCATGGGTTAATTAAAAATCTAAATGTAGTAACATCTCCCAGCCACGACTCACCTCTTAATAATTTTCAAGTGAAAGATGAATAGAGCAGTAAATCAATGTCATTCAAATAACACAATTCATCAAGAATAACAAACAAACAGAGCAACTTGACGTTCCCCCGTTTCTAGGAGAAACACCCGTAATTTACACAGACATCACGGTAGAGTTTATAATTCAATCACCATCTATGGATAGAAACTAGAGTTTGGATGGTTCACCCAGACACCAGTGTCTCAGGTTCAATAAAGGGAGTTCTTATCATTTCAGATGCATTGAGAGTCCTGCGGTGCCTTGAATGATTTCACAAGATCTATATGCTTCATCTTGAGTCCAGGGGGTTTGGAAGTTTAACACTTGGATACTGGATCCGTAGAATCTTAACAAACCAGACTAAACCAGAATATGGAGACTCTGAGGTAGAGTGGGAGCCCCTTTGGTAGGTCTGTAGAATTTCAAGGTGCTGCTGACAGCACTGTATCAATGAATGTAGGAAAATACTGCATTTCCATGGACTAGGACAGCTAAGGCAGATCACTTCCTTTTGCCTTGTACCAAAACAGGGAGCGAGTTGCTTATAGATTTCTGGATAATTATGAAAAGAATATTTTTAAAATCAGGTAAAAAAAGTTGTTTAACGTTTTAAGAAATTAAATTCATCTGGCAACAGTTGAATACCATGGACTTCTGTTTGGGCAATAACTTTCCTGTCTCCCTAGTTCAGCATGGTCCCCTAGAACACTGCTGAGAGCTACGCACATCATTTTAAGTTTTCCAGGAGCCACATTTATGTAAGTCAAAACAAGTATGTGAAAATAATTGAAATAATATTATTTCATCCAGTGTATCCACAATATTATCTCAACATGCAGGCAGCTTAAAACACTAATGTGATTCCTTACATTTTCTCTAAGTCTTTGGAACCTGGTTTGCGGTTCACACTTAAAACACATTGCGTATGGGCCACATTTCAAGTGCTCAGCAGCGATGAGTGGCTAGAGGCTACCGTTCTGGACCGTGTGCTGCGGACACCCCATGATCAATGGGGAATGGTGAGAAAAAAAGACCTGCTTCCCCCAGACACGGCCAGAACACTCTTCCCTTGCAACCAGCTCAAAGCTACTTCACAAACTGAGTTTCGTGTTGACAGCAACTTTCCCTGAATGGAGACTCTTCCTCTCACTGATTTAAACACGAGAACATGTGTGGAGACCTTGATTATTTCCAGCCACAGACTAGGAATAGCGCTTAACTGTTAATGACAACCAGGTATCAAATAACAAACACTCATGACACCTCGAGCTGAGCACATGTCCTTTCTCTCTCTCTCTCTTTTTAAAGGAAATGGAAATCTTTAAAAGCTTTCTTGAAATTGCATTCTTTTTATTCTTAGATTTGATAAATAGCATATGTATTGGGCGGTGGGGAGCAGGGGAGGAAAGATTCATATTTTTGCAGCTGACATGTTCCTGGGAAAAAGGCCCAGGGAAAATAGTTGGAGTGGAGAAGAAAGCAAAGACTCCCCAGCTTCCATAACTGTCTAGAGCCTCCTGCTACATGGATATTCTGGCAAAGGGGCAGGGAGCATCTCAGGTCATAAACTGCCAAATAAAAGGATGATACTGGCAGACACGGTTGAAGTCTGCTTTGAAAAGTGTAAAATAAAAATTCAGATTGGCATGTTCAAGAGGTTGCTTTCTTGTCCCTTGGGAAAGGGAATTCAAGCAGGAAAATCAGTATGCAACTGGGTTTCAAAATGCTCGGGATTCAGAAGGTGCCGGTCCTTAGGATCACTTCCATCAGTGTATTCACAGAAAAATCAGTGATGTGCCAGGTTTTCTGGGGATTTTAGAAGGATTCAGTGAATCCTTCTCTTCCACTACATAGAGAACAAAAGAGGCAGACCATTTGGGCTAGGCTGCATGGTGTTGAACCACACTGATGGATAATCTCACAAAGCATCCCAGAGGAACTCAAGCACGTGGGTGTGTCTATTCAACCCAAGCCAAGATGGACCAGGCTGAGGACGCTCTGCCACCTGAACAAGCCACAGGGCTGTCAAATTGGCTCAAGAAGGCACAGCGAGGACCAGTGGGCAGAAGCTGTTGGAAGGAATCTCCAGTTCACTATTTGGAAAGGGCTTCTAAAAACCAGGAGTCCTACAGGGGTGTGGATTCTGGGGGGAAAGCTCAAATCACTGGGCTCACTCCAGCAGAGATCAGTGGTCATTCCTTAGGTAAGGTGCATGGGGACATCCCCCTCTCTGCAAGGTTCCTTCATTCCATCAATATTCAAGAAGTTGTCCTTGTGCCCAGCCCTGGAGTCACAGAAATGCAAAAGACATGGTCTTAGCTCCCCAACATGAGGATCATAATTCTATCCATGGTTGGGGTCTCAAAGCACGGCTCAAATCTCCACTTCCATGGGTTGGAAGGAGTACGGAACATTCTGGGTTTTGGGTTCATATAAGGCAGAAGATCACACTAAAGCAGAAAAATCAATAAAACCACTGGAAATGGAACACACCTTGGGTCACGCCAGCATGCCTGCCCGGAATCCTCCCTTTCTCATCTATTAACTTTCCAGTGTCAGGCACCTCTCCCATAGTCTCTTTAATAACCCAAGCTGAGCTTTCTTGGAAATCCCACTGCACATCAGTCAACACATCATGCTCTAAACCTTCAGATGTTGTTGTTTTCTCAGTAAAACTCTCAGGTTCTCACAGTGCAGGGACAAGCACAATCTGCGTTTCCTCTATGTGTCTTTAACTCGTGACAGGTTAAGGCTTCTGCATGAATGGTGAAAAAGCACTTATTGAATGATTTGAAAATTCAAGAGTGTGAAGAATATTGACAGATGAAGGATATTAAAAATAAATGACATAAAACAAAATCAACGAGAAAATTACTTCCTGGTACTTATGAAACTAGACTACGTATGGGTGGGCACAGGAGAAGACAGAGAAAGGCAGAGATCCTTGTTAGAGGAATTCAAATATTCATTGGACTGCTAAATTAATTAACATTTGACACTCAATACATGCATAAATTAACATTAGGAATTCTATACATATCTGGCTTGGGCTTGCATATGCTCAAAACAAAAGGCCTTATTGCATGATTTGATTTTTTTTAAAAATTAAGCTCCATCACGTTCTCTTTCCTTAACAGAGTTTCTTCCTGTTGTGGTTTACAATTTAGATATACAATTAACTCAAAGCTCTCTTCACTTTGTCTAAGAGTTTCTTTATGGTACTCAAACATTCATCAATAACATGGGCCAATCAAAACAGTGTGGAAAGGCATATGAAACCGTTCCCTCTGGAAGCTGAGCTCCGTCTCAGCTGGGGGTCACCTTCAACTAGTATATCCCAATCTTTCCTGCCTTTCTACAACTTCAACTCATCATATAATTTCCACTAAACAAGAAAACTTATTAAAAAAAACATTTCATTTTATGTGCATACGAAAAATACTAAAAATCCGTTGCCACTGTACTTAGCTCCTAGAGAAATACAGTATGATTCATCTAGTGATGTTTTAAATGAATTAAAGTTAAACATCCTTATTATGTACAAATATAATGATTGGTGTCATGTTATTTGTTTGTGCTGATATATTACCATATGTGAAACAGATCACCAGTCCAGGTTCAATGCATGAGACAGGGTGCTCAGGGCTGGTGCACTGGGATGACCCAGAGGGGTGGGATGGGGAGGGAGGTGGGCAGGGGGGTTCAGGATGGAGAACACATGTATACCCGTGGCAGATCCATGTCAATGTATGGCAAAACCAATACACTATTGTAAAGTAATTAACCTCCAATTAAAATAAGTAAATTTATATTTTAAAAAAAGAAATAGAGAAAATTAAAAATTTCAAACCTAAGTCAGTAATTTTGTCTTACCCATGAAGATCGGTTCGGGGTAAATTTCAGGTAACGTCATGAATAAGTTCTTTCTTATATGTATCTTCTTCACTGCGGGAGGCATTCGTATCAGCAACAGAGAATGTGTATGGCAAATGAAAACAGATGAGCAAGTCATGGATGCTCATGCCTCAGACAGCCTGCAGGCCTGTATACCAGCCCCCCTAACACAGCTGAGAGGAGGACAGAGGAATGGCCATGCTCGCAGCCGCGGAGGAAGAAATGATAGATCCAGCTTTGGCGCTGGGGTTATTGAGGTTATGCTTATCTGATACTCGTATTATAAGGTCTCTGGGTCTCAGGCACCTACCATAAGAATAGTTCTTTCACATCCAGAGTGCTCCACCTGGGGTCTCTCTCAGCCCTCCAGGGATATCTACACAGTCCAGCAATCCATGCCCTGATCACCGGGTTTGCCTAGAAGCAGAAGCTAAAATCCTTGCAAAGTCGACCACAAGGAGCCCAGTCACCTTTAGCTCTTGTTCCGTGTCACACTGGGTCCCTCCCTTGCCCCCAGGTAGACAGTCTGCAGTGAGCTCGGTAAAGCCCCACCTCTGAGACCTGGAGACCCGCAGCCACCGAAGGAAAGGGCCTTAGTAACCCAGGATCTTCATTTCCATCAGCAGCCTGGCATCACTTACCCCGGACAGGCACAGACTTTTTATTTTCTTGGGCTCCCAAATCCCTGCAGATGGTGACTGCAACCATGAAATTAAAAGACGCTTGCTCCTCGGAAGAAAAACTGTGACAAACCTAGACAGCATATTAAAAAGCAGAGACATTATTTTCCTGACAAAGGTCCATTGACTCAAAACTATGGTTTTTTCCAGTGGCCATGTACGGATGTGAGAGTTGGACTGTGAAGAAAGCTGAGTGCCGAAGAATTGATGCCTTTGAACTGTGGTGTTGGAGAAGACTCTTGAGAGTCCCTTGGACAGCAAGGAGATCCAACCAGCCCATCCTAAAGGAGATCAGTCCTGGGTGTTCATTGGAAGGACTGATGCTGAAGCTGAAGCTCCAATACTTTGGCTACCTGATGGGAAGAGGTGACATTTGAAAAGACCCTGATGCTGGGAAAGATTGAAGGCAGGAGGAGAAGGGGACGACAGAGGATGAGATGGCTGGATGGCATCACCGACTCGATGGACGTGGGTTTGGGTGAACTCCAGGAGTGGGTGATGGACAGGGCGGCCTGGCGTGCTGCGGTTCACGGGGTCACAAAGAGCCACACGACTGAGTGGCTGAAAAACAGCAAAGGGTTGTGTCTTTCTCTCACAGCTTCATTGCCACCTGGTGCCCAGGCTCCTGTGTGCTTTAGTCACATACCTCTGCTTCTACACATACACATGCACACGCACACACGCACACGTGCATCATGCACACATGATATCTCCTTCTGCTTACACATGCGCACACAGAAACGGCATGGCCCCTTTTGCTGAAGCATCATCATCTTTGTCATATTTACTGAAGGATTGCCATGTTAATGGCTACGTTGCCAATAATTCCTTTAACCTTCATAGCAACCCTTTGAGGTAGGGTCTACTATTCACCCCATTTTATAGGTGACAAAACTGAGGTACACAAAGATGAAGCAGCTTTGCCCACATCACACTGGGAAGTTCAGAGGAGGCTCTGAACTGCTTTGATCCTAGAAGCCACACTCTGTTCCAAGACCACCCACCACCTCCCATCCCAACCAGAGAGAGAGAGAAGCCTCTGGAAAGTCAAAGGAGCCCTCGTGACCTGCTCCAGGTCAAGGAGAGGCAGTGAGAAACCCATTCCTGTGGTGCTCGGGTGAATTACTTCTGTAATGGGCAGAGTATGGTAATGTGGTCTGGGTTTTGGACAGGGAATACTCAGAGGACTCTATTTCTCCGGAATATCTCTGGATGAACTCCAGTGAGTTCAGCGTTCCAAGCCACAGAGAGCTCTTTCTCATCCATTCTCTACATTAACCATGAGCCCTGCTTCCTTCCTAAGCCTTAAATTCCCTTCGTAAAGGAGGCTTTATCTTCCTGGGGAAGAGCCCGCTGTCATTTTAGCCTGATGTCCCCATGTCTTCCGTATCTAGTGTTTACTTATCAGATGTAAGGACTGTGGAAACCATTCTAGATGAACTGCTGTGAGCCTGGAGTGCATCAGGAGACCATATTGCACAGAAGAGCAAATCGCGTCTCCGGTATCTCCCAGATACAGAGAGTGTATTTTTGGGCTGAGGCTTATGTATTTTCTGTGCCATCTTGTAATTAAAGTAGAAAGTAATTATTCAGTTCCAAAATGTGGATGGACTAAATTTATTGAAATATTTCCCCCTAAGACAAAGGGACCAGAGCTACCCTCATTCCATTTCTTGTTAACTCGCTTCCCCCCTACCCGGCAAAGAGGACGGGATGCACCATTGTGTACGAAGGCCTCTGCCTCGTCTTGAACCTCAGTGAACCCAAGGTTTAATTCCGTGTGACATTTCTGGTGGTGCATTGCATCTCTGCAAAACTAAAATCTGATTAAAGTTTCACGCCTAGCCGAGGACCATAAACTGCTGATCACCTGGTCCAGGCCGGGTCCGGCGTTGCCAAAAGGTTTACAAACCTCAGGACAACTTGAGAGGAACTTGGCCCACGCTTTGAGGTAGTGGAATCAGTCAAAGCCCAAGGCATTTGCCAGGTGGCCTGTTCCCTGGCCTGTGTCAGCGGCTCTAAATTAGGCACATGGTCTCTAAACCAGCCATGAAAATTACTGGCCAGCAGAGCCAGAGCCCAGAGGAAACCTGAGCTGGCGTGACTGAGGCCAAGGGCCCAGGGGCTCAGCATCTCTCCCTGCCATCCTCCCCGGGCTCCAGGGCAAAGAGCAAAGCTTATTGTCTGACAGCAGATGCCCGAGTTCTAGTGACACCGAAAGAAACAGCAAGAATTACAAACGCCCGGATTTGCAGACGCTGGTGTTATGAAATCGAGGCAGGGGCAATCTTCAGGCTGATGATATTATAAAAGCGTTTGTAAAGCCTCGGGCTTGAACATCTCTAGTGCCATAACTAGCTACTGTTTTAAAAAGGACATTAGGTTTACATTTGCATCTTTGAGATAGAAATTTTATGTCAGCAGTTCAGCCCTCTGGACAGCATAACATTGTAAGAAATGTCATCTGGGTTATCCCAATTGTCTCTGAATCTGACATTTGGTCTTTGATGACGCTTTGCGGCCCAGCCCCTGTGTGACTTCACCCTCCCAAGGTTAGAGGATCTGTGTCTCCAGTATCACCGGTAAATTTAAACCCTTCTCAAAGTCACTCATGTTCTCAACTTGTATAACCTCCCATATGCTAGCTGCATGCTATATAAAATAGTATTTTCTCATGTGTATTCTTGAACACTAGCTAGTTTCAAGGAGGTTCATCAGTTCTCTGATTACTAAGGTTGGTGAACGAGTTCTATGATCACCTCCTTTGATGAGACAGATTTTAATCACACCCAGTCTCAGACTGGGGGCAGCATGGAAGCTGCATTGACACGTGTCCAGACTGAAAGCAGGAATCCAGTGAGGAGAGCCCTGAAAAGGTCCAGGAAGGTGTGGGAGGAGGGGTAACCTGGAGGGGGGCAAGAAAGGGGTTGGGAGAAGAGGGGGTGGATGCAAGCCACGTCCCAGCATTAGGTTTAAGTCACTAAGTCAACTCTTCCGCCCCCATGGATTGTAGCCTGTCCATGGGATTTCCCAGGCAAGAATACTGGAGTGGGTTACCATTTCCTTCTCCAGGCAATCTTCCCGACCTAGGAATAGGACTCGGGTCTCCTGAATTGCAGGCAGATTCTTTACTGACTGAACTATGAGGGAAGCTGTTCATTAAAATTCATCTTCTAATCTCAAGGCAGAGTCAGAACTTTCTGAGACCCTTTAGAATTAGATACCCTTAACAGAAGGAATGGGACATGGAACAACAGACTGTTTCCAAATCGGGAAAGGAGTACATCAAGGCTGTATATTGTCACCCTGCTCATTTAACTTATATGCAGAGTATATCATATGAGATGCCGGGCTGGATGAAGCACAACCTGGAATCCAGATTGCAAAGAGAAACATCAATAACCTCAGATATGCAGATGGCACCACCCTTATAGCAGAAAGTGAAAAAGAACTAAAGAGCCTCTTGATGAAAGTGAAAGAGGAGAGTGAAAAAGTTCGCTTAAAACTCAGCATTCAGAAAACTAAGATCATGGCAGCTGGTCCCATCACATCATGGCCAATAGATGGGGAAACAATGGAAACACTGAGAGATGTTATTTTCTTGGGCTCCACATCACTGCAGACAGTGGCTCCAGCCATGAAATCAAAAGACACTTGCTCCTTGGAAGAAAAGCTATGACCAATGTAGACAGCATATTAAAAAGCAGAGACATTACTTTGCCGACAAAGGTCCATCTAGTCAAAGCTATGGTTTTTCCAGTAGTCATGTATGGATGTGAGAGTTGGACTATAAAGAAAGTTGAATGCTGAAGAATTGATGCTTTTGAACTGTGATGTTGGAGAAGACTCTTGAGAGTCCCTTGGACAGCAAGGAGATCCAATCAGTCCATCCTAAAGGACATCAATCCTGGGTGTTCGTTGGAATGACTGATGCTGAAAGTGAAGCTCCAATACTTGGGCCACCTGATGTGAAGAGCTGATTCATTTGAAAAGACCCTGATGCTGGGACAGATTGAAGGCAGGAGGAGAAGGGGACGACAGATGATGAGGTGGTTGTATGGCATCACTGACTCAATAGACATGAGTTTGAGCAAACTCTGGGAATTGGTGATGGACAGGGAAGCCTGGCATGCTGCAGTCCATGGGGACACGAAGAGTTGGCCATGACTGAGCGACTGAACTGAACTGAACAGAAAGAATGGGGCATCCCAGGTGGCATGAGTGATAAAGAACCTGACTGCCAATTCGGGAGACATAAGAGACGGGGGTTCAATCCCTGGGTCAGAAAGAGCCCCTGGAGGTGGGCATGGCAATCCACTCCAGTAATCACGCCTGGAGAATCTCAGGAAGAGAGGAGCCTGGCAGGCTAGAGTCCATAGGGTCACAAAGATTCAGACACAGCTGAAGCCACTTAACATGCATGCACGGCACAGAAAGAATGAGTGTTGAGAAAGGAGTAAGGAGAGGAAGCCATGGGTGGAAGCTGGGACAGACAGCTTGCTAGGGAACCATTTAGAATTTGACAGAGTGATTTGAAAGAATGGAGTAGGAGAACACAGCAAACAGAAAGGGTTCCTTTAAAAATATTTTGAAGATTTTGATCTGAACGGGGATCTAACAAAACAGGGACAAATGAAATCTAGACAAAAGACATGAATTGTTGGTGAGGGAAGAGAGTCTAGGCTGGACCCATTTTTGAAAATAAGCAGTAGATGCTCCAGCCAGGCACTGACAGGGTTCCTGGGAATGAGGGCCCCACAGACCCCTTGACAGATGCGTGGAGGTGTGACCCATGAGAGCCCCAGAAGGGGACGGAAGAAGCAAAAAAAAAACGACTGATGACTTTAAAATTAGAAAAACTAAATTTGGGCTTATTATGCCCAAGAGGAATATAGCCTGATGCACAATTTATGCAAATTGATAAAGCTGATTACACAAATTAGCCAAGGCTTTGGCTTGTTTTTTCTCTGGTCAATAAATGCCCCCTCCTCCTTCCCCCCCACCCCCAAATTCAGTCTACTGGTGTGGACAACAAACCCTCACGCTAGCTGTGGTAGCTAATGACTTGAAAACACTAAGTAGTTTCTAATTCGGGCTGTAGGCCTGGCCTCATAGGGTGCTGAAGGAGCAGACGGATGAGAAGGGGTGGGTCTCCTAGAAGCGTGATGGAGTTCATTTAACACAACGCAAAACCACCACTAAGGAGAGTCTCCATCCCAGTAACCCTCAGCTAAAGCCCAGCCATGTTTCATTGAACCGAATGAGACATTCTCTGGGAGACATGATCAATAGGTGTCTTAGCCATTCCTCAGGGCTATCGCTGGGAGCAGAACCTCTGATCATCACCAGTATGAGACACTAAGTTTCAGTAGGTTTCCTAAGGTCACAGAGTCAGTGGGCAGTGGAGAAAGGAAGTGAAAGTGAAGTCGCTCAGTCGTGCCCGACTCTTTGCGACCCCATGGACTGTAGCCTACCAGGCTCCTCCATTTCCCAGGCAGCAGCACTGCCATTACCTTCTCCAGGGGATTTTCCCGACCCAGGGACTGAACCGAGGTCTCCCACATTGTAGGCAGACGCTTTACTGTCTGAGCCACGGGCAATGGAACCAGGCTTCAAATTCAAGTCTCTGCTCATTTATCGGATAAGGTTTATCACTTAGAATCAGTCCCCTGGGCTGAGAAGCAGGGCTCATAAAGCTGCATTTTCTGGTTCAAAGGCTTATCCTTGTGTGTGAGGTTTTGGGGAGTAACAATGTTCTTCAGATGGGAAGGAAGGGTCCCTGGGAGGCTCTAGGTGGGGGTAGCATGGTGTGGTGTGTGCAGGAGGGTACACAGAGCTCAGGGGTTCTGCCACTTGATAGCTGTGTTGACCCAGTAACCTAGTGTTGCTATCTCTAAGCCTTGTTCTTCTCGCCCATGCAATGAGGACACCATAATACTGCATGTTTGCTATGAGTTTCTGCAAAGATCAAATGAAAAAAAACAAAAAAACAAAAAACAAAATTAAGCACATAAAACAGTGCCTGGCCCAAAGAAATGTGCTGATAAACCATCGGTTATTGAGACATTCTTAGTGACAGACAGAGCCCATTGTTGTTCAACAAAACACTCTATAGCACTGACAAAGCAGCAGCTACAGTTCATGTATTACTTCCTGACTCCCGTAACACCAGCCCCATTCTCCAGCAAGGAAAACAGAGTTCTGGAACCACAGAACTAGAGAAGAGTCAGTGGGCTCCCACTGCCTCAGTTCAGTTCAGTTCAGTCACTCAGTCGTGTCTGACCCTGCGACTCCATGAACCCCAACACACCAGGCCTCCCTGTCCATCACCAACTCCCAGAGTCCACCCAAACCCATGTCCACTGAGTCAGTGATGCCATCCAACCACCTCATCCTCTGTCGTCCCCTTCTCCTCCTGCCTTCAATCTTTCCCAGCATCAGGGTCTTTTCAAATGAGTTAGCTCTTTGGATCAGGTGGCCAAAGTATTGGAGTTTCACCTTTAGCATCAGTCCTTCCAATGAACACCCAGGACTGATCTCCTTTAGGATGGACTGGTTGGATCTCCTTGCAGTCCAAGGGACTCTCAAGAGTCTTCTCCAACATCACAGTTCAAAAGCATCAATTCTTTGGCACTCAGCTTTCTTCATAGTCCAATTCTCACATCCATACATGACCACTGGAAAAACCATAGCCTTGACTAGACGGACCTTTGTTGACAAAGTAATGTCTCTGCTTTTTAATATGCTGTCTAGGTTGGTCATAAGTTTCCTTCCAAGGAGTAAGCAGTCACCATCTGTAGTGATTTTGGAGCCCAGAAAAATAAAGTCAGCTACTGTTTCCACTGTTTCCCCACCTATTTGCCATGAAGCAATGGGACCAGATGCCATGATCTTCGTTTTCTGAATGTTGAGCTTTAAGCCAACTTTTTCACTCTCCACTTTCACTTTCATCAAGAGGCTCTTTAGTTCTTCTTCACTTTCTGCCATAAGGGTGGTGTCATCTGCATATCTGAGGTTATTGATATTTCTCCTGGCAATCTTGATTCCAGCTTGTGCTTCTTCCAGCCCAGCGTTTCTCATGATGTACTCTGCATAGAAGTTAAATAAGCAGGGTGACAATATACAGCCTTGACATATTCCTTTTCCTATTTGGAACCAGTCTGTTATTCCATGTCCAGTTCTAGCTGTTGCTTCCTGACCTTCATACAGGTTTCTCAAGAGGCAGGTCAGGTGGTCTGGTATTCCCATCTCTTTCAGAATTTTCCACAGTTTATTGTGATTCACACAGTCAAAGGCTTTGGCATAGTCATTGCCTCAGGTCACAGCAAGGCTTCTGTGCTCCAGCCCTCTGCTCTCCCCCCCATACATCTCCCTCTTCCCTGCTTTGTTTAGCTTCTACATGAATTTAAGCAATTATAAGAAATCAGTCTATTCCCCAGAAAGTACAGCCAAATACAAATAAAATAGAGGCCATGTTGTCAATGGTCATGGTTCTAACAACAGAAAGACATGATAAGAATCTTCAAGAGATAAACATCCCCCAGTAAAGAACCTTGATCTCCCAGTGGCTCATTTAATTAAAACTTATCCTCTTATATTTAGAGGGTTCTCTTTGATGGTGCATCCCATTTCTCATGAATTAAAAAGAATAAAGAAGCAAGGAAAGAAAATCTTGTCTCCCCCAAAAGCTCTGTTTTGTTCCTTCCCCCTTAGACCTGCCCATACACTAGTTTTGGGCTTTGATGGCTTAATAGGCCCTTGGCACAGCCAGAACACAGCCCAAGTACAAAGGAGCTGTCAGTCAATGTGCAGAGACTAGTATTCCACCAAGGTACAGATTTAATTTCTCCTATTTGGTGATATGTGACGGATGATGAGGTCATCAGGGCAAAAAAGAAGGTTTAGAGGAGAAACAAAAAAATCTGTGCTTTAGTAAGAGATTTAAATAAAAGCAAGCTTCCTCGTTAGTGGATTTTTCTACACTAAGCATTCTCTTTTATTACAGCATTTAAAAAAGTCCATCTAGTATACAGAGATCACTTACTGCTTCTCATTGTCCCTGTTCTCAGCACTGGCAATTTGTCCAGAGAAACAACTGGCAACATTTGGGGCATATTTTTAAATGATAGGAATATAATATTGCCTATGTGAAAAATAGAGAGGAATTATTGGGAATTGCTGTCCTAAGAGAAGTAGAGAAAGGTCTCAAAGATTGAGAAAAGCAAAAACCTTGATAAAAATTTATCTCCATGCAAAGGGAAAAGAGCAGAAATAAGAGAAAGGAGAAATAAGCTACTGTGGTATAAAAAAAGTTTTGGAGAGAAAGAGACACAGGAATTGGATGTGAATATTATCAGAACAATAGCTTTTGCTTCTTTTTAAGGATGGTATGGGCATAATCTGGAACCTGATGACTGTACTTAGAATAATTTTGGGATCTCAAAGAATCCACAGGGAAGGAAGCCCACAGTCTGAGAAGTCTTAGGTCCTGGATAACTAAGACAGAAAATTAATGGAAAAAATCAGTCAGCTGTTCACAAGACCACTTACTTTTGCTTGGATAGCTATAGGATAGAAGGTAAATTCCAGGCATCTCCAAGAGAACAGGTCCACAAAGGTGAAAATTCTTTCCTTTATCTTCTTGCTAAATATCCCTTCACCTTTCTTCCCATGCAAACTAACAGGTCAAATTTAATATCCTAGGATAAGTTAAAAGTTTAGGATTAACATACATGCATTACTATGAATACAACAGGTTAACGATAAGGACCTACAGGGAACTATACTCAGTATCAGGTAATAACATACTATGAAAAAGAATTCGAGAAAGTATATGTTTATAAGATCCTATGGGAAAACCAGAACAGAATTTTTAGCCAACCCTATATCTATAGATATATCAGAATCACTTTGCTATATATCAGAATCTAACACAACATTGTAAATCGACTACATGTCAATGAAATAAAATAAATAAAATTTTATGAAAGAGTTTGTCCAACCAAGTTTTAGAGAAAGATGGTAGGCAAAGTAGACCTGAAGCTCATCTCAAGATTTCTACTGAATTTTCTGAGCTGGACCCTCTGAAACAGACTGCCGGGGTCTGTGTTTTTCTTTCCCCATTCTTTCCACCACTCAGCACGTATGCCATTCTCAATAAAGTTGGCAATGACCTCCATGAATCTCAAGGGCCATTTCCTTCCTCCTGCTCCTAGGGCCCCCACAAACAGGTGATGAGGAGCTTGGAAGCCCTCATTTTCTCTGGATTCCATGATGTTCTCCTGACCTTCCTCCTAGCTATCTAGACTCTCCATTTCTGAATTTCAGAGTTTCTCAAGGCTTTCTGGATCAGCTTACCTTCTTACCAACAAGCCACTTCCTGGGGGAATCAACTGATGTCCATGACTCCAATTACTCTCTACACCCCTGAGACTCCCTAACCTAAAGTGCTAGCCCAGATGACTTCCAGTCTTCCCTGAATTGTTTCAAAGGCACTAACATTAAGCACAGCCAAGGTCAAACTCCTAGTTCTAAACTCAGAACCTGTATTTCTAATCTCAGCCATGATATCTCTGTTTGGATAGCTACAGAGGACATAAACACACCTCTTCTTTGTGATTCATTGATCATATTTTCTGAATATGACAGTCTTTCTCTTCTCCACCTCCACTCCCACAACCCTACGCTGAACTTCCTCCTCATCCCATTATGGTATCTTCCTCCTTGATCACCTCTTGGTCCCTGTCATCCACTCTCCCCTAGAAGCAGGGTTATTTTATGAAAATGGAAATATGATCATGTTTATTCTTTAAAACTCCTTAAAATTTCCCACTTCTCTAGGGGAAATTCCTCAGCCTCTAACATGGCCTAAATACAAAAGCCTGCACAATAGGACACAGATTGAATGTTACGGTGTCATCTCAGTTGCCTCCCCTACAATCTCCTACTTCAGCCACGCTTGCATTCTGCATAATCTGGTCAACACCTGATATGCTTGTCTCCTTCAGTTCCTCCAAAAGGCCCTGCTCCCGCTTTGCTTCAGGGTCAGCTCCTCTGCCTACATGCCTGGACGTTTTCTCCTACTCACCGTTCTGAGTTGCAGTTCAGTTCAGTTCAGTCACTCAGTTGTGTCCAACTCTTCTTCACTTTCTGCCATAAGGGTGATGTCATCTGCATATCTGAGGTTATTGATATTTCTCCCAGAAATCTTGATTCCAGCTTGTGCTTCCTCCAGCCCAGCGTTTCTCATGATGTACTCTGCATAGAAGTTAAATAAGCAGGGTGACAATATACAGCCTTGACATACTCCTTTTCCTATTTGGAACCAGTCTGTTATTCCATGTCCAGTTCTAAATGTTGCTTCCTGACCTTCATACAGATTTCTCAAGAGGCAGGTCAGGTGGTCTGGTATTCCCATCTCTTTCAGAATTTTCCACAGTTGATTGTGATCCACACAGTCAATGGCTTTGGCATAGTCAATAAAGCAGAAATAGATGTTTTTCTGGAACTCTCTTGCTTTTTTGATGATCCAGTGGATGTTGGCAATTGGATCTCTGGTTCCTCTGCCTTTTCTAAAACCAGCTTGAACATCTGGAAGTTACGGTTCACATATTGCTGAAGCCTGGCTTGGAGAATTTTGAGCATTACTTTGCTAGCATATGAGATGAGTACAATTGTGTGGTAGTTTGGGCATTCTTTGGCATTGCTTTTCTTTGGGACTGGAATGAAAATGACCTTTTCCAGTCCTGTGGCCACTGCTGAGTTTTCGAAATTTGCTGGCATATTGAGTGCAGCACTTCACAGCATCATCTTTTAGGATTTGAAATAGTTCAGCTGGAATTCCATCACCTCCACTAGCTTTGTTCGTAGTGATGCTTTCTAAGGCCCACTTGACTTCACATTCCAGGATGTCTGGCTCTAGGTCAGTGATCACACCATCGTGATCCTCTGGGTCGTGAAGATCTTTTTTGTACAGTTCTTTTGTGTATTCTTGCCACCTCTTCTTAATATCTTCTGCTTCTCTTAGGTCCCTACCATTTCTGTCCTTTATGGAGCCCATCTTTGCATGAACTCTTCCCTTGGTATCTCTAATTTTCTTGAAGAGATCTCTAGTCTTTCCCATTCTGTTGTTTTCCTCTGTTTCTTTGCATTGATCATTGAGGAAGGCTTTCCTATCTCTCCTTGCTATTCTTTTGGAACTCTGCATTCAAATGGGTATATCTTTCCTTTTCTCCTTTGCTTTTCATTTCTCTTCTTTTCACAGCTATTTGTAAGGCCTCCTCAGACAGCCATTTTGCTTTTTTGCATTTCTTTTTCTTGGAGATGGTCTTGATCCCTGTCTCCTGTCCAGTGTCACAAACTTCCATCCATAGTTCATCAGGCACTCTATCAGATCTAGTCCCTTAAATCTATTTCTCACTTCTATTGTATAATCATAAGGGATTTGATTTAGGTCATACCTGAATGGTCTAGTGGTTTTCCCATCTTTCTTCAATTGAAGTCTGAATTTGGCAATAAGGAGTTCATGATTCGAGCTACAGTCATCTCCTGGTCTTGTTTTTGCTGAGTGTATAGAGCTTCTCCATCTTTGGCTGCAAAGAATATAATCAATCTGATTTTGGTGTTGACTATCTGGTGATGTCCATGTGTAGAGTTTTCTCTTGTGTTGTTGGAAGAGGGTGTTTTCTATGACCAGTGCATTCTCTTGGCAAAACTCTGTCAGCCTTTGGCCTGCTTCATTCTGTACTCCAAGAACAAATTTGCCTGTTACTCCAGGTGTTTCTTGAGTTGCTACTTTTGCATTTCAGTCCCCTATAAGGAAAAGGACATCTTTTTGGGGGGGTGTTAATTCTAAAAGGCCTTGTAGGTCTTCATAGAACCATTCCACCTCAGCTTCTTCAGTGTTACTGGTCAGGGCATAGACTTGGATTACCATAATATTGAATGGTTTGCCTTGGAAACATACACAGATCATTCTGTCGTTTTTGAGATTTCATCCAAGTACTGCATTTTGGACTCTTTTGTTGACTATGCTGGCTACTTCATTTTTTCTAAGGGATTCCTGCCCACAGTAGTAGATATAATGGTCATCTGAGTTAAATTCACCCATTCCAGTCCATCTTAGTTCGCTGATTCCGACATTCACTTTTGCCATCTGTGCGACGGCGCAGGAGCAGCGAGAGTAGCTAACTGACATCCAAGGTCAAGGGCGGTGGCAGAGAGGAGCTACCCCACATCTAGGGAGCGGCTGGGAGGAGCTACCCCACGTCCAAGGTCAGGAGCAGCTGTGAAGACATACCCCACGTACAAGGTAAGAGAAACCCAAGTAAGACGGTAGGCACTGGGAGAGAGCATCAGAGGGCAGACAGACTGAAACCACAGTCACAGACAACAGGCCAATCTGATCACATGGACCACAGCTTGTCTAACTCAATGAAACCAAGCCATGCCATGTGGGGCCACCCAAGACAGACGGGTCATGGTGGAGAGGTCTGACAGAATGTGGTCCACTGGAGAAGGGAATGGCAAACCACTTCAGTATTCTTGCCTCAAGAACCCCATGAACGGTATGAAAAGGCAAAAAGATAGGACACTGAAAGATGAACTCCCCAGGTTGGTAGGTGTCCAATATGCTACTGGAGATCAGTGGAGAAATAACTCCAGAAAGAATGAAGGGATGGAGCCAAAGCGAAAACAGCACCCAGTTATGGATGTGACTGGTGATAGAAGTAAGGTCCGATGCTGTAAAGAGCAATATTGCATAGGAACCTGGAATGTTAGGTTCATGAATCAAAATATATAAATCATAAAGGAAAAAGTTCATTCTTTCACCTACACTAAAATGTTTAATTCTGTCCAGTAAGTCATCACACACAAAACAAAGAAAAGCAATGGACACATATTAACACACACACACAGAATATAAAGAGATAGAAAAGGATTAGTACTCAAAATATACAAACAATCTTCTACAAATCAATAAGAAAAAGCCAAAAACCCAACTGAAAAATGGACAGAGAACATTAACAGTAAATTCATGAAAGAAGAAATCTAAATGGCCAATACAAACAGGAGAAGCTATTCAGTCTTACTGAAATGAATTGGCCACTTTATCAATCTATTGACAGAATTTTAGAGTCTGGCTTTGTCAGGAGTTGACCAGATCTTGTAAAGGTATGGAGTACATCATGAGAAACCCTGGGCTGGAAGAAGCACAAGCTGGAATCAAGATTGCCGGGAGAAATCTCAATAACCTCAGATATCCAGATGACACCACCCTTATGGCAGAAAGCGAAGAAGAACTAAAGAGCCTTTTGATGAAAGTGAAAGAGGAGAGTGAAAAAGTTGGCTTAAAGCTCAACATTCAGAAAACGAAGATCATGGCATCTGGTCCCATCACTTCATGGCAAATAGATGGGGAAACAGTGGAAACAGTGTCAGACTTTATTTTTTGGGGCTCCAAAATCAATGCAGATGGTGATTGCAGCAATGAAATTAAAAGATGCTTACTTCTTGGAGGGAAAGTTATGACCAACCTAGACAGCATATTAAAAAGCAAAGACATTCCTTTGCCAACAAAGGTCTGTCTAGTCAAGGCTATGGTTTTTCCAGTGGTCATGTATGGATGTGAGATTTGGACTGTGAAGAAAACTGAGCCCCGAAGAGTTGATGTTTTTGAAGTGTGGTGTTAGAGAAGACTCCTGCGAGTCCCTTGGACTGCAAGGAGATCCAACCAGTCCATCCTGAGGGAGACCAGTCCTGGGTGTTCATTGGAGGCACCGATGCTGAGGTTGAAACTTCAATACTTTGGCCACCTCATGCAAAGAGCTGACTCGTTGGAAAAGACCCTGGTGCTGGGAAGGACTGGGGGCAGGAGGAGAAGGGGATGACAGAGGATGAGATGGCTGGATGGCATCACTGACTCGATGGACGTGAGTTTGGGTGAACTCCAGGAGTTGGTGATGGACAAGGAGGCCTGGCGTGCTGTGATTGATGGGGTTGCAAAGAGTCAATCACGACTGAATGACTGAACTGAACTGGACTGGACTGTAAAGGTACAAATTATCATAATCCATCAGTACATGTATAAGTCTATGGACCTATGTTGGAGACTAGTCATGATTATCTGGAACATAGAAATCCCACTTCCAGGTATATATTCTAGAAATACATGGCAAAAGTACAGATCAAAAAGTTCACTGCATCTTTGTTTCTGTAACTAAAAAGGAAGTACTAGTCTAAAATGTCCAATAATACAGTATGAGCTAAGGAGACTGGTGTAGACATGAATAATAACAATAAAAGAATTTACATGATATGTGGGAATATACTAAGTCTCTGAAAAACATAATGTGGATAAAACCCACAAAATGCAGGTTCATTTATATACAAAATATTTATGATATGATAAATATATAATGTCTGGTTTAAATTCAACAGATGTATGTGAAGAATAAATATAACATCCATGATTGAGGCAGCCTTTGAGATTGAGGAAGAAGATAACAATGTTGTAATAGATTTTAAAAAAGACCCAGTTGAATCTGTGTTGCCTTTGTTCTTTCCCGAGGAACAGAAAAGACCTGGAGTGAAGACCACAGGATATTGAAACTTGTTAGTGCCACATGGTGAGATATTGACATTAATGTATCATTCTCTTTAGTTTTCAATATTTGAAAAATATTTGATTCCATTGTGCAAGAATGTATTGTGTACCAGTTGTATACTTAGTACAGGGCGAAGTTGAGACAGAAAGAGGATGGGAAGGAAGAAAGGAAGGGAGGAGGGAGAGAGGAGGGAGAGAAGAGGGAAGGAGGGAAGAGGGAGAGAGAGAAGAGGGAAGGAAGGGAGGAGGGAAAGAGGGAGGAGGGAGAGAGGGAAGAGGGAAGGAAGAAAGGAAGGGAGGAGGGAGAGAGGGAGCAGGGAGAGAGGGAAGAGGGAGAGAGAAGGGGGAGAGGGAAGAGGCAAGGAAGAAAGGAAGGGAGGACGGAGAGAGGGAAGAAGGAAAGAGGGAGGAGGGAGAGAGGAGGGGGAGAGGGCAGAGGGAAGGAGAAGGGTAGGGAGGAGGGAGGGAGGGGGGAGGAATGAATTGTGGCTAAGTTTGCTGAAATTATGGAATTTCCACAATTTTCATTCTTTGAGTGTTCTAAAAATGTTCATATATTTTTGTCATCTTCCAAATGTCCAGTACCTTTCTGATTACATTTCTGTGTGGTTACTAGAAAGACGGTCTGAGGGTGTCACCACTTCCAAAGCCTCTTTCACGAGGTGTGACACAAGTGGCCTGCACCTTCGCCCTCTTGGATTGAGGGTGTCGCCCAGAAGTCAGAGCAGCAGCTGTCCAGAAACCAAAAGAATTTCCCCAAAGGACGGGCCCACCCCAGCAGCCTGGTGGAGATCGAGAGTACGGTGAAGACAAATAATGCCAGTGGCCAAGTTCGGCTTTGCGTGCTCATCCCTAGGAGTTTCCAGGAAGAAAATTAGCAAGGCTGAAGGATGGGATTGCCTGGAAACACTCCTTTAGAGCTGGAAGATGTGGGGGAGGTGGTCTTGTTTCACTGTCCTCTGACCTCCTTCCATCCATGTGTAACACGTGGAGCTGGTCAAAATAAGCGTCTGTGTTGATGAAGAGAGCTCAGGCTTGGGAGGATGTTGTGGGGAGATGAGCTCACCCACCCCTTCCAAAACCTACCATTCCAATCTTGGAGCAAGATGTTGATGACAGAAATCCACAAGTAGCTTGGAAACCCTGCAGGTGGGAGGCCTCAGAGGACGCCCTAGAAGTGCTCTGTCCCTGCTTTCAGCAGATAAAATCACTGAAGGATTTCCTGTGGTCTTTCCACCATGGTCCCTCAGGTGCCAACAAGGGAGGATGGTGCAGAAGGGAGAATGACACATCTGAATGTGTGCCGAATTCTCAAAACAAGTGTCACGGGGGTCCTCAGCTCAATTTTTGCCTCCCATCTTCCCTCTCGCCTAAATGACCTCGCTAAATTCTGCACAAAAGATGCTTGGGTTAGAAGTCTGCTTACACACAATGGCTCAGGCATATGATGCATTAAGGAAAGCCATCCATCATATTGCAGGAAATCTTTGGCTCTCCCTGAATGACCAGGTTAAAAGAGGGCACCTGAAGAAGCTCTGTCTCCTCCCTAGTGGTCACTAACTCAGTCTCCACCCAGCAAATGTGCAAAGCCCACCTGCCAGTCTATTTTTCTCCATGAAGCAAAATGTCACCATCACGGTATTAACTGTAGAAAAGGGTGAAGGGAGCCTCTGCTTTGGATTTTGTTTGAGTTCTCTGGAACCAAACAAAATGACTCCTGCAATGGTACCTAGGGCAAAAAAGTCTGCCAAAATCTGGGCTTCCAGAAAACTCCAAATTGCCTCGTCTGAGACTTAAGCTATGTACCATGATGCTCTGGTATTGTTTGGTTTCATCATCTGTCTCCCACTTTGCCCAACTTTTATCAGACAAGACAGGAAGCAGGCACTCTTTATTCTGTATGCATAGTAGCTCTCTCAAAAACATCTTTATTCAGCTTCTTCGCTAATGTCTCCGGCAAAGGCATCAACATGCTTTGTGCAAAATGAATTACTGCTAATTAAAAATCAACAGAAATGAGCATGCAACACTCTGTGCCCCATTAATATTTTAACCAGCAGCATGAGTAATTAAAGCTGCGCTAATTTTTTCCTCTCTCGCACAGCATCTATAACCAGTCAATAAATTACATAAAAAGTACAGGTGTGTTTCGCTGTCAGAGGCATAATATAATGATAAATCGACATCATTTCTCATACTTAACGGTCCCCCATTTGGTGCCAAGTAAGAACTTGCTGTTATCTTTGCATTTGTAAATGACACACACGCATGCCACACACACACACACACACACACACACACACTACTAAAAGAGAAGGCCATTCGCCAGTGCTGGCCCAAGTTCATGGTCTTCAGTTTATACTTCCCAAGGAGGAAAGCTAGTTGTCTGATAAGGACTGTCTGCTGCCCTGTTTTTGTTCCCTCGTTCTCTGTTTTTTTCCTGATGTTCATGTCGAGGTGATGTGGTCCCCAGCCCCCAGTCTCTGAAAGTAAGATGGAGGTAAGCATTACAAGAACAGCTCAAAACCTATCATATTTTTAACACACATAAAGATTCACACACACACACACACACACAGCCGTGGTGAGTGCACATTCCAGACCTCTGATACTCCCCGGCAGTTCACCAGGCAAACCACTTTGGCTTTTTCCATTTCAATGATTACTCTTTGTAAAGCTTTCTCTTTCAAAAAAAAAAAGCAATATGTACAGATGTTAAGTGTTGCTCTTTTTTTTTTCCTTCGGTAGAAAACATTAAGAAGTTGTTATTTACTGCTTCCTTCGGAAGGGTTTTAAATTATTTATCCCTCAGCAGCTCGCACTCCTGCCTTCCCTCCCATCCCTCTTTTTCAGGGCCCCCCAGCCCCCTCCCCTGGCCGCTCACCCTCAGGCTGCCCCAGAGAAAGGCGTCACCCATGGGGCCTCAGAAGGGGCAGCCCCTTAGGTCTCGGTGCTAAGCCTGCACTCGCCTTCCCGGGTGAGGAGGAAGACGCCCACCCTGCCTTCCCTAACAGGCTGACTGTGAATCCCAGTCCTGAAGGATGCAGTCAGTAATCCTGAGCATTTCACAATGTGTCTTTGCATTTTTTTGTTACAAATGAATGTGAGCAGACAGGATGAGCGAGGCCATTTTTAATTCAGTATTACTTAAGCGGAAAATACGTCCCTCAATCACTCCTCCTGCAAGTAGCTTTTTTATTTTTACTAATTAAACAATTGTTTGCTTTGGAGAAGCAGTAAAATACACTGAGAGTACTTTTCGCCTAAGGCAACTAGATGGCCCAGATATATCAGGCCAGTACCATCTTTTTAATGGACTTTCTTGCTGTCTGCTGCAAATGGTCCAGGCAGTGAGATGCTCCAGCTCTTCTGGTCTGTGGGCCTTCCTCCCCGCTCCTGTTCCAATGGCCCGGACTCCTCCACGCCTCACATCTGCACCATCAGGCCCCAGAAAGGTGGGCAAGGGGCCCAGTGGCCACAAAACCACTTCCACTCACTGGCAAGGCTTCAACGATCCTGCTGCCCGCATCACAAAAATCTTTGGTGATGTTCAGTCAAATCTGGTTAGCTTATTTTAGCCAACTGTACCAGCCACAAAAATTAAAGCAATTATTGTTTGCTTTAGGAGGAGGTTTATCTGTCAGTTGGATCTGCTCAGAGATTCTGTTTCCCGTATGGTGTAAGGATTTCATTTTTGTAAAGACGTGTGTGAAGGCTTAGACTCACAGACATACCGCCCACAAACGTCTACACCTCACAGGTTAAATACGATTGCTTGTATCCAGGATACTCTCCACATCTGCTAATGTCTTGACATGTCTAAAATGCATAGGAGGCAATTCAAGTTGCAAGAGGGAGAGCAGTACACAGAGGGGGGGGCTCTGAGCCCCAGCCTCCTGGAGTAGCGGGCCCTCTGTCTCCCATCATTCACAGTGCCAGAGGAGATGCTTGAAATCTGTGAAGGGTGTTAGGTTATCGGGGGCAGGTGGGTTTTATTAAGAAAAAGGAAGAAAGAAAGGAAAGAAAGAGAGAGGGAGGGAGGGAAGGAGGGGAGGGAAAACAATACAGCATACCTAAGTGCCTCTCAAAATGGGAAAGATCCTGTTTAATTTTGTTTAAGTGTTCTGCGCGATCAGCTGCTGCTTGAATTAGATGAAAAGCAATTTCAGTGGTAAACTGAGCCCTTAAATGGAAGAAATCATTTCCATTTTTGATCTCAGCCCCAATCCTAAAAGACAGCAGCCCCCCAGGGTGCTGGTGATGAGGAGGTGGAGCTGGTGGGGCAAACCCGCCTCCTCTGTGACTGTCCACACCCCGGCCTGAATCATAGCCACCGGCTGCATGGACCCCAGAGTCATCAGAACCCAGACTTAGAATCACACATTCTTCTTCTGTGATTCTTAAAACCCTACCTCGGAAGGGGCACTGGCACTGCCTGAAAGAGCCACAAGCTATTTTAAAAAGTGACTTGGATCCTACACTATTTCTTTGTTAGCATTTCTTAACTTAAAAATACTTGAAAATTAACCTATCTGGCAGAATTGCTTTCTTCCCTTTGATACTTACTATTCTACTAAAGAAAATATCCTGCTGACTCTTTCTGACCTCTGGTGATGGAAGGGGGACCTGTTGGGTAAATTAAGTTTACACATAATTCTACATTCTCCTTCTATTCAAGACTTTGAGCAAACCCTATGACCAAAATGTGAAAAAAAAAAAAATATTAAAAGAGAGGATAATAGACTGACCTTTGGATCTCCCTACAAGGCAAATAGAACAGTAAGGAGGGAAATGTTAAAAAGTCAGAATGAAAACTATTAGTCAATTTTCTAGACGGTCACTTCTCTTAGGGACCCTGAAGAACGTGACCATCAACAGAAATGCTCTGTGAATACCTGTGACTTGTCAAATATGCTTCGGCAAAGCTGTGAGTCATCTGTTATTAAAACGCAGTATTAATTCCATCTCAGAATTAGGGCGAGAATGGGTATATGTCATGGTACACAGAAGAGTTGCACAATGTTTTCTCAAAGACCTTGGATTAAAAAAGGAAGCAGGCTACTGTGCATGAGTGGCCAGGTGTGGCTGTTATCCTAGGCTCTTCTCTCTCCCTCCTCACCCGTGTTGTCCTTGTTCAGTCGCCAGGGTGTGTCCGACTCTTTGCCACCTCGTGGACTACAGTGTGCTGGGCTTCCCTGTCCTTCACTATCTCCCAGAGTTTCTTAGTCTTGTCCATTGAGTCGATGATGACATCCAACCATCTCATCCTCTGTCACCTGCTTCTCCACCTACCCTCAATCTTTCCCAGCATCAGGGTCTTTTCTACTGAGTCAGCATCAGGTGGTCAAAGGATTGGAGTTTCAGCTTCAGCATGTCCTTCCAATGAACATTTAGGGTTGATTTCCTTTGGGATGGATCGGTTTGGTCTCCTTGCAGTCTCCCCCTCTTTTCGCTCTCCCTAACTCTGCCATTTACTGCACCCTAGTATCTCTTGAATCTCACTTTTCTCCGTTTTTGCTGCCATAGTTGCGGCCGCTGTTGCCACTGACCTGGTAGAAAGGATGGTCACGGGCACACAGAGACAACACACAACCCCCAAGTCTCAGTGACTTACTGCCACAGAAGTTCCTTCTTGGATGCCATAGCCAACCCGCATCCCCGGATCACTGCTCACCACCCTCACTCAGGGACCCGGCTGTGCGAGGCACCCTTATCACCAAGGCAGGGCTCAAAAGACAAGATAAATCACCCAGTAGATCGCAAAGTGTCCACCCACAAATGACACGTGACACCTCAGCTAACACTTCATTCATAAAAACGTGCCACACAGCCTCACCCAACTTCACAGGGAGCCGGAAAATGCAACCATACCACATGCTCGGAAGAGGGAAAGCTGGAAAGATCTGACGCAAAGCCCCAGGGACCGCCACTTCCGGTTTAACGGAATCGCTCCCTAACCTGTCTTCCTGCTTCCGGCCTCACGCCCTCCAATTCATCCTCTCCACTGACCTTCCTTAAATTCAAACATGAATATCTGAGGTATTACCACTCTGATGAAAAATGTGTAATGGCACGTATTTCACCCGAGACAAAGCTAAACTTGTTTGGAATTGACAAGCCCTGTTAAGTCCGGCCCTGGTCTCTTATATTCCCTAATCTCCTACCGCCACTGAAACCACCCCTGTTTGTGCGTCAAATAGGCTATGTTCAGAAGCACCTGAGTGACGCGGCTTGTGCAACCTCTGCACTTTCACACCTGCTTCTTTTCTCTCCTTCTGCCTAACATGACCACCAACCTATGAAACCTTCTTCTTCATCCTTTGATGAAGGATTTTAAATATCACATTTTCTGGGGATACTTCTCTGACATCACCAAGTGAAATTAAAATTTCTTCCTCTGCCTTCATGGTGCCTCCACACACCAATTCAAGTGCACTGACTGCATGAGAGTTACTATTTGTTTGAGTTTCTCAACTAATAGATTTTTGACATTTAAGGAGGAAATGGGCTGTGTTATTTATGGGACAGGCCTGACATATAATAGATTATTTGAGCATGTTTGTTGGGTAAATGAAGTAAAACACACACACACACACACAGGTTCCAAAATGATATGGATTCTCAAGCCTATGGGAGGACTGAGTAGGTGAAACAGTAGTTTCCATCCAAAAGTATATTCATTTCCTCAAATTTGCACATATGAGTTCCAGAGCTGATTATGTACAGAATCATTAATGTGCTTTTCTCCTTTGTCTTTTCAAGTGCAGATCCTTCACCTGAGTTGACTTAGGGCATGTATCTTCCTAGGGAGAGAAAAAGAGGACTGCTAAATAGGGAATAGAAAGAGAAAATAAGCAATTTTCAGCTTCTGACATTCAAATATAAGATTTTACAGCAAGAAAATCATCTTGCAAGTTGAGCAAGCTTGTATTAAGGAAACACTGTCTACGTTTAGCACATCAGAAGCCAGACCTGATAGGCTGGAGGGGGGTTCAAACAGGAAGAAGCAGGAAGCAAGTCTGTTTCTCCCCGACCCCAGGGGCTTGTGGGTAGGTGGAGGGGGCGTGGCCTCAGAGTGGGATCTGCGGATTACTCCTGACTGAGTCTCCACAGCTCCACCAAGACAAGAAGAGGGCTGCTTGAGGACTGATTGTAGAATAGGCTAAGGGGGCTTCCCAGGTGGCTCAGTGGATAAAGAATCCATCTGCAATGCAGGAGATGGAGGAGGTGTGCATTCCATCCCTGGGTGGGGAAGATCCCCTGGAGGAGGGCATGGCAACCCACCCCAGTATTCTTGCCTGGAGAATCCTAAAGACAAAGGAGCCTGGTGGGCTACAGTCCATGGGGTCGCAAAGAGCTGGACACGACTGAAGCGACTCTTTTGATGCCCCTCCCTGCCCAACCAACAGTCTAAGTAGTTTTCTGAGAGTAAGCCACTTTATAGATCATCTTCATTAGTCTGGAATACAGCCCCATCATAGTAAATCTGGCACCAAAGCATGCACAAGGCGGAATGATCTGACATTTGTTTTCCTGCACACGGGCTGTGTGCGCCAGCCCTGGAAGTGGTGTTTCCCCAAGGAGGCCATTGTAGTTAGTGAAGCTATGGAACCAGCAGTTGTGCAGTGGACCCTCAAGGGCAGCTCCCAGCCAGAGCTCAGGGAGGTCGAATGTGAGCCTGCAGGAGACCGAGTCAGGCATAGCTCACCGTCAGGAGCCAGGGAGGAACCCACAGTTGTCACAGACTCCAACAGCAGAGGCCAACCTACTAACTGGACACCCAGTGGTCTATGAAGACAAGGCACAACCTCAGGCATCAATGAGCTATATATCCATCATGCCTGAGGAGCAACCTGGAGCACCATCCCTTTCCTCCTGAACGTTAGGAAGTGTGTAAATCCCACATCCCTCCACTAATTGAGCTTGATATAAAAGCACATCAGGAGAAAAAAAAAGCAATTTTAGAGAGATTGACAAAATGATTGCATTCAGTCTGAGTTTTAAAGTAAACTGGGCATTTAGTTAACATGTCTTTCACCTTCCAATGACTGGGGAATGGGAAGGACTCAATTATTACAATAAAAGGATATAGAAACGCTTCTTTGCTGTAGATCTGGAGTTAACTTTGCAAACCCACTCCCTGTGTATACGTGTAGTTATGCAAGCACACGGGGCAGACGTCACTTTCACCTGAGTCCATAAAGGCTTGGATAGCACCTCTCTTTAAAATATTATGGGTGGGCAAAACTAATACAATATTGTAAAGTTTAAAAATAAAGTTTAAAAAAAATTTTTTAAATAAAATAAAATATTATTTGAACTCAGATCATTTATAGGTGCAAACTAAATTTCAAACATGATTCAGTCATGTATTCTTATTTGCTGTAGTGTACACAATATTGGAGCCTGGGCATTTTTTTTTTTTTTTGCAATATTCATCTGTCTCAGGGAATTGTCCTGACAGAAAGTGGCAGCTAGCTTTTGTTACCTGTAGTAGAGACATTGGTGCTTTCCCAAGCCTGTTCTCTTCTGTCTTCCTTGGAGGATGATATTTGATCATCCCCTTATTATACTGAAGGAACTGTGTAACTATTTGGGGCCAGTGGGTTGTGGAAAGTGTGATGTGGTCACTTCTAGGCAAAACAGATGGATGGCCTTCCAGATGTTTCTCCTTCTATCTCAGCCACTAAAGAAGGCATATGTGTCAGAGGGCAGGCCTGTAAATTCTGTGTAGTGAGAGCCCTCAGTCCCTGAGTGTGGGGCATGTGACTTAAATGAGAAATGAACATTTGTGACTCAAAAGGGTGAACTGGGAGAACTGGAAGAGTGTTTGTTACCAATACATAATCTAAACCATTCTGACTAATATACTATATGCATGTATTAAATAATATACATATGAACATATATGTAAGATTTCTCTACCTCAGTGTCTCAGACTGAAAAGATGAGGAAAACAACTAGAGTTTTGTAAGGAAAATGATACAGATGGTGACAATCAGATACTTTCAACTACCTTAGTAATATATCAGCTTCCAACCATTCACAGTGAAGAAAGGCTAACCCACTGTCCCTGATGTCCTGGTCACTGGAGCCTGGATATCTACCACCAGGACCAAAGCTTTTGAGCTGGCCAATGCCTCTTTGTTTTCCTGAGTTTCACCTGCTTCACCCAGATATTAAATGTGAGCTGAAACTCATTGTTAAGTGAAAACACTCAAGCTAGCTTCAGAATGGCAATGTGAGATTCCAATGCAGATATGTTGCTGAGATGAATTACCGGTAGAATGTAGAACAAACCATATGATGATGGTCTGGAACATTCCAAAACATTTTTCCTGAGCCAATCCTAATTCCTTTAGCTAGCTCTGTATACTCTGTGAAAAGAAGGTATCGAATATCGTCTCAAAGAACACAAAACTATTCTCATGTGAACTTAAAAGCACGGGATAATCTTTAGAAATGTTTTTAATTGGTGAAATGAATGCAGAAACACCCTCTAAAGAGCGATCCATGGGATTTGCAGTTCCCAAGAGACAGTACGCGTTGGGTGCTGCGCGCCTGGCGCGGGTCCAGCGTCACAGGCTGCTTTGTGGCGCCAGGCTCGGACTCTTGTAGCAGAGACGTCGTCATTATGATCCATCAATAGACAGCTCACTCCATATGCACATAAATTCAAAATCTCGGTGGTGGCTTTATTATTCTAATGGAAACACTGTACATTTTAAATCAGTGGAGGCATTGCATGTAATCTGGAAGTCACGCTTCCGTGACAGTATAGGACTGCCTTGGAGAATCCCACTTACCCTGTGCTCCTTCCCCTCTCACAATGGACCACACTTTTGTGGTTACCTGAAAGCTGGTTATGTTTCAGGCCTCGGAAATCCGCGACGGTCAGTCACTTTGTTTTTGGTGGCTCTTGAAGATGGTATCTTAGAGTGTATAGCTACCCATCTACTCATTCATTCACTTATTCATTCAACAAGCATTTATTGAGTGCCTCCTATGTGCCCCAAAGTGTACAAAGCCTGAGGATTCAGCAGTGAACAAAGCAGATCAGATTTTTAAAAATTATTTATTGAAATATAGTTGATTTACAATGTTAATTTCTACTATAAACAAAATGACTCAGTTATATATATATATATATTCTTTTTCATATTCTTTTCCAATATGGTTTATCATGGGATATTGAATACAGTTCCCTGTGGTACATAGAAGGACCTTGTTGTTTATCCATTATCTATTTAATGGTTTGCATCTGCTAATCCCAAACCAACCCTCCCCCACTCTCTCCTCTTGGGCAACAAATCTCTTCTCTATGTAAAACAAAAATTCTCATGCTCATGACGCTTATACTTCAGATGAGGGTCAGAAAGTCAGAGTCAAAGACTGGTTCTCTCATTAACCAACAGGATCTCAGTTTCCTCAATGAGAAAACCATGGGGTTGGGGGAAGTTCTCAAGCTGAGGCACGACTCTAAAGGGTGTTTGGAACTACGCGGACAGGCTTTTGTTATAATAACAACCGAGGGATGCTTCTAGCATTTTGTATCAAAGGCCGTAAATGTTAAGTACCTTTAACACAGGACGACCTCTCACCATGAAATACTGTCCCACCCCAAACGCATATGAAATTCCCTTTGAAAAGTGCTTGATGTTTCCTAAAGTTTCTTCCATCTCCAACAGCATACAAATTTGAAGAATTGGCTTCTGTCTCTTAAAAAAAAAAAAATAAGGATGTGCTCGCTGTCTTGGAGAACACATCGAAGGAAGAGGAGTCCTGATAATTCTTCATTTCTCTTGGATCTTCTAACTGAAAGTATAAACCTAGAATCTTGTGAAAATGAAAACACAAGCCAAAGACACATTTTCTCATTCCAAGAACAGATTCTCATCAGAAAGGTGTCTGGATTTTTTTCTCCTAAGAAGAAAATACAGTAAGAGTCTCTTACAACCTTGAGACAACTGTGAGCATTCTCTGTTAAAAGACATGCCCTCCTTACACCGCAGACCCAGGAGCATAAATTAATCTGGAATCTGAGTCCATCCTGAACAGAACTTTGTGGCTTAATTTACCAAATTGATCTTAGAACCACTCTCTAGCTCTTCCTGAACCACAGTAGATAATGTCAGTGTTTTCTTCACATTAATCTATTTATGGTGCCTGATATCCACAAATGAGTTCTCTGATGACCTAACGTGTTTCCCCTTCTCAGACTCTCCTTCTTTGGAGGATTTGTTCACTTGCTTAGGAGAAAAAAGAAATATTAAAGGAAAGCAATTGAGGGGAGGGCTGAAAATGCCCACTGCTGATGAATTCCCAGGTGACGGGGACACAGCAGCTGTTGGTGCTGAACCCCAGTTTGAGAACCACGAGTTGAGATAATTTCTTTTATGTAATTTCTGGGCTGAACACACATCAATTATCCTGTAGCTGTAGACCGCAGGAACAGATTCTGAGTACGACCCTGCTTTTGATTCCTGACTTTGGTACTAAATTTCATCAAATGTTGAAACTCGTGTTTCTCACTGAGGGTGGCTGATGGCCACTGATTACTAACACAACAGCAGCAAATTGCGTCAGTGGTATCTGTATTCAGCCCAGAGGAGGAGCGAGTTTCAGAGGTAACAGGGAAAACTTCCTAGATTTCACACCCTTTAAAAATAACTCTTCATGTCTGTTCCCTAACTTAACTGAATCTGGAGGATTGAATTTAAACTTGGCACAGTGGGATCTGGCCATGAAAGCATAGTTAATAAAACCAACACTCCCCACAAATTGATCTGATTTTGGTTGTATTTGACAGTGATGGGGTTTTTGCAAGGTCGGATTGCCCTTCAGGATACCCTGGGCCAGGTGCCATAGACCCAGGGCAATTTGAACTTCCTAAAGACAGGATGTACTGTGGCCCAGATTCAGGAGACTAGGTATAAGGATTTAGGTAGAGTCTTAACCTGGACATTTTCTGCCAGCAACAATGAGTCAGTGATTTGGAGTCTCTGAAAGTTCTTTATCTGCAGAATGGGGAGAGTAAAACTTGCTCCAAGGCTGACTGTGAGGACTTTATAAGCTACTTACATAAAAGAACTCTGTATACAGGGCAAGCTTTTGATAGTAAGTCCTATATAATGCTGAGTCATAGGAAATAGCCACGTTTTGTTTATACCTGGAACTTCATGCAGCAGCCTAAATGGGTTAGAATTTTTTGAACTGAATTTGTGAACAGGTATCCACAAAAATGTCACTAACCTCATTCCATAGTTCATCAGGCACTCTATCCATCAGATCTAGGCCCTTAAATCTATTTCTCACTTCCACTGTATAATCATAAGAGATTTGATTTAGGTCATACCTGAATGGTCTAGTGGTTTTCCCTACTTTCTTCAATTTAAGTCTGAAGGTTCCTCTAGTCAAGGCTATGGTTTTTCCTGTGGTCATGTATGGATGTGAGAGTTGGACTGTGAAGAAGGCTGAGCGCCGAAGAATTGATGCTTTTGAATTGTGCTGTTGGAGAAGACTCTTGAGAGTCCCTTGGATTGCAAGGAGATCCAAACCAGTCCATTCTGAAGGAGATCAGCCCTGGGATTTCTTTGGAAGGAATGATGCTAAAGCTGAAACTCCAGTACTTTGGCCACCTTATGTGAAGAGTTGACTCATTGGAGAAGACTCTGATGCTGGGAGGGATTGGGGGCAGGAGGAGAAGGGGACGACAGAGGATGAGATGGCTCGATGGCATCACTGACTCGATGGACGTGAGTCTGAGTGAACTCCGGGAGTTGGTGATGGACAGGGAGGCCTGGCGTGCTGTGATTCATGGGGTCGCAAAGAGTCGGACATGACTGAGTGACTGAACTGAACTGAACTGATCCACAAAAATATAAAGTGTGTTTTGTTTTGTTTTTTTTTTAATGTGGGCTAATTATACATATGGCCTGGACAAGACACTCCATCTGATTAGAGATCCAAGTGATGCTTCTGGTCTGTGGGCATTCATGTTAGTTTCTCTTGTCTTTTTTAAACACAAATATAAATACCCTGTGGTGTCTCTAAAATCCCCAGGTGGAGGAAGGTGTCATCCAGCAGTGTCACATGTAAAGAGTGTATGTTTAGCATATGGTAACTGAGAAATGTATGTATGATTTACATTATATGGTTTTCAACTTTGATAAAGAAGTGTAAGTTTGAGGGACTCATACCATATGATTTTAAGACTTAAATAGAGCTATAGTAATCAAAAGAATGTGGTATTAAAGACAAGATAACATTTAGATCAATGGAACAGACCAGAAAGTACATACATAGACCCATATATTTATGTCAATTGATTTTCAAGAAAAGCAAATAAGTGAATGATTTAATGGAAAAAGGACAACATTTCAACAGTTGGTGCAGACCTATATAGGAAAAAAAATACAAAACCTTGATATATATTTTGCATTGTAAATAAAAATTGACTCAAAATGGACCACAGACCTAAATATAAATTTTAAAATATAAAACCTCTAGAAGTAATACAGGAGTAAATATTTGTGTTCCACAAAACAAAGATTTCTTAGATATAACATCAAAAACATGATCCATAAGAGAAAAATTATGTATCCAGGATATGTATTTTTAAACTTTCAAAATTGAATAATAAGAAAACAACCCAATTTTTTTAAATGGACAAAACATTTGAACAGAAGCCTCCCCCCAAAAAAGCACAAATGGCGAATAAACACATGAAAAGATACTTAACATTATTTACTGGATGAATACAGGTTACAGTGAGAAATCACTGACTAGAAAGGCTAAAACTTAAAACTAAAAATATAATCCGATAATACCAAGTGTTGGCACGGATGTGGAATTGGTGGAAATTTCATTTTTGGTGGTGGGAACACAAAAATGGTACAGCCACTTGAAAAAGCATTTAGCCATTTCTTACAAAAATAAACACACACTTAGCATCAGATCAGATCAGATCAGTTGCTCAGTCATGTCCGACTCTTTGCGACCCCATAAATCACAGCACTCCAGGCCTCCCTGTCCATCACCAACTCCTGGAGTTCACTCAGACTCAGGTCCATCGAGTCAGTGATGCCATCCAGCCATCTCATCCTCTGTTGTCCCCTTCTCCTCTTGCCCCCAATCCTCCCAGCATCAGAGTCTTTTCCAATGAGTCAACTCTTTGCATGAGGTAGTCAAAGTACTGGAGTTTCAGCTTTAGCATCATTCCTTCCAAAGAAATCCCAGGGCTGATCTCCTTCAGAATGGACTGGTTTGGATCTCCTTGCAGTCCAAGGGACTCTCAAGAGTCTTCTCCAACACCACAGTTCAAAAGCATCAATTCTTTGGCGCTCAGCCTTCTTCACAGTCCAACTCTCACATCCATACATGACCACAGGAAAAACCATAGCCTTGACTAGACGGACCTTTGTTGGCAAAGTAATGTCTCTGCTTTTGAATATACTATCTAGGTTGGTCATAACTTTCCTTCCAAGGATTAAGTGTCTTTTAATTTCATGGCTGCAGTCACCATCTGCAGTGATTTTGGAGCCCCCCCAAAATAAAGTCTGACACTGTTTCCCCATCTATTTCCCATGAAGTGATGGGACCGGATGCCATGATTTGTTTTCTGAATGTTGAGCTTTAAGCCAACTTTTTCACTCTCCTCTTTCACTTTCATCAAGAGGTTTTTTAGTTCCTCTTCACTTTCTGCCATAAGGGTGGTGTCATCTGCATATCTGAGGTTATTGATATTTCTCCTGGCAATCTTGATTCCAGCTTGTGTTTCTTCCCGCCCAGCATTTCTCATGATGTATTCTGCATATAAGTTAAATAAACAGGGTGACAATATACAGCCTTGACAGACTCCTTTTCCTATTTGGAACCAGTCTGTTGTTCCATGTCCAGTTCTAACTGTTGCTTCCTGACCTGCATACACATTTCTCAAGAGGCAGGTCAGGTGGTCTGGTATTCCCATCTCTTTCAGAATTTTCCACAGTTTATTGTGATCTACACAGTCAAAGGCTTTGGCATAGTCAATAAAGCAGAAATAGATGTTTTTCTGGAACTCTCTTGCTTTTTTGATAATCCAGTGAATGTTGGCAATTTGATCTCTGGTTCTTCTGCCTTTTCTAAAACCAGCTTGAACATCAGGAAGTTCACGGTTCACATATTGCTGAAGCCTGGCTTGGAGAATTTTGAGCATTACTTTACTAGCGTGTGAGATGAGTGCAATTGTGCGGTAGTTTGAGCATTCTTTGGCATTGTCTTTCTTTGGGATTGGAATGAAAACTGACCTTTTCCAGTCCTGTGGCCACTGCTGAGTTTTCCAAATTTCTTGGCATATTGAGTGCAGCACTTTCACAGCATCATCTTTCAGGATTTGGAATAGCTCAACTGGAATTCCATCACCTCCACTAGCTTTGTTTGTAGTGATGCTTTCTAAGGCCCACTTGACTTCACATTCCAGGATGTCTGGCTCTAGGTCAGTGATCACACCATCGTGATTATCTGGGTTGTGAAGATCTTTTTTGTACAGTTCTTCTGTGTATTCTTGCCATCTCTTCTTAATATCTTCTGCTTCTGTTAGGTCCATACCATTTCTGTCCTTTATTGAGCTCATCTTTGCATGAAATGTTCCTTTGCATATGACCCAGCAATCACACTCACAAGCATTTACCCAAGTGAAATAAAAAACTATGTCCACACAAAAATTTGTTTATGAATGATTAGAGCATCTTATGTATAATTGCTCAAGTCTAGAAACAACGCAAATGTCTCTCAGCTGAGTAGTGAATAAAAAAGTGTGAAAGATCAATACAGTGGGATACTGTTTAACAACAAAGAGTAAAGCACCGACACACACCCGTGGATGAATCTCAAATGCATTAAGGTAAATGGCAGCTGTTGCCTTTGTTTAGTTGCTAAATCATGTCCAACTCTTTTGCAGCTCTGTGGACTGTAACCCACCAGTCTCTTCTGTCCCCGGGATTTCCCAGGCAAGAATACTGGAGTGGGTTGACATTTCCTTCTCCAGGGGATCTTTCTGACCCAGGGATGGAATGGAACCCTCCTCTCTTGCAATTGGCAGGTAGATTCTTTAACACTGAGCCACCAGGGAAGCCAGTATGCAGACCCAAGTCTGCCTACTGCATTGTTCCATCTACATGACACTCTTGAAAAGCTAAAACAACAGAGACAGAAAATAGACCAGGGATTTCCAAAGGATGAATGTGGGGGCAGGTTGTCTCCAAAGAGGCCACACATGGAGAATTTGTTTAGAATGATAAAAATATTCCATACCTCCATCATAAAGATGCCTATATAACTGCATATTTTGTCAAATCTTGCAGAAGCATAAATTATACCTCATCAAAAAATGAAGAAAAACAATGCACCACTCTATTTTAAAATGTAAGATTATATTGATTATTGAACATGTCCTGAAAGTATACATTTTCTTTTTCACCTTCTTCTGGGGTAATAGCACAGTCTAGTATAAATGGGTACGGGCACTGAACCGAATGGAGACTTGGTGTTTCAGTGATAATGGCATCTCTCCCTGCCTTCCTGTGACTGTACAGTTCTGGGATGAATTCAGTTCAGCTCAGTCGCTCAGTCGTGTCCAACTCTTTGCAACCCCATGGACTGCAGCATGCCAGGCTTCCCTGTCCATCACCAGTTGCTGAAGTTTACCTAAACTCATGATCATTGAGTCGGTGATGCCATCTAACTGTCTCATCCTCTGCCGTCCCCTTCTCCTCCTGCCCTCAATCTTCCCCATCATCAGGGTCTTTTCAAAGGAGTCAGCTCGTCATATCAGGTGGCCAAAGTATTGGAGTTTCAGCTTCAGCATCAGTCCTTCCAATAAACATCCAGGACTGATCTCCTTTAGGATGGACTGGTAGGATAAATTAGGAGATGTGAATTCGTTACTGACCCTCACCCTCTAATCCAGAACTTAAGAACCAGGGTGTGTGATGTCCAGCAGGCAGGAAAGGAACTCAGAAAGCACACTTAACGCCCTAAATTGGAGGTGGGCTGAGACCCTGACCGCTGACTGCTTAGAATTCCAGGAGACAGGTGCCCCACTCAGTTAGATGCCATAGTGAGGTAGGTCTTAATGACACATATCCTTTTTGAAGCTATTTCAGGGCTGAGAAATAGGGAAGTGATGGAAATAATGACATATATGAATAATTACTGGCATTTATTGAGCTGGAGAAGGCAATGGCACCCCACTCCAGTACTCTTGCCTGGAAAATCCCATGGACAGAGGAGCCTGATAGGCTGCAGTCCACGGGGTCACAAACAGTCGGACACGACTGAGCGACTTCACTTTCACTTTTCACTTTCATGCATTGGAGAAGGAAATGGCAACCCACTCCAGTGTTCTTGCCTGGAGAATCCCAGGAACCGGGGAGCCTGGCGGGCTGCGGTCTATGGGGTCACACAGAGTCGGACATGACTGAAGTGACTTAGCAGCAGCAGCAGCATTGAGCACTTATTATCCTTGCGCTTTATGCACATGATTTTATTTCATCCTCAGGGTTAATCTAGGACATGGATGTGAGTATCATCTACTCCTCATAAATAAGGAAAACAGGTCATCGAGACGTGAAGTAGTTGTCCTCAAGTCACACGCTTAGTATATGGTGGAGCCGGTATTTGGACATCTGAGCTCTGAATCCAGTCTTCTTAACCAAGGGAGAAGAAATAAGAAAATCACTTTTGTCTTTTCATTTTGTAAACAATTTTAAAGTGTTCTCGGAGGTGCCTGAGAAGCCAGTGAAGCCAGGTCTGATGGCTCCCAACCCTTACTATTAATGTCATGTAGATGTGCCTATAGACTTTGCTTTAAAACCACTCCCTCGCCCCCTCCTCTGTGTTGCTGTTCCTCTCCCCTCATGCACCAGCCAAGTGATGTACCAGGCGGGGCGGGGCGGGGTGCTCACGAGCTCCCCTCATCTCACAAGCCCACTATTTAGCAGGCAACCGTGTCACCAAAACTAACTGCACTGTAGCTAAAGGTGAGGAAGCAAGAGATGGGGGAGACTCTCCCAGTTCGTGTGGCGATACACCGGATAAACCTGGCCGGGGGTGAGGGTTCGCTTTCTGAAGTCACGTCTTGGGGATACTTGAGAGACACGCGGGCCCCCTGAACCGCCTACAGGAGGCTGCCGAGCTTGGGCAGGGGCCAGCACCGGGGCTGAGCGGGGCTTCCGTGCTGGGTCTCCCACACGGGGCGCTACGACACGGCGAGATGGAAAGAGGGGTGTGCGTCACAGCGACCCGCTGAAAGCAAGCTGAAGCAAAGGAAAGGAAGCTAAAGGAAGGCATCCTCCAGAGCTCGGAGCGCGTCTTGTCGCATGCCGTTCTTAGGTGCCCACGGTTGACACTGAGGGTCCCCACAGGCCTTCCCAGGAGGCCAGGGGGTTAGCAGGAATGCTGACGGGTGGTGGGCTTGCTCACACGTTCCAAGAGGACACATGTCCAGAAAAAGTGGCAAAGAGTAAAGCAATATTTCAGGAAAAACAAAAAGCAAAAAATCCCTCGTCCTCCAAGTGTGCAAAACACCATCCGCACCGATGAACTAATGAACCACAAGAATACGTCGTGCGTGGCTCTGCTGCAGGCAGTTCTGTCGAGACACAGAGCAGCGCCGGGGCCCGCGGTGTGGCGCTGCCTCTTCCAGGTACAGCTTCAATGATTTTTATCTCAGCTTGGAACACAAAGTGTGTGCTGATACTAATACTGATAAAAGCAGAAAGCCTGGCGCCATCTGCCATGGCAACGATCAAGATGGCAGATGCTTTTCATCAGCTTTATCTGAACTTTGCATTAATGGGAATTCAGAGACTGTGGGTGCATTTGCAAAAAAAAAAAAAAAAAGGACATTAAAACGATAGCACTCCTCTGAATAGAAGCAATTCATCAAATATCAACCTAGTCTCATTGCCTTTATCTCTCTTGTTAAGAAAAATAAGGGGAGAAAAATCTTGCTCTGCTTCTGGTTGTTGTTTTTTTCCTAGTTTTGCCCGTATGTAGGTGCCACTGCAGTGGTCCTGGAGCTTGAATCACACCCCTCTGATCACAGGGAATTAGATACAGAGAGAGTTGTCCCCTCCAAGCAGTCCTGCAGCTGCTACAGCAAAAGGGATTTAAAAGTGCAGTGTCTGAGGGCAGGGCAAGCCCCGAAATAGTGGGTGAGCCTACTGTGAGTCATGACGGAGGCATTTTTCAAATTGAAAAAAAAATGAAGAGATAAAGAAAAAGGACATCAGATTCCAATAAGACTGTCCAGAACTTGAAGTTTATAGACAGATAGATAGATGGGATATTGAGTATAAATATATGTTGAAGTTTACAATTTATAGCAGCTATACCTCTCTGTTATTCATTAGCTCCAGCAGAATAGGACGGTTTGCTATATCCAGGAAAGGTGTGAATTACTTTCAGCCCTTGACTTTAACATTGGCTAGTAACATTGGCTAGTAAAGCACACAGGATGTGATGGTAACTGCACTGGATATACTGTGCAGTTACGCTTCTTGGGTTTATTGTATATTATTTTCCACATAGCATTTTCTTTTCCTTTTGGCTTGTTAATTAGGTTTATATTTTTATCTATTTATAAATGGTATTGATTTGAGGGTGTTTACTCAGGCTTTTCCTATAAGTAGGATATGGTATTTCATATATAAAAGTAGATATATTTCATGTTATTTCTCTCTCTAGTTTTTCTTTCTATGCTTTATGTATGTATAGCTTATGTACACATAAAGCATGGGGATCAAAAATAGAAATAATAAAAAGTGGAGATAAATCTATGTATTTCTATGCATAGAAATTGATATGTGTATAAACATAATACATGCATACCCAATACCGACCACTGTGAACACATTCTCACACACAGCCTACTAATAAACAGGAGCATGTCAGTTAGAGAGCAACAAACACATGAGGGACATATACAAACATTTCAAGTGAAAAGATCTTTATAATGGCACAAATGACTACCGGGAATTGAAGAGAGCCCTTTGAAAATAATTTTTTTTCACCCTGAAAAGGAAACTGGAGGGAAATCAAAACCAGAGAAGATGATTAGAACAAAAACTGGAAGAGCTCTTTTATGAAACTTGAGCTGGACCACTGAGCTCGTGTGGTTCAGGGCCTGGGGAATGGACTGCAGGGCATCCCAAGCCTGCCCCGCTGGGTAGCGGGGTCTGGCTTCCGGCGGCCGCACAAAGCAGGCTCTGTGAGAGACCGAGGGTTCTGATCATGACCAGGCTGGTGGTGGGTTTCTCCCCTAACAGGATCACAGGAATACTTCCCCCTTGTAACCTCTGTGTACAAGGTTCACTTTCAGATGTGTTTCCAGTTCCTTATTTATTTTTTAAAAGAATGAGGGAAAGAGCAGCCTTTCCAAGCACCTGGCTGTTGGCTGGCACGCTCTGTGCTGAATTCCACAGGGCATTCGTGGATGAGAGTCTGTCCTTCCCGAAAATGCGACAAGCAGAGTTTTGCTGCGACTTTTAGTCTACCCCGTTATCGACTTTTCAGAGGAAAAGGAGAAAGGTGGGCTGAATTTGAGAAATGAAAGATCCCATGTCAAGCACTTTACTATGCCCATCTCCTGTGATAATGTATAAATTCCTTTGGGCTGAAAGTTTAAGTTTACCCTTGACCCCCTCTACAGCATCTCAGTGTGAGGCATGGTTTAAAAAAAAAAAAGGCCAAAGCATGCAAACTCCCATGTTATTCATAAGGAAAAGCAAATGAGACTGGCTCTCTTTATTATAATAAATGAATAAATAACCACTTCGTCCCAACAACCCAATTAAGTACTAAGCAGCCAAGTTCATATTTATAAAGGGGATGGAAATGGTAAAGCTATGTAAAAGAAAACACTGTTATACACTGGGAACAAATCTCTAGCACTAGGACACAACTGCAGATCTTGTCAGAATGAGATGGCTAAGAAAGCCAGGCTGATGGGAGGGGAGAACGGAAAGCACAGGGATAACAGGCAAGCGTCTCGGGAGGCACAGCGTCCTGAGGGCGGGGTTTGCTGCAGCACCAGCTGTGGATTCTAACACCCGCTCTTGTTTTTCCTAATTTTGAGTTACCTTTGAAAATCAAGTTGAAGTTTAGTCTTTCCTGGACTTTTTTTTTAAGTCAAAAACATTATGTTGTGTCCAAGGTCAAAGTGCGAACTTTGTGTTTTATCTAGTAAGGACGATAAAGGCTAGTCACATTACAGCCAACAAACACTCCATACAGGCAGGAAATGCTAAACCCTTAAATAAGAAGACATCATATCAAATAAAGAACAGCCTTTTCACTTGAAGAAATTCAGTTTCAGGAAAACTTTGTTACTGTATCCTTATCTTCTCACTGAACCATGGACCAGGGAAAACTCTGTCCCAAGCTGGTCCCCATCCACGTATAGGCATCTGAGAATCACTGAGCTGTGCTCCCTCCTACTGCTAATAACTCTTTCATTCTAAATCTTGATGTCCTTTCTAAGATCATACCTTCAAGTGAAATATCATCCAGTCAACTTGAGTCTCGCTGCTTTGCTGACAATGACAGCTATGTCATTGCTGTTGTTGTTAGTCTCTAAGTCATGTTCGACTCTTATAACCCCAAATACTGTGGCCCAGAAGCTCCTCTGTCCATGGGATTCTCCAGGCAGGGATACCAGAGTGAGTTGCCATTTCATCTCCCAGGGGATCTTTCCAAAGCAGAGATCGAACCTGTGTCTCCTGAATTGGCAGCTGGTTTCTTTAATCACTAAGCCACAAGGGAAGCCTGGTAGCTCTGTTACACTAATTCAAAAAGCAGCCCTGAGAAGGAAACAAATAAAAAGACATTTTTTATTTGCACAAAAAACCAGTCTCTAAAATTTTTCATATAAATTCTTCTTTTGGTATACCAATCATAATTTAAAGGCACCACAGGAATTTTTATTCAAACTGATCTTATAGGAACCTTTTATTTAAAAGGGAAGATTATATGTATCCAGTTAATAATAACTTATTACTGTCCTCTGTGTATATATGAACTTTTCATATTGAGGTTACTTAGATAAGGTCTGCATGTATCTTGGAAGATAATCTGATAAAGGCCAGTACAATGTTATGAATTTCTTTACACTAAGGGTCAAATTATATTTCCCATGAGCAGATACCTTTTCTATGTTGTCGTTCAGTCACTCAGTTGTGTCTGATTCTGCAATTCCATGGTCTGCAGCATGCCAGACTTCCATGTCCTTCACTGTCTCCCAGCCTTGGCTCAAACTCACATCCGTTGAGTCAGTGATGCCATCCAACCATCTCATCCTCTGTTGTCCCCTTCTCCCACCTTCAGTCTTTCCCAGCATCAGGGTCTTTTCCAATGAGCCAGTTCTTTGCATCAGGTGGCCAAAGTATTGGAGTTTCAGCTTCAACATCAGTCCTTCCAATGAACATTCAGGGTTGGTTTCCTTTAGGATGGACTGCTTTGATCTGTTTCCATACCTTTGCTATGCATGCTGTGTGCTAAGTCCCTTCAGTTGTGTCTGACTCTTTGCAACCCTATGGACTATAGCCCTCCAGGCTCCTCTGTCCATGGGATTCTCCAGGCAAGAACACTGGAGGGGGTTTCCATGTCCTCCTCCAGGGGATCTTCCCAACCCAAGGATCAAACCCGCATCTCCTGCAGCTCCTTCACTGCAGCCAGGTTCTTTACTGCTGAACCCCCATGGAAGCCCATCTTTTCCATAAATGTCTCCCCAAAACAATACGTATTCCAAAGTATTGGGGAAAGCACAGTAGCCAGCTTTTTAATAGCTATGTTGAAATTATACCCAATATACATTGAGTGTGTAGTTCATATAGAGCTTTATAATACCTCATTTAATTCTCAAAACACTCTTATGAAGTAGATCGCTGGGAAATGGTGGAGTTGGGTTGAAAACCAGAGAATCTGACTCTGCTTTTATCCATTCTGCTCTCCAGCTGGAAGGGTGTCTGCCCCCAAGGGGAGCAGTGGTGGAACTTTCCCCCAGAAATGATTTCATGAGAGTGCTCTCACTGCCGGTCACCAGTCTGCACCGAGCAGAGAGCATCACTGTGGACTCACATCGCCTGCCTTTTCCAACCTGCGAAACTAGGTTGGTGATTCTCAGACCACAGCACACAGGCGTCACCTGAGGCACTGGCTTAAAAATGCAAATATCCAGGCCCCGTGCCCAGAATTTTGGAGTTATCTGGCTTCAGTAAGTGGAAATGGAAGTTCCACAAGCCAGTAAAGACCCATGTTTGATTCCTAGGCAATCCTTCTTCTCTGTGGTGATGAATGACATTCCAGAATGGTGGAGTCCACATTAGTTCTGCCCGCTGAACTAGCTAATTGCTGAAGACACCCCAACTTGTTCAAATGTAGATTTCCCTTTGGCCTCACTCAGAGACACCCTGAATTGCATGATGTCTAATTTTCCTTCTAGCTCCAGCTCTTTGAATTTATCCTTATAAATAATGTCTCAACCTTATATTCTCTGCAATTATCACAATAGTAGAGTTTGTCTGTGTACTATAAATAGAGTGCTCTGTACAGACTGGCAATGAATAAGAGGAGATAACTAACTCTCATTTCTTTCTCTCTTTCATTCATTCATTCATCAATTCATCATATATCCATTGCTCAATCAATGTGCCAGTTGGTGAACTAAGTGCTGGGTATCCAATAGCGAGTGAAACAATTACATTCTTGCTCACATGGACCTGACAGTTTAAAAGGGAAGACCTGCATTCAGAATTGTTAGACACAAAAAGGAAATGCGGGTTGCAAAGGACACATAAGAGGAGATACGTCTCTATTAGTAAGGCTAAGCTAGATATGCTATAGCCCACAAGTGAAAGTCGCTCAGTTGTGTCCAGCTCTTTGCAACCCCATGGACTACGTATTCCACGGAATTCTCCAGGCCAGAACACTGGAGTGGGTAGCCTTTCCCTTCTCCAGGGGATCTTCCCAACCCAGGGATTGAACCCAGGGCTCCCATATTGCAGGCAGATTTTTTACAAGCTGAGCCACAAGGGAAGCCCAAGAATACTGGAGCAGGTAGCCTATCCCTTTTCCAGGGGATCTTCCTGACCCAGGCATCAAACCAGAGTCTCCTGCATTGCAGGCAGATTCTTTACCAACTGAGCTACCAGGGAAGCCCATAGTCACAAAGTAAGCACCAAAACTCAATACTACAAAGATGTTTTTCTTAACTGTGCACTGTATTCAGCATAGGTTTCTGCATGCAGCTGGTCATCACAGGCTCAGGCTGATGGAGGCTGTGCCATTTGGGATGTTACTTTTCACCCCAGAAGAGAAGGGATAGGAAGAATCAGACAGGAATGAGATGCAGCTCATGAAATTGCCACCTGCCTTTTCCACTGTCCAGTCATTGGCCAGGAAAGTCACATGACTCTTTTGCCTAACTCTAATGAGCTAGGATATATAGAGAAGCGAGATTTATCATAGGTCTCTGCCTAGTAATCTAGCATAGAGACTTCCAGAGAAGTCTCTCGTGAAGAAGGAATGTTTACACTAGACCTGAAGGATGATGGCAGCGTGGAGGAGGGTGCTTGGAGGAAAAGGTGCTCCCAGCAGAGGGAACCAGTCCGGGAGGCAAGGGAGGACATGGCAGCTGTGAAATGCCAAGTGGCTAGACGGTAGAGATTAGAGCAAAGGCTAAGGAGGGTGTGCAATTTGCTGCTTTACCCTAAGGGAGACAGAAAATCATTGGAAGTGTTTTTAATTTGAAATCCATCTGTTTTAATAAAAAGTTTAGATAATCAAGTCAAACTTTATTTGTTGGTAACTTATTAGTTAAAGTAACTGTAAATGGCGTCTATTTGTAAAAAGCAGCTAAGAGGGAAGCCATTATAGGATGCCCCTGGAGGTAAAATGTGAACCCCTATTCACAATTTTCTAACAGGATTAACCAAGTGATAATATGTTAATTACTAAATAGTAACCACTAAAACCGGACATGGAACAACAGACTGGTCCCAAATAAGAACAGGAGTATGTCAAAGCTGTACATTTTCACCCTGCTTATTTAACTTGCATGCAGAGCACATCACGAGAAATGCTAGGCATGCCATTTTGAGAACTTCTGCTTTCTAAACATGGTTTTCTATAATGGTACCAAAGAGTAACAGAAAGAACCCACCATGTCCCATAAACAATACGGCCATAATCCAACCATTTATATACAATCCAACATCAATACATGTAACATTTTTATGATGTTTCTGGTTGCCTGATAATTGGTTTCTAGAAGTGAAATACAGGCTCTATACACATATCAGCAAAATGTCCTTCTGAAAGTTTGGAACCACTTTTAATATCACTATTAGGGATGAGAGCTTTGCTCACCAAATCTACCAGCAGTAAGAATGTTCTACTTTTTTCTCCCAAAGGTCGGAAGTAAGGGAAAAGAAGGCATGCATAAATAGATTAAACTGTTGTTTTATTTTTTTACCCTCTGAGTTATCACTGGGCAGCCATGAAATGCAGTTCAGTGAGTGTGATGACCTTATAATGGAGGTTGTTGGAAGAACAACCTTTTGGGATACCATAAAAGCCATCACATAAAGTGGCTGCCATCAATGAGACAAGAAAGTCACCGAAGTCAAGAAGGTCATCAAAGAACAACCTGCATGGTATAGAGGAGGTCTCAAACACATGTCCTTAAAAATCTTGCCTAGCTCATTTTGATACCCCTACCCCGTTTATCAGCACACACGCACACCATCCACAACATCACTTAGGAAGCATTGGATACAAAGTTGTTGCTAACCAAATATTTCAAGCAATTTCAGACTTGCTAAAAAAAAAAAAAGTCCACAATGTAGTAACCAAGTTATTACAAATCATTAGAATTTATCCAGTTTTTGGGATCAAATTTGCGGATCAGCAGACTATCGTTGATAAAACTTCCCCAACTTCCCAGTGGCTTTGGCCCTTCTGGAATAAATGTGCACATCTACAGTGAACACAACTATTTCTAACATGGAGGAGTGGCTTTAAATAAATATTTATGTTTTACCATGATTACATGAGTGTATTTGAGAGAAGCGTAAGACTGGTATAACGGTTTGTGAATGACTGAAGTGATTTAAGCAATATTTTTAAGAGAAGTTGAACTTTAAATCCATAGTTTAAAGAAATGGAGGAATGAGATTTGGATCATGCTGGGAAGATCTTAAAACACAAATCTGAGATTACTGGGGAACGGGAACAGGGGAGAAGCGTGACGGAGGACAGATCCAGCAGAGGTAGGTGGGTGACGAGTGAAGAAATGGCGCCGAAGCCCTTGAGGCGGAAAATCCAGGAGCTGGAGGCTTCCGGCAGCAATGCAAGATTGATTTGACTGGAGCCGCGAAGAGCTGCTGAGAGTTTAAAGCTACTGAATACCTTGATCCCAGTGCCAGGCACAAGAAATTATTTGGGGTCATACGCAGAATAATTTGGAGTGGATAGCGAGAGTGTGTTGGAGTTGAGAAAGAAGAATGTTCTAGTCATCCGAGAAGTAGACCAAGAACGGAGTAGAGTCCAGACACCAGGAAGAAGTGGAAAACGCCAGGCGTGTCAGGAAAGGACTCTCAGAAAGCGCCCAGCAGCCCCTGGGGTGTGTCCCCTGGGGCAGCACTCAGTCCTGGCAATGGCGCCAGCACGGCGGAGGCCCTCCTTCCGCACGGCAGGTGCTGCCTTTGCGTCCAGAAAACGCTAGCAATCGCCTTCCTCTTCCTTTCGTGAGGGCAATAGGGTTCACTCAGCGTCTCCACATCCCTACGGAGCTCTTGCCACCCTCGGCAGGCATGGCCTCATAGTGGGAGCAGCTCCCCTTTCAGGCGACTGCTGCTGACAGAAAGGAGGCAAAGACTGCGCTGGAGTCTGGGTCACTGGATGATAAAGATGGCAAAGGAAGAGAAAGCGGTAGGCGAAACTTCCAGCAGCTGAAGAACAGGAAACAGAACCCGCGCTGCACAGACGCAGAAGGCAGCCCACCGGCAGTTACTGTGTTGGGGCCGGCGGGGACTGGAGCCGAGCTCCATTTGGAATGCAGCGAGAGCAGTCCTGCAAGACGGATCGCATTAATATGAAAAGAATATTATTGAAATCAAGAAGGTACAACAGAGGGCAACCAGAAAGATACAAGGACTCGAGCACCTTAATTATTTACAAAGGTTGGAAACAGAGTTGTTCTACTTTTCTCTGTTAAAAAAAAAGAAAAGAGAATGTAAAGGGAATTCACGAAGAATGTCCTGGATTCCAAGGCGGCAGGATAGAAGGAGCTTTGCAGGACTAAAAGCCAAAAACAAAGAAAAAAGAGGAGGCTGGTCCCTAAGCCCAGAAAGAATATGGTATTAAATAAGTTTCAGTGGGATTCCTTTACAAAGACAGGGGTAAATTTACAGTACAAACTACTATGCAGGTTCAGATTGCTAATATATGTGTACCGTACATAGGCCTATGTGTCTTTATACAAAGACTATATATTTTAAGGAGATAAGCATTACAAAGGAAAGTAATTACGGGGTGACACAATTGCAGATTCAACTAGACTTACAGAGATTTCCTGTTCTAAAATTTCCTGTGTTCTGCAGCCCTTTCATGTAATTTTCAATGTTTTGAGCACCCACTGGCAATACAGACTAAACACTGAAACAATCTAGGGTGATAGTCAAGTGAAACTTACAGGAAAGTAAATCCAAACGTGAGCTGTCAAAACACCGCTTAAAAAATCAGTACCCTGACACCCAGTCAAACCAAGGAAACGCTGCAGAATTCCTTCCAAGAAGGAAACCAGAGGCACTGAAAATTCCTATTACACTGGCCATCAGGTACCCAACCCACCCCAAACTCACAATGGACTCTGAAATTTTCAATCTATGTTGCATACTGTAACATAAACAAGGATTTGTTTAAATGCTTATCATACACTCTGCCATCTATTTTGAAACATGAAACAGAACTAAAAGGCTTGGTCCTTGTTTCCAAGAAGTTACTACTGTTTTTCTTGTTCACAGCTGAATCCCTAGGACTGAACACTGTATTTGATATTTAATAGATGCTCAATAAGTTGGAAATTTATAAGGAACAATGTCAGCTACTATTTATGGAGAACCTAGAGAGGATTAGGCTGTTTGAATACCTTCTTGCTTTTAATCTCCATGAAGACCCAGTGAAGTAGGTAGTTGAATTCCTATTTTATGAAGGCATGAAGATGCTAAGTCCATCATATAAGGGCACACAGCCTCTAAGTAACAGAAAGAGGGTTCAAGGACAGACCTATGCTCTTCCCTCAGGGCCATGATGAATCCTATAATCAAGCTGTAAAACTAAGATGCTGCTAAGTTGCTTCAGTTGTGTCCACCTCTGTGCGATCCCACAGACGACAGCCCACCAGGCTCCCCCGTCCCTGGGATTCTCCAGGCAAGAACACTGGAGTGGGTTGCCATTTCCTTCTCCAATGCATGAAAGTGAAAAGTGAAAGGGAAGTCACTCAGTCATGTGTCCGACTCCTAGCGACCCCATGGAGTGCAGCCCACCAGGCTCCTCTGTGCCAGGGTCCAGCCCGGGCTGATCCAGGGTATTCGAAGGAGAGACGGCGTAGGCGAGGATCAGGAAACAATTGCTTAATTAAATGTTAATTAAGGATATAAAGAGTAATAGAATAAGGATAGCTCAGTGAGGAAATTCAGTGGAGAAAAGAGGCTGAAATAAGGATAGCTCAGTGAGGAAATTCAGTGGAGAAAAGAGGCTGAATAATTCAGCCAGAAGGTAAGAGAAAGAACGACATGGTGAGACCAAGTTTCAGTGAACAAGGCCCGCGCTTTATTTTCCAAAGTAGTTTTTATACCTTAAGTTATGCATAGAGGATAATGGGGGAAGGGGTAGAGTCACGCAGCAAGCCAGGCTTTCTTCCTGCAAACTTATCATATGCAAAAGCTTAGGTGATTTGCATCATCTTCTGGCCTGGAGGCCTGTTAACATTTTAAGACCCTTTCTTCAGAAAACTTATTTTTCTCTAAAGGTGATAAGTCAAGCGCCACCCTCCAAAAGCATTAGATAAAGTTGCATTCCTACAGAGCAAAGGTGTGGTGGGCTATAACAAGAAAAAGAATTAACTCAAGGGTCCCAGGTTACAAACATTAAAGCTACTACTTACACCGATTATATTAATCAATACACTGCCAGGGACACAGCAGGTAAGGGATATGGAAACTTAGCAGCAAACATTGGCCCGACAAGTGAAAATCCCTTCACCAATACAATTTCTAATCAATCTTTTAACTACTCAAAAGAATCTGTGTTTAGACAGTTTAGAACATCTCCTGCCTCTCACAGTTGGGAGGCTCTGAACAATCACATGTGGCCTGAAAAACCTATTCAGGCAGGCTAGAGGATTTCCAAAGGAGTTTGTAGGTTAAACACTGTCACACCCAGGAATTATTAACTGGAGCTGTAAGCTAACTCTTTTTTCAGAGAGAGGTAGTGGGGGACAGCCCCCCGTAAAGTCAGAGGGTGCAGGTGAAAGCACAAAGCAGAAAGTAGGCAGACTCTGGTTTTGGGGCTAGATGCTCGAGAATTTTCAGGGGGACTCCTGAGGCTCGATCCCACCTTTGCGTGTGCCGAGCCTCCTTCCTCATGACCTTTGCCATGGGCGGAGCTCGCTCCCCGCACCTCTGTCCATGGGATTTTCCAGGCAAGAGTACTGGAGTGGGGTGCCATTGCCTTCTCCAAAACTAAGATAAATGCATGCAAAACAACAATAAGTGATACAAAATGCAAAATACTTTTAAGCTAGGGGATACGGCTCAAATGCCACATGTTGTGGAGATTCTGAGACAGTGAAGCTCAGAGTGATTAGGAGTGTCTTAGAGATGGGACCATAGAAAGGGCCTTGAACAATGAGAGGGTAGAGGCAGCAGTCACCCCAAACCTGCTGTGTGGTGAGAGGGTAGAGGCAGCAGTCACCCCAAACCTGCTGTGTGGTGAGAGGGTAGAGGCAGCAGTCACCCCAAACCTGCTGTGTGGTGAGCTCATGGCAGAAGTTAATGGCTGCAGACTGGAAATATCTGAATGAAGAGCCTCCCATAGAGGAAACTGGTTCACACACTTCCCTCATGGTAACCTCTTTGTGACTGGAAGAGGGAGACTGTTTAAAAACACTGACTCCGGTCTCTTAGACTTTGGCAGGGAAAGTTGATGTCATTCACAATAAGGAGAAGGCAAAGATTTCTACTGCCCCTTCCCATCTATGCCTAAGATTTCAGCAGACCCATGTCAAACAAGCAGTGGTAATGTCAAAATTTACATTAGTGTTTGGGACTGCTAAAACTGTGCTGTCCAGGACAGTGGGCACTGGTCATACAGGGCTGTGGAGCATGAGAAATGCGGTTGAACCGATTTGAGGTGTGCTGTATGTGAAAAAGCAGAGACATTACTTTGCCAACAAAGGTCTGTCTAGTCAAGGCTATGGTTTTTCCGGTGGTCATACATGGATGTGAGAGTTGGACTGTGAAGAAAGCTGAGCACCAAAGAATTTATGCTTTTGAACTGTGGTATTGGAGAAGACTCTTGAGAGTCCCTTGGACTGCAAGGAGATCCAACCAGTCCATCCTAAAGGAGATCAGTCCTGAGTGTTCATTGGAAGGACTGATGCTGAAGCTGAAACTCCAATACTTTGGCCACCTGATGCAAAGAGCTGACTCATTTGAAAAGACCCTGATGCTGGGAAAGATTGAGGGCAGGAGGAGAAGGGGACGACAGAGGATGAAATGGTTGGATGGCATCACCGACTCAATGGACATGGGTCTGGGTGAACTCCAGGAGTTGGTGATGTACAGGGAGGCCTGGCGTACTGTGGTTCATGGGGTCGCAAAGAGTCAGACATGACTGAGCAACTGAAGTGAGACGCTGAGAAATGGATGCTCAGGGCTGCCCTAGTGGCTCAGATGGTAATAGGGATGCAATGCAGGAGACCCAGGTTCAGTCCCTGTGTTGGGAAGATCCACTGGAGAAGGAAATGGCTACCCACTTCAGTATTCCTGCCTGGAGAATTCCAAGGACAGAGGAGCCTGGTGGGCTACAGTCCATGGGATCGCCAAGAGCTGGACATGACTGAGTGACTAACATATGGATGCTCAAGTCCTTTATATAATACAGCATAATATTTGCATATATCTAATGCACATCCTCCTGTATACTTTAAATCATCTCTAGATTATTTTTAATATCTTGTTGTTCAGTCGCTAAGTTGTATCTGACTTTTTGTGACCCCATGGACTACAGCACACCAGGCAGCCCTGTCCTTCACTGTCTCCAAGAATTTGCTCAAACTCAATGATTTGGTGATGCCATCCAACCATCTCATCCTCTGTCGTCCCCTTCTCCTCCTGCCCTCAATCTTTCCCAGCATCAGGGTCTTTTCCAATGAGTTGGCTCTTCACATCAGGTGGCCACATACAATCTAAATCCTATGTAAATAGCTCTTGATTTTTATTTATATACATCACTTTCTTCAAAATATGACCTATCCATAAATCTTTCCCTTGTTCCAAATTGTATGTGGAGGTGATGTAACAGACTAACTTATCCTTACATCTTTTTATGGTTGTTTGATTTTCTTGTTTTCTTTTTTTAATTTATAACTTACACATGATCATTCAAGTGGTGTGTTTGCACTATTTTCAGAACAATCATAACCAAAAAAATAAGCCCACATATAATATACATCTTTTCTCCTTGGATAGCTAGCTAAGTGTTCAGTGATTTGAATGAAGAGACAAGTTTTTTAAAAAATTCTAGTGAAAAAAAAAAAGTCACATGTTTCCTTCTAGACCACATGCAATTTCCACAGGTCTCTGAAGAAAAAAAAAAGCCTGAGGTATTTCTGAGGATTTCCAAGTCATCTCTCTCTAGTTCTTGCCACTCAAACTGTGATCACTGGCCAGTGGCCTCAGTCACACAGAAGCTTGTTATAAGTGTGGGTTCCCATGAGACCTACTGATTCCAAATTGACACTTTAAAATACCCCCAGCTGATCTCTATACACTGGAAAGTTAGGGAACCACTGCTCTAGATAGACCCACTCCAGTGTTCTTGCTAGGAGATTCCCAGGGACGGGGAAGCCTGGTGGGCTGCCGTCTATGGGGTCACACAGAGTCAGACACGACTGAAGTGACTTAGCAGCAGCAGCAGCAGCAGCAGCAGCTCTAGATAGACCTCACATATAGTGCCTAAATCCTGACAGAGTAGAATTGTAATCTGCCTACAGCGACATTTGGGGTTCAGAATCATAGGCAGCTCTTCTGTAAGAACTTCAGAACCCAGACAGCAAACATCTGTGACCCTCCCCCAACACTGAGTGGAATCATGGCGATCCTAAGGATAGCGTGTCTTCCTACATGATGGCGGAAATTCTGCAGCAGGCTCCCAAACTATTCTTCAGGGGCAGTCCTCACATAACCAGATGGATTGCCAGGCATTGCAGCCCACAGCCAGAGAAGAGTGCTCACCGGCCCTTATGAACTCTGTGGGGAGGAGTGTGAGGAAGGGTGTGCGGGTCTCAGGGTAGATAGAGACAGAAACCGAAAGGGCACAGAGACGGAGAGAGCAGCTTGCGTGCGCTGGGCAGCCAAGGGTGGACCACAGCCCAGAAGAAAGAGGAGGCCAGGAAAAAGCAGGGGGGTTAAAGACGCTCCTCGGTGACCCGAACCACACAGCGACCACACCCCGAGTCTGGACAACATCGGGTCTTTCAAGAATGGACAGCTTTCTTGGCTCTCCTAAAGGAGTTACCAGCCCACCCTGCAAAATCCTGCCACTTCCTGGCAGCTTTTAGGGCCAAAGAGCTGCCTATGATTCTGAACCCCAAATGTCGCTGTAGGGAGATTGCAATTCTACTCATTGCCCTCAGGCCATGAGTCCCATCAACATTTGCATGTCAATTTCAAAGTGGCAGTTGTGAAAGGAAAAGGTCCAGCTTCTCAATCTATTGCAGTAATAATAATAATAATAATAATAATATAAAGGTCTCTAACCTGTTAGCGATGCACTGATAAGCCCTGAGTTTGCCATTATTGGAAGAAATGATGCTGGGCCAGAAAGGAGACCACAGATTGATTGATTTTTTTAATTTAATATTGGTTCATGGGGAGCCTGGCTTCTTTATTGTGGCAGCACCTGCTCATGCCATTATAGTTACAAGGCCTGTTGGAGAAGCTTTTTGGTAAAGGCTTATTTCTATTATAAAAACCAGTTGGGGTGAGTGGTTAATATCCCAATAGTTTCCTATTATACTGGGCTCGATCAAGTCTGGCCCATATTGTTAATTCACACAAATATCTTTGCATGCACACACACACACATAAATGTTCTGCCAAAATCAACATCATTAATTAAGTTGTGGAGGAAATATTATCCAAGTCAGTTTTTCAATTAATCACTAACTTCAGGTCAACGATGTGAACAAACAAGTTGCTTAAAGCTAACGTTTTGAACATAAGTCAGTTCTAAAAGCTCAGTTTTTTTTTAAGATTTATTTATTTTTGACTGTGCGGGGTCTTTGTTACCACATGTGTGTTTCTCCAGTTGTGGCGAGCAGAGGCTGCTTCCCAGTTTCAATGCACAGGCTTGTCATCATGATGCCTTCCCTCGTTGCAGGGCACAGGCTTTACGTGTGCTGGCTTCTGTGGCTACAGCACGCAGGCTCGGTAGCTGTGGCTCTGGGCTCTAGATCACAGGCTCAACAGTTGTGGCAAGATGGACTTAGTGGATCCAGGACGTGGGGGATCGTCCTGAATCAGGGATTGAACCTGCATCTCCTGCATTGGCAGGCAGATTCCATGTCACTTGAACCATCAGGGAAGCCCCAAAGCCCAGTTATTTAAACAGCGTTGTATAAATACATATGTTTGAATTGTGATAAAACGACTTATCTAAAGCAACTCAGCGCATATATTTCCACTTACTCAAGGACAATACAAGAATATTATTATGCAATTCATGGTTCAATCAGTCAAGAAATAATTGTTAAGCACTCATTATGTGTGCTTCACTTACCCATGTGAATGTGTGAATTACCATTCGTAGTTGAAAATCCCAAACTCAGATATATACTAGAAAATATATATACTATTTGACAGTGCATGTAGATTCTATTTCCCTAGACCAATAGCTTGAAGTGGGTTTTGCCTTTGGAAGGGAAGCTTTCCATCCTACACCAAGCCATCTAGTGGTTGAGTGCACAGACTTGGATACACTTAGATCCCAGATCCTGTCTTGATCGTAGCCTCTTTTCAGCTATGTGACCGTGGGCTATGTGATTAGCCTCTCCACATTTCAGAGTACTTCATTATCCAACAAGAGGAATACTAGCATCTATCATCCTTGTTGTCGTAAAGATTAAATGAGGTAAAGTGAAAGAAAGTGAAGTCACTCAGTCGTGTCTGACTCTTTGCAGCCCCATGGACTGCAGCCCACCAGGCTCCTCTGTCCATGGGATTCTCCAGGCAAGAATACTGGAGTGGGTTGCCATTTCCTTCTCCAGGAGATCTTCCCAACCCAGGGACTGAACCCAGGTCTCCCTCATTGTAGGCAGATGCTTTACTGTCTGAGCCACCAGGGAAGTCTTAAATGAGGTAACAGATGGATAATTCCAAGGCAGGGGCAGGGGAAGTACAAAATGAGCCTAGAATATATTGTTGTTCTAAAAATATTGACTTGCTTCAAGAAGGACAGATACATGGGCCCCCAAAGATGCCTATATTCTAATCTTCAAGCTTCTGTATATGTTATCACAGGTGACAAGGGCATTAAGGTTGCAGATGGAATTAAGACTGCTACTCATGTGACTTTTAGAAGTTTATCCTGGATTATTCGGGTGGGCCCAATGCTACCTCAAACATCCTTGAAAGTGGAAGAGGAGGGGAAATAGGGTTTGGAGTCAGACAGAGACATGGAGATGCTAGTCTTCTGGCTGAGAAGGTGGAGAAAGGCAGCACCAGTCACGGGATGCAGCAACATCTAGAAGCTGAATGAGGCAAGGAAGTGGATTCTTCTCTAGTGCTCCCAGTGGGAAGACTGCCCCGCAAGACCTTCATTTTAGCCCAAGAAAGCCAACTTGAAAACTCCAACCTTCATAACTATGAGATAATAAACTTGTGTTGTTTAAACCATCAAGTTTGCGGTAACACAGCAATAGGAAACTAATTCATATGTCAAGGAAACAGGATCCACCTCGCTTTTCTAGTGAGGGCGAGGGCGATGAGGCAGCTGTCAGCCATTTCTAGTGAGGGCGAGGATGATGAGGCGGCTGTCAACCATTTCTAGTGAGGACGAGAGAGATGAGGCGGCTGTCAGCCATTTCTAGTGAGGGCGAGGGTGATGAAGCGGCTGTCAGCCATTTCTAGTGAGGGTGAGGGCGATGAAGCAGCTGTCAGCCATTTCAAGTGAGGGCGAGAATGATAATGCAACTGTTAACCATTCTGGGTGATTCTGGGAAATCTGGGTGAAGAGTATAAGGAAACTCTTCTGCTGAATGCAATTTTCACAATATGGCTGAAGTTATAGCCAAAGTAAGTTTTATAAAAGAGAGAAAAAAATGTTTTCACCGGGAGGAATCAGGTCTCCAGCATTCCTCCTGTACTCCCGACAACTGACGGTCCCTCTCTGATCTCAGAGAGAGATTGGCGTTTCATCCCCTCAAGTGGCTCTGGCCTGGGATCACCTGGAAAACAGAGAAAGCAGGAGAGTCCTGGCTTTGGAGACTGGAGTTGAGGATAAAGTCTACCGGCCAAATGGTGGGGCTCCTCCATCAAGCTTCAGGACGCAGACAGCCCGGTGTGGTGCCCCGACCCACCCAGTGGCAGAGCTTCGGTTAATCCTCTCCGGGTAAGCTGACTCATCCTAGAGAAGAGACCTATAGATAAGACAGTCGGGGCCACCACGTGAAAGCACAAGAGCGCTGCTCAGTGGAGCCCGGAAGCTGGTGATACTCACACACGGGGCGGTGGGCAGGATGACGCGTCTTCAAAGACGCCCACGGCTCAGTCCTCAGAACCTCATGTGTCAGTTTACATGACCAAGAGGGATTAAAGTGACAGACGGAATAAAGTTCCCAGTTCACCACCCCTAAAATAGATCGTTCTGGATTATCTGTTGGCCCAATGATAGATAGTGAAGTCGCTCAGTCGTGTTCAACTCTTTGCAACCCCATGGACAGTAGCCAACCAGGCTCCTCCGTCCACGGGATTTTCCAGGAAAGAATACTGGAGTGGGCTGCCATGTCCTTCTCCAGGGGATCTTCCCAACCCAAGGATCGAACCCAGCTCTCCTGCATTGTACGCAGACGCTTTGCCATCTGAGCCGCCGGGGACTTCCAGTGTCACCACAAGGATCCTTAAAGGATAGAGGCAGAGGGAAGTCAGAGGGAGAGGTGACTGGGAAAGCTGGTGTGCGTTGTGAAAAGCTTAACCTGCGATTGCTGGGTTTAAAGATGGAGAACCATCTTTAAAGGGGACCCAGGGGATGAAGGCAACCTCTAGAAACTGGAAAAGCCAAAGAAACAGATTCTCCGCTAGAGCTTCCACGAAAGAGGGCAGCCCTGCCAATGCCACGGCTTTAGTCCAGTGAGACCCTGTTGGACTTGCACCTGCAGGATTGTTAAGGTAGTAGCTTTGTGTTGTTTTACGCCTTGCATTTTTGGTAGTGTGTTCGGCCAGCAGTAGGAAACAATACACACATGCACAGCTTCTAACTGGCTTCATATAGTTTCATCTTAAATATGAATCTGTACCCAAGAATCACCAGAGACTTGAGAAGTTCTTCTAATATGAAGGACAAAGACAAAAACAAATAGAAGAAACACCAACAACACAGAAGGCCATAAAGCTTCCAAAAAATAAATTAAAGGCCAGAATGTTTAAAAAAAAATAAATCCATGAAATGACAGAATGCTATTTATTTATTTATTGTATTTATCTTGATATTTGCAAAGCACTCAATATATGCCAGGCAATACACTAAGTGCTCCACAAATATTAAACCATTTAATCATCATAACAACCCTGTGAGTTAGGTTCTGTTATCCTTATTTTACAGATGAGGAAACAGATACAGAGAGGTTAAATAACTTGACCAAGATCACGGAGCAGAGCCTGGTTATGAATACAGGTAATGTGCTTCCAGAGTCCACAGAAGAATATTTCGGAATTAAAAATATAATGGCAGAAACTGAAAAAATACTGAAAAGGCTGAAATATATAGTTGAGACGATATTTTAGAATGGAGAAAAATATGTAAAGAGGTCAAAAATAGGAAAAAAGATATAAGAAACTCAGGAAGTTCAGCATCCAATCTTTTCAGAAAATGAGACCAGAGAAGAGAGATAGGAAGAAATTTTAAAAGAAAACCACTGGACTCTGTGGCCAGAATTTGAATATTTTTTACTCTTGTAATTTGGTATCACTATATGTTCAGCATGAAGGTGTTCTAAAGCGTGTTTCTGACCTCACTGATGATGATAGTTCTTACTGTTATTTCCTTAGCTGATACTTAACTTGCTCATGTTTCAGATTTTATCTAAAATAATAAACATATTAACAAAAAAAAAAAAGAGAGAAACTATTGGAGAAATTTTTCAGAATATCAGGATTTGAATTTCCAAATTGAAAGGGACTATGGAGTATCCTGCACAATAAATTTTAAAAAATTATTTGTAAATGCTATGGACTATTGGGCTTCCCCAGTGGCTCAGCAGTAGAGAATTCTCCTGCAATGCAGGAGACTCGGGTTCATTCCCTGAGCTGGGAAAACCCCCTGGAGAAGGCCGTGGATCCAGTGTTCTTGCCTGGGGAACCTGTGAACAGAGGAGCCTGGCGGGTATAGCCCGTGGGGTTGCAGAGTCAGACAGGACTGAAGTGACTGAGTGCACACAAATGCATGGGCTGTTACTGTCCTCATACAGTTCACATGTTGAGATCTATTTCCCCACTGGATGTGGATGTAGGGCCTTTGAGAGTTGGTTAGGTCATGAAGGTGGAGCCCTCATGAATGGGATCAGTGCCATAATGAACAAGACCCCAGAGAGCTTCCTCAGCCTTCCACACCTGTGAGAACACAGGGAGAAGGCAGCTGTTTATGACTCAGGAAGTGGGCTCTCACCAGACACAGAATCTGCTAGAGCCGGGATCATGGACTTAACTTCCAGAACTGTCAGAGATATATTTCTGCTGTTTATAAACTACCCAGGATACAAATATCTTGATATAGCAGGCCAAGTGAACTCAGAAGTCAAACCACACTGAAATTTCAAGATAGTATGCATAAAGAGGCCCTAATAAGTTTCTAAAGGGAAATAAAATGATCCTATTCAAGGGATTGACAAAAATAATGACATCAGATTTTTTTTTTAAATGGCACCATTGAAAGCCAGAAGACAATAAAGCAATGACGTCAAAACCTCAAGAGAAAATGAGGTTCACGTTAGAATTCTATACCCAGCCAAACCACCAGTCAAGGGTGAGATAGAATGAAGACAGTTTAAGATATACAAGGTCTCAAAAACTTTACTCCTATGCACTCTTTCTCAGGAAGAACATTAGTGTAACACCCAAGAAAACATGCAAGTGAAACCAAAAAAAAGAAAACATGGAAAGGAAGAAAGGAGCAATTCCAAAGGTGGTGGTGAAGCGAGGTCTCCAGTATAGCTGTGCAGTGAGTTCCCATGCACAAAAAGGAGGGTCAAGGGTGCCAGTCTCCTCAGTCCAGTCACTCAGTCGCGTCCGACCCTTTGCGACCCCATGGACTGCAGCATGCCAGGCCTCCCTGTCCATCACCAACTCCCGGAGTTCACTCAAACTCATGTCTGTGAGTCTGTGATGCCATCCAACCATCTCATCCTCTGTCGTCCCCTTCTCCTCCTGCCTTCATCTTTCCCAGCATCAGAGTCTTTCCTAATGAGTCAGTTCTTCACATCAGGTGGCCAAAGTATTGGAGCTTCAGCTTCAGCATCTGTCCTTCCAATGAACACCCAGGACTGATCTCCTTTAGGATGGACTGGTTGGATCTCCTTGCAGTCCAAGGGACTCTCAAGAGTCTTCTCCAACATCACAGTTCAAAAGCATAAATTCTTCAGCACTCAGCTTTCTTCACAGTCTAACTCTCACATCCATACATGACCACTGGAAAAACCATAGCCTTGACTAGACGGACATTTGTCGGCAAAGTAATGTCTCTGCTTTTCAATATGCTATCTAGGTTGGTCATAACTTTCCTTCCAAGGAGTAAGCATCTTTTAATTTCATGGCTGCAATCACCATCTGCAGTGATTAAAAATAAGAGTAACTGGTACCTAACATGTTTGATTGAACTGGAGGCGTGTTATGCTTTTTAGAGTGTGAAGAATTAGTGATAGTTATGTAACAAGCTAACTTAAAAAAAAATGATGCAATTATTAACTCTGAGAAAAACCAAACAAGACATAAAAGTGTCATCTGTAATATTTACAAGGTCATAATAAAGCAAATGCTGAAATTGAGTTTTTCAAAAGCTTTGAAATAACTATAATTAAAGGAGGGGGAATTAGGAAAGATGCCATTGTAAAGCCAAATCCTCATCTTCCAAGGCAGGAAGTCAGTAAATAACATTTAAAGTGAAAAATTAGAGATATAGTAATATAAGCTTGTTATTTTAAAATATGGAGGTAAATAGCAGAATAAACAACTAAAATAGTTAAAAGTGATTATCTCTGGGGATGGGGCATTCAAAGTTGAAGAAATTGGAACAGGAAAATAGTATTTCATTATCAACCTTGTACTATAATAATAACAATACAGCTTTTCTTTTCTTTTCCCCATTCATCAATTTATTATGCTATGTACAAGCATCATTTAGATAAAAATTAGACATAAATATCTTGAACAGCCTTTAGCACATAGCATGTGCTCAGTGAATGTTTGATGCTGATGTTGACGCTGCTGTGATCTGTGTTAAAGCTGCAACACTTAAAAGCAGAACCAATCCCCAATCTGCGTAACAACCCTAAGGTAAATTATTTCATACTTTTCTATTTCTCCACTCAGAAGTAAAAATGTAGAGTGACTCAAATTCACTAAGCATAATACTCTCTAAGGACCATCCACATTGTTGCAAAAAGGAAGAACTTCATTCTTTTTATGGCTGAGTAGTATTCCATTTTATATATTATGTACATTGTATATATTAAGTGTATATTATATAATATGTACACCATCTCCTTTATCCATTCATCTGTAGATAGACATTTAGGTGGCTTCCATGTCTTGGCTGTTGCTTTTTTACATATTTTAATTTTATTGGAGTACAGTTGATTTACAATGTTGGGTTAGTTTCAGGCGTATAGCAAAGTGACTCAGTTATACATATATTCATTCTTTTTTAGATTATTTTCTCATGTGGGTTATCACAGTGTATTGGGTAGAGTTCCTTGTGCTATACAGAAGGGCCTTACTGACTATCTATCTTATACAGAGAGTGTGTGTATGTTCACCTCACACTCCTGATTTTATCCCTCCCCTTGGCTATTGTTAATAATGCTTCCATGAAAATTGGGATGCTTATCTTTTTGGATTTTCATCCTTTTTGGATATATGCCCAGGAATGGGATTGCTGGATCATATGGATTGCTGAATGCTATATAGTTATAACTTTTTGTAAAATGAATGTATATTTATTTTTAAAAATTACAAAGAATAAATGTCATTTGAAATTCTGTTTAAGTAGAGATAATCACAACTAACACTTGCTGAACCCCTCATTATTATGTAAAAATATATATAATATTTTTGTGGTTCTTATTATCTATTAATCAGTTGGTAAAGAATCTGCCTGCAGTGCAGGAGACCCAGGTTCGATCCCTGGGTTGGGAAGATCCCCTGGAGAAGGAAATGGCGACCTGCTCCAGTATCCTTGCCTGGAAAATCTCATGGACAGAGGAGCCTGGTGGGCTGCAGTCCATGGGGTCGCAAACAGTCAGGCATGACTGAGCACCTAACACTTACTTACTTAGTTACTATACACAATTACATATAAATTAACTATACTATTTATGCTACTTTATAAGCTGCTTTCATCAGCCAGTAATATGGCCATGTTTCCACAACCAATAGATGTATATTTACATCATTTATTCAAAAATATGCATTGCCAACATACACCATAAGTTATAAACCACTCCCCTTTTGATAGACGTTTAAGTTGGCCTCATATTTCAATATTATATGCCACATTTCAGTGAGCATCCTTGTTAATGTGATATTGAATTCTTGATGTCCAAAGCCTCTTTTCACCAAATTCAATATTTGAGATAGAAAGAATCCACTAGATTCATAAAATGGTCACCTCATTGCAAAACTTCATAAAGTAAAAGAATTTGAGATGAGCTGAAGTTATTATAAAACCTAGCTCCTGATCTTGGGTCTTGAGGTTGAATATAATAAAACGTTCTCTTACACAGCTTGTGTCACATCACAGGAGTCTAAAATTTGGTGTCTATGCCTGCACAGATGCCCTTTTAAACTTATTATGCTATTATCAACCTACAGTACTATATTTTTAGAACACTGGGAAAATCATTTTCCCATAAGTTTTCTTAACATCATAATTTGATAGTTAAATCAGTCATCTATGCTTTGCAGATAAAAAATTTAAATACTTAACCTAGGGTGTAATTTCTGCTGCTGGATTTTCAATGTCCACCATCCCAAGGTTGAGTTTGGTAGGAAGTGAGAGAAAAAATGAAAACTCATATCGTGGTCTGCTCAGTCATTTGGGCAAGCAGACTCTGAAAGCTTATAGAAATTCTTGCACTGAGTTTACCTTCCTCCAACAAATTATTTCAATAACAAAGAATTTATTAAGGTCAGTGTCTTCATGCCTTTCCCTCCCTGTGTATAATATTAGCTTTGCAGTGTAGACAAGCATGAATTTGAGAGTATGCCTCTGTAGATGGATGGCCTTATGGTCTCTGGATGAAATGTACTCAATACAGAAGGTGTAAGGTGGTATTTGGTATGTAAAATAGAATCCTAAAATTGTGAAGCAAATTCTATCCTAGGAACACCAGGCACTGAACGGTAAACAAACATAAACAAATAAGCTTTAAATCATTCATTTCTGTTTCCAAGAATATTAAATCCACCACTTAAAGGCTTCTTATTTCCTTCCCCCTTTTGGAGGCTGTCCTTCCTTGTCTACATTTCTTGATATATGTTGGCCTCGTCACACACTCTACAGTCATAAAAATCTCAGGGAAAACATTTCACCACTTGACAGACCATTCTGAACTTGGCTGGCTCCAGGAGCCACGGGGTGCCATCTGTTTGCTACGACTCCGCGGGTATCCAGAGGGCTCTTCTCCACGACAGGGATGATGTCAAGGGCTCTGCAGTGAAAGCGCTCACTCTCGGACCTCTCCCAACAGCCGAGACGCTCAAGCACCTTCCGGTTTCCAGGAATCTCAACGGGGCCCCGTTTAGACTCTGTCGGATGTTACTGGAGAAGGAGATGAGGACCAAATAAACAGACGTCAACACTTGTCCTTCGTCAGGCCCTGAAGTCAGATTCCTCAGGAAACAGACTCTGACGCAGGTTTAGGCACAGCGGACGCACTGGGGTGTGCTTCGAAGGGCCAGGACCCGGAAGAGGGAGCGGTCAGACTTGAACGCGCCTGCGGCAAACACCTCAGTCTGCTCATCAGCGAGCCCCAGAGCCGGGCCGGCTCTCCCGGGCTCTCCCTGAATCGCGGCACAGGGCCCTGCCTTTACACCCTGCATCAGCCAGTCACTGGCTGTAGGCTGGCCCGGGAGGAAGTGTAACCTGCTGGGAGGGCGCGCCCTCTGATGATGGCAACCCCAGGACAAGCTCTTAGCGGAGAGCTCTCAGCAGCACGGGGGTGGGTGCCTGGTTCCGGAGGGGCCATCAGCAGTGCATGAAAGCATCCCCTCCACTCTCCTGCCCTCGGGAATTCCCAGCTGTCCCGGGAAGCCAGCTCCATATGCAAAGTTTCAGTCTGAACAAATGACCACCGTCTTTAGACATGGGAGGGCATAGGAAGGCGGGTATCAGAGAGGGACCCCCAAGGGAAGGGGATCCTCAAGGGCAGAGACCCTGCAACTACAGATACAGTAACTATGAGAACTGCTGCAGGTTTGAAAAGCCACCCCAGATGAAGGACCATCACAGGGTCTGTGGTGAGTGTGTTTAAACGAGCGGGAGTCCCCCTGGGTCATGAATGGGAAATTAAACAGCAGGGTATCACCAGCACCATTTATACCTGAGGTTCCCTTAAGTTTCCATATAGGTGTCCGGTCCATATCCTGGAGCCCACCTCTGATGTCACCACCAGTGTAACAGCAAAGAACATTGTGTATGCTATTATAGATTAGTCACTAAAGGGATGTCACCTGTAAGCTTAAAATAAGCACAACAGCCCATCTCTGGGACCCCTGCCCCCCAGGCAATGAGCATTAAGCTAAAATACCTTTGTTTATACCACAAGAAACATCCTGACCAGGCCCACCTGTGAATGACTGCAGGAAGGAAGAAATCAGCACATCCCCTCCGGAGGCCGGGGGCTCCCTAGGTGGCACTAGTGGTAAAGACCCCGTCTGCCAATGCAGGAGACAGAAGACTCAGGTTCGATCCCTGGGTTGGGAAGATCCCCTGGAGGTGGGCATGGCAACCCACTCCAGTGTTCTTGCCTGGAGAATCCCATGGACAGAGGAACCTGGCGGGCTACAGAGTCAGACCAACTGAAGTGATCAACTTAAGGTTGCAAAGAGTCAGACCAACTGAAGCAACTTAGCATGCACGCTGTCTGGAAGCTGATGGGAACCAGGAAGTGCTTGACTTTACTCCCTCCCCTTTCAGTATAAGAGGAGCCTAAATTCTAACTCAGGCAAGGTGGTTCTTCAGGAAATGAGCCCACCAGCCACTCAGTTTGCTGACTTTCCAAGCAAAGTCATTATTCCTTGCCCCAACTACTTACCTCTTAATTACTGGTCTGTCATGAGGTAAGCACTGTGAGCTTAGACTCAGTAACAGCAGTACCCAAAAATGTCACAGCTTCCTGCTTCTTCTACTTGGAAGTGCTCTCTGGACCCTGTAGTGATGAGCAGACTGGAAAAACCTGTGTGCTACTACTCCAGAAAAGACCCTCAAACAAAGAGGAATGGAAGTTGGTGGATAAATACCCCAGCCATCTTCCTCTTGGAGACACAGTTACAAAACAGGCTCTGGACAGTATCCCCAGTTATCTGCAATGGAAACCCCCTCATTAATACACCATTTGCTTCCCTGGTTTTTCCAGTAGTCATGTATGGATGTGAGAGTTGGACCATAAAGAAGGCTGAGTGCCGAGGAATTGATGCTTTTGAATTGTGATGCTGGAGAAGACTCTTGAGAGGAGTCTTCTCTTCTGCAAGATCCAACTAGTCAATCCTAAAGGAAATCAATCCTGAATATTCATTGGAAGGACAGATGCTGAAACTGAAGCTCTAATACTTTGGCCACCTGATGCGAAGAGCTGACTCATTTGAAAAGACCCTGATGCTGGGAAAGACTGAGGGCAGGAGGAGAAGGGGAAGACAGAGGATGAGATGGTTGGATGGCATCACCAACTCAATGGGCATGAGTTTGAGTAAACTTCAGCAGATAGCAAAGGACAGGGCAGCCTGGTGTGCAATCCATGGGGTCACAAAGAATTGAACATGACTCAGCAACTAAACAGCAACAGCCACCACCTCCACTTTGGGTGAAGCCCAACTTAAGTGGGTAATTGAAACGTAATTTCATTTTTACTGACAAAGTCTCTAAAAGTTGGGTGTAAATAGATCCTTGCTTGGATTGCCTTCTCCTGACATTCTCCCAAAATTCTAGAAAATAATGCCCTCTGGGGCATCCCCTTTCTGGCCCCTTACGTATAGAAATGATGGATAGATAGATATATAGATACTTAGATACACAGATAGATAGGGATATTCTGGTTTTTTTTTTTTTTACTATTTTTGCCCATGTATAAAAGCCTGCAGAATGTGTGTTGAGAGCAGACTCTAGCAGTGTAACCAGACTGCATAGTCTAGTGTGACCCTGGCTGCCTGCTGCCCATCCTCCACCCTTCTGTTCATCACATTGTGGATTTCCTTTAAGGAAGCTCTCCTGCCCACACTTAGTCCCTATGGACTCAAAGAGTGGGCCCTCCTGAGCCACAGCCTTCCAGAAGCAGGGGATCTGCAGCATCATGCAGCTGTCTACACCCTACTTTCCCCTGCCCATGGCTTCCGGTTACATTTAAAATATAACTCGAACTATTTCCCTGACTGCTCTAGAATGAGTGTTTGAATGTCCTCCCAAATCCATATGTTGAAACCTTACCCCCAGTGTGATGGCATTAGAAAGTGAGGGCTTTGGGAGGTAATTAGGCTATGAAGTTGGAGCTTCCATGAATGAGATTAGTGCCCGCATACAAGTGACCCCAGAACTCCCTCACCCCTTCCGTCCCACTGAGAAGACGGCCATCCATGACCCAGGAAGCGTGTCCTCACCGGACACCAAACCTGCTGGTGACTTGCTCTTAGACCGCCCAGCCTCCAGAACTGTGGGAATGAATTTCTGGCGTTCGGAAGCCACTCAGTCTATGATGTCCTCTGCTGTCTCATGTCCTTCTCCCCCCATTCAGTCTGGCTCTTCTCAGACTTGCCGTAGGCTGTCACAGTAGCACTGTACCTGCAAAATTCTTTTCCCAAATCTTTATTCACCTGCTGCTCCTTCTTTATTTTATTTTTTTTTATTGAAGTAGACTTGGTTTAAAATGCCTGGTTAGTTTCAGGCGTGCATCACAGCGACTTAGTCATCCATATATACCTACGCACTTTTCAGATTCTTTTCCATGTGGTTTATCACAAGATATTCAGTGAAGTTCCCTGTGCTATGCAGTAGGTCTTTGTTATTTACTTTATAACAGTAGTGTGTATGTGTTACTCTCAGATTCCTGATTTGTTCCTCCCCACTTTCCCCTTCGATAATCATGAGTTTGTTTTCTGTGTTTGTGGGTCTATTCCTGTTTTGTAAGTAAGTTCATCTGCATTTTTTTCAGTCTACATATAAGTATATATGGCATATACATATAAGCATATAACCTCCTGAGAAATCTGTGGGCAAGTCAAGAAGCAACAGTTAGAACTGAACATGAAACAACAGACTGCTTCCAAATCGGCAAAGGAGTACATCAATGCTGTATATTGTCACCCTGCTTATTTAACTTCTATGCAGAGTACATCATGAGAAACGCTGGGCTGGATGAAGCACAAGCTGGAATCAAGATTGCCTGGAGAAATATCAATAACCTCAGATATGCAGATAACACCACACTTATGGCAAAAAGTGAAGAACTAAAGAGCCTCTTGACAAAAGTGAAAGAGGAGAGTGAGAAAGCTGGCTTAAAATTCAACATTCAAAAAACTAAGATCATGGCATCCAGTCCCATCACTTCATGGCAAATAGATGGCGAAACAGCAGAAACAGTGAGAGACTTTATTTTCCTGGGCTCCAAAATCACTGAAGATGGTGACTACACCCATTAAATTAAAAGATGCTTGCTCCTTGGAAGAAAAGCTATGACCAACCTAGACAGCATATTAAAAAGCAGAGACATTACTTTGCCAACAAAAGTCCGTCTAGTCAAGGATATGGTTTTTCCAGTAGTCATGTATGGATGTGAGAGTTGGATGATAAAGAAAGCTGAGCACCAAAGAATTGATGCTTTTGAACAATGGTGTTGGAGAAGACTCTTGAGAGCTCCTTGCACTGCAAGGAGATCCAACCAGTCCATCCTAAAGGAAATCAGTCCTGAATATTCATTGGAAGGACTGATGCTGAAGCTTAAGCTCCAATACTTTGGCCACTTGATGCGAAGAACTGACTCATTAGAAAAGACCCTGATGCTGGGAAAGATTGAAGGCGGGAGGAGAAGGGGACGGCAGAGGATGAGATGGTTGGATGGCATCACCCACTCGATAGGCATTAATCTGAATAAGCTCCAGGAGTTGGTGATGGACAGGGAAGCCTAGCATGGTGCAGTCCATGGGGTCTCAGGAAATTGGACAAGACTGAGCGGCTGAACTGAACTATAAGCCATATCATATATTTGTCTTTCTTTGTCACTTAGTATGATAATCTCTAGATCTATCCGTGTTGCTGCAAATGACATTATTTCATTGGTTTTATGGCTGAGTAATATTTCATTATGTATACATGCCACATCTTCATTATCCCTTCATCTGTTGATCAAATTTAGTTTGTTTCCTTGTCTTGGCTATGGGAAATAGTGTTGCAAGGAACATTGGAGGAACATGTATCTTTTCAAACTAGAGTTTTCTTGGATATATGCCAAGGAGTGGGATTCCTGGATCATATGGTAATTCTACTTTTAGTTCATTAAGGAACCTCCATACTGGTCTCAAACTTAATATCACCTCCTCAGAGACGGGTTCCTTGACCACTCAATCTGGGGTATCAAACCCCTCAGCCACAATTGTATAACTCTGTCCAATATTTATCACAGCCCAGAACAACATGAAGTTACCTCATTTATTAATTTATTCATTTATGGTCTGATGTACCTTCAATAGTATAAGCTCCATGACAGCGTATGATCCTCATTTGCTCTGTTATCGTCAGCACACAGAATAGTACCTAGACTATTCTAGGAATTCAATAAAAATACTTAATAAATGAACAAATGAAATATTTTGTGCTTATATAACAAAACATAAGCTTTGAGCAAAAAATATGAAACATCCAAAATGTTATAGTCATTGTTTTCAAACATCTTAAAATCAAAGACAAAAGTATTAAATACACATGGTGCATTACAATCATTAAGATGAGTTTCCAATAATCCCTCTGCATTACCTACAGATGTAAGATCTAAGGGTCCTGTTGATTCCAAACTTCCTTCACACTATGGATTTCATTATCCCAGATTGAGTTATTTGCAGCTTTGCAATGTTAAAATAATAACAGGCTAGTTAATAAAAATAATATAATGACAAGAAAAGCAAGTTGATGTTGCCATTCTCCTTGATTTAGCGGGTCCTCCAGGTGGGGGATTGAAAGGCAGCTGATTTCCGAGTCAGGCCAAGAATTCCATCATAGTTATAGATACTTCAAGTCAAATCAGCAAAATGTGCCCTCAGAGGTAACCCATAAAATATGTTTTGCTAAATACTACCAGGCAAGGAGCAGAGAGAAACAGGTGTGCCAGCAGGGATATGCATTGTTTTTACAGGACAAAAAGGAGCAAAAGCTGAAAGATTTGGCCTCTCAGAGCAGTGACTTTGTGAGCCTGCAGTGATTTATTTGATGGGGAAGAGGAGGACTGACCCCCCTCCTCCATAGGATCAGCTCGTTGATTATAAACACTCAATAACTTTCAGGTTGAAAATGCATTTTCTCCCCTAGCCTATATGTTTCTGACGCTTGCTTTATTATTTCCTATTAGGAAATGCTATTTAATTCCATCCACAGCTTGGCGACCTTTGTGTGGCTTCCCCACTTAGGAAATTTACAAGTAAATCACCAAGAAGTATGTACACATACACTTATAAAATATACATGTGCTTGTAAATGAAAATGCACCAAACGGCAAAAAAAAAAAAAAAAATGCTACATGCATTGCAAAAACTGGGCATATTGTGCATAAGAGGTGGGAGGCAGGTGTTTGGGAAATCTTCACACCATCCCAATATTTTTCTAATGGTTTCCATTTCCAATGCAAGGGAGAATTTGGAAAACATTAGCCACTGTGGTGTGCTCTGAGCTGTGACATGTAGCTGGCAACGTGGTGGGTGGGATGCCCCCCTTTTTTTCCCTCTAACAAAGAAATAGGGTGAGTTTATTAAAGCATAAATGCCATTTTCATCCTGCAATGATGACTGCGTGGCTGGGATCCCTGAGGTACAGAGGCAGTCAAAGCAAACAGCTGTGCCACCTACTTGCAACAGTTGTACGCCCACCACACAGCTCGGAGGGGAGGAGCAGGTCAAAGAGAGTCATAAAGAGGATGGGGAGGGGGGGCGCGTGGGGGGCACCTCTCTGAGCTTGCTCCCCATCGCCCGAGGGAAAATCCAGCCCTTCAGAGGGTAGGTATTATGCACACGCCGCTCAGAACGCTGGGCATTCTCTTGCAACTCGTCTCCTATAAACCACCTACTGCATTTTTACATCCTCCAGTCACACAGACCAAAACAGTGTTTAGCAAATTAACAGAACGCTAAATAAAAGGCGCATCAACCAACCTAGCAGGCAGCCTGTCGATGGCTCTGAGTGGGGGGTGGCGGTAAGTGTCGTTGGGGTGGCGAGTGGTGGCTTCAACATCTGAGTCTGTTTGCGGGTTTGGGGAAGGATGGGGTGCTCTGGCCATGCTGTCATTGCGTGTCATTGGTGGAGCCCAGGGGTCGCTCCACACCGCCTGTGTCAGCAGAGCACGTGGTGGGGTTGGGGGTTCCCCAGGAAGGAGTCTGTGCCCCGCTTTGTGGACGACCAGGGGAATGCCTCCTGTCACTCAGCCTGGAAGAGGCGGCCGGTGGAGAAGCATCCCCCCTTAGCTAGCCCTCCTCTTCGCCTCTTCTGTGCTCTAGGGCACCTCGTGGGAGGAGACTGAAGTGAAAAGTCTGAGACAAGAAAAAGCAGAAAAAATGCCTTTCCTCTGAAACGAGGCTGCCTGCCACCCCTTTCTTCGAAAGGCTCGCGAATGAGCAAGGACCCAGCCCGACATGTTCATCTTGTGATCAGCTCCATGCCTCGTGAGATGACCCTGCAGAGCAGGGTCAGGAGGAAACAGCGTTCAGTGGGCCCAACTGGAACTGAACCTCTAACCTCAGTGACAACATGTCCTAATCAATGAAGGTCACGCTGACCTAAGACGCTGCCCCGAAGCACTGACGCTCAGGGGCTCCACAGTAGCCCTGGACATCACTGATTCTCTTCCCCTGCAGGCTTCCCTCCCCACGGCCACCTGCTCCCATCAAACGTCTCCTCCACACTGTGTCACAAATATGGGACAGAGGCTCTCGGCTTTTAAAAACCGCCTCCATTTCGTCAACACCATTCAGGGCAGGCCTTCTCTGTGCCAGGCACTGTTCCAGAGACGTGTGAGTGGATGTGAATGGGATACGTCAGTGGAATAAAAGGGTCAGGGATCCCTGCTTTGAAAGAGATTATATTCTAGCAAGAGAAGACAGACCATGAACAATAAACACAATGCATTCAACAAGAAATGCGTTGGAAAAAGAGAAGGTCAGGCAGAATAAGAAGGAAGCAGGATTACCATACACTCTGGCAATCCCACTCCTGGGCATATATCTGGAAAAGACAAAAATTCTAATTCAAAAAGATACATGCATTCCTATGTTCAGAGCAGTACTGTGTACAATAGACAATATGTGGAACCAACCTAAATGCCCATCAACAGATGAACAGATAAAGAAGATGTGGTATATATACACAATGGAATATTACCCATCCATAAAATACAATGAAATAATGCCATTTACAGCAACATGGATGGATCTAGAGATTGTCATAGTGTGGTATCAGTATCAGTTCCATCGCTCAGTCATGTCCACCTCTTTGTGACCCCATGAACTGCAGCACGCCAGGCCTCCCTGTCCTTCACCAACTCCCGAAGCTTACCCAAACTCATGTCCATTGAGTTGGTGATGCCACCCAACCATCTTATCTTCTGTCGTCCCCTTCTCCTCCAGCCTTCAATCTTTCCCAACATCAGGGTCTTTTCAAATGAGTGAAGTAATTCGAAGACAAATATCATATGATATCACTTATACATCATATCTAAAATAATGATACAAATGAACTTACAAAACAGAAACAGACTCACAGAGAGAATAGACTTATGGTTATCAAAGGCGAAATGGAGGAGGAAGGATAAACTGGGAATTTGAGATTATCAGATACACACTGCTGCTGCTAAGTCGCTTCAGTCGTGTTTGACTCCGTGCAACCCCATAGACGGCAGCCCACCAGGCTCCCCCATCCCTGGGATTCTCCAGGCAAGAACACTGGAGTGGGTTGCCATTTCCTGCTCCAGTGCATGAAAGTGAAAAGTGAAAGTGAAGTTGCTCAGTCGTGTCCAACTCTTTGCGACTCCATGGACTGCAGCCCACCAGGCTCCTCTGTCCATGGGATTTTCCAGGCAAGAGTACTGGAGTGGGTGCCATTTCCTTCTCCAGAACAGATATACACTATTATATATCAAATAGATAAACAAAGACCTACTGTATAGCTCAGGGGTCTATATTCCATATCTTATCATAACCTCCCAAGGGAAAAGAATCTGAAAAAGAAAAAATATATATATATATATCACTTTGCTATACATCCAAAATTAACACATTGTAAATCTACTTAAAAAAAAAAAAAAAAAGAAGAAGCATGAGTGCAGAGGTTGAGCAAGTGGCCCCTTTCAAAGATCAGTCAGGATTCTTGTCACTGAGAAAACCCTGGAGGCGAGACTATCAGGGGTGGACGATGGGAGCGTGTGCACAGCTAGGGCTGAGGCCAGGGCTGGACTGGCCCACTACCAGGAGAGTCCATGAGGCTGGACGGGTTAGCAGGGAACGGGTGAGGGGCCTGGAGCTGGTGGAAGCAGACCACGTAGGCCCTGCTAACTGCTCGGAGGACTTGGCTTTGACACTGAGGAGTGAGGGGCCTGGCGGGGTCCCCAGGAGGAGCAGCACAGTCTGACTGGTGCATTAGGAGGGGCCGTGTGGCTGTTCCGGGCACTGGGCCCGACTCCAATTCCCCTCTGTGTGTGGACAGCCGTCCCCTGAGGGCCAGCCTCCTGGGAGACAGCTCCACGCATGACCTCCGTTTTCTCCTCTCTCATTGCTCCCTCAACCTGCCTTCTGTACTGGTGGGTACCAATTCTGACAAGGACCCCTGGGTAGGAAAACCCCAAACCAACCTCTTTGTTCTTACTTTCCCTATACTGATGACCTTTCCTCCACGAAACTCTCTCCTACCCTGATTATCACCATGCTCAACTCTTTTCCTTGAATCACCTTCTTTCTCAACCTGGCTCTCAGACGTTTGTGCTGCTCATTGGATATACATCTTCTCACTGGATATACATCTCGGGGGGAGGGAGCAATTCCTTTCTTTTCCAGGAGCTACATTTTCATTGTTCTGTTGATGACGGCAAAGTTGTTACTTCCACCCCCAGTCTTCCTCCTGACATCCAGACCCGTACACAACTGCTTATTGGACATCTTGACTTGGCAGTGGAGGGCCCCACGTTTCTCTGTAGGAAAGGTTCAGAAACAGCACTCAGGAGGAAGGGAAGGACTGGATTGTATAAAAACTGTCTTTGCACTGCATAGATTTTTTTTTTTTTACTACAATTGTGTGTATAGGTGGGGTAGCCAAACAGAAAGCTAATGAAAACCAGGAGAAGGCTATGAGCCACTCTGCCTCATGTACAGTATTACAAGCCTCCATCCACAGTTCTTCAAGCACTCTGTCTATCAAGAATAGCAAAGAGAGATAAGAAAGCCTTCCTAAGCAATCAATACAAAGGGGAATGTTGAGGAAAACAGGAATATTGAGGAAAATAAAGGAAAACAATAGAATGGGAAAGACTAGAGATCTCTTTAAGAAAATTAGAGACACCAAGGGAACATTTCATGCAAAGATGGGCTCGATAAAGGACAGAAATGGTATGGACCTAACAGAAGCAGAAGCTATTAAGAAGAGGTGGCAAGAATACACAGATGAGCACACAAAAAAGATCTTCACGACCCAGATAATCATAAAGGTGTGATCACTCACCTAGAGCCAGACATCCTGGAGTGAGAAGTCCAGTGGGCCTTAGGAAGGATCACCACTATGAACAAAGCTAGTGGAGGTGATGGAATTCCAGCTGAGCTATTTCAAATCCTGAAAGATGATGCTGTGCAAGTGCTGCACTCAATAAGCCAGCAAATTTGGAAAACTCAGCAGTGGCCACAGGACTGGAAAAGGTCAGTTTTCAATCTAATCCCAAAGAAAGGTAATGCCAAAGAATGCTCAAACTACCACAGAATTGCACTCATCTCACACGCTAGCAAAGTAATGCTCAAAATTCTCCAAGCAAGGCTTCAACAATGCATAAACTGTAAAATTCCAGATGTTCAAGCTGGATTTAGAAAAGGCAGAGGAACCAGAGATCAAATTGCCAACATCCACTGGATCATAGAAAAAGCAAGATAATTCCAGAAAAATATCTATTTCTGCTTCATTGGCTATGCCAAAGCCTTTGACTGTGTGTATCACAAAAAACTATAGAAAATTCTTCAAAAGACAGGAATACCAGACCACCTTACCTGCCTTCTGAGAAATCTGTATGCAGGTCAATAAACAACAGTTAGAACCAGACATGGAAAAACAGACTGGTTCAAAATTGGGAAAGAAGTATGTTAAGGCTGTATATTGTCACCCTGCTTATTTAACATATGCAGAGTACATCATGAGAAATGCTGGGCTGGATGAAGCACAAGCTGGAATCAAGACTGCCAGGAGAAATATCAATAACCTCAGGTATGCAGATGACACCACCCTTATGGCAGAAAGTGAAGAGAAACTAAAGAACCTCTTGATGAAAGTGAAAGAGGAGAATGAAAAAGTTGGCTTAAAATTCAACATTGAAAAAACAGATCATGGCATCCAGTCCCATCACTTCGTGGCAAATAGATGGGGAAACAATGGAAACAGTGACAGACTTTATTTTCCTGTGCTCCAAAATCACTGAAGATGGTGACTGCAGCCATGAAATTAAAAGACACTTGCTCTTTGCAAGAAAACTATGACAAACCTAGATAGCATTTTTAAAAGTAGAGACATTACTTTGCCAACAAAAGTCCATCTAGTCAAAGCTATGGTTTCTCCAGTAGTCATGCATGGATGTGAGAGTTGGACCATAAAGAAGGTTGAGCACTGGAGTACTGATGCTTTTGAACTGTGGTGTTGGAGAAGACTCTTGAGAGTCCCTTGGACTGCAAGGAGATAAAGCCAGCCAATCCTAAAGGAAATAAGTCCTGAATATTCATTGGAAGGACCGATGCTGAAGCTGAAGCTCAATATTTTGGCCACCTAATGTGAAGAACTGACTCATTGGAAAAGACCCTAATGCTGGAAAAGACCCTGATGCTGGGAAAGACTGAAGGCAGGAGAAGGGGATGACAGAGGATGAGATGGTTGGATGGCATCACTGACTCAATGGACATGAATTTTAGTAATCTCCAGGAGTTGGTGAAGGACAGGGAAGCCTTAAATGCTGCAGTCCATGGGGTGGCAAAGAGTTGGACACAACTGAGCAACTGAACTGAACAGATGAGCCACTCCAAGCTACCTGTGGGCACCACTACTGATATTAGATACACATATATATTCAAAGGGCTTCCCTGGTGGCTCAGTTGGTAAAGAATCTGCCTGCAATACAGGAGACCCGAATTCCATCCTGTGTCAGGAAGATCTCCTAGAGAAGGAAATGGCAACCTACTCCAGTATTCTTGCCTGGGAAACCTCAAGAAAAGAGGAACCTGGTATGCTACAGTACATGGAGTCACAAGAGTTAGACACGACTTAGCAACTAAACCACCAACCACTACCACATATATTCAAAACTTGGTGAAACAAACCTAAATGCTCATCCCATGTCCCCTATCTTAGGGAATGGGACTTCCATCTGACTGGTCACCCAAATCTCAAACTGAGAATCTTCTCTCATTACTGAGTATAACTTCCCCCACCCCAACTTTTTATTCTGGGTCATGAACTCTGAAATAAGCCTCAGTCCTCCTTGGGGCCCTGTCCTCTAACCCTGCCTGCAGGCTCCAAGGGCTTGGCTCCTTGTCTTGCCTTCTCAGAGACCAGCTGGAGCCCTGCTCCAAACCACAAAATTACCCTGAATCCCTATGATTTCTCTTGTACAATCTGACCATTGTCCACAGAATCCTGCATATATGTCCTGCTCATGAGATCAAATCTTCTTGGATGCTGGCTCCAGTCTAGAGCAAGCCTCCCTCTCGACCACTCCCTTCAAGAGCCAGCTCTATATACATGAAAACTCCAAGCTGTGGCTTCTTCTCTATGGCTTCCACCAAAGCCCTAGCACATTCCTCAGCCCAGCCAGCTTCTCAGTTATGCCGGTCTGCGTTAGTCAGGCGAGGACAGACTATTTGTAGCAAAACAACCCAGAGCAAAGTGTAGCACAACAAAGGCTTAATTCTCACTCATGCCAGAGTCAGAAGTAGGTCAGGGAGTTTTGCACAGTGGTCTTTCAGATGGCAAATCAAGGACCCAAGCTGCTTCCCCTCTGCTGGCCCGTCACCACCAACGCGTGTTCTCTAAAACTGCCAAAGCAGGAAAGGTGCAAGCCCAAAGAACGTGTGCCTTCTCATAAGTCCTTGGGACCAGAAATGACTCGACACTTTTATTTACATTCCATTGGTAGGAATTAGCCATCACCGATCTGCCCGGGGGCTGGGAAATAAAGAAGACGTGGTTGTTTGGGGAGCACTAATTAATATTATTTCACAAATGTTTAATTATTACAGGAAGCTAAACTTTATCACTAGGATCTGAAAGTGCTAAAAGGAATTTAGTAAAAGTAAAAGAACCTTTAGGTAGACCTAAGCGTCCAACCCACGTGCATCTAACAGGGGAGGAAACAGAAGGCTGACTCGAGGGCACCTCCGTGTGGGGCTCATGCTTGGCAATTCCTTCAGACACTGACCCACACAGAGAGAGTCAGCTTGCGGAGATGTCTGCTGATAATGAATTGGTGGCTTGTTTATATTTAGAGTGAGACTCAGTAATTGATGGCTATCTGACAAACTGGCAGAAACCACACCGACATTCTGAAAAGTTCATTACAAAACACACACCTAAACACAGAAAGATTCCTTGTGAGTTCTCCCCACCCGCATTATAATTAAATAAAGCTGTATCTGACCATTTTTCTTGTGGGCATTAGGCACCCTGACCAAGGCTCTCTGTCTCCCACCACTTTAACAGGCTCTGTCTCTTTGCACTAATTGAGTTTTCTCAGACTGCCTCAGGAGCAGCAGCTCGAAGGAGATGGGAGATCAGATCTGAGATGCTGTGGGGTTGTGCTGGGTTCCTAAAAGTCTTTGCATGACCTCAGAACTTCAGGGCCTCAGATTCATAACTGAAATTTTGAAAACCTCATGTGTTCATACTAAGCTATCTTATCTGTGCATAAAGAGTGAAAAGGGAAAGGGAAGGTGAAGTCGCTCAGGCGTGTCCTGCTCTTTGCGCTCACGGGCTGTAGCCTACGAGGCTCCTCCGTCCCTGGGATCTTCCAGGCAAGAGCACTGGAGTGGGGTGCCATGTCCTAAGGAGTAAAACCATGAAAGGCTCCGAAGGGCCAGAGAACTGCACGAATGAGAGGGAAGCGCGAGTGCTGAGCGCATTCACCACCCAGACCCACCCGGTTACAGTCAAGAGCAGTGATTCCCAAAGGCCGCGGGAGTCCGCGTCGAGGGGCCTGTTGGAACGCACAGTGTGGGGGTGCGGCCCGGGAGTGTCGAAGCGTCCGCACCTGGCGCTGACGCTGCTGGCTCCAAACCGGGCTTTGAGACCCACTGGGCAAGAGGAAGGTAGGCTCGCTGTGTTACTAGAGCATCTCCTTTTTCTTTCAAAAGAAACCAGAAATCTGGAGTTATATGTGAAATCTTACGATTTTTAAATTCCTGGCAGCAAATTTAAAATTATTTTTAAAACACTCTCCGAGCCAGAGTTTTTGAGCTAGATTTTTTTCCCTTTAATCTGCCAGTTCACAACTCTACCATAAGCGTTGACCAAGGAATCACACACGCGTGCGTGAACGCACACACACACACGAACATGCACATACATGCACACACCTGCACGGCTTTGCATGGGAAGATACCACCTTTATCAGGTACCCTACCATGATCCCTGTCATCCCAAGCCACATTTGCCTTGACGGAGGTCACAACCGTTACAGTTATTTTACCTTTGGCCTTCCACAGTAAGCATCCCAAAGCCTTTATACTTGAATGACTTTTGTATGGACTACTTTTAAAAACATGGACTCTGAACATTTCCTGAAACATCTTAGACTCGTGTTTCCGTAAGCACTGGGTTCTGTGTCCTTTCACAAGCGTTTACCGGGCACCTTTTGTGCGAGATGCTGAGTCGGGTGTGGACTCTCTCGAGACCCTGGTGTCTGCAGCTCTGTCCCGTTGCGGGTTCTGTGTCATCCGGGTTTGCAGGGGTGGGGCACGCAGAAGTGAGGAGCGATGCAGAGGAGAAGCCACCAGCCTTATCTGTCTCATACACACTGGGTTCCATTGAAGAGCTTCTTTGAAGAAATTGCCTCAACATAAACATTTTGACCATTCATTTAAACAGTGATTAAACAAATCAAGTACTTTCTGATTCCTTCTCTTCCGTTTGGTCACTCAGTTGTGTCCGACTCTTTGCGACCCCATGAGCTGCAGCACTTCTTAGATGGATCCAAACTCTGAGTCGTTTAGTCTCCTTTGATATGACTTAAAGTTTGAAGAAAAATCCATGCACAATAATTAATTTTGGTATGGAAAAACCTGGCGTAATATTCTGACTGTTCTAACCAGACTATGTCAAAATATGATATAATTATTTTTACTCCATTTGGAAGACAGAGAATATAAAATTATGGAAGGTGCGTCTAGCTTGTCGTCATCATATGACATACATATGCCTGGTCTGGACAGGACGTTCAAATAGGGAGTGACCATAATATACGTCTCAGAGTTCTTGCTTCAAGTGTGGCCCAGAATTACCCCAGTATGTGACTCCTGCCTCCTTGGTTCTATTCCTGTGCCTAACTTAAGGGAAAATTTTGCCATGATAAACATCCAAGGACATATTGTGGCAAAATGTGAAAGTGTCTGAATGAGTGGAAATGCTGTCTTGTCTTCTAAAAAGGGCATTTGGTCAACTTCATCTGAATCATGGAGTCCTAAATTACATTACTCCTTTTTTATCAATCAAAATATGTAATTTCAGTGTAATGGTCCCTCTTATCTATGCTTTCCTCCAGACAGAAAAAAACAGCAGAGACACAATGAAAGGACAGCTCTGATGGCATGAAGTTCACATTCACAAAAACGTGTTTTTTATTGGACATTACGATGCTCTCATTTGAGCAGAAAAATCTGCCTTCCATTGTTGAAAACACTTCTGTTGAATTGACAAAAGCCCTGAAAATGAAATCTTTGAAGCCCAGAGTCAAGTGTAAAGGAATTCAAGCAGAGCCAGGAAGGGAAGAGACTACAGTTGCTCTGGGATCACACGAGCCTTTGTTCCCCAATATCTTGTCCCCCAGAGACCAGCCATTTCTGGTGCCAGGACATCTCCCCCTGCAGCTCTCCTGCCCTCCCTGCTGAGAGCAGAGGTCCCCACACCCGAGTGTTAGGCAGTGTGCCCCTGACTACAAGAAGAACCGAAGGGATGACAAGGGGCTGCTGCTGTGACGCCCTGTTTGGAGGAGGGGAGTCTGCCCAGGTTTGGAAGATGCAATGTGTGTGCCACTGAGACTGTTCTGATTGTGTCCGTCTTAGAGGGGAAGGAAAAAAAAACAAAACACGTATTGCCATCAGAGGATGTCCAGGGAGAAAAAAAATCATAATTTGTAATGAATCTTTAACCTATTTAAAGTAATTAAAGATCGACTCCATATGCGAGAGGGAGCCTTTGTCTCTTTACTCTCCTAATTAGTCCCTCTTCTTCTTCGATGTTTTGATCACCGCGGTACTCAGGATGCCTCCTAGAATTTGCTTCCCCGCGATGATGAAAGGGTGTTGCTTTTGGCACACCTCCAATTGTCTCCTTGCTTCCATCAGTTCCTCCCTTTCCCTCCAAACCTCACCCCATCTCTTCTATCTGGTGAGGTAGCTCACACCTCCCCCCACTGGCCAGTTAAACTTCCTCCATCCTAAATGCAATGGAGTCCGCTCAGCGCAAGATCCTGATGGCAATTTGGAATCAAGAACTTCAACAGACCTTAAGAAAATAGATGTCCGTTTCAAAATGTAAAAGGCACACAAGCCCCTCTGCCTCAGCAGTCCCACTTGTAAGAATTTAGCAGTTGCTCAGAGATGTATGTGTGACTGGTAGCATGTTTGCAAGATCAGAAGTGGAAACCGTTGAAACATTCATCACTCTAGATGAACTCTGCTCCAACCTTGCAGTGTATGAACTTTAAAAAGCCTGGGCAGCTCTTATGAAATGATTTAAAATGATATCCAGGTAAAAGGAAAAAAATAAGGAGCAAAACACTAAGGAAATAATAATTATAATTATAATTATGAAAAGATAGATGTATCTACACACATATATGCATAGACCATCTCAGTAAGAATACAAAAGAAAACTGATCAAAGGATTCTCTACTAGGACATGGAACGGAGGGGCAAGGAAAAGTGGGAGGGAGACTTCTGTTTTGCCGTCTTATCTATCTGAATTTTTGAACCAAAATCAAATAAATTAATCAAGAACTAATGCATATGCATGGACCAAGATGGCTTGCAGGGAGCTGCTCCATAAGGAAGGCTTTACCACTCTAGACAAGCCCCAATTTAATTCTCTGAGTCTAATTACCTGAATTACACATTGCCTTGTTTCTGATAAAAATCCTTCAAGGGACTCCAACAGTGAATTCTGAGTGTGGATATCCTAAACACAACACTCAGAGGACAAAATGAAGATGTCCCTCCGAGTCTCCTAAAAGACAGTCTGACCTTGAGTGTTGGTGCTTTATTTGGAAGGTACAGTCCTGGGATGGGAAGACTGATGAACAGGGGTGTGAGGCAGGGATCAGTGGCGACAATCCCAGAAGGTTCATTACCGCATGGGCCACAGCTCGTGACAAGCCTTGAAAGAGACACCGCTGGGTGCCTGGACGATAAGGGACATATTCGGGCTTTGCAGTGAAGGGATTTTCAGTAAGCCCATCAGAGGGCGGGAAGAAGGGGAATTTATCCGCTCACCTCCCCCTCCATTGCTCGAGTTGGCTCCACAGGAAGGCAACCCCCTGAACTTCTGGGAGCACCATCCAGCCCCTCGAACACAGCATTTCATTGGCGCCCAGAAGTGGTGGGGAGTGCAACAGTCTGGCTCCACCCTTGGCCTCAGGCAGCAGCAGTGCAATCCAGAGGCGTGGAAGCAGTGCTTGGGGTCCAGAAGGCAGGTTAGCCCCAAGAGTCTGATGAGAAATGGATGGCATGTCTGATACAAGGAGCAAAAACTCTTTGTTCCCTCAGAAGAATTTTGTGGGAGGGGATAAACCGACTCTCCCCTAAAAATGAAAGTATAAAGCGCTTTCAAAGAGAAATGCCCTGTGCCTTAGACTGTTAGGTCTGCTCTAACAAAATACCGCAGCCTGGGTGTCTTATAAATGTTCATAATGTAGTTCTCAGAGTGCTGGAGACTGGAAGTACAAAATCAAGGTGCCAGCATCATGGGGTGAGGACCGTCATCCAGGTCTCAGGGTTCATGTTTGTGACCTCACATGGTGGAGAAGGTGAGGAAGCTCTCTGGAAGCTCGTTTATAAGGACATGAATTCCATTCATGAGGGCCCCAGTCTCCTGACTTACGCTCCTCCCAAAGGCCACACATACTGATACCTCCTATCACCTTTGGGGGTTAGGTTTTCAACATTCAAGTTCTGGAGACACACATTCAACCCGTAGCACACATGTGTCAGCTTTCACCACATAACAAGTCATTCTGCAGCTTAGGGACTTGAAGCAAGGACCATTCCATTTCTGCTCACAAGTCTGAGGGAAGATCCCCTGGAAAAGGGAATGGCTACCCACTCCAGTATTCTTGTCTGGAGAACCCCATGGACGGAGGAGCCCGGCAGGTCCTCTGGATCACAAAGAGTTGGACATGACTGAGAGACTAACGTGCACACAGGTCTGAATGTTGATGGAGGGCTGGATGGGTCATCACGGATGGAGGTGGGAAGGCTGTCAGCAGGTGCTGGATGTCAGCTGAGGTGTCTCTCATCCTCCAGAAGGCAGGCCCCGGCTTCTTCACACAGTGAGGGTGCCAAAGCTCCCAAGGGAGCAAGACAGGGCAAGGTCCAATGCACAAGCGCCTTTCAAGCCTTTCCCTACATCCCATTTGCCAACGTCCCATTGCTGAAAACAAGCCATGCAGCCAAGACCAGATTCCAGGAATGGGAAGATAAGATTCACCTCTTGATAGGAAAAGTGGGCAGTTATATTGCAAAAGGATATGCATCCAGGGGTGGCAAGAATTTGGGTCTATTTTGCAATTATCATGATCTGCCAAGTACTCCGGCAATGAGGACTGTTCCCTTCATTGTCTTTTGTAAGCAGGGCTGAAGAAAGTCAGTTTCGGATCACCTTTCACACCAGAAGGTCAGTTCCATCTCTATCTAAACCAATTATTTTGACTGTTTTCACAGAGGCAGGAATCCTAAAAATAGCAGGCAGCTCTCGCCTTCTTCACAAGACCTTGATAATTCACAATTCAGTCATTCAACCAGATGTTCAGAACGCATGACCTCATGTTGAACTCCTTAGCCATAAAGAGTTTACAGGATGATTATTTACACCAGTATGATTACTTATGCTCATTCTTACTGACGGAATAACTAACATTCTGGCAATTTGCACAGAATTTTATGAGAAATCTATTGTAGTCAGCCTAAAATGACTAAAATGCCATAGCTACAAAGAACACGGTTCCTCTCCTCTGTTAAAAGAAAATGAGAATCTTTCACCATACAAAAGCTAGGTGAAGATCTCAAAGTTGTCCATCACCTTGAGAAGATTGGGATGATTGACACTCTAAGAAGTTTCTCCCTTGATGTGCAGATGTCTTTCAAATCTAGATAAATTGGCCCAAGCCCTCAAGCCACAGCCTCGTGATTTAAGTGGTCGGGCATCCCCCAGTTCACTGAAACACTAAAGATTCTGTCTTGTTCTTAACCATTCTATTACTCTCAATTTTTTAATTGAGTGATTTATTAAACAATTATTTCAAATTATTTTTCATTGATTGCTATAGCTGAAATGATAAAAAATTAAAATACATTTGATTATTACTTCTAGTTCAATTCAGTTCAGTCGCTCAGTCATGTTTGACTCTTTGCAACCCCATGGACTGAAGCACGCCAGGCCTCCCTCTCCATCACCAATTCTTGGAGCTTCCTCAAGCTCATGTCCATCAAGTCGGTGATGCTATCCAACCATCTCATCCTCTCTCGTCCCCTTCTCCTCCAGCCTTCAATCTTTCCCAGCATCAGAGTCTTTTCAAATGAGTCAATTCTTTGCATCAGGTGGCCAAAATATTGGAGTTTCAGCTTCAGCATCCATCCTTCCAATGAATATTCAGGACTGATTTCCTTTAGGATCCCACAAGGGAAGCCATCACTTCTAGGCATAATTCATTATCTAAATAATGACTTATAACTGAAAATAGTGATTTTGAACTCATCTTGACACCTAGACGATAGGCATAGATTCACCATGATGAGATAGGGGTGGAGGGGAGAGGGGACTAAACACAGGTTCCCTGTGCTCCAATCATTCTGATTCAGAAGATGTGAGATGAGGAGGAATACACAATCTTAACAACCTTCTCAGGTGATTCCAACATCCACCAAATTAGAAAAATACAGCCTAGGGTTTGTTAATGGCTCCAGTGAGTGTCAATTTTTTAGAGAAGGTTTACATCAAAAGTTCTTCATAAATAAAATAGATAAACAATAAGGACCCTACTGTATAGCACAAGGAACTGTATTCAGTATTTTGTAATAACATATAATGGAAAATAATCTGAAGTGTATATGTATAATATATACAGCTGAATCACTTTGCTATTCACCAGAAACTAGCACAACATTGTAAATCAACTATACTTAAATCAAAAGAAAAATGGGGGGAGGGGAGCAGAGCTCTTGCAATAGTCTTCTGCACAGACTGTGGTTTCTTTTACAAGATAAATTTCTCACATACACATTCTTTTTCATATTTTTCCACTATGGCTTATTGCAGGATATTGAAAATAGTTCCACGTGCTATATAGTAGGACCTAGCTGTTTATCCGTTCTAATATATAATACTTTGCATCTGCTAATCGCAAACTCCCAAGCAATCCCTCCCTGCCCACCCCCTTTGGCACAAGTCTATTCTCTGTGTGTGAGTATGTTTCTGTTTCATGGGTAAGCTCATTTGTGTCATATTTTAGATCCCACATATAAGCAATGATATATATTTGTATTTCTCTGTCTGGCTTACTTCATTTAGTATGAGAATCTCTAGGTCCATCCATGTTGTTGCAAACGGCCTCATTCACTCTTTTTAAGGCTGGGTAATACTCCATTGTTTATATATACCGCATCTTCTTTGTCCATTAATCTGTCAATGGACACCAAGGTTGTTTCTATGTGCAAGATAAATTTCTAATTGATGGCTACAAATTTATCAAGTCTTTAGAGAAAGGAGGCTGTACGTGTTTCCAAGTCTGCTTGCTTCTCTTTTCTGTCCTAATCTAAGTGTGAAGAAGGAAAGAGTGGAGAGGAGGGGAGGGGGAGGGAGGAGAAGGGGGCGAATACGTTTTGTCAAGCATAAATGATCTACCCCTCTCTGGACTTTGTTTTTGATCAGTTGCATAATGTCTGTTCAGTGGGTCCCTGAACAACTATATACAGTTCGTTGTCAAATACAGTTTTGAATCATAACCGCCTAATAATCTCACCACAGACAGACTCTTCATAAGATCAAGCATGTATATTTTTATAAACTTCCAAAGTATTTAAAAAATGTAATCAGATTTGGCAATGGACTTCAATCCAACTCTATTCCAAAAATTTAATGTTATATACTACATGTGATGAGTTCTTAACAAGGTGATTTACAATGATTTTTCCAGTAAGATGTTTTGGCTCCTCTAACCACTCCAGAGTCCAGACATAGAAAGCTATACCAAACCAAGGTTACACAGCCTGAGATTTCAAATTAATTTCTTACACATTCTTCACAAGTTAAATCTACATTCCATCAGGAGTAAGAAACAGAAGGAACTCTGCCGGGGTCCTGCCCCGGCTGATCCAGGGTATTCGAAGCGGGGACGGTGTCAGCGACCTATTTATTTAAATATTTTATCAAAGATATAAAGAGTAATAGGATGAGGATAGCTCAGTAGGAAAATTCAGTGGAGAAAAGAGGCTGAGTAGCTTGGTTTACGCGGGAGACCAATAAAACTTCAAGACAAGAAGTTTGCACCACTTACGTAGGCCGCAGGCGTCCTTCCGTTCTCCCGAAGGAGAGGAGACACTGAGGCCTCCCCGGTCGGATCTTAGAAGCCCAGGCATAATTAGTAAGCATGGTGGGTTCCGCGCTCCAGATGGAGACTCAGCCAGAGTGAGAGAGAGAGCGACATGGGGAGACCAGTATTTCAAGAAACTGATCCCAATTCTTTATTTTCCATGGTCTACTTTTATACACTGAGATGTTATGCAAAAGTCACGCGGGGTCAGCAGTCCTGACTTTTATCAAAGTCAGGTGCTTCATACAAATGTATACAGAGGTCTTAGGGGTGTTACATCATCTTCTGGCCAGGGGGGCCTGCTGACAATTTACGACCCTCTCCTTGTGACAGCGGTCAGTCAATCAGGACACTTATTTCTCCAGGGCTGATTATTCTCAAAACAGACGCCACCCAAATAAAGTTACATTCCTACAGGGTGAGGGTGTAGTGGGTTTTAGTTAAGGAAAGAATTTACTTAGCCTAAGGTCTAACGTGATTAATATCAAAGGTTAATTCTATATATTCATTAATGTGTGTAAGGGCAGGGGATATGGAGACTTAGCAACAAACATTGGCTCAACAAATGAAAAACCCTTCACCAATACAATTTCTAATTAGCCCACTATACTTATACTTATAGTTTTCTAACTTCTCTAAAGAACCTGTTTTTAGAGGGTTTAAAGCATCTTGTGTCTCTCACGGTTGGGAGGCTGTGAGCAATCACATGTGGCCGGACGAGCCTGTCAGGCAGGCTAAAGAACCTTCAGAGGAGTTTGTAGGTTAAAACACTCTTGTCACACCCAAGAGTTTTTATTGACTGGAGCTCTAGGTTAACTCCTTCTCCGAAAGAGGTGGTGGGGGACAGCCCCCCGTAAAGTCAGAGGTGTAGGTAAGAGCACAAAGTAGTAAAGTAGGCAGGCTCTGGTAATGGGGGTAGATGCTCGAGGAGTTCCAGGGGGACTCCTGAGGCTCGATCCCGCCTTTGCGTATGTCGAGCCTCCTTCCTCATGACCTTTGTCATGGGCGGAGTACCTCACTCTGGCCCCCAACAGAACTCATTATTTTCAAGGACTCTATTCTTAACAATAACTATATCTTTTACCTTCTCCAGGTATCAGGTATGTTCATGGATTTTGGAATCAAACCACTGTATTTAAATCCCTAATCTCCCATTTACTTTTTCAATTATATTGGGAAAGCATTCAAACTCTCTCAGCCCATTTCCTTATCCATGAAACATATTTTAATATCAAAACCTGTGAAGAATCATTTGGTGTTCAGATTCAGAAGACCCAATTCAACTTAAATGATAAACACAAGTTATTTGGTTAAAAAAAATCAGAAGTAGAGTAGGCTTTAATTGAGGCTTAATCTAGCTATTCAGTGAAATCAACTGAGTTTTCATTTCTTCCTGCTTTGGTTTGTTTATTTCTGACAGCACTGTCCACATGTGGGATCTTACCTCCCCCACCAAGGTTTGAACCCATGCACCCTGCATTAGAAGGTGAAGTCTGAACCATTGGATCACCAGGGAAATTCTCTCCTTTTCTTCACTGCCTTCTTTGGTGCTCCTTTTACCCAAGGCTGACTCCCCTCAGCAACTTCTGAGCTTCCACATTCCTCTTTAACGCAAAGAGAATGACTCTCCAGGCATTTTCACAGAAGACCCAGAAACCCCGTGGAAACTTCTCCTGTGATCTGACTGGCCCAACATAGGTCACATGGTCAACCCTAACGAGTCACTGCAGCTGGGCTTTGCTGATTGGCTTCAGTCTACAAGGGCTTATCAGGAGATCTGAATGGGATCTCTCTCCCCAAAAGCATCTGGGATATCCTTGGGGAAAAATGGAAATCTGGGTGCTGTTATCAGTGGCAAGGGAGAAAGAACCTGCGTGGCCTAAAATAAAAAACATTCACCACCTTTCTCCATAGGGAACTGCAAGGATTACAGAAAGTGGCTGGCACATGGTAAACACTCAATAAAAGTTTACTATGATTATTACTACTCTTATTACTACTGTCAGCATCAATTAATGGGCCCAGGGTATGGCAGTGTTTTTAAGGCCTGAATATTGCCCAGAGAATATGGACATCTGCTTCTCATTTGTGGAAATGATGGAGGGGACTTCACGCTTAAATCTCACTGGAGCTTGCTTTTCTTAACCACATTTGGTGAAGAGTAATTGTTCAGCGTGACAAAGGATGGAAGTTCTGGGGAGAAGCGACTGCTTGTCTTTGTTCATCGAGCTACATTTCACCACCAAAAGGGGTGCCTTGGTCCCCACCTCTGGACATTCCATTGTAAAGTTCCATCCATGAAGATCATGTTCTGTGAGTGCCATGAGAACAGGACCTGCACGCAGAGACCTATGCTGACTTCCACATCTGCAGGCAAAGAATGTGAAACACTGATCCCATCTAATCAGAGCTCTGAGGCCTTTGAAGTGCACTGCCCTTGCTCTCCATTCCGTTTCACTGTTTTCACATTCTAGTAAGCAAGATGGCAGCATGAGTTGGTGAAGGGAGAAGTGTTTAGTCGCTCAGGAATGTCCGACTCTTTGCGACCTCATTGACTGTAGCCTGCCAGGCTCCTCTGTCCATGGGATCTCCAGGCAAGAACACTGGAGTGGGTTGCCATGCCCTCCTCCAGGGGATCTTCCCAACGCAGGGATCAAACCCAGGTCTCCCACATTTCAGGTGGATTCTTTACCGTCTGAGCCAAAATTTGGACAAGTTATAATCACCGATGCCCAACATTCTGTTTCAGCAGACTGGCCCATTTAAACTGAAACAAATCTATAACTATCCTGAATTCGAAAAGAGCTAGGCATTAGGAACCTGCAGCAAAGTGCGGGGAGCTCAGTTCAGCGCTCTGTGATGACCTAGAAGAGGGTGTCGGGGGAGAGGGTGGGAGGGAGGTACAAAAGGAAGGCGATATATGTGCACCTGCAACTGATTCACTTCGCTGTGTGTCAGAAACTAACACGGCACAGTCAAGCAACTAGGCGCCAACAAAGATAGGGGAAAAGAAGAAAAGAGTAAAGCAACTAGGCACCAACAAAAATAGGGGAAAAGAAACAGAGAGAGAAGAAAAGACCTATGGTTCCCACGGGTTGCTTGTATACTCTGCTCCAGCCAACGTGGAATTGCTTTCTTCTAGAAAAGCACAGAAACGGCATAACTGAGGAACCAAGTGTGAGTGACACTCCTCTGCAACAACCAGGACCCCGCCTACATCTTCCAGCAGTCATTTGCTTGGGTTGAGAAAAAGAACACCCAAGAGGAAGTAATCGCTATGGTTGCTGGGACTCCCATGGGTTTGTTGTGTGGTGTCCACAAAGGTCCTGTCGTCCCTCTGTGCCTTTGTCCTGCCAGCCATGAATGAGGCAGCCTTCTCACAGTAGAAAGGATTTCCAAACAGGACTTTCTGTGTCAGTGCTTCCTGACTGGGTGTGCAACAGTGAAACCCAGTAAAAACAGTAAACCCATACATACATGACCTCTAAAGGAATTTCTGATAAATATATTCTCAGTTTAAATATAAATCACTATAAATATAACAGGGCCAAGTGTTATAAATGTGTATGTTCAAAAGGGGGCTTCCCTGATGGCTCACCAGTAGAGAATCTGCCTGCAAGAGACACAGGAGACTCAGGTTTGATCTCTGGGTCGGGAAGATCCCCTGGAGGAGGAAATGGCAACCCACTCCAGTATTCTTGCCTGGAGAATCCCGTGGACAGAGGAGCCTGGCAGGCTACAGTCCACGGGGTCACAAAGGGTCAAACACGACTCAGCAACTGAGCATACACACATATATGCCATAAAAGAGAAATTCTATACATTTCTTATTTAACTTCCATCAAAAAAAGGATTAAATTCTTTCACTTTATTGCAACCGTAAAATGGCTAATAATAAATTGCTACCATAACTGGAGAATTCCAGGATTAAATCCTATGTAGAAATAAAAGCAATCACAGGAAAGATGTACCTTATTTACCTGTTGCCTGAGGTATATACACACCTGTCAGAAAGGTGATATACCTTTACAAATGAAAACAAAGAAAACAATAAATAGGTTATGTTCTCTCTTGTTAGACTAAGTAAAATTAAGATCAGGCTTCTAAAAAAAATCATACTCTCTTCACTAGAGAGAGGCAGCTTCAGACCAAGGGAAGAAAAAGGAAAAGGAAAGCAGGAGCATTAATTCTGATCTCCAAATTTAATTCAGATATATAGTAATCCAGAGGGAACTGTATCTTTAAAATTAGCTACAAGGTGTGAAGTGCACTAATTCTATTCCATAAAAGTTTTATTTGAATTACAATGAAAAGGAAATCAAAAAGGGGAGGGGGATCTTTGCTAGTATTAATTAATGATGTGCTATACTTTGGAGAGAGGAAGGGTATGAATGAGCAAATGATTCTTTCTTGATTCTTACTGGTAACATGGACACGAAAATTCCATCTTTTGGTGTGGTCTACGTTGTACACACCAGTTGTTTTTTTTTTTTTTTTTTTCACAAGCAAACTAGAAGCAAATAAACCATAAAAATCAAATAAATTACAGCCTAACCTATTTTGATGTGTGCTCTAACAAAGAAAAATTGGGCCATTTTCCCCAAAATGTTCCTGATGTGTAAGATTCCTTGAAGCCTCTCCTGTTGCAATCAGAAGGCAGGTCATAGAGAAGAATGGAGATGATGCTACCTTCATCCATTCACGTTATCAGTTAAAGAAAAGCAGCAAACGTGAGTGCAACGCATTGCAAGCGTTTGTCACTGCACACCAGTGTGACTGTTCACTCTTCTCTTTGGTCGACTGATCACTGTGTTGTACCTTTCATCCTATGACTATTTTTACCCAGCAAGAAGGCAACACAAAAGGAGGAGCCAGCACGAAAGAGACAAGACAACTGAAGAGGAGCAGAGAAGAAAACAAACAAAAAACGTGACTTTCCTGAAACAAAGAAGAGGACAGTATCAGAAAAATCCAATTAAAACACGAGGTCAGCATTTCCCTAAATGTATCCTCTGGGCTGCTTGTCCCATGAAAAGCTCAGCCACGGATAGGGCCCATGGTCAAGTGCAGTGGGGAAACCTTGCGTGCTATGTCTCTCCCACTTCCCTTGGAGATTCACAAAATACATTAGTATTAAAAGACTAGGAAGTCCTGCAGAAGACTGATGTTCTTAGTTTAAGCCAAGTGGCTCACAAAATTATTCAGTTGTGGAACTTTTTAGATCTCATTGCACCTTAAATAGCCCACGGAGCTAGTGCTCTGTAGAGCACAAGTAACTGCCAAAGCTGCCAAATGGATGGGTGAAGGCAGCCCAGGAAAGGAATACTGCTTCAGAGGTTGGCTGAAAACAGGGATTCTCATGGCTTTCCATTTCCATGACAGACAATGGCATGCATATGGGAGGAAAGAGGCAGGGTCAAGTTCTCAAATGAAATTCCATTTGTAAATTGAGTGAGTTATTGAAAATTCAAGAATTCTCAATTTGAATTCAACTAAGAGAAGAAGAGGATGCTGTTAAAATGCCGCACTCAATATGCCACCGATTTGGAAAACTCAGCAGTGGCCACAGGACTGGAAAAGGTCAGTTTTCATTCCAATCTCAAAGAAGGGCAATGCCAAAGAATGTTCAAACTATTGCACAATTGCACTCATTTCACATGCTAGCAAGGCAATGCTCAAAATCCTTCAAGCTAGTCTTCAGCAGTATGTGAACCAAGAACTTCCAGACATACAGGCTGAATTTAGAAAAAGCAGATGAACCAGAGATTAAATTGCCAACATTCACTGGATCAAGAGAAAGCAAGAGAATTCCAGAAAGACATCTACTTCTGCTTCATTGACTACACTAAAGCTTTTGACTGTGTGGATCACAACAAACTGTGGAAAATTCGTAAAGAGATGGAAATACCAGACCACCTTAACTCCTCCTGAGAAACATGTATGCAGGCCAAGAAGCAACAGTTAGAACCAGACATGGGACAATGGACTGGTTCCAAACAGGGAAAGAAGTACGTCAAGGCTGCATATTGTCACCCTGCTTGTTTAACTTACATGCAGAGTACCTCATGTGAAATGCTGGGCTGAATGAATCACAAGCTGGAAGCAAGATTGAGGGAAGAAATATCAATGACTTCAAATATGCGGATGACACCACCCTTATGGCAGAAAATTAAGAGGATCTAAAGAGCCTCTTAATGAAGGTGAAAGAGGAGAGTGAAAAAGCTGGCTTAAAACTCAGCATTCAAAAAACAAAGATCATGGCATCCAGTCCCATCACTTCATGACAAACAAATGGGGAAACAATGGAAACAGTAAGACTTTATAAGAAAATAAACCCAAGAAAGGGTTGTATAACCACTGTGGATGGTGATTGCAGCCGTGAAATTAAAAGACGCTTGCTCCTTGGAAGAAAAACTATGACAAATGTAGACAGAGTATTAAAAAGCAGAGCCATTACTTTGCCAACAAAGGTCCATATAGTCAAAGCTGTGGTTTTTCCAGTAGTCATGTACAGTTGTGAGAGCTGGACCATAAGGAAGGCTGAGTGCCAAAGAATTGATTCCTTTTAACTGGAGTGTTGGAGAAGACCCTTGAGAGTCCCTTGAACTACAAGGAGATCCACCCAGTCAATCCTAAAGGAAATCAGTCCTGAATACTCACTGGAAGCTGAAATTCCAATAATTCGGCCACATGATGTGAAGAACTGACTCATTAGAAAGGACCCTGATGCTGGGAAAGATTGAAGGCAGGAGGAGAATGGGATGATCAAGGATGGGATGTTGGATGGCATCACCGACTCAATGGTCATGATTTTGAGCAAGCCTCAGGAGATGGTGAAGGACAGGGAAGCCTGGCATGCTGCAGTTATGGGATTGCAAAGAGTCAGCCATGACTGATGACTGAAAACAGCAACAAAGAAGAACTGATAAAGACACCCTTTAACTGCTTTAAAAGGCGAAACATATTTGGACTGTATTTCTCTATCACAATGGAGGAGGAAAGGGACAGGAAGGCACATATCCTAGAGGGTTAGAGCACTAGTGCACATTGGCAGCTGCGATCCACCAGGCTGTGGGTGCTTCCCTCTATATAGCTAATCTCATAGGCATCATAACTATCCCAGTAAGTAAACATTACTACCCCTATTCAGACATGAGGAAACCACTTCAAAGGGAGTAAGTTAACTTTCACTACCTTGTGAAGTATTATGGAAAGATGAAAAAAATACAGGCAAGAAAGAGATGGTGCAAAGACCAGAAAAAATGAGGAACCATCCTGCCTTTGGATAAGGAGGGATGTAGAGAAGCATTGTCCACTTAGGGAAGGAGCAAGACTGCAGAGGTTATGGAGAAGGCACGCTAATAATCCGCCCCGGCAAGGGCTTTTGCAGTGCACTGGTGTAACATCACTCAACCTAAGGAACAAAAACTCTGCATGGTGAGCTAATCCTCATTGCCTTCTTGTGGTGTCACCATCAAGTCTACTTTTATAGTTAGTCAAACCAAGAGGAAGGGAAAAAAGGTTGGAACCCCCTTGAACTCACAGCAAATCAAGAACAAACCCGGGATTGGACGGCTGATAGTAACTGAGCAGAATTGTAGGAATCCAGAGTCAGGTGGTGAGTCTAGGAGACCTTAGGAATAAAGAGTTACTCATGACTAACAAGGGCTTCCCAGGTGCACCGGTGGTAAAGAATCCACCTGCCAATGCAGGAGATATAAGAGACCCGGGTTTGATTCCTGGGTTGGGAAGATCCCCTGGAGGAGGGCATGGCTACCCAGTGTTCTTGCCTGGAGAATCCCATGGACAGAAGAGCCTGGTGGGCCACGGTCCATAGGTTCGCAAAGAGACACTACTGAAGCGACTTAGCACACGTGCGTTACTAACAAAATACTCAAGAGGATATGTGGAGAGAAGGGCAATAAAGGAAAAGATGGCAGGGGGCTGCAGAATCAGATCTCTCCACATTCAATGCAACCTCAGTGAATCTCTAGTGTGTGCACACTCAGTCGTGACTGGCTCTTTGCAACCCCATGAAATGTAGCCCACCAGTCTCCTCTGTCCATGGATTTCCCAGGCAAGCATACTGGAGCAGGTTGCCATTTCCTTCTCCAAGGGATCTTGGTGACCCAGGGATTGAATCCACGTCTCTCAGGTCTCCTGCATTGGCAGGCAGGTTCTTTACCACTAGCGCCACCTGGGAAGCCCTTACTGATACTTGGAGAAGTGGGATCCACTAGGCGATGACTGTCCATGGGAATCTCTGAGTCCAGTCACTGCTGAATGGATCCTACTTCTCCAACTGTCAGTGAGGAAAACATTTTATGCTCCCATCTTCTCCACATTCTGATGGATTGGGGCATTTTAGAATGTTATACTTAGCTTCAACTATTTGAAAATTCAGAAATCTTCACATTACATGTGAGAGAAAATCTTGCTCAAACTGGTTTAAGCAAAACCAAAATAAGATTAAAACTAAATAAAATTTAGTCACTTCATTGAAAAGTTCAAGAAAGAATAGTTTAGTCTCAAATCAAACCAGTCTTTCCTCTCTCTTTCCCATCCTCTCCTTTATCTCCATCTCTATTTTTATTTCCAGTTCTATCTCTTTCTCTCTCAGCCCCAACTTCCTCTCTTTGTTGACAGCATTCTCAAGCAGGCCTTCTCCACTAGGGACCTCAGACACCTCCAGCTCCCTTTATTTAGATAGCTGTATACCCAAGTTCAAAAAGACTTTTTCTTTCCCCAAAATGCTAACAAAAATCCTGGTTTTGACAAAAACTAGTTAGGAAAGATACATGCACCCCTATGTTCATAGTAGCACCATTTATTAATACATATTAATAGCCAAGACATGGAAGCAACCTAAATAGCTATTGAGAGATGAATAGATTAAGAAAACGTGGTACATATACATGATGGAATGTTACTCAGCCGTAAAAAGAATGAAACAATGCCATCTGCAGAACCTGGATGGAGCTCGAGATTATCTTAAGTCAGAAACAGAAAGACAAATACCACTGAGGCTAATGACTCAACTAAAAGGGCTGTGTTTGTGCTTAGTCGCTCAGTCACGTCTAACTCTTGGTGACCCCATGGACTGCAGCCCCCCAGGCTCCTCTGTCCATGGAATTTTCCAGGCAAGAATACTGGAGCAGGTTGCCATTTCTTACACCAGAAGGGACAGCAGGGAGTTTGGGGTTAGGAGATACACACTACAATATATAAATGAAATAAACAACAAGGGCCTACTGTATGTCACGGGGAGCTATATTCAATATTGAGACAGGACAACTGAGAAGAATACAGAAAAATGTGAAATTCCTGGAACAAGGAAGAGGACAGTATAGACGGGATAAAGCATAATGGAAAAGAATATAAAAAAGAATGTATGCACATGGATCATTGAATCACTTTTCTGTACACCTGAAACGAACTCAGCTTTGTAAATCAACTATACTTCAATTAAGAACTTGGTGGGGAAAGTCTTGGCTTCGAGTCCCATCAGACCAACTGGAGTCACATGCTCACCCCTGCAGTGAGCACAGATTCGGGGCACTGGGACTGTGCCCCTCTGGAGCTGAGGGGCAGGTCAGCCCCTGCACAGCCATGGACTGAAGACAGAAGAGGGGTTCTCCAAAGCAAAGAAGGCAAACGGGCGTTGGACAGACAGGGTAACAGGTGTCCACTGCAAAGGCCAATGCAGCCCTTCTACGATTAAGAAGGCTCAAATTTAAGCCCTGGGCTTTGTTGTTGATTGTCAAGATGCAGTATATTATTATATCAAAGCACTGTGAAACCATAAAGACGAGGGAGCAATTTGTTCTACTTAGAAGGGGCAGGCTGTCAAAACCTTCGCGGAGGAGACACTCTTTGAGCTGAGGCTGGAAGGAAGTGCAAGGGTATGACAGGCAGTCAGTTCTCACAAAACTAGTCCCTGTTCCCTGACTGTTCTCACCCAGGGGATGATTTTAAAATTAATATTTATTAGAGTATAGCTGCTTTACAATGTAGGAGAAGGCAATGGCAACCCCCTCCAGTACTCTGGCCTGGAAAATCCCATGGGTGGAGGAGCCTAGTAGGCTGTAGTCCATGGGGTCGTGAAGAGTCAGACACGACTGAAGTGATGCAGCAGCAGCTTTACAATACGGTGCTAGTTTATGACCCAGCAACCCCACTCCTAGATATATACACCCAGACGAAAACACAATTCAGAAACATACGTGCACCCACTGTTCTTTGCAGCAGTGTTCACAAGAGGCAGGACATGGAAGCAATCTAAATGTCCATCAACAGATGAACGGATAAGGATGACATGGCACATATATGCAATGGAATATTACTCGGCCATAAAAAGGGATGGGTTGGGTCATTTACAGAGACGTGGATGGACCTACAGACAGAGTGAAGTAAGTCAGAAAGAGACAGATATCGTATATTACCTCATATATGTGGAATCTGGAAAAGCGGTATAGATGATTTATTCACTCTAGGGCTTTGAATGGAAATGACAAGCTTCCAGGCAAAGAGAGTTAAAAGCTAGTGTGTCTCATCCCTTTCTCCCTTCCCCTTTGGCAGCATCTGTGGAAGCCATGTGTTGAAACTGTATACCATCAGGATGGAATCCTTCAGTCACTGCATGGAAGACAGCCACTCTGTACCATGCCCCTCACCCCAATGACCTTTCCTGGGTGAGAAAACCCTTGTTATGGCAAATCAAGGGTTTGAGACTTAGGGTTAGCATAACCACACCATGCAGACTCTGTTTTATGTTCCCGGACTCTTGTCCCATACATAGTAAACTTCATCTAAGAAGCTCTGCTCTGCTCTAAAAGTCTTCCTTTCCCCTTGTAAATCTGAGTGAAAGCAAATGAAAAGCATGAAAGCAAATGAAAATGTACATGGCCCTCTCAGGCCTAGGCTCAGAAATGATACACTGTCATCTCTGCCCTGGTGCCATTAGCCAAAGCAAAGTCACACAGCCAAGCCCAAAGTCAAGGGCGGGGGAAATACACCCCACCCATGACAGAGCCACAGAGATGGTGTGGATCTTAGAGAAGGCAAAGATCTGGGACAAATATTTCCATCTATCCCTTAGGTATCTTTCACCACGGAGGCTCGTGAAAGCCTCAGAAGGCGTCTGAGGGGATGTCAAGATTCTCCTGGTCTAGGAAATGAAAGATAACTCAAAAGCCAAAACTGTCTCTCCCAACATCCCCAGCCTTCTCTGCCCACCAATATCTTTTTCTCTATGTTGTAAACACCAGGGGTAGTTCTGTCGCCCAAAGATCAGGAGTCTGTGTTATTTACCCTGGTGACAAGCAAGGCAATGTAAATAGGCCATAAGGAAAGCTGCTTTTTCATTTGCACTACTTCATTCGTTTTGTATTTATAAGATATACAGCCCAGGGAAAGCTATAAATAAGAGGTTAGAAACAGCTTGAGGGGCTGGTGATGGAATCACAAATCACCAGGGTTACACCTCCATCTCTATCCTGGTGTAGAGCCTCTATAATTGCCAACATGTATTTATCTCTGCTTGGGTTATCATTTGTGTATCAGAAGCTAAACAAAGTGATGTCAGCTTTCCTAAAGCATTTGGGGAGCTTCACATTAACCCAAATCTGGTTGGAGTGGATCCGCTATCTTAAAATGTCCAAGGCAAGGCTGCGCCTGCCAGGGCTTCTGCTGATCTGTCTCCATGCGTCTTTCTCTGCCCTTGTTTTTATGTAAGACCCCCTAAGTGAGCCGGAATACAATGTGAGGCTTGAGGCCACCAGTCGACTCACTCTGATATAAACTCTTACCAATTGATCCCCTTCATGATTTACAGCATAAATTGGAAAGCTATGGGCAAAGAGGGCATTGCCTCCAAAATGCCTCCCTTAGCACACACCTAAGTTTGTCTGAAATGGATTTATTTTCCCTCCTTGTTAGAAAAAAAAAAAAAAATTCATCTTCAGATCATTGAGTTGCTGCTGTGGGTTTGAGAGGATGAGAAACACATTTTGCTGGAAAGAACAATCCAGAAGCCAGAAGGTTTGATCTGGTAGAAATAGGGGCAGAGGGAACTCGGTGGGCAAGAGCTAGATGGAGATCCCTGGTGGGCACATAGGGAAGACGGGACGGAGGTGCACACGGAGGTGCAACAATTTCAAACAAAACCTGCTGAAGACACTTCTCTGCAATGCTGCTTAGATCTCATCCTGAAAACTGGATTCACCCCAGGAGCCAGCACTTGGTGGGCGGTCACTCTAAGCCAGATGTGGTTTTCGGTGTATTATTAACACATACCTCCCCTCATTTATGATTATCCCATTTTTGAATCAGGAAACTGAAACTGGAGAAAGCATGCGTGGCCCACCTAAGGCCACACAGAGAGAAGCTGATGGGCTGGGAGACAGAGCTGGACACAAGACTTAACCAATGAGTCGGCCTCTTCTCAAGAATGCCGCCACTATCCCGTGTTTCCTGAGTCCCGTTTAAAGGAAAGGACTGACTTGATTCTTGGTGTGGTGAGGAAGAATGCACCAGAGAAAAAGCAAACGTGAGCAAAAGAAATATCAAGCAATGAGAGAAAAAAAATACTGAACTTGGACTTCATCCTGGCTCTGCCATCAATGATTTGAGATATGAGGCACAGATTTTCTGGGCCCCAACGCCTTGCACAAACAGCTTGCAAACAATGTTGTGGGATGTTGACTGAGACTTTTTCTATTGCCCAGAACTGATGACAGATCTCAAAAACGACAACCTCAAAAATGACAGAATGATCTCTGTTCATTTCCAAGGCAAACCATTCAATATCGTGGTAATCCACGACTATGCCCCAAGCAGTAATGCTGAAGAAGCTGAAGTTGAACTGTTCTATGAAGACCTACAAGACCTTTTAGAACTAACACCCAAAAAAGATGTCCTTTTCATTATAGGGGACTGGAATGCAAAAGTAGGAAATCAAGAAACACCTGGGGTAACAGGCAAATTTGGCCTTAGAGTATGGAATGAAGCAGGGCAAAGACTAATAGAGTTTTGCCAAGAGAACGCACTGGTCATAGCAAACACCCTCTTCCAACAACACAAGAGAACACTCTACACATGGACATCACCAGATGGTCAACACCAAAATCAGACTGATTATATTCTTTGCAGCCAAGATGGAGAAGCTCTATACAGTCAGCAAAAACAAGACCGGGAGCTGACTGTGGCTCCTATTGCCAAATTCAGACTTAAATTGAAGAAAGTGGGGAAAACCACTAGACCATTCAGGTATGACCTAAATCAAATCTCTTAACAATTATACAGTGGAAATGAGAAATAGATTTAAGGGACTAGATCTATTAGACAGAGTGCCTGATGAACTATGGACGGAGGTTCGTGACATTGTACAGTAGGCAGTGATCAAGGTCATTCCCATGTAAAAGAAATGCAAAAAAGCAAAATGGCTGTCTGAGGAGGCCTTACAAATAGCTGTGAAAAGAAAGGAAGTGAAACAAATGCAAAGGAGAAAAGGAAAGATATAAGCATCTGAATGCAGCGTTCCAAATAGCAAGGAGAGATAAGAAAGACTTCCTCAGCGATCAATGCAAAGAAATAGAGGAAAACAATAGAATGGGAGAGTCTAGAGATCTCTTCAAGAAAATTAGAGATATCAAAGGAACATTTCATGCAAAGATGGGCTCGATAAAGGACAGAAATGGTATGGACCTAACAGAAGCAAACTGGAGAAGGCAATGGCACCCCACTCCAGTACTCTTGCCTGGAAAATCCCATGGACGGAGGAGCCTGGTGGGCTGCAGGCCAGGGGATCGCTAAGAGTCGGACACAACTGAGCGACTTCACTTTCACTTTTCACTTTCATGCATTGGAGAAGGAAATGGCAACCCACTCCAGTTTCTTGCCTGGAGAATCCCAGGGATGGGGGAGCCTGGTGGGCTGCCGTCTATGGGGTTGCACAGAGTCGGACACGACTGAAGTGACTTAGCAGCAGCAGCAACAGAAGCAGAAGATATTAAGAAGAGGTGGCAAGAATACACAGAAACACTATAGAAAAAAGATCTTCACGACCCAGATAAACACAATGGTGTGATTACTCACCTAGAGCCAGAAATCCTGGAATGTGAAGTCAAGTGGGCCTTAGGAAGCATAGCTATGAACAAAGCTAGTGGAGGTGATGGAATTCCAATTGAGCTATTTCAAATCCGGAAAGATGATGCTGTGAAAGTGCTGCACTCCATATGCCAGCAAATTTGGAAAACTCAGCAGTGGCCACAGAACTGGAAAAGGTCAGTTTTCATTCCAATCCCAAAGAAAGGCAATGCCAAAGAATGCTCAAACTACTGCACAATTGCACTCATCTCACATGCCAGTAAAGTAATGCTCAAAATTCTCCAAGCCAGGCTTCAGCAATACGTGAACCGTGAACTTTCAGATGTTCAGGCTTGTTTTAGAAAAGGCAGAGAAACCAGAGATCAAATTGCCAACATCCGCTGGATCATCCAAAAAGCAAGAGAGTTCCCGAAAAACACCTATTTCTGCTTTATTGACTATGTCAAAGCCTTTGACTGTGTGGATCACAACAAACTGTAGAAAATTCTGAAAGAGATGGGAATACCAGATCACCCTACCTGCCTTCTGAGAAACTTGTATGCATGTCAGGAAGCAACAGTTAGAACTGGACATGGAACAACAGACTGGTTCCAAATTGGGAAAGGAGTATATCAAGGCTGTATATTGTCACCCTGCTTATTTAACTTATGTGCAGAGTACATCATGTGAAATGCCAGGCTGGATGAAGCACAAGCTGGAGTGAAGATTGCCAGGAGAAATATCAATAACCTCAGATATTTAAATGACACCACCCTTATGGCCGAAAGTGAATAAGAACTAAAGATCCTCTTGATGAAAGTGAAAGAGGAGAGTGAAAAAGTTGGCTTAAAGCTCAACATTCAAAAGACAAAGATCACGGCATTTGGTCCCATCACTTCATGGCAAATAGATGTGGAAACAGTGGCAAACTTTATTTTTGGGCTCCAAAATCACTACAGATGGTGACTTCAGCCATGAAATTAAAATATGCTTACTCCTTGGAAGGAAAGTTGTGATCAATCTAGACAGCGTATTAAAAAGCAGAGACATTACTTTGCCAACAAAGGTCCGTCTAGTCAAGGCTATGGTTTTTCCAGTGGTCACGTATGGATGTGAGAGTTGGACTGTGAAGAAGGCTGAGCACTGAAGAATTGATACTTTTGAACTGTGGTATTGGAGAAGAGTGTTGAGAGTCCCTTGGACTGCAAGGAGATCCAACCAGTCCATCCTAAAGGAGATCAGTTCTGGATGTTCTGGAAGGACTGATGTTGAAGCTGAAGCTCCAATACTTTGGCCACCTAATGCAAAGAGCTGACTCATTTGAAAACACCCTGATGTTGGGAAAGTGAAGGAAGGAGGAGAAAGGGGAGACAGAGGATGAGATGGTTGGATGGCATCACCGACTCAGTGGACATGAGTTTGAGTAGACTCTGGGAGGTGGTGATGGACAGGGAGGCCTGGCGTGCTGTAGTCCATGGGGTCGCAAAGAGTGGACACAACTGAGTGACTGAACTGATGACAGATCACAAAGCAGGGGACAAAGAAGGGTCAAGCACTCGCAAGCTAAGGACAGCCATAACTGATGGGGCCAGACACCCACTCCAAGAATGACTCAGAGACAGGTGAACAGTCTTTGCTACCTCCAACTCTCATCTGTAAAATGATGTCTGCACCCCACCCCATCACCCTGGTATTCACCATTTCCACATAGTCCATCGGCTTTCCATAACCAGAGTCTGCACCTCTTTGCCTGTGAGCCTTCTCTACAGGAGCATAGAGTACCCTGAGAAGCGTTTAGTATCCTGAAAGTACAGAGAGCTGTCCTTTCTTCCAGAACAACCTTTAGCAAAGCATGAGCAGGAATCAGTAGGAAAATACATCCTCATCTTCAAGAAAGACACGGAGAGGTGGAAACCTCCATGAAGTTTTACGTGTTATTCTCTCATTTGGAAATGCCGCCTTACATGCTACAAATACTCCTTAAATTTGTCATAGTAGGATTCGCTAAGCTGTCACAACAAGTAATCCTAAATCGCAATGCTTGCATGCTGAGTCGCTTCAGTATGTCTGACTCTTGGTGACCCTGTGGACTGTAGCCCACCAGGCTCCTCTGTCGCTGGGATTCTCCAGGCAAGAATACTGGAGTGGGTTGCTGCGCCCTCCTCCAGGGGATCTTTCTGACCTAGGGATCAAACCTCCAACTCATGTCTTCTGCATTGGCAGGCGGATTCTTTACCGTTAGCACCACCCAGGAAGCCCCTAAATGTGAAAAACTTACCACAGTAGAGGTTTGCTCACCAGCGCAAAGATCAGTGTGGGTGGGGCATCTTCCTGGGTGGCTCTCTCTCACACAGTCCCCCAAAGATTCCATCTTGAGGCTCCACAATTTCCAACACACGGCTTCCAAAGATGCTACCAAGGGGAAAAACGGATGAGACACACTGGTTTTTAACTATCTTTGCCAGGAGGCTCGTCACTCCATTCACAGCCCATTGGCCAGGACAAGTCACATGGCACCAACCTAACTGGCGGATCTGACTCTCCCTTCAAGACTCAAAGAACGCTTCCTCCATGAAGACCTGCTCGATCACTCAGCCTCCCTGTAAGAAGAACAAAAATCTTCATCCTCCTTTGTGTTCCCACAGCCCTTGACACATGCCTCTCTCTGCTCCATGCTTCTCAGACTGCTGTGTCACTTTGATCTCCTATTATTCTGTCACCTCCACAGAAGGTAAAAGAAGCTTGATTCTTTTCTTGTCTCCATCACAGTGCCAAGGAAGTAGCTAGGGTTTAACAAGTGTTTAGTGAGTGAATGAATGATGGCTTCATAAATAGCTATGACCTTGCAGGTTTCCTGCCGCATGTAATCACAGGGCACACAATCAGATCTCCACAAAGCCACCCTTGCATCTTCTGATGTGGAAATCCTCCTGGACTATATTTCTCCTCTGGGGATGGCAAGGAGCCAAAGTCAAGGGAACAGCAGATAAGAGTAAAACCCAGGATCAGGAGCCGTGAATTAGTACAGTGGGACTCGGATGCCAAACACAGGTCAGGAATAAAGACTGGACCTCCAGGCACGAACATGCTCTCCAGCATGGCTCTGCTCCCTGACCCCCAGCCCCCACCAACACACAGTCCCCAGCTCAGAGCCCTGGGGGCACCTGGTGTTTCAAAGACCACAGTCCAAACCTTCACAGGAGACGAGTTGAGCCAAGCTGATTCCCAACTGGCAAGAAGGAAGGAAGGAACTAGAGATTTCTCAGCTGAGGAGCCTCTGAGAAAAGCAAAACTTTAAGCTTCCTAAGATTCATCACTCCTGCCATATGCTGTGACTTTTCCATTCATACCAGAAATTGTGGAAATTTTAGCTTCCTAATATAACATTGAGAGACTAACTAAGAGTTTATAAATAGGTCCTGACTCAGAGCAAGGCCCTTGCTAATGTTCTTCAAGCCCTGTGGGAACTGATGCCCCACCCAAGGCCCTTACTTTCGGGGACAGTCCCTGCCAAGAAGGAGGTCCTCGCTGGCCTTCTGTGCCCTCGCCATCCTCGCCACCTCTCTATCGGACTTCATACTCGCTGGGACTCTCTGCTTGTGCCAAAAGTCCAACCAGGTTGTGCCAAGACAAGAGCTGGGAAAATGCCAAGGCAGGTGGGGGTGCGGGAAGTGGAGCAGAAAACTGAAGCAGAGGAGGCTTTGTGCTTTGGCCAAAGCAGGACCAGCCCTCCATACATGGGACCCTTGACTACATAAACAATTAGAGCCACCCAGAATTAAGTCACCCAGAATCCACTGAGTCAGCACCATCCCGGTAACTTGGCCTAACCTGATCTTATAAAAGACATGCTATACTTTCCAATGTGAGTGATATTCTTGCCAGGGTGCCCTTCTTGGAACCAAGCCCCTAGGAAACCCCATAGACACAAATCCCAGGTACAGGACATCTGGTTGGCCTGACTTTGGGGCTAAGGGTCACAGAGAGCTCTGAGGATAAGGTTCTGCTCTGGATGCAGAGCATCTCATTGAGATGGTTACATAATAGGAAAAAAATTGAGTCATAGAAAAATATAAAAAGTCTAACAAATGTCACCAGTAATATTTCCACCCAGGGTTATCCATAGTTGAAATTCCACTCTATTTAAAAGCAATGTTTTTCCTATGGCTGCATAATTTGCATAGACTCAGCACTGGTTACATAATTTGCAGGGATGAGTGCAAAATGAAAAGGTGGGAACCCTTGTTTAAAATTTATGTAGACTTTCAAGACAGTGACCGCAAAGGGCCCATCTGAGCGTGGGGCTCTATGTGACCACATGTGTCACATGCGTGAAGCCAGCCCTGACTGCTGGTGTGGGCTGGTCCCAGGCACCTTAGGAAGACTTAGGAAATTTGAGGAAGGTGTTCTGAAGTGTGGGTTCCCTCAAACATGTGGGTGAGGACAGAGTCTACCTGGGTCTAAGTGAAGTCCTGTGTCAAGATTACAGAGATAAGGGACACATTGTCAAGTGAGTTACTACTTTGTCCCCAGGTCCCCAGATGTCAAGGAACTCATGACAGAAAAGGCTAAGCAATTTATGGGGCTCTTAGTTGGTAGAATATTGTACAATCACCAAAAATGATATTTACAAGAAGTTTCTAACAATACAGAGCAAATTATTGTAATATAATATCGAATGAAGGAAATATAATCACAGTTATATGAATATGTACAAACAGAAAAAAATAGTTTGAAATAGACTAAAATTTCAACTGGGGTTAGTCTTAGATGGAAGTATTATAGGTGCATTTATTATCTTCTTTATATTTTCTTATGACTCAATTTCCTCCAATAAACAAATATGGATATTATAAAGAAAGCAAATTTTCAAAAATATAAGTGGAATACACGTACAAAGTACACCTGTATGTGGTATCCCAAGACCTCTCACTTCTGATGAGTCCTAGAGACATTTTATTAGGAAGTCTCGTAAGAAGTGGACTTACGCTGTTTGCATTGTTCTTCATCCCGGTCACCGCATCGGTGGTCTTGCTGTTCACACTGCCCGCACTGCTCGCTGAACCCATTGTAGGCAGGGTGCGAGCTGAAAGGGGGGAAAAGATGCAAGGAGCCCTAGGAGCTGCAGACACATTTACTCTCTGCTGGCGGGCACAGCAGCCGTAGCAGCAGACATAACATAACACAACGTTACCGCGCACACCCTCCCTCCTGGCGGCCACAGCAGCCGTAGCCGGGGACACGCTGCATGCTCTCCTCTCGTGGCTGGCCCAGGGCACACAGCCCTGACTCAGCAGTAATGCCACCGCTTTCTTAGTCGGGGCCCATGCAGGCCTACCGCACACAGCAACCGAGACCAAGCGCGCACCTCGCGACCCGCATGCGCAGCGCTGGGGGCCATCTCCGCTGTTACAGTCATTATTCACAAAGCAGGGGTGAGAGCCTGAACACACCATCTGGGCTAATCTGGTCTCTGCCCCTCGCTACCCCTTCAGGGTCTCTTGTCCCACAGATTACCTAGGTTCTGCCCTCTGCAGCACACCCGGAGCACACAATACCACTGTTTGAACTCACATCCTGCAAAGGTAGTGACAACGACGACAGTTACATCCCCAACACATTTCAAAATTCAGTGCCAGGTATCACCTGCGACTCATGTGCAGCCCTTGCCCACGTGGAGCTAGGGGAGACACCCGCTGCGAGTGGAGCCTTTGTCTTCCATGACCAAGTCCAGTTCACCAACTGCCCATGTGAGATTGCAGGAAAGCCTCACAGGGGCAACTCCACTCCTGCGGAATTTTATTATCATGGGCCCACAATAATCCCAGCAGTCCAGGTGCACCCCTTCAGGGAGAGGATTTTTGTGACATTCATAGGCCACCCATATGATTACACTTTTCTAAATATGAAGGCACAGCCTTCACAGTACACTGTCTACACAGGACACAGCCTTCACAGTATCAGCACAGTTCAGTCACTCAGCTGTGTCTGACTCTTTGTGACCCAATTGACTGTAGCACGCCAGGCCTCCCTGTCCATCACCAATTCCCAGAGTTTACCCAAACCCATGTCCATTGAGTCGGTGATGCCATCCAACCATCTCATCCTCTGTCGTCCCCTTCTCGTCCTGCCCCTAATCTCTCCCACCATTAGGGTCTTTTCCAATGAGTCAGCCCTTTGCATCAGCTGATCAAATTGTTGGTGTTTCAGCTTCAACATCAGTCCTACCAATGAACGCCCAGGACTGATCTCCTTTAGGATGGACTGGTTGGATCTCCTTGCAGTCCAAGGGACTCTCAAGAATCTTCTCCCACACCACAGTTCAAAAGCATCAATTCTTCAGTGCTCAGCTTTCTTTATGGTCAAAGTCTCACATTCATACATGTGCACTGGAAAGCCATAGCCTTGGATAGACATATGCCTGCACAGAAATCAGCCCTCATTTGCATCCATGTAACCCAGATGGGACCCCTGCCAGCTCAGGCTTCCTTCAGGGTCTTCACACTTTCAAAATGGTGTCTCACATGGCCATCCCTCTACTTCTCTCAGTAAAGACCCATGAAACCCCCACAGATGCTGGGCCCACTCCTGTGTCCCAGAGATGCAAAAGCCACACCACAAGGTTTTCCCTTGCTTTTGCCGACACGATTTACCCAAGTCAACTAACTCTGCCCAAGTACGTGGTTGATATGTCCTGAATTCAGTCACATCGGGGGCCCCTTGAGCCGTTTGAGGATGACCTCCCTGGGTCCTAAGCTGCTCAGGCTTCACTTTTGCTGCACAAAGGGCCTCGCTGCCAAGTGGGGACCCTCAATCTCATAACATTCGTCATCATCGTCCCTTACTGCCCTGGTGTCAGAGATGCTGGGCTCTTCAGGACCATGAGGTTCTTGCTCTAATGCCAATATATGTTGGTCTGGCTCTTCCCAGTGTCTCTGCACGTTGCACTCCAGCACAGCATCACGGAGAGCACTGTCCATATTCACCTTCAGGGCAGTGGGAAAATCCACCCCACCGTGCCAGCGGCAGTCTGTGCTGCCTTCATTGGCAAAGGAAACTTGCCGCCTGCAACGCCTTTCCAATGCTGTCTGGTGAACCACCCACCACCTCCTGTCTTCCACTGGAGCCCGCACTGAGAGGGCCGCAGCCACACAGCCCCACATGCCGTATGGTGGCCACTGGCTGGCTCCGTCCAGTGGAGTCTCAGGCTTCTCTACCCACTGGCAGGATGGGTATCCTGTCAAGTACACCAGTTGTTGACAGGCGCACACAACATAACCACATACAACCTGTCTCCTGGCTGACACGGCAGCCGTACCAGTGGACACGCTATATTCTGTGCTCTCATGGCTGACCCAGTGGGCACAGCTGGGACTCAGCTGTGATGCCACCACTGTCTTAGGTGGAGCCCATTCAGGCGAGCCGCACACAGTAACCCTGACCAAGCGAGTACCCCAAGACATGTGTGAATGGTACTATAAATAACCTCAGCTGTTACATAGTCATTGTTTACAGAACATGGGGCAAGAGAGCCTGAACAGGCCATCTTGGCTAATTTTCTCTCTCCCAACACTATTGAAAGTACTCTTTAATTCTTGAATGGTAGGCAAAGTAAGTTATTGTTTTACATAATACTTATATCTGCAACCCATTTCACCTGATAACATTAAACACTAATATATGTGTCTATTGAGTTATCGCCATACCACTGTGCCCAATGTCAACCCCTCCTCTTCTGCTCCTTGAAGGGGGTTACATCACTGCTCAAGAAATGGGAGCCAACGTTAATGAAAATCATCAAGGGCCTGGAAGACAGATGTTTACAGACAGATGTTTACATACAGCAAAGCCACGATTGCATACTCTAAGATATTCTAAAACTGTTACTTTCCATTTCTCTCTTTCCGACTTTAATTTCCTCATGGTCTCCTTCACTCCATTACCATGACAGTATTAGGTGAGTGTCTTAGTTCATGTTGCTATATCAAAAATATCATAGATTGGTTGACTTAATAAACATTTATTTCTTACATTTCTGGAGGCTGGGAATCCAAAGTCAAAACCCTGGCAGATCCAGTGTCCAGTGAGCAAGCACCTCCTGGCTTGTGGACACCTGCCTCCTGGGTGTATCTTCAGATGGGAGCAGGAGGAAGGGAGGGGAGGGGAGGGGAGGGAGGAGGAGGAAGGGAGGGAAGGGCGGAGGAGCCCTCTCAGTCTCCTCTTCTAAGGGCGCTAATCCCGCCAAGCTGACTCCACCCTCCACCCTCATAACCTAATCACCTCCAAATGCTGACACTTTGGGGATTAGGACTTCTACATATCAAAGGGGTGGTAGGGTTAAAACAACAGAGGATGAGATGGTTGGATGGCATCACCGACTCGATGGACATGAGTTTGAGTAAGCTCCGGGGGTTGGTGATGGACAGGGAGGCCTGGCGTGCTGCTGTCCCTGGGGTCGCAAAGAGTAGGACAGGACTGAGCGACTGAACTGAGCTGAACTGAGATGGAACAAACATTCAGTCCACAGCACAGGTGAAAGAGAAGTCGATTTGCCAACTAAAGACTACTCAGCCTCTGCCAGTTTAAAGCAGTTTCCTTCAGAGTTGGTCAGTATAAACTCAAATTTTCTGATGCACTTTACTCACAAAAGATCAACTGAGAAAAATAAGAGACTTGGAGTATCTCCTAGAAGTTACTCAGAATGCGTATTCTTCTAGATGCTGTGCACCTGATACATGGAGTAAGCAGAAGATGAGAATTACTCCGGAGACACAGTTTTGGCATGATTTCAAGTGTCTTTGGTGACTTCTGCTTTGACATTTGAAGAAAGGTATAAGAAGCACCCTAGGGACTTTCCTGGTGATCCAGTGACTAGGACTCCAGGCTTCCACAGCAGGGGCCTGTGTTTCATCACTGGTCAGGGAACTAAGATTTTTTTTAAAAAAGAAACACCCTAAAGGAGACTTATTTGGGGAGTCACATAGGGACAGTGGGGACTAGGCGTCAATTAGGAAAACCCACAAGATACATTTCTCTCAGAAATGTTCACTAGAAATAGAGTTCATCTCTTTTGTCTTCCAGATCCTCTAACCATGGAAAGGATCATTGTTTCCTCTTTGCTCTGACTGGTAGGAAGCTTAAAGCCAAGTTTATAACTCATTTCCAATATGTGTATGTTTTATGAGATGGGTTTTGTTCACTAAATTTACATGTAGTTCAATGGACTTTTCCTACTCTTATTTTTTTTCTTAGTCCCAATTTCCTCACTACTTAGTTTCTATCTTATTAGATACACTCTGTAAACCACCTCAAAATTGTTTTGAAACAATGACACCCTCCATGAAGATCCAACACCCTCACAGCCACAGAAACACTCCATCTTGTAGAGTCATCCTGTAGGCGCTTCTGTTGAGGACCTTTGTGGCACGATGTCTCTGTCAGTGGGCTGCACTTCTTAAGAGAGTGAAATTACTGTCTGGTACTTGAAAAAGTCAGATTAAAACAAAATATTAAAAAAACTAAGATCATGGCATCCGGCCCCATCACTTTATGGCAAATAGAAGGGGAAAAGGTGAAAGCGGTGCCAGATTTCCTCTTCTTGGGCTCCAGAATCACTGTGCATGCTGACTGCAGCCACGAGAGTACAGGATGATTGCTTCTTGGCAGGAAAGCTATGACAAACCTAGACAGTGTGTTAAAAAGCAAGGACATCACTTTGCCAACAAAGATCTATATAGTCAAAGCTACGGTCTTTCCAGTAGGCATGTGCAGATGTGAGAGTTGGACCACAAATATGGCAGAACGCCAAAAAAATGGATGCTTTCGAGCTTGATGCTGGAGAAAATGCCTGGGAGTCCCTTGGACTGCAAGGAGATTAAACCAGTCAATCATAAAGGAAGTCAACCCTGAATACACACCAGAAGGACTGATGGTAAAGCTGAAACTCTAACACTTTGGCCACTTGATGCGAACAGCTGACTCATTGGAGAAGACGCTAATGTTGGGAAAGATTGAAGGCAGAAGAAGAAGAGGGCAACAGAGGATGAGATGGTTGGATGGCATCACCAGGGCAATGGACGTGAACTTAGGCAAACTCCAGGAGACAGTGAGGGACAGAGAAGCCTGGCATGCTGCAGCCCATGGGGTCACAAAGACTCAGACACAACTTGGCGACTGAACAACAACATGTGACAGGCTGTTGAAAAGTGTTTGCTGGAGTGAATGAGCCAGAATGAGGGAATGCTTTGAAAATGATTGGAAAATATGCTAAAGTGACTTACATTGTGGTATTCATTGCACAAGACAGCTTGTTTTAAAATATTGTGATATTGTTATTTTAAGTCTATAAAAAATAGGATAAAATCTTAACATCAGGTTTTTCAATGCAATTCACAAAGTCTTGCTCTGCAAGTGACTGGCTGGCTGGAAACATATTTGGGGTTCTTTATTCCTCGGGATTGCAAGCATGGAGCTCCTAGAAGCAGGTCCTATAAAATAAGATCTGCTGTCAACTTGAATAAGACCCTTTTCTTCAAGCGACAGTCTTTAAGCAAAAATGCCGATGCATTTGAATTAATGCAACCAGCAAAGTTTTCCACAGACCAACTAGCATAGTCTGAAAGTAGAGTTTATACTCAGAACCCCCCGAGTAACCATGAAAGCATCACCCCCATTAAGTCCTAAACCCAAAGCCTCTGAGCTTTCCGGGCTGTGCAAAGGCTTCTGCCATCTTAATCACCATAATACTTTCAGGAGAAACACCGACTGACCACTCACCCTGGCCAGGCACCACAGTGACCATCTGCACAAGCTGTTTTACAACAGGAGATCCTGGTAAGGAACATGGAACTAACGAGTCACCATCAACTGGAAGAACTCAGGAAGGGTCAAAAGGAGAGAGAATACGCCAGTCCATATGTCCTCCCAGAATCCTCCTCGCTGGAATCCAGCTTGTCTGAGTGATGCCACCAGGAAGGACCCGGGGTCAGAATAACTGACCAGAGACCACCCAGAAACGAATCCCCTCACCATAAACCCGGGACCACAAGCCACGTGCAGAGAGTCCTCCCGGGTCCCTCACCCTGCTGCTGTCTCCCGGGCGCCCCTGCCAATAAGGTCTCATGCTTTGTGAGCACACGCGTCTCCTCGGACAACTCACTTCTGAGTGCTGGACAAGAGCCTGCTCTCAGGCCCTGGAAGGGGTCCCTCTTCTTGCAACAGGACTGGACAAGAGCTTACATTTGCAGAGCATTTGACAGCCTCCAACAGTCCTTACCAGGCTCCCAATGTAAAAGTGACAGTCATTTCCTAGGCATTTGCTCTGTGCCAAGCTCTAGGGTGGCTTTACCTGTATTAAGCAGGGAAAACCTTGATTCGTGTTAATGATCACCCTTTCTTTCAGCTGCAAAGGAACATCAATTTCCAGATTCCCTCATAGTGCTTTGGGCTGCCCTGGTGGCTCAGAGGGTAAAGCGTCTGCCTGCAATGCAGGAGACATAAGTTCGATCCCTGAGTTGGGATGATCCCCTGGAGAAGGAAATGGCAGCCCACACCAGTACTCTTGCCTGGAAAATTCCATAGACGGAGGAGCCTGGTGAGCAACAGTCCGTGGGGTCACAAAGAGAAATGACTGAGTGCCTTCACTTTCACTTTCTCATAGGGCTGAGAGAAGGTGATGAGTGAGGATGCAAATGAGGGTGCTGCTGGAGAACTGGGCCCTCCTGCAAGAAACAGGCAGGAAGACCCCTTGGGAAGGCATCAGCAGGTGGAGGAGTTGGAACAGCAGGGGAGGCCAAGAGAGATTTCAGAAAGAAGTCTGCAGTCAGAGACAAGATGGAAGGCTGAGCTGAGGAGAAGGCAACAGCTGCTGGGAGAAAAGAGAAGGAAGTTTAGGTGTGACAGCTGGGGAGCTTAATGATTGGGTGTGGAGTGTAGCCCTTCCGTGAAATCAGGACAACAGCCCTAGTAAGTGATGTGTGCGGAGTTAGGATTCTGAAACACAGCTGAGTCTCACACATCAGTACTTTCTCTCTTTGAAGGTTCATTACTCTGAACTTGGTGTCAACAAGCTCCACCCACTGGGCTGAGTCTGGCCAGCCTAGCTTCACAAAATCAAGTTTTATCAGAACACAGACAGACACAGCCATGGAAAACTGATTGAGCAGCTTTCACACTGCAAAAGGCAAAAGGCAGAAGCAAGGAGTGGTCAGAGAGTTGCAACCCTACGGCCCACAAAGCCTGAAATGCTTGCTCTCTGGCCCTTTACTGAAAGTTTGGTGAGCCCTGCTCTCTACTTCTTAAATGTGAAATATAGACATACAAATGGAAGGGAAAGTATTTTATCAGTCAGGCTAAGGGTTTTGATGAAATTTAGAGTCAGCAAACCTGAGTTAAAGATAGATTCACTGGTTCCTCCCTTGGCCAAATCCTCCCATCTGTAAAATAGGATTAATAATACATACTTCACAGAGTAATAAGAAGACTCAATTGTGATAATTACTTTTAAGACACGTTTTGCAGTTCACAAATAGAAAAGAAATGTTAGATATTGATGATAATGGCTCACAAGTGGCTCAAAACTTGGAAATAGTAAACACTACAGAAGCCTCAGGTATTGTGATACACACACACACACACACACACTTATATATCACATTGCTGAGATATACTTATGTCTCTTCCATCACTGTATTCTTGGGCAGGTAGGGGCTGAACAATAAGTCCTATAAGATTCTTTAAAAGACACTTAATCCCTCTTCTCTAGAATTATTAGTACACTACTTTTTGTCTTAAAAAGTTCCCAAAAAAAGTTTAGTTTGAAATTTTCCTATGTGATCACTTTCCATTTCCAGGAAGCCCATCAACTGTGAATTTCAGCCACAACTGTGAATTTGACCGGCTGAATAAATTTGAGGGGGTCATACAACAACTATAAAGTAAGGTTTCATTCCAAGCAATGAAAATGAAGCCAGGACAATGACTTAACCATGAGAAGACTTTCGCTGAATTAAAGGGTGCTCATAGAGTCTTGGGCTTTGTTTCGGTTTTACCTTCCAAGCTTCAGTTGTTTTTGGGAGAGATGAACAATCCTCCAAACATTTGAAGGCAAGTTCATAAATGCTTTTAGGACCAGTAGAACACAGCTCAGTGTAATCTCCATCTATTATGACACGAGTTTCAGAGGCTCTGTTTACTGTTTTAGGCCCTTGAAGACTTACTGCCTTAAATTCCATCATGAAATAGACTTTTGTTGCATCAACGAAGTCTTTAACATGCCCCTATAAAATATGATAGATCTGGTGAACAAGTAGCTGAGCAATTGATCCACCTTTTTCTAAATGACATTTAAGAGCTCATTTATTAAAGTTCTAGGATAGCTAGAATAGATAATTATACACTTCCACCTGACCATCCATCTTCCCTGTTGCCCACTTGTTCCTCAAAGATACGACAGCCTTATCCTTGTTGATTTGTCATTGATGAAATTCATTTCTATAGACTTCATCCAGTAGGACATAAAATACTCATTGTACTATTATGGTAGAAAGCAGGATTTTCACAGAAAGCAAGATTTTCATCTCACAACAGATATAGACTTCAATTTGCTAGCCATCTAGAAGTTATCATTGAAGTTATAATGGCCCTATTTTGTTTATTCGCCTTGAAAAAAATAAATTGTGTATTGTGGAGTTATCCTAAACTGTTTGAATTAATTTGTTTTTAAAAGTATTCAGAGAGTATCTAGCATACCTTTGACCTAAGACGTTAAAGGTAAAAAATGTACAATAAATTTATGATGATCTATATTTCTAATTACCAGTGTTGGTTCATAATTCCTTCTTATCTCGGAATTATCTTTTCTCAGGATACTCTCTCAAATGGAAGGGAAGAGGGAAGAATCATAAAAAGTTAAAATCATCTTTTAGTGCAATGAATAATGGTTTCCAAATATGGCTGCCCATCAGAATCATCTGAGAACTAGAAAAATCCATGTTCCCAAGTCCACTCAAAGAAGTCAAATCGAAATCTCTGCAGGGTTGGAGTCCATTCATTTTAATTTTTATCAAAGCACCCAGATGAGTTTTCCCAGCCAGTTCACCATCAGACTGGAAACTGCTTTGGGAAACAACTGGCTGGAACAAAACCACATGGCCTGACCTCATTCCAGTGGATCCAGCTTGTGCTGTTGGGAAAGGCAAGAAAGGTTCATGAAAAGACAAGGGTCAGAAATTACACTAAAAATGAACACATGAGACATCTACGGGAGAGCATGTAATTATACTGAAGCTCCTAAAAGATAAAAGTGAAACAAGAGAATGTTAATCCTCTTGAATAGGATGTTTACTTCAAAAAGATGTCAATTTTTCCCAAATGCACTTTCAGTTATTATTCTTAAAATTTATATGAATAAACTAATGAACAGCTAAGTCAACCCTGAAATTGAAGAGAAAATACAAGGATGGTGCTACCCTCCCAAATATTAAGATATATAGTAAAAGCACAGTAATGGAAAGTACCATGAAGTGGTACAAGAATAAACGAGTAAGCCTATGGGAGAGAATGGATAGCTCAGAGTGAGACTCACATATAAAAGGAAATGTGTTTGTACAACCCAAATCCATGGGGGAAAGTTAGATGTTATAATACGAGAAGTTGGGAAACTGGTTTATTATATGCAGAAAAATAAAACTGGATCCTTACCTCACACCACGTGTAAGCTGAATAAATGTTAGAAGGAGCAGATTTTAAAAGTCAGAGAACATCTTTAAGATTTAATGGTGAGGAAAAAAAAAAAAAGATTTAATGGTGAGGAAGACTGTCTTAAACAGAATCCCCAAAGCACAAACTATCAAGACAAAATTAAACTCCACCAAAATTAAGGCAATCAGTGCAAGGAAGGAAATAGAGGACAAAATTAACAGACATGTGACATTGGGAGAAGATAGTACCATGCCCAAAACTGTCAAGGAACTAGTATGTAGAACACATTTTAAAAAGAAAGAGAAAGAGGAAAAGTGAATGCTCATACAAGTCAACAAGAAAACTTCATGAACCTCAATAGAGAATATGGGCAAAAGCTATAAATAAGCAATCACTAAAAATGAAAACACAAATTCTGAGAAACACATAAAGAGTTCAAACCAATTAATAACAAGAGAAAAGCAAACTATGATGTCACTTTATACCATTTGATTGATAAAAATCAAAAACCAGGAGGGAACATAAATTGGTGCAGCAACCATGGAGAACAGTATGAAGGTTTCTCAAAAAACTAAAAATAGAGCTACCCTATGATCCTGCAATCCCACTCCTGAGCATATATTCAGAAAATACAAAAATTCTAATTTGAAAAGATACATGCATCCCCAATGTTCATAGACTTCCCTGGTGGCTCAGACAGTAAAGTGTCTGCCTACAATGCGGGAGACCTGGGTTCAATCCCTGTGTTGGGAAGATCTCCTGGATAAGGAAATGGCAACCCACTCCAGTACTCTTGCCTGGAAAATTCCATGGATGGAGGAGCCTGGTGGGCAACAGTCCATGGGGTCACGAAGAGTCGGACACGACTGAGCGACTTCACTTTCACTTTTCCAATGTTCATAGCAGCACTGTTTACAATAGCCAAGACATGGAAGCAAACCCAAGGTCCATTGACAGATGAATGGATAAACAAAATGTGGTACATATCTACAGTGGAAACTACTCAGCCATAAACAATGAAATAATGCCACTTGTAGCAACATGGTTGGAGCTAGAGATGATCATACTAAGTGAAGTCAGACAGACAAATATCATGATATCATTTATTATGTGCAATCTTAAAAAATGATACAAATGAACTTATTTACAAAACAAAAATAGACTCAAAGACATAAAAAGCAAACTTATGATTACCAAAGGGGGAGGGGAGGGATAAATTAAGACTTTAGAATTAACATATACATGCCACTTTATATAATATAAAATAATCAACAAGAACCTACTTGTTCTTATAGTAGTTCTTATAGCACAGGTAACTATATTCGATATCTTGTAATAACCTGTAAAGGAGAATAATCAAGAAAATACATACACATATATATTTTCTGGATCACTTATATACAAAACACTGAATCACTGGGTTGTCCACTGAAACTACACAACACTGTGACTCAATTACACTTCCATATACATCAGTAAATAAACACCAGGATAAGGACAGATTTGAGTAACGTGTGGCTACAGGAATCCCCAGGCAGCGTTCGCGGCTCGTCAGAGAGCCACATAGCTGTGTAGTCAAGTGAAGTTCAGTCATACCCTAGGACTCAGCATCCCAGGTCCTGGGAATGTTCCAGGGAACTCTCCACACAGGTCAGTAAGGGAGTCTGCATGAAAATACTCATGACGGCATCGCTTATGGTGGTGGGGAGAAGCCAGAAGCCATTCTGTGTCCAACACCAGGAAATGCATTTGTTCAGCGTGGAATATTATGCAGCCATTAGAATGAACAGGCAGACATATGCAAAGCCACATGGAAAGATTAAAAACAGTAAAAAAGAAAATCAGATCTGTAACACAACGTGCGGCTGCTTAGTCGCTCAGGCGTGTCCGACTCTGCGACCCCATGGACTGCAGCCCGCCGGGCTCCTCTGTCCATGGGGATTCTCCAGGCAAGAATACTGGAGTGGGTCGCCATGCCCTCCTCCGGGGGATATTCTCAACCCAGGGATCGAACCCAGGTCTCCTGCATTGCAGACGAATTTTTTACCATCTGAGCCACCAGGGAAACCCCTATAACACAATACTATTGTGTAAATTAAAAACCCATGTCCTATTTGTGTAAATTAAAAACACTTGTTCAAAAACAACACACATTGTGTAAGAACATATACAAAGGAAAAGACACATCAATGCATTGAAAAAGGGTTGATCATGGGTGGGCCAGAGACTTGGGAGGGGGAAATAGGGATAAAAAGGAAGGGAAGAAGGGAGGGAGGAAGTGAAAAGGCAGGAGGAGGTGGGGAGGAGTGGAGTGGGAGATGGGCGGATGGGGGGAAGGGATGGCCCTGGCTCCAGGGCTGACTGCAGTGAGCTGAGCAATGGAACCCTGACGAAGTGAAATCTCTGAGGGCCAAAGTCAGACAGGGGACATCAATTCTAAGCATTTATCTCTGCATCTGAATTGCTGTTCAGCTTAAAGGTACCTTCAAATAAAGGTAAATGTCAGTTCCACTGCGAGTACAAATAGTGTGAGGAGGCCACCCAGGCATGTAAAGCCCTTCGCCCTTGACCACCGGCTTCACTAGAAAGGCAGGAAGCTGTCTCCAGTTCCTTGCCCAGCGGCCTCAGAGCTGGATTTGTATCTTTCATCCTTCTGTTTGCCTGTGAATAAATATATACATTATTCTTGTTCTTTTAATTCTGTAACCTCTTCAGAGCAGTTAAAAATTATGTTAAAAACTCATTAACTTTGACGAGATATTGATGATGCCAGCGGTTAATTACGAGCCAGCTGGTGTGATGGCAAGAATTAAAAAGTTAGACGCTGGAAGTTTGTTTAAAAAAGAAAAACAAAAAAACAACAACAAAGCCTCACCGCACTCACCTAGGGGATTGTGGGGAATGGTTGAAACTGCAAGGCTTGGTGCTGACCTTACAGCGTGGGTCAGGCAGAGATCTGTGGACCAGCAGATCAAGTCACATTGCTCGACTCCATTACAGCATCCGTGTCTTCCAGATTCTCCCTCGCTGAGAAAATAAAAAGTAAGGGCTATAAATTCCCATGCTTCATGGTGTTAATTGATTGCAAGCTGGGGTCAGAAAGACATTTCTCCCCAAGGAGTACTCCTACACAATTTAGAGGCGCTGCGGGTGTTCTAACACGCCTAAAAAGCATTAAGCAGTGGTCACTGTCAAGTACCAAATAGCGAAATTTAGTATGCTCCCAGTCTGTACCCGCAGGAACAGCATGAGGGTGTTCAGGGGCCCCCATCTCCTCAAGAGTGGGGGGGCTTCAAATATCACGCATTAGCACACATATGTGGAATCTAGCGTATGTGAGCCACATAAGTGGTCCAGATGACCCTATTTGCAGGGCAGGAATAGAGACACAGAGGATGGATGTGTGGGCACGGGGGTGGGGAAGGGAAGGGGGGGAACTGGGAGACTGGACTGAAGCATACACACCGCCTGTGCAAAGCAGACAGCTGGTGGGAAGCTGGTGTGCATCACAGGGAGCTCAGCTCCGTGCTCCGTGATGACCCAGATGGGTGGGATGGGGGGGGCGGCTGGAGGAGGTCCAAGAGGGAAGGGTGACATGGATACGCAGAGCTGAATCACTTCACTGTGTATCAGAAACTAATTATACATGATAAAGCAACTGTACCCCATTTTTTTTAAAGTGTGAGGGTTTTTAATAAGCCTGTCACCCAACAAATCTTTTCCTCTTGCAACCCAAAAGAGGTACATTTTTTTGAAAATGAAAATAAGTGGTATGATAGAGTCATGGCTTTGTTTTTCAAATAAAAAAGAAGAAAAATAAACAAAGGAAATTTTTTTCTTTTCCAGAAGACTTTCCGATACTCAAATAAAAAGACTATTAAGACGACAACATAGAACACGGATTCAGGGTGCTGATGCCGGGGCTCCTGGGGCTCCACAGCAGCAGGAGGAGAGTCTGACTCGCTCCCCCGACACAGGTGAGTCCCTGAAGCTGAAGAAGCCTCAGTCCTGCACCGAGAACGTGGGTGCCATGCGGGCGTCACCTCATCAGCTCTGCAGCAGCAGATGAGAGGGCACACATGAAACACTTAGAACCATCAGGGAGCAGGAGACCCATGGTAAGGACTCAGTGTTCACTTCCGGGGGGGCAGTGGCTGCAGGATCTGGAGTCAAGTTGCTGGAATTCAGCTCCATGGACTTGCCCCATCTCCCCAATGCCATGGGGCCATTTAGGGGACATCTTCAGGCTTCAGTCTCCTCACCAGTAAAATCAGTACAGTAGCACCTACCTCACAGCGATGGGTTAGGATGAAATGAAGTCACGTTTGCAGAACACTGGAATGTTTGAGACATCCCTCCCTAATATTACAGCTTCCCTAGTGGCTCAGACAGTAAAGTGTCTGCCTGCAGTGCAGGTGACCTGGGTTCGATCCCTGGGTTGGGAAGATCCCCTGGAGGAGGGCATGACAACCCATTCCAGTTCTCTTGCCTGGAAAATCCCATGGACAGAGGAGCCTGGAGGGTTACAGTCCATGGGGTCATAAAGAGTCAGACACAACTGAACGACTTCACTTTTCTTTCCCTAATATTAGTAATATTACTCAGTCAGTTCAGTTCAGTCACTCAGTCGTGCCTGACTCTTTGCGACCCCATGAATCACAGCACTCCAGGCCTCCCTGTCCGTCACCAACTCTCAGAGTTCACTCAAACTCATGTCCATGAAGTCAGTGGTGCCATCCAGCCATCTCATCCTCTGTCATCCCCTTCTATGCCTGCCCTCAATCTTTTCCAGCATTAGGGACTTTTCCAAAGAGTCAGCTGTTAGCATCAGGTGGCCAAAATATTAGAGTTTCAGCTTCAACATCAGTCCTACCAATGAACACCAAGGACTGATCTCCTTTAGGATGGACTGGTTGGATCTCCTTGCAGTCCAAGGGACTCTCAAGAGTCTTCTTTAACACCACAGTTCAAAAGCATCAATTCTTCGGCGCTCAGCCTTCTTCACAGTCCAACTCTCAAATCCATACATGACCACTGTAAAAACCATAGGATTGACTAGATGGACCTTTGTTGGCAAAGTAATATCTCTGCTTTTCAATATGCTATCTAAGTTGGTCATAACTTTTCTTCCAAGGAGTAAGCGTCTTTTAATTTCATGGCTGCAATCACCATCTGCAGTGATTTTGGAGCCCCAAAAAATAAAAAGTCTGACACTGTTTCCACTGTTTCCCCATCTATTTTCCATGAAGTTATTGGACCAGATGCCATGATCTTAGGTTTCTGAATGTTGAGCTTTAAGCCAACTTTTTCACTCTCCTCTTTGACTTTCATCAAGAGGCTTTTTAGTTCCTCTTCACTTTCTGCCATAAAGGTGGTGTCATCTGCATATCTGACAATCTGGCAATCTGGTTCCAGCTTGTGCTTCTTCCAGCCCAGCGTTTCTCATGATGTACTCTGCATAGAAGTTAAATAAGCAAGGTGACAATATACGGCCTTGATGAACTCCTTTTCCTATTTGGAACCAGTCTGTTGTTTCATGTTCAGTTCTAACTGTTGCTTCCTGACCTGCATACAGGTTTCTCAAGAGGCAGGTCAGGTGGTCTGGTATTCCCATCTCTTCCAGAATTTCCCACAGTTTATTGTGATCCACACAGTCAAAGGCTTTGGCATAGTCAATAAAGCAGAAATAGATGTTTTTCTGGAACTTTCTGGAACTCTCTTGCTTTTTCCATGATCCAGTGGATGTTGGCAATTTGGTCTCTGGTTCCTCTGCCTTTTCTAAAACCAGCTTGAACATCAGGAAGTTCACGGTTGACATATTGCTGAAGCCTGGCTTGGAGAATTTTGAGCATTACTTTACTAGCATGTGAGATGAGTGCAATTGTGTGGTAGTTTGAGCATTCTTTGGCAGTGACCTTTTCCAGTCCTGTGGCCACTGCTGAGTTTTCCAAATTTGCTGGCATATTGAGTGCAGCACTTTCACAGCATCATCTTTCAGGATTTGAAATAGCTCAACTGGAATTCTATCACCTCCACTAGCTTTGTTCATAGTGATGCTTTCTAAGGCCCACTTGACTTCACATTCCAGGATGTCTGGCTCTAGGTGAGTGATCACACCATCGTGATTATCTGAGTCATGAAGATCTTTTTTGCACTGTTCTTCTGTGTATTCTTGTCACCTCTTCTTTAATAAATTAAAATCTTCTGCTTCTGTTAGGTCCATATGATTCCTGTCCTTTATCGAGCCCATCTTTGCATGAAATGTTCCCTTGGTATCTCTCATCTTCTTGAAGAGATCTCTAGTCTTTCCCATTCAGTTGTTTTCCTCTATTTCTTTGCATTGATCGCTGAGGAAGGCTTTCTTATCTCTCCTTGTTATTCTTTGGAACTCTGCATTCAGATGCTTATATCTTTCCTTTTTTCCTTTGCTTTTCGCTTCTCTTCTCTTCACAGCTATTTGTAAGGCCTCCCCAGACAGCCATTTTGCTTTTTTGCATTTCTTTTCTATGGGGATGGTCTTGATCCCTGTCTCCTGTACAGTGTTACAAACCTCTGTCAATAGTTCATCAGGCACTCTATCTATCAGATCTAGTCCCTTAAGTCTATTTCTCACTTCCGCTATATAATCATAAGGGATTTGATTTAGGTCATACCTGAATAGTCTAGTGGTTTTCCCCACTTTCTTCAATTTAAGTCTGAATTTGGCAATAAGGAGCTCATGGTCTGAGCCACAGTCAGCTCCTGGTCTTGTTTTTGCTGACTGTATAGAGCTTCTCCATCTTTGGCTGCAAAGAATATAATCAATCTGATTTCGGTGTTGACCATCTGGTGATGTCCATGTGTAGAGTCTTCTCTTGTGTGGTTGGAATAGGGTGTTTGCTATGACCAGTGCATTTTATTGGCAAAATCTTTAGTCTTTGCCCTTTGCCCTTTATTAGTCTTTGCCCTGCTTCATTCCGTATTCCAAGGCCAAATGTGCCTGTTACTCCAGGTGTTTCTTGACTTCCTACTTTGGCATTCCAGTCCCCTATAATGAAAAGGACATCTTTTTTGGGTGTTAGTTCTAAAAGGTCTTGTAGGTCTTCATAGAACCATTCAACTTCAGCTTCTTCAGCTTTACTGGTTGGGGCATAGGCTTGGATTACTCACTCACCATGATATTGAATGGTTTGCCTTGGAAACGAACAGAGATCATTCTATCGTTTTTGAGATTGCATCCAAGTACTGCATTTCGGACTCTTTTGTTGACCATGATGGCTACTCCATTTCTTCTGAGGGATTCCTGCCCGCAGTAGTAGATATAATGGTCATCTGAGTTAAATTCACCCATTCCAGTCCATTTTATTTCACTGATTCCTAGAATGTTGACGTTCACTCTTGCCATCTCCTGTTTGACCACTTCCAATTTGCCTTGATTCATGGACCTGACATTCCAGGTTCCTATGCAATATTGCTCTTTACAGCATCGGACCTTGCTTCTATCACCAGTCGCATTCACAACTGGGTATTGTTTTTGCTTTGGCTCCATCCCTTCATTCTTTCTGGAGTTATTTCTCCACTCATCTCCAGTAGCATATTGGGCACCTACCAACCCAGGGAGTTCCCCTTTCAGTATCCTATCATTTTGCCTTTTCATCCTGTTCATGGGGTTCTCAAGGCAAGAATACTGAAGTGGTTTGCCGTTGCCTTATCCAGTGGACCACATTCTTTCAGACCTCTCCACCATGACCCATCTGTCTTGGGTGGCCCCACACAGCATGCCTTAGTTTCATTGAGTTAGACAAGGCTGTGGTCCTAGTGTGATTAGATTGGCTAGTTTTCTGTGATTATGGTTTCAGTGTGTCTGCCCTCTGATACCCTCTCACAACACCTACCATCTTACTTGGGTTTCTCGTACCTCGGACGAGGGGTATCTCCTCACAGCTGCCCCTCCTGACCTTGAATGTGGAGTAGCTCTTCTCGGCCCTCCTCGACAGCACAGCCGCCACTCCTTGGATGTGGGGTAATAGTGATATTACTATTACTAATATTAATAGTAATTTTACTATTATAATAATAGTAATATTATAGTAATAGTAATATAACATTATATTATATTATATATTATATATATTATAATATTACATTATTATATATAATATAATGTAATATAATTAATATAATAGTACTATTAGTAATAGTACTAGTACTCGCTGCTCTTATTGCTATTATTATTACTACTATCACTTTGGCACTGTTGTAATAGTACTATTACTATTAGTAATAGTACTAGTACTCGCTGCTCTTATTGCTATTATTATTACTACTATCACTTTGGCACTGCTGTAATAGTACTATTACTATTAGTAATAGTACTAGTACTCGCTGCTCTTATTGCTATTATTATTATTACTATCACTTTGGCACTGTTGCTATAAGAATAAACCCTGTTTTGATAGTAACACAGCCAACCAGGATCAAAAAACACTTCGTGGAACTTAGTAACGCACAGAGAGAAACGTGTGTAGATGAGTGTAGAAATCTGCTTTCTCCCAAGCCTGAAAAGGGCCCAGGCAGACAGTGAGCATACTTCTAGCCTCTGTGGTTCCTAGCCCCTCTGTCCATGCAGTGATGTCTCTGGACTTCTCTCTTTAAGCCGCACCTTGTGGGGTGATGGGCTGCCTGTGATCCGTGCACTGTCCTTCCCACCCTGTTCTCCCCTCCTGCCTCCTGGGGGTGGGTGGGTGGGCAGGCAAGGAGGGATGGCAAGGGGGGAACCTCCAGCAGAGGGCTGGGCCATGACCTTCTCTCACCCATTGGTGAATCGTCATTATTGCGTAGTACGTCCTCTTTTTACAAGGAGCACATTTACAAAGATGTCTTTCTTTCCTTGTTTCCCACAAGGCTCTTCTTTATAGACCTGCCCTCCACTTCACACAGCTTTATGCTGTTCCAGAAAAGCACTCATGATTTGCTGATGCTCCACATTCAACATAAAAAGGTTTTCTTCTCTCCTGCAAATCATCACGTTCAGCCCAAGCCCCGCTGATCTTGACCTCTCTCACTTCTCTGAAAACAAACCTTCCAGATGCTTCCTGGAGCTCTGACCTTCTTTGGTGCTTATCTTACAAGGCCTCTCTCTCCTCATGTCAGTTCCATTTTGAGCAACTGAGGGGAGGTGGGTTTGTGTGGGGAATTTCACAAAAAATGAAGCTTAGAATATTGTAAAACGCTTATTAGTTCAGAACAAGGGGACAAATACTCCACCAAGAAATCCCTTTGTTTCCTCAGAGGTCATAGAAATTACCTGCTCTTACTCCCCCTTTGTGCCCCAAATAGTTAACAAATTTGAACCCACAATCTATATCTAAATTCAGAAATTAAAACAACCAACCAGAGTTGGTTGGGCTAGCATCCGAAATTCTTCCCAATTCTATCCTCACAGCTAATTTTCTATATTTTCAGATTTTTCTCTTTCATATAATAAGCACGTATCAATTTCATAATCAGAGAAAGAAAACCTTGTTAACAACTTTTCATTGGTAAATTGAAAGGAGCAGATGATCTCATCAAACCAATGCTTTTCTCTTCCCTCCTTTTTTGGAAATATTGGGGAGTGACTACTAATAGCAGCAACGCGTGCCTGTTGGTATCATGGGCTGGATTTTGGAAGACTTATGACGTAATCTTGCTGCCAAGCATCGGATATCACATCTTTAGCTTACTGTCTGGGGTCTCGTGCTTCCACAATCCAACTCTAGACTCATTGTATGTGTGCATGTACGCTGGGTTCCAGACTGTCTGTCAGAAGAACACTTGTTTCTAAATGAAGAGAAGTGTTTCTGGTGAATGCCAAGACTATATGAGGAATCAGAGTGTAGAGTGGCTGTTTCTTTGTTCCTGCTGGTTAATTGCTTTAAAGACAAAAATCAAGCCAAGTGTGCTGCAAAGAAAACCTTTTGAAGGACACACACCCCTTGTACCTTTCGAATGATCACAAAGTGCATTTTGCCAACTTTTGATCAAGGTGACAAATCTTGGCTCAGAAAAGAAGTTTAGCAATGTGTCAGCCCCATCAATAAGCTCTAAGAAAAAGTAATTCATTTTTAATGGAAATTCTGTTTACAAAATAGACTAGGTATATAACGAAACTCTAAGAGGAGATAACTCACCCTGGCAAATGGGCTGTATACCTAATAGAGTAAAACAAAAGTGAAGCCTAGCACATTGCACTTACAGAAATGAAGTGCGTGAGGCATTTTATAGTTAGTTACTACAACAGCAATTGTGCATCATACACAAGCTTCTGTGTTCAACCTTGATTTAGATTCAAGAAGTGGGGGCGGGGTGGGAAAGATGAAAAAGATAGGGAGCCTTTATATTAAGCAAAATGTTAAACAGAACCCTTACTTTTCAAAAATCTTTAGACCAATACAACTTCCTTTTGGTACCTAGAATTTCTTGGGTCTTAGCGAATTTCTTTCCCTCCAGGGGTCTGGCTACCTTTGCTTCTTATTAAACATGACCTCACTCCCATTACAGATACTGTTAAAACATTTTCTAAACTTATTTCTATTTTTTAATTTTATTGATATATGGTTGTTTCTACTGTACAGCAAAGCTATTCACTCATACATGGGCTTCCCCAGTGGTTCAGTGGTAAAGAATCTGCCTGCAATGCAGGAGCCCCAGTAGATGTGGGTTTGATCCCTAGGTTGGGAAGATTGCCTGGAGGAGGGCATGGCAACCTGCTCTAGTATTCTTGCCCAGAGAATCCCCTGGGCAGAGGAGTCTGGCGGGCTGTAGACTGTAGGGTCGCAAAGTCTGACACTACTGAAGGGACTTAGCATGTCCATATGGTTGTTTTACAATGTTGTATTAATTTCTGCTGTACAGCAAAGTGACTCAGTTATACATACGTATATTCTTTCTCATATTCTTTTTCATTGTGATTTATCACAGGATACAGAATATAGTTCCCTGTGCTAATACAGTGAAACCTTCATGTTTATCCACATGTATGTAACAGATTGCATCCATTAATCCCGAACGCCCAGTCCTCCCTACTCCAGGCCCCCTCCCCATGGCAACTGCAAGTCTCTTCTCTGTGTCAGTGGGTCTCTTTCTGTTTCATAGAGAAGTTCGCTGGCGTCATATTATTTCACATATAAGTGATACCAAATGGTCTTTGTCTGATTCACTTAGTATGATAATCTCTATGTCATCAGTGTTGTTGCAAATGGCATTACTTCATTCTTTTTTATGGTTAAGTAGTATGCCACTCTGTATGGGTGTATGTGTGTGTGTGTGGGTGTGTGGGTGTGTTGCTGTTCTGTCACTGAGTTGTGCCCAACTCTTTGCCACCCCATGGACTGCAGCATGACAGATTTCCCTGTCCTTCACTATCTCCTGGAGCTTGCTCAAACTCATGCCCATTGAGTTGGTGATGCCATCCAACCATCTCATCCTCTGTCGTCCCCTTCTCCTCCTGCCTTCAATCTTTCCCAGCATCAGGGTCTTTTCCAATGAGTCAGCTCTTTGCATCAGGTGGCCAACATATTGAAGTTTCAGCTTCAGCATCAGTCCTTCCAATGAATATTCAGGACTGATTTCCCTTAGGATTGACTGGTTTGATCTCATTGCTGTCCAAGGGACTCTCAGGATTTTTCTCCAGCACCACAGTTTGAAAGCATCAATTCTTCAGTGCTCAATTTTCTTTATGGTCCAACTCTAACATCCATATATGATTACTGGAAAATCCGTAGCTTTGACTAGACCGATATTGGTCGGCAAAGTGATGTCTCTGCTTTTAAATAACACCATCTATGTTTGTCATAGCTTTCTTTGCAAGGAGCAAGCATCTTTTAATTTCATGGTTGTGGTCACTGTCCACAGTGATTTTGGAGCCCCCCAAAATAAAGTCTATCACTGTTTCCATTGCTTCCCCATCTACTTTCCATGAAGTGATGGGATTGGATGCCATGATCTTCATTTTTTGAATGTTGAGTTTTAAGCCAGCTTTTTCACTCTCCTCTTTCACTTTCATCAAGAGGCTCTTTAGTTCTTCACTTTCTGCCATAAGGGTGGTGTCATCTGTATGTCTGAGGTTATTGATATTTCTCCTGGCAATCTTGATTTTAGCTTGTGGTTCATCCAGCCTGACATTTCACATGATGTACTCTGCATATAAGCTAAATAAGCAGGTTGACAACATACAACCTTGATGTACTCCTTTCCTGGTTTTGAACCAGTCTGTAGTTCCTTGTCCAATTCTAATGGTTGCTTCTTGACCTGCATACAGGTTTCTCAGGAGGCAGGCAAGGTGGTCTGGTATTTTCATCTCTTCAAGAATTTTCTGGTTCATTGTGATCCACACAGTCAAAGGCTTTAGCATAGTCAATGAAGCAGAAGTAGATGTTTTTCTAGAACTCCCTTGTTTTCCCTATGATCCAGTGGATGTTGGCAATTTGACCTCTGGTTCCTCTGCCTTTTCTAGATCTAGCCTGTACATCTGCAAGTTCTTGGTTCATGTACCATTGAAGCCTGGCTTGGAGAATTTTGAGCATTACTTTACTAGTATATGAGATGAGTGCAATTGTGTGATATTTTGAACATTCTTTGGCATTGCCCTTCTTTGGGATTGTAATGAAAGCTGATCATTTCCCGTCCTGTGACCACTGATGAGTTTTCCAAATTTGCTGACATATTGAGGGCAGCACTTTCACAGCATCATCTTTTAGGATTTGAAATAGTTCAGCTGGAATTCCATCATCTCCACTAGCTTTGCCCATAGTGATGCTTCCTAAGGCCCACTTGACTTCACATTCCAGGATGTCTGGCTCTAGGTGAGTGATCACACCATCGTGATTATCTGGGTCATGAAGATCTTTTTTGTATAGTTCTTCTGTGTATTCTTGCCACCGCTTCTTAATATCTTCTGCTTCTGTTAGGTCCATACCATTTCTGTCCTCTATCGAGCCCATCTTTGCATGAAATGTTCCCTTGGTAGCCCTAATTTTCTTGAAGAGATCTCTAGCCTTTTCCATTCTATTGTTTTCCTCTATTTCTTTGCACTGATCACCGAGGAAGGATTTCTTATCTCTCCTTGCTATTCTTTGGAACTCTGCATTCAAATGTGTATATCTCTCCTTTTCTCTTCTGCCTTTCACTTCTCTTCACTTCACTTCTCAGCTATTTGTAAGTCCTCCTCAGACAACCATTTTGCCTTTTTGCATTTCTTTTTCTTGGATATAATTTTGGTCACTGCCTCCTGTATGATGTTAGGAACCTCTGTCTATTGTTCTTTAGGCACTTTATCCATTTATCTGTTGACGGACATTTAGGTTACTTCTATGAGTTGGCTATTGTGAATCGTGCTGCTATGAACATAAGGGTGTGTGTCTTTATGAGTTACAGTTGTGTCTGAATATATGCCCAGAAAAGAGATTGGTGGCTCACATGGCAACTTTACTTTTAGCTTTTTAAGGAACCTCTATACTATTTTCCATAGTCGCTGCACCAATTTGCATTCCCACCAACAGTACAGGAGAGTTCCCTTTTCTCCACACCCTCTTCAGCACTTATTACTTGTAGATTTTTAAATGCTGGTCGTTCTGGCTGGTAAAAACTGGTACCTCATTGTAGTTTTGATTTGCATTTCTCTAGTAATTAGGAATTTTGAACATCTTCTCATATGCACATTGGCCATCTGTATATCTTTTTTGGAGAAATACCAATCTATTGTTTCTATTCTTTAATTTGCTTTTCACTACCACCATACTGGCTTCCTTGATAGCTCAGTTGGTAAAGAATCCGCCTGCAATGCAGGAGATCCTGGTTCAGTTCCTGGGTTGGGAAGAATGCTGGAGAAGGGATAGGCTACCCACTCCAGCCCTATTCTTGGGCTTCCCTTGTGGCTCAGCTGAAAAAGAACCTGCCCGCAGTGCAGGAGACCTGGGTTTGATCCCTGGGTTGGGAAGATGCCCTGGAGAAGGGAAAGGCTACTCACTCCAGTATTCTGGCCTAGATGGGGTCGCAAAGAGTTGGACACAACTGAGCAACTTTCACTTTCACCACCATACAGACAAGTAAAGCTGTTAGCATTATTCACAAGTGGCAAATGAGGAATTCTAGCTGCCAAGTGCTGAAATTACAGACAGTCTACCCAATAGATCTGGGTACTCATAACCCCCACTTACGGGGAAGGAACATACGAGTGATGTAGCCACCTGTCTAAGTAAACATAAGATGTGCTCTTTTAAGACATTCAATTTCTACCACCAACTCAGAAACAAAGGGAATAAACAAAATCCCTGGAAAAATACAGGAAAAAAGGCAAAGACTGATAAGAGTGATTAAAAAAGATTGATACCTTATCATGCTGGAGTAACAAAAAGAGGCGTGCACAGGATAACCAGTGGATATATGTAAAAGAGATCACCAAAGATGTCTGAAAATATTCCAAAGATTTAAACAACAGTAAATTATTAAAAAAACAAAAACAAAGATGGAGGTAGGAGTTTAAGGAAGTAAGATACCAGTATGAAAACATGTAGTGCTAAAAAAAAAATAGTGACTGGCTTCTATCCTACTGGGGACAGTTACTCCCCAGCTCCTAGTTCCTGGCATATCATGATGCTCAATAACCTTTGATGAAAGATTAAATGCAAGAAAGTCCCTCCCTCAATGGTTCTAAGCTCTAACAGAGAAAAAAGCATGAGCATAAGTAATGGTTACAAAGCAACATAGTCTTGATGATAAGAATATGCAGTTTTTGAGCATTTCAGGCTGAAGATCATCATGCATAATAATTCAATAAATGCTCACAATGACTCTGTGAGGTGGGGCCTATTTCAAGCCTCACTCTACAGATAAGAAACTGAAGCACAGAGCCACCCAGATGCTGAGCTGTAAAACTGAGGCGAGAATCCAGCGTCAGTGATATAAGAGACACCTCTCTGTGTAGCAGCGTTCTGTGGTGTGGAGGAAGACGACTCTGTGTTAAATCATGTCGTCTGGGATTAACTGCAGAAGGAGCCACAACTATTCATTCCTCTCAGGTCCTCGCTGTTTGTAACTGACTTAGCATTTCCTCCCAAGAAGAGGTAGACTCTCCTCCCTCCCCACCACGTGAGTTTGGACTGGCCAATAGCGCATGGTGGGAGGGGCAGATGCTTCAGGCCTAAGTCTAGGACTCAAGGAGCCCTGCTCGTTCATTTTCCTGGGGTGCTGATCCCGCTGTGTGAGCAAGCCTGGGATCGCTCGCTGGATCGTGATTACATGGAACACAACTGAGTCCAGGGGTCGATCCCAGCTGAGGCCTCAGGGAAGTGAGATGATATATTCAAGGTCAGCAAAAGCAGCCAGGTGACCTCAGAGGATGGCAGATCAAGAAGTCAGGCTGAAGTCAGAATACTCAGCGGAGCCCAACCGCTGGCCAACCCACAGAATCAGGAACTAGACAAATAGTTAAGGGTATAAGCCGTCAATGTTAAGATAGTCTGTCACCCAGAAATAGCTAAGTAATATACATAGGCGTACATCAAAGTCTGTGAAGATCACATTTACATTATTTTTAAGTCACACAAATGACCTGAAGGAGGGAACTTGTCTTAGAATTGCCAAGATAAAAATACTTTTGGAGGATCAATATGGCAAACTAATAGGTTCTTATAGAAGTATCGCAAAGATATAGTCAAAATTAATTGAGACAAAGACCTTCACAGCCTCATTAATTGCTTGATAGGCTGCTTCTGAATGGCCCCAGTGATCCCCAACTTGCTTCCCAGGTCTCTGACAAGGTTGCAACATGGTTTCATCTCGGTCTGTTGCCTCATCCAAAGGTACAGCAAGGGAAGGATCAGTATCCATGGTATTGTTGGCAGGATCTGATTTCAAGGGCTATTGGACTGAAGTCCTCAGTTCCTTTCTGGCTGTTGGCCAGAGGCCACCCTCAGGTCTGTGCCATGTAGACCCCATCACAGGGCAGCTTACAACATGCAGTTTGCTTCCTTAGAGCAAGCACCCAGAAGGAGAGAGTATGTGTGAGCAATATGGAAGTCACAGATTTTATAACCCAATCTTGAAATTGACATGTCAACACTTGTGATGGCTTCCTGGTAGCTCAGATGGTAAAGCGTCTGCCTGCAATGGAGGAGACGTAAGTTCAATCCCTGGACTGGGAAGAGCCCCTGGAGAAGGAAATGGAAACCCACTCCAGTACTCTTGCCTGGAAAATCCCATGGACGGAGGACCCTGGTAGGCTACAGTCCATGGGGTGGTAAAGAGTTGGACACAACTGAGCAACTTCACTTTCACTTTCTTTCACTTGTGATATACTGTATATATTAGAAGCAAGTTACAAGGGCAAGCTTAGGCATAAGGGGAGGGAACCACTGGGAATCCCTTTAGAAGCAGCTTGGAAGGAAGGAAGGATGCCCATGCTCACTCAGTCGTGCTCGACTCTGCAGCCCCATGAACTGTAGTCCACTGGGCTCCTCTGTCAATGGGATTGTCCAGACAAGAATACTGAAGTGGGCTTCCATTCCCTTCCCCAGGAGATCTTCCCAACCCAGGGGTTGACACAGTTCTTGTGTCTCCTGCATTGCAGGCAGATTCTTTACCACTGCACCTCCTGGGAAGCCCCTAGAATCAACCTACCATATAATTAAATTCTAGGAAATTGTGAAGATGTGGGTTTTCTAATAAAAAACTTATTCATCCAATTTCAAAATGCTGGACCACAGGAACCACCTCTTGAAACTCAAAGGAGGTCATTTTTTAATACAAATTATGCAGTGATCCTATGGTCCCAAAAGAATTACAAAGGGCAAAACTATAAATAAGTTTTAAAAGGTTTAGGAAAATTCTCAGATGCTGGCTCTATAATGGAATATTAAAGGGGGGGGGTGGGTAAGGGATGTGTGCAGCAGATCCCTAATGTTTTCAAAGTAACGTCAAGAAAGACAACCTTAGCTCCCTACAAAACGTCCCTCAGAGGCAGGCAAGATGGACCATTGGCCTAATCTGTTGTGGCATTTCTTATATATTTATTCATAACACTATGTGGGAATGCAATAAAAATTTAAACAAGGTACTGAAGTTCAACAAAATGGGAGGATAGAGCTTTTGAAAAATGGAGACACAACATTCCTACACGGTGTCTCTGACGTCTGAGGTGTCTGTCGTCTTTTATGTTAGTTCATCCACAGAAGCTCCTCTAAATCTTGGACTCAAAACCCATGTTTTAGTTCCTCACAGAAAGCATGAGCAGAAAACAGGGTTTTGTAGCATATCACTGTTAGGGAGAGAAGGAAAATATCTGACACCCTACGACAGGACTCATTTTTATACCTACATTATGTTCAAGTGTTTGAAATGGCAAAGTCGTCGATTTTGCCCTCAGGCTATTTCCAAGGGGATATTTTAGGCATATACTTGGGGTTTGGGGGATTTGTTTCCTTCAGGTTTTTAAAGAGAAAAATGAGCATGGGTGTATTGAAGGATTATACTTTACAGTCCACACAGTAGGGCAAATAGTGTTCACACGGTAAATGTCCCTCAGTGAAAAGAATGAATTTAAAAATCACCACATAAGCAGAGTTAGACATGGCCACATTTTAAGAGTGGTAGCTTCTGTCAATCAACCCAAATTCACTTTAAGCCTTAAACATATAAGTCACATTGAGAGGGTTATGCGTTTCACAAGTGGATTTATATATAAATACTTTTGCTGGCTCCAGTTCAACACAACAAAAGAAGTCAAACATTAGTCTGTATTTGTATTTCTTTGCTGAAGTGTTTTGACATAAACTGCACACAATCCTAGCTGGAAAGCAGCAGGCAGTTTGGAACTAACTGTTCCTCAAACTTGCGTTCTTTGTGATATGAAAAAAATATCTTTTCTACGTAGAAAATCAGAAAGCTTATGAGTAAAAGGTTTGCTTGAACTTCAGAGAAGAATTATTTAAAACACAGCATTTCTGGAAACTGAGCTTCACACAAAATTCACTTCCTACAAAGTCTCAGAATCCCCCTACATATCAAATTCCCAAATTTCAAATGCACAATATTTTGTCAGCCTTTAAATCAAAAGGACAGAAAGTAATACCTATAATATCTAGAATTCACTTGGAACATGCTTCTTTTTTTTTTTTTTTAACTAATTCAGTTCTTCCAATGCAGGGAAAAGTCATTTAGTTGAAAGCACTAAATATCCACATTACATTGCAAAATACTGTTGGAGACACTTATGGGAAGGAATATTTTGAGGAATTTTCATAGTCATTGTATCTATAAGGAGTAAGAAAAAGAATCTCTGGAGATCCCCTGTACTTGCCATTCATTCACACAATAATGCCAAAGAACAAGCCACCTTAAGCTCATGGACTTGAAGCCGCAGTCCTTGACTCTCACGTCCACCAGCAGCAGGGTGGCTGCCCCGCGGCCGAGCTGGGTAGGACTATAGACTTCAGGCTGCAGCTGGATTCAGATCAGCTCTAAGTGGATCAGCGATTGTCAGGGGCGTGCAGTCCTCATTTCTCGTTCTGGAACTTGGGCTGTAGAAACAGTGGCTACACAGGGTGTATAGTCCTCCCTGAGGATCACTGAAGTGCAAAAAGGCAAAGCCAATTATGCGAGCATGCACAACGCCTCTGCTTGTCTCATCTGTATCACCATCCTTTTGGCCGAAACAACTGACATAATAAGTCCAACGTCCAGGGATAGAGACTCATACTTTACCACAATGAGGTCATGTCAATAAATTATCCTCCCACACTTTCATTACTGGGTGTTACTGCCAACCTGAAATAGTTAATGAAGGAGTTTTGCCTTCCTCCATATTGAGTATAACATTATTGCTGTATTAAAAATTAAGGATCCAGAGGGCATGTTTTTTCTAAAATCTTTTGTGCTTCATTGGAAATGTCATAGGGAAGAGCCAATTTGACTCCATCCTCGATCTGTTTCTTTTACTTTGATCTTTGGATTCTATTGCTTTTGCTGTGAATTACAAATGTTGCTTAATAGCCTGAAATATACAGAATAGCCCTTCTCAAGGCTCTGACCTTTAAAGGTATAACAATTTCCATTCATATGGAGATAAAAAGTTGCAGAACAGAGAATAATATTTGTCTTCTTGGAGATTTATAGGCGTATTGTGTCCAGGCCGACATGTACAACTGCAAGAATAAAGAATTCTGACACAGAGAAGTTTGTGACAACCAATCATATCCCCTTCTCTTATAATATAAAAGAAGCTTGAATTTTTTTAACATTTTATTTTGTATTGGGGTATAGCCAATTAACCAAGAATGTTGTGATAGTTTCAGATGAACAGCAAAGGGACTCAGTCATACATATACGTGTATCCATTCTCCCCCAAAGTCCCCTCCTATCCAGGCTTCCACTTAACACTGAGCAGAGTTTCACGTGCTATATAGTAGGTCCTTGTTATCCACTTTAAATACAGCAGTGAGTACATGCCCATCCCAAACTCCCTAACTATCCCTTCTTCCCGTCTTTCCCCTGGCAACCATAAGTTCAGAAAGAAGCCTGAATTCTAACTTCAGGGAGATGATTCTTTGGGACACAAGTCCACCATCTTCTGGATCTGCTGACTTTCCAAATAAAGTCACTATTCCTTGCCCTAACATCTCTTCTTTCAATTTTCTGGCCTGTCCTGAAGCAAGCAGTGCAAACTTGGACTCTAACAGAAATCTGTATATAAAGAGCGATTCTAATAGTTTTAAAATGGCCATGGTTATGCGTTTTATACTTAATATGAATACATGACTATATAACTCATGTATACTGCTACTGCTGCTGCTGCTAAGTCGCTTCAGTCGTGTCCAACTGTGTGCGACCCCATAGACGGCAGCCCACCAGGCTCCCCTGTCCCTCGGATTCTCCAGGCAAGAACACTGGAGTGGGTTGCCATTTCCTTCTCCAACGCATGAAAGTGAAAAGTGAAAGTGAAGTCACTCAGTCGTGTCTGACTCTTAGCAACCCCATGGACTGAAGCCTACCAGGCTCCTCTGTCCATGGGATTCTCCAGGCAAGAGTACTTGAGTGGGGTGCCATTGCCTTCTCTGTAATTCATGTATAAAGATTTACATTTAGACTTAGTTATGTAACTCATTATAACATAACACAGAACAATTGATGCTTTTGAACTGTGGTTTGGAGAAGACTCTTGAGAGTCCCTTGGACTGCAAGGAGATCCAACTAGTCCATCCTAAAGGAGATCAGTCCTGGGTGTTCATTAGAAGGACTGATGTTGAAGCTGAAACTCCAATACTTTGGCCACCTGATGCAAAGAGCTGACTCATTTGAAAAGACCCTGATGCTGGGAAAGATTGAGGGCAGGAGGAGAAGGGAACAGCAGAGGATGAGATGGTTGGATGGCATCACCGACTCAATGGACATGGGTTTGGGTAAACTCCGGAAGTTGGTGGTGGACAGGGAGGCGTGGCGTGCTGCAGTTCTTGGGGTCACAAAGAGTAGGACACAACTGAGTGACTGAACTGAACTGATATAACTAATTTACTATTTGCTTTCTTTTCTGAGTCTTTTGGTTGGAAGTCAACAAGGCTGTAGCCCACACTTTATGAAGTTCTTAAAAGTAGCCAATTATTCCAAAGAATGTAAATCTTAAACAAAAAAGTGGAAAGCAGACTAAAATAAATGCCAAAATTCAAACTGCATTTTGCTGATTGATTCACAAACTGGCTTCCCATGCATAGAGGGCAGGTAGAGACCAAAGAAAGAAGTAGCCACTCCATATGGGTAGATGGCAGTTTGAGTACTCAAGGGAGCTTACAAATGAGGCCTGTCTTGGGCATTGAAAGATGAGTGAAATTTCACACCCACCCATTAAATCTTAAAGCTTATATAACAGGGTTCAGTCATATCCAAGTGGTCTCAGTACCACATTGCTCTCTCAAGGCTGTGCCCCTGAAATCAGGGCACCATGAAAGACATGTATTCCAAGGACAGGGAGGAGGTGAGGGGCCTCTGACTGTCCAGGGCCAGCTCATGAGTCAAATGGCAGTCATGTCCTCTTGATGACCTCTTCCAACATTGCCAAAATAATAATAAGAAATGACATTCCCTGTCCCCACCAACAGAGAAACATCCATTTCTTAAGGCTTTATATGACAATCCCAGGTAAAAATGGTGCAACACTTACACACTCCTCCTCCAGAATCCTGGGTGGGCTGAACTCCAGTGGCCTGATTAGCTAGCCAGAAGTTTTCTTGGTCCAGAATGTACTCATTTCTAAAGCAAAAAAAATGTGTGAGATTGATACAGCAACCTTACTTTCCCTGGAGTAAAAAAAAAAAACACACACACACAGTCTATCTGCGGTAGTATCTGTTCTCTGATGGAGCATAAAGAATAATAGATATACATGTATAACTGAATCACTTTGCCATGCAGCAGAAATCAACACAACATTGCAAGCCAATTATACTTCAATTTTTAAAAAAATTATATAAAAGCACTCATTTCAAGTTCTTCTGAATAAACTCTCTAACAGTTGGGTTTGGGTGTAATCATGTTCCTTCAACAGAAATTTAGTAGAGGGGTTTGTCTCTTACAGACTGTGTCCATTTCAGTTCAGTTCAATTCAGTCACTCAGTCGTGTCTGACTTTGTGCACGCCAGGCCTCCCTGTCCATCACCAACTCCCAGAGTTTACCCAAACTCATGTCCATTGAGTTGGTGATGCCATCCAACCATCTCATCCTCTGGCATCCCCTCCTTCTCCCGCCCTCAATCTTTCACTGCATCAGGGTCTTTTCAAATGAGTCAGCTCTTCATATCAAGTGGCCAAAGTATTGGAGTTTCAGCTTCAGCATCAGTCCTTCCAATGAACACCCAGGACTGATCTCCTTTAGGATGGACTGTTTTTATCTCCATGCAGTCCAAGGGACTCTCAAGAGTCCCTTTAAATCTGTCCATTTAAGAGAGGAAAATAATTTTATCTGTGTCCTTTTTTTTTATATTTGTCCATAATTTAACTAAAATTTCTTAGGATCAAGGACCATTCTCTTTCCATCTCTGAAAACGTCTTCCACGATATGCAGAGTACATCATGAGAAATGCTGGGCTGGAAGAAGCACAAGCTGGAATCAAGATTGCCAGGAGAAATATCAATAACCTCAGATATGCAGATGACACCACCCTTATGGCAGAAAGTGAAGAGGAACTAAAAAGCCTCTTGATGAAAGTGAAAGAAGAGAGTGAAAAAGTTGGCTTAAAGCTCAACATTCAGAAAACGAAGATCATGGCATCCGGTCCCATCACTTCATTGGAAATAAATGGGGAAACAGTGGAAACAGTGGCAGACTTTATTTTTGGGGGCTCCAAAATCACTGCAGATGGTGATTGCAGCCATGAAATTAAAAGATGCTTACTACATGGAAGAAAAGTTATGAGCAACCTAGATACATATTGAAATGCAGAGACATTACTTTGCCAACAAAGGTCCGTCTAGTCAAGGCTATGGTTTTTCCTGTGGTCATGGATGGATGTGAGAGTTGGATTGTGAAGAAAGCTGAGCACCGAAGAATTGATGCTTTTGAACTGTGGTGTTGGAGAAGACTCCTGAGAGTCCCCTGGACTGCAAGGCGATCCAACCAGTCCATTCTGAAGGAGATCAGCCCTGGGTGTTCTTTGGAGGGAATGATGCTAAAGCTGAAGCTCCAGTACTTTGGCCACCTCATGCGAAGAGTTGACTCATTGGAAAAGACTCTGATGCTGGGAGGGATTGGGGGCAGTAGGAAAAGGGGACGACAGAGGATGAGATGGCTGGATGGCATCACCGACTCGATGGACGTGAGTTTGAGTGAACTCCAGAAGTTGGTGATGTACAAGGAGGCCTGGTGTGCTGCGATTCATGGGGTCGCAAAGAGTCCGACACTACTGAACGACTGAACTGAACTGAACTGATGCCTTGTATTTAGAAAGAATTTGATTAACCTGCCCAAATGAATTGAATCATTGGATTCCACCTTTTGTAAATCCATTGGCTTAAAGAAGTATTTAGTAGTCACTTGGGGAAGAAATCATTGTGCTTGACAACAACAGGCAAATTATGAAAAATGAAGGAAATCCCACCAGAATGAAATACCAAACTGTGAGTCAAATATATTTGGGCTCCAACCAAAACAGCCAGGAGAAATTGTACTAGTAGCCTCAGATATGCCAATGACATCACCCTTATGGCAGAAAGTGAAGAGGAACTAAAAAGCCTCTCGATGAAAGTGAAAGAGGAGAGTGAAAAAGTTGGCTTAAAGCTCAACATTCAGAAAATGAAGATCATGGCATCTGGTCCCATCACTTCATGGGAAATAGATGGGGAAACAGTGGAATCAGTGGCAGACTTTATTTTTTTGGACTCCAAAATCACTGTAGATGGTGATTGCAGCCATGAAATTAAAAGACACTCCTTGGAAGGAAAGTTATGACCAACCTAGATAGCATATTCAAAAGCAGAGACATTACTTTGCCAACAAAGGTCCATCTATTCAAGGCTATGGTTTTTCCAGTGGTCATGTATGGATGTGAGAGTTGGACTGTGAAGAAAGCTGAGCGCCGAAGAATTGATGCTTTTGAACTGTGGTGTTGGAGAAGACTCTTGAGAGTCCCTTGGACTGCAAGGAGATCCAACCAGTCCAAACTAAAGGAGATCAGTCCTGGGTGTTCTTTGGAAGGACTGATGCTAAAGCTGAAACGCCAATACTTTGGCCACCTGATGAAAAGAGTTGATTCATTGGAAAAGACTCTGATGGTGGGAGGGATTGGGGGCAGGAGGAGAAGGGGACGACAGAGCATGAGATGGCTGGATGGCATCACCAACTTGATGGATGTGAGTTTGAATGAACTCCGTGAGTTGGTGATGGACAGTGAGGACTGGCCTTCTGTGATTCATGGGGTCGTGAAGAGTCAGACATGACTGAGTGACTGAAATGAACTGAGTGAACAGAATGGGAAACCGCTGGAAATGGGAAACTGCATTGCATCTCCTGTCTTGAGAGAGAATCTCCATTTCCACAAATGTGTTTTGGCTGGAGCATGAAGAATGAGTGCCCGAACATTGGACTCAACAAATCTAAACTGCTGATTGCAATAATTGTATCCATGTGGTCAAAGGAAAAACTGTAAAAGATAGAACATTTAGAAGATAGAAGCCATCTAGAATGTAACCTATAGACTTATTTATAAATTTGGTTAATTTGTTTATGTAATGACACATTAAAATGTCAGGACATATTCGAATGAAGTGTCAATGACACATTCAAATGCAAAAGTAAGAAGTCAGAAGGTATCTGGAGTAACAGGCAAATTAGGCCTTAGAGCCAAAGCAGGGCAAAGGCTAACAGAGTTTTGCCAAGAGAATGCACTGGTCATAGCAAGCACCCTCTTCCAACAACACAAGAGAAGACTCTACACATGCACATCATCAGATGGTCAACACCGAAATCAGATTGATTATATTTGCAGGTGAAGATAGAGAAGCTTTATACAGTCAGCAAAAACAAGACCAGGAGCTGACTGTGGCTCAGATCATGAACTCCTTATTGCCAAATTCAGACTTAAATTGAAGAAAGTAGAGAAAACTACTAGGCCATTCAGGTAAGACCTCAATCAAATCCCTTATGATTATACAGTGGAAGTGACAGATTCAAGGGATTAGATATCATAGACAGAGCGCCTGAAGAACTGTGGACAAAGGTTGGTACATTGTACAGGAGGCAGTAATCAAAACCATCCTCAAGAAAAAGAAATGAAAAAGGCACAATGGTTGTCTGAGGAAGACTTACAAATAGTTGAGAAAAGAAGAGAAGTGAAAGGCAAAGGAGAAAAGGAAAGATAATACTCATCTGAATTCAGAGTTTCAAAGAATAGCAAGGAGAGATAACAAAGCCTTGCTAAGTGATCAATGCAAAGAAATAGAGGAAAACAATAGAATGGGAAAGGCTAGAGATCTCTTCAAGAAAATTAGAGATACCAAGGGAACATTTCATGCAAAGACGGGCTCAAAAAAGGACAGAAATGGTATGGACTTAACAGAAGCAGAAGATATTAAGAAGGGGTGGCAAGAATACACAGAAAAACTATGCAAAAAGATCTTAATGACTCAGATAACCATGATGGTGTGATCACTCACCTAGAGTCAGACATCCTGGAGTGTGAAATCATGTGGGCATTAGGAATCATCACTACAAACAAAGTAAGTGGAGGTGATGGAATTCTAGCTGGACTATTTCAAATCCTAAAAGATGATGCTGTGAAAGTGGTGCACTCAATATGCCAACAAATTTGGAAAACTCAACATGGTCAGAGGAGAGAAAAGGTCAGTTTCCATTCCAATCCCAAAGAAGGGCAGTGCCAAAGAAATTCAAATTACCGCACAATTGCCCTAATTTCACATGCTAGCAAAGTAATGTTCAAAGTCCTTCAAGCTAGGCTTCAAGAGTACATGAACTGGAGAACTTCCAAATGTACAGGCTAGATTTAGAAAAGGCAGAGGAACCAGAGATCAAATTGCCAACATCTGTTGGATCATAGAAAAATCAAGGGTTCCAGAAAAACATCTACTTCTGCTTCACAGACTACACCAAAGTCTTTGATTGTGCAGATAACAACAAACTGTGGAAAATTCTTAAAGAGATGGGAATACTAGATCATCTCACCTGCCTCCTGAGAAGTCTGTGTGCAGATCAAGAGGCAACAGTTAGAACCTGGCATAAAACAATGGGCCGGTTCCAAATTGGGAAAAGAGTATCTCAAGGCTGTATATTGTCACTCTGCCTATTGAACTTCTATTTAGAGTACGTCATGTGAAATGCTGGGCTGGATGAGGCACGACCTAAAATCAAGATTGCAGGGAGAAATATCAGTAACCTCAAATATGCAGATTACACTGTCACTCGAGTGTATGCTTCTCGGTTTTTGTCTCGTCACAACAGAGATTTGGAGTGATGGACACTAAAGCCCCCTCACAGCTCTCGGGTCTTGGACAGACCATGTTATAGCTCTCAGGTCTCAAACGGACCGTGTCATAGCCCTGAGACAAATCAGTGTTACAGCTCTATTTTATTTAGAAGATAGCAGGAAAATCCATCTTCGAGGCATGAGGGCACGTGGATCCAAAGACACGAAGAGAAGAGTGCCCAGCACACGGGAGAGAGAGAGAAAGCCCTTTGGCTCCTCTTTTTTATATGTTTCTTTCTTCCCCTTGGGCCTGCCCTGTGCAAATCGGGCTTAGTCAGGAGTGCTGTTCTACCTGAAGTCCTCACTCTGGTCCTAGGACCTTCCTTTGACATTCCTCTGTTCCATTTTCGTGGGCTTTTCCCTTCCTTGTCTTTTAGCCACCACCATTTTGGACTCCTTTTCTCTATTCGAACTACCTAACAACACCACCCTAATGGTAGAAAGCAAATAGGAACTAAAGAGGCTCTTGATGAAAATGAAAGAGCAGAGTGGAAAAGCTGGCTTAAAAGTCAACATTAAAAAAATGAAGATCATGATATTGGTCCCATCACTTCATGAAAAGTAGATGGAGAAACAATGGAAACAGTGAGAGACATTATTTTCTTGGACTCAGTCTCAGTGGACAGTGACCACAACCATGAAATTAAGATGCTTACTCCTTGCAAAAGAAGCTATGACAAACCTAGACAGTGTATTAAAAAGCAGAGATGTTACTTTGCCAAAAAAGATCAGTATAGTCAAAGCTATGGTTTTTCCAGTTGTCATATATGGATATGAGAGTTGGACCATAAAGAAGGCTGAGTCCCAAAGAATTGATGGTTTTGAACTGTGGTGTTGGAGAAGACTCTTGAGAGTCCTTTGGACAGCAAGGTGATTAAACCAGTCAATCCTAAAGGAAATCAACCCTGAATATTCATTGGAAGGACTGATGCTAAAGCTGAAGCTCCAATACTTTGGCCACCCGATGTGAAGAGCTGATTCATTAAAAATGACCCTGATGCTGGGAAGGACTGAAGGCAGGAGGAGAAGGGGACGACAGAGGATGAGATGGTTGGATGGCATCACCTACTCGAGGGACATGAGTTTAAGCAAGCTCCAGGAGTTGGTGATGGACAGGGAAGCCTGGCGTGCTGCAGTCCATGAGGTCACAAAGAGTCAGACACAACTGAGAGACTGAACAACAACAGCAACATTCAAATGTCCAAATAATCCTCACTCTATCAGCTAAAGTGTATTAAGATCTTGGGTTTTGGTTTCAGAAAATAACTTCACAAAATTCTTCAGGGAACTAGGACTGTGATATGATTCTTATGTAGCAATAACCCCCATAACTAGTGTTTCTGGCTCGCTTTCAGAAGTTCAAAAATAATTGTTTCAACACAATCTTACATGGTTAAAGACACATATCACCATACACTAAATTTGTTTGAATTTTGTTAAAACACAGAGAAGCACTTAAACTAAACATATAACAAAGATTGTTATTCCTTTTCTTAACAACAATTTAAAATAATGTTAAGTAAGTTTTAAATGTATAGAATATATAAGCAATAAGGTTCTACTGTATAGCACAGAGAACTATATTCAATGTCCTGTGATAAACCATAATGAAAAAGAATATTTTTAAAAAGAATATACACATGTATATATATAGGCTCCCCTAGTAGCTCAGACTGTAAAGCATATGCCCGCAATGTGGGAGTGAAGGGAAGTGAAGTCAAGTCACTCAGTCGTGTCTGACTCTTTGCGACCCTATGGACTCTAGTCTGCAAGGCTCCTCTGTCCATGGAATTTTCCAGGCAAGAGTACTGGAGTGGGTCGCCAAATGTGGGAGACCTGGGTTCAATCCCTGGGTCAGGAAGGTCCCCTGGAGGAGGGCATGGCAACCCACTCCATTATTCTTGCCTGGAGAATTCCATGGACAGGGGAGCCTGGTGGGCTACAATCCATGGGGTCGTAAAGAGTCGGACACCACTGAGTGACTAACACACACACACACACATGTATAATTGAATCACTTTGCTGTACAGCAGTAATTAACACATAGTTGTAAATCCACATTTCAATTTAAACAATAATACTAATTAAGCTGATGTTAATTTCTTCCTTTCAGTGTGAGCTTCCTCAGCCATCAAGCACTTGGATCCCCATTTCCCACATAAAATCATCTGATTAATGCGTTTTTCTTCCCTGATGCCCACGCCCACAGAACCCACTGACTGATTACATAAGCATTTGCATGACCACATTATTGCCTCTCCAATTTCCTGGAATTCTAGGCAAAAGAATACTTCTTAAGATTTTTTATTATGGAAAATTTTAGATATCGGTGAAAGTACACACAAATCATTAGTGTAGGATAAGGAGACTCCCCCTGATTTCAAAGTCTTCCGTGACAGATCTGCCAGTACATCCTTAACCCAGCACCCCACACTCCTTGGTCTCCAGCTTTGTTCCTTGTTACAATTCCAAGGGGCAGAGAAACAAATGACGTTCCTTTCCAAAATATTTATTGGGGTATAGTTGCCTCACAATGTTGTTTACTAGTTGCTGTACAGCAAAGTGAATCAGCCATAAGTATACATACCTCCCTCCTTTTTTAGATTTCCTTCCCATTTAGGTCAACATTTCCCTGGTGGCTCAGACGGTTTTCGTCTGCCTACAATGCAGGAGACACGGGTTCGATGCCTGGATCGGGAAGATCCCCCGGAGAAGGAAATGGCAACCCACTCCAGTATTCTTGCCTGGAAAATCCCATGGATGGAGGACCCTGGTAGGCTACAGTCCACGGGGTCACAGAGAGTCAGCCATGACTGAGGGACTTCACTTTCTTTTCACTTTCCCATTTAGATCACTGCAGAGCACTGAATAGGGTCCCCTGTGAGATACAGTAGGTTCTCACTGGTTATCCACTTTTAACATAGAAGGGTATATATCCTACCCCTCCTGCCCCCTTGGTGTTCAGAAGTTTGTTCTCTACATCTGTGTCTCTATTTCTGCTTTGCAAATAAGTTCATCTGTACCATTTTTCCTAGATTCCACATATAAGCAATATCATATGATATTTGTTTTTCTCTTTGTGTCTTAGAGGAATGGATAAAGAAGATGTGATACATATATACAAAGGAATATTACTCAGCCACATAAATAAATGAAATAGTGTCATTTGCAGAGACGAGGATGAACCTAGAGATTGTCATGCTGAGTGAAAGTTAAGTCAGAAAGAGAAAAACAAATGACGTTCTGCCTCCTCCCAACTCTAATCTGTAATAATTTTTTTTTGAGCCATTCCTCACTCATCCTTACATGCAACCAATTCTAAATGGGACTAAATTCTCTTAGTCCCATGAGGAATCTTAGAAAATGGAAAGCAGTTCCATTTATTCATTCAATCATTTATTTACCAGCTATTTTTTGGTTCTGCCCCAGGAGGTACAATAGGTAGTGAGGATTCTACACAGAAGTTGGGCATGATTTCCATCCTTCATGGAGCTGGCAGGCTAATGAGGAAAAATAAAATATAGATGATCACAGTCAGGTGTGATAAGTGCTATACTGGGGACATGAGGCATACTTCTGAAGCAGGGAGGAGGCGTCTAACCAGATAGGGTGGGTGGTCGTGGAGGATTATACAGAAGTAATATCCGAGCAAAATCTAAAGAATGATTAGAAATTAACCAGGTGAAGGTATAAGGGGAAAGTACCCAAGGCAGGCAGAACAGCACATACAAAGCCCCAGACATTAGGGCCTGGTGCTTTTGGAAAAATCTGAGTTCAATATGGCTGGAGGATTGACTCAGCAAGGGGAGGAGGGGCCAGGTGAGAAAATAAAGCAATACACGAGGCTAAGAGGATTGCCAAGAGCTATTCTTGCAACACTTTGTATTTCAAGTGAATGGAGTTTGGATTTTCTCTTGAGGGTGATGGGATAACATACAGTTAACCATTGATGGATAATGAACACAACTGTGAAATAAGTAGATTTGATTCCAGATGATCACTCTTGCAACATGTGAAGATCAGACTGAGCCGGAAAATGGGAGAAGACAAGAAGAATGTGGAGACATGTTAGAGGCTGTAGCAGTGATGCAGGTGAGAAGAGACGGCGGTGGTTTGCTCTGGGGTGGAAAGATGGAGATGGAGAAAGGTAGGATTCAAGAAGTAGAGTGGAAGGGGAAGATGGTGGAGAACGGTTGGTTCTGGGAGAAAAAAGAGAAACCATTACGATGCTCAGAATCCTGTTTGGCCAAGAAGGAAGATGGTGTGCCATCTGCAGAGATAAAAAGCCCACATTGACCCTAGCTGGACATTTGCCCCTTTATCACAGACCACTAACCTGGTGAGTGGAATAGGATCTGGCTTAGAAACCCAGAGACCTGGGTTCTGTTCAAATCCTGCCACCCAGAGCTCTGTGCCCTGAGGAAATCCCTTTCAGTCTCTGGGTTTCATGATCTGCAGCATAATAAGATTAAAATCACCCCCAAGCACCTTTTCAGTCCCAAAATTCTATGATATGGTTCTGGTTAATATATTCCCTGTTTATTAAAGAGCACTCTTAAAATAAATCATTATTAAGACATTGACCAAGAAATGTCTCACGCAGTGACACTCCTTTTTTTTCTTTAATATCAGAAATACTTTAAAAGGTGCTCTTGATAGTAAAAAATAAAAGCATGTGGGTTGTTATTAAGGCTATTTGTTTCACTATCCTACCAGATTTTGGGAGATACGTTATGTAGTTTTCCGACTGTCTAGTATAGCTATTCCTAAAAGTCCCTGAAATTTAAAGACCCCAATTTTTTATAAACAAGAACACATCAATAAGCAGTTGACTTTGAAATTATCCAGCTATCTATTTTCTAGCATTATTTTGAGTTACAAAAGTAAGAAAAGCCCCTTTCAACTTGTTTCATTTCTCCTTCTGGAAGAACCATACACCAGGTCTCATTTCTTGACAGTAATTTGCTTTGTTATCGTGAGTCCATTGCAGAAAATATGTCCGAAATCGCTTTGGAGACTGCTTCCTTTCACCATGACAAGGACAGTAGGGACCCAAGTCAACAAGTGAATGGGAAGAAAACAAATGTGCTCTCAAGTCTCACTTGGACGCCGGGCCTGTATATCTGATGAATTCTAGAATGTTCCCACTGCTCTGTCTCCCCGCCACCCCCACACAGGGGCACAGGCCCCGGCACATGGCAGTAACAAGACCTGCTGTTCCCGAGTCCTTAGTAATGCTGAGCAAGGTGCTAGGAGCTCACCATATCCATCTCGGTCAGCTTTCACAACTATCCTGTGAGGTGAGTTTTATTATTATCCCCATTGCACAGATGAGGAGATTAAGACTCTGAGAGTAACTTCCCCGAAGTCCTTTTACAGGTGAAATGATGCTGAGACGGGCTCAAACCCAAGCCATCCAGTGTCAGAGTCTAGGTCTTAATGGCGGGTCTGCACAGCTTCCCAAACGCCCTCGACAAGTATCACAGCCAGAAGGGTGGGTAGAGACGAGAAGGCAGCCAACAGCTGCTCCTGCCTTCCTCGCTTCTGCTAGTCCCTGCTGCAGTGTCGTGACAATCTACAGCTTAAAGGTGCTTCCTGCCCTTTACCCCCTTGGACAACTTTATATCGGGCCATATTCTGGAAGTGGTAAGCTCTCTGTTCACCAGGGCCGACCTTCTAGAGAAGGGGGTGGACAATAAGCAAGCACACACGTAAATCAACAAAGGACCAGCAGATACCGAAACATGTTTGGAGGCAACAAAACAGGATGGGGGGATAAAGTGGAGAGAGAGAGCACAGCTTGCATTTGTCCTACTGACATACTTCTAACTACTTCTACTGCCAGATCCCCAAAGAGGTCCAGCTCTTAGAAACTTTATCACCAGAGCCTCAAAACTAGTATCTCTGTTTCTGGGTTCTTTTTTCCTTCAGTTTATCAGGTTGACCTCTTTGAAACAGTATTCCTAAATTGTTATGTTTTCTTCTTGCATTTTGATGCATGTTGGACTCAAATACCTCAGTTTACTTCCAGGCCTCCCCATCACCTGCGCTCTTCCTGCACATCTGAAACCATACCCTTTCCTTCATCCACAAGTATATCCAAAGCATCAACCATGTGTTGCCCCAACACTAGATCTATGGTTCTCTGGGTCCCGTGTCCTGGATTTTCTACATCTTCTATACTTAGTCCCTCATTCCTGATGCTGGAACAGTCTTATTCGCTCTGTCGATCGCTCCAAACTTTCTTGTCATTTAGAGACTGGCTCAAGTCCTGGTTTGGCAATGAACTTTTGACTACTCATACCATTTCAAACTAGCAATCTTTTTTAAACAATGTCATTAGTTTCCATAACTTAAAAAGCTTTCCGTAGCTTAAACGTCTCGTTAGTTCCTATAGCTTTCGATTTCTCATTTGTTCTTATATCTCCCTGTCGCTTTCTATTTTCCATTGGTTTCCGTAGCTTTCTATTTTGGCCCCATTGCTCGGCAATCATCTCTCATCACGACGGTGTGTTGCACAACCCTGTGTGGGATTGAGGTTTGTATGTTTATTCAGGACAACAACTAGTCCTTCTGTTCCTCTCTTATCACCTAATCAATGATCACAATGGCAACAAAAATGTATTGAGCACTGACCATGCGCAAAGCACACTATTAAGTGTTTACGCTGCTATTACTCCTCCCCAGAGCTTTCTGACCATCGCCCGCACTGGGCAGATGAGGAAACTAAGACTTTGGAAGACAGGTGACGTGACGTGGAGAAGGTGGCACTTTGCAAGCAGCAGCCGTGGAATTTATTTTTTGTTGAAGTACAGTTGATTTACAGGCTTCCCAGATGGTGTTAGTGGTTAAGAACCCGCCTGCCAATGCAGAAGACATAAGAGAAGTGAGTTCGATCCCTGGGTTGGGACGGTCCCCTGAAGGAGGGCATGACAATCCACTCCAGTATTCTTGCCTGGAGAATCCCATGGACAAAGGAGCCTGGTAAGCTACAGTTCACAGGTTCACAAAGAGTTGGACACAACTGAAGGGACTTAGCACACACTCACGCATAGTTGATTTACAATATTGTGTTTGTTTCAGGTGTACAGCAAAGTGATTTGTATACATAGATAGATAGATACAGATATATATGTGATTATTTTCCATTATAGGGAAATACAAGACATCGAATGCAGTTCCTTGTACTATACAGAAAATCCCTGCTGCTCATCTGTTTATAGTAGTTTGTTAATATCATACTCCTCACATATCACTCCCTATTCCTTTTCCCTTTTGGTAACTGTAAGTTTGTTTTCTATGACTAAAACTCTGTTTCTGTTTTGTTTATAGATTTCTTTGTATTATTTTCAGATTCCACATATAAGTAACATTCTACAGTATTTGTCTTTGTCTGACTTCACAAAGTATAACATACTCTAGTTCCATCCATGTTGCTAAAATGGCAGTATCTTTTTCTACAGCTGAGTAACATCCTACTGTGTCTGTGTGCACATGTGTGTGTGCACTTCTTAAGCCAGTTGTCTGTTGATGGGCACTTGAGTGGTTTCCACGTCTTGGTTATTGCAAGTAGTTCAGTTCAGTTCAGTTCAGTTGTTCAGTCGTGTCTGACTCTTTGTGACCCCATGGACTGCGGCATGCCAGGCTTCCCTGTCCATCACCAACTCCCAGAGCTTGCTAAAACTTACATCCTTTGAGTTGGTGATGCCATCCAACCATCTCATCCTCTGTCGTCCCCTTCTCCTCCTGCCTTCAATCTTTCCCAGCATCAGGGTCTTTTCCAATGAGTCAGTCCTTCACATCAGGTGGCCAGAAGTATTGGAGTTTCAGCTTCAGCATCAGTCCTTCCAATGAATATTCAGGACTGATTTCATTCAGGATCGACTGATTAGATCTCCTTGCAGTCCAAGGGACTCTCAAGAGTCTTCTCCAAAACCACAGTTCAAAAGCATCAGTTTTTCCAGATCCAGTTTTCTTTATAGTCCAACTCTCGTGAGAGCTGGACTGAACTATTCTATAGTGCTTCTATGAATATTGGGGTGCATGTCAGCCCTGGAATTTAAATCTAGAGGTTGTGGTTCCAACCCAACCTCTAAATCAAGCTGCCTAAGCACAACACTCCTCATTTCTTTATAATCCCTGGCTCCTTCCTAAAGGCTTACATGCACTAGACATTAAAAAGCATCATAGGGTGGTATGGTGGGGAGGAAAGAGCACGTAATTCTGGAGCAGGATTCTGTCTTTTTGGGTGTTGCATCTGCAAGGATCATGTGGAAAAATGCCACAAACACTGCCTCTGATCAGGAGGTGAAGCTTCCACCAAGGAATTGATGGGTAAGAAGGGAAAATGCCTTAAAGTCATCGATGAGATAGGGCAACATGAGAGCTGCTTCAAGGTAAAGACAAACACATCAAGAAACTCAAAGACTCATGCTAGCGACATCGGGGGTCTTCACGGAACTTGTTCAAGTTTCCCCTGAAGGTCAGTGGATTTCTGATAATTGAGCTGCAAAACAACTGGAAGTAGAGGAAAGAGATGTTATTGATATTTATCAAGAATAAACAGGAAGGCATGCAACAATTTGGTCACCCTTTTAATTTTTTTCCTTTTCCATTTAAAAAATAAGTTATAACACGACGTTCAATGCTGAACTAAAGCAGGTCCCCGTTTTCTGAGAGTCCCTGAGAAATGGAAGGGGAGTGGGATATTTCTAATGCCTCTGAGAGATGGAAGGGGAGAGGGATTTTTCTGAAGCCTCTTTTATAGATTCAGTTCAGTCTCTCGGTCATATCCAACTCTGTGACCCCATGGACTGCAGCATGCAAGGCTGCCCTGTCCATGACCAACTCCCAGAGTTTACTCAAACTCATGTCCATTGAGTTGGTGACACCATTCAATCAACTCATCCTCTAGCATCCCCTTCTCCTCCTGCCCTCAATCTTTCCCAGCATCAGGGTCTTTTCCAATGAGTCAGCTCTTTGCATCAGGCGGCCAAAGTATTGGAGTTTCAGTTTCAGTATCAGTCCTTCCAATGAATACTCAGGTCTGATTTCCATTAAGATTGACAGGTTTGATCTCCTTGCAGTCCAAGGGACTCTCAAGAATCTTCTCCAACACCACAGTTCAAAAGCATCAGTTCTTCAGCGCTCACTTTCTTTATAGTCCAACTCTCACATCCATACATGACTACTGGAAAAACCATAGTCTTAACTAGACAGACTTTTGTTGGCAAAGTAATGTCTCTGCTTTTTAATATGGTATCTAGGTTGGTCATAATTTTCTTCCAAGGAGCAAGCGTCTTTTAATTTCATGGCTATAGTCACCATCTTCAGTGATTTTGGAGCCCCCCCAAAAATAAAGTCTGTCACTGTTTCCATTGTTTCCCCATTATTGGCCATGAAATGATGGGACCAGACGCCATAATCTTAGTTTTCTGAATGTTGAGTTTTAAGCCAACTTTTTCACTCCCCTTTTTTACTTTTATCATGAGGCTCTTTTTTTTTTTTTTATATATTTTTTACTTTACAATATTGTATTGGTTTTGCCATATCATGAGGCTCTTTGGTTCTTCTTTGCTTTCTGCCATCAGGGTGGTGTCATCTGCACATCTGAGGTTATTGATATTTCTCCTGGCAATCTTGATTCCAGCTTGTGTTTCTTCCAGCCCAGCGTTTCTCATGATGTACTCTGCGTATAAGTTAAATAAGCAGGGTGACAGTATGCAGCCTTGACGGACTCCTTTCCCAATCTGGAACCAGTCTGTTTATAAGGTTGGGTGTGCTCAGCTGCTCAGTCTTGCCTGTTTGTGATCCCATGGATTGTAGCCTGCCAGGCTCCTCTGTCCATAGGATTTTCCAGGCATGCATGCTGGAGTGAGTTGCCATGTCCTTCTCCAGCAGATCTTCTCGACCCAGAGATTGAACCCACATCCCTCGCATCTCCTACATTGGCAGATGGATGCCTGCCATCCACTAGCACTACCTGGGAAGCCCTCTTTAGTGGGGCACTAATCCACCCCGCTCCAGTACTCTTGCCTGGAAAATCCCATGGACGGAGGAGCCTGGTAGGCTGCAGTCCATGAGGTCGCTAGAGTCGGACACGACTGAGCGACTTCACTTTCACTTTTCACTTTCATGCATTGGAGAAGGAAATGGCAACCCACTCCAGCATTCTTGCTTAGAGAATCCCAGGGACAGGGGAGCCTTGGGCTGCTGTCTATGGGGTCGCACAGAGTCAGACACGACTGAAGCGACTTAGCAGCAACTTAGCTGCAATCCTATTTATGAGGACTCCACCCTCATGACCTAATCACTTCCCTAAAGCCCACCTCCCTAAATCTTAACCCCCCAAGGGGTTAGGTGAGTTTGTGAGGGACACAAAGTTTTCAGAGGACTGAAAGGGGGAAGAAAGATGTTTCCTTAACTTGAACCTTTACAACCTGAAGAGACACCTACAATGCTGGAGACCCGGCTTCAGTTCCTGGGTCGGGAAGATCTCCTGGAGAAGGAAATGGCAACCCACTCCAGTATTCTTGCCTGGAAAATCCCATGGATGGAGGAACCTGGTAGGCTTTAGTCCATGGGGTCGCAAAGAGTCAGACACAACTGAGTGACTTCACTTTCACTTATTTTTACAACCTGATTGTCTGGACCAAAAGAAGAACTAAAATCGGGTTGGAAGTGAGGAGGTTTGGTCAGGGTAATAATAATCCACTCCAAAGGTGTCTTTACGAAAGAGACAATGCATTTTAACAGTTTTAAAAATCTTGTTAGAAAATCCCAGAGAATAAGAAAGGAGGTCATACAGAAGCATTTGCAAAAGCACTGATATCTTTTGGTTTCGGATTTTAAATGGCAGTTGTCTGTACCAGCTATATTAAAACAAGCAAAATGTTTGGAAAGTCTTATCATAGAAGTGTGAGATACAAATAAGAACCTTAAAATCATATATAAGAATGGAAATCAGCTTACCAAAAATTTAAATGAACATCAGGTTTAGTGTAAATCTCCCAGCAACTAAAGCAAGAAAAAAATTTTAATCAGTTGGAAAGTTCCAAATTGGATGACGTCATCTGCCAGAGAAAGAAAGTTATTTCTGCTTTGCTTCTCATGAAAATCTCCTCATTGCTCTGGGTTTCCCAGAGCAAACACATTTTCAAAACTACGGTGGTTTCCCCTTTATTTCTTCATAGGAAAAGCTCAAATATCACCCCCAAGCATAGAGCTCCATACCCACTAGTCTACTGAATTCAGTATGTTGAGGCTTTCAGATTTCGATTAAGCACACCAGTGAGAAATCCATGAATGTACTGTGTTCCCTTCCAGTCTTTGCTGAGCGCCTTGCTTGGCCCTTACCAACAGGGGCAAGTTATTTCATTCTGTCCTGAGGAGCGGAGGCCAGCAGGGTGTAAGACGATAGCCTTGAAGAGCAAGAGTTCAAAGACCGCGTCCCGCCCGGGAGCCTTGACCTCACACAGCTCCGAGTCCTAACCTATACCCAGTCAGCAATCTGAGAACCAGCCTCTCCAAACACACACATCAAGAGGACGCCTCGAGAGGGGAGAAACTGCTGCTTTCTCTCCTTCATGGCTATCAAGCTTCCATGAATGACAGGCTTTTGGTCTCTCCTTAGCTGTTTTTAATAGGTTGAAAACCCCGAGGCTGCTGATCTGTGATTATATAAACATATATTTTTTTTCGATATACATTTTCTCAAGTCTAAATAGTGTATATGTGGTTTGGAGCTAGCTTTTATCAGGAGTCACTCCTCTTGTTATTTTTTTTAAAGTCTGGGCTTTGTTGTTCTCCTTCAAAGACCTTTTTTAAAGAAAAAACATATTTTAAAGGTACAGTAACCTTTAGTGTCCTTGATTGTTCTCTGCCAAGAAGCCCATTTTAAATGTTTGATTTCCCACCCCCTCCCCCCGAAGTTGTGGAAAGGAACAAAGTGCATATTATTCTTTCAATCTAAGTTTAAACAGCTTAATGAGTGGAGCCAATTGAAGTAAATCATAATTGCTAAACAGGATTAAGTTTACAACAGCCTCGCGAAAGTCTACAAAAAAGCTCAACACAAAAATAGACCCAGACAACGGGAGCGCATTTGTATGTAGCTGCGGTTCCAAGACTCCTATTTCTAAAAGGCTGGTGTTATGAATCAATGCGCGTAAAACAGTCACCTTGCTGGTCCCGTGTTCGCACTTGATCCGTATTATTTATGTCCCACACTCTATTATGTAACTGGCAAACGTTTTCAAATAGGAAGGCTCACACGCCACCAGTGGTGATGGACAATCAGGCTGGATTGCTTTCTCCCGCATTTAGGAAATGAGGGCGACCCCACCCCGTCGTCCCCGTTTCTCCACCCTTTGTACTACACGATTCATCTTCAGACTAATGGATTTTACGCAGGTGATCAAAAGTTGTGGGCTTACTTCTCGACTCAATTAGCTAAATTATTTCTTACCATTTCAAATCATAGCCTAAGGCTCCACAAGGCAGCAACTGAAAAAAAAAACCACTGAAAAGTCAGACCATTCATGCTCAGACCTCAGACGTGGAGTAAGAAAAGCCCAAGCCCTTCTAAGATCCAGAAACCAGCCTGCTCTTCAATTTTGTCAGCCCACCGCCCCCAACCATCTACTTTCACTTGGTCTCAGTTAGGATTTTCATAAAGCCCTGAGTTGGAGCGGGCACTATGGTGCAAACTTTCTGATCAAGCCTGTTGTCAGAACACTATTCTGCCAGCTGCTCAGGAAAAGGGGGTTCTATGGTCTAATAAGTTTGGGAAATGTGCATTTCACAAAGCTCATTCGCATATTAAAAACACCCAGAGGTCCTGCATAAACTTTTAACTTAGCTGAGTTAACTTAGTTGAGCCCCTGTTTCCCAAAATCAAGAGGCCACAGAATCTCATATTCAACGTAATACTCCACAGAACCAATGTTCTGCCAGGATTCACTTTGGGAAATCCAAATTTAGCCCGCCAAATTGGCTCTCTGCTTACATTTTTCCTAATTTAAGTTGAACAATATGTTATAAATAATCCCTTGTGCCTTTATGGAAAGTGCCATCATCTCTGGAGTTCTGTGGATGGTGTGAGTTTTTATGTGAACTGGGATTTCTGTCCGGGTTTAAGCAAGTTGCTAATGTGGGGTTTGAAAGCATGCATTCTCTGTCACCTTCCTCCTGGGCGAAAGGTCTTCAGAATGTATCCTGGTGACCCATTGTAACTTATCCTTGTAATGTATTCTTGTAACTTTTACAAATGCTTCATTTTCCCCAATACTGAACCAAACCTCACTTCGGTCTCTGCTTGACTAGTATTAAGGCAGCCAAGTGAACTGTTTAATACTCAGTCTCAAGCTGTTGAATCCAGTTCCAGGCCCTCTGCAGCAAAGACACACACTTGATTCATTACTAAGCTTCATAGATCTGATTTCCTCGCTACAGTGAAGTTACATCCTTGGAACACAGTGCACCCTGTGATCAAGCAGCCTCAAGACCGTTGACCTTCACCTCCCCTAGTTCAGAAAGCTGCAGACCGGGCCTCTGTTATCAATGGGATTCAGCAAGGACCCAGCATAATAAACTCTTAGCTCCAAAATGTTAAGTTTTGCCAGAGCATATGGGATTATAAAAGCAAATGTGTATTCTGCATAATATTGTGTCACGCTGTCAGGCACATTTTTTAAAAAGGCAACACCCACAGGTCTGAACAACTTCAGTTTTATGCAAATTCTGCAAGCACTAAGATGTGCCTACTTGTCACTTTTTTGTTGTATCAGCATACTGCCCCAGGGAGGAATCGTGTCTCGGCGTGTTTTGCCGTTATTAGTGTCGACCTCTGCAAATCCTCTCCCCACTTGCTAAAGGAACTTCTGGCCCTGCACGAGAGTTCTCTGTTCACATCCTTCTTTTGTGACTGGCAGAGAGGAGCTTCTGTGAGTACAATGATGCAACTCAATCCTCCTTGGGAATTCAATACCATGGATGCCCAATCCCGCACGCTTTTTATAATCATAGCCATCATCTTTTTATTATGTCTTGGACTTGAGGAGGCCTGGAAGCAGATGTAAGTCATGATGACCTGACTTCAATGGGAGAATGAACCAGGTGGCTAATTGTCTCTAAAACAAATACACTGATAATTAGCAGGAGAGCACAATGCAACAGAAGCCTAACCACCAACCTTTATTTAAGTTAAGCAAATGGGTCAGCAAATGCTGCAGCTGCACGGTACTTTGACAAGTTAATCAGGGAGCCATACTTCATCTCGGCAGCCACGCCAGCCAAAGCATGCCCTCAGGACTTGATATCAGTGATGCTAAAACTGTGAACTTGGGAAGCTGTCAATACTCACAACCAAACCCCTTGTCTGAGTACTTGGCAAAGCCAAGATTTAAGGTGTTAGACTTTCTATGGAATGCTGGGGTCAAAGCCTGGACAACAGGAAGACGGTGAGATCTCACCTCCACACGTGGGCAGTGCTCATATCTGTGGCTCTCTGGCAAACTTCACTTTTCTAGGGTTTAGATTACTCTGCTTGGATCGACTGACGTCTAGATCAGGGCTCGGCACACGTTTTCTGTAAGGGGCCAAAGAATGAATAGAGGTCTTGAATGAATCAGTAGGTCTTGCGGATGTAATGGTCTCGGTCAGAATTCCTTGGTTCTGCCATTTTAGCCCTAAAGCAGCCATAGACGAGTGGAAAATAAATCAATGGAGCTGTATTCCCATAAAATTTTATTTATGTGCGCAAATTAAATTTTATATACTTTTCACTTCAAGAAATATTCTTCTTTTGATGTTTTTCCAAGCATTTACAAATACAGGAATAATTCTTGGTTTATGGGCCATTCAAAAAACAGGCTGGATTTGACCCATGAACTGTAGTTGATTGACCTCTGGCCTAGATGAATTAATTGACCTGGAGTTAAAGTATCAGAGATAATCACAGGTCTTTCTCTGTGATTTCCTATGTATCTGTTATTTCACTATACAGGGGAATTCAGTTATTAGAAGAGCTAGAATCAAGGCCAAGGGAATGGGCTATTCAAATTACTTGATCATAATAAATACACATTGATAACCTGTGTACAAGTCACTCAGATCCTGAAGGGTGGAGACTCCAAAGGAGGTTATAATTCAGAGTTCCAATTGGACAGGGATCAACCTCAAGGCACAGGCAAAGAGGTACTTCCCTGAATGGCTTGTCAATAGGTAATACAATACACAGATACTTTAACCCACATTCTTCATTGCTGGGACTTTATCCTAAAGAAATAATTAAAATTACATGCATATAAAAATGTGTATATGTGTATAACTGAGACACTTTGATGTACAGCAGAAATTAGCACATTGTAAATCAACTATACTTCAATAAGTAAAGAAAAAAGTGAAACGTACGGAAAAAAATCACTATGTTGTGTAACAGGAATGAACATAGTGCTGTAGCTCAATGTACTTCAAAAATAAACACACATTTTAAAATAAAACAAGGACTTCCCTGGTGGTCCAGTGGCTACGAATCTGCCTTACAATGCAGGGCGCACAAGTTCTATCCCCGGTCAGGGAGCTTAGATCCCACATGCCACAGAGCACCCACTGAGCCCACAAGTTCCAGAACCCTTGTGCTACAAGGAGAGAGTCATGCGTCACATGCAGTGAAGACCCCACCTGCTGCAACTGAGGCCCGATGCAGCCAAACAAACAAAAAGAAAACAAAAAAATAAAGTCACAAACAAAAATCGAAGATCATAATCAAGGATGTTCATTGCAGTATTGTTTACAAAAAAAAAAAAAAGAGGCGAGCTAAATGTCAAAGAATTAGAACTTAGCGAAGCAATCCATTATCCATTTAATATCTATACAGTGGATTATTAGGTAACCATTAAAAGTGTGGCATATAACGATATGTTTTGGTATGGGAGGATGTTCAACTTGAGGCCAGAGGCAGGCATATAACAAAACAATAAGACAAAATGGTATAATTTTTGTTTTTAGATTTGCAGAAAATGTCTCAGAGCATATAACCAAGAAGTGGTGTTAATTGTTCATCTCTGGAGGGTGGGTTTATGATTGATTCTTAATTTTTTTCTTCTGTATTATATTTATAAAATATTTTTAATTCACCCATTCATTGCATATTTATTCAGCACTGAAGATCCTCTGGAGAAAGAAATGGCAACCCACTTCAGTGCCTGGAGAATTCTATGGACAGTGGAGTCTAGTGGGCTATGGTCCATAGAATCGCAGAGTTGGACATGACTGAAGCTACTTATCATGCACACACGACTATCAGGTTCTGAAACCTAATTTTCTACAGGGGCAATTTTATATTTTTTAATTAAGAAAAAAAATTTTTTTAAAGAGGTGGTCCTGAAAATTGAGTATAAGAATACCTACAGCAGTTGGGATGAACCATGTGGGAACCCACATCACAGAAGAGCCACTGGGGAGGGTGAGTACCAGACAGAGTGAGGCAGAGGCCGAGAGGGTCTCTGATGTATGTGAAGCTACATGGGTAGCACTTGTTAGCAACACTATGTGGAACTCTGTCACTCTTTCCACTGTTTTTCAAAACTGACCCTTGTAAGCATGTCCTAGGCTTATTAAGGGTGCAGCAGATGAGACCCCAGAGAACGCAATGGCATCCCACTCCAGTATTCTTGCCTGGAGAATTCCATGGACAGAGGAGCCTGGTAGGCTGCAGTCCATGGGGTCGCTAAGAGTTGGACACGACTGAGCGACTTCATTTTCACTTTTCACTTTCATGCATTGGAGAAGGAAATGGCAACCCACTCCAGTGTTCTTGCCTGGAGAATCCCAGGGATGGGGGAGCCTGGTGGGCTGCCATCCATGGGGTCACACAGAGTTGGACACGACTGAGCGACTTAGCAGCAGCAGCAGCAAATGAGACCGTAAGACATGGCAAAGTCTAGCCTCATAACACACAGACCTGTAATGCTAATTTCTTCTGAGAGAGAAAGATTTATTTGTTTTATTTATTCATTGTGAGAATCTTCCCAAAAAGGAAAACCAATGGGTGACTTAACAGAGATTTCTCACTGTAGTAGAGTCCACACTTCCCTGGTTTGGGCTGATTTTGATATCTTGTGCCATGAAGTGTGTTTTAAAGTATGTACAGCAAAGCTCCACAATGGTGTTGATGGAGAAGTAGAAAAGTAGACATGGCCATGACTTTCTACAGACTTCCCTGATCTGTTGGTCTTACTGAGGTACGTGATCTTTTCAGATACTGAGCCCAAATATTTGTTCTTCTGACACTGAAGTATGTCTGTCGTTTTCTACTGCACTTGAGCTTACACCTGCTGCGTAGTTCAGAAAACCCAGGAGAAAAGAAGCATTTACAAGGTTTTTGAAAGATATGGACCTCCAATCCTATCCGGTGTATCCTGCGTTTCACATGTTTATTTCAACTATGAGATTTTTATTATGAAAACTTAGGAACAATAACGATTGGACCTGAACACCAGAACGAACTGCTCTCAGTGAGCTCTTGTGTCAATTCCGACAGCTGGATGTAGCTCAGCTACACTGACGCCTTATCAAAAGCATTTTTACCGAAGACAGAAAGATGGGCTTTCTATGGAGAGGAACTAGAGGTCCCAGGGACCTAGGAAACTTAGAACTGGTACTGCGTCTCCCACTTGGCCTCCATCACTCCCTCCCCTTCCGCATTTGAGAGTCTATTTCATTTCCTGCATCTCTGTTTCCTTTGACATTGGCTAATTCTCTTGCAGCCTCCTAAAATAATAGTTCTGGTGTGTGGCTGGCTGACGACCCAACCCGCAATCAAAACCATGCTGGCCAGATATGTGCAACTGCTTCTCAGCCATTGCCGATCCATCTGTCACTCTCCGTACACTGGTTTGGAAAAAGCTTTCATGAGCAGAGTCCACCAAGCATGCTTGCTATACACATCACACATCATCACACACACACATGAACTCATTTGTATGGAGATTATTTATGTGTATCTGTATCTAGAACATAAACCAATATTTTTAAATCTCCATTTATACTTTTTTTTTTCATTTTTAAATAAGCTATCCCTTTCTCCTAAAAGGAAAAACCTGGAATGCTGGTTTCATTGCTGCCATTTTTCAAAAGATCCTTATCTCTAATTCAGGCTGAACCAGGTTGGGTCACAAATATTTGCGTCAGCTATTTTGTTTCTGCACACATTCAAAGGTGCAACAATGGTCCAAACAACAGAGAAACTTAGAAACAGTTGCTCCCGTCTTCAGTATAACACTTAATTTTCCCATTAATGTATGAAAATTCTCCAGAGATTGGCTATGAGCTTGCATTGCTATTTTTATTTTTATCAATAATAATAGCGGATTTTATTGGGCAAATCTTTTGCAGCGAGCGATAAGTTTATGCAAATCATCTTTTCATCCTCACACCATCTTTGAGGCATAGCCAAAGGGTAGATCGTTTTATCCCAATTGAAAAGATAAAAAGAAATTGGTAGAGATGTCAGCACAGGGAGGATTACTGGCTTTGAATTTGGTTTGAGGTTTTACTCTTTCCCTCACCCAACCAATTCTCTCTCCGGCCATTGCCCACAGGGTGATGCTTTTGCATACGTACGTTAGGTAATGCAATTTCCTGCTTGCTTGCACAGGGGTACAAGTACTTGCTTGTACAAGTACTGTGTACTTGCTACACAGTGCCTGACCTGTCTCTGGAACCCTATCTCATACCTCGTTCTTCATTCATTTTGTTCCAATGCCACTGGCTGCCCAGGGTTGCCTTACCTTGGAATCACCTCCAAGGACAAGAATCCCTGAGAGTGTCACTTATTAGAAAACGTTCCAGGAAAAGCCAGTAGGAGAGTGATGGAGGTGGGACAGAAAAAGAAGAAAATCCAGCAAGGGTGAGAAATCGAGAAAAGTCCCACTTAGCACTGCTGCTGCTGCTAAGTCACTTCAGTCGTGTCTGACTCTGTGTGACCCCACAGACAGCAGCCCACCAGGCTCCCCCATCCCTGGGATTCTCCAGGCAAGAACACAACTTTGGCTTATTTCTGCAGGGGAGGTCTGGGAGGTACCCCATTGGCAAGGGAGTTGGGGAACTGATACCCCCACTCTCATCAATATTGCTAAAGGGCTGCCCCAGAGAATGTCCACTCCCAGGACTCATAGCTCTTGGGACTTTCAGGAAAAGTGAATTCTGGAGGTCTGAAGGCAGCCCTCTGAGAGAGAGGCAACTGCTGCCCCTGGGAAGGAAAGCACTCCAAAGACTGATGACTCCAGATGGACAGAAGCAGAGAGCTGATGGCACTTGGGACACTGGATTCTGTCCCTGAAACTCTCCATGAAGGCGTCTTGAGGCTCATCCAGGTCTGCCCACTCTGGACCGCTCTGCCCCTGGCCCTTTGCACTGCTGTCTTCTTTTCCCAAAGAGAGCCTCTGCTTCACTTTTACCTCCTCCAATCTCCTGTAAGTGGAGGTGGAGGTCTCTGATTAAATCAAGCTCCCCAGCGTCCAGCTTTATCCTTCTCAGCACTTCGTATAATCAGTCATGGTTTGCTGACTCTTTTATTTGCTTGTTTGCTGGCTTCCTATCTGTACCCTGACCCCACCCCAGTCAAGTTCACACTTCACTGAGCGCAGGGATTTTGTGTGCCTTGTTCTTTACTGTATCTTGAGCAACTAGCCCAGCTTCTTAAGTACCCAAGAGGCACTCACTCAACAATGTTTCTTGAAGAAGTGAAAACTGAATCACACCTTTTCACACAATGATTTCAAGTATTCCACTATGGGTAGCAATTCATTTTAAGATACCTAAAAATAAAACTCAGAAGAATAGAAAATATTCTCGTGTTTTAAGACACCTAAATTCCACAATAATATATTAACAAACAAAGCCAAAAATAATTCAAGTATAATCAAAACAAAACAAAACAAAAAACAAATTAAATATGAAAGCTTCTCTCTACATTGGGTGGAATAGTCAACAAATGGTAGAAATAAGAGAACTAAAAAAGAAAATTGGGGGGAGATGCTTCTATTTTAATAAACCAGATTGTCTCTAAATTGGGTATGGGAACTTCTTTCACACATAAGATTTTATTTTTATCCTACTCTCCCCCCTAAAAATAAGGTGTTTACCATGCGAGCTGAGAATACTCAAGTTCCCTTTGGTACATGGATGCAAATCTGGCTTCCATTCTTTCCCTCCTGCATCCAAGATGAGTTGGTAGCTCCTCCCACCAGGAGGATTGTCTATTTCCCTTCCTCTGGAATCTGGGCTTGCTTTTGTCGGTACAATGAGGTCAAAGTGACAACGATCCAGTTCACTCCGGAGCTTAAGAGACCTTCCATGCTTCCACTCTATTGGAACCTTGCCGCTGCCATGTGGATAAATCCAGACTGACCTGCGGGCAGGATCAAAGGCCACATGGAGCAAAGCTGATGTGTCCCAGCCATGGCCAAAAGGGGCCATGGCTGACCAAAGGGATGCCAGTAAGCCTGGCAGAGGTGGGCGGACCCAGCCCTCCAGCTGACCAAAGGGATGCCAATAAGCCTGGCGGAGGTGGGCAGAGCTCAGCCCAGATCAGTGGGTCCATCCGGCAGATGCATTGTCTTGTCAGTAATAGTCAACAGTTCTTTTTAGCCACTTGGTTTTGAGGGAGGGCCATTCCACCACCACAGCTAGCTGAAACTTCCCCAGTCATCGTGCTGGACTTCCAGCGGAACCTGAATCTCACAACGGCTCTGTCTGGTTGCTTCAGTGATGCTTTTCAAGTCAGTGTCAGAAAAAAGCCATCTGTGTTCCTACCTTATAGCACAGGGAAATGTATTTAATACCTCATTATGCACATAATGGAAAAGAATCTGAAAGAGAAGATATATACATGTGTATAACTGAATCACTTTGCTGTATATCTGAAGCTGACAACATTATAAATCAACCATAATTTTTAAAAAATTTTAAAAAGAAGCCATCTCAGAATTACGTAGTGTGAGTGATCAACAGAAAAACAACCTCAATAGGTAAGTTCTGTTAGAACAATAGCTCCTTCAAACACCTAATGGTCTGAGGCTTGAGGAGTTAGAGTTCATTTTGACAAAAAAGACAAAAAAATACATGACCTCCCTACCTCACAAAAAATAAAAAGAGAATCCCATTCAGCTCCTCTCTCTATTATAGCATTGAACCATGTTCACTAAAATGTACGTACTCTCTTCTTATTTTATAAATTATTAGACATGACTTAATGGTAAGTAGAGGATTAAGTGACTCACATTCACTTCATGTTTTTTAAGTTGTAGGTGGGATTTTGTTCTTGTCACTGTTACCGGATCATCCGCTGTTTTATTGTCCTGTGCAGGGATAAGAATCTAGGCACCTGCCAAACCAGAAGAAAAGAAAAGAAATCAGGAGAGGGGCCGGGGGGAGGGAAGCTTCGTTCAATGGAACTACTCGCTGGCCTACGTGAACAAGAATACCGCATTAACGAACAACCTGCCGCACGTCGCGGCATCCATGGAGGTGGAGATCTTTAAAGCACACCTCAGTTGCCACAGTTACCATTTTGAAAAATGAAACGATGGAATTATCCAATGAAATTTTGGCTGCATTTCTCCTGGGGGTTCAATGCATTGTTGTGGTATTGACAGTCCTTCCCTCCAGGTTGGCTGTGAGCGTTTCCATTCTAATTGTGCATTGTTTCAGGCGAGAGCTCATTTTCTCACGGTTTTGTACTGTGTCAAAAGCCGAGATTTTAAAAATCATCCTTTCTTTTGTTTCTTTGTGTTTTGTCATCTCCTTCCACATATATATGCCTGTACATGCATTGTTTATGGGTTTATAATTAAATAAAGAATAGTTTTATCCCTGCTCAAGGAGCTTTGGAAATTCAGAGTTTACCTCCTCATAGAATGGAGAATTTTTTGTTTTATTTACCAGATTTTAGACTTGTGGCATCTATGATTTGTTAATGCACCTTGGAGACCTGAATTTGTCCAATGTAAACCTTCAAGAACCCTCTACCTATAGAGGTGAAACAACAGCAGACACTCAAACGACTCTTTGTCCTTGCCTTCTAGAGGGGAGGTTTTTTTCCCCAAGCGTCTCTAGAACCCATTTCCTCCCTTTTCCTAATTAACTTCATCCTGAATTTTTGAGATCTGTAGTTTGGGTGGGATTGTTCCACCAGTTCCATTCAGTTATGTATTTGCTTAAGCTGGTGTATTCCACTTACTGAGTACTTTCCTAGGCCTATGAGTGCATCCCGCTGGAATTTCCTGGTGGACCAATGGAGAGCAATCTGTCTGCCAATGCAAGGGACATGAGTTCGATCCCTAGTCTGGGAAGATTCCGCGTGCCAAGAATCAACTAAGCCTGGGAGCCACAACTACTGAAGCCTGAGAGGCTAGATCCTGTGCTCTGCAATGAGAGAAGCTCCGCAGTGAGAAGCCCAAGCACCACAGAGGCTAGATCCTGTGCTCTGCAATGAGAGAAGCTCCGCAGTGAGAAGCCCAAGCACCACAGAGGCTAGATCCTGTGCTCTGCAACGAGAGAAGCTCCGCAGTGAGAAGCCCAAGCACCACAGAGGCTAGATCCTGTGCTCTGCAATGAGAGAAGCTCCACAATGAGAAGCCCAAACACCACAGTGAAGAATAGACCCTGCTCGCTGCAACTAAGAACACGGCACACTGCAACAGAGATCCAGCACAGCCAAAAATACATGAATAAATAAATAATAATTTTTTAAAAACCGCATTCCATTGACCCAGCCACAGGAATTAGCTCAGGGTTGACAGCATATGACCAAAGGCAGGCCAATCAGGGATAGGAATGTGACCTAAAGCAGACCAATGAGTGCTGGAACATATGAGCCAGTCGGGGCCAGGGAGAGTCTAGGCTTTGTCTGAGCTTTTGTGACCTCCTAGGAACCAACTTCAGACCACAAGGGGAGCCGACCTGGTTTCAGGAGGAAATGATCTTAAAGAAGATGTGTTAAGAAAGGGAGGGGGGAGGAACGAAAACAAAACTGGGTCATGGACATTCTTTGAGCCCAGAATAAAGCCTCATCTGAAACATTCCCTCTAGATTAATCAATTAAAAGAACCAATAAATTCTATTTATTTCAAGTAAAGGTGGCCTCAATAAAGGGCATAAATAGTATGGACCTAACAGAAGCAGAAGATATTAAGAAGAGGTGGCACAAATACACAGAAGAACTGTACAAATAAGGTCTTAATGACCCAAATAACCGTGATGGTGTGATTACTCACCTAGAGTCAGACATCCTGGAGTGTGAAGTGAAGTGGGCCTACAGGAAGCATCACTATGAACAAAGCTAGTGGAGGTGATGGAGTTCCAGCTGAACTATTTCAAATTCAAAAAGATGATTCTGTGAAAGTGCTGCACTCAATATGTCAGCAAATTTGGAAAACTCAGCAGTGGCCACAGGACTAGAAAGGCCAGTTTTCATTCCAATCCCAAAGAAATGCAATGCCAAAGAATGCTCAAACTACTGCACAATTGTACTCATCTCACACACTAGTAAAGTAATGCTCAAAATTCTCCAAGCCAGGCTTCAGCAATACATGAACCATGAACTTCCAGATGTTCAAGCTGGTTTTAGAAAAGGCAGAGGAACCAGAGATCAAATTGCCAACATCTGCTGGATCATCAAAAAAGCAAGAGTGTTCCAGAAAAACATCTATTTCTGCTTTATTGACTATGCCAAAGTCTTTGACCATGTGGATCACAATAAACTGTGGAAAATTCTGAAAGAGATGGGAATACCAGACCACCTGACCTGCCCCTTGAGAAACCTGTATGCAGGTCAGGAAGCAACAGTTAGAATTGGACATGGAACAACAGACTGGTTCCAAATCAGGAAAGGAGTACGTCAAGGCTGTATCTTGTCACCCTGCTTATTTAACTTCTATGCAGAGTACATCATGAGAAACGCTGGGCTGGAAGAAGCACAAGCTGGAATCAAGACTGCGGGGAGAAATATCAATAACCTCAGATATGCAGATGACACCACCCTTATGGCAGAAAGTTAGAGGAACTAAAAAGCCTCTTGATGAAAGTGAAAGAAGAGAGTGAAAAAGTTGGCTTAAAGCTCAACATTCAGAAAACGAAGATCATGGCATCTGGTCCAATCACTTCATGGCAAATACATGAGGAAACAGTGGAAACATTGGCTCACTTTATCTTTTGGGGCTCCAAAATCACTGCAGATGGTGATTGCAGCCATGAAATTAAAAGACACTTACTCCTTGGAAGGAAAGTTATGACCAACCTAGACAGCATATTGAAAAGCAGAGACATTACTTTGCCAACAAAGGTCCATCTAGTCAAGGCTATGGTTTTTCCAGTGGCCATGCATGGATGTGAGAGTTGGACTGTGAAGAAAGCTGAGCGCTGAAGAATTGATGCTTTTGAACTGTGCTGTTGGAGAAGACTCTTGAGAGTCCCTTGGACTGCAAGGAGATCCAACCAGTCCATCCTGAAGGAGATCAGTCCTGGGTGTTCGTTGGAAGGACTGGTGCTGAATCTAAGGCTCCAATACTTTGGCCACCTGATGTGAAGGCTGACTCATTTGAAAAGACCCTGATGCTGGGAAAGATTGAAGGCAGGAGGAGGAAGGGATGACAGAGGATGAGATGGTTGGATGGCATCACCGACTTAATAGACATGGGTTTCTGTGAACTCTGGGAGTTGGTGATGGACAGGGAGGCCTGGCGTGCTGCGGTTTATGGGGTCGCAAAGTGTCATACATGACTGAGCCACTGAACTGAACTGAATAAATTCTATTTTTTCTTTAAGCCAGTCTGAGTTCATGTTTTTTTTTTTTTGTTTGTTTGTTTTTGTTTTGGGGGGAAGGGGTGTTGTTCTAGTCAAAAAATTTAAATTTCAAATAAAACTAAAGATAAAATGGCAAACCTTGAAAATTAATGAGTTTCTCTTGAAGAGTATCCAAGCTTGATTGTGATACCAGAGAAGAAATTCAGGCATCAGAAGGGTGGTTTTGTTTTAAGATTGCTGTTGACACTTTAGTCCTGAGTAGTGAATGAAAATCCATGAGGGTCAAATCAATGGTAACCCACAGCTCATCTCACCCAGAAGGATAATCAGGTCATGGACAAACCAAGCAGAGAAGATAAACACAAGTCAAACACTTAAATACCCTTGAAATAAGTGATGTACCAAGTAATTACCCTAAGTTCCCATTTTTCACTATGGGAATTTTAGTCTGAGGGAATCATCCAGGAAAATAGAAACCCCTCTAGACATTGGGCTTCCCCAGTGGCTCAGAGGGTAAAGCATCTGCCTGCAATGCAGGAAACCCGGGTTCAATCCCTGGGTCAGGAAGATCTCCTAGAGAAGGAAACAGCAACCCACTCCAGTATTCTTGCCTGGAAAATCCCACGGACAGAGGAGCCTGGTGGGCTACAGTTCATGGGGTTGCAAAGAGTCAGACACAACTTAGCAACTTCACTGTCTAGATGTTAAACGGAGAAGCCCAATAGGGACAGGATGGCAACACAGAGACTCCGGTCCAGGAAGCTGGGGCTCCCCTGGGCTGGGAGCCCAGAGCAGGAAGGTAGTGTTATCAGGCCCTGAGGGCCTGTTCAGGTGGAGCAGGTACTTGGAGGATGCTGAGCTTCCAGCAGAGACGCTGCATGAGTCAGACAGAGAAGAGGAGAAATGCCCCTGCTCCTTCCTCCTGCCACTCACTCACCTTTCGTGACGACCTCCCGGAACCAACACAGCCAAACCCCCCTGTCCACAGACTCCAGCAAACACAGCCAGCAATGATCAGTTCCTCTGTGGTGCAGAGCAGAGCAGGAGAAGGACAAGGAAGAGATCTAATCCAAGGACCAGCTCCACATCGAATCTACACAGGGCCATGATCTCCTCCTTTCTTGAAGCACGTCTACCTTAGTTAGCACAGACTGATGGGGAATAAAATCATGGGATGTTCTTTGTCTCCATCCACAGTCATATTGAAGCCAACATTTGAGACAGTGTGTATAAAACTCCCAAGATATTTATTAAACCCAATGCTGTTTATTTAATTGTAACTTGATAATTTACAGTAGACACCTTCTGTACTCCTGATCTTCCTGCACAGAGCCTGCATCTCTGGTAGTTTTTCCCGTCTCACTAAATAGCAGCCCCATCCTAACAGTTACACAGGCCAGAAATCTTGACTTCTATCTCTCTCACCCAGATCACATCTGTCAGCAAAGCTGAATAGCTCTGCCTTCACAATACACCCAGACGCTGAATATGCCTCTGTTTGCAATGATGTCCAGTCATCCCAGCCAACCACCTCTCTACCTGGATCAGTGCAACCACCTCGTAACACATCTCTTTGCCTCTGCTCTTGTTCTGCTACACCATGGAGTAGCCAGGGTGATCCTTCTAAAATATAAGTTTGTTCCTGTCATACCTCTGTTCAAATCTCCAATGGCTCCCATCTCCTCCTCTTTGTCATAAGTTCAAGAAGCTCCTTCAGGGACAAGACCACTTCGAGTCTAGAAAATTCATCTTAGACTATGACCCCACTGTCATTAAAAACATAAGATCAGGCTACAGCTTGTGGCTTTTAAAAAAAAACAGTTCTAAGCAACTGTTCTTGCCACAGCCTATACGGAGTTCCATTTCAGGAGCTCATGGGTAAGCCCAACAAAGTTAGCCTACGTGCGCAATGAACACAGTCGACTCTACAGTGCTGCACTTTAACAGGTTCATAGGACTTTTTATACAAATAAGACATAAAAATCAAACGTAAAAATAAAGAAAACATTTTTAGTTGTACAGCACAGTACCTTGAAAAGCACAGGACTCCAGTATAACAGCTGGCACACAGACCCTGGAGTCCAGCGAACAGGCAAGAAGAGTTACTGATGGGAGAGGAGGTGGGAGTCGGTAGAGCTGAAGGATCGCCAGCAATAGGAGACAAAGGCCAAGCTGCAGTGTCACTCATGCCTGACGCTGATGCCACAGGGCCTGGTTCCTAGCTGGATTCAGGTATGTCTACCCTCTTGAAAAACGATCCGGTGACATTGGGGTGGTAGCACGTTTGCATTTCTGAAAATTCACAACTTAAGGGTGCACATGTATGAGACTCACTGTACTACAATTCCAAGTTCAAAACACTTGTCCTGATAAAGAGTAAACAGGTATTTCAAGGTGTAATAAATTTTTAGTGGATGGATCCTCAGTCTATCAAAAAAATATTAGGTTAATATAAAGCTGACAAAGTGGTTTGAGCTGAAGTATAGAACACAAGTTCTTTGGTCAGATTATTTAGATAGGAATTGGAAAGCAGTTTATCTGAACTATGAGCTAAGCTGTTTAAAAAGCATGTTAATATGTTGTAGAATATATTTTTGCAAATCTGCAACCTTATGAGCTTAGATAGAAATTGTTGAGAAGAATATGAATTAACCCATACAATCTAGATCTTTCCAAACCAGAAGTTTGAAAACTTCTGCCCAGAGCCAAACTCTGTGACTTAAACGAGCCACTTGAGCAATGTTGATTGTTGATTGAATGAGTCAGTCAATCTTCTTTCTGTGAATGAGTACACTGAGGCACAAATGGTTCAAGGAATGAATTTTTTAAGAAATAATTATTGCACATTCATTAAAGGTCAGGCACCAGATATGACAAGAATAATTCCAACATGAACAAAGCATAGATGTTGGGCTCGTAAGACGCTGGGAGAGACCACCTTTGAACATCTATAAGCAATAGATATGCTACAAATACAGAAACAGGTACTGCTAGGACTTCCCCGGTCAATCCAGGTTAAGACTCCTCACTCCGAATGCAGAAGATGCAAGTTCAAACCCTGATTGGGGAACAAAGATCCCACACGCTAATCCCACCTGCCACACAGTGTGGCCAAAAAAAAAAAAAAAAAAGAGGGAGACAACGCTGTGGAAAATGTAACAGAGGGAACAAATAAAGTTTAAGAGTCTAATTTGCAACTTAAAGTAGAAGATAACAGAGCAAACTAGTCCAGCCGGTTCCCAAACTTCAGCATGCCTCAGAATCACCTGGAGGGCTTGTTAACATGTAGATCGCTGGGCCCCGTCTCAGCATTTCTGACTCAGTAGATCTGGGATAGGGCCTGAGAACATGAATTTCTAGTGCTCCCCAGGTTGAGTCTGATGCTACCCTTCTGGGGACCACATTTTGCGTAATAACTGAGCTAGGTGAAGATGGGGACGAGGGGCTGGGGAAACCATCCTCTAGTGTATGGGGGAAGCCCTGTGTATAAAAGAGCAGGGCAGGGAGCTGAAATAATGCTTTGTATTGATCAGGGTCCCAACAGAAGTAGTGATATAGTTAAACAGGGTCAGTTAGGGGAGTCTAATGAAGTGCCCTCTAACAAAAGTTTAGGTGGGGCTGAGGGAAGTGAACAAGGGAAAGGATGCTGAAAATGAAGGTTCGGACAAGACTGAAGTGACTTAGCAGCAGCAGCCACAGGAAGGAGCTTGCACCAGCCCCATCATTCAGGGGCACAGGAATAGAGCAGTAAAGGAACCAGGCCGAGGACTTCCCTGGTGGTCTAGAGGTTAAGACTCCACACTTCCAGGGCAGAGGCCAAGAACTCAGTCCCTGGTCCACAGGGGACTAAGATCCCACATTCCATGCGGTGCTCCCAGGAAGGAAAGAAAGAAAGGAAGAAATCAGACAGTGCTGGAACCAGAGGGGGAAAACCTCTTAACAAGGGCTGAGGTCTTCGTAGAGAAACGTGGCTATTTGCAGCCTACCACCTGGCAGGGAGTAAGCCTCAATTCACCCTCTCCTGCCTTCTCCTGCATCACAGCCTCATTTCAGAGCCAGTCAAAACCCAGAGGGCAAGAAAGCTCGGTAGTTGCAGCCCTAGATGTCAGCATCCCTGAGCCCAGAGAAAGAAGAGACAGCATGAAGAACGGATCTGAAGGGGCAGGAGGAGAGCAGGAGCCTTGGACTAGAGGAGGCTGGTGGTCAAGAGGTCATGGAAGACCACGGCCTGTTTCATATTGCTGTGCAATGAAGCACCACAAACTTAGCATCTTAAAATAACACATGCTTATCAGCTTACACTTCTGTGGGTCAGGCGGCAAAGCCTGCTGAGCTGGTTCTCTGCTTCAGGGTCTCACCAGGGCTGTAACCCAGGTGTTGGCCAGGCTGCACTCTCATTTGAAGACTTGACTGGGGAAGGTTCTGCTCCCAAGCTCATTCAGGGTGTTGGCAGAATTCAGTTCCTTGGGGTTATCGGACTGAGGTTGTCAGTTCCTGCAGGTTCCCTGCATTTTCCTGGCATGTGAATCTTCCTTCTGACATGCACAGCATGGCTGCTTATTCCTTCAAGGCCAGCAGGAAAACAAGAATGACTCTAAAGAGATGGAGTCTTAAGTAGCATGATGTAAACACTGGAGTGGACTTCCCAGGGGCGCTAGTGTTGAAGGACCCGCCCGCCAGTGCAGGAGATGCAAGAGATGCGGGTTCGATCCCTGGGTGAAGGACCCGCCCACCAGTGCAGGAGACATGAGAGACGCGGGTTCCATCCCTGGGTGAAGGACCTGCCCGCCAGCGCAGGAGACGTGAGAGACGCGGGTTCCATCCCTGGGTGAAGGACTCGCCCGCCAGTGCAGGAGACGTAAGAGATGCGGGTTCCATCCCTGGGTGAAGGACCCGCCCGCCAGTGTAGGAGATGCAAGGGACGTGGGTTCGATCCCTGGGTCAGGAAGATTCCCTGGAGGAGGGCATGGCAGCCCACTCGAGTATTCTTGCATGGAGAATCCCTTGGACAGAGGAACCTGGCGGGCTGAAGTCCATAGGGTCACACAGAGTTGAACAGACTGAAGCGACTGAGCACACCCATGCAAACGCTGGAGTGACATTCCATCATCTTTGCCACAGTCTACTGGGTAACAGCAAGTCAGGGACTAATTCAAGGAAGGTTACCTTAAAGTTTGTCTGCTACACCAGGTAACATTGTAAATCCTATTTTATCGGGATAAAATACTTTATCCTGATGCTAATAAAGGGAACTCAGTCAAAGAATGCTTTGCATGGAGGGGTGGCAGAACTACGTCTGTATTTTACAGCTCTCTCTGATTCTCATACAGAGGACCCACAGAGAATGCAGGGGCTCCACTTAAGTTCACAGAGCTAGCTGCTGTCTGGGCCAGGACTCCAGCTCTTTGAGAATGACCATGCTCCAGCAATATTACAAGGTTTGTTTTTATCCCATGATGCCATATTTCTCTGCATATACAACATGATGAAATGCCATATTTAATAGCCTCGCATCAATATGAGAGATAGAGAAATAAAAGAGAGACTATTTTGGTTAGCAAATATTTGGACTTGGTTTTAAATAAAAATCTGAAACAAATTCAGAGTTTAGTTTTTCCCCTTTTACAACGTTTATATATGTGGAATCATTGTTTAGGGAAAAAAAATTATTTTTCCTACATGTCATCAGAGGTGGCACGAGACCCCTCTGAGTTTCCTTACCTTCCACCTCAGCTTCTGGCCCACCTGGATCTAAACAGGCCTTCACTCACACTCCTAGTAGGAACATTCCTGGATATAAACGCTCTGGAGAGAAACAGTAAAATATGTATTTAAAACCTCGAGTAGTGTGTTGGCTCACAAGAATCAATTGTTACTTTTTCAGAATAATTTTAATGGAGGGTTTAAACCACTGGTAGCTTGAAATCAACTAGCTTGGAAATATTTATACCCCCAAAATGAGCAAATACTACAGATCAAGGCTTTCTTCCCCTTTGCAAGCAGGTTGTTAAGCATTTAACAGCACAGCACTGCTTTAAGATGTTCAAACTCTCTTAACAACTCTCAGCCAGTTCAGTTCAGTCACTCAGTCATGTCTGACTCTTTGTGACCCCATGAACCGCAGCACGCCAGGCCTCCCTGTCCATCACCAACTCCCAGAGCTTACTCAAACTCATGTCCATTGAGTCGGTGATGCCATCAAACCATCTCATCCTCTGTCGTCCCCTTTCCTTCCCACCTTCAATCTTTCCCAGCATCAGGGTCTTTTCAAATGAGTCAGTTCTTTACATCAGGTGGCCAAAGTATTGGAGTTTCAGCTTCAACATCAGTCCTTCCAATGAATATTCAGGACTGATTTCCTTTAGGATTGACTGGTTGAATCTCCTTGCAGTCCAAGGGCTTCTCAAGAGTCTTCTCCAACACCACAGTTCTAAAGCATCAATTTTTCGGCGCTCAGCTTTTGCTATGGTCCAACTCTCACATCCATACATGACTACTGGAAAAACCATAGCTTTGACTAGACAGACCTTTGTTGACAAAGTTATGTCTTTTTAATAAACTGTCTATGTTGGTCAGAATTCCAGTTTTACTGAGATATAATTGACATATGGTATTGTATACATTTAAGGTATACAACATAATGACTCAATGTATGTGTATATTACACAGCGGCTACCACAATCTGTTTAGTTAATATCCATCACCTTATACATAGAATTTAAAAAAAAAAAAAACCTGAATAGTAGCAATGATGTCTTTCAATGGTGGAATAAAGTTGACTTTTATTTTCTTTTTATTTTTGTGTATTTTCTGAATATTCTTTGATGAATATGTATTGCATTTGTATCCGTGTGAAAAAGATGCTATCGAGAAAAAAGTAAGTTCAGAAGAACGTGGGAGATACCAGCTTACATTCAGCCCTCATTTCCTGCTCACCAGACATTCTCTGTGCCAGACCGACACCTACCCATCAGGGACAGATGACACATTATCTGCATCCTCGCCATAATAAGATAGTCATTCTGGATCATGGTGGTTCTGCACATTTTTAGCCTTCTGAATTTTTCAGGATGTGGCCAATTTTAGTTTTCAGAACATTGCACAGAATTGCACTTCTAACCTCAAACCTGTGAAAGCAGTGAATTAAGCATGTAACTTACCTGGTACAGGTTAGTCTCCACTTAACATCCCTTCAAGTCCTATTATAAGACCTTGTTTTTCCAAGTAGAAAGACGTGAGTCACAGTGACTCTGGGCTCAACTTCCAGCTTACTCTCTGATGGCAGCAGTGATGATCTGATCAGAGAATTAGGCAGAGATTTTTGGAGCCAGCTGGTCCAAAAGCCACATGCATTCTGCTCTGCTCTCTGCCATGGTGATTGCCCCACTAACATCCTCATTGTGGGGGATGCTGGCAGTTGACCAGCTGCGCCAGTGACCAGAGGTAAGAACTGATTTTACTTGTGAGTGGTCTCAACTGAAAACAAAAAGCACGACCTAAAAGTTGAGAATTATTCTTTATTCGGTGGACTTCCTGAGGACCTAAGTCCATGACACAGCCTTTCAGATAGCTCTGAGCAACTGCTCCAAAGAGGTAAAGGAGGAGCCAGTTTTTGCAACAAAGATGAGGTAGTTGGAATATTAAAAGATTACTGTCCATTAAAGGGGAAAAAAACTCAATGAATTTAGCCCCTGTGTGGCTCAGCTGGTAAAGAATCTGCCTGCAATGTGGGAGACCTGGGTTCGATCCCTGGGTTGGGAAGATTCCCTGGAGGAGGGAAAGGCTACCCACTCCAGTATTCTGGCCTGGAGAATTCCATGGACTGCATAGTCTATGGGGTCACAGAGTCGGACACGACTGAGTGACTTTCACTTTCACACTTTCTGTAGGGGAGGATGCAAGAGTCTTGCTATCATTGAAATCACTCTGATAAACACCTCAACTCTTAGAGCCAGTATCCTGTTTCGCTCCGTCCTGAATCCCCTCAGGGTGCACAGTCTGCTGGGTGTGTGTGATTGCAGCGGCTGTCGGCTTGATGGCCCCAACATCCTTTGTTTGCTGATACGCAGGCAACACCGTTTGTCCACAATAGGCAAACACGCTTGGCCACAGATCTAACCCACATTTTCTCCACTCAGCATCGTAAGCAGTCAAGGCACACTGACCTCCCACCATCCAGAATGTATCCACCACTTCAACCCACATTTGAAAGAAGACGGGTTGATCCCCAGCCCCTTTTAAACCCCAACACTATCCACCAGTGTCCTTGTAGAGTGGACACTGCTGAAGACGAGGGTCATGCCTGACATTCCCGTTTCTGTATCCACAGCGCTTAGTGTGGACGCTTCTGCACATAGAAGTGCTTCGTAGAAGATTGAGGATGGGGAGGATGGAGGATGGTCCGAGAAAAAGATACAGAAGGGAGTCTCTTTACCTCTTACTTCTCACTCCTATTTCCACCGAATTCAGGGGAGTAGGACCCTTCCCAGAGGCAAATTTTGGCCAACCTTCCCCATTCTTGGTTTAATGGGTGGCCCAGCATTTGTGGCTTAAATAATTTATAATGATCAATGGGAACTACCACCAGATGAAACGGGTGCTCATCTGAGAACAATCCTTAGTGATGGCCGGCAGGGCCGTGGTACATCCGGCAGCTGTTAATTACGCTCTGGCCTCTTTTGGCTGGCTCCCACTTCCTCTTCTCTCTCTCGCTTAATACATATTTTAAATAAAGTGAATTTTTTTAGGTGGGAAAGACCTCTCAGAAGTCAATGCAACTTTCCTCTTCCTTGGCTGAAGCCTCCTGACTCTCACTCCTGGAAGTCACAGCACTGTTTCCTCCTTCTCCTCAATTGGCACCAATTAAACACCTTCTAGGTAGAGAAATAATTTGTTTAACCACATAAGAAAATGGCCACTTCAAGCCCTTTAAGAGTTTTGGTTCTCAATTACCCAGCCTTCCTTCCCCCGTGAAGTGATAATTAGAGTCTGGATGATAACTGGATTACCAAGGACATCTCTCCTGACAGTCGTTTACCACCTAATCAAGTGTTAAGGTCGTAAATTATGCATTTCTCAACAGCATTCAGGCCCATTTGAAAACAATTTGAAACAGTTCAAGAGTTCCTAGATGGTCTTCGGTTTTACAGGGCTGTGAAGGGTCCTGCTTAAAGAAATTACCCGCTTAGAAGAATTACCCAGTTAGAGGAATTACCCACTTAGAGGATTCAAAGTGTAAAGCTCTCTTAGTTCTTTAATCCGCTACAGATCATTATTTTTTAACTGACAATTTAGTATCCCCTACCAACCCTGACACGTAAGGGAAAAACGGAGTGGTTCCCAGTGTCAACACCTCTCCCCAGGGAGCTTGGATGAAAAGAAAGCTTCTACAGAGACTATGAAAAGAGAAAAACTAAAAATGAAGAGAAGGCAAAGCCTTACAACTCCATTTTTCTGATAACTGGTCCAAAATGAGATCCAAAAAATTTAAAAGTTTGAGACTGAAAACCAACCTGATTCTCATTTGCGATTCAGAGGGAAGGAAGTACTCTAAGTGGGTGGTGGAGGTGGAGGTGTCGGGGAAATTGAACAAGGTTCCACACCTTGCTCTGATCACTTCCAAAGGCAGCTGAGTTTGCTCTGGGCAGTGGGCTCTATGTGAGGATTCTCACTGACTTAGAGCCACTGTCACACACCACCACCCCCCACCCCCCGACGTCTGCAATCAACTGGCGACCTGAGCTAACGTCAGGTCTCAAAAAGCAGCCATCACGGTAGTCTTACGCTTCGCAGCAAAATTTCCCCCCTCAGTTGGTCCCCACTGGTCCCTTTGCCTTCCCTCCACTCCCGAGGGCAGAACAGCGACGTTTTTGAAGGCGGGGGATGTCTTTGCTGTGCATCCATGACAGCATCTCTTCCGCCTCTTTAATAACAGCAGCCGTCCTTCTTTCTTGAGCCTGCCTGGGAGTCTGTTATAGGCTCAGGCTTCCTCTTGGAAGGAGGAATGGTATACTTGGAAGCACAGATTACACCATGTAACTGTACTAAGAGAAGGATCCATCTCCAGTCCAGCCCAACTCAATTAGAGTATTTTTACTGCTTAATTTGATCTGAAGAGCCTCACAGAAAGGAAAAAAAAAGTCTTCTTGGAGGAGTAGCAAAGTATGGTGCATGGTTTTCTTCTCTCTTTCTCGTACCCCCTCCTCCATCTCAGTAACGTGTATGTGCTACATCATTAAACTGTGTCCAACTCTTTGTGACCCCGTGGACTATAGCCCGCCAGGCTCTTCTATCCACAGAATTTTTCAGGCAAGAATAATGGAGGGAATTTCCATTGCCTCCTCCAGGGTATCTTCCTGAGCAGTATGTCCCATATACTAAAAACAAACAAACAAAAAAAAACAAATTACGGACCAGAAATCCAAAATAAAGACAGCCCCTTCTCATCCCCTCAGCTGTGTTTCAGGACTTCACTCACTGGATCAATTTGAGTTGTTTGCATGTCAAATCTATTTGATCTCTCTAAAAAAAAGATCATTTATTTCAGAATATTTATTAGAAGAAAAAGAGAGAGGACACTGTTGGTGTGAGATATATGGAGGATGGGCTTCCCAGGTGGTGTTAGCGGCGAAGAACCTACCTGCCAATGCAAGGGGTGTAAGAGCCATGGGTTTGATCCCTGGGTCAGGAGGATCCCCTGGAGGAGGGCGTGGCAACCCCACTCCAGTACCGCTGCCTGGAGAATCCCATGGACAGAGGAGCCTGGCTGACTGCAGTCCACAGGATCACACAGAATCAGACATGACTGAAGAGACTTAGCATGCATGCACATATGAAGGATCATTTTAACTGAGCCAACATAAAAAGCCTCTTGCCTAATCTCCATTCCTAGCTTTCTAAATCAAAGCAGCCCATCATCACTACTGTCCTGTTTAAGCACCCACAATGGCTGCCCATGACTAGTTCAGTGAAATCCAAGCGCCATTCAGAGACCTTCACCTTTCCACCCTGCTCAGTCACTTTCCCTCAGTAGGCACGATGCACCCACCATCACACCCATTCTACAAAGCGAGTTCTGCACGTCCTCATTCCCATGGTTCCCTCTCATCTCCTTCTCCACTCCCTGTAAAATCCTAGGCACCCATCAACAACTAACTCAAATGCCACTCCTCCATAGCCCTATACCCAGCCCCTGGATTCACTTGCCACTTTTCAACCCCTATGGTCCAACTTTTACCATCGTTTTATGTCTCTTTCCCTTGCACATGCGCTCAGTCGCTCAGTCATGTCCAACTCTTTGCAATCCTGCAGACTGTAGCCTGCCAGAATCCTCTGTCCATGGCATTCTGCAGGCGAGAATACTGGAGTGGGTTGCCAATGTAAAATTCCTGAGAGCCATGATTACATCTTATATACTTAGTGTCTTTCAGTTCAGATCAGTTGCTCAGTCGTGTCCGACTCTTTGTGACCCCATGAATCGCAGCACGCCAGGCCTCCCTGTCCATCATCAACTCCTAGAGTTCACTCAAACTCACGTCCATTGAGTCCATGATGCCATCCAGCCATCTCATCCTCTATCGTCCCCTTCTCCTCCTGCCCCCAATCCCTCCCAGCATCAGTCTTTTCCAATGAGTCAACTCTTCGCATGCAGTGGCCAAAGTACTAGAGTTTCAGCTTTAGCATCATTCCTTCCAAAGAACACCCAGGACTGATCTCCTCTAGAATGGACTGGTTGGATCCCTTTGCAGTCCATGGGACTCTCAAGAGTCTTCTCCAGCACCACAGTTCAAAACCATCAATTCTTTGGTGCTCAGCTTTCTTCACAGTCCAACTCTCACATCCATACATGACCACTGGAAAAACCATAACCTTGACTAGACGGACCTTTGTTGGCAAAGTAATGTCTTTGCTTTTGAATATGCTATCTAGGTTGGTCATAACTCTCCTTCCAAGGAGTAAAGTGAAGTGAAGTAGCTCAGTCATGTCTGACTCTTTGTGACCCCATGGACTGTAGCCTACCAGGCCCCTCCCTCCATGGGATTTTCCAGGCAAGAATACTGGAGTGGGTTGCCATTTCCTTCTCTAGGAGATCTTCCTGACCCAAAGATTGAACCTGGATCTCCTGTATTGTAGGCAGACGCTTTACCGTCTGAGCCACCAGGGAAGATAAGGAGTAAGCGTCTTTTAATTTCATGGCTGCTATCACCATCTGCCGTGATTTTGGAACCCCCAAAAATAAATTCTGACACTGTTTCCACTGTTTCCCCATCTATTTCCCATGAAGTGATGGGACCAGATGCCATGATCTTAGTTTTCTGAGTGTTGAGCTTTAAGCCAACTTTTTCACTCTCCTCTTTCACTTTCATCATAGTGTCTTTAGTACCTGGATATTCCAGATAAGAAATCAGGTTTTCTGTCTATTTCTAAATGAAATTTTGAAGACGATTTTTGAAAAGTTTCTAGGTGTCTTTTTATTTTGTTCTACACTCAGCTTCTGAAAAGCAGACCTCATGGAACATCACCACACTAAAATTAAGAGAAATTGAAGACTTGGTCTTCAGAGTCATTTTTTTTCTTCTTCCTCTAATCTTTCATATGGAGTTGCATGTGTTCAGATATGCTTAATGGGGGGTCTTTCAGCTCTTTGTAACTCTCGAGTGTGTGTCACATAAGCAAAATGTTTCCCTCTCACTGGAATATTGATAGAAACAAATCATTTGCCAAGCAGACTCAGGTGATAATCTCCTGAATTTTGAAAGGGTTTGTTTTACCAGGATGCTAAAAAGTATATGATAAATCATGATAATCATGATAATTAAAGTAGAGTTGTTAACATATAAATTGTTTAACTCAGATAAAAGCAATGTCCCAGCTGATGTACAAATTAGGTATACACAGAGCTGGGTCAACAAATACATCACTTGGGAGGTATTTTTCTTGAGACAAGTGCCTGCTTTTGTACATTCTCAAGTCAGGGAGAACGGTCAGGCTGCAGGATCATTCTAAAGGGCTGGGAGCCACCCCCCCCCAACACTTGTGGGCTCTAAATGCAGTGGGGACGCCACCCCAAGCCCTCATTTAGGGTGGGAGTTTGTTCACAGGCTTTCCACGCAGCTCTAAATCCTGCTTCAGGACCACCCTCCAGCCTCATCCTTGGGTCCTCCCACATGACTAGCCAGTGCTCCAGTAACCAGATTAAACTTAATTTTTGAATATGTCCCCAAGGACAGGCAAACAAAGCTGATAGCTTCTCCTCTCACCCAGCTTCTGCTGTGTATTCTCAGTCCCCCAGCCTCCCAGATTTTGAGGCATGTCCAAAGTCTCTTTCTTTCTCTCTACAGCCTTAAAGTTATCAAGTTGAGTAATAATATTTTTTAAAAAATCACTAAACAACATTAACAAAGCAAAAGAAGATTCATGAACACCGAGAGACAAAAGTGTAAGATCAGAGCTACAGTGATCCCACAAAGGAGAAAAAAGAGAAGAAAAACAGGAGCTGAGAGCAAAGCAAGACATAATCTTTGCCATTTATCACATGAGGACCATCACTGCGTCACAGTCACATCCTCCAAGACTGAAGCCCCAGCAGCTGCCTCTATAACTTATGATACTATATCAAACCTTCACTCCCCTCTGCCCTCCCAGAAGAATTGTCCCTGGTGATCTCGTGGGGTGGGGCCTTGAGGCAGCAGAAGACAGGTGTCTTATAAAAAGGGAAAAGGGGAGAACGGGACACTTCACAGTGTCTGCCCCAGGAGGATGTGCAATGACTGGGGGCAGTAGATGGATACTATTAGATCAGATTAAATCTCCTAGTGAGAAAGTTATTCCCAGAAGGCTCGATTATCTTTAGAAGCACCCTAAGCCCTCGGGCCACAGCGGCAGAGCCTGTGTTCCAGAGCCTGGAAGCCTCAACCACAGAGCCCCTGCGCTGCAACTGAGCACCCTAGAGCCTGTGCTCCGCCGCACAGAAGCCCACGCACTGCAACTAGAGAGCATCCCACACCCACCACAAGTAGAGAAAGCCCGCACAGCAACAAAGACCCAGCACAGCCATAAATAAGTCAATAGAATTTCAAAAAAGGAAGCAATATTGCAACAAATAGAGAATTTAAAAACAGTGCACATCTTGCTTACAGATGCCTTTGCTGTGCAAAAGCTTTTAAGTTTAATCGGGTCCCGCTTGTTTCCTTTTGTTTTTATTTCTGTTACACTAGGAGGTGGGTCATAGAGGATCTTGCTTTGATTTATATCTTCGAGTGTTCTGCCTATGTTTTCCTCTAGGAGTTTTACAGTTTCTGGTCTTACATTTAGGTCTATAATCCATTTTGAGTTTACCTCTTTGTATGGTGTTAAGAAGTGTTCTAATTTCATTCTTTTACATGTAGCTGCCCAGTTTTCCCAGCATCATTTATTGAAGGGGCTGTCTTTGCCCCATTGTATATTCTTGCCTCCTTTGTCAAAAATAAGGTACCTATAGGGGCATGGGTTTATTTCTGGGTTTTCTATCTTGCTCCATCAGTCTATATTTCTGTATTTGTGCCAGTACCATACTGTCTTAATAACTATAGCTTTGTAGTATAATCTGAAGTCAGGAAGGTTGATTCCTCCAGCTCCATTCTCCTTTCTCAAGACTGCTTTGGCTATTCAGGGTCTTTTGTGTTTCCATATGAATTGTGAAATTTCTTGTTCTAGTTCTGTGAAAAATGGCATTAGTAATTTGATAGGGATCGCATTGAATCTGTAGATTGCATTTGGTAGTATAGTCATTTTCACAATATTGATTCTTCCTACCCAGGAACATGGAATATCTCTCCATCTGTTTATGTCATCTTTGATTTCTTTCATCAGTGTCTTATAATTTTCTGTGTAGAGTTCATTTGTCTCCATAGGTAAGTTTACTCCTAGATATTTAATTCTTTTTGTTGCAGTGGTGAATGGGATTGATTCTTTAATTTCTCTTTCTGATTTTTTATTGTTCATATATAGAAGTGACTTCTGTGTATTGATTTTGTGTCCTGCAACTTTCCTAAATTCACTGATTAGCTCTAGTAATTTTCTGATACTATCTTTAGGGTTTTCTATGTACCGTATCATGTCATCTGCAAACAGTGAGAGTTTACTTTATCTTTTCTGATCTGGATTCTTTTTATTTCTTTTTTTTCTCTGATTCCTACAGCCAGGACTTCCAGAACTGTGTTGAATAATAGTGGTGAAAGTGGACACCTTTGTCTTGTTCCTGATCTTAGGGGGGATGCTTTCAGTTTTTCACCATTGAGAATAATGCTTGCTGTAGGCTTATCATATATGGTCTTTACTATGTAGAGGTAGGTTCCTTCTATGCCTATTTTTTTCCCCTTACACCAGTCAGAAAAGTCTACAAACAATAAATGCTGGAGAGGGTGTGCAGAAAAGGGAATGCTATTGCACTGTTGGTGGGAATGTAAATTGATACAGCCATTATAGAAGACAGTATGGAGATTCCTTAAAAAAAAAGAAATAAAGCCACCATTGGCCCAGCAATCCCACTCCTCAGCATATACCCTGAGGAAACCAATATTGAAAAAGACACATGTACGCCATTGTTCACTGCAGCACTATTTACAATAGCTAGAGCATTGAAGCAACCTAGATGTCCACTGACAGACGAGTGGATAAAGAAGTTATGGTACATATACACAATAGAATATTACTCAGCCATAAAAGGAACACATTTGAGTCGGTTCTAATGAGGTGGATGAACCTAGAACCTATTATGCAGAGTGAAGTCAGAAAGAGAAAAATAAATATTGTATTCTAATACATATATACAGAATCTAGAAAACTGATACTAAACAATTTATTTTCAGGGCAGCAATGGAGAAATAGACATAGAGAATAGACTTATGTACATGGGGAGAGGGGAGGAGAGGGTGAGATGTATGGAAAGAGTAACACGGAAACTTACATTACCATATGTAAAATAGATAGTCAACAGGAATTTGCTGTCTGTCTCAGGAAACTCAAACAGGGGCTCTGTATCAACCTAGAGGGGTGGGATGGGGAGAGAGACGGGAGGGAGGTTCCAAAGGGAGGGGGTATATGTCTACCTGTAGCTGATTCATGTTGAAGTTTGACAGAAAACAGCAAAATACTGTAAAGCAGTTATCTTTCAATAAAAAATAAATTAATTTTTTAAAAAAGAAAGAAAATAGTGCACATCAAAAAATCTTTTTAAAAATACCGTTGGTTTGTCTGACTTATTTAATGTTATAGTCATCTCCTATTTGTGGCAAGTGATGCCAATTTTCTACTCACTGTATTCATATGGCCTTCTTTTTAGAATAAATTATTTAACATGTAAAAACAAGCAAGTTTAATGTAAAATACAAAGTAATTGTTCATGGTTGCAAAATTGTGGTAAAAATCAGGAAGGATGATTGAAGCTTGGGAAATGTCATTATAATTGTCAGAATATGGGATGATGCGGCCAGAGGACCTGGGGTAACAAGTCTCATCTCTGCTCCTTTGCTGGTCCTGAGATCCAGAGCAAATGGCATAATCTCTCTATGCCTCGTTTTTCTTTCTTTTTTTAAAAAACATTTTTTCTTTTCAAAATACTAATGCTAGACTTTTTTTTTTAAGTAGAGTTAATTTAAAATGGTATATTCATTTAAAGTGAATGGCAAAGCAATTCAGATAGGATACATCTGAAGAAGAATGTGCTTTGTATGTTAACATCTGTAAGATGGTATGGAAAAATTTATATGTATCATTTATATATATATATATATATATTCTTTGTCAGATTCATCACCTCTAATGGAAAAGAATCTGACAAAGAATATATATATACACATATGTGTATATATATTCATACATATATATACACACACAGACACACACATATATATATATCAACCCACTCCAGTATTCTTGCCTGGAAAATCCCATAGACTGGGGAGCCTGGTAGGCTACAGTCCATGGTGTCACAAAGAGTCAGACATGACTGAGAGACTAAACAGCAACACATAGCTTAAGTGAAGTCACTCAGTCGTGTCCGACTCTTTGTGACCCCATGGACTGCAGCCTACCAGGCTCCTCCATCCATGGGATTCTCCAGGCAAGAGTACTGGAGTGGGGTGCCATAGCGTACCACGTTGTAATTCCACTAACTTCTATTTGCACCTGTTTTCTTACCTATGATATGGGAATGAAGATAATCCTGCCCCACAAGTCTGCAGTTGGCTCTGATGAGCCACGCATGGGAGGTGAGGCTGAATACGTCAAGGGCCTGGCGAGTGTTACAGTAAGAGGGCGTGGCCAGTGCAGGCCAGTTACCTTACGTGTCCACCAGTGTCTGTACTTGGTAGCATGTGCCTGTCTGGCCATGTGTGCCTCCCGAGAAGACTGCGTGCTCCTTGATGGCAGTGACCGTATCTTACGATCATTTCATGTCCTTGTCCCTTGGGATACTGTCTCTCTGTAGTGCAGGACTTGTGGATACTTTTTTCAGACTCTTTCCCATTATAGTTTATTACAAGATATTGAATATAGTTTCCTGTGCATTACAGCAGGTCCTTTCCATTCATCCATTTCACGTACAGTAGTGTGTGTGTGCTAATCCCAAACCCTTAATTTATCCCTCCCCATTTCCTCTTTGGCAACCATACCATTGTTTTCTGTGTCTGTGAGTCTCCTTCTGTTTTGTAAATAAGTTCGTCTGTATCTTCTTTTTTTAATGTTCCACATACAAGTAGTATCTGATGTTCGTATTTCTCTGACTTCCTTTGCCTAGTGTGATGATCCCTAGATCCATCGATGCTGCTACCAATGGCATTACGTCATTCTTTTGAAGGCTGAGTGATATTCCACGTACGTAGGTGTCGCACCTTCTTTCTGCATTCATCTGTCGGTGGACACAGGCCGCTTCCGTGCTTAGGCTATTGTAAGTAGTGCTGCTGTGAACACTGACCCTCTGGAACGTGGGCTTATGAATATGTTGAGCTATGTTGAATCAACTGATTGAATGGGATAATCTATTCATCTTGACAATCTAACAGAGGCCCTTGAGGTGAAAAGTTGTCTACTATATTCCATACAATTATTAGTGTAGTGAATTCCCAGTTTAGAAACTGGCTGATTGATAAGGTGTGCCTCCCCATTGTCTGAACAGCTGTGACCATCTTCTGACTGGTCCCCTGAGGCCACCAGTGTCCCCTGCCTCCCCAAATCCTTTTTCCACGTGGCAACCAAAGTGATCATTCTAATGTCCTTCTACCAAAACCCCACCTGGGCATAGAGAAAAACTTCCTTAGCATGGCACACGGGTCCTTCACTATCTGTCTCTGGCCTGTAGCTTAGTCTCACCCCACAGCATCCCTTCCTCCAATCCAACTGACCCATTTCAAGAGCTCAGACGAGCTGTGTGCTCTCTCACCTCAGGGCCATGGCACCCCCAGTTTCTTTTGCTGGAATGCGCTTTACTTTTCCATCTCTTTACTTGGCTGGATCCTTCTCTCCACCTAAACGGTGCCCCCTATAGAAGGCCTTTCTGTCCCCCTCCACACTAGGCTGAATGTCCCCCAGAAGAATTCCTGTCTGGGCCCTCGTCTCTGCCTAGATGGATGCATACAGGTCTGGTTTCCTGTCTGTCACCAGCATGGATTGTGGGTCTCAAATTAACTATGCAACAGAATCACCCCTCCAAGTTTGTGAGACAGATTCTGATTCATTAGGTCTGAGGTAGGGCCCAAGAATTTGTATTTCTAACAAGCACTAATTCTCAAAATTGGCTGCATATCAGAAACACAGAAGGAAGGCTGAAAATCTCCTACTACCCAGACCCCACCCAGACTGATTGAAATCAGAGCCTCTTGGCGGTAGGGGACAGGAGGTGACGTTGTGCTGGCCTAAGCATATTGATTTTTTTTTTATTATTATTTACTTTCCCAGATTACTTTCATTTTATTATTATTATTTACTTTCCCACATGGGGCTTCCCTTTTGGCTCAGCTGGTAAAGAATCCACCTGTAGTGTGGGAGACCTGGGTTTGATCCCTGGGTTGGGAAGATCCCCTGGAGAAGGGAAAGGCTACCCAATCCAGTGTTCTGGCCTGGTGAATTCCATAGACTTTACAGTCCATGAGGGTCGCAAAGAGTTGGACAAGACTGAGCAACTTTCTCTTTCACTTTTCTTTCACTTCTCAGATGAATCCAGGTTTAAGAAATCCTGCTTTAGCAATGCTTCTCCAATTCTAATGTGTATGTGCAGCGATATTGATAAAAGGCAGTAGACCCACGGTAGAGTCAAAAGGCTGCGTTTCTAAGAGGCTCCCAGGTGATGCTGGCACTGCAGGTCAGTGGTCCGTACGTGGAGTGGAGTTTGAGAAGAGCTGGCCCATCCACCACTCACAGCCTCCGCAATGTTGCTAGAGGTCAGCAGCATCATTGAATGAACACCTGTTGTTTATACTTACCCAGTAGCACCTCTGAATTTGTCCTTGTCGGAAACAGGTGTTTCCCTCGTGACTTATCAAGGCTCAGATCCAAATCTATGGTTTGCAGCCTCTGCCTACGGCATCTCAGGCGTCTCCCAGTACTCGTGCCATCCACATGCACCAGGCCTCAATGCTTCAGTATCTGCAGCTCTGGAGTTCAGAGCAGCTGTGTCTTGCTGAGGTGATTCCCTCAAGGAGCAGTTTATTCAGCCAACTTGTACAATGTCCATCCTTGTCAGGCCTAACCCCAAAATTGGTAAAAGGGAAAGAAGGAAGGAAGGAAGGGTGGGTGGGAAGGAGGAAGAATGGATGGCCGGGTTGTAAAGAGCAAAAGACGGGGAAGCTAAACAAGAACACTGTGTCCTAGTCGCTGAATCTCACCCTCAGTTGACCTCCTCCTACCATCTTCTTTTTGATGGTTCTCATCTGACCCCAGTTGGGAAGCCCCATCCAACCCCACTTCAACTAAGCCTAGAATCCCCCCACTCCTTCCCACTGGCTTCCTCTATAACCTTGGGGATGCAGACTGGGAGGGGGATGCACAGTGGGCCAGCTCTGACTCATCCAACTCCATGAATATAATGAGGCTCAACTTCTTGAACATTTGAAATGATTGAAGAATCATCTTCCAAGAGAGACTCCCCAGTCAGGCAGGACTTAGGCCAATGGCATTTGAAAATGTTCAGTCAGTTACCAGTATTTCAAATTCAGGATATATTTCACCAAATTTACACTTCCACAACCTAAATGTCCATCGACAGAAGAACGGATAAAAAAGATGTGGTACATATACACCAAAAACCTCAAATAGCCAAAGCGATCTTGAGAAAGAAGAATGGAACTGGAGGAACCAACCTGCCTGACTTCAGGCTCTACGACAAAGCCACAGTCTTCAAGACAGTATGGTACTGGCACAAAGACAGAAATGTAGGTCAATGGGACAAAATAGAAAGCCCAGAGATAAATCCATGCACCTATGGACACCTTATCTTTGACAAAGGAGGCAAGAATATACAATGGAGAAAAGACAACCTCTTTAACAAGTGGTGCTGGGAAAACTAGTCAACCACTTGTAAAAGAATGAAACTAGAATACTTTCTAACACCATACACAAAAATAAACTCAAAATGGATTAAAGATCTAAACATAAGACCAGAAACTATAAAACTCTTAGAGGAGAACATAGGCAAAACACTCTCCGACATACATCACACCAGGATCCTCTATGACCCACCTCCTAGAATATTGGAAATAAAAGCAAAAATAAACAAATGGGACCTAATTAAACTTAAAAGCTTTTGTACAATGAAGCAAACTGTAAGCAAGGTGAAAAGGCAGCCTTGAGAATGGGAGAAAATAATAGCAAATGAAACAACTGACAAAGAATTAATGTCCAAAATATATAAGCAGCTCATGCAGCTCAATTCCAGAAAAATAAACAACCCAATCAAAAAGTGGGCCAAAGAACTAAACAGACTTTTCTCCAAAGAAGACATACAGATGGCTAACAAACACATGAAAAGATGCTCAACATCACTCATTATTAGAGAAATGCAAATCAAAACCACAATAAGGTATTATGTCACGTTGGTCAGAATGACTGCGATCCAAAAGTTTACAGACAATAAGTGCCAGAGATCATGTGGAGAAAAGGGAACCTCTTACACTGTTGGTGGGAATGCAAACTGGTACAGCCAGTATGGAAAACAGTGTGATTTCCTAAAAAACTGGGACTAGAACTGCCATATGACCCAGAAATCCCACTGCTGGACATACACACTGAGGAAACCAGAAGTGAAAGAGACACGTGTACCCCAATGTTCATCTCAGCACTGTTTACAATACCTAGGACATGGAAGCAATCTAGATGCCCGTGTGCAGATGAATGGATAAGAAATCTGTGGTACATATACACAATGGAATATTACTCAGCTATAAAAAAGAACACATTTGAGTCAGTTCTACTGAGGTGGATGAAGCTGAAGCATATTATAAACAGTGAAGTAAGCAGAAAGAGAATCATCAATACAATATACTAACGCATATATATGGAATTTAGAAAGATGCTAACGACAATCCTACATGCAAGGCAGCAGAAGAGACACAGACGTGAAGAATAGACTTACGGACTCTGTGGGAGAAGGGGAGGGTAAAATGATTTGAGAGAATAGCTTTGAAACATATATTTCCATATGTAAAATAGATGACCAGTGCAAGTTTGATGCATAAAGCAGGGTACTCAAAGCCGGTGCTCTGGGATGACCCAGAGGGATGGGATGGGGAAGGAGCTGGGAGGGAGTTCAGGATGGGGGGCACATGTACACCATGGCTGATTCATGTCAACATATGGCCAGTTCAGTTCAGTTCAGTTGCTCAATCATGTCCGACTCTTTGTGACCCCATGAATTGCAGCATGCCAGGCCTCCCTGTCCATCACCAACTTCCAGAGTTTACCCAAACTCACGTCCATTGAGTCAGTGTTGCCATCCAGCCATCTCATCCTCTGTCGTCCCCTTCTCCTCCTGCCCCCAATCCCGCCCAGCATCAGAGTCTTTTCCAATGAGTCAACTCTTCACATGAGGTGGCCAAAGTACTGGAGTTTCAGCTTTAGCATCAGTCCTTCCAAAAAACACCCAGGACTGATCTCCTTTAGAATGGACTGGTTGGATCTCCTTGCAGTCCAAGGGACTCTCAAGAGTCTTCTCCAACACCACAGTTCAAAAGCATCAATTCTTCGGTGCTCAGCTTTCTTCACAGTCCAACTTTCACATCCATACATGACCACTAGAAAAACTATAGCCTTGACTAGACGGACCTTTCTTGGCAAAGGAACATCTCTGCTTTTCAATATGCTATCTAGGTTTGTCATATCTTTCCTTCCAAGGAGTAAGTGTCTTTTAATTTCATGGCTGCAATCACCATCTGCAGTGACATTGGAGTCCAAAAAAATAAAGTCTGACAGTGTTTCCATTGTTTCCCCATCTATTTCCCATGAAGTGATGGGACCAGATGCCATGATCTTCGTTTTCTGAATGTGAGCTTTAAGCCAACTTTTTCACTCTCCTCTTTCACTTTCATCAAGAGGCTCTTCAGTTCCTCTTCACTTTCTGCCATAAGGGTGGTGTCATCTGCATATCTGAGGTTATTGATATTTCTCCCCGCAATCTTGATTCCAGCTTGTGTTTCTTCCAGCCCAGCGTTTCTCATGATGTACTCTGCATAGAAGTTAAATAAGCAGGGTGACAATATACAGCCTTGACGGACTCCTTTTCCAATTTGGAACCAGTCTGTTGTTCCATGTCCAGCTCTAACTGTTGCTTCCTGACCTGCATACAGGTTTCTCAAGAGGCAGATCAGGTGGTCTGGTATTCCCATCTCTTCCAGAATTTCCCACAGTTTATTATGATCCACACAGTCAAAGGCTTTGGCATAGTCAATAAAGCAGAAACAGATGTTTTTCTGGAACTCTCTTGCTTTTTTGATGATCCAGCAGATGTTGGCAATTTGATCTCTGGTTCCTCTGCCTTTTCTAAAGCCAGCTTGAACATCTGGAAGTTCACAGTTCATGTATTGCTGAAGCCTGGCTTGGAGAATTTTGAGCATTACTAGCATGTAAGATGAGTGCAATTGTGCAGTAGTTTGAGCATTCTTTGGCATTACCTTTCTTTGGGATTGGAATGAAAACTGACCTTTTCCAGTCCTGTGGCCACTGCTGAGTTTTCCAAATTTGCTGGCATATTGAGTGCAGCACTTTCACAGCATCATCTTTCAGGATTTGAAATAGCTCAACTGGAATTCCATCACCTCCACTAGCTTTGTTCATAGTGATGCTTTCTAAGGCCCACTTGACTCACATTCCAGGATTTCTGGCTCTAGGTGTGTGATCACACCATCGTGATTATCTGAGTTGTGAAGATCTTTTTTGTACAGTTATTCTGTGTATTCTTGCCACCTCTTATTAATATCTTCTGCTTCTGTTAGGTCCATACCATTTCTGTCCATTATCGAGCCCATCTTTACATGAAATGTTCCCTTGGTGTCTCTAATTTTCTTGAAGGGATCTCTAGTCTTTCCCATTCTGTTGTTTTCTTCTATTTCTTTGAACAGTATGAAAAGACAAAATGATAGGATACTGAAAGAGGAACTCCCCAGGTCGGTAGTATGCTACTGGAGATCAGTGGAAAAATAACTCAAGAAAGAATGAAGGGATGGAGCTAAAGCAAAAACAATACCCAGTTGTGGATGTGACTGGTGATAGAAGCAAGGTCCGATGCTGTAAAGAGCAATACTGCATAGGAACCTGGAATATCAGGTCCATGAATCAAGGAAAATTGGAAGTAGTCAAACAGGAGATGGCAAGAGTGAACGTCGACATTCTAGGAATCAGCAAACTCAAATGGACTGGAATGTGTGAATTTAACTCAGACGACCATTATATCTACTACTGCAGGCAGGAATCCCTTAGAAGAAATGGAATAGCCATCATGGTCAACAAAAGAGTCTGAAATGCAGTACTTGGATGCAATCTCAAAAGCGACAGAATGATCTCTGTTTGTTTCCAAGGCAAATCATTCAATATCACAGTAATCCAAGTCTATGCCCCAACCAGTAATGCTGAAGAAGCTGAAGTTGAATGGTTCTATGAAGACCTACAAGACCTTTTAGAACTAACACCCAAAAAAGATGTCCTTTTCATTATAGGGGACTGGAATGCAAAAGTAGGAAGTCAAGAAATACCTGGAGTAACAGGCAAATTTGGCCTGGGAATACAGAATGAAGCAGGGCAAAGACTAATAGAGTTTTCAAGAGAACACACTGGTCATAGCAAACACCCTCTTCCAACAACACAAGAGAAGACTCTACACATGGACCTCACCAGATGGTCAACACTGAAATCAGATTGATTATATCCTTTGCAGCCAAAGATGGAGAAGCTCTATACAGTCAACAAAAACAAGACCAGGAGCTGGCTGTGGCTCAGATCATGAACTCCTTATTGCCAAATTCAGACTTAAATTGAAGAAAGTTGGGAAAACCACTAGACCATTCAGGTATGACCTAAATCAAATTCCTTATGATTATACAGTGGAAGTGAGAAATAGATTTAAGGGACTAGATCTGATAGATAAGAGTCCCTGATGAACTATGGACGGAGGTTTGTGACATTGTACAGGAGACAGGGATCAATACCATCCCCATGGAAAAGAAATGCAAAAAAGCAAAATGGTTGTCTGGGAGGCCTTACAAATAGCTGTGAAGAGAAGAGAAGCAAAAAGCAAAGAAGAAAAGGAAAGATATAAGCACTGAATGCAGAGTTCCACAGAATAGCAAGGAGAGATAAGAAAGCCTTCCTCAGAGATCAATGCAAAGAAATAGAGGAAAACAACAGAATGGGAAAGACTAGAGATACATGGCCAAAACCACCACAATATTGTAAAGTAATTATTTTCCAATTAAAATAATTAATTAAAAATTTTTTTAAAAAGGTGTGGTACATATACACAAGGAATACTACAAGCCTCCTCCCCTTGATAACCGTAAGTCTGTTCTCTGTGTTTGTGAATCTACTTCTGTTTCATAGATATTCTCCAGGCCTGAATACTGGAGTCAGTAGCGTTTCCCTTCTCCAGGGGATCTTTCAAACCCAGGGATCGAACCCAGGTCTCCCACATTGCAGACAGATTCTTGCTGAGCCACAAGGGAAGCCCAAGAATACTGGAGTGGGTAGCTTTTCCCTTCTCCAGCAGATCTTCCCAAGCCGGGGATCGAACCCAGGTCTCCCGCATTGCAGGCGGGTTCTTTACCAGCTGAGCCACCAGGGAAGCCCACATACGCAACGGAATACTACTAACCATAAAAGAAGACTGTAGTGATGGCACTTGCACAGTGCAGATGGACCTAGAGGTAATCACATTAAGTGAATTAAATTAGAGCAAGACAAATACAAATGGCTCCACCTGGGTCGCCATTTCCTTCTCCAAGGGTATCACTTGTATGTGGGATCTAAAGTATGACACAAATGAGCTCATCTGTGAACCAGAAGTAGACTCACAGACACACAGAACGGACTCACGGTTATCAAGAGGAGGAGGGCTGAGGGAAGACGGGATTGCGAGTTTGAGATTAGAAGATGCAAACTGTCACACACAGTGAATGAACAAGGACCTATTGCATAGAGCAGGGAACTACACTCAGTGTCCCGTAAGAAACCGTAAGGGAAAAGAATATGAAAGAGAATACGCACACAGACACACATATATACATGTGTGTGTGTTATGTATGTATGTATGGAGAAGGAAATGGCAACCCACTCCAGTGTTTTGGCCTGGATAATTCCATGGACGGAGGAGCCTGGAGAGCTACAGTCCATGGGATTGCAGAGAGCCAGGCATGACCTGAATGACTAACACATGTATGTCTGTATTAACTGAGTAACTTTGCTATACACTGAAATTAACACAATATTGTGAATCAACTATACTTCAATAAAATAAATTTAAAAAGAAAAAACATTAGATCTCCAGCTTCTCTCCAACACTGGAAGGTCTGACAACATGGGGCCAGCTTAGGTTGGAGCTGAGCAGAGGTGCCCGCTTCAGTGGGCACACGTGTTTCCCCTTCAGCTTCCTTCCAGGCAGGTGAGCCCCCAAACCTCCTCACCATCCCCCAGCACTGAAGCCAAGCATCAGCGACCACAGCTGTCTTGACCTCATGCCACCTGAACTGTGCCTGCCTTCCACCGGACCACTTTCATTCAGTACCAGTACCTGTCAGCCCAAAGACCCTCCAGGGTGCCGTTTGCAGACCACACATGCAGGGCAAGCGGCCCCCTGCCCAGGGCCCCCTCTTGACCTTAGAACCTGAGCTTGCGTTCCGGCATTTGCTGCTGCTGCTGACCTTAGAACCTGAGCTTGCGTTCCGGCATTTGCTGCTGCTGATCCACAACCCAGTAGAAACAGGGAAGGCGCGCTCTCCTTGAAGCGTCCCCGGTTGTCCTCTGGGCCTGTCCTTTCTCCTGATGACAGGAGTTTGCACCGTCGTGATTACCCGCTCTCCAGGTGTCTCAGGCTCCCTACCTCCCCACACGGAATTTGCCCACAAGGGAAACCTGCTGCCTTCCCAAGAGATAATAATACTTATCGGGACCTTTTGTAGAGTTCCTGGACCTTTGGGGATTGAACCACATTTTGCGCGCTTTAAGCCCTCCATTAACGCCCCTGTTGTTGTCATTATGATTACTGGGGATTACGCAGCACTCTCAGAAGTCTTGCCAACACCAGGCAGGTGCCACCTCAGAGCCTCACCTGGCCCGGCACGGCGACTCAAGCCGGACGCACCTGGCTAGAGGGCTCTGCTCAGCCTGCTGGCTGCTGGACCTCTGCCCGAGCAGAGCCCTGTGCTGAAACTCTCCCTTCCTCTTACTCAGGGGCAGCGCTGGGGCCCCAGGAGGGCTGGAGGAGAAGGGGAGACCCTCCCAGACCCTCCCAGGAAGCACAGCCCCCGGACCACACAGCAGAGGGCATACTACATTCCGGACACCTAGAGATATTTATAGATAAGTATATATTTGTATATGCTACACATGTACTTTCAAATCTATTTACATGCAAGTCCCATGATATTATCACGAAGCTGGGAAGGTTACCCACGTTTTCCGGATGAGAACCAGAGATGACAGAGGTCGATAAGCTATCTGGAGGTTCACGCAGCTGCTGAGTGACAGAGGGATGGGAACCCAGGTCTTGATCCCGGGCTGCACTGGGCATCCCTTTCTTCCGAGAGTAGGAATCCAGTCCCTTAAAGCTCTATCTGCCTTGAGTTCTGCTGCAGCCCTGGGTCTCTGCAGTGAGAACTTCCAGACTATTCTCCCCAGTAGCTGCACCAATTTATACTCCCACCAACGGTACACAAGGATTCCCTTTTCTCTCCACCTTGGTGAATACTTAATATTTCTTGTCTTTTTGGTAACAGCCATCCTGACAGGTGTGAGGAGAGACCTCCTTGTGGTTTTGCCTGTGTTTCCCTGATTAGCGATATTGAATACTTATTGGTCTTTTGTACGCTTTTTTTTTTTTTTTGAGAAAAATGTCTATTCAGGCCCTTGGTCCCTTTTACGATCGGGTTGTTTGGGGCTTTTCTTGCTATTGAGTAGCACGAATTTGAGCATATTTCCAATCTGTTTTTCATCTGAGATCTTGCTGCTAAATTGGCATCTTTGGGGTTTTTCACTGCCTTGTTTTCCTCACTGCCTTGTTTTCCTTTTCACTGCCTTGTTTTCCTCAAAACAAAGTTCTAGCTGCTTGAGAGATTACTTTGAAAGGGGATTTCCTTACTCACCAGTCACTGTGGAGGGAAATGTGACGAATGGAACCAGCATCACTCCCATGAGGAGAGTCCGCCTGGGAAGCCCTGGGCAGGTACAGGAAGCAAGGGTGTTTCGCATGTCTTTACCAGAGGCTGCCTGGAGCTGTCAGCTCCCAGAGAAGAACTGAGGCAGCGTGTCGGAGCCACATCGTACAGGCTTATAAAAGCCAGTTGTTAGGTTTTCAGGAGTTTGTGAGCCCGTGATCAAACCACTGGTCTCTTTTTTTTTTTTTTTTTTTTGAGGGGGGTGTCATTGGAGTATAGCTGTTTTACAAGTTGTATTAGTTTCTGCTATACAGCAAAGTGAATCAGAATGTATATGAATACATATATCCATTCTTTTTCATGTTTTTTTTTTTTTTTTTTGACAAATGCCATGAATCAGGATTCACAGACTCTCAACCCCTAATTTATCAGCATTCCACTGGCTAACTGCAACTAATCAACTCTAGCCACTGACTCTTTGCCAAATGACGGGACTGATCCTGGCACCGATACTTAGCTAAACTATTTGACTCTTCTCATGGTTCCACCAAGGAGCCAAGAGTCTTCTTCTTCCAGCAATACTCACATAAACACCATATCCGGTTGTTTCTGCATTTCTACGGACACATGATAGTGGATACACATGAGGAGCAGTGTGCCCTCGCTGTCTGGAGCACCTCATCCAGGGTCTTTCCAGGGCTGTCATGTCACGTCCCTGGGTGGTGTTGATGAGAAACAGGCCATGAGAAAAGCTCTGCCTACTTTAAGGCTCTTTTCCATGATTTCTCGTTGGGCCCTTGTGCACTGCTGGTGGGAAAGGAAGTTGGCGCAGCCAGCTGTAGGTTCATCAAAAACTGGAAATAGAACTACCATACAATCCAGCAATTCCCCTTCTGGGCATTTATCAAAGAAAACAAAAATGCAAATTTGAAAAAATATGCATACTCCAACATTCACAGCAACATTATGTATAATGCCCAAGATATGAAATCAACCTAAGTGTCCATCAATAGATGAATGGATATTAACCCTTTGTCAGTTGCTTCATATGGATAAAGCAGATGTTATATGCATATATATATACACACATATATATATGTATATATATATGGAATATTATTCAGCTATAAAAATGACATCCTGCTTTTTGTGACAACATGGATGGATCTTAAGGGCATTGTGCTAAATGAAATAAACCAGACAGAGACAAATACTGAAAAATAGCACTTATCTGTGGAATCTGAAAAAGCCAAACTCATGGAAACAGAGAGTAGAGTGGTGGGGAAATGGAGATACACCAGTAAAGGGAACAAACTTCCAGTTAGAAGATGAAAGTTCTGGGGATCTAATGCACAGCACTACAGTGATAGCTAACTGACACTGCTATATTATATACCTGAAAGCTGCTAAAAGAGTAGATCTTGAATGTCCTCACTGCAGAAAAGAAATGGTAGTAATGTGAAGTGATGGAGATGTATGGTTATGGTGATAATCATATTGTAGTATACATGTGTACCAAATCAAGACATTGTACACCTTAAATTTACACAGTTTTATCTCAATAAAGTTGGAAATTTTCTTAAATAAATAATTTTTCTTTTCATATATTTTCAGTGTCTAAGATTTCTGAGATTTCTTGAAAACAACTTTAAAAGGAAAGGGCATGAGAGGCTGATGTATAAAGTTGGCCATGTTATTCAATTTATCTGAGACTTACTCTATGGAAGTGGAATTACTGACATTGGTCTTTCAGGGTTAAGAAAGCCAAGAACTGTAAGGTAAGTATTTGCTATTGTTCAGTCGCTCAGTCGTGTCTGACTCTTTGCGACCCCGTGGACTGCAGCACACCAGGTTCCCCAGTCTTTCACCAACTCCTGGAGCTGCTCAAACTCATGTCCACAGAGTCGGTGATGCCATCCAACCATCTGATCCTCTGTCGTCCCCTTCTCCTCCTACCTTCAATCTTTCACAGCATCAGGGTCTTTTCCAGTGAGTCAGCTCTTCACATCAGATGGCAAAACTACTGGAGTCTCAGCTTCAGCAACTATCCTTCCAATGAATATTCAGGGTTGATTTACTTTAGGATTGACTGCTTTGAACTCCTTGGAGTCCAAGGGACTCTCAGGAGTCTTCTCCAGCATTGCAGTTCAAAAGCATCAATTCTTTGGTGCTCAGCCTTCTTCACTGTCCAACTCTCACATCCATACATGACCAGTGGAAAAACCAAAGCTTTGACTATACAGACCTTTGTCGGTAAAGTAATGTCTCTGCTTTTTAAAACACTATCTAGATTTGTCATAGTTTTTCTTCCAAGGAGCAAGTGTCTTTTAATTTCATGGCAGCAGTCACTGTCTGCAGTGATTTCGGAGCCCAAGAAAATAAAGTCTGTCACTATTTCCATTGTTTCCCCATCTACTTGCCATGAAGTGATGAGACTAGATGCCATGATCTTAGTTTTCTGAATGTTGAGCTTGAAGCCAACTTTTTCACTCTCCTCTTTCACTTTCATCAAGAGGGTCTTTTATTCTTCTTCCCTTTCTGCCATAAGGGTGGTGTCATCTGCATATCTGACGTTATTGATATTTCTCCCAGCAATCTTGATTCCAGCTTGTGCTTCACCCAGCCCATCAGTTTGCAAGATGTACCCTGTATATAAGTTAAGTAAGCAGAGTGACAATAAGCCTTGATATTCTCCTTTTCCAATTTGGAACCAGCCAGTTGTTTCATGTCTGGTTCTAACTGTTGCTTCTTGACCTGCATACAGGTTTCTCAGGAGGCAGAAAAGGTAGTCTGCTATTCCCAGAATTTTCCAGTTTGTTGTGATCCACACAGTCAAAGGCTTTAGCATAGTCAATGAAAAGTATAGCATCCAACTAATCTTTGGAATCTATTATGACTTTTAAAAGTATGCCTTAGTAAATGCTTCTTCCACGTCACACAGATGAATACTTGGAATATCTCCCCATATTTTAGTAAGAACAAGAACAAAAGAAAGAATTTCTTGAGAAGATGTGTGATCTACTTTGCCACAAATTCGTGGAGCTTTACTACCCCCAATAAAAAATAATTCTGCACACACTTCACAAATTCTATTCCTGAAACAATCTGTTATTTGGGAAAAGCCAAGTTCAATGAACATAGCAGTAGTCTTGACTTAAAAGTGTCTGGAGAATTAATTCTCTAAATTTGTGCTAACACTTTAGAGATGGGGGATAGTCAGGTATTTCTTTGTAGCTGTACAGATAGAACTTCAGAATTCAAAATCCAACTCAACTCTTGAGTGAATTATGTTTCTTTCTCAGTCGCACGGAGCCCACAATCTATGAGACCTTAAAGACAGTGGGATCTTGAAGCCCTTCTGGTAAATAAGCTGCATATGTAGAAGAAACACGTTGAGACTATTCTTAGAGAACTTTTCTACTCTTTGAAGTGCATCAGAGTAATGAGAGCCATTTGGGGACTGAAGGAATGGGAAACCCTAATATCCTAGGATGTTACTTCAAATTCTTCTCAGTCCCAGCCTTTTGAATTTCCAAAACATGTAGACCAGCTTGGGTGACAGGTCTCTGGTGGCTTTGAGAACAGGTGGTTCCAAATCTGGGGAGCAGTTTAGTGCCTTAAGCGGCCATCCAGCTCAACCCAAGCCTGTGTAAGAGTTTGCCTGGCACATGAACTGGCAGAAAAGATAAAGCAAGCTCAAAGCTGAATACAGTTCAGAACTAAATAACATCACATATGTTAAGGACATATCACAGAGCCAAGCATGTTCAAGGTACTCAATATAAAAGACCAATTGTTGTTTTTAGAAAGGTTAGGTTTGAGGGCTCGGGTTGGGTTGAGGTTGAAATTGGCTTTAATCTTAGTAAATGTGAAATATTTTGAACCTTTTCCTGGTCTTGAAAATCACAATCACACTTTGGACGCCAGCCCACAGATATTTAAGACAGACCTGACGCTAACTCTCCAACTAGATTATGAATGTTTGTAACAATAAGACCTCAATCTTAAAGGTTCTTTATCCTCACAACATCTGGCTCTGCACTCTACACATAAAAAGTTCTTGATAAAAACTTAGCTTCCCTAATTTGTTCAAAATACGGCCATGTCCTCCAAGTTGCTTCCACATCACTTTGTGAATCAGAAGAGTCGGTGAAGCCCCAGGGGCTCTGCGTCCCCCAACTACCAGCCATTGATTTGATTCTAGTCGACACGAGAAGCGCCATTTGTGCAAATCCGCATGCCAGGCATTTCAAGCGAAGTTTGGAATAACTGATGGGACTGCTGTCTTGAAAACCCTCGTCAAAGTTCTTGTCCTTCAACCTCAAACCCTCACATCATTGCATCTGAGGAGAATGCACAGTAGAGATATTTCCCAGAAGCTGGGGGAGAAGTGGCATGGAGATTTCCCTGCTTATTAAAACAAAACAATAACAACACAGCTAAGGAAACATTAGCTATCCACGACCAAATCTCAATTGGTCCGATGTGTGTCTAAGTGTGAGTCCCACCCTGACATGTTGGCCTAACCTCTCCAGAGTGAAAACACTCAAGCAATGTTGACTCTACTTTCTTCTTAAAGCTGACAACCACCCAGAGCAAGGAGAAACTTTAGTAAGTGTCATATTAGAGCAAAACAAAGCAAACACAACACCTCTCTGTGGTGCCAATGAACATGGGAAAATGAGAGAGCGCTGCGAAATTCTGGGAGCTGAGGTGCTTAATGAGTGGTTCCTGGCTATAAGGTATTGTTTACGCCATTCAACTGTGCCATCTCCCCCACACAAGGGTGTCTACAAGGTATGCTCTGAGACTCAATGGTAATTGTAGGGTGGCTGGAGGCCAGAACCTCAGTGTCAAGCAAGAGCTGAAATTATACAGCCAAGCACCTATTAATCAGGATTAACTCCCAAGGATGCCAACTCTGGAATCTTCTTCACAAATAAGCATCTTTGTGCACACTTTTAAAGGACAACAAAACACTCGTTTGCTCAGATGCAGTCATCTGGTCCAGAAAAGTTGCTTTTGCCCTGTCGTGAAAACAAACCGGATGGATGCCCAGAAAGAAGTCAGGGTGGGTCCAGTGAAACTTCCATTGCCCACCTCGTGGACCTGTTCTGAGTCCACCTTCTCTCTCCATGATTTTAATTTATCTGGGAAATCTTGCTTATCAAAAGCTGTCTCTAAAGTGAATAGAGAATTCACATCATCTGACATAAATTTAGGCCAGGGAGGCACTTTTATTTCAATTACCTACTTATTTCAACAAAACAGAGAATTTTTAAAAACTCTACTAGGCTTGGGAATAAATTTTGTTTGCATACCTCAAAATGTTGTTGCTCAGTCGCACAGCCATGTCTGACTCGTTGCTATCCCAAATTCTTTCCTGCCTTTCCCACAGGCAGAGGGGCTAAGGGTTAGCTTAAGACTATAAAATGAGGCAGAACCTCCTTTGAGGCAAAGCTTAAGCGGATGTAGGAACCCAGAGGTCCCGAACGTCAGTAACTAAGTGTGGAGAGTAAGGTGGGTCCCTGCCGCTAGCAAAGGCGTGCAGTACCTTCTCTGGTCTGTAGCTTCTATGTACGAACTCATTAGGGTATGTGGGGGTGAAGGCAGCAGGAGGATTTCAGAGCTTTGACATTTCTGAGTGTCTTGGAGATTTTAATTTCAGTTTTCTTGTGCCTTCGCAATTAAGCCATTTTCAAAATGGCTGCCTAGAAAGTTTTGATCTTTTGGAGGAAAAACTTCAACATCCCACCCCCTCCCCTAAGGAAAATGGGCCCTCAGATGGGCAGCCAAGAGTCTGTGGGCCAATCCTATGGGGTAACTACTTGCCCTTCGGGTTTTCCCTATTTTAGAGAAGTAGTTTAGAGTGTTTATCCTGTCAAGGAAGCACAGTGAATCAACTTGCAAATATTGAAGTTGGATAGTTCAGGAAATCTGCTCTTGGTTTTATTTAGATCATTGGATTTTTTAAAAAAGGAATCTCATAGCTGATCATAATGATCAATATCTTATTTACAGAATATGCCTATAGGATACGTAGGATGTAAAATATGCCCTTTGATCATAGGAGGCTGTGTGTAAATACAAAAAAATATAAAGAATCTGCTTGATCAAAGTTACTCCACCAAGATGTTTTCTGATCTAACTTATATAAAACAGATTTTATGGATACCTGAGTTTTATTTTAATCTTTCATCCAAAGTACAGATAGACTTTTACTGAGTTCTATGTCTTAAAATTATAACTCTTCATTTTGATCAGACTTTGTAGTATACATAAATTAGCAAACATACACAGCATTTCACTGTTAAAAACAAGTTGTTTTAATGAAAACATAACCTGAAAATCAAGCAGTATTTTTTGGAGGGAAAAGACATTGGGTGAATAGCAGTGTCTTATTGACATTAAAAACAGTTGACATAACTCTGCAAGGATGCTGAAATTTAACTTTTGTATGTTTTTATTATACCCAGAGTATCAAAGATAACAGAATTTATTCATAGAATGGCAGTCATTGAATTCAGTTTTCTGGTACAATTTTCTTCCCATATAAACTCATAAAAAATGTGATGGGTGAACCATTAGGAATGCTTAAAGCAGCCCCTGATGTATGCCTGCACAGAAAGAACAGACAGATTGCAAAATGTTTATGCCTTTTACATTTTTTACAGTATTAATAAGGAAACACTGTGATTACCAATCAGAAAAGACTCCAGAGTGGTGCTTGTAAAGTGTAGCATTATAAAGATTTATATCTGTATCTGGGGAGTAATATGGAGCATTGATATTTTAAGGAGCTCAGTTCAAAAATCTCTTTATTCAATGAAAGCCTGAGATAGTGAAATCTCTTTTTTCCTGCAGCAGAAGTGTGGGTATTGTGGTGAGTTGATGATCTGCATGGTAGGGAAAAACAGACTTGAAGCCCCAAAATATTCACCAAAGGCTTGAAAAGTGCATTACAAGGGAGTTTTGCAATTTTTCACCACAACTGTCTGTCACAACTGGAGGTGAAGGAGGTGCGGGATTACCTACCTTGGTTATTTCCTGACTGAGGCCCATGTCAAGAATGCAGAGTGATGCAAATGAACTTACTTACAAAACAGAAATAGACTCACAGACATAGAAAGCAAACTTACTGTTGCCAAAGGGGATAGTGGGGGGGGGCGGATAAATTAGGAGTTTGGGATTAACATAAACACACTACTATATATAAAATGGATAAGTAATAAGGACGTATTGTTTAACACAGGGAACTCCACTCAATATTCTGTAATACACTATATGGAAAAGAATCAGTAGAGTAAGTCAAAAAACTTACCTAAACCTCCAGAATGAGTGACTATACACAAATATAAAATATCTAAAGCCGTGTGGTCCCATATAGTAGCTTCTAGGCATGCACGCACTCAGCGCAGGTGGCCGCGACCGGCGCTCTAAGCGCGGCCGAGAGGAGCCACCCCACGTCCGAGGTCAAGGGCAGAAGCCGGGAGGACCCCATGCCCGAAGGGCGGTGGCCAAGGGGAGTTATTCCACGTCCGAGGTCAGGGGCAGCAGCTGAGAGTGCCAGGCTGCAACGGTGCAGGAACGGCAGAGAAGAGCTACCCAAGTCCAAGGCCAGGGGCAGCCACTGGGAGGACCAACCCCATGTCCAAGGAGCAGTGGCTGTGCTGGCGCAGGAGGGCCTAGAGGCGCTAGCCCACGTTGAAGGTCAGGAAGGGCGGCGGTGAGGAGATACCCCTTGTCCAAGGTAAGGAGCAGCAGGTGCACTTTGCTGGAGCAGCCATGAAGAGATACCCCACGTCTAAGGTAAGAGAAACCCAAGTAAGATGGTAGGTGTTGCAAGAGGGCATCAGAGGGCGGACACACTGAAACCATACTCACAGAAAACTAGTCAATCTAATCACACTAGGACCACAGCCTTGTCTAACTCAATGAAACTAAGCCATGCCCGTGGGGCAACCCAAGACAGGCAGGTCATGATGGAGAGATCTGACAGAATGTGGTCCACTGGAGAAGGGAATGGCAAACCACTTCAGTATTCTTACCTTGAGAACCCCATGAACAGTATGAAAAGGCAAAATGATAGGACACTGAAAGGTGAACTCCCCAGGTCAGTAGGTACCCAAAATGCTACTGGAGATCAGTGGAGAAATAACTCCAGAAAGAATGAAGGGATGGAGTCAAAGCAAAAAGAATACCCAGCTGTGGATGTGACTGGTAATAGAAGCAAGGTCTGATGCTGTTAAAGAGCAATATTGCATAGGAACCTGGAATGTCAGGTCCATGAATCAAGGCAAACAAGAGATGGCAAGAGTGAATGTCGACATTCTAGGAATCAGCGAACTCAAATGGACTGTAATCTGTGAATTTAACTCAGAAGACCATTATATCTACTACTGAGGGCATGAATCCCTCAGAAGAAATGGAGTAGCCATCATGGTCAACAAAAGAGTCTGAAATGTAGTACTTGGATGTAATCTCAAAGACGATAGAATGATCTCTGTTCATTTCCAAGGCAAACCATTCAATATCACGGTAATCCAAGTCTATGCCCCAACCAGTAATGCTGAAGAAGCTGAAGTTGAACCGTTCCATGAAGACCTACAAGACCTTTTAGAACTAACACCCCAAAAAGATGTCCTTTTCATTACAGGGGACTGGAATGCAAAAGTAGGAAGTCAAGAAACACCTGGAGTAACAGGCACATTTGGCCTTGGAATATGGAATGAAGCAGGGCAAAGACTAATAGAGTTTTGCCAAGAAAATGCACTGGTCGTAGAAAACACCCTCTTTCAACAACACAAGAGAAGACTCTATACATGGACATCACCAGATGGTCAACACCGAAATCAGATTGATTATGTTCTTTGCAGCCAAAGATGGAGAAGGTCTATACAGTCAACAAAAATAAGACCAGGAGCTGACTATGGCTCAGATCATGAACTCCTTATTACCAAATTCAGACTGAAATTGAAGAAAGTAGGGAAAATCACTAGACCATTCAGGTATGACCTAAATCAAATCCCTTATGATTATACAGTGGAAGTTAGAAATAGATTTAAGGGCCTAGATCTGATAGATAGAGTGCCTGATGAGCTATGGAATGAGGTTCGTGACATTGTACAGGAGACAGGGATCAAGACCATCCCCATGGAAAAGAAATGCAGAAAAGCAAAATGGCTGTCTGGAGAGGCCTTATAAATAGCTGTGAAAAGAAGAGAAGTGAAAAGCAAAGGAGAAAAGGAAAAATATAAGCATCTGAATGCAGAGTTCCAAAGAATAGCAAGAAGAGATAAGAAAGCCTTCCTCAGTGATCAATGCAAAGAAATAGAGGAAAACAACAGAATGGGAAAGACTAGAGATCTCTTCAAGACAATTAGAGATACCAAGGGAATATTTCATGCAAAGATGGGCTCAATAAAGGACAGAAATGGTATGGACCTAACAGAAGCAGAAGATATTAAGAAGAGGTGGCAAGAATACACAGAAGAACTGTTCAAAATAGATCTTCATGACCCAGATAATCACGATGGTGTGATCACTCACCTAGACCAAGACATCCTGGAATGTGAAGTCATGTGGACCTTAGAAAGCATCACTACGAACAAAGCTAGTGGAGGTGATGGAATTCCAGTTGATTTATTATTTTTTTTCTCCAAATAGGAAAAGGAGTCCGTCAAGGCTGTATATTGTCACCCTGCTTATTTAACTTATATGCAGAGTACATTATGAGAAACGCTGGATTGGAAGAAACACAAGCTGGAATCAAGATTGCCAGGAGAAATATCAATAACCTCAGATATGCAGATGACACCACCCTTATGGCAGAAAGTGAAGAGGAACTAAAAAGCCTCTTGATGAAAGTGAAAGTGGAGAGTGAAAAAGTTGGCTTAAAGCTCAACATTCAGAAAACGAAGATCATGGCATCCAGTCCCACCACTTCATGGGAAATAGATGGGGAAACAGTGGAAACAGTGTCAGACTTTATTTTTTTGGACTCCAAAATCACTGAAGATGATGATTGCAGCCATGAAATTAAAAGACGCTTACTCCTTGGAAGGAAAGTTATGACCAACCTAGATAGTGTATTCAAAAGCAGAGACATTACTTTGCCAACAAAGGTCCGTCTAGTCAAGGCTATGGTTTTTCCAGTGGTCATGTATGGATGTGAGAGTTGGACTGTGAAGAAGGCTGAGCACCGAAGAATTGATGCTTTTGAACTGTGGTGTTGGAGAAGACTCTTGAGAGTCCCTTGGACTGCAAGGAGATCCAACCAGTCCATTCTGAAGGAGATCAGCCCTGGGATTTCTTTGGAGGGAACGATGCTGAAGCCGAAACTCCAGTACTTTGGCCACCTCATGCGAAGAGTTGACTCGTTGGAAAAGACTCTGATGCTGGGAGGGATTGGGGGCAGGAGGAAAAGGGGACGACAGAGGATGAGATGGCTGGATGGCATCACTGACTCGATAGACGTGAGTCTGAGTGAACTCCGGGAGTTGGTGACAGACAGGGAGGCCTGGCGTGCTGCGATTCATGGGGTCGCAAAGAGTCGGACACGACTGAGAGACTGAACTGAGACATGCATAGTTATTTCAGTTAAATTAAATTTAAAGTTCAGTTCTTCAGTCACATTTAAGTGCTCGAGAGTGACATGTGGCTAGTGGCTACAGTACCAGAAATACTAGTCCGGAGCTTACTTCCTTATGTTTCTGTTCAAGGTCATTTTCTTCACCTTTGTCTTTGGAAAAAAAAAAAAAAAGTCACCATTTTAAGATCATTGTATCACCCCTAGGCCATCCCTTGTCTCCATTTAGTGTCCTCCAAAAGCTGAGGCTTGGAAAACGCTTGGATGGACGGGGTTTATTTGGAAGGTGCCCTACCATCATCAAAACAAGACAAAACATATCACCAGGCAAAAGCCTGAGTGGAGGAATGAAGGAATAAGACTGTGAAAGGAAAGCTCCATAACGGTGGGCTATTGAGGTTGGAGCTGTGGACAGCAGGAAGCAATTGCTTGGCAACCTTGGAGAGACACTCCCCCACCCCCGCCCTGCCTTGAGTCATCTGCACAAAGTCCAGGGGGCTGGGGCCCTGGCTCCCACACCCAGGTTATCCATGCTACCTGTTGGTGGCTCTGCCCCTGGCTGACTCTATGTACCAACGTAATAGGCTCCCGCAGTTGTGAAGAAAGAGGTCAGGCAGAAAAGTGCATGGATGCCCACCTGGAGTGTAAGGAGAGTCCTGAAAGAGAGCACCTTCCGTCAAAGCTGTGGCTGGTGTCAGAGAGGAGTCTAGGAGACGGGGCATAGTGCCCTGAGAACTTCTGCTCCACCTTCAATGCTGGGGACTACATGTTCAGCTTATTCATCTTTGTCAAGGGCTTCCCGGGTGGTGCTGGTGGTAAAGAACTCACGTGCCAATGTAGGAGATGCAAGAGACATGGGTTTGATTTCTGGGTCGGTAAGATCCCCTGAAGGAGGGCATGGCAACCCAGTCCAGTATCCTTGTCTGGAGAATCCCATGGGCAGAGGAGCCTGGTGGGCTGCAATCCATCGGGTGATATGACTGAAGTGACTTAGCATGCATGCACATCTTTGTAAAGAATTTTGGCCATAGTCAATCAGGCAGTTTGAGGAGCTCAGTCGCTCAGTCATGTCTCATCCTTTGCAACCCCATGGACTGCAGCACACCAGGTCTCCCTGTCCATCACCAACTCCTGGAGTTTACTCAAACTCATGTCCATAGAGTCGAGTTCACAAATAGACATGATGCTATTGTTAACCATGGTTATCCTCTGGACTTTTCTCTTCCTGCACCATACCTAGGAATAAAAGCTTAAATCATTAGACAGTGAAAGAGGAAGAAGGAGGAGGAAGAGAAAGCAGGAAGGAGAAGGGAAAAGAGAAGGATGGGAAGAGCCACGGATACTGAGTTAGTGTCACTCACAAATATTCTTTATCAGTGTGGTTGGGGATTCAGTGAGGTTTTCCTGCAGGAGTATCAGACTTCTGTCTCAGATCCAAAGTCAAACGCTGCTTCAGAGCAGACAGCCAATACTGGGCTGGGATTCGGAGGAGTTCAGTCGTGGCTCCTCTTCCACGCACCCACCGACCCACCCTCCTCGGCCTAGAGGTCCACACTGCAAAGCTCTGCTCTGGAGCCAAGGTTTGCACCCCCAGGGTTCTCTGTTAAAACCAGCCACTCCTGGAAAGACGCCCCCTCAGCAATAAAGAAGATGTGGTGTATATACACACACACAGTGAAACATTACTCAACCACAAAAAAGAGCAAAATGTGTCCATTTACAGCGACATGGATGGACCTAGAGTTTATCATATTAAGTTAGTCAAACAGAAAGACAAAGAACATATGACACCACTTACATGTGAAATCTAAAATATGATGCGAGTTAATTTATTCACAAAATGGAAACAGACTCACAGATTTAGAAAACAGACTTGTGGTTACCAAAGGGGAAAGGGGGGAAGGCATAAGTTAGGAATTCGAGATTATCAGATACAAACTATTATATATAAAATGAATACATAACAAGGTCCTACTGCATAGCAGTTTTTATAAGACAGTCAATATCCTGTAATAACCTATAATGGACAAGAATATGAAGAAGAATATAAACGTGTATGTATATATATGTGTATATATATATCTCACTTTGCTGTACACCTGAACTAATACAACATTGTAAATCAACTAAACTTCAATTAAAAAAAGGTATTTGGCAAAACTAATACAATTATGTAAAGTTTAAAAATAAAATTAAAAAAAAAAAAAAAAGGTTTATCACCACTGAGTAGCATTTGTTTGTGACTGGCTTTCTAAGACATTGGGGAGGGCATTGAGAATCTGCATTTATGGGAACGGGGAGCTTAATGCCATAGAAGGCAATGTAAGCCCAGAACTGCTGCATAAGAGAGCTCTCCCGCAGCCTCATTTTTCCCACCTCTGCCTTCTAGGCAGATAAGAACAGTGGTAGAGAGCTCCAAAGATACAGAGGCATTATTTCATTTTGAACCAAGAATGTGAAGTGACGTCGCTCCGTCGTGTCCGACTCTTTGCGACCCCATGGACTGTAGCCTACCAGGCTCCTCTGTCCATGGGATTTTCCAGGCAATAGCACTGGAATGGGGTGCCATTGCCTTCTCCAGCGGATCTTCCCGACCCAGGGATCAAACCCGGGTCTCCTGCATTGTAGACAGACACTTTACCATCTGAGCCACCAGGGAAGTCCTAACCTTGGGTAAAATTGGCTCCTTCACTTCTTAAATATTTCTCGAGCAGCCACTAAGGGCCAGGCCTGGTGCTCCACTCCAGCTGTATGCTGATGACCAAAACAGACATGGTCCTGACCTCAAGAAGCCTACCGTGCTAATGCAGAAGACATTCAAACATCAAGTACACTCACAAATACATAAGTACAAAGTCTAATGAGCGTCACAAAGGAGAGGAACAAATCCTACATGACCAGGCCTCTGGAGGAAGTGACATAAACAGAAGCCTGAGGATGGGGTAGGAAGGGAAAAGAACATTCCAGGGAAAAGGGAGCCTACCTGAAGATCACCTGGATAGGAGACAAGGGCATCAGTAGCAGAGTGACCAGAGGAGTCTGGAGACAAAGGCAGGGGCTAGAACACATAAGGCCTTCGAGACATCCATCCTTCGTATCTCACAATTCTAGAACAAAATACCACACTCCCAGTTCTCCATCTGTACATGCGTAATTCTCATGTGCCTACTCGAACAATAATAGCATTAACTAATTTATTCCAATCCCAAAGAAAGGCAATGCCAAAGAATGCTCAAACTACTGCACAATTGCACTCATCTCACACGCTAGTAAAGTAATGCTCAAAACTCTCCAAGCCAGGCTTCAGCAATACGTGAACCGTGAACTTCCAGATGTTCAAGCTGGTTTTAGAAAAGGCAGAGGAACCGGAGATCAAATTGCCAACACCTGCTGGATCATGGAAAAAGCAACAGAGTTCCAGAAAAACATCTATTTCTGCTTTATTGATTATGCCAAAGCCTTTGATTGTGTGGATAACAATAAACTGTGGAAAATTCTGAAAGAGATGGGAATACCAGACCAACTGACCTGCCTCTTGAGAAACCTGTATGCAGGTCAGGAAGCAACAGTTAGAGCTGGACATGGAACAATAGACTGGTTCCAAATAGGAAAAGGAGTACATCAAGGCTGTATCTTGTCACCCTGCTTATTTAACTTCTATGCAGAGTACATCATGAGAAACGCTGGCTGGATGAAGCACAGCTGGAATCAAGATTGCCAGGAGAAATATCAATAACCTCAGATATGCAGATGACGCCACCCTTACGGCAGAAAGTGAAGAGGAACTAAAAAGCCTCTTGATGAAAATGAAAGAGGAGAGTGAAAAAGTTGGCTTAAAGCTCACATTCAGAAAACTAAGATCATGGCATCCGGTCCCATCATTTCATGGCAAATAGATGGAGAAACAGTGGCTGACTTTATTTTTCTGGGCTCCAAAATCACTGCGAATGTTGACTGCAGCCATGAAATTAAAAGATGTTTACTCCTTGGAAGGAAAGTTATGACCAACCTAGACAGAATTTTAAAAAGCAGAGACATTACTTTGCCAACAAAGGTCCGTCTAGTCAGGCTATGGTTTTTCCAGTAGTCATGTATGGATGTGAGAGTTGGACTATAAAGAAAGCTGAATGCAGAAGAATTGATGCTTTTGAACCATGGTGTTGGAGAAGACTCTTGAGAGTCCCTTGGACTGCAAGGAGATCCAATCAGTCCATCCTAAAGGAGATCAGTCCTGGGTGTTCATTGGAAGGACTGATGTTGAAGCTGAAACTCCAATACTTTGGCCACCTGATGTGAAGAGCTGACTCATTTGAAAAAACCCTGATGCTGGGAAAGATTGAGGGTAGGAAGAGAAGAGGACGATAGAGGATGAGACGGATGGTGTCACCAACTCGATAGACCTTGGTCTGGGTTAACTCCGGGAGTTGGTGATGGACAGGGAAGCCTGGTGTGTTGTGGTTCATGGGGTCGCAAAGAGTCAGACACGACTGAGCAACTGAACTGACTGAATATTGCCCAATGCCTGTGTGGCTCATAGAGGGCCTTCATACTAGCAGTTATCCATTTACTGTTACTGATATTATTAAATATCAAAATTATAAGATTTAAGGGCTGTTCAGTGACTAAGACTCTGCACTTGCAACATAGAGGATGTGAGTTCATTCCCTGGTCAGGGAACTAAAGTCCCAAAAGCATGGCCAAAAGATAAAAAATAAAAATAAAAGATAGCTAACTTAAAAAAAGAAGGTAACATTTAAGGGCAATGCTTGGAACTTTGATTGGATTATCTCAGTTAATTCTCAGTGCAATTCTTTACAGCTAGAGTCACTACATACCATTTTACAGATGAGGAAAACAAGGCTGTCACAGGTTAAGAGCTGACCCAAAGGTTGCACAGTTAATGACCCAGGTATATCTGATTCTAAAATCCATATTGTAGACTAAGGGTTGGCAAACCACAGCCCTTGCGCCTAGCACTGCAGATCACCTGTTTCCATAGAAAGAGGTTTCTTGGAACACAGCCCTGCCCATTCATTTACGTATTGCCTATGGCTGCCTTCCCACTACGAGGGCAGACATGAGTAGTTGCCACAGGGTCTGTATGGCTCATAAAACCTAAACTATTTACTATCTGGACATTTACAGAAAAAGTTTGTTGACCTCTGCTCTGGATGGGACAAGAGCTTTTATGCAAAGACTCTTGGAATCCCCTAGAAATAAATTCTCTAAAATTGTAAGTGTCTATGCTTAGCTGGGTGCTTTTTCTGAGGAAAAGGTCTATAGCTTTCATCAGATTCTCAAAAGAATTTAGGACTTAAAGATTAATCAAGAGCCCAACTGAACTGGAGGAATTATTAGAACAGTGATCTTCAGACTGTGTGTGGTCCCCACACCCAGAGCAAAGAACTTGCTGGGAAGTTGGGAACTTCCACCCCGGGAACCTGTTAGAAACGCAAATTTCTACTAAATCAGAAATCCTGGGGGTGGGGCCCAAAAATCTGTGCTTTAACAAGCCCCCAGGTGGTTCTGAAGTTTTTCCAAGTTTAAGAACCTCAACTATCTAACCTTAAAAAATCAAAACGATTTCATATGGTGACAGATGGTTACCAGAATTATCAGAGTGAGCATGTTGCACTGTACTTAAATGTCCAGTCACTGTGTTATAAACCCGAAAGTAATATAACATTGTACATCAACTACACATCCGTGAAATAAAAGTCAAAACCAAAGTCAAAACATTGAATGCCAACACATCAGAACTCTGGGGTTTAACCGTAATTTTTTATTTTTGCATTTTGCGGAAAGAAAGAGGAAAAAGTGGCTTATTTGAACTGATACTTGAAGTTGTCATCTTCTCCATTGGCTCTGACTGTCAACTGCAACTTTTAAAGCTGAACATTTAAGTTCATCTGAGATTTGAAATTAAAGGACATTGTGGCATTTGGCTTTCTTGCCTTTCCACATTGGACTCCCATTTAAGCTGTGCACACTGCTTGTTAATAGCCAACGAGGGCAAACCCCTCTGCAGACGCCACACCATGAAAAACATACTAGAGACCACCATCTGGACCATTCCTTTTTAGTGACACACGTGACGACATGGTCACACATAAAAATTCACTGCCTTGGAACTAGAATTTTCCTCCAACAAACTAGCTATGGTGAGTCTGCCTATCCTAGCCACCACAGTTCACAAACGCATTTCTGGTCCAGATCTGGGAGGGCCCCATCACGATCCCTCAGACCTTGCCCCACGCTCCTCTCTGAATCATTTGTTCATTTCAAGGCTATTTCTTTCTGGCTCTGAAATCACCAATGTGACTTCAGAGATGAAAATGTTGCTGTTGCTGAATATTGTAGTTTTAAATGAAAAGGTGATTCTTAGGGAGATTCCCCACATTTTCCATTTCAACCACTTTCTTTTCATCCTTGGGAATTAAAAAGTAATTCCTGCCTGAGGAAAGTGGCCCCTCTTCTGTGTACTCACGCCTTTGGAGGGAAGCCTTGCTCTTGGTTTGGATGAGCTCATCCAGAGAGACCTCCCGATGAACATGAACCTCACCAGCTGCCCAGTTCAACCGTAACTTCCCAGCATTGTCTTCCAGCTTCGGGCCCCATGCAGAGTTTTTCATTGTCTACACCTCTCCTGCGGTGATTCCAGAAGTTTCCCATAAACCTCCCTGACACCTGCATAATTTAATAATTATTATATCAATATTTAATTACCCTCCACCTGCATAATTTAAATCAATTTTTTGTGTGTGTGTGCTTCTTTTCTCCATTTGGAGCCCAGGGTGTATGAAGCAGGTGTGCTGAAGTTGAATGTGGTGCTTTCTGGAAGATTCCCTCTATCGCATTAACAAGACCTCACGGCCTGGAACAGATGGGAAGCATTGTGTTTGGGTAATTAGTGTAGGTAACCCTGGTCTGGGAAGGACCCTTTCAGGGGCTGAGCAGGATTTCCTCCGTGTTTACCCACATCAGCTGGAGGAGCAAAGTGCCCGGCACCGCTAATTACTTTCGTGTACCCAGCAGCTTCCTACCTTCTATGTTTACTCGCTCCTCTAGCACCATTTTCTTCAGAAGTCCACTAAAATCAGTATTCCTGCAAAAACCCCACTGCTGCCAAACTTTCTATTTGAGGAATAATACTGGCAGAGAGCACTAATAATAGTAAATGGTGCCAGGCACTGCTAATTGCGTGCTCCTCAGAACAGCCTTGTGAGAACGTAGCATCCCCAGGTGACAGATGAGAAAACGAGGCCTAGATAATTTATCCAAGATTGCACAGTTAGGAAATAGTGGAACTGGGATTTGAAACTGGTCAGAGTCTGGAGTTCACGCTGATTACCACAGGGGGCTCTGGTGCCTCCAAGAGACACCTCTGTCCCCTTCGGAGAAAGCTGCTCGTGACCGAAAGCAACAACCTCCCCCTAAGTATGGTTTCCCTGTAGCTCAGAGAGTAAACAATCTGCCTGCAATGCAGGAGACCTGGGTTCAGCTCCTGGGTTGGTAAGATCCCCTGGAGAAGGAAATGGCAACCCACTCCAGTATTTTTGCCTGGAGAATCCCAAGGACAGAGGAGCCTGGCGGGCTACAGTACAGTCACAAAGAGTCAGAGAGGACCGAGCGACTAACACAACCATGAATGTGGTAGCCAGCTCTCCCCCGGGTCCACGAACCACTTGCAGCAGGATCTGGTTCCTTCTCCAGGTCTTCATTGGGAACTCCAGGGTGGGTCCCGAAGGGTCTGCAGGACGAACGAGCTTCAAGGCAAGCTGCTGCCCACCAACCCTTGAGAGTCGTGTTTTAGTTGCTCAGTCCTGCCTGACTCTTGCAACCCCACAGACTGTAGTCCGCCAGGCTCCTCTCTCCATGGAACCCTCCAGGCAAGAATACTGGAGTAGGTTGCCGTTTCCTTCTCCAGGGGGTTTTCCCGACCCAGGGATCAAACCAGGGTCTCCTGCATTGTCGGGAGACTCTTTACTGACTGAGCGACCAGGGAAGCCCAGAATCACTGACCAGTTCCCAGGAACCTTCTGAGGTTTTGTCATCATCACCTAGCCCCACAGGACTTCTGTGTGTCTTCAGTGTTTACACAGCCTTCTTTGTTTGACAGACTCGTGGACATAGAGAACAGCCTGGGGGTGCCAAGGGGAGAAGGATTCAGGGAGGGATAGAGCGATGAGTTGGGGCTAGCAGATGTAAGCTTATGGAGAGAGAGAATGGATAAATAACAAGGTCCTAGTGCACAGCATAGGGGACTATGTTAAAAATCCTACAGTAAACTATAATGAAACAAATATTCTTAAAAGAACATCCCTGGAGGCTCAGATAGTAAAGAATCTGCCTGCAATATGGCAGACCTCGGTTCAGTCCCTGGGTTAGGAAGATCCCTGGAGGAGGGCATGGCAACCCACTCCAATATCCTTGTCTGGAGAATCCCATGGACAGAGGAGCCTGGCGGGCTACAGTCCTCGGAGTCGCACAGAGTGGGACATGACTTAGTGACTAAAGCACCACTCGTGTCGTGAAGTCGCTCGGTCCTGTCCGACTCTGTGATCCCATGCACTGTAGCCCGCCAGGCTCCTCCATCCATGGAATTTTCTAGGCAAGAGTACTGGAGTGGGTTGCCATTTCCTTCTCCAGGGGATCTTCCCAACCACTACTATATATATATATACACACACCGCTTTGCTGTACAGTAATTAATTACATTGTAAATCAACTATACTTCAATAAAAAGATAACAAAAAATAAAAATCCTTCCGTCTGAAACCTCTTCACTGGACAAGCCTACACCCACCTGTTGGAAGCCCCCATTGAGACAGGATTTGAAATAGACTCTAGACACTGTCCTGACCCTCCTTCCCACAGTGTGCAGGTCATGCCTTGAGACCTCAGAGGCAGTGCCCCTTCTGAGCGCGTCTTCGAGGAGCCATGGCTGCGCTTAGCTGGTGTCAGCAGTTCATGCAGAGTCACGGGCTCTGGAACCGGGAGGGGAGAGACACAGACGAAAAGCAGGCGGAGGCGGCTCCCCGCCGGTAGGCGCGCAGCCAGGCTCCGCGGGCAGGCTGGCGGCGGGAGCAGAGGCGGCCCTGCCTCTCAGGGAGCCACCGGCTTCAGGAGAAACTTCCTGTGCTTATAACAAGGCAGAGAGGGCGCGGGAAAGAAGTCCCTTTCTTTTAGAAAAGTAATGTGGTGTGACTTATTCTTATCTGCAGGCCCACATCTAACATTTGAAGCACCTGGAACAGGAGTACAAATAGAGCCCCAGGGACCAAACGTCCAAATATTTAAAAGTCATGAATCAGAGAACAAACCATTGCATCAAGTATGTTTATTTTCTTGCCTGGACAAATGCATTTTTATCTGGTCCCATCACTTCATGAGAAATAGATGGGGAAACAGTGGAAACAGTGTCAGACTTTATTTTTTTGGGCTCCAAAATCACTGCAGATGGTGATTGCAGCCATGAAATTAAAAGACGCTTACTCCTTGGAAGGAAAGTTATGACCAACCTAGATAGCATATTCAAAAGCAGAGATATTACTTTGCCAACAAAGGTCTGTCTAGTCAAGGCTATGGTTTTTCCAGTGGTCATGTATGAATGTGAGAGTTGGACTGTGAAGAAGGCTGAGCGCTGAAGAATTGATGCTTTTGAATTGTGATGTAGGAGAAGACTCTTGAGAGTCCCTTGGACTGCAAGGAGATCCAACCAGTCCATTCTGAAGGAGATCAGCCCTGGGATTTCTTTGGAAGGAATGATGCTAAAGCTGAAAATCCATGTTAATGTATGGCAAAACCAATACAATACTGTAAAGTTAAAAAAAAAATAAATTTAAAAAATAAAATTAAATTTAAAAAAATAAATAAAGCTGAAACTCTAGTACTTTGGCCATCTCATGCGAAGAGTTGACTCATTGGAAAAGACTCTGATGCTGGGAGGGATTGGGGGCAGGAGGAGAAGGGGACGACAGAGGATGAGATGGCTGGATGGCATCACTGAGTTGATGGACATGAGTTTGAGTAAATTCCAGGAGTTGGTGATGGACAGGGAGGCCTGGTGTGCTGCCATTCATGGGGTCACAAAGAGTCAGACATGACTGAGTGACTGAACTGAACTGAACAAGGCGGCTCTTGGATTGCATCCCCAGGACCCCCGAGGTCAGTGTGGACCCTGGAGGTGGAGGGAAACTGGCCTTGAATTGTGACTCATGGCTTGTTCTCACCTGACCCCACTGCAGATTCATCTCAGCCCCAGAGGCCCACATGTACAGGTGTGGACCCAGGAGTCTGTAGGCCCGAGTTCTGTCCACACTGCAAACAGCCATTCCTGGCCACCCCCCAAGACTGAGGATGCATCCATCACTGAGGCAGTCCATCTTTGGGAAAATACGCCCACTGAGTCCTGGAAACAGGCAGAAAAAGCCAGGACTCCCAAATCTGAACATCCAAAGGTGGTCCAGAAAGTATGAGTGACCAGAATCTCCTTTTTTAAATTTTTCTTTTATATTGGAGTATAGGTGATTTATAACGTTATGTTAGTTTCAGGTGTACAGCAAAGTGACTCAGTTTTACACATACACGTGTGTGTGCCCAGTCGCTTTAGTCCGACTCATTGCGATCCTACAGACTGTAGCCCGCAGGCACCCCTGTCCATGGAATTCTCCAGGCAGGAATACTGGAGTGAGTTGCCATGCCCTTCTCCAGGGGACCTTCCCAACCCAGGGATCAAACCTGTGTCTCCTTCATTGCAGGCAGATTCTTTATCACTGAGCCGTGGAGGAAGCCCCATACATATACATATACGTATACACATACACACTCACACACACACACTCACACACACACACACACACACACACACACACATACACATACACCTATTATTTTTCAGATTCTCTCCCCACATTGGTTATTACAGAATATTGAGTGGAGTTGCCTGTGGGCAATACTTCCTTGACCCTGTAAGGAGGGGCATGACCCACGGCAGCCCAGAGTGGGGTCTTCTGAAGCAGTGCTACTCGAAGTTTGGTCCTGGACCAGGAGCTCTGGCATCGTGAGGGGGTGGGCATTGGGAACACGCAGACTCTCAGGCGCATCACAGACTACTGAGTCAGGAACTCAGGGTGGAGCCCAGGACCCTGAGCTGGAACCAGCCTCCTTGCTTCTAACTCGTGCCCGAGTCCAGACGCACAGCTCTGAAAACGCACAGGGCTCGGGGCGGGTACCACCTCAGCCCTGGCCCAGTGCAAGGACGATGCTGCTTGTGTGGTTCCTTCTGACTCTCCTGTGGGCTCTTGCCACAGGTTCCATGTTCATCTTTCCCAGCTGCCTGCATCCTACCGAAATCTCACCTGAGGCTTTTCTTACCTTTTTTATCTCACCTCCCGCTGTGCCCACCCCCATCACCCTTGTGTATCTCTCTACTGTCCAGGGTTCAATTTGCATAGCTATTTTGCTTCTTCCTTTATTTTTTATCAAATTTTAAATTTTGTATTGGAATATAAACTTTTTATTTTGTATTTGGGTAGAGCCAGTTAAGAGGACTTCCCTTAGCTCAAATGGTAAAGAATCTGCCTGCAATGCAGGAGACCAGGGTTGAGTCCCTGGGTCGGGAAGATCCTCTGGAGAAGGGTATGGCAATCGACTCCAGTGTTCTTGCCTGGAGAATTCCATGGACAAAGGAGCCTGGCGGGCTACATGTATTCGTTCTTCCCCAAACCCCCTCCCATCAAGGCTGCCACCTAACATTGTTGCTCCCTCTTTTAAATTGCAAGGAACTGCCTTTTGCACTTTGGGTGCCTATCCCAAGGCCTTGTAGAGACCACAGACCTCACAAACACGCGTTGATCACCTTCACAGAAAGAGAGAAAAGGATAGGGAAAGGAAAACAAAGAAAATGACTCATGCAAAAAGGGAAGGACTTTCCCTTTGTCCCAGAATCCTCTTTCTTCCTTCCCAATTCCCCTGCTTATGCAAAATGATGAGTTCTAGGTGGGACTGTGCCATGCTGGAGCCGTGCAATTTTCACCAAGTTACCAGACCTCCGCAAACCTGTTCCCCTACCTTGAAAAAGTGAGATGTCGTGAGCCTGGACTTTGATGGAGTTTTTGACAACACTGTTCACATAAGAAGTGCTCAAAAAGGCTAGCTTCCTTCCCTAAGGCCAAGAATTCCAACTGCCCAGTAATCACAGGGCAGGCACAACCCTAGCCTAAAATCCATTTAGGAAGGAGTGGTTTCTTGGGGCACAAAGCTAAGGATATTTTGTCAGTGGGGGGTCGGGCCTAGCAGCAGGTTCAGATTTTGTGAGTCCTAGAGCTTGTACAATCTGGGGGACTCATTACAAAAAGAGACGATCTTACTTTTGCAAATTTTGCCAAAAGATACAGTCACGTGAGAGCATCACTTGGACCCTCCCAGGCTCTTGGACGGCAAGTGCAAGGCCCTCGAGCTGTCCTCACTTCACGGTTTCAGGGCAGAGATCTGAAAGGGCAGGAAATACAACTTGGTGTTTAGGACTAAACACCAATAAATACAGTTCAAAGTTTCCTCTTCCCCGGGTCTTGCCTCAGTGGAGCTCTCTCTTTTCTGTCTAGCACAGTTTCTGGGCGAATTCCTTTCCCTTCCTCTGTCTGCAGTCAGAGTCCTTGCTCTCACTCATCACCTCCCGAAACCCCACGGCAGCACCCTTTCTTGGCTGCTTTGCAATCAATTTGCCTCTGAAAGATTCTGTTCAAACTTGTCCCCCTGCCCACGGCTAGAGAAGTGGCTGGAAATCAGGAACCCCGCGTTGTGGTCTCCTGCTGGCCAGGGACTCATTGACCCCCTCAGGCAAAGCGCTTGGGCTCTGGTCTTGCTTTCTCTCTCTGTAAAACGGGGCTGCACAAGGCCGGCGTCCCTGTACCCCACCTCCAGGAGTCCCGGGAGCGCACCAGGGAACGAGGTCATACTTCTTGAAGACTTGGCACTCTTGAGTGAAAATGCAATGCTCAATTACAAGAAAAATGTATCAGGGCTGAGAGTTCATTTCTTTTTCCTTTTTTTTTTTTTTCCCACCAAAATATTCTGAGAGCAGAGGAAGCCAGAGCTTGCATGTACAGCACTCAGCACTCACGGCATGAGAAATGTTTATCTAAGGAGAACATGCCAAAGTGTGGTTAGAACAAAGGAAGGAATAGAAGGAAAGTGAGATCGTTATCAGATTTACTATCACTGAAAGGGGAAAAACGAGAGAGAGAGAAAGGCTGGAGGCGGCCCTAACGAGAGAAGAGAGGTAGACGAGAACAGGGGCAGATGAGCAAACCCGGACGACGGTCTCAGGAATGTGCCCCCCACCTCGGCCTTGGGATTATACTATCCTCCGAAATGCACATCTTAACGAAACTGAGTCCCTGGGAAGCAGCTCACTCCCGAGAGGAACCTTAGCTAGTTTCCAGCAGAAACGAGATTAGCATCCAGTCTCTTGACTCTCCCTGAGAGGCCTTCCCCCTACACTATGCTGACTTTACAGGAAAACTCCGCCAAGGAGAAATGTCTCCTGGTAAGCTGGCTTGTTCATTTCAAGTATATGCAATGCTGATATTATCAGAATGTTCAACCGCTAGATCTTCAAGGTCTGCTTGAAATGAAATTGACTTGTAAATAACAGTATCCAAGTTGCTAGCAATTCATTAAACTCCAGAGCTTTGTGTTGGAGGTGAACTACCCTGCCCTCTAGGAGTGTATTGTTTCAGTTGAGGGAACAAGCGTAGGCACATCAAAAGATGACCAATAGTAGAGACAAGATTAACATTCACTGGTGAAGGGTCCAGGAAGATGCTCTGGAAGCATGGTCATTTTGGAGGATGCCAGAGGTGGGGCTATATGGTGGAGAATGAACTGGTGAATTTCAAGAGAGGAAATGAGAATTCATGCCCGATGTCGGAACTCTGTAGGCAAAGACCTAGAGAGAGGGACTGTAGGACATGGGAACAGCGAGTTCATCCATCTGGCTGGATTTTAGCTTTTGTATCCAGAAAATAATGTACAAAGGTGGAAAGAGGGTAGGACCAGATTGGGGTAGGCAAAATTAAATTTGAGCAAAGGGGAAAGAATTTGATCCTAGAGGTAAAAAGAACCATACAGAGCTGGGTAAGAACAAGCTGGAAGTGTTGGGATCAATCTGGCTGTTGTATGCAGTAAGGATTTTAGGGTGAAAGATTAGCAAAAGGGAGATTCTTTCCATGGGGTTGCAGAGAGTCAGACACGACTGAGTGACTGAACTGAATGGAACTGAGGGGAGAAGGATACTTCCACCAGGGCGTCCCTGGTGGCTCAGATGGTAAAGAATCCACCCGCAATGCGGGAGACCTGGGTTCAATCTCTGGGTTGGGAAGATTCCCTGGAGGAGGGCATGGCAACCCACTCCAGCATTCTTGCCTGGAGAATCCCACGGACAGAGGAGCCTGATGGGCTACAGTCCATGGGGTCACAAAGAGTCGACATGACTGAGCGGATGAGCACAGCACAGTGAAGAAGGAAATCACCATATCCCAAGGACTGAAACAACAGCGTTCCCACCAGTCAGGAGTCTTATTCCTTGAAAAGTCCAGGAATGTCCCATTTGGAAGGGCTGCCCCCTCCAGAATTCTTTCAGGACAGTATTCATCTCCCAGTGAGAAACTAAAATTGTCAAACAGACATGAAAACGAGGAGACTGGAGTCAGAATTAGCACCATTCCAAGTCTGACCCCAGCCTGCAGCCCCCAAACTCCCCATCACTAACCGCTGCCTCCAGACAGAGCCAAGAGGAAGTCCGCGGCCGCGAGTGGCTGTTTGTGTGAGCCTGGGGGCAGTTCCCCGGCCCAGCCGCGCCTCTTGCTCAACCACAACCGTCGGTTGAAAAACGAGGAAAGACACCTGGGGGCTTCAACCTTAAAATAAGGTCTGTGAGCGCTTGCAGAAAACCATCCTCTGTGCAAGCTGCCTCTGAGTATGTTTTTATTACTCTTTGTATGTTTTATTACTTCTACATCTCAGCAGCTAGCAAAGTAAATGCATGAGTGGAATATGTTTTCATGGAATGTTTTATTTTTATTATGTTGTGTGTGTGTGTGTGTAAAAAATTAAGGGACCCAGGATTTACATAGGAAGACTAAATAAAATGCCAATTCATAACTGTATCAGGGGAAAATGTAGCTCAAATTCAGGTTAACCTTTGCACAGGCAAGACCTTATTTGCTTCTTTCCCTAAAATGTTGGTCTTTTGGTCCATCCAGATTTTGCTTATGCAAGTGCCGCTCCCTGTGAAGCATTCTGCTTCTCTCCATCTTTTGAAATTCCCATTGTCGTTTGAATCCTTTCTCTGCCTGCCTGCCTTCTCCTCCAAACCTTCCTCAGAACATGTCAGCCTCCACGGCACCTCCATAATACTGTTAAATTAACCCCTATAATATTGTTAAGTGCCTGCTGTTTTAACATTCTGTCAGGAGTCCATGAAACAGGTGCCTATCTTCAAAGAACTCACAATCCATTAGAAGAAATAACTGCACACACAGCCAAGCCCTCCTAAAATGTGACCAGGCCCCTTACGGGATGCACAGACTAAACACCGGCACTGAGCCTGCCCGGGGTCCCTCCTAACGAGGCAGCCTTTAAGAGCTGTGTTCATACTATCTGACATCACTGTCCTCCGGTTGTAGCCGATTGGCCAGTGAGGGGTAATAAAGCCAAAGATGGCCAATAAGAAGGTTGGCCAATGAGTAGGCAGGCCAATCAGAAGCTTAGGAAGCGGCTGGTCCCAAAGCATTCAGCCCACACAAAGTCGAAGCAATCCCAATCCCTATTCTTGGGAATTTAAAATAGAAAATATGGTGAGAACGTGGTACAGACCAGCAAGAGTAGAAGCTGGACGGTAATGAGGTGGAAGCAGGACAGTCCCTATGGGCCTGGGTGAGCCAGCAGGGCCCCCAGTAACAGTTCATGTTTACTGAGTAGCTACTACGTGCCAGAACTGGCTGTTTTTTCCCGACTTTATAGCTGAGTCGATTATAGCCTGATACTTATAGTTCATGAATTACAGTTCATGGATTATAGCCTTGTGGCAAAGGGGCTTGCATAACTCCATGAAGCTATGAGCCATGCCACACAGGACCACCCAAGACAGACGGATCGTAGAGGAGCGTTCTGACAAATGTGGCCCACTGGGGGAGTCAATGGCAAATGACCCCAGTATTCTCAGAGCCAACGGCAAACCACTCCAGTGTTCTTGCCTCGAGAATGCCATGAACAATATGAAAAGGCAAAAAGATATGACACTGGAAGATAAGCCCCCCAGATCCAGTATGCTACTGAGGAACAGTGTAGAAACAGCTCCAGAAAGAATGGAGAGGCTGGGCCAAAGCAGAAATAATGCTCAGTTGTGGATGTGTCTGGTGGTCAGAGTAAAGCCTGATGCTGTAAAGAGTAATATTGCATAGGAACCTGGAACATTAGGTCCATGAATCAATGTAAACTGGAAGTGGTCAAGCAGGAGATGGCAAGAGTGAACACTGATATCTCAGGAATCAGTGAGTTTAAATGGATAGGAATGGGTGAATCTAACTCAGATGACCTTTATATCTACTATTGTGGGCAAGTTCCCTTAGAAGAAATGGAGTAACCATCATAATCAACGAGTGAGTGTGAAATGCAGTCCTTGGCTGCAGTCTCAAAACCAGCAGAATGATCTCTGTTCATTTCCAAGGCAAACCATTCAATATCACAGTAACCCAAGTCTATGCCCCAACCACTAAGCTGCAGAAGCTGAAGTTGACCGGTTCTATGAAAACCTAGAAGACCTTCTAGAACTAACACCAAGAAAAGATGTCCTTTTCATCATAGGGGATTAGAATGCAAAAGTAGGAAGTCAACGGATGCCTGGAGTAACAGACAAGTTTGGCCTTGGAGTACAAAATGAAGCAGGGCAAAGAGAACACACTGGTAACAGCCAACAGCCAAGAGACAGGCAGCTCTACACATGGACATCACCAGGGTCATCACTGAGATCAGACTGATTATAGTCTTTGCAGCCAAAGATGGAGAAGCTCTATACAGTCAGCAAAAACAAGACCTGGAGCTCACTGTGGCTCAGATCATGAGCTCCTTACTGCCAAATTCAGACTTAAATTGAAGAAAGTAGAGAAAACCGCTAAGTCATTCAGGTATGACTCAAATTCCTTAAGATTATACAGTGAAGGTGATGACTAGATTCAAGGAATAAGATCTGGTAGACAGAGTGCCTGAAGAACTATGGATGGAGGTTCATAACACTCTATAGGAGGCAGTGACCAAGTTATCCCAAATAAAAAGAAATGCAAGAAGGCAAAGTGGTTGTCTGAGGAGGCTTTACAAAGAGCTGAGGAGAGAATGGAAAGATAATACAGAAAAAGAAAGATATACCTAACTGAATGCAGACTTCCAGAGAATAGCAAGGAAAGAAAAGAAAGTTTTCTTAAGTGAACAATGCAACAAAATAGAAGAAAACAATGAGTGGGTAAGATTAGAGATCTCTTCCCTAAAACTGGTGACATCTAGGGAAAATTTCATGCAAGGATGGGCACAATAAAGGACAGATATAGTAAGGACCTAATAGAAGTAGAAGAGATTAAGAACAGGTGCAAGAATACACAGAAGAACCATACAAAAAAGTCTGAATGATCTGGATAACCACAACAGTATGGTCACTCACTTAGAGCCAAACATCCTGGAATGTGAAGTCAAGTGAACCTTGGGAAAAATTACTATGAACAAAGCGAGTGGAGGTGATGGAATTCCAGCTGAGCTATTGAAAATCCTCAAAAAGGATGCTGTTAAAGTGCTGCACTCAGTATGCCAGCAAATTTGGAAAACTCATCAGTGGCCACAGGACTGGAAAGGTTCAGTTTTCATTCCAATCCCAAAGAAGGGCAATGCCAAAGGATGTTCAAACTACCATACAATTGTGCTCATTTCACATGATAGTAAGATAATGCTCAAAATCCTCAAGCCAGATTTCAGCAGTACATGAACCAAGAACTTCCAGATGTATGATTATACATCTGGGTTTAGAAAAGGCAGAGGAATCAGAGATAAAATTGCCAACCATTCACTGGAACATAGAGAAAGCAAGGGAATTCCAGAAAAAGATCTACTTCTGCTTCATTGACTATGCTAAAGCCTTTGACCATGTGGTTTACAACAAACTGTGGAAAATTCTTAAAGAGAAGGGAATACCAGATTACCTTACCCGTCTCCTGAGAAACCTGTATGCAGGTCGAGAAGCAACAGTTAAAATGAGACATGGAACAACTGACTGGTTCAAATTGGGAAAGGAGTATCTCAAGGCTGTATATTGTCACACTGTTTAACTTCTATGCAGAGTACATCATGCAAAATGCCAGGCTGAATGACTCACAAGCTGGAATCAAGATTTCTGGGAGAAATATCAACAACCTCAGATATGGGGATGATACCACTCATATGGCAGAAATTGGAGAGGAACCAAAGAGCCTCTTGATGGGGGTGAAAGATGAGAGTGAAAAAGTTGGCTTGAAACTCAATATTCAAAAAATTAAGATCATGGCATCTGGCCCCATCACTTCATGGAAAATAGAAGGGGAAAAAATAAAACCAGTGACAGACTTTATTTTCTTGGGCTCCTAAATCACTGCAGACAGCGACTGCAGCTATGAAATTAAAATACACTTGCTCCTTGAAGGAAAGCTATGGCAAACTTAGACCGTGTGTTAAAAAGCAGAGACATAACTTTGCTGACAAAGGTCCATCTAGTCAAATCTATGGTTTTTCCAGTAGTCAGGTATGGATGTGAGAGTTGGACCATACGAAGGCTAAGTGCCAAAGAATTGGTGCTTTTGAACTGTGGTGTTAGAGAATACTTTTGAGAGCCCCTTGGACTGTAAGGAGATCCAACCAGTCCATCCTAAAGGAAATCAGTCCTGGGTGTTCACTGGAAGGACTAATGTTGAAGCTGAAACTCTAATACTTTGGCCACCTGATGCAAAGAGCTGACTCATTTGAAAAGACCTTAATGCTGGGAAAGATTGAGGGCAGGAGGAGAAGGGGATGACAGAGGATGAGATGGTTGGATGGCATCACTGACTCAATGGACATGAGTTTGAATAAACTCCAGGAGTTGGTGATGGACGGGGAGGCCTGGTCTGCTGTGGTCCATGGAGTCTGGAAGAGTTGGACAGGACTGATCTACTGAACTGAACTGAACTGAATGAGCCTGAGAGACAAAAAACAAGTGAGGTGAGCCCTACAGTTACCCTAGATTACTGCCTGCAGAAAGTCTGGATACTGTGGCACAGGAAGGGTAACTCTGGGCAGAGCCCAAGTGGAGGAGTCAGAGCTGGGAGTATGGGATGCCAGGGCTGATAGAACTTACAGGACAGACCGTCAGAGAGGGAGGGGCACTCTGCCCAGGGAAAGCTCCACAGGCCTGCAGAGGGTCCCTCACAAGTATTCAGTCGAGGATTACCCAGTGTATGTGCGTCAAGAGCCTAGACAAAACAGTGCCCAGTAGCAGCCAGAAATGCACTGTACATGAGGCACAGCTCTGGTCCCACTAACAAAGCTTAAGGGCCATACTCAAAGGATGAAACTGGCTCAAAGGACCCTAACCAGGTCTAGGAACAAAACTCAGAAATACAGAAATTACCAAACTATCCAGCATGCAACAATATTCACAATGGATGGCATCAAATCAAAAATTACCAAACACAGAAAGAAACAGAAAATGCAACTCATCTGGGTCAATTGAAACTGACTCAGATGATAGAATTAGTAGATGAGGACACTCATGCAGATAGTGTAACTGCATTCCAGATGTTTCAAAAGCCAGAGGAAAGGTTGAGCATGTGAAGCAGAGACACAGAAGATATCTAGAAAGTCAAACTTCTAGAAATAAAACACAGTGGAGCAAAGAATGAGGTTTGCACTCAGGATCTTCAGAAGTCTTTGTGTGCTCTTCCTGGAGAAATGAAAGCTCAGCCAGCATTTCTCTCCTTCACCCAGCTCTGCCCTCCATGAGGAGAGACCTGTAGGGCAGCTATTTTCACCTGTTCAGCAAAGGCAGCCCCTCCAGCTTCCTACAGAGCTTGGAGTTCTGAGTTGTATGAAGCAAGACCAGCTGCCACAATGGGGCACCAGGGCCCTTCTTGTCCAGCAGCTGGCTCCAGGTAGGACAGGGATGAGCAGTGAGGGGACATGAGCTCTGGTCCCTTCTACCCTCAAGTTGCTGTGTGTCTTTGGACAATCTAAGGTCTTTGGAACAACAGTTTCTTAATCTGCAAAATAATGATGATAACAGTATTAATAATCTTAATTTGTAAGATTGTTGTAACAATTCAATGGCATTTGATGCATTTAAAAGTTCTTTGCAAAGTCCCCATGCTACTGCTAAGTCACTTCAGTCATGTCTGACTCTGTGTGACCTCATAGACAGCAGCCCACCAGGCTCCCCCGTCCCTGGGATTCTCCAGGCAGGAACACTGGAGTGGGTTGCCATTTCCTTCTCCAATGCAGGAAAGTGAAAAGTGCAAGTGCAGTTGCTCAGTCGTGTCCAACCCTCAGCGATCCCATGGGCTGCAGCCTTCCAGGCTCCTCCATCCATGGGATTTTCCAGGCAGGAGTACTGGAGGGGGTTGCCATTGCCTTCTCCAAAAGTCCCCATATTTGTGATTATTTTCACACACCATGAAAACCAGGAGACATGTCCCAGTATCTGTGGGGAGGCCACACACCTTCCTCAGCCCCCACCCCATGCTTAGGAATCTCTTTACCATCTTCATTTTTTAACGGTCATGCCTCTGACTCTCCTTAAGTCTTTGTTTTGTTGTTGTTGCTCAGTCACTAAGTGAAACTCGCTCAGTCATGTCTGAGTCTTTGCGACCCTATGAACTGTAGGCCACCAGGCTCTTCCATCCATGGAATTCTCCAGGCAAGAATACCGGAGTTGGTAGCCATTTCCTTCTCCAGGGGATCTTCCAGACCCAGGGATCAAACCTGGGTCTCCTACACTGCAGGCAGATTCTTTACCATCTGAATCGCCAGGGAAGCTCTTAGTGTTCAGGGCTAAGTGTTCAGTTCATGTCCAACTCTTTGCAACCCCATGGACTGCAGCATGCCAGGTCTGTCCTCCAATATCTCCCAGAGTTTGCTCAGATCCATGTCCATTGAGCCGGTGATGCCATCCAACCATCTCATCCTCTGTTGTCCCCTTCTCCTTTTGCCTCCCATACTTCTGAGCACTAAGGCTTCTTAGTTCCTAGTTGAGAGGAGAAAGGAAGGCATTATTTGAACAACTAAGAATAGGAGAAACATGTCTAGAGCTTCCTATTCTGGTTCTCCATGTAGTGCAACAAACCACTCCAAACCTCATGGCATAAAACAGCTATTTTATTACGCTCGCTGATTCTGTTGGGATTGGACTATGCTCAGTACGGAGGGCTTGTCTGAGTGGACTTGAACTGCTGTGGGCTGGAATCATCTAAAAGCTGCTTCTCTCACATGTCTACACCTGAACAGCAATGATTCAAACACTGGGCTCCACTGAGACCACTGTCCAGAGCATGGGCTTGGGCTTATCGCATGAGGTCTGGACTGCAAGAAGGGTCATCCAGAGAGGGAATGTCATGGGAGAAGCGCATGAAAGGTGTGACCGTTATCACTCAGTCTTCAAGTCCAATACTGGTGGAAGCCCACACAGGCTACGTAGGCTCAACGGGAGGGGACCCAGACCCCCTCTCACAAGGAGAAACAGCAAAATATTGGGGGCCATGTTTTTAAAGTGCCAGACTTGCTATCTAAATTCTGCACAACAAAAGTAATGCTAAGGCTCATGCAAGCTCCCAGGACAAATGACGGTCAATGGCGCCATCTTTCCCTAGACCAATCTAGCCCAATAAAACCTTTTCTCCAATAGTCCATCCTTCTTGACTATGTGGGTCATCGCTTATATTAATCACTTTGCATTGTCACTGAGGACTGCCAAGTTCAGTGTAGCAACAACCAGGGAAATCAGGCCTTCCTTGTCAGAAGTATAGCATTCAAAGCTTCCTACAAAACAGTGAACAAGATGGAACCAATTGCAGATTTGCCCTGTGAGCTTCATTCAAATGACCCTAAGACACCAAAAAGAAAGAAAGAAACAAAGAAAGAAACTGATTTTTCATGAAGCAAAATGAAAACCTCAGAAAATTTTAACAGGCAATATGTTGTATTAGAATCTCTGGTCTTCAGGGGCTACTCCAGAAAAAGTCAAGGTGAATAAAAGTGTTTGTACAATAAGTAACATAAGTAAAACCAGGCCTGTTCCCGCAGGTATTAAGATTGAGACTTTTCAAGTTTTACAGAAAGAATGGCAACGCTGGTCTGAATTAGAAGGGTTCTTCTGGCTTGATATTTATTGTAGCATCGCGTGGGATGTGTTAGGATGCAAAGATATCTTAAAGAGTTAGCATAAGAGCTTAGGGAAAACTCTGCCCACAGGGAACAGGTCACCCCCAAAAGTTGAGCTCAAGCAACTGAAGGCATTGGAAAGACAGTGTGGGAAGCCCTGCTTCTTTGGTTTGGTTTGACCGAAAATAAAGCCTGTGACTTAGAGCAACAAGGAGAATCAACAAGGAGTGACAGCACTTGTGAAAAGAAAAGAGGTATTTCTGGGCTCCAGCACTGGGGGAGCTCACCTCACAGCTGAGCCCATGATGCCTTCCAGGATTTCGTTTATCCCTAAAGTGTGCGTGCAGACCAGTGACTCTCAAAGGCAGCACAAGGTGTTGGGCAGAGATCTGAGCACTACAATAGATCCATCTGGATCTGAAGTCTGTGTGACCTGGTCTCCCTCAAGTTTTGGTATCCTCGCTCGGATGGTGGGTGAAAATGATGTTAGCTCTCTCGTGGGGTTGCTGACAATGTATGTAAAAATTTAATACAGTATAATTCAAATGCATCCTTAAGTCTGAGTTTATTATTTTATCTTCTTATAGGTTCTATTAGCCTTATTTTGTAAAGATAATATATGCACATTATAGAAAAATTTGAAAATTAGAGAAACACACACAGAAAAACAAGAGTCACCCATAATCCCGCCACCCAGAAGCAATTTGTGTCAACATGTCAAGTATATTTCATTTAGCTTTCCTGTAATGCGTTTACTCTCCCTGAGACCTCACTGGGGGTATAATTTTTCAGGCTGTATGTTCCCCTTCTCATCACAGAACCAATATTTTCCACTTCACTAAAAATCCTCCCTGAATGTCCCTTTGAACGGTCGTGTAGGCTCCCACTGTACAGCCATCAGACTTGTAACTGTAAAACAAAGATTTCTCTAGAACAACAAAAAAGCTTCCATCCTTTTCCTTAGGAGTCGAGAGGCTGAGAGTCGCCTGCATTGCAGGGGCTGCGTGTGCTGGCTATAGGCTTCAGACAGCCACCGTACCACAGGTTTTAAGGCAGAAAAGCCTTGTTACAATATAGCCCTAGATCAGTCTGCCCCCCTAAGGAACGTAGTCTTAGCCCCTGGACCAGTTTTCCAGATTTTAAAGTGTGAATTCTTGCCTAATCTTCTCGAGAACATTACAAATCTGTGACTCTCACAAAGGAATGCTTTCAATTTTCTGATTTTTCACTTAAGTATTTTCTGTCACTTATAATCCTGAAAAATCTTTTTTTTAGGAAATATAAGAAAGCATGGTTGTTGTTAAAACCTGCCTTCCTGCCCATCACAAATAAAGCTATTTTCTTCTCTTAAGTGTCCTGAGAAATCACCAGGTAATTAAGGGAAGATACTTATTAATAAACATATGTATACGCTGCAATTACCAGGCGTACCTGAATGAACATATGCATTTCTGCTCACACAGTGTGGTCATTGGCTAGACTGGCTTTCTGTTCGACAAGGCTGAATTCTTAATTGCCCTTCTTTGTTTTGACCACTCTTGCCTAAACATTTACTGCTCCATAGAAGTGCTTTCTATGTTTGTTATTAAAGCTTCTTCCACTCGGGGTTAGGGTCTGTCTCCTTCCACAGGCCACCGAGACCAAACAGAAAAGGCCTGGCAATGCAAACAGTCCCTGAATTATGATACCTATTACTTTTTATTAGTAGTAAAAACAAAAAGAAGCAAGGAACAATTCTATTTATGCAGAGCACTTAGAACATAAATAATAATAAAATGCTGAAACTCTAAAACTACTTACATAATATTAATTTAATTCTAATAAAAAGTAGCTTTAGGTCTTGCCTCTGTGATAGCAAATGTGATGCCGTTTCGTTGTCATCCAATATTTATACCCAAAAAACATTTTTGGTTTGGGAAATAAAGTAGTGATAAAAAATTACAGTCTTTGAATATCAGGCTTTGACTAGTCCCCTGCTGCCCTTTATTGTATGTTTCAGTAAAATACAGTACATCTTGCTGTTTTATTTCATTGTTTGTGGCCCGTGCAAAATCCTAATGTCCAGCTGCCCAGCGTAAATGAACAACAAATCAGAAGAACCAGAGAGACACTTTAACTGATTAAACTGGATCTGGAATTTTCCTTTTACTGCTGAATTATCACCTTATTGCAATTATTTTTACACACTGTGATTCTTTTTATACATTGCAATTATTTCTGCAAAATTCAGGGGAGACGTCAGTCAGAGGGCTTGGGTTGTAGCGCTCCGTCTTCCAATATCAAGCCCAGTACAAAATTCAGCCTTTATATTCTAAAAGTATGTTGTTTTCTCCCTAAAATTATTTATATCAGCTGATTAGTAGAGCTTGGTAATCAGGTCTTTAAAAAAATTGTTTTTTATTTTACTCAAGTTTCATCATGACTTTTTTTGTAAAAGCTATTTGGCTTAAGGAACTTTATCATAATTTGAAGGCAAGCAACATTATCTTCTCACAAAACAACATAAAAGACAAAATAGAATGGGATATAATTCACATCTCACCCATAGAGTGAGTTAGAGCTAGATAAAGGGGTTATGGCACATGTGTGCAAGTAAAGAAAATATTAGTGCAATCAAGTTTGGGACAGAAAAATTAACACACGATAAGGAATACACACCTTCTGAAAATGAAGGCTACACAAGGTTTCTACCAATATCAGAGATATCTTGATCAAGTCCAAGCATATATAGAGAAAGCAGAAACCCAGAGCAGCCGTGTACGGATGCATGAATTGTGCACTGCACAACTCCAGGGGCAGCCATTCATGTAGAATGATGCCTTGATTAGGTCTCACTAACTTTGTGCCTTCTGTTTAGGAACATATTATTGTGAAAAAGTTCAAACAGAATCTACTTTTTTAGGGCCTGAGATAAAAAGTGTTGCTGAGTCAAAGTAAACAGATATGCATTAAATCCACTGAATTTTGTTGGCTACACAAGAAGAAAACAAAATTTCTACATTAGAGGGGCCTATGTACACTTACACCTGAATGGATTCTTAAGGTATACAAGAGAGCAATTGTGCAATGCTTTGGAACGTTCGCTACCAAGAGACAAGTAACGTGCTGTCACACATGGTCACTTTCCAGACTTAACAGTGACTCTGGTCAGAGTTCCCACTGTTCAGTGATACTGGAGTAGCCTTTTTTTGTACTTAAAGGTAATAAAATGACTTTTTTTTTTTTTCCAAAAAATTATACTATGCAGCTTTGTCACCAATTAGGATTCACCTTTTTTTTAACCTCACATTTTAATTAATAATGTTTAAGTGCATCTGGGGAAGGGACTCACATATTTAAAGCTTCATTCTAATATTAATAAAAGAAAGTAAAAATTCAGATGTCAAAGCAATTCAGATGGCAAGTTTTTACCTACAGAGCGATTTCTACTGAGTTTGTCAGGGTCTCTTCTTACTTTAAAATATACACATATAAGTCCACATAAATATAAAAATATATATCTGGTCTTGTCACCTGCTATTTATAGGCAAATATTTAAACCTTCTGAATGATTAAATCTCAAGTGACCTACACATGTTAACACACGCTGGAGAAGGGCTTTTGACTGTTGTCTTTAATGACTTTGGTTTCCGTGGACTGAACAAACTTGCCTGGATCACAGCTGATGCCAACTGTTCAATCATAACATCAGGATCAGTTTAAGAGGCACTTCCTGAGTGCAGAGCAACTCTGCCATAGTTGGGCAGGTTCAAATCTTTCCTCACAGACCTCAGCCAGGCTTCTGGGTGACAGCACCCTCTGCACGCACACAGCCAGGAGAATCCAACCCCCTTTGTGGGGACACACACACACAGGCATTCAGATATTCGACCTGTGAGCTTGTGCAGAAAAGTCAAGGACTCCTCTTTTGTGGTGAGGGATGTATCGATTATATAACTCAGTTTAAGAAAAGAAGGAAAGAATTCCTTTGCAGAACAGGCTCCCGTCTGTTGGCATATTTGTGGCATGGATATTGCTGGAATTCTCAGAGTGCTGGGGTGCAGGCAAATGATTAACACGTCTCCATAAATCACCGCAGATTTAAGATTTAAATACACACTAAAAATGGCAGAGGCTCTCAGGTCTTCTATTTATAAATGCGGTCTTTCTTTTTCTTTTGCTTCTCCCCCACTCCCCGCCCATTTGGATCAAAGAGAGAATTCCAAGCAGACTGAAAAACAATGGTAAATGTTTGCATTGCTGAAATTCACGCTGGTGCCATAAGTGGATTTAAGGCAGACTGGGCTCTATAAACAAAATAAAAAGATGGCATCCAAATGAAAATATGGAGAGAAAAATACTGGGGGAGAAAATGCTTCAGAGAAGCAGTCTGGTTAGTTGTAAAATGACTTTAAATTAGGCTTTAAAAAGGATTGCTAAATCTTGACACATATATGAGCAGCTTATTATCATGCAATTGTGCAGTAGTTGCTTGATCTTGTTACTGATTCGTCACATATGAATAAATGATTAATTACCAGAAAGGCTAAAACAGAGTAGAGTGAGAGTAGTGAGGCTCACCCTGAAAGAGGGGCTTAAACACGTTTATTGCCCTTTAAGTGCATTTCATTAAGGCCAATTAAGGACTTTCATGTCTTATTAGAAAAATGAAGTGGATTTATGAGGTTTTCGTAGGTTGTAAATGCTGGGGCTAGCAGATACAAAACCGCGCAGAAATGGTAGTTAAGAGCTAAGAAAATATACACAAATGCTCCCAGAAAAACAAATATTTAATGGCAGTAAAAAAAAAAGCTGGTTCAACATGAAGGCGATCTTTAAATAAAAGAAAGGGTATCATTTTTCTTTCCTATCATCTACTCTCTATAAACTTCAGGATTTGGTGCAGTTTGGCAATCTAATTCAGGTGGGGGAGGGAAAGCACAGCTAACCCTAAAATGCCCAACAGCCACTAAATCCTTCCTCAAAACAAAAGTATACACCCTTAAAAAAAATGCTCTTTTAATTCTAGGGTGAGAAACAGATTCTTGAAAGAGAGGAAGCCCGGAAGTAAATGTAACACTGACGTGGCTGTTAATAAACAAACAGCAAGCAAAATTCACGGGCGGCGGTTAGAGACCCACTCGCGCCTGGCTTCCCCTCTTCCTGTCCCGTCAGATGGTGTCGGAACACCAGCCCTACCAAATGGTTGTTATACACCCTGGATTCCTTCACTCGTTTTCAAGGAAAATCACCATGACAGGTGAGCAAGCATGCTCTGCAGCCCTTTGGGAGTGATGATCACCCCACATCGTTCTAAGCGTGTGCTGATCTCTTTGCTCACCAATTAAGCATTTCCTTTACTCTTCACACACACACACACACACTCAATGTTTTCTCAGGAGATTCCTGAAGCCTTGTCAAATGCAGGGACATGCAGTTACGAATGTTTGGTTAAATGCACATTTTTTTACACTCACCATCATGGACAGCCTCAACCCTTGATCACATCCCTCTTGAATAAATAACTTATAGCCATATGAAATTGCGTCAAGAAAATGTACAGTGACAATTCTTGAAGCTCAACTCTCTCTTCCAAAAATAAAAAATGTAATATTGGCAAGTCAAGAGATGGTGTCTTCTTGATCTTTTTTTTTTTTAATTCAAGAGACGTGCCATACAGCAGCACACGAAAGATATCCAAAACCCACCGACAGCGTTACAGCACACACATATGCATTTAAAATCAACGCTTCCGTTTTTCTTATTTAAAACCCATTTGCCACCACAGAAAAGACTGAAGATGGAATTTTAGCACATCTTCAAGAGCAGTGGCAAATTTTTCCTGCTGAGAACCTTTAAAATAGTATTACTAGCAGATCTAACAGCAGGAAGTCAGACTAACTGTGCTATTTTAGAAGAAAAGATGAGGAGGTAGTCAATGGTATTTATGAAGGTGAAATTTATGAAATTGCAGGTAAAGTCCTATAGGTGCATCCCTGAGCAAAAATTACAACAAATCCATAAGACAGCAAACAAAATATTAATTTCTGTGTTCATAGTGTAACTCTATTTTGTTCAGTGAATTTGATTTTCCAAATAAATAACGGCCTGGACAGAGACCTAAAGCAACTAGCCATGTATCTGTTCAGACTCTGCAAAGAATTTTATTGAACTGAAATGTGATGAGCATCTGTCCTTGGTGATTTATTCCAAACAGCGGAGATGTTATAAAATGAACACATTGCATCTCCTGCTATAAAAGAGAAACAAAATGATCTTTTAGTTAATATCCAATCAAACTTCAAGACACCTTATGGAACACAAAGATTTCATGGGATCATTTCATTCCGTTGCACCTCAATGCGAAACCAGGATTCACGGAAGAATTTCTAAAATGTAAAGCTAAATGTGCACAGCCAGTCTTGTTTTTTCCAGATCAACAGATGCCACTTGATTTTTATTTTTATTTTGACAATCCAAAATGTAGGCCCAGGCTAGGGTGCTAATTACCAATAAGTTCTTATTAAAGAAGCAAGAGCGCTTTTTCAGAAAGTTCAATACCAATTTGGGCCTCAGGGTCACTGAGTTACAAATAGGAGTGGAACCTTTTCAAGTTCAGGTGCAATAGACTGTTTCTGGGAGAAGGGCTGCTAAAAAAGAGAAAAGGGGCCGGGAAGGTTGGGTTTAAAAGCCTCCAAAGACTTCCAGCACGTTTTATTCCACAAAAGAATTTTCAGATACCTGAGGACAGATAAATCCCAAGTAGATTAATGCCCACAGGATTAGCACGAGGACATTAAAATTACAACTTGCACCCCAAATATTTTCACAGTAACTCAGTTCTAGATTGTCAGATCAAAACAATAGAAGTTTTATCTAATTTGTTCAATTTATTTTTAAGGAGTTGATTAAATCCAAGGAATTAAACTTGCAAGTGATGAAAAGGTAATTTCTGTTGATATCCAGCTCAGAAAAAAAAAAGATCTCAAATTATTAGAGTTTAGAGCAAAATGAGATTTTAATATCAGAAGAGAACAGTTTCTACTGAATCATAGAACTAACTCTGCCAACATAGCAGAGACAAGATAAGAGAGGATTTAGCATATTCAAACAGAGCTGGACAATTTCAGACCCAAAGTGGCCTGATTTCTCTCTGCATTTTCTAGGTTAGTTGTCCATAAATCTTCAGTGTAATGAACAAGCTGCCAAGTTTTGCCCTTTCCTTTAGGCTGTTCAAATCCTAATGACATTCTATAGTTAGAATTTCACTGGATATGTTTGGCATACCTTGTACGCACGGTCAGACAGAGCTTTGTGGTGCTACTTTGGTGTAGACGGTTTTCAAATAGACGGGAGACTTTAAGGAAAGGGACATAAATCTGATCCATTTTTACAAAATTCAGAAATCTTCCAGCCTCATTTTAAAACAACTAACAATATTCCAGAGGTGATCTGTGGGCTGAAGGCTGAGCTCACAGACTGCCATTCTGCACACTCCGTTCAGCCACACACGTGTTTTGGTAAGGTGTCACAGTGCTTTTAAATCTAGCAAGCCAATGTAAATTTAAAAATCTGGTATTTTCTCAGGCTTCTGGCTTCTTTTGAAAAATTGGAATATCTGGATCACTTGATCCAAACTCTGTACGGCAATGGTCAGCTGGAACATGGCATGTGGTCTTTCTTTAGCTCCAAACCCATGCATCCCAGACTCATTATCACTCATTATCTTATCACTGCCCACTCCTCACATACGTGTGGCCCTTGAGTTTGGTCCCCAGACTCACCGTCTCTGATCCTGTTCTTCATGTCCCTTTAGAGTCTCACGCATCTTAGTTGGATGAACTGTTAACCAGAAAGAAAGAAGAAATGAGAGATGCCTTATTTAGGGACTATGTGACCTACCTAAAAGTTGATTACAAAATAAAGTTCTGAATATTGACTTATCACATTTTCAGCCTCTTATACTAGAGATCAGCAAACTATTGCCCATGGATAGAACAAATCCTGCCACCATCTGGTTTTGTAAATAAAGTTTTATTGGAACACAGCCCATTCATTTGCTTACATGTTCTGTGGCTGCTTCACAGTACAACTCTGAAAGACTTGCAAAGCCTAAATGTTTACTATCTGGCCCTTTACAGAAAACGTGAGCCAAACCCTCATTCTCTAGCTTTAGGGATGGGCTCCCACGTCCAGGACCCACAAATGACAGTGAAACGTCACCCCGTCACCACTGCCCCTTCCCAGTGTGCTTCACATCTGCTAAGATCACCTGTTAAAGTCAGTAACGATCTCTTTTCTTGGGGGTGGGATTGGTCACGGTTCCAAATTCGGAAAGTATTCCTTTAGTAAAATATTTCCTCAGTATCTAGACTCTAAGGCTTGAAATTTCCTTTGTTAGCCATGTTGGGAAACATCTATTTTAACAGTCATTTATGAACTGTCTATATCCTGTTAACAGCAATTTATAACTGGCTTTCTAAAATAATACATTTGGGGGATGAACCTGCAGGCTGTCTTGCCCTCTGCTTCACAGAGCAGACGTTTAGTGAGCGCATGCCCCGTCTGGCTCCATGTTACATGGAGCCCTGGGGGTCCCAAGGACATAGAGAAGCCTGCAGCACTGAAAGCAGATGGACAGATGATGTCCTTCCACCAAAACCAACAGGAAATCTGAACACCCACCAGCATCTACATAGGGTTTCCCCTGGCCCTACGTTGTACCAGTACCAGGAATTTCACACTATCTCACACTCACAGGAACCCCAGGAGGTAGGCACTGTGATCCTCCCATTTTACAGAGGAGTAAACTGAGGCTGGTTTATAGAGCTTCAGGAATTTACTCAAGTCATGAAGCAGAAAAGACTAGAATTCAGGTCTGTCTGACTGCAGAGTTGTGAAGCTGGACAGATCGCCACTGGGACACACTACTTTTCCAGCTGCAGAAATTGAATGGTGGACAACCATTCCGGCTGGCTGGGATTACAGCCTTGGGACTTGGGTCCAGAGTTGCTCAAAGTTGCTTTTAGGAAAAAGGTCATGTAGACACTGTGCTGTGGAAAGCGAAGCACCTTCTGTTTAGCTATAATTCACCCTTCCGTTTGAACTGTAGCTGTAATTCTGATGAACAGGGAGAGCAAATATCTAAAGATTCGAGAATATGAACAAATCTCAATGAACAAAGTTATCCCAGAGGGGAGTGCTTCTGAGCTGTGTCTGTGTATATTTAGCATCTCTTCTGGTTGGTGAACTTTTTTTTTTTTTTAATACTGATTTATTTGGCTGCACCAGGCCTTAGCAGCAGCACACAGGCTCTTCAGTTGCAACCGGTGGGATCTAGTTCTCTGACCAGGGATCAAACCCAGGCCCCCTGCACTGGAAGCATGGATTCTTAGCCCCTGGACCAGCACAGAAATTTGTAGTTGGTGAACTTCTTAAGTTGCTTTTCATTCCTTGTTCCGTCAAGGACAGTCAGACTTATTGCCTGACCTCCTCTTCCCCTGCCCCTTAACCAGCAGAATGGAATCCAATATTCCTCACCCACTGGGAACTCAACCCAACATGCATTTGCTGAAACATTCCAGAAATCCACGACCTCCTCTAAGCTGGAGAACCAAGTCTCCCCTTGGTCAACTAAGAAGTCTCTGGATAAGGAACTGAAACTGTTCTTAGTCAAAGTCCGTGGCTTTGCGTGAGGACAAAATGTCAAAGAAGCTAAAAAGGAAAGACGCTTTCTGCAGTTCCTCATCTTCCTGGGGAGGACGGTTATTTTGTTTTGTTTTTGTTTTCTCTTTGTTCAGCTTCATTCAGCCCCTGTCTTATCACTTAGAGGAGAACCAGGGTTTGTGTCTGAAATACAGGTCTTTGTATTTTGTTTTACATCTTCCTACCCAAAGAAGAACATTCCCATTCTATGAGCTTTCTGAAAGAAAACCCCCTTTTTAGTGGTGGAGGCACATGGGCTGAGGCAGGCGCCTGGGGAGGAATGTGTCCTAAAGACACATTCCTCATAATCAAGGATAATTCAAAAGGGAAACAGTGACCGCACATCCGCGGGAGCCAACAGAAGCCTAATCCCCAGCCCAGCGCTGCAGACGGGGACGCAGGCTGCCGCAAAGCCAGGGCAGACGCCGGGGAAGGGGCCAGCCTCAAGCCCAGCAGAAGCCCAGTCCAGAGCTTGGCATCTGGGCCCTTCCACTGCCAACCCTGCCTCGCGAGTGGCCACAGTGCTTGGCTCCTGTGCAGAAAACAGCAGAGGACGAGGCTGCAGAGGTCCAGGCTCCATCCTGCCAGCAACAGGACGAGGCGATGCCAAGAGGGGGCTACAGTGCCAAGCGGGTGCCAGTGTGCCTTGGAACACAGCTTTTATATTTTCTGAAGGGACAACAGAATTCCTGCAAAAAGGGGAGGCCAGATCCAACACTCAGAACCATTTCTCCCATTTTCCTTTTACAAAAAAAAAAAAAAAAGCCATTCCTACCCACAGTCCGTTTCTTTTTTACGAGACTCAGGGGGCCAGCCCCGCTTCTGCTCTGCTCCTGTAGCCTGTAACCTCACGTCAAAGCTGAGCTGACACCCGGTTTCACACACGTGACTAAGCTTGCATTGTTGACCTCTGTATTATTATTTGCCTTTATCCGGTTTCCAGAAGTGTGCACCCAGCGGCAGGGAGGAGGCAGAACCTGGGGGGTGGGGAACCGCCTGAGGCGCCATCTTGGTTACTAGCTGAGCAAGCCATTCAGACCCTGGATTTTAGTAGGAGGCTTTCAAGGATCCAGTACTCTATTTGTGAGACGGTTTTTCTGCAGTTATTCAACCTGGAAAACTGTAAGGAAACTGGAACATTAAAAGACCAGAAGAAGTGAAATAAACTACACTCTATGATTTCTTAAAATACCACAAATCAGGAAAAAATAAAAACAGGTGGGGAGGGTGGGTAGGAGCCCTTTGTCCATTCACATTAGATAAAGGCAGAGAATGGATCAACAAAATACAGTGGGGGCATGGAGACAGAGCCTTCTTTGTCTCACTCAAAGGAATGCTCAGACTTGCCAACCAGAAGAGCTCAAACATGGCATACTTTTGGTAAGAAAATGCAAAATCTCTTGTCATCCTGGGGAATATCTTGATTTTGTCACTTCATTCCAGGTCTCAGAGAAGACGAGTAAATCTGGGATTATCTTATGCAAGACTTTGGATGTGAAAATCAAAGACATTTTATTTACAGATGGGCTCTCATCTTCCTTTTCAAAGTCTTGATTAGTAGACACATACTAAGGTCACATGTTAAAATCTTCTTAACTCTGCTTATATGACCTCTTACAGATCAATGTTTCTCTGGTGGAACATCTGAATGATTGATCAGTGAAACAGAGGGACAGACCCTTCAACATCCTGAAATGCCATTCTTACACAATTCTTGAGGGAAAAAAAAGCTTCCCCAGGTAACCATGGCATTTCCCCTGCTCCCAACTGTGAGCCACATAGCACACACCACTCAAGACCCTCATCTTACTGTTCCCTTCCCATGACGTGCTTTTGCTTGTCTTATTCCTCTCCTCACTGACTTCCTCCTCAGACATTCTTTTCAAAGCTCAGTCTAAGGAAGTTACAAGCCTTTTTCAGAGACCTTTCTTTTTCTACAGATCTTCCTCCATTTCCGGGCACTACCTTGGAGCTCAGTATCTGATCACATTGCCTCATCTCTTAGCAGTTCTCACTTAAGTACAAGTCATGCAGTGGTGGTCTCCTTGGAGGGAAGAAGTCATGGCTTCCAGTTTTCTTTTGCTTTCCACAACATCTGGCCCAGGGCTGGGCCCTTGATGACAATATTTCAGAAAAGATTACTTGCTTTTCAAATTGAAATTTATCACTATAAGGAATTTATGTCCATGTGGATCATGAAATATAAAGCTTTGGACAAGACAAGCGTTATAGATCTGTCAAAAATTAATATTTGAATGGTGACTTAGTATCATTTATGGGTTCTGGCTATGTAAACAGAAGGCTGGGGTTCAAAGAAGAGGAACCTGAGCTCAAAGGAGCTTGTGTCTAACACCCAGGGGTGCAATAACAAACACTTGAGCTTTGGTCCTATGTACTTACTGCGGAAAAAAGACACAAGCATCTCACTGGGGCCACAGTGACCACAACCTCGGGAATCCTGCCAAATATTACTGCACAGTCCTTGTATAGGATTTTTAAAAATTGTTTAATGATACCTAAATTCACTTCAGTGGCATCCTTGAGGAAAGGTACTTCAAGATGTTTTTCTTGAGGAGTTTCCAGAGCCCTAATTCATCTGAAACTGTTACTCTACTATCAAGAAAAAAAAAAAAATCAAGAAAATCAACAGTAAATGCTAATTTAATTTAATGCTTATCTCAGGACTGTCTCTCAAATGTCTAAAGAGGTTTTATTTTACCTTATTTTATTTTAATAGTAACATCATATGAAAAGCCAACACCAGTCTGCAAAATTACCGGCTATCAACTGAAACAAAGAACAGAAGAGGAACCAGGGCAGTTGGTTTAAACACTTCCAGCAATGCCAGCAGAAAGGAGGTTTATTCAGAGCTGAAATATCAATGTCATTTCATGTCAGATGTCAACATGTCAAAATAATTGTGTTTTGTTGCAATAATAAAATAAAATTCCTTCTTTTATTTTCTTTCTTCATAAATGCATATACCACAAAAAGCAAGCACTTCCAAAATATTAATTAATATGTCTTTCCACTTAGGAACAAAACATAGTCTCTGAGTGTAGTATGGGTACCTGGTGATAGAAAAGATGTTAAGACTATTCAGTAGCCAGTTGCTAGGCTGTGAAGAGACTATTAGCTGAGTATTTTTCTCTTCTTTCCATATTCCAACAGCCTCCGAACCTTAACTCTAATCCTGACATTAGCTGTAACTTACCACTTCATAGTAGAGACGTCTGTTTTACAACAGTTGAAGGAAAGATGATTCTTTTTAGAAGTGTGGTCTACTAACATACAAAGCATTGCCACTTGTAATTTCATGCATCCTCGCACTCCTTGACAAGACTTTTGATCCACGCTGAGTGGACACAAGCAAAATGACCCCTGAAGGAACCAGGGCAGGGTTTCTACCCATTGAGTGCAACAGAACCAGGACACTTGTATCTTATTTATAGGATCCCTCTTTTTTTCAAGGAATCATTCCAGTCTTTTGCAAGGGCCTTTGTAGAGAGTGAAAATGAAATTCATCTAGGTACTTTCACTAAGAAACAAAATGGGGCTTTAATAAAGAAAAAGTTTACTTGCTTTTTAAATTGGCCCAGTGTGGCTTTTAGCTTTCTGTGTATCGCAGGAAATAAAGCTTTAGGCAAGACAAAGATATTCGCACCTCTGCCAAAAATTAATATATTTTTTAATGGTAAATTAACATCAAAAGTTTTATTCATATTAGTGATGGTCTGACCTCCAACTGTTCACAGTCATGTCCAATCCACACACACAGAAGGAGAAAATCTGTCTGCTATGAATGTTCAATTTGTTCAATTCCCTGCCATGTCTTTTCAGCTGCTAATGGTGCTCTATGAACAGATGATGACTTGAGTGGGAAGAAAAACCAACAGGGATAAACTACTTCAAATTTTTTGAGGTGGTAATTTAGGTAAGCTTTACCATAATGTTTATATGTATATGTATGTGTAATTTTAAAGCCACAACCCGCTTCCAAAAATGGATAATTTTTAAAATAAAATCTTCTGTTGTTTTGAAAGCACTGTGTCTGCCATGTTAGAGGCTGAATCTTCCAACGCAACTGAACAAATATTTACTGAATACCCACGATGTGCCAGGTTTAGGGAGTTTTGTAGGGGAGGGAGAGTGGGAGAATGCCAGGGAGTTGCAAAAATGATGAGGTCTGTTTGATTAAATTCCATAGAGAACCTAGAAAGATGCCACCCAGCCCAGATCCAGACACACAAAAGGAACTACAGAGTGTGTATGGGCTCAGTTGTGTCCAGCTCTTTGTGACCCCAGGGACTGCAGCCTGCCAGGCTTCTCTGTCCATGGGATTTCCCAGACAAGAATGCTAGGGTGGGTCGCCATTTCCTCCTCCAGGGGATCTTTCTGACCCAGGGATCGAACCCATGTCTCCTGCAGCTTCTCTATTGCAGTTGGATTCTTTGCCACCGAGCCATCAGAGTGGATACAGGGTAGCTAGAACCTATCCTGAAATCTAATAAAGTCCAAACCCAAGCTGAGTTGCCGATGAGAGTAGAGCCGTTTCATCAACTTCCTATATGTTCTTTCTCTAGGAAATCTTTATATGGCAACAAAGATAACAAAAAGATCTCAGGTGGGGGATAGGAAGGCCTGAAGTCGCAGCCAGTGCCATGGTAAGGAGAGACCCAGCAAAGGCAAAATAGAGAGACAACTGACGCTCCCCCTGGGAGAGCGAGAACACGAAGGGAGGCTGACTCAGAAACCGGGTTTCAAGATTCACATGAACTCCTGTCACATCTCCGTTTACAAATTATCTGGGGTGGGAAATTGTCAGAGAGCTCTCCTCCAAACAGAGCTCTCTGACAATTATACAGATTGTCATTAAACAGATAATACATTTTATTATCACAAAATGTATATACTAGGAAACAAATTCGATCATCACCTTTTTAATCTACATTTATGGAGATTTCTGTAAGTGCACATTTACAGGAATCGTGTGGCATCGGCATTCTGGCCTCTTCCTCCTGCTCCCCTTCGGGTTCACTGGTGGGGGCTTCCTCCCCATCTCCCTGCTGGGTCCTCCCCCTCCGTCTGATCCTCAGAGTCCGGGTCCTCCTCTTTTCTACCTACACGCGCTCTCTGACTTCTAAATACCACCTCCCTGCTATTTATTCCCCAGTTTATCATCTTCCCAAGACCTCTGTTCCGAGCTTTAAATGCCTACTCAGTATCATCCCTAGTAGCCAAAAGTCAACACCCCCAAAACTTGTGTTCTTCCCTCCCAACGCTTACGTCGCCAGGGCCTTCCTGTCACTGGTGGGCACTGGCTATGTCTGATTGTCAGCGCCATCCTCGATGCCTCTCTTTCTCTCCCAACCCACGACTACACGGTAGGCAAATCCTGTCGGCTGAACCTTTAAGAATATGCTCTAGGATGAAACCGCTCTTCGCCCCCTCCACCTGGATGACTCTAACCGGCTCTTTCGGAGTCTGCTTCTCGCCTTGTCCCGTATCTGTTCTCACCACAGCAGCAGGGGCGATCCTTCTGGAACGCAGGTCAGGTCGTGTCATTCCTCAGCTCAGAACCCTCCAGTGGCTCCCATTTCATGCAGAGGAGAAACCGAAACCCACGAGGCCCACGAGGAATCTGGCTTCCGGTTACCTCCCCAGACGCGTCTCTCTCGCCGTCTCAGCCCACTCCCACCGCGTTCTCCTTTGGATCCTAGCACCTGCTGCTTCTGCTGCCGGGAATGCCTTTTCCCTGGAATTCCACCGTTAGGTCTCTCATTTCATTAAGGCCTAACCTGTCTTATTTGAAATTGCAAACTACGTCTCCCGCTATTCTGCTTTACTTCTTTTTCCCGTTGCAGACATGGCTTTCTAATAGCCTCTATAATTGACTTGTGTGGCTTGTTTATTGTTTAATGTCAATCTACCTCTTTAGAATATAAGCGCTCCAAGGCAGGAATCTTCATTTTTTCATTTCATTTTTGTATCCTAAGCACCTAAAACAGTGTCTGACTCATAGCAGGTATTGAACAAATATTTTAAATGAATTTTATTCGATAAATGTTTATTTAATATGTTGAATTTATTGGGTACCCAAACTTATCTAGGGGCTTCCCAGGTGGCGCTACTGATAAAAAACCCACCTGCCAATGCAGGAGACGTAAGATACGCGGTTCAATCCCTGCGTCAGGAGGTCCCTTGAAGAAGGGCGTGGCAACCGACTCCAGTATTCTTGCTTGGAATCCCATGGACAGAGGAGCTTGGTGGGCTACAGTCCATGGGGCCATAAAGTGTTGGACATGCCTGAAGTAACTTAGCACACACACAAACTTCTCTAGGCATTGGGCAAATATCAGTGAATAACGTCCCTGTCTTCATGGAACTTATATTCTAGTGAAGGGAAGGAGAAAATTAACAAGTAAACAAGATAATTTCAAATGACAATAAAGACATGAAAAACAACCAGGCTAAAATGAGAGTTATGGAGAGGCATCTTTAAATGGGATGATCAAAGCAGTCTTCTCTGAAGAAATGCCCTTTAGGTTGAAATCTGAATAAAAAGAAGGGACCAAACCACAGAGACTTTTGCAGAAAGCACTTTTGGCCAAAGGGACACGTCGAGAAAAGATCTACGACAAGGACAATATTAGCTAAGCAAGTAGTGAAAAGAAGGGCAATATAGCTGGTCAAAGTCTATAAGATGGAGAGGTAGAAGACAAATCTGAAAAGCGATCAGAGGCCAGGCTACGTAGGTGTTGTATGCCGTGGTAAAGCGTTTGAAATTTAGTCTATATATAACTTAATCTGATTAACATTATAAAAATTTTATTCTGGTTACTTAGTGGAGAACGGATTGAGGAAGAAGAAGGGTTAAGAAGAATGATAAAGGTGGGAGGCTTATTCTTCTGGCAATCGGTAAATAGATAAACTGGGGGGAAACAGTCCACTACAAAACAACTTCTGCTGGATAGTTTAGAGCAAACATGCTTTTGAATACACTGTTGAGCTCACAAGAAAATAAGGAAAAACCACTAGGGTAAAAAATATTTTAACAGGTAATAAAAACCAAAATGCTAAGGAAACTTGGGAGTCAAGTTTATTGAAGGTACAAGTCCACACACGAACCTAGAGATGTGAGAAGTAACAGCCAGTCACACAAACAGAAGACGGGCCTTGAGCACACACACTGTAGAGGGCCGGAAGTCAGGTCCCTGCACAGTGATGGTGCTCTCAGAGAGGCCACATTCTCAAGGGAGAATGAGCAAGAAAAAAAGACTCACCTGCCTATCACAAAAGGAGTCATCAGAAAAACTGGTCCATTCTTAAGTCTGGATATTAGAATAATTGCAATAGAAATAATAGTCTCTAAAACTTGTTAAAACCCTGCCTTCAAATGAGCCTATATATCAGCTGCAAAACTGAGATGATAGATATACAAACATAGATGCAAATATATGGATACAAATATAGATATAGTCACAGATATAGATGTATCTAGGAGAAGGAAATGGCAACCCACTCCAGTATTCCTGCCTGGAGAATCCCAGGGACAGAGGAGCCTGGTGGGCTGCCATCTATGGGGTCACACAGAGTCAAACACGACTGAAGGACTTAGCAGCAGCAGCATAGATGTATCTAAGAGAGGGAAAACAATCCTAAAGTTTATTGCATCAAATAAAACAGTCTGAATTACATAAAATTACAAGGAAGTTAATAAATTAACCATTCTAGTGGGAAAGTGAAAAAATTTATCTTAGTAATTAAAAGCTCAAAATCAGTAAGGATATAGATTTGGACAGCAAAATCAGCAATCTTGTCTTCAGTTCAGTTCGGTTCAGTCACTCGGTCTTGTCTGACTCTTTGCAATCCCATGAATTGCAGCATGCCAGGCCTCCCTGTCCATCACCAACACCCAGAGTTCACCCAAACTCATGTGCATCAAGTTGGTGATGCCATCCAGCCATCTCATCCTCTGTCGTCCCCTTCTCCTCCTGCCCTCAATCCCTCCCAGAATCAGGGTCTTTTCCAATGAGTCAGCTCTTCGCATGAGGTGGCCAAAGTATTGGAATGTCAGCCTCAGCATCAGTCCTTCCAATGAACACCCAGGACTGGTCTCCTTTAGGATGGACTGGTTGGATCGCTTTGCAGTCCAAGGGACTTGTGAGAGTCTTCTCTAACACCACAGTTCAAAAGCATCAATTCTCGGCGCTCAGCTTTCTTCACAGTCCAACTCTCACATCCATACATGACCACTGGAAAAACCATAGCCTTGTCTAGACAGACCTTTGTTTTAATGGACCTATAAAGATCCCTGTTCCAAACAACCAGAGAGTAACATTGTCTCAAACACATATGGAGCATTTACAACAAATGATCCATTATCAGGGTACAAAGTATTAATTAATTTCGAAAGATATTATCCTACATTTCATATTCCCCCACCACAATGCAATTAAGTTCAAAAAATAACAAATGGCTAACTTTTAAAAATATATGTCTTGACATTTAAAGTATTCATCTAGATTACTCAGCAATCAAAGCAAATGTTTAAATACTACAAGCCAAAATACATGGGATACATAGTATTTTTTAAAAGTTTGTTACAGAAAGGATGACATTTAGTGAACAAAATGTCCAAAGTAAAAGTTAGAAAAGTAAAGAGAATCAATATCAATAAAACAGAAGGAAGAAAAAGTATTAAATGCTATACTCATTAATAATTCATTAATATTAAATGGACATAATAATAAACAATGCCAGAAAAATATATTAGTTAAGAAAGAAGAACACAAATAAGCAATGTTGTAAATAAAAATGGAGTTACAGAAATTTAGACATAGAAAATAAAAACATAATCAGAACACCATGAACATTAGGTTAATAATTTAAAACTTAAATGAAATGGACAAATTCCACTAAAAGTATACAACTTAATAAAACTGATTCAAGAAGAGATAGAGAACACCTATAGGACTGTAAATCTTTTCAAACATTGTATCTGTGTCTATAAAAATATTCCCTCAAAATACTGCCAGGCTGAGATAGCTTTATAGGTGAACGATCTTAATCTTCAGGGAACAAAATATTTTTAATTTATATAGAAAATACAAAGAGGAAACAACTACTAACTCATTTTATGAAACTTGCATAATATTTAAATTTAATTTATGCAAGGAAAATATAAGTCAATCTCACTCATTCATACGGGTGCGAAATTATGAACAAAATATTAACAAATTAAATTCAGTTTTATAATTTTTTGAATGAAATGCACCTGAATCCAGATGAATTTACCCCAGGAATGCAAATCTAGTTTAATTATATAAAGTTTTATAATTCACCAATTTTTTTTAAATCCGTAAAACCAAATGATAGTCTCAATGTGTGCCAAAAAAAAACAACCATTCTTGACAAAAATTAATGGCAAATTAGAAAACAGAGGTAACTTCCTTAAACAGAAAAAGGAGTCTACAGATTCTACAGTCATGAAGCTTATAAAATATTGGGATCATTGTCTTTAAATTAGATGGATGGCATCACCCACTCGATGGACATGAGTTTAAGCAAGCTCCGGGAGTTGGTGATGGACAGGGAAGCTTGGTGTGCTGCAGTCCATGGGGTCACAAAGGGTCGGACACCACTGAGTGACTGAACTGAACTGTCTTTAAATGAAAAAGAAAACAAGATCATATCTTTCAATTTATTAAAGAACAGAAGTTTAGAAAAGGGTGTCCCTGGTGGCTCAGCACTAAAGAATCCACCTGCGATGCAGGAGATGTGAGTTCGATCCCTGGGTTGGGACAATTCCCTGGAGAAGGAATGGGAACCCATTCCTGTATTCTTGCCTGGAAAATCCCATGGACAGAGGAGCCTGGTGGACTAAGGCTCCATGAGAACACCTATGAGGTTGCAAAAGTTGGACGTGACTTAGCAACTAAACTATCACACTACCACAGTTTAGAAAGTAAGAAGAAAAGCTATAGTACTTAACATACAATATGATTTTTTACATAGAAAACTCTGACAAGTCAGACAAAAACAAATACTGCATGATACCACTATGTATGAAATGTAAAAAGTACAAAAAAAATCAATGAATTTAACAAAAAAGAAGCAGTTACAGATACAGAGAACAAACTAGTGGTTACCGGTGATGAGAGGGAAGGGGCAGAGGTAATATAAGGATAGGGATTTGGAGGCACAGACTGTTAGGTATAAAATAAGCTACAAGCATCTATTGTACAACATGGGTAATATAACTAATATTTTACAATAACTATAAATGGATTATAACCTTTAAAAATTATGAATCACTCACTATATTGTACACTTGTAACATGTAAAATAGGTACAGCAACTATACTTCAATTAAAAATTAAAGTTTAAAAATGAAAATTAATTAAAATGAAATTTTTAAAAAGATGCAAAAATACAAGTTCTGCAACTTGGAAGTGTCAAGGGAAAGGGAAACTGAGAAAGAGATCGTGTCAATGTCATGCGTCAATGGACGCATTGATCAAGCATGGTAACTTTCAAACTAGAAACAGTGGAATAAGAGATAATAAAACATTAAACCAGAAGAAAAAAGAAAATACTAATAAATCTACAAATTATTCTTAAAGCAAAATTTAAATAAGATATTTGTTTAATATACAAAAATTATGTCAATAAAATTAAATAATAAACAAAATGAATTATATTACATAAGCCAGCAACAAACATGAAATTTTTAAAAGACCATTTGCATGCTGAAATATTTAGCGATGAAATAATAATAATATCTAAGATTTACTTCAAAATAATAGGGAAGAAATAATAGTAATATGGGGTAAAAGAGCTGATGGAAATATAGATGAAATAAGACAGGCCATGTAATGACAGTTGTTAAAGTTGGTTGATGAATAAACTGAGTATAAAACTTTTCTGTATGTATTTGTATGCTCAATTTTTTTTTTTTGTAATAAGAAAAAATTTAAGATACTATTTACTGGCAGAATGTACTAGAAGAAGGATTCCCAGGTAGCTCAGTGGTATAGAATCTGCCTGCCACGCAGGAGATGCAGGTTTGACTCCTGGGTCAGAAAGGTCCCCTGGAGTAGGAAATAGCAACCCACTCCAGTATTCTTTTCCTGGGAAATCAGGAAAACTTTCTTATTTGTCCATGTAAAATAGAAAAGCTTCATGGCAAAAGCAAAACAAACAAACAAAAACACCAAAGTAAAGACAAAATACTAATGTCAAACTGGAAAAAAGAATTTGTAACATATCACAGACATAGGGCAAACTCCCTAATGTACAGAGCTCCTAAAAGTTAAAACCAATAATCCAGTAGAAAAAAAATGTATATATATATATATATATATATAAACAGACTGCTCACAGAAATGAAACGATGCTCAACCTTGCTCATAAAAAAAGTAAAAAATTAAAACTACACTGAAGGTCCATCAGATCAGAACTACCTATCAGATCAGAAAAAAGTCCAGATCATAATAGCACAATCTGCTAAGAAGTCTATGGGAAAACAAGCAGTCTCCTATACTCATCATGGGATGTAAAAGTAATATCACCCATGGAGACAAATTTATCATTATTTAGCAAAATTTCATAGGAATACTTGATCCAGCAATGCTACTTCTAAGACTCTGTTTTAAAGATGCATGGCAAAATACAAATAAAATAATGTAGGTAATAACCTATTCATTGGGCTTCCCTGGTATCTGAGCTGGTAAAGAATCTGCCTGCAATGCAGAAGATCCCGGTTTGATTCCTGGGTCAGGAAGTTCCCCTGGAGAAGGGTTAGGCTAACAACACCAATATTCCTGGGCTTCCTTGATGGCTCAGATGGTAAAGAATCCGCCTGCAATGCAAGAGACCTGGGATCGACCCCTGGGTTGGGAAGACCCCCTGGAGGAAGGCACGGCAACCCACTCCAGTGTTCTTGCCTGGAGAACCCCATGGACAGGCTGGCAGACTACAATCCATGGGGTCACAAAGAGTCAGACACGACTGAGCAACTAAACACAAGCTATTCATTGGGCTGTTATTTTCAATACCAAAGACTGGAAATAACCCAAAAGTCCACTATTGGGGACTGCTTGTATAAACTGTGGTACACCCACACAATGTGAGATAATGCATTTATAGCAATGAATAAGTTGTTAAAAAGCAAAACTCTGAATGTTGATGTAGAATTATCTCCAGATATATATTGGTAAACAAGAAAAGCAACATGCAAAAAATAATTTATTGTTTGTTATAGTCCTTTTAAACTTTTATTATCACTGTATGCTAACTATAAACACATTACTATACAGAAGGGGGGGAAATAAAAATTTTATGTAGCTATTTTTATCTTTGAAAAGAAACAATAAAAAAGCAAATTGGAAACTTTTTTTAAAAGGTTACCTCTGAGGGATATAGGGAAGAGGATGGAGGAAGGGATGTGGTAGAGGTCAGACCTCAGCGAACATATCTTGTTAATATAGCTTTGATTTTGGAACTATGTAAATTTTAAAATAAAATTAAATCAAAATGGAATCATTAGTGCTTCAAAACTGAAAATAGACTGAAAGAAATGAATCTAAGATTTCCCCGATGGCTGAAAGGTAAAGAATCTGCCTGCAATGCAGGAGACGCAGGAGATGCAGCTTTGATCCCTGGGTTGGGAAGATTCCCTGGAGAAGGAAATGGCAACCCACTCCAGTATTCTTGCCTGGGAAACCCCATGGACAAGGAGCCTGCAGGCTACAGTCCACAGGGTCACAAAGAGTCAGACACGACCAAGCTCACACGCATGCAGATACCCAATTGGCGGCATAATAACTTACAGAAAACGACTTCAATTGACTCCAAAACATTCTATCTCGAGTGTATACCTCCCTAGCAGATATATCCTAAAAACAAAAAGAGTCAAAAGAAATCAATTTTCTTTCAGTACTCTTCTTGCTAATCAAAGTGCTAGTATTGCTATTTTTACTGAAGCACAATTGACTTACAACTATGTCATTTCCAAGTGCACAGCACAGTGATCCAATTTTTTATAGATTATACCGTTCACATGTTACACAATACTGGCTGTGTATCTCCCCGAGCTGTGCGGTGACCTCTGTCGTTGACTCACTGCACACAGTGCACTTTGTGTCTCTCAGCCCCCAACCCCTATCTTGCCCCCGTCTTTTCCCTCTCCCCACTGGAAGCCACGTGTTTGCTCTCTGTATGTGTGAGTCTGTTCCTATTTTGTTATATATGTTAGCTTGATTTTTTTAGATTTCACATAAAAGTGATTCCATACAGTATTTGTCTTTCTCTGACTTACTTCACAAGCATAATACTCTCTAGGACCATCTGCATTATTGCAAATGGTAGAACTTCATTCTTTTCATGGCTAAGTAGTATTCCACTGTGTGTATTAATACACACTGCGTCTTCTCTACCCATTCGTCAGTTGATGGGCAGCTGGGTTGCTCCCATGTCTTGGCTAATGTAAATAATGCTGCTGTGAACACTGGCATGTATGTATCTTTTTATTATTATTTATTTTAATTGGAGGCTAATTACTTTATAATATTGTGGTGGCTCTTGCCATACATGGACATGAATCAGCCATGGGTGCACATGTGTCCCCCATCCTGAAACTCCCTCCCACCTCCCTCCCCACCCCATCCCTCTGAGTGGTCCCAGAGCATGAGCTTTGGGTGCCCTGCTTCATGCATCTAATTTGCACTGGTCCTCTACTTTACATATGGCAATATACAGGTTTCAAAGCTAGTCTCTCAAATCATCCCACCCTCGCCTTCTCCCACATAGTACAAAAGTCTGTTCTTTACCTCTGGGTCTCTTGCTGTCTTGCATATAGGGTCATCATTATCATCTTTATAAATTTGATATATATAAGTTAATATACTGTATTGGTCTTTCTCTTTCTGACTTACTTCACTCTGTATAATAGGCTCCAGTTTCATCCACCTCATTGAACTGACTCAAATGAATTCTTTTTTATAGCTGAGTAATATTCCATTGGGTATATGTACCACAACTTCTTTATTGGGTTCATCTGCTGATGGACATCTAGGTTGCTTCCATGTCCTAGCTATTGTAAACAGGGGATGTATGTATCTTTTAGAATTAATTTTTTTAAATTTTATTTTATTTAACTTTACAATATTGTATTGGTTTTCCCATATATCAAAATGAATCTGCCACAGGTATACATGTGTTCCCCATCCTGAACCCTCCTCCCTCCTCCCTCCCCATACCATCCCTCTGGGTCGTCCCAGTGCACCAGCCCTAAGCATCCAGTATCGTGCATCGAACCTGGACTAGCGACTCGTTTCATATATGATATTATACATATTTCAATGCCATTATCCCAAATCATCCCACCCTCTCCCTCTCCCACAGAGTCCAAAACACTGTTCTATACATCAGTGTCTGTTTTGCTGTCTCATATACAGGGTTATTGTTACCATCTTTCTAAATTCCGTATATATGTGTTAGTATACTGTATTGGTGTTTTTCCTTCTGGCTTACTTCACTCTGTATCATAGGCTCCAGTTTCATCCACCTCATTAGAACTGATTCAAATGTATTCTTTTTAATGGCTGAGTAATACTCCATTGTGTATATGTACCACAGCTTTCTTATCCATTCATCTGCTGACGGACATCTAGGTTGCTTCCATGTCCTGGCTATTATAAACAGTGCTGCGATGAACATTGGGGTACAGGTGTCTCTTTCAATTCTGGTTTCCTCAGTGTGTATGCTCAGCAGTGGGATTGCTGGATCATAAGGCAGTTCTAGTTTCAGTTTTTTAAGGAATTTCCACACTGTTCTCCATAGTGGCTGTACTAGTTTGCATTCCCACCAACAGTGTAAGAGGGTTCCCTTTTCTCCACACCCTCTCCAGCATTTATTGCTTGTAGACTTTTGGATCGCAGCCATTCTGACTGGCGTGAAATGGTACCTCATAGTGGTTTTGATTTGCATTTCTCTGATAATGAGTGATGTTGAGCATCTTTTCATGTGTTTGTTAGCCATCTGTATGTCTTCTTTGGAGAAATGTCTATTTAGTTCTTTGGCCCATTTTTTGATTGGGTCATTTATTTTTCTGGAATTGAGCTGTAGGAGTTGCTTGTATATTTTTGAGATTAGTTATTTGTCTGTTGCTTCATTTGCTATTATTTTCTCCCATTCTGAAGGCTGTCTTTTCACCTTGCTTATAGTTTCCTTTGTTGTGCAGAAGCTTTTAAGTTTAATTAGGTCCCATTTGTTTATTTTTGCTTTTATTTCCAATATTCTGGGAGGTGGGTCATAGAGGATCCTGCTGTGATATATGTCGGAGAGTGTTTTGCCTATGTTCTCCTCTAGGAGTTTTATAGTTTCTGGTCTGACGTTTAGATCTTTAATCCACTTTGAGTTTATTTTTGTGTATGGTGTTAGAAAGTGTTCTAGTTTCATTCTTTTACAAGTGGTTGACTAGTTTTCCCAGCACCACTTGTTAAAGAGATGGTCTTTTCTCCATTGTATATTCTTGCCTCCTTTGTCAAAGATAAGGTGTCCATATGTGCGTGGATTTATCTCTGGGCTTTCTATTTTGTTCCATTGATCTATATTTCTGTCTTTGTGCCAGTACCATACTGTCTTGATGACTGTGGCTTTGTAGTAGAGCCTGAACTCAGGCAGGTTGATTCCTCCAGTTCAATTCTTCTTTCTCAAGATAGCTTTGGCTATTTGAGGTTTTCTTGTATTTCCATACAAATTGTGAAATTATTTGTTCTAGCTCTGTGAAGAATACCGTTGGTAGCTTGATAGGGATTGCATTGAATCTATAGATTGCTTTGGGTAGTATACTCATTTTCACTATATTGATTCTTCCAATCCATGAACATGCTATATTTCTCCATCTATTAGTGTCCTCTTTGATTTCTTTCACCAGTGTTTCATCAGATAAGATCATTCACTCAGTCGTGTCCGACTCTTTGCGACCCCATGAATCGCAGCATGCCAGGCCTCCCTGTCCATCACCAACTCCCGGAATTCACCCAGACTCACATCCATCGAGTCAGTGATGCCATCCAGCCATCTCATCCTCTGTCATCCCCTTCTCCTCCTGCCCCCAATCCCTTCCAGCATCAGAGTCTTTTCCAATGAGTCAACTCTTCACATGAGGTGGCCAAAGTACTGGAGTTTCAGCTTTAACATCATTCCTTCCAAAGAAATCCCAGGGCTGATCGCCTTCAGAATGGACTGGTTGGATCTCCTTGCAGTCCAAGGGACTCTCAAGAGTCTTCTCCAACACCACAGTTCAAAAGCATCAATTCTTCGGCACTCAGCTTTCTTCACAGTCCAACTCTCACATCCATACGTGACCACAGGAAAAACCATAGCCTTGACTAGACAAACCTTTGTTGGCAAAGTAATGTCTCTGCTTTTGAATATGCTATCTAGGTTGGTCATAACTTTCCTTCCAAGGAGTAAGTGTCTTTTAATTTCATTTTAATTTCCAGTGTTTTATAGTTTTCTATATATAGGTATTTAGTTTATTTAGGTAGATATATTCCTGAGTATTTTATTCTTTTCGTTGCAGTGGTGAATGGAATTGTTTCCTTAATTTCTCTTTCTGTTTTCTCATTATTAGTGTATAGGAATGCAAGGGATTTCTGTGTGTTGATTTTATATCCTGCAACTTTACTATATTCATTGATTAGTTCTAGTAATTTTCTGGTGGAGTCTTTAGGGTTTTCTATGTAGAGGATCATGTCATCTGCAAACAGTGAGAGTTTTACTTCTTCTTTTCCAATTTGGATTCCTTCTATTTCTTTTTCTGCTCTGACTGCTGTGGCCAAAACTTCCAAAACTATGTTGAATAGTAATGGTGAAAGTGGGCACCCTTGTCTTGTTCCTGACTTTAGAGGAAATGCTTTCAACTTTTCACCATTGAGGATAATGTTTGCTGTGGGTTTGTCATATATAGCTTTTATTATGTTGAGGTATGTTCCTTCTATTTCTGCTTTTTGAAGAGTTTTTATCATAAATGGATGCTGAATTTTGTCAAAGGCTTTCTCTGCATCTATTGAGATAATCATATGGTTTTTATTTTTCAATTTGTTAATGTGGTGTATTACATTGATTGATTTGCAGATATTGAAGAATCCTTGATATTGAAGAACCCTTGCATCCCTGGGATAAAGCCCACTTGGTCATGATGTGTGATCTTTTTAATGTGTTGTTGGATTCTGATTGCTAGAATTTTGTTAAGGATTTTTGCATCTATGTTCATCAGTGATATTGGCCTATAGTTTTCTTTTTTTGTGGCATCTTTGTCAGGTTTTGGTATTAGGGTGATGGTGGCCTCATAGAATGAGTTTGGAAGTTTACCTTCCTCTGCAATTTTCTGGAAGAGTTTGAGTAGGATAGGTGTTAGCTCTTCTCTAAATTTTTGGTAGAATTCAGCTGTGAAGCCGTCCGGACCTGGGCTTTTGTTTTCTGGAAGATTTCTGATTACAGTTTCAATTTCCGTGCTTGTGATGGGTCTGTTAAGATTTTCTATTTCTTCCTGGTCCAGTTTTGGAAAGTTGTACTTTTCTAAGAATTTGTCCATTTCTTCCACGTTGTCCATTTTATTGCCATGTAATTGCTGATAGTAGTCTCTTATGATCCTTTGTATTTCTGTGCTGTCTGTTGTGATCTCTCCATTTTCATTTCTAATTTTATTGATTTGATTTTTCTCTCTTTGTTTCTTGATGAGTCTGGCTAATGGTTTGTCAATTTTATTTTTCCTTTCAAAGAACCAGCTTTTGGCTTTGTTGATTTCTGCTATGGTCCCTTTTGTTTCTTTTGCATTTATTTCTGCCCTAATTTTTAAGATTTCTTTCCTTCTACTAACCCTGGGGTTCTTCATTTCTTCCTTTTCTAGTTGCTTTAGGGGTAGAGTTCGATTATTTACTTGACTTTTTTCTTGTTTCTTGAGGTATGCCTGTATTGCTATGAACTTTCCCCTTAGGACTGCTTTTACAGTGTCCCACAGGTTTTGGGTTGTTGTGTTTTCATTTTCATTCGTTTCTATGCAAATTTTGATTTCTTTTTTGATTTCTTTTGTGATTTGTTGGTTATTCAGCAGTGTGTTGCTCAGCCTCCATATGTTGGAATTTTTAATAGTTTTTCTCCTGTAATTGAGATCTAATCTTACTGCATTGTGGTCAGAAAAGATGCTTGGAATGATTTCAATTTTTTTGAATTTACCAGGTCTAGATTTATGGCCCAGGATGTGATCTATCCTGGAGAAAGTTCCATGTGCACTTGAGAAAAAGGTGAAATTCATTGTTTTGGGATGAAATGTCCTATAGATATCAATTAGGTCTAACTGGTCTATTGTATCATTTAAAGTTTGTGTTTCCTTGTTAATTTTCTGTTTTGTTGATCTATCCATAGGTGTGAGTGGGGTATTAAAGTCTCCCACTATTATTGTGTTATTGTTAATTTCTCCTTTCATACTTGTTTGTATTTGTCTTACATATTGAGGTACTCCTATGTTGGGTGCATATATATTTATAATTATTATATCTTCTTCTTGGATTGATCCTTTAACCATTATGTAGTGACCTTCTTTGTCTCTTTTCACAGCCTTTGTTTTAAAGTCTATTTTATCTGATATGAGTATTGCTACTCCTGCTTTCTTTTGGTCCCTATTTGCATGGGAAATCTTTTTCTGGCCCTTCACTTTCAGTCTGTATGTGTCCCCTGTTTTGAGGTGGGTCTCTTGTAGACAACATATGTAGGGGTCTTGTTTTTGTATCCATTCAGCCAGTCTTTGTCTTTTGGTTGGGGCATTCAACCCACTTACATTTAAGGTAATTATTGATAAGTATGATCCCGTTGCCATTTACTTTATTGTTTTGGGTTCGAATTTATACACCCTTTTTGTGTTTCCTGTCTAGAGAATATCCTTTAGTATTTGTTGGAGAGCTGGTTTGGTGGTGCAGAATTCTCTCAGCTTTTGCTTGTCTGAAAAGCTTTTGATTTCTCCTTCATATTTGAATGAGATCCTTGCTGGGTACAATAATCTGGGCTGTAGGTTATTTTCTTTCATCATTTTAAGTATGTCTTGCCATTCCCTCCTGGCTTGAAGAGTTTCAATTGAAAGATCAGCTGTTATCCCTATGGGAATTCCCTTGTGTGTTATTTGTTGTTTTTCCCTTGCTGCTTTTAATATTTGTTCTTTGTGTTTGATCTTTGTTAATTTGATTAATATGTGTCTTGGGGTGTTTCATCTTGGGTTTATCCTGTTTGGGACTCTCTGGGTTTCTTGGACTTGAGTGATTATTTCCTTCCCCATTTTAGGGAAGTTTTCAACTATTATCTCCTCAAGTATTTTCTCATGGTCTTTCTTTTTGTCTTCTTCTTCTGGGACCCCTATGATTCAAATGTTGTAGCGTTTAATATTGTCCTGGAGGTCTCTGAGATTGTCCTCATTTTTTTAAATTTGTTTTTCTTTTTTCCTCTCTTATTCATTTATTTCTACCATTCTATCTTCTAATTCACTAATCCTATCTTCTGCCTCTGTTATTCTACTATTTGTTGCCTCCAGAGTGTTTTTGATCTCATTTATTGCATTATTCATTATATATTGACTCTTTTTTATTTCTTCTAGGTCCTTATTAAACCTTTCTTGCATCTTCTCAATCCTTGTCTCCAGGCTATTTATCTGTGATTCCATTTTGATTTCAAGATTTTGGATCAATTTCACTATCATTATTTGGAATTCTTTGTCAGGTAGATTCCCTATCTCTTCCTCTTTTGTTTAGTTTGGTGGGCATTTATCCTGTTCCTTTATCTTCTGGGTATTCCTCTGTCTCTTCATCTTGTTTAAATTGCTGAGTTTGGAGTGTCCTTTCTGTATTCTGGCAGTTTTTGGAGTTCTCTTTATTGTGGCATTTCCTCACTCTGTGTGGGTTTGTACAGGTGGCTTGTCAAGGTTTCTTGGTTAGGGAAGCTTGTGTCAGTGTTCTGGTGGGTGGAGCTGTATTTCTTCTCTCTGGAGTGCAATGAAGTGTCCAGTAATGAGTTATGAGATGTCTACGGTTTGGGGGTGACTTAGGGCAGCCTGTATATTGGAGCTCAGGGCTGTGTTCCTGTGTTGCTGGAGAATCTGCTTGGTATGTCTTGCCCTGGAACTTGTTGGCTCTTGTGTGGTGCTTGGTTTCAGTGTAGGTATGGAGGCATTTGATGAGCTCCTGTCAATTAATGTTCCCTGGAGTCAGGGTTTGGACTTAAGCCTCCTGCTTCCAGTTATCGGTCTTATTTTTACAGTAGTCTCAAAACTTCTCCTTCTATACAGCACCATTGATAAAACATCTAGGTTAAAGATGAAAAGTTTCTCCACCATGAGGGTCACCCAGAGAGGTTCACAGCATTAAATGGAGAAGAGAAGAGGGAGGAGGGAGTTAGAGGTGACCCGAATGAGATGAAGTGGAATCAACAGAGGAGAGAGTGGGCTAACCAGTAATCACTTCCTTATGTGCACTCCACAACTGGACCACTCAGAGATGTTCACGGAGTTATACAGAGAAGAGAAGAGGGAGGAAGGAGACAGAGGTGGCCAGGAGGATAAAAGGAGGGAATGAAAAGGAGAGAGACAGATCCAGCCAGTAATCAGTTCCCTAAGTGTTCTCCACCGTCTGGAGCACAGAAATTCACAGAGTTGGGTAGAGTAGAGAAGGGTTAGGGAGGAGACACAGGCGACCTGGTGGAAAAAAAGGAGAGTCCGAAGGGGGAGAGAACAGTCGAGCCAGTAATCTCGCTCCCTAGTAAAAAATGGGTACTGAAGATTGGGTTCTTAAAGGTACAGAATTGGTAACAAATACCTAAAAGCAAAAATTAAAAATCTAGAGTAGAGTTTGGAATTTCAAAAATACAATGTTAAAGAAAAGAAGAAGAAAAAGAAAGAGAAAAACAAAAACAAAAACAAAAACAAAGTCACAAAAATTATAAAGAAGATATAGGTACGAAATTGATAACAAATACCAAAAAGCATAAATTAAAAATCTAGAGTAGAGTTTGGAATTTCAGGAATACAATGTTAAAGAAAAGATGAAGAGAAAGAAAGAGAGAAAAAAAAAGTCACAAAAGTTATTTAAAAAAATATAGGTACACAATTGATAACAAATACCAAAAAGCTAAAATTAAAAATCTAGAGCAGAGTTTGGAATTTCAAAAATACAATGTTAAAGAAAAGAAGAAAAGGAAAAAAAAAAAAAAAGGCCACAAAAGTTATATATATATATATGAAGTTTGCTTTTTTTAAAAAAAAGGGTCTTTTTTTTTTTGCAAAGTAATAGTAGGTTATAAAAGTGAAAATTAAAGGAATAATAGAGGACTTAAAATTTTTTTTTTAATTTAAAAAAAAAGAAAGAATGATCGTAAAAATTGTAAAAATATATATAGGACTTTCTCTGATGTTGTTGTGGGTATTGTGTGTTCAGTTCATTTTTGGCTAGTTCCTTGTTCCGGCTTATATTTCTCAAGATCTATAGGCCCCTTCCTATGTAGTCGGTACTAACCACGGGGTTTTAATCTATTGCCTGTCGCTTCCAAGGCGGTTCCCTCTGTTATAGCTTCTTCTGTTTCCTGGTCTCTTCAGTGTCTGATTTCCGCCCTAATACAAAGGGGGCGGTGGTGGACACCTTTTTTTTTTTTTTTAAGGCTCACTTGTTCAGTTGTGCTGTGGGGAGGGAGGGACGCTGCAAATAAATAAGACTGGCATGTGCTAGCAGTGCCTCAGCCACACTGGGCCTGCCCCCACTCACGGCGCGTGTAGCCTCCCTGCCCACACTGCTCAGGCTCTAGATTGCTCTGCCAGGAACCATCCGCGGCCCGTCCTGGGCTGCCTGCATCTCCCAGGTCCAAGCCGCTCAGGTTCAGGCACTCAGGTAGTCCTCAGAGGCACAGACTCGGTTGGGCCTGTGTTTTGGGCCCTTTCCAGGTCCGAGCAGCTCAGACAAGAAAGACAAGACATATACTTGTCTTTCAATGATGAGGTGTTTGGCGAGCGCGGTTGTTGCGACTTATCACCTCCCCGCTGCTTGGTTATCTGGGTGTACAACCGGCGCACCTTCTCAGGTGGATGTTGACTATCCAGAACCCCAAGAAGTTTTAGTTAGCATAGAAGGCTGCTTACAGTTTTGTAGATATTACAGTTTTGTGGATAATGTCTCTCTGGGGCTGCGATTGCCCCCTTCTGTCTCTGGCTGCCTGTCACCGGAGGGGGACGGTCTGCAGCTGGCTATCTCTGTACAGTCTTTTGTTCCGTGCATGGGCCTGGCGGTGTCTTAGGTTAGGGCTGGCTTTTCGCATGGTAGATATCCCACAGTCTGGTTTGCTAGCCCAAATTATTTCTCTCAGGTAGCGCTCAGGGTATTCAGGCCAGATCCTTACTCTAAGCGATGCAGCCCGTGCCACGCCTCCCTGCCCAGCCCCTCTTGCTAATGGCAGATGCAGGCGTCTGCACTGCTTCTCCGCTGGGGGAGTTACCGTAGGGCTCGTAATCTGTGGATTTTAATTGTTTATTTATTTTTCCTCCCTGTTATGTTGCCCTCTGTGCTTCCAAGGCTTGGCACAGACTCGGCAGTGAGAATGTTTCCTGGTTTTTGGAAACTTCTCTCTTTTTAAGTCTCCCTTCCCGGGACGGAGCTCCATTCCTCCCTCTTTTGTCTCTTTTTTTGTCTTTTATATTTTTTCCTACCTCCTTTCGAAGACAATGGGTTGCTTTTCTGGGTGCCTGATGTCCTCTGCCAGCATTCAGAAGTTGTTTTGTGTAATTTACTCAGCGTTTAAATGTTCTTTTGATGAATTTGTGGGCGAGAAAGTGTTCTCCCCATCCTATTCCTCTGCCATCTTAGCTCCTCCCCCTAGAATTAATGTTTTTACTTATTCCAAATATATACCCAGGAGTAGAATTTCTGGATTACATGGTAGTTCTCTTTTCAGATTTTTTGAGGAAACTTCTTACTGTTTTCCATAGTGGTTGCACCAATTTACACTCCTACCAACTGTGTCTAATGAGACATCACTTGTCAGAATGCCCATCATAAAGATGGCTACAAATAACAAATGTGGGTGAGGATGTGGGGGAAATGAAACTGAGGTTCTCTTTTAGGAGTTTTATGGCTTTAGGCCTTACATTTGTGTCTTTAATCCATGTTAGGCTTATTTTTATTTAAAAATAAGGAGGGAATGAATTTAAACAAAAATATTTTGTTTACAAATAAGGAAATGTGAGAAAATGCCCTAATCTCATTCTTTTACATGTAGGTATTCCATTTAATAAGAACAACTTATTAAAAAGATTGCTTTTTCTCCATTGATATTCTCGCCTCCTTTGTCATAGATTAATTGATCATAGGTGTGTTCATTTATTTCTGGGTTCTCTTTTATGTTCTGTTGATTTGTGAGTCTGTTTTTATGCCAGCACCAAGCTATTTTTGATTACTCTCAGTTCAGTTCAGTCACTCAGTCGTGTCCGACTCTTTGCGACCCCATGAATCACAGCATGCCAGGCCTCCCTGTCCATCACCGACTCCCAGAGTTCACTCAAACTCATGTCCATCGAATCAGTGATGCCTTCCAGCCATCTCATCCTCTGTCATCCCCTTCTCCTCCTGCCCCCAATCCCTGCCAGCTTCAGAGTCTTTTCCAATGAGTCAACTCTTCACATGAGGTGGCCAAAGTATTGGAGTTTCAGCTTTAGCATCATTCCTTCCAAAGAACACCCAGGACTGATCTCCTTTAGAATGGACTGGTTGGATCTCCTTGCAGTCCAAGGGACTCTCAAGAGTCTTCTCCAACACCACAGTTCAAAAGCATCAATTCTTCAGTGCTCAGCTTTCTTCACAGTCCAACTCTCACATCCTATAGCTTTGCAGTATTGTCTGAAGTCAGGGAGTCAGCTTTATTCTTTTCTTCTCAAGATTGCTTTGGCAATTCAGGGTCTTTTGTGCTGCCCAATAAATTTTAGGATTATTTGTTCTAGTTCTGTGAAAAATGTCGTGGTTATTTTACTAGCGATTGCATTAAAGCTATAGATTGCTTTGGGTGGGATGGACACTAGCAGTGAAATTGAGTTTTTAGTAAAAAAAAAAAAAAAAAAAAACTCCCAGCAAGCAAATTTTCAAGACCAGACAGCTTCACAGGAGAATTACACCAAATATACAAAGAGCTAATACCTATCATCAAACCAGTCCAAAAAGCTGAAGAAGCTGAAACACTCCCAATTTTATTCTATGAGGCCACCGTTCTATGACCCCAAAGCCAAGGACCCCTCAAAAAAGAAAATTACGGGCCAGTATCTCTGATGATAAAGACACACACACACACACAAACCGAATCGAATGATATATAAAAAGGATCATACACCGTGACCAAGTGAGATTTATCTCAGGAATGCAAGAATAGTTCACTATTCACAAATCAACCAATATGATAAACCACATTAACAAAAGAAAGGATAGGGACTCCCCTAGTGTAGCAGTGTCAAGAATCTTCCTGCCAGTGCAGGGGACACAGGTTCCATCCCTGGCCCAGGAAGATTCCACATGCCAGGGGGCAGTAAGCCCTGTGCGCCACAGCTACTGAAGCCCGTGCACCCAGAGCCCACAGGCCACAATGAGAGAGGACCCCACAGTGAGGAGCCGGTGCCCCGCTCCAGAGACCAGCCTCTGCTCACCACAGGTAGAGAAAACCCGCACACCACGATGAAGGTCCAGCACAGCCCAAATACAAGAAATAAAAAATTTATTAAAGGAAAGGATAAAAATCACATTGTCATCTCAACATGTGCAGAAAAAGCATTTGACAAAAGTCAACATGCATTCATGATAAAAGCTCTCATCAAAGTTGGTATAAAGGGGACATATCTCAACATAATAAAGACCCTTTACAACAAACCCACAGGTAACATCATACTCAATGGTGAAAAGACGAAGTCTTTTCTTTTAAAATCAGAAACAGGAGGAGGATACCCACTCTCACTCTTTCTATTTTATATAGTCTTGGACATCCTAGTCACAGAAATCAGATAAGAAAAAGAAATAAAAGTCAGCCAAATTAGGAGAAAAGAAGTGAAACTGCCATTATTTTGAGGACTTGATACTATTGGGTTCGCCAAAAATTTCCTTCAGTTCATTAAGCAAAAATAAAAGACATATTTTTAATTTTCACCAAGAACTTTACTGAACAACATACTCGCCTTTTTGTTCCACTACCTGCTGCCATTTTTCAGGCAGCTTCATAATTCCATCTTCCCAAAACTTTTTATCTTCTTTGAGCAAAGAACTGTTTCAGGTGCCTTTTACAGTCTTCCAGGGAACTGAAAGGTTTTTTTTTTTTTTCCCACTAAGAGAATTTTGTGAAGACCAAAATAAATGAAACTCTGAAGGTACAATGTCTGGTGAATATGGTGGGTTAATGAGAACTCAGCTAACCAATAACAGTTTTTGCCTGGTTATCAAAGAAATGTGCAGTCCTGCTTTATCCTGATAGAAGATTAAGTATTTTCTGTTGACTAATTTCAGACACTTTTCATCGAGTACTGCTTTCAGTTGGTCTAACTGGGAGCAGTACTTTTGGAATTAATCATTTGATTTTCCAGAAGGAACTTGTAATAGAGGACTCCCTTCCAATCCCACCACAAACACAACATCCCCTTCTTTGGATGAGACTGGCCTTTGGCCTGGTTGGTAGTGGTGGTTCATTTCACTTCCCCGCAATGTCTTCCATTCCACATTATTGTACGGTATCCACTTTTCATCACTTGTCACAATTTGTTTTTAAAATGAACACTTTCCTTATGTTTAAGTAGAGAATCATGTGTAAAAATACAGTCAAGAAGGTATTTTCCATTTATGTGGACCCCAAACATAAACGTGATTAACATAACCAGCTGATACAATTGATTTTCAACATTTGATTTGGATATTTTGAGTATTTGAGCTATCTCCCACATGATATAATGTTGATTGTTCTCAATTAATGTCTCAGTTTGATTGCTGTCAACTTCAACTGGCCTACCTGACTGTGGAGCACTGTCCAGTGAGAAGTCTGCAGCAGGAAACTTGGCAGCCACTTTGACACATTTGGTCAGTCATGGCATCTTCTCCACATGCTGTACAAATCTATTTTTGTGTTTTAGTTGCATTTTTACCTTTCTTAAAGTAATAAAGCATAATATCCCAATAATGCTTTTTTCTTCCATGTTCAATATTAAAGTGGCTATACAAAAATTCACCAATTTGGTGAGCTTTTTAAAAATGCATGCTGATATAACAGTTGTCACAATACCATCTAATAAAATTATTTTGAATGAAATTAAAGACTACTGAGGGCTGAGTCATCTTACAGAAAAATCCGTATTAACCTTGTGACCAACCCAATATTTGTTACTCATAAAACTATAGAATATCAGTGAAAAAATTTGAAAATAATAAAAAGAAATGAAAAGATATCCCAAGTTCTTGCACTGGAAGAATTAGTATTATTATTTTGAAAGCATTAATATTATAAGATAATGCAAATAGTTGTGCCCTTATGAACCAAAATTTGGGGAGTAAAAGAAAAAGTAAACAATCAAAGTCAAGTTGAAACTTTATAAACTGAAGTTTGAGTTTGAAAATCCTCATAATATTCTCTCTTTTACAAAATTTCACATTTCCTAGTTCTGTCCACTTTAAAGCCCTTGAAAGCGATGGTGACCCAACATAGTCCTCAAAATTAAGGCTTTTAAAAAGGCCTTATTTGCTAAAGAAGGAATAAAGGCTTTTTGGAGAAATTACTTCTGATAGCTCTGGGGTTGGATATGTACAAGATAAGCTTAGAATAGTTTTTGTGCCAAAAAGGAAGAAAGTTGTAAAAGAATAAAGGAATCATCTCAAAAGGACACAGGAACCAACTTAAAAGAATTCCCACTGGGCTAAGATGCAACAACTGGAGCATTATAAAGAATAATAACACAAACATTGCTAAAACATATCAAACATATAAAACTCTATAGATAATATTGATATTGATAAAATTTCATATCACCACTGAAAGTTGGTAAGACATTGACTAATTACTCTGAACATCAATAAATCCACTGAAAGAGTGAAACATTTATTCTGCATTTTCATACACATATTTCCAGAGTAATCAAACAAAAAAAATTACATAAAAGGAAAGTATACTTTACAGAAAAATTTCGGGTAATGAATACAGAAGGAAGGAGAGAATCAGAAAATAACCATTCTTGTACTACTTAGTGAAATAATAGAATGAGGTAATAATCATCAAGAGCACTGGGCTGGTTAATCTCTGTCCATCCCCAATTCTCTGTCCTTCGCTGCGCTGCCCTGTCACCCAGGTATGACTGCAAAGAACTGCTTCTTCATGAATAGCGCCCGCAGGGGGATCGGGGGCAGGGAGAGAGACGAGGGTCATTCCTCCCACTGCAGCTCAGGCTGCCTGTCTGACAGTGCTTGCTTTTCCCTTTGGCCACAGCTTTCTTCAGGGGGTCCATCTTCTACCCTTGTAATACACATTAGTTAAAAAAAAAAAATGAAGTAATGAGAAAAGGAAGAGGAACCTGAGATCAAATTGCCAGCATTCATTGGATCATAGAGAAAGCAAGGGAATTCTGGAAAAATATCTACTCCTGCTTCACTGACTATGCTAAAGCCTTTGACTGTGTGGATCACAAGAAACTGGAAAATTCTTCAAGAGATGGGCATACCAGACCACCTCACCTGCCTCCTGAGAAATCTGTATGTGGGACAAGAAGCAACAGTTAGAACCAGACATGGAACAATGACTGGTTCAAAATTGGGAAAGGAGTACAACAAGGCTTTATATTGTCACCTGCTTAATTTAACTTATATGCAGAGGGCATCATGCTACATGCCAGGCTGGATAAATTACAAGCTGGAATCAAGATGCCATGAGAGATTTCAACAATCTCACCAGCCTCACAGCAGGAAGTGAAGAGGAACGGAAGAGCCTCTTGAAGAGGGTGAAAGAGAAGAGTGAAAAAGCTGGCTTGAAACTAATTCAAAAAATGAAGATCTTGGCATCTGGTCCCATCACTTCACACAAAAAAGAAGGGGGAAAAGTAGAAGCAGTGACAGATTTTATTCTCTTGGGTTACAAAATTACTGCAGACCATGACTGCAGTCATGAAATTAAAAGATGCTTCTGCTTGGAAGGAAAGATATGACAAACCTGGACAGCATACTGAAAAGCAGAGGCATCACTTTGCTGACAAAGGTCTGTCTAGTCAAACTATGGTTTTTCCAGTAGCCATGTATGGAAGTGAGAGTTGGACCATAAAGAAGGCTGAGTGCAGAAGAATTGGTGCTCTTGTCTTGTGGTGCTGAGAGTCCCTTGGACTGCAAGGAGATCAACCAGTCCATCTTAAAGAAAATCAACCCTGAATATTCATTAGAAGGACTGATGCTGAAGCTGAAGCTCCAATACTTTGGCCACATGGTGCAAAGAGCCAACTCATTAGAAAAGACCCTGATGCTGGGAAAGATTGAAGGCAAAAGAAGGGAGTGCAGAGGATGAGATGGTCAGATAGCACCACCGACTCAATGAACAAGAATTTGAGCAAACTCCAGGAGATAGTGGAGGACAGAGGAGCCTGGCACACTGCAGTCTGTGGGGTCCCAAAGGGTCAGACACGACTTAGTGACTGAACAACAACAGCAACAATTTAATAGAGTTTAGGCACAGAGATAGACATACTAAGCCAAATGAGCAGTTAGAGAGCCTTAATCAAAGAAAGAAAGAAACTGAAGTCGCTCAGTCGTGTCCGACTCTGCGACCCCATGGACACCAGGCTCCTCTGTCCATGGGATTTTCTAGGCAAGAGTACTGGAGTGGGTTGTCATTTCCTTCTCCAGGGAACGTCCCGACCCAAGGATCGAACCCAGGTCTCCCACATTGTAGACAGACACTTCACTGTCTGAGCCACCAGGGAAGCCCTAATCAAACCCCAGTGTAAATGGTAAATTGATTATGAAGAGGTGGCACTGCATATCAAAGAAGAAATACATAATAAATTTTGGTTATTCATAAATGAAGCCTTCCTCGGTGGCTCAGTGGTAAAGAATACACCTGCAAGTCAGGAGATACATAAGATGTTGGTTCAATCCCTAGGTTGGGAAGATCCCCTGGAGGAGGACATGGCAACCCACTCTAGTATTCTTGCCTGGAGAATCCCATGGACAGAGAAGCCTAGCGGGCTACATGCCATAGGGTGACAAAAAGTTGGACATGACTGAAGCAACTGAGCGCACATCCATAAAGGAAAATGAAATAAAATAAGATCCATACTTTTGATTTAGACAAAAAAAAAAATTCAAAGATGAATAAAAGTTAAAAGTAAAAAACAAAAAGCTTTTGAGGAAAAATATGCCTTCTAAATGAATTTAGAGTTGGGTAGGATTTTTTTAACATAAAAATCACAAATGATAAGGTAAAAAATTAGTAAGTTTGATTCTATCTTCTTTAAAAAGAAGGATTCCTGTTCATCAATTGGTACCATAAGGAGAATAAAAATATAACCCACAAGCTGGAAGGAGATAGTTGTATTATCTATGACATAGAAAAGCATCAGTATTGAGAACACATAAAGAATTCTTATCAATGACCAAAGAGTACAAATGTTAAACCAAACAAATCATATTAGTCAGAATATGTTAGATATGTTGAAACAATAAATAAGCCAAAAAATCTCTATGGAATAAACCTTGCAGAAGTTTATTTCCTGCTCACAGATGATCTGCTGAAGGTCAAGTGATTCTCCGGGACTGCTGTCCTCCTTTTAGTGAGTCAGTCATGCAAATGGTTTTCATTCATATGCATTCCTGTGATCACTGCCCCCGGAGAGGACAGCTCGGGAGACATGCAACAACACTTCAGTGCTCCTCTCATGGCACGTTGGCCAGAACTATTGCTATTAGACCCCACCTAGAAAGAAGGAGAAGGCAATGGCACCCCACTCCAGTACTCCTGCCTGGAAAATCCCATGGACAGAGGAGCCTGGTAGGCTGTAGTCCATGGGGTCGCTAGGAGTTGGACATGACTGAGCGACTTCACTTTCACTTTTCACTTTCATGTATTGGAGAAGGAACTGGCAACCCACTCCAGTGTTCTTGCCTGGAGAATCCCAGGGACAGGGGAGCCTGGTGGGCTGCTATCTCTGGGGTCGCACAGAGTCGGACACAACTGAAGCGACTTAGCAGCAGTAGCAGCAGTAAGAAGGAGGATGGGAAATTGGGGGACTATAGGGAACAGTGAGGAGAAAGTTCTCTGGGATAGGTATAAGCAGATATGTCATAAAAGTGTGTGTTGGTTGCACAGTCATGTTCAACTTTTTGTGATCCATGGACTGTAGCTCACTATGTTTCTCTGTCCATGGAATTCCCCAGGAAAGAATACTGGCATGGGTAGCCATTTCCTTCTCCAGGGGATCTTCCAAACTCCAGGATCGAGCCCAGGTCTCCTGCATTGCAGGCATATTCTTTACCAGGGAAGCCCATGTCATAGAAGAGGAGACACAATTGGCCAAAGGAACATATGAGGAAACGCTCCAATGTAATAAGGGAACCACATGCCAGAATCCCTGTCAGATACCATTTTACCTACACACACATAGGCAAAAATTCAAAAGTCTGAGTACATCAAATGTTGCTGACAAGAGTGGGGAGTAACAAACCAACAAAACTTCATTCGCCGATGGAAATACAAATCAGAACAACCATCTGGGGAGACAATGGACTTTACCTTGAAAAGCTGAACATGAACATAAACCCCAACCCAGCCATCCCATTTCTAAGAGGTCTTTATAAGTATTTGCTCTTCTAAGGTTAAAAAAAAAAAATTTTTTTTTTTGATTGAGTCCTTTCTTGCAGTTTTAAGTTACTATAAACTTTTCTAATCAATTTGAAAAGTCCCAGAAGATGTAGTTTCTGACATATTAGAAATATTGAAAATTTTATATCTCTTGTAAATGTATCCAAAGATACATTTACATAATAAAAACCATAATAATTTGATAAACCATAATAATTTGATAAATCATAATAATTGCCATCATCCATTTAAAATACATGTACAAACTCTCTTTCAAAGTCAGAAATTTTACATTGTTCCTTGTTTAATTCCTGATATGTTTGAAAGTATTTTATTGATCACTCTCATTGCTATTTTTCTGCAATAAGAATATATCTTGGGACTCCGCTGGTGGCCCAGTGATTAAGAATTTTCCTTGCAATGTAGGAGATTCAGGTTCACGCCCTAGTCAGGGAACAGAGATCACATGTGCCATGGAGCAACTAACCCAGCACACTGCAACTAATGCACCTAAGAGCCGCAACTAGAGCGTCTATGCACCTCAGTGAAAGAACACAGCAACTAAGGTCCGACACACTCAAAATATAAATATCTTTTAGAAAAAGAATCTCAAACTTGAAGATGGGGGAGGAATAGGACCTATAGGGAGACCACTTTCTCCCCCACAAACTCATCAAAAGATCATTTGAATGTTGAGCAACTTCCACAAAACAACTTCTGAACACTGGCAGAGGACACCAGCACCCAGAAAGGAGGCCCATTCTCTCTCAAAGGAGACAGGTATGGTTTCACTCGTATGTTTTTAGAAAGGCTTATTGCAAATGCATTGAATCTTCAGAGAACTTCAAGGAAAGGAATCTAACAAGTACCCTAGAATACAAGTTTCTGATGTCTTACAAAAACCACTGAACTGGATATCAAGCCCCGAGCCTTTGGAGTGGGAGCACTAACTCCAAGACCTTAGACTACCAGAGCACTAACCCTAAGGAGTATCAAACAGTTAGAACTTACCCAAAGGAAACCAGTGAATACAAGACTCGGCATCACCCAACCATCAGTAGCGCCCTGTGCAGGATGCCTCATCTAAACAAAAAACAAAACAAAAATACAAGCCTAATTATCAGCAGACAGGATTACCACCTCAATCAGCACTGCCCATCAGAGGAAAAACAAACAAACTAACAAACAAAAAACTCAGCACAAATCTCACCCTATATGAAGCTTACACAAACCACTGCACCAACCTTAGGAGGGAAGAAACCAAAAGGAAGACAGAATTCAACCTTGAGGCCTGAGAAAAGGAGACCCCAAACACAATAAATTAAAAAAAAAAAAAAAAAAGGCAGAGAAATACTACACAAATGAAGGAACCAACTAGAAACACAGAAGTCAAATAAATGAAGAGGAAATAGGCAAACTACCTGAAGAAGAATTCAGAATAATGATAGTAAAGATGATCAAAAACCTTGAAAACAGAATGGAGAAAACGTAAGAATCAATTAACAAAGACTTAGAAGAATTAAAGAATAAACATACAGAGACAAGCAACACAATTACTGGAATTAAAAATACTCTAGAAGGAATCAACAGCAGAATATCTGAAGCAGAAGAACAAATCGGTGAGCTGGAAGATAAAATGGTGGAAATAACTTCTAAAGAGCAGAATAAAGTAAAAAGAATGAAAAGAACTGAAGATGGTCTCAGAGACCTCTGGGACAATGTCAAACACACCAACATTTGAGTTATAGGAGTCCCAGAAGAAGAAGAAAAAAAGAAAGGGTTATGAGAAAATTTTTGAAGAGATTATAATTGAAAATTTCCCCAACATGGAAAAGGAAATAGTCAATCAAGTCCAAGAGGTACAAAGAGTCCCAAACAGGACAAATCCAAGGAGAATCAGACCAAGACACATACTAATCAAACTAACAAAGACTAAACAAACAAACAAAAAAAAGAATATTGAAAGCAGCAAGGGAAAAACAACAAAGAACATACATGGGAAACTCCATACATTTACCAGCTGATCTTTCAGTATAAACTCTGTAGGCCAGAAGGGAATGGCAGGATATATTTGAAGTATTGAAAGGGAAAAATCTATGACGAAGATTACTCTACCTGACAAGGATCTCATTCAAAATTAAAGTTGAAATAAAACACTTTTCAGACAAACAAAAGTTAAGAGAATCCAGTATCACCAAACCATCTTTACAAAAAATGTTAAAGGGAATTATATAGTCAAGAAATAGAAGAGGAGAAAAAGATTTACAAAATCAACCCCAAACAATTAAGAAAATGGCAATAGGAACATCAGTCAGTTCAGTTCAGTTCAGTTCATTCAGTTGTGTCCAACTCTTTGCGACCTCATGCCAGGCCTCCCTGTCCATCACCAACTCCTGGAGTTTACCCAAACTCATGTCCATTGAGGTGGTGATGCCATCCAACCATCTCACCCCCTTGTCGTCCCCTTCTACTCCCGCTTCAATCTTTCCCAGAATCAGGGTCTTTTCAAATGAGTCAGCTCTTTGCATCAAGTGGCCAAAGTATTGGAGTTTCAGCATCAATATCAGTCTTTCCAATAAACATTCAGGACTTATCTCCTTTAGGATGGACTGGTTGGATCTGCTTTCAGTCCAAGGGACTCTCAAGAATCTTCTCCAACACCACAGTTCAAAAGCATCAATTCTTTGATGCTCAGCTTTTTTTATAGTCCCAACTGTCGAATCCATACATGACTACTGGAAAAACCATAGCTTTGACTAGATGGACATTTCTTGGCAAAGTATTGTCTCTGCTTTTTAATATGCTATCTAGGTTGGTCATAACATTTCTTCCAAGGAGTAAGCAACTTTTAATTTCATGGCTGCAATCACCATCTGCAGTGATTTTGGAGCCCAGAAAAATAAACTCAGCCATTGTTTCCACTGTTTCCACATTTATTTGCCATGAAGTGAGGGGACTGGATGCCATGATCTTAGTTTACTGAATGTTGAGCTTTAAGCCAACTTTTTCACTCTCCTCTTTCACTTTCATCAAGAGGCTTTTTAGTTCCTCTTCACTTTCTGCCACAAGAGTGGTGTCATCTGCATATCTGAGGTTATTGATATTTCTCTTGATTCAAGCATGTGCTTCATCCATTCCAGCATTTCTCATGATGTACTCTGCAAGGAGATCCAACCAGTCCATCCTAAAGGAGATCAGTTCTGGGTGTTCATTGGAAGGACTGATGCTGAACCTGAAACCCAATAATTGGGCCACCTGATGCAAAGAGCTGACTCATTTGAAAAGACCCTGATGCCAGGAAAGATTGAGGGCAGGAGGAGAAGGGGATGACAGAGGATGAGATGGTTGGATGGCATCACTGACTAAATGGACATGGGTTTGGGTGGACTCTGGGAGTTGGTGATGGAAAGGGAGGCCTGGCGTGCTGCAATTCATGGGATCGCAAAGAGTCCTACACGACTGACTGACTGAATTGAACTGAACTCTGCATATAAGTTAAATAAGCAGGGTGACAATATACAGTCCTGATGTAGTCCTTTAGCAATTTGGAACCATTCTGTTGTTCCATGTCCAGTTCTAACTTTTGCTTTCTGACCTGCATATAGATTTCTGAAGAGGCAGATCAAGTGGTCTGATATTCCCATCTCTTTCAGAATTTTCCACAGTTTATTGTGATCCACACAATCAAAGGCTTTGGCATCCTCAATAAAGCAGAAATAGATGTTTTTCTGGAACTCTCTTGCTTTTTTTGATGATCCAACAGATGTTGGCAATTTGATCTCTGGTTCCTCTGCCTTTTCTAAAACCAGCTTGAACATCTGGAAGTTCATGGTTCGAGTATTGTTGAAGCCTGACTTGGAGAATTTTGAGCATTACTTTACTAGCGTGTGAGATGAGTGCAATTGTGCAGTAGTTTGAGCATTCTTTGGCATTGCTTTTCTTTGGGATTAGAATGAAAACTGACCTTTTCCAGTCCTGTGGCCACTGCTGAGTTTTCCATATTTGCTGGCAGATGGAGTCCAACACTGTCACAGCATCATCTTTCAGGATTTGAAATAGTTCAACTGGAATTCCATCACCTCCATTAGCTTTGTTCGTACTGATGCTTCCTAAGGCCCACTTGACTTCACATTCCAGGATGTCTGGCTCTAGGTGAGTGATCACACCATCGTGATTATCTGGGTTGTGAAGATCTTTTTTTGTACAGTTCTGTGTATTCTTGCCACCTCTTCTTATTATCTTCTGCTTCTGTTAGGTCCATACCACTTCTGTCCTTTATTGACTTCATCTCTGCATGAAATGTTCCCTTGGTATCTCTAATTTTTTTGAGGACCCCTAGTCTTTCCCATTCTATTGTTTTCCTCTATTTCTTTGCACTGATCACTGAGGAAGGCTTTCTTATCTCTCCTTGCTATTCTTTGGAACTCTGCATTCAGATGGGTATATCTTTCCTTTTCTCCTTTGCTTTTCTTCTCTTCTTTCCACAGCTATTTTTAAGGCCTGCTCAGACAGCCGTTTTGAGTTTTTGCATTTCTTTTTCTTGGGGATGGTCTTGATCCCTGTCTCCTGTACAAAGTCACAAACTTCAATCCATATTTCATCAGGTGCTCTATCAGATCTAGTCCCTTAAATCTATTTCTCACTTCCACTGTATAATTGTAAAGGATTTGATTTAGGTCATTCCTGAATGCTCTAGTGGTTTTCCCTACTTTCTTCAATTTAAGTCTGATTTTTGCAATAAAGAGTTCATAATCTGAGCCACAGTCAGCTCGTGGTCTGACAGTATAGACAGTATAGAGCTTCTCCGTCTTTAAAAATCTCCAGAAAAAACAAAAGCCCAGGACAAGATGGCTTCACAGGAGAATTCTATCAAACATTTAGAGAGGAGCTAATCCCTATCCTTCTAAAACTCTTTCATAAAATTGCAGAGGAAGAAACACTTCCAAACTCATTCTACGAGGCCACCATCACCTGATCCAAACCTGACAAGGAATACACAAAGAAAGAAAACTTCAGGCCAATATCACTGATGAAAATAGATGCAAAAATCCTCAACACAATCTTAGTAAACAGAATTCAGCAACACATCAAAAAGCTCATACGCCATGATCAAGCTGGATTTATTCCAAGGATGCAAGGATTTTTCAATATACACAAATCAATCAATGTCATACACCATATCAACAAATTGAAAGATAAAACCATATGATAAATTCAGTAGATGCAGAAAAAGCCTTTGACAAAATTCAGCACCCATTTATGGTTAAAACTCTTCAAAAAAATGAGCATAGAAGGAACCTACCTCAACATAGTAAAGGCCATATATGATAAGCCTACAGCAAGCATTATTCTCAATGGTGAAAAACTGAAAGCATCCCCCTAAGATCAGGAACAAGACAAGGGTGTCCACTTTCAGCACTATTATTCAACATAGTTCTGGAAGTCCTAGCTACAGCTATCAGAGAAGAAAAGGAAATAAAAGAAATCCAGATAGGAAAAGAAGAAGTAAATCTCTCACTGTTTGCAGATGACATGATACTGTACATGCTGCTGCTGCTGCTGCTGCTGCTGCTAAGTCGCTTCAGTTGTGTCTGACTCTGTGCGACCCCATAGACAGAAGCCCTCCAGGCTGCCCCATCCCTGGGATTCTCCAGGCAAGAACACTGGAGTGGGTTGCCATTTCCTTCTCCAATGCAGGAAAGTGAAAAGTAAACTGAAGTTGCTCAGTTGTGTCCGACTCTTAGCGACCCCATGGACTGCAGCCCACCAGGCTCCTCCGTCCATGGGATTTTCCAGGCAAGAGTACTGGAGTGGGGTGCCATTGCCTTCTCTGGATACTGTACATAGAAAACCCTAAAGATAGTATCAGAAAATTACTAGAGCTAATTAGTGAATTTAACAAAGTCACAGGGTACAATATCAATACACAGAAATAACTTGCATGTCTATATACTAACAATGAAATCTCAGAAAGAGAAATTAAGGAATCAATCCCATTCACCATTGAAACAAAAAGAATTAAACATCTAGGAATAAACTTACCTAAGGAAACAAAAGAACTGTACACAGAAAATTATAAGACACTGATGAAAGAAATCAAAAATGACATAAACAGATGAAGAGATATTCCATGTTCCTGGGTAGGAAGAATCAATATTGTGAAAATGACTATACTACCAAATGCAATCTACAGATTCAGTGCGATACCTAACAGATTACCAATGGCATTATTCACAAAACTGCTGCTGCTGCTGCTGCTGTGTCCGATTCTATGTGTGTCCGCCTCTGTGCAACCCCATAGATGGCAGCCCACTAGGCTCTCTGTCCCTGGGATTCTCCAGGCGAGAATACTGGAGTGGGTTGCCATTCCTTCTCCAATGCATGAAAGTGAAAAGTGAAAGTGAAGCCACTCAGTCTTGTCTGACTCTTCATGACCCCATGGACTGTAGCCTACCAGGCTTCTCCATCCATGGAATTTTCCAGGCAAGAATACTGGAGTAGGTTGCCATTTCCTTCTCCTTTCACAGAACTAGAACAAAAAATTTCACATTCATATGGAAACACAAAAGACCCGGAATAGCCAAAGCAATCTTGAGAAAGAAAAATGGAGCTGGAGGAATCAACCTTCCTGAATTTAGATTATGCTACAGTCATCAAGAAAGTATGGTACTGTCTCAAAAGAGGAAATATAGACCCATGTGTCCTTATTTTTGACAAAGGAGGCAAGAACATACAATGGGGGAAAGACAGCCTCTCGAATAAATGGTGCTGGGAAAACTGAACCGATACATGTAAAAGAACGAAATTAGGACACTTCCTAACACCATTAGTTCAGTTCAGTTCAGTTGCTCAGTCATGTCCGACTCTTTGCGACCCCATGAATTGCAGCACACCAGGCCTCCCTGTCCATCACCAACACCCGGAGTTCACTCAGACTCACGTCCATCGAGTCAGTGATGCCATCCAGCCATCTCATCCTCTGGAGTCTCCTTCTCCTCCTGCCCCCAATCACTCCTAGCATCAGAGTCTTTTCTAGTGAGTCAACTCTTCACATGAGGTGGCCAAAGTAATGGAGTTTCAGCTTTAGCATTATTCCTTCCAAAGAAATCCCAGGGCTGATCTCCTTCAGAATGGACTGGTTGGATCTTCTTGCAGTCGAAGGGATTCTCAAGAGTCTTCTCCAACACCACAGTTCAAAAGCATCAAGTCTTTGCGCTCAGCTTTCTTCACAGTCCAACTCTCACATCCATACATGACCACTGGAAAAACTATAGCCTTGACTAGACATACCTTTGTTGGCAAAGTAATGTCTCTGCTTTTCAATATGCTATCTAGGTTGGTCATAACTTTTCTTCCAAGGAGTAAGCATCTTTTAATTTCATGGCTGCAGTCACCATCTGCAGTGATTTTGGAGCCCAGAAAAATAAAGTCTGACACTGTTTCCACTGTTTCCCCATCTATTTCCCATGAAGTGATGGGACCAGATGCCATGATCTTCGTTTTCTGAATGTTGAGCTTTAAGCCAATTTTTTCACTCTCCTCTTTCACTTTCATCAAGAGGCTTTTTAATTCCTCTTCACTTTCCGCCATAAGGGTGGTGTCATCTGCATATCTGAGGTTATTGATATTTCTCCCGTCAATCTTGATTCCAGCTTGTGCTTCTTCCAGCCCAGCGTTTCTCATGATGTACTCTGCATAGAAGTTAAATAAGCAGGGTGACAATATACAGACTTGACATACTCCTTTTACTAACACCATACACAGAGATAAACTCAAAATGGATTAAAGACCTAAATGTAAGACTAGAAACTATAAAACTCTTAGAGGAAAACATAGGCAGAACACTTGATGATGTAAATCAAAGCAAGATCTTGTGTGATCCACTCCTAGAGTAATGGAAATAAAAACAAAAGTAAACAAGTGGGACCTGATTAACCTTAAAAGCTTTTGCACAGCAAAGGAGACTATAAGGAAGGTGAAAAGGCAACCCTCAGAATGGGAGAAAATAATAGCAAATGAAACAACTGACAAAGGATTAATTTCCAAAATATACAAACAGCTCATACAACTCAATACCAGAAAAACAAACAACCCAACCAAAAACTTGGAAAAAGACCTAAACAGACATTTCTCCAAAGAAGACATACAGATGACTAAGAAACACATGCAAAGATGCTCAACATCCTCATTATTTGAGAAACGCAAATCAGAACCACAATGAGATATCACCTCACACCGGTTAGCATGGCTATCATCAAAACATCTACAAATAATAAGTGCTGGAGAGGGTGTGGAGGAAAGGGAACGCTCTTACACTCTTGGTGGGAATGTAAATTGATACAACCACTATGGAAGATGGTATGGAGATTCCTTTTCTTGGGGATGGTCTTGATCCCTGTCTCCTGTACAATGTCACAAACCTCTGTCCATAGTTCATCAGGCACTCTGTCTATCAGATCTAGTCCCTTAAATCTATTTCTCACTTCCACTGTATAGTTTTAAGGGATTTGATTTAGGTCATACCTGAATGGTCTAGTGATTTTCCTGTCTTTCTTCAATTTAAGTCTGAATTTGGCAATAAGGAGTTCATGGTCTGAGCCACAGTCAGCTCCCGGTCTTGTTTTTGCTGACTGTATAGAGCTTCTCCATCTTTGGCTGCAAAGGATATAATCAATCTGATTTCAGTGTTGACCATCTGGTGATGTCCATGTGTAGAGTCTTGCTGTGTTGTTGGAAGAGGGTGTTTGCTATGACCAGTGCATACTCTTGGCAGAACTCTGTTAGCCTTTGCCCTGCTTCATTCTGTACTCCAAGGCCAAATTTGCTTGTTATTCCAGGTGTTTCTTGACTTCCTACTTTTGCATTCCAGTCCCCTATAATGAAACAGACATCTTTTGGGGGTGTTAGTTCTAGAAGGTCTTGTAGGTCTTCATAGAACTGTTAAGCTTCTTCAGCTTTACTGATCAGGGCATGGACTTGGATTACCGTGATATTGGGGCTTCCCTGGTAACTCAGATGGTAAAGCATCTGCCTACAATGCAGGAGACCTGGGTTTGATCCCTGGGTCAGGAAGATCCCCTGGAGAAGGAAATGGCAACCCACTTCAGTATTCTTGCATGGAGAATTCCATGGACCAAGGAGCCTGGTAGGCTACAGTCCATGGGGTCACAAAGAGTCGGACATGACTGAGCGACTTCACTCACTCACTGACTCACTCACTCACCATGATATTGAATGGTTTGCCTTGGAAACAAACAGAGATCTTTCTGTTGTTTTTGAGATTGCATCCAAGTACTGCATTTCGGACTCTTTTGTTGACTATGATGGCTACTCCATTTCTTCTAAGGGATTCCTGCCCACAGCAGTAGATATAATGGTCATCTGAGTTAAACTCACCCATTTAGTCCATCTTAGTTCGCTGCTTCCTAGAATGTCGATGTTCACTCTTGTCATCTCCTGTTTGACAACTTCCAATTTGCCTTGATTCATGGACCTAACATTCCAGGTTCCTATTGCAATATTGCTCTTTACAGCATCGAATTTTGCTTCTATCACCAGTCCCATCCACAACTGGGTGTTGTTTTTGCTTTGGCTCCATCCCTTCATTCTTTCTGGAGTTATTTCTCCACTGATCTCCAGTAGCATTTTGGGCACCTACTGACCTGGGGAGTTCATCTTTAAATGTCCTGTCTTTCACCTTTTCATACTGTTCATGGGGTTCTCGAGGTAAGAATACTGAAGTGGTTTGCCATTCCCTTCTCCAGCGGACCACATTCTGTCAGACCTCTCCACCATGACCCGTCCATCTTGGGTGGCCCCACATGGCATGGCTTAGCTTCATTGACTTAGACAAGACTGTGGTCCATGTGATCAGACTGGCTACTGTCTGTGATTGTGGTTTCAGTCTGTCTGCCCTCTCATCCCCTGTCTCAGTGCCTACCGTCTTACTTGGGTTTCTCTTACCTTGGACGTCAGGTATCTCTTCAAGGCCGCTTCAGCAAAGCACAGCCACCACTCTTTACCTTGGATGTGGGATAGCTCCTCTTGGCCGCGCTCGTGCGCCATCGCAGCTGCCACACTCATGCTAAAAAAACGAGGAATAAAACCACCATATTGACCCAGCAATCCCACTCGTAGGCATATACCCTGAGGAAACCAAAATTGAAAATGACGCACGTATCCCACTGTTCATTGCAGCACTATTTATAGTAGCTAGAACATGAAAGCAACCTAGATGCCCATTGATAGATGAATGGATAGGGAAGTTGTGGTACATATTACTCAGCCATAAAGAGAATACATTTGAATCAGTTCTAATGAAGTGGATGAAGCTAGAACCTATGTGAACCTATAGTGAAGTAAGTCAGAAAGAGAAAGATAAATACCGTATTCTAATGCAGATGAATGGAATCTAGAAAAATGGTACTGAAGAATTTATTTACAGAGCAACAATTTGAGAAATAGACTTACGGACATGGAGAGAGGGGAGGAGAGGGTGAGACGTATGGTAAGAGTAACATGGAAATCTACATTACCATATGTAAAGTAGATAGTCAATAGGAATTTGCTGTAGGTCTCAGGAAACTCAAACAGGGGCTCTGTATCAAGCTAGAGGGGTGGGTGGGGAGGGAGATGGGAGGGAGGTTCAAGAGAGAGGGGACATATGTATACCTATGGCTGATTCATGTTGAAGTTTGACAGAAAACAACAAAGTTCTGTAAAGCAATTATCCTTCAATTAAAAAATAAATAAATTGAAGTGAATTTTAAACTAATAAAAAGGAAGCATCACTTACAATTGCAACCAATATTTAAAGTATCCACCAAAGAACTTAGTATTGTTCATAGTATTGATAAAATAATTGTGCTTTTTTAGTATTGATAAAATAATCCCAAAGAAGTAGTTTTTAAAAAGTGCAGATTGTCCTAGTATTGAGCTCTGGGGAGGGGTGGAGTGATAAGGTGTGGGTTACTTTCTCAACAAGAATTTGTAAGACGTATAAAAGCAATTTTTTTCTGGAGGTCATTTTAAGTATTCATCAAGGTGTCCCCGAGTTACAATCATGCCTAGTGGTCATATGGTGAAAGCTGTGGAAGGGCCAATAGTATATCTCAACATATGGTTATCTATCCATCTACAGAGCCTGATACCTATCTACCTACACAGCTTGATTTAAAAACAGATTAAGAGAGAAGGAGCACAGAGCAGGCCTGTGAAGAATAGCTGTTGGTGTTGCGTGATATGTAGAGGCTCATTATACTGCTTTGTCCATCCTTTTCTACTCTTGTGAGTGTTTGAAATTTTCTATAATAAAAGATTAAGCAAAAATAAATAAAGAAATAAATAAATTAAAAAAAAAGAATCTCAAACATATATATATAGATATATATATATCTATCTTATATATATATATAGTATCTTAATAAATCAAATGTATTTCTTTATTTTCCTAATGTTTGGCCCCAAGAGTGCTTATGGCACCGTGAATTGTGATACCAAGAGACAGAAACATATCAAGGTGCTATCAACAGGCAACTATGTGAATAAACTGAGGTAACTCAAATAGATTACTATACAACACTGAAAATGTGGTCAACTACTGCTCCACATATCAACATGGGTGAATTTCAGTACATAGTTTAGTAGAAAAATCAAATCACATAAAAAATACATAAAATAGGTAACATGAGACCTTTTCTTAAAAAAATCTAAAGACTATATCCTTGATAAACATCGTTGTAACAGAGCTATTGCAAGAAGGCAAAGGAATGATAAACCAGAATTAGAACAGTGATTGCATTGCTTCCGATGGGGAAGGCGAAGTGTGGACTTAGAACAGGTGGAATGGCATTTACAATGTCCCACTCCTGGCAGTGGATGTTTATCTTACCATTATTTTTTTCTGCATGGAATATTTTTTAATGTTTTTAAAGAGGAGATTGGTGGCTATAAGGGTACTGACTGACCCACCGCAGAGAGTCCCCATTATGACCCAGATCGTGGGCCTGGGGAATGTCCAGGGAGACTGTTCTTCCTGCCTGAGCCTTCTATGTAGGGATGCTGTTCATGCATCAGATCAGTCTCTGATAGAAAGCTCTCATATCTGTGTTATCTTGTAGGCTGAATGTTTTTCTCTAACATTTCATCTCCAGCTTTGATTGACACCTCATTGTCTCTTTTAAGCCTTTGCCTGGCCACCCAGGTCATCTCCAGCAAAAAGGATCATTTCCTTTCATACAAATAGGTTCATTCATTCACTCTTTCATCCACCAAATGTGTATTTCCCTCCTACCCAGTGTCACGTTTTGTGAAGACCACAAAAGAGTCTTCGTTCTCTTGAAGTCTATGGGAATTTTAATGGAAGTCAGGATTGTTCAAAGGAAAGAACAGAGGAAGGGAAGAAAAGAGGGGAGGAAGAGAGGGAGAGAAGGAAGTCTTTCTGAAAGGTGATGCATGGACGTGAAGGGTAAGCATTTCACTTCTTTATTTCCAAAGTACATCCCCGCTGATACACTTGCCTCCATGCAGTCCCTCAGCTTTTGAGACCTTCCTGATCTTCAGAGGATGTGAGAAAAGCATCAAGAAATTAGCACCTGACACTTGATTCGGGTACTTACTCTGTATAAGTACCTGTCACATGTTTCTGATTTGGGTGTTTTTTTTCAGTGGTCTACTCTGCTTCAAAAGCCCATTGATGAAAGTGAAAGAGGAGAGTGAAAAAGTTGGCTTAAAGCTCAACATTCAGAAAACGAAGATCATGGCATCTGGTCCCATCACTTCATGGGAAATAGATGGGGAAACAGTGGAAACAGTGTCAGACTTTATTTTGGGGGGGCTCCAAAATCACTGCAGATGGTGATTGCAGCCATGAAATTGAAAGACGCTTACTACTTGGAAGGAAAGTTATGATCAACCTAGATAGCATATTAAAAAACAGAGACATTACCTTGCCAGCAAAGGTCTGTCTAGTCAAGGTTATGGTTTTTCCAGTGGTCATGTATGGATGTGAAAGTTGGACTGTGAAGAAAGCTGAGTGCGGAAGAATTGATGCTTTTGAACTGTGATGTTGGAGAAGACTCTTGAGAGTCCCTTGGACTGCAAGGAGATCCAACCAGTCCATCCTAAAGGAGACCAGTCCTGGGTGTTCACTGGAAGGACTGATGCTGAGGCTGAAACTCCAATACTTTGGCCACCTCATGCGAAGAGGTGACTCATTGGAAAAAAAACCCTGATGCTGGGAGGGATTGGGGGCAGGAGGAGAAGGGGACGACAGAGGATGAGATGGCTGGATGGCATCACCGACTCAATGCATGTGAGTTTGGGTGATCTCCGGGAGTTGGTGATGGACAGGGAAGCCTGGCATGCTGTGATTCATGGGGTTGCAAAGAGTTGGACACGACTGAGCAACTGAATGGACGGAACGGAACTCTGTTTCAAGTCTGTTTCTTTAACCTGTCTTAGGCCACAGACTCCTAAGAAACCCCATTGACCTCTTCTCAGATAAAGTGTTTAAAACGCATAAAATAAAAATACACATGGTTGCAAAGAAATGAATAACACAGAAACACATTTCTATGCCTGGACCTCCCTGAAAGGAGCACCCAGGATAATAAAATAAAATGGGGAAAGCAGACCAGTCCTACTCCACCAAAGGGAACAACCAGAGAGGGTACAGTGACTTAACTGAAGACAAACGTATTGGATATTTGCCTTGCCCGACAGAGGAATAAACCAACTCAAGAAAACTTGATTTAAAAGTGAAGTGGCTGATTGTCTATTTCCTAATAAAGCACTGTAATCAAAAGTACTTCGTGTTGTACTTCAACAGCGCTTCATTTGTCAAATGTTTCCAGAACATCCAATCCATTTCTTAATTTCTATTTACTTGTTCATCATCTCTGCCACCCACCCCTGCTTTATTCCAATCTTCGATCTAAGTCTCAGATGATGACAAAGGATTTGGCTTATCCTGACTCACTGCTCAGGATTCCAGCACTCCCCATTATAGGAGAGAGCACCAAAGGGATCTAACGGAAGCAGTCTCTGCCTGAGCGGTACCTCAGACATCAGTAGCCTCATAGATTTCCTGATTGCACACCTCATCTTTCGTGGCCATTCACCCACTGGGCTTGATCTGGGCGTGACGCTTTTTGGCATGCCAAATCCAACACCCATCACAACTCAGCATCTTTACAGAAAATACTCAGCAGACATCTAGATGCATACATGCCCTGAAATGTGGTCCTTGAACCAAATCTTCATTGAGAAACTCCCCAAGCACCCATTCAATAAAAACCAAGGACTTGAATATCACCAGACCCAGGAGACAGAAATACATCAACTGTATCTTCCATAAAACATCTTTTCAGAAAAAAGTACTGTTATTTTTTGCATTATGATGTCCTTTCTGATCATTGATATCAGTTTACATAAATGTTAAAATGCATTATCCTTATCCTTCCAAATGAGGACTCAATAATATTAATAGTCACCCTCTCTCTGTATCTCTCTCTCTCTCTCTCCTTCACACACACACACCTTTACCCAGCATCTTCTCCCCCTTTACATCCAGGGTAGAGAGAAAGAAATAAAAAATTAAAAAATATTAGATATTGCCTTTCGACGTGACTGCTAACACAATAAAGCCACATTGTAAACCGAATCATCGGAGTCTGCTGTTCTTATTGCTCTCTTTGCTGGTATTGCTTCATGGATATTAGAACCCTTAGGGATATTGGAATATGAATAAAGATTTTTTTTTAAATCAGCTAGGTTTTTTTTTTTCTTGGTTCTGTTTCTAAAAATAATGCAGTTTGCAAAAAACAGAAGGTTTGGTTTATAACACAAACAAAATTGTTACATTCTGAATGGGTTGTAAGTACCTGATTCTTTGCCTTTTTACTCATCCCTGCAAAAAAAAAAAACAATCTGCAAATCCATTTGCTAACCAGCTGTACCTCTGTGCGGGACAGATAACAACCTGGAAGAGCCAGGGTTTGCTGTGAATCGGCACTGATAGGCCTGAATCTCATAGCTTTTTTTAAATGCTAATGACAAGAAACATTTCCGAAGCCAAAACGCTCTTGTAGATCTGTCTTCCTCTATTATGACTGATATTTGCTTGTAAGTACATAGAACACTTGTTCCCGGTCCCTTATCTGTGGCGCTGCAGCATGCTGACCTACATACCATTCAGCACAATATGACGCACAAACATCTTCTATATAATTTTTCATTTTCGACTTAAAAACAGTAGAGGCAAAATAGGATTGCTGCAAATCTAACAAAGAGATGGCATTATTTCCAAATAAAAATGTGCGTTTTTCCAAAGAATTTATTTGTCTAGCAGCATGAAGTTCATACATAGCAATGCTGGGGAGAGGGTGCTAAATTGTGATTAGGAAGGAAGGACGTAGGGAGGGAAACAAAACCCATCTTTTCTGCTCCCCGAGCATAATTAAGCTAACTTCTTTCTCGCCACAATTAGAAGTTCAGCTTTTCTGAACCGTGTTTCCGCAGCGTCACGAAATGTGGCAGATAGAGTAATGCTGAAATCCATGCAGTAATAATAACAAAGGAAGAAGTGTGGAAAGCGACACGGGAGCTGCGGGAAGAAAAGAAGGCGTCTATTTTCACACCTGCCCTTGGAGAACACTCCAAACCGAGTTACTTATCTTTTTGAATTTCTTGCGGCTATGGCTGCCATGTTGGAGGCCCTCCTACCCTTGAAAGGATCCCTGGGTTTCCAAAAAAACTGTTAACAGCTGCAGTTGAGGCCTTAAGCTGGTGGCTAGCTGATGACCCAGCCTCCTTAATGCTCTGCCAGACCACTGTAATTGCAAATACAGGAGCACCACGGAGAAAGGAGGACTGTATTTCTAAAACAGCATCACAAAAGAGACCAGCAAAGGCACCACCAAGGTCAAAGGGCAAAGAGGGTGAAAAGCCCTCATTAACTGGGAAGGCAGCTGGAAATCTCCACGCACACTGCCTTCCCTTGGCCAAGAAGAGGTGGCTTCCGAGTGCACCTGGGTTGAATTTTTAATGATAAGCTGTTTTTGTTTTCCAAGTTTGATGCTTCTAAAACAATTGGAAAATCCCCAAGTAAAATAAAAATGGCTTGGGTTTTGGCCCAAGCGACCTCTCTCCTTGCACTTTAAGTAATACGATTCCTAATTATCCTGAGGGGCCCGGAAGAGGAGGGCTGCAGCAAACACTTCTGCCACCGGTTGGACGCTGACAATAGGTTCTGAGCACAGTTCACTCTCTGAATCATTGTTTCATGGTTCTCTAAAAGTAGAGCAACCTTTTGCAAAGCAGCAATTTGAATTTGACCATCTAAAAGTCTCTTTTCCAAAAACCCAAATCAAAATAAAATACATTTTTCACACTTTTTGCAGTTTTCTAGCTATTCTGCTTCATTGTTTGCACCAGCCAAATTTATCCATCGGCTGCCAGACCCCTGCTTATTTATGAGCAGTGTTAACCCAGCCTTTTACAATTTCTATGTGATACAGGGAGCAGAGCATTCTGGCTGAGAGTCTGGAGACGCTGGGTTTTCATCCTGGCTCTGCCACCAACGAGCTGTGTGACTTTGAGCAAATCACTTGACCTCTCTGAACCTGTATCTCTGGAGTTTGGCCTAGTTAAATGATAAGAGCTCTTCTGGATGTAAAATTCGACAATTGGCTCCCTATATATCCTTTTCATTTGGGACCACTTATCTCACCACTGTTGGCTCGTGTTAACTGCTAAGTACCACAGAACAAATACCATAGAACAGTTTTCTAAGTGCTTATTTTAGATGATCCTGAGAGCTCTCAGAAAACTTTGTCTTTCTGCACCACCATAGATATGCTTACGTGATAACCAGCTCCCACTTCACTATACATTGCTAATGACAATGTTATATTCCCACAAGAACACCATAGGTCTAGCTTATTAATGGTCTATGCTAATGCAATTTCCAGAAAGTATGTTGTTATTAAATTTTCTGAAATTTCAACACAGCAAAACAACATATAACTGCTTGATAAATTACTCTGAATAGATTTAGTAATTTGTGTAAGGGTGGCTCTCATTTATGTAAGATGCCTAAATCCATTTAAAGTTAATTTCTAATTTTCTTATATTTATGTCATTCAGAAATACACTGCTGGTCCAGGAGCAATCTTTCCAAAACCCAAGTGAACTATTAATTTAGTTTGGGTTAAAGCATAAAATGTTAGCAGCGTACACTATCCACACACAGTCTGCCAGTTACTCTTAACGATTTCTTCCAAACACAGTCTATGAATTTTTTTTTTCTCACTTGACTGAGATTTTGTATAGCATCTCTGTTTTTATCTTAAATTCAAGGCAAAAGATAGATGGATTTATTAAATGAGAGTTCCTAGAAAATATCAAGTTAGCATAAAATTTTTCATGGACTAAGCAATCTGCCTTTTATATTGCTTTCAATGTTTTAGATGAAAATACAGTCCAAAATTCTAGGCCCCCTTTCTTAAGCTTCTGTTTATAAAATACACCCAGATGAAGAGTGTCCTTCTTCATTGTCACTGTTATTTAACAATAATCACTGTGCTGTTGACTTCTGTCTGAACTGTGCTAGGCTCTACAGGTAGAACCATTTATATAGTTATAACCGCTGCCCATGAAAGGCAGAGAGATGACAGTAAGACAGATTCACCCACAGATTTGGAGCTATGAGCCACAAATAGAATTCCTATGAGAAGATAAAAAGTGTTGAATTTTAAACACTGTTCTCTGGTAATATCAATGCTTTAGGCTTCAGCAAAGAGTTAATTATACACACACACTCATATACACGGTCTCTCTCTCACACACATGAATGCACACCAACATAGCAATATATGTCAATGACTTAAAAATGACTCAAACACAAAATTGAAATTTCTGCTAGGGGACAATTTCTTACAGAATTGTAGAAGTCCATAAATAAGTTGGAAAGTAAATGAGATGACTGATTTTTACTTTCTTTTAACAAATTCATTTATTTGTTTATTAAGTTACTGGGTTCTTACTATGTGCCAAACAGCATGTTTTGCTAAGTTCAATATAATTCATGAGAGAAATAAAAAGCTGAAGAAAGAAATCACTCTGATTCCTAAAACACTTTCATTGCAAAATTTGCAAACCAAGTAAAATGGCTATGCTATTATATTGTTAATAAAATAGCTTAAATCTGACTTTAAAAAAAAAAAAAAACAATGAAAGAGGTACTACCTTAGCTGTTTTTTTATGTTACAACTTGAAATATTTCAAAACTTTATCCCAGGGGTCCTTTTGTAGTAAACAGAATATATGATCCATTGCATTTAACTTTGAAGTTACATTAGTCTAATAACTCTGAATTAACAGTAGATGATTCAAATCACTGTCAGACTTAATCTTCAGCTGGGTATCTTGCTGTGGTTATTTGTGTTCAGTTGTGTCCAACTCTGTGCGACCCCATGGACTGCAGCCCACCAGGCTCCTCTGTCCATGGAACTTTCCAGACAAAATACTGGAGTAGGTTGCCATTTCCTACTCCAGGGGATCTTCCCAACCCAGGGTTGAAACCCACATCTCTTATGCCTCCTGCATTGGCAGGTGAGTTTTTACCACTAGCGCCACCTGGGAAGGCTTGGGTGTGTGCTTTTGAGCAAATTGGCCATTAGAGTTACTGGAAAGGTACTTAAGGAGGGTCACGTTCCAAACAAAGCACAGCAGCAAACGCTGCGGACACGACCCCTGAAGGCCCACCTCAGCATCGTTTCAGTGCGGTGACCGTGGGTCTGGAGATGGCATGCTTGTGACATCAGGAATGCTTCCCCACTCCTCCCAGGTATTCTGAGAAAGCTTCGCTCTACGGTTATCTCAGCCGTAACTAGAGTGATCACACAGCTCATTTGCTCAGGACATCCCAGTTTACTCCTGTTATCCCAACATAATCATTAACAGTTTCCCCAAAAGAATAGTTTCCCCTAGCCCTGGCAAGGGATGATTAATTACATAGGTCCCCAAACATAATACAATCTATGATACACACTCCAAACGCTGCTCCATTAGAACAAACTCCAGTCCTGCCCAGCACTAGAAATGGGGCAGTCTGCAAAGTTACAGACACGTGCTGGAATTTATCATCCTCTTTCCCCGTGCAAAGGTCCTGTTCTTTAAAGAAATTGGCTAAACAAGCTACCCTGTCTGATTCATGGGCATGACCTATAGGCATATCGCCTATCAAACCATAACTTTCCTCCACTCGCACCCATCAGATTCACTAAACATTCCTGGGATGAGCTGAGCTCTATTGGATTCTGCACAAAACCTGACTCTGTTCTGGATTTCTTAAGAATAAAAAAATGATCTTGCTCACCTTGGTGTCTCCCAGTGCCTTTAGCATGCAGCCTTATTTGTAAGAGCCACTCCATAAACATTTGTTGAAATTCTGGAACATCCAGTCAAAACACCTGGATGGCTGGCCAAATTCTCTACTTTCTTTCCAGCTATTTATCATCATGTAGATCCAAAGAAATCCAGAAAACAGACAAATGCCAGGCCCGAGCACATCCGTGGGGAGAAGGGCCCAGGTGCGCGTGGATGGAAACAACATGTACACTTAAACCTTTGCTTCCCTCCTAGTAGCTTCTCAATCTATCTTCATGTTCTTTTCTAAGGCAGCTAATTGGCCACATTCTACAAACCAGATATTCTAGAGGTAGGAGCCAGGTCTTGCCCAACAAACCCATCAACAAAACAGTTGTTTCCACCTGGATATCCTGGACAAATAAAGTCAAGGGTCAAAAAAGAATCTTGCTAAAGAAATAACAGTACTTACTATTCCCTTGTATAGCATTTCTGGAGGTCTTTGGCAGTTTAAGGAGGAGATAATGAGAGATTTTAAAGGCATGTTTTGCTCATTTTGACGTTGGAAAAGAATTGACATTTATCCAGAAGGTATGAAGAGGAATTGCAGTATCTGAGTCAATCTTTACAAATTGTGCTGAAGCACTTCGCCCAAATTTTAATTTGTGACTTCTGAAATCATATCTTTAACATGCTTTTGATTACTTTTTTCAGATCACTCAAGCAGACTAAATAAATGCAGTGACTGTGCCTAATGGTTTTTATGAACCTACCACATTGGGGTGGAATCAAAACCATCATGTAATTTGGCATCATCTGGTAAGAAAAAGAGTTTCTACAACATCCGTCCATCTTTGAAAAACAACAAGAACGCAAACCGCATTTCAAGCGGAAAGAAGGGATATAAAGCACTGGGCCCTGGATACCAGACTCCACATTCACACAACGTGTTCTTTCGGGAGGTTTGAGCCGGGGCGCTTTCTCCTTTCATCGGCCAACATAAAAGTGGTTTCAGAAAGATGTAGGGAACAAAGAAAGACTTTCATTTACAAAAGCAAGTCTAACGGCACAGTGTCTGTTAGAAACTTTTATTTATGCCGCACCTGGCATTATTTTTAACTATCTCTGGAACAGAATTGGCTGTGCCAACTCTGACAAGGAGAGTGTGTTTCAGCCTCCAACGCATAAACCTTTGTCATGCACCTCTGAACCCCAAGCTCGCATCAGCAAAGTCATCCTGACTGAAGGACCCTGGAGGAGAGGAGGTGGGCTCACATGCTTGGTGAGGGCTGGTCTGCCTCCCTGCTTCTCCAGGTAGGAGACTGCCACCAGGATCTCTGGGCTGAGCCCTCCACCGTCTGTGCCAGCTCCCAACTGCCTTTGACAAAGCTCAGTGTTTTGTCTCAGTGCTTGGACTTCGAACTAGCCTTGCAAATAGAAAATGGATAAAACTGAATTGGGGAAATTTTTTCATTCTCCCTTAGTCAAGATTTTTTTATTGCAATATCTCTAACTTAATCCAAAAGCATTATCCGTGCTATTTTTTAATCAAAATAAAGTATTAATTAGGTGTGTGGTTATGTCCTGCTCTGCTAAAGAGAACAAATCCAATTGATGAGTTAGTCTCATTCAAGCTGAGAGGGAAACACACAGGGATGTTTCTTTGATACATCACTTCATCTTTTCTTCCATCAAACTCTGCCATTGATACAAAAAGAATCTCGGCTCAGATAATCTCCAACTTCCATTCTGACTGTAATGCAGGTCCATGGTGCTCCAGGAGGAGCCTAACATTACTATCTTGCGCATTTTAGTTGGATGTGAGCATTTCATTTCAACACATTTGAATGCTGATCATTAAGGAAGAGGAAGTTTGGGGCAAAGAAACCTGCAGACTCTAGCCATCAGCCCCAGGTGATATGCAGATCCAGTATCATCTTCCTCATTGATCACACAGATGCAGATAGAGAGCTAACCAGTTATTCGAACTAAGCCTAACAAGGCACCCTTTGTCAAGCTGTGTGCCTGATTTGCTCTTAAAGGAGACGCTGCAGTTAATCCACACGACAACTTCTTGGAAGTCAACCCAGGGGTTGCTCCTCTGTCCTCCACCATCTCCCAGAGTTTGCTCAAACTCATGATCATTGAGTCAGTGATGTCCATGTCATCCTCTGCTGACCCCTTCTCCTTTTGCCTTCAACCGTTCCCAGCTTTTCAATCTTTTCCCAACTTTAAATTACAAAATAAAATAAAATACATGTTTTGCAACAAATGAAATCTAAAGTAAGAATCGTTTCTGGTTACATATGCCATTACCCCTAATCAGTCCAGAATTTAGCCAGAACTCTGGAGACTCTAAATATTAAAACCACAGCTTTTTCCTTGTGATTTTCAAACTTTGAAAAAACCCAGTGTTATCTCCCATGCCTACAAGCCTGTAACTTGGGACATTCAAATGACGAGTTTGCTCCCTCTGCCTAAGAGCCCTGCCGACCCTCCGTCTCAGGGATGATCACAGGCTGCCTGGCTTTCTGACTACAGCAGCTCCCACCAGCTCAGCCTGAAGCAAACCCTGACTTTGCCATGCGCCCCTGAACTGCCGGAGTGCCTGGAAAACCTCGTTGCAGAGGGCAGTGAAGTAATCAGTGGCCAGTTCCAAAAATTCTTGCCTGCCCTCCAAGGGGCGGCTTGCAAGAGAAGCTCCCACGTCTACCCCAGGGCCGAGCCTTCACTGGCCCTCTCTGCCCGCAGCGGCCATTCCCTCCGCGTGGAGTTGAGGCATTTCCTGGGCAGGAAGACCCCGCCTGAACTTGACCGAGCGTGTCAGTGTCTCTGGAGCTGGGAGCTGCACTCCGAGCTTCCCTGCTCCGCACACTTAGCTGAAGCGGGGAGAGGGTGGGACAGGAAAGATTCACAGATGTAGAGTGAACATTTATGTCCTGCAGGGATACCCTTGAAACTTGTTAAAAACTGTCAGTCAAGACATCTGGTCAGCTGTCCTCACCCATATTGGGGTTTTGAGGCTACTGCTATGCCCCAATATGCTTTGAACGTTGCCAATCTGCTTTCTCCGCAGAAGCAGCCGCGCGTCCCGGTTGGTTTCTCAGCCCGGCCCAGCCCTGGTGTTTATCGCCTCACGTCCCAGGCAAAGCGAAAAAGCACACACTGCAGCGCGTGCGTCTGGCTGATGGAGCGGGTCGCACAAACCTTGAGCAATCAGGGACGGGGGCCGATTGGCTTCGGCCGGGTCCATCCTGCAGCCTGCAAAACAGTCAGCTGTCGCCAGGGCCAGGCGGCAGATGGACAGTTTGCCTCCGATTTCCAGGCCGGCGCCAAACCCTTTAGAAGCTTTGGCAGCCGAGCGCCATCAGGCAGCAGCTTTGATGTCCTGCAGATGGCCGTGCGGCCGTTGCGCCTCTGCGTCCCGACCGGCCCAGGGCTTGCTTTCAGGAAGCGCTCACTCTGGCCCGGCCCACGGTCAGCCAGGGGCGCGGGGCGCTGGGCGGCGGGGCACTGGACGCCAGCCGAGACGCGCCGGCAGCTTCCACTTCCACTTGGACAGTAGCTAAAAAATTTTACTTAAAAAAAAAAGAGTAGCACACACACACAGCTGCACTGATTCTTCCCACTCTAGATTTCCTGACATACGCATGCGTCTTCACCTCTCCCCAGGTCACTATCCAACCCCAAGCCAGTTCTCTGCGTTCCTCCCTGGCACCCGAGAGCCTTCTCAGACATTTAGCAAAGCTTCCACCTGTATCCACTTCCATGGAGATGGCACAGGCATCTAGAGGAAACCAGAGGTTCCTTAAAACAGAACACAACCATACAAACGTATTTACAAAAGGAAAACAGGCTCACAGAGGCAGAACATGAACTTCTGGTTACCAAAGGGGAAAGCAGTGGGGTAGGGAGAGGGATAAGCTAGGAGTCTGGGACTAACAGACACTGGCTGCTGCCTGTGAAATAAACAAGGACCTACTGCACAGCACAGGGAGCTAGATTCAACATCTTGTAATAAACTATCATGGACAAGAATCTGAAAACAGGTGTGCACATGTGTAACTGAATCGCTTTGCGGTACATGTGAAACTAACACAATGCCGTAAATCACCTATACTTCAACAAAAAACTCAGAAGGAAAGGAGGAAAGAAAGGGAGGGAGAGAGTGAGAAAAAACTAAAGTAGGGGCTGCTCCCTCCTTCCTCCAGATTCCCTGGTACACTGTGAATATTTTCTCCTTCCCGGGGCACAGGTCGAGCCTGCAGACAATCTCAGACCATCTCTTCCCCTGGCCGTGCCACCCAAAGAGGCAGCAACTGGATAACCTCAGCATAATCAGGATTGCAAACCGGGAGGTTTTTAATTTGGTGTCCATGTGAAGACCCCCTCCGAGCTCCGCCTCATCTGGGTCTGACTTGCCCCAAGCCCCAGAGCAGAACAAAACATCATCTTCATGGCGGTCAGACTCATCTCACTCCCGGAATAGCCCAGAGTAATCTGTCGGAAAGCTGAGCCTGGAGGTCTTCCAAGCAGAGCCCTCACGCATTTGGTAGGAGCCGTTAGGAATTCTGACTGGCACTATTAGAAGCCATGTCACTGCACGAGAGAAGCAAGTGCGGGCTTCTCCTGCCCCCAAGATCAACCTGGAAATTTCCACTTCCCTCCACACCCTCTTGACAAGCGTGGCCGGCAGGGAGAGGTTTAGAGCAAGTGGCTGACAAAAATGAAAAGCAAACTCAGTGAAAGTAAATTCAATCATGTGTGATTTCCAGCCTCTCAAAAGTAATAGAAATATTTGGTAAAAATATATAGATATAAATTGCCAATTAATGCAAACTGGTTAAAGCCAGTAAATGGAAAAAAATAAAAAGTTAATTAGAGCTTTTTGAAGCTTTGTTATATATACATCATCTGCAGGTGCTACAAAAGTGAAAAATAACCATTATAATTACTAGTATTCAAAGATTCATATTTTTCCCGTGTAATTTATTTAGGATTATCAGTTTCCTTGTAGTTATACAAAAGGCCTGTCAAGGTGTTTCCCACGTGTTTGGCTCGTCTGTGTTCCAAAAACAAGCCAAAATGCTGTTGTATTCCACCCAGTACAGGGGAGGTACTCTGAGGGAAAAAAAAAAATAGGCCAAGTTTTACCTGGATCTCTCTCTTGGTTAAATTATGTTACATATGTTTAATTTTTTTTTCTTGTTCTTTCTGTCTTCATCTCTGTCTCTCTCTTTGTTAAAATACATCTGTGTGTGTTGACTGCCCCAGATTATATCTAAGTGAGGAGTGGGTGTCCTAGCACCTGGTAAAGTATATGTAGCTTAACAATACATATCATTACATTATTTACAGCTCATTTTATGGTATTCAATAGTAAACTGGAAATTAACCCTTCAAGAACCAGTTGGAGAAAACGCTCCGTGCGGCACAAGATATCCAACACAGCCTTCCCCCCACCCCCGGCAGAATTGTTAAGAGTACATCTATAACTGTATTCATAAACAGGGAAGTATGTTCATTACAGGAGAGAGGCCCACCCGAGCCAGCTAATTCCTCTCCCAGGAAATCTGTTTCATAATGATATTCCTTACTACACCACACTTGTACTTATGCTGATAACACAGGTTATAAAAGGGACTTAGGACTGCAGTCAATTAATGTACTGGCTCTTTAACCTCCTTTATTGGAGTACACTGGGCACCAAAGGGACTGAATGTTATGTGGCTGGCAACAGAAAGGCCCACACGGTACCGTTTCATGCCATCTCAGCCCTGTCTTCAGTTCCCGGGAACACACCTCACGATCTGACCTCGTTCAGCTCTGATTCAGCTGCTGTGCGGTGAAGCAAGCGGGTGCCGAGAACGCACCTTTCCCACTCCTGATAAAAAAAGGCTCCTGCCCTCAAGCTGACGGGGGTCCACAGCACCTTTTACTGGATCGCCTGATCCACTGTTATCTCCTGGATCATCAAGGGCTGCTGATGCTGTGTTCATATTGGGAGGGACTGAAGCCCGGAGAGACAGGGACAGCTAACCTGAAGTCACCCAGCTGGTTAGCAGCAGAGCCAAAACTGGAGCATTCAGAGTCCCTGGGCCCTAGAAGGGGCTCCCAACCTATTCCCTGAGGCTTTTTAAATACAAAAGCCGGTCATTGATGAGTGATCGGCTACGACTGGACCCAGGGAAGGGGAAGGAACAGAAGTGTAAATAGCAATGACTTTTGAAAGACAGACACGGAGTGAAGAGATGCAGTGCCTGAATTGTAAACTGGGTTACAAGACAGACATTACAAATTTCAAAATAGGTTCTCTTTGCTAATAAGAAATTTAGTCTGGGGATTAGCAGATGCAAACTCCTATATATAGGATGGGTCGGCAACAAGCCCCCACCGTAGAGCACAGGGCACGGTATTGAGTAGCCCGTGATAAACCATCATGGAGGAGAATATGAAAAAGAGTGTATGTATATGTACAGCTGAATCACTTTGCTGTGCAACAGAAATTAGCAAAGCATTGTAAATCAACTATACTTTAATTTAAAAAAAAAGAAATTTGGTTTCTCTTTTCTCCTCTGGCATTAATGGGGAAATAAACCTATGTGTTGGACTGAACACCAATGCATTCTTAATAATGTAGACTTTTCTAAAAGAAGGATACAATGTAATCCGAGATAAGAAAGAGTTCTTCACTGTGCTACCAAACACCACTGCTAACCTTTAAGGACCGACAGTGCCTTGCTCCTGATTTAACCTGTCTTAGGGCTATCATCAATTTAGCTACATTTTGTTGGTAATTAGCTTGATAAATTAAGGTCTGCAATAGAAAACATGGTATCTTATTGTTCCCAAGGTTTTATGGTATTTTTCTAAAAACAGCAGCTTTCTTTGAAAACGTCCATTTCTATTGCAAGGAGACAAACAACAAAATCCAAAGTTTGCCGAGTCCGGATCCAGACAACAGCAGCCTGCCCCAGATCCACTGGGCAAAATATCAAAGATTAGCCATTCAAAATGCAAACTTCAATCGTGTGGTTTAAAATAATATTCAAATCCTAGGACTGTGGGCAGCGGCTGCTAGATAGGGGGCAGCTATCAGTCCAGCTCCTTCGCGTCCTCCCCTGTTCTCTACGCCGATGAAACAAATGGGCTGGCGGAGAAATATCTGACAAGTGGTGAAACATGGAGAAATGTTTCCATGTTTATCCAAATGGCTCCCTGCATATTAGGAGTGCAGAAATGGCACATTAGAAGTTAAGCTCTTTTTCATCCAAACTATCCACGAACAAGATGATTTCTTGGGGCTGATTTCCACTCAGGGGAGGGTGAAGGTTATGTTAGATGACCAAAGCCGTCTCAGAAAAGGGTTAAGAGCATCGCAACATGGCCACTGGGTCACTACACGCTCTCCAGGACTCGAGATGCTCTCGGAGTGCCAGTGGCACGATCCCCTCCCTCTCGCAATGAATGGAAATGAGCAAGGTATCTTCCTCAGGAACATGCTAAAAATATAGCAATTACCCGATACAGATGTGGTGTTATAAACTCCTATTCCAAAGCATTCTGTTTCAGCCATGATTTCCATTGCAGAAAACTGTACTAATAGAAACATCCCGATTAATCTGAATTTGAGATATTTCATACAATGTATATTACCTTTCTGCTGCCTGCAACCTTCTGCCAGGTTTTTTTTTTTTTTTTCTTTTTAGGAGGTGCTTTGAGGGGACCATACCATGAGAACAATACACAGCTGCTGCTGTATAGAGATATCTAATTGTCAATATTGTGGAAATTCTACAGCTTATTACGCGCATTCAGTCTAATTCTGGGCAAATTGCCAGTCACTTCAGGGACAATCAAGTGAGCCCCGTCACACGTGGCACAGCATCACAGCTTTAAGATACCCGGCTGTTTTGCCTCTGGCCAGAGAATGTTTGTACCAGAGCTACCGAGTGAAGGGGGGTAACTCCAAATAAAATAAAATTTGTATTTTTTCAAGTGGGCTGCATTTCAAGCCCAGATGTTAGTAATGAAAGATTCAATTTAAGGATTTAAATTACAAATAAATAAAGTATGAAACAGATGTGATTTTTAAGGAAGTTCAAATTATCCAGGAAGAAAAATCTCTCTGTGCATGACAAAGTAATCGGGATTGTCTTGAAGAGTCTGTTGACGACAATCTGCTGAGCGCAATTCACCCTTAGGACAGGATTGGTTTGGGATGGGAAGGACTGGTGGAGCTTGTCATTAAACAAAAATTGTGTTTAATAAAACTTTATAACCGTGATTAATCCTATGAGGCCCTAAAGGAGTTTGCAGTTTCTGATAAACACATTTTCCTTGTTTGCAATGGTAATGATATTTTGAAGTGAATGGAATAAGAACAAAAACTCTAAGGGTAGAAAAAGGAGGGTTTGGCAGGTACCACCTAGGCAGAAATTGCAGGGACGTGTAAGGAACAAGGGCCACCCATTAGGAGACCGTCTTGACATGTGTGTGAAACGTGTGCACGCAGACAGGGGCAAATATCACCGAGAAACCAAGCTACCAAGCAGGCAGTAACGAAGCACATCTTTATTTATACAGACAAGCTAACAAGGCTTTCTTCATTCTAAGCTGATCATTAGGTTTGCCTATCAAAAGGATGACAGTGATTTAAGGCACAGTGTCTCCCATTTGGAGAATATTCCTTGAAAATGAAACCAGAAGGGACAATCTGAAGTTGCACTGTCCACTACAGTAGCCACTGGTCATGTGAGGTCACTTAAATTTAAATTCATTAAATTAAATTGAATTGAAAATTTTCAGTTTTCTGTCATATTAGCCACATGTCAAGGACTTAATAGCCACGTGTGGCTAGGGGCTCCCATACTGGACAGTGCTGATAAAGAATATTGCCATCGCCACAGAAAGTTCTGCTGGATGCCATCGTCCAAACCAAGGCAGGAAGGTGAGATCTGGGCTGCCGAGAACACTCAGTCCTCTTCACTCTAGCCATGGGGCCCGGAGTCTTGGTTTCCCCTAGTCTTAGCCTCTTGAATCTCATGCACACACCCACAGCCACAGATGCGGAAACAGGCTGACAAAAGTCACTATTACAGTAAGCTTCGGGGTGCCTCAAGGAAAAGCCGGCCCACAAACCCACTCTGGTGACCTGACCTCACCGGAAGGCCAATTACCTCCAACGGGTGACTGAAGCTCATTCTTGCTGCACAGGCCCTGCATGCAGGCTGCAGCACAGCCACCAAACCCTGGCGAATCAAAAGGCCACGAAAGTAAGTAATTCCTGCCGCACCTTGCTTGTGGGGAAAGGCAGACTTGCAAAGCAATAGGCCTTTCAATAGGAGAACTGATTTAGAAAAGAAAAACGTTAACTCCCTGACATAGAAGCTCCAACAAGTGGTCACGTCTGTGGTGGAAAGCTTCCCTCCCGGGCATCTCCCCGGTACCCACTGAGCATCCTCAAGCGCCAGCTCATGCACAAACCATCCCGGGAGAGCCGCACAGCTTCCTTTGCACGGGGCACCATCACTCTGCGCGTGAACTCTTTCTGACTCCTTGGAACCGCCAGCAGCCGTTCCACTTGGGCTCTGGCTGTGACAAAACCACCACCGCCTCCCTGGCGTCAGATGGAAAATGTAATTTGATGAAAGCTCCAAACTCAGAATCTTTCAAAAGTCAACACCCTTCAATCTGTGCCATTCTCTTGAGAGGTTTTCACAGGGGCTCTGAAACCCAATAGCACTTTCAAAACTCCTGTTTTCCTCTATGTTAAAATAGAGACATTTCCACCAGCTCCTACATGGCCTCCCCTCTTTCTCTGTTTACTGAAGGATCTTTGTTTCATAATGACACACACAGTTCTCTCTAACAGATTAGGGTAATGCAATATTAAAGGGATCCTAGCTTATTGGAGACATTGCGTGTGCGCCCATGGTAAGTCGCTTCAGTCGTATCTGACTGTGACCTCAGAGACTATAGCCCACCAGGCTCCTCTGTCCATGGGATTCTCCAGGCAAGAATTCTGGAGTGGGTTGCCATGCCCTTCTCCAACTGGGGACATTGAAAGTGAAAATGAAGGTGAAGTCGCTCAGTCGTGTCTGACTCTTTGTGACCCCATGGACTGTAGCCCACCAGGCTCCTCTGTCCATGGGATTTTCCAGGCAATAGTACTGGAGTGGATTGCCATTTCCTTCTCCAGGTTATCTTCCCAACCCAGGGATCAAACACAGGTCTCCTGCATTGTAGACAGATGCTTTACCATCTGAGCCACTAGGGAAGTCACCAATTGGGGACATTAGGGATGTCCTATTCCAGAATAATTCAGGGTGCCCAGACACCTAGGAGATTCCTAAGTGGGCTACAAGAAACTTATGGATCTTTCATCACATAAAAAATTGTGTGTATGCATTTTTCTGAGAAGAGAGTTCAGAGCTTTTAGTAAATCATCAAAGACTAAAGAAATGGTCATCCCCAGCCCATTTTTTAACTTTTTCTTTTATATCAGATTATAGTTTATTAACAATGTTGTGGTAGTTTCAGGTGTACAGCCAAGTGTTTCAGTTACATATATACAACTCAGTTTAGTTCAGTCGCTCAGTCGTGTCCAACTGTTTGCGACCCCAGGGACTGCAGCACACAAGGCTTCCCTGTCCATCACCAACTCCCAGAGCTTACTCCAACTCATGTCCATCAAGTCAGTGATGCCATCCAGCCATCTCATCCTCTGTCATCCCCTTCTCCTCCTGCCTTCAATCTTTCCCAGCATGAGGGTCTTTTCCAATGAGTCAGTTCTTCACATCAGGTGGCCAAAGTACTGGAGTTTCAGCTTCAACATCAGTCCTTCCAATGAGCACCCAGGACTGATCTCCTTTAGGATGGACTGGTTGGATCGCCTTGCAGTCCAAGGGACTCTCAAGAGTCTTCTCCAACACCACAGCTCAAAGCATCCATTCTTCGGTGCTCAGCTTTCTTTATCTACATATATCTATTCTTTTTCAAATTCTTTTCCCATTTAGGTTGTTACATAATATTGAGCAGGGATCTTTGTGCTATACAGTAGGTCCTTGTTGGTTATCCATTTTAAATATAGCAGTGTGCACATGTCAATTTCAAATTTCTTAACTAACCACCCCCTCCTCCCCCCGCCATCATAACCATAAGCTCCTTCTCCAAGTCTGTGAGTCTGTTTCTGCTTTGTAAGTAAGTTGATTGGCATCATTTCTTTTTAGATTCCACATATAAGCCCTGGGCTTCTGTGGTGGCTCAGCAGTAAAGAACTGCTTGCCAATGCAGGAGACATGGGTTCGATTCCTGGGTTGGGAAGATCGCCTGGAGAAGGAAATGGCAACCCACTCCAGTATTCTTGCCTGGAGAATCCCCTGGACAGAGGAGCCTGGTGGGCTACAGTCCACGGGGTGGCAAGAGAGGCATGCACAACTGAGGAGACTGCACAACGGCAGTGTGAGCAATGTCATCCAGCGCTTCTCTTTCTCCACCTGACTTACTTCACTCGGCACGACCATCTCTAGGTTTCCGGCCTGTTTTTAACAAGAAAACTCAGGCTCAGAAAAAAAAAAAAAAACGAACGAAACTTCTAGGAAGGAGTCACACTAGTTAGTTGGACTCAAGTCAGAATGCAAACTGTTCTCCTGAATCATAATCAACTGCTATACTCACTCTAGCAGGCTATAGAGGGCATTTTTCTCCTTGCCTGTTTACTTGTCAAAGCTAATTCAAAATCCTTGGATCTTGCTCTAAATTAAGAAAGAAAAATAAAATCAGAACTGATAATTTCAAGGAAATGCTCGATTGAAGGAGTGCTGTTTTCTGTGTTACTACGACCCAGACTCTCAAATCATTACATACACTGAGTGAAATTTGGGAAATTCTGTGTTGCTTTGCAAAACTTAGCTTTTTGTGCTTCCTTAAATTTTAGAATTGTTTTGGAAAGGAGATGCCCACACTGCTTACTTTCTAGAGGCATAATATTTCTTTCCTTTTCAAAGACACTCCTTTACAGGCCATTAATACCTGCCTTGAATTTCGGGTCAAGATACACAGATAACCATGAGATAACCACAGATAACCACGAGATGACTGTGGGTTAACATTACTTGCTGACCAGCAATTTTTAAGAGCTCGAAGAGGAAAAAAAAATGTTTCTAAATTGAAGCTTGTAAGACCCTTGAAGTATGTTTATCCCCCACCCCTCAGCATAATTGTTTAAAGCCCAAACTCAAAGCAGATGGCCTTAATCTTTTCTGGACCTCTCAGCTTCGCAGAAGCTCTGTGACCCTGTACAAATCACTTAACGTCTCTGAACCACAGCTTTCTCACCTGCGTGATGAAAATACTCTCACAGAATTATGAGAAGCCACCCCATAGAATTGCTATGAGGATTATTGCAAAGTAATAAGTTCAAAGAGTTTGCACCACGTATGGCACAGAGACAGTGCTCAGTACAAAGGAGCTCATGATTATGACAAATTTCACACGCCAAAGGCCACCTGCTTTAAGGTATATAAGAAGATCAACAAACCTATTTAGCAGGTGGAATGATGGCCCCTGAAATAAGGCTTCACAATCTAAGCCCTGGAACCTGGCACGTACCTGATTGGTAAGAAGACCTTTGCAGACGTAATGAAGTTAAAGATCATGAGAAGGTGATCACCCTGTTTTATCCAGGTGGACACACGGAGAAGAGACAGCTGGAAGGAGGAGGAAGCAGGTGAAGATGTAGGCAGAGATCAGAGCTAAGCAGCCCCACACCAAGGGTCTCCTGGAGCCACCAGAGCTGGAAATACAAGGAAGGATTCTCCACTAGACCCAAAGGTTGTTGACTGACAGCTTGATTTCAGACTTCTCGTCTCCAGAACTGTGAAAGGATGTGTCTCTTTTGTTTTAAGCCACCATGCTGTAGTGATTTGTTAGAGCAGCCTCAGGAGACCTGAAGTGCAATTATATGTGTTATTGACACATAGTCTACAACAATAGAAAACTGGAATGACTTTAAAGCAGGTCTCACACACAATAAAATGTTGTATTCATACTTAACAAAAGCGGCAAAAGGTTAAGGAGAGGCCTCATTCTTCTTGATGGTTTCCCTGACCTCTAGGTCAAACCCAAGGATGAATCCACTGGCCACATATGAGGAGCACATTGGGAGTTCCCTGGTTGTCCTGAGACTAAGACTCGGCTCGCCGCAAACAAGGGGCCCGGACTCGATCCCTGGTCGGGGAATGGATCCCACATGCCGCAACTAAAGATCCCAAGTGCCACCGTGAAGGCCAGTGCAGCTGAGTAAATACATATTTAAATAGTAAGTGTGTTTCTAAAAGGAGCAAGCTGAGAAGGGGGCCGTCCACCACAGGCACGCACTGCTTCAGTCCCACAGGTAGAATTTCTCCTCTGCCTCTCTTGAGGCTTCAGAATAATCAAAGGGGAGGGCTGCTCAAAAGGAAAAAAAAATAAAGCGTTTTTATTTCTTTCTATCACAGGGAAGCTATATAATGATCTCTTTCAGAATGTTGACACAACAGTGTTAATCAGCCATGAGAAGTGTAAGTGCTAGTTGCTCAGTCGTAGCTTTGTGACTCCATGGACTACGGCCTGCCAGGCAGCTCTGTCCGTGGAATTCTCCAAGAATACTGAGTGGGTTACCATTCCCTTCTGCAGGGGATCTTCCTGACCCAGGGATCAACTCTGGGTCTCCTGCATGGCAAGCAGATTCCTTACCGTCTGAGCCAGCAGGGAAACCTGTTATACAAATAGTTTTTTAAAAAAAAAAAAGGACCCAAGAGAAGCGCAGAATAGTGAGTGTGATAAGCATGATGGTTAAATAAACAATGTAGGAAGGGGGAAAATGGCTGCACGCCTGTAAAACGGCATTGCCCAGTCGTACTCAGCAACGCCAGGGAATGTTTTTTCAGTAAAAATGGTCAAACCAGTTTGGTGACCTGCATAATGACCCATGTGGTCAAGCGCATGACCTATCTAATCCTGCCCAGGGGCCCGCACCTCCCCTGGATGGGGCCTGTGCACCCATCCCCAGCTCCTGAGTTCCGCACTCCCAGGCTGCCCGTTATAGCTGTAACTGCCCCCAGGACCACCCTTCCTGGACGGAAGTTGGCTGTTCCTGGGGGCTTACAGAAGCGGCTCTCCATCCCGGCTCCCACCCACCCATGGTCAGCAGTCACTGCTCCACGGCACAGAGCATCTGGAGGGTTGAGGGGAGTACTGTCTTCGCTCTCTTCCCACACCTCCTTCTCCTCCCTGCTTGTGCTTCTGGTATTCCCAGGGGAATGTGGAAGAGAAGGGGGTTTCCTCTGAATGAGACTGCTCTGGCAAATTGCTGTCTTCTCTTTCCATCAAAAGCACTACCCTCTTACAAGGACACCCCTCCAGCCTGGGCTGTTTCTGGGTTAGGTGCCTGATCTGACTCAGGGAGACACTTAGGGGTCTCCATCTGCCCCACCAAGGAGGGAATCCACCCTTACCGCTTCCACCTCCCTCCTTCGGGGGTTCCATGGGAGCATACAACTGTATTTATGACCAACTCCCAGAGGGCACTTTCTAACACATGCCTCACCCTGAAAATCCAGCCATCCCTAATCTCATCCAACCTCCCCTGCGCTGAAAACCCAGCCATCCCCAGGCTCACCCACCCTCCAGATTTCCCAGTCTGGAGCCGAGGGCATGACAGCCCGCCTTCAGTATCTCTAGGGAACTGGGAACTCTAGGCGGCTCCTCCTTGCCCCTCACCATCTGTCCCCGTGCGTTTCTCCCACCCAGACAGCGACTCGGCAGACACCCCACCCGGAACAAGATGCCAGTTTCCCTCTCTCTCGGCTCCTGAAAAAAAGACCAGGTCCAATGGCCCAGGGGAGGAAAGATGGAGCCCCCGTGCAGGGTCGAGGTCGGCATGCCCACCAAAGCAAGACCACCCGGGCTCCAGGCCGCCCTTCCTCTTTTCCCAGCTGGGTGTGCTGGCTCCTCATCTACTTTCTATCAGCAGTAAGTTCATTCTTTCACCTCTCTCTATGAGGTACCATTCACTGGGGCTGCTACTGCTGCTGCTAAGTCACTTCAGTCGTGTCCGACCCTGTGCAACCCCATAGACGGTAGCCCACCAGGCTCCCCGGTCCCTGGGATTCTCCAGGCAAGAACACTGGAGTGGGTTGCCATTTCCTTCTCCAATGCATGAAAGTGAAAATTGAAAGTGAAGTCGCTCAGTTGTGTCCGACTCTCAGCAACCCCATGGACTGGAGCCTACCAGGCTCCTCCATCCATGGGATTTTCCAGGCAAGAGTACTGGAGTGAGGTACCATTGCCTTCTCCTCACTGGGGCTAGCAGTCTACAAAGCGCATTTCTAGATCCCCCTTGCCAAGTAGTCCACCACTTTACAGGTTGAAGAGAAGAGGAAGGGGGCTCAGCCTTCCTGCTCCCAGGTCCCATCTGTATCACTCCAGCAGCAAAGGACCTCTGGGGCCCCAGCCTCCTCATTCCCTTGGCGTCGTGACCTCACCCTAATCATCCCCTCTTATCAGCAGGACTAACAGCACCCAGGCTGGGGGTCCCCAGGCCCCTTCATGGTCTGAGCCCCAGCTGGTTCTTGCTCTTTGAATACCGTGGAGGCATGAACACCAACCACGCCTTCCCAGGCGCATGGATGGCAGTTTCCTAGCCCCTCCCCTCCTGGATCTCAGAGCACCAACCTGCCCTGCCTCCAGCAGAGGTCTGAGTGCTGCCTCCTAAACTCTGTCCCAAGACTTAACCACTTGCCCTGCAGAAGCTCCTTCTCCAAGCTCCCAGCTTCTGTTAATGCTTCCTCTTCCCTCTCCAGTAATGACTAAGTCCTACCCCCAGAGATTCTTAATAATTGCTCTTGGGTAGGGCCTGCGATCAGGGTTTGAAAACATACTGTTATGCATCCAAGGTAGACAACAATTGCAATAAGGCATTTTACAAATCATGAGAAAAGTTTTATGCAGATGCAACTACAGGTTATTATATTAGTTCTTTAAGACCATCAGCACATTTGCAAAAATGTTGTTCACAGGTAAGTTAAAAGTAAGGAGGGCTATATAATTAATTCCTGAAGTCTGAGATAGTTATTGAAATCCCACATGCCCAGCACTAAGTTGGGTATTACTCAGGACACAAAGAAGTGAAAGATGTGGTTCTTGGTCAGACAATTTTCATTTAGAGAAATCAAGATTAATACACAGGAAAAAATGAAGGAACTACACAGAGATGTAAGGAGGTAATTGGCATTAAAATATCCAACAGAGATAGTTTGATTTAGAATCTCCTTCATGACTCATCAAACCAGGAGAACACATGCACCTCCACCTACAGGTCTCAAATTAGACTGCAAATGCTCGACATCAGGGTCATTTCTAGCTGAAGATTCTCGGGTGGTCTGCAGCAGGATGGCAGAACAGCAGAGGCTTGCGCTCGCCTCTCAAGAACACGCCCAAATGACAACTAACTGCTGACCAACCATCAGTTAAAAGGGGGGAGGGGAGCGTCCGTGGCGGTCCAGTGGTTAAGACTCTGTGCTTCCACCGCAGGGGGCATGGATTCGATCCTTGATTGGAAACCAAGATCCCATATGCCTTCCAGGGCTGCCGAAAAAAGCTAAGATAGAAACTACCAAGATTCTCAAGCCCCACCCCACTGACTCTGAGTCAGAGAGGCCTAGCAATCTGCATTTTAACTCTCCAAGTGATTCTGAAAGAGGTGGTTTCCAGCCATACAAATTAAAAAACCGGACTAGGGATTACTTCTCATTGGAGAAGGAAATGGCAACCCACTCCAGCATTCTTGCCTGGAGAATCCCAGGGATGGGGGAGCCTGGTGGGCTGCCGTCTATGGGGTCACACAGAGTCGGACACGACTGAAGCGACTTAGCAGCAGCAGCAGGGATTACTGCCTTCCAATTTCCTTTGCAAGCTGTGCCCTACATCTGGGATCCAAAATTTGGCTTATCATCCCTTTGCCCACTCTCCTTGCTTGAGCTCCTGACCTCTTTATGATAAGTCATCATCAGGACCAAACTGCTCCTTTAAGACTTGCCCACTAACTGCACTAACCCCTGCTGCTGCTAAGTCCCTTCAGTCATGTCCTACTCTGTGCGACCCCAGAGACGGCAGCCCATCAGGCTCCCCCGTCCCTGGGATGCTCCAGGCAAGAACGCTGGAGTGGGTTGCCATTTCCTTCTCCAACGCGTGAAAGTGAAAAGTGAAAGTGAAGTCGCTCAGTCGTGTCCGACTCCTAGCGACCCCATGGACTGCAGCCCACCAGGCTCCTCTGTCCATGGGATTTTCCAGGCAAGAGTACTGGAGTGGGGTGCCTTCACCTAATTATTGCTGGCCTTTGATTCTACAGAAGGCCTCTCTGGGGCCTTCTCCAGTGCCTGCCTCCTCCCTGCCCCCAGCCTTGCCCCCTTGCTCTTAATCTTGCCTCTGAAGCTCCCAGCAAGTCTCCCTCAGGCCAGGTGGGCTTCCACCCTCGGGGCGGCCCTTCCTGGAAAGTGGGGCTCATTCTGTGCCTTGCAGCTGGGCACAGACTGTCGGTAATTGCCCATCACGGCCACCAAAACTCACAGCCTTAGATTCATCAGTTGAGAGTTCTGAGTCAACCAGCTAAAGGCAGCAAAGTATATCCAGTTATAGAGATTACCGAATTATGCCTACTGCCTTATGGGGAGGAAGACGGGAAGAGCTGCTGGGCTTGGTGCTGTTCTGAGTATTATTAACACTCCATGAGGTGTTCTGAGTATTACTAACACTCCATGAGGGTGACAGTTTCTGCTGCCCACACCTCTCACTTGTCTTGCCTCTGCCGATTCCTTTGACGACTCTGCAAGGGATGTCCTTACTATTTTCATGCCACTTTATGATTGAAGAACCAGAGAAACATATAGCTTCACAAAACTTATGAGGCTCCAGAGAGCTCTTTGATCTTCAACTGGCATCCAGTGGGATCCAGAGAGCCCTAGAGCAGGGGCAGGGAGCACCAGCCTGCGCCAGGCATGGTGCACCTGTGAGCCTCTCCTCTCTCCCTGCCTCACTCCTCTGCAGCCCCACTGGCGTCCCTGCAGGTCCTCCAACACTCCAGACACCTGCTGCCTCAGGACCGGTACCTTTGCTGGCCTCTGCCTGGGGCGGGGTGGGCAGTCCCTTCCAGGTTTCCATTCTTTCCTTCCTTCCTTCCAGCATTCAGTCAAATATTCTTTTCCCTGTGAAGCCTTCTCCTCTGAGCAGCCCACTTAAAATCCCCAATCCCCACCACTGATTCCTGCCCCTGCCCTGCTGTTTTTGTCTCCAAAGCACATACATCCCCATTTGACACAATATTTCTGTTCGTTATCATGTAGCTCCCCCACAAAAGCACATAAACTTCACAAGCATGGATTCTTATTGGCTGTGCTTACCCCATGGAGTAGGTGGTCCATAAACACTTGTCGAATACAAGGATTTATACAATAAATACCTTGCATTTTTCCAGCCATCAGCATCCTTATAGGATGAGTGTTATTAGTTCCACATTAGAGATGAGGACACTGTGACAAAGAGAGGTTAAACTGACTTGCTTTCAGCCTAGAGGATGCACATTCAGCAAATAAAAATATAGGATGCCCAACTGCATTAAAATATCAGGAAAACATTACTTGGGACATAACTTAGGAAACACTGAAATCTTATCTGAAACTCAAATTTAACTTGACATTCATTATCTGATGACCCCACTTAAATCACATTATAAGCAAAAGACAGAACTGGGAATCTAACCCAGGTTTCTTTGACCCCAAAGCCCCAAGTATCCCATTCTGAAAAATAAAAAAGAGGTAAAAAGCAAACCTATCCAACCCCACAAAGACCACGGAAGCAGAAATCACCTTGTCAGGCCTTGCCAAGTTTCAGTCGAGTCTCTGATACAGTTGTATCTACTCATCAAAGGGAAAAAGCCCACTTCATTCTCCTGGGCTGTCAGTCTTAGAGCTTTCATAAGCATTAAATTAATTTTAAAATCTAGAGACTCTCAATGGTATTACAGTCCTCTAATTCAGTTTCCTGTTGCTTATTCTGTATTAATAATCCCATTCTTGAACCGGCCACTGGATCTAGGGGAGTTGATCTCATAACATTTTAAAGGAAACCCATTTTGTTCCCAGGAGGGCCCAGTGTGACAGAACATATTACAGGAGATTGACAAGAAAATATTTGGGTAGCCAGGACGTTCTCTGGAGCAGCATAAGATGTTTAAATGATTTGGTGGGAGTGAGGTGATATTCTAAGGCCAGAATGGGACTTGGCACAAAGAGACTCTTGCATAAGTGGTCCCTCAACCAATCACAGAGGGAACTAAGCAAATCTAATGCTGTTCAGCTTCATCATCTCTCATTTAGATTTTCATTAGCAAATATATTTCCTCACTACTACCAATACTACCATTTTCTAAGTATGAAGCTTCTTATAAATGTGAAGAATTTGAAACCTTGGAAAGAGCAAAGCCTAGTTCTCACGATCTTTTGGGGAACTATTGAGTCCCCCAGTGTTTCTTGGTCTTTCCTGTGTAGCGTTGCTCTAACCCATTTGCTTAATAAATCACAAAACTCGGCACAGGCCCGACTGAGCTGGCAATAATGCACACAGGACCTTGGGAAGGCACTCTGCTCATCAAGCAGGGGGTGGGGTGGCCCATAAGGCACCTCCTGGAGAATTAATCACATCTGGCTTCTTTTAATGAGCCCAAGAATTCGTTCCACAGATGCTACTTTACTGTGAAGACATTTAAGTTATTCCTCAAGGTAAATTGCAAGTTCAGAACCTCTCATGAACTATATTTTATTAATTCTCAGAATATTCCAGTGGCATATAAAAGATGTAGTAGTTCTTGCTGTCTTCCTAGCATACCTTTCCTCAACTTCTTCTAAAAGCATAAGTACAAACACAGGCCCATGCAGTAGTCCACAAACTCCCACCTGGCAAATCTATGTCCTCATTCTCCACATCAGGATAATGGACTAGCGTGGACATGTGGCCGAAAATGGACCAATCAGAGCTTTCCCTTGAGATCTTCTAATTGGTGCTAGCAAAGGAGTCCTCTTGCCTGTTAGGTTCAGAGCTAGAACAGGAACCCAAGGTTAACAGTCATCATAATCTGTGATCATGTGAAGGCAGCTGTCTGCAATGGGAAAGGACAAAGCTGAGTAAGGACAAGCTGGACACAGAGAGCGTCCTAGCAGAACGGAACTCCAGAGAGCCCTCCTACACTGCAGGTGGAAATGTAAATTGGTACAGGAACTACGGAAAACAGTTCAGAGGTTCCTCAAAAACTAAAAACAGAGCTGCCCTATGATCCCGTCTGTGCCCCAAGGACTAATGCCAAAGAAGCCGAAGTTGATCAGTTCCATGAAGACCTACAACACATAATAGAACTAGCACCAAAAAACGATGTACTTTCCATCCTGGGGGGTTTGAATGAAAAAGTAGGAATCAAGTACATTTCAGCTCAGTTCAGTTGCTCAGTCATGTCCAACTCTTTGTGACCCCATGGATGGCAGCACACCAGGCCTCCCTGTCCATCACCAACTCCCGGAGCTTACCCAAACTCATGTCCATTGAGTCGGTGATGCCATCCAGCCATCTCATCCTCTATTGTCCCCTTCTCCTCCTGCCCTCAATCTTTCCCAGCATCAAGTATGTTTACATGTTTCAAACTCTGTGACCCAGGTAAATATATTGACTTCCTATTCTCCCAGAGAAAATTGGAGATTTGAAGGGACCATTTCATGCACTGATGGGCATGATAAAGGACCGAAACAGTAAGGCACTAAAAAAGCAGAGGAGATTAAGAAGAGGTGGTAAGAATACACGGAAGAACTATACAATGAAGAATTTACTGACCTGGAGAACCATGATGGCGTGATTACTCACCTACAGCAAGGGATGTGGAGTCAAGTGGGCCTTAGGAAGCATTACTACAAAGAGAGTGGAGGTGATGGAATTCCAGTTGAGCTTTTCAAAATCCTAAAATATGATGCTGCTAAAGTGCTGCACTCAATATGTCAGCAAAATCGGGAAAAAATCAACAGTGGCCAAATGAGGAAAAGGTCAGTTTTCATTCCAATCCCAAAGAAGGGCAATGCCAAGGAATGTTGAAACTGCCATACAATTATGCTCATTTCACATGCTAGTAAGGTTTGCTCAAAATCTTCAAACAAGGCTTCAGTGGCACACGAACTGAAAATGTCCAGATGGACATGCTCAGTTTAGAAAAGGCACAGAAACCAGAGATCAAATTGCCAACAGTCCTTAGGTCATGGAGAAAGCAAAAGACTTCCAGGAAAACATCTGTTTCATTGATTACGCTAAAGCCTTTGACAGTGTAGAACACAATAAACTGGAAAATTCTTAAAGAGATGGGAGTACCAGACCACCTTACCTGTCTACTGAGAAACCTGTATGCAGGTTAAGCAGCAGTTAGAACCAGACATGGAACAACTGACTGGTTCAAAACTGGGAAAGGAGTATTTCAAGGCTGTATATTGTCACCCTGCTTATTTAACTTATATGCAGTGTACATCATGCTAAATGCCAGGCTGGATGAAGCACAAGCTGGAATCAAGATTGCTGGGATAAATATGAACAGCCTCAGATACACAGATGATACCACTCTCATGGCAGAAAGTAAAGAGGAATTTAAGAGCCTTTGATGAAAGTGAAAGAGGAGAGTGAAAAAGCTGGCTTAAAACTCAACATTCAAAAAACTAAATCACAGCATCTGGCCCCATTACTTCATGGCAAATAGAAGGGGAGAAAGTGGAAACAGTGACAGATTTAATTTTGGGGGGCTCCAAAATCACTGCAGACAGTGACTGCAGCCATGAAATTAAAAGATGCTTGCTCTCTGGAAGCCTTCACTGGTAGCTCTGCTGGTAAAGACTCCTCCTGCAATGCAGGAGACTCTGGTTCAATTCCTGGGTCGTGAAGATCCCTTGGAGAAGGGATAGGATACCCACTCCAGTATTCTTAGGCTTCCCTGGTGGCTCAGACAAGATACCTGGGTTTGATCCCTGGGTTGAGAAGATCCCCTGGAGAAGGGATTGGCTACCAACTCCAGTGTTCTTGCCTGGAGAATTCCATGGACAGAGGAGCCTGGCGGGCTACAGTTGATGGGGTCGTGAAGAATCGAACATGACTGAGCAACTTAAACATCAAACTGCTCCTTGGAAGGAAAGCTATGACAAACCTAAACAGCATAATAAAAAGTGGAGACATCACTTTGCCAGTAAAAGTCCGTGTAATCAAAGCTATAATTTTTCAGTAGTCGTGTACAGATGTAAGAGTTGGACCATAAAGAAGGCTGAGTGCCAAAGAATCGATGTATCCAATTGTGAGGCTGGAGAAGACTCTTGAGAGTCCCTTGGGCTGCAAGGAGATGAATAAATCCTAAAGGAGATCAGTCCTGAATATTCATTGGAAGGACTGATGCTGAGGATGAAGCTCCAATACTGTGGCCACCTGATGCAAAGAGCTGACTCGTTGGGAAAGACCCTGATTCTGGACAAGATTGAAGGCAAGAGGAGAAGGGGGCAGGAGAGGACAAGTTGGTTAGGTAGCATCACTGACTCGATGGACATGAACTTGAGTGAATTCCAGGATACAGTTGAGGACAGAGGAGCCCATGTGCTTTAGTCCAGGGGGGTCACAAAGAGTTGGACACAACTGAAGTGACTGGGCAAGCACACATGTGTGCAACAACAAATTTGATCCAGCAGTCCCACTCCTGAAATGTGTGTGCACACTCTCAGTAGTGTCCGACTCTTTGCAACACCATGAACTGAGGCCCACCAGGCTCCTCTGTCCACGGCATTCTCCAGGCAAGAATACTGGAGTGGGTTGCCATTTCCTCCTTCAGGGGATCTTCCTGACCCAGGGATAGAGCCTGTGTCCCTAACGTCTCCTGCACTGGCAGGCAGGTTCCTTACCTCTAGTGCCCCCTGGTAGCCCTACTCCTGAGCATATATCTGGACAAAACTAGATTCAAAGAGATGCGTGCACTCCTGCATTTAGAGCAGCACTATTCACAGTAGCCAAGACACAGACAAATAAAGATAATAATAAATAAAAATAAAGTTAAAGAAAGAGCCCCCGGTTTAGTTCCAGGCTGCAAAGCTACCCATTTCCTCCTCAAACTCTCACTTCAAACTCTATGAGATGACCCAGAATTCTTCCAATAAAACCTTCTCTCTTTAACTTAAGCTGGTTTGAGCTGGGCTTCTTCTCACTTGCCACCTGAAGAATCCAGGCTTAAACACAGGGAAAAAGTATTATTCCCATTTTATAAATAAGAAAAATAAAGCACCACGGGTTATGTGGCTTGGCACTAACTATAAATATAACATTCAGTTCAGTCCCTCAGTCGTGTCCGACTCTTTGCGACCCCATGAATCGCAGCACGCCAGGCCTCCCTGTCCATCACCAACTCCCGGAGTTCACCCAGACTCACATCCATCGAGTCAGAGATGCCATCCAGCCATCTCATCCTCTGTCGTCCCCTTCTCCTCCTGCCCCCAATCCCTCCCAGCATCAGAGTCTTTTCCAATGAGTCAACTCTTCGCATGAGGTGGCCAAAGTACTGGAGTTTCAGCTTCAGCATCATTCCTTCCAAAGAAATCCCAGGGCTGATCTCCTTCAGAATGGACTGGTTGGATCTCCTTTCAGTCCAAGGGACTCTCCAACAAGTCCAGGAGTCTTCTCCAATACCACAGTTCAAAAGCATCAATTCTTCGACACTCAGCCTTCTTCACAGTCCAACTCTCACATCCATACATGACCACAGGAAAAACCATAGCCTTGACTAGACGGACCTTTGTTGGCAAAGTAATGTCTCTGCTTTTCAATATGCTATCTAGGTTGGTCATAACTTTCCTTCCAAGGAGTAAGCGTCTTTTAATTTCATGGCTGCAGTCACCATCTGCAGTGATTTTGGAGGCCAAAAAAATAAAGTCTGACACTGTTTCCACTGTTTCCCCATCTATTTCCCATGAAGTGATGGGACCAGATGCCATGATCTTCGTTTTCTGAATGTTGAGCTTTAAGCCAACTTTTTCACTCTCATCTTTCACTTTCATCAAGAGGCTTTTTAGCTCCTCTTCACTTTCTGCCATAAGGGTGGTGTCATCTGCATATCTGAGGTTATTGATATTTCTCCTGGCAATCTTGATTTCAGCTTGTGTTTCTTCCAGCCCAGCGTTTCTCATGATGTACTCTGCATATAAGTTAAATAAGCAGAGTGACAATATACAGCCTTGACGTACTCCTTTTCCTATTTGGAACCAGTCTGTTGTTCCATGTCCAGTTCTAACTATTGCTTCCTGACCTGCATACAAATTTCTCAAGAGGCAGGTCAGGTGGTCTGGTATTCCCATCTCTTTCAGAATTTTCCACAGTTTATTGTGATCCACACAGTCAAAGGCTTTGGCATAGTCGATAAAGCAGAAATAGAGGTTTTTCTGGAACTCTATTGCTTTTTCCATGATCCAGCAGATGTTGGCAACTTGATCTCTGGTTCCCCTGCCTTTTCTAAAACCAGCTTGAACATCAGGAAGTTCATGGTTCACATATTGCTGAAGCCTGGCTTGGAGAATTTTGAGCATTACTTTACTAGAGTGTGAGATGAGTGCAATTGTGTGGTAGTTTGAGCATTCTTTGGCATTGCCTTTCTTTGAGATTGGAATGAAAACTGACCTTTTCCAGTCCTGTGGCCACTGCTGAATTTTCCAAATTTGCTGGCATATTGAGTGCAGCACTTTCACAGCATCATCTTTTAGGATTTGAAATAGCTCAACTGGAATTCCATCACCTACACTAGCTTTGTTCATAGTGATGCTTTCTAAGGCCCACTTGACTTCACATTCCAGGATGTCTGGCTCTAGGTCAGTGATCACACCATCATGATTATCTGGGTCCTGAAGATCATTTTTGTACAGTTCTTCTGTGTATTCTTGCCACCTCTTCTTAATATCTTCTGCTTCTGTTATGTCCATACCATTTCTGTCCTCTATCGAGCCCATCTTTGCATGAAATGTTCCCTTGGTATCTCTAATTTTCTTGAAGAGATCTCTAGTCTTTCCTATTCCATTGTTTTCCTCTATTTCTTTGCATTGATCGCTGAGGAAGGCTTTCTTATCTCTTCTTGCTATTCTTTGGAACTCTGCATACAGATGCTTATATCTTTCCTTTTCTCCTTTACTTTTTGCTTCTCTTCTTTTCACAGCTATTTGTAAGGCCTCCCCAGTCAGCCATTTTGCTTTTTTGCATTTCTTTTCCATGGGGATGGTCTTGATCCCTGTCTCCTGTACAATGTCACAAACCTCATTCCATAGTTCATCAGGCACTCTATCTATCAGATCTAGGCCCTTAAATCTATTTCTCACTTCCACTGTATAATCATAAGGGATTTGATTTAGGTCATACCTGTATGGTCTAGTGGTTTTCCCTACTTTCTTCAATTTCAGTCTGAATTTGGCAATAAGGAGTTCATGATCTGAGCCACAGTCAGCTCCTGGTCTTGTTTTTGTTGGCTGTATAGAGCTTCTCCATCTTTGGCTGCAAAGAATATAATCAATCTGATTTCGGTGTTGACCATCTGGTGATGTCCATGTGTAGAGTCTTCTCTTGTATTGTTGGAAGAGGGTGTTTGTTATGACCAGTGCATTTTATTGGCCAAACTCGATTAGTCTTTGCCCTGCTTCATTCCGTATTCCAAGGCCAAATGTGCCTGTTACTCCAGGTGTTTCTTGACTTCCTACTTTTGCATTCCAGTCCCCTATAATGAAAAGGACATCTTTTTTGGGTGTTAGTTCTAAAAGGTCATGTAGATCTTCATAGAACCATTCAACTTCAGCTTCTTTAGCATTACTGGTTGGGGCATAGACTTGGATTATTGTGATATTGAATGATTTGCCTTGGAAACAAACAGAGATCATTCTGTCATTTTTAAGATTGCATCCAAGTACTGCATTTCAGTCTCTTTTGTTGACCATGACAGCTACTCCATTTCTTCTGAGGGATTCCTGCCTGCGGTAGTAGATATAATGGTCATCTGAGTTAAATTCACCCATTCCAGTCCATTTGAGTTTGCTGATTCCTAGAACGTTGATGTTCACTCTTGCCATCTCCTGTTTGACCACTTCCAATTTGCCTTGATTCATGGACCTGACATTCCAGGTTCCTATGCAATATTGCTCTTTACAGCATTGGACCTTGCTTCTATCACCAGTCACATCCACAGCTGGGTATTCTTTTTGCTTTGGCTCCAACCCTTCATTCTGTCTGGAGTTATTTCTCCACTGATCTCCAGTAGCGTATTGGGCACCTACTGACCTGGGGAGTTCCTCTTTCAGTATCCTATCATTTTGCCTCTTCATACTGTTCATGGGGTTCTCAAGGCAAGAATCCTGAAGTGGTTTGCCATTCCCTTCTCCAGTTGACCACATTCTGTCAGACCTCTCCACCATGACCCGCCCATCTTGGGTTGCCCCACGGGCATGGCTTAGTTTCATTGAGTTAGACAAGGCTGTGGTCCTAGTGTGATTAGATAGACTAGTTTTCTGTGAGTATGGTTTCAGAGTGTCTTCCCTCTGATGCCCTCTTGCAACACCTACCGTCTTACTTGGGTTTCTCTTACCTTGGGCACGGGGTATCTCTTCGCGGCTGCTCCAGCAAAGCGCAGCCACTGCTCCTTACCTTGGACAAGGGTATCTCCTCACCGCTGCCCTTCCTGACCTTCAATGTGGGGATAGCTCCTCTAGGCCCTCCTGCGCCCACTCAGCCACAGCTCCTTGGGCGTGGAGTTGGTCCTCCCGGCTGCCGCCCCTGGCCTCGGGCGTGGGGGCGTGGGGTAGCCCCTCCCAGCCACCGCCCCTGACCTCGGATGTGGGGTAACTCCTCTTGGCCGCTGCCCTTCGGGCATGGGGTCTTCCGGGCTTCTGCCCCTGACCTCCGATGTGGGGTAGCTCCTCTCAGCCGCGCTGAGTGCGCCGGTCGCAGCCGCCTGTGCTGAGTGCGCTGGTCGCAGCCGGCACGCTAAATATAACATTAGACCTTGAAATTACACCTATCCATCTGAAGAGCAATACTAGCAACACCCCTCTCCTAAACAGTGAATTTCAGAGTCTTTTACAATTCACTGTAAAAAAAAAATTACATTTTACACTGTTGCCCAGGATATACGCATGTGTGCATGTAGCAAACATTTCACATAATACTTACCCTTATTAAGTGTGATGCACTCTTTTATTCTCTATTCTATTTCATTCTTTCAAATGCTGTTTGTGACCACTAAATTGATTTCACCTCCCACTAAGTTGATTTCACAACCCACTAGTGAATCCAAAATTGTAACTGTTTTTAAAAGTGGAACGATAGCCCTTTTCACAATATACCACTAATTAGATAATCCTGTCCCCCACTGTACATTTCCCTTCAGTGAAACTCTAGAATATGTAGATTAACTTGTGCATTCATTGTGGCTTGAGCATATGTAAATGCCAAGTCCTTCCTACCAGGAATGATTAGAAAAAGAGAATATGGGGGATGGAAGAAGAAAGAGGGAAGTAGGAGAACTTGAAAGCAGGGTTTTGCCATCAATCAAGCCACCAAAGAGTTCAAAGGAATGAGCCCATCCAGTGTCAGCCTGGCCTCCAGTCCCTCTTGTTCCTGTCTGTCTCATCACAGGTTTAACGTCCAAACCAGAGTCCTTGGTCTTCCCTCTCCCTTGTGCTCCTGCGGTCTCCTGGTCTCACTCCAGTGCTGCCATCCACCAGAGTTCAAGCCAAAGGAAGCTCCCCAAACCAAGCTTGGAGGTCAAAGCATACCCCAAACCCAACCAGCACTTTCACTGAAAGCATTCAAGTTACACCACCATCCCCTTTCACTTAGGCTTCCACAGTCTCCTCCTCATGCCCACCCTCAATGCACTCACGACCCCATGATCTGGTACTCCTGTTTCTTTCAGCTAAAGCATCTCTTCCCCAAATTTGCTCACTTCCCACAGGTCTCTGCTCAATGTCATGGCCCCAAAGAAGCCCTCCTGAGCCCCTGACCTAAAGTAGCCCCTGCCTCCTAACCATCCTGTATTCCTCCCCCTTTGTCTTATTTTCCTTCATTGCACTTATCAGTAGGTTAAACTATGTTACGTGCTTGTTTAAGATCTATCTCCTGCTTCCCTGAAGACTGGTATTAACTGTTGACCATCGTTAACAGCGGCTGATCAAGCAAAGCCCAGAGTATGTATTCCTGTGGCAAAGGAACCCAATGCCTTGACAAGTTCTTAGAAGCAACTCAGAAGGGAGGAGTGAAGAGCAGGAAATTTTAAAATTGGGGGTTCGGTTTCAGACAAGTATTTCAATATAGGTATCTTGATTGGAATTGAGAAAATTTGTGACAGAATGGTTCTGGATGGGTACACCCAATGGGCAAGAGCTTTGTTTCATTTTTTTCCTTTTTCTTTTAATTGAAGTTTAGTTGCTTTGCAATGTCATGTTACTTTCAGGTATACAGCGAAGTGATTCAGTTATACATATTCTTTTTCAGATTCTTTTCCATTATAGGTTATTACAGAATACTGAGTAGAGTTCCTTGTGCTACACAGTAACCCCTGGTTATCTATTTTATATATAATAGTGTATATTTGCTAATCACAACCTCCTAATTTATCCCTCCCCTCCCTTTCCCATTTAGTGACTATAAGCTGATTTTCTATGTCTGTGAGTCTATTTCTATTTTGTAAATACATTCATTTGTATCTTTTTTTTGGATTCCAAATATAAACACTATCACAGTATTTTTCTTCCTCTGTCTGCCTTTACTTAGTATGATAACCTCTATGTCCATCCTTGCTACTGCCGATGGCATTATTTCACTCTTTTTTATGGTTGGATACTACTCCATTGTGTATAAACGTATAGATGCCATATCGTCTTTATCCGCTCATCTGTCTAAGGACAGTTGGGTTATTTCCATGCCCTTGCTGTTATAAATAGTGCTGCAGTGGACACTGGGGTGTAGGGGGAAAGCATATGAAGTGCAGGCAGCTATTTGATAGCCTCAGTTCAGTTCAGTCACTCAGTCATGTCTGACTCTTTGCGACCCCATGAACTGCAGCATGCCAGGCCTCCCTGTCCATCACCAACTCCTGGAGTTCACTCAAACTCACATCCATCGAGTCAGTGATGCCATTCAGCCATCTCATCCTCTGTCGTCCCCTTCTCCTCCTGCCCCCAATCCCTCCCCGCATCAGAGTCTTTTCCAATGAGTCAACCCTTCACATGAGGTGGCCAAAGTACTGGAGTTTCAGCTTCAGCATCATTCCTTCCAAAGAAATCCCAGGGCTGATCTCCTTCAATAGCCTAGTCCAGTATTATTCTGAGAAAGGGTTTTCCTGATGAGATCTATTACTTGCTATTATTCTGGAAAAAAGTAGATTTTTTTCCCCCCAGAAACAATATTCAGAAACAATGTTTCTGAAACAATGTTTCTTTGCAAATTCATCTTTCCAGACAAAAATTTTCTAGGAGAGTAGTGATAATGTAACTTTAGTTCTTAATCTTAAAAGCTCATAACTGTGCGTGGTTTCATATATAGGGATCTTGTTTCTCTGAATTGATGACATAAAGTGCTTAGAAGCAAGACTGACATGTAATAGGCACTTAAAAATGTTTATTGCTCTTGTTTTGTAGTTGTAGAAAGTTCCTGCCAGGTACACAATAAATACTTGTTGGATTAATTAATTAATTATTATGGTTGGAAGGACTAAGACAGAGCTAAATCAAACATGAAAGAGAGAAGGCCTCTAAGATTTCATAGATCGTGTCCCACTCTTTCCTTGGGGATTCTGACATGAAGCTATTATGATGGGAATACTAGGAAGAATGTCAGAAATTTTCTGCCATCGTGAGCAGAGTGGATTAAATGAAGACTCCCTGGGTTTTCTTCATGGCTCAGGGGTAAAAAATCAGCCTGTCAATGCAGGGGACACAGATTCAATCCCTGATCTGGGAAGATCCCACTTGCCTCAGATCAACTAAGCCAGTGCGCCACAACTGCCGAGTGTAAACCTGAGCCTGGGAGCCGCAGCTACTGAAGCCCATGCACGCAAGAGCCTGCGCTCTGCATCAAGAGAAGCACCACGGGGAGAAGCGCACGCGAGAGCCTGCGCTCTGCAGCGAGAGAAGCACCACGGGGAGAAGCGCACGCGAGAGCCTGCAATCTGCAGCGAGAGAAGCACCACGGGGAGAAGCGCACGCGAGAGCCTGCGCTCTGCAGCGAGAGAAGCACCATGGGGAGAAGCGCACTCGAGAGCCTACGCTCTGCAGCGAGAGAAGCACCACCGGGAGAAGCGCATGAGAGAGCCTGCGCTCTGCAGCGAGAGAAGCACCACGGGGAGAAGCGCACGCACCACAACTAGGACGCAGCTCCCGCTCACCGTCCATCGAGTCGGTGACGCCATCCAACCATCTCATCCTCTGTCGTCCCCTTCTCCTCCCGCCTTCAATCTTTCCCAGCATAAAGGTCTTTTCCATTGAGTCAGTTCTTTGCATCAGGTGGCCAAAGTATTGGAGTTTCAGCTCAGCATCAGTCCTTCCAGTGAACACCCGGGACTGATCTCCTTCAGAATGGACTGGTTGGATCTCCTTGCAGTCCAAGGGACTCTCAGGAGTCTTCTCCAACACCACAGTTCAAAAGCATCAATTCTTCGGTGCTCAGCTTTCTTTATAGTCCAACTCTCACATCCATACATGACTACTGGAAAAACCATAGTTTTGACTAGCTTTGACACACAACAAAGCTAATGATTATATCTCCATGAAACTGCAGGGAAGACGGTTCTGAAAGTTTTATATTAAGCAGGATGGTGAAAGGAAATTGATTTTGCACTAACAATAATGTAAGATGTGTAAAATCCTATACTTAATGGCAAAGGATAATTTTTTATAGTTGAAAACATGACTCTCATACAAATATAAAATGTACACCTGCCAGAGATTTATTAACTCATTAATGAGGAAAGCAGTAAGAAGAAGGCAAATCTAGTTCAGAGAGCATTTTGAGGAATGGGATATTTATAGGTATTTAAAAAGAAATGTTAGAATTAGATTGCTAGGTTAGATGCAAAATGGATTAATGTTCCACTGGACAATAAAAACCATAACCTCTAAGGTTATCTGTGCTACCAGACAGAAATTATTTGCATCTCTGCCATATAAGATCTACAAGTCAATATGTAACTTCACAGAGTTTGAGCCCTTAATTAATAGTAAGTAGCAAAGTCAAGCAAAGATGCCTCCCCCAGATAATTAATTATCCTTAGGTGGCCTTGTTAGACAACACTCGTAAATATCATTGCCCAAACACGCCTCCTTTCCACGTGTGGAGGACTTTGTATCACAATGTTCTCTTTACTTTGTGTGTTACCTCTTTATTTTCATGTAGATTTCCGTAGATTCTACTCATTTCCATAGTTTCTTTAGGGTCTCTCCGTCCGGAACTCCAACTCCATAGTACCCATAGGGTTTACATTTTCAATGGCAAACCCCACCGTGAGAGAGGAGTCTTTGCTTTGAGGTTTTGCTTTTAGGGGGAACGTCAGCCTCGCGACTGAGCAGGATCTTTCTGTGCTTTGTGTTTGTCCCCCTTCTTCTGACGGCAGGCTGCTCCAGGCTAAGACCCGCTCAGTTCGGTGTGTCCAGCAGGTGCCTGAGCTATGTCCTTCTGCGTCTTGCGGTGCCCAGGACACACTGGGAGCACACTGAGCAGCGACACCTAGATCAGCGAGTGGATGTATTATAACCAAAGCAGAAAAAGTTGTTATCCTTAATCAGGAAAAAGGTGTAAAATTATGTGCCGGTTTAACACATGGGTCCAGACCAAGAAACGGTTTGACACAACAAAGCCACAGCTTCAAAGCAGCAAGAGGATGTTCGTTCTTGCGGGAGGAGCAGCAATCAGCCCGTAAGGAAAAGGCTTTGGGGTAAGGCCCAGCGGGCTCGGATTAGCATTTAGCCAAGAGACACAGCCTCAGTCTACCCAAAACACAGGACTCTGTTAGATCCCAGCCACCACACTTAGGAATGGGTCCAAACAGAGAGCTGCATTGGAGAACCGATCCTCCTGATTGCTGCTGATTTTTTTTTTTCTTGCCATGAGACAATTTGCCCAGTACCTATAAAGATGAGAAATTATAGCAGAATCTACATGTCTATTTGCAATATTCTTTCCAAGGTTTTATTTAAGAAGTTTGGGTTGCTTAAATAAAAGACATTCCCCCAAAAGATATTTTTAGTGGGAAAAAAAGTGTCAGACAGTAAAGAAGAGGTGCTTCTATACCAGAATCCTAGCTCTGAGCATCCCAGTGGCCAAAGCAAGAAAGAAAATTTTGCTACCTGCACAAATCCCATTTTCTAATGAGGAAAAAAGCCCATAAAAGAGAAAATTTTTCACTAAGTGATATGGAAATTATATGCTAATTTCATAAATTACACAAAGAACTTACGTACTAACCCTTCTACAGGGACACCACATATTATGGTCAAAGCCTTCAACCTAAGTTTTACAAAAGCTGAATTTAGGCTCTTTAAGTTTCTATTTCTAATATTACTGCTTAAAGAAAGCTAAATCCACACTGTTAAATCATATCTAGGCAACATATCCAGATAGGCAGCATTTGGTTGATCTAACCAGATATAGAGATACAACTTAGACAATTTGTAGGAATAAAGTTAGAAAGTACTTCGGTTCTACCATTTCAGATATCAATTTGACCTTCACTTGGTCTAAGAATTGATGCTTTTGAACTGTGGTGTTGGAGAAGACTCTTGAGAGTCCCTTGGACTGCAAGGAGATCCAACCAGTCCATTCTAAAGGAGATCAGCTCTGGGTGTTCTTTGGAAGGAATGATGCTAAAGCTGAAACTCCAGTACTTTGGCCACCTCATGCGAAGAGATGACTCATTGGAAAAGACTCTGATGCTGGGAGGGATTGGGGGCAAGAGGAGAAGGGGACGACAGAGGATGAGATGGCTGGATGGCATCACCGACTCGATGGACGTGAGTTTGAGTGAACTCCCGGAGTTGGTGATGGACAGGGAGGCCTGGCATGCTGCCATTCATGGGGTCCCAAAGAGTCAGACATGACTGAGTGACTGAACTGAACTGCTGACCAAAGCTATGAGGTGAAGTGAAGTGAAAGTCATTCAGTCATGTCCAACTCTGTGAGACCCCATGGACTGTAGCCCACCAGGCTCCTCTGTCCATGGGATTCTTCAGGCAAGAATACTGGAATGGGTTGCCATGCCCTCCTCCAGGGGATCTTCCTGACCCAGTGATGGAAGTCAAGTCTCCTGCATTGCAGGCAGTTTCTTTACTGAATGAGCCACCAGGGAAGCTCCAACCTAATCTGTGTAGAGGCCAGTTCTAGACGGAGACAGACATAAGTGTTAAAAGGGCAGAGCTACACCTCAGTACTCTTTGTATTTGCAATTCCCAGCATGGCTCCTGGCACACACTAGGTGCTGGATGATGCTTGACAGGAGCAGCGAGAGAGCCCTGAGGTAGAAAAGCCAGCCATGAAGAGGACGCACGTTGGGATCATGCCCTCACTGCCGGCATTCGTGTAAATGCACCTCTTCAGCTTCAGGGCTCCCCACAGCTATGCAATGACACCTCTACTCAAGTGCTCAAAATCTGCACACACCTTATAGCTTCATGGGGATTAGCCAACAAATTCTTTGCTGTTCTTCTAAGAAGGTAGTAAAAGGACTTTTTCTTTTTAAAAAGCTTCTACTGAAGTATAGTTGTTTTATAATGTTTTGTTAATTTCTGCCGTACAGCAAAGTGATCCAGCTACACATATATTTTTTAACTGTACTTTTTCTTTAACTGTACCTAGGAGTCCAACGGGCTTCCCAGGTGTTGCTAATGGTAAAGAATGCAGGAGACTTAAATGACGTGGGTTTGATCCCTGGGTTGGGAAGATCCCCTGGAGGAGGAAATGGCAACCCACGTCAGTAGTCTTGCCTGGAAAATTCCATGGACAGAGGAGCCTGGTGGGTTTCAGTCCAGAGGGTCGCAGAGTCGGACGTGACTGAAGCGACTTAGCAGGCATGCATGGAGTCCAGTGGATGCTCCCACAGTGCTGTGGCTCCCTAGTCAGTGGAACGGGCCCTATACATCAGGTTCTTCCGAAGGAACCATGATAATGCCAAGATCAAGGTGTTCCCAATGACTCCTTTCAAAAGTCAAACTGCCAGACAATCAAAACCGCTGTCCCAGGGGCTTCTGCACTTTCCCTGACCCAGTCCATCCCATGCACACACACAAGACTGGTTTTCTGAAAGTATCACTTTGATCGTGTTATCTCTTACTTCAAAAATATTCCTTGCTGGGAGAAAACCAACAAACAAAACACGAACTGGGAAGTGGAGAGCACTGGGGTATCCCACCGGACCTCCCCACTGCTACGCCCGTGCCCAGAGTAACCATCCAGTGAGTCCCTGGACCAAGATGGGAGATGGGTCAGAAGGCAGGTCAAACCCTTCAGAACGAGAAATGGAGGTTTTGCAAAGGATACTCCATCATGCACCCTCCTGCTCTATCTTTTCCTCAAACATTCTGGAGGGGTAGAAAAAGAAGGGTATCTTGGGAGAGTGTCAGCTTGATAAAGGCACCAATGACAAAAATGCTGTCCGTTTTTGAGCAAAGGATGGTTTCATATATAATCAAAACGCAGCTGCTTTTTCAGTTCTCACAGCAGCCCTGAGAGCCTAAGACCTCACGGATCTCCTGGATCCTAAGACAGTAACCTAAAGAAGGTCTTCTCAAACTATCCCTGGTGAGGAAACACTTGACTTCTCTGTTTCCAATCCATTGTAGACCAACACTTTTGCAAAATAATGAATTACTTTTTCATTTTCATAATAAAGAAGTACAAAACATAAGCCCATATTTTTTATTATTATCATCAACAGATATAAAAATCAGTCCAAATTGCTTTAAAAGTCTCTGAACATCTACTGTCAAAATCTGGACTTGTCACACAGCAGTAACAGTCGCAGAGTGGCGCTAGTCAGGGATGAACGCTGAAGAGCCCTGCTCTGAAAAGTGTGCTTGAAAACCCCTCAGGACACCAGACAGATTCCCTTTCTCCTCCCGCTTGCCCTGTCTGGTTACTCTGCTTGAGAAAAAAGCAGTACCTGCAAGAAACACAAAATGCCTAACGAGTTTTTTTTAAGAGGGGGAGGGGATAAGAATGTATCAATAAATCACGTACGTTTCATGACCTGAATTCAGCTTATATATCATGTGAGTTTCACTGACCTCTATCTATCACTAAATGAGCAGGGAAAGGTCAGTCCTTGGGATATGGTTGATATGGTCTCCAGAGACGTATCAACAGTAAATTTAGGTCATCGTGCTAGTGATCATCACAGACAGTGCCAACTTATTTAAAGTGGCGTATGCTTAGGTCCATCCAAGGCAATTCGGAAAACAAAAGCATCCATCCTTCCAGAAAGCGTTCTGAGGGACTTTCCTGAAGATCCAGTGGTTGAAACTCCGTGCTTCCACCGCATGGGGCATGTGTTCAATTCCTGGTCAGGGAACTAAGATCCTGCATACTGCATGGGATAGCCAAAAAAAAAAAAAAAAATTTTTTTTTTTTTAAAGAGCTCTGACCCTCCTGCTTTGAGTCTGAGAGACACTCTGGCATTTCAAGTTCATACCATGAACAGAAGAGATCACATGTTTCTACCTATGCCAAACATCATACACAGTGTTCAACGTGTTTAATTTCCCTTTCAAAGGTAGAAGAGCCAGGACATAATTCCTAACCCATGGGTTGCCTCTAATACCTCTGTTCATCAAGCGAGTTTCCCTTCTTCTTGGACTAGTTTGCATCGCTCCCCGAAGGACTGGATGATGGAAGGCAGCAAGAAGAGACGTGTGTCTCCCTTCTGGGTCTCCCCCACAGACCCCTGCCAGGCCTAGTGTTTCGTGTGCTTTTCCCCGCTTCCAGCAAGGTTGGAAGCCACCTGCTGAAGGTGAAGAAGCCACAGACCAGAGGAGTTGGAGTCCCTCACTCTAAGCCTGGGGAGCCGCTCCCCAGTCAGGAACACTTACTCCAGATACTGAGAGGGAATCTGAAAAGGGGTTACGCCTCTGGGATCTGAGGTTTTGTGCGTGACAGCAGAGGATGCTACCTTAAGTAATGACTTCACAATCGAAGCCTTCCATGATTTTTGTCTACCATTGTGCAAGCCTAGCTGCCGAGTTAGAACTTCTGTCCAATGAGCTTGCTCTGGATCTTTTCATTCAAAAATTATTCATTGAGCACCTACTGTGTGTCTCACTGGGTACAAGTATCGTATCTAAGGGTCCCTTAAAGTGAGACCCAAAAGAACAATTCTTATTTCAAATTTGTTTCTTAAGTGACTGGACGGAGAGCTATGATGATTACAAAGCAGAATGTATCTGTAGACTCTTCAATGTCCACCCCTTCCGTCCTCTCCACCCTCCCGCCTCCACCCCTGCACAGCTGGGTGCCAAAGCACAGGTGGAGCTTCTGGCCATGTAACTTTGAGGAAAGAACAGGAAGCATTCCCCGGGAAGTTTTCTTTGCGTGCGCGCTCATGTGTACGCGCGCGCGTGCTCAGTCTTGTCCGACTCTTTGCAACCCCATGGACTGTAGCCCGCCAGGCTCCTCTGTCCATGGGATTCCCCAGGCAAGAATACTGGAGTGGGTTGCCCTGCCCTCCTCCAGGAGATCTTCCTCACCCAGGGATCGAAACGTCGTCTTCTTGCGTCTCCTCCGTGGCAGGTGGATCCTTTACCACTCTACCACCTGGGAAGCCCTGGAGGTTTCCTTGCTCATCCTTGGTTTAAATCCACGATTTCATAGGGCCTTCAGTACCGAAGGATATCATTTCCATTGTGCAGGGAACATCAGAGAGACACAGGGAGGGAGCAGGACTTACCCTGGTGAAGTGAGAGACAGTGACGCTCTTTATATTGATCCCCTCCTCTGGGTCTTTGAGTGACTCCCACTAAATGCCAGGACTACTTATTAAGGCTTGTTGAAGTCTAATTACTCCTCACTAGGTGTCACAGCCCTGAGACGAAGCTTAGCAGGAGAGCAGAAGGACTCAGAGCCTATCTGAATGTGACATTCTGATGTATAGAATTGAAGGAATTTACCTGTGCACCTTTCTCCAGATTCGACTCCCAAGCGGGCGAGTTCCCCGTTCTGTTTCATCATCGTATGCCTCATAGCTAGACGTTTTTGTCTTTGCAGAAAGTCTGTTTCACATGGACCTTCCCACACAGCTGAGCAGCTCCCTAGCGAGCCGTCAGATTTGTTTACTTGAAATGGAAAGTTGGGATTTGAAAATCAATTTTGATTTGATTTTTTATAAGTAAAAAAAATGAAGTTTTGATGACGATAACCCAGTATATTTTATTCTTTCCTGCTCCTTACATCCAACCTGTGGTCCTATTTCTCCAAGGAAAAGAGTCTTTTATTGTCCCATCGTCCCATCCATACTACTCCCTACTTCACTGTTTGTAAAAACACTGCTGGGAAATTAAAACAAGAAATGCCATTTCCAAAGAAACTGAAGCATATCTGAGCTTAGGCAAATGATGCTGTTTTAAAGGATACAGGCATCTCAGAACTGAGTCCAGTGTTTTGCAGGCCCCATGTAAATGGTTAATTACGGTGGTGGAGCTGATGCAGACACGTACTGACCTATCAGAAAAAAAAAGAAAAGAAGGCAAGCCTGGACTTTCCAGATTGCAGGCCCTGCCCAGGGACCAATGTTCGCTTTTACACGGATTTCAGGAAACATCCAATCACCCTCCATCTGCAGCATTTAAGCCCCCAAGGCCAGCACCTTCTATTCACATTTGATTTGGGCTGGGACCTAGGGCTAAAATCAGATACCACTGCCCTTCTCCTCGCTACCCTCCCTTGCACCTCAGTAGCTCTGTTATTTCTCCTATTAATATCTCATCAACACTGGGCAGGTGCTTCCTATATGGAGGTTCTTCATTAACAGGTTGTCAGTGGGACCAAGTCAGATCCCCTCTGCTGAAGGAAGCTGGCACTAGCCCCGGTAGAAGCAGGCCAGAGAACTTCCTGAGCAATGATCACATTTTCTATCAGGTCCCTGCTTTCCTATCAAACTTAAATTTGGACTCACCTATCTGACTTCCGAAAACTTTCCTGGCGCTTCCTCCTTAAGCAAACATTCATTCTGAAATTAAAGCTATTTTGATGCTCTATGTCATATCTGAATCAGCAGTTTTTAAATCCTCGATATATCTTTAAATGCCAACAGACAAGTATAGCAGGTGTTTAATTGTGGTTTAAAGATCCACATTGTTCACATTTTACAATCACAATTAAAATTAAGCAATAACACCAAAGGAGTTCCGGTAGACAGCAATAATACTCACCCGTATAGTGAAATTGATAAGGATCCAGATATAATGATGCCCATTGTAGTAACCCTGTGGTGACTGATTGCTATTCTGCCGTTAGCAAACAACCAAGAAATACTTTATTTTTTCAGAATTATCAGTTTGTTTCTAGGGTATGTGAACAATGGAAACCTTAAGGGAGAATGCAATAGTTAGTGAGGTATTAAAACAGTTATATAACTAATAAAAACACTAAATCAACTTAGATATGCAGCAGTGTGTCATTTCCATTTTAATAAAAAAGTACATTATTCTCTTCTCGAAATTGCAAATTTTTATTTTTTTTTTACTCAGTGCCAACATATTTGGAAAGTAAAAAAGTCATAAATCTATGGTTTCTGGAATTGTCATTTATGTGATTCTCTAGTCTTTAAAAAAGATAGAAGAAAAACAGGCATTTTCATAAAACGATCGATTTGAAAAATTATTTGCATTCGCTGCTTGCATTTTTTTTCTTTGGGAGGTTGGGAGAGAGCACAGGGACTTGTAAATAAAACACATTTGATTTTCATAGCATCCCTGTGTGCTGAGCCTGGAGATCTCTGGATGTGCCTGCTCAGACAGGCAGTGTGCAGAGAGGCTTTATTGAGAGGAGCTTTCACGTCCTTTGCGTGCAGCCTGCGCGGTAACAAAGGCTCAGGCGGAGGGTCAGACTCTCGCTCAATTAAATCCAGGCACCGGCCAGATGGGAGATGGTCCGGAAACCGAGCCAGCAGCAGCAGCCGTCTCTCATATTTGCAGGCCTGAGGTGCCCTGGAACTCCCGGTTCCAAACCTGAGCTGAGCGGGCCAGACCTTCCATCAAGAAATTTAGAAGCATGCATTTTACTTCTCTCAAAACATAGAGATGGGCTTACCAAGAGGGCCCACAGGATGGTTTCCAAGCACCCTTGAAAATTCTCCTGAGTTTATTGCCTGAGTTGCTAGTGAAAACCTTCCCCCGAAGAGCCAAAAGCAAATGTTGAAAGACCTAGCTGTAGAACTGTAGAAATGCAAGATCATTTGGGAAGAACTGCAGAAAAAACAAGAGGAAAAAAGTCAAAACTAGACAGGTTTTTTGAATTCATCCAGGGCCTTGAGTCTCATATTTCCACCAAAATACCACCAGAACAGCAGTCTCTACCTTGCCTGCACTTTGGTATACCCACAAAGATTTTTTAAAATATGTGCCTATATTGATACACATTTAAAATATACACATATATTCCAGGTTAGCTAAGCCAAATCCCTGGGGACAGAGCCTGGGCGATTCTGAAACACACATCGCCAAGAAAATTGAGGGTGGATTTTCTTGTCTTAAAGTTTGTAATTCTGTAATTTGACTCAATAAAGCATTTTTCCTTCAGTGGTTAGATAGGTTTTCTTTTTCACAAATATTCAAGTAAAATCAATGAACCAGGAAGGTGTACCATTTCCCTTCATGACCTGCCCTGTACCTGAGAATGTTACAAATGCCATGGAAGAAGTGTCTAACTCATTGCATAAATGAAGAAACTAAGGTTCAAAGAGGTAAAGTCCTTTGGGATTTCTGATGACACTCTACCATCTGCTTCTCTGTACTGTATGTAAAGGGCAAATTAGTGATGAAATACTCTGGATTCCATTCAAAAGAACATAAGAAAATATGAAATGGCTGGAAAGTCTGATAAGAGAATCCCATAACAATGGCAGTTACAATTTATTGAGTCCTGCTAAATATGGGAAATTTGCATATTCATGCAACAAATTCAACAAATTTTATTGAATATTATTATAGGAAAAACACTGATCTACACAGCTGGGGATGCAACAGATATTAACATGAGATGATCCCTTATTTCTTGGAACTTCAGGCTACCAGGAGAGACCAAGATTAACCAAAAATCACAGGAATGAGGAAATAATTAGGACCTGTAATAAATGCTCTGTGGTTCCATGAGAACAACAGCAAGACAGATGTTCTACCAGGAGACTCAGGGGAGGAAGAGACCCCTGAGCTGAGAGCGTGAAGAAGTAGGGGTTCACCAAATGGTGGGAGAAGACAGAGTGGGGAGCAGCCATCCTCACAGGGAGAGCAGCATGTGCAAAAGTCTGCGGCAAGAGAAGGAAAAGCACCTCGGAGGACATGCGGAAGGGTCAGTGTGGCTGGAATGGACGGTGTGTGGAGCAGCACAAAGCAGAGATGGGCCAAGGCCAGGTGTTTATCAGACTTAATCTTTGTCACCATCTTTATACGGTCCTGTGGTTACATCTCGCAGTGAGCACCAGGGGCGCATCTGCAGGAGCTGCCAGTGCCGGATGGGGACACAGGCAGCTCCTCAGACGAGACCCAAGCTGGCCTCCGAGTGGCCCAGAGGCAGAGAGAAGCAAAACTAGAGACAAGCTCTGGGGCAGCTGAGGCAGCCAGGGCCACCCCAAATCTATGTGAAGCGTTCATATTATTTCTTTTTTAAAGATTTGTGTGTGTGGACCAATTTTAAAGTCGTTATTTACTTTGTTACAGTATTGCTCCTGCTTTATGTTTTGGTCTCCTGGTGCTGAGGCATGTGGGATCTTAGATCCCTGACCAGAGACCAAGCCCACACACCCCGCCCTGCAAAGCGAAGTCTCAGCCCCTGGACCGCCAGGGAAGTCCCCGAAACGTTCATATTCTTACAAACAGCTTTTTGGTACTATGTTGTATTACTTTTCTGCACCCAAAAGGAAACTCAACTTTAAATGGTTTAAGCAGTGAGGATACATCATTATTTCACATGACACGAGTTCCAAATGAGGATAGCTCCAGGATTGACCTATTCTAGACTCTGTGAAATCATCAAGGACCAATTTTTTTTCTTCTCTATTCTCCTCAGCTGTCTGCTTTGTAATCAGTGAACTTCCATCATGGTCACAAGATGGTCGCTGCAATCCAAGTTTCCCTGATAGATGGGAAAACCATCAGCCAGAGTAGGGTGTTTCTTCCTGGTTGCTCCTTTTTCAGAGTGAGGAAGTATCTTCCCAAATATCTCTGCACCAGCAGATCAATCCTCAGATCCCAGTAGCCAGAACTAGGTCTTATGCCCACCCCACACCATTTACTGTCTAAGACAATGAAAAGACCACAAGTGGCTTAGACTAATCAGGATTAACTCCCAAGCTTGGGATAAAGTCACCTGAGAGTTACGTGGATAAAATTGGAGTTCTGTCAGCAAAGACGTAAGGGAACTTATCTGAGGTAAGTAAGCAATAGTTTTGTTTCCATTCTGCTTGACGTTCTCAGAAAAAGTCCCACCCTCAGAGCAGCAGGAATTGAATGACTTCAGGTAGGTGTTGTCTTTAAGATCACTTAAAAATCGAAATGGAGTAACTGTGATTCAGGCATCGGAAATGGAGCCATGTGGCCAACTTTGATGTGTTTCCAGACACGGTCCTGCATCACTGAGAACTTGAAATTTCTCTGAACTGAATCAAATTCCAGGACACCACTAGCCATTTTCAAAACACGAGTTGCCCATCGTAACCTTGAAGTTTCAACAGTCTCCCCTCTCCACAATTATGAATCATTTCCGACCCCAATTAATCTTTGCTTAACAAGCACCCTTACTTCTTGATAGCTCCAATCCTAATTCCTTTTTTTAAAAAAATTATTGAGGCATAGTTGATTTGCTATGTTGTGTTTAATTTCTGCCATACAGAAAGTGACTCAGCTACACATATTTTTTCATATTCTTTTCCACTATATTTTATCATGGTATACTAAATAGAGTTCCCTCTGCCATACAGTAGGAGCTTGTTTATCCATCCTATAGATAATAGCTTGCATCTATCTTGATGAAGGTGAAAGAGGAGACTGAAAAAGTTGGCTTAAAACTCAACATTCAGAAAACTCAGATCATGGCATCCGGTCCCATCACTTCATGGGAAATAGATGGGGAAACAATGGAAACAGTGTCACACTTTATTTTGAGGGGCTCCAAAATCACTGCAGATGGTGACTGCAGCCATGAAATTAAAAGACACATACTCCTTGGAAGAAAAGTTATGACCAACCTAGATAGCATATTGAAAAGCAGAGACATCACTTTGCCAACAAAGGTCCGTCTAGTCAAGGCTATGGTTTTTCCTGTGGTCATGTATGGATGTGAGGGTTGGACTGTGAAGAAGGCTGAGTGTCGAAGAATTGATGCTTTTGAACTGTAGTGTTGAAGAAGACTCCTGAGAGTCCCTTGGACTGCAAGGAGATCCAACCAGTCCACTCTGAAGGAGATCAGCCCTGGGATTTCTTTGGAAGGAATGATGCTGAAGCTGAAACTCCAGTACTTTGGCCACCTCATGTGAAGAGCTGACTCATTGGAAAAGACCCCGATGCTGGGAGGGATTGGGGGCAGGAGGAGAAGGGGACGACAGAGGATGAGATGGCTGGATGGCATCACTGACTCGATGGACGTGAGTCTGAGTGAACTCCAGGAGTTGGTGATGGACAGTGAGGCCTGGTGTGCTGTGATTCATGGGGTCCCAAAGAGTCAGACACGACTGAGTGACTGAACTGAACTGAACTGATTGCTAATCCCAAACTCCCAATCCATCCTTCCTCCTTCTTTAGCAACCACAAGTCTGTTCTCTATATAAGTCCGTTTTCATCTCATAGACACGTTCGTTTGTATATTTTAGATTCTGCATATAAGTAATACCATATAGTATATGTGTCTTTTTCTTTCTGACTGACTTCGCTTAGTATGATAATCTCTAGGCCCATCCATGTTGCTGTAAAGGACATTATTACGTTCTTTTTTATGGCTGAGTAATATTTCATTGTGCGTATGTGTGTTTGCGCGCGTGTGTGTATATGTGCGTGTGTGTGCATGTGCGTGTGTGTATGTGTCTGTGTGTGCGCGTGTGTGTATATGGGTGTGTGCATATGTGTGCATGCGTGTGTGCACACATGTGTGTGTTCATGTGTGTGTTCTGTGTGTGTGTGTGTGTGTGTGTATGCCACATCTCCATTCATTCCTCTGTTGATGGACATTTAGGTTGCTTCCACTTCCTGGCTATTGTGAATATTGCTGCTATGAACATACATGTGCATGTATCTTTTCAAATTGTACTTTTTCTGAGTATATGCCCAGGAATGGAATTGCTGGATCATATGGCAACTCTATTTTTAGTTTTTTGAGGCTCGTCCATATTGTTTTCCATAGTGGCTGTACCAATTCACATTCCCACCAATAGGCTAGGAGAGTTCTCTTTTCTCCACACCCTCTCCAGCATTTAATATGAATAGACTTTTAAATGGCTTCCCTGGTGGCTCAGACGGTAAAATCGGCTATTTGCAATGCAGGAAACACAGGTTGATCCCTGGGTCGGGAAGATCCCCTGGAGAAGGAAATGGCAACCCACTCCAGTACTCTTGCCTGAAAAATTTCCACGGATGGAGGAACCTCATAGGCTGCAGTCCATGGGGTCGCAGGGAATCGGACACGACTGAGCAACTCCACTTTCACTTTCATTTTAAATGACAGTCCTCTGAGCAGCGCGAGGCAGTGCCTCATTGCAGTGCTCTTTTGCATTTCTCTATAACTAGCGATGCTGAGCGTCTCCTCCTGTCACTGTCGGCCATCGGTATGTCTTCTTTGGAGAAATGTCTGTTTAGGTCTTCTGCCCAGTTTTCAACTGGGCTGTTTGGGAGTTTTTCTGCTATTGTTATTGAATTGTATGAACTGTTTGTATATTTTAAAAATTAAGTCCTTATTGGTTGCATCATTTGCAAATATACTCTTCCAGTCTGTAGACTGTCTTTTCATTTTGTTTATGGTTTCCTTTGCTGTGAAAAAGCTTACAAGTTTGATTGGATCTCATTTGTTTATTTTTGCTTTTGTTTCTACTGCCTTGGGAGACTGATCTAAGAAAACCTTAGTACACTTTATGTCAGAAAATGTTTTGCCTACGTTCTGTTCTGGAAGTTTCACAGTGTCATGTCATATTTAAGTCTTTTAGCCATTTTGCGTCATTTTGTGTACAATGAGCTCTTTATTGATTTAAATGGGACAGTCCAACTTTTCCAATACCTTGTGCTGGTGTTGGGAAGAGACTCTCCCTTCCCCACTGCATATTTTGCCTCTGTTGTTAAAGATTAATTGCCCAAAGGGGTGTGAGTTTATTTCTGGGCTCTCTATTCATTTCCAGTGTCTTTTATTTTTGTGCCCGTAACAAACTGCTTTGCTTACTGTGCCTTTGTAGTATTGTCTGAAGTCTGGGAGGGTTATGCCTCCTGCTTTGTTTCAACCTCCCCCCCTGCCCCCGCCGGTAGGATTGCTTTGGCTATTCTGTCTTTTATATTCCATATAAATTTCAGGTCTATGTCATGTAATTCTCTGAAAAACTGTCATGGGTATTCTGATAGATATTATATTAAATCTGTATGTTGTTTTGGATGGTATGACCATTTTAGCAATATTAATTCTTCTAATTCAATAGCATGGGCTATCTTTCCATTTCTCTGAGTCATCTTCCCTTATTAATGTTTTGTAGTTCTCAGGACAAAAGTCTTTTGCCTCCTTAGTGAGGAATATTCCCAAGTATTTTTAATGCAATTTTAAAAGAAATTGTTTGCATACATTCCCTTTCTGATTCTTCATTGTTAGTGTAAAGAAGTGCAACCTATTTCTGTATGTTAATCTTGTATCCTGCTACCTTGCTGAATTTGTTTAACAAGCCCCTAACTCCTGTGAGGAGATGTTTCTCACCCCATCACTCTTTAAAGCCTCAGTCACGTACTCAATGGACTTTCCTGTGGCTCAGTGGTAAACAATCCCCCTGCAATGCAGGAGACCCGGGTTTCGATCCCTGGGTCAGAAAGATCCCCTGGAGAAGGAAGTGGCAACCCACTCCAATATTCTTGCCTGGGAAATCCCATAGACAGATAGGAGCCTAGCAGACTACAATCCACGGGATCACAAAAGAGTCAGACACAACTTAACGACTCAACAACAGCAACAATATATACTCAACACACATTTGTGTGGAGTCACTTGTCACCCTGCTTATTTAATTCATATGCAGAGTACATCATGAGAAACGCTGGGCTGGAAGAAGCACAAGCTGGAATCAACACTGCCGGGAGAAATATCAATAACCTCAGATATGCAGATGACACCACCCTTATGGCAGGAAGTGAAGAGGAACTAAAAAGCCTCTTGATGAGAGTGAAAGAGGAGAGTGAAAATGTTGGCTTAAAGCTCAACATTCAGAAAATGAAGATCATGGCATCTGGTCCCATCACTTCATGGCAAATAGATGGGGAAACAGTGTCAGACTTTATTTTGGGGGGCTCCAAAATCACAGCAGATGGTGATTGCAGCCATGAAATTAAAAGACACTTACTCCTTGGAAGGAAAGTTATGGCCAACCTAGATAGCGTATTCAAAAGCAGAGACATTACTTTGCCAACAAATGTCTGTCTAGTCAAGGCTATGGTTTTTCCTGTGGTCATGTATGGATGTGAGATTTGGACTGTGAAGAAAGCTGAGCACCAAAGAATTGATGCTTTTGAACTGTGGTGTTGGAGAAGACTCTTGAGAGTCCCTTGGACTGCAAGGAGATCCAACCATTCCATTCTAAAGGAGATCAGTCCTGGGTGTTGTGTGGAAGGAATGATGCTAACGCTGAAAGTCCAGTACTTTGGCCACGTCATTCGAAGAGTTGACTCATTGGAAAAGACTGTGGTGCTGGGAGGGATTGTGGGCAGGAGGAGAAGAGGACGACGGAGGATGAGATGGCTGGATGGCATCACTGACTCGATGGACGTGAGTTTGAGTGAACTCCAGGAGTTGGTGATGGACAGGGAGGCCTGGTGTGCTGCGATTCACGGGGTCACAAAGAGTCGGACACGACAGAGTGACTGAACTGAATGAACTAGGGTTTTCTGTATGTGTATCATGCCATCTCCTTATAGTGACAACTTTGCATCTTCCCTATCAATCCCAAGCCTACTTCTTGGCAAACACTGTACAGAACCTTACTGTCTTTGCCGTTATGGGCTGCCCCCATTTTGTCTGGTGGAACACAACTCAAGCGCTTCTTGAATCTGTGTCTCCCAAGCTACAGTCCTAACAAACTCCAAATAAACACCTCTTATTCCTATCAGATCTCTGTTTCTGAAAGTTTGGTTAACAAAGTTCATTAATGGTGCTTCTACTTAGCTCAAAGTTGTAGAAATAAACAACAGGCCAAAAAAAGATGGTCTAGCTTTGAATCCTGGCTCCATCCATGCTGGGAGGGGGCAATCTGGACCCAGTCCCGGGCAGGCCCTGACTGCTATGAAGAAGTTGTCCAACCTGCAGCTGGATCTTGTGCTGTATCCCCAGTTAACCTGCTCACATGAGAGGCTCAGCAGCGCTTTCAGAGCCTCCAGCCCTAAACCCAAGGACAGAGTTTAGATTATCCTCACAGCCTATTGTCAATCAGGGGGATAAAAATCACAGCGCAATCACTTGGCACATCTCTCCCTCTGTTTCCATCTCAGGGGACCAGAGTGAGCTATAAACATTAATTAGGAAAGATCTGTGACCCTCCTGAGATGATGGCAAGGTTGGAATCACAGGTGCCCATCACAATTAGCTCACAGAACAAATGGGCAGGCCACTGAGCACCTTTCCTGGGGCTCAGTGACAAATGGCGTTCAGATTCAGCAACTGGTGGATGAGTCACAAAACCACTGGCAGACATCTTAAAAAATGCATCTGAGTTGCAAACAGGACCACCAGCAAACTCGGAAGTTAGGGCTCTTTGGTAATGTTACATCCCCTCTCCTCTGCAGACAACTTTTTCTGGTTCAAATACTTTTCATAATTCAGGGCTTTCTGACGGAGGAGGAATCCTGACATAGGTATTCCAGAGGAGCAGGATTAGATAGCCACAGGTCATGTGGGAAGGAATGAATTCTCAAAGGACAAGGATCCTGGGATCAGAAGATGACAGAAGATGCCTCAGAAAGAATGTAGAACTACTTCTTCATACTCTGCTCTAGGCATCATGGAATCTCTTGGTTCCCTACAAATTTGAAAAGATTAATGCCCCTAAAAAGATTCTAGAGACCAATCCCATGGTTGCAATATTTTAAACAAGCCCTGATGTCCTATAGTGGCATATTTCTCACCGCCATCCTATTTAAAGCTTCAACCATGCACCCAACACATGTTTATTGGGCACTTGCTCTGGGCCAGTAACTGTAAAGGTGATTTGGGCCTCACACTTGACATTTTGCACAAATAATTGCTTGCCTGGCCATGACCCTGAAGAGAAGCTACTACCAACCCAACTTTAAAAGCCTGGTATATTTCAAAATCATAGCTGGTAAGTTTCAGAGATCAGATTGGAATCCTAGTCTATGTATTGCCACAGAAATGCTTCCAATATACCACCCAAATATCAGTAAAGTGAAAGTGAAAGTTGCTCAGTCATATCCGACTCTTTGGGACCCCATGGGCTACACAGCCCATGGAATTCTCCAGGCCAGAATACTGGAGTGGGTTTAGCCTTCTCTTTCTTCAGGGGATCTTCCCAACCTAGGGTTCGAACCCAGGTCTCCCACATTGCAGGTGGCTTCTTTACCAGCTGAGCCACAAGGGAAGTTCAAGAAAACTGGAGTGGGTAGCCTATCTCTTCTTCCCAATTCAGGAATCGAACCAGAGTCTCCTGTATTGCAGGCAGATTCTTTACCAACTGAGCTATCAGGGAAGCCAGTAGAGTAAACCTATATTCTTATTCTCAGTGATATGCAGGTCAGCTGAGGGCCATCTGATCCAGACTGGGCTTGACTCAGGGTGACTCCAAATGCCTGTCATCTTTCTGGGAGCACCGGGCTGCCTCAAGTGTGTTGTCCTCATGACCACATTTGCAGATGGGTACATGGGCCATGTCAACATTCCATTGGTCAAAAAAAGCTACGTGGACAAACTTAGGTAAGGGCAGAGGAATATATTCTATCTTCTAGTGAGAGGAACTGCAGAGCTCTATGGCGAAGGGGCCATTCACCACAGCCTAACTTCACAGCCTGCACACATTACTGTCAGCCTCCCAAGGTAAATAAATACAATGCATGCAATCAAATTGCATCTGAAATGCTGGACAACTTTGGTGAATGGGAAACCTCACTCAGCCCAGAGGGTGAGGGAGGAGGTGCAGCAAGACAGGAGACTGCTAAAAAGAATGTAATTGTGCTCAAATGACTTCTGACTGAAGTCAAGAAGAGGGGCAAGCATGAAAATGCCAAGGGCTGGCCCCACAATTTGCTCACGATGGCAGGCAGTCTAGTGGAAGAGGCTTTGGTGACTCAGATTGAACCAGGAGACAAGCACAGTGGAGCTGAAAGCTTTCTGTGGTTTGCTAAGCCAGGCATCAGCTCGCTGGAGATACAGACGTTATGATCAGTTAAAACAGTTTCACCAAACTTCACACTGTAACCCTTGGGCAAAACCAGAAATGATTATTCACTGGTAGGAGTTTAATATTATAGCAAGAGGTGGGCAAACCAAAACTCTGAAGGAAGAGTGGCATCCAGTGGCCAGGGGTTAATTTGCAAGGAGCCACAGATGCAGGCATACAGATCCGGCAGTTGCTAGCTAACCACATCCCAGGGGAGGTTCAGCAGACCACAAGGACTGGCAGATATCAGGCTGGGGCCTCCAGAGAGGATTCAGCCAGCAACTAAGACAGATATGGTCACCCTCCTCCTGGAAGAGCACAAGAACCTTCTGCATTTTCTTCTCTCCTGGTGGCCCCATCTAATCAGTTCCGCCAAGCACACTGTGTCATACATACTAAAATGTGTATTTAATTATCTAATCATTTGCATCTCTACACCTGGACCCATTAAATTTCTTAAGCTGCTAATGTACATTTTATCCCTGATCTCTCAGAATAGTTTGGTCTACTTTTCCTTTCACTGCTGTAAAACAAAACATACCATCCATATGTCAAATCTTTTTTAAGGGCTGCCCAACAAGTATCCACTTTTTCACTCTGGAAGGAGACTGACTTTTCTTTATAGCTAAAGATGATATCTGTGATCATAATTACACCTTAGCCAAATTTTTTAAAAATTTGAGTCATACACACATATTCTCTGACCATAACAGAATTAAAATTAAAATCAATAAAAAAGAATAACACGAAAATTTCCAAACACATAGAAATTAAAGAAAACACAGTTAAATCCATGTATAAAAGAGAAGAAAATTCCTTGGAGAATTAGAAATTATTTTGAACTGAACAAATTCCTTAGAGAGAAATTCATAACATTAAATGCTTACATATTTTTTTAATTCCCTAAGCTTGCACCTCAAGAAACTAGAAAAGGAAGAACACAGTAAGTCCCATTTAAGCAGAATACAGCACTAATAAAGAGCAGAGATCAGTAAAATGGAAAATAGAAAAACAACAGACACAAGTGATGAAACAAAAGGATATTTTGAAAGGTCACTGTAATGGATAGACGTCTAACAATGCTGAAGAAGACAGAGATGAGACCAATCATCAGTCCCTCCCTGTCCAGGGCACATTCGTGTGTGCTCAGTCGTGTTCTCAGTTGTGTCTGACTCCTTGCAACCCCACAGACTGTAGCCCACGAGTCCTCTGTCCATGGGATTCTCCAGGCAAGAATACTGAAGAGGGTTGCCATTTCCTACTCCAAGGGAAAGCAAAGAGGAACTAAAGAGCCTCTTGATGAGGGTTGAGGAGGAGAGTGAAAGAGCCAGCTTAAAACTACATATTAAAAAAACTAAGATCATGGCATGCAGCCCCATTACTTCATGGCAAGTAGAAGGGGAAAAGGTGGAAGTAGTGACAGATTTCCTCTTCTTGGGCTCCAAAATCACTGTGGATGGTGACTGCAGCCATGAAGCCAGATGTTTGCTTCTTGGTGGGAAAACTGTGACAAACCTAGACAGTGTGTTGAAAAGCAGAGACATTACTCTGCTGCCAAAGGTCCATCTAGTCAAGGCTATGGTCTTCCCAGTCATCAATACCACTGTGAGAGCTGGACCGTAAAGAAGGTGGATGCCTTTGAACTGTGGTGCTGGAGAAGACTCCTGAGAGTCCCTTGATTAGCAAGGAAACCAAACCAGTCAATCTTAAGGGAAATCAATCTTGAATACTCATTGGAAGGACTGATGCTGAAGCTGAAACTCCAGTACTGGTCGTCTGATGCAAACAGCTGACTCATTGGAAAAGTCTCTGATGCTGGGAAAGATCGAGGGCAGGACAAGAGGGCATCAGAGGATGAGATGTCTAGACGGCATCACCAATGCAATGGACATAAACTTGAGCAAACTTCAGGAGATGGTGAGAGACAGGGAGGCCTGATCTGCTGCAGTCCATGGGGGTCTCAAAGAGTTGGGCGTGACTGGGTGACTGAACAACAACAACTCCAGGGGTCTTCCCGACCCAGAGATGGAACCCACATCTCTTGCATCTTCTGCATTGACAGGAAGATTCTTTACCACTGCCTCACCAGGGAAGCCCTCAGATTCTCAGTATCAGAAATGAAATAGAGGATATCACCATAGGCCATAGACCCTCAAAATATTAAAAGGACCTTGAGGAACTGCTATGTACATAAATTTAAGAACTTGGATGAAGTAAACCTATTCCTTAGAAACCAGAAACTACTGAAGCTCACCCAAAATACAATAGATAACCTAAAAATTCTACAAATGTTAAAGAAAATGAATTTGTAGACATTCGTAAACATTCTAGAAAAGAAATTTCCAGGCCCAGATGGTTTCACTGGAAATTCTACCAAACGTTTAGAGAAGAAATGACGTCGGTGTTACTGTTTCTCTTCCAGAGGCACGAAGGAGGAAACATATCACAGATAATTTTACAAGGCCATCATTACCTTTACACCAAGCCAAAGACATTAAAAGACAATGAAACTACAGACCAGTATCCCTCAGAAAGACATAAAAATTCTCGGCAAAATATCAGCAAATTGAATCTGTTAATACGTCAAAAGAATTATGCAACTAAACAAGGAAGTTTATTCTGAGAAAGTAGGACTGGTTTAATATTTAAAAATCAGTACAAAAACCATGCAATTATATTAATAGATATAGAAAAAAACCACCTATTTATGATTTGTAAAAATCTCTCAGGAAACTAGGAATAAAAAGGAAGTTTCTCAGAATCATAAAGGACATTTGCAAAAATTTTGCAGCTAGTATCATACTTAATAATGAAAGACTGAATTTTCCCTCTGACAAGTAGAAATAAGACAAAGATGTTAATTCTCACCACTCCTACTTAGTATTGGCCTGAAACTCCTAGCCGCTGCAGTAAGGCAAGAAAAAGAAAGAAAAGACAAAGGGATTGGAAAAGGAGAGACAAACCATCCCAGTCACGGACAACATGATCATGTACGTGAAAAATTCTAACAGACCTATAAGAAAGGAAAAAAGGCATGGAGGGAAGTGAGAAGAAAAGAAAAGGAAATCCTAGAATTAATAAGTGAACTTAACCAGGGCGCACTATACATGGTCAATACACAAAAATCTATTGCATGTCTTATAACTCCCATTTTCCTCATCTACAAAACAGGGAAAATAACAAATTTTGCCTATAAATTTGCTATGAGAACTAACCATTTAGCAAATGCAATCCACATAGCATAGTGCCTTGTACATGGTAAGCCTTGATAAAAGCTAGCCATCATTTACCATTAAGCATTGGAAGGTAGAAATGTGTGCATGTGAAGTGATATGCAAAGTATCTATGGGTTTTATGGATGAAAATCTCAATAAGGTCACTGGATCTAGCTGCCCAAAACAGCTACGGCAACCTTGGGACTGCATTTTGTCCTCTCCAGAATAAGAATATATTAAATTCATATCAGACCTCCAACTCGAGTTCTGTGTTCAGTTTTGAGTGCCATAGTTTTGAGTGCCATATCTTAACAGATACATTGAGAAAAACAGTGGCTTCCTAACAGGGTATGAACAGAAGGATAAAGGTGTGGGAAACAACTCTGTGATCCAGCAAGGAGGAGCACTTGCAACAGAAACATGATGGCTCACAGTCACAAGAAAGCTGTCCACAATACATGTCACGTGGAATGGGGCTAGACGCTCTCCAGAGGTAAACCGACACCCATAAAGGAGAATGGAGTAGGAAACGGCAACCCACTCCAGTATTCTTGCTTGGAAAGTTCCATGGACAGAGGAGCCGGGCAGACTACAGTCCATGGGGTCACAAAGAGTCAGACACGACTGGGCACACACACGTGCAGAAGGTGGATAGCGTGCGCTTGTTCACCTGTAATGTTAGAAATGCTATTCAAAGCTCCCCTCAACTACAACAAGTACCTTGTGGGATACACAGGGATGATGACTTGACCCCTCTGTCAAGTCCACTCGACTCTCCGTGACCCCATGGGCTGCAGCCCACCAAGCCTCCCTGTCCTTCACTGTTTCCTGGGGTTTGCTCACACCCATGTCCATCAAGTCAGTGATGCCATCCAACCATCTCACCCTCTGTCATCATCCCCTTCTCCTCCCGCCTTCAATCTTTCCCAGCATCATGGTCTTGTCCAATGAGTCAGGTCTTCGCATCAGGTGGCCAAAGTATTGGAGCATCCACTTCAGCATCAGTCCTTCCAATGAATATTCAGGACTGATTTCCTTTAGGATGAACTGGTTGGATCTCCTTGAACTCCAAGGGACTCTCAAGAGTCTTCTCCAACACCACAGTTTGAAGGCATCAATTCCTTGGCACTCAGCCACTTTTATGGTCCAAATCTCACACCTGTACATGATCACTGGAAAAACCCTAACTTTGACCATACAGATCTTTGTCGGCAAAATAATGTCTCTGCTTTTTAAAATGTTGTCTAGGTTTGTCACGGCTTTTCTTCCAAGGAGCAAGTGTCTTTTAATTTCATGGCTGCAGTCACCATCTGCAGTCATTTTGGAGCCCAAGAAAATAAAGTCTGACACTGTTTCCACTGTTTCCCCATCTATTTGCCATGAAGTGATGGGATGCCATGATCTTCATTTTTTGAATGCTGAGTTTTAAGCCAAATTTTTCACTCTCCTCTTTCACTTTCATCAAGAGGCTCTTTAGTTCCTCTTTGTTTTCTGCCATAAGGGTGGTGTTATGTGCATATCGGAGGTGACTGATATTTCTCCCAGCAATCTGGATACCAGCTTGTGCTTAATCTAGCCCAGCATTTCACTTGATGTACTCTGCATCAGTTCAGTTCAGTTTAGTCACTCAGTCATGTCCAAATTCTTTGCTACCCCAAGGAATGCAGCATGCCAGACCTCCCTGTCCAAAACTAACTCCCGAGGTTTACCCAAACTCATGTCCATTGAGTAGGTGATGCCATCCAACCATCTCATCCTCTGTCATCCCCTTCTCCTCCCACCTTCAATCTTTCCCAACATCAGGGTCCTTTCAAATGAGTCAATTCTTCACATCAGTGGCCAAAATATTCGAGTTTCAGCTTCAGCATCAGTCCTTTCAATGAACACCCATGACTGATCTCCTTCAGGATGGATTGGTTGGATCTTCTTGCAGTCCCAGGGACTCTCAAGAGTCTTCTCCAACACCACAGTTCAAAAGCATAAATTCTTCGGTGCTCAGCTTTCTTTATGGTCCAACTCTCACATCCATACATGACCACTGGAAAAACCATAGCCTCGACTAGACGGACCTTTGTTGGCAAAGTAATGTCTCTGCTTTTCAATATGCTATCTAGGTTGATCATAACTTTCTTTCCAAGGAGTAAGTGTCTTTTAATTTCATTGCTGCAATGACCATTTGCAGTGATTTTGGAGCCCCCCAAAATAAAGTGAGCCACTGTTTCCACTGTTTCCCCATCTATTTCCCATGGACTGGGACTGGATGCCATGATCTTCGTTTTCTGAGTGTTGAGCTTTAAGCCAATTTTTTCACTCTCCTCTTTCACTTTCATCAAGAAGCTCTTTAGTTCCTCTTCACTTTCTGCCATAAGGCTGGTGTCATCTGCATATCTGAGGTTATTGATATTTCTCCCAGCAGTCTTGATTCCAGCTTGTGCTTCTTCCAGCCCAGCGTTTCTCATGATGTACTCTGCATAGAAGTTAAATAAGCAGGGTGACAATATACAGCCTTGACGTACTCCTTTTCCTATTCGGAACCAGTCTGTTGTTTCATGTCCAGTTCTAACTGTCTCTTCCTGACCTGCATGTAGGTTTCTCACGAGGCAGGTCAGGTGGTCTGGTATTCCAATCTCTTTCAGAATTTTCCACAGTTTATTGTGATCCACCCAGTCAAAGGCTTTGGCATAGTCAACAAAGCAGAAATAGATGTTTTTCTGGAACTCTCTTGCTTTTTCGATGATCCAGTGGATGTTGGCAATTTGATCTCTGGTTCCTCATGATGGTGTGATCACTCACATAGAGCCAGACATCCTGGAATGTGAAGTCAAGTGGGCCTTTGAAACATCACTATGAACAAAGCTAGTGGAGGTGATGGAATTCCAGTTGAGCTATTTCAAATCCTGAAAGATGATGCTATGAAAGTGCTGCACTCAATATGCCAGAAAATTTGGAAAACTCAGCAGTGGCCACAGGACTGGAAAAGGTCAGTTTTCATTCCAATTCCAAAGAAAGGCAATGCCAAAGAATGCTCAAACTACTGCACAATTGCACTCATCTCACACACTAGTAAAGTAATGCTCAAAATTCTCCAAGCCAGGCTTAATCAATACGTGAACCGTGAAATTCCAGATGTTCAATCTGGTTTTAGAAAAGGCAGAGGAACCAGAGAAAAACATCTACTTCTGCTTTATTGATTATGCCAAAGCCTTTGACTGTGTGGATCACAACAAACTGTTGAAAATTCTTAAAGAGATGGGAATACCAGACCACCTGACATGCCTCCTGAGAAATCTGTATGCAGGTCAAGAAGCAACAGTTAGATCCGGGCATGGAAAAACAGACTGGTTACAAATCAGGAAAGGAGTACTCTGCATAGACATTAAATAAGCAGGGTGACAATACACAGCCTTGAAGTACTCCTTTCCCAATTTGGAACCAATCTGTTTTTCCATGTCTCATTTTAACTGTTGTTTCTTGACCTCCATACAGGTTTCTCAGGAGGCAGGTAAGGTGGCCTGGTATTCCCATCTCTTTAAGAATTTTCCATAGTTTGTTGTAATCCACAGTCAAAGGCTTTAGTGTAGTCAATGAAGCAAATGTAGATGTTTTTCTGGAATTCCCTTGCTATTTCTATGGTCCAATGGAATATTGACGATTTGACCTCTGATTCCTTTGCCTTTTCTAAATCCAGCGTGTACACTTGGATTTCCCAGTTCACATACTGTTGAAGTTTAGCTTGAAGGATTTTTGAGCATTACCTTGGCTAGCATGTGAAACGAGCTCAAGCAATGAAGTAATTTGAACTTTCTTTGACATATTTATAGAAGAGGAAAATTAAGGTTAAAACTAAAGCACTTGACCAAGACCTCAAAGCTAACCTGTACGTGACTTAAGTCTTGGCTCCTTGACTCCATCCAGGAATGGTCATGGTCTTTAGTAAATCAGAGAAGCTAGAACTGGAGCCCACAGTCTTCGGCTGTCCTGTCTGTCAAGTGGGCCTCATGAGTGAGGCTGAAGACAAAATTCAACTATTTTGAAGCAGTGTTCTAACTCTGCTGAATTTAGGCCGCAGTGCTGAGTTTAAATACAGAAGAGTACAGAGTCTAATCACTCAGCTATTTACAACCATCCCCCAAATGAATGTGGGGGTAGGGTGATGGGGTGTGAGCAGACACTATTGATGTTTTTTGTGGAGTGTTTGAAAAGCCACTGTGCATATTGATGCCAAGAGCTTGTTGCTGGCTCTTAGAAACACACAGAAGATGGAAAAGCCATTTTTTCGTTCAATACAGGATACCGTTGGCCAAGTGCAGAATTTCACTTTGGTTAAGAAATACAAGTTCACCGTTTGCTCCTATCGTTAAAATTTGGTTATTGATGCTTTGGGATAGCGGACTCTTCTGAAAGAGGCATGCTCACTGCAGTGTGCAGAGGCTCAGGCAGCCTTGCCATACGTGTGATGATGCCCCGTCCTGACAGACAGATCAGCCAATGAATGGGTTTTAAATAATCATCCAGTCTCTTCCAACAGAACCTCATTAGCTCCAACCATTGTTACCCTCTATCCTGCCAAGGAGTTGAGTTTTCAGTTCAGTGGAAGCTTAGAATTTTCTTACTCATGCAGGCAGATAAAAGCGCTCAACTAACTCAGGTGTAACTCATTTAATTCACCACCCAACTAATTACTGCAGATGCAGATAAACCAGGCTAAAGGGAAAGAATTCACCTCCTAACACAAAACAAAGAGCAAGTAAGCATGTTTCTGAATACCCAGCAAAGGATGTGTCAGATGGCAGACATCTTAAAAAGCAAACAAATGTTCCAATGACTTAAAAAATCAATGAATCCTAAGAAGAAAAAAAATTATAGCACAGTCTTTGTGCATTTGGGGTCTGCTTGGTTCAACTTTGAATGCCATCTAACAACAGAAATAAAATCAATTGCTTCTATTAAGTAAAATTTGAGTTCAGCAGGTTCTTACACAATTCCATATTAAAATATATAATTTTTTCTCCCCAAACTGGGCTTGATTAGCAGTGAATAAAGACTAGAATCAAGAACACTTTTAAAATATGAATTCTCTGTCCTTCAGAGAGGTTAATTTTGAAACATGAACTTAATTGAATGTCTGTTGCTCTAAAGAACATTAATTGGATCTATCTTATTGTGTTAAAAAATTGTGTTTCAGGGGGAAATAATTTTAAAAACCAGACTTTTGTTTTGACAGGTCATTTTCTCAAAAGGCATATTCAGGAAATCAGTTATTTGAGCATATACTGAAAACAATACAGAACCAATCTCAAACATTCTGTTGAAATAAATCAGTTTTTTCTTTGTTTACAAAGCTATGGACTAAATATAAGTTTCAGTCTTGGCAGAGAGTGGTATTCCTTTTTTTTTTTTTTTAAGAAGAAAATCTCCATACAATTCTTTCCTTTTAATAAGTAACTATGTCATGGTAACATTATATTCATTATATTGATCATATTCCGACCAACCAGTCACTGTGAGATGTCTTGGGAAATACTTCATGGCCACATTGTGCAAGCACTAAAACCCATTCTGAGGAGTAAGACCAGGAGAAGAGCCTGAGCGTAGACAGAGTTTAAGTACCAGCTCTATCATTCACTGGGTATGTAACCTGAGCAAACCCCTAACTCTCTGAACGTCCGTTTCTTCATCTGTAGAGAATCACAGCCTTGTAGTAACACGTTGCACAACTGAAGAGAAACGAGCCTTTCAGCCAAGATTCCATTAAAATGACCAGCTCACTGGAACAGTAACTCAAAATCCAACTCCAGAAGAAGCCGTTCAGTCTGGATTTCTGTGCACCAGATAAGAACATGCAGCAGAACTACAGATGACTTAACACACAGGGAACCGATACTAACCTCTCAGCCTGGTCTCCCTCCGTCCCTCCCTCACCTCAGTGCTCTGTGACCCTGCGTCTTCTTAGGTAGGTAAAAGCAGCAGACTCACAGCTATGGGGCAGCAGGAGAGGTGGTTTTACGCTCTCTGTGATATTAGTTTATTCCCAGCTTGGAGGAAGAAAACAAAAGAAACATCTAAACCCACTACTCTCAAACGCAGGGGCCATGACTCTTTTCAACATCCTTAAAAATTTTCTCAGTGACCATAATTCAAGATTTTTCTCCAAATTTATTCTCAAGTCAAATCCCAAAAGATTCACTGAAACGAACACAGGTAAGTAAGCTCGGTGACTAAATGTCTGCGGGAAGGCGTGTTTAACTCCATTTGTGAAATGTAAAACAGATCTGCTGAACTTTGTTTAACAAGAGATGGAAACACCAGACCACCTGACCTGTCTCTTGAGAAATCTGTATGCAGGTCAGGAAGCAACAGTTAGAAATGGACATGGAACAACAGACTGGTTCCAAATAGGAAAAGGAGCACGTCAAGGCTGTATATTGTCACCCTGCTTATTTAACTTATATGCAGAGTACATCATGAGAAACGCTGGGCTGGAAGAAGCACAAGCTGGAATCAAGATTGCCGGGAGAAATATCAATAACTTCAGATATGCAGATGACACCATCCTTATGGCAGAAAGTGAAGAAGAACTAAAAAGCCTCTTGATGAAAGTGAAAGAGGAGAGTGAAAAAGCTGGCTTAAAGCTCAACATTCAGAAAACGAAGATCATGGCATCTGGTCCCATCACTTCATGGCAAATAGATGAGGCAACAGTAGAAACAGTGGCTCACTTTATTTTGGGGGGGCTCCAAAATCACTGCAGATGGTGACTGCAGCCGCAAAATTAAAAGACACTTACTCCTTGGAAGGAAAGTTATGACCAACCTGGACAGCATATTAAAAAGCAGAGACATTACTTTGTCAACAAAGGTCCATCTAGTCAGGGCTATGGTTTTTCCAGTGGTCATGTATGGATGTGAGAGTTGGACTGTGAAGAAAGCTGAGTGCCAAAAAATTGATGCTTTTGAACCGTGGTGTTGGAAAAGACTCTTGAGAGTCCCTTGGACTGCAAGGAGATCCAACCAGTCCATTCTAAAGGAGATCAGTCCTGAATATTCATTGGAAGGACTGATGCTGAAGCTGAAACTCCAATAGTATGGCCACCTGATGTGAAGAACTGACTCATTGGAAAAGACCCTGATGCTGGGACAGATTGAAGGAAGGCAGGAGGAGAAGGGGACGACAGAGGATGAGATGGTTGGATGACATCACTGACTCAATGGACATGAGTTTGGGTAAACTTCGAGAGTTGGTGATGGACAGGGAGGCCTGGCGTGCTGCGGTTCATGAGGTCGCAAAGAGTCGGACACAACTGAGCAAATGAACTGAACTGAACTTAGTATTTCCCAAACATATTTGACTCTTTCCTCAAGGTAGCTAGTTAGAAATTCCACTTTAGGAATGTAACAAATACATTTAGGAAATTCTGATCTAATCACTTGGTACCCAGTATCATATGGACCAGGACTCTTCTTAAGATAATAGAAAAATATCAAAGTCTAGAATTCTAAATAATCCCTGGGTCAAAGAAGTCTCAAAGGAAATTTTTTATCTCAAAGTTTAGAAAACTCACCAGACTTGTCTATCAATGCAGTAAATCCCTTATATATGAATGAGTTCTCTTCCAAGAGCATGTTCATAAGTCTAATTTGTTCATAAATCCAACAATGTTAGCCTAGGTACCCAGCTAACACAACTGGCTATAAAGTACTGTACTGTAATAGATATTCACACAAATATGTTCACACAAATTCACACAGATTGTGTAATATTTGTTCACACAAATAATACATGAAAAACAAACACAAAGAAAGCATTTCTAGTCTTACAGGGCAGTACCTTGAACAGCACAGTGCTCCAGTACAATAGCTGGCACACAGGGGCTGGTGTTGAGTGCACAGGCAAGAAGAGTTGCTGACTGGAGGAGATACAGGAGGCGGGAGATGGTAGGGCTGACGGTTGTCAGCCGTAGGAGATGGAGGGCGAGCTGCAGTTGCAGCCTGGCCTCCATCTGACATTGATGCAACGCGTGTTCACACCTTTGAAAGTTCACACCTTGAAGGTTTGTGTGTAGGGGACTTGCTGTACTTTCTGTTTCCCAGGGAATTCTCTGGGAGCCCATGGCTGGGACTCCACACTTTCACAGCAGGGCCCTGGGTTCAGTCCCTGGTAGGGGACCTAGGATCCCACAAACAGCAGAATGTAGCCCAAGAAAATAATTTAACAAGTAATAATTGCTGTTTACATAGTACTCAGCTCAGTATTTTGCCTGAATCATGGTAAGCCCTTCAGTCCCCTGGCCCAGAGTTGTTTTGCTTTTGATGGGAGTTTCTTCTTACATTGTTTCTACATGCCTCAATTATTACGTGTCTGCTTTTCCCCTCAACTAAGTTTTATCATAATTTTTCCTCTGTGTTCCTAAATAATATTGTTCTTCAAATCAGTAGATCTGAATGGGCCAGGGAGGTTTGTAATCAATAATGTGATTCTTTGCAAAGAAATTCACACTACTATCTGCAGGTTACTCTCTGCATTACGATCTTGGCAGGGTCCCTGTTTATCCCCTGCAACTTCATAGTGTGCGGTAAGAGCTACCTGGGACAATGCAGATAACGCCCCTAGCATGGCATCCAGACCATAGCAAACAGGCAAAAAAAAAAAAAGTCAGCTACTATTTTAGTGTTATTCTCATTAAATAGCTGCTGCTGCTGCTAAGTCGCTTCAGTCATGTCCAACTCTGTATAACCCCATAGATGGCAGCCCACCAGGCTCCCCCATCCCTGGGATTCTCCAGGCAAGAACACTGGAGTGGGTTGCCATTTCCTTCTCCAATGCAGGAAAGTGAAAAGTGAAAGCGAAGTCGCTCAGTCGTGTCTGACTCCTAGTGACCCCATGGACTGCAGCCTACCAGGCGCCTCCATCCATGGGATTTTCCAGGCAAGAGTACTGGAGTGGCTTGCCATTGCCTTCTCCATTAAATAGCTGAGTACCCCCCAAAAGAACTAATGTTTTGAAGTAAAAAAATAAAATGCATGCAAAACTAGATATAAAAAATCATACATGAATTCTTCCAGTAGACAGAAAACAAAAAAATGATCGTCATCACTTTTCTTTACCTTATTTAGATAGTAAAAACAGTATGCAGAAAAAATAAAACCGCCATCAACATTTCCGCAGTGTCTGAGGTCAGGGCAGTCCTTAACCCCTGTTCTCCTGTGATTCCCAGATAGTAAATAGTCGATTACTTTGGCTCTAGCTTGGTTTTCATACCAGGAATAAATGATCAGAGAACTCTAGCCCCCAAAAATGCAGTTACTCCAAAGAAAAAAAAAGAAAAGAGAGGAAAAAAAAAACCAATCCCATAAAAAAACTGTTTTTCACAGCCACATAACCCCAGCACTAGAACAGCAATGGCTGTTAAATCCCACCCTAATCCTACAAGTGAACAGATTATTGAAAATTTCAAAGTGGCAGCTTTGATTTGAAGATTCACCCCATTGACTATCTAATTCATTCCTAATGACATAATCATTGGTGAACAGTAAACGCAATTCAGAGGGTCAGAACTCTCCTATTAGTCATTAGCTTTTATATCCAGAGTGCTGCTCTACTGCTGAGCCTTGTACTGCACTGTTTAAAACAAGAAGGAAGCACCCCCATTTCCAAGGTGATGATTATTAAAGGGCTGCTCCAAGCTGCACGTGGTTATTACAGCACAAATAGAGAGCTGCCGGAGACACACACAAAGCACATTTAAATCTATTCCACCAAAAAAAAATTTTTCCACAAATAAAACTCAGCTAGAGATAAATTAATTACCTTATTATGTCCCACAAGGAAAACAAGTGTTAGATACCCTGCTGCATTGTTTGTGGTAAGCAATCAATATTTTACTGTCTAACCATATTTAACTTTACGTGTATATCTAAATCCCTTTCTACTAGGAATTCTAATACAATACTCTAAGCATAACTCATGGCCATATTCAGGTGAATTAAAGATTCCCTGAAATACAGCACACGAAGGAAGTCATATTTCATCCGCATCTGTTTCTCTTATTCATTACCTAAGCCTTCAACCTCCAATTCTCTCCATGGTTCTTTATTAATTTAAACAAAATATGCTCAATTGGACTTTTCTTGGTAAGGCATAAATCTTTACACTTACCTATCATAGACCATTAACAGAGATCAAAAAAATTTATATGAGTCCTTATAACAAAATAGGTTTCTAAAATGTTACGTGATTAATTAAAGAATTGTACTTGCTTGTAGTGAGCAACTTTGAAAGGTTGCATATAGAGTCAACGGCCTGTAGTTAGAATATTGATCTGTTTCCTGGATTCTAAAGATGGATGGGACAGGGCCATAATGTTTGGGTTTGCAATAGTTAACCTGAAAGCCTTTTACAGGTGCCTGAGAAATTGCTGAGTGGTAAATATCAGGAGGTCTTTAACCATGGGGAATGTTCTCATACCTACTATTGTGTGGGGGTTTTTATTTGAAATTTGTTATCAATGTCTCCATATTTCAAAATTAAAGACAAGGAATAATTTTTTTTAAAGATAGTGGTAAATAGAAAAAAATGGATAGGGATGATGCTAGCTTTATTTCTGTGTGTATATTAATGTGGTAAGTCCTAGGATAGAGGAGAAGGGGAAACCTGTCTGTTGTGTCAACCTGAAGCTACTGAACTTGATTTATGTTAAAGTTTATAAGATTAAAGGGTAATGCTCAGTTGACTTTACACTTAATGTTTAAATTTAATAAATGTTTTCATCTCCATGCCCATATGACTGTACTTCTCTTTCTCAAAATTTCAAAAGTGAATATTCCCTTAGTGCTTATTTCTCAGTAGATTCTAGAATATATACTAATGTTGCATATTTCCAACTGTCATCAACAAAGTCTTAGAGGAAATAATGGATCAATAGCCTTAAATGTATCCATCCCAATGTACACAGAATCCTGTCCTACCTCATCTGGAGAGACACCAAAGAAAGAAAAGGCAGGGCTTCCGTCTAATGTGCCGAGTGGAATTGGTACCACAGTATGAATGCATTCACTAATCCAATTACATTTCTAAAAATGAACAACTTGTTTGATAGGTGTATTGTATAGCTTTGAGCAATGCCATCATACATATTAATGATAATATTTTGCAACCCACAGTGGCAAAGACTGGCACATTTACCAATGGAAAGCCCATTTGGAGATTTCCCCAAGGGCACTAAATTCTCAATCTAGTGCCTTTTCAAAAAGAAAAATTTTAATAAAGGTATTTTTACTAGAAGGTTTAGGTAAAATGTGGAAGTCTTACCAGGGCAAAAAGTTACTTCTTTTTTCCCATGCCCACTCGAAAAATACTAAAAAAGAAAAAAAATTAGAGAAGATTATGCCAAGAGTCTTCAGGAATAATTCAGCCTCCATCCTAATCTAGGCAACATTCACAAATATCAGATTTTTTGATGTAAAAATTACTGTAAGATACGTGAAACTAAGTTCTTCAATTAATATAACATTCTTAGGGAGGAAATGATTCCCCATCACTGTCATCTCATATTTCTCAGTCTTTGATCCTTTCACTTCGGTTCAGTTGCTCGGTGTCCGACTCTTTGCGGCCCCATGAATTGCAGCACACCAAGCTTCCCTGTCCATCACCAACTCCCGGAGTTCACTCAGACGCACGTCCATTGAGTCGGTAATGCCATCCAACCATCTCATCCTCTGTCGTCCCCTTCTCCTCCTGCCCCCAGTCCCTCCCAGCATCAGAGTCTTTTCCAATGAGTCAACTCTTCGCATGAGGTGGCCAAAGTACCAGAGTTTCAGCTTCAGCATCATTCCTTCCAAAGAACACCCAGGACTGATCTCCTTTAGGATGTGCTGGTTGGATCTCCTTGCAGTCCAAGGGACTCTCAAGAGTCTTCTCCAACACCACAGTTCAAAAGCATCAATTCTTCGGGGCTCAGCTTTCTTCACAGTCCAACTCTCACATCCATACATGACTACTGGAAAAACCATAGCCTTGACTAGACGGACCTTTGTTGGCAAAGTAATGTCTCTGCTTTTGAATATACTATCTAGGTTGGTCATAACTTTTCTTCCAAGGAGTAAGAGTCTTTTAATTTCATGGCTGCAGTCACCATCTGCAGTGATTTTGGAGCCCAAAAAAGTAAAGTCTGACACTGTTTCTACTGTTTACCCATCTATTTGCCATGAAGTGATGGGACCAGATGCCATGACCTTAGTTTTCTGAATGTTTGATCCTTTATTCAGAGTAATACTTACTTGTTTGCAACCTCTTCAGCAATGAGATCATGGATAAGGGAGAATGTGCCTGTGTGCTGCGTCGGTTCAGTCGTGTCCGACTCTTTGCGACTCCATGGACTTTAGCGCACCAGGCTCCTCTGTCCGTGGGATTACCCCAGGCAAGAATACTGGAGTGGGTTGCCATGCCCTCTTCCAGGGGTCTTTCTGACCCAGGGACTGAACCCACGCCTCTTACATCGCCTGCAATGGCAGGTGGGTGCTTTACCTCTAGTGCCACTTGGCAAGCCCATAAGGGAGAATGCACAACTTAAATCGGAGCTTTTCATCGTTCTTGGCCCAAGAAACCTCTAACAACTGGCCATATTCCATGCACTTCTCATAAAAGCCCACACCTCCCAATGTAACTCTTTTTCTCTCTTAAGACTCCTCCCCAAAAAAATAAAATAAAAAACAAACAAACAAACAAACAAAAAAGACTCCCCAGTCTCTATGTAATAACAGCTCTTAATTTCCTCACCTTGAATAAATCTAGTTAACTTTAACCATTTTTCCTGCCCTGTCTGGTTTAATTCCATCTTGCCAGTAAGTAAGACCCAGAGAATGACAAAAAAGTTATCATAAATCCTAAGATATTTCCAGATAGTATTTTAACAAATTTAAAATGAGATACAATTCTTTTTAATCATACTCACAAGATAAGTAAAAGACTATCACACCAAGTCAAAATTGGAGCAGTAGGGTATAACTTCAGTGCTCCATCCAGATCCTATAGACCTCTCAGGATCTTGTTTTAAAGACCTTCCTTCGAGCTACTAGACACATACTTGAGCATTATATGACTGCGAGATGCAGCAGTTTGAAAGTGCAGCTTCCTTGCCCCAGGTGTGAAAAAGCTACATTTGTAAAATAAGAACTGATTGTCATAAAAAGGAGCAATCAAAGATAAGCGATTCTGGCAATTAAAAATATGACTGTCATGCCTCTACAAATATAAAATAGATCAAATTGCCAATATCCCCTGGATCATCAAAAAAGCAAAAGAGTTCCAGGAAAACATCTATTTCTGCTTTATTGACTATGCCAAAGCCTTTGACTGTGTGGATCACAATAAACTGTGGAAAATTCTGAAAGAGATGGGAATACGAGACCACCTGATCTGCCTCTTGAGAAATCAGTATGCAGGTCAGGAAGCAACACTTAGAACTGGACATGGAACAACAGACTGGTTCCAAATAGGAAAAGGAGTATGTTAAGGCTGTATATTGTCACCCTGCTTATTTAACTTCTATGCTGAGTACATCATGAGAAACACTGGGCTGGAAGAAGCACAAGCTGGAATCAAGATTTCTGGGAGAAATATCAATAACCTCAGATATGCAGAGGACATCACTGTTATGGCAGAAAGTGAGCAAGAACTAAAAAGCCTCTTGATGAAAGTGAAAGAGGAGAGTAAAAGAATTGGCTTAAAGCTCAACATTCAGAAAAGTAAGATCATGGCATCCAGTCCCATCACTTCATGGTAAATAGATGGAGAAACAGTGGAAACAGTGGCTGACTTACTTTTGAGGGCTCCAAAGTCACTGCAGATGGTAATTGCAGCCATGAAATTAAAAGATGCTTACTCCTTGGAAGAAAAGTTATGACCAACCTAGACAACATATTAAAAAGCAGAGACGTAACTTTGCCAACAAAGGTCCGTCTAGTCAAGGCTGTGGTTTTTCCAGTGGTCATGTATGGATGTGAGAGTTGGACTATAAAGAAAGCTGAGTGCCAAAAAATTGATGCTTTTGAACTGTGGTGTTGGAGAAGACTCTTGAGAGTCCCTTGGACTGCAAGGAGATCCAACCAGTCCATCCTAAAGGAAATCAGTCCTGAATGTTCATTAGAAGGACTGATGTTGAATCTGAAACTCCAATAGTTTGGCCACCTGATGTGAAGAGCTGACTCATTTGAAAAGACCCTGATGCTGGGAAAGATTTAAGGTGGGAGAAGAAGGGGATGACAGAGGATGAGATGGTTGGATGCATCACTGACTCAGTGGACATGAGTTTGAGTAGACTCCGGAAGTTGGTGATGGACAGGGAAGCCTGGTGTGCTGCAGTCCATGGGGTGGCAAAGAGTCGGACACAACTGAGCGACTGCACTGAACTGAATCTGAACCTACTGTATAGCTCAGGGAACTCTACTCAGTGCTCTGTGGTTACCTAAATGGGAAGGAAAGACCAAAAAAAGAGCAAGTATATATAAACATATATTAATAGTTGATTTACTTTGCAGTATAGCAAAAACTAACATAACATTGTAAAGCTTTGAGAAAATTAATTTTAAAAACTCTTAAAATGTGATTGTCATAATAAATTTGACAGAAAAGATGGAAAAAATAAAAGAGTAGATCTCCCAGAACACTGAAGAGAATTACAATGGAATGGGAAATGCATGGGGCATCAACTGAGATTCATGTGCAAGATGCAAGAAGAAACTAAGCAAATGAAGGGAAAACATGATTGGAGAAGATTTCCTGAGCTGAGAAATGACGAGGCCATGAGACTGAGGGCAGTCACAGGGTTCCTGACAGGATACACTTAGGAAGACTCATGCTTAGTGACATGAACAGACCCCTGAGGCTTCAGACTACTGAAGATAATTGTTGTTGTTGTTATTGTTGTTTAGTCCCTGCGTTGTCTCTGACTTTTTTATGACCCCGTGGACTGTAGCCCACCAGGCTCCTCAGCCCATGGGATTTCCCAGGCAGGAATATTGGAGTGGGGTGCCATTTCCTTTTCCAGGGGATCTTTCCAACCTAGAGATTGAACCTGTGTCTCCTGCATTGGCAGGCATATTCTTTACCATTAACCCACCAGGGAGGCTTCCAAAGAAGCTCTGAGCCACCAGAAAAGAACAAGTTTACCTACAGATGAAGGAGAACCGTAGAGGCATCATTAGCTGCTGGAAGATAGTGGAATCATCCTTTAAAGTTATGAGTAGAAATTATTTTGAACCAAAGATTCTATTTTATGGCAAGATCATGCGTTTTTAGACAAAAAGTTTATCTCCACTTTGTTGTTGTTCATCACTCAGTCATGTCTGACTCTTTGTGACTCCGCAGACTGCAGCATGCCAGGCCTCCCTGTCCTTCACCATCTCCTGGAGCTTGCTCAAACTCATGTCCATTGAGTTGGTGATGCCATCCAGCCAACTCATGCTCTGTCGTCCCCTTCTCCTCCTGCCCTTCAGTCTTTCCCAGCATCAGGGTCTTTTCTAATGGTCTCCACTAATCCTTTGTAAAAAGTAACTTGAGGCTCTAAACAGAAATACAAGAAAGCAGACATGGAATGTAAGAAATACTCTTTCTAAAGCAGGAGTTCAATGAAACCATATCCCAGGAGGAGAGGTGTGCAACGGAACTAGGAGACAGTCATTCCTAAATAGAACCAGAGGTGAGGGAATCCAAGAAAAACATGTCTAAGAAAAACTTATCCCATTCCAGTCAATGTTTTTTAAAAAATCTATTGGAGTATAGTTGATTGACAGTGTTGTGTTAGTGTCAGGTATACAGCAAAATGATTCAGTTATATATACACAGATATTCATTCTTTTTCAGATTCTTTACTTGTATAGGTGTTACATAATACTGAGCAGAGTTCCCTGTGCTATACACTAGGTCCTTTTGGTTATCTATTTTCTATATGCTGCTGCTGCTGCTGCTGCTAAGTCACTTTAGTCGTGTCCGACTCTGTGCAACCCCATAGACGGCAACCCACCAGGCTCCCCCGGCCCTGGGATTCTCCAGGCAAAAACACTGGAGTGAGCTGCTGTTTCCCTCTCCAATGCAGGGAAGGAAAAGGGAAAGTGAAGTCGCTCAGTGGTACCAACTCTTGGCGACCTCATGGACTGCAACCCACCAGGCTCCTCCATCCATGGCATTTTCCAGGCAAGAGTACTGGAGTGGGTTGCCATTGCCTTCTCCGATTTTATGTATAGCAGTGTATAAATGTTAAGCCCAAACTCCTGATTTATCCCTGCCACCACCCCCCTGTCCCCTGCCAATGGTAACCAAAAGTTTGCTTTAGAAATCTGTGAGTCTGTTTCTGTTTTGTAAACAAGTTTCTTTGTATCATTTTAAAATTAGATTCCACTTAGGAGTGATAGAATGTAAAATTTGTCTTTATCTGACTTACCTCACTTAGTATGACCATCTCTAGGTCCATCCATTTTGCTGCAAACAGCATTATTTCCTTCTTTTTATGGCAGAAAGAAAGACAAAGAAAGAAAGTGAAGTCACTCAGTCGTGTCCGACTCTGCAACCTCGTGGACTGTAGCCTACCAGGCTCCTCTGTCCATGGAATTTTCCAGGCAAGAGTACTGGAGTGGGTTGCCATTTCCTTCTCCGGGGGATCTTCCCAACCCAGGGATCGAACCCAGGTCTCCCACATTGTAGGCAGATGTTTTACTGTCTGAGTCATCAGGGAAGTCTTTATGGCTGAGTAATATTCAATTGTGTGTGTATATATATAATGTGTGTGTATGTGTGTGTGTATATATATATATATATATATATACACCACATCTTTTTAATTAATTAATTTTAATTGGAGGATAATTACTTACAATATTGTGATTTTTTTGCCATACATCGACATGAATCAGCCATAGGTACACAAGTGTCCCCTCATCCCAAACCCCTCTCCCACCACCCTCCACACCCCATCCCTTTGGGTTGTCCCAGAGCACCCGTTTGACTGCCCTGCTTAATGCATTGAACTTGCACTGGTCTCTATTTCACATATGGTGACATACATGTTTCAAAGCTATTCTCTCAAATCATCTCACCCTTGCCTTCTCCCACCAAGTCCATAAGTCTGTTCTTCACATCTGTGTCTCTTCTGCTGCCTTGCATACAGGATTCCATATATATGTGTTAATATACTGTATTGCAGTTCTCTTTCTGATTTACTTCACTCTGCATAATAGGCTTCAGTTTTGTCCACCTCATTAGAACTGACTCAATGTATTCCTTTTTAGAGCTGAGTAATATGCAGGTCAGGAAGCAACAGTTAGAACTGGACATGGAACAACAGACTGGTTCCAAATAGGAAAAGGAGTACGTCAGGCTGTATATCGTCACCCTGCTTATTTAACTTATATGCAGAGTACATCATGAGAAACACCGGGCTGGAAGAAGCACAAGCTGGAATCAAGATTGCCAGGAGAAATATCAATAAGCTCAGATATGCAGATGACACCACCCTTATGGCAGAAAGTGAAGAGAAACTAAAAAGCCTCTTGATAAAAGTGAAAGTGGAGAGTGAAAAAGTTGGCTTAAAGCTCAGCATTCAGAAAATGAAGATCTTGGCATCTGGTCCCATCACTTCATGGGAAATAGATGGGGAAACAGTGGAAACATTGTCAGACTTTATTTTTCTGGGCTCCAAAATCACTGCAGATGGTGATTGCAGCCATGAAATTAAAAGACACTTATTCCTTGGAAGAAAGTTATGACCGACCTAGATAGCATATTCAAAAGCAGAGACATTACTTTGCCAACAAAGGTCCATCTAGTCAAGGCTATGGTTTTTCCAGTAGTCATGTATGGATGTGAGAGTTGGACCGTGAAGAAAGCTGAGCACCAAAGAATTGATGCTTTTGAAGTGTGGTGTTGGAGAAGACTCTTGAGAGTCCCTTGAACTGCAAGGAGATCCAACCAGTCCATTCTGAAGGAGATCAGCCCTGGGATTTCTTTGGAAGGAATGATGCTAAAGCTGAAACTCCAGTACTTTGGCCACCTCATGCGAAGAGTTGACTCATTGGAAAAGACTCTGATGCTGGGAGGGATTGGGGGCAAGAGGAGAAGGGGACGACAGAGGATGAGATGGCTGGATGGTATCACTAACTCGATGGACGTGAGTCTCAGTGAACTCCAGGAGTTAGTGATGGACAGGGAGGCCTGGTGTGCTGCGATTCATGGGGTCACAAAGAGTCAGACACGACTGAGTGATTGAACTGAAATGAACTGAACTGAATATTCCATTGTGTATATGTACCACAACTTTCTTATCCATTCATCTGCTGATGGACATCTAGGTTGCTTCCATGTCCTAGCTATTGTAAACAGTGTTGCGATGAACATTGGGGTACACGTGTCTCTTTCAATTATGGTTTCCTTGGTGTGTATTCCCTGAAGTGGGACTGCTGGGTCATATGGCAGTTCTATTCCCAGTTTTTTAAGAATCTCCACATTTCACTATAGTGGCTATAACAGTTTGCATTCCCACCAACAGTGTAAGAGGGTTCTCTTTTCTCCACACACTCTCCAGCATTTATTGTTTGTAGACTTTTTGATAGTGGTCATTCTGACCAGCGTGAGATGATACCTCATTGTAGTTTTGATTTTCATTTCTTTAATAATGAGTGATGTTGAGCATCTTTTCATGTGTTTATTAGCCATCTGCATTTTTTTTTTTTTTTTTTGGAGAATTGTCTGTTTAGTTCTTTCCCCCACTTTTTGATTTTTTGTTTTTATTTTCATTACTCTGAGAGGTGGGTCATAGAAGATCTTGCTGTGACTTATGCCAGAGACTATTCTGTCTATCTTTTCCGCTAAGAGTTTTATAGTTTCTGGTTTTACCTTTAGATCTTTATCCTTTAGAGTTTATTTTTGTGTATGGTGTAGCAAGTGTTTTAATTTCATTCTTTTACTTGTGGTTGACCAGTTTCCCCAGAACCACTTGTTAAAGACACTGTCTTTACTCCATTGTATATTTTTGCCTCCTTTGTCAAAGATGAGGTGTCCATAGGCTAATGGATTTATCTTTGGGCTTTCTATTTTGTCCCATTGACCTATATTTCTGTCTTCATGCCAGTACCATACTGTCTTGATGACTATGTCTTTGTAGTATAGTCTGAAGTCAGGAAGGTTGATTCTTCCAGTTCCATTCTTCTTTCTAAATATTGCTTTGGCTATTCGAGGGGCTTTGTGTTGTATAGGAAAATTGTGAAATTATTTGTTCTAGTTCTGTGAAAAATACAGTTGGTAGCTTGATAAGCATTGTATTGAGTCTACAGATTGCTTTGAGCAGTATACTCATTTTCACTATATTGATTCTTCCGATCGATGAACATGGTATATTTCTCCATCTATTAGTGTCCTCTTTGATTTCTTTCACCAGTGTTTCATAGTTTTCTATATATAGGTCTTTTGTTTCTTTAGGTAATTTTATCCCTAAGTATTTTATTCTTTTCGTTGCAATGATGAATAGGATTGTTTCCTTAATTTCTGTTTTCTCATTGTTAGTGTATAGGAATGCAAGGGATTTCTGTGTATTAATTTTATATCCTGCAACTTTACTATGTTCATTGATTAGCTCTAGTAATTTTCTGGTAGTATCGTTCAGGTTTTCTATGTAGAGGATCATGTCATCTGCAAACAGTGAGAGTTTTACTTCTTCTTTTCCAATCTGGATTCTTTTCATTTCTTTTTCTTCTCTGATTGCTGTGGCTATGACTTACTTCCAAAACTATGTTGAATAGTAGTGGTGAGAGTGGGCACCCTTGTCTTCATCCTGATTTTAGAGGAAATGCCTTCACTTTTTTTCCATTGAGGATAATGTTTGCTGTGGGTTTGTTGTATATGGCTTTTATTATGTTGAGGTATGTTCCTTCTATGCCTGCTTTCTGGAGGGTTTTTATCATAAATGAGTGTTGAATTTTGTCAAAGGCTTTCTCTGCATCTATTGAGATAATCATATGGTTTTTATCTTTCAATTTGTTAATACGGTGTATCACACTGGTTGATTTGCAAATATTGAAGAATCCTTGCATCCCTGGAATAAAGTCCACTTGGTCATGATGTATGATCTTTTTAATATGTTGTTGGATTCTGTTTGCTGGAATTTTATTGAGGACTTTGTCATCTATGTTCATCAGTGATATTGGCCTGTAGTTTTCCGTTTTTGTAGCATCTTTGTCTGGTTTTGGTATCAGGATGATATACCACATCTTCTTTATCCATTCATCTCTTGATGCTATTGCATTAATCTTTTAAAGGAGACTATGCATTTACTTTTGGCTGTGTTGCATCGCTGTTGCTGTGGTTTCTCTGTTGTGGGGAGTAGGGGCTGCTCCCTAGTTGTGGAGCACAGGCCTGATTGCCTGAGGCACATGAGATCTTCTGGGACAGAGGGTCAGACCCATGTTCCCTGCACAGGCAGGCAGATTCTTAAGCACTGGACCACCAGGGAAGTCCCATTCATTTTTAAATACAGAAGCGGGTTGAACTCAGCAGTTAGATGAAAACATGTGCTTATTTTGTCGTGTTGCAAAGTGTCAATTAGAAAGTCCAATAAAAATTAGCTGTATAAAACAAAAAAAATGATTTAAATATAAAAGAAACCAAAATATGGCATGATTTAGGGCAATTTAAGCTGGGTAAGAACATCAAAGTGAAAGGAAAATATGTAGAATAGACACCTCGGAATTTCACCTGTGCCCTCCTTCTGAGTCACCCCTCCCCCCAGTTGCTAGTAATATCAAATGCTGACCATTCAGGCCTTCATCCCTCCCTGGGAACTGCCCTCCGCCCCAGAGAACTGTCTTGCCCAGGGTTACATTCCCTGTATGATTATCTGAAACCTTGATTGCAGCCACACTTGCACAACAGCTTCTCCCAATGCCCAGTCTTGCCTTCCTCACTCCTTTGTGAGGGAGTCTCCCAAGAGCATACCCCATGCAGTTCTCCCCGACTCAGGGAACCCAACCTAAGACACAAGCTGCTGCTGCTGCTGCTGCTAAGTCGCTTCAGTCATGTCCAACTCTGTTCGACCCCACAGACAGCAGCCCACCAGGCTCCCCCATCCCTGGGATTCTCCAGGCAAGACCACTGGAGTGGGTTGCCATTTCCTTCTCCAATGCATGAAAGTGAAAAGTGAAAGGGAAGTCACTCAGTCACAAGCATAAAGGCACAAATGTGAAAGGGAGCATGGAGAATTCAGAAAATTGCACATGTTTCTCCTGGTATGACTGTTACATAACATTCACGTGAAAAGATGGAGAGGTGGAGAGAGGAAATAAATAGAGATGTGCAGATACCAGAGAGGAAAGAGATCTGAATACTACACTACCGAATCTGCACGGAAAGCTGAATCGACGTGACCCTGGGCTTTTGTGAGAAAAATGAGATACAATCCATGAAAACGTTTTGTGATGAGATACAAATGCAGATAATTATGAGCAGACTGTACCCTATGATGTTTGAGCATGCCTGCAGGCCTGATAAACTGGACCAACTACAAGTCTATTCACAACAAAAACTAAGAGAATTCTACCCTGTGGGGAAAAGGCATCAGTGTGAGGCCAGTCTAGTAAAAGTGGCTGTTGCAGGAGGGCATGACTCTGAATTGAGAAGCTTTGACTTGGACATGTCTACCTGCATTCATTGCCCTCTAGCCCTTGCCCCAGTGAACTTCAATGGGAGGTGGAGAGAAGGAGAGGGGATGGAGGAAAAATCAGGGAGGAAAAACTATGAATGAAAACAGGAAGACCTGGGGCAGTAGAGCTCTGCAAGGCCATTGGCACACACAGCCTTGCTTTGCCTTGTGACCCAAAACTGGAAAAGGCATATATCATCTGCTTCTACCAGGAATATGGTGTGGCTCTGGAATCCAAGATGCACAAAGGAATCCCACACATCAGCAGTGGAGATGCTCAGCATAAGACGCAGATCGCATGAGACCAGCTCAGTCACAGGCCCCAGAGGCCGGCAAGGTCCCCAAGACTGGGGACCTATGTGGAAGGAAGCCAAAGCAGCAAGGGAAGAATGCAGGGGCCATGCAGGGTACCCAGGAGAAACCACATGGGACTCCCAGTAATAAATGCCCGACTCTCTTCCAGAAGCAGAGGTCCTACAATTACAGATGAGAGTCAGAGAAATCTGTGTTGCTACTGTTAATGTCATTCCGCCTCAACCAGGATTTATGCAGCTTGGGGAAGCATAACAATAATTACTATTATTATTTACCAGATAATGGCAATCTTTGTAAGAAAAAAAATGCCTTTCATTTCTTATTAATCACTGCCTAGCTTAATCCCCTGCAAACAGGTGCTGAATAAATGTTGACTAACTAAATGAATAAATAGATCCAAGACTACTTTATTATCTCAGGTTTCCCTGAAATTGAAACATAAAAGGTATTATATTAAGGTATAAAGAATGGCATGTTAGGCTCATCATCAAAGGAGGATGAGCCTAGCGAGTGATATAAAAGTCCACAGGTTCTGTAATGTTTCAGAAGGACTCAAACTGCCATGAGGGCATCATCTGTAAATGTGTCTGAAGACTCCTCCGGAATTGATAATATTTCCCATCTGCAACATCTCCTCGGGGTGGTAAATGTCATATGCTACTACCTCCTGGGTAAATAGCATGTCCTTCCCCTGTGTCTGTCTAAAACTCTAAGGAGAGTTATTTGTCATCAAACGTGTCTTTCCACAGGGCGAAAACCAGGTCCTCGGTGTCTGCTAATCACTCAGAGTGTGTCTGGAGTTGTACCAAAACCTGAATCAGTTTCTCCTGCTCAGTGGTGGTAAGTTACACACAAGGTCCTTCTTCCTGGAATTGCCAACACTGCATTTTGACCTCTTTTAATAGGAATTTAAAACACAAGAAGCAAAATCTTATACTCTAACCATATTCTTTTCAGAGTCACAGGCCACCTCAAATTGTTTCCCTCTTTTCAACTAAAATCTTAGTCACTCAGTTGTGTCCAACTCTTTGTGACCCCATGGACTGTAGCCCACCAGGCTTCTCTGTCCATGGGGATTCTCCAGGCAATAATACTGGACTCAGTTGCCATGCCCTCCTCCAGGGGATCTTCCCAACCCATGGATCAAATCCAGGTCTCCCACATTGCAGGAGTATTCCTTACTATCTGAGCCATCAGTTCAGTTCAGTTCAGTCACTCAGTTGTATCTCTTTGCAGCCCCATAGACTGTAGCACGCCAGGCCTCCCTGTCCATCACCAACTCTTGGAGATTGCTCAAACTCATGTTCATCGAGTCGGTGATGCCATCCAACCATCTCATTCTCTGTCATCCCCTTCTCCTGTCTTAAATCTTTCCCAGCATCAGGGTCTTTTCCAATGAGTCAGTTCTTTGCATCAGGTGACCAAAGTATTGGAGTTTCAGCTTCAACATCAGTCCTTCCAATGAACACCCAGGACTAATCTCCTTTAGGATGGACTGGTTGGATCTCCTTGCAATCCAAGGGACTCTCAAGAGTCTCCTCCAACACAACAATTCAAAAGCATCAATTCTTCAGCACTGAGCTTTCGTTATGGTCCAATTCTCCCATTCATACATGACTACTGGAAAAACCATAGCTTTAACTAGATGGACCTTTGTTGTCAAAGTAATGTCTCTGCTTTTGAATATGCTATCTAGGTTGGTCATAACTTTTCTTCCAAGGAGCAAGCATCTTTTAATTTCGTGGCTGCAGTCACCCTCTGCAGTGACTTTGGAGCCAAAAAAAATAAAGTCTGTCACTGTTTCCATTGTTTCCCCATCTATTTGCCATGAAGTGATGGGACCAGATGCCATGATCTTAGTTTTTTGAATGTTGAGTTTTAACCCAGCTTTTTCACTCTCCTCTTTCACTTTAACCATGAGACTCTTTAGTTCTTCTTTGCTTTCTTCCATAAGGGTGGTGTATGGTAATCTGCATATCTGAGGTTATTGATATTTCTCCTGGCAATCTTGATTCCAGCTTGTGCTTCATACAACCCAGCATTTCTCATGATGTACTCTGCATCTAAGTTGAATAAGCAGGGTGACAATATACAGCCTTGACGTACTCCTTTCCCAATTTGGAACCCAACCATTCTCGACCTGCATACAGATTTCTCAAGAGGCAGGTAAAATGGTCTGGTATTCCCATCCCTTTAAGAATTTTCCAGTTTGTTGTGATCCACACAGTCAAAGGCTGCAGCAGAGTCAATAAAGCAGAAGTAGATGGTTTTCTGGAATTCTCTTGCTTTTTCTATGAGCCAACAGATGTTGGCAATTTGATCTCTGGCTCCTCTGCCTTTCCTAAATCCAGCTTGCACATCTGAAAGTTCTCGGTTCACGTACTGTTGAAGCCTCACTTGGAGAATTTTGAGCATTACTTGCTAGCGTGTGAGATAAGTGCAACTGTGAGGTAGTTTGAGCAAGCTCTGACATTGTCTTTCTTTGGGATTGGAATGAAAACTGACCCTTTCCAGTCCTGTGGGCACTGCTGAGTTTTCCAAATTTGCTGGCATATTGAGGGCAGCATTTTCACAGCATCATCTTTTCAAATTTTAAAAAGTTCAGCTGAACCATCACCTCCACTAGCTTTGTTCATAATGATGTTTCCTAAGGCCCACTTGCTTTCACACTTCAAGATGTCTGGCTCTAAGTGAATGATCACACCATCATGGTTATCTGGGTTATTAGTGTTGATGTGAGACACCAGGGAAGCCCAAGAATACTGGAGTCACTATCCCAGCCCTTCTCCAGGATGTCTTCCTGACCCAGGAATCAAACTGGGGCCCCTGCATTGAAGGCAGATTATTTTTTTATTTTTTTTATTTTTTAATTGAAGGATAACTGCTTTACAGAATTCTGTTGTTTTCTGTCAAACCTTAACATGCAGGTGGATTCTTTACCAGCCAAGCTACCAGGATCTTTGTTCCAAGTTACTTCTACCAACTAGATATCATCTGAATCCTCTGGGTTCAGCTCCAGGACTCATTTGGGTTTGAGCCCATTCTGTTCAGAAACCACAGGTTGAACATTAAAAAAATAAATATTTAGAGTATTGGGGGGTTCAAGTAATTGCATGAATCAAAAATATTTTTAAAATAAAATGTTCTCCATCTTTCCTTTCTTTTTTAACTGTAACTATTTATTCCCTCTCCTTTAACACATCTTGGCAGGACTAGCCTATCGGATTTCATCCAATAAACACGGTTCAGCCATTTTTCTTATCAGATTTTCCTCTCCTGAAAAGTTTTCTTAAGTGTGGAATGATATTATTGCCCTCAACTGTAACATGATCTATTTCTCTGATCTCCTTTAAGCTGTTTATCATTTGCTTCACTATTTCAGATGGAATTAATCTTCTAAAAACAGATTACACTCTAAGATGTTTTATGGCTAAAAGCTCCATCAAGACTTTTTCACGACATGTTAATGGAACAGAAAGCAGCCAGGTAACTGCGCTGCAGGTGCTGTAATAAATGCTTACTACTGCATCTGCTAAAACCATCCATGTTGGTTGTCAGATACCGAGGAAACCTCTTTGTTTCATAAATCATTGAAATATTTCTGGACCTTTTGCATGAGCCAGAGATATTCTTAGAGTGTTTAGCATCAATAACAATGAAACCTACATGACAACATCTTACAGCAAACTGAAACATTATATGAGGAGTTCCAGGTTTTCATTGGAAGAATACTAAACATAAGTACATTTCACCACCCCTCCCCCAGCACACACACACACACACACACACGCTTGCACACACACCACTTAGGCAACTTATTATTTCCAGGGCTAATTAAGCCTTTCTCCTTAATAGAGATACTATAAACAGATAATACATAATGGAAATTTTAAATTTCAATCACTAGTACAGAATGAATCTAAAATATATAAATTACTTGAACACATTTTGCATTATCAGTGAACTCAGCTTGTAATATTTTACAATGGAAGATCCTGCTTAGAGATAGCTTCTCGTTGGCAAAAGAAGTAAGTCCCACCAAAAGAAGTAAACTGGACCTTTGTGAGACTCATTTCTCCTTTCTCGCTGCTCAGGCCAGAACTCTTAGAATCATTCTTGATTTCTCTTTCTTTGACACTCCGCATCCAACCCTTAGCAAACCCTGAAAACTCTAGTCTAATATAAGTGGAATCCAGCCTCTCAGAGCCACCACGTGATCTACGCATCCCCAAGCTGGTTTTCCAACCTCCCCTTCACCCGTCTATGATCTATTCTCTACCATAAGCCAGAAAATCCTTTAAGAACGTAAGTCACCCCTTGGCTTCCGTGTCACTAAGAGTGGAAGCCACAGGCTAACCAATGTTCAGAGAGCGCTCCACCTGCCTTTCTGAGCTCATCCCCAGCATGTCTGCCCCCAGTTATTCTGGTCTAGCCCCACTGCTTCCTCCTGCTTCTCACCTTCTGCTCTTACCTCAAGATCTTTGCACTTGATATGTCTTCCACCTAGAATCAATTTCTGCAAGATATCCATGTGGATGGCTCTCACTTGCTTCAAAATTCTGCTCAAACAACACCTTATCTGGCTGTCATACATAAAAGAGCTCAAGGACTGATCCATTTTACATGCCTCTGCAAACTCATCCTGTTCTATCTGTCCCCAGGCATCACCCTTTTTCTCTGCTTCCCAGATGGAGGAGCCCCAGGAAAAGCAGTGGGTGTGATCATAGCTCTGATGTCACCATCGTCCCTTCACCCCTCACTTTTGCTGGCTCATTCAGCTCTTCCTGCTGGAAGAAGGTCAGCCCTCAGCAGCTCCTGAATCCAGGGTCAACCATCCAGACCCATGTAGGTTCCAGCCTCCCAAGCAGCTGAGCAGACAGGTTAGATAACACAGACCAGAAGTGGAAGATCCTGTTAGGTGAGTCTGATCTGTGAGAGACCAGGAACAGAAGGAAATCAATGTAAATTGCTCTCTTTTCCTTCTCCCAACTACAGAGCTCCATGCAGAATCTCTGGAAATATCCTTAGTGAACTGCCTGTTTCTCCTAAGGTTGTGACCAGCTCAAAAATGCATCACGTTATGTTTTCCTGATTTCTCTTCTTCGCATTCTATTCTCCCTCGCTTTTACTGCTCTGAGATTGCACTTCCCAAAAATATTAGGATGTAAACTTTATCTCAGGCTTTGTGTTCTAGGGAATCAAAGATATGCATACATGTTCATGCGTGCACACACACACACACACACAGAACTATACTCCAAACCCTGACCCTGCTTTATTTCTTTTCATTGCCTGTCATCAACTATCTTTATATTTATTTCCTGCTGTGAAATGGAAACCCCTTGAGATCACTAACTTGCTTTCTTTTGTTTGATGCTGTGTTCCCAGTTGCTAGAACAGTGCCTAGCACCTATATGCATTTATTACAAGTACAGAAAATAAATCAATGAGAAGTTTGTTCCCAAGCATAGAGTGAAGCTCCAAAAACACAGAAACTGAAGTTCAGGTTTTTATGCGTGACCTGCTTCTTGATGTCAAAGCTCCCACCTGGACTTTTTCTTGTTCTTACCACTCTCCTTAATTTCTCCAAAACTTATTGGCCACCTCTCAACTCGAAATTTAACACCCAAAACTCCCTGACCCTGTTTAGGCTCACTACTGACATAACCATTTTCATAATCACACTGACAATTTTTTTCAGTCCCCCTATGTAGGGCGCATACATACCAAGGGTGTGCTTTATGCGTTTTACTGTTCTCACACAACTGCCTAATACCCTAAAGGATCTTCCCTCCCGCCATCCAAGCCCTCATGCTGATCCTGCCATTAACAATAACTATTCATTGCTGAGCGCATATGATGTGCTAGGCATGGCGCTGAGCATTTAGTCCTTGCTGCTGCTACTTACTTGCTAATTCGTGTCTAACTCTTTGAGACCCCAAGAACTATAGCCCACCAGGTTCCTCTGTCCATGGGCTTCCCCAGGCAAGAATAGTGCAATGGGTTGCCCTTTCCTTCTCCAGGGTATTTTCCCAACCCAGAGATCGAACCTGTGTCTCCTGCTTGGCAGGTGGGTTCTTTACCACCGAGCCACCAGGGAAGACTTTAGTTCTCACAACCACTCTGAAAAGTGTGAAGATATCTTAAAATTAATTTACACTAAAGTCTGGGACTTAACACTGTATTTTCCTCTCAGTTATTAGCCTGGAAGAAGCTGGCATAGTCAATAGCAGTGAGTCCCTCTGTTACAAGTGCGTGCATCAGAGAGCAAGGACTCCCTGGGGATGAGACAGGCTGGGAACTGAGACCCTTTGTTGCATTGCTGCAAATCTTGCCCCCGAACACACCTCTCCTCTACCTACAAAATACAAAGAAACTATATGGGATTAAAAATAACTGTATGCATGAGCAGCTGGAGCAAATTCTTGACCAAAAGATACAAAAAGAAAAAAAAAAAAACCCAACTGCCACTTCTGACTAGCCAGGAGCAAAAACTGGGTGTCAGGAGCAAAGCAGGGCACTCACATGCCCCCTGCACTTTACACCACCAAAGGGTAGACAGACCACCTAAGCCACCCCTTCAGCCTGATCCCTGGACACACCCCTACACAGACCCCACATAAGGAATCAACTTGACCCTCCCATGGGGAGCAAGCAAGCAGAGGAAACTGTTGCTTGTTCTCGCTTCCCCTGCAGCCAGAGCTGCTGCTGCTGCTGCTAAGTCACCTCAGTCGTGTCCGACTCTGTGTGACCCCAGAGACGGCAGCCCACCAGGCTTCCCTGTCCCTGGGATTCTCCAGGCAAGAACACTGGAGTGGGTTGCCATTTCCTTCTCCAATGCCTGAAAGTGAAAAATGAAAGCAAAGTCACTCAGTCGTGTCCGACTCTAGGGAAGGAGCCCCAGTAAAGCCTTGCCTGAGTTTCTTATTCAGAGCTGACTCAATTGAAAAGACCCTAATGCTGGGAAAGATTGAGGGCAGGAGGAGAAGGGGACAACAGAGGATGAGATGGTTGGATGGCATCACCGACTCAATGGACACGGGTTTGGGTGGACTCCGGGAGTTGGTGATGGACAGGGAGGCCTGGCGTGCTGCAGTCCATGGGATCGCGAAGAGTCGGACACGACTGAGCAACTGAACTGACTGACTGACTGGAGAAGACCAAGAACTCTAGTAGGTATTAGGGAAAGAAAATTTCCATCCTTCCTCATACTCCTGAATTTACAGTCCTCCTCAAAGTAATGACTATCTTCTTGTAACTCTCTAGGAAATGTGTCATGAGAATATATTCTGTCACTTTATGTCATTTAAAGCTCCTTGAGATCAGACATGGCTTTTATTTTTGGGGTGTTCCTGGAAACCTGATACTAGCCTCCCATCTCCCTGCACTCCAGTGTGCCTAGACTTCCATCAGCTGATTCACTCTCCCAGTCTTCAAAGTGAGGATGCACAGATCCAGGGAATGAACACGGTAATTTGAGGAGTTCACAGTTCAGTTCAGTTGCTCAGTTGTGTCTGACTCTTTGCGACCCCATGGACTGTAGCACACCAGGCCTCCCTGTCCATCACCAACTCCAGAAGCTTGCTCAAACTCATGTCCATTGAGTTGGTGATGGATCCAACCATCTCATCCTCTACCATCCCCTTCTTCTCCCACCTTCAATCTTTCCCAGCATCAGCGTCTTTTCCACTGAGTCAGTTCTTCCCATCAGATGGCCAAAGTATCGGAGCTTCAGCTTCAGCATCACTCCTCCCAAAGAATATTCAGGATTAATTTCCTTTAGGATGGACTCCTTTGATCTCCTTGCAGTCCAGGGGACTCTCAAAAGTCTTCTCCAACATCACAGTTCAAAAGCATTCATTCTTCAGTGCTCAGCTTTCTTTATAGTCCAACTCTCACACTCTGAAGGGTTTATCTTTCCCTTTCCTTTGCCTTTAGCTTCTCTTCTTTTCTCAGCTATTTGTAAGTCCTCCTCAGACAACATTTTGCCTTGTTGCATTTCTGTTTCTTGGGGATTGTTTTGGTCATCACCTCCTGTACAATGTTACGAACCTCCATCCATAGTTCCTCAGGCACTCTGTCTACCAGATCTAATCACTTGAATATGTCAGCTCCACTGTGTAATCATAAAGTGTTTCATTTAGGTCATACCTGAATGATCCAGTGTTTTTCCCTACTTTCTTCAATTTAAGCCTGAATTTTGCAATAAGTTGCTCATGATCTGAGCCACAGTCAGCTCCTGGTCTTGTTTTTGCTGACTGTATAGAGGTTTACAGAATTGGCTGCAAAAATCATAATCGATCTGACTTTGGTCTTGACCATCTGGTGGTGTGCGTGTGTAGAATCATCTGTTGTGTGGTTGGAAGAGCATGTTTGCTATGACCAGTGCGTTCTCTTGGGAAAACTCCATTAGCCTTTGCCCTGCTTCATTTTGTAGCGGTATCTCTTGACTTCCTACTTTTGCATTCCAGTCCCCTATGATGAAAAGGACATCTTTGTTTGGTGTTAGTTCTAGAAGGTCTTGTAGGTCTTCACAGAACCATTCAACTTCAGCTTCTTTAGCATTACTGGTTGGGGCATAGACTTGGATTACTGTGGTTTTGAATGGTTTGCCTTGGAAATGAGCAGAGATCATTGTGTCATTTTTGAGATTGCACCAAAGTACTACATTTTGGACTCTTGTAGACTATGAGGGCTACTTCATTTCTTCTAAGGGATGCTTGCCCACAGTTGTAGATATAATGGTCATTTGAATTAAATTGGATTAAAGATTTACTGAGCATGGCCCCACCCATCAGAACAAGACCCAGTTTCCCAGTTTTCCCAGTTTCAGTCTCTCCCACCAGGAAGCTTCCATAAGTATCTTATCCTATCCATCAGAGGGCAGACAGAATGAAATCCACAATCACAGAAATCTAACCAAACCAATCACATGGACCACAGCCTGGTCTAACTCAATGAAACTAAGCCATGCCATGTACGGACGGGTCATGGTGGAAAGGTCTGACAAAACATGGCCCACTGGAGAAGGGAATGGCAAACCACTTCAGTATTCTTGCCTTGAGAACCCCATGAACAGTATGAAAAGGCAAAAAGATAGGACACTGAAAGATGAGTTCCCCAGGTTGTAGGTGCCCAATATGCTACTGGAGATCAGTGGAGAACTAACTCCAGAAAGAATGAAGGGATGGAGTCAAAGTGAAAACAATGCCCAGTTGTGGATGGGACTGGTGACGGAAGTAAAGTCTGATGCTGTAAAGAACAATATTGCATAGGAACTGGGAATGTTAGGTCCATAAATCAAGGTAACCTGGAGGTGTAGATATCAGATCAGATTAGATCAGATAAGTCACTCAGTCGTGTCCGACTCTTTGCGAACCCATGAACCGCAGCACGCCAGGCTTCCTTGTCCATCACCAACTCCCGGAGTTCACTCAGACTCACGTCCATCGAGTCAGTGATGCCATCCAGCCATCTCATCCTCTGTCGTCCCCTTCTCCTCCTGCCCCCAATCCCTCCCAGCATCAGAGTCTTTTCCAATGAGTCAACTCTTCGCATGAGGTGGCCAAAGTACTGGAGTTTCAGCTTCAGCATCATTGCTTCCAAAGAAATCCCAGGGCTGATCTCCTTCAGAATGGACTGGTTGGATCTCCTTGCAGTCCAAGGGACTCTCAAGAGTCTTCTCCAACACCACAGTTCAAAAGCATCAATTCTTCGGTGCTCAGCCTTCTTCACAGTCCAACTCTCACATCCATACATGACCACAGGAAAAACCATAGCCTTGACTAGACAGACCTTTGTTGGCAAAGTAGTGTCTCTGCTTTTGAATATGCTATCTAGGTTGGTCATAACTTTCCTTCCAAGGAGTAAGCGTCTTTTAATACATATACATATAGTTACTAAAAAGTAAAAAATCGCACAAGGTTAATTACATTCCATATACAGGGACTCGTGCTGCTGTCCTGCCCTGGTCTATGTGCAGGAATGTTAAGGGCACATAACACACCTGAGCCATCCAAACGCAGAGCAGGTGACCAGGACTCCTCTGCCGCTCTCACATGTTCCGTGATATACAGTTCAGGTATATCTGGGTATCAGTGAACTTACAGACTGTGCAACTGAGTTTTAACTAAATTAACTCTGGAAAATGGGCATTTGACTAAAAATTAAAATTAAAAACCATCAGTGGATAAGAATATCAATTTCACAAGCTTAACTGAACAAGAAAATGGCAAGTTCACACCCTATAGTCCAGATTCTTCATCTAGCACATTATAATATCAGTGACAAGAAAGTGGCTTCTAAAAATTCAATGTTATCCAGAAGAGCATTTTAAACATACAGATCTACATTTATTTTCATTAAAAATGAACTTCATCCCATATACATATATAAATATATATGGTATCTTGACATATCAGTTGATGATTTTGATATGCATATTTAGAGCAGTCTAGATGGGTAGCACGGCTACCCACTCCAGGATTCTTGCCTGGATGCCATGGACAGAGGAGCCTGCTGGGCTACAGTCCATAGGGTCACAAAGAGCTGGACATGACTGAAGCGGCTGATCATATTGTATAACTGTGCTTTGAGGTAAAAGCTAATGATAAACTGAACCAATCACAATTCACAAGACATTTTTAAAACAGGCATCTAAAAGAAATAAGCCTCTGCAATTTTTTGAAAAATGTTTAAACTCAATCCATTGTTTTACAAAATTTCAGGATATATGTAATTTCCTTTTAACAATGAGAATCAAAAAGTTACAGGCTATTCAGATATTCTAATCTTTTTTGCTTTGGTGAGTGTTGGAATAATATCAATACAGACAAAATGATATGGTACAAACTAATGTGGACACCTTTGTCAGAAAATACCCTTGTGGTAGAGCAGAAACTAACACAACATTGTAAAGCAATTATACTCCAATAAAAAAAAAAAGAAGAAGAAGAAAATACAAGATTTTTTTAACCAGCATAAAACTCTTCCTAAGAATTTCAGTGTCATTTGAACCATTTTGACAAGATGCATGAAAAACATTGCTGGGATTATTTGGTTTTTTTTATCTTTCTATCTTATTAGATTAAAAAAAAACACAGAGAGCCCAGGCAAGAATTGTTTGTACCGTCCTCTGGTGTTCCCAGCATCCTTGCATAATCTTTCCACACCCTAAAAGCCAATCAGTACCCTCACGACTATGAACATTTGTTCCATCAACTACACTCGTTGGAGATTTGCTTGGATTTAAACAAGAAACTCGGATTCTGGCTGATCCAGCCTATGGCAAGAAGTGAGAAAGTACTGCCAAGAGAAGCACCAGGTGACTGCAGGAAAGAGCCTCCACTGAACTGAGCCAGCTGCCCAGTAGCACGGACACCTCAGACGTGACCAGCCACCTCTGTGCCATGTGTGAGCCGCATCCACCCACATCTGCAGTTACAGCCTCCCTCCATCTGCAGGGAATGCTCCTTCTGCCACCTCAAGATCACTCACAAGCTGCAGCTCTGCCCACACCGCCTCCACCGACATCAGGGAGCTTTCAGGAGATCAAGCCCTGAGCCTTTGGAATGGGAGCACTGACTCCAAGACCCTAGACTACCAGAGAACTAACCCTAGACAGTGTCAAATAGTGAGAATTCCCCCAAAGGAAACCACTTGAATGTAAGACCTGCATCACCCAACCACCAGTAGCACCATGTACAGGATACCTCATTCAAACAACAAACAAAAATACAAACCCAGTCATCAACGAAGGATTGCCACCTCACTCAGCCTTGCCCACCAGAGGGAAAACAAAACAAAACAACAACAACAACAAAAAAAAAAACTCAGCACAAATCTTACCCTATACAAAGCTTACACAAACCAGTGCACCAACTTGGGAGGGCAGAAACCAAAAGGAAGAAAGAATTCAACCTTGAAGCCTGGAAAAGGAGACCTCAAACACAATAAGTTAAAAAAAAATAATGAAAAGGCTGAGAAATAGTGCACAAATAAAGGAATAAACTAGAAGCACAGAGGTCCAAATCAATGAAGAGGAAATAGGCAAACTACCTGAAGAAGAATTCAAAATAATGAGAGTGAAGATGGTCAAGTACCTCAAAAACAGAATGGAGAAAATGCAAGAGTCAATTGACAAAGACCTAGAAGAATTAAAGAATAAACATACAGAGACAAATAACACAATTAGTGAGATTAAAAGTAAAAGGAATCAGTAGCAGAATATCTGAAGCAAAAGAATGAATCAATAAGCTGGAAGATAAAATGGTGGAAATAACTTCTAAAGAGCAGAATAAAATAAAAAGAATGCAAAGAATTGAGGATAGTCTCAGAGACCTCTGAGACAATATCAAAGCCACCAACATTCGAATTATAGGGGTCCCAGAAGAAGAGAAAAATAAAGGGTATGACACCTCCCAGAATATTGGAAATAAAAGCAAAAATAAACAAATGGGACCTAATTAAACTTACAAGCTTCTGCACAACAAAAGAAACTATAAGCAAGGTGAAAAGACAGCCTTCAGAATGGGAGAAAATAATAGCAAATGCAGCAACTGACAAGCAACTAATCTCAAAAATACACAAGCAACTCCTGCAGCTCAATGCCAGAAAAATAAACGACCCAATCAAAAAATGGGCCAAAGAACTAAATAGACATTTTTCCAAAGAAGACATACAGATGACTAACAAACACATGAAAAGATGCTCAACATCACTCATTATCAGAGAAATGCAAATCAAAACCACAGTGAGGTACCATTTCACGCCAGTCAGAATGGCTGCGATCCAAAACTCTACAAGCAATAAATGCTGGAGAGGATGTGGAGAAAAGGGAACCCTCTTACACTGTTGGTGGGAATGCAAACTAGTACAGCCACTATGGAGAACAGTGTGGAGATTCCTTAAAAAACCGGAAATAGAACTGCCATACGACCCAGCAATCCCACTGCTGGGCATACACACCAAGGAAACCAGAATTTAAAGAGACACGTGTACCCCAATGTTCATCGCAGCACTGTTTATAATAGCCAGGACATGGAAGCAACCTAGATGTCCGTCAGCAGATGAATGGATAAGAAAGCTGTGGTACATATACACAATGGAGTATTAGCCATTAAAAACAATACATTTGAATCAGTTCTAATGAGGTGGATGAAACTGGAGCCTATTATACAGAGTGAAGTAAGCCAGAAAGAAAAACACCAATACAGTATACTAACACATATATATGGAATTTAGAAAGATGATAATGACAACCCTGTATGAGAGACAGCAAAAGAGACACAGATGTATAGAACAGTCTTTTGGACTCTGTGGGAGAGGGAGGTGGGGGATGATTTGGGAGATGGCATTAAAACATGTATAATATCATATAAGAAATGAATCGCCAGTCCAGGTTCGATACAGAAAGCTTGGGGATGGTGCACTGGGATGATCCAGAGGGATGGTACAGGGAGGGAGGTGGGAGGGGGGTTCAGGATGGGGAACACATGTACACCCATGGCGGATGCATGTTGATGTATGGCAAAACCAATACAATATTGTAAAGTAAAAAAATAAAAAATAAATAAAATAAAAAAAAATAATTGGAAGAAAAAAAAATAAATAAAGGGTATGAGAAAATTTTTGAAGAGATTATAGTTGAAAATTTCCCCAACATGGAAAAGGAGATAATCAATCAAGTCCAAGAGGCCCAAAGAGTCCAATACAGGATAAACCCAAGGAGACACATACTAATCAAACTAACAAAGATTAAATACAAAGAAAGAATATTAAAAACAGCAAGGGAAAAGCAACAAGTAACATACAAGGGAAACTCCATACCTTTAACAGCTGATCTTTCCACAGAAACTGTGCAGGCCAGAAGGGAATGGCATGATATATTTAAAATACTGAAAGGGAAAAATCTACAACCAAGATTACTCTACCTGTCAAGGATCTCATTCACACTTGATGGAGAAATCAAAAGATTTTCAGACAAACAAAAGTTAAGAGAATTCAGTACCACCAAACCAGCTTTGCAACAAATGTTAAAGGGACTTATATAGTCAAGAAATACAAGAGAAGAAAAAGATCTACAAAGTCAAACCCCAAATAATTAAGAAAATGGCAATAGGAACATAAATATCAATAATTACTTTAAATGTAAGTGGATTAAATGCTCCAACCAAAAGACACATATTGGCTGAATGGATAAAAAAACAAGACCCACATATACGCTGTCTACAAGAAACCCACTTCAGACCTAAAGACACATATAGACTGAAAATGAGAAGATGGAAAAATAGATTCCATGAAAATGGGAAGCAAAAGAAAGCTGGAGTAGCAATCCTCATTTCAGATGAAATAGACCTTAAAATAAAGAGTATTACAAGACAAGGAAGGACATTGTGTAATGATCAAGGGATCAATCCAAAAGGAAGACATAACAATTGTAAATATCTATGCACTCGACCTACAAGCACCTCGTATGTAAGACAAACACTAACAGACATAAAAGGAGGAACTGACAGTAACAATAATAACAGGAGACTTTAACACCCATTGACACCAATGGACAGATCATCAAAACAGAAAATTAATAAGAAACACAAGTCTTAAATGATACACTAGATGATAAGGATCTCATTGATATCTTCAGGACATTCCATCCAAACGCAGAAGAATACATTTTCTTCTCAAGTGCACACGGAATGTTCTCCAGGATAGACCACATCTTGGGTCACAAATCAAACCTCAGTAAATTTAAGAAAATTGAAGTCATATCAAGAATCTTCTCTGACCACAATAGTATGAGACTAGATATCAATTACAAGGGAAAAACTGTAAAAAAAAAAAACATATGGAGATTAAGCAACACATTTCTAAATAACCAACAGGTTACTGAAGAAATCATAAGGAAAATCAAAAAATTTCTAGGAAAAAACTGACAAAGAAAACACAACTCAGAACCTATGGGATACAGCAAAAGCAGAGAGGGAAGTTTATAGCAATACAATCCTACCTCAAGAAACAAGAAAAACATTGAATAGACAACTCAACTTTACACCTAAAACAACTGGAAAAAGAACAATACTTCAAAATTAGCAGAAGGAAAGAAATCATAAAGATCAGAGCAGAAATAATGAAAAAGAAATGGAAGAAACAATAGTAAAGATTAATAAAACTAAAAGCTGGTTCTTTGAGACGACAAACAAAAATTAACAAACCTTTAGCCAGACTCATCAAGAAAAAAAAAAAAACAGAGAAGAATCACATCAACAAAATTAGAAAGGAAAAAGGGGAGGTTACAACAGATAATACAGAAATACAAAGGATTGTAAGAGACTATTATGAACAACCATATGGCAATAAAATGGATAATCTTGAAGAAATGGACAGATTCTTGGAAAAGTTCAATCTTCCAAGACTGAACCAGGAAGAAATAGAAATTATGAATTACAAGCTCTGAAATTGAAGCTGTGATCAAAAATCTCCCAAAAAACAAAAGCCCAGGACCAGATGGCTTCATGGGAGAATTCTATCAAACATTTAGAGAAGAGCTAATGCCTATCCTTCTAAAAAGCTTTCAAAAAAGTTGCAGAGGAAAGAACACTTCCAAACTCCTTCTACGAGGCCACCATGACCCAGATACCAAAACCAGACAAAGACAACACAAAATAAGGTAACTACCAGGCAATATCACTGAGGAACACAGATACAAAATTCCTCAACAAAATTTTAGCAAACAGAATTCAACAACATATTAAAAAGCTCATACACCATGATCAAGTTGGGCTTATTCCAGGGATGCAAGGATTCTTCAATATACACAAATCAATCAATGTGATACACTCTATCACAAATTGAAAGATAAAAACCATGTGATAATCTCAATAGACACAGAAAAAGCCTTTGACAAAATTCAGCACCCATTCATGATTCAGTTCAGTTCAGTTCAGTTCAGTTCAGTCGCTCAGTCGTGTCCGACTCTTTGCAACCCCATGAATCGCAGCACACCAGGCCTCCCTGTCCATCACCAACTTCCAGAGTTCACTCAAACTCACATCCATCGAGTCAGTGATGCCATCCAGCCATCTCACCCTCTGTCGTCCCCTTCTCCTCCTGCCCCCAATCCCTCCCAGCATCAGAGTCTTTTCCAATGAGTTGACTCTTTGCATGAGGTGGCCAAAGTATTGGAGTTTCAGCTTTAGCATCATTCCTTCCAAAGAACACCCAGGACTGATCTCCTTTAGGATGGACTGGTTGGATTTCCTTGCAGTCCAAGGGACCCTCAAGAGTCTTTAACACCACAGTTCTAAAGCATCAATTCTTCAGCACTCAGCTTTCTTCACGGTCCAATTTTCACATCCATACATGACCACTGGAAAAACCATAGCCTTGACTAGATGGACCTTTGTTGGCGAAGTAATGTCTCTGCTTTTGAATATGCTATCTAGGTTGGTCATAACTTTCCTTCCAAGGAGTAAGCATCTTTTAATTTCAAGGCTGCAGTCACCATCTACAGTGATTTTGGAGCCCCAAAAAATAAAGTCTAACATTGTTTCCACTGTTTCCCCATCTATTTTCCATGAAGTGATGGACCAGATGCCATGATCTTGGTTTTCTGAACTAAGTTAGTTCAGAAAGCTCTTAGTTGAGTTTTAAGCCAACTTTTTCATTTAAACTCTTCAAAAAATGGGCATAGAAGGAACCTACCTCAACACAGTAAAGGCCATATATGATAAGCCTACAGCAAACATTATTCTCAATGGTGAAAAACTGAAAATATTCCCCCTAAGATCAGGAACAAGACAAGGGCATCCACTTTCACAATTATTATTCAACTTAGTTGAATAATATTATTCAACCAACGGCAACTAAGGGTAAGGACAGTGAAAGAAATATAGAAAAATGCTGGGCAAAGATCAGCAACCACAAAGAGGAGACATGGGGGACATCAAGAGCCCCAATTCAGAGTAGGAAAGAGGCTTCTGAGGTCCAGGCATTGTTTCGTTTGATGAGTTTTCTGGTGCATGGTTCAGTGCTCAGAGCCTGAGAGGGGCTGGGGAGGCGACGGGCCAGGGCCCGGGGCTGTGGCAGGGGGCAGTGCCCTGAAGTGCACTTCTCGTAGGCCACATGGAGGACCCTGCAGGCTGGAGCAGGAGCAGGTGGCATGTCTGTAACAGGGCCCTGGGATAGGGCTGGGGGTGGGCCACTGGACAGACTCTCCAACAGGGACCTTTGGGGGCCACCCTTGGGGAATCCATTCCTCCAAGGCCTCCTCCTCAGTGAAAGTGATGAGGGAACATGGGCAGTGAGCAGGCGGGATGAGAGTCCAGGGCCAGCACCGGGAGTCCATGCAAGAGCCATGGGAGCAGGATTGAGTCCTTTTATGACAACATCCTCTTCTTTAGGGCCTGGCTCCCTACCAAGTGGCCCTGTCACTGAACAGGAGGTGACCCATGGGCCCAGACACTTCCGTATCTCAGCAACCTGTTTCTTTCAATCAGCCTCAAGCCACGCAGACATTTCAGTGAAGGTCAGTCCGGCTCCTCTGTGACCTTGACCGCTCTGAGGAGCTTCTCAGCTGGCACTTCTCACCCCTCACTGCTGTGACTACCCTGCCTCTCCAGCACCCACAAGAACGTTTGTTGTGTGAGAGCAGCTGTAGACAGTGGCTTGGACTTACACCTGTCAGAGCCACCGTCCTACAGGGGGAGCAGGGACTTCTGGGCTCTTCCAAGAATCACAGACCCCAGGTGCTGACCTTTTGAGATTCTTGAGAAGCTCCTCATCCTCCTTGATGATGGCTCACTGTTTCCTTCTTGGCTTTTCTGCGGCTCCATCACCAGATGGATCATCCCATTGCTGCTGCTGCTGCTGCTACTGCTGCTGCTAAGTCGCTTCAGTCGTGTCTGACTCTGTGCGACCCCATAGACGGCAGCCCACCAGGCTCCCCCGTCCCTGGGATTCTCCAGGCAAGAACACTGGAGTGGGTTGCCATTTCCTTCTCCAGTGCATGAAAGTGAAAAGTGAAAGGGAAGTCGCTCAGTCATGTTGGACTCTGCTCGACCCCATGAACTGCAGCCTTCTCCGTCCATGGGATTTTCCAGGCAAGAGGCCTGGAGTGGGGTGTCATTGCCTTCTCTGGATCATCCCATTAATCCATATCAAAGTCAGAGTCCACTCCATCCTCTGCCTCTGACTGGCCCCCTTGGTCTTCATCATCTCCTGATTCCTCTGTGAAACCCCAAAAGCTGTTGAGTAGAGCTCATTTTCCCCCCCACCCGGCCCCCAGAGGCCCTGAGAGCCAGTGCCCCACAGACTTCAGAGGGCCTGACCCCTCAGACTCCTACCCTGCACTTCCTCCAGCCCTAGCTCACCCAGCATGGTCCTCGAGGCTCCAAGTCCCCACCGTTACCTTCAGTCTGCCGGCAGCCCAGAAATTATTTTTAAATCAAGAATTGGGACAAATTACACAGCGCTATGAAGTCTGACAGGGCTTCCCTGGAGGCTCAGTGGTAAAGAATCTGCCTGAGATGCAGCAGACCTGGGTTCAATCCCTGGGTTGGGAAGATTCCCTGTAGAAGGAAATGGCAACCCACTCCAATATCCTTGCCTGGAGAATTCCATGGACGGAGGAACCGCACATGGCTACAATCTTCGGGGTCCTGACGCGAGGGACATGACTGAACACAGAGCAAAAGTATCCCTATTTCTATTTTACCAAATCTCAGCATGTAATTTTTGCTAAGTTGTGTTTCAATAATAAAATACATGAAGAATTTCATTCAAACTGCCAAAGGTAAAATATACTCCTCAACAGTAAATTACTTCTCTAATGGTAAAGCTGTGTAAGTAATGGGGCCAGTCATTTTACCAAACCTTTTTAAAAATTTTGTCTAAGATTACTAAGACAGATCACACTGACATTCACTGACCCTGCTCTACACAGACAGGCATGTGCAGCTAAGGAGTTGGAGCCAGATCTGCACAAAACCACAGAATGTCATCAGTGTGGTTTATTTTTTTTAATCTTTAAAATGTGGTTTATTCTTTGGGAACAAATTGAAATGGGGAATAACCATGAACATATTTTCTACAACACAGATTTGCTTATGGCAAAGTGCCCACAAAAGCTAAAAACATACATTTACAGAAAGACAAGTGTTCTAGACTCGCTAACCTTTTCTCTGATGACAAGTAAGCTATCATAGCATGCTACCTATCAAGTATTTTTTTAATGACAATAAGTTCAGTTCAGTTCATTCTCTTAGTCGTGTCCAACTCCTTGAGACCCTATGAACCACAGCACACCAGGCCTCCCTGTCCATCGCCAACTCCCAGAGTCCACCCAAACCCATGTCCATTGAGTCAGTGATGCCATCCAACCATCTCATCCTCTCTCGTCCCCTTCTCCTCCTGCCCCCAATCCCTCCCAGCATCAGAGTTTTTTCAAATGAGTCAGCTCTTCGCATCAGGTGGCCAAAATGACAATAAAAATAATGTTAATAACACAATCTGTTCCTTCAAGTTGGAAGTAATGTTTCATTAGAAAATACAAAAGAACTGCCTTTCCTTAGAAACTGTGCTCTGTCAGTAGACAGAGCACTTTGGAAAAGGATATATACAAAGATGTCCATTGCTATATAATTTGGATATGAACAAGATCAGTAAATAAATCACCTTTTAAAAAAAATCTCATATCAGCATACTCTAAAAACTTGGAAATAGGACTTTTGTAACCAGTTTAAAACTATTTCAAACAATGAATTTCAGTGGAATTTTTATAATAATGAAAAATGGTAAAACCTGTTTATTGCTTTGCAATAACAGCTGACAGACATCAGAGAAGATGGGAATCTATGGCCAAACTTTAATGAAAGCCTTTCCATACCTGGTGAATGAAATTTAGTTAAAAACGGCCAGTAAAGGAAATTCTTCCATTTGGATTTATGTGTCTTTGTGAGAAATATTTCTCAGTTGCAAAAACCACTACAACAAAGTGCTAGAAAAAATGGATTAAGAAATATTTAATGGTTGTACCATACTTTTTTTTGTTTCAGAAAATCGTGAAGCATATTCAATACAAAAACAACTTCAGTGAGAGCAAAAAGACTTTTTTGCACCATAAGTAACTAAAATAAAAATAAGACCATGTTTATTTCATCATGAGCTCAGTCTCTTCTGGTTACAACGGTACAGACTTTATGCTGTGTGCAGCAGATATTGACACAGTACTTGTCCACAACTTGAAAATAAATACAGGTACATACAGTCAGGAGATCAAATTGCCAACATCTGTTGGAACATCAAAAAAGCAAGAGAGTTCCAGAAAAACATCTACTTCTTCTTTATTGACTATGCCAAAGCCTTTGACTATGTGGACCACAAAAAACTCTCGAAAATTCTTAAAGAGATGGGAATACCAGACCATCTGACCTGTCTCTTGAGAAATCTGTATGCAGGTCAGGAAGCAACAGTTAGAACTTGACATGGAACAACAGACTGATTCCAAATAGGGAAAGGAGTGCATCAAAGCTGTATATTGTCACCCTGCTTGTTTAACTTGTATGCAGAAGTACATCATGAGAAACGCTGGGCTGGAGGAAGCATAAGCTGGAATCAAGATTGCTGGGAGAAATGTCAATAACCTCAGATATGCAGATGACACCACCCTTATGGCAGAAAGTGAAGAACTAAAGAGCCTCTTGATGACAGTGAAAGAGGAGAGTGAAAAAGTTGGCTTCAAACTCAACATTCAGAAAACTAAGATCATGGCATCTGGTCCCATCACTTCATGGGAAATAGATGGGGAAACAAAGCAAACAGTGAGAGACTTTATTTTTTGGGGGCTCCAAAGTCACTGCAGATGGTGATTGCAGCCATGAAATTAAAAGATGCTTACTCCTTGGAAGGAAAGTTATGACTAACCTAAACAGCATATTAAAAAACAGAGACATTACTTGCCAACAAAGGTCCGTCTAGTCAAGGCTATGGTTTTTCCAGTAGTCATGTATGGATGTGAGAGTTGGACTGTCAAGAAAGCTGAGCACCTAAAATTGATGCTTTTGAACTGTGGTGTTGGAGAAGACTCTTGAGAGTCCCTTGAACTGCAAGGAGATCCAACCAGTCCATCCTAAAGGAGATCAGTCCTGAATATTCATTGGAAGGACTGATGCTGAAGCTGAAACTCCAATACTTTGGCCACCTGATGTGAAGGACTGACTCCCTGGAAAAGACCCTGATGCTGGGAAAGATTGAAGGCAGGAGGAGAAGGGGATGACAGAGGATGAGATGACTGGATGGCATCACCAACTCAATGGACATGAGTTTGAGTAAACTCCAGGAACTGGCGATGGACAGGGAAGCCTGGTGTGCTGCAGTCCACGGGGTCACAAAGAGTCAGACACAACTGAGCAACTGAACTGAACTGAACTGATACTGGATTTTTTAAAACTAATAAGGACCTGCAAACAGAACATTTTGGAAGGCCATGTGCCCTGTGTCAGGGCTCTTCGGTGTGTTCTGTGAACCCAGCACATCAGTGTGACATATGACATCACTGGAAATGCAAAGTCTGTGGCTCAACCCCGGATCTACTGAATCAGAATCTCTGGGATTTGTGGGCCAGGAATATGTGGGTGTTTTGTTTGTTTGTTTTCTCTTGTTGCTGTTTTGGCTGTGCCATGTGACGTGTGGGATCTTAGTTCCCCAACCAGGGATTGAACCTGCACCGCTTACACTGGAAGCACAGAGGGTCAACCACTGGACTGCCAGAGAAGTCCTGGAAATATATGTTTTAACAAGACCTTGAAATGATTCTCTGATGCACAACACGTCTGTTCCCAACCTTTCTCTTTTAAAGCTGCATTTTGCATACCAAATTGAGCCCACACTTCTCACCATAATATTCAAATCCTCTCTAAGTCTGGCCAGTCCTCCTGTGACAGTCTGTTTGCATTATCCCCACCATGCTGGATGTCCCAGGTGCTCTTGGGTGCTCCTCTCTTCCCTCCTCTGCCTCGTTTGTGTTGTTTTCTTCATTGGACTCATCTCCAGCCCTATTATATCTGCTTAACCAGTCTCCTTCAACGCCTGCCTGAAAAGTTACCTATCCTCAGAAGATTTGCATGATTTTAGAATAAGGGGGGAAAACTACTTGCAAGTTCACCCTCCCCTCCTTTTTCTTTAATGCCCAGAGCCACTTGTTTACTTCCCCCAGCCCTGACTGTGTTACATTAGGCATTATAGTCATGCAGGCACTAATCTCATTCCCTCTGTAGACTTCACATTCCTTGAAAGAGAAGGATTCTGAAGTCTACATCCTCCCCTATCCCCTAATTTAGCACAGTCCTGGAAGAATCTCCACAGTCTGCCACAGAATAGAAATAAATTCCCATAACCGAGCTCTTCCCGCACTGTCGCCGTCCTTATCATGCTGCTGGGGGCGTTGCCTCATCTTGGAGAACCTGGACTTCCTATGGACTTCTCTGTACACACGAACCGTCTCTTGCCCTCACATTGCCTGAGTTGGTTATCCTCCTCACTTAGTCATGACTGGGGTTCAACAGAGGCGCAAATGATGATCAAAATAATAATGGTCATCAGGCTTGAGGGCTTACCAGTGTCTGACACTCTACCAGGTGTGATCAGCTCTTTCTGTCCCTGAGATGACTCTATTTGGTGGGCATGCTATCATTCCTATTTTATCACGTGGGGAGGCTAAGGTGAAGAGAGGCTAAGGATTAAGTAACGGTGTCAAGGTCACAGGGCTAACAGAGCAGTGGAGCCAGGACTGGAATACAGGTTGGCTGGCTTCATAGCCTGCAGAGTTAACCTCTCCATTACCCTACTAATCACAGAAGATAATATTGCTGTAGGGACAGCCTTACATCCTCCCCAAGTCACCAGTGCTGATAACCACATGAAGAAGCCATGTGCAGGATTCAATCCCGATGACAATATAAAACTATGATCTTACTATAAAACTTCGACTTAAACCTAGATCAAAGAAATCTAAATTACTCTTCATTTAGGCTATAATCTTATATTCCAAAACTTAAATGCTCATAAAGAAAGCTTTATCTAATTTAAGATTACTAGCTCATATAAAGCACAGAGTTAATACTACTCTTCCTCTAAAGTAATCAGTACAAAGAGTGCTTTTCTTCTATAGTAAAATATGTCATAGAACTTGAACTAGTAAGCAATCACTATCTTTTCTTCATAAGAAAAAAAGCCTTTGAAATATGTACCATAACCTCTGAAAAATACAATTATCCTCCCTAAGAATTGAGACATTTTTTTCTGACAAAAACGATGGGCAATTGATCTATAGTTCTTTTCTTCCTCAAAAAATTATTGTATATTGTGTAATGATCATTATAATTAAAAATTAAGATGGCTTGCAATAATTTTACCATTATTTGATTCAAAATCTTTATAAAATATTGGCATTTTCCAACATTTATTTTTCCTGTCTATGTTCCATTTAAGGCCAAATTTTCAAACCCAGCTGCCAAATTACACATATAATTACTGCATTTGCGCACAAAAATGTGATAATTGCTTACACAATTTCAGAGGCCAGCTTGAGGCTCTTTTCCAAATTTGTCTTACATGTACAGTGCGGTGTATGTAGTTTTATATGAAAATGGGAAAAAGTAGAATTCATGGTTTATCTGAGTGAAACATGAAAATGGGTACAAAATAAAGCCTTTCTATAAATGTCTAGGCCGGTCTTCATATTTCTGCCCCATGAGAGTGAAAGTGAAAGTGTTGGCTGTTCAGTCGTGTTAATTGCTCTTTGAGACCCCTTAAAGTCTGCCAGTTTCCTCTGTCCTTGGGATTCTCCAGGCAAGAATACTGAAGTGGGTTGCCATGCCCTTCTCCAGGGGGTCTTCCTGTCTGGGGATTGAACCTGGGTCTGCATATTGCAGGCAAAATTCTCTACAACAAAATGGGAAAGACTAGAGATGTCTTTAAGAAAATTAGAGATACCAAGGGAATATTTCATGCAAAGATGGGCTCGATAAAGGACAGAAATGGTATGGACATAACAGAAGCAGAAGATATTAAGAAGAGGTGGCAAGAATACACAGAAGAACTGTACAAAAAAGATTTTCACGACCCAGATAATCATGATGGTGTGATCACTCACCTAGAGCCAGACATCCTGGAATGTGAAGTCAAGTGGGCCTTAGAAAGCATCACTACGAACAAAGCTAGTGGAGGTGATGGAATTCCAGTTGAGCTATTCCAAATCCTGAAAGATGATGCTGTGAAAGTGCTGCACTCAATATGCCAGCAAATTTGGAAAACTTAGCAGTGGCCACAGGACTGGAAAGGGTCAGTTTTCATTCCAATCCCAAAGAAAGGCAATGCCAAAGAATGTTCAAACTACCACACAATTGCACTCATCTCACACACTGGTAACGTAATGCTCAAAATTCTCCAAGCCTGGCTTTAGCAATATGTGAACCATGAACTTCCAGATGTTCAAGCTGGTTTTAGAAAAGGCAGAGGAACCAGAGATCAAATTGCCAACATCTGCTGGATCATGGAAAAAGCAAGAGAGTTCCAGAAAAACATATATTTCTGCTTTATCAACTATGGCAAAGCCTTTGACTGTGTGGATCACAATAAACTGTGGAAAATTCTGAAAGAGATGGAAATACCAGACCACCTGACCTGTCTCCTGAGAAACCTGCATGCAGGTCAAGAAGCAACAGTTAGAACTGGACGTGGAACAACAGACTGTTTCCAAATTAGGAAAGGAGTACATCAAGGCTGTATATTGTCACCCTGCTTATTTAACTTATATGCAGAGTACATCATGAGAAATGCTGGACTGGAAGAAGCACAAGCTGGAATCAAGATTGCTGGGAGAAATATCAATAACCTCAGATATGCAGATGACACCACCCTTATGGCAGACAGTGAAGAGGAACTCAAAAGCCTCTTGATGAAAGTGAAAGTGGAGAGTGAAAAAGTTGGCTTAAAGCTCAACATTCAGAAAACGAAGATCATGGCATCCAGTCCCATCACTTCATGGGAAATAGATGGGGAAACAGTGGAAACAGTGTCAGACTTTATTTTTCTGGGCTCCAAAATCACTGCAGATGGTGACTGCAGCCATGAAATTAAAAGATGCTTACTCCTTGGAAGGAAAGTTATGACCAATCTAGATGGCATATTCAAAAGCAGAGACATTACTTTGCCAACAAAGGTTCGTCTAGTCAAGGCTATGGTTTTTCCTGTGGTCATGTATGGATGTGAGAGTTGGACTGTGAAGAAGGCTGAGCACCAAAGAATTGATGCTTTTGAACTGTGGTGTTGGAGAAGACTCTTGAGAGTCCCTTGGACTGCGCCAGTCCATTCTGAAGGAGATCAGCCCTGGGATTTCTTTGGAAGGAATGATGCTAAAGCTGAAACTCCAGTACTTTAGCCACCTTATGCGAAGAGTTGACTCATTGGAAAAGACTCTGATGCTGGGAAGGATAGGGGGCAGGAGGAGAAGGGGATGACAGAGGATGAGATGGCTGGATGGCATCACTGACTCGATGGACGTGAGTCTCAGTGAACTCCGGGAGTTGGTGATGGACAGGGAGGCCTGGTGTGCTGTGATTCATGGGATCGCAAAGAGTCAGACATGACTGAGCAACTGAACTGAACTGAACTGAACTGAGCCTCTAGGCCTGTCTTCATATTTTTGCCCCATAGACCTTTATAAAAGAAAAGTCTTATATTGCAGCTCAAACTTGCACTGGAGTTGGAGACACAGCAATGGAAAGGGATGACGGCAGGAATACTACTGTGAAAAGCACAGATGCCCATTTTGTTGTGGGCTGACATGCTGTGAAGCATTCTTCCATGAATTGCCCCAGCCAACCTGGGTAAGAAAAGATGAAGATGTCATAAGGCCCACAATTGTATACTCAGTCAAGATAACACCAGCTTCAGTGGAGCAGAGTGGTTCAGCACTGGTGACTGGGGACTTCCCTTCCACCTCTGCCTGATGGCTGACATACTATTTGACAAATATCCAGCATGGACACAGCTCCCAGTGGGTACTCTTAGTGGAAGGTTTGGTTCAAGAGACACAAATGAATCAGATCTAAGTAGTCATACATGGTAGTGAGATGACCTAAGATACTTTTGTCTCTGCACAAATAGGACAGAAAATTATGCCCAGTTCCACATAAGCTAATACCTTAGGCTCAAAAAACATACTTCCCAAGCTCAAGGGAATCTGAACTCTGACTAGCCAGATATCTGACTATGGAACTGACCAGAAGGAGTTAGGCCAGAAGCCCACTGAATAATCAAGGAAGCTCCATTTTCAAAGAAACCCTGAGAAATATCATCTTCCCCAAGACTCATTATATTTCTTGAGCACTTTATGTATGTGAAGCAATGTTCTAAGCATTTTTCATGGATTAATTCCCTCTTTACACGTTTATTAATCCTAAAAGACAAGGACTATTATTATCCCCACTTTACATCTGAGGGAACTGAAGCACAAAGAGGTTAAGAAGTTGGCCCAACTAGAAAATAGAAAAGCTTGTTATTAGAATCCAGGCATTCTGACTCCAAAGCCTTTACTCTTAACCCCAGTATCATGCTGCTTCTCAGAAGGAGCCAAGGAAAAGAGTGGACAATGGATCGCTTTCCAAAAGGAAGACTTTGGGCAGTCAAGATGACTCTCCACAGAATTCACTGCTAGACTGCAGTTCTCACCATTTCTGTCCAGCAGGAATTATATCATTTGACTAATAACTTTTACATGCCATTTCTCATTCTTTAGTTTTCCAAATGGCATTTTTTAAAATCCAGTTATCCTACTCTTTCTTCTATGGGTTGTGTTGTACATGGATAATATACTATTACCAAAAGTCCTTAGACTACAAGAAGTTTCATCCAGATATGATGATGTGAATATCACCCCACATAACCCAGAAAATCAGAACTTGGAGCTAATGTATCAAATCTTTGGGTCGTCTCTACTGAGGTAACGTGGATGTTTCTGAGAGGATGGATGGAAAGAAGGGTATGTGTGAGTGCTGGGTAGCCAGAGGACATTCACTGATAACTTAACCAGGATCCACTTTTCTCTTTCCAGGTGCATGGGATCCTCATTCATGTGCTTTGGGGACCATAAATCTCACCCCCAGTCATAGAAGTGAGTGAGTTCTGATTAGTACTCAAATCAGACCAATCCCTCCCACCTCCACATCAACCTTGACATGACAGTTGGTTTAGAAAAGATCAGTCAACCAACTGTACACCAATTGTTGTTGTTGTTGTTTAGCCTCCCAGTCATGTCCACCTCTTTTGAGACCCTGTGGACTACAGCATGCCAGGCTCCTCTGACATGGGATTTCCCAGGCAAAAATATTAGACTGAGTTGCCATTTCCTCCTCCAGGGGATCTTTGTAACCCAGGGATCAAGCCCGTGTGTCCTGCATCGGCAGGCTAGTTCTTTACTGTTGAGCCCCCAGGGAAGCCCAAACCAACCGGCACATATCATCTACTCACCTTCACTGGTTCAGTTTAGTCCAAACAATGCAAAGAACAAGACTTTTGTTCACTGGTAGGGGGAAGAGGTACCTCTCCTCTATCTAGACATGGAAGTGGAAACGTGTCACCTTGATAACTGCTGACCTTACAACCTCACACAAGTCAGTCATAGACTAAAACTAGAACTAGAGAGTGGAGTGAAAGAGGGAAGAAAAAACACTGATATCAATCATTTCATATTATTATAATATCAATCATATTATTGATACTTTGATATCAATAATACCATGGGATTGGATCAACCAGTAGTGAAACTCACCAAACCCTGAACTTCCGATTATAATACATGAGCCAATAAGTCTCCTTTTCTACGTAAGCCAGTCTGAGTTTTGTTTTCTGCTAACTGATGTATCTTCTAATGCTATTTGCATAGTTTGGGAGAGATAATAGCCTAGAAAAGATGTAGCCTACAGCCTCCTTAGAAGTTTGGGCTGAAGCCTGGAATATCTGCTCCAATCCCAGTGGTACAGCCGTCTTATACTGTGACATTCTACAGGTTCCATCTGGTTTAGATTCTGAGGTGGTTTAGGGTGGTGGAAACACACAGGACTTGATTGAGCTCAAATTCTAGCTCTTTCGCTTACTAGTTGGATCAGGTGACCATAAAATTTGTTATCCAAATCAGGATATTTGTGAGTGAAAGGGGGTGTTACAAATTCATGTATCTGTAAAATGCGGCTAACAATGTTTGCCTCTCATAGTTTTTAGAGGGTTCAAGAAAAGAAGACACATAATAGGTGTTGGGAGAATGGGCCTTATGAAGAAAGACCACGGTACTTTTTTATTCTAAATGCTCTGCACTGATAGTTGTTTTTAAAAAATTAATGCAAATAAATGAATACAAATAAGAATCTATGAAAATCTCCCAATCTTTAATAATTCATAAAATCAGGACCAATTTTTGCACATAGGCATGGCAGGTTACCACCGTTTAGGCAATTTTCAGGGGAGCAGGAAAATTACCCCTCCTCCAAATAAACTTTCCATCCAGTATTCTTGCATGGGAAATCCCACAGACAGAGGAACCTGGTGGGCTAAAGTCCATGAGGTCACAAAGGAGTCAGACAGGACTAAGCAACCAAACAAGTGAAAGTCCAAGTCGCTCGGTTGTGTCCGACTCTTTGCGACCCCATGGACTATACAGCCCATGGAATTCTCCAGACCAGAATACTGGAGTGGGTAGCCTTTCCCTTCTCCAGGGGATCTTCCCAATCCAGGGATGGAACCAAGGTCTCCCGCATTGCAGGCAGATTCTTTACCAGTTGAGCCACAGGAAAGCCCAAGAATTACTGGAGTGGGTAGCCTATCCTTTTTCCAATGGATCTTCCTGACCCAGGAATTGAACCAGGGTCTCCTGCATTGCAGGTGGATTCTTTACCAACTGAGCTATCAGGGAAGCCCCTACAACAACAGAAATTTTCCAGTTATTGAAAATGATTGGCTCTTACCTTTCTATAACATGCAACAGTTTAGAGTTTGCTATAGCATGAACTTATAAAGTAAGTAGTCAGTCTCATAGCAGTGACCGTTGAGTTGCTGGAGGGTAAACTCCCAAAGAAGTGACAACACAGCTTATCCTGTCTTGAGATTTTCACCCTCTTCCCAATGTATCCAATCCTGATCACTGTAGTCCTACCGACTTCTCAGAGGATTTTGTCATTGTTATCATTAGTTTAAACTTTTCCTTGCTTGTGAATGGATCTTACAAAGTCAAAAGCATTATTTCTCAGCAACCCCATTGGATCATTACATCATGAATTTGAAGTCATATCAGTGTTCATAAGACACTTCTCTGAGGCAGGAATGGAACAGTCAGAACCCACTCCAGAGGCAAAAATGATGCCAGTTATCCAAATAGAAATTTTAATATATTTGTTCACTGACTAAATAAAAGGATAGGAAGAACCGTAAGGTGTCTTGATGGTAGCAACTTCAGGAACTAGCCACTGCTCCCTGGACTGAGGGAATAAAGAGAAAAGGTTGAAATTATTAACATTCAAATTATTAACACTGGCTTCAAAAGGGGGTTCCATGGAGCTGAAGCCCAGGCCACTGAGGAGGGGGCACTGCTCATATGGTCCTGGTGTCCCTGAATCCAGAGGAGGATCCTTGTGGTTGGGACCAGACTTCTGAGCAGGTGGCTCCAGCCAACTAGAGCTGGCATCTCTGAAGAGGGAGCCATAAAGGTTTTACAGCAAGCTAGATCCCTATGCTGCTGTAGGAAGGAACTCCCCCTACCTGGGTAAAGAAGCATCACCATGTTACCAAGTCCAGGCTAGCTCTGCTCACCACACAGCAGGCCAATGAATCCGAGAGAAGAGGTGGTGAGGCAAAGAATACGACTTTATTCGGAAAGCCAGCTGACCAAAAAGATGGCAGACAAACGTCTCAGAGTAACCATCTTATAGGGGCCGGGATGCCAGGTTCTTTTATAGAGTCAGAGTGAGAAACACAAGGAGTATCTAAAGTCGAAAGGCAGAATAGAGAGGGAGATGTGATGGGGAAGTAAAGGGTCTTCAGTCTTCCAAAGCATCTCTGGGACTCCCCAACCTTTGGAAGGGGTGTGTTAACCTCTTCTTTTTGTTGTAAGCATTCACAGGTGGGCAGGGTCACATTATCTCTCTATAAGCTGAACAAAGGCACTTCAGTTTACAGTTAGGCAGACGGGACTTCCCTGGTGGCTCAGACGGTAAAGCGTCTGTCTACAATGTGGGAGACCTGGGCTCAATCCCTGGCTCGGGAAGATCCCCTGGAGAAGGAAATGGCAACCCTCTCCAGTACTCTTGCCTGGAAAATCCCATGGATGAAGGAGCCTGGTAGGCTACAGTCCATGGGGTCGCCAAGAGTGGGACATGACTGAGCGACTTCACTCACTTTAGGTAGATGGGCAGTGTCCTCTGAGGCAGGCTATTAATTATGACTATAATAACAAAAGCAACGAAAAGCAAGTCAAAGAAACAGTTTCCAACGTGGAGTCAGAATTGGCTTCCTCTCAGTAACAGCTACCGTTACAGTCACAGGAACAAGATGCAAAACCAGAACAGGAAGGGTCTTACCATCTTCCCCTAGTGCTCCCTACTGGCAGAACCTACATGCAATCAGCGTATAAAGTCACACGTGTTTTGCAGAGTCCCAGCCTCAGGATCGCAAAGCAGAGAACAAGCTTAGAGCTTAGAGATACTGTCTCAGTGACTAACACAGAGCAGCAGGTTTTACTGTGTGCAGGAGGGACCCATAACGTGACTCTCAGGATAAAAATACTCAGTTCCTGTGAGACATCTCCCATGCTGCCTGCACCACCAATGAAGGTACTTTGAAAACTGTGAAAGAAAATTGCTACAGTCATTATTTCCTCTGGAAGTCAGATCTGAAGAGGGATCCCTAACAGTTTGAGTATCAAAAGCTGACTTGTTGACACCTTAGTGACCATATCTGTCATGTGAACATGCCAGAAACATCATAGTGTCTCTGTTCCTGAAGAAAATGTGAAGATGCTTTTCCCCCAGGGAGGATCTTAGACATTGTGATTATTCTTCGTAGATATCTATGGAGCCACAATTTGAATATTCCTATTTTCTAAGGGAACTGAAGGAGAAAATATTGATTAAGGAATATTCTAAAAGTCATACAGTGTGTATAAAGCTCATAAAAAGGCATACTGTGGTCATGGTAGAATTTTCAAAGAGAGAATGATCGTAGTTTCACTGTGCCTACCTACTTGGCAATTCTTCTTTTGTATAAAATGTCTATTCATTATATTGCCTAGGTCTTTTTGACTGAGTTTGAATAGATTTAACAAGACATGAAAGTCTATATTCTTATATACCAATTTTTGGCAACTGTAAAATACATAAAATGTTTTTCTGACATCTTTCCTGGGACAAGTCAATGCACTGGTCAACCAAAAACATGTTCAGAAAGTTCCTTTAATTGGCAAAGTGGAAGACTGGCCTTCGACCAGTGCTTTGAACTCCAGTAATCCTAAGAAAGACCTAAAAGATACATATGACTTGAACACAGCTTGTTCTGGGAATCTCCTTCCGGATAAATGGAGGTAGAACAAAATAGAGGAGGGGATGACAACTATCTTAGGCTTTCAAAGCCCTAAGTAGCTATAAAAGTTAGGCAAAAAGACAAGAAACAAGCAAGATCTGAGGATTAATCTAAACCACTCCCCAGAATGGAGGGGTAATGTCGTGTGGCACGGGCACCTCTGGCACTGGACAGGTGTATCAAATCATATCCTAGGTATGACTAATTCACAGAATGGAAATGTGTAATAAATGTCTGAGGAGATTTAAGATGTTTTCATCACAGCTACTGCCTAAATGGCTCATGCTCTATTGAGAGGTCACTAAAAATTACATAATAATTTAAAATGCAGACTCTGGACCATGCTGTCTAAATGCCAAACCAGGTTCCTCTTATTAATAGGTACACAATCATGGGTAAGTTACTTAACTACCTGTGCCCTGGGCTCTCATTTGTAAAATGAAGACAAGAATATATCTACCTAAAATCAATTGGGATAAAGTGTCACAAAAATAGAAGGGTTTAAAAATTACAGATTTATTATTAATATTATACTCACTGTGACTCATGACTAACCACATTTTCACCTTTATTTTGGCTGCCAGGGAACTCAGAGTCAAATTTATAACGCTCTCTCAGCAACTACATAAGACCTAATGATGTAAACACGCGTGTCATAACCAAGTCTTTATGAGAGTTCCATTCCCACTTTCACTCTTTACCTAAGTTTTCAATCTCTGTATGTTTTTACCCTGTGTTGTCATAAATATATTCATAGATGTCCTCGGAATCTTTTTGAAACACACACAGATATTCCAAAATAAGTACTTTTATTCTCCTAAAGTTGTTGTCAGAATCATTTTGTATTAATAAACCATACATTAAGTGATAGTGTTTTGCCAGACAAAGCTATGAATTCCTCAAGCACAAAGGGTCCACTTATCTGAACAGGAAAATATTAAAAGTTTGATAACACTCTCTATTGGTAAAACTGAGGGAAAAAAAGTGATTTGGTCAGTTAGATCCAAACCACAAATTCATGAAACTACAGGTCCAGCATTTTCTCATCTAGGCGTCTCCCTGCAGATGTACTGGTGCCCAGACAAAATGACATGTGTAGTTACTCACTTCGGCCTTCTTTCTTTTTAAAAAAATTTTATTAAAGTATGCTAGATTTACAATGCTGTGTTAGTTTTCAGCAATGTGAATCAGTTATACATATACCAGCCTTATTTCTAACAAGAAATTGGAAACAACACAAATGTCCATCAACAAATTGTTGGGTAAATAAATTATTTCACTTCTCAAACACTTGTATAGATTTTTGGAATGCTCCCAGGCTATGGATGCTCAGCCTATGATGTCTGATGGTTAAATTGGTCCTAACAATGCCCATATTGCCAGGCCAGTGCTCTCTGCTGCCTATGAAGGTCACAGCGGGTAAATGAATTGCTACTACACAAGTACCTGCACTGTTTTCGTGTATGCACTCAGTCTCATGTATTTTAACTGAAGTCTTTTTTATTAATTAATGTGTTTGACTTAGTTTTGTTGCACTGGGTCTTCGCTGCTGCACGCGGGCTTTCTCTGGCTGTGGTGAGTTGCTGCTCTTCGCTTGGTGCGTGGGCTTCTCGTTGCCAGGGCTTCCCTTGCGGTGGACCACAGACTCCAGGCACACAGGCTCAGCAGTTACAGCTCAGGGTCTCCGGGGCACAGGCTCAACGGATGTAGCACCTGGGCTTAGTTGCTCCGCAGCGTGTGGAGTCTTCCCAGACTTCAGATCCATGTATTGCTGGTGGGAATGTAAGTTAAAAACTTACAGAAGGCACTGGTGCATTATATTCCAATACAGAACCTCATAAGAAGGCTTGGACTGCTCGTAAGAGGCCACTCAGTCTTTCTTCAATATCTGAGCATTTACACGACACAAGTCAAAAAGAACCGCCAGCACAGCACTCTACACCCTGTGATAAACTGAAAACAATAGCCTGGCGTGCTGCATTCATTTCCTATGGCTGCATAACAAACTGTGTATGTGTTAGTCACTCAGTTGTGTTTGACTCTGTGACACCATGGGCTATAGCCCGCCAGGCTCCTCTGTCCATGGAATTCTCCAGGCAAGAATACTGGAGTGAGTTGCCATTTCCTCCTTCAGGGGCATAACAAATTAACCCAAAATTTAGCAGCTTAAAGCAATAAACACTTATTATCCCACATAGTTAGTTTCCTGGATCAGAGATCCAGGTGGGGATTAGATAAGTGGTTCTGCATCAAGGTGTCTCATGAGGTTGCAGTTAACGCTGTCAGGGCTACAGTCATCGGAAGGCTTAAGTGAGGCGGGAGGATCTGCCTTCAGGGTGACTCACTTCGGTCCGAGGAGTTAGTGCTGGTAGAAGGTCTCAGTTACTCGCCCACATGGACCCTCCCATAGGAAGGTGACAGCTGGCCACACCAGGGAAAGTGACCCAAGAGCAAGCAGGTAGAAACTGAAATGCCTTTAATGACCTAATCTCCAAAGCTACACACCATCTCTTCTCCCACATCCTTTTCTTTAGAAGCAATTAATTGTCTGGCCTGCTATTACGTGAAGAAGAATTAGGTTCTACCTTTTGAAGGGATAGTTTCAGAGAATTTGCAGACATAATTTCAAGCCATCATGATCATCTCACATGCTTCTAGTCCCTCAAAGAAAAAGTTTTTGCATATTTCCTGTAAACCTGTGACTCTGCAACAAAAACAATTCTATCTCCAACTTTGGCTAAGCAGATATTTTAATATGTATCATGTGAGCAAGTTGCTGTTTTCACTATAATGTATGGATGTGAGAGCTGGACCATAAAAAAAGCCAAGCACCTAAGAATTGATGCTTTTGAACTGTGGTGTTGCAGAAGACTTTGGAGAGTCCCTTGGACTGCAAGGAAAGCCAACTAGTCAATCCTAAAGGAAATCAGTCCTGAATATTCATTGGAAAGACTGTTGCTGAAGCTGAAGCTCAAATACTTTGGCCACTTGATGTAGAGAGCCGACTCACTAGAAAAGACCCTGATGCTGGGAAAGACTGAGGGCAGGAGAAGGGGACAACAGAGGATGAGATGGTTGGATGACATCATCGACTCAATGGACACGAGTTTGAGCAAACTCTGGGAGATAGTGAAGGACAGGTAAGCCTGGTGTGTTGCAGACCATGGGGTCAGAAAGAGTCAGATATGACTGAGCAATTAAACAACAACAGGAGTAATGTAAGCTTGGTAACCAATAATCTTGCAGTTTTTCATTAAATACTACTTATGTTTTTGACAGACCAGCCAGTCTTTCTGAAGTCTAGCTTCCTTGCACTCTTTGCAAGTAAAATTTTCTCTCTTTTTCTAAACACCTCTGTTTGACAAGGCACAGTAGAACCTCTCACCTTACTCTCTAATTCCATCCAGCCTCACAGAGGAAGAAAACTGTAGAAAAATGGGAAATGAGCTGGCCCAAGTAAGACGAGAGAGACAGGAGCACACAAAGAGGAAATCATCATATGTTTCTACCCGCCATCTTACACTTCTGCCATTCCTGTGAGTGATACTTTCCCCAGGTAGATCCTGCTCCTTCGGCCTGGGCACCAGAATGAATATGCAGTGAACAGAGCCATCCCAGGAATCTGCAGACCTGAAGCATGAAGTAGAGAAGTCTAGTCAACACTCAGACTCTTGAACAAAAATAAGTATTATTTTAAGACATCATATTTTGATGTAATTTGTTAGGCAGCATAAGCTAGCTGCTACACCCAGTTTTATTTAGATGACCGCTCCCTCACCAATAATCTATGACCAGCACGTGTGACCATGGAAGAAAACTGCATCTTCTGTACATGTTTGAAAGAGAAGGGAGAAATGGCTTTCAGAAGAACTGGGGAGAGTTCTGGGCACACAGATCAGTAGGGACACCAGAGTCTGAAATTCCCTAACTGCCAACTGTGTTTTCTTTCATCCCTTTATTCAGCAAGCATTCTATGCAGTGAATTCTTTATTTTTTCTCACTTAAAACTCTTCTGCTACAGAGACTTCCCTGGTGGTGCAGTGGCTAAGACTCTACACTCCCAATGCAGGGGACCCAAGTTCAATTCCTGGTTGGGGATCTAGACCCCACATGAGACAACTAAAGATCCCACCTATTGCAACGGAGATCGAAGATCCCGCAGGCCAAAGCTAAGATCAGTGCAGCCAAATAAATACACAAAACAATAAAACTCTTCTGGTACAACTTAACAAAAATGCCTTTCTGGAGTTGGTGAGATTGAAGAGAAGATTGGGAAAGAGAAAGACTGGTTGCAAGCAAAGGACTCATCGGCATGAGTGGTGAAGCGAGAGCCAGAGGTGAGGTGTGTGTTAGAGAGGCGCGAAACCAGAGGCTGGAGAGCAGAACCCCTGACCCAAGGGGCGCATGTGAGGCTGCTCTAGTCTTTCTTGCCTTGGCTGCATCCTGGGGAGAGTTCTTTGAGGAGGAACTAACTTTCCAACACCGGCAGAGTTCTTTGAGGAAGGGTGTTGGAGAAGCCATCGAAAATGTTGCCAAGAGAAAGCCTGAGAGCTGAGGGGCACAAAATGGCCACCGGACCGGCATTTCCCTCGTGGCTACGAACACGTTCCTGTCGTTCCTTCTTCGTGCTCTGCACACCGGCGCCAACAGGAGGACACGGAAGTTACAAAACGGAGACCTGACACCCCCGCTAGTGCAGTCTCAATCAACAGAGTTCAGTTCAATTCAGTGGCTCAGTCGTGTCCGACTCTTTGTGACCCCATGAACCCCAGCACGCCAGGCCTCCCTGTCCATCACCAACCCCCAGAGTCCACCCAAACCCAAGTCCATTGAGTCGGTGATGCCATCCAACCATCTCATCCTCTGTCGTCCCCTTCTCCTCCTGACCTCAGTCTTTCCCAGCTTCAGGGTCTTTTCCAACGAGTCAGTTCTTCACGTCAGGTGGCCAAAAAATTAGAGTTTCAGCTTCAGCATTAGTCCTTCCAATGAACACCCAGGACTGATCTTTATGATGGACTGGTTGGATCTCCTTGCAGTCCAAGGGACTCTCAAGAGTCTTCTCCAACACCACAGTTCAAAAGTATCAATTCTTCATTGCTCAGCTTTCTTGACAGTCCAAGTCCACATCCGTGACTACCGGAAAATTATTAGAGTAGCTTGTTCTTTATGCCAGAACTTTCCGGAAATGTGTCCCTGATCATCTGGGGCTTTGATTCCTCCGCTTGAAATATGCCACATGTCCTGTCAAAATAACTTCTTATAGCTGCCTAATGACTGTGGGTGGCCTGTGATCACCTTGTCAGAGTGTCTTTTACGCCCTGAGATGGTTTCCAGCTCTGACTTACTTCCCGGTTCCCCCTCCCCACAATTATACTCCAAGTATCATCTCTTTCCTTATTTATTTTATTCTTTTTTGGCTGGCAGTTGCTGGGCCAAACAGCAATTTGCAGTTATTTATGCAGCTTAAACCCTATTGTCAACATCCTTATCCTCAATACGCCACCATTCCAGGGGTGTGAGCTGAGCTTTTCAGAGTCACCGTGAGTCGGGGAGGGAAGGGGACTGAGGTTCACAGAAGCAAGGCTTCCTGGGGTCCTCAGCCAAAGCACACATTGTTGCCGAGCTGCTTTTTCTCCTTCTCACTTCTATTTGGGGTGGATTTTCATTTGGAATTAAAAACAGATCACAGCTTGCTATTTGTTTGCTATTGTCAGGTCAGACCCGGCACTCAGGGAGAGGGTGGCATGGCTGTGTGTATAGAATTTTCTTGGCAGTTTAATAAGGATGGTGGAATTTGTCTGCATTTGTGCATTTCCGTCTCTCCCTGACTCTCAAAGTCCTTCTCAAACAGAATTTAATCTTCCCCAAAGTCAGGTGTGGATGGGATACTGTCCCCCTCCTCCCTCAGGCCCACTCCACTGGGTACAGTTGGAGGAAAACCGGTGAAAGCAGATGGGAGAAGAGGCGTGAAGGCTGACACATCCCCAGAGAACCCCGGTGTGGCCTGTGTGCTGCCTACAGAACAGCATCCCCTGCAGGCGGGCATCTTCCCAAACGGCACGCGTCCATCCCCACTGACACATCCCCAGAGAACCCGGGTGTGCCTTTGTGCTGCCTACAGAACAGCATCCCCTGCAGGCGGGCATCTTCCCAAACGGCACGTGTCCATCCCCACTGACGCAGTCCCGGCCAGGGCACACAGCTCAGTGAGAGGGCACCCCCGCCCCTCAGCCAGGCACTTTTGGAGACAACACGACTACAGTTCAGCCCTGAGCTCTTAAACCCACTGAAGTGAAGTAGGTTTTCGTATGTAGGGTCAGAATTTTGTCCTTGAAGTTCACTATATCCCTATTACACTGTTGACCCACTGAAGAGACCATCAATGCCTTACCATCTAAGTTGAAAATTACTGTTCAGAGACCTTTACGAGTCTTTGCAAGCATCATCTCAGTTATTCAATAAATATTTATTAAGCACTTACATACAAAGCACAAGGCCCATTTGAGAGCCTAAAACCCTTTGGGAAGACCACAAAAACTGTGATGATAAATGCCTTTTGCTGTGGTAGGCAGCTTCTGGTGGGGTCCCTAGCGATCCTCACCTCCTGGTATTAATGCTCATGTGTGAATTCCTCCCTTGTCAGTGAGCCAGACCTATGGATAAAGGAGTCTAATCCATTCTAGAGAACAGTCTGTAGTGAAAGCAAAGACCCAAAACTGAATTCCGTCTTGCCAGTGTTCTCTCCCTGCTCACTCTGGTAGAGCAATCCTCCATGTTGTAGATGCTCTCAGTTCAGTTCAGTTCAGTCACTCAGTCGTGTCCGACTCTGCAACCCCATGAACCGCAGCACGCCAGGCCTCCCTGTCCATCACCAACTCCCAGAGTTCACTCAGACTCATGTGCATCGAGTCAGTGATGCCCTCCAAGAAACCCATGTGGCAAAGAGCCAAGGCCTCAGCCCAATAACCCAGGAGGAACTGAATTCAGCCAACAACCACGTGAGTGAGCAAGAAAGCAGATCCTCGCCAGTCAAGCCTTGAAACAACTGCTACCTTATGAGAGACCCCAAGCAGAGAGGACTGAGATGCCTGACCCACAAAAACTGTGAAATAATACATGAACGTTATTTTCTTTGGGATAATATGCTACAGAGCACAAGGCTATAATCACGGGGTGTCAGGCAGGACCATGGTCTCCTCCAGGTTCCAATTCCTCAAGTGGGGAAGGATCCGCTTCCACGTGTACTCACAAGGTTGTCAGCAGAATTCAGTTATTCAAGGGCTGTTGAACGGAGGGCTCAGCTCCTTGCTGGCTGTTGGCAGGAGGCTGCCCCTAGGTCTTCGCCGCCTCCGTCTATGGTCTGGCTCACGAGATGGCCATGGTCTTCTATCAGTGGGTGAAAGAGGGCAAGCAAGGCAGAAGCCCCGGTCTCTCTGTAGCCTAATCTCAGAAGTAACATCCCCTCACATGTGCCGCTTTCTATGGGTTAGAGGTCCTCACTCGAGGGGAGGAGGTTACACAAAGATGGGGTCTCCAGGACCTGGAGCCCCTGGGAGACCGTCTTGGGAGCAGCTCACCTTGTCTGCTATCCCTTCCTCAATCATCCCTTCCCCAGGCCCTCGTTAGACTTGGAGGTTCTCTGGGGCCACTGTCTCTCCATCCTCCCATCCCCATGTAAATGGTGCCAAAGCCTCCTAACAAGCCTATCTACCTTCTTTCTACTGTCCCAACTGGGACCCAGACAGCTGACTGCTCTTTCCAAGACATCACACTGTGTTTTCTGATTTTCCTGTTCAAAAATGGTTCCCCAGTTTCTCTGCTCTCCCTAAAGATGTTCGAAGTATAACCCAGTGTGCTGCTTCAACAATGCTTTTCTTCCAACTCTCCTCTGACCAAAGAGGCGTACTCCTTGTCCCTGTGTCCGGGGCCCTCTGATCTCCATTTCCGTGGCTTTGCACGCTGTCACTAAGTTATGTCCGACTGCTTGCAACCCCAGGCCAAGAGTGCCAGGCTCCTCTGTCCATGGGACTTCCCAGGCAAGAATCCTGGAGTGGGCTGCCACTTCCTTCTCCAGGGCCCCTTCCCAACCACAGGACGGAACCCAGGTCTCCTGCGTTGGCAGGCGCATTCTTTGCCACTGAGCCACCACGGAAGCCCTTGCCTGCTGTTTTCCCTCCCTTATCCTCACCCTTCTCTCCAGCTAGCGGAATCCCCTCCCCCAGATTCCACGTCTCAGCTCAAGTCCTCCCTCCTTCCTGAAGCTTTAAAACTTATAGTAGACTGTCCCGGACATAGTCGGTCAAGGAACCCATGTTTTAGCATAGTTTGGAGCATTCTGGATCCAAATGGCCTCTTCCCCCTCCAGGTTCTTGAACTACCCTTTCCTCACTGAACTTCTGGCATGATACTTATCACAGACTTCTGTTAGTGTGTAATCTCAGTGGAAAAATAATAAACTATCGATATCTGCATACCAACTGAAGGTAAGAGACAAGCTGGGATGTGAATCAAGTTTGCAGAGACTGGACTCTACCATCAACCTTGACCACAGTCACGTATGTTCTAGCGCTGTTCTATCAGCCTTCCTGGGATTCTGTTGTTTACAATCCTGTTTTCAGTGATTTATCGTTAACCCAAAGTATGTACTGCAATTGACATTCATAATCATTAAATTCCTAGAGTTCTCAGATGTTGTTTCTTTTTTTAAAATTTTTAATTGTAGGTTAATGACTTTACAGTATTGTGGTGGTTTTTGCCATCTATCGACATGAATCAGCCACAGTGCCCATGTGTCCCCCATCCTAAACAGCCCCACCCCACCATCTCCCTCCTCATCCCATCCCTCTGGGTTGTCCCAGAGCACCAGCTTTGGGTGCCCTGCTTCATGCATCAAATTGGACTGGTTATCTATTTCACATCTGGTAATATACATGTTTCAATGCTATTCTCTCAAATCATCCCACCCTCATCTTCTCCCACAGAGTCCAAAAGTCTGTTCTTTATATCTGTGTCTCTTTTGCTGTCTCACATATAAGGTCATCATTGCCATCTTTCTAAATTTCATATATATGTATTAATTTCCTGTATTGGTGTTTTTCTTTCTGACTTGCTGCTTCACTCTGTGTTGGAGAAGGAAATGGCAACCCACTCCAGTATTCTTGCCTGGGGAATCCCATGGACGGAGGAGCCCGGTGGGCTACAGTCCACGGGGTTGCAAAGAGTTGGACATGACTGAGTGACTTCACTTTCACTTTCACGCTGTATAATGGGCTCCAGTTTCATCCACCTCATTAGAGCTGATTCAAATGCGTTCCTTTTAATAGCTGAGTAGTATTCCATTGTGTATATGGAGCACAGCTTCCTTATCCATTGGTCAGGCAGTGTTTCTTAACTTCATGTATATTGCAGTGAAACAAACAGATGACAAAAACTAATCATTAGTGTCACCCACTAAATACCCTGACTTCCCTGGTGGCTCAGATGGTACAGCACAGCCTGCAATGCAGGAGACCCAGGTTCGATCCCTGGTTTGGGAAGATCCTCTGGAGAAGGAAATGGCAACCGACTCCAGTACTCTTGCCTGGAAAATCCCATGGATGGAGAAGCATTGTAGGCTACAGTCCACGGGGTCACAAAGGGTCGGACACGACTGATCGACTTCACTTTCACTAAATACCCTAGATTATGTTGTTCTTTCTAATCCTCATGACAACCCATTTTACAATAGAGAAAATGGAGACCCAGAATGGTTAAGTAACTTGCCAAAGGTAAATTACTTTTGGTGACTGGTGAGACCAAGATTCCAACATCCATCTGGCTGAGTCCAAATGCCATGCAACTTCATCTTGTGGACATCACAACTGGGAGGGTGGCCTCATGCATGTTTAGGAAATATCGTAAGTCAGGAAGATTCCCAGGAGGAGGAACGGGCAGCCCACTCCAGTGTTCTTGCCTGGGGAAATACCATAGAGAGAGGAACCTGGCGGGCTACAGTCCATGGGGTTGAAAAGAGTCAGACACAATGATTGACTAAGCACAAACACACACACGCGCTCGTGCGTATTTGTTTTGAGTGGTTATCACTGGATGGGAGGTAGCCTACATCGTTCCCTCTGAAATGATTTTATCATCTTTCAGCAGCTGTGCCAGTGCACTCTGTGCCATTGGAAAATCATCTTTCTCTATGGCTCCAAATGAAACGAAGTGCAGACTGGCCAACTCACCAAGGAAATTTAACTGTAAGGAGAAGTAGAAGGACTTTCCTGGGGGTCTGGTGCTTAAGACTCCACGCTTCCAATGCAGGGGGTGCAGATTCAACCCCTGACCAGGAAAATAAGCTGCCACTTGGCCAATAAGTAAATATGCTTTAAAAAAAAAAAAAACAAGGAGGCTTGGCTGGTGGAGTTGGATGGAATCATCCTATCCCATAGCAAGTCCTCTAATGTTCTTGTCCTCACATTGGTCTTGGGGAAATACCTTCAAATAGATTTTTTTTTACCCCAGAAATAAGTCTGATCTTGCCTTCTGAAAGAGCTTTTCTGGACAGATATCAGCATGATATATTAAGAAAACACACAAATGTGTTTCCCAGAAACACAGGGGGATATGAAATACAGCTTTATTTCAAATTCAGCAAACTTTATCCCAGAGATATCTCAGGTAACTGTTTCCTGGGCTCTCCAGAACCATCCATTCAATTGACAGCATCTAATTCATGCACTGCGTTGACACGAGCCAAGCCCATCCATCTGGCAAAGATGGGGGTGCAGAAGACAGGGAGATGCTCAAACTGGGTTGGTTAAGGCCTGGGGACCATGCATGTGACCTGTGACCAGAGGGGGGCAGCAGAGAGCCGCTGGAGCCGTAAGCTCGCCGGGGAGCTTTCAAGGGGGCAGGTGGTCCTGGTCACCGCGGAGACCTGGGCTGGAACTCCTGCCCAGGGTCAGTAACCCAGATGAAGAGCTGGTCCCCTTGAGGTCCCTGGCTGGGATTCACAAACAGGACCCTACATTTTCCACACTGTGGCCAGAGATCTTCACAAACCTGCCTCTGCTCATGTCCTTCTCCAGCTAAAAAGACACTTGAATCAACCTCCTCATCACTTAAAACAAGTTCCCAAGTTTAGCATGCATGTGACATGACTTGGCAGACACGGTAAAGCGCAGCTCACTGGGCCCTACTCTCAGAACCTCTGACGTGTTAGGTCTGGGGCGGAGTCCAGGAACTTGCATCTCTGACAAGGTCCCAGGTGGTGCTGGTGCTGCTGGTCTGGGCCGGTCCAGGCACCGCATCTGTGAGCCAGCACCTCAGAAGATGATGGACCCCCATCAGCCCTCTTCATCCAAAGCCTCTTGCAAACCGCTCACTTGTACGGCATCCCCCACACTCTCACACACTGCTCCACCCATGAACATCCTCAGCTCCCCAGGGGAGCCAGGTTTGCCCAGCCTCTGGCTTTCACCTCTGCCTCTCTGCTGATGCACGCCCCCAGCATCTCTTCACCTGGCTGTGCTCGCTTGTCTGTAGATCCCTAGTGGACATCTGCTTCTGACAACCGCCCCCTGCTTCGTCTCCTGCATCAGTGTCGTAGACACCCATGCGTGTCTGCCGGGCAGCCTTGTGAGAGCGGGCTCACCCCTCCGCCCACCCAGCACGGGGAAGACCCCATCAGCCCTCTCCTCTGGACTCCAGCAGTAACCAGGCTGTAACTCTCTGTTTTCTTCTGTTCTCGATGACCGTTTCAGTCTTCCCTTTCTTCAGATCCTTAACCTCCACATTTCCTTGATCACACCCGGCAGATGGCCTTGCCCACTCCCTCACAGAGAAAATAGAAGCCAGAAAACAGGAACCTCACAACTTCCCACTGCCCAACCGACAAACCCACTGGCGTCTGCACCCGGCACATCCTCGACCTCCTGCTGCAACAGGGGAGTTGCCTGAATTTTCCAAGTCTGCCCCAGAGCCTCCATCTATGCAGGGGTTCCCCCCTCTTGCTTCCTCAGATACCCCCACTACCAATACACCTACCTCAAGGTTCTTCAACCTCCTCCCCTCCCCTGACCTCCTTCCTGTCATTTTTCAGAACTTGTTGACCTCTCTCGTCTACAAACAACCCTCCCCCCGCCCAGCCTCCACCTCACTCTGAAATCATCTTCTTTCTATTTATTCCCGCACTTCTTAATATGTCCAACTTCATGATTTCCTCATCCCCCATTCACTCCACAAGCTGTTTTCCCTTCGATTGTTCTAAGGGCACCAGGGACCTTTCTTTAGCTGAACCCACATAGAAGGCAATGGCACCCCACTCCAGTACTCTTGCCTAGAAAATCCCATGGACGGAGGAGCCTGGTAGGCTGCAGTCCATGGGGTCGCTAAGAGTCGGACATGACTGAGCGACTTCACTTTCACCCTTCACTTTCATGCATTGGAGAAGGAAATGGCAACTCACTCCAGTGTTCTTGCTTGGAGAATCCCAGGGACAGGGGAGCCTGGTAGGCTGCCTTCTATGGGGTCGCACAGAGTCAAACACGACTGAAGCGACTTAGCAGCACCAGCAGTAGGACATTAAAGATTTTCACAAGATTTCTCAATCTGTGAAAATGCTTCGTACACTTTGCAATCTACAAAGGAGGGACAGAGGGAGGAAGGAAGGAAAGACAGGGAAGGAAGCTGTTCAAGAGAAAATTTTGAATGCAAACAAAACAGATCAGGGTAAGTGGTTTTTCAAATTTCTTATCCACTGCATTCTCCTCACCTCTTTTCTCCAACCTTGAGGCATGGGTTGTGGTATGCACCTCCTTTTGCAGAAATGAAAGTATTTGCCTCTAACAAGATGGGTGTGTTTGCTAGCTTGTCTCTTTGATTCTCACAGCTCTACATAATCACTATTATTATCCCCATGCTAAAGAAACTGAGACTCCAAGAAATTAAACCTTTGACCTAAGAGCACAAAGTGAGAAAGTGGAATCCCGCTCAAATTTGGGTGGTTGGGCCCCAAATCCCTAGCCTTGCCCTTAGTTGATACTGGCCTTCATATTTCCATTCACCCTTTTAATTCTCCTAAATACACAAATAACAAAAAATGATTTCTCCCACATTCATGCAGAAACTTCCAACTGAAAAACACAGATTTGATCCATCTTTCCCCCCAAAATATGCTTTTAATGTCTCTTCTTCTGGTTACTTCTTTAAAGTTAGTTGCTATTCATTTCAAATATATAATTGGAAAAAAACTCAAGATCTTGAATCAAAGAATGAATAGAACCTCTCTAAGAAGTATGTAGCACCCCTGAATAACCAAAGAATAGTTTGTATTTCTTGAATCAGCAGACATACTGGATCTTCTTGCCCTCCAGGTTTGTTGGGGAAACCTTTTAGAATTCCACTGCAGGACTGTGAGGACATCCATCCCCCAGGACTAATCACAAATATTTTGTAAAGATGAAGTTTCGTTATATCTCTGTTCTTTGTGTCTTGGCTTTTGTTGGTGCATTTTAATTAGGATCTGGTATCTGCAATAAACAGTAAACATAAAGAGCTTTGCAAAAACGTATTAGACTGTTTGTTTTCACACTCTAATGCATATTTGCACAATTTTACCATGAAAAAAGGAAAACATGCTAAGCTCTTGGGCTCTATCCCAAATGTCCTGGAATAGAATCTGGAAATTACTAAAAATGCAACCAAACCTCATCATATTCCAGCAATTAACCTAAGAAACAAGGGTCCATTCTCTGTGTGAAAAAAGCATTTTTGAGGGGAGAAGTCTGTTGAAGAGAAGCCTTCTCGATAACACACGTATCACATTCTCCAAACCGGTTTTGAAATTTGGACTATTTCCCTTTCGTGCTAAAAGAGCTTAATAAACAAATTAAGTTGAGTAATGTTTTGTTTTTCTCTTTCAGAGTGTTAAGAAAGCTGCTTCTGCTAAACGAAGACAGGAAGGACTGCTAAGCATAAAGCAGGGGATAAAATAATCACATGTGGTCTCATTTTTAAAAGTAGCTGAGGATTAATAATTTAATTGCTAAATAGTTATAACTAGAATGAATTATTATTTAAACAGTAGAATCATGGCAAATGCTGATGACAACCGATAGTTTGGGGGGTTATATTTGAACATACCATAATCAAAAATTAGCAAAAAGTTAAAAAATCTTTAAATGCGGCTCTTGCGTACAATTGTTATACGTAGGACACCTTGATGGTGTTCAAATACAACGCAAAAGTTATAAAAGTGTGAGCAATTCAGAGGCAATACCGTGATTTTCCTCATATATCTATCCCTTAATATGTTTCTAAATAAAACACAGGATTAAGTAATTTATTCTGTTGCATGATTTATTTATTCATTGAAACACGATAAACAATAGAAAAAAGGCATAGTCCCAGGCATCAATTTTAAGTACAAAAATCATCATATTGTATTAGAGGGAGGCATATAGAAAATGCCAGTGTGAACTGTAAAGAAAGGGAAAATGTTCACTCATAGGTCCCGAGTCTAAGTTAGACTTGATGTTCCTAAATCCCCTTTAGGGCAATGATATGGCTGAATTTAATTAGAAATCTGTTTTTGTAAGCTTAAAGTTGTGCAAAAGTTAAAGGTTGGATCATGCAAAAATAAAAATGACTCTGAGGATCTTAGGGAATTTGAACCGGTAAACTTAGATTTTATTTCCTGCCAGCTGTTTGCAGGAGGATTAAGATATGTACAGGAATTATTAGTTTTAGATAAAAGCCAGCATTTTATAAAGCAATTAATTTTTCATTAGTTTCACATAATTTTGGCAAAAAATAGTTTTGTTCCAATAAACCTATTACATTTCAAGAGGTTACTCTAAAATATAGCCATTAACTTTGCATTAATTTCACCAGATTTATAATAGGCTAAACTACAGGCAGGAAAGCAGTAATAGTTTTTTACAGAATATATTAGAATTAAAAGGAAAAAAATTAAAACGAAAAATATTAAAAAAACAGGTCATAAAACTTCTAAATTTCTAAGCATGGTTATGCATTTATTTAAGACATTTTCTTATACTGTTGCTTGGTTGGGAAGATCCCCTGGAGAAGGAAATGGCAACCACTCCCGTACCCTTGCCTGGAAAATCCCATGAACAGAGGAGACTGGTAGGGATCCCAAAGAGTTGGACACGGCTGAGCAGTTGCTTAAACATGTAAAATGAAATTATATAAAGTTCACCTTAAGTTTCTCCATGGGGTTATCTTGGAAATATCAGAAATAGTCATTTTTATTACAATAAATGTATGTTATAATACTATAGATAAAATATACCTTAAGAGTTAAGAAAAATACTCGTTAGCATTGATAAATCTATTCACAGAGCCATAAACTACCCTTCCCAATACTAGAACTACCTTTAATACATCCCAAAACCTTCCACTCAAATGGCACATTCAACCAGATTAAATTACAGGGGTTTCCCCCTCCAGCCTGCATTCTTCAAACCTCACCAGAATGACAAAGAAGTCTAGCTGAGTGAAGATAAGAGGCCTCAAAGTTCTGATAGAAAGATGTTTCTTAACAGTGTACCTCCAGTTAGGACTCAGTGGCCAGTGGACAACACACTCATCTTGAGCAACAACCTGCTCGAGACCAGGGCCCCTCTCTCCAGCTCGCTGCAGTATTCTACCACCACTCTCCAGTCCCATTCCTCTTCCCTAGTCCCAGTTTCTATACTGTGGACAGAAAGACCTTGTAAAAATGTAAGTCCTGGAGGCAACCAAAATGCCCATCAATAGATGAATGGATAAAGAAGCTGTGGTACACACACACACACCACACACACACACACACCACACACACACCACACACACACACACACACACACAATGGAATATTGCTACTGCTGCTAAGTCGCTTCAGTCGTGTCCGACTCTGTGTGACCCCGTAGACGGCAGCCCACCAGGCTCCCCCATCCCTGGGATTCTCCAGGCAAGAACACTGGAGTGGGTTGCCATTTCCTTCTCCAGTGCATGAAAGTGAAAAGTAAACTGAAGTTGCTCAGTCGTGTCCAACTCTTAGTGACCCCATGGACTGCAGCCCACCAGGCTCCTCCGTCCATGGGATTTTCCAGGCAAGAGTACTGCAGTGGGTTGCCATTGCCTTCTTCCAATGGAATATTACTCAGCCATAAATAAGAATGAAATCATGCCATTGATAGCAACATGGATGAACCTAGAGTTTGTCATGTTAAGTGAAATAAACCAGAAAGAGAAAGACAAATAGTACATGATGTTGCTTATATGTGGAGTCTAAAAAAACTGATACAAATGAACTTCTTTTCCAAGCAGAAACAGACTCACAGACAGAAAACAGACTTATGGCTACCAAAGGGGAAAGGTGGGAATGGATAAATTAGAAGTTTGGGATAAACATATACACACAACTATATATAAAACAGATAAATAAGAAGGACATACTATATAGCACAAGGAACTATCAGTTCAGTTCAGTTCAGTCTTTGACTCCTGTCCAACTCTTTGCGACCCCATGAATCACAGCACGCCAGGCCTCCCTGTCCATCACCAACTCCTGGAGTTCACTCAGACTCACGTCCATCAAGTCAGTGATGGCATCCACAATCTTATCCTCTGTCGTCCCCTTCTCCTCCTGCCCCCAATCCCTCCCAGCATCAGAGTCTTTTCCAGTGAGTCAACTCTTCACATGAGGTGGCCAAAGTACTGGAGTTTCAGCTTTAGCATCAGTCCTTCCAAAGAAATCCCAGGGCTGATCTTCATAATGGACTGGTTGGATCTCCTTGCAATCCAAGGGACTCTCAAGAGTCTTCTCCAACATTACAGTTCAAAAGCATCAATTCTTCAGTGCTCAGCCTTCTTCACAATGCAACTCTCACATCCATACATGACCACTGGAAAAACCATAGCCTTGACTAGACTGGCCTTTGTTGGCAAAGTAATGTCTCTGCTTTTGAATATGCTATCTAGGTTGGTCATAACTTTCCTTCCAAGGAGTAAGTGTCTTTTAATTTCATGGCTGCAGTCACCATCTGCAGTGATTTGGGGGCCCAAAAAAAATAAAAATAAAGTCTGACACGATTTCCACTGTTTCTCCATCTATTTCCCATGAAGTGACAGGACCAGATGCCATGATCTTCATTTTCTGAATGTCGAGCTTTAAGCCAACATTTTCACTCTCATCTTTCACTTTCATCAAGAGGCTTTTTAGTTCCTCTTCACTTTCTGCCATAAGGGTGGTGTCATCTGCATATCTGAGGTTATTGATATTTCTCCCGGCAATCTTGATTACAGCTTCTGCTTCTTCCAGCCCAGCATTTCGCATGATGTACTCTTCATATAAGCTAAATAAGCAGGGTGACAATATACAGCCTTGACGAACTCCTTTTACTATTTGGAACCAGTCTGTTGTTCCATGTCCAGTTCTAAATGTTGCTTCCTGACCTGCATACAGATTTCTCTAAAGGACTGGTATTCCCATCTCTTTCAGAATTTTCCACAGTTTATTGTGATCCACACAGTCAAAGGCTTTGCCATAGTCAATAAAGTAGAAATAGATATTTTTCTGGAACTCTCTTGCTTTTTCCATGATCCAGCGGATGTTGGCAATTTGATCTCTGTTTCCTCTGCCTTTTCGAAAACCAGCTTGAACATCTGGAAGTTCACAGTTCACGTATTGCTGAAGCCTGGCTTGGAGAATTTTGAGCATTACTTTACTAGCATGTGAGATGAGTGCAATTGTGCGGTAGTTTGAGCATTCTTTGGCATTGTCTTTCTTTGGGATTGGAATGAAAACTAACCTTTTCCAGTCCTGTGGCCACTGCTGAGTTTTCCAAATTTGCTGGCATATTGAGTGCAGCACTTTCACAGCATCATCTTTCAGGATTTGAAATAGCTCCACTGGAATTCCATCACCTCCAGTAGCTTTGTTTGTAGTGATGCTTTCTAAGGCCCACGTGACTTCACATTCCAGGACGTCTGGCTCTAGGTCAGTGATCACATCATCGTGATTATCTGGGTCATGAAGATCGTTTTTGTACAGTTCTTCTGTGTATTCTTGCCACCTTTTCTTAGTATCTTCTGCTTCTGTTAAGTCCATACCATTTCTGTCCTTTATCAAGCCCATCTTTGCATGAAATGTTCCCTTGGTATCTCTAATTTTCTTGAAGAGATCCCTAGTCTTTTCCATTCTGTTGTTTCCCTCTATTTCTTTGCATTGATCGCTGAGGAAGGCTTTCTTATCTCTTCTTGCTATTCTTTGGAACTCTGCATTCAGATGCTCATATCTTTCCTTTTCTCCTTTGCTTTTTGCTTCTCTTCTTTTCACAGCTATTTGTAAGACCTCCCCAGACAGCCATTTTGCTTTTTTGCATTTCTTTTCCATGGGGATGGTCTTGATCCCTGTCTCCTGTACAATGTCACGAACCTCAGTCCATAGTTCCTCAGGCACTCTATCTATCAGATCTAGGCCCTTAAATCTACTTCTCACTTCCACTGTATAATCATAAGGGATTTGATTTAGGTCATAACTGAATGGTCTAGTGGTTTCCCCATTTTTTTCAATTTAAGTCTGAATTTGGCAATAGGAGTTCATGATTTGAGCCACAGTCAGCTCCTGGTCTTGTTTTTGTTGACTGTATAGAGCTTCTTCATCTTTGGCTGCAAAGAATATAATCAATCTGATTTTGGTGTTGACGATCTGGTGATGTCCATGTGTAGAATCTTCTCTTGTGTTGTTGGAAGAGGGTGTCTGCTATGACCAGTGCGTTTTCTTGGCCAAACTCGATTAGTCTTTGCCCTGCTTCATTCCGTATTCCAAGGCCAAATTTGCCTGTTACTCCCGGTGTTTCTTGACTTCCTACTTTTGCATTCCAGTTCCCTATAATGAAAAGGACATCTTTTTTGGGTGTTAGTTCTAAAAGGTCTTGTGGGTCTCATAGAACCATTCAACTTCAGCTTATTCAGCGTTATTGGTCAGGGCATAGACTTGGATTACTGTGATATTGAATGGTTTGCCCTGGAAATGAACAGAGATCATTCTGTTGTTTTTGAGATTGCATCCAAGTATTGCATTTCGGACTCTTTTGTTGACCATGATGGCTACTCCATTTCTTCTGAGGGATTCCTGCCCGAAGTAGTAGATCTAATGGTCATCTGAGTTAAATTCACCCATTCCAGTCCATTTGAGTTTGCTGATTCCTAGAACATTGACATTCACTCTTGCCATCTCTTGTTTGACCACTTCCAATTTGCCTTGATTCATGGACCTGACATTCCAGGTTCCTATGCAATATTGCTCTTTACAGCATTGGACCTTGCTTCTATCACCAGTCGCATCCACAGCTGGGTATTGTTTTTGCTTTGGCGCCATCCCTTCATTCTTTCTGGAGTTATTTCTCCACTGATCTCCGGTAGCATATTGGGCACCTACTGACCTGGGGAGTTCCTCTTTCAGTATCCTATCATTTTGCCTTTTCATCCTGTTCATGGGGTTCTCAAGGCAAGAATACTGAAGTGGTTTGCCATTCCCTGTGGCTGCGCGAGTGCAGGAGGGCCTAGAGGAGCTATCCCACGTTGAAAGTCAGGAAGGGCGGCAGTAAGGAGATACCCCTGGTCCAAGGTAAGGAGCAGCAGCTGCACTTTGCTGAAGCAGCCATGAAGAGATACCCCACGCCCAAGTAAGACGGTAAGTGTTGCAAGAGGGAATCAGAAGGCAGACACACTGAAACCATACTCACAGGAAACTAGTCAATCTAATCACACTAGGACCATAGCCTTGTCTAACTCAATGAAACTACGCCATGCCCGTGGGGCAACCCAAGACGGGCGGGTCATGGTGGAGAGATCTGACAGGGAACTATACTCAGTACCTTATAATAACCTATAATGGAAAAGAATATGAAAAAGAATATGTACACATGCAGACACACACATGTATAACTGAATCACTTTGCTGGACACCTGAAATACTGCAAACAAACTATACTTCAATAAAAATTAAAAATAAGAATTGAAAACAAAGTAAGGCAGACCGCGTCACTCCTAAACTGAAAGCCCCGTCTGTGAGCACTCTCGCTCCTGCAGAGCCCATGACTCCGCCTCTCTCCTCTGAGTACCACTCTCCTTGCCGGTCAGTGCAGGCCCGTCCTCCAAGCCTCCTTCAGAGTCTCCGCCCCCACGTCCATCCCTGGGCATGCACAAGCACCAGATAAATGCTGGGTTCCTATGTTACCACCAGTTTGCATCTAAGACATCTATCTCCACTCGTTCTTGAGTTTTTCTGTCTATCCAGTTTTCAGATTTGGTGCCTTGGGTACCCAGTACACTCCTTCACACAGGATCCTGACAGCCTCTCAAACACCACCTTTTTACACACCCAGCCCAGTTCAGTGTAGGCCCAGCATCTTCTTCACGTACCTGTGAATCTCCTGTATTTGCAACTATGCATGCTGCGTCTGACTCTGCAACTCCATGGACTGTGGCCCACCGGGCTCCCCTGTCCGTAGAATTCTCCAGGCAAGAAGACTGGAGTAGGTTGCCATTTCCTCCTCCAGGGGGTCTTCCCAGCCCAGGGACTGAACCACATCTCCTGCACTGACAGGCGGATTTTTTACCACCGAGCCACCTGCGTTCGGTGGTAGAATTCTTTGAAAGTGCTCCTCAAATGGGAGGTACCTCTGACTAGGTTTTACCAGCACCATGAGGGTCCAGGGAACAACCTCACGATCTGGCACTGATCTATTCTCTAATGATTCCTTGTGTGCTTATATTGTCGGCCCACAAACCAGGCAGTCCATTAGGTCTTTGAGGTAAGTGATACACTTACTTAGTAAGATTACATTCAGACCACGTTAGCGGAGAGCTGAGGACATTGCAGACATCATACCCACATGGGCTCAGGTCAGGGCACGAGTGGGCTCCACGGAGAACTGGCTCCCAGGCAGACAAGAAGGTGGGACTGAGCGAAACAAGCGAGGAGGGGTGCAGATCATTCCGTCATTCACTCAGTTGCCATATACACAGCAGTTTCTATATCCTGATAGCTACACTAGATGACACAGAAGAAGAAATGAACAAAACACAGCTACTTACTTTTCATCTCTTTCCAAGTGCTTGACTCTCCCTCAGCACATGGTACACACACACAAACACACAGACACACACACACAGACACACACAGACACACACACAGACACACACAAACACACACAAAGACACACACAGACACACATACACACACACAGACACACACAAATACATACAGACACACACACACACACAAACAGAAATACACACAGACACACACACACAGACACACATACACACACACACAGACACACACAGACACACACAAAGACACACACACAGACACACACAAACACATACAGACACACACACACACACAGACACACACAGACACACACAAAGACACACACACAGACACACACAAACACACACAAAGACACACACAGACACACACAAACACATACAGACACACACACACACACAAACAGAAATACACACAGACACACACACACAGACACACACAGACACAGAGACACACACACACACAAACAGAAATACACACAGACACACACACACAGACACACACAGACACACACACACAGACACACACACATGCACATAGACAGAGACACACACAGACACACACATACACACACACGCACACAGACACACACAGACACACACTCACACAGACACACACAAACACACACACAGACACACACACAGACACACGCACACAGACAGAGACACACACAGACACACGCACATACAGACACACACACAATTATTTTGGCTTCTCCATATCTTTAAGATTATTTTAATAATACTTGTGGATGACCATATACATAAAAAATACAAGAGGCAAAATGAAAACTAGTAATATAATTCAATTAAGGGGTAGATTTCTGGATAAAGGTACAAAAATATTCATTTCCTATATAAAATAATAATCAGGTATAAACTATTCTCTTTTGTAACACCAATGAAAAGTATAGAATAGCTAGCAATGAACATTTAATCCAATGCATCTGGTGGTGAAAGTAACGTCCCATGTTGTAGAAAACAACATTCCATGGGAACCTGAAATGTTAGATCCATGAATCGAGGTCAACTGAACATCGTTAAGCAGGAGAAGGCAAGAGTGAACGTTGAAATTTTAGGAATCAGTGACCTAAAATGGGCCAGAATGGGTGAATTTAATTCAGATAATCATTATACCTGCTATCGTGGGCAAGAATCCCTTGGAAGAAATAGGGTAGCTGTCATAGTCAACAAGAGTCTGAAATGAAGTATTTTTATGCAGTCTCAAAAATGAAGGAATAATCTCAGTTCGTTTCCAAGGCAAACCATTCAACATCATGGCAATCCAAGTCTATGCCCCAAATACAAATGTCACAGAAACTGAAGTCCAACAGTTCTATAAAGACCTACAAGACCTTCTAGAACTAACATCAAAAAAGATGTCCTTTTCATCATAGGGACTGGAATGCAAAAGTAGGAAGTCGAGAGATACCTGGAGTAATGGGCAAGCTTGGCCTTGGAGTACAAAACAAAGCAGGGCAAAGGCTAACAGAGTTTTGCCAAGAACATGCTGGTCATAGGAAGCACTGTCTTCCAACAACACAAGAGGTGATTCTACACATGGACGTCACCAGCTGGTCAACATCGAAATCAGATCGATTATGTTTTTTGCACCGAAAGATGGCTCTGTACAGTCAGCACAAACAAGGCTGGGAGCGGACTGTGGCTCGGATCATGAGCAACTCATTTTCAAAACCATTCAAGTATGAAAATCAAATCTTTTATGATTACACAACGGAGGTGACAAATATATTCAAGGGATTAGATCTGGGAGACAGAGTACCTGAACAACTATGGATGGAGGTTTCGTAACATTGTACAGGAGGCAATGACCAAAACAATCCCCAAGAAACAGAAATGCAACAAGACAAAATGGTTGTCTGAGGAGGCCTTACAAGTAGTTGAGAAAAGAAGAGAAGTGAAAGGGCAAAGGAGAAAGGGAAAGCTATGTGCAGCTGAGGCAATGCCAGAGAATGCTCAAACTACCGCACAGCTGCATTCATCTCACACTCAAGTAATGCTCAAAATTCTCCAAGCCAGGCTTCAGCAATACGTGAACCGTGAACTTCCAGATGTTCAAGCTGGTTTTAGAAAAGGCAGAGGAACCAGAGATCAAATTGCCAACATCTGTTGAATTATTGAAAAAGCAAGAGAGTTCCAGAAAACACATCTATTTCTGCTTTATTGATTATGCCAAAGCTTTTGACTGTTTGGATTACCACAAACTCCAGAAAATTCTTCAAGAGATAGAAATACCAGACCGCCTGATCTGCTTCTTGAGAAATCTGTATGCAGGTCAGGAAGCAACAGCTAGAACTGGACATGGAACAACAGACTGGTTCCAAATAGGAAAAGAAGTATGTCGAGGTGGTATATTGTCACCGTGCTTATTTAGCTTATATGCAGAGTACATCATGAGAAACGCTGGGCTGGAAGAAGCACAAGCTGGAATAAAGGTGCTGGGAGAAATATCAATAACCTCAGATATGCAGATGACACCACCCTATGGCAGAAAGTGAAGAGGAACTAAAGAGCCTCTTGATGAAAGTTAAAAAGAAGAATGAAAAAGCTGGCTTAAAAATCAACATTGAAAAAACTAAAATCATGGCATCTGGTCCCATCACTTTTTGGCAAATAGATGGGAAAACGGTGGAAACAATGTCAGACTTTATTTTGGGGGGCTCCAAAATCACTGCAGATGATGACTGCAGCCATGAAATTAAAAGTTGCTTACTCCTTAGAAGAAAAGTTGTGACCAACCTAGATAGCATATTGAAAAGCAGAGATATTACTTTGCCAACAAAGGTCTGTCTAGTCAAGGCTATGGTTTTTCCAGTAGTCACATATGGATGTGAGAGTTAGACTATAACAAAAGCTGAGCACTGAAGAATTGATACTTTTGAACTGTGGCATTGGAGAAAACTCTTAAGAGTCCCTTGGACTCTAAGGAGATCCAACCAGTCAATCCTAAAGGAAATCAGTCCTGAATATTCATTGGAAGGACTGATGAAGCTGAAACTCTAACAGTTTGGCCACCTGATATGAAGAACTGACTCATTGGAAAAGACCCTGATGTTGGGAAAGGTTGAAGGCGGTAGGAGAAGGGGACGACAGAAGATGAGATGGTTGGATGGTATCACTGACTCAATAGACATGAGTTTGAGTCAACTCCAGGAGTTGGTGATGGGCAGGATAGCCTGGTGTGCTGCAGTCCATGGGGTCACAAAGAGTCTGACGTGACAAAGCAAGTGACCTGACTGAACTGAATGCAGAGCGCCAGAGAATAGCAAGTGTGTGCGTGCATGCTCTATCGCTTTAGTCGTGTCCGACTCTCGGTGACCCCATGTACTGTAGCCTGCCAGGCTCCTCTGCCCATGGGATTTTCCAGGCAAGAATACTGGAGTGGTTGCCATGGCGTCCTCCAAGGGATCTTCCCAACTCAGGGATCCAACCCATGTCTTTTATGTCTCCTGTATTACAGGCTGATTCTTTACTGTTGAGCCACCAGGGAAGGCCCCAGAGAATACGAAGGAGAGATAAGAAAGCCTTCCTCAGTGATCAGTGCAAAGAAATAGAGGAAAACAACAGAATAGGAAAGACCAGAGATCTCTTCAACAAAATTGAAGACACCAAGAGAACATTTCATTGAAAAGATGGGCACAATAAAGGACATAAACACCAAGGATCTAACAACAGTAGAAGAGATTAAGAAGAGATGGTGAGAAAACACAGAAGAACTGTACAAAAAAAGATGTTAATGATCGGGATAACCATGATGGTGTGATCACTCATCTAGAGCCAGGCATCCTGGAGTGTGAAGTCAAGCCGGCCTTAGGAAGCATCACTACTGACAAAGCTAGTGGAGGTGATGGAATTCCACCTGATCTATTTCAAATCCTAAAAGATGATGCTGTTAAAGTGCTGCACTCAATATGTCAGCAAATTTAGAAAACTTAGTAGTGGCCACAGGACTGGAAAAGGTCAGTATTCATTCCAATCCCAAAGAAAGGCAATACCAAAGAATGTTCACACTACCATACAACTGTGTTCTTTTCACATGCTAGTTAGGTAATGCTCAAAATCCTTCAAGGTAGGCTTTAACAGTACATGAACCAAGAACTTCCAGATATTCAAGCTGGATTTAGAAAAGGCAGAGGAACCAGAGATCAAATTGCCAGCTTCCACTGGATCATAGAAAAATCAAGAAAATTCCAGAAAAACATCTACTTCCGCTTCACTTTTTATGCTAAAGCCTTTGACTGTGTGGACTGCAACACACCGTGGAAAATTCTTCAAGAGACGGGACAGCAGACCACCTTACCTGTCTCCTGAGAAATCCACATGTAAGTCCAGAAGCGACAGTTACAACAAGACATGGAACAACGGGCTGGTTCAAAATTGGGAAAGGGGTACATCAAGGCTGTATACTGTTCCCCATTTATTTAACTTACATGCAGAGTACATCATGCAAAATGCTGGGCTGGATGACTCATAAGCTGGAATCAAGCCTGCTGGGAGAAATATCAACAGTCTCAGATATGTATATGATGCTATTCTAATAGCAGAAAGTGAAGAAGAACTAAAGAGCCTCCTGTGAGGATGAAAGAGGAGAGTGAAAAAGCTGGCTTAAAACTGAACATTCAAAAAAACTAAGATCATGGGATGCATCTCTTCATGGCAAATAGATAGGGAAACAATGGAAACAGTGGTGGATTTTATTTTCTTGGGCTCCAAATTCACTATGCATAGTGAATTAAAAGATGCTTGATCCTTGGAAGAAAAGCTATGACCAACCTAGACAGCATAATAAAAAGTAGAGATATCACTTTGTCGACAAAGATCCGTCTAGTCAAAGCTACGGTTTTTCCAGTCATGTACAGATGTGAGAGTTGGACCATAAAGAAGGCTGAGTGCAAAAGAATCGATGCTTTTGAACTGTGGTATTGGAGAAGACTCTTGAGAGTCCCTGGACAGCAAGCATATCAAGTCATTCCATCCTAAATGAAATCAACCCTGAATATTCATTGGAAGGACTGATGCTGAAGCTGAAGCTCTAATACTGGCCACCTGATGCGAAGAACTGACTCATTGGAAAAGACTCTGATGCTGGGAAAGATTTAGGTCAGTAGGAGAAGGGGCTGACAGAGGATGAGATGGCTGGATGGCATCACCAACTTAATGGACATGAGTTTGAGCAGATTCCAGGAGACAGTGAAAGACAGGGGAGCTTGGCCTGCTGTGGTCTATGTGGCCACAAAGAGTGGGACATGACTTGGCAACTGAACAACAACAACAATAATGAAGTTAATAAGTAATGTATGTGGGGACTTCCCTGGTGGTCGAGTGGCTGAGACTCGGCACTCCCACTGCAGAGGGCCTGTGTTCAGTCCCTGGTTGGGGAACTAGATTCCGCATGCCGAAACTAAGACCTGGCACAGCCAAATAAACATATAAATAAATTTTTAAAATTTAGAAAAGAAATGTGTGTCAAGGAAACTCTAAATTTTTGAGTAATGTAAAGGAAGTCTTATGTAATTTTAATGGAATATGTTTCTATCAAGAAACTCATTACATGAGGTATCACTTGATTCCCCAAATGATTTAGAAATATTACAGTTCCAATCAAACTCCTCTAAAATTTTTGGAATAAGCATAGTGATGTTCTTGTGAAAGGATAAATGAGAAAGAAGGGAAAAAAATGAAAAGAATAATTGTGTTAGCTGTCTATTGCTGTGTAAAAAAATTAGCCCAAAGTTTAGCAGCTTAAAACAACAAACTCTTTACTATTTTAGCTCCTGTGAATCAGCAATCCAAAGTAGTCTAGCTGGATGCCTCTGGTTCAAGTTCTCTCCCAAAGTTGCAGTCAAGGTCTCAGCCGGGACTGTCATTTCCTCCAATGGCTCCACTCAGCTAGGATCCTCCTCCCGCTTACGTATGTGGTTGTTGGTAGGATTTGGTTCTCCTAAGCTACGACCAACCTAGACAGCATATTAAAAAGCAGAGACATTACTTTGCTGACAAAGGTCCGTCTAGTCAAGGCTATGGTTTTTCCAGTGGTCATATACGGATGTGAGAGTTGGACTATAAAGAAAGCTGAGTGCCAAAAAATTGATGCTTTTGAACTGTGGTGTTGGAGAAGACTCTTGAGAGTCCCTTGGACTGCAAGGAGATCCAACCAGTCCATCCTAAAGGAGATCAGTCCTGAGTGTTCATTGGAAGGACTGATGCTGAAGCTGAAACTCCAATACTTTGGCCACCTGATGCAAAGAACTAACTCATTTGAAAAGACCCTGGTGCTGGGAAAGATTGAGGGCAGGAGGAGAAGGGGATGACAGAGGATGAGATGGTTGGATGGCATCATCCACTCAATGGACATGAGTCTGAGCAAGCTCCAGGAGTTGGTGATGGACAGGGAGGCCTGGCTTGCTGCAGTCCATGGGGTCGCAAAGAGTCAGACACGAGTGAGGGACTTAACTAAAGTGATGCTGTAGTGGACTGAACACCTCGGTTCCTCACTTGTCGTTGTCAGGAGACCTCACTCAGGTTCTTGCCATGTGGCCATTTCCATAGGGCAGCTCATAATGAGGCAGGTGGCTTCTCTCAGAGCAAGTGAGTAAACAAGAAAATACCCAAGATGGAAGGCACAGTCTTCGTGTAAGCAGAAGTGAAGTGCCATTGCCTCTATCACATTTTATTCACTGGGGAGCCAATAAATTCCACACTCAAGGGAAGGAGCATAACCAAGGGCATGAATACTAGGAAGCAAGATCACAGCAATCCATCTTGGAGACTGCCTGCCCAGGAGTCTAGGGGAACCTGTACTATCAGCGTGAGAACATGCCATGAAACTGTAAGAACTGAAACAGCACGTTACTGATGGCAGAGTAGATGATTCAATGGTGCAAAAGAGAATCCTCCAAACAAACGGAAATATTTGTCAGCATTTAGTACATTAAAATAGTGATCTTTACACAGATAGAATGGACGTGTTGAACATGGGGGAAGACGGGCGGGTGGACAAGCTAGGAGAGCGACGCTGACAGTGTGTACAATAGACGGCTCGTGAGGACTTGCTGTACAACACAGGAGCCCAGCTCACTGCTCTCTGATGACGCAGGGGTGAGATGGGGAGGAGAGGGAGCGGGTACAGCTGACTAAAGCTGTTATACAGCAGAGACCAACACAACATTGTAAAGCAATTATACGTCAGTTTAAAGAAAATACTCATCTTGAAATCAATGGGAAAAGGAAGTATGATTTAATCAAATTGTGCTGAGAAAGCTGGTTATCCATTGGGAAAAAAAAATTATACTGGAGTAGTTCCAGGTATTTGAATAGCTACATATATTCTTTTGAGGAGGAACAAAAATGGATGCTCAGTTCTATCAGTTACACTTTTTTCTTAAGCTGGGTGGCATATATGGGTATTTACTATATAATAGCAAAGCCTTTAGCTTATTACACAGCAGGCACTGTTATAGGTACTACACTGTTACAAGTACTAATGTAAACCTCAGATTTATCTTACAAAGAAAATTCTGTTGCTACATAACAAATTACTCCCAAACTTAGCAGTCTTCAACAACTAACATCTCTTATCTCATACAGATTCTGGGAGCCAGAAATCCAGGAGCAGTCTAGCTCAGTCCTCCTCGGGGACTCTCATGATGTTGTACCAACGGGTCCCTGGGGCTGGGGTCATCTGAAGGCTCCATGGGGCTGGAGGGTCACTTCCGTTTCTACCCTTGTACCTGCTGACTTAAGGCCTTCATTGCTTTCCCCACTGGTTGCTGGTCGAGGGCTTAAGCTCCCCATCATGTGGACATCTTCATGGAGTTGACGGAGTAAATCCATGGCAAGACAGCTCACTTTCCTCCAAGCAAAATAAATGAGAAAGGAAGAGAGAGAGAGAGAGAGCGAAGCCTCAATGTCGTTTTACAACCTAATGTCAGAAGACACATTCCATCATTTATACAACATCGACCCATTAGAAATGGTCCTCAAGTTCATCCTGTACTCCAGGGGAATGAAATTAGACCCACACCTTTAGAAAGGAAGAATGTCAAAGAATTTGTAGACTTATTCTAAACATCCATGAAATCAGGCTCAGAAGCTGATTGACCACACATATAGCCTCTCATATTATTTTTCATGTCAGTGTCTATGTGAAATATGTCATAAGAATTTAAAGGTTAAATATAGAACTTAAAACCATTAAATGTTTTTCAATGGGAAGTGTTCAATGTTTTCAAAGGGAAGCGTTTTTCAATGCTAGGATGGGTAAGAGCTTTCAAGCATGACACTCAAACTAGAAGCCAAAAAATAAATTACTTAAAAAGCTGAAAGGTATAAACACTCAATATTCTGCAATAACCTATATGAGAAAAGACTCAAAAAGAATGGATAGACATGTATCTATGGATAAATTAAATCAAATGGGCTTTAGGAAGAATTACTACTAACAAAGCTAGTGGATGTGTTAGAATTCCAGCTGAGCTATTTAAAATCCTAAAAGATGATGCTGTTGAAGTACTATACTCGATATGCCAGCAAATTTGGAAAACTCAACAGTGGCCACAGGACTGGAAAAGGGCAGTTTTCATTTCAATCTCAAAGAAAAGTATTTCCAAAGAATGTTCAAACTACTGTACAATTGCACTCATTTCACATGCTAGCAAGGTTATGTTCAAAATCCTAAAATCTAGGCTTTAGCAGCACATGACGGAGAAGGCAATGGCACCCCACTCCAGCACTCTTGCCTGGAAAATCCCATGGATGGAGGAGCCTGGTGGGCTGCAGTCCATGCGGTTGCTAAGAGTCGGACACGACTGAGCAACTTCACTTTCACTTTTCACTTTCATGCATTAGAGAAGGAAATGGCAACCCACTCCAGTGTTCTTGCCTGGAGAATCCCAGGGGCGGGGCAGCCTCCTGGGCTGCCGTCTAGGGACACGACTGAAGCGATTTAGCAGCAGCAGCAGCACATGAACCAGGAGCTTCCAGATGTTCAAGCTGGATACAAAAAGGCAGAGAAACCAGAGATCAAATTGCCAACACTCACTGGATCATGGAGGAAGCAAGGGAGTTCCTGAAAAACATCTACTTCAGGTTCATTGACTACACTAAACCTTTTGACTGTGTGTATCACAACAAACTATGGGAAATTCTTAAAGAGAATACCAGACCACCTTACTTGTCTCCTAAGAAACCTGTAAGCAGGTCAAGAAGCAACAGTTAGAACCTTACATGGAACAATGGACTGGTTCAAAGGATTACCACAAGCTGTATATTGTCACCCTGCTTATTTAACTTATATGCAGAGTACATCATGTGAAATGCCCAGCTGGATGAATCACAAGCTGGAATCAAGATTGCCGGGAGACATACCAACAACCTCATATATGCAGATGATACCACTCTAATGGCAGAAAGTGAAGAGGAATTAAAGAGCCTCCTGATGACAGTGAAAGAGGAGAGTGAAAAAGCTGTCTTGAAACTCAACATTCAAAAACCTAGGAACATGGTCTCTGGTCCCATTACTTCATGGCAAATAGATGGGGAAAAAGTGGAAGTGGTGACAGATTTTATTTTCTTGGGCTCCAAAATCACCATGGATGGTGACTGCAGCCATGAAATTAAAAGACGGAGGAAAATTATAACCAACCTAGACAGCACATTACAAAGCAGAGACATCACTTTTCTAGCAAAGGTTAGTATAGTCAAAGCTATGGCTTTTCCAGCAGTCACGTATGGATGTGAGAGTAGGAACATAAAGAAGGCTGAGTGCTGAAGAACTGATGCTTCTGAACTGTGTGGCTGGAGAAGACTCTTGAGAGTCCCTTGGACTGCAAGGAGATCCAACCAGTCCATCCTAAAGGAAATCAACCCTGAATATTCATTGGAAAGACTGATGTTGAAGCTGAAACCCTAATACTTTGGCCACCTGATGTTAAGAGCTAACTCATTGGGAAAAACCCTGATGCTGGGAAAGATTGAAGGCCAAAGGAAAAGGGAGTGGCAGAGGATGAGATGGTTAGATAGCATCACTGACCCAGTAGACATGAATCTGAGCACACGTGGGGAGATCGTGGACAACAAGGAGCCTGGCGTGCTGCAGTCTGTGTGCTGTGTGCTCAGGAGCTTGTCGTGTCCAGCTCTGTATGACCCCATGGACTGTGGCCTGCCCAGCTCCTCTGTCCATAGGCTTTCCCAAGCAAGAATACTGAGTGGTTGTCATTTCCTACTCTAGGGGATCTTCCCAACCCAGGAATCAAACCTGGGTCTCTTGTGTTTCCACACTGGCAGTTGGATTCTTTACCGATGGGGTCATCAAGAGTCACTTAGTGACTGATCAACAACAAATGGGTAAACCATACGCTGTACATCTGAAACTAGCACAGCACTGCAAGTCAACTGTAGTCTTATATAAAATAAATTCTGAAAAATTATATAAATGAAAGGTATAACTACAGTTTTTAAACCTACATTTCAAAAATCATCATTAGCCAAAGTTAAAAGTAAAATGGAAAATTTAGAAAAAAAAATATTTGCAAGAGATATGACAGATGAAGAGTTTCTTTCCTTAGTATCAAAGGATGGTTTAAAATCACTAAGAAAAAGAAAGCTAGATTCATTTAACATAAATAGGCAATTAAAAAAACAGAAAATGCCAAAAACATGTGAAGAAAATTTTCAGCTTATTTGATCTTTAGTAATCTAAGAACAGCAATTAAAAATGAAATCTGTATGTTCTTTCAAGTTAGCAAAGATTGGAGGAACAATGGTATTTTCAAGTTTGGAGAAAAAGAGTGTTTCATATGTCCACAAGTATAAAAATGGATACATATTCTGCAGGGAGTTTTCACTCTGCAGCAGAAACTTTAAATTTAGAGTTGTTTACCTTTCACATAACAACTCTGTTCTAGCAATTCATCTTAAGAGCTAATTGGACAAAACTGTGTATATGTACAGATGCTCATCACAGCATTTTTTACTATAGTGAAAAAAACTGACACAGCTTAAACGTCCAAAAACCAAAGGTTTTGTTAAATAAATGATGGTACAGAGGTGACTGATGGAAGACGATGCCATTAATGTTTTAGCAGTATATTTACTGACATGGAGAAAATGTATGAGGTTAAATGAATAATATATTTTAAATGGCATATATGACATGGTACAATTTTTGAAAGAAAGCATTTTCAATGGTATGTGCACAAAGCATATATTAACAGTGTTAAATGAGCAAAATGTTAACAGTGTTATCGTTAAATGACAAATTTTTGGTGATTTTTATTTTCATATGTTTGCTGCTGCTAAGTCGCTTCAGTCGTGTTCGACTCTGTGCGACCCCATAGATGGCAGCCCACCAGGCTCCCCCGTCCCTGGGATTCTCCAGGCAAGAACACTGGAGTGGGTTGCCATTTCCTTCTCCAATGCATGAAAGGGAAAAGTGAAGCTGGTCAGTCTTGTCCGACTCTTAGTGACCCCATGGACTGCAGCCCACCAGGCTCCTCCATCCATGGGATTTCCCAGGCAGGAGTTCTGGAGTGGGTGCCATCGCCTTCTCCGTTTCATATGTTTACTCCTGTTTAAACTACATGGGTAAAAAAGAATACAATAAAATGGATTAAAAAACGCACTATGTGAAATAAGCCCAAACCATAAATCCGCAGTTATTTCCTCAGTGAGCCCTTGGTCCTTGTCCTTTCTCCCTCACTGAGTGCATCAGTGGTAGAAGAGGATGGAACCTGTTAGCACCAATTAACAGCCATTAATCCCTCCCCTTTAGCACAGCCTTTGCAACTGGCCTAGTACAGAAATTAGGCTGAAATCCTCCGCCCAGCCCAGGATCTCTGTGTACTTTACTGAGTCACTAGTGTTTCTGCTTTTAAGCTTGAACTTCAGGCAGCATTTCCCAAAGGATTCACATGAAAAGCAAGTGATCCAAAGCATACATGAATATGAGCCTGTCTCCACACCTCAAAAGCTTTTATCACAGTGGTTCACCGTATCTCAAAACTACATCTATGTCATTAGCCTCTGCCATTGTAGAGATGGTTGAAAGTTTGATTTTGAAGCGAAAAATTCTTAGACTTCATAACAAGTCTCTGATAGTTAACCACGCATATTGAAAGGTAGCCAGGGCCAAAGAGGCTATCCATTTGTTGCTCTTATGTTCTAATGAATGTGTTTTTAGTTAACTTAGCCAAATTCTGGCCAACTTTCTATTAAGAAAAACAAAATCCAGAAAACAAGTAACTACTTTTTGATGAACAAAGAGAAACATATATTCCCCTAAATATTTTAAAAGATCAAAAATGACTATAAAAATTGCATACTAATAATAAAACATATTTCAAAAGGCAATGGCCAACATAAAGTATTTTTCGCATTTTTAAGAAAAAGAACATTCCTATTTTAAAGCAAGGAAGAATTTGCAATAAATTGGGCTAACTTTAAAGGTGAAGACATTCTGGAATGTTCCCTGTTGGCCTAGTGGATAGGACTTTCGCTGCCTTGACCTGACTTCCATTCCCAGTCAGGGAACCGAGATCCTGCAGACCATATCGAGCAGCAAACACACACACACACACACACACACACACAGAATTCTAAACTTTATTTGGTAAGAAAGAATAAGTGAACTTCATCTTCATTTCTTCCTTGACTAATAAAATCTTAAAAGCTTTTTTGTTCCTATAAGGCAGCACATACCAGATCAAGCCAATATACACTTACAAAGACATTCTGAAATTATGAGATTAGTTTATTCATTTGGGAAAATTTGTATGAGTGACTCCCAAGTATTTTCCCACCTCATCATTGATTACTTTTGGAAGAGAACTATTGACTGAACTGAAGAAAAGGTTTTATCCTTTTAGAGCTATCAATTCCCACTGAGAACCAACTCCCCGATGGTATTAAATAAATAATAAGAATAAAGTTCTGACATGCAAGGTCTGATTCAGCTCTGAGTTTAATGAGCTTTAAGGCCATGTTAAGTGCTTTGAAATCAGAGGGAAGGAAAGGTAATATACTGTATCATCCATCTGAAACGTAACAGCAGTCTATCTGCTGCTGCTGCTAAGTCGATTCAGTCGTGTCCGACTCTGTGCAACCCCATAGACAGCAGCCCACCAGGCTCCCCCGTCCCTGGGATTCTCCAGGCAAGAACACTGGAGTGGGTTGCCATTTCCTTCTCCAATGCATGAGAGTGAAAAGTGAAAGTGAAGTCGCTCAGTTGTGTCCGACTCCCAGCGACCCCGTGGACTGCAGTCTACCAGGCTCCTCCGTCCATGGGATTTTCCAGGCAAGAGTACTGGAGTAGGGTAGCAGTCTATCAGAGATTAATATTTTAATCATTTTACTTCAATATTTTCACTTTGATTTTTTTTTGTATTGTCTATCTGTATTTTATGGAAACAACCAGGGTTTAATATAATACAGGAATAAACAAAAATTCGAAGGGACTCAGAAATATTTAGGGGGTTGTCTGGTCCTTTGCATCACTGATGCTTAATAAACGCTTACTGTATTACACTGAATAGTACTGAGCGGGAACTTAAGGGAGGCAACCGTCACGGAGGAGAAACACCCTCTGTATGTGCTGGCTGTGCGCCCAGTCTGGGCTCAGTCTTCTCATCTAAAAAACAAGACAGTCTGCAGCTGCCCATATTCTGTGGGCACACGAAATCCAAGTTGAGAAAGACCTGTAACTTAAAACATCTAGTTACCATGGCTTGTGCTACAGCACAAGGGTACTTCCTTAAAAATCCAAACCTAAGAACCCTCCGCTTTTGAGAAATCCACAGTTCATACATTGAGGAAACCAAACCTCCTACCAGAAGATAAAACAATCACCTTCAAATACCAGCTCCCTTTGACTAATGGCATCAGTTCAGTTCAGTTCAGTTCAGTCGCTCAGTCGCGTCCGACTCTTTGCGACCCCATGAATTGCAGCACACCAGGCCTCCCTGTCCATCACCAACTCCCAGAGTTCACTCAGACTCATGTGCATCGAGTCAGTGATGCCATCCAGCCATCTCATCCTCTGTCGTCCCCTTCTCCTCTTGCCCCCAATCCCTCCCAGCATCAGAGTCTTTTCCAATGAGTCAACTCTTCGCATGAGGTGGCCAAAGTATTGGAGTTTCAGCTTTAACATCATTCCTTCCAAAGAAATCCCAGGGCTGATCTCCTTCAGAATGGACTGGTTGGATCTCCTTGCAGTCCAAGGGACTCTCAAGAGTCTTCTCCAACACCACAGTTCAAAAGCATCAATTCTTCGGCACTCAGCTTTCTTCACAGTCCAACTCTCCCATCCATACATGACCACTGGAAAAACCATAGCCCTGACTAGATGGACCTTTGTTGGCAAAGTAATGTCTCTGCTTTTCAATATGCTATCTATGTTGATCATAACTTTCTTTCCAAGGAGTAAGCATCTTTTAATTTCATGGCTGCACTCACCATCTGCAGTGATTTGGAGCCCCAAAAAATAAAGTCTGACACTGTTTCCACTGTTTCCCCATCTATTTCCCATGAAGTGATGGGACCAGATGCCATGATCTTCGTTTTCTGAATGTTGAGCTTTAAGTCAACTTTTTCATTCTCTTCTTTCACTTTCATCAAGAGGGTCTTTAGTTCCTCTTCACTTTCTGCCATAAAGGTGGTGTCATCTGCATATCTGAGGTTATTGATATTTCTCCCAGCAATCTTGATTCCAGCTTGTGCTTCTTCCAGCCCAGCGTTTCTCATGATGTACTCTGCATAGAAGTTAAATAAGCAGGGTGACAATATACAGCCTTGACGTACTCCTTTTCCTATTTGGAACCAGTCTGTTTTTCCATGTCCAGTTCTAAATGTTGCTTCCTGACATGCATATAGGTTTCTCAAGAGGCAGGTCAGATGGTCTGATATTCCCATCTCTTTCAGAATTTTCCACAATTTATTGTGATCCACACAGTCAAAGGCTTTTGCATAGTCAATAAAGCAGAAATAGATGTTTTTCTGGAACTCTCTTGCTTTTTCCATGATCCAGCGGATGTTGGCAATTTGATCTCTGGTTCCTCTGCCTTTTCTAAAACCATCTGGAAGTTCACGGTTCACGTATTGCTGAAGCTTGGCTTGGAGAATTTTGAGCATTACTTTACTAGCGTGTGATATGAGTGCAATTGTGTGGTAGTTTGAGTATTCTTTGGCATTGCCTTTCTTTGGGATTGGAATAAAAACTGACCTTTCCAGTCTTTCTTTATAGTCCAACTCTCACATCCATACATGACTACTGGAAAAACCATAGCTTTGAAAGTGGAGAAAACCACTAGACCATTCAGGTATGACCTAAATCAAATCCCTTATGAATATACAGTGGAAGTGAGAAATAGATTTAAGGGACTAGATCTGATAGACAAAGTGCCTGATGAACTATGGATGGAGGTTCGTGACATTGTACAGGAGACAGGAATCAAGACCATTCCCTCATGCAAAGATGAGCACAATAAAGGACAGAAACAGTATGGACCTAGCAGAAGCAGAAGATATTGAGAAGAGGTGGCAAGAATATGCAGAAGAACTATATAAAAAAGATCTTAATGACCTGGATAACCACAATGGTGTGATCACACGCCTAGAGCTGGACATCTTGGAGTGCGAAGTCAAATCAGCCTTAGGAAGCATTACTACAAACAAAGCTAGTGGTGGAGGTGATGGAATTCCAGCTGAGCTATTTCAAATTCTAAAAGATGATGCTGTTAAAGTGCTGCCCACAAATGTCAGCAAATTTGTAAAACTCAGCAGTGGCCACAGGACAGGAAAAGGTCAGTTTTCATTCCAATCTAAAAGAAGAGCAATGCCAAAGAATGTTCAAACTATTGTACAAGTGCACTCATTTCACATGCTAGCAAAGTGATGTTTAAAATTCTGCAAGCTAGGCTTCAATAGTATGTGAACCAAGAACTCTGAGGTGTTCAATCTGGATTTAGAAAAGGCAAAGGAACCAGAGATCAAATTGCCAACATCCGTTGGATCATTGAAAAAGCAAGTAAATTCCAGAAAAACATCAACTTCTGCTTCACTGACTACACTACAGCTTTTGACTGTGTGGATCACAACAAACTGTGGAAAATTCTTCAAGAGATGGAAATACCAGACCACCTTACCTGCCTCCTGAGAAGCCTGCATGCAGGTCAAGAACCAACAGTTAGAACTGGACATGGAACAACAGACTGGTTCAAAATTGGGAAAGGAGTACATCAAGGCTGTATATTGTCACTCTGCTTATTTAACTTATATGCAGAGTACATCATGTGAAATGCCAGGCTGCATGGAGCACAAGCTGGAATCAAGATTGCCAGGACAAGTATCAATAACCTCAGATATGCAGATGACACCACCCTTATGGCAGAAAGCGAAGAAGAACTAAAGAGCCTCCTGATGAAAGTGAAAGAGGAAAGTGAAATGCTGGCTTAAAACTCAACATTCAAAAAGCTAAGAACATGGCATCTGGTCCCGTCAATTCATGGGAAATAGATGGGGAAACAGTGGAATCAGTGTCAGACTTTATTTTCTTGGGCTCCAAAATCACTGCAGATGGTGACTGCAACCACAAAATTAAAAGACGCTTGCTCCTTGGAAGAAAAGCTATGATCCACCTAGACAGCATATTCAAAAACAGAGACATTACTTTGCCAACAAAGGTCCATCTAGTCAAAGCTATGGTTTTTCCAGTAGTCATATATGGGTGTGATAGTTGGACTATAAAGAAAGCTGAGTGCCGAAGAAATGATGCTTTTGAACTGTGGTGTTGGAGAAGACTCTTGAAAGTCCCTTGGACTGCAAGGAGATCCAACCAGTCCATCCTAAAGAAAATCAACCCTGAATATTCACTGGAAGGACTGATACTGAAGCCGAAATCCAATACTTTGGCCACGTGATGCAAAGAGCCAACTCATTAGAAAAGACCCTGATGCTGTGAAAGATTGAAGACAGGAGGAGAAGGGGACGACAGAGGATGAGATGATTGGATGGCATCACCAACTCAATGGTCATGAGTTTGAGCAAACTCTGGAAGATGTTGAAGGACAGGGAGGCCTGGCGTGCTGTGGTCCAAAGAGTCGGACACAACTGAGCAACTGAACAACAAATTACTTAGCCTTACAGTTTCTGCCTTTTCAGTAGTATCATTAAGAATTCATCTCACAAAATTAAGGAGAGTTTAAAAGTCCATTGTGATTTTTTTCCTGGTAGGTCTGACTCCACTGCAAGAAAACACTAAGGACTGTTTCTTTGAGCCTGGGGTCCCAGAGAAAGCTTTGCCTTCACTGAGAGATGAACCCACTTCCTCCTTTCTGATGGCTGATTTGTAAATTATCAGGCTCCCCTCTTACCCAGCCTGATAAGAAGCTTTTAGACTTAAAGTCCAAACTCAATCACAGCAACCACTTGAACATTGGAAGTTAGCAAACTTTCCTGCCCATTTTTCTATAGCTCGTTTTTCTATTTTATTAACCTCGTTTCTGTCTCTTTTTACATCATTGCAAACTCTTTAGGAAAGAAGTGAAGTATAAATGAATACAACCATAAAATGAGCATAACATGTAAAAATTACAGTCTACATTCAAAGAACAACATTCTTCACATCTATACAAGAATATCAAAATTAAAAGTGAACTTATTTAGAAGTGAACAGCATGATATCAGCAAAATTTAGACAAGTAAGTAATTCGTTTATTAGATGGTTCATCAACTGTCTCAATCCATTTTGCTTTATTAATCTCTCGGGGAAAATTGAGACCTTCTGAACACTTAGAGTGCTCAATTAAATTAAACATTTTGTAAAAATACATGTAACTAATTTTTAGGTGAATGTCTAACTTCAAAGTGGAAACAAGATTCTTAAGAACTAGAGGCTCTGTGTTACTGAGAGGGGTGTTGGCTGCTGTAACAAACTCAAAATGTGTAAAGACGCAAACACATTTGAAGGTTTCCTGTTTTCGTTTTTTTCATGTAGAAGCCTGAGATTTTTTTCTAATTAACAGGCCAATCTTCTCCAGGTGGTGCTTTAGGGACCTGGGTTCCTTTCATCACTGGGTTCCCCTAGGGCAGGGGTCCCCAACCTGCAGGATCTCGTGCCCGATAATCTGAAGCAGAGCTAATGTAATAGTAATAGAAACAAAGTGTGCAGTGAATGTAACGCGCCTGACTCATCCCAAGTCCTTCCCCCACGCCACCGGTCTGCGGCAAAACTGTCTTTCACGAAACTGGTCCCTGGTGCCAAAGAGGTTGGGGACCAATGGTCTGGGCACTCAGCTAGCAGAAAGGAGAATGCTGACTTGAAACTAACACATCACTGCTGCTCACCTTCTGCTGGTGAAGACTAGGGAGGTGGCCACAACCAGACGAAGCAAGGCCTGGGGGTCAGGGAGCTGGGAGTAACACGTGTATTTCATGACCAAATGGCCACTTTCTGGTAAGGACTCCATTCAGTGGGAAGGGGGCATGTAAACTGAGGCGGACGCTGGCCCTTCCTGTTAAATGTTCAGGTTTCGCCCTTCTGTTTTCTGTCTCCAAACTCTTCAACCTCTAGGCAAAGGCAAACTCTCAAACACCCACTGGAACTTGGCAGCATACGCTGGTCTATGTCAGTCTCCGTTGCCAGCAGAGAAGAGCTGGTGGTAAGAGGCAGCTGAACGGAACCAGGAAATCACACCAAAGGCACAGCACCAGCCCTGAGATCACAGACATCTTCCTTCTGCGCTGTTTATTCCATGGGAAAGACAAACTGGACAGTCCAGGGACAGGCTCAGCCTTTTCATCAGTGAAGCTTCTCTGTTTAATGTGTTACAGATACGACACTTCTGAAAGGCTTTTCTCATTAAGAAATTTACACATCAGAGGATTACCTTGGTTAAGACATATATCCTGATACTTGTTCAGGAAATATATTTTTACCAAATAATTTAACCCAAATATTTATCGTGAGGATTCCAGGTATAGCTCAGCCAATATATAGATATGAGACTTTCAGACAACCCACTTCTCCTTTATGGAACTCAGAATCTTCATTAAAAAAAAAAAATCAAGAGATTGGACCAGACAGTTGCTAATGTCCATCTAATATCCAACTGAAAAACTCTGCAATCTGCATGGTATATAAAGTTAACTCAACTTTCAACTTGAACACACAATATATTCTGGCATCAATAGTGAGCAAGTTATTAATAAATGGTAGTCAAGTTATTAATAAATAATTGATTGGATTTTGAATAAGCAAAGGTTTGTTAAATCCAGATATTGTCAGATGGTCCAAAAGAATGCATGCACCCCAGTGCTCACTGCAGTGCTGTTTGTAACAGCCAAGACATGGAAGCAACCTAAATGTCCGTCAACAGAAGAGTGGGTGAGTATGTGGCACATAGACACAAGGGAGCCTTCAGTTCAGTTCAGTTCAGTCGCTCAGTCGTGTCTGACTCTGTGCGACCCCATAGATGGCAGCCCACCAGGCCCTGCCGTCCCTGGGATTCTCCAGGCAAGAATACTGGAGTGGGTTGCCATTTCCTTCTCCAATGCATGGAAGTGAAAAGTGAAAGTGAAGTCGCTCAGTTGTGTCCGACTCCCAGCGACCCCGTGGACTGCAGCCTACCAGGCTCCTCCATCCATGGGATTTTCCAGGCAAGAGTACTAGCGTACTCAGCCATTAAAAAGAATGAAATAATGCCATTTGCAGCAACAGGGATGAACCTAGAGACTGTGGTATTGACTGAAATGAGTCAGACAAAGAGAAATATATCATACGACATCTAAGAACAAGTGATAGAAATAAACGTTTTTACAAAACAGAAACTAGACCCACAGACTGAGAGACCTTACGGTTACTCGGGGACAAGCAGGCAGGTGGGGACAGTTAGGGAGTTTGAGATTGACATGTACACACTGCTATGTTTAAAATGGACAACCAATTAGGACCTACTGTATGGCATAGGGAAGTCTGTTCGATATTATATAAAAACCTAATTAGGAAAAGACTTTTAAAAAGAACAGATACATGTATATGTATAACTGAATCACTCTGTTGTACAACTGAAACTAACAATGTTGTTAGTCAACTGTATTCCAATATAAAATAAAAAGTTAAAAAATTTTAAAAATATACACACGCAAATATTGGCTGCATGGGGACTGTTTCCATGTATCAGATAGTGTTTAATCGAATGCCTAATCAACTAGCCTAGAATAAGAGCTCCGATAGGCCTTTCCCTCTTCACAACATGACATTGCATTGAACTGAATCTCAGGGAACCTCGCACACAGCTTCTGAACCTGGAAAGAGAGTGCACGAAAGTTAATCAATCAGAGTGTGTTAGAAAAGTAAATACTAGTCCACACCCACTGAGTTTTTAGAATGTCATTTGGCAAACAGCTAAATGACTAGTTTGGTGAGCTAAATCATAACCTAATTACCCAACCGCGTAACCACCTTCCTTAAACAGTGCCCCAGGCCAGGGCGCAGCTGAGGACAGAGTGGGCCATCCTCACCTGCTCTCCCCCAGAATCACAAGGGGGTCCGTGCTGGGAACTGCCCCGGACACATCTGCAGTGTCCTCCAGAGCCTCGTGGAGATCAGTGTGCGCTCTGCCTCCCCTACAAACCACATCAGAAAGAAGCAGCCAACTCCCAACTCGCAATTTAAGAAGTAAATAGCAAGAGCTTCCGGTTTTGGTTAATCTGATTTCCAAATCCTCACTCCAGAACTCCGGTGAAGTTCTAGAAACTGCAGTAGACAGCGTAAAAGGGAAAGGGGTCAGTCCTACAGGGACTGAGCGAGGGGGCTGTTTGTAAAAAGCTTCACAGATAAGGTGACATTTGAGATGGCCCTTCAAAGAAGGAGGGATAAGGAGGTGGACAGGAGGGAAAAGCTTCCTAAAAGCAGGGGCTAGAGAGATAGACCAGGACCGCATCCTAGAGGACCTGGGACAGGAGGCTAAAGAATCTGAAACTCATCCTGTGGATGATGGAAAGTCCCCGGTGGATTTTACGCATCAGGGTAACAAGATAAAGCTGCATTTTGCTAAGACTGCTATCCTGACAACAGTGTGGAGGAGAAATTGTCGGCCAAGATGGAAACAAAAGGGCCGTCAAGAGACAATTGTGGAAATTATTACAAGGTCGGTTTACTGTCTTCACTAGGACAAAGTTCCTGGGCAGAAAACCAACCCCTACCCCGCTCCAAGCCTTAGGCAGAGTCACAAGCTACAGGAAATTTCATAGAGACAAATACTCCTCATCTGTACATAGATGCTCCCAGGCAGTTGGTAACCTTAGCTCAAGTTGTGTTTATGAAACGTGTGGAGCAGATGATTGTGCCTTCCTCTGTATTGATTACTTTCAATTACACTGGGCTAGTGTAATTCAAAAGACTGGGCTAGTCTTTTGCCAGGTGTGCCCTCCGATTTAGATCGGTGCCTCTTCATCTGCGAGGAAGGACCAGGTACTGTGTTTCCGTTTTCCAGCTTGTCACGGGCTGACACTTTCGTCAAACACAATAATAAATTACTGGAAAACTGAAACGAAAAAGTGAAGAATACAAAAATGCAAGCCCTTTTTCTGATTTTACGGAACAAACGTAAAATAACTCCGTCAAATTGCTACCAGAATTTCTGAAAGCTTACTCTCAATTTCTGCTGTGTACCTGTGAGCGTCTGCAGATTGGCCCAAGTCCACAGACCACGCTGCGTTGCACTGATCCTGATGAGCGGAGCAAGAGGCATGAAGCACAGGAAAGCCGACAACCTCCGAGGGCATCCCAGACTCCTCCCCTGCTTTAGACCCTCTGAAGAGACGGAGAGATGCCGGTACTAAAACCAGAAGTGGCCAGACACGAGGTCCAGAGCCCTATGTTAGGGTTAGCAGCACTTTGATTAGATTTGGGTTGACAGGGGTGTTTCCCTCCTATATAACTTTGCTTTCAGCAACCACTGAGACCAATATTTAAACATGTTAGCACTGATGAGCAATGCCAGAAAGAATATAATCAAACAAAGTGACTCAATTAATAATTTATACACTAACAACTATGTGAAAATACAAGGCATGAGGAATTAAATTAGGAAAAAGATGTAACCCAAATTAGAATACATCTCAATTGAATTAGATTCCCCAGCAGTGCTATAAGTTTAGTTAAAGCCCAAGCTCTGCAATGACCTTACACTAATGGTAGGTAGGCTTGGAGAGTATGTGGTATATTTGAAGCACTTTATAAATACTTATGTGGATGCTTCACTAAAGCTTCAGTGATTGTGACTCTCTTTCCAGACTTCTTTATACAGTGCATATAACTATTTATTGAACATTGGTTGGCTTCAGAGGCATTATGTCTTTAAATACTCCCTGATGACCCTATAAGATACATATTATATTCTCCCATTGTAAAGATAAGAAAACTGAGGTTCAGAGAGGGTAGGTACCTTAAGAAAAGTACACAATTGTTACGAGGAGGGGCCAAGTTGAAACCTGCATCTCTGATACCACAGAATGTCATTCTAACCAACGTGCTGTACTGTGCATGTGTGTGGTGTTTAGTCATGTACAACTCTTGCAACCCCATGGACCATACTGCACGCCAGGTTCCCCCATCCATGGAATTTTCCAGGCAAGAATAGTGGCGTGGGTAAGCTATTCCCTTCTCCAGGCAGTCTTCTCCACCCAGGGATCAAACTTGGGTCTCCTGCTTTGCAGGCAGATTCTTTCCTGTCTGAGAAGCCAGAGAAGCCCATGCTCTATTGTACTCTGCCTGAATTAACGGCTTCAGTGGAGCTCTGACCCAGAGGCTACAGACAGCCTGGTTGGAGTTGCCTTTTCAAAAGTTTTAAATGAGAGATACACTACTCCTTGACCCTCCCTCAATGGTAAAAACCCTAGCAAAGTGCCACCACCTGGGGAAGCCTGATCTCTGCACCTGCCTGTCTTTTTTAACTTTTTATTTTAATAACTTTAAACTTACAGAAAAGCTGCAAAACTCATAGAGTTTTTATATGCCCTTTTATATGCCCTTTAACTAGACGCCCCCAATGTTATATCTTACACAATCACATTACCATTAATGAACCCAGAAAACTGACGTCGTTACAATACTATTAGGCTACAGACCTTATTTAAATTTTGTCAAATTAACAAAACACCATGTTAATTAATGCTGTGTTTCTCACTGCATTTTTTTCTCCCTCCTTCATCTTCTCCAACCTGTGACAGTTCCTCCATCTTTGTCTTCATATTCTTGACACTTTTGGAGCACATGGGTCAGTTATGTTGTAGAATGGCCCTCAGTTTGGGTTTCCTGGTCGTTTTCGTCACGATGCCCTTACAGTGGTGGACTTAGGAGCGGAACACCACGCAGACGCCGGGCCTTGCCGGTTACTGCATCAAGGGACGCACGCTGGCACTGTGTCTTACTGTTAGTGATAGTAACCATGAGTGAGGCACCGTCCACCCGATTTCTCTACTGGAAAGTTCCTGTATTTTCACTTTGTAGTTAATAAGCATTTATTTGGAGAAGATATCTTAAGATCATCCTGCCAGCCTTGTTCACTTTGACGTATCAGCTTGTTAATTTTAGCCTATTCTTTTCAATAGGAATGGATTTTAACAGGTAATTAACATGGTTTGAGATATTTACTACAGATATTTACTGCATTGAATTTGAACAATCCTGTCTATGTTTTAAAGACTATATATATACATACACGTGTATCTTTTCTGCACATATATATACTTAGATCTGTCGAGTGAGCAAGTTTTCTTTTTTTAGTTGAAGTACAGCTAACATAATATTATGTTAGTTTCAGGTGTATAACACAGAGACTTGATATCTTTAAAGCTCATCTCTACATGAAGTTATAAAGTGCTGGCTGTATTCATAGTGCTCTGCGTTACATCCTTCTAGCTCAGCTTACACCTACTAGTCTGCACCTCTTGACCCACTTCCTCTGTGGTGCTCCTCCTCCCCTGCTGCCCATTGGTAGCCGCTAGTTTGTTCTCTGTATCTGAGTCTGCTTCTGTTCCACTATATTCCTTCATTTGCTTTTCAGATTCTATATATAAATGGAAACATGGTGTCTTTCTCCATCTGACTTATCTCACTAAGCATGATACCCTCCAGGTCCATTCACGTTGTTGCAAGTGGCAAAGTGTCATTCTTTTTTATTACATGGACTGTTGAGAAGATGATTGGGTAGACAAGCAGAGAAGAAACCTGCTCATCACTGAGAAGGGAGAACAGCCTTTAGGGGGGCTGCTGGCTGAGCAGCAGAGAGACAAAATGCAGACAGTCAACAGAGAAGCAGACCCCAGAGAACCCTGGAAGGAGACCGTGGACTGTCCTCAGCCCTGTCGTTCAATATTCCCTTGGTAATTTAACCCCCACTCATTCTCGAGTTTTAGCAAGACGCACGACCTTCCATCTTGAAACCACACTTCCTAGCTAGGTGGCCCCGTGACTAAGTTGCCAACAGTGGCATGTAAACAGAAGTCCTGAGGGCTTCACCAGAAGGACGTTTTCCCTCTACTATCTGCCTTCTCCAGTCATGGCCCTAGAAGAGGACTTCTTGTCCATTTTGTATCGGGGACCAGTTTGGCATGCTAGTGAACCCCCTGAAACCTTAACATGACGATGCCTTGAATACATCAACGTGCAAAGAGTTATAAAGGAAATTATACTGAAATCATAAGAACTATGAAGGAAACCAATCAAAATGAAATATAAATAAAATATCTATGAATAAATACATAACACCTTACTCTAGGTATTTATAGACCTTAGGGTTTTAAAGTGAGGCATATAAATGGTAGTTAGAGATGACTGTACCAACTGTAATATTATTTGATAATATCTGTGCCTTCTATGGAAGAAGGCAATGGCACCCCACTCCAGTACTCTTGCCTGGAAAATCCCATGGACGGCGGAGCCTGGTAGGCTGCAGTCCATGGGATCGCTAAGAGTCGGACACGACTGAGCAACTTCACTTTCACTTTTCACTTTCATGCATTGGAGAAGGCAATGGCACCCCACTCCAGTGTTCTTGCCTGGAGAATCCCAGGGACGGGGCAGCCTGGTGGGCTGCTGTCTATGGGGTCGCACAGAGTCGGACATGACTGAAGCGACTTAGCAGCAGTGCCTTCTATTGGTGACAAAGTCACTAGTCTTGCAAATATCACTACGGGTTGTTGCCTATAATTAAAGAAAACACTACTTTCTGTTAGACGTTTTCTAACTCATGTTCATAGACATCCTAAACTCCACTCATAGACCCCAGATTAGAGGATACTGGAGCAAGAAGACAGAAGGAATGTGACCCTGGAAGACTCATGGAACAGAGCCATTACTTGCAATGGACTCTTTCTGCATTGATGTCTTGACTGTTGCTTAAAAAGAAAGAAATTTCTATATTACTTGAAGCACTTTGCCATTCTTTTTTCTGCATATGATTCTCAGTTATGATAGCTCAATTGTACTCCAACTGAGTAGTTCTCAAACCTTTAGCCTTCAGACCCGTTTACAATTGAAAAAATTGTTGAGTACCTCAAAAAACTTGTATATAGGTTATATGTATCAATATTTACCCCAGAAATTAAAACTGAAAAATTTTTATTTTTTCATTCTTTGAACAATAACAAACCCATTACAGGTTAACATCAATAGCATTTTTATGAAAGATAGCTGTATTTTCCACACAAAAATTAGTGAGAAGAATAGGCATTGTTTTACATTTATGAAAATTTCTTTAGTGTCTGGTCTAATAGAAGACAGCTGGATTCTCTTATTTGATTCTACATTCAGTGTTTTGCTTTTTTGTTTTGCTTGAAGTAAGAAGGAAAATTCTGGTAATGAAGAAAATTCAGCTTCACACAGATATGTAATTGGAAGAGGGAGGGGGCTTTAAATAGTGATATTAGATAATTGTGGGTATTTCTTTTTTATATTATATTAGAACTCAACAAGTGGTAGTTTCCTAGAAGTTAGTTGTAGTATAAAATCTGAAACCATATAAATGAGCTTTCATACTCTGTCACTTCAAAACCATTGGTCTGTCTTGCACTTTGAATGACTCTTACCCACACACAATTTTGTATCATGAATTGATTATTCTGAAAACATTGGTTCATTGGGTTATGCAGATGTTCCAAGTGTTGACAGAGCATTAGACAATATGCAAAAATAACACTGGTTAAATTCACCATACAGTTCATCAAAAAAAGTTCTGAGTACTAGGACAGTTTACGGTGAAGCTTGGCTATCAGTCATTCTTAAAGTAAAAAAAAATGGTTTTCTATGGAAAAGAGGCTAATTTGGAATTCCCTGGTGGTCTAGTGGTTAGGACTCTGCACTTTCACTGCTAAAGTCTCTGGTTCAATCCACGGTCAGAAAACAAAGATCTCACAAGCTGCACAGCCACACACAAAAAAAAGAGGTTAATTCATCTCACAGCTCAAATGATACAATGAGCACTCTGTCCTGAGACAACGTTCACAGTTCAGGATGGGAAAAAGTACTTTACATACACTTCTCATTTTGTGTTCAGTAGCTCAGTCATTTCCAACTCTTTGTGACCCCGTGGACTGTAACTCACCAGACTCCTTTGTCCGTGGAATTCTCCAGGCAAGAATGCTGGAGCAGGTCGCAATTTCCTCTTCCGTGGGATCTTCCCGAGCCAGGGATCGCACCCACGTCTCTTGCATGTCCTGCATTGGCAGGTGGGTTCCCTAACACTGGGCCACATGGGAAGCCCAAGAGCATGAAAAATATATGCTCTCAATAGTTGAAATTTAATTAGCTTAATTTTGTTGTATTGATTAATTTGATAAAATTCCTACTTTTATTCAAGTAAAATCTCCTCACAATGTTGTGATAGTTTCTGCTGTACGATGAAGTGAATCAGCAATAAGTACACTTACGTGCCCTCCCTCGGGAGCCTCCCTCCCACTGCATGCCATCCCACCCCTCTAGGTCACCACAGAGCACTGAGCTGACTGCCCTGTGCTATACAGCAGCTTCCAGTGTGGGACGAATGGGGAGAGTAAACTTTCTATTAATATTTCTTTATCAAGGACATTCGTCACTGAAACTGTTAAAAGTGTGTACTGTGAGGGCCTGGCAGTGATGAATACAATCGTTACTATGTAGAATTTGAGCATCACAGTCTTGGCGCTGAGGCACCAGCAATTTTACCATCAATACAAAAGGCAATACAGTGAAAAGGACAAATAAAACCTCAGTGTTATTGTGAAAACAGTTTGATCTGTGCAGTGCATGAAATAGTCTGAGGGACCAGGCTTTGAGAACTGTTGCTGTAACTATTATAATACAACTTTCAGGACCTAAAGTAGGTGATAACTTGGATGGAGACCACTCAGGGAAAAGGGACACAAGGTGACAAGAGATGAATCAGTGTGAAGTTCAGTGCGCTACACCATGACCATGGCCAAGACAATCACTTAGGAAGTATTGTAACAGAGCAGGGCCCTGTGGGGCCTGCTGGGACAGAACCCCCCCCCCACACCCATGGAATTCCACCTGCCTCTAGTCTGTAAAAAAAATTAGCCAAAGAATAAACTTAATCTAAGAAACAGGAGGAAATGCAGAAGCAAAGGAAAGCAGTAAAACAAGACAATATAATGATTTTAGCCTTTAAACAAAGTCAAAGACTTTTAGTTCTTCCTCAAGAGCTATAGATAACATTCTGAGCCATATTCTTTGAGCTGGTTTGCAGATACTGAAACCCCCACCAGATGGAAAAAGTTAACATGATGACCAGACTGTAGCCAAGACATCAACTGCTCCATCTTACGAAATTCTGAGAACTGGTCTCAAGGAATTGGGAACAAACCAACCCTGGAAATGAAGACTAATGGCAGTCAACACAATCAAAATGATGCTGAGCAGACTACTGCATGACAAATTTCAAAATGAATGTTGGAGCGGACTGTGTGGTTCTGCATGTGACCCCTATTCCACCCCTGCCTGTGCACCCCTGAATGAAGTCGCTTGGTCATGTCTAGCTCTTTGCGATCCCATGGACTGTAGCCCACCAGACTCCTCCATCCATGGGATTCTTCAGGCAAGAGTACTGGAGTGGGTTGCCATTTCCTTCTCCAGGGGATCTTCCTGATCCAGGGATCTAACCTGGGTCTCTGGCATTGTAGGTAGACGCTTTACCATCTGAGCCACCAGGGAAGTGCACCCCTGAAAGTCCCCTTTAAAATCTCTTGTCCCCTGATCATCAGTGGGGACTTGGTTCTTTGGGACATGAGTCCACCTTCTCCCCAAGATTGTCGGCTTCCTCAATAAAGATATCTTTCCTTCCACCCAACCACTGTCTGTCAGTATTGGACTCTGCAGGGATGCATAGTCAAACCCAAGGTCTGTAACAGGACGGACCTTGGTTCCACAGGCTGCCCCCGGGCAAGCAGGAACCTGGGTTTCATTAACCTCCCTGACCACTCCCATCATGGCTATGCCCAGTCCATAAGGTGTCTCCAGTTCTAGGTATTGAGTGATAGTTGCTCAGTTGTGTCTGACTCTTGTGACCCCAAGGACTGTGTAGCCTGCCAGACTCCTCTGTCCATGGGATTCTCCAGGCAAGAATACTGGAGTGGGTTACCATTTCCTTATCCAGGGGATCTTCCCCACCTAAGGATCTAACACAGGTCTCCTGCACTGCAGGCAGATTCTCTACCATCTGAACCACCAGGGAAGCCCTCTAGGTACTGCAATCTGGTCATTTCTCTTGTTCTGTCCATGTCTTCCTGCACACCAGTTCTTTTCCAAACCGCCTGTTTTCTGAAACAGCTCCCGTCTCCACATCTGTCCAGGTGTTTCGCAGTGGGACAAGGAAGGCTACACATGACCCAGTGTTCAGGCTGCAGCTAATCAGTGCAGAGGTGGAGCCCAGACTCAAGCTGTGCCCGTGACCCTTTGCTGAAAATTCTGACTCTGGGGGTGCAAATTGGTCAGTCTTTTTCCAGATGGCCAAAACTACAAGATAAAAACCAATGGTCCTCAAACTAGGTATGCATTAGAACCACCTGGAGGACTTGTTAAAATAGACTGCTGGGCCTCATCCCAGAGCTTCTGGTTCTGTTGATCTGGGGTGGGCCCTGGTATTTTACATTTATAATGATTTCACAAGTGAAGCTAATGCTGTTAGTCGTGGGGGCTGCATTTGGAGACGGAAGTAAAGTTCCAGAACTATCAGGGATCAAGGTTGTGGCCCCCATTTCACAACTAGAGAGGCTGAAAAAATCCATCTGGAGAGATGGGGAAAAAGAGATTGATACATAGACAAAGGAAGAGAGAGAGAAGTGGGCATATAGATAGAAATAGAGGCAGACAGCCTGAAATAAAAAGGCAAGTTACACAGATACTATCCAGGTAGTTTTCAAGAGCTATTTGCATTGGTTGCTTAGTCTCAGCCACATGCCTATCTTTGGGTTCCACAAAAACCCTCTGCATCCTTGTAATATAATAAAATGTGAGTTAAAATTGGGTTTCTACCCCATTAATCTCAATATCTTCTTAACAGGTATACCCTCCCAGAACCATTGCCTGAAATTCTATTTGGAGCCATAAACAAAGGCCATGGAAACAGAACAGATGTCATTACGCTTCTCACAGACGCCAGGACCTCAGCCAAGATCTGCATCAAAGCTGCTAGTTGGTGAAGAAGACCCCAGACACCCACAGGGTTCTCAGCTACAGCTCGGGCGAGGGCGTCATGGACAAAAATGCAGACTCGGGTTGAAAGCACTTTGGTTTCAACCTGACTCTGCTCTTTCCCAGCTGCATAATCATGAATCTGTTACTTAAACGCCCCAAGCCTCAGTCTTCTTATCCATAGGGTTTGGATGACAGTAAGACCTGCCTCAGAACATTCCTATGAAAATAAAACAGGATCCATAGAATAAGCTTAGCACAGGTTCTGGCACAGGGTGAGCTCTCAAAAATGTTGATTTTGGTTATTATCACTTATTGTTTTTCATCTCTTCTGACTGAAAGCCTGGATTTGAAGACTCAAGTTCACGGACCCTGGACTTTAATCCTCTGGGTTTGGCTTTTGTTCTGGACCTCTCCAGGCTATGTTCTCCCATACACAGCTCCTCACCCTAGTTCCGGCTCTAACTGATGTAGCTGGTGGTGCGACCAGGAGATAATTTAAGCCTCCAAATCATCATGGTTGTTAACTCCATCAGAGATTGAGAGTCCTCAAAGCGTGCTAGCCCCAACCATTTATGCAAGAATTCCAAGACAAAACAAAGCCTGGGAATGTATTTCTGCAGGCTGGTAATAAGAGTCAGCTCATATGCTGGGCTGGAGGAAGCACAAGCTGGAATCAAGATTGCCGGGAGAAATATCAATAACCTCAGATATGCAGATGACACCACCCTTATGGCAGAAAGTGAAGAGGAACTAAAGAGCCTCTTGATGAAATTGAAAGAGGAGAGTGAAAACGTTGGCTTAAAGTTCAACATTCAGAAAGATCATGGCATCCAGTCCCATCACTTGATGGCAAATAGATGAGGAAACAGTGGAAACAGTGTCAGACTTTATTTTTCTGGGCTCCAAAATCACTGCAGATGGTGACTGCAGCCATGAAATTAAAAGACGCTTACTCCTTGGAAGGAAAGTTATGACCAACCTAGACAACATATTAAAAAGCAGAGACATTGTCAACAAAGGTCCGTCTAGTCAAGGCTGTGGTTTTTCCAGTGGTCATGTATGGATGTGAGAGTTGGACTGTGAAGAAAGCTGAGTGCTGAAGAATTGATGCTTTTGAACTGTGGTGTTGGAGAAGACTCTTGAGAGTCCCTTGGACTGCAAGGAGATCCAACCAGTCCATCCTAAAGGAGATCAGTCCTGGGTGTTCATTGGAAGGAATGATGCTCAAGCTGAAACTCCAATACTTTGGCCACCTGATGCGAAGAGCTGACTCATTTGAAAAGACCCTGATGCTGGGAGGGATTGGGGGCACGAGGAGAAGGAGACGACAGAGGATGAGCTGGTTAGGTGGCATCACTTACTCAATGGACATGGGTTTGGGTGTACTCTGGGAGTTGGTGATGGACAGGGAGGCCTGGCATGCTGCAGTTCGTGGGGTCACAAAGAGTCGGGCATGACTGAGCAACTGAACTGAAGGAAGCAAGCTGGGGGGAGAGTTCTGATCCTGCGTTCAGGTGTTACTGTGGCTTCCCAGGAAGTGGCACGGATTCTGGCATGAGGATCTGATTTGGGGTCAGTTAAGAATCTGATCAGGGGGCATATCATTTCTGTCAGCTAGAATAGCAACATCGCGTGGCACTCCACCATACTGAAAATCAGTCTCTGTCTTCAGTTTCTCCTAGTTTCAGCCTGTTAGACCCATGTCCTGAAATCCAGGAGAGCCACCTACTATAGAGCCAGCTCCTATAGCAAGCCGGCACTGATACGCTAAGAACGGGCAACAGAAAAATGGTTAAGCCAGGTTCTGTCCCCTTGGGATGTTTCCATCCACGACCTTCATCTCTGCCATCCTCAGAAACGCTCTCTCATCCCTCATGTGCTTCAACTGCCCCCTTCCTCCTCCTCCAGCTCACCTGGCTTCCCCTACCAGACTCAGTGTTCTCTGGGCTGCTCGCCCTGACTGAAATGCGACCCTCCTCCAGGTCCAGGGTCTCCTTGACAACTTTCTCAAATTGAGGCCATGGATTCTCCCATAATCACAGCATCTTGCGGCCTCTTCCAAAACTCCCTCCTCTGAGGCTTTCCCGTCCAGCCGTCTCATTCACGCCCATGTTTGAGTTGCTACCTATCTACTGGTGACTACTAAATCTTTATTTCCATCCTATCTTTCCCTCTGCTCACCAGACTGGTATATCTAATGGCCTTTGGAAATGTCTAAAGTAGTCCAGCTCAGTTCAGTTCAGTTGCTCAGTCGTGTCCGACTCTTTGTGACCCCATGAACCTCAGCACGCCAGGCCTCCCTGTCCATCACCAACTCTGAGAGTCCACCCAAACCCATATCCATTGAGTCAGTGATGCTACCCAACCATCTCATCCTCTGTTGTCCCCTTCTCCTTCTGCCCTCAATCTTTCCCAGCATCAGGGTCTTTTCAAATGAGTCAGCTCTTCGTATCAGGTGGCCAAAGGACTGGAGTTTCAGCTTCAATATCAGTCCTTCTTCCAATGAACACCCAGGACTGATCTCCTTTAGGGTGGACTGGTTGGATCTCCTTGCAGTCCAAGGGACTCTCAAGAGTCTTCTCCAACACCACAGTTCAATAGCATCAATTCTTCGGCACTCAGCCTTCTTCACAGTCCAACTCTCACATCCATACATTCAGTAGTCCAGCAGGCACCTTCAAATGAAATGCTCCAAATGGAAGCCCCTATTCTTACTGTGGCAAACTGACTTTTTCCTGCCTTTGTTCTCTACTTCAACACATGGCCACGTAGCAAAGAGCTGAGGACTCCTGCCAGCATCAAAAGGCAAATTGTCAGCCACACGAGGGTGCCATCTTGGAAGTGGACTCTTTAACCTCAGTCAAGACTGCAAATGGCAAGTCTCCTGAGATCGTGGGCAGCCTAGGACGTTCCCAGCAAAGGTGCTCAGAAAGGGAATGTAAGACAGGAACATAATTAGAGATTTTTCTACTGAGTCTCTTCAACAGACCACATTTTAGAAGTATCTCATATCCCTTGCTGCCGGTGGTTGGAACACAACGGATCACACAGGGCACTAGGCACGGCAGATAAAGTGTGACCTTTGGCCCATCTTGCTCCACGTCCTCAAAGTAAAGCGGTTGCACATGAATTTCAGGGGCTCACCTTACTCTCCAGGCAGCACCTGCCCCCTAGGACGAAAGGACATCATGCTTCAGCTGAAGTTGCAACAGAGGAGCTGGAGAAAGCAGCTAGTGGACTAGGGCGTCCTATCACCTCTGAAGAGGCCAGCGGCATTCCACGAGCAGATAGAAAGCTCAAAAGGAGCCAGAACTGAAACCCTCTGAAGCACGGGATTCAGAGCCAGCGCTATCGTCCTGAACTTGTCAGGATGCACATTTTAGAAGGAGCGTTTGCAGAGCCATCCCTTCAGCCTACTCAGATGAAATTGAAAAGAGCTCACCTAGCTGATGATCTGAATGAAAAGACTGTTGGTGCTACGGAGCTAGTAGAGAAAAGCTTCCTTCCTCTGAAATGTTAAGAAAGCAATTAGAGCCATTAGGAAGGAGGACTATCTCCAAACTCAGGGCAGTTTCTCACTCGACAAGGACAGCAGTGATGCTTTGTCTTAGGATCAGCCAGCCAGCCAGAGGCACAGGGGTCGGCCTCATCCCCACGGGAGGCAAAAGTTAGTGAACTGCCCTCTCCTGTGACTACAGACACTGTAGCCCAGGTACCACCTTTCTTGTTTTGACAGAGGAAGTGCCTTGTTTTCTATATATCAAGGTAATACGTTTTCACCAGAAGAGAAGTTGGAAAGTGCAGAAAAATATAGATTTTTACATGTAATCCAACCACTGTTAACATTTTCAATAGATGCTTACACTTTATTTCTGTTCTACATACACATTTTTATTTTACAAACAGCTTTGCAACTTGCTTTAAAATTTTTTCATGTAACTTTTTTGAGATTATAGTATATGAGATGTAGATCACATATAAAACCCACTCTTTTTTCTTTTTAACCATTATAATCATTTTAAGCGTACAGTTTAGTAGTGTTACATATATTCACATTGCTGTGCAACAGGTCTCCAGAACTTTTTCATCTTGCAAAAGTGAAACTAAGCCCATTAAACAATAACTCCCAATCCCTCAGGCCTGGCAACCGCCATTCTCGTTGTCTCTATGAATTTGATGGCTGTAAATACCTCATATAAATGGAATCATACAATGTTTGCCTTTTTTGTGCCTGGCTTATATCACATAGCATAATATCCTCAGGGTTCATCCATGTTGTAACATATGACAGGATCTTTCAGTTTTAGGGCTGGATACTATTCCATTGTATGAATGTTCCACACTTTGTTTATCCATTCATCAGTGGACATCGGGTTTCTTCCATTTCTTGGTTATTGTGACTAGTGATGCTATCTATGTACATGAGTATAGAGCAAGTCTCTTTAAGACCCTGCTTTTAGTATTTTGGGGCATATACCCGGAAGCGGGACTGTTGGATCATGTATCTATGTACATGAGTATATAGCAAGTCTCTTCAAGACCCTGCTTTTAGTATTTTGGGGCATATACCTGGAAGCGGGACTGTTGGATCATGTATCTATGTACATGAGTATATAGCAAGTCTCTTTAAGACCCTGCTTTTAGTATTTTGGGGCATATACCTGGAAGTGGGACTGTTGGATCATGTGGTAGTTCTTTTTTAATATTCAGAGGACCTCCATACTGTTCTCCATAATTGTTGCATCATTTCACACTCCCACCAACAGTGCGAAAGCTTCCAATTTCTTCACATCCTTGTCAACACTTGTTAATTTCAATTCTTCTGATAATGGTTAGTCCAGTGGTGTGAAGTGATATCTCACTGTTTTGTTTGCTTTATTGACGTATAATTAATTTACAGTGGTGTTAGTTTCAAGTGTACAACAAAGTGATTCAGTTATACATTATATATGACACATGTAAGAACATATGCTTATCCTTTTTCAGATTCTTTTCCATTATATATAGGTTCTTCCCCTGTGACTCAGAGATAAAGATCCACCTGCAGCACAGGAGATGCAGGTTCAATCCCTGGGTTGTGAAGATCCCTTAGTAGGAAATGGCAACATGCTACAGTATTCTTGCTAAATCCCACAGTCCATCACGCCGCATCAAACACCTCCCTGCCAGGACTCTCACTTACCCTTTCCTCTTTGTCTCCAGACTTGGATACTTCTCTGCCCATAAAGCTGTAGTACACACATCAGGGTCCCATCCGCCCTCCTCAGCATCCACCTCCAGCCCCCAAAGTCTGCTTGAAGGACACCACACCCCTACTCTGATAACTGCATCTGGCTGTGGGGCAGGCTCTGCCAGAGAGACAGGGCAGTCAGAGGGCTCAGGCGCTAGTGCCCTGAAAGCAGTCCTCAGCTCATGGTGGGGGGAGACTCAGGAAACACCGTGCTCTGCACCCACAGTTGCTGCTTACCATTGACCAGAAATTCCTCTGCTTGTAATGGCCACAACTGCCTCTTATCAGGGCTTCCCTGGTGGCTCAACTGGTAAAGAACCCGCCTGCAATGTGGGAGACCTGGGTTCAATTCCTGGGTTGGGAAGATCTGCTGGAGATGGGATAGGCTACCCACTCCAGTATTCTTGGGCTTCCCTTGTGGCTCAGCTGATAAAGAATCTGCCTGCAATGCAGGAGACCCCGGTTCGATCCCTGGGTTGGGAAGATCCCATGCAGAAGGGAAAGGCTACCCGCTCCAGTATCCTGGCCTGGAGAAGTCCATGGACTGTATAGCCCATGGGGTCACAAAGAGTCGGACACACTGAGCGACTTTAACTTTCACTTGCAGTGTTCAGCCCAAGGAATGTCCTCACTCACGGTCAGTGCAATTCTCTTCCTGCTTGACAGAGAAAGTGGGAAAAAAATACAGTAGGAACTACATTCAGTTCAGTTCAGTTCATTTCAGTCGCTCAGCTGTGTCCGACTCTTTGCGACCCCATGAATCACAGCACACCAGGCCTCCCTGTCCATCACCAACTCCCGGAGTTCACTCAAACTCACATCCATCAAGTTGGTGATGCCACCCAGCCATCTCATCCTCTGTCGTCCCCTTTTCCTCCTGACCCCAATCCCTCCCAGCATCAGAGTCTTTTCCAATGAGTCAACTCTTCGCATGAGGTGGCCAAAGTACTGGAGTTTCAGCTTAAGCATGAGTCCTTCCAAAGAAATCCAAGGGCTGATCTCCTTCAGAATGAACTGGTTGGATCTCCTTGCAGTCCAAGGGACTCTCAAGAGTCTTCTCCAACACCACAGTTCAAAAGCATCAATTCTTCAGCACTCAGCTTTTCTTCACAGTCCAACTCTCACATCCATACATGACCACTGAAAAACCATAGCCTTGACTAAACAGACCTTTGTTGGCAAAGTAATGTCTCTGCTTTTCAATATGCTATCTAGGTTGGAACTACATTAAACTACATTAAATTCCTTTTCCTACTCTTCTTCTCTGAAGGGATAAAAAAGCACCTTCCTTCCCTCTTTTTCTCACTCATTTCTAGGAAACTTTTCCCTTCTATTCAAGGTGAGTCTCTCACCTGGATTCTGGATCCCATTTTCTCCGCCTTCATCACTAAAGATGTCAAATCACCTCTGAACCGACACACGTGATGAACACGTCCCAGTCTTACTTCCCTACAGCATCTGAAGTGGTTGATCACGCTTTTAGAATGATTTCTTCCTTGGTTTCTATGACAATTCCTTCTTTTAATTTTCCTTCTGCATCTCTGGATACCCCCACTTGGTGATCCAATAATCTGACACCTCTTAAATTTCTCTCCAAACCACCCACTTCCATCCCTACCACCACATTGCTAGAGCAGAATAGGTCCATCTCAGGTCAAGATCACTGACAGATTCTTCTAGCTGCCTCTTCACCCCAGCTTACCCTCCAGCCCGAATCAATCAGTGACTCACCAGTTGGGTTTAATGGATGGCAAGGCTGGTGGCAGAGGTAGGGGGTACTGGAGCTGGTTCCCTCCCCCACTCTGCTGAACCTGCGAGATGTGAGAGATTTTCCTTTGGGGACCTGTTGCTTCTGTCTTGGAGCAATCTCATCTGCCACTGTCCTACTTGAATCAGTTCAGTTCAGTTCAGTTCAGTCACTCAGTCGTGTCTGATTCTTTGCGACCCCATGAATCGCAGCACACCAGGCCTCCCTGTCCATCACCAACTCCCGGAGTTCACTCAGACTCACGTCCATCGAGTCAGTGATGCCATCCAGCCATCTCATCCTCTGGCGTCCCCTTCTCCTCCTGCCCCCAATCCCTCCCAGCATCAGAGTCATTTCCAATGAGTCAGCTCTTAACATGAGGTGGCCAAAGTACTGGAGTTTCAGCTCTAGCATCATTCCTTCCAAAGAAATCCAAGGGCTGATCTCCTTCAGAATGAACTGGTTGGATCTCCTTGCAGTCCAAGGGACTCTCAAGAGTCTTCTCCAACACCACAGTTCAAAAGCATCAATTCTTCGGCACTCAGCCTTCTTCACAGTCCAACTCTCACATCCATACATGACCACAGGAAAAACCATAGCCTTGACTAGACGGGCCTTTGTTGTACCAGGGCTTTTTAGACAACCCCATCTGACTTTGTAACCCAGCCACAGCTCTGGAGTACCCCGTAAGTTGAAACATCTTTTGTCCTGATACCTCACATATCTCTAAATCCTGCACACCAGCTGCAGCCTTCTGATATTACCACCCCAGGGTGGATGTTGATTGGTAACCATTGTGAATTGTTGAATGAATTGTGAATTGTGAATATTGCATTCACAATTGGGATACTCATGTCTTTTAAGTCTGAAAAAGGAATCACATGCTTCACACAAAAGTGAATGTAATAATAAAGATGGTCTTTTCCCTGTAATTTTGGCCTTCAAGAGTCTCAGAATCAAATTTGTATTTCAACTTACTAACTCTCCAAAGCCCCTGTCTGCAGTATCTGCAAAATATGGTTCTTATTATCCATTTGTCTGCATCTTAACATCTTATTTGGGTATTCCCCTGATGTATGAGTTCTCTGTTGCTGCTTACCAAATTACCATTAGTTTGGTGACTTGAAACAACATGCATTTATTATCTCTGTTTCTGTGGGTCAGGAGTCAGGCAGAGCTTGGCTGTTTCTTCTGTTTAGGGTCTCACAAAACTGCAACGTAGGTGATAGCTGGACTGCATTCCTTTTGGGAACTCAAGATCAAATATATTTATATATATACATATATGTATATGTATCAGTTCAGTTCAGTCGCTCAGTCTTGTCCGACTCTTTGCAACCCCATGGACTGCAGGACGCCAGGCCTCCCTGTCCATCACCATCTCCCAGAGCCCACCCAAACCCATGTCCATTGAGTCAGTGATGCCACCCAACCATCTCATCCTCTGTTGTCCCCTTCTCCTCTTTCCCAGCATCAGGGTCTTTTCCAATGAGTCAGCTCTTCGTATCAGGTGGCCAAAGTATTGGAGTCTCAGCTTCAGCATCAGTTCTTCCAATGAACACACATATACATATACATGTACAGGCTGTGCTGGGTCTCCGCTGTTGCGCAGGCTCTTGTTAGTTGCGGGGAGTGGAGGCTACTCTCCAGTTAACGGTGCTCAGGCTTCTCACTGCGGTGGCTTTTCTTACTGTGGAGCGCGGGCTCTCGGGCACGTGGGCTCAGGAGTTAGCTCCCAGCTCTAGTGCACAGGCTCAATAGTTGCAGCGCACAGGTTTAGTTGTTCCACAACATGTGGGATCTTCCCAGACCAGGGATCAAACCCATGTCTCCTGCATTGGCAGGCAGATCCTTTACCACTGAGCCACCAGGGAGGCCCTGCACGGACAGCCTTACATCACGTCACACAGTCAGGGAAATGGCCCTGCTGTCGCTTTTGCCGTCGAATCTAACAATCAGGGGAGTGACTCTCTCATTGTATCCACAGATCCTTCTCAAGATCAAAGGGAGAGGATTAGAAGTGATATGTGTACCAAAGGGCAGGAATCTTCGGGACCATCTTAGAATTCTGCTAACCACACCTAATCTTATATTTTTATTTATTATGTTAAACAATTTTGTATAGCTGTATATATTTTTTGAACTCTATCTCAAATATTTTCAAGACCAAGAAAAGAGACCATCTCACACTCTATGGTAGATTGATTATAAAAAGGGCCCACCTCAATTATTCCCTCCTTGGATCCCTGCCTTATATGATGTGCCTTTGCAGCTCATTCCAGAGAGTCTCTGATGGGCCTATGTCTCCCTTTGGCAATAGACGGCAGCTGAAAAATAATGTGAGGGTGTTGGGCCTGATCTTGAAGGGAGATTGATGCTCTTGCCCTCTCCCTCTTGGAACCACACCACCATGTTAACAAGCCCAGGGCTGCCTGCTACAGAACAGTGTAACCACCCATCGTGGCCAGTCCTGGATGCCTGGGGGGGTCAGTTGACCACAGACCCAAGAGGGTGCCTACCCAAAACCATCCGAGCCTGCTCCAGATCAGCAGAAGCTCCCTGTCAATCTATACATTTATAAGAAATAATAAACTATTATTGCTTTAAGGTACTGCAATTTGTGATTGCTTGTTATACAGGAATAGCTAATGGATGAGGCTTCCCTGGTGGTCCAGTGGTTAAGAGTCTGCCTTGCAATGGGGCAGGGCGGTGGGTTGGGGGGCACACCGGTTCGATCCCTGGGCCAAGAAGATCCCACATCCCCCGGAGCAGCTAAGCCGGAGCGCCACAACCACTGAGTCTGTGCTCTAGGGCCTGGGAGCCCCAAGTACTGAGCCCATGAGCCTAGAGCCGGCGCTTCACAGCAAGAGAAGCCTCCGCAGGGAGAAGGCCACACGCCACAACCGGAGAGGAGCCCCGCTCGCCGCAGCTCGAGAAAGCCCATGCACAGCAAGGAAGACCCAGCACAGCCAAATAAAAAATGTAATAAACAAATATTTTTAAAATAGCTCATTGATGCATGTGGGGAAATGCAGCCGAGGACTTGATTTTATAGCGGAAGTGAAGTATCCAAAAAGGCACAATTCGTTCACAGCGCTCTCGAACCTCTGTGCTTCGTGTACTCAATCCCTGCCGCGGAAGACGGGGTATTTCAACCTGTGCGCCTTCATCTTCATTCGTAAGACTGATGTGTGACCTGGAGTCCTTTCTCCAATGATTACAGCAATAAAGAAATAGAACAATCAAATAGCAAGAAAGAAAAAAAGCGTTCTGCCATGCTATTCTGGACACCGCTGCCCTAATAGAGCCATGAGCAGTTTCTACTTTTCTTGCAGTTTTTCAGTTCAGAATTACTTTAAAATAAATCCCAGTGAAAGCAGTAATCAATTATGTCAAGAGGAAAACAAAGTTTGATCTGAGAATACTGAAAATACATTTTAGAAATAAATTACTGTGTCATGTCCTATGGCAATATTGCATCAAATTGCGTAAAGATAAATTGTACAGTCAACTTCTGGGTATCTGTGTGTAGATTATCCTTTTTGCAAACTAAAAGGGCAAACATTTAGGTTTTTAATCCCTCTTGTTTTCGGTGACCACCTTTCTAACTACTATTAGTCTTGTTTGCTAGGGGGATAGAAATTGAGTGTGATATAGTAATAATTCAGTTATATCATGAAAAAATAAGGCATTCAATGTAAGTAAATTTCCAAGATGGCCTAAAAGTTATCCTTGCTTTAAAAAAAAAAAGCAACCCTATAACCATTCTGACATAAATTCTTGTAAAATGTGTTTTACTTTCTCCTTCCATTGGAAACAGAAAGTATTCTACTCCTTAAATAAACCTTTATTGTACAAGGTACTTTAGTAGACGTTGAAAGGATGCAAAGGTCAATCAAAACAGTATTCTAGCCTCTAGTGGTTTACAACTGAAGGAGGAAGGTGAGTAGTAAGACAGGGACACAGATGAGTCCGGAGGTAAGGTCGCAAGAAAGGTAAAGAAGTCTCGTACGTGAATTCAAGGAAAATCTCGAATCCATTTGGTGACATGAGGGAAGGCCATGTGAATTTGGTCCTTGACGACAAGAGAGTGAAGTAAGAGAGGCACTTGCCCCACATGTAAAATTTAAGTGTGTATCAAAAAACTCAGTAATCAGTGGGGGAAGGATGGACTGTGAAGTTGGGGTTAGCAAATGCAAACTATTATCTATAGAATGAATAGACACAAGATCCTACTGTATAGCACAGCAAACTAAATTCAATATCCTATGAGAAATCATAATGAAAAAGAATATACTTATATGTGTAACTGAATCACTTTGCTGAACAGCATTTTTTTTTGTACAGCAGAAATTAATACAACATTGCAAATCAGCTATACTTCAATTAAAGAGAAAATATAATTCTGTTTTAATGAAAAAACCCTCAGTAATCAACATTTGAAATATTTTAATGTATAATTTTTAAAGGTCAAAAACCAATGCAAAAATACCTGTGACGAGTTTTAAATAAAAACTCAAAGTTTTAAATAAAAACTAGGCCAACAACAGTACCATGTCAGAGTCTTATTGGAGTCTGAGGCAAAACAAAACACCCATAAAAAACTGTTTGATGTGGGGACTAGAAAGCCCACTAACTAGGAAGTTATGCTAGTTTCTAAAATTATAGTCTATTGTAAAAAATGATGGTCTGCTGCAAGGAATGATCGTTTTTATAATCATTTACACCTCTGCACAATTTGGAATGCCATCCCCTGAGTGAGGAAATTGCATGTGTGTTAATTACATGATGCCGAAAGTCTCAGCCTCTGCATTGGTGTCAAATCGCATCTCGGAGGCAGAGTTTTGGGTAAAGTAGAAAGAGATAGCTTCACTGGGTTGTCAGGCAAAGGGGGACACAGTGGGCTTCTGCCCTCAAAAACAATGTGTCCCAATTGGGAAGGGTTTGATGAGGAGTTTCATAGCAATCATTCAAGGGCGGGATTGCTGACAAGACTAAGGTGTGTGCAGGGTCTCAGGTGATGGTCTCCTAATCTTGATGAGCTTCTCTGGTCCTTTAATCTTGCCTCAGGTGGTTTCTTGGTTGCTCCTCCCTTGATTTGCTGTTTTTCAGTCCTTTCTGACTCTGCAACCCCATGGACTGTAGCACTCCAGGCCTCCCTGTCCTTCACCATCTCCCAGAGCTTGCTCAAACCCATGTCCATTGAGTCGGTGATGCCATCCAACCATCTCATGCTCTGTCATCCACTTCTCCTGCCTTCAATCTTTCACAGCATCAGGGTCTTTTCTAATGAGTTGTCTCTTTGCATCATGTGGCCAAACTACTGGAGCTTCAGCTTCAGCATCAGTCCTTCCAATGAATATTCAGGGTCGATTTCCTTTAGAATTGACTTGTTGGATCTCCTTGAGTCCAAGGGACTCTCTCTTCTCTAACACCACAGTTGAAAAGCATCAATTCTTTGGCGCTCAGCTTTCTTTATGGTCCAACTCTCACATCCATACATGATTACTGGAAAAACCATAGCCTTGACTAGATGGACCTTTGTTGGCAAAGTAATGTCGCTAACCTTCAGAACTCAGGGAAGGTCATGGGGGCTGGAGTCTTGCCTAGAAGAAATGGAGGGAGAAAAAGGCTTTCATGCCCAAGAACCCCACAAGGTCCTTCTTAGTTTCAATAGGAGCAGATATTGGCTTCAGGTTTAACTCCTAACCAACTCAGATGATGAGATGGAATCTACAGCCTGATACCAAACCTTCAAATTGTGAGTCGGAATATTGGGCTGGACTTGTACTACTCTAATAATAACACTAGTGTTTTTCTCTACATGTTCTTCTAGAGATAGATCCTTAGGCAGCCTGAGGCATCCATCTGCCTTGAAAGGAATTAGGACTTATTTAGGAATGCAAAGAAAAAGAAAGTTATAGTTTAGCCTCTGACTTGGAAAATAGAATTTTCAAATGCACAGCAAGACTTAAAAACAAGTGTCTGTCAAAAGAAAAGGGATTTCTAAACAACCTTATCTCTGTCTCTAACTTACCAAGAGGAGCTGACTCACATCAGAGGGTGTCTTCCACAGTGCAGCTGAGTATCCCATCCCCCTCTGGTCAAGGCCAAGGGGCCTGGCGCCCCAGGTAAGAAGGGCGTGATGCCCAGGAAGTGAAAAGCCCGACTTTGGTTCTTCTCACAGGATTTAGGGAAGAGAGAAACACAAGAGGAGGGAGATGGCTTCTCTGAAAACGGCACGTTTTGAGAGTGGAGGAAGCAACCAGACCAGAGGAGATTTTCACAAACTCAGGTTTTTTAATTTTTATTTAAAGCATAATTGTTTTACAATATTGTGTTGGCTTCTGCCATGCATCAACATGAATCAGCCACAGGTACACACACACCCCCTCTTGAGCCCCTCTTCCACCGCCCACCCATCCCACGCCTCTAGTTGTCACAGAGCCGTGGCTGTGGGCTCTCAGCAAATACCCGCTGGCCATCCATGGTAACGCGGTAAAGTCCGTGCTTCAGTGCTGCCCTCCCAGTCGTCTCACCTTCTCCTTCCCAGCTGTGCCTCAGGCCTGCTCTCTTACGTCCTCCATTGCTGCCCTGCAAATAGGCTCATTCTTCTAGATTCCATATACATGCATTAATATGTGATATTTTTTTCTCTTTCTGACCTACTTCACTCTGTATAATAGGCTCTAGGTTTACCTACCTCATTAGAACTGATTCAAGTGCAGTCCTTTTTATGGCTGAGTAAAACTCTACTGTTTACATGGACCACAACTTCTTTATTCATCTGTCTATAGACATGTAGGTTGTTTCCATATTCTAAGTATTGTAAACAGGGCTGCAATGAACATTGGGGTACATGTGTCTTTTTCAGTTTTGCTTTCCTCAGGGTATGTGCCCTGTAGTGGGATTGTTGGGTCATATGGTGGTTTTATTCCTAGTTTTTCAAGGAATCTCCAGACTGTTCTCCAGAGTGGCTGTATCAGTTTACATCCCCCAACAGTGCAAGAGGGTCCCTTTTCTCCACACCCTCTCCAGCGCCTATTGTTTACAGATTTTCTGTTGATGGCCATTCTGATCAGTGTGAGGTGATAGCTCATTATAGTTTTGATTTGATTTTCTCTAATAATGAGCAATGTTGAGCATCTTTTCATGTGTTCAGTACGTGAGTCTGAGTGAACTCCGGGAGTTGGTGATGGACAGGGAGGCCTGGCGTGCTGCAATTCATGGGGTCGCAAAGAGTCGGACACAACTGAGCGACTGAACTGAACTGAATAATGAGCAATGGTGAGCATCTTTCATGTGTTTCTTATGATAAAAACCCTGCAGAAAGTGGGCATAGAAGGCTGTTGTCGTTTAGTCACTAAGTTGTGTGCAACTCTTTTGCGACCCCATGGGCTGTAGCACGCCAGGCTCCTCTGCCCATGGGGTTTCCCAGGCGAGAATACTGGAGTAGGTTGCCATTTCCTTCTCCAGGGGATATTCTTGACCCAAGAATCAAACCCACATCTTCTGCATTGCCTCAACATAATAAAGGCCATATACAACAAACCCACTGTAAAAAATATGCTCAATGGTGAAAAACCGAAAGCATTTCCTCTCAGATCAGGAACAAGACAAGGGTGCCCACTCTCACCACTATTATTCAACATAGTTTTGGAAGTCCTAGATGTGGCGATCAGAGAAGGAAAAAAAAATAAAAGAATCTGGACTGGAAAAGAAGAAATAAAACTCTCACTGTTTACAGATGACATGATATTATACACAGAAAATCCTAAAGATGCCACCAGAAAATTACTAAAGCTAAGTCATAGGATATAAAATTAATACAGAGAAATTCCTTGCATCCCTGTACACTAACAATGAAAAATCAGAAAGAGAAATTAAGGAAACAGCCTCATTCACCATTGCCACAAAAAGAATAAAATACCTAAGAATAAAAGAGACTGAAGACCTGTATGCAGCAAACTATAAGACACTGATGAAGGAAATCAAAGTCAACACAAACAGGTGGAGAGACACCATGTTCCAGGATTGGAAGAACCAGTGCTGGGAAAATGACTTTACTTCCCAAAGCAGTCTAGAGAGTCAGTGCAGTCTCCCAAGGGTGCTCTTCACAAACTCGGTCTTAAGGCACAGGAGCACCCTGCCTCCCAGGCTGCCCTGACTCCAAATTCAGGAACAGCCCAACCCGAACAGTAGCAGGTCTAGGAATTCCTCTTTAGGAATTCAGGCACGGCTTTATTAGGGCCCTGCTGCAGCGAGGTGGGCTGAGAACATACAGCAGCCTTCCCTGCTTGCTTGCTCCCCAAATGGCCTTGTTCCTTATATGGGTGAGGGAGGGGTGGCTTAGGTGCTTTGCCCACCCTTAGGTGATGTTGAGGCCAGGGGGCATGTTCTTGAGTCCAAGTTAGGTGTGGACAGAACTAACTTTGGAAGTTCTCCCATGCCCCCAAGGGGAAGAAGAAAGGTAAATGAGATAAGAGCCCCAAGGCTTTCTGGGGTTCACAGTGGGCAAGGGCAAGGTCAGCATGGAGCCAAGCCCCTCAGTGAACTGCCTAAGCCGGGCGGCACAGGGAGAGGGTGCCATGTGATCCACGGCAAGGTCTGTGCACGGTGTGCATTGAAGTGTGCAGGTCACACAAGGCACCGTCACCTGGGAAGGCTGTGCTCCCAGTGATACCGACTGCCACCTGCAGCAGCTTACCCAGTGCAGCCGGTGTGGTAGGATGCAGCCATGCAGACAAAGGACTGTTCCACGGAAACCGGAAGACACCGTGAGGGGGATGCTGCTGATGCTCTGCCAGACGCCCGCAGTCCCCTTACCGGCTCTTTGCGCCTCCATCACCTGCACTCAAACTCTTCTTTGGAGATGTCCTTCAGGCTACTGGTTCGCCTGCAATGCGGGAGACCTGGTTTGATCCCTGGGTTGGGGAGATCCCTTGGAGAAGGACATGGCAACCCACTCCAGTATTCTTGCCTGGAGAATCCCATGGACAGAGGAGCCTGGCGGGCTACAGTCCATGGGGTCGCAGAGAGTCAGACACGACTGAGTGACTAACACTTTCACTTTCAAGCTACTGGAGTGACTACAGAGGGAATAAGAAAACCCAGTCCTTCCACCTTAAGTCCTCAAGCGGGGACTTTAGGAAACAACTTAAGACAACAGGGTTCCCTGCAGGACTGGGTTGAGGCGATGGTCTGCGGGGAGCTGCCCGTGAGAACGGGGTCCTTTGTCTGAAGGACACAAGCTCTGGGAGCTGCCTCAGTCCTTGAGGGTTTGCTTGCAAACATAGCTCTCTGTCCCGCTACCCCAGAGATTAGGCGCTTATTTACTGCAGACACTTGGAGTTCTGTGCAAACTTCTCACGCACAGGGAAATCTGGTGTAAGAAATAATAACAGGGAGCCATTCCCATGCTCTCAAGATTTCTTGTGACTGTTTGTAAGATGTATAGGTCAACCAAGAAAAAATGTCAACTGTCTTGTTTTTCTCACGCTCTTCTGTATAAATATAAGATGCTGAATAAAGTTGGTGTCAGACTGCGTCCCTTCGTGGAGACGTGTCTGAACCTCTCGACCCCATCTTTGTTGTAGTCTCTTGCTGTAGTTCCCTTTCTCAGCCCCGCTGTGCATGTTCTCGGGACCCGATCGACTTTGCCGGCTGGCACCGGCAATGGTCTACGTGCCTTTGCCTGAAACCACACCATTACTAGGACGGTTCCACCTTCTCTTCTTTCAATGATTCCTCTTATTCATTATTATTCCTCTTGTTCTTTTGGCTTTTCTCAACTGAAAGCATAATTCACTTGTTTTTCTTCTTTTCAGTGTGATAACAGTTAAGTGTATGAAGTTTCCTCTGAGTGCAGTTTTGGTGTAACACTATGAGTTCTAATATAATGCAAATATAAGCATCATGTAGCTATAAATATTCTATTATTGACTTCTTCTTTGATCTAAAAGATGAATTGGAAGACTGTTGTATAATGTGCAAGTGTTTAAGTTACCATTTGGTTAAATAGAAATAGCTATAAAAACATGTGTCCACATAAAAGCCTGCACATGAATGCTCGTAGTAACATTATTCATAATAACCAAGAAACCAACCACACGAATGTCCATCAACTGATGAGTCAGTAAGCAAAATGTAGCACATCCATTCAATGGAATATTATTTGGCAATAGGAAGGAATGATGTAGTGACATAGGATGTGGATGAACCTTGAAAACATCCTAACCGAAAGATGTCTGCCACAAATGACACATGCTGTGTGGCTTTATTTATATGACATGTGAAAAATAGGCAAATCCACAGAGACACAAAGTAGACATGTGGCTGCCCAGGATAGAGGTGGAGGGTGTGGGGAGGGACTGCTAATGGTAAAGAGTTTCTTTGCAGGGACGGAAAAATGAAAGTGCTAGTTGCTCAGTCATGTCCAGCTCTTTGCGACTTCATGAACAGTAGACCCCCAGGCTGCTCTGTCCATGGAATTCTCCAGGCAAGAATACTGGAGGGGATAGCCGTTCCCTTCTCCAGGGGATCTTCCTGACCCACGGATCGAACTCAGGTCTCCTGCATTGCAGGCAGATTCTTTACCATCTGAGCCACCAGGGGAAGGGGTGATGAAAATGTTTTGAGACTAAATGGTGGTAAAGGTTAAACAACTCTGTGAATATACTAAAAACCACTGAGTCATACATTTTAAGAATTAATTTTATGTACATGATTATACATCAATAATACTTATTTTTTTAAAAAAAGGTATCATGGTAGAACCAAATGTTTAAAAAAATGTTTGCCCTATCTCCATAAATTATATCTATAGGCTCTATATACATTTAGCCTATGTTCATAAATTGGTTGCTCCTGTAGGTGGCTCAGATGTTAAAGAATTCACCTTCAGTGGAGGAGACCTGGGCTTGATCCCTGGGTGGGAAGATCCGCTGGAGGAGGGCATGGCAACGCAGTCCAGCATTCTTGCCTGGAGAATCCCATGGGCAGAGGAGCCTGGTGGGCTGTAGTCCATGGATTGCAAAGAGTTGGACAGGACTGGCTAAGCATAGCACATATCCATATCCAGGAAAAATAGAGCAGTGGAAATTTTTTATATTTTTTCTTTTTTTTTTTAATTTATTTTTTTAATTTAATATATTCCTTACAAATTTAAGAACCCATCCTGAACCCTCCTCCCTCCTCCCTCCCCATACCATCCCTCTGGGTCGTCCCAGTGCACCAGCCCCAAGCATCCAGCATCGTGCATTGAACCTGGACGGGCATCTCGTTTCATACATGACATTTCACATGTTTCAATGCAATTCTCCCAAATCTTCCCACCCTCTCCCTCTCCCACAGAGTCCATAAGCCTGTTCTATACATCAGTGTCTCTTTTTTATATACAGTATATACAGTAGTTTGTATCTGTTCATCCTCCTAATTTATCACTCCCCACCCCTTGGAATTTTTTAATGTAGCACACATACATAAGTATGCACTAATACACACACACCTTGGTAAATGTTCTAGTGACAAATGCGCCAGTGAAACAGCTGTCTAGGTCAGGATGTTAGCAGTACTCTGGGAGTCCCCTGAAGACTCCCTCCCAGACACTCCTTGGGAGCATTTCTTTAAAGAATCCTCATCTCAGGGTCTACCTCTGGAAAACGCAAGCTAAAACAATGTGGATACAAAGGTCCCTTTTCTCTGCCCTCCCCCAAACACTCAGAAGCCATTTTTGAGGGCGCAAGAGGCTAAACTTTTACCTGAAAGAACCATTATGAGAGATGGTACGGGAACTCTCCTTAATGATTAAGTGAAGCTGAAAAAGACTGGAACAGTCGTTGACGCGTGGTCACGGCTGTCCCTGGGCTGGGGGAGCACAGGAAGAGTCAAAGCAGGCAGAGGAACATCGCTCCTGCCCTTCCCTGCACGCCAGATGCCGGGTGAGTCGGTCAGGCGACCCAGTCAGGAGGCTCGCTAAGGAGATCTTGGAGCTAGGTAACTGGCAAGTAGCCAGGTCCACTGGAGGGGGTTATTCTCCCCGGTCTTGCACTGTGATCCCAGAGAAAGCCATCTACTTTCTCTTAGCCTCTGTGTCCTCAGCTAGAAATAAAGGGGGAAATGCTGAATTCCATGTAGTTTTCACATCAAGGGTAAAACCGGTTCAAAGAACTTCCCCTTGTTCACCAGAAGAGGCCAAGGCTCATCCTTATAAGACACCAAGTACAACACGGGTTCAAGCCGTATAGAGTCTGGGATGAAGTCCCCCGTGACGAGCTTCCAGAGGGCAGGCAGAGGGGTCAAGTCTCCCTGCGGCTTTCAACTGCCTGGGACTGGCAGGGTGACTTTTGAGAGGGTACATCATCCCCGATGGGGAAAATATGCTGTCCCCTTGACAATAAACAAATCCCCTAGCCTATGGAAAAGTCTTGGACGTGGTTGGCTATGAGCTAAAAATTGAAGAGGACTGCTTTAAAAATCCGATCATCTGAGACGCCGGAGTGAAGGGATTTAGGTAGAAAGGCCAGAGCTGATGAATATCACGCTGGTGAGAGTCTCCTGCAGCTGAGTGTTCGGTCCTGACAATTGTCAGATCCTCTAGGGTCGTAAAACCTACCTCAGCAGAGGGAGGATCTCGAAACACCTTTGAGTGATGCCGGGGATTGCTCGCGATCTGGTTCTGCATGCTCCTTCAAGGTCATTTCCCACCAATTCTGTTGGGAATTGGCTGTTGCTCCGCTGTTTCCCCTAACCATCCCCTGGGTTTTTATACCTATTCTCTATTTCTGACTTCTTATACACTTTTATTCAATAATTCCAATTTCCGTTTAAGAGTCAGACTCACTTCACAGCCAGATGAGCTGGCTTTCCTCGACGGCCCCACCGGCCGCCGCAGGCTGAGGGTCACCACCTCCCCGGGCAGGCCCGGCGGTTCTGTCTCTCCCGCTGATTCTGACAGAACCTGCCTCTTCAAGCCTTTCGCGTGAGGACAGCGCTTGGCCTTCAGACATGGGGATTTCTCTGTCTTTTTAAAGAATACGGTTCGTTTTGAGAGAAAGAGGTGTGCCCTGGTGAATTCAGCCGTGGGAAGTCTCAGCAGTGACTAGAAAGTCCGCCGCATTCACTGTGAATCTGTTAATGTGCTCAGTAGGTAACGACCTAGAGGTGTTTCTGCTTAACTTTTCTCCTGAGTCACGCGGACAGAAACAGTGGCAGGCGACCAAGCATTTCACCAAAAGCCCAGAAAACGCCATCCGTTCCCTCTCCGCACCCAGGTTTGTGTCTCAGGGCAACGCGCTTCTCGTTATTCTCGGCAAACCTCTTCCTCGCCTCCCAGCGTGAAAAAAAAGGGAAAGTGAACGTCACTCAGTCGTGTCCGAATCTTTACAACCCCACAGGCTATACAGTCCATGGAGTTCTCCAGGCCAGAACACTGGAGTGGGTAGCCGTTCCCTTCTCCAGGGGATCTTCCCAACCCAGGGATCAAACCCATGTCTCCCGCACTGCAGGTGGATTCTTTACCATCTGAGCCACAGGGATGCCCAGCGTGAGTTCCCTCAATTAGAAACAGAAGATGCCCAAGTTCAGCGCTGACAGTTCCACTGTCAGGAAACTCCTGTTCCTTTGCCCTCCTTGAATGCCCAGTGTCCTCAGCTGGCTCTGCCCCCTACCATTCAACGCCGGCATCAGAGCTTACACTTCTCCCGAACAGCTGGAACCCTCAGGGTGGATATGCCCCAGATTCCCCAACCATCCCACCACTCTTCCGTCAGTACTGGGAGGCATCTGTCTGCCAAATCAGAGGAACCCAGTTATTTCCAGAAAGAAACTGCCCTTCCTAATATGTGCAGACATTTGTGTCCTGGATACAGTCCTGGGGTATTTTTTATCACTCTTTGAAAGTGAAGTCGCTCAGTCACGTCCGACTCTTTTTGACCCTGTGGACTATAGCCTATCAGGCTCCTCTGTTCATGGGATTTTCCAGGCAAGAACACTGGAGTGGGTTGCCATTTCCTTTTCCAGGGGGGACCTTCCCGATCCAGGGATGGAACCTGGTTCTCCTGCATTGCAGGCAGACTCTTTACTGTCTAAGCCACGAGGGAATTCCTTTTCACTTGTTAATGGGGCAAGTCAAACACCGTAGTAAGATGTCCCGTGAAATAATTTGGACCATTGGAGAACCAGAATGGTCAAGTCAGGTTCAGTGTGGTGACACCCCGGTGCCTCTACCCTGGGTAAGCAGTGAAGACAGAGGGTCATCCAGTCACGAATGTTCCAGGCCAGGGCTGTGGAAACTGCCAGCTCCAGCCTCCAGGACTGGTCCTTCAGCGAGGAGGCCACCAGCTGAACGCTGCTGCTGCTGCTGCTGCTGCTAAGTTGCTTCAGCCGTGCCCCACTCTTTGCAACCCCATGAACTCCAGCCTGCCATGCTAGAGGGATGGGATTCTATCCATGGGATTCTCCAGATAAGAATACTGGAGAATTCAGAACTGCTGTGCCCTCCTCCAGGGGATCTTCCCAACCCAGGAATCGAACCTGCATCTCAAACTTCTCCTGCATTGGCAAACAGGTTCTTTACCACTAGCACCACCTGGGAAGATCACCAGCTGAGTCCCACTATATAAAAAGCATACTTGTGCTGACACTGGTTTTCAGGGCATCTAGATTGGTAGGTAAAGAAGAGTGGTATGGAGGAGGAAACGGCAATCCACTCCAGTATTCTTGGCTGGAGAATCCCATGGACAGAGGAGCCTGGTGGGCTATGGTCCGCGGGGTCACAGAGTCGGACACGACTGAGCGTGCACAAACCACCACCATACACTTAGGAAACGATCACCACAGTCGAAACAATGGTCTATAATCGCTCTCTCTTGTTCTCCTCAGCCTCCCATTCTATCCTCAGACACGACAGAGCTGCTCTCTGCCTGTGTAGATTGGTTTGCGTTTTCCATAGTTTCATGCAAATGGTAACACCCAGTATATACTCTTTTTCTTGCCTAGCTTCTTTCACTCTGCATGACATTCATCTGTGTTATATGTATCAATAGTTAACTTTTTATTGTTGAGTAGTATTCCACAATCATCCCCAAATCATCCCAAATGATTTACAGATGGTTTCAGAAAAGATGCATAGAAAGAATATGAAAAAGTAAATGGAGCAAAATGTAAACAATTGATGAAACTGGGCAAAGAATACATGGGAGTTAATCGAATCATTTTTTAAAAAAGGAAAAAAAGCTTTATTGAGATCAAAAGCATCAGTTCTTTGGTGCTTAGCCTTCTTTATGGTTCAACTCTCACATCCATACACTATTACCAGAAAAACCATAGCTTTCACTACATGGACCTTTGTCAGCAAAGTACTATCTCTGCTTTTTAATATGCTGCCTAGGTTGGTCAAAGCTTTTATTCCAAAGAGCAGGTGTCTTTTAATTTAATCATGGCTGCAGTCACCATCTGCAGTGATTTTGGAGCCCAAGAAAATAAAGTCTGTCACTGTTTCCACTGTTTCCCCATCTATTTGCCATGAAGTGATCGGGCCAGACGCCATGATCTTAGTTTTCTGAATGTTGAGCTTTAAGCCAGCTTTTTTATTCTCCTCTTTCACTTTCATCAAGAGGATCTTTAGTTCTTTTTCACTTTCTGCCATAAGGGTAGTGTCATCTGCATATCTGAGGTTATTGACATTTCTCCCAGAAATCTTGATTCCAGCCTGTGCTTCTTCCAGTCCAGCGTTTCTCATGATGTATTCTGCATAAAAGTTAAATAAGCAGGGTGACAATATACAGCCTTGAAATACTCCTTTTCCTATTTGGAACCAGTCTGTTATTCCATGTCCAGTTCTAACTGTTGCTTCCTGACCTACATACAGGTTTCTCAGGAGGCAGGTAAGGTGGTCTGGTATTCCCATCTCTTTCAGAATTTTCCACAATTTGTGGTGATTCACACAGTCAAAGGCTTTGGAGTAGTCAATGAAGCAGAAGTAGATGTTTTTCTGAAACTCTCTTGCCTTTTCTATGATCCAATGGATGTTGACAATTTGATCTCTGGTTCCTCTGCCTTTTCGAAAACCAGCTTGAACATGGAAGTTCACGGTTCACGTATTGCTGAAGCCTGACTTGGAGAATTTTGAGCATTACTTTACTAGCATGTGAGATGAGTGCAATTGTGCGGTAGTTTGAGCATTCTTTGGCATTGCCTTTCTTTGGGATTGGAATGAAAACTGACCTTTTCCAGTCCTGTGACCACTGCTGAGTTTTCCAAATTTGCTGGTGTATTGACTGCTGTACTTTTACAGCATCATCTTTTAGGATTTTCAGTAGTTCAGCTGGAATTCCATCACCTCCACTAGCTTTGTTCATAGTGATGCTTTCTAAGGCCCACTTGACTTTATATTCCAGCATGTCTGGCTCTAGGTGAGTGATCACACCATCATGATTATCTGGGTCATGAAGATCTTTTTTGTATAGTTCTTCTGTGTATTCTTGCCACCTCTTCTTAATATCTTCCGCTTCTGTTAGGTCCATACCATTTCTGTCCTTTATTGAGCCCATCTTTGCATGAAATGTTCCCGTGGTATCTCTAATTTTCTTGAAGAGATCTCTAGTCTTTCCCATTCTATTGTTTTCCTCTATTTCTTTGCATTGTTCACTTGCAGAAGTGAAAGGCAAAGGAGAAAAGGAGATTTTATATTTTATATTTACACATACATATATATGATCTCTAAATATCTATTGTGTTTGTACGTATATATGTATGTGTGTGTGTGTGTATGTATATATATATATATATATATATATGAAAGTGAAAGTCGCTCAGTCATGTCCAACTGTTTGTGACCCCAGAGACTATAAATTCCATGGAATGGTCCAGGCAAGAATACTCGAGTGGGTATTCTTTCTCTTCTCCAGGGGATCTTCCCAACCCAGGGACTGAACCCAGGTCTCCCACATTGCAGGTGGATTCTTTACCAAATGAGCCATAAGGAAAGCCCGAGAATACTCAAATGTGTAGGCTATCCCTTCTCCAGCCGATTTTCCGCACCCTGGAATCGAACCAGGGTCTCCTGCATTGCAGGCTAATTTTTTACAAAGTGACCTATCAGGGAAGCCCATATATATATAGATAGATAGGTAGATACATGTATATATATATACTCAGTGTATATATGTGCTAAGTTGCTTCAGTTGTGTCCAACTCATTATGACCCTATGGACTGTAGCCCACCAGGCTCCTATGTCTATCGGATTCTCCGGGGAAGAATACTGGAGTGGGTTGCCATGCCCTCCTCCATGGGATCTTCCCAACCCAGGGATTGAACCTGTGTCTCTTATGCCTCCTGCACTGGCAGGTGGGTTTTTTCCACTAGCACCACCTGGGAAGTCCCAAGTATAGAATACATATGTATATATAAAATCAATATATTAATATGTACGTATGGTCAGTATAGAATACATATGTATATATAAAGTCAATATATTAATATGTACGTGTGGTCAGTATAGTATACATATGTATATATAAAATCAATATATTAATATGTACGTATGGTCAGTATATGGGCTTCCCTGATGGCTCAGATGGTAAAAAATCTGCGTGCAATGCAGGAGACCTAGGTTCGATCCCTGGGTTGGGAAGATCCCCTGGAGAAGGGAATAGTAACCCACTCCAGTATTCTTGTCTGGCGAACTCCATGGAAAGAGGAGCCTTGTCTACAGTCCATGGGGTCATAGAGTTGGTCATGACTGAGCAACTAACAAGCACGCACACATGATCAGTATATATGAGGTATATTTAACTAGATTAATAAAATGATTATATGTGTGTATGTATTGTTTTTAACACTCCAGGTGATTCCAATGCACAGCCAGACTCTAGAATCATTTTTTAATACAGTTTCTCTGAAAATCCCCACTCTGCCTCACCTTTGCTACTGAGAGTGTGAAGCAAATACACAAAACCCAAACGGTCGTGACAGTGGTTTTATCCAGAAAAGGTTAAATGAGCCGGAGTGGCTGGAGATTTGTGGTACAAGATATGGTTTCCCCTCTCTTTACAAATATTGATCATTTCTGAGTGTATCAGTTGTTTTTATAAAAGGTAAACAAAACTTTTCTTAGAGTGACTCTCTGAAAATGACAGTTGTTAAAACGATTTTAATAACTCTGGAAATATATTTTTAAAATGTATCTCTACCACAAGTTGATAGTGTTTTAACGAAAAAAAAAAATGTGTCTAATGTTTGACTTCCTGACAAGCTAGAGGATGTTATTTAGGGAATGGAGAGCAGAAACCTCCTCAAAGCATCTCAGCCAGAGCCCAACTACATAAAGCCAGGCTTTCTCCCTTGCACTTTTCCTCCTTAAATAATAGTTTATCTTTGAGTGCCTCATTCATAAGCAGCAGTTCTCACTTGAAAGATTCACACTAGCTATAGCTCATGCAACGGAAGACTATGGCGTAATAAGAGTTGTTTTTTTGCTTTGTTTTTAAATCTTTTTGTGTTTAAAAGTATTTCCTAGTGATAGCATCAGAGGAGATAGTTTGGAGAAAGTTTTCTTGTTTGCCATTGAAGATAGTCGATGGATAAATAATATATATTCAAGAACCCATCTAAAAGGTTGTGTTTTGTAGATAGAATCCACAAATCAACTAAATTTTAAGTTATATACTTTAGTGATATTTATCTCGTTGTTGCAATGATTCTTGCAAACATTTTTTTCTAGCTTTATTGAGATATAATTGGCATACAATGTCATGTGTTAGTTTAAATTATACAATGTGATGATTTGATACATGGATATATTGTGAAATAATTACTGTGAAAAGGTTAGTTAACACTTGCATCAGCTCACAAAGTTGCCATTTATTTGTTTTTCTGCCTGGTGAGATTTACTGTCTTAGCAGCTTTCAAATATATGACACAGTTAACTCTCTGTTGTTACTTATAATTGCCATGCCGTACATTATATTCCCAGAATGTATTCACCTTCTAACTGGAATCTGGAACCCTTTGATCAACATCTCCCCATTTCTCCCACCTCCCACCCCTGATAACCACCGTTCTCCTCTGTTTCTATGAGTCTGTTTTTTTTAGATTCCATATATATGAGAGAAGACTTATTTTACTCAGCATAATGCCCTCAAGGTCCAGCCATATGGACATGAAAGAGAGAATTTCCTTCTTTTTTGTGGTTAAATAATATACCACATATTCTTAATTCATCTGTTTGTTGATGGACACTTGGGTTGTCTCCATGCCGTGGCTATCATGAATAATGCTGCAACAAATACGGGAATGCAGATATCTCTTTGAGATAGTGATTTCATTTCCTTCAGATATATACCCAAAAGTGAGATTGCTGGATCGTATGGTAGTTAGTTCTATTTTTAATTTTTTCAGGAAGCCACCATGCCATTTTCCATATGGGCTGTACCAATTTAAATTCCTACCAACAGTGCACAAGGGTTCTCTTTTTCAAAAAGGTTTTAAAAATCTACTCTTTGTTGGTTTCAGAAACTTCATTAAACCCCTTACATCATATATAAAAATTAACTCAAAATGGATCAAACACCTAAATTTAAGAACTGAAACCACAAAACTCATAGAAGAAAACATGGGAACAAGTCTTCATGATTTTATATTTGGGAATATTTTCTTACATATAACACCAAAGTACCGGCAAAAAAAAACACAAAAAATAGGAAAACTGGACTTCATTGAAATTAAAAAACTTTTGTGCATCAAAGGACACTATCAAGAGAATAAAAAGACAATTTACAGAAAGAGAAATTTTACAGAAGTCACATATGTGATAAGGGTTTAATATCCAGAATGAATACAGAACTCCTTCAATTCAGCAACAAAAAGACAATTCTTTTTTTTTTTTTTTAATGGGCAAAGAACTTGAGTAAACATCTCTCCAAAGAAGAGATACAAAGGGCCAATAAGTACATGAGAAGATTCTTGATATCTTTCGTCATTAGGGAAATGCAAATCAAAACCACTATGAGATATCACTTCAACGTTGTTAGGATGGCTGTTAATAATAAATAAGTGAATGAGCAAACAAGCAGCAGAAAATAACAAGTGTTAAGGATGCAGAGAAACTGAATCCTTATACATTGCAGGTGGGAATATAAAATCATTCACACTGTGAAAGGTAGTTTAATGGTCCCTTGAAAAGCTAAATATAGAATTACTGTAAGACCCAAGAATTACTTTCCTAAGTATATGCCCCAAAAGAATTGGAAACAAGGACTCAAGCAGATACTTGCATGCCAGTGTTCGTTGCAGCATTATTTACAATAGCCAAAATGTGTAAACAACTCAAGTGTCTCTTGACAGATGAATGGATAAACAAAATGTGATACATCCATACAATAGATGATTCAGTCACAAAAAGGAATTCTGGCATGTGCTAAAGATGATGAAAATTGAAAACATTATGCTAAGAAAATAAGCCAAACACAAAAGGGAAAATGTTGTGTGATTCCACTTACATGAAATATCCAAAGTTCATACAGACAGAAAGTTAGAGGTTATCAGAGGCTGAAGAGAGGGAGGCCTGGAGAGTTATTGCTCAATTGGTAGAGGATTTCTGTGTGGGGTTATGAAAAAATTTTGGAAATAGTGGTGATGGTTATTCAACACTGTAAATATAATTAGTGCCACATGATTACTATAAAAATGGTTAAAATGGCAGAGTTCATTTTATGTATGTTTTACCACAATTAAAATACATTTTAAAAATCTGTGAAACCAACTCTGCCATCTATGGTCTTCTCTCAATTTATACTGTCAGATAAATGTCACTGAAATTAATGGGGAAGGTCAAGTGCCTTTTCATAAGAACAAGGGATGGATTACTCATTTATGCCAGAGATCTGACACAGACGTTGTCGTGGCATAGACATTACCACCACATGGCTTTAGTTCACAGCACACTCAGGAGCCCACCCTGAATCTGGAGCAAGGCTTCCCAGACCACTGATCTAGAAGGAAATGTATGATAGAACATGTATGCCCTCATTCTAGAAAAACAGATTTCCCTTTCCCTCCTGATTCAACTAAGTTTCTCCATCAGTGCAGTTCAGTTCAGTCACTCAGTCGTGTCCAACTCTTTGCAACCCCTTGGACTGCAGTATGCCAGGCCTCCCTGTCCATCACCAACTCCTGGAGCCTACTCAAACTCATGTTCATCACGTAGGTGATACCATTCCTTAAAATAATCCCATTGTGTGTGGATTTATTATAGTTGAGATTAGTTTTTAAAAAGAAAATAAACACAGAAGGTAATGTGGTCTTTCAGTAAGAAAATCAATTTGTCATCATTCAGAACTTGTGTTTTACAGGAAAACCCCATAAATTCTAACCCTCTCATATTTCTATATTCTGAATTACTTAAAATAGATGATTTAGATTTTGCCAAAGATTCCAGTAAAATTTTGGGAATACAGGTAGCAGTTTTTTGAATCACTAGTCTTTATGCTAAGTATATATTTGAGCATGCAAAAAACAATATATTTAGGAGCCCATTAGAAATTCAGATGCAGACTCTCCTTTCATCTGATCGTGTAGAAGTGGATTAATACAGATAATATGAACAGAGAAAGATAAAGCAATGCCATGTTGGATATTTAATAATCCATTACTCAAGGATAAAAGTTTTCTAATAGCCATTAAAAAGAAAATCAAAGAATATATAAATTTTAATTTAGCATAGCATTGCATCACATTACAGCTTATGGGAGGCTTCCGAAGCAGCTAGCAACAGATGGATTCCTGGTCATTCACTAAGAATTTGGAAATGCCAAAAGTAAAGAAATTTGGACTGCTTCAAAAAGATTTTAAATAAAAGGAATATAAATTCCCCATAGTAAAACCCTTATGGAGAACCGTTATGAATTTAGGCACTACTGAATAAAACTGCAGTTAAGAAAGCCAATTATTTTTATAGGGAAAATAAATTTTCCTATGATAATTCAGATAAAACTGGTAAACGGATAACTGCCTTAATAAAAAGGAGAGAGAAAGCTCAACATAACAGCAATTTATAAAAAACAAGAAGTGATAATGAGCAAAGAGATAAGGAATATCTTGAAGGCATATTATGATATATGTAAATCTGAGAACCTGATAAGCATGGTAGATTTAGAAAGGTTGGGGGAAAGAAATTGAAATCTCAAGTTTCTTCTTAAATGAAAAGTTTTGGGTTGGCTTTTAAATAATTTTATTCAGCTAGTTATTTCACTTGTGACTGTGCTGGGCCTTAGTCGCTGGGCAGGATTTTTTCTAGCTGTGGTTTGCAGGCTTCCCAAGGCGGCAGCCTCCCGCTGCGGAACACAGGCTCTAGGGCTTGCAGGCTTCCGTGGTTGCGGCTCCCAGGCTCCGAGCACAGGCTCAATAGTTGTGGTGCATGGGCTTTGATGCTCCACAGCATGAGGGATCTTGCTGGACAAGGGATTGCACCCATGTCCCCTGCACTGGCAGGTGGATTCATCACCACTGAGCCACCAGGGAAGCCCCTTAAATCAAAAGGTTTTTAAAGATGAAAGCTCTGTTTGTCTTAGAAGTGTTTGTCTTACAAGTCTGACCGGGGGCTTCCCTGGCAGCTCAGATGGTAGAGTCCACCTACAATGCAGGAGACTTAGATTCGATCCCTGGGTCGGAAGATCCCCTGCGGAAGGGAATAGCAACCCACTCCAGGATTCTTAGCTTCCCTGGTGGCTCAGACAGTAAACAGCCTGCCTGCAATGTCGGAGAGGTAGGTTCAATCCCTGGGTCAGGAAGATCCCCTGGAGAAGGGAGTGGCAACCCACTCCAGGATTCTTGACTGGAGAATTCCATGGACAGAGGAGCCTGGTGGGTTACAGTCCATGGGGTCACAGAGACAGACACCACTGGGTGACTAACACTTTCACACCTTTTTCACTTTTTATTGAGACTTGAACCCACAGTCTTTTAATGAGGAGCACTTACCTGTGTCTGGACTTACTGAGATCCAAGTTCTTTGTGTCTTGGTGCAGGAAGAATTCGGTGAGACACAAAGTGATAGGTAAGAAATGGACTTATTTAGAGAGAAACACCCTCTACAGACACAGCGTGGGGCCACCTCAGAAGGAGGGAAACACGGCATGGTTTGTTTTTATGGACTGGATAATTTTATAGGCTAATGAGCGGGAAAGATTCCCTGATGCTGGGAAAGATTGAAGGCGGGAGGAGAAGGGGACGAGAGAGGATGAGATGGTTGGATGGCATCACTGACTCGATGGACATAAGTCTGAGCAGGCTCAGAGAGTTGATGATGGACAGGGAGACCTGGCGTGCTGCGGTCCACGGGGTCGCAAAGACTCAGACACGACTGAGTGAGTGACTGAGTGACTGAACTGAACTGACCTGAATGAGTGGGAGGATTGCTCCACTATTTTCGGGAGAAGGGGCGGAGATTTCCAGGAACTGGGCCACCACTCACTTTTCGCTCTTTGATATCGGCCTCAGGACTGTCACGGCTCCTGTAGGTGAGTCACTTAGCTTGCTGACGTGTTGCAATGAGCACATACGAGGCTCGAGGCCTAGTGGAAGTTGACTCTCTGCAACCTTGGCCCTTTTTGGTTCTAATCAGTTTATGCTGTCTCCTCGAGCTGTGTCATTCTTTTAAGGATTGTGCCCTGCCCCCTTTCCTCCTGTTTCAGGATTACCCCCAAATTTAGGGAAGTCTAAGACAGGACCCACAGTTTCCATTGACACATTTCAATGATATGGAGGACTCTATTCCATTTTGAAGTCACTGTATTTTACTGAATTGTTCCTAAATCAATTAACAGGTGCTGTGAAAAATCATTTACCTGCATTAGTCAGAACTGTCTTAATTGTACATGACAAAAACTCACTCCAGTGGCTTAAACCAACTAGCAGGCTAGGTTAGTTAGCATAGCTGGAAAAAGATAAAGGGTTAGAGAAGCAGGAGCTGAGCTTAAGGACTGGTGGTCTGAGTTTACCACTGCCTGAATTCTGTTCCCTTCTACTTTTGTCCAGTCTCTGTTTGGCTCCAGTGTCTGCATCCAACTTCAGTTCAGTTCAGTTCAGTCATTCAGTCGTGTCTGACTCCTTGTGACCCCATGGACTGTAGCACGCCAGGCCTCCCTGTCCATCACCAACTCCCAAAGTCCACCCAAACCCATGTCCATTGAGTTGGTGATGCCATCCAACCATCTCATCCTCTGTTGCCCCCTTCTCCTCCTGCCCTCAATCTTTCCCAGCATCAGGGTCTTTCCCAATGAGTCAGCTCTTTGCATCAGGTGAAGGACTGGAGTTTCCGCTTCAATATCAGTCCTTCCAATGAACATACAGGACTGATCTCCTTTAGGATGGACTGGTTGGATCTCTTTGCAGTCCAAGGGACTCTCAAGAGTCTTCTCCAACACCACGGTTCAAAAGCATAAATTCTTCACTGCTCAGCTTTCTTTATAGTCCAACTCTCACATCCATACATGACCACTGGAAAAACCATAACCTTGACTAGTCGGACATTTGTTGGCAAAGTAATGTCTCTGCTTTTTAATATGCTGTCTAGGTTGGTGACAACTTTCCTTCCAAGGAGTAAGCGTCTTTTAATTTCATGGCTGCAGTCACCATCTGCAGTGATTTCGCAGTCCCCAAAAATAAACTCTCTCACTGTTTCCCCTGTTTCCCCGTCTACTTGCCACGAATGGGACCAGATGCCATGATCTTAGTTTTCTGAATGTTGAGGTTTCAGCCAACCACTTTTAAGCATCCATCTTCAGTTGGACAAAATTAAGTTAAGCCAGGACAAGCCAGGACTGAAGTAACTGGAAGCAAGAGAGAGAATGAGAGGGAAAGAGTGTTTCTATAGTAAGGGAGTTTTCAGTTTCAAACTGCAAAATTCCCCAGAACCAAACCAGTTCCTGAAACTCTTCCTCCGGTTTGTTAGCTTGTTGTTGTTGTTTTAAGAAGTATTTTACTTATCTAGTTATTTGCGTTTGGCTGTGCTGGGCTCTTTCCTTTGGTTGCTGTGCGCGGGCTTTCTCTATTTGCATCTAGTCGGGCTCGTTTCCATCGCGGTGCCTGGTCTTCTCATTGGTGGCTTCTCTGGGGGCGGGGCGCGGGCTGAAGTCACGTGGGCTGAGTTGCTCCGCAGCATGTGGAACCTCCCAGGGGAGGGATCGAGGGTGAACGCGTGTCCTCTGCCCTGGCATTGGCTGTGCCGGCATAGGCATCCTCAGAACAAGTAAGCTGGAAGGTGAGGGACCGAAAGAGTGGTTAAAATACTCCCGATACAGAGAAGAACAAAAGCAAAAGCACAGGAGTTTGTGAACCTAATATCTGCTGGAACGACGGGTTTTGCCTGAGATATAAGGTCTGGAGAGTGGGGATGATAGAGATTCAAGTTTTTTTCTTAAACAATGTATACTTAAATAAAATTAAGTCATTTTACCATAGTATCCATATTTTTAAGAGCATATCCTACATTAGAGTCAGAGAACAATTTTTAAACTGAAGTATAATATTGTGATTCAGATGCATCTATAGAGATATTTTTCGGGTTCTTTTCCATTATAGGTTATTACAAGACACTGAATATAGTTCCCTGTGCCGCACAGTCGGTCCTTGTCTGCCCATTTCATGTACAGCAGTGTGTATATGTTAACCGAAAACTTCCAGTTTATCCCACCCCACTTCCTCCTTGTCAGCCCTAGGTCTGTTTTCCATCTGTGTGAGTCCATTTCCAGAAAACAACTTTTATTCAAAGTTTGGTCAATTGCATCAAATATTATAGAAGGTTAAAAAAGTGGGGAGGCCATTGGTGTTAACAACTAGATGTTTATCGATAATGGTTTTAGTAAAATAGTGACAGTAGATATATTTTAATATACATATTCATACATAAAATAGTTAACAAATAAACACTATCAAAACGGTGACGCTCTCGGTGTACTCTCTTCTAATAGCATTTCCCTTCCTTCCTGCACGAGGTAGGGATTATTCAGAATGTTGTCCTCAAAGCCACTTTTTGGAGAGTTAAGTGAGTGGGTGGTAGAAGACAGAGGCGGGGCTAGGAGGCTCTTTGACGATGCGGTGGCAAAGTGGGGGAGAGTAAGGGAACAATAGCTTGAAGAGGATGCAGAGCAGAGAGAAGGTTTCAATGCAGAATAGAGCAGAAGGGGACAAGTTTCCAGCAGAAGTCAAGGCAGATAGAGATTAAGGATGCAAGAGAGATAGGAAGCTGTAACTAAGACAGCTCACTGGCAATGGGGTAGAAATGTTTAAAACGGACACTTTGGAGTGAAATTCAGCTACATCACAGAGTGATCCATTCTGGTCATTAAGATCAATCCACTCATTCAATTTGATGCATTTATTTTCCTCATCCTTTATGTATTCCTTCAGATAAAACACCTGCTAACATGAGCATACGTCTTTTTCAAGCAGACAAATCCCACTGGAAATTTTATAAGAGCAAATAAATGGTTAAAACTCAACAAAACACTAGCAGAACAGAAAAAAGGATGTTGCTGCAGTTCCTTGAAGAAGTGAACCCTCTGAAACAGAATATTTCTTCTTTTTTATTTTAAATAGTGCCACATGCACAAATCAATTTGTGGTTCCATTTTTACATTATTATTGAAAATGAATAAAAGAGCTCCTTGACTGTTCAAGATGTTACTCTATTTTTCTCAACAAGATTATGCAATAATATCCAAATTCTAACCAACAGATTGAGTTGGGTTATGGAACAAATTATTCATAGAGATAGGACTCGCTTCATAAAAGGTAGACTCTCATGAAACAATGTGAGCAGGGTCTATTATTAGTTGCGCCCCAAATATTTCATTCCCAATCTGATGATAGTGAAATATACTAAACTAGCTTTTCATAGTATTAAAATTGCTACATGCTGTGGAAGGATTTTAAAGGATTTTGTCTCTAGAAACCATTTGCAGTTCAGTTGGTATGCTTCCTGAAGGCATATATCTTTGCAGGCATTTGTTAAAATTAATCAGCATTAACCTGCATTCTTTATTTAATGGATAGGGTGATCCAGAATAACATCTGCCTCTGTAACTATATTTGCCAGCAATTGATTTTGTACATATTTTAGCCAAATAATAAAGTATTATGAACTCAAGAAGCTTCTGATTTTTTATTGCTGAAAATTATTTACCACTAAAATTATTTTGAATTTTCTTTCATCTAAAAAACACATAAACAGTATGTTTTGGTCTCTGAGAAATATTACACAGATATATATATATATATATATATATATATATATATATATATATATTTGAATCTCAATATTTTATGATTAGAAAAATAAAGTCACAGAAAAGGTCCATAAATTTTCTTTCAAACTGATTCCTTTATTAATTAGACAGTGAATAGTATCCATACATAATTTTCATAAGATTATAAACTTGTAAAAAACAACAAATTTTTGTGTGTAGAGTAATATTATTGCCATCATCTTGGTAAACAGTTGGGACATATTTCCAAAAGAGAAATGAAAGGCCTTTCTGAGGACTATCATTGCTCTTGGATAAGTTACTTAACCTCTGAGCCTACACTGGTGCCCACAAATGACTACTTTCTCTAGAGCTTGTAGGCTCCATGCATTGTCCCACTGACAGGTCATCACACTTTTAGAAAAACCCAGTCGCCACTAACCAGCATGCCAACTGGGCAAGGGCCTACTGTACTATTTGATAGTTTGAACTATGTCCTTTGATAAAGATAACAGTTAAATTAAAAAGAAGTAAAAATTTAAACTCTGGGTTAGAACAGAAAGTCATCTCTAACTGTGGTCCGTGTATCCGTCCGAGTCCATCCTGGAAAGCAAACCCATGCTTTCAATGAGTTGTTACACAAGCGTTGAAAGGTTGAAAATGGGATGCTGAGGTAACCTAGAGAAAACAGCAAGAAAAACCACCACCTTGAGGGCTGGGAAAACAAGTTGGACGAGGTGGTGTCACTGTTATAGAACCTAAAGGTTCTGTGGGATAGGAAGGGACCCACTCACGGAGCTGAGTTTTGCGCCAGTATCTCAGGAGGAGCACAGCCAGTTGGACACTAGAAGGTGCAGAAGCCTGGAAGGTAGTGAGGAGGGGGTGCTGGCGAGGGACCGGCAGGGGCCAGTGGGTGGGTGGGAGTCAGGGGCGGCAGCCACTCCAGCCCCGTGGCTGTGGCATTCACTGAGGGGAGGCTGTCTCCCGGCCCTGGGAAGGTCGGGGAGAGCTGGAGGATGTAGCCACAGCTGTTCCTCCTGCTGGATGGATGCAGACCTGAGCTGGAAACCTGGAGCGGGCGCATTATTTCCTCCTCCTGCCTTGGTGTGTATACGGTCTCATCCATGCCTCCTATGGGTAGAACCCATCTGGAAGGGGGCTGGAAGATGAAGGCATGGAGGCTCAGTCACCATATCACAGCACAACCCATAGATAGAGGGGTCTGGCCTGAGAAAAATAGGCAAAGAACTGGCCAGCTAGCTGTGAGTATTTCACAGTGAAGGTATGTTTTTGCCATCAAAAGTATCAGGAAAGTCTCATGGCCTCTGGGGAGACAGGTTAGGAGACATTTCTCCCCAGGATTCTCGTGTTTCTACACATCTCATAAGCAGAAGCATTTAAAATGAGTTATCCATTATTTTTTTCAAGAATGTCCATGTAACAAATAACTTCGGAAGATAGAGATGGTGTGTCTCTCTGGAATAGAGGGAAAGCTTGTTTGCTGTCCAGTACAATAAAGATACTATTTTCCCCAGGGCAAAGGTTGGAAAAGTTTGCATGAGGAAAGAAGGAGATTATAAAAGATTGAGGTTTCCTTAGCAATGACACAAACCTGCTGCATAGGTGTGACCCTGATATATTCTGTATCACCCTCGTGAAACTTGAGGAGCATGAGGACCCTGAATATGATGCTCACCTTTCTTGTTTATTGCCATGGGCCATAAACCCCTTTGTCTCTAACCCAGGAGTCCCATGGCTTCTGTCAATGTCCCTGTGGCGGCTAACCTAACTGCTTACAAGTAGGATAAAACCTTGGATCCTATGCAGTTGAGAGAATATTCCATTTATTTCTACAGACATTTGCTATGATACTACTACTTAACCAACTTTCACAAATGTGTCCAAGGTTCACAAGATGGGCACTCTCAGCCCTCAAGCCATTCATAGTGTAGAAGGGAGGGGATGTTCTCCAGCAACACCTCCATCACCTTCACCATCACCAACCCCAGAGCCTCTATCCCACAGAAACTCAGCAGACTAGAAAAGCTGATATGAGTCAGTACCTTGAGTCCATCTGCTGTCAGTCTTCCTAAATATTGCTAACCGACTTCATCTGCCATTGGCTCTTTTCTTATTGTTTTTGACATTTGCATTTACTCTTTGCTGTATCTTTGGTGGGGTTTTAGAAAGGGAAAATCATCAGAGGCCTTCAACATGCTGTATTTAAACAACAGTTGGTAAGCTTTCACTATCTGATGTGCTAGATATCTTTTTTGTTTATATGTATATATATATGCCAGTGAACTCTAAACTTCAGGATGCTGCCTTGTAAAAGGAGACCTACTTTGATGTCATTTCAGGGGTGTAAATGGTGTATACATCTTCACTGATAAAATCTTTCTTCAGTAGCTTTATTCTTTTTAGAGGAAAATGCTTTCACCTGTTAACCATAATTAATATTGACATGAAATACTAGGTTTTGGGTCTTTCTGATAGGAAGAAAAACTGGAGGCCTCTATTTAGGATACTAAGTGATGATTTGCAAAGGAGTCTACCCTAGAGTAAAGGATTTGAGCTAGGATTTGAGCTAGGATTTGAAAATATGACCAACTTCCTTTACAATTTAACTTCAAGCCAGCAGAATGTTTTTTCACTGAGCTGAGGTGTGCATCTCTACAAATCTCTAACTTCCCAGGAAATAAATAATGTATTAAACCCAATCATCTCACTGAAGCTTCAGTTACCTCTCAGCCATCTTTGTAATGAAGAGGCAAAGCACAGATTCTGCATCTTCTGCCAATTAAACGAGATTAGTTTACCTTTCCACCAGCTGAAACAAAACAGCAAGTCAGTGGTCCTCCTAGGACTAAGCAAGTAAGAAAAGAGCGCTCTAATCAATGTTACTGCCAGGCTTAATAGTTTTCTGATATTTGGTCTAAACTTTATTGCTGGCAGTTGAGTATCTCTTTTTAAGCGATTCTATTTGCCTCCCAATTACGGGCATATGTTTCATGTAATATATGTCCTTGTGGCAGAAGAGTAAGGGGGCACTGAGAATGTCATTGGTTACTTATTTTTCTCTTTATTACAATCAATGATTTCTTTATGATAGCTCTGTTAAACTAAGCATTTATTAGGTTTTCTATTTTGAGTTTGGTGGTATCCGTGCTGCTGGCCACTTATCCCCATGTTCAGTAATTTCCTCCCATCTGATGAGAAAGTCAGTAAACGTCTTTTCATCAAGGTGTTTTCAAGATAATTTTTATGTTTTTGTTTAATATGGCTCAAAGAGCAACCCCGCCCAAAATTAAGATACAGATGCTGATTAAAACACATGGCTGTCTGCTTCCCTGCATATTGGCCCAGTGCCTGGAAGGATCGCACACCAGCAGGTGGGTAGGATTGTGGCTGATACACCCAACACGAGAATGGACTATAATGAAACCCAGGCTGCACTCCAGTAAAAATCAAGATCTTAGTCTTTGACGAAATCACTTCAGATCAAGGCTGTATTATGGCAGAACTAATGGTTTCAAAATTAAAATCAGGAAGGACTTCAGTGTCATTATGTTGTTCCCACATATTCAAGGAGTTTTAGAGAGATAGTACTGTGAAGATGGAGGAGGAAAGGAAAACTCCTGTGGTTGATGAACTGCAAAAAGCCAGTGGCTGCAGGTTTTTACTCTCCTTGGCCGAAGCACTCTGTAGTGCCTCTTCAGTCTGACCCTGGCGAGGTAAGGCAGCTTGCCCGAGCCATACTACCTAATACGTACAAGCAGATACTTGAAAAATGCTTACGTGTCTTAATGTGTACTCCTGTAACTCCACCTCCAGCAAATGAAAATGAGACAGAAATCATGCTGGTAGATGAGAGAAAAATGCCCAGTCACCCTGAAACTGAACAGGGCTATGGAGCCTTCCTGGGATATGCCACGGCATATGTCACCTGCTTCTCGTTTTAGAAAAACTAGCCTCCTAAGCCTTCATAGTTCCGAAGAACAAATTTCATCAGAGAAGTGAGAAAATGTAGAGACAAAGGAAAACACTCAAGCTAGACAAAATAATAATAGTTTAAGTCACTAAACAAAGTCAAGAATCTTTAGGTCCTCCTCAAGGGCTGTACATAATTTTCTAGGACATATCCTTGAGCTGTTTTGAGGACACTGAAATCCCCACCAGCTGGAAGAAGTTAATTGCATGCTGACCACAGGCACATAGATCCCAGACCAACTGGAACAAGAAGGTTGTTGATGCTGACTCCTGTCCACCAAGCAATCAGAAGAATGTACGCAAACTGGTTACACAACCCTCTCCTTCTCCCTGTCTTTAATATCTTTTCCCTAAAAGCCATTGAGGAGTTTGGGCCTTTTGAGCATTAGCTTCCCAAACTCCTTGCTTTTGTTGTTGTTCAGTCACTAAGTCATGTCAAACTCTTAGCGACCCCATGGACAGCAGCACTGCCAGGCTTCCCTGTCCTCCACTATCTCCCCGAGTTTGCTCAAAGTCATGTCCATTGAGTCAATGATGCCATCTACCCACTTCATCCTCTGTCGTCCCCATCTCCTCCTGCCTTCAATCTTTCCCAGCATCAGGGTTGAGTTTGCTCAAAGTCATGTCCATTGAGTCAATGATGCCATCTACCCACTTCATCCTCTGTAGTCCCCATCTCCTCCTGCCTTCAATCTTTCCCAGCATCAGGGTCTTTTCCAGTGAGTCAGCTCTTTGCATCACATGGCCAAAGCATTGAAGCTTCAGCTTCAGCATCAGTCCTTCCACTGATTCAGGATTGATTCCCTTTAGGATGGACTGGTTGGATCTCCTTGCAGTCCAAGGGACTCTCAAGCATCTCCTCCAACACCACAGTTTAAAATCATCAATTCTTTGGCACTCAGCCTTCTTTATGGTCCAACTCTCACATCTGTACATGGCTGCTGGAAAAACCATGGCTTTGACTATACACACCTTTGTCAGCAAAGTGATGTCCTGCTTTTTAATAAGCCATCTAGGTTTGTCAGGGCTTTTCTTCTAAGAAGCAAACGTCTTTTAATTTAATGGTTGCAGTCAGCATCTGCAGTGATTTTGGAGCCCAGTAAAAAAACTATGCCACTGTGTCCACTGTTTCCGCATCTATTTGCCACGAAGTGATGGGACCAGATGCCAAGACCTTAGTTTTCTGAATGTTGAGCTTAAGCCAGCTTTTTCACTCTCCTCTTTCACCTTCGTCAAGAGGCTCTTCAGTTCCTCTTCCCTTTCTGCATATCTGAGGTGGTTATTCCTTCTGGCAATCTTGATACAGTTTGTGACTCACCCAGCCTTGCTTGGCGCCGCGACAGACGCCACACTTTCTTTCATCACAACCCAGTGTCAACAGATTTGGCTTCACTGCATGTCGGAGAAGGACATGGCAGCCCACTCCAGTGCTCTTGCCTGGAGAATCCCAGGGACGGGGGAGCCTGGCGGGCTGCCATCTATGGGGTCCCACAGAGTCGGACACGACTGAAGCGACTTAGCAGCAGCAGCAGCAGCACGTGGGCGAACAGACCCAAGTTTAGTTCGGCAACAGCCGCTGTCACCCGGCAATAGTGATCCCCCCACCTGATGAGTCCAGCCTGGCCCAGGCGAGCTACACAGCAAGCCCAATCCAACGGCGGAACCACAGCCGAAGAGCTAAATGAACGTCAGTTAATTTAAGCCACTTATATCTGAGGTGGTGCCACTGAGCATTACCATGGTGATTGACAACTAATACTACCACTCTTCAAAGCAACAGCCGTTCATTGAGAGCCTAGTAGGCTCTTTGGTGACGTAAACTTGCGTAAGGCCTAGTCCTTAAAGTGCTTCTACACTAGTAAGAGACAGACTTTGTAAATCTTCAATCTTCATGTAAACATTCATGTAAGCGTGTGTGTGTGTGTGTGTGTGTGTGTGTGTGTGTGTGTGTGTGTGAAGTTGCTCAGTCATGTCCAACTCTTTGCGACCCTGTGGACTGTAGAGTACAAGGCTCCTCCGTCCATGGGATTCTCTAGGCAAGAATACTGGAGTGGGTTGCAATTTCCTTCTCCAGAGGATCTTCTCAACCCAGGGATCGAACTCTGGTCTCCCGCATTGCGGGCAGACGCTTTAACCTCTGAGCCAGAGGGAAGTAATGCTAAATACAAGCACACAGATCTTACTGTGAAAGCATTACTCAGTTTCAACGATTAGAAAGAATGCTTACAACATGAAAATTTATTACAAGTGAACACACATGTATACATTCTCACGCACAGTAAGGGACACAGAATCAGAGATACCCACTTGGACTAATGTAGTGAAATGGGTGTTTCCTGGTTTGATGCCTAGGGTTCATAAGTTTCATGGATCTGCCCACTTGGTGCAGGGGAGTGGAGTCCCTGGCATCCTGCGTCCCTGTCGGGAAGTTACTTGTTATACCACCGGAAGGAAGTAAAATACCTCTCACTTCGTCAAGGTTTGTGTGAAACTGTAAATAACAAAGAGAAAGTGTTGCAGGACGGGGGACCCCTTCCAGGGCCCGAGAGCGGGCTCTCGTCTAACACTAGGAATGAATTATCCGAGGAGACACGTGCTGACAAAGCAGGAGACGTCACTGGGAAGGGGCCCCGGGGGAGAGCAGCAGGGGGAGGGGCCCCGGGAGGAAGGCTCTGCACGCGGCTCGCGGTCCTGGGTTTACGGTGAGGGGATTCGTTTCCAGGTTGTCCGTGGGTGATCATTCTGACTCAGGGTCCCTCCTGGTGGTGCACGCACCGCTCAGCCAACATGGATTCCAGCAAGGAGGGTTCTGGGAATCGGTAGGATATGGGGTGTCTCCTTCTGACTTTTTCCAAATTCCTCCAGTTGGGGATTGACTTGCTAGTTCCGTGTTTCTTTCCAGTATCTCCTGTCATAAGATAACTCATGCAGATGGTTACTATGGTGCCTGGCCGGGGTGGCTGGTTTCAGTCAGTGTTTACCCCCAACAAAAGGGCACAGAACCAGCTGGCCAGAGAATACAGAATGGTTCAATTAGAAAAAAGAGCTGAGGCATCTTTGTCTAGCACCTTGCTACTCAGTGTGTAGTCTGAGGACCGGCAGTATCAGCTGTGCCTAGGAACTCATTATAAGTGTAGATTTCAAGTCCCACCCCAGACATGCTGAATCAGAATCTTCATTAAAACAAGGATCCCGGGTGATTCTTATGTACATTAAAGTTTGAGAAGCAAATGATCGAGAGGGAGTTTATTCAAATACAAAGATGCAGGGGCAAATGTAAGCCTTGGTCTTTTATGGAGTGTATTTGAATATGTAATGAAGAGAAGATAAATATTATTTCAAAAAACAAAAGTAAGAAAAACATTGTATATTTGATATACCATCAAACAAAACTGAAAGAGGCTACTTCAAACATTTTTTCAAACTGAGAGATGAGACCTCCCAGAGGACTCTGAAATCAATTTAAATCTATGTTTCTTAACTCTGGCTGCAGGTTAGAATCACAGAAGTTGCTTTTTTAAGAGTCCCCAGACCCAGGTTCTTCCCCAGACCAATTAAATCACAATCTTCAGCAGCGGGGAATGGGGAGGGAGAGGGAATAAGGGGTACACCCAAGCATCAGGATTTTAAAGCTCCCTAAGTGATCTTACGGCTGCTTCCCAGGTCACCACTAGTGGCAAAGAATCCAGCTGCCAATGCAGGAGACATAAAGAGACGTGGGTTCTGTCCCTGGGCTGGGAAGATCCTTGGAGGAAGACATGGCAACCCGCTCCAGTATTCTTGCCTGGAGAATTGTATGAACAGAGGAGCCTGACGGGATACAGCCCGTGGGGTCACAAAGAGTCTGACATAATTGAAACGACTTAGGACATATGTACACAGTGACCTTAATGCACAGCTAAATTAGAGAACTTTGCTTTGAGAAACACTGATAAAGCAGGTTCCAAGTAGCAGTTCTTCTCATAACGAACATAGAAGAGTGACATGGAATAGGACAGAATGGAGTGGAATAGGAAAGAAAATGCCAGCGTTTCACATACAGTCAGGGTATTATTCAGATTCATTTTTGTTCCATGTATATATGTGCGAGACTATATGTGAAATGGATTATACTATAAAATACATTTCTGAGAGTCACTACCAAGACATTTTTTAAACTACTGTTTCAAAGTGAACATTAAATAAATACACAAGCTTGGAGAAACATTCACAAATAAATGTCTTCATTTTTTAAAAAAAGTTACATCCGGGCGCATATGCAGGCAAAATAAACAGAGGTTAGAGACTTCCCTGGTGGTCCAGTGGTTAAGAATTCACCTACCAATGCAGGGGTGATGAGTTCCATCCCTGGTCTGGGAAGGTTTGACATGCCACACACAGGTCAAGTAAGCCCATGCACCACAACTGCTGAAGTCCACACTCCCTAGAACCCATGCTCTGAAATGAAGAGTAGCTTCCACTTCCCACACCTAGAAAAATCCCGCAACCGACTAGACAGACATGAGTTTAAGCAAGCTCCAGGAGTTGGTGATGGACAGGGAGGCCTGGCATGCTGCAGTCAGCGACTGAACTGAACTGAACAACTGAAGCAACAAAGACTCAGTGCAGCCAAAAGGAAACAAATAAACAGGTTGGGACACAGGAGTTACCTGCAGACCTTGGCTAGATGGGAAACAGGAGTCTGGAATGCATTGCACACAGACCATCCTCGACTGTTCTAGGTACTCATGCCCTCTCTAAATATGGAGGAAAATACACACTGTGAACTTCCAACAGTGAAAAATCACTCTCACATCATAGCTATATGCATAAAATCATTTCCACATACTGTTAGAGAGATATTTGAAGCATGCAGGCAGAGAAATTTAGAGACTAAACCACAAAGAGAACACTCCTTGTAACAATGGTTCTCAAATCTGGGTCCCTCTTGAAAGTGTGTTAAGAACAAAGAGACTTCTTTCATAAAAATACACAGATTCAGCTACATGTAGAATTTTGCATGAAAATAAAGCCTAAACCCGTGAAAAGACCACTTTTTCACAGTGTTGATCTCCCAGTTAAGAGTCCCTAAAAGAATGTGTTTTAAGAAAGCTTAATCTGTGGGTGTGCTAAAAATTATTCAAGTATCCATTAATTGATGACAACTTGATATGCAGAGGTTTCATTTCACAGAATTAATAAAGCAGGGAACAGATTTAGCATATGAAGACTTGCAGTAATCAAAGGTGAGGTCCCTAGGGCCCAGTTCTAAGGTTCTGCTAGTGATGCAGTTCACCTTGCTTGTGCTGCATCAGTTCAGTTCAGTTCAGACACTCAGTCATGTCTGACTCTTTGTGACCCCATGGACTGCAGCACAGCAGGCCTCCCTGTCCATCACCAACTCCCGGAGCGCTCAAACTCATGTCCATTGGGTCGGTGATGCCATCCAACCATCTCATCCTCTGTTGGCCCCTTCTCCTCCCGCCTTCAATCTTTCCCAGCATCAGGGTCTTTTCCAGAGAGTCAGTTCTTCACATCAGGTGGCCAAAGTATTGGAGTTTCAGCTTCAGCACCAGGCCTTCAAATGAATATTCAGGACTGATTTCCTTTAGGATGGACTGGTTGGATCTCCTTGCAGTCCGAGGGAATCTCAAGAGTCTTCTCCAACACCACAGTTCAAAAGCATCAATTCTTCAGTATTCAGTTTTCTTTATAGTCCAACTGTCACATCCATACATGACTACTGGAAAAACTATAGCTTTGACTAGAGGGACCTTTGTCAGCAAAGTAATGCCTCTGCTTCTTAATATGCTGTCTAGGTTGGTCATAGCTTTTCTTCCAAGGAGCAAATGTCTTTTAATTTCATGGCTGCAGTCACCATCTGCAGTGACTTTGGCCCAAGAAAATAAAGTTTGTCACTGTTTCGTTTGTTTTCCCATCTATTTGCCATGAAGTGATGGGACCAGATGCCATGATCTTAGTTTTTAGAATGTTGAGTTTTAAGCCAGCTTTTTCTCTCTCCTCTTTTATTTTCATCAAGAGGCTCTTTAGTTCTTCTTCACTTTCTGCCATAAGGGTGGTGTCATCTGCATATCTGAGGTTATTGATATTTCTCCTGGCAATCTTGATTTCAGCATGTGCTTCATCCAGCCCGGCATTTCTCATGATGTACTCTGCATAGAAGTTAAATAAGCAGGGTGACAATATAGAGCCTTGACGTTCTCCTTTCCCAGTTTGGAACCAGTCCATTGTTCCGTGTCCAGTTCTAACTGTTGCTTCTTGACCTGCGTACAGATTTCTCAGGAGGCAGGTCAGGTGGTCTGGTGTTCCCATCTCTTGAAGAAGTCTTCCTTTTTGTCCTCTTTTTCTCTTCCTGTTTTACTCTTTATTTATTTATTTTTATTGTGATAAAATATGCTGTGCTGTGCTTAGTCACTCAGTCGTGTCCGACTCTTTGTTACCCAATGGACTGTAGCCTGCCAAGTTCCTCTGTCCATGGAATTATCCAGGCAAGAATACTGAAGCTGGTTGCTGTGCCCTACTCCAAGGGATCTTCCCAACCCAGGGATCGAATCCAGATCTCCTGCACTGAAGGCACATTCTTTACCACCTGAGCCACCAGGGAAGCCCAAGAATACTGACGTAGGTAGCCTATCCCTTCTCCAGGGTAACTTCCTGACCCAGAAATTGAACCCAGGTCTCCTGCATTACAGGCAGATTCTTTACAAGCTGGGCTACCCAGGAAGCCTGTGGTAAAATATATTTTAACATAAAATTCATCATTTAGCATGAAATTTATACTCTTCTCAACGTCCGGTTCAATCGTGCTAAGGACATCCTCATTGTTTCATTGTGAAATCTCCACAACCCTTTCATCCTGTAAAACTAAAACTCCATATTAAGAATGTCCCATCCCTCAGCCTCTGACAACCACAATTCTAACTTCTATCTTTTCCACCTTCTGTCTAGAATTTAATGACTCTCGGTACCTCATATAAGTGGAATCATACAATATTTGTTTTTTTGTGACTGGCTTATTTCACTTAGCATAATATCCTCAAAGTTCATCTGTCTTGTACATATGTCAAAAGTTCCTTCCTCTCTCAGGCGGATTATCCATTTTAATATATACCACATTTTATTGATCTATTCATCTGTAGAAGCACACTTGGATTGCTCCCACCTATCCGCCACTGTGAATAATGCTGCTGCTTTCATCTTTTAAAAGTTTGTCGCAAAGTTCACCCCAGAGAGAAGCCAGGAAGAACCTGTATTTGGGAGTCTGGAGTAATCCTAAAATGAAAGAAAGCACTTTCTGTCAGCTATCATCAAGAATGAAAAGAAGTGTAAGCCTCAGATTTATCTTGCCACACAATAATTTGAGGGCAGAATGCTCTGTTCTCACAGAGAAGAGCTGATTTTAAAGTGTCTCTCTTTTTTTCTGACTAAAATAATAATACCTGATTATGAAAATAATATATGTTCACTGCAGAAAATTTTGAAACCACAAAAGGGATATAGAAGACTATTAAAATTGTCCATAAACAGTCAGACAACAAATGTCCAGTATATTCAATATAGTGGTTTTCTTCTAGTTTTGCCTGCAATATTATATAAATTTATATAGAAGCCATGTAGTATATACATAGCCATATGCAATTTTTAAAAACCAACTAGAATCATAATGCATATAATTTTGTATCCCTTTTCCTTTACAATACCATATTGCATTGTTAGTGTTTTCTCAAGTTACTAAAATTCTTTGAAATGTGTATATAAAATTCCATTCCATGGATATATCATCACAAACAATTTCCCTAGTTTTGTGTTTGCTTTTGATTGCAGTACGTGTTGCTCAGTTGCTCAGTCGTGTCTGACTCTTTGCAGCCCCACGGACTTCAGCACACCAGTGTCCGTGTCCGTATGTGTTGTTCAGTTGCTCAGTCGTGTCTGACTCTTTGCAGCCCCGTGGACTGCAGCACACCAGTGTCCGTGTCCGTGCGTGTAGCTCAGTTGCTCAGTCGTGTCTGACTCTTTGCAGCCCCATGGACTGCAGCACACCAGTGTCCGTGTCCGTGCGTGTTGCTCAGTTGCTCAGTAGTATCTGACTCTGTGCAGCCCCACGGACTGCAGCACACCAGTGTCCGTGTCCGTGCGTGTTGCTCAGTTGCTCAGTCGTGTCTGACTCTGTGCAGCCCCATGGACTGCAGCACACCAGTGTCCGTGTCCGTACGTGTTGCTCAGTTGCTCAGTCGTATCTGACTCTTTGCAGCCCCATGGACTGCAGCACACCAGTGTCCGTGTCCGTACATGTTGCTCGGTTGCTCAGTCGTGTCTGACTCTTTGCAGCCCCACGGACTGCAGCACACCAGTGTCCGTGGCCTTCACTATTTCCCAGAGCCTGCTCAAACTCACGGCCATTGAGTTGGTGACACCATCCAAACACCTCATCCTCTGTTGTCCCTTTTGCTCCCTGCCCTCAATCTTTCCCAGCACCAGGGTCTTTTCCTGTGAAGTCAGTTCTTCACCTCAGGTGGCCAAAGTATTGGAGTTTCAGCTCCACCATCAGTCCTTCCAGTGAATATTCAGGGTTGATTTCATTTAAAATTGACTGAACTCTCAAGAATATTCTCCAGCACCATGGTTCGAAAGCATCAATTCTTCAGCATTCAGCCTTCTTTATGGTCCAACTCTCACATCCATACATGACTACCGGAAAAACCATAGCTTTGACTATATGGACCTTTGTCAGCAAAGTGATGTCTCTGCTTTTTAATACACTGTCTAGGTTCGTCATAGTTTTTCTTCCGAGAAGCAAGCTTCTTGAATTCACGGCTGCAGTCACCACCCACAGTGATTTTGAAGCCCAAGAAAATAAAGTCTGTCACTATTTCCATTGTTTTCCCATCTATTTGCCATGAAGTGATGAGACTGGATGCCATGATCTCAGTTTTTTGAATACTGAGTTTTAACCTCGCTTTTTCAGTCTCCTCTTTCATCTGCATCAAGAGGCTCTTCAGCTCTACTTTGCTTTCTGCCATAAGGGTGGTGTCATCTGCATATCTCAGGTTATTGATATTTCTCCTGGCAATCTTGATTCCAGCTTGTGCTTCATCCCTCCCAGCATTTCTCATGATGTACTCTGCATAGAAGTTAAATAAGCAGGGTGACAATATACAGCCTTGACGTACTCCTTTCCCAATTTGGAACCAGTCTGTTGTTCCATGTCCAGTTCTAACTGTTGCTTCTTGACCTGCACACAGGTTTCTCAGGAGACAGGTAAGGTAATTTGGTATTTCCATTTCTTTAAGAATTTTCCACTGTTTGTTGTGATCCACACAGTCAAAGGCTTTAGTGTAGTCAATAAAGAAGCAGATGTTTTTCTGGAATTCCTTTTGCTTTTTCTATAAGCCAACAGATGTTGACAATTTGATCTCTGGTTCCTCTGCCTTTTCTAAATTGCATTACAAGCCTGCTGCTGCTGCTGCTGAGTTGCTTCAGTCGTGTCTGACTCTGTGCGACCCCAGAGATGGCAGCCCACCAGGCTCCCCCATCCCTGGGTTTCTCCAGGCAAGAACACTGGAGTGGGTTGCCATTTCCTTCTCCAATGCATGAAAGTGAAAGTGAAAGTGAAGTCACTCAGCTGTGTCCAACTCTTAGCGACCCCATGGACTGCAGCTCACCAGGCTCCTCCGCCCATGGGATTTGCCAGGCAAGAGTAATGGAGTGGGGTGCCATTGCCTTCTCTGGCATTACAAGCCTAAATGCAACTAAATCATGGCAGATTGTTATTTTGATATATCTGAACTCACTTTATTAAGAAACATATTATGTTAGCTTTGGCTTTTGATTCTATGGCGTGTGTGCATGCTAAGTCACTTCAGTCATGTCTGACTCTGCGACTCTACACACTGTACCCCGCCAGGATCCTCTGTCTATGGAGTTCTGCAAACAAGAATACTGGAGTGGGTTCCCATGCCCTCCTCCAGAGGATCTTCCCAACCCAGGTATCAAACCTGAGTCTCTTATGTCTCCTGAATTGGCAAGCGGGTTCTTTACCACTGGTGCCACTTGGGGAGACCTTGATGCTATCGCATAAGCAAAATTGGGTGTTAATCTTTCTTAAGTTTTGTTATCAAAGTTACATTGGTTTCATAAAATTGTTTGGAAAGTTTTCCAATAAATTTTCTATCTTATTTACATCCACTTTTTATAAAAATTAATATTTCCTTACCTTTGTCTCTTTTTGCAAAGAAGCATGTCATGAGTTTACCAATTCTTCTTTTTGTTTATTAATCTCTCCTTTCACCTTTATCAATTCCATGGTTCAGTCTTTCTCCAGTTTCTCTGCTTGAGTTTTTTCTTTTTCTTTTGGGGATTTTCTAAATGAACTATAATACACTCACACAGAATGTACAAATATATATATAAAGCTCGAGTATGATCATCCAAATTCCACTTGCTTCTTATAAGAAGAAAATAATAGTCAAATTGAACATTGTTCTATGGATAGTTGAGAAGGCACAACTTTTGTTTGTGGAGCAGAAATTCTGATGTATATACATTAAATTAATCTTAATGATTATGCATTTCAAAATATATTTGTATATATTCTTCTAATTATTTTAGAACTATTTTGGTTGCAAGTGAGAAATTCCACATGAACATTCTTAGAAGAAAGGAGGATTCATTGGCTATACTGACTGGAATTCCTTTGCTGGCAATCAAAAACTTCTAAATTCACTATAAGGCATTCTGGGAAGATTTCTCAATCTGTCTTCCATGTTACTGGTGTATTTTTTTTTTTGGCCAACTTTGCCCTTTACTCACTTCTGTGTAGATTTTAATTCCGTGTATGTGTTTGGGTTTTTGTACACTCTTTTTTTTTCTCATTTCAATCAGTTTTCTCCCGTTTGTATCTTTCTGTCATGTTATTTCAGTTCTCTCCACAAAGAAATCATGTCCTTGGGTATCTTTTTGAATATTTCCAGCAAATACGTTACACAATTTTAATGTAGGCCTTAGCGACAACTTTTTCCCATATCAGGAACTTCCTTTGAATATTGAAAAGTGGTGTTCCTTTGCCATATGCTACAGCACGTTTTCATGTACCCAGAATTTTTTCTGTCTGACCCTGTTGGGATTTGTAGAACACTATTGTTTGAACCCTGGATTTTCCAATAGACTGAACGAATGTCCTTGACTATCCTCTAAAATAGTGCCTGCTGACCAGGGAAGGTACCATTCCAGAAGGAAAATGCGGGGAGGGAGCTCAGTCTGGCAGGCAGGCAGGCAGAAGAATGTCCCTTCCAAAGACGCCCATGCCCTAATCCTTGGGATTTATGAATTTATTACATTAAATGGCAAAAAGAACAGATATGATGAAGGTAAGTGTCCTTGAGATGGAGAGATTATCCGGGGTTATGTTTAAAAGCAGAGAATCCTTCCATCTCTCCAAGCAATAGTCAAAGAGGGATATGATGATTGAGGGACCAGAGGGATTTACACAGCAAGGGCTCAACCTGTTGTTACTGACTGCTCCGTGGAAGGAAATCTATGACAAACCTAGACAGCATATTAGAAAGCAGAGACATCACTGCCGACAAAGTCCACATAGTCAAAGCTATAGCTTTTCCCAGTAGTCATGTATGGGTATGAGAGTTGGACCATAGAGAAGGCTGAGTGCTGAAGAATTGATGCTTGCAAACTGTGCTAGAGAAGACTCTTGAGGGTCCCTTGGACTGCAAGGAGATCTAACAGTCAACCCTTAAGGAGATCAACTCTGAGTATTCATTAGAAGGACTGTTGCTGTTGGTGAAATTGAAGCCTGATACTTTGGCCACCTGATGCAAAGTGCTGACTCATTGGAAAAGACACTGTTGCTGGGGAAAACAGGGCAGGAGGAGAAGGCGACGACAGAGGATGAGATGGTTGGATGGCATCACTGACTCAAAGGACATGAGTTTGATCTAACTCCGGGAGGTTGTGGAGGACAAGGAAGCCAGGCAATGCTGCAGTCCACGTGTTTGCTAAGAGTTGAACACGACTTATCAAGTGAATAACAACAAAAGCAAGGACTATGGGGAGCCAATGCTCACAAGGCCCAAACTCCCCTGGCGTGCTGCAGTCCACGGGGCAGCAGAGAGTCAGACAAGACAGCGACTGGACGACAATGGGGAGCCAATGCTCACAAGGCCCAAACTCCCCTGGCGTGCTGCAGTCCACGAGGCAGCAGAGAGTCAGACAAGACAGCGACTGGACGACAACAACAACTACGTCTATATATGGGCTTGACAGGCTACTGTCCACGGGGTCACAAAGAGTCGGACGTGACTGAGTGCCAGACACACACACACACACACACACACACACACACACTTTGCTGTTCAACAGAAATTAACAAAACATTGTAAATCAAATATGCTTCAATAAAATTTTAAAAAGATTCAGTCCATCATCATCAATAAAACAGTTGAAATTTCACCTGGGCTTTAGCCACTGTTCCTCTCAGTTTAAGTCTATGGGGCCCTTGAATTCTTTCTCCTTTTCTGTCTTTATGAGCCTTTTAACAGGGATTTTTAAGTCAGCCTATCACACATCTCTGGACAGTGCCTTTGTGAACCCAAATTGTAGACTGCTTTTAAAGGCAATATTTTAACATAAGATATAGAAATTAAATGAGAGAACAGTCTTATATACATAATTTAGATATGCAATTTTTCTTGTCTTAATGCATATATAAATAAATTGATAATTGGATGTCAGGAGTTGTCTACAAATGTGACACTTTTTATGACACTACAGAATTTGGAAGGGATAGCATTATATTTGAAGGAATAGGATTATGTCCTTTAAGTATCGTTGATAGAATAGTATTTCAACTTATGGTGTTTTAAAGTGAATTTTAAATTCAATTTAATGTCTAGTTAATTGATTAAATACAGTGTAACATCTAACATGCTTCAGATGAGCCAAGTTAAATGGCAAGCTGCATGTTATTCCTTATTAATCATTTTTAACAACTAAACAATAGTTGAAAACAGGTGATCTTTGAAAGATCTGTGAGTTAGAAAGTAAATAGAAGCATAATATGTCAATTCGCCAGCTTCATGAGGCCAACTCATTTCTAAGGAATTAGATTTCAATGAAGACCCATCAGTTAAAGATAACTACTGAAATTTGAAACAAAAACACAGGAATGAAATATTGGCACTATCCCTAATATATCTAAGAAATGTTTCTTTTCATTGGAATACAACATTGTGGCAATTCGGAATGAAAATTACTCCATTCAGTCACCTATTAAACATTTGGTCGTATTATGCTGTACATTACTTGAGGCTTCATCCGTAAGATAAAATTCCCAAAGTAATTTTTCTAACTGAGTCTATAACTCTTTCATCACCCTCATCCCTGAATATGCATGACTTCCCATTACTGTTTATAGTTAGGACTTCTGTCTTTGCAGTATATGGGCACAAAAAGCTATGTTATATTTGCCATGGGAACTATAATTTTTAAGGCCCCTGTGCTTGTAAAATCTTTACCTTTATTATATTACTGTAATGTAGATTTTGGATTTTATAGAGGATCGCATATTGAGGGAGCACAGCGTTGCACCAGTGAATGGTCTGAACTGTTAGTTACACGATGTTGTGGCTTGTTAAAGCAACAGTTGGGGAGCTCATGCGTGTTACAGGCAATTGACCAGCTTCTGAGGTTGGCTTCCTTGTGCTTACCTTCATTCGTGACTCTCCGTGTTTTACTCTTTCCTTGTATTAGAATTACCTCCCACTAGAGTAAGCAGAGTGCATTTCCACACAGTGTTGATACTGGACTCAGCCCTATGACTTCCTTAGTCAATCTAACATGGAAAGGAGTGCTGGTGTGCCAGTTTTGAGCTAAAGCCTTAAGAATTATTGAATGTTTCTGCTTGTTCTTCTTGTAATTTTGCCACCCACATGACCAGAACATGAACTGTGTGCCCCTGTGTAGCTGCTGGCCTCAGAATGAAGATGTGTGAATAGCCTGAATCCAGCCCAAAGTTTGGAGTCCAGCCTACCCAAGCTTGGCCAAGCTCAGCCCAAACAAGAGCATGTGAACCACAACCAATCTGCGATTCCTACATGAGAAAAAGAAATGCTTTTGTAAATCACTGAGATATTGGAGTTGTTTGGCATGTAGCATGGTTGCAACAATGGCTAATTAATGCCTCTTCCACTGTTGATGGCTCTCATCATTTGTCCCCCTGTGTGCGTGCTTAGGGCTTTTGGCGGCTGTCCAAATGAATGGAATCAACTGGAGATGCCAAGGACTACATGAGACATTTTTGCTGGGAATTCCCAAGCTAGAAAGAGATGTTGCATACCTCTAATGTTCATATTTCAGTCATCATTTTGAAGGGCTTCTAGAGGGGCATTCAGCCTAAAAAGATGGTGATTTGGCATTCAACTATTCTCTGTTGATGGAGAAGGCTATGACACCCCACTCCAGTACTCTTGCCTGGAAAATCCCATGGATGGAGGAGCCTGGTAGGCTGCAGTCCATGGGGTCGCGAAGAGTCGGACATGACTGAGCGACTTCACTTGCACTTTTCACTTTCATGCATTGGAGAAGGAAATGGCAACCCACTCCAGTGTTCTTGCCTGGAGAATTCCAGGGACTGGGGGAGACTGGTGGGCTGCCGTCTATGGGGTCGCACAGAGTCGGACACGACTGAAGCAACTTAGCAGGAGCAGCAGCAGCATTCTCTGTTGATGAGTTATAAGTCACCCATTCAGATTGTAAGGACTTCGGTGAAATACTCTTCCTTTTCAAACATGCATCTGGAGCATTTACATATTTGAGCAAGTATCTGGACTTTCTCATTGGATTAGCATGTGAACCTAACCAAGCATCTTCATTTGAGTGAACCAAGTGCTCATATGGTATATACACCAAGGCCTGCTGGTGGTGAACAGACTTTAGGAGAACCCCCAGTTATCCCTGCCTCCTGACACATGTGTCCTGTGTAAAATCCTCCCTTTAAGTGTAGAAGGGACTTGTCACATGTTTCTAACAAAAGGCATGGTAAAGATGATGCAATATCACTTCCATGATTGTTGCATAGGTTTGTGAAATCTGCTTGTTAGGACACCCTCTCTTGCTGACTCTGATAAATCAAGCTGTTATATGATGAGCAGCCCTTTGAAGAGGCCCACCTGGCAAGGAACCGAAGCCCTGGTCTTACACCTGGCAAGGAACTGAACTCTGGCAGCAAACACGTGAGCCCAGAAACAGATCTTTCCCCAATGAAGCCTTGAGGTGAGACCAAAGCCTCTGCCAACACCTTGATTTGCAAGTGGGTGAGAGATCCCAGAGAGCCTAGGAAAACCACTTACAGACTCGGGACCTACAGAAGCTGTGAGATTATGAATGTTTGTTGTTCTAAGCAGCTATGTTTGTGGTAATTTGTTACACTGCAATAAGATGAATAGAACACTGTTCAACCATGTAGCAAGACGATGATTTCCATAATGTGATACAGATTTACTTTTATTCACAGCAAACATTTATTGAATACCTGCCAGATGCGAAGTGCCTAAAACACTGCCAATACAGAGATGAGTAAGACATACTGTTCGCCCTGGACTGGAGCTCACTGTTAAGGCAAGGTCAGACACCAAGCATCTGGCCATCACACAAGGCACAAACAGGATAGCAGGGATATGAACTAAATGATATAAGTCATGTTGCTTATTGATGCTTTTCTTGGCATATTCTAAGCCTGTGCCTGGAGAAAAAATGAAAGGGTCCTGTATGGAACACAGATACCATAAGCTCACGTCCAAAGGTGTTACCACGGAGCCCTCTGCATGCACCTGCCCAACTACCCAATGGGCATCATTGCTACCACAGAGAACAGAGGCTTCAAAGAAATAGCCCTATATGATTGTGATCATGACTCCTTCCACAAAACAATTGAAAATCAGCACTGATTATCTCCCTCCTATAAGTTCTTTCTCCTTATAGGATAATATGTTTGGATATGGTCCTTTCAAAGTAACAAAGTTAAGACCTTACTTTTCAGTTCAGTCAGTTCAGTCGCTCAGTCGTGTCCGACTCTTTGCGACCCCACGAATCGAAGCACGCCAGGCCTCCCTGTCCATCACCAACTCCCAGAGTTCACTCAGACTCACGTCCATCAAGTCAGTGATGCCATCGAGCCATCTCATCCTCTGTTGTCCCCTTTTCCTCCTTACCCCAACCCCTCCCAGCATCAGAGTCTTTTCCAATGAGTCAACTCTTCGAATGAGGTGGCCAAAGTACTGGAGTTTCAGCTTTAGCATCATTCCTTCCAAAGAACACCCAGGGCTGATCTCCTTTAGAATGGACTGGTTGGATCTCCTTGCAGTCCAAGGGACTCTCAGGAGTCTTCTCCAACACCACCATTCAAAAGCATCAATTCTTTGGCGCTCAGCCTTCTTCACAGTCCAACTCTCACATCCATACATGACCACTGGAAAAACCACAGCCTTGAATAGACGGACCTTTGTTGGCAAAGTAATGTCTCTGTTACTTTTAGTGCTATGCCATTTAGGCATATCAGTGGATATGTCATAGATATTGGGGCAGTATAACAAAAATATCTTTGATTTTTGATGTCTGAAGTCCAGAATTTTCTGTTTTGTGCATGCAAACAATGAACCCCAATCATTATGGTTTTATCTAGAATAATTAGCTTTTCCTACAGACTACAGATTTTTTTTTCTGATGAAGACTCCAAATACAAAATAAAAAATAAAACCTATTTTTAATTGAATCATTAAATAGCTTACTTAACAGTGGATTATCTCAATTAATGCTCACACACCCTGATAAATTAAAAACTATTATTAGCTCATCTCACAGATGGAACTGGAGTCATAGAGACGGAGTGGTCTAAGCAACTTGGTTGAGATTCCATTATTATCAGGTAAGGACAACTGGGTTTGAACTTGAACTATTCTAACTCCTGGTCCTGTGCACTTAACCTCCTGTCTATAGTGCTTCCTAGTGCCTATGACTGCTCTGAGATTTTTAAGAGCAACTTTGAGGATCAGTTCAGTTCAGTCACTCAGTCATGTCCGACTCTTTGTGACCCCATGGACTGCAGCATGCCAGGCCTCCCTGTCCATCGCCAAGTCCCAGAGTTTACTCAAACTCATGTCCATTAAGTTGATGATGCCATCCAACCATCTCATCCTCTGTCGTCCCCTTCTCCTTCTGCCCTCAATCTTTCCCAGCATCAGGGTCTTTTCCACTGAGTCAGCCCTTTGCATCAGGTGGCCAAAGTATTGGAGTTTCAGCTTCAACATCAGTCCTTCCAGTGAACACTCAGGACTTTGAGCATGGGTGATAATAAAAAGCGTAATGCTGCAAACATAGGTCTTGCAGTCTCAAAGTAGTTGATGTTCCTAATAGATCCATAATGTTGACATCATTTCCAAGGGCATGTGCATTGATCTATTTGTGTTCTAACATTTTATCCAGACAGTCTTTCATGAGATTATCCCCATAACAATTTAGTTAACAGAATATAATGTTACATATTATATCAGGTATGCAGCTTTCAAAAAGAGATTTTAAAAAATTCAGTGGCTTCAATAAGGTAGAAATACCTTTACCTCTGATTTAAAGGTCAAGGGTTAGTCAAGGTTGGGCAGGCAGCGCTCTGTGAGACAACTCATGGATGCAATTTCCTTCCATCTTGCTGCTCTGCCCCTTGAAGGGTGGGTCAGCACCCCATTTGTGTGCCAGCTGGCATGAATGGAGGAGAGGCAGTTCAGGGCAAGGTACTTCCTTTAAGCAAGTATTGTGCAAATTGCACACATTGTCACCTGTAGGCTCCACAATGAAAACAAAGTCACATGGCCAAACCCAGCCACAAGGCAGAATGGGAAATGTAGTCTTCAGACAGGTGGCCATGAGCCCAGCTAAAGCTCAACTCCAGTGAAAGAAGCTGAAAATAAATTTGGAAGGAAAGAGGAACCAGCCGCTTACCATACATAGATATGTAGACCCTATATAGAAATCAATTTCTGGTTTCTGCACTGGGGTGTGTGTGTGTAGGTTCTCTTTTGAATAATATCTACGATTAGAACGCAAGTTAAAATGACTTTAAAGCTTGATATCTGATCAATTATTTTTGTGCGTACTGATAACACTGCCTCTTTAATAATAGGGTTAGTAAATGGATAGTTGCTTTATATTAGGTAAGAACATTCTGAAATTATGTATAAGATTTGTTGAGTAATGGAAGGAATGCTGTGAGCATGGATTGTTCTGTCGCCAAGTATCCCTCTCCCAATCTGACAAATGTGTGTGTATGTGTGTGCTCAGTCGCGTCCCACTCTTTTTGACCCCATGGACTGTAGCCCACCAAGCTCCTTTGTCCATGGGATTTTCCAGACAAGAATACTGGAATGGGTTGCCATTTCCCACCCCAGGGGATCTTACCGACCCAGGGACCGAAAGCGTGTCTTTAGCATCACCTGCGTTGTCAGAGTCTTTTCCACTGTGCCACCGGGGAAGCCCTAATCCCACAAGTAGCCACGAGCTTCCCTGTCCCACCCCTTGTGGTTGTCCGTGGGTGAGGGGGATACTCCACAAGTGCCTTCTGAGGGAAGAAACCTTAAGTAGTTCTCTCTGCATGCAACTGCTCAGGCTTGGTATTACCACAGTGTAGATTCCATCTGATGATCTCAGCCCTGGGGCCCCAGTAACGTTGTTGCCATAACCTTGGCTGTCTGTGCACTAATGCTGAATAGAAATATGGATACAGAGTTTTGGGAGAGAAAAAGAGAAGCTTTATTTCTTTGCCTGGTAAAGAAGGAACAAGCCTACTAGCACCTCAAGAGCTGTGTCCCACACCCTTCCCTGGGGAATTAAGAGAGGTTTTATAGCTGGGGCTCATGGTCTGGGACGGAGAAGGTAATGGCACCCCACTCCAGTGCTCTTGCCTGGAAAAATCCCATGGACGGAGGAGCCTGGTGGGCTGCAGTCCATGGGGTTGCTAAGAGTCGGACACGGCTGAGCGACTTCATTTTCACTTTTCACTTTCATGCATTGGAGAAGGAAATGGCAACCCATTCCAGTGTTCTTGCCTGGAGAATCCCAGGGACCGGGGAGCCTGGTGGGCTGCCGTCTTGGGGTCGCACAGAGTTGGACACGACTGAAGTGACTTAGCAGCAGCATGGTCTGGGGTAGGTGATAATGACAAAAGTAATGAAGGTCTTACTTTACTCCTCTTGCTGCAGAGTTTTGAAACTGCCACTATTGACATCAGGCAACTTGGTGACTTGGTCTGTTGTCTCTGGGGTTATTGGCCGTGACCTTCCTTCTGAAAGGAAGAATTCTATAGGAGATTGTTACAAGGGACTGTGGGGGAATGTGAACACCAGGTGCGGGGTATAACTCACATAGAATCAGAGCATGATTAAGGAATTTTGTGAAAGATAACTAGTGCACAGTGAATTGGTAGTAGTTAACATAAAACTAGGCTTGCTTAACTCTTTCAGGCCAGCTGATGCTGCTTCTCCAGCCTGTTCATTGTTTCCTTATTTTCCTTGTTTATCAGAAAAGTCTCATTTCTAGTTTAGAAAAAGTCTCATTTCCGTTTTTGCTGCAACAGCATGACGTGTGTCTTCCTGTTTGTCCTCAGAGACTAGAAATGGTTTCTAGCCTGATCAGACCCTGACTGATGAGACAGCCTACACCATTGGGTTTTTACAATTTTAGCTATGCACAAAGACTAACTAGCTGCCTTTTAATCCCAATTCTCAATTCTCTCAGAAAAGAGAAGCTGATTGGCCTTGTTCATTTCAGGTTCTCGATGGGGATTTGAGGTGGGGAGAAGGGAGAGGTGATTGAAGGTAGGTTGGAAATATTTATTGTGAACTACATGAACAGCCCCCGTAGTATCTGCTATAGGAACATATGGGGAGGGGGAGACTCAAATGGCCCATGTTTAGTAATTTTTATTATTAACATAACAATCTTTATTATATTCTCAATTATCTTCGTAGTCAAAATTACTGTTAATCTTTCTTATTTTCTTAGTAGCGAAAGGCTTTAAGCATGTTGTTATCCCTACCTGGATTCAGTTCAGTTCAGGTGTCACTCAGTCATGTCCGACTCTTTGCCATCCCATGAATTACAGCACACCAGGCCTCCCTGTCCATCACCAACTCCCAGAGTTCACTTAGACTCACGTCCATCGAGTCAGTGATGCCATCCAGCCATCTCATCCTCTGTCGTCCCCTTCTCCTCCTGCCCCCAATCCCTCCCAGCATCAGAGTCTTTTCCAATGAGTCAACTCTTCACATGAGGTGGCCAAAGTACTGGAGTTTCAGCTTTAGCATCATTCCTTCCAAAGAAATCCCAGGGCTGATCTCCTTCAGAATGGACTGGTTGGATCTCCTTGCTGTCCAAGGGACTCTCAAGAGTCTTCTCCAACACCACAGTTCAAAAGCATCAATTCTTTGGTGCTCAGCTTTCTTCACAGTCCAACTCTCACATCCATACATGACCACTGGAAAAACCATAGCCTTGACTAGTTGGCAAAGTAATGTCTCTGCTTTTCAATATGCCATCTAGGTTGGTCATAACTTTCCCTCCAAGGAGTAAGCATCTTTTAATTTCATGGCTGCAGTCACCATCTGCAGTGATTTTGGAGCCCCCCAAAATAAATCTGACACTGTTTCCACTGTTTCCCCATCTATTTCCCATCAAGTGATGGGACCAGATGCCATGATCTTCGTTTTCTGAATGTTGAGTTTTAAGCCAACTTTTTCACTCTCTTCTTTCACGTTCATCAAGAGGCTTTTGAGTTCCTCTTCACTTTCTGCCATAAGGGTGGTGTCATCTGCATATCTGAGGTTATTGATATTTCTCCCAGCAATCTTGATTCCAGCTTGTGCTTCTTCCAGCCCAGCATTTCTCATGATGTACTCTGCATAGAAGTTAAATAAGCAGGGTGACAATATACAGCCTTGACGGACTCCTTTTCATATTTGGAACCAGTCTGTTGTTCCATGTCCAGTTCTAACTGTTGCTTCCTGACCTGCATACAAATTTCTCAAGAGGCAGGTCAGGTGGTCTGGTATTCCCATCTCTTGAAGAATTTTCCACAATTTATTGTGATCCACACAGTCAAAGGCTTTGGCATAGTCAATAAAGCAGAAATAGATGTTTTTCTGGAACTCTCTTGCTTTTTCCACCATCCAGCTGATGTTGGCAATTTGGTCTCTGGTTCCTCTGCCTTTTCTAAAACCAGCTTGAACATCTGGAAGTTCAGGGTTCACATATTGCTGAAGCCTGGCTTGGAGAATTTTGAGCATTACTTTACTAGCGTGTGAGATGAGTGCAATTGTGTGGTAGTTTGAGCATTCTTTGGCATTGCCTTTCTTTGGGATTGGAATGAAAACTGATCTTTTCCAGTCCTGTTAACCTGGGGTTAGCTGCCTTTTAACAATGGGTCTGGGAGATGGAAAGGTTTTCAAAAAAAATGTAAAATACCAGAGAATGAGAGAAGTTAGATTTTTTTGAGATGATTCGTATCTCTGACCTGTAGCTCTAGCCTGAGGGTGGGCCAGGTGAAATCCTAGAATGGGGGTAGGTTTCAGTTCAGGCCCTCGGGATGGAGACACCAAGATGGGAGTGGATGTCCAAAAATTTGAAAGGATACCAGTGAAGAATAAAAGGAAAGAAGCAGGGGCAGGGGGAGAGACCACGATGATGCAGGTATGACACCTGTGAAAAGTTCAAAGGGAAGGAAGGGAAGCTTAATTAAGAAAGCCCCAAGACTGCAGGCAGTTCTGAGACAGTTTGGCCAGACCTGTGGGGAATCCTTGAGCCAGAGCCGCCCATTAGAGGACATCTGCCTGAGTTGCCCTGCTGTGCAGTCAGTGGCTGACAGGAGGAGTGTGGTCTCATAAACACGATGAGGGGTCAGAGGGCAGAGAGAGTCTTTTCTAAGTCACATAGGGGAAGGATTGTTCTTTGCCATAAGCCATTTCCCAGAATACAAACAGGTGGGGGGATTTCCTAATAGTCTCTGTTTTCCCTGAGTACAGGTTCTGGTAAATTTCAATGTTGTCACTGCAAAGCCTGTTTTTAAGGCCTAGACTTGGAACAGAATTTTTTTTTTTAATTGTTGAAAGCAGTGACAAGTCCAGCCCAGATCCAAGAGGAGATTACACAAGAGCATGACTCCTAGGGAGGCACGGTTCTGTGTAGGCACCAAGATAACAGTGTTCCTCAGATTCTGAACCTTGGCGTAGATAGAGTGAAATGTTCCTGGCGTATCTGAGGTGGCAGCTGCAGTTGTTGGGTGGGACCATCCACAGGTGTATGCAAGGGCAGGTGCAGAGAAGAGCCCATCAACATTGCAGACACACGAGAGTAGGCCGTGATTTTCCTGCTTCTCAGAAGCCCCTGTTAACACGGTTACATGCGTGTGCAGGTATGCGTGTATGTGTTCAGCTGCTCAGTCGTGTCTGACTCCTTGCAACCCCATGAAGCCCTCCAGGCTTCTCTGCCCATGGAATTTTCCAGGCAAGAATACTGGAGTGGGTTGCCATATCTTGTTTGATCAACATTTATCCTAACAGGGGTTCTGTTGCTGAACATCACCTCAATATTCACTGGTTTAACAGTAATGATGACTCATCTAGCCAGAGCTACCAGTTAGTTTTTACATTTTATTTAGTTTTTCCTGATTAAATCTGGCACAAGGAACTCACTTAACCTGTCCTGCTTTGACAACCAAATGCACTGACAGTGAGGGGACTCCCCTTAAGGGGAGGGTCTGTCAGTTCCCCAACGAAGGTCTTCCACCAGGGACCTTCCTCTGAAGCAAGCTAACCTTTGGAAATCTGACCTTTTTGTGCCTTGGTTTTCAGGACTCAACACTATCAATTTCCACTAGGCTCTTTGTGAAGATATGTAATAGAAGCCCATAAATCTCTGTAACTAGGTGAAGCATTTACCACCCTAATTAGCAATACCATTCCAAGCCTTTTCATTCAAAGGCTTTCAAATTGGGGAAACAAGCAAACAGCATCCCGCTGTTTAAATCTTGACTAAAAGCGAGTGGAGGACAACAACGCACAGGATTTACACAGTCAGTCCTCAAGCCTTTGTGGCGAGATCACCATGTTAAAGACATATACTGCCCTAAGTTATGAGGTAACATAGAGTCCAAGCCTAGTACTGTGGTTTGTAAAAAAACATCGTGTATTATTTCTCTAAGGGTTATTCTAAAGTGAGCAGTGAAGTGAAAGTCGCTCAGTCGTGTCCGACTCTTGCGACCCGAAGGACTGCAGCCCGCTAGGCTCCTGTGTCCATGGGATTCTCCAGGCCAGAACACTGGAGTGGGTAGACTTCCCCTTCTTCAGGGGATCTTCCTGACCCAGGGATGTTACCCAGGTCTCCGGCACTGCAGGCGGATTCTTTACCAGCTGAGCCACCAGGGAAGCCCTATACTAAAGTAGGTATGCACAAACTACTCTGCTGCTGCTAAGTCACCTCAGTCGTGTCCGACTCTGTGCGACCCCATAGACGGCAGCCCACCAGGCTCCGCCGTCCCTGGGATTCTCCAGGCAAGAACACTGGAGTGGGTTGCCATTTCCTTCTCCAATGCAGGAAAGTGAAAAGTGAAAGTGAAGTCGCTCAGTCGTGTCCGACTCTTAGCGACCCCATGGACTGCAGCCCACCAGGCTCCTCTGCCCATGGGATTTTCCAGGCAAGAGTACTGGAGTGTGGTGCCATTGCCTTCTCCGCACAAACTACTAATGACTCCCAAAGCAGAGTAGGGTACATCTCAGAGAGGAAGTGACAGAGTGGCTGGGTATTGAAGCATGAATAGGAGTCCACTCAGCTACAAGGCCCTGTCACAGGCCACAGGAAATGCAAATTCTCAGGCAGGAGGGCCAGCCTTTCAGACGGCCTCACCCTGGGAAGGTGGTGGTGAGCATGAGGGTCTGACATCCCGGGGGCGGATTCTCAGCCTCCAGCTGCGAGGTGTGGAAGGTAAAGATGGCAAAGGGAAGGAAGGGAAAGGGGAGAAACAAACGAAACGAGACCTCCCGCGCATGCGCGCCGGCAGCCGCTGCGGACCGCCCGGCCCGCGGATCCCTCTCAGCCTCGCGCCTCGCGGGCCCCACAGGCCCCCAGCGCGCCGCGCGCGCGCACTGTGCGGGCCCGGCGGGCGCATGCGCACTAGAGCGCGGGCGCCCGCGCCGCCGGGTGCTTAGAGGTGGAGCGCGCCCAGGGCGCGCGGCGGGGGGCGGCCGCCGTTACGGCGCGGGCGTGGTCACGTGGCCGCCGGCCCCCGCCACCGCCCCCCCCCCCCCCGCCCTGTTCCCTCTCTGGTCGGGTCAGGCGCGGCCGGCCCCGCGAGCTCCCGGCAGAGGCTGAGGGAGAGAGAGAGAGAGGGGAGGAGGACTCAGGGCGTAGGAGCCGGGGAGCCCTCCCGCGCCACAGGTAACGCCAAAGGACTACGGCGCTGACGGCCGTAAAGCAGCTTGGGCGCCCCGAGCGCCTCCGCCCTCCTCCAGTGCAGCCCCCGCGGGCAGTCGTTCTCCCCGGCCTCCCCTCAGCGTCTCCGGACGCGTCCCGCCCCCCCTCGCGCCGCCGCCACCGCTTTCCCCCGGGCGGCCCTGAGGTGTCGCCGCCGCGACAGGGGCTCGCAGTGCACCCCGCGTTGCGCGTCCCGGGGGGGGGGGGCGGGAGACTGGGCTCCCTCGCCCCGGGGCGGCGGGGCTGAGGCGCTGCCCCCCCGGCTTGCCGCCCGCCTCCCCGCCCGGTGGGGTCTCGGGTGAGACCAGGCTGAGCGCCGCGGCCGAGCCGTGCTCCGCTTCCTCCTTGGTCGATTTCCGGGTACCTTTTGGTGCCTTCGCGGGCCGGAAGCCAGACGGGCGCGGAGCCCCCAAACCTTGTAAAATGCATTCTCTAGAAGAGAGGACCCCCCCCCCCCCCAACCAGGAGGAAAACGTGAGCTTGTTTGAGTACGACTTGTTTCCTTCACCTGTAGGAACATGCAAGTTGAGGCCTCGCAGGATGTGAGAAAAACTGCAGAGGGTGAACGCTGATTTTTTTTTTTTTTTGGTAACACCCCATCCCACCCCCCTCCTTTTTCCTGGAGAACGGAGCTCAAACCTCTACAACAATTTCTTGATTCTGCAGGTGACCTAAAATTTGTTCAGTACTAGCTATTAAATAGTTTCGATTATAGGATATATGTTGAAAGTTCACATCTTTTAGATTTTTTGGGGGGAATAATTTTCTGGAAAGTTTAACTAGCCAACTCCAAATTCTAAGTACCGAAATTTTAGAATGCGGGTTGCACAACTTTGGGCCGGACGGTGGTTGTATTTCTAGACCTAGTCATTCTTTTTTATTCTTTGTCCCACAGTATACAGCCCCAATATATTACCATGTAGTCACTATATATAATAATATGAACATGCCGCTGTTTGTACACAGATTTTGACAGCATTAACTGTAGGCATTGTTGAAAGTAAACTTTTGAGCAGCTTTGATACAGTGATAAAGAATTTAATTTATGTATTAATTGTCTTAAGGAACTTTTCTGATTCCATGTCTTCCTGGTTTCCATGTTTTATCTCTAAATTCAGTTGTAAACGAACATTTTTCTACAGCTGTTTGCTATAGAGTCCTGTAGAGCCGTTCTTCTCAAACTTTAATGTGCCTGGGAATCCCTTGAGGCTCCTGTTTGAAAATGCAAATTCTGATTCAGTAGATCTGTGTTGCAGCTTGATATTTTGTGTTTCTTATAAACTACTTGCGGCTGGAGGAGGAACCGTTCTTGAGTAGCAAGGATGTATACTACTTGTTTGCTAAGAGATGAAATATATCAATGAATAAGTGCCTTTTAATAATTCACTTTTGGTGTACAGGTGGCTTGAGGTAAGAGACAAATGGTAGGATGAACCGAGGGAGCTTGCTTTGGGAAATCCCTTTACCGAAGAAGCCACGTCCAGGTCCCTGGGGAGGGGATAGCGGAACTGGGAGAACTCCCTCAACTAGGAAGAGTGCAGGTACCCTCTGTGCGCGCTCGCTGTGCTGCCTGCATCACCGGGCCTGTGCATACTCCCTGGAAGCTTTGTGTACTTCTCCCTGAAGAAGTTCACTTGCTCAGCAGCGGGTGGTTGGATTTTTAATCAACATAAAGACTGCATCATACTCTTTGGGATGAAAGTTTCTTTTATTGGTGAACGAATTGAGTGTGTGCTCCTTCTGTCACTTATTCAAATGCAACCTCAGCTGAGTAGCACATGCCTGAGCCTTGGAAGCAAACTTGTGAAAAATTTGGAGTCTCCACCTGTTGATTTTCCCTAAATATTAAAAAATGAAATTGAAAAGTTTACGTTAAAAAAAGTAATTGAAAAGTCATAGTTGTCACAGGTAACTTCATATAGTTCATGTACATAAAAATGGTTCTCAAGTTTAGAAAAAGTTTATGGAAGTATAACATCAACTACTTTTAGCACTGTAATTTTTACAGTTTTCATTCTCGTCCTTACTTTACCGTTGTTTCTTTTCTTGCTAAATATTATGACAGTACTTTTTTTCCTTCCAGTTTTATTGACATAATTGATAAACAGCTCGGTAAAGAATATGCCTGCAATGTGGGAGGCATCCACATTGGTTCCATCCCTGGGTTGGGAAGATCCCCTGGAGGAGGGCATGGCGTTCTTCCTTCCTGGAGAATCCCATGGACAGAGGAGCCTGGTGGGTTACAGTCCATGGTGTTACAAAGAGTCAGACATGACTGAGTGACTAACACATTATATAAATTTAAGGTGTAGTGCATAATGATTTGACTTACATCATGAAGTGATTATTACAATAAGTATAGTGAACATACATCATCTCATATAGATATTAAAGAAATAGAAAAAAAATTTGTTTTCTTGTGATGAGACCTCTTAGGATTTATTCTCAACAGCTTTCCTGTATAACGTAAAACAGTGTTAACTATATTTATCATGTTGTACGTTATAGCCCTAGTACTTATTTATCTTATAACTGGATGTTTGTACCTTTGTCTGTCTTCATCCAATTCCCCCATCCCTCCTGGCTCTGTTAACCACAAAGCTTGATCTCTTTTTCTGTAAATTTATTTTTGAAGTATAATTGACCCACAACCCTGTTATTACCTATTATACAACATCTAGTTGCAATATGTCACCCTACAAAGATATTGCATAGTTATTAATTATATTGCTCACACTGTTCATTTAAATGATTTTGCAGCTGGAAACTCTTAATCTCTCTCCCTGTTTCATTCCTCTTCCCACTTCCCTTGCAACCACCTATTTGTTTTCTGTATGTATATACCTCTGTTTTGATTTTGTTAAAAATCAAATGTTTGCTCACTTGATTTTATTAGGTTTGCTCATTTGTTTTGTTTTTGGATTTCACATTATAAGTGAAATCATGCAGTATTTGTCTCTCTCTGACTTGTTTCACTCAGTATAGTACTTTTCAGGTCATCTTGAATGGCAAGACTCCTTTTCATGGCTCAGTAACACTCCATTAGTGCTTTTGTTTTCTTCAGATAAATATCCTGGAGTGGAATAGCTGGATCTTTGGTACCTTTAATTTTTTGGATTCCTCAAGGGTTCCTTTTTCCCCACATCCTCACTGACACTTGTTATTTGTTGTCTTTTTGATCATAGCCATTCTGACAGATGTGAGGTGATATTTCAGTGCAGTTTTGATTTGCGTTTCTCTAATGTTTAGTGATGTTGAACAGGTTTTCACTTCCCTGTTGGCTGTATCATGTTTGGAAAAAATATCTGTTGAGATCTTGTGTACATGTTTCGATCAGGTTGTTTGCTTTTAGATACTGAATTGTATGGGCCCTTTTTAAGTTTTGGGTATTACATCCTGTATCAGATATATGATTTAGAAATATCTCCTATTCATTAGGCAGCATTTTCATTTTATTAGTAAATGTGATTTTGCCCCTCCTACCATCTTGTTGGGGCTTCTCCTTTGTCCTTGGACATGGGGTATCTTTTTTTGGTGGGATCCAACATTCTCCTGTTGATGATTGTTCAGTGGTTAGTTACAATTTTGGAATTCTCACAGGAGAAGATGAGCCCACGCCCCTTCCACCGTCTTGGTAGCTCTGACTTGTCTGACAGCTAGAGTGGTGGTATAGACCAAGAAGAGAAGGATGTAATAGAGGAAACTCTGGAAGACTGGTGTACTGGCATGGAACTCTTGTGACAGATACTTGCTGGTCAAGCTAATCCCACAGATAAGGAGGGATAACACCTGGCCTAGAGCCACAGAGATTACCACCCCCTGTTCAGCACTTTGCAGCTCCTCTGGCGCACGCTGGCCAGGGGTGAGGCAGACAGGCTCCGGCTGCTGCACCGCTTCCCTTGGCCAGCAGGTGCTCGATGGTGGTCACCTCATGGTTCAGTGAGGACTGTCTCCACAGAGCTGCAGCGTGGTGGTGATAAGAACGTCTATGCCGGGGAACTGCGTGGAGGACCTGGTCTGGCGGCCACGGACTGGAGAGGTAGTGCTGCTGGCCAAGCAGTGAGGTGCTGGTCATGGTACACACCCTCCTCCCCCAGCACAGGAGAGGGCTCTACACAGGGACATCACCAGATGGTCAACACCGAAATCAGATTGATTATATTCTTTGCAGCCAAAGATGGAGAAGCTCTACACCATCAGCAAAAACAAGACCAGGAGCTAACTGTGGCTCAGATCATAAACTCCTTATTGCAAAATTCAGACTTAAATTGAAGAAAGTAGGGAAAATCACTAGACCATTCAGGTATGACCTAAAGCATATCCTTTACGATTATACAGTGGAAGTGACAAATAGATCCCAGGAATTAGTTCTGATAGAGGGTCTGAAGAGGGTCTGAGGGATGGAGGTTCATAGCACTGTTCAGGAGAAGGTGACCAAAACCATCCCCAAGAAGAAGAAATGCAAAAAGGCAAGATGGTTGTCTGAGGAGGCCTTACAAATACTGAGAAAAGAAGAGACGTGAAAGGCAAAGGAGAATAGGAAACATGTATCCATCTGAGTGAGTTCCAAAGAATAGCAAGGAGAGAGAAAGCTTCCTCAGTGATCAGTGCAAAGAAATAGAAGAAAACAATAGAGTAGGAAAGACTAAAGTTCTCCTCAAGAAAATTAGAGATACCAAGGGAGCATTTTATGCAAAGATGGACACGTTAAAGAACAGAAATGGTATGGACCCAACAAAAGCCCAGATATTAAGAAGAGATGGCAGGAATACACAGAAGAACTTAACAAAAAAGATCTTAATGACACACATAACCACAATGGTGTGATCACTCACCTAGAGCCAGACATCCTGGCATGTGAAGTCAAGGGGACCTTAGGAAGCATCACTTCAAACAAAGCTAGTGGAGGTGGTGGAATTCCAGTTGAGCTATTTCAAATCCTAGAAGATGGTGTTGTTCAAGTGCTGCACTCAATATGCCAGCAAATTTGGAAAACTCAGCAGTGGCCGCAGGACTGGAAAAGGTCAGTTTTCATTCCAATCCCAAAGAAAGGCAATGCCAAAGAATGTTCAAATTATGGCATGATTGGACTCTTCTCACATGTTAGCAAAGTAATGCTCAGAATTCTCCAAGCCAGGCTTCAACATTATGTGAACCATGAATTTCCAGATGTTCAAGCTGGATTTAGAAAAGGCCAGAGGAACCAGAGATCAAATTGCCAATATCCGATGAATCAGAGAAAAAGCAAGAGAATTCCAGAAAGACATCTGCTTCATTGATTATGCTGCAGCCTTTGACTATGTGGCTCACAACAAACTGGAAAATTCTTCAAGAGATGAGAATACCAGACCACCTGACCTGCCTCCTGAGAAACCTGTATGCAGGTCAAGAATCAACAGTTAGAACTGGACATGAACAAATGAATGGTTCCAAAATGGGCAAGTAGTATGTCAGGACTGCATATTGTCACTTTGTTTTTTTAACTTACATGAGGGTGCTGCTGCTGCTAAGTCACTTCAGTCATGTCCGACTCTGTGTGACCCCATAGACAGCAGCCCACTAGGCTCCCCCGTCCCTGGGATTCTCCAGGCAAGAACACTGGAGTGGGTTGCCATTTCCTTCTCCAGTGCATGAAAGTGAAAAGTGAAAGTGAAGTCGCTCAGTCGTGTCCAACTCTTAGTGACCCCATGGACTGCAGCCTTCCAGGCTCCTCCATCCATGGGACTCTCCAGGCAAGAGTACTGGAGTGGGGTGCAATTGAGAGAACATCATGTGAAATGTTCTGCTGGATGAAGCACAAGCTGGAATCAAGATTGCCGAGAGAAATATCAATAACCTCAGATATGCAGACGACACCAGCCTTATGGCAGAAAGTGAAGAGGAACTAAAAACTCTCTTGATGAAAATGAAAGATGAGAGTGAGAAAGCCGGCTTAAAACTCAGCATTCAAAAAACTAAGATCATGGCATCTGGTCCCATCACTTCATGGCAAATAGATGGTGCTAACAGTGGAAAAAGTGACAATTATTTTCTTGGGCTCCAAAATCACTGTATATGGTGACCACAGCCACAAAATTTAAAGACGCTTGCTCTTTGGAAGAAAAGGTATGACCAACCTAGACAGCATATTAAAAAGCAGAGACATTATTTTATCAACAAAGGTCCATCTAGTCAAAGCTATGGTTTTTCCAGTAGTCATGTATGGATTTGAGAGTTGGACCGTAAAGAAAGCTGAACGCCAAAGAATTGATGCTTTTAAACTGTGGTGCTGGAGAAGACTCTTGAGAAGACTCTTGAGAGTCCTTTGGACTGCAGGAAGATCAAACCAGTCAATCCTAAAGGAAATCAATTCAGAATATTCATTGGAAGGACTCATGCTGAAGCCGAAGCTCCAAAACTTTGGCCACCTGATGTAAAGAGCTGACTCATTGGGAAAAAAGAAGCCGACTCATACTGGGAAAGATGGAAGGCAGGAGAAGGGGATGACAGAGGATGAGATGGTTGGATGACATCACCCTCTCAATGGACATCAGTTTAGGTAAACTCCAGGAGTTGGTGATGGACACAGGGCTGGTGTGCTGCAGTGCATGGGGTCTCAAAGAGTCAGACAGGACTAAGTGACTGAACTGAACTGTTATCTTTTTCTGGCCTTGGTATCAGGGTAACATTGGCTTTATGGAATGGGTTCAGAAATGTTTCTGCAGTTCTTTTTGGAATAGCTTATGAAAGATAGATGATAACTCTTGAAGTTTTTGGAAGGATTAGCTCTCTGATCCTGAACTTTTATTGTCAGGAGTTTTAAAGTTACTGATTCAACTTCATTAGTACTAATTTGTCTGTTTATATTTTTTATTTCTTATTGTTTTGTTTGGGAAGTGTACCTTTCTAAGAACTTGTCCATTTCTTTTCAGTTGTCCATTAATTGGTGTAATCCATTATGATTCTTTTTCTGGTGTTGGTTGTAACTTTTTTTATTTCTGATCTCCATCTGCATGGAGTGCCTTTTTTCATCCTCTTAACTTTCAGCCTGTGTGTGTCTTTACACCTGAAATGAGTCTCTGTAGGCAGCAGGTACATGGGTCCTATTTTGTGTCTGTTCAGCCACTCCTTGTCTTTTGATTGGAGCATGTAGTCCATTCACATTTAAAGTTATTATTTATAGTTGTGTACTTATTGCCATTTTGTAGTTTTCTGGTTTTTTTTTTTATACGTTTTTTGTTTCTTTTTTCTCCTTTTTATTTGATGACTGTCTCTAGTGTTATTTTTGTGAGTCTTTGCATGTGTATATAGAATAGACTTTTGGTTTATGAGTAATGTAAGGTTTATATGTTTGTATCTGTACATGTATACACATTTTTATCATATATATATGATTATTTTAAATTGATGATCTTTTAGGTTCTAATGCATTTTAACAACCCAGTATTTTTAAGCCTCTCCCTCCAGCTTACTGTTCGTGACGTTGACATCATGTTTTACATCCTTCTGTTTCGTGTATCCCTTAACTATTGTGGTTGATCTTAACAATTTTTGTCCTTTTACCTTCCTACTAGCTTCATAAGTGGTTGGTTGGCTGTCTTTACTGTTTATTTGCCTGTACCAACAACTTTTCCTTTTGTAATTTCTTTCATGTGTTTGTAACCTTTTTTTTTTTTTTTTTTGCTTAGTTGAGTCCTTGTAACATTTCTCCTGAAGCTGTTTAGTGGTGCTGAACTCTCAGCTTCTGCTTGCCTGTAAAACTTTTGGTATCTCCATCATATCTGAATGAAAGCTTTGCCAGGTTAGAGTATTGATTCTCCTTTTAAATATATTGTTCCACTTCTTTCTAGCCTTTAGAGTTTCTGCTGAAAAGTCACCTTAGAGCCTTATCAGACTTTTCTCATGTAACTTGTTGCTTTTTCCTCACTGCTTTTAATATTTTCTCTTAATCATTAGTTTTTGGCATTTTAGATACAGTGTGTCTTCTTATGATCCCCTTTGCCTTGATCCTGTTTAGGATTCCCAATGCTTCCTTAAGTTTGATGTCTCTTTCCTTTCCCAGGTTAGGAAAGCTTTTAGCTATTATATTTTCAAACATTTTATTTCCCTCCTTCTCTCTTCTCCATCTGGGACCAGTTTAATATGAATGTTGATACCCTTGATGTTGTTCTGCTGCTAAGTTGCTTCAGTCGTGTCCGACTCTGTGCGACCCCATAGACGGCAGCCCACCAGGCTCCCCCGTCCTTGGGATTCTCCAGGCAAGAACACTGGAGTGGGTTGCCATTTCCTTCTCCAGTGCATGAAAGTGAAAGTGAAGTTGCTCAGTTGTGTCCAACTCTTAGCGACCCCATGGACTGCAGCCTACCAGGCTCCTCAGTCCATGGGATTTTCCAGGCAAGAGTACTAGAGTGGGGTGCCATTGCCTTCTCTGTGATGTTGTTCTAGCAGTCTCTTAAACTTTCCTGATGGTGATTTCTACTACTTTGACTTCCAGCTCACTGATCCGTTCCTCTGTATCATTTATTGTACTGTTTATTCCTCCTCCTGTATTTTTCATTTCAGTTATTGTATTTTTCATTTCTGGTTCTCCTTTATATTTTCCAACTCTGTTAAAAAAATTCTGACTTTTTATTCTGTGTATTTAGTGGTCTCCCGAGTTATTTGATCATCTCTATAATCATTGCTTCTCTGGTGGCTCAGACAGTTAAGTGTCTGCCTGCAATGTGGGAGACCTGGGTTCCATCCCTGGGTGGGAAAATCATTACTTAACTCTTTTTTGGGTAGGTTGCTTATCCTCACTTAGTTCTTCTGGGGTTTATTTTGTTCCTTTATTTGGAACATATTCTGCCGTCACCTTATTTTGCCCAGTTTGCTGCTGTTATGTATCTGGTAAGTTGGGTACAGTTCCGATCTTGGAGAAGAGCCCTTTTGTAGGAGACATCATGTGTCCCAGCCCTGCACTCCCTCTGGTCACCAGAGCTGTATGCTCTAGGCGTCACCTCTGTGGGCTGTGTGCATCCTTCTTTGGTGTTGAGCAGACTGCTTTTGGTGGTCTGGTAGGCACAACTGGCCCCTGGCCTGGTTGGTGGGGCTGTGTCATGAGACACCTGGCTGTGGGTTCCTGGAGGTCCTGCAGCTAGTGCTGATTGACTGGTGGGTGGAGCTGGGTGCCTGGTGGGTGTGGGGCCAGGGGTCCTAGCTCTGGAGTCTGCTGGTGGGCAGGGCTGGCTCCTGACATGGCTAGCTTTGAGGTCTGAGGTGTTCCAGGGGTGCTGTATCGCAGGGTGACTGGCTCAGGGGTCCAGGGTGTCTTGGAGCTTGGGTCAACCTGCTGATGGTGGCGTTGGGGCCCTCAGGGGCTCCTGGGACCAGTCCTGTGCTACTGGTGGTTGGAGCCAGGTTCTGCGTTCTCCGGTCGAAGGGCTTTGGGTGTGAGAACTGGTGTGTGCCCACTGGTAAGGGTGGGAGCAGTTCCTGACACAGCTCGCTGTGGAGTCTGGGTTGTTCTGAAACTGCTATTGGCCTGCTGGCGGGTGGGGCTGGGGCCTAAGATGTCCTTGAGCCCCCCAGTGGTGGGTGAGTCCGCAGTTCGGGGTTAGCGCTGGCCCGCCTGTGGGTGGGTTGGTGTGAGAGTACTCTTAAGTACCAGGTACTGTCCTGAGCACTTCATATATCTTAATTCATTTGATGCTCACAAGAACCTTGAAGGAAATTGAAGCAGAGAGAGAGTAAAAGTCATATGCTAATACAGAGCTGGGATTCTGACCAACTCTAGAGTCCATGCTTTTAACAGTCTTTTCTTTGCTGCATTTTAGAAAAAAATAAATCAGCGATACTCTTTTAAATCCCCTTTTCCTAGTAGTACCGTTGAGAATTAAGAGGTTGACTTCGATTTTTGTTTGTAGGTAACTTATTGTACTGTTGAAAACTATGAGGATGACTTTCATTTTAAAACTCAAATTTGTCATTTTTTTTTTATTCACCCACTTCGAAATTAACTGCCTCAATGCTTGTAATTTTTTCTTTATAAGATATTGAAATTTGCAATGGTTTGTTTGTGCTTGTTTGCCATACTAGTCTCTTAAGTGTGTGTCATTGTTAAAAGTGAAAGTGGTATCTCTTTCCTTTTGAACCTGCAAGTTTTGAATCCTTCATTTTCTGCCAATGCCTATCTCCTCTCCCCAGCCTCCATGTATACGTGGTAGATTTATTATTCTAATATTGAACGATTGACTGGGTTACAAACTTCTTATTTGGCCAGTAAGGACAGTTAGAAAATAAGCTTTGATCATCATTACCATGTTTAACACCGAGAAGGTAAGGACAACCCCAGAATAATGAATGATATTTCAGGTTGAGTAGTTTGTGTTTTGTAAAGAAATGCATATCATCTGTCCCTCATCCCCTCCTGTTTCAGACCACTGAAAACTGCCCCATGTCATCAGTGGTCTGGGGTGTGGTGCCTGTCCACCCAGTCCGGGACTCTTGACGTGGAGAGGCCATTTAAGTGCCAGTGCTGGGCAGTGTGTGTCCTAGAGTTTGAGAACTGAGAGGCTCTGAATGGGCCCAATTGTGGGAGGAAAAAGTAATTGGGGAGGCAGAGTGTGGGGAGAGGGTCTGTGGCTAATTCCAATGGCATTAATTTTCTTTAACTGGGATAATAGTGAGTTTTGTATCGTGCATGTTTTTCCTACGCTTGTTTTTTATAACAGTACCTCTCATGGTGCCCTGCTGGCCAGTTAACTTGGCTGGACAGAGCCTCACTTTTCTTATCTTTGAAGTGAGGGTAGTGATAGAAGCTACCTTACAAAGTTGCTTTGAGGAATAAATGAGTATATATGTGTTTATATGTGTGTGTATATACACATAAATTATGCAGTATATATGGGTTATACCTATGCTGTTCTTACATATGTAAATATTGTATACCATTGGCAGGGGATTGGTTCCGGGACCTCTCTGGATACCAAACTCTGTGAATGCTCAAGTTGCTTATATAAAATGCATAATATTTGCATATAATATATACACATCTTCCCAGATACTTTAAATCATCTCCAGATTACTTATAATACCTAATACAATGTAAGTACTGTGTGGCTGGTTGTCAGAATCCAGCAAAGTCAAGTTTTACTTTTTTGGACTTTTTGGACTTTTTTTTTCCCCCTGAATATTTTTGATTTGTGATTGATTGGATCTGCAGTTGCAGAACCAGAATATATGGAGGACCAACTGTATATACATAGAAATGCTTAGATAGTATCTGGCACGTGGTTAATGCTATAATGGGAATGTTAGAACTTATATTCTGTTGTGGTTAATCTGCAGTGGTTGATCGTATCCACATAGTCAAGACTGACTGCTTGAGTGAACTTAATGGAAATTGTATATGTATTTGGTATAACGTTGTGTGGGCCAAGAAAATAGAAAGTTTGTACTTTCTGGATGAAAATACAAAATTTACATAGTCATGATTTTGTCCCTTGGTGAGTTAACTATATATATATAAGGTTTGGCAGCTCAGATTTTTAAAAACAAGGGAGTAACACTGCAGAAATAATGAAGATGTCTCTGGTGGTGGTGTGAAAGGGTCAATTTAAAATTTCCTGGTGTAGTGTTACGAAGCACAGAACCAGATAACCTTTTTCTGAAGGCTTCTCTGATATAACTTTACCTTCCTTGGTTGACTTGTTTGTTCCTTGATAAAATCCATCTTTCTTTGCATCCTCCAAACCTGATCTGCAGTCTTTTATCTGAAACCCATAGTGGCATGTGTGTATCAGAAGTAAGTTTTTAAAATTTAGATGGTTAATTTTTTGCATATGCTGTATGTCTTGACACCTCCTTTAAATAGGAACAGTCAGTCCATAATCATACACATTAATTTTTCCAGAAAAATTACAAGTATAGGATCTGTGTGTTAGGATTTCATATCTTTAGTATCTAGTATGGAGTCTGGCATGCAGTGGGTGCTCATTAAATCTGTTTCAATGAAAAACATCTAAAGATAATATCATTCAGTCATTTTCTCTGTTGCATGTGGTATCTGTGGTTGACTCAATGAAAATATTTAGTAATTGCAGATTTATTATTTTTTTAAAAACTCAGTTGCCTAGGAAAGGTGGTTATTGGATTAATTTTTTGAAACAAAATGATTGGAAATAGTCATTACAGATGATTGCAAATTCTCATACATTTGTGTTGATAAGAATGCTGATCTTGACCTTTTATGGGTCATAAAGTCTATATTTAGAGGAATGATTTACTTCTAAAAAATTGATTGGATTTGTTGTTTGTGATAATTATGATAAACTAGTTGTGGTGTATCTGTCTAAAGAAAGTGCTATGGTGAGTGACTCTCTCAGGTCAAGTAATCACAGTATGGTAATCTAGACGACCGTAGGAAAAAGGTTCCCCCCACCCTGTTACAAAAAGTGATGCTTACTGTGGAAATTTTATAAAAATGAGTGATGAAAAATAATCCCCTGGGACCTCCCTGGCGGTCCAGTGGTTAAGACTTTGCTTTCTAATGTAGGGGTGCAGGTTCGATCCCTGGTTCAGGAGCTGAGATCCCACATGCCTTGTGGCCAAAAAACCAAAACAAAAAACAGAAGCAGTATTGTAACAAAGTCCATAAAGATGTTAGAAATGGCCCACATGGAAAAAAAAATCTTAAAAATAAAGTCACCTGGACTGTTGGATAATTCTTAAAGTTCTCTTCAGGGTTAGGGTTATAGTGTTTCAAGAGAGGCTGGAAATTAAGTCAGGTTTGTAGCCCAAGTACTGTTTAAGAAAGCCAAGTAACAGATGTTGATTAGTGGAAATGTTTGATGTTTTAGTGTTACTAAACATTTTACCCCTAAGATAAAAAGGTTGAACTAAAAGTAGTGAGGTCTCCACTTGTAAATAGTGGGTCTTCAGAATAATTAGAGGAGTGAGGAGTAAGCTCCCACTTCTCCTCTGGGGAGGCACACCTGCCTTCTGATGGGATTGATGGTGATTCGGCACTGCGTGAAGACTGAGCGCGCTCACAAGCTCTGGCTGCCGAGGCACGCACTCTGTTTGCTGACAGTCAGTGGGGACCGAGTCAGCCCCTTCAGAGGTTCTCAGGACGCTGCCTTTGAAGTTTCAGGAATCCAAGAGGAGTTACTGACATTGCGTCTCTTGCTGTCTTGGGGTGAGATAATGGATAGATTGCCCTGGACCCTTGGTTGGATTTGGGAGTAAAAGTGGATTTGATAGGAGATGGAAGATGGTACCACTCTGTTGGGTTTTGTCTGCTGGATTCATTAAATTAGACTTCTTTTTCTTTTTTTAACATTTTGTTTGTTTATGGTTGGCTCTGATGAGACTGCTGCTGTGCAGGCTGTTCTCTAGCTGCGGTGAGTAGGGGCTGCTCTCTCGTTGTGGAGAACAGGCTCTAGGGCCCGTGGGCTTCTGTCATTTTGATCCCCAGGCGCTGGAGGACAGGCCCACTAGGTGTAGCACGGGGCTTAGTTGCCGTGTGACATGTGGGATCTGCTGGCCCAGGGATCAAACGCTGTGTCTCTCGCATTGCCAGGAGGATTCTTTACCACTGAGCCACCAGGGAAGCCCTGGACTTATTTTTCTTCATGAAGTCCAAGAGTCTTGTGATAAGAATGCTCATTTTGATAGGTTGGTGAGTATGGTATAGGAAGGCTTGGGATGAATTGCCTCCTTTCTGCAGTCTTCATTTCTCTTAACTAATTTAGGATTATTTTAATTTTTTTTATCGTGTGTTGTGTGTATATTGTAGCTATACACAGATAAACATGCGTACATGTAGATAATTCCATTTTCTTTAACTAAAAATGGTTCTTGCTATTCTGTTGCTTGCATTTGTTTTTCATTTGGTTTTTAATATTAGTGCTGTAACTCTTCCACATACTTTTTGATCACTTCATACTCTTTCATTGTTTGACTGGACTGTAAGTAGTCCTCCATTCTTGGACACCTAGCTTCCTGTCAGTCTTTCTGACAAGAAGTGATGCACTGAAATTACGCAGGCTCAGTCACTAAGTTGTATCCAACTGTGTGACCCTATGGACTATAGCCCACCATGCTCCTCTGTCCATGGGGATTCTCCAGGCAAGAATACTGGAGTGGGTACCATTCCCTCCTCCAGGGGACCTTCCTAACCCAGGGATCGAACCCATGACTCCTTCATTGGCAGGTGGATTCTTGACCACTGAGCCACCTGGGCACTGAACATTATTGTAGCTCATATCCTTCTGTGCCTGCATTTTTTTGTTTATTTAAGAAAAACTGATAATCATGATGGTGTGATCACTCACCTAGAGCCAGACATCCTGGAATGTGAAGTCCAGTGGGCCTTAGAAAGCATCACTACGAACAAAGCTAGTGAAGGTGATGGAATTCTAGTTGAGCTATTTCAGACCGTGAAAGATGATGCTGTTAAAGTGCTGCACTCAGTATGCCAGCAAATTTGGAAAACTCAACAGTGGCCACAGGACTGGAAAATGTCAGTTTTCATTCCAATCCCAAAGAAAGGCAACCCCAAAGAATGCTCAAACTACCGCACAATTGCACTCATCTCACACACTAATAAAGTAATGCTTAAAATTCTCCAAGCCAGGCTTCAGCAATACGTGAACCGTGAACTTCCAGATCTTCAAGCTGGTTTTAGCAAAGGCAGAGGAACCAGAGATCAAATTGCTAGCATCCACTGGATCATGGAAAAAGCAAGAGAGTTCCAGAAAAACATCTATTTCTGCTTTATTGGCTATGCCAAAGCCTTTGTGTGGATCACAATAAACTGTGGAAAATTCTGAAAGAGGTGGGAATACCAGACCACCTGACCTGCCTCTTGAGAAACCTATATGCAGCTCAGGAAGCAACAGTTAAAACTGGACATGGAACAACAGACTGGTTCCAAATAGGAAAAGGAGTACGTCAAGGCTGTATATTGTCACCCTGCTTATTTAACTTCTATGCAGAGTACATCATGAGAAACGCTGGGCTGGAAGAAGCACAAGCTGGAATCAAGATTGCTGAGAGAAATATCGGTAACCTCAGAAATGCAGATGACACCACCCTTATGGCAGAAAGTGAAGAGGAACTCAAAAGCCTCTTGATGAGAGTGAAAGAGGAGAGTGAAAAAGTTGGCTTAAAGTTCAACATTCAGAAAACGAAGATCATGGCATCTGGTCCCATCACTTCATGGGAAATAGATGGGGAAACAGTGTCAGACTTTATCTTTTTGGCTCCAAAATCACTGCAGATGGTGATTGCAGCCATGGAATTAAAAGACGCTTAGTCCTTGGAAGGAAAGTTATGACTAACCTAGACAGCATATTAAAAAGCAGAGACGTTACTTTGCCAACAAAGGTCCATCTAACGAAGGCTATGATTTTTCCAGTGGTCAAGTATGGATGTGAGTGTTGGATTGTGAAGAAAGCTGAGCGCCGAAGAATTGATGCTTTTGAACTGTGGTGTTGGAGAAGACTCTGGAGAGTCCCTTGGACTGCAACCAGTCCATTCTAAAGGACATCAGTCCTGGGTGTTCATTGGAAGGACTGATGCTGAAGCTGAAACTCCAGTACTTTGGCCACCTCATGCGAAGAGTTGACTCATTGGAAAAGACTCTGATGCGGGGAGGGATTGGGGGCAGGAGGAGAAGGGGACGACAGAGGATGAGATGGCTGGATGGCATCACTGACTCGATGGACATGAGTTTGAGTGAACTCTGGGAGTTGATGATGGACAGGGAGGCCTGGTGTGCTGCGATTCATGGGGTCGCAAAGAGTCGGACACGACTGAGCGACTGAACTGAACTGATTGTTTCTCTGTGGATATCAGAAACTTTGTCATTGGTCTTCTATTCAGTCACACAGGTATTTTATTTTTTGTGGTTGTGCATAGAATTTTCCTGTGGGTGTGTGCGCATGTGTGTATCTTTCGAATCAGACAATTGCTGGTAGATAGAATAGCTGTTGATGTTTTATGTGTATGTATTTTGTAGCCAGTCACTTTCTGACTCTTCATATTCACAGCTTTTCAGTTGATTCTCTTACCTTTTCCAGGTAGATAAACCATTTTTGTAGAGAAATCAAACTCTGCATCACTGTGTTGGCTTGAGTATCAAGCATCATGAGTTTCTTTTTTTCTGGTCAGGTGTGTAATTTTCTACTCCTTACGGTGAGTTTTCTTTTCAAGCCACTCTCTTTCTGTGGTCTACTTAAAGTTCTCCAACCTAAGGCCTGTGATTGTCCAAACTGAGTGTGGTGGAGGCCACTGGGAAGTGATCAGCAGACCAGGAGGCAGCGACAGCAGAGTTGGTGGAGAGGCAGGTGGAGTGGGAGAGCCCAGCATGGGGCCGTGCCCCCAGCTCCTCCTCCTCTACCCCCCTTTCTGAGTTCTGATTTACTCCATGAACTTTTGATTTTGTCCTTTTGATGATTATTTGGCTTCCTGTTTTACTCTCCAGATGCACCTTGTTTTCTTTCTTCACGCAGTAGCTCCCCTGCCCCCTTTTTCCTTTGACCCAGATACACGTGCTGTCGTGGGAACATCCAGAGCAGGGCTCTAGCCTGTTGTCACGAGAACTACCGCAGAGTGCCCCGAACTTGTGGCCGTCATGCATCCTGCCTTGCAAAGGATGTGGCAAGACTTTGATTAAACTTGGGTTTCCTCATAAAATCAAACCACTGCTTTGGAAGGCTTAGTGAAATGAAGGAGATACACTTTGTAGAGACAAATGGGGGAGAATTGTAGAGATGTAGCTGGGCTGGGGGATGAGAACTCCAGAGGCTGCAGTGAGAGATTATTGTTCTGCAGAGTCTGTTACTTTAGCTCCAACTTGATTTCTTCCCTGAGCTTTAGACCTGGGGATCTGATTGCCTCCTGGAGAACTCTGTTTTGTGTGGCCCGGGAAAGCTCATTTTCAGTATGTCTGCAACTGAACTTACCGTCTTCTTATAGAAAACCTCCTCCCCCTCCCAAGTTTATTATCTCACTGGAGGGCATCACTGTCTCTTTAGTTTTGATCAGCCAGAAACCTGGCAGTTATACTTTATTCCCTTCTCCCCAGTCCTCACATAAAGGCACCAGACTCTGGATCCTGCCTCTTGAGTGCACCGTCTCTCTGTCCCCAGTGCTGCTACACTGGTGTGCTGTCTGTTGATCTCAGATCATCTTTGCCTGTGTTTCTGTGCAGTTTTGCTTTTGGCGTCCCATGTGGCCGGATCTCGTCTAATTCTCCTAACACCACAGCGCACAACCCTTTAATGCAGTCCCCTCATTGTCCATCCGGGATTGGTTCCAGGACCCCCAGCCGATACGCATGTTCACAGAGGCACAGGTCACTGGCAGTCTGCCTGAGGTGTCTGCGGATTCCACCCGCCATGGGTGAGACGTGCAGAGAGCCTGCTTGTCCGGTCGGAGGGCAGGCTGTGCTCTCCGTCGCTTGTTTCTCAGTCTGCGTCTGCTGCTTCCACTCGCCTCTACTCTGATTGCTTTGTCAAGTGCTGAAACTGCATTTTTGCAACGGTTTATGATTTTGCTTGCCTCAAGCTTGGAATATTCTCTTGCAATCTTACAGACTCCAGTGACGTCTCAGCTTGAATGCCACTACCCAAGGAAGCTGCTCTAAACCACTAAGTCTGTGTTGTGCCCTTCCTATTTGGCCAAATAACCTGTACTCTTCTGTAAAATTTATTATGTATCAGGATTGTCTTTTTACCTCATAGCCTGTGTCTCCCTTTGAGTGCTCCGTGAGCTCCAAGGCCATGCATATCATCTTTACTCCTACTCTGGTGCTGTATCTATTAACAGGAGATGTCCTGTAATAGGTACCGTTCTAGGTGCTGAAAACAGAGCAGTGAGTAAGAGGCTGTTGCAATTATTACTGCTGTATGATAAGCTACTCCAAACCTAACTGGCTTAAGACAACAGTAACGTTTATTTACTCATGATTTTATAATTACTAAAGCACTTGGTAGGGGAGGCTTATCTCTGTTTTACTTGGTGTCTGCTCATTGGAGGTCATAGTTTCTGCGTCTAAGCTGGTTCACTCACAAGGCTGGCAGTTGACGATGGCTGCTGTTTGGGAGCTAAAGGAGGGCTGTTGATCAGGCACCGACGTGAGGCCTCTGTGTGCGGCCTGGTGTGACTGCTACGCTCTGAGAATGAGTGTCCCAGGAACAAGCATTCTGAAAGGAAGGAAGTGCAAGCAGCCAGTGCTTTTAAAGATTAGGCTTAATATTGATGCGTGTTACTTCTCCTGTGTTCTATTGGTTAAATAGACGATAGCCCTGATTCAATGGGGGGAGAATTAAATTCCATATCTCGGTGGAGAAGGTGACAAAAAATGTATGACCATGTTTAGTTAATCTACTTTGTTGTTGTTCAGCTGCCCAGTCATGTCTGACTCTTTGCGACTCCATGGACTGCAGTGTGCCAGGCCTCACCATCTCCCAGAGTTTGCCCAAGTTCATGTTCATTGCATCGGTGATGCTGTCCAGCCGTCTCATCCTCTGAAGCCCTCTTCTTCTGCCCTCAGTCTTTCCCAGCGTCAGGGGCCTTTCAAGTGAGTCGTCTGTACGCATCAAATGACCAAAATACTGGAGCTTCAGCTTCAGCATCAGTCCTTCTAGTCAATATTCAGGGTTGATCTCCCTTGCAATTGACTGGTTTGATCTCCTTGCTGTCCACATGGCTTTCAGGAGTCTTCTCCAGCACCACAGTTCAAATGTGTCAAATCTTTGGGATTCTGCCTTCTTTATAGTCCAGCTTTCACAACTGTATGTGACCACTGGGAAGACCCAGTGGCCTTGACTATATGGACCTTTGTTGGCAGAGTAATGTCTCTGCTTTTCAACACACCATCTAGGTTTGTCATTGCTTTCCTGCTGAGATGTAATCGTCTTCTCATTCATGGCTGCAGTCACTGTCTGCAGTGACTTCAGAGCCCAAGAAGAGGAAAGCTGTCACTGTGTCTACCTTTCCCCCACCTCTGTTTGCCATGCAGTAATGGGGCTGGATGCCATGATCTTAGTTTTTTTTTTAAAGTATTTAGTCTTAAGCCAGCTCTTTCACTGTCCTCCTTACCCTCATCAAGAGGCTCTTTAGTTTCTCTTCACTTTCTGCCATTAGAGTGGTATCATCTGCATATCTGAGGTTGTTGATGTTTCTCCCACCTGTCTTGACTCCAGCTTGTAACTCATCCATCCTGGCATTTCTCCTGATGTGCTCAGCGTATAGGTAAAATAAACAGGCTGACTGCAGACAGCCCTGTTGTACTCCTTTCTTGATCCTAAATCAGTCAGTAGCTCCTACAGGGTTCTGACTGTTGCTTCTTGACCTCATACAGGTTTCTCAGGAGACAGGTAAGATGGTCTGATGTTCCCATCTCTTTAAGAGCTTTCCACAGTTTCTCATGATCCACACAGAGGCTTTAGCATAGTCCATGAAACAGAGATAGATGTTTTTCTGAAATTCCCTTGCTTTCTCTATAATCCAGCGAATGTTGGCAATTTTATCTCTAGTTATTCTTCCTTTTCTAAACCCTGCTTAGACATCTGGAAGTTCTTGGTTCACGTAATGGTGAAGCCTAGCATGCAAGATTTAAAATACGCCCTTACTAGCATGTCCGATGGTTAGCACATTCTTTGGTACTACCCTTTTTGGGAAGTGGGATCTACTGTATAGACCTAAAAAAGAAAAACACTGTAAAAGATTTTGGATGAGTTAATTTATTTGTACTTTCAGCCTTCCAAAAGAACCGTGATATCAATTTAAAAAATATAAAGTGAACTTTTAAAATGTTTTTAAAAATTTTTCAGAAGTATTCATACACTGATATATTTCTACTTATATTTTAGAAGTGAGATTGTTGTATCTTTGTGTAATTTAGATTTTGATACCTATAGCCAAATTGCCTAATCGGTAATACTACTTTGTATCCTAATTTTTAGTTCAGGGTATAAATTACATTTGCCCATTATCTTGCTACCAGAAGGAATTGTAAATCATTGTTTTTGGCTAACCTGTTAACAAAAGTTGATAGGTTCCTTTTATTATAATTCCTTTAATGCCTATTTATACTCTTTGTCCATTTTAGGGGGGATGTTTGTTACTGATTTTCAAGAGCTTTTTGTGTGCTATAGATTTTAATTCTACCCACTACATAGAAATATTGTAAATTTTGTCTTAATTTTGCTTATCATTTAAAAAAATTTTATGAAGAATTATTACATTTTTGTATAGTTCCATATATTAGTCTTTTTCTTTACGATTTTGTTTCTTGGCAGAAATAAGATTGAACTCACTTCTCCTTATTTGTTATCTTTTTACATCTTTGGTCAATCTTCCAGTAGTTTCAAATACAGAATTTTTGTATATTATACATATTGCAGGTCAGGAAGCAACAGTTAGAACTGGACATGGAACAACAGACTGGTTCCAAATAGGAAAAGGAGTATGTCAAGGCTGTATATTGTCACCCTGCTTATTTAACTTCTATGCAGAGTACATCATGAGAAACGCTGGGCTGGAAGAAGCACAAGCTGGAAACAAGATTGCTGGGAGAAATATCAATAACCTCAGATACGCAGATGACACCACCCTTATGGCAGAAAGTGAAGAGGAACTCAAAAGCCTCTTGATGAGAGTGAAAGAGGAGAGTGAAAAAGTTGGCTTAAGGCTTAACAATCAGAAAACTAAGATCATGGCATCTGGTCCCATCACTTCATGGAAAATAGATGGGGAAACAGTGTCAGACTTTATCTTTTTGGGCTCCAAAATCACTGCAGATGGTGATTGCAGCCATGAAATTAAAAGATGCTTACTCCTTGGAAGGAAAGTTATGACCAACCTAGACAGCATATTAAAAAGCAGAGACATTACTTTGCCAACAAAGGTCCGTCTGGTCAAGGTTATGGCTTTTCCAGTGGTCATGTATGGATGTGAGAGTTAGACTGTGAAGAAGGCTGAGTGCTGAAGAATTGATGCTTTTGAACTGTGGTGTTGGAGAAGACTCTTGAGAGTCCCTTGGATTGCAAGAAAGTCCAACCAGTCCATTCTAAAGGAGATTGGTCCTGGGTGTTCTTTGGAAGGAATGATGCTAAAGCTGAAACTCCAGTACTTTGGCCACCTCATGCGAAGAGTTGATTCATTGGAAAAGACTCTGATGCGGGGAAGGATTGGGGGCAGGAGGAGAAGGGGACGACAGAGGATGAGATGGCTGGATGGCATCACTGACTCGATGGACCTTAGTTTGAGTGAACTCCGGGAGTTGGTGATGGATGGGGAGGCCTGGTGTGCTGCAGTTCATGGGGTTGCAAAGAGTCGGACATGACTGAGCGACTGAACTGAACTGATAGATATTGGTGGTTGGGAAAAATCAGTAGGCCAATAAATTCCTTAGCAATTAAGATGCCTGGGGAATTAATCTCAGAATCATCTCCATCTCTTAATTGTCTTATAATAAAATGGAATTGATATGTTTTAGAATTTGTCAAATTCTGTCCTCGATAGTACCAGAAAATCACAGTGAATAAAGACAAGTTGTTCCTTGGCTTCAGTGTTACAATTTCCCACAAAATGAAACTTGTAGTGATTGAAATACAAAAATATGAAACCTATTAAAACAGAAAACAAGATAATGTTCAGCTAGGTTATATGGACCAAACAATACCTTGAAAAGAATTAGAAATGCTGGAAAACAGTTTTTTTTTTTTTATTTCCCCCTCCTTTTTAAAAGCTGACACGAGAGTAAGAAATTACCAGTTCAAGATCTTCATGAAAGTAGGAATTCAGAATTAAAACTATTTAAAATTAAAATTAAAACTAATTAAAAATTTAATTCAGAATTAAAACTATTCTAGGGAAGTTTTACTTTGAAGCCCTTATAAGGCACAGGGTGTAGAAATTATAACCCAGTTAGGCTGAAGGAGAGGAGACTAATGGAAATTCTTATATAAAATTGACTCCAAAAACGTGTCTATAGAGTATGGTTAAACTGAGATTGAAGTCCTTCCCATGCTCTTGCTTATTGGAGGGTGCAGGAATAGCTGCCTGGGAGCTGAGGAAAACACCTGTTCCTAAGAAGTTATAACCAGAGGTCTTCTCTCTCCTTGGTTTGCAGCTCATATTCAATGTCACCTGTGGTACAGACCTCACCTCAAGTTGTGAATCTAAAGTGGTTCTAGGTGCTTGGGAGAAGCAAATAAAAGACGTCTCATGTAGAATACATTTGAATCTTAGGTCCTAGGGATTCCCACACATAGTTTTCCAAAGATTTAGCCCACAATAAAATATAACCAAGTACACAGGGCAACGAGGCACCATGGGTGAGAAAGAGCAGAAACAACTGGCAGAAGTAGGCCCTCAGAAACCACAGATAGTGGGATTATGAGATAGTGATTATAAAATAGCTGTTTATTATGTTTATAAAAATATGGAAAATAATCTGCAAGGAATGAGAAATCTAGCAGATTCTAAAAAGACCTGAACAAAATTTCTAGAAATAAAAAATTACTAGTTGTAATGAAAAACTTGGTGAATATGGGTTAATGGTAGGTTAAATGCAACTAAAGAGAATTGATTAACTGGACGTGGGAGAGAAGAAATAATTCAGAATGTAGCACAGAAGGACAAGGAAGTGGGTAAAAAGAAAGGGATTAAGGTTTATAGAACACAGAATGAGAAGGTCTTACAGTATTTCACTGTCTTTCTAATTGTAGAAGGGAGAAATACTGCGAAAGGAGGGAGTGCTTTATAATAGCTGAGGATTTTCCAGAACTGAGGAAAAACATCCGGCAACAAATGGAGTAAGTTCAGAGAGATAAAAGCAGAATAGCTAATGGGAAATATACACCTAGACACATCAGTGATAGAGAAGGCACCAGCAGTGAAGAGAACATCTTAAAAGATGGCAGTGAACAAAAGACAGTTCAGTCGCTCAGTTGTGTCTGACTCTTTGTGACCCCATGGATTGCAGCACGCCAGGCCTCCTTGTCTATCACCAACTCCCAGAGTTTACTCAAACTCATGCCCATCGAGTTGGTGATGCCATCGAACCATCTCATCCTCTGTTGTCCCTTTCTCTTCCCACCTTCAATCTTTCCCAGCATCAGGGTCTTTTTCCAATGAGTCGGTTCTTCTCATCAGATGACTAAAGTATTGGAGTTTGAGCTTCAGCATCAGTCCTTCCAGTAAATGTTCAGGACTGATTTCCTTTAGGATTGACTGGGTGGGTCTCCTTGCAGTCCAAGAGACTCTCAAGACTGTTCTCCAACTCCACAGTTCATAAGCATCAATTCTTCAGTGCTCACCTTTCTTTATGGTCTAACGCTCACATCTGTATGTGACCACTGGAAAAACCATAGCTTTGACTAGACAGACCTTTGTTGGCAAAGTAATGTCTCTGCTTTTTAATAGGCTGTCTAGGTTGGTCATAGCTTTTCTTCCAAGGAGCAAACGTCTTTTAATTTCATGGCTGCAGTCACGATCTGCAGTGATTTTGGAGCCCATAAAAATAAAGTCTGTCACTGTTTCCATTGTTTCCCCGTCTATCTCCCATGAAGTGATGGGACCAGATGCCATGATCTTCGTTTTCTGAATGCTGAACTTTAAGCCAGCTTTTTCACTCTCCTCTTCCACTTTCATCAAGAGGCTCTTTAGTTCTTTGCTTTATGCCATAAGGGTGGTGTCATCTGCATATCTGAGGTAATTGATATTTCTCCCGGCAATCTTGATTCCACCTTGTGCTTTATCCAGCCTGGCATTTCCCATGATGTACTCTGCATGTAAGTTAAATAAGCAGGGTGACAATATATAGCCTTGACGTATTCCTTTCCCAATTTGGAGCCAGTCTGTTGTTCCATGTCCAGTTCTAACTGTTGCTTCCTGACCTGTGTATGGATTTCTTAGGAGGCAGATCAGGTGCTCTGGTATTCCCATCTCTTGAAGAATTTTCCACAATTTGTCGTGATTCACACAGTCAAAGGCTTTAGCCTAGTCAATAAAGCAGAAGTGGGTGTTTTTCTGGAACTTTCTTTTTCGTTCAACCAATGGATGTTGGCAATTTGATCTCTGGTTCCTCTGCCTTTTCTAAATCCAGCTTGATCATCTGGAAATTCATGGTTCATATACTGCTGAAGCCTGGCTTGGAGAATTTGGAGTAGTAGCGTGTGAGATGAGTGCAGTTGTGCAGTAGTTTGAACATTCTTTGGCATTGCCTTTCTTTGGGATTGGAATGAAAACTGACCTTTTCCAGTCCTGTGGCCCCTGCTGAGTTTTCTAAATTTGTTGGCATATGGAGTGCCATGCTTTCACAGCATCATCTTTCAGGATTTGAAATAGCTCAACTGGAATTCCATCACTTCCACTAGCTGTATTCGTAGTGATGCTTCCTAAGGCTCCCTTGACTTCGCATTCCATGATGTCTGGCTCTATGTGAGTGATCACACCATTCTGGTTATCTGGGTCATGAAGGTCTTTTTTGTATAGTTCTTCTCTGTGTTCTTGCCACCTCTTCTTAATATCTCCTGCTTCTGTTAGTTCCATACTATTTCTCTCCTTTATTGAGCCCATCTTTGCATGAAGTGTTCCCTTGGTATTTCTGTTTTTCTTGAAAAGATTGCTAGTCTTTCCCATTCTATTATTTTCCTCTGTTTCTTTGCATTGATCACTGAGGAAGGCTTTCTTATCTCTCCTTGCTGTTCTTTGGAACTCTGCATTACAGATCACCTTTAAAGTAGCTGTGGCCATTTGACTGCTCAGGAGCTGAAGTGGACGTCAGTGTGCTGGGAAAAAATTGCCATCTTAGTATTCTGTACCCAATGAAAATCCATTTTAAGAGTAAAGGTGAAGTAATGACATTGTCAGACAGAATTGCATAATATTATTCTCTGATTGTAAAGAAAATATGGATAGATATTTTTCTGATTGTTTCTAGTGTTTAGAATGACAGATTTTAGTAGACCTCAGCAGTTCTGAGCTCCACATAGTTATTTTATCTTAGAAAATTGTTGTGTTTATACTTAATAAACAGATACTGTTTGCCAATATTTTTACTGATATAATACTTTAACTTTTGAACTCTGCTGTGTTCAGAATCTTTAGTATGTTATAGGAAAACTTTTGTGGTGATTAATGCATACCTTGAAGTCTTGCTGAATCAACAATGTAACTTTTAATATTCATATTTTAAATACTGAAAGCTAAACCAAGAATAATTTGGAGAAAATTGGGTCTTAGTATTTTAAAAAATAATTCCTGGAAACAACTTTATTCTCATCTCTCAACCCCAAATCAAATTTCTGGAAAAACATAGTGGGAGATTTTTTTTTTAATCCATACAAGTTTAGTATAAATGAGAGTCTAGAATAGTGGGAAGAACAAATAGACCTTAAAGTTAGTCAGATGAGCCTACATTAGAATCTGGCTCCATCATTTAGTAATTCAGTCCTCGTTGTGTGAGTTAACCCTTCTGACACTTAAGTCTTCTTACCTGTATAATGAGGATAAGACTATCTTACAGGTGTATCATGGGGAATATAGCAGTGTTTGTAAAATGCCCTGAGTACCTAGGGGTTTCCACCCGGTACTGTGGAGTGACAGAATGGTAAGTTGAATCTGGCAAGGAATTTGAAATTGTTTATTGTACAAATTACGTAGATAAGTTGATAATGATGAGTCATGGACACTGGAAGTAATAAAAATAAAAATTTCGAAGTTAAGAAATTGCCAGAATGTGGCTTTACCTGTTGAGTTGGTGGTTAATTTTGCATCACGTCAGCTGTGTCCGCTGCCTGCAATTTAGGCAGCTTCCAATTATTCATGGCAGGTAAGAAGGAAGGATTGGACTTCCCTGGATCTGATTTGGATGGAAGGATCTGATCGGGACTCCTATGGTAAAGATTCTGCCTGCAATGCAGGAGACATGGTTCAGTCCCTGCTTTGGGAAGATCACCTGGAGAAGGGATTGGCTACCCACTCCATTATCCTTGCTTGGAGAATCCCATGGACAGAGGAGCCCTGGCTGGACCACAGGGTCACAAAGAGTCAGACATGACTAACACTTTGACTTTTTCACTTTCATGTATATATATATATGTGTGTGTGTGTATGTGTATAAAATTTATCTGTTTATTTTCTGTCTCCCAGAGTTAAAGTTCATGGTGACAGCTGTGTGTTGTGCTGTGCTTAGTCGCTCAGTTGTGTCTAATTCTTTGCGACCCCGTGGATTGTAGCCTACCAGGCTCTTCTGTCCATGGGATTCTCCAGGCAAGAATACTGGAGTGGGTTGCCATGCCCTCCAAAGGATCTTCCCTACCAAGGGATCAAACCCAGGTCTCTTCTGCATTGCAGGTGAATTCTTTTTATCATCTGAGCCACTAGGGAAGCCCAAACTTTATGGCAAACCTGAATATTTTATTAATTTGGTCAAAAGATGGTTATAAAATATGTGCTAAAAGCTTTATGTTTTAGTGTTCAGAAGTTAAATAAATTCACTGGCCTTCAATAATTTAGAGTAAGAGCCATCAGAGTACCCTAGTTACTGCTGAGTTGAGAACTCAAACCTCTGTAAGATGTTTTGATCTAGAGCTTCCTTTCTCTGCTGCTTTTTCTTTATAGTCAAGACGTGAAATAGTCTTTTATAATGTAGAATTACTTGTACACCTTGAAAATTATTTCTCTGTTTTAAGTTTTCTTTATTCAATTCTCTCTCTCATTTAGTAGTGATAACTATGTAGAATGTACTAGTTGATTGCATTAAAACCATACATGGCAAATTTAAGAAATTTTATAATGATGACAATTCAGAAGTTTTTATTTTTGGAGCGTGACATCATTTTTAGAATGTTGGTTATAGTGATATGTTTTATTTGTAGATTTTGAGTTTATTCAGGTTACAGAGACAAAGACTAAAAACAAATCAGACATTTCTTGTCTTTTATGAAGTTCTAGATTTTCAATCAAATACTTTGAATATAAATTGGGTAATGATAGTGGTACAACTTTAAATATATACATATGCTTCATATTAAGCATCCTAAATATTTTAATTTTCTTGATTTACTTAGGACACTCATGCAATGCAGAAGTTGAACAGCAGCAAATTTTTGTGCAGTTATATCATGTTTTATTGGTATTTGTGCAGGGCTGCTTTTGATCTTGGAGGTAATCCCTTTAATCATAAACTTCGAAGAATGTTAATCTTATACTTTCTAAACTGATGTATTTTGCATTAGTAAAAGTACACAGGATTAAAAAAGACACTGTATGAAACTCCCGTAGACATTTTTTTTTTCTTGTTTACATTTGACTTTATGTTTCATATTTGGTTGTTGATATTCTATAGACTGATAATTTCTTTTTCTTAACTAGAGGTTGTATCATGTGAAAGATTATAGGTTAAATTTGAATCAGCCCCTGTTTTGACTTATCTTTTCCAGTCTTTTATATTTTGAAAATGAATGTTATTTCATGATATCAAACTCTGTGTGAATCAGTCATTCCTCATGACTAGAAAAATTACCAGTATTGTCTGTAAAGTAGGATTTATTCATGTTTATTCAGAGTACTCTAGTTTGAGTTTTTTGCAGCACTAGAGACTTTTAGGTACAATGATATCATCATTTTCTATAATACTATTAAGATAGGTTAAACAAAAGCAATCTAGTTTTAAGTTCAACTTGTAGTTCGTTAGCTCAGTCGTGTCCAACTCTTTGTGACGCCATGGACTGCAGCACGCCAGGATTCCCTTCCCAGCACCAACTCCTGGAGCTTGCTCAGACTCATGTCCATTGAGTTGATGATACCATCCAACCATCTCATCCTCTGTTGTCCCCTTCTCCTCCTGCCTTCAGTCTTTCCAGCATCAGGGTCTTTTCCAATTAGTTCTTCCCATCAGGTTGCCAAAGTATTGGTGCTTCAGCTTCAACATCAGTCCTTCCAATGAATATTCAGGGTTGATTCCTTTAGGATTGACTGGTTTGATCTCTTTCCTGTCCAAGGGACTCTCAGGAGTCTTCTCCAGCACCATAGTTCATAAGCGTCCATTCTTTCATGCTCAGACCTCTTTATGGTCCAACCCTCACATCCATATGTGACTACTGGAAAAACCATAGCTTTGACTAGATGGGCCTCTGTCGTCAAAGTGATGTCTCTGCTTTTTAATACACTGAAGTCACTGTCTACAGTGATTTTGGAGCCCAAGAAAATAAAGTATCTCACTGTTTCCATTGTTTCTCCATCTATTTGCCGTGAAGTGATGGGACCGGATGCCATGATCTTTGCTTTTTGAATGTTGAGTTTTAAGCCAGCTTTTTCACTCTTCTCTTTCACCTTCATTAGGAGGCTGTTTTGTTCCTCTTCACTTTGTGCTATTAGGGGGGTGTCATCTGCATATCTGAGGTTACTGATATTTGTCCCTGCAATCTTGATTCCAGCTTGTGCTTCATCCAGATTGGCATTTTGCATGATGTACTCTGCATTATAAGTTAAGTAGGGCAGCCTTGATACACTCCTTGCCCAATTTTGAACCAGTTCGTTGTTCCATGTGTAGTTCTAACATTGTAGCACCTGTTGCTTTTTGACCTGGTATAGGTTTCTCAGGAGGCAGGTAAGGTAGTCTGGTATTCCCATCTCTTTAAGCATTTTCCACGTTTGTTGTGATCCACACAGTCAAAGCTTTTAGTGTAGCAGAAGGAAATGTTTTTCTGTAGCTCTCTTGCTTTTTCCATGATCCAGCGGATGTTGGCAATTTGATCTCTGATTCCTCTGCCCTTTCTAAATCCAGCTTGAACATCTGGAAGTCCTCATTTCACATACTGTTGAGCCAGCTTGAAGGATTTTTAGCATTACCTTGCTACCATGTGAAATGAGTGCAATTGTATGGTAGTTTGAACCTTCTTTGGCATTGCTCTTCTTTGAAATTGGAATGAAAACTGACCTTTTCCAGTCCTGTGGCCACTGCTGAGTTTTCCAAATTTGTTGGCATATTGAGTGCAGCACTTTAACAGCATCATCTTGTAGGATTTGAAATCGTTTCTCTGGAATTCCATCACCTTTACCAGCTTTGTTCATAGTAATGCTTCGTAAGGCCCGCTTGACTTCACATTCTGGAATATCTGGCTCTAGGGAAGTGATTATACGATCGTGGTTGTCTGGGTCATTAAGAGCTTTTTTGAACAGTTGTTCTATGTATTCTTGCCACCTCTTCTTAATGTCTTGGCTTTTGTTAGGTCCACACCATTTCTGTCCTTTATTATAGCCATCTTTGTGTGAAATGTTCCTTTGTTAAATTCATGTGGTAGTCCATTTTTTAAAGGAACACCAGATAATGAGACTTTTCTGCTTACTAATGATTGCTTGTATAAAATAAATAATAGTATCAGGTTTTACCAGGTTACTTTTGTGGTGTTTTGCAGAGGAAACATTCCACTGAGGACACTAGGTAATGTTTTAGATTTTTAATGAAAAACAGTGCATTCTTTGCTTGGTGTCTTAGCAATATTGGTAACTACTGTGGAATTCTACAGAAAGTTTTCCATTGAAATATTGTGGTACAGTTGGTGTTGAATATTAATTATTTTTTATGTAATAGTTATGCAGGAAATTATTCAGAAATCATTGCTGAGTTAATGAAATTTGGTGAGAAATATTTTTGATAATTAAGTTGAATATGTTTATAAAACTTTCATATTTGTTCATAAAACTTCCATGATACTGAGAAATTAGAGTTAATATTGTTAGCTGTGATGACATTGTGGTTGTGTAAAAAAAGTCTATAGTTTTTATATTTTTAAAATTAAGTTGGGGTAAAATGATAGGAAGCTAGGGACTGGTGAATGAAAATAGCAAAATTAACTAGTTTGTTGAGTAGAGGTCATGTATGTATAGAGATTCTTTATTTTATTTTCACTTTTTTCTATATGTTTATAAAATGTTACTATAGAAGTTAATTACAGGTTACCAGGGGCCAGGGAGAGGTAACAGGGAATTACTGCTTAATTGGTGTAGAGTCTCTGTTTGGGACATTGGAAGAGCTCTGAGAATGGATTGTGGTGGCGCTGGCACATGGTGAATGTGCTCAGTGGTGCTGAGTTTACAATTAAAAATGGTTAGAAATGGTAAGTTTTAACTTTTATTAAAAAATAAATTTCACCATAGTGTTAAAGGACATTAATGCAAATGATCCCATGAACCATCATACTTTCGAGTAAACCCTTGGGACATGTGGTGCCTTTTCCCTTTCCTTTTCTTTTTCTCAGTAACTTCTCCTCCTCCAGTTTGGAGAGGAAGAGGAAGGAAAAGCACTCAGGTCAGGTGAGCACTTCCTTAATGGGATTAGGTTATGGAGTGGTGTTACGATTGATGGTAGTGGTTTGTGAGGTCCATTTAGTGGGTTGTTTCCAGTATTTAAAATAAATTAGGAAGTGTCCAGTACATGCTGCACAGTGTGATTGGTGCTGCTGCTGCTAAGTTGCTTCAGTCGTGTCTGACTTTGTGCGACCCCATAGATACCAGCCCACCAGGTTCCCCCATCCCTGGGATTCTCCAGGCAAGAACACTGGAGTGAGTTGCCATTTCCTTCTCCAGTGCATGAAAGTGAAAAGTGAAGTCGTTCAGTTGCTCAGTTGTGTCCGACTCCTAGCGACCCCATGGTCTGCAGCCTAGCAGGCTCCTCCGTCCATGGGATTCTCCAGGCAGGAGCACTGGATTGGCTTGCCATTGCCTTCTCTGGTAAATGTGGTCACCAGGACATTTTTGTCTTAGTTCTATAACATGTGTATGTGTACTGGATTGTGGTGTGAAATGTATTCCTTCAGTGGAATGGGTGTTTTGAAAAATGGAGTACTATGTAGGATATCGGGGACTGCATAGGGAATAGAAAGGAGATGTCAAAATTTGCATATAAAACCTAGGATAATAACTCAATTTTTATTGAGTTTTCAGACCCTAATCAGAAAACTAGGAGGAATAAATAACCAATGTCTACCAAGGTTGTTCTATCAGCATATGATGAGAAGTCATGTACAAAGCTAAGGGAGTAGGTTAGCGGTTGGCTCAGAGATGCTTCTTATTTTAGGGCTTTTGTTCAGTGAGAAGTGCTTGATAATTGGTAACTACCTACAACCTTTCTGAGGTAATATCCTTGTGATCTGTTTATGTGCAGAGCTTGTACACTGTGGATGCTTACAAGCTCTCTCTTCTGTTTATTCAAGAAGTATTATATTCCAATCCCAAAGAAAGGCAAAGCCAGAGAATGTTCAACCTACCGCACAATTGCACTCATCTTACACTCTGGCAAAGTAATGCTCAACATTCTCCAAGCCAGGCTTCAGCAGTACGTGAACTGAGAGTTAGATATTCAGGCTGGATTTAGAAAAGGCAGAGGAACCAGAGATGAAGATGCCAACATCCGTTGGATCATTGAAAAAGCCAGACAGTTCCAGAAAGACATCTACTTCTGCTTCATTGAGTACACCAAAGCCTCTGACTGTGTAGATCACAACAAACTGGAATAGCAGACCACTTTACCTGCCTCATGAGAAATCTGTGTGCAGGTCAAGAAGCAACAGTTAGAACTGGACATGGAACAACGGGCTAGATCCAAATTGGGAAAAGAGTAAGTCAAGGCTGAATATCGTCACCCTGCTTATTTAACTTGTATGCAGAGTACATCATGAGAAATGCTGGGCTGGATGAAGCACAAGCTGGAATCTGGAATCGAGATTGCCGGGAGAAATATCAATAACCTCAGATACGCAGATGACACTACCCTTATGGCAGAAAGCAAAGAAGAACTAAAGAGCCTCTTGATGAAAGTGAAAAAGGAGAGTGAAAAAGATGGCTTAAAACTCAACATTCAAAAAGCAAAAATCATGGCATCTGATCTCATCACTTCAGGTCAATAGATGGGGAAACAATGGAAACAGATATGTTATTTTCTTGGGCTCCAGAATCACTGCAGATGGTGACTGCAGCCATGAAATTAAAAGACATTTATTTGCTCCTTGGAAGAAAAGCTGTGACCAACCTAGACAGCATATTAAAAAGGAGAGACATTACATTGCCAATAAAGGTCCATCTAGTCAAAGCTGTGGTTTTTCCAGTAGTCACGTATGGATATGAGAGTTGAACCATAAAGAAAACTGAGCACCGAAGAATTAATGCTTTTGAAATGTGATGTTGGAGAAGACTCTTGAGAGTCTCTTGACTGCAAGGAGATCCAACCAGTCCATCCTAAAGGAAATCAGTCCTGAATATTCATTGGAAAGACTGATGCTGAAGCTGAAACTCCAATACTTAGGCCACCTGATGGGAAGAACTGACTCATTGGAAAAGACCTTGATGCTGGGAAAGATTGAAGGTGGAAGGAGAAGGGGACAACAGCGGATGAGATGGTTGGATGGCATCACCAACTCAATGGACATGAGTTTGAGCAAGCTCCAGGAGTTGGTGATGGACCGGGAGGCCTGGCGTGCTGCAGTCCATGGGGTTGCAAAGAGTTGGACATGACTGAGCGACTGAACTGAACTGATTATCTATATTAAAACCATGTGAAAGTTTGATAATACTGTTTCAGAGAAAGCAGGGAGCAACCAGACACTAGAGCCAGACAAGACTAAACTTGAGTTTTGCTTCTCTTGATTGGTGCAGCAATTATGTTCCTTTTTGAGTTTCCCTTTCTTCATAGTGATAGTACCTTAAGGGGTTTTAGGTAAAGTGAGGTGATTTACATAAAATGCGTGACAGTGCAGAGTTGCTTAGGAAATGCTTATTGGGTTTCCCAAGTGGCACTGGTCATAAAGAATACGCTCGCCAGTGCAGGAGGTGTAAGAGACAGTGGGCTGGATCCCTGGGTCAGGAAGATCCCCTGGAGGAGGGCATGGCAACCCCTCCAGTATTCTTTCCTGGGAAATTCCATGGACAGAGGAGCCTGGTGGGCTATAGTCTATGGGGTCACAAAGAACTGGACACGACTGAGCACACATACACATCCCCTTTAGAGATCTCATTCTTCTAAAGTCTGCAACATTAAATTGATATTTTGCTTTAAGATCGGGGATTGTTGTGCAGTATTACGTATTTTTCTGTGGAGATAAAGAACAAACTAATTGATTAAGAAATACTGTTTAATAAAATAATAAATATTCTCTCTGCTCTAAAGTGTTTTCATTTCCTGAAATACTTTATGGATGATGAGTTAGACTGACTCTTATTTCAGGAATTTCACTGAAGGACCACGTGAGCGGGGAGTCGTGAAGGCCTGTAGTCATCAGTTATTAACACTGAACTGTTTACAGATTTTACCTTCTTCCGTATGTTTAAGCATATCTTTGCAACTTTAATACTTTATGATCTTTTAAAAATTATGAAATAAGATTAATGGTTAAAGGTTTATTTTTTAACTGGATTTGTCTTTAAAGAGGACAGAATTTTGTGGATTTGAATGATATGTCACTGACAGGAGGTCTTTAACATTTTTTTCCCTTCGAACAGATGTCTTGGCCTGCAGTGACTCCAACTATCATAATCTTTCCAATTTTCCCTTTACTAAATAAGTTTGTAAAAAGTGACATTTTTATTATGAGTGATTGACTTAATTCAGGCAAACATTGCAGCTAAGGAAAGACTTCATTCCAGTGAGGAACACTTTGGTATGAAAAAAATGCGAGATTCTTTACTTTTAGGAATTAGTACATGGTTGCTTTTTTTCCCTTCCTACCCCCTGTAACTGTATTTAGAATAATATTTTTATGTAATAAGCTTTTTTCAGGATTAAAACTTTTTATGCCCTGGTATGCTGAGGTGCTATGCTGTTTGATACACATGTTTAAATGACATTTTAAAACAGAATCAGTCAGGAGCCATCCAGAAAATAATGACCACAGTGGGTCTTTCAAGAGGAAAGTTAATCCAGAAACCAGATGCAGGGGTAATTGGTGTGAAGCCAGAAGGCCAGTTGAAAGACAGACAGGAAGCACTCTGGAAGCGTCTGTGATCCCGCTAAGACTGGAGGATAGTGAGAAGAGGCGGTTGTGTCCTTTCTTGGACTGTTATGTGTGGAGCTGGAGCAGCCCTGGGCAGGGCCGTCTTGAGGAGGAGGGAGTCCTGGGAAAGCAAGCTTCTGTCCAGCCTGTGTTGGGAGAAGCACTCCACCTTTCCCCTCTTCTTCTGTTTAGTGCCCATCAGGGCCTCTGCACTGGGCCTCTCCAGATCTTACCAGAAGCCAGAGGGCAGGGCTGCTTGGAAGTGCGGTTGCCTGTGATATAGAGCAGCACAGGGTAATTAATTCAGATATATTTCAGAATGTATCTGAAAGCATTTATTGACCAGCTCAACAACTGTCTTGCTATTGTATAGTATTCATCAGTATATCTGTGTACCTGAGCATTTGCTAAGAAGACTTTGCTGAAGAATAACCCTCCCTCCCCCCCCAAAAAAAACCCAGAACAAAAAGAAAACTAAGCAAAACCCTCTTGTTTTTGTTTTGTAGCAATGGAAAGAAATAATTCCTTTAAAACTAACATTAAGATCAGCATTTTGGTTCAGTTAAAACATTTCTTGAGTGGGACTGTTAAGTAAATGAACTGTAAAGTTGAAAACACTTCGTTCTTGGTTTTGTGGCATAGTCTACTGGAAGAGATTTTTCTTTTAAAGGATACTTTCATTTTAAAATTTCAGTGGGATGTGAGGTGAATTATAGAGGGGGACATGCATTTTTAGAAACTTGAGGGAGGCACTGAGGAGCCCGGCGGGCTACAAGTCCATGGGGTCAGAAGTCCATTGAACACAACTGATCGACTGAGCACATAGGCAGGAGCTGTTAATGTGGTTTATGGACATTTTCATGAGTTGGGAAGCTTGAGCTGAGCTCCGAAGGATTGTTCAGAACCCATAGAGTAAGACAGAAGGGACGCTGCTGGGCGAAGCTTGAGCAGAGGCTCAAAAGTCTGAAAGCTTGACGGACGTATGGAAAATTTCAGTCAGTGTTGCCGAGCATCAAGTCAAGCTCATAAATAAATTGTCCTGGAGAGCCGGGGGAGCCCAGGTTCTTTTCATTCTCAAGCTGACAGGGAGTAACTGAAGTTGGAGTGCAGTGGCCTGATGAGCTCTGTGTCAGCTATGTGTCTCCCTCGGTGTGGAAGGTGAGTTGAGGAGGGTGGTGTGTGGAGGGAGGAGGCCTGGTGAGAGGCTGGTACACTGGTCCAGGCCCCCGAGGAGGACATACACTGTCCGTCCTCTGTATGTCTTAAGGGCACTCGTTTCATCAAAGTGCCTCTTGCTGTCCCAGTTCTGACTCTGTGTTCCATTCAGATATACCATTCTTTTTATTATTTGCAGATTCAGAATAAGTAGTACAATTTTTAAAGAAAAGAACAAACTGCTGTTTTATTTTCAAATTACACATACCTCCCTGGATATTCTGTTACTCATTCTCCTTGAGACTCCCAGGGCTGCAGACAGGAGCCAGTCATAGGCCTTGCTGTCTGGAAGCAGGCCTGGGAGCCGCCCCGGCTGAGACCCGGTTGCTCTGGAGTGCCTGGGGGCACTGCCCTCCTGGAGCCAGGCTGTGATTTCCTGTGGAGGTCCCTGGAGAGCAGTTTCCTATACTCTCTAATGTAGCTTCTGATACTGAGGAGTGACAGATTTGCAGTGTGACATTTCCTTTCAGTAAATATATCTTTTAAAATACCAAAATTCTGCATTTGAATAAGATCCACTTTACACATTGATTTTAATGTATATTCTCTAATTTATTCTGCTAATAAATGTGAGCTAGGTGCCATTAGTGCTGTTCCCTTCCTTTACACACTGCAGTCTGTATTTTCGTACTCAAACTTCAGGGAAGTTTCTACTGTGTCATAGACGGGCAGCATGGAAATTTTGTTCTCAAGAAGCCTGTGACCTAACGGGTCAGCAGACATTAAGTCATAATACAGAGCTTAAGAGACAAGTTACATAGAAACACAGTCACTGTATTGAGGGAGTTTAGAGGAGGAAGATCTGAGTCTAGCCTTATATGTTTTCACATTCCAGCATCCCTAAAATTGGCAGATGTCTTACAGTTTGATGACATCTTAGACTTGATGATCTTAGACATCTTGGAGACTTTGAGAGAAAAATAAAGACACACAGGTCCTGGAGGGTGAGGACCTAAGTAGAGGAAGTTTAAGAAAAAGCTCGTGGGTGAGAGAGCCATAGAAGGCTAAAGGGAATAATGAACCCTTTTGGAACGCTGATGTTTAGTGCTCAAGAATGACATGAAGTGACATTGAGGTGGTTCAGATCCCCTTTATAGAGGATTTTGAGAATCAGCCTGTGGAGAGGTAAATTTTATTCTCCAGTAAGTGCAAGCTGTTGTAACGTCTGGAGAAGGGAAAAGGAAGGCCACACTCAGCTTCTCAGCCTCAAGCTGCCGTGGCTTTAAACTCTGCTTTATCTTGATTTATTTTCTGCGTTGTTAGCAAGGTGTGTCCTAAGGCAATTGCTTTTTTGCTTTGCACCATTTTAGCTTATGAAAACTTTCATGGGAATGATCTGCTTGTGGATAGTGGGGGAAACCTGTACTGTTCTTAATTTCTTTTTTAGGTCATTCATGGCAGGTATAGAGAAACACAACTAATTTTTGTGTTTTGATCTCGTACCCTGCAACTTCGCTGAAATTAGCTTTAGTGGCTTTCTTGTGGATTCTTACAGATTAAAAAAATTGTGTGTGACCATTTGACTGAATAGCGATAGTTTTACTTCCAAATTGAATGCCTATTGTTATATTCTTGTCTAATTGCCCTGGCTAGAACTTCTGCTACATTGCTGAATTGCACTAAAAATGAGCGTCCTAGTCTTTCTTCTGATCTTAGGGGGAGAGAATTGTTTTTCCTATGAAATATGCTCTTACCTCTGGATTTTCTGTAGATGCCCTTTATCAGGTTGAGGAAGTTCCCTACAACTTCCAGTTTTCTAAGTGGTTTTATCATGACAGGTTGGTCTGGATGCTGTTAAATGCATTTTCTGCATTTTCTGATAGGATTATGTGTGTGTGTTTTCCCTCTCATACTGTTAAACATGGATTTCATTGACTGATTTGCTTATGTTGAATCATCGTGGAGTTCTTGAGGTAAATCCCTCTTAGTAATAGTATGTAATCCTTTTAATATGCTGTTGAGCTGAGCTTGCTAGAACTTTGTTGAGATTTTGTGTTTATATTCACAAAGGGTGTTGGCCTTCAGTTCTCTTTCCTGTAACACCTTTGTCCTTGGTATCCGGGTCATGCTGGCTTCACTGAATGAGTTAGGAAATCTTCCCTCCTCTTGACTTTTTTGGGAAGAGTTTGAAAAGGATTGGTGTTAATTCTTTAAATGTTTGGTATAATTCACCAGTGAATCCATTTGTTCTTAGACTTTTCTCTGTTGGGAAGTTTTTGGTTATTGATGCTACTTCTTTAGTAATTCAGGTCATTGAAATTTTTCTAATTCTTCTTGAGTTAGTTTAGGTAATTTGTGTGTTTACTGTCTTTTTTTGTGTGTTTAATTGATTTTTGGAGTGAACTGTTGGGATTCTCTTCTCTTTTCCTACATTTTTAGTTGTTTTCTTTGTGGTTACCATGAGGATGACTGTTACCATCCTAAATTAATAACAGTCTGGTTCACATTGACACCAGCTTGACTGCAGTAGCATGGCTGTCTGTGTTACACCACTTTGGTTTTCCCATTGTTTGTGTTGTTGTCACAAATTAAATCTTTATGTTGAACACATTGTTAGTCAGCAACATAAATACATAATTAAAACATGTATTTGTCTTTAAATTGTGGAGGATGTCAACAATGGAGTTTGTTGTTCAGTCGCTCAGCCATGTCTACCTCTTTACGACCCCTTGGACTGCAGTGTGCCAGGCTTGACTGTCCTTCACCATCTCTTGGAGCCTGCTCACACTCACAGCCATCGAGTTGGTGATGCCTTCTGTCACGCGAGTGTATGTTCCTCGGTTCTTTGTCTCGTCACAACAAAGAATTGGAGCGACAGACATTAAAGCCCTTGGTGCATCACAGCTCTCGGGTCTTGGACAAACCGTGTTACAGCTCTTAGGCAAATCAGTGTTACAGCTCTATTTTATTTAGAAGATAGCAGGAGAGTGAGAGAGAGAGAGAGGGAAAGAGAGAGAGAAAAGAGCGCACGTACGCGGGAGAGAGAGTCCGAGAGAAAGCGCTTTGGCTCCTCCTTTTATATGTTTTTTCCTCCACCTGGGCCTGCCCTATGCAAATTGGGCTTAGCCAGGAGTGCTGTTTGTTCTGCCCGAAGTTTTCACTCTGGTCCTTGGACCTTCCTTGTCTTTTAGCCACTGCCATTTTGGACTCCTTTTCCCTATTCTACCTACCTAACACTTCCATCTGTCTCATCCTCTGTCGTCCCCTCTCCTCCTGCCTTCAGTCTTTCCCAGCAGCAGGGTCTTTTCCAGTGAGTTGGCTTCCATTTTCTAACAGTGAGGTTACAAATCAATGATACAGTAATAGTGGTCTCTGTGTTTGCCCGTGTGTTTACTTTCACTGAAGATCTTTATTTCCTCATATGGTGTTGTTACTTTCTAGTGTTTTTTTTGTTTTTCATTTAGACTTAAGGACTTACTTTGGTTTTACTTATAGGATAGGTCTGGTAGTAATGAACTCTGCCAGTTTTTGTTTATCTGGGAATGTCTCTGTGAAAGTCGAAGTAGTCCCTCAGACATGTCCAGCTGTTCATCACCTCATGGATTATAGCCAGCCAGGCGCCTCTGTCTGTGGCATTCTCCAGGCAAAAATACTGGGGTGAGTTGCTATTCCTTTCTCCAGGGGATCTGCCTGATACAGGATCTCCTGCTTTGCAGGCAGATTCTTTACCATCTGAGCCACCGGGGAGGCCCCTGAGGCAATGTGTTTATTTCTCTTTTTTTGAAAGGCACTTTTGCCAGGTATAGGATTCTTGCTTGACAGTTGTATCAAGCAGGGTTTTCCTGAGAAAAAGAACCAATAAGGTGTGGTATGTATGTGTGATTATATTTTATATATATATATATATATGTATATATATGTATATATGAAGAGATTTATCATAAGGGATTGGCTCATGCAGTTATGGAGGTTGAAAAGTCCTAAGAGCTATCCTCTGCAAGCTGAAGGTGGAAGATAGCCAATAGTGCACTTCCAGTCTTAGTCTGAAGGCCTGAGGACCAGGAGAACCGGTCATGTAACTTGCAGCACTGATAGCTGGCAAACTTGAGGTCCAAGAGGAACCGTTGTTTCAGTTTGAGCCCAAAGGCAGGAGAAGATTGAAGTCAGAGCTCAGTGCAGTCAGGCAGGAGGAATTCCTTCTCACTTGGCCTTTTTGTCTTTTTAGGTCTTTAGTTGACTGGATGAAGCCTACTCACATTTACAGAGGGTATCTGTTTTACTCAGGCAACCAATTCAGATGTTAACCTTGGCCAGAAACACCCAAAACACCCAAAATAACATCTGACCAAATGTCTACGTGTCCTGGAGGCCAGATAAGTTGACACATAGATGAACCATTACAAAATTTTTTATTTCTTTTTTAAAGATTGACATATAATTGACTTACAACATTGTTAATTTCTGCTGTACAGCAAAGTGACTTGGTTATTTATACACACACACACTCTTTTTTTAAATATTCTTTTTTCATTATGGCTTGCCATAACATGTTGAATATAGTTCTGTGCTATACAGCAAGATGTTTATATCCATTCTGTGTGTAGTAGCTTTCACTCATTACTTAGGTTTTTTTCTTTCAGTGCATAAGCATGTCATCTGACTACCTTTTGGCTTCCTTGCTTTCTGACGTGAGACACCAACTTTTTGTCTTCTTGAGGATTTCCTGTACTTGGCAAGTCCTTTCTCTCATGCAGCTTTCAGATCTCTCTCTCTCTCTCTTTGCAGTTCAGCAGTTTGATTATAGTGAGTTTATCTTACCTAGAGTTTATGGAGGGTTTTGAATTTGTGGATTCATGGAATTCATCTCATTTGGGAGGATTTTTGACTTCTTCAAATACTCTCTGTGTCCCTTTTCTTTTCTCTTCTTTCCTTGCAATTCTCCTAATGTCTCTGTGGTCAGCTTGGTGGTGTCCCACCAGGTTCCTTAGGCTTTGTTCAGTTTCATACCTTTTCCCTTTGCCTCAGAGTCAATAATTTCGAATGTCCTCTTTAACTGATTTTTCTTCTGCCTGCTGAAATCACTCTTGAGCCACGCTGGTGCCTTTTTTTTTTTATTGTAGTTACTGTAATTTTCAGCTTCAAAATTTCTGCGTGGTTCCATTTTATAATTTATATTTCTTTTTTGATACTTTATTAATTTTGGTGATACATTGTTTTTCCTTTTTCATGTTTCATGTTTTTTCCCAAGCTTTTTTGAATGTATCCTTTGCCCAATAAACATGATGTCTGGAATTCCTAAGGGACATTACAGTAAATTATTTTTTTCTTTGAATGGGGAATACTTTGCTGTTTCTTTTTATGTCTTATGGTTTTTTTTTGTTGACATCTAAACATGACTATTATAATGTGATAATTCTGTGAATCATATTCTCCACTTTCTTCAGGGTTTGATTTTTTTTTTTTTTTTGATTGTTGAAAGCTGTGACTTGTTTAGTGATTTTCCAAAACCATTCTCTGCAAAGATGATTCCTTGTCGTGTGTGGTTGGTACATTTTCCGTTCCTTTGCCTGTGTTCAGCTAGTGTTTTGACAGATGGCTTTGAGTGACAGGAGCTGACTTAATTCCCCCTTCCCCCCAAAGTCCTAAACAAACAAACAGAAGAATGTCTCTCCTGGGCTTTGTAGATCAGCCCTGTTCTGGGGCAGCCTTTCAATCCTCAGCCAGGCTTGCATGGCGCTCAGTGATGAATGCAAGGTAGAAGCTTAGCGTTCTGTCGGGTGTTCTGAGGTTGCATCTTGCTGTGGACATGCATACTGTCTTCTGAATTACCATCCATGCTTATTTGTGAAAGGGGACCCCCTCCCCAGCTTTTGCCCCCGCATCTGGGTGACCTGTGGTATAAAGATGGTAACCTTTTGTCACGGGCACCTTTCATCGTTAGTTCTGCTCTCTGTGGTTTCAGATGACTCTTGCTTTTCTAGCTCGAGTTCCATGTGAGGTGAAAAAGAGCTGAGTGCCTTCTGTTAGTCCTTCAGGGGATCCCCAGACAGATGAGAGCAGGCACACTCATTTGTGAGTAAGCTCTGTTCTGCTCTCCGTGGAGCTAGGGACCCAGGCTGCAGATGCGAGCGCTGGCTGCCCATGTCACCGAAGGGATGGGGCCCACACTCGGAAACCCCGCAGAGCTGTCCTGCTGGTGGGAAACTGCCTTTCCTTGATGCAGTATTTGCTTGGCTGTTGTAAACCTTTTGTCGTTTTCCATAGTTTTAACAGCATTGGTTCTGACAGTTACTGCTTGGTTTTTTTTTTTATGTTTCTGTCAGATTAGAGAATGTGGGGCCTCCCTACTTTGCTCTTTTGCTGACTTCTCATTGTGGTTTTGATTTGCATTTCCCTGATGGCTAATGAAGTTGAACGTTTTTCTTCATATGCTTATTAGCCATTTGTATATATTTTTTCAGATTTGGCCAAGTTTTAATTGGGTTATTTGTCTATTATTGAACTGTAAAAGTTCTTTATATATTGTACATTCAGGTCCCTTATACATGATTTAGAACCATTTTCTCCCATTCTGTGAGTTGTCCTTTCAGTTTGTTGAAGTGCCAGTTTGTCTTTTGAAGCATGAAAATTTTAAATTTTGGTGATGGCTAATTCATGTATTTTTTGGGGGTTTTGCTGTCATAGCTATGGACTATTTATATTTAAAGGGTGGGCAGAAAAAAACAAGTGAGTAAGGAAACTGAGAGATCAGAAAAGAACCAGGAGACGATTTTGCCAGATAAATCAAGAGAGAGGTTCAAGTTAAGGATAGTTAGTTGCATCATATACTGCAAAAAGAGTTTAATAGGAGAACCATAAAAGGTAGTAACTGTTGGCCCTGAGAGTAGAGGACGATGTAACAATAAGCTGGTATCTGCTCTCAGAATGACTACTGGGTACTTTATTTGCACATTTCACTTTTGACTGCTGATGACAGGAGTCAGCGAGCTGTGGTGTGCAGTGAGAGGGGTAGGCTCCTTACAGTAGTAGGGGTAGTGTTAGTTGCTCAGTCGTGTCTGACTCTTTGCGATCCCACAGACTGTAGCCTGCCAGGCTCCTCTGTCCATGGGATTCTCTAGGCAAGAATACTGGAGTGGACTGCCATTCCCTTCTCCAGAGGATCTTCCTGACCCAGGGATCGAACCTGGGTCTCCTGTGTTGCAGGCAGATTCTTTACCGTTTGAGCTACAAGGAAGACCTTTAGGTTCCACTCTATTATTTGTTGTTCAGTTGCTTAGTCATGTCTGACTCTTTGCAGCCCCATGGACTGCAGCACGTCAGGCCTCCCTGTCCATCACCAACTCCTGGAGTTTACTCACTCATGTCCATTGAGTTGGTGATGTCATCCAACCATCTCGTCCTTTGTTGTTCCCTTCTCCTCCCGCCTTCAATCTTTCCCAGCATCAGGGTCTTTTCCAAAGAGTCAGTTCTTCGCATCAGGTGGCCAAAGTACTGGAGTTTCAGCTTCAGCATCAGTCCTTCCAGTGAATATTCAGGGTAGATTTCTTTTAGCATGGACTGTTTCTATCTCCTTGCAGTCCAAGGGACTCTCAAGAGTCTTCACTAGCACCACAGTTCAAAAGCATCAATTCTTTGGTGCTCAGCCTTTTTTATTGTCCAACTCTCAAATCTGTACATGACCACTGGAAAAACCATAGCATTGACTCTGTGGACCTTTGTAAGCAAAGTAATGTCTCTGCTTTTTAATACACTGTCCAGGTTTGTCTATTATACTTGTCAGTGGTTTCCTTTGGTGGTGGTTGTAGAAGTTTTCTGTGATGCCCACTTGGGCTGAGGTCCCTTGTGTCTGAGAAGTGGTAACTCTGTTTCCTGAGTGGAACTCTGCAGCTGTGTTGGTAAGTGGGACCCTCACATTCCTAATACATGGCTGTTGTACCCAGGGATGGACCTTTGTGCTAAAGTGGGCTAAGAAGTTTTCAACATTTTGTAATTGTTGGAAGGCAAAGATGCAGGGTGAATTCTACTGGGCTTGTCTTCTAGAAAGATGTGTAAAACTGTAGCTGGAGTAGCCATGCTTACCCATGGTGATATAGATCCTGGCAGAGGGAACGTGTGTGTGCAGAGCAGAATGAACCCTCTGCCAGGGACAGACTGACTCACTTACAGAGACAGTGTGATCCCAGGAAGGATGAATTGCTTTATTTTTGGGTAGCTTTGTGGTTCCTGATTTCCAGCCCCAGTTATAATAATTCCTGTTCATCAGTTCTGTGAGATACCTTTCTTTCTTTTTTTTTCTTTTCTTACTTTGTTTTTAATGTGAGTATTTACATGGCGCTAACCTTTGTATAGGTTTCTGTTTGTTGGCACCTAGAGAATCTTGTCTAAGACAGTAGCATATTGATATGAAAATGCCCACTGAGAAGAGAAAAGAGGAAGGAGACATTTTCGTGGAGATGTTCATATGATGTTAACTTGTGATGCTGGACAGTGACAGAATGGGGATGATTATTTTTAATATGGGTTTGAGTACTTACCTGTGATTGAGATTTAATTAGGCATGTGTTTTACATTGTCTGTGTTCCATGAGACTGGCTTTCTAATGCTATTTTTTGGCCATGCTGCATGGCATGCGGAATATTAGTTCCCTGACCAGGGGTTGAACGAGTGCCCCCTGCAGCCGACGTGCACTGTCTTAATTCTTGGACTGACAGGGAAGTCCCTGGTTTTCTAACTTAAATAGTGTCTTTGTAAGTAATAAAGTAAAAATAATTTAGCATTATCTGTGAAATTGAACATGCGTGTAACCTGTGACACAGTTTTCCTGGATATGTTAGAAAACTTCCTGGATGTGTACACCCGCAGATGTGCTCAGAAATGTTTTGTGGAAGCATCGTTTGTAACAGCAAAACCTGAAAATACTCAAATATACACTGGTGGCAGGAAGATGAGTCGGTTGTGGCGCATCATGCACTGAAGTCTGTGTAGTGCTGCGGATGAATGGTTTACAGCTTCATGCTTGTCTTAGAAGCAGGATTTAGTGAATAAATGTTAGTGTTCATAGAAAGTATACATAGCATAGTGCTATTTTTAGTATTTAAGTATTTAGAGACTTCAAAACAAGTTAAAAACTAAACATATTGTTTAATTGTACATAGAAGGTCAAGTATTAAGAAAGAGGAAGGGTATGATTAAAGGAAAATATAGGGTAATGATTTCTTTTGTTGGATGTGGGGCAGAAGGTTGGAATTGGGGAGAAACACACCAGGAACTTAAAGAAATTGGTAGTATTTTACTTCTTAGGTTCAGACATGAGTTCATCATACTCATTTTGTTATTGTGCTTTATAATATGAATTATATGTATTCTTTAACACATCACAGATATCTCATAATCCAAGGTTAAGGACTGTTACAAATTTGTTGGGTATAAGAATGCTTTTATTTTTACATAAAAGTAAAACTCACAGGACAAAACTCATTTTTCAAGCTGAAATAATCACATATTTTAACATATACTATACTACTCTGACTTTTTATTTACCTCATGCTGCCTTCTCAGAGCCAAATTCTTAGGATTCCTTTTTTTTTTTTTTTTAATTTTATTTTATTTTTAAACTTTACAATATTGTATTGGTTTTGCCAAATATCGAAATGAATCCGCCACAGGTATATATGTGTTCCCCATCCTGAACCCTCCTCCCTCCTCCCTCCCCATACCATCCCTCTGGGTTGTCCCAGTGCACCAGCCCCAAGCACTTAGGATTCCTTTTGACTTCTTTGTCCTCAGGGTAATTTAATAATGTTGAGTGCTAGTGATACAGTAATAAAGCTTACAGTAAGTATTTTCTGAACAAATGAATGAAGTAGTCTTTATCTGCATTCAAATGGATATGTCTTTCCTTTTCTCCTTTGCTTTTTGCTTCCCTTTTCACAAAGGAGAAAGGAGAAAGCAAAGGAGAAAAGGAAAGATATACCCATTTGAATGCAGAGTTCCAAAGAATAGCAGGGAGACATAAGAAAGTCTTCCTCAGCCATCAGTGCAAAGAAACAGAGGAAAACAACAGAATGGGAAAGACTAGAGATCTCTTCAAGAAAATTAGAGATACCAAGGAAACATTTCATGCAAAGATGGGCTCAGTAAAGGATAGAAACGGTATGGACCTAACAGAAGCAGAAGATATTAAGAAGAGGTGGCAGGAATACACAGAAGAACTATACAAAAAAGATCTTCACGACCCAGATAATCACGATGGTGTGATCACTGACCTAGAGCCAGACATCCTGGAATGTGAAGTCACATGGGCCTTAGAAAGCATCACTACGAACAAAGCTAGTGGAGGTGATGGAATTCCAGTTGCGCTATTTCAAATCCTGAAAGATGATGCTGTGAAAGTGCTGCAGTCAATATGCCAGCAAATTTGGAAAACTCAGCAGTGGCCATAGGGCTGGAAAAGGTCAGTTTTCATTCCAACCCCAAAGAAAGGCAATGCCAAAGAATGCTCAAACTACCGCACAATTGCACTCATCTCACATGCTAGTAAAGTAATGCTCAAAATTCTCCAAGCCAGGCTTCAGCAATACGTGAACCGTGAACTTCCAGATGTTCAAGCTGGTTTTAGAAAAGGCAGAGGAACCAGAGATCAACTTGACAACATCTGTTGAATTACTGAAAAAGCAAGAGAGTTCCAGGAAAACATCTATTTCTGCTTTATTGACTATGCCAAATCCTTTGGCTCTGTGGATCATAGTAAACTGTGGAAAATTGTAAAAGAGATGGGCATACCAGACCACCTGACCTGCCTCTTGAGAAACGTGTATGCAGGTTAGAAAGCAAGGTTAGAGAACTGGACATGGAACAACAGACTGGTTCCAAATAGGAAAAGGAGTACATCAGGGTTGTATATTGTCACCCTGCTTGTTTAACTGCCGGAGTCCAGCTCCAGCAGCCACGGATTCAACCTGAAGAGATGGACGGTGTTGGCGATAAGACAACCTCTCAGTTTCTTGGACTCCCTGTTTATTTCAAGTTTAAGATTCTCTTTTATACTTTTACAAAAACATTAGGTCATAGATTTGACATTTTCAGTTCCCCCTCACCCAGATTTATTATCTGTATAAATCATTGTTGCTCTTCAAACAGAGTTCCTGCTTTATTGATTCTCTTGGAATCAGCTTTACCATCTATTATCTATTTCCTCTAATGTGTCCTATAGTTAACTTGTGATTACACTGTAACTCATGCCACATTCCTCAGTTTATTTCTTATCTTTCTAAATCCTGTTTGCCCCTAACATCCTGAGCTCACTATCTCTTAAAAAGGCTTCTAATATATAGATACTAGCTATAGTATCTCTAAAATTCCTAACCTCTATAGGCTATAGTAAAATATGCTAACTTTACAACATTCCTTAAATCTTTAACTTCTATTTTAATTATTTCTAAGCCCTAAATTCAGTAAACTCCTTTGCCATAAACATTTTCCTCACAAATAGGCTTCAGATAGCAATCCCTCCCATGGCCTCAAGCTGCAGCCTCTGTGCTCATCCTGGAACACTCTTGTAAAAGTCCTTAAACAAATGTCAGTGATTAACTTTATGAATTATTCTCTGAGCACAGCTGCAGAAGGCTTTGTGCCTTCTCATGCTCCTCTCAAGAACAATAAGCACCTTAATATTCCTTTTCAGTCAACTCAGCCGAGGAGAGGAAACAACAAGTCAGAATTACAAGGCCTAACTCCTTCATCCCGGGTCCGTGCCTGCGGAATGAGGAGAGGGGTCTGGGGCCATGCCTCCATTTTGTCAGTAATGCCTAACGCCGCTCCCGATATTTAACTTCTATGCAGAGTGCATCATGAGAAACGCTGGGCTGGAGGAAGCACAAGCTGGAATCAAGATTGCCGGGAGAAATATCAATAACCTCAGATATGCAGATGACACCACCCTTATGGCAGAAAGTGAAAAAGAACTAAAGAGCCTCTTGATGAAATTGAAAGAGGAGAGTGAAAAAGTTGGCTTCAAACTCAACATTCAGGAAACTAAGATCATGGCATCTGGTCTCATCACTTCATGGCAAATGGATGGGGAAACAGTGGACACAGTGGTTGACTTTATTTTCTGGGCTCCAAAATCACTACAGATGGTGACTGCAGCCATGAAATTAAAAGACGCTTACTCCTTGGAAGGAAAGTTATGACCAACCTAGATAGCATTTTAAAAAGCAGAGACATTACTTTGCTAACAAAGGTCCATCTAGTCAAGGCTATGGTTTTTCCATTGGTCATGTATGGATGTAAGAGTTGGACTATAAAGAAAGCTGAACACTGAAGAGTTGATGCTTTTGAACTGTGGTGTTGGAGAAGACTCTTGGGAGTCCCTTGGACTGCAAGGAGATCAATCAGTCCATCCTAAAGGAGATCAGTCCTGGGTGTTCATTGGAAGGACTGATGCTCAAGCTGAAACTCCAATACTTTGGCCACCTGGTGAGAAGAGCTGACTCATTGGAAAAGACCCTAATGCTGGGAAAGATTGAGGGGAGGAGGAGAAGGGGTCGACAGAGGATGAGATGGCTGGATGGCATCACCAACTCGATGGACATTAGTTTGAGTAGGCTCCGGGAGTTTGTGATGGACAGGGAGGCCTGGCGTGCTATGGTTCATGCAGTCGCAAAGAGTCGACTGAGCGACTGAACTGAGTTTTTATCTTTTTCTCTCTCATAACATCAAGTCATTCAACAAGTTCTTTCTACTCTTAAAAGTTCCATCTAGGCTAGTCTGGGTTTTCTGTTCATAGAGTCTCTGGCTGGGTTTTGGGCCCTCACGTGCCTGTGCCGTCTCCTGCCTAGCTCTCCTGTCAGTATTCTTCCCTCTACTTAGTTTATCCTTCTTGCTGACACAGGGTTAATCTTCCTGAAACATTGATTTGATCATTTGTGCTGTTCCTCTAAACCTTTAATGATGAAGTGTTGGGGTATGTATGCTTCAGGTTGGGCTCCAGGCCTCTATCACTGGTGTTAACCAAGAGCCCATTCTCACTCCTCCTGTTCTGGGTCATGGCCTCTCTTACTGCTGCCTTGCTTTGCGGTGTGGGGATGAGGGGTCTGGGGAGGTAGCCTGCCTGGACGTTCTTATTCTTCATACGCTTGCCGCCTTCAGATTGCCTCTACCTTCCAATATCAAATAACTGGATTTGGACCACTCTCAGAGAAACACTTGTATTTTGCAGCAGTTGTACTAGGTTCTTCTTATTTAAAGTTCAGTTAAATTTATATTGTTTTCTGTCTTTCTGGTATTTTTAGTTTCTGGTGTACCTTCTGGTTTTCCATCTAGTTTTGCTTGGAACTAGTATCGTTTTAGTGTGCAACTCTCTTAGACTAGGTTCTCTGGATGGCAGTAATAGAAACCTATACGAGATGGCTTAGCTCAAAGGAGAATTTATATTAAAGGCAACACAGGACGGATTAAAGACTTGACTGTGAGACCTGAAGTAGACATAGGTGGTAATCTCCTTGACATCAAGCTTGGCAGTAATTTTTTAGATTTCACACCAAAACCAAAAATAAACAAGTGAAACTAAAATGCTTATGCACAGTGAGGAAACCATCAGCAAAGTGAAAAGGCAGCCTACCAACAGGGAGGAGGTGTTGCCAAATCATATTTCTGATAGGATAATTCTGAAACATGTAAAGAATTCATTCAACAACAACAACCTAATTAAGAAATGGGTGGAAGATCTGAATAGACATTTTTCTAAAGAAGGCATACAGTTGGCTTATAGGTCATTAATCATCAAGGAAGTACAAATCAGAACAATGAGATATCACCTCAGGTGAAATAAATTAGAGAAGGACAAACACTGTAAGATCTCATGTATATATATGGAATCTTAACAATCTTATAGATACAGAGAGCATGCCATTTTGCCAGGGTTGAGGGTGGGCGAAATGGATGAAGGGAGTCAAAAGGTAAAAACACCCAGTTAGCTACAAAGTAAACAAGACATGAGAATGTGAATTAAAGTATGACAACTATGGTTAATAATAATGCATTGCATATTTGGAAGTTGCTAAGAGAGTAAACCTTAAAAATTATCAACACAAGAAATTCTGTAACTATATAGTGATAATGTTAACTAGACTTATTGTGGTGATCATTTTGAAGTATATACAAATAGAGTCTAATATATGTCAGTTATACTTCAATTAAAAAATAATAAAGCTATCTCATAGAACTGAGCATAAACTACAGTTGATCTTTACAGGAGAAAGAGGAACTATAAGAGGAACTCCTGGAAATCAGGAACTACAAATTCCAGTCTGAATTTCTGTATATTTGGTATGGGATGTGGAGGCTAGCATATAAAGTCCACCATTTTGCTTCATTCTGATTTCAGTTTAAGAATCAATTTGCTTAATATAGATTCTTTCACAGATAGGGAGTTTGGTGATAGATATTTCCAAAGTGTTTCTCTAGCCTAATTTTGTATTTAGAGACCAGCAACTTATAAGTGTAAGAGTGATGAACCTTTCTATAAGTGATGACATCAATTAAAATACTTAAAGTTGTTTAAAACTCTGTGTGTGGTCTTGAAGGTTTGAAGAAATGTGAATGAAGCATTATAATTTTGAAGCTTCTAGGGAAAATAAGTTTTATAAAGTCAAAATTTGTATGCTAATAATACGCAACAATGTCAAGAAAAAATCGTGTACCAGAAAATGGCCAAGCAAAATAAAGAGAAGGGAATAAAATGTAGGTCACTTCTCCATGTAAGCTTTGAGTTTTCATAACTTCTTAGTAGTAGCACATGTGTACCGCATATTCTTGAAATTAATAGTTAAAATGGTAGTTTCCTTTTGGAAAATTAATGATTATTTTTATTGGAACAATTTAAACCATCATAACATTATCAAGTATTGACAAGGGTGTCTGGAAACTAGTGGTATCATATGCTGATGGGGGTAAAAATTGATATGGCTATTTGGAGACCAGTTGGGCAATATGTCGTGAAATGGAAAATGTACTCATAACTCAGAAAGTCACCTCATATAGACCTTAGAGCAGTGATTCTCAACCAAGGGAGTTTTATCTTCCAGGGACACTTGACAACGCCTAGAAATGTTTTTGGTTGCCACATCTGGGGACTATTGACATTTGGTGGGTAGAGATCAGGAATGCGCTAAATATGCTGTAATTCACAGGACAGGCTCTCACAGTAAAGAATTCGGAGTCCAAATTTTGTAAAGAGTGTGGAGGTTGAGAAACCTGGCTTTAGAGAACACGGTTAACATGTTATGTTCTTGTATGTGAACATAGAGACTTTTGCAAGAACGCTCGTAAAACATTGTAGTTGTGCAAAATGGGAAACAACGTGGATGTCTATCAGTGGAGGAAAGGATAAATAAAATGTGATAGGCCTATGGGATCCGTACTTTACAGAAGTTAAAAGGGAACAATTCTGCCTCTATATTAGTAGATCTAAAAAATGAGTGAAAAACACGCCAGGTACTTTCAGTTTGATACCATTATGAAAAATTAAAAAAAATACAAAGCAACAACTCTGTTATTTCAGTATGTAAATGAAAATGTAGAAAATGAATTAGAAGGCTCTGTGGAAACTCTTGCTCGGGGCTACTCGTGAGGTGGGAGGAGGCTCACGGCACCAGGGGGGCCAGCGGTGGCTTTACCTCTAGTTGTTCTTTTACGTCAAACACAGAGTGAAGCAACTGTGGTTTTATGTTTGTGTGAATTGAATGCAGAGCGTGAATGCCATTTGTTATAAATTTTGGTTGGAGGGACTTGCATGTTTGTAATAGTATTATTATTTTTTATAGTCCTAGTATTTCTCAAAAGCCTGTCCATGAATTCCATTTGCAGCTTTCCCTGCATTCAGATTTCATAGCACACAGAATATCATGCACTGTCTTTTTTCAGTTCTTCTTGTCCAGGAAGTTAGTCTTCTTGTAAAGTGAAGTGTAACTATTTTTTAGTGTTCGTTATTTATTTAGTTTATTTGTAAAGCTGTGGAGAAGATGTATTTATTGACTGCCATTGACCCCTGTTTGTGCTTAATTCACAAAAGTTAAAGGCATCATAAAGAACTCCCAACAATTATTTATTTTACCTGATTTTTTTGGCATTAGAATATATAGGAATAATTGGATCTTGAACAAGAAAAAAAATATTTCTCCTATTAACATTTTGTTGCTCTGATTTTTAAAAAAAATGTTGTATAAATATTTGATTACAGTAGTTTAATCTTTTCAGTAACTATTCAGGAAACTGAATTTAGGTGTCTAAGTGATTCTATCAACTTTACCCATAAGTATATTTAAAATCTTATCTAATGTTTTCTGAATAAGTTATACTTTAAAAATTTTTACAACTGCTGTTGAAGAGAAGAAATGGATATAATGTCATAGTCAGTATATTCTTTCTTAGAACACAAGGATCAGCTTTCATATGTGATAAATACATTGGCAGTAAAATGAAGTGGAAATAACACATGGCCTATAATTTCTTTCATACAGTGATGCAAAAAGTAAGTGTCTCAAATACAGGGTAATTAAACGTTATAATAAGTATTTAAAATATCTTTGATTATGTAAAATTAAATAAGTTAGATTAAAACTGCATTTATAATTATATAGAAGTTCATAATTTTTACACAAAAAAGCGTTTACCAAAAATTATTCCAAAGTTTAAAAAACTCACTAATTTAAATTTAAAAACTTAAAATAACCTTTAGTTAATGTATTTTATTTACCTTTGTTAGAGAGGGCTTATCTTTTTAAATGTCAATCCAATGAAAAGGTGACTGAAAATTAATGACTTTATTTAAGAAAATAAACTTCTTAAAATTTTAGATTAGATCTAATTTTTTTGTTAAAGGATTTTATACAAATTATAAGAATAGCTTAATTATAAAAATCATGAAGGTAATTTTAATTTAGAATACTTAATTTAAGCTCAAATGTATAATTATAAAGATATGACTCCTAACTATATAGAATTTGAAGTAAGTTATACAACCTTTCTAGATATTTTTCATAGGTGAAAACAAGGCACAAACTATCTCCATTTGATTTTCTTGCTAATACTCGCAATTTATTACTAAAGTTAATCCTTAATTGCTGAAAACAGTTGTCTCATGGTTACCCATTATTTTTCTATAATACAATATGTAACAAATTATAAGGATTATAATTATTAAAAAAAAAATTTTTTTTAAACATAGTTTTTGAGTGTCTTTCTTGTTGTTCAGTCACTCTGTTGTGTCCGACTCTTTGTGACCCCCCCAGGCTTCCCTGTCCTTCATAATCTCCCGGACATTGCTCAAACTTATGTCCATTGAGTCAGTGATGCCATCCAACCATCTCATCCTCTATCATCCCCTTCTCCTCCTGCCTACAGTTTTTCCCAGCGTCAGGGTCTTTTCTAATGAGTCAGACCTTTGCATCATGTGGCCAAAGTATTGGAGCTTCAGCATTGGTCCTTCCAATGAACACCCAGGACTGACCTCCTTTAGGATGGACTTGTTGAATCTCCTTGCAGTCCAAGGGACTCTTAAGAGTCTTCTCCAACACCACAGTTCAAAAGCATCAATTCTTCGGCCCTCAGCTTTCTTTAAGGTCCAACTCTCACATCCATACGTGAATAATGGAAAAACCATAGCCTTGACTAGATGGACCTTTGTTGGCAAAGTAATGTCTCTGCTTTTTAATATGCTGAGTAGGATTGCCATAGCTTTTCTTCAAAGGAGTAAGTGTCTTTTAATTTCATGGCTACAGTCACCATCTGCAGTGATTTTGCTGCCCAGGGACATAAAATATCTCACTGTTTCCATTGTATCCCCATCTCTTTGCCATGAAGTGATGGGACCAGACGCCATGATCTTAGTTTTTTGAATGTTGAGTTTTAAGCCACCTTTTTCATGTTCCTCTTTCATCAAGAGGCTCTTTAGTTCTTCTTCACTTTCTGCCATAAGGGTGGTGTTATCTGCATATCTGAAGTTACTCATATTTCTCCTGGCAATCTTGATTCTAGCTTGTGCTTCATCCAGCCTGGCATTTTGCATGATGTACTCTGCATATAAGTTAAAAAAGGAGAGTGACCATGTACAGCCTTTACGTATTCCTTGCCCAATTTGGAACCAGTTGTTCCATGTAGAGTTCTAACTGTTGCCTCTTGACGTGCATACAGGTTTCACAGGAGTCAGGTCAGGTGGTCTGGTATTCCCATCTCTTGAAGAATTTTACACAGTTCGTTGTGATCCACACAGTCAAAGGCTCTAGTGTAGTCAGTGAAGCAGAAGTAGATGTTTTTCTGGAATTCTCTTGCTTTTTCTATGATCTAGCCAATGTTGGCAATTTGGTCTCTGGTTCCTCTGCCTTTTCTAAACCCAGCTTGTACATCTGGAGTTCTCAGTTCACGTACTGCTGGAGCCTAGCTTGGAGAATTTTGATCATTACTTTGCTAGCGTGTGAAATGAGTGCAATTTTGTGGTAATTTGAACATTCTTTGGCATTGCCTTTTTTTGGGATTGGAATGAAAACTGACCTTTTCCAGTCCTATGGCCACTGCTGAGTTTTCCAAATTTGCTGGCATATTGAGTGCAGCACTTTAACAGCATCATCTTTTAGTATTTTCAGTAGCTCAGCTGTAATTCCATCACCTCCACTAGTTTCTTTTGAAATGATCCTTCCTAAGGCCTGATTGATTTTGCCCACTTAATTGCTGAAAAAGGAGTTTTCCCATGGTTACCCATTATTTTAGTATATTATAATATATAATAAATTTTAAGAATGGATATTCAAGAAACAGTGTTTGTTAAAAATTTATTTTTTCATTATGTAGGTCAAATTTGGGTATACAACATTGTAATTCGACATCGGTATATACCACAGAGTGATCTTGATCACAGGTTCAGTTCACCGTTCATCACGTCTGCTTTACTCCCTTCACTTGTTTTACTCACCCCTAACCTCCTTCTGGTAACTGCTAATCTTTTCTCTGTATCTATGAGTTTTTGTTTCATTTTATTTACTTTTTTTTTTTTTTCAGTTTCCACATTTGAGTAAAATCATACGGTATTTGTCTTTTTCTCTCTGATTTCTTTTACTTAGCGCAGTGTTCTTAAGGTCCGTCTATGTTGTCTTAGATGGCATGATTTTCATTCTTTTTTAAATTAAAACAATTTTTTTTTAGAATTCCATTCTTTTTATGACTGGTATTCCCGTGTGTGTGTGTGTGTGTGTGTGTGTGTGAGAGAGAGAGAGAGAGAGATACATCTTCTTTATCCTTTCATCTGTCAGTGCCCACTTGAGTTGTTTTCATATCTTGCTGTTATATATAATATTGCAGTGAACATAGGGATATACATGTCTTGTTGAATTAGTGTTTTCTTGTTCTTCAGGTAAATACCCAGAAGTGGAATAGCCAGGTCATATGGTAGTTCTGTTCCTAACTGTTTGAGGACACTGCGTTCTGTTTCCATAGTGGCTGTACCAATTTATAGTCCCACCAATTGTGTATGAAGATTTCCTTTTCTCCATATCCTCTCCAGCATTTATTATTTCTTTTCTTTTTGATAATTGTAACACCTGTGAATTGATTGTTAATTATTTTTGATTGGCATTTCTGTAATGATAGTGATGCCAAACCTTTTCATGTACCTGTTGGCTATCTATATGTCTTCTTCAGAAAAATGTTTTTTCAGATCTTGTTAGGGAGATGAATGAATAGTCTTGTTTATTCAGAGACAAAGCAGAGCAGGCCTCTGACCTTGTTTCTTACCTGCCTGGACACTGCCCTGACTGGGAGTGACTGGGAGTGAAGGCCTGCTGTGAGTGGAAGGCTTGCAGCACCTTAGATAAGATGGGGGAGAAATCTTAAGACTGTTGAGACCTGGAGGGGGCTGGCCGACCAAGCTCCAAGCATAACTACATTCCAAGTTTACACAACAAAACAAACAGTATTAACAGGAAACCAAAGCTGTGGTTTGGTCACAGATGGATGATGATGTCAGTTTGTGACCTTCCGGTGATTATAAGGGGGAACCCCAAACTGCAGTCTTTGAATTTTCACCCCCTGAGTGGACATGCTGCCTGGGACCCTTTCCTGATTGGGACTCCAGGTGTGCTGTGACACAGGACTTCCCAGCACAAATTAAGTCTGGATGTTGGTCAGAACCCAAATTGGTGATGTATTCTCTGCTCTTTCTATTTCTCTTTTCTGTTAATGTTAGTACTTTGAAAGTAAGCTAGATAGTTCTCTAATAAAAATGTGTATAATTTATTTGTATTTAACAAGTGGCTTATTTTGTTAACAAATCCTTTAAACCTGAGACGAGTGAAAACTTTGGGCAAAACAGATCTTTTGCCTATTTTTTAATTGGGTTTTGTTTTTTGTTTGTTATTTGGACATTCCATGCTGTGTGTGGGGTCTTTTTTCCCTGACCAGGGATTGGACTTTGCGGTGGAAGTGTGGAGTCCTAACCACTCGACCACTATGGAATTACGTGGTTGTTTGTTTTTTGCTGTAAGAGTTCTTCATATGTTTTAGATATTATCCCCTTCTCAGAAATATTGTTTGAAAATAGCTCCTCCCATTCAGTAGGTTGCCTTTTCATTTTGATGGTGGTTTCCTTCACTGTGCAGAAGCATTTTAGTTTGATGTAGTCCAAAAAGTTTTAAAAGCGAAGGTTTCTAATAGTGTATATGCGTTTGTATGTGTGTATAAAGGTAGAGTCGATTCTTTGGTGGATCCAGTGTTTATGAAACAGAATAGCAGAATAAACCTGGAAACTTACTAGAATTATCTTTCCCTCTGGTATAAAGTATGTGGTCCTCCAACAAAGGTATGAAGTTCTGGTTTGAGCAGGATAAGATCGTTTATCTCCTTCTTAGTGCTGGATATGTGAAGAAACAGTATAAACGTCATGTTTTCTTTTCAAGTTGAATTTTACTGGGATATTGTATAATGGAAAGAATGACCACAGTCATTTAAAAAAAACATTCAGTGCCAAAGAATATTAATGGTTATTGAGAACAATTTTGGGGTTCCATTCCCAGACTCCCATATATGTGAGTTCATTGTTTACTAGGGTACTCATTAGGGATATCTCAGTGGGAAAATTTGTGACTGTGTGACTGATCTTCAGGTATCAGTTAATCTTCAGACTCATACGCTATTTGGGTCATTAGCATTTCCCTGTGAGAAGCTCAAGTCCTTTTTTGACAGATACAGGAGTATACTGCTTGCCTTTATTTCCCCCCAATTTTAGCCATTTGCAAAGTTTGTGATGATAAATTTTGATCTTTGTAGTTTTCCTTTACTAAAAAGTGTATTCTTAAAGGAAGTGCATTAAGTTTAAAAGTTTGGTTACTCACTGTCATCTTTTCAGTCAGGATCAAGAAGTACCAGTGAAGAGTTTGCAATTATGGGGGCAGGTTTACATGGATGCGTATATGCATGTAGGTGTGTTTTTAAAACCTGCCTTTCTCTCTCTACAATGAAGACTTAAAGCAGCTAAGGAGAATACAAAAATGTGATTATCAATAACTTTAAATAAAAACTCAAAAAAGACACTGTGGGATATTTCATTTTAGTTCTTTTTTATATTGGAGTGGATTAGTATTGGTTAAGCTTGGTGTAAGCTTTCAGAATTTTAAATTATAAGGCTAAATATTTTCACTGCCTGATGTTTATGTCTAGCTGAAATGCATTTTAAAAACTAAACTTCACTGTAAATTTCCAGGTTAAATCCATTTTATTATAAATTACCAAGTTAAAATATTGCATGTCTTTTATCTGCTTAGGCTGTGAATCAAGACAGTTGTGGAATAATTTGGTGAAAAGTTGTTATTTAAGGACCTTGCCCCTGAGCTTTTCCGAATGGCTTGAACTTTTGGTTCTTCGTGGTTAAGTATGGATACCCTCTCATGGATCACAGTCTTATTGTGGCAAAGGTGCTTGCAACACTGCATGAAACTCTGAACCATGCCTTCAGAGCAACCCAGGATGGGTGGGTGAAGAGATCCAGGTCATAATGAAAAGGTCTGATAAAACGTGGTCCACTAGAGGAGGAAATGGCTACTCACTTCAATATTCTTGCCTTGAGAACCCCATGAACAGTATGAAAAGGCAAAAAGATAGGACACTGGAAGATGAACCCCCCAGGTCGGAAGGTGTATAGTATGCTGCTGGGGAAGAGCAGAGGGCAGTTAGTAATAGCTCCTGAAAGAACGAAGCAGCTGGGCCAGAGTGGAAATAACGCTCAGTTGTGGATATGTCTGGTATTGAAAGTAAAGTCTGATGCTGTAAAGAACAGTGTTGTGTAGGAACCTGGAATATTAGTTCCTTGAATCAAGGTAAATTGGACATGGTCAAGCAGGAGATACAAAATTGAATATCAGCATCTTGGGAATCAGTGAACTAAAATGGATGGGAATGCGTGAATTTAAATCAGATGACCATTATATATACTACTGTGGGCAAGAATCCCTTAGAAGAAATGGAGTAGCCCTCATAGTCAACAAGAGAGTCTAAAGTGCAGTACTTGGGTGCAGCCTCAAAAACAACAGAATGACTTTGGTTTGTTTCCAGGCATACTATTCAACATCACAGTAATCCAAGTCTGTGCCCCAACCACTGATGCTGAAGAAGCTGACATTGACTGGTCCTGTGAAGACCTACAAGATCTTCAAGAAATAACACCATGAAAAAATGTCCTTTTCTTCATAGGATGTTAGAATGCAGATGTAGAAAGTCAAGAGATACCTGGAATAACAGGCAAGTTTGACCTTGGAGTATGAAATTAAGCAGGCCAGAGGCTAACAAAGTTTTGTCAAAAGAACATGCAAACATCCTTTTCTAACAACCCAAGAGAAGACTCTACATATGGACATCAGCAAATGGTCAATACCAAAATCAGAGTGATTATGTTATTTGCAGCTGAAGATGGAGAAGCTGTATACAGTCAGCAAAAACGAGACCTGGAGCTGACTGTGGCTCAGATCATGAGCTCTTTATTGCAAAATTCAGGATTTAATTGAAGAAAGTAGGGAAAACCACTAGGCCATTCAGGTATGACCTAAAGTCCCGATTATACAGTAGAGGTGATGAATAGATTCAAGGGATTCGATCTGGTAGACAGAGTGCCTGAAGAGCTAATGATGGAGGTTCATAACAGTATACAGGAGGCAGTGGCTGAAATCATCCCAGCAGTAAAGAAATGAAAGAATGCAAAGTGGTTGTCTGAGGAGGCTTTCCATGTAGCTGAGGGAAGAAGAGAAGTGAAAGGCAAGGGCGAAAGGGAAAGATACACTCAGCTGAATGCAGAGTTCCAGAGAATAGCAAGAAGAGATCAAAAAGCCTTAAATGAGCAATGCGAAAGGATAGGGGAAAACCATAGAATGGGAAAGACTCTCTAAGAAAATTGGAGATATCATGGCAACATTTCAGGCAAGGATGGGCATGACAAAGGACAGAAATGGCAAGGAACTAACAGCAGCAGCAGAGATTAAGAAGAGGTGGCAAAAATACACAGCATAACTGTACAAAAATGGTCTTAATAACCTGAATAACTACGATGGTGTGGTCACTCACCTAGAACTGGACATCTGGGGTATGCGGTCAAATGAGCCTAAGAAAGCATTACTGTGAGCAAAGCTAGAGGGAGTGACAGAATTCCAGCTGAACTATTTAAATCCTGAAAGATGATGCTGTTACAGTGTTGCACTCAATATCTCAGCAAATTTGGAAAACAGCAGTGGCCACAGGACTGGAAAAGTTCAGTTTTCATTTTAATCCCAGAGAAGGGCAAGCCAAAGAATGTTCAAACTGCTGTGCAGTTGCGCTCATTTTACATGCCAGCAAGGTAATGCTCATATCCATTAAGCTAGGCTTAAGTAGTATGTGAATGGAGAACTTCCAGGTGTACAGGCCAGATTTAGAAAAGGCAGAGGAATCAGAGGTCAAATTGCCAGCATTCACTAGATCATGCAGAAAGCAAGGGAATTCCAGAAAAACATCTACTTCTTCATTGACTATGATGAAGCCTTTAACTGTGTGGATCACAGCAAACTGTGGAAAATTCATAAAAGAGATGGGATTACCAGAGCACTTTACCTGTCTCCTGAGAAATCTGTATGTGGGTTAAGAAGCAGCAGATAGAACTGAGCATGGAACAGCTGACTGGTTCAAAATTGGGAAAGGAGTAAGAGGAGGAACTAAAGCACCTCTTGATGAAAGTGAAAGAGGAGCGTGAAAAAGCTGGCTTAAAACTCAACATTCAAAAAACTAAGATCATGGCATCCAGTCCCATCACTTCGTGGCAAATAGGTGGTGAAACAATAGAAAGAGTGACAGACTTTATTTTCTTAGGCTCCCAAATCATTGCAGATTGTGACTGCAACCATGAAATTAAAAGACTCTTGCTTCTTGGAAGAAAAGCTATGACAAATCTAGGCAGCATATTAAAAAGCAGAGACATTGCTGACAAAGGTCTGTCTAGTCAAAACTATGATTTTTCCCATAGTCATGTATGGATGTGAGAGTTGGACCATAAAGAAAGCTGAGTGCTGAAGAATTGATGCTCTTGAACTGTGGTGTTGGAGAAGACTCTTGAAAGTCCCTTGGACAGCAAGGAGATCAAACCAGTCAATCCTTACGGAAATCAATCCTGAATATTCATTGGAAGAACTGGTACTGAAGCTCCAATGTTTGGGCCACCGGATACAAAGAGCTAACTTATTGGAAAAGACCCTGATGCTGGGAAAATTGAAGGCAGGAGAAGGGGACGACAGAGGATGACATGTTTGTATGGCATCACCAACTGAATGGACATGAGTTTGACCAAGCTCTGGGAGTTGGTAGAGGACGGGGAAGCCCAGTGTGCAGCAGTCTATGGGGTCACACAGAGTTGGACACTGCTGAGCGACTGAACTGAAGACAAGGCTGTATTGTATATTGTTACCCTGCTTATTTAACTTATATGCAGATTACATCATGCAAAATACCAGGCTGGATGAATCGTGAGTAGGAATTAAGATTGCTGGGTGAAACATCAACAATTTCACATATGCTGGTGATATCACTCTAATGGCAGAAAGCTAAGAGGATCTAAAGAACCTCTTGGTAAGTGTGAAAGAGGAGAGTGAAAAAGTTGGTTTGAAAATCATTGTTAAGAAAGCTAAGATCATGGTATCTGGTCTCATCATTTCATGACAAACAGAAAGGGAAAAAAATGGAAGTAATAACCGAGTTTATTTTCTTGGGCTCCAAAATCACTGGGGATGGTGACTGCAGCCATGAAAGTAAAGGACACTTGCCTTTTGGAAGGAAAGCTATGACAGCCTAGACAGTGTGTTAAAAAGCAGAGACATCACTTCACCAACAAAGGTCCATCTAGTCAAAGCTATGGTTTTTCCAGTGGTCATGTATGGATGTGAGAGTTGGACTATAAAGAACTGGAAGATAAAGAACTCCAGTACTTTGGCCACCTGATGAGAAGAGCTGACTCATTGGAAAAGACCCTGATGCTGGGAAAGACTGAAGGCAGGAGGAGAAGGGGGAGACAGAACATGAAATGGTTAGGTAGTATCATGACTCAGTGGACATGAGTTTGAGCAACTCCAGATTATAGTGAAGACAAGGAAGCCTGGCATGCTGCAGTCCATAGGGTCATCAAGAGTTGGACATGACTTAGTGACTCAACAGCAATAAGAGCAACAAATATATGATTGACAATTTTTGCCATGCTAAGCCTTTTGTTATAGTTACTTTTACCTGACCTAGTTTTAACTACTTAGCTCAGTTTTTTTTTTTTTTTTTCTGTTTGAATTCTTTTCCCATAACCTCAGAGGTAGCACTGTATGAATCTTCAGTTCAGTTCAGTTGCGCTGTCGTGTCAGACTCTTTGCGGCCCCGTGAATTGCAGCACTCCAGGCCTCCCTGTCCATCACCAACTCCCGGAGTTCACTCAGACTCAACGTCCATCGAGTCGGTGATGCCATCCAGCCATCTCACCCTCTGTCGTCCCCTTCTCCTCCTGCCCCCAATCCCTCCCCGCATCACAGTCTTTTCCAATGAGTCAACTCTTTGCATGAGGTGGCCAAAGTATTGGAGTTTCAGCTTTAGCATCATTCCTTCCAAAGAACATCCAGGACTCATCTCCTTTAGAATGGACTGGTTGGATCTCCTTACAGTCCAAGGGACTTTCAAGAGTCTTCTCCAACACCACAGTTCAAAAGCATCAATTCTTCGGTGCTCAGCTTTCTTCACAGTCCAACTCTCACATCCATACATGACCACTGGAAAAACCATAGCCTTGACTAGATGGACCTTTGTTGGCAAAGTAATGTCTCTGCTTTTTAATATGCTGTCTAGGTTGGTCATAACTTTACTTCCAAGGAGTAAGCGTCTTTTAATTTCATGGCTGCAGTCACCATCTGCAGTGATTTTGGAGCCCAGAAAAATAAAGTCTGACACTGTTTCTATTGTTTCCCCATCTATTTCCCATGAAGTGATGGGATCAGATGCCATGATCTTCGTTTTCTGAATGTTGAACTTTAAGCCAACTTTTTCACTCTCCTCTTTCACTTTCATCAAGAGGCTTTTGAGTTCCTCTTCACTTTCTGCCATAAGGGTGGTTTCATCTGCATATCTGAGGTTATTGATATTTCTCCTGGCAATCTTGATTCCAGCTTGTGCTTCCTCCAGCCCAGCGTTTCTCATGATGTACTCTGCATGTAAGTTAAATAAGCAGGGTGACAATATACAGCCTTGACGTACTCCTTTTCCTATTTGGAACCAGTTTGTTGTTCCATGTCCAGTTCTAACTGTTGCTTCCTGACCTGCTTACAGATTTCTCAAGAGGCAGGTCAGGTGGTCTGGTATTCCCATTTCTTTCAGAATTTTCCACAGTTTATTGTGATCCATACAGTCAAAGGCTTTGGCATAGTCAATAAAGCTTCTTCAGATCAAATAAGAAATTACATGAATATCTTGCTAAACTGTTTGAGTTTAGTGACCCTGGATCAAACAGGTGAGTGCAGCGCTCGTTTGACTGATACGCTGTGTGCACCCTGTGAGGGTCCTTTCAATTCCATGTGATGGGGAACGGTGCGAAGCAGCAGCCTTTGATTTGATTTTGGTCATCTTTTTTTCTATATATTGTTATATTCAATTTCTGTGTTTTTTCTTATTTTTGATGCTGTTCTCCATGTTCTTTTACTTGGCAAGCTTTCACCATTATTAGATTTGTTCTGTGAAACCCAGAAGTGTATCGTGCTTCAGTTATTTGTGTGTCAAATATTTGCAAAGTGAGCAAAGATTTATACAGATATTAGTTATAACTCTTTCTCAGGAGGTGTGATACCGTAGTTCCTGTTTTGCCATGTAGGTATGAATTTACACTTGGTTTGTGGTAGATGTTTGAGCAGGGTGTTTTAAATGAACTGCATTTATTTATTTATTTTTTTTCATTCTTCCAATTTTATTTTATTTTTAAACTTTACATAATTGTATTAGTTTTGCCAAATATCAAAATGAATCCGCCACAGGTATACATGTGTTCCCCATCCCGAACCCTCCTCCCTCCTCCCTCCCCATACCATCCCTCTGGGCCGTCCCAGTGCACCAGCCCCAAGCATCCAGCATCATGCATCGAACCTGGACTGGCAACTCGTTTCCTACATGATATTTTACATGTTTCATTGCCATTCTCCCAAATCTTCCCACCCTCTCCCTCTCCCACAGAGTCCATAAGACTGTTCTATACATCAGTGTCTCTTTTGCTGTCTCGTACACCGGGTTATTGTTACCATCTTTCTAAATTCCATATATGTGCGTTAGTATACTGAACTGCATTTAGAAATAAAAAAATCTGTTATGATTAGAGGATGTAATAGGTAATGTATGCTGAAGCTCACCTCACATTCAAAGGAACGGTTAACGGAATTGGAATTCTATTCATTTCCATATAATTGAAAGTGTTTTCAGTCTCTGCTAATGTAAGTTTGGAGTATTTTTTTTTTTTCATACAGTTAGTTACGCATTAGAAATAACTCTAATGAAGTAAACACAGTTTGAGAAGTATGGACAGAGTGTTTCCTCTCAGTATGGACTGCGAGGAAATCACTAAGTCTTGAAACTTGATCTCTGATAGCTTTCTTTACTATGTCCACTTGTCTTTATTTTTGTTTATTTAGAGTACATCTAGAGCTTGATTGAGTCCTAAGAGTTTAAAAAAAATGATGAAAATGCTGGTTTGGAATTGTGTTGCAGTGATTGGTGTGAGGTGTAGCCCCTACACTGATCAGCAGTCACCCACACATTTACATGCATCTTTCCTGTTTTTTCTTGCACTGGAGATTTTCCATTTGTACCTTCAATTGGTGTTGAAAATTTTCATCATCTATTTGAATGGCAGCTATATTTTCTTTTGTCTTTTATATTCTTTTCTGGTTTTGATCTGTTTTTTTTGGATTGTTGCTACTCAAAGGCGACCTCAGGTCAGTGCTGGTCTGCAAACTGGTATCACTGGTATTTAATGAATCAAGATAAATTCAATGTAAAGAGGTGCTTTTAATAGCACGTTGATATTATCATGACATCTAAGCATATGACTTTTAAAGAGTTCCGTTCAACTGCATTTCACAGCAGCCATGTCCGCAGTGGGCCGGCCGTGTAAGACTGACCCTCATCGGCAGTGGTTTCAGGCGCTGTCAGTCCTCCTGATCCTGTCTTTGTTCTGCTCTTACGGATTTTATTTTCTTTCTTTGTCTTTCTGAACTGCATTTTAGATAGGTTTTTAAAAGTCTTCACATTGACTAATTATTTCTGTTTGTGTTGATTCTACTGTTTAACTTTTCCACTCAGTTGAAAATTTTACCACTGCTTCTTATTTCTTGAGATTTTATTTAATTCACATCCATATTATAAGTGTTTCTATTACTTGTACCATCCTTACTGTATAGTGTTTCCAATAATTGAAATATGTGTAGTCTAATTGTTCTATTTCTTATGTTGGCCCTCATTCATTGGGTCTTGTTTTGTGATTTTTTTTTTTTTAATTGAGTGTTTTTGAAAGTTACTGGCTTCTTCGAGGCTAGGATTGAAGTTACTTCCTTTGAGAATTTACCTGTGCTTTCCCCAGTGTCTAGGGATACTGACCATTTAAGATCCCTTTAAATTGGTCTTCACGTGAGATTTATTGGATTATGCACGTGGTGTGAATTCAGTCTGAGACCCTTTGTGAAGGTTCCACTTTGAGGTTACAGTGTCAAGAGAATTGATGATACATTTTTGAAATGACGGAATTCTAGAGATGGCCCATAGATTAGTGGTTGCATTCAAGACAATGCAAGATAGTTACAAAGATATGAGAAAGATGTAATTTCTGTTAGATGGATCCATTTTAGAACTAAGAAAAATAGAAATGTAAAAAGTGGAGGGATTTGTAGATGCCTAAAGTACAAGTGGTTAGTTCTACAGAACGCGGTGAACAAAGCAGTCAGTGTGGTGGGATGGATTCTTGGGGGTGATGGATACAGCATTTGCTTAGGAGTGAGCTGTGTAAAGCTGACAAATGTGATATGTGTGTGTTAGTGAGTTGAAAACAAGCTGCACATAAAGAAGTTAGCTTCTTACAACCAACAAAACACAGTGCAGCTATAGATTTCCCTCCTTCTCTTTTTGTTATTAACCAAGTCCAAGGAGCAACTTAAAGCTTGAATCTAATTGCCCTTTTAAGGTGGTTTTCTTCATCTAGGCCAAAATCTTCATGAAAAGAATTATAGGCATATTATGTGTTCATTGTAGAGAAATTAGAAAGCAGTGAAAGGTATGGGGAAAATGAAAGCGTATTGCTTCCCGTAGCCCAAACCACTATTATCATTTAATTCTGTTCTCTTGCTTTTTATGTGGTCACCGTCTCTCTTTCTGTATGTGCTTTGTCGCTCAGCTGTGTCCAGTTCTTTGTGACCCTTTGGTCTGCAGCCCACCAGGTTCCTCTGTCCATTGTTTTTTCCAGGCAAGAATATTGGAGTGGGTGCTGTCTCCTTCTCCAGGGCATCTTCCCAACCCAGGGATTGAACCCGTGGCTCCTGCATTGCAGGTGGATTCTTTACCTGCTGAGCCATCGGGGAAACCTCTCTCTATATATACATAGGTACAAAATGTGCCTCTGGGTATATATCAGTATATTCTGTGTATAAAGCTTCCCAGGTGGCACTACTGGTAAAGAACCTGCCTGCCAATGCAGGAGAAATAAGAGATGTGGGTTCAGTCCCTGGGTTGGGAAGATAGGGTCAACCCACTCCAGTATTCTTGCCTCCCACGTACAGAGGAGCCTGGTGGGCTAAGAAGGTCACGACTGAAGCAGCAGCATGCATGCACACTGTGTGTATTTGTATGTATGTGTGTTTATTTAAATAGGGACTACTTAATATGAAATGTTGGATAGCCTATTCTTCCATACAATATTGTGAACATTCCTCTGTATCTGTAAAATTGTTTGAAGTGGTATTTGGTATCTATATAGCATTCTGTTTTGAGATTATCCTCAAATCTATTTAACCATTCACCTATTGTTAAACATTTAGATTTTCTTTCATAAATATATATACGCACATACACACATGTATACATATTTGTATTTGCTGTGAACCACTCTAAATGAAAAATTTGTGTGTATCTCCCATTTTCTTTGAAGTGTTATCTCCACCTTAATCTGCCTCTCATAATTTGCCCTGCAAAATTTCTTTCTTAATAAAAAAAATCCCAGTGTTTTTAAAAGAATTATTTATTTCTTTGGGCTGTGCTGGGTCTTGACTGCTGCCCGCTGGCTTTCTCTAACTGCAGCAAGTTAGAGAGGCTACTCTCTAGGTGGTGTTGTGTGGGCTTCTCATTGTGGTGGTTTCTTGTGAAAAACAGGCTCTGGGATGCGTGGGCTCAGCAGTTGCCTCTCGCAGGATTCAGACCGCAGCCTCAGGAGTTGTGGTACATGGGCTTAGCTGCCCTGCAGCATATGGAATCTTCCTGGACAAGAATGGAACCCATTTCCACTGCACTGGCAGGTGGATTCTTGATGACGAGGCCACTAGGGAAGCCCAGGAATCTCAGTTTTGTAGATGAGCATTATTACCGCATTTGGAGATGGTTGCCTGTCCCCTCGAGTGGTTGAGTGTGGGCAGAGGGACTAGGTCATAGTTGACGAGCTGTAAGGTGAAATATGACCATTAAAGAGAATGGGATGGGCCTTTCTTCCCCTTCTTTCTTTCTGCTACTTGCAAGACAGGGGTAGTAGCTGGAGTCCCTGTAGCCTTCTTAGAGTACAAGGTGACTTTTAATATAACAGTAAATGTAGAGCAAAAAGAGGGAAGGAACTTGGACCCCTGATACTTAGAGCTGCCACATCAGCCTTTGATTGTCCACTTTAAGACGTTTACATGGGAGAAATTCTCTTCCTCAGTTTTTTTTCCTCTCATTTAACTCATTATAATTATTAAATTTTTTTTGGCTAGGGAAGGATATAATCTAATCCTCTCTGATAAAGGATACCATTGTTTGATACTCTATGAAACATGCATTGTATCAACTCTGTTTTGAGATTGTATGTGTGGTGTGCATGCTCAGTCACTCCATTGTCTGACTTTTTGCACCCCCATGCACTGCAGCCCGCCAGGCTCCTCTGCCCATGGAATTTTCCAGGCAGGAATCCTGGAGTGAATTGCCAGTTCTTCCTCCAGGGGATCTTCCAGACCCAGGGATGGAACTCATGTCTCCTGCATCTCCTGCATTGGCAGAAAGATTCTTTACCATTAAGCCATGAGATTGGAGAGAGGTTAATTGGTATTGAATGGAAAATTACTTGATACATTTTTTCTGGAGTTCTTTGATGACTATATTAATGAATTTTGTTCTCAAATGATTTTAATAATTATCACAAATATTGCAGAAAGCATATGACTTTTAGGCAAAATCACTAAATTAATTGTAGTGTATTAAAGTAATCTTCTACAGCCCTATGAATTTGTAATACTTTTAGATATCTTGGCTAGTCACTTAGACAAAGTTAGGTCATAATTGTGACTTTTAATGCTCCCATTAACTTTGTTGGGAAAATTTTGACAAATTTAAATTGTTTTTATAACTTTAGATGTATTTTGGGGGTATTGATTCTAAGACAGTTATTCACAACTTTAGTGAAAGAATATGTTGTTCAGTCGCTAAGTCATGTCTAACTCTTTGCAACCCCATGAAATGCAATATGCCAGGTTTCCCTGTCCTTCACTATCTCCTGGAGTTTGCTCAAATCAAGTCTACTGAGTCAGTGATATTATCTAGCCATCTCATCCTCTGTCGTCCCCTTCTTCTGCCCTCAATCTTCCCCAGCATCAGAGTCTTTTCTAATAAGTCAGCTCTTCTCATCAGGTGGCCAAAGTATTGGAGCTTCAGCTTCAGTCCTTCCAATGAATATTCAGAGTTGCTTTCCTTTAGGACTGACTGGTGTGATCTCCTTGCCTTCTGACTCTTCTCCAGCACCACGGATTCAAAGCATCAATTCTTCGGCACTCAGCCTTCTTTACGGTACAGCTCTCACATCTGTACGTGACTACTGGAAAAATCATATCTTTGACTAGTTGGCCCTTTGTTGGCAAAGTGATTTTTAATATGCTATCTAATTTTGTCACAGCTTTTCTTCCAAGGAGTAAGCGTCTTTTAATTTTGTGGCTGCAGTCACAATCAACAGTTATTTTGGAGCCCAAGAAAATAAATTCTGCTACTGTTTCCACTTTTTCCCCATCTGTTTGCCATAAAGTGATGGGACTGGATGCCCTGATCTTAGTTTTTTGAATGTTGAGTTTTAAGCCAGTTTTTTCACTCTCCTTTTTCACCTTCATCTAGAGGCTCTTTAGTTCCTCTTCCCTTTCTGCCTTTAGAATGGCATTATCTGCATATCTGAGGTTGTTGATATTTCTCCCAGCAGTCACAATCCAGGTTGTGATTCATCCCACCCGGCATTTCACATGATGTACTCTGCATATAAGTTAAATAAGCAGGGTGACAGTATACAGTCTAGACATACTCCTTTCCCAATGTTGAACCCGTCCATTGTTCCATGTCTCATTCTAACTGTGGCTTGTTGTCCCTCGTACAGTGTTCTCAGGAGGCAGGTAGGGTGGTCTGGTATACCCATCCCTTTAAGAATTTTCCCCAGTTTATTGTAATCCACATAGTCAAAGGCTTTAGTGTAGTCAAGCAGAAGTAGATTTCTTTCCCCCCCCCCTTTTTTTTTTAATGAATTCCTTTGCTTTTTCTATGATCTAATTGACTGGCAATTTGATTTCTGGTTCCTTTGCCCTTTCTAAATCCAGCTTGCACATCTGGAGGTTCTTGGTTCATGTGTTGTTGAAGCCTTGCTTGAAGGATTTTGAGCATAACCTTCCTAGCATGTAAAATGTGCACAACTCTAAGGTAGTTTGAGCATTCTTTGGCATTGCCTTTCTTTGGGATTGGAATGAAAGCTGACCTTTTCCAATCTTGTGACCCTTTGCCGAGTTTTCCAAATTTGATATGCCAGCAAAGTGCTGGCATATCAAGTACAGCACTTTTCACAGCATCATCTTTTAGGATTTTCAATAGCTCAGCTGGAATTCCATCACCTCCACTAGCTTTGTTCATAATAATGCTTCCTAAGGCCCACTTGACTTCACACTCCAGTGTCTGGCATTAGGTGAGTACCACACCATCTTGGTCATCTGGGTCGTTAAGACCTTTTTGTAGGTTCTTCTGTGTGTTCTTGCCGCCTCTTAGTCTCTTCTGCTTCTATTAGGTCCTTGCCCTGTTTTGTCCTTTACTGTGCCGTCTTTGCATGAAACGTTCCCTTGGTATCTCCAGTTTTCTTGAGGAGATCACTAGTCTTTCCCATTCTATTGTTTCCCCCTCTTTCTTTGTGGTGTTCATGTGAGAAGGCTTTCTTACCTCTCCTTGATATTCTCTGGAACTCTACATTCAGTTGGGTATATCTCTTTCTTTCTCTTCTGCCTTTCACTTCTTTCTCTTCTTTTCTCAGCTATTTGTAAGGGCTCCTCAGACAATCATTTTTCCTTCTTTTAGTGCTTTTTCTTGGGGATGGTTTTGGTTAGTCCCCTCCTATACAAGGGTACAATCCTCTGTCCATAGTTCTTCAGGCACTCTGTCTACCAGATCTAATCCCTTGAATCTCTTTGTCACCTCCACTGTATAATCATGTGGGATTTAATTTAGGTCATACCTGAATGGTCTAGTGGTTTCCCCACTTCAGTTTAAGCCTGAATTTTGCAATAAGGAGCTTATGATCTGAAACTACTGAAGAATACATATTTAAAAAGTCAATAAAATTTTTTTTGAGAAATTTTAGGTTTTTATTATAAAAGAATTAGCAAGTACAAAGAGTTCCCATATACACATTCTCCACAGCATATGCATTTTTATCTAGGGTATCCTACTACATACAGTGTTATACATATTAAAAAAGATTACATCCCTGAACAAAATGTTATTTTATTATGTAGGAAAACCACACAGTGCTTATGGACATTTTACTCTATGCTAGAGTCTCCCGCCCTCAGCACTATTAATATTTTAGGCCAGATAATTCTTTATTGTAGGAGACTAGCCTTTATATTTTAGGATGTTTAGCAGCATCCCTGATCTCTATCTACTTATTGCCAATAAATATTCTGTTTATTGGACATGCCAATAAATGTCCTCTGGGAGGCAAAACCATTGCTCTAATGAGTTTACAGTGCTTTAGGATTTGTTATGTTTTTAAGGGTAGGCTCAAATTTAAGGAGTCTGTAGTTCACCGACCCTTCACGTGGAGTTTTTTAGGCAGTTAGACTCTTCCTACCAGCTGGGGATCACAGGCAGTATATGAGTCTCATTTTCCATGATTATGAAATAGATAAAATATTACCCATCTTGATTGGAAAATATATTGAGATAATTATAGAAAATACTTTTAGTTTCCTTCTTGTCAGATGTTGTGTTACACTGTTTGGATTTATTTCCTTAAAAGTGTCAAATGCTCATTACAAAGTTCTTATTTCTGTGGGATAGGCTACCACAGCCTGGGATCTGCTGTTGATGGACTTCAAGAGCCCATAATACTGTGGGTGGGTAAAAACCTGAAATGTTAAATGAAGACTGGTTTATGAGGTCAGTTGTGTTTTGACTGTTAGTGGTGCTCTCACTAGGTTGTTACCACATTCAGATTGTAACAGTTAAGTGACCTCATGTGTTCTTTCAAGGACCATGAGCTTCTCAAATTGTTGATGGCATTAGATGTCAGACAGTCTCTTTGTCCTTGGAAGTGTTTGTCTTCACATCTGAAATCCCGCCAATTGTAACAGATTGTGTGTCAGCTCCAATAGAGGAAGCTGGCCTCTGTCAGCTTGGGTTTAGTCCACTGAAGACTTCTAAAAACTTGACAAAGTTCACAACTACTAATCTCCATTCCCCACTGCTACTTTGTAGAATTATAAAGCATTGTTCACTAGTGAATGAAATGCCATCTATAATAATTAAGGTTATTCTTATTTTTCTATCCCTGCAGAAAATTTCCAGAGACTTGGTGAAGATAGGAAAGCTATCAAAAAGACCATAGGACTATTGTACTGTAAGTATTGCTTTGAAAAAGAACTGTAAATTAAGAATATTTTAAGTATCCAGTTGTTTTGGGGAAATATGTTAGGCAGAGATATTATATGTAAAATGTAGAGGAGGATATATTATAATTGTGTTAATAATTTATAAGAACTAATCCTGTGCAGTCTTTTAAAAATTGAAAATGTGTTCTTATGTACTGAGATGAGGATTTTACCAATAGCATTGAAAAATATTTCTAATTCTAACAAGGATTGATCTAGTTTATGTACATTTGCTTATTTAAAACTATCAGAATCCAAAGAATCATTGTAGTTTTGTAGGTTTGTGATTTGTTCGGGTGACTTATTGTTTAGGTTATTTTGCAGAATTATTTATTTGCTGATTTATTTATGTATTTCATTATTTATTTATTTGATTATTTAGTAAATTATTTATCTGATGAATTATTAATACATCTTCATGACATGCTTTAAATTATTTATAACTTAATTTTGAGTTTATTGCTTTTAGACGCTGCATTGTTACTGACTAGTTTTGATTTTTTTCTTTGTGGTTCTTTAAAATTAAAGTATTAGCTCTAAGGCAAAAGTATATTCATTGCAATGCCCAGGGATTTTTTTTTTTAAGTAATTTATGATAGTTATAAAAGTTCAGTTATGCTTTGTTTAGCTCTAAATTTACCTGTTTAGGGTTACTGCTGATAGAATATTTGTTATGTGGATACTCATTGTAGAGTCACTTACAGATTAATAATATAGCCTATAGTCTGTAAACTGAGACAGAACATGTAAACTTCAGTCTTCATTATCCTTGGTATCTCTAAAGAGCAGGTCGGTTGATTTAGAATAGAAAATGGAGTTTAATGGCAAAGCTGTTTTACTACTGGAATATTTTTAGGAAAGTTCAGAGAAATGATGTCCAACTTAGATTTGGATCCCTAAGATATAAAGTTGACTGATGTAGGGTTTGTTCTTTTTTTTAAAATTCCTGCTATATGTGTATTTGGAAAGCAGCATAATGTTTATATGGATTTTTATATCATTTTTCATGACATATTTATTTTATACCATATTTCTTGTGGAAAGTTTTAAATCCCTTATTTTAATGAGCTAAAAATGGACAGAGGTCTTTATAAATGCAAGCTATAGTTTCTCTGACTTTACCTAGTGATTCTCATATGTAAAGTTTCTATTTTTCACCAAATGAACTATTTCTTCGTAGTTCTGATGCTGTTTCATAATCATAAGGTAGAGCATGTTCTATGTGTTCTCTTTCTGACTGGGTTCAGTCAGTGGGTTAAAGCCGTTGTCTGGGTCATGGGTACCATGTGCACAGCATGGGCTTCGTCTGGGTTTGCCTGCAGTGAGTTACTGTGCACTTTACAGTTTAACACTTCAGAGGGATGCAACAGTGTACACTTTGAAATATATGCTGTGAAATACGGAGAATGACCTCTGTAGAAAGGTTTCACTATAGAATTGTAAAATGTGCATATGTAAACTCAGAATTCTTATTTTGAAATATTGACTATATGAATATTTAATTGGGATATTGCTTTAGTGCCTTCATATGCTTGCCTTAGAGGGAGTGTCTTCCTTTGACTTATATTCGTGGATTTAAAATGTGTGTATTATACATATCTTTGACTCTTCTGTTCTGGAGATGAACAACTACAGATATTGTTAGGTATGGAATTTTATTTTAAAATGTGCTTCAAGATGCCACTGTGGACTTCTTTCAGAGACAATAGCCTTCTCCAGTGTTGAGTAAGATCTCCAATACTAATGTAATATTCCACACTATACCATGTATCTGTGAATACTAGCTGTGTCGTCCAAGTGATTTTTAATGGAAAGTTTCAGATACGCATATGTGTACACACCCATGCACAGGTGTGTGAAATTGCCTCCTGAATACTCTCGCAGGACTTGTTTTTGAAAAGAGGCAGCAGTGGAGACTGCCATGATAATAGCTAGCGTTTGCAGTGGAGACTGCCATGATAATAGCTAGCGTTTGTTGAGCAGTTACTTTGTGCAGGCACAGTGCTGCACGCAGTGTTCATATCTTTTACGTGGATTGTTTGTTACTCTTCCAAGTGAGAGAAGTATGGTTGTTATCTCCATTTTATGAATGAGGAAACAGACGTAGGTCATTGCCACACAGCTGACGGTAAGTAATGGCGCTGAAACTGGTCCTCGTTCAGCCTGAGTCCCAGGGTCCTTAGCCCATTACAGTTCCCAGTGTACAGTTGGTATAATGTAGCTTTTCATTTGAGGTGTTTCTGTTTGTTGCTTTTAGAGGCTGTGGTTATTTATATCTCTGATAGGCTTCACTTGCCAAGTATATTCACTTTGTACTACATTTGGTCATCTTTTTTAAACCAGTAGGTAGTGCTTGAGCTTCTTGATTTTTCTTATAATCCTGTATAGTGGATCCATATTAAATACTGAAGACTAATTTGTACCTCAGGGAGATTGAATGTTTGCGTGCTGGATATCTAATTCTCAGACTACTTCTTTTGACTCTTAAGCCCACGGCCATTTCCAGGGCTCTGTTAAGTCAAATCTTGGGTGACAGTGTGAGTACCATAAATAACTGTAGTTGTATGAATGCCAAAATAGTAGTGTAAACTAGTATCATCCTGGGTGAACTGAGACCTGTGGTCACCCTAGTAACATCTCAGATTCTTATTGAGTAGTTACAGTGTTGATAATGCATGTTTAAGAGAAGTCTTAATTTCATGTGTAATGTTTTAAAAAATACTTTGTGATAAAACACACTCCTATTATGACCAGTATTTATGTGTTTTTGTTAACCAACTTAGGCAGTTTGTGTTTATGACTTTTATAAAATGTGATTCTGATGTTTTATAGCTTTTGGAGCCACTGAAATAAAATAAAAAAATGTAAATGGTGAAAGTAAAGAGGTATTGCTATTGGGAACAGAAAGACGAGTATGGAAAACATGGTCATAGTAGAATAGATAGTAGTTCTAAAGTTTCTCTTCATAGCATACATTATGGGATTTTTTAAAACATAATTTTATTTATTTATTTTTGGCTGTGCTGGGTCTTCGTTGCTTTGTGGGCTGCTTTTCCCCTCTGGTCGTGGCGAGTGGGGACTGCTCTGCAGTTGCTGCCCAGGCTTCTCGCTCCCGTGGCTTCTCTGGCTGCAGAGCACAGACTCTAGAGTGCGTGGCCTTCTGCAGCTGAGGCCGTGGACTCCGTGGCTGTGGCCTGAGCTCTTGAGCACCAGCCAGGAGGTGTGGCTCACAGGCTTATGTGGGATCTTCCCGGACCAGGAATCAAGCTAGCATCCCCAGTATTGGCAGGTGGATTCTTCACCTCTGAGCCACCAGGGGAGCCCCTTTACAGGACTTGTAGTACTTGTTTTAGCTTTGTAAATCTTCTGATAAATTTGACATTGTATGGAAAACTGTTTCTATTTGTTAGACCTTCAGAATTTATAATTTTTTTATTATATGATCCAGTAGTCTTTTTTTCCCTTAAAATATGTTGCATGTCATTTATATTGATAAGTTGGCTGTTTTGCCAAAACGATGGATTTCTGAAAACAACTGTGTTCCTTGGTGAGAGTCTGTGGGGAGATGGGGGTCTGTAGAAGAGAGTTGCTGAAAGTTTTTAGTTTTTATATAGTCTTCTTTTTAATTCTCTCGACATGTGTTTAATAAAGTCATTACTAGATATTAAACTTAAATTTCTAGGTTTTTTTTTTTTTTTTGGCATTTAGAGTATAGATGACTTGTTAAGTTGAACCTAGGTAACCACACTGGCATATTTGTATTTGAATGTATATTGAAAAGAAAAAATTCTCTTGCAATAGTTCTTATTCATACATTCATCACTCTTTGTGTTCAGAAAAGCCTGTTATGCCTTGAACAAAGGTAAGAGCTTCCATATATTCTGTCTGAAGTTTGTCACAGTATGAAGCACTTGGTAAAATAGTACTGTAACTATACGAGTAATAACATAGCCTATGTGTTGGCTCTGAGAATAGCTCCTTTGTAACAAGTGAAAGTACAGCCAAAGGTCATGTTAAACACAGAGTTTCTTTCACACCTCATCCATTTTGTGGATAGCATGTGAAGTAGTTCGGGTCCTGCACTGATACTTTAAGACAGCGACCTAAGGTTGTTCCCATGGAAGTGTCTGAAGTATCTTTCCCCTACCTCCCATGTGGTTGCAAAATTTGGCATGAATACAGTGTATTTGAATTCTGCATGAATTAAGTAGAACCTTATTAAATTTAGAGTTTGCAGAGTCAAAGGGGCCTCTTGTCCTCCAGGGGTTTCTTTTTAGGGCACTAGATAGCATTGACACGTACCAGTCTTTAATAACACTGCATCCTGTTCTGACTCAATGCGTTGCCTTAGTATTGATGCTGTTTAGTGAAACACTAAATACCAGACAACACTGCAGCAACAAAAGCAAAATAAAAGCACACAAATGAAACTGTAGAAGCACCGCATGCCTGTGCATGTACAATCTGATGATTAGATTCTACTTTTGGCTTTAATTTAGCTAAGTAAAAGTTGAAGTATTGAGAAGGCCATTATATAGGAAAGCTTTCTATTAAAAACCTTATATAAATAGAATATGCATATGTTCTAGAGTGGATAACAAATCTCTTTAAGTTAGCCTCAGTACACCATACCAAAAAATATAGGCTGAAGAAAGAATGTTTGGAAGAGGATAAAATTGACAAGTCATAATTTTTAGTTGATAAAAGTGTTTGCTTCCGTGTTTGAAGCATGTTTTTTGATACTGTTGCCCACTGTCGCATTCTTTTTGCTATAAGACTATTAAAGTATGATTTCCAAGCAAGGGTGGTGTAGGCTGATGAGAAATAGGGCAGTTAAGGAGGAGTGCTGTCACTTGTCACAAAAATTGTGGGAATGCTTCTGACATTTAATGGTTGGGAATCAGGGATGCTGGGTGTCCTGCATGGGACAATCTCAGACTACAGAAAATTGTTCTGAGTACCACGTAGCTTTGAATATCTGCTTGGTTAAACTCTCTTCAAAGATAAAGCAATAACACTTCAGTCTATAATATTGCTGACAGTTGTTTTGCAAGATGTTATGTGAACAGTTTGATACTTAGGGGAAGTTTGTGTGGAGGGGAAACTTAAGTAGAGTGAAGAAATTCTCTCAAAATTGTACTTACTTCACACATTCTTTCCACTTGCTGATTTATAGCATTTCTAACTGGATAATCTAGTTGAAAAGTTTTCAGTTCAGCAGTGCAGTTTCCTGGAAGCTCTGATTGCAGATATGTGATAGAGTATTTAAGACTGTTTTAAAAACAAACTAAATTTAAAATTAATGGATCTAAATGAATTGTTTTATTAGTTGATAAGGCATGTTTAAAGATATTTCATGATTGCCATCCTAAATGTTAAAGTTTTGTTTTTAGAATGATAAATACATTGTTAAACATATATTTTAAGATTCTTTATTGTTAGGTTGTATGTTGTGTTGTACCAGTGTTACTTTGGTACCACCTCCAATAAGCAGTCTATCCAACTTTTATGTAACTTTTTATATTTCTTTACTTACACCACTGGTTGTTCTATATTTTAGAGGGATATGGTCTGTTGCAGAATTTTTAGCTACTGGAGACTTAATAACTTAAGAGAGTGTAGGTTTTCTGGGGTAGGTTGTAACTGCAGTGTAACAGCCTTAGCATAGATATTAATAATTATTTTGACACTACACTTAAAAATAAAACCCAGGTCAGTTGCACTAATACCACATTTCATAGTTTTCTCCTTCTAACAGTATATAATTTATCTTGACATTTCAATCATTATTTCATTAAAGCTTATTTCTGTCTTTCTTGTCACCTTCAATTTAATTTTTGTCTATAATCACTTATCTCAGTACTAATTTTTATTCTAGGGTTCTCCTATACCTCTCCTCTTTTCTTTTTTTGTACTTTTTATAGAGAATAACTTGTCATCTTTTTCCTTTTTGATTCAAACTTACTGTATATAGGTACAAATATGTGACTGCTTTATTCCCTTTTGAATAGTTATGCCTAAGCATTTGTTGTGGTTAGGAATTAGAACTGATTTTTTGAAAACTATTCTGTATGTAGTTAGATTTTATTAACTCTGAGTTTCAGTTCAGGGAAGGAAAGGGGCACTGGACGTGTGGGCTGAGAACCGTTGTTGGGAAATGTGCACTTATTCTTTACAGTTCTTCTAACTCTTAAGCTTAAATGATACTTCCAGACCAGATTGGAGCTTCTTATATGGATGAAAAAAATGTCAAAGCCAACAATTCACAGAAAAATATTTTAGCAAAAACACTTGTCTAGTTAGGAATATAGGGGCTTACTTTGATTTCTTTGATAATTTGTAAGTGAAAATTAGCTGCATATAAAATATGCATAATAATGGGATTGAAAAATGAGATACTATCTACAAGGCACCCAAATAGAATGAGCTTACTTTTTCACTTAAAATCTGAAAAATAACTAATGATAACCAACCAATTATGGGGGAGTGGTGTGACTTAGAAATAGATAACTGATGTAATCATTGACAGACATTTTGAGCAGTTGCTAATATCTCAAAATCATTTCCTTGCTTAATAGAAACTATACACTCCTTTTGTTGGCTTTTTAAGTGAAACCAAATTATAAAATAATACAGTTAAACCATATCTCAGGTGAAAATGTATGTGTACCTGTGTTTTTGTTTAGATAAATGATTTTACTTATCTTCAAAGTGATAACTGTTTATAGTGCATATAAGCATAACTTGAGAGATAAATGTGTAACAGTTTGGCAGTCACTTGATACTGGTTTAATGTAAAGACTGTTAACCTGCAGACTAAATCATTGTCATGGGAATTCCCTCCAATCTCTGTGGCATCTTTGGTCAAGGAATACTTGCTGCTTTTAATTTTTTAAAATTGAAGTGTAGTAGGTATATAGTACCAAGGGAACTTTCATGCAAGATGGGCTCAGTAAAGGACAGAGTGGTATGGACCTAACGGAAGCAGAAGGGATTAAGAAGAGGTGGCAAGAATACACAGAAGAACTATTCATAAAAAATCTTAATGACCTGGATAACCACAATGCTGTGATCACTCACCTAGAGCCAGACATCCTGGAGTGTGACGTCAAGTGGGCCTTAGGAAGCATCACTGTGAACAAACCTAGTGGACGTGATGGAGTTCCAGCTGAGCTGTTTCACATCCTGAAAGATGATGCTATGAAAGTGCTGCACTCAATAATGCCAGCAAATATGGGAAACTCAGCAGTGGCCACTGGACTGGAAATGGCCAGTTTTCATTCCAATCGCGAAGAAAGGCAGTTCAAAGAATGTTGAAACTACTGCACAGTTGCACTCATTTCACACGCTAGCAAAGTAATGCTCAAAATCCTTCAAGCTAGGCTTCAACAGTACGTGAACCGAGAAATTCCAGATGTACAAGCTGAATTTAGAAGAGGCAGACGAACCAGAGAGCACTGCCAACATTCTTTGGATAATAGAAAAAGCAAGAGAATTCCAGAAAAACATCTACTTCTGCTTCATTGACTACACTAAAGTTTTTGCCTGTGTGGATCACAACAAACTGTGGGAAATTCTTGAAGAGATGGAAATAGCAGACCACCTTACCTGCTTCCTGAGAAATCTGTATACAGGTCAGGAAGCAACAGTTAGAACTGGACATGGAACAACAGACTGGTTCCAAATTGGGAAAGGAGTATGTCAAGGCTGTATATTGTCACCCTGCTTACTTAACTTCTATGCAGAGTACATCATGTGAAATGCCAGGCTGGATGAAGCACAAGCTGGAATCAAGATTGCTGGAAAAAATATCAGTAACCTTAGATTATGCAGATGACACCACCCTTATGGCAGAAGGCAAATAGAAACTAAAAAGCCTCTTGAAAGTGAAAGAGGAGAGTGAAAAAAGTTGGCTTAAAACTCAGCATTCAAAAAACTAAGATCATGGCATCTGGTCTCATCATTTCATGGCAAACAGAATGGGCAAAAATGGAAGCAGTGACAGACTTTATTTTTCTGGGCTCCAAAATCACTGCAGATGGTGACTGCAGCCACAAAACTAAAAGACGCTTGCTCCTTGGAAGAAAAGCTATGACCAACTTAGCATATTAAAAAACAGAGATATTACTTTGCGGAAGAAACATCTGTATAGTCATATCCAGTAGGCGTGTATGGATGTGAGAGTTGGACCATAAAGAAAGCTAAACACCAAAGAATTGATGCTTTTGAAGTGTGGTGTTGGAGAAGATTCTGCAGAGTCCCTTGGACTGCAAGGAGATCCAACCAGTCCATCCTAAAGGAGATCAGTCCTGGGTATTCATTGGAAGGACTGATGCTAAAGCTGAAGCTGCAATACTTTGGCCACCTGATGCAAAGAGCTGACTCATTTGAAAAGACCCTGATGCTGGGAAAGATCGAAGGTAGGAGGAGAAGGAGATGACAGAGGATGAGATGGCTGGATGGCATCACCGACTTGATGGACATGAGTTTGAATAAATTCCGGGAGTTGGTGATGGACAGGGAGGCCTGGTGTGCTGCAGTCCATGGGGTTGCAAAGAGTAGGACATGACTGAATGACTGAACTGAAATGATTTTCACCCCCTTCCCCCTCCACCATTTTTTAAAGTTGATTTTCTTTTTCCATTTCTTGTATTTGGAGATTCAGCTCCAGGGTAGTAGATGTGGGGTATGTGGGGTTGAATGTTCCTGAGCTGTGGGCAAAAGGCTTCACCTTTTCCTCAGTATCTTTTGTAAGTTCTCTTATGAGGTACTTCCTTTGAAAAGTTACTGATTTTCCAAAAATAAGATCTCTTTTGTGTCTGGGGAGGAAGAAGAAAATAAGCCCATGTGGTTAATCTTTGTTAAGTCAATCTTTCTATGTGCTGTTCACTCCTTACCGCTTTTGTGGCTAACTCAGCCTGTAATACACAGCTCTTGAAAGCTTCCCCTTATTTCTCAGTGTTGTCTCCTCACCTGCAAACCTTTGGAAAACACTTATTATACCATATTGTAATAATTAGTTCATTGCTTACCTTTGTAATAAAAACAGGAATTGTCTTATTTTTACCAGTGCTTGTGTGCAAAGCATTGTGCTCCTTGAATGAAAACATAAAATACAGAAATGAAATTGATGATAGGAGAAGGCAATGGCACCCCACTCCAGCACTCTTGCCTGGAAAATCCCATGGACGGAGGAGCCTGGTAGGCCGCAGTCCATGGGGTCGCTAAGAGTCGGACACGACTCAGCAACTTCACTTTGACTTTTCACTTTCATGCATTGGAGAAGGAAATGGCAACCCACTCCAGTGTTCTTGCCTGGAGGATCCCAGGGACAGGGGAGCCTCGTGGACTGCCGTCTATGGGGTTGCACAGAGTCGGACATGACTGAAGCGACTTAGCAGTAGCAGCAGCAACAGTACCATTTTTTCAGAAGATATATTGAATATAAAACTTAATGGAAATTTACCTTTTTAAATGTAAAATATTAGTATTGTTAGTTTCCTAGAGTAATCAAAAATGTCTTTATACTGAAGCTAAATTAGTGTCGTCATGACAATTTTTATTTCTTTATGCATTTAATTAAAAATTAAACTTTAAGATACTAAAAAATGGATGACTAGTGGATAGTTTTATGTATTAAGGGTAATATGACAGAATCATAGGAATGAGATGAGAATGGAGAAAAAAGTTTTGCCATCTTTGGTTAGCAAAGCATTCTAGTAATTCCAAGTGAAAATTCTAAGAAAATAGGATGTACTTGTTTTGTGAAAACCTGCCATATCCACAGATAAAAGGAAAACATCTGAATTAACACACGATTTCATCAAGAAACTCTGTCACTGTCTTGGGGTCAAGTTTTACCAGCAGAATTATCTGTTGTCTCTTTCTGGGAAGTTTTCCTTCAATCATATTTTTTTGTTTTATTTATTTCAGTTTTAATGGTAGAGAATGAAATTGTTGAGATAAGTCCATCAGCAAGTATGTACTGAGCATGTGTGATTGGCATGAAGGGAAGCTGAGGAGGTGTCGCTTCTGAGGGAAGATGTGTGCATGGCAGGCGCGGCCAGGACAGAGCTCAGTAGGAGCAGCCTTGTCTCAGCACTGCCTGTAATTAGTGGCCAGCGAATGGCCCAGATGGAGTTTATTTTACAATAATAATTTAGCCATCTTTAGTAGAATATTCACATACTCTTAAGTTGTATCTTAGTCATGATGATATAAGTCAATAAGGATCAATAACTTGAAGTTACTTAACAGTGTCCTAAATTTTATTTTTAATATTTCTTTCTCATTTTAGCCCATTTACCCCATATATCTTTAGGGCCTAGTCATTTTTATCCTTGAGTTCACTTGCTAATTAGAAGTATTTAAAAAATTACATAGAGGTACTTTGGGGATATTGTATTTTTTACCTACTAACTTAAATACATACTATTACGTTTCATAAAAATCATTTAAGTTTCAAATATGAGGGATTTTGCACCAAAAAAGTTGGTGGCGAATTTTGTTGTACAGTAGTGTTTTAATCCATAAATCATGGTTTAATTCTGTTTTATGTCCATGTATTTTTAATTAATTCAACAGTCATATATTTTCAGGAGTAGTCTCAGGATAAAGTTAGATTATATTTTTTTATTCAAATGAATTTATTTTCTTCTGTCTTGATACCTTGTAATTCATTTGGAGTTTTGTTAAAATATGTTTAGAGTGTTTGAAGTTCGTACTTCAACCATTTCTGTCATTTAATCTCTCACACTTCCTCTATCTCTGTTTCTTTTGTCTGAATCCCACTGAACCTAGTATACAAACAAAACTTTATGGAAAAGCCCAAGTGAGGTACAGGAAAGTCCTATGGAGAGAAAATGTAACTCTTTTATTGCATAAACTTTTAAAATGTTGTCTAGCAAACTAGAACTGCTTAACAGATGTGACTGCTTCATTGTTTCAAATTTATGCCAATCAGAGTTGATAGGATTTGATCACACTCTAGTAGATTTATGAGATGAATTACAATATTGCATGACACGCTTCAAATAGAAAACATCAATATAAGTTGAATATGAGTTCTTGTTTAAGATAACAAGCCAGTAATTCTTTAAATCAGATGGTTGCTACTTTGAGAGAATATTGATCAGTTTTTGTGAAAATTAGTAGTATCTTTAATGTTTCCTTCATGGTGACATAAAGTATATTAAACTTTTGTTTTCTTGTACAAGTATAATTGTAAATAGGAGGCAGCTTGTTTCTATTTAGCTGTAGATGCCCTGTCATATTTCCGAAGACCTGTGAAGAAATGAGGCTGAACTGAAATTCGACTGCAAGTAATTTTCATACAAGTTAGAAAGCTTGTCACTGTGGTTCTGATTTCTTTAGAGTAAAATTTTATTAGATACATATAAAGACTTAAACTAGGAATATGTATGTATATTTAAGTAGAAGCTTAATACCCTCTATAAACAGAGAAAATGAGAAGGAACATACTAATGAAGTGATGGGTTCCCACTGGGGAGTTAGAACAGAAGAGTCGAGTCAGGCGCTGCAGCCTGTCTGCTCTACAACAAATGATGGGACCGGTATTCAAAGCCCCCCAGGAAGAGTGTTTTAACTTATTTAGGAACTCTCCGTGGTGAATTCTTTCAGTCTAATTTTGAAATAAAACCATGGAGTCTCCTGAGAACTAATGATCTGAAATTGGTCCTAAGCCAAATCACTTGTCAAAAGAGGATAGACGTTTTAGTGTTTTAGATTGGAATTTAAAAATTTTTGAATATGAAGACCAACCAAAGCCATTGTTTTTAAAAAGTTAGATAGACCGTTATGTTTCAGGTAAACATTGTAAAATTCTCTTAATTTTTTCGGAAACAAATTATGTACATTATGTCTTACATTTAAAATATTTAAGAAATCATTTAAATATTCACAGAAATACAGAGGATAAATAGAACTGGCAGCCTTGTGTTGATATTTACCATGCAGAATCATATGTTAATATTTACTGTATATATTTGTAAAAAGCATTTTAAAGTTCTTCCTTTCCCAGAGATAACCACCGTCCTGGAATTGGTTTATGTCTTTCCTGTCCATGCTTTTAGGCTAGCATTCATGTGTTCATTAAGTGTTCTTACTAAACTGAAATGTTCTATTAGTCTTTATGCAGTTTGCCTTTTAATCTTTTTTTACCCAACATTGTTCTGAGCTGTTCTTTGCCTTTGAAACATCTAGTTTATTGATTTTAATTGCTCTTTAATATTCCATGGTAGCACAACATTAGTACCACAGTTTGGGTCTCTCTTTCTCTTTGGATGGGTGTTTTTAAGCGTCAGGAGACTTTCAGCAGATACCCCCGCTGCTCTGCAGGCCTCCGGGTCTGCAGCACAGTGGACAAGCTGCCATCAGCTCTTATGCCACAGTGTCCACGTGCTGGCATTAGGCAGCATCCTCGGCCGTTTGGTGCCAGTAGACTGTGCCCTGCTCTATCTTTTCTTGCTGAAGTTCCTCTGACATTTAAAATTGATAGCACAGAAGCCTGCCGACCACCTTGTCCTACTGCTCTTTTTAAAGAATGTCCTCCTATCCTCCCTTACCCCTATGAGAAAACATCTTATCCTTTTGATATTTGTTTTAAAAAGATGCCTTTTGTTTTATTTTCCAGTTTTAATGTTTTTATTTTATTTTAACCTGCGGGAGGCTAGGACCTCTGCCATCTGAGGGTTTATTTTGCCATAGCAACAAGTGCACTGGTCTGTGTGTAAATACGATGTGGTTTGACTTGATGTAAACAATATGCTTTTGTGCCCAGGTCATTATATAATTGTTTCAGTTAATGACAGTAAAGTATTGAGTCTTGAAAATGATGCACTCTTGTTTGTGAACATTTTTGAGTTTTTAAGAAATTATTTGAAAATTTTATCTAAATTCCATTCTTTTTTCACATTTATAATTTTCATTAGTTGGACTTATTTTAATGCATTTCATATTTTGGTGGAAGTCACATATTCAGACATATACAAAGCTTTGTATTACACATTAAAATTTGAATTGTGGTTCTCTCTCAAAGTACTGAAGAGAAAGCTAATACTCTGTGAAATTCCTTGTACGTCCACCAGCTTGATGTGCTTCATAGAATGCCAGGTATTAGAATATTAATATTATTAACCCTTTCACTGAGAGTACTTCTTGGAATAAAAAAAGATTAGTTCCATATCACTTCTTGCCTATCAGTTTCAGAAAGCTGAAAAATGTTTATGCTATGCGATAAACAGATGCTGCTCTAACAATGTAATACATTATGTACCAAAAATGATCTCTCTTTTAATCATAGATACTGATTTAATGAGACTAGACTAGCGTACATCAAAAGTGGATTTAAGATGTAATTTTTTTTTGTTTTCTGTGTTTTTTCTACATAATTAATAGACATACCTTTTACCGTCATTGTCAAAATTTTTGGAGTATTTATTTCTTTGATTTTTGCCTGTGTTTTCTTTTTTGAATTTCAAGGGGTATGTAGTTGTCTCATAAACTCATTCAAGATAGCTACTAAAATATTTTAAAGAAGCTGCCCTGTATTAAGTCTGTTTTGCATGAAAAAAAATCCGGTGTGTTCATGTTTTAAAGTTTCAACCTTTTTTGAGGGAGAACTGTGTTTTCTGTAACTTAGGGGTGTTCTAGGGGAAGCAGTCTTCAGCGAGTGGTCTGTGCTCCTGGCCGACAGCCTCCGGCCGCAGTGTGCTTAGGTGCTGCCGAGGTCTGCTGTCCAGCGTCCCTGGAGCCGCCCTCAGCGGGAAGAGCTCTCTCCCGGGCTCTGCCTTCCTTTCCTCTTCTCTTGCCTTTATTCCCTCCAACTCCCCTGCAGTTAGTTGCTGCCTTTGAGCCCTGAAATTCTTCTTCACTGGACTGTACATTTTGACTGACAAATCTGCCTTTTCATATGGTCAGATAGTTCTGTATTTGGAAAAATATTCCTACTGTATGTTTTATTCCACTGAACCCAGCAGAGTTAAATGCAGTTTGGATGCATAGGGAAGAATTAATGATTGGAAGATACAGAGTTGGTAAATTATTTATTCTGGCCCCGAGGAAGCTGAAGAGCTGAGTGAAAGACTAATAAATCATTTGTGGTAGTGCTGGTTGTCACTTCCAATTATTTTAGACGGTTTTGTGATAAACGGCAGCACCTGCTAGATGTGTGCACACCCTCCCTGGATGCTGGTGCTGCGGTTTGTTAGGCCATGGTCAGAGGCAAGTTTGTGTCAAGTTTATTCAGTTTGGAAAGGAAATGACTCTTTTTTTTTTAATTTAATTTTTTTTAACTTTACAATATTGTATTGATTTTGCCATATATCAACATGAATCCGCCACAGGTATACACGTGTTCCCCATCCTGAATCCTCCTCCTTCCTCCCTCCCTGTACCATCCCTCTGGGTCGTCCCAACGTATATATATATGGAATTTAGAAATGACTCTTTTTAAAGTCAGTTTTGTTGCCCTTTTTTATTGTTTCCAATGCTACAGAACGATTCCTGTGATGTGGCAGGGAAACTGGAACTTAACGTACCACTTTAGCCAGGGATACTGTCTTTATTTTTTGTTAAATGTTTGAAGAATTGAGCTTCTTTATTATTCTCAGACTTAAAAAAACAACAACAAAGAAAACTACTTCTACTGAGATGATTAGCATGCTAAAGATGAAATCATCATTCTGATACAATACCTTTTAACAGAGAACCATTTGACCGGCCCCCTTTCATCACTGTTTGTTTTCAGTGGCCTGGGTTTTGAAACGCACCCCTGCAAGGTTGTGAGGGTCTTCCTTGCACTGTCCCCTGCAAGCTGCTGAGGCCCTTGAAGCCGTAAAGAGACCTAGCAAGAAAGCTTCATCTAGACTGGTCTGGTTCTAACTGCATAAAATAGGGCTGCTGTAAGAAAACTCCTTCAGAAATAAATTATACGCATCATATAATGGGCATGCTTCATGCTTAGAATTATGGTCATTTCTTTTATTTCCATCAGAGTTTAATAATTATGTTCAAACCCAGAACATGAAATTTGTTTATAAAATACATCAGAGTCACTTTGTTTTCACTCAGATTTTCAGCTTTAACATAAAAATACAGGATTTTTGAGGGGATCCTTAAGATTGTATACAAAGAAAGAATTTTGAGAAGTTGTATTCATTCAGTCACCTTTTTACTCACTTAATTGTCTTCACAGACATTTATTAAGCCCATGTGTGCGTGTTGCCTGAGAGCAACTACTACTATTAGGTTACAACTAATTCTTTTCTAGAGCTTATTAGTATGTGCCGTATACCATTCTAAGCATTTTATAGGTACTTTAATACAACAACCTTGTGACGGTAAATAAGTCTTCTTTCACTTATTTTGGGCTTCCCTGCAGCTCAGATGGTAAAGAATCAGCCTGCAATGCCGGAGACCTGGGTTTGATCCCTGGATTGGGAAGATCCCCTGGAGAAGGGAAAGGCTGCCCACTCCAGTATTCTGGCCTGGAGAATCCCATGGACTGTGTATAATCCATGGGGTCTCAAAGAGTTGGACATGACTGAGTGACTTTCACTTTCACTTTATGCTTGTTTTACAAAGGATCCTATAGAATGCTAAGGAAATAGTGATTTCCCTTTTTCTTTAGAGTCTGTAGAATCTAGGGAGGTAGTGTTTATGTTACATCTTAATTAGGTTTAGAATTTCAGTCCAGATAGTGCAATGAAAGTGAAAATGAAAGCTGCTTAGTCGTGTCCCATGGACCCATCGACCATGAACCATACAGTCCATGGAATTCTCCAGGCCAGAACACTGGAGTGGGTAGCCTTTCTCTTCTCCAGGGGATCTTCCCAACCCAGGGATCGAACCCAGATCTCTCACATTGCAGGCAGATTCTTTACCAGCTGAGCCACCAGGGAAGCCCAAGAATACTGAAGTGGGTAGCCTATCCCTTCTCCGGGGATCTTCCCAACCCAGGGATCGAACCCAGGTCTTTCACATTGCAGGCAGATTCTTTATCAGTTGAGTCACTAGGGAAGATCGTGGTGGTTTAGTCACTTAAGTCGTGTCCGACTCTTGCAACCCCATGGACTGTAGCCCGCCAGGCTCCTCTGTCCATGGGATTTTCTAGGCAAGAATCCTGGAGTGGATTGCCATTTCCTTCTCCAGGGGATCTCCCCGACACTAACTATCATTTATTGCCTGGCAAATCCCATGGACGGAGGAGCCTGGTGGGCTGCAGTCCATGGGGTCGCTAGGAGTCGGACACAACTGAGCGACTTCGCTTTCCCTTTTCACTTTCATGCACTGGAGAAGGAAATGGCACCCCACTCCGGTGTTCTTGCCTGGAGAATCCCAGGGACGGGGAGCCTGGTGGGCTGCCGTCCATGCGGTCGCACAGGGTCGGACACGACTGAGCGACTGAGCAGCAGCAACAGCAGCAGTTTTGTGTTTGGCGTTCTGTACATTATTTCTCTTTTTACCAAACCTGGGTAGTTAAACATTATTCTGTGCTTTGTTATGATGGAGAAGTTGAACCTTCAAGAGGTTAGTCCACTTGTGTTCAGTTAAGCAGCTTGGAGGTGGAGGAGCTGGGATTTGAATCAAGATCTGATTGCTTCCACACTCTGTTTTTGGGTTATGAACACTACTTCCTGTAGTTTGTTGATGTGGCCTGTGAAAGACGGTTTGTAACATTTTCTTATTGACTTTAGTCAAATTCATTTTGACTAGGAGGTTTTCCTTCTAACGTCATTCAGTTGAAAACTGTTAAGAGTCTTTGAAAGAGTATTAACAGGAGAGTATTATTAGTTTCATCTTGTAGGGAGATTAACAGACTAGATGTAACATACTTGTGTATTATTACAGTTATCCTGTATATATCATCATGCTTCACAAGTGAATTTTAGTTGGACTTGAATTTCAGGCTACCATGGGCTGCTACTAATTTAAATACAGTTTATAGCATAGAGCATAAAATCCAGGAATAAAAAAGTCAAACTAGAATCTTGAAAAGCTAAGCTGGTATTAAAATATGTAAATGTTTATTGAAACTCTCTTCATGTTGTGCCTCTGGAAGCGAATCCCTACTCATACGCATTTCTTTTCCTATGCTGTGAGTCATGTGGAGGTTTAAGATATGTGTAGTTTTTCACTGAAATGCCTTTATGAGATAACAGATTAAAATAATATGTGGAATGTTGTGACTTTTTATACAACTCAGTGCAGTTTGTCAAAGTCCTCTATTTATACGGAGTATACTCGAGTGGCAGGTTCAGTGAGTGGGAGGCTGAGATAAAGTCAGTGGTTTGTTAAGTTCATTAAATATTTTTGTGTTACTTAAAATATGAATAAAATATCCCTGGAGACAACTGAGTGTCACTTAGTAATTGTTTAAAAAGAAACTCAGACTAATCAGTTATTAGAGGGTTCATCCTCAAACCTAGATTAAAGACAGTCTAATAATTATTATTTGCAGATTCACCATTTCAAAATAATTTTTCTTAATGGATTTTCAAAAGTGCCTTATAAGGAAAAACATTACTTCCAAATCAATAGCTCTTTCAAAAAGAAGGGCTTAATAAATTTAGGAATCTTTAATGTGTCCTTTAGATCCTTTATATATTACTTAATATAAATAAAATACTTGTTACTTAATTTTTCTGTTATAAATTCAAGTGTTTTGACATAGTATTTCATTTAATAGTGTTCAGTTATTGTTCAGAATATGGTGTTAAATATATTACTGTTTCTTTTTTATCAGAAGGACAATATGTTACAGAAAAATTGCAGAGAATTACAGAAAAATTGGAAAATAAAAAGCACACACGATCCCACCCCATAGAAACAACCAGCAAAACCTTTCCTTTTTTGAAGGAAGATTACGGAGCTAATAATTCTTCCTGGATCTGAAGATATACCTGTTCCCTTACGTCATAATTAATTAATGAAAATGCACTATGTTCAGATTTGTCAAGTAAACCTAATTTGAAGGGTAAATTTTGCTACATTGGTTTCTATGTACAATATTAAAATATTAAAAACTGCAAAAGAAATACTAACTTATTGGAAGGTTTATAATTCAGAGTGGCATGGGAAATTGAAGTAGAAGAATCTTAGATATGGTAGCTCTGGTATGGTAATCTTTAGATAATAGGTAATTTGTATTGCTCGAGGTGATTAGGTCTTTAGAAGTTAATGTTCTTGTCAGTAGGAAACTGAAATTTTGAAATATAAATAATTGAACCAAGGTTATAAGACTGCAATGTATCTCAAGCTCATAACTAATTTGTGTGTAAATATTCTTTGAATGAATGTCTTACATGCAGGAAGTTGAAAATTTTGCCATGCATGTTTTAGGAAAGTTATTTCAGAAAAATTACCATAAATTTATATATTAAAAAACAATGTTTGCATTTCTTCAAAATATTGATACTTGGAAGTGAAGAACTTAGAAGACATATGCACTTTTAAAATTCCACGGACAGAGGAGCCTGACAGGCTACAGTCCACGGGGCCGTAGAGAGCTGGACACGACTGAATGACTAAGCATAAGCACAGTGTAAGTAAGGAGAGATGAAAGAGAATAGGTTCTAGTTAGCTTTGTTTCTAGCAGCGCTTTGACTGTATAATTGGAAGGTATCCTTAGATAAGCTTTATGGAAACTTTTCAAGTTGGAAGATTTCAGCTGGAGGGTCTAAAGGGTCACTTGGAAAAAAAACAGCAACTCTCTATATTAAAATAAAATGTGTCCAAGCTTTAAAGAAAAGATCTCAGAGTTTGCAGATGATCCTAAAATTGGAGCTAGAGGAAATAATGAGGAACAATGCAATCAGATTCAGAAAGATTTGGATTGTTTAGGTGATTGGGCCAGCAGATGGCAAGTGCAGTTCAGTGTAGACAAATGTAAAATAATTATCTTAGGAACAAAGAACCAATCATACAGCACACTGATCAGGAAAAAATTTGTGGGTTATTGTAGGAAAACCATTGAAACAGTTAACCCGGTGCACAGCTGCAGCAAAAAAGGCAAGCAAGAAACCAGATTAGCAGACGGGTAGAATATAAAGCAAGAGGCATCACTTCTAGCGCATTAAGAAACTTGCTAGACCCCGTCTAAATCACTCAGTCTTGTATTGGTTGATAGAATCACTTTAGAAAGGGTAAATTTTTCCCTTTGCCTTGGAAATAGATTGGGAATTATAACAAGCAAATCTAATAAAGAGATTTGAATGAATTTTTATGAACTTTCAATTTGTGAACTTCTGTAGATTAGAGCAAGATGCTATGTCAAAGTAAATGCACTTCAGGTGTGACCACTATCAGACCGTCATCTTAATAGAGGATATTGTGGCTTCAGCTGCCTGGGGCCTTACCTAACGCTCTTTCCAGTTTAGGTAGGAGGCTGCCTGTCACCTCCCTTGACTAAAGATGCTTAAAGGCTGCCACATGGTCCTGCTGCATGCTAGACAGCTGCACCTGGAAAGACCATGGACATGAGATCTAAGGGCTGCTAATGAGGTGTTCCTCCCTGGGCTACTCTTGATGTAGTCACGCCTGTTGTGGGCTTCCTTCCAGGCTGTAGGGGCGGACTTTGTGATCTGCCTTCCTTGGTTCCCGTGTAAGTCTGATTCTCCAGCTATGGCTCAAGCTTTTGGGCCACCCAGTACCCAGCCAGTAAACTCCTTTTGACTTAGACTAACCAGAACGTGTCTGTTGTTCATAATCGGAGCTCTGATTGTACCTGATACAGCGTCGTGTTCTGGTACTTCAGCTTTGGCCATTGCATCGTTTTGTTTTTGTTCCTCAGTGTGTTTGCTCTGTTTGAAGTGGTATCTTATTAGAAATCATTTTTTTCTGGATGAGCAGATCTCTCTTTCTCTCATAGTCTTTGTCAGTGTTTCACAGAAGCATGGAGTTTGTACCAGCACCATCAGCATCTGTAATTCTCTTGAAAAATTTAGGCTTATTCATGTAAGCAAGTAGTGTCACTTGTAAAAATGGTGTTTGGTAGTCAACCTGATTGTAAGAAGAGTGTGTATTTCTCCACATGTTATATTTGCTGTATCTAAAAATCATTTATTTAGGAGGAGATGTAATGTATGATTTTCTTAATGTCACATAAGTAATAACTGGTAGAGTGAAGAATAGTGTTCAAAGATTTTTGTTTTTATTTTATGTTTTACGTTATTATATGTTTTTTGTTGAGTAGTGGATATTTGTTAAATATTTTGAAAAATAGCACTTGAAAATTAGAAATAGGGATTATATTTTAAATTTGTGTTAAGTTCATGGGTAGTATTTAGAATTGATTTTTATCACAAGCTGTGTTTTAAATAGTGGTTAGATTTTCCTTTTTCACATATGTCATATTGACTTGTTTTCAGCTAAATTACAGAAGTTCTGTGTATTTTTTTTGAGAGGTGGCATGCAAGGCTGTTTCCTGGAAAATTTGAAATGGAACCTTCTCAATAGAACGATGTCTTTAAGATTTGGGAGAATGTCATTGAAACATGTGAAATGTCATGTATGAAACGAGATGCCAGTCCAGGTTCAGTGCACGATGCTGGATGCTTGGGGCTGGTGCGCTGGGAAGGCCCAGGGGGATGGTATGGGGAGGTTGGGAGGGAGGAGGGTTCAGGATGGGGAGCATGTGATTTTTTTTTTTAAAATAAAATTAAAAAAAAAAAAAAAAAAAAAAGAATCTCATCACGTGCTCTTTTTTATATTTTAATTCAACTTTTTTGTCTGTCTCCTCCAACAATTTTATTTCTGTAAAACCTAACTGTTGTGACTATCCTGATTGTTTCTCTGTGGCTACTGTGTCTTCGTAAGGCATTCATATTAGTGTCCTATTACCGCTCTAACAAATCACTGCACTCAGTGGCCTACAGTGACTTAATGTATTACTGTTCTGGATGTCAGAAGTACTAAAATTAAGATGTCAGCATAACTTTGTTCCTCTTGGAGACTTTGGGGTAGAATTCATTTCCATGTTTTCTCGAGTTTGTAGAGGCTGCCTGCATTCCTCGAGTGAGTCCTGATAAGTCTGGCTGGATTTTTCTGAAACCTTGTTTCTCATTCTAATGGCTGAACACCCTGTCCCCACTTAGCACTTGGTTCTAGTGTCTCTTGACTTCTAAGCTTACCTTCGTGGCATAAAGAAAAAAAGAAAAAAAAAAAAAAAAATAGAACGATGTCTTTGAGCCCATTACTCATACACCTGTGGATTGCCAGCATTCTTCTGTGTCATGGCATGTCTTCCAGATTACCTGTTCCTGATTCACATATGACACCTCCCCTTAACATCCTTAACCCATGCTATTAGTTTATGAATGGTTTGGGAGGGAAAGCTGTATGACAGCTATTTCACGTATCTTTATGAATATTTGATAGCCCTTTACTTTCTTACAGATTATTCTTTTATAAAAAGAATGCTTGCTTTTTGACATTTTGATTATTAGCATGTCTCAGTGAAGGAAAAATGATCATGTAACAGTGTTCAAGGAAATGTCTTTGGTCTTGTTGCCCAGGTGGGGACTGCCTACACACACACACACACACACACACACACACACACACACGTATATATGTCTCTACAATAGAGAACAGCGGTAGACTTGGAAAATGATCTTAAGAAGGTGAGTGTTAAGGGTAGTTGAGGTTTACATTCTAGTTTTTAAATTGCTTGAGACCTTTGTGAAATGGAGCAGTGCTTCAGATTGTTTTCAGTGCATTGTGTGTATGTGTAGAAAGAGACGGTGGGCCGTGGGGCTGAGCTACACAGCAGATGCTTGTCCCCTGCAGTCGGTGGGCCAGACGGCTGAAGATGAATCTCCCTGTCTGCACGGAGGCATAAGGGTCCTTTGAGGAGTAAAACCGAGACCCAATACCCCAGCCTCCTCCCTCCTCTCAAGAGGAGTTGATTTCATCTTCCTTGTCTGCAGGCAGCTCCCTCTGTGAGTAGGCTCCAAGGCCAGCCCTTTCTGCTGTGACTTGGCCCTGAGCCTGGGGCTGCTGCTGATGCTGCCACTGCCTCACAAGGGGGCCTTGTGAAGGTCAGTTCCTGGATAGAAAGGCAGGCCTTTTCTGAGCCCTGCCTCCACTTTCACTTTCATGGAGTGCCCACAGGGTCGCCACGAGGTCTGTGGCTAATGCCTTCTCTGAACCCTACTGGTGGATGCTCGGGGCTGCTTTGTCCTTGCCAAAAACTTTTTTTTCCCCTTTAGGTCCTGCTAGTTTTGGAGTTCTTTTCAGAAGGCCAGTGGCTCTGGATAGCTCAGCTTTGCAGTCAGGTTTTTCTACATTTCCTTTTGGTTGTCTGCTTGCCTCTTTTTTCTTTTCCTTCCCTCCCTCTTTCCCTTCATTTCTTCTCTTTTTTCTTTGTGATGATTTTAGTTGTTTCTTCTGTAAGGAAAATGGTCGTGTTAGAAAACTGTGTGTGAAAATTATTTATTAGTAAAGAGGGATTAAATGTGTTAAAAAATTTTTTTAATATAAACATATGTTCTTATACATCTAGTACTTTTTTCATTTAACAGTATATTATGGGCAAGGAATGCAGATTTACATTATCTCTTTTAATAGTTACATAGCATTCTAGTCTATGGATATAGGATAGTTATTTAACCAGTTCTCACTGATGACTCAATGGGTCATTACAGTTTTTCATGATTAAATATAATACTACATTCAAAATACTTTTGATAATGTTTGTATTATTTCCATAGGACAAATTCTGGAAGTAGACTTACTGGATGCAAGGGTAATTACGTTATGAAAATTTCTGAATCTTACTGCCACAGTCTACATGTTTCACTCCAGTCAGTGATTTTTGAGATGGTTGTTTTTTTTTTTTTTAAACATCAACAGCAGGTATTAATATTTAAAAAGAAAACATCTTTGCTGATTTTTATACATAAAAAGTAGTATCTGCTCTAGTGTACAATTTTAATGCTACTGACCATTTGTATTTATTTTATAATTGTTTCCTTAATACTGTTTGTCTGTTACTCAGGTGTTGCCCTCATGTTTAAGCACTGAATTGTGTTTTAGGAAGATAGACCCTTTCCTGCGGTTGGTTGTGTTTGGTCGCTGTGCCCCGTTTGTATCTTTGCTTGTCTTTGGCTGCTCAGCTGAGGGGCTGCTTTGTCTTCTTTGTTTTTAGGCCATATAGACATTTTAACGTTTTGCTTAACAAATAACGTCTTTTTTTACATACATTTTTTTCACTTTTAGTGTTAAAATTTTTAATGTAAAATTCTAATCGATTTATGGGCTTCCCTGGCAACTCAAATGTAAAGAATCCAACTGCAATGCAGGAGACCAGGGTTTGATCTCTGGGTCGGGAAGATCCCCTGGAGAAGGAAATGGCTCCCCACTCCAGTGTTTTTGCCTGGAGAATCCCATGGACGGAGGAGCCTGGTGGGCTACAGTCCATGGGGTTGCAGAGTTGGACACAACTGAGTGATTAACAGTTTTATAATCAATTTAGGATTTTTAAATGTTAAGTTTTCAGTCTGAATTCTGTGTTTTGTATCTTATTGGTTTTGTAGACAGTGATGTGCACATACACTTACAGTCAGGGATGTAGAGAAGAGCTACCAACTGACGTGACCTCCAACCTCTGCTGCTGTGTCTGTAAAATGAAGATATTGGTCTAGTACAGGGATGTTAATACAATTATTTTGTTCATGAACCACGGTAAGAAAATGTAAATCATAGCTTCGTACTCACGTACACAAAGTCATATACAGATGGGTTTGTGTGTGTATACTGCACATGCACACACCGCCACCTGTGTTCTCCTTTGTGTGTGGCACGCCATGTCCTGCACACAGTGCCCGGTTATTGGGGAAATACCTGCCGCATGCACCTTACCAGGTTGCTTGCATTATGCATGAAAGTGGCGGCACACAGTGTGTGAGACACTGACGCAGTGAGCTGGACCCTGAGCTGCCTTCCCAGGCTCCCAGATAGCAGATGCAAACACCTTGCCCGTGTAGCAGATCAGACGGCCTGGGTTGTATCTAAAAGCATCCAAATTAAAACGAAACTTTCTAGGTCAACACAGGTATCTTCAGGTGGGATTCAGCCTGCCAACTTGGGCCCCTGCCAAGTCCGCAAAGTCCACCAAAGACACAAAGTCCGAGTTCCTCACCCTATCAGTAGCTGTAAAGTGTTTTAAACGAACAAGGCATGCTCCCAGCAGTGGACCGTGGATAATACTCTTGGGTAGCACTGGTCTAGATGCTGACTTTGGGTTCTTCTTAGCGCTTACCTGCTCTAAACTTCTGGGCCTGTCTGGCAACTCCTGGACGTGGAAATGAGATAAGATGGCCTCACTCAGCTTTTCTGATTTGATAAAAAAATGATGCCTGTAATAGGGTCTGGGAAAGAAGAATATGAGGAGAGTGTTCTAGATACCTGAATTATGTTGCAAGCTGATGAAGGGGGGACGCAAATATTGTCCTTTCCATGTCAAGCAAAGGTGACAACAATACCCAGCAACGGTGTCCACAGTCAAAGATGTTAGTGGATAGCCAGTGACAATCAGGTAGGGTGAGTGGTATGAAGAATGTAGCAGCACTTAGATACTTACTGAATCTTGCATGTGGTGTGTGTGTAGATGGGTGTATGTATGCACGCATACACACACAATTATTTGGGGACGTGATTTTCTAGTTTGCGGGCAAGGTGTATACCTAGAAGAGAGCTTCTGTGAGGTACAACCGTTAAGACTCGCTTTGGTACTTGGGTAATTGTAATGGAACCGTGGAGCCATTAGGCTCCAGATGGAACTTTAATCTGGCTTCTGATTGAGCCGAGTGTCCTTGTAGAGTCTCTAAGCATCTGTTTTGGAAATATATGTGACATTATTCAAAATTTGTACAAATTAAGCCACCCTTGGGTTATAATTCAATTTTTCTTTATTGAGAAATGTATTGTAAACAGTTTTATGCAATCAAGCAAAACTAGCCTATACCCATTATTTATTTGCCTGTTAGCCAGTCATTTATATGTTTGTGATTAAACTCTTAATTGATTTAAGAAGGCTTACATTATATTTCTAAAGTTGTAATTTGTATATAAATTATGAAGTGTTGTTTCCTAGTTTCAAATAGCTTTCACATAGGTACTTATTTTTGAGACTATTTAAAAACTACTTAAAACTGTGGTGATTTCACCTTTGAATGGGAGACACCCCAAGTAATTTGCCTTATTCCAGAATGAAGTTCGTTTTCTCCCACAGTGGCCATTGCAGAGGGAGGGGAGGCTCCAGGGTTGGTCTGCGAGCATCGTGTGGGTAGGGCACCCGCTTGGGTTCCTGTGTCTCTGCTTGTCTGCAGGCTTCTTTCACTGTCCCAGGATGGCTGTCACTCAGAAACAGACAGCTTCAGTTCCAGCAGAGAGAAAGCAAGGGCTTTTCTTTCTCCTCATCACAGACTACAAGTTCTTTTCTTGAGTTTTATTGGCCCCGTATAGACCACATGGCTTTTAATTAATTATTCTCCTATTTACAGAAACAGAAATTAGAATCATATTGTGGGAAGAAATACTAGTTAGGTATTTTATAGTCCCTTTGGCTTTTCTTGTTAAGTAGAGACTGGAAAATTACTTTTTATTTGTGGAAGGAAAGCTATGACAAACTTAGTGTGTTAAAAGACAGAGGTCCTGCTTTGCCGATGAAGTTCTGTTTAGTCAAAACGATGGTTTTTCCAGTAGTCATACACAGATGTGAGACCATAAAGAAGGCTGCCCACTGAAGAATTGATGTTTTTTGAACTGTGGTGCTGGAGAAGATTCTTGAGAGTCCCTTTGACAGCATGGAGATCAAACCAGTCAGTCAAACCTGAATATTCATTGGAAGGACTGATGCTGAAGCTCCAATACTTTGGCCACCTGATGTGAAGAACTGACTCATTGGAAAAGACCCTGATGCTGGGAAGGATTGAGGGCAGGAGGAGAAGGGGCCGACAGAGGGATGGATGGTGGTCCATCACCGACTCAGTGGACATGAGTGTGGGCAAACTCTGGGAGATAGTGAAGGACTGGGAGGCTGATGTGCTGTAGTTCATGGGGTCGCAATGAGTTGTATATGACTTAGTGATTGAGCAACAATAATAAATATTACGTAGACCAGCTAAAGTCTGAGGAGACTGCATTATTAAATAAATGTTAGTGATGTTTCCTAAGGATAGTGTCACATATATCATCCCTATACTTGTCCTTTCCCCCAGAGTAATACTTCACAATTCTTTGGACCCGTGGTCATCAGTGGCTTGCCTTGCTATGTGTGGTTAAGTTTCATTTTTAAAAAATTTTAGTATATTGTTTTTGAAATATAAAAATGATACAAATGAATTTATTTACAAAACAGAAATAGATGCACAGACATAGAAAACAGTCTTATGGTTACCAAGAGCTTCCTGGTGGCTCAGTGGAAAAGAATCCACCTGCCAGTGCAAGAGACGCAAAAGATGCCAGTTTGATTCTTGGGTCAGGAAGATCCCCTTGAGGAGTAAATGTCAACCCACTCCAGTAGTCTTGCCAGGAAAATTCCACGGACAGATGAGCCTGATGGGCTACAGTCTGTGGGATCACAAAGAGTCAGACATGGCCGAGAGACTGAACACAGCACAGTGGTTACCAAAGGGGATAATAGTGGGGGAGGATGGGAGGGAGAGATAAATTAGGAGATTGGGATTGACATGCACACACATGTACACACTACTATACGTGAGCTCTGAGTTCAGTCGCTCAGTCGTGTCCGACTTTGTGACCCCATGGACTGCAGCATGCCAGGCTTCCCTGTCCTTTCCCAACTCCTGGAGGTGCCTCAAACGTCATGTTCATCGAGTCAGTGATGCCATCCAACCATCTCATCCTCTGTCATCCCCTTCTCCTCCCGCCTTCAATCTTTCCCAGCATTGGGGTCTTTTCCAATGAGTCAGTTCTTCCCATCAGGTGGCCAGAGTATTGGAGTTTCAGCTTCAGCATCAGTCCTTCCAGTGAATATTGAGGGTTGATTTCCTTCAAGATTGACTAGTTGGATCTCCTTGCAGTCCAAGGGACTCTCAAGAGTCCTCTCTAGCACAACAGTTTGAAAGCATCATTTCTTCTGCGCTCAGCTTTCTTTACTGGTTTGAACCCTATGTTGCTCTTATTTGGACTCCCAGTGCTAGAATATTCATGTGATATGTATTATTCTTCACTTTGCTTTTTTTTTTTAAATAAGATTATCATAGCACTTTTCTACATGAACACCAAGATCCTCACATTTTATTTTTAGAGCCTCATGGTATTTCAAAGTAGGGATGTATAGTGTACAGTATCAAAATAGTCTTTCTTGATGCCAGATCTCATCACATTGTTCTTATGAAAAGTTCCCCTCTCTTCTCCTACAGAGGCAATTCTTAGGGCAGGGAATATTCGCTTCCCAAGGATTCGTAAATCTGAATCTTGTGTGTGTGTTTTAAAATTCTGTCCCTAAAATTTTGATATACTTTCTTGGTTGAAAATTTCTTTTGTAATAAGAACTGTAACTGTTTCTGATACCAGAGATGACAAAGGTTGTAATTTCCTTAGCCATCAGATCTTCTTGCCCCCTGCAATCTAATAATTTTGAATTTCTTGCCTTTTCCTTGGCTAGGAATCTTCTGTTTCCTGTTCTCTTTTACTTTTTTTGCATTAATACATTTTTCCATTGATACATTTTTGCATTGATACTATTTTTACCCCATTTTAATCCACTTCTTGTACTGTTCATCTTGAAGCTCTACCCCATGATATTCCCCTCTGGATTATTACTTTGCTGTTAAGCTATTTACTAAGAGCACTTGTAATTTGTTTTAAACTTAACTTTCTTCTACTAGATTTTGAGCTACTTAGGGGCAGGGTGGTAGCATGGGTTTTATATTTCTGTGTATGGTAGTGTGTATAGTAGTACACATATGGTAGCATATAGTAGCACACACATGCATGAACTATCTGATTATATGAATGAGCTTTAACAGAATAACCATGGAAACCTATTTAAGTATATTTATGTTTTTATGTAAAACAGCTAAACATTCAATATTTAAAGATGCTGAATATGTATTTATTATTGGTAATAACTTGGAGTTGCGGAGAGGCTTTAATCACACACCTGGTAATAGGCAACAAGTTAAAGTCTAAAAATCTGCACGGGGAGGAGCAGAGCAGATAGGCAGAGTCTCTGAAGAGGAGGGATGACTGAGGGGTTTGCAGGCCTGGCCGCTTCCTGATTGACTTGTGTGGGTGCGGCTGAAGAAGGGGCATGGCCATCAGGGTGGGGAGTAGCCTGGTCTGCCATCTCTGTGGAAGGAAAGGCCCAGAGGCTGAAGTTGGCAGCACCCATCCCAGCACCAGCTGGGAGGTTTTTAATGTTCTCCTTTCTACCTCTCTATAAAAGATACATATATGTATGTAGATAGTCTGTATTTTCTTTACAGGTGGAATAGCAATGAAGAGAGAGACTTGAGCAGGCAGGGTTGAAATTATGGCTTGGTTACTTGCTATTTGTATATCATCAGGCAATATCTCACCCTCTTTGTGTTGCTGTCTGTTCATCTGTAAAATGGTGATGGTGATCCTACCTGCTTCATAGAACTGTGCTGAGTTTAAATGAGATGATATATGCACATTTCCTAGAACTACTCCTGTTACAAGTGTTATGTGTTAGGACCTGTTAGGTCTTAATGCTTGCTTCTCCTGTCTTTTGTTCTAAAAATCTGTACTTGTTTCCAGTTAGTTGACTTTCTGTGATGTCAGAAACCCATTTCTAGCCAGCATGGCTGAAGGCCACATCTCTGGAGCCTTTAACTCCCAGGGGAGTGGCTGCCCTTGCATGACCTTTTGGAGCCATCATTGTGTTGCTCTGGCAAGTGCACGCTTCACCTCAGCGGCACTGTGGGTCCAGCTGCTTGAATGTTTCCCTACTCGAATGTGGTTGTGTGTGTGTATGTGTGTTGATATATACATATCTGTATGTTTGATAATAACTGAACTATCCCAGTTCATCCTTTTCTAGTAAAAAAAAAATTATGAGAGGATATAAAATGCATTCAACACAGAACTATGCTTTCTATTTTTTTAAAAAAAGTATTTGACACGTACTAGAATGAACTCCCTGAGAGTGGGGTCTGGGTTTGAGTGTTTATTTCTGTTTTTCTTTGGATTGTATTTGCAAGGGGTGCCTGAAATTAGCTCAGGTTTAAAAGATATTTGCACAGCAGGAAGGGAAGTAGGGCTTTCATGGAAACCTAAGAACAGGGCTTGCTTTTAAGATTATAGGAAGTGATTTTGATTTTAAGGGAAGTAACAAAACAAACCTCTAGCTTTTACTCTGTATGGCATCTTCTGTCTGGCTGCCAACAGAGGTTTCTGTTTCCACGTCATTTTAGCTTGCATTGTCACCTTTTCTGCTGCAGGAGCCAAGGCAGCAGGTGGGGTTTCTTCAGAGGTCTCTAGTTCCAGGAGTTAGAAAGGCTCCGAGAACCTGAAGCAGCCGTCGCTTGAACCCAGGTGATGGGGGTCCTCCTTCCTGATGAGTCTGCCGCCTGGCTGAGGGCGGGCCTTTGCTGCTGCTGTGGTGCAGGGCTGCGTGGCCGTGCCCCTGGGGCTGGGCAGGGTAGCTTCTGGTGGACAACGATGTGGCCGCCGTGTCAAGGAGAGCGTGCTAGTCTGCAGTGGCTGCAAAGCTGGCTGGCTTTGGTCTGAACGCTCTTCCGCCGAAGCCTGTTGTGTGAATGCAGGGATACACTATTGGGCTGCCTGTTAGCTGTATTTGTTTCCCAGGCCTTCCAGAACAAAGTACCACACGTTGGATGGCCTGCATTGTAGACATTTATTATCTCATGTTTCCATAGGCTCTAGGAGTCTGGAAGCAAGGCGTCAGTAGGGTTGGTTCCTTTTGAGTGCTATGAGAGCGTGTGGTTCTTGAATCTTGATTACTTATTTAAATGTCTGTATCTCTTCAGTAATTACATATTTACTGCAGATGGTTGTCTTAGACTTTTAGTACTATAGTAAATACAGTATTTGAATGCCATGATGTAAAATGATTAATAACTTTGAAAATGTTGGTGCATTTCATTTAAAAAATTGATCTCTTTGGTCAATGTATACATTTTCAATAGAATTATTTTTCATAGGAAGGTGCCTCCTACATAATGGTTGGGCAGCTAAGAGTTTTATGTCCAGACAAACTGATTTAAATTAATTATATATAAAATTTCTTTTAATCTTTTGTTGCAATGAATCTAAAGAGACAGTTACAGATTTAAAGTAAAATGACATCTGATTAAATTATCAAACTGATTTGTTAGTATTCAAATCATTCTGCTAAAATAAACGTGCTTTCTTCATTTCTATATTACATTTAAAATGCAGTTGTGACCTATAGGAATTAAAACAATGTTTTAGCATTCTCCTTTGACTTTGAATGTTTTAATTTTGAATTCTCCTGTTTAGAATGTCAGTATTAGTTGAAATTTTATTTAACCTGATTTCTTTTTTTGTGTGTGTGTTTTAGACTCTTTTGTATTATTGATTTTTTTTTTAATTTTATTTTTAAACTTCACAATATTGCATTAGTTTTGCCAAACATCGAAATGAATCCGCCACAGGTATACCCGTGCTCCCCATCCTGAACCCTCTTTCCTCCTCCCTCCCCATTCCCTCCCTCTGGGTCGTCCCAGTGCACCAGCCCCAAGCATCCAGTATCGTGCATCGAACCTGGACTGGTGACTCGTTTCATACATGATATTATACATGTTTCAATGCCATTCTCCCAAATCTCCCCACCCTCTCCCTCTGCCACAGAGTCCATAAGACTGATCTATATATTAGTGTCTCTATTTCTGTCTCGTACATAGGGTTATTGTTACCATCTTTCTAAATTCCATATATATGCGTTAGTATACCGTATTGGTGTTTTTCTTTCTGGCTTACTTCACTCTGTATAATAGGTTCCAGTTTCATCCACTTCATTAGAACTGATTCAAATGTATTCTTTTTAATGGCTGAGTAATATTTCCTAAGTTTAATTATTCCAATTTGATTGTTTGAGAAATATACTTCTTCCCACCAAAATAAATGTGTTTGTTAAGCAGATAGGAATTTTATGAATTGTCTTACCATTAGAAAAAGCCCTCAATTTTTAAATTCATTTAATGTATTTCAACATTTTCCTAATGTAGATGTTCATGGAGGAAGTTAAAGTTGGTTGCTAAAAGAGGCTCTTCTCTCTCTCCCTCCCTTCTTTTTATTTAGTAATTTATTGACCACTCCTCATGGCATGCAGGGTATTTCCTCCAATAGGGATTGAACCTGTGCCCGCTGCACTGGAAGTACAGTCTTAACTATTGAACCACTAGGGAAGTCTCCTTAGTCCCCTTTTACCTTTTATTTTGAAATATTTTAGACTTTCAGAAGAGTTACAAAAATAGTACTTATCACCCAGTTTCTCCTAATGGAAACATTTTGCTGTGCTGTGCTTAGTTGATCAGTCCTGTCTGACTCCATGTGACCCCGTGGACTGCAGCCCGCCAGGCTCCTCTGTCCATGGGGATTCTGCAGGCAAGAATACTGGAGTGGGTTGCCATGCCCTCCTCCAGGAAACACTTTATATAACCTCATATAGTATAGTTTCCTGGAGAAGGCCATGGCACCCCACTCCAGTACTCTTGCCTGGCAAATCCCACGGACGGAGGAGCCTGGAAGGCTGCAGTCCATGGGGTCGCTGAGGGTCGGACACGACTGAGCGACTTCACTTTCACTTTTCACTTTCCTGCATTGGAGAAGGAAATGGCAACCGACTCCAGTGTTCTTGCCTGGAGAATCCCAGGGACGGCGGAGCCTGGTGGGCAGCCGTCTATGGGGTCGCACAGAGTTGGATACAACTGAAGTGACTTAGCAGGAGTATAGTTTCCAAAACTAAGAAATTAACATTGATATAGTGCTGTTAACTAAATTACTGATTTTATGCAGGTTTCACCAGTTTTTCTCTAATTCCTTTTTTGTTTCAGGACCCAGCCTCAGAACTCAACTGCGTTTTATTGCCGTGCCTCTTTAGTCTTCCCCAGAGCGTCATAGGCTATTCTCCAGTCTTTCCTTGTCTTTCATGACCTTGAGGCTTGTGAAGAGTACTGATCATCAATGTAGACTATCTCTCAGTTTGGGCTTGTTTTGGCCTGGAGAATTCCATGGACTATGGGGTCACAAAGAGTCGGACACGACTCAGCAGCTTTTAGTTTAGGCTTTCTTAGGATCAGGTTGCAGTTAAGCATTCTTGGGAAGGACACTGCAGAGGTAAGGTCAGTGTATCCTGAAAGTGGTACCTGTTGTCTTATTACTGGTAAGGAGGCTGCTTATTTATTTACCAGTTATTCAGATGAGAGTCACATAACATGAAATTAACTGTTTTGAAGTGAATAGTTAAGTGGCATTTGGTACTTGTGATAGTGTTGTATAACCCAACACCTCTAGTTGTGAAGCGTTTTCATCACCCCAAAGGAAACCTGCACCCATTAATCAGTTGCTCCCAGTTCCCCCATTCTCCCAACCCCCACACCCAATCCGCCTCTATGGTTTACTGATTCTGGATATTTCATATAAATGGAATCGTACAATAAGTGTTCTTTTGTTTCCGGCTTCTTTCGCTAAGTATAGTGTTTTTAAGGTTCATCTGTATTTTAGCGTTTATCTAGCACTTCTTTCTTTCTGTGGTTGAACAGCACTTCATTGTGTGTACACCGCAGTTTCTTTATCTATTCATCAGCTGATGGACATCTGGGCTCTTTCTCTCTTCTGGCTCTTGTGAACACTGCTGCTGTGAATAAACGTGCATGTATAGGTAGGTATTGAACTGTTGGATCATGTGGTCATTCTAGCAAGCTTTCTGGTTCAAGTATTCTTTAATTTTACTGATTTTCATTTGATTGATTTTTATATTCTTATAGAACAGAGTAAAAATATTCTTTGTTGATTTTACTGTCAGAGTGAGTTATGTTTTAAAACCTGGAAGTATTTGTCATTCTGATTAAGCTGTTTTTTTCTGGATTTGATTGTTGACAGACTTTACCTGTTTTGCCCATTTATAATGATAACAAGTTACAGTGCTAGAGTCCTCGAGTTTTGTTGTATTTTATGTATTGTCAGGTGATGTTGTATTGCTCTGTCCTTATTCTGGATAATTTATCTTCACTATACAGGAAATGCACTAGTTTAAGGAAATGCCTATAACAAATACCCTGTACTACAGTGTATGGGGGACTTCTCTGGTGGCTCAGACAACAAAGAATCTGTCTGCAATGTGGGAGACACAGGTTCGATCTCTGGGTTAGGGAGGATCCCATGGGAGAAGGAAAGGGCAACCCACTCCAGTATTCTTGCCTGGGGAATCCCGTGGACAGAGGAGCCCAGTGGGCTACAGTCCATGGGGTCACAGAGAGGCAGACATGACTGAGCAACTATCTCTAACACAGTGTATGGAAGCTTTTTATACTTTTAAGTATATTTTTTATTTCACATTTGAGACTTTTATATAGTTTGAACCTTCTTTTGTAATGATTTGTTTTCACAAGATAGATAAACATAATGTCTTGATTTTTAAAATTGCTTTATACTTTTCCATATAGATAGAGAAAGGAGGAATGATAATTCTACTAAAGGAGGAATGATAATTCTACTAAAAAGTTGATAAGATGATGAATGAGAAAGGAAAGTCCTCCACTTAAGAATAGAAGAGATCTATAAAGAATGGTCTTTAGTCCAGTTTTCCTTAATCTTGAGTAGCTGGGAAACTTGTATGTAGTCCCTGAATGTATTTCCCCCAAAGAGGAGTAGGAGTTAGTTCTACAGTGGCTTAAAATAAAATCTTTGGTCCTAGGTTGTCTTGTTCCAAAAATACCGGTCTTTTATGCCAAGCTCATTGCCGCAGGAGATCTCCCCCTCCCCAGTGGTAGTCTCTCTGGCAGACCTGAGGCTTTGAGAGTGAGTCAAAGGGGCTGTGAGCTTCTGGCGTGGGTGTGAGTCTCAGCTCCAGCATTTTCAGTCTTCTTGGGCTCTAAGCTGTAGGATAAAACTCAGGGCCTCCTCTTGATCTGACAGTGGACATCTCATGTTCACGCTGACCCTGCAGCCCAGTGGTCTTCATTGTAGTGGGGAGGAAGATTTGGAATTTTTATGGAAAATGAGTAAATTAATGGACAAAGCATTTGAGAACAGCTTGAAGCTACAGAAACTTTTTGGTTCTGTTAGCAGTTCTCAAAAATCAGATGGTGCCATGAGGGCCTACACTTAGAGGAGATGTGTCAGTGGTAGAGAGAGAGCTCCAGAGAGGAAACCTTTAACCCCAGAGTAATGTCACTCCACTTCTAGTGTGTAGACTAGGGGAGCAGATTTAAACATGAAACTCTTGTTTCTTGCAGTTCAGGTTTTTTCTCTCCTCTCCTTTATGTCTAGTTCCTCAGTTAGTTAATTGTCTAATGGTTTGCAGTGTCACTTGGCTATGAAGCTTCCTCAGACTGTTGCTGAGGTTTGGGCAGCTGGGTTGATGACAGGTAAACTCAGGGCTGCACGTTTGGGAACTGGACTGTCTATAGTCTGTGATGCTTGCCAAAGGCGTGTATATTTGTGAACAATTTTTTCTGCTTTGGGAAACTCATTCTTGCTTTTTAAAAATTTGAAATATGCTACATTATTGAGTGTTCAATTTTTAAATAAAAATGTTTATGAATTATAGACAGCTAAAGACATTTGAATGAAATTTAGAATTCTTTACATATAGCATGGTTCCTGTATAGTTAATAATACTGTATTGTGTGTTTGAAAGTTGCAAAGGGAGTATATCTCAGGAGTTCTCAGCACAAGAAAAACATTGGTAACTATGTGCTGATGGACGTTAGCTAGACTAATCATGGTCTTGTTGGTGTAAATACTGACATCAGTGTGTATAAAATAAGCTACAAGGATATACTGTACAACATAGGGAATAGAGCCAGTATTTTATAACTGTAAATGGTGTATAACCTTTAAAAATTGTAAGTTACTGGGATTACCCTGGTGGTCTAGGGATTAAGACTTCGCCTTCTAATGCAGGATTCAGTCCCTGGTCTTGGAGCTAAGATCCTGTATGCCTCGTGGTCAAAAAAGCCAGAACATAAAAACAGAAGCAATATTGTAATAAATGCAATACATAAAAATATTAAAAAAATTAAGTTACTGTGTTGAGCATCTGAAACTTATGCAATATTGTTTATCAAATATACCTCAATAAAAAATAATAATGGAAAAATATTAATATTGATCCATATGATACACCTAGGGAAAACCAATAGGCCATTAAGTGAAGTGTGAAGTGAAAGTCGCTCAGTTGTGTCCGACTCTTTGTGACCCCATGGATTGTATCCACGAAATTCTCCAGGCCAGAATACTGGAGTGGGTAGCCTTTCCCTTCTCCAAGGGATCTTCCCAACCCAGGGATCGAACCCAGGTCTCCCACATTGCAGGTGGATTCTTCACCAGCCGAGTCACAGGGAAGCCCAAGAATACTGGAGTGGGTTGCCTATCCCTTCTCCAGTAGATCTTCCCGACCCAGGAATCGAACCAGGATCTCCTGCATTGCAGGCGGATTCTACCTAAATCAATCCCTTATGAATATACAATGGAAGTGACAAATAGATTCAAGAGAGTAGATCTGATAGACAGAGTGCCTGAAGAACTATGGACGGAGGTTTGTGATATTATACAGGAGGTGGTGATCAAAACCATCCCCAAGAAAAAGAAATGCAAAAAGGCAAAGTGGCTGTGTGAGGAGGCCTTACAAATAGCTGAGAAAACAAGTGAAAGGCAAAGGAGAAAAGGAAAGATACACCCATTTGAATGCAGAGTTCCAGAGAATAGCAAGGAGAGATAAGAAAGCCTTCCTCAATGATCAGTGCAAAGAAATAGAGGAAAACAGTAGAATGGGAAAGACTAGATTTTCTTCAAGAAAATAGGAGATACCAAGGGACCATTTTGTGCAAAGATGGGCTAAATAAACGACAGAAATGGTATGGACCTAACAGAAGCAGAAGATATTAAGAAGAGGTGGCAAGAATACACAGAACTGTACAAAAAAGATCTTCATGACGCAGATAATCACGATGGTGTGATCACTGACCTAGAGCCAGACATCCTGGAATGTGAAGTCAATTGGGCCTTAGGAAGCATCACTGTGAACAAAGCTAGTGGAGGTGATGGAATTCCAGTTGAGCTATTCCAAACCCTGAAAGATGATGTTGTGAAAGTGCTGCACTTCAATATGCCAGCAAATTTGGAAAATTCAGCAGTGGCCACAGGACTGGAAAAGGTCAGTTTTCATTCAAAACCCAAAGAAAGGCAATGCCAAAGAATGTTCAAACTACTGCACAATTGCACTCATCTCACACGCCAGCCAAATGCTCAGAATTCTCCAAGCCAGGTTTCAATAGTATGTGAACCATGAACTTCTAGATGTTCAAGCTGGATTTAGAAAAGGCGGAGGAACCAGAGATCAAATTGCCAACATCCATTGGATTATAGAAAAAGCAAGAGAGTTCCAGAAAAACATCTACTTCTGCTTCATTGACTATGCCAAAACCTTTGTGTGGATCACAATAAACTGTGGAAAATTCTTCAAGAGATGGGAATACCAGACCAGCTGACCTGCCTTCTGTGAAACCTGTATGGAGGTCAAAAAGCAACAGTTAGAACTGGACATGGAACAGCATACTGGTTCCAAATTGGGAAAGGAGTATGTCACAGCTAGCTAAGAGGGTAGGGTGTTGTCCAGAGATAACTTGCAAGTTTGGAGATACAAAGTTATGGATATCTGAGTTCAGAAGTACTTGGGAATGTTACATTAATTTTCTTGGCTGCAGTAATGAAGTACCTAAAACAAGGTGGATTGAAACCCATTTATTAACTCAGTTCTAGAGGATGGAATTCCAAAATCAATGTGTTGACAGGGCCATGTTCTCTCTGGGAACATGAGAAGAATGTTCTGCTGCTAAGTCGCTTCAGTCGTGTCCGACTGTGTGCGACCCCATAGACGGCAGCCCATCAGGCTCCCCTGTCCCTGGGATTCTCCAGGCAAGAACACGAGTGGGTTGCTATTTCCTTCTCCGATGCATGAAAGTAAAAAGTGAAAGTGAAGTCGCTCCATCATGTCCCATTCATATCCCCTCACAAAACCTAGTCAGGCCTAATACCATGGTCCCAGCCCTTGCCGTCAGCAATGGTTCACACCCTGAAAAGTGACTTCTTTCTGGATCCTAACAAATCTACCTCTTATCGTGTTGTCTCTCAATGAATTTTTGCAATGAGACATCAGAACCTGAGTTTCATTAGTTTTGGCCGGGCTTGAGTCCCGGGAGAGAGCTGAAGGACAGGAGGAAAAAGCAGTGGGAAAAACATGCCAAGGAATTCCCTTCATAGCCCGCCGGAAAATTTGCTAAATATCTGACTGGTGCTCACAGTTTCATTGGTCTGATCCTTGGCACAGAGAAGAAAAAGGACAGAAGAACCCCCACCGGCTTGTGTAACAGAATGTTCTAGGGAAGAATTATTTTTTGCCTTTTCCAGCTTCTGGCTTTTGCCCATAGTCCTTGATGTTCCTTGGCTTCTGTCTTTCCCGTCCATGTCTCCATGTGGTCTTCCCCCTCTGAGAGTCTCTCCATGTCCAGATATCCTCTTTCTATAAAGATCCAAGTCATGTTGAATTAGGGCCACCCTCATAATCTCATTTTAACTTCATTACCTCTGTAAACACCATATTTCCAAGTGAAGTCACATTCTGTGCCATTATGGTAGAATTTTACCAGAAATTAATAGGAGTTGATGAATTGAATGGTAGGAGGTCAGGGAGGAAAAAATAAAGGTAAATCTTGAGTTTTTATGCTTAACTGAGTAAATTCTGATGCCAATGGAAAGAATAGGGTGAAAAGAGGAGGACAGTTTTCAAACAAGAGAGGAGAGGGAAGTGAATTTGTTGTGAGCCTGTTGAATTTTGCATTTAGGTTATAGTTGCATTGCTTCTTGATCTGATCAGAAATCGGGGAAAAGATGTGCACTGATATAATAGCTTTGCTATAAGAATATCTGGTTCTCTGAGAGCGAGAGGCTAGAGAGAGGAGAGCTAGGTCTGAGAAGGAAGGTGAAGAGAGAGAGTTGTTTTGTTGAAATGGGTGCCTTCATCCATTGTAGAAAACAGAAGTCTTCTGCGAAGATCTGTCTCTTTACTCTAAATGTCAAGTCTAGGTAGTGGATTTAGTAGCCGACGTGGTCGCTGCATGAACACAAGTAGAGTTACCAGTTCCTGACAGCTGCGAGTCAGCCTCTGGGCATCTTGCTAAATTCTCAAATATAATTATACAGTAGACTTCCTTTAACAAATTCTGTGTTCCCAGCTATAATTATATCTGCTTTTCCTGCCTATCGCCTGCTCTTTGTCCCACTACTCTCCTCCTCATCTCCCCCTGCTGGTTAGAATTACCCTCTAGTCCGTTGGGATCTGAGCAAAGAGGAAGCTCTGACTGCAGTTTTCTTTCCTAAACATAGACTTAACCAGTGCACACCAACTTTCGTCTTTCCACTCTAGGCTAAAATACATTTCCAGTTTTAGGAATAATGTTTTAAAGCACAAGCTAGCAATCTTATCTATTAAAGTAATTTTAATTTTCAAAGAATATGAAGAAGAAAATGACCACTACAACTTATCCAGTGTTCCATGTAATAGTTAAGACTCTTAAATCTTGTTCATGGCTGAGCTTTAGACCAAGGGTGGTGGTGGTTGTTTAATAAATATAAATTAAAATTTGTAGCAAAAAACGAAGTCATACAAATACTACCACTATAATCCTGCAATAGTTTCCAGGACTCATCATGACAGTAATTTGTAAAATCAAGAATATGTGTGAGATTTCCTGTTTTCTCATCTATTTTTATCACCCAAATATCTATTGTGTAAGTAAATCACTTTAAAGTATGATTCATTGTCTTTTACAAATATAATGCAGTTTTGGGGTGATAAACTTCAAGGATATATTTCCATGTCATTTAGACTATATTCTAAGTCATTTTCATGTCTTTCCTATGAAATAACTAAAATGTATAGATTTCTGAATGTGCAGAAGAAGAAATATGTTTGAACTTCTAGCTTGCAGTGGAAGTAGTCCAGAAGGAATTATGGATGTGTATCAATTATACATTGTATATGAATTGTTCACCACTAACTTACTCACTAAAAAATACTTGAGTATTTGTTATGTGTCAGCCACTCTGTTAGTTGCCAGTTTACTGGGGTTTTGGTATGAAAAACTAGATGATAAGAAGTACGCTTATAATGGGTGAGATATATGTGGGAATAAACAGTAGTGTATTCAGTCGCCTGTTATAATCTGTGTGTTCTGAGTAGCTTTCAGCATTAAAAAGGAGGACTTCTCTTATACAATAATTGGTTGACATTTTTTGATCTCAGTGTAAGACTGCCGTATTTAATGAACAAACAAGGAGAATAAGTTTTGATAAATAGGGCATCTTCTGGAAACTTTTAGAAATAAGCTTATAGCCTCTTAGAGTGAAATTGACAGGTGTTCCTTTTGTGAAAGAGTAAGTGAAGAAGGTCATGTTTTCACGGTGGTTGGTCCTCGTCCTGTCACAGGAATAATAGTCTTGAAAAGCAGAGCTTTGGAATTCACTGTTTTGAGAGATGTCTCCTTACCAGAGTAATTTTATGCTTCATGAGGAATGAGATTGGTTTGTAGGGGCAGAATATTGTGCTGTCCTGTTGCTTTGGTTTCCAAGGAACGCTTACCCCTTAGCGTCAAATGTGCTGCGGTATTAGCTACTTCAAAATAGATTACTCAAGACTCTTTATTTGGAAAACCTTAAATATGCATCGTGATGCATTACTTGTGATAAAAAATGAGCTTACAATTATATGAAACAAAACCCTACAGCTGCTGACAGATGTCATTACCAACTTACTCAAACACGGATCCTTCAAAAAGGAATTGCTTGACATCTGATTCGGTGAGTTAAGGGCATTAACTTAAGATGGGCTACTGGTGTCCACTACATTTATTGTTTTTGTATTTTTGGCTTTATATTTGACCTTGGTGTTTGAAATAGTTTAAAAACTTCTCTTCTGAATTACAATTAATAAATGTAGAAGGAATGAGAAAAAGTAAATCACCATGGTAAATACCACAATAGTAGTTGTTCCAGGCAGGATCCATTCATGGATACCAAAAATGGGGAAAGTTTGAGGGGAAACAGAATATTTACATAGTATAAATGTATCTCTCCAAGATGTTTAATACTTACAAAGAGAAAAATAGTAACTTTACAGAGGAGAAATCTGGCAATGTTGAAGCAGTATTAATTTTATGGTTTTATAACTGCACTGGAGTTAACATGTGATTTAACATGAGGGGAACCGAGGTGAGCAGCATACAGAAACTACTGTATTTGCAGCTTTTCTATAAGCATAAAGTTCTTTCAAAGAAGGTTTTAAAAGCCCATTCTTCTGCAACTCTGATAGTGTGCTATCATACTTACCCTGTGAAACCATAAAAAAAAAATGCTCCTTTATTGTAAGGAAGTGTTTTTGGTTTTAGAGATAATTTTCTTGGGTGACGTTCTGGGTAGACATCTATTAGAACGTGTTGCACTCAGTGCCTTGTTGCTGACTCCCATTCGTTGCGTTTCTCCTCCCGTCTTTGAATAACAGTTATAGAAGTAATGCAAGCTGTGCAGGTCATGTAGAGCTGTCCAGCAGTCTCTGCTGCAGTGGGCTAGTGGAGACCAGAAACAGGTGAAACCTAAGAGTGGCATTGAAGGTAAACAAACGGGCATCTGGGTCGTGTGCTATCGTGACTTTACACACATGTACAAATATGTGGCCGTGCTTCCAAGATGTAAAATGTAAGTTATGCAGTGTTCCAAACATTGGTCCTTTTTTGTACAAACTCTTTTAAGTGAGTTTCAACTGTGAGAGAAGAAATATCTGGGAAGTGGGCAATGGAATGAACTTTCTGTTATACTTTGTAAATAATAATCACTTGTCATCCATTTGAGGTTAGAGTCACATAGTAGACTTTCTCAATAAAAATCTATAATGCTGCTGTCTGTATATGGAAGACTATTAGTTACAGCTGCACAGAGGAGGAGGAGGTTTATGCCTGCTGCTGTAAATACCACTACCAAACTAAACTTCCTGAGGTCAGTGGCTCTCTTTCTTTATAAGAAAAATTTTTGTCTAGAGTGGTGGTGCCTGATATTAATATTGACTGACTGATGAATGAACACTGAGGACTATATGAGGTGCATTTCCAGATTAAATGTAAAATTTAGATGTCTACAATAATGCAGCTCTAGGGTTGAACACTGAGAATCCAAGCCATCAAAGTGGCAGTTTTCTGGAGAATTAATTCTTTTTTACAAATCTGTGCTCGCTATAAAGGGCATCTCAAATTTCACATTTGGCAATTTAACGATACTATGAATATTTCCATACCTGGGTTTGTTTCATTGTGTTTAGAAGCAGGTGGATTCTGGTGATGGCAGGGTACGCATAGCCCCCAGAACGTCTCTTAAGAGAGTTGACAATTGGGTTTTTCCTGAGAAGTTGAGATAGAGGAATAGACAGAGTAAATGAAGCATTCTCCTGTTCCATTAATTCTTGGCGGTTTTGTTAAAATTATTCTAGCCAGAAAACACATCCAAAATAGAGTTATTAGTATTATTTGTGAATCTATGTTAAAAAATAGATTTAGTTAGCCTACTCGTAGCTCTTTGGAGAAGTAACCATGTGCACTTGACTGGGAAAAGAAGAGAAGGTTAATTTTTTCTGCCTGCAAGTACTACAGAATATCCACAGGAAACGGAAATTGCTTCGTCTCATTTAATGTCTTAACAGTTTTTGTAGCGTCTAAAGGAACCATTAATAATAGGTGGAAGAAAGTATTTATAATTTTAATTTACTTTCTATGAGGAACATAGGCTTTATATTAAGAATATGTGGTTTTAATGTTACACGATACAAGCATTCATTCTGGTTTAAAACTTAGGGCAGATTGGAAACTTATGGGGGTTTGGTCCTAGCTCTGCCAGATACCAACAAGTCAGTTTGTCTTTCTGAATCTTATTTTTTTTTTTCCATCTATGAAATACTGAAGTTAAGAGTAAGAATTTGTGAGGATTGCATCATCTGAACATGATGATGTATCTATGATCACACCCAGCGCCAGGGCCAGTTGCCTGGCCTGACTCCACCTCAGATTTGAGGACCCCACCTCCCTCACCTCCCGGTCATACTCAGTTGGCTCTGATCTTCTGATAAAAAATGCCTGTGAAAGGGTGTTGTGAGTTGTAGTATTAAGTGGAAGTCTCTCAGTCGTGTCTGACTCTTTGCGACCCCACGGACCACACAGTGCATGGGGTTCTCCAGGCCAGAACACTGGAGTGGGCAGCCTTTCCCTTCTCCAGGGGATCTTCCCAACCCAGGGATCGAACCCAGGTCTCCTGCATTGCAGGTGGATTCTTTACAAGCTGAGCCACAAGGGAAGCCCATTGTAGTATTGGAAAAACAGAAATCTAAGAAGTATATAAATGTTAAAATACGGTTCACCAAATAGCTGTAGTTTTATATCACAAACCTCAAATCTGTACAAACGAAGTCATTGTGATCTTACTTAATAATTAATACTACCTGATTTTGAAGCAATAAAAAAAAGTAATGCCATGTAATAGTATTTGCAAGCAGTGGATTTGGGGCTATTTCAGATCATTTCTTTTTATTCTTTTTTTGTGGGGGAGAAGTCATTAGTCTGCATTTATAATCAGGACTAGCTTCCTGTAAAATTATTTATTTTAACTTTTTATTTATAGATTTTGAAATTTACAATTCTAAATACAGCAATAGTAAGGCACTGCATTTTTTGCAGGAAACAAAAAGCACAATTAACATAAAGTCAGAGCCAGCCACAAATAAAATATTCCAGCAAACTGTGTAAGGGGAAAAAAAATGCTCTGGGAAGCAGATGCCCAGAAATGTTGCAAAGGTGGCCTTATTGCTTTGGAAAGACCAGAGTACAGAAGGCTTAGTAGTGATAGGAGGAGGAGGGCGGAGGGTGGGGAGCATATAACGTCAGATGAGCGCTCGCTGAGCGTCAGCCCTGTTAGTTCTGAGCACTTTATGCAGACTCTCACATCTGATCCTCCAGCCACTTTATGAGTTAGGTCCCCACTGTACAAGATGAAGTCGCTGAGACGCAGAGCATGTAAAGTAAGTTTTCCTAAAACATAGCTGCAGAAAATGTGAGGTAATGTTTCCTGAAACACACAGCCAGGACACAAGCACAGGCTTTTGGGCTCTGGAAGGCATGTGGTGACCTCCTCTGTCCGGCATCACTACCGTCTGCTCACAGTGTCTGTGGTGCTCAGAGTGTAGCTCGTGAATACTTTTTAATGGTATAATGCAATTCTCTTGGACCAAGGGTATTGGTTTGGCCCTTTAAAGAAGTAACCGTGCGTTGATGGGATCCCTGGTGTCCTCAAAAATAATAATTCCCTCAAGAATACCTTAGTGGTAGGACCTTAACTGTCTTTCTAGATGGGTTTTTTTAAACCATTCCCTCCATGTATGCATAAAGTTTACTGTTACATATAGTTATTTCATTTACACACTACTAACTTTTAATAATTGTCAGTGTAAGTAAATAAATGAAAGAGAGGCATAGAAATGGTAAAGTGTGAGTGTAGGATTATATAACCAATGTTTTAGGTGTGAATTATTTATGAGTTTTTGTGTTTTCTGGCAGACTATCCTGTGCCTAATGGGAGTTATTGTGTTTCTTTATGAGAATCTCACGTAGTAGGGGCTTAATACCTAATTGATTGCATTATCCTAGGTATAGGAATAATGAAACTCCGATAATTGTTTCTTCGCGAAAAAATTTTATTTAAAAATATTTCCTTTTTGTTTGATGAAAGAGCATCGGATTTTTGCTTTAAAGAGGAAATTATGAATGTTTTGTTTTATTTTTTGGCCGGTACTGTGGTGGAATCAAATGACAAATAGTTTTTGATGAATAGCACCTGTTCTTTTTTAATTGCAGAATTCTTCAAAAGGTGTAATGACTAAATTATCTTAATATTAGGTATTATGTTTTCCTTCTTTTTGTCTTCTCATTTTTATAGTGCTCTCTTTTATTGCATTATCCTTCTCAGCCATGGAATTTTAACATTAGCCAAATTCTAAAAGAGGTCTGATTTAAGAGGAAATTTTGGTTGGAAGATTTTGACCAGATCTGAGATTCCCTCTCATAATTAGTTGCCTTAATTCAGATGCTGGTTCGCTTTTGGAGGCTTCCCAGGTGGCTCAGGGGTAAAGAATCCACCTGCCACTGCAGGATCTCTGGATTCAGAAGATTCCTGGGAGAAGGAAATGGCAACCCACTCCAGTATTCTTGCTTGGAGAATCCCATAGACAGAGGAGCCTGGTGGGCTGCAGTCCATAGGATCTCAAAGAGTCAGATGTGACTAAACACTCATACATGCACCTTAATTCAGCTAATTCTGGATTATTTTTCTCTTCAATGGATAATACATTATCTACCTTCTATGATCGATTTGTGTGTGCTCAGTCATGTCCAACTCTTTGCGACCCCATAGACTGTAGCCCTCCAGTCTCCTCTGTCCGTGGAATTTGCCACCTGATTTAATGAGAAAATTCTAACTTTGTGAAGTGCAAAAGTCAGAAGGTATGCTACCGAAGTGTTGAATTTGCTGTCACGGTATGGTGTGGGCTCAGCCTTATTCCTCACCTCCATACATGTGTCCCCTGTGTTATAAACCCCGCCATGGTCCAGAGGAGGACCAGTTGTGTAACTTGGCTCTCAGCAGAGTGTTGAATTCTCCAGAGTGTAGAGTTGGCAGATACATATCTTACATGTATCCCCTTTTCTTTGCTTATTGCAGACATCAGTTCATGGTATTTGTTCTTGCTTAGCCGTAAGATAGTTCCATAATATTCTCTAATTTAGGGAGCCATTACTGGTCAACCAGAGTTACCATGTGAGAAAGCCTACCTGCTGTTGCTGGAGTAGAGAGTTTGGGATGCGCACTGCAAGTTCTGTATCTCCTCTCTGCATGAGTAGCATTTGATGTAACCCAAGACAGAGAGATTGACTGTCTTAGAGTGGTATTTGTGTTAGCACTTTAGTAACCTTCTAAGTATGTTTAAACACACTTGAACTTAGCACAACAAAATTGACTCTCCTGCAGTAAAAACATCCTTTTTATGAAATATTGTTAGGAAACCTTCTTTAGATACCACTGTGGTTCATTTTTGGACAGCTCTTTTTATAAATATACACTCAAAAAGTTCTTTGGTTAGAGATGGGGAATCGGCTATGATCTAACTCCAATTCATTGATAAGGTTGATGTTTTAGTCAGATTTACCTAGAGAAATAGAGCTAATAAGCTATGTGTGTGCGTGTGTGTGTGTGTGTGTATAGAAAGAGATTTTAAGAAATTGACTTGCATAATTGTGGCGACTGACAAACCCATTATCTGCAGGGTTTGCTAACAAGCAAAAGCTGATGTTACATTTTAAGTCCCAAGGCAGTCTGCCGGCAGAATTTCCTCTTCTTCACGGGAGATCAGTCCTTTATTTTAAAATAAAGGACTACAGCCAGTTTGATGAGGCCTACCCATATTAATTCTGGTAATCTGTTTTACTTCAGTTCAGTTCAGTTCAGTTGCTCAGTCAAGTTCAACTATTTGCGACCCCATGGACTGCAGCATGCTGGCCTTGCTGTCCATCACCAACATCTCCAAAATAAATTCTGTTTTACTTAGTGTGTTGATTTAAATGTTGTTTTTGTTGTTCAGTCACTAAGTCTTGTTTGACTCTTTGCGACCTCACAGACTGCAGCCTTTAGAATTTCCTTGTCCTTCACCATCTCCTGGAGCTTGCTCAAACTTTTGTCCATTGAGCTGGTGATGGCATCCAGCCATCTCATCCTCTGCCATCCCCTTCTCCTGCCGTCAGTCTTTCCCAGCATCAGGGTCTTTTCCAATCAGTCAACTCTTCACATCAGGTGGCCAAAGTATTACAGCTTTAGCATCAGTCCTTGCAATGAATATTTAGAACTGATATCCTTTAGAATGGACTGGTTTGATGTCCTTCCTTGCAGTCCAAGGGACTCTCAAGAGTCTTCACCAGCACCACAGTTTGAAAGCATCAGTTCTTTGGTGCTCAGGCTTCTTTATGGTCCATCTCTCACATCGATACGTTACTACTGGAAAAACCATATGTTTGACTAAATGGACCTTTGTCAGCAAAGTGATGTCTCTGCTTTTTAAAATGCTGTCTAGGTTTGTCATAGCTTTTCTTCCAAGAAGCAAGCGTCTTTTAATTTTGTGGCCACAGTCACTATCCACAGTGATTTTGGAACCCACGGAAATAAAATTTTTCACCGTTTCCACTTTTTCTCCATTTGTTTGCCATGAAGTGATGGGGCCGGATGCTGTGATCTTAGTTTTTTGAATGTTGAGTTTTAAGCCAACTTTTTCACTCTCCTCTTGACTTTCATCAAGAGGCTCTTTATTTCTTCTTCAGTTTCTGCCATAAGGGTGGTGTCATCTGCATGTCTTAGGTATTGATATTTTTTCTGGCAGTCGTGATTCCAGCTTGTGAGTCATCCAGCCTGGTGTTTTGCATGATATACAAGCAGAGTGGCAATATACAGCTTTGACAGTTTTCTTTCCCAATTTTGAACCAGTCCGTCGTTCTATGTCTGGTTCTGTTGTTTCTTGACCTGCATACAGGTTTCTTAGCAGTCAGGTAAGGTAGTCTGGTACTCCCATCTCTTTAAGCATTTTCCACAGTTTGTTGTGATCCACATAGTCAAAGGCTTTAACATAGTCAGTGAAGAAGTAGATTTTTTTTTTTTGAATTTGCTTGCTTGCCTTGTGATCCAGTGGATGTTGGCAACTTGATCTCTGGTTCCTCTGCCTTTGTAAACCCAGCTTGTACATCTGGAAGTTCTCTGTTCATGTACTGTTGAAGCCTAGCTTGAAGGATTGTGTACATTACCTTGCTATCATGTGAAATGAGTGCAGTCGTATGGTAGTTTGAACATTCTTTAGCATTTCCCTTCTTTGGGATTGAAATGAAAATTGACCTTTTCCAGGATAGTGGTCATTGCTGAGTTTCCCACATATTTCTGGCATATTGAGTACAGCACTTTAACAGTATCATCTTTTAGGATTTGAAATAGCTCAGCTGGAATTATATCACTTCCACTAACCATGTCCCTAGTCCTGCTTCCTAAGGCCCTCTTGACTTCACCCTTGAGGTTTCCTGGGTCTTTGTGAGTGATCACACCTATGTTGTTATCAGGGTCAGTAAGAGCGTTTTGTACAGCTCTTCCGTTGATTATCGCCACCTTTTCTTACTCTCTTCTTCGTCTGTTAGGTCTTTGCTGTTTCTGGTCTTGATTGCACCCATCTTTGCATGAAATGTTCCCTTGGTGTCTCCAGTTGCCTTGAAGAGACCTCTAGTCTTTCCCAATCTGTTGTTTTCATTTATTCCTTTGTGTTGTTCACTTAACAAGGCTTTCTTAGCTCTCCTTGCTATTCTCTGAACTCTGCATTCAGTTGGGTGTATTTTTCCCTTTCATCTAAAAAATACCTTTTCAGAAACATATAGAATAATGTTAAATGAAATATCTGGGCTAGTCAAGTTGACACATAAAATTAACCATCACAGTTGAGAGAGACTGACTCATTCAGTGATTCAGTTCAGTTCAGTTCAGTCGCTCAGTCATGTCTGACTCTTTGCGACCCCATGAACCACAGCATGCCAGGCCTACCTGTCCATCACCAACTCCTGGAGTTCACCCAAACCCGTGTCCATTGAGTTGGTGATGCTTGTGATTACTGAGTACCTAATATGAAATGGGTTCTCTGCTAGATATTGGAGGACCTCAGCAGATTTAAAAAGAGAAAAATTCAGTTGACAATTTTTTTTCTTGTCATCTAATGTCAGAAATAGAAATTAGTAATGATTGTAAGTATTCTTGCCTGGAGAATTCCATGGACAGAGGAGCCTGGCAGGCTATACTCCATGAGGTTGCAAAGAGGTGGACAACAACTGAATAAGTTATACTGTCTTTCGCTTTTTCTATGCTGAGTACAAAAAGGAAGCTACTTCTTAAAGAATATGTTATGGGGGAGATATGTACAATGTCTAGTAATTTTATATTTAATTTTAAATTGAATTTAGTGACAATTACATTGAGTTTAAAAAATGTATATTCAGTTTCACAATGACTTTATTCTTAAGTAGATTATTCCAGAAATAGTCTTTCAAGCTTAACAAAATGCAAATCTCTTTAGGAGTAACTTGTGTTGAAAGGGAAGATACTGTTTTTTTCTGGACCTCTGGCTCCTTTTCCTCAATGATAAAGAGCATTCGTTTTTTGTTGTTGTTGTTCTTGTTTTTTCATTTTTATTTATTTTTCCCATCTTAAAGTAGAGCCTAAGTTTCAGTCTAACGCTTAACCTCTTCCGCTGATACATGTTCTCTGACCTAAATTAGAGAATGGCTAAATGGCTAAATTAGTGCATTTTTTAATAGAATCATTTTTAACATGCTGAGGAAAGGGAACTTTCCTTCTCTGTTTTATTTCATCGTGAACTGTTATTAGTGACAGGAAATTTTTTATTAGGAAAAAAGAAAGATATGATATAATACAGAATGAAAGAAATTAGCAGATGTTAGTACTTGAAATGTGTCACAGGTATGAAGGTGAAAGTCACTTAGTCATGTCCAACTCTTTGCAAACCCAAGGATTGTACAGTTCATGAAATTCTCCAGGACAGAATACTGGAATGGGTAGCCTTTCCCTTCTCCAGGGGATCTTTTCAAGCCAGAGATCAAATCTAGGTCTTCTGCATCGCAGGTGAGCCACAAGGGAAGCCCCAGAATACTGGAGTGGGTAGCCTATTCGTTTTCCAGAGGATCTTCCTGAACCAAGAATTGAACCGACGTCTCCTGCATTGCATGCGGATTCTTTACCAAATGAATTATAAGCATTTCGTTTTCCAGTGATCATGTATGGATATGAGAGTTGGACTATAAAGAAAGCTGAGCACCGATGAATTGATGCTTTTGAACTTTGATGTTGGAGAAGACTCTTGTGAGTCCCTTGGACAGCAGGGAGATCAAACCAGTCAGTCCTAAAGGAAATCAGTCTTGAATATTCATTCATTAGGAAGGACTGATGCTGAAGCTGAAACTCCAGCACTTTGGCCATTTGATGCGAAAAACGGACTCATTGGAAAAGACCCTGATGCTGGGAAAGATTAAAGGCAGAAGGAGGAGGGGACGACAGAGGATGAGAGGGTTGGATGGCGTCACCAACTCGATGGACATGAGTTTGAGTAGACTCTGGGAGTTGGTGAAGGACAGGGAAGCCTAGCATTCTGTAATCCATGGGGTCACAGAGTTGGACACAACTGAGCAACTAGACTGAACTGAATACTTGAATTGACATTTTAATTTTCCTGGGAAATAAATGTACTTGATGACTATTTGCAGCTTCTTGTGGGGTTTCTTTTCTGGAAATTAGTTAAGACTTGTTAACTAAATATGATTTGGATTAAAAATTTTCATTGATAAGCTAAAGGTTTGAGTTCTTTATTGGATAAAATAATTCTATTCAGAAACATGTATTGGTGAGTTAGTTGTGCTTGTAGGTGCTAGCTCTGCAGTGGGTAATCGTAAGCCCAGTTTGTTTGAGACAGTCCTTTGAAGTCCTGCTCTGTATGTGAGTGTGCGTACGCATGTGCATGCATGCATGTGTGTATGAGGCCCTGTCACTCTTCCTGCCAGGCTCCTCTGTCCATGGAACTTCGCACACAAGCATACTGGAATGGGTTACGGTTTCCTACCCCAGGCGATCTTCCTGACCCCTGACCCAGGGATCAAATCTGCGTCTCTTGTGTCTCTTACATTGGCCTGCGGATTCCTTACCATTGCACTGCCTGGGAAGCCCGTGGATGCCTACTCAGACAGTTCAGTAGCTCATTCGTGTCGACTCTGCGGCCACATGGACTGTAGCATGCCAGAGTTCCTTGCCTTCACCAGCTCGCAGAGCTTGCTCAAATTCATGTCCATCAAGTCGGTGATGCTATCTAAACATCTCATCCTCTGTTGTCGCCTTCTCCTCCTGCCTTCAATTTTTCCCAGCATCAGGGTCTTTTCCAAAGAGTCAGTTCTTCCCGTCAGGTGGCCAATGTATTGGAGTTTCAGCTTGAGCATCAGTCCTTCCAGTGAACACCCAGGACTGACATCCTTTAGGATGGACTTGTTGGATCTCCTTGCAGTCCAAGGGACTCTCAAGAGTCTTCTCCAACACCACAATTCAAAAGCATCAATTATTCAGTGCCCAGCTTTCTTTATAGTCCAACTCTTACATCCATACATGACCACTGGAAAAACCATAGCTTTGACTAGATGGACCTTTGTTGGCAAAGTAATGTCTTTGCTTCTTAATACCTGTCTAGATTGAGTCATAGCTTTTCTTCCAAGAAGCAAGTGTCTTTTAATTTCATGGCTGCAGTCACCATCTGCAGTGATTTTGGAGCCCCAAAAGTAATGTCTCTCACTGTTTCCATTGTACCACATCTATTGGCCATGAAGTGATGGGACCAGATGCCATGATCTTAGTTTTCTGAATGTTGAGCTTTAAGCCAACTTTTTCATTCTCCTCTTCCACTTTCATCAAAAGCCTCTTTTTAGTTCTTCTTTACTTTCTGCCATAAGGGTGGTGTCATCTGCATATCTGGGGTTATTGATATTTCTTCCAGGAGTCTTGATTCCAGCTTGTGCTTCATCCAGCCCAGCGTTTCTCATGATGTACTCTGCATATAAGTTAAATAAGCTGGTTAACACTATACAACCTTGATGTACTCCTTTCCTGATTTGGAAGCAGTCTGTTGATCCATGTGCAGTGCTAACTGTTGCTTCTTGACCCGCGTACAGATTTCTCAGGAGGCAGGTCAAGTGGCATGGTATTCCCATCTCTTTAAGAGTTTTCCACATTTTGTTGTGATCCACACTGTGAAAGGCTTTGGCAGTCAGTACAACAGAAGTAGATGTTTTTCTGGAACTCTCTTGCTTTCTCGATTATCCAAAGGATGTTGGCAATTTGATCTCTGGTTCCTCTGCCTCTTCTAAATCCAGCTTGAACATCTGGAACTTGCCGGTTCATGCACTGTTGAAGCCTAGCTTGGAGAATTTTGATCATTACTTTGCTAGCATTTGAGATGAGTGCAATTGTGCGGTAGTTTGGGCATTCTTTGGCATTGCCTTTCTTTGGGGTTGGAATGAAAACTGACCTTTTCCTGTCTTGCGGCCACTGCTGAATTTTCCCAATTTGCTGGCATATTTTGTGCAGTACTTTCCAGCATCATCTTTTAGGATTTTCAATAGCTCCACTGGAATTCTATCACCCCCACTAGCTTTGTTTGTGGTGATGCTTGCTAAGGCCCACCTGACTTCACATTCCAGGATGTCTGGCTCTAGGTGATTGATCACACCATCATGGTTATCTGGGTCATGAAGATCTCTTTGTATTGTTTTTCTGTGTATTCTTGCCACCTCTTCTTAATATCTTCTGCTTCTGTTAGGTCCATACCATTTTTGTCCTTTGTTGTGTCCATCTTTGCATGAAATGTTCCCTTGGTGTTTCTGATTTTCTTGAAGAGATCTCTAATCTTTCCCATTCTATTATTTTCCTCTGTTTCTTTGCACTGATCACTTAGGAAGGCTTTCTTGTCTCTCCTTTCTATTTTTTGGAGTTCTGCATTCAAATGGATGTATCTTTCCTTTTCTCCTTTGCCTTTAGCTTGTCTTCTTTTCTCAGCTGTGCAAGATCTGCTCAGACAGCCACTTTGCCTTATTGCATTTCTTTGTTTTGGGGAATTGTCTTGATCACTGCCTCCTGTACAATGTCTCTAACCTCTGTCCATAGTTCTTCAGGTACTCTGTCTATCAGACCTAATCCCTTGAATCTATTTGTCACTTCCACTGTGTAATGGTACGGGATTTGATTTAGGTCATACCTGAATGGTCTAGTGGTTTTCCCTACTTTCTTCAGTTTAAGTCTGAATGCCTATAGTATCCTGCCTTAATTATTTTTAGCATCCCTGTATTTGTTTTTTATTGTTCCCAGGTAAATTATTGCAAAATTATTGTTTTAAGACAACACTCATTTTTAATTATATGGTCGTATAGTTCAGAAGTCCAGTATATGTCTCCCTAGCCTAAAATCAGGGTCAGAGAATCTGTTTCCTCTTCTTTCAGTTTGTTGGCAAAACTCCCTTCCGTGTGATTGTAGGGCCTAGGTCTCCATTCTCTTGTTTCCTGTGCTCCAGGAGCCCTTTTCAGCTTCTCTGAGAGCTACTTCTTGACTCACGGCCCCCTCCCCCCAGTTTCAAAGCCAGCAACAGCTATTGGAATCCTCCTTGATACCTTTCTGACCCTTCCTCTCCTTGCATCTTTCCTTTTGACTCATGTGATTAGATTCGGCTCACTAGGATTATCTAGGATAATCTCTCCAGCTCAAGGTTCCTCAGTAATCATTTCTTCAAATGACTTTTTGCCTTGTGAAGTAGCAGGTCTAAGGGATTAAGACATAGGCTTCTTTGGAGGGATTGGTGAGTGTTTTGCCTCCTACAAGGTCTTTTAACTCTTAGGAATGTTGTAATTTGGCCACTAAATTTATAGGGTTATCCAATTTGAGCTGCCAGTTGAATTACTTAACATACAAATAAAACCCCGAACTCAACTTTCTTCCTCCCTCTCTTTTAAATTTATGTTTCAGTTCTTTGCTTTTCTGTTCCCTGTCCTGGTTCCCTTTGACACTTTTACCACGGTCCTGAATCCTTTTCCTGACTTGTCAGAAGTCAGCAAGGAGGAAGTGTGTGTTGTTTCTTTCTTGCCCATTTGTTGTAGATAAAGGAGCCGCGTGTGACTTCCATCACTCTTTTAGTCTTTTGCCTTTGAATTCTGCCATACTCCTGTTCCTCAGTGTTTAGTGGCAAGGCAACTTCAGGAAGTTGTGTCTAAATTTGTGCTGTTGCTTGTGATGCTGTCCTTAGACTACTGCATGGAGAGGAGGGATTAAGACTGGCCCTCCCCTCAATGCCCACTCCCCATCTTTAGATTTTGTTTTATATCAAAGAGGTCCCTGGGCATTGCATTCATTTAAATAGCTTCTGATATTTTTTTCAGAGGGTGTGGTTTTATATTCTAGAAACAAATTTTGTTGGTACTGCTGCCTTTTTAATAAAGTAAGTACTTGAGTATTTTTGTTTCACATTTTTGTGAATTTTAGTAGATTAAACTACATTAATTGAAGAAAACAATCATGTATGAAAAGACTCTGATGCTGGGAGGGATTGGGGGCAGGAGGAGAAGGGGACGACAGAGGATGAGATGGCTGGATGGATCACCGACTCGATGGACGTGAGTCTGAGTGAACTCCGGGAGTTGGTGATGGCCAGGAAGGCCTGGCGTGCTGCGATTCATGGGGTCGCAAAGAGTCGGACACGACTGAGAGACTGAACTGAACTGAAAGACCAAATTGCCATTTTTGTCTACTCTTCAACTAAGTTTGTCATCTGGAATTTTTCCCAAAGCACAGAATATAATTTTGTATTCAAAGAGATTAATTTGTTGTTTGGACAATCTAAAAAAGACAAATTTATGATTTTCAATCCTTTATCTTATTTTAATAAGCTAAGTAGATATTGGATACTTGGTAATTTATAGATAGTTGAGTCTTTAATTTAAAGTGAATCCATCAGAGTTTAGATACTTAAGTAATGCCTAATACATAAAACCCATGCTGCATACCTCTAAAGTTAATTTCTTTCTTTTCCGTTTTCAATGCCAGTTTTACACTCCGTTTGCTGTCGGTAGAAATGTAGGCGGCAGACACAACATGTATTTATCGTCACTGACTTCACTATATCATACAGGAAAAGTACGTTAATATGCGTACAGAAAGCCTAACACACAGAAACAACCAGTTAGCATTTTTAAGAACATATTTGACTTATTGATTAGCTCAAATATCTTCGAGTCGAGCGTGACACCCCCTGGCCTGCGCACATTCACGTGCTCGTCTCGGAGCAATGCTGCTTGGGCTGACGAGTGAGCATGTCTCCACGTATCACAGCGAGGATCAGAGCTCAGAGAGCTTCTCTCTGCCCATCGGGATCCCTACATCTCGTCACAATTAAAATTTTCTTGGGGTTCTTCAGATAAAGTATACTCTGGAAAACAACTTTTAACAACCTTACTATACGTCAGTATTTACATGTGGTGTTCTGAGTGGGGGAGGAGGATACGTCTTAATTTCTCTTTTCCTTATGTTTCTCTTTGCTCTTATGTTCTTGTGTAAACTCTACCTTTACACAAATTAGGTTGTGTGTGCTTGTTGTAAAAATATGTACAATACCTGTTAAATTTTTTTCTCAATGAAATATTTTATTGAAATTTGTAATTATCAAATACGTACTCATAATATGTACTCTATGCAGATAACTGACCTAAACCTCAGAAATTGTAATTATCAAATACGTACTCATAATATGTACTCTATGCAGATAACTGACCTAAACCTCAGAAAATGAAATAAATAAATAAGAAGTAATATAGATATGAAAAAATGAGGGGTGTACTGTGGTTCATATAGAAGGTAAAGAATAGGTGAGTATGTTTTTGTTTTTGTCCTCTGTGGGCATTTATGTGCATTCTAGAATTCGGACACTTTAAAAGAAAAATGTCGTAGCCTTTTCTTTTAGTGAAGTAATACAATAGGAAGTAATGTGTTTAAACATTTTATGGTTTCCTCAGGTACTTAGTTTATATTCTGATACTTCCTTATTCAAACAAAAAGAGAAACAATTTACAATTATGGTTTCCTCTTTCCTTTCTCCAGCGCTGCTTAGGTAAGCGTCTGTGGGCTCTCTGTCTTTGGACACTGGTCCTTTCATGAGTCTCCTGGACTCAGGTGTCTCAGGAAGCCAGTCAGCCCCTTTCATGTTAGTGGGCTTCCACAGGTATATTGTAGAGTTCGTTAAACAGTGTGGCTCAGTCTTCTGCCTTCGCTTTTTACTCGTCCTCTCCCTTCCTTTTCCAGGTCTGCGCTATTGCACCCTCATAGCGCACTCTACACTCTGGAGCTCGGGGTCAACATACACACTGCTGTGCTTAAAATAGGCAACCAGCAAGGACCCACTGCAGCACAGGAAACCCTGCTCCATGTTATGCAACAACCGAAGTGGGAAAGGAGTAGATACATGTGTAGATAGGACTGAGTCACTTTGCTGTCCACCTGAGGCTCACACAACATTGTTAAGCACCTATACTCCAATACAAAATAAAAAGTTAGAAAATCAAACAGTAAAATCTGCCGCTCTGTGCCTCTCACCACACCCTCATGTTCCTACTCCATTTCCTACTGTCTTGAATACTTCGCTTCCCAACATGTTGGATGCTTGGAAGAACAGAACGCATCCTCTTGCCCCAGCAGAATTTAGCCATTCTTAGTTTCCCTCCTATTATCTTTAGGATCTTTTTCTTAGACTTAGGAATTCACTCCCTTACTCATCATATCTAATTAGTTTATAGTCTGAGTGGGTTTTGCTTCTGTCAGATCCTTACCATTCTTAAATAAGCCAGCCTCATCTATTCCTTTACAGCCGTATTCCTCAAATACTTCAGAAGTTTTTGCTCTGCTGGTACCTGAAGTATTTGATATCCTTTCTGCCCTCAAATCCATCCCATGTATTGTCAGATTAATTTTCCTAAAGTATCGTTTTTATTCTGTCGTTCTTCTGCTTTGTTGTTATTGTTCAGTCACCAGGTCCTGTTCGACTTTGAGCAGCACGCCAGGCTTCCCTGTCCCTCACCATCTCCTGGAGTTTGCCCAAGTTCATGTGCATTGGGTCAGTGATGCCATCCAGCCATCTCATTCTGTGTTTCCCTCTTCTGCTTTCAGTCTTTGGCAGCATCAGGGTCTTTTCCAGTGCGTCAGCTGTATTGGAGCTTCAGCTTCAGCATCAGTCCTTCCAGTGAACACCCAGGACTGATCTCCTTCAGAATGGACTGGTTGGATCTCCTTGCAGTCCAAGGGACTCTCAAGAGTCTTCTCCAACACCACAGTTCAAACGCATCAGTTCTTCCGTGCTCAGCCTTCTTCATGGTCCGGCTTTCACATCTGTACATGACTACTGGAAAGACTGAAAGTGAAAGTGTTAGTTGCTCAGTTGGGTCTGACTCTTTGTGGTCCACCAGACTCCTGTATCCATGGAATTTCCAGGCAAGAATGTTCGAGTGGGTATCCCTTTCCTATACAGACCTTTGTTGGCAGAGTGATGTTGTTGCTTTTTAATACAGTGTCTAGGTTTGTCATTGCTTTCCTGCTTAGGAACATTTAATAACCCCACTCTGTCTATAGGGTGAAATTTGGAATCTCCAGCCTGATTTTCATATTTTTTAAAAATTGTAGTGTAGTGCTGTGTTAGTTTCAGGTGTATAACACAGTGGTTCAGTTATATATATATTCTTTGTCAGATTATTTTCCCTTATTGTCTGGATGTGCTGCAACATTTTGTGACCCCATGGTCTGAAGCCCGGCAGGCTCCTGTATCCATAGGATTTTTCAGGCGAGAATAGTAGAACACATTGCCGTTTCTTTCTTCTGCCTTGGCAGGTGGATTCTTTACCACTTGAGCCCTTTTCTCTTATAGGGTTTTACAAAATACTGATTCTAGCCTGATTTTCAAGGTTCTTTTGTGGAGTTGTCCTAAACTCATTATTTAGCCTTGTGTTCCACTGCTGCTGCTGCTGCTGCTGCTAAGTCGCTTCAGTCGTGTCCATCTCTGGGACCCCATAGACGGCAGCCCACCAGGCTCCCCCATCCCTGGGATTCTCCAGGCAAGAACACTGGAGTCGGTTGCCATTTCCCTCTCCAATGCATGAAAGTGGAAAGTGAAAGTGAAGTGGCTCGTTCGTGTCTGACTCTTAGCGACCCCATGGACTGCAGCCTTCCAGGCTCCTCCATCCGTGGGATTTTCCAGGCAAGAGTCCTGGAGTGGGGTGCCATTTCCTTCTCCGTGTGTTCCACTAGTGAATAACAAAAAAATATCCCATTTCTGTCAAAATGGTCCCAACACACTGAGAATTTTCCTGGATTTGCATAGCCTTCCTCATCTCACTTCTTCTTTTGTCCTGTGAGTCCATCGTATTTTTTCTAAACATGCTCTTCTAAAGCTTGCGTACTTTCTTCCTAACTTGGAGCTCATGTCCTGCACACTCCGTGAAATCTTTCTGAAAAATGTGGTTTACCTTGACCTCACCCTCTCTCGAGTCCTGTTTTGACTTGTCACCCGTGACAAGGCCCTTTTTGTTCGGTGTTTTGCACTGTTGCTTGTTTGTAGTTGGGCCTGGGTTCTGTACTGTTAATTATTCGTAGATTTTAAGTGTGAAGAGATGAGGGACCATGTTCCGTTTCCTTAGATCTCTCTTATGGACTAAGTATCAGTCATTACAAATCTCAGATGATAAATTGATATTTGCTTGTTCATTATTTTCATAAATATTAATTGATTGCCCAAGAAATATTGATAATGGGTTAAACAAAAGAAGTAAAGACTCTGTATTCATGGACTTTCCATTCTAGAAGGGAGAGAGAAATATCCTGCAGCTAATTTAGCAGTACTTAATTACGATTGAGGACTGTGGTTTGCTACGTTTTTGACAAGTGAAAAACCTGAAAATTGCCTCTTTTTTCCTCTGCTGTTATTGGTATGTATAATTTTTCTTACTTTAAACATGAATTTTGATACAGTAAACTACTCTCAGGTTTTCAGAGGGTAAAACAGTTGTTTTCTTCTGTATGTACCCAATACTGATATGCTCAAGTCTAAATTCAGTAGGCAAAATAGCAGAAAGGATGATTCACATTTTTTTTGACATTTAAACAGTTACAGTAAATTTATCATTGCATATCTATGAAAAGTTTGTATTTAATATACTAAAGTTCTCTTTTATAGAAGAAGATGATTAAAGTTAAATACATTATTAGACACATTATCATTTTAACTTAAATGTTTCTTCCAATGGCTTGAACAACATCACATGTTTCCTAGGTATGGTTTTTGAGATTGTAATAACCATAGAAAGTTAATGTTGAAAGAATGGCAAAGTATGCAGTGAAACGAAAAATTATGGTATTTGCAAATGTGAAATCGTAATTCACATAAATGTTACAGTTAGGGACGTTGTGAATGTAAATACGCCTTCCCTGTTCTCAGTCCCGTAATGCCGTTCTTTGTCCAGGGGGAGGTGAAGAGTGCTGCTGAGACTGCCGTTTAACCTATTACAACAGCTTTAAAAAATTAAGTAGCGTCGATGTGAATATGAGGAGGGAAAAGTGTATTTATCTCCATTAAGTGACATAAAAAGTCATGATAAGAATAACAGGCGGGTGGATGTGCATTAAGCAGTGAAATCCCTAAATTCAGATGCTAATTATAAGTACAAGGACAGTTGCCTCCCACATACTTAACTGTTGTCTATTTTCTTTAGTTAAAGTATAATTCAGAGTTCTTAAAGTGCTGAATATGGCTCTTATGTTTTCACTTCCCTTTAGCATATATGTTAAAACAAAAAAAAAACACTTCTACTGGGTGGTGATTTTGATGGATATAGGTGGAATATTAAACCAAATGCTGTAAAGATAATTCACATGATTGCTTTTGAATGTTCTTTATTAAGTACCTTACTTGCTTCCCACTGTTAATAAACAAATGTTTAGCAGTAAAGTTAAAATTATTTAAACGTATCTGAGCACACTTTACTTTGCTGTTGTGTACCGGGGACTTAGGCTTTAGATTTGGATTAGTACAGGCATTAGGAGCATGTTCGTTTAGATTATTATAGTTTTAAAACTTACCTTGGTGATGCTCTTTAACATCATGGCTTCAAAGTGATATATTGCTTTTCCATTATCAGTTTTGACATTTTTTAAGTATTAAAGAAGAAGGAATTTCCTTCACATTTTCTGCAAACCCTTTCAATGATAATTTTGTAATGTATTCTTCAATTGTTGAAAAGTATATAGTATGGAAACCCTGTTCTTAGAGGTAGCTGGCTTTTATGCATAGAATAGCAGGGAAAGTGTTATAGACTTAAATTTTTTTTAAACTTTGTTTTTAGAAAACGGAGTACCAAAAAAACCCCTTTGTAGTCTTGCCACTTTTTTATTCTTAGGTATGCTTTTTATTTAGCTTTTAGTAACTTGTAATTTAAGATCACAGTTATTAGGTGTATTTCTGCATTTTATATATCACTCCCAGATGCTACAGTATTAGTTTTTATCACTGCATATTTTATGAAATGTCAGCCTTCTGTTGGCTGCTCATGCAGCATTGTTAGTGATCAAAGACACAACGTAAAGCAGAGGAATCTAAACAGCGGGCTTGTCTTCGTCCTTCACTGGGACAAAAATACTATAAAATTACCTTATCAAAAGTCAAATAAAGGCATCATTTAACATGCAATGAGAGGGTAAAGGTCTTTGTTTTTTAGATAAATAAAATCTTAAAATGTTTAATATCAAGAAATCCAGTTAAAAAGAGAAATAATTTCTAATTGTGCTAAGTTTTCCTTTGTAAGGAATGGGGGTAATGTATGTGGTGTGGTGGCAGTGCCGTCCCTAGGAAAGGCTACACGATTTTTAACAACACAAAAAGTGACTCAGTTTAAATTCTTAGTTTTGTTACTCAAAGTACATCCTAGAAAAGTGGTTTGGGCATTAGGCTGTATGTGATCTTATTTATTATTGTCATGAATTGACTTACTTTCTAGATTAAAACTTTATTCTATAGATTTACAAATTCTTTTTTCTCTATTCAATTTCAAGGTTAAAGTATAGAATGGGAAAAAATTCTCAAAGCCTGGAAGAAGATCTATAAAAATAAAGTCTTGAATGATTTTGATCAGCTGTTGTGTATGCCCACCACAGCAGTTGGTTCAATCAATTTTATGTTTTGGGATGCTTTTATTAAAATGAGCTGCTGCTTCCAGTAAATCATTGAGAAAGATGCTGGCTCTATACGTCCTTTTTTGGGTGGAGGCCTGGCAATAGTAGTTTCTCTTTGTAGCCTTGTGAGTTGCTGACGGTGGAGACTTTTCCTGACCTCCACAGACTTCAGTGCATTTTTGTGTCATTGGTGTGGGTATTTCCATACAGAAGTAGAATGAGGATTTAGACCTAAGTGATTTTTGTATAAATACATGCACTTTTATGGCAACATGTAGGAGGCTGCCATTTCTAAAGAAAAATAATTGTTAGCAGATAATAATGATTTTAGTATCTTCTTTTTATTGTACACAGTTTCAGTTTTTATAGATGATTGAAAGCTTCATTGTTTTCATCTGGGAGAATCTGACTTTTGAAAGGCAGTTTGAAGGAAAGCTAGTGGATACTTACAAGTTAGGGGCCTCTTTTTTGTTGTAAGGTGCCCAGAACTCTGCCAGAGTGAGGTCCCTTGTTTGACAGCATTGGTGTTACCTGCGAGCTTGCTGGAAATGCAGAAAATGGGGGCCCAAACCCATGCCTGCTGAATCAGAATCTGCATTTTGATCAACATTACCAGCTAATTTGTATACACATTAAAATTTGAGAAGCTTCTCAGCCAAAACCTCTCCTTTTCTCTGCATGTGTGTGTTGTGATTGTGAAGAGGGGGATTGGAGTTATTTGGTCATTGGCAGTTTAGGGGTTGGAGGAGATGATAGGAACTTGACCTAAGAATTTTCATGGGGCCCTGAAGTAGGCAAGTATTTGGTCTAGAACTCTCCAGGGTTTTGGTCTTTAAGTAGTTACAGTTAGGATCTGCAGCTCCTCTGTATTGTAGGTGGGAAGCTTCACAGGACTCTGCTAGTATTAAGCAGTTGGTTTCTTTTGGTTCTCAAGTCTTGATAAAGTCCTGATAATCTGGTGCTTTCTCCCAGTAACATTGTAGCAGCGTTGCCATAGTATATAGTCTGTGATATGTTTTTCCCAGGTGAAGCTCTCAGTAGAAAAGCCTGTGGTCAAGTACGTTTAGAAAGCATTCTATTCTTTGTTTCTCTTTAAGAGAATTACAACATATAGTGATTTGTATTAAAAAATCTTAAGAACCTGGTGTAGCTTTATTCAGTGTAGCATTTTCCAAATGTACTTGACCATAGCATCCGGCATCCTTTTTCTTTTTAAAAACAAAACAAAACACAACCATTCTTATCTTTCAGCATATGCACACACTGGCTTTTTTCCAGTATTTATTTTTCTTAATCAAAATAAGAGATGAAGACAACTTTTGAAATTGTCGTGATGGTTACACCATTAAAAACACACTTTCCATTATTGTTACTTGTGCAAATGATACTGCTACAGCCCTTGTCTGATGAAGGGACTAAGCATGGCAGACATTCCATATCTGGAAAAACTGAGAGCATCTTCTAGAAAGTGAATGTTGACGAGATCCCAGTCAGATTTGGTGGGCAAGTGGAAGGGAGGACAGGGAGCACTCTCAGTATTTGCTAGAATGAAGGCAGCCATGAGCAAGAGATGAAACAAGTTCAGTATTTCAGCTCAATGAATGGCTCCTGAAATCCTAACTAGAGAGTAAGCCAGGTGCCTACTGGAGTAAGTAAAGTATAGTCCAGTAAATGTATGAGAGCTGAAATGCAGGAATTTCCAGCTAAACGATTTTCCAAGGGGGTTTGTGAGAAGTAAAGTCGGCCATTGTACTGTGTGCTGGAGAGCCTGAGGCAAGAAGCAACTGTGGTGTTAGAAGGTAGGGGGACAGAGGAAGGAATCCTAGGAGAGAACTGCAGGAGGTGAGATAGGGTAGACCAAACAACCTTGGAAGTCTTGGAGCTGAAGTGTTAGTCGCTCAGTCGTGTCTGACTCTGTGACCTGCCAGGCTCCTCTGTCCATGGGATTTCCCGGGCAAGAATACTGGAGTGGGTAGCCATTCCCTTCTCCAGGGGATCTTCCCGACCCAGAGATCGAACCCACATCTCCTGCACTGAAGGCAGATTCTTTAACGTTCGGGCCCCCGGGTTAACATCCCAGATGCAGTAGACTGCGATAGTTGAGATCAGGGCTGGACTTTGGGGTGAGAGCGAGAGGGCTCACCTCCTGACAAGTCCACGTCACCAGGCCTCACTCTCTTCAGCTTCCCATGGGAATAATATGGTAGAAAAAATGGCAAATGGTGGCTTACCAGATAATTTAGGAACAGTGTTCTCTTTACCTAGGTTCACTGTGAACATTTGACCTCATTTATCACTTAGGTGCATCTCTTCCCTTCCTCCCTTCAAACACGTGGACACATGCACACAGTTTTTCCCCCTGAACTTGGAGCAAAGATTGCATTTATATCCGAAAGCCTGTCAGTGTATATTCCTAATAGGGATGTTCTTGTCTATATCTATAGTACAATATTCAGCTTCAGTAACTTGAATATATTTATATCTAATCTGTTTTCCATATTCCAAATTTCTCATGTGAAACCATAATATTCCTCACATAAGTTTTTCTCCGTTCAGTAAGTATCCAATCTAGGACCGGACATTGTGTTTAGCTGTTTTGTCTCTTTTGCCTTCTGTGATTTGAAATGGTCCCACAGCCTGTTTTTATGACATTAACATTTTTGAGTGATACAACCCTTTATTTGTCTGTCTGTCTATCACTCCTCATTTGGATTGTCTGCCGTTTCCTCATGATTAGATTTGGGTTCTGCATTCCAACCAGAAGACTGGAGAAATGATGTTGTATCCTTGGGATGTCACAGATAGAGGCACACTGGAAATGGTACCTGTGATCAGTCAGAATGTTACCAGATTTCTCCACCATAAAGTTCAAGGTTTTTGTTTTGTTTTCCTTGTAACTATAATAAGCAGTCAGTTGGGAAACACTTTAGAATCATGTGAATATCCTGCTTCTTATCAAAATTTTCATCTAGATTTTGCTTCTGTTGAGGATTCTTGCCTAGTGTAGTTTTTCCTATACTGGTAGTAAACTGCTGACTTAGCAATTTCAGCCCTCCTCCTAGTCAGTAACATCCTTCTTCTGTAAGGAAAACCGTTCTGATTGATTGGTTCACTTACTTATTCATTCAGTCATTTCTTATTGGTATGAGCTCATGGATGTCTGTTCTTTTCAGTAGTTTGTAATTCAATACTTATTTTGATGCTCAGGTTGTCCAAGTTTGGTTTAGTAGAAGTACATGGCATTTCCCCATCACATTTTTGAGTGCTTTCTTGCTTTCTGGCAAAGCAAGTTGTCACAGACTTATCTCTGATCTATTCTGCCCTGCCTGAGAAACTCTGATCGCTTTTAGTGGGGTAATAGTATTAGTGGACTGTGCTCATCACTGTGGGGTCTTGGCTTTAGGCCCTTTTAGAGGAGAGAACGCCCATAGAGAGCATGGGCGTATGTGTATATACACATCTGCACTGATACAGGAATGCATACAGACATCCGTACTGATACACACACACACACTTTTTAGAAATCTTAGTGCACACCAGTATCTCTAATTCTTCCACAGGGTTCTTTCTTGTCTTCCAGTTCTCCATATTTACACGTTCCTTCTTTCACACCAAGAACATTGGCTTCCAACAGTATTAATACACTAACTTCTTCATGCAACTCAGTAACCGATCTAAGATGGTTTCATGGTTGGTTCATTTTGGTGTTAGAATGAGCATGTTTACTGGCAGCTTCGCCAGTTCCAGTCATTTGACGTTCTCCTCCTCACCCCACTCAGTTCTGAGTATATATAATCAGATGCCGTGTTCTTAATTACTTGGATTACTTCTTTCTTTTTTATCCCCTAAATGTGAGTATAGCTGAGTTCACTCATTTTAGTTTTCTTTTAGCGTCACATCATTGTTGATTTAATTTTTTGAATATGTAGAAAATGATTGACTTTTCCAGAAAATAAGATAGTGTGAAAAAGTCCTTCCATATCCCCCATTTACTCAGTCCTTTATAGGTAAACAACTTTACTGGTTTTGTTTTTGTTTTTTTAGTTCATCCTTCCTTTTATACAGATAAGCAGGTAATATTTCTTACATTATTTATTTCCCCTTTGTTATCAAAAGTATATTATACTATACATGTTCTTCTGCAATTTGCTTGTTTTCATTTATCAATCTCTTGGAAATCATATCAGTTTTAGAGATTCCTCATTCATTTCATTAGTTTTCATTAGAAAAATAAGATCATGGCATCTGGTTCCATCACTTCATGGCAAAAAGATGGGGAAACAGTGGCTTTATTTTTCTGGGCTCCAAAATCACTGCAGATGGTGACTGCAGCCATGAAATTAAAAGACGCTTAATCCTTGGAAGGAAAGTCATGACCAACCTAGACAGCATATTAAAAAGCAGAAACATTACTTTGCCAACAAAGGTCCGTCTAGTCAAGGCTATGGTTTTTCCTGTGGTCATGTATGGATGTGAGAGTTGGACTATAAAGAAAGCTGAGCACTGAAGAATTGATGCTTTTGAACTGTGGTGTTGGAGAAGACTCTTGAGACTCGCTCGGACTGCGAGGAGATCCAAGCAGTCCATCCTAAAGGAGGTCAGTCCTGGGTGTTCTTTGGAAGGACTGATGTTGAAGCTGAAACTCCAATACTTTGGTCACCTCATGCGAAGAGTTGACTCATTGGAAAAGACCCTGATGCTGGGAAAGATTGAGGGCAGGAGAAGGGGACGACAGAGGATGAGATGGTTGGATGGCGTCACGGACTCAATGGACATGGGTTTGGGTGGACTCCAGGAGTTGGTGATGGACAGGGAGGCCTGGTGTGCTACGATTCATGGGGTCGCAAAGAGTTGGACATGACCGAGCAACTGAACGGAACTGAACTGAACTGAACCATGGTTTATTCAACCAGTCTCTTACATGTGTATTTTAAAGTAATTTCTGGTATTGTGCAATTGCAGATAATGCTATAATGAATATACTTGTGTATATGCATTTTCACATTGTTGCGGGTTTATCTTCAGGAAAATTCCTGGAAATGGGCTTACTGATTCAAAGTGTAAATGCTCCTGTAGTTTAATTAGATACTTGCACAGTTCCTTTGCTGGGTTGGTGTTTACCACTTTGCATTTCCAGTAGGAGCCTGTTTTCCTACAGCCTTGCCAACAGTATACTGTGAAAGTTTGGGATTGTTCTCAATCTGATAGATGAAAAATGATATCTCAGTGTACATTTAATTTGTGTTTCATTTTATTATGAGTGGAGCTGAATGTCTTTGCATCTGTTTAAGAACCACTCTCTATAGGTCTTTTTTAGGAAGTTGTTTGTAGTGATATGGACTTCCCTGGTGGCTCAGACGGTAAAGTGTCTGCCTGCAATGCGGGAGACCCAGGTTCAATCCCTGGGTTGGGAAGATCCCATGGAGAAGGAAATGGCAACCCACTCCAGTACTCTTGCCTGGAAAATTCCATTAACTGGGGAGGCTGATAGGCTGCAGTCCATGGGATCGCAAAGAGTCAGACATGACTGAGCAACTTCACTTCACTTTGTAGTGATATTAACCATTATTCAATGAGTTATACTACAAATGTTTTCTTCTGGTTTGTCATCTCTATTTTGATTTTGCTTCTGGTCTTTTTGTCATGTAAAAGTTTTATATTTATATTTTAGTTCTCATTAGAAAGAGTTTTCTTTTTATAACTCTCAGGTCATAGGAGATGCTCAGCTTGTATGGTTTCATTATCTACACTTAAATCTCTGATCTATTTAGAGTTTACTTTTGTGTATGGTGTGAGAAACAGATCCAGTTTTTGTCATCTTTTTCGTTTCCCCAAATGCCGGTCCGTTTGTTTAGAAGCCCACTCTTTAATGCTAGTGTTCCGAGGTGTCACTTTATCATAGCTAAATCTGTTTTGGGGCTTTGTGTTCTGTTTCCCTGGTCTGTCTGTCCCTTCAGTTGTACCGCACTGTTTTAAGTACAGAGGCTTTGTAGTATATTTTGATGAGAGTTGCCACCGCCTGTTTCTTTTCAGTGTGTGCTTTTCCTGAATTTTTCTTTTCCATTTGAACTTCAATATAACATTCTCTAGCTCAAGTTAATTTGTAAATTTATGACATGTTGATGTTGGATGTACCAGCCAGGGACAAGATTTTTTTCCCCCCTATCCCCTATCATTTAGGTCTACTTCTGTGTCTTTAAGAGTGTTTGTTCATGTAAGTTTTGAACATTTCCATTTATTCGTATATTTAACATTATTTATTACTATTTTAAATGGGGCTTTCTTATTCATTAGATATCCTATCTGATGTTATTTGTATATGTGAGTATTACTGGTTTTTGCATGTTTATTTTATATCTTGCTCCCTTGCTGAATTATTTTGTTTCTTTCATTTCTTCATTGATTTTCTAGGGTTTTCCATCTTATCTGCATCAGGTCATCTGCAAAGGGGTTTTGTTTTTTCTTTTTTGATTCTTATTTTTTATGTTTATAGTGGTTTTCTCTATTCTGATTTCAATTATTAATATGTCCAGGAAAAAAGTAAGAGTGGTCATAGTGAGCCTTCCTCTCTATTTTTGACCTTAGTAGGAATGAATGTTACATTGAGAGGTATCCACGTGAGAAAAGATAAAAGTACATGAAACAATGCGCTGTTCCCAGGGCTTGAGAGGCACTCTGTTTATTTACATGTGTATTTATGTGTATTATATATCACTCTTTAATACCTCTCTTCCCTTTCATAGCCAAGGTGTTACCTCTGCCTGGCAACTGTTCACCTTCATTTCATCACCTTCCACTCTCTCTCCTCCAGCAGCTCCCTTCTGGTTTCCCTGTTGTCAAAACGAAGGCCGCCTTTATGACCTCTGTGTTACTAAGTCTCACGGGATGTCTTTGTTCTTATCCTTGTCTTACTTTCTTCCTTTTCCTCTCAGTAACATTGCAGACCATGCCTCCTTCTAACTGTGCTTTTCTGCTACTGTAAAATCACGTTCTGCTGGTTCCTTTTCAGTTTTCTAGCTCCTGTGTTTCTACTTCATTTCTAACAGCATGTCTTAGGCTGCTGCTTTTATAATTCTAGTCTATCTTTTTGAGCTTTATGTATATTAGCTTTCAAAGCAAACCTGTGGCCTGAATTTTCATTACAGTTATAAATAAATTATTAGTTATTCTGAGAGTAACATTGCTAACCCACACCTGTCTTCTGAAATGAAGATCTACACATCAACCTGCCTGTTTAGTATCTCCTTCCACTTTGAGATGTCAGATCACTTCACAGTGTAAGCTCTAACTCCCGTCCCAAATGCCTCTAGCTTTATTTAAGTGACTGGTGTCTTTATGTCTCTCACTGGAAAAGCTGGACATCTGAGCGTCTTTGTTGGTCCTTTTTCACTCATGGTCTTTATCTGCTGCATTTTCAGGTTGTGTTGATTATCTGTCAGTCCTCTCTCGTTTTCTCTAGCCAAAGGAAAGGGAAACCCAGACAGAAGAGACTTCAGGAGTAAAGACTACATGTTTGGTAGAATACAGAAAGTGGAGGTGTACAAGTAGCATTAGAGAGAGCTAACGCTCAGGTTGTCAAGAGTGCTGATTGCAAGAGTGTGGAATTGGTGCTCCTCCTTCAGTGCACGCTGTCATCTGCTGGCACAGGGGCCGTCCAGAGCAGCACGGGGGTCTCATCCAGCCAGCGGGCAGTGTCGACTTCAGGGGCTACCTGCATGCCAGTTAGGTCTGGTTCTTGAGATCCAGGCAAGGACTGAAGACATGAAGACAGAAGCGGGTACCTGGAGGCGTGGGGTCTGAATGAGACTGCTCAAACAGGGCAGCAGGCGGGGAGGAGGGGAGTGAGCTGGGGAGGAACCTAGAGGACCAGAGAGAGCCGTCCTGGAGAGCCCTGGACAGGCTCAAAGGCGGAGAGAAACCTAGAGGACCAGAGAGAGCCATCCTGGAGAGCCCTGGACAGGCTCAAAGGCGGAAAGGAACCTAGAGGACCAGAGAGAGCCGTCCTGGAGAGCCCTGGACAGGCTCAAAGGCGGAGAGAAACCTAGAGGACCAGAGAGAGCCATCCTGGAGAGCCCGGACAGGCTCAAAGGCAGCAGCGCCAGAACAAAGGCCAGAAACTGAAGAGTGGTTGTTGGGGGAAAAAGTGATAGAAACAGAGAAGTCAGAATGCTAGGAAGGAGATCTTAGATGTTAGGGCTGCAGAGACATCAGGGACGATAAGGACGTGGGAAGGGACATTACCTTTGCAGTTTAAGAGCACAGTTTCAGTAACTTAGAAAGGGCAGGAATTATATAAAAAAGGATTTGTGCTTTTCCTAAAGACAACGTTGAAGAAAAATGTTCCATAAGCAAAATGAGAAATTTTTGAAAAGTTGGAGTAATGCTAGTATTTTGCTATACTTTGAAAAATTTTGTAAAATGTAAAATAAGTGCAGTTTAACAAAATCCATCATGGATTGGAAATAGAATCAGTGATAGGAAGTGACAAGTATGGTGAACTGGCCCTTTTATATGTTGTGGTGTTTGTAAACAGTGGGAAGGAACCCTCTGGAAGCAAGTAGTGAAACCTCCCAGATTTTCACATGATAATCAGATGTAGGAAGCAAAATGCCGAGAAAGCAAAACGTGAGGAATAAGTGCAGAAATCCCTCTGCAGGCCGCACGGTGGCAGGGATCTGGCAGCCTATGGTGGTGGTTTTATTTTTCAAAGAAATACGGATTTTAATGATTCTTTCTCTTTGGTATAAGTGCTGTTGTTCAGTTGCTCAGTCATGTCCAACTGTTTGCGACCCCATGGACTGCAGCACACCAGGCCTCCCAGTCCATCACCAGCTCCCGGAGTTTACCCAAACTCATGTCCATTGAGTTAGTGATGCCATCCAAGCGTCTCATCCTCTATCCTCCCCTTCTCCTCCTGCCTTCAGTCTTTCCCGGCATCAGGGTCTTTTCTGATGAGTCAGCTCTTCTCATCAGGTGGCCAAAATATTGGAGCATTTTCAGCATCAGTCCTTCCAATGAATATTCAGGGTTGATTTCCTTTAGGATGGACTGGTTGGATCTCCTTGCAGTCCAAGGGACTCTCAAGAGTCTTCTCCAACACCACAGTTCAAAAGCATGAAGTCTTGAGCGCTCAGCCTTCTGTGCCGTCTAACTCTCATATCCACACATGACTACTGGAAAAACCATAGCTTTGACTAGATGGACCTTTGTTGGTTATAAGTGAGACCTGTGAAAACATCCGAACAAAAAGAAAAGAAAAGAAAAAAAGGGAGGCGAGGATTTCGATAGTCTGTGCTCTCTTATCCACAAGGCCTTTATGAAGACAGAGCAGGGTGGGCTCCTTTGGCTGCTGCAGGGCAGGCCTGGAGCAGGGACTCAGTGACCGACTCTAAGGGACCCTGCCTCCTGTGAAACTAGCAGCCAAGCTTCTCCTCCCTGCCTGTGGTGGGAGGCCCACGTTTCTTTTGTCCTGGCTCACACTCCACTTCTCTCTGTCTCAGGTCTCTCTAGTAGAAAAGATGCCACAGGCTCTACCTGCCTCACAGGCTGGAGTGAGGAAAATGCCAATGTCACCATTGTGTATTATGTTTGCTATGGATTTTTGAAAGATTCATTTCATTCACTTCATCACTTTAAGGTAGTTTTCTTGTTTTTCTAGTTAAAATTTGTTTTGGATTAAAAAAAAAAAAACATGAATGGTGTTGAGTATTATCAAATTTTTTTTTCTGAGTCTCCTGAAACGATGCTATAGTTTTGCTTCTAATGGGTTGTGTGATATGGAGTGTTTTACTGACAGCAAACCTCCAGAACACTTCATACATAAAAAGATTTGTAGTCTGTTCTTCAAGAAATGAGTAGACACTTTGCTCCTTGATTACATAGGTCTTGTTTTGAATCCTGAAGGTTGTGGATTGATGACAGCTCTTCAGAAATCAGCAAGAATGAAATGGATTTGGGGAGTAAGAGGGTCAGCTCTGAATTTGCACATGTACTCTACTTTTTTTTCCCTTTAAGCCCAATTTTGATTTCTTTTTCTTCACAATCTCTGATATCTGTAGGTTTCAAATACGGGGGGAAAAAAGCATAGGTACCAGGTGTATTGAGTTATTTCTGTATGAGTACAGAAAATTGATAATGCAGTTTCTAATTTATATGGATGTTCAAGTAATAGTGAAGGTCATCATGTTGGAGGGAGGCTGAAAGCCCCATAAGTCATTATGTAAAAGTTTAAAATGGACTAAGTTTGTATTCAATTTTTATTTACTACTGTTTACGGAGTTTTGGGGAGAAGGCGATGGCACTCCACTCCAGTACTCTTGCCTGGAAAATCCCATGGACAGAGGAGCCTGATAGGCTGCAGTCCATGGGGTTGCTGAGGGTTGGACACGACTGAGTAACTTCACTTTCACTTTTCCTTTCTTGCACTGGAGAAGGAAATGGCAACCCACTCCAGTGTTCTTGCCTGGAGAATTCCAGGGACGGAGGAGCCTGGTGGGCTGCCCTCTGTGGGGTCGCGCAGAGTCGGACACGACTGAAGCGACTGAGCAGCAGCAGCAGCAGCACAGAGTTTTTACATAGTGAACAGGAGATGTTAATTTGCAGTTTGTATTAATGGGTTATAATAACCTCAATCTAATAATACTCTATTAACTGTCTTGAAAATAAAGATGATTTTTAAAAATGATTACTTTTAAAATCAATAGTTACCTGATTTTTTGGATCATTTCTGTGGAGTATTAGCTGTACATTACTTTCCAAAAGATATCCTGGAAAATACTTGGTTTTAATCTAATAACTATAGCAGCTTTTGCATGGTTAATCATTTTCCTCAGTAAAATTAAATTAACTGTTGGAGGAGAATTTGATTAAGCCATTTCTTCTCAGTTTTCTCCTCTTTCTTACTGTTTTGTGCAGTTTAGCCAGAGTTGGAGTTTCCTGTTTTATCGGCAGCCGTTGGTGTGTACTGGGATCCTTCTTGGGGCCCTGATATGACCTAGTACTTCGGGGTTATTTTTTGTCATTATTGTTGTTTTTGTCACTGTAATAATTACCCATTTGTCAAAAGTGTATGTGTGATTTAAACAAGGTTTTTAAAATGTGTGAGCTGCACCCTTATAAAGCTTTAGTATTGTAAAGTGCTATATTTAACTTTTCTGAAGGAATATAATTCTGTCATCTTGAATTACAGTAAACCAAACATTTCTTATGCTAATTATTTTAATTTGTATATTCAAAATTATGAAATAAAAATTTCCGTATAAATTAATAATTACTAATCCTGATTTTCCTTACCAAAATGCTGTGTCAGTCCTTTATCTGATGTTATACTTACTATAATAGTCTCATACTTCATTTATCATAGGTAACCAAATATTTGAGTAAAAAAATAAAAATACTTGATGAAAATTAAATCCTACTAAGAAACATGATTGACTTTATGGAGGAACGGGCAGGGAGGTGGACAGTAGGGCAGTGATGAAATAAGAAATCCATTTTTCTTGTGCTCTCGTGTATCACAGTTTAGAAGAGGGAGACTAGCAAGATAAATGGACCAGGAATTACAGAGCAGGCTTGTATGATTTATCATTATTTTTCAGGATATAATACAGTAGTCACAATAATTTGGTGAATGATCTTCATCTTTGTGTGAAGAAGTCTATTCAGTATCATGAAAACATCTATTATTATATGCGATGTAAACACAATTCCCGTATTGCATTATTGGATGTTAACAAAGCCCCCCTCCCCTTTGTTTGCATGAATCGCAGAAACCTCACAAGACTTGTCTGCCGCAGTCGCGCATGCTATTATGTACATGTTAATGTTTACTGTTGTGCTTCCCCAAAATGATACACACTCATCTGATCTTTAATCACCCAAGTTGATAAAATGAGCCTCCATGTATGGTGAACTTTGTTCTCCTATCTGATCACATTTTCTGGTTCCTGAAAGACTATCATTTTTCTTTTTAAAAATATTTGCTCCTGTTTTCTGTGTCCAAGCAACCTGGCATGATCAAAATGAGCTGTAAGTTCAGAAAATTCTCAACAGCAGAATTCTAGTTGCTATAAAAATGCCAGGTTAAACTAAACATTTTTAGTACATATAATTCATTTCTGCTAAGACTTGAAGTCCTGAAAACTCTGGGATTTTCTTAGGTAAATTCTCCTTAAAGTTTGCTCGTGTATGTTTGGATTGTATGGTTTTGTAGAAGTGTATGATATTATGTAACTAATATTTTTTATATTTTAAGAGCTTGACTGTTTTAAAACAAAATCAAGGGACTTCCCTGATGATCCAGTGGCTGGGACTCTGTGGTCCCAATGCGGGGACCTGGGTTCAAACCCTGGTCAGGAAACTAGACCCCACATGCTGCAACTACAGTCCCGAGTGCCGTAATGAAGACCTGGCACAGCCAAATAAATAAATTAAATATTAAACAAAATCAAGTTTGTGAGTCATTCATACAGACACACTGGCAATATTAATTGTGTGAAGGCTTGGAAGTCCAGTCCATTAGAAAATGCAGCTCAGCTGCTTTGCAAATAGTTCTTGCTCTGGTGAGAAATTTTTTATAAGAAGTAAACTTAGTACTGAAGAGAACTGAATCAATCTATAGATGGATGTTCGGGACAGGTGGAAGCCTAAGCTGAACTCAGAGTATCATAGCTTACAAATGAAAAAACTTATGTTACGTGGTTTCTAGGCATCAAATCTTGGTTCAGTAGAAATCAAGACAGACTAAGCTGCTTCTGCTAAGTCGCTTCAGTCGTGTCCGACTCTGTGCGACCCCAGAGACGGCAGCCCACCAGGCTCCCCCATCCCTGGGATTGTAGGGTCAAATAGAGGATTCGTAGTTTAAAAAAAAAAATACACCACAGTATTTTTTGAACTTAGTATTTATTTTTTAAAATTCTCATATTTAAGAATTAAACTCTGTTTCCTAAAAGTAATTTATACATATTAATAACATAATATGTACATGATTGAATCTTGTTACCTTGTGAGCTGTTTTCTAGTCAGTAGTGTTTCTTTGTTTTAACAGCTATAAAAGTGGCTTAAATCTAAAACGTACTCCCTCATTTTAAACATGTTCTGACTGAAGAACTCCGGTGTCCGAAACAAGTCTAGCCTTCTGGCAAGAGTGATGAGTTCTTCATAAGGAAATTCTGGAATTGCTTTGAACAAGTGTTTGGATAATCTCTTTGGAACTCTTTCCAAGTGGTTATGTCAGTTTTGGATGTGGGGTGAAATAGGCCATAGATCTGAATTTTCTATAAGTTTTATTATCATTTATTCTTAGAATAATAATTTTCTTTTTGAAAACTTATTCTGAGAGTTTTCTGTATTTGTTGTACATTTATACTAATAAGGCTTTGGATGTGTTTTTGGCCAACCTGAACACTAATTTGGAGATATTTGAGAAGGCATGCCATTAAAAATATGTTTGTTTCCCCAGTATATATGTATGCATGGTCTATCAGGGATAACCTGTTGAAAACTATTTAGAAATTAGTCGTTTAGAAAGTTTAATCTTAAATTAATGCCTATCACATTGATACATGTGTGATCTTTCTGTCTCTGTTTTGCTGAACTATTAGTTTCAAACTCACTAAACAAGTAACAATACAAAATTTAAAATTCAGCTGGATAATTTATACCAACAAGTAGCTCAAAGTGAGATATGTGAATTATAGAGATCACACCTTGGCAACAATGTTAAAGAGAGTATCAATTGGAGATATTTCTAGGCTTGAACTGGTGTGTCCAGAGCTGAGGAGCCTTTCTAAAATAAAATGAAACCTCAAATACATGAGGAATTAGTGGCATGATCTGTTTTCTAAATTTCGTTTTAGTCAGTGAAGTTAGTTTGCTTAATATTACAGAAGTGAGCAGAATTAAAGTTGAGACTGCTCATTTGTTACTTACTTGGTCCTCAGCATCCCTTTTTCAGGAGGCAGGATTCTGAAGTAGGCATGTATGTGAAGTCATGAGTATTCAGTAGTTTGTGCTTTTACTCTTAATCAGCCTTTTTTCTTATCTCTTTCTCCTCTCACCTTAAAATTTTTAAAACCTCCTTTTATGGCACAGATAATCTGCCTGCCTGCTGGGTTGGGAACCTGGGGAGTCTGCTGCAGTCCTTCCCTTCGTCCGTCTCTGCTTCTGGGAGCCACCCTTTGTCTCGTGTCTGTCTCTGCTCCTCCATCTGTGTAGCTGCTGTGCTAGCTCGGTGGTCAGCATTCTGTCCTCCTCCTGGAATTATCTTTCTCAGTGCTCACTGTGCTGTGCTCAGTCGCTCGGTCATGTCCAGCTCTGTGCGACCATAAAGACTGTAGCACGCCAGGCCCCTCTGTCCAGAAAATACTCCCAGCAAGATATTGGGGTGGGTTGCCATTTTCTGCCCCAGGTGATCTTCCTGACTCAGGCATGGACCCGTGTCTCCTGCGTCGACAGGCAGGTTCTTTCCCACTGTGCCACCTGGGAAGCCCTAAAATACTAACCACCCAGTCATTGATTCGGGTATTTTTCTACACTGCTAATCAGTAGCAACATGATCCAGTTTAGGTTTCTTTTATTTCTTTTTGACAAGGTGCTTATAGGCAGGGAGGCCAATAAAGGAACAATAGTTCGGTAGTAAAGTAAGTGATGACAAAGTCTTGAGCCACAATGAAGAAAAAATACATGTGTTAAATAACTGAGTCCTTTGTAGAGCTAACTTTTCTGTTCTGGTTTTAATTAGTTTTGTGCACTTCTATTTTCTGAAAACTAAAGCTTCCTCAGAATTCTGAAATAACTTGGAACAGTGACTACTTTTCATAGGTTTTCCTCCAGTGCAATCAACTATGGTTTGAGTTTTTCTCTCTGCAGTTTGAACAAAATAGAGTTTTTATTGGATAAAAGGTGTCAGGCAGGTGATGTTACAAAAAGGCAATAGATTGAAAAAGGAACTCTGAAACAAATGGAATAACATAAGGAGGAGTAGTTAATGAGATGTGAAATAATTTAACAAGTCTGGAACTGAGAATTTAAAATACAGAATAAAATTATGGATGATGCTTAAAGTTGGACTCTGTTTAATCTAAAATAATTTCTTCAGAAATCTTATTTATTTTCATCTTAGTTACAGGAACATACTTAAAAGAGGAATACTTAAAGTGTGTTTGTATCCTTATTGTACTGTGAAGGATGTCTACTTTGAAAAGTCCCATGCCTCATGTCTGCCATAAGAAATGCACAAAAACTAACATATGCTTAAGTGAATTTTTCATCTTTTTGAGTCAGGTTGAATCTGTCTCTTTTTTATGGTAACCACAGTCCTGGGAATTTTCTAACTCATCTTGGGGGTTTAGACTGCTCTCCCGATATGGAAACGGACCTCTCAGAAAGCAACTCTCAGAAATGACTCAACTTCTTTTGGTTTATTTAGGGTGATTGAGACTGATCTGTTTCTTATTTGTAAGCTAATTTGAACTTAATATCCAAGCTTGACCCTAAATGGATCAGGATACAAAGAAGTGAGGTTACGTTGCCATCAAGAGAAAAATAAGAAGGTATAATACTCAAATCATAAGAAGTTTTCTCTTCTTTAATTATACATCCATTGGTGTCTGTTTTGCCTGGAGCTTAAGTTTGTGTGGGGGTCTAACTTGGTACCATTTGTGAAAAATGAGCCTGACTGTTTGAGAGAAAATATACAGTCCAGGGGACTGCAAGAGTCAGACACGACTTAGCAACTAAACAACAGAAACATCATATGCTATTATAAGAGCTCTAAGATGAAGAGTGATTTTGGAAATGAAGATACGTTTTATAATTAGGACAACCTGGAAGTATTTCATTTACCATAAAAATCAAAGAAACGGATTTAGACTGTGTCAGTACTTTAGGGATCATTGCCTATATAAAGATTTGTGAAACTAAGGGGAGTTACATATTACACTTATAATTGCTTTGAATTGAAGTGGCATGAAACTGTGGTTAAGACCATGTGGCCTCTGGGTGCAGATTTCTTAGTGATAAGGTCTTGGACAAGTTAGTTCCCTTAAGTTCTTATTAACTGTTTTTGTTTGTTTGTTTTGGTGTAAGGTAGGGTGGGGGTTTTGTTGTTCAGTTGCCAAGTCGTGTTCAACTCTTCGCAACACCATGGGCTGCACCAGGTTTCCCTGTCCCTCACCATCTCCTGCAGTTTGCCCAAGTTCATGTCTGTTGAATCAGTGATGCTATCCAACCATCTCATTCTCTGACACCCTCTTCTCCTGTCCCCAATCTTTCCGAGCATCAGGGTCTTTTCCAGTGAGTCAGCTGGTGGCATCAGGTGGCCAAAGTATTGGAGCTTCAGCTTCAGCATCAATCTTTCCAAAGAGTATTCAGGGTTGATTTCCTTTAAGATTGACTGGTTTGATATCCCTGCTTTCCATGGGACTCTCAAGAGTCTTCTCCAGCAGCATGGTTCAAAGGCATCAGTTCTTTGGCACTCTGCCTTCTTTATTGTCCAGCTATCACATGTGTACATGACTACTAGAAAGACCATAGCCTTGACTATATGGACCTTTGTTGGCAAAGTGATATCTTTGCTTTTGAATACACTGCCTAGGTTTGTTACAGCATTCTTGCCAAGAAGCATTTGTCTTCTAATTTCATGGCTGCAGGTAAGGTGGCATTAAGTGAGATACTCCATATAAATATCAATAATAATGTTAGAATATTGATATTATTGTCACTAAAGTATGTTTTCAAACAACTTCCTAATGTAAATCATGTAGTTTTTTTAATTTTTATTTTTTAATATTATAATTTTTATTTTTATTTATTTATTTTTTTGCAGCTGGAGTTTTTATTTTATTTTATTTTTTAAATTTTATTTTATTTTTAAACTTTACAATATTGTACTAGTTTTGCCAAATATCGAAATGAATCCACCACAGGTATACATGTAGTTAAACAAGCCTGAGTGGATGTTTTCTTTGGTTCAGATGAATACCAGGAGACAGTATGTAATAAACTTTAACCTGCTCATACTTCATACATAAACCTTGAAAGAATAACATCTATCTTCAAACTTCAAAATTAAAAAAATTTTATTCCCATTAACCTTGGGTGGAAGTTTGGAGTATTAGAATTTTTTAGAGTCTTTCAGGAATGCTGTTTAGGCAGCCCTTCCAGTCCGTCAGATTAATGGGATTGCAGGGACAGTGAACGGAGTGTACACTTGCCTAGTGACAGTGGAGGTGCCTGCAGAAGGAAGATGGGCGTGCTTTAATTTTTCCAAGCGATCCGAGGCATCTGGAAGCACAGCAGATGTTTTCTGTCTTGATGCTGCTTTGGTGCCAGTGTATGCTTAGCATCCATTTGTATCACTGAGAGTTAGATGTAAACTCTTACTTTTTTTTTTGGATAACTGTTATTGTATTAGGCACTTTTACATATTTTTAACTTTTTTTTACTTATCAACAACATATTTTGTTTAGTCAGTTAACTTATACAACAGTATTTTCCTTTATGACCATTCATCTCCCTTAAACATTGCTATGTCTTTTGACATGGAAATTCCTAAGTGATTTAGTTCAAGACTAAAATTTGTGTTAAGGAAAATCAAATTTGGTAGAGACATTTTATGTATAGTTAAAACTGCTTTTGTTTAATTACTCCTCTTTCTGTTGAAAAGGAACCTTGATACTAGTGGTTCAGAAACACATTTGAGATCTTTGTATTAAGTTGAGTACAGTTTAATTGGACTAAATGAAGTATTATATATATTCAACAAATAATTTGAAGATTGTGCGCCTGAAAAATGGAGAGTAGTTGTTACTGGTTGATACCTTTGAGAAAGCTTCTTGAAGTCATCTCTTCGCTGCTGTATCCTTATCTTTGGGATGGTCTGCTTCGGGATCTCCATTTTAAGAAGCTTCTTAGATTTTTATAGACACTGAAGCTTGAGACCGACTGCTGAAGTCTCTGCTGACAGCTTTAAGATGTAGGCTCTGCCCTTGCAATGGAAGGGATGTTTTTATTTATGGGATAAATAAATGGGATGTTTTTATTTATAGGATAAATAAATGGGATGTATTTATTTATGTTATTTGCTTAAGGCATAAAACTTTAAAAATGCTACCAAAATTTACCAAGACAAGAAACTATAGAAGTTATAAAAGTTTTTTTTTTTTTGAGGGCCCTTATAAAAGCTAGAAAAAAGGAATGAAGAAGATTAATATATTATTGAAATAGTGCTTTTGTGTTACTTTTTTGTATTTTGACCTTAATTTACCGTAGGACTGTTGTTAGCAGATTGAAATGTTCTTGTGAAAACTCTTAAGGCCTGTAGTCTTTTCTTGAAAATTGGTTTAGTACTGTTGTTTACATTGTGAAATTAGGGCTTTCAATAAGATTTTGGTTTCCATCTATCCTGAATTCTCCCTAGGAGTGCACAACTTCAAAAATAAAGAGGCACAGTCAGCAGAAAAAAGAGGTGGTCTGAGCATTTATGCGTTAAATATGCATGTTAATTAGGAAAAAAATTAGAAAAATATGAAAACAGATGTTACATAAATTATTGCAGTCCCAGGGCAGCAGTAACTTATACACTGACAATAATTTTTATATGTGCATGTGTATGTCTATTTCTAGATTTCTCAATGTTTATGCAATTCCATAGAGAATAACTGGAAGAAAAACTGGTATATCCTTTCAGTGAGACTGTGGTAAACACTCCTCCTGCTTGTGGCTTGCTGAACAAGTCTAGGCATAATACACGTGCTTCTGTGAGCTAACCATCCCTGCTTCCTGATCTTCCCTGCAGTCCTTCCTTCTTGGTTTCTTTGGTGGTATGTCAGTGAACTCTTTTAATGGACACGTCCTATCTGAACAAGAAAGTGAACCACAATCCCAAGTAGTATAGAACGTGTAAAATTGACTGTAGTGTAAAATAAGTATTTAGGAATAAAACAAATCACAACTTTTGAGGACACTGATTATAATGTTACTTTTTCTTTGTTTACACTCGTACTTTCTGAAGGAATAGCCATCATTCTCTTGAGTAGTGTTGACACAGTAGTATGACAGTCTAAACTAAGTTTTACATAAACGTACATTCATCACATACACATATGTTGGAATAATTGATAGATCCTCAAATGTCTTTAAAGAGACATCCGTAATATAAAAATGGTCTGTATTTTTACAAGAGAAAGATGAGAAATAGAGACATGCTTTGTTTCAGCGGTGCGGCAATTTTTAGTTCAACCATACAGAAAAACCATGTGACTGGAGTGCTGTCCAAGACGCTGTTGCTGTTATCTGGGTGTTTTCCATTTATAGATTATATAACTTAGAAACATATTGTTTGTAACTTTTCAGATAAGATTGAAAGTTAAAATAAGGAAATGCTCCATCAGAATGTAATAAATCATTCTCTTTATCTAACAAGCAAACAAAACATGAATTATATTCAGTTACAGGAGCATGAAACAGTTTCTGTAAATCTATGTAGTGATCAATGCTACATTCATTTGTAGTCTTTAGAAATCATACTTTGTTATTTGGTTTTAGTAGCATATGATGTTAAAATGTGTTTTAAGTAATTTCTTTTGATCCCAGAAGTTTCATATATACCTGTTATAATGCTTTTCAATTCCATGGTTTTGATTTATATTTTACTTTTTATTGCCTAAGTATTGTCTTTTTGTGCATATGCTGAGTCACCAATAAGCTATAAGCTACTACAGAATGAAATCTAGAAAAGAGTGATCATATTGTTTGATAATTTATTATCCTTTAGAGGTTCTTTACTTTAGATAGATATTTAAGAAATTTTGTGGATATTCTTGAAAATTTTATGTAGAGATGTATCCCTGTCAGATAGGATTTGTGGAAGTGTATTAAAGTATATTACTAAAGGTGATAAATGTTTTTCTGAAGGCAAAAAGGCTATGGAAGTTAATTTTTAATTCACAAATAATATTTACTTGCCACACTGATACAACTGTATTCTAATTTTACATTTTACTAGTACTTTGGAATTAGTTTTCAGTGGAGTTTTTTCACATTTGTTTTAAAATGTCAGATTTCCATTTTCTAGCTTATGTAATTTTAATACTTATTATTTTATTATGTATTAGAGTAGTGCATTTCTTATTTGAACACTTTTACTTCATGTCAGTGAAACAAAGTGATAAGAGGTGATGTATTTTATATTGAGGTGTTTTAGGTTTTTTTTGGTATTATAATGCTGTGAGTATTATAAAGTGAGTTTCTTTCTTCTATTTTAGATGATGGAAAGGGTGATTAATGTATAAGCTAACATTTGTCTCCTAAGAGCCAAAAATATGGCATAAATTTTTTCAGCTTTTTGCATTGATGGCTTTGACTCCTTTGCATAGGGCTAGGCATATTTGAAGCTATTTTATTTATTTATTCTTCTAGGTATTTGCTGTTTATCCTGAAGCTCAGCTGAGGCAGAGCTCAGCTGATCTCTGTTTCTTGACTGTTTACTTCCTATTGGCCAACCAAGATTTTATTGGAGAATTCTGTTGCACAGAGCCTGCCATCGTCTGTGGGCCGTAACAGGAACATGCATTTGCAAGTGTCAGTTAGATTTGTGGATCAATAAAGTTTTCCTGAAAGGTATGTATATGTTAATTTCAAAACGTACATTTTAAGTTCAGTGCTATTAACATCTGTCTTAGTCTGGCTTCTATAACAAAAATCCCATAGATTGTGTGACTTACAAATCACAGAAATTTATTTTTCACTGTTTTGGAAACTGGGATGTCTAAAATCAAGATGCTAGCAAATTTTGTGTCTGGTGAGGATCCACATGCTCGTTCATAGATGGGCGTCTTCCTGCTGTCTTTACACGGTGTAAGAATAAAAGAGTTCTCTACGGTCTCTGTTTATAAGGGCACCAATCCCATTTATGAGGGCTCCACCCTCAGGACCTAATCACCTCACAGAGAACTCACTCCTATGCCATTACGCTGGGAATTAAGATTTAGTTTTGGGGAATGATAAATGTTCATTTCATAATAATACCCTTATGATAGTTATCATAACCTGTTTTACAGATTTGTGTACAGAAAATGTGTGTTGATGTGTATGTATGTGTATATGCTGTGTGTTCAGTCATGTCCGACTCTTTGTGATCCCACGGACCGTAGCGCACCAGGCTCCCCTGTCCATTGAATTCTCCAGTCAAGAATACTAGAATGGGTTGCTATTTCCTTCTCCGTGTATGTGTATATGTGTATGTATGTGTTTATACACTTATACTGAGTTTAGATTGCAGACTCAGTCAGGGCATAATGTTACCCTGTAACATAGAGTTCCTTGACAATTTCTTTCCATTTATCTATTGACCCACCAACTTCCAGTCTTTTCTTTTTCTTCATTGTTTTCCTTCTTTCTTAATTAAACTTGCATTGGGCTTTAAAATATTTTCACACCAGAATACTTTCAGCCCTTTTCTTATTGAAGACTTTACTTTTTGTATTCTTATCTCTTTTCCTTTTTCTTTACCTTTTTTCTTTCTTTCGTTCCTACCTTCCTACCTACCTACCTACATTCTGATGTTCATTAAGTTTGTTGAAGGTGTTGCAAATTTAGAATGATTGAACTTAGAGTTGAAGGTATATCAAATAGGTAGGATTCACATTTTTTTTTTTTTACCACAACCCTTAGTAAGAAATAAATTTTGTATTTATGAGACATTTTCCTCAGGCATAAATGCACAAATGAAGCTAACAAAAGTTGGTGAAACAATTCTGCCTTGGCTACCTTGAATGTATACTGTGTTCTATTTTATTACATTTTTTGTATACTTCATTTAATATATACTGATACCCATAATTACATTTATTTCCCTATCCAATGATGGATCACTTTTGCAATTTCAAAAAGTCCTACTGTAGATCACTTTATGACTGACTTGTAGGGAAAATAAATGGAATGAGGCAATTTGTTTTTTGTTTCAGTCCAGCTGCTTTTCTGCTGTCTTCTCTGTGCTTCTCATTTCTTTTGATTTAAGTTATCAGATGACTTGGGGAAAGAACTGTGAAACTGCTGAAAGATATTGGAGCACTTATTGGTTCTTTTGCAGTAAGAACACAGATACCAGTGGTCATATTTCAAAGTATAAATGGAAGAAAATCTTTAATAGAATCATTCCTTTATAGTAAGGTGAATTTTTAAAAGTTCTATTTTTTTCATTCTATTTTTGTAAATTGTGCATGCTGATGCTCTCATCATTCTTGCTTTAAAATATTTCAAACTTCTAAGTCCTTTATATCAGCTTAGAATAACATATTTTTTCCCCCAAAGTGGTCTATTCTAGTGTTCCTTCTGATTTTATGTAACATTTTTATCCTTTTCACAAATTACAGACAGTTAAAAATTAAAAATTAATATATATTTTAGAAAGTTTAGTATATACAGAAAAGTAAAAAGAAGATAAAAATTATGCTCAATCCAATGTATTAAAAGCTAAAGCAGTTCTAAGAGGAAAGTTTATAGCAATAAGCACCTGTATTAAGAAAGGAAATCTCAGGGGTGTCCACTATCTTCAATTTTATTCAGCTCAGTTTTGGAGGTCCTAGCCTCAGCAATCAGAGAAGAAAAAGAAATAAAACAAATCCATATTAGAAAGGAGGAAGTAAGACTGTCACTGTTTGCAGGTGACATGATACTATAATAGGAAATCCTAAAGATGCCACCAGAAAACCATTGGAGCTCATCAGTGAATTCAGTAAAATTGCAGGATACAAAATTGATATATAGAAATCTCTTGCATTTCTATACACCAGCAATGAATTATCAGAGAGAGAGATTGAGGAAACAGTTCCATTTACCATCTCATCAAAAAGAGTACAATACTTAGGAACAAACCTCAGTAAGGAGATAAAAAACTTGTACTCAGAAAACTGTAAGATACCAGTGGAAGAAATCTACAGCACAAACAGATGGGAAAATGTATTTTTGAATTGTAAGAATTAATGTTGTTAAATTGACTGTTACTACCATTACTAACTGCCAGTAAATTTGGAAAATTCAGCAGTGGCCATAGGACAGGAAAAGGTCAGTTTTCATTCCAGTCCCGAAGAAAGGCAATGCCAAAGAATGCTCAAACTACCGCACAGTTGCACTCATCTCACATGCTAGTAAAGTAATGCTCAAAATTCTCCAAGCCAGGCTTCAGCAATACGTGAACCGTGAACTTCCAGATGTTCAAGCTGGTTTTAGAAAAGGCAGAGGAACCACAGATCAAATTGCCAACATCCGCTGGATCATCGAAAAAGCAAGAGAGTTCCAGAAAATCATCTATTTCTGCTTTATCAACTATGCCAAAGCCTTTAACTGTGTGGATCACAATAAACTGTGACAAATTCTTCAAGAGATGGGAATACTAGACCACCTGACCTGCCTCTTGAGAAACCTATATGCAGGTCAGGAAGCAACAGTTAGAACTGGACATGGAACAACAGACTGGTTCCAAATAGGAAAAGGAGTACGTCAAGGCTGTATATTGTCACCCTACTTATTTAACTTCTATGCAGAGTACATCATGAGAAATGCTGGGCTGAAAGAAGCACAAGCTGGAATCAAGATTGCCGGGAGAAATATCAATAACCTCAGATATGCAGATGAAACCACCCTTATGGCAGAAAGTGAAGAAGAACTAAAGAAAAGCCTCTTGATGAACGTGAAAGAGGAGAGTGAAAAAGTTGGCTTAAAGCTCAACATTCAGAAAACTAAGATCATGGCATCTGGTCCCATTACTTCATGGGAAATGGATGGGGAAACAGTGGAAACAGTGTCAGACTTTATTTTGGGGGCTCCAAAATCACTGCAGATGGTGACTGCAGCCATGAAATTAAAAGATACTTACTCCTTGGAAGGAAAGTTATGACCAACCTAGATAGTATATTAAAAAGCAGAGATATTACTTTGCTAACAAAGGTCTGTCTAGTCAAGGCTATAGTTTTTCCTGTGGTCATGTATGGATGTGAGAGTTGGACTGTCAAGAAAGCTGAGTGCTGAACAATTGATGCTTTTGAACTGTGGTGTTGGAGAAGAGTCTTGAGAATCGCTTGGACTGCAAGGAGATCCAACTGGTCCATTCTAAAGGAGATCAGTCCTGCATGTTCATTGGAAGGACTGATGCTCAAGCTGAAACTCCAGTACTTTGGCCACCTTTTGCGAAGAGTTGACTCATTGGAAAGACACTGATGCTGGGAGGGATTGGGGGCAGGAGGAGAAGGGGAGGACAGAGGATGAGATGGCTGGATGTCATCACCGACTTGATGGACATGAGTTTGAGTGAACTCTGGGAGTTGGTGATAGACAGGAAGGCCTGATGTGCTGTGATTCATGGGGTCGCAAAGAGTCAGACACGACTGAGCCACTGAACTGAACTGACTGACCATTACTAAGGCAATCTCCATATTCAGTGCAATTCCTATCAAGATATCAATGGCATTTTTCACAGAACTGGAATAAATAAATTAAAATTTGGCATGAAAACACCAAAGACCTCAAACAGATAATGCAAATTTGAGATAGAAGAAAAGAGCTGGAGGAATCACATATCCTGATTTCAGACTACACTACAAAGCTACGATAATTGAAAAAAGATACATATGTCAGTGGAACATAATAGAGAGCCCAGAAATAAACCACATGCTTATGGTCAATTAATCTGACAAGGGAGACACAAATACGCAATGGAGAAAAGACAATCTCTTCAATAAGTAGTGTGGGAACACTGGGCAGATACATGTCAAAGAATGAAATTGCAGTATTCTCTAACACCAGAAAGAAAAATAAACTAAAAAATAGACTAAAGTCCTAAATGTAAGACCAGATATTATAAACTCCTAGAATCGGAACACTCTCTGAAATAAATCACAGCAGTAGTTTTTGGATTCATCTCCTAAAGCAAAAAAAAGAAAAACAACAATACACAAATAGGACCTAATTAAATTTAAAGTTTCTGTACAGCAAAGGAAGCCATCAATGTAAGAAAAATACAAGAGATTTGCAAATGATGTGACCAATAAGGGGTTAATATCCAACATGTGTAATAGTTCATTTAACTCAATATACCAAAAAAGTGATTAAAAAATGGGCAGATGAACTGAATACATTTTTCTAAAGAGGAAATGCAGATGACCAGTAGGCACATGAAAAGATGCTCAGCATCACTAATAATCAGGGAAATACAAGTCAAAGCATGTGCGTTTGTTTGAGATAGTACCTCAGTGGTGATACTTCCGTGATGAAATACCACCTCACACTCTGGTTAGAATGGCTGTAGTCGAAGAGAACACAAATAACAAACGTTGGCGAGGATGTGGAAAGAAAGAAAACCCTTGTACCCTGTTGATTAGAATGGACATATGTGCAACCATTGTGAAAAACAGTTTGGAAGTTTCTCAAAAAATGAGAAAAAAGAACTACCACTTGGTCCAGCAGCCCCACTCCTGGGCACATATTTGGAGAAAATACAGACACTGTCAAAAAGCTGCTTGCAGCCACTGCTGATGGCAGCACTGCTTGTGAGTGCAGTCCACGGGAGTGCCCTAAGTGCCTGTGAGCAGATGAGTGGAGAAAGAAGATGTTTTGTGTACAGACACACGCTGGGACGCTACTCAGCCATTGGCCAATGATGAGATATTCCATCTGGAGCAACATAGGTGGACTTGGGGGGCATTATTCTAAGTAAAGTGAGTCAGAGGAAGACAAACACTGTACAGTACCACTTACACGTGGGATCTAAAACTACAACAAATCAGTGAGTGAAACAAAAACGAAGCAGTCTTCTGGAGAACCAACTAGTGTTTACCAGCTGGGAGAAGGAAGTGGGGAAAGGCAACAGAGGGGTGGGGGGAGAAGGAATATTATAGAAGTGTGGATCGCGCGTGTGAAGTTTGTGAAAATTGTAGAGCACTATAGAATGTGAAGAATAGAATTTATAGAGCACTGTAGAATCAGCTTCATTCAATGGAAAAAAACTGCACACAGAGAAGAAAAAGAACAGAAAGCCCAAATAAATCACTCAAATTACATGTCAAGGATTAGTTGAATAATGGGAAAAACAAAGAACACAAATAGAAAATAAAAAAACAACAGATAATATCAGTGAAACGAAGTTGTTGTTGTTTTTTAAAGATGAAATAGAGAAGACTTAAGCTGGATATACCAAGGTGGGGAAAACAACAGCACTGAAATACAGAAGTTCATAAGAAGCTACTATGAATAATTATTCACCAACAAATTGGACAAATTAGAAGTGGTTAAGTTTCTAGAAATATGCAACCTATCATATTGAAGAAAGAGAGAATCTGAATAATCTGATAGATTGAATCAGAAAAGTGCTAGCCACGTTCTGGCACAGATGGCTTCACTGATTAATTCTGCCAAACGTTCAAAGTAGAATTAACATCAAACCATCTCAAACTCTTGCAGAAAACATAAGAGGAGGGCACATTTCTGTTTTATCAGGTAAGCATTACCCTGAGACCAAAACCAGGTGTGGACACTACAAAAAAGTTACCAGCCAATAGCTCTGATGAATGCAGATGCAGAAATCCTCAACAAACTGTATTCAGCCAAATTCAATAGTACATAGAGATTATACAACCGGATCAAGTGGGATTTTTCTGTCTTTGCAGGGATGTAAGTGTGGTTCAGCATCCTGAAATCATTGTGATACACTGCATTAATAAAACGAAGGATGAAAATCATATGATCATCTCAGTAGATGCAGAAGGAGCATTTGACAGAATTCAGCATCCATTCATGGTATAAGCTCTCAAGAAACAGGACATAGTAGCAACTTATGAAACACAGTAAAGACCACATACGAACAACCATAGGTAACATCATACTTAATAGTGAAAAGCTAAAAGCCTTTCTCCTGAGATCAGGTGGACGATAAGAATGCCCAAGCTTCCTGCCTCCCCTGCTCGCCCCGCTACCCCCATCCCCAAGGAGCTGAGTATTCTTTACTTGGGCTGTATATCACAGTTGTTTTTGTAATGCGTAACCATGAGAAAAAGATGGTGTTCCTCATATTAAAGAAACAACCTCACCAATTTTGTTTGACATAATACTGGAAATACTAGCCAGAGAAATCAAGAATAAGAAAAAGTATTCAGATCAGAAAGGAATAGAACTTTTTATTGTCAGAGGTATGATATTATATGTTGAAAACACCACCAGAAAAAATCCTGTTACTAAGTTCACTAAAGTTGCAGGATACAAAATCAATATACAAAAATCAGTTGCATTTCTGTACACTAATAGTTATACAGTGGAGGTGATGAGCAGATTCAACAAGTTAGATCTGGTAGACACAGTGCCTGAAGAGCTATGGATGGATGTTCATGACATTGTACAGGAAGCAGTGACAAAACCATCCCAAAGAAAGAGTAATGCAGTAAGGCAGATGGAGGCTTTACAGATACTAATCGCTGAGTAAAGAAGAGAGATGAAAGGCAAGGCAGGAAGGGAAAGACAGACCCAACTGAATGCAGAGTTTCAGAGAATAGCAAGCAGAGATAAGAAGGCTTTCTTAAGAAAATGGTGTGAATAGAGGAAAACAATAGAATGGGAAATACTAGAGATCTCTTCAAGAAAACTAGACATACTAAAGGAACATTTCATGCAAAGATGGGTACAAAAAAGGATAGAAATGGCAAGGACCTAACAGAAGCAAGAAGAGACTAAGAACTGCTGTACAGTCTCACTCATTCCTCATGCTATGAAGGTAATGCCCAAATATTTCAGTTGAGGTTCCAGCAGTATGTGAACTGAGAACTTCCAGATGTACAGGCTGGGTTTAGAAAAGGCAGGGGAACCAGAGATCAATGCCCAACATCCAGTGTGTCATAGAAGAAAACAAGGGAATTCCAGAAAAACATCTACTTCTGCTTCATTGACTGCTTTAAAGCCTTTGACTGTGTGGATCACAACAAACTGTGGAAAATGCTTAAAGAGATTGTAATACCAGACCACCTTACCTGTCTTCTGAGAAACCTGTATGCAGATCAAGCAACATCAGTTAGAACTACCTGGAACAATGAACTGGTTCAAAACTGGGAAAGGAGTATGTTAAAACTGCATGTCGTTACCTTACTTACTTAATGTGCACAGTGTATCACGTGAAATGCCAGGCTGGGTGAATCACAAGCTGGAATCAAGGTTGGCAGGAGAAATATCAACAACCTCAAATATTCAGGTGATACCACTCAAATGGCAGAAAGCAAAGAGGAACTAAAGAGCCTCCTGATGAAGATGAGAGAGGAGGGTGAAAAAGCTGGCTTAAAACTCAACATTTAAAAAAATAAGATCATGGCATCTGGTCCCATCACTTCGTGGCAAATAGAAAAAAAGTGGAAACAGTGACAGATGTTATTTTCTTGGGCTCCAAAATCACTGCTGAAGGTGACTACAGCCATGAAATTAAAAGATGCTTGCTGCTTGGAAGAAAAGCTATGACAAACCTAGATACTGTATTAAAAAGAGACATCACTTTGCTGACAAAGATCCATCTAGTTAAAGCTGTGTTTTTTTCAACAGTCATGTACATATGTGAAAATTGGACTATAAAAAGCCTGGGTGTTGAAGAATTGATGCTTTTGAACTGTTGGTGTTAAAAAAGACTCTTGAGAGTCCCTTTAACAGCAAGATCAAACCAGTCAATCCTAAAGGGAATTAACCTTGAATATCCATTGGAAGGACTGATGCTGAAGCTGAAGCTCCAATACTTTGGCCACCTGATGTGAAGAACTGACTCTTTGGAAAAGACCCTGATGCTGGGAAAGATGAAGAACATGAGGAGAAGTGGGTGACAGACCATGAGAGATGAGATGGTTGGATGGCATCACCAACTCAGTGGACGTGAGTTTGTGCAAACTCCTTAGATAGTGAAGCACAGGGAAGCCTGGCATGCCCAATTTCCCCAATACTATTTACTGAACAGACTATCCTTTGCCCCATGTGATCCATGGGGTCACAAAGGGCTGGACACAACTTAGGAACTGAAGTACAACAACGGGGAACTATCAGAGAAATTAAGGATAAAGTCCCATTTACAGTTGCATCAAAAAGAATAAAACTCAGGAATAAATTTTACCAAGGAGTTGAAAGATATGGATACTGACGATTATAAGACATTGATGAAATAAGCTGAAGTATACACAAAGAAATGGAAAAATATTCTCTGCAGATGGAAGGGAAGAATTATGTTGCTAAAATGTTCATAGCACCCAGAACAATATAGATTTAGTGAATTCTTATCCAAAGTCAGCTGGCATTTTTCACAAAGTAGAAAAGCAATCCTAAAGTTTGTATGCATCCACAAAATACCCTAAATAGAGCACTCTTGAGAAAGAACAAAGCTGAAAGCACCACACTTCATGATTTTAAACTTTATTACAAAGATATAATAATCTAAACAGCATGGTATTAGCATAAAAATGGCCATGTAGACTAGTGTAAAAGAAGTGAGAACACAGAAATAAAACCACAGTTGGATGGTATATTAAGTTATGACAAAGGAGCTAAGAATATTGATTGGGCAAAGGATAGTCTGTTCAGTAAATAGTGTTGGGGAAATTGGGCAGTCACAGGCAAAGGAATGGCCTCGGCCTCCCGTCTTACATGATGCACAGAGTCAACTCCAGATGGACTGAAGCCTCGAACACAAACATCTCGCTCTAAGCCTCAGAGGCAAATGGGGTAAGCTGTCTCACGCTGGTCCTGGCGATTGTAAAATTAATATAAAAACAGAGGCGACAAAGCATGTTCAGCAAGTGGACAGGAGTGCATCAAGGTTAAAAGTCACATGCTATATCTTAAGTTTTATTGTGTTATGTTAAGGTCAATGGTATATTAGTAGAGCGAAACAAATAATATACAAAAGAAACAAGCTAAAAACCCCTAACCCTACCTTGTATTCATGAACTGATGTAGTATTTGAAAAATATAACATAGTTTTAAAATTTTTAGTTGAATTTAATGGAGGGGAAAAATGACATGAAACTTACATGATTAGTGAACTCGAGACTTGATCCTAAGAGGCTTTAAAATCATAAATATTTGATCCTAACAGCCTTCCAGTATGAAGTAAAATTATGGAAATCTTTAAAGACTGTGGACATATGAAAATAGGAAGGCTGATCTGAGAGTAGAACATCTTTACTGTAGAATGACTGACTGAGGTGACGTTCTCTTTAAGCAGCTTCTCCTCGTTCTGACCTCCTCCCAGTACCTGGTGTCCATCATCAGTTTGTATTTTGTCTCCAAGGATTTATCCATCTTGATTCACTTCAGTGGAGTTGTGTACAGTATATGGTCTTTAATGTGTGACTTCTTTCACCTGGCAAGCTGATATCAGGGTCCGTCCGTGTTACAGCTTATGTCAGCTGTACACCAGTATTTTATGCATTTCCACAGCTGAGTCATAGTCCATTGTATTTATAATATGCTCGGATTCCCTGGTGGTTCAGACGGTAAAGACTCTGCCTACAGTGCAGGAGATTCAGGTGCAGTCCTGGGGATGGGGAGATCCCCGGGAGAAGGGAGTGGCACCCCACTCCAGGATTCTTGCCTGGAAGATTCCATGGACAGAGGAGCCTCACAGGATTTTCTTCTGCTTTTTGGCTTTTGAGAAAAGTGCCTCAAGAATTTATGTGCACATGTTCTTATCTGAGCTCCTGTTTCCAGTTCTGTTAGGTCTATACCTAGGATTATAATTGCTTAGTAATGGTGTAATTCTTTATTTATTTTTCTGAGGAATCACCAAATTGTTTAACACAGGGGCTGTCGCATTTTATAGTCCCACCAGCAATGTATGAGGGTTCCAGTTTCTCCATATGTTATTGACACAGGTTATTTTCCATTTTATTTGAAAATTAGAATATGATACTGATAAATGACTTGCAGCAAAATAACACTGTAGAGAAATGGTTTATCTCCATTATTTCTTATACAGTGATTATACGTCAGTTCAGAGTATCTCTTAATTCTGCTTCCTGTCCCGGATTAACTGACCAGTAGAAATTGTTTTCCAGGAGAAAGAATTTCTACTGTTCTTCATTTTCTCAAAATCATACTATATTTTGCTTCATATTTATACTGTGGCTCTTTTTTTTTTTTTTCTGCTTGTGTTTTTTGTTTTTACCAGACTTTCTAATTACCATTGCTTCTGCTTAATGCTCAGAGGAAGTCGGTCTGTGCGTCTCCATTTATGGATAACACCGCAGTTGTACTTTTAGGCTTTAAAATGTATGATTTTAAATCATAAAATAATTTTTTTTGTAAGGTTACCTACTCTCTTGCTGAAGAAACAACATCACTTAACCTAGACCTTCTCTTTTAGTATGGATTAGAATTTCCTTGGCCTTTTGTTGAAGTATTGTCCTCAGATTTCTTTTCATTATATTCCTGGGTTAGTACTCAATGTTTGTTGTGTCCTATTATTACAATTGAAACAAATCTTCATAAAGTTAAATGATAAAAGATAAATTTTCTGAATTATGCATATTAGAAACTGGGGTTTTTTGTTTGGTTCTCACATTTGATTGACAATTTTGCTGGGTATACGTTTCTAGATATAAAATAATTTTCCTCAGAACTTTGAAGACTTTGCTCAGTTTGTTTCTAACATCCATTATTCTTCCTGAAGATTTGAACCCAGTCTACTCATTGAAAAGTTTTCTAAGAGATATCACAGTGAAAATGAAATAGAGAAAAATTGCTAACGATTTTGCTTTTTAGAGTAGAGAGGTTGATAAGAAGTAAGATAATGAAAACATGCAGCTGGTTAGGTAGTGGGGCTGTGAAGGAAAACAGACCCAGAAGAGGAGGATAGAGAGTTAACCTCACAGGGAGACTGGTGTAGATCACATGGACAGTCAGGGGCGCCTCCCCTGGGAGGTGGCAGTGGAGTCACTGAAGCTGGCACTTCAGTGCAGATGAGGAGGTAAGCAGTGCAGGCAGAGCTGCTCAGGCTCTGATGGAGGAGTGTTGCTGATGTGTCCAAGAATCAACCGAGTGGCCAGCGTGACTGCAGCAACTTGAGAGTCCAGTTCTGTTCAGTTGCTCAGTTGTTTCCGAATCTTTGCGACCCCATGAATCACAGCACGCCAGGCCTCCCTGTCCATCACCAACTCCCAGAGCTTACTCAGACTCATGTCCATTGAGTCAGTGATGCCATCCAGCCATCTCATCCTCTGTCGTCCCCTTCTCCTCCTGCCTTCAATCAGAGTCTTTTCTAACGAGTCAGCTCTTCACACCCAGTGGCCAAAGTATTGGAGTTTCAGCTTCAGCATCAGTCCTTTCAATGAACACCCAGGACTGATCTCCTTTAGGATGGACTGGTTGGATCTCCTTGCAGAGATCCAAGGGGCTCTCAAGAGTCTTCTCCAACACCACAGTTCAAAAGCATGAATTCTTCAGTGCTCAGCCTTCTTTATGGTCCAACTCTCACATCCATACATGACTTCTGGAAAAACCATAGCCTTGACTAGATGGACCTTTGTTGGCAAAGTAATGTTTCTGCTTTTTAATATGCTGTGTAGGTTTGTAATAACTTTTCTTCCAAGGAGCAGTTCAGTTCAGTTCAGTTTCTCAGTCGTGTCCGACTCTTTGTGACCCCACGGACTATAGCACGCCAGGCCTCCCAGTCCATCACCAACTCCTCGAACTTACTCAAACTCATGTCCATTGAGTCAGTGATGCCATCCAACCATCTCATCCTCTGTCGTCCCCTTCTCCTCCCGCCTTCAATCTTTCCCAACATCAGGGTCTTTTCAAATGAGTCAGTTCTTCATATCAGGTGGCCAAAGTATTGAAGTTTCTGAATCAGTCCTTCCAGTGAATATTCAGGACTTATTTCCTTTAGGATGGCAAGTGTCTTTTAATTTCATAGCTGCAGTCACCATCTGCAGTGATTTTGGAGCTCCCCAGAACTAAATCTGTCAATGTTTCCATTATTTCCCCATCTGTTTGCCATGAATTGGTGGGACCGGATGCCATGATCTTAGTTTTCTGAATGTTGCCTAGTAGGGATCAAAGGAGAGCAGTGACTGGGAGTCTAGGCCTTTAGAGATATGTACTTGGCTTTTATACTGAATGAGATTGGAAGCTATTGGAAAGTAAGTATCAACATCTGATTTATAGTTTAAAGGAATTATATGCTTCCAGGTTGAGAAGCAGCTGTAACGGGAGCAGGGACAGAAGCAGAGGGTCCATGTAGAAGGTTGGAAGTAAGAGAGCATTGTGGTTTGAACAACAGGACTTACCGATGGATTGGATTTGAGTTATGGCTTTTGAGATTTGAGATATGAAGAATGGCTTCAATTGTGTCTTTGGTCTGAATAAGAGTTTTATTTAATGATGAAGGGGGAGGTTATAAGAGAAGCATACTTGGGGGAGAAGGTCAGGCGATTGGTTCTGGAAATGCTAAGTTGAAGAAGTTTATTATACATTCAAGTGGAAAGGTCAAGGAGACAGATCCTGTCCCAGAGTTCAGGGGAAAGATGAAAAAAAAAAACACCTAAAAGTCATCAGCTGTAGATGGTATCTTTAAAAGTCTAATATTGATGCAACCTGGTAGATACAGCTAGAGACGGTTGAAGGCCTCCACTTTGGGGCACTTTAAATGAAGCTGTTGGAGGAAAGGAATTAGTGCAGGAGGCAGGGAAGAAAACCAGTTAGGTAAGAGGAAGACGCTGGCTTTCGGAGTATCTGACAGCCAAGGAAGCCAAGTGATGCAAATGTATCAAGGAAGTGGAGTGATTGTCAGTGACAAACAGTGCTGAGGTGTGGTCACATGTGAACTGTGAATTGATTGTTGGAGTCATCAGTGGGAGGACAATGGTGACTTTGAGAAGGGCAGTTTCAGTGGAGGACAGAAGTCTTACTGGAGTGGGTTCAAAGTGTAGTGGTTTTAAATACAAGGTGGAGTGGGGTCAATGTGGAGTGAGGTCAAGGTGGATGGAGTAGCTTCAGGGTTGACTGGGAGGAGAAACATGAGTGGCGGCTTAAGAGGGATGCTGATCAAGAGAGGATGTTTTATTTTAGAAGAAGAGAAGCAGCATGCATCAGTATTGAGAATGCCCTAGAGAGGAATGAACTGGTGATACAGGAAATAGTAGAGAATTGCTGAAGCGAGGTGCACGTGTGGAGAGATGAGCCTTCTATAGGCACATGGGTGGTTTATCCTCAGTAACAGGAAGGAAGGAAGCATGCACAGCATAGCTCCGTCTGTGGAAGTCTGTGTTCGAGCTTTGTGTTACTTCTGGATGGTCACGCACCACAAGCATCACAGTTCATCCTGGCTGCCTCCCACTTCCGGCTAGTCATGCACCAGAAGCATCGTGGCTCGCCATGGCTAGCTGCCTTAGACTTCTCCTTTTCAGCTTACGCCTTTGTGGTTTTTATTTTGGCAATGTAAATCAATGGTCATTTCCAGTTTAGAAATTTTGTGTCTTAAAAATATTATATTACTGTAAGAAAGACATACAACACGGATTTATGAGTGATTCACGTCTTGAAACTTTTGAAAATTCTCAAATGTGTAGATATTTCTGGAGTATGTTCCAGAAAACTACCAGTCACATTAAGATCAGAAGCGGAACTTTCTCACACTAGCCATAGGCAGCTTGTGGTTCAGATTCACTTACCAGGAAAATGACAAGTCACTTCATGTTCTGGATTGCTTGAACACAGGTAAAAGCCTGGATGCAAACATCTGTGAATGTCAGGAGTCTGTTGTGTTCCTTACATCTCTTCCAGTCACCTCAGCCCGGGTCAAGAAATACTGGATGCAGTGATAGCTTGAGAGTCCCAGCATTTTTTTCTTGGTAAAATGTGATCTCTGGGATCACTCTCCTTTGTTTCTGAAATAGAATAATGTTGCTCTTCCTACTCATTCTTTTTTTAAGTTAGCATTCATGTTTATCTATTCGGCACTGGGTCTTAGTTTTGGCGTGTGGGGTCTAGTTCTCTGACAGGGACCAGATCCATAGCCCCTGCTCTGGGAGCTTGGATTCTTCGCCACCGAATTCCCAGAAAGTCCTGTCCTCCTCCTCATTCTTGCTCAAGAGCCCGGTTCTTAAGAGCAGTGCTACTTCCGCTCTAGCTGTAGGACCTGCTCGTGCTGTCTTGGGACGTGATTCCCGAGGCTCGTTTGCTGTTCTCCAGTGCAGTGCAACTTACGTTAGGAAGGGTAGCGGGTGGGAAGGGCAGCAGAGTTATAGCTGGCCCTTAAGCAAGGCAGATTGGAACTGCATGGGTCCACCTGCACATGGATGTTTTTCAATAGAAATTAGTAAATAGTAGTACACAGTCCGTGATTGGTTGAATTCTCAGATGCCTAGCAATATTGGATACAGACAGCCAACTGTAAATTATACTCAGATTAACCCCTGAATTATTCAAGGGTCAATTGCAATTGTGAGACCAAAAAACTGACTAACCTTGTGCTTGCTTTTTCTCACAGTACCTTTAGTGAATCCCTCTTGGGTTTAAATAACTAATTTCTATTCTTTACTGACCCTACCTTTTCCAAAAACCTGGAACAGTCCCTTGGTCACTCGACTGGAAGACCCTGTGAGTGGTCTCTCCTTTATATGCACACGTCTGCTTGTCTTCCTCGGGCGTGTGCGCTGAGGGTCGGTGTGTCTGGTTTACCTTCAGTGTACTTGGTTCCCTATGGGAGCACTAGCTACTACAGAAGTACTGATTAGAGATAAGGGGACTTCAGCTTCTGATAGCTTTATTCTGGTTCCTTTTGAAGGCAGGGTTTATCTTATTGCATTTCCCTTTAAGTGAAAATGCAAGTTCACGCTCATTTTTCGTTGGTACGTGCCCACACTGTATCCTGGCCTGACACGTGACATTAAGTGTTATTTGTGCTGTGTCCACCCAGTGCTCCATGGCTAATGCCTCTGAGGAGGGTCTTCAGGGAGCGCTCCTTCCTGTGGTATGTCACAGACTGCTCCGCCGTCTTCCTTGCAGAGTCCCTGTTACATGACTTTATTATTTGACGCTGTTTCCCTTGTCGTCTCCTTCCTTGGGTGTCTCATGTGCATTTTTCCAGTAGGCTGCCATTTTGTTGTCTATGACTTTGCTTCTCTGTTCGGGTTGTTGACTTAAGCCGGCTGCAGTGACTTTCCCATTATAAGTACAGGTTTGTTTTTTAAAAATCCCAGCTATCTCATTCTGACACACTTGTGTTCCTTTGCAAACCATTAGTGAAGGCCATTCCCCAACCTCCAAGTCTGTCCTAATAGTTTTTCTAGGTTAAGCAAAACAGTTATTGTCTCTGTGAGGTTTTATGTTAGTGGCATATTTTGAGTAACACTTAAGGATGGTTTTTCTTCAATATTTTCATTGCACTAAAAAATGTTAAGTGAAGAAGTTTGGGAGTGTCAGGAAAAGGTGAAAGGACAGTGCTCTATTCATAAACTCTGAAATGTCATCAGCTTTTGGAGTAGCTGCTGCTGCTGCTGCTGCTGCGTCGCTTCAGTCGTGTCCAGCTCTGTGCGATCCCATAGACAGCAGGCCACCAGGCTCCCCCATCCCTGGGATTCTGCAGGCAAGAACACTGGAGTGGGCTGCGATTTCCTTCTCCAATGCATGAAAGTGAAAAGTGAAGTCGTTCAGTCGCTCAGTCGTGTCCGACTCTTGGCGACCCCATGGACTGCAGCCTACCAGGCTCCTCCGTCCATGGGATTTTCCAGGGAAGAGTACTGGAGTGGGGTGCCTTTGCCTTCTCTGCCTTTGGAGTAGAACCAATTTGAATTCACCTGTTCATCTGATCAATAAGTATTTATTGACTGTTTACTCTATGGCAGGTACTCTGCTAACATTTAAATATGTCATTTTATAATGTTCTCCTTTTTAAATTGGATGATGTAAGGAGAATCAAATTTTCTTTTTATTTTTTTTGCCAAGATCATTGTGAGTTTTTCTAGGTTTTCTGTGTACACATATCAGCAGACATAACTCTCACTTTTTGGTAATGGAGAAACTGCCAACTCTAGATAAAAATGAAATGTGGAAAATACAGAATCTGCTTTGCTTTCTCTCCTCCTCATTCACTTTTACAAAGACACATGCAATGGTGAACTCACCCAGCACTTTGACCTGCTCTTCCTTGCAGTTCTTCTGGTCTCTTTGGAAACTGGTAGACTTGAAAGGAACATCGTGAACTGGAAGGGAGAAGTTAGATGAACATATAGTTCAGTTCAGTTCAGCTGAGTCACTCAGTTGTGTCTGACTCTTTGCAACCCCATGGACCGCAGCACACCAGGCCTCCCCGTCCATCACCAACTCCCAGAGTTTACTCAAACTCACCTCCACTGAGTTGGTGATGCCATCCAACCGTCTCATCCTCTGTCGTCCCCTTCTCCTCCTGCCTTCAATCTTTCCCAGCATCAGGGTTTTTTTCTAATAAGTAAGTTCTTTGCATCAGGTGGCCAAAGTATTGGAGTTTCAGAACATATAATTAGACAAATTGAAAATGGGTCCTTTATTGTTGAGAGGTGACTATGTTTCTATATTACATAGAAGTTTGAAGGTTTTATTTTAGATTATTCCTGTTTAAGAATACTTTGTAGTCTGTGAACAGCTGATCCATTTAAAGGGGATTTTAAAAATTCTTTAATTTATAATGATTTGACCATTATGATACAAATATTTTATTACTGTAATAAAATAAGTTTTCTGTTGTTAAAAGCATATTTTAAAAATTTTACAAATGACTGGAGTTACTTAATTTCTTCAGTATATAGGGAGTATTGACTGAAGATATTCTTGAAAGCCTAAATTACTTGGAATATATATGAAACCTCTCTTATGTACTTCTGTTCAAATGTTACATATTTTTGGATCATTTACAGTATAGACTTTAAGTTTGAAATTTTACATTTTAGTCTTATAAAGTCTTATGCTGCTGCTAAGTCACTTCAGTCGTGTCTGACTCTGTGTGACCCCATAGACGGCAGCCCACCAGGCTCCCCCGTCCCTGGGATTCTCCAGGCAAGAACACTGGAGTGGGTTGCCATTTCCTTCTCCAATGCCTGAAAGTGAAAAGTGAAAGTGAAGTCACTCAGTCATATTCGACTTGTAGCGACCCCATGGACTGTAGCCTACCAGGCTCCTCCAACCATGGGATTTTCCAGGCAAGAGTACTGGAGTGGGGTGCCATTGCCTTCTCCGATAAAGTCTTATAAAGACTAAAAATATTTTTGTTAGTACTATTGGAACTAAAACTAAATAATTTTATCCACATAATTGTCCTTCAGCTGTAGCTGTCAGGAATAAAATTCCTTGAAATAAGTAGTCATTTTTCCATTTGAAATAACCATTTAAAAATATTTTTCATCTGATAACATGTATTTTAGTTTTTATAAAGAGCACAGAGAAATTGAACTCGTTAGGTAACTAAGGAGGTTATCAGTTCAATATCAGTAGTATGTTTGATATTATTAGGCTGAGGATATTTTATAATTAAAAAATAGGTTTATTATTGCTTTTGTAAGTACATGTGCTTTTGTTATATCTTATGTGCTAATCTAATTTCTTGTTGAAGTCACCGATTAAAAGGGAATTGTGAACCAGTGAGGTTCTGAAACCTTGACGTGATTTTAATCTGATAACAAATGGGTTTAAGTTCATGTACTTTCAGTTGTTGGCAACAAATCTATACCTGTATTTTTTGGATTTATGAGGATAAGTCCTGCTTTGGCAATCTTGTAGATCCTCAGGAGAATAGTTAAACAGTGATTAATCATTGTTTCTTCACTGAGTGTGCAGAAAAGAATGGAAAAGCTGCATTTCACACTTCTGAAGCAATTAATCCCCATGATCTTAGCCAGGTTTGTCTTGTAGATAAGTCGGGATACAAAACGCTACCTAATTTATCAATGTATGCATGCCATAAAGTATAAAACACACAATTTATTTCATATCATTTATAGTCAAATGTAAAAAAAGAGTGACTTTGCCATATCCAAGAGTGTTTCCTACATTGCCTTCATATAAGCTAAGTACCAGGGATTACAATGGGATTCCTGTTTATTGTGCACATCTGGTGCAGTCACTATGCATTTTCTCATTCACTTGCTGGCATTTTTAGTGACTGTGGCATAAATCACCTTGCTAATCAGAAACATAAGTGACGGGAAGTCATCTCCTTTTTTTGAACAATGGGAAAAAACATATGGCTTCTTCGACAGGACTTGGCTGTTATACTATTTATGTGGCATTATATTCTGTATTTAGAATTTCATATTAATTGCATGGTTTGATTGAAGGCATTGAACACCCAGGGCTTGTGGTCAAAGTATTTATTTTGTATCCATTTTCATAACAAGTAAACAAAATAGGGTAAAATTACATGCTTTGTATTAATTTTATTTTTAATAAAAGCAGTTTATTTATTTAAAACTGTGAACAGTTTTAAAATTAAGACAAATTGAAGAAAATATATATTTGAAAATATGTGAATGTTTCTATAGATGCATAGATATAGTAATTACAAGTTAGTTTTTAATTACACCTATTTCAAATCACCACACAGAATAAAAAATTACTGTCCTTTAAATACTAAACCATAATTGACAGTAGTTTGCTTTTCTGCAAGTACTGTTATTTCAGGATGGGTTGCATTTTATGATTAACTGCTGTCCATTAGAACATACACTGTATATGCTACAGCTGAAAATGCATAGCTGAAAGGAGTTTATGCATGCACTGCTGACTTCAAAGTAGACGCCCTCAGTGAATTTGGTGCTGTTTGTTGCAGAATGCTTACTCTAGATTCGGAGGTTTTCCTGTTTCCCTCAGTAGGTAACTTAATTCTCAAAAGGCGTTGAATACAACGGCCTTTCACACTAACCTGACTTTAATACTTTACCTTTCTACCCCTTCTCAGCATCCCTTTTCTTACTGGTGGGTGGCAGGAGAAGACTTATTTTGAGTGTGTGAATTTCAAAGGAAATTTTATTTGTTGAGAACTTTAAAGTCTTTTAAAGGTTGTTTTCCATGTTAGATTTGCCTATAAATTAGTGAGGTCAGTTTTTAAATAAGTGTATCAGAGCCTGTTTATTTAAATGTGTGTTATTCTCTTTGAAATAGTCCCCTTGGGAAGATGTGTACATGATCCATTAATCAAAGTATTTTAGCAATACCTCTTTTCAAAATCAGTGGAATTGATGTATAGCTGCCCAAAATGGATATTTTGAAGGGAGATAAGATTCATTTTGTGTATGTATGTGCTAGTATTTTTGTTTAAAATCAATCAATCAATCATAATGGCTTGTATTGCAGCCTGTGTATATCTTGTAGATAATTGGACTCTCTGAATAGAAATAGAGTTTTAAAAACCTGCCTGAATTTTAAATAAATGATCATATTTATCCATTTTGTTTCAGAAGTCTTTTATATTATTGTCTCAAGGACCACCTGCAGTAGGAGCCCACAAATTGAATAAATACAACATAAGGAGAGGGTGTTTTCCCCCATGATGTCCTGGCTCATTTCACAAACGCCACCGTCCAGATTCTCTGAGGGAGTAGTGTGCTGTTATATAAAGTATATTTATAACTGAAGTGAGGCCTTCTTTCTAGATTAGAATTATCCAGTGCTTAAAATTACCTGAAGTCTACAACTGAATTGAGGCTTTCTTTCTAGATTAAAATTATCCAGTGCTTAAAATTACTTGAAATCTACACTCTACAGTAGTGCTTCAATCCTTGTCCATTTTTATTTTCTTTATTCTTTTAAAACCTCTTCCCCTCCCTCCCTCAAATATCTGTTTTAAAAAGATTGAGTTGTATTTGTTGTAAAGATTAATTTTTAAAGTCATAAAAATTAAAACGTGTGTGTGTGTATATACACACATATTTTTTCTTTACCATAATATAAAAATTCTAGGAGGATTGGTTGTTAAAATCCCCAAAATACGCAATTTATGAGATGGCTAAAAGTATCAAAATAGATTAGAAAAAGTAAGGAGCTCTATTTTTAGTGACTGAACACTTTGGAATTTGTTAGTAATGGAGCTTTCAGGAAAATTTTCTGTCATAAAATGCTTGTGGTAAGAAATACATAATCATAAATTATTTGCTTATTCATCATGTTTATAAAGCCAAGGATTTAATTTCTAAGTGTATATATCAAGTTTTGAGTGAAATTGAACTGTCGGTAATATTTATATTCATTAAACATTTTCTTTAAAAGTTTGCTTTTTGTTTTAGAGAATTTGCATTATTTTTCCTAGTCTGTTCTTTGTCTTATTTACATTTCCTGCTCTGTTAGTGCCTAATACTCTCTAATGTAGAGTCTGAATCTGGTGTGGAACTTGCCAGAAGAGTTCTTGTTCTTCCCTTGTGTTCTCATGGCATGAAGAATGGACCCTGTCTTTGCAGGGAAGGGCTTCTGGTGTCCCCAGGCAGGTGGGTTCCTGCTCGCGGGCCTCTCTCTGGCCACTGTCTCCCCCCTGGTGTTGATTCAGGAGCGCCTTGGGAATCCCAACTGATGGGAGGCCTACCACTGCCCGACAGTGCGGGGCAGGTGACGGGAAGCTGCCGGCCTAATCATACTGGAGTTCAGATACAAAGGTTAATTTGTTAAAGAATTCCCCAAAAGGGAGGCTTTCATTTGTCAGCGGGAAAGCTGCTTTGAGTGACACATTATTTAGGAGTTTTAATGGAATATAATAAGTATGAGAAGCATGGAGCACGAAGAAGCATTGCATGTTTTGAAAGTTGTATGTTTTTAGTGTTTAAGACTCGTTCTGGGTAGCATGTCCTCAGTGTGGGCTTTGCTTGTGCTCTTTGAAGGGGTTCAGCCACATCTTTGCTGTGTAGGAACAAAGTGGAATTTCTTCTAAAAAGAAAAGGAGTAAAGAGCCAGACGTGGCGATGCCGTCTCAGCTGCTGAGGAGGAGCGTTTTGGAGTTCGGCAGGGGTCTGTTCTGCTCTCTGGTCTCGACCTCTCCGGCCTGGTGTCAGTGGAGCTGGAAGAATACTTGAGCTGTGAGAAGAAGACGTTTAGAAAGAACAAGAGAATAAGGAGAAGCATCATGAGATGCTTGGGGACAAGCGGCACAGCACGTGTACGCTCTAGACTGAGAGAGAGCCCAGTGGAAGGAGTGCTTTCCCCTTTGCGAGCATCCCGAGTGCCGGTGTGCACGCACTGCGCTGTGCTGGCTGCGCGGGGAGCGCGGGGGCGCCCTGGGCGACAGCCGTGCTACTGGGCGACAGTGGCTCTCATGGAGCCGCGGGGAGGCGGGCCGCAGAGGGTGGGGGCCTGTGGGGGAAAGGCATCCCCCCATGATCAGCAGGACAGAGTGACCTCAGCACCTGAGCAGGGAAACAGGTGACGCCCACCCAAGCTCAGTGTGGAGGGACCGGAACCAGCACCTCAGAGAACCCCCCGAGAGGCACAGAGAGGGGTGACTGGTGGATGTGCCCGGGGAGGTGACCGTCAGCTGACTGATCTGGCTCCTGAACACACGTGAAACTCTTCAACAGGACTCCCAGAAATGTTGGGGAAGCAGTTTACAGGGGCCTGGCCTCCCGGACTGTGGGTTGTATTAGTCAGAGTTCTCCAGAGAAACAGAACCAAAAGGATCTACGTGTATAAAAGACGGAAATCAGCTCATGTGGCGTAGGAGCTAAGAAGTCCCCTGATCTGCTGTTTGCAAGCTGAAGAACCAGGAACGTCTGCAGTACGTGATTCATGATGTGTCCGAAGGCCTGAGAATTGGGGTGATGGCATGGGGGATGGAGGAAGGGACTGAATCCAGGCCTGAGTCCAAATACCTCTTCGTTAGCTCAGAGCTCGAATTTGCCCTTCCTTCACCTTCTGGCTCTGTTCAGGCCTTGGATGTGTTGGGTGATGGCCATTCATGTTGGCATCCTCACTCAGTCCAGTTCAGATGCTGATCTTTCACGGAGAAGCTAATCACACAGACACACTCGGAGTGATGTCTTGCTAGCTGCCTTGGCATCCCTTAGCCCAGTCATGTTGACATATAAAATTAACCATCACAGGAGGGAAGATGAAAACCAGCAAGTGTGAATTACATTTCTTTTGTAAAATAATTCACAGATTTATTGAGGTACTAAGAATCTTTTCTTTCTTGCTTTTTTGAAAAGATTTCTGTCCAGAAAAACTTTTGCTTATGTACTTATTACTCAAACAGTATTCTAGGATCAACAAGTTAAAATATGATTCTTCTTCTAGGAACTGGCAGTTTATAGAAGGGAGTGGCACTAAAAAAATTAACATCTAGTGAGAAGAATGAGATGATAGGGTCGCAGATGGGAGATTGTAGACTACAAGAAAAAAGTACTTAAAGCAGCTTGGAGGTGGGACTGTGGGCTGGCTCCACGGAGGCGTCCAGAGAAGGTACAGACTTGTGTGAGGCGTGTGAAGATACGCGCTTCAGGAGGAGGGAGGTGTTGCCTGCGGTGGCCCAGGGATGATTGCAAAGCTAAGCTGTATTTGGGGAATTACACATAGTTCAGGTTCGCGTGTTGGGTAATGTTGACACCTGAGGTTGTAGATATGAAGTCTAGTGTTTTGAAGAGTCTTGTGCATTATACATTAAGAATATGGGCTTTCTATCTTGGAGGTAAAAAGAAAAGAGCAGGGAAGACGGGGTAGAAAGAACCTCCGATTGCAGTGTTAGGCATTGTGACTTACTGAAGGAATTTAAGCCAGAGAGTGGTGTGGTCAGATTTGAATTTTAGAAAGAGCCCTTAAGTGACATTTAAGCATGTGAGTGATTGGAGGGAGAACTCAAGAGTCAGACTACTAATTAGGAGACTGTTGCAGTTTGTCAGGGAAGATTTGAGACAGCAGTAAGGGAGTCAGGAGTAAATCAGAGTGGGGAGTGGGTGAGAAGAAGGGGCTAATATAGGAGGTAGAATTGTTTGGGATTTAACCAGTCCGAGGTGAGAGGGTCAAGACGAAAATACAGGTACTTGGGTGTATCTTGGTGGTGTCTTTCCATAGATGATGAGCCCAACATTTTGAAGGGGAAGAGGATGACCTCTGTTTGGGCATATTGTTGATTAAAGTCTGAAAAGATGGAACAGGTCTGGGGCCAAGACTAGTGGAGGGATTGGTTCATTTTTACAGGAGGAGGGTGTTTTTTTAACTGATAATAGTAGAAATAGTAAAGTAGTGCATGTGACAATCCAGGTCCTCCGAGAAGCAGATGCTGAGATGGATACGGAAGCTTTAAGACATTTACTGGGGTGGAGGGAGACTTTGGGAGGTAAGGGAGAGAGAGGTCAGGAATGAGGTGGGAAAGCTGCAGACCACAGTGCACATGTGACGTCTGTGATGAGAGAAGAGGAGGGAAGGCAGGCCGGGGGAGAGTCAGATACCAGCGCCCTTTGGGGAGGTCCCAGCCCGCCTGGGGGTGAGGGCGGCAGGTGGGGGGAGAGCCCGCGCTGCCTGACCGTGGGCGGGCGCCTGGCGCTCTGCAGCGGTGGGCCCTCTCTCTGCGAGGGCGAGTGCCCTGCTGGAGCCCGCGGGACCGCGGGAGGCGCCCTTTCCAGCAGGTTCTCTCAGGGTGCCCCTCCCGACGGCCGCTGTGTCTCAGTTGGCCAAGGGGTGGAGGGACTTCCTGTTGGTTCATTGTGTCCTCTGCTTTCAGCACGTGGAGCAGGGAATCAGAAGGTGGCTGAGCCTGAGCTAGTGTCGGAGGCTTTTCAGGAAAGATGCAGCTGATAGACGCGGGGCGAGAGAGGACACAGTACTTGGAAGACCTCAGATAGTCTAGTTCCGTCTGATAGGGGAAGAAGGGACACTGGAAGGGGCGGAGGGGGTTGAAGTCAAAGGACTCACTTTCAGTGAGTTTGAAAGCACTTGTTCTGATTGAGGGACTAAGGGAGCTTCAGGATAGAGAGAATTGTGGAGATAAAATGGTGTATTCATTTAGATGAATAGCCAAACTTCAGGAAATACACATAAATTATACATAAATTCCATCATGTGAATTGAGAGTGAAATTTTAACCAACAAAAAAAAAAATGACAGTTATACATCATGTAATCACATTGTAGAATGTATGCATCATGGAATCATACACCATGCATAAGTATAAAAGTATCATAAATACTTAGCTTTAGTAGTCTTTTCTGCAAAGTAAAGTTTCAAAACCACTTGTCGAGTGTCTTAACTAAAGCTCACAGTTCATTTTCCCCGAAGAACTTGGTTTTCTGTGAGTTTTTTCATTCTATCTAGTAACCTTAGAAAATATTTCAATGTCTTTTTCTTTTTCTTTTCTTTGCAAAAGAGAAAAAATGAGTTCTCTCCTAAAGGGTTTGTGTCTTTATACTCCATAGGAAATTGAGAAGTGAGAAAACATTCAAAGCATGTATAGCTAAACATTTCTTGAACTGAAAGAAGTGAAGGTAAGGTAACAGTTTTGAATACAACCACTTTTCAGTAGCTGCTCTTCTGCAGAAGGGAATCAAGAGTGGCAACCAGTAATTGAGGTAATTAAAATACTGCAGTATGATGAATTGACAGAATGATGGACAGATACATGGACGTTGTGCTAAAGCAAATATACTAAAATGAACTGAAGATTCTAGGTGGGTGTTCACCTTTTCTGTATATTTGGAAGTATTTGTATAAGATGTTGAAAAAGTAGTATCATAGCATCTGCAACTTTGAAATGCTTAAGAAAGTGATGGTCTGATGGCTTGATAAGTAAATTATAAAACCACTAAAGTAAAACATCAATGTTATTAGAATCTAGGTGGTGAGTGTATGAATGTTGACTGTAACATTCTTGCAGACTTTTCTGAATTTCAAAAATTTTCAGAAGAAAATGTTGGAGGAAAAGTGTCATAAACAGAACATTGTTTGGCCTTAGCGATCAGAGTTCTAGTCACGTGGCCTGAGACAGGATGGAGGGGAGGAGTCTCACATAACAGTGCTGCTTTGAGAAGCTTGACTCATGTCTGCTCTGCAGTTTCCTCTCAAGCAACTGGCAAATGATAGTCATTTGGAAATGCCTCTGATGGTACTAGACTAATAAACTCCAAATTTAGATGTCCTCTTGGTTTTGAGTTAATGTGTTTAGAATTTCTGCACGTATGGGCATTTAATTATTTGATGCAACAGGGATGAGATGAGAGGTCAAGGTGCAAATGTTGATTATCAAGACTGCTCAATTTCACACACACTGTCTGTGCCCCATGTTCCAGAGCCTGGATGTTTCCTGACTCAGTCTCCAAGTTAATCAGAGCCTGAGCTCTGATCTACTGATGGAATCTTAGAACCATCTTTATGCAAAGGATAGAATTTCTGACTTTGTAGTACTTATCAAGGAAAACTTGATGGCCTTTAAAAATACTTGCATGTTGTAAATTGCATAAGTTCTTCAAAGGGGATTTACTGTATTCCTATCTTAAGTAGTAGTTCCATCTAAATATATGTATACCATACATCAGTGTGAAGTTTTTTGAATTATGTTAATTTTTATGTAGAATATATAGTAAGAATAGTAAATGTAAATCATTTTTTACTGCTAAATATATATTTTTATGCATATTGAGATAAATATTTACTACTTAGTATTCAGTAGTACCTTCCCCATTGATGACTTTCTTTCTCTTTGTCTTATGAAAGTCAGTCATTTTCTTATTTCTTTGTAAGAAATAAACTTAGGGTTCTGGCCCATTTGAACTTTGGCCTCAAGTGCATTTATGAAGTACAGTCTCTTTTTTTTTAACTTGTTCTGTTTCATATGCAGGGCGGATAAAAATTACTGAACTTTTTATATTTATGTAAATTTATTTAAAATTGAATTCAAATTTACTACCATATGCCTCAAAGGCTAAACATAATATAGACTATTATAATCATTTATATAAATTGGTTTTAAAAACCAGTTCAATATGTTGAATCAATATGTCATGAATTTCATATCTATATAGTTGTCATCAGTAAATTCCGTGGCATGTACTTTTACAGCATACAGATCTTAAATAAAATTGAATAGACTTTTCTAGCCTGCATTATGGAATAACTTCTGTTTTCTTCCAGTTGACTGATTTAGTATTAGACAAGAACCATGCTATGTTTTGTATATCCATCAAATCAATTTTTAGGAAAGTTTTTCTCTCTCAGTAATACTTACTGACTGTCCTTCATTTGCTGTTCTTTGTGTGATACAGGATAACGTGGAAATAAATACTCACTTCAGAGGATTGTTCAAAGAGTGCTCTGCTTTTCTTTCTGTGTGTGTTTGCAAGTCTGTGGCTGCAGATCATTATGAAATTTGAGGGAAATGACAAAGCATCTTTAAATGCGTGTTCATCTGTGGATTTAGTTTGTGTGTTTTGTCAGATACTGAGAATATATTCACTTACCTGTTTTTCGAGCAGATATTTGATTTTTTTTCCATGTATAAAATTTATAGAAACTTTGTTCTTTAAAACATGTATGTATACACTATTATATTAATTGTTGAAGTACAGTTGATTTACAATTTATGTTAGTTTCAGGTAGATAACATAGTAATTGAATTACAGATTATACTCCATACAAAAGTATTGTAAAATATTGAATATCTCCATGCTGTACATTACATCTTTATAACAAATCTGTTTATTTTTTGAAATTAAAAAAGTATCTTCATATTCACATAGTTAGGCATCACTAATATACTCTAGGGTTCAAGTGTTCTGTAATTCACATGAGTGAAAATTTCAGCACTAGTACAGTATTGACAACTTTTGGAAAGGATATATATAAGGAAATATTGGGAGACAAAAACGGGCAAACTTATTCTTGAGCAGACCCTAGAATAAGAGTGATGAGTTATAAAATAGTAAATATATTTCCTATTGTCAAAGTGGGCTTCCCAGTGGTAAAGAATCCACCTGCCAATGCAGGAGACACGGGTTCAGTCCCTGGGTTGAGAAGATCCCCTGGAAGATGAAATGGCAACCCACTCCAGTATTCTTGGAAAATCCATGGACAGAGAAGCCTCATGGGCTGTAGTCCATGGGGTTGCAGAGTCGGACCTGACTTAGAGACTAAGCACGCAGTGTCAAAGTAGAAGAGGAAGCTCTTTTATTCTTAAATGCAGATCTTTTTATGATTAAATTTTATATCACCTAAATTCTGGTGAAAATTTCAAGTGTAGGAAATTTGACATAAGCAGGCGTTACATACTTTTCATTGGCCTTGAATGTTAAGCAGTGCATTATATTACTGTTTCTGTGTAATTATAAAAATAAAGTAATTTTAATATAACCTAGAAGTTAACTGCTATTTAATGCTTAACAAAGACATATTTAATGACAGTGTTCTCTTTTCATAACCAACCTGTGTTAATATATTTGACCTGCCATTTTTTATGTTTATGAAGAATTAGAATAACTTATTTTTAAAAAGAGTGATATATACCCTTTTTAGGGATTTGTCATTTTCTCTGTTTGCTCAGTATAAAATGGCAATTTAGTATATTTCTTATATTCTCTATAGAATTTATTTTCTTAAACAAGTGCTTGTTAAGGTCATTTTTCTGAATCTTTTCTTCATGCATTAAAAATTAGTGAAACATGGAAAAAACGGTTCACCTTTAAGTGGTCATCTTTCTAAATGCTCCCTCGAACATTATTACCGAAGTCTTCTATATTCTGTGAAGGGAACAGATAGGAAGAAAAGAATTAGTATCCTGTCTTAACTCATTATTTTGATTCAGTAGGTCAGGGTCTTTAATTAATTTTGTGTTATCCTAGAATTTTATACCTGGATCCTTTTTGTCCTTCTGGCCTTTTTTTACTTTTGTGTGGTTTTTGCCTTGTCAAATATAGGTATATTTTGTTTATTTAAACCAATTTCTCATTGTCTTTGAGAAGCATTGAAAGCTGAAGACTCGAAGTAATTTGTTTTCAGTGTGTGTATTTACTGCTGTGCTGTATATACATTTTATATTTATGTCAGGAAAGGGTTGCAGAGGGGTGCTTTGGAACCACCTTTTCAGCTCTGAATAGCTATTGTGTACATATGGTAAGGTACTGCTGCTTAACAATTAGTAACTGCTTTGATGAAACTAAATTACATGTTTAAGTTCCCATCAGGAAGTCGCTTCACATATCTGTATTAATGTATTCAAGGCTCGAGAAGGAAAGTTAATTTTCCAGCTTAAATATTTAATTCAAGCTTAAAATTTAGTCTGTAATTAGAGCTCCCAAATGGCAGGAACATGGAGTATTTGTCCATTTTAATTAGATTGTTGTTTACCTATTAATTATATATCATATCTTGTCATATAGTTTTGATGGTAACAGATGGTGCTAGGAGTTAGTAAGGGTTTGAACAAAATAAGATTCCACATGATTTATTAAGTTGCACTTTATTAGTGAGTGGTCTGCTTTAGTCAGGGTATTCTCCCAAATAAGAACTGTGCAACATTTCACTAATTTTCATAGTTATTCTTTTGTAGAAATGTTGAAGATTAAGTCTGAGACGGTGATGTCTGTTTAGAAACAAAGTGGATTATTTCAGGATTCTTTCTTTTTAAGGAGTATGTATTGTCAGTTCTTTAATTGGTATGAGGTTTGGTGCATTTTGCTAAGATAGCATCAGGGAATCAGAATTTTATTTATTGGTAAAATTGTCGATGTAGGGAATGTTTGTATATATGATAATGGTTTAAGTTCTGAGAAATAATAGGGTGATGATTCAATTGTTTATTTCAAAGACATTCCTTCTCTGCCTATTGAATTTTTAACAGGAAGACAAGATTTTTTGTTTACCAAAATATCTAAGAGCAGACTCTGGTGCCTAGTGAAGTTGATTTGCCAGATTTTCATACTCAAAGAGTTAATGTCAACTAAATAGAACGGCCTTCTAAGTCTGCTTATAGAAGGTTTTATTAGTTTTTGTGTTAGTGATTCAGCTTCCTAAAATGAGTTACTTACACAAATGCACATATGCAAACATGTATAGAGAGAGAAAAAAACCCAGAGTGGAGAGAGACAAGGGGGGAAGGGAGAGAGGGTTAAGTTTTTAATTTTTTAATCTTATATAGTCTGTTTGAAGTTTATTCTAGTCCTTAATATCATTAACTTAAAAGTACATTTGGTTGCCATTTCTTCAGGTTCTTAGGCCATAAACCTTGGTCAGTGTTTTACAGCAGAAGTTAAGTGATAGGCCCAGCCCCACTTCTGCCTTCAGTGTTCACTCTGGAGGGGCCTCCTGATCTGTATCAGATCTTCAACAGGATGGCCTTCTGTTACCCATGTTACCTTCAGAAAGCAGCATTGTTTGGGTTTGTTTTATTTCATTTTTATATCTTGGTTTGTCTCCACTTAAACCCTGTCAATTGTTAGAAATGTCTTTTGGTGTCATAACTAATTCGTCATGATGGGGTGGTGTTTTAATGTCGAGTGTACGATTCCACGTGTAACTGTAGACTGTTACAGATCTGTGATACAGGACTCTTTAAGTGTATGAAATGGCCATGTAACTGGAATGATCACTGTAATGAGGCTTTAGTTTCATGGGCTTTTCCCCCTAGAATGTTGAGTGCTTAAATACTAATCTCAGATTTTGTGCTATAATGTTACAATATAGGAAGGATGCTGTGTTACATTTATAGTAATTAAAGAGAATATCAAAGGAGAAAATTATTATTTAGAATACATGTAGCTGTAGTTTGAAAGTTTGAATTTTAGCATTTCTATTCCTTGTGAAACTGTGGTATTATATATTTTTTAGCAAAATTTATCAGATGTAACATGGGCATACTTCCACACAGAATAGAAAACTAAATTGAAATGTATAAGCGAAATTAAATTAATTGCTAATTAATTTTAAATGAAAGAAAAGACAGTTATCTTTTATAAAGGAATGAGATGATAACTTGATTTCTTTGTTTCTAAAGCATATGAAATATACAAAAGATATATTTTGTTTTATCTGGAGAAATAATGAATGAATGAATGAACAAATAAATGATTGTTGATTTTTAACAGAAATAGAATGTGAAAACAGAAATGGTATTTTATTTTAGCAAAGAGATTTTCTTTGGGGTTTTTTATTTTCCCCCAACCCTTGGCTACCACTTTATCCCTTGGGAAGACCTTTATTTCAGTCACCAACCATGTACATATATAACTTTTCCAAAGAAAGTGGCAATACTGATTATTTTTCTGGCATTACTAAGATTCTTTCTTTCTTTCTTTAAAATAGCAGTATATGAATACTAGCAAAATGTGGCTGTTGATAAATCAGTCTTATTCCTTGATACTGATTTAAACCTCATTGGATTTTTGGACTCTTTTATTTTCTTTTTTTTCAATCAATAGTAGGGTATCACTATGCAGTGTGATAGGTTCAAAGTTAATACAATGTGTAAGAAGGGTGTTTAAGAGTTAAGAACTCATGAATTAACTGTATGGACGCTAATTTTTTTTAAGTACAGAGTTTAAAAAAAAGAGCATTTTCCTGTGCTGAGTGCTTCAGACAGAGATGCAGATTGGATGAGGTACTCGTCGCTGATGGCAGGGCACCCCCAGCGAGCCGAGAAGCCTGGCGAGGAGAGTGGGTGGGTGAAGACTGGAAGTGTGTGAGAAGTGCTCAGGCTTCTCCAACACCGCTTTACACTGCTCTGCTCTTGCTTTTCTGTTTCTTTTGAACAATATGACCTTGACTGGAACTCCTACCGAATGTTACTTCAAGATTCAGTTCAAATTGTCTTTCTTCTGTCAGATGCCTTAATTTACTCCCTTCTTGGCACTTGGCTTATACTCTTGCCGTGGAATTAAAATACTTGTTTACACTTCTGTGTTCTTTACTGTCACCTCTTGTGGCTTAAGGGCAGTATCTGAATTATATTTTTGCCCCTAGTGTTTTTAGCACAGTGAGGGGTCATAATAAACTCTGGTTGAAGGAATGAATAAAAGCATTTCATGTCATAGGATGTGGCTGTAATAAGAGTTAGAATGCTATGGATCTATGTGGGCCCTTGTGAATTTTTTTTGACTTTTAAATAACTTCTATTTTTTTTTTTAAATAAAATGTCTGGGAGGATAAAATGTCTGGGAGGTCCATTTTATTCATTTTTTCCCACCCCCTCCCCCCCAAAATAAATGATTTTTAGTTTTTGCTGACATGTAAGCGCTCCATGTTTTTGGTAAAGATATTGTAGTTAAGCAATATGGAAGTGTGTACAGTTTAAAACTAATAATTCTTCCCCCAGAGATGGCCATTTTTTCTTGTTTGTATGTTCTTCTGGATTACCCTCCTTCCATTTTTAATACTTTTCTGTCTTTCTCCTCTTTTTTTCTTTTAAAAATTTTATCTATCTAAGCCCTTTAAAGGTGCTTTTGAAATATAGGTTCTTCATTGGAATTCTTCTCAGACTGCAGAATGTTCTTTGATAATTGCAGCAGACATTTTCAGTACTTCAGGTTGGACTTTTCTCCATTTTGAAATTTGTTTTGCTCTTGCTTCTGTGATACGGCACATTCCTGATTGTTTCTTGATTGATTACCATATCTCTTTGAGCTTCTTTTCCTCTGCCTGGTTTTTAAGTGTTTGCATTTCCAAGATTCAGTGCTTTTCTCCATCACTACACATTGCTCTTGACGGTATCGTCTGTCCAGAACTTCAGGAAGCAACTTCATGTGACTCTCGAGTTGACAGCTCCAGCCGAGAGGACTGTGGACCTCCACGTCCACTTACCTCACTATGTACGTTTACTGTGTATGTGATATTTCTGTACTTAAGCTTTCATGGTAGTTCTTCAGATTCAGCAGATCTACAATTAAATTTATTCTGTTCTTGCTTCATTTGGTCTTCTAGTTTTCATAGATTCAGTAAGTAAGATCTTTCTTTGCAGTGTGCAACCAGAAAACTCTTAATTATCATATGTATCCATCAACAAATGCCCCTGGGTCATATTCTAAAGTTTGATATAGTTATGGATCTATTTTGGAATTAATTTTGATCTGTTAATCTGTTTATTTCTCCTTATACAGACCTTACACTTTTAAATAACTACGCATCTAGTGTAGCTTTTCCATCTTGCAAAGCTATTTCCTTCATTGTACACTGCTTAAATAAATCCTAGGTGTGCTCAGGCAATTTAGGGCTTCAGTACATTTGTTAAGCCCGCCACTTTCTGCCTTCATAGTCCCTTTGGAATATCTGTTAGAACTGCATTAGAGGTACCGATTACTTTGAGGAGAATTTTTATCTTCCCAGTAACAAGTCTTCTCATCCAGGAACATGCTGTGCATCTTGATTTAATCAAACAGGTCACACGTTTTCTCCATCAGTGCTTTTCACAATGCATGAAAGTTGTCGTTGCTATCGTACTGGGATATTTCCTTTATTTTCTTTGTGGTTCATCTAGTGTTCAGTATAGTCACTGGCACTTCACTTTAATACTTAACTGAATTTCAAGCAGTTTTGGATATATTTTTTAAGTTTGTAGTTTTAAGCATTTTATAAATTAAAAACATTTTTAACTTATGTTTTTGCAGATAAATGACAGTTGTAAATTATAATTTTTTTCTTCCTTTTAAATTTTATACTTCTTGTTTTGTTTATTTGACCTATTGGGGTAGCTAAAATCTCCTTAACAATGTTTAACAAAATAGCCAATATCTTGACTATCAATTAAGAGAAATGTATGTATGTTTTACCATTATATCTGCTATTTGTGTTTCTTTTCCACCCTAACAGATGCTCTATTAAAGAATGGAAGGTGTTGGTTTTTTTTTTCTTAGGTTATTTTTTAATTAGGAATGAGTATTAACTTTTATCAAAGGTTTGCTACATTTAACAAAGTGATATTATGATCTTTTCTTCTTTAGCTTACTTAGAAAATCTATTAACTGATTATATAATATTAAATTGCCCTTGCATTTCTGGAAAGAACCCATCTTGGTCACGATATATTGTGAGTTCATTTATTCTTGTGCTCTCTTTGTCACGTTTTGGTGTTACAAAGTCATGCTAACATAAAATCACTTGGGACGTTTCCCTGTCTTACAGGTTATTTATAGTAGGAATTATTAACTACTTTCAGTTCAGTTTAGTCATGTCCAGCTGTTTGCAGTCCTGTGGACTGCAGTACGCCAGGCTGCCCTGTCCATCACCATCTCCCGGACCTTGCTCAAACTCATGTCCATGGAGTCGGAGATGCCATCCAACCATCTCATCCTCTGTCGTCCCCTTCTCCTCCCTCCTTCAATCTTTCCCAGAATCAGGGTCTTTTCCAGTGAATCAGTTCTTCACATCAGGTGGCCAAAGTACTGCAGCTTCAGCTTTAGCATCAGTCCTTCCAATGAATACTCAGGACTGATATCCTTTAGAATGGACTGGTTGGATCTCCTTGTAGTCCAAGGGACTCTCAAGACTCTTCTCCAACACCACAATTCAAAAGCATCAATTCTTTGGCACTCAGCTTTCTTTATGGTCCAACTATCACATCTGTATATGACTACTGGAAAAACCATAGCTTCTACTAGACAGACGTTTGTCTGTAAAGTAATGTATCTGCTTTTTAATATGCTGTCCAGGTTGGTCATAGCTTTTCATCCAAGAAGCAAGCATCTCCTAATTTTATAGTTGCAGTCCCCACCTGCAGTGATTTTGGAGCCTAAGAAAATAGTCAGCCACTGTTTCCACTGTTTCCCCATCTGTTTGCCATGAAGTGATGGGACCAGATGCCATAAACTTAGTTTTTTTTTTAATTTATTCATTTTTTAATTGAAGAATAATTGCTTTAGAGAATGTGGTCTTAGTTTTTTGAATGTTGAGTTTTAAGCCAACTTTTCCACTCTCCTCTTTCACTTTCATCAAGAGGCTCTTTAGTTCCTCTTTGCTTTCTGCCATAAGGATGGTGTCGTATGCATATCTGAGATTACTGATACTTCTCCCAGCAATCTTGATTCCAGCTTGTGCTTTAAAGTCCAGCATTTTGCCTGATGTACTCTGCCATATAAATTAAATAAGAAAGGTGACAATATACAGCCTTGATGTACTCCTTTCCCAATTTGGAACCAGTCTGTTGTTCCATGTCCAGTTCTAACTGTTGCTTCTTGACCTGCATACAGATTTCTCAGGAGGCAGATATGGTGGTCTGGTATTCCCATCTCTTTCAGAATTTTCCAGTTTGCTGTCATCCACACAGTCAAAGGCTTGAGCATAGTCAATGAAGCAGAAGTAGATATTTTACTGGAATTCTCTTGCTTTTTCTATGATCCAGCAGATGTTGGCAATTTGATCTCTGGTTCGTCTGTCTTTTCTAAATACAGCTTGAACATCTGGAAGTTCATGGTTCACTTACTGTTGAAGCCTGGCTTGGAGAATTTTCAGCATTACTTTGATAGCGTGTGCTGCTGCTGCTACTAAGTTGCTTCCGTCATGTCTGACTCTGTGCAACCCCAGAGACGGCAGCCCACCAGACTCACCAGAGTGGGTTGCCATTTCCTTCTCCAATGCATGAAAGTGAAAAGTGAAAGTGAAGTCGCTCAGTTGTGTCCAACTCTTCGTGACTGCAGCCCATGGACTGCAGCCCATGAGGCTCCTCCGTCCATGGAATTTTCCAGGCAAGAGTACTGGAGTGGGTGCCATTTCCTTCTTCAGATAGCGTGTGAGATGAGTGCAATTGTGTGGTAGCTTGAACATTCTTTGGCATTGCCTTTCTTTGCGATTGGAATGAAAACTGACCCTTTCCAGTCCTGTGACCACTGCTGGATTTTCCAAATCCACTGGCATATTGAATGCAACACTTTCACAGCATCATCTTTTAGGATTTGAAAGAGCTTTAAGGGTTGGTAAAATTTACCCATAGTGCCTTTGGTTGGGAGTGAGGGGTGTTGTGATATTAAAGGAAACTCCTTTACTACATTTCTAGTTATCTTCTAAAATGTTGAGTTGTCTTCTGTTTCTTTATAGTACAGTTCAGAGTGTGGATTTAGAAAACTCTCCGTTTCATCATCGTTCTTTTTAATTTTGTTTGGATCTTCACATTTTGGGGCACAAAGTTGTAGGTAGTACTCCTTTTAACCCCTGTATTTTAGAAAAGTCCTATTTGGATATGGTATTATGTCCTCTTTGCTCTTTCTAAGAAAAAAGTTAAGGATTTTTTTTTTCTTTAATTAATTTGTTCTTAACCTTTCCATTGTAACATGGAATCCTGCTGAAGAAAACTATAGAAAGAAATGTATATATTAGCGAGTTATTACAGGAGAAACATGGTTGTAGTGATCACCCAGGTCAAGAAGGGGATCTTTGCCAACTCCTGCAGAAGCCCTTCTGTGTGTTTTAAGCATCCTTTTCCCTCCCAAATTAGCCACTTTTCTGACTTTCAGAATAATAAGTTATTTAATTTTCACCTACATATTCCTCTCCAGGCACAACAGTTCGGTGTTGCCTATTTTTTTTTTAAAACTGTCTTTGCCTTTAAGTCTTTCTTAGCCTGTAGTTCCTCCAGAACTTTCTTTTCTGTACAAATGATCTTCTGAAGAATCTGGGCTGTTTGACCCATAGAGTTCTCATGGTCCAAGTAAGCATTCTGTTCTGTATTTTCTTCAGGTTGGCAGGTACCACCAGAGCTTGACTGGATTTAGGCTTAATTTCTTAGGCAAGATTGTAGGTGTGATCGGGTTCTTTCATCAGGAGGCGCGTAACACCTCTCTATTGCTTTAACTTTGGCAGCACTGATGTGGAAAGCCTAATGTGTTCACTCATTATTTCGTTTGTTATGTAATGTTTTCCGTATGTAACCCATTGAGAAGTGAATTTTATTTCAATTTCTGGTTATCTAACAAGTATTTTTTGACATTAGAAAATTCTAGATTTGTTTTGTGGTCAGGATATGTGGGCTCTACATTTCTGCAATGTATGAAGATTACCTTTGTCTCTCCTTCCTGGGTTTCAGCAGACAAGCATTTCATTTTCAGGCTTCCCTTGTGGCTCAGCTGGTAAAGAATCCGCCAGCAATGTGGGAGACCTGGGTTTGATGCCTGGGTTGGGAAGATCCCCTGGGGAAGGGAAAGGCTACCCACTCCAGTATTCTGGCCTGGAGAATCCCACGGACTGTATAATCCATAGGGTTGCAAAGAGTCAGACATGACTGAGCGACTTTCATTCCTTCCTTATGGAAATTTCCAAATGTTCCACTGGCATTTGTAAACAATCTTTATTTTTATTTTGCTAGTGATTTCAGTATTTTATATTGAAATATTAAATCAGATTATTTAGTGTATTCTAGGAAAGGTTCTAGTTTCTTTTTCAACAATGTGATTAAGAGACAGTGTGATTCTGCTTGTGACTGAGAACAGGATTGATATAGGTCTGGTTCATGGCCACATCTTGTGTGCCATCCATTTTTGTACAGCACACAAACCAAGAAAGGTTTTTATATTTTTAATGAAAAAAAAAAAAGGTAAGTGTAATTTGTGGCACATGAACATTTATTTGAAATTTAGTTTTCAGTGCGTGTAAATAGAGCTTTACTGAAGTATAGCCATGCTCATTATTTATAGCAAAATTGAGTAAGTTAGGAAAGAGACTGGTTCACAACACGTAAAATTATACCTGTGTGGCCCTTTGCAGAGTCAGTTTGCTAACCCATAGCAGGGAAATGTACCCTTTCTTCTTATGCTCCTCATTTACCTTTGGTCTGGTGTTCATAACCAATAATTTGTTATAGGACTGTGTAAAAAATCCCCAGATATAACTACATGAATTCAACCTTGCAATCTCAAAAACAACAGAATGATCTCTGTTCGTTTCCAAGGCAAACCATTCAATATCACAGTAATCCAAGTCTGTGCCCCAACCAGTAATGCTGAAGAAGCTGAAGTTGAACGGTTCTATGAAGACCTATGAGACCTTTTAGAACTAACACCCCAAAAAGATGTCCTTTTCATTATAGGGGACTGGAATGCAAAAGTAGGAAGTCAAGAAACACCTGGAGGAACAGGCAAATTTGGCCTTGGAATACAGAATGATAGCAAACACCCTCTTCCAACAACACAAGAGAAGATTCTACACATGGACATCACCAGATGGTCAACACTGAAATCAGATTGTTTATATTCTTTACAGCCAAAGATGGAGAAGCTCTATACAGTCAGCAAAAACAAGACCAGGAGCTGACTGTGGCTCAGACCATGAACTCCTATTGCCAAATTCAGACTTAAATTGAAGAAAATGGGGAAACCACTAGATCATTCAGTTAGGACCTAAATCAAATCCCTTATGATTATACAGTGGAAGTGAGAAGTAGATTTAAGGGCCTAGATCTGATAGATAGAGTGCCTGAGGAACTATGGACTGAGGTTCGTGACATTGTACAGGAGACAGGGATCAAGACCATCCCCATGGAAAAGAAATGCAAAAAAGCAAAATGGCTGTCTGGGGAGGCCTTACAAATAGCTGTGAAAAGAAGAGAAGCAAAAAGCAAAGGAGAAAAGGAAAGATATGAGCATCTGAATGCAGAGTTCCAAAGAATAGCAAGAAGAGATAAGAAAGCCTTCTTCAGTGATCAATGCAAAGAAATAGAGGAAAACAACAGAATGGGAAAGACTAGGGATCTCTTCAAGAAAATCAGAGATACCAAAGGAACATTTCATGCAAAGATGGGCTCGATAAAGGACAGAAATGGTATGGACCTAACAGAAGCAGAAGATATTAAGAAAAGGTGGCAAGAATACACAGAAGAACTGTACAAAAAAGATCTTCATGACCCAGATAATCACGATGGTGTGATCACTGACCTAGAGCCAGACATCCTGGAATGTGAAGTCAAGTGGGCCTTAGGAAGCATCACTACGAACAAAGCTAGTGGAGGTGATGGAATTCCAGTTGAGCTATTCAAATCCTGAAAGATGATGCTGTGAAAGTGCTGCGCTCAATATGCCAGCAAATTTGGAAAACTCAGCAGTGGCCACAGGACTGGAAAAGGTCCGTTTTCATTCCAATCTCAAAGGCAATGCCAAAGAATGCTCAAACTACCGCACAGTTGCACTCATCTCACACGCTAGTAAAGTAATGCTCAAAATTCTCCAAGCCAGGCTTCAGCAATATGTGAACCATGAACTTCCAGATGTTCAAGCTGGTTTTAGAAAAGGCAGAGGAACCAGAGATCAAATTGCCAGCATCCGCTGGATCATCGAAAAAGCAAGAGAGTTCCAGAAAAGCATCTATTTCTGCTTTATTGACTATGGCAAAGCCTTTGACTGTGTGGATCACAATAAACTGTGGAAAATTCTGAAAGAGATGGGAATACCAGACCACCTGACCTGCCTCTTGAGAAACCTGTATGCAGGTCAGGAAGCAACAGTTAGAACTGGACGTGGAACAGCAGACTGGTTCCATATCAGGAAAGGAGTACGTCAAGGCTGTATATTGTCACCCTGCTTATTTAACTTCTATGCAGAGTACATCATGAGAAACGCTGGACTGGAAGAAACACAAGCTGGAATCAAGATTGCTGGGAGAAATATCAATAACCTCAGATATGCAGATGACACCACCCTTACGGCAGAAAGTGAAGAGGAACTAAAAAGCCTCTTGATGAAAGTCAAAGTGGAGAGTGAAAAAGTTGGCTTAAAGCTCAACATTCAGAAAACGAAGATCATGGCATCCGGTCCCATCACTTCATGGGAAATAGATGGGGAAACAGTGGAAACAGTGTCAGACTTTATTTTTCTGGGCTCCAAAATCACTGGAGATGGTGACTGCTGCCATGAAATTAAAAGACGCTTACTCCTTGGAAGGAAAGTTATGACCAACCTAGATCGCATATTCAAAAGCAGAGACATTACTTTGCCAACAAAGGTTCGTCTAGTCAAGGCTATGGTTTTTCCAGTGGTTATGTATGGATGTGAGAGTTGGACTGTGAAGAAGGCTGAGTTCTGAAGAATTGTTGCTTTTCAACTGTGGTGTTGGAGAAGACTCTTGAGAGTCCCATGGACTGCAAGGAGATCCAACCAGTCCATTCTGAAGGAGATCAGCCCTGGGATTTCTTTGGAAGGACTGATGCTAAAGCTGAAACTCCAGTACTTTGGCCACCTCATGCGAAGAGTTGACTCAGTGGAAAAGACTCTGATGCTGGGAGGGATTGGGGGCAGGAGGAGAAGGGGACGACAGAGGATGAGATGGCTGGATGGCATCACCAACTCAATGGACATGAGTTTGAGTGAACTCTGGGAGTTGGTGATGGACAGGGAGGCCTGGCATGCTGCGATTCATGGGGTCGCAAAGAGCTGGACATGATTGAGCGACTGATCTGTGACCACTAATTTTTGATCACCTTGAAGTCAGTTTCCCTTGCAGTATATTTTCGTCTTCTGTGTATAACTGTTGAAAGCTTTAAAAAGAGAAGCCCATTTGCTATTGATGGTGTGCTATTAATGTTGCTTTTTCTCAATTTCATTCAGTCTTAGCTATTATTAATATTAAATTGTAATGTAAGGTGATGATTTTATATTGTGCAATCTGTTAAGTTTGTGTTTTCTGTAGTTTCTTATTTTCCATGAAATCAAACTGCAATTTAAATAAATTGATTGTTAAAATCATTCTGAGAGCAAATCCTCTGAGGTTTTAGGAACATAATTTTAATTTTATTTAAGATTCACTGTTAATAGTTGACTTTCCTTATGGATAAAGTCATGTTCATTGACTTTAAAACAGAATTTGGCAAACTAAGGTTTCTTGAAAAAAAGTCTAATCTTTTAATAATTTTTTATAGGTAGAAGAATTTGGCTGTGTTAAAACAAGACAGCAGGCCCAAAATGGAGTCATTTATGCTAAGCCCCATGTAACCAAACTGAGACAACTTATATACAGTTTTGGCTCTCCCAGAAATGAAATCTGAAACTAGTCCATCAAGATTTACCTACTAAACATTAGACCCTTGCTATCCCCTAAAGAAGAATGTGTGTGTGTACTCAGTTATGCCCAGCTTTTTTGCGACCCAATGGACTGTAGCGTGCCAGGCCTCTCTGACCATGGGATATTCCATGCAAGAATACTGGAATGGGTTCCCATTTCCTTCTTCAAGGGCTGCAGGTATCCCCAGGGGTTGAACCCGCGTCTCTTCTGTCTCCGGCTTTGGCAGGCAGGTCCTTTCCCACTCCCGGCACCACCTGGGAAGCCCCGAGTCGGGATGGTCTTGCCGTAACCAGTCTTCTTCCTCTATGCCTGATACACCTCCTTGTCCTGCTTTCTTCTGCCTATAAAAATCTCTCTTTTTGTACACTTCCTTGGCATTACTTTCTGTCTGCTAAATGGGATGGTGCCCAACTCATATTTGTTGAATAAAACCAGTAAGATCTTTAAAATTTACTCAGTTGAATTTTGCTTTTTAATAGCTGTTATAACCATGTAAATGGGTTACTCTAATTCACAAGAGAGAAGAATTTGTATCATGAGAATTTGTAACGTTTTTGTAACGTTTGCTGGGTAATCAGGAAGCCAGGACTGACCTTTCCTTAAGGGTTTAGGATCACTGTGTTTTATTTTGGTGTATGGCTGTGTCTTTCTCTATATCTATATCCTGTTTTACTTAAATTTCTAATATTTATGCCTGACAAATTATTTTATGTAAAATATTACCTTCTTAGTTATGCTCAGATACCAAAAAAGAAAAGAGCAGAAGGTGACTACCAGTGAAAATTGCAGTGAAAAGTAAGCAAAATATGTTTCCTTTTCACGCTTGCTAGTATCAGCGCACCTTGTTACACTTTATATAAAAGTTCTATTTTTATATATATACATACGAACATACAGTTACTGACACACAAACTTCTAATTCCATCGATAATTGCATGTAACTGGGAATGTTTATTCATTTAAGCCATTGTGTGTCAAAGCAGCCCTGAGAAATAAGTAGCCATCACTCTGTTCTTTTCCCTGAACCACTGGTTTTACATTTATTTTGTTTTAAAAGTTGTTCATGGAAAATTTGTTCATTTTTCTTGTGATTAATTCTTGGTTTTACACTCACTTTTTCTAGTTTTGTCACCAGTGAATACTTAGCATCAGTACTTGTTGTTTTACTAGTAATTTGAGCGCCTGTCAACATATAATATGCTTTTCGTTCATGTTAAGCAATTAAACTTTTATTTGCTTTAATTTTTCCTAAGAATGTATTTACCAATGTCTTATATGTACCTTCTGCTTGTTTATGCTTTTTCTATTCTTACTTTTCATACTTATGAAAAAAATAGAAATGGTCAGTGAGTATAACTCACTTTTGTATGTAAATTATTGGTCTAAGGTCAGTTAATAATGGTCATTCCTTGCTGTTAGGGCTTCCCCTGTGGCTCAGCTGGTAAAGAGTCTGCCTGCAATGCGGGAGACCTGGGTCGATCCCTGGGTTGGGAAGATCCCCTGGAGAAGGGAAAGGCTACCCACTCCAGTATTCTTGCTGTTAAGGAATTTTATAATCTCTAACAGTCACTTTTGAAAAGTTTTTCTAAGAAGTTATTTAATAAAAATAATTATAACATTTGAAAAGGAGTCGCCCTTTTGATAAAGTAGCTCTGTTTTAAGATTCTCCTGTAAAAACATCAGTTGTGATCCGTTGCATCCTTATCAGCGTTTGGGGCAGGAGAGAAAGGCAGGCAGGAAGGCGTGTCCTGGTCAGCCTGCGCTCGCGGGTGTTGTCGTGTGGAGTGTGAGGTGGCGTGGAGGCAGGCTCGGAGGACCTAAGTGGGGTGGGTGCTGACCAGACACGAAGAGAAGATGGTAATGAAAAGGAAGTTTACACCATTCCTTCTTTTGGTAGGTAAAAAGCTTAAATATCAATAATTTTATATAGGTCAACTTATACATTCATTATCAACCTGTGTTAGTAAGGAAAAACATCACTGCTAAATATTTAAAATGAAGACAAATGCCGAATAGCTGTAGTATTTATAAGGAGAAGGGTCAGTGACCCTAGAATGGAAAGATTGTATGGAGGAAGTGGATGTGTTTCGAATATCCACCTTGTTATACATCCTTTTGGATCTAGCTTGGCTCCCATTTGTGTAAAGCTTTTACTTGGCACCCAGACAGCAGAAAAGTTCTCCATGCTGGGGGAGGGCGAAGAGCCTATGTATTAGTCATCAGGCTTTGTGGATTTTCTAGAACATGTTCCTGAATATCACATGTTCTTGTTCTTCTTGTCCAGAATGTGTTCAAACTAAGCTCCCTGGATAAAAGTTCCTAGAACTTTTTTTTTTTTTAACCTTCTCCCTGTCCTTCAGGACAAGCACCAGCTCTGGTCAATGAGCATTTCCTCACCGATTGCCTTAGTTACGGGTTTCCTGTGGAGCTCTGAGTAAAGCTTCCTAAATTACTCCTCTGTGAGCTAACATAAACCGTGGTTGTTTTTTGTTTTTGTTTTTTTTTTGAAGATGTTTTTGGGTGAGTTCCTTTTAAAAGAATGGATTAGTGAAATGGTAAACAATGGGCTTTGGTAAAGGACTTTTTGTATTGACCTCTTTATAATAACTGTGGGTTGTTATTTAAATCTTAGGTTACTTCGTGTAGTCTTTTCTCACCAGATATACTTACGCTCCTGTAGAGTGGGGGGTTTTATTTGAAGTGTCTTTACTTTAAGAGACATGTGAGGTGAAAGTTGTCTATAAAAATAGCATGTGTCTTGCAAACAGAAGATACTGCATTCACCATCGTAGGCTGAGCGATAGGATTTAAAGTAAGGAAAGAGTAGTTGTTCATGGTTGTATCAGCTGGTCTCCTGTTGTTGAACATTTGGGTGGTTTCCAGTATTTTGCTTTAATTAAAAATATTGTAATGGTGGAGGTGGGAGGGATGTTCACATGAGAGGGGTAAACCTGTGGCTGATCCATGTTGGTATTTGGTAAAAACCAACACAATACTGTAAAGCAGTTATCCTTCAATTAAAATAAGTAAATTAAAAAAATATTCTAATGAATAAGCTTGTATAGATCCTAAATTCCTTACCTGAAATCCATAAGAAGACTAGCTATTTAGAAATTCACATTTTTTTTGGATTTCACAATTGTTAATGTGATGTATGTTCCAAAATTATAGAGCATTTCTACAGAGCACTGGTAAACAAGTTACTGTTTCTGATAGAAAATGTGTGATTACCACAGTGTTGGCTAAATACAGCCTGTAAATAGCTTCATATTAACTCAGGTTAATTTTATTGCTGGATGACATTATATAAAAATTAGGAATTTGCTTTTGATTTTTGGAGCTTGTGGGCATGTGCATGTATGTATGTGTTCTAATGTATTTGTGGGAGTGATCTCCAGTGTGGATTTTCTGGGTGAAGAGAAAGTGCATTTCTGGTTTTATTCAGCATTGCCACACTCCCCTGCTGGCGTGGTGCCTGTCTCTTCTCTCACCAGCAGCGTGCAGCGGCAGAGCTGGCCTTTCCCTGTACTGCTGGTCTGTGTTGTCAGACTTGAGGAGTTTTGCCAATCTGATGAGTGAAAAATAGAATCTCATTGTAGTTTCATAAAGAACATTTTTAAAGACAAGGAATGGCCTGTTCGTGTGGCTTTAGTTCAGGATTTTTTATAGATTGATAACCTTTTTAACAGTGACTTTGAAGATGTCTTGAAAGAGCGGTCGGGACGCAGGATGTCCTTCCCTGTCCTTTCTTGCTTCTCTGTCTCTCTTTTGTCCCAAATGTGACAGGTTACATTTGTGCTCAGTCTGTTAGTCCAGTAAAGAGTTAACATGTATCATATAGTCAATTTTGCGTTTGTCCCTCAGTTGATATGGTAATAGTTTATTTTCTATTTCCCAAGCAGGATTTGGGGCTAGTATATTAATAGTGAAAAGAACATCCTGGAAAGTGCAAAATTCCACATTAAATGTTAGGATACGCTGTTTCTCTAGCGCAAGGAACTTTGGAATTGTGGTGCAAGCTTACCTCTGCCTGTGGGCGCCTGTGCTGTCTGTCTCTACTCAGTGCACTCCTATCCATGATGGGCTTCTTCTTGTCGCTCAGCTCTCACTTTAAGTATCATTTCTTCAGATACCTGAAGACCCATCCAGTCTAAAACAGCCTCAGTGTCTTTCCATCCCGTCCATTTGTTTCATTTTCATCAGAGCCATCGGTGCCCCCTGGTGTTTTCATGGTTGCTTACTGTCGGACTCCTGCCACGAGCCCCATGTGATCAGGACCTGTGTCCTGGGGCCAGGAATACTGCCAGGTATGGGCTGCAGCTTTTGTCGGTTTTCCTGGAAAGAGTGTCGTCTTTCATCCTTTGCCTTTCTGCTCCCTGCAGCCTCCAGATCACCTTTCCCCGCAGCCTTCCCTCTGCTGGCTCCCAAACTCCTATTCATCCCTCAGTATTTAGGAGGGATGTATTTCATTTGGAAACTATAATTACTTTTGTCCTCTTTTGAAATATTTCCAAAATATTTGATTTAAATTATGACTTTGAAGTGAAGTTTGGATATTTCACACAATTTTTTTTTGTGGGGGGGAGTAGGGGGCGGGTGGGAGACCTGTAAGGGAAGTCAGTTTCACCCACTAGATTGTTTCCTTTGCTTTGAGAAGATTGCTTCCTTGTTGTCTCTGTGATTGTTCCTCCCACCCCCGCCCCGCAAGAGCACAGGTCCTTCTGTTAATCATTTGGAAGGGTTCCTGTTGCGTGTTTTCCACTTTTAGTTATTGAATAATAGTTTTAGTATTGAATAGTAGTTTTCCTGTTACAGACATCCTAAGAGGGGAAAGGTTACATAAAACCACAGATCTATACCATTTAGAAATAAAGCTGCCGGTACCATTGCTCAGGTGTTGCAGATGTTGGAGATGGCATCGCACTAACCATATGTATTAGAAAATATAAGGGATGGAGGCAGGAGGTTAAGGAATCAGGAAAGCCTCAGTTCTCAATTTCTTGCTATTGCAAGTTTAAATTGGACGTTGTGCCTCATTTTAATATGCAATTATTTGGGGTGTTTATATGTTTTATGTTTTGATCACTGTTCAGTATTTAAACTCCTTCAAATGTGCAAAGATTAAATGTTTAATAAAAATTGCTTGTTGTTTTCAACATCTGTGTGCAGAGAACAATGGCCCACTGGAGTGCAGAAAGCTTGTAAAGTTTTCAAATGTATTGAGAATGACAGAAAGTTCAGTAAAGAGTTTGCTTCCCTCATTACAGAACTACTTCTGTGGCTGCGATTACACTAAGAGCATCTTTAATTGCTTTAAAATCTGAATGCATGATAAGAATGGATTAATTTGATTTTTCTGTTACTACAAGTAGCAGATGGTTTATGTCTTAGGAATGCTCATGTTGTAAAATGAGATCCCCAGCTCATCCGTGATTGGTCACTGTTAATGAAGCATGCTGTGCTGATTATTGATTTAGAAAATGGGGATGACATGAGTATTGTGTGTGTTGCTGTAATAAATTAAAGAGGAGTATTTTAATAGCCAGCAGACATACACCTTAAATAACATGAAATATTTGATTTTCTATTCAGGTGGTCTCTGCCCTGTCAAACTAATTTTATTGTTTATTAAAAAGATATACTTTTATAGTTTCAGCTAACAAGCAGATGGTCGTCTTTCCTTATTTCTGTTTTGTATTGCTGTGTGACCGATCAGACGCATGATACGAACCCAAATTAGCTTGTTGTCTGCAAAGCGGTGGTGCAGCCAGGGGAAGAAGTCTTCTGCAGTGTGTGTGTGTGTGTGTGTGTGTGTGAGTGCGTGCGTGCTTGTGCACACCCACACATCTCTACTGCTGCCTTACTGTTTAATTCTTACTTGCTTTTGAAAATAAAGCACTCTATTGAAAGTTCTTTTAAATAATTTTAATTTCTGTCTTGAATTAATTTTTAAAGGACAGATGCAGGAGGAAGATGATGAGAACGTCGCAGTTACTGGTTTTAGATGGTTTTCTGCGCACGTGGTTGCGAATTTACGCTTATACCTTACTGCAGGCACACTGCAAGAGTCCGAGTGATAGCCATTTACTGGTGTTTTTATTTAAAGCGTTATGTGTATGGTATTAGGTGATGCTCACAGATACGGAAGTGCTCTGTCTTGATGGCAGCATACCATTTAGGGAAGCCTAGCAGGTGGATCGCCTTCTTAGCATCACTTACTGTCTCTCAGTCTGTTTCCAGAAGACTGGGTACTCTGTTTTTTCATTTGAAGTACTAAATGCATTACTTATATTGGAATAAAAATTTTGAGTTATTTCGTGACAGTTTCTGTTTTATGGCAGTCTTAATTGTGGCCATGATGTAAGCATTACAGATTAAAGCGCTTCTTACCTCGACTGTGGGTGAGACTGAAGACGAGGACACTTGCTGGTACCTTTTTTTGGCTTTGTGATGTACACTTACATTTTTAATTTTCAATATTTGGTGAAATCTCTTTTATTTTTATAGATGTGTTTCGGTTCACATGAGCATGGCCCTTTTCCCAGTGCAGTGTTACTTCCGCGTGATTTAGGAAAATGAAAGCATAGGTGTTTGGGACTGCAGCTGAACGTGAACTGAGGCTGCGGGTGGAGGCAGTGAGATGGGGGAGAGACACTGGGTGACCCGCGTTAACCCTGAGTGTGAGCGATCTAAAGCGCATTCATCGCAGTAAAACATTTAGATGCTTCTTTACTAGTAAGTGCAAATCACATAAAAGGAGAGAGACTCAGTGATTTAAGACACTTGATTTGATAATATGTCATTATTACATTTAAAAAATCAGTCTACATAATATTTCTGAGGTCACCTTCCTTGACTTTAGATTATTTCACAGGATGTTTGGGACAAACCTGTAGAGGTTGGGAATAAAATTAAATGGATTAATTTTATGTTTTATGTGACACTGTAGTTTCAAAAGAATATTAGAAAAGTATTCATTATTGAAACATTGTATGGGAGAGGAAAGTCCAACCTGTTGCATATGTTGAATTGTTACAGTGTGATTAATAAATATTTTAAGCCTTTTCTCCTAGTCAGTTAACATCTGTATTTTTGTTCATTTGTTTATCAAGTGACAAAAACCACTAAAATTAATAAGAACTAGTTTTTAGATAACTTTACTTTTAAATATCTTATGACCAGTAGTGAACTTCACTGAATGGGAAAATGAAGAGATACCTGGTTTGTTTTGATCAAACGGTACCAACTAGATATGGAAGAGAAATTTCCATTTGATACAAGTGTTCTAAAAATAACACATTCTTGGAAATGGTTAAAATTGATAACAAAAGTTACTCAAATTAATGCAGTTGGAAATAATTTTCAGTAGAATAATTGAAATTTTTTTGAAAATCCCCTTCAGATTTACCTAAGAATTTATACTTCAAAGGGCCAAGAAAATTATTTTTTTAATGTATATCTTATAGTTTCTCTAATGCACATATATCCTCTATTCTGTAAACCCTAATAGGTGGATGGCTTTATTATTTTTCAGTGTAAATTAGTTTTATAATTTAGCTTTAATCATAAAGTGACTCTTTGCGACAGGGAGGAACAGACTAGCATCAGCACCCTGTACTGTTGTGCCTGCCGTGTTTATGTCTGATGCGTTTTCTTCCCGAACAGTGGCTGCAAGAAGTCTAGAAAGATTGTTATTAAAAGCACCTTTTCAAGAGGAACGTCAATTTACTGATAATGATTTTTATGAACATTTGTATTCATGTGCTTTCCGGATGGAGGATACAAAATGTTTTTTTGTTTTTATGTTTTTCCTTTTACAATACAAAACACTGCTTTTTGAGGTAAAAGCACTGTAGAGAGTTGTTGACAACTTTGGAAACATTTTCAGAAAGAGAAATGCTTGCCATCAGGTACACTGGTTTCCTGCCACATGAAATTCTAACATTCTGAGTTGGAATATGTCCTATGTAGGATTCTGCAGTTAGATGTTTTAAACCTTAGCCAACTAATTTTTTTAAACTGTTTCATGTTTTGAAAGATTTGAAATAAGTATAGGAAAATTGGACAAGACTGTAAACGTGTCAGCCACATCCCTCACATCTTGTTCTTCAGAGCAGAGTAAGGAAATAGGAGACTTGAAGTGTCGCAGACGTCTCATTGCACATATTGCAATAAACAGCTATAGAATTAGATCATGAAATCAGCTAACCTCATGTGCAATGATCAGGTAGTTACTATGGTAACATTTCCATTTGTGAATTTTTGTAGAGTTAAAATTTGTAGCCATCCCATCATACCACCATTGGCTTTTGATTGTGCTCCCTGCATCAGCCGCAGCACTGAACTACCATCCCTATACTCTAGGCGAGGGAATCAAAAATAGGAAAATGAAAGAAATGAGAGCATTTTGCTAAATTACATTTTAAGACTGTCCTGATATTGTTGGTAAAATTTTAAGCATGTCTTAGGAGAAGTAAGAGCATTGCCAGTTACTCTCTGAGATGCTTGGATTTTTATAAGTATATGATATGAAATTGGTTAGGCATGGTAACAGTAGGAGGTAAGGAGGGCTTTAATTTATCAGCTAAGTGGGTGCTAAGTAACCAGAACAGAAGTAATGACCCTTCTGAGACTAAGAAGATTCCTTTTGAGAGCAGTCCCCTTTTATTTTAACCTTATTAACTGTTTGAAATTTGTTCTGTGTTTATATACTCAAAAGTTGCCCTGCTTATTTCACTTCTGATTATAAAATCAGACTCTAATATCTTAGATTAACTTGGATTAAAATAGCCTGTAATGTTCCCTTGTATCAATTACTGTATTCCAGTAAAGATTCCTACTGTTTCTGTTTTGTTTTGCTTCCCAAAGCCCCCTGCTGCTGTTGATTACACCTAGATCTGCTACTGATTGGAACTGTTAAAAGGCAAAGACAGTGTGGCTGGTTGCTGAATCATTTAATTGTAGGACTAATAAGAGATGTTCTGTCTGGGGCCTGAAAGAAATCGTAGCATTCGAGTATTATGTATAAAGGGGCCAAGATACAGTCTTTAATAATTTTTGAAGGTGTGAAATTTACTTACCTAGTGAATGTATTCACTTGTAGCATAATAGAGGTTTATCGGCAGCCTGGTTAGATTCTTAAACCCTGTAAGTGAACCCAGAGAGGAAGGGAGAAAGGAGGATAGATGCTAGAGAAGAATTTGTACAGTTATTTTTCTCTGACAATTGAATGCTGTTTGTTTTTATAAAGATGAAAGAAATGGAGAGCTATACCAAATGGATAGCTGAAACAAATGGATAGCAGTTCAGCAGTTGAGACATTTGATAATAAAATGACAGGAAATTGAAAGTTAAGTTTGTAATTGTGGCCATGTTTGTCACCCTGATGCACAATACAAAGTGAAAGTTATGTAAGATACAAGCCCCTCAGGAGAAGTTAACATCCAAGCTTTGGAATCAAGAGAGAGGATTTCCACGAGAGCCGAGGGCGTTTACGAGGTGTCCGCAGACCAAGAACACCAGTCACTCTGTACCCTCAAACTGCTTCAAAGTTTGAGGTAGTTAGCGCTTTGCTCTACTTACTGAGGGATTATTTGAAAGAGAATAGGTATGCGCAAGTGTATTACATGATACTTTATTCTACTACTATCTCTTTTGTTCATAATAAGTAATTGCTTATTCTTTTCAGGACATTTCAGGTTTCTAGGTGCAGACTAAACCAATGGTTTTAAGTAATTTGTTTAAGGAGACATCTGTTGGGAGGTATGATTGACTAGAACTTGAAATGGGAGAAAGCGAATGTTCTTTTATCGAAATTTATGATATTTATTGAAACATTTTTATCAGGGAAATTGCATGAAGGGTGCTGTCAGAAGGGACACCGCCTGTCAGGTAGATGCTGGGTTAGAAGGACCGGTGAGAAAGCCCTGCGGTTGACAGGAGAAAGGAGGTAGAACTCGGTGCTGGCATCTCTTTCCTTTTGTTGGTGACTCATTGAATCGGTAAACTCTGACTAGAACTGCTGAAATCTAATTAATGAATCATGAACATTTATGTCATCTCAAGCAATAATATTAATCATTTTTGTGATCTCAACATTTGACACAGTATTTTGTCACGATAGTCATTCAACTTCTAAAGTGACAAAAAACCCCGGAAGCTCTTGCATTGGTCTGCTGGGGCTGCCATGACAGGGTGTCACACAGGGGTGGAACTGTCTCCCAGTTCTGGAGATGAGAGGTCAGAGGTCAAGCTGGTTCTAGGGGCGCGGGCTCCTGCCGAGGGCTCCCTCCTCAGTTCTGGATGACCACCTTCTCCCCGTGTCTTCACATTGTCCTCCCTCTACCTGGGGCTGCATTTCCTCTTTCCAGAAGAACTCCAGTCCTATGACATGGGCCGCCTGATCATATTGTTCTTACTGTGTCTCCAAACAAGGCCACACCCTGAGGCCCTGGGGTTAGGATTTAAACATGTAAGTGTTGAAGGGTCCTAATGCAAACCATGACACCTCTGTTTGAAGTTGATAAGGTTTACCTGCCAGTGGCTAATGACACATATGACTAATCAAAAAACAGTGTAGTCACAAACGAAAAATAAATATGTCGGTATATGGACCCACAGTTATATGTCCCTTTGTAGTTATCATGTGATGTAATTTTCACCTCAGTATATTATTTTTCAGTTTATATTTTCAGTCATTGTACTGGTTTCCATCTATGGCAGAAATGGAGATGAAAGGCTGAGTTTCAAAAGTGCAGTAGAACTAAACTCCTTGTTCCTCCTCTCCCCTTACTTCAGTTCAGTTCAGTCGCTCAGTCGTGTCCGACTCTTTGCCACCCCATGAATCGCAGCACGCCAGGCCTCCTTGTCCATCACCAACTCCCGGAGTTCACTCAAACTCATGTCCATCGAGTCAGTGATGCCATCCAGCCATCTCATCCTCTGTCATCCCCTTTTCCTCCTGCCCCCAATCCCTCCAAGCATCAGAGTCTTTTCCAGTGAGTCAACTCTTCGCATGAGGTGGCCAAAGTACTGGAGTTTCAGCTTTAGCATCATTCCTTCCAAAGAACACCCAGGACTGATCTCCTTTAGAATGGACTGGTTGGATCTCCTTGCAGTCCATGGGACTCTCAAGAGTCTTCTCCAACACCACAGTTCAAAAGCATCAATTCTTCGGCGCTCAGCTTTCTTCACAGTCCAGTTCTCATAGCCATACATGACTACTGGAAAAACCATAGCCTTGACTAGACGGACCTTTATTGGCAAAGTAATGTGTCTGCTTTATCTGGGTTGGTCATAACTTTCCTTCCAAGGAGTAAGCGTCTTTTAATTTCATGGCTGCAATCACCATCTGCAGTGATTTTGAAGCCCCAAAAAATAAAGTCTGACACTGTTTCCCCATCTATTTCCCATGAAGTGATGGGACCAGATGCTGTGATCTTAGTTTTCTGAATGTTGAGCTTTAAGCCAACTTTTTCACTCTCCTCTTTCACTTTCATCAAGAGGCTTTTTAGTTTCTCTTCACTTTCTGCTTAGGATAATCTCAACTATCATCCACCTTCACCATCCAGACTAATTAAGTTTTAAGAAAACAAGCATTATTTTTGAAATATTATTGATAATAACTAGATTATAATGTTGCACCAGGTGGGTGTTTATGTACAACTTTGAACAGATAGTCACTTATGTAGAAGAGAGATTGTCAATGTGTGGTCCCTGGACCAGCAGCTCAGCCTTAGATATTAACCAGGAATTTTGAGGATAGAGTCCAGGGATCTTTGTTTAATGAGACTTCTGCTATACACCAACATTTGAGGACCACTGGGCTGAATACAGGAATAATACCTAATTTTATTGTTTTTTTTTAGTAATTCAGAGCTTAGCGTTTTCCCCCCGCCCCACTGTTATTTTGGTTATATCATCTGATACTGAGATTTTGATTAGGAATACCACTCAGAATTATTACATTGTTTTTGTGGGAAGCCATCTCTGTTGTTGGTTTATTGTGTGTCTTTCTAGAAATGTTTTATGTTTGCAAAAGCAGATTCCGCTCTCTTTATATATGTGTGTGTGTGTGTGCGCATGTATACATGTACATGTGTTCCTCTCTCTTTCTCTCCTTCTACAGGTAGTAACATTGGACCTTCTACTTTTGCTTATAACTTGGGAGTCTTTCTATATCAATATACCCGTCTTCTGTCCTCCTCTGTTTTAATAGCTATAAAGTAATACCACTGCATGCCTTTACATTTATGTTGGTTTCACCATTTTGCTTTTTTAAAAATTCTGTGAGAAATATTATTGTGTGTTTAAGTTACAGCTATATAGTTTCCCACATATTGAAGTATATTCACAGGATAATTTCCTAAGAATGTAATCTCAAGGTCAAAGAGTATCTATGCATATGTATATCCACTCATAATTTTGATAGCTATTTCTAAATTGCCATCTGTGGTAGTTGTACCAGTGCTATACCCCCTTTATCAGATAGAAGTTATTACTTCAAAAATGTGTTTTTTTAAGATGCAGCAGTGTTATATAAGAGTTATATTTTTGAAGGAGACAAATCTATGTTATGGCAAAAAAATACCCCCAAAACTTAAAGATAGTTTTTAACAAACAGTATATAAGACTACTGCTTCAGAGTTTTATATATAAGTAATAATATGTTTTAGAAACATCTTATTGCATAAACTGAAGAGAGGATTGAGGACTATCTCCTCTAATCTGAAGTGAATCTACAGGTAGTGATTCATTAAACATAATTTTTATGTGTAGTGATTCATTAAACATAATTTTTATGTATCTAGAAAAACATCTTTGAAATAGTTTCGGTTTACTGTCAGGAGTACTTGGTCAATTTTTAAATGTGGGAATTATTTGAGATACTACATTTGTAGTTGCTTAAAAGTTTATGACTTTTTTTTGGTATCTATCATAGTTCTTAATTAAAACTCTTTTTAGGTTTCTTCATTTACTCAGTATCATTGGTTTATATTGTGTTAATCGTTTCAAAATCTAAAGTGAAGCAGTGAGTGAGACGCAGAGCACTGGGTTCTGGTGGTGTTTTTAAAACATTCTATACTTCCCCGCCCCACCCCCCCACCCCTTAACACTCTCTTAGCTTAAAACTACTAAACAGATTTTTATTTTAATCATTGGAACAAAAAATGTTCTCTTGGGCTGATACCAGTACTTTCTATGCCAAGTTACAGACCGGAATCTATTTTTATAGGCCAAGATACAAACCTCTGAAAACCAGAGTTTATAATGGAAACACTGACAGGCCCTTAACTATCGCAGCACACATGGCAGTGCTGGGATCACGAGGCACGAGGCTTCACACGCAGGGAGCAGTGAAGCTCAGCGATTGCGCTGTCAGATGCCTTTCAGCTGGGGTGTAGTAAGAGTCACGTGCAAGCGTAGCTGTGCCCGGGGCCGCGAGAGCAGGGCGTATGGGCCAGTTCCTGCCCTCTGAATGCTTGTACCCAGCTACACAGACATTGGAGCAGCGATGATACACACTTGCCTGGAGATGGCCTTGTGAGCGGATATGGTTGGGGAGAAATACGTGAACTTCTTGATCTCTAGATTTAATTCATGGCTCAGCCCTGAAAGTCTTGCATGTTTTTGCATGTAGGTTACTACACATGTTTCTGGGTATTATTGCAAAGCAGGAAGATCAGATCAATTACATCTTTATTATAATACCATCCCTGAAGAAAGCTTAAATGTTATGTTGTTACACAGCCAGGCAAGTTTGATACTGAATAGTTGACTTGGAAACTTACTGTTTATGTCTTTGAGGGATTCTTTTTAGGTAAAAAAAAATAAAAATAGGCTTTTCTGAAAACCACGTTTGATTACTCAACTTTATTTGATTAAACAAAAATCATTAAAACAACTACCATTTTTTAAATTACTATGCTTTTTTCACTTACGTTTTATTTTAAATTAACTACCATTAGTTAATGATTGCCATCAGTTAGCACAGAATGAATGACCCTACAGCGTAATAACTACTTTACGGGGAGAACTCAGAATGCGTCAGATGCTGGGATGTAGTGAGAAGGGTTTGAGCCCTACAGTTAGTTTGAGTGTTCATGAAGGGCTGCGTTCTCGCGCTTGTAACACCAGCATCATCTACTCTCTTCCTTCCCTTTATCTTGTTAAACGTGGGAGAGAAGTGGAGGTGTCATGTCAGATACGCCATCTCAGAAGCACCCTGAAGTGTCAGGGAAAACCAGCGTCTTGTGGGAAGATAATGAAGTGATAGTTTGTTGCTACAGGTTTTGCAAGTACTGCCAGAAGGAAGGGGTAAGGGGAAGTTGTTAATTTGAATCTGAATCAGATTTCTGTTCTAGTTAAATTTTCCTTAGCTATTGACCTATATCCGTATACATTTATTAAGGTTTAGATAGGATACATGTTTCTGTCCTGAGAGATATCTATGCATCAAGTTGGCTTTCCATTAATGAAGAGAATGTGGACATTTTTGAGTAATTTCTTCACCTAAACTGTTAGAAATAATGCTTTAGTATCCTGAAAAATGGAAAATGTCTAAAGTAAGCTATTTAATTCTGTGCACTGGTACTAATTCTAGAATAAGGAGCTTGCATTTCCGTCTTCCACTTTCTTGCTCTGTTTCTTTAGGAACGAGAGTCTGTATACTAATCTCTGCTTCCCCTCGCCACTGCTGTGGAAAACTTCACCATGGGTTTAAGGAAAATACAGTGTTGATCTTGGTTATATAGGCAGAAGTTAGTGTCGTATTTTACAAATTCCGTTTTATAAGGGCACTTCACGATGAAGTAAGGTGAAGGAGTGGGGTGTGTGTGCGCGTGGGTGCTTGTGTACGGGGGTGTGTGTGTGTGTGTGTGTGTGTGAGATGATGGCAGAAAGACAGAAACAGACATTCCTGAGTTCCTAGATTTACAGATTTATCTGCTTTATACATTGTTCTGGAAACAAAAGTACAATAATGTAAGCATAATACTATATGAGACCAAAATCCAGAAGCATTTCTAGAGCTGACTAAAATATTTTTGTTACTTACATTCATAGCTGAGAGGGCTGATAACCACTAAGGGCCTGCTGGCATATAAGATAATACACAAGCTCTCTGCCATACTGACACTGTTAGTAGATTTACTCAGTCCACACCTGCCGTTGGCAGTTTCTGACTAGAATCTTTGTAGGAAGGGCAGTGTTTTTCATCAGTGAAGGAACAGTCTTGGTTGTGTGTTGCCTTTCTGCCTCATGACGCTGAGGTGGGGTGAGGTGGTGTCAGTATTTTCCTTTCCCAGCCCATCCATGTGTTTTTCCCCCTTTTTTAGTTTTCTTACTTGAACTTCATATGCCAGACACTGGGCTACGAGCTCCTGACCTTCAACAGTTGTTATTTACTCAAAAACAGCTCAAGGCTTTGGATTTAATTTATGATATTTATACTTTTAAGTTTACTTTCAAGCTTTGGTATTTTTGCCGTCTTTACATATTGACCTTAATAGGTCAGATAAGCTAGTGCTGTGTCTTAAATATGTTATCTTTTAATTGTAAGGAAAGAACAGATTTAGGTATTTTTTGGGGGGATATTGAAAATAAATTTACTTCAGAAAAAAATTGAGTATGTTTTCGAACTTAGGTAAATAATTGGAGGAGACTTTTGTTTACTTAGTTTCCAAGAAAATACAGGTATTCCAGATAAGAGATTTGGCTGATGGATGATATTTTATGCCAGATATTGAAATATGCAAGAATACCTTGGGGAACTAGAGAATGGAAGGCTGTGAGAGGAAGCGTTAATTCCCAAGCTTGTTCCTTTTAAAATATTGTGCTTCTTTTCTTGTTCCTTTAATCTAAATTGCCATCATTTCCTCTAAAGAGAGAGAAGCGAGCTCTAGTTTCTTCACTGTTGCTGATGCGCTTAGTCACAGCCATCGACTCGCAGCCGCCCCTGTGGCTGCATTTGGAGTCTGAGATCCAGTGTGTCTGCGACCCTCGCTGCTGCTGAGTTGCGTGCTCTGCGGGTTGGGGTCTGCGAAGACTGCACGTCCTCGGATCAGCCGCCAGCTCCCGCGTAAACTCCACGTCCTTCCCCGTCACTCTGTCTCCTCAGCTTCTTTACGTTTTCCTCATAACATAGCACGCTGCGTGACACGTGAGCTGTGTTTAAGCCATGATTTAGTGTTCTTCGCCTGGAATACAAATTCTCTGAAGACAGAGACTCTTTCTGTGTTTACCGGGAACTGGCCATCTCCCGCCCGGCCTCCGGGCCCGCGAGGATTCGACAGGCATTACCTTTGCCGGCCCTGCCTCCTTCAGCTGCTGCTTCCTGCCTCCTTTCCTTTCTCGAGAGGCACGTTGGGAAAGCGGGACGTGAAATCTGTGTTCATGTATAAGGTAGCGAATGAATCTAAAGGGGCACTCGGAGGATTTCTGTTTTGAACTCTACGCACCGTCCTGTTTCCTGTCTTGTTCTGGTCCCCTGACTGGGTGAATGTACCCAGTGACTGAGTGACGTCATCAGGAAACCAGCTGACACTTCGAGTGCTGGCTGCGGACCTGGCAGGTGTTGTAGTCCTTCAGCGTTGTTTGTTTAATCCTCACAAAACCTGTGACGTGTGTACTTACCACTTTTACACTGAGGGCACCAAGGCGGAGAGAGTTTAACCGACATGCTTGAGGTCAGATGATTAGCAAAGGCGTGTCCTCCATTTGAGCCTAGAATGTGGCTTGGCCCTGGTGTCAGCAGGGGCAGAGCTGAAGCCCCCGCTGCAGGAGCGCTGAAGCGGGTGCCCGCGCTGCGTTGCGGGCTCCTCTCCTTCTTTAATTCTCTTAGAAGAAAGGACCCTTCTGTTTTGCTTACTGGTTTCTTTTTTTTTTTTTTTGAAGTAGAAATATGTGATTAACTTTAACATGATCTAGTTTCTGAATTTATTCAATTCAAAAGTTTAAAATTGAATGAAAAGGAGTTAGGAAACATTTCAGAGAGAATTGAACATTTGAGATGAACTTTGAGAAGTGATTAGTGGCATCTGGTCTGATGAATATTTATTCATTAATTTAACAATATTTACTGTCTGTTCTTTGTTAGGTCATGAGAATATAGGAGTGAAAAAGAAAAGGTTTCAGAGAGAGAAGAATGGATTGAGATAGGTTTCCCTGACCAAGGCTAGTGGCCCAAAGAAATAGAGGAAGGAAAACACTGGGTATCTTCAGAGAATGAAAAGATATGAAGACGATTAGGGGTAGATATGGATAGGTCAGGAAAGGTATGAAGAAGTTGTTAGGTGTATTAAATTTCAGTAGACATTATGCAAACACAGACATTACTGTATTGATGTAATATGAAATATAAAGTGGGTTATGGGTCCAAAGAATAGGATTTTATTAATAGCTCTGCTTCCTAATTGTATGAATTTGAACAAGTTATTTTATGTTTTCATAAGCAAATATTTCTTACAGGATATATCCTCATGTTATAATTTTTTAAAGCATACACAGGGCTCTAAACTGAAAAATCTTTCCTCAGACATAGCAAGCTTATATTTATATATATTTTCAAAATAAGGAGTCATGCTGTATATATTCTGCTACTTGCTGATTTCAGTATCCTTTGTATATTTTATCAGTGAATCTATACCTTTAATGCTTATGTGTTATTCCATTTCTGGGTTACCAAAATTTATAAAACCAATTCTTTATCGATGGATAGTTAGGTTGTTTATAGTTTTTGGCTATTACAGTCAACATCTTTCTGCATGGATTTGGCTGGGGGGCATGTCAGTAGGATAAATTCGTCACAGTAGCATTGCTGAACCAAAGGGCATACACATTTATAATTTTGATAGTTGTTGCCAGATTGCTTTTCAAAAATTTGTGCTTCTATAATCAAGTTAATCAAAATCAAAATGCATATTTCTCCACATCCTTATCAACACTAGGTATTGTCCACCTTTTTTTATTTGGCAAATTTGATGAGAATTACATGTAATTTTTTTAGTTGACATTTCTTTAATTATGAGTGAAGTTGCACAGTAGCATTTCATCTTGCTGGGAGCCACTTAATGCTCTCTGTTACTCGTTGATTTAACTCCTCCAGTTGTGTTTTGCTTATACTCTTTTTAAAAAGAGGACAGTTACCCTTCTTCCTCAGTAAATGGTTGAGATGATCAAGTGAGTGAGTGTTTGTCAACCATGTTTGTTCATTATTGCTTCCCTAAAAAACTTTTAAACAATGTTCCCCTAATCCTCCCCCTTTCCCAATGATGTTTTAATACCACAGATGTACACGGATACGCTGTGTATCTGTTTATCTTCTGTGGTCTCTTGGTGGGCCATAAGCCATTGTAATGTCTAAGATTTCTCTCCAGCCCCACCCCAATAGCCAATTTTCATCCCCTCAAAGACAGTATCACTCCTGTTGAGATCATATGGTACATGTAAAGTTTTTGTAAAGTGCAAAGTGCTTTTTAAATATAAAGCTTTATTGTTAATAATTTGCATTTCATGTGATATAATATTCCATGTCTGTTTTGCAGCTGCCTTTTTCTCATTGCAGATTTCCCTTTTGTGGGCCTAGGCGTTTATTATTTTTCTGTTCATTTTGCTGCCTTTGGGACAGTCTTTATTATGTTGACTTCTCCTCAGCTCCCCCTGCCTATCATCAAGATGTTATTCTTCTTTGAGAGTCTGTCCTGGATAAGTTCACTTTCTCCATGAAGTCTTTGTAGTCCCTTGTAATTATCCCTTGGCTTCATAGAGTTAGAGCTCTTTTAATACATCTCTTCTGCTGTGACATTCTGTCTTTTATTATAGGTCTATCTCCTCCTGATAGATTTAGTGTCAGGATAGCAGTGATGTTGCCTCTTTTCATCCTTTATTCCCACATGTTCCTTTCACAGAGCCATTGTACATGGTGGGAAGACAGGAGGGACGTCTTGCAATGGATTTCTGAAGACGTTTGAACTCATGTCCCAGCCACTCAGTGTGTGACCTTGGGCTGAGATCTTTTAACCTGCGAGCCTCAGTATCCACCTGTACAAAATAGGACTAATAATGCCATCTTTTTGATAAGATTGCTGAAAAGATTGAATGGCATAATAACAAAGCACAGTGCCTGGCATTTAGTTAAGCTTTCCATTAAATATTAGTAATCTGCAAATATTTCTTAGCACAGAGAAAGACATTGAATGAAGTATTATCATAATCATTTCTGTTTCTTTCTTATTTGGGAACATAATCTATTGTTCATTGTACACAGAGAAAATGTGGTTTTCTTTAAATCATTTTTTTTTAAAGAATGTATCCCGCAATATAATTCAGCATATGAGTATCATTTAAAGTGTACCTGAATAATAATATAAATATTATGCATTATTCTGTTGTCTTTCAGTACAGTGTTAGAATTATTAAATAGCCACAATTTAAAAAAGTCCTATAAATCACTGAGCAAAAGACAACCCAGTTGAGAACTGGGCAAAAGATATGACAGCACTCTGATAGACCTGAGTGTCCAGTAGAGAGAGGTGGGCCATGGGGTGCCCAGGTGTTTGTTCAGACATTATTTTGGGTGTTTTGGTGACGGTGTTTTGGATGAAGTTAGTATATACATAGAAAGCACACTGCCCTCTGTAATGTCGGTGGGCCCCATCCAGTCAGTCGAAGGCCTGGATAGAACAGAAAGCTGACCTTGCTAATGAGCAAGAAGAATTCTGTAGTGCAGTGATTTGGACTTCATATACAACATCCCTTCCTGCCTTCAAACTGGAACATTATCTCCTCCTGTCTGAGAGGCTAGCCCATTGACTCTTCCTGAATCATTTGCTTGCTTTCCCATTTTGATCATTGAACTTTTTAGTTTCCATTAATCATGAGAGCCAGTTTCTTTACAGTAAATCTCTCTCTCTGTCTCTCTCTATATATATGTGTGTGTGTGTGTGTAAAAGTGATATTCAGTGGCACTCATTTATTTATTTAAGATTTTGGCCATGCTGCACAGCTTATGGGATCTTAGTTCCCCAACTAGGGATTGAACCCAGGCCCTTGCCAGTAAACTGCTGGACTGCCAGGGAATTCCACACCTATGCATGTCCTTATTTGCATGGGATGGGGTGGGGGAAAGGTGGGAGAGAGAAGAGGAGGAGGGAGGAAGGGAAGAGCAGGGAAGGAAGGTTTCCTCTTTGTTCTGTTTCTCTAGAGTACCCTCACTAGTACAGCAGACGGAAAGTCTTTCTATCAGGTAGTCAAGGTGATGCTAATTAAAACCACAGTGCGATACCACTTCATACCCTTCAGACTGACAAAAACAAGAAAGGCTTGTGATATCAATACAGCGTCTCCCATATCAAATGTAATTTGGTACAGTGACTTTAGATCAGAGTTTGACAGTATTTTATTAAATGAGCTAAGGATTTGATCCAGCAATTTAACTTATAAAATGTCAGTTTACAAGTGTTAAAGTCTACTGAAATTACTAGATTTGTCATCAGTATATAATTACATTAAATGTTGAAATTTATTTTAAAATTTAGTTTTTTGTTAACATGTTTCCCAGGTTGGTGCTGGTGATAAAGAATCTACCTGCCAATGCAGGAGATTCAGGAGATGCAAGTTTGACCCCTGGGTTGGGAAGATCCCCTGGAGGAGGAAATGGCGACCCCATTGTTCTTGCCTGGAAAATCCCATAGACAGAGGAGCCTGGTGGGGTCCTCTGTCCATGGGGTTCATGGGGTTGCAGAGTCAGACACAACTGAGCACAAGCATGAATTTACGCATAACATGCTTCTAATGCAGATTGTTTCACGACTGATTTTTATATTTGATTGCATATGCAACTGTAGACACATGTATGTGCCCTGCCATATGGATTCAGAATTGCTATTTTGTGCAGACTTCTATAGAGTACTTAGTAAAATTATGAGTGAAATGAAGTGGTTTAAAGAAATATATCAAGAATTTCAATCACCAAGTACAATATGAAATTCTAGTAGTAGTATTTTTGTACTCTTTTTTTGTTGCTAAGGCTTTTCTCTCAGTAGATCACTGGAAAGATTCTATAAGGTATAGTGTTCATGTTTCAAAGGATATTGTTGTTGCTTTAGTAGCTAAGTTGTGCCCAACTAGCCCATCAGGCTCCTCTGTCTATGGGATTTCCCAGACAAGAAGACTGGGGTGGGTTGCCACTTTGTTCTCCAGGGGATCTTCCTGAGCCAGGGATCGAACCTGTGTCTCCTGCATTGTCAGGCAGATTCTTTACCATTGAGCCACCAGGGAAGCTCCTCCAAGGGATGTATGTGTTACATATAAATCAGTTCAGTTCAGTTCAGTCGCTTAGTCATGTCCGACTCTCTGCAGCTCCATGAACCACAACACGCCAGGCCTCCCTGTCCATCACCAACTCCCGGAGTCCACCCAAATCCATGGATTCCACCCAAACCCACGTCCATCGAGTCGGTGATGCCATCCAAGCATCTCATCCTTTGTCGTCCCCTTCTCCTCCTGTCCTCAATCTTTCCCAGCATCAGGGTCTTTTCAAATGAGTCAGCTCTTCGCATCAGGTGGCCAAACTATTGGAGTTTCAGCTTCAACATCAGTCCTTCCAATGAACACCCAGGACTGGTTTCCTTTAGAATGGACTGGTTGGATCTCCTTGCAGTCCAAGGGACTCTCAAGAGTCTTCTCCAACACCACAGTTCAAAAGCATCAATTCTTCGGCGCTCAGCTTTCTTCACAGTCCAACTCTCATATCCATACATGACCACTGGAAAAACCATAGCCTTGACTAGACGGACCTTTATTGACAAAGTAATGTCTCTGCTTTTTAACATGCTGTAATTTCATGGCTGCAGTCACCATCTGCAGTGATTTTGGAGCCCAAGAAAATAGAGTCTGTCACTGATTGCATTGTTTCCCTGTTGATTTGCCATGGAGTGATGGGACCGGATGCCATGATCTTAGTTTTCTAAATGTTAAGTTTAAGCCAGCTTTTTCACTCTCCTCTTTCACTTTCATCAAGAGGCTTTTTAGTTCCTCTTCACTTTCTGCCATAAGGGTGGTATCATCTGCATTTCTGAGGTTATTGATATTTCTCCCAGCAATCTTGATTCCAGCTTGTGCTTCTTCCAGCCCAGCATTTCTCATGATGTACTCTGCATATAAATTAAATAAGCAGGGTGACAATATACAGCCTTGATGTACTCCTTTTCCTATTTGGGACCAGTCTGTTGTTCCATATTACACATATAAATAATCCATATTATAAAGCAAAGTATTAGTTTCTGAAATATGAGGAAGACAGTAGACTGCACAGGTATATTTTATAATTAAACTATGTAAGTTTACTGATTTGACCACTTAGATTCAGTTACCACCTTTAAGTAAGTAGTGGCTTTACTTAACTAACTGGTAAAGACTTAGAAATTTACACTACTTGAGCAGAATTTTCCTATTGTATTAAAAATAATTGTCCATCTTAATCTTTTACTTGATTTTGTTGGATTTAAATTCGTAGAAATTTTAAATATGTATTTATAATTTTAAAAGTTATAGCATAAAAACATTTCTTTGCTAAAGAAAACTTTGTTAAATTGTACTTACATAAAAGTGAGTATATTTGGGTTTTTGGAGGGAAAGGATCATTTGGTTTTGAAAATGTTTTTATAGGAAAAAATTACTCTGTAATAATAACACTTAAAGTGCTTGATCCTGTTTATTCCCATTAGAAATTAGGACACTATCTCCAGGCCTTAAACAATTTTCAGAGCGTTCAGATATCTTACTTATTTCCGTTAGTATATAAATGACCTTGTAATTTGAAACGACTGTGTCTAATTTAGTGTACTTTTAAACATTTTATTGTGGTATTCAGTGAGATTTTGGAGATAGCCTACTATAGTCTTCTGCCTAAAGCATATACACAGAAAAAAGAGGTATCTGTTTTTGCTGGTGAATTTCTCTGATGATGGGGTAGAGTTTGTGTAGCCCTCTGTAGTCCCTGTGGACCCATATTACCACTTGAGTATTCATCCGGTTTTGTTAATTATATCCTTTTGTGAGTCCTTTCAGGCCTTCGTTTGTTCTACATGGAGTTCATGGAATTATATTGTTTTTAGTATGCATTGAAAGTAGAGTGAGAGTGTTAGTTGTTCAGTCATGTTCGACTCTTTGCAGCCCCATGGACTGTAGCCCACCAGGCTGTTCTGTCCATGGGATTCCACAGGCAAGAATAGTGGAGAGAGTTGCCATGCCATTCTCCAGGGGATCTTCCTGACCCAACAATCAGACCTAGGTCTCCCACATTGTAGGCAGGTTCTTTACTGTCTGAGCCACCAGGGAAGCCCTAGATTACAATAACGTCTCGAAAAGTTTTTTAGTGGTGGCGATGGACATCAGTATATTATGTGAGCGCTATATATTGTTTTCTGTCTTTATAATTAGCCCTCTCTTCTTTTTTTTCATGTTTGTTTATTTAATTTATTTGACCGTACCCGCTCTTAGTTGTGGCATGCAAATGCTTAGTTGCAGCATGTGGAATCTGGTTCCCTGACCAGGGATTGAACCAAGGCACTTTTCACTGGGAGTGCAGAGTGTTAGCCAGATACCACCAGGAATTCTCAGACCTTTCTTTTTTATCTAGCTTTCATTTTGTCGATGCTTAAAACTTTCCCTCTCATGAAAGTGAAACGAGCCTTATGTTTACATTTTAAGCTATGCATATGTATCAGTGTTTTTACATGGACATCTGAATGGTTTTGGTGTTAGAACACATATCGAAATTATTTGTGCACATACCTTTTGGGTAAAGATGGAACAGTTACATCAACATGTGGACATCTGAGATCCTGAGAGGAACCGTCAGGTTTCATTTTTCTGCTATTTAGTGCTGATGCTTTCTGTTAAGTTTGTTCATTTGTTTATTATTGTATTTCTTTATAGCCCCTTTTCTTAGGACAACTGGAAATCAAGTCTCGGTGGGGCTACAGGGTGTCCATTTGTGTAGTATATTTTGGTCTTTCCCGTTACCAGTCAGAGAGCAGCCCTGGGAAGATGCTTTTTTGCCTTAGAGTGAGTTCTTCTGGAATCTCACCTTTTGAGAGTTTTGGTCTCTTTTAATTCTGGAACTCCTACAGTGAACTTACCACATATTTTCCCATAAATGTTCCACTTATCTACTGGTAGAGTTGTCAGATAAAATATAGGGTGCACAATCAGGTAAATAAAGAGTACATTTAGTATAAGCATGATCCAAATATTATTTTGTTGTTTTTCTAAAATTCAAATTTAAATGGGCATCTGTATTTTTATCTTATGTTATTTCAATTAATTAATTAATGCTTAGTTTGCAGCTTACTTCCTCAGCTTCCCTCTCAGTGAACTCCGAGCCACTTGAATAAAGGGGTGCAGTTACACCCTGATTCATCTGGACCCAGTTTTCCTGTCACTGTGACGTTTACTGGCTGAAAGAATGAGCTCTCTAATCAGCTCTGAGTGTTTCTAAAGCAGCTTTGCTCAACTGAGTTCGCCCTTTTATGTGAATTGAATTCATTGAAAAAAAAAAATCATGTTTCAAAGAATAGTTGCAGATCTCAAGCTTAATGGAAAAAATTCCACCTCTCCTTCCCTTCGTCATCTTTCTCTCCCTTCTTTTTTCAGCACTTACTATAATTAGCAGCATTAACAGCAAATGTTTGCTTTAGTTAAATTATTCAGAACATTTATTTTACTTGTCAAAGGTTAGATCAGGTTGTTGTTTGAACTGGTAATTAAATGCAGTCTAGTATGCTCTCATGTTTATATGCACTATAAGCTTGGTTCCTCATCACTTTGTATAATTTTATGATGTTCAAGGCTGACATTTCAAAAAGGTTTTTGATTTTGTGGAAAAGAAAACCTTCTGAGTACTTTAGTGTGATATCTGATGTGAGAATGTCCAAAGTTAGGGTTCAGAGTATCACAGTTCAGTGCCTTTGTAACCTACAGTATCACAGTGGTGATATTCTCCAAGCAGTGTATAGAATCACGCTCACTGCTTATTGAGTTTGTGTTTGACATGATGATCAGTGCTGAAGGACTTGGCCCCTAGTAGGTGTTCAATATGTATTTGTCAAATGAGTGTTTTAGGTCATATTAAACAGTATGGGGCATAGCTCAGTTCTTGTAGCTCAGTATAATTTAAGACAGTATTTGTTCCTACTCTGAGGCTCTTTTAAATAATTCCAATTTGTATGCTTGTGTGTGGGAGCAAGTATAACACAGTTAATTTTTGTATCTGGGAATTATGCTAAATTATGCCTTGGTTTTGTGGACTCATTGAATAAATGATTTTTACAGGTGTGTCTGTGTTAGTACTTTGGAGTACGCATGGATAGAGCACATCCTCTGTCCTTAGAAAGAATAGAGGGTAGTGGAGAACAACTGGTACACTGAAGAAGGGTCCACATTAGTGTGAGTTACATACTAGGTGAACGGGCATCTGAGGGACCCTGGGGAAGGTGACTTCTGAGCTGCATCTGAGGACAGAGAGTATGTGCTGAGCCCTTCCAGTCATGTCTGACTCTTTGCCACCCTTTGGGCCATAGCCCGCCAGGCTCCTCTGTCCATGGGATTCTCCAGGCTGGAATACTGGAGTGCATTGCTGTGCCCTCCTCCAGGGGACCCTCCCGACCCAGGGATCAAACCAGGTCTCTTAGTCTCCTTCATTGGCAGGCTGGTTCTCTGCCACTAGCGCCAGCTGGGAGGCCCAGGTCGCATTGTGAGGAACGAACCAGCAGGCAGAGAAGCCGTATGTTGGAAGCTCTGAGGGTTGCGGTTTGTGGGCGTAAAGAAAGAGTGAACATGGGGAAGGTGCAGCCGAGGCCCGTGTCTTTTCCTGAAGTTGTTCAGTAGCTTCCCCGGCCCTTAGGGAACAGCTCAGGACACACCGTGTGGTCTGTAAGCCCTGCCTTACAGTCCCTGCCTGCCTCCCCAGCTGGTGATCACCCAAGCTGAGCCCGCGGCCTAGGCCCCTGCCTGGGGCGCACGCGTGCGTCTCCTGGAAGCCCTCTGCCGTCGGCCCCCTCCCTGCCTCCCAGCTGCAGTCCGCACCACTTTTATTTAGTTGCAGTATCGAAATAACGTTAAAAAGAGGCCAGTCACGTGCTATCTTAAAAAGTACTTTAATATTATTGTCAGTAAACTACGACAAAGAACCTTGGTTCCACTGCAGTCTTTGGTATATTTTCCCACACGTGATCTTGTTTAAGTCTCATGTTAGTCATGAGATAGGTCTTACATGAAATTAACAAACAGAATTGTCTTTCATTACAAAATGCCATGTTTTAGCTAGAATTTAAAGCTACTTGGGATAATTGAAATAAAAGTAAAGCCATCTTTCAAAATAAGAGTGGGTATAGAGTTGTGTGTGCACCAAACCTTTGTGTGTGTGTGTGTGTGTGTATTTTTAATAAAATTGACTTAAACGATTAGCCACAAGATGTCATCTATTTGATGTCAAATGTAAACTAGATGTTATCCTAAAACACTTTCAAATTCTACTTTTATCATTGAAATGCTATTCTCTTCTTTTCTTTGTAATTTATATAAGGAAACTTAGAAATTCCAGAGGTTAACTTTTGTCAGAAACTTCATTAAATTGATTAATCACATACCTGGGTTTGTGACATATTCTCATCATTGGCCTGTGCATGACACTTTTATCTATGGGATTAGCTTGCAAATGTTACATACCAATTAGTAACATGTCACTAGTTTTTCAGAAATTTCTCAAAGTCTAAGCATTTGCAGTTGAAATACAAGCACTTAGGCCAGTTGCCGCCCAGTGTACTAGCATGTCCAGCAGCTCACCTGGTCTCAGCCCTGAAAGAGACAGGGCTTACTTTCCCAGTACGTGAATGGGCTTGACTCGCAGAGCATGGTCACAGGTTGGGTCAGATACGCAGATTTCTTGTGTCTTTGGTCTTCCCTGGCTTCAGGAAGAAAGGGGAGCATTTCTCATCAACGGGTAAGGTTGAAGGTAACAGTTGGCTACTGAGGTGGTGAGTGCAGATGGCAGAGGACAGAGTGTGAGAGTGTGTGTGTGTGTACATGTATGTATGTGTGTACATGTATGTATGTATGAAGGAGGGGCCATATGAGAGTCTGCTGGTCTGCAAGGAACTTGGGCTCTCTTCTCACATGCTGTGTTTCTGGGCAGGTCCTGAGCAGCACCGCAGGCTAAGTGTGTGTTCAGCTACCCTGGGTTCGCCCAGGAGAGAGCCCAGGGTCTCAGGCTGCCTCTCACCTAAAGGGACAGGCCCTTGCTTCTTTAAGGTAATTCTTCCTAGAAGATTTTCCTAGGACTTGCCTGGCAGTCCTAGGTTAAGACTCTGCATGTCTAACGCAGGGAGCAGGGGTTCGATCCCTGGTTGGGGCGTGGTCATGAAAAGAGATCTTTCTAATTTCTAGTCCGTTTAATGGGCTCTGTCTTCTCAAATATGTTTTTAAAAAGTATTTATTTATTGGCTGTGTGGGGTCTTTGTTGCTGCACACGGGCTTTCTCTAGTCGCCCCGCGAGGGCTTCTCGTTGAGCTGGCTTCTCCTGCTGCAGAGCGCAGGCTGCGGGACACGTGGGCCTCGTGATTGCGGAGCCCGGGCTCAGTAGCTTTGGCATGTGGGCCCAGTTGCCTCGTGCGTGGGGGGCATTCTGGACCAGGGATAGAAGCGGTGTCCCTTGCGTTGCAAGGTGGGTTCTAAGCTACTGGACCTAGGGAAGCCTCAAATGTCTTTAGTTCTTATCTCTTTCGTGTATTTTGTGCCAAATGCAGCTAGAAGTTCTGAAAACTGATAGGAATGAGTAGCTGACTTGGACTCAAGTTTATCTCATTGTACTTTATTGGATTCTTTCAAACTGTCATCAGGAATGCTTTACTGGGGGAAAAAAAAAAAGGTTACCTTCCAAATTGGGAGATACAGAAGTGAATAAAATAGGTAAAGCCTTTGCATTCATAGACCTATAATGAGGGGAATGCATAGTAAACAAAATACAGGTAAGTTTGTGCTGTGTGAGGTAGTGATGTGTGTTACAAGAAAAGCTGAGTGCTGGGATGAAGACGGAGGGAGGGTGTATGCTGAGTGTGGCCGCTGGTCGTGGGTCCCCTGATACCCAAGGTGATGTTTGAGCAGGACTGTGGGGAGAGCCGTCTCTGAGGATGGACGCCTGAGGGAGGCGTTTAGGAACTGAGGAAGGTACAAAGGCCCGGTGGCAGGAAGTGGCCCAGCACACGCGAGAGACTGTAAAGGGGCCTCGAGGGCCGGAAGGCCAGAGCGGCAGGTGCAGAAAAGCTCCACGCAGTAGCTGGGGGCAAGATCCTGGGGAGTCCTGGGAAGATACTTTATTTTATTCTGACTGAGATGAGAAGCCAATGCTAAGTTCTGAGACATGAACTGAGTTAAATCTTAGATGGATCACTCAGGCTGCTGTAAGTTAGTGGACTGTAGTTAGAAACAGGGAGCCCTACTGGAGGAAATGAAATAGTCCATGTGGGGCTTGCAGAGACCTGGAACCAGGTGATGGTGGTCCAGATTTCACATTAAAGAACCAACAAGATTTGCCAGTGGCTTAGGCGTGCTCCAGGAACAGCCATCAGCTGGTGTGAATTTGAGCCCATATCTGATCAGTACTAAGGGGCACAGTGTCCCAGCAGAGGAAGGGGAGATGTGCAGAGACCTGAAGTGGTGCTGAGTTGGATTCTTGCTCAAGGAACAGAGAGAAGTCCTGTGTGGCAGAGCATCCTGCTGGAGGAGAGAGTGGGGTTAGCGGCTTAGGTGTGAGCCTGGATTCAGGGCCTCTTTACAAGAGTTTGGATTTTATGTAAGTGTGTTGTGAAACAGTTTACACTGGCAAAAATATCACTTTGGATGTTGTGTGGTAATAGATGGTAGGAGGTGGGTATGCTAGGATGTGAAATCTGGCGATAACAGGCAATCTAGTCGGGTTACACAGTAAGGATTCTGTTACTACCTGTGAGGTAGGGTGAATCTAGGCGGTTTCCTTCACTGCAGTTAAGAGTGAGCATCTTTGTAATGGAGAAAACTTCCGGAAGCCCTTGAACAACTTCCATTCGCATTGAACAGCTCATCCTAATCAGTCTGGCACAGGCAGTGGGACCTTCATGATTGGCTTAGACCATTTCTCTCTGCCTCCCCATCCCTCACCGTTCCGTACCTCTCTAGGAGCACGTGGCCCAAACACAATTTGAATTTTGTTGGAAAGACAACAGCGTTGTCAACAGTGTTGACAACAGCGAGGAGGAATGGAAGCTGTGAGACCAGTTAGGGAAGGGTGTTGTCAGAGTAAATGAGGGATGAACTCTACAATTACAGGTTAGGAGTGGTCACACTACACAGGGGAAGCAGAAACGTGAACAAAAAATGTTACTCTCTACTGAAGTCTCCCAGCACACACCTTCTCTCTTGAAGAAAAATCTATACTAATGCTGCTGAGCAAAAGGCAGAACATCGTTCTTCATAATCTGACTCTTAGCATGTATTGCTTAACGCTGTCCTGCTGCTGCCTGTGGTCCGTCACATGTAGTAAAGACGTTTTGCTGAGCTGTGTTTAGTCGCTCAGTCATGTCTGACTCTTTGAGACCCCGTGGACTGTCGCCTGCCAGGCTCCTCTATCCATGGGGATTCTCCAGGCAAGAATAGTAGAGCGGGTTGCCATGCCCTCCTCCAGGGGATCTTCCCAACCCAGGGATCAAACCAGGTCTCCCACACTGCAGGCAGATTCTTTACCATCTGAGCCACAAGGGAAGCCCATCAATAGTGTAGTAGGTCACCTATCCCTTTTCCAGGGGATCTTCCTGACCCAGGAACTGAACCGAGGTCTCCTGCATTGCAGACAGATTCTTTACCAGCTGAGCTACCAGGGAAGCCCAAAAAGTAGAACATAGTTCTTCATATCCTAACTCCTGGCATTATTGCTTAATATTGTCCCGCTGGCGCCTGAGGTCTGTCACATGACAGAAATATTGCTGTGGAGGAGCAGGGAAAAATGACTTCTTGCCTTGGTCCACAGAAGGGAAGATGGGTATTCAAATTAGGTCTAGGATTTATGACAGTGAGTGGGAAAGGCCTCATCAGAAGGGGAAGGGATGTGAATAAGCCTGGGGAGGGAGCTGCTCTGGCTAGAGAGGATCAGCTGGGGCTTCTGAGCTGCTGGCTCGCCTCAGTGATGTGATGAGGTCTGCAGTGATGGGGTCAGAGGAGCCACAGCACTGGGGGAGGTAAATGATGCAAAACTCCAGCAATTTGACAGTGACTCCAAAGGCCCCGTGTGTTACTTATTCATAAATTATAATTTTGCTAAGGCATGTATAAACTATGTCTGCATCCCTGGTGTACTTGTTATTTGCTATTTTCACTGGATATTCACTTGTTCTCAGATGGAATTTGGGAAGATACACATACCTGTAACTGTAGAGGATCTGTGAGTGAGGGAAAGTCATTCAGTCATGTCTGACTCTTTGTGAGCCCCTGGACTACACAGTCCGTGGAATTGCTGTTCCCTTCTCCAGGGGATCTTCCCAACCTATAAAGGGACTATTGCACTTCTAATTCTAGGTTTTGCAAAGCTTGTATGGGAGAAAAGTAAACTAGAATGCTTTGCATTAAAAGCATTCCTTGTTATTGTGCTTTGCAGATAAAGGCATTTTTAAGAAATTTGAGGGTTTGTGTTAACCTTGTGTTATCAGCTGATGGTTAACATATTTTAGTAATAAAGTATTTTAAATTAAGGTATGTGAAGTTTTTAGATGTACTATTACTCACTTAATAGGGTACAGTATAGCACAAACATAATTTTTCAGCGCACTGGGAAACCCAAATATTTGTGTATGACTGTTGTGCTACTTGCTTTATTGCAGTAGTCTAGAACTGAACCTGCAGTATCTCCAAAGGTCTGTTATAGTTAAAATAGCAATAAAGAAAACTTTTCGTCCTATGAATCCTGGTTTAATTTTGTGGGAGGTTTAAATGAACAAGTGCCTAAACAGTGCCTGCTTCCTAATAAATGCTGTGTTTTTGCCATTGCGTGCCTGTGTGCCTGTCAAGTCACTTCAGTCGTGTCTGACTCTTTGCAACCCTGTGGACCATAGCCCGCCAGACTCCTCTGTCCATGGTGTTCTTCAGACAAGAATACTAGAGTTGCCCTGCCCTCCTCCAGGGATCTCCCGACCCGGGGGTTGAACTTGCAGTCCTTTAATGCTGAACCACTGGGGACACCCCATGTTTTTCCGGTTACTATTACTTAATTAAAAATGCTATTTTTAGTTTTTTTAAAAATTTATTTTCCAGCCCTACCACTTACTAATAGCTCAGGGCTAAATGTCAGATCCACCAGGACTTTTAGAGGGACCTCCTCACAATTACTCCTGTGCTTCTGCAAACACCTTAGGCCTTCCCAGGCTTGAACCAAAGAGGGGTTCTTTTTGTTTTTGACTGAATTATTTGATTTGATTTGATGCTTAATGCAGAGTGGCCATTTATTTCTTTTCCTTGTTCTTAATCTCATCATCAGTTTAATGTAATTGTCCAGTTGTTTTTTCTTTTCAGTATTCTTCCTGAACACCCAATTGTTGGTTATAATTCTCTTGATTTTATAAGAACCTGACCAAATAGTGTAATGGCTAGAGGTCGTGTCTATCCCTATAAAACAGAGCAGTAAATAAGTTGAAGGCTATAATGACAAGAATTTTGGTCACTAGGCTGAGCTTTCCCAATCTTTACATCATGAGTACATGTTCAAGGGAACTCTGAAACCATATGAGTATACATGTGGAGAGCTTTTTGTCAGGCCACTGTAACTCTTCATAAATGCTCAATTTTCTCGTGTTTATATGGTCACAACGGCCACTTTCCAGTTACTTCATAGCATTTGGATATCAGAAAGCCAAACATATTCGTTTTTTGTAATATAAAACATTTAAACCCACCTGTGATCCCTTCATATATTCTGCATGTTTCTGATTATGTGTATCATTTATGAATCTAGTATTTTTATAGTGAATCATTTACCCTAAAATTCTTATTCTGATAATTTGGAAATATAGGCGTTAAATCTGTGTTAATTTTCTTTCAATCATTGTTCTCAGTGTGTAGACCCTTACTGTAGTCCTTACCTGTTTAATAGGCGACACTTGATCATACAATTGTGTGGTTGGTAAAAGTGAATTAGGGTTTCAGGATTTTACCAATGGGTGATTTTTAATATTGAATGACATGTATTAAGACAAATGCTTTTATATATAATTTATTTGGCATTGTAAATGCATTTATCTTGTGAGAAACAGACCCCCTGTTGTCAGATGAAGTATTCTGGAAAGGTTTGGAGTAAATAAATAATAAAACTACTTTGATATACAATCTAACCAATATTAAATATTAAGACTTTCCGATGATTGATTTTAATACTTAATTAACTGATTTAAAGTCCAGGGGAGCACTCTTGCATGCAGATGACAGAATTCAAAAACAAAGCTTCATCCTTTGCCTTTGTTTTATTTCTCATCTTTTTTCCCTCCCTCATTTCTCTTCTTCTTTCTCTTATAATTAAGACATTAAAACATCATTTTCCCTGACCATCAAATTTACTTCTGGCTACCAGTATTTCTAAATAAAAATTTTTTGACCAATTCTACAAATAATGTTCCATTACTGTCTAATTACAAAAATTTAGCTTCTATCAGTTTCTTGCATTTATAGCCAAGCTGTCGTATTGTAGGTTATAAGCCCATTGTGGTAAATGCGTGCTGCCTGTAACGGATACTCATTCATGCTGTATCTTCCTCACCCCTCTTATAATTGTGCTCTGGTAATAGTTCATTTACGCTCTTTCATATGCTTTTCTTATAGGAGTTATCTTTATGTAAAGTAATATTACTGTCATTTCAGTGTTTGACTTCTAAGTTTACCATCAGTCAAGAATTTAAATGAATGAAGTATGCTTATATGAGCTTTTTTGAATATGGATGTCTTTAGAAGACACGATTCAGAATACTAATTCTGTGCCTCTATATTAGAAACAGTAAAAGCATAAATATAAGCTGAAATACAAAGAACTTCAGATTCAGAGGGAATAAACTAGAGGTTTTGTTTATATGATGCCATTTTAAAAGTGAAAATTGTATTCACTAACCTATTTTTTTTTTTGTCATTCTGATGCTCACAATAGAAGTTTATACTTATAGACTACTTGTATTACTTCACTTTACATGGAAAATATATTATTTTGAAATTTCATTAACATAATTTATCTTTCAAGCTTTAGTGAACTCTTAACCCATTCATTAAATATTAACAGTTTTAACGATACTTCCTTTCTTTCAGATCACTTTTATCTTAAGATGTAATATTGTAACAACCAGATTTATGAAGCCAGTACAACAATCCTTAAGATTAGTCTTTGATTTTTAAATGGAGGTTTCAGCCTAGTGTGTCAATTTGTGTGACCAGAATGGCAGTTAAAACCATGTTGCGCAGCTAATTTTGAGTTTTGTGAACTTTGATTTCATGAGAAACAGGGACTTTAAATGTTATTTATATTGCAAGTGTAGCAAAGAAGAGATTCCTTCTTTCTCAAGTCTTAGAAGGTATTTTGCTGTGCTTTCTGAATTAGAAAAAATAAGATTGCCCTTATTTTAAAAAAATTCTTTACCATTTTTGTCAGCTAGGGAAATTCTAGAGACAGTTTCACATTATTAAAGAAAGTTGAAATCCATCAGTTATGGATTAAAGTAGTCATTACTAAGATGCATACTTTTGGTCATTATGTATTTTTCTCTCTCTCTCTCTCTCTCTCTATATATATATAGCTTTTGGTAAAGAATCCACCTGCCATGCAGGAGACCCCGGTGATTCCTGGCTCGGGAAGATCCCCTGGAGAAGGGATAGGCTACCGACTCCAGTATTCTTGGGCTTCCCTGGTGGCTCGGCTGGTAAAGAATCCATCCGCCTGCAATGCGGGAGACCTGAGTTCTATCCCAGGGTTGGGAAGATCTTCTGGAGGAGGGAAAGGCAACCCACTCCAGTATTCTGGCCTGGAGAATTCCAGGAACTCTATAGTCCATGGGGTTGCAAAGAGTCAGACACGACTGAACGACTTTCACTCACTTCACTTCTATATAGACAAGTTTAGGACATAGGAAGTATACAAGCATAAGATGCAGTGATCCATTGTGAGTTTCAAAATGTTTATGCCACTTTGACTTTTATAGTGGTTGTCTTAAAATATTCTGAACCAAAAAAAAAAAAACCTCCCTTAATTCACTTGAATTTTTCTTAAATATTTTCTTGTAGTTTGATATTCACAGGTACAAAATTATAGTGTTTAAAATAAATACAGATTACATTTTTTTTAATTGTTTGCCATCCTGCTTTGTAGTTTGCGTATATTTTTGGTTGTTATAGTCACAAAACACAAGTTGGAAAAGTCTTAAGAAAATTACTTCACATTTGAAAGCAACATATTGTGATTTTATAAGGTAATCACAATAGCAGTAGCTGCCGGGGTCCTGCCCCGGCTGATCCAGGGTATTCGAAGCGGGGACGGCGTCGGCGACCTATTTATTTAAATATTTTATCAAAGATATAAAGAGTAATAGGATGAGGATAGCTCAGTAGGAAAATTCAGTGGAGAAAAGAGGCTGAGTGGCTTGGTTTACGCGGGAGACCAATAAAACTTCAAGACAAGAAGTTTGCACCACTTACGTAGGCCACAGGCGTCCTTCCGTTCTTCCGAAGGAGAGGAGACACTGAGGCCTCCCCGGTCGGATCTTAGAAGCCCAGGCATAATTAGTAAGCATGGCGGGTTCCGCACTCCAGATGGAGACTCAGCCAGAGTGAGAGAGAGAGAGACATGGGGAGACCAGTATTTTGAGAAACTGATCCCCATTCTTTATTTTCCATGGTCTACTTTTATACACTGAGATGTTATGCAAAAGTCACGGGGGGTCAGCAGTCCTGACTTTTATCAAAGTCAGGTGCTTCATACAAATGTATACAGAGGTCTTAGGGGTGTTACATCATCTTCTGGCCAGGGGGGCCTGCTGACAATTTATGACCCTCTCCTTGTGACAACGGTCAGTCAACCAGGACACTTATTTCTCCAGGGATGATTATTCTTAAAACAGACGCCACCCAAATAAAGTTACATTCCTACAGGGTGAGGGTGTAGTGGGTTTTAGTTAAGGAAAGAATTTACTTAGCCTAAGGTCTAACGTGATTAATATCAAAGGTTAATACTTATTTCTTCTATATATTCATTAATGTGTGTAAGGGCAGGGGATGTGGAGACTTAGCAACAAACATTGGCTCAACAAATGAAAAACCCTTCACCAATACAATTTCTAATCAGCCCATTATACTTATAGTTTCCTAACTTCTCTAAAGAACCTGTTTTTAGAGGGCTTAAAGCATCTCGTGCCTCTCACAGTTGGGAGGCTGTGAGCAATCACACGTGGCCGGACGAGCCTGTCAGGCAGGCTAGAGAATCTTCAGAGGAGTTTGTAGGTTAAAACACTCTTGTCACACCCAAGAGTTTTTATTGACTGGAGCTCTAGGTTAACTCCTTCTCCGAAAGAGGTGGTGGGGGACAGCCCCCCGTAAAGTCAGAGGTGTAGGTAAGAGCACAAAGTAGTAAAGTAGGCAGGCTCTGGTTATGGGGGTAGATGCTCGAGGATTTCCAGGGGGACTCCTGAGGCTCGATCCCGCCTTTGCGTATGTCGAGCCTCCTTCCTCATGACCTTTGCCATGGGCGGAGTACCTCACTCGGCCCCCAACAAGTAGCCAACAAAGTAATTTTTATTATGTTCTAAAAAGCAAAAATAGCCCTTTGTGTTTAAAATTACGGTAACAAAAACTAAAACAATGCCAACTTAATATGTTACTCTTGAACTTGATTATTATTTAAATCTGTATTTAAAAGAAAAATAAAAGCATTATCCAAAGTTTTTATTCAACAAATTTCTTAAAAATAATTCATTATTACTATTCAGCAGGTTTCCAGGTTTCTTTTAGTAAAAGCATTTCAGTGATTCAGTTTCAATCTGTAGGCATAATAAATTAGAATATAGTAGATACCTGATTCTATAGAATGCCTGTAGACTGGTGTATTTGGTAAATTTTATATTGTGGTTACTGGGTGTTACCACAGACATCTCAATTTCTAAAGAATTATTATTAAAGCTGAAATAAGTAAATGACTTATAATTAAATTTACTATAGACTTTAAAGGAGAAGGCAATGGCACCCGACTCCAGTACTCTTGCCTGGAAAATCCCATGGATGGAGGAGCCTGGTAGGCTGCAGTCCATGGGGTCGCTAAGGGTCGGAAACAACTGAGCGACTTGACTTTAACTTTTCACTTTCATGCATTGGAGAAGGAAATGGCAACCCACTCTAGTATTCTTGCCTAGAGAATCCCAGGGATTGGGAAGCCTGGTGGGCTGCCATCTATGGGGTTGCACAGAGTCGGACATGACTGAAGTGACTTAGCAGCAGCATAGAGTTTAAAAGGCCTTAAATATCTTGAGCATCTTGAACTAATATTTGAACATCATTATGTTGTAGAGTACCTTATTTTTAATGTGCCTTTTTGAAACATACTTTGATATCAGTTTACTGGTTGATTGTCTAATTCTCATAGAGTTTAAAATACATACAATCCCCTTATTTGTATATTTTAGGTATATGAAGTCTAACAGTAGAAAAGTGTATATACTATAAAAGTGAGAAACTGGAGTAATAATGATAAGAAAACATAGTATAGGATGCTAAAGAAATTTTAAGGAAGTCTGGCAGTTAACTCGCGGTACTCATTTTCAGATATTTACCCTTAGATGTTTTAAGAGTATGACAAAATGTATAGAGAATATGAATTTTATGTTGTAAGATATCCATGGCCAAATACAGGCTTGAGAGGTGTTTAATCCGTTCCACACAGTTTTTTAAAAAATTATCTACCAACACAAGTAAAGAGATTTCACATAAAATTCTGGATTTTTAACTTTTCTTGAAAACATTGAAGGAGAGAAAAGGATGTCCCAACAGTTGACAGACCTGCCATCTTACACTCCCTTGTTTGACTTCTTGTTGGTCTGTCTCACTGGCTTAGAGCCAAGGGTCGGATTGAAGCAGAGGGTGAGCCGTAGAGCCAGAGAGGATGCGTTCAACACTAGCTGTGCGACTGTAAACAAATTGCTTCATCTCTCTGTACCTCATTTTCTCTAGTGAAATGAAAATAAGGATGAAGATGCGTCATTGAGTTCTTCAGATCAGATCAGTCGCTCAGTCGTGTCCGACTCTTTGCGACCCCATGAATCACAGTATGCAAGGCCTCCCTGTCCATCACCACCTCCCGGAGTTCACTCAGACTCAGGTCCATCGAGTCAGTGATGCCATCCAGCCATCTCATCCTCTGTCGTCCCCTTCTCCTCCTGCCCCCAATCCCTCCCAGCATCAGAGTCTTTTCTAATGAGTCAACTCTTCGCATGAGGTGGCCAAAGTACTGGAGTTTCAGCTTGAGCATCAGTCCTTCCAAAGAAATTCTAGGGCTGATCTCCTTCAGAATGGACTGGTTGGATCTCCTTGCAATCCAAGGGACTCTCAAGAGTCTTCTCCAACACCACAGTTCAAAAGCATCAATTCTTCGGCGCTCAGCCTTCTTCACAGTCCAACTCTCACATCCATACATGACCGCAGGAAAAACCATAGCCTTGACTAGACGAACCTTTGTTGGCAAGGTAATGTCTCTACTTTTGAATATGCGATCTAGGTTGGTCATAACTTTCCTTCCAAGGAGTAAGCGTCTTTTAATTTCATGGCAGCAGTCACCATCTGCAGTGACTTTGGAGCCCAGAAAAATAAAGTCTGACACTGTTTCCACTGTTTCCCCATCTATTTCCCATGAAGTGATGGGACCGGATGCCATGATCTTCGTTTTCTGAATGTTGAGCTTTAAGCCAACTTTTTCATCTCCTCTTTCACTTTCATCAAGAGGCTTTTGAGTTCCTCTTCACTTTCTGCCATAAGGGTGGTGTCATCTGCATATCTGAGGTTATTGATATTTCTCCCAGCAATCTTGATTCCAGCTTGTGTTTCTTCCAGTCCAGCGTTTCTCATGATGTACTCTGCATATAAGTTAAATAAACAGGGTGATAACATACAGCCTTGACATACTCCTTTTCCTATGTGGAACCAGTCTATTGTTCCATGTCCAGTTCTAACTGTTGCTTCCTGACCTGCATACAGATTTCTCAAGAGGCAGATCAGGTGTTCTGGTATTCCCATCTCTTTCAGAATTTTCCGCAGTTTATTGTGATCCACACAGTCAAAGGCTTTGGCATAATCAATAAAGCAGAAATAGATGCTTTTCTGGAACTCTCTTGCTTTTTCCATGATCCAGCGGATGTGGGCAATTTGATCTCTGGTTCCTCTGCCTTTTCTAAAACCAGCTTGAACATCGGGAAGTTCACGGTTCACATATTGCTGAAGCCTGGCTTGGAGAATTTTGAGCATTACTTTACTAGCGTGTGAGATGAGTGCAATTGTGTGGTAGTTTGAGCATTCTTTGGCATTGCCTTTCTTTGGGATTGGAATGAAAACTGACCTTTTCCAGTCCTGTGGCCACTGCTGAGTTTTCCAAATTTGCTGGCATATTGAGTGCAGCACTTCCACAGCATCATCTTTCAGGATTTGGAATAGCTCAACTGGAATTCCATCACCTCCACTAGCTTTGTTCGTAGTGCTGCTTTCTAAGGCCCACTTGACTTCACATTCCAGGATGTCTGGCTCTAGGTCAGTGATCACACCATCATGATTATCTGGGTCATGAAGATCTTTTTTGTACAGTTCTTCTGTTTATTCTTGCCACCTTTTTTAATATCTTCTGCTTCTGTTAGGTCCATACCATTTCTGTCCTTTATCGAGCCCATCTTTGCATGAAATGTTCCTTTGGTATCTCTGATTTTCTTGAATAGATCCCTAGTCTTTCCCATTCTGTTGTTTTCCTCTATTTCTTTGCACTGATTGCTGAAGAAGGCTTTCTTATCTCTTCTTTCTATTCTTTGGAACTCTACATTCAGATGTTTATATCTTTCCTTTTCTCCTTTGCTTTTCACTTCTCTTCTTTTCACAGCTATTTTTTTTTTCCCACAGTTATTTATAAGGCCTCCCCAGACAGCCATTTTGCTTTTTTGCATTTCTTTTCCATGGGGATGGTCTTGATCCCTGTCTCCTGTACAATGTCACGAACCTGAGTCCATAGTTCATCAGGCACTCTATCAGATCTAGGCCCTTAAATCTATTTCTCACTTCCACTGTATAATCATAAGGGATTTGATTTAGGTCATACCTGAACGGTCTAGTGGTTTTCCCTACTTTCTTCAATATAAGTCTGAATTTGGCAATAAGGAGTTCATGGTCTGAGCCACAGTCAGCTCCTGGTCTTGTTTTTGCTGACGGTATAGAGCTTCTCCGTCTTTGGCTGCAAAGAATATAATCAACCTGATTTCGGTGTTGACCATCTGGTGATGTCCATGTATAGAGGCTGAAGTTGAATGGTTCTGTGAAGACCTACAAGACCTTTTAGAACTAACACCCAAAAAAGATGTCCTTTTCATTATAGGGGACTGGAATGCAAAAGTAGGAAGTCAAGAAACACCTGGAGTAACAGGCAAATTTGGCCTTGGAATACGAAATGAAGCAGGGCAAAGACTAACAGAGTTTTGAGTTGTTCAGCAGATAAGATGATGAGTATACACAAAGTGTTTAATGCAGTTTTTGCCTTATATGCATTGCTTAATGGATGCTAACTGGAATTATTAATAATATTTACCTGACCCCATTAGGTGTTTGAGTTTGATGAGACTTCTCCATAGGAGAGGACTTTACTTTTTAAATCTGTTCATTCATTTGATGAGTAGACTGTGTCAGATTCTGCTTTATAATATAATTGCTTATTTACATTTTGCGATTGTCTACTAGAGTATCTTTCCCAGAATTCCTTATGTGTAGTTCAGTTGCTCAGTCATGTCCGACTCTTTGCGACCCTATGAACCACAGCACTCCAGGCCTCCCTGTCCATCACCAACTCCCAGAGCTTAGTCAGACTCATGTCCATTGAGTTGGTGATGCCATCCAACCATTTCATCCTCTGTTGTCCCCTTCTCTTCCTGCCTTCACTCTTTCCCAGCATCAGGGTGTTTTCAGATGAGTCAGCTCTTCGCATCAGGTGGCCAAAGTATTGGAGTTTCAGCTTCAACATCAATCCTTCCAATGAATATTCAGGATTGATCTCCTTTAGGATGGACTGGTTGGATCTCCTTGCAGTCCAGGGGACTCTCAGGAGTCTTCTCCAACACCACAATTCAAAAGCATCAATTCATCGGTGCTCAGCTTTCTTTATAGTCCAACTCTCACATCCATACATGAATACTGGAAAAACCATAGCTTGGACTAGATGGACCTTTGTTGGCAAAGTAATGTCTCTGCTTTTTAGTATGCTGTCTAGGTTGGTCATAACTTTGCTTCCAAGGAGTACGTGTCTTTTAATTTCATGGCTGCAGTCACCATCTGCAGTGATTTTGAAGCCCCCCAAAATAAAGTCTGTCACTGTTTCCACTGTTGCCCCTCTATTTGCCATGAAATGGGGACCAGATGCCATGATCTTAGTTTTCTGAATGTTGAGCTTGAAGCCGACTTTTTCACTCTCCTCTTTCACTTTCATCAACAATTATACGCCAATAAAATGGACAACGAGGAAGAAATGGACAAATTCTTAGAAGAGTACAACTTTCCAAAACTCGACCAGGAAGAAATAGAAAACCTTAACAGACCCATCACAAGCACGGAAATTGAAACTGTAATCAAAAATCTTCCAGCAAACAAAAGCCCAGGTCCAGACGGCTTCACAGCTGAATTCTACCAAAAATTTAGAGAAGAGCTAACACCTATCCTGCTCAAACTCTTCCAGAAAATTGCAGAGGAAGGTAAACTTCCAAACTCATTCTGTGAGGCCACCATCACCCTAATACCAAAACCTGACAAAGATCCCACAAAAAAAGAAAACTACAGGCCAATATCACTGACGAACATAGATGCAAAAATCCTAAACAAAATTCTAGCAATCAGAATCCAACAACACATTAAAAAGATCATACACCATGACCAAGTGGGCTTTATCCCAGGGATGCAAGGATTTTTCAATATCCGCAAATCAATCAATGTAATACACCACATTAACAAATTGAAAAACAAAAAACCATATGATTATCTCAATAGATGCAGAGAAAGCCTTTGACAAAATTCAACACCCATTTATGATAAAAACTCTCCAGAAAGCAGGAATAGAAGGAACATACCTCAACATAATAAAAGCTATATATGACAAACCCACAGCAAACATTATCCTCAATGGTGAAAAATTGAAAGCATTTCCTCTAAAGTCAGGAACAAGACAAGGGTGCCCACTTTCACCATTACTATTCAACATAGTTTTGGAAGTTTTGGCCACAGCAATCAGAGCAGAAAAAGAAATAAAAGGAATCCAAATTGGAAAAGAAGAAGTAAAACTCTCACTGTTTGTAAATGACATGATCCTCTACATAGAAAACCCTAAAGACTCCACCAGAAAATTACTAGAACTAATCAATGATTATAGTAAAGTTGCAGGATATAAAATCAACACACAGGAATCCCTTGCATTCCTATACACTAATAATGAGAAAACAGAAAGAGAAATTAAGGAAACAATTCCATTCACCATTGCAACGAAAAGAATAAAATACTTAGGAATATATCTACCTAAAGAAACTAAAGACCTATATATAGAAAACTATAAAACACTGGTGAAAGAAATCAAAGAGGACACTAATAGATGGAGAAATATACCATGTTCATGGATTGGAAGAATCAATATAGTGAAAATGAGTATACTACCCAAAGCAATTTATAGATTCAATGCAATCCCTATCAAGCTACCAACAGTATTCTTCACAGAGCTAGAACAAATAATTTCACAATTTGTATGGAAATACAAAAAACCTCGAATAGCCAAAGCGATCTTGAGAAAGAAAAATGGAACTGGAGGAATCAACCTACCTGACTTCAGGCTCTACGACAAAGCCACAGTTATCAAGACAGTATGGTACTGGCACAAAGACAGAAATATAGATCAATGGAACAAAATAGAAAGCCCAGAGATAAATCCACGCACATATGGACACCTTATCTTTGACAAAGGAGGCAAGAATATACAGTGGATTAAAGACAATCTCTTTAACAAGTGGTGCTGGGAAATCTGGTCAACCACTTGTAAAAGAATGAAACTAGAACACTTTCTAATACCATATACAAAAATAAACTCAAAATGGATTAAAGATCTCAACGTAAGACCAGAAACTATAAAACTCCTAGAGGAGAACATAGGCAAAACACTTTCTGACATACATCACAGCAGGATCCTCTATGACCCACCTCCCAGAATATTGGAAATAAAAGCAAAAATAAACAAATGGGACCTAATTAAACTTAAAAGCTTCTGCACATCAAAGGAAACTATTAGCAAGGTGAAAAGACAGCCTTCAGAATGGGAGAAAATAATAGCAAATGAAGCAACTGACAAACAACTAATCTCAAAAATATACAAGCAACTCCTACAGCTCAACTCTAGAAAAATAAATGATCCAATCAAAAAATGGGCCAAAGATCTAAATAGACATTTCTCCAAAGAAGACATACAGATGGCTAACAAACACATGAAAAGATGCTCAACATCACTCATTATCAGAGAAATGCAAATCAAAACCACTATGAGATACCATTTCACACCAGTCAGAATGGCTGCGATCCAAAAGTCTACAAATAATAAATGCTGGAGAAGGTGTGGAGAAAAGGGAACCCTCTTACACTGTTGGTGGGAATGCAAACTAGTACAGCCACTATGGAGAACAGTGTGGAGATTCCTTAAAAAACTGAAAATAGAACTGCCTTATGATCCAGCAATCCCACTGCTGGGCATACACACTGAGGAAACCAGAAGGGAAAGAGACACGTGTACCCCAATGTTCATCGCAGCACTGTTTATAATAGCCAGGACATGGAAGCAACCTAAATGTCCATCAGCAGATGAATGGATAAGAAAGCTGTGGTACATATACACAATGGAGTATTACTCAGCCATTAAAAAGAATACATTTGAATCAGTTCTAATGAGGTGGATGAAACTGGAGCCTATTATACAGAGTGAAGTAAGCCAGAAGGAAAAACACCAATACAGTATACTAACGCATATATATGGAATTTAGAAAGATGGTAACGATAACCCTGTATGCGAGACAGCAAAAGAGACACTGATGTATAGAACAGTCTTATGGACTCTGTAGGAGAGGGAGAGGGTGGGAAGATTTGGGAGAATGGCATTGAAAAAAAAAAAAAAATACATGCTTTGGTTCAGTAATTATGCTTATAAGAATTTATCCTGAAGGGGAATAATCATGGATACAGTACAGAGATATTAATGAAAGACATTCATTGTGAGGCTGTTTATAGTGTTGGGCAGTTGAAAGCATCCTGATTGTTTACTAATAAAGAATTGTTACAGCTATATAATAGATTACTAGGGATCCACTAGAAGTGATAATGTAGACTTTTTAATGGGAAGGAAGATACGCCAATTTATGTAATCAGTATACTTAACACGGTGGATCACATTAAAACTACGGGTTTTAAATGCTCAGAACAAAGAAAGAATACATATAATAAATTGAAATGTTAACTGGTGTTTTCAGCTAATACAATTACAAATAATTTTAGTTAGCTCTATTTTCTATATTTTGAAAGTTCCTATGGTAAATGTGTATTATTTTGCCAGCAAGATGAAGGGTATTATAAATGTGACAATGGTTTAAGTTACAATTCAGCTTTTTGTGCAGGAGTATACTGCAGACATATGTAATAGAATGTTGAGGTAAAGATTACCAGTGAAGTTCAGATTTGGAAAATAATTTTTAAAAAGAAAATTTAGTGCTACTTTTTCACTTCTTTCCTACTAGTGTGTATTAAAAGTCCCTGGATCCTGTAGAAAGCTTGTTAATGTTTGTAATGCTCACTTAATCGTTTCAGTTTTGCATTTATTCCTAGTCAAGGCAGGAAAAAGAGTATCATTTTTCTCCGTATTTTTCATCTTCCAGGTGGGCACTTTTGGTGACATTGTCCAGTTCTCACAATGTATCATTCCTTGTCTGAAACTAGACATCCTCTGCAGCCAGAAGAACAAGAGGTGGGCACTGACCCTTTGTCGAGCTACCCAGACCAGCCTGGAGGTGAGTTTCCTGCGCGGATAACTGCTGAGCTGCTGGGAAAGTTGGCAGCGGGTCTCCAGCTAGCCCCGCCCTAGACGTCTTCCTCTAGATGAGGCTGCACAGAAGAACTTTTAAGACCATTTTGCTGGATAGATATGGAGCGCTGTGACACTGAGCGCCAACTTTTAATTGTAGACACATTAGCCTTAGCCCATGTTTAATGCACTGTCATTCTTAAAAAAAAAAAAGAAATCCGTAAACTTAAACGCTTCATTACTTCAGCATAAGAATTTTGAAATACAAAATGGTCTGTGTGAAACATCTTCTAAAGATGTCTAAACTTTTGGTGTTCATTTTTGTGGGGATTTTTCTTCTTTCTTTCAGCAAGTTGAGATTATTATAGGGTAAAAGACTTGCCTGATTCTTCTCTTTTTTTTTAATAATTGAAATTTGTGTTTTTCTTTTAAATATCTATGTATGGAAATTGTTAAGAGATCGACTCTGTTAGGGCCTACCCTAGAAAAATGTGTTAAATGTGTATGTATTGGAGCTTTATAGTATTTTCTCAATATTAATAACATAGTATCTTAGAAGGAAAGAGTAAATTTGTGACAATTCTTGAAGCTTTATCCTTATTTCAACTAAATATTTGCTGAAGTCGATTCATGATTCAAGTAACTACTTGTACATTTTCACTCATACATATACCAGGATTGTAAGATCTATTTTAAGAAATTATACTTAGTCAAAGTCATTCACATATGTTTTCTATACTTCAGATAGTTTTTTTTCCTATATTGATGTAAAGGTCTGCATTAAGTAATGTTTTGGGAATTAAAAAAAGTTGATTTCCTAAACGTAACTATTTCTTTAGCACACAAGCTCTTGGGTTTATGGAGTGTGTAGATGTTGTTTTGTCCATCTTTAATACATTCCACATCATCCAAATGCCCTTGTTTTTAATGAAAATAGTGTACAGCTTGTTTTCATGATTTTATTTTTATATTTGCTTCTATTTAAACTGCTATTTAAGGTTTTGATAGTATGAAAAAAATGTTACTGTTTAGTTTCAGCATTTAAAGAATTTTAGTGGTGAGAACGATACAGTCATCCCTAGTGATGCTTTTTTTCTTAAATGTCATACCTTTAAGAAGTACTCTTAATTAAATAAGTCAGATCATTCTGCAGTCACTTCCATAAGTGCATATTTTAAAAGTGAATACATTTTTGTGTTATCAATATATAAAATATTTTCACCAAAATGTTCTGATTTATTTGCTTATTTTTGAATAAACATTTTTTTTAAGTGTGTATTTTTCTCTGGACTAGGTCATTAAATATTGAGGTTCATTTTTTAAAAACTGGTTAAGAAAACATTTTAAATTAATTTTATACTTTATTGTTTGCAGGAATAAGGTGTTACCTTTACTGAAAAGGCTTTTCATTTATATCCTAGCCAACATTTCTATGACATACAAAGTTATTAGGACTGAATTGATGTTTAAAAGTGCCATTAATTCATTTACCCCAAATGTTCATTAACAATGTAAATGTATGCTGATGTTCTATGAGACAAGGAAGTGACTAATGACTCTTCCAACTAACAACACTTAAAATGAATAGAAACTTTAGATAGCTAATCTTGAAGTAATCAAGACCCTCATTCAGCCTGGCATCTCTGTATGCTCTAAAACAGCTGTCAACTGTTAAAAATATACACAAAACACACATAAGCGCACGCACACGCAGAAGAAAGATATGTAAATATCTAGTTCTTCAGAGCCAGAAAGGTTACTAACGGTAGTGGGTTTTGTGCATTGTATATGTAAATATTGTATATAAAGCATCTATTTCATCTTAGGTTTTCTTTTTGCAGAAAACTGTGCTGCATTTTAATGGGGTTGTCATATTTACTTGAAAAATCATCACCTTTTTAGTATGTTGGTTTATTTTAATATATGTCTTTCATGGGGTTCTCCACGTATTTGAAGCCATTTATACTTTTCCCACAAGGGAATTTGTGGCAACTAGATGACTCATTTTGTAAGTAGTCAAACACTGGACTTAAGCAGTGTTTTCTCTGTGTAGAAACCATGTTTTTTGTTGACTTGAAAAAATTCCTTTTGCATATTCCAGAAGTAAACAAATAAGTCTTTAATTTCTGAAACCTGAATTTTTATATTTACAGAAATATACTACATTTCCGAGTTAAATGGTTCTGCATATTCTGGAAAGGATTAGCAAAAATAGCCACATAACAGATAAGACAGAGAGAAAGTTACATATCATTGGTTTACTTTCATGGATGTTTGAGGGAAGTGAGTGAGGGCAGAAAAAAAAGTATTTGCATATATACATGCAAAATCTTAGGGCACATTTTCTGTGTTAATTAAAGTTTTAAATGCTTGAATTTCTCTTTCAAATTGAAAACACCACAGAAAGTATGACATTTTCTCTGTTGAATTTGGTTATGTACCAAAATTATCATCTTAAATTTCAAGATCTTTGATCAAAGGGTATTACTAATTGACAAGTTACCTATAATTCAGTTTAAACCATAAAAAAACCTTATTTTTTCAGCTATTCATGATTATTCAGTCCTAGCATGTAACTTTTAATGATTTAATTAAATGAAAAAGTAATCATTTTAAACTAAAAACAATATGAAGACTTAGGGAGACTTAACCTATTATCAATAAAGAAATAACATTATCAGAATCACTCGTTTTTCTCCAAGCTTATAAGAGATTGGAACGTTAACTCACGATGAGAAAACGTTTTCCTCTATTAGGTCTCTGTGAAGAATTGCAGTTTGTTACATACAGCCAGAGTTTTTAGCTCTAATTTTATATGCCTTCTTACTTAACAGCTTTTGCAGTATTCAGATAATTACTTAATGTAATACCTTTTTATGTAATACCTGTTTCAAAGCTTTCTTTTTGGCTCTTGTATAAAATACTTAGTAACCTACTTAAAAAATATCTAAGACATTCAGAACACCCTGCCTGCTTCATTTTTGCCTCTTTACAATTTTTTTGTCTCAAGTCTTCCTTTTTTTGGTTTATTATATCATAGAATTACATGGCTGGAAATGGGTGCCTGGCTTTATTGATGAATAAATTGGTGGTAATAAAATCAGCTTAATGTAGTTGATGCAAGAAAACGATGCGGTCCTGTTACCATCTTTAGTGTGGCTTTCCACGTTGTAGAGGTGTCACTGAACTCAGGTTTGGGTGCTTGCCACTTGAAACGTCCACAGCCGTGTGACGTGGGCTGCCCGTCCAGGGCCCAGGGAGAAGGTGGGCTAGTGTCCCGGAACCAACCCCGAAGGTTCTGCTCGGTGTGGCAGTGTTTAAAGGGACAGCAGGGCGGTTGGGCCAGAGTCGTCACCATCCTCCTTGTGGGCAGGCTGTTGCCACTGCCTCATCTTCTTCTTCACTCAGTTTCTCTTATAAGACTGGTGAAGGGGAGGCTGGGAGAGAGATCTGGCGATCTCTTAACTCCTTCTTCATTTCTTCTTTATCTGTAAAGTACCAACACGTCAGGCAAATATTATGTATTCAAAATATTTGAAACGTGTGCACGGGCCAGAGGTTAGGTAAAACACAGCTTTGTTAAAGTGACAAGAGTGGCCCGTTGCAGAGAGCTACTTCCTACAGTAAACCACCTGTGAGCGTGCTGCGTACACGTCACCCCTCTCAGACATCGTTCCATTTCTATGGGATTATGAACAAAGATCCTTTTTCTGTAGCTTCTTCATGCTGATACACAGGGTGCCGTATTCTTAACGTGGAAGATGCTGACAATCTGTAGCGTCTTTTTGTTGATAGTTTCCGTTGCCTGGCTGTGTATATGGGCAGAGTAAGCCACAATTCCTTTGATGCCCACAAAGATATGCATACAGTTTATAGTGTTAATCCTCTTCTCTTTAAGTCCAGGTCTTATAAGTGTGCTAGTCACGGGTTCAGGATTGCTCAGGACAGAGCAGCCTGTGTCTTGACTACAGGTGCAGCACCCTGTGGTTACGTCTCCCCTCTAATAGCAGTTACAGTACCTGTGAAGCCACTCAGGAGTGTTCATCAGACCCTGAAAAGATCCTGTGCCTCTGTCATCCTAATTGTTAACTACTTGAGCCTACGCTTTTGTGACTCAGGGAGGCCTGGGACATTTCAGTTATTCTACAAACAAGAGGCAGTGGGTGAGGGGGGAACCTTGTACTTGGGACGGGACTGGCAGGGTTCTGCTTGGTTTCAGATGCAGTCTAGAGCTGAGATGGATTTGTACAGAGGGGCAGGGTATTCTTATTCTCACTATAATAGCAGGAAGGTTGGAGAAACCGTGTTTCGGTGCAGTCCATTCATCTGTTTGATGGCAGAGAGTGCAATAAAGTATCACTGATATTTTAATATCTTTCTTGATATCTTAGGGTGAGGTAATTTGCTGATAGTGAGTGATAAGATGAAGCATTTGAAGATTTGGGGAGAGTAAAAAAGGTTAGATTGAGTTGGTAAAGAATATATAACCTTGGGGACCAAGGTGAATTTAAACATCATAATTTATAGGTGATACAAACTTGTAAATGTGTGTGATTGCATCCAGCAGAATTCAGTGCCTAGGACTTAGACACAATGAAAAGCAGATGGTTGCTTTGTCATGGGAGTATAAGAGGTAGACAGTACCCAAGGAAGTTTATGGTGGAAGAATTCATGGATGGGTTTGAGAATAGAAAGTTATGGAAAGAGGGCAGAGTTATGAGAGGGCAGAGTAGAAAGTTTCGGGAGGGACCGAGTTAGGAGAGGTGCAGCAGAGGATCGCAGGGCGGTTGGGAGTCACAGATGCGGTGGGACAGCGTGACGGGCAGTGGTGACTGGTGATTCAGGGGAGCAGTGTTCAACGGCAGCCAGCTCACCAGCTCCGCACCTTCATTAGTTCTCTGTGGTAATTTAGGTCTCATTGATTTGGACAGGTTTTGGCTTGAAGTCTTTTTATTATTATTATTTCTTTTTTTTTTTTTTTTTTGCATGCTTCCTTAGCTTTCATTTCTCTGAAGGTGTTTTCACCCCCATTTCAAAAGATACTTTCAATGAATATCTATTACAGAATTGACAGCTTTAATTTTTCAGCACTTTATTTATTTTTTTTATTTGATAAATTTAATGCCTTTTATTGCCATACCTCATTTTACTGTGCTTTGCTTTAGTGAGCTTTATAAATACATGTTTTTTTTTTTTTTTTCCTTGTTAATTTTCTGTTTAGTTGATCTATCCATAAGTGTGAGTGGGGTACTAAAGTCTCCCACTATTATTGTGTTATTGTTAATTTCTCCTTTCAAACTTGTTAGGATTTGTCTTACATACTGCGGTGCTCCCATGTTGGGTGGATATATATTTATAATTGTTATATCTTCTTCTTGGATTGATCCTTTGATCATTATGTAGTGACCTTCTTTATCTCTTTTCACAGCCTTTGTTTTAAAGTCTAATTTATCTGGTACAAGTATTGTGACTCCTGCTTTCTTTTGGTCCCTATTTGCATGGAAAATCTTTTTCCAGCCCTTCACTTTCAGTCTGTATGTGTCCCCTGTTTTGAGGTGGGTCTCTTGTAGACAACATATGTAGGGGTCTTGTTTTTGTATCCATTCAGCCAGTCTTTGTCTTTTGGTTGGGGCATTCAACCATTTACGTTTAAGGTAATTACTAGTAAGTATGATCCCGTTGCCATTTACTTTATTGTTTTGGGTTCGAGTTTATACACCATTTTTGTGTTTCCTGTCTAGAGAATATCCTTTAGTATTTGTTGGAGAGCTGGTTTGGTGGTGCAGAATTCTCTCAGCTTTTGCTTGTCTGAAAAGCTTTTGATTTCTCCTTCATACTTGAATGAGATCCTTGCTGGGTACAATAATCTGGGCTGTAGGTTATTTTCTTTCATCATTTTAAGTATGTCTTGCCATTCCCTCCTGGCTTGAAGAGTTTCTATTGAAAGATCAGCTGTTATCCTTATGGGAATTCCCTTGTGTGTTATTTGTTGTTTTTCCCTTGCTGCTTTTAATATTTGTTCTTTGTGTTTGATCTTTGTTAATTTGATTAATATGTGTCTTGGGGTGTTTCTCCTTGGGTTTATCCTGTTTGGGACTCTCTGGGTTTCTTGGACTTGGGTGATTATTTCCTTCCCCATTTTAGGGAAGTTTTCAACTATTATCTCCTCAAGTATTTTCTCATGGTCTTTCTTTTCGTCTTCTTCTTCTGGAACCCCTATGATTCGAATGTTGTAGCGTTTAATATTGTCCTGGAGGTCTCTGAGATTGTCCTCATTTCTTTTAATTCGTTTTTCTTTTATCCTCTCTGATTCATTTATTTCTACCATTCTATCTTCTAATTCACTAATCCTATCTTCTGCCTCTGTTATTCTACTATTTGTTGGCTCCAGAGTGTTTTTAATTTCATTTATTGCATTATTCATTATATATTGACTCTTTTTTATTTCTTCTAGGTCCTTGTTAAACCTTTCTTGCATCTTCTCAATCCTTGTCTCCAGGCTATTTATCTGTGATTCCATTTTAATTTCAAGATTTTGGATCAATTTCACTATCATTATTTGGAATTCTTTATCAGGTAGATTCCCTATCTCTTCCTCTTTTGTTTGGTTTGGTAGGCATTTATCCTGTTCCTTTATCTGCTGGCTATTCCTCTGTCTCTTCATCTTGTTTAAATTGCTGAGTTTGGGAGTCCTTTCTGTATTCTGGCAGTTTGTGGAGTTCTCTTTACTGTGGCGTTTCCTCGCTGTGTGTGGGTATGTAGAGGTGGCTTGTCAAGGTTTCCTGGTTAGGGAAGCTTGTGTCGGTGTTCTGGTGGGTGGAGCTGTATTTCTTCTCTTTGTTCAGTCGCGCTATGGGGAGGGAGGGAGGTTTGCTGCAAACAAATGACACTGGCGTGCGCTCGCAGTGCCTCAGCCACACTGGGTCTGCCCCCGCTCACGGCGCGTGTAGCCTCCCTGCCCACACTGCTCAGGCTCTAGGTTGTTCCGCCGGGAACAATCCGAGGCTGGCCCTGGGTTGCATGCACCTCCCAGGTCCAAGCCGCTCAGGTTCAGGCACTCAGGTAGTCCTCAGAGGCGCAGACTCAGTTGGGGCTGTGTTTTGTGCTCTTCCCAGGTCCGAGCAGCTCAGGTGATGAGGTGTTTGGCGAGCGCCAATGCTGCGACTTATCGCCTCCCCGCCACTTGGTTATCTGGGTGTAAAACCGGCGCACCTTCTCAGGCAGATGTTGACTGTCCAGACCCCCAATAAGTTTTAGTTAGCAAAGAAGCCAGTTTTATAGATAATGTCTCTCTGGGGCTGAGATTGCCCCCTTCCGGCTCTGGCTGCCTGTCACCGGAGGGGGAAGGTTTGCAGCCGGCTACCTCTGTTTAGTCCTTTGTTCCGTGCACGGGCTGGCGGTGTCTTAGGTTAGGGCTGGCTTTTCGCGAGGTAGATATCCCGCAGTCTGGTTTGCTAGCCCAAATTATTTCGCTCAGATAGCGCTCAGGGTATTCAGGCCAGATTCTTACTCTGAGCGATGCAGCCCGCGCCGCGCCTCCCTGCCCAGCCCCCGCTTGCTAATGGCGGATGCAGGCGTCTGCGCTGCTTCTCCGCTGGAGGAGTTACCGTAGGGCTCGCAATCTGCGAGTTTTAATTGTTTATTTATTTTTTCTCCCTGTTATGTTGTCCTCTGTGCTTCCAAAGCTCGGCACGGATTCGGCAGTGAGAAGGTTTCCTGGTGCTTGGAAACTTCTCTCTTTTTAAGACTCCCTTCCCGGGACGGAACTCCGTCCCTCCCTCTTTTGTCTCTTTTATTGTCTTTAATATTTTTTCCTACCTCCTTTTGAGGAGTTGGGTTGCTTTTCTGGGTGCCTGATGTCCTCTGCCGGCATTCAGAAGTTGTTTTGTGGAATTTACTCGATGTTTAAATGCTCTTTTGATGAATTTGTGGGGGAGAAAGTGTTTTCCCCGTCCTACTCCTCCGCCATCTTGGCGCCTTCCCCCTATTATTATTATTTCAAAGACTTTTTTAAAGAGCAGTTATAGCTTCACAGCAACAGTCAGAGAAAGGTACAGATTTCCCACATGCCCTCTGTTCCCATATGTGCACAGCCCCTCTCTTACCTGTGTCTCCCACCAGAGTGGTGTGCTTGTGATAGCTGACGAGCCTCCATTGCCCCATGCTCTGTAGTTTACATTAGGATCCACTCTTGGTAACTTAACTTACATCCTATAAGTTTGGACAAGTGTGTAAAGATGTGTGTCTGTCCAAGCAATGTCACACAAGAGTATCTTTGCAAAATTCTCTGCTTCTACCTGTTCATCTTCCCCATCCTTTGGTCCTCAACCTGTGGCAACCACTGATCTTTTTACTGTCTGTGTAGTTTTGTAAAAAGTATCATCTTAATGAAAAATTCTTTATGGATGTTGAGGAAAACATCAGTTTAGATAGATGAAGAACTGTTAGTAAGACTGTTAAATCAACAAAGCCACCATTTTCCTTAATGAAGATAAAGATTTCTAAATAAATGGGAGAGTGACTTGGAAGTTCCTAAATGACCGTACCAAGGATTTTAAAAAACTGAATGGTTTTTAAACATCTCCTTAATGATGGCTTTTGTGAAGCGGTGTGACACTAGGTAGAGGTGACCTCAGAGGGCAGTGACCATACCGTGCCCTGTCCTTCTAAATTACACCGTCCAGAAGAAGGCGGGGAACAGGAGACTTCAGTGTGAAAGGCTGCGAGTTAGAGACTTGAAAGCCTTCCCACAGAGATACCAGATCAAATATGAGACGGCCGAGGAATACAAAGAGAGGAAAACAGAATGGGGATTGATGGGTCAGAATTTTCCTTGAGCAGAAATTGGATAGAAGGAGCGGTATTTGACAATAGTCAAAGTAGGGGAAGGTAAAGGAGGGGCCAAGATTATGGAAGCTGCAGATGAGAGAGCTCCCCACGGGCCCAGCGTGCTCAGTGCCTCAGGACCGCCTGGTTACAGACTCTTCAGGGGGAGACAGTCTGTGATGGGAAAAGGATTGATGACCTGTAATTAGTGGGCAGGTATTTTCAAGATACTGCTCACTGACTGACCTGAGTGGGTAGAAGTGAACTCAAAATCTGATCCAGAATTAACATGAAGATGTGGTGCTTGAATATCAGTGGTAAACATTTACATGGCCACAAAAGTTCAACTTGCTCTTTAATGTTAGATTTAGATGATTTTATGTAGATTTTATGTGTTCATGCTCTCATAGTGAATTGAGATTTAGCAAGTTAGACATTTTAATGGTAACAGTGAAACTCACTATTAGTAAAATGAACTCTTGAAATAAAAAAAACTTTTTAATATTTATTTATGTTCGGCTCTGCTGAGCCTTTGTTGCTGTACGGGCTCTTCTCGTCGTGAAGGACGGGGCTGCTCTCTAGTTTTGGTGTTCGGGCTTTTCCTGGCGGCAGCTTCTCTTGTTGTAGAACACGGGGTCTGGGTGCGTGGGCTTCAGTGGTTGTGGTTCCCGGGCCCTAGCGCACAGGCTCAGTAGCTGCGGCTCACAGGCTTAGCAGGGATTGAACCTGTGTCTTCTGCATTGGCAGGAGGATTCTTTACCACTGAGCCACCAGACAAGCCCCATGTACTCTTGAAATTAAAAAAAAAAAAATTGGTATAAATTTTGAGCTCTTTTTATTGATTTGTCTATTCCTTATTAATTGAATTCAGTGTAGCAATTCCCTGTATTAAGAGGGAGTTGCTTTTTCAGTTCCTTTAGCATTGGGATTTTGTGAAGAGTCATTTTAGTTGTACTGGAACTTTTTTTCATTTTTGTTGTCTTAAGAGTTTAAGTTTTTCCAGTGGTCATGCATGGTTTTCCAGTAGTCATGTATGGATGTGAGAGATGGACTATAAAGAAATCTGAGCACCAAAGAATTAACACTTTTGAACTGTGCTGTTGGAGAAGACTCTTGAGAGTCCCTTGGACTGCAAGGAGATCCAGCCAGTCCATCCTAAAGGAAAGCAGTCCTGAATATTCATTGGAAGGACTTATGTTGAAGCTAGAGCTCCAATACTTTGGCCACCTGATAGAAAGAACTGACTCATTGGAAAAGGCCCTGATGCTGGGAAAGATTGAAGGTGGAAGAAGAAGGGGAAAACAGAGGATGAGATGGTTGGATGGCATCACTGATTTGATGGACATGAGTTTGAGCAAGCTCTGGGAGTTGGTGAAGGACAGGGAGGCCTCGTGTGCTGCAGTCCATGGGGTTACAGAGAGTCGGACATGACTGAGCGACTGAACTGAAGAGCAAAGGAGACCTCACTGCTTGCTCTGGTGGCAGAAAGAAACAGTAGCCCTGCCCACTGCCGCTGTGGGCAGAGGTATCTGCTGAGGAATATCCATACTTTGAGAGACTTCTGTGATGCTCAGTCAGCCTTTATAACATTCCTTGGTCCCCAAAGGTGAGAAGCTGTGTAATGGGTGGTTTTGTTTGGCTGGATCAGGCACAACGAGAGTGACAGAGGTGATTTTGTGCGACAGTATATCTTAGACCTTAGAAAAACATAAACCAAAAAGACGCACTCAGGTGAAGTGACCTGCGAGTGCATTTCGTATCAAAGAATTATGCTAGTTGCTTTCTGCTAGTTCATCAGTGGAACCAGAAAAACAGGAAAATAGAACATGACTGATTTTGACCAAGCTTAGAACACTAGTAACAATTTGAATCTTTAATTAGACTTGTGAATACATCTGTTTTGTTGAACTTAGATTTTCAATTAGAGTGGTGACATAATGGTTAAGAAGTTTCACTTATACTCAATAAATGAGTAGAGATCAGAGAGACACATATTTTATCATACATAGTATGAGCTGCAGGCCACAAAACCTGATATTTATTTATCCATTCATTCAAAAAATTGATTGATCATCTAGTATCTGGGCATAGGCTATTAAACAAATAGTCCAGGTGCTCTCTTTGAATGAAATTGACATTTTAGCATGAGAGAGACAGTAAAAAAAAAGAAAGAAAAAGGTGGAAAAGTAGAAAAATAAGAAAAAGTATCAGAATGATAAGTGCTAGGCAGCAGTTAGAGTGGTAGTGTAATGAACGCTGGGTGCATACTGCAGGTATTCAGAGCAGCGCCCTCTGAGAAGGTGACTGGTCAGTTACATGTGAATGACAGACAGCAAGGAGCCAGGCATGCGGAGATGGCGACAGAGGGGCCACGTGGGCACAGAGAGGCAGAAAGAAAGAAGCAACAGAAAAGGAAACAGTTCATAGAGAGGAGGTTCTTACGGTGGGGATGCTCTTGTCCTACTCAGGTTGTCTGAAGATGTCTGGGGCACGGGGGTGACGTGCAGGAGGGTCCAGCAGGGGCCCACCTCGGGGGCTTCTGTTAGCCAGTGTGGATAGCGTTCTGAAGACTACAGTTTATGTAGCATCTCTGTTGTTCTCTCTGTTGTACTCTTAAATCTCTTTTCAAGAATGAGGGCCATAGCTTTTTTTATGATGTATCATATGACTTGACACTAAGCATTTATTAAGTAATGCCTGATTTACACAGTTGTATTTTTAAATTTATTTTCATATTGTAGTCCTCTATGCTGATCTTTATTCCCTCACTCTCAATATTTTAACTCTGTAATAGTGAAGTAATTTCTGCTTAACCTGATATAAAAGAATGTCATAGAATTAACCATTTATCTAAAGCTCAGTTACTACTATGTGATCTGTTTTATGGCATGCTACTAATATTAAAATAGTAACAATAAAGGCTGTCTTGATAAGACCTTTTCTGCTTGACCCATTGTGTACGCCATGTGTAGGAGACTTCGGTGGGTGGTGCAAATAATCTTTATTTTCTCTTTGCTGAAGTAATGGAAAATTTGTTCCTCTAGGACATATTAGAACAATGTATTTAATGCTCTTCAATTTAATTTGCTAGTATCACAATTAATACAATTAAGGTCACTTGAAATGAAACTATTAACAAATTGGCTAATTTACTTTAACAACGTCAATGTGTTCTCACAATTACATTTGCTTTAATTAGTGCACAAGCTATTATTTAATAGCATACTTCACACAGAAAAATGTAATAATGCATTCTTGGCTCCTTATAGCAGAAAGGAAGAAACTTTTAATGGGCTGAGTGATTTTGTGGAATTGCTGCTGGATAAAAAGGGATGGAAGAGAAAGCACAGAGCCAGAAAGCAAAGCCTGTAAGATGTAAATAAAACAAATACCTTTTGGCACTTACCAATGCATGTCCTGTTTATCATTGTGTAAATAGTATCAGAAACTTTTAATTACCATTTAAAAATAAGAGAACATGGGTCCTTGAAAGTTTTGTATTCAGTTTTATCCGGGTTTTGCTTAGTACTGAAGTACTGTTTGACTTCTTGAATATCATAAGTAGTTAAGTTAATTAATAGTTAAATTATTATCATTATTGCAAGTAAATTAATAATTAAAATAATCATGCTAATGGAAAGGAACAGAATGGTGTGGCATATAAAAAAGGTAGGAAGCAAAAATGTGTTTAAATTCTCAGTTTGACTTTTATTTTCTGTTTTGACATGGATATTTTTAATGAAGAGTTCACTTTTCTGTCTGGCCTACTCTGAATGTTGAGATCAGAAGACTCGGAGGAATAAACGGTTGTTTCTGTTTCTATATATGCAGAGTAAGCAGAGGAGATGAATGGTCAACCAAGCCATATTTAATAATATTTGCTCTTCTCCATAAACCTGAGAACAAGATTGACTGTCATGTAATCAGTGGTGATTTTATGTGCAAGGGAGATAAAAACAGTCCAGATAATTCAATACTGTAATTTAAAAAATTAGTTTGACAGTCTTTTTGCCTAATTTGATTGATGAATGTTTCTATTGTTTTTATCTTCTTTCCTTTCCTTCTTTGCTTAATGACAGAAATTCCTAAAGTTGCAAATAAGAAAAGAAAATAGGCAGAAGAGTAATGAGGTAGTAGATATTTAAATATAAAATGCAAGAGGCTTGGGGAGTCTAGACTTTGAAAAATTAAATATATCTCTCATTTCTAGGAAAGAGGTTCATAGGAGTATATTTAGTTTTTCAGTGCTCAAGACTCTTTATACAGTCCATTGACTCTCATTTTATGCCCTAAATTCTGAATTCAGTCTACCAGGGTGTTCACAGATCAGATGGGTCAAAATAGAGTAATTTACTAGAAGAACAGTCTATTTAGCAATAGTAGCAAATTAGTGTAGGTGACTCTTTAAATGGCATTTTGAGTTTCAAGGGTAGACTGCTGCTTTTAGTTAGTTGCTGTGTGTACTGCACACCTGGCTTCCCTGGCTCAGTTGGTGAAGAATACACCTGGAATGCACAAGACTTCAGTTTGATTCCTTGGTTGGCAAGATCTGCTGGAGAAGGGAGAGGCTACCCACTCCAGTGTTGTTAGGCTTCCCTTGTGGTTCAACTGGTAAAGAGTCTGTCTGCCATGCTGGAGACCTGGGTTTGATCCCTGGGTTGGGAAGATCTCCTAGAGAAGAGAAAGGCTACCCACTCCAGTATTCTGGCCTGGAGAATTCCATGGACTGTATAGTCCATGGGGTCACAAAGAGTTGGACATGACTGAGCGACTTTCACTCACTACACAGTAAGCAGTTCTCGTTTGATTCTTATTATACATGGTCTCTAAATTCCATCTTGACTTTTAATAATTGTTTTAAATTATTATTATTATTTTTTTTTTTTTTGGCTGTGTGGCTTGCGGGATCTTAGTTCCCTGACCAGGGATTGAACCCAGATCATGGCAGTGAAAGTGCTGTGTCCTAACCACTAACTGGACTGCGAGAGAATCCCCCCAAAACTTTTTGAAAGAAAATAATATGCCTTTAAAGTGTTCATTCATTGTCAGGTCTGAGGATTAATTTGTTGCATGCCAAGATTCTAGCATTTCAGAAGCACCTTGTGAGTAGCCTGTGGGGCCCCCCCCCCTTTTTTTTTAATGAAGTGATATTTAAAGAAAGTTCTTAAAGAGGCTAAAAGAACTTTGCAGCCTGGTTTTCTACATTTGTTTAATCACTTTCCAGTGTGAGACTACACAGGATTTCTCTGCTCAAGTCCACGACCCACCCAGAACAGACAAGACAACATTGAAGGAGAACAAAGTTAGAAGAAGACTGACCGTGTCTGACTTCAGAATAGGGAGCTCAGAAAGACCCGTACAAGCAGAGCTAAGTGACTGATACTGACGAAGAAGCAAAGCCAATTAAAACAAATCTAGGCGTCGATTTTATACCTTTCAGAAACAGTTAACTCAAAGTGGATCATCAACCTAAATGTGAAACCATAAAACGCCTGGGAAATGACGCAGGTGAAAGTCGTCATGATCTTGCATTTTGTGATGACGTTTTAGTTTCAAAACCAAAAGCATGATCAATGAAAGAAAAAATTGATAAGTTGGGTTTCATTAGAATTAAAACCTTTTTTTTTCTCTTTGAAAGACATTAAAGGGATTGAAAGGCAAGCCAGAGACTGGCAGAAAATTGTTTACAAAAATTATCTAATAAAAGACTGGTATCTAAAACAGAAAAAGAAATTTAATTACCCAGAAATAAGAAAACAAAAACCCAGTAGTTAAAAAATGGACAGAATATCTGAGCAGACATTTTGTGAAACAAAATATACCGATAAGCAGAGGAAAAGATGCTCCACGTCATAGGCCCCCAGAGAATCGCAGATTAGAGTGAGACAGCAGTGCACGTCTACCAGGATGACGGAGGTCCAAGACGCTGGTGCCCGGTGCCAGGGAGGGGGCGCAGCAGCAGGGTCACTGCTCAGTGCTGGTGGGCACACAGAGCGGCGCTGCCACTTTAGAGGATGGTGTGACCTCTGCTTACAAAACTGGACTTACTCTCAGTGTGAGATCCAGCAGTTGCTCTCCTTGATATTCACCCAAATGAATTGTCTAAACATAAACCATCACACAGTGCTTCTAGCAGCTTGAGTGGTGATTGCCAAAACTGGAAGCAACCAAGATGACCTTCAGTTGGTGAATGGACGAACAAAGTGGTATGTGTGTACAATGTCATTATTACTAAGCCGTGAAACTGAAGGGGCCATTAGGGTGTAGCAGGACAAGCAGAAACCTGAGAGACATGTCACTAAGTGAAAGAAGCCAGTCTGAAAAGGTTACATACTCTGGGTTCAACTCTCGGACCTTCTGGTAAAGGCGAGGCCATGAAGTCAGTGAAAGGATCAGAGATTGGGAGGGCTTAGGGAGGAGGGAGGGATGAATAGGCAGAGCACAGAGGCTCTTTAGGGCCACGACACTGTTCCCTTTGCTGCCAAGAGACAGTAGGAAGACTGGCAGTGTTTTCGGACACGTACAGGAGAGTCACAGACCTCACAGTGCCTTTAAAACTGGTGGGCCTGTTTCTATACACCAGAAGCACTATGTATATATATCACAATAAGTGATTTACATCTCAATTTACTTTGTTTTCTTTCATTATTAAAAGTTGGTGGGAATAGTCATATCATACTTGAAAATTTATCAGAATTGATCTGTATACTCTAACATAACTCCCAACTTTTTATGTTGCTCATATTTCTTGTAAGTAATTTTGTATTGCTGTCCAGTCATTTTGCGCATGTGAAGAACTGTCACATTATTCTCTTTGATTTTGTTAAGGAGATTCAGATGGGTTAATGTGGGAACCTCATTCCTCTCCTCCTCCTCTTCATGTGAGTACAGAGACCCTGTCTTGGATCCTCTGATTTCACTCTGGGAAAGGTTGATTTAGCCTGTGGAAACTTGTGTACTCAGTGTTAACTTGTTATCCTGGCTAAACGACCCCCACAGTGCTGAGAGGAACACAAGGGTTATCCAAACTGGGAGTGGGGGACTTTCTGTCAGTTGCTGAATAAGTCCTGATGAGTTTGTTCCTGAAGTTTTAGTTCTACAGCATCAGATCAGATCAGTCGCTCAGTCGTGTCTGACTCTTTGCGACCCCATGAATTGCAGCACGCCAGGCCTCCCTGTCCATCACCAACTCCCGGAGTTCACTGATACTCAAGTCCATCGAGTCAGTGATGCCATCCAGCCATCTCATCCTCTGCATCCCCTTCTCCTCCTGCCCCCAGTCCCTCCCAGCATCAGAGTCTTTTCCAATGAGTCAACTCTTCTCTGAGGTGGCCAAAGTACTGGAGTTTCAGCTTTAGCATCATTCCTTCCAAAGAAATCCCAGGGCTGATCTCCTTCAGAATGGACTGGTTGGATCTCCTTGCAGTCCAAGGGACTCTCAAGAGTCTTCTCCAACACCACAGTTCAAAAGCATCAGTTCTTCGGCGCTCAGCCTTCTTCACAGTCCAACTCACATCCATACGTGACCACAGGAAAAACCATAGCCTTGACTAGACGAACCTTTGTTGGCAAAGTAATGTCTCTGCTTTTGAATTTGCTATCTAGGTTGGTCATAACTTTCCTTCCAAGGAGTAAGCGTCTTTTAATTTCATGGCAGCAGTCACCATCTGTAGTGATTTTGGAGCCCAGAAAAATAAAGTCTGACACTGTTTCCACTGTTTCCCCATCTATTTCCCATGAAGTGGTGGGACCGGATGCCATGACCTTCGTTTTCTGAATGTTGAGCTTTAAGCCAATTTTTTCACTCTCCTCTTTCACTTTCATCAAGAGGCTCTTTAGTTCCTCTTCACTTTCTGCTGTAAGGGTGGTGTCATCTGCATATCTGAGGTTACTGATATTTCTCCCGGCAATCTTGATTCCAACTTGTGTTTCTTCCAGCCCAGCGTTTCTCATGATGTACTCTGCATATAAGTTAAATAAACAGGGTGACAATATACAGCCTTGATGAGCTCCTTTTCCTATTTGGATCCAGTCTGTTGTTCCATGTCCAGTTCTAACTGTTGCTTCCTGACCTGCATACAGATTTCTCAAGAGGCAGATCAGGTGTTCTGGTATTCCCATCTCTTTCAGAATTTTCCACAGTTTATTATGATCCACACAGTCAAAGGCTTTGGCATAGTCAATAAAGCAGAAATCGATGTTTTATGTTATCTTTTGATGGAGCCTTATAACTAGATGTCTCCCAATTATGACATCGAGAATGGGGCAGATTTCAGACTTAGACGTAATATTGCCTGCCATAGTGTGTTGAGAAGTCCCTTCCTGCCCTTCAGGATGAAACCTGAAACTGTGGTGGCCTTGCTTCCTGTCAAGGCTGCTGTCTTAACCGTACCCAGCTCTTTCTTGCTGGACTCACTTCAACTCTCGTCATTCCCTCACGTTCAGCTCCTCCTCAGTGGTGATGCTTTATCCTTGGTGCTCTTGGTTGGGAACCTCTTTTTCCCTTAAACCTGGGTGGATTGATGATAGTAAAACATCACCACTAAGGTGAAAGTCTTTGCTTGTTTTCCATCAGAGAGCAGTATTAGAAGTCCGCATACTTCACATGATTCACAAATTAACATTAGGAGTAAAGAGAAGACTGCTTAATGTGCTTTTTCTGGTACTTGGAGGATTATCTCCAATCTGTGTCTATTAAGGGCAGTTTCTGCAATCAGTTAATCTGATAGCTTTTGAGAAAAACTTTCGAAGATATAATTATGGTTGTCATACTCAGACAGCTATATTTAATAGTTAATGTAATCTTATTTTAAAAATGTGTATTGTATGGGTCAAAACAACCAGTATACAGTATTTAGTTTTTAGTCATTCTGAGGTTAAATTATTTTTTGCATCTGTCAGGCATATTTTAATAGTTCTTTATGTACATTTAATTAATTGCATGTTAAAATTAACATCACAAGTAACTTAGTAACAAGTTAAAAAGAAATCTTTTGTCTTGTTAATAAACTTCACACAAAAATGTAGTAATTAAATATTTGACACATTTTCATACTTTTAATGATTTCAGTATGGGGTTAATTTGATACATGTGAACACTGTTAACTATACAGTTCATACATGAGTTTTGAAATTATTTGTGTAATAGAATCATTGAGATGCTTTTATATTGCATTTAAAAGCTTAGTAAAGTTTTTAAAATAGTAAAATAGTGTTTTTTACTACTAGTAAATATTAAAGTCTGCTTGTGAACAGATCAGAACTGAACAGAAATTCTGTTCAGTAGCTGGGTTGGCCAATCAAATGTAAAGGTTTGAGTTTTCTCTTCAAGCCAAAAAAAAAAAAAGTAATTGATTTGAGCCATTTTATCATATTGCCAAGGCAATATAAGTAGGTTTCATTTAAACCTTTTATATAATCAAATACATGGAAGCAATTAAGATTGGAAACCTAGGGCCTACCAGGAGCTTCTTGGAGGGGGAGGAATGGGGACTCTTAAATGGTTGTTAATGGCAATTTATAGAATTTCCAACAAGCACACCGACTTGCAGTGCTTAATATAGGTTATCTGATTTTAGAGATGGCTGTTACATTAAACCTCTCTCCAAAGACTGAGAGGTGCTATTTTTATTAATATCTAGGCAAGGGACTAAGTGAGTTCAGATGCCTGGCTTGAGTAATGAAAACACCAACAAGCATTTACATACTTGGTTTAATTTCTTGCCATTAACACACACATACACACACACACACAGATTAGGGGTATATTTATGCACAATCTGGCCTTTTAACAAAGAAAAATAAGCCTATGTTTAGGCTGCCACTGCTATGAACAAAACAGCTGAGATTTTAATGAACACCATACTGAGGGCATGTAGGACATAAGGCGAATTAAGCAGGTTACAAACTGCACATCTTCTGTTTGGATGGAGGAGATCTCCCCAACCCTGACAGTTAGTTGTACTGACAAGGCAAGCAGATAGACAGAAACAGAAGGAGATCATTTGTATCAATTTGAGAAATAGGACCAGTAGTGAAACAAAATAGCCACTCAAAATAGTCTCACTTTATGTTAAAATTATTCTTTCTCTATTTTCCCCCCAAATAAATACGTATGGTTAAACAAAACCTTATTTTATTTTGTTTGCAAATAAAAACCAACATAGTTTTTATTTTTAAGAGAAGATTTTCTGGACACTCAAACAAGTTTTAATCTTGGTAACCTGACAGCTTTGTTTAAACACTGAATATGAGTTTTCTTTCATGAAAACCTTTTCAGAGGATAGCAGTTCAGCTGTGAAAACCTGAATACATTAATGATGACAAAGAAGCTCCAGAATGAGCCAACATTTGTTTTGTTCTTTTACAATATTTCTTGATAAATTGCAAACACAAAAGTGTTGCGGGGTTATTTTAAAATTTTCCTGTTTCTTTGCTAATAAATGTCTTTGTGTTTACTTTTTAGATATATTACCTTGATATTAATCACTTTATTTTTTAAACAAAGTGACTTTAAGAAGTCCTTTTTTTTAAAAAATGTGACTTAAAAGTATGTATTATAGGGAACCCTTTAACATTGCCTTTCATGTATGTGGTTAAATATCAAAATGCATTATTCATGTTTAGACTTTGGATAATTTTCTTGAAAAGTAAACCTCTTCCAAATACCAGACAATTGTGTTCTGAAGATGTTTATTTAAGATCATTTACTTGATATCTAAAGTGATTAAAGAAGATGAGTCATTTGCAAAGAAAGCAACCTTGTAATATTTTAGTGTAATGCTGTCTTCACGGGCCGCAGTTTGCTTATTTAATACTCACTCGTATGAAGAGTGATACTGCTAATCTTTCTGAAATAAACGTTTCTTATTGAGAAATTTTTTATTTTTTAATTTGCATATGTGTGTCCTAATTCGTTTCAAAAAGTTTTGAGGCATGATTTGAGACATAGTTGGAGAAGATTAGCTTTTCTTTTCTGATTTTTAAAGTTCAAATGTTTTTCTATTCTGTTTACAAATGATTTTTAAAGTTCAAATGTTTTTCTATTCTGTTTACAAAATACTTTTCTTAAAAGCATATTGTAAAACTTTTGCAATTTTAGAATTAGTTTCTAAGAAGTTCCTTGAACTACTTTTTGATGTATTTTGCACTGGTAGATTGAACGTGTTTCCGAATGGTATATAGCTGAGCTCAGTAACTAAAATGAGCTGTGTTGGTCACTTATGTGCTTGGTATGTACTCAGCCATTTGGTTCATCTTACTTGTCAGTAGGCTATCAGTTTGCTATATAACAAACCATCCCTAAACTCAGTTCTGTAAAACAGAAGTGTTTATGATTGCTAATGAGAAAGTGCCTGAGCTTGGTAATTCTCTTGCTATGGGCTCACCTTGCCTATGTGTTTGGGGAATGACTGGTCCAGACTGGCCTCACTTGGGTGTCTGGAGATTGGATGACAGGTGACATGATAGAGTGACTGAGCCACGTGCTTCCTCCTTCAGTGGTCCAGCCATCACTCTATTACTGGTGGTGTCAGCATTCGTGAGGACAGACAGACACTGCAGGGTTTGTGAGAACCAGGCTCATTACGGGCTCTGAGAAACCTCTACAGCCTTTTGTCGGCCACAGCAAGTACCAGTGCCAGCCACAATAGAGCAACAGCAAAATTGCATTTCTGTAGACTAGCAGTGAACAATCTGACAATCATTTAAAGCCAAAAGAATCTATTCACAGTAGTAGCACTAAGAATAATTACACACTTAGGAATATGTGTGACCAAGCACTGCTGTAAGAAGTATAAATACATGGAGAGAAACCTGACATGCATGGACCAAGAAACACATCACTGGCATGATGCCACTGCCGCTTGATGGAAGGATCTGGAAAACCGCATCATAAGAGGCGTGTGATAATCAGGATCATTTATACCAGCAGTCTGCTATAGATGCTGAAGCAAAGATGTAAGCAAGCAGTTTTACAAGTATTTTATGTTAACAAGAACCAATCAAAAAAGGATAATGTGACAGGAAAGAATTAACTGCAAATCTAGAACTATTGACTGAAAAATAATAGAAGAAATAAGAGACCTCAGATAAGAGAACTCAAAGATAATTCATTGGGAAATAAGGAAACATTATAGTTTCCTTGTATTTCTGTGATTATCAGAGTAAAAATATATGTGAAATGAGTTAATAAGATCTTTAAATAAAATTTTTAAACAAGTGTTTAAATTTTGTCAATTTCCAGAAAGATTCTATGAACCTGGAAAATATCTTTCTAAAATTTATTCAGAATTATATGCTGATTAAAAAGACAGCAAGAAAATTTAGTGAAAATTTTTATGGTAACAAATTTGAAAACTAAAACAAAGTGGGAAAAGTTGTATTAGAAAAGAATGATTAAAAGTGACTAAAGACAGTTAAGTACATTTTACATAAAATACTAAGTACTTTGTAAAGCTAGAGTACATTCATTGCTTACTGAGTTATATTTCTCACATAAAAACCTATGGCTACAAAAAATATTATATCATGTACAAAGAGTTTATTTGAAAATGGGAAAAATTATTTGTCAGAGTGATTTTTATACAATACACACAACTGTATTTTGTGGATCACAAATGTTATAAGAAAAAAATTCTTGGTGAAGCCATAACTATTAATATAATGGAAAAAATACTTTATCATATCCCACAGAGAAAACACTAGTCCCAATTTGGAGACAGATGATTACTAAAAAAAACAACAACAACAATTTTGTTCTCATTAAAAGTTCTTTGAGAGAACTGAAACGTAGGGAATGTTCTCACATTCATATCACACGGCTCATATAACCTTTATAACAGTATCAGACAAGGGCTTTATGAGAATACAAGCTATTCTTGTGCATGAATATCATACAAATAAAATACTGGTAAACTAAATGGAGCAATACGTAAAAGGATGACATCTTATCAAATCTTGTCTATCCTGGGAGTGTAAGGTTTGTTCCTTACAAAAATTTTTAAAGTCATTCAGCTTATTAACAAAATAAAGAAGAAGGTCATTTCAGTAGATGTAGAGAAACTATTGCCCGCATTTCCTGGTGGCTCAGATGGTAATGAAATCTTCCTGCAATGCGGGAGACCTGGGTTCAATCCCTTGGTTGGGAGATTCACTGGAGAAGGGAATGGCAACCCACTCCAGTATTCTTACCTGGAGGGTTCCATGACTAGAAGAGTTGGGTGGGCTACAGTCCATATTATAAAAAGAATATTGCTTAGCAAATGTTGAATAGAAAATAATTTCCATACTATGAAGAAGAACATGTATAAAAGAACTACAGCAAAACCATCCTCAATGATGAAATAGTTAAAATGTTCTCTTTAAAAATGGGAACAAGATAAGAATCTATAAATAAACCATTGGAATTAACAATTTATTTTACAAATATTCCCTGATATAAAATTAACATGCAATATCACTTGCACTCAGAAATACACAAGTAATAAAGTGTTTTATAGTATAAAAATATGAATATCCTTGAATAAATTCAATAAAAATATGATAACTTTTATGGAGAATATTATGAAACTTTATGGAAAGACATGTAAGACCTGGATAAATACAGAGACTTCACCACGATTGTGGAAGGGATAGCTCATTGTCACAGAGCTAGTAAGTTGTTTTCAAGTTGATACATAGATTCAGTGTACTTTTAAGTCAAAATATCATCAGTGTTTTTTCAGTAACTTTGTAGTCTGATTCTGATATTTACATACAGGAAGGAAATGTCCAGTAGCCAAGACACTTGTGAAGAACAAAGGTGTACTCTGTAACAGGCACAGGTGGGAATGGCTTGACAAATAGACCAGCACAAAGAACAGAAAGTCAGGCACCACATGTATTAAAATCTAATACATGGCAAAACTGGCATTGCAGATCAGTGGTAAAGAATGGGCTTATCATTAAATGGTGCTGAAGACAACTGATTTTCCATATGGGGGAAAACAAGAATGAATCTCTTTTTCACAACTTATGGGAAATACTGGTTTCTCCCAAATTATGATTATACTTTAGAGCAGCAAAATATTTAAGACAAAAGACAATTATGTAGAATTAGATTGAGTTCATCAAGAAATTCTTTCCGAAGATATCATAAAGAAAGTGAAAACACAAGCTACAATCTGGGGAAAGATAACAATATTAAAAAAACTAACAAAAACTTGATATCCAAGATATAGAAAGAATTTCTGTTTATTAGTAAGTAAATGACATGAACAGGCATACATTCAGTAGAAAAGGAAATATATAATAGCCATAAATATAAGGAAAACCTAAACAACATCTCAGATTGTGTATTAGATTTTTTCCCTGCCACTCTAACCCTTAACTATCACTGGTCTATTCTCCAGGATGATAGTTTTGTCACTTAAAGAATGTTATATAAGTGAAATCATGTAGAGTATAACACTTTTTCACTGGCTTTTTTATTCACAAACTTCAGATCTAAGTTGTTGCATATGCTGGATAAACAGTAGCTCTTCCTTTTTATTGCTGGATGGAATTCCTTCGTGTGAATGTGCTGTCGTTTATTCTCTTATGAAGGACATTTGGGTGGTTTACAGGTTTTACAGTTACTGACAAAGCTACAGGGAGCGTTTGTGTTCAGGGTTTTGTGTGGATCTACGTTTTGTTGACCTGTGTTCCGAGTAGTTCTACTGTTTGACTTTTCCATCAGCAACATGTGAAAACTCCTGTTGCTCAGCATCCTCAACAGTATTTTTATATTGTCAGGAATTTTTAACCATTCTAATAAGGATGTAATAGTATTATATTGTGGTTTAATTTTTTGAAAAGACCCTGATGCCGGGAAAGATTGAAGGTGGGAGGAGACGGGGATGCCAGAGGATGAGATGGTTGGATGGCATCACCGACTCGAGGGTCATGAGTTTGAGTAAGCTCTGGGAGTTAGTGAAGGACAGGGAGGCCTGGCGTGCTGCGGTCCTTGGGGTCTCAGAGAGTCGGACACAACTGAGCAACTGAACTGAACTGAATGGCTAATGATGTTGAAAATTTTTTCTTGTGTGCATTTACCATCTATATCCTCTTTAGTAAAGTGTTTGTTCAACTTGTGTGCCAAATTGGATTTTTTTTTTTTTTTTTTTTACTGTTGAGTTTAGAGAATTCTTTTTATATTCTAGATACAAGTGCTTTGTCAGATGTGTGACCTGCTCATATTTTTTCCTCATCTCTGGCCTGTCTTTTCATCCCTTTTAACAGACTTTCACAGAGGAATTTATTTTATTCTGCTGTATTTTTCCATTGATGAAATATGCGCTTTTGGTGTTACATATAAAACTCATGTTAGATAGTGGAAGTGAAAGTCTCTCAGTTGTGTCTGATTCTTTGCAACCCCTTGGACTATACAGTCCATGGAATTCTCCAGGCTCAATACCGGAGCGGGTATCCTGTCTCCAGTGGATATTCCTAGGAATTGAACGGGGTCTCCTGCTTTACAGGTGGATTCTTTACCAACTGAGCTATCAGGGAAGCCCCATGTTAGATAACTCTTCTCCTAACCCTAGGTCATGATGATTTTGTTGATTTTCTTCTGAAAGTTTTATATTTTGCATTTAGATTCATGAGCCATTTGTTTTTATTTTTGTATAAAACATGAGATTTATTAGATCAGTTCAGTTTGGTCGCTCAGTTGTGTCCAACTCTTTGCGACCCCATGAACCGCAGCATGCCAGGCCTCCCTGTCCATCACCAACTCCCGGAGTCCACCCAAACTCACGTCCATTGAGTCGGTGATGCCATCCAACCATCTCATACTTTGTCCCCCCCTTTTCTCAACCTGCCCTCAATCTTTCCCAGCATCAGGGTCTTTTCTAGTGAGTCAGCTCTTCGCATCAGGTGACCAAAGTATTGGAGTTTCAGCTTCAACATCAGTCCTTCCAATGAACACCCAGGACTGGTCTCCTTTAGGATGGACTGGTTGGATCTCCTTGCAGTCCAAGGGACTCTCAAGAGTCTTTCTTCTCCAACACCACAGTTCAAAAGCATCAATTCTTCTGTGCTTAGCTTTCTTTATAGTCCCAACTCTCACATCCATATATGACCACTGGAAAAACCGTAGCCTTGACTAGACGGACCTTTGTTGACAAAGTAATGTCTCTGCTTTTTAATACGCTGTCTAGATTGGTCATAACTTTCCTTCCAAGAAGTAAGTATCTTTTAATTTCATGGCTGCAATCATCTCAACATAATAAAGTCCATATATGATAGACCTACAGTTAAGTTCATACTCAATGATGAAAAGCTTAAGGCATGTCCTCTAAGATCAGGAATAAGATAAGGATGTCCACTCTCACCACTTTTATTTGACATATTTTTGGAAGTCCTAGCCACAGGAATCAGAGAAAATAAAAGAAATACCAGAAAACTACGGAGTTTATTGATGAATTCGACAAGGTTGTAGAATACAAAATTAATACACAAAAATCTCTTGCATTTCTATACACTAATGATGAAAAATTGGAAAGAAATTAAGGAAACAATCCCATTTACCATCATTTTAGAAAGAATATCTACCTAAGGAGGCAAAAGTCCCCTACTCTGTAAGACACTGATGAAGGAAACCAGCGATGACAGACAGATGGAGAGAGATACTCTGCTCTTGGATTGGAATGATCAGTATTGTCAAAATGACTACATTACCCAAGGCAATCTAAGGTTCAGTGCAGTTCCTATCAGATTACCCATGGCATTTCTCACAGAACTATAACAAAATTTTTAAAAGTTTGTATTGTAACACAAAAGACCCAAATAGCTGAATAAGGATATATTTGGGGGATGAGCAGAAAACCCTGTTTATTGATGAATTGACAGGGCAGTTAGCGTGAGAGAGGAATTCAGAAAATTTCCTAGATTTCTATCTTGGGTAACTAGTTAGATAATTCTATGTACTGAAATGTTGGAAACTGAGGGAAAATAAAGTTTGAGAGAATGGGAGTGGGGAGAACAAATCAAAAATTTTTGTTGTCCTGTGTCATAACATTTGAGGTATGTGGTCGATAATCTTGTGCAGATGTTCACTGCACAGATATGTGAGTCAAAAATTCTGAGAATGCAGTCTACAGGTACAAATTTGGAGCATAGCAGCACCAGGATGATGTTGGATTTGAGAGCATGTAAATAGTGGGAGATGGAAATTCAGGACACTGACCTCTACAGTTGGTAGACAAGTGTTTGATGTCCTTAATGTTTGGGGATTCTGGAAAATTCATAAAAGTTATAGACGTAATAGGGTAATAGCCAAAGAACATAAATAGGCAATTCTCAAAGAGTATTTCGTGTTTTAGATGTTTAATAATTATTTGCAGAATGACCTCATTTTACAACCTAGAATGACATTAAGCCAAGATAATTTTTTAAACAAATTATCAAAGATTTGAAATATAATAAAAGTGGACATTGGCTGAGGTCTAGAGAGATGGACATTTTCAAAATGGCAGTCAGTTTGGCAATATTTATCAGAAGTCTAAATTTGTCCTTGTCAATTAACCTTCCTGTTTATTTTCTGTTTTTGAAATCCTGTGATATTTTTCCTGTTCTTTGTCAACAGTGCATCAAAATAGATTAAAATATGAATCGTTGGTTCAATGTCAGAGTCCTACTCATCTGAGAGTCTAAGTATGCCTTCTACAGATTGAAATAGTTCTTTGAGTTCTGTTTACTCTGTGCTGGTCTTCATTTCTTTCACGTACCTTTCAGCTTCTTTCCCCACAACGGATAATCAATTGTCCATAGGACAGAGGAACTTACTTATAATAAATTCTGAAATGTTCACTTTTACAGACACTGTGCCCTTAAAAAAATTCTGTATTGAAATCTGAACCCCCAGTGTGGTGGTATTAGTATGTGTAGCCTTTGGGACATGAGTAGGTTCTGAGGGTAGAGCCCTTTTGAAGGGATTAGTACCCTTGTAAAAGGGACCCTGGGAGCTTCTCCCTCTCTCTATCCTGTGTGAAGACAGTGTTCACTGTCGAAGCCATCTGGTCTATGGTATTTTTGTTTCAGCAGCCCAAGCTGACGAAGACATTCACTTTTTAAATGAGTTAAACAGGAAGTAGTATATCGTTTCCCTGTTCAGCCCGAAGGAGAACAAAGATGTGATGAAACTTCTCCTACAGCAAACATACCTAAACTCAGACTGTGACAGGGCTTTTTAGCTCAGTAAGTGTTGTAACTCAGAAGTTTGCTTTGATGAATAGTTAGTGCTCCAGGAAACCATTTGCTAATGTAATTCAGTCTGTACTGTATTCCTAAAAAGTAAAGGAGAGCAGCGGTTTTTATCCAGTGGTTATTGACTCTGCCTATGTGTACTTTACTATAACTAAAGTCTCTCTTCTTATCTCTTAATTTCCTGTCTCTTCACCAGTATTAGGTACATCCTTTAACAGGGTAACATCCTATTTGGAAATTATGCCTGGTGCAAAAGTGAAGCTCATGAGATCTTCCCCCTGTGAGATACATGCCTATGTTTGACCCAACAAGTATTATAAATAGGAGAGAGCAGCCTCTTTTTAAGAGCGTGAGATAAGCTTTGATTAAGAGTAGGTTTAGCCAGTGCATGTTTTATATTTTTACAAAAGTTGTACTTTTGTCTACTTTGTAAATAAAAAAAATAACAACTTCTAGTCAATAGAAAAAGCTACAAACCTGTCAATCAGTAGACATTTCCACCTTAAAGTAAACTAAATTCTCATTGAATTGGATTCAGTGACTCATGGCTAGAACAGATGTTATCTTAATGGAGGAGAGAAGAAGAAAATTATGTGATGAGCCACAGAGGCACTTCCAAATTGTATTCATTGTCAGTACAAGGGAAGTTCAAAACTCTACTTGCTTCCATTTGCTACGACTGTACCAGAATTCAGTGTTTTATACCTTTATACATAAAAGTATACATGCCGACTTTTAAAACTACAGTTAAATATATAAAGAGTGAATATTGGAATATTCAGGCAATTTTTAATGTTATAAATTCACATTTTTGTTTCTGTGTTTAATATGCTGTTATTTAATCCTCTATAAAAATCAAACATTTTTATAACCTTTAAATTTCTCAATATCAATAATTGTTCTTTTACTTAATCTCTGGTAATTCAAATATACTTTCAAAGTATTGACACTTGAGAATGTTAACCAATGTTGTTAGTTTTTATTTGGTGTGTTTTAAGTGGAACAGCTGTTGGGGATTGAGGTCAAAATTGTAGCTTCTTATAGGATTAATATTTGATGACTTTTTCTTTCAATTCTACTTCGATGATTGACTACCATGGCTACAGTGACTGAGCTGGGCAGAATAAGGTGCTCAGGTAACTTTAGCCACACACCTTGTGATGACATTAATATTTAGAATTGAGCAGAGCTGTCAGATCTTCAGTATTCTCATTCTTAAGTGTTCTGGTTTGGTTGGTAATGTAAAAAACTTTTCTACTTCAGGGGTCCTCATTCACTGTAAGGTTTACTATTCACTGAGGCTTCGTTGGGTATTGCTTTGTTGAGTGCCTGCTCCATGCTTGGCTATACTGTAGAAGCTGGAGACACTGTGGAGAATAAAACTTCCGGTCTCAAGAAATTGGTGATTTTAGTGAAACACAATAAGTAATGTCAATGTGTTAAACATAGATCATGTTTGGTGGTGGTAAGGGCTGAGGAAAAAAAATGAAGATGGGGAGAGGGTGGGCAGTGAGTGAAGGATCTGTTCTGGTTTCAGAGAGGGCAACAGGAAAGGCTGCCTTCGCTTGTGTTAAGACCCCAAGAAAGTATCCAGAGAAAAAATCTCCTTCATAAAACCCCAGTGTAGTGACATAACATACTGGATTAGTGTTAAGTTCAGTCGCTCAGTTGTGTCTGACTCTTTGCGACCCCATGAACTGCAGCACGCCAGGCCACCCTGTCCATCACCAACTCCCAGAGTTTACCCAAATTCATGCCCATTGAATTGGTGATGCCATCCAACCATCTCATTCTTTGTTGCCCCCTTCTCCTCCTGCCCTCAATCTTTCCCAGCATCAGGGTCTTTTCAAATGAGTCACCTCTTTGCATCAGGTGGCCAAAGTAATGGAGTTTCGGCTTCAGCATCAGTCCTTCCAATGAATATTCAGAGTTGATCTCCTTTAGGATGGACTGGTTGGATCTCCTTGCAGTCCAAGGGACTCTCAAGAGTTTTTTCCAACACCACAGTTCAAAAGCATCAATTCTTCGGCACTCAGCTTTCTTTATACTCCGACTCTCACATCCATACATAACGACTGGAAAAACCATAACCTTTACTAAACAGACCTTTGTTGGCAAAGTAATATCTCTACTTTTTAATATTATATTTAGATTGGTCATAACTTTCCTTCCAAGGAGTAAGCATCTTTTAATTTCATGGCTATAGTCACGATCTGCAGTGATTTTGGAGCCCAGAAAAATAAAGTCTGACACTGTTTCCACTGTTTCCCCATCTATTTCCGATGAAGTGATGGGACCAGATGCCATGATCTTCGTTTTCTGAATGTTGAGCTTTAAGCCAACTTTTTCACTCTCCACTTTCACTTTCATCAAGAGGCTTTTTAGTTGTTCTTCACTTTCTGCCATAAGGGTGGTGTAATCTACATATCTGAGGTTATTGATATTTCTCCCAGCAATCTTGATTCCAGCTTGTGCTTCTTCCAGCCCAGCGTTTCTCATGATGTACTTCTGCATATAAGTTAAATAAGCAGGGTGACAATATACAGCCTTGATGTACTCCTTTTCCTATTGGGAACCAGTCTGTTGTTCCATGTCCAGTTCTAACTGTTGCTTCCTGACCTGCATACAGATTTCTCAAGAGGCAGGTCAGGTGGTCTGGTATTCCCATCTCTTGAATTTTCCACAGTTTATTGTGATGCACACACTCAAAGGCTTTGGCATAGTCGATAAAGCAGAAATAGATGTTTTTCTGGAACTCTCTTGCTTTTTCCATGATCCAGCGGATGTTGGCAATTTGATCTCTGGTTCCTCTGCCTTTTCTAAAACCAGCTTGAACATCTTGAACTTCATGGATCATGTACTGTTGAAGCCTGGCTTGGAGAATTTTGAGCATTACTTTACTAGTGTGTGAGATGAGTGCAATTGTGCGGTAGTTTGAGCATTCTGTGGCATTGCCTTTCTTAGGGACTGGAATGAAAACTGACCTTTTCCAGTCCCGTGGCCACTGTTGAGTTTTCCAAATTTGCTGGCATATTGAGTGCAGCACTTTCACAGCATCATCTTCCAGGATTTGACATAGCTCCACTGGAATTCGATCACCTCCACTAGCTTTGTTCGTAGTGATGCTTTCTAAGGCCCACTTGACTTCTCGTTCAAGCATGTCTGGCTCTAGGTCAGTGATCACACCATCGTGATTATCTGAGTCGTGAAGATCTTTTTTGTACAGTTCTTCTGTGTATTCTTGCCACCTCTTCTTAATATCTTTTGCTTCTGTTAGGTCCATACCATTTCTGTCGTTTATTTAGCCCATCTTTGCATGAAATGTTCGCTTGATATCTCTGATTTTCTTGAAGAGATCTCTAGTCTTTCCCATTCTATTGTTTTCCTCTATTTCTTTGCACTGATCATTGAGGAAGGCTTTCTTATCTCTCCTTGCTATTCTTTGGAACTCTGCATTCAGATGGGTATATCTTTACTTTTCTCCTTTCTTTGCTTTTTGCTTTTCTTCTTTTCACAGCTATTTGTAAGGCCTCCTCAGACAGCAGTTTTGTGGTTTTGCATTTCTTTTTCTTCGGGAAGTTCTCGATCCCTGTCCTCCTGTACAGTGTCCTGAACCTCCGTCCATAGTTCATCAGGCACTGTATCTGTCAGATGTAGTCCATTAATTCTACTTCTCACTTCTGTGTATTATCGTAAGGGATTTGATTTAGGTCATACCTGAATGGTCTACTGTTAAGTTGTAATATTCTTGTAATTACATACTGATAAGTATATTGAAAAATTTATAATATTCTGCAATTGGCATCACCATTTAGTGTGTTCTCTTAGTATAGTTTATTATGTATTTATAGTACTTTAAAGGATAAATATTTGCTTTATGTGGCAACTTTACGTACATTCTGACCTCCTGCTGCAGAAAATATAACGTTTCCTTGACTTTGTCTCAGTGGTAGAAAGGAAATCAATTAAGTTCTATTAACACATGTAGCTTCTAATGCCCTGAAAGTACATTTCAAATTCCATGGTATTGTGACTACATGTTCTGTATATTAACTTATTCTGATTTAAAAAATACTGTCTGTATGGTGCTATTATTTGTCTTCTTTTCTTAGATCTTTGGCAAATGTTAAGAAATGGGAAAAGCTAAGTAGTTTCTTTTAGGTTTTTTTAGACTTACAATTCTTCCTCTAAAACCTGTCTTTTTAGCTTCTAGGTTAGCCAGCCTTAAATTATTTGAGCATAATAATATCAATACTGATAACATTTCATTGCATTCTAAGATTTTAACAAATTATTTGCTATAAAACATGTTCTAATACTCTTCAAGAGTGGAATTCTTTGTAATTTTTATTCTCCAGGTATAGATAGGGCAAGAGTACACAGGATGCCTGCTGGGCAGCGTTCATCTCTGTGCCGAGTATGCCTGCCTTCTAATGGTTCATCTTCTGGGCTGCAGTTCTGTCTTGGGTCGCCTGTGGAAGAGCGCGTGTGGGCTTCATGCTTTCTTGCTCTCCCTCGAGTCCTGCTGCCCGTTGGGCTCAGTACCGTGGCCCCCCAGTGATAGATGGTCCAGGAGTGTGGAACGTTTACACAAAGGTGTGGAGAAGCATGTACTGTTTTCCTTACACAAGCCAACGTGACAGATGGATCTTATTTTCGCATTAGTTTTCTCATTATGGGGTAGAAGCCGTTATTTCAAGACCCTTGTGATATCATTGCGTATGTCTTAGTCATGTGATTCGCACTCATGGTTTTAAGGCACCCCCTGCAGCACCAGTTTGCAGTTACTGGGAGAAGCTGCAGTGCCCCGCAGGTACCTTTCCCAGCAGCCTTCTCGGCGCGTGCCATGCCGTACTTCCGCCGTTAAATTCCACACTTGGTTGCATAGAGTTTCTATTTTTTTTAATTAGTAATGTTATGAAATCACCAATGGATGCTTAATATTTCTAAGGGTTTAGATGAATGTAGAAATAATTACTCATCACTTAATTTACCTATTTTAGGAAGACTTCCTGCTTGCAGTAACACTTTACACGCATGGAAGAAAATAGCTTGGCAAGTCAAGAAGTACAGACTGAAAAAAAAGATCATTGAATCTTGAGTGAACAGGAAAAACACAATGATAGTAAAAGAATATGACAATAGTGTAAATGAATAAAAACAACTTTAGTATGAGCTGGAAGAGGGTCCTGAGAGTTCAGGTGACAGACGAGAAAGTTCCGGCTCAGGGCAAGAGTGTGCGAAGTAAGGGCTGATGAAGGACACGGGTGCTACAGCTCCAGCTCACAGTGAGCAGGAGGCCACGGTGGGCCAGAGCGAGACGAGGGGCTAAACCCCTTCTATCAAACAGTAATTCTTCTAGTGCACTTCCTTCCCTGTACAAGAAGGTACGTCCTAATAAAAATTAAAGAGCAAGTTGCATTTGGAAGAACAGGTCATCGTAACTCATTGACATTAGGCCACATAACTGAGTAATGTCTTCCTTCAGTGAAATACATCAAATGAGATCAACAATTATGACTCATAAACATGCCTCGCAGGCATAAAACAGCAGGGAATTAGCATGTGAGGCTGATAAATATGCATGTAAATAAGCTCCCAAAGGAATAACATGGGTTTGATTGATAGGTTTAGAATTGGAACATATGTAAACCCCTTTATTCCTCATTCTGGTGTAGCTAAGTAAAGATGCGTTTTACTTGTTAAAAAGTTTCAATAACTTTGTAAATCTTAATGCCACATCTGTTTTTTTTTGTTGTTGTTGTTGTTGGGTTTTTTGGTATGTCACTTGTAAGATTAATTGAATTGTCTACAGGCTGGTTGGCCCTCACATGCAGTAAATGGAGGAGCATGTGAGAGAAAGGCTGTACATCTGGGGCTAGAGAGGGGAGGGGTCTTTGGGAAATCGCTCTTTTTATCTTGGAAAGTGATGTAGGATCATAGGAAGTTTCTTTTGGAAATAGAGCTGTGACGTAGCACTTGGCTGTGATGCAAAAAATATGCTCCATATCCTCTCTTTCTGTGTTTATTTGGCCTTCCCTGGTGCCTCAGACGGTAAAGAATCTGCCTGCAATGTGGAAGACCTGGGTTTGATTCCTGGGTTGGGAAGATCCCCTGGAGGAGGGCGTGTTGACCCACTCCAGTATTCTAGCCTGAAGAGTTGCATGGACAGAGGAGCCTGGTGGGCTACAGTCCGTGGGGTCGCAGGAGGAGCTTGTGAGAGAGAAGCTATGCATCTGGCTATGCATCTCCCTAGAGAAGGGAGGGATCTTTGAGAAATTGCTCTTTTTATCTTGAAAGGTGATGTAGGATCATAGGAAGTTTCTTTTGGAAATAGAGATGTGACATAATGACTTTGACACAAAAATATACTTCACATCATCTCTTTTCTGTGTGTGTTTTTTTTTTTTTAGCTCCTAACAATGAAATCTCTGTTTCTTCATGTCATAATACAGTTTTGAATGCTGTTAACTAAAATGCATCTTTTAAATAAAATTTTTTTTCAGTTCTTAATACCTGTGCCTTTTCTGCCCTTTCTAGATGGACATTCATAAACTATAATGGAGCAGTATGAGAAAGTATATGCCTAAATGCCAATCAGATGTCAGTAGGTCCCTGGGTTTGGGCTCATGCCTCAGCTACTAGATGACTTTGGTGACTTTAGGCTCAAGTCGTTTCAGGTAAATGGAAGGAGAAATGTGTCTTTGGATTTCCTGGCACAGAGCCTTAGGCATTATTGCTGTGTAGGGTTCGGGTTCACTAGCTGAAGGCATGGTGGGATCAGACAGTGCCCAAGTCTGTAAGAGAAGAGTTCTGCTGTCTTCCTCTCAGAATAGATTGATGAATAAGAAGCAGCATTCTTGTAATACCGTGAAAGTGCTTAAGTGTCTGTGGTTTCAAAAGGGATCATGTTTTTGGTTTGGTGAGACAGGAAATGAATTCTCTATAGCTTGCGTCCTTCATTCTGCAGAGCAGGGTTGGTGATGTGAACGTTAGGCCTTTTGATTTCTGCAGCTGTGTTCTAGGTGCTTAGAATACATCAGTAAACAAAGCAAATATTCTTGCCCTCATAAAGCTTACATTCTTGCAAAGGGAGATAGGAAATAACAAACATAATAAAGAATTAGGATCCTGTCTTAGAAAGTTAAGAATGGCTTTGAAAAAAAGAAATAAATGTGGCAGTTCGAAGGGATTGATAGTGTATGTATGAGTCAGGAGGTTACAGAATTAAATATCAGGGTAGATCTTTGGGGGGAAAATTTGAGCTAAGACTTAAAGAAAATGAAGGAATGAACCATGTGAACAGTGGGCATTGCAGGCTGAGGAAGTAGCCAAGTGCAGAAGTGCTAGGTTAGGAGCTGCCAATCACGTTCTGCACGTCAGGTGGCCAGAGAGGTCTGTGAGTTCATGTAAAGCTTCTCGTCTCTGACCTTCAGTGGATGTAGAGTCCATGTTGACTGAATCGCCGTCTGCAGTGGTCTTACTGCTGGAGGCTGCTGACGTTTTGGTCATTTTTCCCTTGTGACCTTTTGCTTTTGGGGACTTCATTTATTCTATACTGTTTGTTCAAAATGCATGTTTCCCTTCTGACTTCATTTTTTCTTGGCTTACTCCCTGTCTTCACCTTAACACAGATTGAGTTCAACAGAAGCAAGGCTAGGATTTTCTTTAGTATATGAGAGAACTAGAGGAGAAAGTAAATTGAGTTAGGGGATACAGAGTTCAGAGTCTGTTTTCGTATAAGAAATTTAAGTCTGAGGTCCACACACTGTGTGTTGCAGAAATCAATTGGGAGTTGTGCTCACGTCCCCTCTTCCACTCTCACCTCCACTCCCAAGCACAGGGAAACACATAAAGGCAGGCTCAGGCTTTGGTGTTGGAGGGGCGGTGGGGACTTGTCCTGGTAGCTGGCAAGCTCCACTGGCATCTAGTGGGTACGTGCTGAAGGTTTGCAGAACAAACAGTCCCACATAATGAACTGCCTAGCTTCAAATGCCCACAGGTGTACCAGTGAGGAGTCCTGAGGCAAAGATACTAAGGACCAGGTTAGTCCGCACAAGAAAGAGAATACTGTAGGACTAGGGAAAGTAGTTTTCTGGAAGAGTAAGGACTAGCTGGGTCAACAGGGAAAGCACGAGGAATTTCCTAGCCTGATAAGCTGCTCACTTGGACTGTTGCGGAGAAGCACAGGCCTCTAGATAAAGACGTGCTCAACTACGCACAGTCAACGGCAGAGCCCCGCGGACACTCAGAAGACTGCACTAGCCGCAGTGCTCAAATAAATGGACACGCAGTTGGATAATGAGAATTTCATATGTTGGTGATCTGACACTGGTTAATAAAGCGATCTTCAGGAATACATGTGTTTTATTTTAAATACACAATTGGCCGGAGTAGGATTTCTGATAATTGATTGTTTTGTTTTTAAAGTTGCTAACTTATTTTTAAAGACCTTACAGCACATGTTTCTATATAAATTCTCTTGGAAATGGGAATTTTAATTTCCAAGACAAGTCACAGAAGTGAATATTTGCTATACAAGTACATTTTCTGGCTTAGTTTAGGAGTAAAACAGTCTTATGTACTAAATATCTGATCACTGATAGAAAGGGCAGAAATAATATTTTGAAAAACTTAAAAAGAGAATTAAAAAAAAAAAACAGCAGGTCCCTTGTCTGCTGTGTTCACTTCAGGATTCTCAGCACTAGGGCTAAATAATTATTTGTAATGAAATGAATGAAATACACTAGACACACACAGACTCAGATGCCTGGCCAGGACAAACGTTTAACACTGGGGTGTGTATACTTCTCATTCTTTAATGAGAGAAAAAACATCATTTCTAAGAAAGCATTTCGTGGTATTAAAAGAAATTAATCAAACTAGCGCTTATGTAATCTTCATTGATCTTAGGTAAAGTTACTGAATAAGTATATTTTTTAAGAAAATGTGTTCAGTTCAGTTCAGTCGCTCAGTCGTGTCTGACTCTTTGCCACCCCGTGAATCGCAGCATGCCAAGCCTCCCTGTCCATCACCAACTCCTGGAGTTCACTCAAACATGTCCATCGAGTCAGTGATGCCATCCAGCCATCTCATCCTCTGTCGTCCCCTTCTCCTCCTGCCCCCAGTGTCTCCCAGCATCAGGATCTTTTCCAGTGAGTCAACTCTTCCCATGAGGTGGTCAAGTTCAGTTCAGTCACTTAGTCGTGTTCAACTCTTTGCAACCCCATGAATCACAGCACACCAGGCCTCCCTGTCCATCACCAACTCCCGGAGTTCACCCAGACTCCCGCCCATCAAGTCAGTGATGCCATCAGCCATCTCATCCTCTGTTGTCCCCTTGAGTATCAGCTTTAGCATTAGTCCTTCCAATGAGCACCCAGGACTGATCTTCTTTAGGATGGACTGGTTGGACCTCCTTGCAGTCCAAGGGACTCTCAAGAGTCTTCTCCAACACCACAGTTCAAAAGCATCAGTTCTTCGTCACTCAGCTTTCTTCACAATCCAGTTCTCACATCCATACATGACCACTGGAAAAACCATAGCCTTGACTAAAATGTGTAAGTATTCATAAAGCTTTGCTAGTCATTCATCATTCTGTTGTCTTAAGTAACTAACTTTTTGTTGTATCTGTATATGTGCCATTTTCATCTTGAAAGGGAAGGATGAGCTAAGAAGGGCTAGCAGAAGCCAGACTCTATCTGGGTAGATTTAGGAGTGAGCATCCTCTCTGATAAAATCAGAAAGGCACTGAACAATAATTGGGTGAAGCATCAGACCCAGAATAAGAACAGCTGCCCACCTGAAGCTATCACAATATTTTTAACCAGCTATATTCCAATGTAAGATAAAATGTTAAAAAAAGAAAAAAGAATGATGAAACATACTTCTAGTGTGCATTTTATCTGTAGCAAAGCAGAGTGTTTGTAATCATCTCATTAAGATTTGGGGAGAAGAGAGATCCTGATAGAAGTTTTAAAAAAGGAGAGTGGCTACATGGAAACTGTCATACACTCATTAGTACTCACTTATGAATGATATAGTATACTTTCTTTTTAGTAGTATTCCTTTATTTCAGAAAACACAGAATATTATTGAGGCTTTCAAAAATATACCTCCAAAATTCAGCCTTCCTCATCCTGTTCTCATCATTGTCATTTAAATTCCTCTGTAATAAAATTTTCAGTCCTGGTGTTTTTCAGTAACTTAGCTATTTCTGTTGAAGATGGATACTAACCCTTGAGAACAATAAAAAAATGAAATTAGGGGTATAATTCCTAAGAAATAATTATAATTCTGGAGGGAGGGCCTATCACAGTCAAATCCTTTATTTCTATAGGATTATCTTTTCCAGTGGTCTCACTTGATCCAAGCAGAGAGAAGAAAAAAGAATCCTTAAAGGAAATGTTGGCTAGCCAATCTTTTATGTCACTCTCTGCCAACCCAAATTATTCTGTTAGCCAGTAAACTATCTAAAACTCCATCACTGTTTTCTGGAGTTAGGGAAAAGAGGTAATAAGCAAGTAGAAAAGAGAAGTGAAAATGCAGTAATTAAAAAAAAAAGATTTGCCTGCATCATGCCTTAGATGATTTTCCTTACCCCTTCACTGTTCTGCTACTTAACAGGAGCCATGGTGTTATCAGTTCGGAACCCATTACTGATATTCTTTATATTTGGTTTATTCATCTGTTTTCCCAACTGAACTATTTGTTCTCTGAAAGCAGAGGCTGTGTGTTTCGTCCCGAATTCCCCGTGGCACACAGCAGAAGCTCACTAAGTGCTGACTGGATGAACTGACTCTGATATTTTGGCTAGCAAGCACACTTACGGCGAGGCGCTAGGACTCCATCATGATAGGAGAAGAGCAGCGTGTGTTCGTGTGGGGCCCTGCTCTTTCATGGGTGCGGACCGTGGGGATGGTTATAGGCAGAGCCAGAGTACACTCTCGAGAAGCAGTCCATGAGAAAAAGTGATGTGTTGATAACCTCAGAGGTTTGTGCCCCTAAAGATGTCTAGGATCTGGAAATAAGAGAAATGTAATTAGTCATCTGTATCAACTGTGAGGTCTGCACAACATCTGAGTTAAAGTAGCATCACCTCTTAATGGATCAGAAGGAATTTGCTTAAAAAAATAATTCTTCCAGAAATTGTCCTGCCTAGGTGACTTTGTTTGGCATTTACCAGCTGTACACTAGAAAGTTGCCGCCGAAAGCAAAGGCTTGAATTTGGGTGAATTTGATACCGAGTTCTTTCTACTCTCAATGGTTACACAGTAGGACTCATTGTTTCTTGAATTAATTCTCAGTTTATGGTAATATCGGAGAAGGCCATGGCACCCCACTCCAGTACTCTTGCCTGGAAAATCCCATGGATGGGGGAGCCTGGAAGGCTGCAGTCCATGGGGTCGCGGAGAGTCAGACACGACTGAGTGACTTCACTTTCACTTTTCACTTTCAGGCATTGGAGAAGGAAATGGCAACCAACTCCAGTGTTCTTGCCTGGAGAATCCCAGGGATGGGGGAGCCTGTTGGGCTGCCGTCTATGGGGTCGCACAGAGTCGGACACTACTGAAGTGACTTCACTTACGATAATATACCTCTCAGATCTGTTTGGAGGACATGGCATACCCTCCTGTTTGCCATGGCAGGAGGCTGGGTGTCAGTGTGTGCTTGTCCATGAAATGCAAGTGTGTGTGTGGGGGGTGGGTTGGAGTGTGGAGGAAGTCAGTTTCTTTTCCTCAAGATGAGGAATGATTTAAAAGTGAGCAGCCAAGTTTTATTCCTCACCTGCTTGCTTTCTTTCTGTTGATTAGTAGATGGAATCTTTTTAGCCATCCCCCACCTCACAGAAAGGTATCCTTGGAGCATCAGAGAAGACGCATTCTCAGCTGCAGCCAAGGGAGCCTTTTCATTATCTTCTGTAACTCCCTTACCTTCTGCTGGTTAGGTTTCTCAGGAACACTGGAGTGGGTTGCCATTTCCTTCTCCAGGGCATCTTCCCAACCAAGGGATTGAACCTGGATCTCCTGCACTGCAGGCCGACATTTACCGTCTGAGCCACCAGGGGAGCCCTGATCTAGAGCAGGGATGGACAGATTTTTTCCTCTGGAAATGACAGAGAATAAATATTTCAGGAATCACAGGCCATTTGGTCTGCAGTATCTACTCAGCTTAGTCCTTGTCATCTAAAAGCATCCACAGGAAACATGTAAAAGAATGGGTATGGGTGCCTTCCAATAAAGCTATATTTATGATGACCAAACATTGAATATCATATAATTTTCATGTGTCACAAAATATCCTTCTTTTGATTTAAATTTTTTTGAAATAGTGAAAACCTGCTTATTGTTGTTTGGTGGCTGTCGAGTCCGACTCTGCTGCCGCAGGGGCTGCAGATGCTAATTCCCTGTGTCCTCCACTGTCGCCCGCAGTTTGCTCAAGGTCATGTCCATTGAGTTGGTGATGCTATCTAACCGTCACATCCCCTGCCACTCTCTTCTTTGCCTTCAATCTTTCCCAGCATCAGGGTCTTTTCCACTGAGTTGGCTGTTTGCATCAGGTGGACAGAGTATGGGGTTTCTGCTTCAGCATCAGTCCTTCTAATGAATATTCACAGTTGATCTCATCCTGATCAACATTCAGAAAACAAAGATCATGGCATCTGGTCCCATCACTTCATGGGAAATAGATGGAGAAACAGTGGAAACAGTGTCAGACTTTATTTTTCTGGGCTCCAAAATCACTTCAGATGGTGACTGCAGCCATGAAATTAAAAGACGCTTACTCCTTGGACGGAAAGTTATGACCAACCTAGATAGCATATTGAAAAGCAGAGACATTACTTTGCCAACAAAGGTCCGTCTAGTCAAGGCTATGGTTTTTCCTGTGGTCATGTATGGATGTGAGAGTTGGACTGTGAAGAAAGCTGAGCGCTGAAGAACTGAAGCTCTTGAACTGTGGTGTTGGAGAAGACTCTTGAGAATCCCTTGGACTGCAAGGAGATCCAACCAGTCCATTCTGAAAGAGATCAGCCCCAGGATTTCTTTGGAAGGAATGATGCTGAAGCTGAAACTCCAGTACTTTGGCCACCTCATGCGAAGAGTTGACTCATTGGAAAAGACTCTGATGCTGGGAGGGATTGGGGGCAGGAGGAGAAGGGGACGACAGAGGATGAGAGGGCTGGATGGCATCACTGACTCGATGGACGTGAGTCTGAGTGAACTCCAGGAGTTGGTGATGGACAGGGAGGCCTGACATGCTGCGATTAATGGGGTGACAAAGAGTCGGACACGACTGAGCGACTGAACTGAACTGAACTCCCTTAGCATTGACTGGTTTGATCCCCTTGCTGTCCAAGGGACTCTAAAGAGTCTCCTCTAGCACCACAGTTTGAAAGCATCAATTCTTCAGCACTCATCCTTTTTTTATGGTCCAACACTCACATCCATACAAGACTCTTGGAATCTCTCACTGTTTCCACTTTTTCCCCTTCTATTTGCCATAAGTGATGAGACCGGATGCTATGATCTTAGTCTTTTTGAATGTTGAGTTTTAAGCTAGCTTTTTCACTCTCCTCTTTCATCTTCATCAAGAGGCACTTCCTTGAGAAAGGGAAGATTCCTCTTTGCTTTCTGCCATTAGAGTGGTATCATCTGCATATCTGTTGTTAATATTTCTCCCAGCAATCTTGATTCCTATTTATGACTGATCCAGCCCAGCGTTTCTCATGATGTACTCTGCATAGAAGTTAAGCGGGGTGGCAGTGTACAGCCTTGACGCACTCCTTTGCCGATTTTGAAGCAGTGTGTTGTTCATGTCCGGTTCTAACGTTGCTTCTTCAGTTGCATACAGTTTTCTCAGGAGGCAGGTGATGTGGTCTTGTATTCCCATCTCTTTAACAATTTTCCATAGTTTGTTATCCACACGGTCAAAAGCTTTAATATAGTCAATGAAGCAGAAATAGATGTATTTCTGGAATTTCCTTGCTTTCTCTATGATCCAACAAATGTTGGCAACTCGATCTCTGGTTCCTTTGCCTTTTCTAAACCCAGCTTGTGCATCTGGAAGTTCTCAGTTCACATACTGCTGAAGCCTGGCTTGAAGGATTTTGAGTATAACCTACTAGTGCGTGAATAATAGCTGAAGTGAAATATCTGTTAGAAGCAGTAAAGAGTGGAATCAATAAAGGAGAAATTCAAAGCATAGTTAGGACAAATTGAAGAACAGTATAGAATGAGGGGCGATGAAAACCAAAGTCTCTTATAGAACATGGAGTGAGGCAGATAGGAGACCACTTCACAGGGACCTTTGCGTCTTTGGTTGGGAGTTTAGATTTGAATTATTCATCAGGTAAAATAACACACACACGCACACAGAGCACTGCAAGCCGTGACTTATATCTTACCTTGATAAACATGATTATTTACACGAAGATTATTCTGATAGCTGTTTTTAGAACTATTAATGGAGAAAATGGATGTACCAGATCTTCAGAGAAGTAGCAGCCCATAGGCTGGGTTATGAAGCCAGGGAAAGAGTGTGGTGATTTTTCAAATGAGGAATGGTGTGAGCAGGTTTCACATGCTGGGGACAGTAAGTCAGCACAACTCAGCACCTTCCCAATACAGTTAACAGGGTGAAAATTCCTATTTGTGGGATTTGAGAGAAGCCCATGGTAAATACATTTTTAAAAATATAGTTAACAAAGCCTGTTGAAAATAAAGGGAGACTTTCAACCAGACTGAGGTGTGTGTATGTGAGTGTGTGTGTGCACATGCATGCCTTCATGCATGTGTACATATGTGTAAAGAAACCATGGCCAGTTATCTAACTGAAAACGAATATAAACTGTGCTTGCATTCTTCCTTTGGTTTTAACATGCCTCAGAGTAATACATGCCATAAAGCACATACACTTCTAATTATACAGCCTTGTCCTGTACTGCGCTTGAGTCAACCTACTGTAGAATGGTATTTTCTGTGCTTTATTTGCAAGTTAACATTTTAATAATTATCATAAATAGTTACCTGATTTGCATATTCTGGTTCATAATCCAACTGTTCTGTGGATCAACCACAGTTCTCTCATTATTCATGCCAAGGCTTCTATATTAGTCTGAATAATCTATCCTAGACTGTATTTCTGTTTCCAGTTCTCAGAGCTTTTTATAACTCAAAGTTATAGTGCTCTTTTAATCCAAAAGATTGAATCATACATGTGCTAGTACAGTAATCTCTTTGACCTACTCTTAGATTGAAGCTGACTTTTATTATTATATGATTACCAAAGTTTCTGTGTAGTATTGTTTTTTTTTATTTAGATTTCATAGCCGTATGACTTAGATATTCAAGTAGTTTTTAAGCAGCCCCTCATCTTTCATCTTTTTAGAGTGTATAATAAGTAAAATGAAATTGTAGGACATATGCACTGAGAACTAAAAAAAAAAATAAAACATTACTTTTCAAGAGTCAGACTATAAATCTATGTAAAACAGATCACATATAGTAGAAATGGTCACATTAGAGATGCAGAGGGACTGAGGGACCAGAGTAGGAACTTGGCTGTAATGTAACCAATGAACCTGGAGTCCTAGAGAATAAACTCAGCTTTGACAAGGAAGGTCAGCTGGAAATGCAGATTAATAAACATCAGTGATAACCATTTGAGCTTCGGCTACAGAAGGAGCAGTTGTTTCAGACAGTCATGATGTTCTCTGTAGTTACCTCTAGAGGTGTGAAAGGATGCTTGTATCAAGTTAGAAAACTTTGAAGCCATTAAAATTAGAGTCTGATCTCCTTTTGTAAAACTGTGGTATTTCCTTATCAACTAATGTTCTGAGACCTTGACTTCCGAGGAGCTCTTTCTTACGTATAGAGACAATAGTGGTTAGAATATCATACATATCTGATTTTCCTCACAAATTTCTTTCTTTGGCTCCACATAGAGCACATGCATTAATTGGCTTATATACATTTAAGTTCTTATATGAACAGAATTGGCTTGAAGTATCTGTCGCCAGTAGAATCTGATGTACTGAAAATGTAGCCCCTCGGGTTTAACACAGTGCTTCCCACCAGAGTGGTAAAGGTGCAAATATGCATACACCACACTCCATCACGGTTGCCCTTCTCCTCTGTTTCTTTGCATCAATCACTGAAGAAGGCTTTCGTATCTCTCCTTGCTATTCTTTGGAACTGCATTCAGATGCTTATATCTTTCCATTTCTCCTTTGCTTTTTGCTTCTCTTCTTTTAACAGCTATTTGTAAGGCCTCCCAGACAGCCATTTTGCTTTTTTGCATTTCTTTTCCATGAGGATGGTCTTGATCCTGTCTCCTGTACAGTGTCACTAAGCTCTATCTATAGTTCATCAGGCACTCTGTCTATCAGATCTAGTCCCTTAAATCTATTTCTCACTTCCACTGTATAATCACATAAGGAATTTGATTTAGGTCATACCTGAATGGTCTAGTGGTTTTCCCTACTTTCTTCAATTTAAGTCTGAATTTGGCAATAAGGAGTTCATGATCTGAGCCATAGTCAGCTCCCGGTCTTGTTTTTGCTGACTGTATAGAGCTTCTCCATCTTTGGCTGCAAAGAGTATAATCAGTCTAATTTCGGTGTTGACCATCTGGTGATGTCCATGTGTAGTGTCTTCTCTTGTGTTGTTGGAAGAGAGGGTGTTTGCTATGACCAGTGCGTTCTCTTGGCAAAACTCTATTAGCCTTTGCCCTGCTTCATTCCGTACTCCAAGGCCAAATTTGCCTGTTACACCAGGTGTTTCTTGACTTCCTACTTTTGCATTCCAGTCCCCTATAATGAAAAGGACATCTTTTTCAGGTGTTAGTTCTTAAAGAACTTCAGCCAAATGAACGCATCAGCTCTGACCCATTGCCTGCAATGCAGTAAGCCTCATGTAGGCATTTGATGAATGTGTGAAGTTAAGTGGAAAGTTATGATGATAAGCTATGAAAATCATAACATGTAGAATTAAATAGGAATAGTTTGCATGATTTCTGTTTTCTGACTGGGATTGTAGAAAGCTGGAGAAAATCACTTCTAAACTTAGAACAGTGAAAAGATGGACTGATGGCAGGTTCACTGCTTTTCTTGAACCCACTGAGTACCGGGGTCCAGCCCCAGTGGAGCCAGGGGTTTTGAAGGGGAGACGGCATTGGCGATCAGGAAACAACAGCTTATTTAAATCTTAATTAAAGATATAAAGAGTGGTTAAATAAGGATAGCTCAGTGAGGAAATTCAGTGGAGAAAAGAGGCTGAATGATTCAGCCAGAAGTTAAGAGAAAGAACGACATGGGGAGACCAAGTTTCTTTGAACAAGGCCCGCACTCTATTTTTCAAAGTAGTTTTTATACCTTAAGTTATGCATAGAGGATAATGGGGGAAGGGGTAGAGTCATGCAGTAAGCCAGGCTTTCTTCCTGCAAACTTATCATATGCAAAAGTTTAGGTGATTTGCATCATCTTCTGGCCCAGAGGCCTGTTAACATTTTAAGACCCTTTCTTCAGAAAACTTATTTTTCTCTAAAGGTGATTAGTCAGGCGCCACCCTCCAAAAGCATTAGATAAAGTTGCATTCCTACAGAGCAAAGGTGTGGTGGGCTATAACAAGAAAAAGAATTAATTCAAGGGTCCAAGTTTACAAACATTAAAGCTACTACTTACACCAATTATGTCAATCAATACACTGCCAGGGACACAGTAGGTAAGGGATATGGAGACTTAGCAGCAAACATTGGCCCAACAAGTGAAAAACCCTTCACCAATACAATTCCTAATCAATCTTTTAACTGCTCGAAGGAATCTGTATTTAGACAGTTTAGAACATCTCATGCCTCTCACAGTTGGGAGGCTCTGAACAATCACATGTGGCTGGAAAAACCTATTCAGGCAGGCTAGAGGACTTCCCAAAGGAGTTTGTAGGTTGAAACACTGTCACACCCAGGAATTATTAACTGGAGCTGTAAGTTAACTCTTTTTTCAGAGAGAGGTAGTGGGGGACAGCCCCCCGTAAAGTCAGAGGTGTAGGTGAGAGCACAAAGCAGAAAGTAGGCAGACTCTGGTTTTGGGGGTAGATGCTCGAGAATTTCCAGGGGGACTCCTGAGGCTTGATCCCACCTTTGCATATGCCGAGCCTCCTTCCTCATGACCTTTGCCACAGGCGGAGTTCCTCATGCTGGCTCCCGGCACACTGAGTGCTGAAGTTGGAAGAGAATGAACTGGTACAGAATCTAGAGGGAGACAAATACCTTTCTCTTGCAGATAGAAGCAAGATACAAGTGTCAACTTAGCAGGGCAAGATACAGCAGACACCTGTAGAAAGAGTTAAGTTAATATGATTGTTGAATTGTGGGGATCAGGTTGTGCTGTTGAGAAAAATTGAAGCTGGGAGGTGGGGGATGGGGTGCACAAAAATAGAACTCTGTACTCTCTTGTGTAGATTTTTCTTCAAGAATCCCATCAGGCAATCAAAGAATATTTCCCCTTGTGGTGAAGAACTGTAGTAGGAAATTCAGCAGCCTAATGAGAGGCACTGAAACTCAAATCCTTTGGCCACCTGATGTGAAAAACTGACTCATTTGAAAAGACCCTGATGCTGGGAAAGATTGAAGGCAGGAGGAGAAGGGGACAACAGAGGATGAGATGGTTGGATGTCATCACGGACTCAATGGACATGGGTTTGGGTGGACTCTGAGAGTTGGTGATGGACAGGGAGGCCTGGCGTGCTGCAGTCCATGGGGTTGCAAAGAGTCGGACATGACTGAGCGACTGAACTGAACCGAACTGAATAAGAGGCACAATAAACTCCAGCTGGACTCTTCTCCCTCTTTTCCCTTATGGAGCAAAACCATATTCTGTTGGGGGACCTGCAATAATTACTGCTGCCTTAAGGAAGAGTTGGAATCCCTTTGCAGCCTGGGATTTGGAATAGGGGAAAAAATAAACCTCAACCTTGAGAGGAAGGGTAGGAGCATGTATTGGAACCAGAACTATACCAGGTGAGGGGAAGGATCACTGAAAATGCATTGGGGACTTCCCTGGTGGTCCAGTGGTTAAGACTGTGCTTCCACTGCAGGGTCCGGGGTTTGGTCCCTGGTCAGGGAAGTTCCACATTCTGTGCAGTGCAGGCAAGAAGCAAAACAAAACAAAAATACACACTGCCCTGAGAGCTAGAGACCCTGTGCTCACTTAAGAGTAAAGACTTAATCAGAAGATCAAAGAATACTCTGCCCCATTGTTCACTCCCTGCTGCCAGGATAACACCTGTCAAATAATAAGTAACTTGGAAGAGACAGACCTTTTTGGATCATGAAGAATTAAGGCTGGGAATGGAGCAATTGTGAGAATGAAAAAAAAAAAAAATCTTTAGCAAACTAAATTCACCATCTTTAACACAGTGTGCTCTGTATAAGAGTTTGCAGCCTTTTCTCACAAGCATAACCACAGGAACTACAAAGTTCATACCTAGCTCAGCTCCTAATTAGGTTAACTCAAACCCCTGTGCTAAAGTTCTACTAGAAGGAAGTGTGTGCTCATTTCTAAGCATAAAAACTACCTTAATCTCTACCACTGATAAGCTTGATAACAGGTGAACATAAGAGCTTCAACAAAAAGATAAAAAGAGTATGAAGAGGGATATGGGACCCCCCCCGCCCCCCAAAAAATACCATTGAAGACACAAGGGCTAATAACAGTTAGACACAACTACTACAAAGGCTTTGCAGTCTCGTAAGGAAATTTAAATAACTGAATTATATGTTAAAGGCTTAACTGGAAAAGCCTGTCAGCATGCAAAATCAGATAGTTTATTTCAGCAGAGATGAAAATTTTATCAAGGAATGGAATTTAAAGTTCAAGACTTATAAAAAAGGTAACAGAGATAGAGAATGTCTATAACAAGTAACTAGATCTGATAGATTGCCTGATGAACTATGGATGGAGGTTCATGACACTGTACAGGAGACAGGGATCAAGACCATCCCCACAGAAAAGAAATGCAAAAAAGCAAAATGGCGGTCTGAGGAGGCCTTACGAATAGCTGTGAAAAGAAGAGAAGCAAAAAGCAAAGGAGAAAAGGAAAGATATAAGCATCTGAATGCAGTTTCAAAGAATAGCAAGGAGAGATAAGAAAGCCTTCCTTAGCGATCAATGCAAGGAAATAGAGAAAAACAACAGAATGGGAAAGATTAGAGATCTCTTCAAGAAAATTTAGAGATACCAAGGGAACATTTCATGCAAAGATGGGCTCGATAAAGGACAGAAATGGTAGGACCTAACAGAAGCAGAAGATATTAAGAAGAGGTGGCAAGAATACACAGAAGAACTGTCCAAAAAAGATCTTCATGACCCAGATACTCACGATGGTGTGATCACTGACCTAGAGCCAGACATCCTGGAATGTGAAGTCAAGTGGGCCTTAGAAAGCATCACTACGAACAAAGCTAGTGGAGGTGGTGGAATTCCAGTTGAGCTATTTCAAATCCTATAAGATGATGCTGTGAAAGTGCTGCACTTAATATCAGCAAATTTGGAAAACTCGGCAGTGGCCACAGGACTGGAAAAGGTCAGTTTTCATTCCAATCCCAAAGAAAGGCAATGCCAAAGAATGCTCAAACTACCGCACAATTGCACTCATCTCACATGCTAGTAAAGTAATGCTCAACATTCTCCAAGCCAGGCTTCAGGAGTAAGTGAACCGTGAACTTCCAGATATTCAAGCTGGTTTTAGAAAAGGCAGAGGAACCAGAGATCAAATTGCCAACGTCCGCTGAGTCATCAAAAAAGCAAGAGTTCCAGAAAAACATCTATTTCTGCTTTATCGACTATGCCAAAGCCTTTGAGCGTGTGCATCACAATAAACTGTGGAAAATTCTTCAAGAGATGGAAATACTAGACCACCTGACCTGCCTCTTGAGAAACCTATATGCAGGTCAGGAAACAACACTTAGAACTCGACATGAAACAACAGACTGGTTCCCAATAGGAAAAGGAGTACATCAAGGCTGTATATTGTCACCCTGCTTACTTAACTTATATGCAGAGTACATCATGAGAAAGGCTGGGCTGGAAGAAACACAAGCTGGAATCAAGATTGCTGGGAGAAATATCAATAACCTCAGATATGCAGATGACACCACCCTTATGGCAGAAAGTGAAGAGGAACTCAAAAGCCACTTGATGAAAGTGAAAGAGGAGAGTGAAAATGTTGGCTTAAAGCTCAACATTCAGAAAATGAAAATCGTGGCCTCTGGTCCCATCACTTCATGGGAAATAGATGGGGAAACAGTGTCAGACTTTATCTTTTCGGGCTCCAAGATCACTGCAGATGGTGACTGCAGCCGTGAAATTAAAGACACTTGCTCCTTGGAAGGAAAGTTATGACCAACCTAGACGGCTTATTCAAAAGCAGAGACATTACTTTGCCAACAAAGGTACGTCTAGTCAAGGCTATGGTTTTTCCAGTGGTCATGTATGGATGTGAGAGTTGGACTGTGAAGAAAGCTGAGTGCCAAAAAATTGATGCTTTTGAACTGTGATGTTGGAGAAAACTCTTGAGAGTCCCTTGGACTGCAAGGAGATCCAACCAGTCCATTCTGAAGGAGATCGGTCCTGGGTGTTCATTGGAAGGACTGTTGCTGAGGCTGAAACTCTAATACTTTGGCCACCTCATGCAAAGAGTTGATTCATTGGAAAAGACTCTGATGCTGGAAGGGATTGGGGGCAGGAGGAGAAGGGGACGACAGAGGATGAGATGGCTGGATGGCATCACCTACTCAATGGACATGATTTTGTGTAAACTCCAGGAGTTGGTGGTGGACAGGGAGGCCTGGTGTGCTGCGATTCATGGGGTCGCAAAGAGTCGGACACGACTGAGGGACTGAACTGAAGTGAATAACACGGGTCATCAACACAGTTGACAAAGAAAAAATAAGAATCAATAAACTGTAAAATATGTTAGTCTGGGTTATTCAAATTGAAACATAAAGAGAAACACAAATAAAACACTTAAGAAGCATGGGATGAAATCAAATGGGACATGTGGGTGGAATCCCAGTAGAGGAGCAGTTCAGAAGAAATGTTTAAAGAAGTAATGGTCGATAAGTTCTCCAAATTAATGACAGGCCCTAAACTACAGATCCAAAAATCTGAGAGCACAAACCATAGTAAATATGAGAAAACAAATAAAAATTTCCAAACATAGTTTTATGATATTTAAACTGATAAAAACAGAAGACAAGTAATTAATGGCAACCAGAAAACAATTAGTGTTGCGATAACAGAAAGTAACACAAAATTCTTACAGATGGAAGAAGTAAATAAGAATTAGAGCAAATTTCTCAGTGAAAGTCATGCAAGCTGAAGACCATGGAGTAACACATTTTACGTGCTACAAGGACAAACACAACTTCTCAAGCTGGATTTCTATACCAAATGAAAGATATCTTTGGAGTAAATGAAGAAGAAAGACAGACTTTTCCAGATGAGCAAAATCCATCGGAATTTATTAGCAATTCAACTGTATAGGAAATGTGAAAGGAGAGTTGCCAGAAGCAACAGACAGGGCAAAGACACTGGAATCCATGCAAAGAAGAGAAAGAGCGTTGGGAGTGGAGGAAGTACAAGTGAAATTATTTTTTCTTCTTTTTCACTGCCCTCAAATCTGAATGTCTAAACTAGAAACAGCAGCAGTGTGTTCTGTGTTTACAGAGTACGTAAGGGTGATGTACGTGACAGCATAGCACAGAGCGGGACAGGGAGGAATCGGGAGTTGCTGCAGTAGGGTCATGCGTTACACATGGCATCATCATGTTGTTTGAAAACAGCTCTCATTGATTTCACATGGAATACAGGCCTAGAGTAGGGGTCAGGAGACACTTTCTTTAAGGACAGTGTCATATATATATTTAAGGTCATAAAGCATTATGATCTCTCTTTCAGCCTTATAGTGTGAAAGCAACCTTAGTACAAGAACAAATGGGCATTGTTCTGTTTCAATGCAGTTTAACCTGGAAAAACATTTGACTGTGCCAGGCCATGGTTTGTCAACTGCTGCTCTAGAACATTCATTAAAAAAATGTAATACAGAAGAATAAATAATAATTCAGTAGAAGGTATCAAATGGGAATCATAACATATCCTCAAAGTATAAAATGTGAGAAAAAGAAAGGATGGATGGAAGAAGAACAGATACAAAACAGTAATTGGGTGGTATATTTTATTTTATCTGTATCAGTAATCACAATATGTACAGTGTAAACACACCAATTAAAAGGCAGGCATTGTCAGAAAAGGTTTTACAAAGCAAGAGGCAGTTATATGCTATCCACAAGATATTCACTTTAAATAAAAAAGATGCGGCAGGCTGAATAATGCCTCCACCCACATATTTTTAGTCCCTGTCCCCCAGAGCCTGTGAACATGATGACTACATGGCAGGAAGAACTTTGCAGATATCCAAAGTTAAAATAGTTTTGAATTGTTTACTTTGAAGGAAATGGTACACACTTGAAAATGTTTGATATTGTATTTGGAGATTTAGATTACTAGATTTAATGTGATTTAGTTTAGTAAATTGGTTTAAAAAATAAAGATAGGTTTGAGAATGTTTACCCTCAGTTCTTTTCATGAGCTTTGGGACTTTGTAGTTAAAGTGCCCATTATGCTTTTTAGGTAGATCTTTGGTATAAGAACTTGTTCAGTTCACTGTCATTTAAAAGATATATTAATGATTTACCCTAGTTCGTGGATGGTAATTTATATCCTTCAAATAGTTCCACTTTAGTTTTTTATACCAAAAAGGGAGATATTTAATATTAAGTATCTTATGTTATAGTACATGAAGCTAATGGTGTCTTTACATTTTATGAGGTCATGTCCACTTGATGTCAAACAGTTTTAAAGGTTCTGGCACTGATTGTAATCAGTAGCGAAAATGAGAATTGCTGAAAGAAATTTGTTTTGTATAAAGATACTTGATTTTTTATACATTGACCAGAACATTTAATATACATATTTTATAGTTATTATTTGAAAGATTTAAGTGAAATAGAACTTCAATAGCAAATGTACTGTAGCAAATAATATGTAAATGGCTTGCTGTGTTATTTATGTGCTAGACAGGTAATGTGATTTCAGGTTTAGAATTCCTTTTGTGTCAATTAGATCATCTTTGAAAAGCTACTGTCTTTATTTTTTAGAAATAAAATAAGTATTTTATTAAAACGTGTGTTAGCACTAGTAGCAAATCTAAAAATGTTGGTCAGAATTTAAACTAAGTCATTATTTGTATTTTTGTTAAGGAAAAATGTAGCAAAGGGCAAAGTGTAGAGTAATTGTCTTTGGCCTTGATAGTCTTTGCACTTTATAAACTTGGAAAAATATTTTCAAGTATTCTTTGTCAACACATTTACTTTTAAGGAAGCTCCTTTTAAAGTCTGTTTCGTTGTTTATCTGCTTACTGTAAATGTATTTTGTAACTGTCTAAACTATAGCATTGGCGTTAATTGTGTAACTCCTCTGTAGGAAGATGCTTCTGAAGCCCAGGTGGTCCACAGGAGGACCCGGAGGCCAGTAGCAGTGTTCTGCTGGGCATTTCCACTGTGCACGCTCCCCGCTAATCACTTCATGGAACTGAGAACACAGTGTAATGTGCAGCATTGGCATACCTCAAAGCAGTCCTCTGCTACTGCTGGAAAATGTGATCAAATTTGTGCCTTATTGATAGCTGATAGTAAATCAAGATATGTGAGATGCAGTCCCTATTTGAGATACATTAAATTGCCTTCTGTAAGAGGTTATTACTTTAGCAGTGTAGAAGTTTATTTTTTACTAGGAAAGACTTTTGTATCATCATAGTAATCTAGGAAACCTTTGAAAATAAAGGGTGTTGGATCCCACTCACAGTTCTCTCAGGCTCGTCCATTTTTCCAGTCTTCTTCTCTCCCACAGACACACCATATATACACACAGATCAGATCAGACCAGATCAGTCGCTGAGTCGTGTCCGACTCTTTGCGACCCCATGAATCACAGCACGCCAGGCCTCCCTGTCTATCACCAACTCCCGGAGTTCACTCAGACTCACGTACACACCCTAAAAACCTGTCCCCAGGGGGTTTGGATTATCAGCCTGTTCATGAGCTTGGTCTGACCTGGTCCTTTCCTTCTCTACTGTAGATGTGGATGGTAGGACCCAGAGAGGCTAATTTTGCATTGGAATTCTTTCTCTTCACTTGATTGATTCCTGGTCTGCTTTGTTTTTTTCTGAAACATCAAGCAACTTTAAGTCCATAGAATGGCTGAAGAGACAACAGTATGCCTGGAAATGACAATGATAAAAAATAAAGATACTAGCATTTGAGTGATATTACATGTTAATTTAAATTCTGTAGTTATCCTTGTGATTATCTTTAGAATTAGGCCTTGTTTCTATTCTGTCTCAGTATCTAGTCAATTCTTCTTAAAGCTTATTTTATTCTGATACATGTGTAGTATTGTATGGGGTTCCTTGGTGGCTCAGTGGTAGAGAACTTGCTTGCCAATGTAGGAGCCACAGGTTTGCTCCTTGCGTCAGGAAGATCCTCTGGAGAAGGAAATGGCAACCCACTCCAGTATTCTTGCCTAGGAAATCCCATGGACAGAGGAGCCTGATAGGCTGTATAGTCCATGGGGTCACAAAGAGTTAGACACAATTTAGCAACTAAAGGACAGCAACAGTAATATTGTACACTACACTCTACTATATGTGATAGCTTCCGTTTACTAGATGGACCATAGTTTTAATTCTTTATCTATTTGCATTTTATCAGCACCAAGAAATATTTATATGTATTCAGCTCATGCATTAGATAACTTATATTCAAGGCTCTCATTTTACTTAATTTTACTATTTCTCCACTCTCAGTGTTTGGTATTATCATCAGGAAGGGTATTAGAAGAATACCACAAATGTTGCATAGGTGTGTAATTCATAGAATAAACTTTTGTTAATTATAAATTTTATCATAAATAATGGTTTTTAATTACCAAGAATTATAATTTCCAATTATTTAAATTATGAATAAGTTTATTCCCTTTATATAGAACTAATAGACTTCTACTTTTACTCCTTCACTGGATACAGTACTGATCAAAGCATTCATAAAAAGACAGATAACATTCATGAGGTTTTAGGTTGTGCTGTGTGCTATACTAAGCTCTTCACTTGCACTCATCTAATCTTCATAACCACATTTTGTGGTGTAAACTGTTGTCATCTTCATTTTGTAGACGAGGAAACTGAAATATTGAAGTTAAGTTAGAGGGAGAATAAATGGTGGAGTATATACTCAGGTCTTTCCTGCCAGAGCTTTGGCTTTTAGTCATGATGTGCTGGGAGCCGGAATATTGCATATTGAGTGCATATTGCATATTGAGTGCATATTGCATATTGAGTGCAGCACTTTCCACAGCATCATCTTTCAGGATCTGGAATAGCTCAACTGGAATTCTATCACTGCCAGGAGCCAGCGTGAGGAACTCCGCCCATGACAAAGGTCATGAGGAAGGAGGCTCGGCACACGCAAAGGCGGGATCGAGCTTCAGGAGTCCCCCTGTGAATTCTCGAGCATCTACCCCCAAAACCAGAGTCTGCCTACTTTCTGCTTTGTGCTCTCACCTACACCTCTGACTTTACGGGGGGCTGTCCCCCACTACCTCTCTCTGAAAAAAGAGTTAGCTTACAGCTCCAGTTAATAATTCCTGAGTGTGACAGTGTTTAACCTACAAACTCCTTTGGAAATCTCTAGCCTGCCTGAATAGGTTTTTCTGGCCACATGTGATTGTTCAGAGCCTCCCAACTGTGAGAGGCAGGAGATGTTCTAAACTGTCTAAACACAGATTCCTTTGAGTAGTTAAAAGATTGACTAGAAATTGTATTGGTGAAGGGTTTTTCACTTATTGGGCCAATGTTTGCTGCTAAGTCTCCATACTCCTTACCTACTGTGTCCTTGGCAGTGTATTGATTGATATAATGGGTGTATAGAAATGTAAGTAGTAGCCTCAGTGTTTGTAACCTTGGACCCTTGAGTTAATTCTTTTCTTGATTGAGCCCACCTCACCTTTGCCCTATAGGAATGCAGCTTTGTCCAATGCTTTTTTGGAGGCTGGTGCCTGACTTTGGAATAATCACCTTTAGAGAAAGATAAGTTTCTTAAAATGTTAACAGGCCTCCTGGCCAGAAGATGATGTAATTCACCTGAACTTTTGCATATGATAAGTTTGAAAGCCTGGCTTCTATTAGGACCAGGAGCTGCTGTCCTTGCATGACTCCACCCCTTCCCCCATTATCCTCTATGCGCAATTTAAGGTATAAAAACTACTTTGGAAAATAAAGTGCGGGCCTTGTTCACCAAAACTTGGTCTCCCCATGTCGTTCTTTCTCTCACCTTCTGGCTGAATTATTCAGCCTCTTTTCTCCACTGAATTTCCTCACTGAGCTATCCTCATCCTATTACTCTTTATATCTTTGATAAATATTTAAATAAATAGGTCGCCTATGCCGTCTCTCCTTCGAATACCCTGGATCAGCCGGGGCTGGACCCCGGCAATGATGTTTTAATACCTCTCCTTCAAAATTTCATTAAACTGAATGTGACAGTTTGCTTTTACCAATTCATCGTTTCCCCCCTCTGGAAGTTGCTTTAAAGTTTAATCAGAGATCACCATCACCGTTTTTTTAAAAATGATTTTTACAACCACTGTGTTCATACAGATCCTACCTACATATTTATTTCTTTTTCTTTCTACCTTTAGACACTAACATTTGCATTTATTATACTTAAGAATTTTCCATTGTTTTTAGTAATTGACTTCCAGCCTTATTCCTTTGTAGTTCGACAAGATATTTTGTGTGGATTCAGTCTTTCTAACTATATTGAAGCTCGTGTTGTGACAATACGGTGCTTCCTGGACAGTGCTCCGTGTGTGCTTGAGAAGACTGTGTATTCTGTAGTTGGCTAGAGGGTTTTATGTGACTTAATTTACAGTCTTGTTCAAGTCCTGCGTTTCCTTATATCTCCTTGATCTCCTGTCTAGATGTCATGCCAACTTTTATTGTAGAACTGTTTCTCCCTTGAGTTCTATCAGTGTTTGCTTCTTGTATTTCCTTCCATGTTCTGTTGTTTGGTGCATACATGTTGTGATTGTTGTATGTTCCTCATGGTTTGATCCTTTCATCAATATATAATGTCCTTCTTTGTCAAACAGTTCTCTTGTCTGTTGTAACAGTCTGTTTTGTCTAATATTAGTATAGCCAAGTATCTCTCTCTCTCTTTTGGTTATTTTTACATGAAATATCTTTTCTATCCTTTTACTTTGGTTCTTAAATGAGTCTCTTGTAGACAACATATAGTTAAAATGTGGTTTTTCTAAATACATATTTTTCTAATCTCTGCCTTTTGAATGAAACTTTAATCCATTTACATTTAAGGTAACTGCTGATAAAAAGAACTTCTGCCATTTTCCTGTTATTTTTCTGTATGTTTTATATCTTACTTCCTCTTTCTTTCCTCCATTACTGCGTTTTCTTGCGTTTGGTTGTGTGTTCTTTTGTTTTTGTTTTGTAGGGACCATTGTTTGTTGCCTTCTTATTCCTGTTGTGTAATTTCTTATATACATTCTTTGTGACTGTCACAGGGATCACACTTAAATCCTAAATTTTTAAAAATCAACTTCAAGTTGATAACTCTACAGCATACAAAATATGTGCTGCTATACTGCTCTGACCTTTTCCCTTTTATGCTGTTTGATAAATTTTTCTTGTACATTGTTGCTCAGTTGTATCAATTTATAATTTTTTTTATCCATTTATTTTTTTATATCCTGTAGAGAAGGCAATGGCAACCCACTCCAGTACTCTCGCCTGGAAAATCCCATGGGCGGAGGAGCGTGGTAGGCTACAGTCCATGGAGTTGCAGAGAGTCGGACACGACTGAGTGACTTTACTTTCACTTTTCACTTTCATGCATTGGAGAAAGAAATGGCAACCCACTCCAGTATTCTTGCCTGGAGAATCCCAGGGACCAAGGAGCCTGGTAGGCTGCCGTCTATGGGGTCGCACAGAGTCGGACACGACTGAAGCAACTTAGCAGCAGCTGCAGTAGGAAACCAAGTGCGACATCACAAATCTTAAACACAATGATAATGGCTTTATATTTGCACACATATTTACCTTTACTAGAGATCTTTATTTTTTGTTACAACTTTGAGTTATTTTGGTATTTTTTCCTTTCAACTTGGAAGTTTGCCATTAGCTTTTCTTTTAGTGTATGTTGAGCTATTCCAAATCCTGAAAGATGATGCTCTGAAAGTCCTGCACTCAATATGCCAGCAAATTTGGAAAACTCAGCAATGGCCACAGGACTGGAAAAGGTCAGTTTTCATTCCAGTCCCAAAGAAAGGCAATGCCAAAGAATGTTCAAACTACCTCACAGTTGCACTCATCTCACACGCTAGTGAAGTAATGCTCAAAATTCTCCAAGCCAGGCTTCAGCAATATGTGAACCGTGAACTTCCCGATGTTCAAGCTGGTTTTAGAAAAGGCAGAGGAACCAGAGATCAAATTGCCAACATCCGCTGGATCATAGAAAAAGCAAGAGAGTTCCAGAAAAACATCTATTTCTGCTTTATTGACTATGCCAAAGCCTTTGACTGTGTGGATCACAATCAACTGTGGAAAATTCTGAAAGAGATGGGAATACCAGACCACCTGATCTGCCTCTTGAGAAATTTGTATGCAGGTCAGGAAGCAACAGTTAGAACTGGACATGGAACAACAGACTGGTTCCAAATAGGAAAAGGAGTTCGTCAAGGCTGTATATTGTCACCCTGTTTATTTAACTTCTATGCAGAGTACATCATGAGAAACGCTGGACTGGAAGAAACACAAGCTGGAATCAAGATTGCTGGCAGAAATATCAATAACTTCAGATATGCAGATGACACCACCCTTATGGCAGAAAGTGAAGAGGAACTCAAAAGCCTCTTGATGAAAGTGCAAGTGGAGAGTGAAAAAGTTGGCTTAAAGCTCAACATTCAGAAAACGAACGTCATGGCATCTGGTCCCACCACTTCATGGGAAATAGATGGGGAAACAGTGGAAACAGTGTCAGACTTTATTTTTCTGGGCTCCAAAATCACTACAGATGGTGACTGCAGCCATGAAATTAAAAGACGCTTACTCCTTGGAAGGAAAATTATGACCAACCTAGATAGCATATTCAAAAGCAGAGACATTACTTTGCCAACAAAGGTTCGTCTAGTCAAGACTCTGGTTTTTCCTGTGGTCAGGTATGGATGTGAGAGTTGGACTGTGAAGAAGGCTGAGCACCGAAGAATTGATGATTTTGAACTGTGGTGTTGGAGAAGACTCTTGAGAGTCCCTTGGACTGCAAGGAGATCCAGCCAGTCCATTCTGAAGGAGATCAGCCCTGGAATTTCTTTGGAAGGAATCATGCTAAAGCTGGAAGTCCAGTACTTTGGCCACCTCATGCAAAGAGTTGACTCATTGGAAAAGACTTTGATGCTGGGAGGGATTGGGGGCAGGAGGAGAAGGGGACGACAGAGGATGAGATGGCTGGATGGCATCACTGACTTGATGGACGTGAGTCTGAGTGAACTCCGGGAGTTGGTGATGGACAGGGAGGCCTGGCGTGCTGCGATTCATGGAGTCGCAAAGAGTCAGACACGACTGAGCGACTGATCTGATCTGAGTCTCAGCTTTTGTGTTTCTAGAAATGTCTTAACAGTCTTCTCATTCATTTTCAAATGAGTATTTTGGTAGATACAAAATTCTTGATTGATAGCCATTTTTTAAAAAGTAATTTAAAATCTATAGAGATCACCCTGTTCTTTTGGCCTGCATGTTTTCTGGTGAAAAATTAACTGTTAATCTTACTGAGGATTCTCTGTTTCTTCCTTCAGAGGCTCTGCTTGTTTTGTCTTAGAATAGTTTGCTGATATTGTGTCTTGATATGAGTCTCTGAGTTAATCCTACCTGAAATTTAATTGAATTTCTTGGATTTGTAGCTCTCTGCTTTTCATCAGACTTGGCAGCTTCTCACCGTATTCCCTCGGGTGTTCCTTCTGCCTCTTTCTCTCTCTCCTCTCTGTCAGGTTCCCGTAGTGTGTGTGTTGCTGTGCTTGATGGTGTTATACACATCTCTTGGGTTATGGTCGTCTTTCTTCACTCTTTTTTTTAAATTTTTGCTCCTCAGACTCCCTAATTTCAACTGTCCTACGTTCAAATTTGTTATTTCTGTCTTCTGCCTACTCACACCTGTGGTTGAGCCCCCTAGGGAAGTTTTCAATTGAATTATTGTGTTTTTCAGCTTCTTAAATTCTATTTCCTTTTATAATTTCTACCTCTCTATTGATATCATTTTGTTGATTTGCTACATAGTTTTTTCCTTTTTTTTAAGTCTTTTTTTTTTGCTCTTTGAACATCTTTAAGAAAGTTATTTCAAAATCTTTGTCTAGTAAATCCAGTAATTTCTCAGGGATAGTTTCCATCAAGTTATTTTCATTCCTTAGATGAGCCATATTTCTTGTTCCTTTGTATGCTTCATGATTTTGTTGTTGTTGACAATGGGATATTTGTACATTGTTATTCAAAAATCAGGTTCTTCAGAAATCATATTCTCTATTTCTCCTGGGTTTGCTGTTTTCCATGTTCTTGAAAATTACCTTAGTCCATTGATTTAGTTACTCTCCTGGAACATTTTTACTTTTGCAAAGTCTTATTCTTTGACATTGAAGTCTTAGGTTGTGTTCAGTGAGGATTTTGACAGAAATTTTTTGAATGCCAGAAGCTAAAATAAAGAACAACAGAACCCCAAACCTCTCCTTGCCTTTGCAGACTATGTCTGCTACAGCAGCCCATCATTTAGCCAGGCTCGCAGTCCTCCCAGTGGCCAGCTTCATGTGGAAATGTATGGTTTTCTCAGTTTCTGCATCACCATGCATCTTGCCCTGGGCATATGTGTAGCCTTCTGTACTCCCCTATATGCACAGGTGCTTTTGAATGTCCTAATTTCTCAAAGAAACTCTTGCTAATTTTTTTTCCCAGGTCTTGGGTGGTCTGTTTTATGGTTTGGTTGTAATCTTTTGCCCCAGGTGTCTGCTGACTCTTAATTTGACTTGCAGTGTGTTCAAGAGCAAACAAAGCCTACCTTTTTTTTTTTTTCCCCTGTTTTATTAGTTAGATGAAAAAGGAGATAAACATCTTCAGTCAGTTCTTCAGGTAGTTCCTAACAAGTTAGCATTGATTTATACGGTATTTTGCAGATACGGTCTTCTCTGCTCGCCCTGGGACCAGGTGCAGTTTGCACACCCTGGGGACTAGCTTTCTTGTCCACAGCTGCTGCTGATCTAGGATGAGGGTGGAGCAAAACCCCACAGAGCTTTCAGGCTGCCTTTTTCTGGACTCCTTGTTCATTTGGTGCTGATTGATCTTCAACTATTTCCAAAGTCAGTACAAAGTTTGTTCTGACAGTTCTTGTTTTCTGATGTTTCTGTTGGAAGATGAGAATTTAGAGTTGTATATTCTGCCACTCTGCTGATGCCATTCTCCTTTCTTTTAAACAAGAAAATTCTGTTTAATATTTAATAGGAATAACAAAAGTATTATCTTCTTAAATTAAAATTGTCCACTTAGTGTTATTTCAAATAGTTGCTATGCATTTGTTTTACATCTGAGTTTCATTATCTAGTTTAATAATCTGAAAATATTATATAGAGAACTAAATATGCCTATTAAATCATTAGAATGTAGACAGATTAACAATAGAGAAAAAGAATAATTATTAAATAAACAAATTTCCTACATTTATTTGAGCACTAGCTCTTAAACCTAAACGTGTGGTCCTAGATTTTCGCCATAAATAACTGACTTAGCATATTGTTCACCTGATTCTTGAGATAATGTAATACTCTCTGTGGCTACTGTTTTCAGAGATAACACTGTTATTATCCTTTGCCGTAACTGTATGTCAGCACATGAATATGCTTAATTTATAGACTTTTTTTGTATTGTTCACTTTGAATGGGATTTTAAATTTAAGTAAAACATTTCAGTAATTATCCTCATTCATTTAAAAACTCACACAGTTTTAGGTGTTTACACTATTCATTTATGCCATATTATCCATCATAACTAAAAATGTGGCTATTCATAGCTTTGTTTTCAACTTAGTTTAACCAAATATTTTCCCATTACTATTAATAATTTATCATACACACTTGATGATATTTCTCTGACAATTCAGAAGTCAGCCTTTTTAAAATTATGTTGTACTTTTCAGAATTCATACCTAGTATGATATGATACCCTAAAATTAGATTTTTTATGTATAAGCTGATGGCACAATTGAGTAGATATGCTTGTTTATAGCATTATTCTGCTTGCTTTTAATCTAACCAAGTTTAAAATCTTGGTCCTCCCTTACAAAGCAGATGTTTATGTATTAAAAGCACTATTGAAGTCTATTGTAAACCTTCATTTAGCGTGATTTCAACACTGCACAGATACTATAAATGCTCTTAGCTCAACATGACTGCAATAAATGCTAAAAAGGAGTCCAAATTTAATTTATTCTATTTTTGAAATTTAAATCATCATTATACATATTATGGTTTTAACAAGTTAGATACATAGGTAGAATGTTAATTACAAACGGAAAATACTATATGCTCTTTGTATCCTCATTAAAAACAATATAGCTATGAGCATTTTTTTTTTCAAATCAGGCAAATTTGTTTAATTATGAATGTTGTGAACTCATTTTACAAAGTTACTTACCAATTAATGAGAAATAAATGTGTTATGTAAATTTCAAACTGTAATGGTCACAGGTAATTGATGAACTGTTCCTATAAATATATACATTGTACAATCTTATACATATATATAGCAACACACAAAATTTATACACTGTTTATTGTATATAATTTGTATATTTATTTAAAATTTACTCAATAAATATATCGAGTTTATTTTTTGGTTAGTTTACATTAAATATTGAAAACACCTTAAAATCACAATTGTAGTTTTAAAGTTTACTCTGTTGTTAAAATTACTTTTCCAGCAAGTGAAAGGAACTCTTACTTTAAAACACATTTGTTCTGTTGGATCATTTAAAGGTCTTTGTGTGAGAGTACTTTAATGCATTTTTGTGCACCTACGGGTGTGTGTCTGTGAGAGAGAGAGGGGGGGTGGGAGGGAGAGAAGGGAAGATCTGAAAGCAACCCATGTATCCTTGTTACAGTTACAGCTACCTGACAGCTTAGTTCAGGGATCAGAACAGCAAGGGAAAACATCATATTAAACTCTCTTGCACCCTCTGTTGTTATTTTTGAGGAACACTACATTTACCTTCCCATGGTTATAATGGCATTAGATTTATTAAAGTCCGTGATAAAATTAATACTTAATTTACTATACTTACCTCCAAACTATGTTGACAGTAAAGTAGCATTTGTTTTTAATTCTTAGGTTATTTTTTTCTTGTGATACAATATGTTTTTATTGTATAACAGCTTAAATGAAAACTGAACTTTTCTGTTTTTCTTCTGATTTCTCCTGGTTACAACCAGTTTTAAGCTCATCCAAGTGTTTCAGACAAATGCAAATCTGTACTGGATATAGCACACTGTATATGTAATTTTGCAGAATTATAAATCCTGCCTGTTCTTTTGTAAACCTTTCGATTGTCAGACAGTTTCTTTCCAAAATAAAAATCTAGAGCCGTCCATACTAAGATTAAGAATTTATAACTGTAAGGAACAGATGTTTTCATAAACATTTGCTATAATTAATTTCAACTGGAGAATTGAAGGAACAAAGCAGTTTTCCCCACTTTAAAACTTTATTACCTTTTCCCCATGCAGCAAACTTGAAGTCTTTTTCTCTAATATTGTTTAGAGAAACGATTGTACTCCTTATTTGGTATGTTTCTGAGAAAGAAAAACTGCTTTTTTTCCTTATTACCATCCTTGGAAGGTTACATTTAATGTGATATATTCATTTCCAAACAGGTATAAAATGAAGGAAACCTTTGTGATGTATTTTGATGACAAAACTTTGGTGTTTACTGAAAATCTCTTAATTATTTGAAGTATTTTATATTTATTGTGATAATATAAGCAGAGGGCAAGAATATACCATTGGTGAGATCTTACATATTTAAATAATCATAGTCTTTATTTTTGAAGAAGAAAGCTCACATTCTAAATGTATGATATGGTACTTATTCTATACTGCTTGTGGAACGTTTCGCAGGAAGTGTCTGCAAGCTGTTAATAACATGTGTTGTAGGAAATTTTCACTTAACAAGACGGAGGGAGACTAATTTTCCTTAAATTTTTTAGTTTATTTATGATAATGCTATTAATTTTTTTGAAAAGCAAATGAAGTATGTTGTGAGTCATCTTATGGAACCTATGTTTTCAAAGAATTAACAAAATATACTCAACTAGATTGATCTTAAACATTTAAGTGTTTTGGATAATTTTCTTCTATAAAATTTGGCAACATTTCGAATGCTGTAATCATTTTTAAGGTTTTTGTTTAATGAAAAAGAAAAGCCTGTAAGTGTATTTTTAAAAAAACGTAGACTTAAAAGTTCAGTAATTGAGGTCAGACCACTTTCATTCTTTTAAATAATTTAGGTGCAACAGCAAAGATTTTGAAGAGAACCAACATTTTTGACTTATCTGTCAACTATAAAACATGCAAAGAAAAATAGGCAGCTATCATTAAAATTGCATTTTAGCTTTCAAAAACCATTAATGAGCAGCATAATCATAGTAGTAGGGTACCTTCAATGCTATATTCAATTACTTAAAATAATCTCATTTCTAAATGGAAAGCTCTGTAATTACTATTTGACCTAACCAGGACAACTGTGATGACGTTCAGTGATACTTTAGAATGTTCAAGTGGATTAAAAGTATAAATAAAAGTTGGATTAATCATTAAATTATGAAGCTTTAAATATCTTAAATGTGAATCTAACCTGATGTTTGAAATTTACATTATAAAAATTAGGAGTATAAAATGTAATCAGATTCTGATCGATTTAATTTTTTTCTAAGAATAAGTGATATATTTAACAGTAGTATCTGTGCTTTCATAAAAATTATACTTTTAAGTATATATTTAAAATTTTAAGCTAAAATTAAATTTCTTCCAATAATATATATTTTATATTGTAGCAGTTTTTAAAACTTACTTAGCAAATTTATTCTATGATCTTTAAAATGATAGGTATAAATTTGTTCTAATCTGATTTTATGAATATGCTTTTATGGACAAGTTTTTCTTCCTAAAAGTTTGATGTTTTACATGAGGCAGAAATAACTTTAGATGTTGATTTTTTAAACAGGTGAGCCTTTGCCCACAGTTAAAACATAAAGTTTGGGGAAGACTGCTAAGGTGTAATAAAAGCTCTTTAGAATGCATTCTCAGTCACCACCCTTCAACTTTCTTGTGTCCGTCTCTGCAAAGCAGAGTCCTGGAGAGTGGAGGGGGAGGGGCCACGTGGGCTGTATGCCTGTTCTCTTCAGCTCTTCCAGTGGACAGGACACCTTGGCAAAGAGTCATTAGTGTCTGAATTAGTGGTTTACAAGTTTGGGTTTTGTGATTCATAGGAAGATGTCTGTATTATACTTCATTTGTTCCTATTTGTAGTTACTTTGGTAATATTCCTATCTAAGTTACGAGTGGTGGTCTTAGTCTATATTTTAGTGTCAAAATGAACTTTTGGTTTAAAGGGCTCTGATTACAAAAGCTATTTGGGGGAGAGATAAGGGAATGTATGTTTTCTGACTCAGTATACTGCGTGGAGCTGTCACACAGCAGCTTTTCAACTGAAATGTTCAGTTTTATAATCTCCATTATTTCAGTGTTTTTCTTTTCTTTCTTTTTTTTCCAGGAGATTCAAATCAAAATGGAAGAACAAGTTCTTTAGACTCTGATGGGACTTTTAATTCCTACAGGTACGTGATGAATACATAGATATAAAATAAGGTAATGTACAAGATACATAACCTTAGAGGCTTCTAATCCTAGAATAGTAAGGAACTATAACCTATGCTTTAAAACTGTGACAAATGTAAAGAATGCTGTGGTATAAGATTGTCCTGCAGACTTATCAAGTAGGTGGAGTCATTGTAAATATCTGTTGTTACCCTAGAGTAGGATGATTAGAATGAATGCCCATGTATACATGTATTAAACTTCATTATAATCCATTTTGCTTTTGTTTTTCCAGTATATCTGTTACAGTACTAAAGGCTTCCTTTGTTTAAGTTTCTTGCTAATACAGAGTGTATAAAACGTAATCTGCAGTTGCATTGAGTGCTATTGTTAATGTCCTGTTTGGCTCCGTTAACAAAATACCTTATAAATATTGGAGTTACCCAGTCCCTTTTTTGAGTGCTGAAGTGTAATAGAAAGCTTGGAATTGACATATTAAATAATAGGTAGAATCTTCTATCCAAACATGTTAATCACACCTAAAAAGTAGACAAATATAGAAGATATTCACTTCTTTATTTATTGACTGCACTGTGTGGCTTGTGGGACCTCAATTCCCCAAGCAGGGGTTGAACCAGGGCCCCAGCAGTTTGAAAGGGCAGAATCCTAACCACTAGACTGTCAGGGAACTCCCTGTAAACGATACTTAAGTAAGTGCTCATTTGGCATGTAACTGAGGAATGCTAAGATGATAATACATGTGAAATCTATGGTAGAAGTATCATTTTAGATATAAATACTGTTTAAAAAAACCCAAGACAAAAGGAAAATCAAGATGTATTTCAAAGAATAGGAAGTCCATATGTATGCATCAATTTTATTGTTGAATTTCTCAGCTACTTTTGTAGTTTAGCTAATTATAGTAACTAATGGATGTAAAGTTAAGAGAAACGTGTTAATATGAAGGCAGTGTTATCTTGTAGTTTATTTTGTTCTTGAGTAGTTTGAAGATTAAAGTATCTTAGTATTATTGAATGATAATTGTACTTGGAAAATGAACTCCTAATGCAACTTTGCACAATAAATACTAATGTTGTTAACTAATATAGTTTAATCAATGCCTGTCAGTGTTGTAATGGTAGGATATTAATTTATTGTTGTAATTAAAAAGGCAAGATAAAAAGCTCAGGTAGTACAGTATATAAAATGAGCTTTTAATAGTTGGCAGGCCAGTGCTGTTATTAAATAGTATTATAGTATTTAAGGTGTGAAATGAATATTTTTCTACTGAGTAGGCAATAGCTCTTACAATATAATGAGCTTACTTGTGAATTTGACACTTGGGTTAAATGGCAGACTTCATAGAAGCACAGCTCTAGGGTCTATTTTCATATCAGGTTAACAGATAAAACCTAGGAATTGTTGCAGAATCACACTACAGTGGCAACAGAATTGTCAGTAAAGTTCAAAAATGAAAATTATTTTTCCATTAATATCAGAGCTCTTTAAAGCAAGGAGAAATAGTTAATTAGAAAAATGTGAATATTTCAACCCTCAAATATCCTTTAGCCTAACACATCTACCTTTGTATTTAGACCATCTCAGAAATACTGATCTTTCTTCACAGATAATTCTGACTGTCAACCTAGTACCAGGATACTCAAGCTATATATGCTTGTGTCTGGGATAACAATTAGCTTTATTTATTTATTTTTAACAATTAGCTTTAATTTGTTATCTGTAGAATGGACGTTATAATGTCCGATCTGCTTCTTTCTCACAACCGTTTTAAAGGTTGAGCTAGAATTACATAAGATAAAGGCTTTGGAAAGTCTTAGTGCCCAGCTATGGATCACTATTACCCATCTGCATGCCTGCCTCAGGTGAACGGGCACCTCGCTGCCCCAGTGCTCACTGAGCCGGCCATGTGTGTGCCCCCTTATGGCACATGATGAGCTTGTGTTAGCTTTGGAATTCAGTCGTGGTCACCTAAGTCTATATTCTCTCTGTTGTTGGTTTACATTATTGTTGTCTTAGCTTGTCAGTTGTAAGAGGGCATAGCCTTTTCCTGTTGTGGTGGTTTTGTTTTCTGTTTGCTAATATTACCGCAAACATAGTATGTCGGTTCACACCCTGACTCCACATGGAAACTCTGGACAAGTGTTACTCTCAGTCTCCTCTCCTCGAATGTGGGAATAACAAAGTACATTTGTTACAAGGCGCTCATGGGTTATTCTTAGGTGCCAAACGCTGAATCAGCATTGACTGCCTTTATCTTCCAGTCCACGCCATCCTCATCATCGTCATCATTGTTAATCTTCTGAAATTGTAGAAGGTTTTTACAGTGTGCCAATATAGAGACACCAAAAGGAAGATTTAAAAGCCGTATGTCCTACAGGAAAATAACTGAAGTTTTCAGCAGAAGAGAGGCTACTGTGTGCTGTGTGCTGTTGCTTTAGTCCTGTCCGACTCTTTGCAGCCCCATGGACTGCAGCCTGCCAGGCCCTCTGTCCATGGGATTTCCCAAGCCAAGAGCATTGGAGTGGGTTGCCACGCTCTCCTACAAGGAACCTTCACAACCCAGGGATCGAACCGTGCCTCTTTCCTGCTCGGTGTTGGGAGATGGGCTCTTTACCTCTAGTGCCACCTGGGAAGCCCAGAAAGAGACTGAGAGCAAGCTAAGCCCAAGGCTCAATAGTCTGTCTCAGATGCATAGTCCAGGTTGGCTTTGTGTAATAAGCTTGTACACATAGTGGAGATAAAAGGAAGATGTTTTATTACGAATATTGAAGTTCAGGGGTAGGTTTTTGGAATTTTGACAGATGTGAAATTTGCAATCAGTGGGCCCTGACAACAGCCCCATGCGCCTAATGCTCACAGGTTTGTTTTCAGAGGCTCTGAGGTTTCACTTTGGATTTGTGTCTCTAGTGGTTTTGCCTCATTGATTCAGATAGCATACGGCTGCATTTAACTCCTAAGGCACCAGTAGGGTGATTTTATGATGCCCGGGTAATAGACTAAGTCTTTGTTTTGAAAGTTTCTGTTAAAATTTGTTTGTATTCCAACTAGTCTGTAGATGATGTGATAAAATGGAAAGATTAGAAGAATTGAGATGGTATTACTGATTCATGCAGTGTATCCTGTGCTTTTTAAAGACCAGCGTTAACGTCTTCTGTCGTTAAATAATCTTTCTCTGTTTCTTATTTCACCATTAAAACTGAGAGACCCTTGCTCGGTGTGAAAGCAGAGAAGTGGTTTGCGTTCACCTTAGTGGCTGCAGCGTGGGGCCACGTCGCGGGGGCCCTCTCCTGCACCCCCTTCCTCTTCCCAAGGGCAGCTGACCTTCTCCTCTCCAAAGAGGCGAGCCCCTTGCCAGCGCATATGACTACAGACTATTACATTAATCTGTTTAGCTGTAGTACCAGCTGCTTGCATGTTTTTAATTATCTTATTAGATGGTATAACAGTGACCTATGAAATAAATTGAAGGTGAACATTTTTAAGTTTTCCCTTTTTTACCCTATGTTTCTAAATATCTTCATTGATCAAATTATGATATTCTGTAAAAGTTCATTGAAACTGTATATGGTTTTTGAGTCAATGTAATGCTATTTAAAGTATAGTATTATAATTACCAGTATAAAAGTAACATCATTTTGCCTCACTTTTTTATAAGATTTAGGTTGTGTTTATGTGGCCACAAATTCACGTGAAAATTTGTTGCTTTAAGAGTCAGTTTAGAGAAAACTCAGACCAGTTATTGGCATTCTCTGGGAAACTCAAAATATTGCTTAGATTTCAGACAACATCTTGGCATAGTATAAATGGCATAAGATGGAATATAAATTATTGTAGATTATTTTAAAATAAATTTGTCTATTTAACTCTGATTTTTTTTTAATTCCTTGTATTCAGTGGTAGATCATCTAGCTGACCCTAATTATTTTTACAATTTAATCTCACATGGTATTATTTCTGAGTGTATTTCCCCAAACTGCAGCATTAGAAAAAATGTATTATCTTGTGGATTTTGGCAATTGGATACTTTTCAAATAATACTTAAATAGAATGTTGACTCCAAGAGACACAGTTCAAAATAATAACCACCAGTGATTGTTCAGTTATAGGCAATCAATAAAAATTATAATAATTTAGTCAGAAGCTCTGATGTTTAATTAAAAAGCAGGTAGTTGGATGCAAAAAGGGGCTGCAAAATACTTACGTATGTCATTTGGATTAACAGATCCTACAGCTGGCATGATGCGGTGACTTGAGCCTTGAAAAATTTATAGTCTTTGAATACTTTACAAACTACACATTATTTGTTTTTTTAATTTAAGAAACATTCAGACTTTTTGGCTTCCATAGTTTTTTCCCTCTAACGAAAGATTAAGTTTCATATCTCAAAAGGACTTTTGTTAAATAAGGGAAAAGTTTGCTCTTTATATATTTTATTTTCTTTTTAAGGAAGGAAAATGAAAAGCCACTTGGTGCTGACGTACGGGCGCATTATTTCTTGATATTGACCAGAGCTTCCAAGGTTGCCTCCCTTTCTCAAATGGTATTTTCTATAGCTCCTAGAGTCCAAAGTTAAAAGTTTAAGTGGGTTAATAGTTTTTTTTTCAAATTGGTTTAAGTTGGTTAAAAGTTTTTTTTTTTTTTTTTTTTTAATATAGTTGGTTCAACGTTTTGAATTTAAAAGTTGTCTTTTTCTGAATAAGTAAGGAAAACATTAATTTAAACTTTCTTCAGTCATTGAGGAAATTGTAAAAATTAGACTTCAGGTTTTATTGCAAAGACATTTATGTGTCCTATTTACATGTGATTAATAATTTGAAAGGATGTGGGAGGTATCCTTACGTCATTTACATTTATTTTTGATATAGTACCTCTCCCCCATTTGTATGTAAGAGGGTCATGTGTCTGTTGAAATGGAAGTGAAGCAGTGACTCAAAACGTTAGAACTAATAGGACAAAAGTGTACTTTGAATTTAAAATTAGAAGTCTGGGTTACGCTTATACTCTTGGAATGATATAAATTTGTTAATCCGTTATTTTTAGGAATATGGAATTACAGAAGCATATTGTAATATGTTTTTACAGAAACATGATTGTGAAAGTCATACTGTATTAGTTTGGGCTGTTACGACAAAATACCAGAGACTGGGTAGCTTATAGACAATAGAAGTTTATTTCTCACAGTCTAGAGGCTGGAAAGTCCAAGATTAAGATGCTGGTAGGCGTGGTGTTTGATGGAGCCCACTTCAGGTTCATAGATGAAATCTTTTCACTGTGTTCTCTCACGGCTGTAGGGGCAAGAAAGTTCTCTGAGAGCCTCTGTTGTGAAGGGCACTAATCCCATCACTCAGCCCTGAGAACAGTGGCTTCAAGACCCCACCCCCAAACACCATCAGATTGGCGTCAGAATTCAAAGTGTGAACTTGCGGGCTGCATGCCCTCCGTAACGGTACCTACGGAGGAGACGGGCCGGAACTCCCGGCCCCTTCCCTCTCTCATCTGAAGGTCCTCAGGCCTTGCCGTTTCATCCATTTCTCCAGGACGTAGGTTAATAAATAGATAAGAGAACAGGGTCTGGACTGGGGGTTTCTTTCCTGATTCTTAGAACACTTCTTTCCTCACTTTGACGTTATGCTTGTCTTTTGTTGAGAATCTGTGTAATCGTATGACACTGACTCTTTAAGTTCTTAAGAATAAATGCATAATTTAGGGAAACAAGTTGGAAAAAGCACACAGGTAGAAATAAGACAGACTATAAAGTTTGCCTCTCGGCTCCAGCACCTCTACTGAGTGGTCTTAAGCAAGGCCGTCAAGCTGCCTGCTTCCTGGTCACTTCATCTGTGAAGCTGAGTGTTAGCACCTCCTCTGTCATAGAGCCTGTGCGGCTGGACCCAGCGCCTGACGCGTAGTGAGTGACCGTGCCAGTTTCTTTCTTTTGTCTCTCTTTTCCAAAATTCCTTAAAGTTTTAATCAAGTTTTTCACCTAACAAAGTTGGCCTTCATTTCAGAAAAGTATTTTTAAAATTCTATATAGTTCTATATAGTAAAAATATATATATAAAATATATCTAAAATTCTATATAGTTCTATAAAGTGAAGGTCACTCGGTCATGTCTGATTTTTTGCGACCCCATGGACTATACAGTCCGTGGAATTCTCCAGGCCAGAGTACAGGAGTGGGGAGCCTTTTCCTTCTCCAGGGGATCTTCCCAACCCAGGGATCGAACCCAGGTATCGAACCCAGGTCTCCTGCATTGCAGGCGGATTCTTCACCACCTGAGCCACAAGGAAAGCCCCATATAGTTCTATAGTGGCAATAAATGAGTATTTAAGGATAATATCTATAGTTATCTGTAAAAGGTCGGATCTATAGATAGCTACAGTTATCTATAGATTATAGAGGAAGAATATTTAGAAAACCGATACTTCTATTTAGCCTAACATTATCAAATGTTCTTAATTCTTCTTCTCATATGTGTTCAAGTAGCACAGTTAAATGATAATTTCAGAGAGTACAAAATTAATCATTTTATTTTTTGAAAACCAAAATCAGAATATTACCTTTAATTCTTGTCTCCATAATAGAACCACATTTGCGAGAAGAAGAAAAAAAATCACATTTTAATGATGAAGTATATCCTCTTCAAGCAGCTTTATTATTTTTTATGGCCATGGAACTGGTCAGTAGCGCCGTTTCTCTCTCACATATTATCTGTCTGAACTAATCACTGATCACTTGAGGCTCTGAAAATAGGTAACCTTTCACTTAAATTACTAACTGGTTTATTTGCATTTGTAGCCTCAGATTAACATAACCCAAACTGACTTGATCATACATGTTAACAGTTTGAGTTCCTCTCCTTCAGAAGCCCCTTCAAGCCCTTTTTATTGTCTGTAGCCAGGCTTTGGGGAATTCTTTTTTTTTTCATATTTATTTACAAAGTTAACTGCAGGCTCCAATCATCCAAGGCTGTGTAAATGTTTATCTTTGAAAAGACAGGCATACATTTGAAATATGGGAGTAAGCTGCTCTGAGTCAGCCTCACTGTGAGCCCTGTCCTCTGGAAGCACTTAAGTTTCCTCCTGGGTTCCTGGTGGAAATGCCCCGTCAGCCCCACTGCCACCATCTGTAATGTGTATTATTAGCACTCTGCGCTTTTTGGGGACAGGGAGATTCAGTTAAATATTTGATCAATAATGTTGAACTGTGTTACTGGAGTGGGGTGCCATCGCCTTCTCCGCCTGTATCGCTAGGTACCATTATTAATTGTAATATTTTTAAAAGTTCTGTAGAAAACAAATGAAAATTTTCTTCTGGTGCTGAGTTTCAGTCTTACAGTAACATTTCACAGCAACTTTATGAAAATATTCCATTTGTTCATTATGTGGTCATATAATTAATTTTTTTGTGGCATTCATTTGGAAATGCCTGAGTTAGTGAGTGTACAGATTAACAGAATAGCAACTAGCAAAGTAACAAAAGGTCTTTTGTGAAGTCAAGACTAAATTTGGGTTCTTTTGAAGTATATGAACTTTCAAGTAACATAAAATTTCAGCAGTGGCGAATACTTCTGCACATCAACACAGGACTTTTTCTGAAGCATAATCTAATTTGAGCAAGAAGGTCATGAGAAGGTCATGAGGAAACTACTCATCTTCCACTGATGGGGAGCAGCCGTTTTCAAAAATCGGTGATGAAGTACTGCTCCCCCTGGTGTTGCATGGGAAGCAGCGTGCAGACTGGAGCCGGGTCTCCACAGCCCGACTCCTTCACTTCAGTGTCTTCCCGATGTCCAGTGATAAGAGCAGCGATCATCCCTCTTCTTTGGAAGTGCAGCAACATGTCATTTATTTAGATATCAGATTTCTAGTAGCTTCACCCAAGGAGGATGTAATCAGAAACTTAGGAACGGGGAGAAAATGATGAAATAGAAATGAGTTTGTTCATTTAGGTAGAGTTAGTCACAGGGAAGTCCTTCTTTAATATGCTTCCATTTACCTAATTTCTCATTGTTTTAAATAAAAAAAGGCTAGTACAGTTTATGTTGTTGAAATAGGCTAGAGTGTATGACAGTCCAAAGTCTAGTTTGTTGTCTTTGTTTTAAAAAAGACAAACTGAGCAAGTGACAGAGGGGTGCAAATTTAGGATTTCTAAAAGCTAACATATCATTTTACAAATCAGTAGCTGATCCCCTGACAATCGTGGCTATGAGAGAAATGCCACTAAAAATGGAATGGGAAACTCCAAAAGCCAAGAAGTGTTGAGTTAGTTAATGTAGAAGCAAATGGCCATCCATTATCCAAATGTATATAGCATCTGGACAAAAATTTCTATAAGTTTTTGAAATGTTTTGATACTCTCAACATTTTTGAGTTGAGAAAAAAATAACTTATATGGCATATCTTGGCCTTTCGTCATGCTGGGTAAATTAGGTACGCAATCATGAGTTTTGTTTCTTTTCTTTTTTTTTTTTTTTAATCTATAAGTAAGTGATGTTTTCTAGTTTTTTTCACCCTTGATAGGGTTATTTCCTTTTCCAGGGGTCCATGTAAAATTGTTTCCCTAGGTATGTTAGTCTAACAAGTTAGAAAGCACACAGTGACCTTAAACTAAAGTTTATTTGATCACATGGCCCGCTGATTTTCATTTTAAATGGTCATTTCCTGGATCTTGTAGCCAGTCTCTTGCTGAGTATGGTTAGATTATGCTCATAGTTCAAATCTTGGGTCTAATTCATTCCAGTATGACTAATTGTTAGTAACTTGTAGATGGACTGTAGGTGTCATCATACACTTTACTGTCATTCTACGTCTTCCGTGTGTCGGGGGCACATCCCACGTCTGTGTGAGGGGAGGGGGAGGACGCAGGAGCGGAGGGTGGGGCAGAGCGGAAGCTCAGGCAGCGAGGGGCAGTGGGCGAGAGACACGAGGGAGCAAAGCAGACTTCACACGCGTAACTGGTTTTACTGGAGTGCCTTCTCTGTGTTACCTCGTACAGAATCATCTTGGTTTTTGAAACCATCTGTCTTGTCTGACTGTTAGGGCAAGGGCACTTCTGGCTTCTCTCCCCGGCGGCACTGTCTGAGTGTGCGTCATGTGCGTATTTATCTTTACATCCCTTGAGCCTTTGTAGTTGTTACTTTACAAAACGAAACGTGTGTGTGGTTATCGTCCTGAAGGACTTCGTGTTTCACTGTCCGATACAGGAACCACTAGTTGTGTGGGGCTGCTTGAATTTAGGTTTAAATTAACTAAAATAAGGTATATCATTGCTCAGTTGCACTAGCTGTATTTCACCTGCTTAGTGGAGTATTATATCTGACAGTCCAAAACTGTCGCTAACTCAGTTCTTCATTATCTACCACGTGGATATTGAGTTGGAGGCTCAAACTTTCTTGAGTCACAGTTAAATCCATAACCGAATCAAAGCTTGATTGTAAGTTTATTTTAACGAACTGCCTCACCCCAAACTGCCTGCTGCCTTTGTTTCAATGGAGTTGCATCGCATGAGAACATTTTCCACCTAGAAATATGAGGAAATCCATTTTAGGCTTGTGAGTAATTGTGAGTTGTTTTTATGTGTATTTATATATGTATAAGTAATATGCCCTGATGTTTCATTATGAAGGGGAAAAAAAGCTTTAAATAAAAGTGAGTTTTTAAAAATTCCTGATATAGGAAGCAAAAAAGCCAGTACAATTTCTAATTGCCTTTTAGAGTCTCTGAGTTCCCTCATTACCTGTGATTTAAGCTAAAAATGAGGTAATTACAGATCACATCAGTGTTTATCTGGTTGATCCCGACACCTGCAGTCCTCACGTAGCTTACCCAGATCTGGGGCCACACTTAGAGTCTGATGCTGGCATTCCTAATTTATGCTTCTTCCATTTCCTTTGATTTTTAAGTTACATGTTCCTTGTTCTATTTCAATACTATTTTAAAAACTATACCTTTAAAATGTTATAAAGACACATACTTTTTAATGTGGGTATTGGAATCATGGTACAGTCCTTTAATTAAGAGAAATCTTTCCCTAACATATTTCTATGCAGATTAAAAATTTGTGTCCTTTTTCCCTTTGCATTTGATAAAGCAAATATGGTCATAATTAATATGGCAGTCTTTCCACATTTTGGCATGCACTTTCAGTTCAGTTCAGTTCAGTTGCTCAGTCATGTCCGACTCTTTGCGACCCCATGAATCGCAGCACGCCAGGCCCCACTGTCCATCACCAACTCCCGGAGTTCACTCAGACTCACGTCCATCGAGTCAGTGATGCCATCCAGCCATCTCATCCTCTGTCGTCCCCTTCTCCTTCTGCCCCCAATCCCTCCCAGCTTCAGAGCCTTTTCCAATGAGTCAACTCTTCGCATGAGGTGGCCAAAGTACTGGAGTTTCAGCTTTAGCATCATTTCTTCCAAAGAAATCCCAGGGCTGATCTTCAGAATGGACTGGTTGGATCTCCTTGCAGTCCAAGGGACCCTCAAGAGTCTTCTCCAACAACACAGTTCAAAAGCATCAATTCTTCGGCGCTCAGCCTTCTTCACAATCCAACTCTCACATCCATACATGACCACAGGAAAAACCATAGCCTTGACTAGACGAACCTTTGTTGGCAAAGTAATGTCTCTGCTTTTGAATATGCTATCTAGGTTGGTCATAACTTTCCTTCCAAGGAGTAAGTGTCTTTTAATTTCATGGCTGTGGTCACCATTTGCAGTGATTTTGGAGCCCCAAAAAATAAAGTCTGACACTGTTTCCCCATCTATTTCCCATGAAGTGATGGGACTGGATGCCATGATCTTCATTTTCTGAATGTTGAGCTTTAAGCCAACTTTTTCACTCTCCACTTTCACTTTCATCAAGAAGCTTTTTAGTTCCTCTTCACTTTCTGCCATAAGGGTAGTGTCATCTGCATCTCTGAGTTATTTAAACCATTTCACATCAGGTGCAGTTTTCTTCCTGTGATTCCACACCTTTAGATATTCTTCCCATCTAATTCTGATCTTATCCAGTTTAAAGATCACCTTTCCTTGGCCTGGCCTTTAGTCCTGCTCTTACTCTGGTCAGACCTCAGAGACGAGATGGCCTTGGCTGACTGCCCACCGCTGAGAGCTCCTGTGCCACCCTCCCCTGATCCCAACTGCCCCTTCTCTGCAGCGACGTCTCAGCCTTTCCTGTGGTGGCAGCCCTTCTCTGTTCCACTCAGCAGCTTCATTATCTGCAAGAGCCCAAGTTGTGCCTCTTAACCAAGTGACTGGAGGCCCTCAGTACTAGGCTGTGGGCAGCCTGTGACCTCTCCTCAGTTACTGTAGGTGCTGGGGTTTCTTGTGTTAGCTCCATAGAGACATTATTCCTTGTCTAATGAAGGCCAAAAAATGGGGTAAAACCATTATGTAAAGTATACAGTAGAGTTTTTTTTCTGTGTATCCTCATTTGGAAAAGCAATTCAGAAATTTTTTCATTTCAAAATTGTCATGTCATTTATGCAAGCTTCAGGTTACAAAAATATTTAAACAGTTAAATGTAGAAGGTGCTAACCAGTTTCATATTCAATTTATGTGCATATCTTGGGAAGTATATGAGATTTTATTTTCTTGGGCTCCAAAATCACTGCAGACGTTGACTGCAGCAATGAAATTAAAAGACGCTTGCTCCTTCGAAGGAAAGCTATAACAAACCTAGACAGCATATTAAAAAGCAGAGACGTTACTTTGCTGACACAGGTCCGTCTAGTCAAAGCTGCGGTTTCTCCAGTAGTCACATATGGATGTGAGAGCTGGACCATAAGGAAGGCTGAGCACTGGCGAATTGATGCTTTAGAACTGTGGTGCTGGAGAAGACTCTTGAGAGTGAGCCACTGAACGTGGTTTCAGGGACCCGGTGCCTGCACTGCAGAGACAAGGCCGCTAGGTGGCGCCAGGGCATGTTTATGCGAGGTTTCGAGGGCCTGGTCTCTATAATCTGTTCCATCTGAGCCAATTGGCACCTGAACATCCCCTGTGTTCTTAACCACTCAGCATCTGTTGACTTACCTTCTCAGTCCAACTCGTGAAAACATATCTCTATACTTTTGGACTTCATGTTCAAGACCTAAAACTGTAAGGAAGGAAATACAAGACACATTGCTGTCCTGCCCTCTTAGGGGCCGTTTTTGTCTTCTGATGTGTGGAGAGCCATGCTTCCCTTGCTGTTGTCAGCCCCGTCATTCAGGACGGTCTGTCCCGTATTCTCACTCTTTCTCTCTCATGACAATTTACTTTTTCTGAGACTCAGTTTTGTCATTCATAAAGAGGGGTTAAAAATACTCAGGAGGATCGTTGGAAAGGTTAAAAGTGATTTACCCAAAATATAACACATCATAACATGAATGGATTTTTTTTTTGCATTTTGAGAGCATCATTGCTTGATTTTTGCTACGACAGACTGTACAGGTTTATGTCAGACAAAGTTGACAACTATCTCTTCTTCACTCTCGTTAGTTAAACGGAAGCGCCCACGCCAGCCCCTCGGTGCCCCATACTCTCCCCGGCCCAGGGCTGTTGGCGCCGCGGGTGTCTGTGATTGGAGAGAGCTTCTCTTTTGCTCCAGACCCCCATCGGGCTCACTCCCCGCGCTTTGTCCTTCATACACTATTCAACCTCTGGCAGCTCAGTTTTTGGGTGGCATTTCAGTGCCTGTGGGGATGCTACTTACCGTGTTTTACACTGAGTTTTTTCGATATAAAATTATTTCTCCCTCCTCTGAACTGCCAGAGTGCTTTGCCTTAATCACATGATTATTGGTTTTCACATCCATTTGCTCCCTTAACTGAATGCTTTAAAAAAAAAAACCTCTAAGTGCTGAGTACACAGTAGGCACTGAATAAATGTTTGTTTTGTTTACTGTGTGTCACAGTTTATTAACGAAACACCGTCCCATAGAAGAGAAAGACAATTAATAGATTATTTTGTGGTCTTTATGTGCCTCTGTTGTCAGAGCTCTCCATCAGTTTGAGATTTGTGTCTTAATTAGAACTACAAGTACCTCTGAATAAATTTAAATAATTGTGAATTTCAGAGAGAATGTTTCCATTTCACGTGCCTCAGTCTCCTTTTTTCTTTACCAGCACTGTAATCAAGGCACAGGTCTTATTGAGCTAACAAATAATTATCCTTCATTACATAAGTGCTGTGTAGCCTGACCTTAGAAGGCTGCCGAACCTGACGAGATGGCAGTGGGTCTAGCCAGCTGTGTCTGCTTTCACGGTGTGCTGGTGCCTGTGCGCAGGGGCTGCTTTGGGAGAGTCTGGGGGAGCCATTGCCTCACAGGTTCCCTCTCTGATCTGAAAAGCACTGTTGCTGTCAGGCCACGGAGCTGCATGGTCTCAGACAAATTATTCCGTTTGAAATCTGTGTTTTCTCTTCATAGACTACAAGCTATTTAAACAGAAGCACATTTTCTGAGATGTACGCCTATATTGTTCTTTGTTCATTTTTTTCTCATTTTTGACTAAAACTAAAAGCAAAATTTGAACACTGAGATGTGGGTGATATATGTGAAACTAATGGGAAATGGAGAGTATATTTAAAATATCATAGATAATACAAATGAACTAAAGTAATTTTCAAAAACCCCAAGAACTGATTTCCGTGAACTTGAAGTGGCTAAGAATTAACTTTGGCCACCTCATGCGAAGAGTCGACTCATTGGAAAAGACTCTGATGCTGGGAGGGACTGGGGGCAGGAGGAGAAGGGGATGACAGAGGATGAGATGGCTGGATGGCATCACTGACTTGATGGACATGGGTTTGGGTGGACTCTGGGAGTTGGTGATGGACAGGGAGGCCTGGCGTGCTGCAGTTCATGGGGTTGCAAAGGGTCGGACATGACTGAGTGACTGAACTGAACTGAACTGAAGCATGAAAACAATGTAAAGAGAATCAAGAGGAAATAAATGTTAGATTTAAATTATATATGAAAAGTTTCAGTGGTTTGAAAATCAAAATAATTACATTAAAAATACACATACATGCAGACAGCAATGTCTTTAATGAATGAAAACTTCTCTCTTGGACCAATAAGTCCAAGTAAAAGCAGTGTTATTATTGACAACAATATTAGATTTTTAGATGTTATGATATGCTGGGTGCCCTTTTAAGGATTTTTCATGTATTTTAATTCTCATAGTAATTATTTGAGGTAGATGCTATTATTATTACTCCATTTTATAGATGAGGCAGCAGAGTCACAGGTTAAGTGAATTTCAGCGTGCTTACACACCTAGTAAGTTATGTAGTTTCTGAATGGATGACTTTCTTTCTGTTGCAGAAGCGTGGCTCTGATGCCTGTCCTCTTGGCCAGTAGCCTATACTGCTTAAATGGGCAAAGGGCAAGAAAGGACATTTTAAAAAAGAATAAATAAAATGGCCCCAAATCATGAAAAATTTTCTGTTTCGCTAATGATACAGAAGGAAGTAAAACTCTAAATGAAATTTATTTTCTTCTTTGACTAGGATGATGGAAATAAGACATTTCCATGGAATGGTGGTAGGAATTTATTTCTCCCAGTGCAGGGCTGTGGGGAAGGGCTGAGGTTCTCTGCTGAGGGCATGAGGGACTGCCATTGCCTCGGCCACTCTCCTGGAAGGCTGGGTGTGGAAGACACAGCTTGCTCCGCAGTCAGGGGTCAGCGCACTAGGCGTGCTGCTGGTTGGGATGCAGAATCTGAGGTCTCCTCGTGTACGGCTTTTCTTTCCGAACACGAGTCGGGCCTGGCCAGGGACAACCACGCGTGTGACACGGAGGACGATCGAGAGGTTTTGCGGCTTCCTCTTGAGTTCGTCTTTCTGAAGAGTGCCAGGCTTGCAGCTTTGATAATAAATTTTACATTATCAGTTTATTGTGGCACTACGGAATCTGAGGGAAATTTCATAAAGCTCCACTAAGTAGCCTCAACTGTTGACAAATGATTCTTGATGTTTAGTTTGGTACAAGATGCAGAGAATGTAGGTCTGCTTCCTTTATTCAAACTCAGTAACTGGTTTGGGACAATTAATTTCCAATTGTTTCCCAGTAGAGCAGATTTGCTTGTATATTAATGAGGCACAGGTGTTGAGCCCCTGGTGTCTGCGTGCCTGGGAGGCGTACTTCAGTTGTTTGTCTCCTCAGCCATAGGTACGGCAAGGTACTCAAGCTTGCCTTTCACAGTTTTCACAGTGAGGCTTTTCAGTTTTTTTGATTTTTTTTCACATTTGCCTGCACCTGTTAAAATTTTAAAACTGTTCGTGTAGAAAGAAGTTGCAAAGATTTCAATAGTAAATAGTACTAAAAATTAAAGGAAATAGTCTTCTATTCTGTTTAACTGCCCAGCCTTACGTGAAAGAGAAGTGAGTTGATTTCATGAGATCTTTCAGGTGAGAAGCCAATATGATCAATCAATGATCCAAATTTTGGTTGTGTATTTTTGAAGCAGGTATATCTTTGTTAGTGTCTAAAGCAGTCATATATTTGTATTAATATTCATTTTTTTTCTTGTTGATTCACTGAACTGCACTACCAGCATTTAAAAGGCAGTGGAATAGCCTCCATAGACATTATGAATTTCAGTAGCTGGCATAATTATAGCGATCTACATATTCATTAAATCTACAGGAGAACTCTGTCCAAAAAGACAGCCATGCATTCAGAAACAGACAACTAAATATATATATTTTAAAAGTTGCATCTCTGAGACTTATTTAAAATTAAATTCCTGTAGCACTCCTCTCCAAGCAGAAGGATTTTAACAAAAGGATCCCCACGCTTTGGTTTCTTGCATCTAGGAAAGAATGGGAAGAACTATTTGTAAACAACAATTACTTGGCAACAATAAGGCAGAAGGGGATTAATGGGCAGCTGAGAAGCAGCAGGTTCCGCAGCATTTGCTGGAAGGTAAGAAGAAAATATTTATTTACAGTTTGCGGCTGCAGTCTATCAACACATTACCTGATGCCCTGGAAGATCACCGTGCGGGCGATCACTGAATTTTCCAAGAGGCTTCACTCGCGAGGCTTTGGCATCTAGGTCTATCTTTCATAGGACATTTGCTTATAAGGTTGGAGCAAGCGCCTTAGTCCTGGATAGCTGGCGATGGTACAGGAGTCATTTGAAATACCAGTCTTTTCATCCCATTTGATGGTGCGGAACTCAAGCAAAGCCTTCTGGGTCCCCTGAGGCATTTGCAGAAATCCTTGGCGCTGGGCAGGGGGTGGTGGGCGACTGTTCTCAGGTTCCTGTTATATCGGGTGCTGTCATGCAGTCAGCCACCTTTGTTTCTTCACGAATAGCAGACAGGAAAGGTACTTTCATACTTTCTGTACTGGAGACACAGTGAAGGGCAGCGAGGAGGAGAAGTGGAGAGGAATTAGGTCAGTTTCCTTCAAGGGAAGGCCATTGGTGAGCCCCTGGGTAATGATGACCTTCAGTGTCTCTCAGGGCTTAGAAATCTGTCCCCTTTTGTTCTTTCAGAATGAATCAGTTTAGATTGAGACTCACTTTTTAAACGACTTCTCTTGAAAGTTGTTTGGGGTTCATCTGCATAAATTGAGCAGACGAGCCGGCAAGTGAAGACAGCAAGGAACACATAATGTATTAGACAGTTCGAAATTTAATAATTTAGGTTTAATAGTTAAAGTGCATTTTTCTTCTGTTCAGTGCTGGCAGTGAAGGCGGGGTCGTGCTGCTTGGATGTTTATACAGGAGGCTTTGCCACCCCCACCCCCTGGCTCCATGTTGTTTAACTTTTTGAGTCTCCTTCCTTTGCTAAAAATAAACTCAAATCCAGATTTATTTTAATGTTTTATTAAACTAAATTAAATCAAATTTGTCTTTTTGAGAATGCTTGTTAATTTTGTAAACTGCTTGCTAGTTGTAAATTGCATTTTCTGCTGTAAAAGGAATGACTTCACTGCTCAGGCTTGTCCTCAAATTGTTCCTCTCTGTCCATTACCTGCTTGTTTGAAGACAGATCTTGGAAACCTTGATGCTACAAATTGGACCTTGTGCTTGTTAATGCGTTCTATCACCCCCCTAAATATAAGAAAGTAGAACAGAGTGAACTTGAACCTTCATGAATTTTCCTTGTTCACTTTTACTGTAACTCTGGAGAGGAGATAGATTCCATCTTGTGGTGTATCTTTTAGAATCTTGCTCCCTGGCCTTTGTGCACTTTTGTGATTGTCCAGGTTGATATATGTCTTACACACCCCACATACAAGTGCGAGCTGGAAGGGTGATGAGTGTGCAGCACCACGAATGCATCGTCTTCAGTTTTCAAGTGATGCCCTTTGGCGTAGTTTCATGTTTTCTTAGGATTTTCATAAAAGTTTTCCTGTTTTTTTTTTTTTTTGACAGCTTTTTCTTTGTGTTCTTCCTCAAGATAAAAGTCAGTGGATAAGTAAAATTAAAGAACTAAGAGCATGGTATAGCAGCGTTAAAGAAATAGTAAGTTGTGCTTTAAGTAACGTAACTGTTTTCTTAATTAGGCTTTGAAGGCCAGCGGCCTCTGACCTTTGCGTGTGTGTTTTCTTTCTTTCCAGCACATCACAAACCCTAGGAAGGCTGTTGGCCAGCAAGACCTGATGATCAATAACCCCCTTTCCCAGGACGAAGGGGTAAAGTTGGTGTTTATTCACGCCTCGGCCGCTCTTGCCCACCAGAGCTGCTTGTGTCTCATTATCAGTCAGCATGGAGGCAGTGTCACTCTACACCGGTAGCATGACGCTTTCACCCCGTGTCAGTCCACCTAAAGCCGGGTGGGCGCTACTCCCTGCTGTGTGCTGGCAGCGCTGGGGGCAGCCGTGGGCTGCTTCCGGACACGGGCACGGTGGAGGGGAGGCTCTGGGGCTGTGAGCACTCAGGGTCAGCGAGACGAGAACCGAGAGGAGGGCACGGCGGGGCCGGAGAGGCCGCCGTGCACAGAGCCTCCCTCTCTCAGGAGTGAGAAGGCCGCACCCGCGAGGACAGCTCTCCGGAAGGAGATAGCTGAGCGGTGACCCTCGAACAGGGTTTAAGATCATGAAAAAGATGAGGCCCTCCTCCCTCAGGTCCCGGTGAGGACGAGTCGTGTTAGCCCTCAGCGGCACTGGGTCGCTTCTCCAGTTCCTGTTTCTGTGCTGAAGGACGTTTTTTTGTTTCACATTTTCTGTATAAAATTAACATTTCTTTTTCCTCGTATGTGTAATTATTATAATATAGTCTGTGAATATTAAGCAATTTTTAAAACTTGAAGTTCATATTTTTAAGAAATAGATAAAAATCTATGCGATTATGAAACCAAAGCTCTGTAGAAAACCTTACATAGCTTTCTGTGTTGGCAGTTCAGGTCAGGTTCCAGTGGACCCGCTGGCCTGTGGTCCTCCTCTAGTTCAGGTGACCTCTTTGTTGTTTAAGGGTAGCAGCAGATGTCTAGCAGTAAAAGTATCATTCACTTTAAGTAGATAGTAGAAAAATTTAAATATGCACAGTAATATCACTGGAAAAACTAATGTTAGAATGATTATGTGTCTCTGAGATTAGACTAGATTTTAATAAAACACTTTCCAGTTCCAGGTTTTCTATCTGCAATGTGAAATCATAACTCAGAGAAGGATAAATTTTAATTATTTGAATCATTAGATTGAGATCATAAAAGTCAAGCAAAGGTGCAGTATTGTTTTAAATAAATTGCTTTCCTTATTTCAGAGTCTTTGGAACAAATTCTTCCAGGATAAAGAACTTCGGTCAATGATTGAACAGGACGTCAAAAGAACGTATGTAGAACTATTTACAAGTTACCTTCAGTGATTCAGACTGGTGTTACCTCTGAAATTTTAGCAAACTATACAATCTGTAGAGGAGCCTTAGTTGAATGTAGTATTTTACTTGTGTTAATAGTTATTGTGGCCAAATGTTGATGATAATAGTTACTTTTTATTCTTAAATTATAGACTTTTGTGTTCCCTTTGTCAAAATATCACATTTATAATATTGGTAATACTAAAATAATATATAAATACTTAAATGTTTAAATCAGTTTTTCAGTTTCCAACACTTGCTTGAAGTCATGTGCTTCTAACTAAGGTTATATTTTGTAGTCTTAATACTGGTTTTGCTAGAAAAAAATTATCTTTTGCTTTACACCTTTGAATCCCTTTCTAATCAAATTACTGTTTAAATGACAGGTATATTTTTACCCCCTTTTACTTCTGTTCCTTTTGACACCATTCAAGTTTGCAAACAACTCCAAATCTCAATATTCAGTATATGAAGTGGCTCTTTATCTAGCATATAGTTAATTTCTATAACTTTTATGTATTGGACCTTACTTTTTTGGGGGTCATGTGATGAGCACATGGAATTTGTGTGGGTGAGCCTGGGGTAAGTTCTAGCCAGGTATGCTCTAGTCCTAGTCCTGGACAAAGTAATTTCAGCAAAGGTCTTTCTCCCTTAGATGTTCATTTCTGCAAAACAGAGATAAGACTGACCACCTCATGGCATAGTTACAGATTCACATGTTGTTAGTGTAGTAAATTAGATGTGTCTCCATTTTAAGCTGTGTCAGTATCAGCCGAGCTCCCCCCCTCACCAGGGTCTGGGATGAGCCCGGTGTGTGCGAGCCTGTACCTCCAGGGCCGCCTTCCAGCCCCCCGCGCCTCTGCCTGTCTGCCCGACTCCGGTTCAAGTCCTGCTCCGCCGGGCGCACAGGCAGGGCCCTGGCTCCGACACTGCTCTTCTCTCCAGGCCCCAGACAGAATGATCAGACGACGTGGACTTGCATTAAGGGCATACTACCCATTTAAAGCAGATTTTCTGCTTTAAAATGGAAATACTTCAGAGGGGCCATAGGTTCAGAGAGCAGCAGCACCACTGATAACCGGCCGTGGTGGCGAGTTGGGGTGGGAAGTGTGAGCACTTGGGTGAGCCTGGTCAGGACCAGGGGCAAGCAGTTTCGGGGCCGTTACCCTCCTGAGTCAGGCCGTGGTGCTGGTCTCTCGCCAGTGGTTTCAGAAGGCAGAGTGCCGTTGTTTTGGTTCACAGGAGGCCCTCAGTAACTATTTGTTGGATAAAACAAAAGGATAAATTTCCTCACCCATCGCTTTAGTAACTAGCTGGGTAATCAGTGGTGAGAAAACAGGGTTCATGAAAGCAAAATGCACAGTATATGTAGTTTACCAAGCAGTAGCGATGTCTCTCTTTTAAATGCTAGGCAGTTATCTTAGAAAACTTGATAGCTTACGTTTGAAGTAGCCAGTAGGAAGAGTGTGAGTGTCTCCGCTGTTGTCAAATGGAAGTGGGGGCACGCGGCACTGGACAGGGTCCCACACCGGGACACCCAGGCCAGATTGCTGACGGGAGTGGGAGCAGAAGAGAAGGGGAGACAAGGGCGGACACAAAACCAAGCGATAAGTGGGATGTGAGCCCCTTCAGCATTTTGTTCCTTAGATCAAACATTTCTGCTTTGCTATGTGGGAAATGTTATTTCTCAAAAGCTATATTCTGTGTGTTTTTCTTACAGAAACGTATGTGTGTCTGTGTGTATAACACACATACATGACAATTGTTTTCCTTATAATTTGTCTCCACTGCTGCATTTTAATTCAGGCTACAAAGCCCAGATGCAGAGAAGCCCTCTGGGTGGGGGAGGTTCATACCTCCTTCCCCAGAAGTCTCTCCCATGTCTCGCCTCACATTTTGAGGAAGTCTCCTAGCCATCTCTCTGTAAATTCTGTGGCAAGTAACTTAGCTTGTAGGGTAAGGCTGTCAGTCTTTTTTTAAAGCCACCAAACTGCTAATCATAAAAGCTGAATAGCTTGAGTAATCTTACTGTTAACCTTTCAGGCTGCATTCCGTCTGTAGAAGGCGCTGTGTGCGCTCAGTCGTGTCTGACTCTTTTTGACCCCATGGACTGTGGCTCCCCAGGCTCCTTTCCCATGGAATTTTCCAGGCAAAAATACTGGAGTGGGTTGCTGTTTGCTACTCCAGGGATCGAGCGTGTGTCTCTTGCGCCTTCTGCATGGGCAGGCGGAATCTTGACGCTGCAGTACCTGGGATGCCTTTAGAAGGCACTTCACGATCCCAAATCCATGGTTCTCAGCCCCGTCTGAATGCAGCTCATACTGCAGTGGGCGGCGGGCGGGAGCAGCACGGCCCCCTGACTGCCCACCAGGCTGTGAGAGAGCTGGGGGGTTTCGACTGACTGTCTGTCTCCTGTGCTTCAGACCCGTCCACTGCACGGGAGATCAGAGTGGTGGGGAAGACAGACGAGTTTCCTGTTGTCGTGGGATGTACATTTTAGTGCGGGGCGCTGGGGAGTGAGACATAAGCCCGTGTAGATACAGAGAGTCATGGAAGAGGGCAGTGACTGCTGTGAAGAAATCAAACCGATAATCTTAAACACAGCCAGACAGGTGGCTGTTTTAGGAGAGGCATCAGAAAGGGCATCTCTGACAAGGTCCTCTTTGAGCTGAAACATGTTACGAAGCCAGCAACGTGGTGATCTGGAGGAGGAACCTTCCAGGCTGAGAGAGCAGCTGATGCCAAGTCTTCAGTGAGAGTGAGCTGAGGGTCAGCAGGCCTGCTGGGGGTGGAGGTGGCGGTAGGGATGTCTGGTGGGCTGTTCCGCCAACCACGGCTAGGAGTTTGGGTTTGACCCCACCTGCAGTGGGGAGGCTTGAGGGAGCTGAGGGGAGCGTGGGACCCTGGAGGAGGGCTGGGGCGCCTGGAGGAGCTGAGGGGAGTGCAGACCCTGGAGGAGGGCTGGGGAGCCTGGAGGAGCTGAGGGGAGTGCAGACCCTGGAGGAGGGCTGGGGAGCCTGGAGGAGCTGAGGGGAGTGCAGACCCGGGAGGAGGGCTGGGGAGCCTGGAGGAGCTGAGGGGAGTGCAGACCCGGGAAGAGGGCTGGGGAGCCTGGAGGAGCCGAGGGGAACGTGGGACCCTGGAGGAGTGCTGGGGCGCCTGGAGGAGCTGAGGGGAGCATGGGACCCTGAAGGAGGGCTGGGGCGCCTGGAGGAGCTGAGGGGAGCATGGGACCCTGAAGGAGGGCTGGGGCGCCTGGAGGAGCTGAGGGGAGCGTGGGACCCTGGAGGAGGGCTGGAGCGCCTGGAGGAGCTGAGGGGAGCATGGGACCCTGGAGGAGGGCTGGGGCGCCTGGAGGACCTGAGGGGAGCGTGGGACCCTGGAGGAGGGCTGGGGCGCCTGGAGGAGCTGAGGGGAGCATGGGACCCTGGAGGAGGGCTGGGGCGCCTGGAGGAGCTGAGGGGAGCGTGGGACCCTGGAGGAGGGCTGGGGCGCCTGGAGGAGCTGAGGGGAGTGCAGACCCTGGAGGAGGGCTGGGGCGCCTGGAGGAGCTGAGGGGAGTGCAGACCCTGGAGGAGGGCTGGGGCGCCTGGAGGAGCTGAGGGGAGCATGGGACCCTGAAGGAGGGCTGGGGTGCCTGGAGGAGCTGAGGGGAGCGTGGGACCCTGGAGGAGGGCTGGGGCGCCTGGAGGAGCTGAGGGGAGCATGGGACCCTGGAGGAGGGCTGGGGCGCCTGGAGGAGCTGAGGGGAGCGTGGGACCCTGGAGGAGGGCTGGGGCGCCTGGAGGAGCTGAGGGGAGTGCAGACCCTGGAGGAGGGCTGGGGCGCCTGGAGGAGCTGAGGGGAGCATGGGACCCTGAAGGAGGGCTGGGGCGCCTGGAGGAGCTGAGGGGAGTGCAAACCCTGGAGGAGGGCTGGGGCGCCTGGAGGAGCTGAGGGGAGCATGGGACCCTGGAGGAGGGCTGGGGCGCCTGGAGGAGCTGAGGGGAGTGCAGACCCTGGAGGAGGGCTGGGGCGCCTGGAGGAGCTGAGGGGAGCATGGGACCCTGAAGGAGGGCTGGGGCGCCTGGAGGAGCTGAGGGGAGCATGGGACCCTGGAGGAGGGCTGGGGCGCCTGGAGGAGCTGAGGGGAGCATGGGACCCTGGAGGAGGGCTGGGGCGCCTGGAGGAGCTGAGGGGAGTGCAGACCCTGGAGGAGGGCTGGGGCGCCTGGAGGAGCTGAGGGGAGCATGGGACCCTGAAGGAGGGCTGGGGCGCCTGGAGGAGCTGAGGGGAGTGCAAACCCTGGAGGAGGGCTGGGGCGCCTGGAGGAGCTGAGGGGAGCATGGGACCCTGGAGGAGGGCTGGGGCGCCTGGAGGAGCTGAGGGGAGTGCAGACCCTGGAGGAGGGCTGGGGCGCCTGCAGGGTGTGTCAGGAGTGTGGGACCTGGGAGAGGGTGGCTGCTGTGCTGCGGGCGGGGACAGAGGCTGTGGGCACGGCCCCACAGGGCAGTGGGTGTGAACGACGTGGACTGCAGGTGGTCTGGAGCAGATACAAGCTGAGGACTGGTATTGGATTATTGTGGCTTTCTCCCACTCCTCAGTTCGGTTCCATTGTTACCACTGTTTGGGGGCCTTTCACCTCTCACCTGGAAGTCTCTTGTCTAACTGTTTCCCTTGACTCTATTAACTTGCTTTTCCCATCCAACTCATGTGTTGAACCCTGTCTTGAATCCTAGTCTTGGCCCTACTTTCCTGTCTGGACCTGCTGTGACCCTCTGGTTTTGCAGAAGACGTGCTTATCCAGACTCCCTAACACACACACTGCTCCTTTTCAGACTGTCCAGTTCCCTTTGTGTTACTGACTTCTAGTTTAATTTCACTGTGGTCTAGGGGCAAGCATCGTATGATTCCTCTTCTGTGAAATTTGTTAACATGTGTTCTATAGCCCAGAATGGGATCTGCCTCTGAGAATGCTCTATGTGAGCTGGAGGAGAATGCGTATCCTGCTTTGTTGGATAGAAGTGACCTGTAGATGTCATTTAGATCCAGTTGGTTGATGATGTTGCTGTGTTCAGCTCTGTCCTTACTGGTGCCGCCTGCCGGTTCTGTCCATGTCTGATCAAAGGCTGTTAGTGTTTCCAGCTGTAATAATGGATTCTTTCCTTTCTCCTGGGCTTCCCTGGTGGCTCAGAGGGTAAAGCGTCTACCTGCAGTGTGGGAAACCTGGGTTCAATCCCTGGGTCAGGAAAATCCCTTGGAGAAGGAAATGGCACCCCACTCCAGTACTCTTGCCTGGAAAATCCCATGGACGGAGGAGCCTGGTAGGCTGCAGTCCATGGGGTCACAAAGAGTCGGACACGACGGAGCGGCTTCACTTTCACTTTCATTTCTCTTCACAGTTTTGTCAGACTTTGCCTTGCGCAGTGTGATGCTCTGTTGTTAGGTGGTTCTTGTTATGGCCTGTATGTCTTCTTGTAGAATTGATCCCTATTTCATTAGTCAGTGCCCTTTTTTATCTCTTAACTAGTGTTAGCATGGAGAAGGCAATGGCACCCCACTCCGGTGTTCTTGCCTGGAGAATCCCAGGGATGGGGGAGCCTGGTGGGCTGCTGTCTATGGGGTCGCACAGAGTTGGACAAAACTGAAGTGACTTAGCAGCAGCAGCAGCATGGTATATTGTTCTCCAACTATTTCCTTTTACTCTATGTGTCTTTACATTTAAGGTGGTTTCATAGGCAGCATGATGTTGGGTTTTAAAATGATTGCTTGTAAGGCAAGTCTACTGACAAATTCTCTCAATTTTTGCTTGTCTGAGAAAGTTTGATTTCTCCTTCACTTTTAAAGGGTAGTTTTGTAGCACACAGAATTCTAGTTGGGCAGGTTTCTCCTTCTCAAACACTTGGAATTTTTCAGTCCACCTTCTTCTGTCCTGCATGGTTTCTGAAGAGAAGTTGAATGTAATTCTTGATTCCTGTATAGGTAAGATGAAGTCCCACCATTCCCCACCCCCCCCAACCTTTAAGAACTCTGTCTTTGATTTTCTGCAGTTTGAAAACGATGTGCTGAGGTGTCGTTCTTTGGGCATTGGTCCTGCGCGGTGGCTTCTGAGCTTCCTGGTCCTGCGGTTTGATAGCTGACATTCTTTGGGCAATTTTCTCAGTGATTGTCTCTTCAAATGTTTCTCCTGCTCTTTTCTCTCTTCTCCTTATATCCCCGTGAGAGCCCTTGAATGCTCTGTTCTATTCTTTTTTTCAGTCTTTTTCTATTGCTTTTCAGTTGTTGAGGATTTTGTTGAGACATCCTCAGGCTCAGATTCTTTCCTCAGCTGCTTCCAGTCTACTTGATGACTCAACCCATCAAAGGCTGCTGCTGCTGCTAAGTCGCTTCAGTCGTGTCCAACTCTGTGCGACCCCATAGACGGCAGCCCACCAGGTTCCTCTGTCCCTGGGATTCTCCAGGCAAGAACACTGGAGTGGGTTGCCATTGCCTTCTCTGCCATCAAAGACATTCTTCTCTGTTACCCTGTTTTATACCTCTAAATTTATTTTTGGTTCTTTCTTAGGATTTCTGTTTTTTACTTACATTGCCTGTCTGTCCTTACATGCTGTCTGCTTTATCCATGAGAGCCCTGAGTGTATTAATCATACTTGTTTTAAACCCCTGACTTCATAATTGCAATTTCTTTGGTTCTGATGCTTGCTCTGTGTCTTCCAATTGTCCTTTCTACCTTCAGGCCTTGTAATTTTGTTGTTGTTCAGTTCTGGTTTTATGACAGCTAGATGTGATTCCCTGGTTAAAGGAGCTGCTGTCAGTAGGCTGTTTGTAATGTGATGAGCTGAGGGGAGAGGGGACGTGTCCTGTAGATACATGGTCAGTGTCTCTGTGCCTCTGGACTATGCCCTTTACAGTGTTTCTCGGATCGCCCTTCCCCTTAGATGGACAGGATGGCTGTGGTGGGGTTGGGCTGGGCATTTCCCTCTCCCCAGGTCAGTCAGGGACCGATGGAGTCTCAGCAGGTTGGGCTCTGGGTAACTCGTTCTCCCTGCAGGCAGGCCTCGTTCAGAAGAGCAGACTCCCGCTCTGTCCAGGCTGGCCCCTCTCCCCTCCCCATGCCATGGCTGAGGGGATTTTTCTCTGATACTCACTGTGGGAACCTGGCCGAGCTTCTAGAGGCGAATCTCAGTTTTGTGTGGGGCTCCCTGTGATGGAGTTTTCCTGGAGTTTTTAACCCTCAGAGGTAAAGCCCATGGACACAGGAGCCTGGTGGACCGCAGTCCATGGGGCTGCAGAGAGGTGCTGTTTCTGCACAGGTTCTGCATTCCATGCAGCTCCTCTGCTCCAAGGCCGCTCCCCCTGCTGTACCGAGTCCCCACAGCTCATCCTTCAAGGCTGTGTTCATCACCGCCCTGTTCCTGAAGCAGTCTTTACCACTGGAAATAATTTGTGCCTGTTCTGTGTTCCAGTGGCATTTTCTTAATAACTTTGTAATGATATTACTTATGTTTCTTTGATATTGCTCAAGTTTATTTAGACTTGCCAGTGTATTCAGTACATTTATATTAGTCTCCTTAGCATTGCATATGCCAAGATAAATATGGTGTGGGTCCTTAAGAAGCTCAAAGTCTAGTAGAGAAAGCAGACCTAAAAAAATGTACAGAGCAAGATAGCAGTACTACGATGGAAAGAGGACATACAAGAGAAACTCCCATAGCTTCGTATTCCGATCCGGGAGACCTGTCTAAGTGTTCCCGACTCACGACCCCATGCCTACTTGAGGCGGACTGTGCTGTGCTCAGTTGTGCCCGACTCTCTGTGACCCCATGGACTGTACCCTGCCAGGCTCCTCTGTCCACAGGGATTCTCCAGGCAAGAATACTGAAGCTTCCCTTCTCCAGGGGATCTTCCCAACCCAGGTCTCCTGCCTTGCAGGTGGATTCTTTACTGTCTGAGCTACCAAGGAAGCCCAAGAATACTGGAATGGGTAGCCTATCCCTTCTCCAGAGAAACTTCGTGACCCAGGAATTGAACTGAGGTCTCCTGCATTACAGGTGGATTCTTTACCAGCTGAGCTACAAGGGAAGCCATGCCTACCTAATGGTGCTACTCTGTAAATACCTGAGGATGTTAGCTCAGTACTGAATGCCGTGCACAATGGGATCTCGGCCCCTGCTCCGTGGAGCTTGGGAAAACAAGTCAAGTACTCTCCCGGGGAACCATGGACATAAACTAATGTGTTAAGTTCTGTGCTCCTCCAAACAGTTTCCGCATTTCTTTCACTTTCATTACGTTATTATCAGTGTCAAGTACTTGTGTTGCTGTAACTTATAAGACCCCGAGGGAAACAGAATAAAGGGTGGAAAATACCGGGGGAAGAAAGTACCTACCTGGTTGTCACCCCAGGTCTCATGTTTCACACCTCGTGGTAACCCCTGGGGGGCGTTTCTGTCTTACTACAGAGTCAGGGTGGTGCCTAATTAATGCTCATTGATTGTGAATCCTACCACTTATGATCAGTGTTTTTCAATTTTCGTAATAACATCTCTAACATTTCCAATCTTTAGAAACATAAACACACTGAAAAAATACTATTATCTGCCTTCTAGTCTGAGTTTAAACAAGATAATTTCATCTCATAAGCTGTGTTGTTTTCTCATTATAGAATTTATTTGATCTGAATATGTCATTGAATTAAATATTATCTTTCAACTAATTTTAATATTGTTTTATTCTACTAACCTTTTTTGCCTCAAAGGGTTTTGTATTCATTTCAATTAATTGTTCCTTATCTCAGCCTAATGAAGTTGTTACTGTTCTCATTTTTATTACTGAATGGGGAAAAAACTGATAATCAAAAGGTAAATCAAGTAGCTTCCAATTTATAGCATTTCTACTTCAGAACTTGAGCTGTCCATTCTGAACCAGTTTTGCCATGCTTCAAAGGCTTAACATTATATGAAATTCAGTATTATTTAAAATGATGGGAAATACTGAGTTCAGAATAAAGTATCATTTCCATACTATATATACTAAAGAAGTCTGTTATTTGATCTATCAAGGATTATTTTAAAAGTATATTTACAGTGTCTATAATATCACTTGCAAATTAACACATTTATAGGCTATTGCCAAATAGTGTCATCTTTTCTTCAGATGCCTCTCTTGAATTAAATGGTTAAAATTTAGCTTCCTTTTATCATTGTAACTGTGACGATAAGAGGTTGGTCTGGTCGCCTCTCGGGCCACCATCCCCAGCATCTGGTCTTTTGTGGTTCTGTGTAGGGCTCTTACCGTCTGCACCTCAGGCAGCTCACTCTTAAGTTCATTCCACTCTGTCCCACTTGGTTCTCCAAGACACGATTAGACCTTTAACCGGCCTTCTCATTCGATGATCCCTTTTGTTTGTATTCCCCATATGGTCCAAACTTTAGACTCTTTATTTCAGCAGACTTTGTTTCCTCAATTTTTTTTTTTATATTGTCATTTGGTATTTGTGGATTCATTAATAATTGCTAAAACTTTCTCTTTAAAACCATAGATGTGTACTGTCCAGTTTGATAGCCCCCAGGCACATGTGGAGATTTAAATTGAAATTAATTTAGAATAAATAAAATAAGTCTTCATCACCCTCTCAAGATACAGGACATTTCTATCATTATAGAAAGTTCTGCTGCACAGTACTGTGAAAATGAATTGATTGTTGTTATATTTTTGTACTATATATCATAGGAATATATGCATTTTATTTTTTATTCACAGTGAACTTTTAGAGACATACTTTTGTTTCCTGTCTCTGCCCTTAAGAAACCTCCATCAGTTTTTATAGTGTACAAGTCTTATATGAGTTTTTGATCAAATTTAGTTATTATATAGTGGATAGTGTAAAATTAGACTACTTTGAGAATGTTTTCTGTATTAATAATGTACAAAAGTGATTTTACAAAGTTTTTTTTTTTTTCCCTCCTTATTTAAAGTCCATCTTCTACACATTTCCCATTTTTCAGAGAAATAATGCTGGTTCTCTAATCCAACAGTGATTCTCACACTAGTGCAAAGTTAAGATATCCTAAATGTTGGTGTGTTTTGTATAGTTTCCTCCACGCCCCCTTTTTTTTAGTTAAATAAAAACCAAATTCCTCAGGGAAAGAAAAATTTTACAAGCAATTTCAGAGCAGAATTGATTTTGGTGTGTGTTAATGCAGACAATCTGCCCAGTGTTAAAATGTTAAAGAGAAAAAAACCACACAAGCTGCCACGTTCGTGTGATCACACCAAAATAGCAGCTTGTATTTATATTTTCAGTCTCCCGAGGTGGACTGCAGGCACACCCCGCCGAGCGGCTGTGCTCGGCGCTGTGCTGCGGCTCCGTCTGATGCCGGCGCCGTCCACGCTTGTGCATGCACGACCAGCCCTCACATATGCACTTTTTCACAGCCGCGGAAGTGAAAACGACAACACAAGCCGCTCTCCGCGGGTTGTCGGCAACCTGTGTGTGTGTTTCTTAAATATTAAAGAGGGGGAGAAGCAGATTTTCAGGAACACAAGAAACAATTCTTCCGTCAAATGGCCTGTAGTCCTTCCTTATTTCACAACTCTTAAGGTAAAAGCAAAATATTGGATTCTCGCGGTTCCCTCTATATATTTAGAAGTATGTATATCTTGTACTGCTCATGTTTGTGACATGTATTTTTCTCATTTCTGCTGCATGTAAGCATGCAGATTCTTACTACATATTTGTTCCAATTTATGGGATATTGTTAAGGTTAAAATTTTTTTCTAGCATTTGCGTGAAAATGGAGGTGTGTCCGTGGCGGTCTTGGTGCTGTGACTGCACCCGCGCCCCTGGCCGCTGGAGCCCGGTGGCAGCGGCCGCAGAGTCCGCCCCGAGCTGCGGGCCAGAAGGGTTCTCCCTGGGAGATGGGCTGTGTAATGAAGCCAGCGTCTTTTACCACTGTTTATATTTCTAAACTGGGGCTTCACATGCTGACCATGAAGAGGTGAAAAGGTAAAGTCCGCTGGGTGGCAGAGTACTCCCTTCCTCGTCCGCCCAGCCCGTTCAGTAGAGTCACAGTATTTTAGGAACTTTCATGCAGATTTGGAATTGACACTACTTTACTATTTGAAGGATAAATGCTTTAAATTGCTTTAAAATTTTTTCTTAATTGTCGAAATACTGCAAAATGAAGTCTTTCAGTATGACAGAGCCTTGCACTTAAAGTGCATATTTCTACCTTTTTTTTTTTTCTTCTCAATTTTTCACCTTTATGGTATCATTAGAAAGTTTTTTGTTTTTTCTTTTATTTGAGGCAATGAGGCAGTGGGGTTGCTTGCTGTGTAACTTGGGGGCATTGGAAAACTAGAAAGAGCCTTTGCTGAAACCTCTCTTCAGATGGTGACAGACGCCGCCCTGGAACCCAGTCCCACTGCCTATCCCCACTGTCCTTCCTGGACATCTCCAGTCAGCCTAAGTCTCCTCACCTGGGCGGCGATTCCAAACTCCCACTGTCTCTGTTAGGCTCTGGGAAATTGTTCTGCTGTCTTCTTGGGCTGGGTCACACCCTTGTCATCACAACAGATTTCTGCTTTCTTTTCTATGCCTTTTAAAAATCAGGGTTCACCTCTAGTTTATGGCCTGTGAAAGTCACATAATGCTCTTATCGTCATTCGTTGCAAAGAACAAAGGCAGCAGAACTGTGGTCTAGCCTTTAGTAAGCTTTGCCTTCTCACCCCAGTCCAAGTTCACGACTTAACTTTCATTTTTCATTGGTTGGTTGGTTTGTAGGTTTCTGGACTGACTTATTCATTCAGCAAATACTACTTGAGAAATGACAGGTAGCAGCTGCTGTTCTAGAAGTTGAGGATCCTGATAAAAGAAAATACTGCCTCTTCCATTCTTTTTTAGAGCCCTGCAGATTTTATTGTAATTATCTTCCTTTTAAAAATATCTGTGTAATATCTATTTTCTTGTCTAGATTTTAAGTACTTAAGTTTTATGTTTTTATATTTTTGCTGTTCCCCAGCACCTGGCATCCATAATAAGCATTGTGTCGTTGGTAATCATCTTAAATCCTTTTATTTTGCAAGTACATAAAGTTGAAGCTCAGAAAGAATGACTTAAGAAAATATAACTGGCTGCAGTGGAAATACTACCTGGGACTCCAGGTCTTTCTGCTAGTCTGTAATATTTTATGTTAATCTTATTTGCCTGAATTTACCACTTGTTTTTTCAATTGAAGAAGCTCTTATTGAACACCTTCTGTATGCATAACACTTTGTGGAGCAAACAGGAGATGGAAGCATGAGTGGGCTGCTTCAAGTCTTACCCAGAAAACTGTGGAGATTAAATACGCCCCTATGGTTTCTGCCCTCTGGGTTCACATATTCTAATAGAGTTGCTCAACCTTGGGAATATTGACGTTTTAGACCAATTAACTCTCTGCTGTACAGTGTGGGGTGCTTAGCAGTGTTCCTGACCCCTGACTACTGCAGCCTCTGTCAGGCATACTTTTTAGGTCCTTCCAGGGCATTGGGGTGTCTTGTCTGACAGGAGGGTTCTTTGAGGCGCCACTTCTGAGTTTTCTGAGAGCTTAACAAAGAATTTTACATTCACACCCTTTGTTACATCTTTCGACCTTGCTTTTCTGTGTCTTATGTTTGATCTTGGCCCAGAAGTAGAGTCTTAATGCTTCATGTGTGGCTCGAGAGGATGAGAAGGAGACAAGGTTGGGCTTGACATCCCTTCGTGTTGAGCAGTGCTTCCCTCCGCTTCCCTCTTTCCTTCGTTGTAAGGGACACGCAGCCCAGGGGCAGCTCCGCACTGCCTAGACAGGCTCTTGGGCCCGATCACCTGGGTATTGGGTACCTTTGCAATATCCAAATAAACAGATACTGCTGAGTTGCTAGTACCCAATAAGGAGTCTTTGTCTCCACTTTCCTTACGATGTTTTCCTCACTTTGACTTTCACCCTCGCTGGCAGCCTCATGGGCTGTCTGGCTGGCTAATCATCTCTTTCATATCCTTTAGTCTTTTCACTGTGGCTCTGTGCAACGTTCCAGCTTCTGTCCAGTCCCATAGCTACCTCTACGGCATATTAAAAAAAAAAAGGAAACAGCCCAGTTCCAGGTATTAAAAGCTGTATTCATTATCTCTTGCTACATATTTCATAGTTGTTGGACATTTGGGAGCAGCCGAGGCCCTGGGACCTCTGAGCAGTCAGGTGTCAGCTGGAGCTGGGGTGGTGTGGAGGCTGCTGAGGGCTAGACGACCCATGTGGGTCTCTCCGTGGTGCTGCTTAAGTGTCCTTTCTCTAGAGGAGCCTTCCCCTAAAGCAAACAACCCAAGAAGGAAAGGCAGTGTGTTAAAGAATTGGCAAGTGTATTTTTAAAACCAGCACAGTCCGTATGCAGCCTCCCAGGTTTCCCAGATGCCCTTTTCCGCTCTGTCCAGCCGGAAGTGGAAATGTGGGCGGCGCCTGAGGTGGGATGCACTCAGGAGGGGCGCTCTGCGGTCGCCTGTCATGGCCGCTCTGGTCCCAGTGGCCACGGCGCCCTGGAGAGGATGCTGGGGTGTTCAGTCTAGCTTCCTCCCTGAAAAGAGGAGAGGGCAGATTCGGTTGAATGTGGCGTGGTGAAGCCATCATCCCAAGCAGGGAGGACAGGAATTGAAAGTGTCTGCTCCTTTCATCCCGGCTCACCTCACCCCTCTGGTTTTTGCTTGATTTTTATTTCAGTTTTCCTTTAATAAAACAGTGAACTAGAGTAAGACATTATAGTTATTTTGGTGTTTAATCGTATTCTAGGGAGTTTTCATCAGCTCATTTTAAATTTTAGATGGATGCTGGTGGTGGAAGTTCTGGGTTTGAAGTGTGGACACAGCATCAGTTATTGTTCCTGCAAGCCCTCCGGTGCGGCTCCATCCTCCTGCTTGGCGATAAACCTTCACCAAGGGCTTTGCTTTTTCCCTCGGGACATCTTATTGAATACTTGCATCTTCAGTAATTCATCTGGGCCCAGTGCTTTGTCTGTTTTAATACTTCTAATTACCTAATTAGGTGCCATAATGCAGTGACAAAGCCCTTTGTCATTTCACTCTTGTCTTAACCCTTTTCTTGCTTAGGAAACACTCGTTGTGTCTCTTTGTTGTCTGAGGAACTCTCCATCATGGATATTCCTTGGATATTTGCCTCACTCCCTTTTTGTCTGGGTCATGACCAGCCAGGCCCTGTTGAATTCAGGTCTTCCGGGTTGACTCCCGTCAGGTACCTGGGCTCCTGGTTCTTGGTCTGAAGTTGGGGTTTTGTTGTCCTGCCCCTCTCACTTCTTGATTCACCCCCGTAGCCTGCAGCCACATGGAAAGATATCCAGAAAGCAAGTAAAATAGTTGTCATAAACTGCTTTCGTGACAGAATCAGTGCCATTTGTCATTCGTAGATCTTAGGTGTCCACAGGCATCCATGAGTAAATGTAATGGAAATCAGCAGCATTGTTTCAAAATGATAGTGGTCTGTGCTTCAGGATAACTAAACATTGACAAGGGTCAATTTTTCTTCATTATGTATTTTAGATAACAGTGAAAGAAAACATGATAGAGTTATAGTTTTACCATCTTACAACGTCTGATGAATCAGTCTAGACAGTGATCAATGGTCATCACAGAAAGAGAGAAAACCTAAAGATCTCTGCCTCCTGATGAAGGTACCCGGCTCCATCTGTACCCGTTGTCCACTTCTGTGTTATAAACCACCCTCAAAGCTTCAGAGAACAGCAGAATCAGTTTTGTTGATGGATCTCCGACTTGAGGAGGGCTGAACAGGCCATTTGCCTCAGTTCCATGTAGTGGTAGCCAGACCAGCTCGAAGTTTAAGGACTAGAATCATCGGAAGGCATGTCCATCTGTCTGGCTTTTGAGGCTGGAACTCGGCAGAGACAATCTCTGGAGCTGGAGCTGGAACACCTCCCCAGGGCCTCTCTTGGCTGCTTGACTTCCTAGTAGCGTAGTGTCTGAGTTCCACGGCTATTTGCAGACGGAGAGGTGGACAGAAGCTGTGTGGCAGCATTGCTCGCGTTGCCATCTCTTCATGAGAAGCTTGTCACTGAGGACCGTGCCTGTGCAGGGGGGTGGCGTTAGGCTGCCCCACCTCTGTGTGGGAGGAGCGCTGAAGGATTCGGGAACGTGCCCTTGAAGCGACCATATCTTCCATGAAGGATCGTGTTGAAAGTTGACTTTGAACCTGTTGAAGCCTCTAGACCTTCTTACCACTTTATGGGAATACAGGGGGCGAGGAATGTGCTTCCGTAAAATGGAAGCACAGCAAGTAAAATTAAGAATGCGGCAAGTTGCTACAGGGCAGAGAGTTGGGCTTTTCTAACAAATGCATTGTGAGAGAGGGAGGGAGAGAAAAAGAGGGAGGGAAGAAAAGGCAAGCAAAAAGGGACAAGTTTGTAGAATATGTCTTAAGAGATATATCAACAAATTTCAGTGTACAGATGCTTCTTGGAACTTGATTGAAACAAACTGAAAAACTTTTAGGGAAATTTGAACATTTGACTGCATATTTGGTTTAATCAGTCGAGTATTAGTTATAGTGTTAAAGTAGCACTATGGTTGTGTTTTTAGAGAGTCTTTATATTTTAGTAATAAATTCGTCCTGCAATACTAGTGATGTCTCAGGTTTGCTTCGAAGTGCAGCTCTGAGAGAGGAGTATACGTAAAAGGGATTATTAGTGATGAAGCTGGGCGACTGTGCTGGGGTTCCGTCCATTTTTCTCTTTATAAATGTTGGAATTCTCTATAATGAAATATGTTTTAAACTTGAAATCTGTATTGCCTATGAATTTGGAGTTATTTCAAGTTACAAAACAAAATGCATACACCAGATGTTTATACCTCTTGATATTATGTTTATACCTCTTGATGTTAATTTGCAGTATATAAAATTTGTCTGTTTAATACCTCCACAAATCTTGAGAGAGAAACTCCTGTAGTTTAAATGTTGATCAATTAAGTTGAATCAGAATTATTACCTTTGTTTCTACCAAGTAAAAATGTTAGATGATATTAGTCTAAATCCCATCATGGAATACTTTGATATTCCTTTCTCTTTGCTTATCAGTTCATCCTCACCTATTTATCATCTCTACTTTCTTTTTTGGCCAAATTCAGAAATTCCTTCTCTTGGACTCTCATTTTGTGTAATAACGGAATTCATCTTCAGTTCCCATTTATTGTGATTCTTTTCTCCTTTTTCTCTTCTTTCTGATGGTTTGGCTTGAGTGAATCATAAACTTCTCTGCTGCTGCTAAGTCGCTTCAGTCGTGTCCGACTCTGTGCGACCCCATAGACGGCAGCCCACCAGGCTCCCCTGTCCCTGGGATTCTCCAGGCAAGAACTCTGGAGTGGGTTGCCATTTCCTTCTCCAATGCATGAAAGTGAAAAGTGAAAGTGAAGTCGCTCAGTCGTGTCCGACCCTCAGCGACCCCATGCACTGCAGCCTACCAGGCTCCTCCGTCCATGGGATTTTCCAGGCAAGAGTACTGGAGTGGAATGCCATTGCCTTCTCCGAAACTTCTCTAGTTCAGTCATAAATTTTTTTCTCTCTCTCATCTTTAATGAATTTACCACCATTTCTCTTTTTGCATGAAACTGCAGAGTCACTCTTGATTTTTCAAAATCTTAACAACTTTGATCCCAGCCTTGGTCTGTATTCTGTGATTTTTGCTATTGTTTCAAAAGCAGATTTTTCTTTCCCAGTGATAATTTGGGTTAGACTGCTGTTCAGATTACCTGCCCTGAATCAACACCAGATGTCAGGGAAGCTATTTTGAAGCTTAAAACCTATCATCAAAGCTGCCTATCACTATTCCTAGAGAAGCTGCTCACTGCTTTTCTCCCTTTTATTTCTGTTTCCTGTAGATAGAATGCCTTCTCACTTGAAGCTTGATAATACAAGAATCAAGTATTTGTTGTAGGAAATACGTTATTATTCAAGTATATTCATCAACATTATGACTCGTAGGTTCTTCTGTGTAACTCTAAACTCATGGAATTTTACTCCACTGCCTATCTCTGACTCATTGATTAGCAAAGTGGTTGGGAAGTACTGCTACCCTGTTCACTACCCAGGTACACTGGAGCGGGTGTTAATCTCTCCAGTTCGGTTCTTACCTATTACCTTCTGAGCTGGATTCTTTCAGCTGGTGACTTCTCTGAATGTCAGTTCTTCCAAATTCTGAAAATAGCATAAACTTTTGTCTCTGTTTCAGAGCTCTTCTGAAATCTTTCATACCTTACTTGTTTCATGCTATGGATTCTTCATCACAATTTAGAGAACGTCATACTTTTCTGAAAAAGAGGGCACCCTGAAACTTCATAAATGCACTTCAGCTATAGACTAGACTCGGGGACAGTGCGCCGTCACACAGCTATGCCCTGTCTGCCTAATGCACGTTTTCAGTTGATTGGGTATTTGCTAAATGTGGGTAGTTTAAATTAGCTACCTGCAATTTGATTCTTAGAGATCTCTAGTTTTTAATCTCGTGAGTGGTTAGTATGCATTTAAATGAAACTGCAAGTTGACATGTAATATAATTTACATTTTTAGTAAGGTATTAAACTCATAGTTGATGGATATTTGTTACAAAGTGAATATTGTAGTTTTTAGCACTTTCTCCCATAATCCATTCAGATTGCAGCAGCCATTGGGAATTTGGTGGTCCAGTGTGCACAGACAATTTCCAAAGTGGTGTTAAAGAAGCAGATATATAGAATCACTCAGCCATGTGACCTGTCCAGTCCTGAGATAGGAAGCCTGCTTCAAGGCAGGGCTAGATTTAAGTCATCCGACGAACAAGGAGAGGAAACAATTTCACCTCAGAAGGATTACTCTATTTTTACTTTGGTGACGTAAGTTTTTCCAGGAAATTTCTTCTCAGCATTTTATTAACTAGTCACCTGTCTTTCATCCTAATTGCTCTAATTTGGGGTATTTGACTTTTTAAAGGCTTTAGCAGATTTCTTTTGTCCTAAATAAGTCATTTAACAAGCTTTTGTATGTATCTCCTACTTTAGTTCTTTTGACACTTTTTGGAACTTCTTTGTCTTCTAAGATATAGTTATTATTCTTGCTCTGACTTTACTTTCAGATAATTTCTCCTCTTTAGGAACTCCAGCCTGAGTCTGGAGAAGGCAATGGCACCCCACTCCAGTACTCTTGCCTGGAGAGTCCCATGGATGGAGGAGCCTGGAAAGCTGCAGTCCATGGGGTCACTAAGAGTTAGACACGACTGAGCGACTTCACTTTCACTTTTCACTTTCATGCATTGGAGAAGGAAATGGCCAACCCACTCCATGTTCTTGCCTGGAGAATCCCAGGGACGGGGGAGCCTGGTGGGCTGCCGTCTATGGGGTCACACAGAGTCGGACACGACTGAAGCGACCTAGCAGCAGCAGCAGCCTGAGTCTGGGCTATCTAGAGGGCCAGCACACTGAGATTTATGCATGGATATGAGATAGCCCACGGGCTGTTTATTCCAAGCCCCAAAAGAGAGGCTTCCTTCCTGCAGGAGAAGAGGTCAGACTCCTATGTCTGGGGACAAACTATATACCCAAGGGAATTTCAAGCCAAAGTCAAATGAACAGATAAAGATGAAACAGGCTATAATTTATTATAAAAATTAGAATCAGGAAAGAGATGCCTCACAAACCACTAGCATAGTCCACACAGGGTCCCAGCCTGAACTGGAAAGAAAGTTCTAACTCTCACAGGGGCCCTGGAGAGGATCAGACGGACGCAGAAAACAGCTGAGCTCACCAGCGGTAGGAAGCAGTAGTCGGAACGTGACTGACAGCCACGGTTGCGCCTCTGGAGACTAGGGAGGACCACTCTTCTGTCCCCTGATGCGGCCCGTGCCTCTGTGCTCTCGGTCTCCAGCCTCCCATGCACTCTCTTATCTTCCGGTACCCAAGCCTCCTCATTCATGCGTGTGGCATGCCAAGTGCCCATTCTCAGGCCAGCAGTGGCCTCTGAGCTGGACGCCTGCCGCTAGGCCTGCTCCTGCTGCTGCCGCAGCGTCTCACCTGGTCCCAAGAGCAGTGTGATCATCCCGCTTCAGAGATGAGGCCATTAGGCAACCGTCTACTCCAGTCCCGCAGCCAGCAGCTGTGCAGCAGAAAGCTGAACACAGGCTCTTCTCAGGCCTGTGACTCTCTATTTCACCTCAGTGTAATATCCTCGTCTCTCCTTCCTCTCAACTCTCCTCTTGCAGTCTTTTTCCAAATTAGAGTCCCTCCAGTACTCTCTTCTTTCCTTTTGGCTTCAGAAATGTAGTGTCATCTGTGGCTCTCCCCCCGCTTAATGCTGCCTTGGAAGCTCCTGCCTGTGCTTCCCGCTTCTCCTGCGCCCTGTTGTCCTGCCCCAGCCGGCGGCACCTCCCGGAAGCACGTGCTCTCTGTGTCACTAGCTCCACGCTGCGCTCAGAATCGAGCCCTCAGGGCTTTCCTTCTGATGGGGTGACCTTTCCCACAGACGTTCTGTGTTCCTCCTCCCCTAAAAATTCTCGTTCAGACCTTTTGTTATTGAACCCATTTGACTGCTTATTTCTGTATGATGTTGGGAAGCCTTCTAATCCCATTCTTTTACCCACAGCTGTCCAGTATTCCCAGCACCACTTTTTGAGGAGGCTGTCTTTTCTTCATTGTATGTTCTTGCCTTCTTCATCAGAGATACGGTGCCCATAGGTGTGTAAGCTTACCTCTGGGCTTTCCGTCTGGTTCCATTGGCCTGTGTTTCTGTTTTTGTGCCCGTGCTGTCCTATCTTGATGACTGTGGCTTTGTAGTCTAGTCTGAAGTCAGGAAGGTTGATTCCTCCAGCTCTGTTTTTCTTTGTCAAGATTTCTTTGGCTATTCAGCATCTTTTGTGTTTCCATCCAAATTGTAAATTTTTTTGTTCCCAGTTCAGTCACTCAGTCATGTCTGACTCTTTGCGACCCCATGGTCTGCAGCACACCAGGCCTCCCTGTCCATCAGCAGCTCCCGGAATTTACCCAAACTCATGTCCATTGAGTTGGTGATGCCATCCACCCATCTTTTTGTTCTAGTTTTCCGAAAAATACCACTGGTAGTTTTATAGGGACTGCGCTGACTCTGTAGACGGCTTTGGGTCGTGTGGTCATTTTCCCGATACTGGTTCTTCCACTCCAGGAACCTGGCGTCTCTCCATCTGTTGGTGTCGACTTTGATCTCCTTTATCGGTGACTTACCGTTTTCTGCATACGGGTCTTTTGTCTCTTCAGGTGGTTTATCCCTAGGTATTTTATTCTTTTCGTTGCAATGGTAAATGGGATTGTTTTTGTAACTTCTCTGATGTTTCACTGTCAGTGTGTATGCATGTAAGGGTTATCTGTATTACTTTTATTATATCCTGGCTGATTATTTTTGGATGACATTCATTCTTCCCTTATAGCGTCATCTTTTGGTATTCATGAGGGATGGAGTCCGGGACTCCCACAGATACCAAAATCCATGGATTGTTTAACTCTCTTGTATAAAATGCAGTAATATTCACAGATATAATCTGTGCCTATCCTCACATAAATCATCTCTAGATTTCTTATAATAGCTAATACAGTGTAAATACTGTGTAAATTGTTGCTGGCAGGCTGGCACATTCAAGTTTTGCTTTTTGGAACTTTCTAAAATTTGTTTTTCCTAAATATCTTTGATCCATGGTTGGTTGAATCTGCAGATTTGAAAGCCGCGTATACACAGGGCTGACAGATTCATTGTGTGTTGCATTCCTCTGTATTTGCTCTTTGGGTTGTTGCCATCTTTCATTATAAACAACTATTTAAGCTCCTTTCAGGTGAATACTCTGCCCTTTTTATTTCAGACTACCTCAAAGCACCTGGTAGAATTTTTGATCCAGAGATCATTTAAGCAGTATTGACTAACTCATTCCATTTAAAGTGGTGTTTTAATTAAATAAAACTAATGGTGTGGTCATGTGTAATAACTTAAATTCTGATATTTGCATGGAAAAAAAGATAATGATTTTTTCACAGAGTTGGTATTTACAAAATCACATTATACCAAATGGGATTAAACAAAGCGATCCCCCACACCAACGTCATTTTGCTTAAAAACTGTTTATTCATCACGTGATGATCTTAAGCATATGAAGACATTTGAAGTGTTTAGATGTCGAAGGTATCCCTCCCCTCTGTGATACAGTTATCTCCCTTTTCTCATCCTTTTTTTCTTTAATACATCAATCCCACCTCTGGCATAAGTTGCATGGCAAATACAGACTTGTACTAAAACCAGAAGCCGCCCTTGGCACCTCTCAGAGAGGAGAGTTTGAGGGTAATTCTTGAAATCGTGTTACTCAGTTTCAACCCTCTGTTTTCTTTTTTCAGGTTTCCTGAAATGCAGTTTTTCCAACAAGAAAGTGTGAGAAAAATTCTTACAGATGTTCTTTTCTGTTATGCTAGAGAAAACGAGCAGTTGCTTTATAAACAGGTAATGAAAATATCGTACAGGTGGCATCCATTGACTCAGAATTTTCTATACAGCTTGACAAATGATAGAGCAATAATGTAGCCTTTATTGTATCCAAAGTTGTATCATAATAGTAAAGCAATCAAAGAGCTGCTTGTCAGCTGCACGGTGAGAAAAGCAAGCTCACTGGCACACATATGCTTCTTCCTTATTATAAGACATTCCGCCAAATTGTCTTCTATAAGGCATTCAATCTTTTCTTTCAACTTTTGGGAGTTTGTTTATAAACAGCATCTTTGAAGGCAATCTAGTAATAAAACTTTTCAGAGTTGTATATATAAATGTTGTTTCTAAGCACAGCATTTATAAATGCATGCCATGCCGTGGAGGAAGTGATCAAGTGTCCTCTTACTCTTTAAAATCTACTGGCGATATACCTTCAGAAAGTTCCTTTAAACTTTCTGGAATTTATATGATATTCTTGAGATCTTGATGTTTAATTCATCTCGTAATTAAAGAAGGTTATTGGATTATGTGTATTCATTTTGAAATGTAAATTATTTAATATATAAAGAAGTATCCAGGTTTCTACTTAAGCTAATGGGATTCCAATAAAAATATACAAAGTTAGATACTCTAATGTATGTCAGAATACATGTTAAGTGAGGATTCAAACTATTAATAAATTCTCTAACAATCCAAAGTTGTTATGTCCACTGGTGACCACCCAAATTCAGTATAACAGAAAACACCTGCATGGTGAGAGCAGTTTATTTATAATTTGAGATAAACTTGATTTATTTAAAGATAATAAACCAACTCATATTGCAGTTGTCCTAAATAATATATTTGTTATTCTATACATGAAAATATGCAAAAGAACTAATTTTATCTTAGTTTTGATATTACTAATATATATTTTATATTAATTACATGGTGATAATGAGCTTTTAGAATGGGAAATGGAAAAAATATATCCTGTTCATAATGGCAACCAAAACTATAAAATGTCTAGGAATAAATTTAGTAATATAAGAATAAAAGCTATATATAGCTTTTATAAGAATATAAGAATAAAAACTATAAATGTCACAGAAGGATGTAAAGGTAGAGTTGAATAAACAGAAAAGTGACAGCACGTGTTTAGGTGGAAGATACTAAGGAAAGATGCTGTTTCTTCCTAAATTAGTATGTAAATGTGTTATCATTCCACTGATAGGCTAAGTGAAAGAGATACAGTTTTTTAAAACTGGACACAGTTATTTTAACTTTAGTGCCCAAAAGCTTTATAGTAATTTTAATGGCAAGAAAGAACATAGCTTGCTGGTTGTGAGCACTGCGTCTAGACTCTGATTCTTTCATCTGTGTCTCAGCTCTAACGCTTCTTAGACAACACACAGACTCGCCTCTTCTGCTCTCACAGCTTTGCTGATGAGGGCAGTGCTCTTGTAGAGTTAAAAGCATTAGTGCTCCTAAGCCTTCGTGTTGGTAGTTACCGTGGTGATCATGGTTATGGTCAATTAATACATGTGCTTCAGTTGCCACAGAATTTAGGGGAAGGGGAGAATGACATAGGAAGACATGGAAACAGTTATAAATGTTACATGATCAAACCAGTGTAACAGTAGTGTGGAAACTGAGAGAGAGATCAGTGGAACAAGGTAAGAACAGGTCCAATCATAAGTGAGATCTTCATGTGAGATAGATAGGGCATTTCCATTCAAGGGGAAAAGGATACTGAATTGCTGTATTTGATTTTCCATCTAAAAACGATTAAATTAAAGGTGTAATTGTAAGAACTAAAACTACATAAAAATTCGGGGAAAAAAGAAACATTTAGGAGGATTTTTTGATAACCTCAGGGTAGGAAAGGCCTTCCCTAGCAAGATATGCTGTCCAGATCAGATCCAAAGTGCGGAAACCAACAGCAAACCAGAAAGGAGACAGGAGAAAATAAATCTCCATCTGTGCAAGATTTTTTGGAAGCAAATAAAAGAAAATTCTAGTAAGAATGACTTAAAATCTAAGAATGTTACTAACACACTTTCAAGAAGTCATCAGGTTCAGGCTCTTCGCCAGTGATCCCGGTTCATTTCCGTTGTTCTGTTCTCTGTCTCATTTTGTTGGCTTTTGTCATCAAGCCTGTCTCCTCAGTCTTCTGTCTCCTCTTTGAAATATCTGGGAGTATCTCATGATGAAAACTTTGATGATAGCCAATGAGGTTAGAATATAATTATGCCAAGTTATACGTTTATTTCCCCTTTTTCTTTAGAGAAAGAAACAACTAGATTCACAGACAAGGAAAAAAAAAAAACACATTATAATTGTGTAGTCCATCGTTTGTAAGGCACACAGCACACTCGTTTGTAAGGAAAACTAAAGAGAAGTGGGTCAGATCAGACACGCTTGATAATTTAGACAAAGTCTATCGGTCACTGAGCAGGAAACTATTATTAACTTACTGCTGCGCATCAACCTTCTTAGACTTAAAATTACTCCATATACATGTTAAAAATTCTATAGATTCTATAGAGGTAGAAATAATCCCTTACTCTAAGAGGATTGGATATTTAACCAGATCAAATTTAAGAAAAAACCTTGAGTTTCATCACAAGCTGTTAAAGCTATTATTTTGTACTAGGTGACACCCCGTTTAACATCGACCATATTGTTAATAGTTATGGGATTTTATTGAATTAATGAGACTGTTATCATGTAGTAGAATGTCTTGCTGAGTTAATTGAAACTGCAGAGATTATATAAATGGTATTAATGAACTTTGACTGCCTGATGCCTCAGCTTTAATAAAGACTGCTTGGTGGGCTAAATGAACACAGGCAGATAAAAGAACAGGTTCAATTTTGTGAGCCTACAGGCTGTTGATGAGGAAAACTTTGTTACCTTTATTTTCAACTGACATGAGTTTGGAGTGCAGTGACTACTGAGGATCCAGCAGTGAACAAGGCTGTAAGCAAGCAGAAACACTGACGTGCGGGTGGAAACAAAACACAGATTTTGGAAACTGATGATACATTTCTTTTTTGTTACGTTTTATCAGATTTACAGCACATTGAATTTATTATCATTCTTTCCAGATCTCTCTTCATTTAAACAATTTATTATCATTCTTTCCAGATCTCTTTTCATTTAAAGATATCTATTTGGTTGTCAATTGTAATTAATAATCAGGCTTTACTAGTCTAAAATTGAGAGTAAGATCAACAATTTTTTCCAAGTCTGTTTTAGAAAAATGTACCTAGTTTAGTTGGATGTGAAGCCTGAATGTGTAAAAGGCTGTCTTAGAGGTATTCAGGGCATTCTGAATTTTACAATTTTCCATTGTACAAAAAGCATTTTTTTATTGATGGGAAATACTGAAGTATAATTCAGTACAATTCTTTTCCATTTTTCATCATATTGTAGCTTTTACCAATGTGTTGATAAATGATATGTACCCCTCTGGTGGAAGCTATTTCATTCATCCAGTCACTATGCAATGAGCACCTTGTATATGCTGAGCATATAGTAGGAGCTGGGTTTTCCTAGGTATGTACGGATGTACATACGCACGTACATATACATATATGTATCACTTGCCAAGTTTATAACCATGCAGTACTTCCGTACTCATTTGATCATGTGTCTTGCTGTCTAGATCACAGGCTCCGTAATGGTTGGGAGGTGCTCACTCCATTCATTTTTGTGTTCTCAAAACATCATAGGTAGTTAACGGATAATTTTTGGAATAAATAAAAGTAAATGATGTATGGGCAAATGTAGACTCTGGAGAGAGGTCACAGAAAGTAGAGGGAAGAGAACATTAAAGAAAGTGAGAAGATGCATTTAGGCAAGAGCTGTTTCTTACTAAAGCATCCATAAATAGTTTTAGAAAACATATTGAAAGGAAACGTTCCAGTCCGAAGATCACGGACACCGCCACCAACGACTAAAACCTGGTAATCAACCTAATAAAAACTATGCAGTTGTACATATTTTTGGACTGGAAGATCTGGTATTCTTAGAAATATCTATTTTATTCAAGTTAATACAATCACAGTAAAAAATAGTTTTTGTCTAGCATTTTCTGTAACTAAATTACATTTTCATTTGGATGAAAAAAGTTATTAGAATAGGCAAAATAGTTTTGAGGAAAAGGATAGAAAATATGGGGAACTGGAGTATTTTACAGCTCAAATCGTGACAGTAGTAAAGTTCTTGTTAAGAATGTATAAATTAGTAGAATACCAGTAAAAACAAACCCAGAAAAAATGAAAGCCAAAGAATCAGATTATGATAAAGATGACATTTCAGAACTCTTGGGAAAAGATGGATTATTCAGTAGATAAAGATTACTCAATAAATTAGTTTAACTCTTAGGGAGAGGAAAATGCATATTTATTCTTCGGGGCAAAAAGAAATTCCAGATGGGTAAAGAATTAGCTGTGAAAAAGGAACTTGTAATTTAACTTAATCTCAATATGATGAAGGTTTCTTTGGCATGAATGCAAAAGAAATTATAAAAGATGATTTATTGATTTGACTATTTTTAAAGTATATGGTTTCACTTTGACATGAGATATCATCAAAATTAAAAGGCAAGTTACAAACATGGGAAAGCATTTGTAACAAAAATGACTAAGGGTTAATTTCCTGAATTGCTGAAGAAATATTACAGATTATTAGGGAAAAGGAAACTCTTCATTAAGAGAAAATGGGCAATTCATTAAATAAAAATGGCCACTAAAACGTTTGTATTCAATCTCACTAACATTTAAGTAAGTTAAAGCAACTGTTTGTAAAATTTGATGGGGTTTTTAAAAAAACACTACAAATAAAGATGAGAGTATATGAAATGATTTGGGGAGTTTTATGCCTTAAAGTGAGGGAATTATTTCTAAAGGGCAGATTAATTGTATATGTCGAATATCTTAACTCATTTACCCAGAAATTTTTCTTCTAGGGAGTTTATCCCAAGGAAACCACTAGAAATAAGCAAAAGATTACCTCGAGGATATCGCCACAGCTGCTCTTTCTTCCTTCTTCGGCCTTCCCTCCCTGCTTTTTTGTTGTTTTGTTTGCTTTCGCTTTTCTGTAGTTCTCTCCTATAAGCGCCTCTTACTTTCATGATTAAAAGTATGTCACTCAGTTTTTGGAATAATTTGAGATTATTCCAGAATAATAAGCCCCTGATAATGTTTTTAAACCACTTTAGCAACATTTCATTATTTCTGGGTCTCTACCAAGTTCTTCTAAGGAGCAGTCTTTTCAAGACTTGTTTAGTAGGTGATGTTTACCTAAAAAGATTGAAGTGATGTGTGGTAATTTGTCCTAAATCACAAGTAAATTGTCAGTGGATCCTAAATTATTTTGTAAGAATGTCATTAAGCCCTTCTAATTCCAGGCTGGTGAAGACCTGTCAGTGAACTCTGACAGTTTCCTTCTGGGCTACTTAGTAGCACAGAGCTGCGAGACTGGTGCAGAGTGCTGTGTGGCTGTCCCTCACTGGAGGTTTTCTTTAATCCCATTAGCAAAGAGAGGAGACTTTATTGTTATTTCCTGAAAAGCTGGGGTTTTGTGTTGTCTTTTTGCAAGAGATCATCATAGATAAAAGGAAAATAGTAATTGACTCACTTTAAAAGGCAGAAAAGCGTATAATCTATTTTTAACTTGCTAAAATATGCTTTTGATGCCTAAGTAGGGGGAAAAAAATCTCAACTGATCTGGAATATCTTATTTTTTCACAATAATGTATAAATAATAGATTTTTATAATAACCTTTGAAAGGCAACTTAGTAATTAATATCTTTTTGTTTCTGTGTGTATTTACGTAATCCATAGATGAACAGAATATAAGGACAAAGAAAATTATATTGGTGAAATCACTAAATAAATTGAAAAGTAACCTTATAGTTGAAATAGGAAAAAAAAAAATTACGGCCATCTTGGCTTAAGCACCTTTAAAATTTTTACTTGAAAACTTTGTTTTTCCTCATACCTGCTAAAGATTATTTCTTTTATTATCCAACATTTCCAGCTAGCTGACTTCAGCTCTTCCTAAATCTACAGACATCCAAATTTTGAGCCATTATATAATGAAAACATTGGATGTAATTTCCTTAGGTCTCCAGTTCTTAGTTGCCCTTCTTACTACAGATCCTTACACTGTAGCTCATGATTATGATTTGCATAAATGAAATTCATATTTATGAGCACAGATTCTGAAGCAACTGACAGGTGCAAGGTTGTCTGCCATGCCAATGTATTGTTTGTTGTGTTATTTAAAAGAGAGCTGCTCTCCATGTTTTAAAGAAGAATACATGCTGTGGTTGACTCGGAAGTCAAATTCTAAAACTAAGTCTCCTTTTGTAGTTTTTACGTTTTTGCTTCTGTGTATAATATGGAAATGCTGGCAGTGGGGGTCAGCTGCAGGGCTCTCAGCTGAGCCCCTTCTGTCCACTGGTGAATCCTCAGCACCCGCCCCCTCCTTTCTCGGGCTCTGTTCCAGGGAATGCACGAGCTGCTGGCTCCTATCGTCTTCACCCTCCACTGCGACCACCAGGCCTTTCTCCATGCCAGTGAATCTGCGCAGCCAAGGCAAGTTTTTATGGGAGCTCCATCTATTTTTCAGCCCTGTTGTAATCTTTTTTTTAACCTCAACACCTTTTACATTGAAGATTTTGTAAATTGTAAGCATTTGTTTGAGATTCATGTGGCTGAACCACTTAGTAGTTGTAATCCTATTTCAGCTGTGGGGAAACTTGGAATTCTAAATATTTTTGCAAGTCTTAGAGCCGTACCAAAGGAAGACATATATCTAACGGATCAAGAAGAGATTTTTGTTGCAATGGCGAAGTGCTAACAGTTGTTAATATTCATACATTGCATCCTACAGTGACCCCTTCTCTCACACTAAGCTGTAAGAGAACCTATTCTGAGATGTATTTTGTCCTCCCCAGATCCAACTCAATTCAATTCATAAACAGAATGGTTTCACAAAGAACCCCAATTTAAAGAAATACAAATGACTTCCCATGTTTTTTAGATACATTATTATTTCCAGTAGATAACTTCAGTAATTGTATTTAACTTAGGCTGATTGTTAGAATTTATTTTCTAACTTAAGATACCCTCACTAGGTGGGCAAGAGAAGCAGCTTGGAGGCGTCTTGGGAATGGAGAGCCTAGGGACTGTAAACCATCAGGAACGTTCGTAGGCTGGCCCCTCTCCATGCAGAAAACAGAGAATTAGCATGTAGCATTTCATCTGTTTGCGCATACAGTCTTTATTCATCAAAAGCAGCCATCATTTTGCTGAACATATATGAGGGCATTTGTCAAATCAACTTGACTATATCGTAGGTTTGTATTTTCTAGCTCCTTGGAGTTTTTCCAGTTACATTGGATGTATTGGAGAATTTCTTGAATCTGACTATAATAACCATATCTTAATTGCCATTGCCTCAGTTTCTCTATAAACTATGATAAGGATGCAATTAGTATTGAGATCCTGTTCTCATGCCAGTTTTATCTTTTCAAAAATGTATATGCAGACTATACTTCATAGAAAAGTATACATGATTGAAAGTAGCTTTTTAAAAAACAGCTTTTAAATGAGTTGGGTATGCTTCTTTAAGAGTTTCAATCCTTTATAAAGTAAAAGGAGCACTAAAATAGATTTGGACGAGGTCACTGATAGATACTAAAACATATTAAAAGTAGAAGCCATTGAAGGAAAATAAATCAGTGTTTTGATACAGGATCTATGACCAGTAATTACATATTTCCTTGTTTCATTTGGACAAGTGATAGATTGTGGAGCAATCAGTTGATTCTAGATCAGGCATATTCAAAGAATGTATTGTCACATTCAGCATTTGTTATTTGGAATAATTAGATAGTTACATCACTGTGGTAGAGACAGGGAACTAATTTGTTTTCGATCTTTGTAGAAAGAAACATTTCATATGTTAATAGAGTTGCTCTTTTTATTTAAAAAAGGCTCATGTTTTTTCCTTTACACATTATATGAAAGCTGGCTTAGAGTATAGATAAGGCAACCTCTGCATCTTTTTCTGTTAAAAAATTACACATTCTGATCACTTGCATTGCTGTTTTAAGTGAGGAAATGAAAACTCTCCTGAACCCTGAATATCTGGAACATGATGCCTAGTAAGTACAAAAACTTTTCTGTTATTTTTATTTTTTATGCTATTTTTACCTTAATGAAGATTTAACATTAGCATTATATTATTTTTCTGATTTTTAGTGCAATGTTCTCACAGCTTATGGAAACTGCTGAACCTTGGTTTTCTACTTTTGAGCATGATGGTCAAAAGGTAATTATAGTAAAAATATTTTCAATGTATTTGAGGGAATAAATGATTTCAGTAAATAAAAGTGTAAAATCAGAGAACAAAAGCCATTATTATCACTATAAAAACAAAAATATAAAAATGCCTCTGAAATAAGTTTGAACTGGGGTTCTAAATCATGCCTCTAATTATTGACAGATTTACAAAGGTAATATAAAAATTTTCATGTAAAATAGAAACTTTCTTTTATATGTGTGTAAATTATGCATGTAATATAATTTCTTAAAAATTGCTATAAATTTTGAATGAGAAGTGTATTTATCTACTTGATCTCTGCTGTCCTGGTGAGGAGACAGGCCCTGAAGCATGTAGGTAAACTGTACCCAGTAGGTTGTTTTACTGATGCATCACTCAATTGAATTTATATGTTTAGCAGCTATATTTATCCTTACTCTCTCTCAGCTTTATTCTTTAACTGTAATTTTTGTGAAATGACATACCATAGTATTCACCTTTTTAAAGTGTACAATTTAGAGGTTTTTAATAGATTCACAGAGTTGGTGCGTGCATCTCCACTTTCTAATTTCAGACCATTTCAGCACCCTAGAAGGAAACCCTGTCCCCACTAGCAGTTGCCCCTCCTTCCCCCTCCCCAGAACATCCGGCATCTCTAATGTATCCCCGTTTCTTTGAACTTGCTGTTCTGGACCTTGCATGTAAATGAAATCATGCAATATGTGACCTTTGTGACTGTCTGTTTTGACTTAGAATAGTGTTTTCACTATTTGGGATATAGCATGTGTCAGTACGTCATCCCTTTTCATGGCTGAATAATATTTCCTTGCATACATATATGCCACATTTTATTTTTCCGTATGTCAGTTGGTAGACATTTGGGTTCTTTTCACTTTTTAACTATTAAAAATAATGTTGCTCTGAACATTTATGTACAAACTTTTTGTGAACATATGTTTTCATTTCTCTTGGCATATCTCTAGGAGTGGAATTGCCAAATTAACTGTCATTTTAAACAAATATATATGCTAACTTAGGGATTGTTCTGGCCTTTTCATTGTTGTTGCACAACATTGGGAAGATTACAAATTATTCTGACAAGGTCTGTTGTGTTAAGAGTTTTGGGTTTATTTTTTTCTATGTGACTAATTTCTTTTATATTAGTATAATTGAATGCGTTCTGGTTAGAAACCGTGTATCACTCAGTTCTTTCGCTTTATCTCTTAGCCAATGAGATGGATAACTAATGCTTTTTATGCCTTTGGTCGAGGTCAGGACGAACTACTGCCTGCAGGCCAATTTGGCCTGCCATCTGTTTTTGTACAGCTTGTGAGTTAAAAATGGCTTTTACATTATTAAATGGTTGAAAAAATATCAAAAGAGAAGTAATATTTTGTGACATGCAGATTACGGGGAACTCGAATTTCCACATCCAGAAAAAACTTTTGTTGGGATACAGCCACGCCTATTTGTTTACTTACTGTCTTCAGCTGCTCTCTCATTACAAAGGCAGAGCTGGGTGATTGCAACACGGACGGTGTGGCTTGGAAAGCCTCAAACATTTACCATTTCTGCAGAGAAGGTTTGTCAAGTCCTAGCCTAAGTGATGTTCTTCCTCCAGCAATATATCACCATGCTCTATTCTGTAAGGATTATTAGAGGGGAAGCGTGCTGTAAGCACATGCGATGAACAGTGTATTTTCAGCAGGTGATTTGGTAAAGAGACTTATGTGAACATCAGATTTTGAGCAGAGTATTTGAATACATTTAATTATAGGCCTCATGATCGTTTTACACCCTGGTCATTTTGTGTTTTATAACTGATTCAGAGTATCTGAGAAACTGAGTGATAAAATGTGAGGGCTGCCAGTTTTTACTTGTACTTATCCACGTTGCTTTCACAGAATCATATGAAAATGGCTAAGACTACACAAAGACACATAATCAGAGAACACGCAGATATGACCTCTGAGAATCTGTATCTGTTATTTGTGTGTATCAGTGCATCGTGTGTCCCTGAAAAGCATATCTCGTGACTCCCTTTTCATCCTACCCTTTGTCTTCTATTCCATGATTCTGTCATCTTTTAAAGAAGAAGGTTAGAAACTATTATATCCCTCTTTCGGGTCTTCTACTTCCATGGAAAATTCAGTTATATGGCGGTGCACGCCGCCTCGTGCAGTGATGCTCCTTTTATAAGGCTTTCGTGGTGAAGGAAGCAATGTGTTGGTTTCATAATGGTGTGAAATCGTCATCTCACTGTATCACTCACTCTGTAGCCTGGCACTGATCTGTAAAACACACTTTGCTGCCACTAAGCAGTGGTCAGAAAAGCTCTCTAGTGCTGTTGGTCGTGGTGTGCGTCTCATCAAATGAGACAATCACAGCTTTATGTTCAATGTAGGTAGCATTCTTCGTCATAAGAAATCCTGAAGATAAGTGGTTTTCATTAACTCTATCTTTATTGTTTCAATTTTCCTATTAGATATGCTATGCTGTTTAGCATTTAAATGACCAGAGAGATTGCTTTCAAGTTTTTTAAATTTAAGAGATATTATATTAGGTTGGTGCAAATGTAATTGTGGTTTCTAACTGGGAATTTTAAATCATTATAATTAGGGTCAAACACAACTTTATTGATCAAAATAGGCACCATTACAATCAACACATCTTTGCCAACAACAAGTGTCTGTTTACTTCTGTAGCATAAAAGTCCATACCTTGGGACTTGGCAAACCCTTGGAGGCGTTTCCGCCTCCTGCTGGTTGTGGAAGCATTTTCCTTGCAGAGAATTGTTGAGATGGTTGATGAAGTGGTGTCTGTTGGTGAGAGGCCAAGTGAATATGGTGGGTGAGGCAAAATTTTCTAGTCCAGTTCATCCCACTTCTGGCGCTCTGGTTGTGTGGCATGCAGTTGGGCATGGTCGTGGAGAAGAATTGGGCCCTTTCTGTTGACCAGTACTGGCTGCAGGCTTTGCAATTTTTGGTGCATCTCATTGATTTACTGAGCATACTTCTCAGATATAATGATTGCACTAGGATTCAAAAGGCTGTAGTGGATCAGACGGGCAGCAGACCACCAAACAGCGACCATGACCTTTTTTTGGTGCAAGTTTGGCTTAGGAAAGTGCTTGGAGCTTTTTCTTGGCCCATCCACTGAGCTGGTCATCACTGGTTGTCATATAAAATACGCTTTTTGTCTCAGAAATGGTCCGTCGTTCCGTAGAAAAAGAGAAGACGACACTTCAAAGTGATGAGGTTTTTTTATTTGTGGACCACTGATAAGGCACCTGGACTCCCCACGTGGCAGTAGTGGTAAAGAACCCGCCTGCCAGTGCTGGAGACATAAGAGAAACGCGCTGGTTGGCCGTTGTCAACTTCTGAAGGCCAGCCAGTATGCCCTCGTCATCAAGGCTCTCATCTCCTTTGCAAAACTTCTTGAACCACCACTGTGCTGTATGTTCGTTGCAGTTCCTGGGCCAAATGCACTGTTGATGATGTGAGTTGTCTTCACTGCTTTACAACTCATTTTGAACTCGAATAAGAAAATCGATCAGATTTGCTTTTGTCTTAACATCATTTCCGTGTGTGTGTGCTCAGTCGTGTCTGATTCTTTGTGGCCCCATGGACTGTAGTCCACCAGGCTCCTCTGTCCATGGGATTTTCTAGGCAAGAGTACTGGAGCAGGTTGCCATTATCTCCAGGGCATGGATCTTCCCGACCCAGGGATCTTGCGTCTCTTGCACTGGCAGATGGATTCTTTACCACTAGCAACACCTGTGAAGTCCTTACTCCTATCAGTTTCTTAGTCTAAAATGAAATAAATGTAAATACCCAGCAAATAATGTCATTAGCATAAAAACATAAAGTGAAAAAGACACATTAAAATAATGTATACCATAACCATATTTATTTAAATACATATCAAATGGCAAAGTTCAGTAATGTAAAACTGCAAATACTTTTGCACCATCCTAATGAAGTATTCTGTTAGGGGAAATCTTCTTAAGTTAAAGCATCCTGTTATTTGAAGAGAGTGTACTGGATGTTACAAAATCAGAAAAAAGAGTCTTGGCTTTACTATTTTTGTAGTAAATGATGGCAATATGAAGGTTTCCCTTTCTCTTTTATATACAAATTAGCAACGAGTTGAGCTCTAAATTTTAATGTAGTCTTCTGACCTTTAGACCTAAGTACACTAGGGCAGGCACTGTAGAAAGTCCAAAGGGCTGTGTTTCATCTTAAGACTGGAAATGATGCTGGGCAGCCAGATGGAGCCCCTTCCCATGAGCCTCCTCTGTCCTTAACAAGCGCCCCCCTCCTGTCTCCTGAGCTTTCTGCCACCCTGCCTAGTCACGACTCTAGGGCGAATTCCAGGCTTTTTTTCTGTGTAGTTCTTTCTTCCAAATGGTGCAGGCAAGAGCTTTACCTTCTTTATGTCGCTGAATCTGCTCCAGTGACAAAAAGCTGATACTCCTTTTAGAGATTTCACATTTTAGGAGGCAGAGAAGTAGCAAAGCAGGGAAGACGGACTGAACTGGGACCGGACACTTGAGCCAAATCTGACAGTACACGTGGGGGCCCTTCAGAGGAAACACTGGGAGGGATGCTTCACGTAGAGAATGGCAGACCAGGGTTTCTGCAAGCACAGTGAGAGCAGGCTGACCACGTGAGGGAAAGACTGCCCACCTGGCTAAAGAATTTGGATTGTTTTGTTTTTCCTGGAGTGAAAATAATGAGGCCCTCTTGAAAATGTCTAAGGAGGGGCTCTGCCATCTTGTGACTTGTATGAAAAGGCAAAAAGATGGGACACTGAAAGATAAACTCGCCAGATCAGTAGGTGCCCAGTATGCTCCTGGAGAAGAGTGGAGAAATAAGTCCAGAAAGAATGAAGAGGCTGAGCCAAAGAACATCGCCCAGTTGTGGATGTGTCTAGTGATGGGAGTAAAGTCTGATGCTGTAAAGAACAATGTTGCATAGGAACCTGGAATGTTAGGTCTGTGAATCAAGGTAAATTGAAGTGGTCAAACAGGAGATGACAAGAGTGAACATGGACATTTTAGGAATCGTGCCAAAGAAGCTTAAGTTGAATGGTCCTATGAAGACTTACAGGTGTCCGGTGGCTCAGATGGTAAAGTGTCTGCCTACAACGCGGGAGACCTGGGTTCGATCCCTGGGTTGGGAAGATCTCCTGGAGAAGGAAATGGCAACCCACTCCAGTATTCTTGCCTGGAAAATCCCATGAATGGAGGAACCTGGTAGGCTACAGTCCATGGGGTCGCAAAGAGTCGGCCACAACAAGACCTTCTAAAACTAACATCCAAAAAAGATGTCCTTGGCATCACTGGAGACTAGAATGCAGAAGTAGGAAGTCAATAGATACCTGGAGTAACAGGCAGATTTGGCCTGGGAGTACAAAATGAAGCAGGGCAAAGGATAACAGAGTTTTGCCAAGAGAACACACTGGTCATAGCAAGCACCCTCTTCCAACAACAGGAGAAGACTCTACACATGGACATCACCAAGTGGTCAATACCAAAATCAGATTGATTATATTCTTTGCAGCTGAATATGGAGAAGCTCTAGTGCTTCTGCTGCTGCTCAGTCGCTTCAGGCGTGTCCGACTCTGTGCAGCCCCACAGACGGCAGCCCACCAGGCTCCTCCATCCCTGGGATTCTCCAGGCAAGAACACTGGAGTGGGTTGCCATTGCCTTCTTTGGGAGAAGCTCTATACAGTCAGCGCAAACAAGACAGGGAACTGACTGTTGCTCAGTTCATGAACTCCATGTTGCAAAACTCAGAGTTAAATTGAAGAATGTAGGAAAAACCACTAGACCATTCATGTAAGACCTAAATCACATCCCTTGATTATGCAGTAGAAATGACAAATTCAAGGGATTAGATCTGTTAGATATAGTGCCTAAAGAACTATGGACGAAGATTTTTAACATTGTACAGGAGGCAGCAATCAAAACCATCCCCAAGAAAAAGAAATGCAAAAAGGCAAAATTATTGTCTGAGGAGGGCTTACAAAGAGCCATGAAAAGAAGAGAAGCTAAAGACAAAGGAGAAAAGGAAAGATATATCCATCTGAATGCAGAGTTCTAAAGAATGGCAAAGAGAGATAAGAAAGCCTTCCTCAGTGATCAACACCAAGTAATAGAGGAAAACAGTAGAATCGGAAAGACCAGAGATCTCTCCAAGAAAATTAGAACTAGCTGGGGAACATTTCATGCAAAGATGGGCACAATAAAGGACAGAAATGATACGGATCTAACAGAAGCAGAAGATAAGGGGTGGCAAGAATACACAGAAGAACTGTACAAAAAAGATCTTCATGACTCAGATAACCATGATGGTGTGATCACTCACCTAGAGCCGGACACCCTGGAGTGACAAATCAAGTGGGCCTTAGGAAGCATCACTACAAACAAAGTGAGTGGAGGTGATGGAATTCCAGTTGAGCTATTTCAGATTCTAAAAAACGATGCTGTGAAAGTGCTGCACTCGATATGCCAGCAAATTGGGAAAATTCAGAAAGCCACCAGACTGGAAAAGGTCAGTTTTCATTCCAGTTCCAAAGAAAGGTAATGCCAAAGACTGTTCTAACTACCACACAGCTGCACTCATTTCACACACTAGCAAAGTAATGCTCAAACTTCTCCAAGCCAGGCTTCAGCGGTATGTGAACCAAGAACTTCCAGATGTTCAAGCTGGATTAAGAAAAAAGCAGAGGAACCAGAGATCAAATTGCCAGCATCCGTTGAATCATAGAAAAGGCAAGAGAACTCCAGGAAAATATCTACTTCTGCTTCATTGACTTTGCTAAAGCCTTTGGCTATGTGGATCACATCAAACTGTGGAAAATTCCTAAAGAGATGAGAATACCAGACCTCCTTACCTGCCTCCTGAGATATCTGTATTCAGGTCAAGAAGCAATAGTTAGAACCAGACATGGAACAAGGGACTGGTTCAAAATTGGGAAAGGAGTACGTCAAAGCTGTATATTGTCACCCTGCTCATTTAACTTCTATGCAGAGTACATCATGCAAAATGCCAGACTGGATGAAGCACAAGCTGGAATTAAGATTGCCAGGAGAAACAGCAATAACCTCAGATTTGTAGATGCCACCACCCTTATGGCAGAAAGTGAAGAGGAACTAAGGAGTCTCTTGATGAGGGTGAAAGAGGAGAGTGAAAAAGCTGGCTTAAAACTCAACATTCAAGAACTAAGATCATGGCATTCGGTCCCATAACTTCATGGAAAATAGATGGGGAACAATGGAAACAGTGACAGACTTTATTTTGGGGGGCTGATTTTTGGGGCTCCAAAATCACTGCAGATGGTGACTACAGCCATGAAATTAAAAGATGCTTGCTCCTTGAAAGCAAAGCTATGACAAACCTAGACAGCATATTAAATAGCAGAGACTACTTTGCCGACAAAGGTCCATCTAGTTAAGGCTATGGTTTTTCCAATAGTCATGTATGAATGTGAGAGTTGGACCGTAAAGAAAGCTGAGTGCCAAAGAATTGATGCTTTTGAACTGTGGTGTTGGAGAAGACTCTTGAGAGTCCCTTGGACTGCAAGGAGATCCAACCAATCTATCGTAGAGGAAATCAGTCCTGAATATTCATTGGAGGGACTTACACTGAAGCTGAAGCTCCAATACTTTGGCCACCTGATGCGAAGAGTGGACTCGCTGGAAAGGACCCTGATGCTGGGAAAGATTGAAGGCAGGCAAAGGGGACAACAGAGAAAGAGGTGATTGGATGTTATTACCAGCTCAATGACATGAGTTTGAGCAAGCTCTGGGAGTTGGTGATGGACAGGGAGGCTTGGTGTGCTGCAGTTTGTGGGATTGCAGAGTCAGACACGACAGAGCAACTGCACTGAACTGAAGGAGCGACTTCCCTTGTGATCCAGTAGGCAGGGCTCCATGCTTCCACTGCAGGGGCATGGGCTTGATCCCTGATTCGGGAGTAAGATCCCACATACGGCAAGGCATTACCAAAAAAGGAAAAAAATTAAAAGTATAAGGAAGGTAATCTGGTACAGTCTAATACCTGGGTTAGATAGATCACCAGGCAGTTTGCAAGATGGATTTAAAGCAGGAGGGAAGGAGTAATTCGGTCCCCTAATCAGGTTGTTCCAGGCAGAGAAGCAGCATATACAGAAGTCCCTTCAGTGGTTGTGAGGAGCTAAAATTGGCCAACTGGGTGTTCTTACTGGAGGATGGGTTGTGTTAGACTTGGGAAAGCGTGAACAAGTATGAGCAGAAGATGATTAGCACCGATGTGGGCCTGTGGATTTGAAACCTTTGGGCTGTCTGAGATTCTTCACCAACATTTGAGCTTGTGACAGGTGGCCTAGAGCTCTAGATATGAATACAGATTAGAAAGTCTTTGGAAAAAGAACTTTGACTATAGCACTGTGAATGACTGAGCTCACTCAGGGAACTGTATATAAGTTGAGGTTCACCTGACACCAGAACCATGTGGAAAAGCAGCATTCGCAAAATAGAGCGAAGAATGTGAACTCGAGAAGGAGCCTGAGGTTGAGCAACAGGCGGCCATTGAGAGAGGGAGCGTAGGTGCAGAGAGGCAGAACTTGGGGACTGAACATTAGAAGAAAGGGCAGACATAGAATATCACGGTATATCATCAGGACTGGTGCTGAAGCTGGAACTCCAATACCTGGGGCACCTGATGCCAAGAACTGACTCATTGGAAAAGACCCTGACGCTCGGAAAGACTGAAGGTAGGAGGAGAAGGGGACGACAGAGGATGAGATGGCTGGGTGGCATCACCGACTTGATGGACATGAGTTTGAGCAAACTCCGGGAGTTGGTGATGGACAGGGAGGCCTGGCTTGCTGCAGTCCATGGGGTCGCAGAGAGTCAGACAGACTGTGCAACTGAACTGACTGCGCATCAGACTTGAGGGGGTGGCTCAAGTTTACGTGAAGGCATTGCACAGTCAGAGATCGGCCTGTCTTAGTACAAGGTATGGGGTGGCAGGAAGGGAAGTTGTACTGCCTGTGTAGATTTTTTTTAAGTCAGCTACACTTTTGATCTGGAGAATTTAAAAATCTTTCTACCTAGCTGTTGTTCTTTTTTTTTTTTTTTTCATTTATTCTTGACTGGAGGGTAACTGTCCTACAGTGGTGTGCTGGTCTCTGCCACACAGAAGCATATCCACGCCCCACCATCATGACTCTCCTCCCCTCACCCGTCAGCCCTTCCCATCCTCCAGGTTGTCACAGAGTACTGTCTGTCCAGCTGTTTAAATTGATCAAAGGACATTCAGAGAGAGCCTTCTTTTTTAGTATTAGTGTACTTTATTTCTTGACTTTTTTTTATTGTTTTAAGAGCTCAAAGTAACACAGTTTTCAATTACTGTTTTTTTTTTTTTTTTTCATGTCTAATTCTTGTGCCACAAGAAGCATGTTTCCTCAGAGTATTCACTTAGGTGCTGTGGCTGCTGAGGCACGCTGGCCACACACAGAGAGACTAGACAGACTACCTCTAGCCAAAACTGTCTTAAAAGACTGACTGTTACCAAAGAAACTGGTCAGGGGAACACAATTAGAACATATTTTAGAAGGTTTTTCCCGGCCTTTACTTTATGAGCACAGTCATTTATGTGACAATCAGTTTATTATTCCACATTTGAAGCGTTTGTCCTGAGTTGGTTAAAGTAGTCGTTGGTTCTTCTTTAAACTTCCATTGATAAATACTTTAAAGAGTCATGGCCTTGTACTTGTTGCTTTCACCCTGGAATAATGCCTGTTCCGTTTTTCCTGTGTTTAGGGGAAAGAAACCCTGATGCCTCCTATCCCCTTTGCTAGACCACAGGATTTGGGGCCAACAATTGCTATTGTTACTAAAGTCAACCAGATCCAGGACCAGCTACTGAAGAAGCATGATATTGAGCTTTACATGCACCTGAACAGACTGGAAATCGCACCACAGATATACGGGCTGTAAGTATCCGATTTGAATCGCAGCAGCACTGAAGCTTGATTTACGGTGGTTTCTGTATGATTTGGATTCACAGAAGCAAGAGTAAGCGCTGTCCCGGCTATAGCTCTTCCATATCGCCTTTGTGTTCTGTGAGCCAGACAGTGTGCTCACTGCTTTCATACGTCATCTTTCATCTAATATCACCCTTTGTTACAAAGGGAGAAGCTGAGACGTACAGTGAAGCTGTTAGTCACTCAGTCATGTCCGAGACTTCGCAACCCCATGGACTATATAGCCCACCAGGCTCCCCTGTCCATGGAATTCTTGAGGCAAGAATACTGAAGTGGGTTGCTATTCCCTCCTCCAGGGGATCTTCCCATCCCAGGGATCGAACCTGGGTCTCCTGCGTTGCAGGCAGATTCTTTACCATCTGAGCCACCAGAAAAGCCTAGGTTTACAATAACCTTACACATACTGAACAGTGAAATCATAATTCAGTCCAGATGGAACTGGATCCATAATCTGCAAAGCCCAGTGCAAAATAAAAATAAATGGCTTTTTAAAAAAATGAGTGGGAATTTCAAGGTGGCAACAGCAGATCATTAAACCAAGCCTTCTGAGAAGTGCAGAGTCATACAGATTATACACATGTGAAGCAGCCCAGTACCCAGACAGTCCTGTAATACATTCATGTTCTTTCCGCCTTATAACGTGCCTATCTGCTCTACCCTTTGGAGTGCATTTCTAAAAGTAAGATAAATGTCTCTCACAGTGAAAATAATATATTAACCTTCTTTAGCTAGATGATTTCTGTAACATACTGTAGCAGGAGAATATGGAGCCAGTCACCCTTAGATGTATATGAGAGTGTGTGTGTGTGTTTGTATGTATGCATTCAATAACTTATAATATGAGTATGCAAATTAGCAACTTTAATAAATATGAATTAGTTGTGTAGTGCTACAGACAGCAAAAGGATCCTTTAAATTGAAACAATACGACATTCATATCTAATGTTGGGCATTCCCTTGGTAGATGTTTCTTGCAAATCACATCTTTCAACTAGATCGAATATGGAAAATTGAGAAGGTTTTATGAGATATACATAATAGATTCGCAGTGAATATGAGTTCATTATTTCAATTAGGAAGAACCTCAAGTCATAGGTTTTGAAGCAGAGCAGAAGCCACTTATTTAGACGGAGGAAAGCATGTCGGTGAGCGTTGTCTCCGTGTCTGCGTGGGGCACAGTCTGTCACTAGTAACTGCAGCTTAGCTGCTCTCCTCCTGAAGCCCTGAGCTCTGACACCCTCCGCGCTCCTGCTTCCATGATACCCGTTTGCATTTTTGTGACTTAAGCTTGACTTCATCACTGAGAGTCATTCTCATTCCCAGTGGGAGGGAGAAAGCGGTGGAAATCATGGGTATTGGGCAGCACTGCGGGTTACCGTCAGACTGGCATTTATTCCACTTTTAAGTCTGGCTAACATATATGTGATTATAGAATAAAACTCTGTTGCAAACTAACAAGTGGCCAGGTCAGGAGGCAAAGTCTATATTCTTTTCAGCTTTGTATCCCCTCTAGTGTTCCTGCCTGGGAAACCTCATGGACAGAGAAGCCTGCAGGGCTACAGTCCATGGGGTCACAAAAGACTCGGACACGAGTTAGCGGCTGAACTACAGCAATGCACTCAAAGAACTGGTTTATTCAAATACAGAAAACCATTTTATAGCCTCGAAAATTGTTTTCTGGTCTAGAAATTTGTCTTAAATATTGGAGAAAGAAACCAATGCTGGACACATTTATCACTTCTTTGAAATGCTCTCTTGCCTGCTACCTCTTTGGCTGAGCTGGGGCTTTACATTGCGGTGGTCGTGGCATGGACTTGGGTACGGTGATTTTTAGCCAGTGTCTTCTGGTTTCCTTATCAGACATTAGTTCCCATCTGCTTTCTCTTCATAATGACCCATAGAACTTCTTTCACATCCAACCAGCACCTTCCCAATAAAATTCTGTGATCCCTGACATGATTACTCTTAATCTTTGAACTTCATTTTTTAACAGTACTAACAAAATCAGGGCTTGCAGTAACAGTAGCTGACTCAGTTATCCCTTTTTTTTTGTATATATGTATTATTTTAAAATACACAATTTTTCATCCTTGAAGAAATCACTCATTCTCTTAATTGTTCTGTATTACATTCTGTAGTGCAAGGATTTTACTTGTATCACTTGTCAAATTTGATTTCATAATTTCTTTTGGTGAGGCAATGTGGTTGAGTTTCCCCGCATCCTTACGCTACCCTAAGCTGTACCACTCATCTATATATTTCCTCCTGATGACTGTTAGAATGGGCACAAAGGATAATATGAGTGTAATATAAAATGGCAGTTAGAAGCATAGGCTTTGAGTGAACTCCAGGAGTTGGTGATGGACAAGGAGGCCTGGCGTGCTGCGATTCATGGGGTCACAAAGAGTCAGACACGACTGAGCGACTGAACTGAACTGAGCCTTGTTTAACCACTCTGAGCCTTGGTTTCTTCATCTGTGAAATGGAAATAAAACATAGTGGTGCATACTTCATGGAGAGCCTATGAAAATCAAATCATAATACATAAAAATCATAGTGTTCTGTAGGGGATAAACACTGAGTGTATGGTGAGCACTGCTTTCGTTTCCATTATCTGCCATTATCGTTGCAGACTTAACGTATCATTGCCCTGTCAGCATGATATACCCTGTGGTTCGTGAGCCCTTCTAGCTCTGACTTTGGCTTTCTGTGTTTTCTTCAGTAAAGCATCCAAGCTTCTACTTAAGTGGAAACGTAATAGCTATCCTTTGTGGGGTGTGCTTCTCAAGAAATAGTACAAAAGTGAAGAGTAAACTTTGAGAAACATCATAGCAATTTGACAGAATAATTTTATGTCCTTGAACCTAATAAATGTTGTAGGTTTTGTCTCATGGAAATAAATTAAAATTATTAGTTTTGTTTTAAATTATCCAAGTAATATTAACCTAAATAACTGCTGGTGCTCCTATATGTTGCTGTTGGGAGAAAGTTGTTTACAAGATGGAGAAGAGGTTATTTAGCAAAAAGAAATTATATCCCATATTGAGTCCAGGTTTCTAATTTTAGTCAATCTTAGCAGTTACATGATACATTAAAATCTAATTAAATCTGCTTTTTGATATGGTTGTGGTTATCTTTAAGAAAAAGATTTGGGACTTCCCTGGTGATCCTGTAGCTAAGACTCCACGCTCCCAATGCAGGGGCCTGGGTTCAATCCCTGGTCAGGGCACTAGATCCCACATGCCGCAACTAAGAGACCAGGCACAACCAAATAAATAAGTAAATACTTTCTTTAAAGAACTGAAAAAGGTTTTGTAATTGCCCCCATTCTGGTGTTCTTGCCTGGTGAATCCCAGGGACAGTGGAGCCTGGTGGGCTGCCGTCTGTGGGGTCACACAGAGTCAGACACGACTGAAACGACTTAGCAGCAGCATTCTGATATTTGTGTGAGAATATATGTGGAAGTCTCCTGATGTGGTAAATACGCCATCTATAAATGCACGTGTTGCTTTTTGTTAATAAATGTATTTAGCAACATTAGAATTAATAGTGTGTCCACATGAAATGTGGAACTTTTTGTTCTAGTTCTGTGAAAAATGGCATTGGTGATTTGATAGGGATCACATTGAATCTGTAGATCGCATTTGGTAATATAGTCATTTTCATAATATTGTTTCTTCCAACCCAGGAAGATGGAGAATATCTCTCCATCTGTTTATGCTGCCTTCGATTTCTTTCATCAGTGTCTTATAGTTTTCTTCATGCAGCTCTTTTGTCTCCTTAGGAAGGTTTATTCCTATTTTTGTTGCAACGGTGAGTGGGATTGATTCCTTAATTTCTCTTTTTGGGTTTTCATTGTTAGTATATAGGAATGCAAGTGATTTCTGTGTGTTGGTTTTGTATTCTGTGACTTGGTTAAATTCACTGATTAGGTCTAGGAATTTTCTGTATAAGTGGTGCTGGGAAAACTGGACAGCTACATGTGAAAGAATGAAATTAGAACACTACCTAACACCATACACAAAGATAAACTCAAAATGGATTACAGACCTGCATGTAAGACCAGAAACTATAAACTCTTAGAGGAAAACATAGGCAGAACGCTTTATGACATAAATCACAGCAAGATCCTCTATGACCCACCTCCTAGAGTAATGGAAATAAAAACAAAAATAAACAAATAGGACCTAATTAAATTTAAAAAATTTTACACAACAAAGGAAACTATAAACAAGGTGAAACGACAACCCTCAGAATGGGAGAAAATAACAGCAAATGAAACAACTAACAGGGGATTAATTTCCAAAATATACAGTCAGCTCATACAACTCAATACCAGAAAAACAAATAACCCAATCAAAAAGTGGGAAAAAGACATAAACAGACACTTCTCCAAAGAAGACATACAGATGGCTACCAAACACATTGAAAATGTGCTCAACATTGCTCATTATTAGAGAAATGCAAATCAGAACTACAGTGAGATACCCCTTCACACTGGTCAGAATGGCCGTCATCAAAAAGTCTACAGTAAATGCTGGGGAGGGTGTGGAGAAAAGGGAAGGAACCCTCTTGCACTGTTGGTGGGAATGTAAATTGGTGCAGTCACTATGGAAGATGGTATGGAGATTCCTTAAAAATCTAGGAATAAAACCAGCATATGACCCAGCAATCCCTCTCCTAGAAATATACCCTGAGGAAATCAAAATTGAAAAAACACATGTAACCCAGTGTCCATTGCAGCCTTATTTACAGTAGCTAGGACATGGAAGCAGCTGGATGTCCATTGACAGATGAATGGATAAAGAAGCTGTGGTACATATATAAATATTACTCAACCATTAAAAGGAACACATTTGAGTCTGTTCTAATAAGGTAGGTGAACCTAGAGCCTGTTCTACAGAGTGAAGTAAGTCAGAAAGAGAAAAGCAAATATCGTATACTAATGCATGTATATAGAGTCGAGATAGAGGGTACTGATGGAATTATTTGCAGGGCAGCAGTAGAGACACTGACATCATCCAGAACAGACTCATGGACACGGTGGGGGAGGGGAGGAAGGAGAGACTGGGATGTACGGAGGTTGCAATGTGGAAACTACATTACTATGTGTAAAATAGATAGCCAGTGGGGATCTACTGTACGACTCAGGGAGCTCCAACCAGGGCTCGGTAACAACCTAGACGGATGCGATGGGGAGGGAGGTTCAAGAGGGAGGGGACATATGAATACATATGGCTGATTCATAGTGATGTTTGGTGGAAACCAACACAATTACCCTTCAATTAAAAAATAAATTCAAAATTAAAAAAATAATTAGTGTAAAAAATGTTAATTGCAAACATTGGCTAAAATCATTCCAAATTAGCTTATCTTAATTTTAAATGAATTGATGATATTTGTCTTGAAATACAGGAATAAGATCCTATGAAAGCTTGAATGTTATGTAATAACTTGCTTATTAATGCTGTTATTTTGTATGTTTAAATGCATTATCTCCTGAATAACTGTAACTGGTTTTTCTGTCACGAAATGTTAAATCAACTTACTATTTAGGTTAAACAGTGTTTGCAATTAACATTTTTTACACTAATTATTTTTTTAATTTTAAATTTATTTAAAATAAATTTAAAATTAAAAAAAGCAAAATGGCTGTCTGGGGAGGCCTTACAAATAGCTGTGAAAAGAAGAGAAGCAAAAAGCAAAGGAGAAAAGGAAAGATATAAGCATCTGAATGCAGAGTTCCAAACAATAGCAAGGAGATATAAGAAAGCCTTCTTCAGCAATCAATGCAAAGAAATAGAGGAAAACAACAGAATGGGAAAGACTAGAGATCTCTTCAAGAAAATTAGAGATACCAAGGGAACATTTCATGCAAAGTTGGGCTCGATAAAGGACACAAATGGTATGGACCTAACAAAAGCAGAAGATATTAAGAAGAGATGGCAAGAATACACAGAAGAACTGTACAAAAAAGAGCTTCACGACCCAGATAATCACAATGGTGTGATCACTGACCTAGAGCCAGACATCCTGGAATGTGAAGTCAAGTGGGCCTTAGGAAGCATCACTACGAACAAAGCTAGTGGAGGTGATAGAATTTTAGTTGAGCTATTTCAAACCCTGAAGGATGATGCTGTGAAAGTGCTGCACTCAATATGCCAGCAAATTTGGAAAACTCAGCAGTGGCCACAGGACTGGAAAAGGTCAGTTTTCATTCCAATCCCAAAGAAAGGCAATGCCAAAGAATGCTCAAACTACCACACAATTGCACTCATCTCACATGCTAGTAAAGTAATGCTCAAAATTCTCCAAGCCAGGCATCAGCAGTATGTGAACTGTGAACTTCCTGATGTTCAAGCTGATTTTAAAAAAGGCAGAGGAACCAGAGATCAAATTGCCAACATCTGCTGGATCATGGAAAAAGCAAGAGAGTTCCAGAAAGACATCTATTTCTGCTTTATCGACTATGCCAAAGCCTTTGTGTGGATCACAATAAACTGTGGAAAATTCTGAAAGAGATGGGAATACCAGACCACCTGACCTGCCTCTTGACAAATCTGTATGCAGGTCAGGAAGCAACATTTAGAACTGGACATGGAACAACAGACTGGTTCCAAATAGGAAAAGGAGTACATCAAGGCTGTATATTGTCACCCTGCTTATTTAACTTATATGCAGAGTACATCATGAGAAACGTTGGACTAGAAGAAACACAAGTTGGAATCAAGATTGCCGGTAGAAATATCAATAACCTCAGATATGCAGATGACACCACCCTTATGGCAGAAAGTGAAGAGGAACTAAAGAGCCTCTTGATGAAAGTCAAAGTGGAGAGTGAAAAAGTTGGCTTAAAACTCAACATTCAGAAAATGAAGATCATGGCATCCAGTCCCATCACTTCATGGGAAATAGATGGGGAAACAGTGGAAACAGTGTCAGACTTTATTTTTCTGGGCTCCCAAATCACTGCAGATGGTGACTGCAGCCATGAAATTAAAAGATGCTTACTCCTTGGAAGGAAAGTTATGACCAACCTAGATAGCATATTCAAAAGCAGAGACATTACTTTGCCAACAAAGGTTCGTCTAGTCAAGGCTATGGTTTTTCCTGTGGTCATGTATGGATGTGAGAGTTGGACTGTGAAGAAGGCTGAGCGCCGAAGAACTGATGCTTTTGAACTATAGTGTTGGAGAAGGCTCTTGAGAGTCCCTTGGACTGCAAGGAGATCCAACCAGTCCATTCTGAAGGAGATCAGCCCTGGGATTTCTTTGGAAGGAATGATGCTAAAGCTGAAACTCCAGTACTTTGGCCACCTCATTCGAAGAGTTGACTCATTGGAAAAGACTGATGCTGGGAGGGATTGGGGGCAGGAGGAGAAGGGGATGACAGAGGATGAGATGGCTGGATGGCATCACTGACTCGATGGACGTGAGTCTGAGTGAACTCCGGGAGTTGGTGATGGACAGGGAGGCCTGGCGTGCTGGGATTCACGGGGTCACAAAGAGTCGGGATTGACTGAGCAACTGAACTGAACTGAACTGAAGTGATATTATGCTTCCCTGGTGTCTCAGACGGTAAAGCGTCTGCCTGCAATGCGGGAGACCTGGGTTCGATTCCTGGGTTGGGAAGATTCCCCTGGAGAAGGATATAGCAATCCACTCCAGCACTCTTGCCTGGAAAAATCCCATTGATGGAGGAGCCTGACAGGCTACAGTCCATGGGGTCGCAAAGAGTCGGACACCACTGAGCGACTTCACTTTCACTTTCAAGTGATGTTGTAAAATAATATTTCCTAAAAGTTATCTTCCATTAACTTTGTGAAAGATTACTCCTTTTATACCAAAAATGAAATTTCTCTTTAAAAACTCAGAAAATTTATCATCTTGACTTGTCTTTTGTTTCCTAATTATTAGACTTTTTAAAATTCAAGTTCTAAGGGGCCTATTAATGCATGCTGGCTAATTTCCAAAGTAAAGCATTGACTACATGAATTCAAGGTAATTTCTAACAGTTGCTGTTCGGTGTTTTCATTTTAATATGAGAATAAGAATGTCCTGTGATTTCATCACTTAGGAATTATTTTTGTGAAAAAACCTCTAAAATATTACTTTTACCATTTATCCCTGAGTATGTGTTATTTTGTTTCCAGAAGAACCTAATCATAGCAGATAAAAATACAAGTATTCAATGCTGTTTTCTTAATACTATTTTATAAAGAGATTAAAAATTGAAGTTTAAAAATAACAGTTTTTGCTAGGCCAGAGTAACTGTATTTTATTATCACTTTTAAATATATTGAACCTGTATATTTTCAACTACATTTTATTCTTTGATATAAATAGAATACATAATAAGCATCTGTGGGATATGCAGTTAATGTCATTTTTGAGGAAGGATCCTCATAACACACTTGGGCTTTGGCATTCTTAAATTATGAGCACTTTACAGCACTCATGGGATAAATTCCATATCTCCCAAATGTTTATTGTACATCTTTCATTTCCCTTATTTCCTATTTTCTGGATTAGCAGTTGTTTTGCTGTGTTGATGTCTAGTAATTTAGTAGAGGAGGTTCTTGGTTATTGATAAATAATCTGCTAAATTTTGATATTGTTTCCAAATATTTATATCACAGTATATTTGTTCTAACACATATCAATGTGATTGTGTATAACTACCAAGTTTTTCAAGCTGATATTTGAAGTATAATCATATGGTCAAAAATACAAGTGTCATCAAAGTTAGTGTAATTACCCACCTTTAAAATTCTCTCTCAACAGATTAAGAAATGGCTTCCTGTTCTAAACACAGTGATTGAAATGTTCTTATCTTTTTAATGAGCTTTACATTATGTATTAAATATAAAATATATATTTGATACCTTGTTATGCACTGAGCAATCCCCCCAAGTTAATCCTTTTGAAAAAGCTGGGTTTTCCTCCTTCTATATGAAGAGTTATAATTAAGAATTATGGGGAAAGATAATTATTTGAAATAATGATTAATAATTGTTAATAGTCATTGTTTCCTAAGGACCAGACATTGTCCCTAAAGGCTGTCATCAGCTACTTATTCTCACAACACATTGGCATACGTATTGTGACCATCTCCATTTTGTAGATGAGGAACTCAGAAGTATAAAGGCTTACTCTGTTTAGATAGACTAGCTACCAAGAAGCTGAGCCAGGCTTTGCACTCTTGAGCCTGCATTCATACTCTGGTTTCACTAGGACTATGAGGATGTAGGAAACTGAGACGCGTAGATGTCTGTGTATCAGACTAGACCAGGAGCCAGAGGCAGGGCGAGCAGGCGAGCAGCAGGGACGGACAGGGCCGGGGCCGGAGTCAGAGGAGCCTGTTACTAGTGCTCAGAAACCCGCCTGCTCCAGAATTGCATCCCACTAAAATTCAGTGCAAAGATTAAAAAAATTTTGCAATGTACAGAAAATGTATAAAGAATAAAAAGAAAATTTGTATTCTTTATACATAATAAATCCTTAAAATTAGTAAGAAATCACTTTATGTGTAAAATATTTAGAAAACTAAAGTGAAGCAAAAAATAAAAGTTAGAATTCTCTCTTTTTAAAAAAAAAAAAAATCAATGGCCAACAAATATACAGAAAGGGTTTCAACTGTTCAAATATTAAAGAGTTATAAATTAAATAGCATTTAACTCAGTGCTAATCTTATCAATTTGGGGTTTGGTCAGGAAAGTAAGTAAAATGCCTGCTAAACTTGGGCTCCTTGACTCCTGATTGCACTTTTAAGCTTATAGACATCTTAAGGGAATTGGAGCAAAGGTCTGTATAAAGATGTTTATCACAGTGTTATTTATGATATGAAAGGGAGGCTAATTTCTAATAATAAAGGAAATAATAGGGTAAATAAGTTCATTTGATGAAATTAGGCCATGAATTAAATGATGTATTTGTGAACTATATAATCCCAAGAGATGATGCTAATAAGAAATTCTAAGGGAAAAAAATCACTAAGAAAAACTACATTTAATCTATTTTCCTAGTTGAAAAACTTATATATGTTTGAAATGAAATTTAGCCTGTAAGTAGTGTTAACATTGGTTATCTCTAACAGGGAATAAAGGTTTATTTTCTATACTTTTTTCTATTTTCTCAGTTATCTCTATTTAATCACTAATTGATTTTATAAGAGTTAAAAAAAAATATGGCAAACGTAAAAAGTGCTTAATTGCTATTAGTGGGCACACATGTCAATATCCAGAAAACTGAAATACTTCAAAGACGTATTTGAGCTATCAGTAATCTTTTAGGAATTAAGGAAAGTGGAGGCCGTGGAAAGAATATTTAACACTGTATTGACCAGAGAAATATTAATACATTGTTTGCCACCTGAATATTATTGGTCAGAGTGTTTTAGTATTCACTTACATAACAAATTGCTAGCCTCAGGCATTATTTTCTGCAAAAATCCCCTGGTCAGTTATGTGTTAATAGGAAAGAAAAAATTTCTGCTTTAACACCTGCAGTGCAATAAAGTGTATTTACTTCAGTCTCTGACAGTATTCTAGAACTTCAAAAAGAATAGATAATCTGTAATCTTTTGAAAGAAAAATTATATATATATATCTATCTAGTATGTGTTCACCAAAACAATTTGGACAAGATAGAACTTTGTTTTCTGTTAAATTACCAGATTAGAGAAGAACTTTTGACTAAAGATTTTTATTTCACCATTTTCATTTAATATTCTTTTGCGCAAACAGAGAAATTGAAGACTGAATGATACTGCATTTAGGCTGAAATGGAGCTTTGGGTGGTAACTGTGTTGAGAGTATGAATGAGTGTGCTGCGGCCCAGGGCGGGTGCGGTCCTGGTGGCTGCCACACGCTTTGCTGTTGGTCCTGCACAGAATTCCAGCATCTCAGAATCTTTGGGAAGGTCGTAGCTACTCAGGAAATACTCCGTCTCCCTTGTGCTACTTACAGTAAATGGTTGAATATCTCAGGTTGACCAGCCCCTGGTTGTGGCGTTTGGTCCCATCACAGATAGCTTGTTTCACGGCAGATTTCACTCACCTGTCCACTGTGCCTCCCAGCAGAATGTAACAAGTATTTGAATTCCCAATAAATGGTAGGCTTTTATTCACAAGGAGCTCTTAGCATAACATAGAGGAAAAAATAAGATTTGATATAATACAGATTTCGATTAAATCATGGCTTTAAAGGACTGGCAAGGTGGCCTAGTAAATGCTAAAATTACAAATAACTGCTAAACAAGTATCAACAAAAAACAAGGCAAAAAATGCTGGAACCTACCAGAAATGATACCTTGAATCTGAAAATGAAGCAATCACAGTGAGGTGGTAGGAGGGGTGCAATCACAGTAAAATCACATCGCATACCTGCCAGGTGGGCAAGCCACAAACTGGAAAATAATTATACCACAAAAGTTCTTCCACAGGAGTGAAAGTCCCAAACCCCATGTCACGCTTCACAGCCTGGGGGTCCAACAATGAGAGGAGGAGCCCCAGGAGAAGCAGGCGAACCGCGTGCTGAAGGGCAGTGGGGTTTGATCATGGGGATTCCAGAGGGAGAGGGGGAAGCAGCACTAGGGGAGCAGCGATGAGCAACTGAAGAAGCGCCACTCCTGGGGGGCACACACAGGGCCCTATGTGCACCAGGACCCAGGGGGAGCAGTGATCTCCTCAGAGATTAGGCCAGACCTCCCTGCTAGTGCGGGAGGGGCTCCTGCAGAAGCCGGGACAGCTGTGGTTCACAGCAGGGACAGAGACACTGGTAGCAGCAGTTCTGGTGAGGACTTAATGGTGTGAACCTTCCCAGAGGCTTCTGTTTCCTCCCCAAGACCTCTCCCGCAGCCAACAGCTTGTAGGCTCCCAGTGCTAGGACCCTTCAGGCCAGAAAACTACCGGGCAGGAACACAGCCCGCCTCTCGGCAGAGGGGATGCCTAAAGGCTTCCTGAGCACATCCCTGCCAATGGAGGGATAAGACCCAGCTGCACCCACGAGGGGCAGAAGCCCTCCCCAGAAAGCCTGCCTAAGCCTCTCCGACAGCCTCATCTGCCAGGGGAGACAGCTAAAACAAGACGGACTATACAGCCCTGCAGCCAGTGGAAATGGAAACAACAGCCAGAGAGAATCAGACAAAATGAGATAGCAGAGGGACATATCTCAGATGAAGGAACAAGGTAAAACCCCAGAAGAACCACTAAATGAAGTAGAGATAGGCAGCCTACTAGAAAAAGAGTTAACAGCAATTGTAGCGAGGGTGAGCGAGGACCCAGACAGCACTGGTCTAGATCTTTATTCTAGGGTGAGGGGGAGGAAAGTGTCATTGAAACGTGATGATTTGGGATTTCCTCACGGTCCATTAGTGAAGATCTCCCTTTCTAACATAAGGGTTGCATGTTCTATCCCCAGTCCAGGACCTAAGATCCCACATGCCTCATGGCAAAAACCCAAAATGTAAAACAGAAGCAATATCGTAACACATTTAGTAAATACATTAAAAATGGTCGACACCAAAAAAAAAAAAAACAAACCTTTGAAAATCAGTAATGGCTTTATAATCAAATGGCACTGGCGGCACAGTGGTAAACAGGTCGAAGGGGGAGTAGCACTGAGGGAGCAGCGGTTAGCAACGAAAGCGCTAACCTGTACTCCCGAAGAGAGGTGCTGGTGGCCTGAGACCAGGCAAAAAGCGAGGAGGATGGTAGAGACAAGTGGACATGCGCAGAAAAGACCACGCTGCTGAATTTTCAGGACTTGTATTAATTGAATGTGGGAGTGGGGAAGGGGGAAGAGTCAAAGATAATTTGGACAGAAAGGTCACTAGTGGTAAAAATGACAAATATAATGAACAACAGGGGAAGAAATTTGAAAGAGGAATTCATTATGGATATGCTGAGTGTCATCTTTCTTTGGGACGTTTAGTATTCAGTAGGAAATTGTATTATACAGTTTTATTACAGAGTTTTGAAGACAGATTTGGGAGAAATGGTTTGAAAGTTGACATGCAACATGATGCTGATTGGAGTTGTCAGTAAAGTGAGACAAGAAGGACAAAAACAAATCCTGAAAACATCCAGGCACGTGTACCTGACGTCCGTGTATTTAAACCGGCATGCAGTTTGGTCTAGTTCACATTTTAACTAAAACGTAGCGTAGTTGATGTGTTGGAGAGAGGCAAGATGGAAACATGGCTGCTGCTAAGGATGGCTTTGCACTTGTCTGGGTAACAGTTGATAATAGCAGCGGAGGAGAAGTGGTCTGAAGAAATGTTTCACTGATAGAATCTATGGTTTGGTAATAACCCAGGCTGATGATGCTGATTTGAGAAAATGGAGGACACGGGAATGGAGTCACTATAGTTTCACGGCATCCAGCGCGCCTCCCTGTCGGACCACCTTTTCGTCTGTTCTGAAGCAGTCTGCCCAGTCTGCGTGTTACCAAACCCGACCGCCACAGGCCTGAGGCTCACCTTGTCTTCTGCCCTGTTATGGATACCTCTGTTCACTCTCTGTATACTCTGGAGTTAGCTGTTTCCTCTTCTTTGTGCCCAGGAGCCATTAGGTATTCTATCTTCAATGTTTCTAACCTAGTCCTCTTTGCTAGTTTCTTAAGAAAAAAATGAAACAGCAAAACAAAAACCTTTCTTTGAGCCGCCTCCTCCAGTAGTCCTATTTAATGCCTCTTTGTTTTCTCAACCTCCAGAAATAAATATTCAATTTCCATTTTCCAGTGATTCGGTGTCACTGTGGAGTAAGTATAAGTGGTTGGTCTAAATACACCAGTTAAAAGACAGTTTGGAAGATTTTAAACAGCATAACCCAACTACATGCTGTCTACAAGAAGCTCACTTCAAATATGATGGTATTTGTAGATTAGAAGGTTGGAAAAAGGTAAAACACAGAAACATTAAAAGAAACGGGGAAAGCTATAATAATGTCAAATACACTAGACTTCAGAGAACAAAAAATTACCAGAGACAAAATGGATATTACATAGTGGTAAAAGGGTCAGTCCACCAAAAGGATTTAGCAGTCCTTAATGTGTGTGTATCGAAACAACAGAGTTGCAAAATATGTGAGCCAAAAAAGAACTGAAAGAAGAAACACAAATCCATATTTATAGTTGGAGACTATTAATAATTGATAGTAAACTAGACCAAAAAGTATAGAACTCAACAATGGTAGTTTGTACCTTGAGAACCTAGAAAGAGAAGACTAATTCAAAGCAAGCAGAGGAAGGAATAAAGGTAAGGATGGAAACCAATATAATTAAAAACACTACACAGGTAATAGAATAACAAGAAGCAGAAGAGTAAGAAAAATGAAACAAAAAGCTATTTCTTTGAAAAGATTAATAAAATTAACAGGCTTGAACAAAAGAGAGGCAGGAGAGAAGGTGGGCATGCTTACAGGAGAGCACAGCAAATATCCTGGTGGTGATGGAGAGTCTTGGTGCCGGGGCTGTGAGTTGTGATGTGTCCCGAGGGGGACGGTGTTACCATGCTTCTTTAGGACGTTACCCTTGGGGACACTGGATTCACAGACTCACTCTACTGTTTCTTCCAACTCCATGTGAATATACAATTATCTCACAATAAGTTTAGTTATAATAATGTCAATACAGATAGCTCACGTCTTTTGCCCAACCAAATAAATTGGGTTTATTTTCTTAGTATTTAGTTTAAAGTTTTCCGTATATTCCATAGACAGGTCTGTTGTCATATTTGTTATTCACAAATAGTATCTTCCTGCCAGTAGATTGTATTTTCATTTCTTTCAAGCATCTTTGCTAGAGCAAACATTTTTCCTTTTTGGTGAAATTCAAATTATCTATTGTTTCCATATCAAGTGTGTTTTGGTTGTCGTATCTAAGAATTCTGTGTTTAACCCAAGTCATAAACATCTTATTTTCTCCTGATTGTTTTGTGTAGTATGTTTAGGCCTGTGATCCATTTTGAGTAAATTTTTATATGAAGTGAGAGGTCACAATTAATTATTTTTGGCAGATAGAATCCAGGTATTCTAGTATCATTGTAGAAAGACTATCCTTTTCCCATTAAGTTGCCTTTGCATCTTTGTCAAAAATCAGTTGGTTTCATTTGTGTGGGTTTATTGCTGATCCATATTTTTTACTTCTGTTTTTCTGTTAATTACTGAAAGAGGAGTGTTGATCCAGCTGTAACTGTAAAGTTCTCTGTTTCTGAAAAGCCACTTCAGAATGACAGATGCCTGAGACTGAGAATTAGCCATCAGTATTCTTAGGTGCGTGCTGAGTTGCTTCAGTTGAGTCCGACTCTTTGTGACCCCGTGGGCTATAGCTTGCCAGGCCCCTCAGTTCATGGGATTCTCCAGGCAAGAATAGTGAAGTGTAAGATACTCCAGGCAAGATCCCCTTCTCCAGGGGGTCTTCCCGACTCAGGGATCGAACCCACATCTCATTATGTCACCTGCATTGCAGGCAGATTCTTTCCCTTTGGCGCCACCTGGGAAGCCTTAAATTTCTCAGTTTTGCTTTGCTTGGCTGTGCTGTGTGGCATGTGGGATCTTAGTTCCCTGACCAGGGATCCAACCTGTGGCCTCTGCATTGGGAGCTCAGTATTAACCACTGGACCACCGGGGAAGTTCCCAGTGTTCTTATCCCAACACAAATGGCACTATTTTCTTTTAATTTATGGCAGGTGAGTCAGCTTTGCTTCTTTCCTGGTACTTTTTGACACACAGAGAACGTAATTCCAGTTATGTGTGTGGTTTGCATAGACATGATAATAAAACTGTTAAATACATTTGGCTTATGAGCTTTGAGGAACTAGTGAATTCCAATATGATCTTGGAGCGCTGTATCTAAAAGACTGTTTACTATTTGGAAATACAGTGTTTAACCCAGACCAGGAATTTTTTTTTTTTTTTTTTGCTCTTTTCTAAAATTCTTTCCATAGGTTGAATTTTTTCCAATTAAATGACTTTTTCCACTAATGTTTTGGACCCTAATAAATACATGGGACTAGTGGAAACAACCAAAAAGCAAATGATGTGCTTTTCATTTGATGTATTTGAATAGTTTTAGATTATTCCAAAGTATTAAACTTCTAACAAGTATTTACAATGAATGTTAAAATGCTTTCAATACATATATAAGAAGTTTTATTGTAAACTTTTTAGCTCTGTAACTAAGACCTCATCCTTTAAATTTTTCTGTTTATCAAAGCAATTAATTTATTAAAGACCAATATGTAAATATTTTCTAAAGTATGTGATTAAATTCACAGTGTTAAAACTTATGTTTCTGATTAAGAATTGAGGTGATTGAAACACAAGACATGTTATGTACTGGAGAAACACTGATGTGCCAGAGGCTGCCAGGCAGGAGGGTTCACAGCAGAACATAACCCCACCAACACCACTCTGGGTGTTAGGGATGGGAGTCACCCTTGTTTTTTGAGTTCTCCTTAAACGGTACAATGCTTTGTCGTCCCCAGTGTTAACCTTACCCAGCAGACCTGGGTCAACCTCAGTTTATGTCAGCGTTGTCTGGAGGAGTTTGATAGAACAGTGATGTCTTTACCTGGACGTAAGTGTGTGGGAAGACAAATACCACCCCACAACTTGGCATGCATAAAATGCCATCTAATATTCTCCAGGAAGACCGTGTCAGAGTCGGTTTCAGTCTTAATGGAACAGTGGGATGTCTTTTTAAGCTGTCTGGTTTAACAGCACAGTGATACGACTGTAAATCCAGTATCACCTTTGAGTCTGTGAGCCAGTAGAATAGGTTTAGGTTGGAAGGGACATAATTTTTGTCCTCAAATTGGAACTGTTATCTTCTAAGGCATGAAGGCGAAATGTTCAGGACTTACTGGGGAGTAATAGTTACATGGGGGTAAAGCAGTTGGCCTTGTTAATTAGCCTTTCATGCTCAGTCTCTCTCTCATCTCTCATCCTTGGCGTCTTTATTTCATGGGTCTCTGATTGTTTTCCTCTTCTCTAACTCCTTCCATAACCGAGGACGCCAGAGGCAAATTGAATATCTACAGCTAATTGCCCTAATAAGCTCTTTCCTAGTGCTCTATGGTAATTCATGTATGACATCATACTCCATTATTAAGTATAGCCTGTAATTAACCTAATTTGTATCACTTACATCAGTGATTACAGTGTGTGTCTTTAATAGGTGTCTGACCAGCCTTAAGCTTCTACCCTTATTTTCTGGCCTCTAGGGTCTTGGCCTAAGATATGTAAGATCTTTTATGGGAACTACTAGTACTTTAAACAGACGCCTGTAAATGTCAGCTTTTCTAGAGAAGTGTCTCTTGACCAGCTTTTAAGACATCTGAGATCACCCAATACACATACTGTGTGGAAATTCTATTATCTTTCCGACTTTTATAAAATTGTTTTAAGGACAGCATTGTACCATTAAATAAAATTTTCTCTGACCCATGATGTCAAGGTAGAATCCCGCCTTCCTACCTTTAGTTCTTCCCCTGACCTAAGTGTTAGGAAAATGATGAGCTTGCTTTAATGATGACAACCTCTTCCAGGCTTATAATTTCATAAGATGCTGTTTGACAAAGGCTGCTGATTCAACTAAGAAAACTCATCATTTTTTACACTCAGTTTAAAAGGGTGGAAAGTAAGAACTCTTCTACTACAAACTCTTAGGAAAACCTTTTTTCCACTCATAGGGTGGCACTAGTGGTAAAAGCCCTCCTGCCAATGCAGGAGACCCAAGAGCCCCGAGTTTGATCCCTACGTCGAGACGATCCCTTGGAGGAGGGTATGGCAACCCACTCCAGTCTTCTCGCCTAGAGAATCCCATGGACAGAGGAGCCTGGCAGGTTACAGTCCATGGGGTCGCAGAGAGTCAGACACGACTGAGCGACTGGGCACAGCACGATAGCGATGCGTGGGTTAAGCGTCGGCAGAGCGTATGGCCTTTTACTTCTTGTTTTTGCTTTTGGCTACTTTTAATTCTTCATCATAGGTTTCTTTACCCCTCAGATTTCTTACTCTTAATTTTGGAGTTTTAAATACTGAATTTGTATCAGAATTTAAGTACAGGAAAAGAAATATTGTTTGCCATTCAGCTTATCTTCTATATATACATTTTGTTTCTGAAATCTTCTTTCACTAAAATTTGCCTTCTCTAATAAAAATAATGCTTTTGTTTTCATTTTACTTCAGTCGTTTGTTGTTTGGTATTTCTGTATAATTTCATGTAATGATTTTAGCCAACCTACCCATCTCCAAAAGGTCCTTACTATGGCTTGAACTATAAATTGTATGTGGGGTTAAGAAAAAGCCCAGACTTTGAAAAAAAAAAATTTAAATAGTCTTATTAAGATTAAATGTTATGCTGCATGGAGTTTGTGGCGGAAAATATGGTATAATTTTTAAAAGATTTTCATTTTGAATCAGTAATCATTAAATCGACATAAACCCTGATTAAAAGGCAATAGAGACAATGTCAAGATGACTAGAACTTGGGAAGGAAAACTGAGCCATGGTCTGAGTAACCCCATCTGTGCTGAGCAGGTTCAGCTTTTACTAAAGAAAGAATCTGCCTTAATTAAGTCAGTGGGATTTGAACAGTTGTGTGCATTGCGTTCAGTCATGTCTGACTCTTTGTGACCCCGTGGACTGTAGCCCGCCAGGCCCCTCTGTCCATGGGATTCTCCAGGCAAGAATACTGGAGTGGGTTGCCATTTCCTCCTCCAGCGGAATCTTCCTGACCCAGGGGTTTTTCTGGCGTTATCTTGTGTCTCCTGCATTGGCAGGAAGATCCTTTACTGCTGGCGCCACCTGGGAAGCTGAAGTGTGAACAGTGACCGCTGTGGATACTCTCCAAAAGAGCTAACGTCCCCAAGTGTGAAGATGTGTCTCTACAGCCTAGGGTGGGAGGGATCAGTGCTACACGTGTGCTTTAGTGGGTGCCATGTTATCATCTTGATGGCCACTGTGTACTGTAGGCTTCGTTCATTTGTATCACCAATTTATAATTAAAGGGGTTTTATTTTATTTGAAGTAAATATTAAGAAAAAATTACATTTATCTTTTGCTTATAGGCTCTTAACAGTTGCCAAACCCAATAACAGATTCTGGGTTGCACTAAATGTTTGCGAAAGTTGAGTTAAAGTCACATTAAAAGTACTTCGTTTTATAAGGTTGCCATGTGGCATTGCTGTTTGCAGAGCACTTAAAACAGTGTCTGGCACATGGAAAACACTTCCTAAGTGTCATTAAATTTAAAAATAATGATAAATCCTAGCAAGGATCATAAAATTCTAGTTAAGACTGCATACCTCTAATAATAAAAATGATGAATAATATTACTTCTTCAAATTGAAAATTAATGGGAAATGGTTCTTTCCAGAGTCATGAGTCCCCACACCCCAGATGCCTTTTGCTCTGGTTTAGCCTGTCGTGGGGGGGCTGTCTTTTCTGTAGCTTGATGGGCTCCAGACGGGAGGAGGGCCCTGCCTCTTGCTGTTTATGATGAAAGTGCAGATCAGGGCAGACTGGTTCCTAAGGTGACTTTCTTCTTATCTTTGAGTTTTCACTCCCACTCGTCTTCCTGGGAAAATGCAATTTCAAAACAGCAGTCAGTGTGAGGTGAGAGGGATTGGTTTTCTAATCATACTCTTCCGCAGATTGTGTTGCTGGCGCGGGGAGTGGGCAGCTCCTTTCTGCACGCCCAGGGTCCATCTGGAGGCTTGCTCCCGGTGGGCCACCCACGCTTCCTGCTCCGCGGCCTCTTGCTCTTTGCCTCCCCTCCCTGTACCCGCTTCCTGCCTGCCCCTCATGGCACCCCCACCTCTGAGCCTTGCATTCTGCTGGTGTTAGGATGTAAAGGCCAAGGAGGAGGAGGGAGGGAGACAAATGAAACACAAGAGGAAGCTTTTTAATGGTTGGCAGCCATGCCTTCAGCCACTTTCCAGATCTTGCACAGTCTTACTGTTTCTTTTTGATCAGGGACACTGAAACATTGCCTCCCCTCACCCTGCCCCCCTTTTAAACCATTTAAGGATCTCTGGAGAAACAAGGTTTGACTGATTTCCTGGTACTGAGTCTGCAGCCACAGGTTTAACGTTTGCCTCCCAAACCCTGCATTCTGAAATTATTAAGCATCTACTGATACCAAATATTGTGCTTTATTTTGGGTATTTGAAGGATTACTAATTAGAACAGGGAACAACTTCTGTAGAAGGCTAGATGAAAACCAGTAGAAAAATTTTGTAGGTGTGGGCTTATTTTTAATCAGCAGTGGGAAAATCTTATATCAAAAATTATTTGCAAAATAGCTGGTTTAGGATCAGTGAGTGCCTTCATCCTAACGTCTCAGCAGAGGCTCAGCAGTCCTCCGCCAGTGGCTGATGGATGGGTTGCCTTCTGAGTGAGAGAGTGGACAAAAGGGAGGATACGGTCCAATACTAAGGTTGCACATCTTTGAAGTAACACAGATGACTGGATTCATTCCCATTAAAAACAACCACATCAATTGTTTTAACCAATAATGATCAGTTGTTTTAAAAAAATCAGCATACCTATATTTTTATATTGAAAATGATCATGGCCCTTCTGAAGCATGGTTGCTTTAACAAGTTTACACTTACTTTAATAAAACATTATTACTCAAAATATTTCTAGAATCCCCTCTTTGTAATTGTCGTTATTACTAGTGTAGGAGCGATGTTAGAAACCCTATTCGTGGCGGTGTAACCAAATCTTCAGAAAAAGGTTTTGCCTTTTTTTTGCCTGTTGTTTCTCAGGCTGTGTGTAAACCACATTTGGCTCTAGTTAGCAGTGTTAGTTACTTTCGTGAATTCAGCCCATCCTTAAAAGTGCTACTTGGTTTCTCTGGGAGGGATTCAAACAACCTGCCGTGGCTCTGAGTGAATCTTTTATATATAAATTTTGATGTCTTTGTTTTAAAAAGAATCCATTTCCTCACTTTCTAGTCACACAGACTCTATGTATTTTATTATGAATGTGTGGAAAAGTGTTGTGAAGTACCATACAACAAAGCCAAGACAATACACTATACTAATTGATGATGACGTTTTCTTCTGAAGTAGTACTTTGACGTAAAACTGGATTGCCTGAAAGAGAACCCAGTCTGATGGCTGTCCTTTTGTGTCTGAGTGAGTGTGGCAGTCTCTCAGTCGTGTCTGACTGTAGCCCCCAGGCTCCTCTGTCCATGGGATTTCCCAGGCAAGAATACTGGAGGGGGTTGCCATGCTCTCCTCCAGGGGGATCTTCTCAACCCAGGTATGAAACCCAGATCTCCCACATTGTGGCCGGATTCTTCACCATCTGAGCCACCAGGGAACCCCGAGAATGGGTAGCCTATCCCTTCTCCTGGGGATCTTCCCGACTCAGGCATTGAACCAGGCTCTCCTGCTTTACAGCAGACTTTTTACCAGCTGAGCTACCAGGGAAGCCCACGACTTGCTTGAGTTTTCTGAGTTTGTTTTCTACTTGAGCCATTTTAATTGACCACAGCCACCTGAGGGATGTGTCCCCTCTTACTGACACCTGGGAACGTATAGGAGCCTTGAGGGTGCCGTGAACAGAACAGTGCATTTGAAGGTCTGTGGCAACAGAGAGAGTTGGGGCCTGGCTCCGGGAGCCTCCATCAAAATAGCTGAGCCTGTAAACCGCCGGGCCTTCTGTTGAACGTAAGCTGGAGGTTAGAGGATCTGGGAGACAATTCGGTGGAATTCTATAAAAAACCTTGGCTTCTAAGACAGCAACTAAAGGGAAATGGTGAACCGAGTGAAATGATCCCGTCCCTTGGATTGCAAACCACAGTCCAGTTGGCCAGATTTGGATTTTCAGCTATAGCCCAGCTGGTGAACAGTTCAAAACTATTTTCGATCATGTGATCCCATTGTGGCCAATTGGGTGGTTTGGCAAACAGTGACATGGTAAATATCTCTTCACACAAATTGAACGCATACTGCATTTGTCCATGTGCAGCCCCTGCTTGTCTGTATTGCTGATAACATCTCCACATAGATGGATGGGTAAATTGTGTGTGTAGGTCCATACCTGGAAATTTATGCACAGTAATTATGTACTTTGATTCCTTCTAGGAAACAAAGTGGTAGGAATAATCTAGTTAAATCAGTTTCTATGGGGATTTTTTTTTTACTCCTTTTTTCATATTTCCTCCAGTTGTAAAAATTACAGTGATTACACATCATAAAGCCTATCTGTAATAAAACGCATCAGCTGGCCAAGGTTTTCATCGCTCACTCAATAATCCATTAATACAGCAACGCTGCCCAGGCATCTTTATAATACCAACTCGGAGGTAATTTTAATCAGCTAGACCAGCTGGTATTTAACAGCAGCTGCTGGAGATGCCACAAATATACTCAATAGCTGACATCTTTATTTGCAGTTTTTCAAGGGGAGAAGAGATTCTCCTGTGGTTACTTGTATTAAGCATTTAAAAGAAGGTGTAAAGTATACAGGGGTTTATATCTAAATGAGAAGGGGAAGGGATTAACAATGAAACAAAGGTGATAAATTCTATCAGGAGCAAAGGTTTGTGAATGAAGAGACTGCTCAAATAAATATACATTGCTTTGGGCTTCAGATCTTCTTCTGAGTTATATTTCTAATCATGGGTATCACTAGGAGTAAAAATGCAGTCTGCGTGTAGCATCCTAATCCTCTTTGTACTAGACCTGTAGTGTCTTACTAGGTAAAGCTGTGAAAAAGGATCCAGGTGTGTGAGAGAGAGGGCTGCTCACTTGGGGGTGTTCTGTCTCAGCCCCTGCTTGCTGTGTCCTTTTTTGTTGTTTTATGGAGATGTTTTATTAATGTTCAATTTTGATACTTCAAATGAAAAGGATCATCACCAGTATGTCCCGTCTAGCAGTAAACATGAAATGCCATTTCACATGGTAGTATGTGAGTGTGGGTGGGGGAACAGGCTTCAGCTCCGTGAAGTCAACAGTCGCAAACCCATTATAAATAAAAATTTAATTACACTTGTGGGAGCTTGGCTTACAAAGCTCAGAAATCCATAATGGAGCTTGCTGGTAATAAAGGCCTGATCTGTTTGTTAAACTCCACTGTTCCATCCCTTTCTTTGCCTTCTTTTATAAAGTGTTTGGACATCTCCGTGGAGTAAGAGCTGGTAAATGGAGCTGACTCTCTTGAGTTACAAAATGTATTTCCTTTACCTCTTTGGCTGTGCATCTCCCTTTTAGTTTAATAACCAAAAGAAAAGAATTAGGAAAATAGGAAAAGGCAAAGGTATTGTTAGAAAAATAAAAGTCTTTCAAAATAGTTACTTTTAATCCACATTTATAAATGAGGGTTTTGCATACAGATAACTTTGTATTCAGATGTGTTTGTGATATAAATGTCTAATACTTATGTGAACAGAAGCTAAGTGGATTCCATTTTCACAGGGAATTTCATGTATCATTTTTTCTAAGACTGATTTCAAAATTAAATATAAAAGAAGTGGATGGAGTTGTGGTCCTTGCACATTTGGCATAGAAATAGTTTTATCATTTCTGACTCTTATAGAGCAGTCAGACCTTTTTTATGCTAATAGTTCTTGCTGGGAAAGGAAGCATTACAAACTCCTAAAAAAGTAAAATGTATTAAATGTTTAATGTACTTCTATACTGAATTATCAGAGGTTAACAACATTTGTTGTAATACCAAGTCTTTTACAGTTAGCTTCATTTATGTGCCACTAAATTGTCTTTTTCCAAAGCCAAATAGTGATGTGTCTGTGTTGGACTATGATTGAATACTGAAAATTAAAATCCAGTGACAGAATGGATTACCGAGATAGCAATTTGAATTTTAAAATTACTTAGCAAGCATTTTTTCCTGTTATTTGTAGTGAAAACAGTCTGTTTAAGTTTGTTTAGTGTGTTTGACAACAGACAGTTTGATATATTGCTGGGCACAGCGGTAGGTTGGACTTGAGTGGTATTAGCTCTCCGTGTTTTGATTAATGGTAATTGTTTCGATGAAAAGGCATGTTTTACGTACAACTCATAGTTCTGGAAAGCAGAAGTCAACTTGCAAGATCCATAATTACTGTTCTGAGTTAGCATATAAAAAGGGCAAGGAGAACCTGCCAGAGTAGCACAGTAGGATTTTTTTGCTTTTTGCTTTGTATTGTAGTTAGAGGCTGTTCCTTATGTCAGAATATAAATCTTCTGTTATTTATCTTTTGTTCAGTATTTGAAGTTGATTTATGACACATTTCTGTATCCCATAATTTAGTTTGAATCCCACACTGAGGTGAAATTTCACCTGTCTCTAGAGTCGACTATAAAAGGAACTCGAAGCCACCTAGTGTAGTACAGATTACAATTTTTTCCTGATTTTTCTCTAGTATTGTCCTCTTGTTTTAAAAGAACGCAATTTAGAAAACAATTAAAAGGTTTATTTTAAAACTTCAGAGATTTCTATTGCTGTTTAAAACATTTTACATTTCATTAATGTACACAAACACAGGGGAAAATGATCATTTTTACTTGGAGAAAATAAAGCCTGCTTTTAAGGACCAGTTGTCCTCAGCCTGAAAGCTGTCAGCATACCGACCTCATAATGTCTTTCATTCTCACACTGGGTCTGTACACATATGTGAAGCAGACGCGTGTACACAGGTTATTGGTAGATAGAAATTAACTTTAAATGAGTGCCCTTCCCTTTAGCAAGAGCAAAGAAAAACTACTCTTCTGTAAAGATTTGAGAAGGGTCTGGGAGAAAATGCCCTTACATGTTTCACTGTCCATGTTTTAAGAGGGTGAGAAATTTAAGTTTTGTAGGTGGGAGGAAGCGCTAGGGGAGATTTCCTGCGTTACTTCTCTCTTTTGCTTTTGCTACTAAAGAAAAGAACTAGGTGGTATAGTAAGTGTAAGGAGAATAATCTGAAAAGTGGCAGGAATGGCAGCCGTGTTTCTGAAGCTAATGTTGAGGACCGGCATTTGCACAGCCTACCCCTGCTTGCTACTGTTCTAAAGAGAAGCATAGAAATGTTGAGTCTGTTGGGTGATTTCCTAAATGTTTATCCAAGAAGCTTAGTATGATATTTTAAAAATATTAGTCCTCCCTGATAGTAGCAGATGTCCTCCTGTATATCTTTTGTATAATCCATGTTCTTTAGTACATTTGAGGGAAAGAGGGGTGGGAGGTGAAATCTGCAATGCAGAAACTTGCGCTACTATTTCTCTCTAAAACGGAACGAATGATCCTGCTCTATAGTTTCCTGAATTGAAATGGATTAAATGCTGTTTGTCAGGTTGGATATTCCAAGCAGAATTAAAATTAATAAGTGGTTGTCTCATGCACACCTAAGCCTTTGACATAAAAAAGGGAGTATCATTTTTAAAAAAAATTCCCTCGTAGTGAATAGCTGTGTGTCACTGTGGCATCTTTTATTGAAAGGAACTTTATTTAAGTAGCATAAACTTGTTGGATGGGCTTCAATTAAATGATGATTTGTTAATGCAAATGTGTGGTGAATGACTGGTGGTACATCTGTCTCTTCATCCACAGGCCATTACTGTGCAGCGTTAGCACATGATTGTAAAAAAGGAGAAATCATTATATGCAGGTAGTACATATTCAATCAGTTCTGACCTTATGTCTCTGGTGAAATAAAAAAGGTATATAATGTAAATGATACTTAATCTGAATAACAACAACACAGCACTTTGAGTCTCTCTGACTCAATCTGTTAGGTGATGTGAGGTGACTGATATTTCAGTATTGATGGTTATTGGTGCCCCAGTGGGAAAAGGCTATCACTTGAATCCTTTGTCATTTTATTCCCCATGCACTCCTCCAACCAAATTGTATTTCAAGTTCTCTTTTCATTGTGTTTTTCTTCTTGAAAATGGTTTGTGGAGTTGCGGTGATGACCACCAGCATGAGCATGGTGAGCAGTGACAATTAATACAACAACAAAAAATTGGACAATTAGCTTCAGCTTCATCAGTGTCTAATGAGCCATTTGTCAGTCTTTTGGTGAAATAAACTACTCTATCTTAATTCTCCACTCTTGCAGCAAATAAATAAAAGTTATGAAACACCCGGGCACCAATAAAATATAATTTATTTCATAGGGCATGACAGAACTCTTTACATATCTAAAATGAACATGTTATTTACAAATGACTTGTGATACTCATATAAACCATGGATCTGCGTGCTAACTGCTTTCATTATAGAGATAGGCATTTTTTTTCTGATTGTTTAATCATTTAAATGTATCATTACTCCTAAAGGCATCTGAGTTAAAGTGACTCCTCCTGGTGTGCTTAACTCATGAGGCCAAAAAGAACTTCAGAAATGAGCTATTCTGCAGCTGAAGACATTAAGAATTTACTGGAAAGGACAAAACAATAATTTTCATTTGGGAATCTCTCAGCTCTTTACTGATTATCTTCCTACCCTCATTTATTTTTAGGAACCCTAGTTTCTCAAAAGTTTTTCATCATCACTAGATATCAATCAGACAAAACAACATTGTAAGCATCTTTCAAATTGTATTTTATACTAGGTTAAAAGTTGTAGTAATCACCATATGATGAAAATGTGACTTGAAAATTCACGTTGAAAATGTGCAGGGTCATTCAAATAAAAGCCTAATATTTGAAAAACAGTAATTAGTTATTTTAAACGGAACAAGAATACACAAAATGCTGCTCAGAGTAGCGTATACCTTGTTCTACAGTGTAAGCCTTGAGGGGATTCCCAAGTGGCCCTAGTGGTAGCGTCTGCCTGCCAGTGAGGGAGACACAAGAGGTGTGGGTTCAGTCCCTGGGTTGGGACTATCCCCTGCAGAAGGAAAGGTCAACCCACTTCAGTATTCTTGCCTGGAGGATCCCATGGACAGAGGAGCCTGACTGGCTAGAGTCCATGAGGTCGCAACGGGTCAGGCAGGACTTAGCAACTAAACAACAACGTAACCCCTGAAACAGTAGTGTCAGCGTCATCTTTGGAGATCACTAGAAATGCAGGTTCTTCAGTCCCTGCTAGGTCAGAAACTGTGAAAAGGGCTCAGAATGTATTTCAGTAATCGCTGTGAGTGTTTCTGATACACTCTAGAGTCTGTGAATACTGTAAAGTAAGGACACATTCTGTAAAGTAACTGAAGCGAAAATAAACTTTGTGAGGCATTCAGGAATCCCTTATGTGGATATGCATGTAATCCACAAGAAACAGACACCTTTCATCTTCAGAGGATTTCCATGATCCAGTCCGTCTCGTCTCCTTTTCGCCTTGGTTGGTTCAGTGCTACTTCTTCTCCCCTTTGCTTTCGTTTATCTGTTTCTCTACCCATTTTACAAGGTAATGATAGTTTTCAAGCAAGTTCCAAGTCATTCAGCTTGCCACTGTATCTTAGCTGCTAATCAGATGTTTTCGCTTATAGTTTGTAGTTATTGGTAGTATTTCATGGTCAGCTCAGTTCAATCGCTCAGTCATGTCCAATTCTTTACGACCCCATGGACTGCAGCATGCCAGGCCTCCCTGTCCATCACCAACTCCGGGAGCTTACTCAAACTCGTGTCTATCAAGTCGGTGATGCCATCCAACCATCTCATCCTTGATCATCCCCTTCTCCTCCTGCCTTCAATCTTCCCCAGCAACAGGGTCTTTTCCAATGGGTCAGTTCTTTGCATCAAGTGGCCAAAGTATTGGAGCTTCAGCTTCAGCATCACTCCTTCCAATAAATATTCAGGACTGATTTCCTTTAGGATTGACTGGTTTGATCTCCTTGCAGTCCAAGGGACTCTCAAGAGTCTTCTCCAATACCACAGTTCAAAAACATCAATTATTTGCATTCAGCTTTTTTTATGGTCCAACTCTCAATATTTGTACATGACTACTGGAAAAACTATAGCTTTGACTAGATGGACCTTTCTTGGCAAAGTAATGTCTCTGCTTTTTAATATGCTGTCTAGGTTTGTCATAGCTTTTCTTCCAAGGAGTAAGTGTCTTTTAATTTCATGGCTGCAGTCACCATCTGCAGTGATTTTGGAGCCCAAGAAAATAAAGTCTCTCACTGTTTCCATTGTTTCCCCATCTATTTGCCATGAAGTGATGGGACTGGATTCCATGATCTTCGTTTTCTGAATGTTGAATTTTAAGCAGCTTTTTAACTCTCCTCTTTCATGGGCAGTATTTGATTTTACCTTTTAATTTTAAATTTATTTCAAAGCTATTAATGGACAGTAGTCTCCTTAGAATGAAGAGAACAGACTTCTTTCAGTGCTAGCCTGGTGAGTCCATGAAGGAGGAGACTGGTGAATCTCTGGAAGGAGTAGGTCAGGTAATGCCAAATGGCTGATGAGGCATCATCAGGACTCGATAGTTCACACCTTCAGTCTGAATGATTCGCCGTCATTACCAGTAGCAGTAGATGGATTCAAAAAATGAAATTGAGTCAAAAGTGGAGAGTGGCAAGTGAAGTCAGGAAAACAGCTACCAGAAAGACTTTGACTTGGAGAGCAAGGAGATCCAGTCCACCCTAAGGAAATCAGTGTTCAATGCTCATTGGAAGGACTGATGCTGAAGCTGAAGCTCCCATACTTTGGCCACCTGATGCCAACAGCTGACTCTTTGAAAAAGACCCTGATGATGGGCAAGATTGAAGACAGAAGGGGAAGAGGGTGACACAGGATGAGATGGCTGGATGGCATCACCAATTCAATGGACATGTACTTGGACAAACTCCGGGAGATGGTGAGGGACGGGGAGGCCTGGCGTGCTGCAGTCCATGGGGTCACAAAGAGTTGGACATGACTTGGCAACTGAATAACAGCAACTTATAACGATACCAAAAGAAAAATTTAGGCTGAAGCTTGTAGGTAACTTATAACACCATTTTGAAAATTTAATTTAGAGTTGTAGAAAAACTCAGCTATGCCTAATTCTCGATTATTCATATTAAGAGGCAAGAGTAGTCTAAGAAGTGAATATTTAGTAAAATAAGTTTATAAGGAGTATTTCAGAAGACCAGATTATTTGGTACTAAGAGACTAAACTGAACTCACTGAGCTGTGTAAAGTTATCATTTAGCAACTGCCTTCAGGTGCTTGATCTCCTGTGCCCTACTAGGTCCTCTGTGAGGTCAGGAGTCTCAAAGAAGCCAACAGGCTTAACTAAGTACTTGAAGCTCATGGTTAATGGAGCAGTGTCTATACTTAAATCATCAGATTCCTGGGCCAAAGACCAACCTGTTCGAAAAGCATGTTTTTCTTCTGAAAAAATCAGAGAAACACCTTCAGGTTCTAAAACATACATGTAAAAGTATACTGGTGGGAAGGAAGTTCAAGAGGGAGGGGCCATATGTATACCTATGGCTAATCCATGTTGCTGTATGGCAGAAACCAGCACGATATTGTAATTATCCTTCAATTAACAATGAATTTTTAAAAACAATATATAGAGAAAAAAAATTAATTAATGGTTAAATTACATAAATTGTCAGCCTCAGTTCAGTTCCATTCAGTCGCTCATTCGTGTCATGGGGTCACAAAGAGTCGGACACAACTGAGCAACTGAACTGAACTGAACTGAATTGCAGCACGCCAGGCTTCCCTGTCCATCACCAACTCCCGGAGTTCACTCAGACTCACATCCACTGAGTCAGTGATGCCATCCAGCCATCTCATCCTCTGTCGTCCCCTTTTCCTCCTGCCCCCAATCCCTCCCAGCATCAGAGTCTTTTCCAATGAGTCAACTCCTCGCATGAGGTGGCCAAAGTATTGGAGTTTCAGCTTTAGCATCATTCCTTCCAAAGAAATCCCAGGGCTGATCTCCTTTAGAATGGACTGGTTGGATCTCTTTGCAGTCCAAGGGACTCTCAAGAGTCTTCTCCAACACCACAGTTCAAAAGCTTCAATTCTTCCGTGCTCAGCGTTCTTCACAGTCCAACTCTCACATCCATACGTGACCACTGGAAAAACCATAGCCTTGATTAGATGGACCTTTGTTGGCAAAGTAATGTCTCTGTTTTTTAATACACTGTCTAGGTTGGTCATAACTTTCCTTCCAAGGAGTAAGCGTCTTTTAATTCCATGGCTGCAGTCACCGTCTGCAGTGATCTTGGAGCCCAGAAAAGTAAAGTCTGACACTGTTTCCACTGTTTCCCCATCTATTTGCCATGAAGTGATGGGACCAGATGCCATGATCTTAGTTTTCTGATTGTTGAGCTTTAAGCCAACTTCTTCACTCTCTACTTGCACTTTCATCAAGAGGCTTTTTAGTTCCTGTTCACTTTCTGCCATAAGGGTTGTGTCATCTGCATATCTGAGGTTATTGATATTTCTCCTGGCAATCTTGATTCCAGCTTGTGCTTCTTCCAGCCCAATGTTTCTCATGATGTACTCTGCATATAGGTTAAGTAAGCAGGGACATATACAGCCTTGACAGACTCCTCGTTGTTCCTTGACTGGAATAATGGAACCAGTCTGTTGTTCCATGTCCAGTTCTAAATGTTGCTTCCTGACCTGTGTATAGGTTTCTCAAGAGGCAGGTCAGGTGGTCTGGTATTCCCATCTCTTTCAGAATTTTCCACAGTTTATTGTGATCCACATAATCAAAGGCTTTGGCATAGTCAATAAAGCAGAAATAGATGTTTTTCTGGAACTCTCTTGCTTTTTCCATGATCCAGCAGATGTTGGCAATTTGATCTCTGGTTCTTTTGCCTCTTCTAAAACCAGCTTGAACATCTGGAAGTTCATGGTTCACGTGTTGCTGAAGCCTGGCTTGGAGAATTTTGAGCATGACTTGGTTAGCATGTGAGATGAGTACAATTGTGCAGTAGTTTGAGCATTCTTTGGCATTGCCTGCCTTTGGGATTGGAATGAAAACTGACCTTTTCCAGTCCTGTGGCCACTGCTGAGTTTTCCAAATTTGCTGGCATATTGAGTGCAGCCCTTTCACAGCATCATCTTCCAGGATTTGAAATAGCTCAACTTGAATTCCATCACCTCCACTAGCTTTGTTCATAGTGATGCTTTCTAAGGACAGAAATTAACTATTCTGTGAAATAGACTAGAAGGTTTATAGATTCAAGTATATATAAAAATTAGTGTATATAACAGTAGATAGTGAATATATTCGAGGTGCTTACATATACTAACATGTTCAAGTGACTTCACGTTAATGGAGGATAAATTATTCAGTACATAGTGTTGAGATGAAGTATAATACTTGAGAAAATTTAGGTCCTTACTCCAGTCCATGTGTGCTGTGCTCAGTTGCTTTAGGCATATCCAACTCTTTGATACCCTGTAGACTGTAGCCTGCCAGGCTCCTCTGTCCATGGGGTTCTCCAGGCAAGAATACTGGCGTGGGTTGCCACGCCCTCCTCCAGGGGATCTCCCCAACCCAGGGATTGAACCGCTGTCTCTTTCATCTCCTACGCTGGCAGGCAGGTTCTTTACCACTAGTGCCACTGAGAGGGTGACAGGCAGGAAGGCCAGGGGTCTCCAGAGGGAGGAGATAGCCTGCAAGCGTCAGACATTTTTCTCTCTCTTAAGTAGCAGGAGGAAACAAACTAGAGATATTTTTTCCTTCTCTATACAAATTTAAAAGGTTTCTCTTAAAATACTATGTTGCCATAATGACACATGGTTTCACCTGAAGTTAACTATTCTCAAACCTAGAGATAACCAATGCCTTTTTTATGGAAATGTTTGTCTTAAATGTACTATGCATTTACCCCAAACTCTGTCTTCAACTCACTTCTGCCTCTTGGCTCAGAACCTACCTGACAGACTGTGTTGTTCCCCTAATCTATGTAAACGAAACTATTTGTGTGGTGATCTGCCCTTATGTGAACCATGAACTTCCTGATGTTCAAGCTGGTTTTAGAAAAGGCAGAGGAACCAGAGATCAAATTGCCAACATCCGCTGGATCATGGAAAAAGCAAGAGAGTTCCAGAAAAACATCTATTTCTGCTTTATTGACTATGCCAAAGCCTTTGACTGTGTGGATCACAATCAACTGTGGAAAACTCTGAAAGAGATGGGAATACCAGACCACCTGATCTGCCTCTTGAGAAATTTGTATGCAGGTCAGGAAGCAACAGTTAGAACTGGACATGGAACAACAGACTGGTTCCAAATAGGAAAAGGAGTACGTCAGGGCTGTATATTGTCACCCTGTTTATTTAACTTATATGCAGAATACATCATGAGAAACGCTGGACTGGAAGAAACACAAGCTGGAATCAAGATTGCCAGGAGAAATATCAATAACCTCAGATATGCAGATGACACCACCCTTAGGGCAGAAAGTGAAGAGGAACTCAAAAGCCTCTTGATGAAAGTACAAGTGGAGAGTGAAAAAGTTGGCTTAAAGCTCAACAATCAGAAAACGAACATCATGGCATCTGATCCCATCACTTCATGGGAAATAGATGGGGAAACAGTGTCAGACTTTATTTTTCTGGGCTCCAAGATCACTGCAGACGGTGACTGCAGCCATGGAATTAAAAGACGCTTACTCCTTGGAAGGAAAGTTATGACCAACCTAGACAGTGTATTAAAAAACAGAGACATTACTTTGCCAACAAAGGTCCGTCTAATCAAGGCTATGGTTTTTCCTGTGGTCACGTATGGATGTGAGAGTTGGACTGTGAAGAAGGCTGAGCACCGAAGAATTGATGCTTTTGAACTGTGGTGTTGGAGAAGACTCTTGAAAGTCCCTTGGACTGCAAAGAGATCCAACCAGTCCATTCTAAAGGAGATCAGCCCTGGGATTTCTTTGGAAGGAATGATGCTAAAGCTGAAACTCCAATACTTTGGCCACCTCATGCGAGGAGTTGACTCATTGGAAAAGACTCTGATGCTGGGAGGGATTGGGGGCAGGAGGAAAACGGGACGACAGAGGATGAGATGGCTGGATGGCGTCACTGACTCAATGGACGTGAGTCTGAGTGAACTCTGGGAGTTGGTGATGGACAGGGAGGCCTGGGTGCTGCGATTCATGGGGTCTCAAAGAGTCGGACACGACTGAGCAACTGGTCTGATCTGATCTGCTCTTCTTCAAGATTCAAGTTAATCATTTTATGGCCCAGGATGAACCATTTGGTGCCAAGATTATCCCAAAATACTTCTACTGGTGAGGGGCCTGGTGCCATTCTGAGTTTTTAGACATTCCTTTCTTTTATTAACAGACTGCTAGTGACTATGTAACATCCAGCTGAAGACTAGCAGGGGGATACTCTTTTTGCCCCCGTCTGATGCCTATGTCAGAAGCTTTCTTTATCTCCTTTATACTTTAATAAAATTTTATTACACAAAAGCTCTGAGTGATCAAGGCTCGTCTCTGGCCCCGGATTGAATTCTTCTCATCCGGGGGCCAAGAATCCCCGTGTCTTTGTGTGATTCAAGAACAACTTTTTACCACCTGGAAAGCCAGTCCATATGCAGAAGTTAATTCCGTAAAGGTTTAAAAATAAAAAGCGAAAGTGCAAAAAAAATAGAAAAAATAATTGAACATGTTAAGTATTCTTGGATATGGGACGACCTTTCTATGTATGATTTCAAAGCAAGAAAGCCATAAACAAGATTGAGTGGTTTTAGAAAATAAAAATGTTAAATGTATGGGAGAAAAACCATCAACTCAAGGACAAATAAACTACAAAAAGTATTTATATTATAGAGGATTCATGACATTAATATATTAAAATTTCTTACAAATAATTAGAGGGTAACAACTGAACAGTGAAGTGAGCAAATGATACAAACATTTAGATATGTGTATGTGTGTGTATATGCGTGTATTTACTAATAAACGTAGTAACAAATGTAACTCAGTGATCAAGGCCGCTCTAATTAAAGCAACAGGGATGTGTCGTTTTTGCAAAGGTAAAACCAAAATACTGTACCCTGTGTTGGGGAAGTTTCATGGAATGCTTTAATTTGATAGCTTGTTTCAAAATGCATTAAATTGTACATAAACTACGCTCTAGTTCCATTACTGGGCATCTATTCAAAAGCAGTAATTAATGATACACAGAGATTTTGCTTTAAAGATTTTTTGGCGATTATTATTTATGATACTAAAAATCTCTATAACTATAAGTGCCTAAATATGGAGGATGGGCTCAGTGGGTAAGAGTGCGCTATGGAAGACTGTTCAGCCATTTCATTTTTAAAAATTTGGACTTAGATCTTTTAATTTCATTTTTCATACTGAAGTATGGTTGACTTACAATGTCGTGTTAGTTTCAGGTATACAGAAAAATTGGTTTGATTATAAATATATTTTTTCAGATTCCATTCCCTACAGGTTATTACAAAATACTGACTATAGTTACCTTATGTAGTCACTTTAAATCACCCTTTAGAGAAAACTATCTGTTGACATTATGAGCATATTTTTATCATGGAATAAATGTGTTTGTATCTTAATGTGCATAGATTAAGTTTGGAAAGCCATAATCCACAGTTATTTCTGGGCTGTGAGATTATGGTTAACTTTTTATATCCTTTTCCTAATGGTTTTTTAGGTTTTCTGACACAAATACATTTTATTTTTGTAATAAGGGAAGATAATTTAATACATCTTTGACATTAGTCGATACATACAAAATCATATAAAAGCGATTGTTTTAAATGCAGATCAAACATTTACTTTTAATGCACTAGTGGCTCAGTCCTGTCCGACTCTTTGTGACCTCGTGGACTGCAGCCCGCCAGGCTCCCCTGTCCATGGGATTCTCCAGGCAAGAATACTACAGTGGGTTGCCATGCCCTCCAGAAGATCTTTCCTACCCAGGGATTGAACCCAGGTCTCCTGAATTACAGGCAGATTCTCCACCATCTAAGCCACAGGGAAGCCCATTTACCTTTAACTGAACACTTGTTAGGTGTTGGTGCTAACTCTAGAAATACAGTTCAAGGAATTCATCATAAAAAAGAAGATGTACAAGTAAACACACATGAATCTGAAAGACTTGTGTAGTGAGGGAGGTAGATGTGCTGGTTGCTCGGAAGAATGGTCATCTGGGCTTCATGGCCGCCAGGAGGCAGACTGAGCAAGAAGAGACGTTAGAGCAAGGTTTTGAAGAAGTTCCTGGGAAATCTGGGAGAGGCGGGGCGTTTCTGTGGTGTGTAGAGCTGGTGAAGACAGCATGGCTTTCAGCCTGCGGTTAGGAAAGACTAACATGTAGTCAAAGCTGAGTCTCAGCAGGAAACTGCAGAAGGTGTTCATCAGATGACAGTGCAGGGAGAGTTGACCGGGCTTGCTTACTAGAAAGATCCCTGTGGAGCAGAATGCACCTGATAGGATGGCGGACGGAGACAGATTGGAAAACGGATGGAGCGTCAGACCAGGATGGCAGTGCACTGCCAGTGTGCGTCTGGCAGTGGAGTTGCAGAGTGAAGGCTGTCCACGAGTCGGAGCAGGATGAACCCCAGTCCTCCGGCATTGGAGGCGGGGAGAAGGAAGCTTTAGGGCGAGGTGCCGTTTACCCCCCCAGGTACAGGAAGAGAGAGGAGTGGCAGGGAGAAGGGGGTGCCATGATGCGTTTTGTGACAGGAGCAAGTTGAGTTGCCTGTTCTAATCTCTTACAGTAATGTATTATGATTTCCTACTGCGGTTTTTGGCCTTTCCCAGTGGCTCAGTGGTATTGAATCCACCTGCAGTGCAGAAGGCATAGGTTCGATCCCTGGCTCATAGAAGATCCCCTGGAGGAAGGCATGGCCACCCACTCCAGTGTTCTTACGGGGAAAATCCCATGGACAGAGAGGAGCCTGGCAGGCTGTGGTCCGTGGGGTCACAAAGAATCAGACACGACTGAAGTGACTGAGCATGCATGCACTGCAGTTTTCAGCTTGAATGTTCCTTTTACAATTATCTGTAATGTTCTCTTAATATCTTCCCAGACACTTTGCTTCATGTAAATGTGGTGGTTTAAAGGTCTTCATTGATATACCATTTATTGAAAGGTACTGTAAGATAGTGGTTTAGAATATGAACTCAACTCCACCACTTGCTCTGTGTGACCTTAGGAAAGCAGCCTGCAGCTCTAAGCTGCAGTTTCTCATCTGCAGAATGGGCATAATTCCTTTAAAGATGCAGAGTTGAATGAAGGGTTCCATAAGGATTTCTCCTGCTGGCTCAGACGGTAATGAATCCACCTGCAATTCAGGAGACCTGGGTTTGATCCCTGTTTCGGGAAGATCCCCTGGAGAAGGAAATGGCAACCTTCTCCAATATTCTTGCCTGGAAAATCGCATGAACAGAGAAGCCTGGCAGGCTACAGTCCGTGGGGTCACAAAGAGTCAGACACGCCTGAGTGACTGAACACACCAGCTCACATATAGAGCTGTCACCACAATAATCACTCAAATAAATGTTAACCAATGTTATTTTATTTTTACTTAAGACAGCTTATGGGAAAATACAGTTTTATAATGGATAAAATATTGAACATATTTACACATTTGTCTAAAACTAAAATGATAATATATACTCACTGTGCAAAACCAAGAGAATTCTGTACACATTAATGTGACATTTTCAGAGACTTGTAAGTTGAAGAGTCCTGTGCTTGTAGCCCAGGAGTCGATCTGTAAGGAGGTGATCCGTGGTGACTGATTAAACTAGCACAGAAGCAGCAGGGGACGGGTCCTGGCACTCTGGATGACTGCGAGGAGAAACACTGTTAGACGCACACCTTCACTTCAGGAGTATTTTTGTTGTATGAAATTGCTTAGATCCCTGGCAGAGAAACTGGTTACGCCTGTCGCTGACTCCGCCTCCACTGGAGTGGTATGTTCCCATCGGCCTTTCAGCTCTTCTGGGTGAGTGTGGGGCTTCCAAAGGAGAACACCCCCGAGTTCTGGGCAGATGGATGCCTCATCCTCGGCTTCCTGACCTGACACAGGAGCTCATTGTGCTCCCGTTACGGTGACAGCGTGGCCTGTACTTTTCCTTTGCTGGACGTTCGCCGTCCCCATCTGCTTGCGTCCGTCAGGTGTTAGCGCCGTGGCCAGGGAGCTTGGACTTCGCTTATCTAGAGCCCCAGCACTGCAGCTCCCTGCCTCCGTTAAACACAGGTTTGCTGTTTGGGGGTCTCAGACCCTCCGTTGCCTGAAAGGCCCGTTTGCCCCGGTGTGGCTTTCATGTCCAGGAGTGTAGACTTTCTGATCATTGCTCATCGTGAATTTCTCAAACTGAAGGTTTGCAGGCAAGAACCGGGTCTTCTGCCTGGTGCCCTCTGGTCGTGATCCAGCCCCTGGGTGGAGGGATGCACACATGCTGTGGAAATAGAAGGTTCTTTCCCCTCCACCGAAGGCGCCACGGCTCCAGCTTCCGTCTGGGAGTCCTGGGCTGCCCTCAGGGCCTGTCAGGAAGTGCACGGTGGGAGCTGTTACCATCCCACTAGTTTCTGGAACAACCAGCAGATTTGCTGTTGCTAGCAACTATTTCAGAGCTTGATTTTTTTAATAGTAAATAAATAGATAATGTTCTTCTCACATTAACATGCATTCCATTTTAAATTTTAAGTTTCTTTTCTTTAAAATTGATTCTTTTAGCCTCTGCTGCAAGGCCCTCACCCAAGGCCCTCACCCATTTCCTCTCTAACATTAAGCAGTGACCAACATCTTTGCCTTTTTTTCCTTAAGGTGACCTCATCCATGATTAAAAGGATTGTCTCCTCAGTTCTCTTAGGTAAATTCACTGCAGATGTCATGCAGGATACTATAGGTGGTCAGTTTTCTGCGATGTGGCATGTGTGTGGGCACACACAGCCCCTTTTTGCTGTCCTAGTTACACAGGACACCGGAAGGGACCTGATGCCAGTGTGTGATAATCAGTGTCTACTAACCATGGAAATACGAAGGGCGGCATAGATGACCGCTTACTAATGGTCAGATTCTTCTCTTCAAGTGGTCTGTTTTGACACACCAGTCACTGAGTGGCTTTTCAGAGAAAGCTTAGCTTGATGGGTCGTCACATAAGCTATTTGACATTTGTCCCCAGTCAGACCGGATGCCACATGAAAAATTTACTCAGGCAAGAGGCTCCTAGGAATAAACAGTTCTCCAGTGTTGCTCACAGGGGACTCTGCAAGGTGAGCGGAACTTCAGCTTGTCACGGATGCACTGTTCTGACAAACATAAGTAGATGCTAATGGCTAAATCGTGACAGAATAAAGTCCCACAACCATATGGCTAATTGCCACAACAATATCTTCAGTGTTATTAATCAAGTTTTCATAGTGTGCCATGATAATTGGAATAATTAGAAACAGCACAGGCCTTGCTTGTCTCCACCGCACGCTCTGCAGAGACGCCTCACACAGCCACCGTCGCACATGCAGTGCTGCATCGTTCAGTGCCCTCTTTTCCTCAGAAATACCTCGGTTAGTTAGTGAGCTAACTGCTTGCCGTCGGTGCGTTTTGTGCGAGCCTCTGTAGAAGCACACATATCTAAGCGAGACCCCCAGCCCCGCGTGCGTCCTTTTAAATAGGCAGTGTCCCTTTAAGGCGGGAACAGAGGTCTGCCCGGCTTGGATCTTACAGTTTGAAAGATGAATGCATTGTACACTAATTTGGATGATGGACATTCATTTTTTGGTCATATATTTCCCGTTTTAGCTAATTTAGTTAAGAAAATGAGGAATTAGAAAGCAATTGAATAAATTACGAGATGTAAGTATTTGCATAATTTGTTTCAGGCAAATAGTATGTAATAGTGCTCCCAAAATGAATTATTTTGAGCGTGTCTTTCAATTATGGATGAAGTAAATATTACCATCTTTAATATCACAATTGAAACTTATATTTTCACGTTGCTAATATGGAAATATACTCACTTCAGTCATTTATAAGCTAATTCCATGCCTTCATCTTAATAGTGGAGCAAGAATTCATTTGTCCGTGGCACAGCCCTCTAATTAAGAGAGCTTCTCAGGCTGCTTTGCTTTGTGGGGAGGTGACTGGACAGGAGAGACACAAGATTGATGATAACCAACTCCTTGGTGGTGAAGCATCTAGACAAGCAGATGAAGGGAAAGTAGCTGTCTGTTGTTCTGGGGCTTCTCTGGTTTTGAATCCAGAAGTCGTATCTTTGAACCCTGTGCCGTCTTGGTTTTTCTCTTCCTCGCCCCTTTCTGTCCTGTTGCATTCCTTAACTAGAAAGAAGTCTTACTACATATTTTTTTTTTAAAGTTTGAGGTATTCTTTGGATATTTCTTTGGTGAAAAAGTACTTCCCCAAATCTCAAAATGAAAGTAACTAATTAGAAATACTATTTCAGTATAACCTTAGGGTTACCGGGGCCAAAAATCTTTGCCTCAGTGATCTCTGAACTCCACAAAGTTAAAATCAATGTGTCACCCAGTTCCTTTGATTTAAATGAGTCTTCTCTGTATTTTTTCTTCCTTTCACTCTCTCTGGATGGCATGAGAGGCACAGAGTAGAGACTGCATTAGGATAAGAGCAAAAAATCTGAGTTTTTTTTCTTTCAGTCAATTCAGTTAATGATTATATACTCACTTTGTGGATAAAATAATTTAGATCTTTTACTCCTTCCTCCTACTTTGTCTTTTTACTAGTCATTAGATAGGAGGTTGACAAGGAACAATGAAACTGTTCATGTTGGTACTAACATTTATCATAAAAATTTTGGTATAGATTAAAATATTAAAGGCAGAAGGCAGAGGCACCAGATATCCAATCACCAGCCATTAGTTGGATCTTAGAGGAAAGCAAAGGAATTCCAGAAAACCATCTACTTTTGCTTCATTGACTACACTAAAGCCTTTGACTGTGTGGACCACAACAAACTCTGGAAAATTCTTTAAGACATGAGAATACCAGATCAACTTACCTGTCTCTTGAGAAACCTGTATGTCGGTTAGGAAGCAACAGTTAGAACCTTACACGGAACAACTGACGGGTTGAAAATTGGGAAGAGAGTGTGACAGTGCTTACTTCTCTGCAGAGTACATCATGAGAAATGCTGGGCTGGATGAATCACAAGATGGAATCAAGATTGCCGGGAGAAATACTGAAACCTCAGATGTGCAGATGATGCTGCTGTAATGGGAGAAAGTGAAGGGGAGCTTAAGGAGCCTCTTGACGAGGACGAATGAGGAGACTGGAAAAGCTGGCTTAAAACTCAACATTCAAAAGACTAAGATCATGGCACCCAGTTCCATCACTTTGTGACAAATAGAAGGGGATAGATTTTATTTTGGGGGGCTCCAAAATCACTGTGAACAGTGACTGCAGCCATGAAATTAAAAGACGTTAGCTCCTTAGAAGGAAAGCTATGACCAACCTAGACAGCACATTACAAAGCAGAGATATCACTTTGCTGACAATGGTCAAAGCTGTGGGTTTTCCAGTGGTCATGTATGGATGTGAGAGTTGGACCATAAAGAAGGCTGAGTGCTGAAGAATTGATGCTTTAGAACTGTGGTGTTGTAGAAGACTCTTGAGAGTCCTTTGGGCTTCAGGGAGATCGAACCAGTCAATCCTAAAGGAAATCAGCCATGAATATTCATAGGTAGGACTGATGGTGAAGCTTCAATACTTTGGTCTCTTGATGTGAAGACCTGACTCTTTGTAAAGCCCTGATGCTAGGAAAGATTGAAGGCAAAAGGAGAAGGGGGCAGTAGAGGATTAGATGGTTAGATAGCAACACTGATTCAATGGATGTGAATTTGAACAAACTCTGGGAGATAGTGGAGGACAGAGAAGCCTGGTGTGCTGCAGTCCATGGGGCTGCAAAGAGTTGGACACGACTGAGTGACTGAACAACAACCAACTACAAAAACATTAGGCCAATGTTTAATGGTTTAGTATGTTAATGTTCTAAAACGAAGCTTGAGTTACATGTAGATGTTATTTATTCATGTCTCGCTTTAAATAAGGTGTCATTGTGTTCTTCATTTAAGCTTCAGATTTATCCTTTGTATCGATCAGGATGCACTTGGCAGCAAGCTAATAGTAAACCTACCTCAGACTGGCTCTAACATTAAGGAACTTAATTATTTCACACAGCTGAAGTCTAGAGGTACTGCAACTCTAGGGGCTCAGTTGAGAACTCAAGTATTTTCTCTATTGACCTCATTGTCAGTTTCTTAATGTTCATTCTCTTGTAATCACAAATGAGCTACAGCCTTCCTTGTTCTAACCTAGCAGGAAAGACAGAATGAATCTTCCATCAAATACAAAACAATAATTCTTCTCAGTCTAAATGTTCCAAATTAGATCTGTGCCTACCCCAAGCTGAGAACAGTGTCCAAGGAGAATATCATATATTGTTTGAAAAGTAGTGAGAGTATTAGTCACTCAGTTGTGTCCGGTGCTTTGTGACCTCGTGGACTGTGCCCCGTCAGGCTCCTCTGTCTGTGGATTTCTCCAGGCAAGAATACTGGAGTGGGTAACCATTTCTTCTCCAAGGGATCTTCCCGTCCCAGGGATCGAACTCAGGTCTTTTGCATTGCAGGCAGATTCTTTACCATATACTGTTTCCCTTCGACTGATTGGAGTCTGCCTTTAGAGCAGTTGTTCTTAAACTGTGGCCTCTGGACCACCATTGTCAACATTGCCTGGGAACTTGTTAGAAATGAAGATTCTCAGGCTCCACCTTGGACCCACTGGATCAGAAACTCTAGGGGTGGAGCGCGACCATCTGTTTTTTTAAACTTTCTATCTAATTTTGGTGCCTTCTGTGTTTGAGAACCACTGACCACCAGAGCAAGGGATGCTGTCAGCTTTATTCTGAATAAAGTTGGGAAGATGTGCACAGCTGAACTAAATTAAGTTCCTTTAGGAAGAAATGAAGCCAGATTAGATTCTTGGTGGCCGGTCACCTTCTTTGTGCTTTAAAACTAAAATAAGTATATTTTCTCTCTTGCAAAATTAAGTGAGACGTACTTCATTTGTTGTGAAACTCAACTATTGAATGTTGCAGACAGTGCTTTTTATCCACCTAATATCCATTTGCCTTTCCTTCCTTATTAAAATGAATCTTATTTAGAGCTTGTTGGATATTTTCATTTTAGGGATGATACTGCACCTGCCTTCAGGTGTACAGTGTGACACAGTTCTGACCAATTATAGTTAATCTCCAGTTGATAGGGATTAATTTCAAAGGTTTGCTTTCCTGACGTAGGCCTCACGCTTTTTGTCACTTTCTCTTTCTTTCCTATGTGATGGCTGTACAATCAGCAGCCATTTTGCATCCTTGAGTGACCGCCAAAGACAGTTTCAGAGCCTGTGGCACTGACAGCTTGAAGCTGTAGTAGACCCAAAGCCAGCAAACACATACTTCAGCCTTGTCTCTCCAGAGAATAAAATAAATCTTGTATTGAAGACACTGTTTAGCTTTTTTCTTATTTGCAACCAATGCAGTTCTCATGGGTTGAGTAACATAGTGTAGTTTCCATAAAAGTGGAAACATGTGGCTGTCCTGTTTCTACACTCTTTCCTCTGTTTTCTGGACGTGACTTACTGCCCATACGGTTACAAGGCTAAACCCGCATGCTTTAGGCTTGAATCTCCCCTCTCCAGGTCTTAAGTACCTCTGGCAAGTTATTTAAATTCATTAAGCCATAGTTTTCTGAAATGTAAAATGAGAATAATAATAAATCATTTGGCTGTTAAAGGGATTAAACATGTTAATGGGTATATGCCATCAGCCCCATGCCTGACACATTGTGAGCTTTGAAAAATTGTGGCTCTATGCTGTTGAAGTTCTTTGAAGATGGAAACTGACCTACATCTGTAAGTATTATACTGTTCATCAGCATAGGAGTCAGAGAAGGCAGTGGCACCCCACTCCAGTACTCTTGCCTGGAAAATCCCATGGATGGGGGAGCCTGGTGAGCTGCAGTCCATGGGGTCACGAAGAGTCGGACACGACTGAACAACTTCCCTTTCACTTTTCACTTTCATGCATTGGAGAAGGAAATGGCAACCCACTCCAGTGTTCTTGCCTGGAGAATCCCAGGGACGGGGGAGCCTGATGGGCTGCCGTCTGTGGTCGCACAGAGTCGGACACGACTGAAGCGACTTAGCAGTAGCAGCATAGGAGTAAGGGCATAGACTATAAGAAAAGAAGTCAGCACAGGCCTTACTTTGTTACAACACTTATTTGGACCTTTTACGAGCAGCTTGTAAAACTCTTCTGAGAAGATTATTGTGCCAAAAGAAGATTTCCAGTAAGTATGAATAGGCGTTTGCTTTCTTCTGTCCAGATAACACCTGAACTCTTGTTGTCTTTGGGGAAAATTATCACTTAAATTCTCCAACATAATTTGATGTTCTTTAAAATCCAAACTGGCTTTTGTAGACCTCTGAAAGACCATTGTGTGGGTGCTGTACTGGACCAGGCCGGACCCGTGCCTCTTCAGTTTTTGTGTACATAATTTAAAATAGTTAAATGTTCAAGTGGGCATTAATACTTTTTGCTGGTTAAAAAAAAAGTAGAGCAGTTATTATCAGGGAGTTCCTACACAAGGAACTTGTTCCCGCACTTCTGTCCGTTTTCTTCTGTTTTTCTCAGTCCGGGAATTGTGGCCCTCCTAGGTAGAGTCCTAGACGGGTCCTTCTCACCGTAGTGTAGAGCTGCTCACTGCACTAAACTTACTCAGGGCCTCGTGTTAGATAAGGCCATAACTTGTCAATGTATGCTTAGTAATACAACCCATTGCAATTGACTAATATACCATTTTCAAAATGATCTTTTAAGAAATAATTATTTTTCTCATCTTTTGGGTATATATACTCAGATTTCAAGGCTTAGGCCAAATTCAAATCTCTGTCATCTTATTTTGATTAAAAGGGTACATGGATAATTGATTTTATAAAGGTTTTTGTATTATTCCTAAGCTGACTGGCTTATCTGTGCTTTATTTTATCTGCACACTTTTCCTCTAAGATTCAATGAAACATTTGCTTTAAATACACAAAGTCAGATCACTTTGGAAGGAATAAAAAAAATTATCAGCTCTAATTATCTATTTCAATATCAAGCTCAGAAGAGCTCAAAGTGTTCAAAGGAAAAACCCTTTGGTACAAAGGAAAAACCCTTCTCCTAAACCCTTTTGGTACAGTTCTGTATAAAAAATGAAAACCTTTATGTTAACATAACATAACCTTTATGTTATGTAGAGATTTACATCAAAAGCTGACTTACCAAGGTCTCAGTGTTTGGATTTAGTAGATCTTTAAATCAAAGACCAGATCCCCTTATCCTTAGAACAAGAAAGGTGTATTTACTGTTGTAAATGAAATTATATTTAAGAATTAGGCTTTTCTTAAAGGTGCCAATTAAGAAATAGAGTCTTCAGTTTTATGCGTAGGCAGTTCTAGAGTTTACTCCTGATCCCACCACTTTCATAGCTCTGTAGGTGCTTCATTTGTTAAATGAAGGCATAATGGTTACCCCCTCGAGGATGGATGTAGGTTTAAAAGAAAATGAGTTCCATGAGGTATCCAGAACAAGTGTCTTCAATAAATGGTAGTTTGTATTAATCACCAACGTCTATACAGACACCAAGAATTAGCATCGATTGGAATTTCTAAAGCTGCTTTGGATGATGAGTAGAAAATACCCTCTCTAACTTCCCAGGGGCTCAGAAAGTCCGTATTTATGGGGCAGGTCTTACCCGTTTCTGCTTTTCAGTTCTTCGGCGACCTCACCTGCGGCTGCTTGCTCTCACGGTCATGTCCCTAATCTCGTTTGCAGTAATTGTACCATCAGAAGAGCCCTCACCTCAGCCATGCGTCTCTGTGCCTTGTCTCCACTCCTCCACTCCCCCGTGTCCTATCCAGCCTGGTTCCCGTTCATTCACCCCTCTGCTTCCCCATTGTCTCTGCTTGCGCCTGTGTCCCCGGTCCCTCTTGCACCCGTGCCCCAGTCCCTCTTGCGCCCGTGTCCCCAGTCCCTCTTGCGCCCGTGTCCCCAGTCCCTCTTGCGCCCGTGTCCCCGGTCCCTCTTGCGCCCGTGCCCCAGTCCCTCTTCCGCCCGTGTCCCCAGTCCCTCTTCCGCCCGTGTCCCAGTCCCTCTGCCCTCGTTTCAGTTACTCCCCGTGCGTCTGCCTGCAGCACCCTCGTTCCTTTCTGCCTCTGTCACTAACATGACCCAGACCCCACCGGAGTGAGTAAGTGAGCAGCTGGAACTTGCTGCACAAAACAACCGTCCTCACCTCACCTTCTCCCTTCAGGTGAGTCCTCAGCACCGTGGAATGGCCCTCCTGCGGTTCCTGGTGTCTTAAACATCTACCCCTGCCTCCCCACGTCCCCACCCTTTGCCATTTATCTCACTGGGAACCCAGAAGGGAGCTGGCGGGCTCAAGTTCCCACATTCTTTCAGCTGAGTCAGTCTCGCATCTCTCCCTGCTCCTCTCCAAGCCTGCCCTGCTCTCTGTACTCAGGCTCTAGGTCCTACTGTCTCCTACGCAAGGAACTTGTTCCTGCACTTCCATCCATTCATTCCTGCTGCAGTAAGTCCCCCTCTGCTGTCTATTGTTACTAGCATTTAAGTATGCTGTCATAACCTCACATATGCAGATGACACCACCCTTATGGCAGAGAGGGAAGAAGAACTAAAGAGCCTCTTGATGAAAGAGGAGAGTGAAAAAGTTGGCTTAAAGCTCAACATTCAGAAAACGAAGATCATGGCATCTGGTCCCAACACTTCATGGCAAATAGATGGGGAAACAGTGGCTGACTTTATTTTTCTGGGCTCCCAAATCACTGCAGATGGTGATTGCAGCCATGAAATTAAAAGACCCTTATTCCTTGGAAGGAAAGTTATGACCAACCTAGACAGCATATTAAAAAGCAGAGACATTACTTTGGCAACAAAAGTCCGTCTAGTCAAGGCTATGGTTTTTCCAGTGGTCATGTATGGATGTGAGTTGGACTATAAGGAAAGCTGAGCGTGGAAGAATTGATACTTTTGAACTGTGGTGTTGGAGAAGACTCTTGAGAGTCCCTTGGACTGCAAGGAGATCCAACCAGTCCATCCTAAAGGAATTCAGTCCTGGGTGTTCATTGGATGTTGAAGCTGAAACTCCAGTACTTTGGCCACCTGATGCAAAGAGCTGACTCATTGGAAGAGACCCTGATGCTGGGAAAGATTGAGGGCAGGAGGAGAAGGGGATGACAGAGGATGAGATTGTTGGATGGCATCACCGACTCAATGAACATAGGTTTTGGTGGACTCCAGGAGTTGGTGTTGAACAGGGAGGCCTGGCCTGCTACAATTCATGGGGTCGCAGAGAGTCGGACACGACTGAGCCACTGGACTGAACTGATGCTGTCATCTCTTTCGTCTGCTGCTGCTGCTAAGTCACTTCAGTCGTGTCTGACTCTGTGCGACCCCATAGATGGCAGCCCACCAGGCTCCCCTGTCCCTGGGATTCTCCAGGCAAGAACACTGCAATGGGTTGCCATTTCCTTCTCCAATGCATGGAAGTGAAAAGTGAAAGTGAAGCCGCTCTGTCGTGTCCAACTCTTTGCGACCCCATGGACTGCAGCCCACCAGGCTCCTCCATCCATGGGATTTTCCAGGCAAGAGTACTGGAGTGGGGTGCTATCGCCTTCTCCGCTCTTTAATCTGAAGGGATAAGAAAGAAACATAGAACACCCAAGCTTGAGCATAAACCCCTCTCCACCTGTTTCCTGTTTGTTACCCCGGGTAGGTCAGCTCCTCATACAGAAAGCTGTGTCCAAAGCTACATTCTTACCTTTCTCCTGAAACTTCTCTGCTGTCTTCTCCAGTCTATAAATAAGAATGTCACCGACATGCACCCACTTGCTCCCCTAAAGCCTGGGAATGAATCATCTGCATTTCTTGCTTTCCTTCTCATCCTGCATCCATCAGCAAATCACAGTGGCTCTTAAAATGTATCCAAGAACTCCCCGCTTGTTTGCAGACTCCACCAGGCCGACTCACTGTAGCCGAGGTCTCTGGTCGTCTTTCACCCAGACTATTGCTAATGCCTCCTAAGTGGTTTCCTTGTTTTCACCGCAATCTCTCTACAGCCTCTCCTCTGCACAGCAGCAAGAGTGATCTGTTTTAATTAGAAACAGAATTTTAACAGTTTCCTACTCAGAAGCCTCCCAGAGCATTCGATCTCTCTCTGTTCACTCAGGCTTCTCTAACATAGAGTACCGTAGGCTGGGCAGCTTATAAACCACAGGATTTGCTTCTCCTAGATCAGAAATCTGGACAGTCAAAGTGCGGACCGGTTCCGTGTTTGGTGAATTCCCACTCCCTTGTTCATAGATGTCTGTCTTCCACCGTGTCGTCACAGGGCAGAAGGGGGAGCGAGCTGTGAGGTCTCTTTTTATCAGAACATTTATCCCGTTTGTCAAGACAGCTCTCTTCCCAGAGCCATCACCTCCCAATACCATCATGTTGGGTGTTAGGATTGAACGTATGTATTTTGCAAGTATGCGGACATTCACTCTCAGGCACCATCAGTGGGAACAGTATCTAGAGTCCTCCCTGCCGTAGCCCACGTGATCCTCTGTGGCCCCCTCCTCTTCACCTCTGCATCCTCTTCTTCAAACACACCTTTAAAAAAGTTGGGTTTGTTCCTACCATGGTGCTTTTACACTTGTTGCCGCTTCTTTACTATTAACACTCACCCGCCCGAAGATGCCCCCGTGATTTGGTCCCTCACTTCATCTGTGGTTCCTGATCCCCTCATGCACGTTGTTTTTCTTAATAGCACTTACAATTTATTATACATTTGTTAGTTTGCATTCCCATTGCAGCGTAAGCACAAGGAAGGCAAGAACCTGTCTTCTTCATTGCTGTGTCCCCAGCACCTGGAATAGGGCCTGGTATATATGGTGTTTTTAATAAATATTTGAGAATGACTAGATTGCGTTTTATTTTTTAAAAAGTTCTCTCTAGCAGAGAGTCTTTAGAAACTTGATGAAGGCTCAGCAGTATAGAGAGTGTGTGTGAAGAGGGGAAGGAGCATTAGACATGCAGGGGAGGAGCTGGCCAAATGTGTGTTATCACAGGGGCCCAGGCGTGGGGTCTGTGGCTGGGGAGTATTCTGGTCTGTGCTTGGGCAACCGAGAGAGCAGGTCCAGTGAGCCGGGTGAGAATCATAGGGGAGACACCTAACCTGGAGAGGAGCTTCAGGAAACAGACAAATGGTTACGGGAATGGAGTAGATCTCTAGCTTGACCAAGAAGAAAGGTGGATTTAAGTCCTGGTGATTTTGTAGGCCTTTACTCTCAGTTGATGGGCTGTGAGAGAAATTTGAGCAGAGGCATGGCGTTACCTGACTGACTTTTTGAAAGGGTCACCTTACAGTCAGAGACGAGAAGGCGCTGTCAGAAGACAAGGGCAGAAGCAGGGAACTCGGCTCAGAAGCTGTTGAAGGGCCTCCTGGCAGAAGGCTCCTCGCGCCCAGTTCAGGAGGAACAGGTTCACCCTGGTCAGGGGGCTGAGACGGCACATGGCCGCACCGCAGAGCTAAGTAGTGATAGTAAAGCAATACAGGGTTTTTAACAAGGAAGCTGCTGAAATAGTAGTCATTTTGCACTAGCGGTAGTTTTCCGCTACCAGATAAGATCCATCAAGAGAGAGGTTTTTGTCTGTCTGAATTACTGCCATAAGGTCACCATTTATAGCAGAAGGTGACATATATTGGGTTCTCGACTTTTAACTTCCAGTTTTATTGAGATTTATTTTCATTATGGCACTGTATAACTTTAAGGTGTATGGTATAATGATTTCACTTACATACCTTATTCAATAATTAGACAATGTAAGTTTAGTGGACACGCACCATCTCATAGATACAAACTAAAAGCAAAGTACTTGTCCTTGTGATGAGAACCCTTAACATTTACTTTAGTGATATTAGTTGTTGTACTTCACATCCCTGTTGCCTATTTATCTTTTAGCTGGAAGTTTGTACTTCTGACTGCTTTCATCCAATTCTCCCTCCCTCAGCCCCACCTTTGGTAACCACAAATTCGATATCTTTTTCAGTGAGTTTGTTTTTGAACTGCAATTGACCTAGGACCCAATGTGAGTTCTCAGCGCTTGGTATAGTGATTCTGTACTTCTGTGCACTCCAACAGGACCACCATGATAGGCTGGTGACCGTCTATCACCAGGCAGCGACAGGCTGTCTGCATTGATTGGATTCTCCCTGCTGTGCGTCTCATCCCCGTGACGCATCTGTTCTGTACTGAAGCCGTGTGCCTCTTGATTTCTTTCACCTGGTTCACTCGTCAGCTGGCCTCTCCCCCCTGGTAGCCCTGTGTTCGTTTCCTGTGTCTGTGACCTTCTGTTTCGATTGTGCATTTGTTTTGCTTTTTAGATTCCATATATAAGTTAGAGCATGTGTTATTCGTCTTGGTTTATCTGGCTTATTTCCCTTAGCATAATACCTCTGGGTCTGCCTCTGTTGTCATGAAAGGCAATATTTCATTATTTATGACTGAGTAATACTCCACTGTGTACATATATACTGAATCTTCTTTGTCCATTTGTCTGCTGTTGGGCACTTCGGTTCCTTTTGTATCTTGACTATTGTAGATAATACTGCTATGAACATTGGGGTGCATAGATCAGTTTGAATAAATGTTTTCATTTTCTTCAGATAAATACCTAAAAGAGGAATGTTTGGATCATATGGTAGTTCAGTCGTTTGAGGAACCTCCTCAGTTTTTCCATGGTGGCTGCGTGAAGTTACACCCCCACCAAGAGCACACAAGGATGCCCTTTTCTTCACTTCTTTGCAGCCATTTGCTTGCCTTTTTTTTTTTTAAATAATAGCCGTTCTACAGATGTGAAGTAATATCTCATCGTGATTTTGATTTGCATTTTCCTGATGATTAGCGGTCTTGAACACCTTTTCATGTGCCTGTTAGCCATCTGTATGTCTTTTTTAGAAAAAAAACGTCTATTCAAGTTCTCTGCTCATTTTATAATCAGGTTGCTTATTTTTTGGTAGTTTTATGAGTCCTTTGCCATTTTTAGATATTAACCCTTTACCAAGATATATATCATTTGCAAATATCTTTTTCCATTCAGTAGGTAACTTTTTTGTTTTGTTAATAGTTTTCTTCATGGTGCAAAAGCTTTTTAGTTTATTTATTTATTTTGCTTTTTAGTTTAATATAGTCCCGTTTATTTTTGCTTTTGGTTCCCTTGCCTAAAGAGACAGATCTAAACATGTGTTGCTAAACTTATGTCAAGCAGTGTGCTGCCTTTGTATTACTGCCTTTAAGTCCTTAATCCATTTTGAGTTTACTTTTGCATATGGTGTGAGTGGTCCAGTTGATTCTTTTGCATACAGCTGTTCGCTTTTCCTGGTACCCTTTATTGGGGCTGTCCTTTTCTCGGGTGCACATTACCGCCTTGGTCATACAGTGATCGTCCGTGTACACGCAGGTCCACTTCTGGGCGCTCTGCTTACCTCCTTGGCCATGACGTAATCGTCCGTGTACGCGCAGGTCCACTTCTGGGCGCTCTGCTTACCTCCTTGGCCATGACGTAATCGTCCGTGTACGCGCAGGTTCACTTCTGAGCGCTCTGCTTACCTCCTTGGCCATGACGTAATCGTCCGTGTACGCGCAGGTCCACTTCTGGGCGCTCTGCTTACCTCCTTGGCCATGACGTAATCGTCCGTGTACGCGCAGGTCCACTTCTGGGCGCTCTGCTTACCTCCTTGGCCATGACGTAATCGTCCGTGTACGCGCAGGTCCACTTCTGGGCGCTCTGCTCTGCTGGTCTGCGTGTCTGCATCTGCGCTGTGACTATCCTGCTGTGACTACTGTAGCTGGGTAGTGTAGCTTTGAGATCAGGGAGTATGATCCCTCCACGTTTGCTTTTTTTCTGTCAAATTTTTTTTTTTCTTCTGCTATTTGGTGTCTTCTGTGTTTCCATACAAATTTTGGAAATTTTGTTCTAGTTCTGTAAAGAAAGGTCATTAGTCTTGATAGGGATTGCATTGAACCTGTAGATTGCCTTGGGTTGGGAGTTCATTTTAACAATATTAATTCTTCCAGTCTGTGAACACAGTGTATCTTTCCATCTGTTTATGTTGTCTTCAATCTCTTTCATCAATGTATTATAGTTTTCCAAATATAGATCTTTTACCTTCTTGGTTAGATTCATTCTTAGATATTTTATTCTTACTGATTCAATTGTAAATTAGATTTTTTTCTTCATTTCTCTTTCTGAGAGTTCATGTTGGTGTATAGACAGAATAGATTTCTGAATATTAATTTTTTTCTGCAAGTTTACTGTATTTATTCTAATAGCCTTTTGGTGGCATTTTGAGGATTTTCTATATATAATATCATGTCATCTATAAACAGTGGTAGCTTTACTTCTTCCTTTCCAAGAGCAAAAAGCCTTCTATTTCATTTTCTTGTCTGATTGCTGTGGCTAGGACTTAAAAATAGTCTGTTGAATAAAAGTAGTGGGAGTTGGTACCCTTGTCTTGTTCTTTACCTTAGAGAAAATGCTTTCAGTTTTTACTATTTCATACGATGTTAGCTCTAGGTTTGTCATACATGGCCTTTATTATGTTGAAGTATATTCCCTTTTTACCCGTCTTATTGAGAATTTGTGTCGTAAATGGATTTGAATTTTGTCAAAACCTTTTCCCACATCTATTGAGATGATCATGATTTTTATTCTTGTTTGTTAATATGATGTATCACATTGATTGATTTGTGGATATTGAACTATCCTTGCATCCTTTGGAGAAATCCCTTTTGATCATAGTATATAATCCTTTTCGTGTACTCTTGCATTTAGTTTGCTAATATTTTGTTGAGGACTTTTGTACTGATGTTCATCAATGATATTGGCCTTTAATTGTCTTATTGTGTGGCATAGTTCTGTGGTTTCAGTCTCAGGGTAATACTAACCTTGTAAAATGAGTTCTGAAGTGTTCTTGCTCTTCAACTTTTTGAAATAGTTTGAGACAGATAAGCATTAACTCATTGTGAAATATTTGGTACACTTCACCTGTGATGCCATCTGGTCCTGGACTTTTATTTATTGGGAGGTTTTTAAATTACTATTACTGATTCATTTTCATTTCTGGTAATTGGTCTGTTATATTTTCTATTTCTTCCTGATTCAGTCAGGATATTGTATATTTCTGGGAATACCTTCATTTTTTCTAGGTTGTCCATTTGATTAGCATATATCATATTAGAGGGGCTTCCCTGGTGACTCAGATGGTAAAGAATCTGCCTGCAATGCAGGAGACCTGCGTTCAGTCCCTGGGTTGGGACAATCCCATGGAGAAGGGAATGGCAACCCACTCCAGTACTCTGGCCTGGGGATTTCCATATACAGAGGAGTCTGGTGGGCTACGGTCCACGAGGTCACAAAGAGTACGACATGACTGAGAAACTTAACATAAACACAATGTCATATTAGGGTTTCCAGATGGTGCTAGTGGTAAAGAACCTGCCTGCCAGTGCAGGAGATGTAAAAGACACCGGTTCAATCCCTGGGTGGGGAAGATCCCCTGGAGGAGGGCATGGCAACCCACTCCAGTACCTTGCCTGGAGAATCTCATGAACAGATGAGCCTGGTAGGCTGCAGTCTATAGGATCACAAAGAATCAGACACAACTGAAGCAGCTTAGCATGGAGCATGTGCAATGTGTTAATCTCTTATGCTTTCTATTTCTATGATAACAATTCTCACTTCTCTTTTTATATTTCTGATTTTATTTATTTGATTTTTCTTTTTTTTCTCGATCAATTTGACCTAAGGTGTATCAATTTTGTTTATCTTTTCAAAGAATGAGCTCTTAATTGATGTTTTCTAGGTTTTTAAAGTCTCTTTATGACTTTTCTAATACTAAATTTGGGGTGTTGTTGTTTTTCTAGTTCCTATAGATGTATGGTTAGGTTGTTTGAGATTTTTTTTCTTTCCTGAAGTAAGGCTGTGTTGCTATAAACTTCCCTCTTAGAACTGCTTTTGTTGTGTTCCTTAGATTTTTGTATCCTCGTGTTTCTTTTTTTTTTTTTTTTTAATCTCCAGTTTAATTTCTTCAGTGACCCACTGGTTATTTAGTAGCACACTATTTAGTTTCCACATGTTTGTAGGGTTTTTTCCTTTTAGTAAATTTCTAGTCTCATAGCATCGTAGTCAGATAGAATGCTTGATCTGATTTCAGTCTTCTTAAATTTATTCAGACCTGTTTTATGGCCTAGAATTTGACTTCTCCTAGGAAAGACATAGAAAACAAACCTATGGTTACCAAAGGGGAAAGGGAAGAAGAGTTGTTCAGTTCAGTTCAGTCGCTCAGTTGTGTCCGACTCTTTGCGACCCCATGAACCACAGCACGTCAGGCCTCCCTGTCCATCACCAACTCCCGGAGTCCACCCCAACCCATGTCCATTGAGTCAGTGATGCCATCCAACCATCTCATCCTCTGTCGTCCCCTTCTCCTGCCTTCAATCTTTCCCAGCATCAGGGTCTTTTCCAATGAGTCAGGTCTTCACATCAGGTAGCCAACGTATTGGAGTTTCTGCTTCAGCATCAGTCCTTCCAATGAACACCCAGGACTGATCTCCTTTAGGATGGACTGGTTGGATCTCCTTGCAGTCCAAGGGACTCTCCAGAGTCTTCTCCAACACCACAGTTCATAAGCATCAATTCTTCAGTGCTCAGCTTTCTTTATAGTCCAATTCTCGCATCCATACATGACCACTGGAAAAACGACAGCCTTGGCTAGACGGACCTCTGTTGGCAAAGTGAAGTAGAGCTGCTGTAAAGGAGGGTGCTATCAGTGTTGCACTCAATATGTTAGCAAATCTGGAAGACCCGGCAGTGGCCACAGGACTGAAAAGGTCAGTCCTCACCCCAGTTCCCAAGAAGGGTCGTACTAAAGAATGTTCAAACCATCGGATAGTTGCATTCATCTCCCACGCTAGCAAAGTCATGCTTAAAATCTTGCATGCTGGGCTTCAGCATTACACTAATCAAGAGCTTCCAGATGTCAAAGCTGGGTTTAGAAAAAGAGAAACCAGAGATCAAACTGCCAACATTCGCTTAATCATAGAGAAAGCAAGAGAATTTCATAAAAACATCTATCTCTGTTTTATTAACTATGTTAAAACCTTTGACTATTTGGATTATAACAAACTGTGGAAAACTCTTAAAGAGATGGGAATACCAGACCGTCTTACCTGTCTCCTGAAAAACCTGTATGCAGATCAAGAAGCAACAGTTAGAACCCTGTAGGAAAAACTGATTGGTTTAGGATCGAGAAAGGAGTACAACAGGGCTGTCTGCTGTCAGCCTGTTTATTTTACCTATACCCTGAGAACATCAGGAGAAATGCCAGGATGATTGAGTTACAAGCTGGAGTCAAGACAGGTGGGAGAAACACCAGGAACCTCAGATATGCAAATGATACCACTCTAATGGCAGAAAGCCAAGAGGAACTAAAGAGCCTCTTGATGAGGGTGAAGGAAGACAGTGAAAGAGCTGGCTTAAGACTCAACATTCAGAAAACTAAGATCATGGCATCTGGCCCATTACTTCGTGACAGATAGAAGGGGAAAATGTGGTAGTAGTGACAGATTTCCTATTCTTGGGCTCTAAAAATCGCTGTGAATGGTGACTACAGCCATGAAATCAGAAGACTGCTTCTTGGCAGGAAAGCAATGACAAACCTAGACAGCATGCTGAGAAGCAGAGACATTACTCTGCCAACAAAGGCCCATGTACTCAAGGCTACGGTCTCCCCAGTGGTCAGGTACGGTTGCAAGAGCGGGACCGTAAAGAAGGCGGAACGCCAAAGATTTGATGCCGTCTAACTTTCATGCATTGGAGAAGTAAATGGCAATCCATTGTAGTGTTCTTACCTGGAGAATTCCAGGGACGGGGAGAGCCTGGTGGGCTGCCATCTATGGGGTCGCACAGAGTCGGATACGACTGAAGCGACTTAGCAGCAGCAGCAGCAACTGTGGTGCTGGAGAAGACTCCTGAGAGTCCTTTGGACAGCAAAGAGATCAAACCAATCAGTCTTAAGGGAAATCAACCCTGAATACTCATTGGAAGGAAGCTGAAGTGCCAGTATTTTGGTCACCTGATGCGAACAGCTGACTAATTGGAAAAGTCCCTGGTGCTGGGAAAGATTGAGGGCAGAAGAAGAGAGTGTCAGAGGATGAGCTGGCTGGATGGCATCACTGATGCAATGGAGATGAACTTGGGCAAACTTTGGGTGATGATGAGGGACAGGGAGGCCTGGCGTGCTGCAGCCCATTGGGTTGCAAAGAGTCGGACGCAACTGAGCAACTCAACAACAACAGCATGAAGTAAGCAGTTTGCTTCTTTCCAAGATATAAGCACAAAGACCTGTAGAGTGGGAATCAGTGCAGTATCAGGAGTAATAACAAAGGGGGGAGTCTTAACTGCACCCAGATTAAAGACTGGGTTGGATCATGATACATGTGCTCAGTGGAATACTGTGCAGTCACAAAACAGGAGAAAGTATTTCTGTAAATGCTGATTTAGAATATTTTCCATTTTAGCAATCATGTTGGATTTTAAAATGCATGGTATAGTATCTCCCCATGTCTGTTTTTAGAAGGTGTCTAGGTGCCTAAAAATGCGTCTGTGTTATGGAAACACACAAAAGAGGTACCTTTGGAAGGGTGGATTCAGAGGCAAATTACTTCTCACTGTATGTCTCATACACGTTAAAGTTACTTTTCACCTTGCAAAAAAGCCATTAAAAATAAGCAAAATAATAATCCACATAGCTTTCGCTGTAATTACAGGACATAGAGGAATTCTGGGAGTGAAAACCACAGTGAGATAGGAGGCTGTGGTCAGAGTGGCATTTCCGCCTTGGAGACTGGAGATTCGTAGCTTCACAGACTAGCTCTCAGCCACAGTAGCTGCTAGCTGATGTGGAAAGGAAATGAGTGCTGTTGATGAAAATAAATTTGAAGTATTTTATGGGATGTTTTTGTGCTTCATATTTGAGTTGCTTTACGAGCAGATTAATTTATGAACGTATTATGTACCATGATGCCCTCAGTAAGCTAGACTTCACTGAGTTTCTGCTCTCTCCGTGAGCCAATATACAATCCTAGACCTCATAAGTCTTTCTAAAATCGGCTGACCAAAAGTGGCGATTAATTTTTCTTTGTGAGTCCTTAGTTCTTTATAGTTTCCTTAATGAGTTTCCTTGAATGGAAGCACTCTAAATCTTGTAGGGTCCTGTAGCTGTAATTACCACTGTATTGTAACTGGAGTACTCATGAAATAGCTGATCATGATTTATCAAAATAAGTCCTTCAGAAAGCTCCGTTTCTTCCACTCTGAAAAACTCGATGACCACATGGATGGTCGCAAACGTAGTTACCGTGCATTCTGAATCTTGTGACTCGGACACAGACGTGCAGAGGTGTTTTAAAATATAAATCTGGGTTAGATACCTTTTTGGACTTAAAGAGGAGAATTCAAGAGGAATATGAAATAGGAAATATGAAATTTCCTCAGAGGGAACTCTGAGCTTGGAGCTGAATACATCTGCAGTCTTTCTGATTGGGGCGTGCGCAGGCCTCTGCTGAGGCGTCTGTAACAAGTGGCTGCCTGCCCACCCATTCAGACCCGTCACTCTGTACTGCAGGGTGAGCAGAGTAACCCCTGTCTCTGTAACATGCAGTTTCTCCACAGGTGATTCATTTCCACATGTATTTCAGAGGCCGCTCAAAGAAATATTGCTCTTGGAGAGTTCAAGGCTCGTTTTTAGATCATATATTCGATAGTACATCTAGAAATCAAAAGTCATATAAGGCATGATATTTGCCATAATCGTTACAAATTACAACATCTTCTATGCGTAAGAAAAAACTTTTTTTTTTTTTTTTTTTGCTGAGGGTGTATTCCTCTTCTTTAAGACGTAAGCACAGGCACACAGGTGCCTGTGAAGTTGTTCGGACACTGAGCTTCGGCTGTCAGGAGAGAGCGAGGGTCACGTGGAGCCGCCCACTCTGCCCTCCTCTGTTGCCATTTTGCTTCCACTGGTCGGGGAGTCACCGGGACAGTTGGGTCGGATGCGGGAGTGTGACTGCCCTCCTCCCTTGCTGAATCCCGCAGTCTGCCCTGCCCCTCTGAACGCATCTGGGCCCCATTCAGACACATGCCTCTCCTCACTCACCTGCGTTAATGGGTGGGAACCAGGTCACATGTAATCCCAAATGGTGGATAATCCAAAAGCAATTAATACTTGGCTTTGAAATGTATTCAGTGGTGTTTTGAATTGTTTTTACCTTCCTAATTATATTGTGCTAATGTTGCCATTAGTTGGGATTCCCTGAGCACAGCCTGGGTGATGGGGACACTCAGTGGGGAGGGGCAGTGAAGCAGGGCGGCAGTGGGAAACCCAGGCTGAAGGGGCTTTGGAGTCAGAGTTTGCTTTGGATGTTGACGGTGGAAAGTTGTCAGCATGTCACTGAGTCCAGAGCCCAGCATAGTACCTGCTGCACAGCTGACGTTCTTCAGGAAGCACGTGCTCAGTGAAGGCTCTCGGTGTCTCTCATAGTCACCTGACTTGCGGTCTCATCAGGGCTGGGGTGAGCCCGCAGGGGAAGTCAGTGAACGGCGGCCACGGCGTCCTCCCCAGTCCTCCTGCCCCCAGCTTAGCAGAGATGAGTGCCGCCAAGCCGTGGGCATTTTTCCAGTATGGGGCAGACGTTACAGGCTCTTTCACCAGCTGAGCCACGGAGATTAGCCCCTCAGTGGCAGGCACTTAATCCAGGAGCCCTTCTCAGGAAGGAAGCTATACTACTCCTTTAAAATGCAAGGAGATGCTTTGAAATAGGCGCAAAGAAGCTATGTGTTCCTTTCAGTAGAATATAGCTTTCCATGGCAATACAAGCCTCTAAAGTGAAATAATGATAATATAGAGTATGACTTCTTAATTTAAGGTCCATGGATCAGCTGAACTCCTGAAATGGCTTGCCCATGAGTATGTGTGTGGATGTGTGTATATTTTAGAGGAGAGGGTTCATAAACTTGATTAAATCCTCAGAGGCCTCCACAGCTTCTCTCTGATCACATAGGGGATTGAATTTGTTTCACTATTTCGTGCTTTTCATAAAATTTTGTAAAGAGGCAAACAGCACACCAGTTGCCCCTGCCTCTCTATCTTGACTGGCTTTGGAAACAAGGTTGTCGTGAAGCTGGAACTGTAGCTCGTTCTAGACTGGACACAGGCGTAGGCCCAACAGCTGGGCGTTTGTATACAAAGACTGAATGTGTAAGTGGAAAATAGCCAGGCAGTCTAGAACAAGATATTGCTGACCTGTGTGAGAAGCCAAGCCACCACCTTTACAACAAAATAAGTCTGAAACACTCAGGATTTGGTCATGGACTGCCAGCTCCCATATTTTTGCCTGCTGCCAAGTCAGCACCAACTAGAGAAAGCTCGCATGCTCCCTGGATCAATCACAGAGGACTCTCCCCTTCTCGTCAGCCCACCGCCATCCTTCCAGCTTCCAGTCCAGCAGACGTGAAGCCTTCTCTTTGTGTGACTGTGAAGCTTTCTCACTGCGCTGACTGCTTCTGACCCTTTGCTGAAAGCAAGTGATGGTAGCTGATTCCTTGCTATCGCAAGCTCTGAATAACTAGCGTCTGCCTGTCCTCATTCGGTGCTGTTCCTTTGCTTCAGCTGTGCATGGAGATTTGAGAGGTTCCAGGGAAGCTCCCTTATCCTGAAGTCTCTTGCACGGGGACATTGTGGGTGGTAATAGTAGCGTTGGGGAGCACACCTCGTGGAGTTTAGTGCTTTATTTTTCCAGGTAGAAGATTCTAAAGTCATGTTTTATTTTAGAGACAGATCCGTCTGAGCACCAAACCTTAGGGTAAGAACGGATTACAGGTAGCACAGAAAACACCAAATGGATGGCCATCCAGCCAGGTCCCCAGTATTGCAGGGCTTCTGCATGGGGAGGAGGAGAAAGCCTTTCGGGTCCTGCTGGCATTGGGGTGCTCTGCCCCCGTGTGCACTGGATACCCCCACACACACCATGGGCTGTATCTCTGCACTTAGCTGGTCCCCCGGGTCTTGCCACCTCCCAGCTGTCTCACCTCCCTAGAGCCAATCACGAGCACACTCGGGAGAGCCATCAGATGAGGACTGGACACAGAGGACCCCACGCTTAGAGTGTTCACTCCACCTTCAACTGAGGTTGTATGTAACCATCATAGTAAATCTATATTTTAAAAACTGTGACCTGTAAATGTTACCGTTAAACTGTCACAGTGTTTATGTCTTGTTTTGGCCTTTCTTCATCTTGTGATATCAGCTCAGTCCAGTCGCTCAGTCATGTCCGACTCTTTGCAACCCCATGAATCGCAGCACAACAGGCCTCCCTGTCCATCACCAACTCCCAGAATTTACCCAAACCCATGTCCATTGACTCAGTGATGCCATCCAACCATCTCATCCTCTGTCGTCCCCTTCTACTCCTGCCCTCAATCTTTCCCAGCATCAGGGTCTTTTCCAATGATTCAGCCCTTCCCATCAGATGGCCAAAGTATCAGAGTTTCAGCTTCAACATCAGTCCTTCCAGTGAACACTCAGGACTGATTTCCTTTTAGGATGGACTGGTTGGATCCCCTTGCAGTTCAAGGGACTCTCGAGTCCTTTCCAACACCACAGTTCAAAAGCATCAATTCTTCGGCACTCAGCTTTCTTTATAGTCCAACTCTCACATCCATACATGACCACTGGAAAAACCATAGCCTCGACTATACGGACCTTTGTTGCCAAAGTAATGTCTCTGCTTTTTAATATGCTATCTAGGTTGGTCATAACTTTCCTTCCAAGGAGCAAGCGTCTTTTAACTTCATGGCTGCAGTCCCCATCTGCAGTGATTTTGGAGCCCCCCAAAATAAAGTCTGACACTGTTTCTACTCTTTCCCATCCATTTGCCATGAAGTGTTGGACTGGATGCCATGATCTTAGTTTTCTGAATGTTGAGTTTTAAACCACCTTTTTCACTCTCCCTCGTTCACTTTCATCAAGAGGCTCTTTAGTTCTTCATTTCTTCCATAAGGGTGGTGTCATCTGCATATCTGAGGTTATTGATATTTCTCCCGGCAATCTTGATTCCAGCCTGTGCTTCCTCCAGCCCACCATTTCTCATGATGTACTCTGCAAATAAGTTAAATAAGCAGGGTGACAATATACAGCCTTGACGTACTCCTTTTCCTATTTGGAACCAGTCTGTTGTTCCATGTCCAGTTCTAGCTGTTCCTTCCTGACCTACCTACAGGTTTCTCAAGAGGCAGGTCCAAAGAGATGGTATTCCCATCTCTTTCAGAATTTTCCACAGTTGATTGTGGTCCACACAAAGGCTTTGGCATAGTCAGTAAAGCAGAAATAGATGTTTTTCTGGAACTCTCTTGCTTTTTCAGTGATCCAGCGGATGTTGGCAACTTGATCTCTGGTTCCTCTGCCTTTTCTAAAACCAGCTTGAACATCTGGAAGTTCATGGTTCACATATTGCTGAAGCCTGGCTTGGAGAATTTTGAGCATTACTTTACTAGCGTGTGAGATGAGTACAATTGTGTGGTAGTTTGAGCATTCTTTGGCATTGCCTTTCTTTGGGACTGGAATGAAAACTGACCTTTTCCAGTCCTGTGGCCACTGCTGAGTTTTCCAAATTTGCTGGCATATTGAGTGCAGCACTTTCACAGCATCATCTTTTAGGATTTGAAATAGCTCAACTGGAATTCCATCACCTCCACTAGCTTTGTTCGTATACTTGGAATTTAAAAAAATCAGAATGGCCCAGTTTCTCCCAACCTTCGGGAGTCCTTCTCCCTCTCCCTGTTGTCTGTGTCTCCCCTTTTTATTGGATCATGTTTATATAGTCATTTTCTCTGGGGGAAGAGGTACAGATGTTAATAGAGATGGAATGTGAAGAGAGGTTAGGCTTATGTGTGCTTCCTGTCCCAGCCATTAGATGGATAGTGGGCACGGGTCCAGTGACCACACCTGTTGGGTAAACTGACTAGAAGACCCCCACCCCAGACTAACAGGGAGTGGGAGCAAAAACCAGAACCTCACCTAGTGATTCTCACACTGTGATCTGCCATCAGCCGCATCAGCAGCTCCAGGGAACTAGCTGGTTCAGAATGCAAATGATCAGGCCCCATCTAAGTCTCAGAATCAGAATCTGAGACTTTTAGCATGGGTTCTAGCAGTGTGTTTTACTCAGCCCTCCAGGCACGTCTGATGCATGCTAAAGCTTGAGACCATTACTCTAATGAGAAGAGCCATCCGACAGTTTACGCCTCTTCTCTCCTCCTAGCACAGTGTTTCACAGGAACGCATTGCGGGTCTAGGAGCGCTGACAGCTGGCAGCAAAATGAATAGGAGGCCCAGAATGGTCACCTCGTCTGTGGCTCCCAAAGCTTAGAATACACAGAGATCTCCTGAAGTCTTGTCAAAACGAAGAGTGTGATTCAGCAGCACTGTGTTGGGCGCCTATGAGTCGTCATCCTTTCCGGAAAGCTCCCCAGTGATGTGTCTGGTCCTGGGATCACACTTTTGAGGGCAGAGTCCTAGCAGGCGACAGGCCACAGCTGTGGTGCATCCAAGGTGCAGGCCGGCAGGGGGCCAGAGTTTAGGAACTGAAGCGGGAGAGCGTCCCAGCAAGCTTAGACAGCCTTGAGCGATTCCTTCACAGGTGTGATCACTCACTACTAGTGTGTGTTCCCAGGGATCCCTCCAGAGATGAGAGCAGCACAGGGGAATGTCTGATGAGGAGCTGGGAAACCTGTGAGCAATCACTGATGCAAACTCAAGATCGGGAAGATCCCTGGTTAATAAGAGTGGGCCTGAGAAAGGGCGAGTCATGTTAATTTTGGTTTTGTTTTTATTTTTGCTTTTGGCTGCACGGGGTCTTCCTTGCAGCATTGGGCTTTCTCTGGCTGTGCGCGTGGGGTTCACTGGTGAAGCCCAGCCTCTGAAGTGCTCAGCATTACAGCGCTCCGGCTCCCTGGCTGGGGCACCCAGGCTCAGTTGCCCCGCAGCTTTTAGGGTCTCAGATCCCCACCCAGGGATCAAACCTGCGTCCCCTGCTTCGAAAGGTGGATTCTTAACCACTGGGCCACCAAAGCAGTGCCAATTCGTATTATTTTAATAAACATTAATTGACTCCTGTACTCTGTCATACTCTGTCCAACACCAAATAGCCCCATGGAGCTTGTGATCTGCTGGACAAGACCACAAGGGAAGAAAAAGAGAAGGGAAACCAAACCAAACTGGCGTAACTAACCCTTTAGTTGTGATTTTTTATTGGTGCCTTTATCTGTGGTCAGTGTGACTGTGGAGCCTGATAGATATGGAATCTGCAAACATCAGGCCTGAGTCTTGCACTTGTCCTAACCTCTGAGGGGCCAGGCAGGGTTGGTGCCCCTTGTCAGGTGGGGGTGGGGGAAAAGGAAGAGAGGGTCCAAGAAAACCACCCTCCAGAAGGTGTCCACAGCTCCCTGGCAGCGGCAGGCCGTCGCATGGAACCGTCACCAGTGCTGCCTCTGAGGAAGGGCTCAGTGTGACTCTCTCCATGACGTGTGAGCGGCCTGCAGGTGTGTGGTCCAGCTTCCTTCCTGAGTCCCAGTGATCCTGACATTTCCTAGCTTAGGGTTATACCTCATGTCAGTTCCTCCAACGATATACTGTATATGAGTGCATAAGCAGAGGAAATTGGAAACTTACTCAGTGAGGCTGATTCTATTGCTATGTGAAACAGTATATGGCAGTTTCAAAAAAATTAAGTCACATAAGTTTTGTTTTTTAATGAGTTTCATATTAGGAAGGACAGGAGCAATTATCTTCAGGAAGCCTCGGTATGCTCTTTTAGAACACTGACTCGCTCATAACTCCCTTTCCTGGAGATAAAGTGACTGAACAAAGCCTGTTGATAGACTTACTAGAAGTAAAATTTGTTTGCAGTATAAATAACACTAGTTCTCACAGAGCCTAAATTGAATTACTCCAGCGCGACCACCAGCCGTCTGTCAGCTCTTCATGCTGTAGTCTGTAGGTCAGCGTGGCCTGCTAGTCATTCTCGATGCCCAGTGGCTCCCCTGTAGTGAAGCCCGAATGACTGACCGGGCAGGGGGGCATCTCCGGGTCTTGACCTCGGGTCCGCTCGGGTCAGAGTGGGGACCCAGCTGCAGCCCGGGCACAGCGCGCAGTAGTGAGAACTCAGTCGCACCTCAGAACTAAAGCCATGTTGGCCTGTGACCGTCTTTCAGTAGATTCACCTGAGCTTGCTGGTAAATCGTACATCCTAGAGGCCCGCAGTCCTTGAAACACCACGCTTGTAACCCACATGGCAGGTCTGCCTCTAAAAGAGGGACGTGAGCATGGCTGTAGACACGCGGTGGCCGTTCTGTGCCCCACGCTTTCAGAGCATCTTGTCCCCCTGGAAAACCGTGGATGCACAAGGCTCTGCTTTCCATTCAGGCTATTTTTGCTAAGGGTGTAATGCAGTTGTTCTGACAAAACAGCTTCAAACCCTTGCCAGAGAGAATAAATTACAGTAGAAGTGGTGATAATTATTAGGAACTTATTTTTGGAAACAGAAACCTTCCTTAATAAAGGGCTGTGTGCTGCCCTCTGAAAGGAACAGGGAATTTTCCCCAAAGTCAGAAATACACTTTGAACAGTTCACATACTTATTCTGTGGGGATTAACTTAGGTTTAACATGTTTTCCCAGAAAGCCAAATTCAAGCTGGTTCAACCATGTATTACAAGGAGCACTTAGAAAGTAGATTTGAGTTCTTTAAAGATAATAATTAATTTGAAGTTACAGTTTCTTGTGTTTTTGCAGTAGGGTTTGATGGACATGAAGTATTCAGATGTTTCTGTAATGTATGCAGATCCCAAATATTTTTAAGAAGACCAAATTGATATATTTGACTAGGTTAAAAAAAAATAGCAAAGAGGCTAAGCATCTTCTAATAATTTATTCTGCAGAGCTGTTAGAATAAATGGGAAACGAGAAAAATTATTTGTTTTGTCTTCCATCTTTTGTACCTTTGCTCTCCAAAGAAGTTAGATAAGAATGCCTTGTGACCCTAATTATAATAACTTCAGTATTTTATTCTGATTTTAAGACTGCTTTCACAGAGTTGACATAAAGGAAAACTCTAGGTAAATTAATTCAAAGGTACTGAGTGCAGAAGAGCCCAATAGAAGAAGAGCCTAAGTTCAGCCAAGGAGGTGACAGGTGCAAAGATCAGACCTTTTGGTTTACTTTTGTTTTTCTCTGATGCAAGCACCAAATTTGGATTCTGTGTTCCTTCTCCACTAGTCATTTAAAAATTGTTACCTTTGAAAAGCCCAGGTGAACAAAAGCAAAAGACAAGATTAATATCATTAAGCAAAAATCTAACTGTGCTTTTGTGTTCTTAGATGCCTATCCAGTGCTATCATTTCATGATCACAGGTTACTTAAGATGCCCTATTAATAATGTTTGTTACATTAAATTGAATATACATTTTCCATTTTACTTGTTCTTCTGAGGTGGCTGTACCCGTATCTCGGAATAAAAAAAAAAAATTGAAGATTTAGTATACTGATTGCTTTCTGCATACATAACCCACCACAGCCATGTTGGAGCCAGGCTGTTTTTCCAAACCTCAATCAAACTGGTCATTTTCATAAGCTGATCAGTAAAAAGTGTATTCTTCTTGGTGTTTCCATGGGTCATTCACTCAGCAATAACACCATCAGGAGTTACTGATCCCAAGGGAATAGTGGCTTAATTACACAGAAATTTAAAAATGAGAGTAGTGTTGCATGAGTACAGACATAGAGACTGTCCTGTCTTCGGGTGGTTTATTATTAAATTTAATACATCAGATGGTCTTTTTGGTTTGTGTAGATTTTAATTACTAAGTAAGTCTGGTAAAATATGAATTATTGTATTAACACAAGTGATAAAACATACATGGTTACGAGCATTGCAATCTGTAGGTGTAATGTACATAACTCAAGATTAATAGGATCAAGCAATTAAACTGAAGTTAAAACAAAGTTTAATGCTACCCTTAAGTGTAACTTAAACTCTCGCTAAATATTTTTAACTGCAATAAAAGCATGTTAATTTTAGGAGTGACTTCTTTACAAGACCTCATTTCTTAGAGTACGTTTTCCTTTCTAAGACTACAAAAGCACACTGAAATACTTTCTACTGGTAACTCACTCCATAAAGATTTTTTTTTCTTGGCTTTTAAGCTCAATGAAGAAAGCCCAAAATAGCGCAGGAAGTTTTGTGTGGTGAATATATGTATGAACTAAATCTAGTTGGGATAAAAGTGATTAAATTATTGATAATATCATTGTTGCTCCCAAAGCATTCCATTAGTCATACTAGGACTTCTTAAATATTTTGAGAATTTGGCCTTAATTTTCCTAGAAGTGCATATTAAATAGAGGAAACTATATTTTGCTTTAATTTAATATCCTTACATGTACAACCACTAAGAGTTTATATATTGTGCTTAGTTGCTCAGTCGTGTCCAGCTCTTTGTGATCCCATGGACTGTATGTAGCCTGCCAGATTCCTGTGTCCATGGAATTTTTCAGGCGAGAATACTAGAGCGGGTTGCCGTTTCCTACTCCAGGAAATCTTCCCACCCAGGGATCAAAGCTGTGTCTCCTGCATTGGCAGGCAGATTCTTTACCATTGCATCACCAGGGAAGTGGCTTGGTCAAAATGTTCCCTTGGATTTTTCATAACATTGTACAGAAAAACTGAACAAATTTTTTGGCCAACCTGATAAAAGAAACATGCTAGGCATATACTAATTAATTCTTTCCTTCTGTGTTTCCGGGTTTCCCCCACTTCCTGAATTATTTTTATGCTGCCACTAACAAGATCGGTGACTATATTTCCAGTTTAGCTACACCTTTGCTTCTAGGTAGCGTGACAGGTGGCATTACAGTGAGTTTAACAAAGATCTTGGTGAACATGTAAATCACTAAGCAAAATGTTCTCTTACAAAGAGCTCTCTAGCTCTCTCTGCGTTTGTCTGTCTCTCTCATACACACACATACACCGAATATGGTCCTTGCCCTGGAATTATTCACCAGTGTACTTGGCAAGGTGAAACTTAAAAAATAAAGCAATGTAAAACATTTATAAAGTGGCACATCACAGATTCCACATTAAATATAGAAGCACTGAAGACTTGTGTGCTGTGGTTTTGAAGGTGTGTTATTCACTGTCGCCTGCTGGGTGTCTGAGCCCCCTGCCCGACCACACTGCGGTGGCAGCTGCCCACGTGTGTCGCAGCAGAGTGGGTTCCAAAGCGAGGCTAGTGCAACCCAGAACGGCAGGCACATGACAAGACAGGAGGTTTGGGCAGTAACTGAACATTTTGTCATAAAAATAGTAAGACTATATATTATTTCTGAGAAGTAGGCTCCTTTGTCTTCTCTGCATTATCCGTGATGAAACCAAAGATGTGATTTTCCCTGAGAAAATGAGAGGAATTTGAAGTTTAAGGAACAGGGGGAAACATGGCATTGCATTTTTGTGGCGTGTATTAACCTTTGTTAGTTCTTTTTTTTTTTTTTTTTTTTTTGACAAATGATGTTTTTTGTAATATGATACATCACCTTTTTTTCAAAAGGCATTTTACTTTCAGTAGGAGATAACAGGAAAAACACACAGAAAAAAAGGTCCCTCCACATTAGGCCTCACAGAAGCAGTGTCTCTGGGGAAATTGCAGCAGGAGTTACCATGGGCTTATTCAAATAAGGGCAGCATGGAAGTCAGTTCCAGGCAGGAAGGGGGTAGGTTCAGGGCCTAGGATTACGTTGTTGCTGAGTTTCATGCTGGCATCTGGATTTGAAACCAGGAGGAATCACTTCAATGTCAGAATATGTAATTTTCAAAGTGCCAAAATTTACCTATCCATCAAACCAAGATAATTCTCGTTTATTTGTTTACTTCTATTTCCAATTGTATTGAGATATAATTGACAAATACAGTTGTAGGTATGTAGCATACATCATTGTGATTTGATGTAGGTGCATGTTGTGAAACGGAATTAACACAGCCATCACCTCACATGTTTATCTTTATTATTACCATTATTGGTGAGAGCCTTTAAGTTCGTTCTCTCAGCAAATCTCAATTGTACAACCCCCTGTCACCAGCTGTGGCCGCCGTGTTCCGCGTGAGGTCCTCATCGGTCTGTTTCACTGGTGGGCTTTTCTTCAGTTGTGTCAGTGGGTAACTGAACGACGGGCTCTAAATGATTTTAATCACGGAATTTCGCTGCTGCAGTTATCAGTTTAAAGGTCCCTTTAAACAGGCCCACCATATGGTTTAATCTAGGCGTTTTTTGCTTTGCCCATTCTTTGCCCATTGGTTCCACCAACACTCTTTGCAAAAGCAATTGTTTTTAATTAAGAGCAACCTGTGTAATTTAGGGATATTTTGGTACTTCTTAAAATAGTAAATATTAGCATTTGTAATTTAAAAGAATTAGAAGTGTGTGTAGAAATACTGTTTTATTCTAAGCCACATAAACATAGGCATACTAGACAAAATACACATACACATTTTGTGTTAGCAACCTTTCATATTAACAGTGGGGTGAGAATTAAAAGGTAGATAAAAATTGTAAGCAATTCTGTACCGTTTTTTAAATGCTGATGTCACTAAGGCATTAAATTTCCTTCCTGAAAAATTGAGTAACATAATTTAAGATGTAGTTGAAAATATAATTTAATTTTTCTGTTGATTAATTTGGTAATATGAATAAAGGAATTCAAGTATTTGATCATATGGTTCTTAATAAACTGTGATACGTATGTGTTATTATACACTATTTTGTCACAGCTTTTTGATTCCTCCTTAAATGTAATACTCCCTGAAAAAAGTAGTATCTGATTGTTTTTTTTTTTTGGCCTCACTTTAACCTCACAGATGGTTATATTTGGTTTTGAATTTTGCAAAGAGGTAATATCTCTGAACTAATTTTTAAAGAATGTCCCCTATTCTATGCTATTTCTTGGTACTAGAAATTTAGAATTTTGGAGTCTTTGTTGTGTGATAGAATCACATAGATTTCTAGCTTAAGCACCTAGAGAAAGGCTTGAGTAAAGGAATTATAGCCTTGCATATAAAATTAGAAGTAAATGGATAAAAATATATCAAGTGAATTGTTTTAATTTTCTTACAAGAATTATGGGGAGGGAGGAGGGTTCAGGATGGATTTTCTTTTAAAAATTTAGAAATAAAAGAAGAATAAAAAAAAAATAAATAAAGCATTTTTCCTCATTAAAAAAAAAAAAATAGATATCAATGGCCTAGCATTTGCTCAAAGTCTGAAGTGTTACTATTTATGATATATAGTTACAGACAGACCTTGTTTGATATTCTTGTTAGCTTCTCGTGTCTGCTCTGAAGCATCCGTGTCCATTCTCCTGGCCATAGAAGTGACTGTGTTTTGAAATAATACCCCTAGAAAGATAACCTCCTTGATAAGTTATTCTGAAGTTAAAAATCAAGTATCATTATATGTTTCATTTGAGATAACTGTCTACGCTTGACAAAAAAACATCTGTCTTTTTTTTCACATTTAATTTTAAAATGAATATTTTTACATAGGAGTGACATGTCAGAATGCAGTTTTCTGTTTGACTATAGTAATTTGTCATATGACCACTTGAAAAAGTCCAGTTAACAAAAGTCATTAGTGATACAAAATTTTGGAACATTATTATTTAATTCATAACCTTACAAATGAGGTAACTATCAGACTACATTCATTATTCTCCTTGCCTTTTTGAGATTTATGATTTCTAATGCATACGAAAGATTTCTACCCTTTTCAAATATTGTACTTGTGTCGTATACCTATAGGAATAAAGTTTAATGAGTGTGGCCTCATTATAAAATTACAAAATGCATTTGAAAGCCTAACACTTGGACTTTACGGTTTTATAATTTTATATATAATATTTGCTTGGTGTGATCAGTTAAAAATTATGATTTTTTCATAGCTACAGGAGAAGATGATTCCTCTTTATATTGCTCTCAACAGTACTGCCCCCTGAATTCGGCTTTTGTTTCCCACAGACGGTGGGTGCGGCTGCTGTTCGGCCGAGAGTTCCCGCTGCAGGACCTCCTGGTGGTCTGGGACGCCCTGTTCGCCGATGGCCTCACCCTGACTTTGGTTGACTACGTCTTCGTGGCCATGTTGCTCTACATCCGAGATGCTTGTAAGTGCTAATGGCCATGCCAGCGCGCAGTTCGGCGGTCCTGAGTTTGTAAAGTGTGTCTCCTAAATGTACTTTATCTTTTATTTTGAATTACCATGCCTACATTTTTATCATAGGCAGTATATTGGAAGTTTCAGAGGAACATACTAAGTATATTTTTATGAGTTAACATGTATGTATCGGATGTGGGTAATTTTATCCTGAGAGAATAGGAATATTCTTCAGAACCGTTTTTCTAAAGACTTTTCCTCCTGCTTTGATCTCGTCATCACACACATTTGTGAAGCATACATAGAAAAAGCCAGTGTTTCAGATATGTTTAGAGCTCCACCTTCTGACAGGTAGAGAGTATTCAAGAATATTTATCAGAAGATGAGAGCTGTTTTTATAGTATCAACAACTTGCCAATAAAAAATAAATATTGCATTTAAAGATACTCTAACTTCTTAGTTAAATTTTGACCAGATGTATTTCTCAGGGGAATGCCCAGTGGCAGATGTATTCCTGTCTCATAGGATCTACCTTCGGGTGCTTGCCTAGCTGGAAAACCTGGGCCTGCCCCTTTGGAACAGTCCAATAATCCTCAGCTTGAAGAGAAAACAGAGCATGTTTTAAATTTCAGAATACTTCAAATTGTTTTCCTTTTCAAAAGGAAGAGTTCACAAAACCAGATTGGTAAGCCAAAATGTAATTAGGAATGTTTGCACAGAGCGATGATGAAGTAGGAAATAAAGAACTACTGTAAGAGTGGGGCTTTGTCAGAAGAACATAAACTGTTTGAAGCCATTCATAACCTTGACTGGTAAATTACTGTGTGGTTCTCTATTTATTCATTAGATTTCGGTTGTGCCAGATGTTGTTGTTATCCCTCTGGTAAAACTAATAATATTCTTTAAATTCTAGGTTATACTTTTAAAATTCCTCCCAAATTACTTGAATGAGTAAATGACAGGAGCACCACATTTTATCCAAAACTTGTAATTTTATTCTGTGCCTTGAAGGTCAAATAGTTTGGGTTTTGACATACAAAGTAGAAAATTCTTTCTTTCTGAGTAAGAACGTGGAAATCATAAGAGGAAATAATCTGGGAAGTAGAGGAGAATGTTTAGATAGATTTTAGGATATTTAATGCTATCTCCCGCTGAAAAATAGTATGGTTTTTATAAAGTGTAAGTAATGAAAAACAAGGACACCAGCCCTGGGTGCTCACTGGAAGGGCTGATGCTGAAGCTGAAGCTCCAGTACTTGCCCACCTGATGCAAAGAACCGACTCATTGGAAAAGACCCTGATGCTGGGAAAGATTGAGGGCAGGAGGAGAAGGGGACGACAGAGGATGAGATGGTTGGATGGCATCACCGACTCTCTGGACGTGAGTTTGAGTGAGCTCCGCGAGTTGGTGATGGACAGGGAGGCCTGGCGTGCTGTAGTCCATGGGGTCACAAAGAGTCGGACACGAACGACTGAACGGGTGACTGAACAGACTACATGAAAAACAAAAGGAATGAGAAGCCTCCTTTATTTAAAAAATTACTTCTGGATAATATTTTCACAGAATTTTTCAAGCCAGACAACTATTAGAATCTATTCTGATTTTCTGTAGTCTTAACTAAATACTTACTCTTTCCTTAACTCTTGTACATCACAACCATAATTTTAATCACTGTGTTTCCTATCCTAAGATCTGCTTTTAAAAATTAATTTCAGAAAACTTGGCGATTTGGGACAGCTGAAACCCTTGTCTTTTTAAGACCTTATAGAACACATAGACACAAGTGAAAAAAGTAGGGGTAATGAAGTTGCTTATTTAAATATAAAGTCCTAGTCATTTTAATTTGCTTGTTTAAATCCATAACAATGGGTGAGATCTCCTAAAAATAGGATGACTACTTGGAAGTATTTACGGGGCACTGCCCCTGTCCTCAGGAAGTTCACCAACTGGGAGGAAACACTAACTGGTAGGCCCAGTGACAGCAGGGACTAGTGGGACAAAGTCCAGGAGAACGTGGTTAGTTGAAGACTGAGGTTTCTGGTCCTGCGGTGGAGGCATGAAGGCAGCAGGAGAGGTCAGGAGAGGCGCCAGGCTCCCCTCTGGGCAGACCGTGTGACCGGGGAAAATGCTGTAGGTGAGTGAGATGAGGGGTCTGCAGCGTGAACGGAGAAGCTCGGGAGAGGCGGCTTCATGGGGGGTTGTGCGTGTGTGTGTTTTCACAAGCTGCCTGGTTTCCTGAGAGTGCAAAGGGAGAGTGACGCGCAGGTTGTGAGAGTGAGGAAGGCAAGAACAGGATCCTGATGAGAATCCTGGCCCTGGCGGTGACAGGAAGCCGCTGAAAGGGGCGGAGCCGCGGTGCGGGCGGTCTCAGGCTCCTCTGGCTGCAGTGTGGAGCAGACTAGAGGCAGACGGGACTGCAGTGAGGAAATCCGGTGAAAGGTTATGAGCAGGGTCCGGGGGGAACCAAACGGGTGAGGGAGAACAGGAAGTGCACAGTGAGCCCCAGCTGGGAGAGACGAGCGCCCGGGTTGTCTGTCTGACCTGGAAAGGAAAGATGAGGATTAGCAGGTTTTCAGAACGGATATGACTGTGTTTCGGCTATGCTGAATTTGAGAGATCTGTAAGAAATCGGGGCTTCCTAGGTGGTGCTAGTGGTAAAGAACCTGCCTACAGATGCAGGAGACATAAAAGGCATGGGTTCAATCCCTGGGTCAGGAAGATCCTCTGGAGAAGGCAATGGCAACCCACTCCAGTATTCTTGCCTGGGAAATTATGGGCAGAGGAGCCTGGCGGGCTACAGTCCATGGAGTTGCAAAGAGTCGGACATGACTAAAGCAACTTAGCATGCATGCACTTTGGAAATCAATATCTGAGGATTGGAAAATAAAATTCACTGTCCGTATCAAGGCTACAGATTTATTTTTGCAAATGATGTTTGTTATAATGACAACAAGTAGATGTGATCTCCCAGGAGAATAGAGGAACCATATATTCACAGTCTGTATGGAACAGTCTTAGTTCTATACACTCACTATTGAAGAGTAATAATTATTAACACTGCCTTCTTTCACTCTCAAAGGTACCCCATACAGATCATAGGAATTACATGGTCAGTTTACCTAAGGTGGGTGCTCACAGAAGGAGGAAAATGGGTAAAGGTGTTTCATATCAGTATTTTTAAGAGGCACATGGCACCCACTCCAGTACTCTTGCCTGGAAAATCCCATGGATGGAGGAGCCTGGAAGGCTGCAGTCCATGGGGTCGCTTAGGGTCGGACACGACTGAGCGACTTCACTTTCATGCATTGGAGAAGGAAATGGCAACCCACTCCAGTGTTCTTGCCAGGAGAATCCCAGGGACGGGGGAGCCTAGTGGGCTGCCGTCTATGGGGTCGCACAGGGTCGGACACGACTGAAGTGACTTAGCAGTAGCAGCAGTAGGAAAGGAAGAGCTTGTGTTGTAACATCTCAAAACTGTTCTGTAGAGTAAGGTACGTACCGGGTCAGGAGTGCTGGGGCAGAGTCAGGTAAGGCCGGGCAAGTCCACCTGTGGACGGAGGAACAGTCATTGGAGACCTTTTCCAAAGTGAGTTCCATGGACTGGGGGAGCAAAAGCTGGCTCATGGTAGGTTGGTGAGTAACTGGACAGCTCAGAACTGCAGTAGCCTCTTCTACATTCCTTTTATCTCATGTACACATTAAGTTTTCAACTAAAATTAGCTAAATGAAAAAGAGTGTGCAGATAGCACAAGCAGAGTCGTCTTTAAAAAAGTCCACAGGGAAGGGAAGAGGATAGTCGCAGTTAGAGGTCAGTGGAGGGCAAGGAAGGTTTGATGGCTGCCCATAGAGGGAGACGGTCCCAGCTCCCAGAGGTGTGGAGAGCTGGCAGAGAGGGTGCTTCTCAAGCCAGTCTGAGCTTCTCCTTCAGAGATCAGCGCTGGTATTTCAGTCCTGTTCCGTGAAGATTTATGTTGTTGAAAGTTTCATTGTTTATCACTGGTTCTGGAAACCGACTCCTCCACTCCCCAGTGAGCAGCGGGGTTTTGTCTGTCTTGGTGGGCCTCCGTATCCCAGCATGTAGAACTGGACCCAGTGCATAGTAATCCTCCTGACACATATTTTTTGGGGGAATAATTGAAGAAACAAGGGCCTAGAGGCAGTGGCATGATATCAGGAGTCCTGTCCAAGGAGGTACCAGTTTCTAGGAGACAGTGGCTGGCAGGGTCACTCAGTGCCTGATAAAGGATGAAACCCGCTGTCTGTGTGAGCAGGGTGGGGCAGGGCTGGGACCGGGAGGTGTGGGGGGCGGCTGCCCAGGAACTAGCACAAGCCCCCTGAGCTGTCAGAGAGCCTGTAGGGCACCCTGGGCAGTGGCACCCGCAATGCTTGAGGGGCAGGGTGCGCAGAGGCGAACAGCGATCCAGGCCTCATGCCAGGTGCGCACCCAACTGCAGGGAGGCAAGGGGGTGGGGGCGCCGAGTGCGCTGTCAGGGAGCAGGTTAGGAGGGAGAGAGGGAGGCAGGCCGGGAAGGACCACCAGGACCTTGGAGCCTCAGAGCACTACCGGGAGTGTAAAACCGTCAGAGCCAAACCCACCAGAGGGTGGCCATCAGAGCCTCAGAGGATTTCAGGGGGCGTACGGAGATAAAGCACCAGAGGGGGTAGGCAGACAGGAGGGCATGGAGCAGGTCGGGGTGTGACCACGGTCAGTCTGTGAAGGGCACATGGAGGAGATGCTGGGATTGGGAGGATTGGGAGGGAGCTGGGATTCTGGTTTGGGCCTCCAGGGACACTTTGTAGAGAACCATGGTAAGAAGCAGTGTAGAAGCAGCACGGTGCACCTGGCAAGGAGCTGTCAGATCAGTGCAGAAGAGCATTGCTCGTTTATTCAACGCCTCAGCCAGCCAACCAGGATTTATTGAGTGCCTGCTGTTTGCCGGCCGTGTGGTATATCCGTGACAGTGAGGAAGGGGCAAGCTGGAAGTGGAGACGTGGCGGGACCTCCGGAGATGCGGGTCTCTCATAGACTGGGGGAAGCAGTGGTTTGGAGCCCCGCACCCTGGCCGTCCTCCGGAGGTTGCGGGAGCAGCCGTGGCTGGGAGAGTGAGGACCAAAGGGAGCGGCATCGTCCTTCAGAGAGAAGGACCGAGAAGAGCATCCAGAGGGCGACATGGAGCCGGATGCGGCCAGCGCGGGGAGAGGGGGCGGTGCTGAGTCCCGGGAGGGTCCGAACCTGGGGAGGTGGAGTCAGGGCCACCAAGCATTCCAGATGGATCGCCAGCTCCGGGTTTCCTCCCCTCTGGGGGGTTCTGACTCGTGACGCCCCGCCCAGGGCACCGGCGTGCGGTTGCTCCTCTGCACCCAGCCATTCCCAAGCTCACTCACCAGAACCTTAGAAGGGAGCAGCAGCGTGCGAGGCTCTGGGCGTCTCACGTGTCTTTGGGAGCCGTAGGCGCTGTGTTTGTAGCTCGGTGTTGCTCTTGGAGAAACTAAAAGACCTTCAGTGACGGCGCTGCCTCGTCGAGGCCCGCGCCTCCTGGGTTCAGCGGGGCTGGGGAGCGCCTGTGACCACCTGATGCTGTGCAGAATATCGATTAGGCGTGTGCTTCTCTGAGTCAAGGGTGTCTAGCCTTCCTCATCTTCTCAAAGGAGCATGTCACACACACACACACACGCACACACACACACACACACACCACTGAAGATGCCTCCTCATCTTCTCAAAGGAACTGTCACACACACACACACCAATGCAGATGCCTCCTCATCTTCTCAAAGGAACGTGTCTCACACACACAGACACACACCAGTGAAGATGCACTGCATCTAGTCCCAGCCCTGACTTTACAAGCTCAGGTATTGAGGCCTGACTGAATTACGGACTGAATTTTATCCCCGCAGAGATGTGCTAGCAGCCCTAACCCCTAGCACTCCAAAGGGTGACCTTGCTTGGAGATGGGTGGTTGCAGACAGGATCGGTTAAGATGCGCTCCCACTGGATCAGGCGGGACTGAGGACTGGCGTCCTGGTAAGAAGGTGATGGTCTGGACACGGAGACGCACAGAGAGGAGGCAGTGTGAGCATTCCCGGCAGAATAACGCCTACGAAGGCAGGACAGAGATTGACGTGACGCATGCCAAGGAGGGGCAAGGACTTCCGGCTGCTGCCAGAGGCTGTGAGAAAGGCCCTGCAGAGATTTTCCCCGGGAGCCCTCAGGAGGAGCGCACCCCGCCAACACAGGAGGCCGAAAGAGGCAGGGAGGTTCCTCCCCGTGGATATGAGCGGGACAGGGCCCTGCCCGTCCTGATTTGGACTTCCGGACTCCGGCCCTGTTAGTGCGCTTCTGTCGTTCCATACCGTCCAGTACTTAGTTAAGCGGCCCTAGCAAGTTAATCCGGTGCCCTTGACAGTCAAGGGGTTGAAAACAGTCCCACTCGGTCTGCGGGCTTAGATCTCGGCGTCCTTGCTTAGTGCTCTTTCTACTCATTTCACCATCAGCATCTCATATTTAATTTTTAACAAAAGTATTAAGTTTCTTTATTCACCTTGAACAAAGCTTTCATTCTCTTTGAACGTTAGAGAAATATAATACAACCACTTAACAAATTCTAGATAAATCTTAGAACCAACATGTTCTTTATGAGGCCTCAGAGATGGAGCCCAGCCTCCGTGTTTAGGCAGGCTGGTCCTCACATCACCATTTCCTTGTCTCAGACCCTACCCTGATTTTATTAAGTAAAAGTAAAATTTCACATTGAGAAAAAAAGCAATGTGAATATCACCTTCAGAGAATTTAAAATTTAAGCTTTGAAATGATGTCAAATGGCTGTTCTTCAAACAAAATTTTTGCTTTACCAAAGATGCATAGTAGAATTATTATAAATAGATTGTTCCCAAATATTTTGATCGTTTTTACTTTCTTACATGCTACAAGAAGTGCCTTGTGGGTTGTTGGCTGAATTATGTGGATTAAGATTACATGCAGATGTAAAGGTGAGGAATAACGAAATGTAATCATGAATCATTACTCCTATAATAGTTTAAAACAGAGCTGCTCTCATCACTGGAGAGGGAAATGGCAACCCACTCCAGTATTCTTACCTGGAGAACCCTGTGGACAGGGGAGCCTGCTGAGCTGCTGTCCGTCGGGTCACATAGAGTCAGACACGACTGAAGCGACTTAGCAGCAGCAGCTTTCATCACACTTTTTTTTTTTCAATTGGTCCCCTCCTTCTCCTGGCCTCACCTCCCTAGATCTTGCTTCTCCTTTCACACTTGGGACAAAGAAGCTTTTCCCTCCACCCTTCTGGATTATTTCGGCCCCCTCTGACCTACCTCCCACTTTTGCAGTCCTGTGAGATTTCAATCAGGGCCACTCAGTACACTTCCATTGTCCTTCTCTTCTTCCTGTGCGCACGCCTGTGCCACTTGGGAGAGATGGGATTCACGGCGTGGAGAAATCCCGGCTTCTCAACTCATCAGCTCCTCAGGACCAAGGCCGACGTTAAGGTTCTTGCCTGCCCCTGGAGGCATCTGCCGCTGCCTCTGCTCAGCCAGTGGCATCGGTGGCCTCCACGGGAGGGCGCTCTCGAGTCCGGGGTGGGGGCGTGGATCCTGGTGCCGCCATTGCTAGGAGGACAGGCGCCGGGAGCTCTTTTCAGCTTGGCTTTTTTAAAGGAAGCATTGTCTACTTTTAAATTCTAAAATTTTCTGAATCTTTTATTGATTTAAATTTTATTTTATTTTTACTAGTGTCAAAGGAAAATGTTTTCTTTAATTTATAAAGTAACATACCTTTTATTTGTCCTGTAAACGGTATTAATAGCTAAAACACTATAATCAAATCCATTTAGCAGTAAACTTTGCTAACCAGAAAGTATCTCACAATGTTTATTGTCTCTCTTAATTAGCTCTCTGCCTGAACACTTTGTAAATGGAAAAGTCTCCTCTTGACGCTGGAGCCCACTCCCTGCCTCGTTCTCAGCCAGCACTGTAATCCTTCTGTAGCTGTCTCCTCAGTCATTTCCTGGCCCAGCCTGGACTGACAGTTATGTCCTCTTCGTGGTTTAAAATATTGCTTCTTTTTATTTCATTTTAGGTCTCCCCTTCCTCCTCAGCCGTTATCTATCTGCCAGTCTTTCCATCTGTCCTACCCTAGAATTTCTGTTTCTCTGTTTTCTCGTTAAAAGCATGTTCAACATTATACTGATGTCAAAATGCACTTTATTTCAACCACAAATTGAATATATTTTGTCTTTTCTGGAAAAGCTTGTAAAGCTTTTCAGTGGAAGCCTTTGGGAACTAGAAGTAAAGACTCCCCCAGATCACAATGTTGTACCTCGGAGTTTGTACCAAAGCACAAATTGGGATCTTATTTTTGAAGGGATGTTGAAGCAACTCCTGACAGTCAACTCTCTTCCTGTTCAAACAGTAAATATTGACCATCTCAGGTGTAGATATCAACGTACCCTTTGGATTATAAATGTATCGTTTGTATTACTTTGTGTTTTATAATAGTTTTTAAATCCTCTGTATTTCACTAACATAGGTTGATATACCAAAATAACATATTGTCTTTTTTTGTTTGTTTAGGTTTTTTAATAAAACAGACTTTATTTTTTAGAGACTTTTTCAGCTCGCTGCAAAATTGAGTGGAAAATACAGAGAGCATCCCTTACACACTCACCTGCACACAGAGCCCACTGTGCTGCCCACACCCCTCGCCAGAGCAGGCCCGTCGTGCCACGGACTCATCACAAACGCCCGAAGGCTGGCATTACCCTCAGGCCGTTCTTGGCGCTGGACTTTGAGTGGGTGTGGCCACCACTGTAGCAGGACGCAGAGTACTTCCCTGCCCTAAAGGCCCTCCCTGCTCCACAGCTTCAGCCCCTTCTCCCTTCTAAGCCAGGACCCCACTGGGGAGGCGGAGAGGCCAGGGGTGGAAGAATACTGGGTGCTCAGTCACTGGGGGCGAAGGGTCCCCGTGGTTTCCTCCCCTGCGACCATCAGGAGATCCTGGCAGAGGCATCTGCAGAGGACCACTGCCCAGTGCCTCAGCTGAGGAGACCTAACAGAAATGCGCGGAAGGCCATAACCAGAGCATTGGCACGAGACCCTGACTGCAGCAACTCTCGGGGAGTCCAGTTTACCGGCTCGGCAACAGGCGGCTGTGGGGAGGGCAGTTTGCCCCATGAGGCCTGTCAGTGGAAGCCTTTGCTTTCAGGGTTCTTCAGAGAAAAAGAACCAGTAGAAGAGAGAGAGAGAGAGAGAGATAGAGAGAGAGAGAGAGAGAAAGAGAGAGAGAGAGAGAGATAAGAGGAGACTCCTTACAGGAGTTGACTGACACAGTTATTGAGGCCTGGAAGCCCCACAGTCCGCCATCTGCGAGCTGGGAACCGGGAAGGCCAGTGGCATCAGATCAGATCAGATCAGTCACTCAGTTGTGTCCAACTCTTTGCGACCCCATGAATCACAGCACGCCAGGCCTCCCTGTCCATCACCAACTCCCAGAGTTCACTCAGACTCACCTCCATCAAGTCAGTGATGCCATCCAGCCATCTCATCCTCTGTCATTCCCTTCTCCTCTTGTCCCCAATCCCTCCCAGCATCAGAGTCTTTTCCAATGAGTCAACTCTTCACATCAGGTGGCCAAAGTACTGGAGTTTCAGCTTTAGCATCATTCCTTCCAAAGAAATCCCAGGGCTGATCTCCTTCAGAATGGACTGGCTGGATCTCCTTGCAGTCCAAGGGACTCTCAAGAGTCTTCTCCAACACCACAGTTGAAAAGCATCAGTTCTTCGGCGCTCAGCCTTCTTCACAGTCCAACTCTCACATCCATACATGACCACAGGAAAAACCATAGCCTTGACTAGACGAACCTTTGTTGGCAAAGTAATGTCTCTGCTTTTGAATATGCTATCTAGGTTGGTCATAACTTTCCTTCCAAGGAGTAAGCGTCTTTTAATTTCATGGCTGCAGTCACCATCTGTAGTGATTTTGGAGCCCAGAAAAATAAAGTCTGACACTGTTTCCACTGTTTCCCCATCTATTTCCCATGAAGTGGTGGGACCGGATACCATGATCTTCATTTTCTGAATGTTGAGCTTTAAGCCAACTTTTTCACTCTCCACTTTAACTTTCATCAAGAGGCTTTTTAGTTCCTCTTCACTTTCTGCCATAAGGGTGGTGTCATCTGCATATCCGAGGTTATTGATATTTCTCCCGGCATAATTCAGCCCAAATCTGAAGGCCTGAGAAGCAGGCGGCTGGTGATGTAAATGCCAGGATCCCAAGGCCTGAGATGCCGGAGCTCAGTATTGGGGGCAGGAGAAATGGACCTCCCAGCTCCAGGAGAGAAGGAGCCCACCTTCTTTGCTTGTCGTTCCATCAGGCTCCCTGCACACAGGATGATGCCCCCTTCCTGGCGACGCTGGATCTCTTTACTCAGTCCGCTGAGTCCAGGGCTCATCTCTCCCAGCCGCACACTCACAGCACACCCAGAAATTACGTTTTACCAGCTATCTGGGCATGCTTTAGGCCGGTCAGGTTGGAAACACAAAGTTAACTGTTCTGTCCTGCTCCTTGCCTGGCAGACACATGGCTGTCTTCCAGAATGGCTGTAGCACTTTGCATCCCCAGCAGCAAGGCAGGAAAATTCTTGTTCTGCATCCATCTAGCATCGATGGTGTCAGTGTTTTGGATTTGGGGCATTCTCCTGTGTCACATTGTCTTTTTAATGTCTATTTTTTGCCTCAAAATAATTTATACAGCTCTAGGAATAGAGATATGAAGGGAGAATTAATTTCCTAGTCAAATTCTATTCCATGTTCAAAATTGATACCCCATTCTGGCCTTGTATGAAACTAAAGAGGTGGTCTTATATCCTGGTACCATAATCTTTACCTTCCACGCACTTACTCCTATTCCACAGTTTTCTCTTGCCCTAGAAAGCAATATGACAGGTGGATTCAGGAACTCTAGGACACCTTTTACGGGCAAAAGCCAGCAAAATTGCATGCATCACTGGACTCTTACCCAGAATTACTCAAGCTTCCATGTCCCTGTGTTGCTACCAAAGGAGAATGTACACAGTCCTGCAGGGTGACGGGGGCCATGCTCTCTGATGCAGAGAGAAAGGAAGATGGTGATCTCTGCCTCCCAGTTGCTTAGTTCCCCAGTTCTCCACGCAGGTGCCTCCCCACCTCGATTCTTCTTTTACTTCAGTTCGCTTGCCCAGATGCTCAGTAGAAGTGTCATTAAAATGACAGGGATATCAGATATGAGATGTTTATGTTAAGATCCTGCATTTGCCTTCTTTGCTCCTGAGACCCTATTGAAATAGCATAAACCCATAGGATGCAGAGAATTAGGAAGAAAATTATGGCGGTTTTGGAAGTAGAGAAACAGATGGGTGAGTGATAACTGACTTAGCATGTCCAGGAAAGGGAAATTCAAAATTGATCATGGCGGAAGCCAGGAAATAACCCGTAAAATTTCTAAAAGTGTGGAAATTGGCAGTGCTAGGTACTTCTGGAAGTTGGCAGGAGGAGGGAAAGAGTTAAGACTGAAAAATAAGAACTGGTTAAAAGTCTAAGAAGCAGACATGCAGATCTCCAGCCTTCAGGATTTGCCCTCTGTGGACAGTGTAGTGAAGGGGGTCTTAGCCAGGGCCCCAGGGAATTTCAGTGACCTTGAACCGCTGGCCTTCTTTCTCAGGACATTGAAGCCAGTTTGTCTCCCTCTAGGAAGAGTTTGGGAGAATGTTCTCTGAAGGAATCTAGTTAGCACAAGAGAAGAGGCTCAGGGATGACCTGAGTGGCCTTGGTCATCAGCATTCACAGACCCACCCGCCTGTGCACACACAGCTGGCTTCAAGACACCTTTATACTTCGCCACTCCTACACAGGAGCAGGGAGCCCCAGACACAACGCATTTGAGGAGAGCTTCCAAATGGAAGCAGAGATCTGAAAAACACAGCCAGGAAGAGACCAGTTTGCAGGCCACAGAGCCTTTGCAGTAGGGAGAACACTTCTCAGAGATCTAGGAAATACATAATTCAAAGGAAAAATTAATTAAAAATTAAAATATCATAAAAATAGATGTCTGGAATATAAAAGTGGAAAAGTGTCTCAGAAAGAAGTACATGAAACAGAAAATAAAGAAAATTAAGAGGACCAGGCCAGGAGATCCAACATCTAGCTAAGGTGATTTCTTTTAAAAAAAAAAAAAAAAAAAGGAAGGAATAACAAACTCAAAATGAAGAGTAGAAACGAGAAAATCATCAAAGATACAAAGAGAAATTTCTAGTTGAACAAAAGAACAGGAGTTTCTAGATTGAAAGGGCCCGTTCCATATGAAAACAGATGCACACCAAGACATTCATCATCAGTTTACAGAGCAAGATGTGGGGGAGGAGAAGAGAACACGATCGCAGAAGGGATTAGGAATTGAAGTGGTCTCAGGCTTTCCAGCTGGAAACCAAGAAACTCTACAGCAGTGGTACCAACATCCTGAGGGAAGAATATTCCCAACCTAGAGGATTCTGCCTAACCAGACTGTTAACTAATGTCCACATCTTTCAAACAGAAGTTTTAAAAAGTTCATCTCAGGAGCACAGAGCCTTTGGAGGGATGTGCTCCAGCAAACTGAGGGCATGAAGCAAGAAAGACGCGGCTCAGCACTCTGGGGACAGGAGCACTGCACAGGCAGGAGGAGCACCGCACAGGCAGGAGGCGAAGGGCGTCCTCAGAGCAGGGCGCGGCTCAGCGCTCTGGGGAACAGGAACACCGCACAGGCAGGAGGCAAAGGGCGTCCTCAGAGCGGGGCGCGGCTCAGCGCTCTGGGAAACAGGAGCATCGCACAGGCAGGAGGAGCACCGCACAGGCAGGAGGCGAGGGCGTCCTCAGAGCGGGGGCAGACCCAGGACCTCGCGAGCAGTCTCCTCAGGAGAAAAGCCAGACTGACAGAACAGAGGAGGTGTATATGACTGTGGGAGTTAACTTCATCTTAACTGTGTGTACATGGCTGTATACAGTCAGTCACAAGTGGCGTCCGACCGCTGGGAGCAGTGAGAGCCCTAGCAGAGTGAAGGGCCAAGCCCCCTGCGAAGGGCACACTCGTGCAGCATCGGCTGCTTGTTGCCACGCAGGAATGCCAGACCAGGGTTACCAGCTCCTAAGATTTTTATGAAATCCACATTTTCCTGAGGAGCATTCTCATTTTTAAATATCAGGAACTGATCAAAATTTTTTTAAATACTGCTAAACAGTTCTCCAGCTGGATGTAGCTCACAAGCTGCCAGACTGCAGCCTCTTTCATTCTAGAAGTTCACTGTCTCACATCACAGTGAGTTTGTGAGGACAGAAGCCTCCAAACTTTGCAACTTGTTGACTAGCACAAGCGACAGACTCCTGAGAGTATGATGACTGTCCCCCTCAGACATGGCGGCTACCTGGTTCTGTGTCCACGAGGATGGAGAGGCCTCACATACATTCTTCTAACCAGCATTTATGCAGCAGCCAGGGCTACCCTGGTGGCTCAGACGGCAAACAATCCGTCTGTGGTGCGGGAGACCAGGGTTCGATCCCTGGGTCTAGAAGATGCCCTGGAGAAGGGCATGGCAACCCACTCTAGTACCATGGACAGAGGAGCCTGTCTACAGTCCATGGGATCACAAAGTGTTGGACATGACTGACTTAGTTCAGTTCAGTCACTCAGTTGTGTCCAACTCTTTGCGACTCCAACCCCATGGACTGCAGCACACAGGCCTCCCTGTCCATCACCAACTCCTGGAGTTCACTCAAACTCAACGTCCATCGAGTTGGTGATGCCATCCAACCATCTCATCCTCTGTCATCCCCTTCTCCTCCCGCCTTCAATCTTTCCTAGCATCAGGGTCTTTTCCATTGAGTCAGTTCTTTGCTTCAGGTGGCCAGAGTATTAGAGTTTCAGCTCAGCATCAGTCCTTCCAAGGAACACTCAGGACTGATCTCCTTTAGAATGGACTGGTTGGATCTCCTTGCAGTCTAAGGGACTCTCAAGAGTCTTCTCCAACACCACAGTTCAAAAGCATCAATTCTTTGGCACTCAGCTTTCTTCACAGTCCAACCTCACATCCATACATGACCACTGGAAAAAGCATAGTTTTCACTAGACAGACTGAGTGACTAAGCACACAGATATATACATAACAAAGCAAATGTAAAGGCAGGCAGTTATAAACTACAGGAAAGAAAAGAGGCTATAGAAGAAAAAAGAGTAATTATGATGTACTATAAAAATGAAAACAAAAAAATTTTCTAACCAAAAACTTTGATATAACTTCACGAGTGTGAGATGAGTAATGTGGGTATGGGTGGAGGATTGAGTTTCAGGGCTGGGGTGTAGTTGCACATGGCAAGTTTCCAGGCACATTGTTTGTGCTTATGACTTAAAAAATTTAGAAATAGTAGTTCTTAGCCCATCTTGTTATCTTGGGAAGGTACATCTAAATATGAAATTAAATAATTTGAATATCTTTCACTTCAAAATTTTTCAGTTATAAGTACAGTTAACTTCGACTTATATGTAAGTTAACAGTCTCCATTATTTTTTTGTTTGTTACTACGGAGAAACTATTTAAACCAGCTCTCATAGAACCATTCCAGAATAGTTGTAGGCCATTTAAAGGTAGAGGCAGCCAAGTCAGTTCTGCTTCAGGTGAAAAGTAAAAGTGAAAGTTGCTCAGTTGTGTCTGACTTTTTGAGACCCCATGGACTATACAGTCCATGGAATTCTCCATGCCAGGATACTGGAGTGGGTAGCCTTTCCCTTCTCCAGGGGATCTTCCCAAGCCAAGGTTCAAACCCAGGTCTCTCGCATTGCAGGCAGATTCTTTACCAGCTGAGCCACAAGGGAAGCCCAAGAATACTGGAGCGGGTAGCCTATCCCTTTTCCAGGGGATCTTCTCAACCCAGGAATCGAACCGGGGTCTCCTGCATTGCAGGCGAATTCTTTACCAGCTGAGCCACGAGGGTGAAGGAAGTCCTGTTTATTTAGCAGTAGATAAGCCAGATGAGGAAGCACACGACCTCACATCCCTGCCGTTCTGTTGGAAGCCCTGCAGGTAGGGTAAGCACTATTTATAAATGAGAGGAATAAAGGTTTCGTGAAGTTACGTTGCTTGCCTAGATTCACACACAGTAAATGACCAGCCACCATTCTGATGTAGATCTAATCTAGATCATCCAATTTCAAATTCCATAGGTTTTCCTAGATACCGCTCACCTTTGTCTTAGCCTTCCGTAAAGAAGCTCTTCAGTGTGTGGCTTCGGTCCTTTTTTCTTAAAGCATGTGCATCCTTGTGTGCATATGCAAACATTTAGAGAAGAGTTAACACCTGTCCTTCTGAAACTATTTCAAAACCCTGCAGAAGAGGGAATGCTCCCAAGCTCACTCTATGAGACCACCCTCACCTTGATACCAGAACCAGAGGAAGATCCCGCCAAAAAATTACAGGCCAATATCACTGATGAACACAGAGGCAAGAGTGCAACAGAGCCCTGGCAGGCCAATCTAACGTGCGTTACAAGGACCATGCCCCATGATCAAAAAGGACTTATCCCAGGGATACAAGGATTTTCCAATATCTGCAAATCAATCCATGCAATATATACCACATTCATAAGTCGAAGAATATGATCATCTCAGTAAAGCACATACATCCTTAGTTGCAATTGCAGGTACATAGCAAAGTTTAATCTTTTTTTTTTTTTTTTCAGTCTTTTGCTTGTGTCATTGTCCTGCTCTGGTTGAATTAACACTGGAGAAGGAACAGTGTGGTGGATGAGTTTTTCAGGTTCAGGAAAAGTTTACTATAAAGATCAAAACTAAAATTTCATTCTATCAGATTTCTATTATTCTTGTTAAAAACTTGCATTTTTCTCTTTTACATATGCTAAATTGGCCTCAGTTATTCAACAGTTCTGGGACATAATTACAAATGAAAAATGCTCTGGAAATACAAGTTTTCATTAGTAAATTGGAGATGTCATTATCTGAAAGCAGGGGACAGGAGGGAGGGGAAACTTAACCTCTGCCCGTTTAGGTTTTACTCTGGGATTCTTTTAACAAAAGTTAACAAAAGATAGACAAGAAAGTTGATTAACACATACATGTCACGTGTATATGGGAGATACCCGGGGGATAATCAGCGACCCTCAAAGAGATGGCTTTGGATTTCAGGATTAAATATCAACTTAATAGAGACAGGAGAGGGGAGTGTAGCTTCTTAGGGGAGAGTAAATGAATTATAGTTTTTCCAGTGGTCATGTATGGATGTGAGAGTTGGACTGTGAAGAAAGCTGAGCACCAAAGAATTGATGCTTTTGAACTGTGGTGTTGGAGAATACTCTTGAGAGTCCCTTGGACTACAAGAAGATCCAACCAGTCCATTCTAAAGATCAGTCCTGGGTGTTCTTTGGAAGGAATGATGCTAAAGCTGAAACTCCAATACTTTGGCCACCTGATTCGAAGAGTTGACTCATTGGAAAAGACTGATGCTGGGAGGGATTGGGGGCAGGAGGAGAAGGGGACGACAGAGGATGAGATGGCTGGATGGCATCACCGACTCAATGGACGTGAGTTTGAGTGAACTCTGGAAGTTGGTGATGGACAGGGAGGCCTGGTGGGGTCGCAAAGAGTCGGACACGACTGAGCAACTGAACTGAAATGAATTTTAGGACAGATGAATTGACCCTGAGAAGAATAAATGGAAAGTATCTTTGTGACAGAGTTTGTCTGGATGGACTTGTGACAGCTGAGTTCCTTTTCTAGCATTTATGGGAGTTAACGGTAAGGGGAGTTCAGAGAAAGCCTCTCCCTGCGCTTGCTGATTCCAAGTGCCTATAGCTCAAAATAATCAGTATCCCAGAGTGGCCTACTGTGGGGTGGCACGTCCTGAAATACCTACAGCCATACTTCAGGGTAGCATGTTCTGCCACCTTTCAGAATTCAGACTCATTCTCCACCATGTCCCTAGTGCTGCTGCCTGGCCCGGGAGTTAGTAACTGCTGAGGTAGCATTCGTTACATTCAGTGGACGGATGGATAGGTGGATGGATGGGAGAAATGGGAGGAAGAGCCTTTGTGCCCTCATTTGTTATGCAAGAAGAATGTTAATACATTATTTACCATCCTTATTTTATGTATTTGTATTTGTAAAACGTATAATTTCTCATAGTTTCAAGTTTTCTCAAGTTGTAATAACATAGGACTGTTGCCCTGGTTCCTCCAAACAAGTGCCTGTGTCAAGATGCTTTAGAGACTGGGTTATGCGGATCTTCCAAGCTATTTACACTTACTGTGGGCTTCCCTGGTAGCTCAACTGGTAAAGAATCTGCCTGCAATGCAGGAGACCCCAATTTAATTCCTGGGTTGGGAAGATCCCATGGACAAAGGATAGACTACCCGCTCCAGTATTCTTGGGCTTCCCTGGTGGCTCAGACGATAAAGAATCTGCCTGCAATGAGGGAGACCTGGGTTCGATCCCTGGGTTGGAAAGATCCCCTAGAGAAGGGAAAGACTACCCACTCTAGTATTTTTGCCTGGAGAATCCCGTAAAGAGAGAAGCCTGGTGGGCTACAGACCATAGGTTCGCAAAGAGATGGACGTGACTGAGCGACTAAGCACAGCACAGCACACAAGAGTACTAATATTAGTTGACTTTTCTGTTTTCAGTGATTATTTGCATCGGTTGTGTTGTTTGATTTTCAAAACAATGGCCTTTCAAAGTAAAACCCGAGTCTTCCACTAGACTTCTGAATTGCAATCTTGGTTCAGCACCAAATCACCCTGTGATCCAGACAGGTGATTTAACATCTCCAAGGATCAGTTTCCTCATCCCTTCAGTTCAGTTCAGTTCAGTCACTCAGTCGTGTCCCACTCTTTGTGACCCCATGAATCGCAGCACACCAGGCCTCCCTGTCCATCACCAACTCCCGGAGTTCACTCAGACTCACGTCCATCGAGTCAGTGATGCCATCCAGCCATCTCATCCTCTGTCGTCCCCTTCTCCTCCTGCCCCCAATCCCTCCCAGCATCACGGTCTTTTCCAATGAGTCAACTCTTCGCATGAGGTGGCCAAAGTACTGGAGTTTCAGCTTTAGCATCATTCCTTCCAAAAAAATCCCAGGGCTGATCTCCTTCAGAATGGACTGGTTGGATCTCCTTGCAGTCCACGGGACTCTCAAGAGTCTTCTCCAACACCACAGTTGAAAAGCATCAATTCTTCGGCCCTCAGCCTTCTTCACAGTCCAACTCTCCCATCCATACATGACCACTGGAAAAGCCATAGCCTTGACTAGACAGACCTTTGTTGGTAAAGTAATGTCTCTGCTTTTGAATATGCTATCTAGGTTGGTCATAACTTTCCTTCCAGGGAGTAAGCATCTTTTAATTTCATGGCTGTGTAGACAGGGATAATAACTGTATCCTTGTCGTTAGACTGCCGTGGGAATCACATATGTAGGTGAGGTTTTTGGGATAGCGCCTAATGAAGAAGGTGTCCGCAGGCCAGTCTTGCCTTAGAGGTGACGGCAGTCACAGCTCCCTGTGTTAGGCATCAGCCCTGCTGTGCTTTTGCTTTCTTCAGGGGGAGGATGGCGTTTTGTTCCTCTCTGCTTACCCTCCCAACATAGGGCCAGTCATGGATGAGGTAGTCAATAGATGACTGTTGGAATGAGTGAGGTAGGCAGGTAAATTTCTTTTAAGTCAGAAAGTTGTTTTCTAAATGACTAAACTTGAGCTCAGAGAGGTTGCTCCCAACCAGTTTTGAGCAGCTGCTGTAAATCAGTCCCTTAGATCATGTCACTTACTCTCCAGGCAGCGTTACGGGAGGTCTTCAAGTGGAGTCCCAGGAGGAGAGCCCCGTCTTTGAATCCTGAGCCCAGAACCATTTCCATTAAGCTCTCCTGCCTGTCTCACAAAACACACAATGATTCTTCTAGGGCCAGTGACTAACATAGAATCATAGCATTTGGGAAAATATATGAGTTGTAAAACGAATCGATTATCCAAGTTTTATTGATTTGTTTGATCACAAAGAAAACTATACATGAAAATGTTATACTGTTCTGAATATCCTAGGTTTTTTAATTCTACAGTAAAAAAGACAACAGGTAACTGAGTATGAACATGATAAAATGAACAACTAAGGAAAGAAGAGTCTGAGCAGACACAGAAAGGGTCGGATAAGTGAGTACTTTACAAATGAAAGCAGATGCATGAAATTACAAGCTGTCAGATCAGCGATGGAAATGAAGATGATAAAGTGGCTCCTTCCATAGATTATAATTATTCATTTTGCCTGGTCCTGTCTCCTTTCTCCGTAATGTTCATGGAACGAGGGAGGGGTGGGAAGCTGTCGCAAGGAATGATGTTTCCCACAGAAGAAGGAGAAAAGGAAGTCTAGGAACCCAGGGTATTTCTGATCATAAAACATCGTTTTGTGACTTGTATTGTTTCTGGTGAATTACAGTTGTTTTCTTGTGGAATATTTTTCAACTAACCATGCTGATTAATAAAAAGGATTCAGTTGCAACCACAGGAAGTTGCAGCTGTAAAGTTTGTTCATAGTCGTGCTGCGGAGGCCGTCAGCCTGGCTCCCGAAACCAGCGTCGCCGACGGGCACAGCGGTAGCAGCAGTGGCAGATGGGTGGCCAAGGAACGGAGCAGCTTACATAGACTGGCGGAAAAGGCTGCCTAATAACCACGGCCATGATTAGCTTGATGTGGGGAAAAAGCCTAAATGTCGGTCTAAGGAACATAGTTAGGCTTCTCCGTGATGATTTTGACACTTTTCCTGCAAGAAAATGCTGCATAGATATCTTTGCTAAATCCCTTGTTACCTTTAGAAAAACAAATAATTTGAAGAAATTATATTCTCTTTAATTTTGAACTGTGTAATATCTATATATACAGAAAATAAATGGAATATATATAAGTTGCGAAGTATAATAATCGTGGTAAATAATACTTTATGAGAATTTTAAACTGGTCCTTTCCATTCGTGAGATTTTTGCTCCTTATTTCCAAGCAGCGAAGTAGAGACATTTAAATACAGCCATAAAAATGGCGCGTTTGCATGCACACACCTCGGCTTCTTCCGTCCAGCACCGCCCTGAGGCTGGGGCCTGCATGCTGGAGTGTGTGCGTGGCACAGCATGCAGCTCCGGAGGCCACTGGGCAGTGATCCCTTCTCCAGCTTCCCTTTATCCAAATGAGCTGAGTTATTGATTTACCTGCTTTGAACCTAAGTTGTTATTTTGTTTCTCTTACTGGTACAGATACCTGAAACAGGATTGCTTCTCAGTTACTTTTTCCCTTCTATTTAGTGATCTCCAGTAACTACCAGACCTGTCTTGGCCTTCTGATGCATTACCCACTCATCGGGGACGTTCACTCACTGATTCTTAAGGCTCTGTTCCTTCGGGACCCGAAGGTAAGCTTCCCAAGCGGGATGTGCACAGGGTTAAGTGGGATGAAAAATTGGCATCTCCTCATGACTCTAAGGATTCGTGATGTAAAATTTGCTTAGTGGCAGATGAATCACCTGCTGAAAGAATTTGCCTTAGAGTCGCAAGCCAACACTCCCGTGCCTGGTGGGCGAGCAGCTCAGGGGGCAGACTTAGAGGACGCTGGCTGAGAGGTGGGATCGTGCTCTGTTGTCACTCAGAAGGGCCTCCTGCCTGCCTGCTCCCTTGGGAACCCAGGACGTGGCTGAGTACCCGCTTCTGCTGGGAAGTGTACTTGGTGACCATCAGCTTCCCACACGGAGCCAAAACTGACCCTAGTAGAACCTTGAGGATCATGTGAAGACCAAGACATCAGAGCTCTAAAAAAAACACCCGTTTTCTAAGAGTTTATAATGTAATGAAATACTAAGTTATTTCATATTATAAATGTATATTTATTATGTGGGTTAAGAGTAACCTAATGAAGGAAAGATCTAAATTTTGCACTTAAGTCACCAAAATTTTCTTTATACTCCAGAGAAAAAGTGGGTTCTTTTACAACTAATGTTATATTTCTTGAAAATAAGAACATTAAGTGATCTAAAAAAAAAAAAAAACTGTGACTCCTTGATGCTTCAGAGCCAAACAGAAATACTGGATGGAGCCTGAGAGAGGCAGCCTGGGACAGGAGGCCTCGGTGCTGGGCGGCAGGTGGTAACCCGGCCCTTGGCTCTCTGGCAGGGCCCCTGCAGTCCTGCTGGCCGCAGTGCAACTGTCTCTGAGTCAGTCTGTCTGCGGGTCCGCTGCCAGGGCGCTGTCTGATCGATGTGGGCCTCCGAGTCCACCGTGATCCTGATTCTGAGACATTTCTGTCCTTGCCTCAGTTGTTGACCTCAACCTTTGAGCTTGGTTTAAAATTTTTGTTTTTCTTGTGCCTATTTCTGATGTGCCTGTTAATGCCTATGTGCATTCTCAGAAATGCACAATTTTTACATCATTTCTCCTGCACAAAATTTCATTATGTATCAGAAACATAATCCATCAATTCTCTGATACATAGGTAGCTTATCTTTTTTCTGGTAAGGTTTAGGAGTCAGACTATGAAAAACATAAAGTCCCATATTTTTTATGTGTATGTAGGCTGTAGAAGTATATATTTTTAATATGAAATAGCCAAGATTAGTGGCATATCTATAAAAGGAGTAAAGAATGAAGTTGCTGGTCAATGAGGTATCTGAGTTTTGATCTACAGACTTATGGTAAATTCTGCCTGCTCAGCACTGGGAATTATCAGTCATACAGAGTGGGACAGAAACTGCTAAAATAGCCATTTGAATTATCCATTTGTGTGATTTGTTTGGTTTAACTGAAAGGAGAAATGAATCTGTTACGTAAACCATCCATCTTGTTTCTTCCTAGCTATGGTTGTCCTTCCTAGAAACCATTTACGCTTATAGTTGCAGAATTCTAATACTAAACTAATCAGTGTTATTAGCAGAATCTGTGATTCTAGAATGCTTTTGAGCTCAAGAAGGTGGTAGACGGAGCTCCCCTTGTGGCCCAGTGGATAAGACTGCAGTGCAGTGCAGGGTGCTCGGGTTCAGTCCCTACTCAGGGAGCTAGATCTGCAGCTACGGCCCGGAGTGTGTGTATACACACACACATAGAGAGAGAGAAGAAGAGAGAGAGAATAATGAAACCAGTTCTACAAGCATTAAATTCTTCTGTAAGGTTTAAGTAAAAAAAAAAAAATAGCATAAAAAGGTATCTAAAAAACAGTATTCCTCACTTTTACATTCAGGGTCTTACCAAGTAAAAACAATCAAGGTAAGTATCCGAAAGTTAGGACCTTAAACTGGTATTTCTGAGACATGAGAAGCTGGGCATGGGGTCATGTTGAAAAAGCTTTTGAGAACCCAGTCACGGCGTGGTGACGTCTGTGAGGGAAAATAAAGACAGCCGCAACATTTTAAGGGGGATTCAGTTGGCCAGCCCAGCGAGGCGGGAGTTGAGCTGAGCATATGTAATGCTGGCCCACCAACTTTATCAGTGCGTGTCAAATGATAACTGACGTCACTCGGCACTGGTGCCGACTGGAGGTCTGTTGCAGGGCGGGGTCCTGGGTCTAACCAGGAGCCTGAGCTAGGAATCCGGACACCGGTTCAAGTCTTGACTCTCCTACCACACATCCTGTCATCTGGTGAAATCCACGCTTCCTGAGTCTTGGTCTTCTCTTGTGTTGAATTACTTTGCTTCTGATAACCCACCCATGCAGAGCAGCCTTTGACCATAAAGAACTGACTTCTAATGATATAATAAGATCGAAGACACAAGTGGAAAAAAAAAAAAATTTTACACATATATTCTAAAACTCCCCAAGCAGATATGTAGCTCATGTCAATTATGAACTCATAGAGGAGGCCATGGACAGTTCAGTTCAGTTCAGTCACTCAGTCGTGTCCGACTGCTTGTGACCCCATGAATTGCAGCATGCCAGGCCTCCCTGTTGGAGAAGGCAATGGCAACCCACTCCAGTACTCTTGCCTGGAAAATCCCATGGGCAGAGGAGCCTGGAAGGCTGCAGGCCATGGGGTCGCTAAGAGTCGGACACGACTGAGCAACTTCACTTTCATTTTTCACTTTCATGCATTGGAGAAGGAAATGGCAACCCACTCCAGTGTTCTTGCCTGGAGAATCCCAGGGACGGGGGAGCCTGGTGGGCTGCCATCTATGGGATCGCACAGAGTTGGACACAACTGAAGCGACTTAGCAGTAGCAGCAGCAGGCCTCCCTGTCCATCACCAACTCCCAAACTCATGTGCATCGAGTTGGTGATGCCATCCAGCCATCTCATCCTCTGTCGTCCCCTTCTCCTCCTACCCCCAATCCCTCCCAGCATCAGGGTCTTTTCCAATGAGTCAACTCTTCGCATGAGGTGGCCGAAGTATTGGAGTTTCAGCTTCAGCATCAGTCCTTCCAGTGAACACCCAGGACTGATCTCCTGGGAGGGAATAAAGAGAGGAGGAACAGGTGTTGCTAGTACCCCACCTCATCCTCTGAAAATCCAGACATCAGAGTGCTTTTGATGTTTCCTGTGTATTAGCAGCAATGGAACACTTAAATCAGAGTGAGTATATACACAGAGGCAGATCTCTGTAAGCTAGTGCAAAGAAGAGGTTTGAAGGGCGGGAGTTTGCTCCCCATGTCCCAGCTTCACGAGGCCGTTGTGCTTAGCGCTGCTGACAGACACAGTAAGACAGGAATGAACACGCAGCTCCGGGCCTCCCTGGTTCATAGTCAGCCTTCAGAGGAGCGCCTCGTCCTCCCGCTAGCCCTCAGTCCCAGTGGAGACTGCTCAGTTGAGGACAGACGGTAGTAGGGCCCGAGACACTGGGCTGTTTCTTGTTCTCCATCAGGTGTAGGCCTTGCTGGGAAACTCCATCTCATCCCAGCAGACTGAGGTGAGGGGCCTGGAAGCTAACCACGGGCTCATACTCCTCCACGCCTCCAAGCCCTTTGCCATGCTTGGTTTGGTCCTCACTCCAAGCTCCGTGTTGGGCAGAGCGGGTTATCTCTCCTCTTGCTTTTTCAGTGCAGAGGGATTAAGGCCATGTGGCTTTCCCCGGGCCAAGCTGCCTGCAGGCGTGCAGACCAGCTAGAGCGGTTCCAGGCCCTGCTTCTGCTCACCCCGTCCTGAGAGTCTGAGCATCTGCTCTCCCTTCTCCAGGAAGGCCTTCCAGGCTCAGATAAGCAGGTGTTTTCCCTTTGAGTGCCCTCAGCACCTTAGTTTAGCGATTTGCGTAATCGCTGAATCATAGGTTAGCGATTTGCTTGTATCTTTTATCAGTTATCTCTCCTCATGATCCTCTCGTTTGACAGCTTTAGCCTTGTGTCCTGCAGTGGTTGCTCTTAAGAAAACAGTGGTAAATTGAATGCTGACTCTAGTCTGGGTGGATCTCACCTCACCTGTTTTCACCTCCCTTCACCATATCCACATTCCACAGAAACCCTGGTCAGTGGTATATTTGTCAGCTGCCATTTTTATCAAGACAGTGAAGAGACCCTAAGTCTAAAGTTAAAGGACATCTAGTTCCTTAGTTTGCTATCAGACAGAGAATTATTTGAAAACCTGTTACTACCCTCAGATACCATGGAACAAAGCAGACACAACAAAGAATCCAGTCAGTATATTTCACTTAGACTGTGAGAATTCCAGAACTGCAAAGAACCAAGAAAGTCTGACCACCTTCTCCTTCTGTGTGCGAGCTGAGGATGAGAGTGGAGCTGAGGACGTATGCAAGGCCGTGCAGCTTGTCAGCAGCAGATCAAGGGGCAGAACCCAGCCAGGTCTTTCAGCCTCCTTCCTGCCGGAGACATGTAGCTTGTATTAGTCTTAAAAATGGTAGAGTCTTAGTTACTGATACTTCTCATGTAGATTCTTTTATTTATAGTAGTAGGTGTTTATGTGCATCTGTAGTAAGTGAAACGGAGGTGTTTGTAAGTGACCCAGGAACTACTTGCAGTGTGGTCGAATGTGTGAAGAGACTGGGCATCAGATGTCTGTAGCGCCCTCTCCTCCGTTCCCCTTACCCTGCGGTTTCTGTTCTTGGCTCTTCAGACCACACTCTGGATGCGTGGTTTCCTGTCTTTTGTTATGTTAGAATCACTGAGCAGATTTCCAAAAGCAATCCACTAAATGAAGTGGGGGATGGAAGGAGGGCAGTCTGAAAAATATGAAGGGATTAAAAACATTGTTCTAACTAGTTGTTCAAATTCCAAAAAAAATTTAAAAACCCAATTAGAAACAAAAGTCATAGAGAATGTGAGCATATTGTGTTCCTTAAATAACCAGATGTTCTTTCCTTCCTGAAGGCAGTAAAGGCTCGGAATAAAAGGTTTAAAACTATTGTTTTAAGTTAACTGTGAATTTTGCAAATCTGCTTTTACCCTTCAGCAAATAAAATTCTAATACGGAAACATAAGCAAAGTCATTTTCATTTTTTGGTCCTCTCTTATTTGTGTTGTATGTTGAATGCTAACCTTATCACAAAGACTTATTACAGATGAAATACAGTACATTGATTAACACTGTAGATTATTCCGTAAAAATTTGACAGCCGTTTGAAAACTAGAATGTTGTCAAAAAATTATTTCCGGTAAGTTCGCAAGCATCTCTTTTAGCAGTGACTGTTACTGTTTATGGGAGAAAACTGCTAGAAATAAGATAACTTAATTCTGTTGTCATTCTTGTACACAAAAACTTCCTATAAAACATAGTGTACAATGTTCTTGGGCTTGGCCAGTTCTGATTTGGCTTTTGTTTGGATTTATGTTAGACTTTGCTTTTTAAATTATAAAATCCAAATACTCAGATTTTATGCCGGTAATAGATTTTTATTTTTTTAATTCCAAAACCCTCACTGTACATGCAACTTTATTTTTTAATGTCAAATGTCATTTTACTAAAATGTCATATATCAGAATTGAAATGATAAGTGGATTCAAGCCTGGTGATGATGATAGAAGATGCTTCACTCTGGCAATGCCATTATAATATCTTCTTCTCTGAACGGGGAAGGACCTAAAACCACACACACTGACTCTTTGAGAGTGCACATTGTCCATTTATCTACTTTTTCTAATGTTCTTGTCCAAGGTTCTGTTCAGATTTCCTAGGATACTCTTTGTGTGATTTTGTTATAGAAAGAATGTGTTACTTCTGGTTTTGTCGTCCTTTTTCCCCTCTAAGAGCTGAAGCCGTTCCCTGAAATCTGCCTTTCTTGAAGAGTCGTATTTCTGTGTGTTTTCTCTCTCAGTGACCAAAAGCGGGTGTTTTTTTCTTTGTATCTACACATGACTCTATATTGCTCTTTTTATCACTAGATTTTAACCAGCTGAATGTTTACTGTAGTTAATATTTAGGTATTGGTGATTCCTCAGTTGTGTTTTCACATTCAATCAGAAATACAGACTTTTTGAAATAGACTAACCTTAAAATCCTCAAGTTTTACTTCTGAGTAAATAGTGGTTTTCAAAAATCTATAAAAGAGTAATCAAAATATCTTTATTGAGCCAGTATTTGAGTTGGTTATTTATTATGTTCAGACATTTCATAAAGCAGAATTATGTGTTTCTCTAAACTTATTAAGGGTTTCCTAGGGCCTTTAATAATTCTGGATTCGTTTTCTAAAAGTATTGTGAGTCTCATTCAGCAGATCTTCACCGCGTGTCGCCCTGCACGGGCACTGCTCAGCTGCGGGCGACATTGAAGGTGGACGGAGAAAGGAAAGAGCAGCAGCCCTTCCCATAACAGGCAAGCAGAGAAAGTGCTCAGTTTGCTGCGTGTTACAGAAGGTGCGAATAGGATGTCATCCTTAAAGTGACAAGAGGGGGAAGAATCTGACTAGATGAAGACCTCCGTGGGTTGGTCTAAAGGCTCTCTCTCAGGAGGTACCATTTCAGGTGAGAACTGTTGGAGAGGAAGGAACTGTGCAGCCAAAGAGCAGGGAAAGGTGCCTCCAAGAAAGGGAACAGCAAACACAGACGCCACGGGAGGAAGGAGCTTGGATGGTTAGTGGAGCCAGAAGGCCAGCGAAACTCCCGGGCCTGCCTGAGACACGGCTGGGCCCTAGGGGCTGCGAGAAGCTCCAGAAAGACGCTGAGCTCCTGACGGCTCTGCCTGATGGTTAAGACCCCTTATCATAGACGACTCTTGCTCTCAGGCAGAAGTGCCAAAAACTCTTCTTAAAGGAGCTCCTCACCCCTTGGTAAAACACGTTCATTTATTCAGACCTCCAGGAAAACACACCCATTTATTCAAACCTCTACACTGAAAAGGCAAAATGATAGGATACTGAAAGAACTCCCCAGGTCAGTAGGTGCCCAGTATGCTACTGGAGATCAGTGGAGAAATAACTCCAGAAAGAACGAAGGGATGGAGTCAAAGCAAAAACAATACCCAGTTGCAGATGTTACTGGTCATAGAAGCAAGGTCTGATGCTGTAAAGAGCAATATTGCATAGTAACCTGGAATGTCAGGTCCATGAATCAAGGCAAATTGGAAGTGGTCAAACAGGAGATGGCAAGAGTGAATGTCGACAATCTAGGATTCAGCGAACTGAAATGGACTGGAATGGGTGGATTTAACTCAGATGACCATGATATCTACTGCTGTGGGCAGGAGTCCCTCAGAAGAAATGGAGTAGCCATCATGGTCAACAAAAGAGTCCGAAATGCAGTACTTGGATGCAGTCTCAAAAATGACGGAATGATCTGTGTTCGTTTCCAAGTGGCACCCCACTCCAGTACTTTTGCCTAGAAAATCCCATGGATGGAGGAGCCTGGTAGGCTGCAGTTCATGGGGTCGCTAGAGTCGGACACGACTGAGCGACTTCACTTTCACTTTTCACTTTCATGCATTGGAGAAGGAAATGGCAACCCACTCCAGTGTTCTTGCCTGGAGAATCCCAGGGAGGGGAAGCCTGGTTGGCTGCCATCTATGGGGTCGCACAGAGTCGGACATGACTGAAACGACGCAGCAGCAGCAGCAGCCAAGTTTATGCCCCAACCAGTAACACTGAAGAAGCTGAAGTTGAACGGTTCTATGAAGACCTCCAAGACCTTTTAGAACTGACACCCCAAAAAGATGTCCTTTTCATTATAGGGGACTGGATTGCAAAAGTAGGAAGTCAAGAAACACGTGTGTTAACAGGCAAATTTGACCTTGGAATACAGAATAAAGCAGGGCAAAGGCTAATAGAATTTTGCCAAGAGAACGGACTGGTGATAGCAAACACCCTCTTCCAACAACACGAGAGAAGACTCTACACATGGACATCACCAGATAGTCAACACTGAAATCAGATTGATTATATTCTTTGCCAAAGATGGAGAAGCTCTATACTCTCAGCAAAAACAAGACCGGGAGCAGACTGTGGCTCAGATCATGAACTCCTTATTGCCAAATTCAGACTTAAATTGAAGAAAGCAAGGAAAACCACTAGACCATTCAGGTATAACCTAAATCAAATCCCTTATGATTATACAGTGGAAGTGAGAAATAGATTTAAGGGCCTAGATCTGATAGATAGAGTGCCTGATGAACTATGGAATGAGGTTCGTGACATTGTACAGGAGACAGGGATCAAGACCATCCCCATGGAAAAGAAATGCAAAAAAGCAAAATGGCTGTCTGGGGAGGCCTTACAAATAGCTGTGAAACGAAGAGAAGTGAAAAGCAGTGGAGAAAAGGAAAGATATGAGCATCTGAATGCAGAGTTCCAAAGAATAGCAAGGAGAGATAAGAAAGCCTTCCTCAGCAATCAATGCAAAGAAATAGAGGAAAACAACAGAATGGGAAAGACTAGAGATCTCTTCAAGAAAATTAGAGATACCAGGGAACATTTCATGAAAAGATGGGCTCGATAGAGGACAGAAATGGTATGGACCTAACAGAAGCAGAAGATATTAAGAAGAGGTGGCAAGAATACACAGAAGAACTGTCCAAAAAAATCTTCATGACCAAGATAATCACGATGGTGTGATCATTCACCTAGAGCCAGACATCCTGGAATGTGAAGTCAAGTGGGCCTTAGGAAGCATCACTATGAACAAAGCTAATGGAGGTGATGGAATTCCAGTTGAGCTATTCCAAATCCTGAATGATGATCCTGTGAAGGTGCTGCACTCAATATGCCAGCAAATTTGGAAAACTCAGCAGTGGCCACAGGACTGGAAAAGGTCAGTTTTCATTCCAATCCCAAAGAAAGGCAATGCTAAAGAATGCTCAAACTACTGCACAATTGCACTCATCTCACACACTAGTCAAGTAATGCTCAAAATTCTCCAAGCCAGGCTTCAGCAATATGTGAACCATGAACTTCCAGATGTTCAAGCTGGTTTTAGAAAAGGCAAAGGAACCAGAGATCAAATTGCCAACATCCGCTGGATCATGGAAAAAGAAAGAGTTCCACAAAAAAACATCTATTTCTGCTTTATTAACTATGCCAAAGCCTTTGGCTGTGTGGATCACAATAAACTGTGGAAAATTCTGAAAGAGATGGGAATACCAGACCACCTGACCTGCCTCTTGAGAAACCTATATGCAGTTCAGGAAGCAACAGTTAGAACCAGATATGGAACAATGGACTGGTTCCAAATTGGGAAAGGAGTACGTCAAGGCTGTATATTGTCACCCTGCTTATTTAACTTATATGCAGAGTACATCATGCAAAATAACAGGATTTATGAAGCATAAGCAGGAATCAAGATTTCCAGGAGAAGAATCAATAACCTTAGATATGCAGATGACACCACCCTTAATGCAGAAAGTGAAGAAGAACTGAAGAGCCTCTTGATGAGAATGAAAAAGCTGGCTTAAAGCTCAGCATTCAAAAAACAAAGATCATGGCATCCAGTCCTATCACTTCCTGGCAAATAGATGGGGAAACAATGAAAACAGTGACTGACTTTATATTTTTGGGCTCCAAAATCACTGCAGATGGTGACTGCAGCCATGAAATTAAAAGACACTTGCTCCTTAGAAGAAAAGCTATGACCAACCTAGACAGCATACTAAAAAGCAGAGCCATTAATTTGCCGACAAAGGTCCGTCTAGTCAAAGCTATGGTTTTTCCAGTAGTCATGTATGGGTGTGAGAGTTGGTCTATAAAGAAAGCTGAGTGCCGAAGAATTGATGCTTTTGAACTGTGGTGTTGGAGAAGACTCTTGAGAGTCCCTTGGACTGCAAGGAGATCCAACCAGTCCATCCTAAAGGAGATCAGTCCTGAATATTCATTGGAAGGACAGATGCTGAAGCTAAAACTCCAATACTTTGGTTACCTGATGTGAAGAACTGACCCAGTTGAAAAGACCCTGATGCTAGGAAAGATTGAAGGCAGGATGAGAAGTGAGCAACAGAGGATGAGATGGTTGGAAGGCATCACCGACTCGATGGACATGAGTTTGAGCAACCTCCGGGAGTTGGTGACGGACAGGGAGCCCTGGCGTGCTGTAGTCCATGGGGTTGCAAAGAGTTGGACACGACTGAGCAACTGAACTGAACTAACAACTCCTCTTCCCTTTCTCCTTTGATAACCATAGGTTTGTTTTCTATGTCTGTGAGTCTGTGCTTTGTAAGTAAGTTCATTTGTATAAGTTTTAGATTGCACACATAAGCAATATCGTGTTTGTCTTTCTGTGTCTTATGTCATGCAGTGTGATCATCTGTAGGTCCATCCATGGTGCTGTGAGAGGCATATTTCGGGCTTTTTGTGGCTGAGTGTTACTCTGTAGTTACGTGTTCCGCGTCTTCTTTATACATTCATCTTTGAACACGTGTAGGTTGTTTCCATGTCTTGATTCTTATACAGAGTACTGCTGTGAACATTGGAGTATATATTTCTTTTCAGATTACAGCTTTCTCCGAATGTATGCCCAGGAGTGGGATTGCTGAATCACACAGTAGCTCTGTTTTTAGTTTTTTAAGGAAACTTCCTGCTGTTCTCTATAGTGGCTACACCAATTTACATTCCCACGAACAGTGTGGAAGGGTTCCTTTTCCTCCATACTCTCTCCAGAGTTTATTATTTGTAGACTTTTTGATGACGGCTCTTCTGAGTTGTGTGAGGTGATACCTCCTTGTAGTTTTAACACGCTTTTCTCTGACATTTAGCAGTGTCAAGCATCTTTTCGTGTGCCTCTTGGCTCTCTGGCTGCCTTCTTTGGAGAAATATCTATTTAGATCTGCCCATTTGTTGATTGAGTTTTTTAGTCTTTTGATGTTGAGCTCTGTGAGCTGTTTGTATATTTTGGAGATTAATTCCTTATGGGTTGCATTGTTTGCAAATATTTTCTTTCACTCTGTAGATTGTCATTTATTTTGTTTGTGGTTCCCTTTGCTATGCTATGCTATGCTAAGTCACTTCAGTCGTGTCTGACCCTGTGTGACCCCATAGATGGCAGCCCACCAGGCTGCCCCATCCCTGGGATTCTCCAGGCAAGAACACTGGAGTGGGTTGCCATTTCCTTCTCCATTGCATGGAAGTGAAAAGTGAAAGTGAAGTCACTCAGTCGTGTCCAACCCTCAGCGACCCCATGGACTGCAGCCCACCAGGCTCCTCCGTCCATGGGATTTTCCAGGCAAGAGTACTGGAGTGGGGTGCCATTGCCTTCTCCATCCCTTTGCTATGCAAAAGCTTTTAAGTTTAATTAGGTTCCGTTTGTTTATTTTTGTTCTCCTTTCCATTACTCTAGGAGATGGATCCAAAAACATATTGCTGTAATTTACATCAGAGTGTTCTATCTATGTTCTCCTCTAGGAGTTTTATAGTATTCAGTCTTACATTTAGGTCTTTAATCCATTTTAAGTTTATTTTTGTGCATTGAGAATGTCCTAATTTCACTTATTTTTACAGGTGGTCTAGTTTTCCAAGCACTGCTTATCAAAGAGACTGTCTTTTCTCTATTGTCTCTTCTTGTCTCCTTTGTCATAGATTAGTTGACCCAGGTGTATGGGTTTATCTCTGGACTTTCTGTCCTATTGCACTGATATGTATTTGGTTTTGTGCCAGTACCATGCTGTTTTGCTTATTGCAGCTTTGTAATATGTTCGGAATTTAAAGAACCTGAGTCCTCCAGCTCCATTTTCTTTCTCAAGATTGCTTTGGGTGTTTGAGGTTTTTTGTTTCCATAACAATTTTTTAAATTTGGGGTTATAGTTCTGTGACAAATGCCATTGGTAATTTGGTTGGGATTGCACTGAGCCTATAGACTGCATTGGGTAGTACAGTCGTTTTGAAAAGATCGATTCTTACAGTCCAAGCATTGGTGCATCTCTCCATCTGTTTCTGTCAAGTTTGACTTCTTTCATCGGTGTCTTACAGTTTTCAGAGTACAAGTCTTCTGCCTCCTTAAGGAGGTTTATTCCTTAGTATTTTATTCTTTTTGATGTGACGTTAAGAGGGATTGTTTCCTTAATCTCTGTTTTTGATCATTCCTTGTTAGTGTATAGAAATGCAGCATAATTCTGTGTCCTGCAGCTTAACCAGATTCATTGATGAGCTCGTAGTTCTCTGGTAGTGTCTTTAGGATTTTCTATGTACAATATCATATCATCTGCAAACAGTGACAGTCTTACTTCTTTTCCCATTTGGATTCCTTTTTTTCCCCTCGTATTGCTGTGGCTAGCAGCAATAAGTGAATTTTGCCGCTTCCAAAATTATGTTGAATAAAAGTGGCAAAACTGGACATCCTTGCCTGGTTCCTGATCTTAGAGGAAATGCTTTCAGCCTGCACCACTGCGTGTTGTGTCAGCCGTGAGTTTGGCGTACAGGACTTGCGTCATCTTAGAGGAAATGCTTTCAGCCTGCACCACTGCGTGTGGTGTCAGCCGTGAGTTTGGCGTACAGGACTTGCGTCATCTTAGAGGAAATGCTTTCAGCCTGCACCACTGAGTGTGGTGTCAGCCGTGGGTTTGGCATACAGGACTTGCGTCATCTTAGAGGAAATGCTTTCAGCCTGCACCACTGCGTGTGGTGTCAGCCGTGGGTTTGGCATACAGGACTTGCATCATCTTAGAGGAAATGCTTTCAGCCTGCACCACTGAGTGTGGTGTCAGCCGTGGGTTTGGCATACAGGACTTGCGTCATCTTAGAGGAAATGCTTTCAGCCTGCACCACTGAGTGTGGTGTCAGCCGTGGGTTTGGCGTACAGGACTTGCGTCATCTTAGAGGAAATGCTTTCAGCCTGCACCACTGCATGTGATGTCAGCCGTGGGTTTGGCATATAGGACTTGCGTTATGTTGACGTAGGTTCCCACTGTGCACACTTCTTAGAGACTTTTTATCATAAATGTTGAAATTTCATCAATAACTTTTTCTGTATCTATTAAGATCATCATATGGTTTTTATTCTTCAGTTTGTTAATGCGGTTATCATGCTAATTGATTTGTAGATATTGAAAAATCCTTGCATTCCTGGGGTAAATCCCACCTAATCATGGTGTATGATCCTTATAATGTATTGTTAATTGAATTGCTTGTATTTTGTTGAGAATTTTTACATCTATGTTCATCAGTGGAATTGGTCTGTAGTTTTCTTTGTTTATGGAATCTTCAGGCACTAATTTTTTAAAATACATCACATGTGTAGGATATCCTATTTGGTGGTAGTTTATTAGGCATTAATTTATATAACGTTTCAACTTCTGTGCTGTTATTTAACATAAGTAAATGTTTTATGTTTAAGTAAAAAGTTGATGTGAAAAGTACTTTTTTCCAGTGATTTTTGCAAGATTTATTGGCTAAAGTGTGGCTTGTCGTAACAACATTTGCTCAAAGTAAGCAACGTTTGTTTACATCTTTAAAGTCACTCTTGAAAAGTTCACTGATTTTTTTTTTTTTTTGTGGGTGGCCAAAGAGAGCTGTGAAACTCTGTGGTGAAGAGTGCTCTGAATGTTTTAGAGGAAAGAGTTTCTTTACTGAAAGACCAATTATCATGGTGATTTACTTTTTCTCAAATAAGTAAAGAAGAGACTAAAATCCATGGTTAATTCTGTTCTCATTAACAATACACGAAACAAAATTTATAAACCAGTTCTCTGCTTTATAGTTGCTGTTTTACAAGTAAAGGCAAAATCTTGGCTTTTACAGAGACATATTTATTTTATAAATAAATATTTATAAACCTTCTTAATAGCTTTCAAAGCTGTTAATCCTATGCATGTCAGCTTAGAAAGGCAGTGAGGCCACAAATGGACAGTGTGAAAGTGTTATAGCAGGTCGCAGGGAGGTGCCTGTGCCCTGCCCCACGGGCAAGGGGCAGTGGCCGCCCCGCCTCACCGCTGACCTGCCCTCACACAGTCAGAGAAGGCCCGGCCCGTCGTGCAGCCTTAGGTCAGATTCTAGGTGGACTGGCAAGACCATAACTAGCCTATAATCTCTAAAGGTCGTTTCCAGTTCTAAGTGCAGAGAACCTAGCTAATCACTTATTTTTCTTCTTGTATATTGAGTGCCTTGTTCAGAAGGAAAAGGTGCTACTTTGAGTTCTTTGTCATCCTAATGTTATAGTTGAAAGAAATTGAAAGTTATAAATCACAAAGTATAACAAAAGGACACAATAGAAATTAAAACTGACACTAGAAAAAAAGAGCATAATTCTTTTTAATCTAAACAGTCGTAACCACAGTAAATACGCCATTTACTCCTTAAGTATATTAACAGTGAACATCTTATTGGGCTTCCCCTAGTGCCTCAGCGGTAAAAAATCCTCCTGCAATGCAGGAGGCGTGGGTTTGATCCCTGGGTCACGAAAATCTCCTGGAGGAGGAAATGGAAGCCTACTCCAGTAGTCTTGCCTGAAATTTCTCCTGGACAGAGGAGCCTGGCGGGCTGTAATCCAAAGGGTCACAAAGAGTTGGGCACAAGTGAGCACGCAGACATCTTATAGCTGATTTAAAGCGTTAAATGTATTGAATTTATAGAAGTCAATACACTCAAGTAGTTAACTGCATAATCATAATCGATTTACTGTTTTATTTCAATAATTTGAACACAAATCCAAAACAAAACCACAGAATATTTTATCATGGGGAACTTTTCAGTTTATTTTTCCCAGTTCAAGCACTTCCGTGGCTCCATCCTGGGATATGAGTTGGTTTCTGTGCTGCAGGTGGGTTCTGAGCTGCTCGCATGACCTTGGAGCGGCACCCCCACCCACCCGTGCCAGAACCCCCCCTTCCCGGGCCCCAGCAGAGGCCTGGGGGCTGTTGGGGGGCCTGACTGCGTTTGCCGTGTGAATAAGGCTCTCACATGTCCTGAGTGACTGTTCCTCAGTGTCTTCCTGTGATTTGGAATGCTCCTTAATTTCCTTGGGCAATTGTCCGCGTTTTGAAGAGGAGCCTCTGGTTCATTTCTCCACATTGTTTCCTTCTTCAAAATGCTACTTTTATAAATTCAGCCAGAACTGCCAAGCTCCCACTGTGTACCAGCAATATCCAAAGTTCCAGAATTCCCCAGACGTCTTGGTTGAAACCTGTAAGGAAGGATGAACAGGTGGTGTGGCCAGTGAGAGGAGTAAGACCCACTTGCCTGGTTCCCCACCCTCCTGTGAGTCCTCACTGACACGCGTGTCCCCTCGGCGAGCCCTGGGCCCGTCACCCGCAGACCGCCGGTGCCCGCTCCTCACGGCCCCCGCACCCGGATCGCGGCAGCCATCACCTTCTGTCACAGTCAGTAGTTCACTTATCTGTCACGTTCTGCTGTAAAGATTTTTCTGTCTTCCTCTGACAATACATCACCTCCGTGGAGGCAGTGCTTTTAGTCTGCTTTATATTCTTACCAAAATACTGACAATAATAAGGGAAGAAGGGTGACTGAGGAGAAACTATGGTCTCCATGACAGTGACATTTAGCAGGCGTTGACTGCCAGTACTGGGGATGCAGTAAGTCAGGGAGACAGGGCACAGAGTCTGCAGGTAACAGTGGATCTTAACAGGCATGCCAGACAGGCACCGCCAGGAGCCTGTGCACAGGCAGACCCCTCACAACCGCAACGTGAACAGTCTGCCGTAGGGTCCAGAAGTCTCTGTCTGTAACTCTTCTGAAATCGCCCGGTCTCAGATGATACTTGAAGAAATAAACATGAGCTTAAGAGAAAAGCTACTGCCGAACCTGAAAGCCGAGCCAGTGTTTTCAGAAATGGAGTGCATGTGTGCACGGTGCCTACACAGTGGGCATCAGAGGAACAGGAAGAAAGGAGTGGGGCTTCTGCTTATTTGCATCTTTCTGCAGAAGAAAGCGAAACCAAGCTTTGCCTTGTGGTGTGTAGATCAGCATTGTGGCCTCAGGCAGCCCTGGTGTCACTGGCCTCCCACCACCTGTCGGGTCTGCTGAGGGGGGAGGCCCTCCCCACAAGGCCACGGAGTGACCGCTGCCTGCCATTAACTGCTCCATGTGCCCGGTTACAGGGTCATGCAGATGACAGTTTCTTAATGCCATATTTATTCCGGTGTTAAAAAGATGTTAGGGCCATGAACATCTATTGTGGGTTTGCCCCATATCTTCTGCTAATAACAGTTGCCCAACATAACTTCTGTTAGAAAAACATACTTCAAAATTGCTTACCTCTAATGTGATGACAGGTAACTGTCAGTATTAAGGAACCATGCAAATATTTTTGAATAAACAATTTGTCTCTTCGAGGTAATGATGACATTTTAATAATGAGTGAAAATAAAGAGCTTTATCAGAGAAACTCGTGCTACTGGACAGTTTGAAACTGTATATTTGGAAGTTTCATCTATTTGTGATGTTCTGGCCAAAAACAATTTAAATGTATCACTTATTTACATCTCTCAAACTACACTAAAAGGTATGGAAACGATTTTCTAACTTGCTTTCGAATCTTCAAAATGAAGAGAGAAAGTCAGGTTTGAACCCATTTTTTTTATTTAAATAGAGAAATGAGACATCTTCCAAGTAAATTTTAAGAAGAGCTGAATGGGGCTTCCCTGGTGGCTCAGTGGCAAGGAATCCGCCTGCCAGTATAGGAGATGGGGGTTCAGTCCTTGACCCGGGGGATCCCATGTGCCATGGAGCCGCCGAGCTCGTGTGCCACAGGTGCCCAGCCTGCGCCCTGGAACCAGGAGCTGCGCTGCTGAGGCCGCACGTGGCAAGAGAAGCCGCTCCAGTGAGGAGCCTGTGCACCAGCAACAGGAGAGCAGCCCCACGCGCCTCAGCCAGAGGGAAAGCCCATGCAGCCACGGAGACCAGCACAGCCAGAAATAAGATTGAATAAAAAGGAGAGCAGGGTGACGACTAATGCTAGGTGTTGACTTGACTGGGATGCAAAGATAGCTGGTCAGACACCCCTTCTGTGTCTGTGAGGCTGTTCCTGGAAGTGCTGAGCCCTGGATCGCTAGACCAGGTCAAGAAGATTCTCCCAAAGAGTGCACACAGGCGCGTCCAGGCCCTTGAGGGCTCCAGGAGAAGGAAACGCCAAGGAAGGGCGTCCTTGAGCCGGGATGCCCTTCTGCTCGTACACCTGAGCGCCGGGTTCGTGGCCCTCCAGCGTCTGACCCACCATCACTCCCCCTTCAACCTCTTCCATGTCCCTCTCCCTGCTTACTTGTCCCCCTTCTCAGACCTTGGAGCATGAACTTCATTACACCACTGGTGTTCCTGGTTCTGAAGTTTCCCAGTGGTCTATTTCAGCATATTTCACCTCCATAATCACATGAGCCAATAATAAAATCTCTTCTATATCTATGTGTATCCTCCTGGTTCTTTTTCTCCGGAGTACCCTGACTAATACAAGCTGATTAATATTAAAGAAGACAGGAGTTTTAGTAGCCAAATTTTAACAAAACCCTTGGCATCATTGATGAGTACCAAAATAAATACCATACTTTAACAAGGGCACCAACAATGGCCTTCCTTCATTCAGACCTGTATCTCTTTGTGAAGTAGCCTTCTCTGACTGTTGCAAAGCATTTAACCAAGTAAAGAAGCTTAGTCAATCACATTCCTACCATTGTAAATAGACTTTTAGGAAGAGCAACAGAATATAATAAGTATACTATTATAAAATTAAATATATTTTATCTCATGTAAAAACTTGTGCATATATTTTCTAATGTACATAACAGATAACTGCAAGTGGTACATGCATATGATTTGTAAATAAATAGACAGTGTTACATGTAAAGCCCCTTGATTTTAGGTAGCAAAGGCATAATCAAAGTTGAGAGACCCCTGCTCTAGACAAGTGTCTCCAGAAAGCAGATCCAGTCGATCCTGATGCCTGACCATTGAGAGAGCAGGACTGGCTGTGGGCGCACAGGTCTGGGCTCCCCCGCGCGTCCTTGAGCAGGGCCACTGGGCAGGCTGCAGGGCGGCCTACCCCCTGTCCTGTGAATGGAGGCGCCCTCCTGTGTCCCTCTGGTTAACCTGATGCTTTGCTGAATTCTGGACCGTTGATTCCACTGACAAGCAGGCCTGCTCCACCCTGGTACTCTTGCTTTTTCTCGTAACTTGCATTCGTCATGTGCTTTTTCTAAATGATAGCTGCTGATGAAAAAGGCATTCCATTCAGTTATAGGAATGCTGTGTATCCTGTAATTTCTTTAGAGGTTGTTGGGACTTGGGATCATGTAATCACACCCGCGTCTCCTCCTCAGGCTGGGTGAGGGTGGGATGAAATGCCCCAGGTCACTCACAGCCCCGCGGCATAGCCGCCCCAGTGCCTGCGGCCCCCTGCTGCTAGTCAGGCGCTGTCTGCCGCCTCGCCCTCCTCGCTCACCATTCCCACACTCCCCATTTCCCTTTCTTCCTGAGGGGAACTTGTTTCCTTGAATCTTCGTTTGTTCATGGTCTAAATACTGAGTTGGAAAATTGGTCTGTTGTTAATTGGTTTGCCAAATCCAGCCTCTAGGTTCAGAAAGTATTAAACCCAGTGAGATGGATGGGGAAAGTATATAAAAGTAATAATAATTACTGTTCTATAGTGAGATTGACCTTTGTTTTTTTCCATCAACCATACATCAGCAGCAGCTGCCGCCCAAGTGGGGGACGATAACGTAGGGATGAAAGGAAAGCCGTCAGGAGCGCCGGCTCACGGGCGAGAGCGACGGGGTGAGACGCAGAAGGCGGGGAGCGGTGCACACACGGATGTTGATGAGTGAGAGCTAAGGAGCAGGAAGAAGTCACCTGGGACAGCTTTCCTTCTTGACGTTTCTTTTGGAGAGTGCCGTGTGCGCCTGCCTCGGTGGTCACACTGCTTCGTTGTTGGAGTGTGTTAAATTGCAGTGTGTTACAGTTAGTTACTGTGTTCCCATGCTTTAGCACACTAGGTTTGTAACTTTCATACAAGTGACAATCCACTTTAGGTCAGGGGTGAGGCTATCTCAGGATCACCCAATTCTTGGGGCATCTGCCAGCTCTGCTGTTTCAGCTTTGACCTTCCAGGGTTGTCTAGCACATTGACCTCCCGACAGATGAGAAGACTAGTTGATTACTGAACCAAATGCTTGCCTGCTCGGCACAGCTGAACTGCCGACAGCAGGCTGTGGTGAAAGAACACGCAGCACTTCCTGCAGGGCTCCAAGCAAGCAGGACGGGCAGCCCGTGCCCAGAAGATCCCCCTGATGCCTCAGACCACGTGATGGCTTTCCGGAAGAGACTTTAAAGACAGGGTGAGGCTGGGCGGCAGGGTGTGGGGTCATGTTATGCAGTTCTCAGATTGACTGGCGTTAAGGCAAGGTTTCAAGCAGCATCAGCCTGGTTTCAGCCAGCCTAGAGTCTGTGTGCTTATGGTCAATTTTCATCTGGAGAGCTCTGCTTCCTGTGAAAGCAACTTAGGAACGCGTGTCAGGCTTGCACTTGCGTCCCCTGACTCTGCTGCTGTTGCCAGTTCCCCACCCTAAGAGCTGTTCTTTATGTCTTCACATTCCATCATTAACTCTTTGCGTCAGCCTTTTGAGACTCAGGGTGGGCCTGGGAGACTAAAGACCTGTTACCTCCAAGGTCAGGGACACGGACCCCTGGAGTACGGGACACCGCTGTACGTGGTTCCAGCTCCGCCTCTTCTTTGCTGCTCCTCAGTCCTGAGAGCAGGTTTGGGGAAAGAAAGGGAGCGTGGTTTTGGGTACAGAGGCTAATCGTAAAATCGGCAGAGGAGCTTCCTCAGGCTTCTCCTCTGCAGCGCTTCTTTAAAGCGTAATGAGAGAAGAGTTGATGCTGTTGCGTGGGACGGTAAGCCCTGCATCTGACCATCATTGAGTCACAGGTGGCGTTGGTGGTGATTTGATTCTTTCTGGCCTGTTGTGGGGGTTTCCCCGGTGGTACTAGTGGTAAAGAACCTGCCTGCCAGTGCATATTAGATGTAAGAGATGCAGGTTCCCTGTCCCTGGGTTGGAAAGATCCCCTGGAGGAGGGCATGGCAACCCACTCCAGTATTCCTACCTGGAGAATGCCATGGACAGAGGAGCCTGGCGGGCTACAGTCCACGGGGTCGCAAAGAGTTGGACAGGACTAAAGCAGTTCAGCAGTATGCACGACCTTTTCTTGAAGTTTCTCTTGTGATGGAAGTGCTGATTCACAACTCCCCTTTCTCACTACAGCAGCCGAAATAGAGAGTACTTCAGATTATTGCACTTGTAGACGCTGTATGATGCCTACTTGGTTTGAGCTGTCTTTGTGGGAACAGCACCAAAGTAAGAAAATTTGAAGAAAGCAGAAAAATGTCAGGAATGCTTAGAGTTGTTTTTCATGAACTCAGGAAAGAGGTAAACCCTTTACCCTTATTTTTCTAGCCAGTATCTGAAGAATTCCTGTCAGACTTTCTCATAAAGGTTCTAACTTAATGTATCTATTATACATTCCACTAAAGAGGACCCACTGACAAGAGTATCAGCTATTAACTTGAGATCCAACTACTTAATTTACTTAATTAGTAACATCTTATTTAAGCTCTCTTACTTGAACTTCCTTCCATTTGAGTTCTAGAGACTAAGTGACATACATAGGAAGCAATATTTGAAATAGCACTGAACAAAAACTAAAATTTCAGAATATATTTAGGACTTACGCATTCAAAAGCAATTGACTTCCAGTTAAACACGAGAGAAGTGATTTCATTATCACAGAGGTAAAACAGTTTGATGCCCTAAAGGGTTCCACTGTAGGGTTTAATATTTGTGTGTGTGTGTGTGTGTATTTAAAATTACAGTCATTTTATACCAACCACTCTTTTTTTAAATAGGAAAATAAAAGAACATAGATAATATATCTGTATTTTTCATTTCTTCCTTCCTATTTTAAAAATAAGATATATGTATGAGCGTCTTGAAAACAGAAAATCTAGAGAGTGATTGAGGAAAGCATCGGCAGAGGCTTGGTAAGTGGGCCCAGAGCTCTGGGCAGTGAGCCGCTAGCTGTGTTTCCAAGGTATCCACTTACTGACTGAGTTTGTGGGAAATGTATAGATGAGCGAGTTTGTGAGAATATTTGGGTGTAAGAAGGTTGGATAATGAGTTGCTGTTGAGCAGGTTGTGGATCTCCAGGAAGAGACTGCAGAAGGCAACTGGGAATGTGTCGAGGACTCAAAGGAGAGATCTGGCCCGAGATAGATTTAGCTACTTGGAAGACAGGTATGAACCGTAGCTGAGGGAATGTGAGTGACTCAGGAATGGCGTGTTGGGGCATCAGAGGAGAACTGGAAAGGAATCATAGGGTGTGAGGGTCAGGACAGAGGACGCCAGGTGGGGGCGACTCGGAACGTGGACAGGCTGGGGAAGCAGGGTCCATGTAGGGTTTTGAGAGCACTCTTTAACTGCTGTGGCCTTGGTCTCCACCATGTCTCACGTGCACCACATTAGATTTCTGCCTCCGTGTAAGCTGTGGTGTGCGCACTGCCGAGACTTCAGTCTCTGTCCCCCGTCCCCACAGTTAGCCCTCTCCTCACTTCTCCGCCCCGACCCGTCTCCTCTGGTGCCCACTGCCCTGTTCTCTGCATCCTGTTTGCTTTTGTTTGTTCATTTATCTTGGGTTTTTTTGTTACGCTCTAGGAAAATCCCATGGACAGAGGAGCGTGGTGGGCTGCAGTCCATGGGATTGCTGAGGGTCAGACACGGCTGAGTGACTTCACTTTCACTTTTCACTTTCATGCGCTGGAGAAGGAAATGGCAACCGACTCCAGTGTTCTTGCCTGGAGAATCCCAGGAACGGGGGAGCCTGGTGGGCTGCCGTCTATGGGGTCGCACAGAGTCGGACACGACTGAAGCGACTTGGCAGCAGCAGCAGCAGCAGCAGCAGGGATAAGCGAGGTTGTACAGGACTGCTCTTTTCCCCTTTAACGTATGTCACTGTGCATAGTGCCCTCAGGGGCGTTCTGTGTTGTCCCAAGATTTCTTCTTTTTTTTCATGGCTGAGTAGTGTCCCACTGTAGATGTATACCAGTTGAGAAGACAGAATTATTAGGCAGTATAATTACCTGTGTGTCGATAATCCCAAGGACTGGAAATGGTTAGTGACAGATGTTGTAGAGAGATCAACTGAAATAAAAATAAACAGCCTTGAAAGTTGAAAGTTACTAAGATGTTTAGGGTGAGTATTCAAGGGGAAATAAAAGTATCCTTTCAGACTGAAACAGTGATATTAAGAAAAACAAAAGAGAAGCAAAAAGATTGTAAATGATTGCAAAATTTAAAAAGGGTAGTGTGGACTCTAAGGGTGAAAATAGTCAGCAACTTGTGTTGCTGATAACAAAGGTTAAATTGTTTTCAAATGCATAGATAATGTGTCATTTCTCAACCAGACCCTTAATAAAGTGAAAGTGAAGTCACTCAGTCGTGTCTGACTCTGCGACCCATGGACTGTAGCCCACCAAGCTCCTCTGTCCATGGGATTCTCCAGGCAAGAATACTGGAGTGGGTTGCCATTTCCTTCTCCAGGGGATCTCCCTGACCCAGGGATTGAACCCAGGTCTCCCACATTGCAGGCAGACGCTTTAACCTCTGCACCACCAGGGAAGCCCTTAATAAAGTAATATGCCCAATTTTTCATTCCTAATTTTGAGATGTGAAAAATTGTGAAATATTATTTGAAAATGTAAACTGATTATTTAAAAGAAACATAGATAACACTTAAAGCATGGTTAGCTCTTTGCACCTGGGACTGTGATTCAGTTTAGTTCAGTCGCTCAGTCGTGTCCAACTCTTTGCGACCCCATGGACCACAGCACGCCAGGCCTCCCTGTCCATCACCAACTCCCGGAATCCACCCAACCCATGTCCATCGAGTCGGCGATGCCATCCAACCATCTCATCCTCTGTCATCCCCTTCTCCTCCTGCCCTCAATCTTTCCCAGCATCAGGGTCTTTTCAAATAAGTCAGCTCCTCCTATCAGGTGGCCAAAGTATTGGAGTTTCAGCTTCAACATCAGTCCTTCCAATGAACACCCAGGACTGATTTCCTTTAGGATGGACTAGTTGGATCTCCTTGCTGTCCAAGGGACTCTCAAGAGTCTTCTCCAACACCACATTTCAAAAGCATCAGTTCTTCGGCACTCAGCTTTCTTTATAGTCCAACTCTCACATCCATACATGACCACTGGGAAAACCATAGCCTTGACTAGATGGACCTTTGTTGGCAAAGTAATGTCTCTGCTTTTTAATATGCTGTCTAGGTTGGTCGTAACTTGCCTTCCAAGGAGTAAGCATCTTTTAATTTCATGGCTGCAGTCACCATCTGCAGTGATTTTGGAGCCCATAAAAATAAAGTCAGCCACTGTTTCCCCATCTATTTGCCATGAAGTGATGGGACCGGATGCCATGATCTTAGTTTTCTGAATGTTGAGCTTAAGCCAACTTTTTCACTCTCCTCTTTCACTTTCATCAAGAGGCTCTTTAGTTCTTCTTCACTTTCTGCCATAAGGGTGGTGTCATCTGCATATCTGAGGTTATTAATATTTCTCCGGGCAGTCTTGATTCCAGCTTGTGCTTTCTCCAGCCCAGCATTTCTTATGATTATTTAACCCAAAAAGAAAACTAAGGGTTAATTAACAGTGTCCTTCATACTTTGATGAGCTCTTATGTAAACGACAGCAGCTGTGGATATATGTAGGCAGAAGAGGTTTGAAGATGGAAATAGATTTAGTCCCTGACCGCAGCCTTACTGTCTTCATGACTTTGGCCAAAATACAAACCATTCTAACCAGTCTTTTTACCTATACAGTGGTGCTGAGCTTGTTGTGAAAGTCCTGTGAATGCGAGATAGTGCTTATACAGTGCATGGATGGTCTGGCGTCAGTAAGTGATGGCTGATGGTCTGTGTGCTTTCTCAAGAGGAAGAAGCAAGGCCGAACAGGCAGAATTCCATTTGAGGGTCTGTCTAAAAACTGTGGATTTTCTCCCCCTAAATTTAGTGTTCCTGAGCCTCTTAGTTTTGTTTCCATTTACATAGTAAGCTTCCTAAATAATTTAATGTATCATTACATGTTGATGTTCTCTTTTTTTTTAATTTTTGTACTCCCTGGCTGTCCAGTGGTTAGGACTTGGCGCTTCCACTTCCAGGGCCTAAGATCTGATGGCTGGTCGGAACTGAGACCCTGTAAGCTGTGTGGTATGGCTATAAATAAGTAAATAACCTTTAAAAGATAAAATTATCAGTTGCTTTTTATGTAGGTGTACAGATATAGATAACATGAGTTTGTGCAAACTCCGGGAGATAGTCAGGGACAGGGAAGCCTGGCATCTGCGGCCCTGGGGTCGCTGAGTCGGACACGACTTTTATGACTGAACAACAAGGACAGACAGGCAAGCTCTGAAGGTTCCGGGCGTCACTGCTCATTAAACAGCGCCGCGCAGAAAAGGAAGCCCCAGTCTATGGCTGGCGAGAACCGACTCCGCACCGCTGCGCTGCTTCTCTGTGAGCCTCTCCACAGCGCGTCCGCGTTCCGCGCAAGCCCTCCCCTCCCCCTCCTGTTTGCTGTTCCACTTGCCAGTGCCGCCGGGAAGCCCTCCTGATGAAGCAAGTCCCCTTAGGCTCCTCCCTAGCACCCTGTACTGCCTTTCCTAAGCGCTAGGCACGGACACCGTCTTACACCGACGTGTGTGATTATTTCATCATTCCACCCTCTTGCCCCTTCGGGTGGAATCGAGACTGCTGTGTTCCCGTTGTCCTCCCGGTACCCAGCGTAGCCCCTGACACAGGAAGTATCTGCATAGGAGGACCTGTCGATTGGTGGGTGGCTGGCCGGGTGGAGCCAGAAGAATGTTTATCTTTCCACACTGTCTTCACCACAGCTGTGTGGTCTTCCTTCTACTGGGATTGCCATTGCTGCCCTTTTCCTACGGGCACCTTCACAACCTTCCTTCTCATCCAGCTGAAATCACACTTCTTGGTTATAAAATGGCATCCAGATTCTCACCTTCCTAATGAAACTCTTATGAAGATTCAGGCAAACAATATCAAAACCACAGAAACCAAACAAAGCAGACAACCTCCTGCCTACAAGGAGTTGAGCTCAGTTAGGAAAAGTTAATTATATTGCCTGTGCTTTGCTTTATGAAGCAGGTGCCCTCCGCAGCCACTCAACCAGCTGCTCCTTTGTGAAGTAAGTCATCAAACAGGTAGTCACATCGTCCTGGGCAACCCCTGTGCACCCTGCTTACTGAGCTGGGCCTCCCTGCGAGAACAGGCTGCCCCTGGGACTGCTCACTGGGCTTCTTTCCGTTTTCCTGAAAAGAAAGATGACCTGAATTTGGTCATGACATGGATCAGGACAGTGGACTTTGCGAGTTGGGACTTTGTTCATCCGCAGGAACTCCCAGCAGCATGAGATCGCCCTCAGTTGCCAGTGAGCCCTCCCGGAGCGTCTTTCTCAGAGGGCTGTGATGGCAGCACCGTTGGCCTCACCCTGAGGGAAGGACTTAGGCGGCTTCTCCCTGAGCCGTTAGTCACGCACAGGTGCAGGTCAGGCGGATCTCGCCCTCCTTCTCTGCAGCGCTTTCTGTAAAAGCTGAGCTCTGATGAGCTCTCCAGCTCATCTAGTTCATAGGTGATCACTGAGCACACACCGTGTACCAGGCAGAGAAGATATGAAGAGAGACCTGGTCCTGACCCGGCCCTCGGAGAACTTCCGCTCTGCGTGGAAGGCAGACGTGTACACAGGTGACCGTCCTGCAGGGCACGGTGAAGTAAATGCAGAACAGACTCAAAATCAGCAGGCTGATGGGATAGAGGCAGCAGGGGGACATGGAGATTTACAACAGAATTTATGAAAGGCTTCACGTAGGAGGTGTATTTGACTAAGAATGAGAAGGATTCTGGGAAGCAAAGAATAATGCGTAGACACCCTAACCCAAGGAAACAGTTTACCTCAAGTCTGGAGATTTGCGGAATGTTCAGAGATGATGGCAAGTGAAACATTAAGTACCTGGTAGGTGATATTCTTGGGCTTCCCATGTGGCTCACCTAGTAAAGAATCTGCCTGCAATGCGGGAGACCCGAGTTTGATCCCTGGGTTGGGAAGATCCCCTGGAGAAGGGAAAGGCTACCCACTCCAGTATTCTGGCCTGGAGAATCCCATGAACCGTATAGTCCATGGGGTCGCAAAGAATCAGACATGACTGAATGACTTTCACTTTCAGCTAATATGAGATATATTTTAGGGCTGGATCATGGAGATCATGGTGGTCCTTGATGTCTTGCTGAGAAATTGGAACTTTGGCAATTGAGACTTGATTCAGAACTAAGAGAAGAAAGTAAAAAAAAAAAAAAAAAAACTCAGACCTTTATTTTTCGAAGGTCATTGAGGTGGTATTATGTGTATCAGTGGGCACAAGATCAGAGACTTGATATAGTCAAGGCAAAAATCAAGACAGTTCTGAACCACAGTGAGGGTCCTGGTCATAGAGCTGTGGGGTCTTGCCACAGGCATCCTGGGAGACAGAATGATATAACCTGCTCAGCCCAGATGTTTTATGTCCTAGGTCTAGGGTTCTGATAGAGTGAAAGTCGCTCAGTCACGTCCCAACTCTTTGTGACCCCATGGACTATACAGTCCATGGAATTCTCCGGACCAGAATACTGGAGTGGGTAACCTTTCCCTTCTCCAGGGGATCTTCCCAACCCAGGGATGGAACCCAGGTCTCCCACATTGTGGGCAGCTTCTTTACCAGCTGAGCCACCAGGGAAGCCCAAGAATACTGGAGTGGGTAGCCTCCCTTCTCCAGCAGATCTTCCTGACCCAGGAATTGAACTGAGGTCTCCTGCATTGCAGGTGGATTCTTTACCAACTGAGCTATCAGAGAAGCCTGGGGTTCTAATAAGCGGTTTGAAATATTAATGCCAGAAATTGAGGCTTAGGAGTTTTGTGGAGAGATGAGTATTGAAAGATTCGGACAAGATAATTGAAATTGAGAGTATATTTCAGAGATCACAAAATCGCAAAGAGTTACTGACAGATCTGTAAGATTCCCTTTTGGGGCGTGTGTGTGTGTGTGTGTGTGTGTGTGTGTGTGTAGTGAAATCTTGCAGTTGGTGCCATTTAAAGCTTCTGGATGACCTTCAAAGGTCAGCCTTAGGGCATCTCACCTTCCAGATCTTCAAAGGCCTCTATGAAAAGAGTGAGTCCTACATGAGCTCATAGAGGTAGGCTAAACAAAGTCAGCATAATGCTGTCTGGACAGACTTTTGCTAAGAGTAGCAAGTTCAGCCAGAATCAGGAGCTGTCCTTCATGTCTGTTTAATCTACGACTTAGGTGATGTAATTATTTTAGAGTACAAAATCTAAGCTGAGAAGGATGTAAAATATTTTTATCTTATTTATATAAAGCATAACTAAAGAATTAAGCTTTACTTTGGTTTAGTGCAAAGTAGTATAAATAAGATAGAGAAGGCAATGGCAACCCACTCCAGTACTCTTGCCTGCAAAGTCCCATGGACGGAGGAGCCTGGTGGGCTGCAGTTCATGGGGTTGCGAAGAGTCGGACACGACTGAGCGACTTCCCTTTCACTTTTCACTTTCATGCATTGGTGAAAGCAATGGCACCCCACTCTGGTGTTCTTGCCTGGAGAATCCCAGGGATGGGGGAGCCTGGTGGGCTGCCGTCTGTGGGGTCGCACAGAGTCGGACACGACTGAAGCGACTTAGCAGCAGCAGCAGCAGCAGTATAAATAAGAAATCAGAATTGATCCCTGCCAGTAAGCTCATGGTGGAGATAACTCCCGTTGGTGGTCAGATGGGGGTGGGGTGACACGCTGCATGCTATGAAAATGACAGCAGTGTAAGAGAAGCGCGAAGTACAAACTCACGCGCTAGCAGGGTAACGCTCAAAATCCCCCAAATCAGGCTTCAACAGTGTGTCAGCCGAGAACTTCCAGATGGCCAAGCTGAATTTAGAAAAGGCAGAGGAACCAGCCAACATCCACTGGATCACAGGAAAAAGCAAGAGAATCCCACAAAAATTTCTGCGTCATTGACTGTGCTGAAGCCTTTGACTGTGTGAGTCACTATAAACTGTGGAAAATTCCTAAAGAAATGGGAATATTAGACCTGCCTCCTGAGAAATCTGTATGCAGATCAAGAAGCAAAAGTTAGAACCAGACATGGAACAACAGACTGGTTCCAAATTGGGAAAGGAGTACAACAAGGCTGTATGTTGTCACCGTGCTTATTTAACATCTGTGCAGAGTACATTATGCAAAATGCCAGGCTGGATGAAGCACAAGCTGGAATCAAGATTGCTGGGAAAAATATCAATAACCTCAAGTAGGCAGATGACACTGCCCTAATGGCAGAAAGTGAAGAGGAATTAAAGAGCCTCGTGATTAAAGCGAAAGAGGAGAGTGAAAAAGTTGGCTTAAAAGTCAACATTCAGAAAACTAAGATCATGGTATCTGGTCCCATCACTTCATGGCAAATAGATGGGGAAACAATGGAAACAGTGAGAGACTTTATTTTCTTGGGCTCCAAAATCACTGCAGATGGTTGGTGACTGCAGCCATGAAATTAAAAGACGCTCGCTCCTTGGAAGGAAAGCTATGACAAACCTAGTCAGCATATTAAAAAGCAGAGACATCACTTTGCTGAAGAAGTTTCATGTAGTCAAAGCCATGGTTTTTTTAATATACATTTGTTTATTTTACTTGGAGGCTGATTGCGTTACAGTGTTGTATTGGCATCGCCATACGCCCAGCTGATGTGAGAGGTGGGCTTCCCAGGCAGTGCTGGTGGTAAGACTCCACCCACCAGTGCAGGAGACTTGAGAGTCACAGGTTCGATCCCTGGGTTGGGAAGATCCCCTGGAGGAGGGCATGGCAACCCAGTCCAGTATTCTTGCCTGGAGAATCCCATGGAGGGAGGAGCCTGGCGGGCTGTAGTCCATAGGGTTGCAAAGAGTTGGACACGACTGAAGTGACTTAGCACAGATGTGAGAGTTGGACCATAAAGAAAACAGTGCACCGAAGAACTGATGCCTTGTGTGGCTGGAGAAGAGAGTCCCTTGGGCTTCAGGGAGTCAAACCAGTCAATCCTAAAGGAAATCAACCTGAGTATTCATTGGAAGGACTGATGCTGAAGCTCCAGTACTCGGGCCACCTGATGTGAAGAGCCGACTCGTTGGAAAAGACCCTGATGCTTGAAAAGATAGAAGGCAGGAGGAGAAGAGGATGACAAGGTTGAATGGCATGACCGACTCAGTGGACATGTGTTCCAGCAAATTCCAGGACACTGTGAAGGACAGGGAAGCCTGGCGGGCTGCAGTCCATGGGGTCGCAAAGTGTCAGACATGAGTGAGCAGCTGAACAACAACAACAAAAACAAAAGTCTTTGGGAGCGAGAGGGATAAACTTGGAGTTTGAGATTAACAGATACACACTGTTATATGTAGAATAGATAAACCGCAAAGATAGTCAGCTGTATTCACTATCTTATCATAGCCTATAATGGAAAAGAACCTGAAAAAGAACACACATGTGTGTATGTACGCACACGTGTATGTGTGTAACTGCATTGCTTTGCCGTCCACCTGAGACTAACAGAATGTAGTAAATCAGCTGGGCGTGTTAGTCGCTCAGTCGTGTCCTACTCTTTGCGACCCCATGGACTGTACCCGACAGCCTCCTCTGTCCATGGATTTCTGCAGGCAAAAATACTGGAGTAGGTTGCCATTCCCTTCGGCAGGGGATCTTCCCGACCCAGGAGTCAAACCTGAGTCTCCTGCGTTGCAGGTAGATTCTTTACTGGCTGAGCAATCAGGGCAGCCCATAAATCAACTATATACTCAGTTCAGAAGAAAATAAAAGTCTCTACCCAGTCCCCCTTCATATGCATCCATCCATTTCTCCTTCCAGGAAAAAATGTGTGTGTGTGTGTGTGTGTATTTGTGTATTCATTTACCAGTGCATATCATATTTTTTGTTTTTAACAGGTTGATTAAGATGTAGTTTACATACAATAAAAATGCACTCATTTAAAGCATACAGGTCAATGATTTTTACTATATTTACAGAGTTCTGTAGCCTTAGAACATGGTCATAATTCCCAAAAAAACCCTTATCAGTCACACCCTAGTTTTCTGCCTCCACTTAAAACTCTCTCCACCCCACCCTAGGCAGCCACTTGTCTGATTCCCGCCCCTGTGGACTTGCCTGTTCTAGATGTTCTGTGTACACGGAATCACGCAGTGTTTGGCGGGGGTGGGGGCTGGCTTCCTTAATTAGCCTAGTTTTTGGGGTCTGTCTATGTTGGAGCATGTAGTGATACTTTGTTTTTATTGCCAGTTAATATTCCGTTATGGATATACCACATTTTGTTTATCCATTAGTCACTTGGTAGACATTTGGATTGTTTCCACTCTGTAGCTATTATAAATAATGCTGCTATGCACATTTCCCATGCAAGGGTTTTTTTTTTGTTTGTTTGTTTTTTAATCTCTCCTGAAGTAGAATTGCTGGGTCATATGGTTACTTACTCTACATCCAACATTTTGAGGAATTCTCAAAAGCTGTTTTGCAAAGTGGCTACACCATTTTACATTCCCATCAACAATGTATGAAGGAGGGTTCACATTTCTCAGCATACTTACCAGCAGTTGTTATACCTGTCTTTTTTATTATAGCCATTTGAAGGGGTGTGAAGTGGTATCTTATTGTGGTTTTGGTTTGCATTTCCTTGACAACTAATTATGCTGAGCATCTTTTCATGTCCTTTTTTGTTTGTCCATGTTTGTCCATGTTTAATCAGGTTGTCATTTTATTAAGAGTTGTGAGAGTTGTTAATATATTCTAGATACAAGATTCTCATATGACATGGTTTGCAAGTATTTTGTCTCATCTGTAAATCATCTTTTCCCTTTCTTAACGGTGTCGTTTGAAGCACAAACAGTTTTAAGTTTGATGAAACCTAACTTATCAACATTGTCTTTTATCACTTACACTTTTGTTGTCATTTCTAGGAAATCATTTCCTAACCCAAGATCACAAACACATTTACTCCTGTGTTTCATTCTAAAAGTTTGATAGTTTTAACTGTTGCATTTAGGTCTGTGATCCACTTTGAGGTGATGTTCTGTGGTGTGAGACAGGGATTCAGATTCATTCTTTTCCATTTGGGCATTAGTTGTGTTTGTTGGAAAAGCTTGTTCTTTGCTCCATTGAATTGTCTTGCCTCTTTGTCAAAAACTAATTAACCATAAGCGTGAGGGTTTATTTCTGGACTCTCAGTTGTGTTCCGTCGATCTATAGGTCTGCCCTTAATGCTAGTGCCTTACTATCCTGATTATTGTAACTTTGTGGTGTGTTTTGAAATCAGCCAACCTGAGTCACTTGCATTTCCATATGAATTTTAAGATCATCTTTGTTGATTTCTGCAAACAATTCCTTTTTTAAAATATTGGTAAAAATACCATTTGTATTCATCACTGCTTTTATAGCCATGATCAAATTAGATGTATATCTTATTTAATAATTTAAAAGCACATTTTAGAATATCACAGGGGCTTCTCAGATGGTACTAGTGGTGCAGTAAGTAGGCACAGGAGGCACAGGTTCGATCCCTGGGTCAGGAAGATCCCCTGAAGTAGGAAATGGCAACCGCCTCCTGTATTCTTGCTTGGAAATTCCCAGGACAGGAGCCTGGTGGGCTACAGTCCATGGGGTCGCAGAGAGTCAGACATGACAGTGTACGCACATGCCGTGTTACAAATTTGTTCCACATTTCAGTTACTGTATTTCAGTATAATTGTTTTTCCTTTATAATCCTATGTATTCTCTTATGTATTTAAAAACATTATTCTGAAAAGGGGACCAAAGTCTTCACCAGAAGGCAGAGTAGTTCATGGCTCAAAGTGATCAAGAGCCCCTGGCATGGACAGGCTGAAGCAAACAGCCTCCTCCCTGGAAAAGACCCTGATGTTGGGAAAGCCTGAAGACAGAGGAGAAGAGGGGGCAGAGGGTGAGACGGTTGGATGGCATCACCAACTCAGTGGGCATGAACTTGGGAAAACTCCGGGAGATGGTGAGGGACAGGGAAGCCCATGCTGCCGTCCATGGGATCAGATAGGCAGACACGACTTGGCGACTGCACAGCAGCCACGCAGCAGAGATACTACTTGAGCGGCTGCCTCAGGGGCCTTTGCTTTTCCTGCTGGGCTGTATCAAATGTGCTGATTAAAGAGGGACTACTTCTATGACATTTTCCACTCTTTAAAGAAATTAACACCTGATGTCAGTGTTTTTATAGTGACAATGAAATCTAGAATAAAACAAATCAAGAGGGCAAGAAGAGTCTATCTGTAGGGCCTTTTCTTGGTGTTTCTGGGTTTAATTTGACATACTTTCTCAAGTTGAGATTGGCCTCACTCAGGAAAATAAACTCTAATCTGTAAGTTATGTTTGGTTTCTGAGTTCTTTACTTGGACGTTTCAAAATTCAATATATATACTTCGTTGTTATCCTAGAAAGTATCAGAAAAAAAGAGTGTAAGTGAATGACCATAGTAAGAGTGTATTTATATAATGAGATTTTTAATTGCAGGATGTTTTTTCATTGAAGTGACTCCCAAAATTGCATGAGAAGCGTGCTGTGCAAGGCTTTCTCCTGCCAGGCCTCCGTGTGTGGCAGCTCAGCTTTGGTTTCCATGGCGGTGAAGATAGCGGGCAGGAAAGGGAAGGCAGGTGGGGTCAGATTTCTCAAATCTGGGTTCTCAGTCCTATGGGGTCACATAGACTTACTCTTGAGGATTCAGAACTCCTAAAACCATTTGTAAATTGCTTCGTTTTGATGATAATTTGTTTAAACTTATTTTAGCACTTCTAAAAATAAAAACTTACGAGGGCAATTTTTATATCCGAGATTTTAGTTCCTTAAAGTCTCTTTCCCAAATTGGAATATTTAGGGATTTTTTTTTTAATATTTCCTCTTTCCGTTTCTGTTGGGAACCTTCACTATCTGGAAAAGATAAATGGGGTTCCATGTGTCTGAACCAGTGAAGTCATGCTCCTGCCCTACTCTGCTCACAGTCAGGGAAGGAAAAAGGTGAAGAGTTCAGAACTGAGCTCACCAACTGGAGGATCTTGAGGTCCAGTGTCAGTCACAAAGAAAATGGGTAAATGTGAACCTCTTTCCATAGTTATTTATGTATTTATATTGGGGGGTATGTTAATCTGGTCTTGTGCTGCTGCTGCTGCTGCTAAGTCGCTTCAGTCGTGCCCGACTCTGTGCGACCCCATAGACGGCAGCCCACCAGGCTCCGCCGTCCCTGGGATTCTCCAGGCAAGAACACTGGAGTGGGTTGCCATTTCCTTCTCCATTGCGTGAAAGTGAAAAGTGAAAGTGAAGTCGCTCAGTCATGTCTGACTCTTAGCGACCCCATGGACTATAGCCCACCAGACTCCTCCATCCATGGGATTTTCCAGGCAAGAGTACTGGAGTGGGGTGCCATCGCCTTCTCCGAATCTGGCCTTGGTCTCCATGCTAAATTCAAACTGTAAATGCATTGGAAGAAGGAAAAGACGGTATTTGTCTTGGGTCTGTTGGCTGTCGGAGGCTACTGTGGAGCATAGCGCTCGGGTGGTCTCGGCGCCCCTGTGCATCTGAGGTCTGGGCTTGCTGCGCTGGGCGTGTGGCTGTGACCTCAGGGAACGGGCTCATCCAGCGCATCACAGAGGCTGGCACGGCCTCAGAGCTTTTGTCTGTGTCCTCACCAGTTCACGGTTTTGCTTCCTTTTTATTTTTAAGGCCTTAACATTGTTTTTGTTTTAATCTGTAGATGCATAGATTGAAAGTACCTAAATTTTTCTGTCAATTGCCCAAAGATTCTTAATACCTAATATCTGCAATATATATTTCTTATCAAAAGACATAGGAACTGTTAGTATACAAGCCAGGGGTCATTTTAATTCTGATCCTGAGATGAAATTCTGATTTACAACCCTATTGAGAAGGTGTGTTTTCTTTTAAAAAAAAAAAAAAAAAAATCTGTGTTAACTTGACGTATGTGTTGTATCCACATTTTAGATTTTTGAATATTATTAAAAAAATCAAACTAGATTTTACTTTTGGGAATCCAGTGTTTTGTGAACTTATAAGCATTTGGCGTTTAATTCACGGTATGGGTTGTTCAAAAAAAGGAAAAATGGTTTAGATAAGGTAGGTATGGCTGATATACTATTATACGTAAGTGCATATGCAGTAAGGTCAGTATTGTCTCAGTAGCGAGTAATACGAAAAGAAAACCGACTCTTGGGTAAATGATGAAGGAAATAAAACACAAGTCTAGATTTGATAGCAATATCTACATAAGACCACTTATTATTTGTTTATCTATCTTAAGGGAATTCTGTGAGCACTTAGGACTGTAACGTCTGCCTTTGTGACCCTCTGTGTTACTCTGGTTGTGATGAAGAGGGCCGTGTGTGGCGATTAGCAGCAGAAATGCTGAGACCTTCGTGGACCCTCTAGCAATCAGTGAATATCAGATCACAAATCTCCCCAGCTTTAATTACAGGCAAAAGAAAAGACAAAATTAGCATTTTAATATAGAAATATCTTAGGCTTTAGGAGAATTATGATAAATCTAATGTTGCCTAGCGAACCGAAGAGGGGATATCACAACAAACTGTCTCCTTAGGAATATTTGTTTAAATAAAGGCAACAATACTTCATCCTTATCTTTTTGGGGTAATTATCGCTATTTCAGGCCGTTCTTTGTTCCAGGTTTAAAATACCTTTAGTTGGAAAAAAAAAGAAACAGTAACTGGCAGTGTTTGTTTTGTATAAAACTACAAGAGGGAGCCCTGCGTGCTTGGCACTAACCAGAACGTTATTCTAGGGCTTTTGCAGCGCCAGTTCACTGGCGCCACGGCGGCCCTCGCACTCGCACGCGTGCAGGCTGCCTCGCTTCAGCTCCAGCGTGTTAAACTGACTCCTCTTCCAGGGCTGAGCTTTGCCCACCTGTCTCCCCTAAAACACCTGCAACATATGTTAGCATAACCCTGCAATGCTTTGCCTTTGGGGTCCTGAGAAATTCCCCCAGAGCTTTTTGCTTATAAACAGCTGAGCAATTCGTTTTTCTAATGACGGTTGCTTTTCCCCCAGCATTGAGGCAATAACATATTCACTAAAATAAGAGTCTCATTTTTCATCAAAGAGAAACGCTCGACATATTTTTACAGTGCTGTTTCTCCTTCTGAGCCTTATTTTTCCCCTTTTCTAATCTGGCATGCTAAAAATTAAGAGTTGGTAGCAAGATATCAAGGAAAAGAAAACTAAGTAATTCTTCATTTGTCAAGCATTTTCTTCATGCCAAACAGACATTGTATTTACATTGTAAATATAAATCAACCTTTTCTATTAGACAAGTGGTACAGGAACTTTATCAGTTTAATTTAATGTAAAAACTGTAACCAATAATAATTTGGACGTATTGTAGGAAATCCGTTTAATTTTTTTAACCTCATTAGCTGGCAAACAACTGTGCTTTAATAGAATGTGGTTTACAGTTTTTAAAAACTGGTATGTGTATACACACTCCTGATTTGTAAGACAGATTTTCTCCACACATATGAGGCCCAATGTGTACAATATATGTTCCTAAATATGTGTTACTTTTCTAAAACAAATGGAACGTTTGGTAAACCCTGCCCTAAGTTTCTGTATGGGTATCAGAAGGATGGAACACTGCTTTCTCTACCAGTTGGCCATCGTGGATTTTAAGTCATCAAACTATCAGATCTGCTATCAACATTCTGCTCATCAGCGTTCAGTGGTATCAGAAGGGAATTCTAGCTTCCATTTTCTGGAGCTTTTCCGAAGTGCCCACCACTGTGCTGCACGTTATGTCCGGTGCCCCGTTTAACCCTTTCCGCAGTTTTGCAGATGAGGAAATCAGCACAGGGGGTGTGAGTCCTCCACAGGCAGGCGTGGGTGGAGTGGACTCGAACCTCCCTGACCCGCGACCCCTCGCCTCCGCCACCAAGCAGCCTGAGCCCCTCACGCAGACGCCGGGTCTGCGCAGTCTCTGTGTGTTTCACGTAGAACTTGAGCCTTCTTCACTCCCTGCTGGTGCGTTCATCACAGCCGGGGTCACTGGGCCTGGGCCGCCTCTGCTCTGCTCAGTTCTCCATGTGTTGTCAGCGCCAGGCCTTTGGAAGGCACTGCGTTGTTCAAGCGGGATGAGTCCCTCGGACTCTTCCTTCTGGAGTTCCCGTTAACGGTGCAAAATGAGATTGTCAACCGCAGGTGAGGGACCAGAGTTAGGGGTCAAGCTAGAATGTTCTGTCTGTCGTGACCTTTGTGGGTGAGTTTGATTTCACCAGGCTCAGAAAATTGTCACATTTCTTCTTGTGGTTAAGTGTGCTTCTTGTGGTTAGTTGTACTTAGTGCAGGTTAGCAGTTCAGTATTCGTATACTACCATTCGGAGAAGGAAATGGCAACCCACTCCAGTGTTCTTGCCTGGAGAATCCCAGGGACAGAGGAGCCTGGTGGGCTGCAGTCCACGGGGTCGCAAAGAGTCGGACACGACTGAGCGACTTCACTTTCACGATGCTGAAGAGAAGCCTTCAGAAGAGCTCCAGGAGCTTGTTAACAGAGGAGGGGATGGCACTTACGAAGTTAATTAGCTGCCATCTTGTGGAAGATTTATTTCAAGTCCGTCCAGGTTGGTCCAGGAAAGGCCCAGTAAGCCCAGGGTGAGTTCAGTCTGTGACTTCTGCATTTGCACGCGTAGTTACGCCGACCTCTCAGGTCATGAAACGTAATTGGTGTGTCTCTGTACACAGACAATATAAGTTAGGGTTACCATTTTTCCTTCTGACAAAAAGTCCCCCCCAAGAGTGGTGGGGTGTTTTTGTTGTTGTTGTTTTGTTTTGTTAATGTACACTGGCTTGGAAAAGCTTATAATACTTGAAATCTTGACAGTCTGAAATGGGTTTAAAATAATTGCTCATTGTCCCAATCCTTTGCCAAAGACATACCAGGTTAAAGTTGTCGCCATCTTGTGTCCTGAGCAATGAGATCTCACACCTGTCGTGGGGCCTGGTCTTTCTTACATGAAGAGTTTTATGTGTGTAGAATTCCAGTGGCTCTTAAATGTTAGAGGAAATTCCAGATCTATAAAAGTAAGAATTAAAAGCTGTTATATTTCTATTAAATTCAGTTTGGAAAAAAATTCTTTGAAACAAGAGAGACACACGTCTTCTTACTTTTAAAATGATTCCACTGCATAAGGTTAGACTTCTGCTCATGTAATCTTATCCCACCTCTTATGTTGGTACATAGTTGAGTGAGAAGATACTGCTCTAAAATTTCTTAACTTTGTAGAAACCATATTCAGAAGAGACAAAAGGAACTGAATTAATTCATTATTGACCAGAGACATATTAATACGTCTTTTGTTACCCAAACATTATTGACCTGAGACATTTCGAGATTCACTTAACAAATCGCCAGCCACAGGTATTCCTTTCTGCAAAAATCTTTCAGTCAATAATGTGTTGAAAGAGAAAAATTATAGGTGAATTAAAGAACTGTCAGTACTGCATCTTACTGTATAAAAGTATGTGCCTTTTATAAATATGTGTCTATATATGTGATTTCTGTAGCCACACGTTGCCTTCCTTACATATCAGACGTTTGGTTCCATTCTGTTCATTACAGAGGCTGCAGTCTTTGTGGCCATTGAGCCCTTCAGGTGTGGCTGGTCCAAACTCAGGTGTGCCATCTGAAATATACGCTGGGTTTCAAACACTTCACACAAAAGAAAGCACGTAAAATGTCTCTGTTTTTATACTGATTACATGTTTTTAGTGTCAACATTTTAGATAAGTCAAATGAAACAGAATACTATTATATGTCATTTCACTCTGTTTTTTTTTTTCTCTTTTTTTATGTGGCTTGCTAGAAACTTTACATTACATATGAAGCTTGCATTTGTGACCCGCATTATGCTTCGGTGGGACTGTGCTGGTCTAGGACATCCGTGTGTGTGCCTACTTATATTTTAGTAACAGCAGAGAGAAAATCCTGTTGAATAACTTTCAACTGTAACCTCTAATTTTATTTTCTTCCATTTCAAATACTGTTTTTCAACATCATCTTTTCATTCGTTTTTTTTTTTTTTTTTCTATCCCTGTGCTGTGTCACTTTAAGCTGCCTCTCCAATTGATACTAGTGAGTCTCCTAGGAATTTAAATAGACCTTAGTGAAAGCAATACTTGAGCCTCATTCATATGTTCAAGTTAGACCATTATTCCTAATAATGGCTTTAAGTGCTTAGGTAGATCAGCACTTCATGTCTTGAATTGCTTGTCATTTCTTTATAAAGATATTTCAAGAAACTGCACAGTGCCTCCCCTTCTTTCATTGTTTTCTAGCAAAAAGTAACAGAATCCTTTATTAATTTGTTGAAAGTCAGAGAAGAAAAGCCTTTTATAGTAGCAAAAACAAAATGTTTCCAAGTACTGAGAATAAGGAGCAAAATTGGTCATGAGTGATAGTCTTAGGAAAGTTAATTTTAAAAATAAATCATGAAAGCACTGTCAATCTGCCAGTGGTTTTGACCTCTGTTTCGTTTTCCCATTATGCTTGGGTCCAGGTTGTCATCAGCTACCACGAGGAAACCTATGTAATTCCTAGAGAGCGAGAAGTTGCACTGTGAGACTTAATAGTATGGTAGTCATGGAAGCATCAGTTATCTTCATCAAGGCAATTCAGATTTGATTATTGTAGAACTGTGTTGAATACCAAACCAGTGGAGTAGTAGCTGGAGCTAAATCAAGGGATTGTCATTTTTGTCAGATGATTAGGGCTGACTTGGAAGAGATATGAAAGGGTTGAGCTGTGTAAATACTCTCTTTTCAGCAGAAAAAGAAAAGGTCCATCACGGCCTTAAGACGCAGCTTGTTAGCTTGATGAATTTCAAACTGTTTAACCTTAGCAATTATGTCCCCCGCCTACATGAAAGTATATCTGTGCCTTGGGGTTATGTCTCCAAGGACTGATATGAAAGCATGTTGATAATTTTCTATTAAAATAAAATTCAGCCTTTCTGTGTCTAGTTGGTTCTCTCAAAGGACAGGGCGTGCTGTTTCAAGGTCTGAATTATTAATTTGAGTTACATGTTTAGGTAAACACTGGATCACATTTACTTGTTTTAAAAAACTTCTTAATGAAAAATATGTAGTTTAACCTTTTAGAGATGATGATATTCAGGTTATGCTATTAATGTGTTACATTTTTATAAAAGCGTGTTTTTATAGAAGTATATTTGATTAATTTTTATTTGCCTGAGGAACTTGATACTTACAAATTAGAGACACATTAAATAACAGCAACCTGTTTAAATAGACACACCCAACCTAATGATTCAAGAATATCTCAGCAAGTTTATAAATAATATTAAATGCCAGAAAGTGCAGTGTATTGCTGCTTCTATAAAAATGCGCATTGGTCAGTTGGCTTTCGTACTGTGGTGGTACCCTGATAATATGTCCACTCCCTGGGCACTTATTCCACTCGTGTATAAGAACAGATGACATAGAAACTGCTAACTTGAAAAGAATTGCCGAATTCCAGAACAACACATTGGTTTTCGAAGAAGAAAGACTCAGGGTGCCATCTAGTGGGCGTGGCTAGCATCCTGGTTGTCAAAAACTGGTTTTTGCTCTTCTTCAAAATGTAGCTTTCTTAACGGCTGTTGTTGTCTCCTAGCCCTAAGAGTAGATTGTACTGGTGTTACATCTTACATAATACCTCAGTTTTGTTATAATTTTATCTGATTGTATTTTGGAAAGGCATGTTGAAACTGATCAAAATTACTGAAAAGAAATCTAATGAAAGGAATAAATCAGTGTGACCTGAGACAGGTTAGAGTAAAATGTATTAAGTAATTTTAGTGTTTAATCAGACAAAGATAAGTTAGGGCAAAACTTCAACAAAGGAAAAAATACCCAAGCACATTAATTATTAAACATGATTATTATATGTATTTTTTTCTTTAAGAGTATAAAAGTAATTGTTTCATCATTTTTTGTCTTAATATACAAATTATATAATTTTATACATTTTAACTTATTGCTTTTTTTTTATAGAGAAATCCAAGACCAGTGACTTATCAATTCCATCCAAATTTGGATTATTACAAAGCCCGAGGAGCAGACCTCATGAATAAAAGCCGGTAAGTCCTCTTTCTCTGATGGAAGTTCAAAGTCACTAAGATATTCTTGGAGATTGTCAGGAAATTTTATGCATTTGCTGAAAATAATTTTCCAGTTTTTAGCATATCAGTGGTTAATTCATGTAATGAATCTCTATTAAATAAATTATCTGAGTTTTTCTTTGAGGTGTGAGAAAAGGATGTATGTTGATGTCAGTGGTCATAAAAATTAAATAAATACCAGAGTATGCGTTACAGATTGAATTTTGGCAACTTCATTTTTCTAACACTAATAAACCTAAAATAAATTGTGCCTACATGTATAATCTCTTTCTAGATCCTTTCTGTTGATTGAAAAGAGGCAGTTCTATAATATATGTTTAAATTATTTCAGTAACAAAATTAAAATTGGGTTTCCCAACTGTCTTTAGAGCTGCACAATAAGCTTATAAATGCATCTTATGTGTGCATTTGTGATTACATACATAGAAACTTTAAGGGTCACTGTAGGAATAAAAAATCATTAAAATCCTACTTTTAAAAGAAATTCACACTTGCATAAAGTTTTGTTCTTTCATAATACCATACTCAGATGTCTCAAGAGTTGACTTGTCAAACCAGAACCATCTCAAATTAGAACTTAATTTCGAAGTTTACTCTGAAAGACTGAAATGTTAGTCATGATAAATGCTGCAAGTTGTCCAAATTTTCTTCCTTAAGCATTTTGACTGTTGCTAGCTTTTCTTCAGAAGTTCAGCAACCTAAGTATACACGGATGGAGTATACTTACATGATATGTTCTTCTCTTACTTCGAGTTAAAAAAAAAAAAAAGACATAATTCCTGACACATTGAAACTCATAGTCCAAGGGATGAGAAGGATTTTATAACAAGACAGCTATATTTAAACCTGCAGTATTTTTAAATCCCGTGTCCTTGTCTGAAGTCTGCCCGTTGCTCTGATGGGCTCTGTGATTATGAGAGCAGTTCTGCGGCCCGCGAGGCTCTCGGGAGCTCTGGTTTTGCCATGCTGGGTCTCCGTGGCAGGCACTGGCTCTCTCTGGCGACAGTGAGTGGGGCTGCTCTGTAGGTGCAGTGCTCAGGCTTCCGTCGCAGTCACTTCTCCTGCTGTAGAGCACGGGCTCGGGGCTCGGAGGCGTCAGAAGCTGTGGCCGGCGGGCTCCAGAGCGCTGGCTCGGTACTTGTGGCGCCTGGGCTTAGTCGCTCTGTGGCATGTGGGATCTTCCCAGACCAGGGATCAAACCAGCGTCTCTTGCGCTGCAAGGCAGATTCTTAACCACTGGACCACCGGGGAAGGCCTGAAGCGGTTTTCTGTTTGTCCATCTGATTTTTCTTTCACAGATAAAAGGTTCATTCCCTATAGTCACTTTTGTTCATTTAGTTTCACACATTTTTCTGGTGCCAGACTGCCTTGCAGAGAGTGGACAAACCGGAGAAAAATCCCTGCCCTCAGGAGTCTTACCGTCTAGCCACCTGTGTTTCCTTCCTCTCGTGTCAAGCATGGAGGCTGGATATGCTCTTTAAAGTGTGTGTGAGGTCCTTTCTTCATGCAGACTCTTCCTAGCTGGAGTCCCCTCTGGCCCCTGGGCTCCACCCCACACCCGCTGTGCACCACCCTGGCCCCCAGGTGAGTTTTCACAGGACCTAATTCTCGGTTTACAGCAGAGCATACCGCACTCCCACTGAAACTCCCAAAGGCTCAGCAGTCTGCTCCTCTCCCCTGCCCCTCCCTCCTTCCTCCCACTGGAGCTTGCCAGGGCCTTCCCTGTTCCCCTCCCACCTCCGTCTTTCTCTGTGGCTTCAGCACGATCATCATCTCACACAAGCCTCTTTCTCTCTTTAAAACCGTATTGAGGTATGGTTGATTTACAGTGTTGCGGTCATTTCTCTGTCCAGCAGAGCTACTCAGTCATGCATACATGCATCCTTCTTCTGTTCTTTTCCACTGTGGTTTATCACAGGATGTTGAATACGGCTCCCTGTGCTGCACACCAGGACCTTGCTGTCTGTCATCCTGTAGATGAGTTTGCATCTGCTCATCGCAAACTCACAGTCCACGCCTCCCACCCGCCCCCGCCCCACCTTGGCAAACACAGATCTGCTCTCTCTGTCTGTGAGTCTGTTCTGTTTTGTAAATACGTTCATTTATGTCATATTTCCTGGAGAAGGAAATGGCAACCCACTCCAGTATCCTTGCCTGGAAAATCCCACAGAAGAGCCTGACGGGCTGCAGTCCACGGGGTCGCAAGAGTCGGACACGACTGAGCGCCTCCACCGCCACCACCGCGTTGTATTCTAGAGGCCACATCCAAGTGATGTCATTCAGAATCTGTCTTTCTCTGACTTACTTCGCTTAGTATGATAATCTCTAGGTCCATCATGTTGCCACAAATGGCAATTATTTGCTTCTTGGTATGACTGGATAGCATCCTCAGTATCCATGGACCACATCTTTACCCATCCATCTGTCGCTGGGCATTTGAGTTGTGTCCGAGCCGTAGCCGCTGTAAGTCGTGCTTCTGTGCACACAGGGTACATGTGTCTGTGCGACGCCCAGCAGCGGGGTTGCTGGGCCGTGTGGGAGCTCTGCTTTTAGTTTTTTGAGGAACCTCCGTACTGTTTTCCTCGGTGGTGGCACCAGTGTGCATCCCCACCCACAATATGTGGGGGCTCCGTTGCCCCACACCCTCTTCAGCATGTTTGGTTTGTAGACTTTTTTGATAATGGCCATTCTGACCAGTGTGAGATGATATCTCATTGTAGTTTTGATTTGCATTTCACATCTTTTTCTGTGCCCATTGTCCATCTGTGCGTTCACACAAGCCTCTCTCCGTCTCTGTTTTGTCTTCACCTCCTTTGATCCCTCTACCTGATTGCTCCCCGTTGTTGTATTCCCGTAGCATTCATTTCTCACTGAAGCCATATACATATGTATCATCTCTCTCCCCAGTCTCCACACTGAGGTCTAAGCCCCCGCAGGCAGGTTGCTTGTCTTACCCACTGAGGGCGCCTGGGATAATCCTTGCTAGTGTGAGGAAGTTGATAGCTGTTGTGTATACATGATTCTTTTTTTTTTTTTTTGCATTTTTCAACATCTCCTTTTCTTCTTTTTCAAAGAAGGAAATAGACTGTACCCTTTCCTTTTCCCCTTCATGTTTTATCTTCCGTTTAGCTTTCTGTCCCTGCATTCTTCTCAAAATTGTTGGTTCTGTTTTATGTATTTTCTTGTAAGCACATTGAGATTCCTATATGCAGTATCATTGTAAAGACTAGATGTCAGCTTTCTCATCATCACCATGACAGTTTCAAAGCCTGAAACTGAAAGTGACCAAGTGAAGTGTAGCGTGTGAAAACATCACAGACAAGTTGAAGTTTAAAGATGGTGTTGGGAAACTTGACAGATCTTTTGAAAAGATATCAACTTATAACTTCAACACACACAAAACAAATTCTGAATTAATCGGAGTTCACTCAAACAAGCAAACAGAAATAAAACCCAAGTGTCTGTCTGACCTCTAGTTACTTGACTTTTTATCCTTAAAAGTCATGGAAGAAGTCACAAAGGGAAGGACCTATGGATTTTATTGCACAATTGTTTCTGAACAGATATGTCAGAAATGTTTTTAAAAAATGAATCAAAAACAAACAGAAAATTGGGAAAATATTTGTAAAAGAAATGACTGACTAACTATAATATCATGAATGTGTGGAAGCTTGCACAGTTCAGTAACAAATCACGATCCAGACTCAGGGGCCGTCCCGCCTCCTGCTATGCTCTTCTCTGCCCAGAGGACCTCAGCCCGGTTCCCGGCGTAGGTTCCATTTGTGACTGAAGGGCCCTTCGTTTGTGTCTTCAGCCTGACTTCCTTCCTTGAACTCCGGGCTTGCTTGATTGCACTGAACTCTTGGTTTCACTTCCACACACCTGTTACCCCGCAGTGTTCCTCGGTAACCGTGAATGTCTTCACCTGATCCAGCCTTAGAACGCCCTGGGCTCCTCTCTCTCTGAGACATCACATCAGGTCCATCAGCAATGCCTGCTCAAACTGTGTCCTGAAACAGCCCCTTTGCTCTCTGCCCTGCCAGCACTGAGTCGTGTGTCCTGCTCAAACTGTGTCCTGAAACAGCCCCTTTGCTCTCTGCCCTGCCAGCACTGAGTCGTGTGTCCGTGCCGGTCTCCCCCAACGGCCTCCTGACTCGTCTCTGGTGCAGGTCCATCTTCTGCTCTTCCGCTCAGAGCCCTCAGTGGCTTCCCAGCACGCCTGGCCTCAGGTCCACCACCGTGCGGCGCTGCAGGGAGGCCCTGTGAAACCCGGCTCCTGTCTGCGCACCCCCGTCTGTGCCCCGACCCGGCTCACTGGACTCCGGCCACCCCGGCCCGCTGACCGTCCCCCCGGTTCCCCGTCAGCCCCCTTCAGGAGCTTTGAGCTTGCTCGCCACAGGCCGGGGCTCTTTCCTGAGAACCCGCACTGTGCCTGACGTTTCTCTCTGCTCAGACCCCGCCTCTTCAGGGAGCCCCTCCTTGACCGCTGTGTCTAAAGTAACGGACCCCTTGACTCCTTTTATTTTCCTTTGTTACTGTTTTTGTTTTTGTGGGGTTTTTTAATAGCAGTTCTTACCACCTGAAATGGTATTTTTAGCTTTTTATTCTACTTTTTGTGTGTTTTTATTGTTTCTCACGTTGAAATATAAATTCTGCATGTTTTATTGTCTTGTATCCCAGCACCTAAAATAGAGCCTTGAATATAGTATGGACTCAACAAAAGGATTGCGAACAGCAATAAACCTCAAAAGGCTGGTCAAACTCATAATTAGTCTCAGAAATGCAAATTAAAACACCTGTGAAGTACCATTTTTCACCTTTCAAAATAGCAGGTTAATAATAAATGAGGCAGATCAGATCAGATCAGATCAGTCGCTCAGTCGTGTCTGACTCTGCGACCCCGTGAATCGCAGCACACCAGGCCTCCCTGTCCATCACCAACTCCCGGAGTTCACTCAGACTCACGTCCATCAAGTCAGTGATGCCATCCAGCCATCTCATCCTCTGTCGTCCCCTTCTCCTCCTGCCCTCAATCTCTTCCAGCATCAGAGTCTTTTCCAATGAGTCAACTCTTCGCATCAGGTGGCCAAAGTACTGGAGTTTCAGCTTTAGCATCATTCCTTCCAAAGAAATCCCAGGGCTGATCTCCTTCAGAATGGACTGGCTGGATCTCCTTGCAGTCCAGGGGACTCTCAAGAGTCTTCTCCAACACCACAGTTGAAAAGCATCAGTTCTTTGGCGCTCAGCCTTCTTCACAGTCCAACTCTCACATCCATACATGACCACAGGAAAAACCATAGCCTTGACTAGACGAACCTTTGTTGGCAAAGTAATGTCTCTGCTTTTGAATATGCTATCTAGGTTGGTCATAACTTTCCTTCCAAGGAGTAAGCGTCTTTTAATTTCATGGCTGCAGTCACCATCTGTAGTGATTTTGGAGCCCAGAAAACTGAAGTCTGACACTGTTTCCACTGTTTCCCCATCTATTTTCCATGAAGTGGTGGGACCGGATGCCATGATCTTCATTTTCTGAATGTTGAGCCTTAAGCCAACTTTTTCACTCTCTATTTTCACTTTCATCAAGAGGCTTTTGAGTTCCTCTTCATTTTCTGCCATAAGGGTGGTGTCATCTGCATATCTGAGGTTATTGATATTTCTCCTGGCAATCTTGATTCCAGCTTGTGTTTCTTCCAGTCCAGCGTTTAATAAATGAGGCAGAGATGAGTAAGTCCTAGACACCTACTGTACAGTCTAGGCCCATAGTTAATGATACTGTTATGTACCTAAGATTTGCTAAGAGAGTAAATCTTATTTTAAGTGTTCTTATCACAAAAAATAAAATAGCCATAATAAATATAGAACGTAGGAGGAAACGTTAAGGGGTGGGGGTACGTTTATGTCATAGATTGTGGTGATGGCTTTGCAGATGCATGCTTACCTCTAAACACGCCAAGCTGTGCACGTTAAGAAGACACAGCCACTGTAGGTCTGAAATGCCTCAATAAGGTGACTTGAATGAGTGAGTGAATGAGTGACCAACCCAGAAGGAGCATGGATACCCGTAGTCACTGGTTTAGGGAATGTAAGTTGAAAGAAACTTGATCATCTTGCTAAAGAATACTCCCAAGTCTATATGTAACCCTTATAACTACCACATTCTTCTCTAGAAGTTGGTTTATTGTACCATTACTTTATCTAGGATGAAAAAACTATTGTAGCTATTGTGAAACCTATTGTGAAAACTATTGTGAAACCCTTGGCAAAGACCCCTTTAGCTATTTAATGCCCAAGATGTTTTTACCAGGCTGGACCCTTAAACCATAGCCTTACAACTACTTTCTTAGCTGTTTAGAGGCTATTAAAGAGTTCCTGCATCGGGGCTGTCACTGAGCAGCAAGACAGGCTGTGGGGCTGATCCAGAGTGAAGGTGATCTTCATGGGGGAGCCCCCGGCAGTGATGCGTGAGTGGAGGACGGTCAAGGGCAGACAGGTGCCTGGAGGGCAGGGAGCTGATCCGTGCCACGCCTGGACGCAGTCCACGGCAGTGGACTTCTGTGTGCTGCTTATCCAAATGAGAGATGAGGATGCAAGATGACATGTGATTTCACGGATAAGAATATCTCTAGAAATCAAGAAGCCTGATTTCTCTTCTCTGCCTTACCATGGATTGCTGTAATTAAGTCTTTAACAGCAAGTGCCTAGGTATTTTCGTGATAGATTTTCCATTACGTGTGTGGGTAGCATTCACTGTGCTCTGATTTTACTTAGCTGCACATTTCTTTTTAAAAATGGGAATTGACATTTCCTTATTCATTCAACTTTTGAGCTCAGAACAACAAATTAACACTCAAATCCTGCTCCAATTTTGTCCTTAAATAACCATAAATTACTTCTATAAATAAAAAATAAGTACATCTAAATTGTGACCAGCCTTCAGAAAGACCCATCTGATTTATTTAGGAATTTGTGACTTCTGAAGTGCCCAATTGAGTATTCATGGAACAGAATTTCATAGTTTTTAACTATTGCAATCTCTTACAGTAAGAGTAAAATCACATACCTTCTACATTCCAGAACACTCACAGATTTTCTGTTTTGAAAGTGCCACACACAGTTTCTTAAAGTGTGTAGTTTCTCTGCTCTTGCAGAGGTGCTGAAACATCCACACCTGAGCTGGCAGCAGGGCCTCAAGCCACGTGCCTCTTTATCCAGTGGCCCTTTTTACGCAGCTCCATGACTGGAGGTCTTCTAATTTACTTAAGTTGATTGAGTGAGGCCTTGGTAGAGATGGAAGAAGCCAAGCTGGGTTCCAGACCAGCAATAGCATCCTCCGTGCTGATACCCCCAGCTCTCCTCTGCCCTGTGTCACAGCCGCAACAAACTAATTGGCGTCAGTAATGAAAGATGCCAGAGTTAGAGATCGGGATGTAGGCCCTTCCCAAAAGGCCCCCTGTCTGGATGCCTGCATGGGATCCAGTAGGAAGCCAGGCTCTGTGGACAAACGCTTTCCAGTAAGGGAGCCTCTGCTGGGCTCTGCAGACGTTCCCCACCTTCCGCCACTGGGCTCCAGGTGACGAGGGCGCGGCGGTGTCCTGTCCATTTTTACCCCAAGAGTGCCTGGTGCCCAGTGATTCTCCATCTCTTCTCAGAATCAGAGTCTGCCTCCGCTTCAGTTCAGTTCAGTTCAGTTCAGTCGCTTAGTCGCGTCCGACTCTTTGCGACCCCATGAATCGCAGCACGCCAGGCCTCCCTGTCCATCACCAGCTCCCGGAGTTCACTCAAACTCACGTCCATCAAGTCAGTGATGCCATCCAGCCATCTTACCTTCTGTCGTCCCCTTCTCCTTCTGCCCCCAATCCCTCCCAGCATCAGAGTCTTTTCCAATGAGTCAACTCTTCGCATGAGGTGGCCAAAGTACTGGAGTTTCAGCTGTAGCATCATTCCTTCCAAAGAAATCCCAGGGCTGATCTCCTTCAGAATGGACTGGTTGGATCTCCTTGCAGTCCAAGGGACTCTCAAGAGTCTTCTCCAACACCACAGTTCAAAAGCATCAATTCTTCAGCGCTCAGCCTTCTTCACAGTCCAACTCTCACATCCATACATGACCACAGGAAAAACCATAGCCTTGACTAGACAGACGGACCTTTGTTGGCAAAGTAATGTCTCTGCTTTTCAAGATGCTATCTAGGTTGGTCATAACTTTCCTTCCAAGGAGTAAGCATCTTTTAATTTAGGAGTCTTCTTCTCAAGGCCTGGCCTACTAAGCACGTCCTCCCAGAAAGCTCAGACCTTCTTCCTCAGTCTTCTTATACTCGAATCCGACTTGCGAGGGCAGGGGCCGCCTCTGCCTGTGTCCCTGTTGTCTCCTCGTTACCTGGCGTGGAGAGCGCGTTCCAACGTGGGTGAAATGAGTGAGCACTTTCTGGCTTCATGTATAGAATAGCCGTGCTGATGTCGGGGACGGAGCCCTCGTATTCCCAGGGCCCGGCACGGTGCCTGGCACTGTGTCTAGTACTCAGTAGTTTAATGACTGAATAAATAAATACTGCTTTGAATACCTAAAAGGCATTATAAAATTCTTCTAGCTAATTTCCATATTATATGGTCCACAAGAATTTTTAAATGAGGCTTTATTATATTTACTCTGAAGTATTTTATTGCTAAAATATGGTAAAGAAATAATATGCTAATAATATTTCCCGAGTCATGAAGCCAAGAAGTCCATGGTTATAGTCCATTAGTAGTTAATTGGCTAATCAGAATTTCAAAGGACACTGATTTCTATATAAATGTAATTTTGTGATATTTTTATGCTCAAATAGGAGTTTGTGTTATAAACACTTCTATGTCTGAAATGCTCTTTCTCTTGTATCAAAGAGAGTTGTTAATTCCTAACCAATTTAGGTAAATTGGTAACACTATCTCCTTTTTAGGGCAGAGTAAATAAATCTTTCTCCTTTCTTAAAAAATGTAAGTATAATTTGTACATAAGACACAGATCCTAAGTGTTCAGTCTGATGAGTTTGCATAGCTGTGTACACTACCCCTCTGCATGCAGGCTCAGTTGTGTCCAGCCCTCTGCGACTGTGTGGACTGTAGCCCGCCAGGCGCCTCTGTCCATGGGATTCTCAGGCAGGAATACTGGGGTGCCTGCCATTTCCCCCTCCAGGGGATCTCCCCGACCCAGGGATCAAATCCGTGTCTTGTAACCGCCATCTAAGACAGTGTATCTGGAGTGAACATTCCTGTCACCTAGAGTCCCCCCCTGTCCCGTTACGGTCATACCCAACTCGTCATCCCCAAGCAACCACTTTTGATTTCCGCTCCCTTGTTTTGAGAGGTTCCCCTTTTCTTGGTCTTGCCATGAATAGAGACACATAGTATGCACTTTTTTTCATTCAGATTAGTGTGCTTGCACTTCGTGCATATTGTTTTACGTATACCAGTAGTTTGCTTCTCTTCTTGGGCTGTATTCCACTATATGATGTACCACAAATTGTTTATTCTGTTATTGATGGATAGGGGGTTATTTCCAGATGTGGAGTGTTCTGAGCAGGACTGCTATGAACGTTCTTGTACAAGTGTTTTGATGTTTTCTTTTGTTATTGTTGGTTTTGGTGGATATATGTTTATGTTTCCCTTGGATAAACACTTAGAAATTAAATTACTCAGGCTCAGTTGCTAAAGAATCTGCCTGCAATTCTGGGAAACCTGGGTTTGATCCCTGGGTTGGGAAGATCCCCTGGAGAAGGAAATGGCAACCCATTCTAGTACTCCTGCCTGGAGAATCCCATGGACAGAGGAGCTTGGCGGGCTGCAGTCCATGGGGTCACACAGAGTTGGACACGACTGAAGCAACTTAGCATGCATAGGATAGATGTATGTTTAACTTTATAAGAAACTGAGAACTGTTTCACCAAGTAGTTATACCTTTCTCCATGCTCACCAGCAATATTTGGGAGTTTTAACTGCTCTTCATCTTCGCCAGCATTTGCTACTGTCAGTCTTTCTGATTTTGTCTATTGTAGTTGGTATGAAACGGTATCTCATTGTGTTTTAATTTACATTTTCCTGAGCGTCTTTTCATAGCATGTTGGTGATTCCTTTTTGGACTGTCCCAGTTGTCTGCCTGTCTTTAATGGGTTGTTTGTCTTTTTTATTCTTGATTTGTGAGGATTCTGTATATGTTTTGGGTAGGAGTCTTTGTCTGATAAATGTACTGCAGATATTATCCCCCAGCGTGGAGCTTGCCTGTTCGTTTTCTTAATGATGCCTTTTAATGAGCAGAAAACTTTCATTTCAGTGACATTTCTTCTTTCAGTTTTTTTCTTTATGGCTGGTGCATTTTGTTTTCTTATCTATGAAATCTCCTAAGATCCATCTAAGTCTCCGTTGTTCAGGATCCTGAAGACCATGCTTGGCTTCACTGGTTCACTTGAAGGACTCACAGAATTCAGAAAAGCTGCTATACCCACGTTTATAGTGTATTATGGCAAAAGGACACAGATTAAAATCAAGAAAGGAAAAAAGCTTGTGTTGTTGACTGAAAATGAGCAGCCTAGAAAGTTGAGAGTCGTGTTTTACTTGGCAGACTTTCTGAGGATTTCAAGTCCAAGACAGGACTATCAGCTTGCTCTGAGGGCCTGACCCAAAGGCGCAGTGGGAAGCCAGGTTACACAGGAGTTTGTGCAGCGAAGGCTGGGTAGTCAGCGTCGAAAGATGGCTGTTAATTAAAGGAAACCAAGGGTCTCACATGAAGGGGCGTAGTGCTTTCTGCGTGCGCTCGCCGCAGTCCCCCCTTGGACCTGCGCCTCGCTGTCTGGGGCCCTCGGGTGCGCCACTCGGCGGCTGCAGTGGCGGGCGGCTGGTCGGGGCCTCCGGTGCCCGCTCGGAGTCCCTCAGCGCTCACGGGCAGGGAGGCTGTGGCGTGACGGCCTGAGGGCAGCGGCGCCTGGTTTACAGATGCGCAGGCAGCAGTGTAAGTCGCAGTCCAGGAGGGGCCAGGTGTGAGTTTCCTCAGTGGAGTGCTTAAATCCGCCTGGTCCTTGCAGGGCTGCGCTCAGGAAGTGCTGCCTCGGGACGTTCCCCAGCTCTTGGTCCCCTCGGGGTTCTGTTGGAAGTCAGTCAGTCGTGCAGGCAGGGAGCAGCCCTGTGGTGACATTAGCTGTCTGTCTCTAGGCTCCTGGTCAGATGGAGGCCGTGTGGCAGGGCCCAGGAGGAAACAGAAACAGACTTTTAGCCTGATTCCCATTGTTAGTGCGCACTGCTTGCTGTGGTTCAAGGTCCCGGGTCTACAAAGACATGGTTATCAGACAGACATTCCAAGGGCTAGAGGTTCCCTCCCACTTGTCCCTGCAGGGCGGGTCCTGAACTGCAGTGTGCAGGGTTTGGGGAGCCCAGGCACGCTGAGTTAACCCTGAAAGTTCCAGAGGTACTCTGTACTCTTCTCAAAACTGGTGTGGTGCTAACAGTTGTATTAGATCTGTGGTCCGTGTCAAATCAGAGTGTGTGGGGTGAGGTAAAAACCGAGGTCCGTGCTTTTCGATACAAGTATCCAGCGGTTGCATACCAGTTGTGTAAAATCCTCTCCTTTCTTCATTGAATTAAACTGGGTCCCTGGCTGAGAATCCATTGACCATGAAGGTATGAGTCTGTTTCTGGGCACGCTCTGCTTTCGCTAGTACCACACTTGCTTCATTATGTAGCGTCACAGCAAGTCTTGATTTTCTTTTTTTTATTATTTTGGCTATTCTTGGTTCTCTGCATTTCCATATAAATTGTAGAATCTACATGTCAATTTCTCTAAAAATTATTGGAATTTGATTGGAATTACATTGAATCTGTAGATCAGTTTGGAAAGAAACGAAACTTTAGTAGATCCATGACCATGGACTGTCTCTTCATTCAGTCTTCACATTCTCTCCATACTGTTGCATAGTTTTTAAGAGTGCAGGTCTTATAGGTTGTTTTCCATTTGAGAGAAAATAAGCTCCTCTGTTCTCCTGCGTGTAGCCGCCCCTGCCTGGGACTGCACTTTGTCTGTTTTCCTGCGTGTAGCCTGCCCCTGCCTGGGACTGTGCTTTGTCTGTTTTCCTGCGTGTAGCCTGCCCCTGCCTGGGGCTGTACTTTGTCTGTTTTCCTGCGTGTAGCCTGCCCCTGCCTGGGGCTGTACTTTGTCTGTTCTCCTGCGTGTAGCCTGCCCCTGCCTGGGACTGCACTTTGTTTTGGCTGCACTGGACGCTTGTTGCCTTGGGAGGCTCCTCTAGTTGCAGTGAGCAGGGCTGCTCTTGGCTGTGGCGCGAGGGCTTCTGGAGCACTGGCCGCTCTTGCTGGGGAGCACAGGCGCTGGGCGCGGGCCGCAGTTGCTGCGTGCAGACTCCAGGGCGCGCCTCAGTGGTGTGACGCTCGGCCTAGGCGCTCCCCAGCATGTGGAATCTTCCCAGACCCGCCTGAACCCTTGTCCCCTGCATCAGCTGGCATGTTCCTATCCACTGCGCCGCCAGGGAAGTCCAGGCTGTACTTTTTTTTTAATGTAACTTTTTTCTTGGAATATTTACATGGCTTCATACATTTGTTTATATTTATTGACTCCCTTTCATTAAAACTTGAAGGAAAGTTTCTTAAAACGTACCTTTTTTCCTTAGAACTCTTAAAAGTTGATTATTGATATATGTTTAAGTATAGCTGCATGTGATTTTTTTTCAAGTGTGAAGATACGTAGTGACTCTCAGAGAAGGTAGACAGGAGACAGGGCAAAGCTCACCAACAGGTGGCAGCTCAAGATCGTATCCTCTTCCGTTCGGTTCTGCTGTGTTTCCCTAGACTAGAAACTCCTGTGGGCCACGGTTCATGGGAGAGATTTGTATCCCTCTCAGACACTGGGTCAGAATATAAATTAGTTGAAAATGACTGTCCTGGAATAGAAACCTCGAATTTTATCCCTGCAGATAGGTCTTAGGGAGTTATCTCATGATTTTTATATAACCACGGTCTATGCACAATTGCTAATTTATTTGTTACATTAAATATTCTCAATTATATTCAGACCCAGTTAGCTGAGCCCCACAGTCTAGCTTATGTCCACCCTCTTACAGGGCCAACTTTTCTGGCCCTGACAAGCACTTCTTTTGCTTCCCATCACAGTAACAAGGACTTACATGCCACACGCAAAATAATCGTCATCTGTACAGCTGAAAGGAAACATGTTTCACCTGAAAGTCAGATTCCTAAGGAATGAGTAATAGCAAGCTAATTTTTATCATGTAGTTTTTATAAAGACCTATAAAATCTTGAGTTTCATGATATATGGAGAGAGTTCATTTTCTGAGATAGCAGAAACCTCAAGATATGGCAAACAAATTAGAATTAAGTATAGATGTCCTTCATTGAAGCAAGTTTGATACACTCAACATTAAAGGTAAAGAATTAAGAAAGTTGGAAACTACTTTGTTTTATAGAATTTGAAAGCTTTAACTTAGAGAATTTATAAGTACATCCCAAACGTTAGCTCAAATGTTAGAATCATCTTGAAAAGTATTATTTTTCAACCATGAAAACTGTTTTAAATATTTAAATAAAAAAATAGATGTATATAATAAGCATGAAAGAAGTAAATAAGAATCATAATCCCGGGTAGGTCAACAACGGCAGGCTAGGAAATTATAGAGATGCAAAGAGAGTATCATTTCTATCCTAAAACCAAAATCATGTGTTTATATTTACTTTTTCCAACAACTTGCACTTAAGAAGGTAATTTTAAACTAAGTTATATATTTTTTTTGATGGAAAAAAGTGTGGGTAGAATGAGATGAGAAAATGATAGAAAGGAGATTTTGATGGAAGGAAAGGAAAAGAAGGGAGAAAAGTCTCAGTGGAAAGGTGATCCTAGAGGTGGAAGGAAGGGCAAAAAGAATGGAGACCGAGGGTGGAAACAGGAGGCAGGGCAGCCAGGGAGGCCTCCGAGCTCGAGTTGGGTCCGGTCACCATCCCACAAGGGCCCTCGCCTTGCGTCTTGGCAGGATAGTGACTGCGATGTAGGGGGCGGCTGGCCCAGCCCAGCACCTGCCGTCAACAGAGGCAGAAGGGGCTCTCCTTGAACTCTGCCTCTCGCCCCGGCCAGCAAGCCTCCTTGTCTGAACACGATTTCCTAAGCTCTGCTTAGACAGTCCCAGAAATGGAGTGCTTACATTTTAAGTGGAGCCTGTTAAATCATTAGGAAGGATTTCCTGGGTCATAGCCTTCTGTCTCCTGTGACTTTCTGTAACTTTTGTACCTCGTCTCGTTTTCAAAGCCGCGTGCAGAAGCGCTGCTTTTGCTCCGGGCAGCTCTCCTCTGTCGGTGGACTTGTGCCCCGGCCTCGTTAGCCGTTCCTCTTCCGTCATAATCGGCGTGTCTCCCTACTGTTCTGCTCCGTTTTATAGACAAAACTCAATTCTGCCAGAAATTCATGCATCGCCAAAACTGCCTGCCATACTTGTCCAGTTACCTCCTACAGCACAGACACTCACCTGTTCCTAGTCATATACTACATTTACCAGCAAATAGTAATATGTTTACTATCAGAAGCAATTTATACATACAGATACCACATTTACTTTTGAGGGATGTTTCACAGGGTACAGAATTCTACATCGCTGGTTTTTTCTCTAAACATTTTATTCACCGCACTGTCTCCTGCATGCATGGTTTCTGAGGAGAATTTGAATGTGGTTTTTATTTTTGTTCCTTTATATGTAAGCTGTTTTTTCCCCCTCTGGCTTTTTTCAGTTTTTTTTTTTTTTTCCTGTGATTTTCTGTAGTTTAAAAATGATATGACTAAGTATAATTTTTTTGGCATTTCTATTGCCTGATGTTCTCTGAGCTTTCTGGATCTTTGGTTGGTTGTCTGACATTACTTTGGGAACACTCATAGCCATTGTTGTTTCAAATGCTTCTTCTCTCCCTTTCTTTTTTCTCCTTCTGCTGTTCCCAGTGTGTGGCTGTTAGACCATTTACAGTTATCCTCCAGTTCTTGGATATTCTCTTCTGCTTTTTCTGTCTTTTTTCTATTTGCTTTTCAATTTGGAGAGTTTCTATTGAAATATCCTCAACCTCAGAGATTCTTTCCTCAGCCATGTCCATCAATAATAAGCCCATCTAAGACATTCTTAATGTTACAGTATTTTTTATCTCTATCATTTCTTTTTTTTTCTTTAGAATTTCCTCCTGTCTGCTTATATTTCCTATTTGTTCTTGCCTGCTGTCTACTTTACTCATTAGAGTTCTTAACATTTTAATCACCGTCCCTGGTGGCTCAGACGGTAAAGCTTCTGCCTACAGTGCAGGAGACCCGGGTTCAATCCCTGGGTTGGGAAGATCTCCTGAAGAAGGAAATGGCAGCCCATTCCATTATTCTTGCCTGGAAAATCCCTTGGATGGAAGAACCTGGTAGGCTATAGTCCATGGGGTCGCAAAGAGACATTTTAATCATAGTTATTTTAAATTTCCAGTCTGATCATTTGATCGTTCCAGTATCCCTGCTATATCTGAGTCTGGTTCTGATGCTTTGCTTGCTCTCTCTTCGAACTATGGTTTTTTGCTTCTTGCTTTTTGAGTGAATCTTTTCTTTATTTATTTTGGATACTTGAGCATGTTGTACTGGGTAAAAGAACTCCAAAAATAGGCCTTTAGTAATGTGATAAGATGTGGAGGAGAGAGGAAGCATTCTGTACTCCTATGGTTAATTCAGTTCAGTCGCTCAGTCGTGTCCGACTCTTTTCGACCCCATGGACTGCAGCATGCCAGGCCTCCCTGTCCATCACCAACTCCTGGAGCTTACTCAAACTCATGTCCATTGAGTCGGTGATGCCATCCAACCATCGTCATCCTCTGTCATCCCCTTCTCCTCCCACCTTCAATCTTTCCCAGCATCAGGGTCTTTTCCAGTGAGTCAGCTCTTCGCATCAAGTGGCCAAAGTATTGGAGTTTCAGCTTCAGCATCAGTCCTTCCAATGAATATTCAGGACTGATTTCCTTTAGGATTGACTAGTTTGATCTCCTCGCAGTCCAAGGGACTCTCAAGAGTCTTCTCCAACACCACACTTCAAAAGCATCAGTTCTTTAGCACTCAGCTTTCTTTATAGTCCAGCTCTCACATCCATACATGACTACTGGAAAAAACGTAGCTTTGACTAGACGGACCTTTGTCGGCAAAATGATGTCTCTGCTTTTTAGTATGCTGTGCTATGAGTAGGTCTCAGTCATGTAGTGAGCCAGGGCCTCTGGGCTCTGAATTTAACACATGACACCTTAGGGTAGGACAGGAAGGCTGGAGAGGGCTAGGATTAGGTACTTCCCTTCCCCCAGGTCAGTTAGACTCTGAACAATTCCCAGCAGGTTAGACTCTGATTCAGTGTTTCTCCTGAGGGCAGACCATTGAGAACAACATGCTCTGGTGTATTTCAGACAGTTCCTTTCCCTCTACCCGTCCGAGCACACTTTCTCATGAGAACCTGGCAGAAGTCCAGGATGTAAAGCTGACGTAAGTCTAGGTTGGCCCCTGAGCCTGTGACTGGGCCCCCCTTGGAGACTGTAACTTGCGGGTTTGTCCATACAGAGCCTCTAGCAGTCCAGCTGCAGTTCCAGCTTCCTGTCCCAGCGCTGGTTCCTGTGGGTTTCCGCTCTGGGAGGTCATGATGCTCTGTATTCACCTGTCACTCTCTCCAATCTGGGAGTAGCAGTTTGCCCTTTGACCTCACTACTTTTAAAGAGCTATGAAAAAGTTGAATTTTTTTTTTTTTTTTCAGTTTGTTCAACTTTTTATTTGTTGTTAGGACAGAGTAGAAACTTCCAAAATTCTTACATGCTGGACTGGAAACTAGAAGTTCACTTGCCTAGAATTAATGCAGCCCCAGAATTTTATTTTTCTCCAACATCAGCATAGGCTCAGATTAACCTTGGGGACCAGACCAAAGCATTCACGTTTGGGAGTTTGGTTGTTTTTTTGTTTTATTTTAATATGAATTAGTGTTAATCCACACCTCACTATTCTATGTATAGTGTGCAATTGTAAAACATTTTAACCTAAGTGCATACGCTTTTTTTAATCTCCATTAAATTTTATCTCTCACTTATTTCTCATGCTGCCCAGTTGAGAGTATTTTAAACTTTGATTGCTTTATCTGATACAGTGGGCGGCTCTGTAGCTTTTGTCTCACATTCATAAGTACATGTTCTCTTTCTTCAAGTCATGAAACTCTAGGGTTTTCTGTCCAAAAGCAGCACAGTGTCATACACCTCAGACCCCTTGGTTTAAAGATGAGGAAGTTAAGGCCCATACAACAGGCAAAGTAACTCTTCCCAAATTACATGACCTTCAATTTAAAAAAAGCACTGGTGAACAGGTCTCTGAATTGTCTGAGGAGTGCCAGAAGATTCAGCAGTGCACACGAGATACAGTTGTTCAGGTACAACTAAGTGTGTATTGTACTCACTGACACCTTGATAGAATCTAATAGAGGTTAGCACTTCAAACGAGAAATAAAGTTGTCTTATTTTTTAAATTAATTTTTATTGGAGTATAGTTGCTTTACAATATTGTGTTAGTTTCTGCTGTACAACAAAGTGAATCAGTTATACGTACCCCCTCTTTTAAGATTCCGCTCTCCGTTAGGTCAGCACAGGGCACTGAGCAGCATTCCTGTGCTCCACAGCAGGTCTCTATTCGTTATCTGTTTTATACACAAGAGTGTGTATGTGGGCTTCCCAAGTGTCTCTGTGGGTAAAGACTCTGCCTGCAGTGCAGGAGGAGCAGAAGACACCCACTCCAGTACTCTTGCCTGGAGAATCCCATGGACAGAAGAGCCCGGCAGGCTGCAGTCATTGGGTGGCAAAGAGTCGCTCACAACAGAAGCAGCCCAGCACACACGCATGCACTCAGCGTATTTGTATCAGTCCCAGTCTCCCGGTTCATCCCACCTCCCCTTCCCCGCCTGGTATCCCTAAGCTTGTTCTCTATGTCTGGGGCTCTGTTTCTGCTTTGCAAATAAGTTCACCTGTATCACTTTTCTGGATTCCACACGTAAGTCATGTTATACAATATTTCCTCTTTATGACTTACTTCACTCGGTATGACAGACTGTAGGTCTGTCTGGGCGAATGGCACAGTTTTGGTCCTCTTTATGACTGAGTAATATCCCACTGTACATATGTATCCACCTCTTCTTTATCTGTTGATGGACATTTAGGTTGCTCCCGTGTCCTGGCTGTTGTAAATCGTGCTGCTGTGAAATTGGGGTACATGTATCATTTTGAATTATGGTATTCTCTGGTTACATGCCCAGGAATGGGATTGCTGGATCATATGGTAGTTCTATTAGTTTTTTGATGAACCTCCAAACTGTTCTCCATAGTGGCTGTACCAATTTGCATTCCCACCAACAGTGTAGAATTCCCTTTTCTTCCCGCCTTCTCCGACATTTGTTGTTTGTAGACTTTTTGACGACTGCCGTTCTGACCAATATGAGGTGGCTCCTCACTGTAGCTTTGATCTTCACTTTTCTAATGACTGGTGGTAGTGAGCACCCTTTCAGGTGTGTGCTGGCCTTCTGTGTGTCTTCTCTGGTGAAATGTCTGTTTGGGTCACTGGCCCGTATATTGATTGGGTTGTTTGCTTTTGATATAGAGCTACGTGAGCTATTTATATATTTTGGAGATGACTTTGTCAGTTACTTTGTTTACATCTATTTTCTCCCATTCTAAGGGTTCTCTTCTTGTCTTGTTTATAATTTCCTTTGCTGTTCAAAAGCTTTTTTAAGTTTAATTATGTCCCATTTGTTTATTTTTGTTTTTCATTACTTTTTGAGGTGGGTCAAAAAAGATTTTGCTGCAATTTATGTCAACTTGAAAGGCAAAGGAGAAAGGGAAAGATATACCCAACTGAATGCAAAGTTCCAAACAATAACAAGGACAGATATGAAAGGCTTCTTAAATGAACAATGCAAAGAATTAGAGGAAAATAATAGAATGGGAAAGATTAGAGATTTCTTCAAGAAAATTAGAGATACCAAGGAAACATTTCATGCAAAGATGGGCTCAAGAAAGTACAGAAATGGTAAGAACCTAACAGAAACAGAAGATATTGAGAAGAGGGGGCAACAATACACAGAAGAACTGTACCAAAAAAGTCTTAATGACCCAGATAGCCATGATGGTGTGGTCATTCACCTAGAACCAGACATCCTGTAGTATGAAGTCAAGTGGACCTTAGGAAGCATTACTACAAACAGAGGTAGTGGAAGTGATGGAACTCCAGTTGAGCTATTTCAAATCCTAAAAAATGATGTTGTGAAAGTGTTGCACTGAGTATGCCAACAAACTTGGAAAACTCAGCAGTGGCCCCAGGACTGGAAAAGGTCAGTTTTCATTCCAATCCCAAAGAAGGGCAATGCCAAAGAATGTTCAAACTACCATACAGTTTCACTCATTTTACATGTTAGCTGGCAAGGTAATGATCGACATTCTTCAACTTAGGTTTCAACACTACGTGAACTGAGAACTTCCAGATGTACCAGCTGGGTTTAGAAAAGGAAGAGGAACCAGAGATGGAATTGCCAACATCCATCGAATCATAGAAAAAGCAAGGGAATTCCAGAAAAACATCTACTTCTGCTTTATTGACAACGCTAAACCCTTTGACTGTGTGGATCACAGCAAACTGGAAAATTCTTACAGAAATGGAAATACCAGACCACTTTACCTGCTTTCTGAGAAGCCTGTATGCAGGTCAGAAAGCAACAGTTAGAACTGGACATAGAACAACAGACTGGTTCAAAATTGGGAAAGGAGTATAACAAAACTGTATATTGTCACCCTGCTTATTTAACTTCTTTGCAGAGCACATCATGCGAAATCCTGAGCTGGATGAATCACAAGCTGGAATCAAGATTGCTGGGAGAAATACCAACAACCTGAGATATGCAGATGACACCACTCTAGTGGCAGAAAGTGAAGAGGAACTAAAGAGCCTCTTAATGAAGATGAAAGAGGAGAGTGAAAAAGCTGGCTTAAAACTCTACATTCAAAAAACTAAGATCATGGCATCTGGTCCCATCAGTTCATGGCAAATAGATGGGGAAACAATGGAAACGGTGGCTGACTTTATTTTGGGGGGCTCCAAAATCACTGTAGACAGTGACTGCAGCCATGAAATTAAGATGCTTGCTCCCTGGAAGGAAAGTTATGACTAACCTAGGCAGCATATTAAAAAGCAGAGACGTTACTCTGTCAACAAAGGTCCGTCTAGTCATGACTAGTGGTCATGTGTGGATGTGAGAGTTGGACTATAAAGAAAGCTGAGCACCGAAGAATTGATGCTTTTGAAGTGTGGTGTTGGAGAAGACTCTTGAGAGTCCCTTGGACTGCAAGGAGATCCAACCAGTCCATCCTAAAGGAGATCAGTCCTGGGTGTTCATTGGAAGGACTGATGCTGAAGCTGAAACTCCAATACTTTGGCCACCTGATGCAAAGAGCTGACTCATTGGAAAAGACCCTGATGCTGGGAAAGATTGAGGGCAGGAGGAGAAGGGGAGGACAGAGGATGAGATGGGTGGATGGCATCACCAATTCAATGGACATGTGTTTGGGTGGACTCCAGGAGTTGGTGATGGACAGGGAGGCCTGATGTGCTGTGGTTCATGGAGTCAGAAAGAGTGGGACAGGACTGAGTGACTGAACTGAACTGAACTGAACCTGATGCAAAGAGCTGACTGATGCAAAAATTCTCTGATTCTGGGAAAATTTTAAATCAGGAAGAGAAGAGGGCAACAGAATATGAGTTTGTTGGATGATATTACTGACTCAGTGGCCATGAGTTTGAGTAACCTCCAGGAGATAGTAAGGACAGGGAAGCTTGGCATGCTGCAGTCTGTGGGTCACAAAGAGTCAGACAAGACTTAGCGACTGAACAACAACAAATGTCAGATAGTCTTCTGCCTGTGTTTTCCTCTAAGAGGTTTGTTGTGTCTGGCCTTACATTTAGGTCTGTGATCCATTTTGAGTTTGTTTTTGTGTATGATGTTAGGGAGTGTTTAATTTCACTTTTCACGTAATGGTGACCAGTTTTCTCAGCACCACTTATTGAAGAGACTTATCTTTTCTTCATTGTATATCCCTGCCTCTTTTGTCAAAGATTAGGTGAACATGGGTGTCTGAGTTTATCTCTGGACTTTCTCTCCTGTTCCATCGATCTGTATTTCTGTTTTTGTATGAGTGCCATACTGTCTTGATTACTGTATTTATGTAGTATAGTCTGAAGTCAGAGAGCCTGATTCCTCCAGCTCCATTTTTCTTTGTCAAGATTGCTTTGGCTATTTGAAATCTTTTGTATTTCCATACAAATTATACAGTTTTTTGTTCTAATTCTGTGGATATTTCTGTTGGTGATGTGAGAGGGATTGCACTGAATCTGTAGATTGCTTTCGGTGGTATCCTGGCTTCCACAGTGTTGATTCTTCCAGTCCACGAACACGGTGTATCTCTCCCTGTTTGCTTGTGTCGTCTTCGATTTCTTACATCAGTATCATACAGTTTTCCGTGTACAGGTTTTTGCCTCCTTAGATAGGTTTGTTTGTAGGTGTCTCACTCTTTCTGTTGCAGTGGTAAATGGGGTTGTTTCCTTAATTTGTCTTTCAGACCTTTCATTGTCAGTGTATAGGCATGCAAGAGATTCTGTGCATTGGTTTCGCATCCTGCTGCTTTGCCAGAGTCGTCGTTTAACTCCAGTCATTTTCTGGTGGCAAGTTTAGGGTTGTCTCTGTGTCGTACATATCGCGTCATCTGTAGACAGTGGTAGTTTTACTTCTTTTCCAATATGAATTCTTTTTGTTTCCTTTTCTTCTCTGATTTCTGTGGCAAGGACTTCCAAAACTATGTTGAATAAGAATGGCAAGAGTGGACAATCTTGTCTCAGAGGAAACGCCGTTTGTCACCGTTGAGAAGGATGTTTGCTGTGGGTTTGTGGTTTATGGCCTTTATTATGTTGAGGTAGGGTCCCTCCATCGGAGAAGGCAATGGCACCCCACTCCAGTACTCTTGCCTGGAAAATCCCGTGAACAGAGGAGCCTGGTAGGCTGCAGTCCATGAGGTCGCTAAGAGTCGGACACGACTGAGCAACTTCACTTTCACTTTTCACTTTCATGCATTGGAGAAGGCAATGGCAACCCACTCCAGTGTTCTTGCCTGGAGAATCCCAGGGACAGGGGAGCCTGGTGGGCTGCCGTCTCTGGGGGTCCCACAGAGTCGGACACGACTGAAGCGACTTAGCAGCAGCAGCAGCAGCAGGGTCCCTCCATGCCTGCTTTCTGGAGAGTTTTTATCATAAATCATTGTTTAATTTTGCCAAAAGCTTTTCCTGAATCTATTGAGATGATCAGATGGCTGTTACTCTTCAGTCTGTTGCCATGGTGTCCTATGCTGATTGGTTTGCGTGTATTGAAGAATACTTGCACCCTATTTGATCATGGTGTATGGTCCTCTTAATGTGTTGTTGGATTCTGTGTGCTCATATTTTGTTGAGGATTTTTGCACCTATATTCATCAATGATACCGTCCTGTAATTTTCTATTTTTTTGATATCTTTGGTTTTAGTATCACAGTGATGGTGGCCTCATAGAATGAGCTTGAAAGTGTTCCTCTCCCTGCAATTTTGGAAGAGTTTGAGAAGGATGATGTTAGCTTTTCTCTAAATGTTTGATAGAATTCACCTGTGAAGCCATCTGGTTTGGGACTTCTGTTTGTTGAAAGATTTTTAATCACAGTTTCAATTTCATTGCTTGTGATTGGTCTGTTCATATTTTCTGTTTCTTCCTGGTTCAGTCTTGAAAGGTTTTACCTTTCTAAGAATTTGTCCATTTCTTCCAAGTTGTCCATTTTATTGGTATGCTGCTGCTGCTGCTGCTAAGTCGCTTCAGTCATGTCCGACTCTGTGCGACCCCATAGACGGCAGCCCACCAGGCTCCGCCGTCCCTGGGATTCTCCAGGCAAGAACACTGGAGTGGGTTGCCATTTCCTTCTCCATTGTATGAAAGTGAAAAGTGAAAGTGAAGTCGCTCAGTCGTGCCCGACTCTTAGCAACCCCATGGACTGCAGCCCACCAGGCTCCTCCATCCATGGGATTTTCCAGGCAAGAGTACTGGAGTAGGGTGCCATTGCCTTCTCCGTTATTGGTATGCAGGTACTTATAATAGTCTCTTATGATCCTTTGTATTTCTGCGGTAACAATTGTAACTTCTCCCTTTTCATTTCTAGTTTTATTGATCTGAGTCCTCTCCCTTTTTTTCTTGAGGAATCTGGCTAAAGGTTTATCAATTTTTTTCAGTCTTTCCAAAGAAACAGCTTTTAGTTTCATTGATCTTAAGAAATAAAGTTTTCTTAGAACAACTTGTTTTTAGTGAACCAGACGGGCTACTTATAATAAATTCAACCATTTCCAAGTAATTAGTAAAAATATTTGTATAAAGCAGCTTATTTAAGTTTGGTTTCCACAATTCCTTCGAAAAAATCAGAGTATTTCCTTATTTCCATTATTCAGGTATTTGTTTCTGTTTTCATTTAACGGAACAAAATGAGTAATAAACAAAATAAACCAATATTGTAAAGTTTAAAAATAAAATTCAATTTAAAAAAATAAACCCAACTAGCTACAATTTTAAATATATGTAAATAACAATTGAATCAACAGACTATTTAAAATTGGAGGAAAATCTATGATGCTGTTGCTCTAATCAGATCCAAATATATAGCTTTAAGTGCTTTTATTGGGAAAAAAAGAAAAATGAATGAATGGATGGATGAACCAAGCATTCAACCTTTGGGGACATAGATGAAAATAATTAAAAATCAGTTTAAAACTCATTGTTTTGACAAAAATATAAGCAAGCATCTAACAAAATTTTATTACAAAAGGAGTGATACTTAATGTTAGACTTAAAAAATAAACCTCTAGGTAAGAAGAAAATAAATTAGGGTGGTGTCAAGATGTGGATACCAGGAAGGAAAGGTTGTGAAGAATTTTTACAGAGACAGTACTTTTAAAACAAAAAAAGCTTTAGAAAACTTTTAGAAGGTTAATGAGAAAAGCTCATGATCCTGGTAGTAAAAAGGCACTGGAGAACTTAGGAGTTCTTTCAGTAAATGGAATGCAGGTTACAAAGCCAGGCTGCAAGAGATTGAGTTGGTAAAAAGAGGCAGCAAGAGTCACCATTTCCAGAGTTCCAGAAACTCAATAAAAGGGGCCCAACCATGAAGCCAGGTCAGGTTCTGGTACAGGTGTTTTGAAGGATTCGTGGATCTTCCCAAAAATGCCTCTGTTGCTACTGATTTAACCTGTTGAAGAAGCTTGTGCCAAAAGTAAATTCTTGGATCAGCTTTGAAGCTATTCCTTTACATGGTACTATTTTAATTATAGTGTGTAGTGAACAACAGTACTGAAATTACATAGAACTAGGCACGCATTAGATTTGATATTCACTGTCTTGGTAACTTCAAAGCCCTCTTAGCCTCTATATACACTGGTCTCGTCTTTATTCCAGTCTAGTCCAGTCCTCACTGTCCATCAGCTCTCTTGACAGCTGCATTAATTTTCATTCACTTAGGACATGTGATTTAATAGCCAGTAGTGCTTATTGCTGGAGAAGGAAATTGCAACCCACTCCAGTATTATTGCCTGGAAAATCCTGTGGACAGAGGAGCCCAGTAGGCTACAGTCCATGGGGTCACAAAGAGTTGGACACTACTGAACGACTTCACTTCACTCCACTTCACTTCAGTGCTTATTGCAGATTGCTTAGTACATCTTGGGAAGAAGGCTGTTGCTAATATTTAAGCCCTGTCTTAGCTAACTTTCTCATAAACATTGTCATGCCTGAAACAAATGGACAGTGGACAAGGTGCTCAGCATGCTTGCCCTAGAAGTACCTTGGTTAAGATTGTTTCTATCTGAAAATACAGAGTCACCTTCAATAGTTGTTTTCAAAATAAAATACTCTTCTAGAAGCTCTGGGTACTGGATGAGGGGAAATTGGTTAAAAACAAAAACTATACAAAAAAGGATAACAGTGCTCATCCCCTTTCCAGAGCTATTCAGATGAAAGATGGCCCAGCATGAGCTTGATCTATATGTTCCCCGGTTACTAGTAGTAATGAAGATGCATTAACCGTAGTCTCTTGATAACGCGCTAGCAGCGTCTTAGCACTTTTATCAACATATAAATTTTAGAACTGGCAATATGGGAATTCGACTAGTACATTTTTGTTTATAAAAAAGGGTAACAACATTATAACTTCTTCATATCTGTGAATTATGAATCTCGACTTGCAGACAAGCGAAACGAAAATGCAGTGGAACTTCAATATCGTAATAGCTCTTCTTTCCTCCACCACTGAAGAGAAGGGGCTGTACACAGGCCGCTGAGTGCAATGTCGTGCCAGAGGCGAAGGCCTTCTGAGTCCGCAATTTATGCGTGCTCTACGTGTCACTCATTCCTTTTCTCAATAAACATGTTTGAGTGCCTTCCCTGTTGCTAAGCTGTAATGTCTGTCAGTTGAAAGGCTTTACTTCCTTAGGAAGCAGCTGAAAATTACAAGCAGTGGGTCATCACTATTTATCATTATCTCAATCAGGAAACACTGTTTTCAAAAATTTTTGGAAGGACATTACGTAGCTCATTTCTTTAAAGATGAAATACTGCAAAATAAACCATTTGGAAAAGGATTTTTTTCACATTTAATTGTGTTATAAATCAATAGCTCTTTTTATATAAAGCTGAATTCCAAGTCTCCCATACCTAGCCTGTAATATTAGCTAGAATCATTAGAGAAGACTTTATGGAAAGAAGCAGCATAGAGCTCTTCGATTTTTATTATAGAACTCTGGATCAGTTATGTTTTAGAACTCTTTCTAGTTTATCTATTCAGAGATCTGTCTAGTTCAGTTCAGTCACTCAGTCAACTCCCTGTCCATCACCAACTCCCGGAGCTTACTCAAACTCCTGTCCATCGAGTCGGTGATGCCATCCAGCCATCTCATCCTCTGTCATTCCCTTCTTCTCCTGCCTTCAGTCTTTTCCAGCATCACAGTCTTGTCCAGTGATTCAATTCTTCCTATCAGGTGGACAAAGTATTGGAGTTTCAGTTTCAGCATCAGTCCTTCCAGTGAACACCCAGGACTGATTTCCTTTAGGACGGACTGGTCAGATCTCCTTGCAGTCCAAGGGGCTCTCTAGAGTCTTCTCCAACACCACACTTCAAAAGCATCAATTCTTTGGCACTCAGCTTTCTTTATAGTCCAACTCTTACATCCATACATGACTACTGGAAAAACCATAGCTTTGATAAGATGGACCTTTGTTGGCAAAGTAATGTCTCTGCTTTTTTATATGCTGTCTAGTTTGGTCATAGCTTTTCTTCCGAGGACCAAGAGTCTTTTAATTTCATGGCTGCACTCACCATCTGCAATGATTTTGGAGCCCCTCAAAATGAAGTCTCTCACTGTTTCCATTGTTTCCCCATCTATTTGCCATGAAGTTATGGGACCGGATGCCATGATCTTAATTTTCTGAATGTTGAGTTTTAAGCCAACTTTTTCACTCTCTTCTTCCACTTTCATCAGGAGGCTCTTTAGTTCTTTGCTTTCTGCCATAAGGGTGGTATCATCTTGATTCCAGCTTGTGCTTCATCCAGTCCAGCATTTCTCATGATGTACTCTGCATATAAGTTAAATAAGCAGGGTGACAGTATACAGCCTTGGCATACTCCTTTCCCAATTTGGAACCAGTCTGTTGTTCCATGTCCAGTTCTAACTGTTGCTTCTTCACCTGCATACAGATTCTCAGGAGGCAGGTCAGGTGGTCCGGTATTCCCATCTCTCTCAGAATTTTCCATGGTTTGTTGTGATCTACACAGTCAAAGGCTTTGGCATAGTCAATAAAGCAGAAATAGATGTTTTTCTGGAACTGTTTTGCTTTTTTGATGATCCAACGGATATTGTCAATTTAATCTCTGGTTCCTCTGGCTTTTCTAAATCCAACTTGAACTTCTGGAAGTTCATGGTTCACATACTGTTAAAGCCTGGCTTGGAGAATTTTGAGCATTACTTTGCTAGCGTGTGAGATGACTGCAATTGTGCGGTAGTTTAAACATTCTTTGGCATTGCCTTTCTTTGGGATTGGAATGAAAACTGACCTTTTCCAGTCCTGTGGCCACTGCTGAGTTTTCCATATTTGCCGGCATATTGAGTATAACACTTTCACAGCATCGTCTTTTAGGATTTGAAATAGCTCAACTGGAATTCCATCACCTCCACTCACTCTGTTTGTAGTGATGCTTCCTAAGGCCCACTTGACTTCACATTCCAGGATGTCTGGCTCTAGGTGAGTGATCACACCATCGTGATTATCTGGGTCGTGAAGATCTTTTTTGTATAGTTCTGTGTATTCTTGCCACCTCTTCTTAATATCTTCTGCTTCTGTTAGGGCTGTACCATTTCTGTCCTTTATTGTGCCCATCTTTGCATGAAATGTTCCCTTGGTATCTTTAATTTTCTTGAAGACAACTCTAGTCTTTCCCATTCTATTGTTTTCCTCTATTTCTTTGCATTGATCACTGAGGAAGCTTTCTTATCTCTCTTTGCTATTCTTTGGAACTCTGCATTCAGATGGGTATATCTTTCCTTTTCTCCTTTGCCTTTAGCTTCTCTTCTTTTCTCAGCTATTTGTAAGGCCTCTTCGGACAACCATTTTGCCTTTTTGCATTTCTTTTTCTTGGGGATGGTCTTGATCCCTGCCTTCTATACAGTGTCATGAACCTCTGTCCATAGTCCTTCAGGCAATCTGTCTATCAGGTCTAATCCCTTGAACCTATTTGTCACTTCCACTGTATAATCATAAGGGATTTGATTTAGGTCATATCAGGATGGTCTAGAGATTTTTGCTGCTTTCTTCAATTTAAGTCTGAATTTGGCAATAAGGAGTTCATGATCTGAGCCACAGCTCCCAGTCTTGCTTTTGCTGACTGTATAGAGCTTCTCCATCTTTGGCTGCAAAGAATATAATCAATCTGATTTTGGTATTGACCATCTGGTGATGTCCATGTGTAGAGTCTTCTCTTGTGTTGTTGGAAGAGGGTGTTTGCTATGACCAGTGCATTCTCTTGGCAAAACTCTATGAGCCTTTGCCCTGCTTCATTCTGTACTCCAAGGCCAAACTTACTCCACAGGTCTCTTGACTTCCTGCTTTTACATCCCAGTCCCCTATAATGAAAAGGACATCTTTTTTGGATGTTAGTTCTAAAAGGTCTTGTAGGTCTTCATAGAACCGTTCGACTTCAGCTTCTCCAGCATTACTGGTCAGGGCATAGACTTGGATTACTGTGATATTGAATGGTTGGCCTTGGAAATGAACAGAGATCATTCTGTCATTTTTGAGATTGCAACCAAGTACTGCATTTCAGCCTCTTTGTTGACTATGATGGCTACTCCATTTCTTCTAAGGGATTCTTTCCCGCAGTAGTAGATATATTGGTCATCTGACTTAAATTCACCCATTCCAGTCCATTTTAGTTCACAAATTCCTCAAATGTTGATGTTCACTCTTGCCATCTCCTGTTTGAGCACTTCCAATTTGCCTTGATTCATGGACCTACCATTCCATGTTCCCATGCAATATTGTTCTTTACAGTTTTTTGCTCTACTGAGAGCTCTATCTACAAGACCCTGATGCTGGGAAAGATTGAGGGCAAGGCAGAAGGCGAAGGTGGTGACAGAGGATGAGATGGTTAGGTAGCCTTGCGAACTCAGTGGAAATGAGTCTGAGCAAACTTGGGGAGACAGTGGAGGACAGGGAAGCCTGGCACGCTGCAGTCAAGGGGCCACAAAGAGTCAGACACCACACAGCGACTGAACAGCAGCTAGTAAAGGCAGGGACACAGCTGTCACATAAAACGCAGGAGAATTACCATGTACGTGCTGCCAGGTAGATCTGAGAAAAGGAAATGATGGCAAAATTTAAGGTGACTAAAATCGTGACAAGTGGATCTTTCAGAATTGATTTCCAGTTTCCTACTTTTGTGAAAACAAAGCTAAATGTGAGAAAATAGGCTTCTATTAATGATTGGATTACATACTAATATTGACATGGACAACATCCCACAAGTAAAATAGTCTAACTGGTCTTCCAGATAATAGCCCCGAGATACTTAAAGCCGGTGACTCATTTGGGAAGTAATCATTCATTTTAACAGATGTTGACTTGGTGTCCTCTCTCTCTGCCAGGCTGTGCATCAGCACTGGCAAACCCCGGTCGCCAGGAGAGGCCTGTGTGAGCCGGAGGGGAGCGTGGAGGGGGGCTGAGTGCTGAGCGGCGAGGTGAGGGTGGGCTGAGAGCAGGGGACCATAGCCAGACCGAGTGGGCCAGACTGAAGCACAGAAAGCTCATGAGACACTTTGTGAGGAGGGCGAGACCAGGAAGGAATGAGCGTTCAGAGGAGAAGGGCTGCAAACCTGTGTGCAGGAGTGCACGCGCAGCAGGTGGTGTGCTCATGGAAGACACAGCAGAGAGGAGCGAGCACGAGGTGGGACGGGGGTTCTGGGAGCAGCCGTCTCCAGAGGGCCGAGCCGCGGGGACCCTGCCTGTGGGCGGCGAGCGGTGGCCGGGCCGGGTGAGAAGGGTCCGTCTGCCTTTTAACAAGTGTAGGCGGAACGCGTGGTGTGTGTTGGCAGCGGCGGGATGGAGACCAGCGTCCTTGTCTCCATGGCATTTTGTTGCACTGGGGAGTGAAGAAGGCGGACATACCCCGGGCAGACCAGCAAAACATGTGGTGTTTTGGGAAGGGGACGCAGGGTCGCGGGAAGGGGGTGTGGAGGAGGGCGGCGGGGGGAGGGCAGACTCGGGTCTGGGGGCCCGACCCATGATGCACTGTGAGCTGGCTGCACAGCTGTCAGAGACGCTGCTGTTGCAGAATCGGGGGAGGTGCGGCCTTGGGGGAGACCTGTTCTCCCCTCGCTCCCCTTTGCGGCCACCCGGGCTCGCCCAGCCCTGACCGCCCCTTCAGAGCCCGCGTCGTCGCAGGCGTCCGTCACCGCCTCCTTCCATGGCATGTGACGGACGCACTTCCTGCCTGGGCCCTCCAGGGGGAGCTGTGCTGTAGAGTGGTGGCGCCGCCACCGTTAGGGCCTGTTGAATAAAGGAGTGAAAAAAAAAAATTCCACAAGCCACATCTTCAAAAGTCTTGCAGTTGGACTGTTCTGTGGTCACTTTTAAGTTTCCATACCTCACTGTGTGTACCTGATCTCGTAAATGGCCCTTTTCAAAGCATGTGAACTATGTCTTTGCATCAACAGAACATGTGATACTCTGATACTAGAGAACAGAGTTGTTCTCTAATTTAAATAATGTGTCTCCACGTTTGTTTTTTTTTTTTACAGGACCAATGCCAAAGGCGCTCCCCTAAATATAAATAAGGTCTCGAACAGCCTGATTAACTTCGGAAGGAAGCTGATTTCTCCCGCAGCAGCCCCAGGCAGTGCCGGCGGCCCCGTGGCAGCGGGCGGTGCCGGCGCCCCCTCCCCGGCGGCAGCTCCCACCAGGACCTTGGCGGAGGCCCCCAGGCACGCTCTGCAGCAGCAGCAGCAGAGGCTGATGAAATCGGAAAGTATGCCCGTGCAGCTGAACAAAGGTAAGGGAGGATACTAGAACCTGGGCCTTCTCACCAGACTTCGAGGAACCACCATCCTAGGAGGAGGAACTAATGCAAAACTCACCTGTAAAACATGTTAGATTGTTTGTAAATGGGAATTTCAGATACTATACTCTTCTTAAGAACTTTTTATGAGCTAATTTGTTAAAGTACTTTCTTAACATTTCTGCCTCAGTGTGCTTGCATTTGAGTCGTGGTCACGCCCACAGAGCGTGGTGTGAACAGCAGAGAACTTGTCACAGCAGAGAGCTTGAGGCCTGTAGACCGAGGTCTCTGCCGACTGTGCAGTGATGCCTCTGGCTAGGAGAGCGTTGGCAAGGGCCGGGCGTGGGACCCTTGGGCTCTGCTGGTCCCAGCTTTCACCCCTGAGGTTGGTTCAGAGGAGGCAGGTCACCAGGCTTGCATCCCTCTCCCAGCTGCTGTACCATCGAGGAGCACGAAGCAGAGCCCCGAACAGGGGAAGGGGCAGACAGGATGTCTCGGGCAGCCAGGGCCCGTGTCTGCGTTGGTGCGCTGGGAGAGGCGGAGAGCGTGAGACGGACTCTCGGTGTGCGCGGCTCCGGGGCTGTGCCGGCGGTCTCCTGCCGCCGGGGCTCTGGGAGGCGCCCTCCACTTCGGTGGCTTCCCAGCACCTCACCCCGCTCGTTGTATTCGTAAGAGAGCCTTTTGGGTTCCTACCGAGAACCTTTTTCTTATATTTTCCACTTACCTCCAAAGAAGTGTGAATCAAGTAACCCGACTCATAGCCAGTTAGAAACGGCTACATTTATTTTTAGCTGTGAGGCTCTGCTGTCTGTATTCCGGAAGCACGAGATACTAACATGATGGCAGAAAATCTACAGAAATCAGTCCTGAGGCCTCACAAAGCCTGGAGTCTGTGGCCATTTAGTGTCAGAGCAGATATCCTCTTGACCCCTGCCTCATCCACGTTGTAAAGGAATCCCTTGGATTATAGCCAAGTTCAGTACCCAACACTCAGTGTTGACAGTAACAATAATATATTGAATCGTTAAATATTAAATATTAACCCATGTTCCATATACTTTAAGACGATTGCATCCAGCGTTATCAAAATTTTAATTACTGGTATTTAAACTGGTAAACTTAAGTTAAATGGACTTTATATGCCAGTGACAGAAAACAAACTGTGTGTGTTCAATAAGTGTGCTTCTGTTAGTTACACTTATCTGTCGTTGCCTATATGAAGTATTAGACTTTATATGATTGCTGTTTAAATTTCTATTAGAATATTCCATTTACCTTACATAACATCTTTTAATATTATTACACTCTTCTCTTTTTAATGTAGAGCTATCACACATGATTTAAAGAAAAGGAGACTTCAAATCCTTAACATATTGTAAATGTATTTTAATGCCAGGAGACATGCCCACTTCCAGGATGGAAATGAATGTTATTTTATATATTTCTTAATTGTACTGTTTTATTGTTCTAAACAAATATGATTTCAATATTGCTTTGATAACAAGCCATAGTTAGTAGTAATTCTAACTGATGGCAGGCAAATGAGTCAGAGAATCTCTTAATGCCGTAGCTTAAATTTTCTGAGGAACCAAGCCAAATGACTATAGAAATATAAAGTTGTGTCTCTAAGGAAATGTCAAGTATTAATATCACAGTGAGTGAGAAAGGAAGTACATGAGGACTGAACAGTTGATGAAAACTAAGTCCCCAGTTATAGGGAAGCAACAGAGCACTTAAGCAGAGCATTTGGAACAGGAGCATCGCTGGGGCATTCCGTAACCCATCCCTGTGCGAAACGGAAGTGATCTTGTTTGGCAGCTCTTCTTTTCATTTTTGGTTTATTCTTCTCATGTCAACCTACAGAAGGCTTCTCTAGCTTCATATTAAAGATGGCTTGGTCTGTCAGGGCCCCTCCCTGAATAAAGGTTTTAATAAAATAGACCAAAAGGTGAAGAGAGCAGTTTGTACCAGTAGAAGTGCGGGTAGGTTGATCATTCATTTGCTCTCCAGTGAACCATAGGCAGAATCCTGAAACTTCTGACCCTTTTCCTCACCTGGAAAATAAGGGGTTTGAATTGACCCCTGGGGAGCATGCCAGCTCTAAAAACCTATGGTTCCTTAGATGAAAGGTGTGTTTGTTAACTCTCCTCCAGCGGCGGTTCTTTCTGCGGGCATTTCCCGCAAGTGTCCTGCCATGCCCTGATGCTGACCTGAACCCGCAGGTGTGTCCCCTGGCCCCGGAGCGGGTGAGCACAGTGCCGACTCCTTCCCAAGCCTCGCGCTGGGATAGGCTTCTGACCGTCTCGGGACAGCCCTGTGCTTCGTGCCTTTTTAGTGCACTCTGTAGGAAAACTTGAACGTTGTTTCGAAAAGTGGTTGTTTATGCAGTCAAAACCCTTATGGCTTTCATGGGTTAGCTAACTCTCGATTATCCCTGCTCATATAGAGGAAGAGTTCTGTGAGAAAGCCAGCATCCAAATGTCTGTTACTTGAAGTGCATTCTGCCGTGGGTATCTGTGTTGGGGGTGGGGTCCTGAAGGAAGGAGGGAGCACAGATGGTCCTCCAGCATTTTCCAGGTGACATCAATATTAAAATTAGCTTCAGTCTCTAAATATACATTAATAGGTGATCCAGAAGCTGCAGAGTAAAATGAGTAGCAAGCGTAAACTTGAAAATCTTCAAATGTATAGAAAATGAGGCACACTGCTTATCAGTGAATAGAGAGTTAACTGTATCAGGAAAATTCAGGACCTGGGAAGTCCCACTAAAAAAGTTGTTTATCAGTTATTTGGAGTATGTACCTATTTATAGATTTTATTTCAGCTATGGGAGAATATAAATGCATGTAAAATGCATGTACTGTTAATTGATAGGAATGGTCTAATTACAACCCAGTAATTTCCAGATGAGCTGTCTGTGCTGTAAATCATCATTGTAGCCAGTGGTCAAGGCACTGAAGGTTGTTACATAATTCAAAAATTGATTTTTTTTTTTTTTTGCTATTGTGTAGGAGCTACAGGGAAAGCAGATCTGTTAATTATGTGTTATCATACATAGGAAATGTGGTGCCTTTTACGAAGGCTTGTTTTTCAGCTTGTTAATCTCAAAATAGCATAAGGCTTCAGATGCTAACCTGTCCAGGAAGGCATTCGGCTGACAGTGGCTCTACTCCGTGGTGAGCTCTGCCACCCAGGAAGGAGATCAAAGACCCCAAAACCTTGCTTCTCAGTGGTCCTGCACCTCAAGTGCTTCTCAGCTTTTCCTTTTCCTTTCCTGTATTTTGAGAATGCACTCCCTTACCCTCCTTTTCCTTTGTATGTTTTCTGAGTTTGAGCACTTCTTTATTTTAAGCATTTACTACAGGTCCAATTTGTAATGAAATCTTGCCTATAGTAAGTATATCAAGTTTAAAGGGTATGCCGTTCACAGATTTATTTTTACATGTTGACATTTATAAGTGCATGTGGTAACTTATGAAATCTTTTCAGTACTTAATATGAAATTAGAACTTGTTTAGGTCTTTATCTTATCACTGAAGAAATTCGTTTCAAGTTTCGTTAAAAATAAATTTTGTCTGTTACAGGAGGAAATTGATTTTAAAGGAACATCTCTACTTCTTAATTAAATACGTACATACTTTTGGATAAATAATTTTTAAATAAGAAAATATAAAATCATGCTGTTATTTGTAGGAAAATGAAATCTGCTCAGCACATTGATGGCTAGTTTCCTGTACTTTAGACCTGTAGAAACTTTTTTTTTTCTCAAGAAAAACAGGCACAAACACTTTTAAGAAACACTTTAAAAATGAGTTCCTTTAAGAAATACTTTATATTAATTTTTCTAAGATTGTGTTATAGTTTGATTCACTAAACTTTTAGTAACTAGGTTGATAGGTAAAAAAGTATTATAGCATAAATATGAACGAAAAGTTAATTTATTTCCTCTTTATGAAATCTCATTATTTTTTCTTATGAAATCCAGGCGATGTAGTTACAGGAAGCGATGCTCAGGTTTCTGTTCCTGTCCAGACCCTAACTGACCTCCCAGGTACAGTTACCACGGCAACGCAGCATCTCTTTGCCTGCAGTCTCATTGCCTCCTCCCAAACTCCATTTTCCTTTTTGCCGCCCTCCATTCGTGCCGTCTGTCAGCTCACTGCACTGCTCAGCCACTGAGTGGCACTGTTGTTTAGGACAGAAAGTCCCCTCTCGTGTCATACCTTGCTAGCACCAAATCTGACTACAGTCTGTTTTTTATTATTTTTTTAATTGAGTTTGTACCAGTCTCTTTCCTTGCAGTAGATGGCACTCTAGATTTTGTGGTTCTTTTAACACCATATTTTAATTGACAGTTCATGCTGAGGTGTTTTTCAGTTGCAAAGGTGCTCTGTGATAGGATTTGACAGATTAGTTCTGAGGTTAGACATCTTAGATGCTGTGTATCTGCTTATTATTGTATGTATTAGCCAGAAGTACTTATTATATTTTACAGAGAAGAATTACAACTTGATTTCAAAATTTGTTTCTAAGTACAGGCTTTGTATTATGAGTCATTTTAACAGAATTGGACTTCCCTGATGGCTCAGATGGCAAAGCATCTGCCTACAGTGTGGGAGACCTGGGTTCGATCCCTGGGTTGGGAAGATCCTCTGGAGAAGGAAATGGCAACCCACTCCAGTACCCTTGCCTAGAAAATCCCATGGACGGAGGGGAGTGGTAGACTACAGTCCATGGGGTCGCAAAGAATTGGACACGACTTAGCGACTTTCACTTCACTTCACTTTTAACAGAATTAGAGTTCAGCGTGACAAATCTCTATGTAGAGTAATTGGCAATGATCTAAAATAAAAAGACTATTTAAATATCATAACCATGTGTCCAAAATCTAGAAAAAGTTTATTTAAGAAATACAAAACAATAGTAATCCATATTCAGCACCTCCTATGGAATTTAGAAACATAAATATTTAAAGTTGCTGCATTTATCTTTTATTACATAATCTTTTAAAATATCCTGTAGAGAGAAATTCTGTATTAAATGGAAGGCTAGACTAACTTTAAGAATCCTCCATTCAAATTCAGACTAAAAAGAGGACAGTATTAATAGAAATTCATATAATGTCTTCCTTAAAAATATCCGCACAGTCATGCTGCTAGCGTTAAACTGCTGTTCTAATAATGACATGTCTCCATAATATCTGTACTTTTTAATAGCATAACAGAAAATAATATGTCATGGTTAGGACATGAGTGGTGTGTTGACTTAATGTGTTAAACAAACATACCATGGGACAGAGGGGTGTGATCTTGCTTCTGTATATAGTTCTGCGTTTCCCTGGTAGGGTTTCTGGCTGTGTTCTGGTAATTGAACCCGCTGACCTTTAGGGCTTTTCGAGCTCTGAGAGTCTGTGAAAGCTGCTGTTTACTCTGTTCAGTGACCTAAATACTAATGCAGTGCTGTGGCGTAGCCAGTGCAAGAGGCAGATCAGTGATTCTTCTTTCCCTTTGTCAGTTATTGCACTTACGTGGATGTTGATGTGATTTTCTGACCTGGTGAGAATTCACAGGACTTAAATTTGTTAACTTAAAAGCTTTTTTTTTTTTTTTTTGGCTGCACCACACAACTTGTAGGATCTTAGTTTCTTGACCAGGGATTGAACCTGGGCCCACGGCAGTGACAAGCATGAAGTCCTAACCACCAGACTGCCAGGGAGTTCGCCCCAGGCAACTGTCTAACAGGAGTTCTGTTATCGCAGGGTGAGTTTGCTGCAGAGTGTATCTCTGGCTGCGAAAGCCTGATGGGTTTATACCTGTGTGGAAAGAGAAAGCTAAAGGCTGCTTCCTGTTCTGACTTCTGCTTCTACACTCCTGCTCAGTCCATGTTTTCCAGTAGACACGTGAACAGCATCCCTTTTTAAACAGACTCTTAAAGAAGGCGATGGCAGCATTTTGTTCAGATGACTTGCATTAGAGAAGTAGAATCGTCTCACTCACTCACTCAGCGAGTACTTGTTGAATGCCTGCAGCGTGCCAGGCTCTGTTTTCATTGGTCCCTTGACCTTCCCTCCCGCTTCGCCAAGCTGCATGGACATCACGGGTACTTCAGATGACTCGGGCAAGTCCACGTGGTCAAGAACCAGCTCTTTTTCTGAGCCCCTGTTCCCAGCAGGACTGTATCAGTCTCACAGGGAAGAGTCCAGCGGCTTGATGAGAAACGAGGCAAGGTGAACAGCTTTCACCTGCAGTGGGCAGTGGGGCAAGCCCTGCCCCAGTTTGGAGAGGTCACTGTGGGTTTGCCTCAACCCAGCACACTTCCTGCAGAGTGTCAGAGAGCAAGGGGAGGTAGACAGGACCCAAAATAGTTAGTGGTGGCAACAGAAAGCTTTCTAGCAATCTCTGCTGGGGAGATTCTTGAGGCTCAGTAATCCCAGAAGCTGGAGAAGCTCATCAGAGGTTCCAGACCCACAAGAATAGACACACTTTTCAGGGAGATAAAATATCATGTGGACTTTACCCGGTGTCTTTTTTCAGAGCGGTAGAGCATTTTTCAAGCAGAAATTGAGCAAATATCAATATGTGCAATAATTCTTTAATTGTAGGTAGTCTTTTCTTATCATGAGGTCTTATATCTGTATCGTTGCCTTTTAACACACAATAATTATATGGGTTTTAATTTTTTGAAGAAAATTACAAATATAAAGTGATATCTCACAATCCAGGCCATTAAATAATTTTTGGAAAATTGTTGGAAAGATCCATTTTATTTTCCTCAGTGTAGGTTGCAATCATAAAAGATATGCCACAGGAGAGTTTATTCTTTTGTCGACTTAACTCAAAGAGTTTTCTTCAAAATTATCTTAAGAAATAGCACATGTGCCCCCAGGAGCTTTTTTTGAGAGATACTTAGGAATTATTAATTCATAAACTTAAAATTCAGAAAACTAAGATCATGGCATCTGGTCCCATCACTTCATGGGAAATATATGGGGAAACAGTGTCAGACTTTATTTTTTTGGGCTCCAAAATCACTGCAGATGGTGACTGCAGCCATGAAATTAAAAGATGCTTAGTCCCCGGAAGGAAAGTTATGACCAACCTAGACAGCATATTAAAAAGCAGAGACATTACTTTGCCAACAAAGGTCCGTCTAGTCAAGGCTATGGTTTTTCCAGTGGTCATGTATGGATGTGAGAGTTGGACTGTGAAGAAGGCTGAGTGCCGAAGAATTGATGCTTTTGAACTGTGGTGTTGGAGAAGACTCTTGAGAGACCCTTGGACTGCAAGGAGATCCAACCAGTCCATTCTGAAGGAGATCAGCCCTAGGATTTCTTTGGAAGGAATGATGCTAAAGCTGAAACTCCAGTACTTTGGCCACCTCATGTGAAGAGTTGACTCATTGGAAAAGACTCTGATGGTGGGAGGGATTGGGGGCAGGAGGAGAAGGGAACGACAGAGGATGAGATGGCTGGATGGCATCACTGACTTGATGGACGTGAGTATAAGTGAACTCAGGGAGATGGTGATGGACAGGGAGGCCAGGCATGCTGTGATTCATGGGGTCGCAAACAGTCAGATGCGACTGAGCGACTGATCTGATCTGATTCATGTTACAGATATGAGTAAATATACATAAATGTATATGCATGTTTATCATTATGCATATTATCAGGTTTTTCCTTTTCCATTGTTGTTTATCACAGCATATTGAATATAGTTCCCTGTGCTGTACCATAGGGCCTTGTTTATCCATCCTATAGATAATAGTTTGCATCTGCTCATCCAAACTCACAATCTATCCCTCCCCTGCACCCAACGCTGGCAACCACAAGCTTGTTCTCTGTATCTGTGTTGTAGATAACTTCATTTGTGTCATATTTGAGATGCCACATGTAAGCAATGTCATATGATGTTTGTCTTTTTATTTCTGACTTCGTTTGCTTGTACTTCCCTGGTGGCTCAGATGGTAAAAGCATCTGCCTACAATGCAGGAGACCCGGGTTGGATCCCTGGTTTGGGAAGATCCCCTGGAGAAGGAAATGGCAGCCCACTCCAGTATTGTTGCCTGGAAAATCCCATGGACAGAGGAGCCTGGCAGGCTGCAGTCCGTTGGGTCGCACAGAGTCGGACACGACGGAGCGGCTTCACTGTCACTTCACTTAGTTTGCTTAGTTTGATAATCTGTAGGTCCATCCGTGTTGCCGCAAATGGCATCATTTCGTTACTTTTATGGCAGATGTCACCATCTTAGTTTTTTGAATGCTGAGTTTTAAGCCAGCTTTTTCACTCTTCTCTTGCACCTACATCAAAAGGCTCTTCAGTTCCTCTTTGCTTTCTGCCATAAGGGTGGTGTCATCTGCATATCTGAGGTTATTGATATTTCTCCTGGCAATCTTGATTCTAGCTTGTGCTTCTTCCAGCCCAGCGTTTCTCATGATGTACTCTGCATATAACTTAAATAAGCAGGCTGACAATATACAGCCTTGACGTACTCCTTTCCCAATCTGGAACCAGTCTGTGGTTCCATGTCCAGTTTTAACTGTTGCTTCCTGACCTGCATACAGATATCTCAGGATACAGGTAAGGTGGTCTGGTGTTCCCATCTCTTGAAGAATTTTCCACAGTTTATTGTGATCTACACAGTCAAAGGCTTTGGCATAGTCAATAAAGCAGAAGTAGATGTTTTTCTGGAACTCTCTTGCTTTTTTTATGGTCCAACAGATGTTGGCAATTTGAACTATGGTTTCCTCTGGCTTTTCTAAATCCAGCTTGAACATCCAGAAGTTCACGGTTCACATACTGTTGAAGCCTGGCTTGGAGAATTTTGAGCATGACTTGGTTAGCGTGTGAGATGAGTACAGTTGTGTGGTAGTTTGAGCATTCTTTGGCATTGCCTTTCTTTGGGATTGGAATGAAAACTGACCTTTTCCAGTCCTGTGGCCACTGCTGAGTTTTCCATATTTGCTGACATATTGAGTGCAACATTTTCACAGCATCGTCTTTTAGGATGTGAAATAGCTCAGCTGGAATTCCATCACCTCTACTAGCTTTGTTCGTAGTGATGCTTCCTAAGGCCCCTTTGACTTTGCACTCCAGGATGTCTGGCTCTAGGTGAGTGACCACTCCATCGTGGCTATCTGGGGCATTCCATTGTATGTATGTATCACATCTTCCTTATCCCTTCATCCGTGGATGGACATTTTAGGTTGTTTCCATGTCTTGGCTATTGTAAATAGTGCTGCTGTGAACATAGGGGTTTGTTTGTTTAATAAAACAAGGTTGAAAAGGATAAAAATTCTCTCTTCCCACTTAACCACTGTTAATGTAAAACTAAAGTGCACGTAACATTAGACAGTCCCAGTTAACTAAAGGGAAAAAAGAAACAGCTTCTTTTTCTCCTCGCACTTCCTTTTGCCAGCCCATTTCACTACAGGTACCCATTGTTAAGTTTCTTATAACTCCTTCTAGGAGAAAGAAAAAATATTTTAAACTAAGGGGTAACACATACCTCACGTTAATATGCTAACAGTTCATGTCTGGAGATGACTTCACTGTGGACCCTCATGATGAAAGCAGAACCTGTGCCGTGCAGGTGACAAGCAGTAAGTGGCTGGGACAGAGAAGAGGAAGGCCAGAGCCGCTCAGGCAGGACGTAGCGCAACAGGACGGAGAGCCTGCTCCTGCCCGCAGGAAGGACTGCAGAGCCTAGAGGCTATCCTGGAAGATGGCCATGCATCAGTCCCTCTGGGTGCTGTTGAAAAACGAGAGTCCTGAAGCAGAACAAGCAGTTCCACTGCCTTCTAAGTAATCGCTTTAAGAAGAGAGAGGAATACAGAATATGTAAAACAAAGTAAGGAGACTCATCAATTAACCAGAACATGCCTCTTTTTTGGGAAGACTTACTCCAAAGACAATGAATGAATGAGTTGTTGGATAGAGAACAAGGTCAGAGTTAGCCCTTTGCCACCAGAAGACCTCATTCCACGTTTCTTTCATTTGAAGTCTCATTTGCTACAGCCCTTTCTAGGGGAGCAGGGTGATGAATCTGTGCTCAGCATGGGCTCTGGAGTCAGGCCTGGGTTGGAATCCGGCCTTAGTCACTGCCTTGCTGGATGCCCCACGGAGGCTGCTTGACCTCTCATCTATAAAGAGAGAGAGAAGGGACAGCTGCTCTGGCGGGGGGGGGGTGGGGGGCAGTACCCCCCACGCCTGTCCGTCGTGAGGACTGGAGGGGGCCTCCTCTCATCTGTAGAGAGAGAGAAGGGACAGCTGGGTCGGGGGCGGTACCCCACACCTGTCCCGTTGTAAGGACTGGAGGGTGCTGCCTCTGATCGGTAGAGAGAGAAGGGACAGCTGCTTCAGCGGTGGTGGGCGGCACCCCATGCCAGTCCATCGTGAGGACTGGAGGGGGCCGCCTCTCATCTGTAGAGAGAGAAAAGGGACAGCTGCTTCAGGGGTGGGGGGCGGCACCCCACGCCTGTCTGTCGTCAGGACTGGAGGGGGCCGCCTGCTCGGGCAGTTATGGTGGTGGGGTCACTGTGTGCCATCCTCAAGTGCCTCTCAGGCTGTCAGAGTGAGCCGTATGAAGGAAACAACTCAACGCCTCTGTCTTGTCTTAATAATATGTCCTGACGATCTGAACCCCACGTTTGCACTTTGGCACGCCAGCCCTGGCTGGGACCGCGCCCGGCGTCTCTGGCGCTGCAGGTCCTTTGCCCTCCTGCGGCACCAACGTGGTTTTTGAGGAGCAGACCAGAGCCCTCTTCCGTCTGTCGCTCAGGTCTGTGCGGTCGTACTGTGTCACCAGGCGGGGACCAGTTGCGTCCTGTGTGCTCCAGGGTCACCGTGGGACGTCCAGGCGACCCCCTTTCTGTGACCATAGCGCTGGGCTTCCTGGAGGCCTGGCCCTTCCCTATCCTCTGAGCCGGGCTTCCCACCCGCGACCCCTAGAATTCCCAGCCTCCTGAATGTGTTGCCTTGGGTGTCCTGTGTCCAAATCCCCAGCTGGTCTCAGGTTCATGGGGTTCTGCCCGGCCATTTAGGAATACCGCTCATGTTCTTGTTTCCTGTTGAGTTTAGTGAGAGAAAGCTCACGAGAATATCGCGCATGGGGCCTCGTAGGAGCTTCACGTGCGTCCCTCCCTCCCTCCTCCCCTCTCCCCAGCCACCCTGTAGTCGGGGTCCGCACTAATGCTGGAGCAGCCCCTTCAGTGAGCTCGGCTCTTGACAGATAAGCTCCATGACACATAGCCCGTGGGACCCAGAACATTTATTGAATGTTTCAGAGCGGCCTGTGCTCAGAGCCCGTTAGCCCAGGTCTGTGGGCGCCCCCCGAGCAGGTGGCCATGGTGGCCATGGGCCCGTTCAGGAGAGTGGGTCTGAGGCTGGGGGGCAGCCCATGCCCACCTGTGCTGGGTCGGGGGTGCCCGGTGTGCTGCGGATGGTCTGCGTGTGCTGAGTCCGTCGCAGACGCTCAGACCACGCTGAGCCCTTCCCACGTGTCCGCCGTGGGCACCCAGCACATGTGAAGGGCTCACTTCCCCAAGGAGGAGACTGTGGCCTATGGAGGGTCAGGGACTTGAGGGGCCCCATGGCTAGACAGCAGCCAAGTCAGACTGGACCCCAGCTGTGTCCGGCTCAGCAGGTGTGGATCTGAGGGATTCTACTTGGCAAGCCACTCGTGTGTCGCCCACGACCGCCCCAGCTTTAGCTGAAGCCCTGAGATCTCTCACGGGCCCAGCGCAGGAGGCGCCTCGTCCAGCCTAGCTCCGGTCATCCTGAGCCCATGTCCCTGCAGTCCCACAGGGCTGCTGACCGGAGCGGCCAGGCCCCTGCCTGAGGACACGCTCTGCTGGGCCCAGCTGCCCTGTCCTCACCCCACCTTCCCTCCGTCCCTCCTTGCCCCAGAGCCGGATGACCGGGAGGACAGAGCCCACACTGAGGGTGCCAGCAGCTTCTGAAAGGAATGTGTGTGCTCCCGTCCCCTGGGCCTGCGCCCCTCCTCCCCAGCACGCGGGTGGCAGGGAGCCCCGAGGGGTCCATCAGGCTTTGTCTCATCGAGGTGTGCCCAGTAGTCTGCCTCCAAAATACTGTGTTTCCTGCAGAAAACTGACCTTCCCTGAATCACCACCCCCAACTCTAAAGATGTAGCTCCCAGTCTGATGGCCTGAGACAGGATCAGGTGGTCCCTCCTCAGTGCTTTCGTTGGCGGGGGTTGTAGGTTAGTCGGTGTGTGTGCGAGGCCTCATGTCTCCTGAGCTGGTGTTTCAGGAGCTCCTGTGGGTCCGTCCTCGGGGCCGGCAGACTTTCTAGACACATTTCCTACCGTCAGCCCGCACAGGGCTTGTTCCCCGATGTTTGAAGGAAAGACTGCGCATGCCTGCTGTGGCTTGAGACTATTTAGTATATTCAAGAGTGACTTACCGTATAATTATGAAAAGCCGTTCTGGGTCAGGACTTCAGAGCTTTGTAGGATGCTTTTGGGGGTGTGCCCTAAGGAGCGCACTGAATCCACGAGGAGTCAAAGCAGCAGCCTTGAGCTGCGGGAGGGGGTGAACTCCCTGCCGTTGCTGCTGGGACCCCTGAGGCCAGGACAGCGCTCAGAGGCCGTCGTGAGAGGGGACCAGCCCGGGCCTCTGTCAGCCCAAACCAGCCCCGGGTGCAGCTGTTCCCGGGGAAGGGGCATGCCGTTGGCAGAGCAGTTCTTTTCAGCTGGGGCTGTCTGCAGAGAGGAAGCCACAGGGGCCGTCGGCATCTGAGAGAAAACGTGCCTCAGTCCCGCTGGAGTCCTGCCCAGCTCTGCGTGGTGAACAGTGTGCCTCCAGGCGTGAGCGTCAGGCCCCGGCGCCCAAGGAACGGACAGCGAGCCTCGGGCCCTGGAGCCCGCGCACGTGGTGAGGGAGCCTCAGGCCCCGGCGCCCGCGCACGTGGAGCGCGCCTCAGGCCCCGGCGCCCACACAGACGAGCGTTGGTCCTGTCAGTTAGAACGCCGTGCAGCTTACGGGCTGCAGGCCTGTTGACGCGGACTCCTCAGCCGGGATCTGTCCGGCGAGGCCTGGCTGGAGAAACGTCTCATCCGTGCCCCGACGTTGTCCTGAGCCTGTGTGCTAGGCCTGGAAAGGGCGGAGGGGCTGAAGGCCCTTCCTTCCGTCTCACGTGCTGGTGACTCCAGCTTCTTGAGGTCTAAATGTTTCCGTTCTCACAGGGTACAGAAACGTTATCCAGTTTCTGTAACAGAGGAGAAATGTATTTTAGTACAGTTTTTATATGCGATACATGCCACATAGTACTTTATTAATACTACCACCAGTTTGGAATTTGTTCATTCTGAGATAAATTCTGAAAAGAGCTGACTTAACGTTATCTCTGAAACGATAGTTGGCCAGGCAGAATAAAAGCTACAGAAGAAACTTACGGAGAACAGAACTTCCAAATCCTCTCTGGATTGGATAACTGGATACATATTCCCACACAGTAAATGACTGATAAGCTGATTTATTAAAGCAGGTAATCAAAAGATTTCGCCTAGGTATGTCATTATCTTATTTTGTTACGATGGTTATTCTATGTAACAGTCTACATGTGAAAAAATTTGGAAATTTAGACTGCTAAGTGGATTACACCTGGGCTGTCCAGTGTGGTATCTGTTCACTACATGGGGCCTTGGAGCACTGCAACGGGTGTGCACTGGGTTTTCAAGACTTAGTTTGAAAAAACGAGTGTGAAATATCTCAGTTGTTTTATTTTGATGACATGTTGGAATGATCATAGTTTGGATGTTTGGTGAAGTAAAAAAATTACTTAAATTAGTTTTACTTGTCTTTAGTGTTTAACTGTGGATACTAGAAAATTCAAACGACACATGTGGCTTGGGCTGTTTCTGCCGAGCAGCGGCAGTGCAGTCATTGCCCTGATGGTCTTCCACGTGGAACATCAGCAGAGGTTGACTGTCACCCTGCCATGTACCACCCAACAGGAGAAGCTGTGACGGGCGCAGCCCCTGCCCTTCCTGAAATCTGGTCTGTAATGTAAGCAGGAGCACTCTAATTGAATACAAGAGACCTGACTATCCATTTGTGTTTCCAGGAAAAAGCATTTCAAAATGTGTATATATCCTAACAAGAGTAGACAGGCCTCAGCCACTCCCCAAATCAAGTGGCTCCTTAGAGTCACCCTCTCTGATACAGAAATGCAATAACGTGTTGGTTTAGTCTCTAAGTTTGGACAAACTGTATGATACTGCTAGCTGTATATGTAAGCACTATTTCCTGGGCATAGAATCGATTAAACTCTGTAAGCCTCAGTTTTCTCATAATGTCACTAGGATCAAATGATATAGAGTGTAAAGGTCCATACATGTGCATGGACTAACATTTTGTAAACATCACTCTGCTGAGGTGTATTTTAATTTTCTGATTTCTTCTTTGGGTAGCCAGACTAGGGAAGTATGCATATAGTAAAGGTTTAGGGATGGTACATGGCTATAGGACAGATAAAATCTAAAATCCGAGTTTTCTTGATTTTATTATAATTTCAACATGGAAACAGTTGATTTCTATAATAGGGATCACTTAAGACTTTTTTCCCCTTGATAATGTTTGTGTGTGTGTGCACACGCAGGCATCATGTCTTGACTTTTTGCCACCCCATGGACTGTAGCTGCCAGGCTTCTCTGTCCATGGAATTTTCCAGGCAAGAATACTGTAATGGGTTACCATTTCCTCCTCCAGGGGATCTTCCCAACCAGGGGTTTGAACGTGCTTCCGTACCATCTATCCTGCATTGGCAGACTGGTTCTTTAACACTGCGCCACCTGGGAAACCCAATAATGTTTGTAATTTCTTTTAAATGGAAAATTTTCCAAGCAGATTTGATGGAACTTTACTTTATATTATAAATGCCTGACAGATAGAGATACCCCTACCTTATTTTCAGACTAATCAAAAAAACTAAAATTTTATAAGATTTGATATATATAATTGCTTACAACTATTTTTTTTTTTTTTGGAAGATAAATTGGGAGGAGGGAGTTGTTGTAGTCCACAAAATTCTAAGTTTTTGCAGGAGTATAATAAATGTAAATGAATCTACCTGGTATTTTAACATAACTTGGAATCTGAACTATCATGCTAAATGATGAGATGCTAGAGATCATTGTTACTATTCAGTCGCTCAGTCGTGTCCGACTCTTTGCAACCCCATGGACTGCAGCACCCAGGCTTCCCTGTCCTTCACCATCTCCCAGAGTCCACCCAAACTCATGTCCAGTGATGCCATCCAACTATTTCATCCTCTGTCGTCCCCTTCTCCTCCTGCCTTCAATCTTTCCCAGCATCAGGGTCTTTTCTAATGAGTCAGCTCTTCAAATCAGGTGGCCAGAGTATTGCAGCTTCAGCTTCAGCTTCAGCATCAGTCCTTCCAGTGACTATTCAGAACTGATTTCCTTTAGGATGGACTGGTTGGAGCTCCTTGCAGTCCAAGGGATTCTCAAGAGTCTTCTCCAACACCACAGTTCAAAAGCATCAGTTCTTTGGTGTTCAGCCTTCTTTATGGTCCAACTCTCACATCTGTACATGACTATTGGAAAAGCCATAGCTTTGACTAGACGGATCTTTGTTGGCAAAGTAATGTCTCTGCTTTTTAATATGTTATGTACGTGGGTCATAACTTTTCTTCGAAGGAGCAAGAATCTTTTAATTTTGTGGCTGCAGTCACCATCTGCAGTGATGTTGGAGTCCAAGAAAATAAAGTCAGCCACTGTTTCCATTGTTTCCCCATCTATTTGCCATGAAGTGATGGGACCAGGTGCTATGATCTTTGTTTTCTGAATGTTGAGCTTTAAGCCAACTTTCTCACTCTCCTCTTTAACTTTCATCAAGAGGCTCTTTAGTTCTTCACTTTCTGCCATAAGGGTGGTGTCATCTGCATATCTGAGGTTATTGATATTTCTCCCGGCAATCTTGATTCCAGCTTGTGCCTCCTCCAGACCAGCGTTTCTCATGATGCACTCTGCATATAAGTTAAATAAGCAGGGTGACAATATACAGCCTTGACGTACTCCTTTTCCTATCTGGAACCAGTCTGTTGTTCCATGTCCGGTTCTAAGTGTTGTTTCTTGACCTGAATACAGGTTTCACAGGAGGCAGGTAAGATGGTCTGGTATTCCCATCTCTCAGAATTTTCCACAGTTTGTTGTGATACACACACTCAAAAGCTTTAGCCTAGTCAGTGAAGCAGAAACAGATGTTTTCCTGAAATTCTCCTGCTTTTTCTATGAGCCAACGGATGTTGGCAATTTGGTCTCTGGTTCCTCGACATCTAAAGATGGTTCCTCTGCCATCTAGAGATCATAAATAGAGTATGCTGCTGCTGCTGCAAAGTCACTTCAGTTGTGTCCGACTCTGTGCGACCCCATAGACAGCAGCCCACCAGGCTCTGCCGTCCCTGGGATTCTCCAGGCAAGAACACTGGAGTGGGTTGCCATTTCCTTCTCCATTGCGTGGAAGTGAAAAGTGAAAGTGAAGTCGCTTAGTCGCGACCGACTCTTGGCGACCCCATGGACTGTAGCTCACCAGGCTCCTCCATCCATGGGATTTTCTAGGCAAGAGTACTGGAGTGGCTTGCCATTGCCTTCTCCAAAATAGAGTATAATTTTTTAAAAGAAGAAGGAGTAATAAGAATTTCCCACTTATTTAACAACTCTGGAGATGAGAGGTCTGACTTCAGTCTCGCCAAGATAAAGCCGAGGCATCAGGGGGCCTTTGGGGGAGAATCGTTTGTGCTGTCGGCAGTATTCAGTTCCTAGTGACTGTAGAGCCGGGGTCCCCATTTCCCCACTGGCTGTCAGTGGACGCCATTCCCAGCCCTCAAGGATCCACACTGCCTCGTTTCCCTTTCTCCATCTTCACAGCCAGCACCAGCAGGTCAGTTCTCTCTGTCCTCAGCCACCTCATTTTCCGTAGTCACATCTCTGCTTTTGTTTCACTGTAAGGACCCCTGTCCACACTAACCCACATGGCCACCCAGGTCACTCTTCCCAGCTCAGACTCTTAAGTCACGCCTACAGCGCTTCTTCTGCCCTGTAAACTAGCACACTTACAGACCCCAGACATTAAGGGCATAGGCTTTATTCCACCTGCCATGGCTTTGTGGGGGAAGGTATGAATTCTTAAATTTGACCCAGGAAGAAGTAGGAAACTTTAATGGAGGAATTAATGTAGAAAAACGTCTAAAAGAGCCGTTACAGTAATAACTTCAAAAAGTCACCGGCACCAGCAGATGTTATAGGTGAATGACCCAAATTTTGAAGGATGGATAAATTTGGTTGTATAAACTTAGGAAAAGGTGGAAAGTTTGTCATTTCATTTTGTGAAAAAGACATGTTCTTGTGAATCAAAATGCTTTGATTTCTTAGATTCCTTTTTGTCTGTGGACTTTTAGAAGTAATTTAAAACTCAAAGCTGAGCAAACATTCCTTCTGTTTTAGCTGTATCTTCCACCACCCCAAGGCAATAAAAGCTTCTCAAGGAGTGCAGTTCCAAGGAACAAAGAGAAAATACTCATAAAAGGAAGAAGAAAAGCCTAGGTTTATAGCATCTGCTTAAATTGTTTCCCACTTTACCATCTTGGGTAAGAAATGCCTTCCTTGCAGGACCCTGAAAACAGAATCCAAAAAGAAAACGTAGACACACACACATATATACAAAGGGGCTATGTTCCAGAATTTAAGAAGAACTCCATTAAGACCTTTTTTTAAAATAAAACTAACAGAGACAATTCACATAGGACCTTCAGAAGATGGCCTAGATTAATATGTTGAGAGTGTTTTTTTTTTTAAGATATTCACCCTCACTAGTTATCAAGAAACCTTAACTAACATAGTGAAGCCCTCCTTCCATCAGATTAACCAAACAAATAAAAATTTAATGCATCATGTTACTTTTACGCCTGCTGCTGCTACTGCTGCTAAGTTGCTTCAGTCGTGTCCGACTCTGTGCAAACCCATAGACAGCAGCCCACCAGGCTCCCCCGTCCCTGGGATTCTCCAGGCAAGAACACTGGAGTGGGTTGCCATTTCCTTCTCCAATGCATGAAAGTGAAAAGTGAAAGTGAAGTCGCCAGTCGTGTCCGACTCTTTGCGACCCCATGGACTGCAGCCCACCAGGCTCCTCCGTCCACGGGAGTCTTCAGGCAAGAGTACTGGAGTGGGGTACCATCGCCTTCTCCTACTTTTACACTTAGGTATAGACATATACACATATATTTATGTTAAAATCCTGCATGTGTGTGTATTGGTCGCTCAGTCGTGGACTCTTTGTGAGTCCAAGGACTGTAGCTCACCAGGCTCCTCTGGAGTGGGTTGCCATGCCCTTCTCCAGGGGATCTTCAGGACCCAGGGATTGAACGCAGGTCTGCATTGTGGGCAGATTCTTTATCTCTGTCATTTGAGCTTTCCAGGAAGCCCATGTTAAAACCCTAGGAGAAAGCAATTTGGAACTGTTTATCTAAATTGGAATGTACATGCCATTAGACATAGCAGTTCTACATATATAAATTTATCTTATAGAAATAATTAACTCTATCTAAAGATGCACCTCTCTAGAGTGTTGTCATTTTGTTTGCAAAGGTGGAAAATTAGAAAATCGCTAAGTATTTAGGAACACTACGAATTTTTTCTCTTCACATTCCTTAAAAAGGGTAAGGCTGATTTTTATACAAATCAAAGGTAAATTTTTATGACCAAGTAAGGCCAAAAAGTAAGTTACAGAGGGGTGGTCTTTTGGAGTAATAGAAGAAGGACCTCTGAAAAGTCTGTTTCTCCACAAATAAAACAGCAGTAACAGCAGAAACGCCAAAGTCGGCTTGTTCGGAACTCTAGCAGTTAAAGGACTGAGTCAGCGTGAGGGGCATCTACTCAAGAAAAAATGGCTCAACCTCAGTAATAATAGCATGCTTTGTACCCTTTTAACTTTCCCTGTTGCCACGCAGATCTGCCATAGCCTTTCTTGACCAGCAGCCTTGCAACCACTGGGGAAAAAGAAGGAATCTAGAATACCCCAAAAGTCCCATCCGCAGTAAATGGTCACTAGTTCCAGCAGCTCCCGCAAAAAAATCTTGTTCTTAGGGCTTGTCTTTATTTGACTTTGATCAGAACTCACTTGGAGAGAAACCCTATCCACAGAACATCCATCAGAAATAGTCAGTGGTCCTTACTGAACATCACAGCTGCCCAAGGCAGAAACGGTGCAAACCCGAGAGTGACCAGAAGCTTAACAGGCAAACCAGAGGCTAGCAAGAGACCCAGAAGGGAAATCTAAAGAATGGGGTGTCCACTGAGGGTGTGGAAAGCGCCAGGATGTTCCTAGGAACTTAGAAGGCCACACACATGCAGGACTGTGCACAAGCCCAGGGATGACCTAAGAAACTCAGTCTGTCAGATGAACTTGAGTCTCTGCATAGACAAGAAAGAAGACTGGGTGTGGACCGCAAACTGCCTGAATGCAGGCCCAGAGCTCCCGGCAGGGCTCAGATGCTGGTTCAAGGAGTTTAAGGAAAGGGAATTCCTGCCCCTTACCTGACCACTTAGCTAACCGAGCAAAGACTTCAGGAGCACACAAAGCAAGGAATATAGACTTTACAGAATTAGTTTAGGGAAGTCACTTAAAAAAAAAAAAAAAACTGACAAGAAAACAAATCTGGACATTGGGATGGGAGGCACTCAGCTCTCGTCACCGTCTAACATTAGAGCACTTGCGGTTACACTTGATCCCTCCCTTCCTCTCATACCCTTGATGGATCTGTCAATAAATCTAGTCAGCTTTGTGTAGAATCTGACCACTTCTCACCACCAAGCTACGATCAGTTGGCTGACTTGGATTTTTTCAGTGGCAAAATTGTCCCCCCCGGCCCCGCCTTCTTTTTTGTTTTTTTTGGCTCTTTCCCATTCCTAAACTGTTCCCAACACACCTGTCAGAGGTATCTTTTGAAAATTAAGTCAAGTCATGTCATGCCCCTGCCCAAGTCCTCTAGCTGCTTCCACTGGCTTCCCTTCTCAGAGTAAAAGTCATCAAAACTCTACAGATCCCCACTGCCGGATGCCCTGCTGCCTCCCAGACCTCAGCCCGCTCCCCAGGCTTAGCTTTAGCCACACTGGCTACTCTGCTGATCCTCCAAACCACTGGGGCCTGCTTGGGGCCTTGGTACCTGCTGGCCCTCGTATTATCTGCAAAGCTGGTATTTTCCCTTCTCTGAGTTTTTGCCCAAAAGTCCTGCACTTCAGATCTCGGTGATGCTTTTCCTGACCATCCTGCTGCAAACTCCACACCTTAGTCAGACACTCTCAGTCCCCTTTTCTGCTTTATTTGTGCCCACCATGTTTTCTGCCATGTGATGCCATGTAAAATCATACATATGTTTTGAATGTATATGTCTGTCTCCCCTCAGTAAAAACTGAGCACCTTGGGGAGTGGGATTTCTGCCGGTTTAGTTCCTACTGTGTTTTTGTGCCCCTGAGTGCCTGGTGCTCATCATTAGGCCCTTGGTTACTGTGGGTGAATGAACGAATGAAGGAGTGAGTGCACGCCCGGCGCTGTGCCAGGCCCGTAAGTCCCCGTCACAGCCTTCCGGAAGTGTCCCCGTGGGGCCCACAAGCCCTGCGTGGCTCTGGTTGCACTTGTCCTCCAGCCCAGCAGGACTTTCTGGGCCCGTGCTCCTGTCTGGGAGCCTCTCCGCCCCGGAGCCTGTGGGGAAGGCCCTTCGGGAGTCACAGATGCCGCACTGCAACGCGGGGACCAGTCTGGACATGGACGGCTGTGTGAGCCCACATCCTGTCCCTCTCCAGATGCTGCTCCCTTGGCTTGGGGGTAGCAGTGTCCCTGTTTTGCAATCAATGAAAATGAAAGAGGCTTTTAGAAAAACCAGTGGAGGATTTTTTTTTTCAATTTATTAATAATATAATCACCACATCATTGTTTCTTATTATTAAGAAGGGCTTAATAATAGAAGGGCTTCCCTGATAGCTGAGTTGGTAAAGAATCCCCCTGCAAAGCAGGAAACTCAAGATCCACTGGAGAAAGGATAGGCTACCCACTCCAGTATTCTTGGACTTCCCTAGTGGCTCAGCTGGTAAAGAATCCACCTGCAGTGCGGGAGACCTGGGTTCAGTCCCTGGGTTGGGAAGATGCCCTGGAGAAGGGAAAGGCTACCCACTCCAGTATTCTGACCTGGAGAATTCCATGGCCTGTATAGTCCATGGGGTCGAAAAGAGTCGGACACAACTGAGTGACTTTCACTTTCACTTTCTATTATTAAGGGTGATAACATTAGTAAGGAAGAATCCAGTCATTTAATCCATGATTTCTGAAATTGGATTTTTTTTTCATTTTTTTAATATATGTACACACTCAGACCATTGTAGTATAAATAATTTATAGAAAACTCTAGCAGTCCTTCATTGTTTTAAAAAATGGACAGCTATTCTGATACATAAAAATGCATGCATCTTAATACTCCATGGAGTCATTATGTTGATGGTGTGCATAAAGAAGCATCATAATATTGATCATTTATTACAAGCAGTAAATTCAGTAGCAGTGAAAGCGTCTGGTGTTTCATTATTGCTACTGAATTTTTCTTCTAGGACAAAGTTCTAAAAACATCAGTTCCTCTCCGAGCATTGAGAGTTTGCCTGGAGGGAGAGAGTTCACTGGCTCCCCACCTTCATCTGCTGCTAAGAAGGATTCCTTTTTCAGCAACATCTCCCGATCGCGCTCACACAGCAAAACTATGGGCAGGAGAGAATCTGTGAGTATTTTAAGGACAGTTTTCTTTTTATTCTTCATTTTCCTCTAAAATGCCTCATTTGTGAAAGCCTCTTTTAATGCCTAGTTTTATAAAGTTCTTAAAACCATTATGGACTAAAATGAAATATTTCATCAAAAATATTTTGATTATTATAATTTAGTAATATTTTAAGGCTGTCGTCTGTATTATACTGGGTTGGGGACAAGGTGATATAGAAGCAATTTAAAGTAAGATGAATCCTAAATTTTCATTCTTTTCTCCTTTTTTGCCAAAGCCTGTGTTGTCTTCTAAAATGTAACGGTTATCATTATAACAAACCATAGAATAAGATACTTTAAACAGACCAAGCTGTTTATGTTGTGTTGATAGCCACCAATGCCATTTGTATGCATTACTCAAAATCATATAGCTAGTACATATCAACTACCTAAAAAAAATCTGGTTTCTACAAAAATTTAAGTCACCTTCACGAGAACTAAAATATTTATCACATTTTATAGCTAATTCAACATGATATTCTAATATGAAGAATTCCACTGCCCACTGGAAGAGGATGTAAATGTGAGGCCTTACAGAAAGGGGTCTGGATGTGGCTGAAAGGGTGCTGAGACGGCACAGTAAGGCTGCTGAGATGGGGGGCTGTAAACGTCTGAGGGGTGATTACTCATGGCTCATGGACACGGTAACAGCGTGGTGTCTCTCCATGTGACTGTGGGACGTGCAGCTTCCTGGGGCCTCGGCTGCCTCGTCTGCAGTTTGAACAGCATCCTTTGCGCTCTGAAGGGGAGACGTCAGTGCACACTCACGGGGGGGGGGGGGGGGGGCTCCTCTGATGTGCACAAGAGCAGCACAGAACTTTCATTTGACGGTGGCAGCTTTAATGCAAGCAGTTAGCTCTGCTCCCTCCTAAACTCCACTCCAAGACAGTTAAAGTCATTAGAGATAAACCCTCCAGGAATAAGAAACAGTAGAGAAAGCAACAGCAACAAGATTTTGTTACTTGGAAAGCAGATGTTAAGTGGAAGCTAATGCAGCAGCCTAAGAAAGCTGAATGCTAAGGCAACAGTAGGGAAAAACCAAGAAGCATCTTGAGTGAGATGGTAAAACCCTCTAGAAGCTCAGGAACAGTGGGAACTTAGGAGCAGGGTGAAGGCGGAGCTGAAGACATGTTATGGTTCAATCACTCAGTTGTGTCTGACCCCATGAACCGCAGCACGCCAGGCCTCCCTGTCCATCACCAACTCCCAGAGTTCACTCAGACTCATGTCCATCGAGTCAGTGATGCCATGCAGCCATCTCATTCTCTGTTGTCCCCTTATTCTCCTGTCTTCAATCTTTGCCAGCATCAGGGTCTTTTCCGCTGAGTTGGCTCTTTTCATCAGATGGCCAGAGTATTGGAGCTTCAGCTTTAGCATCAGCCTTTCCAGTGAATATTCAGGGTTGATCTCCTTTAGGATTGACTGGTTGGTTCTCCTTACTCTCCAAGGGACTCTCAGGAGTCTTCTACAACTCCACAGTTCAAAAGAATCAGTTCTTCTGCATTCAGCTGCCCTTATGGTCCTGCTCTCATACCCATACACGAATACTGGAAAAACCATAGCTTTGGCTATGGGGACCTTTGTCGGCAAAGTAATGTCTCTGGTTTTTAATATGCTGTCTAGGTTGGTCATAACTTTTCTTCCAAGGAGCAAGTGTCTTTTAATTTCATGGCTGCAGTCACCATCTGCAGTGATTTTGGAGCCCAAAAAGTAAAGTCTGTCACTGTTTCACCATCTATTTTCCATGATGTGATGGGACCAGATGCCATGATCTTCATTTTTAGAATGTTGAGTTTTAAGCCAGCTCTTTCACTCTCCTGATTCACCTTCATCAAGAGGCTTTTTAGTTCCTCTTCACTTTCTGTCATAAGGGTGGTATCATCTGCATATCTGAGGTTATTGATATTTCTCCTGGCAATCTCGATTCCAGCTTGTGCTTCATCCAGCCTGGCATTTCTCATGATGTACTCTACATATAAGTTAAATGAGCAGGGTGACAATATCAGCCTTGATGTACTCCTTTCCTGCTTCTGAACCAGCCTGTTTTTCCATGTCTGGTTCTAACTCGTGCTTTTTGACCTGCATACAGGTTTCTCAGGAGACAGGTAAGTTGGTCTGGTATTCCCGTCTCTTTAAGAATTTTCCACAGTTTGTTTTGATCCATACAGTCAAAGACTTTAATTAGCATAGTCAGTGAAGGCAGAAGTAGATGTTTTTCTGGAATTCCCTTACTTTTTCTGTGTTCCAGCAGATGTTAGCAATTTGATCTCTAGTTCCTTTGCCTTTCTAAATCTAGCCTGTACATCTGGAAACTCTTGGTTCATGTACTGTGAAGCCTAGCTTGAAGAATTTTGAGCATTACCTTATAAATGAAAGAAAACCTCATACCTGCCAGAGATGCTTGGAGGGCACAAACAGAACCTTCTGCATGCCCAGACCCGGGAAAGGAGCTGTGGGAGCCTCAGGAGCCTGAGGCAGGCCCGCCTGCAAGTGAGGGGGGCGGTCCCTGCGGAGGCGTGACCAGCGGCAGCCTTGCCACAGGCACAGGGGCTCCGCAGCCGCCATCCTGGGAGGCGCAGCTCATGGTGTGAGTCATCCTGGAGGAGGTCACCGTAGCCTGCTATAGAGCCGCCGGAACTCTGGGGACAAAGAGATATCCCACAGACACACAGAATCGGGGAAGAAGAAAGATTTCCAACAAAGGATGGGGAATCAAAATTGCTACAGATTTTGTCGTGCAACACCAGAAGTAAGGCAGTGGAGGAATTCCTTCAGAGTTCTGAGACGAGGTTGCTTCCAACCTAGAATCAGTCCCCCAACAAGCTGATTAAGTGTGAGGGTAGAATACAGCGACTTTCAGACAAGCAAAATCAAACAAGTGTATTCCTGTGCACCCATTCTCAGAATCCCCTGGAAGATATGCCCCACAAAAAGAGGACAGACACCGAGGACAGAGAACACTCGAGAACCAGGGGCAGAGCGTCTGACAGGCACCAAGGAGAGAGACGCTCGAGAGCAGGGGGCAGAGCGTCTGACAGACACCAAGGCCAGGGGACACTCGAGAACCAGGGGTAGAGTGTCTGACAGTCACCGAGGACAGAGAACACTCGAGAGCAGGGCAGAGCGTCTGACAGTCCCCGATGACAGAGAACACTCGAGAACCAGGGGTAGAGCATCTGACAGGCACCAAGGAGAGAGACACTCGAGAGCAGGGGGCAGAGCGTCTGACAGACACCGAGGACAGAGAACACTCGAGAGCAGGGCAGAGCGTCTGACAGACACCAAGGACAGGGGACACTCGAGAACCAGGGGTAGAGCGTCTGACAGTCACCGAGGACAGAGAACACTCGAGAGCAGGGCAGAGCGTCTGACAGTCACCGAGGACAGAGGACACTCGAGAACCAGGGGTAGAGCGTCTGACAGTCACCGAGGACAGAGGACACTCGAGAGCAGGGCAGAGCGTCTAACAGACACCAAGGACAGGGGACACTCGAGAACCAGGGACAGAGCATCTGACAGTCACCAAGGACAGAGAATACTCAAGAACCAGGGATAGAGCGTCTGACAGTCACCAAGGACAGAGAACACTCGAGAGCAGGGCAGAGCGTCTGACAGACACCAAGGACAGGGGACACTCGAGAACCAGGGGCAGTGCATCTGACAGTCACCGAGGACAGAGAACACTCGAGAACCAGGGGTAGAGTGTCTGACAGGCGCCAAGGACAGAGAACACTCGAGAGCGGGGGCAGAACGTCTGACAGAACTCTTCAGAAGGGCAATGTAGGGAATCCTCAGAGCACGTGGAGCACGCTGGGCAGCAGATCCGAAGAGCACTGCCAGCCCGGATTGGAGCAAGTCAGAAGGTTCCAGAAAGTTTTCTCTAAATAAGATGAAGTTGGAGGAATGACTAGTATGCTTGAACAAATTTAGAAATTTGCACAGCTAAAGGTGAGTTTTAAGTTTGAATTTGGGATTCTCCAGGCAAGAACATGGAGTGGGTTGCCATTTCCTTCCCAATGCATGAAAGTGAAAAGTGAAAGTGAAGTCACTCAGTCATGTCCGACTCTTCTCGACCTCATGGACTGCAGCCCACCAGGCTCTGCCATCCGTGGGATTTTCCAGGCAAGAGTACTGGAGTGGGGTGCCATCGCCATCTCTGTTATAAAAATGAAACCATTGAAATCCAGGACAATGGTAACTCCAAAGAAAAACCAAGAGTGTACAGGAAAAGACAGAAGGGTATTGATGAACCCTGTCACTCAGCCAGGCCAGGAGCTTATATGCACCCTGTCATGTAGGTGTTGATGGTTATCATGATCAAGCCCCAGGAGAAGGTGGGTGGGACCTTTGCCTGGGGAGGAGGGGGTGGTGGTGGTCAGAGCTGCGTCTTCATCTTCCATCTTGGAAATCAGTGAGCAGTCAGTCCTGTCTAGAAAAATCAGGACATGGCAACATAAGCTAGAGCTATAAAAGTGAGGGAAAAAAACAGTGAAAAGAATTGAAAGTGGTTGCTTGCGGAGAGCAGGAAGTGGAGGGTGGGGCTGTGTGAACTATTTTTCATAACAAGCCTTGTAGAGCCATTTGAGTCTTCAAAGTGTTACATATGTAGCTTAGATTAAAAATGATAAAAATTACAACAAAAATAGAATGTTTTGGCATACTAGATTAGAAGAGGAGCTGTCTGCCTGCACAAAGAGCATGTCTCCAAAGAGCGGGGGTGAGGACTCAGAAGTGAGGAGGCATATGGAGACGTGTTGGATCTGCATTCCGTCCTGTTCTGGTTGCATGTGGGTTAGGCTGCAACACCAATTAATGACTTTTCCTTTATGATGCGGCTGTAACTTAAAACTGAGAAGTTGAGCAAAAATAGAGACTGAGTAAGTCTAGCTGTCTGCAGAGATCTGCTGTGAACCCAGAAACAGAATGCCGCCTTTATTATTCAAAATTTAATGTCTTTCTTAACTTGTTGGGGGTGGACAAATTTTCAAGAGAAAGCCCATCGTTTTCCAAGTAAAAGGTTATAATTTTAGGAAATAATGACTGTAGTCCGAGCTCTCTAATCCAGCTGTGCCCACTGTAGGCACCGGCCAGGACTGCATGGTGTGATCTGTCTGCCCCTCGGCCCACTCTGTCCTGGGAGCTGGGGACGGCAGCGGCAGGCCTGTGGCTGCGAGCCCTTCCTCATCTTGCCTCCTGGCACAGTGAGCTGAGTCACTTCTGGCCCAAGCACAGCTGGACACGTTCAGGTCCAGAGCTGAGACTCGCTCTCCCAGGGGAGCCAAGTGCTGCCGCCAGAGTGGTCCCAGTGACACTGGAGCTGTGATGAGACGCCTCCCATCCTTTGCTTTCATTTCCAGCCCCATGTGGTGTGATGCAGGGATGTTCCATGTCCTCAGAAAAGTTCAGAATAATTTTTCAGTAACATCATCATCCACCACCAGTTTCTCTCACAGCAAGTGGCCAGAAATTGAAGCAAAGACATCTGTTGCTTTGGGTCCCTGAAGCCATAAACTGCATGATGCCTTTCAGATTTCAAGACTCAGTTGATCTCTTAAAGCATCCCAGGGTTGATAAATTACTGATGTCAGCTAACAAAAGGCTGAAGTAGCAGTTGAAAACGGACATTATAACAAAGGTAACCTAGTGGTAGCTGTCAGCCTAGAGTGGTGAAATCCACTTACGATGTCTGTGATCTAGTCATTGGGAATCGATTTTTCTTCATCATCAATATAAGTACGAGGTATTTTGAACAAGAATCATGTATTAGGTCATAGAACTTATTTCCTCTCATTGCTGCCTTTTTATGTATTATAGAAAGACTTTTTGTAATCCATAGGCTACCTTCTTTAAATGTACTCCTGTTAATACCTCTGGTCTGGTTGCATAATAAAAGAACACAAAACTCAGCTAAGTCTATAGAGAGGTAACAAATTAAGCTTTTTGCCATTTATTTATAAAAGACATTATTATAGTACTTTTCTGAAATGTGCACAACAAACCAGTAAGAAGTTTAAGAATTGACCTTACTTCTTTATCAGTAGTAGTATATTCTGAAGGTTGGTGTTTATTCAGGGAAATGATTTTCCCTCTGCTTTGCTTCCTGGAAGTCTTTAGGTCACAATTCTATCCAAGTGATATAATTTTTCCTCAAGACTAAAAAAGCTCTGATTTTTTAGTCTTGAGGAAATTGGCAGTTTTGATACTAAAGTTTTCATGCTTTATTTTGTGTGGTAATATAAATGACATTCAATACTTAGTTTTCTAGAAATCTATTTTAGTTGGTCATTCATCCGACTGCTAAATAAATTTTTACTTGTTTTAGCACCATTAGTCATGTTCTATGATTGTTGCCAAGTCGTTTTCCAAGAATATCTTTGCTGAGGTTAAAGAATAGAGAATATAAGAAAGACTCTAAAATGGATTTGTGAAGGTGAATAAGTTCTAATATTTAAGCACATTAGCCAATTAAATGATCTTTTCTAAATTCCTGATGAACTGCAAGACATTGTGCTGTGCTTTGTGATAATTACATACCAGTCTCCAAAGATCTAAGCCGATAAATGGTTCAGAGTCCTCTCTAAACCACAGGAAATCAAAATTATCTGAGCCAAAAGTCCTGCATAAAAACGGGAGTGTGAGAGCCGTCCGCGGCCCGCGGGCTGACCGCACCCCGGGGAGTGTGACGAGCTGTCCGCTGCCCGTGGGCTGACCGCACCCCGGGGTGTGTGACGAGCTGTCCGCGGCCTGCGGGCTGAGCGCACCCCTGGGGCCACGCTGTGCCGAAAGTCCTGCATAAAAACGGGAGTGTGATGAGCTGTCTGCGGCCTGCGGGCTGACTGCACCCCGGGGCCACGCTGTGCCTTTGTGGCCCGCACGCATCCGTCATCGCCTGCGGCAGTTGGAAGACATGCTTTTGTCATACTTATCGAATTTATTTTTATAATATTCACTGATCTCTTCTTTATAACCGCAAAATAACAAAAAGCGTCAGATGAATGAAAACAGATTTGAAAGCAGGCTCATACTTCTGGAAGTACAGGTACCCTGAACATCACTGATCTACCCCGGTCATGTTCTAGAAAGTGAAATTTAAGGCATACCCAGATGACAGAGACAAGAGAGCAGTCTCACTGAGGATGCTTACAGTGAGAGTGGGGAGGGGAGAACACGTTAGAAACCATAAAGTAAATAAAAATAAGACTCATCAGTGACAGAGGCCCTAGGTGCGTCAGTACCGTGAACAGTGAAGACAGCATGGAAGATGGGCTCAGAAGAGAGACCACCGTGGGCTTTGTTGGTCTGGACCAGCTTCACGTGAGAGATTAGACTTGAACCACAGCCGCACATTCCTTCTTCCCCTACCTGCAGACCCCATGACTTCCGAGGAGAGAAGGGGGTGGGGGCACGATGGACAGGCAGGCGGCTGTGTGCAGAGCTGCTCTCTCCTCCTCACCCCCTCTGACAGTGTAAGATGGTTGGGTCTGTGCCAAGTTGCTTTTGGTAAAAAGGAGAGGAAGTGCTGTCTCAGATGCAGAAATCTGTTGCTCGTTGTCTCAGATAGCAAGAGTCTCCAGAGAGGGAGGCCTGGTGTTGGAGGGCTCGGTCCTGGTCCCAGAAGCTCCCCGCACTGCCCCTCAGTGGATCGGCTGGTCCCCTGTCTGCCCCGTCACTGTGCTCAGGAAGGCTGCCACCGAACCTGCCAGCTGCCCTGCCATCCCTAAGCCTCATTCAGAGAAGTCTGTTTGCAAGTTCCGCAGCAGGCTCTCCCTCCCACCTCAGTGGCTGCCAGAGTTCAATCCCAGGCCCACTATGGTTTTTGTTTTTTTAAAACTTTGTTTTGTATTGGGGTATAGCTGATTAACAGTTCTGTGATCATTTCAGATGAACAGTGAAGGGGTTCAGCCATACACATACATGTGCCCCTTCTTCCCCAAACGCCCCTCCTATCCAGGCTGCCGCGTACCGTTGAGCAGAGTTCCGTGTGCTGTACAGTAGGACCCTGTGGTCATCCATGTGGAATGCAGCAGTGTGCACATGCCCTTCCCACATTCCCTAGCTATCCCGTCCCCCCAACCGTAAGTTCACTCTCTAAGTCTGTGAGTCCCAGTCTGTTTTCTAAGTCAGTTCATTTGTATCGTTTCCTTTTAGATTCCACATATAAGGGATGTCCTATGACGCTTCTCCTTCTCGCTCTGACTCACTTCACTCAGTATGACACTCGCTAGGTCCGTCCATGTTGCTGCAAATGGCACTATTTCCTGCTTTCTAATGGCTCAGTAATACTCCATTGTGTATATATGTACTGCAGCTTCTTAACCCATTCCTTAAGCCAGTCAGCACAGGGAAAAGATTAGAGAAGCCCCTGGCAGTGTGGAAAGGTGGTGGAGACCGGTGCCAAGACACTGTTGATGAATGCATTACCCCTGAAGTATTAATTGCCAAAATGGTTTATCGACTCCTTCCCTAAAGCACTGCCAGTTGTCAGATCAGATCAGATCAGTCGCTCGGTCATGTCCGACTCCTTGCGACCCCATGAATCGCAGCACGCCAGGCCTCCCTGTCCATCACCAACTCCCGAAGTTCACTCAGACTCACGTCCATCGAGTCAGTGATGCCATCTAGCCATCTCATCCTCGTCCCCTTCTCCTCCTGCCCCCAATCCCTCCCAGCATCAGAGTCTTTTCCAATGAGTCAACTCTTCACATGAGGTGGCCAAAGTACTGGAGTTTCAGCTTTAGCATCATTCCTTCCAAAGAAATCCCGGGGCTGATCTCCTTCAGAATGGACTGGTTGGATCTCCTTGCAGTCCAAGAGACTCTCAAGAGTCTTCTCCAACACCACAGTTCAAAAGCATCAGTTCTTCGGCACTCAGCCTTCTTCACAGTCCAACTGTCACATCCATACATGACCACAGGAAAAACCAGAGCCTTGACTAGACGAACCTTTGTTGGCAAAGTAATGTCTCTGCTTTTGAATATGCCATCTAGGTAGGTCATAACTTTCCTTCCAAGGAGTAAGCGTCTTTTAATTTCATGGCTGCAGTCACCATCTGTAGTGATTTTGGAGCCCAGAAAAGTAAAGTCTGACACTGTTTCCACTGTTTCCCCATCTCTTTCCCATGAAGTGGTGGGACCACATGCCATGATCTTCGTTTTCTGAATGTTGAGTTTTAAGCCAACTTTTTCACTCTCCACTTTCACTTTCATCAAGAGGCTTTTGAGTTCCTCTTCACTTTCTGCCATAAGGGTGGTGTCATCTGCATATCTGAGGTTATTGATATTTCTCCCGGCAATCTTGATACCAGCTTGTGTTTGTTCCAGTCCAGCGTTTCTCATGATGTACTCTGCATATAAGTTAAATAAACAGGGTGACAATATACAGCCTTGACGAACTCCTTTTCCTATTTGGAACAAGTCTGTTGTTCCATGTCCAGTTCTAACTGTTGCTTCCTGACCTGCATACAGATTTCTCGAGAGGCAGATCAGGTGGTCTGGTATTCCCATCTCTTTCAGAATTTTCCACAGTTTATTGTGATCCACACAGTCAGAGGCTTTGGCATAGTTAATAAAGCAGAAATAGATGCTTTTCTGGAACTCTCTTGCTTTTTCCATGATCCAGCAGATGTTGGCAATTTGATCTCTGGTTCCTCTGCCTTTTCTAAAACTAGCTTAAATATCAGGAAGTTCACGGTTCATATATTGCTGAAGCCTGGCTTAGAGAATTTTGAGCATTACTTTACTAGCGTGTGAGATGAGTGCAATTGTGTGGTAGTTTGAGCATTCTTTGGCGTTGCTTTTCTTTGGGATTGGAATGAAAACTGACCTTTTCTAGTCCTGTGGCCACTGCTGAGTTTTCCCAATTTGCTGGCATATTGAGTGCAGCACTTTCACGGCATCATCTTTCAGGATTTGGAATAGCTCAACTGGAATTCCATCACCTCCACTAGCTTTGTTCGTAGTGATGCTTTCTAAGGCCCACTTGACTTCACATTCCAGGATGTCTGGCTCTAGGTGAGTGATCACACCATCATGATTATCTGGGTCGTGAAGATCTTTTTTGTACAGTTCTTCTGTGTATTCTTGCCACCTCTTCTTAATACCTTCTGCTTCTGTTAGGTCCATACCATTTCTGTCCTTTATCGAGCCCATCTTTGCATGAAATGTTCCTTTGGTATCTCTGATGTTCTTGAAGAGATCCCTAGTCTTTCCCATTCTGTTGTTTTCCTCTATTTCTTTGCATTGATCGCTGAAGAAGGCTTTCTTATCTCTTCTTGCTATTCTTTGGAACTCTGCATTCAGATGTTTATATCTTTCCTTTTCTCCTTTGCTTTTCGCTTCTCTTCTTTTCACAGCTATTTGTAAGGCATCCCCAGACGACCATTTTGCTTTTTTTGCATTTCTTTTCCATAGGAATGGTCTTGATCCCTGTCTCCTGTACAATGTCACGAACCTCATTCCATAGCTCATCAGGCACTCTATCTATCAGATCTAGGCCCTTAAATCTATTTCTCACTTCCACTGTATAATCATAAGGGATCTGATTTAGGTCATACCTGAATGGTCTAGTGGTTTTCCCTACTTTCTTCAATTTCAGTCTGAATTTGGCAATAAGGAGTTCATGGTCTGAGCCACAGTCAGCTCCTGGTCTTGTTTTTGCTGACTGTATAGAGCTTCTCCATCTTTGGCTGCAAAAAATATAATCAGTCTGATTTCGGTGTTGACCATCTGGTGATGTCCATGTATAGAGTCTTCTCTTGTGTTGTTGGAAGAGGGTGTTTGCTATGACCAGTGCATTTTCTTGGCAAAAGTCTATCAGTGTTCTCCCTGCTTCATTCCATATTCCAAGGCCAAATTTGCCTGTTACTCCAGGTGTTTCTTGACTTCCTACTTTTGCATTCCAGTCCCCTGTAATGAAAAGGACATCTTTTTAGGGTGTTAGTTCTAAAAGGTCTTGTAGGTCTTCATAGAACCGTTCAACTTCAGCTTCTTCGGTGTTACTGGTTGGGGCATAGACTTGGATTACTGTGATATTGAATGGTTTGCCTTGGAAACGAACAGAGATGATTCTGTCGTTTTTGAGATTGCATCCAAGTACTGCATTTTGGACTCTTTTGTTGACCATGATGGCTACTCCATTTCTTCTGAGGGATTCCTGTCCGCAATAGTAGATATAATGGTCATCTGAGTTAAATTCACCCATTCCAGTCCATTTCAGTTTGCTGATTCCGAGAATGTCAGTGTTCACTCTTGCCATCTCTTGTTTGACCACTTCAATTTGCCTTGATTCATGGACCTGACATTCCAAGTTCCTATGCAATATTGCTCTTTATAGCATCGGACCTGGCTTCTGTCACCAGTCACATCCACAGCTGGGTATTGGTTTTGCTTTGGCTCCATCCCTTCATTCTTTCTGGAGTTATTTCTCCACTGATCTCCAGTAGCATATTGGGCACCTACTGACCTGGGGAGTTCCTCTTTCAGTATCCTATCATTTTGCCTTTTCATACTGCTCATGGGGTTCTCAAGGCAAGGATACTGAAGTGGTTTGCCACTGCCTTATCCAGTGGACCACATTCAGTGGTGTTTTAATTGTGGGTTTTTAGGCAGCCTGAGTTGGGCTGGTAATTGGAAGACAGAGATTGAGCAGTGGCCCTCCCAGTAGTCAGAGTTTTCCTAGTTACCAGATTTGCTCTTCAGTCAGTGAGTGTAATATATCTATTTTCCCAAGAAGGTGTATTATGTGGACAGTACTAATCATGGATTTTTTTATGGCTTTCTGGATGGAATTGAAAACTGGCATCTAGAGTGTATCTAATTATCAGGGTTTTTTTTTTCAATTAATATGTCATTGTAATCTCTCATTATTTAATCAGTAAGACCAACCTAGATAGCATATTAAAAAGCAGAGACATTACTTTGCCAACAAAGGTCCGTCTAGTCAAGGCTGTGGTTTTTCCTGTGGTCATGTATGGATGTGAGAGTTGGACTATGAAGAAAGCTGAGTGGCAAAGAATTGATGCTTTTGAACTGTGGTGTTGGAGAAGACTCTTGAGAGTCCCTTGGACTGCAAGGAGATCCAACCAGTCCATTCTAAAGGAGATCAGTCCTGGGTGTTCTTTGGAAGGAATGATGCTAAAGCTGAAACTCCAGTACTTTGGCCACGTCATGTGAAGAACTGACTCATTGGAAAAGACTCTGATGCTGGGAGGGATTAGGGGCAGGAGGAGAAGGGGACGACAGAGGATGAGATGGCTGGAAGGCATCACTGACTCGATGGACGTGAGTTTGAGTGAACTCCGGGAGTTGGTGATGGACAGGGAGGCCTGGTGTGCTGTGATTCATGGAGTCACAAAGAGTCAGACACGACTGAGCGATTGAACTGAACTGAATACCAATGATAAGTAGATTAAAGTACAATCCTATTTAAAATACATTCCCATTTAAGGTAGTTTATTGAAATGAAGTTAAACGTCAGTTTTTCCAGCTTCTTTTAAGTCTCAGAATAGAATCCTAATTTAAAGCCAAAAGGACTCATGTACTGGACGCACGTTTAGTTTGTCATCTGGTGCCGTATAAAGCGTGCTCGTGTCGCAAGTCTTCCGCCAGTGTATCTGCTCAGGGTCAGGGAACATGGATCGTGCATCTTTGGAGGAGTGTCCCCTCCTCTGTCTCCCATCTTTTTGCCTTACCCAGTCCACGGGAGTTTACTGCAAAGAAGCGTGAGCCTCGGAGGAAGTGTCCTAAAGAGCACTTTGTTGTCGACAGTCTAGATGCTGGCAGTGTAAGTTTAACTTTAGTTAAACAGGTTTTATAACCAACTTTTCACATCTTTGTGCATCAATAAATTTACTTTTAACGAAAAACTCTGAGGAGCCTCTGAAAACAGAACCACAGGGAGTAGAATGCTGAGCCTTGACTTATTGCCCTTTTTAAGGCTTTAAAGAGGGCGCCCTTTGGGGGCAGATGAGACACTCGTCTCCTCATGCTGGGTCTTCTTCCTCCTTCATTTGTCTTCAGCCTCATAATCTCCATCAAGACCAGGATGCCGATCACTGCCCTGGAGGCAAAGACGATGGTCTGGGGAGAGCTCCAGTGAAGCAGTTAGAGATATTTAGAATCCCTGGCCAGAAATTCCTGTGGGTTTGAATTATCCTAAATTAAATGTGTCATTGACAACCTTTGCTTCCTTCCGATGACCTTTCTTGAAACGTGACATTGATTTCATCTTTTAATGCCACGTTGCCCTACCATCCACATGTGCATGGCGTGGAAAAAAGTGAGGGCTTCTCGCGGTCCTGGGCTGATGGCCGTCAGCCTGGGCCAGAGGCTGAACTGAGGGGGCTCTCGGGTGGGCCTCTCTCCACCCTGACATCACCTAAGTCTCCTGCTCCTAGCATCTCATCTTTTATTTGAGACACCTCGGTTTAACTTTTCCAGGAAGCTGTATTTGTCATCCATTGGGCTCTGCTTCCAGAAGGGATGGTTGTGCTCCTGTCGCAGGAATTCTAGGCCTGCTGAGCAAAGCGAGGGTCTGTCAGGTGGTCTTCCCCTTGCCATGAAACCTTGAGGGCAAGTCACACCTTTTTGGTTATTCCTCATGAGTCAGCAAGAGCTGACTCATTGGAAAAGACCCTGATGCTGGGAAAGATTGGGGGCAGGAGGAGAAGGGGACAACAGAGGATGAGATGGTTGGATGGCATTACCAACTCAGTGGACATGAGTTTGAGTAAATTCCAGGAGTTGATGATGGGCAGGGAAGCCTGGTGTGCTGCAGTCCATGGGGTCGCAGAGAGTCGGACAGGACTGAGCAACTGAACACCACCACCACCATGTCAGAGCTGTTGTGCCTAGAGGCTGGACGCCTCTTCCCTGAGCCCTGCTGTCTCCCCCAAGTCTTCTGCTCCCAGGTGCCCACGTGTCAGGCATTCGTGACTGGGGTGGGCACCAAGGAGCCTGTGCCTCTCTCAGGGGAGGGAGGAGCAGAGACGGGCATCACCCATGTAGCCCAGGCGCCGCTCCCAGAGCCCTGCTGCGGGCGAGGGGCGGCTCACCCACCCAGCAGTGGCCTGAGTTGGGGGCGGTTCATTTCTCTGCCCAGAGTGAGTATCCACTCACCAAGTCCTGTACCCAAAGGAGGTGACTTTTTTCCTAGTTAAGTTAAAAGCATGTTTTAGGTTAGAAAGGGCGTCCCTGGTAGCTCAGCTGGTAAAGAGTCTGCCTGCAGTGCAGGAGACCCTAGTTCAATTCCTGGGTCAAGAAGATCCCTTGGAGGAGGGATAGATTACCCACTCCTGTATTCTTCCCTGGTGGCTCAAGACGGTAGAGTCCGTCTGCAAAGTGGGAGACCCGGGTTCAAACCCTGGGTTGAGAAGATCCCCTGGAGGAGGGCATGGCAACCCACTCCAGTATTCTTGCCTGAAGAATCCCATGGACAGAGGAGCCTGGAGGCTATAGTCCATGGGGTCGCACAGAGTCAGACACGACTGAGCGACTAAGCACAGCACAGTGCTACTCACAGCATGGGTTAGTAAAGGGTCCCCAGGAGAAGGTTATCAGTGTTGAAAAATTCAGCATCTTTGCATTTTGTGGCAGTGATGATAAAAAAATACAGATGGGATTGGGAAAACTTGCTAGCATTGACACAGTAACTAATGAGGGAAGAAAAACAAAAACTTATTTGATCATAAAAGTAATAATAAACATAATCTTACCCAGAGGGTTCACGGTTCATGCCTTATTAAGCCTCTTCATAAGCATGTCTGTCATTACAAATGCATCTGATTACTTTGTCATAACTTTGATTAGATTAATAAAATTTGCTCATATACACTTGACCTTCATCTGAGGTGTTTGCTTGTGAAGTGCAATTGATCACAAGCAAGCTTTTAAATACGTGAAAAATAGCAACCACCAAGACCACTCTCAGTCAGGACATGACAGTGTGGCTGAAGGATTTACAAAGCCTCGACCACATGGATCTCCAGAGGATAATATAACCCAGTTCCCACACTTCCTGTGTTTTTAAGATGATGGCAAACCCAGCCCTCCTTTCCCTGGGAATTGTCACCAACTTAATACAGTTGCGACTATAGCCTTATCAATTCTAGTCAAACAGCATTTTCCAAAGTTACTTAGGTCAGTTGGTAGAAACTTGAAGAGCAGTATCTGAAAGCATGATGATAATGAGCCATGAACAAACTAGCTTTCCATTAAATTCTAAAAAGTTATGGGCTCCGTTGGAAAGGGAGAGAAAAGAATGAAGAAACATGTTTCAACTGGAAAACTGGTTATGGAAGGGGCGCCCTTCCCTCACCCCTGCTGTCTGTTCGTGGACTAGACTGACTCCCGGCTTCCCTGGTCATATCTCCCAACTGTGCTTTCACCCTTACGTTCTTGCTGCTCTGCTCTAAGACTTGTATCTTGTCCTTCATCTAGAACACATTCCTTCCACACCTCATTCTGTGTCAGTTTCCCTTTGTGTGATTCTGTGTCGATTTACACTGGCATCCTTATGTCTGTAGGAGGGCGGTTAGCTTCCCTGAGCCAGCGGACATGGCCGTCTGTCGGGGATGCCCTGTGTCCCAGCCGTGCTCCCCCCGTTCATCTGAGGACCAGGGCCGGCTGGTCACGGGGGAGTGTCTGGCCTTGGTTGGTGGACTGGGTCTGTGTGCTGTGGGGCTATGGTTTCCTTCCTCCTGGAGTCTGGCCCCTGGTAGGTGAAGCTGGTCTAGAGCTTCCTGCAGGCTTCCGGGGGAGGGACCAGTGCCTGCCCACGCTGGGTAGAGCTGGGTCCTAGCCTTCTGGTGGGCAAGGCCTGCTGTGTTTAGGGGAGACTTAGCAGGCAGCCTGTCTGCTGAAGGGCAGGGCCATGTCCCTGCCCTGGTGGTTATTTGGCCTGAGGGGTCCTGGCCCTGGAGCCTTCAGGCTACAGGGTGAGGCCAGCCCTTGGTGCTCACCCACTGAGCAAGACATCAGCCTCCAACAGGAGTCCGTGAGAGTGAATACTCCCCTATGTGTCTGCCCCCCACTTGTCTGTCCCCAGCAAAGTCACAGCTGCTGCCAGCCCCCACCTCCTCCCCCAGGGACCCCCCAAGACGAGCAGCCAGGTCTGCCCCAGGCCCTTATGAGGTTGCTGCTCAGGTCTGGGATCTCTGTGGGCACCCTCCAAGAGCCAAGTCTGCTTCCCCAGCCCTGTGGAGCTCTTGCATTCAAGCCCTTCTGCCCTTCAGAGCCAAGGGCTCCGGGGGCGCCTCCTCCGGATGCTGGTCCGCAGGCTGGAGCCCGGCCTGGGACTCCTCGCACTCACTCCTGGGGGAGAGCCGCTGCAGTCTTACCCACCCACTCCCGGGTCTGGGTCCCCCGCCCAGCTAATGCAGGCTTTGGTTGTACCTCAAGTGCCCCCTCCTGCCGTCTTGTCATGATTTCCTCTCTGTGCCTTTGGATGTAGAGTATCTTTGTTGGTAGTTCAGTCTTTTTATTGATAATAGCTCAGCAGTTAGTTGTGATTTTGGTATGCTCGTGACGGGAGGTGAGCTTGAGGTTCTCTTACTAAATAAACCCATTTCTGACAATACCTTTTCCCCGCAACAGTGCAGGCTCTCAGACTAGCATCTAGGATGGCTGACAGGTGGCCCCTTGCCCTCCGGGAGGCCCTCCTCTGGGAGGCCATCCACAGCTAGGACAGAATTGTCAACAAGGCCGTGAAAGCTTGCCGTGCGTGCCTGGGTTCCTTCACGGGTGCCCTCACTTATCTCAAGGATTCCACTAACAAGGCAGTGGAACAAGCTGGTAATCGATACCATTAACCCGCCCTGCATCCCACACACACACCCACCACCACACAGTCCAGAACCTGACCGAGGTGCCAGCACGCAGTCGTGCCCCAGTCAGCCCAGATCCAGAACCTGACCGAGGTGCCAGTGTGCAGTCGTGCCCCAGGCAGCCCAGAATGAACTGTGACACTGCTTCCCCTCAGGAGGTGCTCAGTCTAGACTGGACAGTCTCTGAGGCTGGAGCATGTCTGCGTACTCCACACGCATGTCTTACCCATCCATCATCATGTAAAGATACATACTCTGTGAAACACTAAGAGCAACACTTTGGAAAATGAAATTGAAGAAAATAAGAATGAAACTGGCAAGGAACCACTAGATAATAATGCTAACATTTATAGACGTCTTAAATTCATCTCTAGATAGCAAACTTCAGTATCATCCAGCTAGACTATTAATAGCTCTTTGCCGCCCAGGATGAATGGATGTTGAGTTTCTCTCAGTATCTATAATCAGTCACCCATCCGTAGGCTCTATTATGACTGAACTCCTTTTTTGATACCCTTGATGAAAGTCTCCAAATTAAGGTTGAAGGTTGGGTCAGTACAAGATTTTTTTTTTTTTCCAAATAAATGAGAGACCAAATTCTTTTTGCCAGGAAGTGAGATTTAAATTTCTGAGATGGACTGATAAATGTAAAGACTGTTTCAGGGCCGGGCTTTGCATTTCATTCCAGTGAGGTGTCATTATTTAGGATGCTTTCAGTTGAATATAATGGAAATCCTTGACTCAAACTGATCCAAATAGGAACAGGTTATTAGCTCAAATAAGTCCAAAGAACTTCTCATTCCTTGGCTATACCTGGAATCACCTGGAGAGCCTAAAAAGCACCAGGATTGGAAGTGCTGAATCAGAATCTCTCCGGTGAGGCTTGGATCTTGGTAATTGTTAAAAGCTTCCCGGGCTGTTCAGATGTGCAGGTGAGGTTTGGGGCAGATGGTGTCGAAACTCATCGACACCTTCCCAGGCCCGCATTCCCACCACCCTTTGTGCTGCCGTGCTCAGAGCAGGCCCTTCCTCCGTGCAGAAGCAGGGAGAGGAGAGAGGCCGTGTCTTCCGCGGCCCCGGCTCAGGTTGGCCTCCCCTTCTAGGAGGCTTCTGGCTGCAAGGCTCGCGCAGGAAAGGCCAGCAGTGAAGGGTGGGAGCACCAGCGCCCACCCTCTCCCAGGAGCCAGAGTCCATTCAGGCTGCCATGGGCACTCTGATCTCCAAACCAGAGCTGTTCTGCAGGCGGTTACTTCTGTGACAGCATAAATCAATTTGATCATCATGGGTGTTTTCATCTTCAAAGGGGAAGATGAAACATTCAAACAGGAATGTCCGTGACAGTTTTGTCAGAGGCAGTTTATGTGTTCTCCCGAAACACCACGCTGTGCAGAATCGTTGCAAACCCCTGGACCCATGGGGAACGTGGGCTTGGGGAACAGCATTCAGAAGCGTCATCACTGACCCTGCAGCAGGGACCTCGCTGATCTGACACATGTTAGAATGACTATGAAACAAACAGTACGATAAACAGGGCCCTTTACCTTGAACAACTCCTGCAGCCTGGCTGGGGAAGTGAACACAGGAAAGGCCACGGCTCGTGAGTTATGATGAAGCGATGGAAGGAGAATTCTCTGGAACCTGACAGATTGGCGTTATGTGTGCTGCTCATCACACACGCTGTGAACCGGGTCGCTGACAGACGTGTGAAGTGTGTGCATGTGTACGTTCTGTGTCTTCCTGGGCATCTGGGTCCAGCTTCACACATGTGTACACCCTGTCTTCCTGGGCGTCTGTGTCCAGCTTCACACATGTGTACACCCTGTCTTCCTGAGCGTCAGGGTCCAGCTTCGCACATGTGTACCCCATCTTCCTGGGTGTCTGGGTCCAACTTCGTGCGTTTGTACACCCTGTCTTCCTGGGTGTCTGGGTCCAGCTTCGCACATGTGTACACCCTGTCTTCCTGGGCGTCTGGGTCCAGCTTCGCACATGTGTACACCCTGTCTTCCTGGGCGTCTGGGTCCAGCTTCACACATGTGTACACCCTGTCTTCCTGGGCGTCTGGGTCCAGCTTCGCACATGTGTACACCCTGTCTTCCTGGGCATCTGGGTCCAGCTTCACACATGTGTACACCCTGTCTTCCTGGGCGTCTGGGTCCAGCTTCGCACAATTTTCTGCATTAATCGTGTTTCTCGTGGGTGCAGCCCTACACAAGCAAACCTGGGATTCACGCTCTGCCCCATGTGCCCTCATCCACCCGTCTCACTGGAACAAACTCACATCTTCAGTACAAACATCTTAACAGCACTGACTCTACTCTGGGTGTGCTGTGCAGCGTCTGAATTGGGTTGGGTTGAGGAAAGAAAAATAGGAAAAGATTACACTTTCCGTGTGAATTTTTGTTCTCAGTGCTCTGCTCAGTAACAGTTTGCTGCTGATGAGAACTTTCAGAATAAGTCCCTTTTTTTCAGTTTATTGGGGTACGGTTGATGTACAACGTTGTGTTTTAGGTGTGCAGCAAAGTGATTCGGTTACACACACACACATACCCACTCTTTAGCCACCACCCCCCAGTGTCTCTAACCCCAGGTTTCTCACTGAGTGTTGACTCCGCATCTGCGTCCCGCTCAGAGTTCGGGGGGCGCTCCTTCCAGGGGATCCGTCTGGGGGTGCGCCCTGCGGGACCCTCGGCAGAGTTCTGGGGGCTCCTTCCCCGGGATCCGTCTGGGGGCGTGGCCTGCGGGACTCTTGCACCCTTGCCCTGCGCAGCCTTGGCGCGAGCTCCGCTCTGAGCCTCGGCCTTCGAGGGACACGCAGCCGTCCCAGGTGCTTCCCTCCGAGCATCGTCTCACCCCCCTGGGCTGCTCTGCTGCACTGTCTATTCTGACCGGAATGATTCACGTGGGCACAGGCATCCTGGAGTTCCCGCCGGTCTCTGCCCAACCACCTCTGTCCTACGGAGCTTTCCCACCGCCCTCCCGAAGCTTCAGGCACTTCCAGGAGGCCACCATGGACCTACTGAAGCTCAGAGTCCGGAGTCATCCCCTAACCTCGGAAGACCGGTGTGTCCAGCATTATCTGCAGACGCTTCCTTTGCTTTCGCTGTTGGAGAGCTGCTTGTATTTAGTTAATGTAAGACTCAGCCTTAACATTAATTGTGTCTGTCAGGAAGCAACAGTTAGAACTGGACATGGAACAACAGACTGGTTCCAAATAGGAAAAGGAGTACGTCAAGGCTGTATATTGTCACCCTGCTTATTTAACTTATATGCAGAGTACATCATGAGAAACGCTGGACTGGAACAAACACAAGCTGGAATCAAGATTGCCGGGAGAAATATCAATAACCTCAGCTATGCAGATGACACCACCCTTATGGCAGAAAGTGAAGAGGAACTCAAAAGCCCCTTGACGAAAGTGAAAGTGGAGAGTGAAAAAGTTGGCTTAAAACTCAACATTCAGAAAATGAAGATCATGGCATCTGGTCCCATCACTTCATGGGAAATAGATGGGGAAACAGTGAAAACAGTGTCAGACTTTGTTTTTTGGGACTCCAAAATCACTGCATATGGTGACTGCAGCCATGAAATTGAAAGAGGCTTACTCCTTGGAAGGAAAGTCATGACCAACCTAGATAGCATATTGAAAAGCAGAGACATTACTTTGCCAACAAAGGTTCGTCTAGTCAAGGCTATGGTTTTTCCAGTGGTCATGTATGAATGTGAGAGTTGGACTGTGAAGAAAGCTGAGCGCCAAAGAATTGATGCTTTTGAACTATGGTATTGGAGAAGACTCTTGAGAGTCCCTTGGACTGCAAGGACGTCTAACCAGTCCATTCTGAAGGAGGTCAGCTCTGGGATTTCTTTGGAAGGAATGATGCTAAAGCTGAAACTCCAGTACTTTGGCCACCTCATGTGAAGAGTTGACTCATTGGAAAAGACTCTGATGCTGGGAGGGATTGGGGGCAGGAGGAGAAGGGGACGACAGAGGATGAGATGGCCGGATAGCATCACTGATTTGATGGACGTGAGTCTGAGTGAACTTCGGGAGTTGGTGATGGACAGGGAGGCCTGGTGTGCTGCGATTCATGGGGTCACAAAGAGTCGGACACGACTGAGCGACTGAACTGAACTAAACTGAACAGCAGTAACAGTGTAGCAGATACCGTGTCTGACACTTGGTAAGTGTCTAGGAATGAGTGAAGGCTGTTGAGGGCTTTTTGTGCAATGCAGGGATTCAGATGCTTTACACTTCTTTGGGCCTTTGCTGAAGCCTGGAAAGTCACCTCACTGGGACTTCCCTGGTGGCCCAGTGGTTCAGACTTCACCTTCCCATGCAGGGGCGCAGGTTCAGTTCATGCTCAGGGAGCTGAGATCCCACATGCCTCATGGCCAAAATACCAAAACATAAAACAGAAACGATGTTGTAACCAATTCAATAAAAACTTTAGAGATGGTCCACTTCAAAAGAAGAAAAAATCTTTAGGAAGGAAAAAAGTGACCTCGTTGCCCAGCGGAATTCACCAACCTGAAATCTGAAAACTATCAAGAGCTGTTGGTACACAGTGAGAAATGGGGGTTTTATAAGTTAGCTTTATGGACAGAATATTTTAAAGTGTGATAGGTGTGTGAATAAACCAGTAATTTAGACAATTATTCCATTTCCTTTTTTTTTAATGACTTCAAGTATTTAAGCATGCTTGATCCTCAGCTGGTATTTCCGTGGGACACGCTTTTTGTTTGTCCCTAATGGGACACACGGGGTCGGTCAGCCCAGAGAACGGTGCGCGCTGCATCCTCACACGGGTCAGTAGCTTCGCTGTAGAGAAGCAGGCTTGGCCGTGGCCCTCCTGTCTGCGTCACCCGTGGTGCGGAAGCCTCCTTCCGCAGAGCAGGGGAGGCGCGCAGACGGTGATGCCGGCCAGCCGCTCTGAGAAGCCCCACTGGAGGCCCGTGCTGGCTGCGTGATGCCGGCCAGCAGCTCTGAGAAGCCCTGCTGGAGGTCCCGTGCTGGCTGCGTGCTTCGTCAGTTGGTTTGATCACATTTAAGAGAAGAGGGGAAAACCCTCGATGAATGAACTAACATCTGTGCTGATTGGCATGGTGGAGGAGAGAACCATTCCAGTTTACAAAAGATTGGTCAGGTTCCTAATTATAAAGACAGCATGAAGGTGATGGCCTCAAAGGCCAAAAGATGGGGACATGTCCCCACAAATGCACTTTAATTAGCCTGCCAAATACACTGTCTTTTAGGAGAGAGCTTTTCCTCCCAGTTTAAATGTTCATAAAACAGGCAGTTGCCTTAACAACTGTGCCTACGTTTTTTTCTACCTTTTGAATTTTTAAAGGCTAGGAAGTTCCTAAGACCCACCATACACACATGATTATTTATTTAAAAGAGCAGTAACAGGATTTTGAAAATACTAAGGTTTGTAACTATGCAAGTATGGTTTTATTCTTGTGTTTTCATCTGTGTGAGGTTGCCCTAGTTAAAGATTTTATTTTAATGTCTAGTATTTTTGTTTTAGGAATGTAAGTTTTTAGTCTACTTTAGAATTTATGATACGTGATCCAGTTTTCTGTCATCACTCTTATTTTCTCTGTTTACACTATTGTTTTTTGTAATCAACCTCCAGAAGGGCAGAGTTAGACTAAAGTAGCTCACAATGTTGAAATGGTAATAGCAAAAAAGCATATTTCTGAAAGCTTAATGTATTGAATAATTTAATATTAATATTATTAATAATCATATCATTTAATAATTCAGTCGTATTACTTATGATTATTAAAATATCTTCAGAAAATCTGGGATGAATTTAAACAAATTTAAACACCATAGATTATGAACACAGTACTATTTTCTTTTTATTACATTTGTGTTTGAAAAGCATCCTTTATTCTCTGATACTCATACACAGCCTCCGTTTATCAAGAGTTAAAGGGGAGAACATGCATAACCCAACAAAATTATCTCACATTTGGCTTTAAAATAGGTGTTTGTGTGTGCAGTAGAATGCATTGATCCCTAACAGTGTAAGGATTAATTGTGAACAGGACAGTGAGGCCACTCTGGACGGACTGGCTGAGGGAGCTGGGAAAGCTGTCCTGGGAGGCTGTCACCATGCTTCTGCCCCCGTCCCACCCACGCTGAGCAGAGTCCCTTGGACTCTCACCAAGTGGGCATCTAACCATGCAGCCATCTGTTAAAACCACCCGAGAGCAGGGACATAGTGAAGTGCTTCACGACTTTTCCAGAGGTGCTGGAAGCTGTGTTCAGGAGTCCACCTAAGTCCCCGCCGTTCAGAGTGTGGTCCCAGCCCGGCTATGTCATCACCCTGGAAGCTTGTCAGAAGTACCGAGGCTCAGGCTCCACTCAGACCTGCTAAAGAGACTTCTCCAGGTGACTTTCCTGCTATTCAGTGCTGAGAAGAGTGAGTCTAAGATTGACGGAACACCAAATCGGAAATAAGATTTTCTGTAGATGAAGCCAGCTTCAGATACGCCCTGGTGTGAGCATATTCTCCTGTGAGTGATGCGGACGTGCCCTCCAAGCGTGCGCTCTGCTCTGCAGCCTTTTGGCTCGTATTAGCACCTGTAATCCTCCAGAGACACTCTGAGTTCGGTGCTAGAATTATCGGCCATTTCTCAGATGAGAGAACCGAGGCATAGAGAGGCTGTGTTGAAATCCCATCTGCAAAGAAAGTTACTAGTCATGACGGGACAATGTGTAACTTCTGCCTTATCAGAGCCAGAAGGCTAAAATCAGATGAAAGACTGAGACCTTCTTTTACTTCCTCAGTAAAAATTATGAGAAGCAGTGGGATAAGGGGAAACTTCTTTTTCTTCATTTTGTGAGCTCTGCCTGTTCTACTTGTCAGATGTCTATAATCCATATCCCCTGTGTCCCCCCCCCCGTGGCCAGCATGTGATTGGAGTTAATTATCTTAACCTGCCCACACCTGACTTCGAAAGGATATTTGGAACACTTTCACATGTGGATCAGTGAAGTGAATGTAGATTTAATATGCACTTGGTCAATTTGAAGGAATTGCTGAAAGGCACGCGGCAGTTTGGTAGAGAAAACATCTGCCTGGAAAACTGAGCGTCTCCCTCCCCTTCACCGGGCAACCTACCCGCGGCTGTTCTTGGGCTGCTGCTGCGGCGGGTTGCGATGGTCCCTGTTGGGGACCAGCTGAGGCAGCGTGACCAGAGAGCCTGGCTCCTGCCTCTCCTGGTTTGTTTTACAGCAGGCGACTCTTAACTTCATAAGGAGCAGGTGTTTCCTTTTTTGTTTTGGTAAAATAGGCGCAACGTAAAATTTGCCACCCACATCATTGTGAAGTGTCTCGTTCAGTGGCATTACGTTCTGTCATGATACAGCGCGTCTGCCTCCACCACTCTTCTTATCCTGCACGTTTAACACTCTGTCCCCATTAAACAGGAGTAACTTTCTCTCAACTACCATCCGTCTTTATGTGTTAATGATTCTGACCCCTCTAAGTACCTCATGTAAATGCTACTCTGTGAAAATACCATTCGGTATTTGTATTTTTATGACTTATTTCACTGAGCATAATATTCTCAAGTTTTGCCCATGTTGTAGCATATGTCAGAATTTTCTTCCTTTTTAGGGCTGAATAATATTCCATTGTATATACACCATGTTTTGCTTACCCATCCATGTGTTGGTGGACACCTGGGTTGTTTTTATGCTTTAGCTATTATGAATAACGCTCCAGTGAACATGAATGATTTTTTTTTTTAAACTCTGCTTTAAACTATTTGGGGTATATACTCAGAAGTGGAATTGCTGGATCATTCTGTAATTCCATTATTACTTTCTGAGTAACATTCATACTGGTGATAGAAGCAAGGCCCGATGCTGTAAAGAACAATATTGCAGAGGAACCTGGAATGTCAGGTCCAAATCAAGGCAAACTGGAAGTGCTCAAACAGGAGATGGCAAGAGGGAACGTCGACATTCTACGAATCAGTGAACTGAAATGGAGATAGATAGAGTGCCTGATGAACTATGGATGGAGGCTCGTGACATTTTACAGGAGACAGGGATCAAGACCATCCCCATGGAAAAGAAATGCAAAAAAGCAAAATGGTTGTCTGGGGAGGCCTTACAAATAGCTGTGAAAAGAAGAGAAGCGAAAAGCAAAGGAGAAAAGGAAAGATATGAGCATCTGAATGCAGAGTTCCAAAGAACAGCAAGGACAGATAAGAAGTCTTCCTCAGTGATCAGTGCAAAGAAATAGAGGAAAACAATAGAATGGGAAAGACTAGAGATATTTTGAAGAAAATTAGAGATACCAAGGGAACATTTCATGCAAAGATGGGCTCAAGAAAGGACAGAAATGGTACAGACCTAACAGAAGCAGAAGATAATTAAGAAGAGGTGGCAAGAATACACAGAAGAACTATACAAAAAAAATCTTCATGACCCAGATAATCACAATGGTGTGATCACTCACCTAGAGCCAGACATCCTGGAATGTGAAGTCAAGTGGGCCTTAGGAAGCATCACATTACTACAAACAGAGCCAGTGGAGGTGATGGAATTCCAGTTGAGCTATTTCAAATCCTAAAAGATGATGCTGTGAAAATGCTGTACTCAATATGCCAGCAAATATGGAAAACTCAGCAGTGGCCGCAGGACTGGAAAAGGTCAGTCTTCATTCCAATCCCAAAGAAAAGCAGTGCCAAAGAATGTTTAAACTACTGCACAATTTCACTCATCTCATACACTAGTAAAGTAATGCTCAAAATCCTCCAATCCAGGCTTCAACAGTATGTGAACCATGAATTTCTGGAAGTTCAAGCTGGATTTAGAAAAGCCAGAGGAACCAGAGATCAAATTGACAATATCTGTTGGATCACTGAAAAAGCAAGAGAGTTCCAGAAAAAAAAAAAACATCTATTTCTGCTTTATTGACTATGCCAAAGCCTTTGTGTGGATCACAACAAACTTTGGAAAATTTTTAGAGACAGAAATACCAGACCACCTTACCTGCCTCCTGAGGAATCTGTATGCAGGTCAAGTAGCAATAGTTAGAACTGGACATGGAACAACAGACTGGTTCCAAATTGGGAAAGGAGTATGTCAAGGCTGTATATTGTCACCCTGCTTGTTTAACTTATATGCAGAGTACATCCCGAGAAGGCAATGGCACCCCACTCCAGCACTCTTGCCTGGAAAATCCCATAGATGGAGGAGCCTGGAAGGCTGAAGTCCATGGGGTCACTAAGAGTCAGACATGACTGAGCGACTTCCCTTTTACTTTTCACTTTCATGCATTGGAGAAGGAAATGGCAACCCACTCCAGTGTTCTTGCCTGGAGAATCCCAAAGACAGGGGAGCCTGGTGGGCTTCCGTCTCTGAGGTCGCACAGAGTCGGACACAACTGAAGCGACTTAGCAGCAGCAGCAGCAGAAGAGTACATCATGAGAAATGCTGATCTGGATGAAGCACAAGCTGCAATCAAGATTGCCAGGAGAAATATCAATAACCTCAGATATACAGATGACACCACCCTTATGGCAGAAAGTGAAGAAGAACTAAAGAGCCTCTTGATGAAAGCCAAATAGGAGAGTGAAAAAGTTGGCTCAAAGCTCAACATTCAGAAAACGAAGATCATGGCATCCAGTCTCATCACTTCATGGCAGATAGATGGGGAAACAGTGGAAACAGAGGCTGACTTTATTTTGGGGGCTCCCAAATCACTGCAGATGGTGACTGCAGCCATGAAATTAAAAGATGTTTATTCCTTTGAAGGAAAGTTATGACCAACCTAGACAGAGTATTAAAAAGCAGAGACATTACTTTGCCAACAAATGTCCGTCTAGTCAAGGCTATGTTTTTTCCAGTAGTCATGTATGGATGTGAAAGTTGGACTATAGAGAAAGCTGAGTGCCAAAGAATTGATGCTTTTGAACTGTGGTGTTGGAGAAGACTCTTGAGAGTCCCTTGGACTGCAAGGAGATCCAACCAGTCCATCCTAAAGGAGATCAGTCCTGGGTGTTCATTGGAAGGACTGATATTGAAGCTGAAACTCCAATACTTTGGCCACCTGATGCAGAGCTGATTCATTTAAAAAGACCCTGATGCTGGGAAAGATTGAGGGCAGGAGCAGAAGGGGACGACAGAGGATGAGATGGCTGGATGGTATCACCGACTCAATGGACATGAGTTTGGGTTAACTCTGGAAGTTGGTAATGGACACGAAGGCCTGGCGTGCTGCAATTCATGGGGTCACGAAGAGCTGGGCAGGACTGAGCGACTGAACTGAACTGAGCATACTCTTTTCCTTATTTTCCTACTAACAGTGTACCAGGGTTCCAATTTTTCTACATCCTCACGAACAGTTGTTATTATCTGATTTTTGGATAGTAGCCATCCTTATAGCTATGAGATGGTATCTCATTGTTTCAACTTGCATTTCCCTAGTGTTTAGTGGTGTTGAATATCTTTTCATGTACTTGTTAGCCATTTCTGTATCTTCCTTGGAAAAACGTCTAAGTCCTTCCTACATTTTTTAATCAAGTTGAGTTTTGTTTCTTTTCCTTGCTGTTGAGTTCTAAGAGTTCTCTGTGTATTCTTGTATTCATCCCTTATCAGACACATGGTCAGCAAGCGTCTTCTCCCATTCTGCGGGCTGCCTTTTTCCCCTGGTCCGCAGGCGCTGTGCGTCTCAGCGCTGGGACACAGCGCTGCTTCAGTGGCGGAGAAACAAAAATGTCTGCTTGTGTACATTCTGCTCCTAGACAGCCACCTAGCCATGTCAACGTCTATTTATAAAATAAAGGGTCAAAATGAGTTATCTCTAAAGGAAATTACAGCACTGAAATGATACGATTTACTAAATACCTTAAGTTTTGAGTTTCAGTTCTAAATTTCTAAATGAAATTTCTTTTTCATTCACATTTACCATGTTTGTTTACATCCTGTTTGAAAACAGGAGCCATTTTGTTTACTGGGAATTTGATAACCGTCTTTATTTTTTTCAGTATCTGTAAGAGTCCCATTCTTTCCAGACAGCCCATGATGCTCCGCCTTTAAGTGCAGAGAGAGGCACCACTGCCCTGAAACTGCTGCTCCCAGGTTGTAGTTCAGACATTGGACAAAACACTGTAACCATTAACCTTTTCACAGGTTATTCATTTAAGTTATTCTCACCACTTAGTATTGTTTAGAGAACAGATTTGTTTAGACTGTAGTGTTGCTTAGAGTTTGACTTGAAATACATTTTGGTAATTTAAAAATATTAATATATCCTGTTTCTACTTAGTAATCACCTTTTACTTTTTTCTTATTTCTTTATTATATTATTTAAATAATATTTTGATTTGCTTATTACAAAAACATAATCTGATTTCATTGTACAAAATCCAGGAAAAAATGGCCTATGATGCTGCCATTTGGAGAAGAGCCATCAGTATAATGTTATTGTGCAGTGTCCCCCACGTGAGCGTGCGGTTCTGGGCTGCATGATACTCTGTGCGTCAGCGAGCCAGCCGTCACCAGAGTCCCCTGTCACTGGGTGTTTGGCATTTGGAATGTGCATGTGCATGTTGCCATCAAAAGGACGAGGAATTTCCTGTGCGTCGTTTACCATGTGTCTATAATTCCTTGGAATAACCATATAGGACTATATTAATAATCTAGAGAGCAAAAGGAGCATTTATTGAGCGTTTACCATGTGCAAAGCACTTCATCTGGAATATCTCGTGAAATTCAGTCCCCAAGCATGATCTGAATTAGGGGTTATTATTATTCCTAATTATCCCCAGGAAACCAAGCTCAGCAAGCTGGGCTGTGGGGCAGGGCCAGCCGCGGGAGCTCCCGGCGGTTCTCCCGTGGGCCCTCCTCTGCGGACGTCGGGCGCCCTGGCCGCCGCGCCATCGCACTGTGTGTGTGTCTGTGTGTGTCTGTGTGTGTGTGTATCTCTGTGGTGTCTGTGTGTGTCTGTGTGTATCTATGTGTGTGTGTGTCTGTGTGTGTGTGGCCCTGGTGTGACCACGGCTTCCGCAGGACAGAGGCCTCCGCACTCTGCTTCCTCAGCCTCTCCTTTCCCTTCCCGCCCGCCCCTTGCTGACCGTCTGCGGTCAGCGGGCTCTCTCCTGTCTGCTGGCGGCAGTGTGTAGCCCGTCTTGCCGGTGGGGTCGGTTTCATCCCTGTGCGCTCCGCGGACCCCGCCCTCGGGCCCTTCCTGTCCCCCTTTCTCCAAACCCGGAGCGCTGAGGGCTGCCCCGCTGCAGCTGGGACCCCCGGCAGGGCGGGGTCGGGCCCAGCCCCCAAAGCACCGTCTCTGAAGATGAGGGGGCGGGAGGCCTCCAGCCCAGCTCGGCTCCTGCTCTCCACGCCCCGCCTAGCTGCGGGCTCTTTGCCCTCGTTCCCAGCTTTTCCGATTGTACTCCTTTGTTCACTGGGTCCCTGCCTCCTAAAAATCTTTATTCCTCACTGCCTCCGAGCCAAGTCCCTTTTCTTGAAGATTCATCAGAAATGCTGCTGCTTGCCGAAAATCTTTCATTTCCACCTCTGTGCCTTGCTCCTCTCATGCTTGATGTGTGGTCTTACCTCCTCCTAAGTTTGCAGAGGTCACAACACATCTCTTGTTCATTACTGTATTTCCCACAAGCCCTAATGCAGTATCAATGAATAAATTTGTTGAACAATGAATAAATAATAAACTACAAAAGCTTATCCTGTTATTAACCAAGAAAGAACATAAAGACATTGAAGCACTTAACAAAATTGATCCATAAAATCCACGTTAGAAAACAGTTTAAACAATTTGACGCATATAATATGTGAGTGAAAGTGTAATGATGTGTCAACTATTCGGGGGAGAATGGTGGTGGAAATACCACTTTTTACAAAGCAAATTCAAAACACGTTTCTCCAGATACAGCCTAAACAAAAATCATTCGACAAATGGAACACAAACGATAATACCTGAATGAAGGAAAATGATTTAATAAGCCATTGAGGGATGGGTCTGAACACTGAAAATGGTGAGCTTCTCCTAAAGGAAACTGAGATACAAAGGCACTCCTTGGAAGGGCCTGGTAATCAAGTGTAAGGAGGAATATGTTCAGAGAAGCACTGGGAGTCGTGGGCAGGTGACCTGCGTTCTCACAGCGCCACCTCTACGTTGGCATTGCTTCAGAGGAAGTGGCTTGCAGAGGCGCCCATGTCTCACGTGGGACGTAGTGAGAGAATCCACCGCATGGGTTTGCTGTGAGGGGTAAGTGAGTTCCTGCATGGAGAGCCCAGGGCTGGGCCTGCCACAGCCCCTGTGAAAGGGCTGGAAGCCAGCGGTATGCTCCTCTGCGGGGCGGCCCATGTTCTCGGTCCTTCCCCGGAGGCTTCCAGGCTCCTCTGGCGCTGCGCTGCTCACGGGGTCTGCTGGCGGCCCACCTCCTCATCCTCCACCAGTTTCTCACCCCACACATCAGTGGTTCTGCAGAACTTAGTGGTGGGCTCACAAGTCCTAATTCATCCTTCTGGGTGGAGCCACATAAAGATGTTTAAACCAGAGACCAGTGTTTTCTAAGAGTGAATCACCAACCTCCGTATTAAAACTCGGTTCTATTGTTTGACCTGACTTTAAACATTAAAGAATAATGTCCTTTATGGAGTACCTGTTCTGTGCCAGACACTCTCCATGTGTTGCCATTTGGGTCTCATCAGTGCCTTGGGGGAAAAGGTGAAATGAAGGAACTGTTGAAGACGACACAGCCAGTGTCCTCAAACTGGCAGAAAGAGGATTCGAACCCGGGTGTGTCCACTCCTGCACGCCACCCGCTTCCACCATCCTGCCTCCCATAACGGAAGGCAGAGCATGTATGCAAAAGCAAACATAATGAGAACTTTTCTTCATGTCTTATTTATACATAACAATGACACTAACTGGTTGGTTTTATAAAATTTCAAGGCAATTAGCCAAGCATTTGGTTTTCGTTACAGACCACCATTAATGAAAGCAAATGACTAAAGCTGTCTGTGTCTGAGGCGTGTGGAGCCTCAGAAGGTAGGACAGAAATGGAAGGTCTCTTTCCACAATTTTAGAATCTTGATTCTTGGCTCTTTCTTTTATCTGTAATTATATAAAAGAGTGAAGAATAAATGACAAACCACCCTTGAACCAAGTGATTCCATTTCTATTTATAAAGTCTGATCGTTCAAGGGCTTGGGTGTATTTTCAGATTAAGCAAACTCCAGCAAGATCACGTACTGGATTTAATGTTCCAAATGGAAGAGTTTCTTGGGCCCCTCCACCTGTTTCAGCTACTCTTTGTCTCACAGTTGGACTTCTGTGTCAGCTTTCCATTGAAAAAAAAGTCTTACAAGAATGAAAACTGCTGTTTTCTGCCACATGGATTCCATTTGTACTGAGGTTTATTCCGGACTTAGGCAAGCAAGATGCTCTTCAGTTGCTGCCAGTGTCTAAGTGAAAGTGCGTGCCTTGGAGGCCTGTGTTGTGTCCCACGCGCTCACGTAGCGCACACCCCGGGCTGCCGCGCATGCTCACCCAGCGCGCGCCCCGGCTGCCCTGCGCGCTCACCCAGCGGGCGCCCCGGCTGCCCTGCGCGCTCGTGCAGGTTGCGCGCTCGTGCAGGTTGCGCGCTCGTGCAGGTTGCGCGCACCTCACAGTGCACCGGGCGCCAGTCAGTCTCGGCCCACTTTCCTTACAGTCACGTTCCTACAAGCACAGCCACGTGTTTGGAGGAACAGACCTCCTTGAGCTCTGTACTCCCTCCCACTGTCAGCACTTCACCACCCACAGGCTGGTCCTGTGTCCTCTGACTCTCTCCTCTCCAGCTCTTCTTCTCTCCCAGCTTTTATTAAAAAAAAATCACACTGAATACACTTAACCCGTTTAGGTAGGAATGACTGCTGGGGTTTAAGGCCACCAAGGGCTTTTGCATCTCATAAAAAGTGATCACTTAATCCAAACTAAACTCATACATAGAGTAAATGGAGAAGAGATTTTAACCAGCTGGTGGTACATTCCTGGTGTCCTTTGTCCATTCTGGGCTGTCAGCACCCCAGTTGGAAGCCAAGGGCAGGGACAAACTCCAGCCAGAGCCTCTCTCAAGAGACTGCCAGGTGCTGGCCTCAGGACAGTTCTAGACTCTTCCAGGTGGGTTTGTATCTGTAACACATTGAAAAGGTGACTTGTTCAATAGTAGGGACAGGAGGCCAGGACCAGGATTCTCAGAGCAACTACTCTTATTTCTCTGTAAGATTTTCATGTACTCTACCTCATAGTCTGGTAATTATAAACCTTTCCTATTCCAACTACAAGCTTGTAAACCTCTTGGGAGCAAAGTATCTAACTTGTGCCTTCTCCAGAGAGTGCCAACATTAGGCCCTTACTGGGTGGAGGATCATTTAAGGTTGCGTGACTTGTGACTGGCAGGGCTGGAAATAGGATTCAGGTTTCCTTATGCCTTGTGCCGCTCTAGTGGCCCTTCCTCCCACTGCCGTGTCAGTTATCCGTTGCTGCCTAACAAACCACCACAAACCCCACTCCTCAAAGCAGCGTTGCTGCTGCTCACGGGTTTCCAGGGCAGGCGCGCGGACAGGGCTGGGTTGGGCTGCTCTTCTGCGCCGCCTGCTGCTGGCTGGGTTACTCACTTGACTGGCTTCAGATGGGCTGGGCCGAAAGGTCCAGGAAGACATCACTCACGTGTCTAGAGCCTCCTTGTCTCCTGTGGCCCCCTTTCTCTCCATATGGTTCTCCTCTTGTTCATTATCATAGCATGGACTTCTTTACAGCTAAGTATGGTAGCTGCCTTCCTCTAGTAAAAGCAGAAGGAAGCAGAAGTTGGCAGGCCTCTGATACAGTGTGACTTCTGCTGCGTTCTCTGGATGAAGGCAAGTGACAGGACAGCCGGGATTTGCGGGGAAGGGAAGTAGACCCCACCTCTTAATGAGCAGAACAGCGTATACATCGGGGAAGGAATGGATAGTGGCCATCTTCGGAGACGAATCATGACTGAGGTTAACCAACAGATGTAGTCTTTTTTTGTTTCCTGTGGGGTCCTGAGCAAACAGGGAACCTCAGGTTTGTGTAGAGCCAAAGGAGAAAAAGGAGAAGGAAAATGCCCTGCAACACCTACCCAAGGCCACAGTCCTCATTCCCTGGCTGAGCTCCTGGTTGCATTATCTTTACTTGAGTATCAGAAGAGAGGCCGTTGTGCTTGGTGGGATGTACAGGGTACATCAGGACGTGCTTTACGCGATGTAAAGTACAGGTTCAAGCTTGGGCCACCCTACAGTGGGCATTTCACAATAATTTGTTTTTAGAGCGACTGCTGTGTCTGTTCTGCATCAAGCGTTTGAATGCATGTTCCTAAAGGCTCATCTTCCAGGCAGCCTTTGAAAACAGGGCTTTTGGGTGTTGTGTGTGTGTGTTGCTCACACAGGGTACACCTGCAAGCCATCTTTCAGCCATTAACTTCCATCCGTGTGTCAGATTGTATTCAGTCTCTTAAGAAAAAACATGTCTTGGGAGGTTTCTCTCCACTTTGTTTCAACAACAGAGGATTCTCATTTGGAGAGATAAGTGTCTGACCCTGGAAAACCAATCTGCCAGCCTTGTCCAGCTCTGGCAACATCATTTCTTTGTATTCCAACTAACTTGGTTTAAAATGTCTTACATTATGAGAATTATTCTCTTTTCTGAGAAAAACTCCCTTAATCTTCTAAATTTCCTTGGGAAATTTTTAACATGCATTACTTTTTTTCTTAAAAAAGCAAAAGCTCCAGGCTTTATCCATTTGTTACAGTTAGATTGTCTTTCCACCATTTAGATAATTATCCCACCCAGAGTATTTTTCCCTAGAAACAATTAAATAAATAAAACTCTCTAGTACTCTATCAAGAGAGGAGATGTAAGAGCAGCTATCGGGGCAAAACTTTCCCAAGTGCTTTGGGGAATCTCATGTTTTAAGAGATTATCGTGGTCTAGAAAATGAAGAGATTTGTTTTAAACAAATGGAAATTTCTGGTTTCTCAAATGTGTATGAGAAAATGTAATGGTTTTGTACCAGCTGTCTAGGGAGTTGGGTCCACTGAAGTCCCATTGACTCTCAATTTGTGTGGCTCAAGAGTTATTGAAGGTATTTTATGTCCTTTTTTAATACAAGTGTGTATGGGTGAACATTCACACACGGCAGGAAGCCAGCGTTGCTGTGAATCACGTTTACTCCTCTGTCTCACTGGCAGTGGCAGGGGTGGGTTTGCTCTTGTTCATTTGCTGATTCCTTTTGTTTTGTCTAGGACTAAAATGACATGGATGGCAGCTCTTTAAAACAGTCCAGACCTTTTGGAAGACTCTGGGGATTTTCTTTGATTTTTGTTTTCATTTTCGTATCTTTGCCCCCTTCATTTTAGGAAGAAGAATTAGAAGCCCAAATTTCCTTCCTTCAAGGACAGTTGAATGACCTGGATGCCATGTGCAAGTACTGTGCGAAGGTGATGGACACTCATCTTGGTGAGTGCAGGGCTCTGGCCCTGGGAGTGGTGGCAGCACCGGCCGCGGGCGCTGGTGCTGAGTGCTTCCCACGAGTGACCCCATGTCACCATCGCAGATGAGGAGACCAGAGCGCAGAGATTAGTCAGCTTTCCCCAAGTTATAACACCAGTCAGTGCAGTAGAGATTCAGAATCAAGCAGTCTGACTCTAGATTTCAGCTCCTAATGGCTACACTGCCCTTTCTAAGTATCTCTCTACCCTCAAACAAACAAACAAAAAATCCCAGAGCTTTCTAGGTCAAACAGTCAACTCTGCTGTTGTGCTAATCTATCTGTAATCACTCATGTGGTTATTTGGCAGTGCTTTCTTTATTTTTTAAATATATATTTTTTAATCAGCTGTCTGAAATACATGTCGGGACCTTTTCTTCCTTCTGACTGTGCCAATATTCTAAGAAGTGCCCTCGTGTGCCCTTCAGGTTACACGTGAGTGGCCCATGGAGTCCTGGGCCTTACTTGCTACATTCCTGAAAGCTCTGTGTTTTGTGCTAGAAAAGGTCTCTACTGGATCACCTGCGATTTGCTTCAGGAACTCCCTGCTGCTTAACAAAATGTTTAGACTCCACATTGTGACCGTTCTCAGCCCACTTGCGGGCATCCTTTCCTTCCGTCCTCCAGGGCCTAGCATCATAGTTTGGGAGGAGATGAGGGAAATCAGACAGATACTCTCGTGGACGTGCCAGTGCTGTTCTGTGAGTGTGGAGCATTTCGAGGAGTCGGAACACACTCCCCCTGTCAGGGCGCACCAGAGAACCACCGAGCGCTCTTCCCTCCAGCGGGGTCCCCAGCGTGGCCCGTCTCAGGGCCTTCACTGGAGACAGACTACATCACACTCCGTCCATTGCCCAGCCTGTCAAGCAATGAGTCCATTACATGCGGCCAAAATGGCCGCATTTGGACGCAGCCCAAATGCACTGGCCTCGAGCCAGTAACAAGTGATCTCTTACGAGCTTGGAGCCGCGCGTGGCCCGCATGGCCGACTGCCTCCCCAGGTCTCCCCAGGCCACGTCCCCGCATCTCCCCTGGCTGCCTCCCCATGTCTCCCCGGGCTGTGTCCCGGCCCTGCTCTGCCCTTGGCTTCCCTCTATCCTCCAGGGAGAGGGCGCCGGAGGAGGAGACAGCGGGAGAAACCCTGAAGGCGGGTCCCTTCACATCCAGTCCCCGCCACTCCAAAACTGTTCATACACTTCTTCACGGTCAACTTTTTAAATTCAGATAAATTAATTTTACACGAATCTTATAGCATCGCAGTTTAAAGTGCATCCAAAAGAAGTAATGAAGAGGTAGTTTATAAATAACTGATGTATATTCCAAAATTAATTTTATTATTTAAATTCAAGTTTAATTTTATAGTAACCATGAGTATATGTGTGTATGTACACACTGTAATTTTTGCTTCTCTGGCTACATGGGTGACCTTTGTGTTACTTAACTTGGGGTTTTGACCAAAGTAGAAGAACAAAGACGTGACTGCAAATATTTACTCTAGGAGTTCTAGAAAAATCTGGTAGTGGGATGTTTCCAAGTTGTTTGGTCCACATAGCAGCTTTTAAAGCAGCTTTTACTTAAGCCTCAGGATTTCCAAACAGCTTTTACTCTTTTAGGCAGCACTAAAAGAACATTTTTCTCATTGCATGGGATGGGAAGCACTTTTTAATTAAGAAAACCTCTTATCAGCTGTGAATTTTCAGCTAACCTCAAAAGCAGATTTGTTTTGTGTATATGTTTCACTTTCGGCCAGAATCCCTTCCCACGGCTGTCGACTTCTCTTTGCTATGGAAGTAGCCTGGCTGCATCTTCACGGTGGGGTTGAGAATCCCTGGCCCTGGGGCCTATGGATTCATTTTATTTCATCCGCATATGTAACGCTTTATCACAGGGTGTTCCTGGGTTGTAGGCAGTTTGGATTTTAACCAAAATTTGAGGAAAGCGTAAAGGCTGAGGTGTGAAGCTCTCGATTTAGTTTTTTACTTATTATATCCTTTAAAAATGACTTTAATACTCAACATATTTTTCTCCATATAAACTTTTCTGTTTTTCCGGATCAGTAAAGTAGTGCAACAGTTGAAACTGAAAAACCCACTAGTAAGTGATTGATTATAATATAGTGATGCAGTCTTTATAAAGGTTAAAGTACATAAGCATAAGGAGACGTTCATCTAGTAAGTGAGTGATTATAATATAGTGATGCAGTCTTTATAAAGGTTAAAGTACATAAGCATAAGGAGACGTTCATCTAGTAAGTGAGTGATTATAATATAGTGATGCAGTCTTTATAAAGGTTAAAGTACATAAGCATAAGGAGATGTTCATCTAGTAAGTGATTGATTATAATATAGTGATGCAGTCTTTATAAAGGTTAAAGTACATAAGCATAAGGAGATGTTCATGATGTATTATGAAGTGAAAATAGCAGGTGGCACAGCAGAATGTATTTGATGTGGAAATAACCATTGACTGTGGTGGTCTGAGTGAGGAAGAGCACAGAAGGGCTTTCCAAGGGGCTGGTCTTCCTCTCTGCTTGGAAAACCTGCAGCTGCCTCAGGTGCCTGCACCTGGCACCTTGAGGGTGATCTGTATGCTGCAGGCACAAGTCCCCTCTGAGACCAGCTGCGGGGATTCCCCTGATGGTCCGCTGGGAACAACTTGGCGCTTCCATAGCAGGGGGCATGGGTTCAGTCCCTGGGCAGGGAACTGAGATCCTGCATGCCATGAGCAGAGCCAAAAAAAAAAAAAGTAGCTGCAGCGATACCTAAGCAGGAGAGACAGGCTCACAGGCATCATACAGACACAGGGTTGAAACCAGGCTCCGTCACTTCTGAGATCAGCCTGCTTGTGATGGTACATAAAATGGATTTGCCAAGATCTGTCTCACCAGTTCATTGCCAAGACTAAGATATTTTTAAAGCCTCGCACAAGGCCTTCCCTCTTAGCCAGTGGTTAAGAATCTGCCTCCCAATGCAGGGGACACAGGTTCAGTCCCAGGTCAGGGACTGAGATCCCACACGCCACGGGGCAGCTAGGCCTGCACACTACGGAACCCGCGTGTCAGCACGGACGATCCCGCGTGTCGCGACTAGGACACGATGAAGCCTGAATACACATATAAAGCCACCGCTGGTTCAGTGTGCACACAGATCCTCTCCTTCCTCTTGGCCATTTTCCCCACATGCCACGGGGCAGCTAGGCCTGCACACTACGGAACCCGCGTGTCAGCACGGACGATCCTGCGTGTCGCAACTAGGACGCGATGAAGCCAAGCCTAGATAAACACACAAAGCCACTGCTGGTTGAGTGTGCACACAGATCCTGTCCTTCCTCTTGGCCATTTTTCTTTTTATTTAAAGTCTTTGTTGAATTTGTTACACTATTGCTTCCATGTTATGTTTTGGTTTTTTGGCCCCAAGGCCCGACCAAGGATCAGACTTACACCCCCTTCCCTGGAAGGTAAAGCCTTAGCCGTTGGACCAGCAGGGGAGTCCCCTTCCCCTTAACGCCTGGCTGTCCCTCTGGTGGCCCGTCCTGGGAGACCCCGCCCGCCCACGACCAGAGGAGCTGAGCAGTGACTGGTTGGGGCCCCGCGGCTGGACAGTGAGAGCTGGGAGCAGCCCTGTTGAGTGTCCCTCGGTCAGACCACGTGCAGGGATGCTGGGATTGGATCTGCAGGGCCTCACGTTAGGTGTGTGAGCGCTCTGAGCAAGAACAGCCTGCCCAGAACTGCGTGGTGCCTTTGCTCCCCTCAGCAAAAGCCCTGCTGAGCCTGGCTGCCCGCTCCTGAGGGGCCTGGGGTGGCCTCAGATTCTCATCCCGCCCCTGCCCTTTTCTGACGTTAAGTATTTTCACTGAGTTCCTCTCAAGGAAATTCCATATCAGTCTATGTTATTGTCAGATGTGCAGTGATATCTTAAAATGTCAAGTACAGTTCAAGACTATCTTTTTAACAAAACAGATACAGAGAAAAGCATCTCAGTTAAAAATTACAGAAAGACATTTGTTTAAATGGCCCTTTAATTACAGAGGTAATAAAACTGACTCGTTAGCAGTTTTATTTCCTTATGGTTCCAGAACCCAAAACTGAAAGCATTATTTATCAAAAATCTACCAAAATTCTCATTTTATTGCCTCCACGTAATTGAGCTTTGTCAATTCAAAGATTTAGAGACAAGAGTTGAAAACGTGTCTTTTATGAAATCTAAACTTCTCCTATCAACTTGACAAGACTTTCTCACGTGTTCATTTTTCTGTTGCTATAGTCACACCCCTCCCTGTCATGCTGACAACTGACAGCATGAACCTCCGTGGCTGAGTTGGGCTATTTTTAGGCTTGCCATCGCTCACACATAATTGCACGTGGGTGAGCTGCCTGCACTTCTCTGATCTGTGAGCTGCTCCCAGGGGAGGGGTTTCCAGCCTCTGTTAGGTATTTAGTTTGCGGCAGCTCGTCCTTTCATTGGTGGTTCACACAAACAGTGGGAGGGTGAAATGCAGTGAATCAAGGTGGGTTAGAGTTATGCCGCCCAGCAGACCTTAGACTGCTGTCGAGGTGGACACCCTCCAGGCCATTACAGCTGTTGCTCGTTTCACAGACGAGGAAACCGAGAGCCAAGGCCTGGGCGGGACAAGGGACACAGAGCTCGCTGGCGCAGGTGCCCAGGGCCTGTCCCAGGTCCCGCTGCTCTTCCCGCGCTCCTGCGGAGGCCCCGCTGCAGTCAGGAGCCAGACGTCGGGTCTGCGGTCTTAGCGCACACCCGAGCCAGCTTTGCACTTGTCATAATATTTATGCAAGAATTAGCTGTAAGAAGAGGTCATTTTTGAAAATTAGTTTATTTGCCTCTGCAAGAGCTTTATGAATCTGATTTGCTGATATTTAGCAAAATAGCATTCAATAGACGTTTTTGAAAGTGTTTAACTAGCAATTAACTAGTGACATCTGAGAGACAGAGAAGGAAACTGATCACCAGGCAGCTCTCCCTCTGTCAACCACATTGTGCTGAAAGCTCTTTGTAATTATTAAGAATGTGAAACTTTGCATTTAATTGCAGGATGAGATCTACTTCTCCTGAGAGTCTTGTTAGCAGATTTTGACTTGAAGCTCTGAAGGTCTGCACTTCCAACAGCCCCCAGGGCACCTGGTGATACTGACCCGTGACAGACACCAAGCAGCCAGAGCACTTAAGATCACTGGGGCAAAGTGCAGCTCGGGTGTCCCTAACACTGTTAGTGTGTCCCTCCCCTGCCCTGCAGGCACACGTGTGGGAACTCTGTGGGAGGAGTGCCCCCCGCCCCCGCCACCATCTGAGGCGCCTGCACACACCCACACCCGCGCTGCGCTCAGCCTCTTCCCAGCCCTGCTCGCTCCTCGTGGAAGGCGCTTCTCCCCAGATTTGATTATCAGAAGCTTTGGAAGTGTATTTCTTGCAACAACCTTATGCATGCTAGGTCACTTCAGTCTTAGCAACCCTCTGCGACCCTAGGGTCTGTAGCCCGCCAGGCTTTTCGGTCCATGGGATTCTCCAGGCAAGGATACTGGAGTGGGTTGCCATGCCTTCCTCCAGGGCATCTTCCCGACCCAGGGATCAAACCTGGGTCTCCTGTGCTCCTGCATTGCACGCGGATTCTTTGCCACTGAGCCACCCGAGCAGCCTGTACCAACCCTACACCTATTGGGAAAACCTCAGCAAACTATACGCTCTCTTAGCCTTTCTTGGGCTCCGAGAACACCTCCCTGCTCACGTGGCCTCAGTGCGGATGATTCATCTTTCATCATTTTGTTTTCCATCTCATGGCTCTCACCATCTTCCCACCCACTTTTCCAAACTGAATATCTTTCACTGTCTTTCTCTTTTGTAAATATAATTCCCAGATCCTTTATCTTTTTTTAAGTAATTTATTTGTTTTAATTTGGGGCTAATTACTTCACAGTATTGTGGTGGTTTTTGCCATACTCCTACATGAATCAGCCACGAGTGTGCATGTGACCCCCCCATCCTGAGCCCCCTTCCGCTTTATCTTTCTAAACTGTCTGATCGCCTAACCTGTCTCCCCATCTCCACACCAGGCTGCTTTTCCACTTCCTCTAACCCCAGCCCATCCAGCTCATGACCCAGGGGGCAAAAGACTTGTCCACCCCATCCCCTACCTCAGCAGAAACAGTCCTGCCACCAAAAGCCCAAAGGTTCAAGGACCTTGTGGCTCAGGCTGAACCTAAGAGCTTGTGAGTGGGGGCAGGTGGGGCCTGGGACGAGGAAGCTGACCGTCGCTGCCACGGCGTGTCCAGCTCCCAGCCGAGCAGCAGCACTTAACTGTCCACGAGTCATCGACTGGACAAACTCTTGTGGCCTGAGATTCGCAAAGAATATGTCCATCTTAAGCCAGTTGTGAGGGTCTTATTTGACTAAGTGATGTAATTTTAAGATAACCTTAGCCAGACTTCTATCTCATTGCTCCCAAGTGAGAGGGGATGGTGGTAAAAACCCCAGGCTGTTTCCTACTAGTGAGGTCCTCGCCATGTTTCTGCTTTTATTTTTAGAAATGCATGTTCTTCCAAAGGCATCTAACCATTACTGGAGCTTAGAGACCTTCTAAGTTGAAGAATATAATCAGCGTCTCTCCTAGTGGACTTGACGGTAGCAGCCGTATCATGAACAGGATAGATTTTACCCTGAGAAGCCGTGCTCCGTGCCGGGCTCTTGGCTGGCAGGCAGGTAAATCCTAAGAGAAGAATCCAGAGTCTGTTGAGGTCAGTGCAGGTTTGGAACTCTGAGCTGAGCACAGTCGGTTCACTTAGAACTATTTATCGACCTGAAGACTCATGATGCGCGTATTGAAGCAGCCTTCCCTCGGGCTTCCTAAGGATCGCTCCTCTCCCAGTGCGGAGTGTGCAGTCTTCAGCCATTCTGGCAGCTGCATGCGAGTAGGGCCCTTGACTATATTTTCCGTGTGATCTGCTCTTTTGCTTTCTAAGAAAAGACTGCACACGGAGCATCAGACTCAGTCCTTGGCTCCCAGTAGACCGTCACTAACCACGTTCCCTTTGCCCGCCCCTCAATCCAGGACCCATGTGATCGTGCTCATGTCCCTTCATTCTTCATCTGAAACACATCTCACCCACATCTATTCCTCAAGAGATAGAACCAGCCCTCATGCTGGCTGGAAAGCCTCACATTGGCCATTAAGCCAGTATTTCCTCAGTACCTGCCCTTGGATATGAAAACGGGTTTGGGGAGCAGTTGGTTGGGGGTGGAGTGAAATGGAGGAGTGCCTTTAAAGTCAAGCTCAAGGTGAATGGAAGAGGAGAGCGAAGCTTCAGAGTAGGGAGAGAGCACAGAGACTGTAAACCTCATTAGCAGTGCCTCAAGTGACACGTGGCTCCAGGGAAGCCAGCAGTCCCCCCGGAGCACCAGCGAGCTGAGGCGCTGGGGGCTGGGGCTCTAAGGCCAGGGATGCAGTGAGCAGGCCTGTGCAATTGAAGACCAGGACGTGCCGTGCAGAGCCGGGCGGTTTCGGGGGACTTTTAGTCGTGGGGCCTCGTCTCTGAGTGACAGTGACGAGTGAAGGATAAGCAGGACAGGGCCCAGCGAGTGGGCAGGGGCGGAGGGGAGGCCGGATGCTTGAATGGGTTACATTGATACACGGTTATGTTGATGAGATTTTTGTGGGATTTCCACAGAAGTGGTTAGTTTTACGAATTTTTCCCCCTTTTATTTCAATGTCCCAACATCTGTAATGGGTAATGCTTAAATATAAGGAGATTATAAAGAACATAATCTTCCTTCTTCACAGAAACAAAAGAGCCTTTATATCATCATTTATTCTGCCTCTTACTAGAAGGAAAAAATGTGCGTTACTTTGAAAATTTTAAACATTTCACGTTTCTGCCTTTAATATCATGAGGTGTGAAAAGAGACTATGTTTTTCCTTTTTTACATACAGATTCGACTTAAATTAGTACATTAGTGACTGAGAAGTTGTATGTTAGTAAAACAGTTATGAACACTGCCTTGAATCACTGTGTGGTGGAACTGGCTAGGCAAAGGCTTTACACGGTCAGTAGTTTGTGAGTTAAATAAAAATGTTTGCATTCAGGGCATTTAGCAGCCTCTGAAGGTAATCTGTTTGGACTTGGATTTGTAAACCCTGAATTGCTTATGTGCAGCTAGTTAGCTCAGTTGATTAGAGCTGAGGTTTAGCCTTAAAATGATGGAGAAGGCAATGTCAACCCTCTCCAGTATTGCTGAGATCGTCCTTGGACAGAGGAGCCCGGTGGGCTACAGTCCGTGGGGTCGCAAAGAGTTGGACATGACTGAGCTACTGAGCACACAGCCTGAAAATGAAGTGCACGTTTTTGTCTGTGTCCACTTTCTGGGGAGAAGATCTTGGTTTCCGTCAGATTCAAAAAGGTGAACTCTGACTGAATCCAGGAAGCCGGGCGGGAGAGCTGCGGGCGGGAGGCCCTGCTGAGGACACCGAGCTCAGGCTCCTCTCCTCGGGGTGCGCCCTGCCCGCGGCCCCTTCCGTGAGAAGGCCTGGGTGATCTGCCAGGGGACGGGCAGTCTGGCTGCTGTACGAGGCCAAGGGCGTCCTACCCAGTTCTCATCCACCCGCATCCGTGCCGGTGACCTTCTGTGGAAGTGGGGTCTTGACAGACGTCCTCACGGTGGAAGGACGGCAGGAGGGAGCACCTCCAGGGACCCGAGCGCAGCACGCCCGCCCCACGGCTCTGACCCGGCCCTCCGCCGCGAGCGTGCGTTCCCCTCGTTTTCAGCCACAACGCTTGTCCATTAGCTTCTGGTCCATTAACCCCCAAGACAATAGACACACCAGGAAGCTATTTATGAATTTTTCTTAAAGCAGAGCAGCCCAGAGGCAGGCAGTGCGAACAGGTGCTGTTGCCGCGGCCCTGAGACCGTCGTCCGCGGGCTCTTGAGGGGACCCTCGGGGCTTCTGCTGCCTTCCAGGGGCACGCGGACAGGGGAGGCCCCAAAGGCACAGAGTCAGCCCCCGGGGCGCCTTCCAGAGGCTCCTGGGGCTTCCCTCACGGCGCGGACCACGGCTGTCACAGGACCTCCCGGGGCAGGGGGCATGGAAGCGTCTGGGGAGGGACTTGGGCGGTGCCCACCAGCGCGTGCCGGCCTAAGACTCCAGAGACAGCGGCCGTGAGGTCGGGGCCGCGGCTGCCGTGCTGTCAGGGGAAGAGGAGGCCCTGAGGAGCAAGGGGGCTTCCCACGGAGGCTGATGGACCAGAGGCTTCTGCTGCTCTGGCTCCTTACCCACCGCTGCCCTCTGCTTTCCCGCCAGCACGGCCACTGCACCCTGAAGTCCTGGGGCTTATGGGAGTCTGCCAGCAAGGCGGGGCGTCCCGGGGAGGCGGGGGGCGTCCGGAGGGGCGGGGCGGGGCTCCTTGTCCATGGGGTCTCGGTCCCGGGTGGCCAGCAGGACGTGGTGAGACCTCAGCTCTGAGTGGGAGAGTCAGTCTACACACTCAGACTCGGATGTGTGAAACTCTTGTTCCGGAGTTCCACTCCCAGCAATGGCAGCCCGAGGCCTAACTCTGCCGGTTAAAGGCAGACTTGCTTCTTTACTGGTCCCCGTCTCATCTGGACCAAGGGCCACAGCTAGTTTCTCCGCCCTGTCTCCTCGCCCTGCCGGGGTGAGTCAGGACTCTGGGGTCTCCCTTGCCTCTGCTGATGGAGGAAGGGCCTCTGAGTGCCCTCCGGTCCCTGCTGCCTCTGCGGATGGCTCTGTCCCCGCCAGAGCCTCTGATTGCCCTGTCGGCCTGAACCCTCGGCCCTGAAGGCCTTCGGTCCTTAGTGCTTCGGCCATGGGTCCCAGCACGTTGAAGGTAGGAACAGGCGCTGTGGCTGAGCCTTTTGGCTTTAGGCGGTGCTCCCAGCAGACCATCCAGGAGGCAGCAGGAAGTCACAGTCCCCGGGGCAAGCAGGATGCGCACAGCGCTTGCTCTCCACAGTCACCTCTCTTCCTGGCCCCCAGAGCTAGACATGGGCTCCACGGGCCTCCCTCCGCTAGATCCTCAGGCACGAGACCCCTGGGCTTCCTGCCGAAGCCCTGGAGCCCCCACACCCACCGGCCGGGCTCCCTACCGGCCGGGAGCAGAGCCCTGCGCCCTCACGACTCAGTGGGCCAAACCTCTGCCTTTCCAAAGTGCCCAGGCAGCGCTCCGCCTCCCAGCTCAGCCCTAAAAGCCCAGGCAGAGTCGTCAACACAAAGGCAACCTTTTCAGTCCTCCCAAAGACCTGCAGAACTGTCTCGTCAATTTTCTGCATTTGGTTGTCGTTAATGTCTTGTTGAGTGGATTTTGTGTGTGTGTTTATTGAGAGAGAACAAATTGTTACAGGCTTTTAAGGAAACCAAAAACATTCAGTCTCTAATTATATCTATTATCCCATTCCCATTCATCTTGCTTTCTTGTTTTGAAGCAGGCCTTTCTAATAGCCAGAAACTCCAGTCACATTCTGAATAAATTCAGGCTGCTGTTTTTCTGCTGTTGTCTGTAAGAGGACTTGTCAGCATGGTCTGTAGATTTATTCTTGGTGAAGACTCTAATAAAGTCTCAGGCTGGACTTATGTTGATAGGACTTAGTCTTTGCCTTGCCCCTTGCTGGAAATACTTTTTGGACGAAAAGCTATGAAAAACTTAGATCACATATTAAAAAGTTAAGACATTACTTTGTCAACAAAGGTCCATCTAGTCAAAGCTATGGCTTTTCAAGTAGTCATGTATGGATGTGAGCGTTGGACCATAAAGAAAGCTGAGAGCTGAAGAATTGATGCTTTTGAACTGTGGTGTTGCAGAAGACTCTTAAGTGTCCCTTGGACTGCAAGGAAATCCAGCCACTCCATCCCAAAGGAGATCAGTCCTGAGTGTTCATTGGAATGACTGATGTTGAAGATGAAACTCCAGTACTTTGGCCACCTGATGCGAAGAGCTGACTCATTAGAAAAGACCCTGATGCTGGGAAAGATTGAGGGCAGGAGGAGAAGGGGATGACAGAGGATGAGATGGCTGAATGGCATCACTGACTCGACGGACGTGAGTTTGGGTAAACTCCGGGAGTTGGTGATGGACAGGGAGGCCTGTCCCCTGGACAGTGCTGCAGTCCCTGGGGTCGCAAAGAGTCGGACACGATTGAGCAACTGAACAGCAACAACAAGGATCGAAGTATTTCGAAATGCAGGTTCCAAGGGTGTTTTTCCATGCTTGTTCAGTCGGTCACCACTCACGTGCCCCTGAAGTTTGCCAGCTATCCTGCTGAGGCTGGGTGTAGCCCTGAGCAGACCCCGCTAGGGGTGACGGCCAACCAATAAGCCAGCGTCAGGTGTGACAGCGCTTTTGTCAGCGCCATAGAGGAGCTGACGGCAGGGGCCCTGAGGGTGGCCTGGGCACATGGTCTGGGTGGGCAGGAAGGCCGCTCCCAGGAGGATGCAGGAGAGCCGAGGATGGAGCCCCCAGGCAGGCTGAGCGCTGCCCCCGCTCTCCTCCTGCGGGCACCGAGCGCGCCAGGGGCGGCCTGGGCTCCAGAGGCCGAGGGGCCAGGCCCAGAACAGAGCCTCGAACAGCGTGATGGAGTGCAGGGCTGAGAGCCAGGCTCACGGGCCAAGTCACTGGACTCCTGGTACGTCCCCAGGAAGGGAGGGAGCAGCTTTAGAGGAGGGTGAGCCTCTTCCTGCACAGGTTCTCAGCTCGGTGCTCGGACGGTGTCGTAAAAATGTGTTTTAATTGCCACCCCCAACCAAGATGGAGAAGGACATGGCAACCCACTCCAGTGTTCCTGCCTGGAGAATCCCAGGGACTGGGGAGCCTGGTGGGCTGCCATCTATGGGGTCACACAGAGTCGGACACGCCTGAAGTGACTTAGCAGCAACAGCCCAACCAAGAGTCTCCAGAGGAGCCCTGCAGGGTGGGGAGGGCGCTTTCACTCGCACACCCCCTCTTTAAGAACCCCCTCCCCAGAAGCACAGGCCCAGGAGCACCGGGGGCTCAGGCACGCCATGCAGAAGGCCACAGCCCTCGCTCGCTGAGGCTCTCGGTGAACAGATGAGCGTGACGCTGGTGCTCAGAGCTGGCTCGGGGTCTTCGGGTCAAGTCTGCATGAAGGCCAGGCCTCCTGCAGACACAGAGACACAGCTGCGGTGAGGGGTTAAGTCTTGCTGACTCCACAGGCATCGCTGTCTGGCGACAACCACAGTGCCGTGGGTTTGTCCTTTTCCTTTTACAATTTGTTGAATTGACAACGTACTTGACTATTTATATTTTTTAAAGATTGTTGCTGTTCAGTTGCTAAGTCATATCTGACTCTGCGACCCCATGGACTGCAGCACGCCAGGCCTCCCTGTCCGTCACCAGCTCCCGGAGTTCACGCAAACCCATGTCCATTGCGTCGGTGATGCCATCCAACCACCTCATCCCGTCATCCCCTTCTCCCCTTGCCTTATCTTTCCCAGCGTCAGAGTCTTCTCCAGTGAGACGGCTCTTCTCATCAGGTGGCCAAAGTACTGGAGCTTCAGCTTCAGCATCATTCCTTCCAATGAATGTTCAGGCTTAATCTCCTTTAGGATGGACTGGCTGGATCTCCTTGCAGTCCAAGGGACTCTCAAGAGTCTTCTCCAACACCACAGTTCAAAAGCATCAATTCTTCGGTGCTCAGCCTTCTTTATGGCCCAACTCTCACACCCATACATGACCACTGGAAAAACCACATATGGACGTTGGTCAGCAAAGTGACGTCTCTGCTTTTTAATACACTGTCTAAGTTTGTCATAACTTTTCTTCCAAGGAGCAAACGTCTTTTAATTTCATGGCTGTAGTCAGTGTCTACAGTGATTTTGGAGCCCAGAAAATAAAATCTGCCACTGTTTCCACTGTTTTTAGATAGTTTCTTTAATTTCTGTCACCAGGAGGACCTGGTCTTTAGGCAGAGGAGGTGAATTAACAGCACTGAATCCTGGTAAGTGTAGGAAGCCTAGCGGAAACGTTGGGTGAATGCTCCATGCTGTCCACCCCGTCGTAGGTCAGCAAGGGCAGCTCCGGGCTGTCAGCGGAAGTAAGACACTTCTGTCACTGTGAGAACACATTCATGGGACGTTGGTGGGAGGCTTTGTGTCCCAGGCTCTGTGCCCTCTCTCCTGCACCCAGCCCCTGCCCCGTGTCTGGCTGAGCAGAGCACCCTTAGTAGAAAGAGTTGCTGTGCAATGTGGCAGAGGAATTCCCCGACTGGTCTGAAGTGATGGTGCGGCAGCAGATAAATTACACTCAGGGCATTAGTTATAAAATGTCATTCTTTTATTTTTCAGTAAATATTCAAGAAGTGATATTACAGGAAAATTTGGAAAAAGAGGATCAGATTCTGGTTTCCCTGGCCGGACTAAAGCAGGTATGTCTGTTCACCTGACCCGGTGCCACCCAGGCCAGCCTTTTGTGCCCGTCACCGGGGGGAGGGCACCCCGGGCCAGACGTCCCTTCCGCACGGACCCCTCCTGCGTCGCCCCGGCTCCTCCCGGCAGTCATATCTGAGCAGCCTGCGGCCAGTGGCCAGGATGGTTCTCGGTCCCCCCACCGCTGACCTCTCGCCCCTTCCTCTCCGACGCTGCTACGGGGGCTGTGTCCCGCTCAAGTCCAGTCATGCCCCTGTAGACACGTGGACGTCCTGGGAGCACAAGGCCCAAAGAATCTCCTCCTCTAAGCAGCCTGGGCCCCTCAAGGGTTGTACTTGGTGGACAGACGGAGCATGAATGTCCGTGAAGGGGTGCAGGGCCCTCACCGTCAGCCCGCCTGACTGGCCCTCAGCCGGGCGAGGCCCCCCGGAGCCGAGGGCGCTCCCTGGGGCGGGGTGGAGGACCCCGGAGACTGCCCCACGCCTGTCCCCGTGAGGGCCTGGCCGTGCCGGCAGGGACGGCTCAATGTCATCCATAAGGCAGAGCTGGGTGTTTTTTGGTTTGTTCTTTCTTCCGGTCATATATTCATACCCACACAAGAGAAGACTGGTCAGGGCACATGGCGGCCCAGCGGTTAGGACTCCATGCCTCCACTGCAGGGACCACAGGCTCAGTCCCTGGTCAGGGAACTGAGACCCCACAAGCCTCGAGGCACAACAAAAAAAAAAAGAAAGAAAAACCAGAGTGGTCGGTGGAGTCGGGGTCAGATTTAGAGGCAGACCCCTTGGCCTTTCTCATGGATCGTCTTCTTTGAAATCAGATCAAAGACATCCTGAAGGGCTCCCTGCGTTTCAACCAGAGCCAGCTGGAGGCCGAGGACAATGAGCAGATCAGCATCTCAGACGACCACTACTGCTCCAGCGGAGCCGCCCAGCAGGTACCAGGCTCCCAGGGCGGGGCAGGCCCTGGGGGCGTTCACCGCTGGAGGGGCGAGAGCCCCGGACCGCACGTGGGGGGTGCTGCACACAGCTGTGCGGGGTGTGTTCCCGGGGCGGTGCCGCCACTGTGGACCGGCGGCTCCCGCACTTGGGCAGCGCACAGCCCGCACACCCGTAAGCAGCGGCTTCCGCCTGGACTTCTGCAGGTCCGTTAGGAAGCCCCGGAAGCGGGCTCTCTGCCTGTTCCCGGTCCGATGGCTGCAGCCCTGGCTTCCCTTCCCCTTTCGCAGGGGAGTGCCGACCCTGCTTCCCCGATGCTGTCCAGAGTGTACTTCACTTGGCCAGAAGCTTTTTGGCCTTCAGGGGGAGGGATTTCTCAGTGTCCATCACCCCGTAAGCCACCTGGGTCAGGGAACATTTTCTGCGAAGGCCCAGGGAGTGAATATTTTAGCAAAATCTCATCCAAGTTACCTTCTCAAAAAGTAGCATCCAGATGCTTACAAACGGTTTGTTTTTTTATGATTTTAAAGAAGCAGAACGGCATTTTCAAATGGGACTCTGTAAGCTTTAAGAGTGCTCTTCCAGCAGAGAGCCCTGTGAGGTCCTTTCTCGCAGCTCCGCTCTTTGGCAGAGGCCCTTCCCGGTCCATGTGTTTGTAGATCCTCCCAGTGCCCCCCACTGTCCTGGGAGACCCCGGTGCTCGAGGGATGAGCGGGCGCCAGTGACTGGACTCCAGGCGGGCCAGCCTGTGCCGGGATATCTGCCCCGACGGCGCACAGGAGTGGGACGAAACCAGAGGCCGGCCCCCGGGGGCGGGACAGACCCAGACCCCTCGGAGGAGCCCCCTGCCCACGGGAGGAGCCCCCCAAGCCCGCGGGAGGAGCCAGGGCCCGCCCAGCGCCCCTCACCGCGCCTCCTCCGGCCCTGACCCCTTTGCAGGCCCCGCCAGCAGCCCCGGGTCGCCGGGAGCGGCCGGGCGCGGACGACTTCGTCCTGGTCTCCAAGGACTGCGAGGAGCGCGGCGCCGGGCTGAGCCCCGCGGGCCAGGCCCAGCCGCTGCGGCCGCTCCGGGGCGCCGCCCGGCCGGTGCTCGTGTTCTCCGACCCGCTGACCGGCCCGGCCTCCGCCTCCTCCAGCAACCCCAGCTCCAGCCCCGACGACGACAGCAGCGGCCACAGCAAGGACTCGGGCTTCACCATCGTGAGCCCCCTGGACCTCTGACGGCCGCCGGCCACCCCGCTGCCCCGGGAGACGCCCCTGCCCGCGCGCCCGGCCGGGTGCCGCCCTCGGGGCCTGCGTCGGAAGCCCGCCGGGCAGCGCCAACCTCTCCTCCGCACTCCTGCCGTCCGGGGGAGGAGGAGCGGGCCTCCAGCCTCCCCTGGGGCGCCGGCGGACAGCTGGGGAGAGCTGGGCGCGGGCGCAGCAGGGCTCCAGTGTTCTCCAGCCTCAGACCCCACGGACCCGGCTGTCAGCGCCCCTCCTCAGACAGCCGTCTTCACCTTCGGAATCTGAGCGTCGGAAAAGAAGGCCGCGAGCGCCAAGCCGGCCTTGCTGTGCGCTCCACCGGCGCCCGCTGCAGCAGGGCCTCCAGGAGCCGGGGCAGCTCCCGGAAGGCCCCGCTTTCTCCTGTTGCTTGGCTCGTCCCTTTGAAGAGAAGGTCAAAAGAGGGTTGACCTTTGCAGTGTGGAAATCCGGACTGACCCTGCGCTGGGTCACTCCCCCGCCAGACTCTGAGCTCAGGCAGCACAGCTTACCGCTTTTGTACGCAGCCTCTGCTCTGGGAAAGGAAGTGTCGGATGGAATGATCTTGGGTTCTCAGTTTTGCTGATGCTAAAAGCCTGTGTGAACCGCAAAAGTGACATGTGCCTTGCTCCCATTTAAGTCACATATTGGCTAATACCTTCTGTTACTATAAATGTAGCAATTTCTTAATATTTTAAGTTTTTTTTTATGATTTCTGGATTTTCACTGAATATTGCAATTTACTGGCCAGATAAGTTCAAGGATTGCTAACAGTAATCTAAATTACACATTATTTTCTCAGTCTACAAATCTACATTTAATTTTTTACTATTTTCTATTCGTTTTGTTTTTCCATGTAGAGTTTATTTCAGAACTAAGAGCCTCGGTTAACTAAGAGCCTCGGTTACTGGCTGGCTGCTCACTTGTGTGAGCAGGAAACTGCACTATTATTATTCAAGTAACAGGTTTAATTTTCTAACTGGAATGATACTGAGTGAAGACCAGTGGAGATGCACAGGCAAGCGATAAGAGCCGGGCTGAGGACTTATTCTGTAAAAGGATATTTCAGGGTCTGGGCAGAAATAAATTCAGTGTATCAGCCTGAGCCAATGCCGTGAGCAAAAAGTGAGGCACCACAGTGCAGATCCCACATAGTTATCCCGCTCACTTACCCGAGTGGCTGAAAAGAAAATGGACAAATCAAAAAGCAGTTATTGAGGATTTAGAAACCTTTTACACTTTCAAAATTTGCGAGCAGTTTGGTTTGGGAGAAGCAGTCATTAGGGTGCAGTGTCCAGTAGCTCTTCCAAAATAGTGTGGCGTTTCACTGATCCGGAAAATAAAGTCTGGTGTTAACGACTCAGCTGGCCGGAGGAACACGGCAGCTGCTGCAGCCGCTCCACGTGCCCCTGGCCGCGGTCCGCACGGGGTCCAGGCTCACCCCCCGCAGGACCTGAGAGGCTGAGAAGGGGGCGAGGTGTTGGCTTCACAGATAGCAGCCGCTGTGTAAAGTCGGGGCCACTGTATGTACCGAAAGCAAAATGCCAAACCAGACACGCTTCTGACAAAGCTGTTTACCAAGTCGCTGGCCACTCTTAGTAGAATTACCTTGAACTGGAAATTTTAAAAGTTAAACTTTCATTAAATGCATGCACTGCTATTGGAGAACTATCATAAATCATCTCTTTAATGTGGCCACTGCTTCATACAGTGAGAAGCTATACGCAGTGCGTTGCTGCCACACCGGTGGCCTTTACGTGGCCTGCGCACCCAGCAGGGGTCTCCAGCCAGGAGCGGCCGTCCCACCGCAGTGCGCTGGAAGCCCATGGCTCTGCACGTTCAGGGGGTCGGGCTACTCATCCTAGTAAGCACGGCTCTCAGCAGGCGTGCTGCCAGAATCACCCAGCACCCAGAGGCCCCAGCAATCATACATAAGTAAGTAAAACTTATTTTAGGATTTGGTTCCCCACCCCCCGCCCAGTAAATACTAATTAGACCATACAGTCCATCTGTATCTTAAGACATTGTTTTCTGTTGGGAAAATGTCTGCTTCTCAATGGAACCAGAGTGGCTAGTCTGTTGTTCACATTGGAACTGAATGATGACGTCTTTGTATACAAATACAGCCTGTTTGGGCCAGGAAGAGAGTTTCTTGTTAAAGAGTTTATTTGCCTCCATAAGCAGGGTTGCTACATACATTCACAGTTGTAATAGACTGCAATTAGCTATTCCAGTTGTGCTTTAAAATCCCCAATGTTATTTTCATTAGTGAGTGCAAAGCGAACGTCCCATCCGGCTGACAGTTGGTCCTAGAGTTACAGACTCTGTGATCATCTCTAGAAAGTCCGCTCATTCTCCAGTCTCATCGTTTGCCTTCTCGGGTATGACCTCGAGGCTCCGCCGCGGCTTCTGGACGTCGGCGTTTTCTGTGCCTGGCTTGTTGAGTCCGCAGGAGACTGCCGCGTAGTGGATCTGCTTCAGGTTCTCCACGGTCTCGTTCTTGGCGTATTTCAAGAGGTCGGCTTGTCCCTGTGATGAGACACGCAATGAGACAGTATGAGCTGAGACGTGACCCGCAGTTAGTCTGCCAGCACAGGCCTCCACTGAGACAGAAACATTTTGATGCCTCAAGAGGGCACATTTATTTCTGATCGCACTGAATACAAATAGGTCAGTTTTAACAACAACAAAAAAGTTTGTTCTCCCCGTTCTCGACAGCAGACTCCCAGGAGTGTGCTGCCCGATTAGCCTTTCCATTTTCTAGGGTATTTTATTTTTACATACATGGAATCAAGCCGTTATATTTTTCTTCAGTTTCCTTTTTTTTTTCCACCAAAAGTCATGTCTTGGCAATCTTTCCATGTCAGTATATATAGATCTACCATAGGGTGACAGAATTTTTAAAAACAAAATTCTCCAGGTAGTCTAGGGTAATTAAGGTGGTAAAAACAAGAGTTCTTTATCTGCTTGAGTCTTACGTTTCTCACGTTCAGACAAGTCATCACAGCACTGTCAACAGACCAGACCGTTATCCAGCAGCAACACCAAGGACCCTTATGTGTGCCAACCCCGGGCCTGGGAGCCGCCGGGCTTCACCCCCTCACACCTACTTTGCTCTGCGCGCCTGCAGCTCCAGGCCCCCGGACCTGGCGCTGGGACGAGGCCAAGCAGAGAAGGGTGTGAGGCTGGGAGGGCGCTCTCTGCGGCGGCGTTCATGCCTGTCGCTTCAGAGCCCATTGAAGAGCAAAGGCTACTGAAAATGGCGTCACCCACCCACGACCCAGGGGTCTGGATTTGGACACCAACCACACTGGCTTGGCAGTGTTTTCATTTGAGAAACTGAAACGCTATTTGGTTTCACACATTCTGCTTCCAGTTTATAACTAATTCCATTTTCTTTGTACCTTGAAAGACTTATAACAACCTTACAGGTCAAATAATTAAGGTTTTCAGAAAATAATCTTTAGATGATGTAGCTGAAGGCAGGGCTCTTGCTGACGGCTGCTCACCCAGGGCTGGGGCAGAGGCTGGAGCAGCCGAGAAAGGCATGACCTCGGCAGATGCAAAGCACCGGAGCCAGCAGCCGCCCAGCAGCAGTGGGCCCGTCAACAAACTTACTGTGTGACCACAAAAGATGTCCTCATCAATAAAAACATTTCAAAGCATATCAGCGTTACACAGTTTTTTATACTGAGCTAAAACATCAGGGATGCTGTTATTCCAGTTGTTTGTCAAAGCTTTCTTGCCAAACTGTCAGAAAAATGGAGGGCCCTCCTGAGGTGCGTGACCGGTGTGGCCACAAAGGCTCTCCCTCCCTCAGCCACCACGTGCGGTGACCACGTGAGGCCAGAGAGTGGACAGCCACCTGCTACCCCAGGGCTGGCTGGCACCTTCCTTCACATTACACACAGCGGAGGGAAGAGGAAGAGGGCATTCGGACCCCTCTGGGGGTCTGAGGAGGTGCCAGGCGCTGTTCGTCTTCAGGAAAACGGGAGTGCGGTTATGAGTGGCTGGAGTTCAGCATGTGTGGGGCCCACAAGGACTTCGAGGCTGCTCTGGAGCCAAAGCCCCCACCTGAAGGCTCACTCGGATGGTGGGTTCCGAGCTGCCCCTTCCTGCTCGGCTTCCTGTCCGCCCAGGAACAGCCTTCACTGATGTAACCAAGCAGGATCCTGTGGGGCCTTCCCCAGACAGGACTTCCCTCCCACCCCCATCCGCTGCTTTAGCTCCTCTGAAGCACCCAAATAACTGTATCTGATGCACATTTCCTAAATTATTTCACAGATGTGAACCCCTCCCCCCACCACCAAATGGAAGATGTTAACTACCTGACGACCTTGAGCACATAGCCCCGTTAACTCCTGTGACACTGCCCTGTCACCTCACCACTATCAGTCAATCAGAGAATTGTGCATGAGTGATCACATACCCTGGGACGCCTTTCCCTCCCCTGGCCTTTAAAATTGCTGTGCTGAAACGCTTTGGAAAGTTTGGGGGTTTGCGGACACAACTACCCTTCTTGCGTGACCCTACAGTAAACCTTTCTCTGCTCCAAACTCCAGCGTTTGGTGGCGTCTGGCTTCACCCTGTGTCAGGCACACAGACACGTTTGCCAGGGATTTTCATAGGCCAGCCAGGAGTGTGTGCCTGTGACAGGCTGACCCAGCCAGAGGCAGCCCCTCCCTGAGTCCCAGCGGCTTGCAGGGTACATTTCACTCTGGGGACGTCAGAGGCAGTGCCCCGGACAACTGCGAACCACCCCAGGGCACAAGGCTGCTTGGGACTGAGAGTCGCAGTGCTGTGGCCCCCCTTCAGTGTCACCTGGGCCAAGTCGCTCCAGCTTGTGCACGCGAGGCTTGGGTGTGAGGGCCCCGGCGGGTGGGTTTTGCTTGTGGCAGAGCACTGGTTGGAATTTTCCTCGTTGGACAAGGTCATTCACTTCATTTCTGATGGGACATCTGTTGGGGTTCTCCCTTTTTGTGAACTGTTTTGCTTGATATTTGACAGCATCAATCATGAATAATTAGGAATGGATGATCAGAGCTCTGCTCCATCCTACAGTCCCCTGGCATAGTCTTGCAAAACTGGGAAATCTTGCGCTTCTAAAATCGCTGCCAGTTGAGTCTCTTGTGCTGCTGCTACCTTCTCTTCGCCGCCTCCACGGGCTTCCTGGAATCTTTGCAACACCGCCGGCATGTCTCAGGCTGAGTTTGACAAAGCTGCTGAGGAAGTTAAGCATCTTAAGACCAAGCCAGCAGATGAGGAGATGCTGTTCATCTACAGCCACTACAAACAAGCAACTGTGGGTGACATAAATACAGAACGTCCTGGAATGTTGGACTTCAAAGGCAAGGCCAAGTGGGATGCCTGGAATGAGCTGAAAGGGACTTCTAAAGAAGATGCCATGAAAGCTTACATTGACAAAGTAGAAGAACTAAAGAAAAAATATGGAATATAAGAGACTGAGTTTGGCTGCCAGCCATTCATTTCACCTAAACTGATTTAAAGCCTTGTTTTTCTAATACTGGGGATGAAGTTCATAAATAATTAGCTAAGCCAGAAGCTCAAGACAGCCCAGGATATGACTAACAGATTAGGAGCTGAAACGGTTACTAATCCTTGCTGAGTAATTTTTATCAGTAGATGAATTAAAAGTATCTTTGTTACTTTAAAAAAAAAAAACTGGGAAATCTTTAGCTATCCTCCATTAACCCTCCAACTAATTCCTATCCTTCTAAAACTCTTCCACAAAATGGCAGAGGAAGGAATACTTCCAAACTCATTCTTTGAGGCCACTATCACCCTGATACCAAAACCAAAGACAACACAAGAAAATTACAGACCAATATCACTGATGAACACAGATGCAAGAATCATCAACAAAATTCTAGCAAACAATTCAACAACACATTAAAACAATCATACACCATGATCAAGTCAGGTTTATCCCAGGGATGCAAGGATTCTTCAATATATGCAATCAATGTGATTAACAAATTGAAAGATAAAAACCATATGATAATCTAGATAGATACAGAAAAAGCTTTTGACAAAATTGAACACCCATTTATGATACAAAAAAAAAAACCTTCAAAAATGGGCATACAAGGGCAAAATAATAAAGGCCATATATGATAAACCCACAGCAAACATTCTCAATGGTGAAAAACTGAAAGCATTTCCTCGAAGATCAGGAACAAGACAAAGGTGGCCACTCTCACCACTATTATTTAACATAGCTTTAGAAGTGCTAGCTACAGCAATCAGAGAAGAAAAAGAAAGAAAAAAGGAATCCAGATTGGAAAAGAAGAAGTAAAACTCTCACTGCAGACTACATGATAGCATACACAGAAAATCCTGAAGACACGATCAGAAAATCACTAGATTGATCAATGAATTTAGCAAAGTGGCAGGATACAAAATCAATACACAGAAATCATTTGCATTCCTATACACTAACAGTGAAATATCAGAAAAAGAAATTAAGGAATCAATCCCATTTACCATTGCAACAAAAAGAATAAAATACCTAGGAATAAACCTACCTAAGGAGACAAAAGAGCTGTACTCAGAAAACTATAAGACACTGAAAGAAAGACAACGCGGAGAGACATTCCATATTCCTGGGTTGGAAGAATATTGTGGAAATGATGGTACTACCAAATGTAACCTACAGATCAGTGCAATCCCTGTCAAACTACCAATGGCATATTTCACAGAACTAGAACCAAAAAATCTCACAATTCATATGGAAACACAAAAGACCCCCAAATAGCCAAAGCTATCTTGAGAAAGAAGAATGGAGCTGGAGGAATCAACCTTCCTGACTTCAGACTATACACTGCAAAGCTATACTCATCAAGACAGTATGGTACTGGCACAAAAACAGAAATACAGACCAGTGGAGTAAGACAGGAAGCCCAGAGATAACCCCACGCACCTGCGGGGACCTTATTTTTGACAAAAGGAGGCAAGAATATGCAATGGGTGGTGCTGGGAAAACTGGACAGCTATGTGTAAAAGAATGAAATTAGAACACTGCCTGACATCATACACAAAAGTAAACTCAAAATGGATTAAAGACCTAAATATAAGACTGGAAACTTTAAAACTCCTAGAGGAAAACAGGCAGAACACTCTATGACATAAATCACAGCACGATCCTCTATGACCTGCCTCGTAGAATAATGGAAATAAAAACAAAAAACAAGTGTGACCTAATTAAAAGCTTTCGCACAGCAAAGGGCACTATAGACAAAGTGAAAAGACAACCCTCTGGAAGAAACGGAGCCGGTGAAACAACAGACAAAGGATTGATTTCAAAAATATGAAGCAGCTCATACAAGTCAAGAGCAGGAAAACAACCCAATCAGAAAATGGCCAAAAGACCTAAACAGACATTTCTCCAAAGAAGACATACAGATGGCTAAGAAACAAATGAAAAGATGCTCAAGGATCACTCATTATTAGAGAAATGCAAATCAAAACTACAGTGAGATATCGCCTCACACTGGTCAGAATGGCCATCATCAAAAAGTCTACAAACAATAAATGCTGGAGAGGGTGTGGAGGAAAGGGAACCCTCCTGCACTGTTGGTGGGAATGCAAATTGATATAGCCACTATGGAGAACAGTGTGGAGATGCCTTAAAAAACTAGGAATAAAACCATGATATGACCCAGCAATCCAACTACTAGGCATATACCCTGAGGAAATCAAAACTGAAAAAGACACATGTGACCCCGGGTCCATTGCAGCCCTATTTACAATCGTTAGGACATGGAAGCAACCTAGATGTCCATCGACAGATGAGTGGATAAAGAAGCTGTGGTACATACACACCGTAGAATCTACTCAGCCATGAAAAGGAACGAATGTGAGTCAGTCCTAATGAGGTGGATGAACCTACACCCTGTTATACCAGGTGAAGGACGTCAGAAAGAGAAAAGCAGTCACCATATACTAACACATACGTATGGAATCTAGAAAGATGGCACTGATGAGCTATCTGCAGAGCAACAACGGAGACCCAGATACTGAGAATGGACGTGGGGGAGGAGGAGAGAGTGGGATGTATGGAGAGTGTAACACGGGAACTTACCGACCGTGTGCAAACCAGACAGCCAAAGCGAATTTCCCCGCAAGACTCAGCTCAAACCAGGGCCGGGAAACAGCCTAGAGGGGCGGGGTGGGGCGGGAGGTGGGAGGGGGCGCAAGCGTCAGGGACGCCACGGGGGAACCTGTGGCTGCTCCATGCTGGTGTTTGGTACAAACCAATGCAACTGTGTAACGCAATTATCCTTCCCAATTAAAAGTAAATTTTAAAAAGTGGGACTTCTGCAATTGCTTTTATCTGGGGGGTGTGTGGATGTATGTGAGTGAGTATCTCACTCAAATCCTGTTCTCTCCTCGTTTTGCTGAAAGTGACTGTGAATGTGAGCAGATGATCTGTATCACTGTCTATGACTCTCACTTGTTTGTTTAAACTGAACTGAATATTTGGGAACTGGGGGAAAAGTTCCCGAAGATGGCTGGGTTCTGTATAAGCAGTGAGAGAAGGAATCTGCATTTCTCTTCCTGTGCCTTTGATACACAAATGATCTCTCCAGATATCTGGTAACATGCAGTTTTAAAGTCATGCTAAATTAAGTGATGGAAGTTCATATGGTTGTTTCTAAATGAGAAAACGAAGGCAAAATAATAGGGATGCAGAAAGTAATGGAAGGCTTGCAGAACAGAGCTTTCTGCATGGTCAGAACTAAGTTTAGATTAAATTCAGTAAATGAATCATTAGTAAAAGTAAGCTGGTGCAAAACTGGATTCTGTTTTGTCTGTTAAGAGGACAGAGTTTTCCTAGGATGCTGCCACTGGTAACAGATTGTGTGAGTTTCTGTGCCTTTAAGTGATTTGTATTTGCTCTTGAGAGCTCTTCTTATTTTAGTGAAGGAATAAGTACTGTGTGAAAATGACCTATGATCTTATTTGACTGTTTTGAAACTTTCTGACAAAAATCCCCAAATATCAAATTTTAATTAAAGTTTTTTTACCTCCAGCTAACTTTGGGATCCTTTAGAGAGCTCCTCAGGCTTCTCAGGGAAAAATATTAAACTAATAAGGATTGTTTGGTATGTTAAAGTACACGGGAAATACTGTTAAATGACTGATACACCTCCTCAGACTATCCGCTATGGGTAAACATTACTAATATAGATATGCTAGAAATTATATGGAATTTCTAAAATTTGGACCTGTCCTGGCATAGTGTTATAATTTTCGTTGTTATCTTAAAATGATGGGGGAGGAATCAAGACAGCAGAATCGAAGGACGTGGAACGCCCCTCCTCCCACAAATACGTCAGAAGCACATCTCCGTGGGGAACAATCTCGTTCCTTACCGAATGCCGGCAAAAGATCCGAGGTGCCCAGAAACACAAGAATGATCCCCACATACCTGGGCAGGATGAAAGAGTGTTCTTTTTAAAGGGACACTGAGTGTATGGCAAAACCACAATATTGTACAGTTATTAGTCTCCAATTAAAAGAAAAAATAAAGGGACAGGGATGGGACATGAGCCCTGGGAGGGGCTGGAAAAGAGGGAAGGTGCTGGCACCCCGAAAAACCCCCTCACCTGTGTGGGCATCAGCTGAGACAGAAAGGCCCGGAGCGGGGCACACTGCAGGTCGGCGGCAGAAGAGAGACCAGCGCAGAGGACCCGGGCTGCCCCGCTGCAGCCCCAGCGCAGCCCCGCGCAGGCCCAGTGCGCTCTTGGGACCTGCCTTGGGCGGGTGGGTGTGTCAGCATCTGTGCTGTTGACTTTGTGTCGACTGCCTGCACTCCCACAGTGGAGGGGGGGCCAGGGGCAGTGCCAGCCACGAAGTCCTCTGTGAGCCCCCCAGCAACAGGGCACCCGCCCAGGCAGGCAGGTCTGGAGAAGGAACACGGGGGTTCTCCCGGTGGGAGAGCCCCAGTCCCACCGGCCTCACACTAGGGGCTTCTGCTCAGCAACCGGGGAAGAGACCCTGCCCTGGAGGGTGGTGGCCACGGCAGGGGAGAGGGGGCTGGCTCAGCACCCAGGCAGCTCTGGCACCATGGCACCCCCCACCCCCCCATCGAGGGGGTGACGGCCTCACTGAGGCAAGAGCAGCAGGCACGCGTCCTGAAAGCAGAGTGAACCCACATGGGCCGCCCAGGGAGGCCGCCAGATTAAAGCAGCCCTCCACGACCACAGAGCACCGCGCCCCCAAACTCAGAGGGAGAGAAACAGGAGGGGAATGAAGAAGCAGGGGAACCATACCCAGCTGAAAGGTCATGAGAATCCCCAAAAGAACAGGCAACAAACCTCTTCCATCTAACAGACGAGGAGCCCAGAAAGGAGATAATGAAAATACTGAAGACATTACAAAGGGCTACTGACAGAAATGCAGATTCCTGTAAGCAGAACTAGAAACAATAAAGAGGAACCAAGAAATATTAGGAGGCTCATTCACTGAGATGAAAGCTGACTTAAAGGCTACAGATAGCAGAAGGAATAATGCCGAAGAATGCATAACTCATCTGGGAGAAGAGTAGAAGTCACCCAATCAGAACAGCAGACAGAAAGTCAAATGAAGAAAAAGAAAGCAATATGAGAGATCCAGGATAATACAAAGCACACCAATCTACATGCAACAGGGGTCCCAGAAAGATGACAAAGGGGACTGAAAATGCATCTGAAGAAATCATGGCTGAAAACGCCCCGAACCTAAAGGAGGAAATAGACATCCAGGTACAGGCAGCACAGCGGGTCCCAAACAAGATAAACCCAGACAGACCTGCACTAGAACACGCACAGTGACAACGGCAGAAGCTAAGGACGGATTCCAAAGACAGCAGGAGAGACAACAGGAGTTGGTTACAGCGAAGCCCCCCAGGGCTGTCAGCTGATCGCTCTACAAACTCACCGCAGACCAGGGGGGTGGCAAGGTGCATTCAAAACCCTGGAAGGGAAAGCCTGCAACCCTGAATCTACAAGCAAGACTATCCTTTAGAAGAAGAAAAAGAGTTCTTCTCATAAGCAGAAACTGAAAGAATGCAGCAAGGTTAAGCCCATCTACTAGGAGACCCTGGAAGGTCTTCTCGAGAAAAGAAGCTCAGGAAAGAGGAAACCACAGCTGTGAAGTCAACCACTTTAAGAAGCCAGGACACAGATGAAAATGTTGTATGTCATAACTTGGTTAAGCGTCTTTGTCAAAAAGCATTATAATCAGATCTCCAATCTTGCCTTCTGAAGTCCTTTATCATTCATAGACAGTTACAGTGACCTGTCCAAAATGCTTCAACTCTAAGAAGAGTCATAGAAAGGACTTTCTGACAAGTACAGGTTTTTGATGACTTTTAAATCATTATGCTGAACCAGGTAAGATATTTTAAAAGTCTAAAGACAACTCTGATTTCATACAGCTGTTAGTAAAAAAGTATACAGGACTGCGTAAACTGATGAAGACAGTTGTGACTTTTTGGTTTTAAGGAAACCTTTCCCCTTAACTTAATTATGATTTACAGCAGTTTGATAAAGTATACCTTTATAACCACAATGGAAATTTTTTTTTTCTCTCTACCTGATCCCTCTAGATACTGGAAACTCCTAGGTTCCTAGCAGCTTTATCGGGTAAATTAGGAAGGACTACTTCCTAACTACTTCCCCTCATCCAAGGTAAGGAGCAGCGGCTGCGCTTTGCTGGAGCAGCCGTGAAGAGATACCCCACGCCCAAGGTAAGAGAAACCCAAGTTAAGAACGGTAGGTGTTGCGAGAGGGCATCAGAGGGCAGACACACTGAAACCATACTCACAGAAAACTAGTCAATCTAATCACACTAGGACCACAGCCTTGTCTAACTCAATGAAACTAAGCCATGCCCATGGGGCCACCCAAGATGGGCAGGTCATGGTGGAGACAGCTGATAGAACGTGGTCCACTGGAGAAGGGAATGGCAAACCACTTCAGTATTCTTGCCTTGAGAACCCCATGAACAGGATGAAAAGGTAAAATGATAGGATACTGAAAGGGGAACTCCCCAGGTCAGTAGGTGCCCAATATTTCTCCACTGGAGATCAGTGGAGAAATAACTCCAGAAAGAATGAAGGGATGGAGCCAAAGCAAAAACAATACCCAGTTGTGGATGTGACTGGTGATAGAAGCAAGGTCCGATGCTGTAAAGAGCAATATTGCATAGGAACCTGGAATGTCAGGTCCATGAATCAAGGCAAATTGGAAGTGGTCAAACAAGAGATGGCAAGAATGAATGTTGACATTCTAGGAATCAGCGAACTGAAATGGACTGGAATGAGTGGATTTAACTCAGATGACCATTATATCTACTACTGCGGGCAGGAATCCCTCAGAAGAAATGGAGTAGCCATCATGGTCAACAAAAGAGTCAAAAATGCAGTACTTGGATGCAATCTCAAAAACGACAGAATGATCTCTGTTCGTTTCCAAGGCAAACCATGCAATATCACAGTAATCCAAGTCTATGCCCCAACCAGTAATGCTAAAGAAGCTGAAGCTGAACGGTTCTATGAAGACCTACAAGACCTTTTAGAACTAACACCCAAAAAAGATGTCCTTTTCATTACAGGGGACTGGAATGCAAAAGTAGGAAGTCAAGAAACACCTGGAGTAACAGGCAAATTTGGCCTTGGAATATGGAATGAAGCAGGGCAAAGACTAATAGAGTTTTGCCAAGAAAATGCACTGGTCATAGCAAACACCCTCTTCCAACAACACAAGAGAAGACTCTATACATGGACATCACCAGATGGTCAACACTGAAATCAGATTGATTATATTCTTTGCAGCCAAAGATGGAGAAACTCTATACAGTCAACAAAAACAAGACCAGGAGCTGACTGTGGCTCAGATCATGAACTCCTTATTGCCAAATTCAGACTGAAATTGAAGAAAGTAGGGAAAACGACTAGACCATTCAGGTATGACCTAAATCAAATCCCTTATGATTATACAGTGGAAGTGAGAAATAGATTTAAGGGCCTAGATCTGATAGATAGAGTGCCTGATGAACTATGGAAGGAGGTTCATGACATTGTACAGGAGACAGGGATTAAGACCATCCCCATGGAAAAGAAATGCAAAAAAGCAAAATGGCTGTCTGAGGAGGCCTTACAAATAGCTGTGAAAAGAAGAGAACCGAAAAGCAAAGGAGAAAAGGAAAGATATAAGCATCTGAATGCAGAGTTCCAAAGAATAGCAAGAAGAGATAAGAAAGCCTTCTTCAGCGATCAATGCAAAGAAATAGAGGAAAACAACAGAATGGGAAAGACTAGAGATCTCATCAAGAAAATTAGAGATACCAAGGGAACATTTCATGCAAAGATGGGCTCGATAAAGGACAGAAATGGTATGGACCTAACAGAAGCAGAAGATATTAAGAAGAGGTGGCAGGAATACACAGAAGAACTGTACAAAAAAGATCTTCACAACCCAGATAATCACGATGGTGTGATCACTCACCTAGAGCCAGACATCCTGGAATGTGAAGTCAAGTGGGCCTTAGAAAGCATCACTATGAACAAAGCTAGTGGAGGTGATGGAATTCCAGTTGAGCTATTTCAAATACTGAAAGATGATGCTGTTAAAGTGCTGCACTCAATATGCCAGCAAATTTGGAAAACTCACTAGTGGCCACAGGACTGGAAAAGGTCAGTTTTCATTCCAATCCCAAAGAAAGGCAATGCCAAAGAATGCTCAAACTACCACACAATTGCACTCATCTCACACGCTAGTAAAGTAATGCTCAAAATTCTCCAAGCCAGTCTTCAGCAATACATGAACCATGAACTTCCAGAGGTTCAAGCTGGTTTTAGAAAAGGCAGAGGAACCAGAGATCAAATTGCCAACATCCGCTGGATCATCAAAAAAGCAAGAGAGTTCCAGAAAAACCTCTATTTCTGCTTTATTGACTATGCCAAAGCTTTTGACTGTGTGGATCACAATAAACTGTGGAAAATTCTGAAAGACATGGGCATACCAGACCACCTGACCTGCCTCTTGAGAAACCTATATGAAGGTCAGGAAGCAACAGTTAGAACTGGACATGGAACAACAGACTGGTTCCAAATAGGAAAAGGAGTACGTCAAGGCTGTATATTGTCACCCTGCTTATTTAACTTCTATGCAGAGTAAATCATGAGAAACGCTGGGCTGGAAGAAGCACAAGCTGGAATCAAGATTGCCGGGAGAAATATCAATAACCTCAGATATGCAGATGACACCACCCTTATGGCAGAAAGTGGAGAAGAACTAAAAAGCCTCTTGATGAAAGTCAAAGTGGAGAGTGAAAAAGTTGGCTTAAAACTCAACATTCAGAAAACGAAGATCATGGCATCTGGTCCCATCACTTCACGGGAAATAGATGGGGAAACAGTGTAAACAGTGTCAGACTTTATTTTTCTGGGCTCCAAAATCACTGCAGATGGTGACTGCAGCCATGAAATTAAAAGAGGCTTACTCCTTGGAAGGAAAGTTATGACCAACCTAGATAGCATATTCAAAAGCAGAGACATTACTTTGCCAACACAGGTTCGTCTAGTCAAGGCTCTGGTTTTTCCTGTGGTCATGTATGGATGTGAGAGTTGGACTGTGAAGAAGGCTGAGTGCGGAAGAATTGATGCTTTTGAACTGTGGTGTTGGAGAAGACTCTTGAGAGTCCCTTGGACTGCAAGGAGATCCAACCAGTCCATTCTGAAGGAGATCAGCCCTGGGATTTCTTTGGTAGGAATGATGCTAAAGCGGAAACTCCAGTACTTTGGCCACCTCATGCGAAGAGTTGACTCATTGGAAAAGACTGATGGTGAGAGGGATTGGGGGCAGGAGGAGAAGGGGACGACAGAGGATGAGATGGCTGGATGGCATCACTGACTCGATGGACGTGAGTCTGAGTGAACTTTGGGAGTTGGTGATGGACAGGGAGGCCTGGCGTGCTGCGATTCATGGGGTCACAGAGTCGGACAGGACTGAGCAACTGATCTGATCTGATCTGATGGTCAATTAACCAGATTCATTTTGTAAACAAACCAATCTTAATTTGGCTGATTTGATAACAATGAGGATAATTTTAGAGCTATGTGTCAATGAATATCAAATTCTGATTCTCTTCATTGAAGTCTGCATGTATTGTCTAAGTCTCACTTCTCAGACAGTTCCTTGTTGCCATGGTGTGTGTGTGTGTGTGTGTGTGTGTGTGTTAGTCACTCAGGCATGTCCAACTCTTTGTGACCCTATGGACTGTAGCCCGCCAGGCTCCTCTGTCCATGGAGTTCTCTAGGCAAGAATACTGGAGTGGGTTGCCATGCCCTCCTCCAGGAGATCTTTCTGACCCAGGGATTGAACTTGGTCTCCTGCATTCCGGGTGGATTCTTTACCATCTGAGCCACCATGGAAGCCTGTTGTCATGTTACATAATTGTAAAGTTTAATTGAATTATTAAGAAGGACACTCAAGTTTATTTCTCAAGCTTATCGCAGCCATCTACCTTTGGGTAAATATCAGTTGCCCCATGACCCACGGCCAGAGATGATACATTCTAGAAGAACCACCGCTTAAATATGTCAAGAGATTAACTTGGGATAAGGCCTTGTTGATTGCCCTGCTGTGGATGAGAATGGCTCCCAGAAGACTTAAATAAGCCCCTTTGAAATACTGCGGGCCAGTCCCAGTGTCCGCCCAGTGGGAGAGCCTGTAACTGCTCTGAAGACCTAACCGTTGCTGACGGCACTGAACTCTGGGCACTGTACCAACCTCTGTGCATCAGTTTGCCTACTACACGTCTGTCTGTCCAACTGAGGGAGGCCTACATCCCTTCTGACCTGGAGACCAAGTCGCCCTGAAAAGCCTAGAGAAATCAAAGTGCCTGAGCACGAGCTGACTGCAATGTGGGCAGGACCACATTACATACACATCACCTACCCACACTCACCTGTCAGGGCAGCTGGGGTAAAGCCGTGAGTTCATCACATGCTGATTAAAACAGCACCACGTCCTCAGAAAATGGCCCAGCTCCTGAGAGGCCTGGAGAGCAGTGGGTCTGTGAACCCCTGGAAGGCTGGAGACTGCTCTTCAAAAAGCTAAGTATTGAGACTGCGGTTCACTGCAGCTGGAGAACGGCGAGTCAGCTACTTATTGAATCTTGTTCAACCGAATAACACAGGCATCTAGTGTGGTTACGACACTCAGAAAGTTAAAATTAATAGCTCTGTGTAGGAACTGGAACCAGAAGCCCAAGTCCAGTGATAAATTAGGGAACAAAAGGGCTAAAGGGTTTCCTCAGGTTACAATAATTGTAGATAAAGAATGAACGAGAACCGTACCATTTACTAAAGATTCTAAGGAATACTGCCCGCTGAAGGCTCGTCGGTCCCTTCTGTGATGACCCAGCACTGCCGCTGTCCAGCAGGAAGAAGCCAGGCAGCCGCTGTGCGTTTCCCACCAGACTACGGAAGGGGCACTGACAAGGGGAACAGTGGGAAGAAGAACGGGTGTGAGCCCTTAACAGGTCTCTTTTTAACCTTTGTATTCTGCTGCTTTTGCTACAAGTTAATCACTAAGGAGACGCTGCCTATCGCTTAAAGTGTACATAAATGGTCTATCTCAGGGAGCCCTGCTCCCGTGCCTGAATGTTAAACTAAAATGTTTTGTTCAGCTCACAGGGAGCACCTTGGCCCAGCCCGCCTGTGCATGGCTGCAAGAAAGAAGAAAGTAACACATCCCTGCCTGGAGTCTGGCCAACACCAGGAGATATTTCTAACAAAACGAACACTGCTAGCTAAATTATTTATGTATTGCCTGTTTTACAAAATTGTTTCTTGTATTAGCAAATGTGTGACTGAGCCTCTGATAAAAATAACGATGAGCAGGTGACCTGATACCAAGTTCTATAAAGACCACCGCCCGTAACAGCGCAACTCTAGCTACAGGGAGGAGCAGCAAGAGGGAGCGTTCTCCCGGGACCGTAACAGTAAGAGAGCTGCTCCAAGACTTTCTTTCTGGCTGCTTTTAATAAGGCCTAGTGCAGAAACAGCAAAAGCCTAGCAAGGAAACCCACGCCTGACCTAAGAAGGAGCATTCCTAACACTGTGGGAGGACACGAGCACGAAATGCTTCCCAAGCCACGGGCGAGTTGCGGACCCTGAGGCAGCACCGCGCCGGCCCTTCCAGGACCGAGTCGGCAGCCAGGACAGCGCTGCCTTCGACTCCTCCGCCAGGAGCCAGGGTGCAGGTCGGGCGCAGGCACCCAGCGCTCTGAGGGGCTGGCGGAACAGACCTTCAGGCGGCCAGAGCTTTCAGGAAGCGGTCTGAAGACCCCGGTTCTTGCATCTCCTCGGGGAATCTCGGCGCTGACACGTACCGGGCAGCCGCTGTGGATTGAGTTCAGACGCGCTCCCTCACGGCCGGGAGCCCGGCCTCTCCGGGCTGCGCGGGACCCGCTCTCAGAGCAGCGCCTGCCGCTGCCAGGGCCTGTGGCTTTCCTCCAGGTGGGTTAACCTCCCTAGCGGAAACCTGCCTGTTTCCCCGTCCCGACCTGTCCTGCACGCGGTGGAGGCGCCTCGGATAACGGGCCGCGCCTGAGCCGCCCCGGGGAGCGCGCCCTCCGCGCCGCTGCCCAGCGCCTCTCGGGGCGCCTGGCTCCCGGGCTCCACGGTGCGGGGCCTTCTCCCTGGGTGGGCGACGGGAGCCGCCCGATGACTGAGGGCGCCGCCCGAGCCTCCTGGATGCCAAGGACGGACCGTGCCGCCGCCCTGTCCCCGCCGCCCGCCAGTCAGGGCCGCGCGGCAGCCGACCTGGGCGCCGCGACCACCTGCCACCCCAGACCTGCCACGGCGCTTTGCTGAAACCTTCAGAGAGCTGGGGGCTTTAGGGCGCCGGCCACGCATCTCCGCGTGGCCTGACAACACGCCTCTCTGCTCGGCCTCTGATGCTTCCGTGCTGTTTGCCCTCTGTGCCCTGGGCATGCGCACATGCGGGCACTAACTCCACTCCCCTGTGAGGTGAGGCTGCCTCTGGCCTAGAGAGAGAGGAGAGCAGGCCCCGGCCAGGAGAGACGGCCACCCCCAGCGGGCCTCACCCCGCGAGGCGCTGCACCCGGCATGCTGATGCTCACAGGGCCTCAGCTTCCCTGTCACTCTGCAAGTCTCCACGAGCTCAGGTCCCCTGAGCACATTCTGGGGTCATGCACGCTGGTCTGGAGTCCACTTCCGTCCTCCTCAAACATTTCTGCAACGAAAACCCAAGACTGAACTTGTCAAACCTTCACCTAATGACTGGGAAACAAAAGCCAGCTTGACAGGAAGTTACAGCTCCTTTACTGTTATTTAACTGGAATATTAATAGTATGTGGTCACAAACAGAGTGCGTTTTAGTAAGTAACCTGTGGGGTGATGCAAGGCTCATAAAGAAACTGAATGCACTTCAATCCGGTATTTCACGGGTATTCAAGATCACAAGCAAACTTGTAAGCCTCCTTTAAGAGGGCTACAGAAACTAACACCTTCTGTCTCTTACACCCACAACTCAGAAGGACTGTGAGCATAATTACAGTCCAAGATCTGAAACCACAAAGTCTATGATGTTTCAAAACTTAGGCAGGTAGGCATGCCTACCAACAAAGTCTGCTGGGGAACAACAGTAACCGTTTACTGAGTGACTACTGAGCCCCAGACAGTGAGCCAAGCCCTTCACAGAGATTATTCTCAGGACAGTCGCTCAATTCTGCAAGACAGGTGCAATTACCATCCCCATTTCACAGCTGAGGAAACAGTTTAGAGAGATGGCGGGCCTTGCCCGAGGGCAGGGTCGACATGGAAACTTTAAATACTTAAGTACACACAACCGGTGTGTGTGTGTGTGTGTGTGTGTGTTTTCTCTTCAGATAAACTAAACCAGAGTCCAAACTACAGGCAGTGGAGCCCACAAGGTACAGGTGAGACTTTAAAGCCAACAGTGGGGAGCAGTGACAGCATTTTTACGCTCAGCATTTCACCAGTGATGGAGACAGTCCACTTTCCCTGTGGTTAAATGCAGGGGCAGAAGTCTAGATTTCAGGTTTGTAGAGCGGCAGAAGACTAGGCATCAGAGCGAATGGAATCCTGGCTACTGGTTCTGAGCCGCCACCTACCACATTCTGATGGAGCTCTGCCAGGGGTCGCAGGGGCAGGAAGGCCCCCTCCTCAGCTCATCAGGCCTTCTTACCACTAAGGTCTCAATAAACCTTCCACTTAGAAAAGACCCCCCGACCATCACCACCCAAGGCTGGAGCAATGGGGATGGGGGCACGAGCTTCCACAGGAAAAGCTTTCTTTCAAATATTCCACTATTTTCTGGGGACGCAGCTCCTAATCCCTGACCTCACTCAGTTGTGTCCTGAATATGCAGGACCCACGGGTCGATCTGGGACAGCCCTCCGCCCACCCCATGACACTGTCCCCCGCCTTCCGGCCAATATTTTGGCTCTTTTGTCACATTTAACTGTTACTCTTCAGTGTTACAACTGTTGTGCTCCACAGATTGTATAGAAGTTAACCAATTAAAAACTTAAATGTAAGGTTCAGCTGAGTTTTAATTGAGAACAAATGCTTTTCTCCAGAGCAACAGCTTCCCACTTCATCTGACACAGGCGGAAGGTGGTGCTCCCAGGCAGCCCAGGGACGTGTGAAGTCTGAGCTGAGCCCCAGCAGGTCAGGGGCTGCGCCTTCCATGTGGGGCCCTGCGGCACCCGCAGATGGCGCTCGAGGCCACTGTAGGGACCTGGCTTCTACGCCACGAAGCCCTCGAGTTGCAACTGCGACCGCCCTCCCTGCTACCAGGGAAAGGAGAGGCACCCACCTGCACAGGGATGGGACGACGGTCTTGGGAGCGGTCAGCAGGGTCTCCAGGTCGCAGAGCTGAGTCCAGCCACACAGAGAGAGGAGGTCAGGGGATTCCAGGCAGAGGACAAGGGCCAGAGAGGACATGGGGCCAAGGTGAAGGTGGGAGAGACGGACAGGGCCAGGGTGGGAGCCGGAGGACGCTGGGGCGCCAGGACACGCTTCATGTGAGCACTGCCCTCGCCCCAGGCATCTTCCAAGCACACCTCTGCATAATTAAATGTTAGCTGAGTAACCCCAGATTCCACATCAGTGGGATCCAAATGTCCGAGGTGCCACTGTGTTCTGATGGGTCAGGAAGGGCGGCCTGCCCAGCAACAAGCACTACAGTAGTTTGATTTAGAGCTTTTCCCGAAAACAGACAACACAATCGATTACCTATAATACGAGAAGTAACTGCAGGGGCTTAGCATCAGGAAAGGAGTGGAGCACAGACTGTCTGATTTTCAGAAACCAGTGTTGTCCTTCAGGGCTTCCAGGTAAACCTGCACCTCAGGTGAACACAAACCAAGATCAATGTCTTACCACAAACCTCTGAAGGGTCACCAAGAAAAGAGAGACGCAGAATAAAAGAAAACCAGTACCCCAGGAACACAAAACGCCGCAAGAGAAGACCACAAAAACTGTATGCCAGCAAATTCAACAACCCTAAAAGGAAACCAGTACCCCAGGAACACAAAACGCCAAAGAGAAGACCACGAAAACTGTATGCTGGCAAATTCAACAACCCAGAAGAAATGGAGAAGTTCCTAGAAACACACATCCCACCAAAATGGAGTAAGAAGAAACTGATAATTTAAACACACCAATCATTGCAAGCAAAACAGAATCACTACTTTAAAAAACTCCCTAAAAACAAAAGTTCAGGACCCGATGGCTTCACAGGCAAATTCCACCAAACATACAAAAAAGGACTTATATTGATTCTCCTCAAACTCCTGCAAAAGACTGAAGAAGAGAGAATACTCCCAAAGACATTCTATGAAGCCATCATCACCCTGATACCAAAACCAGAGGACACTGCAAAAAGCAATGAAATTACAGGCCAATGTCTTTGAAGAATATAAATGCAAAAATTCTTAAACAAAATATTAGCAAATCCAACAACAGATAAAAAGGCCTACCTGGATTCATCTTAAGTTCACAAGGATGGTTCAACATACACAAGTCAACCAGTGTGATAAAGCACATCAACAAAAGAAAAGATGGAAACCACACGATCGTCTCAGTGACGCAGCTGACAGAATTCAACATCCGTTCATGATAAAAACTCTTACCAGAGCGGCCGTAGAGGGAACGTAGCTCAACATAATAAAAGCTACTTATGCCAAGCCCGCATCCATATAATACTCGACAATGAAAAGCTGCAAGGCTTCCTGCTAAAATCTGAAACAAGACAAGGAGCCCCACTCTCACCACTTCTATTAAACGCAGTATTGGAGTCCTAGATACAGCAATCAGACAAGAAAAAGAAACCAAAGGCATCCAAGTCAGCAGGGAAACAGCAGAGCAGCCACGGTGTGCAGATAACAGGACGCTGTATAGAAGCCTCTAGACTCCACACAGAACTACTATCAAAACGAGAACTGGTGAAGGATTCAGCAGAGCAGCAGGATGCAAGATTCACATACAGAAACCAACTGCATTTCTTTGCACTAACGATGAAGTATCAGAAAGGGGATGTAAACAATTTCTTTCAAAAACACAACCAGAAAATATAAATAATACTTAGGAATAAACTACAAAGCTCCGGCTATCAAGAAAGCACAGTATGGGCACAAAAACAGAAACATGGGTCAGTGGAGTAGAACACAGACCCCAGAAATAAGCCCACACACACAGCCCAGTACTCCTCAACCAAGGAGGTGTGGAGGACAGACAGTCTCTTCAGCAAGTGGTGCTGGGGGAGCTGGGCCACCACATGCACATCAGTGAAGCCAGAACCCAACTTCATATTCTTCACAGAAATAAACTCAGAGTGGCTTAAAGACTTAAGATATGACGCCAGAAGACTCTTACAAGAGAAGACAGGAAAAGCATCCTCTGACATAAATCACACCCATGTTTTCTCAGGTCAGTCTCCCAAGGCAATAGAAAGAAAAGTAAACAAATGGAACCTAACAAAACTCAGAAACTTCCGTCCAGCAAAGGGAACCATAAACAAAATGAGAAGATAACCTACAGGCTAGGAGAAGATATTGGCAAATGGTGCGATCCACAAACGGCTAATTTCCAAATATACAAATAGCTCCTTCCACTCAACAACAAGAAAACCAACACCCCGGCTGAAAACTGGGCAGAAGACCTAAACAGACATTTCCCATGACATACAGATGCCCAGCGGGCACACGAAAAGGCGTTCAACGCAGCTCATTATTAGAAAAATGCAAATCAAAACTGTAATGAGGTATGCCACCTGACACCAGGCAGAATGACCACCATTAAAATATTTAAAAACAAGAGATGCTGGAGAGGGCGTGGAGGAAAGTGAACCCTCCTATGCTGTTAGAGGAAACCTTGGTTGGTACAGCCACTTGAGAAACAGTATGGAGGTTCCTCAAAAACTAAAAAATAGAATTAGCATATGATCTAGCTGGAGAAGGCAATGGCACCCCACTCCAGTACTCTTGCCTGGAAAATCCCATGGGCAGAGGAGCCTGGTGGGCTGCAGTGCATGGGGTCGCTAAGAGTCAGACACGACTGAGCAACTTCACTTTCACTTTTCACTTTCCTGCATTGGAGAAGGAAATGGCAACCCACTCCAGTGTTCTTGCCTGGAGAATCCCAGGGACGGGGGAGCCTGGTGGGCTGCCGTCTATGGGGTCACACAGAGTCGGACACGACTGAAGCGACTTAGCAGCAGCAGCAGCAGCAGCAGCAGCAGCATGATCTAGCAATCCCACTCCTGGACATATATCTGAATAAAACTGCAATTCAGAAAGACACATGCACCGCTCTGCTCACAGCAGCAGTATTCACAGTGACCAAGAGACAGAAACAACCCGAGTGCCCACCAACACAGGAGTGGGGAAAGGAAATCACACGCACCAAGCGCAGCACGCTGCAGCCACGACAAAGAAGCGAGCACTGCCGCCTGCCGCTTCACGGGCGGACTGAGAGACTGTCATTCCACGTAAAGCCGGCCAGAGAAAGACGGAAAGCACCCGCTATCACTCACACGTGGGATCCGAAACATGACTCAAACGGACAGTCTACGAGACGGAAACAGACTCACGGACACAGACGACAGACTTGCGGCTGCGAGGGGAGGGGCTGGGGGGCGGGGCCGGGGGGCCAAGTACTAACACAGGACGGGGCAAGAGCAGGGCCCCACCGCCAAACACGGGGGCTACATCAGTGTCCCGAGATAGACCGCAGTGGAAAAGAATGTGAAAGAAAACGTGTGTGTGTGCATACACACACACACACACACACACACACATATACACACACGCAACTGAAGCACTTTTCTGTACAGCAGAAGTTAATACAACATTGTCAATCAATTACAAACATATAAATAACATCTCAGAGATAATGTCTTACTGATGCAAAAACCATTTGGTTTAATTATTTATTTTTGGCAGAAGTCTTACGCTCCTAAAGAGAACAAATCTCTAATTACTTTCAGCCTTTGTTTTTGGTCTTTCCCTGAGAGTGGAGTGAGAGTTAGGGAGCGCTCTCTTGGCAGTAGTTCTTCTGGAAAACATCTTGGGTTGGAACAAGCTTCACTGAGGTGCACGCGAGGACACATGAAATCCAACGCGATTTTGGCCTAGATTAGTAACAGTTTTCAGACTCGGGCAAAATCAGACCTCCAAGTCTCATTCTGGGAGGATTAGCTCACCAGGCATCTGAAGTGTGGGGGGCTCCTGGCCGCCCCATCCTATGAAGAACACTGACGAGCCGGAGCCTTCAGGAGATGGAGGGACCCGATGGGGAAGGGACCAAGAGCCATGTCAGCCTGAATCCGGGGTCTGAGAGAGGACTCTCGGTCCCCGAATGTCTGCGGGGCACTGAGGAGGGGGCGCGTGCGTCCGGGCTGCTTTGCGAGCAGCCGTCATCGACAAGGAGAGTCGGAGACGCGGACGCTACACTCTGCGCAGCAGCGGGGAGCCGTAGCCTCGTGGGGCCACCGCCTTCTGCCCGCACCCAGGCCTGCGGCACCGTCCACCGAGGGGCTCCCCTTCCCCAAAGCAGAGAAGAACCACAGCGAGGAGGGTGGTGAGGCATGACTGTGGAAAGGTCAGCTCCCATACCCGCCATGCGTGCAACAGCGGGCTGAAGAGCCCCACCACAGAGGCCGTCACACAGGAGGGGAAGTTCTGAGCGAAGGCGCCCCAGCCTGGGGCTCTGGCTCAGGGAAGGCTCCACCAGAACATCAAGGGGTTCAATCACAGGAGGTCCCTAAGGCTGAGGGATGCAGAAACTGCGTTCCCGGAGGGCACACACAGGTGTCATGGGCACCAGGACCCGGGGAAAGCAGCAGCCTCACGGGAGCCTGAGCCAGACCTGGCTGCTGGGATGGCAGGCCCTCCCATGGAGGGGGGCAGGTGCAGCTCAGGGCAGGGACAGACACAGGGGGCAGAGCTCCGGGCGGTACTCCCTGCTGTGAGCCCTCCTGCGGACAGGCTTTTCTCATCAGGACCTGGCCCAACCCAGCAGCTGCCAGACACCTCAGGCCGAACAACCAACAGACGGGAACACAGCCCTGCCCATCAGGAGATGCTGCTCAAAGTCTGCCCAGTCCACTGCTGCCCACTCAACACAACCCTTGATACAACCCTGCCCACCAGAGGCGCAAGACCCAGCTCCAGCCATCAGCGGGCAGGACCCAGGCCCCCTCACTGAGGCCTGCACACGCCTCGGGACCAGCCTCGCCCAAGGGGCAGACACGGCAGCCTGCAGCCAGATCAGAAACCACACTCACAGAAAGTCAGACAAGATGGGATGGTGAAGACTACTTCCCCGAGGAAGGAACAAGATAAAACCCCAGAAGAACAACTAAGTGAATTAGAGACAGGCAACATACCTGAAAAATAATTCAGAGGAATGATAGCAAAGATGATCCAAGATCTCAGAGACGGAAAGGAGACGCAGAGCAAGAAGACACAGAAATGTTTAACGAGGAGCTGGAGACCAAACGAATAAGCCAACAGACAGGAACAATACAATATCTGACATGAAAGAAACACTAGAAGGGATCAAGAGCAGATAACTGAGGTAGAAGAATGAATAACTAAGTCGAAAGACAGAATGGTGGGAATAACTGCCAAGGAACGAAATAAAGAAGAAAGAGTGAAAAGAAATTAACACAGTCCAAGAGAACTCTGCAACATTAAATGCATATTTGCATTATGGGAATCCCAGAAGGAGAAGAGAGGGAAAGGACCTGAGAAAATATTTCAAGAGATAATAGTTGAAAACTTTCTTAATGTGGAAAAGGAAACAGTGACCGAAGTCGAGGAAGTGCAGAGAGTCCCAGGCAGGGTAAACCCAAGGAGGAACATGCCAAGACACTCGGTAATCAAACTGACAATTAAAGACAAAGATTAAAGGCAGCAAGGGAAATGCAGTCTATAACATACAAGGGAATTCTCATAACGTTATCAGCTGATTTTTCAGCAGGAATTCTGCAGGCAGTTGGCACAATATATTTAAAGTGATGAAAAGGAAGAACCAAGAATACTGAGCAAGGCTCTCAGTCACATTTGGTGGAGAAATAAAAAGTTATGGAAAAGCAAAAGCTGAGAGAACGCGTCACCACTAGACCAGCGTTGCAGCAAATGCTGGAAGATCCTCTCCAGGAGAAAAGAAAAGGCCACAGTAGAAAAAAGAAAATTACAAATGGGAAGCTCACCGATAAAGGCAAACGTAAAGTGGAGGTTGAAGATCATCGGCACACAAATACGACGTCAAAACCAGCAAGCGTGAGACGAGGAGGGCACAGACACGGGGCACTGGGGTGTGTCTGAAGTGAAAAGACCAGCAGCTTAACACTACCTTGTTTATTCACAGGCTGCTATATTGAGCCTCAGAGTGACTGCAGATTGAAAATCTACAACAGATACAAGAAAGAAGAAGGAATCCAAACACACAGTAAAGTTAGTCATCACATCACAAGAGAAGAGAACACAAGAGGAAGAAAAGGACTCACAGAACAAATTCAAAACAAGCAACCAAGTGGCAATAAACATACAGGTCAGTAATTACCTTAAACGTAAATGGATAAAATGCTCCAATGAAAAGACTGCTGAACGGATACACAAACAAGACCCATATATATGCTGTCTACAGAGACCCACTTGTTCAGACCTAGGGACACATACAGACCGAGAGCGAGGGGATGGGAAAAGGAATTCTATGGGAATGGAAATCAGAAGAAAGCTGGACTAACAATACTCATATCAGATGAAAGCAACCTCAAAATAAAAACTGTTAGACAAAGGAGGACCCTACACGACAAAGGCATCTGAGACAAAGATAAAACAACTGTGAATATACATGCAGCTGACGTGCGAGGACCGCAGCGCGCGAGGCAAACGTGAATATACATGCAGCTGACGTGCAAGGACCGCAGCACGCGAGGCAAATGTGAATATACATGCAGCTGACGTGCGAGGACCGCAGCGCGCGAGGCAAACGTGAATATACATGCAGCTGACGTGCAAGGACCGCAGCACGCGAGGCAAATGTGAATATACATGCAGCTGACGTGCGAGGACCGCAGCGCGCGAGGCAAACGCTCACGGCCGTGAGGGAGAAACCGGGAGCAGCAGTGCAGTGGGGACCTCGACACCCCCGTGCACCAGTGGAGAGACCGCCAGACGGAGAATCAGTAAGGAAACGCAGGCCTGAGGTGAACACTGGGCCAGGCAGAGTTAATTGACATTTTCTGAGCATTTTATCCAAAAGTAGCAGAATACACAATCTTTTCAAGTGCACATGGAATATTCTGCAGGACTGACCACAAGCAGGGTCACAAAGGGAACGTCAGTAAATTTAAGAGAACTATCGTATCAAGCGTCCTTTTCAACCACAACACTACACAATCAGGAGTCAACTGTAAGAAAAAACCTTTTTCTCCACACCCTCTCCAGCATTTATTATTTGTAGACTTTTGGATCGCAGCCATTTTGATGAGGTGGATGAAACTGGAGCCTATTATACAGAGTGAAGTAAGCCAGAAGGAAAAACACCAATACAGTATACTAACGCATATATATGGAATAGAAAGATGGTAACAATAACCCGGTGTATGAGACAGCAAAAGAGACACTGATGTATAGAACAGTCTTATGGACTCTATGGGAGAGGGAGAGGGTGGGAAGATTTGGGAGAATGGCATTGAAACATGTAAAATATCATGTATGAAATGAGTCGCCAGTCCAGGTTCGATGCACGATACTGGATGCTTGGGGCTAGTGCACTGGGACGACCCAGAGGGAGGGTATGGGGAGGGAGGAGGGAGGAGGGTTCAGGGTGGGGAACACATGTATACCTGTGGCGGATTCATTTTGATATTTGGCAAAACTAATACAATTATGTAAAGTTTAAAAATAAAATTAAATTAAAAAAAAAAAGAAAAAAACCTTTGTGTCTGTGTTGCAAAAACAGAAACACATGGAGCCTAAACAATATGCTACAAAACAGCCAGGTCACTAAAGAATCAGGAGTAAATAAAACACCTACAGATAAACGAATGAAAGTGTGATGATCTAAGACCTACGGGGCACGGAAAAATCAGTGCTAAGAGGGAAATTTATAGCAATACAATCTTACTTTAGAAAACAAGAATAATCTCAAACTACCTAACCTATACCTAAAGCACCTAGAGAAAGATGCAGAAACAAAACCCAAAATTAGTAAAGGAAAAAACTCATAAAGATCAGAGCAGTAGTAGATGAAACAGGGATGAAGAAATCAATAGAAAAGATCAATGAAATTAAAAGCTGGTTCTTTGAAAAGATAAAAAAAATTGGTAAGCGTTTAGGTCTCAAGTCAAAAAAATTAGAAATGAAAAAGAAGTTATAAGCAACACCACAGAAATAGAAAGGATTGTAAGAGACTGCTACAAGCAACTATATACAATAAAATGGACAACCGGGAAGAAACAGACAAGTGCTCAACACGGCACAGTCTTCCAGGAGACGGAAGGGAAGAAACAGCAAATATGAACAGACCGATCACAAGCGATGAATTGAAACTGTGAATTAAAAAAATTCCAACAAACACAAGTTCAGAACCAGATGGCCTCAGGGGCAAATTCTATCAGACGTTTAAAGAAGAGTTAACCTGTCCTTCTGAAACTATTCCAAAAATTTCAGAGAAAGGAACACTCCCAAGTTCATTCTATGAGGCCACCATCACTCTGATACAAAACCCAGACAAAGATATCACAAAAAAGAAAATTACAGGCCAATTCACTGATGAACATGAATGCAAAAATCCTCAGAAGAAATCCTAGCAAACTGAGGACTCCAACAGTCCACTAAAAATTATACACCCTGATCAAGTAGGGATCTGTCCCAGGGAAGCAAGGATTCTTCAGTATTTGCAAATCATCAGTGTGATATACCACATTATCAAACTGAAGAATAAAAATCATATGATAATCTCAGTAGTCGCATAAAAAGCTTTTGACAAAATTCAATACCCATTTATGATTAACACTATCCGGAAAGTGGGCACAGAACGAACCCACCTCAACATAAAAAAATCCAAATGTGATATCGTTCTCAACGGTGGGAAGCTGGACGCACCTTCCCTGAGATAAGGAGCAAGGCACGGACATCCTCTGTCACTGCTCACACTCAACACGGTTTTGGGAGTCCTATCATGGCAATCAGAGAAGGAAAAAATAAACAAAAGGAATCAAACTTGGAAAAGAAGTTAAAATATCTCTATTTGCAGATGACATGATACTATACACAGAAAATCCTAAAGATGCCACCAGAAAACTACTGGAGCGCATCAGTGAATTCAGTACAGTTGCAGGATATAAAATTAATACACAGAAAGCTACTGCATTTCTGTACACCAACAACACAAAATCAAAATCAGAAATACAGGTTAAAGAAACAATCCCATTTACTATCTAATAAAAAAGAATAAAATATCTAGGAATAAAGAGGCAAAAGGTCAGTACACAGAAAACTAAGATACGGATGAAAGAAACCGAAGACAACACAGACAAATGGGGGAGATGCACCATGTTCTTGGACTGAAGAATCAATGCTGAAAACCAGTATCTGCCCAGCGCAATCTACAGATCCAATGCAATCTCTGTCAAATCACCAATGGCATTTCCCACAGAATCAGAACAAAAAACTGTACAATTTGTGTGGAAATACAAAAGACTCCAAACAATCAAAGCAATCTTGAGAAAGAAAAATGGAGCTGGAGGAATCACGCTCCCTGACTTCAGACTATGCTACATAAATACAGTAATCAAGACAGTATGTACTGATTCAAAAACAGAAATGTAGATCAATGGAACAGGATCTAGAAAGCCCAGAGGTAAACCCAGGCACCGTGGTCACCTCAGCTACGGAAAAGGAGGCAAGAAAATAGACTGGTGAAAAGGCAGTCTCTTCAGTAAGGGTGCAGTGAAAACTGGACTGCTGCACACCCAGAATGAAATTAGAATATTCTTTACAAAAAATACATAAAAGCATACATAAAAATAAACTCAGAATGAATTAAAGAACTATATGTAAGACCAGAGACTACAAAACGCTTAGAGGAAAACAGGCGCAACACGGATATAAATTGCAGCAATATCTGTCTTCTACAGGAATGAAAAGAAGAAGAAAAATAAACAAAGGGGAATTAATTAAAGTCAAAAGCTTTTGCACAGACAAGGAAATGACAAAAACAACATAGGAGAAAGTATTTGTAAACAATGTGACTGACAAGAGCTTAATTTCCAAAATTTACAAACCGCTCATGAAGCTCAAATATATATATATATATATATATATAAGTAACAATAAAAAAATGGGCAGAAGACCTAAGTAGACACTTCACTTCTCCAAAGAAGAAATAGAACTGGCCAAGAGGCACATAAAAGGATGTTCAACATCGTTAATTATTAGAGAAATGCAATCAAAACTGCCATGAGGTATCACCTCACACCCCTCAGAACGGCCATCATCAAGAAGTCTGCAACAGTAAATGTTGGAGAGGGTGTTGGAGAAAGGGGACCCTCCCCCACTGTCGGGAATGTAAGTTGGTACAACCGCTATGGAGAACAGTAGGGAGGTTCCTTAAGAAACTGTAAAAAGAGCTACAATACGATCCAGCAATCCCACTGCTGGACATGTATCTGGAGAAAAACATGGTTGAAAAGGATACATGCGTCCCAGCTGTTCACTGCAGTGCTGCTTCCAACAGCCAGACCATGGAAGCACCTGAAATGCGCACTGACAGCTGAATGGCTGAGGAAGACGTGGTACAGATATCCTGGGATGTTCAGTTCAGTTGAGTCGCTCAGTCGTGTCTGACTCTTTGTGACCGCATGGACTGTAGCACGCCAGGCCTCCCTGTCCATCACCAACTCCGGGTGCTTGCTCAAACTCATGTCCATCAAGTCGGTGATGCCATCCAACCATCTCATCCTCTGTCGTCCCCTTCTCCTCCCACTTTCAATCTTTCCCAGCATCAGGGTCTTTTCCAGTGAGTCAGCTCTTCGCATCAGGTGGCCAAAGTATTGGAGCTTCAGCTTCAGCATCAGTCCTTCCAATGAACACCCAGACTGATCTCCTTTAGGATGGACTGGTTGGATCTCCTTGCAGTCCAAGGGACTCTCAGGAGTCTCTTCCAACACCACAGTTCAAAAGCATCAATTCTTTAGCACTTAGCTTTCTTTATAGTCCAACTCTCACATCCGTACATGACCACAGGAAAAACCATAGCCTGGACTTGACGGACCTTTGTCAGCAAAGTAATGTCTCTGCTTTTTAATAAGCCGTCTAGGTTGGTCATAACTTTCCTTCCAAGGAGCAAGTGTCTTTAATTTCATGGCTGCAGTCACCATGTGCAGTGATTTTGGAGCCCTCCAAAACAAAATCTCTTACTGTTTCCACTGTTTCCCCATCTATTTTCCATGAAGTGATGGGACCAGATGCCATGATCTTAATTTTCTGAATGTTAAGTTTTAAGCCAACTTTTTCACTCTCCTCTTTCACTTTCATCAAGAGGTTCTTTAGTTCTTCTTCGCTTTCTGCCATAAAGTGATGTCATCTGTGTAGCGGAGGTTATTGATATTTCTTCTGGCAATCTTGGTTCTTGAGTAAGGGGATATTACTCAGCCATTAATAAGAATGAAACAATGCCATTTGCAACAACATGAATGGACCTGGAGAGTATCACACTATAGGGATTAAGTCAGACAGAGTAAGACAAATATATGACATCACTTATATGCAGAATCTAAAAACATGATACAAATGAACTTATTTACCAAATAGAGACAAACTCACAGACTTAGAAGACAAACTTGCTGTTACCAAAGGGAAAACGTTGGGGGGAGGATAAACGGGGTTTGGGGCTGACATGTACTCACTGCATATTGAAAACAGATAACCAGCAAGGGTCTACTGTGTAGCACAGGGAGCTGTACTCAATATTCTGCAATAACCGAAGCTGGGAAAAGAATTCTGAAAAGACTAGATATACATGTGTAACTGAGTCACTCTGCTGTACACTTGAAACTAACACAACACTATAAACCAACTATACTCCAATAGAAAATAAAAACGTAAGGTGTTACAGAACCTCCTCCCACATCTGTGACGAAACGAGCAGAAAGAGTAAAAGTGGAAAACAAACACGCGAACATGAGCAGCCACCCCAGAGACCAGAGCGTGACAGGATTTAGTAAATGTCTAAAACCCACAGAACTCATACTGGTAATCCATAAAAATGCTGAAAATTCTAACAGTCAGCCGACCTGGAGAGATACAAACTGTCTTTCTCGTTTTACTTCTGTTTGATGAAGGAGAAGAGGGGAAGGGAAGCAGGAGGTGACATGGGACAGTTAGGGATGGGGCTGACACAAAACTAGAAAACCAGACACAATGTACAAAGCAATGATTTTTAGAAAGTGCAAGACAGGGAGCCCTGGGAGAGCAGGTCCAGACGCAAGGTCAATGCAAGGGGAGCTTCCCAATCGAGCCCAGCAGTCTGCTCCCGAGCTCAGGGAGGCGAGGTGCCGTCAAGGGTAACAGAGAAGGAGGGAGGGACACAGCAGCAACTGGAAATACACATGTCCAAGGAGGGAGAGGACGCCACGAGCACAGAAGGGAGAGCGGGAAAGTGGAATCAAGACCCCACTGGACAGGGTCGGCGGCAGATGAGGTGCTGTGGAGGATACAGCAATATTGCTTGAAGACGCAACTCTAGAAACTATAGAAAAAGAAACGAGCTGCGAGGCCTCAGTCAAATGAGCAGTCACTGTGACTTGTGGGACAACATCAAACAGCACATCCGCACACACGAGTCACCGGGGGAGGCGGCAAAGGGCAAAACGGAAACAGATTTAAAGAAACAGTGGCTGAAATGTTGCCAAATTTGATGAAAACTATAAACCCACAGATAGAAAACTCTTGAAGAAGTCTAAGCAGAAAAAACAAAGCCACACTAAGACCCATCATGACCTCTTTAAAAATCTAAAAAAAGTAAAGACCCAACAAAAAGATGCTCAAACTCTATATATACACTCACTGGCTCACCAAATTGACGGTATCGAGTGTTGACAAAGGTGTGGGATGACTGCAACTCCCGTAACACTGCTGGGGGGATTCTCTATGGAACGGTTCATAAAGCACGTGGCAATTTCCTACAAAATCTGACACACCCACAGTTACCAAGTGAGCAATTCCACTCACAGAAAACAGAAACTGTATGTTCACCCAAAGACTTGCATGTGGATGTTCACTGCAGCTGTATACATAATATGTGAAAACTAGAAGTAATCCAAATGTCCCCCACCAGTGAATGGACACAGTGTGGCACACCCAGAGGACAGAACACTATTTATTAGGAAAAAGGAACAGCTTACTGAAACATCAGCTTGGATGACTCTCAGAAATGTTCTGCTGAATGCAAGAGGCCAGGCACCAAGATTACTAGTACACGCCTCCATGTATGTGACATTCTGGAGCAGGGGAAACCACAGAGACAGAAATTAGACCAGCAGGTGGCCGGCAGGGGAGTTTCCTGCAAAGGGGCAGAAGGGGACTCCTGGGGATGACAGTCATCACTGTGGCAGGCTGCATGACTATACACATTTGTCTAAATTCACTGAATTGCACGGTTAAAACTGGTGAATTTTATTTTACGTAAGTTATACCTCAATAAAGCTCATCAAAAAAGAGAGTGGTGCTGACTATCTAATGAGTGTGAGGCCTTGAGGGCTGGTTTCTGAATTAAAGAGGCAATCAGAAGTCAGTGGGAATGAATGACACCCTCTCCCCAGTTATCAGCAGAAACCCTAGGACAGGACAGAGACAAACTCTGAGAAAGCTGGGCCTGGAGAATCCCACAGACTGTATAGTCCATGGGGTCACCAAGAGTCGGACACGACTGAGCAATTTTCACGAGGAAAAAAATCACTCCAATTTAACTAGGCTACAATGCAAAGATTCCATGAATTATATGACATACAAAAATATCAAAGATGTGAAAAACGGGGAAAAAGTATGACTCAGAAAATAAAATATATCTCTATTCACCCATCCGTATGCATATAAAACAGTTCCTGGAATAAGGTCACACGTTTAAAAGCAATTATTTCTCGGATGGAGGATCTGAGGTCATTTAAAAACTTATCTTTTATACATTAAAAATGTTCTTTATAATGAAGACATGTTCACAAAAACAAATGATTTTTATTCAAAGGAAAAAAAATGAAGTAAATATGACAAGATGTTGGGCTTCCCTGTGGTCCAATGGTTAAGACTCCACCTGCCAATGCGGGGGACACAGGATCGATCCCTGGTCCGGGAAGACCCGCCCCGCCGCGGGGTAACTAAGCCACAACTGCTGAGCCTGTGCTCCACAACAGAGAACCCGCGCTGCGGGGAGGAGCCCACGCGCCGGATCCAGAGAGCAGCCCGCCCTGGTTGCGCCTAGAGAACGCTCAGGGCAGGCAATGAAGGCTCAGCGCACCCAAAACACATACATACATAAACCTTTAAAAGAAAGTACGCCAAGATGTTAACAGTGGGTCCTTCTGGGTGTGGGATCAGATAGACATTTCTCCTTCATCCATGTCTGCATTTTAAAGTAATCCTTAAAACCGAAAAAACTAAACGAAGCCAGCAGAGACTCATGAAACCTGGGCTGGACACCCTCGGATGAAAGCCGTTTCTGGCCAGGGGTCTCATCGGCCATGCCCACGCTGCGAGCCCTGCATCTCGCGACCACCGGCCGCCCTGCCTGCCGCGCGGCTCAGGTGCGCGCGCGGATTCGGAAGGCAGCTGCGGCCTCTGCTCGGCGCTCGGTTTCTCGGGAGCCCCCGAGGCCCGAGGACCCTGTCGGCCAGGAGTCCTGAGGCCGCCCCGAGGCGCTGGCCCCGGAGGCCTGCGGTGCGGCGCGGGAGACCACGCGTTAGGCGCCCGGGCGACTCCAGGGCTGCTCGGCACGTCCGGAGGGGAAGTCTGGAGGCCTCCCCAAGCCTCTGTGCCCCCACGAGGGCGCCCGCTGCCCACCACGCACAGCCCCGGAGGACCAGCCCCACGCAAAGAGCAGGTGAGGAGAGGGACGCGAGAGACCCACACCCTCCTGCAGGAGAAGGCTGGGAGCTCAGCGCAGGCCCACGTCTAAAGCTCCGCGAGCACTGGACTGCCCAAAGGACGTCTGCACCCGTGGAATACGCGGCCACGAACGAGGCCCTCCCGCCGAACAGAACAGACAGGCAGGTCTCTGCAGCCCTTCCGCACTCCAGGCCGGTTCTGCCGTGCGCAAGTACCGCCGCGAGCAAGTACTACCCTGGAGACTTCCAAAACCATAACCCTGGCCTGTGCATTCGTTTCCATATGAACAGAAGTCTGAGAAAGTTAGTTCTTTCTCCTGGACATAATTCCTAAGAAAATGGTTTCCTCAGTGCAGCCGCTCGGTTCAACTTCCCGTTTCTAGAATCGGAGCCATTACTTTGCGCCCGCTGTTTTTCAGGACTGTGTGCACCGGGCTTCCCTTTCCAGGGGTCCTCAGCCCAGTGCTTCCCAAACGGTAATGCGCCTAAGGATCCCTGGGATCTTATATAAAAAAAAGCCAAATGAGCCTTTGTTCCTATCAGGGCTACACACTATGGCGCCATTTTCCCCTGAGGTTTGCAGGAAGTTCAGAGCCTACCAGCAACTTGTAAAGCCAAACGCCTCTCCACAGTACAGTTTACTATCTGCCGTTTACTGAACTACAAGTGATCAGAGTTAAATACTAAGCAGAAGATCTAGAGCTTTTAAAAAGTACATGTGTAGGAAGGGAAGTATTTGAAGAAGTTCAGAAAATGACTTTAATTATACAAATGAGTAGGGGCGTTAAAGTGCAAGTTGGCTAGCTTGGGAAGGGTGACTTCTCATTAAATGAAATAAGAAAACTGTCTGCTGCAGGGTGGATCCTTTAACTTGAGGGGGAACAGGAAAATTAAAAGAGGCAGCTGTGATAATGTCTTTAAAGCTTTGAATTCAACAGAGAAGAAAGCTGGGAGGGTGAACCAGAGAGTAATTTTACATTGAGTTGTCCAAGGTCCAGACAAATCATATTTCTGTGTTATTATTATTCAAGGTCCCAAACACTGAGATGAAGAAAAGATCATTGAGATAAAAACACAAAAATGTTCCAAGGCACATGCTGCTGCTTAGCCGCTCAGTCGTGTTCCACTCTGTGAGACCCCCTGGACTATAGCCCACCGGGCTCCTCTGTCCATGGCGATTCTCCAGGCAAGAATACTGGAGTGGGTTGCCATGCCTTCCTCCAAGGGACCTTCCCGACCCAGGGCTCAAAACCCGATTTCCTGCATGGCAGGCAGATTCTATACCATCTGAGCCACCAGAGAAGCCCCAAGGCACATACATAATAATATTTTTTAAAACGTGTCTTATGATATGCAGGGTTTCCCAGGTGATTCAATGGTAAAGAATCCGCTTGCCAATGCAGGAAATGCAGGTTTGATCCCTGGGTTGGGAAGATCCCCTGGAGAAGGGAATGGCAACCCACTCCAGCATTCTTGCCTGGAAAATCCCAGGGACAGAGGAGCCTGGTGGGCTACAGTCCATGGGGCTGCAAAAGTTGGACACGACTGAGCAACAACATATTATATATACCACAGAGAAAAAGGCTGAGGGAATGTACAGCAAAAGACCCTGGATGGTGAGGCTATGTTTACCTATGGTTACGCTAGTTTGACATTTTCTATAATGAAAATATATTACTTTCATGATAAAAATAATAACAGTTAATTTTTAAGTGGTCATGCTGAAAAAGAGAGATGGAGGGAAGGAGGAAGGAAGCAGATAAAACAGTTAGGGAGGGAAATGTCTTTCAAACAGCAATTCCCTTCACATACTTCTTTCGAGTACGCCCCCCACGATTCTTTCCTTTTTTTTTTTCTGGGATCACATTAATATTAAGGCTGTGATTATACTTTCAAGCGTTGAATGAAATTTGAGGAAATAGAATCTTCCAATTCCCAGTCGTTTCTCTGTAATCAGTGCTGTTTCCAGTGCAGCGACTGGCAGCTATGAAGTCTGCAGTGTTTCAAGGGTGAAACGCAAGGCCCTTTCCCTTCCTGGCAGGCCCCACAACGTGCCAGCCACTCAACCCCTTTTCTCCCCGTGAGCCGCCTGCGCAGCAACCGTGCCGCAGACTCTCCCGAAAGCAGAGTCCTCACTGGACTTCCGTGACGACACTGCAGCCTTGATGGGCTGGTGACGCACAGCGCAGGAAACAGGATACAAAGGAGTGGGAAGCAGCACTCGGAAAGGGCTGCAAACTCAGGACGCCCGAAATGGCTCGGAAGTACCTTTAGGATGGTGATGTTCCAGGTGAAGCTCTCCACGGCCTTCTGCAGCTTGCGCTCCTTCAGGCCCTCCTTGGTGCCGATGCTGTGCAGGTGCTCATGGAACTCCATGGCTGAAAGAAGCAGAACGACAAAGGACGTTACTTCCCCACCCAGTCGGTGGTAATGGGCCAGCAATATTTATCTTTCTAGGTATAGCTAGAAAGATTCCAGTCTCCACTGAGATTTCACAGAGGACGAAATAAGAAAGTTCCAGCGGGGGAAGCAATGCCAATTCACAACCCCAGCGAGGCAGACAGCGTCTCTGAGTGCATGCCTGTGGACTGGGAGGCTGCCCAGGGCACAGATGACCATCCACATTCTTCCTCTAGAGGTGGGGGCGCTGAAGAGACTCAGCCAGGTTCAGAGACTGAGGCTGAGGGAGAGGGAGGGACCCTGGACCAGGGCCAGGCTTTGGAATCTCGGAGGCTGATTTTAGCTCCACCGAGGTCTCAATGATGCTTTTGAACTGTGGTGTTGGAGAAGACTCTTGAGAGTCCCTTGGACTGCAAGGAGATCCAACCAGTCCATCCTAAAGGAGATCAGTCCTGAATGTTCATTGGAAGGACTGATGCTGAAGCTCCAATACTTTGGCCACCTGATGCGAAGAGCTGACTCATTGGCAAAGACTCTGAGGCTAGGAGGAACTGGGGGCAGGAGAAGGGGACGACAGAGGGTGAGATGGTTGGATGGCATCACTGACTCAATGGACATGTGTTTGGGTAAACTCCGGGAGTTGGTGATGGACAGGGAGGCGTGGTGTGCTGCAGTCCATGGGGTCACAAAGAGTCGGACACGACTGAGTAAACTGAACCAAGGTCTCAATGTTGGCAGTTTGGGATGAAAAAAAGTACAAAGCACTGTTTCCTGTCCCAGTGAGATGACCTGAGGTCCCAGACCCCGCCTGCAGCAGAGGGGAGAGGGCACCATAACTCTGTATAATTCACATAATCAGTGCACATTCCTCACCGCCATTCAAAGCAGCGTGAATGCGAGAGTGGTGGGACGTCCTCTTCCTGATTTAATATCATTAAAACTCGGGGGGTTTTCTTTACATATTCACTTGCAGTCAGTATCCCATCGCTGGCCAATGGGAACCCTGCAGGTGGGTTTCTAAGTCCTTCTGAGGTCACTGATTAGCCTTTGACACATCCCTGGCTTCTGGCATAAGACATTCAAGAGTTAGCAGGTACACTGCTCACCTGGGCCTGGAGCCAGGCATTTCTCCAAGGACCTCTGGATTCTTACAGTGGAGAATGGAGCTCAAAGACCGCAATCTGGGGGCTAGGAGTGCTCACTGTTACTGGGTTTCCACTGTTTTCCAGGCTCCTTAGTGAACAGATCTTAGGCACAGGGCTATTTTTTTAAGGGGAGAATAAGATCTTGCTTGTACTTCTAATTCAAATTTACAGATACAATGTTTTCACTGTTTTTTTCCTTAAATCTTAGACATTTCTTTGGCAGATAATCTTAATTAACCACATCGACATAACTAATATTAAGACTGCTAAATACAATTTAAACTCTGCTTTTTTTTTTTGTCCTTAGAGTACATCTCATTGAGAATGTAATAAAAGCACAGTGTTCTAAGGTCAGTCAAGGTAATTTTCTTTACAGGTTATGTCAGAAAAAGTACAATTACGTCATTTGTTTCCTTTTTATCCCATTGTGTATGTGGGGGTGGGAAATGTTTTTGCTTCTTTGGATAAATTTTTTTTTTTTTTATGATTCCTAAGTCCAACTGCTTATCAAGGTGCATTCAGGTAAATCTTACTTTCTTCCTGGATTCCTCTACCCTAATCCCTCCCTCCCCCTGTACATTTTTATGCGTTTTTAGTTTATCTTTTATTGTCCTCTTTCTCCTTGAAGATCTAAGCAGAGGTGTCCATATATCCACAATCCCCCGTGTTTTGCACAAAAGCAGTGCAGCATGCACAGTGCTCTGTGGCTGTCCATGCAGCCATGGTGGGGATGGCTCGCTGCCCACGTATCAAGCCCTTCTCACCCTTTTCTGACACCTACAGAGCCCCCCACACACACTGTGGAGATGAGCCGCCTCTGGTTTAACCAGCCCTCACGGATGGACGTGGTCTCCAATCTTTCGCTGTTACAACCAATGTTGGAGCAGCTGTCATTTTACAAGACATTTCCCGTGCTCTTCTGTACATTTTTCCTGTTCAGTTGGGCACCCCAATTTCTCACTCCCTTTCTATGCATCATCGCTTCAAAGCAGTTCTTCACACAGTGACTGACAGGAGCTTTATTCCTTAGTGTCTTTAAACAGTGAACAAGGGCTGACATACAGGATAAATATAGTGACCTGCCAATCTAGTCTTGCTTCTTCTCCACTTTCTCTCTCCTAATAGGAGCCAGGGCCCTAATTCCTGTCATGCTAATAAAGCTTAAGAAGCTCACTGGTTTAAAAAAGGAACAGTAATTAGTAGAAGTCATTGCATTGTCTAGGAAACTCCCACACTGACCCTTCTCCTGCATTCGGCCTCTCTTTGGACAACGCCCCAGCTTGGTCACTAACCTCCCCCCAAGCCCACTGCTGGGAGCCTGGCACATAGAGGGCCGCATCCCCCATATCTGCTTCCTACCTTCCCTGGATGTGCTTGCTTTAATACACTAAAAAAAAAAGACAAATAATAACCATGACTAGGTGGCAATTATGTTCTAAAATCCAGGATTTCTGCTAAAGCAACACACACACACACATACACACACACACACTTCTCCCTGGTAGGTCTGAGAGGCTCCCTGGCACATGCCTTGATGACTCGGATGCACCTCCTAGAAGGTGGCCAGATGAGGCCCTGACAATAAGACCCCAGTGGTTCTTTAGTTTTAATATTTCGGCATCATCTGGACTTCAGGATATTAATCTTTAATATCCATATTTCGGGTAGTCTCAGAAGCACCACTGAGACTTGGAAGGTGGACGTCCAGATGGAACACGGAAAAGAGACGAGACAGGAGAGCGGGTGGAGCAGTGAGGCTCTGTTAACAAGGCTGAGCTCAGACAAGCATCCAGCCCAGACGCAAGGAGGCAGCTGAGCTCAGACAAGCATCCAGCCCAGACGCAAGGAGGCAGGCTTCAGAAAGGTCAGAAGAACGAGAGCCAGAGGCTGCCTTGGGAAGGACCGAGGACTCGGGAAGACAAGGCTGAGCTCAGACAAGCATCCAGCCCAGACGCAAGGAGGCAGCCTTCAGAAAGGTCAGAAGAACGAGAGTCAGAGGCTGCCTTGGGAAGGACTGAGGACTCAGGAAGAATAACAGTGCGGATGATTAAAAAGTGATGCTGATAAAGATGAAATGTGGAAACATAAGAAAACAAGTACAGCTGCCTAAGAAGCTTATATTCTACACGTCTGTTAAAGTACAGCCACGATGGAGAACAGTGTGGGGAGTCCTTAAAAAACACTAAGAATAAAACTACCATACGACCCAGCAGTCCTACTGCTTGGCATATTCCCTGAAAAAACCATAACTGAAAAACACACATCTACCCCGGTGTTCCCTGCAGCTCTATTTACAATAGCTAGAACATGGAAGCAACCTAGATGTCGGCCGACAGGTGACTGGATAAAGAAGCGTGGTACACGTACGCGGGGGACTGTTACCCAGCCATAAAAAGGAACACGTTTGAGTCATTCTGGTGAGAGGAACGAACCTAAAGCCTGTTATACAAGTGAAGTCAGTCAGAAAGAGAAAAAACGCGTATATATGCAACCTAGAAAAAGGGCGCTGATGGCCCTATTTGCAGGGCAGCAACAGAGAGACAGACCAGAGACAGAGACCTGCAGACACAGCGGGGGAGCAGGGCACGGGAAGAACCGAGCAGCAAGAAGCACAGCCGTTATCATACGGGAAGCAGACGGCCAGCGAGAATCACTGTGGATGCTGGGAACTCAGACCTGGTGCGCCATGAAAACCTGGGCGGGAGCTTCAGGAGCCAGGGCGCCTGTGTACGCCTAGGGCCGATTCATGCTGATGTGCGGCAGAAACCAACACGATATTGTAAGGCAATTGTCTTCCAATTAAAAGCAAAACATTTTAAAAGTGACATAAGACATTTCACCCTTATCTTCCCCTTCTTCAAATGGAGGCAAAAAGTTCGGGTTAGGGTGTGTGTGAGTCTGTGTGTGCAAGTGTGTGTGTGTGTGTATGAGTGTGTATGTGTGACTGAGCATGTGTGTGTGTGACTATGTGTGAGTGTATTTGTGTGTAAGTGTGTGCATGTGTTATTTAATAGTGAAGTTCTTTAAAAGTGGGCACAAAAAGTGATGAGCTGAAAAGTGGAAAATTATGTTAAAAATAGGAAAGCCTACATTTTAGAAAGTAGCCAAGACCATCCGTTCCATTGGCTGGCATTTCATTCCTTGGTCTGCTACACAACGTATCTGTTTCTTTAAAAGAATTTTCACATTATTAACTCACAGACTAACTTTGGTGAACATTCTGCCAGGCCGCTAACACGCAGCACAGGTTGACTTCGGATTTGAGGGGTTCTCACCTTGACTCACACAGCACGACTGTACTGCTCACTGCTCTCCGGTGACGTGCAGAGTCCAGGCCAGAGGCAAGACCGAGGGAAACAAAAGACCACTCACCAAGCACTTTGCACACACTGCATGGGACACTTGGAGAGAGGCTCTGGAACTTTCCTGAGTAAACGGTGAAGAAGAATTCGGAGGAGACTTTCAAGACAGGGAGATCACATCAAAAGCTCACCCTCTGCGTGTGGGGCAGCTCCTACAGGACAGCTCAGGGATGCTGGCAGGAAGACCCCATACTTTCAGAAAGGCCAATCAGCATTCTCAGAATGGGCGAGGGCAAAAGGCAGAGGCAGAAAGGGAGACAGCGCTTCCAGGACAGCGGCCGGCACCCGGGCAGGGAGTCGTGAAGGAGGACACGTTTCCACACTGGGAAACCCCACACAGGCGGTGTCACGGGGAACTTCGGAACCCCAGAGGGCAGAGAAATGGAGGGTGCTCGAAGGCAAAAGGCGCGTCTACCTGGGAGACCAAGCGGCTTGGCCCTGCCAAGGGGCCCCCAACACAGGGCCAACTCCTCTGGGAAGGCGCACGGCCGCCTCGTGACTTCCCGCAAGTTCCAGGCACAGCAGGCACTCCCCACACGCCCCAGGGTGACTGAACCCCAACAACTGGCTCCTTTCACCCCCGTGTCTCGGCCGAGAATAGAGACCTGTAAGCAGGACCAGGCCCAGGGCCAAAGCCGAACAGTAGGAGGCTGTGCGCGCAAAGGGAAGAGGGGGAGTCGCCGTGCAGCCGCAGGGGCAGCAGGTCAATTCCCTGGAACTAGCATCAGACTGTGAGCCTCAGATATGCAGACGGCACCACCCTTACGGCAGAAAGTGGAGAAGAACTAAAGAGCCTCTTGATGAAAGTGAAAGAGGAGAGGGAAAAGTTGGCGTAAAGCTCAACATTCAGAAAACTAAGGTCATGGCACCCGGTCCCATCACTTCATGGCAAGTAGATGGCGAAAGGGTGGAAACAGTGGCTGACTTTATTTTTCTGGGCTCCAAAATCACTGCAGGTGGTGACTGCAGCCATGAAATTAAAAGACGCTTACTCCTTGGAAGGAAAGTTATGACCAACCTAGACAGCATCTTAAAAGCAGAGACATTACTTTGCCAACAAAGGTCCGTCTACTAAAGGCTATGGTTTTTCCAGTACTCATGCATGGATGTGAGAGTTGGACTATAAAGAAAGCTGAGCATAGAAGAATTGATGCTTTTGAACTGTGGTGTTCAAGAAGACTCTTGAGAGTCCTTTGGACTGCAAGGAGATCCAACCAGTCCATCCTAAAGGAGATCAGTCCTGGGTGTTCATTGGAAGGACTGATGTTGAAGCTGAAGCTCCAATACTTTGGCCACCTGATGCAAAGAGCTGACTCACTGGAAAAGACCCTGATGCTGGGAAAGATTGAAGGCGGGAGGAGAAGGTGATGACAGAGGATGACATGGTTGGATGGCATCACCGATGGACATGGGTTTGGGTGGACTCTGGGTGTTGGTAATGGACACGGAGGCCTGGCATGCTGCAGTTCACGGGGTCGCAAAGAGTCAGACACGACTGAGCAACTGAACTGAATTGAGCATCAGATTGTGGACTTTGGGAATAAGTACAAGCTGAAGCAAGGCAGGCTCTGAGTTTGAGCTGACCCCACAGTGCCCACAGCAGACTCAGAGACCTTCCTGAAAATACTGGAGGACTTTCCGAGGAGGCAGACTGAGTGGAGCAGGAAAGTGGGGGAGTCACAGGGACCTTCTCCTCATATATATTCTATGTATATTCCGCCCCCCCTTTTTCCCCATGGTGTTATGATGTTGTTTATTACTCCTTTAATTTGTATAACCTTTCCTGCTTTTAAAAAAAAAGCACCTTATTTTAAAATACATTCACTTCATTTTCCTCATTTTACTGCTTAGTTGCACTGCAGTTTTTTCCACGCTTTAAATTCTGTTTCTGATGTTTTGTCTTTCATTCTGCATTTTTGGGAGTCTAGTTTTTAGTATCCATTTTCCCTTAAGGGTTTGATTATTGGCTTGATCGCTTTCTTCTTTCTTGACTCCTGCTGTTACTCATTTTTCCTCTCTTCCTTTCCCTTTGTAAGTGTGTGAATCTCTTCGGGTGTTCTTGGCTGTTAGATGCTCTTTCACCTTTAATCTTGGGGTTACGTCTTCTGTGTGGCCTGTGAAGTCCTGGTGCTGAAACCCCCGAGGTGGGGGACCCAAGTCCAGGACTCTGGACCACCAGGGAACTCCTGACCCCATGGAACATTAACAGGCAGAGACCTCCATTTGGGAACCAAGACCCAGCCTCCACCCAAAGGCCTGGGAGCTCCAGTGCCAGACACACAAGATGGTCAAGATCCTGTTTTTTAAAATGACTGGCCCAACTTACGTAATTATTTATTTCCAAATTATTTTATATTGAACCAGATTTTTTAAATGTTTTCTAGTTTCTTTTTATGAAACAATCAGGAGTATTTATGTGAAGAGGTAAAACTGAACTCTTATCTAGGATTTCTTTAACGACTGGACTTTTCATAATAGTTCCGTATTTCGGTAGTCAATATTCATAATACTAAGATACAAAAGGGCTCATCAATTTGGATAATGAAAATAATTTTTGATGCTTGAAGCATTAACACTAATTGGGCAGGCAGTAACACTTACTGACCACACACCATATACAGGTCATTTGACCATGGGTTGTGTTAAGTCCCACTAAGACCCATTACTTAAACATGCTGACCACTGTAAAAAGCTGCAGACTTCTGGAAGCACGGGAAGCAAGCCCGGGTAAGGGAACTAGTGCCTGCATTATCTGACAATCCTCTTATGCAGAAATCCTTGTGACTCTGCTTTGGAATACAATGGCTGAGTCTAGAGGCAGTAGTGCAGTAAAGAGGGCAGCAGCATGAAAATAATGACACGAGAAGACATAACTTCTGCCTTTTTAAAATCAATGCCAAAATAAACTCAGTAGGTGCAGCTGCAAATTAGGATTTTTGCATGAGGAAATATAGTATGTAAGGGAAATTTAGTAGGCTTTTGAGGAGTACATTATTACAATGTGAGACTTTACAAATAAATTACAAGCAACTGGCAATGTAAAGATGGCTTAATCTTTCGATATTTAAAAAATAATCAGCCAGAAAAGTTTAAATTTCTGAAAACTTGAGGACGTCCGTTCTGAGTTTTCACTAGTGACTGGACAGAAAATGAGAGTGAACGGCACCTCTGGTAGCTGACTGCCCTCATTCTGGTTGTGAAATCATCAGCAGTTATACATAACAAGGCAGAAAGGGAGTTCTGACCATGTCCTCGGTGGAGTAACAAGCATGCTGAACTCTGATTAAAGACAGGCGACTGTGGGTGTCTGTCCCCACAGACAAGGCCTGGGAGCAGCCAGGCCACTCAGCTGTGGCTTCGGGGTGCTAGCTGGGGTTCAGGACGCCTGGGCCCCCCTTACTTCTTCAGGAACAAGTCCTACGTGCCGGTCCTTGGGCCAGCTGAGGGAGGGAGGTTCTGCACCCCGCCTTCTTACTCACTCACCATTCTCTCCACGTGCAGGCACGCAGCCCTTTGTACTGCACAGAGGACATATGTGGGTTTCTACACGGCCCAGGTTTACCAGCTATCGGCGTGTCTTTTGTCCGCCTAGGCTGCTGGTATTCTGGGTGACAGGCCCTGCATCTGGGAAGGGAGTCTACACAGGCGTGGTGCCCAGATGCAGCTCCCGCAGGCAGGCAGCCTCGTAATAATGCTGCTAAGTGGAGCCTTCACGGGTCTAAGAAAGATAAGAAGAGAGGCAGGAAAACCACCCAAACCAGCTTCTCCTTAGCTGGTAGAGGACCATACGCTGCAGCTCCCCTTGGTGCCGTGGGAGATGCAGGCCAAGACAGCTTCTATGCAAGCTCTGCTCCCCGGCCTGTGACAGGAGGGGCTGACACAGGGCGCCTCCCGACGCCAAAACACGTGTGTGTCATCCGTGAGTCCTAGTTAAGAAAAGCCTCCCTTCTTCTGAAGATCGGCAGAATTTCATTCAAGATTTCTTTGTGACGACCATCAGCAAAATCAGTATTTCAAAGTTCCTAAGCATATTTAAAGCCATCTCATATTCTTACAGAAAGAAGGCCGCTCTTAGCTCTCACGGCCTGGTGGCCTCAGGGAGAAGCAGAGGCAGGCGGGCTTCCCGCCGTGGACCAGTCTGCAGGTCTCACAGCAGAAACCAGGCCAGCAACGCTGAGGCAGGAGGAAGAGGCGCTGTTTCTCTTTCAGGAGTAAGTTCTATTTCCCAGCAAGTATCTTCCAAATACGATGCCCACACATCTGCATCATAAATTTGCACGTTTTAGAGCCACGGGAAGTTGTTTGCCTGGCTTGGTTGTTTAACAAAGTAACCGTATCTGTTCTCTTCGTCACTGCCCCATTTCCTAGTCTGATCTGAACGAAATGGCACTGTGAGGGCCTCAGATGAAGCATGTTCCTCTTGCCCATGTTTTCTTCAAAGGCAGAAGGTCTCATTTGGGACAACCATTCAACAAGGCTGGCGAAGGAATCAGGATTCCCGGATTCTACGTCAACGATGCGATGCAGGTAAGACAAGAGATAACCGCTAATTCTGGTCAAAGAAATGGAAATCTCTGTTGAGTCTGAGCACACTTCATGTGAACACCAATACTAACTACATAAACAGTCTTCTGAAAAACATGATGTGATCAATTTCAACGTGCTACATCATGTAACAGTCAAAACATACAGTGTGTTCAAAAGCACGGAAGTCTGACGGCCGTGAGCATGTTACAAAAATCCAACAGTGTGCTTGGGAACGTGGACTGAAACATGGGTGAAAGTCCAAAAGGCAGCAAACGGCTGCATCCCCGGCACAGACCCAGCGGCGCCCGCTGCGACTGCCCTTCTGTCAAGAGGACTGTCTGAGCCCCAGCTGTTCCGCGCCAGAGACGCTCCGGCTAGGTTCCTGACTCCATGACCCCAAGTTTGTGTTCCCAGAAGAAAGCCACAGGTTATTTTTCTTCAGGGATGTTAACCAAGAAGAGAACCTGCTCGTGTCCCTCTGTGGTAACGAGCCTGAGAACAGGCCATCAAACAGCAGCAGTGGTAGCGGTTTCGTCGCTCCGTCGCGTCCGACTCCTGAGATCGCACGGGCTGCAGCCCGCCAGGCGCCTCTGCCCACGGGACTCTCCAGGCAAGAGTACTGGAGCGGGTTGCCATCCCCTTCTCCAGGGGATCTTTCCCAGTCAAGGCTCGAACCTGTGTCTCCGGCAGTGCAGGCAGATTCTTTACCCTGAGGCACCCGGAGAGCATCAAACAGAAGCCAGAAAGCAGATGGAAAGGCAGTGATCCTAAAGATTCTAGTTCATTCTGCTCTGAGGGAATGGAGCGCACAGGCCACGTGCATAAAACGGGAGGCCACTCCCGGGGCCCCCGGCGGACCTTTCCAATTGTAGCTACAACGTTAAATTTTAAAAATGGGAATGGCCGTGCAAAAATAGATTGATTTTTATGTAAAAAACTATATTTTAGAAATTTATTGCTTCTTTCCACATCGTCTCTCAAAAATTTAAACAGCTCAGATTTTTTATAGATGGAGGTATTAGTTTCACATAATTTTCCAATTATTCTTTCAAAACACTGTAATTTAAATACTTTGTTTTTGAGGGGCTTAAAGCTTAAAGACAAGAGATGAAATGCAATGCTGATAGATGATCACGTTTTCAAAAAGTTAATAAAGAAGTGTAAACCTTCTAAGATGATACATAATTACGTTAGCTGAAAACATGAGTGCAACTGCATATAATGGAGAGAAATTTCTACTCCCATCAAGTTTCCTGCTTCCCATCACAGATAAACCTAGATGAAAACCAAGCAGTCATAAAAACAAAAAATGTAGAATACATGATACATACAACCCTGAGATTGTATGTACAACCCAAAGAACAGGCTTTGATTTGAAGGAAAGGGAGCCTCAGGCAGAAGCATGGCAGCATTTCCTCTTTGCAGAAAATAAATGGCATTTATTCATGCCAAATATGAAGTGGATGACCTCTCAAACATTCTGGATAGAACGTCTATACCTATATAAATGATCTGAATCTAAAATATACCATGTAGCTCATGGTTCAAAATTTTCAGAAGCAGCTATAATTTTTAAAAAAAATACAAGAGACAAATCGATCTCAAATGTATACACTGAAAGATTCCTTTTTCACCTGAAACTTTACTCTGCTGTCCTAGAAAGCTCTTTTATCACACACATGTCCTGTGCAGAAATATTTTTTGTGTCTGCTGGAAACAGAAGCCAGAAGTAGGGATGTTTCAAACGGTGACAAAGGGAGATATGTATCGATCATTTTAACGTTTCAAATTTTCCAAATGAGGTTCAGTGAGCTACTTTCTGGAAGGTGGAATTCCACGGAACACAAGTCTGTCAGGGACCTCACTTTATCACTGTTTAAAGGCACCACGTGGTCTCAGCACACACCATCAAAGTACCCTGGGAACAAGAGAGGGATCATTTTTTCCACCTGATTCACAAGCAGAACCTGCTCAGATGCACGGGCTTTGTAACCCACGCCCTGTGCCCCCAGCCCCGGGTCTGAAGCCGGGTGCCCCCAGCGCTGGGGTCTGAAGAGGGGCACCTCCTGGGTGCAGGCGCCACAGGCCCCGTGGAGGTGCGGAGACTCCGGACTTCATGATTCTGTGAGCGGACGCGGCAGCCAGGGCTCCAGGGGCGGTGGTCCAGGCGTCACTAACCCTCCATGGGGCCCCTCCCCATGCCGCCCTCTAAACACGGGCTGGGGGCTCAGAGGAGGAGCAAACGGCAGCCTCCCCCACAGTGACACCCCCAAGATGAGACTCCCCCACCGGGGACCCTGTGTCTGGGCACTGGGGGAAGTCCCCCCACCAGCACCGGAGGCCCATACAAGCCCCTTGGGACGCCACCCTGCCCACCACTCCCTTTCCTTCTCCCCCTCTTATGTTTGACCGTATAAAAGTCACACGGCACAATAATTTAAAAAGCATAGACTGGTACACGGAGTGTCCCCACCCCCGGCCTCCTTGTCGCCTCCCCTGGGCAACCACTGTGACCTCCTCTCCAGCGGCCTCGTCCAGAGGGTGGGGCCCTCAGCAGTGCTCCGGGCTGCAGTCTCCGGTCGGGTCTTTGAAACACCTTAGCAAACAGCACCAACCCAGTCCAGTACACTTGCCTGGAGAATCCCACGGACAGAGGAGCCTGATGGGCTACAGCCCATCGGGTCACAACAGTCGGACACGACTTAGCAACCTCACCACCACCACCACCAGCAAATAGCACACACCACCTGCCTTGCCTTTTAATCTATGTCTGTGCACACACACACCCATACAGTGATACAGCTGGTTTTTTTACCTTTATGTATATATAGCATCTTCCTTACATATGTGTATACATGGAGTGTGTCTGTGCATACACACAGGTAAATATATACACACACACGACTTTTTTTAAATGGTTGCATAAGGTCTCATCACATGCGTCTGTTGTATTTAACAAGAACTCTACTACTGAACTTAGGTTGTAACCTTGAGGTTGTTCTCGATGTTATAAAGGAAACTCTATGCATAAGTATTTTCCTAAATATGTAACCAAAGCCATAGCATAAACTGAATAGGAACTGCTGGCTCAAAGTGTGCGTGGTTTGTAATTCTGAAATTTACTGCCATGTGGCTCTCATAGGTGTGGACCGGATCACACCCGTAACCACAGGAGAGTCCTCAGCGGCCCGGGTGCCCCACCCGTCAGTCATCATCCCTGTGTGCAGGGACTCTGGGGTCTCTGATGTGACTGGCTCTGAGCCACGCACACCGGCATCTCCCTGAAACACCCCGTCCTCTGGAAGCTCAGCGCCCTCCCACCCTGTCTGACTGCGCCCTGACGCCCCACACTTGCTCTCCTGTCTCTCCGACACCCACACACCCAGGACCAGGGCTCTGTCGTCTCTTTTCACCATCCTTCTCCGATGAGCTTGGTCTCCCAGCTTGGAAGACCACCTTTGCGCTTATGGTTTCCAAATTCATCGCGTCCAGTCGGGACTGCTCTCCAACATTTAGACTTGGAAGTCGACCAGGCTCGTCAAGTTTGACACGCCTAAAACCTCTGATCGCCCCCCTCCAGCCCTCTCTCCTGGGGCCCTCCCTGTCTTGGTAAAGAAAACCCAGCCAAGAACCCTGCAGGCCCACCCTCCTCCCTTTCTGCTGCCCTGCGTCCGATCCACAAATAAATCCTGTGAGCATGACCATCAGAGTATCCAGCGTGTGCGCATTCTGCATCAGCATCGCCCCAACCAGTCCGGGTCAAACCGCAGTGCTGGTCTGGCGGGCTAGGTGGGTAAAAAGCCTCCCGGGGGGTCCTCCGGCATCTGCATTTCCCTGCCCACCCACCGCGTGTCTGGTGCGGCCATGCCTCCGCCCTGACCGAGGAGGAGCGCCCTCTCGGAGAGCAGGGCCGGCCTCCCTACACCAGCCTGGCCGGTGCAGCCTGGTCCTGCCACCTCCACCCCGGCTCACGGCCCCTCTGCCTGAGATAATCCCCTTCTAGAGGCCTGAAGCGCTTGCTTGCCACCTGCAGTCAGGCCTGCACAGAAGTCACTGCTTCCCTGAGGTCTGGGCTGAACACCAGATTGAAAGGAGCCATCTGCCCCCAGCTCTGCCCGGCACGCCCTGTGCCTTTGGCCTCGCTGATCCCAGAACACTCGTCACTGACGGACACCGTGAGCGCTGTACTTACTCTGCTTCTTTATTTTCCATCGCCTACTACCTGACTTCCGCTTTGACAGGCCGGGTTGAGACACTGTTCCCATCTGTCCGTCTGCCGGCCACAGGTTTGCATCATCTACGGTGTGTCTGGACATCCTCTCTTTTCATTCTAGAGTCTTCTGAATTTCCCTGGCTGTGACCTGTGTTCCTGTTCTTTGCAGAGAACACGAGCTTCGGGGTTTCTGACTTCAGGAGTTCCTCCCATGTCAGAGACATCAGCCCTCCCGGGAACGCAGCGCTGGCATTTTCCTGTTTCTCATTTTTGGCGCAGCTGTGCTTCTGCTCGCCTTTGCCGTACAGAACTCTTCCCACGCGGCACAACCCATCAGGGTGCTTCGTGTGTGTGGACGTTTCGTTAGAGCTTCTGGATTGGTGTCTCCTCCGGCCTGCCGCTCCCACACCCGTCTGCATCGCGGCTACTGCTGACCTGGGCCCGGCTGCCCCGGGCACAGAGTCACCCTGGGTTTCCCCCTCCATCAGCCTTGCTCCCGGACAAGCCGCCCTCCCGGCTCAACCGCCGGCTGAGCTCTGGTCCCCCCAGCGCCCTCACGACTTCTTGGCGTCTGTGGTTTTACTGTGAAGTGGAGGGAAAGGCGATCTCTTTGCAACTCCATGGAATATCCAGCCCATGGAATTCTCCAGACCAGAACACTGGAGTGGGTAGCCTATCCCTTCTCCAGGGGATCTTCCCAAGCCAGGGATCGAACCCAGGTCTCCTGCACTGCAAGCGGATTCTTTACCAGCTGAGCCACCAGGGAAGTCACTGACTACCAGTTAATTGAAGTGCCTGGGGAGCATCTGGTGGCTCCTCAAGGAGAGGAGGGTGCTGAGGGCCTCAGAGGCCTTAAGGGACTCCGCGCCTCACCTTTGGAGAGCTCACTCTGCGCCGTCCGAGTCAGGCACGAGCTCCCCCGGAAGCGCGCCGATGGGCTGCAGTTGATGCGGCTGAGTCGCAGCGGGCTCACCTGTCAGCGTCCTCCTCCTAAGCGCCCGTGCTCAGGGCGTTCCACAACTGCTGCGTCACCCACCGATCTGAGGTCGCTGCACCCCGAAGCCCTGGGGCCACCAGGGAAGCACAGTGTCACTTAGAGGGAGCAAAGGGGGCCAGAGAAGCTGAGTGACTAACCCCACGCCCACAGCGGCACACGGCACGGAGCACCCGGCACCCGGGTCCCCGGGTCCCCAGGGACGAGCCTCCCGCTCCCCGTGGACCAGGGCTGAGAAACCGCCTGATGTACACCAACACGGAACTTACAGGCTCCTGGGATTCCTTTATCGAACCTTGTTAACAGAACACCTGTGAAGTGCTTCCAGGATGACCTGTACAGACGATCTTACGTGTGCTGTGTTGGGCAAGACAAGGATGTGAGCAAAGCAAGTGATGGATGGTGACAGGTCACTTCTCTGGAAACCCCGGCTCCTACGAGCACACTGAGCTCCAAAGAGTCTGCAAATGGACAGAGGGCTCCAAGCAGGCCCACCCTGCTCACGGGCGTCCTGCCTGTTCACCCCACACCGCGCGGTCGGGCACTCTGCCTCTAGGTAAGATGCACCTATCGAGCTCCCTCACAGGGAGAGGAATGGGATGCTAACAGGACCCCTGGAAATGGGATGCTACTCCTGGGAATGGGGTCCTAACAGGCAGAGCAGGAAGCCCCAGTGCGCAGTTTAAGGGCTCCCCCCAGAACTTAAGGCTCTTGGGGATATGGCTGCATCAGCCACCGCAAATAACAGACACGTCTCAGGATGACCCTGAGTCACCAAAAGTTCAGACGACTTTTGGGAGCCACATTTAAGGAAGCAGGGATGGTGTAGAACCCATTCCAGGAAAATGTCCATTAAAGGGATGGAAATGAAGAGTAAAGAAAGCTTCTGTTATTTCCGAGCCGCCTTCCGCCCCTCTGTACTCCATGTGGCTGCATCCCTGCCAACAGGGGACCCCCCTGAACAGGTGGGGGGTCCCGGGCTTTCTTTCGCTTAGAGCTCCATCGCCCCCTTCCTGACAGTCCTCCCCAGACAGCAGGTTACTGACTGTCCCACCAGACAAGGAGCTGGGCTCTTGCCCAGCAGGCGCGGACCCCACCTCTGCACCAGGCTCCCCGAGGCAACCACCTGCCTCACCCCCGGTCCCCAAGCTTGGGGGGTGGCCACGCCTGCTCCAGGACCACAGTGGTCAGGGACTCCTGCCACAGCTCCACCCCTCCCGCCCTCCTTTCCTCCTTCGTAGCCTTAGTAAACTCAATTAAAACTGAGCAGTGACTTAATGCTTGTGAGACATATGCACACATGCAGTTTAAAGAGCGAAGAGTAGTCCCCCATCCCCCTCTCCAGAAGCAGTCACGTCCAGCCCCTCTAGCTGAGTGTGTGTCCTTTTTGAGTACTTGAGTCCACGTTTCTTCTTTTAAGTTTTATTTATTTTTGGCTGTGCTGGGTCTGCGTTGCGATGTGGGCTTTACTCGAGCTGCACAAGCGGGGACCTCTCTCTGTGGGCGGCGCGTGGGCTCCTCGTTGCCGTGGCCTCTCATGTCCCGGAGCACTAGGGCGTGTGGCCTCAGGAGCATGGCTCACAGGCTCCGGGGCGCACACACACACTCACAGTTGTGCCACACACCCACAGTCGTGGCCCGCGGGCTTAGCTGCCCTGGGGCACGTGGAGTCTTCCCAGACCAGGGACTGAGCCCGAGTCCCCTGCACTGCGGGTGGATTCTTAGCCACCAGATCAGGAGGGAAGTCCCCCCGTATTTCTAAGCAACGCACTTCCACCGTTGAGACTTTTCTCCTAGGCATTGCCTATTAATGCCTGGGGGAAGCAAGCGTGGCCTCCTGCCCAGAGGAAGGAGGAGGACTGGGCTACGTTTAGCCTCCCCTACCGTCAGGACGCACACGACACGGGGCGTCCCCGCCAACTGGGATCCAATCGCTTCTGAATCCAGCTCTCCAAGGCTGTCCTCTCTTATCCCCGCCTAGTCCCCAACTCCCAAAGGCACGCAAGTCACACTGCAGGCTGGCTCCCCCTGCCACAGCCAGCTTCAGGCCCAGCTTTCTCGAGTCAGCTGAGCCAATTCTCTGGTTTTCAGTTTCCAAAATTTTGTTGCCCCTGTTTTCTTTGTCCTTGTTAAAAACAAAACAAAACCCTGCTGTCATTTTAATGAGGCTCAGAATGGAGCAGAGATTAAACGGATGTGTTAATTCACCATCTTGGAGAGGAAGTTAGTCATTGATTTCTGTTTTCTTTCCAGAGAACAAATGATTTTCCATTTAAATTCTCCCGATAAAAACATCCAGTGCACCGAAGCAGAGCAGGTTGGGCTTCCTTCTAGATCATCTTCCTATTTTTTTAATGAAACAGATCAATTCAGCTGACTAAACAGAAAATTAAAATTCAAACACAGGCTGCCAGGTTTGGAGCCATTGAAGGAGAGAAAGAGCGAGATATTAGAAAGAGGAAAAGATGTTTCCCCTGGAAGAGTCTGGCTTCGTCAGCTTTTACAGACTTCTAGAAAGACCTTGAGGGAACTCTGACAGTGCTGTCCCCGCTGGAGGCTTGTTCCTAACCCACACCCCCAACTTGGCTACTTCTTGGGAGAACAGCCCTTGCTAGACCAGGAGGCTGTGTGCTGTTACTCAACTCAGACCCTTCCTGCACTCCGTGGCAGCCAGGACTCACTCAGCCCACATCCCTCCCTGTGATCCAAACATGCAGTCAGCCTCTGCCGCTGGCGCCTCTGGCTCTGAGCAAACGCTCCACACCCTGCCCGCCCTGGCCCCTCCTTCTGGCCCTCCCCAGAGCTGGTGTCCCCCCTTTTCAGGGGAAGACACCCCTCCCCTCCACAAGGCATCTACGCAGCGCAGCTCTGCATTATCTCAGAAGGGCGCTCCTCCCCACATTCTAGGGTCAAGCGCTTCACAGCTACACGTGATGCCTACCCTCCTCACTTCCTGCATTTCTTCAGCCCAGGTGCATCTTTTAGCATCGTCATCTTTGCCTGCCCTGGAGAAGGGATAGGCTACCCACTCCAGGATTCTTGGGCTTCCCTGGTGGCTCAGCTGGTAAAGAATCCACCTGCAATGCGCGAGACCTGGGTTCAGTCCTTGGGTTGGGAAGATCCCCTGGAGAAGGGAAAGGCTACCTACTCCAGTACTCTGGCCTGGAGAATTCCAGGGACTATACAGTCGATGGAGTCGCAAAGAATCGGACACAACTGAACGACTTTCACACTCACTCTTTGCCTCTTCACTGGATCTTCCACATTCCTAGGAACGTAGTTTTCTTATTAAGATTTCTGTTTAATCCTCGTGGCTCAGATGGTAAAAGCATCTACTTGCAATGTGGGAGACCCAGGTTTGATCGCTGGGTAGGGAAGATCCTCTGGAGAAGGAAATGGCAACCTACTCCAGTACTCTTGCCTGGAGAATCCCATGGACGGAGGAGTCTGGTAGGCTACAGTCCATGGGGTCTCCAAGAGTCGGACACGACTGAACAACTTCACTTTCCCTTTAATCCTCTAAACATCCTTGCTGCCATACTCTCTTCCTTAAAGAGCGGGCTCTTCAGGAGCCCCAACGGTTGCCGCCTGGCTGTCCCCACCACCCTCCCTTGCTTTCTCCCGGTCACTGCTTGGCATGCAGGTCCCTGTCCCAACGCTGGCTGCAGGTCTTCCCTTCCCGGGGTTCCTCCCCAGCCTCAGTCCCTCTTCCCAATGACAGCATCAGTAGACACGTTTCTAGCTCAAACATCAGTTACACAGCAGGGAGTCTGACCCTGTCCAAACTGGATGCAGTTTTTAACATGGGATGAGAGGTGGGTATGCAAGTCTTTATTCTCACTTAATTATTTACACGAAGGTTCAATTTGTGTTTAAAAGTCTGGAATACTTCTAGAACAATCCTCTCTTCTAGCACTTTGGAGACCTATATCTTCTCATTGCAAGATTAAAGCTCTGCAAGCAGAAGAATAATTACTTACCCAAAGTAAAATCTTATGCAAATGTTTTTGAGCCCAATACAGACTAGCAACTCTTTAGATGACTAAGAATGATCTGCCTTACGATAACTGTAAACACGAGAAGCAAAGGTTCCGAGGCTCTAAAATAAGCACTTGGGATAACAGAAGGCCCGTGTAGGCGGCCGGCAGTAATTGTGAAACCAAATGATGATCGGATGTGACTCTGAAGGGCTTTCAACCCAGAGCAGCTCAGACCATTACAGTGGTTATTCTCACCCCCACCTAAAGCAAAACCCTTAACAGGCAAGACTCCGCAGCTTTTTAAATACAAGGAAATATATCCCTTACTGAAATCAAACAGAAGAACAATATAAGGCTGCTCGATGCCAAACATCATCAATGTCATGAGCAATGAAGTTGCAAAGGACTGCCAATAACTCAAATTGTTAAATGAATAACCAGCTCCTTTTCCCCCAGTAAATGTAGTTTCAGATGCTGCTGCTGCTACTGCTAAGTTGCTTCAGTCGTGTCTGACTCTGTGCGACCCCACAGACAGCAGCCCGCCAGGCTCTGCCATCCCTGGGATTCTCCAGGCAAGAACACCGGAGTGGGTTGCCATTTCCTTCTCCAGTTTCAGATGCTAACAGTCCACAATTCTCATAGCAGTACATGCATTAAATAGAATCAAATACTTCATAAAAGCCAAGTCACATTTAGCCAGTTTCTATCTGAGCAACTCCAGCGCACAGATGTTAGAACAGAGGTCATGGGTGAAACAGAGAGTCACCCGCCTGCAAGCCTGGTGCACAGGTCACCGCCCGGTTCGGAAGACAGGACACGTTAGCAGAAGACTCAGTGATGGAAGAGGCTCTTCAGCTGAACCAGACACGACTGAGGGGCTGAACGAAACGGGTCCATGACCCAAGCCCTGGAATCAGGAAAGCTGAGGCCACAGGAAGATGAGGACAGGCTGATGGGAGGGGGCAGAGCCCTGCCTCGTGGAGTCTGCGTGGAAACAGGGGTGGGGAGCAGACAGAGCCCGGCTGGACCAACGACCCCGTACCTGCCCCTTCCTACAGGGCCTGCCTGCCGTGGTCCTCCGAACCCAGCCACCATGATCATCACTGAACATTGAACGTCTCCCTTTCCACTTAAACACCAGGGTCCCCCACGGCCGCCCCAGCCAAGTCCAGGGCCCTGAGTCACACACGCCAAGGACTGTATCTGTTTGACTGAGTGCTTACTTTCATACTTCCTGTTTGACTTGAAGGTTCTAGAAAACAAAAACCTTGCTTGTTTTTTAATATTTTGGTATGTAATAGGTCTTACAAGCACCTTATGCACAGCACAAAACATATTTATTAGATGAACAGATGATTGAATTAATAATTTTTACGTATAAGATTGGCAAAGTAAATGGGCCAGTCAGCAATGACCGTGCATAGGAACTTAGAAGTTTGGTCAGAACTTTAGATTTGATGATTTTTATGGAGAGCAGTAGCATGATAAAAATGGTAATTATTATAACCTGCTTTAGTTGTGGCTGTGTTTCACAAAGGACTAGGCGTAAGAAGATTACTTTGCTAATATAATAATATCTTGCTAACAAGATGAGGCCTTTTGACCAATGTGCATATTCTTCAATAAACATCAAAAGAGAAATTGTCCCACGTATCTTTGCCTTAAATCGATTTTAAACGAGTTCATTTCTGAGATGAGAGATGACTTTTTTAAGGCCAGGTAATAGTTATTGTCTCTTGATTTGAAAGATCAGCAACCAAAACCCCCAAGAAATTAAGGACAGTTTCCTTATTTATGAATTATGAATATTCCCCATATTGACACTCAAAATTTAAAAATCAAAAGAAGTCCATTTTGCCTATTCGTATCATAATGCAGAACACTTGACCTTTCGGTTTTATCATAGCTAAAATTTACATAAGCAGAATTTTATAATCCAGCGTAACATTTGGTTGTGAAATGAAGGAATGCATCAGCATGTGGAAATGCCGGTGCGTTAACAGTTTCAAGAGGCGGTAACTGGGATCCATTCTCCTTGCTAAGAACTCACTCCTTCTGTGCCCGGTCTCACCTGCCCTGCGTCAGCTATGCAGTCACGGCTGGTAGGGGTGGCCACTCAGGGAACACGCAGGAGGAACAGATGAGCGCTCGGGGTCTCAATCTGAATGGCAGGTTAGAAATGCTCGGGAACCTTTAACAGCCATGGACTCAAGCCATGCCCCAGACTACATCAATATGCTTTAAAAGCTCCCCGCATACCCCTCCCGACATCCCATGTAAGTCTGTTATGCAGAACCAAGGAACCAAGAAATTCCTTGAGAACCAAGGAATTAGTATTTTCTTTAGCCACGAAGAAACACTTTTTATATCTGATTTTTTTTTTAATATAGTATCAAAAAGATGAAATAACTTAGGAGCAAAATAGACGATGCAACTAACATTAAAGGAAAGAAAGAGATTCTCACTCACCTGCCTTCTGACAGTGTACAATCTTTTCATACACAGCGTCTGCATTCTCGATCAGCGCCTTGAGGGACTGGATCATCTGCAAGGGAAACACCCGGACAGGCGGTCACACAGACAGCTGGATGCAGGAGGGTCCCTGCTCGGGCCAGGCCCTCCCCCGGCGTGGCTGAGCGAATGCAGCCACAGGCCCCCCACCTGACACCCCACTCAGGTTCACGGGGAAACTGATCAAGTCACACCTCCCTACACGAGCGATAAGACCAGACGGTGAGGAATGTGTCCCCAGGGTGCTCACACTGGATGTGACCCTCGAGCCAGCACCGAACTGAGTCCCTTTCAGTATGAAAAGAAATGGACACGGGTGCACATCCGATCCGTCCTTCATGTTAAAACCTCATCACCTTACAGAAAGCTGCAGCACCCAAACGCCTCACTCAATTCACCCAAGATGCCTCCGTTTGAGAAGCGGTTTAAAACTTCCGATGAGGATCAAAAACAACATTTATGTGATACATCAGGAATGCTATCCCCCAAGCCAGTGTCTGCAGCGTGCCTATGAGTGATTTTCGAATTCCAGTGCTGAGGTCCTGCTCCACTGCATGTGCTTGATTCAGGAGCTATGCCTGAATTAAGAAAAAGGAACAGGGTGCAGCTGACCCATTATTTTATTCACCAAAGTGCTGGGGAAAGATCTGTCTGAAGTAAACTTTTTGGCTCTGAAATTGCTATGAAAATGGGAAGGCCAGATTCAGTTCTCATGATTCAAATAGGTACAATTATAATCCTCGCCATAAGGGTAGACTCTCGCTTTTTGTATTCATATTTTTAAATTTAATTTTCATTTCATAGTGGAGTACAGCTGATCTACAGTGTTGTATTAGTGTTAGATGTATAGCTAAGTGATTCAGTTATACATATATCCATTCTTTTTCTGATTCTTTCCCTATACAGGTTATTACGGAATACTGAGTAGGCTTCTCTGTGCTACATAGTAGGTCCCTGTTGATTGTTAGCTTTTTGTATTTAAATGTCCAAAAATTTCATGTGATAATATTACTCATCTCTGCTGCATGGCCATTTTACTTTATATAACAAACACCACTCCATCATTTTCCATTCCTAAATTCTGCCTAGTTTTTCTTTATAGTACTTATCGCTGGCTGCCACAGTACTTATTTTATAGAAACTAAATGTATGTAGGTTGGATTATTTATATAACTTGAAGAGCACCATATTTTATTAGTTGTACTTGTTTAAACTAAAGCATAATCAACATGCCTCTTAAGAAGTACACCAGATTCTTAAAGTGAGTCACACAGCATTTATCAACGTCCACTGTTCTAAGAAAATGCCAGTAAACACTGTGAAGTTTGAAGGTCAAAGCAGGTGCTCGCTCAGGCCTTCATTCGTTATCTGTGAGGTTCCCTCCGGGCAGCCCTTGAACGCCACTGGGGCCGGTAACCGAAAGGACTCAGCCGCTGTCTGCAGGAAGTCTACAGCCCCGTGGCAGGCCTCCCGCTTGGGAATGCAGTCTTTCCACACTCGATCTTCAAGATCTGAGTCATTCCTGTAAACTAAAATATTCTACTTTACAGCGTGACATACTGAACAGGCAGTGACAAAAACGAATAGTTCAGAACTCAATGATACCGATGGAAAGTCATTTGTACCATTCCACAATTTGCATACTGAAAAGGTTCAGACCGTCATCAGTAACCTTTCTCAGCTTTGATGTCGAGCCAAATAAGACACACCAAGAAGCCAGGACGTCTTCCAGCAAGGATGCTGGCTGTCCCAGCTCAGTGTCAGGGAACTGGCCAATCGTGCCTCCCTCATTCAAACTGAGGCGGGGCGGGGGGGAGGGGGGCAATGAAAGGCGCCTGGCCGTGAGACAAGGGGGCAGTGCAGCAGTGGTAACAGCCGCGAGGGAAGACTCGGGCCTCCAGACAGCCTGTGGGGGAAGGTGGTCACCAGAGGTCCGCGCCGGGGGGAGCGGGGGAGGGGGACAGGCACAGCTTCACGTGGGTTCCTCGGCTTCGTCACCCAGCGCGAGACCATAAATGTGGCGAGCCATAGTTTATTTCCCACCTGCAGGCTGAGTTTAATGAAAGGCATGATGAGGGTTCACAATAATGCAGGGATCAGAGGAGGGGAGGCTTGTGGCTGGAGCCTGCACAGAGCAATGTCCCAGGGGGCTCCCCTCCCACCTGGGGGCCAGGCACCTCCGGGGGCCCCATGTTAGCAGAATGAGCAGGCCTTCCTGTCCTGCACTCACTAATACTAGCTTTGTTTGAAAAGCCTGCTGTGACAAGGCTCAGAGCAACAACAGCTCACATTTTTATTCTTAGAAGCATCTTCCAGTTTCAGGTATCGCCAAAGCTGCTGCACCTTTTAAGCGCAAAAGACAACAGGGCTTCAGAAGCGCACGTTCCACCTCGAGGAGCTGGAGACGGACACCGCCCTGCCCCGAGCTCTGTGCCGCGGGAGGACCCGTCCTCTGCCCCGGGGACGATGGGGCCCTCAAGCTCCGCGTGCGGGACCCTGAGGGTGCTGAGTGCCCGTGAAGGACAGGAGACCCGGAGCCCCGAGCAGAGGGTACTCACAGAGCCGGGGTCCCGCGGCCGCCACCCACGTGCTCCCAGGCCAACACCGAGACCCCTGAGCCGGAGCAGGGCGTGGGCCGGCTCAGCACCAAGTCCTCCTCCCAGTACCGGGACGGAGCGGCCCCTGAGCTGCACGCAGCATCTACACCACGGGGGCGGCCAACACCCCGGCGGAGGGAGGCAGGCACCGGGAGGAGATAGGGCAGCCCCATCACCGCATGCGGCGCAGAGCAGCGGAGGTTCCGCGGGGACAGGCCCAGGAGACGGGGTCACCGGTCAGCAGAGCCCAGACACTGGAAGGAAGAAACCCCCCGGCCTCAGCGGGGGCAACTCCCTTGCCCCCCCTGTCACGGAGTGAAGTCAGCATCCCCTTGGGGAGGAGGAGCTGCCGGCTTGGCCCGTTTTGCAGCTGCAGAGTGCGCACTTATAATGAAGCTTGTAGTCCCGGGAGGGCCTGGGGCCGGGAGGGCTGGGCCGGGCCGGCCTTCCCACCCACCCGCCTGGCGGGCCGAGGTATGGCTCCCACTTGGCCGACAACTCTGCCCAGAGGCGCTGAGGGCGCGGCGGGGACGCGTGGGGCATCGTGAGCGCCGGGCAGGACCAGCCTCGGGCCAGGTCCGCCACGCTGCAACGCTGTGATTACTGTTGGTCCGAGTGCCGGCTGAGTGAGTCAGAGTGAGCGTGTCGACGCCTCCCTGGCCCCAGGGACCTGCCAGCGCTCTCCATCTCCCAGGCCCACGGGAGGCGGGCGGTGGCACTGGTTCCACGGATGAGAAGTCGGAGGGCTCCAGAGCGAAGCGTCTTTTCCAAGGCCGCCTGGTGTGCGGGCAAAGGCTGTAACTAAGCACCTGGGCACAGGTATCGCGGTGACTCGGGGCCTCCGCGGTGCCCTCGGTACCACGCCGGGTCCTGACCACAAGCAGAGCTGCCCGAGAGGAGAGCGCACCCCAACCAGGACAGGGGCCAGAGGCAGGGGACGCCCGGCCTCCCAACAGGCTACACACTGGATGGACAGCATCTCCCTCCTGACGTGGGCACACGAGTGTGGTTTAAATGACGTTTCTACAAAGCACTTTGCAAAGCTATTTTCTTAAGGACAACGGTAAACAATTTCCTGGGCTCCACTTATCAATTCATTATTAAAAAACAGAAGTCATTTACGTTTAATATAAAACCAATAGAATACGCACCTCAGGCTAGACAAAAGCAGATAGATGGGGCGTGACATCAAGGGATGAGTTGAAGGGAAAAACTGCTTTCAGTTATCTAATTTTCTCTGCATATGTTACATTAATATGTCACCATAATGCAAGGCCCGGTAGAGTGACTGGTTTTATAACCACGATTTGCATTAATGCAAATACATTCATCAACACTCCTTAAATGCACAGGTGTTAAGTCTCAGCGCCGACATCACACATCCAGCTGCCAGCCCGAGTGACTTACCACGTGGAGCCTCACACTGTTTACAAGGCACAAGATGCTTCTACACCGCTGTTGTTAAGGGCTTCCCAGGTGGCGCTAGTGGTAAAGAACTCCCCTTGCCAGTGCAGGAGACTCAAAGATGTTAAGTTTGATTCCTGGATTGGGAAGATCCCCGGGAGTAGGAAAGGGCAGGCCACTCCAGTATTCTCACCTGGAGAGTTCCGTGGACAGAGGAGCCTGGCAGGGCTAGTCTGTGGGGTCATAGAGTCGGACACAACTGAGTGACTGAACACAGTGGATTCTATATTAGTGTCCAGTTACGAGTACCTCCTAAATTTATGGAACTAATATGTTAGGAAAATCTATTGATTTAACATAGCCCAGAAACCCAGTTCATAAGTCAAGTTCAAGATAAGGTTTCAGGACAGGACTCAGGCAGAGAAAAAGTAGGCAGTTTCAACTAAACACAAAGTACAAATTAAAATTCACATTTTATTAAATTGAAAAGAAATCAGGAATGCCTTTCATAAAAATGCCTTGTTTTGAAAGTTAAACGTCTCTGTCTATAGATATGGTTATGAGAAAAACTATTACTAATTATTTTATCTTACTATATTCCTGTAGACCACTTATTTTCTGTTTACAATTTGCATCTAAGTAAGAACATTCTGTTTTCAGAATAAGCAAATCTATGTCTTTTTGTAAGGACTTTATGTCAGATTTTGGACAAGACCCCAAATCTCCTTTCACGCCAGGGACCCAGATTTTGATGATTACAAAATAACTTTGCTAGCAACGTTGAGTCCGTGGGTGAGAGCAGCCCCACGGCCAGAGCGCTGCCATCTTCTGAGCCCTAGACTCCCCTCCCTTCAAGCTGGCCGACAGTTTCAGACCTCGGACGCTTCCTCCCGAGCCCTCCCGCACGCACCCCGTCCTGACACACGGCCGCTGCAGCTGTTCCCAGTGAGGATGCAGTCAGAGGAGGGCTAAGGCTGCGTGAAAGAGAGTGGCCACACGGCATGAAGCGGGGGTTCTTTGACACAGACCCTGTGACCGTGTGACACACAGCAGGTATGTGTGTCCCCGACTCAAACGTTAACAGCTGGCCGTCATTCACAAACTCATCAGTGAGCTGGTACCAGCGATATGCAGCCCACCGCTGCCCCACCTCCCCACACCCCAGACCCTCATGGCTGTACTTGGAGGACAAAGGGTGCCCCGGCGGCAGGAGCAGCTCAGGACCAAGCTCGTGGCAGGTGCCCCGGCGGCAGGAGCAGCTCAGGACCAAGCTCGTGGCAGGTGCCCCGGCGGCAGGAGCAGCTCGTGGACCAAGCGGGCCCCTCTTAGGACCCTAGGGACGGCTAACCACACAGCACGCCTGAACCGAGGGCCAAGGTCTGCAGAAGACAAGCCAGTTCGGTCCACAGCAGCGGTTCCCACCCATCCCGGGTTATCCTGTGGCAGTCTCTACACTCAGCGTCACGAGAGGACCGCCACCCTTGTGCTCCATGGTCCGAGAAGTCAACCCACCGCTGAGAGCGAAAGTCCCTCAGGAATCTTTCCGCTTCGGCGGGTTTTTGTGTGTGTGTATGTGTTCTTGAAAGTAGTGTCCTCTCTGAGTTAACAACACTACTTTTGTCTTTATCACTTTACAATAAATATTACTGCGCAGGTGAAGAATTTTCAAATCAAATGTGGGAACTCTTGGACCCGGGACTTCTAAACTGAAATGCAGGGGTAACGTGTTCTTTCACGAAAGCTTCCCAGCACAGCAAAATGCCACGCGGTTGAACTAATGGGAGAGAAATCATTTATGAAGTTCTTGTTGGAAATTACAACGTGGCTTTTTAATACTTGAACAGAATATGAAAATCACACATCTCTGCCAGGGCGCAAAATTCACGAGGCTGTGGGTTCTCTGCCCAGCAGCCGGCTCACCTCACATGCGGGGGCACCACCCAGGGCCCGGCTCATCACCCCATCCAGCGAGCTCACTGCGAAAACACTTTCCAAACAGCAAACTGCTTCCAAAGGGACTCGCCCTAGTTTGCCCCACAAAACTCGACGTCCACGTTTTCACTACGCACACTACAGAAAACCATCGGGAAAATCCTCTATCAGAAAAATGAGAAAGAACTCTCCCAGACAAAGACAAATATGAAATGAGATCACTGATAAGCAGACTCAAAAAACACGATACAGATGAACTTCTGTACAAAACAGAAATAGACCCACAGACGTGGAAAACAAGCTTACGGTCACCAAAGGGGAGAGGTGGAGGAGATAAACTAGGAATTTGAGGTTAACACATACACACTATTACATATAAAATAAATAACCATCAAGGACCTACTGTGTAGCACAGGGAGTTATACTCAACATCTTATGATAAGCTATAATGGAAAAGAATCTAAAACAGAATATGTATAAATGTATAACTGGATATATGGAACTGTATCTATGCGTAACTGGACCACTTTGCTGTGCACCTCAGACTAACCCAACATTGTAAAACCACCTATGTTGTTGCTATTCTTCAGTTGCTAAGGTGTGTCCTGCTCTTTGCAACCCCGTGGATTGCGGCAGGCCGGGCTCCTCTGTCCTACCCTGTCTCCTGGACTCTGCTCATATTCATGTCCATTGGGTCACGATCCATTGAGTCAAAGGGGCTTGAGTAACTCAATGAATCTACGAGCCCCGCCATGCAGGCCACCCAAGATGGACGGGTCATCCTGAAGAGTTCTGACAAAACGTGGTCCACCGCAGAAGGAAATGTCAACCGCCACCACTATTCTTGCCCACGGATGGTATGAAGAGGCAAAAAAAAAAAGTCAACTATACTTCAATTAAAAAATAAACTTTAAAAAAGAACTGGCAGACGGAAGGTGTTACTGGATTGTCAGCCGAGAGGCACAGAGCACAGCTGGATTCTGCTGCGCACGGCCCGTGGGCTGGACGGGAGTGGGCAGGTCAGAGACCCACGGGCAGCGTCACCAAGTTCAGCAGACACTCCACTCGCCTTGGAGGGATGCGTGGGGCGTGGCGAGAAAGGGGCCAGGCTGGAGAGACAGGGGATCAGGCTTCTAAGCTGAGATGTGCTGTGATTCAGGCAGAACTTGAGGCTGTGAACAAACGGCACGGAAGAGGTGGGGTGGGGTGTGAAGGGGGTGGGAAGGAGAGGCGGGCTGGAGACAGCTGTGAAGGGACAGGGCGGCGCCAGCGACTGCCGCGCCCGGGCCCAGAAGGAAGAGCAGAGACCCAGAGGGCGACCCTGCCGGGAGGTCACCCGGCCTCACCCAGCAGCTGTCAAGCGCTTCCTGGGCTACGACGCGCCCTTCTGGTGGTGGCGCCCCACGTTCCTGAAGCCACGCTCAGGAAGTGGAGTTCCGCCCCAGCTGGCTGGAGGGGTTGGTGGTGCACTGGAGGGGGCGGGGGGCGGGCGGGGGGGGGAAGGGGGAGGGGAGGGAGGGGGAGAGGGGTGGGGGGAGGGGGGAGGGGGGAAGGGAGGGGAGAGGGGTGGGGGGAGGGGGGAGGGGGGAGGGGGAAGGGAGGGGAGAGGGGTGGGGGGAGGGGAGGGGGAGGGGGAAGGGAGGGGAGAGGGGTGGGGGGAGGGGAGGGGGAGGGGGAAGGGGGGAGGGAGGGGGGAGGGGAGGGGGAAGGGGGGAGGGAGGGGGGAGGGGAGGGGGAAGGGGGGAGGGAGGGGGGAGGGGAGGGTTCTGCAGCAGCCGGAAACTGGGAAAGCTTGGTTCGGGGGTCGGAAAATTGGGACTGTTCTGCACGGAGGTAGCAGCTGAAATGAACTCATCTCTGAGGGGGATTTTAAAGATAAATGAAGACATCACGGCAATGCTCTAGAACCGCTCAGATTAATAAGCAGAGGGAACCAATGGAAGAGACGCGGCGGCGGCGCCCGGGGCGGGGACAGAACAAGGCCGCTGAACGTGTCCGGGCTGGGAAGGGGGTTTCTGGGAGGTCCGCAGTGTCCGGAGCTCCGGACGCGGCTGTGGGGTAGCTCTGGACAGTCCGGCGCGGCACCAACGGCTGTGCTGTAATGTGACAGACGTGCTCCTGAGAACCATGCACCAGGACAAACAAGCTGTGTGGCGAACACGGGTCTGGGGCACAGCACTCCGCCATTCTGCAGTGACACGTTAGAAGGGGCAAGAGCAGAACACAAGCGTTGCTCTGTGCTGCGTGTCCAAGTACTTAAGGAGCCACACGCGGCCCTAAGCCTGGCGAGTGGGACCCGGCCTTGAGAAAGACCCGGAGCTGCTTGTGGGAGTAGGGGAACCGGCTGCAGCTTGTGAACTTCTGTGAGGGGCGTGAGGAGGGGTCTGAGGTCTGATGAGAGGTTTGAACTGAGATGTGGGGGAAGAAAAGCTGTGACCAACTTAGACAGTGTATCAAAAAGCAGACACATGGTTTTGCCAACAAAGGTCCGTCTAGTCAAGGGTATGGTTTTTCCAGTGGTCATGTATGGATGTGAGAGTTAGACTGTGAAGAAAGCTGAGCACCGAAGAATTGATGCTTTTGAACTGTGGTGTTGGAGAAGACTCTTGAGAGTCCCTTGGACAGATCCAACCAGCCCATCCTAAAGGAGATCAGTCCTGGGTGTTCATTGGAAGGACTGATGCTGAAGCTGAAACTCCAATACTTTGGCCACCTGATGCAAAGAGCTGACTCATTGGAAAAGACCCTGATGCTGGGAAAGATTGAGGGCAGGAGGAGAAGGGGATGACAGAGGATGAGATGGCTGGATGGCATCACCGACACAATGCACATGGGTTTGGGTGGACTCCGGGAGATGGTGATGGACAGGGAGGCCTGGCGTGCTACGATTCATGGGGTCATAAAGAGTCAGACACGACTGAGCGACTGAACGAACCGCACTGTGGGGGTGCGGCTCAGGACGCTCGGTGACCTGATGCAGCCAGGGGCTGTCTGAGGCGCGTGTGCATGCTCCGCTCACTGAGCTGCGGTGTGAGTACCCACTAGTGTTTTCTTGTGGTCAAAACAGTACACAAGTAAAAACAAATTCGTTAAAACTGTGTTAGATTAAAATTGTTCCCTAATGTACCACTGTCATATTCAAATAAATTTACACTTTCAAAACAGGGGTTATAACTGAGTATAAGAGCATTTCAAAAATCACGCAGTTTTCTTGTGAAGCAGAATTTAACTCTCAGTATCTATCACGTTCAGCTGAAGGGTGCTCTTGGCACCACAGAAGCCTGCCTCCACACTGCACTCAACTCTCTTAACAATCGTTTCTTGCCAGAGAAGAGGTGCCAAGTGCTGTAATAAATCTGGAGCAAATTATGAGTCAGGAGTGACCCAGGGTCCATATTCAGGAAGCCAAGGATTCTCTGGCTTTTCAGTATGTTCTGATCTGTCATGAAGTTCACTGCAGAGCTAGGGCCACACACACCTCGGGGTGGGGCTGTGCCTCACGAAACTCTGGCCTGAGCTACAGCCTGGATCTCTCAGGTACTACATTTCAGACCAAACCCGTAAATAGCATCCCAACCCATCCGCAGCCATTTAGCTGAATTTCCACACGATGAAAAGCCTCCCCTATACCGTCAATGACTCCATCTACCCCTCCTCACACCAAAGCAATATACTACTATATCCACACACTTTGGGCTTCATCTCACACATTAAACGTCAAGTTTTAATTAAACTGCAGTCCCTGAAGTGAGTTACCAGGTCAACATAAAAGCAAAGAGACGTTAGGCTTATTATACACAGAGTAATAGAGGTTTCGGGCTTTTGGTAAAGAGTCTGCTTGCAATGCAGGAGACCTGGGTTTGATCCCTAGGTCGGGAAGATCCCCTGAAGGAGGGCATGGCAACCCACTCCAGTATTCTTGCCTGGCGAATCCCAAGGACAGAGGAGCCTGGCGGGCTACAGTCCATGGGGTTGCAAAGTTGGACACAACTTATCGACTTCACAGAAAATATAGGTTTTGCCTGTACTCACCAAGATAACCATTTGGATTTAGTATAAAACATGGAAATAAACAGCATCATGTAGTCAAAACAACCAGTTTACTGCCCTAGGCTCGCTCTTTCTCCAGTTGCTGTGTCTCCCGGTGCACTGGGACGGACCACATGTTTACATTGTGGGTACTTCTGAGAGGTACTTCCAGCATTAGCCACTAGAAGTCCGTAGTAATACACATTTGTAGGCTGGAGGAGAGGAGAAAGGGGCAAAGGGGAGAGAAAACACCATAAAGAGGAAATGAAGGAGGTGCGGGGGGGGGGGGTGCATATAGAGAAATAAAAACAAAAAGATAAAATCACAGAGTCAGAGTTCAGAGGAACTAAAACAGTGAATGCAACAGGGTGACTTATCAAAAACCATCCATCAAATCAGATAAAGTTTTATGCAGACAAGTGAATAAACAGTAACGCCAGAACCAAACTTTGATGCGGAAGGAATTCACTCATATTATAATAATTAGATTAGTTGAGACTTGGCATCACTAGAAGCCTCCAAGTTCCTAAACAGGCTTTGGTGAGCTCGGGGCTGAAGCTGGGAACGGCAGAACAGAGCAGGGAAGACAGAAAGGGGCTCTGGGAAGCCAGGAGTTCCACTGCATTGAGAGGTTAGTGACAGAGTCAACGCACAGATCTGAAATGTTTATCCCACGGTCAATTGTCAGCAAAGTTTTAAATTTTCTGCACAGTTTTAGTTTCAGAAGTACACAGAATGTCAACAAGTTGAAAAGAATTTTGATCTTGCACTGCTTTCTGCATGATATGATTATTTGGAGAAAACAAAAATTGGTGAAAATTGAGCAATAAAACAGAACGTAAACCCTAAAAAGGAACCCTGATGCAACTACAAAACTATCCAGAAAAAGTATATAATTACTACCAGTTCATGAATAATACGCCATCCTGGGCTTTTCTGTGTAGAGAGCATGTATACAGCACGTTTGCACGCACTCAGATGGTAACAACCCTCTTATTTCTCCATTTTATGACCAACCTCATGTGATCAGAAGTCTCCTTAGGGAAGAGTTCAGGGCGTTCCATGTCATTTTTGCACATGATTTCTGTGGGAAGCCATATTCCACATTCTCATGCTGAACAGGCTCCTTTACAGCACGTGATGAATCATGTCGCAACATGGTGACCTCAGGGGTGCACACACACCCTCATCGTCCCCCAGGGGCTCTTGGTCATAGCAGCCCCTCGACACTGTAAAAAGTTTCTCTGACTTTCCCAACTATGGTAGCAATGTGCTTAGTGACACCCTCGCACCATCTCAGCATGGAGTTTACTGGAGTGCCGTCATTTCGTAATGTGGTGCTAGTTTCTGCTGTGCAGCGTGGTGAATCAGCCACAGGTAGACATACACCCGCTCCCTCTTGAGCCTTCCTCCGCCGTTGTTATCCCAGCCCCAGGTCGTCACAGGGCACCGAGCTGAGCTCCCTGTGCTACAAGCAGCTTCCCACCAGCTCTGTCTCACACGTGGTCGTACACATGTCAGCGCTGCTCTATCAATCCATCCCACCCTCTCCTTCCCCCACTGGGCCCACAAGTCTGTTCTCTATGCCTGCGTCTCTATTCCTGCCCTGCAAGTAGGCTCCTCTGTACCATCTTTGTAGATTCCACACACAGCAGCATGAAGTCTGAGCCCACCGTGGGCTCATATATTCCCTGCGGTCACTAGAGCAGGAAGGTATATGAGTCTGTGAGGGCTCAACAGCCAGGAAAGGAGCTCTCCACTGGGCCGGGTGGGCAGCGGGGGGCTGGGAGGCTGGGATCCAGGCCTGACCACTCGCTCCTGCCTTGAGTGAATGCCTGGGAACGGGGAGAGGAGGGCGGGGCCCCAGTGGGATTTCCCCGGTGCCCAAAGTGTTAAAGCTGGCGGGCTCAGAGGCTGCATTCTGGATGCGGGGGAGCATCTCCAAAGAACGGAGGAGGTTTAAAACCTGGCTTAAGCCACCCCTGCACGAGAAAAGGGGAACTCGGTGAGCAAGCTACTTCCGGAAGCTGTATCAGGAACTCCTGGATGCTGCACAACTCTTTCAAGTCACCAAGGACCGTTTGGAGCTCCAACACGCTCATTTAAAACCATTATTACAAAATTAATTAAATTTCAAAAGATACAACTTGAATTAAAATAGTGCCACTTTTATTACCATCTCCTTATATCAAGGCTTTTCTCCAAGGGGATCAAGGTGATTTAGAAACTCCTAATTAACAGGCGATAATTCAATCACAGTATTACTATAAGGTTGTCAGTTTCTCTCAGGTCTGCGGTAGCTAAGTATAGATGTTAGTTAACAGAGAACAGCAACCAGAGACTTCTCCGTAAGGAAGAGCAGTATATTTTGAGCACCGTAAAGAGTCCACAGTTCTCTGGAACGCCAGAGGAAGGAGGAGGGCAAGATTCATTTGACCGGCCAAGACGGTGTTCAGGGTACAAACCCAGGCGTCCTTCCCCGGGGTGACCACAGAACTCACGTGCTCCTGCGTCTTCCGCTTTCTGAGTTAGAGAGGCAACTCCCCTGAGCAAGGTGGTGGGAAACCCAACCTTCTGCTTTTCACTTCAAAATTTTAAACCCGCCTTTATGAAATGCAATAACCCCGCCTCCGTATACGGCAGCGCTGGCGCTCTGAGGTCTGAGTGCTGTGAAAATGTCCACACAGGGCGAGGTCTCAGCGCATCAAGGGCTGCACACATCTAGCCTTCGAAGGAACACACTGACCCGGTACTGACCACAGTGCACTGAGAGCCTCCCGTGCTCTGGGCTGCTGACGTGCGACCTCATCCCCTCTGAGGCGGTGAGACCCCGCCTGCTCCGCAGATGCAGACGCAACGTGCCGTCACGGAGCGCGCACAGGGCAGGGACCCCGCGAGCTCAGGGTACGCCCCCAGCACCCCACTCACCGACTTCCCGGGGTGCACGCACGCTCCCCCTCCGTCCCCCACAGGCTAGTCCCGGCGTCTCCGTGCAACAACGGTGTCGTGCACGTGTGTTCACACCAAGCACATCTGCCCCGGGGCTGCAAGAACTCACAAAACTGAATTCACCGAGGCGTGTCCTGGGCCAAACCCCGCAGCCCACACCTGCCGGGGGCCAGCTGCCCGGAGAGTCGGCGCACGACCCCGGGGAGAGAAGGGCAGGGTGGGGACTGGTCGCGGGGGGCTCGCAGACTGCGATGCTGTGTGCAGGGTCTAGGTTTCCTCCTGGAGCCTGCGGGCCTTGGGGGTGAGGGGCGAGGCAATGCAGCGGAGGACAGGGACGTGCGGGCCAGGGGCTTCGGGCGCGGCCCGCCGGGAGCCGCGGCCCCCTGTGAGCTCACGAGGCGCTCATCCTCCGAGGACGCGTTGGGAGATTACAGAACTCTGTACACAAGCCACGTTCCCCTCCCGGGCCTGCGCTGGGTCCCGCCGCCCTCCTGTCCGACCTCCTCACCCCTCCACTCCCCAGCCCCGCGGTGTCTCCTCCTTAAAGAGGGCGTTTCAGGAAAGACCACGCATCCTCTGGCAACGGGCAGGGGAGACTCAGGGTGTGAACAGGAGGTAGATGGTGCGGGCACCTGGACCCCGGTGCCCCCTTCCCGGCCTCCAGCCCCGGGTCCTGCCGTGCCCCCGCCACCTCGGGCCCCGTCCTCTTCCCGGCCAGGCCCAGGTGCCCTCACCACCTCAGCGTGGGCACCACTGGACCCTCTGGTACTGATTGGGGGGGCGGTCCCTGCACCCTGTGGTCCTGCCAGCCCCAAGCCTGGCCCTCCCGAGAAGGGCGTTCCGTGAACGCGTAGACCAGCCGAGCTCAGGGAAACGCAGGCACCCTGGGACGTAGAAGACGGAGGGCAGGGAGGACCCGTGATCCCTGTGTCCTCCAGACCCAGGGCGCTTTCCTTCACTCACTCCTTCAGTCATTCACAAACATATTTTGAGTGCCTGCGGCAGGCGCTGAGGTTGGTGGTGAGCAGGACACACGTGGTCGCTGCCAGACTCAGGCCCAGATCTGGGGGAGGGAGAGAGGGGTACCTTACAAAAAGGACTCAGATCAATGGATGCGCGATTAGAGCTAGTGATGAGTCTAAGAAAGACGCACGGAGGGCCTGTGACCCTAGAGGCCCACCCTTGCCGGAGGGCACAGGGTCTGCGCTTCAGTTCCAGGTGGGGTAGCTGTTGTTCAGTCGCTCAGTCATCTCTGACTGCGACACCGTGGACTGTGGCCTACCAGGCTGCTCTGTCCATGGGATCCTCCGGGCAAGAATACTGCAGCAGGGCTTAAATGGCAGTGGTTAGGAAGGCCTAGATTTCATAATCCAAGGGAAAGCAACCCCCCCCCCCCCCCCCCCCCGCCCCGCCTGCCTGAGGGGAAGGGGAGAGGAAGCCGGGTGTTTCCAGAAGAAAGCAGAGCATGCCTACCCACTCCGCCAGCTCCCCTCTCCCTGAAGGACAGGCTTGATTTGACTGAGACAGGATCAGCAGTCCTCAACTCCTTTTTTGAGTCTCATCACCAAGCAGAATCAGGATTAAACATCTTGCTAATACCGTGCAGAGGACTTAGCTACACGCTTTATTGGATTATAACACAAAATTCGGCCTGATGGCCACCACTCTTTGCTGGAACAGCACGCTGTCCTCGCAGGCGCTGTGAGCAAACATGGATTTTCACAGGCCCTCCTCTCCAAGGCTTGCCTCTAATGTTTTAATTCCGACACTGACAAGTCTTACTGCTTCAAGGCCCCCTGTCTCGTCCAGGACAGAACTCAGGTGCCCTCCTCTATGGGGTGACAAGCAGAATCGTGTGCTGCGGATCCACGTTCAAAACACACAAGTACATGATTAAAGCAAAAGAAGAAGAAAAACAAAGGAGACCTCTAAAGTCATGATGTAAGCTGCTCAAAGTGAAACTGGAAACAGTCATCAAAATACCCTGAGGACTTTTGCCCTGATTCTCATTTTGAGGGGCTGGCAAACTTTCCCTGTAAAGAAGCAGTAAACACTTCAGGTGACCGCTCGGCTCTGCTGCCACCGTGCGTAAGCAGACACGGGGTGTGTCATGGACGGCTCGATCAGACCTTCCTCATGGACACTGAGGCTCCAATTCAATATGATTTTTACATGCCGTGAACTTTTATTTTTCAATCATTTAATACATAAAGTAAATGGTCCAACAAAGGTCTGTCTAGTCAAGGCTATGGTTTTTCCAGTGGTCACGTCCGGGCGCGAGACGTCCGGGCGCGAGACGTCCGGGCGCGAGACGTCCGGATGTGAGAGCTGGACTATAAAGAAAGCTGAGCACTGAAGAATTGATGCTTTTGAACTGTGGTGTTGGAGAAGACTCTTCAGAGTCCCTTGGACTGCAAGGAGATCCAACCAGTCCATTCTAAAGGAGATCAGTCCTGGGTGTTCACTGGAAGGACTGATGCTGACGCTGAAGCTCCAATACCTTGGCCACCTGATGTGAAGAACTGACTCATCTGAACAGACCCTGATGAAATGGTATGGACCTAACAGAAGCAGAAGATATTAAGAAGAGGTGGCAAGAATACACAGAGGAACTGTACAAAAAAGATCTTCACGACCAAGATAATCACAATGGTGTGATCACTGACCTAGAGCCAGACATCCTGGAATGTGAAGTCAAGTGGGCCTTAGAAAGCATCACTATGAACAAAGCTAGTGGAGGTGATGGAATTCCAGTTGAGCTATTCCAAATCCTGAAAGACGATGCTGTGAAAGTGCTGCACTCAATATGCCAGCAAATTGGGAAAACTCAGCAGTGGCCACAGGACTGGAAAAGGTCAGTTTTCATTCCAATCCCAAAGAAAGGCAATGCCAAAGAATGCTCAAACTACTACACAATTACACTCATCTCACACGCTAGTAAAATAATGCTCAAAATTCTCCAAGCCAGGCTTCAGCAATACGTGAACCATGAACTTCCAGATGTTCAAGCTGGTTTTAGAAAAGGCAGAGGAACCAAAGATCAAATTGCCAACATCTGCTGGATCATCGAAAAAGCAAGAGAGTTCCAGAAAAACCTCTATTTCTGCTTTATTGACTATGCCAAAGCCTTTGACTGTGTGGATCACAATAAACTGTGGAAAATTCTGAAAGACATGGGCATACCAGACCACCTGACCTGCCTCTTGAGAAACCTGTATGCAGGTCAGGAAGCAACAGTTAGAACTGGACATGGAACAACAGACTGGTTCCAAACAGGAAAAGGAGTATGTCAAGGCTGTATACTGTCACCCTGCTTTTTTAACTTCTATGCAGAGCACATCATGAGAAATGCTGGGCTGGAGGAAGCACAAGCTGGAATCAAGATTGCCGGGAGAAATATCAATAACCTCAGATATGCAGATGACACCACCCTTATGGCAGAAAGCAAAGAACAAAAGAACCTCTTGATGAAGGTGAAAGAGGAGAGTGAAAAAGTTGGCTTAAAGCTCAATATTCAGAAAACTAAGATCATGGCATCTGGTCCCATCACTTCATGACAAATAGATGGGGAAACAGTGGTAACAGTGACAGACTTTATTTTGGGGGGCTCCAAAATCAGTGCAGATGGTGATTGCAGCCATGAAATTAAAAGACGTTTACTCCTTGGAAGGAAAGTTATGAGCAACCTAGATAGCATATTCAAAAGCAGAGACATTACTTTGCCAACAAAGGTCCACCTAGTCAAGGCTATGGTTTCTCCAGTGGTCACGTATGGATGTGAGAGTTGGACTATGAAGAAAGCTGAGCGCCAAAGAATTGATGCTTTTGAAATGTGGTGTTAGAGAAGATTCTTGAGAGTCCCTTGGACTGCAAGGAGATCCAACCAGTCCATTCTCAAGGAGATCAGTCCTGGGTTCATTGGAAGGACTGATGTTGAAGCTGAAACTCCAATACTTTGGCTACCTGGTGTGAAGAGCTGACTCATTTGAAAAGACCCTGATGCTGGAAAAGATTGAGGGCAGGAGGGGAAGGGGACGACAGAGGATGAGATGGCTGGATGGCATCACCCATTCAATGGAGATGAATTTGAGTAAGCTCTGGGAGACGGTGATGGCGAATCCTGGCATGCTGCAGTCCACGGGGTCGCAAAGAGTCCGTCATGACAGAGCGACTGAACTGGACTGAATATGTAAACACTGTTTTAAGCCTGGAGCCCATACACAAACAGGTGGTGCCAGCCCAGCCCACTGAGCAGCGCTGCCTGACCGCTGACTGACTCCACTGCAGAAACTGACACAGCCCAATAGGGTGAAGCAGTGATAGGCCAATTAAAGCAGAAAAGCCTCACTTGGTCACACTGGACTGAAAGTGTTCAAGAGGATATAGTTGGACATGCTACATGCGCATTTCAGAAAAGAACAGGCAAAATCAAGTGCAATTAGCATTTTGAAAGGATAAACATATATGTTTTATGTAAATAAATGGGAAATTTGGTTACAGAGAATTTGTTGTTGTTGTTCAGTCACTCAGTCGTGTCCAACTCTTTGCGACCCCATGGACAGCAGCATGCCAGGCCTCCTGTCCCTCACCATCTCCCAAAGTTTGCCCAAGTTCATGTCCATTGCATTGGTGATGCCATCCAGCCATCTCATCCTCTGATGCCCCCTTTCCTCCTGCCTTCGGTCTTCCCTAAGATCAGGGACTCTTCCAATGAGTCAGCTGTTCACATCAGGTAACCAAAATACTGGAGCTTCAGCTTCAGCATCAGTCCTTCTAATGAGTATTCAAGGTTGATTGATCTCCCTTAAGATTGACTGGTTTGATCTCCCTGCTGTCCAAGGGACACTCAGGAGTCTTCTCCAGCACCATAGTTAGAAGGCATCAATTCTTTTGCACTCTGCCTTCTTTATGGTCCATCTCTCACAACCCTACGTGATCACCGGGAAGACCGTAGCCTTCACTGTATGGGCCTTTGTCGGCAGAGTAACGTGTCTGCTTTTCAGCACGCTGTCTAGGTTCGTCATCGCTTTCCTGCCGAAAAGCAATCATCTTCTGATTTCATGGCTGCAGTCACCATCTGCAGTGATTTCGGAGCCCAAGAGGAGGAAATCTGTCACTACTTCCACCTTTTCCCCTTCTATTTGCCATGAAGTAATGGGGCCGGATGCCATGATCTTAGTTTTTTTTTAATATTTAGTTTTAAGCCGGCTCTTTCACTCTTCTCCTTCCCCCTCATCAAGAGGCTCTTTAGTTGCTCTTGGCTTTTGGCCATTAGAGTGGTATCATCCACATATCTGAGGTTGTTGACTTTTCACAGGTTAGCTTTAGGAAATCAACTAAAATTTAGTTACTACCATCTTGGCTGCATTTAGCTAAATACTCAAAAGAGCCAAGACTACTCACAAAGACTTTTTTTCTTTTGCTTTAGGCACCAGATGAGTGATTATTTAAAACTAAAATTATTTTTCTGTCATATAATGACATAAATTATATGTCATCTGGACTTCCCTGGTGACTCAGATGGTAAAGCATCTGCCTACAATGCAGGAGACCCGGGTTCAATCCCTGGGTTGGGAAGATCCCCTGGAGAAGGAAATGGCAACCCACTCCAGTACTCTTGCCTAGAAAATCCCATGGACGGAGGAGCCTGGTGGGCTACAGTCCATAGGGTTGCAAAGAGCCAGAGACAACTGAGCAACTTCACTTTCACTTTCTTTCTTTCAGTGACGTAAATAACGTGCCACACTCCATTTGCCCTCTCTAATGTAGGAGTGCCATAATTATAAAGAAAACTAGAATAATCAACACTAATTTCAAAGGAAATAAAGATTTCCATAAGTAGACAAAGGATCTATAAAAGATAAAAAAATCTCCACATAAAAACCTGTAACAGTCCTAAAGATTTGACTAATATTAAACGCAGTAGGAAAATAGATGTTTTAAACTACTTAACATGTTATTTTTAAGTTAACAGATAATTAAGCTTGTAGAGTTAAACTTAACTCCTAACACATCACATTGTTCACCCACTGAGTTGACTGGGAGAGTAATTTTCTTATGGTTCAGAATTTTAAATGCCTTAATTAAGTTAGAAAAGACTTTAAAACCATTATGAAGTGCTATTTTTATCCCTGATAAATTCGGGTGGAAATAAAATCAGATTTTTGGTGTCAAGGGTGGTTATTTTAGTGGGGTGAGTGGCATTAATTATTTCCCTGCAATGTGGGGGAATATGAGTGAACAGAACGAAAACCAGGAGCTGTTAAAACAGAATCCTGGGTGACGGATCCTGCGGTCCTGGTGGCACAGTGGTTGGTGTGTGTGGTGGGGAGTTACCACCAGACACGTCCCCACTACAGGCGTTGGGTTAGCCTTCCCCTCCACACAGAAACAAGAAGCGATGAATCCACGGGCAGTGCTAGATTTCACTTCTCTTATAAACCTGAGGTCAAATGTTACATGCCAACAAAACATAGGCTTAAAATATACAAACTACCAAATGTTATTGACAGGAGAACATCTAGCTGCAGAGAAAAATTACTGCTACCTCATTATTCAGAAGATTGTGGAAAAACACCTTTTAAAACATTTTCAGGTCATAACTAGGGGCATAAGAGACAGGAAAAACGTTCAGAAATGAGTACATCTTACTGCCAAGAAGTGATGTCTGAGGTGACCCAAGTAAGTGTCAACAATTACACGTAGTACTCAAGAAACAATCTGAAACATATGATTTTAATATAGCTTCATATTTTCCTATAGCTTTCATATAGCTTCATATTTTCATATAGCTTCACGTTCACGGAGCAGATTCCATCCAAATCATCCCATTTCTTAGAGAGCTGTCTTCTAAAATGTGATTGTACATCCAGAGAGTATGTGTCCACGAAAATAGAGGAATTCATCCCTGCATTTACAAACTAATCTATGAACAACCACTAACCATTTTCTACCTGTATCCAAGTAATTTCAATCTTTCCAACTCAACTACAAATGGGACTTGCAACACTGTCGAACTTCTCAACGGAAAAGCATTTGCTGTTCTAAACTACACAAGAATGGATATTGATAAATCACATCAATCTGACGAACAGATCCTGCATTTGCAAAGTCAGGGAATGATATCAGAACATTGAGATGCTACACAAAATTCTGTTATCCCTGAAACTTATCGTCTTTCTCAACTCCAACCTGAATACAGTGATGAGACACAACAAAATATTAAACCATTCATCTTTTTGATGAATCTTTGACAGAAAAAAATACTTCTGGAAAAAAAAAAAGTCTACCTGTGTGACTCTTACTGGTTAGTTGTAGTCAGCACTGTTAAGATAATCACTTGGGCAAAACGTCCCCATTTAACTGGCTGGAGAATGTTCTGAATCCTGCACGGAGCCAGATGGCAGTGCCAACCACAGGCTCAGGTGGCAAAGCGAGCCACTGTCCCAGCTGGCATGAAGAATCACCAGGGGCTCGTGTCCCCAGCTCCCCACGGGGTCAGAAACCACCATCCCAGGAAGACCAGGATGAACAGTGAAGGAACAGTTCCTGGGTCCTCCGAGGGTCTGTCCCAGGGTCCTGCAAGCTCATGGCGAAGGAGAGGAACACACTGACCTCAAAGTGGCCAGCACAGGCTGGCACGGCCCCCTCGGCCTCCACAGCACAGGCTGGAGGGTCAAGGAGAGACTCGGTTCCCTTCTGGGCCCAAGACCATGGCAAGCCACGGGCTCCCGGACCGGGGTGGAGGTGGAGAACACAGCGGTGAGCCCTGAAGGACAGGTTCTAGGTGGGCCAGACTTCACTCGTGTGGCTCTGAAAGGGTTCAGAACTCACACACTGCGAAAGACATGCAAAGTATCCCACGCTGAAAGCCGATTCAGTTCTCTGTTTCTGGACCGTCACTTTTCTGGTTTGAAAGATCTACAAAGCTGGCTGTAGACACAGCACCACACTGTGGACACCACCCCAGTGAACACAAACTTCAAGACGTCAAACAGATTCTGGAAGCTATAAAAAAAAGCACTCTCTTTCAAGGAAGGGTTGTATATTATTCATGGTGTTTGATGTATGTTTCAAGAGCAAATCAAATGTCAAACAAATTCTACAAGCCTTAAAAAGCACTCTCTTTTAAGGGAGGGTTGTATATTATTCATGGGGCTTGATGTATGTTTCAATAGCAAATCAAATTTTAATCCTGGAAAACTTCAAGTGCTAGCAGACTATATGCATGAGATACACGCCCTGAAAATTATTTCCCTGCCCCTTTTTCCCTCTTTTGGCAATTTCTATGCTTAACATAGGTGCTTTATCAATCCCAACACACCGAAAGGAGGTCACGTGCCCAAGACGCTCTAAGAAGAATGTTACTGGCCTAACAACAGCACTCCAAGTATCGACTCCCTTGTCTTCACCGTCATCACGTAACCCTAAGTTCTTAAAGCTGGCACTGCTAACTCTGCCTCAACACCCGGGTCTCCCTCTAGGTGCTATCTGGGGAGGTCTGTCTTTCTGGGAATCCAGGAGGTGACGTGCCAGGGGGACCGAGCCACCGCGCGCCGCGTGGGGACGGCAGGGGAGTGTAACGGGAGAGGGCAAGGGTGTTTTTGTCCCAGACGCACTGCCATAGGTTATAAATCATTTGCCCTGGGGGCTTTCCACCTACTCAAACAGTGAGTTTCAGAGGCTGGGTGAAAAGAAAGAAACAAAAAACAGCTATTTCATAAAAACAGAGACACTTCTCGGTTCTAAAGGCCAAATTAGATTTTCATTTGGGCTCCCACCAAAACGACAGAATTGAAAGTCAGGATTTGTCAAGAAGAAACTCTTGTCTAGATTCATCTAACATCGCAAGACTCAACCCAGGCGGATCCCAGAGCATCAGCCTTAGGAGAGAGGAAACGCCCCCCACTGCCCAGGGCTGGGCCCGGGGTCTGCAGCCCTAAGGGAGGACGCGGGGAGCCGCCCCTGGAGCCCTGCGGACGGAGCCAGGAGACCCCGGCGCGGACAGCCCCAAGGGCAGGGCAGGGTGGTGCGCACGGGAGGACCGCCTTTAGAGAGGACGCAGAAGGGAGCCTCGGCCGCCGCCCGCTCCCCAACCAACAGCGCCTCTCAGAGGGGCTGAGGGACTCAGAGTCTGAGAGCCCCGGCAGCTTAACCGCGGAGCTGAGCGATGACAAGCCGAAGCGCATCAGTGACCTGATGGACCAGGTTCACCAAGGGGAGCTAAACGGAGGGACGGCCGCCTGGCCCTCGGAGAGCCGGGAAGGCCGGGTCCCCTACTCGAGCTGCGGGCCTGGCCGACCTCGACCCCGCCCCACAGGCGGAGGCACCGGAGGCCTGAAGGAGTGACGCCCCGGAAGCTCATCCAGTCCTGGTTCCGCAGAGCCCGACGGCGGCAGGGAGCCGGCGGAACGCACCAGGGTGAGGAGGCCAGCGCGTCTTCCAGCCTCGCCCGGCCAAGAAAACCACGTCTGTTCCTGACAGAGGGCGCGCCGCGTTCTGGAGACTGAGAGAGGTCCTGGTGGGTCTCTGATGGAAGCACTCAGCAAACACCTTAAGGAGGCATCTTCAGCCTCTGAAGAAACAAACTTTCTGGTCAAAAAGAGGATGTATTTGTCAACAATAAATGCTGAAGGAACAGGACCAGAGCAAAATCCCGTATTCAGAGGAGAAGCTGACGTGGACACGGGAGGCAATCCGTCAGCTCGTTCACAGGAAGTGAAAGGACCACCGTGCTCCAGCGATCTTAGTTTTATCAGAAGTCTCGTAGTGTTCCTCTGCATAATGCAGAAGAAAATAAACTTGAAAATAAAGTTCCCTTTTCCGGAGCTTTAGGTCTCAGGAGCTTTTCTTTAGGAGCTTTAGATATATTTTATATGCATTTCCTGCTAGAGTCAGTGAAATAAAGTGTTCAAGAAATAAGCAATCTGGGACTTCTCTGGCCGTCCAGTGGTTAAGAATCTGCCTGCCAGTGCCAGGGGCGTGGGTTTGGTCCCTGGTCCGGGAAGATCCCACATGCCCTGGGGCAAGGAAGCCCGTGGGCCACAACTACTGAAGCCTGTGTGCCCCAGAGCCTGTGTTCCCCAAAAGAGAGACCACCCCAAGGAGAAGCCTGCACACTCCCAGAGAACAGCCCCTGTTCGCCCCCACTAGAGAAAACCCTCAGGCAACAGCGAAGATCCAGGACACCCAATACACAAACAAACAAGCTTGTTTGGTCTCTCTGAAAAGCAAGAGCAAGGTGCTAATGGACAAGCCAGAGCAGACCCCCCAGTGCCCGGTCCCAGCCCCCGTCCGGCAGCCGCCGCCCCGGTGCTGGTTCACAGGAAATCCAGCCGCAGGCTCCTGCGTCTCGCCTGCCGGCCCGGGGCCACTGCCCGGGTCACTCAGGAACGGGAGGCCAGGCCTCCGGTGCAGCCGGGGACACCAGGCCGCTCAGGCCCGTTTACCGCTTGCCGTCTGGAGACAGCAGTCGACGACCTGGGGGAACGCGTAAAGATCTGCGTCTCCGTCCTCCTGGACAGATGGGCTGGGCATCACATGGCACCCGCAAACACTGCTGCTGCTGAAGGCGCTTCCGGGGCAGCGGCTAGCCCCTCCCAGCCTACTTTTCCCCAGTCGCTCTCACTGAGTGTCTGGGGTCTGCATGTGTGTGTTTAGGAACACGTCTACATAGGCGTCCTTCGAAGGTTTCTGTGGAGACGCTGGAAAGGAGAAAAGCGGAGGAGAGACCGGGTCGTGCGATCATCACCACCCGCTCCCAGTAAAGCGCCATCATCTCGAGGCGTGTCGGTCTCTCTGCTCCCGGAGGCTGAAGGCAGCCTCTGCATCTGATCTGATGGGACAGGGGACGCCATCCGCACGCCCAGCCTTTAAATATCTCCTTCCCTTCCCACGGGCTTGGCCGTCGCTCTGAAGTAGGTCAGCTGTACGGTTCTGATGATTCCAGAGAAACTGCTTGTGGAAGCATCAGTGGCTAGGCCTCCTCCTCTGCATTAAACTAGAGCCTCCAGGTTTCTGCTCTTGCCCCTGCAGCAGGGTATATCCGCTTTTCCCCTAATCTTTCCCCCCACCCTCTTTTTAGCTCAGTCTTAGCCCAAGGCATAATGTTCTGTTTTCCAGTTATAAAAATCGGGACAGTTGACACGGCCAATTAAAAGATGCTTTTAATGTCAGGTTCTGAGGCAGAAGTGTGATAAAAGGAGCCACAGAGGAGAAGGGGATCAATGGTAACCTTATTACAGATCATCTCTGCTTGGTCCAGATGGGCCAGCTTCATCGATCATGAAGTGTGATTTCTCTCTTCCCTGCGTCAGGCAGTGGCGGGACCAAATACAGGAACCCATACCAACAGCACTCAGCAGAGCACGCTTGACGCTGGCTTGTCTGTGTAAGGAAAAAACCCTTCACTGCACATCTTTTATTTAAAGGACTTTGCTTTATCGAAGAAATATGCAAAGCCATGAGGTAGAAGGGGCTACTTATAGCTTATGTAAAAATACTCACAGTGAGCAAACATGCTCTGAGACAAAGCAACTTGTTCTTTCTTTTTTTAAACACTAAAAAAATACTGTTCTCTACTGGATAAATGGATTCCCCAGAGAGTGCTCTCTTAATTAAGCGTGAAGGCAATTAAAATCAGGATTTTTGCAGAGCTTTAAAAGATGGAAACAAATTAACTTAAAACAGAAAGTGGAGACAAAGGAACTGCACCTACAGAATGAATTCATGGGCATCTCCCAGCAGATGGCGGCCGCTAGTCCATTGCTGAGCGTCAACAACCGCGCTCTCTGACGGAGCGAGGTGTCCTCTCCCCTCCGTTTTCTCCTTCTCTCCTCTAATTCCCCACAAGGTCATCATCAGTGTAATGACAATGACTGAAGCATATTGCAGAGTGCAGAAACGTGGTAGCAAAATCAGGAAAAACACCTTTTTCTTTGAAAAATGTTTGCCTGATAAGGACGCTTAACATGAGCTCTACCCTCTTAACCTGCTCCGGGGTAACACACTGCTGCTGACTAGAGGCATGCGTGGTGCACAGGTCTTCAGTGAGAGGGCTTTGGAACTAAAATTTCATGCCTGGTAATTAATAACGTCCCATTTCCCTCTCCTCCTAGGCCCTGATAATGACCATTCTAGTCTCTGATTTTATGAACTTGACTACATTGGATACCTCACCTATGTGGAATCCTGCAAGGCTTGTCTTTTTGTATCCAGTTTATTTCCCTGGGAATCAGCCCTCAAAGACCAACGAAAAAATTGTAAGGAGAACTTTCTTTTCAGGTAACTCTTAACAAAATATTGAAACTTCCAATGTTTTCTATTGAGGAAGAATGTTGACATCTTGGTCTCTATGTATTAGTACAGATCTCAATTTTTTTTTTAATTAAGCATAAAGTAGTTGGTAAATCTGAAACAAATAAGCAATAAGAGCTGGGGAACTGAATCAGCACTTTCATCAACATTAAAGGGTAAACATCGTTTTGACATAAAACGGTGATGGATGAAGTCACGTTGATGGGAGAGGGGAGGTGTCCTAAACCCTGGGAAGATGATTCCAGGAGCACTGGGTATCATGGAGGACCCACATGCTCACCAGAGTTTCTTACTCGGGTTACATAATCATGATCTTCAACCCTCGAGAGAACAAGTTCAACCGTGGTATTTGATTCTCAGCAGGTGATGCATTCAAGTTCATTTACATAGGCTCCGAGTAAAATCTTCAAATTTTTTGTCTCTCAAGTAATAATATAAAAGATATACTTGTCATCAGATTCCTTTGAGTGGAACTGAATCTACTGAACACAGTCCTCCCTATTTTAAGCTCATCAAAGCTGCCTTTTAACATAAACCAAGGGACTTCCCTGGGGGTCCAGTGGTTAAGAATCTACCTTCCCATGCAGGGGACCTGGGTTCAATCCCTGGTTGGGGAACTAAGATCCCACATGTTGTGTGCAACTAAGTCCATGCGCTGTGAGCCACAACTAAAGAGAAGCCCCAGTGGTGCAATTTGATAGTCAAAAATAATATAAATACTAAAAAAAAAAAAAATACACCAAGGTACGCACGACGAATTGTTCTCTGCCTTCAGGGGGGGGACAAGAATCAGAAATAAGTTACCTGGGACTTCAAGAGCCCCACGTGGACCATTTCAGATCATGATTATTGGAGCTATTTGGGCTTTATGGGCAGACTCATCATCTACAAACTGCACACACAGCTCATTTTCCTGATCTGGACTATGGGGGATGAACTGGACAAAGAGACTAGCCAGGCCCTCACGCTGGTTCCGACGTTAGCGCGATGCACCCGTGTTCCCATTTTCTCATCTGCACGATAAAGGCGGGTGACCTCTGAGCTCTCCCTCACCCAGCCCTCTCACAGCCCCAAATCCTGACTCTGAGCGTGGCCCCTGATTGCTCAAAAACATGCAGGAACTCCCCTGGCCCACGTGTCAGTTTCCCAGGACGTGCTTCCCATTCCTGAGCGTGTTTCACTCTGTGAACCCGCCTGCAACAGTCTTCCTTCTTACTTTTCACCTGCCGAAGTCTGACTCATTCACAAAGGTCAAGCTCAAAGGCCAATGTTTCCTTGAAGCCTTTCCAGGCCCTAAACTTTAAACTGACCTTTCTCTCTCACAAACATCCACATAATTTATTTCAGTTCAGTTCAGTTCAGTCACTCAGTCGTGTCCGACTCTCTGCGACCCCATGGACTGCAGCACAGCAGGCCTCCCCGTCCATCACCAACTCCCGAGCTTGCTCAAACTCACGTCCATTGAGTCGGTGATGCCATCCAACCATCTCATCCTCTGTCGTCCCCTTCTCCTCCCACCTTCAATCTTTCCCAGCATCAGGGTCTTTTCAAATGAGTCTTTTCAAAATCATTTACATATTTTAAAATATCTAGCATTTCTCCTCTCACTATCTAGGGGTACACGTCCTCTCTTCCCCTAAGTTGTAACCTCCTCCAGGGAAGAAAAATCCCCCTTGTTGTGACCACACGGCAGCTCCCACTCTCCAGACCAGCCCCTCTTAATTTCTAGCCCATCTGCCTGGTTTAAGAAGCTGTCTGAGCTTGACTTCTTCCTCTGCTCCCGAGAGATGTTGACACCCACCTTCCTGAGTGAGGTCCCAGCCTCGAACCTCACCACTTCCAGGACCCAAGGAGGATCTACACATAGGGTAAGACAAACCATTCTGGACCATTCTGAAGACTTGTCTGTTGGTGGGAATCATAAGGGCCTTCGGGACACTCTGGGGGCCATGGGCAGGGTTATCACACAACTGATTATCTAAACAGGGACACTTGTAAAGGTTAAAGGGAGGGCTGTTCACAATCACGCTGGGACTGGAGGTGTGCAGACAGACTCTGTGCCCCTTCCTGCCTCCACACTGCCGACAAGTGCACGATCAGCCCCCTTCCCTGCCTCTCCGTGTTCACAGAGATGGGCACATTTCAGCCACCCTAGTTCATTCATGAGAGTTTACACACAGGAAAGGGACCACCATCTGGACAGCATAAGTACATATTCCAGCCGCCCTAGGTGATAGCACCTGCCCCTCCTCGCTGGGGGCACCTCCAGGGCAAAGACGCACAGTAGTGCAGGACTTGGCGAGGGAGGGGAGTGTTTCTCACACCTACACTTGGAGTCATCAGGCTACAAAGGGGAAGTCAACAGAAGAAAATGAGATCTTATTTGGAGTCTTCAGACTATAAATGGAAGTCAGCAAAATGAAATAAGATCTTATTTCCAAGGCTAATTTTGGGTTAAGCTCAATATAACGTTACAAAAAGAGAGGCTATCCAAGACCTTACTGCATTTCCCATCAATATTTCATCTGTTCTTTAGCTAGCTTTAATAAATTAACTGTCACAAGGTGAGAAGTAATTAAGTCACTAATAAATGGACTATAAAATATTACAAGAGCTATCGTATTGCTGTAACAATGTGACAATTTTTAAATGCAAATTATAAAAATTTGAATTTAATTTTAAGTACTTTATGGCTTAGTTTATCAGGGGGAATTAAAAAATAGAACAAATCACTAAAACTAGGGGTATAACACAGCCCAGATATTTAAACATTACGTAAGACTAATTTCACAACTTTAAAAATTCAAGCAAGCTAATTGTCGTATCATTTCTGCAACAACACAATTATAAAGTCACAAGCAAATTGGAATTACATAATAAGTGTTATCATCCACCAGCCCAGGGAGAGGGTAGGGTGGGGAAGCAAGGGGGTACTGTGAGACTCCTGTGCCAAGTACTGTGGTGGGTGCTGCGTCAACCTCACCAGGATCCCTCCTGCTCTGCCCCCAGCCCGGACCAGGTCCTGGTACCAACCCTCACTCAGCTCTCACCTCCATGGGGCATCACAGCCCACCCTCAGGAGGGTCCTGTTGAAAAGGTTACCAGGAAGAAACTGTGCTGTGAGACCCGTGAAACACCCTAGCGGGTAAGTCATCTCAGATGCTGGCCAACGACACAGATCTGCAAAGCAGCTAACGATTCTATCTGTGGCTTAAGGTTTAAAAGCATTTACAGATATCAGCTACTTCTATTGGCTTCTCATAAAACTAACCAGGCAGCCTGAGTTGCAGCATGGAAGGGTTCTTTAGACTTCTCCATTTTTCCTATCTTTCCCTTTTCCCCTCAAAGTAATCTCAGCAGGAGCTTCTTATGTTTTTCCCTCCAGCCGCCATTCTAGCAGACAGGACAGCTCCCCTGTGTTCATGCCTGCGGCCGCTCCAGCACCCAGTACGGGGCGTTCCCCCTGACCCCTGAAGTCCACAGACAGCTCTGCCCCGCTGCCCTCCCGTCGGGGGTGACTGCCACTCCCCGAAGCGCGCCTGCAGTGCCCACTGTTCGGTCCTTATTTATCTGACGTCCCCATGAGCTCTAAGCTGGAGAGAGCAGGAGATAGCAAGCATCGGGCTCAAACGCCACTTTTTTTCTTAAGCTAATGAACTGATGAGCTGTTGGAAACACTGCATTCTTATTATTGGTGGGAATGTAAATTGGTCCAGTTACTAGGGAAAACGGCAAGGAAGATCCTCAAAGAATGAAAAATAGAACTAGCGTAGGATCCAGCAATTCCACTTCTTGAAACATATCCAAAAGAAATGAAAGTACTAACTCAAAAAGATATCTGCACCCCATGTTCACAGCAGCATTATTTACAACAGCCAAGACGTGGATACAACCCAAGTGTCTATCAATAGATAAAGGAGCTGTGAGACATACAGGTATATGCATACACATGTCTTATATACATATAAATATTAGTCACAAAAAATGAAGCGATCCTACGATTTGCTACAACACAGATGAACCTTGAAGGCACACGTGTAAATAAGTCAGAAAACGCTGTACGACCTCTCTTACATGTGGAAAGTAAAACAGAAACAAAAAGCCAAACTGATGGGAAAAGAGATGGGTGGGGCTTGTGGTCACCAGAAGTGGAGAACTGAGAACCTAAGGAGAGCAGTCAAAGGGCAGACATTTCCAGTTACAAGACAAAGACGTCCTGGGAATGAAATGGACAAGATGACTGATACTCAGGAAACTTGTCAAGAGAGAAAACTAAGAGCTCTCATCACAAGAAAAAAATTTTTCCCTTCTTTATTTTTTAAATTATATCGATTTAAGGAGATGGATGTTCGCTGAGCCCATTGTAATCATTTCACAATATGTGTGAATCAGACCATCAGGCAGCACACCTTAAACTTACATATGAAAGTCAATTATTTCTCAACAAAACTGGGGAAAGAAGAAAAAAAACACTGCATTGTTCTGATTTGCACTTCCAAACCTTATTCGCCCAAAGACATCAGTGAATAAGGCCAAGAACAAAAATACTTCCCTAACTTTTGCTTTAGGAAATAGTACTCCATGGCAAGTCAATGCAAGAAACAGGGCATGCTACGCCCTTCAGCCTTTGGAAGGCCACTGCCAGCAAACAAAGGGCCCCACGTAGTCCCGCAGAGAGGACATCTGATTGATTTTACTCAAACCAGTATTTCCCTAAATTATTTCAACACGGAATCTTTTCTCCCTGGGGACACATTAACATCCTAAGAAACCAAGGCTCCTCAGCACACGGTGTGGGAAATACTGATCGAAAGCCTTTTTTTCTTTTCTTTAAATTGTATCAAGTCCTCTGAATTGCCGCTTTCTGATCCACTTATGGAACAGCAAACAAACATTTCTGTTAAACTTCACAAAGCCCCTCCAGATCCGTCTCAGACCACAGCAGCCTACGGCAGAAGCAGCCTGGAGTCTTGTGGTCTTAACGCCTGCTTCAAGGGTGGAGGTGGGGTGGGTGAGGCCTGTGGCCTCTGAGCACAGGTGGCAGCCTCGCCCATCTGGGAGGGGAGCGTCCAGCCCCACCCTCAACCCTGACCGCTGGCACCCACAGGGGTTCAGATAGCTGCAGCTACACCCTGAGCTCCAAAGGGTGGTGCTCACCCGCGAAGCCCCCCTCAGAGTCACAGTCAATCAGAAAGAACAGCGAGAACAGGAGCGATCAGGAAAATGCAAGGCAGACCTCAAGTGCAAAAATGCAGCATTCTGGGTGTCCCGAGGATTCCTCACTGACGCTAAGCTGATTACCAATCATGGGCACCATGGGGTGGCTGCCCTCAGGAGGGAGGGCATTGCACGGCCCAGGCATGTGGTGGAGACACCTGCCTCTGAGGCTATTTTAAAGGCATTTTAGAATAAAACTAACTTTCTCACCTCTGCCAGTTTGAAAAATGAAAACAAAATATGGGTGAATCAATGGCTGGCTGCAAGGAAAGATTAAAAAAAATCCTTACTCTATGTGTGTCGAAAATCGTGTATGCTTTAGAAAGCAACTCAGATGTATTCCTGAAAAGCTGACCACTATTTGATCCAATGGAGGCACGTGTCCGCGGCCTGCTTTCTGCAACAGCAATGACGAAACACTCAAGTCTTTCAAATGCAGCAAGGGCAGGGTAGCCACGCTCCCGCACAGGTAAAGCCAAGTCCTTAGCCAGAGCCCCGAGCACACCAGGGGCACCGGCCCAAGATGCCTCTCTCCCCCGCGGCACCCTGAAAGTCCGAAGAGCCACTCACCATGTCGTACGTGGTCACGATCTTCTTCAGAACCTCGGGCACGATCCCCTGCAACTCCATGGTGGGGTACTGCTCGCTGAGGTTCAGGACCACCAGGGGCGTGTTATCAGGTCCCAGGAAGCGGGGAGACACCGCCAGCATGCACTGCATGAGGTTGGCCACGGAGGAGAGACCACACAGCTCCTTGAAGGACACCACTGCATTCTGCTCAGTGGGAAGAAAGAAGGCACTCTGTAATTCAGCAGGGGCTGAGTGTCCCAAGGATGCCGTACTCGGCACACCTGGTTATCCTGGGGCTGCCTGGCACAACGGTTAGTGTCCGTGTTACGACAGACGTGGTTAATGATTATTTTATCCTGGGGAAAAAGGGCTATTTTCCAAAGTAAACGTAGTCATAGACATTTGTAACACCAATTTATCCAAAGGGCAGAAGAGGCAAACAAGTTAAATTCTTTTGAAGGGCAAAGCCGCTTTTCAGATCAAAGTTCACAGCAGTGTAAACACCGATATGCAACTATAAGCAAACAAACAAAAAAAAACGGCTTCTGCTTTCAAAAAGACGAGAAAAAAATGGAATCAGGCTTCAACTAAGTATCAAGTAGGCCAGCCATCCAAAAAGGAGAGGAGCATCTGGCAGGTAGGAACCTGAATCCCTCTCAGCTGTTTACACCTGCTGGTTCCAAAGCTAGAGGAACTTTGGGGAAGCTGCGGTTTCAGGCGGGAAACCCGGGGACCACAGCCTGCCCTGCCCATCGCCCCGTCTCCAGGGGTCCCACTGCTCCTCTTCCTGCGTTCCATGTCCTTTATTTCTAATCACTAGCGGCAGGCCATAGAAATACCCGTGAAAGGAAGCCCCTCCGCACTGTAGAAAGCCGTGAGCGGGCGTTTGAGCGCCGCTTGGAGGCACGCGTGTTACACGTGGCCCTGTCTGACCCTCCACCACCACGCTGGGCCCACAGGAACCGAGCCTCAGCCGTGGCCTCTTGTCCGTCTGGGGTCACGCGGCCGGCAGGGGAGGGGGTCAAGCTGGTACCTGAAGTTGGCTCAGGACGAGGCTGACACTCTCGATCCTGCGCTGCCGCAACAGGGACATTCTAACTGAAACACGGGACATCCAGGCACGCCTGGGTCCCGACCTGGGCTGAGGATGGCGCCTAGAGGGCAGGGGCCCAGGGCCCCCAAACCTGTGCCTTCTGGGCTCAAACACCGCAGTCCTTGGAGATGAGCAGCACGTCGGTTTGAAATGGGACATTTGATCAACGCTACTTTTAATATGGTCATCAAGTTGAGTATCCTGGATGCTGACGCCCGTCAGTCCTTCCTGCGAGCGCTGGGGGCCCTCAGAGCCCAGACTTCTTCTCCACCTGCCATCACCCTGGTTGTTTCGTCTCCTGCTCCCCGCCAGCCGCCCCTTCCCAATGCCCAGCCCCAACCACAGGCATCTGCGGGATCCTGTCCACCCAGGCTCCACGGCCCAGTCACAGCCCCAGCTGCACACAGCACACACACAGCGCAGACACACGCAGCCCCGAAGGGCGACGGGCAGCTTCTCGTCCACGCCGGCGTGGCTGCGGCCTGCTCAGGGCTGAGGTCCACGACCACGGCAGCCTCGAGACGGGGAGTGGGGGGGTAGGGGGGTTGCGGGGGGTGGGGGGCGTTGCGGGGGCGGGGGGGGGAACGGGACGCTGTCTGTATTTCCATTATGCTTTGCTTTGAGACAAACGATAACATTTCTCAGCTGCCAGAAGGTCTTTTTGTTTTACTTGCTGCTGGCATTCTGCTCTTAATAGTTATATACATGTATGTCTTTACACACATGTATCTTTGGGATGGACACAGACTGGGGCTGGTGTGTGTGTGTGTGTGTGTGTGTATGCGTGCGTGCTGGGGCTGGTGTGTGTGTGTGTGCAGGGGCTGGTTTGTGTGTGTGTGTGTGTGCTGGGGCTGGGGTGTGTGTGCGTCTGTGTGCGGGGGCTGGTCTGTGTCTGTGTGCGTCTCTGTGCTGGGGTTGGGGTGTGTGTGTGTGTGTTTGCAAGGGCTGGTGTGTATGTGTGTGTCTGTGTCTGTGTGCAGGGGCTGGTGTGTGTGTGTGTGTCTGTGTGCTGGGGTTGAGGGGGGTGTGTGTGTGACTGTGTGCTAGGGTTGGGGGGTGTGTGTGTGTGTGTGTGTGTGTTTTGGGGCTGGTGTGTGTCTGTATGTGGGCGCTGGTGTGTGTGTGTGTCTGTGTGTCTACGTGCTGGAGCTGGGGTGTGTGTGTGTGTGTGTGTGTGTGTGTGGCAGCCCTCACGCCTTGCTCTGCATCGCTGGCAGCCCCCGTATCCTGCTAGACACATGGACAAGACTTAATTACATACATAATCCTGACTGACTGCTTGTAGTTGCTATGGGTATCAGAGGTGGTTACTATCTTAGATGTCTAATACACACAGGCATCATGTGTCTCTTACTGAAACAACTAGACTGCTGGGCTCCAGAGTCAAGTGCAGGCTCAACACTCAGACGCTGGCCGTTTACAGACTTGCCATTCCCGCAGCAGGACCGCCCCAGGAGAAAGGGCGGGCGTGTTCTTTCATTCTGACTGGCTGTGTGTGCGCTCCAGCTCAGGAGTGCCCAGAAACAGGAGAGATTCCCACCTGCGCATTTAGGAAAAGCGTTCCTTAGGGGCTACCAGGGACCAGGGCCTTCTTTGGGCTCAGCAACAAGGCCGGCTCATTCCCAAGTGTCATCAACGTGTTGAAGGGCCAACTGCCCTTTTGGAAATTTACATGATGGGGGAAAAAAAAAAAAATGACATCAGTGGGTGAGCATTCTTACAAGTAACTGGAATTCACGAAGTACTTTCGATCAGATACACAGCTGTTGGCTGGAACCCTCTAACAGCCTCCTGAGCCTCTGCGGAGGCGGACCCCGGCCTACCTGCATGTTCTCCCTGAGGTCCGTGGCGTCCCGGATCGGGGGCTGGGCGTTCTTGAAGACCTCGTCCACAGTTTTGATCCACAGCGTCCTCAGGGACGCGTACTCCCGGGACTTCTTCCCCTTCCGCACGGAGAGGCCCCTCTTGTGGGGCTTGCCGCCCCCTCTCCGGTTGGTGATGGCCACGTGCACGAACAGGGACGCGTGCGCCAAGACCTCGCCGGTCAGCGACTGCAGCTGCACATGGCGGTAGCCGGTCTGCAGGCACTCGAAGGGGATGGTGTACTGGCCGATGAACTCGTCGCCGATGTAGTCGTCGTCCAAGACCACGAAGCGCACCATGGCCAGCTCAGGGAGGTTGACCTGGAACTCGAAGCTCTCATCGAAGATGGGCGCGTCCCCGTTCTGGTGCACGGTCCTCGTCCTCTGCTCGGCGCAGTCAGCGGGGATGCCGTGGATCTCCACGTACACGTATGGGTCCACCACGTCGCCCTTGGCGCCCGAGCCTTTGGGCTTGGGGAAGTTCTGCCCGCTGATGACCTTGATGTGGAGCAGCTGCGGGGAGACCCCCGGCACCGAGTCCTTGGTGTTGGCGCTGAAGAAGGAGACCTCCTCCCGCATGATGGCGGGCCGCAGCACGTAGCCGCAGTTCCCGTTCTGCCGGAACCAGCCCACGTTCAGGTCCATCATCAGCCCTGGGGTCTGGAAGTTCATGGCCACGATCTGACAGCCGCACTTCCAAAAATCCTGCGGGTTCATGTTGCTGGAGTCAATCCTCATCGGACTGGGGAAGACCCGGGCCAGAAAGCGCTTATTGTAATTGACGAAGTCCCCCGGGTTCTCGTTGGCGTACTTGCTGGCCAGCACTTCGTTGAAGGAGCAGACCTCCCAGTACTTCTGAGCCTGGAAGGACGCCTGGAACTCCTTGAACTGCACAGACTTGCAGATGCTCACCAGCTCCGACAGCTCTTTGCACAGCTGGAAGCGCTTGGCAGGCACGTGGTTGGCCGGCTCCGTGTTCTCCTTGCCCATCCTCTGGGACATCTCCGCCCCCTCATCCTCGTCGGTGACATCGCCCTCGACCCCGGAACAGCTGGAGGACAGCTTCTTCGCCTTGACAAGGATCTTCCCTTTCAGGACGTCTGGGGACGGCAAGTAAGACTCCTCGACGTTAGGTGACGTCGTGTACAGCTTGTCTCCTAAAATCTTCTTCATGTGCTGCACCATGACCTTCTGCTGTTTGATGGAACAGTGGTTTTCCAAACACAGGATGAGCGGGTACTCGGAAGCGAAGAAGGCATACTTGTTAATGATGTCGATGACACTGCGGAAGACGATCTGAGAGGTCATGGTGTGGCCCGTGTAAATCACAGGCTCGTTATCCGGCCCGTCCCAGACGTCCAACTCCACGCTCCGGCAACCCATTTTAAGAGCTCGGATGTACCCTGTGATATCAGAGGGGCCCCGGAACTGATCCTCGATTAAGTATGTGTTGTGAGATGAATTTATAAAGTAATGAGACAGAGGCTGCTTCATGTCCTGACAGACCTTCTTATGCTCTGGATCAAATATGTAACAGTCAGGTGACATAAGGTAGTTAGTGAACCCGTCTATGGAAAGCCAGCCCTTCTCCTGACCCTCTTTGGATGGCTCGTACTTGTGGATAATCTCAAGGCTTATTTCCTCATTTATGTGCGCCACGCCCTGCTCTGCCTCCAGAAACATCATCAGGTCCTTGGTATCAAGGAATTCTTTATTGCTTGAGAACTGAACTAAAAGGAAATAAATTTCAGGTCTAGTACAAAGCTCGTGGAAAACCTCAACAAACTCCTCCTTAGTGACATCACTACCAGTTTTGTCCTTGGATTTATGCAGTTCTTTGAACTTAAGCTCGATTTTGCTTGTTTTTAAGCCAGGATTGAGATTCCTGATACACTGCACGGCACTGCACAGAGTTATATGTCCCAGGTCATCTACATCAATTTCACTAAACATCTGTGAAACCCAAGAAGTCCTCATGTTGTCCTGGCTACTTTCTAACATGTCAAGGGTATGTTTTCCATAAGAAATTAGGTACCGCAGTCCCGTGACCCATATGTTTGCAACGTCTGCAGAGTTGGCAACCAAATCGAGTGACTCATAATTCTCTCCGTAGATGACCGAAAACGCACAGTCTTCGGATATCTGGTCGGAAACGCCATTGCTGCGGAATATGTCTGTATTTTTCCCTGTTCTCACTTCCTTGATGGACTTGATATCAATCTTGGCTTTCTCAGAATCCTTCTTGGATGGTTCCCACCTCAGGCTCTGCATGTCGGCGTCCAGCAAGAAATACCGGTGGTAAATCCTCGAGTTGGAGCGGACCTTTTTGAGCTCAGAGCCCTCCACCATGGCGTTGATGCAGTCGCTGGCACTGCTGATCTTCTTCTCTGTGGGCATGCTGCTGAAGGAGACGGTCTTCTTCCGCTCCCGTTTCTGCTTTGTACCATCCTAGGAGAGAAAAGCCACCGTGGATTAGAAGCGCACAGACGTAGGCTTCTGTGTTCAAGACTAGGAATAGAAATTTCATTTCCTTGGGAGAAAACCCATACTCAGGATTTCCTATTGTATGTCCTGTAATGCATGGCGCTCATTCACTTCTGAAGCTTAGAAGTGGCCTCTGTATTTACAGCCTAATGCTGCTGCTGCTAAGTCACATCAGTCGTGTCCGACTCTGTGCGACACCATGGATGGCAGCCCACCAGGCTCCCCCGTCCCTGGGATTCTCCAGGCAAGAACACTGGAGTGGGGTGCCATTGCCTTCTCCGTTACAGCCTAATACAGACAGGTAAAAAAATAATTATGGAATAATTGCAATCCATAAATGTCAAGAGACACGACTTAAAAGCAAAACACAATAAAAGCTTGCATACAGAATTGGCCACATTGCAGGGCTCAGGGGGAAAATGGCCATGCAGGACTCGGTGTTCAGAAACTGAATTTAAGAAGGCCGTAGAAGGGTGTTAAGACCCGTGCAGAGCCCGAGTCACACACGGGTCACACACCCACTTAGCAGGCCCTGCTGCATACCACTCTCCTAACCAGGCTTCTCAAAAGGCTGTCACTAAACCACTTTCCTCAGAATTCCCATGGAATCAGCTCTCCAAGCGGTGATGCCCCGGCATTTACATTTTAGGCATCACTCTAGGAAACAGGAATGTACAGTAAAGCTTAAAACCGCTCCCTAACCATGTGGACTCACTGAACTGTCTGGGCTGCGTCTGGAAAACTCGGCATGAGCCATTAAATTATGTGTTACATGAGTAGACCCTGGAATTCCAGCAGCAATGCCTGGCTTTTCAGAGTTTCAGATTAGTCATGCTCCTGAATACTTCAAATAGATATGGTTTTACTTCTGCCATTATGTTAAGTCTGGGTGGGAGCCACAGACTTCGGGTGGCGGTGTTTCTAAAATTCTGGACTTCGATTTATTAAAGCCTGCTCCTGTGCACCAGATAAGTGTCTAGAACAGGTCTCCTAACAGTAACAGACTGTTAACACTACCAGGAGAAGGCAGTGGCACCCCACTCCAGTACTCTTGCCAGGAAAATCCCATGGACGGAGGAGCCTGGTGGGCTGCAGTCCATGGGGTCGCTAAGAGTCGGACACGACTGAGCATCTTCACTTTCACTTTTCACTTTCATGCATTGGAGAAGGAAATGGCAACCCACTCCATGTTCTTGCCTGGAGACTCCCAGGGATGGGGGAGCCTGGTGGGCTGCCGTCTATGGGGTCGTGAAGAGTCGGACAACAACTGATCGACTTCACTTTCACGTTTCACTTTCATGCACTGGAGAAGGAAATGGCAACCGACTCCAGTGTTCTTGCCTGGAGAATCACAGGGACGGGGGAGCCTGGTGGGCTGCCGTCTATGGGGTCGCACAGAGTCGGACACGATTGAAGCGACTTAGCCACAGCAAGTGAGAACGTCAGGCAGCACCTACATCTGTGGCGCTTTGCGTCATTCCTCAGCTTCCCTGCATGATGCAGTGGTGTCCACCATGAGGGGCTGACGCCACATCCATGTGTGCATTTAAGTTCTTTCCCTGTACAGACGTCTTAATTATTTTATTTTTAAAAAATGCTCAAATGGCCTCACTACATCTTTCACAGTTTAAACCTAAAACTTGATACTGCCTTTCAGGAGGTATATGAAATTAGTGATCAATTTTCAGTAAGTCATTATATTCATAAATAAGAAACAGAAAGACTGGGATTATATGACTTTCATGGCAATAAAATAAAGAGCATGCAAAATCTCATACAAAGGCAAGGCATTCTAACTTTCCTGCTCTTGAGAGAATCTATTTTGAATAAAACTTCTACATTTTGAAAAGTGATTAAGCTATTCGTTAGGTCTGAAATTTAAAACCACTTTTATTTTTCAAATACCTATACTTCGAAAAGCAATTTGCAGAAGTTAAGTAATTAAACTTTAAATCACACAGGTATCGTTTCCCTCAAAGTTTCAAAATGAACCAGAGAGGCTTTTGTGATATGAATGCCAAGATACAATAGAAAAGCTGGATGGCACAGTATTTCTTTACAGTTGTATGCTAGAACAATCAAGTGCAGAAGAGATTAAAACTGCAGTAATGGTATCCATAAGATATGCTGTACTATAGCTGTTCCAATCCTTTAAATTTAGATTGTATTCTATCTATTTACGTTGGCATGAAATTAAGGTTATAACCAGCCATGCATAAGGGCATGAAAGAAATGCATGAGTTTCAGAGTGAGGGTTATCTTTACCTTCAACAACACGCTTTCACCTTTCATAAGGACAACACGCTAATTAAGTACATTTATAATTTTTATAAATCATATCTCAAAGCTGCCCCTAGTAAAAAGGAATCACAAAGATAAATGGAGGTACTGACCCACTTATTCACTGAAATAAGTATACAGCATTTTCTCAGCATTGTGATCATTTATTCTGCCATTGTCAACATATTGCTTAACGCTGGACCACCACTTTCTAATTTATTACAACAGCATGTTTGGAACCTCCTTGCTATTCAGAGGGAAAAGCCAAGTTTCAAAGCAGGTTAGTACCATACACGCGCGCTTGCATGCCCACATCCACGGGACAAGCGGTGGCTTCAGCTGCATCCTCGTGGCGGCAGAAACACGGCCCTGCTCCTCACAGGCTCTGCTGGGTGACTTCAGGGCTCTGACCCCGCCACAGGCACAAGACGGCCCCCCCCCAGTCCAGGCTGAGGCAGAGAGAGCGGGGACTCCCCTAAGCAGAGACCGCGCCTCCCTCCTTCCCCACCATCGGCTGTCGCCAAGAACCACCCCTGTTCTCTCTACAGCACATGGAGGCTGTCTCTCCCTCCCCGCCGGCAGACAAAGCTATGAGAAAGCATCGCGGGAGAAGGGTGCGTGCCTAGAAACAACGGGGAGCTGGCGGGAGCCGGCCCTCATCCCGGGCGGGACCAGGACCCCTGGCTGGAGGCGACGGCAGGACGTGAGGGCACCCCGAGAAAGGAAGGGCGTGCACGCGGAGGGGGAGACCCAGGCCGCCGCCTGCCGAGTCTGCCCCAGAACCTTCAGTCTGCGGGAGTGCTCCAGGCCAGTGCTCGCGATTGGTCTGTTCACACTCTCTGTTTCCTCCTGCTCCGGAGACTCTACCTTTCTAAGGACGAGCCCGTTTCCTCCGGCTAGTCCGTTTTATTGGCACAGAGCTGCTTGCAGTAGTCTCTTCTGATCTTCTGTATTTCTGCGGTGTCAGTTGTAATCTTCTTTTTTCATCTCCAGTTTTATTGATTTGAGCCCTTTCCGTTTTTTTCCCGATGAGTCTGGCTGAAGGTTTATCCGTTTTATCTTTTCTAAGCAGTAGCCTGTAGTCTCTCTGATCTTCGCTGTTGTCTTCCTTGCCTCTACTGTCCCAGAATCTTGGTCCCACTTGTATTTACTTCCATGACTGTTTTCACTTTGAGCAGAGATCATGTGCCTCAGCTAAGCAGCTCGTCTGCAGCAGAACTGGAATCTGTTTTCTACGTTGCCTCTGAATGTTAGTGAGCTCAAATTTAAAATTAAAAAAGTGATGAAACCCTATGTGCTACACCCACAGTTCCTTAACTAAAGGAAAACTAAACGCATACAACTTAGGTTCACTCAATCTCCTAACGCCAGAGTAAAAAGACACACTTTTCTGCGGAGATGGAGATGCCTCCAAATACTTTCAAAAACAGTACTGGCTCTGAGTGTTGTAAGCATGGTCCCCTGAGCTTCTGGGAGGTGAGAGCCACAGCCTGTAGATAGGCTTGGGCCACCAGTGCACCTCTGCCACTCCATCAACACTCTTCATTCCAAGAGAAGGGACACAAACGTGAGGTCTCGTGTAGAAGAAAACCAGCTACCGAAAGAACCCGCCTGCGCGCCAACCCTGAAATTCTCAATTCTCAATACAGGATCACAAAATTCTGAGTGGGACAGAGGCTGAAAGATTCATTTATACATTTAACCCACACATATCGAGAATAACACTTCAGGACCAGGAACAATTTTGTGAAAGCAGTGAGCTAGAAAGAGGCCATAAGCAAGCTCTTCCGCAACCTCTCCCGCACCACAGCGAACTCAGGAGGAGTGAGAACCTTTAGAGAACTTATACCTAACATTATACAGGGAAGTGGCCACACAGAGCCCAGTGGAAAAACATACCTACTTCTAACAAGACTGCCTACTTTATGTAACAGAAGCTTGTCACTACCTTTTCGCCTCTAAAATGAGTGCTGATAGGGTATTTCAGAGGGCGCAGTCCGTAGCAGGGGTGGGCGGTTTCACTCTCATCCGGGAGTGAGGAGATACACACACGGGCCTCACTCTCTTGCAGGCACCAAGGGGCTCGGTTCCGACGCAACCACCAAGGCGCCTCCTGGAGAAGGGGATGCTCACCCGAGGAGCCGTAGCCTGGCCTCAAGGACCAGGAGCTGCTGCCCGGTTGGGAGCAACAGGCCTCCCGAGTCCCACGGCATTCCTCTTGTATGTCCTTCTTTTTTTCCTTTCAAAATTACTCATGTATTTGGGTGTGTCAGGTCTCAGCGGTGGCCTGCGGGGTCTTCCTTGTATCAGGCAGGATCTTTCGCTGCAGAGCACAGACCCCCCAGTCATGGCGGGGCTCAGCTGTGGCCCGCGGGGTCTTCCTTGTATCAGGCAGGATCTGCAGAGCATGGACCCCCAGTCGTGGCAGGGCTCAGCAGTGGCTCACGGGGTTTTCCTTGTATCAGGCAGGATCCGCAGAGCACAGACCCCCCCAGTCATGGTGGGGCTCAGCGGTGGCCCGCGGGGTCTTCCTTGTATCAGGCAGGATCTGCAGAGCGTGGACCCCCAGTCATGGCGGGGCTCAGAGCTGGCCTACGGGCTCCTCAGTGCCTGGGCGTCAGCACCTGCAGCACGCGGGCTCCCACCTAGACCGTGTGCAGCCAAGATGCTCCGAAGCACGTGGGATTCCTGCTACCCAGCCCAGGATCGAACCTGCGTCCCCTGCATTGCAAGGCAGGTTCTCAACTGCTGGACCACCAGGGAGGTCTCCCTCCTGTATTTCTAGCTGATTTCTTTCCATTTTCTGTTTGATTGCGAGGGACAGTGAAAGTTGCTCAGTCGTGTCCAGCTCTTTGCGACCCCGTAGACTATACCATCCATGGAATTCTCCAGGTCAGAATACTGGAGTAGGTAGCCTTTCCCTTCTCCAGGGGATCTTCCCAACCCAGGGATTGAGCCCAGGTCTCCCACACTGCAGACAGATTCTTTACCAGATAAGCCACCAGGGAAGGCCGAGAACACTGGAGTGGGCAGCCCATCCCTTCTCCAGTGGACCTTCCCGGCCCAGGAATGGAACCCAGGTCTCCTGCATCACAGGCGGATTCTTTACCAGTGGGGCTATCAGGGAGTGTCTCAGTAAACACCACGAGAAAATGGCACATCAACACCGAGATTCATACCCCTGCAGAAGGTTCCTGTGTGGTTCTTGTGGGCGGCAGAGCCGAGGACAGACCAGCGTTTTCCCTTCTGGTTTGTGTGAGTTCAGTTATTTAATCTGATTTGTAAGTAACATTAGACAAGACTATGAGATCTTTATGTTTATTGAAGGGAGTCTGGGAATGAAAGCGAGTTTAGAAACACTGAGTTAGAGAAACATCTATCTTTAACAAAACAAAACACCCCAGAAGCAACTTGCAGCCCCATAAAATGGCAGAGCAAGGCCTGACCTTTCTGCAGCTCAATAACAATAGCTCTGAGTTGAAGGAATACGTCATGCTGGGCACATCAGGGTTACCTTGCAAGGTTTTCTCATACATCTTTAAAACTTTGATGTGCTCTCCAAGATGAGCAAAAAGGAAAAGACAAGCAAAGATCTGGAGCAAAACCAGTCACTCGGAAGGTCATTTCACCACGTCAGATGAACCAACAAAGAATAAAATGACTTGAAGGAAAGCAAGGTACGGCCAACTGCTGCCTCCCGCTCACACTGAGGGGCCCTTTGCTGTGAGCGACAGAAAGCTGCTCGGCCCGCAGATGCACCCCTCACCGACCTGCTGACGGCTCGGGAGCCAGCGGGTGTCGGGACAGTCCCCATGGCAGGCGGGTCCAGCTCCGATGGCAGCTTCCGATGCAGAAAGCCGAAAGGGAACGCTGTTCCCACTTGGCAAGAAACAAACCAGGCTGTCAACAAAGTCACCACCTTTCTTATACCCATCAGAGAACCGTGGTCACGAGGGACCTGAATGCAAAGGAGTGGAAGCCCCTCCGAGGACAGCAAAGACACAGACACTGTTGTTTCACAGTTTGCAGAGCTCGGGAGGAAGTGGGGGCCGTCACGGAAGCGCATACGAGAAATCACTTACAATTGTAAGGAAACCCTGAAGGCCAAGTGCGTGCTGCTTACTGCATCAGCCTGGGTAACTAGGAGCCCCACACACAGGGGAGACGGCACTCCCAGGGAAGCCTCATGGGCTGCTCCCGAGGAAGATGGAGGCACAGCGGGAGGGAGCCCCTCTCTAGGGCCCAGGAATGCAGCAGGTGAAGGGGTCACCATGGAACTCGACCACTCCCCAAGCCCCGCTCCCATCCAGAAGCAAAAGCCTTAAGCCTAAGCCACAGTGGAAACTGCGGCAAGCCCGCTTTCCCCCTCGGCCACTCGGGGAAAGGCAGAAGCAAAATCTATCCACTTTTGCAGGCTCGTGGACCAAGACCTACCGCCCCTTGGATTGGGAAGCCTGCACCAATAACGCAGAACTCTGCCACCACCAGCAGAAGGGGGAAAGGCACCACGGATACAGCAGAGCCTGGTGACTTGGGGAGCAGGACGGGGTGCCCACAAGGTCCCAGCCCTGAAGCCCAGCTGCACACGGCTGCCTAAGACTGAAACTAGATCGGGAGGACTGAGAATCCCCTTGAGTCCGGCAGAAGCCAAGCACCACGTAGTAAGCGGTGTACCCTGGGGCAGGTGCAAGACCGCGGAAAGACACCTCTTTCTGACACACGCATCTGCAGCTGAAAGCCGATGGCAGAGCAGGAACCTCGTGTGACCCCCCAGGACGCCAGTCCCCGCCTAGACACAAGGCCATGTTGGCATGGCCCGCAGGTAGAGGACTTTGAAGGAGTGGGACACTCAAGGTAACAATGGCAACTTAAAACACAAGCCCAGATCAGTTATTGACCAGAGTGACTCAACTTCCCCAAACAAGAAGGACCTAGAAGAAGAAGAGGCACGTTCACTTCTGAGCATAGATATTATTTACCTTGGTCTCCATTAAATATGATGTTTAGCATTCAATAAAAATTATACCACACACACACACACACACACACAAGGTAAGGAAAAAATCCACTGTTAAGAGACAAAGCAGTGAACAGTCAGGCTCAGAGGTAACCTAGACCTTTCAGACAGGGACTCTAAAACAACTCATGTTAATATACAAAAGAATGGGGGGCGTAGACAATATTCAGGAGCTATTCACGAAAATGGGCTATTTCAGCAGAAAGATGGAAACTAGAAAAACGAGTTCAATGGAAATGCTATTTAAAAACTCTAAATATCAGAGCTGATGAATTCCTTTGATAGGCTTATAAGCAGACTGAACATAGCCAAGGAAAGAGTCAGTGAACTTGAAAAGGTGTCAACAGAAATTATCCAAAATAAAACACAAAGAGATTTTAAAAGTAAAAAATGTAAAACAGCGCACCCCAGAGTTGTTGCAGAACATTTGTGAAAACTGAGTCCCAGGAGGATAAGAGAGACACAGCATGAGAAGAAATAATGTCCTAGAATTTCCCAAAATTAGATCCAAGAAACTCAAGCACGATGATACATACATGCGCTCCTGGATTTATCTTACTGGAGTCAAATTGCTGAAAACACATACAAAGAGAAAAGTTTAAGGTGGCCAGAGTAAAAAAGAAAGTGAAATACCGAGGAATGGAGGTAAGAACTACCGTTCAAACGGATCACAGGTGATCCACTGACATCTAACCAATACCGAGGAACGGAGGTAAGAGCTACCGTTCAAACAGATCACAGGTGACCCACTCACATCTACCCAATACCGAGGAACGGAGGTAAGAACTAGCGTTCAAATGGATCACAGGTGACCCACTCACATCTAACCAATACCGAGGAACGGAGGTAAGAGCTACCGTTCAAACGGATCACAGGTGACCCACTCACATCTACCCACAGGCTGTCTACTAGATCTTGCTTGCAAATGTGCTACATGCAACGAATACTCTGATGAGAAAACGGATTCTCTTTTAAAGGGCAGTAGCCCCTATATTTCCTTCTAATTCCCCAGATGAAGGTGTCCCTAATGAAAATGTAGGTCTGTAAGGAGTCACAGGTGAGTTTCAGAGGCTGCACAAAACTGATTGAATTCTGAAAGTAATTTGCAAACCCATCTCACTTCTTCTAAGAAGTTTAGAATCTTGGCCTTATTAACATAAATTTTAGAAGATAAAGGAAAAGATTTATCATTTCATAAGAAAGAATGTCAACCTTAAATGTTAAAGGCAAAGGATAAAAGTTTTATAGGATTGTAAAGGTAATTTTAAGGTTATCCAAAAGAGAAATGATGGACTAAGAGACAGGAAAGGGAAAACGACATCATTTATGGATATAAGTAATGGAATTTTGCTAATTAAAAACAGCAAAGTCAATCAATCGCAAAAGAGCTCTTATTTATAGCTGTGAAATGGTCTTTATTCCAAGGCAGAACAAAATAATCCAGCAGTCTATAGGCTTTCTAGTTTAGGAATTACCCATGGAAATGTGATGGGTCACAGATGGGAGCTAGCATTGCATGCTCTCCATCCCTCAGATTTCCCACCTGTAAAATAGGGATTAAAAAATGCCTGCACCCCACGTGTTATTTACAGTCCCCGCTTCATAGGGTTGTTATAATGATAATATGAGGTCATACTGGGGAAGTTCTCTAAACACTGCCTGAATTTTTATATACTCTATGTAAGACCCCGCTTAACTGCAAGGAGATCCTGATGCTGAAGCTGAAACTCCAATACTTCAGCCAGCTGATGCAAAGAACTGACTCATTGGAAAAGACCCTAGTGCTGGGAAAGATTGAAGCCTGGAGGAGAAGTGGATGACAGAGGATGAGATGATTAGATGGCATCACTGATACGATGGATATGAGTTTGAGTCAACTCCAGGAGTTGGTGATGGACAGGGAGGCCTGCTATGCTGCAGTCCATGGGGTCGCAAAGAGTTGGACATGACTGAGCGACTGAACTGAACTGAATAAATACATTTCAGGCTGAAAGAACTTCTTCATGAAAGAAGAATAAACACTATCATAAATGTGTCACTGCAGTACTCTAATCACCTAGGATTTGTGGAACGTTAGTCCCATCCCAGAGAAGGCGATGGCACCCCACTCCAGTGCTCTTGCCTGGAAAATCCCATGGACGGAGGAGCCTGGTGGGCTGCAGTCCATGGGGTTGCAAAGAGTCTGACACGACTGAGCGACTTCACTTTCACTTTTCACTTTCCTGCATTGGAGAAGGAAATGGCAACCCACTCCAGTGTTCTTGCCTGGAGAATCCCAGGGACGGGGGAGCCTGGTGGGCTGCCGTCTCTGGGGTCGCACAGAGTCGGACACGACTGAAGCGACTGAGCGGCAGCAGCAGCAGCAGGCCCTCCCAGAAGATCAGGGTGCATAGCACTCTCTCTGGGCCTTGTTTAACTGAAGCCACTACTTAACGCTACCGTAGAAGTTTCCAGCACAACCAAATGGATGCGATGCACAAGATACCTTGAGAACCTGGCAAAACAGCCAAACGCCATGTCAAAATGAAGCTTCAGAAGGCTGTATTCTCCTTGTCAAGAAAGAACAAAGAAATAAGTCCTTTCTTAAAAGTAACCTGTTAATTTTAAATCCCATCAATTTAGCGACACTTAAAATTTAACTCACGTATAACTATTCACATATAAAAACTGCTGGGCTTTCCTGGTGGCTCAGTGGTAAAGAATCTGCCTGCCAACGCAGGAAACACGGGTTCGATTCCTGGTCCCGGAAGATCCCACACGCTGCGGAGCAACTAAGCCCGTGCACCACACCTGCTGAGCCTGTGCTCTGGAGCCCGGGAGCCCCGACCACGGAGCCCACGAGCCACAGCTACTGAAGCCAGGGCGCCCGTGAGCCTCAGCAGAAGCCACCGCAACGAGGAGCCACACACCCCAACTGGAGAGTAGCCCTGCTCACCGCAGCTAGGGAAACGCCTGTGCAGCCTTGAAAGACCCAGCCCAGCCAAATCATTTTTTAAAGTTTTGAAGCAATGATCCCCATAATAGTTTTATCTAAGAAATAATCCGATGACCACTCAAAGCACCCTCTGATCAGAATTTTTCAGATGATTCCTTCTTCCTCATACTCCCATATCATTTCCTACAGTGTTCAAAACAACCACACGTAAAGAAGATAGAGTCCCAGTTCCTGTAAAATGAAGTTTTCCAGGTCAGATTAAAGCTTCCAAATCATTCAATGCAATAGTTTACACCTGCCTTTAAAACACTGGGGTTTTAATTATAAAATCAGTGGACCATAATGGAATATAATACTTTCAAGACGACATTCTTTTGGTGAAACACTTTCTACTGAATAAACAAACTATTTATTCAAAGTAAATTTACAAAACCGTCATCTATATATGTGTCAAATGTAAACTGCAATAAAATTCATTGGTTTTCTCCAGTAATGGAAACCTTAAGGGTGAGTAGTGAGCCCCTGTAAACTACACTCGTGCTACTCTACATTCTAGCGAAAATACTCATACTAATGAATTTCAACTCATAATCTGTAATAACGGTGCTTAAGTGGCCCACTCTGAAACCTGTCAGTGTTTCTCAGCTGTGTATATGATAATTCCTTATTTAGCACATTATAAAGCCTGCGGACCACAGGCTTCCTATACTGCAGAGCTATTTTGAGATGTGGTTATATAACCTTAGTTGTTAATAACCGTCTGCTAAATCATACTGAATTTTAAAAGGTATGCAAGTCGAATCACGTAATGTGAGTTCTTAGCTACTAACTTGAGTACCTTCTCAGTCACAGCTTTCCCCCTAAATCGTGCTGATTTTTCACAACGTCAGAGTAGCTTAGGAGGAAGAATTCATTTTCCTCATTTTTTAATCCTCACATCCATCACTGCATTGAGAGGAAGGTGATGGCAGTCCAGGGCAGTCAAGAGTCAGAAGCAAAGCTTCTGCAGAGATCCGCATGCAGGAAAAGCTACTCTGTGTGCTATATCCATCACAACAAAGAAGACAGCAGATCCTTCAGTCAGGGATTTTAATAATTCCACAGCTACTTTAAAATTAAAAGTCTAAAGGAAAATTGCTTCACCAACAGTATTTTTATGCCACCCTCTTGCTTATTATTTTCTATCTTATCTTGAAGGGAAAAAAAAAAAAAACCCTTCTTTCAACCTTTTTTTTAACCCAATGGTTTATTTGCATATGAAATTAGTGTATGTGTTGTGGGGTGGGAGTATCAGGGGGAAAAAAAGCACAAATCCTACAAAAGGGAAACTCAGCTTTCCACAAAATATTCTTTTCAGTCCCAAGCCATTCATGTGCCTGTAGTAGTCCAGGCCTCAATGCTGTGTCTTCTCCAAACTCATAGAGTATTTATAGTCTCTGCCTCAGAATTTGACACTTAATTATAGCCACATCTCCAGCTGTTTTATGTGGGTTAGTCTTATCTACTCAAATAGAAAGTAAACTTTCTGCAGGAATGGGCCATATCTTATATTCTATAACCCCTGGCTGGACCAATTCAAGCAGTCAGAACAGTAACACCTTCTGATGAAGTTTTATCTCAGTGATAAAGGGGTCAATCCAACAAGAGGATATGACACTCATAAATATGCATGTACCCAACACTGGATGGAGCACCTAAATATAGAAAGTAAGTTTCAACAGACCCCAAAGAGAGAAATACACAGCAACAGAGTAACAGTAAGGGACTTTAATACCCCATGGTTCATCAATGGGTAGATCTTCCAGATGGAAAGTCAATAAGGAAACATTGTTCTTAAACGGCACCTGAGACCAGATGGACTTGAGGGATACCTAACAGAGCATTCCATCCAGAAGCAACAGAACACACACTCTTCTCAAACGCACATGGAACATTCTCCAGGGCAGGTCACGTGCTCGGTCACAAAACAAGACTTAATAAATTTAAGAGTGAAATCGTATCAGGTATCTTTTCTGACCACCATGGTACAAAACTAAAAATCACTTACAGGGAAGCTTTACAAACATGTGGAGATTAAACAATATGCCACTGAACAACTGTTGGGTCAAAGAAGAAATAAAAAATACCTGAGATAAATGAAAATGGAAATGCAACAGACCAAAATTTATGGGATGCAGCAAAAACAGTTTTAAGAGGGCACTTCATAAGGACAAATGGACAAAAGGACATTAATAAGAACGATTACAAATAAACAACCTAACTTCACACCTCAAGGAACTAGAAAATGAAGAGCAAACTAAAAACAAAGTTGGTAGAAGGAAACAGCGAAGAGGAGAGCAGAAATAAAAGAAATTGACATTAAAAGACAACAGAGAAGATTCACAAAACTAAGAGCTGTTTTATTTTATTTTTTTAAGATAAACAGACCTTGAGCTAGACTTGCCAAGAAAAAAAGAAAGACAACTCAGATAAAATCAGAAATCAATGTCACAATAGATAACACAGAAATACAAAGGAAGAGTTTGGGGATTGGCGTCAATCCTTCTCCAAAAGTTTGGTAGAACCAGTGAAGTCATCTGCTTCTGGCCTTTTCTTTTGTTTGCAGATTTTCACAAATTCAAAGCACTTATTTAAAAAAAACAACAAAGTGCTTTTCATTTACACGATCTCATTATTGACCAGTCTGCTAAACTGTTTGTTTATTTATTTATAAATTAAATACATGTGCTATCTATTAACAGATTGTACATGCTGGAAAACATTCACAAAATTAAACTGAAGTCCTAATATTTCCTTCCATGCTTGCCCAACCTAGCAACTACTGCTATAAACCACGAGTCCCACGCTCAAGGCCCATAAGGCTTTGGAGGCCCCTTCCCTGTCCTGCAACCCTCAGCCAAAAATCCCTACAGCTCTTCTCCAAGGATCCCCAGTCTCCAGCTGGGCTGGGGGCTCCGTGCCTCCCCTTTCTTCCAGGTCTTCACTCAGGTTTCTGGACAGACCCCTCCAACACGCTGCCTGCTGGTGGATCTGCCCTCTGCCACTCACTCCACTCTGCCCTCGAGAAGTGACAAGTGCAGAGACACCGAGGCTCACACGGGCCTGAGCGCGCCAGCGCTGAAACGTGGCCAGAGCGGCTGCAGTCAGCTGGACGAGCCTGAAGGAGGCCATGGGGAGGCGCAGAGGCCAGACGCTGCAGCATCTTACAGGAAGGCGTCTGGATGTCACCCTAAGAGCAGCGGCTTAAAGGAGAGCTTTGTGGTCTGATTTACTCTTTTAAAACAGTGCCCAGAGGAGAGTGGATTAGAAAGAAGTAAGAGTGGAGACAGGGAGATGTTAGTGGTGAAAAGACAACCACAGAACCCCAGACAAAGCATGGTGGTAGCTGGGACCACAGTGGTGATGGCAGAGCTGGAGAGAGAGAGACGGTTTCAAGATGACTTAAATGATAGAGCTGACGACACCCGCTGGCAGACTGACACGGCACACGAGTGAGACGGAGGAATCGGAGATGACTGCCAAGCTTCTGGCTTGATTAAATGGTGCGTGATAACGCCACTTATTTAGATGGGGAAGATGAAAGAGTAGTTTTCTGAGTGGGGAGATCAGTAGTTTTATTTTGAATATGCTAAGTTTGAGATGCCTCTAGATATCCAAGTGAAGATGTCAATTAGGTGGTTAAATATATGAATCTGGAAATCTGGAGAGAGGCCAAGCCTACAAATGTAGGAGAGAGGCCGTGTTAGGCCAAGCCTACAAATGTACAAGCCACAGCACTTTGATGGCCCCAGGAAATTACCCAGTGAAGGAGGAGAGTCCGAAAAGATGGCCTCGGATTTAACCTGATGCATTCTAGTAATTTAGGTTGGGTACAGAAAGAGGGACTAGCAAGAGAGGCAAGAAAGCAGAAGCTAGAAACGTAATTTCTAGTATTCTGGAGGTATATAGCGGCCAGAATACTGTGGTATTATAACAGCCAGAAAATAAAGTGTCTGTATAAGAACAGTCAATGACGTTCCTGAGAGGTTAAGATCGAGAAAGGGAAGCTTGCTCAGTATCAGCGTAGCTCTCCACTTTCTTACAGTTGCTGCTTGCATAATACATTTTCTCCCATCCTGTTGCTTTCAAACTATTTTTATATTTGAATCAGAAGTATAGACAGCATATAGCTGCATCTTAAAAAAAAGAAAAGCCCACTCTGACAATCTCTGCCTTTGAGTGTATTACACAACCCATTCGCATTTAATGGTGTCCCTGATATAGCTGGACGCACCTCCGCAACCTTCTCTGCTGTATGTCCCGTGTCTTTGCACCTCTCTAGCCCCGTTATAATGCATTCTTTGATGTTAAGTCAGTGGTATGTGCTTGAGATCTGGAAGCACAGAACTTTTGTTGACCCTGGCAAGAGCAGTTTCAGGGTAGTAAGAGGCCAGAAGGCCTCTAGCGTGAGCTGGAGGCAGCGGTTAATAAGCAATGCAGCCGGTGAGTGCAGTCACCTGGGCAAAGGAGGAGCCAGGGAAAGGAATCAGTGGTTATAGCACATGTGTTTCTTTTTTTATTCAGAGGTTTCCGTGCTGAAGGGATCTGTTCAGGAAAGAAGAGAAAAGGAATGATCCTGGAGAAGGGAACAGACCTCTGAAGGAGCAAACTCCTTAGCGAAGCAAGAGGAGATGGGACCCTCACCAGCTTACCCCAGGGATGACTCTGAGTTGGACCCTGGGGAAATGTGAAGGGAGAGGAGTTTAATCAGAAAGAACAGCAGGTGCAAAGGCAGGAGACAGGACAGAGCCTGCAGTGTCTGAAGAAGCTCGGGGAGGGGCTGGGGAAAAGGGAGATAAGGGGAGGCAGTCAAGAGAAGAGCCCTGCAGCACTCCAGGAAGCAGCAGCCCTGGGGAGGACTCGGGCCTCCTCTGGGAGGACCTCTGCAGCCCGGAGCGCACATGTCAGAGCCACGGACGGAGAACTAGCAACAGGTACCAAGCTGATAACCCAGGGCACGTCTTGTGTGCAAAGACAAGTCACCACCTGCTGTAAAAGGTCAACACATCAAAAGAGGCCTCATTCATTTTACAACTTTAAGAATCAACAGCCCATTCACGTAGGTATTTCTGCCTTCACAGCCTAAAATAACTGAGCTAAAGGATATAAAACACTTAAATATTTATGAACCCCCCCAAATGAATGAATGAACTCAAAGATTACTGCTTACAGGCTCATCACTTCAAACACCAGAGAGAGAGCTCTATCCTTTTAAAATGACTTTTTAAACAGTTATAGTTATCTCAAAAAGTTATACTTGTTATAATCCAAATTTTTTCCCTTCCAGTTTTCTTGAGCTATAATTCCATCCCCAGCACTGTAAAAGTTTAAGGTGTTCAACACAGTGATTTCGCTTATGTACATCATGCAATGATTACCACAGTAAGTTTTTTAAAAATTATTACTATTGAAGTTCCTTATTTGTTGAAAAAAATTAAGTTATAGTCCATTTCCAACTCACCACTTTTCTATATAGAGGTATTGTATGCAAATACAAGATTTTCTAACGCAAACAGCTACTGACATGTCACAAACACAGCTTCCCTATGGGCCACAATGGTGGTGGCTGAGCCGCTCGGGCGTGTCCGACTCCTGCGACCCCGTGGACTGCAGCCCGCCACGTCCTCTGCCCATGGGATTCTTCAGGCAAGAACACTGGAGTGGGGTACCCTTTCCTTCTCCAGGGGATCTTCCTGACCCAGGAATCGAACCCAGGTCTCCTGCATTGCTGGCAGATGATTTACCAACTGAGCTATGAGGGAAGCAACAGTAATCACTTGCTCTCTGTCATGCCCAAAGGCAGGCCCATTCTTTTAAATTAAAAGCTACACTTGGGTTAAGAAATCAATAGTAATGCCAATGCCTACATGGCAGGAATCCATAAGGCTCGAGCGATTAATCCAGAGCATTTGGAAAGCAGAGCGATGCCAATTTGGATGGCAGAAGGTCTGGTCCTGCCATTTCCCCTGAACCAGCCAGGACCCTTTTAAAACCACGAGTCCCTTCCAAATTAATTAGCTCATCAAACTGAAATGAAAAGCAGTTTTACAACCCAGCAAAATCTCATCATTAATAAATTTTACAGGGCCTGTGCCGCCAGTGACTAACGCAGTCTCAGGCTTCCGGGACATCTCGCATCACCATTTCCACCCCTCGCTGCTGTAAGCCCCAAGTACTGAGACGTGACAAGATACCAATGCACAATTAATCATGCAGCAGGTACCAAATTCACCCCAAACGCAGCTTCCCGCAGCTGATTCAGGTTTTAAATACTACAAACACAGAACACACTATTAGCAGAGGTCTCTGCATCATACTGTCTTGATTACAAAACCAAGAAGCTCGAGCAATCTTACAAAGTAATGCTGCAGACTTTCATCTGAGATAGGGAACTAGAAGCGCTTTTTATTAACATGCTTCAGAATTCTGGTGTGAGAATGAAATATAGGCATTTATCAGGCATGCATACCTTTATGAATTTCTGCTAGCCTAAGCTAAAAATGCCACATTTAATTAAACTGCATTTTATTTCACTAAAGTTATCCAGAAGTAAAAACCAGGACTCCTTCTGGGTCTGCGTGTCCTCAGTCGAGTCCGACTCTGTGTGACCCCGTGGACATTATTCTTGGTCTACTTGCAAACTAATCTCCCAAAGCCCTTCTTAAGCGAGATGCAGTTTTTACTCCAAGAATTTGGTTGCGATACCAATTACCCCCACTTCTAAAAAGTGCTTAGATTTCTGAGGGTTTTGAAGGTGAACCCTTCAGTTCATTTTGCAACCCTGCCCTGATTCACCAAGGCCCCACGGAGACTCTGGAGAAAGGGTGCCGGGAAATGAAGCAGTAGCCAAGGCTTCCACAGGAGGGCCGGCACCCCCAAACCCAGGGACAGCCAGGACCACAGCAGGGCCAGCACCCAGATCCTAGGGACGGTCATGACCACCAGCAGGGCCATCACCCCCAGACCCCAGGGACAGTCAGGACCATCAGCAGGGCCAGCACCCCAGAGACCCTGGGGACAGTCAGGAATACTGGCAGCTGCTGGACTCCACTTCCCCAGGGCACAGTGACATGAAACCGGGGCATATGTGGGTCACAGTGGGAGGTTATTTTTAACGCATATATATGGAATCCAGAAAAACTGGTATTGATGAACGTATTTGCAAGGAAGGAATGGAGACACAGGTGTAGAGTGGACTGTGGACACAGCGGGGGAGGGACCGAGGGCCACAGAAGGGGAAGGTGGCATCGACATATGTCCACCATCGGAGTCAGGTGGACAGCTGCGCAGGCTGCTCTGCAGCCCCGGGAGCCCCGTCTGAGATGACCTGGAGGGGGTTCTGGGGAGGGGAGGGCGGTTCCGGGGAGGGATGTGTGTGTGATTACGGCTGATTCGCACTGCTGTATGGCAGAAACCAATGCCATGTCGTAAAATTTAAAAAAAGAAAAGACCTGAAAACTAAATAAGCATGCCACCACAACAGGGCCTGTCCTGGGCAAGCTGAAATCCACGCTTACCCTCCTTGAAAATGACCCTGTGAGTAACGTGCGGCATCCTCGCTAAGTGCCGGGCACTGGGGATCCAGGTGGAACCAAAGTCTACGCCCAGCTTCAGGTGTGTCCGTCCTGGCCGGCAGGCCGGCCGCCAGTTGGTCATGACCCCCGTCCCCTGCACTGGCAGGCAGGTTCTTAACCACTGGGCCACCCGGGAAGCCCTGCCGCTGCCGCCTCGAATCCGAGGACGTGCGCCGGGCGTCCCTTTGGGGATGGGGGCCCATCCTCTGGGTGGGGCTTGTTTCTCGAGGATGCCACGGTTGCCTGCATCCTTGGTCCTGCTGGGGGTGGACCCTCAGCCCCACCCACTGCCTGCCCGGCCGCCCTGCGTCCTCGCCCAGCTCGTGGCTGTGATCGAGGCGGGCAATTGGCCCCGTTCCTAGCTGTGCAGAGCCCTGCTCTTTCACGACCCCCAGGGGCCCAGGCCACGCCATGCTCCCGCACACTGCTGGGTGGGTCCCCGTTCTCAGCTGCTGCCTCATTCACAACTTGGCCTGAAGTGAGACGAACGGGAGGGACACTCTGCTGGAGGTAACAAACGGAGTGGGTGAGCGCAGCGCCGAGGGGCCACGCCAGGGCAGCCTGCCCCCTTCACGAAGGGGTACAGTTGGTGGAAGGACATGCTAGGGGGAGCAGGGGTTCTTGGAGATGGTGTGAGGTGGGGTCAGGGGGCCGATGGCTGGGCTGTTCCAACTGACCATCTCAACCGACCCCGGGGAAGCTCCCCCAGCAGTCAAATCATGCCCCTCGCCCCATGAATGTGCACTGTGGCTCTCACTGCAAGTCCAAGCACGACGTATTATACGCATACGACATCATCCCTATCACCGGCGTCACCATCAACCATCTAGGACTCTCCCCCGTCACCTCAAAACCCACCTCTTCAAGTTCAAAAATGTCAACTGCTGTTGAGTTGGTCTGTAGCTCATGGCATGTGAGAAACACACCTAGCAATTAGATGACCTGAATGTTTATCTTTTAATCTAATTTGAGGCATCCCCCCCTCCCCCAACAGGATGTAAAGTTCACGTTGGTTTCCTGGAAATTATAAAGGCAACACAGAAATCACATTCTCTTCTCTGAGAAGAGCCGGACACATTCTCTTCTCTGAGAAGACCTGGAGCTTCAGCTGAGCCACGTTTATTCCAATTATCCATTTGTTTTTCAAGTAATTTGGTTCTGCTTTTAAAAGCATTCGTGTAGAGCGGTTTTTAATTTAATAAGACTAGACCTTGAGACCGAGGGCTTTTCAAAATAAGACAGGATTAGGAATGTGCAGAAAATCCCATGGGTGGAGGAGCCTAGTAGGCTGCAGTCCATGGGGTCTCGAAGAGTCGGACACGACTGAGCGACTTCACTTTCCCTTTTCACTTTCATGCATTGGAGAAGGAAATGGCAACCCACTCCAGTGTTCTTGCCTGGAGAATCCCAGGGACGGGGGAGCCTGGTGGGCTGCCATCTATGGGGTCGCACAGAGTTGGACATGACTGAAGTGACTTAGCAGCAGCAGCAGGAATGTGCGGAAGGCAACTTCCACGCAGCCTGGCCCGGTGCTCCCCAGCTGTCTCTGCTCTCGCAGCCCCCCGGCCCTGGACGACAGTGGCAGGCCTTGAGTTAGGTCGTGCAGTGGAGGTTTAGTGAACTGACGCTCTTTATGAACTATTTGAGACAAGACGACATTTCAAAAAGGATGAAGAGAGTCAAGAGAGGCTGGCGCCTGGGATGACCCCTGGCCTGGGCAGGGGTCAGAGAGGACCAGATGGAAGTCGCGCCCCGCCCGGGTCACCCAGCTGCACATGGGGCCCACCCGGTACCGACGGCGCACCACACCCAGTGCTGTGCAGGTAAGGGGTGCTGGGCTGAGCTCCGCTGAGCGGCGCCGATAAACAAGATCCCTCTGAAGCCTCCACTCTGCGAGGCAGGGGCCTACCATCCCAGTTCAGAGGTCGGATGCTTGCCCAGGCAGATGGCAAGGTTCCTCCCCAGGCCCCCTCCTCCTGCACAGCGCAGAGCTGGCCCTCCACCCCTGGGCCCGCTGGACAGCGCTGGGAGGCTCTGACAGGCCTGCGGGGGGTGAAGCTGGCTGTTTCCCTCTCCCCCTGCCCCCGCGGGGCATCCACTCCGCGTCCCCAGGGCCCCAGACTCCACACCCAGCTGCCCTGTCCCTCTCCCTGCAGGTCGGGATGCTTTCCGCACTTGCTGACCTCTGGATGGCTCTCTGTCCCCCTTGGAGGCCTGCGGTTCTTCCAGCAACTATCACAACTCCCCCCGACCAAACACTCAAGGAGAGCCCTGCTTCTCTGTTGGGACCCCAAGGGAGTCGGGGCTTGAAGCTGTAGCTCTGAGAGCACTGCCCACTCCCAACGCTGTGTGGCCAGTCCCCCGCTCTCCCGGGGGTCCACTGCTCCGCCAGCCCCCACTGGGTGAGACCACAGCCCAGGGGACTGGCTGGAGGCCTCACCAAGGGCCAGAAGCCTCCTGAATCCTCTGCCACCAGTTTTATAAAATGAGGAAAGTAACAGTGTGTGCGTTAGTTGCTCAGTCGTGTCTCTTTGCGACCTCATGGACTGTAGCCCGCCAGGCTCCTCTATCCATGGGATTCTGCAGGCACGGATACTGGAGTGGGTTGCTGTGGCCTCCTCCAGGGGATCTTCCCGACCCAGGGATTGAACCCAGGTCTCCCACATTGCAGGCGGATTCTTTACTGTCTGAGCCACCAGGGAAGCCCTAGGAAAATAATTACCTGTCTGTCCTTAATTGCTTGGAAGGCTTGGTACTAAATATGAAACTGCTGTGGCAGCTGACTTTCCTAAGACTCTTCCATCACCTGATGGGTCGTCAAGTCTTAATCACTGGGATGACTGGTCAGTGCAAAAGGAGCTCACCTGAAATGAACCCCCAAATTAAAGTCGTGGACCTAAATGGGTACAAGTTACACAAAGCTTCCTTCTAAGCGCTCTCTGCAGGCTCACAAACGCCTCTTTCTCCTGTAACAAGAGGGAAGTGGGCTGGCCGAAGGTCCCCGAGGTGTCTGCACACGGCGAGGCCGTGTGGCCGCCTCACCCGGGGCTGACTTCCCCACCGCAGCTTCCCGTGCAGCGACCCTCTCCTGGGCTGAGAACACAGTGCCTGGCAACCGCGCCTGCTGCCCAGAACCACCACAGAGGGTGCCCAGGCAGCGCAGCCCTGCCTGCAGAGGCCCTGGAGGCCCACAACAGAAGTCACGTGGACGCCACGAGGCTGATCTCAGCGCTCCTGCTGCCATTAGCGTCACCAGCCTTCTCTCCTGCAGTGAACGTTTATGAGGGTTTGGTGAGAGCTTTCGCCTCCACCGTACCCTCCCCAGACAGCTGGCCTCCTGGACGCCGGGCCTCACTTCCAGCTGCCAGCATCGCTGGCCAATGACTTGCCTGCCCTGCTTCCCCTCCCGTTCTTTTATGTCGATTCTAAACATGTGGGAACCTTTGTTTCATCTTTACTACCATTATTTTTTAATCACACTTGTGAAAAAAAAAACTGTGCTATCTTGCCACATATTTACATAATCATGGGCCAACTAAAGGGCTGATGAGAAATACAGGCTCTGATTTCCTATCCTGTTAGACTCTGACTGCCATCATCTGCTGCGGTTACAAACACGAGTGTTTAGGGGGAAAATATTGAGTGATCTCTGGGCAGACGGACGCTCTCCCTTGGTGACACCCCTGGAAGGAGACAGACACTGTCCAGCTTAGTGGCGCCAAAAAGTATGAGAGTCACGTGTGTAATGTAAATTTTTCTAGCAGCCACCTTAAAAAATGCACACACAAAAAACACATGAATAAACTTTAACAATTCATTTTATTTAACCCCAGATACTATCATTTCAACATGTAATTGATAAAAACATTAAAATCGTGTGCCTTCTTTTTTCATCCTGAGCCTTTGAAGGTCAGCACAGGGCACAGCTAGAACACAGCTCAATTCCAACAGACCAGGGCACAGCACTCAGTGATCACTGGCCTCCAGGGCCCTCAGATCAGACAGAGCAGGTCAAGGGGACAAGCTCCTTGACGAGAGGCTGCCGCTGCTGCTGCCTGTCGCTCAGGCGTGTCCGACTCTGTGCGACCCCATGGACTGCAGCCCTCCAGGCTCCTCTGCCTTGAGTGGGTTGCCATGCCCTCCTTCAGGGGATCTTCCTGACCCAGGGATCGAACCCAGGGCTCCTGCATTGCAGGCGGATTCAGAGGACCCTGCTGCATTTAACCCCCTCCCCTCACCTCCTCTGAACATTTCCAGTCTGGTGCTTTGTCCAAAGGAAGCATGCCAATGTCATCACGGAACTCGGGAATCAATGGCTGGAAGAAGGGCTGCCATTCATAAAGGCAGGCAAAGCCAACACAAGCGTCTTCGAACAACATTTTGTGGGTCTTAACACTTTTAAAAATTACATATGAACATCCTTCCTAAAATAAAATGTTCACTCACCTTTCTATCACCCCCAAAGCCACGCTATAACAAGGAGAAAAGCGAGGGTAACTAGCCTCCAAAAAAAACAAAACAAAAAACAAGGGGGTGGGGGGTGTTTGGGAAGAGAGAAATAAAAAATCAGATCTCCATAATAAATGACCACGATGAATTATCCAATACTATTTAAATGACCTCAAACGTCTGATATTATGTAAGAAGCTGTGATGTGTGCTAGGACACAGACATCCCTTGAAAAGGAATTGAAAACTAAGATTTCAACCAGGTAATTTGTGACCAGAGACGACTTTTCTCCCCCTAGGGAGTTACTAAAAGCATATTTTACTTGGAGGTTTAGAGGTTTAATACATGCAAATTACAGTTGCATTTCACCTAGTTGATACAAATTAACTTGCTCAGTCAAGATAACCACTTTAAAATAATTTGTTGTCCCCGAAGGCCACAGAATAGCACTATTTATAGCACTACATACAGATCGCACCAAAGGAAGACGACAGCGCCTTCTGACCTGCGGCACAGAAATCACACACGCCGGGTCCCTTTGGATACCGATGCGGCGGACCCACGAAGGATGACCCAGGCTGCAGCCTCGCCAGCCGCGGCTTCCTCACAAATCTGCAGCTGCGTCCCTCCCCCTCCGGAGAAGGAAACGGGCAGCCTCAACAGACGTTTGTAAACTGCAGAGTACCTGGTTTCCCTATAGCTTCCTATAGCTCAGGCAGGAGAGAATCTGCCTGCAGTTCAGGGGACCTGGGTTCAACCCTCGGGTCAGGAAGATTCCCTGGAGGAGGGCAAGGCAACCCACTCCAGTATTCTTGCCTGGAGAATCCCATGGAGAGAGGAGCCTGGCGGGCTGCAGTCCACGGGGTCGCAGAGTCCGATGTGACACAGACTCACACCGCTACTGCCTGAATACCTGGAATCCTCATTAAAATCGTGGAATGAACTTCTGGGGAAAGTCGACCGGCACTAAAGACACTTACTTGGAAAGGGGGCTTTCTCTGGGAAAGAAAGAAAAAAAAAAAAACTTCTTTACTGTGATGGGATTGGTTTTCAAGTCCTAAATACACTTTGACCAAGTGGATTCAAAGGAAAAGCATCTCAGTGTCTGGGCCCTCAGGTTCCAGCTCCCGGCTTCTGGGGAAGGGGAGCTGTGGTGCTCCACCCAAGTGCAACAGTTCACGGCCACACTCACTGCTTCTCCACCGTTGGTGAAAAATCCTCATTTATCCAAAACTTGATTCATTCAATCTTGCCGAATTTCCATCAGATCCCAGGCTTGATGAATCCATGATTCTATGGCTACTAATAAAACACCAGGGTTCAGATAGTCCTTTACAAGATTCTTACAAAACACACAGCTAATAGCTTCATTTATCTGGCCAAGAACTGGCATAGAATATGCAGAATATGTACTTCTTCAATTATTACATTCACTTTTAATTTTCAATCTGGTTGAAAGTTATTTGTACTGCCCTTTACATGCAGATTCAGAGCGCTTTTAAAAATCTCCATGATGGCAACTTTTGACCATTTCAACTCCGAGGAAAAGAAGTGGCAAATACGGGAACTGAAATTTACATCATTACTTTTTGAAAGATTATTTTTGGGCTTATCAGTTTATTTCTCTTCAGAGGTACTGTGTGTGCCTTAAGTCATTTGAAAAACTTCTGGCATCTTCTGAAGTTATCCTCTGTCAGTTTTCCACATATTATCCAATTCTAAACACAGACCTTTAAAGAGCTGAATAGCCACTTGAGCGGAGCCTCTGTTAATAAACGTCATGTTTTTCATAATTTGACAATGCTGATGACAGATTTCATGTTGCTGACAACCTGTCACCTGCTGCAATCATGAGTTTTGTACCTGAATTTGTGACTTTCATTCACTGGTAAACTTCTGGGAACGGTCTGCCCTGAGCCAGCATGTCTGGGCGCTGGGTCACCCACAGCATGCAGCCCAGCCTCCCGGGCACTCATGGTGCCAAGGGGCCGCCATCATCTTTGAAATCTCTCCTTCCAGGGAGCCCTTCTGCATTTCAGACAAAGAATATCGGCATTAACCACCTGCAGACCTGGGTTCACATTCTGGCTCTGCCTGTTAGGTGCTGATGACCTTAGATTGCAGCTTCATGCTCCCTTGGCCGTGATTCCGCCCCCTCCCCTTACACAAGCATAATGATTTATTCCCCAGGGTTGCCGTGAGTCCAGTTTGATAGCAGAGGGAAAGGGAAAGAATCCGGCTCTCAGAAGCCCCACAGACGTCAGCCTTCCATTCCCTGTTAGAAACACAAGGCTTTCTAAACTCAAGGGACACTCCGGCTTTGAAGCAAAGAGACAGAGGAACATCTTAAATAGCCATGTGAAATGATCTGGAGTTATACGTTAAAAGGGCTGTTCTAACCTGAGAGCCTGTCCCCAGCTGGGGCCTGGCCCGAGGGTCCCTAACACACGACCCTTTTTGGTCGATGGTGAGGTTACTGTCAGGTCTGCCCCTGGAGCTGTGAAAGCAGTTCCACCAGCCCTCAAACAGAAGCTCAAGCCCCCGAAGGGGAGAGCCCGTCCCCCTGGGGGTGACTCCCTCCAGAAGAACCGCAGGATCAGGAAGGAACAGTCGCGGTGGACACCACAGCGCAAGGCGCGAGCTGGGGGGTCACACGGGCACCTCGTTCAAAGCCCACAGCCGCTCCAAGACGCAGACGCGACCGCCTTCTACGTCCGACGAAGAAACCCAGGGCCGTTCTCTGCCGCGACCAAGGCACAGCTCCGCACCGCTGCCCCTGACCGCTCGCTCTCTGACCTGCGGGCTCACTGACCTCCTCAGCCTGGCGGAGGCCTGCTTGGGTCCCCCAACGCCCCACCGTCTCTCTCTGCGGTCGGACACGCCCCGCTTCAGGGGTCAGGGACCCCGCGTGCTGGCCCCGCCGCCCGCTCGGGCCAACCCCTGCAGGGCCGCGCCGATCACGGACAAGGCATGGTGTCAGCTCCGTTTCTGGTCTGCTCCGCCTGAGTCCCCGAGGGCCGACCAGGGGTACTGAGCGCTGCCCCTCAGGGTTGCTGGGAGCTCTGCCTCCTCCGCGGAGCCCTCAGGAGCTGCCGCTGGAGCAGGGCCCGCACCCCGCCCCCCACGCCTCGTCCCCACCTCCAGGCAGCCCCCCGGGCCTCCTCTCCGGGCACAGAAAGCGCCTCCTGCCCCTGCAGAGCGGCTGCTGCAGGCCTCAGGGCAGGGCCCGAGCTCTGGCCACACAGAGCCAACAAGCCGAAACCCTTTCACACCGTCCCCTGTGGAGTCCACAAATTCAGCACCGACGCGGCTGTAAGACTCAGCTCCCCAAGGAAATACGCCACAAGGGACCCGGGATGAGAGCCCTGGGCCCAAAGTCTCCCTCGCGGACCCCCTTCAGTGTTTCCAGGTGTGTAACAGTGAAAAAGTGTGCTTGCCAAGGGTATTTTTAACGCTTCTTGGGCTTTCAGTTACTTCAACAAAGTATCAGGAGCCAGGTCCTGTGGAAGCATCAACACTAAAATCCTTACAGTAGAGGTGGCAGAAATGACAATCCAGAAGCCTGTGACGAGAGGCGACAGACAGGCACGCCCAGGGAGCTGTGGGCACCGGGAGGGCAGCCACCATTCCCAGCCTGGACGCCCACAGAAGCTTCCTGAAAGTGAATGTCGCTCAGCCACGTCAGACTCTTTGCAACGCCATGGTCTATACTTCCATGGGATTCTCCAGGCCAGAACACTGGAGCGGGGAACCTTTCCCTCCTCCAGGGGATCTTCCCAACTCAGGGATGGAACCCAGGTCTCCTGCATTGTAGGCGGTTTCTCTACCGTCTGAGCTACCAGGGAAGCCCAAGAATACTGGAGTGGGTAGCCTATCCCTTCTCCAGCGGATCTTCCCAGCCCAGGGATCGAACCCAGGTCTCCTGCATTGTGAGTGGATTCTTTACCAGCTGAACCATCACGGAAGACAACTGAAATACCTACAGCCAAAGTTACTGCATTCTCTGCTGAAGAGAAGCAATTAAAGAAATTCTATGAAAAGTTATCTTTGCCAAAGAAACAATCCTATGTCCAAAAATCAGGAATGAACTTACCTGCCCCTCTGCTTCACAAAAGCATTCATCTTAGCTCCTTTTGGTAATCTCTTTACGCCTGAAATTGCTCAGGGTGGGTCTGTTTCTTAAATCATAATCCGCTTTTCCCTTACTGATGACATCCTCCTCTTCTTTCTGACTTTTCATGTCAATTATGGATTGAAGTTGCTCTCATGTTCTAATGTATGGAGATCAGAAGCTAAGTAGATTTGCCCAAAGAGGTAAATCCCAAAGAGTCCCACAGAAACAGCAAACTCTAACACTCCCACCCACACGGAAAGCCTTACAATAAAAAACCCAGGGCAATGATGCATTACTTAATAAAACCTTTTTTCCCCCAAATTCCAAATTTTACAACCAATTACAAGTCTACTAAGCAAAATCAATAGGTGAAATAGAAAGGAAGAGCCAGTTAAAATAGCTACTGTAAGTTACTTTTATTCTTAGACTTATTAGACCTTTATTGCTTCTTCAAAAAAAAATCATAATTTTGAAAAACAAATCAGTTCTTTATACAATTCCTCATTTCTTTTAAAAACAAGTCTCAACATCTGTCAATGGGGTCTTATTATTAGAAAAGAAACTCTCTCCATACATGTAAGTACGAGATGAAATAAGAAAATGGCTTTTGGCAGAAACCACAGAATTATCCCATTTCCTGTCTTGGTTGTAAATAACAATTTACCTAAATGGTTGAATATAAACAGCTTTCAGATGTTGACTTGGTGTCTTATACGGAAAAGAAGTGGAGCTTGCTGCTGACCCATGATGAGGTACAAGGTAATTATGTTTGAAAATGTGACGAAAGCCATAGAAGCCTTCGACATATCTCACGTCAATTAAGAAATAAGAATTTGCTCAGATAATATCTTATAAATGTTTTGGAACGCTTTTCTGGATGAAGTAGAAAAGGTCTTCCCAATGAGAATTTCTCTCTCCCTATTAAAATCATCTCAGGTTAGTCCCCGCTAGCGTGATAAAATGAGTGGCCAGCGGTGCACAATAAGGGCCACGTCACTTGGTTAGAGCACAGTCCTAAGGGTACTGAAGCTCTTGCTCCATGTGGACCACTTTATTTCCACGGAAGTCACTTAGCTCTGCTTTGAACCATGGCCGCAAGTCACAGGCGTTGTTTTTAACATGCCTGGGCGTGCTGCAGATCCGAAGGAGAGGAGGTGAATTGGAGGCCGGATCCGGGCAAGTCAAACCCTGAACAAAACAGAAAGCATCCTCTCACGGCATCTAGGCTGTTACAGAGACACAGGACACCTGGGAGGCAATACGCATCAGTGGAAACAGCTGAATGGGAGGGATGCGGCCCAGAGGGATTGTTGTTCAAACGTTCTTAAATACACGCTTCTCGGCATCTTGGCGTGTGCTAAGTCGTGTCAGTCATGTCCAACTGTTCGCAACCCCATGGACTGTAGCCCACCAAGCTCCTCTGTCCATGGGATTCTCCAGGCAAGAATACTAGAGTGGGTTGCCATGCCCTTCTCCAAGGTGCCATCTTTAAATGAATACAAAACATTTAAAGACATTAAAAAAAAATGCACTGCAACAGAAAAACAACTCAAACGGCCCACTGATGGTAGGTTATCAGATTAGTATCTATACAGAATACAGAAATGCAGAAACGGGTGAAGACAGAACTAAAAATACATTCCCAGATTAAAGGAAGTTAATTTTTCTCATTGAATGAAGAAGGGTGGATTTCATTTTTAGAAACCTCCACTGTGGCTTTCTTCTTTTTGGTTGAGTTTTTCAGTTTTCTAGTAAGAGAACATGGAGCCTGGAGTAGCCTCTGTCCTCCGAGCAAAGGGAAGGGGGAAAGCTCGTCACTGAGGCAGAGCCATCAACTTTACTGGTAAAGGAAATCACTTTTTCCTGCGCCAAGGGGCTCACAGGTAGCGAGTAAATTACAGCTGGCGGGCTTGGCCAGGCTGCCCCAGGCTCTGCTCCTGACACCTGCTTGTCAGTTCCAGACGCTGGAAAACCCTCTGCCCAGAAGTGTGCGTTTCTGCCTTGACTTTGGGCCACACTCCTGGATTTTGATAAAGGCAGTAGGTCCCGACTGCTGCATTCGTGATGATAAACACCACCTCTTCCACCCCAAACTAGGAAGAGGAAACAAGAGTGGTGAGGTCTGTGCATGCCGCGGCTCAGAAGCACTCAGGGAATCCTCAGAGGGTAAATCATGGTTCCTAAAAACTTGCAGAAGTCTCAATGAACTGGTTAAATGAAAAAGAGGCCAGAGGCCAGATGAAGTCAGAAATGCACCGGCGGGGAACGGGTCTTGGTTTTCGTCTGGGGGGATCTAGCATGCAGTGCAGCCCCTCGATCCGCAGAGGCTGAGTCAGCAATTCTGGGCTGGAACTTTCTAATGAACACGAAAGCAAGTGCGTTCTCTGCCTCAGACGTTCCTCTGCACCCCTCCAGGGATGGAAGTGTTAACCAGAAAACAAGCTTTGAGAACTGTGCACGCTGTCTGCTTACACATCTGAAGTGGCATAAGGTTACAGCAAAATATAAAAGGATAACTTGGAGTGAAGAAAACAGAACATCTAGAGAGACGTTAAGACAAGATGTCACCACACACCTGAAGTAAATAACTGCTGTAGTGAGATACTAAATTTGGGGGACGAAAAAGTTACAAATGGCAATTCACAGAGTTACTCATATTTACTGCCCAACAAAATGAAGCAAGCAGAAGTGCCTGCTAAGAAAAACTTTCAGAAACTAAATTCAAGACGCTACTCATCACGTGTTTCTTGCATAAAAAGCACTGGGAAATAAAGTGGAGCAATTACTTTCCTACTCAGGAAAGAGAAACCTTAAAAGTTAATCACAACTAAATGAACGTTCAAGTACGGTCTCTGGCCATGCTGCAAACAAGACACAGATCTTTCCGATGTACCCACGGTTGAACCAAATAACCAAACTCGTAGAAAACTTCATTCCTTTTTAAAAATTCCATATGATGCCCCACTAATACAGAAACTACTCATTTTTCACAGACAGTGAAAATGAAGTGTGTTAGTCACTCAGTTATGTCCGACTGTCTGTGACCCCATGGACTGTAGCCCACCAGGCTCCTCTGTCCATGGAATTCTCCAGGCAAGAACACTTGGAGTAGGCTGACATTTCCCTCTCCAGGTGAAAATGAAGATGGAGTCACAATTTTAGCTATGAGATTATAGTTGGCTTTCTTCTTCCAAACCTTCAATCTAAAACTTCAAAGTATATTATTAAAAAAAAAAAAACGGATACAAAATTTGCTTAAATTAAAATGGAAAGTAAACTGGTGGGAGGGAGCACGCTTCTTTTTTGGTTTTGCTACTTGATCTACACATTATCAGTATTATACTACTTAAACAAATGTATCTCCAACTAATACAAATCATGACAACTATAGTTAAAATTGGTTTGATAAGTTTTACGTTTTCAAAGTTGTAGTTTAAACCAAAGAAGGGTTCATATTTGCAAAACCCCCTGGGAGGAGGGGAAAGTATTGATACAAACTAAGGGAAGCAAGAGTTCATGTCTGAGCCTTAATTAGGCTTTTTAATCACAAAAGCAATCTGGCCTGTGCCCCCATAGTGTACAAGTCACATCAGCAGGTGATTCTGAAATAACAGTCAAATTTATAAATTCCTACTTGGGCTTATAATAGTCCAAGAGGCATACCAGCCCAAAGTAAACAGGGCAACGACATACTGCTGAAGACTGTGAAAACGGAAACACTCCAAAAATGAGACTCATCATTGCTTCCAATCATGTTTTCTTGACAGTTACTCTCTCTGGGCGAGCATCCTGCATCAGCCAAGAGTTCTAACAGAACAGCAAGGGCTGAGCAAAAGAAGCCTGCACACGAGTCTTCCTGTGCTTTGGCAAAGGGCACAATCTGCTTTGCTCTCTGCCAACAAAACTTCCTAATGTGAAGAGAGTCATTTTCAATCCGTTTCCAACATTTAAACTTGTTGCTAGGATTCTGGGCCTGTTGCATTGACACAGGGTCCTCCGGCATGTGTGCGCACCAGCGTCTCTGCGGTGAGGAAACGAATGAGCGTGTCAGGCTGTCCTCACGTCGTCCCAGCCCGAGAATGCCATGCCGCAGGGCTCCTCCACCGTGAGGACGCTCTCCTCCCTGTGGGGGTGACACCCAAGCCGCACCCAAAGGCTCTGAGTGGCAAAGGAAGGCAGGCGCCCCCTGCACCCCCGGTCAGAGCCGCTCTCGTCTGCCTCCTCTCATCCCGCTGGACTGAGAGCTTCTGGTGGCGGCTCAGCGAGAGTCACAGGAAACACAAAGCTTCAGCTCGCTGCCCCCGGCCCCCAGGGCAGAGCACCAAGAACTGACTGGTGCAAGTTCATGGAAACGAGGCCCCCTGATAAAAGTCACAAAGTTCTAAGCTGTCTTGCAGCCATTCATTTTAAACCTTCAGTGAGTGGGGTTTTGCGGCCAACTACCTTATCAAGGGCTTGCCAGGTGGCTCAGTGGTAGAGAATTTGCCTGCCAAGCAGGAGGTGCCAGTTTGATCCCTGGGTTGGGAACATCCCTTGGAGAAGGAAATGGCAACCCACGCCAGTACTCTTGCCTGGAAATCCCATGGACGCAGGAGCCTGGCGGGAGGATACAGTCCACAGGGCTGCAAAGAATCAGACACTACTTAGTGACTGAAGAATAACAAGCTTCTCATCGACAGAAAATGAAGGACCTTCATCCCTTCTTCCTTCCTTTCACTCCATTCCAAATACAAGAAGAAAAGCAGTGTCTGAGCTCATCCAGCAACTGGATAATCAGCTCAACATAGAAGCACACTGGCCGGATAGATTTCTAACACACGGGTCTGACACAATGCAAGGACCGCAGAAGGCCAGGGTGAATTCCGCTTCACTCACTCCTGCAGGCGGCCAGGTACCAAGCAGGACACAGCAGACGACATGGAACAAGACACAGCTTTCAACACAGAGGCTGGAAGAAACGCAGAGTGATGGGACTTCCCTGGTGGGCCAGTGGCTAAGGCTCCACAATCCCAATGCAGCAGGCCTACGTTTGCTCCCTGGTCAGGGAACTAGACGGCTGACCGGTGGCTCAGACAGTAGAATCTGCCTGCGGTGCAGGAGACGTGGGTTTAATCCCTGGGTCGGGAAGATCCCCTGGAGGAGGGCATGGCAACCCACTCCAGTGTTCTTGCCTGGAGAACCCCATGGACAGAGGCTCCCGGCGAGCTACAGTCCACACGGTTGCAAAGAGTCGGACACGACTGAAGCGACTGAGCACGCACGCATGCAGGGAACAGGATTCCACATCCCACAAGGGAACGGGAACGGGATTTCACATCCCACAGCTAAGAGTCTGCGGGACGCAGCAGAAGGTCCTTCAGGCCACAGCTACGACCAAAGACCCTGCGAGCGCAGCTACGACCAAAGGTCCCGCAGGCCACAGCTACGACCAAAGACCCCATGAGCGCAGCTATGACCAAAGGTCCCGCAAGCCTCAACTACGACCCAGCGCAGCCACACAACTAAAAAGAAAAAGGGGACCTTTTTAAAAAAGAAAACAAACCTAAATGCAAGTACGGCAAGAGAGGTCTATGAAGCGTCCGTGATGCTCTGAATACAGAGAGGCTTCTGAGCTCACATCTACTCAATCATGGGTCTCAACAGGGTAAAAGCGGAAAGAACTAGCAGGAAAGGACATTTCAGGTGAAACGAACGTTGTAAGAGTGGAACGTCTCTCCGGGCGTCTGTGGGGGGGCAACTGGTTCGCGTAGCTGGAGTGAAGGCTGGGGAGGCGAGAGCGAGAGCTTAGGTAGAAAGATGATCTCAGGAACCACGCATGAGTGTGTTCCGTGATACACTAGTGTGAAATCATTCCCCTCCAACTGGCAAGAAAGAAAATACATACAACACAAAGTGAAACGAAATTGTTCACTCAGTAAATACACGTGCAGAGGCTATTCTAATACCTCGTACAGTGGTTTCACATCTCGAGCTTGGAAGATGTGAAACCTTTTTGAACAAATGATGTCCATCACGGATGAGGCTGAGCACCAAGACACCAGACACCATGGGGTCACCATGACGACCAAACACGGATTCTACACGGCCCCTCGGGAACCAGGAGGCTGGGACTCTTACCTGCCACCGGTGAGAGAAGCCTTTTTATTGGTAGGAGGGGGTGATCGATGGTAGGCCAGCCCCCACCCCCACCCCCCAGTGCCGCTGCAGTGAGGCCAGTGGAAGGTCCAAGGCTCAAGCAGCATCAGGAGACGGAGACAGACAAACCCCACGGTAAGCGCAGCACGCTCCTCTCCTCCACCTTCCACTCCGTGTCGAAGGGGAAACGGTTCCTTAACCACCCGCCTTCCTTTGAGAGATGACAATGTTCTGGGGCATCACATTGACTGTCAATTAATGTGTTCACTTGGGTGGAACAGGTTTGGTCAAACGCTAGTATGGCTGTGATTGACATTTATAGTCAGTTGACTTCAAGTTCAGCAGATTAGCCCTATCATGCGGATGAGCCCCAATCGGTCAGTTGAGGCCTTAAGGGCAAAGACAGGTGTCCCAAGAACAGGGAATTCAGCCTCCAGACGGCAGCGGGGAAGAGTTGACATCAGACTCAAGACGTCAACTCTTCCCGAGTCTCCAGCCTGCGGCTGGCGGCTTCTACGATTTCAAAAAGGCAAGCCTGATGAACACTCAAGCCAGATCCTTAAAATCCATCTCTCATTCTCTCTCTCTGTCTCTCTCTCTTACATACATGACCTAATGGTCCTGTTCCTCTGGGTTGTTCAGTCACTAAATCACGTCGGACTCTTTGCGATCCCATGGACTGCAGTTCACCAGGCTTCCCTGTCCTCCATTATCTCCCGGACCTTGCTCAAACTCATATCCATAGAGTCAATGATACCATCCAACCATCTCATCCTCTATCATCCCCTTCTCCTCCTGCCCCCAATCCCTCCCAGCATCAGGGTTTTTTCCAATGAGTCAGTTCTTCCCATCAGGTGGCCAAAGTACTGGAGTTTCAGCCTCAGCATCATTCCCTCCAAAGAAATCCCAGGGCTGATCTCCTTCAGAATGGACTGGTTGGATCTCCTTGCAGTCCAAGGGACTCTCAAGAGTCTTCTCCAACACCACAGTTCAAAAGCATCAATTCTTCGGTGCTCAGCTTTCTTTATAGTCCAACTCTCACATCCATACATGACCACTGGAAAAACCACAGCTTTGACTAGACGGACCTTTGTCAGCAAAGTGATGTCTCTGCTTTTTAATATGCTGTCTAGGTTTGTCAGAGCTTTTCTTCCAAGGAGCAAGCATCTTTTAATTTCATGGCTGCAGTCACCATCCACAGTGATTTTGGAGCCCCCAAAAATAAAGTCAGCCACTGTTTCCACTGTTTCCCCATCTGTTTGCCATGAAGTGATGGGACCGGATGCCATGATCTTAGTTTCTGAATGCTGAGTTTTAAGCCAGCATTTTCAGTCTCCTCTTCCACCTTCATCACGAGGCTCTCTAGTTTCTGTGCGGAACCCTCACTAACACAATCGTGGCCTCTTTCACAACCACCGGTTCCTCCCCAGCTGTGTGACAGGCCCAGCTGGCTCCTCCCACTCCAGTCTGGGATGGAACCACCTTGGCAGAGGGGCTCCAGTGGCCTCCCCCACCAGCTCATTCTAAGATGGGCCTGAGGCGCTGAGAGGCACGGGCACTCCAGCCCACCTACAGCAGCTGAGCCACCCCGCCCTGGACCGGGGAGAGCCGGCCCTCTGGGGCTGGTGGTGGCTTTCCTTCTGGTGTGGGGTCTGGAAGAAGCCTGCGGCCCCTGGCCCAGGGCATGGTGCCTGTAAGAGCCTGTCTCGCTCACTCAGAGCACCTCCGTTCACAGGCTTCCTTTTCCCCATCAGTCACCCTGGTCATTGCTCAGCCAGTCTCCAGCCCCTCAGTTATGGGCGCAGCCTCCAGCCACCCCATCCCCAGTGCTGGGGGAAGCTCCATGGACTCCAGAACAGGCCTGTTGTCAGAGCCTCACATGGTGGAGAAGCCCCTCTGACAACCCCCCCCCAACCCAGGCCTCTCGGACATTCCCACCAGTGTGGACAGTCCAGGGAGCCACGTCTGCCGGCCTCCAGGACCTGGGAGTCTGGTCTTCCCCAGGGTCCAGAACAATTGGAATGAAAGCTCCCGGTGAGCGGCCGGCATCCTGCACACGGGATACTGCCAAGGAGCCCAATGCACTGAGAGCGAGGGGCTGAAATCTGGGTGGCTGTGCCCCGAGCGATGCCTGGATGGAGGGAGCAAATCCCGGCCTCCATCTCCCCTCATCACTCAGGGGCGGCCACAGGACCCCCGGGGACCTTCCCCCCTCATTACTCAGGGGCGGCCACAGGACCCCCGGGGACCTTCCCCCCTCATTACTCAGGGGCGGCCACAGGACCCCCGGGGCCTGCCTCCAACAGCCCCGTGAAAGTCTGCATGACCACCCAGTCTATCCCCCTCGCTCTGCCCTGGTGTGACCTGAGGCTCGGGACGTTTTGTCCCTGGAGACGTGGAAGGAGGCAGCACTCTTAAGAGCCCAGGTTGATTCTCCTCCACACGCAGACCCCTGACCAGCCCGATCTCCTGAGGCAAGCGCCCCTCCTCTGCGTGAGCAGACCTCCCCCATTAGAGGTCTGTGACCCGGGCCGGATGGCAGCGGCTGCCCCAGGAGCCAGGAGGGCGCCCCACTGCAGACCCCGCCCTTTCCCCCTCCCCACACACGGGGGGGTCCGGGCAGGACAGCTCTCAAGACTGCTCCATACGCCTCTTTTAGGTGTTAGGCGAAGTGAGACGTAACTGCATCTTCCAAGGCGATTACATCTTAGTGCTACTTGGCCAGGACTTCTGGATTTAGATCTCGCTGAGGAAACAACGCAAGGCTCCGAAAGAGAACTGCGACCCCAAACAGGAGCTCTCAGCGGCGGCAGCAGCGAGAGGTGCAGAGTACCGTGGGAACTGGGGGTCGGGGGACCCCCATCTGGGGACGAGAGCCGCGGTGCCCGAGGCCACACAGCTGACCTGCATGTGCAGCTGCTTCCAGACACTTCTTCCCGGTGGTCTAAGGGTCCTTCAGCCCCAGGATGGGGCCAGCTGGTCCCACAACGACGCACGCTCCTCAGCGAACACCGCGCTCTCCTGGGCTGGAAGCCCAGGAGAGTCTCGGACCCAGCCATCCTTCCCCATCCTTCAAGTCCAGCTCCAGGCCGCCCCTGCCCTCCCCTGCAGGCCGACTCTGTCTCCAGACAGCAGGACTGGCCCCCGCGGCCATGGACACAGTCTGGACACCGCCTGCTCGCGACTCCTCACCGTTTCCCTCCGTCTCTGACAGAGGTGACGTGCCTTAAAGAGGCCCTGGGGGCCGGCAGGGCCCAGGCTCACCCCCACCCCGACACCTCCCACCTGCAGTCCACGGGCCTGGCCTGGGCTCCTCCTCGGCCTGCAAACCTCCTCCTCCTCCTCCAGCTCTGCCTAGTGTAACTCCTGGTCTGTCTTCAGATTTCAAAACAATGGTCACTTCCTGGATCTCCGGAGTTAAGTCCAACTCTCTTATGATGAACTGTCTCGGTCCCACGGACCTCGCCTGTTCGATACCTGTCATCATCATTTTATATTTGTAGTCTCATTCCACGATGCGTGCCTGTCTCCCACGGGACTGTAAGCTCCTAGAGACACTAGGTAAGTGCTAGAGACTGCCCAAGTGTCCAGCTCGGGGGCAGAGATTCGGCCCTAAAGAAGAGCGCACAGGGTGATGGGCCTATGAACCTCACCGGCCCCAGGCCCCACGGAACACGGACCGGATGGCAGCGGGAGCAGCTGGGTCGTGCCCCTCCTCACTCCCTCGGGACTCCTTCTGATCGCACTGGAGGGTCCTCAGTGTTTTCAGAAACGACACTCTCTAGACTCACTTCCCCCCCTTTCATTATCTTAAACATGATTTAAAAATACGTAACAGATACAGAAATTGCCAATACTTGATACAGTTAAAAATATTCATTCACTACATCTGGGTAAATTTAAATATTAAAGCTTTTTTGTTCTTTATGTCAAAACACTTTCGTTGACTAACTACAACGTTTGAGCACAGTGCTAGGCATTAGAATATAAAGTGGAGTAACAGGTCCCCTGCCCTATATGTGATGCAGGCCTTGGAGCCTAGAATCCAGGTTCACTTGATCACTTTTATGAGAACAGGCTGGAGACACAGTTAAATCAGACTGCTCTCTACTTTCAAAGAATTCAGTCAAGAAGGCAAATAAATGATTAATTTAAAAAATTAATTTAACATAGAGTCAGACACACTGTACTTACTCAGGTATATACAGGTTGCTGGCATAGGATTTGAACCTGCCATTTTATTATCTATTCATGAACTAATAATACACAGCTTCCCCTTCTCTCAGGCCATTTTTTCATCGTCATGACTAGGATGGCCTGTTTCTTTTTTCAAAGTCTGGTAAGATATATTGCCTCAAATACTTAGATGTGTGTACATACAAACATGTACCCGTGTGATCACACACACATACATTCTTTACTTTTTACCACTAGATCCAATTATCTTTAGGAATCAAGAAGGAGATTTTAATATTTGCTCTGAGGCACTGCTTTTTGAAGCTCTTCTTCACAGTTTCTTCGGCTTAGAAAGGTCCCAGTAAATCCTTTAGGTGTTAACTGCTCCTGGTTTTATTTTTTTCCAAGCAGTTTTAATTGCTTTTGCTCTCTTCACATGTGCATTTCACTGCATGAAACTTCACAATGTCGACTGGGATCAGTAGCAGGCAATGCCAGAGGGCAGGGCGAGGGTTATGAACAGATCAGCGAGTAGATCACCCCGTTAACTCTCTGCACTGATTATTTACAATGAGCTTATTAAAATTATTATAAAGTATGAACGATTCATACTGAAGAACGATCCAACGCGGAAAGTCCTGGGAGGGCTGGATCCTAGACAACGCTGCTGCGGACAGCAGTGAGCACCCAGAGGACCCAATGTTGGTCCCAGGCACGCACCACGGGGGCGCGCCCTGACCGGGCAGCTCTAGCGGAGACGCGTGCCCTGAGCGGACCCCTTCTAAAGGAGACCCCCGCGCCCTAACTGGGCCCCCTCTAACGGAGATGCGCGCCCTGAGCGGACCCCCTCTAACGGAGACGCGCGCCCTGAGCGGACCCCCTCTAGAGCACATCCCTACTGGCCTCGGGCTCCACCCGGAGACGAGTCAACTGGCCACACAGTTCAGAGCAAATCCCTTCCAAATACGGCGGCTTCACTCACATCCCGTCTCTTCCTCTCCTTCGGTCTCTTCTATTCCTTCTGGATCAACTGCTGCAAAAGGGGATGACCTATTCAGTCAGCACAGCTGCTGTCTACCCAAGGCCCGGAGCCTGGAGCCCGGAGCCCGGGGCCAGCCCAGGACCGCAGACCTCGGACCAGCCCTGCACCAGCGCCGCTCACCACGCTCGTAGCCCCGGGCTCCTCCCCACGGGAGCCGACCCTGGGCACCGGGACACAGCCGCCTCGGGAGGCCAGACGCCCGCCCAGCAAAGCCCTGGCCACCCGCTGGGGGTCCTCCGTGGGCATCCATGAGGGCAGCTCAGGCTTGTGTCCTGCCCCCTCTCTCCTGCCCAGCGGTCAGCACGTGCGCCCCCAGGGAGCTTCACCCATTCTCCACACCCTCCTCTCGGCCAAAGGCCTCACCACCCACACCAGAGAGGAGAGGCGCCAGGTGGGCACACAGACCTAGGCTCCAGTGCCCCTGCGAGGCCAGTCTGGTTGGAAACGCCACCTTGTCTGCCCTGAGGCTCCACCACCCCCGCCTGCGCTCGGACCCCGTGGCCCTCACACACCTTCAAAGGGGCGCCCTGCACCCACATCTACAGACGTCCCCCTCCTGGTGCCGTCCCTCGGCCTAAAGCCTCCTCAAACCCCGTCCTTCTGAAAACAACGCGGACGAAAAGCGCTTGCTCCACCACCTGTCCCGCGCACCTCCACGTGGGCCGGCAGTCTCTACTCGTTCTCTGTCGCCTTCCATGCGCTCTGTGGGCACCGACACACACCGGTGTGCTGCACAAACGCAGGAAGGAGCGGAACACGCGCAGACGTGCAGCGGAGAGGGCTCTGGATCTGATCTGAGAACACCAGCTTCCAGTCCCAGCCTCGACATCTGCGAGTGGTAGAAGCTGTCCCCAAACTTCTGCTAGCTTCACTTGTGAGAGAGAAACTTCTGCCAAGACTCCCGCTAAGGCCCCTTCCGGCATCCGCCTTCTGTGACTACAGCACCTACAGCAGGAGAGGGGTTTCTGCTGTAAATGTTAGAAGGTGACCCCAAGACAAAAGGCAGGCTCTCCCCTGAAACAAGGAGGCAGACGCTGTGATGACAAGTATTCCAGCTAGAAAACAGTTCTTTACCCCAAGAATGTTAAGCCCCTGGCACATTAACTAGCAGAAACTTCTGGTATTTTATTGACTACAGACGACTGGATTGCCTAAAGTTCTACGCTATGATGCCCAACAATCACTCAATAAGTGAGTAGTTACTGAGACTTTGTATAACAGTGGTCACCAGAGAGGAGGGCATGAAACGTATTCCTACCCTCAAGAAGCTAAAAGCACAATTGGGAAAATACAACTAAAATGTGCTTAAGAAACGGTATAAAATGGAAAGGCTTCAGAAAAGGAGCTAAGAGCAGAATCACAGTGAAGAAGGGACGGCTGGATGATGAGCGGCTTGACTCCGGGGGCGTCCAGGAAGCACCATCAGACGGCGGTGACCCTGGAGAGGAGCTATGGGAGCTCGGCTGGCTCTGGGCTGGGGACAGCTCACGGCGGAGGAGGGTAACCCTGGGGGCTGATGTCAGAGAGGTCTGCACTGCTCCACGAACCCGCTACTTAAGGTGGTGTCCTTCACAGAGAGCAGAATGATCAGAGTGCTCTGCTGAAACAAAGATGTTTACGAGTTAACTAGCTTCTTGGAGAAGATGATTCTTTTTAGCCAAAGAATCACGGGTCCTCAATCTGGACAGAGCGCTGGAGGGGAACACCCGGTGAGAAGTCCGGAGCGCAGGCGGGTGCAGCGCTGGTAGCCGGGTGAGGGCGAGCCCCCGGGCCGGACGAGGCCAAGAGCGCGTCAGGGTGGGAGGGGTGCCTCTGCCCTGAGAGCTCTGGGCCGGGGCGGGGGAGCGGGGGGGGGGGGGGGGAGCATCCCAGGGGAGGGCGTGCACCGGGGCGGGAGAAGAACTACCGTGGTCAACGCGCGGACAACAGGAGGAAGAACGTTCTCGTGAGGGGCATGTCCGCAGCATAGCGCCGCGCGGAGGCCGAAGCGAGAAATAATGAGCCTGGGGCTTTCCACGACAGAAGAAAAAAGTGGCCTGGCGGTGGTGGAAGGAACTCAGCTCGGGGAGGCAGGGAGACAGCTGGAGAAGAGAGCTCAGAAGGCACAGATATTATGATGGACGCAGAGAGGTGTGGGGCCGGGGGCAGAGGGGTGAAGAGGAGCCTGGAGCCGGTGTGGGTGAGCCGGCAGCCACAGCTCCGCGGTGAGGGCAATGCCCCCGGGCGCAGGGGGATTGCTGGAGCGCGGGGCCAGCTCCTCTCTGCAGCTAGACGGGAGGACAGGCGACATTCACGTACAGAGCCAGGGATGGCGAGGTGCCTACGAGGCTTCACGTCGAGGTCAGGCTCTGGGAGTGGAAAACGGAACGCAAGGGATGATCTAATCCAACAGAAGGAGCGCGGAGTTGCGGGGAAAGGTCTACCCAAGGCTACAGGGAACCACACACCACCTGGGGAGCTCCCAAACCATGCTTTCACCATCGCTCCTGACACAGGCATGCGTCCTGGACAGTACTAAATACATACCCCAAACTTCCACCTTAGTTAGAGATAACAGGTGTGCCACAGAGTAAGACAAAAAGGAATGCATGACTTTAAAAGTGGAAATCTTGCAAAATTACCCACAGTGACTGCTTTTCATACCAAAAGAGTTTGGCATCACTGCTTCAGGCCATGAACTATTTTTTTCGTCTTTATAATCATCAGATCAGGAATTTAGCTCAATCATTCCAAATGTCACTGATTTCAAGTATCTGCCAATGATGCTGAAGAAAATAATGACTTAATTTCCCAACTAAATTTCAGGCAGTACATTGCGGGCGAAATTACTTTTTGTTCCTTTTGCTTCTGTTTACAATTTGTTTTATTACAGTTTTATTTTCAACATCGCACCCACATTGCCTGTGCACAAAGCACAGATATGAGAAATAAAAGGAGAAATAAAGCAGAGTATGGAAGCTGTATTGATGTGACATTTCTATAAACACTGCTTTAAAATCCAGCTTCATAATAACCTACAATTAATGGTTTATTGCTCCTTTTCAAAGCTTGGCTTCTAGTTAAAATTTTATGGTAGCTAGGCATTTAAGGAAGGGATAACTAACGGAACTTCTCAAGAAATATAAGTCCACTAAATGAAAATTATAGTTTAATACTGTACAATTAATGGATATTTTAAAGTTCACCAGGTACATTAAATGAACATGAAAAACCAACTCAAAATTTAAATATTTGCACTAATCTTTTTAACTTTACCTGATACTCGTGACCCATCATAAATAACAAAAATACTTCTGAGTCTCCTATGAAAAATACAATGATGCAGACATTCTAAGTTTATTATGTTGTATAGGAACTCCTACGGAGTTTTCAAAAGTCTGCACTAATAAATTCCTTTCTCAGACAAGTTAAATATCCACCTTGAAATTATCTGACTCACAGAAGATAAACATCCATGAAATTAGCACTAGCTCATTGAATAAGAAATTATCAAACTGTTAATGGTGGCCATCTTCCCTGGTGGCTCAGATGGTAAAGAATCCACCCGAATGCAGGAGACCCAGCTTCAATCCCTGGGTTGGGAAGAGCCCCTAAGAAAGGAAATGGCAACCCACTCCAGTAATTCAAATTGTTATTGGAGAAGGAAATGGCAATCCACTCCAGGACTATTGCCTGGAAAATCCCATGGACAGAGGAGCCTGGTAGGCTACAGTCCATGGGGTCGCAAAGAGTCGGACACGACTGAGTGACTTCACTTTCAAATTGTTATACATGGTGGCAAATAGTTGTAGATAACTTACTATGATGATTACTCTGCAATGTATATGAATACTGAGTCATTACATTGTACATCTGAAACTAACATGTCATATACCAATTACATCTCAATTTTTAAAATCAAAATATTAAATTACTGAATTGTAATTATGTGACTTGTAGCAAATGAAGTATCATATTACTACCCATTAAAAATAATTACATGAATGCTGTATACATGTGAAAAAGAGAATTTCAGGTCAAGCTCTTCCAGGGCAGTCGTCCTATTTTATATGCTTATCACACTGCTGGGTACATCACCAAACACAGAAAGGAAATTCAGAAGAAGTATCTGATTACAGTGACAGCATTTCTTTTTTTTTTTTACCTTTTAAAATTTCTTTTTATCAAAATTTGCTGAGGACTCCCCTGGTGGTACAGGAGATAAGAATGTACCCGCCAAGGAGGTGCATTCAATCCCTGGCCTGGGAAGACCCCACGTGCTGCCGAGCAACGGAGCCCAGGCGCCACGACCACTGAGGTCCACGTGCCTGCAGCCTGCACTCCACACCAAGAGGAGATGCCGCAGTGAGAAGCCCTCCCACTGCACCTGGAGGGCACCTCCCCGTGCTCACTGCAGTCAGAGAAAGCCAGCAAGCAGCAACCAAAATAAAAATAAATCAAAATTCATTAAGTTAAAAATCTGCTAAAGTAACTCGTGTTTATTGTAAGATTATAATAATCCAAAATTATAGTAATACACGAAGTCACCCAGGTTCTACCCTTGGCTCACAGGTAAGTTAACTATTTCATACGTATTTATTGGAAAATATTTTGATGCTTACAAATATGTATGTGTGTAAACGTGTACATATACATCCCATTCTTTACAAAAATGCGGTTATACTATACATAGTGTTTTGCAACTTCTTTCATTCACTTAAAAATGCATCTTTGACATTTTTTATGTCATTATCCATAAAGCTCCCCTCTCTTTTTTTGAGGCTTGTATAGTACGCCCTTGCTTGGATAAAAGACAATCCATTTGGCCAGCTGGGCTTCCCAGGTAGCACTAGTGGTAAAGAATCCACCTGCCAGTGCAGGAGACGTAAGACTCGGGTTCAATCCCTGGGTTGGAAAGATCCTCTGGAGGAGGGCGTGGCAACCCACTCCAGTGTTCTTGCCTGGAGAATCCCATGGACAGAGGAGCCTGGCGAGCAGCAGCCCATAGGGTCACAAAGAGGTGGACATGAAGTGACTGAGCATGCAGGTACATACTGATGGATGTTAGGATGTTTTTCTTCAGATCTTTTCACTCTTATAAACAGTGCAATCTTTTAGTACTTTTATAAAAGCTGCTGCAGAACTAATTCATAGCAGGGAACTTTTTGAGTCAAGGACTAGAAATACTCAGGATGTTAACAGATGTTGAACTGGCCATCACAAGTTGCCTACCACCGCACCCAACAGCAGATCGGGACACCTATTCCCCGCCTGCATTCACCAACACAAAATGCATCAGTCTTTCTACTCTGCCCACTTGATACTATTTTAAACTTCATGGAGTATATTTTAGATTAAATCTGCCATAATCATTTAAAGCACTTCTGGCTTTATAACTAGGCATTTCACTATTAAATTTTAGCACTCACCGGATCCTGGGTTACATACGTTCTAGACAAAAGTAATTATGTGACAAAAGATGCTTCCAAAGGTACATATCTTATTATTACATAAATCATCATTGGAAAATTTTTGAAAAAACAAACATAAAGAATAAAATGAAATGATATCATCATTTAAGAGACAAAGCTTTTATTCTAGGCATGTATTTAATGCACCTGTACTGTTTTTCTTAAAAGGTGATCATAACATATACTATTTTATATGTTGATTTATTAAATTAACAGGAATAATAACCCCATAATCTTAAAAAATGTTTCCACTACCTCTTTTTTGGGGTTAATTTATCTTTAATTGGAGGATAATTTACAGTATTATGTTGGTCTCTGCCATACATCAACATGAATCAGCCATAGGTATGCATATGTCCCCTCCTTTTTTAAATTAAACTAATTTCTACTTTTTATTGGAGTAACATTGATTACAGTTCTGTATGGGTTGTAGGTACACAGAATCTTTTTCAGTCACACATACACATGTATCTATTCACCTTTGGATACTTTTCCCAAGTAGGTTATTACAGACTGTTGATAGACTTCCCTTGGTATACATAGGGTCCTTGTTGATTATCTACTTAATAGTCTTTTAAAGAATATGATTTTAAAAGCTCACATAATAGGTCTTAAATTATTTAACAGTTACCATTGGATTTTTATTTCTGATTTTTCATTATTATAAATTATGTAGAAAAATTTACTAGACTACACCTCTGAGTATTCTGTGAGGTTAGAGAGATTCCTAAGAGAGCTGGAACAGATTCTTTGTCTTAAGATGATGAACAATGTTTCTGTGCCATTAACTCCTTAGGTTGTCTTCGTGTGGAGACCCAGCCCCATCTATGTAGTGCTTGCTCACTTCCTTAGCATAAGGCAGGCACCACGGCTGGGCTGAGATTATGTTTATAAATGTGTCCATTTTTATTTTTTTATTTTTGCAAAATTGTTCATAACTTTGAATACCAGTATATTTGATTCACAAAGTAGTAATCATGGAAAGACTTTTACCATAGTTTTCTCAGAAACCATCAATCAAGGACAGAAAACTAGGGACAAGAGCATCTGAATAAACATTTACAAGTGTTGGTCTTTATTATCTTCACAGAAATGATTCTGAATTAGACCACAAAGGAGCACTCAAAACCATTCTCAACACAGAAAACATCCAGGCCAAATGATCTTACAGAATTTGTATAACCAAAAGAATCCTATACATGTAGAAATTCTAAAACATGCTTGCAAACAACCTCCAGGTTAGAGGAAAAAAATCAAAACAGTACTGCTTAAAAATGAACCATAAAACCATCAAGCTGCTGGAAAAGTAATACTAGGAAAATTTTGTCTTAACTCCCTGTTTAGAAAATAAGAATAAAAATAAGTGGCCAAAACAGGCATGTGAAAAGATGCTCCACATTGCTAATTACCAGAGAAATGCAGAACAAACTCCAGTGAGGCACCCCTCACACCAGTCAGAATGGCAGCATCAAAAGTCTACAAACAGTAAATGCTGTAGAGGGTGTGGAGGAAAGGGGACCTTCCCACACTGTTGGTAGGAACGTAAATTGGTGCACTGAGTATAGAGAACAGTATGGAGGTTCCCTAAAAAATAAAAATAGAGCCACCATATGACCCTGCAATCCCACTCCTGGGCATATAGCCAGAGAAAGCCCGAATTCAAAAACACACATGTTTATAGCAGCACTACTTACAGTGTCTAGGACATGGAAGCAATCTAAATGTCCATCACAGATGACTGGATAAGGGGATAAGGAAGATCTCTCTCTCACACACACACACACACACACACAGGAGTGGCCACACAAAAAGTGAGACACTGCCATTCGCAGCAACATGGGTGGATCCAGAGACTGTCACACTAAGTGAAGGAAGCCAGACAGAGAAACACGAATACTGTATGATACCTCCCAAATGTGCAATCTACAAAATAATACACGTGAACACATATACAAGAGAGAAACGAACCCACAGACACAGAAAACAAACTTACAGATAACCACACGGGAAAGGCGGAGGGACAAATTAGGAGTTTGGGATTAACAGATACACACCACTATACACAGAACAGCTGGACAGCGAGAATTCACTGCAACACAAGGCACTATGTTCAGTACCATGTGATTAAAGTATAATAAAAAAGCAGAAAAGGGTGTACATATATATAAAACTTTAAAAATATATATGCATCATTTTGCTATACACCAGAAACTGATACAACACCATAAATCAACTATACTTCAGTAAAGAAGGAAGTGGCCTAAATTTTCAATCCAAAAAACTAGAGAAAGACAAACAAAATAAACGTAGGAAAGGGCAGTTAATAAAAGTGACAGAGAGGAAGAATGAGAAACCAGAATCCAAAGAAAATAAACAAAAAACAGTAGAATTGATCAGTAAGCCCCAAACTTGCTAATTTTCAAGGTCAAATTAAACAAATCTTTGTCAAAATGAGTTTTAAAAAGAAAAAGAATATAACTACTTTGAAAGGAGAGCAAATCAGTCAATCCTAAAGGAATCAACCCTGAATATTTATTAGAAGGACTGATGCGGAAGCATCAATACTTTGGCCACCTGATGTGAAGAGCTGACTCATTGGAAAAGACCCTGATGCTGAGAAAGATTGCAGGCAGGAGGAGAAGGGGACGAGACAGGACGAGATGGTTGGATGGCCTCACTGACTTAATAGACATGAGTCTGAGCAAACTCTGGGAGATAGTGAAGGACAGGGAATCCTGGCGTGCTGCAGTCCATGGGGTGGCAAAAAGTTGGACATGACTTAGTGACTGAGCAACAACTACATAACTATTATTTTTTAAATCCAGAAAAATGTAATCAATTTAATATGAATAAATTAGAAATAAATGAAAAAAACAATTTTCTAAAAAAATATGATTATTACAATTAGCTCAGAAAGAAGAAAACCATTGAGATCAATATTCTAGAAAAAAATCAAAAAGGTAGTCAAAGATCTAGCCTTTGAAAAGGAACCAAACTCAAGTCATTTTAGGTGAATTATAGCAAACTTTCAAATAATAGGTAAATTTTATATTATATAAACTATTCAGGCTCTTAAGGGAAAAACAGAAGGCCACTCAGCTGCTTCTCTGAATCTAGCAGAAATTTTCTTAGATTCAGGACTCTTGACACTTTGGACAGGATCATTAATTGCGGGGAGAGAGAGGGGCCCCGCTCCATGTACTGAATGGGTTAACATGACCCTGATACTCAAGCCAGACGGTACCAACCCAGAACAAAAACAACAGATCGTTCACACTTATAAACAAAGGTTCAAAAGCCCTAAATAAAATACTGGTTAGTCAATTTATCAAGAACAGGCCAAATTTATTCCAGAAATACAATGGTGGTTTTGTAAGAGAAAATTCTGTGAAGATAATTACTGTATTAATAAAATACAAGAGAAAAATCATGAAATTTGTTAATTATTACAGAGAAAAGATTTGATAAAATGCAAAACACATTCATGGTAAGACTCTTAACAAACCAGAAACAGAAATTTTCCTTAGCCCGAAAAGCGGAATTTACAAAAAAATAATGGTAAACTTTTTATTTAATGATGAAATGCTGGAAGCATCCCAGTTGAAGAATATGACTTGTACTGCCCAAGGCAGCATCACAGGAAAAAGAACAATATATGCTGTTGTTATTGCTTAGTTGCTATGTCCTGTCTGAGTCCTTGTGACCCCATGAACTATAGCAGCAGGCTCCTCTGTCCATGGGATTCCCAGGCAATAACACTGGAATGGGTTGCCATTTCCTTCTCCAGGGGATCTTGCTTACCTAGGAACTGAACCTGTGTCTTCTGTATTAGCATGCAGTTTCTTTACCAGTGAGCCACCTGGGAGCCCCCATGTAAGATATACACCAGTGAAAAAAGACACACAACAGTCTTTATCTGCAGATCTTTTAAATGTCTGCATGGAGAGGCAAGAGAACCAACCAGCAAACTATGAGATCTATGAAGATGCTAGCCAGCAAGGATGCCAAATACAAGATCAAAGACAGAAATTATTATCTTTTGTGTACATTAGCAAATCAATTAGAAAGACTTAGAAATAAGCCCATGTGAAAATGCCTGACATACAAGACTGTTGTGAAGAAAATAAAACGTTACTAAAGGATATAGAGAATTAAAACAGAGACATAGCTTGTCCCTGGGTGGGAAGACTCAATAGTACAGAGACTTTGAAAGTGAGAGTCTCTCAGTCATGTCCAACTCTTCAACCCCATAAGGCCAGAATACTGGAGTGGGTAGCCGTTCCTTTCTCCAGGGAATCTTCCCAACCCAGGGACTGAACCCAGGTCTCCCGCATTGCAGGCAGATTCTTCACCAGCTGAGCCACCAGGGAAACCCATAGAGACTTTAACTTTCCCCCAAATTATTTATAAATTTAATAAAATCCTTAAAAAAATACCAAATGGAATTTACAAGAAATCTGACATGCTGATACAAATAATTAAAGCAAATGAATAAACATACAAGATAGTTGAGGCAATCTTTTTTTTTTTTAAATGTTAAGAAAAATATGAAATGCTTCACAGATTTGCATGTCATCTTTGCTCAGGGACCATGCTAATCTTCTCTGTATCATTCCAACCTTAGAATATGTGCTACCAAAGCAAGCACAAGGCAATCTTAAAAAGAAAGAACACGTCTTACCCTACTACTATACACACACACACACACACACACACATATATAACCCATTGTGAATACATAGTGATTAAAACAGCACGATACTGGTGCAGGAATTGATGACCAGATTCATACACAACAACATATACTTGAGAGACAATCTGATGAATACAAGGGAATTCAAAATATAATAAAAGTGGCATTCTAAATCATGGAAAGAGGATTAACTACTCAACAAACAGTGCTGTAATAACTGGTTTTCCATTTGCAAAAAGCACAAAATAAAAAATAATAAGTTTCTTCTTAACACAAGTGACACACACACAGATTCCAGAGTAATTAAAGGCTTGAACCCAAAGTAACGTATCAGCAGGACTAACTAGATAATCTGGGGGTCCAGCGCAAAACAGAAACGCAAGGCTTTCAAAGATGGCAACAGCTGAGAATCAGGTGACGTGCCCTCTGGAATCCTAAGTATGCAGCCTTTTGTAACTGGCTTCTTTCACTTAACATATAATGTTTTCAATGTTCATCTACATATAGCATGTACCACTACTTCATGTTTTTTTTCATTGTTAAGCAACACTCCATGGTATGGATGAATCCATTTTATTTATCCATTCATCTACTAATGAATATTTGGGTTGTTTTCACTTTTTGAGTATTATGAATAACGCTGCTATGAACATTCATGTATGAGTCAAAATGCTTTTTTTAAAAAATTAATATTTTATTTATTTTCTTTTTTCTTTTTTTCTTTCTGTGTCTCGCTGCACGACACACAGGATCTTAGTTCCCCAACCAGGGACTGAGCCTGTGCATTCTGTATTGGAAGCAGTGAGTGTTAACCACCGGACTGCCAGGGAAGGCCCAAAATGCTTCTATTTTTATAAAAAAAAAAAAAAAAAGGCTGAAAATTCTATATAAATGCATGCTGGATGATTTAGAAAGCAGGACAATTAAAGTACATGTTTTTCTTTATTCATCCAAACAAGTAATCCTTAATGAATCAAATGAGCCATTTCAAAAACAATAATGAACAGGAAACAATCATTGGTATCATACTAACCATAATTGGCTTTCATATTAACCTTCTCTTAAACGCTAAATTTTAAGAAATGAATTTTTCTAACTGGAGAAATACCCTTGACTGGCAATTAATTTACTGATTAGAATTTTCCGATGAGAACGGAGTGAAAGGGCTCTCCGACAGTAGCGGGGCGGGGGTCTGGAGGCTGTTTAAATCTTTCCAATCACAGCAGTAATGGAACATTTTGGTGGCAAAGATGCTTCACACTTTAAGTGGGAGTGAATTTTTATAATAATTATTTGGAATGATAAAAGGAGTCAAGACTACTGAAAAGCAGAGGATACTGTGCTTTTTAAAGCACTTCTTCCCCATGGATGCACTGAATTGCCCTTCCAAAGGGCAGAGGCACCAGACAGGTGAGACGAGGCCATCGGAAGACTTTGCAGGCGGCCCCTGCCTCCTGCCTGGCTCAGTACAAGCTGTTACGCCGTCAGCCTCACTTGCTCTGTGCGCTTCCAGAGACAAAGGCGCCATCCCTTCTTCTAAGGAGCTCACTGGTAAGCGGTCCAATCCCGTGAAGGTGACTGTTTCAGGAAAACTTTATTTGCTGCTATTCTAGCAATTTTGTCTGAGCTCCCACTGCAAACAAGGGTGACTGGTAAGAAAAAATCTTGAATCTTACGTTCATTCACTTACTCCTCCTATGTGGGAAAAAAATATAAAAGAAAGACTACCTGATTATTATCTGATTAAGAGGCAGAAGGGGAAAAAAAACCCTATTAATCCTTTTTAAGAGTTATAGCCTAAGAAGAAATGTGAAATCCATTTACCTACGACAGGACTGATTACCTATTCGGGCTCTTCGGTGAGCCGTAGAGAGGACTACGGAATCCAAGGGAAACGGCCACCCCAGTCCCCACTTAGATGCGAGATGAGCAACATGTTACGCCCGGAGCTTCCGGGGAAGTCATCTGTCTGCAGCTCCTCATCCATTCTCTCCCAAGGTACACAGTGCTTAGGATCTCAGAGCGACCCAGACAGGCCTATCTGACCCTCGGCGTGGCTAAAATACTGTATGCAGGCCACACAAACGCTGCGGAGGGTCTTTCCCGGTGGCTCAGGGGCTAAGATCCCCACGCCCGCAGTGCAGGGGGTCCCTGATTTAGAGCACTAGACCCTGCGTGCGGCAACGGAGACCCGGCACAGCCCGACAGATAAAGAAAACTTTTCAACTGGGCAAAGCGCTCTGAAATCCATGAAGTAAACCAAACAGAAATAAACTGAATTCATTTTTAAAAAATAAAATTTTAGCTTTTTCTTTGCTCTTCTTCCTCAATCAAGGGCAGGTAGAGAGGAGCGAGGTCCAGACACCCCCAGCTGGGCCACCCCAGGCCCCTGGGACCCGAGAGCCAGGAAGCCGGGGCTGGCACAGGGCTCAGGGCCTCCTCCACTCCGCTCCCCACGTCCTGCCACTCCAGGCCCCACTTAGAAGCCAGACGAGCAACATTTGGCACCCGGAGCTTCCGGGGAAGCTCTCCTACTTCACCCTCTGCCCAAACCCTGCTGCATCCCGGCCTCGCTCTCCATCACTCCATCCCCCCAGAGGCCCCTCTGCTTGCAGGGGTCCTGACCTGCAGGGGGTCCCTGCTCCCCGGGGATGACCACTGCCAACCAAGGGGTCCAGGGTGAGGGCGGGAGGGAGCAGGATGCGGGGGCGGAAACAGTCAGGGTCAGAAAGGCCCCTCCCACGCAGGAAGCCGGACCACGCGCCCAGCGTGCAAGGCTGTGGTCGGGGCCGGAAAGCCTTCGTCTGTGTGAGCGCTCTGATGCACGCAGCTGTTCAGCAACTGTGTGCCCGGGAGGCCCCGCTGGGCACCCTGACCCAGGACTGAGGAGCTCTTCTCGGTGCCCACAGTTACAACCTCTGAGTGGTGAACCCAGGAGATGTTCAACAACCACAGCACAATACTTAAAAATATGAGCCCACTACACGGCAGTGAGATGATTATGAGTATGATGGAGAAAAATAAAACAAGACAGGGGAACAGGAGGCCACAGGTAGGGGACAGACAGATGCTGGTAAGAGCCTCACTGAGAAGAAGGTGTCTGAGCCAAGACTTGAAGGAGGTGCGGCTGTGCGCCCAGACGTCTGCAAGAGGGGTGCTCCAGGCCGAGGGGAGCACAGCCGTGCCTGCGGCAGGACCAGCAGGGGCTGGGAGCACAGGCTGCTGAGGAGATGGAGCTGGAGAATCGCTGGAGGAAAGGCTGGTCCAGATCACTGCTGGACCACACTGTGGATTTGAGCTCTGATTCTGCATTCAGTTCAGTTCAGTCGCTCAGTCGTGTAAGACTCTTTGTGACCCCATGGACTGTAGCACGCCAGGCCTCCCTGTCCATCACCAAATCCCAGAGTTTACTCAAACTCATGTCCATCAAGTCGGTGATGCCATCCAGCCATGCTCTGTCGTTCCCTTCTCCTCCTGCCCCCAATCCCTCCCAGCATCAGAGTCTTTTCAAATGAGTCAGTTCTTCCCGTCAGGTGGCCAAAGTACTGGAGTTTCAGCTTCAGCATCAGTCCTTCCAATGAACACCCAGGACTGATCTCCTTTAAGATGGACTGGTTGGATCTCCTTGCAATCCAAGGGACTCTCAAGAGTCTTCTCCAACACCAAAGTTCAAAGGCATCAATTCTTCGGCACTCAGCTTTCTTTATAGTCCAGCTCTCAAATCCATACATGACCACTGGAGAAACCAGAGCTTTGACATGATTCTGCATGAGCTGAACGTAAGGGAAATGAGTGCTGGGGTGTGCCTGACCACACCCTCTGGCTGCTGGGACAAGCCAGGCTGGAGACGTGCGGGCTGGGACCCAGGTGAAGGCAGTGACGGGGACAAGTGGTCAGAGGCCGACGTGCTCTGGAGGGGCGCGGGGAGCGGGGTTCTCTAATGGACTGAGTGGGGGACGCAGGAGGAGGAGAGCTGCTGCGTGGGTTTGCCTGGACCACCGTAACAAGCGCTGCAGGCTGCGGCTCAGACAACACCGATTCCTTTTCTCACGGCTCAGGGAGCTGGCAGGCTGAGGCCGAGGTGCTGACCTGTGGCCTCCCTCCTTGTCCTCGGGACACCGTGTGCCCTCTCTGCTGTCACGTGGGCTCCCCTCATGGGGACAGCGGTCCTACTGAAATTGGAGCCCATAGCAATCACCTCACTTAACCTTAACCAGCTCTTTTAAAACCCTACCTCCAAACACAGTCACAGTCTAAGGCATGGGGGGCTTAAGACTTCAACAAACCTATTTTGTGTTGTTCAGTCACTCGGTCGTGTCTGACTCTTTGTGACCCTGTGGACCAGGGCACGCCAGGCTTCCCTGTCCTTCACCGTCGCCCAGAGTTTGCTCAGACTCATGTCTACTGAGTCGGTGATGCCATCCAACCATGCCTGTTTTGGGTAGACACACGTGGTGTCGAGGGCACCAAGGTTTTCGGCCGGATCACCGAAGCGCCACCTGAGCCCGCTACTGGAAGACACTGAGAGGCGGGCATGATCGGCGGACATCCGCCTGGACGGCGATCTTCGTAGGAAAGGACGGCTAACGTGAACGGGTGCTCAGCAGGCGTGAGGCACCACACTAAGCACTCTGCGCTCATTACTTTGCTGAGCCCTCACTGAAGCCCTGTAATGCCAGGATTACCATCCCCACTCACAAATCAGGAAGCCAAGCCCTGACAAGGCGACAGGACGGGCACCAAGTCACTCAGATAGCACGGTGAATAAAAGGGGTTTGGGTTCCAGCACCCTGAGTGCAGCAGGCGTGCCCCTGACCGCTGTCTGCACTCGTCTGCCACAGAAAGCCACATGGGACGGCAGGAAACCATCGATATGATCAAAACCAACCTGAGTATGGCAAGAGTTCAACAAGCTCCGCTCCACACTGGAGAAGCACCCACAGATCCAAAAGGCGGCTGAGCCTGCTGTCCCATCCAAGCTCCCCAGAAGAGACTTTAATTCGAACATTCTCTATTTTATAATGCTAAAAATAGTGGGAACAACATAAATGTAGCTGGTTAGAAAATTATGTTATAATCTTACAATAAAACACCATGCAACCATTAAACAATGATGAGCTACACACCAATTACATGGACAGGTGTGTGTGTGTGTGTGCGTGTGTGTATGCGTGCACTCAGTCACTCAGTCATGTCCGACTCTTTGCAACTGACTCTTTGCTCATGGACTGTAGCATGTCAGGCTCCTCGACCCATGGGATTCTCCAGGCAAAAAAACTGGAGTGGGTTGCATTTCCTTCTCCAGGGAATCTTCCCAACCCAGGGACGGAACCCACAACTCCTACATCTCCTGCACTGACAGGCAGATTCTCACTGCTGGGCCACCTGGGAAGCCCACTTATCTGTGCTACATGGGTTTGTTTTTTTAATTAATATATAAAAACATAGATGAATACACAAAAAAAAGAGATAGTAAGAAACTGGGTTATTTTCACTTTCTTTAGTAAATCTCTCTACTGTGATTTTTTCTATAGTAAATACGCATTGTTTGTAAAATCAGGAAAACAGCAATGCTATTAGTATCAGCAACTGAGAATAAATCTTTACCTATAATGCTGTTCAACCTTCCCCCAAGCTCAAGGGCTCTCAGTACAGGCTGACGTCCTCGCCTCCCAGGAATCACTTCTCTTGGGCAGCTCTGACAACCCCCAGAGCAACCCCCAGGGGCGACTTGGCACAGGAGGCATCTGACAGCTGGCACAGAGGGTGAGCCCGCTCACAGTTTCCCACTCACTCAGACTCAGAGAATCAACTCTCCCCAAATGAAGTGTCTGACCTCAATAAGGGCAAGTGTATTACTCAGCCAGTATTTTATTAAAATATCACATGTCAAGATGGCCATTTATCAAAGTCATTCGAGGATTATAAAGAAAAGAACCAAGGATACCGTTTAAAAGGAGGCAGCGAAGGGCATGAACCGGAAATCAGGGGAAATGCTCAGGGCCAAGGCAGTCCAAAAGCCATCAGAGCCTCGTGCGCAGCGCGCACTGGCCGGCACTCCATCTCTGAGCTCATCCTTCTGTGCACACGCCCGGGAAGCGCCATGACGACCAAGGTAGGAAGGCGCGCCGGCCCAGGACCGCCGCCGTTTTTAACACGTGGCCTGCGACACTGTCACAAACTCCTCTCCCTGTCTTAAGAGGAGGCGCCCCGGTGACCTGGATTGTCATCTGATAACATCGCTCTTTCCCAAGTTCTGGGAACGCTGTTTCTTTTATTCCTTGCTTTTGAGGAGGTGGAGGGCAGGCATGGGATAAAACGGGGAAGAAAAAAAGGCAAAGGAGGAAGACAGCTGGTGAAAACAGGAGAAAAGGAAAGAGAGTGAAGTCCCTCGGTGGTGTCTGACTCTGTGCGACCCCACGGACTGAAAATAGGAGAGGAAGCAGTGAAAACACTGAAAACGAATATGGAAGTGGGAAGAAAAGGGTCCCTGAGAAAGAGCACAGGACCACCGAGCAGAGTGCAGAGGGCGCGTGTTATAGCGCAGTGAGCGGGCCCTGCCAGGCCAGGAAAGCACCAGGGAAGGCGGGGGGAAGGCGGGGGGCAGACGGAGGCCCCGGGGCCCCAGGTGGGGGACACGCCCCGCTCCTGGGGCGGGCTTCCTGGTCGACCAGCGGAAACTGCACCAGGAAGACTGTGGACCCTTCCACCCGGCGGCCCTCTCCTCCTCTCACATCCCGGCCGCAGGGAAGCCCTTCCACATCCTGATGCGCTAAGAACCCCGCTTCTCTAAAGAGAGGAAAGAGCCACGTTCCCCCCCGAACCACCGAGCGTCTGCTCGCAGGCGTGTGGACAGGGGCCGCGGCATCTCCCCTGCGGGCTCTCACAGGAGGCTTCCCACCCAGGGGTGGACTGGTCCATGGACTGGGGGCCCAGGGTCAGTAACCTAGTCACATTTTGGAAAGCAGCTCTTCACACAACCGTTGGTTTCATCCTGGGAACCCAGGTGCTCCACTATTTCCCATCACCCTCGCTTCTTTGAGGTTCCATGTGACAAGCTTTCTATTTGACGACATACTTTGCAAAACATCACGGCTAAAAAGTTAAGAACAGGTTTGCTCTTAAAGGGACTCACAATCCACGGGGGAAGCAGAAAGACAATTTCTGTGAGCCAGGTGAGCCCAGTCGCTCAGTTGCGTCCGACTCTTTGCAACCCCGTGGACTGTAGCCCACCAGGCTCCTCTGTCCATGGGATTCTCCAGGCAAGAATGCTGCAGTGGGTTGCCATGCCCTCCTCCAGGGGATCTTCACACCCAGGGACTGAAGCCCGGTCTCCTGCATGGCAGGCGGATTCTTTACTGAGTTACAGTGTGACAAGTCTGTATTTCGAACATTTTGCTGGGTTCTGAGCCAGTATTCAAAGGTGTGCCGGCCTCACCCGGAGACCTATTTTATTATAAGAACTGAATTAGGGAAACTTAGTTGCAGCCTCTGCAAAAGCAAACACGGGATGACCCAGCTGTGGGGGGGGACACAGGAAGAGAGACTGTGAGAGCAGAGAGCAGACGCCTTTTGTCATAAATGTGACAAGGAGAGAAGCACACAGAGGCTGCTGCCCCGCAGAAAGGGCTGGTGTGTGGTGTGAGCAAGGCAGGCGTGCTTGAGGGCTGTAAGGAAAGCCCGTCCAGAGAAAGCCCTGGAAGGTGAGGGGAGGCCGGGGGAGACAATGGGGGCAGGAGGCGATGGTCCCAGGGGAGGGGCTCTCTCCTCCCCCGACCCCCCCCACCCCCGAGGCTGGGGGAGGGGGCATGCCTGGGTCCTTCGCACAGGAAAGTAATCCAGATGTTCCCTCTCATTTACTGAGTCCTTTCCTACCCTCTCTGGTTTCCCTCAAATCCCGCTCACTTGGGGTTTTGCGAGTCTCAAACACAGAATTTCCTGCTTAGATAGCATGAATCCTTTTCTTTAGAGCAAAGGACTCAGGTGCCACCCACTGCCTGCAGGCCCGGGTGTACCGTCAGCTCCCCGCCGCCCTGCAGTTCCTTGTTCCTCTACAATGTCTGCGAGCAAACATTTTCCTGAGGTTTTCTGAAATATGCCACTTTGCAGGGAAGCAGGGTGGAAATCATGAAAACATCGCTCCGAGGTAAACGGTCCCCGATACTCTGTGTAATGGGAATGCAATGACATCCTGGGCCTTCGTGCGTTCGGACGCTCCACGATTCTACCACCATTCTTGTCCCGCTGAGGCCTAATCCATCTTTATTGATTTCATTCCAGAAATAACTATCTTTTGATGGCTTCACTCAATTTTAACAATGCGTGGGCCTTATCTGATGGTTTTCCCATTTACTCACATGTTTATGCTTTGTCTTATTTCCTGGTGTGCACCCAACACATCAGACACTCACAGATATCTGTGGGCTGAGAGGATACCATCTTTGAACACAGCCCCCTGGAGACCATCTCTTTGGAGGCAGTACAATGCCATCATGGAATGTGCAAAGCTAAGTCCTGGGTGCAGAGCTCAAGCCTGTGACCTTCTCTGAAATAAATTCAACCAACAGACCTCTCTAAGCATTGACAAATAAAAATCCACAGGTTAAAGATTTACATTTGTTTCTGAATCAACAGATCTAGCAACTCTGGAAGACTATAAACATTGAGAGTTTGAATCTATCCAGACTCCAACAGCCATTAGACTACTGCCCTAAAAGAAGACATGACCACAGAGAGTGTGTGACCACCCTTCACCCGACGTCCTGTCTGTACAGAGACGCACACTTCTACCATACAAGCACATATGGGCTTTGGTTGATTTTCAGGAGGCCAGAACAGAAAGCATGGATTGGCTGTATTCCTGAAATGTCTATATTTAGACAGAGACAAGGTCAGATGATTCAAACAAACTATATAGCTAGCTAGCTAGCTACCCACAAGCTTTTTACACTGAATAAGTTAAAGACAGGGCTAATATCATCCCTCAAACGCTTGTACACACGGTCCTCACATTTCTGGATTCTTTCTCTCTAATCTTTAGAGCAATGGTGTTAGCTGTCTCCCTTTCTTGAAAGCCATAAACTGAATATAGGTCCTCAAACAGAGAATACTCATGCCTGGGTGAGACAGTAACAGAAGGAAAAGAGGGCCAGGGAGAAGGGCCTGGAAGCCATCTCCCATTCCCCACGTTTCCTAGGAGGCATCCAGCCACGCCCAACCCTGGGGTCAGCCTCAGTAAATGCTTCTAAATGTACCTCTGCGTTACGGAACAACGAGTGCCTGTTTCTGGGGTCCAGACAGATGTGCATTCTGACAAGGGCCGATCGGAATCTGCTGGGTGGGAGAAAAAAACAGCGAGTGCGCTGTCCTCCAAAGTGGATCCCTGATCTGAGGCTGTGGTTCCCCTTCTACGGGCCAGGCCCCTGCGGCCATAGATGAAACATTAGGTCTGGAGAGAGAGGCTGAGGACGGCCAGGTCTCCTGTATTTCTTTCCAACGCTTCTTATTTTCTGTAACACCTCTTCTTCCCTCTGTTAGCAGTCATCCTTGAAGTGATCACTGAAAGCTGACTATAGTTCTAAGTCCTAATTATTATTCCATGGTCCTTTAAAATGCATTAGCGGGCACCTTACGCAGTACAGCAATAGTTCAGCTTATTCTAATTATCAAGAAGCTTTACAGTATCATCAAAACTTTGTTTAAAAAAGCAGATCCAAACATGATTAATTGTTTGTCCAGTATAAGCAAAGCAATGCTTTTGGCAAGAAATTTGTCATTCACTCCAGTCATGTAATGAATAAAAATACAGTTAGCCATGAGTTAACATAATTGCATTATCTAGGCAGTTATGCTTGAAAGAAATACTAAAAATGATGTAAGACAAGTAAATTATAATGCGAAACATAAAATTACACATCAATGGCCACCTTCAGACCAATTTTTCATGAAGTAATTATTGCTTTATTAAGAAAAACCCAATAGAAAACCATAACTCATTATCCAAACGTAATGCAAGTACAGCATTCCCTGTCAGAGACTGAGCCTGTGGCCTGGCTCTTCTGCCTTTTGTTTGATCCGTACGGTCCCGTCAGTGTGAATTTGAGAAGGAAGCAGCTTTAAAAATCGGCCACAGTGAGAGGGGAGCTGAAGCACGTGTGAGGAAAACGCAGGCCACCAAGCCCTGGCTGAGTGCGGACCTCGCAGCCCTTAAATCACACAGTCAGGTACAGGCTGGTTGCCGGCTTTGTCTGACTTTCCGGATTTTCCCCAGCGGGCGGACGTTTCATCTCAGTAGGTCAGCCGTCCACAGAAGGCCAGAACCTGAACACCCCACACAGCCCAGAAGGGCAGGCAGGCATTTCAGGAAAGGAGCCTCCTGCTCTCGTGATTGATGCCATGAGCACAGCAAAGAACCAAGTTTAACCACCACAGGAGCACCATGTGATTCCCACCTTCAGCCTGCGTCGAAGGACGCCTGCCTCCGATCAGCGTTTCTAGAAAACTTGCCCCCAGAGCCTCCACCCACCCCTCAGCTCACAGGCCTCATCTGCAACATAACACATTCAGGGAGTGAACCGCAGGGCCACGAAAGGTCACTGACGTTCCACTGAAGCTATGGAAAGGTGCCTCCCAGGACCCCCGTACTGCCCTGAAGATAACCGTTCGACTTGAAAGCACTCCATGCGAAAGGCAAACCTGTGTGCTGGCCTCTCTCACGGAGATCACAGCCCCGGAGACGCCACTCCACAAGGCTCAGGGTGATGTTCAACTGTCAGGGCTGGGGAGGGCAGGGGAGCGCTGGCATCCAGGGAGGAGGGCCCGGGGGTGCGGCTAAACATCCCAGGAGGCAAAGGACACCCCTCACAACAAAGACCCATCCAGCCCAACTGCCCAGGATGCTGAGTCTGGAAACCCCGAACTGCAAAGGTAAGGTGAACAGTCAGGACCGACACCTGGACCACACAGAAACCCGTGCCCAAGGAGCAAAACGCCGCCTCCCAACCTCAGCTCCTCCCAGCCTCTGACACCCCAGCGTCAGCAGCTACAGCCCCGCTCTGGGAACAAACACTGCTCAGCCTGCTGAAATCCATTTTCATAGTTAATATTCACAGCCTTGAAAAAAAAAAAAGACTAAATGCCCCCCACAATCTCCCTAGAGAAACAATCTTTTGTTGTTTTAGAAATGCAATTACATTTTCCATAAACTCAAGCAAAATGAAAAACACTTAACATAGTATGTTTGCTTGCTTGCTTTTCTTTTTTTTACAAGTTAGCAAAAACACAGAGAAGAGACAAACCACAGAGTTTATCAAACAGATACACATGGCACTCTGGGTGGCCTAAAGCCACGGAAGCCTACCTCGGGCCCTTGCAAAGAGCGTTTACTGAGAAGCCAGGCTTCGCCAGGGAGCCAGGACCACAGGCTGAAGTGGACAACACAGCCCAGGCCAAGCAATGTCAACAGACAGTCCCATCCTCAGACTCGTCTCGAGATCTCTCCTAAACAGCCAGACCAGGACAGTGCTCTCTCTTAGGAAAAAGACCGATCAGGCTCCAGAATTTTAAAACAAAATAAATTTAAATATTTAGAATTCCATTAGGCACCTAAGTTATTTCTAAAACTTCAGAAAATGTTTGCCTTGCTGCGAAGATGATAAATGTAAGGGGCTGTGGCATTTTATTTCCAGAGACTTCTGTTGGGGTGGTGGTGGTGTTCAGTTGCTCAGTCGTGTCCGACTCTTTGCGACCCCATGAATCGCAGCACGCCAGGCCTCCCTGTCTATCACCAACTCCCGGAGTTCACTCAAGCTCACGTCCATAGAGTCAGTGATGCCATCCAACCATCTCATCCTCCGTCATCCCCTTTTCCCCCTGCCTTCAGTCTTTCCCAGCATCAGAGTCTTTTCAAACGAGTCAGCTCTTCGCATCAGGTGGCCAAAGTATTGGAGTTTCAGCTTCAGCATCAGTCCTTCCAATGAATATTCAGGACTGATCTCCTTTAGGATTGACTGGCTGGATCTCCTTGCTGTCCAAGGAACTCTCAAGAGTCTTGTCCAACACTACAGTTCAAAAGCATCAGATCTCTGGTCCTCAGTCTTCTTTATGGTCCAACTCTCATATCCATACACGACTACTGGAAAAACCATAGCTTTGACTATACTATATGGACCTTTGTCGGCAAAGTGATGTCTCTGCTTTTTAACAGGCTGTCTAGGTTTGTCAAAGCTTTTCATCCAAGGAGCACACATCTTTTAATTTCATGGCTGCAGTCACCATCTTCAGTGATTTAGGAGACAAAGAAAATAAAATTTGTCACTTTCCAATTATTCCCTGTCTATTTGCCATGAAGTGATGGGACCAGATGCCTGATCTTCGTTTTTTGAAGGCTGGGCTTTAAGCCAGTCTTTTCTTTTTTAAGCAGTTCTGTTGAGGCTCCATTTAACCCTGTGGGTTAAGACTCCCCAGTCTTTGGTTATGGTCCGATTTCCTCTACCCTGGGCAAAAGAAGGGGCTGTCTCAAATGTTCTGCGTAGAAAGGAACTTATGATTGTGTAAAGATTAGAGTCACCAACCACTTGAAAAGTCATTTCGATGTTTAAATTAATGTTTCAAAGAGGAAGGAACTTTGAGCTTTCAGTGAAATGCAGGCCTCAACCACATAAACCATGAGCAATATTTACGACCTGAACTTTCCCAGAGACTGATTTCAAACGTTCTATAGTTTTTTAACCGTGTATAATATCTTAGAAATTCAAATACCTCTACATCTCATCTCTGAGACTGCCTTCCCTCACAAACTGCATAAAAATTCTTTTAGAGTAGGTGTGTGTCCTGATTTCTGATTTTAGAAAAAATGTGTGTGTGTGTGTGTGTGGTTTTTTTTTTTACTTTTTTTTTTTTTTTAACTATTGGGAACTAAAAAGGTAGATTCCTACAACACATCTTACACCAGAAAAATCCTGATTAAAGATTTAAAGGTAAAAAGTGAACACAGACATGAATATTTATACAAATCCCACTACTTACATAAGCCAAGTTCAAGGATGCACTGTCTCAGCACTAAACTAAAGACAGAAAGCACAGGATCCCCGTGGTCCAGAGGACAGAACTTGGCGTTTTCACTGCCAGGTCTGGGTTCAATCCCCGGCCAGGGAACTAAGACTCCATGAGCCACACGGCCAAAAACAAACAAAAAAGAGACAGAAAGCATGAACAGAACAGTTTACTCCATTTTAGAAAAACTTTCGTCATCAACAAAACAATATAAACAAAAGTAAGCACCATAACAAACTAGCAGGATGCTCCAGCAAACCAGGGATCTACCACAGCGAATACCAGAAAAGAGGAGCTGGAGCACCTCCGTATTTACAGCACCAGAAGAAATAAAAATGGAGAGGATAGATGGTTGAAGGTAAAAATAAGCAAAAACATGAACGTGCAGCTGGTGGAGAAATAAACATGAAAACCCTTGCGTCCTGCCAGTACTCGCAGAAACACAAAGAAACCAAGAAAAGACAGCCGTTTTCTGCCAAGCAACTGTGTCCGTTCAGAAGGACGGGGACACTGCTCCTGAGGCCGAGGCTGGAGGGGACCCCAGCTTCCTCCTTGCCTGTTGGTTTTTAGTCACCGAGTCCTGTCTGACTCTCTGTGACCCCCCTGGACTGGAGCCCTCCAGGTTCCTCTGTCCCTGGGGTTCTCCAAGCAAGAATACTAGACGGGGTTGCCATTTCCTCCTCCACGGGATCTTCCTGACCAGGGATCGAACCCTCATTTCCCGCATTAGCAGGCAGATTCTTTACCACTGAGCCAGCAGGGAGGCCCTCATTGCTAGCGGTCCTTGTAAACAGGCAAAGCTTTCACGGAGATAATTTGATTTTAAAATGTTGTTTCCTTTGACTCAGCAGTTCTGCTTCCAGGGTTTATCCAAGAAAAACAACGTCAGACACTGGTAAAGATGCATGTATTAAATGCACTGCTCACCATTCTAACTAAGCCACCAGGGGCCGAGTCTCAGCACGTCCTGCCCCGGCCGCCCCCTGCTGACCCCACAGTCTAACAGGCTCCCCACGCCCACCCTCCCACTTGCAGCCTCGTGCAGGCCCCGCCGTGCTGCACTCACACGATGCCAACCACTCCCTAAATTCCATCTGCCCCTTTCCAGGTCAGTCTCCCTTCCCCTGGCCACTGGAAGATTTTAAAAACACGCATCGGGCAACCTCATACCCCTGGCAAAGAGCATTCCGAGGGCACCCACAGCCTGAAGTCCAAGTTCCTCAGTCCTTCAAAGAGCTCTGGCTCTCCTGACCCCTGGTGACCCCGCCAGAACACACTCTGAAGGCCTGGCGACGGGCCGGGCGGTCCCCGTGCCCATGATGTCCCCTCTCTTATCCCCACACTGCTCCACCCCTTAGCTGACCCGGCCTTCTCCAGGGCATCCTCGGGGCACAGGGCCACAGGCTCGTCCTCCGGGGAACCTCTCCCCTCCCACATTGGAGCAAGAACGCCCACTGCTCGTTCGCCTGGCAGTTGTCCGGTCACTGCGCTGATCACAGTGGGTGGGAATGAAGGGCTTCCCCGCAGGCCATGTGGTCTGCAGGAAGCTTGGGACACCCTGCCCACTGCTCAGCCCTCAGAGGACACAGACGTCTCTGTGTGCCCACCAGCTCACAACTCCTTAGTCACAGCCTGAGAGCATGCAACTCTGGGCACGGGCCACCCCTGTACCTCTGGCAGACCACCTGTGTGGCTCTTGGATCTTCATCAAAGGCGAAACCCTGTAAGCTTTATCAACTGCATTTGTTGTTTTGGAACCAGAGATCCCACAAGGCTCCTGCACTTCCTTTTTCTAGGACAAAGTGCTAATCCTATCAAGAGCGTGCATTGTATAACGGGACAGTTTTCACAAACTAGGGAGAGAATTTTAAAAACAGTCCCTTCCTACTAGCACCTCTGGTGATAATCAAAGAGGAAAAGCAACGGGTGTTCCCCACGAGAAAACTGATTAAATCAAGCATCCGTCAGCGCAGCACAGGGCTGGAGTGAGAAAGTCTGCACACACACTCACTCGGAAACATCGGAAAACAGTGTGACGCGGAAGAGCAACGTGACGAAGGACACTAGAACAGCCTGCTGTGTTTCTAAGGAGGACACGTGTGCACACGTGCTGGCTCACACACCTAATGTCCGTCCAGGAGAACGCACCGGGGTGGGGGTGCAACCGGGCGGCAGGGGCCAGGACAGGGAAGAGGACGGTCCTCCGTGTGAGCTCCCGCTGTCTGGCTTTGGTAACTTACTTCGTGTTTCAGTGATAGCTTATGCTGGATTTTATTTAAGTAGATATGGCGTTGCTCATACGTCGTTCAGTCGTGTCTGAGTCTTTGCCACCCCACGGACTGCAACAGGCTCCTCTGTCCTCAACTATCTCCCGGAGCTTGCTCAAACTCATGTTGAGTCGGTGGTGCCATCCAACCGTCTCATCTTCTGTCGCCCCCTTCTCCTCCTGCCTTCAATCTTCCCCAGCGTCAGGGTCTTTTCCAGTGAGTTAGCTCTTCGCATCAGGTGGCCAAAGTATTGGAGCTTCAGCTTCAGCATCAATCCTTCCAATGAATATTCAGGGCTGATTTTCTTTAGGATGGACTGGTTGGGTCCCTGCAGTCCAAGGGACTCCGAAGTAGGTGTGAATGTCCCATAGAACTTTTCACATAAGAAGCGCAAAGGCTGACTTTCACAAGTCCCCTTTCCGCCAACAGAGCCCAGCACCCAGGGCCGGGTGTCGGCGTGTTGCGGCCGCCCTTGCTGGGTGGCTCGGGAACCCCAGGGGACGGCCGCGGCCTCTCCCTGTCTGCCCAGCCCCCTCCCAGCCCTGCCCGCTGACCACCCCGGGAGGAGGCGCGGCCCTGCCTCCGCCGCGGGGCAGCCTGGGGACACCCATCTCGCTGGGGCCCTGAGACGCCAGCAGGCTCTCCTCTCGGTGAGCAGTGCTGACAGCCGCCTCGCAGGAGAAACAGCTCTGAATTTGTCCGCCAAGTAGTGCTACCTACCGCTTCTGCTTTCACAGCCCATATTACAATTTTAAAAAACGAATGGGTAAACTGCGGAAGATACGAACGGAGAGACTGAAGGAAACAAGAACAGGACCTTTTCCTTGGCACACCCAAGATAGCAGGGTAAGCTGATTTCCTTCTGTTAGCGTCAGGTTACAGACTCGATCTATAACTGCTAAGTTGTAGTTCATGCCTCAGGTGTGTTTCTCCTACATCTTGAAGATGTGTGCAAGGGAAAAACAAGCTCTGCATTACCTGCATAAACCCCAGTGCCAACCAGGCACCATGCCATCTCTGTGTGCCCAGCATGTGGCTATGGAGAGAAGGCTCTCTCCCCACAGAGGACTGCAATGGAGAGAAAATACAGCAGAAACCCCAAGAAATACAATGATACCCCGAAGCTCCTCTTTTCTTGTCTTCACGCCAACAGGAAAATAAATTCCTCATAATCAAAACTGCTAAATTTAATTACCAAGTTTTTAGAAAGGATGCCGTTCATTCAACATCACCCAGACACGGGAGGGAGTCATGAGTATCCTGGACATTCTTAAATGAGGCATTTGTCTCTTTCAGTCGGACTTACCTCACCCAGTATGGTCATCTCTAGGTGCATCCATGTTGCTGCAGATAGCTCTACTGCGCTCTTTTATGGCCGAATAACATTCCATTATATACACACACATATACATACCTTTACAATATCTTCTTTACCGATTCATCTGTCAGTGGGCATTCAGGTTCTTCCATGTCTTGGAAATTATAAACAGTGCTGCAGTGAACACTGGTGAATACTTTACGGCTTTTTCCAGATTTATGCCCAGGAATGCTAGGACATGCGGTATGCTAGGACATGCGGTAATTCTGTTTTAAGTTTCTCAAGGAGCCCCATACTATTCTCCATAGAGATTATACCAATTTCCATTACCACGATTGTCCAATAGGTATTATTATTCTCATCTTGCAGAGAAGAAAGCCGAACCTAAAAGACACCGTAGTCCTGCCGGGTCACTCAGGCAAGAGGTGGCAACAAGACTGGAACCGGAGCACCCAGGCTCCGAGACCACCGGCTTTCTTCTACGAATGCTACTCGTGAGGTTCTCTTTTGTTCCTTAATGTCAACAAATAAATGCTAATTAAACTGTGTTTTGACAGAACTGATATCCCAACCAGGTTGTTCTATTTGCAGATATAGAAAGTCTGTATTTGAATTGTTTTTACAGCAATGGAACGTTTATGTGTTTCTTTTTTTTCCTAAGAGGGGCAAAAGGAGAAGAGAAAAAGAAGACTAAGAAGAGCTCAAACAAGAAATAATCAGCATCATTCAATGGTTCCTCTTCTATTCCATATAACTGTCTTTATATTAATTCAAGTCAATTAAATTTAGCCATGAGTTTCTGTGCTGGTGTAGTTTCTAAGCCACAAGTTTCTAAGCACCAAAAGGGTCCTAGCCCTCAAAAATCTCCTAACCTAGCAGAAAAGCTAGACCTGCAAAGAAAAAATGACCAGTTTCATGCATATTAGAGTAAAATAATAAAGGGGACTCCAGAGTAAGGGAATGAATGCATCTTCTGGGAAAAGGGCTGGGGGCCGGGGGAAGGGGCAGCAAGGGCTCTGCTGAGGTCATAACATTTGGCAAAGGAGTAAGAACCGGCCTGGAGTAAGAGAAGGCCAGGCAGAGGAATTAACGGAAGAATAAGGGCCCAACTTACCACCTGCACTGACAGAGGAAAAAGTCCAGAGACATCCCAGAACACGGGGTAATCAAACGAACACAGGAGGCAAGGTTAAAAAAACAGGAGATAAATGTGGCTCCAAGGCTTCTTGCTTGGGTCATAAAAAGGATGCCATTAATAAGACAGGAATTATTACAGGAAAAGCAGACCAAAGCAGAAAATCATGAACAGTGTCTGGGACATGGTGAACTCCACGCTGTAAGAGATTTTACGAGGAATAAGGAAAGCAGCGGTTCGGGTTGAGAGGAGTGACGGGGGTCTCAGATCTGGGGAAAACCCCTCAGGGGGTGGACAGAGGCCTCACTTTGTTTACCGCTCTGGGTTCAGTCTCCTAGAAATGAATGGAGGTGAGAGGAGGGGCGTCAGAAGAGAAAACAATGACTTGCAGTGAAAGCCTGGCGTTTGGGAAAACAGTGCACTCGGGCTCTCTTATTTACAGCAGCTCTGATCAAAACAGAGCGAGATGACCCGCATAAGTCCTACTCGCACATTTGTGGGGCTGCAGATCTACAGGCAGAATAAATAACAATTAAGAGGCTTTCAAACACAGCTGTCCCCAGCGCTGTGGAGGGGGAGGCCGCCGCCGCCTCCCAGCCGCGGGCATCACGCACGGCGAACGCGCCAGAAAATCGGGGTGTGCCAGCTACTCAGGAGAGCTTGCCCGCCTGCAAAATGAGCGAGACAAAAATGAGCACCCAGGAGACTGCTTCCCCAGGTTAAACGGGGAATTCATCAAAGGCATCCTCTATCCCACAGGACCTTTTAGACTAGAGGAAAAGGGGATAAACCAGGGGCAGGACCTCAGAAGGGCCTGTTCTGGGTTCTAGAAGGGCAGACACGCCAGGAGGCACATTCCAGCTGGGAGAAGGCGGGCTGAGCTAAGGGTCAGGTGACTCCTCCAGTTCTCAGGCGTGTGACCTCCCGGGAGGCACCCCCACCGCAAAGGGAGGCCTCGGGAGGGTCCACTTGGGGCAACCGCAGGCCCCCGGGAGGGTCCCGGCCCGTGCAGGGCATGGAGCCGCCTCGCTCCTTAGGGACTCAGCAGGGCGCACCCCGGGATGCTCTAGACGCTCTTGTGTTGGGAAGGAGAGAATGTTCTCTGCTCTTTAGGTTTTGGGAGAACCACACCTCTTCAGTCCAAGATTCAGGGGTGGTGAGAACTCCTGCCTAGGACGGGGGGCCCCCAGAGGGAGGAAGGGCCTGCTGCCCCTGGTCAGAAAACACGCACCGTCCTTGCGAGGGAGAGGAAACGGCGGCGGAAAAGTCCTTCCCGTGCACGGAGGCACCAGAAGGACACAGCGGATGGCCGCCACATGACACGGTCAGACCTGGGCGGCTCTTTTCTCCTGGAGGCTCTTTTCTCGTGTTAGGCAAAACTAGACGTGAGTCTGCCCCCCACGTGTGTGAGGACTTTACCAGGGCGCTCTGATCCCCGCTGTCTTCTTAGGAGCCCTCTCTGCATTTGGAAAGGCTCTCTGTGTGGGCAGTAAACCGGTGATTTTCAGGAACCTACACACCTTATAAAGCAGAGACATTACTTTGTCGACAAAGGTCCATCTAGTCAAGGCTATGGTTTTTCCAGTGATCATGTATGGATGTTAGAGTTGGACTATAAAGAAAGCTGAGCATAGAAGAACTGATGCTTTTGAACTGTGGTGTTGGAGAAGACTCTTAAGAGTCCCTTGGACTGCAAGGAGGTCAAACCAGTTCATCCTAAAGAAAACCAGTCCTGAGTGTTCATTGGAAGGACTGGTGTTGAAGCTGAAAACTCCAATACTTTGGCCACCTGATGCAAAGAACTGACTCATTTGAAAAGAGCCTGATGCTGGGAAAGATTGAGGGCAGGAGGAGAAGGGGACGACAGAGGATGAGAGGGTTGGATGGCCTCACGGACTCACTGGACATGAGTTTGAGTAAACTCCGGGAGTTGGTGATGGACAGGGAGGCCTGGAGGGCTGCAGTTCATGGGGTCACAAAGAGTCAGACACGACTGAGGGCCTGGACTGAGCTGACTGACATACCTCACCCTCAGCTCCATCTGTATGCCCCAAGGCGAGTCCTGACAAAGAACTCCAAACCCCAGCATTTAAATATGCTCAAGCCTCTCCCATTTTTTTTTTTTTTTTTTTTTTTGTTTAAGACTGACCTCACAATCCATCTCTCTGGACACAACCCCCCAAACCACTCACCACTAACCTTGAGACATTTTCTGAACTCGAGCCTCTACTTTTCCAACTCCCACTCCCCCTCAAAGTATCACCTGATGAAATGGGCTCCAGGGTACTGGACACGGGGGGTCCCATGGTTGCGGGCCGGGGGAGGATAACCGCTTACAGAATTTCGCTGCTTGCCGTCCAACCTCAACCTGAATCAGCCACAGGTGCACACGCGGCCCCTCCCGCGTGAGCCTCCGCCCCCTCTGCCTCCCACCCCTCCAGGCTGACAATGAGTACCCGCCGCCCTGGGGGCACAGACCTTCCACGGGGCGGACCTGATCTAGTCTGAGGCTGACAGACCTGTCTCCCTGTCTCCCCCGCCCTCCTCTCAGCTGCCTTTGGGGCTGCTCCTGGTGCGGTCCCCTTACACGAGGATGCGCCCCGGAGCTCCAGCCTGGGCTCCCGTCCCGAGAGCCCTCACCCGTTCCTGGCCTGTTACTACGCGGGGGAATCACTGCCCGTGCGTCCAAGCCAGGCTGCTGACTGGCCTCCCTGACGGGTCCTCTGGCACCGCCACCGACGCTCAGGCTCGGGGCGGGCTCGGGGCGGCCTCGGGGGCCTCAGGGCCCCCCGAACCTGCATTAGGCCCCTTCCTGTGTGCTGCCGGCGTCCCGCAGGGCCTCCTTCCTCGCCCCGACCACCCGCGCCCCAGGTCTCCGGCAGCCTGTCCAGAGGACTAGCACTATCCCCCCAGGCCTTGCGCTGGGCGAGTGCTCACTCAGCGATCGTGCAGTTAACTATCACCGAGCCCTTGGCGCCTCTGGCCAGGCAGGCATCCTCCCTGGGCCTCAGTGTCCCCACCTGGAAAATGGAAGCAATGAATCAGGGGCACAGCGGGGTGTCACTTCCTGCAAGCTGCCCTCTGAAAAGTTCCTGTAGGCAAAGGAGCCGAGACCTGCGGTGTATCCCCCAGGCTGGCATTAGACAGCATGCTGACAGCTCTCCCATCTTCCTTTGTTTAAACGAGGGTCTCCAAACTCATCTGATCGCAGAAGCTTCTCCTGGGATGTCTCAGCCCCTGCAGACTCAGTGGTACTCCAGGGAGTACTCACCATGGCACACACTGATGTGTGACTCTCAGTGGGGGCAACGTCGCCCCCAGACGACATCTGGCAAAGCTGGAGACAGCTTTAGCTGTCAGTAAAGGGGGGAGGAGAGTGACCCCTGACATCTCGGGGTAGAGACTAGGGACATGGCTCAGCAGCCCCCAAGGCACAGGGCGCCCCCATACAAAGACCTACCAGCCCCAGATGTTTGCGATGCCCGGGCTGAGGACTCCTGGGCCAAGCGGCTCTCTGTTACCAAGGCCCCTTCCAGCTCTGAACCTGCTGATGCTACAGAGTCGCAGAAACATACCTCAGCACTTCAGATGGAGGCAACGGGCCATCCTGCACACAGCCTGGGCGAAGAGGCATTCAGACCGACAGACAGGGCGTTATCGGAATGTTTGCCAACCGCTGTTGCTACTTTCATTTTTGTTTTCAACTGTTTATTTCATATGTTTATAGCTTTTGCATTTTGTCAATATTTTATTTACACTGTACACGAGCGTTACATGATGTGGCAATAACTGAAAAAAAAAATCACTTTGGTTACTTACAAGTAGAGCAAAACCAAAGAGAAATGTGACTGCTGACAACCTATTGTGCAAATGTCTTGCAAACATTCTGTGAAGGACTTACCCTGTTCTTTCTTAAAGAATAACTAAGTGGTGCAAAAAGGAGGGATGATTTCAATATTTCATTTTAGCTATAAAAATAAATTTCTCAGTGTCTAAACTTCATTTGCTTCAAGAAAGAAGGAAAGGAAAAAAAACTGCTTTAATTTTACATACACTGAAGGGTAAGATGAATATTAATTACCAAAAAGCAATTTCATTTAAGTTGGCCCCCCCCCATCTCCTCTCACCTTAGAAAGTTTTTGAGTATAAATTGTTTGCTAGAATGAAAATATGATCATGATAGTAAAGCAAGATTCATCTCCAAGTAGTGTCAGGAATGTGTTTTTATGTATTATTTACCTTATTCTTCTAAAGAAAGTCTTTGCAGTTAAATAACGATACAGCAGTAATAATAAGGTTAACAATGGTCAACATTCATTGAGAACCTGGGAAGTGTCAGGCAAGTGTTTTTCACACATGATCTCATTCTAAGACTTATAGGCAGTAGGGACTCTTATTGATCCCATTGTACAGAGGAGGAAACTGAGGTTCACGAAAGGGAATCAGTCCCCAGAGTGACACTGCTAGGAACCTAAGAGCAGAGCTAGACTTCACCTGATTCTAGAGTATTTGGTTTTATGAGAAACAGGCCTCGTTCTGTTTGCTTGTGAGCAATCTAAAGCCACTCGTGCAGAAATGCCAGCACCAGGCTTCCCTGGTGGGCCGGTGGCTGACTCCACACTCCCGATGCAGGAGGCCCAGGTTCGACCCCTGGTCAGGGAGGCTTCCCTGGCGGGCCGGTGGCCGACTCCACACTCCCGATGCAGGAGGCCCAGGTTCGACCCCTGGTCAGGGAGGCTTCCCTGGCGGGCCGGTGGCCGACTCCACACTCCCGATGCAGGAGGCCCAGGTTCGACCCCTGGTCAGGGAGGCTTCCCTGGCGGGCCGGTGGCCGACTCCACACTCCCGATGCAGGAGGCCCAGGTTCGACCCCTGGTCAGGGAACCAGACCCCACATGCTGCAATGAAGACTGAAGATCTCACGTGCTGCAGCTGAGACCCGGTGCAGCCAAATAAATAACTATTTAAATATTGAGAAAAGAAATACTAGTCATCATGAAGGATCAGCAAAAGGTTCCATTCTCACGGGCATGGCAGTAACCTTTAAATGTCCTGGAAGAGGGTGATCAAAAGAAAATAATTTTAACTGTTTTTATGCAGACACGCTCCCTATAAATTGTTAGCACTTGGAATGTTTAGTTCATAGAACTGAGAGCGAGTATGGCGAACTCCTTTGTTTTGTGAACTTGAAACGGTGACTGGAAAGCAGACTGGACTGCTTCACAAAACATCGGGTGGATCCTCAAAAAAGTAAACATACAGTGAGCGTCTGACCCATCAATTCCACATCTAGGTGTGCAGCCAAAGAGAAATGAAAATGACGGTCCACACAAAAAAGACTGCACACAAGTGTCATAGCAGCATCACTCATAATAGCCAAGACAGGAAAAGAACCCACATGTCCATCAAGTAGCAGTGGACAAAGTGTGACGGACCCACACAACAGAAGATTATCCAGCCGTAAAACAGATCATGAAGTGTTGGTACCACTTGCTGTAACGTGGAGGGACCTGGAAAACACTCTGTGATTAAGTAAAAAAAAAAAAGCCAGTTGCAAACGACCACATGTCATATGATTCCACTTATATGAGTAGTCCAGAAGAGGCAAGTTCAAAGAGATGGGAAGTAAACCAGCAGTTGCCAGGGCCAGTAGTGGCTACTGACAAGCAGGGTGTTTCTCTTTCTGGATGTGAAAATGTTCTGGAATGAGGTAGCGCTGATGGTTGCACATCTGTGAATATACTAAGAACCAGTAAACTGTAGACTGTAAAGGGGTGAAATTACGTGAATCACGACCCAATAAGAAAAAAACATATTGGATAATTGCAAAAAACAAAATGAACAATAAAGCACATATTTATAACTTGAACTAAGATAAATATGTGTACTAGTAGGATTTTGGAATTTTAAATGGACACACTGAATAACCATAATGGCTTTAGGTCATTTTATACTTTTTTTTTAAAAGCCCTGAATTCTGTAGATTTAAGTTTCATATAATACATGAAATATAGTTGAATAAAACCTGAAATTCTGACCTAGAGGTATCTGATTACCCCCAGTCCCTGACGTATGCTGAGCAAGGCTGGTAAATCAGCAGACCGCGCCCCACCTTCAGAGCGGGGATGGGCGTCGGGGCAGAGGCACCACCCACCACTCATGCCAACGAGCCTCAACGAGCTCAGACTATTGAGGCTGACCGTGGGTCGTGGAAAAGTTGATTTGCTCACAGCTGACAGTTCCAAGGCCTGGAATGCTAAAATCCTGGGCTTCTACTTTAGATTTCACTCTCTTTGTTAAAGATGTTAGATGACCTAAGAGCAGTTTGTATTCATTTCAAAACAGGGGAAAAAAAAATTATCCTGACACGTCCAATTGGAAGTGATTAAAAGAGACGGGTCCTAGAGAATCTGGTGTTTGGTTTTTTCCTAAGTAATCCACAAAAACTAACGCTAAAACCCAGGAGACCTTCCTGTCACTCATTATCCGACTTGACTCAACTTAAAGGTTTAGATGATTCAAGCGGTACAAGCCTACACCCCACAGTCCGCATCTAGCAGCCTCTGCGTCTCCTTACTTATTCTACAAACGCTCCCTGGGTACCTACTATGTGCCAGGCACCATGCCAAGCGCTAGGGGCACAAAGGTGAGTGAAAACAGAGACTGTTTCTGCGCCAAAGGGCTCTCAGGCCAGTGGGCAAGAGCAGCATGAATCAATCAGTAAAGTACACACTGAAAGTGCACGCGGGCACTTCCCTGGGGGTCCAGTGGCTAAGACCCAAGCTCCCAGCGCAGGGGGCCTACGTTGGATCTCTGGTCAAGGAACTAGAGCCCACACGCTGCAACCAAGCTCGAAGATCCTACTTGTCACGACGAAGACCCAGTGCAGCCAAATAAATAAATAAATATTTTATAAAATATGTGCCCCGAACACTATTGACTTCAAAATTAGATAAATTCTAGGAAAGTTGAATCTTAGAGTAACAGAATTTAAACTTTATGCTGTTCACTAAAATAAGAAAATCTTATTAAAACAAAATATTAGACTTTAAATTTTTATTACATTAACTTGGGATAATCAACTTGACCCAGATGAACTTGACCTTCATTAGTGCAGTGCTAATGAAGGAGGAAACAGACGCAACAGGCTCCATCTTGGAAGCAGGACTCCATCCTGGGCCGGACTGTGGACTTTGAGCTCTATGCCCGGTATCTAGGGAAACGACACACCAACTGGAAAACCAGACCCCGAATGGAAGAGCCCCAGGGCTTGAACCTAGACTCTCCGAGGCCTAAAAGAATACCCTAATTATCTGTGTAACCCAATAGAATCATACATTCTATTACGCCTATTGGGGTATGACCACAGGCCTATTGATCATTGTTCACTGTTAACTACCTAGGCTTAAGGCATAGGAATCACGGGTTAACTTAGATTGTATCTTTCTTTCCTTTGTCCAGACTAGTTTCAGAGACTTTGGGGCCGGACACTTAGGGTATACAAGGTTTTCACAAAAATGGGTCGCAGTCCTTAGCTAAAAGGAGGCTCTGCCTTGGGCCCACCAGTGTAATAAACTGGACTCCACTATCTGCATTTTCCTTCTGAGTTTGTTTCCCAGAACGCGTGGCTACAACACTTATAATTCTAGAGGGTTCTGGAAAATATATACTAAGAAAAGCAAATGCTGCCATGCAAAATACATAAGCAATAAAGAGTATATCCACTCATACACTTCAGTAAAATAGACTCATCAAGAAGGGCGGTGAGCTGGATGCTGAACAGCTCCAGTCTGAGGGTAACAGCAGCCGACAAAACCAAGGTCAGATGCCAAGGGACAGCAGTGGACACGGCAGAGCAGGGAACTCTAAAAGCTCATTCCGCTACAGAAAATAAACTGGCAAAACTGTCTCAAACAACTTTTTTGGCACTGTGGGAACAGCTAAAAGATTGCAAAACCAGGGGAACATTTAATAAAACAAAACAAAACCAAACCAGCTCAATCTCCAGGGGAAGGTCAGCGCTGTGGTATCATAACTAGCTCTGCTCTCACCCTCTCCTCCCCAGCTCAGCGGTGGAGGCGCTTAGAAGAGAACAGCCCACATTCCCAGCACGCAGACCACCACCAGGAGAAGCAAAGCAGAGCGTATTCCCAAGAACTGCGGCTGTGTGTTTTTCGACCAGTTCTTTGGCTCGGCTCAAAGGGCTCGACTTAACCTCTCCCAGCTTGAAACTCTATCGGCATTGAGGCAGATACCTTCGGACTTTTGTCAAAAACACTTAAATGCAAATAGATTTGTTGCTGCTGCCTGGGGGTGGGGGATGGATAACAGTTGATGTAAACAATTAGTGAATCAAAAAGCTTGAGAAGAGAGGAGGCTGGGGGATGAGATGCTTTGGCAAATGAGGACTTTAAAAAGATCAGACATATTCCTGGGAATCTAGACAGCTACGTGCACGCATGGGGCTAAGTACATACTCAGGAAAGTCCCCAGAAAGCCCAAAACTCTCAGTTCTAGCTGACCTTTACGTTCTAGGCAAGTAGGAAGTATAGGCTAAGACAGAATTGCAAATTTCTGCCCCATCACCAGCTGACCACTAAGCCCGTAAAACTGAGACATCAATGGCCACTCAAGATGAAGAACACAGACTTCACCAAGTTAGTACAGAAATGTCAATAAACAAACAACAGCAACCGCAACACACAGCAACAAGCCCTGGGGAGTGGAGCCTTGTTTCCAGAACTGCCATGCTATAATATTAAAAATGTCCAGTTTTCAACAGCAAAAAATTACACAGTGTGTAAAGAAATACAGCAGTATGGCCCATACACAGGATGGGAAAAGGCAATTAGAAATTGTCCCTGAGAAGGCCTCATATTGAAGTTACTAGAGAAAGACTTTATTTAAATCAATGATTTTAAATATGCACAAAGAGGTGAAGAGAATCATGTATAAAGAACTAGAGGAAATCATGAGAGTGATGTCTCATCCAACAGAGATTATCAATAAATATAAATGATTGTTTTTTAAGGAGCCAAATAGAAATTCTGGATTTCCAAAGGACTATCACGGAGCTGCAATTTCTACTGGAGGGGCTCACTATCAGATGTGACCAGGCAGAAGACAGAATCCACATCTTGAAACCAGGTCAAGAGGTATGAACCCGTCTGAGAAGAGCTGACTCACTGGAAAAGACTCTCATGCTGGGAGGGACTGGGGGCAGGAGGAGAAGGGAACAGAGGATGAGATGGCTGGATGGCATCACCAACTCGATGGACGTGAGTCTGAGTGACCTCCGGGAGTTGGTGATGGACAGGGAGGCCTGGCGTGCTGCGATTCATGGGGACACGACTGAGCGACTGAACTGAACTGAACTGAAATGAGGAGCAGAAGGAAAAAAGGGAAGAAAAGTGAGCAGTGACTAAGAGACTTCCAGGACACAGCCGTCACAGCACACGTGCATAAGGAGAATTCCAGAACAGGAAGAAAGGGAGAGAGAGGAATATTAAGGAACCAAACGGCTGAAAGCTCCCCAACGTTGATTAAAAATAAGAACGGAAGTTTATTTCCCTAAGGGCACAATTAACAGCGGCCGTCTTGTGAGGTGACTGAACCGAGTCCTGCGCCCCAGAGTTTCTGAACAGGAGGAGCGACGGGTTAACCGAGACTCTGCCTCGTGGACGGAAGCCCAGTGAGAGGCGCGCGGTGCGGCCGGCGGACTCCAGGGCGAAGACCCTGCGGGTAGGAAGGGAGAGAAGCAGACGACAGCCCGGCCTCCTGCGCCGCCCCGCCTCCAACCGGCCCCTGGGGCCAGCCCCCGGGGCAGCCGCCAGCTGCTAGTCTGGGGTCCCCCCTACCCCTCAGAGCTGGACTGCCCCCGCCTCCTGCAGACCCCCGCCTCCTGCAGACCCCCGCCTCCTGCAGACCCCCGCCTCCTGCAGACCCCCGCCTCCTGCAGACCCCCGCCCACGGCCGCGGGGCCACCAGGGCTGGCGGTCGCGACCAGCAGAGACGTCTCACACGAGTCACACTTCCGTCACTGCTTGAAGAGGGGGCAGCAAGGCAGCTGACTCTGAGCACCTGCAATATTTCACTATTCATAGTAATCATTTAAACTCACTGTTAGCAAAAGATGCTATGTATTAAATATTTATTATGACATAATTATAATTATGAAATTATATATTATGAAATATTTATTATTTATTTATTATTATGAAAGGGTTACTGTTTTCTCCAGTGAACACTTTTCCACCTTTATGGAAGGTCTCAATAGAGAAATCAGGGTTCTATATGCAAAATTTTGCTTCCAGAAGCTTTCTGTCTGTCCAAAGCATTAATGGATGCTATGATGGAGGAAGGATGAGAGAGAAATAGTCTTCAACTAAACCCTGTATTTTAATCCTAAGATATCATATTTAGCTGCCTCTAAAAGACTTTTCCCTAAAATATAATATTTTCATTTCAATTACCATGGGTTAAGAAAAGATACTGTGTCCATTCAAAGACAGAATGTTTCATCTGCCTGTTGCCAACTGTGATTTTTCTATTGACAGAAATATACCTGCAGGATATGTTTCCTTTTTAAACTGAAGTATAATTGATTTATAATACTGTTAGTTCAGATATACTGCAAAGCGATTCAATTATACACATATTTTTTCATATTCTTCTACATTATAGACTATTACAAGCTCCTGAATTGTGTTCCCTGCACTATCCAGTGAACCTATTTAAAATACATCTGTGTATTTTATATATAGTGGTTTCTGTTAATCTCATAATTTATCCCTCACCCCTTTGGTACCCATAAGTTTGTTTTCTATGTCTCTGAGTCTGTTTCTCTTTTATAAATACACTCCTTTGTATTATTTTTTCGATCCCACATATAAGTACACAGTTTTGGTCTTTATCTGACTGACTCCACTCAGCATGATAACCTCTTGGAGAAATGGAACTGGACTCATTCCAGGATCACAATGGTTCAACACGTGCAAATCCATCAGTGTGATACACCACATCAACAAAAGAAAAGACAAAAATCACACATCATCTCAATAGAGAAGAAAAGCACCTGACAAAACTCAACATCCATTCATGACAGACACTCTCACCAAAGTGGGTACAGAGGGGACATGTCTCAACATAATAAAAGTCATTTATGACCAACCCACAGCCAGTATAATACTCAATGGTGAAAAGCTGAAAGCCTTCCCACTGAATTCTAGAATAAGATGAGAATGCCCTCTCTCACTACTTCTACTCAACACAGTCCTAGCCACAACAATCAGATACGAAAAAAATAAAAGGCATCCAAATTGAAAGGGAAGAGGTAAAATTGTTTTATTATATGCAGATAACATGATACTCTATATATAAAATCTAAAGATTTCACACAAAAACTCTTAAAACTGATCATTTAATTCAGCAAGGTAGCAAGATACAAAATTAACATAGAGAAATCAGTTGCATTTCTTTATACTAACAATGAAATATCAGAAAGAGAAAGTAAAAAAAAAAAATTCTGTTTAATACCACATCAAAAAAAAAAAAAAATACCTAGGAAAAAAACCTACCTAAGGAGGTGAATATTCATTGGAAGGACTGATGCTGAAGCTGAAGCTCCAATACTTTGGCCACCTGATGTGAAGAACTGACTCATTTGAAAAGACCCTGATGCTGGGAAAGATTGAAGGCGGGAGGAGAAGGGGACAACAGAGGATAAGATTGTTGGATGGCGTCACCAACTCAATGGACATGAGTTTGAGTGAACTCCAGGAGTTGGTGATGGACAGGGAGGCCTGGCGTGCTGCAGTCTACGGATCACAAAGAGTTGGACGCAACTGAGCGACTGAACTGACCTGAAGGAGGTGAAAGATCTACACACTGAGAAATACAAAGCACTCATAAAGGAGACTGAAGAAGATTTAAAGAAACGGAGAGCAACCCCATCCTCTTGGACTGGAAGAACCAACATTGTTAAAATGGTCATACAACCCAAAGCAATCTACAGATTTAATGTGATCCCTATCAAATTACCCATGACATTTTTCATAAAACTAAGATGAAGAATCCTAAAATTTACATGGAACCAAAAAAGACCCAGAATTGCCAAAGCAATCCTAAGAAAAAAGAAAAAGCAAAGCAAGGGGTGTATCCTCCCACACTTTAATACTACAAAGCTGCAGTAATCAAAACAGCATGGAACTGGCCCCAAAACGGACGTATGCATTGATGTAACAGAATAGACAGCCCAGAAATAAACCCATACACCCACAGTCAATTAATCTCCAACAAGGAGGCAAGTACACTGGAGAAAAGATAGTCTCTTCCGCAAGTGGTGTTGGGAAAGCTGGACAGGCTTATGTAAATCATTGAAGTTAGAACACTCCCTCACACTATATACAAAATATGATAATCTCTTGAAGAAGAGAGACACGACCCAAATAAATAAGAAATGAAAGGAGAGAAATAACAATTGATACCACGGAAATACAAAAAATCATAAGAAAATACTATGAACAGTTACATGTCAAAAAATTTGACAACCTAGAAGAAATGGACAAGTTTCTAGATACAACCTGTCAAAACTGATTCAAGAAGAAAAAGATAATTTGAACAGACGGATCACTAGAAGTGAAATAGAATCTGTAATTTCAAAAACTGCCTCAAACAAAAGTCCAGGACTGGAAGGCTTCACTGGGGAATTCTACCAAGTATACAAAGAACTTATGGCAATCCTTCTCACACTCTTCCAAAAGACTAAAGAGGAGAGAACACTCCCAAAATTATTCTGTGACGCCACTATAACTTTGGTGCCAAAACCAGAGACTCTGCAAAAAAAGAAAATTACGGGCCAATAATTTTGATGAATATAGATGCAAAAATCCTCAACAACACATTAGCATACTGAACCCAACAACATGTAGAAAGACTCATACTCCATGATCAAGTAGGATATATTTCAATAGCACCTAACAGCATAGTTTCTAAGCCTTCCGGTAAACACATTAAACTATCAACACATGCACACAAAGATTTATTTCCCAAATGCGGTCTCATTCACAGCTGTGTTTGGTGGAACTATGATATCTTAGGGATGATTTCTTCTGACAAAGAAAGTTACCTTTTATGACAATTAAGAGACATAATGCATTATCAAAGGAAGTTCCATCCAGTGAGAAACACATGAAGAGATTTAAAATCATTTAAGTTCTCATTTTTAGACCATTTTAAAATTTGACAATAGCTTTCAAGTTTTGAGGAGGGTTATATGCTTAAAATAGGTTTGACTTAGTATTGCTATTATAAAGTCTCAATCACAGTGCTAAATTCTGAACACCAAAATTCTGAATAAGTCTTAATGTAACAAAAACTGCAGTCAAATTCTTCTAGCAGTGAAGATTCTACTTCACAGGAATTAATTTTAAAAGTGCATAACTATTAAAGAGCATAAATCTTCCTCTACCCTGCCACAGATTAAAAATAGCTTTTGTTGTATCACATCCTTTTTAAATAATTGCATGCAACTCTGTTTTTTTTTGTCCTGCTAAAAATGTGCATAACTCAACCAACCGACCAAAATCAAAGCATCTTCAACTTTCGTTTTCCCACAACTACCAGTTTCTTGGATGAGATTCTTCCTCCCAGCTATCTTAATACTTCCTGTGTCTCTTCTTAAAGATACAATCTTTTTATTTGGACCTTTCATAATCCAATTCCTTATACCCGGTTGCCTGATTACTAGAAAGGGGTAATAGTAAAGATCACACTAAAATGACCTGCACCTGCCTTTAGAAAAGACTTTTGCACTTGTATATAAAATGAATAGTGATGTTCTGGGAACTTAGACCCTTGTTCTTTCAAAGCCAACCATGCCTCTGCATCACGTTTTTCTAAAATACAGGCAGCCGAGTATCTCCTGCTTTTCTCACCCGCATCCTGACCCAGCTTTTGAAGAATTCTGAAAGCCTGGTGAAACAAGATCTCCTTTCAGGGAAATCTGGATGCTGTTTTCCTCCCAAGCTTGTTCTCAGCTCATGTGTTCAATGATCTTACCACGTGCTGGTGTTTCATCAGCTTGCCAGGACTGGGTATGAGAACCACCAATTCACAGTTTCCCATTAAGCATGTAAATCATCTTTCTAATACGTCAGCCACTTGAGCTCTTAGTTACTGTACTTAAGGCCTTTTCTTTTTTTTTGGATAAAGACAGATGATTAAATGAAAAACAATCCACGTGGGTAATTATGTTAAAGAAAGATGCTCTACAAAGGCAACTTTATTCTGGAACTGTCCATTTTAAAAGATATGATTAAAATAGATGACTGGCATCTCTCTATCTACCAGGTATCTGTTGCTAGAAACCCATACATAAGAAAGCAGAGGAGCTGGTCTCCTACCCTTGGAAAAATTCACCATATGAGTTATACAAATGAATTACGTAATGCTCAAAGATGTTTCTAAGTCCAAATGCTAAGCTCTTTTTTATGGTTTTGATCTTTCTGTCTTTCTGAATGAAATTCTTAATTTAAACTTTAATTGAAGGTGAGATATAATTGATATCATTTTAATGAGAGATACCACATACTAAATTTCTTCCAAGTGGCAAGGACAAAGGAAAATTATGAATGGGGGATAACTAAAAACACATTCATAGATTGTGATTTGATACTGAGGAATTAATATTCAAAATGTTTCACTGCATTCTCAATTAGCAGCGGTTACGATACAATGGTTATCAATACCATAAACTCCTATTTCTTCATAGTATTTGAGGAAGCGGGTGGCCTCTGGTTAAATGAGAAGTAAATCTATTTTTTGGCTAAATAAGACACAAAGCTATTTTTTAAACGAACACAAACGGCATACAAGCACTGCCATCCTGCCTGTGTGAGCATGTCCGCCACGGGGCTGGCCCCGCCAACAGCCACCGCAGCTGCAGGAGCCACCCACAGGGCACAGTGCTCCTTCTTGCTCTCTTGCACTCCCTTTCATCTGTATACATGCTTCTAAATTTTGGACTGATCTTTCTAGCGGTTTAGATTCTTAGTAAATAGAAGTTTATCAGATATTAAATAATAAAGTTAACTTATATTTATGTGGAATATAATACAGTGAAGTTGTATACCATCTTATGAAGTTAACACACTGTTGTGTCATATTATCTATCAAAAAAGAAAAACAAAGATTAATAGCATATCTATTAAATAATACACACAGGTTTTAAAGATTAACTGATATTCTAAAGCCAAGAAGTGCTACCCTCACCAGCCTTGAGAACAGAGTCTGTCTGAAATGTGCGGTCCGCAGTCAAGCGGTCCCAGTGTCCCTGGTCACATTTCCCTGCTACAATAGGAAAGACTTTCCACAGACAATGAAGTATCAAAACTACAAACAGTACCGCTAACAAAACATTATGGACACATTTTTTAAATGTGTTTTAAAACACAGAGGCTCTTTGCCTCACTGGGTTTTTTTTTTTTTTTTACCCTCAGAAGCAGTGATGGGGGCAAAAAAAAAACAAACTTAGGCTGTTTTGCAAGAACATATTCTGGTGATTAAATTGTAGACAGATGCTATATATGGTATGAGTTATTTTATAATTTGAACAAATTTTCAATTGCTTTGCTTATTTTATGCCACAGCTTCCAGAAAACACCATTCTGAAGTCCACATTCACATGATCGCTGCAATGAGGATTCCCTGGACCTGACATTCACGTCCTGCTCCCCAGGGTGACTCCTCCTTACTCTGGGGGAAGCCCTTCTGGGAATCCAGATGCCCTCCCCACCAGACTTCAAAAAACTCCAGTCATAAAATTCATCCATTTTCTGTAAGCCAGATATATGAGGCACAGGATTCACACCCTAAGGAAGGCTAAATATTATAGAGCCAGAGACACAACTTTACAAGTGAGAAAAACAGCAAAAATAATGTTTCCTTTCCTTTATTTAAACCCAAATGAAGCAAAAGAAACAATAAGGATAAAGGGAGTAACAGAAAACAAAAGCTGAAATTAATGAAACAGAAAAGGGATACAACAGAGCAATAGCGAAGATCGACAAAGCCGCAGGTTGGTTTTTGAAAAAACTCATGAAACTGATAAACCATGGGCAAGCCTGACCAGGAAAAAGAAAGAACAAATGAACAGTAAGAGTAAAGATAGAAGGACATAACCACAGACACTGGGGGCTGTGAAAAGGGGAGGGAACATGATGTGCGTTACGTCAACACGTTTGAAAATCTAGGCAAGATAGACAAATTCCTAAAATCATATAACCAAACACTGTAAACACAGCGCAGTGCCTAGACGCCTGCTGGTGTTTCTATAAAGGCCTGCGCAAGCCCAGGAAGACAAAACGGGCCCCACAACCCCGACCACACTGTTTCCTAGTAAACTGTTCTTGGTGTCGCTCACCAAGTCGTATCTGACTCTTCTGCGACCCCATGCACTGTGGCCCACCAGGCTCCTCTGCCTTTCAGGAATCCTTCAGGCAAGAATCCTGGAGGTGGTTGCCATTTCCTTCTCTGGGAGATCTTCGCAACCCAGGGATCAAACCTGCATCTTCTGCATTGGCAGGTGGATTCATCATCACTGAGCCACCAGGGAAGCCCAAACGGTTCTTTCAGTTCAGTTCAGTCACTCAGTCGTGTCCAACTCTTTGCGACCCCATGAACCACAACACGCCAGGCCTCCCTGTCCATCAGCAACTCCTGGAGTTCACTCAGACTCATGTCCATCGAGTCAGTGATGCCATCCAGCCATCTCAGCCTCTGTCGTCCCCTTCTCCTCCTGCCCCCAATCCCTCCCAGCATCAGTCTTTTCCAATGAGTCAACTCTTCGCATGAGGTGGCCAAAGTACTGGAGTTTCAGCTTCAGCATCAGTCCTTCCAATGAACACCCAGGACTGATCTCCTTTAGAATGGACTGGTTGGATCTCCTTGCAGTCCATGGGACTCTCAAGAGTCTTTTCCAACACCGCAGTTCAAAAGCATCAAATCTTCGGCTCTCAGCTTTCTTCACAGTCCAACTCTCACATCCATACATGACCACTGGAAAAACCATAGCCTTGACTACAGGGACCTTTGTTGGCAAAGTAATGTCTCTGCTTTTCAATATGCTATCTAGGTTGGTCATAACTTTCCTTCCAAGGAGTAAGCGTTTTTTAATTTCATGGCTGCAGTCACCATCTGCAGTGATTTTGGAGCCCCAAAAAATAAAGTCTGACACTGTTTCCACTGTTTCCCCATCTATTTCCCAGGAAGTGATGGAACCAGATTAGAAACTGAAATTTTGGCTTCAAATCAGTGAATTCAGAGTTGTTGTTCAAAAGAGGAAAACCAAGACTTTCAACTAGAATATTTCATATCTATAATGATTCATAAGTATTCAAAAGCAAGAATGATGTCATATCTTTTTAAATAATTGACCTAATTCAGAGTTTTCCCACAGTATTTCTATGTACCTTTGGGGACTTGCTAATAAAAGTTTATCTATACATTTAGCCAAGAGTAAACTGGAACTTGACTGAATGACCCTTGTATTTCTGTATTTAATATTAACTTTGAGCTGTCATATAACTGCCTCATTCCAGTTGTACTTGTGTAAGTACAAGCAAGTCAAAGCTCTCCTACAGCTAGAAGAGCTCGCCACCCCTCACTGTACAGATGACGGAGCAGAGACCCGCTGAGGTGACGCAGGTTGCCAGGCTGTTCCGTTAGCTCAGTCTCTTTCCTCCAACACAAAGCCACGATACTTCCGTGCCATGTGGAACACAATTCTGCCCACGACCCCCACTCCTAAGACAACACAGGGCAGGGGCTGAAGCCCAGCGTGCGTCTGTGCACAGTACTCAGAATGAGCACAGCCATTAGACGTGAGGGGAGTTTTTTGCACATTACCAAAAAGACAAACATTTCCATCGTTTTAACGTTTCTCCCCTGTTCCCCTGGTTTAAGTGCCTTGTTGATTGTAAAGTTCATGGTGACAATTTGCCCCTCCTTAGAGTAACCTGGCCTAATCTCATCATCTTATTCCAGTTTCTCAGATTAAGGGTATGAGTTAAACCCAAGTTGAGCAGTCTTCCTCTGATCCTGCAGTCACACAGAAGCAGTGTGTCAGAGTCTAAGACACATAGATATAAAGACGATTCAGGCAATCATTCAAATTTTTTTCTGCATAATACTAAATATTATGCAGAAAATATTACATAATACTAAATAATAAAGGACGAGATGTTTGAATGATCTGCCTAAGAAAACAAACATCTGGCATTAGGGAATCCAGATATCAAGATGCAGCTTCCCCTCTGGCCTAAGCCCCCAAAGTGACGGTGCCAGTGTCCCTCATACCCCACGCTCTGATTCTGCAGGACTTCACCCCCCTCCCCGAATCGTGGCCAGCCGGTGACTCGCCCGTAACCTAAAGCAAGCAGCACAAGCGACTCAGTGTGACATTCAAGGCTAGGTCGCCTGAGACGGCAGCCTCCACCTGGTTCTTCTGGGAGGCTTGCTCTGGGGCACGTTCGACCCCCTGAGACAGCCACGCTGTCCGCTCCCGTGGACAGTCCTGGCTGAGCTCAGCCTGCCCTTACCACCAGCTTGGTGTGCCCATGCCACGTGGAGGGGCACTGTGTCAGGGACCCTCCATGCCCTGCCCCATTCTGAGTCATCCCCCCCCTCACTGACGTCTTCCCGAGATACAGCCTCAGACGTCAGGCAGCAAAGACGGGCCGTCCCCGACGTGTCCTGTCCCATCTGCTGACCCAGGGCACCCACGATCGTAGTAAGACAGCTACTGCTCCACGCTCTAAGCTTAAGGCGGGCTGTCCTACAGCTGCGGCTAACCAGAACGGCAGGTCCTGGCCAAAGGACAAAAAGCTCAAAGAACAGCTGGGAACGCAACCTTACTGCTGAGGCGAGTCGTAAGACGCGTTCCTACATTTGTTAGCAAGGCGGACGAGAAAGTCAAAAAGGCCCTTCAGGCCCGACCCTAACTGAAAGAAAGAGCCGTCCATGCGTGCACAGAGCGTGGATGCCCTTCACCAAAGGGTCTGTGCCCTCTGCACACCCAGATGCTGAGGACAGAGCAGGCCCGAGCACCAGCAAAAGGCCGGGCCCGGGGAGGAAGTGCCTTTTCTAGCTCTGCCCAGCTCAGCGTCTCGGTCCGCGGTCCCGGCCAGGGACTCCGGCCCGGGGCTCCTGAGACCAAGAAACCCGGCAAGGGGAGAGTGGCCGGCACAGGACACAGCGTCCCTTCGCCCTCTGAGGACAGGACAGCACATGGCTGGTGTCACCAAGAGAGAGAAGGGAGTCCAGGACATAATCAACCCCAAAGGTGGGGGAAAGCATCGTAACTATCCTTACCTAATACCTGTCAAACTTCTTGTTGACAATATACTCACACTTTAAGTCTCTCTAGGTAATTTGTGCCAAAATAGTTCCCAACAGTCATCACCAACCATTTGGACATTCATTCTCGATAAAAAGCTCTGATGGAGTTCCTACGATGCCACAGTGCCACCAACTTTTCACAGGGATGGCATGCGTTTTCTTCTGTGAGGCTCTTCTCTTTAACACACTAAACACTCTTGGCGGGAAATTACCACTGGAGTTTTGGCAACATGACAAATTCAAACGCCGATCTGTAGGATGCAATCAGAAAGTCCAGCGAGAGGCTGCTTCCCTCTTGACCATTTCTCCATCCTACACGCCATTTTTCTTATTTTAAAGCCCGAGGAAAGATACTCTGAAGGTGAAGTTGCTCAGTCGTGTCTGACTCTTTGCAACCCCATGGACTGTAGCCTACCAGGCTCCTCCATCCATGAAATTTTCCAGGCAAGAGTTCTGGAGTGGGCTGCCACTTCCTTCTCCAGGGGATCTTCCCCACCCAGGGATCGAACCTGGGTCTCCCGCATTGCAGGCAGACGCTTTACCGTCTGAGCCACCAGGGAATCAGGTCTAAATGAGTTAGAACCCAACAAAGGATATTTTCTTGATGAAAACATACGAGAAAAATTAGCTTAAAAGCAAAACATTGGGTCATTCCTTGTCTTAAAAAGAGCTGTATAATCCATATTTCCAGTTCTTTCCCAAATTTGTCTATTCTGAGTAGGACAGGTTTCTTGAGTCAATGGCACCTCTGTTAATTCTGGTGCCACAGTATTAAACCAGACTAACGACCTGCAAAAACGCAAAACAAAACAAAAGCAGCAAGCCATCAGTCAGATCAAACCTGGAACGCTTTTCAAGATCATAGGGCCCTACAAAGCATGCTTTGGTTTAATTAATTAAAAATAATGGGACTATTGTAGATGCTGGTGAATCATTTCCTGAGGTCTGAGCAGGTTGGGCCTGGATTTTCCTCATGCTGTTTGCAGCTTCCGCTGCTGCTGAGAGGAGGCTGGCTGGGTGACCCCCCTCTTCTCTCCGGCTTCCCCCAGGTCTGAGTGGGACCCGGGTGGGCACAGGGCAGGCGTGTCCCTCCCCGACAGCCTGGCCCTACAGTGCCAAACACCCTTTCCAGGAGTAATCATTTTCCCAAGTTCAAACGACGAGCATAAAAGGAAAAACAGCATAAACAGAATAAACCAACGAGAAGCAATTTCCTAATGACAGATGTGAAACATTATCTGAATAAAAAGAGGAAAAAGTCATAAAATTACAGGAAAAATATTAGTCAGAACACCAAACAAACCGACCCACACAACCAGAGAATATGTTTAAACTTCAGGGAAGGAACTCTTTCCGATGCCTTAAAAACCCATGAATTATGGAGCATGGAAAACTCTGACATGAAATCCTCCCTGAAAAATTCCAGCAATTCTTACAGCAAATACATGCTGACCTTCTCTATATCAGGATTTGGCTACATGTTAGCATTACTGGATATATGGACGTCATTACTCAGAATACTCACCTTAAACAAAGCGAGGTTGAGGATAAGGTGGAGACTACAATGAAGTGTTAGCAACTTGTAGGCCTTGAATCAAAGCATTAACCTCATAGAGAAAAGAGTGTTCACTCCGCACTGCTTGGTTTGTGCTATTTTTCTTTACCACACGATAGGAGATAAGTTTTAACTGATGTATTGTAACATCCACAAATGCAGCTTTTATAAGCAGATGAAATCTTTGTTCCTCTAAACTGAAAGTACTATTTTACAATATTAAGGGATTTTTTTTTTAAATTTACCTTTAAATCTTTAAACCACACATATCCTCTGAATCACGTATAAGAAGAAAACTCTCTAACAAATTCTGTAAGAATTCTTAATCATTCATTTCTACCATCATGTAATTTCATTAAAATTAAGATTTATCAAACTCTATGCAAAAAATACAGATACCCATATATTTAACCCAGTAAAACTAGACCACCATGGGGAAAAAACTTGAAAATTCAAATTTATTTTATCATGTAAGAACACTAATATTTCAATAAGCTCACAATTAAATCCAATATACTACATTTAATAATGGGTGAACTTAAATAATATATCTTTTGAAACCCCATCTTTCTTCTACATAATATTAGTGTTTAGTAAAATTCAGGTGAATTAGTATGATTCTCCCTAATTCCTCCCCTCACTGTTAAAATATATTTCTCCATGTACTTTATTATCCTCATGAACATTTATAGATTATATTAAGATCTGTATTAGAGTCACTTCTCTTCCAATGACTTTCTCCACTCACAATTGAAACAATTTCTCGTAAGGAATGGCATACATCAGAAGTTCCACATTAAATAAGAAGAAAGGAAACGATGAATTGGAAGGACTGATGCTGAAGCTGAAACTCCAATACTTTGCCCACCTGATGCAAAGAGCCGACTCACTGGAAAAGGCCTTGATGCTGGAAAAGATTGAAGGCTGGAGGAGAAGGGGACACCAGAGGATGAGATGGTTGGATGCCATCACTGACTCGTTGGACATGAGTTTGAGCAAGCTCTGGGAGTTGATAATGGACAGGGAAGCCTGGCGTGCTGCAGTCCACAGGGTCGCAGAGTCGGACACGACTGAGCAACTGAACTGACAATTGAATTGCATTTTGTAATTACCAAATTTAAAACATTATGGTAATACATACTATGGTTGTTAAAGATTCCTGCTGTCAGAGGAATCTTGCAAGTCACACATCATAGGGTATTGAAGAAAACATTTTTAAAAAGAAAAACACTAAGACAGTCTCTGGATTTCAATAATCTAAAATAGAGGGGGTTTTTTTGCTTTTTTTAATAGGAACAAAATTTACAGGCAGATTATTTTTACTTTCACAAAATAAATCTCTAAACCCAGCACCACAGTATTCCATTAAAAAAATGATAATGAGATGTTTTTAGCAATACACTGTCATAAAAATGACTTCACAAAAGCTGTTTTATATATATTCATGTATATATATACACCAAAACTTACATATTCATATTCATTACGTAGATTTAATTTCCCATTCTCAAAGCAAAGTCACTTCACATTTCACAAAATCTTTGACTAAATTTAAACACTTGCTTCCCTTAACAGCCAAATTTTAAGTGATACGGTTTCAAGTAAACATATGAGAAAGCAAATCAACCATTAAAATATTAATTTATATGCTTATTAGTCATAACAGAATCTCAACAATAATCGGACGGTGTGATTAAGAAAAATTGAACACCACACCCCACACGAAGCAGTGATCCTACTTTCTAAGTGAAGACATGAGTAAGCCTGCAGCAGAGGCTTGGAGTATCAAAGACATGGGCCAGCCCTACAACCAAAATTCATGCAGTGAGCCAGAAGTGCCCCTGGACAAGGGCTCAGCTTGCTAACCAAGAGGAGAGGAAGCATGTTTCCAGAATAGGACACAGGATAAAAAGCTAAAGGGATGAAAAGTGATCGAAGTCTACGAGGCCCCATCTGGCCAGAACAGGGGTTGGCCAGAAGCAGGATGGGATCCGGGAGGAACAGCACGCGGGGAGGGGCGTCCTAAAACTCACAGCGCAGGCCGAGGCTCCCTTCTTAAAGCAACGGGGGACCGCAGAGCCGTTCAGTGAGAAGTTCACAGGGGATGCTACGGGAGCATCAACCCAGAAACCACCCGGACACAGACACGAGGGAAAGGGAGAAGGACAGGAGGAAGGGTTCAGGCGTTGACGGCCACGTGCGCGGGGACAGGAGCCTGGCACCAGCATCAGAAATGAGCAGACAGACACGGGGACAAGAAGAGCACGTCCGCCAGCGGGAGCCACCCACCCACAGCAGCATCTCAAGAAGCGGCCTGTTTGTCTGGATGGTTGATTTGGTTTGCAACGAAGTACCTTTTTATAACTCTGCCAGAGATTCGTTCCTCTCAGTCATTAGCTATCCAGTACGATGTACTAATAATATTCTTTAAAACAAAGAAAGCAAAAAAACTCGGTGGCGTGCACCTGGTCTTCAGGAGCCCACAAGTCTGTTTTTGGCTTTCTGAGCAATGCTGCTCATCACCTTGTCCATTGGAACAGGCCTCAGTCCCCTTCAAGGAAAAATGGCAAAGCAAACATATACAACTTGTGAGCTGTTAATGAAGGGAAACAAACTCAGCCAGTTCAGTTCAGTCAGGCGTGTCGGACTCTTTGTGACCCCATGGACTGCAGCACACCAGGCCTCCCTGTCCATCACCAACTCCTGGAGTTTATTCAAACTCATGCCCATTGAGTCGGTGATGCCATCCAACCATCTCATCCTCTGTCATCCCCTTCTCCTCCTGCATTCAATCTCAGATTGGTGAAATAAAGAGCTTGGGAAGAAAACTACTCTACAAATGTTAAACCGCTAACAAGTACTTTGTAAAAGGTAACAGATAGACCTTCAGTTTTATCATACTGGATGCTTTTTTGTTTTGATGAAAATATTGACGTCCAAACACATCAACACTAAAATTCACCATTTTACACCCACCTATGGTCACCCAGGTGCCCAGGTGACCAGGTCAGCCAGACATCCTGGAATGTGAAGTCAAGTGGGCCTTAGAAAGTATCACTACGAACAAAGCTAGTGGAGGTGATGGAATTCCAGTTGAGCTATTCCAAATCCTGAAAGATGATGCCGTGAAAGTGCTACACTCAATATGCCAGCAATTTGGAAAACTCAACAGTGGCCACAGGACTGGAAAAGGTCAGTTTTCATTCCAATCCCAAAGAAAGGCAATGCCAAAGAATGCTCAAACTACCACACAATTGCACTCATCTCACACGCTAGTAAAGTAATGCTCAAAATTCTCCAAAGCCAGGCTTCAGCAATATGTGAACCATGAACTTCCTGATGTTCAAGCTGGTTTTAGAAAAGGTAGAGGAATCAGAGATCAAATTGCCAACATCCGATGGATCATGGAAAAAGCAAGAGAGTTCCAGAAAAACATCTATTTCTGCTTTATTGACTATGCCAAAGCCTTTGACTGTGTGGATCACAATAAACTGTGGAAAATTCTGAAAGAGATGGGAATACCAGACCACCTGATCTGCCTTTGGAGAAATCTATATGCAGGTCAGGAAGCAACAGTTAGAACTGGACATGAAACAATAGACTGGTTCCAAATAGGAAAAGGAGTCATCAAGGCTGTATATTGTCACCCTGCTTATTTAACTTCTATGCAGAGTACATCATGAGAAACGCTGGGCTGGAAGAAGCACAAGCCAGAATCAAGATTGCCGGGAGAAATATCAATAACCTCAGATATGCAGATGACACCACCCTTATGGCAGAAAGTGAAGAGGAACTCAAAAGCCTCTTGATGAAAGTCAAAGTGGAGAGTGAAAAAGTTGGTTTAAAGCTCAATATTCAGAAAAGTAAGATCATGGCATCCGGTCCCATCACTTCATGGCAAACAGATGGGGAGACATTGGAAACAGTGTCAGACTTTATTTTTGGGGGCTCCAAAATCACTGCAGATGGTGACTGCAGCCATGAAATTAAAAGATGCTTACTCCTTGGAAGGAAAGTTATGACCAACCTAGATAGCATATTCAAAAGCAGAGACATTACTTTGCCAACAAAGGTCTGTCTAGTCAAGGCTATGGTTTTTCCTGTGGTCATGTATGGATGTGAGAGTTGGACTGTGAAGAAGGCTGAGCACCGAAGAATTGATACTTTTGAACTGTGGTGTTGGAGAAGACTCTTGAGAATCTCTTGCACTGCAAGGAGAGCCAACCAGTCCATTCTGAAGGAGATCAGCCCTGGGATTTCTTTGGAAGGAATGATGCTAAAGCTGAAACTCCAGTACTTTGGCCACCTCATGCGAAGAGTTGACTCATTGGAAAAGACTCTGATGCTGGGAGGGATTGGGGGCAGGAGGAGAAGGGGACGACAGAGGCTGAGATGGCTGGATGGCATCACTGACTCAATGGAGGTGAGTCTGAGTGAACTCCGGGAGTTGGTGATGGACAGGGAGGCCTGGCGTGCTGCGATACATGGGGTCGTAGAGAGTTGGACACAACTGAGCAACTGAACTGAACTGATGGTCACCCTTCCATGTCTGTTTTTTGCTTCTGAGTTTGAAGACCAATCACAGCTGTGATACAATTTTGAAATACTACAAGGATATTTTTAAAAATCGACAAACAAAATGCTCCCACAAATCCAAATCAAATATTTAAAACCAAAACCACTTAATGGTTACACCAAGCCACTGGGCAGGCTGTCTATGAGGCAAGACGTCCACATGCTATTTTATGACAGCAAAGGGACAAAGGAATGGTAATTTTCATTTGGCATGAAGCCTGCTCACAAAGGCCACCAACAGTCACTAGAGACAGGTCTCCCCGTTCATTCAGGCTGACAGCTCCATCCCTGAGAGCCCAACACCATCACAGCAAAAGTAACGCTTACAGCTTGTTAACTCAGCTTATTAACTCAACTCCTGTTTCTTGAAGACCCGTATTTGTTCAGAAGGAAACACAGTCTAATCTATGAATTAGATTTAAATTTCCTAGAACGAGGGAGACAAAGGAAGTGAATTCTAAAGACACTTGGAATATTCTTTTTCTGCCCTTTAGTTCTGAATGGTGTCTCCACTTTCCCCTCAAGCTATGACATTTTTAAAAACAATGCAAACAGAAAACAAAAAATATGATAATGCAAAATAACAGTGAAAATCAGATAGAAACTTCCTCTCTAATGGGGATGATAGTCTATACTCTAGATATATTTTGAAGATCTCGCCAAAAGGATTGGTTGATAGACTGGACGTGGTGAGTGAGAGAGAAGAGTCAGAGAGACCCCAGGGATGGATGAGAAGGCAGCCATCGCACGGATAGAGGCTGTAGGTGGAGGGGAAACAGGAGAGCTGTGTTGAGACGTGGTAAGTGGAGGCATCCAGCAGGCAGCTGGACACGCAAGCCCAGGTACAGAAGAGACACTGAGCCAGAGCAGGAAATTCGAGGGTGGTGGACTCAGAGATGGCACTGAAGGCCGGGAGACAGGACAAGATCCTCAAAGGAGCGTAAACAGAGAGGAAAGAACAGAGAAAAGACTAAGATGACTGCAACCTTTCCAGGTCAGAGAGGAAGAATCCACCAAGGGGATGGAAGAAGCTGATGAGCGAGGCAGGAGAAATGCTGGGCCGGTGGGGAACTCTGGACGCCAGGGAAGACAGGGTGTCAAGACGGGGAGGAGGGACCGGGTCCTACATTCCTGACGGCACTGAAGGGAGGCCTGGGCCCGCGGCCTTACCGGAGCAGCTCTGGGTATTGGCGGGGCTAAGGGCTCGAAGGGAGGGAACACGTGGGAGCCAGGCACCAGAGCCAGTGGGCAGGCAGGTCTGCGAGCTGTTCTGCTGCAGAGGGAGATGGAGCACTTGGGCAGCAGTCAGCAGGGAAGAGGCACGAGAGAACAGGGGACAAGTAAGCCCCAGAACAGCCGATGCCAGTGGAGATGACCCAGTAGACAAGAGAGCTGACTCCCTGGGGGAGCAGAGGAGAACTACTCTACGAATGAGCCGAGCAGGGGAGCGGGGCGGAGGTCCTCTGCCCGTGAGGGACTGACTCCAGGGGGAAGCCAGGCCAGCTCATCCTGGGGATGCTCAGGAAGGCAGACGGTGTGGGTGTGATGCTGATGAATGAGTGGGCTGTGACCAAGTAACGGTAGCAGTGGTCAGACCAATTCTACTGCTGCTCAGACAATGGGAAGGGAAGATCCCTTACAGAGGGAAGAAACCACCCTGAACTCCAAGTTTCCTAATCATCTAAAAGAGATAGCATTTAACCCCAAAGAGCCAGTTTTAAATCAGAATTGTTTTTGACATGGGGCTTCCCTTGTGGCTCAATTGGTAAAGAATCTGCCTGCAATGTAGGAGACCTAGGTTTGATCCCTGGGTGGGGAGGATTCCCTGGAGGAGGGAAAGGCTACCCACTCCAGTGTTCTGGGCTGGGGAATTCCATGGACTGTACAGTCCATGGGGTTGCAGAGAGTTGGACACGACTGAGCGACTTTCACCGCTGCACTACATTTTTGACATCTTGCTGCCTTGTGCTGAACAGGAATGGGGACTCCAGAGCAACTTCAAATTGGTTATAAAACATAAAAGAATTTATAAAATATGAAAGAAGCACATCTGAGTTGTAAGGTACAAATTTCAACCCCAGGATATACAAATGTTAATATTCTTGTTCCTGTTTCCTCTTCAGTCATGATCTGTTCCGTGCACCTTAACTCAAGACTCAAAAGATACTTAACGAGCGAACGGTGACAGGGAATTCCCCAGTGGTCCAGTGGTCACGACCCTGAACTTCCACCACCACAGGCAGACCCCTGCTCAAGGAACTAAGATCCCATTAGCCACACAGTACACACCCCCCACAAAAGAAGCTATAGACAAAATGAATGGGCATGACTGTGTTCCAGTAAAGTTTATTCAAAAGAAAACAAACAGTGACAGTAAGAACAGGAGTAACGACACATAAACCCCTGCCATGCCCTGTGCCAAACGCTGTAACGCACCTGACTCACTGGATCAGCACAGCAGACCTCTGAAGGAAGCACGGCTACCATTTTTCCCCTTTTCACAGATGATGAAGCTGCAAGGAGAGAAGTTACATAACTTGCCTGACAGTAAGTGGGAGACAGAATTCAAGCCCAGGTCTTGCTATCAAGAAACAGCAAAAACCCATATGTTAAAAGTAGTCATTTTAAGGTATCACATCAAGAACTCAGCCCCAGAACATCAGTGTGGATAACAATGGTTGATATGTATTAGAAACATAGAGATACTGATCTCTTCAGCTGGCAAAATGTCTCTACTTTCCCCAGGTTCAGCAGGTGGATAACACAAGCCCTTCGAGCTGGGGCTCAGGGGTTGCCACGGCCCATCCTCTGGGATGTCATCAGCTACTAACAGCAACTGTATAATCGAGGGAGAAGCAGAAAGAAGGCTGAATGAAGCATGCTCTGTTCCAAGCATCCAGTTGACTTAGACGCCACAGTGCTTATGACATGTTACCATAGAGTATTACCACAACTATCATAAATTATTTGATAATTTAGACAGTATCAGAAAATAAACATTGAGTTGATACACTGCATACTTCCAACAGTCTACCATCATCACATTTTTATTAATTTCACCTTCATCTGAATAAACACACTATTTTAAGCCCACCATCAAAAATATAAGATATCTTTGTAAATTTTTTTAATATTTAAATTAAATAAAATGTAGCTGAACCAGAAAAAAAAAAAAAATGTGTGATAAACCACCAGCTGGGACACAGCCTCAGTCCCAGCATCTCCTCCCCGAGGCCACCCGCCTCCAGGACAGCCAACGCCCACCCCTCTCCCAGACAGCCATGCTAGGGCGCTCACACGACGGTGCCCACCCTGTTCCCTCTGCCCGGAAATCCTCCCCAGGTAGTGGACACACTGCGGCCCTGCCCACACCCCAACCGCTCAGTGTATTGAGGGCCAGAGACCTCAGCTAACCCTAGGGCATCATGCCCCCTGTTCACTGGCACCGGCTGACCAACATGGAAAAAGGCTGAGAGAGACTTCAGAGACACGTCTACCAATTGCTATATGAGGGACATGGTCTGAACCCTAAACCAAACAAATCATATATTTTTAAAGGTGTGACTTTCAAAGGCAGTTGACTATCTGAACACTGGATATTTGATGATACAAGGAATTACTGTTAATCCTTTGGTATAATAAAGATGGAGCGTGTATAAATATCCTGATGCATAACACGGTGTCTGGGGGTTGCTTTACCGTAACACGGATGGGGGGCTGGTGGGGACGAGCACAGAGGAAGCCAGGCCGGCCCTTAGCGGCGACTGCTGAAGCCGACTGAGGGCACGCCGGGCTCGAGGCACCCTCCTCTCTATTTGTGTCTATTTTCCACAGAAAGCAGAACCGTGAAAGCAGGTGAGCGAGTTAGACATACCACAGGAAGGACGACCAGATAGTGACGAATCAGCCCACGCAGTAAACTTTCACTTTCATCTGCTTAAACATTACTTGGAAGAGAACTTTGGAATTAACATATATCATTAGAATAAAAAATGCAGTGAAAAGTTATTAAATGCATTTTGAGATAAACAGAGCTGAAACACATGGAAGTGAATTGATGTGCATTTCTTTCATGACGTCATTATGAAGGCAGGTAAATAAAACAGTCAAATTCCATCCGAAAGGGCATGCCCCTGAAATGGTAAGTGTAGACCCTGGCTGTTCCGTGAGTTAGTACAAAAGCAGTCAGTAAAACCTGTGGAAGGTTGAGTGTTACATGTATGACCTCAATTAATTCTCCCAAAAGTCCAGGGACACCGACCTCCTCACTGCATGTAGGCAGTTAGAGATTCACGAACCAAAGCTGGTAGTTGATCCCACCTGGAGGCACACCTGAGCCAGCTTATGCCACAGCCTGAGGAATAAGCCCTTCCTCCAAAGCAGCGCCCGGGGCGCTGGCATCACCACCACGCTGTGCCTTGCTGTAGCGCTGGCAAAGCCAAGTGCACTTGGGCAAAAAGTCCTGACGCCGGTTACATTTTCAGTCGCCCGACGGCTAACACGTGTGACACCGCTGGGCTGCCCTCCTGCTGGTCACAGCTCTGCATGAACTTGTACACGCCTCCCCCAAGGTGCTCGTGATTCACGACACCAGTGACAAGCTAGTCTGGTCAGCACGCACCCCGGTGAGGCTGTGTCCATCCTGGGGATAAGGCTGTGCAAGAATCAAACTCATCTTCTAGACCCTGCTGAACACGATGGCCAAATCAGCAGCCATCTTTTCAGACTGTCACGAAAAACACAGCAAAACATAAAAACTATCAACTGAAAAATTAAAAAAAACATAATTGTTAGTAAAACCCACAATTTCAAAATTTCCTTTCACAGGACAAAGCTTCGATTAAAACTATAAACAGAGAGGAGGATGATAAGGAACCCCCAAACTAAACTAACATAAAAGTCAAACTCATTTTTAGGTAGCAGCACGTGAAAATAATTCATCTGAGTTGCCAAAGGAAGGAAACAGGATTCACAGCTTAAAAGGATGATCCCTTCCTCCAACTCTGCAACAGGGGAAATAAAGAGGAAGAAAACACCCTCCAAGCCACCACTGACCTTCCCCAAGTCTGCAACCGCATGGCTATGTTTTAGACTGGGTGGAGTGGAGAGTAAATAAACACAGCTGCTATTTTTAGCACGCTTTTCCTGGACACTCTGAAATTTCCAAGTCACAAACTATTGCTTGCTATCATTTAAAGTCGATTTTTACTCAATTCATAGAAGATGTCTCAGAATCAGGAGGAGACATATATAAGCTCCTACACAAAGCTGACTTATTTTAGAAAATAATTCATTACACAGAATGTATTATATGTTCATAAAACCAACTAGAAAGAATGCTTAAAATATTTTCCACTGAATATACTCAAAAGAATAAACCTTATGAAATTCTGTAGCATATTAATTCCTGGAATTGATACAACAGATTTTTAATTTTTAAAACTCAAACCTTCCTACAGTTTTGAAAATGAACTTCTTTGCAAATTTGAACAGTACAACAAACCTATGCTGAACATGTAAGCTACATATTACCCAACATAAACTTCTTTCCAGAACTTACATTCACAACACAACCAATGGTTTCTTGAAGACGCAAGCCATGTATCACCCAACGCAAACTTCTTTCAAAAATTTGCATTCACAATACAACCAACCGTGTCTCCCAACTCCACTTAAGAATAACGGATTGGACGTAAAAAGAACAAGTCAACTTGGATATTCCACCTCTTCCGTTATGTTAGAAGGAAAACCAGGGCCAGTTCAGCCCCTGGGCAGCAGACGCAACGCTGGAGACCCCTGCTCCTAAGAAGGCCACGAGAAAAGGTTTTATTTTAAAACTAGAAGGAATAAAAAGAAACCCTAAAACGTTTTCATATGTAACATGAATAGATTTGTCTTCATACCAACACAGTCGCAAAATATAACTTTAAAAGCCTGTTTTTTTTTTTCATGGAGATGTTCGTGCGTGCCCAGTCGGGTCCAACTCCTTTGCAACCCCATGGAGTGTAGCCCGCCAAACTCCCCTATCCATGGAATTTTCCAGGCAATAATACTGGAGCAGGTTGCTATTTCCTCCTCCAGGCGATCTCCCCCACCCAGGGATCGAGCCCGCTTCTCTTTCATCTCCTGCACTGGCACGTTGGTTCTTTACCAGCTGAGCCACCAGGGAAACCCTTTCCATGGAGGAAGGAGCCACACAAGGGAAAGGAGCTGGGCTCGCGTCAGTCAATGCGCAGCAGCCCAGCTACACACACGACTCTTGTCCCAAATGCCTTTCCCTGTGGGCCTGGGCTGTGTTCCTCAGAGCAGAAGATGATTAGCGGTGCCTGGCTGGGCCCAGAAAGTCATGGGCAATGATCGCAACCATCCCTTCATTTGCAAGGACCCCCTGCCATCTCCAGTCTCCTTCAAAGACTGGGGCGGGGGTCAGAACTAACTGGTTCCCCACACACTCACTGCCTGTACTCTGACGAGGCTTAAACTATAAGCGGATCCACAACAGCATAGTCTCCCTCTGAATCAATTTTTTTTCCCGATGCCTCTGAAAACACTTTGCATACAACTGATGGCATCATTGGAAATTCACTTCCTGCACATAGAAGATTTTTTTAAAACTTTGAAAGAATAATACCTCTCATTCTCATTTTAAATACAAAATTAACTGGTTGTTTTCAAGAAAACGGAAATAAATCTAAATAGTGCACATAAAACAGAAAGGACACCACATTCTAAAAGAAAATTCCAGAAAAAAAGGCAGCTCCTTTGCTTTGATACTGCAGGTGAAATGGAGTCCTGTTTCCCGACCTTCAACCTGCCCAGACTCCCAGGCTCCGGCTGATGATAGGAGGCGCGTGGTGCCGGAGGAGAGGGGCGGGGCGCAGGGGCGAGGAGCCCCCACCTCCCTCGGGCTCCATTCACATCACTGCCCGGGGCCACGCATACACACCATGGGGGTGCTGTCCCTGTCACGAACCAGAGGGCTGGGTCCGCACGTCCCATAAAACCAAAACAACCTTCAGAAGCATCCCGGGGAGCTTCCTGGAGTCTGCACGGCGTCCGGGACGCGGGCGGCCGGCCGGCGGCGACCTGCTCCCGGGGCGGCGGCGGCATCCAAAGCCCGCACCTGGGGAACGGGCCTCCTTCCAGGGGCGGGTCCCCACCAAGCGCGCCGGCTCACCAGGAAAGGCCTCCGGTGAGAACAGGCGTCCCCCTTTCTCCCAACAAAGGTGCGTTCTGACACGCGCACACGCTGCTCACACTGGCCCTCCGTGCTGACCAGGGGAACTCTGCGGTCTCCTCTCAGGACCTCTGTAAAGGTTAGGAGGGAAGGTCAGGGCCTGGCTCAGGCCGAGAGGACAGCTCTGCAGGCCGTGGGCGTGTGCCGGGCCTGGCCCGCAGGCTCTGACAAGGCCGGGCAGGGCCACAGAGAGAGCTGCAGGCTCCCGGGACACGGGGGACCGTCCCCCCCAGACTGGGCTGGGCCAGCTCCCTGGGCCCGGGCGCTGCCCCCTTCACAGGGCCCAGGGGGGCTTCCTGTCACGGCTCTGCATGACAGAGGCCTCCGTGGCCACAGCACTCTCCGAAAAGCCATCACTAAAGACGAAGTCTCTGAAGCTCCACACACACCTAAGGTGGCCTGGAGAAAGGATGCTTGCTCGCGGGCTCACTCAGGTGCGGCCAGAAGGGACCCGTCCTGCCAGAGCCTGCTGCCAAGTTCTAGAAAGGCCAACAGCCTGGGGACACAGGCCGCTTCTGTCCTCGCCCTGTGCTCGGCCACAGGCCCCGCCGGGACAAAAGCGTCCCAGCTCCCCGGCTGGGGGCGGCGTCTCCCACCCAAGCCTGCAGCGCCTCTGCCTGCTGAGCACCCCTGCGCAGCCCTCGGGCCTGCACAGAGGCAGGGAGCCCGCCGCACACCAGCACAGGCGTCCCTTGAGTCCCAAACTAGCAGGAGAGGACGCGGGTAGGGCCGCGCCCAGCTGCCCTCGGCGTCTTCCAGCGTCAGAGGAGGCAGGCGCCCAGCATCCCACCGCAGGCAGCGCCTGTCAGGGGCACCCAGGGCAGCTCCAAAGCTGCAGGGGTCACCCAGCCCAGGCAGAGGGTCGCTCCACCCTGCCTGATACTCTCCGGTGACAGCACGGTCTAGTGCGATCTGTGACACACACAGTAATAATAATAATTTCTTTCACAGAAGCAAGTTTCGGTGAGAAAGAAATCCACGCGATGATGGCAAATCATGGATCACAGAACGAGAGCTGCTGTCCTCATCTAAAGACGGTTAGAATCCAAATAGGAACCTCAAAGGAAAATAGTTTCTGCAAGTGGATTCTCCTTTTCAAAACGCGTAACATGCTTCTTCCTCTCTGGGTCACGGACAGCCCCGTTGCTGACTCCTAACACCTTTCCTTCAGGAGACAAATGTCTCTGAGCCGGACGCCAATTAAATTTTGCTTTGCCAACTTAAGTGAACCAAATGCCTGGCAAGTAGCAATTTAACTGGAGGTTGAGGGGAGAGGCAGATGAATACCGAGATACCCAGAACAATTCCCTCCAAACCATTTCAGAATGAAAATTAGAAAGCTATACTAGAGCCAAACCATTTTAATTCAATCAGCCTGTGTTCTTGCTATAGAAACCGTGCCCTTACTTAGCTTTAATAGTGATGTACCCACTCCAGTATTCTTGCCTGGAGAATCCTATGGACAGAGGAGGCTGGAGGGCTACAGTCCAAGGGATCGCCAAGAGTCAGATATGACTGAGCGACTAAGCCTATATCAGAACCTATCTTTTCTTCAAAAAAAAAAAAAAAAAAAAAGGTAAATGCAAGCATTTCTTTCTTAGGAAAGAAGAGCTTGCTATAACTTCTTAAGTTTTCTACCTCCTTAAAAAAAAAAAAAAAAAAAAAACTCTTTCATCCAGACTGACTCCTTGACCACAAAGGAAGGAGAATGGATGTGGCCCCGCACGCCAAGCTAAGGCGCTCCAGACGAGAGGTGTGGGCGGCCATGGGGCGTGAGCCGCCGGGTGACGGGGCGACAGGGACAGGTGTCGTGAGGACAGCTGTCTCCGGGGCTGGAGGGCAGCGGTGAGCCGGGGACATCACGGGGAGGCCCCCAGCGACGCTGCGTGGCTGCGGGCAGGGGTCAGGATGAGGCCCGACGGGGGAGGAAGCCCAGCGCCCGTGGGCCCCGAGGACCCGCCACGGAAGGTAAGGGCGGGAGTCAACGCTGAGGGGGGCCACGGAGCAGGGGGCACGGACACGCCTGCAGGTCTCAGCTAAAGACCGGAGAGGGAGGGGCTCGGAACCTGAGCGGGTCTACGTAACCATGGAGACACAGACGCACAGGAGTGGGAGTTCAAGGCGCTGGAGCAGAGGCTGGGACCTGGCCGCGGGGAGAAGGCAGCCCCCAGCACAGTGGAGGGGGCACCGGCTGGTGCATGCGTCCCAAGGACGAGGTCAGGGGCTTCCCTAAGAAGCACGGGGTAAGACGTATCCAAGGACAGGGGTGGGGAGGCGAGAGCAGGGCCACTCGCAGCTCATCCTGCCAACACGGGCCCATCGGTGGGCCGGCCTGTGGCCTCATCCCCACGGCTCATGCGGCCCCTCCCAGAAGCACACACAGCCCCCCACGTCCTGCAGGGTCTCTGGTCTGGGGGGCGGGGGGCAACAGCTTCCACATGGTCATGGAGGCAACAGGTGGCCTCCGAACGACCAGACAAGATGCTATTTCACCTTCCTGGGATGACTGGTAGGTCCCACTGAAATTTGGTGCAGAAATATTTTTTGCTAACTTCAAGGACGTCCAGATGCTCGGCCTTATCACCAGAAGCAGGGAAGCCGCTGGCTTATCTAAGCAGTATAGGAGCAGGGCACACACAGGACGTTCGCAGCATTACACGCGAGGCCCTTCACAGCTCAAAGGGAGCTCATCGGTGTCTCCACCGGCTGGACAGCCCACCACCTCAGGGAGCAGCTTCCCGAAGAGACCGTTCCAGGACCTGCTTCTGTTCTGTGTCCTGTGAATCCAGCAGGTGAAGAAGGCAGGGCCACTGTCCCAGCGGACACACACAAGTGTGAAGGTCCCCGGGTGGCGGGGGCAGGGGAGGCCAGGGCCACAGGGCAGGGACCTGGGGCCAGAGCCCAATCTTGCTAGCGCTTCACGTGACCTGTGCGATCTTTGCACACGTGGGTCAACTCTTGCACCTGTTAAACAGGACACACGAGAGCTGAGAGTGCAAACTGAGCTGGTGTTAACAGGGCCTAGTGCAGATAAAAGACCTATGCAAACGTGAGGTGTTATTAGCTTACACAGGAACTTTCCTGTTTTGTTTTGTTTTTAATTATGAAGTACCATTACCACCACTTTATGTTTCCATAACATCTCGCTTTACGGGTTTTAAAGTTATTTCCAAACATCAGGACAATCATGAAGTAAGTAGGTTAACACACAGCTTTATTTCAATGTATTGAGAATATAGTGAGATACAAAGAATTTCACTCATTTTCTTAAAAGTCAAAAATATGATCTAAAGTTCAGATTCGTTATCTTCAATGGGATACTCCCTACGAGAATAAAATAAAGTGCAATTTGTAATTCCATTAGTTAAAAATTGTGTTGTCTTTTTGAATCTATTGAAAAACACTGCAAATATATAAATAACTGCATTTAAATGATTGCTACCGTCTTAAGAGGCTTAAATTCTCTCTGAACTGTTACTTTGTCCAGAAAAAAATGGAAGTCATTATCTTTAGTACCACAGTCCCTGCTCAGGTCATAATGGACCCTTGCACAACTCTCGAGATGAAGACCTCACTAGCTCTGTCCTGGGCATGACTGTGCAGGCCAACCCACCAGCCCTGAGCGCTGAGAAGCAGCACAAGCGACTGGCTGGGGGTGAGGCACGAAGCCTGGGGTCACACGTTTCCACTTGAAACCGTGCGCAAACCAAAGCCAGAGTGAACAGATCAAAGTATGAAACCAAAACACGGTATTCAAATAAGGTGGAACTGGGAGTACTGAAAACACCACCGTAAACTACAGACGACGGGAGAGGTGAGAAATTCAACGCGACCTTCGAAACGGGGTGTACAGCGCGCCACGTCACTTCAGTCAGGTCCAGCTCTTTGCGACCCTGTGGGGCTCTCTCCACGGGACTCTCCAGGCAAGAACGCCGGAGGGGGTTGCCATGCCCTCCTCCAGGGGATCTTGCCGACCCAGGATCGCTTGTGTGTGTCCCTTACGTCTCCTGCACGGGGAGGTGGGCTCTTTGCCACTAGTACCACCTGGGAAGCCCTCAAAACACAACAGAGCCCTTCATTAGGGTTTCTGGGAGGGAGAGTGAACTGCGTGTAAACCAACAGGAGCACCACAGACCTTTCTCGTGCAAAGAACTGAACCGACAGTGAGACGGCAACAAGTGAATCCTGCAGATACACGGATCCTCTCGAAATCCGTCGGGGTTTCACCGACCACATCGGTCACTCAGAAAGTACTGACCCAGGCGTCACCTAAGAATCCGCACCTTCCTCAACACTGCCAGCCAAGAATCTGCACCTTCCGTGTGCAAAAGAGGGCACGGTGGAGTCCTCTCCGTGCCTGGAACATCCCATCGGGTGGAGGCACGAACCCCAAACCAGAGCCCCGGGCTCCCCATTCGCAGCCCCCGGGCCCACAGACCGGCGCCCTGAGCACCAGAACTGGGGTCTCCGTCCTGGGTCTGAGCCTCTGTAGAGAAACCCAGAAGCGCAGCCTCTGGCCTGACTGAGGCTCTTCTGTTGATGGTGTGAACAGAAGGCCACGGCGGCTCTGTTCAGATATGGGAGAGGAGCACATGCCCAGGCTAACCGCGCCCTCCACCCACGACGTATCTCCTGCTGCCAGGCAGACAGACACCGAGGTGCCCGCGCTGCCCCAGGACCCAGCTGCGTCTGCGGGCGCCGTCTGCATGGCTGGCCCTGTCTGTCCGCAAGCGCCATCCCCAGGGCCGGCACTGTCTGCCCGCGGGCGCTGTCTGCAGGGCTCCACGCTGCTCCAGTGGTCGCAGCCCCTGGCTAGTCCCTAGGCAGAACTCCCAGCCCCGCCGGGGGGAACTGGCCCCCACAGCTGGGTGACGGGGGCGTCACCCCAGCAGCCAGGGGCGCAGAGCGCGCGGACCTGACCGCACCTCCCCTCACACCTCTCTACTCCCCTTTGCCTCCCGGAAAGCACAGCCTCCTGAGAGGGGTGCTGTCTGGGCACAGCCGTGGGGGCCCGCAGGTTGGGTGGGGGCACAGGCCAGCCAAGACGCTGGTCCTGCAAGCCCCCCCGCCTCCCATCCCTGGCCTCACCGTGGCTGGTGAGGGCCTCCAGCCGGATGGCATCTCTTCAAGGTGCACGACGACAGCCTTCCCGGTCTGCATTCTGGTGTGGAAGAGGGTGGACACCCCCTCCCCCGGGGGATCACCTACAGACCCCACGGCCCCTGGGGCCCCAGGAACAGCAGACCTGGGTGTCACCAGGCACCCCTGGGTCAGGAGCTTGACCGCAGCCTGTGACTCTGGGCACGGCTTTGTCTGCGCCACCTCCCTCCTTACTTGAGCCTTGCTGTCTGGCCCAACCAGCAATGAACGGGATGCGGGATGAGCTCGCCAGGGTCAGGGAGCGGCCACGCAGAGGGACACCTCTCCACTGAGCAGGGGGCCGGCAGGGCCACCTGCCCACCTGCCTCACGGGTGTCACTCATCAATGGCACGTATTCTTGAGGGGGGGTGCAAAAGGAGCATTTAACGGTTTTAAAATACTCTTCAAACCCAATTTTCTGGGCTTCCCTGATGACTCAGTGGTAAAGAATCTGCCTGCCAGTGCAGGGGATGTGGGCTCGGGAAGATCCCACGTGCCGTGGAGCAACTAAGCCCGTGTGCCCCAACTACTGAACCTGCGCTCTCAGGCCAGGGAGCCGCGACTACTGAACCCACATGCGGCCACTGCTGAAGCCTTTGGGCCCTGAGCCTGTGCTCAGCAGCGAGAGAAGTCCCCGCGGTGAGCAGCCTGGGCCCTACACCAAGAGGAGCCACCCCGCGCTGCTACTGGAGGGGCCCCACCCACCAAAAACCCTAGGAAAGAGCCCTCAGGCAGCGACAGAGACCCAGCACAGCCAAAAACAAGGAAGATTTTAAAAACAAAAAAGGCAATACTTTCTTCCCTTACAGAGAAGATGGGTAAGATCTGGCTAATTCCACCAGAAGAAAGAAAACCCCTGTAATTCTTAGCCTGATAAATATTAGCGAGTTCTAAACTTTCACAGAAAGATTGTAGGCTTTTTTCCCCAAAGAAGGTTATAGCTCATTTCCACTTTCCCTCCTCATTTACAAATGAGTAAATAAAGCTACAATCAGAGGTGTGCTAATTAGGTAGACATACACGGGTCCCAACCACACTCAGGAGGGCTTGAGAACACCTCTCTGCTGCAGATCGTGGACCCTCCAGAGGAAGGGGTCTCCAAAGACTAAGGCTTCTCACATCGCATCTCTTCCTCAGGGCCCACTGAGGGCAAGGGGACTCAAGCTTCTCTTCTGGAATATCCACGCACGTTAGTTTGGAAGAGGGAAAAGACTGACCTACACGGACAAGCATGAAGGGCAGTGGTCAGCTGACAGGGCGGTCAAGTCCCAAAGAGAGCACATCATCAAGTCATGAAGGCCACAGATTCGTAACACTGATCTCTTCACATCACTGCTCTGCAGTCAACAAATGAGAGTTTGCAGATGTTTGGGGAGTTCGGTGGCCATTTCTCCTGACCACAAGGAAGAGGCTACAGCCTTCAGGAAGGAGGCCTTCGCCCAAAGGTCACCCAGCCCCACTCTTGGCCCACCACCGTGCATCACTGAAGCGTCACCAGCAGAAATTAGCCGCACAGACACACAACTGTCTTCAAGGTTCGACGTACAATCTTCCACCAACAAACAGCGTTTTTACTACGTGTTGCCCCCTGGGGTGGTTAAAGGAAACGCGAGACCTCATTTCAGCAAAGTTTGAAATATGCAGTCGGCTCTCTCTAGAAACAGTGACCATGCCTCAGTCAAATGCATTCTTTCAAAAAACAGTCTCCCTGCAGAGGTTCTTCTTCCATAACACAGAATGCCGGGGTACTCAGAGCTCTCCTCTTGCGAGTGATGTCAAAGGGCCTAGAAAGGAACCAGGAGACAGGAGCTGCACGGTGATGATCAGTCCAGGTAGACGGAGGCTCCAAGGAAGGAACCCTGGGTCTTTCTGGCACTGATGCAACCTACGCCTTTATCTGGATCCAAAGTACATTCACAGGGTACAGTGATTGGCACGCAGGGCAGACCGTCATTTTCACATGTAAGTTGGTTTTTCCAGATTTGACCTGACGAAGCAGAGTATCATCAGTGTGTTCTATATTCCCTCGGAAAAAGGCAGCTCAACTCCTTGAAGAAGAAGCTCCGCTGAGGCAGCTGAAGGCTCGACCCCACCCCTGCTCCCCACCAGCCACTGGACCACCAACTGCCTGTCACCGGCACGATTCTGGGGCTGCTTGCTCGCTCGTACCTAACAGAGCCCGAGAGTCCAAGACCCAACACAGGAGAAAGGATCCAGCGTTTCTTAACCCTGGCCACACTCTAAAATCTCCCAGGGTGCCTTAGGAAAACCCTGGAAATTCTGATTTAATTGTTTTGGAGTGGATCTGCACATTAGCATGTTTTAGAATCCTGGTTAATTCAGTGTCCTAAGAATTCCAGCGGGACCCATTTGAAAAGCTAGTGCTTTCCCAACCTGAAGGAACATTTTGACAGGACAAGATATTAATAAATGCCAGCAGAGCCAAAACTCTGCTGACCACCTGTAACCCCAGGTAGGTTGCTCTTTGGTGGTCAACCCCAAACTCTCGCTTTCGTCTATGACCTTGGATAACTTATTTCTGTTGGTTCACTGCTTTTGAGATCAAAAGTGCTCTCGAGAAAACTCTTACACGGAACAGGTGCTCCACAGATGAGCGCTTCTCCAGGTTTTGCGCGAATAGCACGGTTTCGTATATCAAACCTGTCGAGCGCACCCGAAGGCATGGAAACACGCAGAATCACACCAAGGCAATCATCAAAACCCGCAGCGACCACAACAGCGCAGTACAACAGCGCAGGAGGACAGCAGTGCCCGAGCGGCTGCCCCCTTCCCCAGGCCCAGCTCCCGGTTTGTTCCCAACGCAGCTCGGGAAGGATCCCACCTGAGTGCTGTTTCTCAGTGGGTTCCCGCCTGCCCTCCATGGCATCACACAGCTCGGGAAGGATTCCACCGAGCGCTGCTTCTCAGCAGGCACCCACCTGCCCTCCACGGCATCACGCAGCTCAGGCTTCCGCCAGGTCACGCCACAGCCTGAGTGACCCTCCGCAGCCAAAAGCTGGTTTCCACGTTTATCAACAAGACAGCCAGAGACTATGAAAGGCACCATCCTAAATAGTGCGGGGTGAAGCAACCTATATGTATTTGACTTTGATCAATATTCACAATTGTGCAAACCAACTTATTTGTTGATTTGCAGAAAATCAACCACCAGAAAAATTTAGAGGCATATACAGTTCATCGGATTTTCACAAAATGGAACCTTCACTCTCAGACCCAGCAACCAAACAACTGACGGCCAGAAGCCCCTGGGGTCCCGCCTGCCAGTCGTGAGCCTTAAACGGGACCATTATGACGACTTCCAGGCTTTTCAGGTGGCTCAGGGTTAAAGAATCCCCCTGCCAAGGCAGAAGATGCAAGAGTTCGAAGCAAAGTTCAGTCCCTGGATGGGGAAGATCCCCTGGGGAAGGAAATGACAACCCACTCCAGGACTCTTGCCCGAAAATTCCCAGGGACGAAGAAGCATGGTAGGCTACAGTCTATGGTGTCACAGAGAGTCAGACACGACTGAGCGACTGAGCACGCACGCATTAAGACTTCCATCACACCACAAATGAGTTTGGCTGTCTCTGGACTCTACATAAATGCTACTGCTGCTAAGTCGCTTCAGTCGTGTGCAACTCTGTGCAACCCCATAGACGGCAGCCGACCAGGCTCCCCCGTCCCTGGGATGCTCCAGGCAAGAACACTGGAGTGGGGTGCCATTTCCTTGCATCCTTTTGCGTCTGGCCTCTTTCCTTCAACATTATCTCGAGGGGTGAGAGTGCAGTCATCGGCTCTTTCTGCCCTCCCTGTCTGTCTCTTTCTTCGTAGTTTTCCATGGTGTGATATGCTTATTTCACAGGACGAGCATCTGGGTTGGTTCCAGTTTGTGGCTGCTATGGCTAATGCTGCTACAAACATTCTTATACGTGTCTTTTGATACCCAAATGAACTAACCATCTGCTGGGTATACGCTAGTGAGAAAGACAGGGTGATATGAACAAACGAATAGGCGAACAGACCAACCTAACAAGACAGACTCAGAACAAACCCACACATATAAGTGTTTTGCTATATGACAACAGGCTGATGCAATGAAATGGGGGAAAATGGTATTTTCAAATAAATGGTGCTGGATAAATTAACTGCATGCTTATATGGAAAGAAAACTCTTGACCCCCACCCACCTCATACCATAAAAAAAATAAATTCCAGATAGATTGGAGATCTAAATTTGAAAAATAAATTTTCTAGAAGTTAAATAGATGAATATCTTCATGGTCTTAAATATCTTAAATAGAACACACCAAAAAAATGACAACCACAAAGGAAAATGCTGATAAACTGGATTTCACTAGAATTAAGAACTATTATTCATTAAGAGGGGCTTCCGTGGTGGCTCAGGTGGTAAAGAATCTGCCCGCAATGTGGGAGACCCAGGTTCAATCCCTGGACAATACGATCCCTGGAGAAGGGAATGGCAACCCACTCCAGTATTCTTGCCTGGAGAATTCCATGGACAGAGGAGCCTGGGAGGCTACAGTCCATGGGACTGCAACGGGTCAGACACTACTGAGCAACTGACATTCATTAAGAAGAATCCCTTAAGACAGTGAAAAGAAAAGTCACACACTAGAAGAAATGTTCAATATACATATGACACAAAAGGCACAGCCAGGAAATGTAAAGAAGCCCTACAAATCAATTCATTAAAATACAAAAACCCAATTTTTTAATATATGCAAAAGACTTGAATAGACGTTTTACAAAGCAAAATATACTAATGGCCAAGAAAACATGAAAAGTTACTCAACATCATTCGTCATCAGGGAAATGCAACCTAAAGGCCGGTGAACAAAAATTAACGCAAAATGGATCAGAGACCTAAATGGAAGACCTGACCCTATAAAACTCTTAGAGGAAAACACAGGCAAAATACTCTTTGCATAAATCCTAGTGATATCTTTTTTGATCCACCTCCTAGAGTGATGAAAAGTAAAGCAAATATAAACAAATAGGATATGATTAAACTTAAAAGGTTTTGCATAGCAAGGGAAACCATAAACAATAAAAAGATAACCCTCAGAACGGGACAAAGTATGCACATACAAAGCATCCCACAGGAACTAATCTCCAAAATATACAAACAGCTCATGCAGCTCAATACCAAAAAAACAAATAACCCAGTCAAAAAATGGGGGGAAGACCTATACAGACATTTCTCCAAAGGACACACAAATGGCCAACGAACACACAAAAAAATGCTCACCGTGTCTCATTATTAGAGAAAGGAATGCAATCACAACTGTAAGGAGGTATCGCCTCACACCAGTCAGAAAGGCCATTATCCAAAAATCTACAAACCATCCATGCCAGAATGGGTGTGGAGAAAAAGGAAGCCTCCTACACTGTTGGGGAGAATGTACATTGGTGCAGCCTCTATGGAGAGCAGGATGGAGGCTCCTCAAAAAAAAATTAAAACTAGAACCACCACATGACCCAGCAGCCCCACTCCTGGGCATACACCCAGAGAAAACCGTCATTCCAAAAGGCACATGCACCCCACTGATCACTGCAGCACTGTTTACAGCAGCCAGGACCTGGAAGCAGCCTGAACGTCCACCAACAGAGGAACGGACGGAGAAGATTTGCCACACATTTGCAATGGAACATTACTCAGCCACGCAAAGGAATGAAACAGCGCCATTTGTGCAGATGTGCAGAGACCTGGAGGCGTCATACAGTAACAGAGAGAAAAGCAAGCACCGTAAAAAATCGCTTGTACGTGGAATCTAGAAAAATGGTACAGGTGATCTTATTCACGAAGCAGAAACAGAGACACAGAGGTAGAGAACCAATTGATGGATGCCAAGGAGGGAAATGAGGGTGGGATGAATTGGGAGATTGGAAGTGACATACACACACCGCTATGAATACCACAGACACCCACTGAGGACCCATGGCACAGCACGGGCTCTCTGCTCAGTGCTCTGCAGTGACCCAGATGGGAAGGAAGTCTAAGAACAAGAGGAGATGCATGTATGATACACACAGAACTGACTGACACGGCTAGAGCAGCTACACTCCTACAAAAATTGAAATAAAGATTAATAACTAAAACTATCAAACCCTTCAGAAAAAAGAGTGAGTACCAGACTACAATATCCCTTTGAGGAATAGCTTCTAAAATAAAGTGTATTTATTTAAAAGATAATAAAGGGCATTGTGAGATACCATTGCATAACCATCACAGGTACAATTTAAAAACAGCAAAACCACTAACAATGCCAGGAACTAGGAGGCGTTCAGAGCAATCAGAACTCACATAACCCGATAGGCGTGTCAACTGATTTTGTCAGGAAAACCACATGGTAATATTTACTGAAGCGGAATATACACATATTCTATGACATAGCAACTCAACTTCCAATATCATTTTAAAGTACAGAAAATACATTTATGGGAATATACATAAGCCAGAGAAAGCCTTGAAAGAACCTGTAAATCTCTTTCAACAAACCACCAAAAACCCCAAAGACAAACACATCCTTTAAACCCATATTATATCAGGAATTCTATCAGCTCCAATATGAAAACCTCCAAATAATTCTATTCATATTTCATATAATCTATTAGCATGGATTAATAGAAATAAAAGCCTAAGCAACTCACTGTATTTCCTCCAAGAACAAACATTAAACCATTTTAACTATTAGAAAAATTACATCTCCTTATGCCCACAGGATATCAGAGCTTAGAAGGAAGATAAAAAAATCACAAGTAGCAGGGAACCATATGGAGAGAGTCACAGAGCTTGTGATTCTAATGGTAGCTGCAAACGAGGTCACTTATCCCTCCGTGGCCACACTAATTGGTCAAAAGCAACAGAAGCCTCCTCAGCAACCTCCATAAAAGCAGGCTGCCCCAGCCTGGGCACTTTCAGTTTAGAGCACAGACACCTGCTACCCATCAGTCTCTGACGAGACAGCACGCGAGCCGACCAGCACTACGCGGTTCGGCTTGCTCTCATCTCTCCTATTTATAAACAGAGCCTTCAGAGTATATGCATGCGCGAGTGCAGCATGTGTACACACACAGCTATCTATAGCAAAAAAACAAATTCTCAAAGGTAGCTGTTTGGAAGACCATATCTCGTGCTATTAATACTCACATACTGCAGTATTACATAACAAATTTTTTTCCAATTCTGTTATGCTAATATGCAAATAGATGAACTCAACCATAGCTAGAAGCTAAATGTACTGATCAGTATGGCCTTGTGTGTCTCTAACTACAAAAGAATTTTACATGATCTCTTTCTGCTCTAAAAATCCCATGAATCTACATTATTAATCACTTTTAAATCCAGCTGCTCAGTTTCCGGGGTGGTAATATCCACTATTCCCAAATCCGTATATTCACTGTACTCCAAGAAGATGCCTGAATACTGAATTCACAGCAAGGAAGGTGCTGAAGGCATATTCTGTAATTTTATAATTACTTGACAATTCCAAAACAATAGTAGGGACAGATGTCACCAGAAAAAAACTCACCTAAAAACAAATAGTTACTATTATCTGCTTTACCTTCCAGGACCCTAAAAACTGTAAGTCAAATTTGTAAAAGGAAAAAAAAAGGAAATGATTCCCTTCTATTAAGCTTTGAAATCCATCAAAGGAGAGCAGAGAGAACAAAACTCTGGTTTGCAGATCAGACACAACCCTGTGGTGAGGAGGACTGGACGATGGCTACGGCCTTTTATTGGTTAGTCCACGCTGGCTTCATCTCAAGATTCAGCCACAAGAGGTCCAGCTGTTTTAATTAAAAATCAGCCGTATATTTTAGGACTGGTAGAAATGACTGATTGAGGAACCCGAACAGCTTGGACAAACAGGAAAACAAGGGAAAAGTCAAGTCTACATTACAGAAGAGGAAGGGGAAAGAGGGTGAAAAAGCAGGCAGAGCATGCGCCTCCAAGTCCATCGCGTGGTCTGGGCGTCGGCTCAGCCCCGCAAGCTCGTCATCTTGCCTGGAAATCCTCACAACTTGAGGAACAGGCTTCCTTGTGCGTAAAAAGGGACCAACAACCGCTCCCCGCACGATGAGGGGCGACTTGCGCGAGACGAGTGAGGGTCCTGGTGCCTCACCCTCACCAGTCCTTGAGTTGCAGGGAAAGGTTGCATGGCAGGTAGAAATGCAATGAAAAGGTAGCATGCTCACGTCACGGTAGCAGCACGTGACGTCCTCACGTCACGGTAGCAGCACGTGACGTCCTCACGTCACGGTAGCAGCACGTGACGTCCTCACGTCACGGTAGCAGCATGTGACACAATACGCTGAGGGAGTCAAGGTTCTGCCCATGCAACGCTGCCTGTCAGTACGCTGTATTCTTTCTGCATTTTCTTTTTTATTATTAATGCTTTACAGCAAGCACTTTCAATGAATACCTTTGAACAACCCAATAAAAATGGCGATGAAAGTTTAAGTAATTTAGTTCTTTAACAAAAACCAAAAATATCAACGAAACCAAATACCAAAAACTGTATTTAAATGCCTTAACAAACGGTAAAGCTCTCCCGCCATGCTTTTTAAACTCTGTGAGCAGAACGTAAGACCAAAGAAAATTTCAAAGATCTTATTTCAGGGGCACAAAAGGAACAGATCGTTTACATTAACATCTTGCAGAACAGTTCTGGAACCAACCAAATTCCTGGATCCAACTTAAATGAAGGCACTTCCATTCCATTCGCTTGTTTCCAAAATTATGTATATGAAATAAACTTATTTGAAATACATAGCCCACGGAGTTTTATATTCCAATCAAAACCAGGTGGAGCTACATCTAAACAACATCTTCATCCAACTCCCAAGGTAAGTCACGTCATTTGTGCCCACTTATTCACCCATGCACACGTTCGCTGAAAAATATATACTTAAATACGTGCTTTCCACAAGACATTAAACTAAATGTCTTCATAAACTCAAGTGAATAAGGTGAGGTGACCCATACATAAAGCATCAGCATACAGGCAGAGGGCAGATGGGAAGCAGAGAAGGAAACAGTCCATCTAGAGTGATGGGTGACCGAGCCAAGCCCTAGGGAAGAATTAGAGCTGAGAAGGGAGAGGCCAGAGCAGGCTAGTTCAGGCACAGAGCGCTGTTTCCTGGGGCTTTAACACGGCTGTTGCAAAGGGCTCCTGAGAAGCAGATAAGGAGGGCGGCCACCTTATTTACCATCCAAGCTGGGACCCCTTTGAGAGCGGAAGGAGGCACTCTTAACAACTTCATCAGGACAAAAGGTGTAAAATCCACACTGTCCTGGGCAAACCAAGACACGTGGGAGCTTGTCTCGATAAAACTAATGTCCAGCGCCCTCCAACGTTTGAAGTGGAGCTTCTTAGGTATGTGCTCCGTTATAATGATGTATCAAGATTTCCAAAGGCACCGAAACAGAAGTTACTCGTGAAGCATCTTGAGGATAAGTCTGCGAAGTTTATTGGGGTACATTCTTTCTATCTCAACATATAAAGCTTTCAAAATGGAGATGGCAGTGTTGGTGATCTCCATTTCAAAGGAAGCCAAATGAGTTTGCGCATCTCAGGATCAACTCTAAGCAACAGAAACTAACAATCAGAAAAACAAACATATGGGGGGACTGCTTACTGAGTGTTTATTACTGGCCACATGCTTCTCTGAATATTTCACGTACATCATCTCATTCAATCTCCATGACAACAGTTCGGGGGGAATTTCTTTATCTCTATTTTAGAGATGGATTAGGTAGACACACAGACTTAAATATCTTGCCCAAGGCCAACAGGAAGAGGGAGCCAGAATCTGATCCAAGCACCGAACTTCGCACCCTCTAGTTTCCCGCCAGTATTCTGCCCCCCAAATAATGTGGACATTCAATGTGCGTCCTGAGGACAGATCAAGACCCTCGGGATACAGGCGTACCTTGGAGATATTCTGAGTTTGTTCCAGACCACCTCAATAAAGTGAATATCACAATAAAGAGAGTTACAGGAATCTTTTGGTTCCCAGCGCATACAGAAGCTATGTTTATGCTATACTGTAGACTATTAAGTGGGCAAAAGCATTGTGTCTTAAAAAATATGTACATACCTTCATTTTAAAATACGTTATTGGTTTAAAAACAAAAGCTTAACCATCATCTGAGCCCTCAGTGAGCTGTAATCTTTTTGCTGGTGGAGGGTCTTGCCTCAGCGTTGATGGCCAAAGGCTAGGGTGGCTGTGGCAATGTCTTAAAACAAGACACAATGCAGTTTGCCACATCAATTGACTCTCCCTTTCATGAACAATTTCTCGGTAGCATACAATGCTGTTGGATAATATTTTACCCACACAGAACTTCTTTCAAAATTGCATTCACTCTTCTCAAACTCTGTTGCTGCTTTATCAGCTAAGTTTATGTGATACTCTAAGTCCTTTGTCATTTCAACAACCTTCACAGCATCTTCACTGGGACTAGATTCCATTTTAAGAAACTACTTTCTCTGCTCATCCATAAGAAGCAACTCCACATCCATTCAAGTTTGATCATGAGATTTCAGCAATTCAGACTCCATTTCTAATTCCAGTTCTCTTGCTGTTTCTACCACATCTGCAATTCCTTTCTCCACTGAAGTCTTGAACCCTGCAAAGTCTTCCCTGAGGGTTCCAATCAACTTCCTCCAAACTCCTGTTAATGTTGGTATTTGAACCCATGAATCCCATAAATCATGAGTGTCCTTCATGACATCTAGAATGGTGAATCTTTTCCAGAAGGTTTTCTGTTGACTTTGCCCAGATCCATCAAGAGGGATCACTCTCTATGGCAGCAATAGCCTTAGGAAATGCATTTCGTAAACAATAAGGCTTGAGGGCTGAAGTTACTCCTTGGTCTCTGGGCTGCAGGATGGATGTTGTGTTGACAAGTGTGGAACATGAATCTGACTGCACATCTCCCGCAGAGGTCTTGGGTAACCAGATGCGTTGTCAATAAACAGTCATGTTTAGAAAGGAATCTTTTCTCCTGAGCAGTAGGTCTCAACAGTGGACATAAAATATTCAGTAAACGGTGTTAGAAGCAGACGTACTGTCATCCAAGCTTTGTTATTCCATTTACAGGCAGGAGATTCAGCATCATCCTTAAGGGCCCCAGGACGTCAGGAATGGTAAATGAGCACTGGCTTCAACACAGAGTCACCAGCGGCATTAGCCCTTAGTAAGAGTCGGCCTGTCCTTTGAAACTCTGAAGCCAGGCAATGACTTCTCTCTAGCGATGACAGTCCCAGAGGACATCTTCTTCTAATACACAGCTGTTTCATCCACTGAACATCTGTGGCTTAGTGTATCCACCTGCTTGAATTACCTGAGCTGGATCTTTGGGAGAACTTGCTGCTGCTCCTTATACTCTGAGGCCACAGAGACGGCGTCTTTCCCTACACCTCAGGGCTTCAACCTTTTCTCCGGCAGCTTCCTCACCTCTCTCAGCCTTCCCAGAACTGAAGAGCGTTAGGATCCTTCTCTGGATGTGGCTCTGCATTAAGGGGATGTGGTGGCTGGTTGGATTTTCTCTCTGGACCACTCAGACCTTCTCCACACCAGCAAGAAGGCTGTTTCACTTTATCCTTCATGTGTTCACCGAGGCAGCCCTTCTAATTTCCTTCAAGAACTTTTCCTTTGCATTCATTCACAACTTGAGTGCACCGGGCTTACCTGTTGGCTTGTCTGGGCTTTTTGATATGCCTTTCTCACTAAGCTGAATCATTTCCAGCTTTTGATTTAGGGTGCGAGATGTGTGACTCTGCCTTTCAGTTGAACCATTAGCGGACACTGCAGGCCTACTAACCGGCCTAACGTCAGTCTTGCTGTGTCTCAGGGAAGAGAGAAGCCCAAGGGGAGGGAGAGAGAAGAGTCAGGACACACACACACACACACAGCCCACACACAGAACACACACACAACACGGGTTAGGTTCACCATCTAATGTGGGCGCAGAGTGCGATGCCCCAAAACAATTACAACGGCAACATCAAAAACCACTGCTCACCGATCACCGCGGCAAATATAATAATAATGAATCTTTTAAACTACTGTGAGAATTACCAAAATGGGACACAGAGACACAAAATGAGCAAATGCGGTTGGAAAAACGGCACTGAAAGACTTGCTGGACACAGGGCTGCCAGAAACCTTCAAACTGTAAGAAGTGCCCTGCCCGTGACGCGCCATCAAGCGAAGCACAGCAAAAGCTGGTCTGCCTGTCCAGCCCGCTGAGACTCCCACCTAGAACAGGTCTGGCCTAAGTCCCCTGCCGCGGGACCCCGCACCAGAGGCCGGCAAGGCGTCCCAGCCGCCCTGCTCTGCCCCTTGAGACAGGTGGGTGCCCGCGTCCTGCCAGCAGACTGGCCCGCTCACACAACTGGAGCTCAGTGCAAGTCACTCCATGCTCTGAGTCCCCTTAAGGGATGGAATTATTCTGACACAAGGGAAATAGGTCCTACTGACACCCCTCTGGGGGTTCTGACTTGGAGTCAGTACGCACACCCGTGTCAGGCACCACACCCTCGACTCACCGTTATCAACAGGAAGATGCTCGCCAGGCCGTGTGCACGGTTTAGATCCTGAGGCTGACTGGTAAAAATATCTGAATACGCCCTGTACACCAGCATCCATTCATTTGAAATAAAAAGAAAATAGCTAAACTCATCCGGAGGTCTGGTAGACAAGCAAATAATAACAGCCAAAAGTTACCATTAGTAAGGAACACAGCATCTCTTCTTGGATACAAAGGTGTAAGATAAGAGTCTGAAGGGAAAACGTGAATGTTCACACTCCACTTATACCTGCCTTTGGGCTACAGATAGCACTGCCCTATTGTGTCAAATTCTGAGGCAAGGGGAACTTGAGCATTAAAAAAAGCAAAAGCAAAAGCGAAAAAGAACAGTCTCGTTTAGACCCCTTGCAGAGCACAGAGAACTATAAAAGGAACTGAACAGATTCTGGGAGAGAGCATTCTAAGAAACTCACTTGAGAGGCCAAAAGCAGCAATTAAAGAAAACCAGACAGTTTCCTGTCGGTTGTGTCTCTGGACCTGGCGAGAAGCACCAGGTGGCCAGCACAAGTGTTTGGAGGCGAGGCTGGGAGACAGGGCAGGCAGGTAGCAGAGGGGGCAAGCAATTGTGAGTGTCTGAAAAGGAACACCCCCTGACGCCTTCTGAAACTGAACTCTGAACCGCGCTAGAGGCTCTGAGTGGCTGAGCCAGGCGCGCCGCCTCCCAGCAGTCAGGGAGCCGGGCCAGGCTCATCGGACAAGGGGAGGCTCACTGATTGGCCATCAGATGGTTCTGACCTAAACGACCCCGGCGGCCTGTCTACAGACAAACCCACCTTGTGACTCAGTTACTGTGGGCTGAATGTTCATGACACACCCACAGGCTTGCTGGGTGGTGCTGTCTCCCCCAGCAGTCTCTCCCGCTCCTGGGGGCCCCCATTCAGACAAAAAAAAAAAACTCTAAAATCAAATGGAGATACTACTTTTTCAGATGAAATTCAGAAAACAGGGTTACTGAGTGCTGGCTTTCTAGGCAGAACGGAGAAATATAGCCCAGGTTTTGCCTGCACAGAGTCTAGTTTATTTAAACCATAAGGTACATTTTAAATATTTTCTTTAAATATGCATAATAGATGTGAAAAGCCTTCCCACGCTGGGGGCTCGGCATCAAGCTGTGGGGAATCCATGTTCGCGCAAAGTTAGTGTGAGTTTCTCCTACACACCGTGACACTCTAATGGGGCAACCAGCGATACGAGGGGAGCTGCACTGCCTCCTGGACAAGGCCAAAGCTTTGGACCCAGTGAAACCGGAGGCTCTGGACTAGACGGCTGGCTGGCTACGCTATCTGTCAACTTCTTCTGACAGCAGAAACTGACATTCCTTCCTCCCCTGCAGAATCCCCCACATTTAAAGGGGAAAAATCAAGTCTGGTGTTCCCAAACCAATACTACCTTAACTACACAAAACAGGTAACACCGCCAGCGTAACCTGCAGCCATGCCCACAGAGTCCAACAGTCAGTGCCAGCACCGCGGGCAGGCAGCGACCCCCGAACGCGGGTTTCCTCCAGCCCCCATGGTGGGAGCAAGACCAGGCCACAGAATGCAGCTGGACACTCCTCATGTGTTTTGCCCATATGAATAGTGTTTCAGAAACAGTGGCTGCTATCATCACTTTTAAATACCTGAATAGTATAATGGCTACATTTCCAACTTATTTTTACCAATACCCTAATCAGTACCCGCTGTGGTCTGAGGACAGGGCAGGAGAAGGCTTACAAAGAGACTGGGAGAACCGTGTGAGGCGACAGAATTGCTCCAGATCTGGGTTGTGGCAGCCGCTACATGAGCGTGTGATGGTCGAACTGCACGGGACTAGGCGGTAGTGAGAGTGAATTTTACTTTATGCAAATCAGCATGATTTTTGACGTGCCATCCAAAATATTTAATTAGTTTTGATTAAAGTAAACCACCCAAACTAATGGACATTTAAACTTCATTTATTTCAAAACTTAAAAAAAAAATCCAAGGCTTAAAATGCCACTTCATATTTTTAGATCAAACTCTAGAATTAAAGGATGGAGCTATTTGTTTAAAAAAAAAAAGAATGCCATCTGAACAATTAACCAAATTAATTGTTTCAAAATAAAGCGTGGATTGTAGTGAATGGTGTGATGAAATACGGAAAGAGAAAATGAAAGTGATGTTTTCGTTTACTAGACGACTTAGGATGACAAATATAATGACTTCTCCCCTAAAAATCTAGCAGTGCACCTTTGCAAAAAATCTAAAAAAGTGTAATATTATTTTCAACCAGCTAAGGAAAAGTAGAAAAGTCTGGTGATGAGTTCCATGATTTATTTTTCTTCACAAGGTACTTGAAAGGTCCTACCAGGCTGCTCACTCTGAATTTCCACCAACACTCTTATCATAAGCAAGGAGCTCTCTTAGTAGGAATCTGTGCATCTATTTTGGCATAAAATGTAGTTTTGTAACAATTTCTTTCTCAACACCATATTTACAAAACAGATGGAGTTCCAAAGAAATAATTTTAAATAAGGAATACCATTCTGGTCAGCCTTCAGCGGATTACTGCATATGTCCAGCACTCAGCAACAGTCCCCTCCACTGCCCACTGTTTATCCCATTTCCGCTGTTATTCCTCTCTCTGACTTGGGGGTCCCCACCTAAGAGGAAGGTCAAGACTGCAAGGCATTAGATGGAAGCCAGGAAGCAGGCACAGCCCAGCACTGCGACGAGCGCACCCAGCTGCACGCCTCTGCTCAGGAGTGAGCACCCAGACCCCCTGCCATTCCCTCAAGCCCCATCGTCGCCAGGCCCTCTAAGGTATCACTGCCTCTCCACTCCACCTGCCTGCATCCATCCTGCTGTTCTAGAGACCAAGGAGAGACCACCGCTGCTTCACACGGGCTCCTGCTGAGCTGCTTATTACCTGTTTAACAAAAGTGAAATGTAATTCCGCCATTCATGTGACAAAAACATCTGGGCACTATCTGCTGCTTTATGAGATTTGGTATTAAAGTAAAAGATCTCTTTAGTCTATTAGGCTGCCGTGTCTTTAGGAAAACGCCACGCTAAATTTCTAAAAGCTGGATCCTTCAAGACGCCAACTGAAAGGCAGTAGATACTGAGTAATTACCTGTTTAAATATAGCATACCCCTGCCCTCCAATCCAGGCTTGAGCAACTTTCAACACTACTTCCATAGTCTTAAAGGGTATTAAGAAAATGCACATTGAAAGTGGAGGCAAGAAAAAGGAGTCAATTGGGGAGACAGAGGACAATAAATAAGACAAGACTGGGAAATTCCAACCAGCCATTTTAGAAATTAAAAGAACTTAGAAAAAACATATACTTCCTTGCCATTTCTCCATTCATTCAGGAAGCAATATACTGAACCCCTAACTTCCTCACAATGTATGTCTAGGGATACACCTGAGAACAAGGGAACGGCTGCCCTCAACAGAAAGAAGAAAAATGATGAAGATACCTGGGTAAGTTTCAAAATTCCATTGATTTCTGAGTAATTAATCAGTTCCCCATGTGCTTCTAGAATCTTCAAGGAAAAAAGGTATCTACCAACAAGTTCTCAATTCCACATATCAGAAATGTTGGCAAACCATCCTTCCTAGTCTCCCATGAATGTAAAATTAAAACAGATGCTGCTATAATTAAATAAGTTACACTGTGAACCCCACTGCAGACACCAATAAAATGTGAATTTATTTTTTTTTTTTTAAGTGCAAACACAGGCCCTCCAAAAAAAATTGAGGCAGAGGCGTTAAGATGAGCTTGCACCTTCTCTGGAATTTCCACCTCAGACTTCATTACCACCACAAAGCAAAATCACCACAAGTTATCTAGTAACCAATAAAAACAGATATGACCCGTAACTCTGTCAATGGGACTGATTCCCACGCATGGCTGAGAGCAACTCCCACGGCAACATAAGTGGCAGAGTAAAAGAAAATACAAGTCACCAAGAGCTAGGTACGTGTGCAGCGATAGCCTGCTCTGCTTTCCTTAGTTCAACTCTAAACACCTCCTGCAGATGGTCCATGAACTTGACCTTTAAGCCCTTCAGCCCTGCCCTTTCTCAGAGGTGAACTGGGCAAAAGATGACAAAGCGAAAAGCAGTTTCACAACTGCCTGTTACATGGAATTGCAAGGTGCTGTATTTCACCAGATAAGTACAGAAGCTGATAGCGCCGTCGGACACTTGCACGCTCCTCAGAAGGTTCCTGTAGGTCCAGCTAAGTTTCAAACACCCCGAGTGCCAATCCTCTTCACGGGGGCCGGTCCTACCTTCCTTGCCACAGGAAGGGTGGGTGCAGGCCCATCACGGTGCTTTGGTGCTCGCTGTCCCCGTGACCTCTCGGTTTTCAGAAAGCAACCTTTTCGTATTTGCTCCAAACTTGAGCAGAAAGAGCTGGTCCTGCCTAAAGGCTCTGATCTGATCAGCTCATGGATCATTTATTTTTTTTCACTTCATGTCTCCAAAAATACGTTTACATTGCAGACCAAAACATAATGTAAGATGAAACCACCACAAACTCAGGAGTTCCTAGCATTACTCCTGGAGTTTAAGAGGCACCAAATGCTGACTTCCTTCTGCCAAATAACACCAGGCAAAAAGATATCAAAACAGCAAACCGCCCAAAAGAACTTCCACAGAACTGGAGGCCTGCCTGCTGCAGCAAGCAAAAGATTAAAACCCTGCAGGACTGTAATCTCCCAGAGCTTCTGACCCTAAGAAAGCTGAAAGGTGCCTGGACCTTCAGAAACCTACTCCATTTCTCTTAAGTTGACCAGGGATTTGTGCACCCTCTGAGTCTCACCGTTGGCAAGAGGCAACTTACAGACCCATCGGGAAAAAAACCCTACTGAAGAATCTCTGTTAGCTTGCCTTCGATTCTTAAGAAAATGTTTTCACATGATCACCAACTGTCTTTAACATACAATGGAGACCGGGCAAGGGGTCTGTTCCACCAGCCAAGGCTGCCCGCTGGCAGAGGGTGCCTGCCGGACAGGTACCGGGCCATCGCTGCAGGCGAGCCCTGCAGAGGTGACAGCCCCGAGTCCCGGGGGACTGAGCACAGCTCCCCTTGTACCCCTCTCCATCCTCCCCAAACGCCATACGCACCGGTCCCCGCTCTGCCGCCCGCAGCGCCGCCGGCGCAGCCCCGGTTCCCGGGAGCTGGGGGCTCCCCCTCCAGCCTCCCAGTCCTGCCGCCCGGGGAAGGACCCCCCCACCTCGGATGGCGGGGGGCGGGCGACGCGCGCCCCTCTCCCACCTACCTTGATGATGCTGCTCCGGCGGGGCAGGCCGCCTGGCTTGCTGTCCCTGGGGAGCGGGCAGGCGGCCGGGCCGGGGGCCGCGGCGAGCGCGGGGCCGACCCGGGCTTCGCCCCCGGGCGCGCCGAGGCTGCAGTCTCCGTTGGAGACCCCGGCGCTGTCACAGCGCGCCCGCCCGGGCCCGGGCCGCCCGCCGCCGCCGCCCTCCCCGGCCCCGGCCCGCAGGGCGCCCTTGGCCGCCAGGACCGGGCCCGGGGAGGAGGGCAGGGCCCCGCCGGCGGCCCCCCGGCCGCGCTCCGCCATGGGCGCCCCGCGACCCGCCAGCACAAAGCCGCGTCCCCGCGTCCCCGCGTCCCCGCCGCCCGGGCCGCGCGGCCCCTCCTCCGCCGCTCCGCCCGCCGCCGCCTCGGCCGCTTCTTCCGCTTCTTCTTTTTTTTTTTTTTTTTAATTTCGATGTGCTGTCGGCTTCGGGCTCGCCTTGCGCGCGGTCAGAGCCGCGGCGGCGGGACTATCGGAAGGTTCCTGCAGGGGGAGAAGAGAGACGCGGTCAGGCGGCCCGGGGCCCGGGGACACGCCCGGCACACGCGCCGCGGGCAGCGCGCGGCCCGGGGCGACGGGGGAAGGGGCACTGTCCGGGGACGGGGCGCCCTCCCGGGGACGGGGCGCTCTCCGGGGACTGGGCACCATCCAGGGGACGGGGCACCCACCGCGGGGGACCCACCCCGGGGGACCGGGCGCCCTCCATGGGACGGGGCACCCACCGCGGGGGACACGGGGCACCCACCGCGCGGGATCCACCCGGAGAACGGGGCGCCCTCCAGGGGACGGGGCACCCATCGCGAGGGACACCGGGCACCCACCGCGCGGGACCCACCGCGGGGAACCGGGCGCCCACCCCGGGGACGAGGCGCCCTCCTGGGGGGACGGGGCACCCGGAGCCGGCGCTGCACCCGGTACAGAAACACGACCGGCACACGCGCCGCCGCGGGCGCCAAAAACGCCGCGCGGCCCGGGGGGAAGGGGCGCCCCCCTCGGGCTCGGGGCAGCGGCGGGCGCCCCGACGCGCCCCGGCCACGCGGAGGCTCCTCCCGAGGCCCCCGCGGCCCCGGGCGGGCGGGGGTGTCTCCCCCGACCCCAACCCCACCGGAGGCTGGCGCGCGCCGGGCCCGCCGGGTACCCCCGGGGTCAGCGCAGGGCGGGCAGGGCGCCCGGGACCAGCCCGCCCCCCCGCCTCCTCGGGGCTCCGCGCCGCCCCCTTTGGGCCGCGGGGACCCTCCCCTCCCCGGACGCACCGCGGCCGCCCGGCTCCTGCTCCAGGTCGCCGCCGTCGCGGCCGCTCCCGCCGGGCCGGCTCATCGGGCCGCGGGGACCTCGCTGCCCAGCAGACGGCGACGGTGGGCGGCTGAGGGTCGACGAAGGCCCCCGGCCCCTCCGGAGCTCTGGCAACCGCCCGTCAGCCGCCGGCGCCCCGAGGGGCCACGAGCGCGCAGGCCACGGGCCTTCTCCTCGGGGCCCCCCCGCGGGCCAGACCCGCTGCGCGTGCAGAAACCAGCTAGGTTCTCCTGAACCGGGCATCTGTGAGCGGGGTCAACACGTGGCAAGGACGCTGGGGCCGGCGGAGGGGACAGCGAGAGGCGAGAAGCCGGGGACGCGGGCAGAGCCCGGCCCGGGCCCCCAGGGGTTCGTCACATCGTCCGCCCCCAAGCGCCCTCCCTGAGCCGGCCGCCAGGGATGCCCGCTGGTCCGCAGCCCGCGCCCGGGGTCAGCCTCCGCTTTGGGAGAAGAACCCTACTTGGATCGCTAAGCAGGCCCCTCCGGTTCTTCCTTCCTCCTCCCTCCTCCAGTATTTCAGGTCGAGTCAGCAGCGTGAACACCCCAATCTTGTCACTTTTTGTCGCCCCCCCCCCCCCCCCCCGCTGCGCGCCAACATTCCCCCACACCCCTGCTGTCCACCCTTGGAGCCAAACACGGCCCACATCCCTAGCTCGGCGCCCCCCTCTCCACCCCAGACGCCCTGCCCGCATCTTCCAGCCCTCTCCCGGCTTCTCCAGCGCGTGTGTTTCCTTTTCCGGGAATGCGCTTCCCGCAGGGCGCGAAGGAGAAACTGACCGTCCGCTGGGGGGTGAACTTAAAGACCTTGCTTTCATTAGCATGGTGTAGCCAACTGCCAAGGAGCCTCTGAGGAGGAAAGCAGCTTTCCATACATACACATCCCCACTTCCCTGCCTCTGAAGCAACTTCAGATACCTGTTATTTTTGGGGGGTGTTTGGGTTCTGATCTGGATTCCTGTTTTCGTAACCTATCAGACAGACTTTTATCCCTCTCTTGCAAATCTGGGCCTACGTGTGAACATCTAATGTCACATCAATGAACAACAGTGTTTGAATATTTTATTCAGTCCTATCCCTTTTCTTTCTTTCTGCCCTTTTTTCTAGTTTGGTTCCATTTTTTTTTTCCCGCCTTGTGATATGTTTGCAGGAAAATATATTCAAATAATTCAAATCAGGTTCTGAAGCTGTCTTATCAAATGTGTAGTCATAATAGCCTGTGAGTATGCTGTGGGGAGGAAAGGAAGAATGCTAGGCCTTTATCCTTAAAGTTTTCTAATTTTGATATTTTGAGTAAACACCTGAAGATATTTCCAACCTTTTCCTGCATTTATCAATCACCAGTAATGTGCTATGAGAGTCATATCTTTGCAACTCATACCACGAGTTTCCTATGGTGAGGGGGGCCATATAGACTGAAATCTACAGGGTGCTGTTTCTAAAACCTGATTCTCCTAATGCTTCCAAAATGAAGACCTATCCATCTCACTCTGGACTCCCAACAGGTCAAACCAGGGAGACGTCATTGAAATAGACTTGGCATTTAAATTAAAACGTTTCCCAAAGCATCTTGGCAGACCTGTGCCGAATGATGCCAGAAGCCCAGGGCCTGTGCCAGGTTCTTTTCTATCCCCCAAGCGCCGTCTTCCGCGAGCCGCTGGTCACACGCCTGCAGGTGTCGGAGGCGTGTTCCTGCGTCGCACACACAGCCAGGCTGGAGGCACATTCTTCGCAGGTGGTCACGGGAAGCGGCGAGTTCCCATCACACGCACCGTGCTCAGCCCCCAGCAGGCTTTTTTTAATAGCTAAACTCTGATTTTTTTTTCATCCCCAGCAGCACAGGAAGCAGTTGTTCCTCCTCCTTTCTGCTTGTTTCTCCACAGTTACTAAGTGATTACTTTCCACTTCTCCTATTCCATGAGCAGTGTTATTGAAAAAGAATTGTAAATATTTTGCCAAAATTCTCGCTGAGTGCTTTTATGGCATTGTAAAATTCATAGAAGTTCAAATTAGAAAAGGAGCCAAGATGTCATAGTCATCTCTCAGCAAATACTGTCTAATGGTCCCTTCCGATGACTCTTCAGAGTTGGGCAATAAGAGAGAGGCAAGACATCAGTAAAATGCTCATTCTGAATATGGTGTTTATGACAATTTGTTGTCTCTATATACCAATGGTAAGATGCTGATGAATCGTTCATAATGTTTAAAGTAAATATATACCTCTAAAAATCTCGTGGTTTGGGGGTTTGTTTTTTTTTTTTTTTTGTCATGCCATCAATTCATCTAAGTTTTCTTCAGATTTCAGTCTGCTTGGGCTTTTAATCATTGTTGTCACCCTTAACGGCGCGACATTCCATTTGTTTGTGTCTTAAATCCGATGCCTCAAACATGGGCTCTGCAGGCTCCCTGGTCGGTAAGAGCCTTCCTGCGGCCTCCCAAAATAACACTGACGCTGGTTGCTGACTTCTTGCCGTCACTGATACCCTTGTAGGATATGAATTCGTATCTAGTTTCCAGTTTGCAGCCTCTAACGTTACGACTCTAAATTTTTCTGACTCACTGAACACTTGGCCTTCAGATTATTTTTCCCTCAATGTGTGATGATAATTTCCATTTCTCAAACCTCTATCCCATTTTATTTCTGTATTTCTTTCAAGATGCAGTACAATTCTGAGCCTTCATATTTGACTGCTCCCCATATGTTTAATGTGAGCCTTAACCACAGCAGCAAGTAGAAGACCAAAATGCTTTAAGGAAATACCAGATTAAATCAGTGTACTGGTCCACACTGGCTACCTATTTGCTTCCTAAATTAATCCTAGATGTTGATTTGAATCTGTTATGGTCCTAAGGGTTGGGATTATGTGTATTTTATCATGCTTCTCAGCAAGAAATATGTAGCAACTGCCTTTCTTCCTCAGCACCCATGCGGCAGGTTAGACCTGCCAACAACTTTCATTTTCATATTCTCCCTCTCCTCTTACACTGAAGATCCCTCACCCATTTTGCTTGGATCCACCCTACATACGTATATAGCTGCCAAGAAGTTAGGCACTCAGGGAATTACATCACGATTTCCAGCCTCTGAGGAGCCACTGCGTGAATTCATCAAGTGGTTTTCGGTGCCTATTGAGTTAGGTGGCACTTTGAGGGAATCTATTAATTACCGGAGATTCAGTAAGATTATTTTCTTAGCAAAAGTAACAGTATGATTTGCTCTAAAAGTTACTGTCACCTGGTGCACTGCTTTTGTAAACGTTCATATGTGTGATTGTATTTCTGCTGTTATTTTATTGCAGGAATCATTGCAAGCTCAAGTGCTTGTAGGATCCAGGTAGATAATAAAGCTGGAAGGATTTGTTTCCTAATAGCACCATAATTTATAGTTTTCAGCAGTGACATATTTGCATGTCAAATACAGAGGAATCCTGACTCATCTTTGGTTGTCCAGTTTGTAAAAGTGCCTTGGTTTTAGGAAATATTTCACTTCCCTCCTAACTCAAGGAAAGATGGTGTGGATGACCAGGTGAGAGGCAGCATTATGGAGCCATGGGGACTCAGATACCCTGGTGAGGAGTCTTATTGCTGCCAAGAGGAAATCGTGGCTCAGTGCTACTCAGATCATCTAATCTTTTCAGAGAAACCATGAATCTAGAATAGAAAACTTGATATTGGGTTAGTGCCTTCTCTTAAGGACACCCACAAAACAAGGTCTCACGTAAGGTCTACGCAGAGGCTTATGTTTTCCTGCCCAGCTGCTAACTGCATGATAAGCAAAGTGTAACAAACGCCTCCCAGATTTGGCGTGTGTTTAGGTCTTGTAGATCTGAGTTCTAAGAACAGATTGTTTTCAGGAGTGGAGGAAGTCTGATGACCACATCATTTGCTGCATCCCAGTGTGGGATGGATGGCTCCCAACCTCTTCCCTTGGCATTCCCACTCACACAGTCCAGCCCCAGAACTAGTTCATCTCTGAAAGCTGAAACTCAGAAACACATCATCTCTGGGACTTCACTGGTGGTCCAGTGGTTAAGAATCTGCTTTCCAATGCAGGGATTGGATGCAGGTTTGATCCCTGGTCAAGGAACTAGACCAGGGCAGCTAAGCCTAAATGCCGACTATTTAGTCCGCTCGGTCTAGAGCCTGTGCCCCACAACTAGAGAAGCCCCTGTGCTACAACAAAGACCCCGTGCAGCCAAAAGAGAAAACAACCCATTTCTAACCAACAACTCTGCCCTTCCTTCCCCCAGACGCACCACCTGCCAGCCTCAGCAAGACCTGTATTCCCCAACCCGTCCCTCTCAAGTTCATCAGCACTCCTGTCTTTACCTCCTGACCAAGACTTTGAACCCAGTTCTCACCAGCAGCCCAGGCCATTCTACGCTTTGCATGAATCCAACCATGACTTTCCTTCTGCTTACCCCAGGCTGTCACCCTGCTGGAGGGGAAAAAAACCCCTAGCTCTGCCGACTGGACAGGTGTATACTTCCTGGGTTCAGTGGGCCTTTGGTGCTGTGAAAGCGGCACGTTCCTCTCTGCTAACCGCCTCCAATTTCCATTCTCCAAACTGCTCCTCTCCAAATCCCACTCACCCACTGCCCCTCCATCTCAGCAGGAGTCCTACAGTCCGATTTCACAGAGACAATAGGACACGTCAGGAAATAAACTGCTTTAACTTTTCCTCCACCCGGTTTATCCTTACCTAACCCACCACCCCATGTCTTAAGCTAACCTCACGTCACATCAGAAATGATCTATGAATGTCTTGTATCATTATTGGACTCTTCTGATATGACTTTTTTTTTTTTTTTTTGCAGGGGTGGCAGGGTACTAAAGGGTTTGGTAACCTTCCTTTGGGTGGAAGCTGGAGTGGGGCCTTCCCTGGGGCAGTGGCCAGTCTCAGTGTCCATCAGGTAAGGACAAGAATCAAAGTTTAGGAAGGCAGCCTTAGACCAAAGAGAGAGGAAATGCTTCCGGCCTTCTGGTCCACCTGCTCTTAGGTCTGGAGTCTCCAGTTTCCCTGGGTGTCCCAGGGCAGCGACCAGGAGCCAGGAAGGGAAGAGCTGCCTTCCTCAGAAACGCCCTAAGGCCAGAAATGCCGGCTCTAAAGAGAGGGATCTTCCTTGGCTCTTTGTGGTGGGTTCCCCCCACCTGCCAGTGAGGAGGGCTTAGGTATCATACCTCCTCCCAGCTCACCATCCTGGATACAGGAACAGATGGTCAGTTAAAGAAAGAGGCGCGGCTTCCGCCACCCCCACCCCAGTGTGATGGCCGCAGCACCAGTAAGGAGAGTCCGGGAGGAAAGGGGAAACCCCGAGGCAGAGGCGCGGCTTCTCTCTTTTCCAAACCTGGCGGCCTGGGGCTGCTGTCCTGTCTCTCCAGCCTTGTTCGGTCCGTGTCCTCATCCACTTCTCTCTCCGCTAGCTGCTTTCCTTCTGTATTTAAATACCAATGCCTTCCCCCCAAGTTTTCAGTTACCAGTCTGTGTAATTGACTTCCTTTCTCTTCTAGGGACACTGCCCTTCCAAAGGTCAAAACTGACATCCTAATTAACCAACCCAATGGCTACTTTTTAAATCTCCAGCTTTCTTGACCTTTGTGAAACAGTTGATGGTGCTGACTCTCCTCTCTTTCCCTGCTGAGATGCTGGGCCTGACTGGCCCGGGAATGTCACGCTCGACATGCCTTAGCTTTAGGCCCCTGAAAGTCGCACTGCACACACCTGTTCTCCCGTGCTGCGAGCTTCTTTCTAGAGCATCCCACTTCCACAGCAGCCTGCCTGAGTAACTCAGAACGGGCCTCAAGTCCTCGCATCCCCCGGCCCACTTAACTGTTAAGGAAGAGTTAAACATGTAAATCAATCCAGAAAGGTCTCTCAAACCATTTCCACCAGTGTGGCTGGTTTACGGTCTCATCACACTTGGCTTGGACTGTTGCAGCAGCCTCCTAATCCTGCCCGACTCTAGTCCCTCCCAGCTTCAATCCAGTTCTCAAACTACCATCAGAATTGTCCCTGGAGGGATCACTTCTCAACCTGAAAGTCTTCAGCAGGTTCCAATTCAAGACAAACTTCATTCTCTTTAGGCACCCACGACCCATATTAACCTTGCCCCTGGCTTCCATTCTGGAATCGCATCCTAACCAGATTTGCCTCCTCCAAACTAGTCACACTGACTACTTCCCCGAAAAGCTGTGCAGCCTCACCCTCTGTTGCTCGTGGTATTTGCTAGGTTTGGAATTCCTGTTTCCCTCCCTCCACTGGAAGACTTAAAGGCATCCTTCAAGAAACACAAATGTGTCCTCCTATGCTCGGATGTTCCCGACTCCAGAAGTCATAGTATGTTGCTCATCTTGGCTCTTAAAGCACTCAGCACAGTATAGGATTCACCTTTAGGCTTTTTGCACCAACCTAAAACCTGAACATAAATAGCTTCTCAATAAATTTGTTGCTTTTAATACACCTTTTTTTAAAATTCACCTTTGTCCTTCATATCTTTATAAAATCTTTTCTTTCTTCATAGGGCCTCTTTTTTATTAAATTTTTTTTTAATGTGGACCATTTTTAAAGTCTTTATTAAATTTGTTACAGTATTGCTTCTGTTGTTTGTGTTTTGGTTTTTTTGGCCACAGGCCATGTGGGAATCTCATCTTCCCAACCAGGGATTGAACCCTCACCCTCTGCTTTGGACGGCAAAGCCTTAATTAACCACTGGCCTGCCAGGGACGTCCCTTGAGGTCTCTTTCCTTGGATCTGCTGAGTATGTTATTCTCTGCCTTCTGACTTTTAGTCTTGTTTTTCCATATTATCTGTTACAAATAAAGGCGTCCACGAAGCTTTGATCTGTTAAACATGTGTATACTTCAAGGAAAGGACTGTACTTGATGCTATCGGGGGAGGCAGCTGAGAGTTTGGGGTCAGACGGAGGTTTATTTCCCTTATGCGTGTGTTACAGCTCCAATTTAAAAAGCAGTTTCAAAGAATCAATTAAAGGAGTCCTTCCAGCCCTGCCATGGGTCAGTAAAAATCCTGACCTAGCCCTGAGAGGTGCGACGCAGCAAAACCTGACAAGATGGAAAACATGAGCCCTCCAGCCTGGCACACTGCCCAACTCCTTTCTTAGTGAGTTAGAAAGTCCCACCGTTGGCAGTCACAACCCAGGAGAGAAGACGGAGGTCTCCAGAAGGCTGCTGTGAAGATGTATAAATAGGCTGGCAAAAGAAGGAAGACTCCCTGAACAGCATCCCCTCTCACACACGTAAGCAAAAAGTTAGCCAGGTGCCACCTTGGCCTTTTCTGCAGAGACACGTGGACACGACATGAGAGAGCAAAGAGTAAATCCTGTTACCCAGGAGGCGGCCGACAGGGCTCAGGACACACAACACCGCCCCCAAAACTCAGAAAACAGACAAGGAATCTGGGGCAAGTGCGAAGAGACTGAGAGCCACGCACGCCGTTTTGTGATCTGCCTGGGTGCACAGTAACACCTCAGAGGGGGCTTGGGGTGGGAGCAAGACTTGAGTGAACTGAGGCTGCAAGGAAGCGACAGACGGGCTTGTTGAACAGGGTTCAGAAGATCATTCTGGGGAAGCCAGGGCCCAAACTCAGACCCATCCAAGTCCCTCGCCTTGACTCCAGCTGCTGTGCAAATGCTTCTTGCCTTATCAAACCTTTGTTAAGACCTTAAAGGAAGGGAGCCTTAAATGATCTTTCATGTCATGTGATCATATAAACAGAGGACCTTGAGCTCAACGGGGACTAGCACAAGAGCAAGAGGAAGTGGGTACATCAGGGCCACGGGGAGCTCAGGCCCACGGAGAGGAAGTCCTGCTGTGCCACGAGGCCCAGGTCCTGCTCAGCGGAGGGCTCTGGGATTTCCTTTGCACAAGGACCTTAAGAACAGGGTAGGCAATTATCTATCAGGATGGTATGAACCGCTCTAGCCTGAAGGCAAAAGGTCTTATGAATGACTCCTTTGACCTGCTGACTCTGGGTGTTTAGTCACAGATTTTTTTTTTTAACTTTTTTTAAAAGTCAAATTAGATGTTGGGTGTTTTGTTTCTTTGGCTGTTTTTTGTTTGTTTTTTTCCGTTCGTGGTTGTCTTCATTTTAGTGGAATTACTATGGCATGTAATGTCATGTGTGAGCCCTCTTTCCCAAGCTACATATTTCTGACTAGAGAAGTGATTTTTCTATCATTTGCTCTCTTGAGATGGAACGCCTTTGCACTCATGTATTCCCATAGTCTGAGTTCAATTGTTGCACTGAATTTGTCCACTTTTCCTACTGTTTAAATTAGGTTCCCTGGTTTGTCTTTATCCCAGGACATTCTCTTCTCTGGGTAGTCTCCATTTAGTTAATTATAAAATGGTTCTTTCCCTGACATAGTAACTTCTTTGATGCTGAGGTCTTGATGTGTATGTAACAGGGGAAATTAAAGTGCCTAGTAGAGTACAATGTCAATGCAATTAGATAGAGTATGTGGAATAATTTGAAATTGCCTTCAATCTCCAGGTCCGATTATGGGCACCTTGGGTTTTTAACTCTAGGTTGTATCCAAAATAAAACATGTTATCACCATATTCTCCAGTGTCAAACTCAGGCTTATTGCCTCCATAAACACTTTGTACACTGATCCATCATCTCTGTGTTCTTTAATTCATCCATTCTCCCTGCAAAGACCAAATTAATCTACACTGACATTTCAGCCATAAAAATGAGCCCCACCATCTCTGCTCTGCCTCCTTTTTCCTTTTAAACACACAGCTTAAATCTTAAGTCTTTTATAAGCCCCTTTCTCCACCGTGGTGTATAAACATTTCGTTCCAACAGTCTACTGTTCTCACTCTTACTTGTAGGGAAATTCAAACCTTCTGTCTAGGGCAGGGTGTTAGGAAGCAGTCTGGTGAGTGACTCAGCTCCAGGCCGGAGATGCTTTGGCCGGGAGCTCCAGTCTGAACCCTAGCCATTTGGTCACTGCTTGTCGTAAGACAAATCCTTTAAACCGTAGGGATTTCATTATCCTCTTTGGTCATACAGGGAAGAAAACGGCTGCCCTGCCTCCGAACCTGCCCCCTGGGATGGGTGCAGACCAACACTGACAAGTTAAAGGAGGCCAGGAATGCTGATCAAAAAGTAGCAATTTGAGCTCACAAGCCATTTCCCCCAAAGGTCAATTAGACCCACAAGATTTCTCCAGCACACACAGGAAGTCTCAGCCTCATCTATATTTAATGTACTTCCCTTCTCACTGGTCCCCATAAAGGTGAGTTTGGGGTGTGAAAACCATTTACCAGTAAAAGTTTCCATGCCGCTACATTTCAGAGCCCCAGTCAATGGCCTCCTTTATTTTCACTTTGAATGTAATAAGTGTCTGCTCAATCACAAAACATGGATATTTGTTGAAACATACACACTCCATCCCCTTAACGACGTTGGCAACTGACTTCAACCTACATTATGTTGGCCTGGGGATTCCGAGACTACCCACTAACCCGCTGGTCAGCTCGCTGTGTGCTGTAAAACTCTTTAGTCTTTCCAGCGCGTCTCACAAGCTAATGATTCTTAAGAGAAAGAAACATAAAACCACGAGAGGACAGAAATCGTGTCCTTCTAAATTACAATCTGGTCAAGAGAAAACAGAGAGGCTAGCCCAGCGACCAGTGACTGTACTGGGGAAAACCATTTATCCATCCGGAAAGGTGGATGAGGAACGTGGCTACCAGGTTGGAAATGGGATTATTCCAATGCACCAAAATGAAAGAAAGCGTTAGTGGAATTGGAGGGTTCCTGGTGGGGCTGGCTCAAGAGCCCTGCTTGATTCTGGCCTGAGTAGAGGGCAGGGATGGGACACGTATGGGTTAGTGTCCCTGGGCAAATGCGCATCGTTTCAGGCCTCAGGGCAGGCCATGTGGGCATCTTGAGATGAGCAGGACATCTGAAAAGCAGCCTCTCAACCCTAATACAGGCCTAAACATATGTCCTTCGGGGGTGAGTAAACAGGTCCTGGGGTGGACCTGCTTGGAGATTCAAGTTTTATGGATTTGTTTCATCAAGACTCTGTCTCCAGGATCTGGAGGTAGGACTTCTGTGAGCAGGGTTCATTGGAAGGACTGATGCTGAAGCTGAAACTCCAATACTTTGGCCACGTCCTGTGAAGAACTGACTCATTGGAAAAGACCCTGATGCTGGGAAAGACTGAAGGCAGGAGGAGAAGGGGATGACAGAGGATGAGATGGGTGGATGGCCTCACCAACTCGATGGACATGAGTTTGGGTGGACTCTGGGAGTTGGTGATGGACAGGGAGGCCTGGCGTGCTGCAGTCCATGGGGTCGCAAAGAGTCAGACACAAATGAGCAACTGAACTGAGCTGAACCAAACTCCAGCCCTCACCATCACAGACATGCTGATACAGAGCTTCTATCATCCCCTCTTCCCTGGTGCATCAGACGGTACAGATCTGCCTGCAGTGCCGGAGGCCCAAGTTCCATCCCTGGGTTGGGAAGACTCCCTGGAGAAGGGAATGCTACCAGTCTACCCGCTCCAGTCTCCTTGCCTGGAGAATCCCATGGACAGAGGAGCCTGGCGGGCTGCAGTGCTTGTGGTCACAGAGAGTCAGGTATGACTGATGGACAGAGGAGCCTGGCGGGCTGCAGTCCTTGTGGTCACAGAGTCGGGTGTGACTGGGCAGCTAACAGGTTATACAGCTTCCCGGGTGGTGCTGGTGGTAAAGAACCGCCTGCCAGTGCTGGAGGCATAAGAGACTCAGGTTCAATCCCTGGCTCAGGAAGACCCTGGAGCAAGCCCTGCCCGTTCTGTGTGAGAGGCGGGGAGGCCGGGGGTCCCGGCCGCGGGAAGGGGCGAGGCGAGGGGCCCAGCTTACTTCGGCTCCTGCTGCGACTCGAGGCAGAAGTCCTGCTGAGGCCTGAGCCGAGCCTCATCGGTGGGACAGCTGACCGCAAGCTCCTCCAGCGCCTCTGAAGCAACGAAACAACGCTCGCCTTACGTGAAGGCGGCAAGAGGACTTTCAGCAGGGATTTCACCCTGCCGGGGGGCAGGAGCTAACCACAGGGCTTTCCCAGAGCTGCCGGCTCGAGGTGACGTGAAGTGAAAGGCACTCGCTCGTGTGCGAGTCTTTGCGACCCCATGGACTATACAGTCTGTGGAATTCTCCAGGCCAGAAGACTTGAGTGGGTAGCCTTTCCCTTCCCCAGGGGATCTTCCCAACCCAGGGATCGAACTCAGGTCTCCCACACTGCAGGTGGACTCTTTACCAGCTGAGCCACCAGGGAAGCCCTGGAAGAGGCTCTCATATAAATGATGGAATGGCTTATCTAGGAAATCCAACAAATCATCTGCAAGCAGCTGGTAAGAAAAATGAGTTCCGTAAAGTCTCAGGATACAAGGAACAAGCAGGACCAGCCACATAATTTGTAGCAGCCCATTGCAAAATGGAAACACAAGACCTTTTGCTCAGAAGTTACTAAGAGTTTCAGAACAGTAGCAGCACAGCATTAAGCTGAGCACAGGGTCCCCGAGAGTAGGACCCTGTAATACTGCATGCGTTGGAATGACCTTGAAGCCAGTCCTTGACTAAAGCAAAGCTGGCCAAGCACAAGGACAAACTCAGAGAAATTGCAGATTTCAGGACTAAAAAAATATAACAGTGTGTGGATAAAGAGAAACTATAGCTGAGAAATGGAAGGAATAAAGTAGAGCTGACAGACATAGGGCAAGTATTGAATCATGGGGCAAGGGATCATAAAGATTCTTTCTAGTCATACAATTTAATCATATACTGAGACAGAAAAATGAACTTAGTTAATGCAGAAAACAATAGAGTGAAATTTATGAAACCATATTCTCACACCACAACGTACCAATACAATTATAATTAAGTAGGAAAAATAAAATTTTGCAGAAACAAATCACACGGGAATTAAAATGTTAAATCCTGTATTAAATTACATAGAGGAAAGCTACAGCAGCAAAAGTATTTTTTAACACAGCAACCATATAAGCGCAACAAATACTTCCAATTAATAAGATGCTGACAAATGTCGTCAGAAAATGTATCTCCTTAAATATATATTAACAATAAAATGAGGGTAGAAACACCACGAATTAATTCTGTACCTAAAGAGCTTTAAAACAGAATAAGATAATGAACCAAACTAAAGTAGGAAAACGAAAAATACAACAGGAAGGTTTTAAATAAAGCAGGAATAATCACAGTAAACCAACAGAATAGGAGTTTGCATTTTGACACAGTGGACAAAATTGATAAATCATTGGCCTAATGAAAAGGAGAAATCACAAATTAGTGCAATCAGGGAGAAGACAACTAAAATAGCTAAAAGTTGTGTTGAGAAGCACTCAAGGTATTCATAGAATATGTGTCCCCCTTCTGCAGACGGAGACAGTGGTGGATAAAGGGGGACAGAGACAGAGGAAGCTGGACTCTCGGGCCTGTGCTAATAAAACTCATCTCAGCCCTTAAATTCGAGACGCTCTGGATGATCTGCAGCAGGGGAGTGAGGTCCGAGTGACCCACACTCCTGTGAACTGGACTAAGCAGAAGGATCTTCCTTCCTAGGAGTTTTGCTCAGACAGAGTGATGCAGAGATTTGAAGGCTCATTTTCTGAGGCCAAGGGTAATTCGTTTATTCCATGCCAGTTCACCGGGAGTGTGAATTTCTCTCATACTCTTACTTCCCGGTTGGGTTTCACACTACACCAAGCCCGGGGGGGACTGGGTGAGGGTGTGCAAATGTGTTCCAGTTTTGTGCTTGTTCACCCCGTGAGTCCATTGTGTTTTACGCTGGTCATGCCTTTGGAAGCAAACAAGCCTGGGGTTGAGCTCCAGTTTAATTCTGACTGCCTGGGTGACCTTGGAAAAAAGATGTCATCTCTCGAGGCCTCACCTTCCTCATCTATAAAGTGAGGCTTAACATAGTGTCTATTTTCTGGAGTTTCTGTGAGGGTGCAAAGAAGATAATGAACCCACTGCATTTCTGGTGTAGAGCAAATTTCCACTTAATGGCAGCTGTCATTTTTTGTTATGATTACACATCTTTGTGTAAAAGCAAATAAATAAGGAGTGTGATTAAGTCTGTAAAAATAAAACGGTCAAGAACACTGCTCTTGGCTATAAGTCTATGGCTAATTGATTTAATAATCATGTGCATATGATTTCTTACAAACATGTAACAAAAAACATATGCAGTAAGGAATAGGAAATATTGTTAATTCATGATATATGAATAGGAAAACTGAGATACGTATGACCCTGATACCTAACTGGAGAATTTTATAGCTTTTGAAGAATAAATAATCCCTTATGCTACTTAAATTATTCCCCAAATACATATTTTAAAGTATGATTTGTTTCCATAGAGAACAATATTTCCTAAGTAAATTTGTTGGGCCTTAGCAGGGCTAGAAAATCTCATTAATGAAACAAAAATGGAAAATCTTAGCAAACAAAATGTAATAGGTTTGAAAATTGTCCAATATGGAAAAAGCAGGATTTATTCCAAGAATGCAAAGTTGGTATATTATAGCAAAATATTTAATAAAAATTAATCATAAAAACAAGCAAAATATGCACAGTGGATTACTACCTTAGCAAAAGTCAAATACAAAAGCTAGCTTGCTATATTCCAGAAGAAAATAAATACAGGAAAAAAATGAAATTTTAAATTCTGTTTTGGTAAGTGAATGAAGCTATATTTAGAAAGTAGAAATAAACAAGTTATTAAAAAAATGAAAAAAGTCAATGATGTCAACTCAGAACAAATTGGCTTAAAATATGTAAAATACAGATAGAAAAATAAATATATAATAAATAAAGCAAAAATGAGGCACCTGCGAAGCCTAAAATTAGACAAGATAACAATATTTTTAAACTAATGAAAAGGTTTAATGAACTATAAAGTAAAAGTTCTCATGATATAAATATGTAGAACTTTATAAATTTATGGAACACATCATCTGTAAACATAGAAGTCATTAATACCAAGTACTATCTAAAGGTATCACTGTATTCTTGTTATATTTCAAGTTACTTTAAATTCTTAAAATAATTGTAAGAATCATGGGAATTAGGTATGAACTATTCAGGTCAGTTCAGTTCAGTCACTCAGTCGTGTCCAACTCTTTGTGACCATGGACTGCAGCACGCCAAGCCTCCCTGTCCATCACCAACTCCCGGAGCTTGTTCAAACTCATGTACATCAAGTCAGTAATGCCATCCAACCATCTCATCCTCTTTTGTCCCGTTCTCCCCCTGCCTTCAATCTTTCCCAGCATCAGGGTCTTTTCTAAGGAGTCAGTTCTTCGCATGAGGTGGCCAAAGTACTGGAGTTTCAGCTTCAGCATCTGTCCTTCCAATGAATATTCAGGACTGATTTCCTTTAGGATGGACTGGTTGGATCTCCATGCAGTCCAAGGGACTCTCAAGAGTCTTCTCCAACACCACATTTCTAAAGCATCAATTCTTCAGTGCTCAGCTTTCTTTATAGTCCAACTCTCACATCCATACATGGCCACTGGAAAAACCATAGCTTTGACTAGATGGACCTTTGTTGGCAAAGTAACGTCTCTGCTTTTTGATATGCTATCTAGGTTGGTCATAGCTTTTCTTCCAAGCAGCAAGCGTCTTTTAATTTCATGGCTGCAGTCCCCATCTGCAGTGATTTTGGAGCCCAAAGAAATAAAGTCTGTCACTGTTTCTATTGTTTCCCCATCTTTTTGCCATGAAGTGATGGGACCAGATGCCATGATCTTCGTCTCCTGAATGTTGAGCTTTAAGCCAATTTTTTCACTCTTTCACTTTCATCAAGAGACTCTTTAGTTCTTCTTCACTTTCTGCCATAAGGGTGGTGTCATCTGCATATCTGAGGTTATTGATATTTCTCCCAGCAATCTTGATACCAACTTGTGCTTTATCCAGCCCAGAGTTTGTCATGATGTGCTCTGCACAGCAGTTAAATAAGTAGGGTGACAATATACAGCCTTGACGTACTCCTTTCTCAATTTAGAACCAATCTGTTGTTACATGTCCAGTTATAACTGTTGCTTCTTGACCTGTATACAGATTTCTCAGAAGGCAGGTAAGGTGGTCTGGTATTCCCGTCTGTTTCAGAATTTTCCACAGTTTGTTGTGATCCACACAAAGTTTTTGGCATAGTCAATAAGGCAGAAATAGATGTTTTCCTGGACCTCACTCACTTTTTCAATGATCCAATGGATGTTAGCAATATGATCTCTGATTCCTCTTCCTTTTCTAAATCCAGCTTGAACATCTGGGAGTTCTCAGTTCACGTACTGTTGAAGCCTTGCTTGGAGAATTTTGAGCATTACTTTGCTAGCATGTAAGGTGAATACAATTGTGCAGTAGTTTGAACATTCCTTGGCAATGCCTTTTCTGGAATTAAAATGAAAATTGACCTTTTCCAGTTCTGTGGCCACTGCTGAGTTTTCCAAATTTGCTGGCATATTGAGTGCAGCACTTTCACAGCATCATCTTTTAAGATTTGATATAGCTCAACTGAAATTCCATCACCTCCACTAGCTTTGTTCGTAGTGATGCTTCCTAAGCCCCACTTGACTTCAGACTCCAGGATGTCTGGCTCTAGGTGAGTGATAACACCATCGTGGTTATCTAGGTCATGAAGATCTTTTTTGTATAGTTCTCTTGTGTATTCCTGCCATCTCTTCTTAGTATCTTCTGCTTCTTAGGTCCTTACTTTTTCTGTCCTCTACTGTGCCCATCTTTGCCTGAAATGTTCCCTTGGTATCTCTAATTTTCTTGAAGAGATCTCTAGTCTTTCCCATCCTATTGTTTTCCTCTATTTCTTTGCATTGATCACTGAGGAAGGCTTTCTTATCTCTCCTTGCTATTCTTTGGAACTCTGCACTCAAATGGGCATATCTTTTCTTTCCTCCTTTGCCTTTAGCTTCTCTTCTTTTCTCAGCTATTTGTAAGGCCTCCTCAGACAGTCATTTTTCTTTTTTGCATTTCTTTTTCTTGGGGATGGTCTTGATCCCTGCCTTCTATACAATGTCACAAACCTCTGTCCATAGTTCTTCAGGCACTCTGTCTATCAGATCTAATCCCTTGAATTTATTTGTCACTTCCACTGTATAATCGTAAGGGATTTGATTTAGGTCATACCTGAATGGTCTAGTGGTTTTCCCTACTTTCTTCAATTTAAGTCTGAATTTGGCAATAAGGAGTTCATGATCTGAACCACAGTCAGCTCCCAGTCTTGTTTTTGCTGACTGTGTAGAGCTTCTCCATCTTTGGCTGCAAAGAATACAATCAGTCTGATTTTGGTATTGACCATCTGGTGATGTCCATGAGTAGAATCTTCTCTTGTGTTGTTAGAAGAGGGGGTTTACTATGACCAGTGCTTTCTATTGACAAGACTCTGTTAGCCCTTGCCCTGCATCATTCTGTACTCTAAGGCCAAACTTGCCTTTACTTCAGTTATCTCTTTGACTTCCTACTTTTGCATTCCAGTCCCCTATGATGAAAAGGACATCTTTTTTTGGTGTTATTTGTAGACAGTCTTGTAAGTCTTCATAGAACCATTCAACTTCAGCTTCTTAGGCATTAGCAGTTGGGGCACAGACTTGGATTACTGTGATACTGAATGATTTTCTTCGAAAACCAACAGAGATCATTCTGTCATTTTTGAGATGGCACCCAAGAACTGCATTTAGGATTCTTTGGAACTATTTGCAAAATTAATTAAATAAATTGAAAATCCAGAAATAATTTAAAGGCATCAGACCAGTGTTATCCAAAAGAAATATTAATATAATGTGAACCACATATGTAATTTAACATTTCTAATAGCCACAGTTTGAATGTACAAAGTGACAGAGGAAATTTATTTTAATAATGTATAGGATCCAGAATATAAAAATCATTATTTCAACATATAAGCAATATAAAAATTATTAATGATATCCTTTGCATTCTTTTGTTCACATTAACCTTCAAGATCCAGTGCTTATTTTATATCTAAAGCACGTATCAGTTCAGACTAGCTATATTTCATGTGGCTAATGGCTCCTATTTTGGATAAGACAACATAGATAATGATAATATTTCACAAACTATATACATGTATATACATACCTATTTATATATGTGTATGTATTTATGTATACATATAAATAACATGCATATTTATAAATGACCTGGAAGAAAAAAGTGAATATAAGTTTGTCATCCCATTTGTGATGCTGTAACAAAATATTAAATACAGGTGGCTTATAAACAACAGAAATTTACTTCTCTGAGTTCTGCAGGCTGGGAGGTCCAAGATCAGGGTGCCAGCATGGCCTCTTTCCAATGAGAACCCAACTCCTGATTCATAGCCAGCATCTTCTTGCTGTGTCCTCCCATGGAGGAAGGGGTAGGGAGCTTTGTGGGATATTTTTTTATGAGGGCGCTAATCCCATTCATGAGGGCCCCACCCTGTTCACTTTAATCACCTGCTAAAGGCCCTGCATTATAACACTATCACACTGGTATCAGGATTTCCACGTGTGAATTTGGCAGGGTGGGGCGAGGGGGAGGAACAAATATTCAGACCTGAGCAACAGGTATTATCACTGTAGCCTTACTTATAAGGTCAATTCACTGGAAATATTGACATGGCACTCAACAGGGGCCAGGGTAAGAACACAGTGTGAAATCAATGAAGTAAAGTGCTCTGTAGCAAGTCTATAGACACGGCTGATGTCCCAGAGAATGAGACTGTAAAGTTGCGTGAAGTAAACAAAGGCTAAACAACACAACATGCACCGTTCCTCACAACTGTGTTGGAAAGAGTGTTTATGCAACAATAAAGAAAATACCTAATCGTGAGGAATGCAATATGAATACTGACATAAAAGTGCAGTGTGTGAGTATATTCAAAGCAGTTTTACATTAATCGTATTTGATGGATGTGAGGTCTCCTTTTCTCAGAAATGTAGTGCTGTTTATGAAGGAAGGAAGGGAAAGGTTGTGCTATATTGCAACATAACCACAATAGTTGCCAAATTTGGTTAAACAGTGCCGTTGCACCAGTGTCTGAATTAGGGACATTCAGTTGTATTTATTTATATTTCTCTTACATAATTTAAAATGCTGCCGAATAGTAATAGCTTTGTCTTTTTCACCTGGAGTTCCAGGAGAGAATTAAGCTTCCAGATCCTAAGACATCCATTCATAGTGTACAGTGGATTAACTTTTTTCCTCGTCATCTGGAATTGTGTTAGCTATGTGCCATCCTTGGGAGAATTGCCACTTTAATCATTTTCTGTGTTTTCTGCTTCAGAAAAGAAACTCTGGTAAATTTACTAAAAATTGTTGACTTGTTCACTTAAAATGGATGAGCTTTCGGGTGTATATATTATACTTCAAAAACATTGCTGTTGTTTAACTCGTTTGGCTATTGAAAGAGCAAGTGGTTTCCTTCGTTTCATTTTCTTCTCTTTGTTTAAAAACATTATAGGTGTACACATATTAAATGTATTCCTGTGACTCTCCATGTCATGTTTACCAGCTGGGACTCCTTTACTTGGTGTGTGTGGGGTTTGTACCATGACACTTAATCACCCCATTAACACGACTAGAAGGTATATTGATTTAAGCAAGTCTGAGACACTAAAATTAACCATTGAATATTTGCCTTTCAGGTGGCTATGAAAATTCTTATTTCCTTCGTCACTATATTTCTTAGTTCTTGGGGTCCAACTTTAATACTGACTAAATTAGGCCATTTTGCTGACATCTGTGGCTCTGCACGTCCATCATGCCATTCGAATTATTTCTTCAATGCAAAGTTTGTAATAAAGAAAAACTAGCAGAGGAGCTTCTGAGTATTTAGGTCCACATTATACTTTGTGGTTGCACGGCCTGTGGTCAGAATTTGTCAGTGGAGACTTCTGGACTTGAGGCGACCAGTCCTATGGTCCCATCTCCAGGCCAAACATTCCTCTCGATGCATTGTTTTGTTACTCCTACAGATTTTTATTAAGTTTTCAAAGCACGTACAGTGCTTACTGTGCTCTAGGCACTGTTTTAAATAAAGTGAAAGGTGCTCAGTTATGTCCAACTCTTTGTGACATGAGTCAGATTAGACAGTCCATGGGATTCTCCAGGCCAGAACACTGGAGTTTGTAGCCTTTCCCTTCTCCAGGGGATCTTCCCAACCCAGGGATGGAACCCAGGTCTCCCACACTGCAGATGGATTCTTTACCAGCTGAGCCACAAGGGAGTGTTTTAAGTAACAGATATGTATTAACCCATATAACCCCTGCATTGTGAATTAGAAGATCATTAAACACTATTACAGTCACTGTCATTTTACAGATAAGAAAATTGAGGCAAGAGAGGCTAAGTCACTTGTCCAAGACCACCCAGCTAGCAAGTGGTAGAACCAGGATTTGAACCTGGCTCTGGAGTTTGTCTACTCAACCACGGTGCTGTTCTGTCCCCCACTTCTCATCTGTTCTAGCTTCCCAGCATGACTCGAGGTCTGAGGTCCTGTCCAGGTGAAAGAGAGTCCCCAGGGCAGACGTCTGGAGACAGAGGTTCTGATGTTCGCACACCAACAGATGGTGGGCCCACAGGTTAGGAGGGATGTTCTCGATGTTGAACAACCCCAGTGCCCTCTGTGAAGTGTCTCCCCCCAGCCCTAGGTCACCAGCTGCTGAGTCTGTCACGCCACTAACAGCCCAGTCCTGGCCCCTTTGCTGAAGCTCAGACAATCACGACTTTCCCCTCTCATCTTCTTCTCCCTCTAAGTACTGTGGCGACTTTAAGAGGATAAGGGGTGTCAGAAGAGGGGATGATACACGAACTTCTGAATAATTCTGCTTGTATCAGTGCATAGGCCAGGCCACCATCAGCTCCTGGAGGCTGTCCCAGGAAGATTAATGATGATCCAAAATCAAACGGAAACACACCAAGGCCAAAGAGCAGTGAATCAAGCCCCCGATGAACGCACTCAGAAGGCCCGGCCTTGGCGCGCACATCAGACAGCAGTCAGTGCTGTGAGACACGCAGGAAAACTGGAGAGGAAGGGGTGGAGGGTGGTTGGCAGTGTCCATTCATGGAAAAGGCTTTATTCCTATCATCTCACACGAAATGCAAAGGCCCGCTGGGAAGAAACCGAGTGCACAGTTTATCAAGCTGTTGACAGCCCAGGACCCTTCGTTCTGGGTTCTACAGAATTCTGTCAAAAACTAAATGGAATCGCATTCAGACAGTCACTCCCTGGGATGGACACCCTGATAAACTGACTCTGAGATGGAGATTAGTGCCCAGGAGGTTTATCAGGAGTATTATGGGGACCAAGACCCGTAGAAAGGAAGGAAAGAAACCGGCCCCGGCAGAGGAAGGGGTTGGGCTGAGCTTGTAGTCACAATCGAGGCCCCAGCCAGCCCCACGGGGAGCTCTGGACTGAAGGTGCCCCGCAGAGCTGGCAAGGTGGGCACGCAGGGAGGCCAGGCCCTGCACCCTCCCACCGACCAGCTCCCAGATGGCGGCTGCCCCGGAAAGAGGGCATGACCTTGGCGGAGGCCGCTCCGCCCAGACAAGCGAGGTTCTGAAGAGGGTTTCAGGCTGTCTGCTGACCGTAGTCCTAGCAACCGAGGAAATGGGTCCTTGACCCCGAAGGCAGATCTGCATGCTGTGCAACGTCACCCACTCCGTTTCTTTATCAACACTTGCTGAGCATCAGCTGTGTGTTGGGCATTCAGCTCAGGACTGTGGGAATAGGACTAGAGATGAGATATATATATGATGCTAGTCCTTGAGGATTTTCCGATATCCAGAATAAGAAATCTTCACTCCATACCGAGAGTAAACCCAAAGCCTTCGATTTAAAAGGCACTAGGATTGAGTTTGTTTTTGTTTGGCTTCAAAGCCAATTTGTTTTCCCTTTCTCTATTTTGGAGGGGAGCTTCAAGAGTTCCTTTAGGAAGGATACAAATCTGTGTCCCTTGGAGCTCATTTAGACGGCTTGACTTTTTACTGAGATTAAAGAATCATGGGGAATTTTAGGCTTCAAAGAAACATTAGGGATTATATGGTATAACCTGTCTCCCAAAGTTGGAGATGTCCTTACTGCAGCATCTCTGACCGGTGGTAACTTGGCTTTACTTGCATACCTCCACGGAGAGAACTCACTGCCTAAAGAGGAGCCCCTTTCTACTGTTGGATAGCTTCCACTGTCACTCGCGGCCTCCACCCACTGATCCTAGTTCTGCCGTCTTGAGCAATGCCAGGTACCATAGTCCCTCAGGAATCGGAAGACACCTGCCCAGTTCACTACCTCCTCCAGGTTACACATGGGCACTTCTGGCTGTATGTCATAGGATCCCTCAGGAATCAGAAGACACCTGCCCAGTTCACTATCTCCTCCAGGTTACACATGCGCACTCCTGGCTGTATGCCATAGGATCCCTCAGGAATCAGAAGACACCTGCCCAGTTCACTATCTCCTCCAGGTTACACATGCGCACTCCTGGCTGTATGTCATAGGATCCCTCAGGAATCGGAAGACACCTGCCCAGTTCACTATCTCCTCCAGGTTACACATGCGCACTTCTGGCTGTATGTCATAGGATCCCTCAGGAATCAGAAGACACCTGCCCAGTTCACTATCTCCTCCAGGTTACACATGCGCACTCCTGGCTGTATGTCATAGGATCCCTCAGGAATCGGAAGACACCTGCCCAGTTCACTACCTCCTCCAGGTTACACATGCGCACTCCTGGCTGTATGTCATAGGATCCCTCAGGAATCGGAAGACACCTGCCCAGTTCACTACCTCCTCCAGGTTACACATGGGCACTTCTGGCTGTATGTCATAGGATCCCTCAGGAATCAGAAGACACCTGCCCAGTTCACTACCTCCTCCAGGTTACACATGCGCACTCCTGGCTGTATGCCATAGGATCCCTCAGGAATCAGAAGACACCTGCCCAGTTCACTATCTCCTCCAGGTTACACATGCGCACTTCTGGCTGTATGTCATAGGATCCCTCAGGAATCAGAAGACACCTGCCCAGTTCACTATCTCCTCCAGGTTACACATGCGCACTTCTGGCTGTATGTCATAGGATCCCTCAGGAATCAGAAGACACCTGCCCAGTTCACTATCTCCTCCAGGTTACACATGCGCACTTCTGGCTATATGTCATAGGATCCCTCAGGAATCAGAAGACACCTGCCCAGTTCACTATCTCCTCCAGGTTACACATGCGCACTTCTGGCTGTATGCCATAGGATCCTTTTAAGCACCTTCCTAGTATTTCTCCTCTGTGCTTTCCTCTATTACTCCTGGCCTTAGTTCAGATCTTAGCCTTATACTGTTGCTTCTCACAGGCTCTCAACTGCCCTCCCCAAAACCATGATATTAAAGGCCAGAATCATCTTTTGAAAACACAAACCTGGGACATCCCTGGTGATCCAGAGGTTAAGAATCTGCCTGCCAGTGCAGAGACACAGGTTCGACCCCTGCTCCGGGAAGGTCACACATGCCTTGGAGCAACCGAGCCCAGGCACCACGGCTACTGAAGCCCACAGCCTGCGCTCTGCAACAGAAGCCCACACACTGAAGAGCAGTCCCTGCTCACCACAACTAGGGAAAGCCTGCACAACAGTGAAGACTCCATGCAGCCAAAAATAAATAAAATGACGAAAAAAGAAAACCCCACACATCTACTAGTCACTCTCCACCCCACTCCAACTTACAGTTGTTTGAATCCAAGACCCCAGTCTCTAAGCACAAGTTGTTTGAATCCAAGACCCCAGCACAAAAGACCTTTCAAGGTGGGCTCCTGCCTGAGTTTTGGGGCTGAACTCCCACCACATCTAACGTCCACTCTATGCTCAAAACAGCCTCCTGTCTTCTTTCACATTGTCCCCTCTCCCTGCTCTGCCTGATCTGTCTTTCTCGTGAACTCCTATTTAATCCCAACATCCAGTTGAAAGCTCAGCTCCTCCAAGAAGGAAACACAGAGTGGTTCCCTTCTCTGCTTCTGCAGACCTGCCCAGCCCTCTCCTTAACCGTTCACCACCTTGTTAAGCAATTACCAGTGATTATCAGTGATTATCTAATTACCAATTAGAATGTAAGCCTTTGAGGGCCAAGAATTCTGTGTTACTCTTGCCATATGATAATTGCATACATAAGTAAATAAACGAGTGAGTAGAAAGTGAAAGGATATAAAATACTTTTTCAGAACCTTCATCTGCATAATAACTCCCCTCTGAATTGTGCTTCTCTTAAGATCTCTTAAGGGCATCTTCACTCTTTGAGTGAAGTGTACAATACGTTCTTGAACCTGAGACCAGAAATTTGCATTCCTCCTGCACAGTTCTATTTGTAGAGTTGTTGCCTGTCGTAACAAAGTCCTATCTTAATTCTGTTATGTGTTATGTTAACTAGCCCTGTCTCAGTTTTGTAATGGGTACCACTCTTATACCAGAAAAGGGATAACTGTATGTCTTTGAATAAATTACTGACAAAATTGATGACTAGAATTGGGCCAACAGCTCATAACTTCCCTCTAGCAGCTTCCTTCCAGATGCCATGACAGCAAGCTATAATACATCTGCTATAAAAAGTTCAATCATCTCCTTATCTTGGTACCATTGAAAAACTAGCCAAATCATAGATTTTTCTTCATGTATGGTCTATCATTAAAGTTCAGTATTTGTTTTAAAGAGGGGGTTCTAATGTGATTAGGGAAGCAAGTTAGGGACAATTTTCTTAGATTTTTCCAAAAGTATATTTCAAAAATCTTATCTTTGAGATAAGATTCTTGACCCCATGCTCAGCCCATACTGATGACATGAATCATAGTTTGATCCAATAAGGAAGAGAAAAAGACGATTCACTAACCCATTCCTGGTTCCTTCCTAAAGCCAGAGTGCATTCCTCCTCCCGTTTCATCTTAACCTTCATAAGCTTTGTCTTTTGCTTTACCCTTACTCTGAAAACATATGCCTTTGGGTATTTAATCCCTCCCTGCAACAAAATGGCATAGCCAGGTTACAGATTAAATCTTGCCCCCTTAATCAGTTTAGAGCATGTCTCTTACTCCAAGGCGAAAACACTTGTTGTCTTTAGTGGTTTAAAAGTGGGCTCCCTCCAGAAAGGTTCTGACTGTTCCTTCTGTTGTTAAGTGTATGCCAGGATCGCTGTACTAGAGCCTGCGTCTGTCGAATGGAAAAACAAGGTTCATTCGTAAGATCTAAGAGTTATATGGGGGTGGGAATAGATAAGCTGTGCTCACTTTTCCAATTTCAGTGTTGGAACCACAGTTGATGCTCCATAAAAAGTGGCTGAGGAGCTAAAAATAGCATGGCCCCACTGGTTTAAAATAGGGACCCTCAACCCTATCCTAGGTCTTTTAGAAAAGTTTCTGGCTCATTCACAATAGGAGTCAAAAAATGTTACACTCAATGGGAGAAATCTGTGAGTGAGGGTACGGAATATACAGAGGAATGAAATTTAGAGACTTCCAAATCCCACTGGAATGTGCAAATTAAGAGACATGAAATCCATCCCCATCATGGGTCTCATGAATGTTTTTCATTGACCTTTTCATCATGATAGAGTTTTTAAATCCACAAGGAAAGTTAAGATGTCAAGACACTAATACATTTTCATGTGTATTTTGACTTTGAATGAGACAATCTAACCTTGTTTTTTATTTTCTAAAAAAGCTGTTGATCTATTTGAAGGTTATTGTAACATTCAGCCCCCAGAAATCATTCCCACTGAGGTAAAAATGAGACTAAAGCAATTATTCATTAAATTAGAACATTTAAAGAAAACTCAGTGCTAGATTCAGATGACGCCAATACCTTGGTTGTTCAAATTATAGTCAACTTTTTCCAAATAAGCTGGTTAGGAATCTAAGAATGAGGCCGTAACCCATTGCCTTGCTGAAAAACGCTAGATAACGTCCCTCCAGCAGTAAGACATTCATGAAGTCCAAAGTACAGCATTACTCATTCCTCACTTCTGACTCAAATTTTCGCAAATAATCCTTCTTTAAATGTTGCTGCAATGGGAGATATAAAGAGCAAAGTTGTTTTAGCACAACCTTACTCTTGTTTTGTTCAGTTATGAACTGTGTTTAGCTTCACACTTTTGATCTTGTGCATTCTGGATGATATATTTGCACACACACAAGCATCTCTATATACATTAGAGATAGCCCTGCTATGACAGCTATGATTTAAAAATCCTCCATACAGCTACTCACAGAAATTTCTTTTACAGTAATCTATTATTTTCCACCATGGAAATACTTCATGCCATCAAAGAAAAATTTCATATAATATATGTTGTAATACCCTTTATTTGAGGGTATGACATTGCAGTTATGTATAAGGAAAAGCCAATGAAAAGTAAGTGTTTATATACAGTTAATTTTACTTTTGGAAATAAAAAGGGAAAATGGATTTACAAATGTCAGTGCTGTCAGGACATATCTCCCTAACAACAGTAAAAGAAAGAACACTTCCTGTCAGTCTAGTTCAAAGGTATTCATTTCTGGGAAATGTTTCTAAACCACTGTGGTCTGCTATGATTGGACCCTCCTCTGAGGTTCAGTGGAAACTGAATGTTATTTCACTCATCTTGGCCCTTAACTATAGCCCCTCTTAGATTCAAGCACGGAATATGAAGTCACCTGGGGATAGGCTTGAATCTCATCTTGGTCTTCCTCAACAAAAAGGAGCAACCTTCCACAAAAGGTTATTTTAAGGATTAATAAGCTAATGAATGCAAAGCATTCAGCCCAGGGCCAGGCACACAGTAAGAAATATAAAACCTATAGCTATTATTACGATTTGACCATTAATGTGGATTATAAACTCGCTGAAACATGGAAAGGTGAAGTGTCATGATGTTTGCAACTTACTTTCAAATGGTTCCAGGAAAGAAAAAAAGCGTTTTGTTTTATTTTTAATCCCTAACCAACCCTAACCCTAATCCCACGGGTACACCACATTTCATGAAACCTCACTGTCATAGCTGGTTCCCCAGCCGCTCTCTCCATGAGTCTGTTTTATCCACCACTTCATATTCTCACCTCACCAGCTCTCCAAACCTGTGACTCCATCCTCCAGCTCTTAATAATCTTCTGATGTGACTTCTGTTCTGATATCTGATTTAGTTTCTCTTTCCTTCTGGCTTGTGGTAAGTCTTTTTTCATGATTTTGTCAATTCCTTAACTTTTTTAACTTAAAATGCAACCGTTTAATGTATATTTGTGGTAAAATAGACAATTCAATCTATCCTGGAACACAGAGAGGAAAATAAATAAAGGTCGACCTCCTCTCCCTTCGTGGATCCACTTCTCAAAACAACCACTCTTCGTAGTCTAGCATGTATTCTCTCAGATAATTTTTCTATCCATGTTCAAGTTCAGTTCAGTTCAGTCACTCAGTCATTTCCAACTCTTTGTGACCCCATGAACCGCAGCACGTCAGGCCTCCCTGTCCATCACCAACTCCCAGAGTCCACCCAAACTCATGTCCATTGAGTTGGTGATGCCATCCAACCATCTCATCCTCTGTCGTCCCCTTCTCCTCCCACCTTCAATCTTTTCCAGCATCAAGGTCTTTTCAAATGAGTCAGCTCTTCGCATCAGGTGGCCAAAGTATTGGAGTTTCAGTTTCAGCATCAGTCCTTCCAATGAATATTCAGGACTGATTTCCATATTCAAGGATAGGTACATTTCTATTGTTAAAATTGTTTTATATATATATATGTCTTTTTTCTTATTACATTAGCTTGGACTTCTATAATGATGTAAATTACCAGTAATAACAAATAACCTTAAGTTATTTCTGACTTTCCCCCTTTCCTGTCATATTCCCATTTTAAATTATATTTCTTTTTATAGCCTCTGCCAAAATAAAGTCTTATTAGTGGGACTAGCCTAATTTCTCTACAGGTAAGAGAAATCGACCAATTAGACCCTTAACTCCTTAAAGCAAGAGCTACTCCTTACACTTTGCATTTCCTTCTGGACTTATTCATTCATTTGCTATCACCCCGTGTTCAGTAAAAGGACTAAATAAAAGTTACCTCCATCTGGAAGTGAAGTCAGTTTTGCTACAGACTAGTTCTGATGTACTAGAAGTGTGCCATGCCTGTTCTGCAAAATGCTGTTGGAGGCTGAAACCTGAAACTTAATAGCTTCTAGTAAAATATACTTCAAGCAAGTTTTGTCATTTTAGTCCTGCCGTGACTAACAATTAGGTGACCACATGCAATAATTTGCCTAAATAAAGGTGTCAAATGAAAAGCTAACAAGACCTGCTAACTCATTTTATTTATTTATTTTTTTGTAAAATCCAATAAAACCTATTGACACACCCATTTCTGGGGCTGGAGTTGAGATGAGCAGGAAGGATGATTGATGAAGGCGGGACATCTCTATAGTAACCACAGCGCATCCACACCAATATATTTTCCCTGCAAAGTCAGACAGTGAGCTGACCACACGGGCATAACACCCAGTCTGTTAAAACAATAGGAATAGGGTCTTCCTCAGGAGAAAACGGCAGCCACAGTCATTCAATTTCTGTATTTTGCTGTAAGAAGTTTGAGTGGATGGAGTCATTGAACTTTTTGTTATTGAGTCATGAGAGTACATTATGGAGTAAATTTTATCATATTGAATTATATTTTAAAAAGGCTGTTATAAAAAAATCCTAAGTATCCTAATGTATCTTGCTGTCATTTTTGTTCTTGTGGTAATGATGTCTTTTCAATTATTAGACTTGTGTATGAGAAAATTCGTACTCTTGGAAAACCACTGAAGTTTGTCAAATTAAAATGCAAAGAAAAAACTGATATTTTCTTTTAAGTGGTAAGTGATTAATTCCGGGTTTTTTAAGGTGGAAGAAATGAGTTTTCTCTTTGACAGTGATTAGCTTCATAGCATAGTGATGCTATGTAACATAACTGAAACACGGAATTTCAACCTTAATTTAACTTGCACGTTTTCTGTCCTCTGCATCCTGTGCTCAAAAAGAAATGACAGCCTAAAACCAGGTAAAACTTACAGTACTACATCAGAAGACTCTTTACGTTAGAAAGGAAACTGATTTCTTTGATCTGAGCTTAGGTTTAAAGTAATCGAATTGTCTGCAGAATTCAATTCTCTACTAGATTGATTATCTCAGCCTATTTTCAAAGTTGCCCCCCTAACAGTGTTTCTGCACCTATTTTTTCATTATTCAGTTCAGTTCAGTTCAGTTCAGTCTTTGCGACCCCATGAATCGCAGCACGCCAGGCCTCCCTGTCCATCACCATCTCCCGGAGTTCACTCAAACTCACGTCCATCGAGTCGGTGATGCCATCCAGCCATCTCATCCTCTGTCGTCCCCTTCTCCTCCTGCCCCCAATCCCTCCCAGCATCAGAGTCTTTTCCAATGAGTCAAGTCTTTGCATGAGGTGGCCAAAGTACTGGAGTTTCAGCTTTAGCATCCTTCCTTCCAAAGAACACCCAGGGCTGATCTCCTTTATATTATTACCCCTCTATAAACCTTTTTAGACAATTTTTCCCCTAATAGCCCCCTCTCTCATGAATTTTAATACTACAGTTACATTGTATATCTCTATACGTAACATAATCTATGCTTTATCCATAAAAAGGGTAGGTTTTTCACCAACAAAATCAATTTTTACTCCTTTGGGGCACTATCATCCCTGTTGAGAATGAAGTGAAGTCAAAGTCGCTCAGTCGTGTCCGACTCTTTGCAACCCCATGGAATATACAGTCCGTGGAATTCTCCAGGCCAGAATACTGGAGTGGGTTGCCTTTCCCTTCTTCAGCGGATCTTCCCGACCCAGGAATTGAACCGGGTCTCCTGCATTGCAGGTGGATTCTTTACCAACTGAGCCATCGGGGAAGCCTTTGGGAATGCGTGGCGTACCTTTCAAATTCATGTGTGTGTCTGAGTGGATGTATTTTACTTTCCTTCCCCTATACAGAATTCAGAATTCTTTCAGCAACTTAAATCTAACATTTACAAATTTAAGTAGATAAAATTTAATTTGTAAACTTAAGAAAAATTTGGAAAAATACATAAATATTTTTAGATATGGTAAGCTTGGATAAAACATCAGGAAGATTTCAAAATTATTTTTTTCTGAGAATATTCATTGACCTCAGCATTTGTTTATGCTATTAACTGGGGAAAAAGCAACATACAAAATTATATAAAGATAGTTTACAAATTTTTTAAAAATATAGACATACATGTATACAAATGATTGGAAAATATTCATTAAAATGTTAAAAGTTCCCCCTGGAGTGAAAGATTGTAGATGAGTGGATTTCTGTCTCAACCTTAAACATGTATTTCCAAGTTTTCTATTATGAGTTTGCATCACTATTATAGTTGAGGAAAAATGGTTATCAACAAAATATTTATTGAAATTAGCTCATACCAGGGAAAGATGGAATCATGTGTATTTTATAATACTTGAAGTAATGTATTTCTGTAGCCTTTGGGGAAAGGTTTTGGTTTTTTATTTACATGTCATAAATAATGGTACACAATTTCCAGTCCTTTATCTCCTTAGTTACTTCCTCAGCAAAAGCATTGACCCTTAACAAATGACAAATGGACAATGACCTAGGTCTTTAGAAACTATCCTTCTGTAGAATAAATTTTAATGTATTTCAAGGCTACAGGGGAATCATTCAGCAAGCAAACGTTTGCTGATGAGCTTTTAAAGAGAGTGAATCCCTAAGCAACAATAAGCCATTATGCACTTGATTTCAACAGAGCCTATTTAGGTAATGACTCAGATCTGAATATCAGCAACTTTGGGGGCTACCGAAGGAAAGATACTTCAAATATCATTTGAGTTACACAGTTCACAGAGTGCTCTTACTTGATGCTCCCAACAACCCTGAGTGTCACTTGATTATTATTTGTGGGTACACATGGGGCAAGTGAAAGAGTTGATATTCCAACCCAAGACTTTGACTTCAGGTTCTGCATTCTCCTTTCTTTGGACCATTCTTCCTTTCTAAATAAAAGCAGTGAGTACTTTAACAAGCAGGAGTAAAGTAACTAAAGCAATTAACCAGGACTTACAATCTTACCAAGAATGGTTTGCTATCTGTTCAGTTCAGTCGCTCAGTCATGTCTGATTCTTTGTGACCCCATGGACTGCAGCACGCCAGGCCTCCCTATCCATCACCAACTCCCGGAGCTTACTCAAACTCATGTCCATTGAGTTGGTGATGCCATCCAACCATCTCATCCTCTGTCGTCCCCTTCTCCTCCCACCTTCAATCTTTCCCAGCATCAGGGTCTTTTCAAATGAGTCAGCTCTTCGCATCAGGTGGCCAAAGTATTGGAGTTTCAGCTTCAGCATCAGTCCTTCCAATGAATATTCAGGACTGATTTCCTTTAGGACAGACTGGTTGGATCTCCTTCCTGTCCAAGGGACTCAATTAACCAGGACATACAACCTCACCAACACCAGCTTGCTGTAGAGCAGAGTTTAAACATACCCCCACTCACTCCCACACTCCTGTGGCCCTGCAGAAAGAGCCACTGGCGGCCCAGGGCTGGCCTGCAGCCCTGCAGGAAGGCTCCGCCCAGACCGCCATCACCAGGTTCTGCCTCAAAGCCTGGGTCCTCTCCTCCGGTACTTGCAGGATTTAGAGGAGGGAGCGAAAGGTGAAGGGATGAGACCACAGCGTTTCAGACGGCCAGGCAGGAAGCCTGCGCCCTGGTGGACTCCCTGAGTACTCTCAGCACCAGGCGTTCAGCAGGAAGCATGCAACAGCGCACGCCGTTCGTCTGGGCAATTCCAGGTCAGCCCCGCTCACCCACCCCCGCCTGCATACATTCAGAACACCAGCCCAAACACCAAACACCCCGGACTACACCTCTGCATGACGGAGCCACTCAATCTACATTGGGATGGAAAAGCAGCTTACATGTTAAAAATATATAGGACTTCCCTGCTGAGCCGATGGCTAAGAGTCCTCCTGTCAACTCAGGAGACGAGGGTTCGATCGCTGGTTGGGGAAGATTCCGCCTGCTGTGGGGCAACTCAGCCCGTGAGCCACAGCTGAAGGAGGAAACAGACAGAGCTGGACTCCCTCTTAGGCCAGGCTGCAAACATTAGGCTACACACATGGTCACCCTCCCAGTGGACTCTGAACTTTGGGCCCTGTGTCTACAGAAGCGGCCTACCAAGGGAAAACCAGAGCCCCGGATAGAAGAGCCTCAGGACTTGGACTTGGACTCTCCGTTGCCTAAAAGAACATGCTAATTATCTCTGTAACAGAACACAGTGGTAAATTCCATGATGTTTATGGGATATGACCACAGGGCTATTGATAAATGTCCACTGTTTATCTAGTCTTGTGACACATGAATCATGGGTTAACTTTGAGCATATCTCTCTTTTACCTCGTCCAGACTAGTTTCAAGGAATTCGGGGAGGTGGGTTTGGGCAAGTGCACTTAAGGTATATAAGGTTTTCACAAAAACGGGTCGGGGTCCTTGGCTAAGAGGAGACTCTGCCTTGGGCCCACCAGTGTGATAAACTGCACTCAACTATCTGCATTGTCCTTCTGAGTGAGTTTGTTTCCTGAACGCGTGGTTACAACACAAGCACTGAGCCCACGCTCTGGAGCCTGTGCTCCCCAACCAGAGAAGGCCGATTACCAGAAGCCTGAGCACCGCAGCAAAGAATAACCCCTGCTCAGTCGTGTCCAACTCTTTGCGACCCCGGGGACTGCAGCCCGCCAGGCTCCTCTGTCCATGGAATTTTCCAGGCAAGAATTTTGGAGTCAGTTGCCATTTCCTACTCCAGGGGATCTTCCTGACCCAGGGATGGAACCTGCATCTCTTGTGTCTCCTGCTTTGGCAGGCGGGTTCTTTACCATTGTGCCACCTGGGAAGCCCCATACCCTCACTAGAACTGGTAAAAGAAAAAAGATAGACAATTCCAAATGCTGATAAGGATGCAGAGAAATGGCAACTCTTAGACACTGACAGCCAGCAAGTAAAATGCCGCAGCTGCTTTGGAAAGTAATTTGGTAGCTTATTATATAGTTAAATGTTTCCCTATCCCATGATTTAGTCATTGGACTTCTGGGTATGTATCCCAGAGAAATGAAACCATGTATCTACCTCAATAAATGTGTGGAGACTTCCCAGGTGGCCCAGTGGTTCAGAACCGCCTGCCAAGGCGGGGCATGCAGGTTTGATTCCTGGTCTGGGAAGACTCCACATGCTGAGGAACAACTAAGCCCAGGAGTCCCAAGTACTGAGCCCACATACACACGTACTGAGACCCGTGCGTGCCTGGAGCCCGTGTTTCACAAGAAGGGAAGCCACTGCGAAGAGAAGTCCACGCGCCACACTAGAGCAAAACCCGTGTGCAGCAGCGGAGACCAGTGCTGGCAGAGATAAAGAAAGAAATGTACGTGGACGTGCACGGCAGCTTTGTTCATAACAGCCCCAGACTGAAAGCACCCGAGTGTGCATCACAGATGAGTGAACAAATTGCGGTATGGATTACTACTCTAATTTAAAAGGAGCTTCAGGAATGTAGATAAACCTACATAAATCATAAATAAATTACATAAATAATGCAGATAAATCTCAAAACCATTATGTGAATGATGCAAAAGAATATACACTGTAGAATTCCATTTATATAAAATTCTAAAACCTTCAGCCCTTATAGTCACAGGGATAGAAGTCAGGGCAGTGCATGCATAGGAGTGGGTGAGGGGAAGAAGCAGGGGTGTGCTGTCTGTCAAGAGGCGGGATGGGCCTGTACTGGGTGAGGGGGACATCCACATGACGAGTGTGTGCTGGAGAACAGGTGGACACATTCGCCACCTCATCAAACATGATACTTTAAGTCTGTGCACTTTATTAGAAGTAAATTATGCCTCAATGATTCAATTAATACCAAGTTTTAACACACGTGTTTTCTAAAAATAAAATGTACAGTACTCTGTAACTCAAAAACAACAAGAACATTCCTTTCACAGAAGCTACTGATTAAAGTCTATGAGTCTTTCTGTCTGTGCACATATAAGGATATAAAGTGAGGAAGTGAAGTCACTCAGTCGTGTCCGACTCTTTGTGACCCCATGGACGGAGGCGCCTAGGCTCCGTCCATGGGATGGAGATCCTAAAGGATCTCACCTAATCAAGATTTCATTGCTTGTGTTTAAATCAGATGTATCCTCTTAAGACTGTGGGATCTTATGCTTTTGTTCTATTACCTTCCTGACTCCTCTGGGTGTGTGTGTATGTGTATGTGTGTGTGTGTATGTGTGTGTGTATGTGTGTGTGTGTGTGTGTATGTGTGTATGTGTGTGTATATGTGTGTGTATGTGTGTGTGTGTATGTGTGTGTGTGTGTGTGCGTGTGTGTGTGTGTGTGTGTGTGTCTCTGCGTGTGTCTATGTGTATGTTTCCATAAGCAACAGAGAGCCAGTTATTGGTCAAAGGTGGTCAATGAGCAGCTCTACTGACATGGAGACAGGCTATGCAGTTTGAGCTCTGAAGTGACAAGCTTAAATCATTTTATTTCAAGACCTGTGTTTTGTGTGAACCACAGTAGGTACCCAACAACCGTTATTGAATGAGTGAGTGACTGAATAAGTGAATAAGTCAGCCTTCATCCTTCACTCACTAGAAACATTTTATTTAGTGGACACCAAAAATTTCACCTGGCTTTAATGTCCCTTGCCACCTACTCTATGTAAGCATATAATACAAATAAAGCAACAGCTAAAAAAAAAAAGAAAGAAAGAAACACTGAGAGTGATCAAAAGGAAGTATATATGATATGAACAGGGAAAATCCAAGATAGCATCTAAGAGGATATTTTCTCTCCTTTCCCCTGACACTTGTTTACAACCAAATGTCTTCTGATTCAAAGAGAAAAACGTTGGGACTTCTACGGTGCTCCGGTGGTTAAGATGTCGCCTTGCAATGCAATGAGTGGGGTTCCATCCCTGGTGGGGGAGCTAAGATCCTACATGCCTTGGGGCCAAAAAAACCCAAACATAAAATGGAAGCCATATTGTAACAAATCCAATAAAGAGTGTTAAAAAATGGTTCACATAAAAAAGGTTTTTAAAAAGTTGTTTAGTATTTCCAATTAAAAAGTAATATAGTCCATGAAATTCTGGCTTTGATCCTGGATAGATTCCGGGGCGGGGGGGGCATGATAGGATAAAAATTTGAACATGAATATGAATGGTTCTGTATCAATGTTAAATTTCCTGATTTCAGCAACTTTGCTGTGGTTGTGTAAGAGGATATCCTAGGTCCTAGAAAATACATGCTGAAAGACTTCAGGGTGAAGAGAAAAAACACTAACAAGTCTAACATAAACAGTGTGGAAAATATAGGAAAGTATAAAGAACACGAAAATCACCCACAATGCCATCACCCAGAAAAAGGTAGTTTTGGAGACACATGGTTTTCATTTCTCATTTAAGCACGAGCTGACATCACTCAATAGCCTTAGGAAAGTTTCTTCAGTGGTTGGAGGGTTCCGTGACCCGTCTGACCATGTACCTATTATCACACGCTGTAACTGTTGCAGCATCTTCTCTACTGAAATTACACGGTGATAGCCTGTCGTGCATTCCCCTGTCCTAAAAGACTAGCATTTCCATATGAGGTTAAGAATGAGGAAGGGAGGTCGGCCTGCATCCCAGGGCTAATGGACTGATTGGTTAGATGGTGGGAGACCAGTGGTGCCTTGAAAGAGGCACCGGGTCCACTGTCTGCGTGAGGCACCCACGGAAAGGTGGCCACAGCCCACCTCTATCCTGCCCAGAGCTGTGTCTCTCACGACGCTCACGGGGAGGCAGTGGCTACCCTTCACACTCATCCAGCTTTCTCTGTTTAAAACTCACTGTATGTCTGTCCAGAGGAGAATGAATTCTCACGAAATTCGGTCATCTTTTTGTTGTGGTTGCCATATAGCATGTTTGGAATCTTATCTAACCAGGGATGGAAGCTGCGCCCCCTGCATTGGAAGCACAGAGTCTTAACCACTGGGCCACCAAGGAAGTCCCTGCTCACCGCTTTTTAAGCCCACAGGAAGCGGGATGTATGTTAGTACTGACCTAGGGAGAGCTGGAAGCACACTCTGTCCAACAGGACTGGCTGTGATAAAACATGTTCTTTATCCATGCTGCCCAACCCAGTAGCCAACAGCCATGTATGACAAGCGTGCTTTCAAGATGTGGCAGCTGCGAGTGAGGAAATGGGAGTTTTAACTCTATTTAATTTTAATAAAATTTGAAATTTAAACAGCCATACGTGGTGCATGGTTGCTGTGTTGGACAGCGAGCAGTATGGCCACAACAGGTGTGGTTCCTGGGCCTGCAAGCTTGTTAGAAGAGGGGAGTCTCTAGCCCTGCCCCACCTTGCTGAGTCAGAATCAGCATTAACGAGACCCCAGGAGACTCAGGCGCACGGTCAGTTCTGAGTTAAGTTGCTCTGTATCCAGAAGGAGACACATCAGCAAGTCCTTGACATCATCTTGTGAAGAGGCCTGAGCTGGGAGCTGTGGGGTCAGAGGAGATGGGAGAACACTTGAAGATTCTCCTTTTTATACACTTTGCTGGTTTAATTTTGATTCAACAAGTATGGAAGGCTTTTAAGATTTGTAACACAGTCGAGATAAAAAGCATGGTGGAATCACCCGCACAGGCTGTATACAGTTAACTCTACTGACTCGTGAGCTGGCACTCATGAAGGAGATGGCATGCCGTCCTCTGACGGGTGGGACCGATTTGAACCCAAGGACAGAGGCAAGTACAGCGCAGGAGTGAGGCTTCCCTGTCTCTCCTCATCCCAAGAAAACCCTCCACATGTAGTATAAATTTAATTAAGTACACTTCTCGACACCCTGTTGCCCGCCATCCAAGAGTGGTTAATGAAATTCACCCTTTCTGAGACAACAACCTAACCATCAGGATTGGTTTGCATCCAGATGATAAATATTGTCTGTGGAACTGAACTGAAGCAAGTACTTATGTGAATTCTGGATTTAATGAGGTTTTTCAACTAAAGAACACATTTTCTTTCCATGGATGCTAATCCACAAAAGAGAAAAAATTCTAGGAAAAAGTAATTGAAAAATTCCTGACCTTGGGGGTGGGGATAGAAGTTGAGAAAAAGAAATATTAAAACTTAATCAATATGATCCTCTTAAAAGTACTCATCAGAAAAAGATTATTAGCTATATCAAATAATAAAAAGATTTTTTTTATTATTATCTTATTGTTATCTTCTTATTATCTTCTTTCTTATTATTAGCTATATCAAATAATGAAGAGATTTCTTTGGTTGTAAATTATATCCCAGTGGCCTTCAAAATTTTGGGCTATACTATACAACATGAAAATAATTTTACACACTGATACTCACAACACACATATAACTTTACTAAACACAAAAGTTTATCCCTACCCTAAGACGCACTGTTTTCTATTTTATTGTACATTATTCTATATATTCTATCCTATTTCAGTGTTTTATAAACTGCTTGTTATAACCTGCAACACTAGCTTCATAACCTACTAATAAGTCAATAACTGTAACTTGCAAAACACTTTTGAGATAAGAGAGGAAAAGGAGGAGAAGAGAAGTTGATCGATTGATTGATTGATTGACTCAAGAAAGAGCAAAAGGCAGATAAGCTACCCAAGAGACGGGTAGAAGGGTAGAGAATGTCAGAAATAGAAGAAAGAGAGAGAGGAGGAGTGATCATCCCAGTCCCTTCGATCTGCCTTGCTCTGGTCAATGCCTGCCGACCCTAGCGGGTGTTGTCTCGCCCACAAGCCTGACCACATTCTCCTGCTCTGGGCTTTCGTGCTCTCCCAGTATCCCCGATTCCCTCATTCTGCGGCCGATTACCTCTTAGTCACCTGAAAGCATTTTGTTTTTTTGCACTGAGGTTACCAAGTCCTCTCGTGGGGCCTCTGCCGGGTTTCTTCCATCTCTTTCTCCATGCTTCTGCTGATGGTCCCTTCTCCTTGCCGGCTTTCCCTTGACTGTCTCACCTTCTCTTTGCCTCTATTTCTTCTCTCTCTTCGGCTCCTGACTGTGCCTCTCCCCGTGACTGCCTACGACCAGATCAATGCCAAACACTGTGTTGGGTTCACAAATTCAACTGCTCGAGCACAGTGGAGGGTAAGCTGGTCAAGTGAAACGTCACAGGCGCTGCTTCTGACTCTCAGCGCTCCTAGACCTGGGAGAAGACCCTTGCAGACCACCGAGGCGGCCTGGCTTCTGTGCCAAGGCACCCTGGCTGGGGAGTTCTGTCGTCTGTGACTGTGAACAGAGCTGATGTGATCGTGGTATTCAAGAGAAAGGACAAATAAGCGGAGAGGCTTCTGCAAATGGCAGCCTGTGGAAGGAAAAGTTTGTGAGGACACAGTGGCAGACTGTGGGTAGGAGTCTCCAGCAGGAAGCCCTGTTAGCAGGCCGGACCAGTGCCCACCCCTGGGGCGGTCAGGATCTAAACCACTTACAGCAACGGAAGGAAAGACAGGAGAGGAGAGGTGCTTTCAAAGAAGAACCTCAAGTTAGCATCGTGGCGTCCTTGGCCTGGGCCAGGTTTGTCAAACTCAAAAGAGCATGGGAATCCTGCGAGAGCTATTCCAAAGGTAACCCTGAGCCCACTCTTTGAAGCTCTTGAAACCTCAGAGCACACAGATGAAAACTCCAAGGAGAAAAAACACAGGAGAGGAGTTTTTTGAGGATGCAGAGCTGAAGCCTGGTTCGCATTCAGCCAGGAACAGCTTGCCAGCCTTGGCTGCTAGTTCCTTTTCTGCATCCCTGAAACAGGAAATTACATGAGGCCCAAAATACGCTCCCCTACAGCGCCGTGACGGGGCGCAGCTGTCAGACAGTGCTTCCTGCATCCGGGCTCCGCACATGTGTGCGTCGCCAGCACGTTTGCTGAGCACCTACCCTGGGCCAGGCTGGCCCACCGTGAGCACTGCGTTAGCCCCGCGTGTGAGCCTAGCCTGGAGGAGGGTTATGGGCTTCGGGAGGAAAGGAGTGCCCTTCGCCCTCCGGCCAAATCCCCCAGGACTCTACTGCCTCTATATCGCTGCCTCTCCTCCTAAGGACCCAGGGATCCCTCCTACCTCTAACCCCACCCGGGACCCCAGGACCAGCCTCTTTGGCTTGAGGCACTTTCTAACGGCAGGCGTTTTGATCGATGTCTATGTGTGTTTAAGAAGCTCCAGAATAGAAGGCAACACATCGAAATTATTAAACATGGCTTTCCAGAAGACGTGAGGGTGTTCACAGCTCATGAAGTGCTGGCTGGGGCGCTTTTTTCCCCTGAACTCATCAATCCATTGCCTCGAGCCTGTGTTCTGTTTACTGAAAGAGCAAGATGGGGAAAGAGAAAGAAAAGAAGGGAGGGAAGAACGAAGGAAAGATGGAAAGATTGTGAAACATGAAGAAAAAACAGACCTTCCTTCTTTCCCAAAGTGGAAAACACTTTTTTTTTTTTCTTTTAGTGCCTGGCAGAGACTGTATGGTTGCAAATGTTACCCAGTACTAAACCAGATTAATTTTCCATTCAAGAAGAAAAGCAAGCAAATTGGGCTAAAGGAGGCGAATTGCATTGCATGGACCTATTATTTAGCATGTTTGAAATGAAAGCCAATACTGCTATTGAAGTGCAGGCTGAGAGCTTTCCCTTCCTCTATCTAACGCCCGCCCACAGGTTGCCTGGCAACCGCATTACCGTGCTGAGAACACTCCCCAGCGATAACTGACCCTGCATTTTAATTTTTGTGCTGATGCTTAAGTGGGGCAAATAAATAAATGCCATCGCCCTGAAACAGTACTCATCTCGACTAAAGAGCTGCATGTGTAGATTACAGGATGACAAATAGAGGGGTTAAAAAAAAAAATTGGTGAAGTCTTTCTCTTTTCAGAAGATGTTGTTTAAAAATTACGAAAACTCTGGGTAGGCGTGTGGAAAAACCTAGTCAAACGGTGGAATGAAGTTAAGAACGAATGATGAATTTCACCAAAAGATTTTTAACATCTACAGTAGCATAAAGAATTAAATGTTAATTTTTATGATCCCTTAATTGGAATAGTTCTTCCAAAACTAGGAAATAACAGTAGATGTGGTATGCTAAAAGGATCTGGTGGGCCACGTATGAGCCTAACAAGACCCTCACGTGCAGGAAACACAATCCTTGAAGTGCATGGTAGAAAAACGAGGCAGGTTAAGTTGGAGGGTTTCACGTCCACATGTAGATGCTGTTCTGTGTTTTGAATAAAAGACTTTGAAGGGAACAGTCTCCATCACTCTTTATTGACAACTCTGAAAGATGTGTCCCCTGTAGTTACTTAAGTGTTCCTAATCTGGGGGCTAAGAATGTTTTTGCCATTTCTGAAAATCCCATCCTTCTAGTCCGTCATGAAGATGAAAACAAGGTGTGGCATACCACTTATCACTTGAGCATGTAACAATGTTTTTGCCTGGAACCTTAAACTCTTACCTGAAAGCACTCTTATGTACTTAACCAAACAAAGATTTAGGATTCAAATTCTGGCTCCCCAGCTTATCGGTGGTGGGACCCAGTGAGTAGCTGGCCATCTGATGTCTTCATCGGTAAGGAGGAGCCATTAATAATCACCTCCCTGAATAGTCGTGAGCTGAGAGCCCCGGACACAGTGCTGTTGTGTGGTCAGGACTCGGTTTCAGCTATCATTCCTGCTGGCTGTGCATGTGTGCGCGCTCAGTCGCTTCAGTCCTGTCTGACCCTCTGCGACCCCATGGACTGTAGCCCGCCAGGTTCTTCTGTCCATAGGCTTCTCCAGGTGTGAAAACTGGAGTGGGTTTGCCATGCCTTCCTCCAGCGGATCTTCCCCACCCAGGGACTGAACCTGTGTCTCTTGCGGGTTCTTTCTGCTAGCGCCACCTGGGAAGTCCACTCTTGGCTATCCAGCGTGGTACTATGAGTGCAGAGGCTTTGACCTATTGCCCATATCCACCCTCTCTGGCGATGAAGGAATTATTCTCCTAGCTTCTAGGGATACTGCTCTGAGACAGCCATCAGCTCTGACCTTCCTTTGAAGACTCCCTCAGCTTAAGATCCCTACTTAGCCTGAATCATGTGAACTTTCTGGGGCAGTCTAGAATCAGTGAGCAGTCCCCCTGGGGATATAAAGGTCCAGCCCCCTCACTCCAACCCGGGACAGCTGGGGAGGGCTACTGCTGATCCAGAGTCCCCCATGAGGTTCCCTGAGGCCTTCGGTGGGCCTGTAACAGAGCAGGACTCCATGGGGCCTTCCCAGGATAGAGTTCCCCCACCCCCACCCATGTCCTCCACCTGCCTATTGTCTGTAGAAAAATGTTAGCCAAAGGATAAATTCAATCAGAGAATGAAAAAATGCAAAAGCAAAGAAAAACAGTCAAACAGGACAAAATAATAATAGCTGAGTCATTAAATGGGCTTTTCTGGTGGCTCAGTTGCAAAGAATCTGCCTGCAATGCAGAAGACACAGGAGAGGTGGGTTCAATCCCTGGGTCAGGAAGATCCCCTGGAGGAGGGCATGGCCACCCACCCCAGTATTTTTGTCTGGAGAATCCCATGGACAGAGGAGTCTGGTGGGCTACAGTCCACGGGGTCAAAAAGAGTCGGATATGATTCAAGCAACTGAACACAGCAGCATACAGGAGTCATTCAACAAAGGCAAAGGTCTTTAGCTCCTTCTCAAGGGCTACAGATAACATCCTGAGTCACGTGCTTTGAGCAGCTTTACAGATACGGAAACTTCCACCCTGTAGAAGTTAACAACATGATGACCAGACTGCAGCCATGACCTAAGCTGCTTTATCTTACACACTTCCGAGAACTGGACTCCAGGAATGGGAACAAACCAACCCGGCAACTGAGGATTAACTGCACTTGAAACAGTCAAGATGATGTGATCAGACCCCTTCAGGGTCAATTTCGAGACGATTGCACATAGTTCCCACCCCCAGCCCTGAAACTCCCCCTTGCCCCCTGATTGGCAGTGGGCTTTGGGACACGAATCTACCTTCTCCCCAGGTTGTCAGCTTCCTAAAAGAAGCAACCTTTCCTTAGCTACCAACCCTTGTCTCCTGAGCATCAACTTTCGAGGGGCGAGCGGCCAGACCCAGCTTGGAAGCCCACCTACATCCCAGTTCAGCCGCTCCCTCTGTCTCATCCTGCCTCCTTCTCTCCCTTTCTGCAGCTGCTGATTTCAAGGTCTCCACCTAAGAAATACCCTGCACACCAACGCGCATCTCAAAGTCTGTTCCTGGGGATGAAACTTCATAAATATATTCAGGAGGAGTTTTAGCGACCGTGGTGTAATTATCTGTGAGAAGAGTAGGTTACCCAACTCAGCATATAGCGTGATCTCAACAAGGACGGACTATCTGTCTACCTGAGTGCATGGGGCTGGGAGTCTGGAAAGCACACCAAGGTTAGCCATGCTTCTTTTTGTCTGGCAGGATTAGAGATTATTTCTATGTTATTGATATCATTCTGTGCTTTCCAAGTTTCCCTCAAGGACCAAACTCCTTTTGCTGTGGGGCAGGGATGGCCTATCCCAGGACTGTTTGCCCCAGTGGCTGAGCTTTCAGACAGTCACGAGTGATGACAAGCCAATCTAGAATGTTCCTCTTCACCATGACCTGGCAGCTCGTTGCCAGGTTTCCAACGACTGGGACCTGGGGATCTCAAGAGGAATCTTTTCTTCAAGTCTCTCAGATGTCACTTTGAAAAGCCCGAATCAGAGGTAGGATTTGTGAATGTCACAGAGCTCTAACTTCGATCTCAATGATGTTATCTGAAGGGCAAGACATGAACTCTGACTTCAGTCTGGTCGGAAAACACAAGTAAGACACGGCAGACATGAAACGGGTCAGCATAAACGAGAACAGCAGGAGGCCAGAGAAAGGGACCTGCCTACCGGCTGCAGTCATCAGAAAGGGGCTTCGTGGGGGAGGCAGGTCTTGACTGCGTCTTCAAGGAGTAAAATCTAGCAAAGCAGAAGGCAACGGTGAGCTCATTCTGGATAAGGGCAGCGGCCAAAGCACAGAGGGAAGCAAGGATTGGGTTTTTCCGTAAGTAAGTTGCAAGCCGCCTCCTTACCGGAGCTGGGGATGCACTTGGAAGATGAGAAGATATGGTTGGACCGACATCGTGGGCGAGACTGTGGGAGGGAAGCCAAGCAGAGAAGTTCAGACTTCCTCTTCAGGTGAAACGAGTACCCTGAGGGCCCCTGGCTAGTTGAAGGTGGTCTATTAAACAGCTTTTTCTGACTGTCTTTTGCAGGGTGATGCCCAGAAGGGAGAACTAGATGGGAGCGTCTGGTGGAGGCTGTGGTCTCCAGCTCAGGGTGCCTGGCCCAGCCTGCGGTGGGCGCTGGCAGTAGCCGGCACCCTGAATCTGGATGCAGCGACTCTGATTTTCTCTAACTGATGAAACCAGCCACATCACACGAATAGCTATGTCACCCCCTCCTAGAAACTTTTCTTTAATATCGTTCTCCGTCTTACCTTCCAGCACTCCACTGACAGCGAGCCCACAGCCCAAGAGTCAAAGAAGCAGGAACAGACGAGGGCTGAGCCAGAAACCCTCAGGCGTGAGAATGACCCCTGGGGCTGGGCCCTCCCTGGCTTCTGCCTGATTGAACAAATAAGACCTTTAACAATTCTGCCCAGAGTGATCCGGAATAACATTGGAACTTCCCTCTTTTACGGCCTCCATTGAATGCATGGGTTGGAGAGATAGTGGAAGCCATAAAACTATACATAGGGTTTCCTGATCCCAAGCGTGTTAGTTCAGCTCATCAGATTAGAATCAAGCATGATTTATGGATGGCTTACAACTTGTAAGGTAGTTTGCACGCCCCTCACTTAATCCTCAGTACTCTCTGAGGTCGATATTTGCATCTCCATTTTGCAAACAATTGGCATTTTATAGACATTCATCTCTATTCACCAACAGAATCTAATGTTTTCTCAGGACTTTTGTTTTTGAAACGAACAAACAATCCCTTCTTCTCTTTATCTCAGTACATGTAAAGGGTAGGTTTAGATCATAGGGCCTGGCTCTACAGTTAACTGTGGAACAGCTGTTCACTAACTGGGTACTTTTTCCACGCATGGTAATTTTTTTTTAATTGGAGGATAGTCGCTTTACAATGTCGCACCAGTTTCTGCCGTAGAGCAAAGTGAACCAGCCATATGTATGTAGATATCCCCTCCCTAGAACTGTTGCTTTTGAACTGTGGTGCTGGAGAAGACTCTTCAGAGTCCCCTGGACAGTAAGGAGATCCAACCAGTCAATCCTAAAGGAAATCAGTCCTGAATAGTCATTGGAAGGACTGATGCTGAAGCTGAAACTACAATACTTTGGCCACCTGATGCGAGGAGCTGACTCATTGGAAAAGACCCTGATGCTGGGAAAGATTGAGGGCGGGAGGAGAAGGGGGTGATAGATGATGGGATGGTTGTGTGGCATCACCAACTCAATGGACAGGTTGTTTAGCCCCTAAGTCATGTCCGACTCTTTTGCAACCCCATGGAGCCTGCCAGGCTCCTCTGCCCACGGGATTTCCTAGGCAAGAACACTGGAGTGAGCTGCCATTTCCTTCTCCGGGTGATCTTCCCGACCCAGGAATTGAACCCACAGCTCCTACCACCCTCCTGCATTGCAGGCGGGTTCTTTACCGCTGAGCCTCAGGGGATCAACGCACGTGAGTTTGAGCAAACTCTGGGAGACAGTGAAGGACAGGGAAGCCTGGTGTGCAGCCCATGGGGTCTCAGAGTCAGACACGACTTAGTGACTGAGCACCAACAAACAACAAATCCCCTCCCTTGTGAGCCTCCCTTCCCCTATCCACCCCCACCCCCACCCAGGTCCTCAGAGAGCACGGCGCTGAGCTCCCTGTACTCTACAGCAGCTGCCCACGGCTATCTGTTCTACTCACGGTCGTGCCTATATGACAGCACGCATGGCACTTAAACTAGGGCCCCTGGGGAAGGAAGTAAAGCTGGGTAGAGGCAGTCACTGCCAAGAGTTAGATGAACACTCAGCGCACAGAATAACATTACATAGCAGTTAAAGGAGGTATGTGAAGGGATCTGATGAAGCTACATCTCGGAGGATTCCCCTTCCAAATTCCAAACTCCTAAACTCCCAAATTCCTAAACTCCAAACATCTGAAACAAGCCAGCCATCTTTGTCTGCACTTCTGCTGCCCCCTGTTCAGTGAAAACCTGTCTTCCTTATTATCGCCTCTCTTTCCACTGCCCTTTGCATTGACCTATTTCTGGTCCTTCTCCTTTCCTACCTGCACTTTTCCTGGAACCTCTGGGCTGGTGTCCCAGCAGAGATGGCTGGGTTCCTCCAGTCCAGTTTTTTTAACCCCTGCCAGACTCACCTGGCATCCCTGGTGGCTCAGAGGGTGAAGCATCTGCCTGCAATGTGGGAGACCCGGGTTTGATCCCTGAGTCGGGAAGATCCCCTGGAGAAGGAAATGGCAACCCACTCCAGTATCCTTGCCTGGAGAATCCCCGGGATGGAGGAGACTGGTAGGCTACAGTCCACGGGGTCGCAAAGAGCGACATGACTGAGCAACTACACTTTCACTTTCAGACTCACCTTGGCAAAATGCTACCTGTGGGATTGTGCTCTCCTGCTCACAACCGTTCCGTGGCTCCTGCTGTCTATTGGAAAAAGTCGAATCATCTTACATTGTCACTCAAGTTCTTCCAAAATCTGACCCCAGCTCCATTTCCAGTGTGACCGCCAAGTACTATTTCTGTTTCACCTAGAGTAGCCGCCTCCGGCTCCCACCAGATCACACCCGTTTCTGCCTCTTCGACTCAGTTCTACCTGTGTCTCCTGTCCTGGGAAAGTCAAGCATCACAACCTTTTTTCAGATCCACTCTGGTCTCACAGCATCTCACCCGGTCTTCTTCACACTCCTCCTTGAGTTGCTGTTTAGTGTTCTTCTATATCCTTGGTATCCATGCAACTCAATGGCAAGCAATTTGGGATCACTGATTGCATCTGCCAGACATTACTATCCTCCCTAGAGCCGCCAGTCTAGAGCTATACAAAGAGTAAGTGTCTAGTTAATAATAGCCATGGAACAAAAAATGTAGAGTTAAACTTTGTCGTCTAAACGGAAACGTACCCTTTACCATTTCCTAATTTTTGTGCTCAATTCTGCAACATCCTCATTGCATGACTTCTGGATTTTGCCATCTCTGAGTATCTCAATTACAGTCTGCAAGTCTTTTTTTTTTAATGTAAAAAACTTTGGGGCTGTACTGGGTCTTCATTGTTGTGCGTGGAGTTTCTCTATTGCAGTGCTCAGGCCTCTGGTTGTGGGGCCTTCTCTTGCTTTGTCTTCTGGGCTCTAGAATGCAGGCTCAGGAGTTGTGGTTGCAGGAGGCTTAGCTGCCCTTCAGCATGTGGAATCTTCCCGGACCAGGGATCAAGCCAGTGTCCCTGCACTGGCAGATGGATCCTTTACCACTAGCCCACCAGGGAGGTCCCAGTCTGCAACGGTGAATGTAAAGAACCCTTACACTCCAAGTCAGTGCTGTCCCAAGGACTGTTCTGCATCTACGTATCTGGGCTCTCGAGCTTGGTAACCAGGAGCCACGTGTGGCCACTGAGCACTTGGAATGTGCTAGGGCAGCTGAATTCTCCCACCTGACACAGCAGGGCTGGTCTCGAGAAACCAGCTCCGACCTAAGGGCCCTGCTTGAAGTAGTCTGCCAAGGCCCCTATTTATTTCATTACATGTGTTTTCCTGTTTTAGGTTCAAGGAAGAATTTTATAAAAGTTAATACAAATATCTGTCATTATTCATGTCAATGAGGGCAGGCATGACAAAAATAAATGATGTTCCGTCATAAGCCGTAGGTTAGACAAATATGCCCGTCCTCCCCAAATTGTACCTGTCAAAAAGTGGTTGACAGAAACTAACACAATATTGTAAGTCAGCTGTCTACACACCAACAAAAATCAATGTAAAAAATTTTTTAAATGCGGAAACACGTGGTGGAGTTGGCAAATGTCAACTTCAGGTCTGAACAAAAGTAACAGATAACATGTACTAAAGGTTTACAATTGCTGGGGGCAATTTATATACATTACAGCAGACACACAACAACTCTTGGAGGCAGGTCCTATCACCATCCCCATTTCTCGGATGAGGAAACAGAGGCCCGAGAGGTCACAGGGTATGTCCAGACCCAGGGAGCTGGCACAGTGCAGAGCCAGGATTTGCACCAGGGCCAGTCTGGGTGGACTCCGGGAGTTGGTGATGGACAGGGAGGCCTGGCATGCTTCGGTCCATGGGATCACAAAGAGTCGGACATGACTGGGCGACTGAACTGAACTGAACTGATTCTAACTGCAGTGCCTGGACTCCTAACTGCTCTGCCGTTCTCCTGCTGAGCCACATCTGAGGTGTAAATAGTCATTCCTTCATTCAAACTCAAGATACCACGAGCTCTAGCTGGCCCTGTGTACCAGGCACTGGCCATGGGGCTGAAAAGTCCTAGCTGGAGCCTAGGACTGGAGGAACCCAATCACGGGGCCTGGTCCTCCACCACCAGGCTTGCTCTGAGAGCCTTATCACCTCATGGCAGGGAAGGATCCCTGTGAAGAAGACCATTAAGCAGAAGGATCCGTATCAGGTGAGGGTTAGCAATGCATTTCTCAGAATATTGGCTTTGACACCGAGTCTTACAGAATGAATTAAAACTGAATAGAATTAAAAGGTAAGCCCAGGGCCATTTCAAGGCCCTCCAATTAAGCCTCAGCCTCTCTGACAATTCAACCTCCCCACTTCCCCAGTGGCCCACCTGGAAGGTCCTGTCTCTCAGGAACACCCTGTCCCACGTCTGCACCTGCCGAGCTTCTTCAGGGTCCTCTCCTAGGGTTCCGCCCCTCACGGCGTGGACCTGCGGCCACAAGGGGCAGCGTCACACGGGGGGCGTGTCACACACGCAGCGTCTCAGGCTCTCCTCCAGACCTGCTGGATGAGAAATGCGCACCTCAGCAAGATGCCCCGGTGATGCCCAGCCCCATCAGAGTCCGAGATGCACTCACACAGCTGGCACCCCGCCCCCCTGAGCTGCCCGGGAGCGCCTGCGACCCCCTGGTCTTCAGTCTATTACTGAGGCTGCGGCTTCTGCCTCCTCCCTGGATTCCTGAGGGTAGCTGTGGTGTCTTAATTCTCTTGGTTGCTCCAGGGCCCATGGGCTTCCCTGGTGGCTCAGCTGGTAAAGAATCCGCCTGCAGTGCAGGAGACCCCAGTGCGATTCCTGGGTCAGGAAGATCTCCTGGAGAAGGGATAGGCTACCCACTCCCATATTCTTGGGCTTCCCTGGTAGCTCAGCTGGTAAAGAGTCCGCCTGCAGTGCAGGAGACCCCAGTTTGATTCCTGGGTCAGGAAGATCTCCTGGAGAAGGGATAGGCTACCCACTCCCATATTCTTGGGCTTCCCTGGTGGCTCAGCTGGTAAAGAATCTGCCTGCAGTGCAGGAGACCTGGGTTCGGTCCCTGGGTCGGGAGGATCCCCTTGGAGGAGGGCATGGCCACCCACTCCAGTATTATTGCCTGGAGAATCTCCATAGACAGATTGGTAGGCTACAGTCCACGGGGTCGCAAAGCGGCAGACACTGCTGAGCGACTAAGCACAGCACAGGTCCAGCGCCTATAACACGTCTGAGTGGGCGCCAGCTGAACACATGAGTGAACGGCTCTGAAGGAGCGTGGCTGTGCTCTGAGAGGTTGGCCTGGACGCCGTCTGGAGCGCTATCCTTGGCCTGTCTCCCTCCCACCCGCCCGGGGCCACCTCCTGGGCGGGCGAGTGGGTTCCCCCGGCCCACCGCACCTCAGCGTCTAGGCCGAGGAGCCCGGCCAGGGGCTCACGAGCCTTCTGCTTTCAGCCACCTCACCACAGAGCCCGGCAGGAAAGCCCCAGCAAACAAGGGCGGGCCCTCGGCACTGTAGCCTCAACAAAAGCGGGGTGCTTCCTGTGGGGCGCGGCCCGAGGCCTCCCCCCGTGGGGGTCCCCGGCGCTCAGGAAGCCGGCCGCTCCCTGTCTCTGGGGTTTGTGCCGGCACGGAGGACACACCCTGCCCTGGGGACCGCTTCAGAGGCAGTGGCCGCTGCAAGCAGGAGGCCGCAAGCAGCAGGAGGGGCCGCGAGCCCGCTTCCTGCTGCCCCTGGAGACGCTCCCCGCGGGCCTCGCGTCCTGCCTCCCGCACTGCGGTCCTGGGGAACCTGGAAAAGGCGCTTTCCCTCCTACGGATGTCTTTCTTTTGTACACAGTTGGCGTTCTGTTTTGCTCGGAGCATTTTTGGTAGCACCCCGAGGTTGGGTAATACCCAGGGCTTGGCCAACCCCATCGTGCTCTTTTCTCCGCTTGTAACATGTGTGACCACAAAGCCACCGCAGGCATCACGTGGGTCGCTCAGCGGCTCGGACGCAGACACGCCTCTGGCTTCCCCTGGAGGGCGGGGCTTCGCCTTTACCCTTTCCTGCCGGTCACTGGCCGTCAGGACGAAAGGACTGGAGGAAAGAAGGAACTGCCCACTCCCTTTAAGAAGCTGTGAAGCAAATGGCTCTTCCACCTTTAAAGCTTTCAGAAGGACTTTATGCCCACTGTGGATTGCCTGAAAAAGCCCATGGACGGGGAAGCCTGGTGGGCTGCAGTCCATGGGGTCGCTAAGAGTGGGACACGACTGAGAGACTTCACTTTCACTTTTCACTTTCATTCATTGGAGGAGGAAATGGCAGCCCACTCCAGTGTTCTTGCCTGGAGAGTCCCAGGGACAGCGGGGCCTGGTGGGCTGCCGTCTATGGGGTCGCACAGAGTCGGACACGACTGAAGCGACTTAACAGCAGCAGCAGCAGTGGAAAAACCAAATACCACAATACAGTTACATCTCACGATTTGTTAATATTTTGTTAAGTTTTTCCCTAAACATCTGCTGCTAAGTCACTTCAGTCGTGTCCAAAACATCTGCAGCCTTGGAATAATGTGAGTTTGGATGGAGGGTGACGAGGAATGGGCTGGTATCCACCTTCCAGGCACCACCTTCGCGTTAGGACTCGGGGACCACATGGACCCTACAGCTGACGCAGTTTGGAACTCTGGCCCCTACTCACAACAGGAAGGTGGGTCTTATTGTATTAATAGAGTCGAACTAAACCTTCATGCAATTTTGTATGCCAGTCGTTTTTTAAAAGAATATCAAAGGTATTCCCTGATGTTAACTGTTTTTTTCCCATTTTTCATTTGTCACACAGGTTCAAATGAGATGATAAATTGTGGGAAGTTAGGAGGTTACTAATCTGTCATAATACAGTTTAAATGAGGTAATGTATATTCAGAGTGCTTAACCTAATAACCCTGCATATAGTAAACTTTTCATAAATAGTAGTTTGGCCATAGATTCTTGCTAAAATCTCATTTCAATGCCAGCATAATATTTCATTCTAAGGAGCATATTTAAACATCCTTTTGTTGTACTGAGCTTATTTCTAATTCTTCCTATTTAAAATTGTAGCACTGGTACAGATATCTTTGAATATAACTTTTTATTCACTTTAAGGAAGCATTAAATGGATGACTATGTTGAGTGATATGAGTATCTCAAAGGCTTTTTATTAGATATCAGCAAATAATTTCCTGGTGATTACACTAAATTTTTTTTCCAGGCTCGAGTGGGATTACCTGTCTTTCTGCATCCTCACTAGCAGTAAATTTTCTTGTTTTTAAATCTGCCAATTTAATTGGTGAAAATTCAATTTCCTCGCTCTTTGATATTGCATTTTGAAAAGTTGCCAGTGAAAGCGAAACATTTTTTTCATATTCATTAACCATTTGTATGGCCTCTTCCACAGTAAAACATAATTTATCAATCAAATTTGCTAATAAGGTCTGGGCTTTCTTTTTGTGTGTGGCATTTCTCATGTCAAAACTCAGAAACAATCTCTTTCTACACACAGCTGGACAGGCTAATAGTGAGACCGTTTGGGATTTGATTAGAGGTGTCTTTAACTTGAAACACACACTAGTAAACATTTGGCAACTTCCCAGTCACTGCGTATACCCATACAGTGGTCTGTCTTAAAATCAACTTTCACTGGAGTGTAGTTGACTTACAATGTTATGTTAGTTTCTGCTATACAGCAAAGTGAATCAGCTATACATACACATACATCCACTCCTTTAGAGTTTCTTTTCCCGTGTAGATCATTACAGACTATTGAGTAGAATTCCCTCTGCTATACAGTAGGTCCTTATTAGTGATCTCTGTGTAAATGTCAGTCCCCAAATCCTAATTTATCCCTCCCCACTTCCCCCTTGGAAAGTAGGTCTGTTTCCTACATCCGTACAGTGGTCTGTAACACAGGTTCCGTCCAGAAGCCACGGGAGAGGAAGGGGCAGGCAACGGGCAGAGTACAAGCAGCCGTGTGCATCCAGCAGGTAGGTGGCTGGTCATCCTGTCCTGTAGGGGGATGCTCAGCAGATAGGTCATCCCGTCTGTGTCCCAGGCGATCATCAGAGCCCATGCCAGGCGCAGACAGGCTCAGAACCCAGAGGTAACACACCAGCTCCCTGCTGGCACCTGGGCACTGGCTGACCCCCGAGAGTGGGTGATGACAGGACGCAGCACGTTGCTCGGGCGGGGCTGCCAGTTCACACCGCCACCTCTCACCAGCCCCTTTTCACGGATGAGGCCACCTTGGCTCTAACACGTCAAGTCATCAAAGTTCACAGAGTAAGTGGCGGAGCAAAGATTCAACCTTGGGCCAAATGGACCCCAAAGCAGATGCTCTCAGCTACCAAGCCACACAGCTTCCCTTAAAAACATGTCTTCGGACATGAAAATGATGAGAGTTTGCATGCGGAGAGCCTCAAAGAAAACTTTTGTGAGCAAAGTGATTTGATTTTTTATCCTCAAATTAAAATGACTATCTCCAGGCAAAAAGTCTCGTTTTCCTGAGAACTTGCCAAAGGATGGATGGAAGGATTTCTTGGCACCTCCCCTGCCTGGGGCTTACACTTCAGAGAGGGAAGCTGAGGTCAAGGGTCATCCTGGCTCCAGGAGAACGACTTATTCTTATCAGGACTCAGTTTTCTGTCCTGAAAAGGGCGATCCAACTCTAAACCCTCCCTTGGAAAGTTGGTGAAGTTGGCTGTGTCAGTCCTTGGATGAAGAAAATGCTCATGGGGTGTATGGGATGGTTCCCCATACACTGCAGCATCCGTCACTCCCAGTGCCTGTTGATGAACAATGGTTGAGATCACTGCGAAAGTCAGTCGCAATTACAAAGCAGGATCTGCAATGTCTTGCCAAGAATGCTGCGTATCAATCCCAGCAAAGCTTTAACCACCAGAGGAGGCATTTTTCCCACCAGCCCTTCAACCCCTACAGTGCTGGGACATGAAATAAACGGGGTTACCTACAATCCACCACTTAAAAGCAATGAGTTGAGCTCTGAAGCGTGTATTTATGAAACATACATCTAAAGTATTCATAGCCTGATTTCCATTTCTCATAGGGCTGACCTAATTTCTGGGAGGTACCGATCCATTATGCCATGTTGGTTCATATGATGGAGGTAATATTTCTCTCACTTCCAATACTTGGGGAGCTATGAAAATATTCATCCCTCTGAGCTACAGAAATCAGCTTTCTTGTTCATGTTCTGTTAAAAGTACCCAATGCTATTTGTCAGGAAGGGATGGAGAAACACATCCTTCTGTCTCTGAATCCTAATCAGGAGGGAGAGGAAAGGTGTATTGCACAGACCCCATGACTTCAGACCATGCTGTTTTTAATTTCTAACCTGTGTCTAAACTTGGGAACCAATTTGACTACCTGGAGTGTACAGAACGGTTAACTAGGTTTGCTTCCGCACACAAGCTGGAGTTAACTGCTTCTGCCTGAATTAAGTAAACTCTGGCAGTGCTATCTGGACCTGGCATGACCAGATGGCAGTCGCCACACCTTGCCAGCTGCCAATCAGCATTCAACAGCTGCCCTTGACCCTGGCTTCCGATTATCTGTCGGCTATGAATAGAAGCGGAGTGTCAGAAAAGGGAGCAAAGTACTTGAAGCCAGCAATTCAGGAAATCCATCTGACAGCAACAGAATTGGCTCAATGCACTCAGCTAGTTTCAGGAAAACATGAGAGTGGAAAAGCATAAAGTCCAACGCTCGATCATTCCAATACCAGCAGCAAGAAACCACGGGTGCTCTTGTGAAATGAAGCACATTTCCAGATACATATGCTGTCATTTTTAAAACATCACCTATCAGTGTTTGAAGTCCCCTGGATCTGACAGATAGCAACTGCTAGAGTTTGTTCAAGAAATAGAAGAGCACATCCAAAATTCAGTGTCATGCTTTTCCCATGCAAAAAACCATGAAATAACAGGCCAAAAAACTGGCAGTGGCTCACATTCTGTTTCACAAAATGTATCAAAACATGCGTCGAACTTCACGTAGAGCATAGGAGCATTCTGTGGACTCAGAGCTGGACCAGCTGATTCTAAAAGAGAGCGCTGGAAAGAGGACCTCCACGTGTTGTGGGGCTAAATATCCGTTTTCCAAAGGTAAAGACATGAGGGTAGGGGAGCAGAAAAGGACGGTTTTAGAAACAAGACTGACATTTCTGCTGGATGAGATAGGAACCACGCCTTTTGAAGGAAATGGAAACACAGCCCAGCCAGAAAGGAATAAAGTGGAATAAAGAACCAGAAAACAGAAAATAGCTGAGTTTAAGCTCCAGAGAGGCTTTCACTAAATTGCTTCACAGCTAAGAGGCTGTGCTTTACTAAAGGTTAAGGCCACACCGGGGCAGTCCCGGGCGCCGCTCACCCGGGACAGCTGGACACATCTTTCACGGCTGACGATGGGGGCGGGGCAGTGTGGGGACAGAACCAGCAACTGTGGGCTTGGCGGGGCTCCACCGAGCCGGGGGCGGGCCAGCCGGGCGAAGCCTGGCATCCCAGAGCCCGCTCCGTCTCCCCCTGCAGAGTGGGTACCACCTGAGCCGAGGCCTGCGGGACCACAGGGGCCATTCCAACGGCTGGGCTCGGAGGACCGTCTTTCAAAGTCAAGGGCAGTGCGGAGGCCTCCCCCCTCGTGAATATTCCGGGCGGTCAAAAGACTGATACCAGCCACAAGGAATTCATAAGCCTTTAAAAAATAATTCATATTTTGTTCTTCACCACGCTGTCCATATAGATTTGGGAATGAGTCATACTAAAGCTGTGAAACAAGTTATTTTTCCATCTAGAGATGGATTGCAGGCCCCTGGCCATTCTGAAGCACAGACAGAACATGGGATGATAGAATCTGACTTCGGGGCTGACGGCTTGATTAGAAACTGCATTATTTATGCCCCACTGGGATTGCTGCGGCTTTGGAGGCTTAAAACCACCTTCTGTGGCAGCTCTTCCCCTGATTTTAGGTTCACTGACCTCCTTTTCTGGATATGTGTCTCCACGGCAGGATTTGAAAGAGAATTAATTAATCCATTCTCTTGATCGCTTTTCATTAATTACTCCATCAAACTAACCTTAACCCAAATCGGGAGGCTGCCTTTTTCCTTCCCCTCACACAGGTCTTCCTTTTCTAGACATTTCCACACTCATTTACTCCAAGCTTCAGGTCTAGGTACACTCACTGAGACGCTCAGAAAAACCAGTGTTCTCTCAGCAGCGAAGGTGTCTCTCACAATCTGGTCCTCAAAAAGCAAACGGGGAAACTGTGATCAACAGTAACTGGCAGAGCTCTCAGATTCTGAATAAGTTCCAGAATTGTACACATGTCTCTCAGGAGGTAGGTTTTCAAAATATTAGGAGGCTGCAGCCCCCAGACACACACACACTGATCAGGCTGGTTTTTATCAGTTTAGCTTCTCTGAGATCAGCCCGTCCAAATCCACGACCAAACTTTATTACTCTGAAAAACATTCTAATTCATGTGCAAGCTGTTGGTTAATAAAGAGGATCAGAGAATGCTGGTGTTTGAGAGAGCCCTGGGGAAGCCCACGCATCAGAGTGTTTACATCAGGGAGGAGACCTGAGCTTTTAGAGCCCAGAACACACACTCACAATGCCATTCTCGTTGGTTTCCATGAGGGTCTTAGTGGTATGAGCCTGTTCCACCTTGAAAGTCTAAAGTGGAGAAGCGCTGGTTACCTGGAAGCAAGTAAGGCGGGCTCTCTCTGGTGTGACCCACCCTTTGCTTTGTTGATGGGGACTGATGACTTGGCTGGCTGTGCTTTTGGCCTCTTGATGGTTCATCACACCAGGGACCCACCATGGACTGACATCTACTTTTTCCATTTTGAGTTCCATCTCCACGTTCTACTCATTCCCAGAAACTTGGAGGTCACCTAAAATGGTGATCCCCAGCTCAGATCTCAAAGAGGAAGTGTCACCAAGGGGGCCGACCAATTGCTTAGCTCACCTGGATGCAACTTTTTCTCTGCGAGCTGAAGGCTGACAAAAGTGAGTAGAGGTGAAACAGGTTAATTCATAGATCAGGATTAAGTAGAGAGTCCAAACAGGAGGAGACAGGGAGTAGAAGACTCATCACAGGAACTGGCTCCCGTGATGGAGAGGGCTCGGTGGGAGGAGATGAAGTCCGCAGAGGAGGCTGTCAGGAGGGGCTTGCGTGAGCCGGAGCTGCCATCCCAGGTGGAAACCTCGGCTCTGCTTCCAAGACTCTTCAACAGAGCCAAGACTGCCCGGATTATTGAGGACATTCTCCTTACTTAAAGGCAATTGATTACGGACTTGATCGCATCCGCAGAATACCTCTGGCAACACCTAGACTGGTGTTTGAACGTCTAGGAGCTCTGGCCTCATCAAGGTGGTGTAGCACTGGTCATCACAGGAGCCCTGCTCTCTGTTCCCTACAGGATAGTCCGTTTGTGTTGAGCACGAAGCTGACAAGTAAACATGAATTGAATGAGTGAATGAGTGAGTGGAGGAGATCGTGACAGGGATGTGCGGCACGGGCTACAGCACCTCAGCCTATCCTGGGGGGAGGGCAAATCAGTGCCCCCAGGACCCAGACGAAGCCCTGGGGATGGGCATGATGGTCCAGCCTGTGGTTGGGGCACGTCACCCCCGGCAGTTCTATGCAAGCGAAGGAGGTGAACTTTGCACCGAGGACCTCACTCATTGGGGAGAAGTCATAAAGGACAAAAAAGTGTGCCTGCGGAGATGGTGGGCGCCCTTCCATGGATGGGAAGTCAGGGCAGGAGCAAGGCTCAGAGGAGGAACCGCCAAGGCTTCCCACTGCCCCCGCCCCCTGCCTAAGCCTCTTGGGTCAGAGAGACTGAAGCAATGAAAGCAACAGCCGTGAACTGCCTGCCCCTAAGAAAAGGACCGGGGCTGAGAGCGGCTCACCTAGCCTCTGGCTCTCTGTAGGACGCTGGCAAAGGGACTTGGCTCTGTGGTCCTTATTTCTTGATCTGCAAAGTCTTAAGAAGAGCTAACTCTCTGGACCATGGGAGGATTATGATGTGTGTTGAGAACTGAGGTAGATTCACTCTGAAGCTGATGAAGCTTAAGCCGCAGGACTCCTCACTTGCAGGGGCCGCCCACGGCTCCGAGCATCCCCCAGGGGTATGGGAGGAAGCAGCAGTCCCGCAGGGTGCTGGCATGTGGGGGTGCTGCAGCAGGGGGCTCCCCTCTGTGCCTGGGTGACCATCGGGGGCGACCAGCACTATCTCCATGCCCAGTCACCCGCTCTTCATGAGAAGAGCAAGGCAGACGAATTTCCCCAAGGGTTAGTGACTAGTGTTCTTTCAATCCCTTACACGGTATTTGGGCTTCTCTAGTAGTGGCTCAGCTGGTAAAGAATCTGCCTGCAATGCGGGAGACCTGAGTTCGATCCCTGGGTTGGGAAGATCCCCTGGAGAAGGGAAAGGCTACCCACTCCATATTCTGGCCTGGAGAATCCCATCGACTGTACAGTCCTTGGGGTTGCAAAGAGTCAGACTCAGCTAAGTGACTTTCACTTTCACTTTACTTTTACTTACACAGTATTTTTTTTAATATACATTTATTTCTCGTAATTGGAGGTTAATTAGTTGACCATATTGTATTGGTTTTGCCATACATCAACATGAATCCGCCACGGGCAGTACAGGGTAAAAACTAGATGCTAAGATTAATGTCCAGCTCTTAGATTCTCTCAGGAGTGGAATTCTGACCTGCCAGGATGTTCATTTTCCCACTAAAATGAGTTATTATTATGGATCTTCAAAGGGTTTTCTTGTAATTGGGATATGATGGGTAAAAAACAGTTGGTTTGTGGGCTTAGTGTTAAAAATAAAACATGATCCTGGTTATCCTAAACATCTTTCTCCCCATTTTAGTTCTAGATCCCACAGACTGGTTTCCAGCTAGCAAGAAAGTGAGAACGGAGTTGAGTGGGCAGAAGTAAGAGAGAAAATGAGCAAAGGCAGGAATGTTTAAGGCAAAGCTCAGTGGGTGCTCATGGCTTCCAGAGAGCAGCCTGATGCTCTTCTCCACTGAATGAACTGTTCACATTTTTGCCTCCAATTACTGGAAAAATTATGGGAGAAGGTCTAGCTCCATTTATTGGAACTTGAATAGATTGCCTCCATTAATATCAGGAGGGCCTTTGACCCAACTACACTGAGTGCCTTCCAGAAATTATGAAATGTGCCTGCACTTTACTATCATGATCCCAAAAGTGATCAGAATATTCAAAAAAGCATAAACTGTCTTGTTAGGTAAGGAGACAACAGCAAGGAGAATTAAACTCAAGAGGCAACAGTCAATTTCCAGCTATTGTTCTCCTAAAGAGTCTAACACTGTAATGTGTATTGTGAAGCTCTGTACTCATGAAAAATGGGGGGGGAAGGCATGATAGGTTGGAGTCAAAATACTTGCTGCCCCCAAAGATGACTCTCATTGGCTTAATTCAACAAACGCTTGCTTCTTGCTCTTGGAAAGTTCAGGTGGCCCTGTTTCATATTGCAGCTCCCCTTAAAGGACGAGTAGGGAACCTGCTACTTGCTCTTACTCGCTCCTGCTGCAGCAGGGGCCCCAACAAAGCCTTGCCTGAATTTCTTGTCTGATCTCTTACTATTAATAATTTCTATTGATTAAGGAAGCCAAGAGCCCTGGCCGGCACACTATTATCTGACTTTTTGATGATAGCTATTCTGATGGGTACGAAGTGGGATATCTTTGTGGAAAACCAAAGATTTGGAAAACAAAAGATTTGTGCTTCTCTGATGGCTAAGAGCGCTGAGCCTCTTTTCAGGTGCTTATTGTCCACGTGTACCTATTTTTTGGAGAAACGCCTATTCAGAGCCTTTGCTCATCTTTTCACTGGGTTATTTGTCTTCTTCTTCAGTTGTAAGAGTCTTTTACATATTCTAGATCTTAAGTCTCTTACCAAATATTCAGTTTGCAATAAAGTCCAAAAGCTTTAAATTTTAATAAGGTACAATTGATGTATCTTTTTTTTCTTTTGTTGATTGTGTTTTTGGTGTCATATCTAAGAATCCAATGGAAAATCCAAGATCAAGAAGATTTACCCTGACTTCCCTGGTGGCTCAGATGGTAAAGCGTCTGCCTACAATGCAGGAGAGCCGGGTTCGATCCCTGGGTTGGGAAGATCCTCTGGAGAAGGAAATGGCAGCCCACTCCAGTACTCTTGCCTGGAAAATCCCACAGATGGAGGGGTGTGGTGGGCTACAGTCCATGGGGTCACACAGGGACACGACTGAGTGACTTCACTTTCACTTTCACTTTTCTTCTGAAAGTTGTATAGCTGTGGCTTTACATTTAAGTCTCTATTTTGAGTTAATTTTTGTATATGGTGGGAAGAAAAGATTCAAATTTGTTCTCTTCCGTATGCCTATCCTTACAACTTACAGTTGACCTGTAAGTTTATCCTAAAGCCAGTACCACACTGTCTCAGTTACTGTTGCTTTATAGTAAGTTTTGAAATTGAGAAGTGAGTCCTCCAACTTTGTTCTTCTTTCTAAAGATTATTTTGACTATTCAGGACTCATGTGAATTTTAGGATCAGCTTGCAAATTTCTACAAAGAAGCCAATTAGGGTGCTAATAGGGATTGGACTGAGTTATAGATGAATTTGATAAGTATTGCCTTCTTAACGATACTAAGTTTTCCAAGGGACTTCCCTGGTTGTCTGGCGGTTGAGACTCTGCCTTCCAATGCAGGGACACAAGTTCGATCCCTGGTCGGGCAACTAAGACCCCATGTGCTCACATGCCAAAGGGTACCTAACACCTGCTCATTTCAGTTACTGAGCCCACATGCTCTGGGACCACACTCCACAACAAGAGACCCCCCTGTGCTGCAACCGGGGAAAGCCTGGGTGCCGAAACAAATATGCTTTGAATATGTTTCGAAATGCCCTTGTTAAATTTATCCCTAAGTATTCCATTCTATTTGATGCTACTGTAAATGGCACTGTTTTTCGATTTCCTTTTCGGATTGTTCATTGCAAGTGTATGCAAACACTCTTGAGCTTTGCGTCATCTGGTAGATCCTGTATTCTGCAACATTCCTAAGCTCTTTCATTGGTTCTGACCGTGACTTAGTGGATTCTGCAGGATTTTCTATGTACAAGATGTCATATCAAATAGTTTTATTTATTTCTTCACAATGTGTCTTTTATGTCCTGTTCTCATTCCTGTTATTCCTGACTTTCCTTGCCCCTATTATTTTTCGCCGGGCTGACCACTACCAAACATACTGTTTGTTTATCTGTTTATAACAGCCCTTTCTGGCATATGAGTTCTCAGAAAGTAGGTGCTTCCTCTTCTCTGTTCACTGCCTTCCCAGATCTTCTAGAACAGAGCCTGGCACATAGTAGGTGCTGAACAAATGTTTACCTTCTCTGTTAGCTTTCAGGGTGAGTCCTCCAAAGGGACCGGACCTCCTGACCTCAGCCTGTTCTCAAGGCCCAGCGCTCCCTGGAGTTAAGGCCACAGCGGAATGGGAGCAGGTCAGGGCAGCTGGGGCCACTGTTCCAGGATGGGCAGCCTTTCCGGGGTCAGTACAGGCAGTACCGAACAGCAAAGTTCCTTTCCTTCTGTAACTATTCCTAGCAAATCAACTTGCATCTCAAGCTCCAAGATGGGGATCTATGAGATCCTTGACTGCTTGCCTGACTGTAGGGACCGTGTCTCTGACAACCGAGGGCACGGGGACCTCTTGTGGCTGCAGAGCAGTGCCAAGAGCTGAGGGGCCTTTTGGAGGTAAGAGGTAAGCTCATTCAAGAGTTGCTACAGCCGCTGCACTGGATAAATTCCACGTGTACCTGAACGCACGCCTCCCTGTCACATTTCCTGCCAATAACCTCTTGCCGGCCAGGGTTTCTGTAGCTTCTCTGGAACCATCCTTTATTAGGATTAACAAAAGATGATCAGTCAGAGCCGTGGAGAGTTGAGAGGAGCAGGTTTCTGTAAAAAGAGGAAGCGCTAGTCTGGAGCCAAGAGTGAGTGCTTTGGGCTCCAGGATGCCAAGTGAGACCTCAGATCCAGGCAGGAAGCCAGCAGTGACCCAGGAAGATGGGCTGGGGGAGAAGCTGTATCCCTCCCCCCACCCAGGTCAGGGCAACAGCGGGAGAAGGCGTGACAGGGGGCCTTTGGACTCTGGTTCATTTATTAAAGGAAAATAAGTCATTTCAGGCAACATGACAAAGAGAAGTCAAGATTATGAGGCAAAACCAGAAGACATTTGCAGACATTTAGAGCGTATAAAGGATTATTCTCTTGGAGGTCTTCCCAGGTGGTCCAAGACTCTGTACTCCTAACACAAGGACCTGGGATCGATCCCTACTGAGGGAACTAGATTCCAACCGCTGCAACTAACACCCAGCACAGCCAAATATTAAAAAAAAAAAAAATTCTCTAAAGGTTGTCCCTAGGCTTTGGCTTTATTTGACCTAGAATAAGTTTAGGAAAAGTAAGTGCAATTTTCCATGTCAAATGTAAGAAAAAAAAGGAAAGGGAAACCCCTAAGAGTTCCTAAGAAAATGGAGGAAAACAAGAAATGATTGGATCCAGATGATAAGATCTTTCATAAGGTAGTTTTTACATGTTGACGGGTTTTGTCTATTTTAACCATACTTTGGCACAGGCAAAGGGAAGCCTGGCGTGCTACAGTCATGGGGTCTCAAAGAGTTGGACAAGACTGAGTTCAGTTGACTGAACTGAACTGAGAAATCTATATGTAGGTCAAGAAGCAACAGTTAGAACTGGATGTGGAACCACAGACTGGCTCCAAATCGGGAAAGGAGTACATCAAGGCTGTTTATTGTCACTCTGCTTATTTAACTTATATGCAGAGTACATCATGAGAAATGCTGGACTGCATGAAGCACAAGCTGGAATCAAGATTGCTGGGAGAAATATCAATAACCTTAGATACACCACACTTAGGGCAGAAAGCAAAGAAGAACTAAAGAGCCTCTTGATGAAAGTGGAAGAGGAGAGTGAAAAAGTTGGCTTAAAGCTCAACATTCAGGAGACGAAAATCATGGCATCTGGTCCCATCACTTCATGGGAAATAGATGGGGAAACAATGACAGACTTTATTTTCTTGGGCTCCAAAACCACTGCAGATGGTAACTGCAGCCATGAAATTCAAAGACATTTGCTCCTTGGAAGAAAAACTGTGACCAACCTTGATAGCATATTAAAAAGCAGAGACATTGCTTTGCCAACAAAACTCCATCTAGTCAAAGCTATGGTTTTCCCCGTAGTTGTGTATGGATGTGAGAGTTGGACTAGAAAGAAAGCTGAGCGTCAAAGATTTGATGCTTTTGAACTGTGGTGTTGGAGGAGACTTGAGAGTCCCTTGGACTGCAAGGAGATCCAATCAGTCCATCCTAAAGGAAATCAGTCCTGAATATTCATTGGAAGAACTGATGCTAAAGCTTAAACTCCAATACTTTGGCCACCTGATGTGAAGAACCAACTCATTGGAAAAGACCCTGAGGCTGGGAAAGATTGAAAGCGGGAGGAGGAGACGACAGAGGATGAGATGGTTTGATGGCATCACCGACTCAATGGACATGAGTTTGAATAAGCTCCGGGAGTTGGTGATGGACAGGGAGGCCTGATGTGCTGCAGTCCATGGGGTTGCAAAGAGTCAGACATGACTGAGCCACTGAACTGAACAGGCAATTGAATTACAAAGTACAGTGGGATTTCAAAATCTTAAAAATGAAATTTTCTTGTGAGCTATTACGTTTAAAATGTCAGACTTAAATTCTGTATTTAAGAGAAGAGACCTAAAAGCAATGACTGATGCGTGGAGCTCTTGACAGGGGTCACGTACTAGGCATTTACTTCCCCAGCAACTAAGCAGTTTGAGGCGAGTGATGTTATGAGCAAATTTTCCAAGGCTTTATAATCAGTCACACTTCCCTGGTGGCTCGGACAGTAAAGAATCTGCCTACAATGTGGGAGCTGTAGGAAACGCAGTTTCAATTCCTGGGTCGGGAAGATCCCCTGGAGAAGGACATGCCAACCCACTCCAGAATTCTTGCCTGGGAAATCCCACGGGAAGACTAGAAGTTCATGGGGTCACAAAGACCCTGACACAACTGAGCAACTAGCACTTAGAATCAGTTCTGCAGGGCCAAAATTTGGAGTTAGTCATCTAATTTCAGAGTCTGAGTCATTGCTACAATTATTTTCTATGCCCTTATAGTTTACAATAAGGATTCTACTCAGTCTAAAAACTCTTGGTGTGTTCAGTTCAGTCGCTCAGTTGTGTCCGACTCTGCGACCCCATGAACCGCAGCACACCAGGCCGCTCTGTCCATCACCAACTCCCGGAGTTTACTCAAACTCATGTCCATTGAGTCAATGATGCCATCAAACCATCTCATCCTCTGTCGTCCCCTTCTCCTCCTACCTTCCATTTTTCCCAGCATCAGGGTCTTTTCAAATGAGTCAGCTGTTCACATCAGGTGGCCAAAGTATTGGAGTTTCAGCTTCAACATCAGTCCTTCCAATGAACACCCAGGACTGATCTCCTTCAGAATGGACTGGTTGGATCTCCTTGCAGTCCAAGGGACTCTCAAGCCTCCTCCAACACCACAGCTCAAAAGCATCAATTCTTTGGCGCTCAGCTTTCTTTATGGTCCAACTCTCACATCCATACATGACCACTGGAAAAACCATAGCCTTGACAAGACAGACCTTTGTTGGCAAAGTAATGTCTCTGCTTTTTAATATGCTATCTAGGTTGGTCATAACTTTCCTTCCAAGGAGTAAGCGCCTTTTAATTTCATGGCTGCAGTCACCATCTGCAGTGGTGTGTAAATGATCATTTATCTGTTTTCAGATAGAGAAGTGTCAACCAGGTAAATGTCTCTGCTTGTGGGCTACTGAGAATTTAGCCACAGGATACACTTGTGCACAAACCAATCACTAGTGTGTACACCAAAGACATTCTTTATAGGCTTATTTTCGTTTTAGTAATAGCAAAAGTCTCTAGAGAACCTAGATATCCAATAAGTAGTTAAGTAAATTATCCATTAAAATGGAATATTTGGCAGTCACTAAAAAGAACAAGCATGACTGACTTATGCTGATATAGAAACTTTAAAAGATGTGAAAAATGTATTTATATTAATAAAGAAAGTGCATATAATTTTCTGAAAGGACATAGAATACAACTGTGGTTAACACTGGGGTTAAGATAATGAAGAAAACAATATGTAAGCACATGTAACACTATTGAATTGAACACTTAAAAGTAAAGATAGTAAATTTTATGTTATGAATTTTTTACCACAATAATAAAAGATAACAAAGAAGAGACATTTGCTTCTCACTTCAGATCTTTCTACCCTTTGATATTCATATTACTTTTATTTGCATTATTAGGCCAGTAAAAAATGAAGGAAATGCATACAAGAAAACTGTGAGTAGTCAGAGGGACTAAAGATCAACATCCAGCTGCTGTATTTTTATTAACGTCCCATATGAAGAGTTCCCAGGTGGCTCAGTGGTAAAGAACCTGCCTGCCAATGCAGGAGACGAGGGTTCAGAGTTCAGTCCCTATGCTGGGAAGATCTCCTGGAGGAGGAAACGGCAACCCCCTCCAGTATTCTCACCTGGAGAATCCCATGGACAGAGGAGCCTGGGGGGCTGCAGTTCACAGGGTCACAAAGAGTCGGACACGCCTGGGGACCTGGGCACGCACACACACACACACACACACACACGAGAAGCGCTCTGAGTCAGCAACACCAAAACGTGTGTGTGATTTCAAGCGACTATGTGGCCATCTTAAAGTTCTTAAATAAACCTCCCAGCTCCCTGAGAACGTCATATCCCATCTAGAGAAGAGGGTTTCATTGAATGTGGTCTGTGGGAAACAACAGCAGACTCAGCACACACCTGACGCATTTTCCTGGAATTTATTTCAGGTTATCTTGTTTTGAAGAACAGACAGTTCCTCTGCAATTTCAGACTGTCCTTCTGAGAACGCATTATCCCCTGTCCTCTCTACTCTTGACCATGCAATTTCTTCATCCCCTTTTATGGGTTTTGTTTTGTCTCTGCCTTCGAAAAATGAGCCAGAATGTAAAAATGCACAGGGAGGATGCGGAACACTGTAAATTATGTGTCAAGGGGAAAGACAAAACATCTCTGTGAAGGGCAAGCATCTCTCGGAGAACACTGCTGCTTATTAGTTTGACTTGGATGGTTCCTAGCTCTATATGAAAATATTCACTGAGCCTGAATCTCTGAGACTCTGTCTTTGCCTTCCAGGTTTTAAGATGCTGAGTCGAGGAGTCTTAGCTCCTGGAGGAGACTATGGAGAGCCTCTGGTTTCCAGTCCCTGCAGGGGCCAAAAGGTAAGGAAACAGCTACAGTGGCCAGCGGGGGATGGGGAAGCCTGCAGACCAGAGCCCAGTCTAAAGAGAGCTGCTGCTGCTGCTGCTAAGTCACTTCAGTCATGTCCGACTCTGTGCGACCCCACAGACGACAGCCCACCAGGCTCTCCTGTCCCTGGGATTCTCCAGGCAAGAACACTGGAGTGGGTTGCCATTTCCTTCTCCAATGCATGAAAGTGAAAAGTCAAAGTGAAGTCGCTCAGTCGTGTCCGACTCTTAGCGACCCCATGGACTGCAGCCTACCAGCCTCCTCCATCCATGGGATTTTCCAGGCAAGAGTACTGGAGTGGGGTGCCATCGCCTTCTCCGCTAAAGAGAGCACTGTCCCTCAATGCCAGCCCGCAGTTCCCTAGGGAACCCAGCAGGGCAAGAGCGTCTCTTCCAGTTATTCAAGAGAAGCTGGAAATCTAGACTTGATGCAAATGATTCCAATTTTTTAATGTTGGCAATTAACTCAAAAAAATGTGAAAGTGAGGGCCAAACAAAACATGTCTCTTGGCTGAACTGAGATGTGACCTCAGACTGAATCCAATTCTCTTCATTTTACGAAAGAGGCCTGGAGGGGGTGAAGTCGACTGCCTGGTCGGCTCTGGGCTGGTCTGGGGACGGAGCTGGGACCAGATAGAGTGTGCCTTCCCGTCCTGTGCTGTTTCTCCCACTTTTCGGTCCCAGCAGTAGCAGCAGACTATTTAGATAAGCACGTGACAAGTTTCCACCCAGGCACACATGTCAGTAAGACTTCTGCCTGATGGACTGGACTTGACACAAACAGGAGACCCAACGACAAACTATACCCGCTCTCCACTTAATCCCGGTTGGAGTCTAGCTCCCGACATTTTGGGGTGCATATGGGGAAAAGAAAGGAAAGGCTGAAAAATTTCACCCTCAGAGAATCTGTGGAAGGAATGGGAAAGTCTGCATTTTCTGGCAGAAATTATTTTGAATTACTAATTATAAACGTGAGCTGGCTTGGGAAGATCTTTTACTCGGCTTCCCGGAAAGTAGTTACAGGGTCTCCATTCCTGGCTCTGTGGCCACTTCGAGGCACAGGGCTTTGCCAAGAACTTATGTTTCCCATGTCACAAGAGGAGATGAACCTGCTGGCTAAGAGCGTGGACTCTGGAGCCAGATGGCCTGGGTTCAAATCCACATCCTGCGACTCACCAGCCGCGTGATCTTGCAGAGAGCACGGGACTTGGCTGTGCCTGCATCTTCTCACCCATAAAACGGAAACAGAATCCGCACCTCTCTTCTAAGAGAGCCACAAGGATCCAACGCGTGGATACGCAGAAGGCACGGGCTTCCCCGGTGGCCCAGCGGTAAAGAATCTGCCTGCAATGCTGGTGACACAGGAGACTCCTATCGGATCCCCGGTCAGGAAGATCCCCTGCAGGAGGAAATGGCAACCCACTCTGGTATTCCTGCCCAGAGAATCCCATGGATAGAGGAGCCTGGCGGGCTGCAGTCCAAAGGGTCACACAGATTCAGACATGACTGAGCCATGTAGCATTCACACAGGCGTAAAGACACAGGGCCAGGGCTGTGTATGTTGGTTGCATTGTGGAAACACCCGGACGCTTGGGTCTCACCCCCAGAGAGTCTGGTTTATCTGATCTGAGGTGTGCCTGAGCATCTGAGCTTGTCAAGTCTACCCAGGTGACTGCAACGTGTAGCTGAGATGCAGAACCTAGGATATCAGTGCTTATTAAGTAAATGACGGTCCTCTCAGTGATTAATCTGGGGGCTGTTGAAACAATAGAATTTTATCCTAAGTCCAAAGTCAAGTGTCGACAAAACCACTCTCCTGGAATGTCTAGGGAAGATGCTTCCCTGCCTAGGGCCAGTGATGGTGGTGGCCTTTGACCCTTACCATTCCTTGGCTTGCAGTTGCATGTCTAAGGGATTGATTTTTAAAAACACTAAAATCCTCTCCTTCATTCAAGCCCGTATTTTGTAACCTCTTTACAAAGTTCCCCAGTCATGAAATTAAAAGACGCTTACTCCTTGGAAGAAAAGCTATGACCAACCTAGACAGCATATTAAAAAGCAGAGACATTACTTTACCAACAAAAGCCCGTCTAGTCAAGGCTATGGTTTTTCCAGTAGTCATGTATGGATGTGAGAGTTGGACTATAAAGAAGGCTGAGTATCAAAGAATTGATGCTTTTGAACTGTTGTATTGGAGAAGACTCTTGAGAGTCCCTTGGACTGCAAGAAGATCCAACGAGTCCATCCTAAAGGAGATCAGTCCTGAATATTCATCAGAAGGACTGATGCTGAAGCTGAAACTCCAATACTTTGGCCATCTGATGTGAAGAACCGACTCACTGGAAAAGACCCTGATGCTGGGAAAGATTGAAGGTGGGAGGAGAAGGGGATGACAAAGGATGAGATGGCTGGATGGCATCACCGACTCAACGGACATGAGTTTGAGTGAACTCTGGGAGTTGGTGATGGACAAGGAGGCCTGGCGTGCTGCAGTCCATGGGGTCGCAAAGAGTCTGACACGACTGAGCGACTGAACTGAACTGAAATGATTTACAAAGTTCCCCCAGTGGTCGTCTCTCAGTGGCATGCAGTGTGGAAGGTCACAAGGGCTGGAGCCCGCCCTTCTCCGCACCCATTTCCCACCTCTGCCCTGGCTTCAGGGTACTCAGGCAGCCCTGGAGGTCCCGATCCAGCCGAGTGGTGGGAGATACCCCGGCATGAATTCTCATAAGGTGAACAGGCATGCATTTTTTAAACTTTTCTCTATTTTTAAACATTTATTTTTATTTATTTCTTTTTGGCCACGCAGTGCAGCTTGCAGGATCTTAGCTCCCTGACCAGGGATTGAATCTGGGCCCTCAGTGAAAGCACAGAATCCTAATCACTGGACCACCAGGGAATTCCCTAGGCATGCAGTGTGTTTTGTGGGGTTTTTTTTAATAGTTGATTTAATTGATTTATTTATTTGGCTGCACATGTCTCAGTCGCAGCATGTGGGGTCTCTCAGTTCCCAGACCAGGGACCAAACCCAGGGCCCCCACACTGGGAGCTCGGCAGGCTAGCCACTGGACCACCAGGGAATGCCCTAGGTGTGCAGTCTCACAAGAGGGATCTGCAAAGCCAGGTAGTCTTTAATGAGTGGAAGAAACCTGTGGGGGTGTACACTGGAGACTCGGGGGCACGTCTTCTCCCACATCCCCGAATTCTACCAGTTCCAACAACCCAGGCCGATAGACCTGGGTCTCTAACATGGCTCTCCTGCATTAAAGATGGTGCCTCTGGAATTCCCATCTGAGATGCTGACAGATGGACTCAGAAGTCCTGCTGATACAGTGAATGCTTATCAACTGATTGAGTGACATCTTAAACAGGCAGTATCTCTCTAAAAGGGAATCAGTATGACGTCACTCCCTCAGGAAGGCCTGTCTGTCGGTCACCTGTCCCAGTGTCTTCGGTGTTTTCGTGAGAAGAAGTTCTAATGCCTCTAGGCTGGGGTGGGGGCGGAGGGGGAAGGGGAAGATTTTCACATGATAGAATGTCTGCCCTGAAACGGGAAATTTGGGGGGAAGCTTTCACACCAACTGAAACCTCGATGAGGGGGTGGCAGCATCTGTGCTTTGAAGCACGGATTCACCGAGTTCCTCTGTAAGTGCCTCTGGTGCTTTTTATAAGCCTCCGTGTTTTCCCAGGCTTGCTACCTTATTCGTAGGCACTCTGCTGCACACATTCGTTCTCACAATAGGAATGTGAATCTGAAAACTTCCCTGGAGATTCCAGAATTAGCCGCTAAAAAAAGGAGGAAGTTCTTTGACCAAAGGGAGATTCCTTTTCTCACATTTCCAAACAGGAGCATCGTGACTGTCTCTGAACTCAAGCCACCATACTGTCGGACTCAGGCTAGAGTGGCCGAGACCACTGGCCACACCCAAAGCTTGCCTCTGTCCTAGGCCGTCAAGGCTTCCGGGATTTCAGGAAAAATAACGACAGCAATAAGAAGAGTCAGTACTTGCATTGCTGTGGTTTTGGTCCCTCCGTCGTGTCCGACTCCGCAACCCCGCGGACTTGAGCCCGCCAGGCTCCTCTGTCCGTGGGATTCTCCAGGCAAGAATACTGGAGTGGGTCTTCAGGGATCTTCCCAACCCAGGGATCAAACCCCAGTCGCCTGCATTGGCAGGCAGATTCTCTACTACTGAGCCACCCGGGAAGCCCCATACTTGCAGAGTGTCAACTATCCCAAGCCCGCTCCATAAACCAAGAGACCCAGTCCTTCCAACGGCTCTATGAAGTAAGCAACCCTGTTTGTCAGACGAGGAGACTGAGACACAGAGAGGGTAAAGGCCCACCCAAAGTCCCGCAGCCAGGATGGCAGGCCTTGGACTGGGATCCAGCCCAGCTGATTTCAGATACCCTGCCTTCCCAGAGAGTGTGCAGCCTGGCACAACAAAACTTTTATTAGATTGTGTTCAGGGACACTGTTCCAAAAGCCTGCATCGTCTCTGTAAGCCCCTAACAAGCACTACCCCTCTGCCACCTGGCTTTCTGCTCTCCCACGGGTGTGAACATCTAAGCTGTTTCCCGGGAGATCCCTCAACTGCCCTGATTTCCCTGCCCCCTTACACTCGTAAGGTTCCCTGGTGGCTCAGACGGTAAAGAGTCTGCCCATAGGGTGGGAGACCTGGGTTCGATCCCTGGGTCGGAAAGATTCCCTGGAGAAGGAACGGCAGCCCACTCTGGTATTCTTGCCTGGAAAATCCCATGGACAGAGGAGCCTGGTGGGCTACAATCCATGGGGTCACAGAGTTGGACACGACTGAGCGACTTCACTTTCTTTCTTCTTAACTCATAGGTCCTCTTTCTCTCCTGCTCCAGAGACCTAGACATTCCATCCCACAACAAACACTCTGGCTGTTCTTTAAATCTCTTCTTACCTTATCTCTTTTTGGAGCAGCATCATTTCTCAATTACTGTACATTGTTATCCTGCAAACAAGCTGGAATCAAGATTGCCAGGAGAAATATCAATAACCTCAGATATGCAGATGGAAACACCCTAAATAGCAGAAAGTGAAGAGGAGCTAGAGAGTCTCTTGATGAAAGTGAAAGAGAAGAGAGAAAAAGCTGGCTTAAAACTCAGCATTCGTAAAACTAAGATCATGGCATCCAGTCCCATCACTTCACGGCAAATAGATGGGGAAAAAATGGAAACAGTGGCAGACTTTATTTTCTTGGGCTCTAAAATCACTTGAATGTCGACTGAAGCCATGAAATTAAAGGACGCGTGCTCTTTGGAAGAAAACCTATGACAAACCTAGACAGTGTATTAAAAAGCAGGGATACCACTTTGCTGACAAAGGTCAGTATAGTCAAAGCTATGAGAGCTGGACCATAAAAAAGACCGAGCTCTGAACAACTGGTGTTTTCAAACTGTGGCACTGAAGACTCTTGAGAGTCCCTTGAACTGCAAGGAGATGCCACCAGTCCATCCTAAAGGAAATCAACCCTGAACATTCATTGGAAGGACTGATGCTGAAGCTGAAGCTCCAATACTTTGAACACCTGATGCAAAGAACCAAATCATTAGAGAAGACCCTGATGCTGGGAAGATTGAAGGCAGAAGGGGATGACAGAGGATGAGATGGTTGGATGGCATCATCAACTCAATGGACATGAGTTTGAGCAAACTCCCGAGATAGTGAAGGACAGATAGCCCTGGCGTGCTGCATGGGGCTGCAAAGAGTTGGACACGACTAAGCGACTGAACAACAACTCCTTCCTAAACGCCCACAAGCATCTCAAAAAGTACACTGCCAGGATGTCTAGGTTTGAATCCTGGATCTAGACTTCTTCTGTGTGACCTTGGGCAAGTGTCTTAATCTCTCTGTGCCATCTGTAACTTGAAGATAACAAGAGTACTCATCCAATCAGATTGCTATGAAAAAAAATAAGTTAACCCATGGACACACTTAGGATAGTGCCAGGCACATAGTAAGTGCTTTAAAGGTCATTATATTATTTTTGTCTCCTCTATTGGAGATTCATTTTTGGCCCCATGACTCTATACAGTTACCTTCCCCTTTTTAACTTCATTTTTAATTGGAGGCTAATTGCAGTATTGTCCTGGTTTCTGCCCTACATCAACGTGAATCAGCCACAGGTGTACACATGGCCCCTCCCTCTTGAACGCCCCTCCCAGCGCCCTCCCCATCCCACCGCTCTCGGTTGTCACAGAGCCCCAGATCTGGGTTCCCTGTGTCAGACAGCAAATTCCCACGGGCTATCTGTTTTACATATGGCAATATACACGTCTCCGGGCGCCTCTCTCACATCACCGCACCTTCTCTCTCCCGCACTGTGTCCAAAAGTCTGTTCTGTATGTCTGCCTCTCCACTGCTGCCCTGCAGGTAGGTTCATCAGTACCGTCCTTCTAGATTCCATATTTATGCGTTAATGTGTGATATTTGTCTTTCTCTTTCTGACTTACTTCTCTCTCTGTAATAGGCTCTAGGTTTGTCTGCCTCACCAGAACTGACTCAAATTCACTCCTTGTCTTCGAGGCCAGTGACCTAAAGGTTACCCTCCAACTCAGAACCCTTCAACAAGCGAGCCGATCATCTAACCAATAAGACACGCTGGTGTTTGGGGCCCGGCGTGCCTCCCTCCGGCTGGAACGCTTCCTCCCTCCTGCGCTGCCTGATCCACCCTTACGGCCACGGTCCGTGCGCCGCCTCCTACGGGAAGCTTTCGAGACCGCACCCTCAGTCCCCTCTTCCTTCCCAAGACCCCTCGTTCTGCTGCCCTCCGCCTCTTCTCGGGCGCAACGCTCCACTGCAGCTTCCTTCCCTATCGTCCGTCCACTCTGCTTCGACTCCTCTCCCTACAGTTACGTCTACAGCTGGGGCCTGTCCCGGTTCCCTCAGGGCTGAACGCTGAAGTCCCCTCAAAAGCCGCTGAGTCATGATCCACACTCGACACAGCAAGCCTGGAGAGCTTTCTAACTCACCCGAAGTCCCGCCGCTGGTGAGCGGCGGAGCCCAGACCTGAAGCCAGGCCACGAGCACCGCCAGGGTCCCGGGCCTGACCGCGCGCCTCCCCAGCCCTGACCCAGAACGCGTGGCTGCGCACAGGCACTCAGGAGCAATCACAGTGATAACCCGACCCCCGTCCCAGCGCTTACTGAGTGCCTAGTAACCAACTCACTTCTCACAACTGCCATGTGAGGTAGGGTTTTTTCCCATGTTTGGTTTTTATTTATTAGCTTTTAAATTTTTTCATGTATTTTACTTATTTATTTTATTGGGGTATAGCTGCTTTACAATGTCTGTTAGCTTCTGCTGCACAGTGAGGTGAATGAATTACATGTATCCATATACCATATATCTCATTCCAAAGCAGGGACAATTTTTATTCCCATTTTACAGATAAGGAAACTGAGGCACAGAATGTTCTGTAACTTACTTGTCCAGTGGCAGAACCGAGATGCAAACCCAGGAAGTCTGGCCCCAGAGCCCAGGCGCTTAATCAGTGTAGCCTCCTCGCAGGTCTATTTTGAATGAATGGGTTGAAATGCAGAAAAAAAATAAAGATACATCATTTAATTTAGAGACTTCCCTGGTGGTCCAGTGGGTAAGACTCCGTGCTCCCAATGAAGGGGGCCTCAGTTCGCTCCCTGGTCAGGGAACTAGATCCCACAAATCCTGACTAAGACCCAGGGCAGACAAATAAATAAGATGGACTGCAAGGAGATCCAACCAGTCCATCCTAAAGGAGATCAGTCCTGGGTGTTCATTGGAAGGGCTGATGTTGAAGCTGAAACTCTAATACTTTGGCCACCTGATGCGAAGAGTTGACTCACTGGAAAAGACCCTGATGCTGGCTAAGATTGAGGGCAGGAGGAGAAAGAGACAACAGAGGATGAGATGGTTGGATGGCATCACTGACTCAATGGACATGAGTTTGAGTGAACTCCAGGAGTTGGTGATGGACAGGGAGGCCTGGTGTGCTGCAGTCCATGGGGTCACAAAGAGTCACACACGACTAAGCGACTGAACTGAATTGAATTTTAAAAAATACAGTTGAATGACCTTGTGGCTTGTAGACATCCTCTAAACCGGAAGACAGGAACTGAGCTAGGACACTTAGCCCCATGTCCTGCTCTGAGGACAGTCAGGTCAGCGCCCAAGGGCAGAGTACCCACAGCCACGGAGAAGCTGGTAGAGGGCCAGAAGCAGCCCCCGCCCCCCACCACAGCTCCCTGCTCCCTCCACCCTCTATGCCAGGGCACTCCCTTGGGTGGCCCTTGGCTGGTCCTGTTTGACTTCCTCGGGGGGGACGTCCCGAAGGCCCACTCCCTGGCTGTGGCTCTGTGCCAGGAAGGCTGGCTCCCAGCGCCGTGGCAAGGCTGTGAGGTGTGCCTGGCAAGGCTGTGAGGTGTGCCAGCAGGTCCGCAGAGAAGTCCCCCGCGACCTCCACGCCCTGCCCAAGCTGTGGTGTTGTGGCCGCCACTCAGCAGGGCCCACACCTCGTTTGGGTCTCATTCAGGAATGGACTAGATGTGCAAATGGAAGGGGAGGGAGGGATGCACAGACACCCTCACTTCCCTGTCTCCGCGACGGTCGGGACTCTATTTGGACAGACAGACACAGTTGTAGCAGTCTCATTGATATGCATAACAACTACTTGCTTTGCTGATACTGAACCATCTCATTCTTTGCTTAGAGGACACTTACCCCCTTTGCTGTAACTACTCCGTAATGGCCATTTACCAGCAAATGGTACATGAGCTCTCTAAGGCAAGAAGCTTGCCTTTATCCAGGCTCTACACCCCAGGCTCATCAGCATGCTGGCAGATATTCAAATATCTGCTGAGTAGATGCTCAGGAAAGTGAAAGAGAAAATGACTGTATGAGCAGAGCTAGTGAACAGATCTGCTTGCTGAGACCCAGTTTTCCTCTCCGAAATTCCTAATCCATCACAGTGTGGTAGGATTCCACGACTCATACATGGAAACAGCAGGATATTTCTGGCTGAGGCATCAGTTATTGGTATAAGACTCACTCCCTTTTCCTCTGTGTGCAGTTGACATGGTGCCTTTATTTATTTTTTTGTCTTAACCCAGATCCCATAGTTTGAGTAAGAAATAAACCTTTGTTATTTGAAGCCACGAAGGCTTGGAGGTCATTTGTTATTTCAGCAAAGCCTAGCCTATCCTGACTACTAGATATTCAGCTCACACTCGTTTGTCAGGGACCTACAGAACTGAAGACATTCAGCCAATGGTCTTCTACAACAGCGCAACAAAACCTTCTGCAATGGCAGCGATGTTCCATGCCTCCTCCATCCAGTACAACAGATGCTGGCCACACGAGACTGCTAACTCAAGTGCTTAACTTGGAATGCGGCCACCGTGACTGAGGCTCTGAATTTTTAATTTTAACTAATGTAAACGTAGCAGGGAGTTACGGTATTGGAGAGCACAGCTCTAGAATGTACCGTGGTAGCAGATGCCGAAACAGCCTGCTGAAGCCCCTCATTCCGTCTGACCCCGTGCAGCCGTGGTGGGCAGTTCCATGCCCATAAACCCACATCAAGGGCGTTAACCCAACCCTCTGGTCTGCCTTCTGGAGACTGTCAAGGACACGCAGCTGTGCACAAAGCTGCGATGGCGAGGCGATGCTGCCGGAGGCAGTCTCCAAGCCTTCGGGAGGGCAGAATTCAGTGAGGAAGAGCTCCAGCGTCCGTGTCCTCCCGGGGAAAAAATCTGAGACGTGTGTTTCACGGGATTGACATGGTTCCTTGGAGAGATGCCAGAGAGAGACCTGCAGAAATGAAGCGGCTCCTTCACATCCCTTTTCCTGGGCTTTCTCGCTTTGCCTCCCTCCTCTCTGAGTTCTGCTCTCTGGGGTCACCTGCCCCCCAATCCTGCCTCAGAGTGCCTGCAGCAAGAATCCAAACTAAAACGAAGAAGGGTTCTCCTTCTCCAAGAACTTCACAAGGAAAGCCGCTAAGTCATTCCTTTTGAAAAATCTGTTAAACTCTGACTAACTGTCCAATGAAGGCTTGTCTCACTGCATTTCTGAGCTCGACTCTGGGACATGGGAGGGTATTGGGGGCTGGCTACCAAAGGCAGGCCCCCCGAGAGGACTCACAGACTGCACCACCTGCCTTTGGCTTTAAAATGCCAACGAAAGACAGAGCATCCTTATTAAAGGCCATCTGTAACGCAGATCTTAGTTTTTGTCAGGTTTGGGGAATAGAGACAATTCAATCTCAATGTGATATTTAGAGGCAGAGATCAACATTTCAAAGCTTCAGATTGCATTTCTCCCAGCCTGAAATTAAAAAAAAAAAAGTAACCTAACGATGAAGCCTGGATTCAGGCAGCTGTCTCCCAGGCCCCTGCTGGAGGGGGCTGTCCCTTGAACCCATGAACTAATTTCCCATATAACAGTGCAGTCATGCCCCACTAGCAAGCCTCGGCTCTAAGGGAGACCAATTTGTGGTGAGAAAGGTCTGTGCAAGTGGCTGATTCTGTGGAAAAACCCTGGTCAGGAAAAGCTCCCACGACTATAATTACTACGCAGCTCATCTGTGTTCTTTAAGGGCCGTGACTTCCTGCCTGCAGCCACTAGTGTATACAAGCTTATGTCCTTGTGAAAGGACACTCAGTTGTTGAGGGCCCGCCGTGGCCAGACTCTGTGCTCGGTTTACACACCGGGTCTCATTTAATCTGAGAGACGGGGATTATAGCAACCATTTTGCACCTGAGGACTGAGGTCCAAAAATGATGCGGCAGGTGGGATTCAGATGTAACTCAACTTGATCCCAGATTTCCCGTGTTGTCTCACTTTTATACAATATTCAGGTTGCATGCTAAGTTGCTCAGTCGTGTCTGACTCTGCGAACCTCTGCAGCCCACCAGGCTCCTCTGTCCGTGGATCCTCCAGGCAAGAATACTGGGGGGTTGCCATGCCCTTCTCTAGGGGATCTTCCCGACCTAGGGATGGAACCCACATCTCTTGCAGCTCCTGCATTGCAGGCGGAGTCCTCACCACTGACTCCCCGTGGAAGCCCCTAACCCACGTCTCTTGCAGCTCCTGCACTGCAGGCGGAGTCCTCACCACTGACTCCCCGTGGAAGCCCCTGACCCACATCTCTTGCAGCTCCTGCACTGCAGGCGGAGTCCTCACCACTGGCTCCCGTGGAAGCCCCTGACCCACATCTCTTGGAGCTCCTGCACTGCAGGCGGAGTCCTCACCACTGGCTCCCGTGGAAGCCCCAGGTGGAGTCCTCACCACTGACTCCCCGTGGAAGCCCCTGACCCCTGACCCCTGACATTTAGGTCAGTGGCAGTCCTACCACTCTCTTTGAAAAAATGGGAAAACCAAGAATGGCAGGAACTGGAGGGACTTCTGAGTTATGCAGAAGGACTTAGGAAGAGGCACGCGACGGGAGAACAAACACTGAGTTAGGAAACAGAGCTGACCTGAACGCCTCCTTCCCTCTGGGCCTCGGTTTCTTCTGTAAAATGAAATGGTTTGATGGAGTCATCGCTATGGTTTCCAGCACAGCTCAGTATTTCCACCCATCCGCTCAGGCAGTCCTGGAGACTGCCAACATCAACCTTCTTGAAAACTCACCGCAAGTTAGATTTTGTTTAGTTCAGCTGCTTTTAGACTAATAAGATTCAGACTCAGTGCAGAGGGTGATATAGTCACAACCAGCCTAAATCAGGTGAGAATTTTATGGCTTCACTGAAGAAATGATTGGTTTTTTCTTAACAAACATTTAACTTTTGTTTTAGATTTAGAGGAAATTTACAAGGATGGTACAGAGTTCCCGATGCCCCGCACCCAATCCCCCTGTTACTGGCACACTGTTACTGGGTTGGCCGAAAAGTTCCTTCATGTCTTCCATAGCATCTCGTGGAAAAACCCAAAGGAACTTTTTGACCAACCCAATATTATGGTACATCTGTCACGACCCATGAACCCATAATGATTCAATACTGTTAACTAAACTCCATGCTTTATTTTTATTTTCTTCATTTCTACTTACACACTTTCTCTACTCTGGGATCCTAGGCAGGATACCTCCTTTCCTTTAGCATCTGTGTTTCCGTAGCCCCCTCTGGATTCTGACAGTTTATCTCATTTTCTTGTTTTGGATGACCATGACAGTTTTGAGAGTACCGATCAGATACTCTGTAGAATAGCCCTCGGTTTGAGTTCGGCTGGTGTCGCGGTTAGACTGTGGTTATCCCTTTGGGGGAGGAAGACCACAGAAATAAAGTTCTCATCTCATCACGGCGTCTCAAGGCTGCTTTCTTCAGCATCACTTGTCACTGTCGATGTAAACCTTGACCCCACGGCCGAGGTGGTGTTTGCTGTGCTTATCCGAAGAAAGGTTATTTCCCTCCTTCCGTACCGCACTCTCTGGAAGGAGGCCACTCGATGCAGCCGATGTGTGCTCCGCTTCCTTATTGGGGGAGCAGGCATTTTTGTAAAGTACAACCATGCTGGCAATTTCTACTAGGGAACAAATTCAGTGCTAAACCTTATTGCTTCCCCAGAACAACTGAGCCAAGATGTGGCTGAAAGGTACTCCCTATATCCAGCCTTTCAGAGGAGCGTTCCCTAACAAAATGGGTAATCTGCTCCATCAAAGTGGTACCCTTGGGGCACCTTGCATAAAAGCTACTGCTCAGTAGAGGGTCTATTCCTGTTTCTGCTACACAAGGCTTGTTTACTGCTCTTGACAGTCTGTCTCTTACCTACAAATCTAAGGTAGCAAAGCATTCCATATACCCAGCTTCCAGGTGGTGCTAGTGGTAAAGAACCTGCCTCCCAATGCAGGAGACAGAAGAGACCAGGGTTCGATCCCTGGCTTCGGAAGATCCCCTGGAGAAGGAAATGGCAACCCACTCCAGTATTCTTGCCTGGAGAGTCCCAGGGACAGAGGAGCCCGGTGGAATACAGTCCATGGGGTCACGAAGACTAGGACACGACTGAAGCGACTTAGCGCTTAGTAATCAGTAAGAAAAAAACAAGTATGGTTTATTTTTTCAAATGAGCGAAGGAGATGGACAAACATTCACATAGAAACTTCCCTGCTGGTCCAGTGGCTAAGACTCCACGCTCCCAAAGCAGGGGGCCCAGGTTCCATCCCTGGTCAGGGCACTAGAGGCCGCATGTCCAACGAAGGGTCCACACGCCTCCCCTAAAGATCCCGCATGCCGCAGGAAAGACCTGGTGCAGGCAAATGAATACATAAAATACTAAAAAGCATATGATGAAAATAAAGCCAAAACTGACGTCAAAAGCAAATTCACAAAACAGACACAAAAGGATCACAAATTACACACACACAGGCCAGATGACAGAGTCTAAGGTGGGAATGGGCATGGAGTGCTCTCATTTCCTACTTTACGACTTCTGGGTATTAAGTAAAGCATGCTTTGCAATCTCTTTTCAAGAGCAATAAAATAATTTCCAAGTAGTAACATTCCAATATCAACATATGTGGTGTGTTTTCTAGCCTGATACTGGCTATAAAACCTACACAGTGTCTTTCACTGAACTGTGTCTTGTAGGGAAGGAGAATCCACAGGCTTTGAGAACAGATGCCTGACAGTGTGAAACATGATGTGACTATTTATTTGCATCTTTTAATTGGTAATCAAGCATGCAAGGTCACTTCACCGTATATGCTTATAATAAGAAATTACAGATATTTTTCTCTGCTAGGTTTACAAGATTCATCAGTTAGGCTATGACAGAGGAAGACCATTGTACACTAGGCAACTTTAGTTCTACTTGCCATTAATTGGGGGAAAAAAAGCAGCTGTGCCATTTCTGAGGAAGCATTATGATTCTGCATATTCTTTAGACATCCTTCCAATGGAGAAGGTGTTAAACTGAGACCATTTTGATGGTCCAAAGGAATCCAATCTGTCCTTTCTATATAACTTGTATTAAGAACAAGAAAAATTAAGAATAATTGTATACAAAACAAGTATAAATTTATGTTCCTGAAAACACGATCCCTAAATGAACACACTAATATTTGGAGACATCTAAATAAGAGAAAAATGACGTGATATTAAAATTCAACCTGTCACGATGGAGTACTAAGCACGTGATCTGGGCTTGCACTTATTAAAACGTTGTAGCAGAAAGAAGTGCGCTTGAGTTCTTGGCCAGGCAACACTACTTCCGCATTATCCCCAGAGAAAGGGCTGAAGATTAATGCAGGCAGAGCAAGAGAAATCAACGCCCGCTTATTTTAAGGTGTGATTCTTCTGTGTAGAAAAGATGCGCACAGAAGTGCTATGCATTTGTTTGTCTGACAAAGGCTAGAACCGTGGTCACAAGCCTTGACCTGTGAGGGACTGAATTAGCTTTGACAGTATTGTTCTGGGCCTCTGAATACCTTCGAGTCTGCTTTTCAGTGATTAGCTGAAGAAAATGCGTTTGCACACATAATGAACCCTCTTCTATCCTCAAGTTTCTATTTAACGGTCAGGGTTGAGCAGCCAAAATAACTTGAGAAGCTACCGAGAGTGTGAGGCAATGACGATTATTGAGGCTTAAGGGAGGCATGTGACTTAAGCCATCATGGACATAGCCAGACCTTTGGAAGCATTCCTTCAGGAAACCCTATTGGAAAATAGCTTGAGGTTTTTGTTTTGTTTTGTGGATTTGGTATTGACTCCATTTGGAACATTTTAAATCATTTGGATGCTATTTTTGAACAAAAATTTTCTCGCATAGAAAGAATCAAGATGAAAGAAAGGAGTTCTAAAATTGTTTTACCAATTCCAAACCTTCAAACAACAATGGAATATTTTATTGGAGGTCACAGGGCAACATTGCCCAATTTGGTTACAAGCTTTCCACTACAGTGGGCTGCCCGGCTGAAAAACCACCAGGGCGGTGATGGAAATTTTTTTCATCTGGCAGAGACTAAATACAAAATAATACTCTGTAACATGTCTAAATCAGATCTTCAATATCTCGAAGTTCTGATTCATCGTCAGAACCCAGCCCAAGACAAAATCTCACTAACTGGTGGGCAGTTTATTCTGGAGAACAGCCTCCTCAGATGTACATTCCATACAGCCAAATGTTCCAATGATTCATTTTCCAATTTCTTGCACCAACTCCTGCCAGAAAATGTCCATCAAGCTTATGGGCTTTCTGTTGGTATCTCTAATAACAAGGAAAGTACTCTGGCTATTGGGATTAAAAAGAAACAACGATGGATATTCTTTGCAGCCAAAGATGGAGAAGCTGTATACAGTCAGAAAAAATAAGACCAGGAGCTGACTGTGGCTCAGATCATGAACTCCTTATTGCCAAATTCAGACTTAAATTGAAGAAAGTAAGGAAAACCACTAGACCATTCAGGTATGACCTAAATCAAATCCCTTATGATTATACAGTGGAAGTGAGAAATAGATTTAAGGGCCTAGATCTGATAGATAGAGTGCCTGATGAACTATGGAATGAGGTTCGTGACATTGTACAGGAGACAGGGATCAAGACCATCCCCATGGAAAAGAAATGCAAAAAAGCAAAATGGCTGACTGGGGAGGCCTTACAAATAGCTGTGAAAAGAAGAGAAGCGAAAAGTAAAGGAGAAAAGGAAAGATATAAGCATCTGTATGCAGAGTTCCAAAGAATAGCAAGGAGAGATAAGAAAGCCTTCCTCAGCGATCAATGCAAAGAAACAGGAAAACAACAGAATGGGAAAGACTAGAGATCTCTTCAAGAAAATTAGAGATACCAAGGGAACATTTCATGCTAAGATGGGCTCCATAAAGGACAGAAATGGTAGGGACCTAACAGAAGCAGAAGATATTAAGAAGAGGTGGCAAAAATACACAGAGGAACTGTACAAAAAAGATCTTCATGACCCAGATAATCACAATGGTGTGATGACTCACCTAGAGCCAGACATCCTGGAATGTGAAGTCAAGTGGGCCTACAGGAAGCATCACTATGAACAAAGCTAGTGGAGGTGATGGAATTCCAGTTGAGCTCTTTCAAATCCTGAAAGATGATGCTGTGAAAGTGCTACACTCAATATGCCAGCAAATTTGGAAAACTCAGCAGTGGCCACAGGACTGGAAAAGGTCCGTTTTCATTTCAATCCCAAAGAAAGGCAATGCCAAAGAATGCTCAAACTACCGCTCAATTGCACTCATCTCACACGCTAGTAAAGTAATGCTCAAAATTCTCCAAGCCAGGCTTCAGCAATATGTGAACCGTGAAATTCCAGATGTTCAAGCTGGTTTTAGAAAAGGCAGAGGAACCAGAGATCAAATTGCCAACATCCACTGGATCATCAAAAAAGCAAGAGAGTTCCAGAAAAACATCTACTTTGGCTTTATTGACTATGCCAAAGCCTTTGACTGTATGCCTCACAATAAACTGTGGAAAATTCTGAAAGAGATGGGAATACCAGACCACCTGACCTGCCTCTTGAGAAACCTGTATCCAGATCAGGAAGCAACAGTTGGACCTGGACATGGAACAACAGACTGGTTCCAAATAGGAAAAGGAGTATGTCAAGGCTGTATATTGTCACCTTGCTTATTTAAGTTCTATGCAGAGTACATCATGAGAAACACTGGGCTGGAAGAAGCATAAGCTGGAATCAAGATTGCTGGGAGAAATATCAATAACCTCAGATATGCAGATGACACCACCCTTATGGCAGAAGGTGGAGAAGAACTAAAAAGCCTCTTGATGAAAGTGAAAGAGGAGAGTGAAAAAGTTGGCTTAAAGCTCAACATTCAAAAAACTAAGATCATGGTATCTGGTCCCATCACTTCATGGGAAATAGATGGGGAAACAGTGGAAACACTGTCAGACTTTATTTTTCTGGGCTCCAAAATCACTGCAGATGGTGATTGCAGCCATGAAATTAAAAGACGCTTACTCCTTGGAAGGAAAGTTGTGACCAACCTATTTCAGCATATTCAAAAGCAGAGATGTTACTTTGCCAACAAAGGTCCGTCTAGTCAAAGCTATGGTTTTTCCAGTGGTCATGTATGAATGTGAGAGTTGGACTGTAAAGGAAGCTGAGCGCCGAAGAATTGATGCTTTTGAACTGTGGTGTTGGAGAAGACTCTTGAGAATCCCTTGGACTGCAAGGAGATCCAACCAGTCCATCCTAAAGGAGATCAGTCCTGGGTGTTCATTGGCAGGACTGATGCTGAGGCTGAAACTCCAATACTTGGGCACCTCATGCTAAGAGTTGACTCATTGGAAAAAACCCTGATGCTGGGAGGGATTGGGGGCAGGAGGAGAAGGGGACGACAGAGGATGAGATGGCTGGATGGCATCACCGACTCCATGGATGTGAGTTTGGGTAAACTCCAGGAGTTGGTGATGGACAGGGAGGCCTGGTGTGCTGCGATTCATGGGGTCACAAAGAGTTGGACACGACTGAGCAACTAAACTGAACTGAACTGAACTCCCTACAAAGATCAAAGTTCTGCCAGCTCTCCTGAGTGTCTGATTTGCAATAAACCTGGAAGTCTGTGTTCCCTTGGGCCAAGGAATTTTGATGAATGGATGTGTTCGATGGACATTTGACAAGCTGTAGCTCACATCAACTCTTTCCAGGTCACCTCTGCCTCAACACCAAAACAAATGGTCTAAATAAGCATCTTCCATGTTTTGGTCAAACAAAGACAACGAAGAAATGAAAACCACCAGAAGATAAAATACTTTGATTAGACAATTTCCAAACTTCAGTTATCAGCATATCATATTAGAAACCTTCACCACATATATTATATATTATACATATTAGGTTATGTATACTCAGTCGCTCAGTCATGTTCAACTCTTTATCACACTACAGACTGTAGCCCCCCAGGCTCCTCTGTCCATGGGATTCTCCAAGCAAGAATCCTGGATTGGGTTGCTATTTCTTACTCCAGGATTCTATGTAGGTTAAACCATATAAAGCTACCAAAATCTGGGCATAATCTACAAAATCAGAGATTTCGTATGGTTCAATCTAGTATTTTTTACTGAATGTTGTTCTAACTGTGAAGCCTTAAATTCTGTCTAGCAATTGTGTTCTTTGGTATTTACCCAAATGAGTTGAAAACTTCTATCCACACTGAAACCTGCACAGATGTTTATAGCAGCTTATTTCGTAATTGCCAACACTTGAAAACAACAAAGAGGTCCTTCAGTAGCTGGAAGGATAAGTAAACTGTGGTACATCCAGACAATGGAAGATTATTCAGCGCTAAAAAGAAATGAGGTATCAAGCCATGGAAAGACAGTGAGGAAACCTAAATGCAAATTCCTAACCAAAAGAAGCCAACCTGAAAAGGTCATACACCCTGTGATCGCAGCCATATGGTGTTCTGGAGAGAAAAAGCTATGAAAACAGTAAGATGGTCAGGGACTGTCAGGGGTTAGTGGGAGAGAGGGATGAAGAGGCAGTGCGTGGAGGATTTATGGGGCAATGGGAGTGCTCCGTACAACACCATAAGGACAGATATGCATCACTGTTCATTTGTCCAAACCCACAGAGCTATGGTGAGTGAGCCCTAGTGCCAGTCGCTGTCTATGGGTGTTCGTGATGCGTCAGTGTACCTTCCTCAGTTATAACACATGTACCACTGGGAGGGCAAGGGAGCTTTGATAATGGGGGAGGCTTCCCAGGCGGTGCTAGTGGCGAAGAAGCCGCCTGCCAACGCAGGAGACGTAAGGGTCAGGCTTTGATTCCTGGGTTGGGAAGATCCCTGGAGGAGGGCGTGGCAACCCACTCCAGTATTCTGGCCTAGAAATCCCATGGACAGAGGAGCCTGGCGGACTACAGTCCATGGGATCACAAAGAGCTGGACACGACTGAAGTGACTTGGCACACTGGCACGCGTGCATTGGCAAGGGCAGGGGGTATATGGAGAATCTCTACCTTTCCCTCAGTTTTGCTGTGGAACTAAATTGCTCCTTAAAAAATAAAAAAGAAAAGAAAAACCTGTCCACTGAAAAACAAAACCTTAAGTTGGTGTCATTCTGGACTTAAAGCATTCTGTGGTAGAAAGTATAGAAATATGGCCTCGATGGAGTCCTTCCCTGCCTGCACACACATGCTGCTTCTTTCCCCAAAAGCAGCGTCCCTTTCTCCAGCCCTGGAATCTAGACCAGCTTTGCGACTGTCCTTGACTAAGGGAGTATGGCAGAGGTAAATGCTTTCAGATATGAGCCTCCCTTCCAAGAGACCGACAGCTTCTGCCTTGCTCACTGAAGAGAAGCCAGCAACTATGTGAGACGCCTGTGCTGTGAAGAAGCCCAGGAGGTAGGCACGGGGGGAGGTCACGTGGGGGATCAGAAGACCCTCATCAGATGGTTAGCACCACGCCCACCAGCTGAACCATCCCAGCCAGCTCTCAGCAATTTGCGTCTGTCCAGCCCAGCCCCGGACACGGGGAGGCATAGGGGAGCACGCTGTGCTGCGATCGATCTGAATTCAGGGCCCACGAAGTCAGTGAACGGAGTGGGATGCATGCTGACTTACTTCCTTAAGTCTGCAGACAGATAACTAAAACACTCTGCGTGAGGAGGTCTGCCTGATCATTTAGACCAGATTCTGGAGCCAGGCTGCTCCGGATCCCGGTGTGGGTTCTTACCAGGGTGAAAAGCAAATGTCGCTCAGTCGTGTCCGACTCCTTGCGACCTCACGGACTATACAGTCTCCAGGCTGGAATACTGGAGTGGGTAGCCTTTCCCTTCTCCAGGAGATCTTCCCAACCCAGGGATTGAACCCCAGCAGACTGTACCTTCCAGGATTCACACCTGGTGCAGTTCCACCGAGACCGACTCTGGACTTGGCCATGTGACTTGCTTGGACCAATGGGAACCTAGCTGGTAGGATGTACGCAGAGACTTAACAGGCGCTTGCACAATGGGACTTGTCCTTTTGGAAAACCTGGAGCCCCGATCCACCACGTCAAGAAGTCCAGCTGCCTGGCTGAGACCAGCAGAAGGAGAGAGCTTCCCGGTGAGCCCCAGCGGCTCCAGCCAGCCCAGCGCAGGTGCCAGACGTGTGAGTGCAGACGGGCATGACCAGCTGGCCATGCCTGATCCACTTCACAGACCCAGAGAAATGGCAAGTCACCATCGTATGAAGCCACAAAGTTCAGGGGTGGTGTGTAATTAATATATAGAAATAAATAAATAGAAACAATATCTATAAAATCATAAATATAATAAAATTATACTTTTTCTAGCACACGTTAAAGCTTTTCAAAAGTCAATCAGTGTACCACCGATAATTATCTTAGATACTACCAAACAACCCACTTAGCAGACATACTAGTTTAATGGGACAGTAACGATGATAGGAAATATAATTGCAATCATCACTGCTCTTTTCTACATTCTAGGCTAAATGGTTTATACACATAATCTAATTTAACCCTCCCAGCAACCCTAGTGGGTAGGCTAGTTATCATTTCCACTTTGTAGATGAGTAAAGTGAAGCTCAAAAAAGTTAAGGAACTTGCCAAAGTTCACCAAAGAGAGACATTTGATGACATTTACAACTTTTTTTTTTTTAATAGAATAGAAACTTTCCTGATCTGGAAGCAAATGAATGAGCCCTGCACACTATATAAATGTGTTTTCTACCTTTTAATTATGAATCGCTGATATCTTTGTTGTCTATTCAGGGCCTGCTTCAGATAGAGCTGCTGTCCTTGAACAGAGCCTGGGCTCCAGAGGGGTTTCCTCCTCCGTCTTCATCCCTGGTAGGGAGCTGTCAGGACCAATATTGCATCCTCACCAGAGCCACCCTGACTCTAAAAACCAATAGTCTTGAGTGGATATTTTGTATGTGCTCAGTTTGTCTGCTGAGGGTTGAGGTGGGAAGAGAGGAAGGGTTAAGAAGAGATTCGAGGTAAAATATGACTCTAATCCTCAAAGAAAACTAGTTCACACACCCAAAATAGTCACTAGACAAGTAAGTGAAAGTCACTCAGTTGTGTCCAACTCTTTGCAACCCCATGGACTACACAGTCCATGGAATTCTCCAGGCCAGAATACTGGAGTGGGTACCTATCCCTTCTCCAGGGGATCTTCCCGACCCAGGGATGGAACCCAGGTCTCCCACACTGGGGGCAGATTCTTTACCAGCTGAGCCACAAGGGACGCCTGTAGTAAGGGCAGTACTCGATGAAAAAACATGAGTTGGGGTCCTCTCCATGGGCACAGAGAGAGAGTGGGCTGTGGCGTGTTTGTGGAGGGGGGCTGGGTTGGAGAAAGCAAGGCTGTCTGGCAAGGACGGACAGCCAAGGGCTCCCCAGGGAGTGATGTCGAGCCTGTGCCCAGGGTCTTCCAGGAGGGCCACTGGGGGGCCGTGCAAGGAACCCAGGTGGATCGGAGGCCTGGCAGAGAGCAGCCTCTCCTCCACCGGGACCCTACCAGCCTGGACAAGCGCTTCCCTGCCTCATGCCAGCAGTTGTCCAAAACCCAGAGTATTTCGGTAGAGTCTGCCTGCAATGCAGGAGATGCAGGTTCGATTCCTGGGTCGGGAAGATCCCCTGGAGAAGGAAATGGCAACCCACTCCAGTATTCTTGCCCGGAGACTCCCATGGACAGAGGAGCCTGGCGGGCTACAGTCTATGGTGTCGCAAGAGTCAGACACGACTGAGCGGCTAAACTACCACAAGAGACGGGGAGGCTCCAGGCAGCTTCCGTCATTGGCCTCACACGGAGCTCAGGACCTGCCCTCTCTCCTCCAAAGCTGACCTTGGGTTCACACCAACATACTTCTTCCCTCCAGCCATGAGCACCTCCTTCACGGTCCCCTCCATCTTCCTCCCGAGCCTGACCAGCGGTCACTGCCAGCCTCCAGCCTGAAGGGGCAAGGAGGTCCCACGGCTGCCGCGAGGGGATTCGGAACACTCACTGCGCTTCGGAGCTCTCCAAGTCTCCCTCAGCCCACGGGGTGTCCATGTCTTCTTCAGAGTCCGCTGCCCTGGCCAGACCACGTGCCTTACCCGACGCCCACTGCTCGAGCCCCTTCTGGGGCCAAGTCAGCAAAATCCGAAGGAGCCTCCTGACCTGACCCTCTGAGCCACCCCAGGCACCTGCACAGAGTTCTCACTCTCCGTGTTCTTCAGGGAACAGTGCGCTTTGGTTTGAGGTTACCTCAAAGGAAAAACAATCTGATGTGCGATAAGCCTCTTTGCCCGCCTGCAGAACAAGAAGAGCCTGTCAAAGAGACCTGGCTCAGATGAAACAAAGCCGGGCTTTTCCTTGCGGGTTAAGGCTAAACCATAGCCCTAGTTTCTGGAGAAAAGAAGCCAGCCAAAGGCTGACACCTGGGAAGCCTCCGGGGAGAATTATACATGAGCAAAGGAAGTCGTTCTTCAGAATCTGCAGAGCTAGAAAAGCAATTTCATAAGCGTATACATTTCCAACAGCACCTCTGCAAAAACAGCTCAATCTGAAATATTCATTTGCATCAGAATAGTCATGAATATTCAAAAGTCAGCCAGTGTTTCAGAAGCATTGTCTATTCCTGGTGCTTTCCTCTTCCCCTTGAAAAGCAGATCATGGGTTTTCAGGAAAGGTGGGTTTGGCTGATCTTTGCACTGCCATTCTTGGCAGGAAAGGGAATGATTATTTTCTGTTTCTTAATTTTTTTTTTTTAAGCCTCAGCTGGTGTTAACATCTCTGCTCTTTGTTCTGGCCAGGCTAGGAATCCCGCCACAGACCTCGAATCTGGCCTGGGGTGCATTTTCCAAACTGATAAAGCTTTCTGTTCAGAATTCTGGACATATTTTCCAACACGCAGGTTTCTCAAAGAGAAAATGTTGCCAGGGTCCCATTCCAGAATGAGGAATGTAGATAGCCCTAAGATCTGGAAGACTCCAGCTTGGAGCTCTCTGGGTTACTTTGGCCATGCCACATACATACGTATCTGCTGCACTTTAACATTCCCATTGGTCAGAGAGACCAGTAGGCATCCACCTCCCCTCTCTTTTTTTGCCTCATTTTGCAAAGCTAAATAAGATGATACCATGTAAGTGAAAGTGCTTTGAACTCCCTGGAGGAAAATCAAGAGCTGTGGCCAAGTCAGTGGCTGTATATCAAAACTTTCCATGACAGAAAGTGAGACACTCTCATGATTCACAAGGGATGATCTAAACAGTTTTAATGTTAAGAAAACAAATTCATTGGGGGGGGGGGGGCGGAAATACTCACCAGTCCATCGTTCATTGGGATGGTTGGCAGTTATTTCTCTCGTTCATGCTAAAATTTGATTTTCCCAACATGTCTTCCTTACACCCCAAACTGATAGACGGCTCAGTAACAGGTTTAAGGTAGATTATGAGAGAAGGAGCTTCAGGAAGGTTGAATCGGTACAGACTTAATTTTCTGAGAATTTATCTCTCTACCTCACCACGGTCCAGTTGAAGTTCATTCTGCTGTCACCTCAGCTCTGTCTAAATGGTTCAATCTATGTGACAAAGTCTCGATGGTGTCTCTTGAAGGCTGTCAGCGGAGCCCCTGCAGTGTCAGTGCAGAAGCGAAGTCCCGGTTACAGAAGTGCCTTCAGCTGAGAATTGACACAGTGGGAAGTCTTACCTGCTCCCCTGCAATTGTTTCTGTATTCAATTTGCAAGACAAAGGATGAGTGCCTCTCCACCCACCGCTGCCTCGGATCAGGCTATGCTCTTTCTATCTATTGTTCAGCTTCCTGGGGTTGGCCTCGATTCCCAGGTAGAGTCCTCGAATGTGAGCGCTGGGGAGGACTTTGGAGGTTTCCCAGCCGATCTGCACTACAGCTGAGGATCCAGGAGATAGAATTACTCAAAACAAATACTTGTATTAATCATGCATTTAAAAAAAAAAAAAAAGATATGCATTGCTATCGGAAGACAAAAATGGATCTAAATCAAAGGAAAAATCTGGGGACGGGGTGAGTCAGGATAGGAGGCTACCCTACAGCCCTGCCTGAGCACAGTTTAATGGAGGCTAAATACTGCTCCCGGATGGGCCCACCTGGTGTGTCTGCTCAGACCCGGAGGCTCCCTTAGAACCTGACCCCTCACCGCCCAGAGCAGTAACCTGCTCGTCAGCACTGGCTCTCCTCCCTTTCTGAACTGACTTCCCCAATCTCTCACAATGCTTCTTGAGATGACCTCCCAAATTAACTACCTGTGTTAGGGGAAGCACACTGACTGAAACCTCCCACCCTGGCCAGGCCCTTTAGTAATCATTCGCATGAGTTGTTTTATGACAGGAGATCCTGGTAAGGAACACGGAACTAATAAACCACCACCAACCGGAAGAGTTTGGGAAAGGTCAAAAGGAGACACCGGGTGTCCTTTCACTTCCCAGAATCCCTCTCGCTAGCATCCATCTTGGCTGAGCAATGCGTGGGCCACCAGGAAAGACTCTGAATTAGAATGATTGGCCAAAGACCACCCGGAAACTAATCCCATCACCATAAAACCCGAGACTGCGTGCCACGCGGCGGAGCAGTTCTCCTGGGTTCCCTTCCCCTACTGCTCTCCACCCGGGTGCCCTTTCCCAGTAAAATCTCTTGCTTTGTCAGCACATGTGTCGCCTCCGACAATTCATTTCTGAGTGTTAGACAAGAGCCCAGTTTCGGGCCCTGGAAGGGGTCCCCCTTCCTGCAGCACCTGCACCCAGTTCTTTGTCTCAAGACTGCCTTTGACAATGTGGAAGTCCATGTATCCAGAGGGGGCTTACCCAATAGCTCAGCCAGTAAAGAACTTGCCTGCCAATGCAGGAGATGCAAGACATGCAGGTTTGATCCCTGGACGGGAAAGATCCGCTGGAGAAAGGAATGGCTACCCAGTCCAGTATCCTTCTCTGGAGAATCCCATGACAGAGGAGCCTGGCAGGCTACAGTCCACAGGGTGACAAAGAGTTGGACACAGCTGAGCATGTACACACAGACACACACATACATATCCAGAAGCACTCCCCTTGGAGGCTGATTTAGCCCCCATGGACACCTGGCAAAATCTGGACACATCTCTGGTTGTCACACCTGGAGGGAGGAGCTATTGGCAAGGAATGGGTAGGATCCAGGGATGCTGCTAAATATCTACAACGCGTGGGAAAGTTCCCACAACCAGAATTATCCAGCTCAAAATATCCCCAATGTCAAGGCTGGGGGACCCAGCCTTAGAGAACTGGATCCGTGTGTCTCGTATGATCAGCTCAACTCAGTACCCTACAAATTGTGTATACATCCACTCTTGGAAGATGAACTCATCTTCCAAGAGTGGAACCTTCCAAGTCACTTCAGCTCCTCCTCTGCTTGTAACAGTAGAAGTTATTTTCTGAGGGTATGACGATGGTGTCCCGGAGGAGGAAATGGCAACCCACTCCAGTACTCATGCCTGGAGAATCCCATGACAGAGGAGGCTGGCAGGCTACAGTCCATGAGGTCGCAAAGAGTCGGACACACTGAAACGACTTAGCACGCATCCATGGTGATGGTGTGGCTTCTGCAGCTACAGAAGTGAAAGCGGACAGAGCCGGCATTTGGTCAGGGCAGTGCGGCGCGTAACTGCGGACTTCAGGGACACCGCTGAAGTCTCATAGGCAAGACACCAATGTGATGATTCTTCAAAAGTGACCTCACTTCTCTTTTAACTTGTTATTGCTGCTGTTGTTTAACTGCCAAGTCGTGTCTGACTCTTTGTGATCCCATGGACTGTAGCCTGCCAGGCTCCTCCGTCCATGGAATGTCCCAGGCAAGAATACAGGAGCGGGAGAGTTGAACACATGCATATTACATGCTGAAATCATTTGGGGGTTAATTGTGTCATTTTGAACTTAATTTATCCAAACTCCTAAAATAGCGTTCAGTTCAGTTCAGTTCAGTTCAGTCTCTCAGTCGTGTCCAACTCTTCACGACCCCATGAACCGCAGCATGCTAGGCCTCCCTGTCCATCACCAACTCCCGGAGTGCACCCAAGCCATGTCCATTGAGTCGGTGATACCATCCAACCATCTCATCCTTTGTCATCCCCTTCTCCTCCTGCCCTCAGTCTTTCCCAGCATCAGGGTCTTTTCAAATGAGTCAGCTCTTCGCATCAGATGGCCAAAGTATTGGAGTTTCAGCTTCAACATCAGTCCTTCCAATGAACACCCAGGACTGATCTCCTTTAGGATGGACTGGTTGGATCTCCTTGCAGTCCAAGGGACTCTCAAGAGTCTTCTCCAACACCACAGTTCAACAGCATCAATTCTTCGGTGCTCAGCTTTCCTTATAGTCCAACTCTCACAACCATACATGACCACTGGAAAAACCATAGCCTTGACTAGACAGACCTTTGTTGGCAAAGTAATGTCTCTGCTTTTGAATATGCTGTCTAGGTTGCTCATAACTTTCCTTCCAAGGAGTAAGCGTCTTTTAATTTCATGGCTGCAGTCACCATCTGCAGTGATTTTGGAGCCCAGAAAAATAAAGTCTGACACTGTTTCCACTGTTTCCCCATCTATTTCCCATGAAGTGATGGGACCAGATGCCATGATCTTCGTTTTCTGAATGTTGAGCTTTAAGCCAACTTTTTCACTCTCCTCTTTCACTTTCAACAAGAGGCTCTTTAGTTCCTCTTCACTTTCTGCCATAAGGGTGGTGTCATCTGCATATCTGAGGTTATTGATATTTCTCCCGGCAATCTTGATTCCAGCTTATGCTTCTTCCAGCCCAGTGTTTCTCATCATGTAGCCTGCATAGAAGTTAGATGTACCTAAATAGGTTCCAGAAACTCTAGGTAAACATGGTTGAGAGCAGCCCATTGCACAATGAAGAAGCTGAGGCTCAGACCAAGGAAGCTGTTCATCACACAACTTGCTGGGCTGGAATTAGGACTGGAACATAGACATCTGAACTCCCCGCCCATTGCCTCTTCACCCAGGGCCAAAGAGTAGCATATGGAGAGCCCAGTGTTTTATTGCTGGTGGATTATATAAGCCCAGCAGATGGCTAACACGGAAGCCAGCAGTTTCTCAAAATCCCCCAGTCCTAGTAAACATCAGTCTCATCATGGTAAACTGTGCCTTCTCATACTGTACCTTCAACAGGCATACACACACACTCACCCTGCACACACCCTACAAGCCTTAACCTGGAAAACAACATAGGAAATTCGGATTTGAAAAACTTCTAAATTCCAGGTGACCATCAAGAAAGAAAAGTGCAATCAAACTGATGTTAGAAATCCTGAGGAATTTTGTTCTTGGGGCCTAGAAAACAGCCGACAACCAGCAAGAGCTTCTGCAAGGACCTTGCAAGTTTACATCTAGGGAGGATGTTTGATATTATCTCATCCAATGGTCTTGCTTCACAAAGAAGTAAACCGAGCACAGAGAAGGCAAGGAACGCGTCCAGCCCCACTCAGCCTGGGCTAGAACGGCCCCGCCGCTACTGTGAAACACTCCTCTGAAGGCCATTTTCTAATATGGTTCTTATTTCAAACAATGATAGTCATCAAACACGACATAGTTCTAAGCTAGAGTGTTTCTGTGCAATCCAAGAGGCAACGAAAACAAGAGGTGGAGGGAAATTTGTTGCCTTTCAGGAAATTCTGAATTATTTTCTTCTTGGGTCATCTATAATTTGAATCTTCTTTATAGTTCCATGAAGAGATAAATTCCTACCAAGTTCTGGATCACAAACTTGAGAGAGCAGCCAGCATTTACATAAATGAAACAAATGTCTGGAGTGTCACCACATAGGCTAAGAGTACATCTTAATTTTTGCAGCTCTATCACTTTAAATAGAAAATCAATTCAAAGCAACATTTTTCTTTAGCTCATTGATTTGTTTTTAATTTAGGAAAAATGACTAGTAAATTCAGATATTGAGCTTTTGTATAATTTTCTACTTTAGACTACACAGTACTTGAGTGCTAGAAAACATCATATTTGTCTTATTGGAAATATTACTGGGCTTATTAATAGGCACAAGTTTGTGTTGAATGAATGAATGTCAGTCATTGCTTTAGAAGGCTTTCTGCCTTGACAGGAATTATTAGTCAATGCAAGTTCTGTTTATTTTTCACAAGTGTGTTTGAATTTTCCCATTCTCACACCTCTTATAACCCAAGCCAATTTCAGAACATTCATCTTTTATACAATAATAATTCAAGGAAGGAATTATTGAAGCAGAAGCCCGAATAGGAACGCAGGTCATCATTTCAAAAGTCGTTCCTCCCTTCTTGCAGAAAGTAATCTTTAACCAGGAAATAAACACAGAAAGCAGGAGTTATAAAGCTTGAGTGTTACTTCCCTGTCTCTACTTATCCTTTGCTATCTTGTCGTGGTTCCTTCTGAGTGCTGGTGGCAGACTTCCCTGGTGGTACAGTGGGTGAGAATCTGCCTGGCAATGCAGCGGATATAGGTTCGATCCCTGGTCTGGAATGATTCGACACGCGGCGAGACAACAGAGCCAGTGCCCCACAGCTACTGACGCCCGTGGGCCTGGAGCGTGTGCTCTGCAGCAAGAGAGGCCACGAGAAGCCTGTGCGCCGCAGCTAGAGAGTAGCCCTCGCTCGCCGCAACCGGAGAAAACCTGAGTGCTGCAACGAAGACCAGCACAGCCAAAAATCAAATAAATAAATTAATAAAAAAAAAAAAAAAAAGATGCTGGTGGCAGTGTCGTGGTGTGGTCTGGAGCACGGACTCTAGAATCAGACAGAAACAAAGCCATAGAGGATGTCTGGTGTGCACTAGAAACCCACTAAATATTAGTAAAGTAAATAAACTCTCCATCTACGTGTTACCTAGCTTTTCAACCATTAGAGTGCATTCAGGACCTTGATTTTATCTGTTTCCATCATCCATGGCAGCATGAAAACCGACACTAAAACTTAGTCGCTTGAAATAACAAGAATGTACTATTTTTTATGATTCTGGGGGTTGACAGGGTGGTTTCTGCTGGGCTCACTCATGGAAAGTCGGCTGGGGACCAGACTCAGCGGGAACCCTGGGCTCCTGGCTTCGGTCCCCACGTGGCCGTTCATCTGGGCTCCCCTGGGACGTAGTGGCCCCAGCGCAGGGCTCCAGACGCGCAAAGGCCACAGCTGCAAGGCCCCTTGAGGTGCAGGCTCTGCGAGTGACAGGCATGCCTCCAGCGCATTCCACTGGCCAAAGCCTGGGATTTGTAGCCTTTTTTTTCCTTTTTAGTTGAAGTGCTGTTGACTTGGGGGGCTTCCCAGGTGGCACCAGTGGTAAAGAACCCACCTGCCAATGCAGGAGACGTAAGAGATGCAGGTTCGATCCCTGGGTGAGGAAATTGATCCCCTGGAGAAGGAAATGGCAACCCACTCCAGTATTCTTGCCTGGAGAATACCATGGATGGAAGAACGTGGGAGGCTACAGCGCCATAGGGTTGCAAAGAGTTGGACACTTCTGAAGTGACTTAGCACGCACGCACGCACACACACGTAGTTGGTTTACAATGTTTCAGGTGTAGAATTATAGGTTATTGCAGGACACTGAATAGACTGCCCTGTGCTATACAGTAGGTCCTTGTTGCTGACCTATTTTATGCATAATAGTGCATAAGTGTTCATCCCAAAGCCCTAACTTACCCCTCTCCCAGCCTGCCCCCTTGGTAACTACAGGTTTGCCCTCCGAGTCTGTGAGCCCACTTCTGTTTGTAGATAAGTTCACCTGTGTTATTTTAGATTCCACACATAGGTGCTATCGTTCGCCGTTCGTCTTTCTTTGATTCCTTCACTTAGTACGACAGTCTAAGGTCTAAGGTCCATCCATGTTGGTGCAAACAGCATTGTTTCGTTCCTCGTGTACAGTGGGGTAGCGTTCCGTCGTGTATGTATGTGTGCATCTTTCTATCCCCTCGTCTGTCGATCGACATCTAGGTTGCTTCTAGGTCTTGACTATTGCCAATATTGCTGCTGTGAGCATTGGGTGCTCATATCTTTCACAGCAGAGCTTTCTCTGAATATACGCAGATTGCTGGATCACACGGCGACTCTAGTTTTCGTTTTCTGAGGAACCTCCATTCTGTTCTCCATAGTGGCTGCGCCGACTTACATCCCCACCCACAGGAGGGGTGTGGGTGGAGGCTTCCAGAGCCAGCTGAGTTTAAGAGGGTGTGGACTCCATCTCTGGATGGGGTAAAGTCACGTTGCAAAGAACATGGGAATGGGATGACTTTCTGCTCTTAACACAGTCTGCCACACCATCCTTTCAACGAGCCTCGTGTACCTCTTCCTGGGCCGTCCCTCCCAACCCTCCACACGTCACAAATCTCCCAGTCATTTCATGAGGCAGAATAGCCTTCTCATGTAGCCAGTGTCTGCTGAGGAATCATGCAGCAAGTCAGTGAGCAGAGAGCTTGTGCCCCAAAGTAGGGTGGAACCGAGGGACACGCAGGTCTAGGAACAAGTTCAGAAAGAGCCAAGAACCCAGGTGCCGTGATTGGGGTCATCTGTTTTCCCCGAAATAATTCAGACTTGGAATTTTAGAGTTGTTTCACTTACTTATCGAGTCACACAGTGCTACTCTTATGAAAAGTCACCAGCATACATGTAGTTATTAAAAATAATCTATACGTTTGTGGATTCAACTTGGCATGGAGGCTTGTAGAAACAAAAAGGGAGAGATGAGGTGGTAACAAATAAGGCAGAAATCGCCTTCGCAGCCTCCCTTTGAGTGAGGCCCTGGCAGGGGACCCATTGGAAGCTCCCACAGAGACGGCAAGGTGAGGCCAATGCTGCAGAGGAGGCAGAACCACCTGGAACTCTTGCTGGTGAACAGATCCAGCTGCCAGAGCCTGCAGGCCCGGAAAGTCGAGAAGCCAGTGGTGTGGCCTGTGGTATCTATGCCCACTGTGATTTCCACTGGAGCGAGTCTCAGGGTCATCTGGGGACTGTCCGTGATGCATGACCCCTTATTAGACTCTCTAGTCCTCCTAGACATTCCGTGAGCTACGTCCATCTCCTTGAATAAATGCCATTTCTGCTTCAGTTCAATGCAGTTGCTAAGTTGTTTGCGACTCTTTGTGACCCCATGGACTACAGCACGCCAGGCCTCCCTGTCCATCACCAACTTCTGGAGCTTGCTCAGACTCATGCCCATCCAGTAGTGATGCCATCCAGCCATCTCGTCCTCGGTTGTTCCCCTCTCCTCCCGCCTTCAATCTTTCCCAGCATCAGGGTCTTTTATGATGAGTCAGTTCTTTACATCAGGTGGCTACAGTATTGGAGCTTCAGCTTTAACATCAGTCCTCGGATGCTGTAAAGAGCCATTTCCCCTTATCGGGTTTAAAAGGGTTCTGCACTCCATGAAAAAGAAAACCCTTCCTAGTATATCTGTCTATCAAGGTAGTTTGGTCAGGAGAGGGGTTGACTCAGGACAGTTTATTGGGCTTTATTGGACTTCAGATAGAGCCAGGTCATCTCAGCTGTGCAGCCGTGGGAATGGGCCACTCAGACCACCCCGCGGACAGCACCGTGTGGGATGAACCCGCCATGTGCCTGGGGCTCACCACGTCCCTACCAGTTACGTGCTCTCCCAGGCCGTGCCCAGCAGAGACGGCGCGCAGACGGAGGGCTGGACCCAGGATGCTCTGGGCCAGGGTGCCCCAGCGCTGTCTTCCTCGTGTCTCATTTAATAAACCATTTCTTACCCTGAAGGTCAGGAGAAAATATTAACCTATATTTCTTGCTAAGAAGTTAAAAGTTTTGCTCCTATAATTCAGTTCAGTTGAGTCGCTCAGTCGTGTCCGACTCTTTGCGACCCCATGAATCGCAGCACGCCAGGCCTCCCTGTCCATCACCAACTCCCGGAGTTCACTCAAACTCACGTCCATCGAGTCAGTGATGCCATCCAGCCATCTCATCCTCTGTCGTCCCCTTTTCCTCCTGCCCCCAATCCCTCCCAGCATCAGAGTCTTTTCCAATGAATCAACTCTTCGCATGAGGTGGCCAAAGTACTGGAGTTTCAGCTTTAGCGTCATTCCTTCCAAAGAAATCCCAGGGCTGATCTCCTTCAGAATGGACTAGTTGGATCTCCTTGCAGTCCAAGGGACTCTCAAGAGTCTTCTCCAACACCACAGTTCAAAAGCATCAATTCTTCAGCGCTCAGCTTTCCTTATAGTCCAACTCTCACAACCATACATGACCACTGGAAAAACCATAGCCTTGACTAGATGGACCTTTGTTGGCAAAGTAATGTCTCTGCTTTTCAATATGCTGAAATAGGTTGGTCATAACTTTCCTTCCAAGGAGTAAGCGTCTTTTAATTTCATGGCTGCAATCACCATCTGCAGTGATTTTGGAGCCCAGAAAAATAAAGTCTGACAGTGTTTCCACTGTTTCCCCATCTATTTCCCATGAAGTGATGGGACCGGATGCCATGATCTTTGTTTTCTGAATGTTGAGCTTTAAGCCAACTTTTTCACTCTCCTCTTTCACTTTCATCAAGAGGCTTTGTAGTTCCTCTTCACTTTCTGCCATAAGGGTGATGTCTTCTGCATATCTGAGGTTATTGATATTTCTCCCGGCAATCTTGATTCCAGCTTGTGCTTCCTCCAGCCCAGCATTTCTCATGATGTACTCTGCATAGAAGTTAAATAAGCAGGGTGACAATATACAGCCCTGATGTACTCCTTTTCCTATTTGGAACCAGTCTGTTGTTCCATGTCCAGTTCTAACTCTTGCTTCCTGACCTGCATATGGGTTTCTCAAGATGCAGGTCAGGTGATCTGGTATTCCCATCTCTTTCAGAATTTTCCACAGTTTATTGTGATCCACACAGTCAAAGGCTTTGGCATAGTCAATAAAGCAGAAATAGATGTTTTTATGGAACTCTCTTGCTTTTTCCATGATCCAGCGGATGTTGGCAATTTGATCTCTGGTTCCTCTGCCTTTTCTAAAACCAGCTTGAACATCAGGAAGTTCACGGTTCACGTATTGCTGAAGCCTGGCTTGGAGAATTTTGAGCATTGCTTTACTAGCATGTGAGATGAGTGCAATTGTGCGGTAGTTTGAGCATTCTTTGGCATTGCCTTTCTTTGGGATTGGAATGAAAACAGACCTTTTCCAGTCCTGTGGCCACTGCTGAGTTTTCCAAATTTGCTGGCATATTGAGTGCAGCACTTTCACAGCATCATCTTTCAGGATTTGAAATAGCTCAACTGGAATTCCATCACCTCCACTAGCTTTGTTCGTAGTGATGCTTTCTAAGGCCCACTTGACTTCACATTCCAGAATGTCTGGCTCTAGGTCAGTGATCACACCATCGTGATTATCTTGGTCATGAAGATCTTTTTTGTACAGTTCTTCTGTGTATTCTTGCCACCTCTTCTTAATATCTTTTGCTTCTGTTAGGTCCCTACCATTTCTGTCCTTTATTGAGCCCATCTTAGCATGAAATGTTCCCTTGGTATCCCTAAATTTCTTGAAGAGATCTCTAGTCTTTCCCATTCTGCTGTTTTCCTCTATTTCTTTGCATTGATCACTGAGGAAGACTTTCTTATCTCTTCTTGCTATTCTTTGGAATTCTGCATTCAGATGCTTTTATCTTTCCTTTTCTCCTTTGCTTTTCACTCTCTTCTTTTCACAGCTATTTGTAAGGCCTCCTCAGATAGCCATTTTGCTTTTTTGCATTTCTTTTTCTTGGGGATGGTCTTGATTCCTGGTTGGCCCCTTACCCTTCCAGATAACTTTTAGACTCAGCCTGCTGACTCTATGAATAACAACAACAAAAAAACTGTTAAGGTTTATTTGGATTGGAGTTGCATTGAATCTATGGATCAATGTGGGGAAATCTGACTTTTCTCCTTTGAGTTTCTTGGGCGGGTGGGGAGGGTGGTCTTGAGACTCTATGCCCTGCTGTCTGTTGTTCTGCATGCAGGTGTGGGAAAGCCCTGGCCCCTCACACGAACCCTCAGTTAACTTCTATGCTTAGCCTCCTTTCTCACTCCCAGGTCATCCGATTCGGAGGCTGGACACTCCAAATCAGTTCTGGGGACCACGCCTCTTCTTCGCTGTACCTTAGAAGCAAGTTTAATCTTCTCACTTACATCTTAGAGTTTTTCTACAATGAATGTGCGTTATTACTGGGACAAAACAAACAATTATCACATTCCTTTGTTGACAGCTCCCAAGCCCGGTACTCAAGTTTCTCAGTTATTTCAGTGCCAGCAGGATCAGCACCCCATGGCCAGTGTCCCAGGTCAATGGCGGACATTGATAGTCATTCACACCCAAGGCCTGGCGCATCCTGCCATCAGAATCCTTCTTAACACAGCCCCACCGACAGCCACTGCTAACGCATCAAAGTGGCCAAAGAAAACCTGTTTCCTTGTTGCTGTTTAGTAGCTCAGTCATGTCTAACTCTTTTGAAACCCCATGGACTGTAGCCCACCAGGCTCCTCTGTCCATGGGATTCTCCAGGCAGGAATTCTGGAGTGGGTTGCCATTTCCTTCTCCAGGGGGTCTTTCTAAGCCAGGGATGGAACTCCAGTCTCTTGCATTGGCAGGTGGATTCTTTACCATCTGAGCCAGCAGGGAAGCCTCTGCCATCCTAGGATGTGGTGAAGACTCGCTCTTCCTTCTGGATGTGCAGTCTGAATGGTTCTGAAGGAGGGAGTCCAGGGAGGTGGGAAGACCAACGGAGCCAGGCACCCAGGTGTGCCTGTCTGCTGTGCCGCCTCTGACTGGGGGCTCTTCCCCTTGCAACGGCCACGTTTCTCATCCTCAAGCCTCCTCTTCGAGAGGTGGACCTAAGTGCTAGCCGAGGTCCCAACCCGCTGTAACACAACAGGATTCTCAATTCCCTTTTTTTTTTGACCAACAATAATGGTAACAAAACCATTTATCAAGGGCCTCCTGGGTAAACACTGTGCCAAGCAGTTCACCTGCTTAATAATAATAATAATAATACCATTAACATCTGCTTTACAACTCACAGTATCTTGTGATGGTATTGTTCTCCACATGACAGAGGAAGCAACTGAGGGTTGGAGAGGGAAGCTAACTTGTCTGAGGTCACCCAGCAGGTGGGTGGATTCCGGTTTGAACCCAGATCTGGCTGTAGCGTGAGCTGCTCCGCTCTGCATCCCCCAGGGCCCTCGTTCTGATGCATCTGCTGCAAGAATCGGTCACTCCCCTCTGAGGGCTCTCTCTTGCCCCAGCGGCAGAAGTTCCAGACAAATGGAGAAGTCAGTAGCTCTGGAAGCAGAGACAGAGTTGGAGGGTACGCACCCCAGCTCTCTCGCTTCTCAGGCGGGGTACCCTGAGGCATATGTCCCCCTCCCTGCCTCACTTCCTGTCTCCTAGCTTTGTGGGATTACTGCCTACCCAAGTCTGATTCTGGTGTCGGGGTCTGTTTCCTGGAACTTAAACCTAGCCAGCCTTGCACCATGCTAGACTGCTGTGAGAACTGCAGGAGAATATTGGAGAAAAGGACATTCAAAAGTTGCTTTTCAGGTCTTCCTGAGTTCCCTTTGAATTCAAACTATATAAGCCAGGTGTGTTCAGGTCTGCAACTCTGGGGAGAGAGCGGTGAATTCAGGACACTGAGGGTTTGTAGAGCTGTGAAGGCCAGGCGGCTTGTAGGTTCTTGGTTTTGTCCTCAGCCACTTGCGAGTCCTCGGACAAGTGTGGAAAACCCCGGAGGCCTGCTTCTTCCTCAGGGATTCTGACTGAGATTTGGGGTCTGGGACTCGAGGTAGTCCAGCCCAGGTTGGGCTGATCCACAGTTGGAGCTGGAATGCATCACTACACGCAGCTTCCAACTTTGCATAAAGGAAATAAAGGCCCTGGATGCTGGCAGGCAGGAAAAGGCATGATGGTAAACAAGGAAATAAGATGGGCAGAGATAAGGGCTGTGCAGTCAGTCCCAGGGGAAAACGTCCATTATAATGCAGCCTCTTGGGTCAAGTCCGAGTGAAAATCCCACAAACTACAATGTGCCCAGGGCTAAACATGCAGCATCATGGTGAGTTTTTCTTTCCCAGGACCGTCGGGTTAAATTACAGCTCTGAGTTGTTTCTTCTCACCAACACAATACTTTTAGACATTTAATAACTTCTCTGCAGACCCAGTCTCACCCTTCAGCGGCAGTGGCACCTTGCCTGGATGGTGGCTGTGGCATCGGCGGAAATAATTCCTACTACTTTCTCAGAGGAATTTGTGAAGGGGCCAGATCCCCAGCGGAACTTGAGAATAAAGTGACGAAAGCATCCCACGTGGCTTTTCTCCCCTGAAGTCCTCCATGGCTCCCTGCCTGCCGTCAAGCTTGGGCTGTGATGTTAATTTTTCCATCTGCTTTGGCTGCAGGTAATTTGGAGACACCGACGTCATCAGACCATCTGTTCAGTAAAACTGCAGCAAGGCTTCCCCCGCCCTGTGTTGTTGATGCCTTGACAAGGCCTCAGGGCTCTTCTCAATATCTGCTGGGCAGAGACAAAATTGTGTTGCAAACAGTCCCTTAGCATCGCATCAAAGGGTAAGGACAGAATACTAATACCATCTGTAATTATTTGTGTAAGATGCAGGTGTAATCAAGTCACTAAAACCCACGACCAGGGAAAGCAGGCAGTTGGCATGTGAGTGGCCACACAACCTGATTTGCTTTCTTCCTGATGGTTTCCTGACGGACTGGGATTGTACAATCTGATCTCTCCAGCCTCATTGGTTACTGAGAAGCTGTTCTCAAAATGCTATTGCTCAATGCCATGCGTGTCCGTCCCCTTCCCACTGCGCCTTTGAGCCTTCTGAATAATCTGATCCCAGTGACATTTATTGAGCACCTACTATATGCCGGACAGCGTTTTGGGCGTGAGTATACAGACAGCAGTAACACAAAGGCTGTGCCCTTCAGGGGCTCACAGTCTGGAGGCAGAGACAAGTGAACACGAAATAGGTTCACCTCTCTGCAACTCATTTTTCCCATTATTAAATGGGAATAATTATTGTTCCTGCTTCTTGAGCTGTTCTGAGGGTTGAAATGTCAAGCAGAAACAGAAAATGGGATCATAGATGCTAGAAAACCAACAAATATGGAGCAATTCTGACTGCTATAAAGGGCTTCACTGAGCGCCATGTGGGCACTGGCACGGGCAGGGTTAGTGGGGGCAGCCAGGTGGTGGATGCAGGACCCGTGGGTCAGAATCCCTCGTGCCCACCTGCCCTCGGTGGATGTCCACCCTGCAAGTGGCGGCATCTCTCCTCAAGCCCCGAGCCCTTCTGCGTCTGTGCTTGAGCAGGAGCTTCCTGTGGCACCGGCGGGGGGGGGGAGGGTTCTCACTGAACCTGTGAGGGCGCAATTGGGACATGCCGGAACCAACTGCCCCCAAGGCCGACTCTCAGCCAAGGAGGGGTGGAGTCAGCGTATAAACATCCAGCCTCCTTAATGAATGGTGGGCCAGCTCCAAGGGGCAAGGGTCAGTCCCTCACGGGCTCCGGCAGAACAGACCCCGGTGGCCCCAGCCCCTTCCTGGTTCTGCATCCACGCCTCCCCAGCTCGCCATCTCTACCCCTTTACTTGTGCAAATAAATGACCTGTGCCCTGGTCCTTGCCACAAATTTTGCTTTTAAGGACACTCAAGATTCAAAGAATCCGAGATGGGGAAGGAAGCGTGGGAGAAGGAAGCTATGGAAATGAAATGACCTCTGCAGAGGCCTCAGAAGACAGGCGTCCAGCAAGTGGGGAGCTGGAAAGGCCTGATCCAGGAACACAGAGAGGCAGAGGTGTGGAGGCCTGTGGGCACCCGGAGTCTCTGGAGCCCCAGGTTCGCAGAGGGCAGCGGGCATCACCGAGACGTCATCTGGGGGCAGGCCAGGTAGAGCCCTGCCTGTAGAGCGGGTCAAGAGCGAAACGCCCCTTCATTGCACAGTAAGGTCTACTCAAGAAATGATACAGAGATGACAAGGTACTCGTCGTCACTGATCATTAGGGAACTGCAAATCAAAACCACAGTGAGGAGTGGTAGGGGATGAGATGGTTAAATAGCACCTCTGACTCAATGGACATAAATTTGAGCAAACTCCAGGAGGTAGCGGGGGACGGGGTAACCCGGTGTGCTGCAGTCCATGGGCTCACAAAGAGTTGGACACGACTTGGCAACTGCACAACAATAGCCACCTCACACCAGTCAGCATGGCCATCATTAAAAAGTCTACGAATAATAAATGCTGGAGAAGCTGTGCGAGAAAGGAACCTTCCTACATTGTCAGTGGGAATGTAAATTGGTACGGCCACTATGGAAAAGAGCATCAGATTCCTCGAAACACTAAAAATAGAGTTGCCATATGATCCAGCAATTCCACTCCTAGGTATGTAACCAGACAAAACTCTAATTTGAAAAGATACATGCTGCTATGTTCATAACAGCACTATTTCCAGTAGCTAAGACATGGAAACAACACCAACAGATGAATAAGGAAGATCTGGTACATATGTACAATGAAATATTAGTCATAAAAAAGAATGAAATAATGACATTTGCAGGAACATGGATGGACCTAGAGATTATCATACTAAATGAAGTAAGTCAGAAAGAGAAAGACAAATACGCTGTGATGTCACTTACATGTGATGAAGTGACAGCATGCAGGCATGCGCCTTTGTTGGTAGGGCTTCCCGGGTGGTCCTAGCGGTAAAGAACCTGCCTGCCAGTGCAGGGGACCTAAGACACACAGGCTCGATTCCTGGGTCGGGAAGATCCCCTGCAGGAGGGCACAGCAACCCACTCCAGTATTCTTGCCTGGAGAATCCCATGGACAGAGAAGCCTGGCAGGCTATGGTCCATAAGGTTGCAGAGTCGGACACACTGAAGTGACTTAGCACGCATGCAGGCATCGCTTACACACGGAATCTAAAACATGACACAAACGAGCGTATCTATGAGACAGACTCACAGACGTGGAGAACAGGCCTGCGGTTAACCAGAGAGGGGCTTGGGAGGAAGGATTGGGAGTTTGGAGGTAGATACAAACTGCTGTACGTAGCATGGAGAAGCAACAAGGTCCTAGTGTATTGCATAAGGAACCATATTCAATACCCTGTGATAAACCACAATGGAAAATATGAGAAAGAATTTATGTGTATACATATGTGTATGACTGAGTCAGTTTGCTGTAGAGCAGAAATCAACACAACATTGTCAATCAACTATTCTTCAATAAAATTGTTTTATTTAAAAAGAAACGCAATGCCTTATTAAAATGCATTCCTTGAGTCCTGCACCCCATTTGAGTAATCAAAGGCATGGAGTCATTAAACAGAATATGCTCTGGGGAAGATCAATTCAGTCCTGGTGATCCCAGGATTCCAGAGACATCTGCCTCTCTTAGGGGCTTGAACAGCCCAGTATAGGGTAGCAGAGAGCTTTTGGCTTTTTAGTCAACAGCCACTGTCTTCTATGGATCACTAGAGGTAAAAATGTGTTTATTTCATGTAAATTAAGTGCCAGTGCTCTTTACCTTAGCTAGACTCATGGTTCTTCTCTAATTTCACAAGTGGGTCTTTGTACAATCACTCCCTGGACCAGTGTCCTAACTCTGGGGAGTTATTGATGCTATCCTCCACTTCTGAGGTCTTTGGAAACTCTGAAGATCCCAAAGTAGCAGGCAATGAATGCTCAATGATTCAGTTTCCAGATGAGTCCAGCTCTTCAGCTTTTCTACCCCTTTTAGTAGTCGCTTATAGTTTTACCATCATTTCCAATGAACAGTGGGATCTGAGAAGCACAGAACAGTGCACCTAACAGGTGCCCTCAGTGACTTGCTCACATACCCCAGCCTTGCCACTACCATGCACAACGGCTTGACTTCCAACTACCTGAGGAAGCACTGACTTGGGTGGTTAGAGCCCTCTCTGCCCAAACCTAGGAAGCTCCGAGTACAGGGAACTGATGCCCGAAGCCCTGCAGCAGCCCTGTTCACAACAAGTGAATATGGAAGGATAAACACCCCAGCTTCCTCCCCTCTAAGCTGTGATAGCTCTGGGGTGCCTGTTCCAGGCTGACTCCTGGAGGTTCTATTAAGCTCTGGCTTAATTGTGTAGCTTTCTTGAGAGCCAGCCCCTTCCTCTCCTGCTTTCCATCCCCCTACCAACATTGTTGGGATCATTTCTCAAATAAAATGCTTGCATTTGATTTCTGGTTGTAGAGTTTCCTGAGAACCCAGATTTAGACAACTTTCACCAATCATATTTTTCATTTTAGTGCGATTCTCACAATTGCTTTGTTTTGCAAGGGTTGTTTTTTTTTTTTTTTTTTGCTGTTTCATTTGTTACATTTGAGGTGGGTTTTTTTTTTTTTTTTGCCCCTATTTCTATATATTATTACCTTTGCAATAAAAATGTGCAGATTAGGTGGATGTCAGCAGGGCAGACAGAGTTCCCACAGGACTGAGTGGGAAGAGAGTACCCAGAATATATACAGAAAGACAGATGCAAGGGGAATTAGAAGCGGCTCACTGGCTAGTTAAAACACAGCAGATAAAAGGTGACAGTAGAGATAGATAAAGATAAGATTTTCACCGACAGAATGGTTTGTCACTTACCCCTTCTCTGGAAGTATGGCAGAAATGTTAGTTACTTCTCCTTACTGACAAAACTTCACCTTTGTTAGAAGGTAGATGTGTTCAGCCACAAGTGATGAATCTTGATTGATATAATCAACAGTGACAACCTTGCTTCCTTTTACTCATCTTGTGCAGCTAAAAGTCGCCACGTGACTATTCTAGCCAGTGACACATAAGGAAACGCCTGCCGTAGGATTTGAGGCAGGCTTTGCTTTCACTGTCCTATCCTCCTTTCTTGTTAGTTAAATGCAGTTGTGATGCCTGGAGCTGCAGCAGGCACCTTGCAAGCCTGAGGCAACATGCTTAAGAATGACTGAGTGGATAGAAAAGAAAGTCAAAAAGAGCGTGTCTACATTAAGCCTAATCCTGAGTTTCTGATGTATGCAGTATCTGCTATAGAGAAAAATAGACCTCTATTTGTTCAAGCAATTTATGATTGAGTTTTCTGCTACTTGTAGCCTAAAGCATCCCTAAATCCTAAAAATATTCTCCGTCAGATTTAATCCTCAAGTCCTTTAAAAAAGCATCAGTATGTGTGATTTTGTGAAAGTGACAACTAATTAGAAGTATCATTAGATCAATAAAATCCTGGTTAATTAGAGTTTAACTCAGTTTTGAGAAGATCCACTGATCAAATTTCAGTTAAATTGCAGGAAGTATGGAAATTAGTTGATTCATTAACTAGGAAGAGCTAAAGGTGAAAGACAGGTATTCAGTTCAGTTCAGTCGCTCAGTCGTGTCCGACTCTTTGTGACCCCATGAATTGCAGCACGCCAGGCCTCCCTGTCCATCACCAACTCCCGGAGTTCACTCAGACTCACGTCCGTCGAGTTGGTGATGCCATCCAGCCATCTCATCCTCTGTTCCCTTCTCCTCCTGCCCCCAATCCCTCCCAGCATCAGAGTCTTTTCCAATGAGTCAACTCTTCACGTGAGGTGGTCAAAGTACTGGAGTTTCAACTTTAGCATCATTCCTTCCAAAGAAATCCCAGGGCTGATCTCCTTCAGAATGGACTGGTTGGATCTCCTTGCAGTGCAAGAGATTCTCAAGAGTCTTCTCCAACACCACAGTTCAAGAACATCAATTCTTAGGCACTCAGTTTTCTTCACAGTCCAACTCTCGTATCCATACATGACCACTGGAAAAACCATAGCCTTGACTAGACGGACCTTTGTTGGCAAAGTAATGTCTCTGCTTTTCAATATGCTGTCTAGGTTGGTCATAACTTTCCTTCCAACAAGTAAGTGTGCTGGAAGAAGCACAAGCTGGAATCAAGATTGCTGGGAGAAATATCAATAACCTCAGATATGCAGATGACACCACCCTTATGGCAGAAAGTGAAGAGGAACTAAAAAGCCTCTTGATGAAAGTGAAAGAGGAGAGTGAAAAAGTTGGCTTAAAGCTCAACATTCGGAAAATGAAGATCATGGCATCCGGTCCCATCACTTCATGGGAAATAGATGGGGAAACAGTGGAAACAGTGTCAGACTTTATTTTTTGGGGCTCCAAAATCACTGCAGATGGTGACTGCAGCCATGAAATTAAAAGACAGGTATTGGAAGTGGTCATTAACCCAGTATGAAAACAGTCCATTTTCAGGGACTAGTTGAAGATTATATTGCACGTATCCATGTTTTCCCTAGATAACAGAGTATTTTGACTTTGCTCTTGACCAATCAAAAGTACATCTTGGATAGTAGTCATAGTCAGAGGGCGTTTCCTTGTATTTTTCTTTTTGCAGCTGCATGGTCCTCCAGTGTGTGGCTGTCTCAAGCTCTACTCAGACAGTCTAATGGGTCGAATGGACTTAGTGTGTCCCCCCAAACTCATTTGTTGGAGCCATAACCCCCAGTACCTTAGAATGTGACTATGTTTGGAGATAGGGCCTTCAAAGCAGTAATTAAGGTAAAATGAACTCACAGGATAGGGCCCTATCCAACAGGACTAGTGTCCTCATAGAAAAGAAAAACCAACCGGAGATGTGAGCACCGAGCCGAGGCCCTGTGAGGACGCGGCTCGGACGTGAGCCCGGGGGCTGGCCACTGCTGAGTCTCCTCCAAACGGCAGCCAGCATCGCAGCGAGGGACTGCCTCACGCTGGTCAGAGCAGCCGTTGTCAGAGAGCCTGCAAGTAACAATTGCTGGAGAGGGTGCGGGGGAAGGGAGCCCTCCCACGCTGCTGGTGGGAGTGTAAGTTGCTGCAGCTGCTGTGAAAAACAGTACAAGGTTCCTCAGAAATCTAAAAATAGAGCTTCCATATGATCCAACAATCCTACTCCTGGGCATGTACCCAGACAAAACCCTAATTCAAAAAGATACATGCACCCCAGTGTTTGCAGCAGCATTATCCGCAATAACCAAGACATGGGAGCAGACTCAACGTCTGTCAGCAGATGAGTCAGCAGATGTGGGACATACGTACAGTGGGGGTCACTCAGTCACAAAAGGAGCAAGATGATGCCGTTTGCCCCGACATGGATGCAACTAGAGATTATCACACTGAGTGAAGTGAGTCAGGAAGAGAAAGGCGAATAGCATGTAATATCACTTACATGTAGACTCTAAACTATGACGACAGTGAACCCATCTATGGAACAGAAACGGAATCAAGGACGTAGAGAACAGACTGGCGCTTCCAAGGAGGAGGGAGATGGGAGAGCAGTGGAATCTGGGATCAGCAAGTGCAAGCTGGGATATGCAGGATGGATAAACGAGGGAACTATATTCAGTGTCCTGCCATTAACCCTACTGGAAAAGAACATGAAAAAGAAGGTATGTATGTGTGTGTATAACTGAGCCACTCTGCTGTACCGCAGCAGTCAGCACAACACTGTAAGTCAACTCTACCAGAAGTTTTTTAAAAATGGGGGAAGAAAGCACCAGCAACCAGGGCTCCTGGCTCTGGGACTCCACCCTCCGGCGGGTGAGCCCTGCTCCCTCCCCGGGCCGTTCTCGTGGAGGAGGTGGCAGACGGTGCCCCCAGGTTTGGCTGGGGACGAACACGTGGCTGCCGTCCTGCACGTGGGCGAGGGGAGGCCAGACGCCTCTGGGGTAAAGTGGGGTGCGGGGGGACCCGGCACAGCCTGCCCCAGGCCGCCTTCCAGTCAACCCCTCCCCAGCGTTTGCTGTCACGCCGCCCACATGTACGGTCCCCCCTGGAGACTCCAGGCCTTCCGCCCTGCAGTGGCGGCTTCCTCCTCACGCCCGCCTGGCAGTGGGTGCCTGTTCTGCCAGCCGACAGTCATGCATAACTCTCAGGAGATGATACGCTGGCTCCCACCCTCCACAGCGCTGGGGCTTCTTTCCTCTGGAACTTCTGAGTCCCCATTTCCGTGGGGTTTGGAGAGAGACTGGGGAGACAGCTGCACATGGTCCCCTCACCTTGACCTGGAAACCTGCATTACTGGAACACAGTGGTGTCGAGGGCCCTTGGCTGGGAGGTTAGAGGTGGAGTCCTCGTCCTCATCTGATCATGCATGTCACCGGGTACTTACACTCCTTTTCTTCATCAGCCCCTTACAGCTCCAACACCGACCTTCTTTAGGGAGCGCATTCCTGGACAGTGAACACCCGTCAGCTAACTCTGTGAGCCTTATATCCCTGCCAGCACTTCCTGTCACTCCGCTGTATCATAAGTGAACTCGTGTGTCCCTTGCCTTTTTCCCACTGTTCAAGGACCTTGAGGGAGTTCAACCAGCGAGAAAATCAGAAGCAAATTACTCAGTGAGAACCAAAAGCTTATGAGTCTCAAAATGAGGCAGAATCCTCTTGCCCCTTTCTTATTTTAGAATCCCCTGCTAGCAGCAGACCCTGCTGTTTCTTAAGCCCTATCCTCTCCAGAAATGAGGAGATGCTAAAAGGGCTTAAGCAAAAAGATTAGGCAAGGGAAGGACCAAAGCTAACAGATGCTGCCAGAGTGGCGAGGATACATTCACTCATCCAAAGAGAAGCTATCGGAACCCAGGGACACTTGAAACACAGCTCCTGCCCTCCGGGAATCTACAGTTCCATCAACCAGATCTTCCATCACGGGGCCAAATCGGAAAGGAGCAGTTGAGTGTTTGCAGCTCTAGATAAATGCGAGGCTCAATGAGAACTCACTTGGTGGGGCCTGCAGCCTGCAGGGGTGCAGCCTGTTATTGCCAACGAAATGCCAGAGACTGAAATGGAAGATGGAAATCTCACCAAGATGAAGCCTCCGGAGCATATGGTACAGAGATGGGCCAGCTCGGTGGGAAGGGAGTGGCCAGTGGAGATGGGCTGCTTTTACTTTGGTGACGAATAAGATTAGCATGGTTTATCTAGCTCAGTTTCGACATTCGTCTCAGATATCTCAAGCTGCATAATGAACTACCCCAAAATGCAGCATCTTGTGGAAATAACCAATTCATTATTATGCCCTGTGATTTTGTGGGCCAAGAATTTGAATAGGATTTAGCAGGGCAATTCTTCTGTTCCATATGGCCCCAACTAAGAGTCCTGCGTATTCATCGGAAGGACTGACGTTGAAGCTGAAACTCCAATACTTTGGCCACCTGATGCGAAAATATGACTCATTTGGAAAGACCCTGATGCTGGGAAGGATTGAGGGCAGGCAGAGAAGCGGACGACAGAGGATGAGATGGTTGGATGGCATCACTGACTCAATGGACATGAGTCTGAGTAAACTCCGGGAGTTGGTGATGGACAGGGAGGCCTGGCGTGCTGTGGTTCATGGGGTCGCAGAGTTGGACACGACAGAGCGACTGAACTGAAGAGCCCTTAGTGATTTCGAGGTGGGTATTCAGTTGGCATATGAGCTGGTTTGGAGGATCCAAGACAGTTTCACTTACATGATAGAAGGAATGCTGAGTCCAGCTGCTGAGGAGAGTGGCCACATGTGACTCTCTCCACACAGTGTCTCAGAGTAATGGGACTTCCTGTATGGCGGCTTTGTGCTGCAGGAGGAAATGTTCCAAGAGACAGCAAGTGGGAGCTTCCAGTGTCTTAATGCCTGAGCTGGGAAACTGGAACAGCATCATTTCCCCAGTATTCTATATAGTCACAGAGCAGCCTGGGCTCAAGGGTAGGGAATATAGACTCCAGTCCTCAATAGGAAGAGAGTGAAAGAATCTGTGGCCATCTGTACTCCATGCAGCATTAAAGAGAAGCCTGGAAAGCAGAAGACTGCAGTATCCTAATCACGGGGTGGCCGACCATCACCCCATGTTCTCAGGTTTTCTCAGGACTGAAGGATTTCCTGGGACTAGCCCAGGCAAGTGCAGTCAGACAATCAGCCCCCCTACTCAGCTCTGCGATTCATGGGGTCGCAAAGAGTCAGACACGACTGAGCGACTGAACTGAACTGAACTGAACTGAACTCAGCTCACTCCTGTCACCATGACCTGGACGGTCAAAGTGGTTTCTTCCCTTCACTGCACGCTGCTGTCTTCTTGCAGGAGATCTGTGCTCATGTGGGTTGTGATTTAAGGAGACAGTTCAGGAAACAGCTTTCTGAAGTTGCTGAATATGGTTATGCTCAGTATCCACAAAGATTGAACAGACTGGAACGATGAGATAAGTTTAATGAGATGAAGTTGAACAGAGAAGATTTAAGTTTGAACTTTGTCTTATTAAAGCCCAACTCAAGTACAGAATGAGGATCAGAGATCAATAGCAACAATACGAAATTATTTGGGGGTTTTGGTTGACTGTAGGCTGAGTATGAGTCAACACTACCTTGTGACTACTAAAAATAAAAGCTGATCAACTGGATTCAGGATCTCAATCAAGAGGGATGCTCATCTTTTTCTAACCTGAAAATGGAGAAATCACATCTGGGGTATATATTCATTGATTTGGGATACCAACACTTTAAAAGGGTTAAAAAACAACTTAAACTTGTTCAGAGAAGAACGTACAAGATTGAATGAGACCTCCAAATGTGGAATGGTTCGCCTAAGGAACCAAAAATCCTTGGAGTATTCAATGTTGTTATTGTTGCTTAGCTGCTCAGTCATGTCCAACTCTTCGCAACTGCAGCACACCAGGTTTCCCTGTTCTTCTCTGTCTCCTGGGGTTTGCTCAAATTCATGTCCATCGAGTCGGTGATGCCATCCAACCATCTCATCCTCTGTTGTCCCCTTCTCCTCCTGCCTTCAATCTTTCCCAGCATCAGGGTCTTTTCCAATGAGTTGGCTCTTCACATCAGGTGGCCAAAGTATTAGAGCTTCAGCTTCAGTCCTTCCAATGAATATTCTGGGTTGGTTTTCTTTAGGATTCACTGGAATGATCTCCTTGCTGTCCAAGAGCTTCTCAAGAGTCTTCTCCAGCACCAGAGTTTGAAAGCATCAATTCTTTGGCACTCAGCCTTCTTTATGATCCAACTCTCACATCCATACATGACATGGGTACATATGCTTTGACTACATGGACCTTTGTCAGCAAAGTGATGCCTCTGCTTTTTTAATACGCTGTCTAGGTTTGTCATAGCTTTTCTTCCAAGGAGCAAGCGTCTTTTAAGTTCATGGCTACAGTCACCATCAACAATGATTTTGGAGCCCAAGTAAATAAAGTCTGTCATTGTTTCCATTTTTCCCCCATCTATTTGTCACAAAGAGATGGGACATCTGCATATCTGAGGTTATTGATATTTCTCTCAGCAATGTTGATTCAAGCTTCAGCTCCATCCAGCCCAGAAATTCACACAATGTAGCCTGCATTTAAGTTAAATAAGCAGGGTAACAATATACAGTCCTGATGCATTCCTTTCATAATTTTGAACCAGTTCATTGTCCCATGCCTGGTTCTAACTGTTGCTGCAGGTTTCTCAGGAGGCAGGTCAGGTGGTCTGGTATTCCCATCTCTTGAAGAATTTTCCACAGTTTGCTGTGATCCACACAGTCAAAGGCTTTAGCATAGCCAATGAAGCAGAAGTAGATATTTTTCTGGAATTCTCTTGCTTTTTCTTTGATCCTACAGATGTTGGCAATTTGCTCTCTGGTTCCTCTGCCTTCTCTAAATCCAGCTTGTACATCTGGAAGTTCTTGGTTCACATGCTGTTGAAGCCTAGCTTGAAGGATTTTGAGCACTGCCTTGCTAGCATGTGAAATGAGTGCAGTTGTGTGGTAGTTTGAACATTCTTTGGCATTGCTTTTCTTTGGGATTGAAATGAAACTGACCTTTTCCAGTCCTCTGGCCACTGCTGAGTTTTCCAGATTTGCTCATATTGAATGGAACACTTTCACAGCATCATCTTTAGGATTTGAAATAGCTCAGTTGGAATTCCATCACCTCCTCAAGATTTGTCTGCAGTAATGCTTCATAAGACCCACTAGGTCGGGGTACTAAATAAATTTCTTAAAGCACTGGAATTAATAGACTGCCCCAAGTACAGAGAATTAATATCTATGTGTAAGAGTTCCAGGGAAATAGGCTTTGTCCATGACAGAGGAATACTGGCTATAGAATGTATAGCCAGGGACGATGTCATCTGTGCCACAGGGGTTCCCTGGGGCCAGGACACAGAAGGACAGCCAGCGAGCACTGAGGGAGATGTATTTTCCAAAGACAGTCATGCCAACACGCATCTGATCCCTTGTGTTCTTACAACATGACATTGCCACTTCACACAGGGATGGGAACCTGTGTTCTCCCCTCTTGAACACAGGCAGATCTCCGTAACTATCTTGACCAGTAGTGAAAATAATCCCACGTAACTTAAAAGGATAGGTCATCAGAAATACGTATCTTCTGCCTGACTGTCTCTTTTCCTCTGTTTTCTCTCTTTACTCTGGCCCTGGGAACCCTGTTACCAGCTATGGGAAAGCAGCCACATAGAAAGGCCATCTGCAAATAAAGCCGTTAACTACTCAGGCCCTTCGGTGGAGTACACGGGTCCACACAGTGCTCTGTAATGGCCCCTATGGGGAAAGAGTCTAAAAAAGTGGGTATGTGTATCACTGATTACCTTGATGTACACCCGAAACGAGCACAGCATTGTAAATCAACTATACTCCCATAAAAGTTAAAAAAAGAGCAAGGCCGCCTGCGGACGTTCTGGCTGTTTTCCAGCCACTTAAGTCTACTCAGCCAAGAGCCAGCATTCACTGGTACACACGTGAGGGAATGAGACTTGAGATAACTTCCCGTCTTTTTAGACTTTTTAGCTGAGGCCCTGGACATTATGGAGCAGAGGTCAGTGGTGTCTGAATTCCTGACCCTGAGGATCCATAAGCATATAATGATGTTTATGTTGCTATACTTTGGCATAATGTGTTATAGCAACCAGTATAAAGAGGGGCCTATCCAAGTGCTACCATGGTCCCCTCTCCAGGAAGACGGAGTCTAAAAGATGGTTTGAACTGGAGGGATGGGGTTAGAGGGTGTTAAGAGATAGGCAAGAGGCTGGGAGAGTAAAGTGAAGAACAAGGTGTTGAACAGGTGAGATCAAGGAGGTTGGGAACTAAATCTGAGAAGCGGGGACTCTAGGCACGTGGCAAGTAGGCATCTGGGCTTCCCAGGTGGCTCATCTGTAAAGAATCCACCTGCCAAAGCAGGAAATGCAGGAGACATGAGTTTGAGCCCTGGGTCAGGAACATCCCCTGGAGGAGGAAATAGCAGCCCACTCTAGTATTCTTGCCTAAAAAATTCCATGGACAGAGGAGCCTGGCAGGCTACAGTCCGTGGGGTCACAAAGAGTAGGACATGACTGACAGATTGAGCATGCACGCAAGTAGGCATTTATGTTACCAAGGTTTGCTTTGTAGCTCTGAGTGGCTCCAGATCAGGGAAGTGGAGGGGCTGTCTTGGCAGGCAGTAGGTAGGCCTCAGCATATGCTGTAGAGAGGATCTGGACACCAGAGAGGCAGGACTAGATGACAACCTTGAATGCTCCTTTCAATCCTGAAATTCTATGCAGTTCTTAAACTGAAAGAAAGTGAAGTCGCTCAGTTGTGTCTGACTCTGTGTGACCCCATGGACCGTAACCTACCAGGCTCCTCCATCCATGGGATATTCCAGGCAAGAATACTGGAGTGGGTTGCCATGCCCTCCTCCAGGGGATCTTCCCAACCCAGGGATAGAACCCAGGTCTCCCGCATTGCAAGCAGACTCTCTACCGTCTGAGCCACCAGGGAACTTATACAGTTTTTAGAAAAGTGTAAAATACTACACAGATGGATGTATTATTATTACTGCATACTCTATGGGCCCAATAAGAGGCTTAATACCAATTGGTAGGTAGCTGAAAGTTGTTACAAGAAGTGAAATTATTCTCTAAGTATAACAAAGCCACAGCTGGGACCCCCTCTCAGGGCAAGATAAATTCCCATTACACCATCCGCCCTGCTAGAACCTTCAGTCATACATTAGATTCTGGGCCTCAAGGAATTAGCTCCACACAAAGATGAGGAAAAGTGAGGAAGAAGAAATAAATACATGTAGAAGCAGGTGACAGCATAGCCATAAGTTAGCCACAGGGAAGAGGTAACTCTAACGTCTGAAGCCACGTTTGTGAACAAATTGTTTGTTGTTGGAGAACAGGGGCAAAGGCAGGCAGTGGAAGGTACCCCCTCCTGCCAAGTCTTCCAAATAGTTAATAACATCTCTACTGGGATGGAAGTAATGATGTTTGTTTCCTTCTGCTTTGGAAGGAATGATGTTAAAGCTGAAACTCCGGTACTTTGGCCACCTCATACGGAGAGTTGACTCACTGAAAAAGACTCTGATGCTAGGAGGGATTGGGGGCAGGAGGAGAAGGGGATGACAGAGGATGAGATGGCTGGATGACATCACTGACTCGATGGACGTGAGTCTGAGTGAACTCCGGGAGTTGGTGACGGACAGGGAGGCCTGGCGTGCTGCGATTCATGGGGTCGCAAAGAGTCGGACATGACTGAGCGACTGAACTGAACTGAACTGAACTGATCCATTTATTGCAATAGCTTTTACTTATTTTCTCAATTGCACTGACTTGTAACTTCTAAAGGGGGATCAGATATCTTCATGTCCCCAGTGATTAGCATAATACATGAAAGAGAACAGGAATCCAATAATTGTTTGATAAATGGGTAGATGGAATGGCTGGCTGACCGGTTCACTGGCTGGACAGATGGAATATTTGAAGGCTGCCAACCCTAACCACCCAAGCATGGGCTTGCTGGTCTGGTACTGACGAAAGTTGGCCCAGAGCCTTTGATGATGATTGGTTGAGAAGGACAAAGAAACCTGGAGGTTTATCAGTGGTCACCTCTGTATCCACTTCTCCCATCAACTGTTCTGTAAACTACTGTGGAGCCCTAGGATGGGTCCTTCTCCTTTTAGTTCAGTTCAGTTCAGTCGCTCAGTCATGTCTGACTCTTTGCAGCCCCATGAATTGCAGCACGCCAGGCCTCCCTGTCCATCACCAACTCCCGGAGTTCACTCAGACTCACGTCCATAGAATTGGTTATGACATCCAGCAATCTCATCCTCTGTCGTCCCCTTCTCCTCCTGCCCCCAATCCCTCCCAGCATCAGAGTCTTTTCCAATGAGTTGACTCTTCGCATGAGGTGGCCAGAGTACTGGAGTTTCAGCTTTAGCATCATTCCTTTCAAAGAAATCCCAGGGCTGATCTCCTTCAGAATGAACTGGTTGGATCTCCTTGCAGTCCAAGGGATTCTCAAGAGTCTTCTCCAACACCACAGTTCAAAAGCATCAATTCTTCGGTGCTCAGCCTTCTTCACAGTCCAACTCTCACATCCATACATGACCACTGGAAAAACCATAGCCTTGACTAGATGGACCTTTGTTGGCAAAGTAATGTCTCTGCTTTTGAATATGCTATCTAGGTTGGTCATAACTTTCCTTCCAAGGAGTAAACATCTTTTAATTTCAGCGCTGCAATCACCATCTGCAGTGATTTTAGTGCCCCCCAAAATAAAATCTGACACTGTTTCCACTGTTTCTCCATCTATTCGCCATGAAGTGATGGGATCAGATGCCATGATCTTAGTTTTCTGAATGTTGAGCTTTAAGTCAACTTTTTCACTCTCCTCTTTCACTTTCATCAAGAGGCTCTTTAGTTCTTCTTCACTTTCTGCCATAAGGGTGGTGTCATCTGCATATCTGAGGTTATTGATATTTCTCCTGGCACTCTTGATTCCAGCTTGTGCTTCTTCCAGTCCAGCGTTTCTCATGATGTACTCTGCATAGAAGTTAAATAAGCAGGGTGACAATATACAGCCTTGACGTACTCCTTTTCCTATTTGGAACCAGTCTGTTGTTCCATGTCCAGTTCTAACTCTTGCTTCCTGACCTGTATTTAGGTTTCTCAAGATGCAGGTCAGGTGGTCTAGTATTCCCATCTCTTGAAGAATTTTCCACAGTTTATTGTGATCCACACAGTCAAAGGCTTTAGCATAGTCAATAAAGCAGAAATAGATGTTTTTATGGAACTCTCTTGCTTTTTTGATGATCCAGCGGATGTTGGCAATTTGATCTCTGGTTCCTCTGCCTTTTCTAAAACCAGCTTAAACATCTGGAAGTTCACGGTTCACGTATTGCTGAAGCCTGGCTTGGAGAATTTTGAGCATTACTTTACTAGCATGTGAGATGAGTGCAGTTGTGCGGTAGTTTGAGCATTCTTTGGCATTGCCTTTCTTTGGGATTGGAATGAAAACTGACCTTTTCCAGTCCTGTGGCCACTGCTGAGTTTTCCAAATTTGTTGGCATATTGAGTGCAGCACTATCACAGCATCATCTTTTAGGATTTGAAATAGCATATCATTAATTTATTTAGTAAATATTTACTGAGCACCCCGGTCCCTCTGCTAGGCACTGGAGGTAAGGATTAAATAAGCTGTGACCTTGACCTCTCATGACCAAATAAGCAATCCATGCGATTTCATACGTGCAGTGATGGTGAGAGAACAGGGCCCTGCAGGAACGGGGTAAGAGGGGACACAAACCCCTATCTAGGGAAGATCAGAGAAGGTTTCCCGCAGGAAATGGCCTGGGGAGTAGAACCCAGGTACGGTGAGCAGGGCGAGTATTCCAGGCAGAAAGAAGGGCATGTTCAAAAGTCCAGAAACAAGCAAAAAGAGCTTCAGAAACTGAGAGACATCCTCTGGAGCCACAGGCTGAGCCATCAACAAGTGTGACGACTCCATGGAAGATCCGGTTTTATTCGCACTGAAAAAAAAAGGGCTATTCACTAAAAAGTCTTTCTGCTGTCCTGGAAGAACCTACTGACAAGCTCCTGACCAGCAAGGACTGTGTTTTATTCATCGTGGTGGTTGCAGACCACTAGCTTTCTTGCACAGAGAAGGAGTTCAGCACCTTTTGCACACCTAAAACTTTCCCTGACACACGAGTGGATTCCAATTTTCTTCTAGAAGACTCAGTGCTCCAGGGTGGTCAGACTGAAGGGAACTTCCTTGTGATCCTGACTATTGCAGCAACTCTGTGTCAGCCTTTGACTCTCCTAATTTGAACTGTGGTGTTGGAGAAGACTATTGAGAATCCCTTGGGATGAAAGGAGATCCAACCAGTCCATCCTAAAGGAGATCAGTCCTGGGTGTTCATTGGAAGGACTGATGTTGAAGCTGAAACTCCAATACTTTGGCCACCTGATGCAAAGAGCTGACTCACTGGAAAAGACCCTGAGGCTGGGAGGGATTGGGGGCAAGAGGAGAAGGGGACGACAGAGGATGAGATGGTTGGATGGCATCACCGACTCGATGGACATGAGTTTGAGTGAACTCTGGGAGTTGGTGATGGACAGGGAGGCCTGGCGTGCTGCGATTCATGGGGTCGCAAAGAGTCGGACACGACTGAGTGACTGAACTGAACTGAATGACTGCATATCCATGTCATGTGCCCTTGTCTTCTTTTGAGTTTCCCAAGAGGCAGACCCTAAGACAAAAAGCTGGACACTAGTAGCTCATTAGAGAGAGGATCCTAGGAAATGCTGGTAGGGAGGGCAGGAGTAAGACAGACAAGGATTGAAAGCTGAGATCGCGTGGTGGGGGTGAGTTTATGACATGGGATCCAGGGCTCCATCCTGCGGAGTCTCCGGGCAAACAACTCAGAGTGGCCTCAGCCAAGGAGACGCAGAGCAGGGGTCTTGACCCCGCCCCTCCCTTCTAGCCCTGGTTGGAGGCAGCTCCTGAGAAGTGACCTGCCACTGTCTCTGGCCTGCCCCACATGCAGACAAAGGAAGTGAGGGGTTGGGGACAGGTAGTGATAACATCTGCGGCAGCTCCCCTCCCACGTAAGCCCTCAGCTCTGCTCATGTGCTCAGGGAGACAGGAGGTCAGGCCCCTGGGCGCCGGACCACCAGCTGGTCTTGGGCTGCAGGGGATTTCCTGATGGCAGGCAGGTGAAGTCGACCTGCAGTCTGTTTGATTTCCTGGGGCACCGAAGAAGTCACACGACTCCTGGCTGCATCTTTTTAAGCATTATGCTACCTTCTTCCTCCCCGCACTCACATTGTTCTTACACTGCAGCATTTCATCTTATGTATTGCTATAATTTTTGTTTTCAATCAAAATGCTGTTCATTCAAAGCCTTTCACTCTCACAAGGTTCCTTGTTATCTGCCTCCCTCTCCCACATGGCGGCGACTGAACAGACCTGGGAGGGTCTGACGGTGATAGGAAAACTGGAAATCGCTTAGATGAGGTCAACCAGCAGCATGAAAAGAGAGCCCGGACTCAGAGTCGTCTCTGGTCTTCTAGTTCAAAGGCTGATGAACTTGATCCTTGGGCCGCTTCAGCCTATCTAGTGTTACAAATAAAGCTATGTTAGGACATTCGTTACATATTATGATGCGTTCCTTTCATGCTGCAGTAGCAGAGTTGTAACAGAGACAGTCTCACCAAGCCAAAGAACTTGCTGTCTGGTCCTTTACATTTTCTGCTCTCCTCGCGCCATCCATAGTCACAATACACTCTGTTGTTTGGACTGCGCCAGAACCCAGGAAAGTGGGGATTTGTTTAATAGGTACAGAGTTTCAGTTTTGCAAGATGAAAAGAGTTCTGCACCCCAGTGTTCATTTCTGCACTGTTTACAATAGTCATGACATGGAAGCCACCTAGATGTTCACTGACAAAAAAAAAAAAATGAATAAAGAAGTTGTGGTATATATATACAATCAATTATTACTCAGCTGTAAAAAGGAACAAAATTGAGTCAGTTATAGTGATGCAGATGAACCAGTCATACAGAGTGAAGTAAGTCAGAAAGAGAAAAAGAAAAACGAATATTGTATATGGTGGCTCAGAGGTTAAAGCGTCTGCCTCCAATGCAGGAGATCCAGGTTTAATCCCTGGGTCGGGAAGATCCCCTGGAGAAGGAAATGGTAAACCACTCCAGTATTCTTGCCTGGAGAATCCCAGGGATGGAGAAGCCTTGTAGGCTACAGTCCATGGGGTCGCAGAGAGTAGGACACGACTGAGCGACTTCACCTTCACCTTCAATGCATTTATATGGAATCTAGAAAAATGGTACTGATTAACCTATTTGTGGTGTTGGAGAAGACTCTTGAGAGTCCCTTGGACTGCAAGGAGATCCAACCAGTCCATCCTAAAGGAGATCAGTCCTAGGTGTTCATCGAAAAGACTGATGCTGAAGCTGAAACTCCAATACTTGGGCCAGCTGATGCGAAGAGCTGACTCATTTGAAAAGACCCTGATGCTGGGAAAGATTGAAGGCGGGAGGAGAAGGGGACAGCAGAGGATGAGATGGCTGGATGGCATCACTGATACAATGGACATGGGTTTGGGTGGACTCCGGGAGTTGGTGATGGATGGGGAGGCCTAGCGTGCTGCGGTTCATGGGGTCTCAGAGTCGGACACGACTGAGCGACTGAACTGAGCTGAACCTATTTGCAGGGCAGGAATAGAGCTGCAGGTAGAGAGTGGACTTGTGGGCCCAGCGGGGTAAGGAGAGGGTGGGATGAGCTGGGAGAGGAGCACTGACACATGTATAATACCAGGTGTAAAATAAACAGCTGGGGAGCTGCTGCGTAACACAGGGAGCCCAGCCGGGGGCTCCGGGATGACCTAGAGGGCTGGACGGCGGGGTGGGAGGACGGTTCAAGAGTGAGGGATATATGCATACACATGGCTGATCACATTGTTGTGCAGCAGAAACCAACACAGCAATTGAAAGCCGCTATAGTCCAATAGACAAGGAGGAGAAGAGCTCTGCGGGTGGATGGCTGTGCCAGGACCCAACAAGGTGAATGTCCCTGATGCCAGTGAACTGTGCACTGAAAAATGGTTCAGATGATAGATGTCATTACGTGTATTTCAGTGCAATAAAAATGAAAAGAAAGAGAAATGACAGAAAGGCGTGTCCTGTTTCCCATTCCATAGATGAGGAAATTAAGGCACAGGGAGGTTAAGTGACTTGCTCACGATTACTCAGCTGGTTAAGAGGCAGAGTCGAGTTTCAAACCCCTAACTCCTGACGCTTACGTGTTTTTCCTACTCAGCCTCGGCTCCCCTGGGCTCCATCATGCTGGTCCCTAGTTTAACTCATAAATATCCATCCATTCAGACAACAGCCACCCTCAATAGATGGATAGCTTTCTGCTGGGTGTGAGAAATCTCGGTGTATATTGTCATGTTTTTCTTGTTGCCTTCCACCCAAACAAACATAGCTCTGGTACAAGATAAGTTATAAGAATCCAGGAACAAGCTATAAATTTTTATAATGAAGGTGGCTTGTTTTTTTTTACGAATTGTAATTTGTTGCGGTAGAGACGTAAGCCTTTCAAGTGCAGAGGAGAGATTCGTACCGTAGCCGGTGAGAACTCCGTCTCCCTGATGAAAGAAATACTCCCGAGGGTTCGGCACACCCAGTTGTGGCCATTCTAAGCCACAGAACTATTCCAGTGGAACCACATGATTCAGATCACTGTCTGACAAATGTATCAATGATAAAGAATTACAAAAATTGTACACATGCTTCACTAGAAGTATGTGTATAAGTGACTAATATCGAGAATCACCACGACACTCAAAAAGATTTTGCTATCCCATCATAATTCATCTGTACCCATTTTAACACTTAACCGTTTAATAATAAATTCAGATTATCTTATGATGAAAAATGGGTTCTTGATTTTTATGCACTTTGGGGTTAAAACTGGCAACCCAAACTATCACACCATGCGTCTTAGTGGGTAAATTTGACAGTGCTCGGAGTGGCCCGCGACCAATTCAACGGGACGAGCCTGTTGTCTCTTCTGCTCATTCCTAAATACCCACCAGGCCTCAGGGCTCTCTGTGTCCTAAGTGATCTTAGGCGCACGTCTCTCACGCTGTCTTATTTCCTCCAATCCAAACAGAAAGGCCGCTCTGGTGCAAGATAAACGTCAAGAGTCCAGAACCGCAGCTGGAGGCTGCAGCAGTTATCATGGTCTTATCCTCTTTTCTAAATGCTTTCTCCTAAATCTCTGTGTCTCTCACACTGCAGATCAGTAACCGAGAGTCTGCAGACCAGCACCAGTCCTCAGCAAATCCTCGAGGTCCCTGGTGGTTCTCTGCCAAGGGGTACTGGTCTTCCCTTGGATGCACCATGCTGTGCTCCTCTCCCATCCTCTCGGGACTGGCCCTGATTCCTTCCTTATTTCTAGGCAAGAAGCAGAACCGAGTCTTCGTCAGTTACCGTTAAAGACGGTTTGGTTTGCCTGATATGCTCTGCCTGCCAGAAATACCGGGTCCCTCCCTCTGCCTACGCTCCCGAGATAGCAGCCCCCCACGACCCTTCCTTTGGTGCTGAGCATGCTGCCTGCATTTGGCTGGTATCTGCCACTTAGCTGAGGCGCAGGGAGGGGCTGCTTAACATCTTTGTGACAGGAAGCATCAGTTCCTCATGGGCATCCAAGCCGAAAATAGACTTCCCCACTGGGCAGACACACAGCAGGCACCCACTACCGGTGCCCTGGAAACGCCTTCCCCCACCCCTCCTTCTGCCCCCTGCTGAAGCCCCGTTTGATTGATTGCATCCCTACTTGATCATATCATCCTGAATATTAAGCAGCCAGAACACTCACTGACTGACAGTTACTCTGCCCGAATCCCCATCCATTCAACCCCCGCTCAGAGCTCCTAAGATTAGGTCCAGAGGCATTCTCCTAACTCGGAGAGGTAGGTGCGTATTTTAAATGACAACAACCCCTTCTGAAGTGTTAATTGCTGAGATACACTGTGAAGCAGCATTTTTAAACGGATAACATTTTAGCCTTTACTCCTGGTTGGTGTTTAGACTTTGACAACCACAGCTCTCTAGAAGATAAATTATTTTGGGAACAGTTTGGGAAGAGAACTGGCTTCTGTTCAAATTAACGTTTGTCACCATCATACACTTTGCTTCCGCACCCTTTCATCTCCTACTTTTAGCTCCTCAGATTTGTTAATTGTGCCACATTTCACAGGAGAGAGGTGTCAACCTTGAGGAAGGCGGGGAGGAGCTGGGGAAGGAAAGGGGCCTTTGACCTCAGAGCAGAGCAGGTGAGTTATTTTAAATGCAAGGAAGAAAAATGTCCATTTTTTTTTTTAGTTACAGGGAATTAGAGGAAAAGATTAAAACAACAAACTTTCAAGAGTGAAAGACATGCCATATTAAATTAAAATCTTGGACAAACACCAAAAACAGACTGTAGTTTGAGGAACCTGTGACAAATGGAAAGATTCTGTTTCCTCAATCTATCGAAGTCCTATATCCCAGGACAACTGAGACTCACAGCTTTCAAAACATCTCAAATTCTTAAATCGTGACACTCTGTGAAGATTCTGGGTCATCCCCGGGATTCAGGGCACCCCAAGGATCAGCTGCCTTCTTCCTGGCCTCCCTCCTTCGTGTTGATTCTAGCAGCTGATATTTCAAGATCAGGATGACAAGAAATAATGCCATTTTCCTCCACTGTTTTAAAATAAGAATTGTTGAACTCACACATGACTGTCACTCACAGCCCCAATAGGCGACTGGCACTTTTTTACAAAGCTATTTTTTCTTTCAAAACAAGGGTGACAATTCCTGCATAAAATGAATCCTCCATCAACTGGGAAGCACAATCACTAGAATTTTTTGGCACACCGCTTTTGGGAGAAAGAGGTGATTGAGATGAAGAGAGTTAAACTTTGAGCACACTTGTTTAAAGCAACTTGAGGGATTGGGGGCAGGAGGAGAAGGGGACCACAGAGGATGAGATGGCTGGATGGCATCATTGACTCGATGGACGTGAGTCTGGGTGAACTCCATCACCCAGCTGGGAGTTGGCGATGGACAGGGAGGCCTGGCGTGCTGCAATTCATGGGGTCGCAAAGAGTCGGACACGACTGAGCGACTGAACTGAACTGAACTGAAAAAGCAACTTCAGGCTGCAGCCCAGAGTCAGGCAGATCCCATACAGTTTCTTTCTCATTCTGAACCTGTGGTTTTCAGTCAGGACTGATCAATGGTTATCAATGGTGCTGACCCTTGGCCACATTAAGACCCTGACCATCAAAGGAAGAAGAAAGACTGTTTGATGCACTGTCCTTCCTAAGGCAAGAAATTAGGCCAGAACATTTCAGGAAGTTTTTCAACTTTGGCTGAAACCTTCACTTTAACCAACTGATTAAAGAAGCTACAATCTAGATTCCTCAATTCATGTTTAAACTGTTACCTCATATGTAAAATCAGAAGACTCCATTAGAAAGTTTATGAATTTATTTAAGAAAGATCTATTAAGTGCCTAATCTGTGCCAAATGCTGCTGCTGCTGCTGCTGCTGCTACTGCATCGCTTCAGTCGTGTCCAACTCTGTGTGACCTCATAGATGACAGCCCACCAGGCTCCCCCGTCCCTGGGATTCTCCAGGCAAGAACACTGGAGTGGGTTGCCATTTCCTTCTCCAATGCAGGAAAGCGAAAAGTGAAAGGGAAGTCGCTCAGTCATGTCCGACTCCAGCAACCCCATAGACTGTAGCCTTCCAGGCTCCTCCATCCATGGGATTTTCCAGGCAAGAGTACTGGAGTCGGGTGCCATTGCCTTCTCCGCCAAATGCTGCTAGGTGCTGTAAATAGAGACATGAACAAAGTTCTTGCACTCAGATGAATTACAGTTTAGCAAGAGAGATGGATATAAAACAATTACATAAATAGTTTACATCTGCAGTTGTGGTAGAGTTACCAAGAGCTAGTGCAAGATGTTATGAGACAGTATCATTGGGACAGAGGACCCCCATCTAGGATTCCTAGATCCCAATTATGAGGGCATGTGCAAAGGTGCTGAGGCGGAGTGGAGCCCAGTCCTTCATAGAAGATGAAGGTAGGAACACAACCGTATCAATAAGCTGAAATAGTATCAATAAGTAACCAGAGAGGAGGCCAGAGACCAAGCAGTGAGGAACAGAATGGGCCTCACTGATCAGAATGATGAGTTTATACTTCATCCAAGTAGCAGTGGGAAATTGTGGCCAAGGAACCTACGTGTCCCCCAATATCTGTTCGAGCCTTCTCCACTTAGCAATAGAGCTCCAGAATTCAGCCAGACACACAGTTGCCCAAAATAAAGACCTTATTTATCAGACTCCCACGTAACTGAATTCTGACCAATGAGGTATAAGCAGAAGCGGTAAATGCAACTTCTGAGAAGTCAGTGTCTTTAGAGAAGGGGTGTGGTCTTCCCTCTTCCCTCAGGCGGGATTGCTGTCATGATGGCAGGAGGCTAAGCAGCCACCAGGGACCGTGAGGTTGGAAGTCACACACCGAGGACAGCCATGCCACACGATGAAAGAAGCCCAGAGCTGTCACCTGAGGGGCCGCACTGGTCACAGCTGGGCACGTCTGGCCTGTGCCTTCTGCAGACGCACACTGAGTGACACACCTATCCAAGCTGCTCAGTTTAGACTTCCTGACAGTCTCTGCCAAGCCTGTTCTTAATTGATACAGAACGCACTGCTCAAAGATGAAGTTTGGGGTTGACATGTACACATGACTATATTTAAAACAAATAGCCAACCAGGACCTCTGCATAGTACAGGGACCCTGCTCAGTATTCTGTAATAACCCAAATGGGAAAGGAATTTGAAAAAGAATAAAAATAAATAAAATTTCAAATATTGAAAAAAAGAAGTCTTTCTTTCGTGGTGGGATTATAAGCTCTTAAATTCACAAATTTCTATGACTTTCATGAGTTATCAGAATATTTAATATAAGAAATAAAACTGTAACAAAACTTTTGTTTGCTTATTCATTCATTGTTTTATTTACACACTTAATCATTTGGCCCCAGCTATGTACACGTACTTGTCTTAGAGTACTATCGAGGACAAAATCACAAATAATTTGATGCCTACCCTAAAAGGATTTATAACTTGGAAATACAGGAAGTATTTACAGGTCACTAGTGAAATGCAGATGACCGAAGAAGACAGTTAAGGAAAAGCTGATGTTAAGAGCATAGATGGTTCATAGAGATAAAACTATCACACTATGAGCACTTAGAAAGCTATCACATAGCCTAAGCTTGTTTAATGCCTCTGATCCAATCCAGAAATCACCTAGACGAATGCTCTGAGGCACGGAGTCTCAGAGCACCAGGAAACTTTAAGTGTTTGTGCAACTGAATAATTAATAGGATTCTGCTGACCTCAGAGACCACTCAGGCAAAAGAGACAGGCAAAAACCACTGCTTCCTCTGAAAGCAGGGATTAACAAAGAAAACTCAGCCCAACATTGGGCTTCAAACACCTGTTGATAAAAATCTGCTTTATCATTGTCATGGCCAAAGCTAGTCCCAGTCATACCGTAGGTTGCTGAGATCTTAGAGTCAACACTGCAGACTTTACGGGAGAGCAACCTGATCCCTTGATTAAGAGTTGAAAAGCCAAGCGCTTCAGTGAGCAGTACTTCTGGGCCATTCACACTAGCTAGAGGAGGAAGCCATGGCAGACCACGTGCTATGGAGTCTCGGGTAAGCAGGCAATAGAGGGGAGGGAAGGACCATCCTGAGCACCTTTGCACCAGGAATCGTGTAAAGCGAACATTACATAGACTCTTGTTTACTATTTACACCATCTTTGCGAGATATGAGCGTTATCTCCTTTTACAGGTAAGGAAAATGCAGCTGAAGATCTTTTATGCAGGACACGCACCCCGGTCACAACCAGACTGAAATCCAAATGTTAAGTCAGGCTCCATGAAGCTCTGTGGGAGAGAGTGTCTTTGTTGCCCATGAACGTGAAGTTCTTGCTTTATAGTGAAAGAATTCGGAGGTGAAGTGATAGGTAAGAAGTGGATTTATTTAGAGAGAAACACACTCTATAGACAGAGTGTGGGTCATCTCAGAAGGTGAGAGAGAGAGAGCCTCAAAATATGGCATGGTTGGTTTTTAGGGGCTGGGTAGTTTCATAGGTGGGTGTTGGAGAAGACTCTTGAGAGTCCTTTGAACTGCAAAGAGATACAACCAGTCCATCCTAAAGGAATCAGTCCTAAATATTCACTAGAAGTACTGTTGAAGCTGAAACTCCAATATTTTGGCCACCTGATGTGAAGAGCTGACTCATTTGGAAAGACCCTGATGGGAAAGATTGAGGGCTGGAGGAGAAGGAGATGACATAGGATGAGATGGTTTGATGGCATCACGGACTCAATGGACATGAGTTTGGGTAAACTCTGGGAGTTGGTGATGGACAGGGAGGCCTGGTGTGCTGCAGTCCATGGGGTCGCAGAGTCGGACACGACTCAGTGATTGAACGGAACTGAACTGAATAAGTGGGAGGATTATTCCAAATATTTTGAGGAAGGGGCAGGGATTTCCAGGAATTGGGCCACCACCCACTCTTTGGCCTTTCATGGTTAGCCTCAGACTGGCATGGCACTGCTAAGGTGTCTTGTTCAGATGCTAGAGAATAACAGTGAGTGAATAATGAGGCTCAAGGCCTGCTGGAAGTCAAGCCTTCTGCCATCTTGGATCCTGGCGGTTCTAACCAGTCTTTGCCATGTCCTATGGCTATGTCACTCTTTTAAAGGCTGTGATCTGCCCCCTACCCTACTGTTTCACCTTCAGCTGTAAGTTGGAAGTGAGGGTTGTTAGCTGATAACCTCCAAGGGCATTTTCCTTGTAAACGTCAACTATAGTTCTCCACCTAATACTCGATAAGACTCTTTCTAAACCTTGGGGGTGCCTTTCAGTCCAAGGAATAGCAGTCTTCCCTTTGTACTAAATTGATAAATCCAATATAATAAACCAACTCTCTCTATAGCTATTTTTCGTCTTAAGACTTGAAAACATCTTAAGATTTATGGAAACTGGCACTTCCAAACTTTTGTGAGAAAAGAAAAATGAGAAAATTTTGACCATATCAACATTTAAAAATTTGCATTCCGTAATTCCATTTGATGCTGGGTTATTTCTTTCTTGACTAAAAGTCTGGAGGTAGCCACAGAAGCTACTATAACAGCTCATAAGATTCTCCAAGGCCAGGACCCTGTCGTCCCTATGATGCGGTCCTCGTCACTGTGGTCCGAGACATGGGCTAGAGCTCCAGGTGCAACATCTGCATTAATCACATTGTTATTTTTAAACCTGTGTATTTGCTAAGGGTTGGCATTCCCATGGTGAAATCCATGCTCTCCCACAGCCCTGGGGGTGTGTGTGTTATACACTGGGACAACCTTTCTGGGGAAATTTGATACTTTGTTTTATGGATCATACATGTACATAACCTTTCACCCAGTATTTCTAGGGGAATATTTATCTCTGTCGCTCCTTGAATCTGGCTGACCTGCTCTGACTTGGAGAAAGAAGCAGAAGTGATATCCTGGGACATCCAAACTCAGGCCTTAGGAGATTTATCAGCCGCATACATTTCTCCTTCTTGGGAGTGAGCCACCATGCTATAAAGGAGATGAGGTTTCACTATGGAACGATAAGAGCTCACCTTGGAAGAGGAGCACTTGCCTTTCCTTTTTCTTTTCTAAGTATAGTTGATTTATAATGTGGTATTACCTTCAGGTATATAGCACAGAGATTCAAATAGATAGATAGGTGATAGTAGATATTCTTTTTTAGATTATTTTCCCTTATCCGTTCAGTTCAGTTCAGTCACTCAGTCGTGTCCGACTCTTTGCAACCCCATGAACTGCAGCATGCCAGGCCTCCCTGTCCATCACCAACTCCTGGAGTTCACCCAAACTCATATGCATTGAGTCGGTGATGCCATCCAGCCATCTCATCTTCCATTGTCCCCTTCTCCTCCTGCCCCCAATCCCTCCCAGCACCAGAGTCTTTTCCAATGAGTCAACTCTTCACATGAGGTGGCCAAAGTATTGGAGTTTCAGCTTCAACATCAGTCCTTCCAATGAACACCCAGGACTGATCTCCTTTAGGATGGACTGGTTGGATCTCCTTGCAGTCCAAGGGACTCTCAAGAGTCTTCTCCAACACCACAGTTCAAAAGCATCAATTCTTCAGCGCTCAGCATTCTTCACAGTCCAACTCTCACATCCATACATGACCACTGGAAAAACCAAAGCCTTTACTAGATGGACCTTTTCTGGCAAAGGAATGTCTCTGCTTTTGAATATGCTGTCTAGGTTGGTCATAACTTTCCTTCCAAGGAGTAAGCGTCTTTTAATTTCATGGCTGCAATCACCATCTGCAGTGATTTTGGAGCCCCCAAAAATAAAGTCTGACACTGTTTCCACTGTTTCCCCATCTATTTTCCCATGAAGTGATGGGACCAGATGCCATGATCTTCGTTTTCTGAATGCTGAACTTTAAGCCAACTTTTTCACTCTTCTCTTTCATTTCCATCAAGAGGCTTTTTAGTTCCTCGTCAGTTTCTGCCATAAGGGTGGTGTCATCTGCATATCTGAGGTTATTGATATTTCTCCCAGCAATCTTGATTCCAGCTTATGCTTCTTCCAGTCCAGCGTTTCTCATGATGTACTCTGCATAGAAGTTAAATAAGCAGGGTGACAATATACAGCCTTGACATACTCCTTTTCCTATTTGGAACCAGTCTGTTGTTCCATGTCCAGTTCTAACTGTTGCTTCCTGACCTGCATACAGATTTCTCAAGAGGCAGGTCAGGTGGTCTGGTATTCCCATCTCTTGAAGAATTTTCCACAGTTTATTGTGATCCACACAGTCAAAGGCTTTGGCATAGTCAATAAAGTAGAAATAGATGTGAAATGCAAATCAAAACCATGAGATATCAGTTCATCTCATTAAAACTCTTGGAATAATACATAGAAGCCAATACTCATGGCCTTGCTTTAAGCAGTGGTTTCTTAGACATGACATCAAAAACACAAGTGCAAAATGAAAAATGAAGCATCAAGAAAATGAACAGAAAACCCACAGAAAAGAGCCGGTACTGCACCCGCATACAGAATACACAGAGAACTCTTGCAGCTCAGCAATAAAGAGATGAATAAGCCACTTTTTTAATGGGCAAAGGATTTTGAGGAATATTTCTCCAAAGAAGACATTAAAATCGGCAAATATTTCACAAAAAGATGTTCAACATCATTAATCATTAGAGAAATACAAATCAGAGCCACAACTAAATATCACTGCACTGCCATGAAGATGACTAACATTTTAAAAGATAGAAAACAGGAGTTGATGAGGCTGAGGAGGCACTGTGACCCTTACACACTGCTGGTGGGAAAGCGAAACGGCAGAGCTGCTTTGGAGAAACTTTTTTGCAGTTCCTCAAAAAGTTAAGCCCTGAATTACCATATGACCCAGTCACTGCACTCCAGGGTAGGTACCCAAGAGAACTGAAAACATGTCTACACGAACACCTGTACACACATGTTCACAGTAGCATTATTCCTGGTAGCCAAAACCAGAATGAATGGAAATAACCATCAATTGACGAACGGGTCAAAAACAGTGTGGTTCATTCACATAGTTGCATGTTAATCAGCAGTAAAGAAAGAAATACTGATCCATGCCACCACATGGGCGAACCTCGGAAATGTTATTCTAATGAAAGAAGTCAGACAGAAAAGGCCACGCGTTATTGATCCCATTTGTAGGAAATAACCCAGAATAGGCAATATATAGGAACAGGAAGTGAATTAGTGTTTTCCACATGCTGTGGGGGAAGGGAGAGTGGGTAGTGACTGCTATCCGCCATAGAGTTCCTTTCTGACGTGATAAAATTGTGCTGAAATTAGATAGTGGTGATATTTGTACAACTCTGAATATACTAGAAACACACTGAATTGTATACTTCAAGAGGATACATTTATGATATGTGGGTTATATCTCAACATAGCTATTCATTTTTAAATGTCCATATTTATTTTTACTTCATCTTGTTTTAATATAAAAAGAATACATGTTCATGTAAATGTCATACTTTCAGAGTTGATAACAAAAAAGAATTCAGTAGCAACTGCCCTTAAGAGAGCCACGGGTAGCAATTTGGGGCAGATGCCAATACGGTTATTTCTCTAAATATTCGTTTTTTACAAAAATCCTACATTTTACATGCTGTTACAATTATAAAATTTACATTTACAACTGTTTTACAACCTGCTTTTCCTCTTAACATAGATCAAAGCCACATTCTTAAGTCGGTAAATACACCTGTACCTCCTTTTTTCTTGTTGCTTAGTATGTGTGTGTGTGTGCATGCATGTGAGTGCTAAGTCGCTTCAGTCCCATTCAACTCTTTGCGACCCCACGGACTACAGCCCACCAGGCTCCTCCGTCCATGGGATTTCCCACGCAAGAACACTGGAATGGGTTGCCATAACCTCCCCCAAGGGATCTTCCCAACCCAGGGATTGAACCCATGTCTCTTACCTCTCCTGCATTGGCAGGGGGGTTCCTTACCACTAGCACCCCCTGGGAAGCCCACTTAGTATTATGCTGTATAAACATCGTATTTTACCACTTCTCGGTCTCTGTACCTAGTTTTTTTTAATCTTGTAGTATTGTGTTTATAGGGCTTCCCTTGTGGCTCAGCTGGTAAAGAATCCGCCTGCAATGCAGGAGACCTGGCTTCGATCCTTGGGTTGGGAAGATCCCCTGGAGAAGGAAAAGGCTACCCACTGCAATATTGTGGCCTGGAGAATCCTATGGATTGTATAGTCCATGGGGTCGCAAAGAGTCGTACACGACTGAGTGACTTTCACTTTTACTATTGTGTTTATTTCTATGTAACAAATTACACCAAAATTTAGTAGCTTCAAACAACAGTTATCATCTCCTAGTTTCAGGAGTTTGGAAGTGGCTTAGGGATTCTGGCTCAGGATTTCTCACAGGAGTGCTATCAGGACGTCAGCCAGAGTCCAGTCGCCTGAAGGTTTAAGTGGGGCTGAGGTTTTATTTGTAAGGCTGCTGATTTATACACGTGGTAAGATGTTGCTGGTTGTTGGTAGGAGGCCTTGTGGCTTGGCACGAGCACGTCTGCGTGGCTGCCTGAGTATCTCTTTTTATAATTGGAGTATAGTTGCTTTACAATGTTGTGTTACACTTCTACTGTACAATGAAGTGAATCAGCTGTATGTGTACATACATCCCCTCCCTCTGGGACCTCCCTCCCAAAGTTCCCAAACGGATAAAAGTCACAGCAAACTTGTGGATGTCTTTTCAAGTAATGTGGTGGATATCAGCTTGATCTGCCTACTTCCGTTTCCTCAACTTCTTGTTACAGATCCCATATTTCTTTGGAGGAACTGCCTCTCTCTATTCCATATGGCTTTTTTGGGGTTGCAAAGCAGAATACTCTGCTCTTCTGGCCATGGTGATGGTGGTTTAGTCACTAAGTCGTGTTCGACTCTTGCGACTCCATGGACTGTAGCCCACCAGGCTCCTCTGTCCATGGGATTTTCCAGGCAAGAATACTGGAGTGGATTGCCATTTCCTTCTCCAGGGGATCTTCCCAACCCAGGAATCAAACCCAGGTCTCCTGCATTGCAGGCAGATTCTGGCCATAGTCGTCAGTCAAATAGGAGAGCCTCTGATTGAAGCAAAGCTAACTGGATTCCTTGCATGGGATTTCACACATGGAACATGGGAAAGAGAAGATTTTTCTTTGCTGAAGGTAGCTCCCTGAAACAGAGGAACCTGGACTTCCCCGAAACCAGACTACCCCTTCCCTACCACCAGCAGAGAGCACTGTCCCCCATTAGGGACAGAAAAATAGAATGAGAATGAGCCCACTGCACAGAGAGATATGGAGAGTGAGCTAATGGCATCACTCCAGTGACTGGATCCAGCCCTGCCTGAAGCAGGATCCACCCCTGGACCTCCCAGTTACCTAATACACTCCCTGTATTTCTGCCTCTAGTCACAAGCAGCCTTACATTGTCCAGCATGTTTCATACATGATTTCTGACTGCAGCGCTGGATGCTCCAGTTTCCCATGTGCATGCGTGCTAAGTCCCTCAGTCGTGTCCGACTCTTTGCGACCCCATGGACTGCAGCCCACCAGGCTCCTCTGTCCATGGAGATTCTCCAGGCAAGAATACTGGAGTGGGTCCCCATGCCCTCCTCCAGGGGCTCTTCCCGACCCAGGGGTCAAATCCACGTCTCTTTTGTCTCCTGCCCTGGCAGGAGGGTTCTTCACTACTAGGGCCACCTGGGAAGCCCCCCTCCCCACAGTTTTCTAGTTTGTGCTAAAAGAGAAGTGCCCCGCTCCCTGGCCCCATGCGCACATGCACGCAGTCAGCACAATTCACACAGCCCCTAAAGCCTAGGGGCTGTTGAACTAAACTGGTTCCCTGGTTTCCTAGCAACCAAGCTCCCTTTCCCCCGTCCTCACACACTTGTGCCCTTTGTGACATCTCCTTTTGAAAGCAGCCCTTGATGTGTGTGTTTGGGGAGAAGGAGAAGGCAAGAAACACACACATGTATTTCACCCTGAAACCCGAGACCCGAGACCGCAGGGGAGAGACAGCCTGGCAGACAGAGTTAGCATGTCCACTGGCGGGCTAAAAATAGCAGGAGATTTTGCTTCGCGGCTAATTTCTTGCTCACTGATACCTAATTACTTTTGTAAAATTAATAGTACCTGTTTTAATCAGCATGGAAAGACGTAGGTGATGTAAACTGGGTGACTTACACAACACATTGGATAACTTACACATTACACAACAGAAATGTGTTTCTCCCAGTTCTGTAGGCTGGAAGGCCAGCGGAGGTCGGGGGGCAGCAGGGTCGGGTTCTGGTGAGATGCTTCCTGGCTGGCAAGCCGCCCACCGAGTCCTCACACGGCCTTTCCAGTGTGCATGAGTGAAGGGAGACAGACAGAGACACAGCGCCAGCATCCTCTGCTTCTAAGGCCGCCAATCTCATCATGAGGGCCCCATCCTCATGACTCCATCTAACCCTAATTACTTCTCAAAGGCCTTGTCTCCAAATACCATCACACCGGGGGTTAAGGCTTCAACATACAAATTTTCACAGGACGCAAACATTCTGTCCGTAACAAAATCTGAATATTATTCAAATATTGTTCATATTTGTAATTCACACAACAGTCATAACAGCCTTGTATAAGACAGGCTATATTTATATCATGACTTACATAATAAAGGAATCATTAAGGGATTTGTCTAGAGTCACAGTCAGAAGACCAGAACACAGTAACCCCCTTGTCTGCAGACTAATTCCACTGTCTTCTGAGTTCTGAGGCTTTTATTATAAGTTCCTCAGTGATGTGCTGTGCTATTCAGGCCCCATGATGGTTGGACTGAACAGTGTCTTTCTCACTTTCATTTGGCAGTGGGGCCTTTCCCTGTGTCTCAGCTCCCATACGAGGTTATACTGAAATCAGTTAAAAAAGAGGTAAATATTACAACAAACGTGGCTACAGGGGGAGCGCAGCTTTACAAGAGTAGCAGACTGGAATGTCAAAACCACTGTTAATCCCACTCTGAGACATCGGCTGTACTGGCACCGAGTCAGCCTCGACCCCAGACTGTAGCCCTCATTCACCGCATCAACCTGTCACCAGGAGTCCACCTCCACAACAGGATGGGTATCCACCCCATCACTATAATGTACTCAATGCCCAGTTAAATGTGGGCCGACAGATAAGCACTGATTTCAGATAAATAACAATTTTTTTTAAGTAGAAGTAAGATCAGCTGGAGAAGGGATAGGCTACTCACTCCAGTATTCTTGGGTTTCCCTACTGGCTCAGACAGTAAAGAATCCGCCTGCAATGCGGGAGACCTGGATTCCATCCCTGGGTTGGAAAGATCCCCTAGAGAAGGGAAAGGCTACCCACTCCAGATTTCTGGCCTGGAGAATTCCATGGACTGTATGGTCCATGGGGTCACAAGGAGTCGTAACTCACTCATTCACTCATGTCTTGTATGATATTTGGTACATACGTATTTGTTGCTAATTTGAGTTTCAGACTCAACTGGGCTTCCTGTATTTTTATTTACTAATTCTGTCAGCCCTGTCTCTTACTGCCTCCGCTTCTCACGGCTGGCAGAATAAGCTTTTGGAAATGCTAAACTGATCTGTCAATCTCCTGCCTAAACTCTTCAATATGTGTGTTTATTCTTAAGAGAAAACCCAGCTCCTTAACATTAAGCCCTGCAGGATCCAGTCTCTGAAGGTAAATATTTTGGGTTCTGGATCCAAACTGCTTGAGGGCTCGTTTTTAGCGTCCCACTCAAAGGAGCCTTCCTAGTATCCAGATTCTAACTGACTAGTCCTCCTGTACTCACTGATCCCTTTACTTTTCCTATGGTAGCCCTTGTCTGTATGTGAGGCAGGGGGGAACGAATTATTCCACCTGTCTCAGGTTTCCAAGTAAGGGGACCACTACTAGGGGAACACTCCCAACTTCCTGCCCCGTCCCTGCCAAGGGAGCAGCAACTCCTCCAATTGGTGGATTTGGGAGAAGGAACACCTGGTTGGCTAGTTCCTCCACCTGCAGAGGTGGCTGGTCTAGACCTCTACACCCGCAAGTTAGGCCTGACGGGACAGGCTTAGCCCTCGTGGCCTGAGGTTTTGGGAAGAGGGGTGATAAGTGCAATTCAGGGCATAAACAAGCCCAGTTGGCCATCCATACTTCTGTTATAGCTTCTCAGCACTGAAGATGATATTTTTAATCTACATTTCCTTCTGTACCTCCTAAAATTTCTAAACCAAGGGGAGAAGGGGGTAGTGATGAAGGGCAGTGTGTTAATTGTTAGCCTTCCAAACCTTCAATAGCATTCACTATAAATTTGTATTTGTATGTTGAGATTTATTCATTTATCATGTAGGGGCCATGACTGTTTTATTCGCGGTTGTACCCCCAGTGCCTCACCACAGGGCTAGGTGGACTTCTGCCTTTTCAGTCTTTTCAAACGTCAGAGTGATGGATAAGCAGGACCTTGTCGCCGGCACAGTGCTGCCGCCCGCATCGCTCCGAGCAGAGCAAAGCCCAGGCCTGGGGTGGGAACTGAGTGCTGCCCCTGATTACCTGGTGGCAGCTGTTGGGCTCCCTTCACAGTGTTGTGAAGCACCCTGAGGCTGTGCCCAAGCTCATCGTGAAGTCGCGCCATGATTGATTAGTGATGTCTGCCACACTTGCTGGCGGGGTTGGTGTAGGGCAGCCCAGGCCTGGGGTGGGAACTGAGTGCTGCCTTTGATTACCTGGTGGCAGCTATGGGGTGTGCCCAAGCTCACCGTGAAGTTGCGCCGTGATTGATTAGTGATGTCTGCCACACTTGATGGCGGGGTCGGTGTAGGGCAGCTGGCACAGGCTTGTCCACCACGGCTTGGAAGCACGTGGGGCTGTGACGTCCCCACCAGATGCACCCACTCTCAGCAAAGCGAGCCTGGCAGGGCTGACCTGCCCTTGCTCTGTGGCCGCAGGTTTGGGTGGTCAGTTACCTCCTGCTGGGCTCGTCGCACAGCTGCGCCATCCCCCAAGAGATCCCTAGTCCCCTCGCCCCTGGCTTCCTCCTCCTTCCCACTGGGTCCAGTGGAGGCCAGCAGGCAGCACCTCCAAAAATCATGGGAGGGTTTCCTGGCCCACACATCTCACTGCAGTGGGAGGAAACTCGGGGCTCGCTGGCTTCAGCGGACACAAACTGCAAACAGGACCTCTCATGAAATGGTCACTTCGTCTGCCGTCCAAAGACTGCTTTTTTTAAGAATTGGAGTTCTACCTAGGGGAAGTCTCCTGACCGTGACCTTGATCTTGAAGTTGGTGTATTCTGGCTAACATGATCTGCTTTCATCAATTCAAGCCAAGCTACTTGCTTTGGTTTCTGAGATTTTTGTCTGTTTGTGCATGGTCTTTAGGGATGTGTGAGCGCCCCTGGTGGCAGTCCTAAGGACGCATATGTATGTAGCTCCCACTCACGATGGTCACATGATCCTTCACCACCTGTCAGCTGGTCTCTGCTCTCACACGACTATCCCCCAGGCTCTCCAGGGTCTTAATAATCATCCTCACCGCCTCTCTTTCTTTAGGTCTTCTTTTCCCGTCTGAACTTTATGGGCCTTTGCATTTCTAACCATGGCCATCACCTATCCCAGCTGGGGAAATTTCTCCTAGCCCAGCAGTTCTCAACCATGGCTGCACACTAGAATCACTTGGGGAGTTTTAGCTGCTGAACGTAATGCCCAAGTGGCACCCAGACCAACTAGATCAGAATCCCCAGGATGTAGCCTGAGGTGCAGTACTTTTTAAATCTCCCCAGGTGATTCCAACTACAGGCCAAGGTGAGAACCCAGCCTGTTGTAAACATTTACTGAAGGAGGAAACAGACAGAGCTGGACTCCGTCTTAGGCCAGGCTGCAAACACTGGGCTACACGCATGGTCACCCTCCCAGTGGACTCTGAACTTTGCGCCTGGTGTCTATAGAAATGGCATACCAATGGACAAACCAGACCCCCGATAAAAAAGCCTCAGGACTTGGACTTGGACTCTCCGCCGCCTAAAAGAATATGTTAATTATCTCTGTAACAGAACAAAGTGGTAAATTCCATTATGTTTATTGGGATATGACCACAGGCCTATTGATAAATGTCCAGTGTTTAACTATCTGGGCTTATGACACATGAGTCATGGGTTAGCTTTGATCATATCTCTCTTTTACCTTGTCCAGACTAGTTTCAAGGAATTCGGGGAGGTGGGTTTGGGCATGTACACTTAGGATATATAAGGTTTTCACAAAAACTGGTCAGGGTCCTTGGCTAAGAGGAGACTCTGCCTTGGGCCGCTGGTGTAATAACCTGCACTCCACTATCTGCATTGTCCTTCTGAGTGAGTTTGTTTCCCGGAACACGTGGTACAACATTACCAACCACAATTCAGAGATTCAATTATATAGTTTAATATATATAATTATATAGTTAAAAGCAACCTCCGACTTTCATAAGATATGGGTGGGAAGAACCTCAGAGGCATCCAGCATTTATAGAGCAATATGCCCACCAATATGCTGATGCCCCCCAACAAGGGAAAAAAAGAGATTCTGTCCTCGAACAACTTTGGAAAATATGTCATTCTACATATTCCTGCAGAATTGCAACACAAATGAGCTTCAAAGGTTCTGAGAAATGCCACAAGGAGAAAAAAGACAGCAGGAATCTATTTAACTTGACCTTAGATTTCCCAAGTTTATTCAAGGACAGGAATTAACATCTCAAGGACCCACTGCAAAACACTTAGTCCAACTCTCATTTGGTGAAGGCCTGAAGGGGTTAAATGATTCAGATCCTTGATTACTCACTCAGACCACCCTGGGATGAATATTTGCATGACCAAGGATTGGATTCAGTTTTCTTTTAAATACCTCCCATCACAGGAAGGGCTTCCCTGGTGACTCGGACGGTAAAGAATCAGCCTGTAATTCAGGAGACCTGGGTTTGATCTCTGGGTTGGGAAGATCCTCTGGAGAAGGGAATGGCAACCCACTCCAATATTTTTGCCTAGAGAATTCCTTGGACAGAGAAGCCTGTTGGGTTACAGTCCATGGGGTCGCAGAGAGTCGGACGGGACTGAGCGACTAACACTTCCGCTTTCGTCACAGGAAGCTCCTCCTCCCACTGGGGCGTTTCTCTGAATTTCTTCACCTAAGACAAGGTGATTAAGGTTCAAAACTACCAAACGTCCCAAGGTGGCAGTGTTAGCGATGACTGCTGTTTGAATATTTCATCTGACATATAAATACTCTATTAGCATTTATCTATCAATTCAACAAGTACACATTGAACGCCTTTTGCCTGGGAGTAGCTCCTACATGCACTTAACAGGAGTTAGTACAGCTATGGAGTAACAACAACCATGGGAGCTGACTCTTCTACCGCACTTATCCTGGCTGACCACGCACAGGCTTTCCCTGTAGTAACTCATTGAAGTCTCACCACAGCCTCTTCAAGCCTGTTGTCACCATTATCCCCATTTCACAGCTGGGCAACTGAGCCAGAAAGAGAGGAAAGAATTTGCCCAAGGTCACAGGAGCAACTAGTCCGTGATGGAGCAGGCCTTCCCCGCCCCGGGAGGTCTGGCTGCAGAGGTCAGGCTCCTAACTACTTCCCGACACCACAGACTTTCTAGAGTGTGGGTGACTGCTTAAACAGTGAGGACGTTTCTACCCATCAGTTTATTTAATGAGCTTGGGATGAGGGGTTCCCCGTGCCTCTCACAGTAAAAGTAGCTTGCTGTACTAAATGTGATCTATTATTCAAAGATCCAACTCTTTAAATCCCCAGTTCAAACGAGTTAGCTCATCTGCTGAAACAGTGATCTTTTCCAATGTTGGGGTAAAAATGACAGTGTGGACTTCTAAAGAGAGGGCACGTTGGCCTCCAACACAGCAGACTCGCAAGGAAGTGCTCCAGGGTGGTTTTCAGTTCAGTTCAGTTCAGTTCAGTCGCTCAGTCGAGTCTGACTCTTTGTGACCCCATGAATTGCAGCACACCAGGCCTCCCTGTCCATCACCAACTCCCAGAGTCCACCCAAATCCATGTCCATTGAGTCAGTGATACCATCCAACCATCTCATCCTCTGTTGTCCCCTACTCCTCCTGCCCTCAATCTTTCCCAGCATCAAGGTCTTTTCCAATGAATCAGTCCTTTGCATCAGGTGGCCAAAGTATTGGAGTTTCAGCTTCAGCATCAGTCCTTCCAATGAATATTCAGGGCTGATTTTCTTTAGGATGGACTGGTTGAATCTCCTTGCAGTCCAAGGGACTCTCAAGAGTCTTCTCCAACACCACAATTCAAAAGCATCAGTTCTTCGGCACTCAGCTTTCTTTATAGTCCAACTCTCACGTCGATACACGACCACTGGAAAAACCATAGCCTTGACTAGATGGACCTTTGTTGACAAAGTAATGTCTCTGCTTTTTAATATGGTATCTAGGTTGGTCATAACTTTCCTTCCAAGGAGTAAGCATCTTTTAATTTCATGGCTGCAGTCACCATCTGCAGTGATTTTGGAGCCCAGAAAAATAAAGTCTGACACTGTTTCCACTGTTTCCCCATCTATTTCCCATGAAGTGACGGGACCGGATGCCATGATCTTCGTTTTCTAAATGTTGAGCTTTAAGCCAACTTTTTTACTCTCCTCTTTCACTTTCATCAAGAGGCTCTTTAGTTCTTCTTCTCTTTCTGCCATAAGGGTGGTGTCATCTGCCTATCTGAGGTTATTGAGATTTCTCCCGGGTGGTTTTAACTACAGGATTTCCACCTTAAATCCTGCTTTAGAACTGAACTCACTTTCCAGGTGTCCATAGTGCTGAGTACTGGACATAGAGGCCCAGTTGGTATCCTGATTCACTCCCACTTTTAGTGACTCCTTTCTTCCCTGCTGTCATCACCCTAGCTTTTGTTTAGGGCAGCAAGGTAACCAGTCACTTCTGATGAATCCCTGTTGGTCTCTGAGGAGGCAATTCTCTCCCCGTCTCCCGCCCCAGCCTCCCTCTGCAGCAAGGCAGCGTGAGGTAGGTCTAGCCAATCAGCTATGAAGGAACATCTGCCGGAGGACTTCTGGAAAAGCTGTGACTTTCCTGATAAGGGGAGACAGGGCTGATACAGCTTAAGCCATACCTTTCCTTTCTTTCTGCCTTGAATGCAAGTGTGATGACTGCAGCAGTGGTACCCATGAGGGAAGATAACAGCGACATCATCCCTGACGTCACTGAGCCAATGTCAGCAACTGCCTACTACTGAACCTCGCATGTGAAAAACACAAACCTCAGATTCTTCACATTTCTGTGCTATTTCCTTTTGCTGTGCTATGCTTAATCACTCAGTCATGTCCGACTCTTTTCGACCCCATGGACAGTAGCTCACCAGGCTCCTCTGTCCATGGGGATTGATTCTCCAGGCAAGAATACTGGAGTGGGTTGCCATGCCCTCCTCCAGGGGATCTCCCCAACCCAAGGATCAAATCTAGGTCTGCCACATTGCAGGCGGATTCTTTACTTTTGAGTCACCAGGGAAGCCCAAAAATATTGGAGTGGGTAGCCTATTCCTTCTCCAGGGGGATCTTCCTGACCCAGGAATCAAACCAGGGTCTCCTACATTGCAGGCAGGTTCTTTACCAGCTGAGCTACTGCAGAAGCCCTTATTTCCTTTGACTTATAGTTGAAAACATTCCTTTAGTCATACACCTGCTCTGACGGAGCTTACCATTCGGTTGAGGAGATAGTCGTTAATTATGCAGCACATAGATATATACAAAGAGCTCTAGCTATGTATCTGTTATAATTATATTCAGTTTGCGAACTGAAAAGAAAGAAAGTGAAGTCGCTCAGTCGTGTCCGAGTCTTTGTGACCCCATGGACTGTAGCCTACCAGGCTCCTCTGTCCATGGGATTTTCCAGGCAAGAGTAATGGAGTGGGTTGCCATTTCCTTCTCCAGGGGGTCTTCCTGACCCAGGGATCGAACCCAGGTCTCCCGCATTGCAGGCAGACCATCTGAGCCACACTTACAAACTCAAGTGTGCAAGATACGTCTCTTCATAGCCTTCATATTTCACATTCATTTTGTACTGAGACCCCCTCTGGCCAGGCCTCTTAATTTCCTTCAGGTAGGTTTCCTGTTTTCATCTGTGGTTATTTCTAAGATGCATGGAGGGAAGGGAGGTCCCACTGGGGTTAAAGATGCTGGTGAATATGGGAATCTCGTCTCAGCCATCATCTTTCCACACTAGTTTCCATGGAGAAACATGTATCCCATCCAGGCCTCACGTTCCTGACCACAGGCTTCTCTGGGCTCAGCTGTCAGTGTCCTCCAGGAACTTCTTGGGCACAGAGGGACCACCCACAGTTCCCATACGGGGGATACTGGGCCCCAGGGGACGGTGGAGCTGCCTAAATCTCCTACTTCTCTGTCCCATCTGGAGCCACTCTACCGAGAGCAGCGGTCAGTGACCACACGTTTCAATTCAAATGAGTTGATCCTTTTAATGTGTTGTTTGACTCAGATTGCCAGGATCCTGAGGATTTTTGTGTCTGTGTTCATCAGGGATATTGTCCTGATACTGGTTTTGGTATCAGGGTGATGGTGTCCTCATAGAATGGGTTTGAGAGTGTTCCTTCCTCTGCAAATTAATGAACAGCTTCAGAAGGAGGGGTGTTAACTCTTCTCTAAATGTTTCCTAGGATTTGCCTGAGAAGTCATTTGATCCTGGACTTTTGTTGGGATTTTTTAATCACAGTTTCAACTACAGTACTTGTGATTGGCCTGCTCATATTTCCCATTTCTTCCTGTTTCAGTCACCTCATGTGGGTCAGAATGGCCACCATCAAAACAGTCTACAAACAGTCAACGCTGGAGAGGGGGTAGAGAGAAGGAAGCGCTCCAACACTGTGGGTGGGAATGTGAATGGTACAACCGCTAGGGAGGGTCTTAAAAAAAAACTAAAAATAGAGTCACCACACGATCCTATAATCTCACTCCTGGGCATGTATCTGCAGAAAAACGTGATTCCAAAGGTTACATGGACCCCGACATTCACTGCAGTTCTGTTTACAATAGCCACTACAGGGAAGCAACCTAAATGTCATTGACAGATGAACGAATAAGGAAGATGTGGTACATATATACAATGGGGTACTACTCAGTCATCCAAAACAATGAAATAATGTCATTTGCAGCCACACGGATGGACCCAGAGATTGTCATACTGAGTGAAGTCAGACAGAGAAAGCAAATATTGTATGACATCACTTATATGTGGAATTTTCTTTAAAAAAGATACAATTTATTTAAAAAACAGAAACAGGTTTATAGACTTAGAGAAAGAACTTATGGTTACCGGCGGGGGCGGGCGGCGGGGAAGCATCAGGGGAAAGGATAGTTAGGGAGTTTGGAATTGACATGTACACACTGCTATATTTAAAATGGATAACCAACAAGGACCAACTGGATAGCACAGGGAACTCTGCTCAACATTATGTAACAACCTAAATAGGAAAAGAATTTGAGACAGGATACATGTACATGTATAACTGAATCACTTTGCTGCCCACCTGAAATTAACACAGCATTGTTAATCAACTATACTAAAACATAAAATCAAAAGTTTAAGAGATTGACAAATTTAACTAAAATCTTTTAAAAATCAAGAATCCAGTTCCTCAGTCACACTGGCCACATTTCAAGGGCTCAAGAGCCACACGTGGCTAGTGGCTTCCATGTTAGACAGATGCAGAACATCCCATCACACTGCAGACAGAGAGGGCCCCGGGCTGCTCCCAGGCCCAGCCAGGCCGTGGTGAGGCCGAAGGGCCGTGGTGAGGCCAAAGGGCTGTGGTGAGGCCAAGGGGCCTCGTGATCTTGCCCCAGGGCAGGTTTCCAAATGCAGAGTCTGGCCCCTCCCTTGCCCCAGGTCTTGGCTCAGCAGGAAATGGGCACCAGCCTGGTCTAGGAGGCCACCTAGCCCGTCCAGCCGCCCCGCTTCTCTCCTCACGCACAGGCTTGCCACTCGGGCAGTCCCAGCTTGTTTGGAAGGCAGGAGGTCTTGCTGTTCTTCCAAACCCATGGCCTTTGCTAGGCCCTTCTAGGAAAGGCTTAAGCTTTACATCTCAAAATCCAAAAAAGAAAAAAGGAACTTACTTATGAAACAGAAATTGACCAACACTTAGAAAACAAATTTCCGGTTACCAAAGGGGAAAGGGTGGGAGAGAGATAAATTAGGAATTTGGAATTAACATATATACAGTACTATATATAAAACAGACACACGAGGACTGGGTGGCTATTGTATAGCATAGGGAATTCCACATAATATTCCGTCATATACGGGAAAATAATCTGAAAAAGAATCAATAAATATATATGCTGCCGCTGCTTAGTCGCTTCAGTCACCTCCGACTCTGTGACCCTGTGAACTGCAGCCCACCAGGCTCCTCTGTCCATGGGATCCTCCAGGCAAGAATACTGGAGTGGGCTGCAGTGCCCTCCTCCATTGAGGCAGATTCTTTACCACTGAACCACCAGAGAAGCCCCTATATATGTGTGTGTGTGTGTGTGTGTGTGTTGTACCATGCGTTCTGGGAAACAAACTCCCTCAGAAGGACCATGCAGATAGTGGAGTGCGGTTTATTACACCGGCGGGCCCAAGGCAGAGTCTCCTCTTAGCCAAGGATCCCGACCTGTTTTTGTGAAAACGTTATATACCCTAAATATTCGTGCCCAAACCCACCTCCCCAAATTCCCTGAAACTAGTCTGGACAAAGGAAAAGAAAGATACAATCAAAGCTAACCCGTGATTCGTATGCCTTAAGCCTAGGCAGTTAACAGTGGACAATGATCAATAGGCCTGTGGTCATGCCCCAGTAAGCATAATAGAATGTATGATTCTATTGGGTTACACAGATAATTAGGGTATTCTTTTAGGCAAGAGAGTCTAGGTATAGCCCTGGGGCTTTTCCATCCGGGGGCCTGGTTTTCCAGTTGGTGTGTCGTTTCCATAGATACTGGGCATAGAGCTCAAAGTCCACAGTCCGGCCCAGGATGGAGTCCTGCTTCCAAGATGGAGCCTGCTGTGGCTCCTCCTTCACACACACACGTGTGTGTAGTTGAGTCACCGTGCTGAACACCTGAAACTAACACAACACTGTCTATCAAGTGTACTTCAATTAACAAAAAAAAAGGAAGAAAATAAACAAACAAGTGAATCTCAAAGTCCGAGGGAAGACTGCTTTTTCTTCAGAGGCTCACTCTCCCTGCGGCAGAAAGCCTACGAGAAGAGTTCCAGATGTTGTCCTCTACACAATCACTCAGAGAATACGGAAATACTAACGGAATGAGTGCCAGCTCGGTGACTCGATGAGAAAAGATGACAAGGGGATCCGACCCGGTTTAAGGGAGGGGTTCAGAGAAGGCGGTCTGCTCTCTGTTTGAAATGCATGCAGAATGTGACTTCGCTGCACCCCCAGAACCTCAGCCCCCTGACCTGTGCTCACCCCATCAGCCGAGCCCAGAGTCTCCCCACCGGCTCTCAGCTTCCACACAGAAGCCTGGGGATGCTTCAGAAGCTAAAGTCAAACGGCGTGGCTCACCTCTGTACGGTCTGTGGTGGCTCTCTACCTCCCGGGGGCACAGAGTCCCCGCCCTGGCCTGCCAGGCCCCCGTGACCTGTGGCCCTTTCCCCACCCTGCTTGCTCCCCTGCCCGCTCACCCTGCCCCAGCTCCTGGCCTCCTAGCTCACCCTTAGATGAGTTGAGGGCACTCCAACTTCTTGGGCCTCTGCCCCTCCTGCTCACGCCCTCGTTTCCTCTGGTCTCTGCTCAGAGGTTCTCTAGCAAAGAACCCTCCCCTGCCACCAGTCCACAGTGAGAACCCCATCCCGGTCTCGCTTCTCCCCACTTACTGGGCTTAGGTTTCTTCTTCTTAGCCCTTGTGGGCTTCCCTGGTGGCTCAGATGTGCCGGGGTCCTGCCCCAGCTGATCCAGGGTATTCGAAGCGGGGACGGTGTCAGCGACCTATTTATTTAAATATTTTATCAAAGATATAAAGAGTAATAGAATGAGGATAGCTCAGTAGGAAAATTCAGTGGAGAAAAGAGGCTGAGTAGCTTGGTTTACGCAGGAGACCAATAAAACTTCAAGACAAGAAGTTTGCACCACTTACGTAGGCCGCAGACGTCCTTCCGTTCTCCCAAAGGAGAGGAGACACTGAGGCCTCCCCGGTCGGATCTTAGAAGCCCAGGCATAATTAGTAAGCATGGCGGGTTCCGCGCTCCAGATGGAGACTCAGCCAGAATGAGAGAGAGAGCGACATGGGGAGACCAGTATTTCGAGAAACTGATCCCAATTCTTTATTTTCCATGGTCTACTTTTATACACTGAGATGTTATGCCAAAGTCACGCGGGGACAGCAGTCCTGACTTTTATCAAAGTCAGGTGCTTCATAAAAATGCATACAGAGGTCTTAGGGGTGTTACATCATCTTCTGGCCAGGGGGCCTGCTGACAATTTATGACCCTCTCCTTGTGACAACCGTCAGTCAACCAGGACACTTATTTCTCCAGGGGTGATTATTCTTAAAACAGACACCACCCAAATAAAGTTATATTCCTATAGGGTGACGGTGTAGTGGGTTTTAGTTAAGGAAAGAATTTACTTAGCCTAAGGTCTAACGTGATTAATATCAAAGGTTAATACTTATTTCTTCTATATATTCATTAATGTGTGTAAGGGAAGGGGATATGGAGACTTAGCAACAAACATTGGCTCAACAAATGAAAAACCCTTCACCAATACAATTTCTAATCAGCCCATTATACTTATACTAATAGTTTTCTAACTTTTCTAAAGAACCTGTTTTTAGAAGGTTCAAAGCATCTCGTGCCTCTCACGGTTGGGAGGCTGTGAGCAATCACATGTGGCCGGACAAGCCTGTCAGGCAGGCTAGAGAACCTTCAGAGGAGTTTGTAGGTTAAAACACTCTTATCACGCCCAGGAATTATTATTAACTGGAGCTCTAGGTTAACTCCTTCTCCAAAAGAGGTGGTGGGGTACAGCCCCCCGTAAAGTCAGAGATGTAGGTGAGAGCACAAAGTAGTAAAGTAGGCAGGCTCTGGTTATGGGAGTAGATGCTCGAGGAGTTCCAGGGGGACTCCTGAGGCTCGATCCCGCCTTTGCGTATGTCGAGCCTCCTTCCTCATGACCTTTGTCACGGGCGGAGTACCTCACTCTGGCCCCCAACACAGATGGTAAAGAATCTAACTGCAATGTGGGAGGCCTGGGTTCAGTCCCCGGATTGGGAAGACCCCTGGAGAAGGAAATGGCAACCCACTCCGGTACTCTTGCCTGGAAAATTCTATGGGCAGAGGAGCCTGGTGGGCTACAGTCCAAGAGTTCTCAAAGAGTCGGACACGACTGAGCAACTTCACTTTCACTTTTCACTTTCATGCATTGGAGAAGGAAATGCAACCCACTCCAGTGTTCTTGCCTAGAGAATCCCAGGGACGGGGGAGCCTGGTGGGCTGCTGTCTATGGGATCGCACAGAGTTGGACACGACTGATGCGACTTAGCAGCAGCAGCAGCTTTCCTAATATATTGTTTAAGCACAACTTTCTAAAAGACACACTTCATAGGCGTCCCTGCATTAAGAAACGGAAGACAAGTGTCCACATCAGTACCAGATATCACAGTCATTCTGATAGCACTGCATTCACATTTTATGAGTAAAACGGTGTCGAAGGGATTCAAATAACTTAAGACAAAATATGTTTCACATGAATGTATATATATTCCAAAAAATTGCCACATCTTGGGCAATCCCTGACTGGAGATGGGTTTTCTTGATATCTGTACCTTTGACCTTCCAGTTAAAAGTGTCTACTCATGCTGACTTCTCAAACTTTGAAGATAACACATTCATTATCCACAAACACAGACCCTACATTTTTATATGGTTGGGCATCCCAGGGACAGGTTATCTCTGGTAATTCTTGTTACATCTGCCAATTAGATGACCATTAAAACGCTTCCTTTTTCAGATAAAAGATGACTAACTTGCAAAGGGCATCTGTCTTTCTAAGGGTAAATAGTCTATCTTTGGGTTATGGAGAGACATTTGAAAACAGTGATTTTTTCAATATTATGTTTTCAAGGTTATGAAATACTAAGACTACTTCATGCATAATTTTTTTAATAAGAACAGCTATATAGTTGACCCTTGAACAATGCAGGTTTGAACTGCACAGGTCAATGGACATGTGGATTTTTTCAATGGTAAATACCATCATGCTACCTTGTCCACAGTTGGCTGAATCTGAGGACGCAGATCTGTGGATACAGAGGACTCGCTCATGGAGCGGGCTAACGGTAAGTCATGCGTGGATTTTCCACTGCACGGGGTCAGCACCCCTCAACCGCCCCCACCCACTGCATCCAGTGCTCAGCTGTGTTTCCATACGACGACCACCTGTCCCCGTCCGTCTTCGGCTGGGCCCCTGCATTCCCTACCCGGCAGCACCGTGCACATCTAGTTAATCACTTGTGTTACATAATCACCTGTGTCCATCTTTTTCACCACGCTGAGCCCAGAGCCGAGGCAAGCCCGGCACCTAGCACACAGTAGGGAAACAACAGAAACTTGTGGCCTGACTGGCCACCCCACCGGCTCCTTTAGGCCTCATTTCGCTGGCAGCATTCTAGTGGGTTCCCCGTCTGTCCGTACTGACACTGGCAGACGCCCCCGCCAGACTGCCACCGCTCAGCCTCTGCCCCCTGCCGCCATTCTGCACACGCCTGGCAGCCCACCGGGCCAACGTGCCGGGTCCATTATACTGCTTGCTGAAGGAGAGCGAGTGCAGGGGTTAAAAGTGACAGGCAGAACAAACTTATGATTACCAAGGGGGAAGGTGGGGAGGGGAAACTGGGAAACTGGGATTGACATATACACGCTGGCTGTGCTTCGTTTCTCAGTTGTGTCCGGCTCTTTGTGACCCTGTGGACTGCAGCTTGCCAGGCTCCTCTGTCCGTGGGGATTCTGCAGGCAAGAATACTGCGGAGGGTTGCCATGCCCTTCTCCAATATGCACTCTACTGTCTATAAAATAGGTAACTAGTAAGAACCCACTGTGCAGCTTAGCTAAGGGGACTCTACTCAACACCCTGTATATGAGAAAAGAATCTGAAAAGGAGTGGATGTGAGAGCGTAACTGAGGCACTTTGCTGGAGCCCTGAAACTAACGCGACATTGTCATCGACTATATTCCAACAAAATCCACTGTTTTTAAGTGAGAGATCTGGCATCAGACCACACGCATTCAAACCCTGGCTTGCACAGTTGTGTGACCCTGGGCACGTTACCGGACCTTTCTTTGTCTTATTTCTCTCATTGTCAGCATAAAGGTAACTTTACAGCCCATGCTATAGAGGGGCTTCCCAGGTGGCACAGTGGTAAAGAACCCACCTGCCAATACAGGAGACACAAGAGACCTGGGTTCAGTCCCTGGGTGGGGAAGATCCCCTGGAGAAGGGAATGGCAACTCACTCCCGTTCCCTTGCCTGAAAAAGTCCATGGACAGAGGAGCCTGGTGGCTACAGTCCATGGGGTCCCAAAGTGTCAGACATGACTGGGCCGCTGAAAATACACACACATGCTACAGAGTTTCTGTGAAAATTAAGTGAAATGAAACATAAAGCATTTTTGAAAAGGTTTGACATATACTGCTGCTGCTGCTGCTGCTAAGTCACTTCAATCGTGTCCGACTCTGTGCGACCCCATAGACAGCAGCCCACCAGGCTCCCCCATCCCTGGGATTCTCCAGGCAAGAACACTGGAGTGGGTTGCATTTCCTTCTCCAATGCATGAAAGTGAAAAGTGAAAGTGAAGTCGCTCAGTCGTGTCCGACTCTTCCAGACCCCATGGACTGCAGCCTACCAGGCTCCTCTGTCCATGGGATTTTCCAGGCAAGAGTACGGGAGTGGGGTGCCATTGCCTTCTCCATTGACATATACTAAGTATCTGTAAATGTCAGAAATTATTAATATTATCAGTATAAGAATCAAGTCTAAATTCCTGAACTTTATCCAATACATTCTACCATCTGATCTTAGTGGATATTTTTAATTTTCTCTTTTCAGTTCTAACACTTCCCCAACCTTATGAACCATCTGCTGAAGTAACTTCAGCGATCCTCCTTCTGGGATTTTGGTCATATCTTTCTGTCCCCCTGGAAGCCCTCTTACTTCTGTTTATATCATTTCCATCCTTCAGAGGACATGATATTTTGCTTCCATGAAGCCTTCCCTGATCTGATCAGGTCCCACTGGTCTTACCTGCAGCCCTGAGGAATATGGCCCCATATCCCCAGGAAAGCAAATACTGCCCAGGGACAATTCTTTTTTTTTTCTCTCATACAACTGAACTGAACAAAATCCTCAGTTTATAACACACTATCATCACAGGTCAAAGGAAGAGCCCTTATTCTACCTTATCGAATTTTATTATTTGTTTATTTTTCTTAAAGCTTCTCTTCTATCCTCCATTCCCAATCCCAGGACTCACACATTATTATATTGTGTCTCTTACCCTGCTTCTTGCTTTTCCACCCTAACAATTTCTCTTTAAGACCTATCCACTTGACATACAGATCTTTCTATTATATCTTTTATTCCTTGTAGCATCTGAATTTTTTTTTTTTTGCTTAGACTGCATTTTACTGCTCCATTCTCTCACTGAAGGGCAGTGAGGTTGTTTCAAGTTTTTTGTTGTTATGAGAAATTCTGGGATGAAAATCTTCTAGTTCTCAGTTGGTTTGCCTGTTTATTCCTTTATTCAACATGTATTCATCAGGTGTCTACTCTATGCTCCATACTACTAAGTTCTGGGCATCTGGCATGAACAAAAATAGAATCCTTCCCCTTCTTTTTGTAGGAGATAATAATAGACAAATAAATAATGCTAGGTTATGATAAGTGCAAAGAAGAGACTAATTCAGGAAAAAGAGGAATTTGGCAGAGACATGAATGAAGTGAGGGAGTAGGCAGTGCTGATATGTGGAGAAGGGGCATTCCGGCAGAAGGAACAGCAGGTGCAAAGGCCCTGAGGTGACCGACTGCAGGACTGCTCCAGGGAGAGCCGAGGGTGCAGCCAACGCAGAATGAGGGAGGGGAGGCTGGTCAGTGATGAGGTCACACGGGGAGGCCAGAGTCAAATCAGATGGAGTCCTGAGGGCTGTGGAAAAGACTCCAGCTTCCAGTCTGAGTGAGTGGGGAGGGCTTAGAGGAAAAGAGTAGCAAGGTCTCACTGACCTTAGGAAGACACCCAGCAACTGGGTGGAGAACAGACTGGGGTGGAGTGAGGGTAAGGGGGGGTCCAGTTAGAAACCCATCACAGGGGTCCTGCGAGGAGACCATGGTGCCCGAATGTGGAGTGGGGAGTGGTAAGGGGAAGGTGTGGGATGCCACGGCACATTTAGAAGATGGAGCAAGTAAGATTTGCAAGTGACTTGGATCTGGGGCGTGAGAAGGAGGAAAAGCATCAAGTTCTGACTTGAGCAGCTGGAAGGATGGGTCACCGTTTACTGAGAGGAAGAAGACAGAGGGGAACAGGTTTCAGGGGTAGAGCAATAATCTGGCTTTGAGCACTTTTCATCTGACATGCTTATCAGACATCCAAGCTGAGCTGTCAAGTAGGTAGATGGCTTCTGGAGTCTGGGATCAAGGTCTGTGCTGGAGAGAAACTTGGGAAGTCATCCTGGTGTGTATGATCTTTAAAGCCAGGATTCCCTAGGGAGTGAGCGTAGCCTGAAACAATAACAGGGCCACAAACGCACGGAGTCTGGAAAAGGCCATCAGGAATCAGCGAGGGAAAGCGAGAAGGACAGGCTGTGAGTCAGAAGAACCAGCACGAGGAATCTGTCCCTGGGGCAATGAAGGGCTCAAGAAGCAGGAAACCATCACTGTGTCAGAAGACTGAAGAGTCCAGTCAAGCGGAAGGTTGAGAATTATAGACAGTGTGGAGAAAATTTGCTCTAGAGGAGAGGATAAAAGTGGAGAAAAGTATAGAGGGGAATGTATGAAAGAGGGAAGTTTTCTTTATTTTTTTTTTCTCTTTTCTCCTCTTTCTCTCCTCCTCAACGTCCTCTCCTTCTTGTAGGAAGTCCTCCTACAGGACCTGCACACGGGCTTCGACAGCTTGCTCCTGTGAATGACCCAACAGGGAGGGGAAAAGCCAATGATGCACAAGAGAGGGGGGACAATCCAGGTTCTGGAGGAGGTGAAAGAGATGGGTGGAGTCAGGATCAGAAGGAAGGAAGACATAGGATCAGGTGATGGATTCCATGATAGGAGTGCACGGAACTATTTCCTGTTTTCTTAGTTCAGCAAGAAGTAGGTCATCAGCGGAATGTGAGGAAGGAAAAAAGGGTATTAGAGGAGAGAAATTAAAAAGGAGAGAAATGGAGTTAGGGAATGTTGCAGGATCAGCAGGAGCACTGCAGACGGATCTGTAGAGCAAGCAGGATGGGGGTGTGAGCGCCTCGGTGGGGCCTGTGCAGAGGAGAGCGCCTGTGAGGCTCAGGGTGCACAGGTGCACAAACCTCCAGGACATCGTGAATCACTCTTCAGAATGCCTGCATCCCTGCTCATCCATTCTTCACAGTCTCAGAAGCACTTTATAAAATCCAGAGTTGTTTAGTTCAGTCACTCAGCTGTGCCGGACTCTTTGCAATCCCATGGACTGCAGCACGCCAGGCCTCCCTGTCCATCGCCAACTCCTGGAGCTTGCTCAAACTCATGTCCATTGAGTCGGTGATGCCATCCAACCATCTCATCTTGTCGTCCCCTTCTCCTCCCGCCTTCAATCTTTCCCAGCATCAGGGTCTTTTCCAATGAGTCAGTTATTCACATCAGGTGGCCAAAGTATTGCAGTTTCAGCTTTAGCATCAGTCCTTTCAATGAGTATTTAGGGTTGACTGGCTTGATCTTGCTGATAGGGACTCTCAAGGGTCTTCTCCAACACTACAGCTCAAAAGCATCAATTCTTTGGCACTCAACTTCTTTATGATTCAACTCTCACATCCATACACGACTCCTGGGAAAACCATAGCTTTGACTGAACAGACCCTTGTTGGCAAAGTGACGTCTCTGCTTTTTAATATGCTGTCTAGGCTTGTCCTTGCTTTTCTCCTGAGGAGCAAGTATCTTTCAATTTCATGGCTGCAGTCACTGTCTGCAGTGATTTTGGAGCCCAAGAAAATAAAGTCTGTCACTGCTTCCATCGTTTTCCCACCTATTTGCAAAGAAGTGATGGGACCGGATGCCATGATCTTCGTTTTCTGAATGTTGAGCTTTAAGCCAGGTTTTTCACTCTCCTCTTTCACTTTCATCAAGAGGCTCTTTAGTTCCTCTTCACTTTCTGCCATAAGCGTGGTGTCATCTGCATATCTGAGGTTACTGAAATTTCTCCCAGCAATCTTGATTCCAACCAGGGATCATTAAATCTTGTTTCCAGTCTAACGTTTGCCAAAGGTTTGAGGGTAGGTCGGTGGAGCCCTGTACAGTCTTCCTTTCTCTGATTCCTGAAGTTGAGCATCTCATCCCATGCTTTCCTGTTTCCCCTTCTATGAAACGCTTATTACATTTGTCCTAATTTGGGTTCCCCTGAAAGAAGACCCTCAAAGACTTGAGTGCAAGTCTTTTATTCAAGCGAGGGAGTAAAGATGGTGAGACAAGGAAAAAGAAAATCAAAACAAACAAACAGTGGGTATGAGGAGGTTGCTGCTATGGGCACCCAAGCCTCCATCCTGCTGGGGACCCTCTGAGGACCCACGCTGGATACTTGCCAACACTGTCCAACAAGCAAATGGAGAAACTGGGCTATTTGTATGCTACCCCTCATCCTCATCGGAGAAGGCAATGGCACCCTACTCCAGTACTCTTGCCTGGAAAATCCCATGGATGGAGGAGCCTGGAAGGTTGCAGTCCATGGGGTCGCTGAGGGTCGGACATGACTGAGCAACTTCACTTTCACTTCTCACTTTCATGAATTGGAGAAGGAAACGGCAACCCACTCCAGTGTTCTTGCCTGGAGAATCCCAGGGACAGGGGAGCCTGGTGGGCTGCCGTCTATGGGGTCGCACAGAGTCGGACACGACTGAAGAGACTTAGCAGCCTCATCCTCTTTGCTGAGGGCCACCTGTAAGCAGAGTCAGCCATCAGCCCTTCCAGTTTACTCTGCACCTAAGTTGAACATCTCCCACGGTGCCTGAAAGAACATTCGGACCCAGAGAAAGAGGTCCCCATAGTGAGGTGGGAACCAACTGTCTGTCACAGCTGCTGGGAAAGCCAGAGGACGCCACAGGGATGTGGGCAGGATACAGCTACAACATCTTTTTCTTTATCTGATTTGCAGGAGTCCAATGTATTTTCTAAATATGTCTATGTCAGTTTTTACCACTTTGTCATCTCCAATCCATCGCCTGTCTGTTCACTTTATCATATCAGAAATCTTTAATTCAATTGCCATTAACTCCATCAGCTGTCTGCTTTATGGTTTTCACTCACTTTTGGGCATCTTAAGAAATCTTTCTCCATTTTGATGTCACAAGAAATGTTCCACGCTTTCTTCTAATAGATATGTAGCTTTCCTTTTCATAGTTGACTTTTCACTGCCAAGAAGTTTATTTGTTGTTGTTTACAGAACAAGGTATAGACCTCATCTTAGTTTTCCCCATGTAGCAGCCAGTTTTCCAGAGACAATTGAGGAATAATCCATCTTCCCTCCAGGCTATGATGTCTACACACACAGTGATCCCTCTTGCACGGTTAGCTAGAGTCTATCCATTTGGCATTATTCGGTTCTTCAGGGCTTCCCTGGTGGCTCAGAGGATAAAGAATCTATGTGCAATGCAGGGACCTGGGTTCGATCCCTGGGACAGAAAGATCCCCTGAATGGCTACCCACTCCAGTATTCTTGCCTGGAGAATTCCACGGACAGAGGAGCCTTGAGGGTTATAGTCCACGGGGTCACAAAGAGTCAGAGGTGACTGAGCAACTAACACTTTCACTTTTTAATTTCTTCAACCCAGTCTTTATTTTGGCAATTATATTTTGTATATCCAGTATCTTTGGTTGATTCTCCTTCAAAACCACCAATTCTTGTTTTATACTTTCAGTGTCTTACTTAGGAAGAACTAACTCATTTGAAAAGACCCTGATGCTGGAAAAGATTGAAGGCAGGAGGAGAAGGGGACGACAGAGGATAAGATGGCTGGATGGCATCACCGACTCAATGGACATGAGTTTGAGCAAGCTCTGGGAGTTGGTGATGGACAGGGAGGCCTGGCGTGCTGCAGTCCATGGGGTCGCAAAGAGTTGGACATGACTGAGCGACTGAACTGAACTGAACTGAACTTAGGGTTAAGAGTCCCATTCACGTCTGTCAGCAGGTCTCCTCACGCTGCTCCAGATTGTTCTGTTTGTGGTTATTCTCTCACAGTACTTATTTTCTTAAATTGCCCCATGAGTTTTGGCTGGGCTTATCGTCAGTCCTTTGAAACCATTGACCACCTCCATTTCTGAGCTTTAATTGGGAAAAGTAGCAAAAGCCAAGGCCTGGTGGGTGTGGGGAATGGGTGAGATACATCTTTCTGTGGATGGCCAAGCTTAGTGACACTCAGAGGTCCTTTGAGTGCCTCCCCACGGACTGCCCCTTCCCTCATTCCAGGACCCTCCTGGGACAGCCTCCCGGTTCGGCCCATAGTGGCCAATCGCATCCCAGCCGAGCTGTCCCTTAACCGGCCACCTCTATCTATTCACACCCCATCCCCACCCAAGACTTTTTCCTAAACAAAACATCCCAAGATTCTTCAATAATTCCTCATGTCATGGCTTTCAAACTCCTGATTAACACCAATGGGCATATTTTAATTCATCACTGTCCTTCTCAAGATGTGGCATCCAGACCAGAATACAATGCCCCAGGGGTTCGTAAGATTTAATATTTGGCCAGGTAAATATCAAGGTAAAGTTGTAAAAATTATTTCTGTGTCCTTTCTTCAAACCAGCAAGTTTTCAGTGTATACTTTGAGTCTTAAGCGTCTGAGAGGAAATTGTAAGATGTGAGAAAATTATCCTAACAAACAAGAATGAGATTGTTCTAATCAGAGATTGAACAGCAAGGAGAGAATAAATGGAGATGGGATGGTTAAGAGAAAAATACGTAGCAGGCTTCACGGGCGTGTGTACCATCACTAACGCCAGCCACCCTGGGGCAGAGAAATCATGAGGATGCCAAGGAGGAGACAGGGTAAAATGTACGGAAAGAACGAAGGGTGTGGGCTTACGAATGGGGAAAAGGAAGATTCTGGGGTTTGGAACATTCCAGAAAGAATTAAATTCAGAAATGTGAAACCTTGAAAACAAAGTGGAAACATTCATGAAATTTTCCCATTCATTCCTGAGGGCAGTTTTGCTTTTTCTTATTTTGTTTGTTAAGTTTTTGGTTAGTCCCGTCTTTCTTTCTTTCCTTATTAGGTCATGTGGCACAGCTTGTGGGCTCTTGGTTCCCAGAGCAGGGTTTGAACCCGTGTCCCCTGCAGTGAGAGTGCAGAGTCCTAACCACTAGACCGCTGGGGAGTTCCCTAAGGGCAGTTTTAACAATGAAAAGAGAATGGATTATCTTTTTAGGTGAATGAAATTCATCATATAAATTATTTACCTATTGCCTTCCCAGCTTCTGTTCTCTAAAAATGTCTTTTAAAAACCATATAATAAGGACATTTCCATGTAAAACTGTTAGAGGAAAGCCTGTGATTAAATCAGGGACTGTGCTTTTGGCAGATAAAACCGACCTGTTTTGAAATTTATGTATGTTTCCATTTTCACGTATAGGAGGAGACAAGATGGAAAATTTTATTTAAAAAGGGAAAGAATGTTATTGTTGGCTAATTCGTGCCACCATCTTGTAGATCCAGGTTTCAAAGGTGTGGGGGCTTCTGTGTTTGTGAAATGAAAGAGGAAAAAATGAGTAAATACATGAAAAATGAGATGAAAGAAGAAAGTAAGAGGAGGAGGAAGGAAGAAGGGAAGCGCGTGAGCAGCCCGGACAGGACTCAGGATGTCGGCGCTCAGGAGGCGCCATCAGGGCCGCCCTGCTGTGCCGTGGCCCGAGGGCATCCGACGAGCAGGGCGGAGTCCGTGATCTTTCAGTGCCTCCACCTGCTGGAGTGCGGGAAAGGAGATGGTCAGCATTTGCAAAGTAATCAAAATGATGATGAGATGTTTTTCTCTACTCTTTTACCAGGATTCCTTCTTTAAAAGGTATTTGATGTATTCTCCTCTCCTCTGTGAGCTTCCCCGGTGGCTCAGGCAGTAAAGAATCCACCTGCAGTGCAGGAGACCCGGGTACAGTCCCTGGGTCAGGAAGATCCCCTGGAGGAGGAAATGGCAACCCACTCCAGTGTTCTTGCCTGGGAAGTGCCATGGACGGAGGAGCCTGGCGGGCTGCAGTCCGTGGGGTCCTGAGAGTCGGACACGACTGAGCGGGGTCACTTTCGCTTTTCCTCTCCTCTGTACCCAATTCTGTAGCCACTCCAGGTGCTGTCTCTCCTGAAGCCACTCCAGCCAGACACTCCCCTTCTTCTTAACGGGAGTGTCTTTAAAAGGGGATAGACCGCATCCCCACTACCATGCCACCTGACAGCCCACCCAGTGATCTCCACTTCGCTAAGCCCAACCTGTGGTCCAGTCTCACCCTGATCTCTCCCGCCCACTGGCAGCAGTGGCGTCCAGCTGACCATCTGGAATTCCAGCTTGCTGGCTGTTTCTCCTGCAGCTTCTTCACTGGCTCCTACTCATCTCCTGACCTCCAATCCTGCCGCAAGGGTCAGTCCTTTGTCTTTTCTTTTCGTATCCACATTTGCCTCTATCTACATATTGACTTCCTAATTGTCACTTGACTGTAAGTCTTTAGAGAGTGCTAAAAATGATAAAAGTCATGCCTGCCTGTGGTAGAATACAGCTCCCCTCTCTGAAAATGTCACAGTCACAATGCTCAAAACCCATAAATATGTCACTGCTATAAACTGAATTGTATCCATCCCCCTGCTTTGGGGCTTCCCTGGTGGCTCAGAGGGTAAAGAATCTGCCTGCAATGCAGGAGACCCAGGTTCAATCCCTGGGTTGGGAAGATCCCCTGGAGGAGGGTGTGGCAACCCACTCCAGTGTTCTTGAGTGGAGAATCCCACAGACAGAGGAGCCTTGAGGGCTACAGCCCATGGGATCACAGAGAGTTGGACATGACTGAGCAATGAACACTTTATTATAGCAGCCCAAGCAGACAAACAGCCACCTTACATAACAAAAGGAACTTTGCAGGTGTGATTAAACTAAGGATCTAGGTATCAGTAGATTATCCTGGAATAGTCAAATGGACCCAATGCAGTCAAGCCAGGGAATGGTGATTCCCTCATAAGAGGAGAGGGCTTCCCAGGTGGCACTTAGTGGTAAAGAACCCACCTGCCAACGCAGGACACATAAGAGACACAGGTTCGATCTCTGGGTGAGGAAGATCCCCTGGAGGAGGACACAGCAACCCACTCCAGTGTTCTTGCCTGGAGAATCCCATGGACAGAGGAGCCAGGCGGGCTACAGTCCATGGGGTGGCAAAGAGTCAGACAGGATGAAAGCGACTTAGCACACATAAGGGAAAGGCAGGAGGGCAGGAGTCAGAGAAGATGCGAGGACAGAAACAGAGACCAGAGAGATCTGAAGATGTGGTGGTGCTGGCTTTGGAGACAGAGACGCATCAACAGTGAAAGACCGGTGTCCTGGGCAGATGCAGGGGCGGAGAGACACTGAGATGTGCGATGAAGCCAGGACCCCAGAATGTTAGTGGTAGAATTTAGGGGGTGGGTAAATGCGTGCTAACTTAAAATTCTTTCAACTTTTCTCTGTGTTTGAAATTTAAAAAAAATAGCATGTTTTGGAAAAGCAAACACACAGGTGGTTATTATGATTTTTCCAAACTTTCTGTTATTTAACTTTCAGAAACAACATGTCTTCTCCTTCCTCTTCCCTCACAAAGGCTTTGAATTTCTTTGTAAGTTTTTTGTTTCTGCCTATTTCCAATGCGTGGTCCCGCTGGTGCTCGTATTTTAGAAAGGGCCTGAACGCCATAAGGTAATCAGAGCCTGCAGAGGCTGAAGTCTTAACCTTCACATCAACAGCAACAAGCAGTAATCAGCTGGATCAGCTAGCCTGAGGATAAAGGTATGTAACCCATGGAATGCTAAATGCGGGTTTGCCATGAACCAGCTTATAATTTCTTACGCCAGAAAACTGATCACTAGCCTGACTTCAATGGAGAAAAAACAGAGGGTGGAGGGAGACAGCAACTCATGTGACCTTTGAGAAGAACTAGATTCCACCCCTACCCTTATGAGAAAATCCCCATTCTCTTGGGGAATACTACTGCGCAATGAAGAAAACAAGCCATGTCTGGGGGCCTTTTCGTCCAGTAGGGAGAGAGATCAGGAGAAAATCTGTTGCTGTGACTCTTTGAGTTAGAAGTCTGCCCTTCTGTGTCTCTTGATAGCTAAAGAGGCCGTCGTGGGGAGGATATGGGAAGGACCGGCTCCTCTGGAAAGTTCTCTGATACCGGTGTGGGGCTGAGGTGGTCATACGTTCATATATTAGCTGCTGTTTCCCATACCCCGTAATGACGTCTGTCAGTGGAAAATGCAGCCGGCCACGTCAAACAAAGAATGTTACAGCTGCCCCAGTGGGGAGCCCTGAGGAAACTTAAGATACAAACAGGATGCCTGGCATCTAGCAGCCAGCTGCTGCAGCCACCCCCAAAGACGCACCTGAGGAGGCAGAAAAAGGCACAGGATCCAGCCCCCGAGAGCTGAGATGCATGTCAAAGGAGCGACTTCCACGAGCCCAGACTCGCGTCTTCCCATATACACGCCGTTGGTGTTTGGTCCCCAAGTCATCTCTGACTCTTTGCCACCCCATGGACTGTAGCCCAGCAGGCTCCTCTGTCCATGGGATTCTCCAGGCAAGAATACTGGAGTGGGTTGATGTTCCCTTCTCCAGGGGATCTTCCCAAGCCAGGGATTGGCCCCACATCTCCTGCTTGGTGGGCAGATTCTGTACCACTGAGTCAGCAGGGAAGCCTTCCCATATTCATAGAAAAGTGATAAATTCATTAACCTGTGATGTCTGCTTTTCTTTAATTAGCGGCAACCTTCTGATATTCTGACTACCTGGTGTTTGCTGCAAAAGTGCATATGTACCCGGCTCCTCCCTTACCTCTTTAGAGCAGTCCCTGTCTGAGAGGCTGTGTCCCGGGCTTAAGTTCTCATTTTGTGTCCACCAAACAGAACAGAAGTCTCAACTTTCAGGTTGTGTAATTTCTTCCCTGTAGACACTTTCTTACTCTGTCTGCATTTTCACTATTGCTGCCTAGTGAGGTCAGGCTGAGGCCTGTGGGTTTCCTCCTGAGGACAGAGGCTGCAGAGAATTTCCAGTCCAATTTTGGGCTGTTTGGATTTCTAAGCAGGCCTTTGAGATGGTTGGATGGCATCACCGACTCGATGGACACGAGTTTGAGCAAGCTCCAGGAGCTAGTGATAGACAGGGAGGCCTGGCGTGCTGCAGTCCATGGGGTTGCAAGGAATCAGACACGATTGAGCGACTGAATTGAACTGAACTGAACTGAACTGAGCAGGCCTTTGAAATTCATGACAGAAAAGCAAAGGCTTTCTTTTACAAGAGCTGTGCTTTTTGAGAGAGGAAAAAGAGTTTTGAGGTACGAAATGTTGCTTGGGGTATCAAAAACAAAGATCTGAAGCAATCAGGGCATGCAGTCTTTTCAAACCACCATCATTTTGCTGGGAGCTGAGACTATGCCCACCCTCTTTGGATAAGGCTGAGCCTTTGCTACACACTTGTCCTCCCGGCACCTCGGCTTCCTCAGCAGGAAACAGAATGTAAAACACTGGCCTGGCTGCCTGGTTGCCAGGATTAGGGATGTTTCTGGCACAGCCTCTGGCTCCCATTGTTTCCTTCCCTGCGTGCCCAGGGCCCTTCTGAAAGAAAGAAAAGCAGACTCCATCTTGGCCATCTCATAGTCTATATGTAACGAGATGAGGAAATTGCATTCTCCCAGTCACTGGGAACTAGAATTCATCTTGAACAGAATTTTATCCTTTTGTTTGAAAACAATAGTTTGCTTGGTCCTTGGGGTGTGTGCTGGTCACTGATGTAGCTGGTTCTCCTCCTTCTGGCAGATGGTGGGATATGCCACCTGCCCTTGAAGTTGGTTGTGGGCATGTGAGTACAAGTGACATGTGGGGGACCTTAGAGCCAGGAAATCATTCTCCACATTCTCTTTTCCCTGCCGACAGCAACTGGTGGAGTTCTCAGTGGAGTGTCCGTCGGCTCACGGCCTTGAAAGACGATGCAGAGCAAAGGTCCCTGCTCACCTGTAGTGAACGATGTCACAGACAGGAAATGACCTTTTTTGTTTTAAAGCACTAATTTTTTTTTGGGGGGGTGGAGGGTGCTGTTTGTTACCACAGCATAACTTAGCCCATCCTAACTACCCCGTCCTTAAGGTGTCAGAGGAGACTCCAGGGACTGGGTGTAGATGAGATGGCCCTGCACGGGACAAGAGGGAAGAATGTTTTCCCTGCTGATACCGGAAGAGCAAGAATATAGAAGTGACGCCAGCAAATGTGGAAAAGCTGGCATATTCTTTCCATTTTTTTGCAACATTCTCCACTGAAATGAGACTTCAGCTAGTCCCTCACAGCAAATTGTCCTGCCTTTCTTGGGCAACACCAGATTAGACTGAGAGGATGACATTACCCAGGAAAACCCAGGGCACTGAAGAGACTTTCAAATTTGAAAACTATTCCATTCTGATATTTAGCCCCATTGATGAAAATCACCCTTTGGTAATTACGAGGGCTTGCATTTTTGTCAAGTTGCCACCATCATGTAATTAAAAAGTCACGAGAGGTGACCCTGGGGTCGCCCCTCGTAGGTTGATCAGACCTCAGGTTCAGGTAAAAAGAAGCAGAAGGGCTTCCGGGGTCAGCACTCTCCAGCCCCGTCACACCGGGAGACCACCTTCCTCGTGACCCTGCCAACTGCAGACCCACAGGCTGTGACTTTCACGGATCACCAGAGACAAAAGCCCCGGGGTTCAGAGCCTGGATGCTTTGACTCCTTGCCACCATCTAACTGGATGGTTTAGCCAGTGACTTAACCTCTCCGAGTTTCACATTCCTATCTGTAACATATGGAAACCACTGTCCACCTCATAGGGATGGTATACAGAATAAATGAAATATTGCATGCAAATTGCCTACACTTGGTGTTACCTGGCTTATACCAAGCTTTCAATAAATGACAGCAGTTACCTCTTTGAAGAATTACTTTTTATGACGTTTCTTTCTCGTTGATTTTATCACGATATCTTTATTATGCAGTTTTATTCATAGAAAATCAACTAATTGAAGTATTAGGTCCATTTTTAAATTGGTATAGGCGACATAAAGTGAGATTTGGAGAGAAAGAAGGAACTGATTTCCTGCAGGTAACAGACCCTCTGCACTAGTTAGAAATATTGCAGGTCATCCAGTGTCCACTTTCCCCAAGTGTACATTGAAGCGTGTATATCCTGTGTGATCCAGTACCTTCCTACCTGCCACCACCTTACTGCACACATGCCTCCTCGTGAGCTGTGCTCAGCACACACTGGTATATTTAACACTAACAAGCTTCACGCAGAACTTGCTGCTTCCCAGGCCTCTACTTTGTATCTCAAATGTTCTTCATATTCTGTGTCCTTTGCTAAACCTACACATCCTCCAGAAAGCAGCTTAGCTCCCACCCAGGCTGTGTGGGTACCCAGAGGCTGACAGATCCAGAGATGAGTGGAGTTGGACGAGTGAAGACTATCAATCACCCAGACTGGTGACCCCTACAGGCCAGTTCCTCACCCTCACTAAACCTCATTTCCTCATCTACAAGGTGTGAAAGTGTTAGTCGCTCAGTCACGTCTGACTCTTTGGGACCCCATGGACTGTAGCCCACCAGGCTCCTCTGTCCATGGGATTCTCCAGGCAAGGATACTAGAGTGGGTTGCCATGCCCTTCTCCAGGGGATCTTCCCAAGTCGGGGACTAAACCCAGGTCTCCTGCATTGCAGGAGGATTCTTTAGCATCTGAGCCACCAGGGAAGCCCCACAAGGTGTGAGTGCATCTACCTGGAGTCGTCACGAAGATTTACTGAGATCCTGAGAGGGGCATGCCCCGCAGGGCCGATCACATCGCAAGCCCCTCCCAGTTCTGTCCCCACGGATTCTCCCCAGGGGCTGACACTCTACCCCCTGAGTGCAGGACGGAGGCAGACGCTTCCAAGCAGAAGGGCTCCCAGCCTGATGCGTGGTCTGTGCTCCCGAGGGAAGCCCATTTTCCCAGCTGTTCCTCACTAAAAGGAACCAGAGCGGAGCATCCTCACGCTCCCTGACCCCTCCCTGGAGTCTTGCCCTCTCAGATGAACCCCGGTTCACTACTCACAGTAATTCTCACAGCAGCCATGAGAAGAGAGCACAGCTAGGCTTTCTGGTGGCCTCAGAGGCACTTCGTTACTCTCTTGACAACTATCTGTTTTGGGCCATGCCGCTCAGCTGGTGGGAATCTTGGTTTCCTGACCAGGACCGAGCCCAGGCCCCAGGACCAGGACTGAGCCCAGGCCCCAGGACCAGGACCGAGCCCAGGCCCCAGGCCGTGAGAGCTCAGGGTCGGAACCACTGCTTGTTGTTCAGTCGCTCAGCCACGCCCGACTCCGTGCGACCCCGTGGACTGCAACCCCCCGGGCCCCCCGTCCACGGGATTCTCCAGGCAAGAACGCTGGACTGGGTTGCCATTTCCTCCTCCCGGGCCACTGGACCACCAGGGAATTCCCTTGACGGCTCTTTTAAGGAACTTCATCAGGGGCTCTCAGGAGAGCAGCACCAGAGTGTGGTTCTTAAACTTAAGTGAGAGTCAGGATCAGCTGGGGAGGGGGCTTGGTAAACCACAGACTGCGGGCCCAGCCCCGACTCAGAAGGTCTGCATCTCCCAGGGCTGCCGATGCAGCTGGGGTCGGGCCACACCCAGAGCGCCTGCACTGGAGACGCAAGCCCACTTCTCCCCGCCCTTTCCGTCCCCTGAGGGTCCCAGGCAGGGCCCAGCCTGCCCTCCCGCGGCTCCTGCTCCTAGGACCTGCCTGGAGCCTGGTACCATCTGCGCTCTCCTCTGGTTCCCCCACGGGAGCGCCCCTCACCCTCCTCCTGCTCTCTTTCCTCTTTGCTTTCTCGACACTCTCTCCCCCTGGGAACCATGTCTGTCTTGCTCACCAGGGTAACCCCAGCACTTAACGCAACGCTCAGAGACCAAGCACTCATAAGTAAACCAACTCATGCTGAACCGTCCAGATGACCTCCTTGTGTGTGTGATTCTCGTATCAGTCAGGACAGACCAGGTTATGCTGCTGTAACAATAGCACCCGAGTCTCAGTGACTCAAACATCACTTAAAGGTTTACTTCATTTTCACTGTGTCCATTGCAGGCTGGCAGGGTGCTCTCCTTGTGCCCATGTCAGGACCCGGTCTAAGGCACCTGTACCATTCGGAACGCGGCTGGTGAAGCGTGGAGAAGCTCACACCAGCTCTCACATGCTTCCACCCAGAAGTAAAGCACGTATCTGACTCGGATTTCATTGGCTAATCCAGTTACACAGCCACGCCTGACTTCAGAGGGGTAGGAAGTCAGACACCCAGCGCTCCCGTCACCAGCAGGGAAGGATAACAGGACCCCGGGGGACCAGCCCGAGTCTCCCGCCCCCGCCTGTAGCCCTCGTTTCTACCCTGGCTTCCAGACTTGTGTGTCCAAATGCCTGCTCGACATTTATAGCTGGTAGATCCTCTAGTATGTTGATTTTAGTTCCCGTTTCTTCCTTTGTCTGTATTACTGGGTTTATTCCCAGGAAAAATGTATGGGTTCTATCTCTTAGCCTTGTCTTTGCCCTTGCACAGACCATCAGTTGTCATATCCAGCCAATTATATGCCCTAAATATCAGTGCTTGAATCCTATCTTACACCCTGTCCTAAGTTACCCACTCATATTCATTCGTCCACTAAGAGGTAAAAATACCCGCCACGTGCCAGGAGCTGCACTGGGCTCTGGAGACACAGCACCGGAACAGAGCCCCAGCCTGGCCTCACGGAGCTTACAGTCGGATGGTGACAACTTGACTGTACAAGGGGCGATGTAATTATGGTTGTTACACAAGCCATGATGGAGAAAACGGAGGGCGGGGGTCATGTTCCAGGGTCGGCCCGCGCTGCCTCCTGTCCAGAACTGCGGCAGAAGCCTCCTCCATGGTCCTCCTCACCTTCTCCCTCGGTCTGCTCAGCGCAGCAACAGACTAGGAAGAGTAGAAGCGATCCTCCTCTGCAAAGGACTTACCGTGGAATCCCTCACTCAAGTGCCTTCAGTGAGTCTCCACTGCCTCTAAACAAAGGGACCTACAAGGTCCTCCAGCTTCAGCCTATCCGTCTCTCTGCCACTGTTTCCCTTTGCTCCCCTCACCGATGGTCAAGGCAAGCCTCACTGCTGACGGTTCTCTTCACACACCTCCACACCGTCCAGCTCCTCGTCCTGTTCTCTGGAATGGCTGCCAATTCCTTGGGTCAAGAGCACACCCATTCTTCAGACGTCACATCTGAAATGACTTCCCTCTCCAGTTAGCGCCAACCCTTGGTCTGACTTTACCTAAGTTTCTTTTCTGAGTTGTGTCCTGGGCCTGCCCTGTCCTTCCAGGAGACTGTAATTTTACTGAGAAGGAGATCTGGCTGTGTTGAGCTCCTGTTTCACCCAGGCCTCATCAATCGCAGCTGCGTGACTGCAGAATCTATCAGTAACCGCAGGCTCTGATCTCAGGAATTCAGGGGTTCGCTGCCCTCTGCCCCTACTCTCCTTTTCTCCTAGCAGGAGTGCCTCCGGATGACTTGAGAGACCCCCTTGTTTCTCAGAGGGAGATCCGTGAGCTGTCTTCTACTGTACCTACTCTCTGGAACTTTCTTCAACCTCTCCGTAAACTTTTCTGCCAAGCAAGATCTCTGCTCCTGTCTCCTCCCCTGCCTAGCCCCCTAGATTTTTTTCCTTTTGCTGGATTTGAATGGACATATTTCCACTTCTCTTCATGGGTTAAGGGACTATGAACGGGTGGGTGAGTGGGGCTCATTGTGGATTTGGAGACTGCCGGCTGTGGTTTAAATCCTGGCTCTCCAGCCTAGTGCCTGAAGCTCAGTCAGTCAGTTCAGTCGCTCAGTCGTGTCCGACTCTTTGTGAACCCATGGACTGCAGCACACCAGGCCTCCCTGTCCAACACCAACTCCCGGAGATTACTCAAATTCATGTCCATTGAGTCAGTGATTCCTTAAGCTCAGGGAGATGCTTTCTTTCACCTGAGTATTGGGGATAATCACGCTCCTGTCCCAGACAGAGTGGGAAAATACACAGGAAGTGCTTTGTGCATTGACTCCTCCCACAGGCGCCTCAGTCAATGGGCACCACTATTCTAGTTTGTCTTGCTCCCCTTGCTTTGCTCGCTCCCCACCGCCTACTCTTAACCTCTCTAACCCCAGAACCGCCAGCCTGAGCCCACTACGCCCCACCTCCCCCTCCTCATCTCCTGCCCCCCTGTCCCTACCCCCTTGACCCCCACCGTGCCCTCTGAGGAAGGGAGGAAGCAGGTGCCTGAGCGAGAGTGAAATCGACACATGCCAGAGCTGCCTAGCTTCAGACTCAGCCATTTCAGTTTGCAGCATCTCTTGTCTGGAGAGCAGAGGGCTTTAAGTTTAGGGCTCACATGCGCGCTCTTCAGCTCCTCTGGACTACACCTGGTCCAGCCATCACTCTCGCTCTGCTGCCTGCGATCCTCCCAGCCCGTCCGTGGCCTCCTGTTCCAGCCCAGCTTGCTCCCCACAGGGGCCCACAGGAAGGAAGAGCCCCCCTCTCCCTTGCTCACAGTGGTCCAGCCAAAGCTGAAGACTGGAGCCTGGCAGTGTTCCAGTGTGCCACATTGCAAACTTCCTGCTAAAATATTGCACAGCAACAAGGAGGGCCCCCAGAAAGTTGCAGCAAAGATTTTCATGGGCGAACTGTAACGGGCTGTACTGTGTTCTCGGCCTGACTTTGGAGGGACAGGCTGTGGGACCTCAAACAGCTAGAGCTCCAGGGGCCTGGGTTGGAGCTGCAGGAAATGTTCTCGGGTTCCTCGCAACACAAACACTCTGGGAGCCTTGAAAAGGTGAAAAGATTTTATGAAACCTTTAAACACAAGGTGTCCTGGGTGATTTGAGGACAGGGCAGGACTGTGACCCAACACCGAAGATGCTCTTGAGTCTAAGCAGCTGAAAGCACCAGTAATAATCAGTCAAGGGTTTCTAATAGCCAGAATATTAGGAATAATGGATAACACATGCCAGCCACTGAGCTAAGGTATATATGCACGAGCCTTTAATCCCTGTAACAGTCCTAGAAAGCACTTTTACAGAACAGGTATTCAGCACAGACAGGGCCTATTCTGAATGGATGCCTGGACAGCTCTCCCTCATACCTGGCTCCACAGGGGGATTGACTTTTTAATCCAACCAGCAGCAGCCAGCTACGTTTTATATTATATAAAAATGTTAGGAATCATTGATTTTATTCATACTTGCTATTTTAGTAGGGGAAGGGGATCATGTGTGGTGTGTGTGTGTGTGTGTATCTGAATTAAGAAGCACACTGTTCCTGTTCTTGGTTATCCACATCTGAGCAATGATCCATTGATTGGCCTTCATGCCTATTAGCCACGCTATAGACATATAGACACAGACTGTTGGGTGCCCTATGCCAAAGTAAGTCAGTGTGACATTCTGATGTCTGTTAACTACAGACATGCTTATTTTACAGTTTGTTCCTTAAAATTGTACCTGATTTTTAGAATTGTAATAATAGCTATTCAACAGTACATGAACTGTGAACTTCCAGATATTCAAGCTGGATTTAAAAAAGACAGAGGAACCAGAGATCAAATTGCCAATATTGGTTGGATCATTGAAAAAGCAAGAGAGTTCCAGAAAAACATCTACTTCTGCTTTATTGACTATGCCAAAGCCTTTGACTGTGTGGATCACAACAAACTCTGGAAAATTCTTAAAGAGATGGGAATACCAGACCACCTGATCTGCCTCTTGAGAAATCTGTATGCAGGTCAGGAAGCAACAGTTAGAACTGGACATGGAACAACAGACTGGTTCCAAATAGGAAAAGGAGTTCGTCAAGGCTGTATATTGTCACCCTGCTTATTTAACTTCTATGCAGAGTACATGAGAAACGCTGGGCTGGAAGAAGCACAAGCTGGAATCAAGATTGCTGGGAGAAATATCAATAACCTCAGATATGCAGATGACACCACCCTTATGGCAGAAAGAGAACTGAAGAGCCTCTTGATGAAATTGAAAGAGGAGAGTGAAAAAGTTGGCTTCAAACTCAACATTCAGAAAACTAAAATTGTGGCATCCGGTCCCATCACTTCATGGTGATTAGATAGGGAAACAGTGGAAACAGTGGCAGACTTCGTTTGGGGGGGGCTCCAAAATCACTGCAGATGGTGACTGCAGCCATGAAATTAAAAGACACTTGCTCCTTGGAAGGAAACTTATGACCAACCTAGACAGCATATTAAAAAGCAGAGACATTACTTTGCTAACAAAGATCTAGTCAAGGCTATGGTTTTTCCAATAGTCTTGTATGGATGTGAGAGTTGGACTTACATTGAGCACCAAAGAATTGATGCTTTTGAACTGTGGTGTTGCAGAAGACTCTTGAGAGTCCCTTGGACTGCAAGGAGATCCAACCAGTCCATCCTAAAGGAGATCAGTCCTGAATATTCATTGGAAGGACTGATGCTGAAGCTGAAACTCCAGTACTTTGGCCACCTGATGGGAAGACCTGACTCATTTGAAAAGACCCTGATGCTGGGAAAGATTGAGGGCAGGAGGAGAAGGGGCCGACAGGATGAGATGGTTGGATGGCATCACTGACTCAGTGGACATGAGTTTGAGCAAGCTCCGGGAGTTGGTGATGGACAGGGAGGCCTGGCGTGCTGCAGTGCATGGGGTCGCAGAGTCGGACACGACTGAGCAACGCAACGGAACTGAATGATAGCTAACACTTCTGAGCACTGCCCGTGTGCCAGATCGTCACCCCACCACACAAGTGCTATGTCTTCCCTTCCCACAGCCCCCCAGGGTCTTCAGAGGCCATCAGCAGCGCTCCCACTTAGAGGAGGAAGAGGCTGGGGAGTGGGGCTGCTCGCTGAGGTCACACAGGCAGGAAGCAGCAGGCCTGCCCTGGACCCTGGCTTGGTCTGCCTTGGGAACCCATCGGCTTAACCACACAGCTACTGCTGCTGCTGCTGTTAAGTGGCCTCAGTCGGACCACACGGCACCCTGGGATAAAAGTAACTGACAAGATGTTGATTTAAAAATACAGAGAATTAGGGGCAGAGAGAGCAAAAGGAAGGAAATTCATGAACTAACGGGGAGCTGGTCTTTCCGGCAGAAATCTGCTCTGATTCGAATGAAAGGCTCAAGCCACAGGGAAGCGGAGGCCTGCAAGGGCCTGGAGGCCTTATTCGAAGCCTTCCGGGTGGGGAGGGAGCTGTGGGCCTCACCTCCATGCTTTCCTTCCCTCCAGTTCCCTTGTCTCTCCTGAGCCCACACCATTCTGTTCCAACAATGCCCATTCTCCCTGTCTCAAAAACCCCGCTGTCATCTGTCGTAGGGGAGGATTTTTATTGACACCCTCTTCTCTGTGAGACTCCTGACTAATAGGAATGCATATTAGGAATTCATAAACTTGCTTTCAAAGACGTCCCACAGGAAGCAATACAATTTTTTCACAGGTCGCTTTGTCCCCCTTCTAAGAAAAAAAATAAGCCTACAATGGAATATAGGGAGTTAAAAAAGGGTCTTAAATGAGAGCAATTGATTTTCTGTGAAGTCTTTTCTTAGAAGGCCTTTGAGAGAGCAGCAGGGGTCATCCCCCACACTCCCCAGGGGGTTCTCTTCCTTCTCATCTTGCAATTCTGAGCTGGCAGGGAGGTGCCAAGCCACACCGCAGAGCTGAGGGCCTGGCCCAGCCTTCAGTGTCTATTCAGGGAGGACAACACGGGGCTGAGTCGCCTGAAACCAGCTCTTAAATCACAAGCAGCAGGAGTCAGACAATGTGGACGTAATCACCGCTTTTCATCTGCTAGTTTCGGGGGGTGGGGCGGGGAGAATAGCAATTTAAGACCTTGTAATGCAGGTTTTGTATTAGGACTGGTTTCAGAGCCTCCTGGAGGATACAGCCCGCGTCACTAATGATTTCTGTGTCCTCTTCCTCACAACGGAAAAAGCGTCACCAACTGCAGGCATATCCAGGTACGTCTGTTATTTCTTCCTAAGAAAAGCCATTTGTTTTAAAAAGTTTAAATTCTAAGAGATGTACTTTAGATTAGTGATGTCCGAGAGGTATAATGGGGACCATATCAAATTTTCTAGTAGTCATTTTTAAAAAGGTAAAAAGAAATAATAGGTGCATGATTTTAATAATGCATTTTATTTAACACAATATACCCAGAACATCCTAACACGTAAATCAATATTTTGAAGATTATTAATGAGTTATTCTGATTCTTTTTTTCATAGTAATCTCTGACCTCACATGTGTATCTACCCATCTCAACCCGGACCAGTCACATTTCAAGTGCTCCTTGAGGGGCATGTGGCTCGAGGGCGTCTGGCTGAATGAGGCAGACACCGATGCTGTTGGCTCTGTGGGTGTCGGTGCATGTGTACACTGCTTGAAACAGGTCTTAACAAAATTCAAGATTCACATACAAACAGGGAGTGCAACTCTGTCCTAATCTTCCCACTTGCTCTCAAACTGCGCGCATGTTGGAGGAAAGGATCCAACTCGTAGCCATCATGTATTTCTTTGCTAATGAGTAATGTGGATAATTTATAATGATTAGATTTATCTGATTGTATGGTTTCTAATCCAATTCCTAGCCTGTCAAATTTTATCTTATTCTATTTCCAAACACTTCATTTCTTTTAAGGAATTTTCACATTCATATCAACCATCTATATCCAAAGTGAAAGTGAAAGTCGCTCAGTCGTGTCCGACTCTTAGGCCTCATGGGCTATATAGTCCATGGAATTCTCTAGGCCAGAATACTGAGTGGGTAGCCTTTCCCTTCTTCAGGGGATTTTCCCAACCCAGAGATCGAACCCAAGTCTCCCATATTGCGGGTGGATTCTTCACCAGCTGAGCCACAAGCAAAGCCCAAGGATACTGGAGTGGGTAGCCTATCCCTTCTCCAAAGGATCTTCCTGACCCAGGAATTGAACTGGGGTCTCCTGCACTGCAGGCTGATTTTTTACCAACTGAGCTATCAAGGAAGCACTTTGGGTCTATATCCAAAGTGTCCATTTAAAGATGTCAAGCCCAACTTGTCTAAAACTGAATTTTTATTTCATTTTTTTTTAAATTTTATTTTATTTTTAAACTTTACATAATTGTATTAGTTTTGCCAAATATAAAAATGAATCAGTTGATTTACAATGTTGTGTTAGCCTCAGGTGTTTGGCAAAGTGATTCATTATATATCTGTTGTTTTTTCATACAATGGAAAAGAATATGAAAAAAGAAGAGATATATATGGTAGGTTATTGTTGTTCATCTATTTTATATACAGTAGTATGTATATTCTAACCCAAACTCCTAGCTGACCCCTCCCCACCTTGTGGTTGCCTCTGGTTTGTCTTCTATGTCTGTGAGTCTATTTCCTTTGCACATGAGTTCATTCGTATCTTCTTTTAAGATCGCACGTATAACTGACATCATATGATATGTCTTTCTCTTTCTGACTTCAGTTCAGTTCAGTCGCTCAGTTGTGTCTGACTCTTTGTGACCCCATGAATTGCAGCACACCAGGTCTCCCTGTCCATCACCAACTCCCAGAGTCCATCCAAACCCATGTCCATTGAGTCGGTGTTGCCATCCAACCATCTCATCCTCTGTTGTCCCCTTCTCCTCCCACCCTCAATCTTTCCCAGCATCAGGGTCTTTTCAAATGACTCAGCTCTCCGAATCAGGTGGCCAAAGTGTTGGAGTTTCAGCTTCAGTATTGGTCCTTCCAATGAACACCCAGGACTGATCTCCTTTAGGATGGACTGGTTGGATCTCCTTGCAGTCCAAGGGACTCTCAAGAGTCTTCTCCAACACCACAGTTCAAAAGCATCAATTATTTGGTGCTCAGCCTTCTTCACAGTCCAACTCTCACATCCATACATGACCACAGGAAAAACCATAGCCTTGACTAGACAGACCTTTGTTGGCAAAGGAATGTCTCTGCTTTTCAATATGCTGTCTAGGTTGGTCATAACTTTCTTTCCAAGGAGTAAGCATCTTTTAATTTCATGGCTGCAATCACCATACGCAGTGATTTTGGAGCCCAGAAAAAGAAAGTCAGCCACTGTTTCCCCATCTATTTGCCATGAAGTGATGGGACCGGATGCCATGATCTTAGTTTTCTGAGTGTTGAGCTTTAAGCCAACTTTTTCACTCCATCACTTTCATCAAGAGGCTCTTTAGTTCTTCTTCGCTTTCTGCCATAAGGATGGTGTTATCTGCATATTTGAGGTTATTGATATTTCTCCCGGCAATCTTGATTCCAGCTTGTGCTTCTTCCAGCCCAGCGTTTCTCATGATGTACTCTGCATAGAAGTTAAATAAGCTGGGTGACAATATGCAGCCTTGACGTACTCCTTTCCTGATTTGGAACCAATCTGTTGTTCCATGTCCAGTTCTTACTGTTACTTCCTGACCTACATACAAATTTCTCAAGAGGCAGGTCAGGTGGTCTGGTATTCCCATCTCTTTCAGAATTTTCCACAGTTTATTGTGATCCACACAGTCAAAGGCTTTGGCATAGTCAATAAAGCAGAAATAGATGTTTTTCTGGAGCTCTCCTGGTTTTTCAGTGATCCAGTGGATGTTGACAATTTGATCTCCGGTTCCTCTGCCTTTTCTAAATCCAGCTTGAACATCTGGAAGTTCATGGTTCACATATTGCTGAAGCCTGGCTTGGAGAATTTTGAGCATTACTTTGCTAGTGTGTGAGATGAGTGCAATTGTGCAGTAGTTTGAGCATTCTTTGGCATTGCTTTTCTTTGGGATTGGAATGAAAACTGACCTTTTCCAGTCCTGTGGCCACTGCTGAGTTTTCCAAATTTGCTGACACATTGAGTGCAGCACTTTCAAGCATCATCTTTTAGAATTTGAGATAGCTCATCTGGAATTCCATCACCTCCACTAGCTTTGTTTGTAGTGACGCTTCCTAAGGCCCACCTGACTTCACATTCCAGGATGTCTGGCTCTAGGTGAGTGATCACACCATTGTGATTATCTGGGTCGTGAAGATCTTTTTTGTACAGTTCTTCTGTGTATGCTTGCCACCTCTTCTTAATATCTTCTGCTTCTGTTAGGTCCATACTGTTTCTGTCCTTTATCGAGCCCATCTTTGCATGAAATGTTCCCTTGGTATCTCTAAATTTCTGACTTCACTTAGTATGATAATTTCTATGTCTGTTTATGTTGCTGCATATAGCATTATTTCATTCTTTTTTATTGCTAATATTCCATTGTATGTAAGTACCACATCTTTATCCATTCATCAGTCAAAGGACATTTAGGTCACTTTCATCCAAGCCTGGATTTTTGATCCTCCCTTCCCCACCAAACCAGAAAACCCTTGCTCCACCTACAGGCTTCAACATCAGTTGACAGCAACTCCACCTTTGAAGTTACTCAGGTCGAAAACTTTAGAGTCATCTTGATTCCTCTATTTCTCTCACACCACACATCCAGGTCATCAACCCATCATGTTGGCTCCACCTTAAAGTTTATCCAGAAAGCACCAAGTCTCACCATTACTACTTTGGTCTAAGCCACCAGCCTCTCAAGGCGGTCCAGAAGACTCTTTTAAACCTAAGTCAGATCCAGCTGCCTTGCTTTGAAAACTCTCTGCTGACTCCCTAGTTGACGCCCACTAGAGCCCAGGACTAACAGGCCCTTAAACTAAATGTGATCCTCCAGTCCCGCTACCTCGCGGCCCTGACTCTGTCCCTCCAGCCCCTTCCCTGTTTCGCTTCTTGGATGCTCCCGCGCAGCCCGGCCTCCAGACTTGTGCTCTAGCAGGCCCTCTTCCTCATCCGCTTCAAGGCCTCTGAGAGTGCCTTCTCCAGTCAATCAGTTTACTTCTACCCTCTCTTTCCAGCCTATTCCCTGCCTCCGTGTTCCCGGTCCCCATCCTGGCCGACCTATTACACAGCCCCAGACTCTCTCCTGCAGGTATCCATACGGCTTGCTCTCCCCTCACTTGGCACAGGGTAGGCACTCAACAAATATGTGATGAACAAGGGTATCTCCACTATGCAAAATAACGTACTCCAGTAAAATTGCCAAAAGCTTAAAAATACCCATTACGCTTTCCTTCTCACCCTCCGCAGACCATTTCTGGGCAGTTTTGTTTGTATTTATAGTAGTTTTATTACAGCAGAATGCTGGACCAGTTCTTCACAAATTTATGAACTCAATAAAATTTCTCTTTATCTTCCCACCCTGTCTTTCAATATGGTGTCCCCATCTCTCTGACTTTCTATCTTGGATTTATTTAATACCGATTTAAGCCAGTTATCAAGGATACAACAGAACTGCGATGGATGTTCTATAATCTCTTCACTGCCCGGTGTAGTAATCAGTAGCCACATGTGGTTATTGAGCCCTGAAATGTGGCTAGCTCAAGTGAGGAAATGAATTTTTAATTAAAAGAACAATTGTAATTGATTTAAATCTAAATAGCCACTTGCGGCTAGTGGCTACTTTATTGGAAAGTGAACCTCCATCTTTAAAGAATATTTATAAGCTCTTTGAGGAAAATGTATTTTCTCTCATATAATTATAAAGAAAATCAATATCTCCTTTTATTATTTTGAAGTATAGTTGATTTACAATGTTGTATTAATTTCTGCCGTGGGTGTGTGTCCTCAGTCAAGTCCGACTCTTTGCGACCCTGTGGACTGTAGCCCACCAGCCTCCTCTGTCCATGGGACTTTCTAGGCGAGAACACTGGAGTGGGTTGCCATTTCCTTCTCCAAATTTCTGCTGTACAGCAACATGATTCATTTGTCCATACGTGCACATTCTTTTTCATATTCTTTCTCATTATGGTTTATCACAGGATAGTGAATACAGTTCCCTGCGCTGTACGGTAAGAGCTTGTTGTTCATCCACTCGGTATGCACTGGTTTGTACCTGCTCATCCAAAACTCCCAGTTCATCCCTTCCCCACGAATCGTCCCCTTTTAACACAGGTCTGTTCTCTATGTCTGTGACTCTGTTTCTGTTCTGTAGAAAAGTCGTGTCATATTTTAGATTCCACGCTTAAATGATATCAAATGGTATTTGTCTTTCTCTTTCTTTCTTCACTTTATGATAATCTCCAGGTCCAACCATCATGTTGCTGCAAATGGCATTATTTCACTCTTTTTCTGGCTGAGCAGTAGTGCATTGCGTATGTGCCGCATCTTTACGCACTCATCTGTCGATAGACATTCAGGTTGTTCCCATGTCTTGGCTATTGTGACTAGTGTTGTTATGGACATAGGGGTGTATGTTATACTGTTTTTTAAATTATACTGTTTTTGTCCAGACAGTTTTGTCCAGATATACGGCCAGGACTGGGGTTGGTGGATCACATGGGGATTCTATAGCTTCTTGAGGACCCTCCATTTGTACTTTTTTCCATTGTGGCTGTACCAACTTACATTCCCACCAACAGTGTAGGAAGGTTTTCCCTTTTCTCCACAGCCTCTCCAGCATTTGTTATTTGTAGACTTTAAAATTTTAATTTATTTTTATTTATTTTTGGCTATACCATACAGCACGCGGGATCTTAGTTCCCTGACCAGGGATCAAAACTGCACCTTCTGCATTGGAAGCTCAGAGTCAACCACTGGACCTTCAGAGAAGCTCATTTGTAGACTTTATAACGATGGCCATTCTGACTGGTGTGAGGCAGCACCTCATTGTAGTTTTGATTCACATTTCTCTAATAATTAGTGACTGTTGGGCCTCTTTTCAGTTGCCTGTTAGCCATCTGTATGTTTTCTTTGGAGAAATGTCTATTTAGGTACTCTGCCCAATTTTCGATTGAGTTGGAGTTTTTTTTGTTGTTGAGATGTATGAGCTGTTCGTATATTTTGGAGATTAAACCCTTGTTGGTCACGGTGTTTGCAAACACTTTCTTCCATCATGTAGATTGTCTTTTTATTTTGTTAACGGTTTCCTTTGCTATGCAAGGTTTGATTAGGTTCCATTTGTTTATTTTTTCTTCTATTTCTATTGCCTAAGAAAACACTGATATTATTTATGTCAGAGAATTTTTTACCTACATTCTCCTTTAGAAATTTTATGATGGCTTGTCTCATGTTTAAGTCTTTGTTTTGGGTTTATTTTTGTGCATAGTGTGAGGGTGTGTTCTAACTTAATTATTTATGTGCCGCCATCCAGCTTCATAAAACCACTTGCTGAACAGACTGTCTCTTCCCCACTGTATGTTTGGGCCTCCTGTGTTGAAGATTAACTTCCCACTGGTGGGTTCGCTGTGTTTCCCATCCGTGTGTTCGCTGTGTTTCCCGCCGGTGGGTTCGCTGTGTTTCCCATCCGCAGGTTCACTGTGTTTCCCGCCGGTGGGTTCACGTCCGGGTTCTCCGTTCTGCCCCATTGATCTGTGTCTCTGTTTTTGGGCCAATGGCATGCCATTTTGATTACTGTAGCTTTGTTGAATTGTTTGAAGTCTGGGAGGGTTATGCTTCCTGCTTTGTTCTTTTTCCTCAGCATTGCTTTGGCACTTCTGGGTCTTTTATGGTTCCATATGCATTTTAGGATTATTTGTTCTAGCTCTATGAAAAATGTTATTTGGGTAATTTGATAGGAATCACATTAAATCTGTAGATCGCTTTTGATAGCATGGCTCTTTCAACAATATTAATTTTTCCAGTCCAAAAATTACAGGATATCTCCATTTCTTTGAGTCAGGTTGAATTTCCTTTTTTCATATTTTATAGTTCTTAGCACATAAGTCTTTCACCTCCTTGGTCAGGCTTATTAGCAAATTTTTTTTGATGAATTTTTTAAAAAGTCTTTTTTACATTCCCCTTCTAATATTTCATTGCCAGTAAAGAAATTTAAGTGTAGGTTAAATTTATGTAGGTTAAACTATTTAGTACCTTGACTATTTCCTCTTTATTAACAATTTGGGAAAGTATTATAGAAAGAAGTGACTTGAGAGTCAAATTTTAGGTCCATGAAAAGTTGTGAGTTAAACCCAAAATGGCCAGGGTCGGGGGAAAGGCAGTATGGAAATTACTTTTTAAAATCAGTACGCTCATCAAGTTCTCACAATAAGCCTGTGAGGCTGGTTCAACTCTTCCCACCTTCGTCACACAGACGGAGAAATGGGGCCTCTCAGAGTTCACCTGTGGACCGAGATGCCGTCTGCCCGACCCCAGAGCCTGAGCAGAACTCTGCGTGGCCACTCTGCCCTCTCCTAATATCGTCCTTTAAGCCAGAGCACCACAGAGCAGTAACATAGGATACTAGAGGGAAGGAGCTGGACATTCAGACGGTGCACTTGAGATTTTGCAGGGCTTACATGGAAGCAGTCGAGTCAAGGGTATAGCCCTGGGTGTGTAGAGTCAAGCCAACAGCTGGAAGGACACACCCCACGGAACTAACTGGTTAGAACCAACATTCTGTCATGGGTTCTCTGTGTAGGTTAAAACAGTGTGGCAAATTGTGAGTGTATTTGAGGTTTTTGTCTTTTTCGCTAGCAGGCGTGCCCAGCAGAAGACGCGGCCCTCCCCGTTCCTGCAGCTGGCCTTTATTAGTGTTTACTGCTCACTGGTATAAGCTGTGCTACTTGGAATTGGATTAGGGAGAGATCTGGTCTAAATTAAAGCTGTAATAAATGAGCACTGTTTACATTTCCTCACACCCGCCCTTCTCCACACACACATCAAATTACTCTGGAAATGAAATGCAAAATAAAAACGAGGAAGGATTCTGTTTTTCATTAACGTGTAATTATAAATAGGGGCGGTGATGCTGGAGGATGCGACATTTCTCAGCGCTATTTACTACAAATGGAGTATTATTCCCACATCTTTACGAAGAGATGAATAACAGTGAGGACTTCGATGGATCTCCCCAGGCTCAAATCAAGACAGGGACGGAGCTGTGTTCCTTACTGTGGGCTCTGGGTGGGGGCCGCTTCCTGGTCTTTTCCAGCTTCTAGAAGTCACCTGCAGGCTTCGGCTCATGTCCACCTTCCGCCACCTTCAAAGTCAGCAAGCAAGCTGCGTCCTTCTTAAGTCATGTCTCCCTGACCTTCTCCACTCGCATCTGGCCTAGCTCATCTACTACCTGTTTCCATTTTTAAGGATGCCGTGCTTACACTGGCCCCATTCAGACAATCTTCCTATTTTAAGATAATGTAATTAGCAACCTGATCTATCTAATTCAGTTAATCTTCCTATTTTAAGATAATCTAATTAGCAACCTTAATTCTATCTGCAACCTTAATCCCCTTGGGCCAGGTTCCAGGGATTAGAATGTGGGCATCTCGGGGTGGGAGAGATGGGGCCCTGTTCTTTCTACCACATACCCCAACTCCAGGGATCCTCCTACACTCTGGGACCTAAAATCCATTGTTCCCACAACTCAGAACTTTCTGTCACCTTGCTTCACAGCATCATTTCCAACTTCTCTCAGCCAGAGTTCTACAATCAATTATTAAAATTGTGTCTTTCATATACTTTCCACGCCCTTGTCCCCATCCCTTGCTTCACTGTTCTTACCTGGCAAAACCTCAGAGAGTAGGATTAAATCCAGCTCTCTGCCTGCTCTGCGCCTGCATCCATGTGGCTACAGATCTGGCCAGAGGACACTACCAGTGGGACGGTCATGCTGCCCGCTGATCGTAGGACAACTCCCAGGCCGGTTCGTTCTCCTGCATGACAATTTCACACTTCTTGTCCTTCAACTCTCAGCCTGGCCTCCCCCATTGACACTTTCAGCTAATGACCTTTTTCACTGAGAAAATAGAGGCGATCAGAAGAGACCTTCGGCAAACCCCCGTCATCACATCTAAGCCTGGGTCTGCGTGTCCTCCGTCTTCCCTGCCGATGCCCCGTGGCCTTGGGTAGATCCAAGGCTGGCACCTCCTCTTGCGTCTGTACCCCGGCCCCCTTCCCCATCCTTCCGGGTAGCACAAACACAGGCCTGATTCCTCTTGTCCTAAAATTAAACAGCAAGCGAACCCTCTCTTGACCCCGCTGACCCTTCCAGCTACCATCCCATTCCTCTCTTACCCTTTAGGGCAAAACTCCTCAGGAGAGTTACCTGATTTGCTGTGTTCCATCCTTTCTTGAAATTCTCCCTTAACCTTCTGCAGTCACACTTTTGACCCCAGCCCCTAATCTCAGCTGTCCTTGTTGAGGTCACCGAATGACCACCGTTCTGGCAGATCCAAGGGTCCCTTTTTAGTCTTGGTTTTACTTTGCATATTAATTGTTTCCTTGCCCTTGAAGCACTTTCCTCACTTGACCTCCGAGGCTCTTCTTGTTCTCCACCTTCTTTATTGGCCACTCTTCAGCCTCCTTGGCTAGTTCCACCTGGATTAAAGGACTAGACCAGTCCTTGGGCCTCACGTCTTTTCTATCCGTACGCCCTTCTGAATGAGCTCAGCCACTCTCACAGCTTTAAATACATCTGTATAGTGTTGATGCTCAAATGTGTCTTTCCAAACCCAACATTCCCCCGGACTCCACACTCAGAGCCAGTGCATCCTGGACAAGGGCCCTTACGGCTCTGGCAGACATCCCCAAACCCGCCATGTTCAAAACCAGGCAATGATCTCCTCAGAGCCTGATCTCCCACAGTGTTTCGTGTTTCAGTCACAGCCGATCCGTCTCCTTGTTGCTTAGTCAGTGTGCAGTTGCAGTGTCTGAGGTCCTTCTCAACTCCCCTCTTTTTTTTTATCTATATCCCGACTACCTCAGATCCTTGACTTGACTTTCAAAGTATCTCCAGGCTCTGTGGAGTTCTCTCCAGCTCCACTGCTGGTGTCCTGGTCCAAGCCACCATCACCTGGCCTCAGGCATTATAAGAACCTCCTAACTGTTCTTCCTGCTTCCACCCCACCCCCACCCTTGCAACGCAGCAGCCAGAGTAATCCCTGCAAAACCCAAGTCAAAGTGTGTCTCCTGTCTACTCCATGGTTGCTCATTTTATTCAGGATAAAAGCCAAGGTCCTCAAAGGGCATGTGCTGTGCTGTGCTCAGTTGGGTCTGATTCTGTGCGATCCCCTGGACTGTAGCCCACCAGGCTCCTCTGTCCATGGGATTCTCCAGGCAAGAATACTGGAGTGGGTTACCATGCCCTCCTCCAGGGGATCTTCCCAACCCGGGGATCGAATCCAGGTTTCCCTCGTTGCAGGGGTATTCTTTACCTTCTGAGCCACCAGGGAAGCCCCCTTAAGGGGCATTCGTGGCGCTAGACACTCTGGTTCTCACTCGCCTCCGCGTCCTCCGACTGCTCTCTCCCCTGCACCCACACGGGCCTCCTCGCTGGGCTTCGGGTCTGCTCTCCCCCCTGCCTGGACCCCTGCTTCTGCCTCGCCCCCGCCTCACATGCTTGTATGACGTGTTCCCCTGTTAAAGCCCTTCCCCCAAGGAAACCTTTCTAGTCACTCAACTTAAAACCACAGGCCCTCATCCCTCCCTATTCTGCTTCCCCACCTGATTTTTTTCCCATGGGATTTATAGCCTTCAAAAAAAGACGCTAGAATGTGTTTACTTTGTATATTGTCTGCATTCACTAGCACCCAAGTACCAGGAGAGTCAGATATGGTCTATTTTTTCACTGCTCTATGCCCAGTGTTTGGTACGGAATAGCTGCTAGAAAATATTAGTTGGGTGTGAATGAATGTGCGGCTTGTTTTAAAAAGATCATTCTCAGTGAGAAGTTGGACTGTTGAAAAAATTCAGGGAATTTCAACCGATTATACACCTAAGCACATCCCTCCTTTTTTTTTTTTTAATTTAAAGGAATTGTAGTAAATATTACTCAATACCTGCAAAAGCCATTCTCCTCTCTCCGTCTCTTTCACGCTAAGACAATTCTGGTTTTGTTTGGGATGTGTGTCCCTGCCTCCAGGAGCGGAATTATCAAGGGTCTAAGCCAGTTCTGGCAATTCTAGAAACTCACTACAGGTGGCCGTGTGACGAAGTTACTGGATGTGACAAGGTTAGTTGGGGCACAGTTGGGGAAGATTCTGCTCTCTGATCAAATGAAAGCTCTCTTCAACCTCTTCTTGCCTGCTTTGAATCTCCAGATGCTTTGGGATATCAGGTTTGAAGCTATGGCAGCAATTTGTGACTGTGAGTTGACAAACATAAGAAAGGGAGCCCTCACCACGAGGACGGCAGAGCAGAGAGACACAAAGAGCCCGGGTCTCTGATGATGCTGTTGAGCCTTTGGACCAAATCCTGGAGCTACCTACTGTCAGTTCAGTTCAGTCGCTCAGTTGTGTCCAACTCTTTGCAACCCCATGGACTGCAGCATGCCAGGCTCCCTGTTCATCACCAACTCTACCCAAACCCGTGTCCATTGAGTCGGTGATGCCATCCAACCCTCTCATCCTCTGTCATCCCATTCTCCTCTTGCCTTCAGTCTTTCCCAACATCAGGGTCTTTTCCAGTGAGTCAGCTCTTCGCATCAGGTGGCCAAAGTATTGAAGCTTCAGCCTCAGCATCAGTCCTTCCAATGAACACCCAGGACTGATCTCCTTTAGGATGGACTGGTTGGATCTCCTTGCAGTCCAAGGGACTCTCAAGAGTCTTCTCCAACACCACAGTTCAAAAGCATCAATTCTTCGGCGCTCAGCTTTCTTTATAGTCCAACTCTCACATCCATACATGACTACTGAAAAACCAAAGCCTTGACTAGATGGACCTTTGTTAGCAAAGTAATGTCTCTGCTTTCAGACCTACTTTCAGACTTTCTGTTTTGTGGAATATATATATCTTTTTGCTTAAGCATCTACTTGTCAGGTGCTCTGCTGTTTTTAACCAAAAGCATGCCTAATAGATACAGACCTAGGTGAATCTTGGGGCGAACTGTGACATCAAGGAACACCATACCCAACTGAATGTATGCAGATTCACAGAGCTTCTCAAACCTCAGGGGGCATCGGAATCACCTGGCCAGCTTGTTAGGGTTCCGGTTCCAGGGCCATTCAGGGATTCCAATTCGGGAGCCCCAGGGTGGGCAGGGGACACTGGCCGTGGAGCCACAGAGAAGAGCCCCTCCGATTCCTACCAAGAAAAGACCTGCCTTTCAGCTGCAGAGTACAGTCAGCTGAAGACCTCTAGGAGCTGGCACCTGCAAGATCCACCTTCATTTTTGAGCCACAACCAGTGTAGCTTGGTGGGGGTCTAGGACATGGTCACTCCTACCCAGAGTGGGGCTCTCCTGGGCGGTCTTTGCTCTGAAGCTTCCCACTGGCTTGGCTGAGACTTGGCGGACCTGTGCCATGCTCTCAGCACTCTCTGCCCAATTCCGCTTCCTTCTCTCTCACTTTCCAGGTGCCAGGCAGGCACTGGGGTGTGAAGGCTCCATGCCCAGTGCCACAGCTTCTTCTTTCTGTCCCTCGCAGGCACTGCTGCTCAATAAACCTCTGTGCTCCTAATTCCTCCTTAGGAACTGCTTCCTGGAGGACCCAACTAACATAACAAACATTTGTAAGGAGTCCCCAGGGATGATTCTAATGCAGATGATCTGTGGTTCAAGTTTGGGAAGTGCTAGCATAGGACTTGGAGTAAGGAACAATCCTTACCCCAACTCAGGGGACGGTAAGAGACGTTGTTCCAGCCTCTTTACTCTTTGGGGATACTTCATTTTTCCCACTGGTACCTCTAGCATGAACTTTGGGCAAATGGGCCCAGCCGCAGTGCCGGAGAGCAAGCTCTGTGGAACAAACCATTCGCCACTGAGCCACTTTACAAAACTGGTACAAAACGGTGGTGTGTGTGAGTTCACCTTGTTCTGGGGTTGTGGCACCCGAACAAGTTGGCCGCGCCTTTACTTTTGATTCCCTGCAGCTAGAAGGCCCGTCCACGGCTCCAGTTTTCTTCTGGACACTCTTACTTCCCTCTTTGGGATAAGAGGCACTGGATAAGGGAACCGCACACCCTGGGGGCAGCAGATCACGGAGGCCCTCCAGAAAGAGGCGCCCCGCGTGGCAAATGCTGCTTTACCATATTCCCTGAACCAGATTCGCCTGAAGCTCACTTTCCAGGTGTCCACCTTTCAAAACTGACTTTTTACTGAAGTCCATCTTTGGGTTAGTGCTGAGGAACTGCAACTGACACATAAGCCTAAACTGAAATTTTCAAATGTTCATTGAATAGGACCAACCCCTCGCAAGTCAGCAAAGAAAAAGAGTAAATGGTTCCCCTGTTATTCTTGATATTCTAACCACATCGTAAAGTGCCACTTTGTAGAGTGAGTGGTTCAATACTGAGTTTGGATGAAGTGAAGTGAAAGTCACATGGCCGTGTCTGACTCTTTGCAATCCCATGGACTATACAGTCCCTGGAATTTTCCAGGCCAGAATACTGGAGTGGGTAGCCTTTCCCTTCCCCAAGGGATCTTTCCAACCCAGGGATCAACCCAGGTCTCCTGCATTGCAGGCAGATTCTTTACCAGCTGAGCCACCAGGGAAACCCAAGGACCAGGAGAGACTTACCCAAATTAGTCTGCACTCCCCGAGGAGGTGGATGGGCTCAGGGGCCGCTGCTCGTGCCAAAGCTCCAGCTCCTCATGGAGCCCAGTTGAAGGAAGGAAGTCCACTCTGGGTCGCTTCATTGGTCGCCATAACTGTCGACTAAAAAAAAAGATGTACAACTTGAGAGCTGTGAGTTCAGCTTCACTTGGGGCAACATGAGGCTCGCGGCCCAGGAGGCAGCATGAGTGCTCATTTCCCAGCTCTCCTGGTGTCGACGTCCCGTGATGGCAGCGAGGACGCGAAGCGCACGCATCCCTCTCTGGCCCTCCACCCACTGGGTAGCTAAAGCCAGGAGTCTTCCTCTCGTGAATCTCTTACCTTGCAGACCGAGCTCAGATGTGTCCCCCTACTCCCTGATGAGGTCTTCTTGTTGAGGCCTCGGTCACCCCTCCTCTGGACTCCCCTGGACTGTCACAAGGGCCCCCGGGCTTGCTGCCTTCTCATTCTTTCTCCACAGGGCTATCAGAGAGAGCTTTTAAAATCCTAAGTCATATCGGCTGTTTCCTAACTTCCAGCCTTTCAGTGACTCTGCCTGAAGGCTCCTCGGTGGGCCTGCAAGTCCTGGAGCAACCCGACCCCTTCCCCCTCTGCAGCCTCATCTCCCTGCTTCCTCCGCCTGGTTCAACGCGTTCCAGCCACTCTGGGCTTCTTGCAATTTTTTTTTTTTTCCCGAGCGGGCCAAGTTCTTTCTCATCCCTGCTTATAACTCTCTTCCATCTACTTCTCATCAGAGTCACCACCGCCTAAGTAAAAGTTCCCCTCACCGGCCCTGCCATCTATATTTGGTCTCTTCTAGAACTCAGTACTGATTCTTTATAGACGTGGCCATGTCTATTGCGCAGCGTATGTTTCTTCTGCTCTATTTTAAGCTCCAACATCAGACACAGGCAGGCTCACAACGCATTAAAAAATGAAGAGGCTTCACTTTATCATAGCTCAATCTTACTCTCACCAATTTTTCAAGAATTTTTTTATCCCTCTACCATGAAATAAAGGCTTTAATCTTAGCTCCTGATAATCTCTATTTTGCTGTATAAAACATTTTGGCTTTCTGGAACTACAGACGAGGTGAACAGTAAATAATTTTCATTGGTTCAAATAGACAATATCTTTCTTTAAAAAAAAATAGCTTCCCTGCTTTTGAGACACCTTTATTTAATTTTTAGAAATTTATTCATTTTGGCCATGCTGTGTCCCCGTTGTTGCATGGACTTTTGTGGACAGGGGGGCTTGATTATTCTTCACTGCAGTGGGTGGGCTTCTCATTTCGGTGGCTCCTCTTGTTGCAGAGTACAGGCTCTGGGGCCCAGGCTCCAGCAGCTGCAGAGGGAAGGCCCAGCAGTTGCGGCTCCCGGGCCCTGGAGCACAGGCTCAGTAGCTGTAGTGCACCGGCTTAGTGGCACCGTGGGATGCAGAATCATCCCAGAAGAGGAATCGAACCAACGTCCCCTTCACTGGCAGGTGGATTCTTTACCACTGGACCACGAGAGAAGTCTCTCAACTACGCATTTCTGTACAAAAAACATTTTGAAAAAATTCATAATCAGAAGGTGCTCGAAGGGTTTAAAAACAAAGCCTGTGACTATTTCCTCTAGACTCAGATTCTCAACAAAGCTATAAACTGTTCGGTGGCTCTCAAGCCCACCAAGACTCTGCACAGCCTGCCTCAGCTCAGCCAGCTCCTTAGAGTTAGCACCTACTAACTCAATAAACCCCTGTGCTCCTAATTCCTCCTGAGGGTCTGCTTCCTGGAGGACCCAGCTAACACAGGTCAGCACAGAGGTCAGAGCTGACATGTTCCCACAGCAGGGCTACATCTAGATTCTGTGCGGCAGACCTGTTCTAAAGCTGACTCTCCATCTTTCATGTTCCCACAGCAGGCCTACATCTAGATTCTGTGCGGCAGACCTGTTCTGAAGCTGACTCTCCATCTTTCAAGGCCATGTTTCCTCACTGGGGGTGGGGGAGAAGGAAGGAGTTGGCGTGGGCGGTTGTCGGTATAAGCGGATGAGGAAAAGGAGGGAAGGCGTCCAGGGATTCAAGAAGATTCAGCCACTAATCACCCCGTGAGGATTTGTCAGGAAAGCTGAACACCAGGAGAGAGAGAAATAATAAGGACTTTATTTAGGGGTATGACCTTTTGCAATTCGTGGATCTGGTTACGCAGCCTCTGTGAGGCTCCATGTCTGGTGTTAGAACCTGAAGCCTACAGCGGGTTGTTGGGAAGAGAAGAGGGAGATGATAAAGTGGCTCTTTATCAGGGCCCACCCCCATCCCACCCCCATGCCTTTGATCACAGAGCTCACCGTGCACCTGGTTCACGTGTCAGGAAAGTCAAAGAGCTCCAGGGGCAGGTGGAAACTCTGCAGGCCCAGCTGGGGCGCCAAACCAATCAGGGGTCCCTCTCGGAGCAAAAAAGCTCGTGATCTACGTCACCTGGTGCCTCTACACTCGCCCCCACCCCCCACAAAAGACCGGAGTTCCACCCCCTCCACATAAAAGCAAGACGGCCACTGTTTCCAAATCTTGGAAAAAATGTGTTTGTGGCCCACCCCCCCAAACATTTTGGGAAGAAAATTCTTGAAAAGGTAGTGCAGCATTGTCAAATTGACACTTATGAAGCCAGCACAGGGTATACATGCAAGAGTTATACCAGGGTGCTCCAGAGAAGCAGACCTAGTAGGGTATGTGGGTGGATGGATGGAGAGTTAGATAGACAGATAGCAAATAAAGAGTTGGTTCATGTGATCATGAAGTCTGACAAGCCCCAGGATTTGTCCTCCTGGAGACGCAGGAGAGACAATTATGTAGTTCCAGTCTGAAAGTTGGCAAGTTGGAGATCTAAGAAAATCTATTTCAGTCCAGATATGAACACAGCAGCAGACCAGTGTCCCAGCTTCAAGACAGTCAAGTAGAAGACATTTTCTCTTACTCAGCCTTTTTATTCTATTCGGACCTTCAACTGATTGGATGAAGACCACCCACATTAGGGAGTTCAGTTCAGTTCAGTCACTCAGTTGATTCCAACAGTTTGTGGCCTCATGAACTGCAGCACGCCAGACTTCCCTGTCCATCACCAACACCCAGAGTTTACTCAAACCCATATCCGTTGAATCGGCGATGCCATCCAACCATCTCATCCTCTGTCATCCCCTTCTCCTCCTATCTTCAATCTTTCCCAGCATCAGGGTCTTTTCCAATGAGTCAGTTCTTCCCATCAGGTGGCCAAAGTATTAGAGTTTCAGCTTCAGCATCAGTCCTTCCAATGAATATTCAGAGTTGATTTCATTTAGGACTGCTTTGATCTCCTTGCTGTTCAAGGGACTCTCAAGAGTCTTCTCCAACACCACAGTTCAAAAGCATCAATTCTTCAGCACTCAGCTTTCTTTATACTCCAACTCTCACATCCGTACATGACTACTGGGAAAACCACAGCCTTGACTAAATGGACTTTTGTCAGCAAAGTAATGTCTCTGCTTTTTAGTATGCTGTCTAGGTTGGTCATAGCTTTTCTTCCAATGAGCAAGCATCTTTTAATTTCATGGCTGCAGTCACTATCTGCAGTGATTTTGGAGCTCAGAAAAATAAAGTCTCTTACTGTTTTCACATCTATTTGCCATGAAGTGATGGGACCAGATACCATGATCTTAGTTTTCTGAATGTTGAATTTTAAGCCAGATTTTTCACCCTCCTCTTTCACTTTCATCCAGAGGCTCTTTAGTTCTTCACTTTCTGCCATAAGGGTGGTGTCATCTGCATACCTGAGGTTATTGATATTTCTCCCGGCAATCTTGATTCCAGCTTGTGCTTCTTCTAGCCCAGCGTTTCTCATGATGTATTCTGCACAGAAGTTAAATAAGCAGGGTGACAATATACAGCCTTGACATACTCCTTTCCCGATTTGGAACCAGTCATTGTTCCATGTCCAGTTCTAACTGTTGCTTCTTGACCTGAGTACAGATTTCTCAGGAGGTAGGTCAGGTGGTCTGGTATTCCCATCTCTTTCAGAATTTTCCACAGTTTGTTGTGAACTACATAGTCAAAGGCTTTGGCATAGTCAATAAAACAGAAGTAGATGCTTTTCTGGAACTCTCTTGCTTTTTCTACGATCCAATGGATGTTGGCAATTTGATCTCTGGTTCCTCTGCCTTTTCTAAATCCAGCTTTAACATCTGGAAGTTCTCGGTTCACATACTGTTGAAGCCTTGCTTGAAAAATTTTGAGCATTACTTTGCTAGCGTGTGAGATGAGTGCAATTGTGTGGTAGTTTGAACATTCTTTGGCATTGCTTTTCTTTGGGATTGGAATGAAAACAGACCTTTTCCAGTCCTGTGGCCACTGCTGAGTTTTCCAAATTTGCTGGCATATTGAGTGCAGCACTTTCACAGCATCATCTTCCAGGATTTGAAATAGCTCAACTGGAATTCCATCACCTCCACTAGCTTTGCTCATAGTGATGCTTCCTAAGGCCCACTTGACTTCGCATTCCAGGATGTCTGGCTCTAGGTGAGTGATAACACCATGTGGTTATCTGGGTCATGAAGATCTTTTTTGTACAGTTCTTCTGTGTATTCTTGCCACCTCTTCTTAGTATCTTCTGCTTCTGTTAGGTCCATTTCTGTCCTTTATTGTGCCCATATTTGCATCAAATATTCTCTTGGTATCTCTAATTTTCTTGAAGAGATCTCTAGTCATTCCCATTCTATTGTTTTCCTCTATTTCTTTGCATTGATCACTGAGGAAGGCTTTCTTATCTCTTCTTGCTATTCTTTGGAACTTTGCATTCAAATGGGTATATCTACTACCAGGGAAGAAATGTTCTCAAGTTCAATTTCCACAAGAGCCAGGCTAAGTGAACAGGGAAACACCATAATCTTCATTTAAAGGGAATCCATCATAAGAAGTATCTTATAATAGGTAAAAGTCTTGATGGAGTTAGTTTCAAAACTATGTGAAATGCCTCTGGTTTTATGGAAAGAATTCAAGATTTGGAGTTGGAAAACTTGGATTTAATTTCTGGCATTGCCACTTGTGAGCTCCATAACTTTGAAATGGAGAAGAAGTGTTATGGACCCTCAGATTCCTATGTGGAAGCCTTAACCCCAGTGTGATGATATTTGGAGATGGGGCTTATGTTAGATGGGGTTTAGATGAGGTCATGAAGGTGGGGCCCTTGTAATTCCTTATAAAGGATTAGTGCCCTTATAGGATACACCAAAGAGCTTGCTATAGCTCTCTCTCTCTTTTCCTTCCCCCTCCTTCTGTCTCTGCCACATGAGGACACACACAGAAAGACATCTGTTGTCTGCAAGCCGGAGAGAATCTCGCCAGAACTTAACCACGCGGACACCTTTATCTCAGACTTACAGCCTTCAGAAGTGTGAGAAAATAAATTTGTTGTTTAAGCCACCTAGTCTATGACATTTTGTTATGACAGCCCAAGCTGACTGGTACAGGCAGGCAATAAATTTCTCTGAGCTTTAGTTCCTGATTTGTAAAGTGGAGATAATTATACCTAAGCTATAGGGTTATTGAGAGAGTCAATAAAATGATATACAATAATAAGTTTTAATAAACTGCAAAAATAGTACAAATGCATGGTCTTGTTCCATGATGACTTATATAAAAGTAGTTAACATCTGTGGAGTACTTTGGAGATTATAATATACATTTAGACACTTTAATTTGGTGGTTAAAACAACTGTAGTAGGTACACAAAACAGAGAGTATGCTCATCTTGTTGTTGAGGAACTGGAAGCCACACTAGAAAACCAGATCTTCTGACACCCAACCCAGCAGTATTCCCACTGCTCTTGAAAGTTTCACTCAACTTTAACAAGACACTAAAAAAGTGTGATGAAGCCTGTACACAAACATAAGAACTATTCTCCCTGGCAACTGCCCACTATATCTCCTTCCATTCAGAGCTCATATGATGGGTGGTATTGATTTGTTTCTGGCACAAGTAAGAAGTGTAGGTACTCAGATTAAGAAAGAGGTGAGAGATTCCCAGACTTCATACAAAGTTCCCATAATCAAAACAGCACAGTACTGGCACAAAATCAGACATACAGATCAACTGAACAGAATACAGAGCCCAGTAATAAACCCATGCACTTACGGTAAGTTAATCTATAGCCAAGGAAGTAACCCTATAAATGGAGAAAAGACAGGCTTTTCAGTAAGTGCTGCTGAGAAAGCTGGACAGCTACATGTAAAAGAATAAAATTAGAACATTCTTTAAAACCATACACAAAATAAACTCAAAATGGATTAAAGACCTAAATGTAAGTTGCCCTTGTTCAATCGCTAAGTCATGTCTGACTCTTTGAGACCCCATGTACTGGAGCGTTGACCACACCAAAGCCTTTGGCTGTGTGGATCACCACAAACTGTGGAAAATTCTTCAAGAGATGGGAATACCAGACCACCTGACCTACCTCCTGAGAAATGTGTATGCAGGTCAAGAAGCAACAGGTAGAACCGGACATGGAACAACAAACTGATCCCAAATTGGGAAAGGAGTACGTCAAGGCTGTATATTGTCACCCTGCTTATTTAACCTATGTGCAGAGTACCTCATGCAAAATGCCAGGCTGGATGAAGCACAAGCTGGAATCAAGATTACTAGGAAAATATCAATAACCTCAGGTATGCAGATGACACCAGCCTTATGGCAGAAAGCAAAGAGGAACTGAACAGCCTCTGGATGAAAGTGAAAGAGGAGAGTAAAAAATCTGGCTTAAAACTCAACATTCCGATAACTAAGATCATGGTATCTGGTCCCATCACTTCATGGCAAATAGATGGGAAAACAGTGAAAACAGTGACAGACTTTATTTTCTTGGGCTCCAAGAAATTACGTCAGATGGGGACTGTGGCCATGAAGTTAAAAGATGCTTGCTCCTTAGATTTTCCAGTAGTCATGTATAGTAGTCATTTTCCAGAGTCAGACTATAAAGAAAGCTGAGCGCCGAAGAACTGATGCTTTCAAACTGTGGTGTTGGAGAAGACTCTTGAGAGTCCCTTAGACTGCAAGGAGATCCAACCAGTCCATCCTAAAGGAGATCAGTCTTGGGTGTTCATTGGAAGGACTGATGTTGAAGCTGAAACTACAATACTTTGGCCACCTGAAGTGAAGAGCTGACTCATATGAAAAGACCCTGATGCTGGGAAATATTGAGGGCAGGAGGAGAAGGGGACGACAGAGGATGAGATGGTCGGATGGCATCACTGACTCAATGGACATGAGTTTGGGTAAACTCCGGGGGTTGGTGACGGACAGGGAGGTGTGGCGTGCTGCAGTTTATGGGGTCGCAAAGAGTTGGACATGACTGAGTAACTGAACTGAACTGAACTGCTCCTTGGAAGAAAAGCTATGACCAACCTAGACACCATACTAAAAAGTAGAGACATTACTTGGCTGACAAAAGTCCATCTAGTCAAAAGCTATGGTTTTCCCAATAGTCATGTATGGATGCAAGAGTTGGACCATAAAGAAAGCTGAGCACTGAAGAACTGATTGTTTTGAACTGTGGTGTTTGAGAAGACTCTTGAGAGTCCCTTGTACTGCAAGGAGATCAAAGCATCAGTCCTAAAGGAAATTAACTCTGAATATTCATTGGAAGGACTGATGCTGAAGCTGAAACTCTAATACTTTGGCCACCTGATGGGAAGAACTGACTCACTGGAAAAGACCCTGATGCTGGGAAAGATTGAAGGCGGGAGGAGAAGGGGACGACAGAGGATGAGATGGTTGGATGGTATCACTGACTCAGTGAACATGAGACTGAGAAAGCTCCAGCTGGAAGTTGGTGATGGACAGGGAAGCCAGGTGTGTTATAGTCCATGGAGTCTCAAAGAGTCGGCCATGACTGAGCAACTGAACTGAGCTGAGCTGTACTGTAGCATGCCAGACTTCCCTTTCCTTCACTAATTTTTATTGTTGGTGTTTTTTTTTTTTTCCTTTTTCGTTCACTGATTCCTAAAATGTTGATGTTCACTCTTGCCATCTCCTATTTTACCACATTCAATTTACCTTGATTCACAGACCTATTATTCCAAGTTCCTATGAAATATTGTTCTTTGTATCATGGGTCTCTACCTTTACCACCAGACAAATCCAAAACTGGGCATCATTTCCACTTTGGCCCAGCCTCTTAATTCTTTCTGGAGCTATTTCCCTGCTCTTCTCCAGCATACTGGACACCTACTGACATGGGGGGCTCATCTTCCAGTGTCCTATCTTTTTGCCTTTTTATACTGTTCATGAGATTCTCAAGGAAAGAATACAGAAGTGGTTTGCCATTCCCTTCGCCAGTGAAATGTAAGACTGGATACTATAAAACTCCTAGAGTAAAGCAGGCAGAACATGCTTTGACAGAAATTGCAGTAATTTGGGGGGGTGGGGGTAGGGGACCTGTCTCCTAAAGTAAAGGAAATAAAATAAAAAAATATACAAATGAGACCTAATTAAACCTAAAAGCTTTTGGAGAGCTAAAGAAATCTTCAATAAAACAAAAAGACAATCTATTGAACAGGAGGAAATACTTGCAAATGACCAATAGGCGATTGATATCCAAAATATACAAATAGCTTATACAACTCAAAAAAAGAAACCCAAACAACCTGATTAAAAAATGGGCAGAAAACCTGAATATTTCTGTTTCCAAAGAAGGCATGTAAACAGTCAACAGACACATAAAAAGATGCTCAAAATCACTAATCATCAGGGAAATGCAGACCCACCATGAGACATCACCTCACACCTGTCAGAATGGCTACTATTAAAAACACAAGACATAACAAACGCTGTCTGGGATATGGAGAGAAGGAAACCCATGTATACTGTCGGTGAGAATGACTGGTGCAGTCATTACAGAAAGCAGTATGGAGGCTTCTTCAAACACAAAAATAGAACTATCATATATGACTCAGCAGTCCCACTCCTGGTATATATCTGAAAGAAAGCAAAAAGACCAGTTCTAAAAGATATACACATCCCAATGTTCACAGCTACATTATTTACAATTGCCAAGATATGGAAGCTACCTAAGTGTGTCCATCAACAGATGAACAGATAATAAGATATGGTATGTAAACAAACACACACGTGCGCATACACACACACACACACAGGAACACTACTCAGCCATAAAAAGTGAATTCTGCCGTTTGCAGCAACATGGATGGACTTGGAGGCCAAGACGCTAAGTGAGTGGAGAAGGTATGCAGCCACTGCAGTGTTCCCGCCTAGAGAGCCCCATGGGCAGAGCGGCCCAGCAGGCTGCAGTCCATGGGGTCACAAAGAGATGGACGTGGAATACCAGACCACCTGACCTGCCTCTTGAGAAACCTGTATGCAGGTCAGGAAGCAACAGCTAGAACTGGACATGGAACAACAGACTGGTTCCAAATAGGAAAAGGAGTACGTTAAGGCTGTACATTTTCCCCCTGCTTATTTAACTTCTATGCAGAGAACATCATGAGAAACGCTGGGCTGGGAGAAGCACAAGCTGGAATCAAGATTGCCGGGAGAAATCTCAATAACCTCAGATATGCAGATGACACCACCCTTATGGCAGAAAGTGAAGAGGAGCTAAAGAGCCTCTTGATGAAAGTGAAAGAGGAGAGTGAAAAGGTTAGCTTAAAGCTCAATACTCAGAAAACTATGATCATGGCATCTGGTCCCATCACTTCATGGCAGATAGATGGGGAAACAGTGGAAACAGTGGCTGACTTTATTTTTGGGGGCTCCAAAATCACTGCAGGTGGTGATTGCAGCCATGAAATTAAAAGATGTTTACTCCTTGGAAGGAAAGTTATGACCAACCTAGACAGCATATTGAAAAGCAGAGACATTACTTTGCCAACAAAGGTCCGTCTAGTCAAGGCTATGGTTTTTCCAGTGGTCATGTATGGATGTGAGAGTTGGACTGTGAAGAAGGCTGAGCACCGAAGAACTGATGCTTTTGAACTGTGGTGTTGGAGAAGACTCTTGAGAGTCCCTTGGACTGCAAGGAGATCCAACCAGTCCATTCTGAAGGAGATCAGTCCTGGGTGTTCACTGGAAGAACTGATGCTAAAGCTGAAAGTCCAATACTTTGGCCACCTGATGTGAAGAGTTGACTCATTGGAAAAGACCCTGATGCTGGGAGGGATTGGGGGCAAGAGGAGAAGGGGACGACAGAGGATGAGATGGCTGGATGGCATCACCAACTCGATGGACGTGAGTTTGAGTAAACTTTGGGAGTTGGTGATGGACAGGGAGGCCTGGCGGCTGCAGTTCATGGGGTCACAAAGAGTCAGACACGACTGAGCGACTGAACTGAACTGAACTGATCCTAAGAGTTAACCCTTCTTCTGGAAAATTCTTACTGCCCCTCAGGTCTCAGCACAACCATCTTCCGCAGACCACCACATTTCCTCTCCTCCCAGGCTAGTACAACCCCTTGTCACGTGCTTCCACTCCATCTGGCAATATTCTGCTTAAAGTTTCCTCCCACCAGGCTCCACAACACAGGGGTTGTGTCTGTGGGTTCACGGTGGGATCCAGCATGGAACTGGCCACATGGTGAGTACACAAGAACTGAATGAGCGAACAGCCCACTCTAAAAGGGAACACAGAATCAGACTGGACATGTGAAAGCCCAGGTAGGTCCTGTGAACTCTAATTTGACACATTTTCTTTCCCTAACAATAACTCTGCAGTAGAGAAGCTTGGCAGATCTACCTTGGCCACGTGATCAAAATTAACATTGCCAGTAATAAGACATATCAATACCATGTACCCCCTGATAAGATGCACTGAGAAAAGCACCTCATCGCTTCTGTGGTATTCTTATCAAAAAGTCATAACCTCAGTGCGAGCGTGAGAAAACATCAGACAAGCGCAACTTGAGGGCCATCCCACCAAATAAGTGACGACGGGCCTGGACTGTTCCAACGTGTCACAGTTATGAAAGACCAGGACTGAGCAACTGTCACAGGTCAGAGAGACCAGGGGACATGGCCACCATGTGCCACGTGGGGTCCTGCACTGGGTCCTGAGACAGTCCAAAGGACATTCGTAGGGAAACTGGAGACATTTGAATAATGCCTGTCGATTATATAATAATACTTTATTCATGCTAATTTGCTATGGATAATAGTGCTGTGTCTATGTAACATGTTAACATTAGGAGCAGTTAGGTAAAAGCTAAAGTTTCCCAGGTATTCAGAAGCCGAAAACCTTAAGCACCACGTTTAACACGCCTCCTCTTGCCTGAGCACCCGCACTCTCCCATTAGTGCCCGTGTAGGAAGCCCATCCCCTCTGTCCACCTGTCAAGGCCCCTTCCAGCCCGACTGCCCGTGGGAGCAGAATGAAGCGGGTTCCGGGGTCCCCAGCGCTCGTCTTATCTGTGTACTCACTCACCCAGTCTCCTGGGGACAAGGTCTTCGCCTCTTCCGCTTCTGCCAAAGGCATGGTCCCTCTCCGGCTTTATGTGGCTCAGAGGTCATGAAGGCCTTCCAGAATTTGCCCTTCCCAGGGCTGATGACTCCTTCTTCTCCCACGGCCTGGCCCTTGGATGAATATGTGTCCCATGGCACAGCTTCATCATGCGTTGTTAAGTCTTACCTTGCTCATCCCCTGTGATCCCAAACATCCCCTGTCCAGCCTGCTTTCAGTTGACTTTTCCAACCTTATTTCTCTTCCCCGTTCATGTTATACAAACTCGAGCCAAACAGGATGCCCATCACATAATCACCGTGGTCTTATCCAGCACCCAGCAAGGGATCTCACACACGGAAGGAAAGAACCCCAGTTTCCCTCCCAAGTCTTGGGCAGTGATGCTCTCCCAACTGGAAATCAGTGAAGACGTCTCCTTCGTCTCTTCGTACACATTTCCACCTCTGTTATTAAGACCTACTTCAAATACAGTCTGTCTGTTTTGGCTCTGTTGTAGGAGATGCTGTGGTATGCTGCCCAGATGCCCTCTGCCAGGCCTGTGCACCCATGCCCCAGCTTCCCTGAGGGTTGACTGCAAATAGCTCACAGATGCCTCCCTTGTCCTGAGAATAGACCTCAGCTGGCAGGATCCCCTTGTCCTTGGAAATGACTCCCCCAATCCAACCAGGGCAGCTGATAGACAGCTAACAACTGAATGATATGAAGTGCAAAGAGCCAACCCGCTTGTCTCAACGGGGAGAGACTGTGGAGCTGTGGATGCTACAGAGCTGCCATGAGTCAGGCCAAGGCTGCTGAGTTCGTGTCCTTGCGTGGCTTCTTCCGCTGTCTTATCTGCCTGCACACCCTCCCTTATAGGTTTCTCCTGAAGTACATTTCCTCAATAAAGCACTTTCATGAGAATTCCCATTTCAGGCCCACTTCTTGGAACCTGACCTAGAGCATACAGGAAACCACCAACATCCAGCTAAAGGTGGGCAGAGACGGTTATAACTTGTCTGCAACGTGTCATGGACAGCAGCTATTTCACAGGCATTATCTCGTTTAATCTTCTCAACAATCCTATGCCTTGGAATTGCTAATCGCTCTTCTGCAGAAAGCGTAACTGTAGAAAGGCTTAAAGTTAAAATCAGAGTCATGATTTCAACTCGTTTCTGTCCTCTCCACCACACTCAGCTGCTCACTCGCATAACCTCAACCCTCAGAGGAACTCAGTACCTGTTCCTGAGCAAATAAATGAGCCACAGCTAGGCTGCCTCAACTCCATTTATACAGTTTAGAGTAGCCTGTTGCTTTGTCCAACTTAAAGAAATTGGAGCCAGTACTGTGCTAAGCGTAGGGAGCTAAGAGTTGTAACCTGGGGGAAACTTTGTAAGACCCGTTCTTTCAGATTCCTTCCAGAGTTCCTCTGTCTTGGAGATAAAGATCTTCCTTTCTCCCAGGTATAGGGAGGACACCTCTCACATGAGGGTCTTATGACCTTCTTCAGGGGAAGGTCAAAGAGTTCTCATATTCCTTCAGCAGAAAATATTCAACCCACCAAGGTGCCATGTTTGGGGGTGGCATATCCTGAACATCCCCAGCGCCCCTTCCCTCACCAAAACCCTGTAAGAAGAGCTGTGCTGGGGAGAGAAGGGCAACGCATCTGCTTTGAAAGAACAGGGGACGGGTAGCTGCCTGGGACGAGGGCGGTGGGGGTGGGAGCAGGGGATCTTAGAAGAGCCTCGGGGGTCTCGAGGAACAAGGCAAGGGTCATCTAGCAAGCAGGCGAAAAGGGAGCGGAGGATGATCTCGGTCTCGGTCCGAGAGGACGTCGAGGGGCGGCATGGGTGTGAGAAAGCGCTCGGCGTGCTCGGGACGGCCGCAGGTGTGAGGCGTGGTGTGCAGGCGAGACCAGCGGGGAGACACACGGGAGAGGCAGCTGCGGGTCAGGAGCCCGCGACGGCCCGAGAAGGAGCGCGAATCCGGAGGGCCCCGCCCGCAGCAGCCCGGAAGCCCCCTCCGCGAAGGCGGGCTGGACGCAGCGCCCGGTGAGACCGGTGAGACCGTCTGAGATCGTGCAGGGAGAAGGAGGACGTGTCGGCTCCCGGCAAAGGCTCAGCCCAGCGCCCGCCCGCTCAACGGGACTGCTGGCAGACAGCGCCAGAAATAAATACCCAGCTGTAACAGAACCAAGGCACGGGTGTTTTTTCAAGTAAACAGCCTCACTTCACCTCACCTGAACTCACATGAATTCTCATTTTGTCCTGCTGGCTGGAAACTGCCGCAGGAATGCAGGAATTTACTGATAAGGTGTCTCAGTTGGAAGGAAAACTGAGCGGCATCCTCTTTGGTCCTTTATCATATGTTTTAAAACACGGGGGCTAGTTCTTAAGGGAAAACTCAAACTGGGTATGAATTTCAGCCCAAAGGGGTAAGAAAACTGTTGAAGGTTAGTTTCTGCATAAGCTGGCTGGAATCAATGTCCCAGCCCACATGCTGGAGTCCAAATATTCTTTAAGCAGGAAGTTTTTCGGTTCCTGATTTCTTACCTCCTTGAACATCAGGGGGCCCAACAGACTAGAGATTCTCATAAAAACGACGTATGCTTTTACATAGGCTTGAAGACACCAGAAAATACTGTCTCCCTTCAATGTCGTATGATGAAGAACCATTATTAACATTTCTAAAAAAGCCGTTTTGCCTGGCATGCAATTAATGAGTTGTATTCTCTAGTCACGTGGTTCTAAATTCTTTATTCCCAAAGGTCTGTGCGACGGTAAATGAACTCTGCTCATTAATCCTGGTGACCTGTCTGAGAAGAGATGGGGAATAATAAGAGGAACTGGAACGTTCCTTGTGAGTGAACTGAGAGCAGAGCGCAGGAAGACACTGCCTGGTGCAGCAGCTGGGACCCCAGCAAAGCCCGTGCCTGGGCCTTTCTGGCCTTCTCTCCCTGCACTGCGGTCCGTCCACAGCCAACCCGAGGCCGGCACAGCCCAGGGGCCCTGGGGAGTGCAGGCCCCTCCGTCCTCAGCCTAGTTCACTGCCTGCGGACAAAGCAGGAAGGTCTCGCTCCCCTCCCCTTTACTGTTCAAATAATTACCTGGGCCTCCAAAACCCCTGTGGATCATTAATCAGTTATGGACCCTGGACTTTCTCCCGGCAGGCTGTGAGCAGGAATGCCCAGTGGGACTCCAGGGCGCAGAGCCAGAAGAGGGAATTTGTTACAGGCACCCGCTGTCAGCAAGGTCTTGATTTCAGATCCCTAAACCTAAGGCAAGGCTCAGAAGCCACACAACCCAGGGGGCTGCAGGATTAGCTTTTCCTGGGAGCTGCTCGGTAATGATAAAGTTTAGATGGATAACCGCTGGAGGTAGAAAGAACATAGCCATTTCCTCTTTTGGAAAAGGAGCCCCAAACGAGTTACTCTACAAGCTAGTATACAAAAGGCCAATTCTCTTTTCTTTTTTCCTTCTTTTATTTATTTTTAATTTAAAAAAATTTTCTTTTTTTTTTTTTGGCTGCACTGTGCAGCTCGCAGGGTCTTAGCTCCCCGACCAGAGATCAAACCCTTGCCCTCCTTGGCAGTGAAAGCATGGAATCCTGGCAGCTCCTGGACTGCCAGGGGAATTCCCTAAGGCCACTTTTTCTTAAAAAAAAAAAAAGAAAGAAAGAAAGAAAATGCAGTCCTTGTCATGATAGTCTGTGTTATCCTAACTAGAATCTTAGACTTTGAGGTTTGAAAAAGTGCTTTCGAGGGCTTCCCTGGCAGTCTAGTGCCAAGAATTTACCTGCCAATGCAGTGGACACGGGTCCCATCCCTGGGTGCCACATGCTGTGGAGCAACTATGCCCACGCGCCACAACTCATGAGCCCAACGTGGCAACTCCCGGAGCCCACGTGCCTGGAGCCCACGTGCCTGCGTCCTGTGCTCTGCCACAAGGGAAGCCGTGACGAGAGGCCTGCACACTGCAACGAAGAGTAGCCCCACTCACTGCAACTGCAGGAAGCCCACATGCAGCAAGGACGACCCAGCGTGGCCAAAAACTAATAAACACATACGTGAATCTTGTTTTAAAAAATGCTTTCACGATGATTTCACTTAAACAGGCCATCTTACAGATGAGGAAACTGAGCTCAGCAAGTCCACACGACTTACTCAAGACCCTCCAGCGAGTCAGTGTCCCCAAAACTGGACGAGGAGCCTCCAGGTCCCGGCCTAGTCCCTCTGGGGTTGCAGGTAATATGCTGGCAAGAAGCAGAGAGCAAGGGAGTTACCGTGGCCCATCCTCCCCGAGCAGTTGTCATGCAATAATAATTCATTAACACATTGTTTTTATATGAAAATATACATGCTATTTTTTAAATTAAATTCTAAAGATTTAAAACAAGTCTCTTCGAGGAAATTCCACGCTTGTGGTAGTGTTTAAAGCTATGTTCCTGGGCCATGACCCTGGTGATACACCGTCAGTATGGAAGCCACATGTGGCTATGGAGCATCTGAAGTAGGGTTGATAAGAGTTGAGCTAGGCTGAAAGGGAAGACAGACTTCAAAGCCGTAGGTCCAAGAAATAATAAAGTTTCTCAATAACTTGCTGTGGTTACATGTTGAAACGATAATATTTTAGGTAAATTGGTTTAAATAAAGTACATTATTAGGGCTTCCCAGGTGGCTCAGTGGGGAAGAATCTGCCTGCCGATGCAGGAGACACAGAAGGCACAGTTTCAATCCCTGGGTCAGGAAGATCCCCTGCAGTTGGAAACGGCAACCCATTCCAGTATTCTTGCCTGGAGAATTCCATGGATAAGGTACATTATTATAAGTAATTTCACCTGCCTCTTTCTCTTTTAAAATTTATTTTGTTTTTTCATTTATCTTTGGTTGTGCTGGGTCTTCATTGCTGCATGTGAACTTTTTCTAGTTGCAGCTGAAGTGGGGGCTACTCTCCAGTTGCATGTGAGTTTCTCATCGTGGTGACTTCTCTTATTGCGGATCTCGGGCTCTTGAGCACGGGCGTCAGAGTCGCGGCACACGCCGACAGTCGCCCTGCAGCGTGGAGTCTTTCTGAACCGGGGATGGAGCCCATGTCCGCTGCACTGGCAGGTGTGTCCTTGACCACTGGACCACCAGGGAAGTCCTTTTCTTTTAGTGTGGCTTAATAAACTGGAAGTTGCATTTGGGCTTGCATTATCCCTCTGTTGGACAGTGGCCGGACTAGAGGGTGGCTATTAGGGCTGCTCAATAGCCGGCTTCTCTCCCTTTCAACACACGCAAAGAGTGCAGCTCCCTGACCCCAGTGAAATTAGGTGTGGTCATGTAGTTGGCTTTGGTCAATGACATGTGAGTAGAAAAGACACACGTTCTCCTGGGCAGTGCATGTAACTGCCCATGCGGGACACGCGAACGCCTTCCAAGGAGCTCGTGAACATGAATGTGGAGACTAACCGCCGTTAAGCTGCGGTGAGCAGACGCTCCACTGATTTGCCCAAGATCTGGAGTGTGAGCTCAAAATCAACTTTTTAGAAATACACAGTGAGATCTGGGGATCATTCACTCCTGTAACATCACCTAGTGCTAGGGAGTGAAAGTCGCTCAGTTGTGTCTGACTCTGCAGCCCTGTGGACTGTAACTCACCAGGTTCCTCTGTCCATGGAATTCTCGAGGCAAGAATACTGGAGTGGGTTGCCACTCCCTCCTCCAAGCATTACCTAACACATTCCTAAATATAACTTTCTGGTGTAAAGGTGTGCGGAGAATTACGCCCTGGCAGCATCTCCCAAACCTGCTTCACCACAGAACACTCTGAAGGTGTGATTTATTGACAGGAGACTAATTAGAGCTCATGCATACCCAGATTAGTGAAGACAGCAAAATCTAGAACACAAATCAGTTAATTGAGCCAAAGATCAAAATTTGACTTGTATGTTTTAGTCAATAAAACCAAAAGTTAATCACTTTTATGTTAAGAATGAACAAACCAAAATCATTTATTTTACTTTTAAAAATATATTTCATCAACATTTTTTATAAGAATAATATTTTGTGACTTTTTAAAACTTGGGTGCCTGCTCAGTCTCAGAAATACTATTGCTGATAAAGGATAACACCTCGTATGTTCTTAAATTTTGTCTTTACAACATTATGATCTGAAAAACGGTCACCTTTTCCAGAAAAGGAAGAACAATATGATCACTGTGCTCTGCTGTATTTGGGGGTTACTGAAACAGGCTTCTCCAAAATTCAATTATATCATCCTGAATAGCTCACTTCCTTCTTTTTTTTTTTAGAAAGCAAAGTCTGTGATTTTTCATTTTCATTTTGAAGGGTTTACTTTTTGCTTGTTTTAGACTGACACAATTTGCTAACCACCGAGCCTGCTTTTGGTTTAAAACTTTCTTTTTTTCAATCTCAGATCCTCAGAGAGCAGGGTTATATAAAAATACAGTGTATTTTTACATGCAATGAGAACTATTATTACAAATTATTTTTATTGAAATATAATTACTGCAATCTCTTAAAGTGGGTTTTAGTATATTCACAAGTCATGCCACCATCGTGACCAATTTCAGAATATTTTTATCACCCCACAAAAAACCCCATCCCCATGAGTAGCCACTCAGCACGTCCCTCTCCCCCCAGCTCCTGACCACCGCTAGTTAATTTTTGTCTCTATCTATTTGCTCTTTCTGGATATTTCTTACAAGTGAAATTATACATGATGTGGTCTTTAATAACCTGGAGAAGGAAATGGGAACCCACTCCAGTATTCTTGCCTGGAGAATCCCAGGGACAGAGGAACCTGGCAGGCTACAGTTCATGGGGTCACAGGAGTTGGACATGACTTATAGACTAAACCACCACCATCTTTAATAATGATTTTCATGTTGCGCTCACCAATTCACAGTCCTCAGATGGCTGCTGCCCCTCCAAGCCTTACGACTGTGTGGAAGGGAAAGAGAAAGAATGGCGGGCAAGGGGCTTCTCTTCAGGAGGCTGTGCCTTTTCTTCAGGAGGTGACACAGTCAGGGCTGCCCCCTCAAGAGCTTCTGCCTGTATCTCACTGACCCGAAATGTGTTGTGTGTCCCACTTGCCATAACAGAGGATGAAAAGAAACATTTCAGCTTTTGCCACCTTTGCAGTTGAGACAGGTAAGGGAGACGGGGGTTAGAGTTTGAGTTTGAGTAAGCCAGCCTACAGTGTCTGCCGTGATCCTTCTTTTGTGGGGCTTCAGCTACTTATACTACTCTTGGTCTGGTCTGTACAATCCCCACAGTGCCGCCTCCTCCTGTGCTCAAATGAGGTATCTGATTAGATCCTGTGAAACCTCACGATTATACTCTTGGGAGTGGTAGCTTTCCCAGCTTCCTTGTTCAACACCTCTGCATTCCTCCCTTGGTAAATATCCTAATGCCAGCTGGTTTTCATCCAGGTGTGTAGCTGTATTAATCTTAGGTGATCAAAATTACACAAAGAAATAAATGCTTGCTTTCTATTATACATTAGAGACAGTAGCTAATATTAATCTGGTCTGATTTTTCACTAGCCTTGTACTTTTAAATCTATTCTTGGTTCAAGCTCATTTTTCCTCAGGAAAAAAAATCCTTTTTTCTTTATATGAGGCTACTAATGTCTAAAATACTAATTGTACCTGATCACACTTAAATATTTTATTCTCAGTTTAACTCCTCATGATTTGACTTCCTAATGTGTACCAATATAGCCCATGTTAAAGCCCTGATATTAACAGGGCAGAAAAGAGTTTCTTTGTACTCCTTCCCTAGAGAAGTGGGAATCTCTAGTTAGATAAGCAAGGAAAACCATTTTAAGTGTTCCTTCCCTAAATAAAAAATTTGCTTTAAAATAATTTGCTGTGTCTTATCTAGTAGAACTACAAGTTGTATAACAACTTATTTGTAAAAGTAGTACCACACTTTCAACAAGGGATTGGACAAATAAGAACCTACAAATTCAAACAATCTGTGTGTTAAAGCCAATAGTAAACAAAGGCTAAGAAGGAAAGGCGAAGTCAAATATAATCATGTCAAATATGTATGGCAGTGTTATTCTTTCGATTTAGTGAGATGCAGGAAAATATAGGGAAAGAAGAAATGGACTCATATTTCAATCTCGAACACAAACCTCGTGCACATTTATATCTGAGCGTCCCATCAGCTCCACATAACAGCATCATCTGCAGCGTGCCTGTCCTCACCTAATTCCCGCAGCAGCATCATGCCCCTCTGAACTTCCAGGCGGCCTACAACAGATACACTGATGGTCGTGCTGCACACACAGGGCTTCAGCACGTCCTGCAGAGGCCTCTGAAGCTTCCGTCCAAGCCGGCTGGCAGTCACCTGTTGCTCTGTGTCTTCTCGTCCTTCGCGTCTCTGGCCAGAGTGCAGACATGATGGATGGAACCGGGCCTCTATCTTGGACCACAAGGTGCCCTCGAGACTAGAGGTCACACATGGTGGACCTATCAGACCCAAGCAACCCTGGGTCAAGGGGGACTTCCTGGAGCCATACCTGCCCTGGACTCCCCACCTCCAGGCGTTTATGTGATAAAAAAGGCAACTTCAGTCGTATCTATGTCACTGTTGTTCTGTGCATGCACTCCGCCAAGCCTGCAGAGACACACTCAAGGAGCAGTTAGAATATGTAACGCTTCCTCTGTATTTTCATGTCCCCTTCATGGGTGATCTGGCTCTCCTCCATTCCCATTGCCTCTACAGGAAAGGGTGACAGAGCCTCTGGAACCTGGCAAGATGGAGAAAAGGTGCCCCCGGTTGCTCAGGAGCCCTGTAGGGAGAAGACAGGGGAGCATGGGCTATGAGACCCATGTATCCTGACACCCCACTCCAGGTCAAAGCCCCAGATGGTCAGGATACACCGGAAGAAGAGAGGGAAAGCCCCAGCCTGAGAGGTAAGCTGGTGGGCACGCAGAGTGATGGGGCTGGGCTGGGCTGGGCAGGGGCTAGGGCGGGGCCAGCCCCAAGTCCCCCCAGGGCCCCAACTCCTTGCTGTGCTTTGAGTGTGGACTGTGCTGGGCTCACAGCGTGGTTTTGGGATGGGTGCTGCCCAGACCTGCCCCTACAGGAGTATCAGGCCACACAGCAGGGGAGTTACCCATGTCCAGGGACCCAGGCAGGCCCCCCAGGGGTCATCGGCACAGAGAGCCCTTCCCCATGCCCTCCCACTCTACAGCTCCAACCAATGAGGAGCCAGCCTAGATCAGAGGCCCTTGTCCCCCTCCAACAAGAGGCCTCAGAAAATCTCCATCTACCAGCTGCCATTTTTGAGAGAAACGGGAGGTAAGAAAGCTTCCCTGAAAAGAAATCTTATCCCAAGACCCAAATCAAATGAGTTCACCCTAAAGGGGACTGCTAAGAGAGACGGAAATGCTACCCACAGGAGCTCGCTCAGCCTCATTCACAACCTCCTCTATCCCTGTTACCCCAGGGGACCCTGTTGAAGAAAGTTAAATTTACGGAAGCTGCCTTTTCTCTGCACTTCTGAAGGTAGCCTGGGTGAACACTGGCCCCTGATGACCCTTTCAAGGTCATCAACATCAACAGCGGCGGATTGTTAAAGATGAGGTGTCTGTGTATCTGCTGCCAAGGCTGTGATAGGAAGGTGTGGGCCTTAAATAACATTAGGTCTTGAAGCGCTTTGCTAAAACAATAGCATTTACCGAGAATAAGAGTACAGTTTTTCGTGGCCTTAATGTGAATTTGTAAGTGGAGATTGTTTCTACTTGGAATCAAAACAACAAAAAAATGTACTCACCTCATTGTCATTGTGGATACATCTGTGGTCCAGTCGTGACATCTGGAACCTGTTGGATCCAGTTCTCTTTACAAACAAAAAGAATTCTAATATTAATTCTGTTTTTTGAAGACATGGATATTTACTTTACACTGGGGCTGTTTGATATAAAATGTTCAGAGTGTTAGGATAAAAACAGATTTGTCTAATTTGTAGCTTGAAACAAAAGCTTTTGTGATACTGGATTCTGGAGAAATTTTGTTTTTACTTGTCAGGCTTTTGCAGAAATGCCCATTAAACATTTGGACAATCTGTTAACAAAGTAGCATTCCTTTTAAACAATAGTGAGATGTCAATAAAACTCAAATGATTTTTGGCTTAAAACATAGCCAAACAATCTTTTGTTCATTTTTTAAATTGTTTTCAATTAAATAGAATTTTTTTAAAGTTCCTTAAGGGAACACTTGTGATTTGGTATCATGTGTGCTTAAAATTGGGTTAAACTTTCCTATGAGATTAATATTGAATGCACGCATGCTCAGTCACTTCAATTGTGCCCAACTCTTTGCAAACCTATGGACTGTAGCCTGCCAGGCTCCTCTATCCATGGAATTCTCCAGGCAAGAATATTGGAGTGTGTTGCCAAGTCAACCTCCAGGGGATCTTTCCAACCCAGGGATCGAACCCTCATCTCCTGTGTCTCCTGCATTGCAGGCAGATTCTTTACCCACTGAGCCACCTGGGAAGCCCGAGATTAATATTATTCTGGAGTTAAAAGTCGAAATTCAAATTGAACACTGTTTAATGAAGGCCAAAGTGTCTCTAATGTTAAAGTTTATTTGTAGCATACCCTTAGAAAAAAGAAGGAAATTAAGAAACTTGTACTAAGCGGCCAAATACATTTTTCCCTGATTGCCTCTTATGAACTTATTTCTTTTCAAATTCTGAAAGTAATTTCATGGCCTGTGTAGGAAATTTGAAAGATTAGTATGATGATAATAGATCCATAATACTACCTGTTAGACCATAATACAACAACTGTTTTTATATTAGTTTATGTCGCTTTGTTCTTCTGTCAACTTGCTATATTTTAAATTAATCAAACCAGCAATCTGGAACTGCATTTTGCTAATCTGATGGATAATATATCACCATGTCTTTGTTTTTATCTACTTTTGGAAGTGTTAAAAATATTAACTAGAAAAGAGTAGCAACCAACCAATCAAACAGTTACTCAAAAAGGATTAAGGGGACTCTTCATCCTCTGTGGCCAATACTATAGGAAGTAAGTACACAGCTGATTTCTGCCTTGAGGGATGTGCACGAAGAGACAAACATGCATGAAACCATTAAGAAACGAAAGAGGGCATTTAATACGGTAATAGTTATTATCTTAGTGATTATTAATTGGGACTGTGTAAGTGAGTCTAAGGCTCAATCAGGCTCTCTGATTTCAAGCAACAGAAACCCCCTGAAGGAGACTTACTGGAAAGATGCTGAGCTCTATCACAGAATGTCAGGCACTGGAATCAGGAACCACTGACTCCTGAGCTCTTAATTCATATTCTAATGGGAGAGAACCTCATTGATCCAGGTTAGGTCAATGTTTGTTCCGATACAACCAGTCATGGCTAGAAGAACCCAGGTGGCATCTCGAGTTACCCAGAGGGCAGTCATGGTCGACACCTACATTATAGCCATCCCCTAGAACTCCCTTCTGGTATCAAGCGGGAATGTGCCTGAGCCCAGAGGAAGAATCATGACTAGTTCAGGCTGATTACTATAAATGCATTCCCCTTTGGCCAGATACACACTTACCTACACTCCCTTTGAACTGGAAGTGCATACATCACATAGTTCTGGCCAATAAGGTATAAAAGGAAGTCTACTAGCAAAGATTTTCTTCCCAAATAAAAGAGAGATGTAAAAAGAGATTTCTTTTCTTCCTTCCATGAGGATAAGTCAGGCTTTCCAGTACTAACCAAAGTGACTCAGAGGTACTGGCTTAGAGCCCTGACGTCGTGAGCCTCAATACTGGCCCTAGCATTGCTTACCTCCAGACCTTATATTTATCAGGTGTTTTTTCTTAATTAGTATTACTTAATCACTTTTTACCAGGCACTTTTTTTTAACCTGTATCCCAAAAGCATCCAAAACAGTGGGCATCGCTCTGGAGCTGTGGGAAGAAGAGTTTCTCTTGGAAGGGTATGAAAACAAGAAGCAACATATTGCCTTATCTGGGGTGTTTTCTTTGTGGGCCGGGTGTGGTGTTAAGTACCAGATGCCTATCCGTTCACCTACATTCTTCTTCCACTGACCCTCTCAGGTAAAACAGCATTTCCCCCGTTCACAGACAAGAAAACACAGCTCCAGAGAGGGGAACAGCTGCCATCCCTCCTCACCACGAAGCATGGGAGACAATGCAAAGCCAGTGTAAATCCGAAGACTTGCTATACTCTTTCCCCACCTTCAGGGGTTTTGCCACTCAATACTGCACATTACGCAACTTGGGCTCTGAAACGTCTGTGAGAGAAGGAAGATAAAGGTGGGACAGACAGAAAATTTCACAGAGAAGGGGAGACTTGACTGACCTTCAGGAGCAGGCAGAATTCAGGGAGGAAATGCCCAGCTGGAAGGGTGTTCTAAAAGGCAGGAACACAAAAGGCAGAATGAGAAGGGGAGGTCGGCGAGACAGTCTGATTAGGGCAATGCCGGCGGGGTGACGCAGTGAAGGCAACTAAGAGCCAGGCTGAAAGGCAGAATTTAATGTGATGAAGCTGGAGCCAGGAAATGCTGGAGGGCTTGTGCGCAGCGCGAGAGAGCAATACTCTGACAGCAGAGTCTGATGCAGATTTATGTGACGTGCATCCCAGTCATGGAGCTATCAGACTCATCCAGGCACAAGAAGAAGAGAACGTGACCTGGCTTTTATTTTAACCCACGGTATGTCCTATGGCCTAAAAGAAAGTGGTATGAACAGAAACGAAGCTCTGTTAGAGAATCAGAATAAAGGACAACAGACAGAACTTGTTGACTGACCAGATATGGAAATGACAAAAGAATGCTTCCCTCAACTGTCTTTCTCTCTCCTTTTTTGAAGCATGCGTATTCTCTTCTTTACTATGTCTTTTCTTTCTTTATTTTCTGATTTTCCTTCGACTTGTGTTCTCCCTTTCACTTCCTTTTCCTTGTCTAGGCTGGCTGAAATGCTAGCGGCAGCTACGAAGTACAAAATGTTTACCAAATAGAGAAAAGAGGGGAGACTTCAGGTGAGTAAATACAACATTCACAGGATCAGCATTTAGAGCCTAGCAGGATGGGCTCAGAAAACAATTTGATTAACACAAAGAAAAGACAGATTTTTTTTTTCGTCAGTTCCACAGAGGACACAGGGAAAATCCTTAGTAGGGAAAAGGAAACAGCTTGTCCTTTTTAGGGTGATCAGAGATTCATTTATGTTTGTGTTAATCAAGTTGTTTTCTGAGCCCATCCTGTTAGGCTCTAAATGCTGATCCTGTGAATGTTGTAGTTATTCATCTGAAGTCTCACCTCTTTTCTCTACAGGGATTCTTTCTCTAAACAGAGGGGATCAGCGGCAAGAACAGAACTTCAAAAGTTGTTGGATCTTAGCACTGTTGCCCTGAGCAGATCTCTCAGGGTTTTTAGGCACTTTCTTTGACAGTGAGGGGCTATTTGATTTAAAAGAGTTCTTATTGGTTTTTTAGGAGGATGTCTAGGAAGGGGTTGATGTTCAAAGGTTCAACAGTCGATCTTTACACCAGAGATTTCCTTTCCTCTCATTTGTGGCTTACATCTCTTCAATTTAGGGAAAGAAATTCTTGGTAATGAAGGTAAGTAATTCATCACCTTGGATTAGAACTTTAAAGAGGTGCTCGCTTCGGCAGCACATATACTAAAATTGGAACGATACAGAGAAGATTAGCATGGCCCCTGCTCAAGGATGACACGTAAATTTGTGAAGCGTTCCATATTTTTAATTGATATCTATAGGATATTTCATCCCAAAACAATGAATTTCACCTTTTTCTCAAGTGCACCTGGAACCTTCTCCAGGATAGATCACATCCTGGGCCATAAAGCTAGTCTTGGTAAATTCAAAAAAATAGAAATCATTCCAAGCATCTTTTCTGACCACAATGCAGTAAGATTAGATCTCAATTACAGGAGAAAAACTATTAAAAATTCCAACATATGGAGGCTGAACAACACGCTGCTGAATAACCAACAAATCACAGAAGAAATCAAAAAAGAAATCAAAATTTGCATAGAAACGAATGAAAAGGAAAACACAACAACCCAAAACCTGTGGGACACTGTAAAAGCAGTGCTAAGGGGAAAGTTCATAGCAATACAGGCACACCTCAAGAAACAAGAAAAAAGTCAAATAAATAACCTAACTCTACACCTAAAGCAACTAGAGAAGGAAGAAATGAAGAACCCCAGGGTTAGTAGAAGGAAAGAAATCTTAAAAATTAGAGCAGAAATAAATGCAAAAGAAACAAAAGAGACCATAGCAAAAATCAACAAAACCAAAAGCTGGTTCTTTGAAAGGATAAATAAAATTGACAAACCATTAGCCAGACTCATCAAGAAACAAAGGGAGAAAAATCAAATCAATAAAATTAGAAACGAAAATGGAGAGATCACAACAGACAACACAGAAATACAAAGGATCATAAGAGACTACTATCAACAATTATATGCCAATAAAATGGACAACGTGGAAGAAATGGACAAATTCTTAGAAAAGTACAACTTTCCAAAACTCGACCCGGAAGAAATAGAAAATCTTAACAGACCCATCACAAGCATGGAAATTGAAACTGTAATCAAAAATCTTCCAGCAAACAAAAGCCCAGGTCCAGACGGCTTCACAGCTGAATTCTACCAAAAATTTAGAGAAGAGCTAACACCTATCCTGCTCAAACTCTTCCAGAAAATTGCAGAGGAAGGTAAACTTCCAAACTCATTCTATGAGGCCACCATCACCCTAATACCAAAACCTGACAAAAATCCCACAAAAAAAGAAAACTACAGGCCAATATCACTGAGGAACATAGATGCAAAAATCCTTAACAAAATTCTAGCAATCAGAATCCAACAACACATTAAAAAGATGATACACCATGACCAAGTGGGCTTTATCCCAAGGATGCAAGGATTCTTCAATATCCGCAAATCAATCAATGTAATACACCACATTAACAAATTGAAAAATAAAAACCATATGATTATCTCAATAGATGCAGAGAAAGCCTTTGACAAAATTCAACACCCATTTATGATAAAAACTCTCCAGAAAGCAGGAATAGAAGGAACATACCTCAACATAATAAAAGCTATATATGACAAACCCACAGCAAACATTATCCTCAATGGTGAAAAATTGAAAGCATTTCCTCTAAAGTCAGGAACAAGACAAGGGTGCCCACTTTCACCATTACTATTCAACATAGTTTTGGAAGTTTTGGCCACAGCAATCAGAGCAGAAAAAGAACTAAAAGGAATCCAAATTGGAAAAGAAGAAGTAAAACTCTCACTATTTGCAGATGACATGATCCTCTACATAGAAAACCCTAAAGACTCCACCAGAAAATTACTAGAACTAATCAATGACTATAGTAAAGTTGCAGGATATAAAATCAACACACAGAAATCCCTTGCATTCCTATACACTAATAATGAGAAAACAGAAAGAGAAATTAAGGAAACAATTCCATTCACCATTGCAACGGAAAGAATAAAATACTTAGGAATATATCTACCTAAAGAAACTAAAGACCTATATATAGAAAACTATAAAACACTGGTGAAAGAAATCAAAGAGGACACTAATAGATGGAGAAATATACCATGTTCATGGATTGGAAGAATCAAATAGTGAAAATGAGTATACTACCCAAAGCAATCTATAGATTCAATGCAATCCCTATCAAGCTACCAACGGTATTCTTCACAGAGCTAGAACAAATAATTTCACAATTTGTATGGAAATACAAAAAACCTTGAATAGCCAAAGCGATCTTGAGAAAGAAGAATGGAACTGGAGGAATCAACCTACCTGACTTCAGGCTCTACTACAAACCCATAGTACAAGACAGTATGGTATTGGCACAAAGACAGAAATATAGATCAATGGAACAAAATAGAAAGCCCAGAGATAAATCCACGCACATATGGACACCTTATCTTTGACAAAGGAGGCAAGAATATACAATGGATTAAAGACAATCTCTTTAACAAGTGGTGCTGGGAAATCTGGTCAACCACTTGTAAAAGAATGAAACTAGAACACGTTCTAACACCACGCACAAAAATAAACTCGAAATGGATTAAAGATCTAAACGTAAGACCAGAAACTATAAAACTCCTAGAGGAGAACATAGGCAAAACACTCTCTGACATACATCACAGCAGGATCCTCTATGACCCACCTCCCAGAATATTGGAAATAGAAGCAAAAATAAACAAATGGGACCTAATTAACCTTAAAAGCTTCTGCACATCAAAGGAAACTATTAGCAAGGTGAAAAGACAGCCTTCAGAATGGGAGAAAATAATAGCAAATGAAGCAACTGACAAACAACTAATCTCAAAAACATACAAGCAACTCCTACAGCTCAACTCCAGAAAAATAAATGACCCAATCAAAAAATGGGCCAAAGAACTAAACAGACATTTCTCCAAAGAAGACATACAGATGGCTAACAAACACATGAAAAGATGCTCAACATCACTCATTATCAGAGAAATGCAAATCAAAACCACTATGAGGTACCATTTCACACCAGTCAGAATGGCTGCAATCCAAAAGTCTACAAATAATAAGTGCTGGAGAGGGTGTGGAGAAAAGGGAACCCTCTTGCACTGTTGGTGGGAATGCAAACTAGTACAGCCACTATGGAGAACAGTGTGGAGATTCCTTAAAAAACTGGAAATAGAACTGCCTTATGATCCAGCAATCCCACTGCTGGGCATACACACTGAGGAAACCAGAAGGGAAAGAGACACGTGTACCCCAATGTTCATCGCAGCACTGTTTATAATAGCCAGGACATGGAAGCAACCCAGATGTCCATCAGCAGATGAATGGATAAGAAAGCTGTGGTACATATACACAATGGAGTATTACTCAGCCATTAAAAAGAATACATTTGAATCAGTTCTAATGAGGTGGATGAAACTGGAGCCTATTATACAGAGTGAAGTAAGCCAGAAGGAAAAACACCAATACAGTATACTAACGCATATATATGGAATTTAGAAAGATGGTAACAATAACCCTGTGTACGAGACAGCAAAAGAGACACTGATGTATAGAACAGTCTTATGGACTCTGTGGGAGAGGGAGAGGGTGGGGAGATTTGGGAGAATGGCATTGAAACATGTAAAATATCATGTATGAAACGAGATGCCAGTCCAGGTTCGATGCATGATACTAGATGCTTGGGGCTAGTGCACTGGGATGACCCAGAGGGATGGTATGGGGAGGGAGGAGGGAGGAGGGTTCAGGATGGGGAACACATGTATACCTGTGGTGGATTCATTTTGATATTTGGCAAAACTAATACAATTATGTAAAGTTTAAAAATAAAATAAAATTTAAAAAAAAAAGAACTTTAAAGAGGTACCAACACCACTGTACCCTTCGCCAAAGGGGCTAAGGAAGTCAGACTCCCATGAGACAACATACAAAAGACAAGCAACTCAAAAGAAAAGTGGCCAAAGGCTAAGAACAGGCCGGAAGAAGAACCTGAACAGTCAACAGACAGCAAAAAGAGGCTCGATTCCATCAGCAATCAGGGAAATGAAAAGTAAAATGAAAATTAGATGCTGTTTCTTGCCTACTGGGCTGGCAAATTCAAGTGTAATAATATCAATATTAGGTAAGTGAGCACACAAACTGATAGCTGTAAACTGGTATATAATGGTACAGCACTTATGGGCAGTTTCCTACTCTCTACTAAAGTTTGAAAGTGCATATCCCATGACCCGGTAGTTACACTTGCTGGTGTTCACTGCAGAAAAACACTCACGTGGCTCTGATTAGACAGGGCTCACCGTCTCTATTTGTAGCAATGAAACAGTGAAACCAACCTAAAGGTCCATTTAGCAGGAAATAGCTAAGAACTATGACATATCCATAATATGCGAGATTATGCCACAGTTAAAAGGCATTAGGTACTGATATTGTTAGGTGCTGATATTCGGAGAAGGCAATGGCACCCCACTCCAGTACTCTTGCCTAGAAAATCCATGGACGGAGGAGCCCGGTAGGCTGCAGTTCATGGCGTCACTAAGAGTCAGACAAGACTGAGCGACTTCACTTTCACTTTTTACTTTCATGCATTGGTGAAGGAAATGGCAACCCACTCCAGTATTCTTGCCTGGAGAATCCCAGGGACAGAGGAGCCTAATGGGCTGCCGTCTATGGGGTCGCACAGAGTTGGACACGACTGAAGCGACTTAGCAGCAGCAGGTACTGATATTAGAAGTCTCTTAATCATATTGTTAAAGGAAGAAAACCAAGTTTCAAGATGTATACAGTATGATATCATTTATGTTAAAAACATACAACAAAGTATTATATATAAATATATATAATCTACAGTGTGTTAAAAAGCAGAGACATCAGTTTGCTGACAAAGGTCTGTATAGTCAAAGCTATGGTTTTTCCAGTGGTCATGTATGGATGTGAGAGCTGGACCATAAGCAAGGCTGAGTACTGAAGAATTGATGCTTTTGAACTGTGGTGCTGGAGAAGACTCTTGAGAGTCCCTTGGACAGCAAGCAGATAGTCAATCCTAAAAGAAATCAACCCTGAACATTCATTGGAAGGACTGATGCTGAAGCTGAAGCTCCAGTACTTTGGCCACCTGATGTGAAGAGCTGACTCATTGGAAAAGACCCTGATGCTAGGAAAGATTGAAGGCAAAAGGAGAAGGGGGTGGCAGAGGAAGAGATAGTTAGATAGCATCATCAACTCAATGGACATGAATTTGAGCAAGCTCCAGGAGATAGTGAAGGACAGGGAAGCCTGGCGCGCTGCAGTCCCTGGGGTCACAGAGTTGGACATAACTCAGCAACTGAACAACAGCATGTGCTATGTTAACTGTATATAGTATATCTAGCATAAGTATCCATAGTATGTATTTTAACAAGTATACTAAAAGAAGTGCATATTTTCCCTTAGCACCAGTACTTTTGATAAATACAAATCACAAACACTGCATATAAGTATCCAAAAGAGAAAGCCTAGAAAAGGGTCTGCAAGGATTCATACCAAATTGCCAACAGTGTGTTACCTCTGCGGAGGGATCTGGGTGCAGAGCTGATGGTCGGAGGGGATTTAAACTTTGCCCTGAATATTTTAAATTTCTTTAGAAAGAGGAATGCATTCTTGAGGTATCAAAAATGGATAAGGAAAATAAAACATTTCAATGTGGAAAGAACAAAACTATGGACATGAAGGTGAGGGTGACTAGGGCTGAGGAAAGGGGGCTGGGAGAGTTCCACCAGCCTTTTCTCCTCACTCCTCCACAGTGTGAAACAGCTTCTGCTTCTCTGATTTGCAAACTTCTGCTCACTGACACCTCTTGATTCAGAAAAACACAGTTTCAAAGCGATTGGGAGGAGTTCAAGCGTGAGTTGGGAGCCAGCAGTGGGAGCCCAGCCTGAAGATGAGGCTGTTGAACACTTTAGATGTGACCCCAACACTTGGGGAAAGGACTGGAAGACCTTCCAACAGGCAAAATTCAGAGGGAAACTTCCGTTCATCAGGTAGCCTCCTCAGGAGCCAATTATGTTCAGGGGGTTTCCTTCATTTTGATCAAACATCTGAAGTCTTGGTCCTGGCCCTATTTATTAATGTGACTATATCAGAAATACTGATCAGACTAAAAACGCTTTTTTTCTTTTTTTTAATAAGAAAAGCCTCCCAGCCTTCCTTCCTTGGCTGCTCTCATGGAAACTAGGGATTTAATTTGTTCCACTATATTAGCCCTTTCTTCTTCCATGGAGTTTGCTAAAACAGCCTAATGGTTAAGAACTCAGACTCAGAAGCCAGACTGGATTAAAACTGCTCCTCTGATATTTGCCAGCTGTGCAATCTTGGGCAAGCTATTTGACCTCTTTGTGACTCTGTCTCCTTCTCTATAAAATTGGGATGATGATAAAAGTACCTATTGTTATTATAAAGACTGGATGAACAAACAGAAGTAAAATGGTTAGAATAGTGCCCAGTATGTAGTAAGCGCCATATCAGCAGCAGGGATTTTTGTTATCGTTGTTATTTTGAATAAGTGAATCAGTTTCATGATTATCTGTTTGGGCAGGTCTTATGAAGCCACTGTGAAGATTAGTCCAGCTTGGTTCAGATCGACTCCCAGATTTAGGCAAACTGCTTACAATGTTAAGAGTTGAATGAATAACGTGTGATGCAGGTAGTAGGGTAAAAGGTGAAAACACAGGCCTTAAGCAACACTGCTCAGCAAGTATGCACGGTGCCCTCAGGAGGTATGTGCGCTGCTGGGCCTTGGGAATGCAGGCCCCAAAGAAGCTAAGGCGTCAGACATTGGCTCAAACTCTAGTGTGGCGCTGGAAGAGCACAAATGTCTCTTCCTGCCTCTCTGGGAATTCTGAGTGTATGACTTATGGTTTCCAGGTCACTTCTGACTCCAAGCTTTAGTTCCTACTGAACTATTTCATCTGTGGATTGTCTTGTTGCAGACCATGCCACCCCTATCTACACTATGTTGCTCCAGAGCAGGAGAAAAAGACCCTCTCTTGACACCCCTCATAAAACACCACCGGCACAAGCCTGTATGTGTGTAGCAGAACCTTACTAAAGGTTTGAAGTAATGGAGGGGCATCATGTTATGGAGCCCGAGCAAAGAGCCATACATCTTTTAGCTGTTAACCCTCTTCTTAAAAGTACTTTGGGTGATCTCAGTTCAGTTCAGTTCAGTCACTCAGTTGTGTCCGACTCTTTGCAACCCCATGAATCACAGCATGCCAGGCCTCCCTGTCCGGCACCAACTCCCAGAACCTACCCAAACTCAGGTCCATTGAGTCGGTGATGCCATCCATCCAACCATCTCATCCTCTGTCGTCCCCTTCTGCTCCTGCCCTCAATCTTTCCCAGCATCAGGCTCTTTTCAAATGAGTCAGCTCTTCACATCAGGTGGCCAAAGTATTGGAGTTTCAGCTTTAGCATCAGTCCTTCCAATGAACACCCAGGACTGATCTCCTTTAGGATGGACTGGTTGGATCTCCCTGAAGTCCAAGGAACTCTCAAGAGTCTTCTCTAACACCACAGTTCAAAAGCATCAATTCTTCGGTGCTTAGCTTTCTTTATAGTCCAACTCTCACATCCATACATGACCACTGGAAAAACCATAGCCTTGACTAGACCGACCTTTGTTGGCAAAGTAATGTCTCTGCTTTTCAATATGCTGTCTAGGTTGGCCATAACTTTCCTTCCAAGGAGTAAGCATCTTTTAATTTCATGGCTGCAATCACCATCTGTAGTGATTTTGGAGCCCCAAAAAATAAAGTCAACCACTGTTTCCCCATCTATTTGCCATGAAGTGATGGGACTGGATGCCATGATCTTCGTTTTCTGAATGTTGAGCTTTAAGCCAACTTTTTCACTCTCCTCTTTCACTTTCATCAAGAGGCTCTTTAGTTCGTCTTCACTTTCTGCCATAAGGGTGGTGTCATCTGCATATCTGAGGTTATTGATATTTCTCCTGGCAATCTTGATTCCAGCTTGTGCTTCTTCCAGCCCAGCGTTTCTCATGATGTACTCTGCATAGAAGTTAAATAAGCAGGGTGACAATATACAGCCTTGACGTCCTCCTTTTCCTATTTGGAACCAGTCTGTTGTTCCATGTCCAGTTCCAACTGTTGCTTCCTGATCTGGATACAGGTTTCTCAAGAGGCAGGTCAGGTGGTCTGGTATCCCTATCTCTTTCAGAATTTTCCACAGTTTATTGTGATCCACACAGTCAAAGGCTTTGGCATAGTCGATAAAGCAGAAATAGATGTTTTTCTGGAACTCTCTTGCTTTTTCGATGATCCAGTGGATGTTGGCAATTTGATCTCTGGTTCCTCTGCCTTTTCTAAAACCAGCTTGAACATCTGGAAGTTCACAGTTCAGTATTGCTGAAGCCTGGCTTGGAGAATTTTGGGTGACCTCACTCACCACCTATTTCAGTCAAGGTTTCTTGTTGCAAGCAATAACCACAGTACTTTTGGCTGATTTAAACAGGAAAGGAATCTCAAAAAGGACTGAAGAGTCAAGTTGGAATGTGTCTCCAGGAACGACACGCAGGACCATGCTGGAGAACTGGCACAGTGACGATGCTTCAGACACGACCTCTGGGCCCTGAACAGCATCACAGCTCGCACAGCTGACCACAGTGGACACTGATGCTCTAACTGATGAAGGGCTCACTGCTGCTGTTGCCACCCTTCCAGAAAGCATTCTCTGCCATCTCTGATTGTGGCATCCTTAGTCCCCTAGGGTGGATGAATTTCATTGGTCTTCTTCAGGTCACAGGCCCAGGTGCAGCTACAAGAGAGGCTGGAAAAGCAGTCTCTCCCTATAAAGGAGGGATTCTCAGATCGAAGAATGCAGGTTGTTTATGGCAAACATTCTCTATGTCTGTACGTCCCGAACGTTCTGTTTGTGAGCCATCTGGAGACCTTGTCAGTGCAGATTCTGATTCAGTAAGTGTAGGGGCGCCTGAGTTTCCACAGCAGTGCTGCCGGTCTGAGGACCATGCTTTGAGTAGCAAAGCTGTATACCAAAGATTTTCAAATTTAGTTGCATATTAGACTCATTTGAGAACCTTTTTTTTTTTAAATACTAATGTCTGGGTGTCATCCTCGCTGACTTAACTGGTCTGAGGGAAGGCCTTGTAATGCAAACTTTTAAAGCTCCAGACGATTGCAGTGACCTCAGATACCAGCTTTCACTGCAGGTTCCAACCGTTTGTCACTTTGCAGGGTTATTTCTTTTTTCCAAAAGCCCAGGTTGCCACTTTTCCAATCTGGCTTGGGTCCCCCTTCAAACTGAATAACTCTTATTTATTATGCAGAACAATTTGACACTCCACCCCCTATTTCCTGAGACCTAACTCTGTAAATCCAAAGACTGGATAGAGTTCTCCTAATCTAGGATTTTCCTGTTGCGCTGGGAGAATGTGATCTAAAGTGATCCATGGACAAAATTGTTATGAATGTTAACAGTTCTATATTTTAACATGCATTGCCCCAAAATGTAACTAACACAATAAATATAATTTCATAAATATTTTTATTTAGGACAAGTCAGTACATTTTTAAAAAATAGGTAAATAATGAGATAGAGATTCTGAGCAGATACAACTTAAATTATGAAAATGATTTGCAAATGAATGAGAGTGTTTATACTGCTAATTTTAAGCTTTCTATCCAAAGTCACAGGCTTTGGGAGCACAAAAGAACTGGCAGAAAAATTTTATTGGTCTTTTTTCTTCTCTCTTCCCTATCCGTCTCTGGAGGACAGGAAGCAATACAGATTTATTTCTGAATTTATGTGAATTACACTATCAATCTTAGCACACTGAAGTAGTTACAGTCAATTTTGATCTTAAATCACAATTGTTTTTCTGTATATTACATGGAGATTTTATAAGGTTTTAAGAAAATATGATCAACTTTTGAAAAGTCATGAGCTAAACAAAAATAACCATAAGAATTGCTTATGGAATATGAAAAATAGGTGAAATTCCTTAACCAGTTAATCTTTGACAAGAAAATGGGTGAAATTTTTTAGAATTCTTGAAAGTTAATCTACAATTCCAGAGAGTCCAAAAACTCCTGAGGAGAAATTTTTAAAACTCTTCAGCTTGCCACATCGTTGTGAAATTTCAGAACACCTAAGAAAAACAGCAATTAGATTGACAGCAGAGTTCTCTAGCAACAGAAACCAGAAGATAACAGAATAATATGTTCAGTATTCTGAGGAAAAAAGACAGCGGCTAACCTAGTATTACATATCCAGTAGAATTATCTTCAAGGAACAAGGGCAAAATCAACGAGTTTCAGGTGAAAAACTTGACTTTGCCACACATCACACTTATTAAAGGAAATTCTACAGAATTTACTTCAGGCAAAAGGAAAACCACCCAGAAGGAAGATCTGAGATATGCAAAGAAATGGTAATCAAAATATTTTTACACATCCAGATGGGTCTAAAAAAAGAATGATGTCTAATTTACAGAAGGAAAACAGGATAGAACTAAAGTAGGGATTAATAATAGCTTCTAAATTAGTAGGAGTGTGCCAAGTTAAAACATCCTAAGACCTTCGAATTATTCAAGAGGTGAGTAAAGATATTTAGTGGCTTGAGACTTTAAAACTTTTATAGCTTTGTTAAAAGCTATAAAACAGTAGAAAAATCACCTTACAATATACAAGGTGAATGACTCCAAATAGAGAAAAACACACATGCCCAAGTGCATGCACACACACACGCACACACACCCCAAAAGACATTTCTTTTGCAAGTTTCTGACATTTTAATCTTCATTGTCTGCCATTCTTATTCATGTTAGATAGTGTAATTTTTCATTCTGAGCTTAACTTTAAAGGGTTCTTTTATCCTGAGAATCCCTTTCACCCTTTTATGGAAGCATACTACAGGCTGGTTTTGTTTTTGCCAGGCATTCCAGTTGCACCTTGTCTGGGAACATTTTGCGGGGAGGAGGCAAAGGTTAAGAGGAATTAATTTGTAGGTTTTGAAATCCCAACACCAGCCCAAGTTCTATAAACTCCAAACTCATGAAATGCAGGCTTAGGATTTTTAAATTTCATCAGTTAAATTATTTTCATTTTCATCCAGAAAGAGGACAGCTGCTTGTCTCCTGGGTGTTTTCCATTTGCCGCAGTCTGCCCTGTTCCTGAGTTGATGTCTCTCATGGCCAACCGCCTTTTGCAGTGTAGTCAGTACCAGCGCCCACCCTGAGCCACTCCACACCCCGACCTCTGCCCCTGCACTTTCAGGCCTCAAGTTACAAAGACCAGTGTTCTGCCCACACCTAAGATGACACTGGCACCCCACTCCAGCACTCTTGCCTGGAAAATCCCATGGACAGAGGAGCCTGGTGGGCTGCAGTCCAAGGGGTCGCGAAGAGTGGGACACAACTGAGCGACTTCACTTTCACTTTTCACTTTCATGCACTGGAGAAGGAAATGGCAACCCACTCCAGTGTTCTTGCCTGGAGAATCCCAGGGACAGGGGAGCCTGGTGGGCTGCCGTCTACGGGGTCGCACAGAGTCGGACACGACTGAAGTGACTTAGCAGCAGCAGCAGCAGCAAGATGACACAGCTGTTCTCTCGTCCGCCTCTGACCTGGTTTCCAAGAATGCAGCGGTTTTTCAATTCCAAAACCAGTAAGGTTCAGGGCAAACCAGCAGATTAATCACTGTACACCCTAGCCCTCACACCCACAGTCAGAGAAGAATCAGTTCAACAACTCACTGCTCTGATTTTCAGTTTATTTTGATTTCTGGCATCTTGGTATTTGCCTTCATTTTTATAAGTTTAGCAGCACATTCAAAAGAAGGTTAATTATTATACATACTATCGAGTGATGTCAGGTGTCTGTGGTCAGTTTTCTGGTTCCTGAAAAAAATAACATTTTCTTGTTTCTCATCGGTTCAGAAGTGAAATCAGCGCAACAGTCACGGGTACTCCTTGTGGACACAGCGTGCTAGGGTAGTTTCCAAAGTTCTGTGCTTTGCTGCCCCAGCTGCCTTGCAGCTCACCCTTGCTCTCGGCCTTGTTTCTCTGACCTTGAGGTGGTTTTAGAACTCTCTAGGCAGGCCTTGCTTCTTTCAGTGATGCCTAGAAGAAAAATTCTCCCCCTCACAACGTAAACTCCCCAAACAAAGGAATGTTTGACTGTTTTGTTCCCTCCTACACCTTGGGTTTCTGGCAACCACAGGCCTTGATGACTGTTTCTTCAAAGAAGGAACATCTTGAACGCCAAGCTGGCCTGCCCTAGCTGGTGTTTCTTTCAATCCAACCCCATCTCCCTCAGAGTTGAAAGGAATTCGCCCAAGTTTTTGTACTTTTGACGCCTCCGTGCCTGTTCTCCATATCCATATTTCTATTTTCTATTTCTGTTGGCGTTTCCATCGATTTTGGTGGCGAGGGTAGGGGTGACCACGATCGGGCTAATCCTGTGCCTTCAGGATGCCATTTTGAAACTAGCGCCCGGACATATTCAAGTTTGTTTTTAACTTTAATGTATATGTGAGTATGCCTACTTATTTCAGGCGTGCCTCCACAGCACTTTTGGGGTAACACGCCTTTCGGTGGGTTGGCCAGCCCCCTCATCTGGGGCGGCGCTTGTGGGGGGGCGGGATGACCGCCCTCACGCGCCCCTTGCGTGACCCCAGCCTGCGCAGTCGTGCTGCGCGAGCCTCCCACCCACCCCTCGCCCCGCCCCCGCCCCCGCCGCCGGGGGGCGCCAGCGCGGCCGCCCATTGGCTGAGGCGCCTCCCGACGAGCCCCCCCCCCACCCCCCCCGCACCTTGCGCAGGAGCCACCTCCCCGCGCCCCGCTGGCCACGCCTCAGTCCGCCGGCGCCCCTCGGCATCGCCACCCGCCTCTGACTCTCTCCGTCGGGTCTGCTGCCGCTCCCTCTGCCCAGTCCGGCCGGGCAGCGGGCACGAGCAGACCCAACAGCAGCTCCAAGCGCGGTGCCCGAGGCCAGGCTCTGCTTCGTCCTCGAGCCCCTCTGAGTGAACACTGGCTGTCGCCATCATGGTGAGTGGAGGAGGCCCAGGGGGCTCCTTGGGGTGGCCAGGACGCTGAAGGGGGCCTGGGGCGGCACCCGGAGCGGGGCTGCCGGGCTCGCCTGTCCTAGGGGCCCAGCCTGAGGGCGGCCGAGGCGGCCTGGCACGGCCTCCGCGGCACCGAGGGCGGGCGGAGGGGATGAGGCCGGGCTGTCGGAGCCCTGGGGGCCGCCGCCCAGCACGTGCAGGGCTTGTGGCCTTCGGGCCGCAGGAGCTGGGGTGTGGCGGGGCGCCTGGCACTCGGCTGGTGGGGCGCCTGGCACTCGGCCGGCCGGGCTCCGGGCGGGCCCACGCCACCCCGGAAGGCTCATTTCCCGCGCTTACCGAGGTAGGCGGGCGGCCCAGCCTCCGCGAGATGGCGTCGGGCCTGGCGGCCCGTGAGGCGCACGCGGGCGGGACGCCGGCGGGCGGGGCCCCCACGGGCCGGGGCGGGGCCGGGGCGGGGGCCTGGGGGTGTGTCCCTGCGGGAGGGCGCGGGCGCCGCGGGGACCTCGTGCTTGTGCGGCGGCAGCAGCCGCGCCGACCTCGGGTGGGACGCCATCATCTCCTGACGAGGTCGGCGCTGCCCTCGCCTCGGAGCGGCCGCGGAGTGGGGAGCTCGAGGAATTTTTAACTTGGGAAATTCTTTTCCCTTAAAGAAACCAGAAACCTTCCAACAGAGCGTCCCTCCAGTATTAACGGGGTCTGTTGGGTGACATTTATGAGCGTTTTGTTAAATGCATTAGAGTTGATGCCACCTCGAGGAGCATCTCTTGAGAACAGTTTTGACCAACCATCAAGCTTCCGATGATGTATATAGCATTAAATACTGTAGTGTAGTATATCGCCTGTAGTGTAATAACCAGTATACACTATTTTTAGAAGTAAAGGGAGAAAATTTATATACAGTTTATTAGTGCACACAAAGTTTAAAGTAAAAGTTTACAAGTGTATGCCACTGCTGTTTGTAATAATTGTGTCTTGTACTTATCCACATCAGTAATTACTTAATAAGCTGAGTTACTGTGAATGTTTACAGTTTTGTCCTTTTTTTTTTTTTTTTTAAGAGGGCGGGGAGAGAAATGCATATGTTTATTGATTTTTTTCTTATATAAAACTAGCATATTAACTCATTAGAAAGTAATCAGTGTAAGGAAGTAGAGGTCCATCTTAAACTAGGTATGTAACCACTCTGAAGTTTTGATGTATGTCCTCCCAGATTACTTTCATGTATGTATTGCAAATAGGTGTATTTTATAAAAAGTGTACCATACTATGTAACAGTATATTACAACCTGTATTCTTCACTTAATATAGTGGGCCTTATTCCAAAGAGAAATTTAAAATAATTTTGAATACATAACTTCTTACTTTACCAAAAATTGTGTACTTATATATTACTATCACTTATTTTACCACATTCCCTTATAATGAGTAATTTGTGTGCATTAAAACAGTACAATAATGGGTGTCTTTGTGAAAATGTTTTGGCCTATTTATTCTATTAATAGCTTGAAATAAATTGCCAGGAGTAGAATGAATCCCTGGTTGAAAGGTTATACCCATATTATAACAATTTTGAACTATGATAATTTTTTCCTAGTAACTCTTGGTGAAGGATATACTAGTATATATTCCCACTAGTGGTGTGTAATATCACCCCCTTTCCACGCAGTGAAAGGTAGTATATGTTTTAAATTTGCCAGTCTAATTGGAAAATATTCCACTTGTGTTGATGTACTTTTTTTTTTTATCATTAGTGAAGTTAAAGTTTGTCATTAACGTTTTCCATTTCTCTTTTTTCTATTCTTGATCCACCTTTCTATTTGTATTTGTCTTTTCATGGTGATTTATAAGAACTCTATATTAATATTTACATTTGTCATATATAATGGAAAAAATTTATAGTGGTGATAAGGAGAGACCCTTATTTCTAGTTTCAGCATAAATTACTGTCATGTTTTACTTTGAACTTAATGATAATCTAGAATTAGATTGATAGAAAATAAAGTTCTTTCATTTTACTTTTCTTTAAATTAAGAAATACTGTATTTTATCAAATGATTTTTCTGTGGTGAATTATAGTAACAGATTTCCTAATAACCATACTTGAATTTACAATAAACTGTTCTTAACTGTGTATTTTTTGTATGCTGCTAGACTTTCCCATCTCTGTGTTGGGTGCAGGAGTGTACCATCTTAACCAGATTTTGGGATAGTAGTCATATCCCATTTTTTTCAAGACTAATGTGTATTTTTGTATTCTTGCCTTTTTCTTTCTTAGCTTTCCCAGGATTGTATGTTTATTGTTTGGATTCCACCTCCCCTCCCCTGAGAGTCTACTCTTGGATTTACATAAAAGGCTTTATTCTGATTTTCATGTACAGTTTCCTTAATAGAATTTCCTGTGGCTCAGACAGTAAAGCGTCTGTCTACAATGCGGGAGACCTGGGTTTGATCCCTGGGTTGGGAAGATCCCCTGGAGAAGGAAATGGCAATCCACTCCAGTACTATTGCCTGGAAAATCTCATGGACAGAGGAGCCTGGTAGGCTACAGTCCATGGGGTCTCAAAGAGTAGGACACTCACTCCATTTTTTTCTTTAATAACTACTTCCTTCTCTGGATGTAACACTGATGACTGCAAATTACAGACTTTTAGTCTGACCTAGTCAGTATACATAGATTTCAGTTTGCTTGCATGTAGACTTTAATAGTTGAATGAAATGTTGTCAAAGAGCTGACATCGCAGATGCTTTAGTGATGATAAGTTTTATTTCCAGTTTTTAGTTATCTTTGTCACTTGATCATTCAAATATAAAAGGGAATCCGTTACTGAAAATAGTAGTGATGAGAATTGTGTATATGATGGCCTCCAAGTTCACCCTTACTTAATATTCCAGAATTACTCATTTTAGAACCCATCAACTCACTTGAAGGTGTAGTTAAGAAAAATAATTACTTCTGTCATCTAATTTACATGTAATTTATTTTCTGCATGTTATTGATTAGTTATGATTAATTCTTTAACACCAAACTTTTAGCTTTAACCTAAAATAGCGTCACTAGCTCAGTGGACATGAGTTTGAGTAAAATTCAGGAGAAAGACACAGAAGCCTGGTGTGCTGCAGTCCATGGAGTAGCAAAGAATCAGACACAACTTAGCAGCTGAACAACAACAGGAATTCATTTGTAGAGTATTTTTGGCAATAGTTTAAAAGTACGCAAAGATTGTCTATTGGTTGTGGATTTGTATGCATAAGTTATGTGCTGCTAATGCTAAGTGGCTTCAGTTGTGTCCAACTCTTTGCAACCCAATGGACTGTGACCTGCCAGGTCCTCTGTCCATGGGATTTTCCAGGCAAGAATACTGGAGTAGGTTGCCATGCCCTACTCCAGGGGATCTTCCCCACCCAGGAATCAAACCCACGTCTCCTGCAGGCAGATTCTTGACCCACTGAGCCACCTAGGAAGCTCATATATAAGTTAATCATTGTATAGAAATATACACACAGGCAGTTTTAAAATCCCTGTTGCTTACGCCTCTTGAAAGGAGTACATTCCTTAGTTTAGCTTTGAGCGCCATCTGCTGGCTAAGGAATAGGATGGACAGAATGGTGCCTTCCTTAAGACTTGACCCTAGTGAAATCACTAGATGAATTTTATACTTAATATCATGTAGAAGGCAATGGCACCCCACTCCAGTACTCTTGCCTAGAAAAATCCTATGGATGGAGGAGCCTGGTAGGCTGCAGTCTATGACGTCGCTAAGAGTCAGAAACGACTGAGCGACTTCACTTTCCCTTTTCACTTTCATGCACTGGAGAGGGAAATGGCAACCCACTCCAGTGTTCTTGCCTGGAGAATCCCAGGGATGGGGGAGCCTGGTGGGCTGCCGTCTATGGGGTCACACAGAGTTGGACACGACTGAAGCGACTTAGCAGCAGCAGCATACTTAATATCACAACGTGTACAACCCAAATTTTTCTTTTTCTCAGATTACTGTTTTTCTGTCTCAAATATCCATATTACTTAAACAGAACATGAGATTAGAACTTTACTCTTCAATTCTGCCAACAATATCACAGGGTTTTTCAACTGACCCTATGCAGATTCGGGGCCAGATAATTCTTGGTTATGGGGGGTGGTGTTGGATTGTGTGTTGGATTGTAGGATGCTTATTATATCTCTGGTTTCTACCAACCAGATAACCAGGTTTGTTGTTGGTCAGTCACTAATCACTGTCTGACTCTTTGAGACGCTGTGGACTGCAGCTCACCGGGTTTCCCTGTCCTTCACCATTTCCCCAAGTTTGTTCAACTCATATCCATTGGGTCAAGGATGCGATCCAACCATCTCATACTCTATCGCTCCCTTCTCCTGGAGCCTTCAATCTTTCTCAGCATCAGGGTCTTTTTCAATGAGTCGGCTCTTCTCATCAGGTGGCCATAGTATTGGAGCTTCAGCATCAGTCCTTCCAATGAATATTCAGAACTGATTTCCTTTAGGAACAACTGGTTTGATCTCCTTGCTGTCCAAGGGACTCTCAAGAGTCTGCTCTAGCACCACAGTTCGAAAGCATCAATTCTTCTGCACTCAGCCTTCTTTATGGTCGAACTCTCACATCTGTACATGATTACTGGAAAAACCATAGCTTTGACTATACAGACCTTTGTTGGCAAAGTGATGTCTCTGCTTTTTAATATATTGTCTAGGTTTGTCATAGCTTTTCTTTGAAGGAGCAAGCAACCTTTAACTTCATGGCTGCATTCGCTGTCCACAGTGATTCTGGAGCCCAGGAGAATAAAGTCTGTCACTGTTTCCATTTTCCCCCATCTGTTTGCTGTGAAGTGATAGGACCAGATGCCATGATCTTAATTTTTGGAATGTTGAGTTTTAAGCCAACTTTTTCGCTCTCCTCTTTCACCTTCATCAAGAAGCTCTTTAGTGCCTCTTCATTTTCTGCCATTAGGGTGGTGTCATCTACATATCAGAGGGTGATATTTCTCCCAGTAGTCTTAATTGCAGTTTGTGATTCATCCAGCCCGGCATTTGGGATGATGTACTCTGTAAGCCACACTGGTGCCTTAGATGGTAAAGCGTCTACCCGCAATGCAGGAGACCTGGTTTCGATTCCTGGGTCGGGAAGATCCCCTGGAGAAGGAAATGGCAATCCACTCCAGCATTCTTGCCTGGAAAATCCCATGGACGGAGGAGCCCGATAGCCTACAGTCCATGGGGTTGCAAAGAGTCGGACACGACTGAGCAACTTCACTTTCACTTTCACTCTGTATAGAAGTTAAATAATTAGGGTTACAATATACAACCTTGCCATACTCCTTTCCCAATTTTGAACCAGTCCATTGTTCCATGTCCAGTTCTAACTGTTGCATCTTGACCTGCATACAGGTTTCTCAGGAAGCAGGTAAGGTGGTCTGGTATTCCTGTCTTTTGAAGGATTTTCCAGTTTATTGTAATCCACACAGTCAAAATCTTTAGCATAGTTTAATTGATGAATTAATTCATTAATGAAGCAGAAGTGGTTGTTTTTCTGGAATTCTCTTGCTTTCTCTATGAACCAGAAGATGTTAGCAGTTTGATCTCTGGTTCCTCTGCCTTTTCTAAATCCAGCTTGAACATCTGGAAATTCACGGTTCATGTTCTGTTGAAATCTAGTCTGAAGTATTTTTAGCATAATCTTCCTTATGTGAAATGAGCACAATTGTATGTTAGTTTGCACATTCTTTGGCATTGTCCATCTTTGGGATTGGAATGAAAACTGCCCTTCTCAAGTGCTGTGGCCACTTCTGAGTTTTCCAGATGGGCTGGCATACCGAGTGCAGCACTTACACAGCATCATCTAGGATTTGCAGTAGCTCGGCTGGAACTCCATCACCTCCACTAGCTTTGTTGCAGTAATGCCTCCTAAGGCCCACTTGACTTTACACTCCAAGATGTCTGGCCGTAGGTTAGTGACCACACCATCATGCTTCTCCAGATCATTAAGACTTTCTTTGTACAGTTCTTCTGTGTATTCTTGCCACCTCTTCTGAATCACTTCTGCTTCTGTTAGGTCCTTACTGTTTTTGCCCTTTATTGAGCCCATCTTTGCATGAAGTGTTCCCGTGGTATTTCTGATTTTCTTGAGGAGAGCTCTGGTCTTTCCCTTTCTGTTATTTTCCTTTACCAGGTACACCCCTCAACTGAGAAAACCAAAAGGTGCCCCCGGGTCACAGAATCTTCCCCAGGTTGAGAATCAATATGTTATCATAACCCTTTTTACTCCAGCACAGTTTTCTGCGTGAATACTGCACCTCTCAACTGAAATACGTCTATCCATTGTGGTTCACATACAGCTAATAATAGAAATAGTTTATCAAATAAAAAGGTATTGAAAATTCATTCACAAATGAAGGGGAAATTGAAGAGAAAGTCTGTAAGAATTTCAGAACTGCCTTGAGTGTTTGAATGTGAGTTAATTGAAAGAGATTGGTAAATTTTCTATCTTGGAAAGAAATCTAGTCGAATTTCTCTATAGTTCAAGGTATGTGACTTATGTAATATAGTCCCATTTAGAAAAAAGTTATAAAACATTTAAAAATGGAAAAGCTTTAAAATAGTTTTTGTTCTCTCTGACTTCATTGTCATGAAATATCACTGTAACATAGTTAAAGGAAAGAGTTAGGAGATGTTCAGATAGAAACACAAAGTATGTTAGAACATTAGCATGAGCATGAATTAATAGAGAAAAGCCCAAACACTCCAATTTGGTAATACAGCAATTTTTATTTCATCTCTATAGCAGTTTGTAGAAATCTTAAATTTATCATAATTTCTGGCATCTAACAAAATAGGAACTCTTAATTTCCATTATTGTAACTAATTTCTATAACATTCTGCTAATATTTTCAAAAGTATCTATCGGTTTCTTTTGTCCTTGTTCCTGTTTTCCTTCATAAGCTAAGGCATAATATCTTCATCTTTACCTTGCAGCCTTTTGTGCTTACTATTATTGTTATTCAGTCATTCAGTCCTGTCTGACTCTCTGTGACCACATGGACTGCAGCATGCCAGGCTTCCCTGTCCTTCACTGTCTCCCTGAGTTTGCTCAAACTCATGTCCATTGAATCGGTGATGCCATCCAACTATCTCATCCTCTGCCACCCTCTTCTCCTTTTGCCTTCAGTCTTTCCCAGGGTCAGGGTCTTTTCCAGTGAGTTGGCTCTTCACATCAGGGGGCAAGAGTTTTGTAGCTTCAGCCTCAGTCTTTCCAATGAATATTCAGGGTTGGTTTCCTTTAAGATTGACTGGTTAGATCTCCTTGCAGTCTAAGGGACTGTGAAGAGTCTTCCCCAGCACCACCATTCAGAAGCATCAGTTCGGCGCTCAGTGTTTTTTATGGTCCAGTTCTAACATCCATTCATGACTACTGGAAAAACCACAGCAGTGGACCTTTGTCGGCAGAGTGATGTCTCTGCTTTTTAATATGCTGTCTAGGTTTGTCATAGCTTTTCTTCCAAGGAGCAAGCGTCTTTAACTTCATGGTTGCAATTAGCGTCCACAGTGATTTTGGAGCCCAAGAAAATAAAGGCTGTTGCTGTTTCCATTTTTCCCTGTCAGTTTGCCATTAAATGATGTGACCAGATGCCAGGATTTTAGTTTTTAGAATGTTGAGTTTCGGGCTAGCTTTTTTACTCTCCTCTTTCACCTTCATCAAGAGGCTCTTTAGTTCCTCTTCACCTTCTTGGATTAGGGTGGTGTCATCTGCATATCTGAGGCTGGTGATATTTCTCCCAACAATCTTTGATTCCAGCTTGTGATTCATCCATCCCAGCATTTTGCATGATGTACTCTGCATAGAAGTTAAATGGGCAGGGTGACAATATACAGCCTTAAAAACAAATTATATTTCATAGCATCTATGATTTTAGCCTGTGAATCTAGTGATGACATCTGCTTTCCAAATTACAGTCTGCTGCAAATCCTGAGACTCCAAACTCAACCATCTCCAGAGAGGCCAGCACCCAGTCGTCTTCAGCTACCACCAGCCAAGGCTATGTTTTACCAGAAGGCAAAATCATGCCAAACACTGTTTTTGTCGGTGGAATTGATGTTAGGGTAATGTATTCATGTTTTCATTTATTGAAAGTATTTTGTGAATAGTGGGATTTGGGTAGTGTTGTAAACATCAGGAGAAGGAAATGGCAACCCACTCCAGTGTTCTTGCCTGGAGAATCCCAGGGACGGGGAAGCCTGGTGGGCTGCCGTCTATGGGGTCGCACAGAGTCGAACACGACTGAAGCGACTTAGCAGCAGTAAACATAAGACTTTTTTTTTTTTTTTTAAGTACTTCATGCAGGTTTGGAATTGTTTTTATGTATAACCTTTAAGGACTAAAAATATCTTTGATATAGATATGTAGTTTGGGGATGCTTGGAGGAGATATTTCGACATCACCAAAACTTCTTTATAGTATCATTGAAATTTTTGAATGTTGAATTTTTACTTTTAAAAATCAAATTCTTCTGCATAGATGGATGAAACAGAAATTAGAAGTTTCTTTGCTAGATATGGTTCAGTAAAAGAAGTGAAGATAATCACGGATCGAACTGGTGTGTCCAAAGGGTGAGTAAAACATATGTTCAATATAAATTATAATAAATACCTCAACTATATAGCATGTATAGAATTCCAGAAAAGAAAAATCGAAAACGGATTCTCACATTTGCATAAGAGAAATTTGTTGCTTTGTAACTTTCATGTAGAGGGTAAGTTTTGCTGCCAGCTCTTTTATTTAATCATTTGCCTAGTGTTTGTATTTAAATATTTCTTGTCTTCATTTCACATAAGAGGATTAGTCAGTTTTATCAAAGAATTGTTTTCTTCATACGTTTCACAGTATCTTAAATTTTAATGATTTTGCCATAGATAATAAGTTAAACTCAGATTCATAGGTATGAATTTTTTGTTAATTAAGTTCCTACATTGCCTTAATCTTTGTGAATTCTGACACAAATCTGTAGATCAGGGTAGGAAAGTAAAACAGTAGTATTTATAGAGAATCTACCATGTACATCTTATAGTTATTTATCTCAGTATATTTTTCATCCTTTATCATTATTTAGTCAGTTATAGAACACTAGTTTTAAACCATGTACTGATAAGGTGGTGATTTTATGCTTCATCTCTCTGACTTTCTAGCTATGGATTTGTTTCATTTTATAATGACGTGGATGTGCAGAAGATAGTAGAAGTAAGTAATCTTCTTTTGGAAAAAATCTCTCATGTTATGGATGTGGTGTTTAGTATTATTTGTGTCCTGAATATATACTCATTCTTTTATAAGATATAGAAATAAATATATTTCCTGTTTGAAACTCAGGCTTGGAATAATTTACATAACTTAATCAGAACCTCTGTATTTTTGATTGAACATCCAGCTTCATGAACTGGAGACAGGAATGATTAGAGACAGAGTGAAGGTTTTTTTTTTTTTAATCAAATTCCATAACTTCTCAAAATTTTATTAGAGTGAAGGTAAGTAAGGTGGTTTCATGCTGTAAGTTTTGATTTGGTATATTCTTAACACTGATCTTACCTGATACTAGTAATTTTAGAGAACTTGGGTATTAATCAAAGTCTTGGAAGTAAAGACTTGGACATTAATTCTAGTTTTGATACTGTTTTATTTTCAGTCACAGATAAATTTCCATGGTAAAAAGCTGAAACTGGGCCCTGCAATCAGGAAACAAAATTTGTGTGAGTAAAGAAATGAATTGTTCTTGTTGACACATGTGTGGCTTTTCAGAGAACTGAAAATAGGCTTTGTTTTCTTTTTATTCTTTAAAAAGGTGCTTATCATGTGCAGCCACGTCCTTTGGTTTTTAATCCTCCTCCTCCACCACAATTTCAGAGTGTCTGGAGTAATCCAAACGCTGAAACTTACATGCAGCCTCCAACCATGATAAACCCTATAACTCAGTATGTTCAGGTAAGAAGTACCTCCGCTCCTTTTTTTTATTTTTTTTGGTGTGTGTATTATACTAGAGATCTTATTATTGATGCGAGCACCTTAAAAAGTAAGCCCGTCTTAGTTCTTACCCTCTATGGAGTCATGTCAACGATTTCCATAGTAGGTGACAATACTGTGCTGTTTGAATCCTTCTAAATGATGGGACACTGTGTTAGAAATGTCATTCTTAGCGTTGCTTGTTCTTGTTATTGTTCAGTTGCTAAGTCCTGTCCAACTGTTTGCAACGCCATGGACTGCAGGATGTCACGCTTCCCTGTCCTTCACTATCTCCTGGAGTTTGCTCAAACGCACGTCCATTACTTCAGTGATACCATGCAACCATTTCATTCTCTGTTGTCCTCTTCTCCTCCCACCCTCAGTCTTTCCCAGCATCAGGGTCTTTTCCAGTGAGTTGGCTCTTTGCATCAGGTGGTCATATTGGAGCTTCAGCTTCAATATCACTCCTTCAATGAATAATCAGGGTTGATTTCCTGTAGGATTGACTGGTTTGATCTCCTTGCTGTCCAGGAGACTCTCAAGAGTCTTCTTCAGGACCACAGTTCGAAAGCATCGGTTCTTATGTGCTCACGCTTTATGGTCCAACTCTCACATCCATACATGACTACTGGAAAAACCATACCTTTGATTATACAGACCTTTGTCAGCAAAGTGATATCTCTGCTTTTTAATATGCTATCTAGGTTTGTCATAGTTTTTTTTTCCAAGGAGCAAGCGTCTTTTAATGTCATGGCTGCATTCACTGTCCACAGTGACTTTGGAACCCAAGAAAATAAAGTCTACCACTGTTTCCATTTTCTCCCGTCTATTTGCCGTTAAGTGATGGGACCAGATGTCAGAATCTTACTTTTTTGAGTGTTGAGTTTTAAGCCAGTTTTTCCACTTGCCTCTTTCACCTTCATCAGGGAGCTCTTTAGTTCTTCGCTTTCTGCCATTAAGATGGTATCATCTGCATATCTGAGGTTGGTGATAATTCTTCTGGCAATCTTGATTCTAGCTTGTGATTCATCCAGCCCAGCATTTAGGATGATGTACTCTGTGTAGAAGTTTATTTATCAGGGTTACCACGTACAGCCTTGCAATATGCCGTTCTCAATTTTGAACTAGTCCATTGTTCTATGTCTGGTTCTAACTGTTGCTTCTTGATCTGCATACAGGCTTCTCAGGAGGCAGATAAGGTGGTCTAGTATTCCCATGTCTTGAAGAATTTTCCTTAGTTTTTTGTGATCCACACTTTGAAAGGCTTTAGTATAGTCAATGGAGCAGAAGTAGTTGGTTTTCTGGAATTCTCTTGCTTTCTCTATGACCCAAAACATGTTAGCAGTTTGACCTCTGGTTCCTCTGCCTTTTCTAAATCTAGCTTGTACATCTGGAAGTTCTTGGTTGACATGCTGTTAAACCCTAACTTGAAGGCTTTTGAGCATTACCTTGTTAGCATGTGAAACAAGGTCAATTATATGGTAGTTCAAACATTATTTGGCATTGCCCTTCTTTGGGATTGAAATGGAAACTAACCTTTTCCAGTCCTGTGGCCACTGCTGAGCTTTCCAAATTTTCTGCTATGCTGAGTGCGACACTTTAACAGCATCATCTTTTAGGATTTGAAATAGCCCAGCTGGAAATCCCATCACCTCCACTAGCTTTGTTTGTAGTGATGCTTCCTAAGGTCCACTTGACTTCACACTCCAGGATGTCTGGCTCTAGGTGAGTGACCACATCACTGTGGTTATCTGGTTTGTTAAGGCCTTTGTTATACAGTTCTTCTGTGTATTCTTGCCACCTCTTCTGAATCTCTTCTACTTGTAGTGAGTCCTTGGCGTTTCTGTCCTTTATTTCGCCCATCTGCATGAAGTGTTCCCTTGGTGTTACTTCTTATCCTAAGCTTAAGTCTGCTTCTGTATAGTTGGTAAGTCTTTATCTGAGAACTGATCACTGTAGCCACATGGAATATATCTCCTTTCTATTTTTCCCCCAAATAACTCCTAAAATGCTTGAAAGTTTTCTTCATGTGTTTACCTGGTTTATTCTTTCCTAGGGTCAACTAGTCTTTATTTGCAATGATTTCCATGTGCCTCTTCATACAGATTGTTGATTTCTAGATGTATTGTGGTTCTAACATGGATAAATTTCTGACGATTTAATTATATTTGTAAGTTCTATGAGTTTCTGGCATATAATTTGTCTTGTCTTGATTTCTTTAATATTGAAATTTGGAATACTTGTCTCCTATTGATAATAAATAACATTTATTTTCTTCCTACTTCAGTTTACCTTCTTCGTTCAAAAGACATTTTATTCTTAGGAAAAGAAATAAAATAATAGTGAAAAGGCTCTGCAGTATCTCTCGTTTATTTGCATTTTTCATCTACCTGAAGTATAGAATATATCTTTTCTTACATTAAAAAAAAAACAGCTACAAGAAAAGCCCTGCTTGTTCGTAAAATTTACCATGAGGTATTATTACCTATTCTGGTATATTTTTGTATACTAGTACCTAGATATTTTCAGTCAATAAATATTTATTGAAATATTTTTTGAATATTTATTGAAAATATTTATTGAAATATCTCTTTTCCAGGTTGGGGTTGTACATTGCCCTTAGCTTTTAGAAGTAAAACACAGAAAGAGCCAAAATGTCTATGGGGCGTATTCCATGTTACCCCAAAATACTGTCAAAGGAATACAAAACTGCCTACGAATATCTTTACAAAACATAGCACACATGTATTCATTTAATGCTAACATGGAAATCTGTTCTAAGAGCTTCATCATGATTAAGAAAGAACTTCTGGGTGGGAATAAATATACAAAAAAGATGAACTTGGGCTTGCAAAATCAGTCACTGCCTTTATTTATCTCTTCCTTCTCCCAGCCCAAAGACTAACATTTGACAGAGAACACTTATTTCTTCATGAAAGCACTCACTCAGAATTTTGGATTGGATATAAAAAAATGAAGATTTCCTTATTTTCATGTTTTTATTGCATTGGGAATGATACTCCTTTCTGATTTTTAAAAATGTACGTTGTTCATTCATTCTTTCTGTAAACTTTGTTTGCAGGCTTATCCTCCTTATCCAAGTTCACCAGTTCAGGTTATCACTGGATATCAGCTGCCTGTTTATAATTATCAGGTAATTTAATAGGGATCAAAATTATTTACTTTGGAATATTATTTAGGCCTTTATGTAAATTTCCCTAATAGTTTGTCATTTAAAAGTAGTTGAGTGTGCCTAAAATTTAAGGAAAAACAGAATTAGTCTAAAATTAGGGCTTCTTTATTATTTAGAATAAGAATAATATTTTGACAGAAATGAGCTTAGCAAGCTTTCTCTTGTATTGTCTTACAAGTTTTGGTGTCCTCTTCTATATTTCAGCATGTAGTCTTCATTTGCTGTCTAATAGCTAAAACATACAGGCTGGATCTTATGAGTCTTTATAGAGGCATAGGTTGAGATAAAATGGTTACTCAGTTCTTAGATCATTGAATTGCAATTATGTTTGATAATGTTTATTTTAGCTGGCTACTAGAATTTCTGTCCATAGATAATGACCATATCTGTGACACTATGGTAATAAATTCAAAGAGCTACTGTCTCTTGAGTTTTCCTGAAAACCAACTCCAGAAAATTGAGAAAAAGATGAAGTTAATATATGAAAGTAACAATAAAATCATACATATCATAAAGTACTTATTGTCTTCAAGCTCAAGGAAACCAACACCAGTACTTCAGCATTGTCTATTTCAGATCCTTGTGACAGTGTAAAGGAATATTTAAGTAAGCGTTCTTTTCTTTCTTTTTTTTTTTTTAAGATGCCACCGCAGTGGCCTGCTGGGGAACAAAGGAGTTATGTTATTCCTCCGGTAAGGTGAAGTAGCCGAGCATGTACTTCCTGTTCTGTATTTTAAAAGTATTTTACTGTTACGTATTTCTTGACCCTTGCCATATCAAGTATGCCTGGAAATATTTTAAATGCCTTTTTACTTTATGTGTTACATTTCTTTGCAACTCAAGTGTATACACACACACACACACACACACACACACACACACACACTCCCATGGGAGAAACTGTGCTTTTTGTTTCTCAGATTATTTTGTCTGTACTTGAGCAATGGCCACCCTGCATACCCGGTGCTCAGAATATGTAACCAAGAAAGGTAGTACTAATACCTGTGCTATTCATAACTCCAAGGATTTATAATTAATATTGAATCTGCATCGAGTTTTCTAGCCAAAAAAAAATCTGTTGAGAGAAGCAAAAATGTTTTGCTCTCAACACTGTTACATAAGAAAATGAATAAAACAGAAGAGGAAGCTACCTCTAAAATATCTGAGCCTTTGTTACCTTCTGTCTTTTATCAGGATTGGATATTTGAAGGACATAATGTGAGCAAAAATCCTTAGGCATTGGGAAATTCCCTTCCCATATTATATGTTGAAGTTTCTTACAGAAATTCTCTAATTCTAATTATGTTGACATTTCAAAATATAAGATTCCCATATTGCATTTCAACTATTTAGTTTAAAATAGTTTCTGAAATAATGTAATTGAACCTCAGAACAATACACATTTAAACTTTCAGTGTGAGCTCACTATTTTGAAGACTATCTAATGTACATCTCTTTAATTACACTTTTATTCTTTTAAATGTAGGCTTATACAACCATTAACTACCACTGTAATGAAGTTGATACCGGAGCTGAAGTTTTGCCCAGTGAATGCTCAGTTCATGAAGCTACTCCATCCTCTGGAAATGGCCCACAAAAGGCAAACGTTGAATTTTGTTCATTAACGTTTGTTTCTATATGTGCTTTATTCAAGTTTTAATAATGGCTCTTTGAGAAACAGATATCTTTGCTCAAATTTAAATATAAAAAGCTTGAGTTACTGACTAAAAGCTTCACAATTTACGTAAAAGTTAATGAAATTCTAGGTACCTGCAAACCAGTTACTGATTTAGTTGTCCTTCCCTTTCTTCCATTTTCATTGGGTTTTTTTGGTTTGTTTTTTAACCATAGTTTAATAAATATTAACATGGTTTGACAGAGTCCAAAGGGTAGTTTTCCTCAAGAATCCTACTCTTCAAAAGAGGGATTAGTGTGGCTTCTGTCCGCCTGTTTTTCACCAGTGTAGACATTTGCTTAGATGAATCACATTGCACAGTTGTTCACGGCATTCTCACCACAGCATCACATCTAGTGGCAGTCCTCGAGAGTGCTGGGCTCACTAGTAATGGAAATACTTAAATAGAGGGATTTCTTTTTATCATTTTAGAGCAAATCCCTGTAATCTCTCATTCTTGAATTCTGTGTCTTTTGAATGGATGAGGATGTGAAAAGTAATTGATCTGACTGGAATATGCACAACACTGAACGATTCCCATAACAGTAAACAATTACCATTGGAGTATGTGTACTTCCTTCATGTATTTCTCAATGGAAAAATTTTTAAATTACTGAACTCTGCAGTGAAAATAATCCCAGATTTGTGATACAATTTAAATTTTTAAAAAACCACCAAAATAACTTACAGTTATATTATCAGAGTTTAACCTGAATAAATGTTTCTTGAAATGTTGAGGGCTCACTATTTCCAGTCTAACAGGAAAAATTAAAAAGACTTAAAAACAGCTATCTGAAGGCTTGACTAATTGAGCTTTCTAAACCAGTACTCTATCACTAAGTTTATGAAACAATTCTTAAATTTGGTATAAAAGTTACATACTATGTGACATGGTAAAAATGAAAAATTGGATGAGAATTCTTTAGAAATAAGTGTATGTATTCATTAAGATTTTTCAAAAAGCTTGTTACCAGTGAGTAAAAGAATGAATAGTCTTTACTGAAAACTTCTGTGTTTCAGAAATCTGTGGACAGAAGCATACAGACGGTGGTATCTTGTCTGTTTAATCCAGAGAATAGACTGAGAAACTCCGTTGTCACTCAAGATGACTACTTCAAGGTATGAAAAGAATTATATGTAGGATAAAAAGAACACTTGTCACCCATAAAGCATCTTTTTTTTTCCTGTGGTATACGTATGTGTATATATATATATATGTGTGTGTATATATATGTGTGTGTGTGTATATATATATATATTGAGCTTACATAGAGCATATAATTGAACTCTTAGCTTTTGACTGTAGCCTGAGAGCGAGTTTTAAGTAGCAGTGTATCTGCTTAAATCTTGGTATAGTGTAGGTTACCCTTAGGGAAGAAATCTTTAGCAGAAGCGTATGATTTAGGTACTAAACAGCAACAATAATACTGTAATTCAAAGGGTTCTCGAAAGTTGACCAAATAGGAAAAGAAAATTTTAGATACCAAAAACAGAACTTAGAGTATGTGGATCTTGGACTAAGGAGAAGAAGGAATTGAATACTCAGCTGATGCACTTGAACCTTTTGGTGGAAGACGTAAGTAAAGTAGTAAAAAGAGCTGAGTAGAAAGAAAGTTGATTCAGAGTTGGTACAGTGGAGAAGAATGTGGGTGTTAGAATTTAAGAATGGGTCTGCAGTTTCTGATCCTAGTGCTATCACCTTGGACAAATCACTTAGATCTTACTAAGGCTCTAGTTTTTACAAGTCTGAAATGAGTCTCTAAGATCCCTTTAGTTCTCAGTCTCTGAACATGGAAAGGAACTTGTCGCTTCACCAAAGGAAGAATATTGTGGTTAGTAAAGGGAAGTTTTTTGTTGTGTTTTTACAGCAGGCTTATTGAGATACAATTTTCATACCCTGCAATTCACCCATTTAAAGTGTGCAATTTAATATTTCATAGAATATGCACAGAGTTGTACAGTCATAACTGCAATAAATTTTAGAGTATTTTGATCACCTCCAAAATAACGCCCCCTACCCATTAGTCACTCTGTGTTCTCCCCAACTCTAGCCTTCAGTTCAGTTCGGTTGCTCGGTTGTGTCCGACTCTTTGCGACCCCATGAATTGCAGCACGCCAGGCCTCCCTGTCCATCACCAACTCCTGGAATTCACTCAAACTCCTGTCCATCGAGTCAGTGATGGCCATCCAGTCACCTCATCCTCTGTCATCCTCTTCTCCTCCTACCCCCAATCCCTCCCTCTTTAAGAATTTGCCTGTTGTGAGTGTTTCATGTCAATAGAATAATACATGTTACCTTTTGTGACTGACTTCTACCGACTGAAATGTTTTTGAGGCTCATCGATGTTACAGCATGTATTAGTACTTCGTTTTCTTTTTATTTATGGATCTACCAGTTTGTGTTTATCAATTCATCACTTGCTAGACATTTGGCTTATTTTCCACTTGGAGGCCCTGAAGAGTAATGGTATGAACATTTGTGTACTAATTTTTGTGTGGACATAGATTTTTATTTCTCTTGGGTATATACCTAAGAATGAAATTGCTGAGTCAAATAGTAACTATGTTTAACTTTCCAAGGAGCTGCCAGAATTTTTCCGAAATGCAGCATTTTACATTCAAAGGGAAATTTTAAACCATTGCTTTGTATTTTAAAACAGGGAAAGGCGAATAACTTTTTTCCACCAATGAATGGAAATAGGATAAAACTTAAAGCATTTTTAGAAGAAGTACTTGGGGCTTCCTTTAATACAAAAGACTAGAGCTGTAGCAGAATTAAGTTCTTAGCCATCTTCTCAATAGGGAGTAGACTTAGTCATTTAAAGTTGACTTTTGTTCTCTTGTTTTTCATTGTACATAGATAGTAAATTTAAAAGGAAAGAATTAGGGGCCTTGTGACAGCTTACTTTGCCCAAGGTTCTGAAGGTTAAACAGGCAGTACTAACGGATTTGTTTGTAAAGCAGAAACTCTTTACCCAGCGAGTCTTTACACTTGACTTTTTACCTGGTACTAAGCAAAGGCCTACCTTTGAACCTTGCAAAGTTTTCTGCTCCTCTGAGCAAAAAGTTGGAAGTTGTCTAGCATCTAGACCTGTTTATTTTGATTAGCTAAATGTTGTTATTGTTGTTTTAATTGAATTTAAATGTACTAAGGCAGGATATGGAGAAGGAAGTGGCAACCCACTCCAGTTATTCTTGGCTGGCAAATCCAATGGACAGAGGAGCCAGGTGGGCTACAGTCCATGATGTCGCAAAGAGTCGGACACAACTGAGCACTCACACAACACAGGATGTACCCTCTTTCCATGATAAATTCCACTCTTAATTCAAGCCCCTTCATAATCTTTCATACCCTGTCTGATTTTTTAAAATACTTGAGTTTGTGACCACTTTTCTGGACTTTAACCTAAATAGGATATTACCCTGTTAACACGTTACATAATTTCCAGAAGCTACCCTTTATATGATAGCGGAATTTAATTCCTAGGAAAAGGACACAATTAAGCCAAAAGCACAGAGAAGAAAATACTTTTATTATGTTATTACTGGTTCTCAAACTTCCCTGGTGGTTCAGACGGTAAAGCATCTGCCTACAATGTGGGAGACCTGGGTTCAATCCCTGGGTTGGGAAGATCTCCTGGAGAAGGGGATGGAATTAGAGATACCAAAGAACATTTCATGCAAAGATGGGCTCGATAAGGGACAGAAATGGTATGGACCTAATAGAAGCAGAAGATATTAAGAAGAGGTGGCAAGAATACACAGAACTGTACAAAAAAGATCTTCACAACCAAGATAATCACGATGGTGTGATCACTCACCTAGAGCCAGACATCCTGGAATGTGAAGTCAAGTGGGCCTTAGAAAGCATCACTACGAACAAAGCTAGTGGAGGTAATGGAATTCCAGTTGAGCTATTTCAAATCCTAAAAGATGATGCTGTAAAAGTGCTGCACTCAATATGCCAGCAAATTTGGAAAACTCAGCAGTGGCCACAGGGCTGGAAAAGATCAGTTTGCATTTCAATCCCAAAGAAAGGCAATGCCAAAGAATGCTCAAACTACTACACAATTGCACTCATCTCACACGCTAGTAAAGTAATACTAAAAATTCTCCAAGCCAGGCTTCAGCAATACGTGAACCATGAACTTCCAGATGTTCAAGCTGGATTTAGAAAAGGCAGAGGAACCAGAGATCAAATTGCCAGCATCTGCTGGATCATTGAAAAAGCAAGAGAGTTCCAGAAAAAAGATCTATTTCTGCTTTATTGACTATGCCAAAGCCTTTGACTGTGTGGATCACAATAAACTGTGGACAATTCTTCAAGAGATGGGAATACCAGACCACCTGATCTGCCTCTTGAGAAACCTATATGCAGGTCAGGAAGCAGCAGTTAGAACTGGACATAGAACTGGTTCCAAATAGGAAAAAGAGTACGTCAAGGCTGTATATTGTCACCCTGCTTATTTAACTTCTGTGCAGAGTACATCATGAGAAACGCTGGGCTGGAAGAAGCACAAGCTGGAATCAAGATTGCTGGGAGAAATATCAATAACCTCAGATATGCAGATGACACCACCCTTATGGCAGAAAGTGAAGAGGAACTTAAAAAGCCTCTTGATGAAAGAGTGAAAAAGTTGGCTTCAAGCTCAACATTCAGAAAACAAATATCATGGCATCTGGTCCCATCACTTCATGGGAAATAGATGGGGAAACAGTGGAAACAGTGTCAGACTGTTTTTTGGGGCTCCAAATTCACTGCGGACGGTGACTGCAGCCATGAAATTAAAAGACACTTATTCCTTGGAAGGAAAGTTACGACCAACCTAGATAGCATATTGAAAAGCAGAGACATTACTTTGCCAACAAAGGTCGGTCTAGTCAAGGCTATGGTTTTTCCAGTGCTCATATATGGATGTGAGAGTTGAACTATGAAGAAAGCTGAGCGCCGAAGAATTGATGCTTTTGAACTGTGATGTTGGAGAAGACTCTTGAGAGTCCCTTGGACTGCAAGAAGATCCAGCCAGCCCATTCTAAAGGAGATCAGTCTTGGGTGTTCATTGGAAGGGCTGATGCTAAAGCTGAAACTGCAATACTTTGGCTACCTCATGCGAAGAGTTGATTCATTGGAGAAGACCCTGATGCTGGGAGGGATTGTAGGCAGGAGGAGAAGGGGACAACAGAGGATGAAATGGCTGGATGGCATTACTGACTCGATGGACATAGGTTTGGGTGAACTCTGGGAGTTGGTGATGGACAGGGAGGCCTGGTGTGCTGCGGTTCATGGAGTCACAGAGTTGGACACGGCTGAGTGACTGAACTGAAACTGAACTGAACTGGTTCTCAGCTCCATCCTTCTACATTGTAAGGCCTCATTTCTTGTATCTGCACATCTGCTGGCAACAAAGTGAAAGGAAATTTTTGCATATACTTTAATTTTTCTATTCATTTCCTTAAAAATTACATATCTTCATTATAGCTTAAGGATATGCCTTTAAAGATGCCAAAACTTGTATCTTTTAACCTAAAAGCATAGGGTTTCAGATTGAAATGGAGTGCTGTTCTCAAACCATCATAAAGTCATGATTTCTGTTAGATGTATTTTAGTAAAAATAAGACTTTTAAAAATTTCATGTTTTTCACCAGCTGTCTTTGGGACATCAGTGCAGAATCATGAATTAATAAGAATCTACATATTAGAAAACTAGATTTCTAAGTCCTCTTTTTCTGAGTCACTGAGATTTTTTTGACTGAATTGCTGAATAAAACCGATCATTGGTACATTTGTCACATGAAAGTTCAGGAATGCTTTCACAAAAGGGTCACTTTTCTGTCATTGTTGTTTTAAATCTAAAAAAATGCTTTAAGTAATTTTCAAGTCTCTTAGGTCATAATGGTAATAGGAATTTTCAATGAAATTAAAATGGGTTATTTCTGTCTTTTCTAGGATAAAAGAGTTCATCACTTTAGAAGAAGTCGGGCAGTGCTTAAGTCTGTTTGATCCTCTCTGCTAACTTTCTAGTCTCATAGGAAGTCACAGGTTTTGAATAGTAAGAGACTGAAAGTTTTCCACTGTTATAGAAATTTAATTCTGAATTTTGATAAATCACACTCAGACTTTCTATATGTTATATTAGATTGCTTAGTTTTATTTTACATTGAAACTTTTTCATTAGACATTTACTTAGAAACTGGTTCTGTGTTGAATATATAGTTAAAAGTAAAAAAATAATTGAGACTGAAAAGAATAACTTTAAGATATATCTGTAAGGATTTTTACCTGACATTTTAAGAGTTTAAAAACAAATGCTGATTTTTTGGGAAAAAAAAATTGTTTTAGAAAACCTATTTTGAAAGGTCAGAATTTTGATAGTTTAAATACAAGCACTTCACTTCTCCAACAAGTACCTATGAACAGTACAGTATCTGCAATATTGTGCTTTTATGATTTGTCTAGAAATTTACCACAAAAGCAGAGTTTTTAAAACTGAATTTTTAATCAGTGAAACTCAATGTATAGTTAGCTTTATTGAAGTTTTCCTTATCTAAACCCAGTAAAACAGATTCTAAACAAACAGTCCAATCAGTGGGTCTTATGTTTGTTACTTCAAAATACTTTATCTTTTATCTAGAATCCACACATAGAGATATCTGATGGGATGGTAATTAGGATAACTAAAATTCTGGGCCAAATTTTTTTTTAAAAGAATCTAAAACAAACTTAACTTTTCTAGGTACATAAACTTCTTAGTTGAGTTACCATTCTTTTTTCTTTTACTTTTTTTTCCCCCTTGAAATGTTAAACTCAATGGCTGTATTTTAAATTGTGCAAAATATTGGTATTAAAGAAGGCTGAAACTTTGTCACTTAAAAGTTAATCAGAGTATCTGAAAGGAATTGTTTTTATAAGAAACATTAAAATATTAGCTATTTGTTAAAGAACAGATAGATTTTAATTTTTTTTTAGCCTGTTATTTTTCTTTCTTTTTTTTTTTTTTTAAGTAAAATATGTCCAGGAGAGTCAGAGTAGTTTTGATGTTTCTAAACCACAAAAGTTGTTTAGTAATAAGCATATCCCCAAAACACACTTGAGTTAGTTAACAATCCATTTTTAGATTAGGTGGCTCCTCCTCAGACATTGTAAATCGTGACAAGCACCTGGAGATCCAGAGCCCCTTTGCTGTACCCACAGTCTTGCTTCTCCAGTCTCCACTGTTCCTGCAGGTGCTCCTGGAACAGCGATGGAAAGGAAAGAAGGAGTAGTATAAGCAGTTTGAGGGTTAAGCCTTGGAAGGAAAGGGTAGCAGTGGGATAATCCCTTTCTAAGGGAATCACTTGTAGCAGTATCGTTTGACCTGCCATGGGTTTAGAGGAGCTTCCTGGCTTTTCTGTCTTGGGCCAGCCCCTTCATTAAAACACGGAAACTCCGTATAGCCCTGTCCTGACGAGGCTTCCGTGGGCCGTGCCATCAGTGCCCGTTGTCTTATCACTCCTAATAATTTTCGTTCTGAATCTGAAGGGAAGAATCTTTTAACTTAATGATACCCAAGAGGGCTTTTTTATGCCTCAGAATTTGAAAGTGCCCTGAAATTTGTTCTTTTTAAAATTCTCTGTACTTTTTTGTGTGTGTGCTATAACATTCTTACATGTATTCTGTGATTAAATCTCCAGATTACTAAAAATGATACCTAAATTCTAAAGAGCCAATTCTCATTATTCCAGTATGACCTTATTCCCTTAAGAAAAAGAATACATTTTGTCTGCTATTTTGTTGGACTGAAGTATTTAAAAGAGTACGGTAGAAAGAAGAGACAAAATCCTGAACCTTTCAAAATGGAAAATTAATTTTAAACTTAAAAATGTGTTCCTATTACCTATGCTGATACTGTCTTTGCATAAATGAATAAATAGAAATAAACATTTTTTTCAGAAGTGTTTTGACCTGCTTACTCATCTCATATTATCTTTAAAAAATGGTGAGGATTTGGGTGGGTAGTATGTGACAAGATTTAGTGAGATCCTTGAAATTCAGAAGTGTAAATATTGTTCAGTTTCTTAAATCTGTCCAAGTTAGTTTATAAGAGCACATTTTGGTACATTGTAGTTTTGTTGCTTTATCTTATGAAGCTGAGATATTTTCATGAGGAAATAATTTCTTTTTTTGATTTTCTATTTGGTTAGTTCTGACCAAGCTTAAATAAAGTTTATAACATTTTGGGACCCTAAAACTAGACTATATATGTATCTTAAAACTGTTGCTTTAAATATGCTTGATAATTTAAGCACATTTGCAGTTAAGGATTACCACAAAATTCACAAAAAAGAGCCAAGCCATTAGGATGGAAAAAAATTTTATACCACGCTTTTTTTTTTTTGGTAAAAAATTGCAAATTATGGCAAAAATCAACTCCATGAAGTTTGGTCACCCCTGTAAGAAACTTATTCTGCCTGCTTTCTTTTTTTGTAATAAGAACATGTTAACCTTGTGATTGTTCAAAATAACTATTCAATATTGATTAGCACCCTTGAATTGCAAGGAAGTCATTGGGTTTAGTTTATAAAGCCTCGTGCCCACCTCTCTGAAATTCTCTTGGTTGTCTTTAAAGGTGAGCTCATAAAACTGGACGGCCACATTGCTTAATTGTTTTCCCTTCTTTCATTGGTTGTTTGGAGGTAATAAGGAGCAGCAGTGGTAAGAGAGCACGCCTCACTGCTTTCATGAAGAAACACTAGAGAGGGTGGGAGGCCATGAGGCAGAGGAAAGCTTCCCATTGACCAGGTCTTGCAGACAGGCCCCGCTGCTGAGCACGACCATTTGGAATCCTCGGAACACTTCTAGATGAAGATTGCTCCTGTACATACTTTGATAACTGTGGAGTCTGGCTTTTCCCAACGTTATGTGTAATATGTTTCTCTGTGTGTAACTGAATACTTTTGAGCGATTCCTCACCACCCATGATCAAAGACACTGAGTTTTCCATCTGTAGATGGTACATTTGGTAGTAGAACACAATAAACATGAGAAGTTGAAGCTATAAACGTGCGGTTTTGCATGCTCATAGAGAGTATTCAATCTGCATAGCAAAGAAACGATAGGTAATTCTGCATTACATTTGGAGTTAAAAACATCTGTCCAATACGGCTGTAGCTGTGGGCCAGTACCACAAAAATGCAAAAAAATTGTCTCTTGATAGAGAAACTGAAGCTATCACTGTACAATTAGCTCTTTCTGTGATGGTTATATTTTATGTTTTTAACTGGTCTGAAAAGTTTTCCAGTTGAGTCTCCAGTTCATTTTCCCAAGACACATGGGGGCTTTGTATCCTATATTCACCTCTATTAAGGCTGTGTGCCAGGAATATGCCTTTTCTCACATAATGAAATCCTAGATACCAGTTCCCTAGGTCCTTAACAATAGAACAAGTGCTTGCATTACTGGGATGTTGGGAATCATGAAATCTCTATAAATTTGAAGCAATAGTTACATTTCAAGCAGTTCAGAAAGTTGAAGGTATTAACCCTTAATCAGTTCTTTTTTTTTTTTTTTTAACAAACGCAAAAACACATTAAGGCTGTAGTTATATATATTGTCTTTCCCCAGAATAAAATGAATAGAGATCCACTAGATTCTGGTTCACCATTGGCTAAAACTATTTACTGTAGAAGAAAGTCAGGGCAGACACGCAGCCATTGGTGCTGGGAAGGCCAGGTCAGCTGTTTCCAGTGGGCTGGTCCCCTCTGCAGTGCTCACGCATTGAACATAGTTCATATTTCCAACCTATACCCGTCCCCGAGAGTAGATCTGACTGGACCAGTGAGAATAGGAGGAGTGACTTACAATACTGAGGCCATTTTCTCTTCACTTTTACCTAAGCTAGACCTCCTTCAGAGTGTCAGTAAAGTGTAAACAATATTAAAATAGCGTAACTGCTATTGAGGGCAGGAGGAGAAGGGGGCAACAGAGGATGAGATGGTTGGATGGCATCATTGGCACAATGGACGTGAATTTGAGAGAGTGAAAATAGACCGTGAAGGACAGGCAAGCCTGGCATGCTGCAGTCCATGGGGTCGCAAAGCGTCGGACTGGACAACAACATACCTGCTAAATGAGTGAAGCTCAACTGCAGTTTTTTTCTGAATGTGGCGTGGTTGCAGCTCATTATTTTGGTTGGTGATATGTCTGTGACGAAAAACCCATACACTGCCGTGCGAGGTTTTATCTGTGATTAGATCCAGCCTCGTAGGATGTCAGAGGACATTGAAACAAACACCCGGGTGCTTTTCAGAGATTCAGACTCCTGGGCCCCAGGCTCAGATACTTACTCTGCAGACATGGGTGGGCTCAGTAACACCCATGTTTGTGAAAGTTGCTTGGGGTTCATCTCTGTAACATTCACTTTGAGAAGTACTGCCCCAGGTGGGAGTATCTCAGTTAACATCTCAAGCTACTTCTACTCTGAGGATAGCTGAATTTGGAGAACAGCTCTATCGGGCCCATTTTGATTCCTTCATAAGAAATTTTATTGGCTTACTCTTTCCCTGCCAAGCCTGTGCCCAGGAGTGCCAGTTGTCCAGGGATGACTCATGAATAGGCGGAAAAGTAAATCGAATGAAGTCTGAAAGTCAAGACTTGTGACCAAAAATGAATGGTAAGAGTGACTTCAGGAGAAAAGCTGAATGTTGAGGCCAGGTGTATGTCAAGGGTGAGGGACTAGCCCCAGCTAGGAGGGCAGAGTGGACTTTTTGGAGGCCAAGATACCGTATTTGCTTCCTGGAGGAATGACCAATGTCTTTGGCTCACTTGGCCAATTTTAATAACATATAACTGAGCTTAGAAAAGTATGGCTTTAACTCTTGAGAGTCCCTTGGACTGCAAAGATATCAAACCAGTCCATCCTAAAGGACATCAGTCCTGGGTGTTCACTGGAGGGATAGATGCTGAAGCTGAAACTCCAATACTTTGGCCACCTGATGCGAAGAGCTGACTCAGAAGACCCTGATGCTGGGAAAAATTGAAAGCAGGAGGAGAAGGGGATAACAGAGGATGAGATGGTTGGATGGCATCTCCCGACTCAATGGACATGAGTTTGGGTAAACTCCAGGAGTTGGTGATGGACAGGGAGGCCTGCCGTGTTGCAGTCCATGGGGTCGCAAAGAGTCGGACACGACTGAGTGACTGAACTGAGCTGAAATGATAGCCTGTTGTTTCTCCTACTCCTGCCTTGGAATGAACTAATATGTCTCATCCTTAACAAGATTATTAGTAACATCAATATTGGAAATAAAATGTTAAAAAATCAAGTTCCAGAAACAGTTTTGAGCATAATGAAATCTGAATTGTGTTTATGTGTGTGTGTTTTAAAAAATTCACCCACAATTCATGTTGAAGAGTGTAGAAATAAGTATACCTTTAAAGAACAATAAATACCCCAATTAGCTTAAGAAATATCTATCAATAAGCAGCAATTTCCTCAAAAATATAATATTCCATTGATTTAAAAATTCCCTATATGTCTTCCCTGACCATAGCCTTTTTCTCCTTAACAAGAGTTAGCCACTAAATTGAATTTTGGTTTAATTATCCACTAACTCATTTGTTTTCACATGTGTTTTTAGATGCTTTTAATTTTTTATTTCACTTTTTTGGGGATTTTGTTTATTTAAAGATTAGAGCAGTTTTTGGTTCATAGCAAAACTGAGGGGAAGGTACACAGATTTCTCATATACCTGCTGACCTCACACATGCACAGCCTTCCCCATTCTCAGCATCCCCCAACAGAATGTGACGGTTGTTACAACCGATGAACCTACACTGACACATCATAACCCCCCCAGATCCGTAGCTTGCTTCAGGGCTCACTCTTGGCATTGTGCATTCTGTAGGTTTGGGCAAATGTATGACGGGCCTCCACATACAGAGTATTTTCACTGGCCTGTAAATCTGTTCTCCGCCTGTTTATTCCTCCAACCGTACCCCCACTGCCAACCCCGGCAACCACTGTTCTTTCTCTCTGCAGAGTCTTGCCTTTTCTGGAATTCCATGCAATTGGCATTTTACAGTGTGTAGTCTTTGCAGACTGGCTTCTTTCACTTAGTGACACACATTTCTTTCCTTCATGTCTTTTTATGTCTTGATAGTGTATTTCTTTTTAGAGTTGATGAATAATATCCTGCTGTCTAGATGGACCGTAGTTTATCCTTTCGCTACTAAAAGCATCTTGGTCACTTAACAAGTTTTGGCAATAAAGCTGCTATAAACGTCTGTGGGCAGCTTTCTATGCATGTGGGAGTTTTCAAATCGTTCGGGTAAATACCCAGAGTGCAGTTGCTGAGTCACAGCATAAGCGTAGATTTAGTTTTCTAAGAGACCTCCACACCGCCTTCCAGTGCGGCTGCACCGTTTTGCGTTCCCAGCAGCAACGAGTGAGAGCCCTGGCGCTGCACGCCCTCGCCAGCTCTGGGCGTTGCCAGTGTTGCGGATCCTGGTCGTAGATTCTAATAAGTGTGTAGTGGTTCCTTACTGCTTTAGTTTGCATTTCCTAGATGGCATGTGACATGGGGCACCTTTTCCTATGCTTATTTGCCATCTGTGTATTTTCTTTGGAGAAGTGTCTGTTAAGGTCTTTGGCACATTTTGGATTGAGTTGTTTGTTTTCTTATTATTGAGTTTTAACAGTTCTTCATATTTTGGGGAAACAGTTGTTTATCAGATGTACCTTTTATTTATACTTTCTCCTCCAGGATATTTCAGATGTACCTTTAGAAAATACACTCTACAAGTCTGTGACATGTCTTCTCATTTCCTTGAAAGCATCTTTTGCAGAGCAGATGGTTTTAATTTTAACAAAGTCTAACATTGATTATTTCTTTCATGGGTCATGATGTTGCATATAAACAGTCGTCACCATACCCAGGGCCATCTAGGTTTTCTCCCATGTCATCTTTTAGGGTTTTTCTAGTTTTGCATTCTACATCTAGATATGTGATCTATTTTGAGTTAAATTTTTTTGAAGGGTGTGCAGATTCTTTTTCTTTTTTTACCAGTGGATGTCCAGCTGTTGCAGCATCGTTTGTTGAAAAGACCAGCTTTGCTCCTTTGCCACCTTTGTTAAAAATCAGTTGACCACACTTTTCGGATCTTTTTCTGTGCTCACTATTTTGTTCCGTTGATTTTGTTTTTCCTTTTCTTTCTTCCCATTCTTCTTTCCTTCCTTTCTTTTTCTTTCTTTCATTTTAACAGCTGTATTAAAGTTGTATAATTAGTGTGCATTAAGCTACATATATTTAAGTTGAACAATTTGATGACTTTTGACATATGCTAGTGGAGGTGATGGAATTCCAGTTGAGCTTTTTCAAATCCTGAAAGATGATGCTGTAAAAGTGCTGCACTCAATATGCCAGCAAATCTGGGAAGCTCAGCAGTGGCCACAGGACTGGAAAAGGTCAGTTTTCATTCCAATCCCAAAGAAAGGCAATGCCAAAGTGTGCTCAAACTACTACACAATTGCACTCATCTCACACGCTAGTAAAGTAACGCTCAAAATTCTCCAAGCCAGGCTTCAGCAATACGTGAACCATGAACTTCCTGAGGTTTAAGCTGGTTTTAGAAAAGGCAGAGGAACCAGAGATCAAATTGCCAACATCCACTGGATCATGGAAAAAGCAAGAGATTTCCAGAAAAACATCTATTTCTGCTTTATTGATTATGCCAGAGCCTTTGACTGTGTGGATCACAATAAACTGTGGACAATTCTTCAAGAGATGGGAATACCAGACCACCTGATCTGCCTCTTGAGAAACCTATATGCAGGTCAGGAAGCAACAGTTAGAACTGGACACGGAACAACAAACTGGTTCCAAATAGGAAAGGAGTACGTCAAGGCTGTATATTGTCACCCTGCTTATTTAACTTATATGCAGAGTACATCATGAGAAATGCTGGACTGGAAGAAACACAAGCTGGAATCAAGATTGCTGGGAGAAATACCAATAACCTCAGATATGCAGATGACACCACCCTTATGGCAGAAAGTGAAGAGGAGCTCAAAAGCCTCTTGATGAAAGTGAAAGTGGAGTGAAAAAGTTGGCTTAAAGCTCAACATTCAGAAAACGAAGATCATGGCATCCGGTCCCATCACTTCATGGGAAATAGATGGGGATACAGTGGAAACAGTGGCTGACTTTATTTTTTTGGGCTCCAAAATCACCGCAGATGGTGACTGCAGCCATAAAATTAAAAGACGCTTACTCCTTGGAAGGAAAGTTATGACCAACCTAGATAGCATATTCAAAAGCAGAGACATTACTTTGCCAACAAAGGTCCGTCTAGTCAAGGCTATGGTTTTTCCTGTGGTCATGTATGGATGTGAGAGTTGGATTGTGAAGAAGGCTGAGCACCAAAGAATTGATGCTTTTGAACTGTGGTGTTGGAGGAGACTCTTGAGAGTCCCTTGGACTGCAAGGAGATCCAACCCGTCCATTCTGAAGGAGATCAGCCCTGGGATTTCTTTGGAACGAATGATGGTAAAACTGAAACTCCAGTACTTTGGCCACCTCATGCGAAGAGTTGACTCATTGGAAAAGACTCTGATGCTGGGAGGGATTGGGGGCAGGAGGAGAAGGGGACGACAGAGGATGAGATGGCTGGATGGCATCGCTGATTCGATGGACGTGAGTCTGAGTGAACTCCGGGAGTTGGTGATGGACAGGGAGGCCTGGCGTGCTGCGATTCATGGGGTCACAAAGAGTCGGATACGACTGAGCGACTGAACTGAACTGAACTGACATACGCACAAACATACACGCCCCCGCCCCCATCACAGCAATCAAGACAAGTAGCATTGCCATCACCTCTTTGTAACTCGCTCCCCACTCACCCCCAACTATCACTACAGATTTGTTTTACACTTTCTAGAATTCTATGTAATGGGATTATACAGAGTATCCTTTCACATCTGGCTTCTGTCAGCATGGTTATTTTTAGATGTGTCCATGTTGTTGCGTGTATCTGTATTTCTTCCTTTTTGTTGCTGTGTTGTATTCCATAATATAAGGCTTCCCAGGGGGCTTAGTGGTAAAGAATCCACCTGCCAGTGTAGGAGGTGCAGGTTTGATGACTGGGTCGGGAAGAGTCCCTGAAGGAGGGCATGGCAACCCACTCCATTATTCTTGCCTGGAGACTCACTCCATGGACAGAGGAGCCTGGTCGGCTACAGTCCATGGGGTCGTGAAAGAGTCAAGACACAAATTAGTGTCTAAACAATTCCATGATATAAATCTACCACAATTTGTTTATCCATTCTTCTGTTGATGGATACTTGGATGGTTTCCAGTCTGAGGCTATTACAATAAAGCTGCTGTGAACATCTGTATACAAGTCTTTGTATGGACTACGCTTTTATTTCTTTTCTGTGAACACCTGGGATCAGCTGGGGCCTATGATAGGTTCGTTTTAAATTTGTAAGGAAGCTTCGAGACTGTTTTCCAGAAACACACACGTAAGGCAGCGTCACGATGTCTCCTGTCACGTGTCCTACTACGTCATTTAAAGTTTCTTATAAACTTAAATGTGAGCGTTTGCTTCACCTGTGCTTCTGATTGCCTGGAGACAATTTCTTTCCTTTCTCTGCTTACCGTTTTATTTTTTTGCAACAGTTTTATTTTCATTATTATTTAGAATTGGCTGTGCTGAGTCTTCTGCGCTCAACAGGCTTCTCTCCAGTCGTGGCGAGCTAGGGCGTCCTCTCATTGTGCACAGGCCTCTTGTGGAGCTCGGGCTTGAAGGTGTGTGGGCTTCAGTGGTTCAGTAGTGTGATGTGCGGGCTTAGTAGTTCAGTAGCGTGACACACAAGCTCAGTGGTTCAGTAGTGTGACGTGCGGGCTCAGTGGTTCATTAGTGTGACACGTCGGCTCAGTAGTTCAGTAGTGTGACACTCGGGCTTGGTGGTTCAGTAGTGTGACATGTGGGCTCATTGGTTCAGTAGTTCAATAGTGTGATGCACGGGCTCAGTAGTTTAATAGTGTGATGCACGGGCTCAGTTACTGGGGTCCAGCCCTGGTTGGATCCAGGGATTCCCTCAGGATGATGGCGTTGGCGATTTAAAGGAATAGCGTCAGTGGAGAGAATCAGAGCTCTAATTATAATTGGTTTACGTGGGAAATCAATATAACCCGTGACACCAGGTTTGCACTAACCACAGAGGCCACAGGCGCTCTCTCGAATCGCGGAAGGTACCCCACCTTAGGCACCTTCTCGAGTGGGTCTTAGAAGCCCAGGCAAGTAAGTGGTCTCAGCAGACCCCCACGCTCCAATTACTTTGGCCTGAAGAAACAGTAGAGACAAAAGGAGAGAAAAGGAGACGAGAAAGAACGACACGGGGAGACCGAGCTTAGTGAGCAGGGTCCGTAGCTTTATTTTCAACAGGGGCTTTTGTACCCCAAGTAGCACATAGAAGATAATAGGGGATGCAAAGTCATGCAAGGTTAGCAGACCTTAATCATTATCGAAACCAGGCGTTCTTTCAGACACCAAGGCTTTAGGTGATTTACATCATCTTCTGGTCAGGAGTTGGAAAAGGAAATGGCAACCCACTCCAGTACTCTTGCCTGGAAAATCCCATGGGTGGAGGAGCCTGGTGGGCTGCAGTCCATAGGGTCGTGAAGAGTCGGACACGAATGAGCGACTTCACTTTCACTTTTCACTTTCATGCATTGGAGAAGGAAATGGCACCCCACTCCAGTGTTCTTGCCTGGAGAATCCCAGGGACAGGGGAGCCTGGTGGGCTGCCATCTATGGGGTCGTGCAGAAGCAACTTAGCAGCAGCAGCTGGTCAGGAAACCTGCTAACATTTTTCTTCTGATAAGAGTTAGTCAACCAGAAAAACTTATTTTCTCTAAAGGTGACTTTATTCTTAAAGTTTAGTACCACTCCCCGAAAGCAGTAGACAGAGTTGGATTCCTATAGGGCAGGAGTCTCGTGGGGGTAATTAAGGGAAGAATTTATTAGCTTAGGGGTCTACGGTTATTATTAACATTAAAGCTTCTACTTATATTTCTTATATATCAGCTATATTAATCAATACACTCCCAGGAACACAGTGGGTGAGAAATATGGAAACTTGGCAGCAGGTATTAACTCAAAAGAAATCTTCTATCAGTTCTATTTTAACAATTTCTAACTCCCCGGGAGGCTCTGCATTGTTAGAATAACTTAAGTCTCCTGTGCCTCACATGGTTGGGAGGCCGTAAACAATCACATGCGTAGCTGTAAGAGTCCGGGAACCTGTTAGGCAGGTTAGAAAGCTCTCTGAGGGGATCACAATTGGAACACAGCTTATTATACCCTGGAGACTTATTAACTAGAGCTCTAAGTTGCTTTTCTTACAGATAAAAGTGGTTGGGGATAGCCCCTCGTGACTGTCAGAGGAGTTGGTGAAAGTCATGAAGCAGTAAAACAGACAGGCTCAGGTTTTGGGATAGACGCTTAGGCACGTCCAGAGGGGCACCCCTCAAGTTCTGGCTCGCCTTGCCCACCAGAACTCTCCCACATGACCTTGTCATGGGTGGGGACTCCCCTGCTGGCTCCCGGCACTCAGTAGTTCAGTAGTGTGACGCACAGGCTCAGTATACAATAGTGTGACGCACAGGCTCAGTATACAATAGTGTGATGCGCGGGCTCAGTGGTTCAGTAGTGTGCTCCATGGCATGTGGGAACTTCTCTGATCAGGGATGGAACCCACGTCTCCTACACTGGCAGGCAGGTTCTTTACCCCTGAGCCACCAGAGAAGCCCAGCAGTTTTGTTTTAAATCAACTTTTTTGAAGTGTAATTTGCATACAATGAGATCTACCTATTTTAGGTGAACAGATCGAGCTTTGGCAAACGTAGGTCCCCCTGAAAGCACTAACCAGGTATAGAGCATTTCTGTCCTCCCCAAACACCCCTGCCCCTCCCCCAGGTGACCACTGACCTGACTGGTCACTGTGATTGTGACTCTGTAAGCACTGGAAGTTCGTGTAAATGAAATCGAGCAGTCTGCTTACGTGGACGGCATCGTGTTTATGAGAGTCATCTTGTCCCTACATGTTTCAGTGGTTCATTCTTCTTTCCCCCCGCTAATTAGTATTTCGTTGTGTGGAGGCACCACGCTTTGTCTGCTCACCCATTGTTGATGGATAGCTGGGCTGTTTCCAGTTTATGGATGGTTATGAATGATGCTCTGTCAACATTCATGTGAAGGTTTTGTGTGGATATGTATTTTCATTCTCTTGGGGAAATGCCTAGAAATGGAATTTCTGTTCATATGCTAAGTATCTGTGTAACGTTTTATAAGAAACTTCCAAGCTGTTCCTCAAGATAGTTGTATTATTTGCATCCCCACTAGCAACATCTGGAGAAAGCAATGGCACCCTACTCCAGTACTCTTGCCTGGCAAATCCCATGGACGGAGGAGCCTGGTGGGCTGCCGCTCTGGGGTCGCACAGAGTCTGACGTGACTGAAGCGACTTAGCAGCAGCAGCAGCAGCAGCATCTGTGAGTGCCACAACATTAGGTATTGTCAGTGTTCTTAATTTTACCCAGTGTCACGCATAGCAGTTTTTAAAAGCTCCTCGAGATACATATACTTTTCTGTATATAATAAATCAGTAAAAAATTAAGAAAAAGGGACTTCCCTGATGGTCCAGTGGTTAAGACTCTGCACTTCTGGTGCAGGGGGCCTGGGTTTGATCCCTAGTTGGGGATCTAAGACCCCACATGCTGTTCAGTGAGGCAAAAACAATGAAAAAAAAGTTAAAAAAAACAACTCCCTAAATGATTATAATGTGCAGCCAAGGTTGAAAACTGCCAAGCCAGACTAGATAGGTTCCAAATGTTTAAATAAGGGCAGGTATTTTCACTTGCGCATTCACGGTTCTCTTTCCCCATTCATCCCCTCATTCACCCCAGGAGAGCTCTGTCAGCTCTTTACTGAGCATGGAGAATACAGACGCAGCACAGCCCTCCTGCCTGACCTCAAGATGTTTGGTGTCAAGCATTTTCTTTTTTCTCATGGTCACATGTTATGACCACAGCCATTTCAGAGTTCGGTTTTTTGCTGATGCTGGACCTTTGCAGCTCCGGCCTACGTTCAGTCTGGTGGTGGTGAGGGAGGCAGGGGGTGCTTCGCAGTGTCGAGGTGTTGCTTTGTTGCTTTTGTGCTTTTCCTTCCCTGCCTTCTTAGACACTGGTACTTTCTTATGTACGTATTTAACTTTGGGGACCATGTTTTGTGGGGTTCTTTTTTTTTTCCACACTGCTCAGCATGGGGGATCCTAGTTCCATGACCAGGGATCAAACCCATACCCCCCGCAGTGGAAGCGTGCAGTCCCAACCACTGGAGCAAAGTCTTTAAATGATGATGTGGCAGGGGGTTGAACAATAAATAAAAAACGGACATATTTTATCCCTGGTAATCACACCAGTGCCTGCACGCAGCATCATGGCTGGTTTCTGATCTTTGTTTTTTATTTCTCTCCTTTTTTTTAATATAGAAAAAAATGCACAGAATATTCTTAGAAAAATAAGACAAATTGGCATAATATTATAACATTGTCACCAAAACCTAGTAAAGAATATAGTAGGTGGGTGAAGGTAAGATGCATATAAACCGAGCAAAGCTCACATGTTAAAGTTGTGTCATAATAGTAAAATATTCTCTTATTTGATATTAAACTTAACACTATAAAAAGATTTTGAAGTGATGCAGCAAGGTCTGCCTCCCTGGAACTGTTAGAATGAGTTATAAAACTAAAGCAGAGTCTATGCAGAATTGTTTTATCTTCTAGGGTCGAGGTCAGTTTAAGGATTGTAAAATTGCCCATAACTTGCAAAACAGATTCTGCACAGAGAAACTAATAGAAAATAGATTCCATTTTCCTTTTCCTTGTGGCCTGAGTGGTTCCAGAGACCCCAGAAGCCTTGATGCAAAATAGCTGGTGAAAAAATCCTGACAAAGAATAGAAATTTATTAGTCTAGCTTTGGATTTAAAGAAATCTCATCTCTAACATGGCTAAGTGTTCATCAAGAAGGTATTCTCCAGAGCAATCTCAAGCCAATTTCACCCCTTGACTGATATTCTATACAATGGAATTAAACCATTTTCAATACTTGCTGCGTTTATTTCATTGAAATTTCTTTTCATTGCACTTGTTCTTTTTTTTTTCCAGACATGGAAAATTCCATTCTTTTAAAAATATTTTTACTGAAGTACAGTTGATTCACAATGTTGTTAGATTCAAAAATATAGCAAAGTAGTTCAGCTGTGCACATATGTATCTATTCAGGTTCTTTCCCATTATAGGTTATTACCCAGTGTTGAGGTAATACACTACGTTACACAGTAGATCCTTCTTGGATCTTTTTCCTATGTGTATCGGTTTTTACACAAGTTGAACACATTATCAGTTTTTTCCAGCTTTATTAACTGACACATTTTGTATACATTTAGGTTGTACAACATGGTTTTTTTAAGTATACATAATGTTTGAAGTGATTACCATAATCAAGTTCATTAGCACATCCATCATAGTTACTTTGTGTGTGCGTGTGTGTGGTAAGATATATTCTCTCAGCATAGTTCAGACATATAGGACAGTATCATTAACTCTAGTCATCATGGTATACATTAGATCTCCAGAACCTACTCATCTTAAAACTGAGAATCTCCCCCATTCCCTCTGATCCCCAACCCCTGGCAACTCCCAGTCTCCCCTCTGGTACTATGAGTTTGACTTTACTAGGTCCCGAATCTGAGATGGCACAGTATTTGTCTTCCTGTGCCTGGCTTCTTTAACTTGGCATAATGTCCTCTAGGTTTGTTCATATTGGCGCAAACGGTAGACTTTTCTCCTTTTTTATCCTTGAATAATCCCCAGTGAGTGTGCATATGTGCACATGCCCCGCGTGGTTTATTCATTCGTCCGTCAGGGCACGCCTAGGTTGTCTCCGTATCTTGTATTATAAATAAGGCTGCAGTGAACATGGGGTTGCAGGTGTGTTTAAGATCGCTGTTTCATTTCAAAAAGTGAAATTGTGGGCTCACATGGAAGATCTACTTTCAGTTTTTGAGGAGCCCCTGTGCCATTTTCCATTAGTGGTTGCACCAACGTACATTCCCAGCAAGAGTGCACCAGGGTTCCCTTTGCCCCACAGCTTCACCAACGTGTGTTATCTCTTGTGTCTTTGAGAATAGATTAGTTTCTTGAACCACATCAGTTTTTCCTCATTTAGTTTCAACCATTGTGATGTTTGTTTTGCTTTTCCAAAACCAAATTTCCCCGAGGTCAAATCTCGTGTATCTAAGTTTCGTCAAGAAAATGTAACCCTTCTGTCCAGTTTTAGTCAATAGCGTATTTTTGCCATGCACAGCTTCATTTGTTTTCAGTTTTATTTTGTGTTGATTATTTCTACCGGTGGTAACAATTAGAAGTTAAACGAAAATTGGTTGTATTTATTTCCTACATAATCAGTGAAATTGGGGCCATTTAGTAAGAGATAAGGGTGCACAGAAAGAGAGGAAGGGCTATACTTGTGCATGCGTGACTAAACTCTCAGTTACTGGATCAAAAACGCAGAGTTCAGTGGGATTGCTGGGTCATATGGTAGTTCTAAACTTATATTTTTCCAGAAAAAGCCTTCGTTCAGAAAGGTGATGCACCCCAATATTCACTGCAGCACTATTTACAATAGCCAAGACATGGAAACAACGTAAATGTTCATCGACAGATGAACGGATAAAGAAGATGAGGTACATACACAAGGGAATATTGCCCAGCCACAAAGAGTGGAGTGATGCCATTTGCAGCAACATGGGTACACCTGGAGATGGTCATGCTGAGTGAAGTAAACCGGACAAAGACGAACAGAGGACATCACTTGCACGTGGAACCTTAGAAAGGTACAAAGGAACTGATGTACAAAACAGAAATAGAGCCACAGATGTAGAGAGCAAACTTACGATTACCAGGCGGAAAGATGAGGGAGAGATAAATCAGGAGGTTGGAATTGACATATACGCACGACTATATATAAAATTGGTAACTATTAAGAACCTATAGTATAGCTCAGAGAACTCCACTCCATACTCTGTAATGACCTATATGGGAATGTAATGACCTTTTCCCATATAGGAAAGAATTTTAAAAAGTAGATATATAACTGATTCGATTTACTGTACATTTGAAACTAACACAGCCTTATAAATCATCTATACTTCAAAAAAAAATTTTTTTTAAATACATAGTGGAAACATCGAGGTCAGCAAAGGCAGCTCCAAGACCAGAGCCCAAGCACCCTGCTTCAGCTCTGGGCCGCTCTCTCTGAGGTCAGCCTTCATTCTCCACTCCCCAGCAGATCTCTGGTCTCTTCTCTTCGGGGCTGCCTGGCCGTGAGCTCTCCTGGCTCAAGCCACTGGCCTGAATCGGACAGAAACTCCTAATCCCCTGAGTTCATACACATTGAACTTCTTCAAAAGGAACCAATTTCACTTGAGTCAACGAAACATGGCCAAACTACACGCAGACCCCAGAACAGCACAGAGCTGGATGGGGTAGGAGGAGCTGCGCTTCAGGACTTGTGTGAACAGCAGGGCCGTCCCCCACCCCTTTTAATTACCTGCATTCTTTCAGGTGTGCGTGGCCCCTTACACAGCCCATCTGCTACTGGGAGTTATCCTGAGCTGAAACTCTGCACCCCTGTCCCAAGACGTAGATAGAAACTTGTGTCAACAAAAATTGGCCGCAGACTAAATGTGTACCAATAGGGCAGTGATTCATTCAGGGTATTTTCATGCTATTTAATACTCAGCCACAAAGCAAAGATTAACACATTCCTCTGTTAAAAAACAGAGAGTGAAGGGACTTCCCTGGTGATCCAGTGGTTAAGGATCTGTGCTCCCACTGCAAGGGGCCTGGGTTCAGTCCCCGGGGACTGAGATCTGCATGCCGCATGGTGCAGCCAAAAAAAGAAGGGTAGTAAATATTGCAGACTTTGTTGGCTGAGTGGTTTCTGTCACAAATAATCAACTCTTCCATGTAGCCTGAAAGCAGCCATAGACAATATGTAAAGGAATGGACATGGCTGTGTTCCAGTTAAACTCTATTTATAATTTTTAAAAAAGGGTAGATTTGGTTTATGGGTCTTAATTTACAGACTCCTGGTTTAAAAAGAAAATACAGGTTTGCATTTATTGACGTGGAGAGTTCATCATAATATACTAGTGGGTTAAGAAACGACAGATTTTGTTATTGTCATGCCACTACTGTAAGACAAAGGGTTATATGCACAAATAAGTACAGATTCCCAGGTGGCGCAGCAGCAAAGAATCCGTTTGTCGGTGCAGGAGACACAAGAGACACGGGTTCAATCCCTGAGTCGGGAAGATTCCTGGAGAAGGAAGCTTAAACCTGCTCCGGTGTTCTTGACTGGAAAATTCCATGGACAGAGGACAGTGGGCCACAGTTCATGGGGTCGCCAAGAGTCAGACACGACTGAGCAAGCCACGCTGGCATAGAGAAGGGTCTAGAAGGATGATCAACAAATGATAAGATAATATCTCATGGTTGAAGGTTTGGGGATGATTTTCTTCTTCTTTATGTTTTTATATATGTTTTTATTATCAGAAAAATATTTTTATTTAGTAATATATACTCTGGCATATAATAACATGGTTGTTGTTGGGGTCACTACAAACAGCTGTGGAGCCTGTGCACTGCGGTTTTTGAAGATGTCGCTCACATAGACTACAGCATAAAGGGTGCCCCCTGGAGTTGTGTTGTGGAGAGGCCCTCTTCTCTCCCATTCTCTGTTCAGCCCTGTCCAGTTATTTCAACAAACATTTACTTGGAATCTACTATATCAAACATTGTTGCACGCACGACAGAAATAGCAAAAAGCAGGCAACAATCTCTGCCCTTCCCGCGGTTACATTCCAGTGAGGGAGGGAGGCAATAGGTGGAATAAACCGAGGAGTGTTAGAAGCAGTCATGAAGCAGAGTGGTTAGGAAGGCCTAGGATGCTGCAGCAAGGATGGGGCTTCAACTTTAAACACTATTGGCTGAAAAAATGCATAGCCTAAAAGTTGAGAATTGTGTTTTATCTGACAGGCAAAACTAAGGACTGAAGCCCAGATAGCTCTGAGGGACTGTTTTGAAGAGGTGAGGAAAGAGCCAGGATATTCAGGAGTTTTTGTAACAAAGCCCAGGTAGTTGGAACCTCACAAGATTGCTGTTAAGTCAGATGTCTCAAGTCAATGACTTGAGCTTGCTTTTCTGTGTGTGGGAAGATGAGTCTGAGCTGATTAAAATGGTTCCTCTGTTACCCATCTCAGTTGTCGAGGGCCAGTCGCCTGTTTCTCTCCATCCTGAATCCTCTCAGGGTGCACAGTAGGGGCGGCTGCAGTGGCTGCCAGCTCAATGGCCCCAACATCCTTTGTTTACTGATACGGCGCTAGTGGTAGAGAACCTGCCTGCAGTGGGGTTCAGCTGAGACTGGGGTTTGATCCCTGGGTTGGGAAGATCCCCTGGAGAAGGGCCTGGCCACTCACTCCAGTATTCTCGTCTAGAGAATCCCATGGACAGAGGAGCCTGGCAGGCTATGGTCCATAGGGTTGCAAAGAGTTGGACACGACTGAAGCGACAGCATGCATGCCCATGGCAGGTGACGTTCTCCATGCACGGTGTGAGAGAGTTAACTTCGGCAGGTCAATGAGGAGGAGGTGAACAGTCTGTCTTTTTTTAACATTCTTTTGCCTTAGACACGTAGGCAATAGTATCTGTTATTCAAGGACATGCTTTTTTTGAGCTCAGAATGTATGTTATAGGAGAAGGTCTGGGTAAAACTTCCACAGCCTTGAGCTCTGTGTTATCCCGTTCCTTCTGGCTAATCTCACGCTGATGTCATCCCAGGAAAGGGTCTGGGCAAAACGTTCACAACCAAGAGGTAAGTTTTTCTGTTCTCAGCAGCTAGTACAAAAGTATGTAATTCCATGCTTAAAACTAGCACAGAGCTTTCAGGATGGCAGAGTAGAAGGATGTGTGCCCATCTTCTGTGAGGACTCCAGAATTGCAACTCACTGCTGAACAACCATCGACAGGAGAATGTTGGATCCCACTAAAAAAAGATAACCCACGTCCAAGGGCAAAGGAGAGGCCCCAACAAGACAATGGGGTTGGGGGGGGGTGCAAAATCACATTTAGAATCAAATCCCATACCCACGAGAGATGCTTGGAGGGCTCAAACAAAAGCTTGTGCACACCAGGACCCAGAGACCCCACAGAGACTGAGCCAAACACTCTGAGTGTTTGAGTGTCTCCTGAGGAGGCATGGGTCAGCAGTGGCCTGCGGCGGGGACAGGGCCTCTGGCTGCAGCAGACCTGGGACACGCAGCATGTGGCATGGGCCCTCTTGGAAGAGGTTGCCGTTAGCCCCACCGCAGAGCCACTGAGCAGAACACTCACAGCCTGCAGAACAATTATACCAAAGAAATTCTCACACGGTTAAGAAAGTTCTAGGGCCCACAACCTGGGGACCTGGCCAAGGGACTAAGAATCCTCTGGGAATTTGACTTTGGAGGCCAGTGGGATTGGATTCCAGAACTTCCACAGGGAAACAGACTCGTGGAGGGCTCAAACAGAACCTTGTGCTCACCAGGAGCCAGGAGAAAGGACAAGCCTCTCATCCCTCTCCATCAGAGGGCAGACAGAGTGAAAACCACAGTCACAGAAAACTAGCCAAACTGATCACACGGACCACAGCCTTGTCTAATTCAATGAAACTAAGCCATGCCCTGTGGGGCCACCCAAGACAGCGGGTCATGGTGGAGAGGTCTGACAGAATGTGGTCCACTGGAGAAGGGAACAGCAAACCACTTCAGTATTCTTGCCTCAAGAACCCCATGAACAGTATGAAAAGGCAAAAAGATAGGACACTGAAAGGTGAACTCCCCAGGTTGGTAGGTGCCCAATATGCTACTGGAGATCAGTGGAGAAATAACTCCAGAAAGAATGAAGAGACGGAGCCAAAGCAAAAACAATACCCAGTCGTGTATGTGACTGGTGATAGAAGCAAAGTCCAGTGCTGTAAAAAAACAATATCACATAGGAACCTGGGATGTTAGGTCCATGAATCAAGGTAAATTAGAAGTAGTCAAATAGGAGAAGGCAAGAGTGAGCATAGACATTTAGGAATCAGTGAACTAAAATGGACAGAAATGGGCAAATTTAATTCAGATGACCGTTATATCTCTACTGTGAGCAAGAATCCTCTAGACAAGAATCCTCATAGTCAACAAAAGCCTGAAATGCAGTACTTAGGTGCAATCTCAACAATGACAGAATGATCTCTGTTTGTTTCCAGGGCAAATCATTCAATATCACAGTATCCAAGTCTATGCCCCAACCAGTAATGCTGAAGACGCTGAAGTTGAACTATGCTATGATAACCTACAGGACATTCTACAGCTGACACCCAAAAAAGATGTCCTTTTTACCATAGGGGACTGGAATACAAAAGTAGGAAGCCAAGACATACCTGGAGTAACAGGCAAGTTTCGCCTTGGAGTACAAAATGAAGCAGGTCAAACGCTAATAGAATTTTGTCAAGAGAACGCACCGGTCATAGCAAACTCCCTCTTCTAACAACACAAGAGAAGATTCTACACATGGACATCACCAGATGGTAAATACCAAAATCAGACTGATTATATTCTTTGCAGCCAAAGATAGAGAAGCTCTATCTATACAGTCAGCAAAAACAAGACTGGGAGCTGACTGTGGCCCAGATCATGAACTCCTTATTGCCAAATTCAGACGTAAATTGAAGAAAGTGGGGAAAACCACAAGACCATTCACGTATATCCTAAATCAAATCTCTTACAATTATACAGTGGAAGTGACAAATAGATTCAAGGGATTAGATCTGATAGACAGAGTGACTGATGAACTATGGACGGAGGTTCATGACATTGTGCAGGAGGCAGGGATCACGAGCATCCACCAGGAAAAGAAATGCAAAAAGGTAAAGGGCTGTCTGGGGAGGCCTGACAAGTGGCTGAGAAGAGAAGAGAGGCTAAAGGCGAAGGGGGAAAGGAAAGATATCCCCATCTGAATGCAGAGTTCCAAAGAATAGCAAGGAGAGATAAGAAAGCCTTTCTCGGCAATCAATGCAAAGAAATAGAGGAAAACAACAGAATGGGAAAGACTAGAGATCTCTTCAAGAAAATTAGAGATACCAAGGGAATATTTCATGCAAAGATGGGCTCAATAAAGGACAGAAATGGTAGGGACCTAACAGAAGCAGAAGATATTAAGAGGTGGCAAGAATACACAGAAGAACTGTACGAAAAAGATCTTCACAACCAGATAATCACGATGGTGTGATCACTCACCTAGAGCCAGACATCCTGGAATGTGAGTCCAGTGGGCCTTAGAAAGCGTCACTATGAACAAAGCTAGTGGAGGTGATGGAATTCCAGTTGAGCTATTTCAAATCCTGAAAGATGATGCTGTGAAAGTGCTGCACTCAATATGTCATCAAATTTGGAAACTCAGCAGTGGCCACAGGACAGGAAAAGGTCAGTTTTCATTCCAGTCCCCAAAAAAAGGCAATGCCAAGGAATGCTCAAACTTATTGCACAATTGTACTCATCTCACCCGCTAGCAAAGTAATGCTCAAAATTCTCCAGGCCAGGCTTCAACACTATGTGAACCAAGATTGTCCAGATATTCAAGCTGGATTAGAAAAGGCAGAGGAAGCAGGGATCAAATTGCCAACATCTGCTGAATCATAAAAAAAGCAAGAGAATTCCAGGAAAACATCTATTTCTGCTTTATTGATTATGCCAAAGCCTTTGACTCTGTGGATCACAACAAACTGTAGAAAATTCTGACAGAGATGGGAATACCAGACCACCTTACCTGCCTCCTGAGAAATCTGTATGCAGGTCAAGAAGCAACAGTTAGAACCTGACATGGAACAACAGACTGGTTCCAAATAGAGAAAGGAGTACGACAAGGCTGTATATTGTCACCCTGCTTGTTTAACTTCTATGCAGAGTACATCATGTGAAATGCCAGACTGGATGAAGCTCAAGCTGGAATCAAGATTGCCAGGAGATATATGAGTAACCTCAGATATGTAGATGACACCACTCTCATGGCAGAAAGTGAAGAGGAACTAAAGAGTCTTTGATGAAGTTGGAAGTTGGTCAGTTGTGTCCGACTCTGCAAATTGACTATGACAGAATACTGGAGTGGGTAGCCTTTCCCTTTTCCAGGGGATCTTCCCAACCCAGGTTTCGAACCCAGGTCTTCCACATCACAGGCAGATTCTTTACCAGCAGAGACAGAAAAAGCAAAGAAGAACTAAAGATCCTCTTGATGAAAATCAAAGAGGAGAGTGAAAAAGCTGGCTTGAAACTCAACATTCAAAAAACTAAGATCATGGCACATGGTCCCATCACTTCATGGCCAATAGATGGGGTAACAGTGGAAACAGTGGCAAAGTTTATTTTTTTGGGCTCCAAAATCACTGCAGATGGTGACTGCGGCCATGAAATTAAAAGATGCTTGCTTCTGGGAAGAAATGCTGTGACAAACCTAGACAGCATATTAAAAAGCAGAGACATTACTTTGCTGACAGAGGTCCCCCTAGTCGAATCTGTGGTTTTTCCAGTGGTCATGTATGGATGTGAGAGTTGGACTATAAAGAAAGCTGAGTACTGAAGAATTGATGCTTTTAAACTGTGGTGTTGGAGAAGACTCTTGAGAATCCCTTGGACTGCAAGATCTAACCAGTCCATCCTAAAGGAGATCAGTCCTGAATATTCGTTGGAAGGACTGATGCTGAAGCTGAAACCCAAATACTTTGGCCACCTGATGCGAAGAACTGACGCATTGGAAAAGATCCTGATGCTGGGAAAGATTGAAGGTGGGAGGAGCAGGGGACAACAGAGGATGAGATGGTTGGATGGTATCACCAACTTGATGGGCATGAGTTTGGGTAAACTCCGAGAGTTGGTGATGGACAGGGAGGCCTGACGTGCTGCAGTCCATGGGGTCACAAAGAGTCAGAAACGACTGAGCGACTGAACTGAACTAAAACTAGCAAGGTGGGTAATCTTTCTACCCCTTTCTGATGTCTGTGTCAGAAGCTTTTCTCTGTCACTATCGCTTTAATAAAACATCTACTACACAAAGCTCTGAGTGACTGAGACTGTCTTTGGTCCTGGAGTTGAATCTTCTCCTTTGGGGACGACGAATCTGGCTGAACAGCATAAGCTTTCATGTATGAATAGGAAGGTCAGAAGAGACTGTACTCAGGAAGTCAGAATTGAGCAGACTTCCGAGAAGTCAAAGAGGAAGCCCCGGTGCTGTCCTGGAGAGAGCATACGAGATGCAGGGGACACTCAGCGCAGAGGCCTCGGGGTGAGCATGCCCGGAGGTGTGAGCAACAGCAAGCACGCCGGAGTGGCTGGGACGGAGGGAGGCGTGGGCGCAGCAGGGGTCAGGACAGACTGGTGATGGGGGACCGGTCACAGAGGCCCCTGTGGGTCAGAGCCACTGAAGCGTCTTCCAGCACGTACAGCAGCGATACGATTTAAGTGATGGGTTTAAAGGGCCATCTGGATGCCGGGTGGAGAGCCAACTGTCAGGCTCCCTGGGTAGAAGGAGCCCTTGACATGGTGTTTTGAAATTCCTTTTCTCTGCCCCTCTTCCCCACTGGCCTGTAGAATCCTGGAGTCAAGGAGTGGTTTGTGGTCTTCTGTTTCTAGCACGGCTGCTGGTAGAGGCAAAGCCAGTGCAAAGGCCCTGAGGCTTCTTTACTGAATGAAAAGAAGGCCAACAGGACAAATAATTACTGCTCTTGTTTTGCAGAAAGGAAAAATTGGAACTTAAGGACGTTTAAGTGATTGCCCAGAGTCAAAACAGGGTCAGCACCAGAACCAAGGTCTTTTGCATCTAAGGCCAGGGTTCCTAACAACTTGGGACAAAGACACACCTTACTACAAGATACACAGGAGTTGGTGAAAAGGAGTCTTGAGTTAAATTGTGCAGACCTTTATGAAAAGCCAAGGCATTGTGACTTCATGTAGTAATCGTGATAATAGCTAACGTCACAGTAACAAAAGATGACATACACGAGCCTGTCAGGAGATCCACTGCACATGGCTACTTAGGAAAGGCAGATTAAAAAACAGCATTTAAAGTATAAATTGCATGTATCTAATATGTGAGCATCACAGGAAGGATGCTCACCAAATGCTGGTGATGCTTATTTCAGGGAGTTTTTATTTTCTTCTTTGTTGTTTCCCGAATTGTTTGAACTTACTACAAGAAGAATGTAAAAGCAGAAGGGTTCAAATAAAAAGGTTTGATGTTACAAAGATAACACTGAGCCAGCAGTTACATGCACTTTGCAGTTTTGTGGCGCCTGAATGACCCAGGTTCCTTTGTAAATTCCGGGGTAGGCACTTTTTACTTGACTCTGGATGCCTGGTGTGCAAAGCCTGCCACAGACAGGTGTGCGGCAGGGCATGCGGGATAAATCCAAGTGCCTCTGTGAGCACTAGTTCATATAATTTTCAACAGACACAGGGAGGGGGCTGGCGCTCAGGAATGACATAAACACAGGCCCCCTGTGGAGGGAGTTGCATTGCTTTCCTGATGGGCCTTGCCCCAGCGCTCGGGAGACCAGAAATCCTTTTAAGAAGCCTGAACAGTAGATTTACAGATGTGTGATGCCTGGTCTCAGGTCCCACCACACTCTACAAAAATAGATTTTTCAACGGAAGAGTTTTAGTAACGAGTCAGTGATGTGGCAAGGTTTACTCTGATCACACTTGAGTCTAGCCTTTTGGTTTTAATGACAGTTGCCGTCACTGTGGGATGACATCATTCTCAAGAAAACCTTTTATTTATTTACTTTTATTTCTTGGGCCACACCAAAAGACTTGCAGGATCTTAGTTTTCTGACCAGGTATCTAACCTGGGCCCTCGGCAGTGAAAGCACCAAGTCCAGGGAATTCCTAGGAAAACCTTCTTTTAAAATCAGCACCTAAGGGTTCCTTTCTGATGGGGCAATTCCTTGATTATTCAAGTTCTCAAAAAAGTCCTGAGTTTTGCTCTATAAATCCTCTGTTTACTTTTTAATCTTTTTAGAAAAATAATTAGGAGGGGATGGCCTTAAGCCATGCGTTTAAAATCAGGGGTTGAAAAAAGTATTTCCACTCCTATTTTTTGTTCGCCATAGTCCCACCACCCCAACACAAAATCTCTTTATTTGTCCATGTTTTTTGAGGTTCTTAACAAAAATGCACACATAATCAAAGGGTTAGTCACCATCTTCCGATCTTCTTTATTCACTTCACATTAGATAACAAACATATTCATGATGATTTTGTAAATGTAATTTTTATTTTATATTAGACTGCATTTGGTTCACAATGTTGTGTTAGCTTCAGGGATACAGCACAGTGAGTCAGTTAGACATACATATATCCATTCCTTTTCAGGGTCTTTTCCCAGGTAGGTTTTTACAGACTACTGAGTAGAGTCCCCTGTGCTATGTAGACATACATATATCCATTCCTTTTCAGGGTCTTTTCCCAGGTAGGTTTTTACAGACTATTGAGTAGAGTCCCCTGTGCTATGTACAACAGGTTCTTATTGATTACAGTGGTTTTTAAATTTCAGCTGCACAGTAGCTTATGTAGGCCACGACACTGTACAGACCCACCGCCACGTGGCAGATGCGTGGCCTGCTGCTGCGTTTTGCTGGCGTTTAATGGGGTGAACAAAGAAATCTTTACCATTTGACTGTTTTATTCTGCAGCTATGAGCAAAATCTTAACTGCCCCTTCCTTCTTTCAGGCCCTTAATCAGTGAATCAATGTGCCCTTATTTATTTTTTAACAGCATTTTGAGGTATCCTGCTGCTGCTGCTGCCAAGTCGCTTCAGTCGTGTCCGACTCTGTGCGACCCCATAGACGGCAGCCCATCAGGCTTCCCCGTCCCTGGGATTCTCCAGGCAAGAACACTGGAGTGGGGTGCCATTTCCTTCTCTAATGCAGGAAAGTGAAAAGGGAAAGGGAAGTCACTCAGTCATGTCCGACCCTCAGCGACCCCATGGACTGCAGCCTTCCAGGCTCCTCCGTCCATGCTGACACGAAATGAATAGCACCTATTTAGTGGACAGTTTGGTCACTTTTGACAGACGCATCAACGTGTGAAGCTGTCACCACAGTCACCCCGGTGGACATCTATCACCCCCAGAAGTCGGCACGTGTGCCTTTGTGGTCACTCCCTACACACGCTCTCTTGAGGCAACTGCTGCACCGCTTGCTGTCCTCTAGGTGGTTTGCACTTGCCAGAGGTTTATATTAATGAATATTATATTATGTACTCTTTTTTTCTGGCTTCTTTAATTCTGCATAATTATTAAAATTTTTGGAAGATAACTTCATATTTAAAATATTAATATTTATTAAAATGTCCAGCTACACATGCAAACTATCACAATACAGATTATAATATGCTGCTTTCCATCAGTTCAGACTATACTCCCAAATGAAGTAAAGAACACCTAAGTTGTCAGAGGATCTTATGTATCATTATAAATAAAGACTTCTGCATCCACTTGATCCTGGTTACTAACTCTCTATTAATACATCTTTAAATACAGAGTTTTTCAAGCATTTTTTACTTTTATGTTTAAATTAAACTGTTTCTCCTACCTTCTTTGGAGTCACCCAGGGGTTTCTTGAATTCAGGTCAGTTCAGTCGCTCAGTCGTGTCTGACTCTTTGTGACCCCATGGACTGAAGCATGCCAGGCCTCCCTGCCCGGCACCAACTCCTGGAGTTTACTCAAACTCATGTCCATTGAGTCAGTGATGCCATCCAACCATCTCATCCTCTGTCGTCCCCTTCTCCTCCCGCCTTCAATCGTTCACAGCATCAGGGACTTTCCAAGGAGTCAGCTCTTCGCATCAGGTGGCCAAAGTATTGGAGTTTCAGCTTCAGCATCTATCCTTCCAATGAACATTCAGGACTATTTCCTTTAGAATGGACTGGTTGGATCTCCTTGCAGTCCAAGGGACTCTCAAGAGTCTTCTCCAACACCACAGTTCAAAAGCATCACTTCTTCAGTGCTTAGCTTTCTTTATAGTCCAACTCTCACATCCATACATGACTACTGGAAAAACCTTAGCTTTGACCAGATGGACCTTTGTTAGCAAAGTAATGTCTATGCTTTTTAATATGCTGTCTAGTTTCATCATAGCTTTTCTCCCAAGGAGCAAGCATCTTTTAATTTCATGACTTCAGTCACTGTCTGCAGTGATTTTGGAGCCCAAGAAAATAGTCTGTCACTGTTTCCATTGTTTCCCATCTATTTGCCATAAAGTGATGGGACAGATGCCATGACCTTATTTTTCTGAATGTTGAGTTTTAAGCCAACTTTTTCACTCTCTTCTTTCACTTTCATCAAGAGTCTCTTTAATTCCTCTTCACTTTCTGTCATAAGGGTGTCATATGCATATCTGAGATTATTGATATTTCTCTGGCAATCTTGATCTCAGCTTGTGTTTCATCCAGCCTGGCATTTCGCCTGATATACTCTGCATAGAAGTTAAATAAGCAAGGTGACAATATACAGCCTTGACATACTCCTTTCCCAATTTGGAACCAGTCCCTTGTTCCATGTCTTGATCTAACTGTTGCTTCTTGACCTGCATACAGATTGTTCAGGAGGCAGTTCACAACAGGCTGATCCAGTTCAGGAGGCTGATCTACAACAGCCTTTGGCTAAAGGCTTTGGCATAGTCAATAAAGCAGGATTAGATGTTTTTCTGGAACTCTATTGCTTTTTCTATGATCCAACAGATGTTGGCAATTTGATCTCTGGTTCCTCTGCCTTTTCTAAATCCCACTTGAACATCTGGCTGTTCACAATTCATGTACGATGAAGCCTCGCTTGGAGAATTTTGAGCGTTATTTTGCTAGTGTGTGAAATGAGTGCAATTGTGCGATAGTTTGAACATTCTTTGGCATTGCCTTTCTTTGGGATTGGAATAAAAACTGATCTTTTCTGTTCCTGTGGCCACTGCTGAGTTTTCCAAATTTGCTGACATATTGAGTGCACCACTTTCAGGATTTGAAATAGCTCAACTGGAATTCCATCACCTCCACTAGCTTTGTTTGTAGTGATGCTTCCTAAGGCCCACTTGACTTCGAATTCCAGGATATCTGGCTCTAGGTGAGTGATCACAGCATTGTGGTTATCTGGGTCATGAAGCTCTTTTTTGTATAGTTCTTCTGTGTATTCCTGCCACCTCTTCTTAATATCTTAATATCTTTCTTATATTATCTTTCACATTTAATTAAGTGCATTCGTTCTTGGTGTCCATGGATTCACTTATTTTTCTTTTCAAAGTTTTACTAAAATACACATTCAAGCAAGTTTATTCTCAAAATGGTATCACACAGTTATTTTGACATTTGTCCATGTAGTCGCATATTCTTTTTTATTGTTGAATAGTATTTCATCATATATCAGAATTTTTCTGTTCACCTGTTGATCAACATTTGGGTTATTTCCAGCTTAGGACTTTTAAACCCAGTATTAACCGTTGCTACAGACATTTCTGTGTAAGTCTTTGTATGGACATGCATTTTCGTGTCTCATATGGGAAGCCAGGAGTGCAGTGTCTGGATCATATGGTGGATGGGTGTTTGACTCTGTCATTGCCAAACTTCTCCGTTTTGCACTCCCACCAGCAGTGTGGGAGAGTCCCAGCCTCTGCATGTCCTTGCTGACACTTGGCGTAGTCAGTCCTTTTGATTCTGCTTTTAAAACAGATGTGTCGTAGTTTTAACTTGCATTTCCCTGATGGCTGATGATTTTGGACATCTTTTCATGTGTTTATCTGTCATCCACACGACTTCTTTGTGGAAGTATCCAAATCACTTGGTCATTGTTTTATTGAATCACTTGTTTTTTTAATTACTGAATTTTGAGAGTTCTTTATTCTGGGAGTAAGTTTCTTATCAAATATATTCTGTGCAAATAAATATTTTTTCCAACTTCTATCTTGTTTTCTCATTCTTTTAATTGTGACATCTGAAGACCAGAAGTTTTAAATTTTGATGCAATCCAATTTGTCCTTTTTTGAATTGTAGTTTGGGCATCATAGCTAAGAAATCTTTGCCTGCCCGAGGTCATAAAGATTTTCTTCTGTATTTTCTTCTAGAACTTTTAACATTTTAGGTTTTACACTTAACCCATTTTCAGTTCATTTTTAGAAATGATGTAAAGTATGGATTATTATTGTTTAATTTGAATATCCAAATTGTTATAGCACCATTTGTTGAAAAGACCATCCTTTCTCCACACCTTTGGGTGAAAAAACCAGGGTCCATGTACGTGTGGGTCCCTTTTTGGGCTCTCTGTCTGTCTCACTCTATCTCTTGTCGATACCTGATGTGAATGTTTAACGATCAGCCCTTGCGAAGGACCCTGCTTGCCGTCTATAAGTGGTGTGAGCACTCTTACTGTGGCTAATTTCAAGTCTCTTTTGTCCTTCCTTCTTCTCTTCCCCATCCCTCTTTCATCCCCTTTTCCCCCTCACTTCCTCTTTCCTTCTTCTCGATCTGTTTTCTTATTCTCTGCCCCTTTCCTTCTCCAGAATTTGCATTCCACAACGGAAAGATACAAATGTCTGTCTTAGTCATTGCTTAGAAATGCCAGACACACAATAATTGCTCCATAAATATTTGGTGAATGAGTGAATGATTTTTAATGCTGCACTTCCAGCATTTAAGAACTGTACAAAGTAGGTGGTATGATTTTTCATGAAAACATTTTAAATGTTACTTTCCACTTACAGTTATTACAAAATATATAATACAAGATGAAAAAAGTGAACCTGTTGGTTGCTCAGTTGAGTCCAACTCTTTGTGACCCCGTGGACCCCAGGCTCCTCGGTCCATGGAACTCTCCAGGCAAGAATACTGGGATGGGTTGCCATTCCCTCCTCCAGGGGACCTTCCTGACCCAGGGATAGAACCCAGGTCCCATGCATTGCAGGCAAACTCTTTACAGTCTCAGCCACAAGGCTCAGATGTATTGATAAATATCTATCAGTCAAATCTTTGTCCATTCATCATTGATGGACATTTAGGTTGCTTCTGTATCTTGGCGATTGTAAATAACGCTGCTGTGAATGTTGGGGTGTGTAGCTGGCGTAGTTTTAAAATAACCAAATAATGTTCAGCACTTTCCAGTTTGCAGAGCACTGCCTGGTGTGGGACATGACCGATGCATCATCGTGAGAAGCAAGGTGTTCCCCTCCCATGCTTTACAGCTGAGGAAACAACGACTCTGAGAGCTGGAGGTGCGCACCATGGTCACACTGCGAGCGACGTCATCTGCGGGTCTACTCCCAGTCTGGGGCTCTTCCCAAGGCTGCTGGTGACCGCCTGGTTCTGAGGGGCCCCAGCAGAGAGGCTCCGGGGAGAGTCATCCCAGGGAAGATGAAGGATGTGGGGGAGAGCAGGGATGGGCAGTTATATCAGGGCAAGGCTTACCCTCTGCTGGGTGGTGCCTCTCACCTCAGCCAGCACGGCGGTGCCCTCAGGCCCCCCCAACCCGTTCCTGTCACTGGACGTTCACCGCCCGCTCCCCCAGACCCGGGGTCCCTGTCTTCTCACACGTCTATAAAAATGAACTGCAGAGACCGAGATCAGAGATCCACGGGCCGAATGCAGTCCCTATGCATGACTTCTTTAGCCCCTACCCCGTTTTAAAATGTGGGTCAGTCTACAGAGCGGCGTCTCCACGTGGGTGGTTGATTTCTTTTGGCAAAGAGGGGAATCTGGCCCGCAAGTCCCACAGGCCCTTCTGGTCACTCCCTGAGACCAGATACATCCAGGTCGCCATGGTGTCCACGATTTCCGTCACTTCCCCAACCTGAAGGGCAGCCAGCACCTACTGTTCACCCTCACGTTATTATTTTTCTTATTGATGAGAAACGTATCTCTGAACCCGTATCTCTATCAAAAGGAGGAACACAAAATATGTAGAGCCTAATGATTTTATGGCGTCACAATAGGTTGTCAGCTGAGTCTGAGAGCCTAGGTTTACAGCTGCTTGCAAACACACCCTCCCAACAATCCAACAAAGAAGGCTTGGAGAACCTCCATTAGGTAGCGAGCCTGGGGTTCAGGGGCTTCCTGGGTGATGCTAGTGATAAAGATGGCCCCTGCCAATGCAGGAGATGCAAGAGACTAGGGTTCCATCCCTGGGTTGGGAAGATCCCCTGGGGGAGGGCATGGCAACCCACCGCAGTATTCCTGCCTGGAGAAACCCACGGACAGAGGAGCCTGGCGGGCTGCAGTCCCGGGGGTCACGAAGAGTGGAGCACGACCGAAGCGACTTAGCACACACACCTGGGGTTCAGAGAGGTTGAGGGGCTCACCCGAGGCTCTATAACTAATTGGAAAGAGACGTAAAACTTGAAGGCACGTCTCACCTGGCGTAGAAATCTGCATAAACTGCATTTGCAGCGACATGCTGCTTTTGCGTTCACTGCACCTTGGGTGCAAGCTGGTGGGCCAGCCCTGTGTAACCTCCCGTGCGCCCACCAGGTGGCGCCCGAAGCCAGTAAGGCTTTCCAGGACAATGCCTTTGTGGAAACTGGTTTTCTTCCGTTGTTACTGAATTTTAAGCCAGAATGGTTTCTCCTCTTTCTTAAAAGGGAAAAAGTCTTTCAGCACAAAATAGAGCGTGTCTTTCGTGCCAGGCGTACAATGAAATTTGCCTTAATCCATCGCCTGGGGAGAACGTGTTTATGTGTCACAATTGACATCTGTTAAATTTTAAATGAAGTAAGCAAGCAATAAGAAGGTCTGAACCACATTCTTTGTTCAAGAAGTCATGCAGACACTGCTCAGCTGCTCTGTACAATTAGGAAGAAAACAAGCACCTTTTCTTCCCTAGCAAGCAAGGCTGAAAGCCTTAGTGAGGAGAAAGACAGGGTGGCTGGAGCTGGGCTCTGAGATGTTAACTCGTGGGTTCAGGCCCAGCAGGGATGACCTGCTTCCGCCCAGAGGGCCTCCCCCTCCTCCTCTGCTCCCCTCTTTTCTTTTTTGCAAAATGTAAGAAAGTGTCAGGAACTTCAGAGCAGCCAGATCAGTTTTAACCACCAGCATATTTTATGATGGAATCTATTCTTAAACCAATAAGCATTTGGTCTTTTGTATTTCACCCTGGCAAGGAAGCTGAAATCAATACCTCTAAAGTTAGCCCTTCCTCCCTGTTATGCAAGCTTCATTATTAAAAAGAATGAGAGCGGACACAATTCCAATATGCAGCTTCAGCATCTATTAACAATGTGGGCCTTTTGTAGATGTACTAGGATCATCAACCCTGGAGAAGGGAATGGCTACCCACTCCAGTATTCTTGCCTGAAGAATCCCATGGACAGAGGAGCCTGGCAGGGTACAGCCCATGGGGTCACATAGAGTCGGATACAACCAGCAACTTAGCACACTCCGGATCATCACATGAGAAAGGGAGGCCTTGCCTAGAAAACAAAATGTTATAGTTGTTGAGTGGTGTGTTTGGGTATTTGAATTTTTTGATAAATGTGGGAATAGGAAGCAAACCTCCCTTCATTGGCTGTGAATGGAAGTGAAAATATTAGTCGCTCAGTCGTGTCCAACTCTCTGTGACCCCATGAACTGTGGCCCACCAGGCTCCTCTGTCCATGGGATTCTCCAGGGAGGAACACTGGAGTGGGTTGCCATTCCATTCTCCAGGGGATCTTCCTGACCCAGGGATCGAACCCGAGTCTTCTGCGTCTTCTGCGTTAGCAGGCAGGTTCTTTACCACTGGTGCCACTGGGAAGCAATCTAGTGTATTATAAATTCTGATTTCTAGATTTCTGGTCTAGTAATCTACTTCTTCATTCCTACATTGATAAATTTCCTAAATTATAGTGCTTGGAAATATGTCCTACCATATGGTAGGGCTTGTCCCCTTCCATTTTAAAACATTATGTTAGTTCCTCACAAACAGGTTCTTCCAGAGGAATTTTAAAGTCACTTTGGCAGGTTAAAAGAGTAAAGTCCTATTAAATGTGTGGGTTGGTTTGGAAACAGGCCGTGTCTCGGCGGCCTTGTGCCTTCTCATTCAGAGGCATGCGGCTTCCCTGCACTACTCAGCCTTCCTTCTGTCCAGGTTGCTGTTTCTGTTGTATTTGCTCCCACATATAGAATCATTTTTGTTGCTTCTGTGAATGTGATGTTTTCCTCATCCTGTTTTCCAGTTTGTGTGACTGAACACTGTTCCACTGCATGCCTGCATCACGCTTATCCGTTCATCCTGGCGGCCATTTGGATATTCGCACCTTCTGTGAAAACTGCTGCCATGGCCGTGCGTGCCGGTGCCCGTGAGGCTCCCTGCCTGCGGTCCCTCGGTGTGCGCCCGGGACTGGATGGCAGGTCACCCAGCAACTCTGCACTGACTTTGAGGATCTTGAAACCGGGTTCCACAGCAGCCGAGCCATTCTGCACTCCCATCAGTAATGTACAAACTCCAGTTCTCCACGTCCTCACCAATGCTGGCCGTATTTTTAAAAAATTACCATCTTAGTGGTATTGAGGTGGTATCTCATTGTTGTTTTCACTTGCATTTCCTTAATGAGTAATGATGCTGAGCATCTTTTCACATGTTTATGGGCTCTTCTACATCTTCTTTGGAGAAATGTCTGTTGAACTCCATTGCCCATTTTGTAAGGAATTGTTTGTCTTTTTGTTGTTGGTTTCCTAGCTTTTTGACAGGAAAAACAGCTAATTGAAAGTTGCCATTTTATACAAAATATTTTCAAAAGCAAAAGCTGAAAGACTCAACATAAAATGACTTAAATGATAAAAATTTTTTAAATGTTTGAGTTGGTACTATATGCCAGGTATTGCTCTAACATTTTCCATGTATTCATTTATTTAATTTTAACAACACTAATGAAGAGATGAACCAAAGCGAAAAAAAAAAAAAAAAAACAAACCATGCAGGTGTAGATGTGACTGGTGATGAAAGTAAAGTCCGATGCTATAAAGAACAATATTGCATAGGAACCTGGAATGCTAGGTCCGTGAATCAAGGTAAATTAGAAGTGGTCAAACAGGAGCTGGCAAGAGTGAACATCGACATTTTAGAAATCAGTGAACTAAAATAGACGGGAATCGGTGAATTTAATTCAGATGACCATTATATCTACTACTGTGGGCAAGAATCCCTCAGAAGAAATGGAGTAGTCATCATAGTCAACAAGAGTCCAAAATGCAGTACTTGGGTGCAGTCTCAAAAACGACAAAATGATTTTTGTTCATTCCCAAGGCAAACCACTCAACAACACAGTAACCCAAGTCTGTGTCCCAACCAGTAATGCTGAAGAAGCTGAAGTTGAACAACTCTAAGGCTTCCCTGTGGCTCAGAGGATAAAGCATCTGCCTGCAACGCAGGAGACCTGGGTTCAATCCCTGGATCAGGAAGATCCCCTGGAGAAAGAAATGGCACCCCACTCCAGTATTCTTGCCTGGAGAATCCCATGGAGAGAGGAGCCTGGTGGGCTACAGTCCACAGGGTCACAGAGTCGGACATGACTGAGTGACTTCACATACACACAAGAAGACCTACAAGATCTCCTAGAAACAACACCAAAAAAAAGATATCCGTTTTTATCATAGGGGACTGGAATGCAAAAGTACAAAGTCAAGAGATATCTGGAGTAACAGCCAAGGTTGGCCTTGGAGTACAAAACGAAGCAGATAAAAGGCTAACAGAGTTTTGCCAAGAGAACGCACTGGTCATAGCAAACACCCTCTTCCAACAACACAAGAGATGACTCTACACATAGACATCACCAGATGGTCGATACGAAAATCAGGTTGATTTCATTATTTGAAGCCAAAGATGGAAAAGCTCTATACAGTCAGCAAACACAAGACTGGAAGCTGACTGTGGCTCAGATCATGAACTCCTTATTGCAAAATTCAGACTTAAATTGAAGAAAGCAGGGAAAACCACTAGACCATTCAGATATGACCTAAATCAAATCCCTTACGGTTACACAGTAGAAGTGAGAAATAGATTGAAGGGATTAGTTCTGATAGATAGAGTGCCTGATGAACTATGGACAGAGGTTCATGACATTGTACAGGAGACAATGATCAAGACCATCCCCAAGAAAAAGAAATGCAACAAGGCAAAACGGTTGTCTAAGGACGTCTTAAAAATAGCTGAGAAAAAGCTAAAGGCAAAGGAGAAAGGGAAAAATATACTCATCTGAATGCAGAGTTCCAAAGAATAGCAGGGAGAGATAAGAAAGGCTTCCTCAGTGATCAGTGCAAAGAAATAGAGGAAAACAATAGAATGGGAATGACTAGAGATCTCTTCAAGAAAATTAGAGATACCAAGGGAACATTTCATGCAAAGATGAACACAACAAAGGACAGAAATGGTATGGACCTTACAGAAGCAGAAGATATTAAGAAAAGGTGGCAAAATACACAGAAGAACTATTAAAAAAAAGATCTTCATGACACAGATAACCAGGATGGTGTGATCACTCACCTAGAGCCAGACATCCTGGAATGTGAAGTCAAATGGGCCTTAGAAAGCATCACTACGAGCAAAGCTAGTGGAGGTGATGGAATTCCAGTTGAGCTATATCAAATCCTAAAAGATGATGTTGTGAAAGTGCTGCACTCAATATGCCAGCAAATTTGGAAAACTCAGCAGTGGCCACAGGACTGGAAAAGGTCAGTTTTCATCCCAACCCCTAAGAAAGGCAATGCCAAAGAATGTTCAAACTACTGCACAATTGTACTGTGTGTGTGTGTAGTGTGTGTGTAGTGTGTGTGTCTCACACACTAGCAAAGAAATGCTAAAAATTCTCCAAGCCAGGCTTCAACAATATATGAACTGAAAATGTCCAGATGTTCAAGCTGGATTTAGAAAAGGCAGAGGAACCAGAGATCAAATTGCCAACATATATTGGATAATAAAAAAAGCAAGAGAATTCCAGAAAAACATCTACATCTGCTTTATTGACTACGCCAAAGCCTTTGTGTGGATCACACTAAACTGTGGAAAATTCTTCAAGAGGTGGGAATACCAGACCACCTTACCTGCCTCCTGAGAAATCTGTATGCATGTTGAGAAGCAACAGTTAGAACTGGACATGGAACAATGGACTGGTTCCAAATTGGGAAAGGAGTTCGTCAAGGCTGTGTATTGTCATCCTGCTTATTTAACTTATATGCGGAGTACATCATGTGAAATGCTGGGCTGGATGAAGCACAAGCTGGAATCAAGACTTTCAGGAGAAATATCAATAACCTCAGATATGCAGATGACAGCACCCTTATGGCAGAAAGTGAAAAAGAACTAAAGAGCCTCTTGATGAAAGTGGAAGAGGAAAGTGAAAAAGCTAGCTTAAAACTCAACTTTCAAAAAACTAAGATCATGGCATCTGGTCCCATCAGTTCATGAAAATAGGTGGGGAAACAATGGAAACAGTAACAGACTTTATTTTGGGGGGCTCCAAAATCACTGCAGATGGTGACTGACTGTAGCCATGAAATTAAAAGTCGCTTGCTACTTAGAAGAAAAGCTATGATGAACCTAGACAGCATATTATAAAGCAGAGACATTACTTTGCTGACAGAGGTCTGTCCAGTCAAAGCTATGGTTTTTCCAGTAGTCATGTATGAATGTGAGAGTTGGACTATAAAGAAAGCTGAGCGCTGAAGAATTGATGCTTTTGAACTATGGTGTTGGAGAAGACTCTTGAGAGTCCCTTGGACTGCAAGGAGATCCAACCAGTCCATCCTAAAGGAAATCAGTCCTGAATATTCGTTGGAAGGACTGATGCTGAAGCTGAAACTCCAATACTTTGGCCACCTATGCAAAGAGCTGACTCCTTTGAAAAGACCCTGATGCTGGGAAAGATTGAGGGCAGGAAGAGAAGGGGATGACAGAGGATGAGATGGTTGGATGGCATCACTGACGTACTAATGGACATTCGTTTGAGCAAGCTCTGGGAGTTGGTGATAAACAGGGAAGCCTGGTGTGCTGCAGTCCATTGGGTCACAAAGAGTCGAACATGACTGAGCAACTGAACTGAAGTGATAGGGTAGGTACTCCAATCAGTATCCCCACTTCACAGTTCAGAAATATTAATAAGAGGCACAGAGAAGTTAAAATTCATACAACTGGTAAAGTTAGAATTTGAGCCTGAGAACTATATTCAGTGTCTTGTGATAAAATAGTGGAAAAGAATATGATAAAGAATATATTGTACATAGAATATGTGTAACTGAATCACTTTGCTATACAGCAGAACTTAGCACATTGTAAATCCACTATGCTGCTGCTAAGTCGCTTCAGTCGTGTCCGACTCTGTGCGACCCCATAGACGACACCCCACCAGGCTCCGCCGTCCCTGGGATTCTCCAGGCAAGAACACTGGAGTGGGTTGCCATTTCCTTCTCCAATGCAGGAAAGTGAAAAGTGAAAGTGACGTCGCTTAGTTGTGTCTGACTCCTTGAGACCCCATGGACTGCAGCCCACCAGGCTCCTCCGTCCATAGCATTTTCCAGGCAAGAGTACTGGAGTGGGGTGCCATTGCGTTCTCCATAGTTCAGTAAAATAAACTGAAAAAAATTTCAATCTTTCATAGTAATAAGTTGCATAATAATAATTTTTTAGGGAGCGGTACCGGCACCGATTGGGTTAGGAGTGAAACATTATTCAAGAGTCAGGACTTTTCTGTCTTCTAACATGTAGAAGGTCATCCTATGATGGCAGCTTTTACTTTCAGATTGTTCCCTCATGGTCACAAAATGGCTACAATAGCTCCAAGGATCACGTTCTCTCCGAGCAACGTCCGAATGCCAAAAACAGAAGGCCTCGTTGATTTCTTCTTCTTTAAGAAATGAGGGAGACCTTCCTAGAAGTCTTTCTGGCTGACTTCTTGTTGGCCAGAATTGTGTCACGTGCCCTGTCTTCTACCCGTCACTGACAAGGTGTACAGAACTGCAGTCTGGGACAAATCAAGACTGGCACCTTGGCAGCCCCATCGGGCCACCCTCCCAGAACCCCTTGCTGCTCAGTTCCTGAACAGACTCAGATTTCCCAGGTTTTTTTTTTTTTAATATTGACCATTTTTAAAGTCTTTACTGAATTTGTTATAACGCTGTTTCTGTTTTATCTTTTGGTTTTTTGGTCACAAGGCATATGGGATCTTAGCTCCCCAACCAGGGATCAACTTAGATCCCACACCCCCTGCATTGGAAGGCAAAGTCGTAATCACTGGCCCACCAGGGAAGGACTAGGGTGTGGCTTCTGGGTTGGTGACCAACAGCTTCTACAGAATTCCCATTAGCCTCTGTGAAGCTCAAGGCCAGTGATATTTCCTCTTTCCCTGGTGATTCCACGCCCTTGAGATTTCTCCTAAGCCTTCTCTTTGATTCCTTCTAGGACATGCTGCAGCACATACAGGAGATTTTGAAATTCTGTTGCACAGCTATTTGCAAAACCCTGTCTACCAACTTTTCCTGCCTCTGTTTCCCTCTGCGGATCACACGGGCACGTGTGCCTATAGCGTGACCTTGACATGTTCACAGTGATTACAGATTTAAACTGTAAGCCCCAACACCCATAAAATCCTTGTCTCCCTATATAAAAATTACCCAAAGTGGGGCTTAATTTCACATGCTTGCCAAATCCTAAATTCCGAAGAAAAAGCTGATTTACCTTTGTGCTGAAACTGTAGTTCAACAAAGCTCTTGACTCTGGGGACGCACACTGGTGTCCCGGGCAGCACCTTACAGCAGTGATTTATGTTAGGGCTCTCTCTGATATTTTAAATGCCATTGAACTGTCTTGGCTAAAGAGAAGTGGGCAAAGGTTTCTACCAAAGTATCTCAGGCAGGCTCCCCAAGTGACCAGAGTGAAGTAATCTCGGGACAAATCCTTTCGGACGGTGGGTTTACTGCCTGGGACCTTGTGAATTTTCCTTTTCCTTTCATCTTTCTACACCCTGCCCCCAAGCCCATTTTAATGTATTTCTGATAATGAAAACAAAAGCACACACACTTAACCTTCTAAAAGGCAGATGAAAGCCATTCACTTCAGAATCTGAGACACATATCTGTAAGCACCTGATCACTGAATCGGGAGGAGAAGGGGAGACAGAGGATGAGCTGGCTGGACAGCATCACTGACTCAATGGACATGAGTGTGAGCAAGTGCCAGGAGTTGGTGATGGACAGGGAGGCCTGGTGTGCTGCAGTCCATGGGGTTGCTGAGAGTCGGACACAACTGAGCGACCGAACTGAAGGGAACTGGTCACTGAATCTACACGATGGTCATCCTGCAATGACTCTGGAACTTTTGTGAGGTGACTGCGGTTTCACAAAAAGCCAGCTTTAGCCTGAAAGCTTGTGGGAGTGAATTTCTTGTTAGAGAAAGGTAGGGAGTTTCCCAGCACACGAAGGATTCAAGCAGAGGGTAGTTGACCTTGTGTCCAGGATTCCTGATTTCAGAGAGGCTGAAGGTAAAGAATTTAAGATCTCTTCCGAAGGATTCTAAGATGAGTCAGAAAAGACTCTTTATTCACATGATGTTTTACAAATCATAAAACTGTTATCTCACTTCACCTTCAAAACAACTCTCGGGGGGATGGGTTTATCACTTTCATTTTAGACATGGAGAAAGGTTTAGGTGGAGGTGAAGGGATTTCTGCAGACTCACATCTTTGGGAAGTGGATGGTCTTAGGACACTGAGGTCAGAAACAGGGCCACATTCAGGACAAGGGGTCAGCCTAAAGCCGGCCCATCACTGAAGCACCAGCTCTGGGGCCCAGAGGAACAACTGTCCTGGCCGTCCCTCCCTCCCCTGTCCTCAGGCTGGGCCTTGGCGAAGCTGCGTAACCTCAGGGCCCCTTACAGACACTCGGTTACTAGGGCTCAGTGCTTCCTGTCTCCGCAGAGGTGGGGTGTGCGAAGCCCGTGGTTTAAACCTGATCCATGCTTCAGCCCATTCCTGGAGTATTTCCTCTTTAAAAGGATTGCTGGCAGAGGCGCCCTAAGAAGGGGGCCATCAGGTGGGCATTCGGCCTGGAAGCAGGGGCTACGTCTGTGGGCGGGGGGGGGGGGGGTCCTTCCAGCCTCACCACCCTGGCCGCCCCTCCTAGTCCCGCCGTGAGAGCACAGAGGACAATGCCTCGGCTGGGGCGCGGACAGGACGTCCGCTTCCAGCCCCCAGCCCCCGCCCTACTGCTGCGGGACGGCCCCTTGTGTGAGGGCCTGGGAAGCAGGCTTTCTTCCACGCTGGCCGTCCTATCCGATTTTGCCCTATTCTGGTAATTCAATGGGAAATGAATCCACCCAGGAGTCTGGGCTGGCCTCCGAAAGGAAGGTAAACATAACAAAGAGAAAGTCGTGGCCAATTTGAGAGACCATGCTTCGCAGGAATAAACAGGAATACAGCCCAGTGGGAAAGCGGGTGTCTCACCACACCTGCAATCCAAACAGGCAGGAGTCCAGCCACAAACGGGCTTCGTTTCTGCTTTCATTGGGGTTAGTCAGGGGGATGAAGGAGGGAGAAAAAAGGATAAACAGATGGTTTCAAATGTAACAGCGTCGGAGTAAACACATATATTTATTTTATGTAAGTTTATATTTACATTAGGAGAAGGCAGTGGCACCCCACTCCAGTACTCTTGCACGGAAAATCCCATGGGCGGAGAAGCCTGGTAGGCTGCAGTCCATGGGGTCTCGAAGAGCTGGACACAACTGAGCGACTTCACTTTCACTTTTCACTTTCCTGCACTGGAGAAGGAAATGGCACCCCACTCCAGTGTTCTTGCCTGGAGAATCCCAGGGACGGGGGAGCCTGGTGGGCTGCCGTCTATGGGGTCACACAGAGTCGGACACGACTGAAGTGACGTGTGTGTATTTACTTCCAGTCTTGTTAGCTCCTAATGCACCAGTAGTTCCATTTTCAAAGACTCTGCAAAGAATGTTTTCCCTCTGAGTAGATATCTTTGACGGAGTATGAGGTCTGGGTCTGTTGGCGGTAGGTTTTCTGACTCCAAGGGCCTGAGGAAACTGATGTTCAGAGAGAGCTTGAGTGACTTGCCCAGGGATGTGCAGCTTGGGAGTGAGAAGCCAGACTCTCGCTCATTCTCCTGACCCGCCGGATAAGGCAAGGCATGAGGCGGCTAGGCACCCTGCTACACAGCAGGGTAGACACATCAATATGAACTTTTGTGATTGTTTCACCCCAAGGGCATCCTCCTGCTCGGACTGCACTGGGGCACCTGCTGGCTCAGAGGAGGGATGCTCAGAAATAAAAGTAGACACAGATGTTTTCTGTCTCCCACACCAGGGTGTTAGGGATATTGGAGCTTAAAAAGCAGAACTCTCTGGGACTTCCTGGCAGTCCAGTGGTTAACACTCAATGCTTCAGTGCAGCAGGTGTGGGCTCCATCCCCGGCAGGAAACTGAACTGAAGCTCTAAAGAATGAAAGCCCTACATTTATGCCAGAAACAAGAAGCTTGGAAGGATAACTGAGATCGCAGAGACCAGGGAAGAGAGAGGCTTGCTCACGCTTATGCTAGTCATGTTTTACTCTTTGTGAGTAAGACTATAGTGTAGCCTGGAGCCCACCAGGCTCCTCTGTCCATAGGATTCTCCAGGCAAGTATACTGGAGTGGGTTGCCATTTCCTCCTCTTCGACCCAGGGATTGAACCTGCATCTCCTGCATTGCAGGCAGATGCTGAGCCATCAGGAAAGACAAAGAGAAGGGCTTAGGGTCCAGGAGAGTCTGGGTGTTCATACATCTCACTGAGAAAGGGGGCTTGGCACATACATTTCACAAGTACCCAAGGGGCATGGGGGGACCACAAATCTCACAGCAGCCTTGGAGACGGAGCAAGGAGATGGAGCTCTGCGTGGACCAGGGATGGACAGCCTAGGACAGCAAGGACATCTCAGGGGCCCGGCAGAGTGCACACTGACCGGGGACCAGGCGGCCTCTGCCTATGGTCCCCACAGTGACGGGGACCCCTCTCCGCATGCTCAGTGAATGCTGTGTGAAACCTGTGTGAAACCCTGGGTGTAGAAACAGCCCTGGGAACCGAAATACACTAGAACCATACACAATCGCCGGTTTTTTGGTTGTTGTTTAGAAATGATCCAACAGCTGTAATTTCACATTGTTCAGTGTGATGTCATAGGAACCCCAGAACTGGCTGCAATTTCGTTTCCATCACCCAGCGGGGGGTGGGGGTTGAAACGGAAATCAAATTCAGTCACAGTTAAAGAAAGACACTTGGACTTGCATCCCCCACACCCCCTCTTGCTCGGGGGCTGCACTGCTCACACCAACACGAAGCAGTTCTTGGGATGCCAGTGGTTCCGATCTCCTCCAGGAGAGCCCAGGATTCTCTCCAAGACATTCGGCTCTAATTAGAATGGATTCTCCTCCACAACCTGCCATTTCTGACATGTACGTTGTTTCCCGTTTTGGATGGAACACTTGCGAAGCAGAGAGGACTCATTCTCTCCTTATAATTCAGTCCAGCTGACAGTCTTCTCTGTGTCACACATGAGGACAGGGTTGGAGAATGCAGGTCATTTTAGAGAGCAAGCAGGCCCCTAGAAATCGCCACCATGGATTTGTAAACGGGGTCAGTTTTGCTGTAGGCTTCTTACTAGGGGAAGCTTGGTCCCCGAGGCGGAGGAACGGCAGCAGGGACAGTGCCGGGAAATTCGTCAGCACTCATGCCTGGTGTGACCTTTAGGATGAAGTGTGATGTGAGGCGTCTGGAAGCGATTGCCAGAGAGGCTGGAGGGCACTGCCCTTCCAGGAGAAGCCATAGCTAGGTGCAGTGCATGACTCAAATGGCCAGGGGCTCAAGGACAAGTCTCCAAGGCAGTGGTTCTCAAACTGGTGCCTCAGTGCACACGTGGCGGCACCGCAGGATGGTTTGGATTTTTGAGGGAAATGTGTTAACTTCTCAGACTTCCCTGGGGGTTCAGACAGTATCTGCTTACAATGTGGGAGACCCGGGTTCGATCCCTGGGTCTGGAAGATCTTCTGGAGAAGGAAATGGCAACCCACTCCAGTACTCTTGCCTGGAAAATCCCATAGACAGAGGAGCCTGGCAGGCTACAGTCTACGGGGTCGCAAAGAGTTGGACACGACTGAGCAATTTCACTCACTTTCACTCACTCTCAGATATTGAATAAAATTTTTAGCTCAGGATAGCGTGTGTCTCAACTTTAGATTATGACCTCATGTTTTTGTGAAGCTGGGTTTCAGATCATGACTTTGTGAAAATTAATGTGGATTAGGACTTGATAATGTTTGTATCCAATCTGAGTCCAGGGTCTGAGAAGTCATCCAGTGCCCAATAGGCTCACACAGCCCATGATTAAGAAACTGTGGTGTTCTAAAATGAAATTAAAATATTATTGCTTATCTTGATGTATTTGTATTATTTTTTCAAGTTGCTACTAAGTTGTTGAGAGACGTAATTATTAAATTATTTGAAACTAACTGATTAATAAACAAATTATAGATTATTTCTTTTGACCTATAGGTGTGGTGAGAAATTCCTGAGATGGTACGGGGGCTGTGGACCAGGAAAACTGGGGCATCTCTGCCTTAGAAGCTGGGCAAGCTCAAATGAACCTGGGTCCCTGGAGGAACCACCCTGCATTGCCCTCTACCCTAGATGGTCATACGAGAGAAAAACAAACTCCATTTTGTTTGAGCCATTGTACTTGGGAGCTCTTTGTTATGGCAGCTCAGCCTGTCTCCTTGCTGACACAGCAGGGCTCAGTAAATGTTTGCTGGTGAATAGACTTGGCATTGATTTCCTCTGTAGTTTCATATTTTGGATGTGCTTGTGGAACAGTAATAAGAAGTGAATTATGAATATGTGTGTAAATATATGCAAGAATGGGGCCATGGGAACTATAAAAGAAAGAAGATGGGACAATCACTGGTCATTTGAGTTGGGATAAGTTCCTTGAAAGTCAGGTTCTTCCTCTGTGAAATGGAATAACTTATATACCTTGTATCCCTTGTGGGGGTAGAAACTGGATAAGGTAATAATCATGAGAGTATTTTGAGGAGTATTATACAAATAAAGTAGCCTTCATTATTGTAACATTTATGAAAATACTAATGACTCAAGGGCTATTTAAAAGGGGCTTGTCTGTAAGAAGGAAAGCTTAAATTAGTGGAGAGTCTAAATAATTGGGCTTCCCCCATAGCTCAGAGCGTAAAGAATCTGCCTGCAATGCAGGAGACCTGGGTTCAATCCCTTGCTTGGGAAGATCCCTGGAGAAGGAAATGGCAACCCACTCCACCACTCTTGCCTGGAAAATTCCATGGATGGAGGAGCCTGGTGGGTTACAGTCCATGGGATCGCAAAGAGTCGGACATGACTGAGCAACTTCACTGGTTAAATAATCGAGTTTTTTCTTTATGTGTATGTGTGTGTCTGTGTGTCAAACTTGGCTTTACTGAACTAGAGGAAAGAGACAAGAGGAATCACACTTGATGCTGGCAGCTCTAGGTCCCCTGCTCCCAGCCCTCTCAGCCCCAAGGCCTGGGGGGCCGCCCGCCTGCCCCCAGGGGGCTCTCCCAACTGTCTGGACCAGGAGAGGCCTCCCCCCTGGAAAACTGCCTGGGGTGGGCACTTTCAATGTGCATTTCACTGCCAGCTTTGTAATGAGCAGCCAGTGCCCACCACGACAGCAATGACAAGACTAGACTTGGCATCTCGGGAGAGGACCGTGAAAGAGTAACACAGACCCACGGCGCCACACGGTAACAGCAGACCCACGATGGAAGACATGACCCTGGTGCACCTGGCCGCACAGCAGGAGGGGGGCAGGCGACAGGCCTGCGGGGGCCGATGCCTTCACCCCAAGATTAGAAAGAGCCAACTGAACGCTGGTGTTCACGTTCTCTGGGAGGACAGTCAAAAGAAGGTACTGAAAGACAGCATTTTGAAAACAGCAAAGGCTTCCCGGCCCTGGGCGGACACCGGGTCAGACACAGCAGGCAGCAAGGGCCAGCTGGCACCGGGGCGAGCCTCGCCAGTGAGCCCCTCGGGGCCGCTCCAGGCCGCACCAGGCCTCCCACTGACGGGCCAACAGCGAGATGAGCCTCGCCGGGCTCTCCGCCCTGGGGACAAACGCTGGACCTCACAGCCCTGGCCGCCTCTGGCCGGGCCACCCGGCGCCTCCCCGCCGTGGTCCAGGGCGACATGGCCCCCGGGGTGGTGGCCCCGTACGTCGTCCAACACTAGGGGTGACGGCCGGCGGTAGCTCATGGGCGCGCGGCCGAGCTCCTGCGCGGCGGCCATCTTGTAGCCAGTACCGGCCCTCTGAGGCGGCTCTGAGGCGAACTCCGACAGCGGGTGGCGGACCGTGTCTTCTTCCAGGAGGAGGATCTGGGCGCCAGGGAGCAGGAGGGAGCGTTTGGGGGCGCAGCAAGCCCCTGCAGTGCCTGGCTGCGGCGAGCCCACCTTGCAGGCCTGCAGGTTCAGCGGGACGCCCATGGCCGGCGCCTTCTGGGGCTCAGCACTCTGCTGCGCCGCGGTGAGCGTCGGGTCCCCGACCTCCTCCTCACGAGGATAGAGAACTTGATGCGGCTTGAGGAGATCAGCTCATAGTTCTCCGTCTCCCCTGTGATCCTGTTTGCAGACAGCATAGAAGTCTGTGGACAGGCTCAGGTGAGGGCGTGCGTTTCAGGGAGGAAAGCGCGGCCATGAGGTGCTGGAGGAAGCAGCGTGTCAGGTAATGTCGAGCAGGTAACCACCTGTGCGGGGGAAGAGCCCCTCAGCTGGAAATACTGGTCAAGAAACCCAGCGTTTTTTCTTTTTCTTTTTTTTAAAAACCAAGCTTTATTTGCTCCAAAGCAGGTAAGTGCTGCCATTTACAGGCTGGATTTTAACATGTAAAGAATCAGTTATTCCAGCCCCAGTAGCTTACCTGTTATGTGGTATGACTACCAATAAATTCATCAGGGTTCCAAAACATTGAATTCTCTTAAATAGTTAAGCGGTCTTAGTGTCAAACTGAAAATGTTAGTCACTCAGTTGTGTCCAACTCTTCAGGATTTCCCAGGCAAGTATACTGGAAAGTGAAGTGAAAGTCGCTCAGTCGTGTCCGACTTTTGGAGACTGTATAGTCTGTGAAATTCTTCAGGCCAGTATACTGCAGTGGGTAGCCTTTCCCTTCTCCAGGGGATCTTCCCAACCCAGGGATCGAACCTGGGTCTCTAGCATTGAAGGGGGATTCTTTACCAACTGAACTATCAGGGAAGCCCAAGAATACTGGAGTGGGTTGCAGTTTCCTTCTCCAGGGGATTTTCCCAACCTAGGGATCAAACCCAAGTCTCCTGCATTGCAGGCAGACTCCTTACCGTCTGAACCACCAGGGAAGCCTCTAAGTAGTTAAGCAATCTTCCATTTTATTGACCGTTTTATTTATTAGAAATCTTTCATGTCTTTGTCGATGTATTGTTAATCCCTACTCTACCTCCCTATATGGATTCTTGTAATAACAAATTAGCAAGACCCAATTTTATGACAGTTTGGGGTAAATAAGTCAGATCCAAGGAACCCAGGAAAGAATGATCTGAGAGGTGACCCTAGAGGGGTACCTGGACCAGACGTTGGTCATTCAGAGGCTGTCTGGCATCCATGCCCCTTTGGGACTGCCCCATTGAGGGGTCTTCAATCTTGTGGGGCCTTAGAGGTGGGAGCACAGTCAATGGATGAGGCTCTGTCTCTGGGTCTCAGTAGCCCTTCCAGGCTCTGGAACCTGAAAGCCATGGGGCAGCGGTGCCCCTGGTGCTTCACAGGCTAAGGAGGGGTGTACAGGTCATTCCTGGGACGCCGTGCTTTTCACAACCCCCTTGGTTCTGGGGCCCTAACCTACTGTCACATCAGCCAGCCCCAGCGTCCTTCCAGTCACAGCCTGCTCTGTCCAAGACACCCAGAGTCAGGTTTTTTGTTGTTGTTGTTTATTTATTTATTTGCTGCCCAGGTTCTTAGTTGCAACACCTGGGATTGTCTATCTGTGTCGTCGCATGCGGGGTCTTGAGGTGTACCTTGTGGCTTGTGAACTCCTTAGCATGTGGGATCTAGTTCCCTGACCAGGAGTCAGTTATTTGTAAAAAAAAAAAAAAAAGTACAGATGGCCTGCTACAGTGCCCTTTTCCAAATAGTTTTTGATCCACAAACACTTTCCAAGTCAATTTACTGTGTTATTGATGCTAAGTGTTTAACAAGAAGGAAATCAGAGTGATTTTAGAAACAAGAGCACTCAATCCTGTCTTGATTGGGAATTCCTGAGTTGAAGATTTACGATGTATCTGGAAAAAGTCTGTGGGCTCTTAAAATGTAGCCATGTTTCCCTAATTGATATATTATGCCTTTTTCATATTCTCATCTGCGTGTGGCTGCAAAAATCATAAAGAAAACTTTCTCTTCCCAAAGGAGAACTCCTCGATGGAAAAGTGTTGATTTTTTTTTTTTTTTTAAGCCACAATAGTGCTTCTGAGAATGTTTATCTCACTTTTCTAAAACCTCATGGGCGTTCTTTATTCTGACACTTATGACTCTGAGTAAGAACACCATCCGTCTTGGGAGAAAAAATGTAAAGAGAACGTTTCTTCCCAAATATGCTTGCTGTTCAATTTCAAGTGTGTATATAGTAAAGAAGGGGGAGGATAGGTTTTTCTTGAAACTTTTGAGAGGCTAGTTATTCAACATTGTCTATTCTAAATTACCTTTATCATCTAAAATTATTTAGAATTTAGGTCTTTGAAGGTTGATCTTCTTGATGTTAGTGTTATTTTCAAAGGAAATGGGTGTGACACCAATGGCTATGTTTGGGCTGTGACATTTGTTCTGAAGGAGAGACCGTAATTAAGAATGCAATCTTGCCTTTTTGTGTATGGAATTTTTTACCTTACTTTAAAAAAACATTTTTTTGGCCGCACCTGGTGGCATGTGGGATCCTGGTTCCCAGACCGGGGATTGAATCCACACCCCTTGTATTAGAAGGCAGAATCTTAACCACTGGCCCACCAAGGAATTCCCATTTGCCTTACCTTCTTAATGTTTGATTCAGCTTTGTCTCTGCTGATCACCTAGTTCAATCACTTTCCTAGTCACCTGCTTCTCTTCCACTCCACTGTCGCCATTTGGTTCAGGCTGCTGCCGCCTTCCGCCCGTATTAACACCTTTTATTTGTTTTCATTGTCTCTGTCCTCACCTTCCACTCCCAATTTCCAATCCATTTTCAATAGCTAGCAAAATCTGCTGAACACACAAATCTGGTCATTTTATCATCTGTCAAATATCATCCAATGTCTTCTCATTGTTCTTAGGGTGAAAAAGTCCTTAACCAACTGGGAAAGCCAACATTATCACTTTGTTTTTACGTTAAAAAATGCTGAAAGATGAAAGGGTCCTATAGTTCATTATTGTGAACAAATTCACCAGAGTTGGATTTTTTAAATTTCATAACTTGCAATGATGTCATTTTTCAATAACTCTTTATCAGTAAATTATTTCTCTCAAATTTCATACTTTTGAGAAGGGAAAAAAAAAACCTGAAATGCTGAAGCAATAGAAATGACTCGTTCAATGGAAAGAAGATGTTGAAACTAAGCAAAAATGTTTAAGTTGGCAAAAGTTAGAGCCAAGAAAAAGTAGAGAAAACAGCCAAAACCCATCCATCAGGAAGTGCCTGGAAGTGCCCACATCCAGACTGGAATAGGCAATCCTAAAATTTGCAAAATATGTGGGCAAAATGTATCTTTGACCTAGCGCCACTTATTTTCTTAAGGGAAATGGATCTGTGTGTGTGTGTGCACATAAATAAAACAATATTTATGTCAATAAAACAAGATTTTGGGATGAGATTGTTTAGCAACTTCCTCGGTGAGCATACATTATAAGAACTCTCATAATGAGGGAGCCACAGGCAGACACTTAATGCCAGAAATGAACAACTCCCGTAGCACGGGACTTCAGATGCATCAGCCATCGAGTGGCTTCCTCAATGTCAGCCCCCGTCTGCCTCCAAGAAAGGAGTCATGTAAAACTCTGTTTTTTTATTCCTCTGGCGAGAGGTGGTGGATAGAGGCGCACCACTGCCTGCTGTAACTTGAGGTTCAGGAAATCTCCAAAATGGCAGGACTGGCCATGAAAAGTCTTCCGTCTGAGCTGGGGGTACATTCTTTAGAGAGCCTATGACAACACCTTTATTTTCTGGAGGAAAGATTTGGAGACTGTCACAGGTTAGTCCCTTCCTGGGAACCACACGAGGATCTGTGTTTCATAGTGTCATACGTCTACTCGCGCTTCAAAGATGAAGAGTTGGAGTCTTGGAAAGAAAGTAGACATTTCCTCTGTGCTCAGCATCCTTCCCCTTTGTCTCTGGTTTTCATTTTGAGGGACATGCCTTCCTCAGTCTTGGTGGGGATTAGGGGGACGCTACTACTCATGTTCTCCTGCTCTCTTCTAGCCAAGCCTTGCGCTTCCCAAAGAATCCCAATCTTGGTAAAATACCGCACGGATGGAAACTAGTTGGAGCTCTCCTAAAGTAGCAGTTCCCATGAGCTTCTTTCTAGTCTTTCTAAAGCCGGATTCTTCAGTTTTTCATCTGATGCTTCCTTTCTGATCTAATTAGTCCAGAGTCGATGTCTGTTGCTTGCAGTCAGATGTCCTTGCCTGAGACAGCAGTCAGGAACTCGCCTGCACACTTTCGCACTGCTAGGCCCAGTCCTTTTGCTTCCCTTGCTTACTGCTTGTGGTTATGATTTCCATGTACTGGGTGTGTGATGCATGTGGATTTCACCCTCTTTTCCACACCAGGAGAGTGAAGAAGGGGGAGTGTGCTATGCTACCTAGGCACAGCTGCCCCAGTTCAAGGCCATGGATTTGTGTTTCTCAGTAAAGCTGCACTGCACATGAGCTGAGCTCCCGTCTCAGTGTGATTTGAAGGTGACCAGATAGACTGGTAGCCTTCACATATCCATCCCCTGAGCTGCTTCTGTGTCTGAACCTCCCCCATGAGGATCACCAGCTATGGGGCCCTTTCTGACAGTTCTTGTTGAGCACCATTAAACTAGGGGTTCAACCCTCTTGTGACAGTAGGTGTGTATTTAGCATCTGTTGACTGATTGATTGTTGTTGTTCAGTCACTAAGTGGTAGCCAACTCTTTGTGACCCCATGGACTGCAGCACACCCAGCTTCCCTGTCCTTCATTATCTATCAGAGTTTGCTCAAATTCATGTCCATTGAGATATCTATCTCATCCTCTGTCACCCCCTTCTCCTTTTGCCTTCAATCTTTCTCAGTATTAGAATCTTTTCCAGAGTCGGCTCTTTGCATCAGGTAGCCAAAATATTGGACCTTCAGTTTCAGCATCAGTCCCTCCAATGAATATTCAGGGTTGAATTCCTTTAGGATTAACTGGTTTGATCGCGTTCCTGTCTAAGGGACTCTCAAGAGTCTTCTCCAACACCACAGTTCAAGAGCATCAATTCTTCAGCACTCAGCCTTCTTTATGGTCCAACTCTCACATCCATACATGACTACTAGAAAAACCATAGCTTTGACTAGATGGACCTTTGTTGGCAAAGTGATGTCTTTGCTTTCTAATATGCTGTCTAGGTTGGTCATAGCTTTCCTTCCAAGGAGCAAGCATCTTTTAATTTCATGGCTACAGTCACCATCCGCAGTGACATTGGAGCCCAAGAAAAGAAAATTTGTCACTGCTTAAACTTTTTCCCTTTCTATTTGCCATGATATTATGGGACTGGATGCCATGATCTTAGTTTTTTGCTTATTGAGTTTCAAGCAGTTTTTTTACTCTCCTATTTCACCTCCATCAAGAGGCTCTTCAGTTCCTCTTCACTTTCTGCCATTAGAGTTGTACCATCAGCACATCTGAGGTTGTTGATATTTCTCCTGGCAATCTTGATTCTGGCTTGTGATTCATCCAGCCTGGCATTTCACATCTTGTACTCTGAATATAAGTTAAATAAGCAGCCTGAATATACAGCCTTGTCATACTCCTTCCCCAATTTTGAATAACTGTTGCTTCTTGACCCACATACAGGCTTCTTGGGAAACAGGTTAAGTGGTCTGGTAGTCCCATCACTTTAAGAATTTTCCACAATTTGTTGTGATCCACACAATCAAAGGCTTTAGCATAGTCAATGAAGCAGAAGTAAATGTTTTTCTGGAATTCCCTTGTCATCCATGATCCAACAATTGTTGGCAATTTGATCTCTAATTCCTCTGCCTTTTCTAAACCCTTTTACATCTGGAAGTTCTTGATTCATGTATTGCTGAAGCCTCAGCATAAACTTGCTAGCATGTGAAATGAGTGCAACTGTACAGTAGCCGGAACATTCTTTGGCATTGCCCTTCTTTGGAATTGGAATGAAAACTGGCCTTTTCTAGTCCTGTGGCAACTACTGTTTTCCAAATGTGGCATATTGAGTGCAGCACTTTAACACAGCATCATCTTTTAGGGTTTTAAATAGCTCAGCTGGAATTCCATCACCTCCACTAGCTTTGATCATAGTGATGCTTCCTAAGGCCCACTTGACTTCATACTCTATGTTGTTTGACTCTAGGTGAGTGACCACACCATCATGGTTATCTGGATCATTAAGACCTTTTTGTATAGTTTTTCTGTGTATTCTTGCCACCTTTTCTTAATCTCTTCTGCTTCTGTTAGATCCATACCATTTCTATCCTTTATTTTGCCCATCCTTACATATCTCCAGTTCTCATGAAGAGATCCCTAGTCTTTCCCATTCTGTGTTTTGCTCCATTTCTTTGCATGGCTCATTTAAGAAGGCCTTATCTCTCCTTGCTATTTTCTGGAACTCTGAATTCAGTTGGGTATATCTTTCCTTTTCTTCCTTGCATTAGTTACCTGATACTTATGCAGTGCTTGGGGAAACAGTGGAAATAGTGTCAGACTTTATTTTTCTAGGCTCCAAAATCACTACAGATGGTGACTGCAGCCATGAAATTAAAAGACGCTTACTCCTTGAAAGGAAAGTTATGACCAACCTAGATAGCATATTCAAAAGCAGAGACATTACTTTGCCAACAAAGGTCCGTCTAGTCAAGGCTATGGTTTTTCCTGTGGTCATGTATGGATGTGAGAGTTGGACTGTGAAGAAAGCTGAGTGCCGAAGAATTGATGCTTTTAAACTGTGATGTTGGAGAAGACTCCTGAGAGTCCCTTGGACTCAAGGAGATCCAACCAGTCCATCCTAAAGGAGATCAGTCCTGGGTGTTCTTTGGAAGGACTGATGCTAAAGGTGAAACTGCAATACTTTGGCCACCTCATGCGAAGAGTTGACTCATTGGAAAAGACCCTGATGCTGAGAGGGATTGGGGGCAGGAGGAGAAGGGGATGACAGAGGATGAGATGGCTGGATGGCATCACTGACTCAATGGACGTGAGTCTCAGTGAACTCCGAGAGTTGGTGATGGACAGGGAGGCGTGGCGTGCTGTGATTCACGGAGTCGCAAAGAGTCGGACACAACTGAGCGACTGAACTGATCTGATCTGATCACAATGGGACATGTATACATCTGAATAATAGTGGTATAACCCTGTGGGAAACACATAAGAGATTGAGTTTATGGACAGTAAAGCAGGCAGATGGATTTGAGGGTCTCCTTGTACAAACTTTGTGCCCCTACCTGCCAAAGCCTCATGTCCTACAGGTGGGGAACCAGTGTAATTATCCACGCACTATTCGTTATCACATCAGGATTCACTCATCAGAGAGCAGGGGTCACGAGGAACAGCACCCAGACAGAGCAGTCGTGCTAGCGTCGCCCTGCTAGAGGATGAGCATTCTGCAGGCACCTCTGAGAGAGCTTTGACTTGGGGGGTGGTCCCAAAGACAAGTTTTGATGCCTTATGGTTTTTTTGGGTTTCTTGGAAGCAACTTCTTTGGGAATGAGCACTGGAAATGTATTAAGTACAAGCTCTGATTTTAGGAACACCAAATTTCTTGCTAAAACCGCCACGTGATTGAAAACTGGGGTCCACAGCTGGGGTGTGGCAACTGTACCCTGCGTGTTTCAGTGCTGGCTGAGTCTAAGGTGCATAGATTGTATGAGAGATTTTTGTGGGTGGGGGTTAGTGGAGGGTGGGGAACCCAGTCTGCAAGGAGAAAAGGCATGTTTGTTTAATCTTGTTTGAATTTTGACCCTGTGCAATCAGTTAAAGAAACGCAGCTAACGTTGGAGTCAGCCAGACCCATAGGGGGAGCTCTCCTGCCCCACCATGCATCATCAATTACTCCAAACAGGAAGAGATTTAGATCTAGGACTCCATCAGGAAGGTGCTTCTTCTTACTATCCAGCAGGAAGAAAACTTCCTTCTGTCCCAGGGCAGTCCGGCTGATTGGAGACTGTAGCAGCTCAACCAATGGAGAAGTCTCCATACTTTGGAACCCCAGCTCTTCCAGTGGGCTCTGGTTACCACAGTTCTGCCAACTCCCAAAAGCAAGTTCCCATTCCTGGTTCTCTGGATTTTCCTGTGGTCTGACATATTTCTCCAATCCTGAATTGCAATTACTCTGGCTATTCCAGAATAAATTCACTTTCTCTGGTAACATAACTATTAACAGTTATTTTTTTCTCTCTTTTTTTTAAATTTTATTTTATTTTTAAACTTTACAGTATTGTATTGGTTTTGCCAAATATCGAAATGAATCCGCCACAGGTATACATGTGTTCCCCATCCTGAACCCTCCTCCCTCCTCCCTCCCCATACCATCCCTCTGGGTCATCCCAGTGCACCAGCCCCAATCATCCAGTATCGTGCATCGAACCTGGACCGGTGACTCGTTTCATACATGATAGTATACATGTATACTATCTCCCAAATCTTCCCACCCTCTCCCTCTCCCACAGAGTCCATAAGACTGTTCTATACATCAGTGTCTCTTTTGCTGTCTCGTATACAGGGTTATTGTTACCATCTTTCTAAATTCCATATATATGTGTTTTTAACTTATATGCAGAGTACATCATGCGAAATTCTGGGCTGGATGAAGCACAAGCTGGAATCAAGATTTTCAGGAGAAATATCAATAACCTCAGATACACAGATGACACCACCCTTACGGCAGAAAGTGAAAAAGAAATAAAGAGCCTCTTGATGAAAGTGAAAGAGGAGAATAAAAAAGTTGGTTTAGAACTCAACATTCAGAAAACTAAGATCATGGATTTCAGTCCCATCACTTCATGGCAAATAGCTGGGGTAACAATAGAAACAGTGACAAACTTTATTTTGGGGCTCCAAAATCACTGCAGATGGTGACTGTAGCCATGAAATTAAAAGATGTTTGCTGCTTGGAAGAAAAGCTCTGACCAATCTAGACAGCAAATTAAAAAGCAGAGACATTACTTTACCAACAAAGGTCCATCTAGTCAAAGCTATGGTTTTTCTAGTAGTCATGTATGGATGTGAGAGTTGGACTGTAAAGAAAGCTGAGCACCAAAGAATTGATGCTTTGAACTGTGGTTCTGGAGAAGACTTTTAAGAGTCCTTTAGACAGCAAGGAGATCCAACCAGTCCATCCTAAAGGAAATCAGTCCTGAATGCTCACTGGAAGAACTGATGCTGAAGCTGAAATTCCAGTACTTTGGCCACCTGATGCAAAGAGCTGACTCATTAGAAAAGATCCTGATGCTGGGAAAGTTTTAAGGCAGGAGGAAAAGAAGACAACAGAAGATAAGATGGTTGGATGGCATCACCGACTCCATGGACATGAGTTTGAATAAGCTCTGGGAGTTGGTGATGGACAGGGAGGCCTGGAGTGCTGCAGTCCAAGGGGTCACAAAGAGTCGGACACAACTGAGTGACTGAACTGAACTTATACTACTTGAATTGACAGCCCCAAAATGGAAGAAAGGGAGATACGGAAAAAGAAATACTTAGTATGTGACTTCAACCCAGCCCCAGGAACTAATAATAAAAGCCAGAATTTATTGATAGTGGTAGAGAGCATATCCCCTCACTTAACTCTCCCAGTGACTCTGTCACAGAAACAGTTACCATTATCTCCATCTTAGAAGAAATGAGCTTTGCGATGTTAAGGGACCTTCTCAGAGTCACATGCCCAGGTCTGTTGCTCTTAGAGACCTGGTCTCCCCCGCACAGTGACTAGAAGCTTCTCCAGGGCTAACCGTTAAGGAAGGTGTGGCCCGCTACATGCATCTGTGGGCACAGGGCCTGGCTCCAGTGACTGAGACCCAAAGAGGATATTTTTGGCACCTCTATGTTATCAGCTTTGGGAATCAGGGAATCAACCAACCTCAAGGGTGAGGCATTATTTCAAGGAATCAGCATGCATCTCAGCTGTGTAAACTGGAGACTCAGTCTTTTCATCTGTAAAATGGGAACAGCAATATTTCCTATTTTAGAATTACATTCAGTTAGAATGCTAGAATTTTTTTCCACAGTTTATTGTGATCCACACAGTCAAAGGCTTTGGCATAATCAATAAAGCAGAAATAGATGTCTTTCTGGAACTCTCTTGCTTTTTTGATGATCCAGCAGATGTTGGCAATTTGATCTCTGGTTCCTTTGCCTTTTCTAAAACCAGCTTGAACATCTGAAAGTTCACGGTTCATGTATTGCTGAAGCCTGGCTTGGAGAATTTTGAGCATTACTTTACTAGCGTGTGAGATGAGTGCAATTGTAGTTTGAGCATTCTTTGGCATTGCCTTTCTTTGGGATTGGAATGAAAACTGGCCTTTTCTAGTCCTTTGGAAAATTCTAAAAGAGATGGGAATACCAGACCACCTGACCTGCCTCTTGAGAAACCTATATGCAGGTCAGGAAGCAACAGTTAGAACTGGACATGGAACAACAGACTGGTTCCAAATAGGAAAAGGAGTACATCAGGGCTGTATATTGTCACCCTGCTTATTTAACTTATATGCAGAGTACATCATGAGAAACGCTGGGCTGGAAGAAGCACAAGCTAGAATCAAGATTGCCGGGAGAAATATCAATAACCTCAGATATGCAGATGACACCACCCTTATGGCAGAAAGTGAAGAAGCACTAAAGAGCTTCTTGATGAAAGTGAAAGAAGAGAGTGAAAAAGTTGACTTAAAGCTCAACATTCAGAAAACTAAGATCATGGCATCTGGTCCCATCACTTCATGGGAAATAGATGGGGAAACAGTGGGAACAGTGTCAGACTTTATTGTTTGAGGCTCCAAAATCACTGCAGATGATGATTGCAGCCATGAAATTAAAAGACGCTTACTCCTTGGAAGGAAAGTTATGACCAACCTAGATAGCATATTGAAAAGCAGAGACATTAGTTTGCCAACAAAGGTCCGTCTAGTCAAGGCTATGGTTTTTCCAGTGCTCATATATGGATGTGAGAGTTGGACTGTGAAGAAAGCTGAGTACCGAAGAATTGATGCTTTTGAACTGTGGTGTTGGAGAAGACTCTTGAGAGTCCCTTGGACTGCAAGGAGATCCAACCAGTCCATCCTAAAGGAGATCAGTCCTGGGTGTTCATTGGAAGGACTGATGCTGAAGCTGAAACTGCAATACTTTGGCCACCTCATGTGAAGTGTTGACTCATTGGAAAAGACCCTGATCCTGGGAGGGATTGGGGGCAGGAGGAGAAGGGGATGATAGAGGATGAGATGGTTGGATGGCATCACCGACTCGATGGACATGAGTTTGAGTGAACTCCGGGAGATGGTGATGGACAGGGAGGCCTGGCGTGCTGCGATTCATGGGGTTGCAAAGAGTCGGACACGACTGAGCAACTGAACTGAACTGAGAATGCTAGAAAACACAGCCTAACAGCAGCTTAAACAAGAGTAGTGTGTTTTTCTCTCATATAAACAAACTCTAGAGATGTGCAGTCCAGGACTCATGTGCTGGCTCTCTGATAATCAAATACCCAGGCTTTCTGTGTATTTGTTCTATCATCCCCACCACATTTCTTCCACCTCATAGTTCTAAATGGCTTCTCTCTCTCCAGCCATTATATCTGCTTCCATTCATCTGGACAGAGGAAGGAGCAAAGGTCCCTCCCTTTAAGGTCACTCTCTTCCTGGAAGTTACACTTGCCCTTTCCATTTATATCCCACTGGCCAGAACTCAGCAAATGCCAATCTAGTTGCAAAGGAAGCTGAGAAATGTTTTCCTCCTGTGAGGCCACTTATCTAGCTAAAAGCCAGGAGTTCCATTACTAAGAAAGAAGGTGAGAATGGGTATTGAGGTTGCTGGGAGGATGAAATGAGTTAAATGTAGGTAAGTTATCCAGCAGAGGATCTTCTTAGCACTCAAGGTATACTAGGTAAACACCAGTTGTAAATCCTTCTTTCCTTCCTTTACAGTTTCCTATTAAACATCCCTTCAAAACGTTCCAGTGTGGTCATATTTGCTTATTATGAACAAAAGGTCAATCAAACATGTATCTTTTGGAGCTCTTATTCTTTTATAATTGTTGTAATTTTGTTGCAGGAAAGATTAATTTTTTAATCTTTCAATTTTTTAATCTCCCTGTTGTTCTTGAAGATTTGTTAGTAAGGAATCCTTTTTCTTCCTAATGCTGTAATCCTTGGCTCTCTGCTTTCTCTTAAGGTAATTAAGGCCCATCATGGAAGGCAAATAAAAATTATGTCAGTGTCACAATAAAGTGTGATAAATGCAAAAGTAAAGCACCGCAGTCATCTTTTCTTGGCCTTGAAGTCATTATTGATATTCATGCTGTATTCCGAAAGGTGAGTAAGGTCTGCCCCGTACAAGCTACTAGAACTTAAGTGAATCAGTTCCCGCTCTAAGCCTCAGTTCTGCTCCAGAAGACAAGGCTGTGAGGGCGACCTGGGAGGACTGATGGGAAGAAAATCTCTCCGCAGACTTCTTGGCATCTTGCACACCCACCTCAAGGGATAACTTTTATTTTTCTATCCAGAAGACTATCATATCAGGCTTAGATGGAGATTTTCATTGAGGCTTCAGGTTTAGGACATTTTATTTTCTGTAATAATAAAAAGCAAGTACTTAACAATTTCTTCAGTATATAGCCCCAAACTGGAGATAGCCCAGTCCCTCAACAAAAGAGTGGATAAACAAAGTCTGTCTGTTCTTACAAAGGCACACTGCTCAGCAGTCAAAAGGAAGGAGCAACTCACATCCATAGCCAGGGGGATGAAGCCCAAAGCACTGTGCTGAGTGAAAAGAATTCAGCCACAAAAAGTACATAATGTATGATTCTACATATTTGTGGCAAAATTAATCTGTGGCCGAAAAGAAAAACAGAACAGTGGTTGCCTCTGGAGAGTGGCAGCAGGGAGTGACTGAGAAAGGATCTGAGCGAATGTTCTGGAATGTTCCAGGGCCCTCCACTCGGAAGCATTTCTGACAGTGGTTATTCTGCATATCTGGCGAAATTCTTTCCTCACATCTGTGGCTCCATCAGACTGTGGGTTCCAGGAGCCAGGGTCAGGAGGTTTGGCTCACCACTGTCTCTCCAGACCCCAGCACAGTAGCTGGCTCGGAGCTGAGACCACTTAGCATTCACTGAAGGAAGGAGAAGCGGGGGGGCGGCAGCCACGAGGGTGTACCCAGCTGACCCCCCAGGCACTGGGAGCACAGATGCCCAGGGCCCCCGTCGCTTTGCCCAGAGCTGGAGGCGCAGCTCCAGGTTGGTGTGGAACCGAGCGCAGCAGGACCCTGAGTCAGTCCTGCTCCTGAGGGAACATGGGACCCCCGCATGGCCCAAGAAGCAGCCAAACCTGCTTTGGACCACAGAGCAGCCTCGCAGCCTCCCACCCAATCTTCCTTCCCTGCCTCCTCCCCCAGGTCTGACTTGCTCCCCATGGGCCCGCTCTCCAAGTCCTTCCCAGCCCACTTCTCCTGCGGGAATTTCCTCTGACAAAAATCTTCGCAAAGCGCACCCTGTCTTGGCGTCTGCTTCCTCCCAGACTCACGGAGCGGGGGGCAATGCACGTGTGAGGAGCGGAGCCGCTCTGGCTCGGCCCCCAGACGCAGCGTGACTGCCCGGGGTGGGACGGTGGCCCTGTGCCGACTTACGTTGCTCTGTGTTGCTGGTCGGTTTCTGACCTCAGCGCCTGCCTCCGTGATCAGCTTCCTGAAGCGGGGAGGCTTGGCCGGCATGCTTTGTGTAGTTTTTGCCTTTTCCAGGATAGGAGAGCAGTACACGGAGGAAGCAAGGTTCTAGACCCTCAACTTTAGCCACGCGAAGGATGAGAAAGCACCGTTTTCTAAACTAAGCCATTTCATAAATGGCTTGCAACCCATTGCAGGTCAGCTGAGTGAGTCTCAACCACCGTTTAAGAAAAAAAAGTGAGAGTCACTCAGTCGCGTCCGACTCTTTGCGATCCCATGGACTATACCATGGAATTCTCCAGGCCAGAATACTGGAGTGGGTAGCCTTTCCCTCCTCCAGGGCATCTTCCCAACCCAGGGATTGAACCCAGGTCTCCTGCATTGCGGACGGATTCTTTACCGTCTGAGCCATCAGGGAAGCCCAAGAATACTGGAATGGGTAGCCCATCCCTTCTCCAGCAGATCTTCCCAGCCCTGGAATCGAACCGGAGTCTCCTGCGTTGCAGGCGGATTCTTTACCAACTGACCTATCAGGGAAGCCCTAAGAAAACAAGGAAACCTAATTAAACAGAGGAGAGCAAGGTGTAAGAATTAGGATCCATCACAGAAATGTTGTTTTTACAGACAGGTGTGTTTGTAGCAGGTCGGGGGTTGAAATGTGTTTCTTAATGGTGGTGCGTCATGGTCCAAAATGTTTAGAAAACTGATCTTCTGGCATCGTCTCATTCAGCGTTGCTCCAGGACACATTTCTCCACCAAAGTGCTCCTTTCTAAAGGGGTTTCGTAGGTAAACTGATATGACAGCTCAGAGCCGACAGCTGACTCACGGAAGGAAAATCTCCTTGGGTGGCCTCAGCCTGCGTGCAGGCTCACAGGAGTTGAGGATGTTAAAGACTGCATCTGCATCATCAATGTCACTGAATGTGTAGGGCTTTCCAAGCCTGTCTGAGCTCTGAATGCCTCCTCCCTCTTATATTTTAAATCACCCCAGAGCACCTATATTTCTCTCCCTAGACATGACTGTGAAGAGAGACTGAGCCAGCTCATGCCGCTCCAAGGATTCCTCACCACGCTGTCCTCGGTGGGATGAGGGGAGAGGGAGGGGGGCTGACTCCCACCCCTTGGCCTCTGACCTCCCACTTGGAAGATAATTATGTACGCAGCTTCTTCTTGCACTCAGAGACCCACTCAGGAGTGGTGGGCACCTAGGGGCTTTTTCCTTTATTCCCCCAAATGCCCCCAGGATGTATTTAGACTTTTCTGCCTGAAGTGCATGCATTTGCATGACAGTGGCCTGTCACTGGTGTGACCCCTGGGCCATGGCTCACCCGGGGACCCAGCTGTGACCTGTATGTCATTCCTCATGCTTGGTGAGATGAAGTTAAACAGTTAGGTGCTCTCCAACAAATGAAAGTAATGCCTATCACCCATCGGCCCCTGCCACCCTTTCATGGCTGGCAAGAAGGGTGGCCTGACTTTGAGGACAGTCTGGGAGTCGGGCGTTCCTGGTTCTAGACTATGTCTTTGCTGTAGGGCCTGGGCAAGCCCCTGGGCCTTATGGATAAAATCAGGTGTCAGTCTCAGTGGTCACACTGACACAGCAGTAAAGGCAAAGTGGGCCTCAGAAGGCTTTAGTTCATGTCTTTGGTTGAACAGACAAACTGAAGCTCAGAGAGGCCAAGTAATTTTACTACACCACACAGCACAGATGGGAACTCAGACGTCTAAATCCTATCTCAGTCCGTTCCCATCTGACCAGGCTGTTATCCTAAGGTCCCTTCCAAGTATTTTCCAATATGTAAAGTACAGAGAAGAGGGGCGGATAGTACACACAGCTCCCCTGAGAGGTCTTTAAACAGCCGCTAAAGAAAACCAAGGAGAACAGTTACAGAAACCATAATTGTTTAATAGCAGTGGCTCAGAGGTTAAAGCGTCTGCCTGCAATGCGGGAGACCTGGGTTCGATCCCTGGGTTGGGAAGATCACCTGGAGAAGGAAATGGCCACCCACTCCAGTACTCTTGCCTGGAGAATTCCATGGACGGAGGAGCCTGGTGGGCTATAATCCACGGGGTCTGCAAAGAGTCAGACAGACTGAGTGAATCCTTAGTAGTAGTAATATATTTGTATACATGATATTTCTAAGTGCTTTTAAAAATCTCCTAAGCTCAATATAAGAAAATGAAACATTTCTCTCTTTTCCCTTTGGCAAACTTCTTAATTCCAAATAAATGGCATTTACCTTGTTGGCTGTGTGTCTAACCTCTTAATTAATCAAGAATCTCAGGTACAATGGGTGGAAATCCAACTACAATAGTTTGAAAAGAAGAGGCTCTATGACTAACGTAAGTGGAAGTCCACTTACAGTTAGAGTCAGAGGCGGAAGGCTGCAGTCTTGCCCTCACAGGAGCGCCAAGCTCTGCACGTCGCTGTGTGGTTGCGGCGTCCTTGTCTCCTTCTAAAGATGTACTTTCTGCTTTGGGGGAAGACGTTTGCCAGCAGCCTGTTTCCAGCTCTTTCACCAAAAATGATGACTTCTTTTTCTCTACCTCTAAATAAACAATCCTAGGGAATAAGTCTGATTGGTCCTGCTTGGGTCACATGGCCCCTCTAAACTGTAGCCCAATCGCTGGGGCCAGGTGGTTGGGCTATGATAAATGGCTGGGCCCAGGTCATGTGCCTACACACGTCTGGCCAAGACATCTTTCACACTTAGAACACACTAAGAGAAAGAGCCAAATGTGAGTGGCTAGCTGACTTAGACAGTTGCGATGGTGTATGAGAGACAAGTGTTCTGCCTAAACTGCAGGAATGAACTCCTCGCCTGGAACGAATATTTACTTGTCCACACCATGTTCACAGGTATGTATTTGTAAAAATAATGCAACGCAATGGATCAGGTTGATCTAACTCCCGTTCTCAAGCCTTTATCTGTAGCTCCTTTTTAGCTGGAGATGGCCAAGTTATGTAGTTCTGACCAATAAGACACACATTTGCGTTTCTTCTGTGAGTCTTGGGAAAGCATACACTTTCCCCAGATAGGTGTTGATTCTTCCTCCACCCTCCTTTTTTCTTATGGAAGATGGGTGTAATACTTGGAGTTGTGGCAGCCTTCTTGGAAATATGAGGGAAAGGCCAAAAGAATTATAAGCCTCAAACCAGAGCCAGCAAGCTGTTGCCTTGAGACTCTTTGTTAAGAAAGAGAAACAATCCCCTATTTGTTTAAAACACTAAAGTCAGTTTTTATTGGATACTTGCAACCAAAATATTCCTAACTGATAAAATGGATAAATGACGTTCCTTGGTAGCCATAAATAAAATCTTAGAAGTTGTAGAATCTGGTGTAGGTCTATATATCTTTTTGTTTTCCTCTTTGAGTTTTCAGTTATTCACCCTTTCAAACTTTGGGGCAGATGAAGAAGACACAGTTCTTTTACCCAGAGGAAGCTTACAATTAAATAGAGCTTAAAATTTAGGCCAGTGTTGAACAAAGAATTCCTTATCATGTTTAATTCCCCAATGCTACAATTAAGCCCATTTGCTTTTTATCTCATCCTCAGTAGAGCTCAAGAATGGCTAGTTACCATCTTTTTAAATAAGGAAGACAACTTAATTAAAAATACACTTCAATCTCTGTGATGTGTGTGTGTGTGTGTGCGTATGTGTGTGTGCATGTGTATATTTCAGTTTGTTTTCCCTGGTTAATTAACACCAAATTTTTTTACTTTCTTCAGAGATTTTATTTTTCAAACCTCTAATCTTTATGTGAGATTTGATCAAACAAAAGCTACAGTTAAAGAGTTTTTAAAAGTTAGTGTGGTCACTTAGGATCTCTGGTTTCTCTGAAAAATTGTAAAGACTTTTTGGCCTCCTGCTTTCAAGTTCCTTCAGTCCCGAAGCTGGAGCCACAGAGCCTCTCTCGGGTGATTAACCCTTCGTGTTCATGACTCTGGCTCCAAATCCTGTAATCAAGATTGTCCCTGGATAGAGGAATCAGATGCAACCTAGGCTGAAGGACCTCTGACTCTAAATGAGGTCTAAGGACCTTTCATGACCATTTAACCTTGTCCTAGTTCTCCAGTGACTGTATTCTCCAGTCACGCTCAGTCGTGTCCGACTCTTTAGGCCCCATGGACTGTAGCCCACCAGGCTCCTCTGTCCATGGAATTCTCCAGGCAAGAATACTGGAGTGAGTTGCCATTTCCTTCTCCAGGGGATCTTCCCGACCCAGGGATTAAACTCTAGTCTCTTGCATCTCCTGCACTGGCAGGCAGATTCTTTACCAACTGCACCACCTGGGTTCTCCACGTGCTCTATAATTTCCTCTGTGAAGGGTATTTCCCAGTCTTATCTCATCCCTCTTCTTCTAGCACCTGTCCCCTGGGCTTCCCGTAGCACTGCCCCTCCTTTACTTCTGATCCTTGTGCTTCCAGGGAAATTAACGCCATCTTTTGCTCAAGGGTGAGCGTGTGACTCAGGCTGGCCAATCAGAGCATCATATCACCTTGGCCGCCGCTATCAGTTCAGGATGTCCACGTGAACCAAGTTGGGCTCCTCAAAGCTAATGACTTTTGTTGTAAGAATGACTGATAAAGGAAAGCTCCTTCCCCACAAGGGTTACTGAGAGGAAAGGCTATGGGCCTGGCATTATTGGTAGCCATCGTGTCACCATCTACTGAGAAGACAACCCAAGAAAGCAGGAAGAACGGAGAGACAGAGACCCACATCGTGAAGACATCCTGGAGCCCCGGGTCCAGCCTGGATCAGCATTTCTACTGACTTTCTCATTTCATCATCCAAAACCTTTCCTTTTTAGCTTAAGCCAATTTTAGTAGATTTCCTACCCTGAAACCTTCATGTCTCCTGAGCGGGTCCCCAAATCCTGTTTGTATTCGACACCATGAATGTGGCATGAATGCACCTCCCACTCAACCCTTTAGCATCTCCCAACCTAAGGGTGCACCTCCTGGACTTACTTGAGACTCAGGCTTTTCCTGCCGGTCCTGATAGACATTAGCCCCTGAATATGCCCTCAGAGGCCCTTACACCTTATTCAGATTCCTAGTGATTCTTCTCCTAACGTCTCCCGTGGCAATCCTTACCTGAGAAGTGCCCTTGGGCAGCTGGAGCTGATTCTTCCTGAGGGTCCTGGGAGTTACAACCCCACAGCCGCGACTTCCTTGAGCGGTTGACTGGCATGGGTGTGCTTCTTGGATTCAATGTGGGCGGACAGTGCAGAGCAATATCGGCTCCAGAGCCCCTCCCGATGGGGCAGAGGCTAGAGCTCACAAGGAACCATGCCTCACCTGGTGTCTCCTTCCCTGTTCCTTCATAAGTGATTGCACAAGAATCCTTGTTTCCAACTCTGCTCCTAGAGAACCTGGTCTCTCAGTTTGGTTTAGTTCAATCACTCAGTTGTGTCCAACTCTTTGCAACCCCATGGACTGCAGCATGCCAGGCCTCCCTGTCCATCACCAACTCCTGGAGTTTACCCAAACTCATGTCCATTGAGACAGTGATGCCATCCAACCATCTCATCCTCTGTCGTCCCCTTCTCCTCCTGCCCTCAGTCTTTCCCAGCATCAGGGTCTTTTCCACAGAGTCAGTTTGTCACATCAGCTGGCCAAAGTATTGGAGCTTCAGCTTCAGTATCAGCCCTTCCAGTGAACACCTAGGACTGATCTCCTTTAGGATGGACTGGTTGGATCTCCTTGCTTCCAAGGGACTCTCAAGAGTCTTCTCCAACATCACAGTTCAAAAGCATCCATTCTCCAGTGCTCAGCTTTCTTTATGGTCCAGCTCTTACATCCATACATGACTACTGGAAAAACCATATCTTTGACTAGATGGACCCTTGTTGGCAAAGTAATATCTCTGCTTTTTAATATGCTGTCTAGGTTGGTCATAGCTTTTCTTCCAAGCTTTAATTTCATGGCTGCAGTCACCATCCGCAGTGATTTTGGAGCCCTCTGGCAACTTGTAATTTCCAAAGATGGCGACCACAATGACTCTCACCTCACACGTTCTTCTTACAACTCAACTTACCTCACTGAGGGGCGTCTAGGTCCCTCCTCTTGAATCCGGGTGCATGTGTGGTTGTTCTGAGTGACAGAGTATGGTGAAAATGTTGCCCTGTGATTCCCAGTGGGGCATCTGCATTTTGGCGTGATTTGTTTGTGTTCAGTGCCAGAGTCCGGAGCCCTAAGACATCTCGGTCCTTAGCCTTTATCCAAGTGCGTGTGATGGCCTGATCTTCTCTGGTCCTGTTTGGCAGTCCAGACAAACCAAGTTCTGGCAACATCTGTTGGTAGTCCCCCTGGCAAACATGCTGGAAAAGCTGTGGCTTTCCAGGATTCTACCATCCGGAAATGGGACAGTGCTCTCACTTGTGGGTTATCATTGTCATTCCAGCACCCAGGAGGGTTTATGTACCAGGAACAGATGACGCCCTACTCGTCGTGTGGTCAGGCAGATGAGTCAGGGGCTGTATTTTCCCTTCTGAACACGTTTCACTTGTAATATTAATAATGCTTTTTCTGGGAAACTCCCAGACGTCAAGGTTTGAAAATCCTGAAACAGCTGTTCATTATGTCTCGGTTTTGCTTAAGTAAAAATGCTAATGAAAGTGTCTTTTGAGTGTTATAATAAGAACCAAAAATAAGAACTCGTGGGTAAGGTAAGCTAGAGGTTCTCAAAAAGTAACAAGAATGCTTATTGTCATTGTCCTTCTGTGAGCCAAAGGGCTGTCTATTCAAATGATCTGCAGATTGAATGAAACAATACGTAAGTCTCACAAGGTATGCATGTGTGTGTTTTAAAAGCTTGGTGATCTTTTTCTTGCATATCCTAATCAACGTTTTTAAAATAGGAAAATGAGCATCTAAAAAATATAGCTCCCGTTTTAAAAAGAAAATGGGCGTTCCTTGTGGCTCAGCTGGTAAAGAATCTGCCTGCAATGCAGGAGACCTGGGTTTAGATCCCTGGGTTGGGAAAATTCCCCTGGAGAAGGGAAAGGCTCCCCACTCTGGCCAGGGGAATTCCATGGATTGTATAGTCCATGGGCTCACAAAGAGTTGGACACGACTGAGCGACTTTCACTTTAAAAAGAATGTAGAGTCACAAAAAATGAGTGCCTCCCCAGACAAAACACCGCCTGACTTCTTGGGCTGAGTTGTGCTTTGTAGTAGGGAAAGATGTGGGAAGCACGAGGGCGATGAGGAAACTGTTGGGGGGGTTTCCGTCAGGTTATTAACTTTACACTTGAGAAAACAATCTGAATGCCATTGAGATTCCAAGACTACCATTCGTTCATTACCCATTTTCTCATATATCTCTACAGCCGCAGGAAGTTGGCAGCATAAAGTCTGGAAGGAGGTGGAGGAAAAAGTCTGGTGAGAGGGTCCTGTTCCTGATCCTTTTCTCACGCCCCTTTGTCCCTGACTGTGTTGGTTAGCTACTGCTACATAACAAACAACCCCCAAACCTGTGACAAAATAACATTGGGTTTTCCTCATGGTTCTTGTGAATGAGGAGGCACAGGCAAGGCCGGGTGGCTCTGGGGGTGTGCAGTGCGGGGCTGGCATGGCCTGGGCCTGGCTGGGCGTCCCTGCCTCACTCTCCGTGCCCTCAGAGCCTTTCCGCATGCTCTCTGTGTCGGCTGTTTGGGTTTCCTCACAGCATGGCAGCCTCAAAGCTGTTGCAGGACTTGCACGGGGGCTGAGTGGTTTTTGAGGGAGCTTAGCTTCTAGCTACCGAAGTCACAGGGCCTCAGCTTTGCCATACTCTACTGGTTACGAGTGTGTCATCAACTGCTCAGAGTAGGAAGAGGGAAATTAGACCCCCCTTTTGATGGGGCAACGGCAAGCTTCTGGAAGAGAACAAGAGGCAGGGGGTAGCGCTGCAGGCCGTCTTGGGAAAACATAGCTAGCCACACTGCTCAGGCCTGGCTCCTTGGGGCTCTGACAGGCTCTGTGAGCTGCCCAAAAGCCTTTTTCTGATTTTCTTTTCACTTTAAGGTCATCAGAGCCCAGATCTCTGGTGTGCAGCAGGAACACTGCCTGGCACCCTTGCAATGATTTAAAATGAACTTTACTTACAGATTCTTGGCTAGAACCTCTAACTGGCATTTAGAGCAAAGACAGAGCAGAGGGGGTGTAGGAGCCAGTTTCCCTCCTTAAGATGATCAGATCTCTATAACGATCTTGAGAGGAGTGGGCAGGTGAGAACAAGACCTTGCCTGTTGTGTTTTGACCACTGAAGTCTTGTCTGCATGACTTTACTAGCTGTGTTTTTAGGAAGTGATAACGCTTATAAAATTTGATAATTCCTTAATAATAGCGTTAGCACAGAAACTAACGCTTGGACAAGAAGGCAGACGTCTGATGCGGGCCTATCGCTGGCCAGCTGTTGCCTAACTGAGGCCACAGACCAAAACCAGGATTTACACCTGTTGTAAAACCTCTCATGCTGTTAACCCACTGCCAGGGCTGTCAACCTGACTTCTGATACTTGGTGTTGGAAGTGCTAGGGCTGAGAAAATAGGTTCAGTGGTGACTAATAGAGAGCTCTGTTCCAGAACTCCCATCTCAGCTTAGTAGAGAGATGACAGACAATTAGAGGCAGGAAATTGGGCATTTAAACTCCCTACATGTGTTTCCAAAAGGGACAGGGAAAACAAAATGAATTAGCAGGAGTAAAAACATGGGCTTTCCAAGAAACATTATTGATCCAACATGTAAGTACATACTAGCTCCTGGAATGAATGGGGCTGTGGTCTGAAGGTGCGCATCCACTCAAAATTCCTATGTTGAAACCCAACCCCCAGTGTGATGGGAATAGAAGGTGGGGACTTCGGGAGGTGATTAGGTCGTGCGGGTGGAGCCCTCAGGAATGCGAGTAGTGCCCTTATAAAAGAGGCCCCAGAGGGCTCCCCGATTATTTCCACCATGTGAGGACATATTAAGAAGATGGTTTTTTAGGAAGTGGGCCCTCATCTGACAATGAATTTTGTTGAGGGTGGGGAGTGATCAAGGACTTCTGAAGCTTCCTGAACCATAAGAAATCAATGTTGTTTATAAGCTACCTGGTCTACGGTATTTAATTACAGCAGCCTAGGTAGACTCAGACAAATGGTATTCATCTGTTTATCCTATTCATTCAGTTTTTCATTCCTTTGCTTATTCATTCACTCATCACATGATTTCATCAGCCAGAGAACTCCAGGAAATGGAGAAATGACTAGTTAAGAACGAGGAGATCCCTTGTGTGGTTGGGGAAAGAGGAGAGGAGTAAATGGCTACATATCAGGCAAGGCACCTAAATCTCTGTTAACAAAACCTCTTGAAGGAAACCCCTTTGAAAGAAATCCTATTTGGAGATGTTTTTTTAAAAGCATACATCTTGAGAAGCTGTGCTCCATAGCATACAGCCTGAGCCATATCCTGGTGGTTAAGCGTTTCTCTCCACACAGCACAGGGAGAAGTCGGAGGAGGACCTTCTGTTTATTTACTAATCATCAGTGTGAGCCTTCAAGTCTGATCCCCCCTCCATATCACACACACTTACACTGTCATAGTAGGCATTCAGATATGCTAAAATAAAACTTGGGCTTCTATGACAACATTTCTGGGGGCAGATGTAGTATAAATTTATTCCAAGTCAGTTTCAGAATTGGCTCGGCTCCCTGGACTTGCACAGGGGTTCTGGGGGGCTGGGCGGGGTTAGTACACCTGGTCGGTGTCATCCACTTCCAGAGCGGCCTCTGTTGGTCACTTCGCATCCTCCAGCTGCCTATTGTTTTGTACTGCTCCCTGGTGTACTAGGGCTTCCCAGGTAGTGCTAGCAGTGAAGAACCCGCCTGCCAGTGCAGGAGACCTAAGAGACGTGGGTTCAATCCCTGGATCAGGAAGATCCCCTGGAGGAGGGCACGGTAACCCATTCCAGTATTCTAGCCTGGAGAACCCCATGGACAGGAGCGTGGCAGGCTACAGTCCATAGTGTCGAAAAGAGTCAGACACAACTGAAGCAACTTAGCACAACTGCGGCATTATCCCTAAGATTTGTCGCAAAGCTTCTGTTGGTTCAGGTCTCTCAAATTCTTTCAGTACATAAAAGCATTTTTGCTGCTTCTGTGACTTCACTCACTGCAGCAATCTTTGTGAGGCTTTTTCATCACTTCTGTGCTTCCCTCAGGTCTCAGAGTCATTCTGTTTCTTTCACAGAATGGTATGTTCATGGTTTTCCTCAGATCCATCTGCCCAGACAAACTATGCTGGGTACCTCCCTGAGCTCAAGCTGGTGAAGGAGCCATGAGACCCTTCTGTACTGGAGTTCTGCCGAACACAACTCAGGTTTCTATTACACCACACACCATTTTTATTTCAGATATTCAGTTTTAGAATTTTCATTTGGTTCCTTTTTGTAGTTTCTGTTTCTTTGCTGAGACTTCCTATCTGTTCCTTCATTACAACCATATTTTCCTTTATATAGTTATAATAGCTGTAATACACCTGTAGGGGGGTTTCCCAGGTAGCACAGTGATAAAGAATCTACCAGCCAGTGCAGGAGACACAGGTTTGATCCCTGGATGAGGAAGACCCCCTGGAGAAGGAAATGGCAACCCAGTTCAGTAGCCTTGCCTGGTAAATTCCAAGGACAGAGGGGCCCGGTGGGCTACAGTCCATGGGTCGCAAAAAGTCAGACATGACTGTGTGATGGAGCATGCCACACCCACTGATACTTATAATAGCTGCTTTCATCTTATTTCAACATGTGGCTCATCTTCAGGTTGGTCTTCATTGACTAACTTTTATCTTGGGTATGGATACTTTTTTCTTTTTCTAAAAATGTCTAGTAATTTTGGATTGTGTTGTGGCCCTTTGTGAATGATATAATCCCAAGACTCTGGATTCTGCTATGTTACTCTCAAGAATATTATTATTTTTTTTAATGTTAGCAAGCAGTTAACTTTGCTGAACTGAAATTCCAACCTCAGTCACCTTTGCAATGAGTGCTGCTTGGAGTCTTGTTCAGGGGTCAGCCAGGGGTCATGTGCAGTTTGCTGCTCCCCAGCCTGTGGCAGATGCATCATGGGAAACGCTGGGCAGGAGGAAGCACACGCTGGGATCAAGATTGCCGGGAGAAACATCAATACTCTCAGACATGCAGATGACACCACCCTTATGGCAGAAAGCAAAGAGGAACTAAAGAGCCTCTTGATGAAAGTGAAAGAGAGTGAAAAAGTTGACTTAAAACTCAGCATTCAGAAAACTAAGATCATGGCATCCAGTCCCATCACTTCATGGCAAATATATGGGGAAACAGTGGAAACAGTGAGAGACTTTATTTTTGGGGGCTCCAAAATCACTGCAGATGATGACTGCAACCATGAAATTAAAAGATGCTTGCTTTTTGGAAGAAAAGCTATGACCAACCTAGACAGCATATTAAAAAGTAGAGACATTACTTTGCCAACAAAGGTCCATCTAGTCAAAGCTACGGTTTTTCCAGTGGTCATGTATGGATGTGAGAGTTGGACTATAAAGAAAGCTGAGCGCCGAAGAATTGATGCTTTTGAACTGTGGTGTTGGAGAAGACTCTTGAGAGTCCCTTGGACTGAAAGGAGATCCAACCAGTCCATCCTAAAGGAGATCAGTCCTGAGTGTTCATTGGAAGGACTGATGCTGAAGTTGCTGCTGCTGCTGCTGCTAAGTCGCTTCAGTTGTGTCCGACTCTGTGTGACCCCATAGACGGCAGCCCACTGGGCTCCCCCGTTCATGGGATTTTCCAGGCAAGAGCACTGGAGTGGGGTGCCATTGCCTTCTCTGGATGCTGAAGTTGAAACTCTAATAATTTGGCCACCTGATTTGAAGAACTGACTCATTGGAAAAGACCCTGATGCTGGGAAAGATTGAAGGTGGGAAGAGAAGGGGACGACAGAGGATGAGATGGTTGGATGGCACCACCGACTTGATGGACATGAGTTTGAGTAAACTCTGGGAATTGGTGTTGGACAGGGACGCCTGGCGTGCTGCATCCATGGGGTCGCAAAGAGTTGACACAACTGAGTGACTGAACTGAACTGAATCTGTTGCTCTCTTATTTCTGCGATTCTGCCTCTCACACCGCAGCTAGTCTGATCATTCTGAACTCTATCCTCTGATTCCTTAGCTGGTTAAGAGTGGGTGTCTGTCCAGGTTTTGGCTGCCTTGTAGGGGGGCCTGGCCTCGGGTGAAAAGCCAGAAAAGAATGGAAAACCCCCCCATGGGTGTCTGCCTAGTTTCAGTTGCTTTCCACTGCCTCCACAGAGTTACTTTTTGAGTTTATTTAGTTTCTATAGGAGAGTTGGTTCAGTACAAGCTACTATACCATGCTGGAGTAGAATTTGCTGCCTTCCTTTTGAATAAATGGTGAGAAGTGAAAGTGAAAATTGCTAAGTCCTGGCTGACTCTTTGTGATCCCATGACTGTAGCCCGTCAAGCTCCTCTGTCCATGAAATTCCCATGAAGAATGCTGGGGTGGGTAGCTATTCCCTTCTCCTGGGGATCTTCTCAACCCAGGGATCAAACCCAGTCTCCTGCATTGTAAGCAGATTCTTTACTGTCTGAGCCACCAGGGAACCCAAATAAACTGCAGGGGCAGGATATTTGGTCTCCCTTTCTCAGGGATTTACAATGTCCATTCATTCCCACTTCTCCTCACATTTTTGTCCCTGCCTGCAGCCTAGGGTTATGGTATATAGTTTGAGAAGTTGGGGAAATTTTTTTCTGCCAAAATTTTTTTCCCCTAAGTTTGAGTCCCTTTGGATAACTGAAACTTAAAATCTTCAAGACCTCAAAAGCTTTTCTTTGCCACTTTGGGAAAACAACCATTCCCTGGCAACGATAGATGTCTTATAATATATATACTAAGTGGTGTGCGCCCTCAGTCGCTCAGTCATGTCCAACTCTCTGTGATCCTATGGACTGTATCTGCCAGGCTCCTCTGTGCATGAGATTTTTCAGGCAGGAGGACTGGAGTGGGTTGCCATTTCTTTCTGCAGGGGATCTTCCCAACCCAGGGATCAAATCCATGTCTCCTGCGTCTCCTGCTTGGCAGGGGAATTCTTTACCACTGAGACACGTGGGAAGCCCATATTATACAGCATCTATATGTAAACATATATAAATATAGATATATATAAATAGAGAAGGGATAACAGGAAGTATTGGGGTTGAAAAGAACATCAATATTTCAAAACACATTATTCCTCCAGATCAGGAAACACACCTATGCTTGGTGGTGCTTAGTCCACGTGAGACTGAGTGTATCTGATATTTAAGTCAAGAGTTGTAAGTATTTAAGCTTTCTTAGTTGATTTATTCATTTAAACATGCTTCACACACACACACACACACACACACAAAACCATTTGAGAGCCTATTATTTGTTAGGCTTTGTGCTAGGTAGTAATTATGCAATAAAAAGTTGTATTTATTAAAAAAAAAATCCAGATCTCAGCAAACATTAGGAGGGAGGTATAAGGCAGCCTAGAATTAAATCTTACCTGCTCTATCAAGCAGACGTGAAGCAATACAGATGCCGTTACTTTAAAGTCATTTGGGATAATTAACATAGCACAAAATTTGGATTAAAACAGCCTAAGTCCCAGTTCACCGTTTACTAACTACTACCTTGGGCCAATCTCTCAGCTGCTTTGGGCTCTACTTCATTTTCAATCATTATTAACTGTTGAATGTTGCTAGACTGAAAGCTTTCTGAGAATAGGACCTGTTCCTTCCCCACTGCATCCTAGCCTAGTGTCGGCACATACTAGGTTCTCAAGAAGTGCTTTAACATTAAATGAACAAGTAAAGAGGAGCTCTTATTGCTTTTTCAACATGGACCTTTCTAGCTGGACATCTTGAGAATTACCAGGTTTCCAGGTTAATATAGGAAACAGTCCTCTAATTGGATTCCGCCTTTGTTCTTTCAGCTCCTAGATATACCCGTGATGCCTTCCAGAGCATCTGACGGATTCTAATAGGTAATGATTAGGATGCTGTGCGGTATAAACAAAGGACTTGCAGTCCGTTTGTGGACTAGACTGAGGAGCAGCCACCATGCGGAATGCTGCCAGTGGCCTCGTGAGACAGGGGCGAGAGCTCTGCAAAGTCTCTCCTAACCATGAAGTAATTGCTGTGGAGTGACGTACGTCACCTCTGCTCACAACTCACCGGTCAGAACTGGCCACATAGCCTCTCCCAGCCTCAAGGAGCTGGGAAAAGCGAATCTACCATGAGAGTGGAAGAGGAGGACCAGAACTATTTGGGGAACAGCACTGATGGTGATCACAGTCCTGCTCGGAAGGAAGACCCTGAGCTGGTCCACTCACGTCCATCGAAGTACAGGTCTGGAGGCTGGCAGGAGCATCTTCACACTCTTGGATCTCCTAACTCCCTGCAGGGGTGGGGTGGGCAGAGCCCCACTCTCCATCTCTAGGGCTTCACGGCATCCTAGGCCTTCACGTGAGGATTGAACTGAACTAGAGGAATAAGAGTCACGTCCCCGGATGAGCCACAGGCTGCGCTCTGGCTGTCGATGGAAGCTCACCGCCGGATGTCCAGTTCTAAGGGTTGCTGTCCGCTTGTGTGCAGGGTTCTCAAGTGGTTGTGGACGGTGATTCTCCTCTGAGCAGAGGAGCTGCGTTTCTGATTTCTGACTCTGATCGGTCCATGAGTCCTACAAACTGCCACCCTATGGACACAGCCCCTCTGTTTCTGCTCCCTGTGCTCCAGCCTGACAACTTCAATCTGTTCCTGGAAGGCATGTGTGTGTATGTGTGTGTGTGTATGGGGTGGTGATGGGTAGTGGGGAAGGAAAGGAGATATGATAGGGAACAATGGTTCTATTTGGTTTCATATTTTTCCAGAGTTTTTCATTTCATGTTTGGACCTTGACTTTGGAAACCCCAAACCCAATAATCTGGCTTTTTTTTCCTGGTGTTTTCATGATAACTTTCCTTGGTGGCAAATGATGCTTTTTCTGAGCTTCTCTGGTGGCTGAGATGGTGAAGAATCCACCTGCAATGCAGGAGACCCAGGTTCAATCCCTGGGTTGAAAAGATCCCCTGGAGGAGGGAATGGCCACCCACTCCAGTATTCTTGCCTGGAAAATCCCACGGACTATGGTTCACGGTAACAAAGAGTCAGACTCTGGTGCATGACTAACACTCACTTTCTTTCTAGCTGTCTAAATCAGTAAGAATAAGGTTGGTAAAGCGTAACAAGAAATACAGTGCAGTCCAGTGGAGTATTACCCAGCCATAAAAAGAATGAAAGGTTGGTATTTTCAGCCATATGGATGGACCTAGAGATTATCATACTAAGTGAAGTAAGTCAGACAAAGACAAGTGTTGTATGATATCGCTTACACATGGAATCTAAAAAAAAGATACAAATGAACTTATCTACAAAACAGAAAAAGACTCACAGGCACGGAGAACGGATTTATGGCCACCAAGGGGGAAAGAGGGTGGGAAGGGATAAAATTAGGGGGTTTGGATTAATATATACACACTACTGTATGCAAACTAGGTAAACAGCTATTCTCAGTATTTTATTATAATCTAAGGGGAAAAACCTGAAAAAGAATATAAACATATATATACACATATATATAGACACATAAAACTGAATTACTGCCATACATTTGAAACTAACATGACATAAAGCAACGATACTTCAATTTAAAAAAAAAAAAAGAAAAAGGGGGAAAGGTTTTTAAAAAAGAAATACAGTGGAGGAAGGGAAATCAAATCAATTAATACATCAAAATATTACATCATTTATTTAATGAGCTATTTCCACAATCTCCTTTATTTTCTTACATCTGTGGAACATACAGACTTCCTACATATATATATATATAGGAGGAGAAGACGACAGAGGATGAAATGGTTGGATGGCATCACCGACCTGATGGACGTGAGTTTGAGCAAGCTCTGGGGAGTTGGTGATGGACAGGGAAGGCTGGCGTGCTGCAGTCCATGGGGTCGCAAAGAGACGGACAGGACTGAGCGACTGAACTGACATATTTCTATCTCTGGTAATAAAGTTTGTTCCCAAATGCAAGTAAATAGGTGTGTCCTACTAGTGGAATGACCAGTGCAGAGGTGTGGCTCTTGGTAAAGGCCAGCAGTAGCAGTGCGCTTCACACTGTATTCCTGAGTCTCGCACTGCTCTTTGCTCCAGAGAGCACGTTCTATCTCAGCCACAGGAGGGCCCCTGCTTCCCTGAACTGCCTGTCTGACAGACTGGGAATTCAGAGATAAAACAAGGAGTGGATTCAGGAGCAGAATAACAATTAAAAAAAAAAAATACTGGGATGAATGGAACATTTGGCAATCATTCAAACATTTCCTGACACTGGTGGTGTCTGCGGGTGGCAAAGTATTAGTTTGACTACACTTTGGACAAAGTCCTCGGCCTTGGCCATCAATGCAAACATACAAAACATCCTGACAGGCTCCCCTCCCCGCCCCGCCCCAGTGCACACTCCCACATGGCTAAGCGGCTGCAGGGCACGTCTGGACGCTCGCCTGAAGGGGCCCTGCTCCACTGGGACCAGGGGCGCCATGGACTGGCTTGGGGTGTGTCTGTAAGCATGTGCCCATCGCAATGAACAAGGGGCAGGGGGCTTCTGTGAAAACCACCGGCTCTGGTGCAACTTAGAGAAACTCCTTAAATGAAAGAGTATTGCCCCTACACGGAGCCAGCTTTCTGCAGCCATTCAGTATGGAGCGGCTGGCAAAACTGTGATCTCACTGTGGCTGCAAACCCACTTAAAATACTAACAGTGATGATAAAGATGAATAATCCCTGCACCTCCAGGGCATATATGAGTTTGCTTATCTCTCCTGTCAGCCCTGAAATGTTGCTGTTCAGCTGCCCTAGAGAAGATCTGGTTTTGGTGGTCCTGCAAATAAACAATTAGGTCAGTAGCTCTTCAGGCTCTGTAGCTTCTGATGGGTCTGTTTTCTGCAGAAGTTGCTGCTGCTCTCCACACAAGGACGGGAACCGAGTGTTTTTAAGCGAAGTTGGTGGAGAGGGGATGAGTGCAGTGTGGTGGGGAAATCACGGGCTGGGGGTGGGGGTGGGGGAGGGGGGCAGGACTGAAGGTTAGCTAGGATTTTCCCTCTCAGCAAGGCTCAGGGGAGGTGCAGTGCATCACAAGTGCTCCGGCGGCGGTACCCATGGCCTTAATCATCTCCAGAGTGGGGCGATACTGCTGAGGCTGAGGGAGAGAATTGCTCCAGCGGGGGGGGCTCCGGGAACCAAGCTTTTACAGGAATTGCACAGTCTGGCCACGACTGCTTCTCACGCTTGCCTAGGCTCGCTTAACTCCTCTCTTTTCCACAGGGGGTGTGTGGAGAACCAGTTTCCCCATTAACTTGGGGCCTGCATTTTATCGACTGCAAACGCTCATGATCCCAGCGCTGGGGCCATCTGTGACCTGTTGGGCCGTAATAGCTTGGTTTTCCCCATGTTCGGCTCCCTCCTTGAGTACTTAGTGTTAAATCATAGGGGGAGGAAGTGTGAGCAGAGGAAAAACAGCACCATTACATGACCCCCGATGAGACCGCTGTGACAGAATTAAAAGCTGCCGCCCTAGGACATTCTAAGAGATGACATTGTGAGGTTGCCAAGGTAACCCACCAGGATACAGCTCCAGCATCTTTGGGGTTGATGCTGGGTGGATGAGGTCAGTCAGAGGTGAGGCCCAGCTGCCCAGGGTGTATCCCTTGGCTGGCCAGTCCACGGCAGTCAAGAGGAAAATCAAGGCTGACCTCTACACAATACAAAGGAACCCAACCTCGTCCCCTTACTGGCTATTCCAGGTGAAAGAGAAGCATCATACTCCAGGTAACTGATCAGTGTATGTTACACGGGGCTGAAAACGGTCCGGATATGAATGACTCACCCATTCACTCCATGTATGTGGATTAAACACCTGCTGTGTACATCCGCTCCATGTATGTGGATTAAACACCTGCTGTGTACATCCGCTCCATGTATGTGGATTAAACACCTGCTGTGTACCAAAGTGGAAGCGTCAGAATATCTAGGGGGAAAGGTCAGTTCTAGAAAAACCCTAAAAAAATGCAGGTCCAATCAGGAAACAAGATCATTTAAGACATTTACACACTGTCAGTACTCAGGAAAAGGTTGAGTGGAAGAAAATGAAAACAGAGTAACTTATTAACCCCAAGGACCTAGTGTTAAAAAAATAAAAAATACATGCAAAAATTGTACAGAGTGGAAATGATTTGCTTAAAAGAAATCAACCTTCTCCCCCAAACACACCAAGTTATGCGGCATTCCCCCTTTTTCCCTTTATCGTCTTTTAAATATCCCGTGTTTACTCTGAACTACTGACCTAGAAATATTGGTTTCTTTCTCCCATGTAAGGACCAGAAAGATTTCAGACGGACCCTGCCGTGCAATAACTCTAGGCCTCGGGCATATAAAAAACAAAGATCCCTCCTTTTGGCCTTATAGGTGGGTGTTCAAAACCATCACTGCTGCCAGAGGCCGCCCTTTCCCGCATGAGACTGTTTGAATGTGGACATGGGCTGTCGTCTGATCCCGTTTTCTCCCAGATGGCAAGCCAAGCAGGGGAGAGACTGGGAGAGCCAGGGTAGTGGTGAGCGACACCAGCCAGCGGGGGCTGGAAAGGGAAAGGGGCAAACACACACACACAGTGGGAGGTGGGGAGGAGCACAGAACTGGGACGGCCAGGGCAAAAGCAGACAGGGAAGTCTTCCAGAAACTGTGTTTACCGGAATGAAAACAAAATAGGGCTTCCTTACCCCTGGGGGGTGTTATTAGTACCAGAAGGACACCATTAAAACACTTTGGGGCCTACACTAGCCCTCCATCCTGTGGGCTCCAATGCTTAAAACCCCCTCTTTGCCCAATCAGAAAATGTAGGCAATTAATTAGATTATGTCAGTTGGTGATGGACTGGGAGGCCTGGCAGGCTGCAGTCCATGGGGTCGCAAAGAGTGGGACACGACTGAGCAACAGAACTGAACTGAACGGCTGTCTTACTGCAGCCCCCTTAAAACAACAAGAGGGTAACAGCTAAGTTATAGGGTGCTTTCCTAAACACTGTACTTATAAAACCCACGAGAAAGTGCTACCTAACAAAGGAGAAAACAGGCCCAGGGCCGGTGAGTCACTTACCCACATCACACAGAAGGCAAATACGGATGGAGGCCCAAGGCCCACCCTGAACCCTGGCCCTAGGGCCCGGGTAGTAACCCTGACGTTTTAATTCTGCTTTGTTTAAAACGCTCCACGAACAAAGACTTCCAACAGGCTCACGGCCGCCCATCTCGGCTTCACTAAGGCAGCCCTGACGTTTTATGCGTCTAACCGCCTCCTCGGGCGGCCTGAAGTTGGTTCCCTAGGTTTTCCCACATCTTCTGGGCACCTGCAGTACGTGGGCGAGGGCGTGACAAGCGGACAGTGGCACTAACCGGCTCCCCAGGCACTAAATGCCCAGCAAATAACTCAAGGGCCCAGGGACGAGGCCACCTGCGGCATCTGGATGCTGGAGGATCCCTCAGCCGTCTTTCCCGCCCCGCCGCACCTCGGCGCCCTCGGAGGGCACCTGGTCCGGAGTTGGTGGGGGAGGAGGTCCGTGTCCCCCACACGCGCTCCTGATCTTGTGACCTCGGTTACCAGGGGTCGAGAGGGGGGCGGGGGAGCCACGGGGCTCGAGGGTCTGTGACTCGGGAGCCCGTGGGCAGCGCGCGGATCGCGGGGGCGCGGAGTGGGCGAGGTTCGCGGGGGGCGCGATGGGCGCGGGGCGCGGGGCGGGCGCGGTGGGGGCGCGGGGCGTGGTGGGGCCGCCGTGGGGGCAGCGGCGCGGGGGCGCGGCGTGGGAGCGCGCGGCGGGCGTGGGGCGCGGTGGGGGCGCGGGGCGAGCGCGGATCGCGGGGCGCGGTGGGGGCGCCGTGGGGGCAGCGGCGCGGGAGCGCGGCGTAGGAGCGCGCGGTGGGCGCGGGGCGCGCCGGCGACTCCCCAGAAGATGCCGCGCGGCGTCTGTTGCCCGTGAGTTCAGAGGAAGAGGAAGTATAGGCGGCGGACGCGCGGCGGCGACGGGGGCGCGTCGGGGCTGCGGGCGGAGCGCGCCGGGCTCTGGGCGCCGCGAGCGGGAGCGCGGCGGCCGCGGGCTCCTGGGCAGGACGCACGCACCGCTCGCGGGGGGGACGGACGCACGGGCCCGCCTCGCCGCCCGCCCCACGCCCACCCCCTGTCGCCCACGCCTTCCCCCACGCCGCCCCCTCTGCATGGCACAAACTTTCCTCCCGGGACGGAACACGCTGTCTCCGGGAGCCCCCGCGCGCGCCCTCTCGCCGGCCGGCCCCGAGCGGTAGGTGGGCGCCTGTGGGACTCGGGGCGGAGGTGGGTGCAGCGGTGCGGGGACCCCGGCGGGCGGGGAGAGCCCGGCGCGGGGCGCCTCCCTGCAGGTTGCGGGGGCCTGGGCGTGCTGCTCCGGCGCGCCGGGGCTCCCTCGTCCTCTGCGCCCGGGCTTGGGTTGGATGGCGCCGGGGGCCGGCTCCGTGGGACGCGGCGGTCTTGGGCCAACTTTTCTGAAAAGGAAAGAAAGAAATCAGCCTTGGCGCGCTAGGGGGAGAGGCACCCCCAGAGCGGTCTGTGGTGGGTAATGGGCTCCGCCGGCCCGGGGGCGCCGGGGGAGGAAGCGGAGGGGAGGCTTCGAGGCTACAGGTGGGTCTGGGACACTCTGCACGGCGCCCTCCTCGAAGGGCGGGCGGGCGCTGATCCCGGAATCCGGGTTCAGGAGGGCGTGAGGCGGCGGGGAGCTGGGGCGGGGTGCGTGCGCCTCCCGAGGCGCGTCCGTCCCGGGGCAGGGCTGCCAGCCGCGCGGCCCCGGAGGCGCTGAGACTCGGGGCGCCGGGAATTCCCGACACCGAAGACTGCTGTCTCGCCTTCCGTAAGGGGGTTTCTTCCCTCGTCCTCGCCGCTTTCTTAGGCCCCAGGGTGGACCTGGGTCAGGGCAGGGTGGCGGCGGCGGCGTTTATTTCGGGAAGCCCCGCGGGCGCGCATGCCCACCCCCGCCTCCCGGACCGGGGCTGGTGCCCTTCACCTGCACGGTCGCTGCCTTGGCACCGAGGGCCGCGTGGAGGCCGCGGGGCTGTAACCCGGGGGCGCTGCCTGCTGGCTCCCCTGTGTGGCTGCGGGTGGTCCCCGGGGACGTTGGGTGGTGTCACCGACTTTGTTAGGGGTTTTCAAAACAAAAAGTTAAAAAAAAAAACAAACCCCAACAGTCTGGCCCGGATCCCTGTGTTTGAGTGACTGCCCTGGCTTCCAGCAACAGTCCTTTCTTGTAACTGGTGGTACAGCTGTTTTCAGATGCTGGGCACAGTTGGGCCATAGGGTGTCATCTCAGGATAAGTGAGGCCCCGGCCAGGAAGGAAGGCGGGTGTGGTGTCAGCGACCTCTGCGCCTGTGGGGAGGGTGTGCGTTGCACCCCGCGTGTCCTCAACCCCGGATACCTCTGCAGGGCTGAATTCCCTACCAAGTTCAAGTGACCCCCGATGTCACCAAAGCCGGCAGAGGGGTTAAAGCAGCAAGCTGTTCGGGACTCTTCGCTGCATGTGTGTGCTAACCTCAGTGAAATCACTTTAACCTCAGAGGGAGCTCTGCTTCCTCTTTTGCCTTCAGTGGGGTTTCTGGTCTGAGAGGCAGGGCGTCATCCCTCTGTCGCTGGGTTGGTTTTTCTTTGTCTTTTGGCTGCTTGGACCCTGGGGCACATGGAAGGGGGAGTGTTGTGCAGTTAGCTAATTGATCTGGTGCAGGAACCGAAAGAGTAAATTGGGAATACAAGTCAGTGAGTTCTTTTTCTCCCTCTGGAGCAGGAATTTTTGGCTTCCATTCAAATAATTGCTTTGTCTGTAGGGAAACAGGCAGAAAATCTTTGGCATGAGTGATGTGAGTTCCTGTAAAGCTACTTGCATTCTTCCAACCTTAACTTTTCAGCAGAACTGAAATTATGTGGGCCCCTGGTTTGGTGGGCATGGGTGTCTTGCTAGATTTCTGAGTTGGTGGGCTAGGGAGAAGGTCCTGGGACTCTTCCAATGCCCAGCTCCTTCTAAAAAATATGGACAACTTGGAAGAACAGTGACCACCCAAACACCCATATCTAGAGGCCGTAATTTTGCAGTACTGTATTGGTTTTATTATATACGTCTGTCCATCTGTTCATCCTCTGTCCATCCATCAGTTCAACTTACTGTTTTATGCATTTTAAATTAAATTACAAACATTCGTACGGGTCACCTCTAGAACTTTTGTTAGAGTTCAGTATATGTTCATGACTTTCTTAAGGTGAAATTTATTCCTATGGTGAATTTATACATACATACGTATCTACATATAGTGAAATGCACAGATCTTGAGGGTAGCATTTGCATAGTGTTTTGACAGATGCCTACACCTGTATAACCCTCGTCTGTAATCAAGGTAGAGAATGTTGCCCTTGCCCCCAGAAAGTTCCCTCATCCCCATTCCCAGTCAGTCTGTGCCCCCACTCTTTTTTTTTTTTTTTACAATCACTCAAAGCTAGTTTAGCCTGTTCTTGAACTTCATTTATTGTAGAAATCCACAATATTGTGTAAAGCTTCTTTAACTCAGCATGTTTTTGAGATTCACTCATGTTTTATATACCAGTAATTCGGTCCTTTTTTTTTTTTTTTTTTTGCTGAGTTAAGAATCCAGGATCAGTTTATACCAGTTTATATATTCCCCTGTTAATGGACACAAGAGTTATTCCCAGGTTTTTGGAATGAAGCTGCTGTGAAGATTTGTTTACGAGTCTCCCTAGGGACATGTGCTGTCATGTCTCACGGGTAAATGGAGTGAAATTGCTGGGTCATAAAAGATGTGAACTTTATAAGAAACTGTCAAACTTTCTCCCAACATGATTAGACCATTTTACACTCCCATAAGCAAGGAATACATGTGTGAGATTCCAGATACCACAGCTCATTTCCCTAGCTCAAAGTCAAGAACATGGTTGACCAGTGTTCTTCTGGGCTCAAAGGTGCCAAAAATCGGGACCACTCGAGACAGTCTGGAACGTGTTGTTTTGTAGATGGAGGAGCTAAGGGAAATCCCTGACTCTGCAGGTAAATGGGTTTACTCTTAAATTATTGTGCATTATCAGACAGATGTTTTATTTTTAGAGGTCTTCAGAGAAGGGATTTCCAAAGGGGAACGTCCCCTTGGTTGTGAAAGAAGATTGAGTACTTTCTGTATAAAGAAAAATACCCACCCCCCACAACCTCGCAGAATTCCACTGAAGTTCTGCTTTGACACTCTTGGGGGATTTCTGATGCGTTGGTCTGGTTGCTGGGAATCCGGTGGAGATTCCCATTGGATTTCTCTGACTGGGGCAGCTGGCTGTTGAAAGGCGTCTTGTCTGCTCTGTGAGACAGGTCAGATTTGACTTTTTGAAGGCTCTGAGAACATGGCTTTTCTGTTAGAGTGATTTGGCTTGTCAGTGAGAAATGCGGCCTGTTAACACCCTTCTTCTTGTCCTGGCTGAGAAAACGGGCCGTTCCCTCTCAGGTCCGCTCTCGTATTCAGCCCTTAAGGAAACCTGGTCTTCACGGATCCAGGAAGCAGGAGTGGGGCGTCCTGCCGACGTGGGCCCCAGGAGGAAGCCTTTACATCTCGCCAAGGTTCGTCAGTGGGGTCAGGGGACGTGTAAGAGATTTCGAGACATTGGCCTGTGTTTGGGGACTGCTCCCCTCGTCTGCCAGCCTAGTACAGCACCTGCCACAGGGCAGAGGCTGTGAATAACCCTCATGGTACCCATCTGGGTGATTACCTCTCTGGAGGCTGACAGGGATTGCCAAGATGTCAGAACCCCAAGGCATATTTTTACTGGAGGCCACTGTACTACCGCCTGGGAAACAGGTTCAGACTATTAGGAAAACTGCCAGCTGTAGACTTCCATTCTAAGGAGCACTGTTCTTATCTTATGATAGATTTTACTATTGTTATTAACAGAATACTAATTATAGCTACCCCGTGCCAAGTGCCCACTTCGAATCTAACTCTCATGAGAGGTAGGCGCTAATCTTATCTGTACTTCGGCTCTGAGGCGACTGAAGCTCAGCGAGGTTAAGGAACTTGTCCCAAGTTCACATTTTGTTCGTATTTCATGGACGTTCTGGTTTCACAAATGCAGATCCCATCTGCGAGCACAGGTTTCCAAAGGCAGAAGGCCCCTGTAGAATAGAATGTAAACTGCAGTGGGGACGAAGTTGCAGGAAACGCACCCTGTACTCACTTTCTCAAGTCTCTTGTCCGTTTCTTTTGGCGCACCTGGGGCCCGGATGGAGGTACTTGTTTTGATGACAGTTTAAGGTATTATTAGTTATCTCACTATAACTTTATTGTAGGAAAAGAAAGACATTGCCAGCTGTTTAGTTTGAGTGTCTGTCACTGAGCCACCCAGTGCTGTAGCCATGGTCTACAGGAGGCTATTTACATCTGAATATCAAGGAATCAAAATGAAATAAGATTAGAAGTGCAGTTCCACAGCCTCACCAGCCGCCTTTCAAGGGCTCTGGAGCCACATGTGGTTGTGGCTACTGTTCTGGACGCAGGAGAAGTGGAGTATTTCCAGCCCTGCTGAAAGTTTGGTTTGATGGCGCTGCTCTATAGCGAGCGGTTCTCTTTTGTCCTTCTGGATAAGAATTGGCAACACTCTTGGCTAAAGCTTAGGCTATTTTTCACTGACAAAGAGATAAATTTAGCCAGACGTTTCTTTTATGTTTACCTTTTAAAGGTTTGTGTGTGTGTGTGTGTGTGTGTGTGAGAGAGAGAGAGAGAGAGAGAGAGAGAGAGAGAGATCTTTCCTCCCATTCACATTCAGTTTTTGACATAAATTTGAGTTTCCCTTTTCTCCTGGGCCCCCAGAGGGGCTTACGTTATCATTATTGTGTGTTTTACCAAGAGGCTTTCTCTGAAAAGATCAGTACGGCGGGCAAGTGATGGTCACGGCTTGAAGCCCTGTTAATTCCTTGCTCTCCAAAGAAGAATTCAGTTCAGCTTTTAAATATGCATTTGTGTTACTTACTCCCTACCTGGGCTGAATTCACGAAGAAAAAGCGTTCTCAGCAGGGCCAGGACCAAAGAGCTAGAAAATTAGGTCACATTCTACGTGTGGTGGCTGCCTGCCAGGCCTGAGGTGGAGGAGACAGCCTCTGGGGTACCCGAGGGTGCTGTGTGGGGGTTTTCCTGGGTCGGGCCTGCCCCCACGGGGTAGAGGTGCTGGAGGGCCCGCAGGTTGTAGCTGGTGGCGCAGGGTGATGGGGAGGGGGCCTGGCTGTCCCCCTTAGGGGCGTCCACTACTCAGGCTGGGTTCAGAGGAGCGGGCACCAGCCCACGGGTGTCGGTGGGAAAGCCAGACCCGCCAGAGCTGGGCAGTCAGCATCAGCTACGAGTGCGCATCTTGTCTGACGTTCACCAAGTCTCACGCCGCTTTATGAAGGTGCGTTGGTTGTTTTCACACTTTTCACCCAGGAAGCCAGAGGCACCTCACTGACCGTGCTCCTTTGGCTTTTAAAACTAAACTGTCCCTAAACTGTGCTGTTCCCTAGGTGGACCCTGTGGATGGGCAGCGTTTATTCTTTGCAGAGGATCATCAGCTTCCGTTTGTGTGTGCGTGCGTGTGTGTGTGTGCAGGTGTGTTTGTGTGCGAGTGTGTGTTGAAACTCCCTACTTCGTATTTCACCCCCAAGGAAATCCTTCTAAGGAAGCCTTCAGGTTTTATGGAGTAACTCCCAAATTCCTCAAATTTGGAGAAATTTTTGTAATAGACCTTATCCATAAAGGTGAATGAGAAGAAATTAGGTTAATTGCAGACTCCGGTTAAGAGAACGTGATCATATCATGTCTTATAAAATTTTGAGAATGCAGAGTACAGGTAATCAGACTGTCCATTTAAACACTTCTTTAATTTGGAGAGGTCTTCGGGGATTTTTTCCAGTGTCTTGGGACACTTTATAAGCACCCTTTCAGTGTGGTTTAATTATGGCAGGTTAACAGGGATCTTGATCATGGATAACAAGTAATATCCATGATAACAACTAATAGCAACTAATTGTTAGATAACAACTAATAACAATTAACATCCAGACAGTTGTTTCTAGATGCCTAGGGCCTGACAGTTGTTAACGTATTTAATCCTCACCCTGCCAGTGGATTCTGCAGTCCTTCCCCATTTTATGATTGAGATCCCTTAGGTTAAGCGGCTTCCTTGAGGTCCAAAATCACTGCAGATGGTGACTGCAGCCATGAAATTAAAAGACGCTTATCCTTGGAAGGAAAGTTATGACCCACCTAGATAGCATATTGAAAAGCAGAGACATTACGTTGCCAACAAAGGTCCGTCTAGTCAAGGCTGTGGTTTTTCCAGTGGTCACGTATGGATGTGAGAGTTGGACTGTGAAGAAAGCTGAGCGAGGAAAAATTGATGCTTTTGAACTGTGGTGTTGGAGAAGACTCTTGAGAGTCCCTTGGACTGCAAGGAGATCCAACCAGTCCATTCTGAAGGAGATCAGTCCTGGGTGTTCTTTAGAAGGAATGATGCCAAAGCTGAAACTCCAGTACTTTGGCCACCTCATGCGAAGAGTTGACTCATTGGAAAAGACTCTGATGCTGGGAGGGATTGGGGGCAGGAGGAGAAGGGGATGACAGAGGATGAGATGGTTTGATGGCATCACCGACTCGATGGACATGAGTTTGAGTGAACTCTGGGAGTTGGTGATGGACAGGGAGGCCTGGCATGCTGTGATTCGTGGGGTCGCAAAGAGTCGGACACGACTGAGCAACTGAACTGAACTTGAGGTGCCTTGACTAGGAAGTTGGGGCCTGGGACCTGAATCCAGGCGGTCTGGCTCCAGAGAGCCCACAGCCCAATGCCTGTGCCGTGCTTTCAGAAAGGTGGACTTGGAAGCAATGGACAGGTATTCCCAAGCCCTCTTTCCCTCCTTTCCCAGACTGTGGCATCCTCACTGCTCCTGAAGACTGTCCACAGAGTCGTGTTTCTCGTGCACCTGTTGCGGCAGGGCCCTTGGGTAGCCGTTCTCGGGAGACGAGGCAGCGGCTGCCTTCAGGAGGTTGGTGCTCCTGTAGGAAGATGGGGCAGTGCCAGGAGCGTCGGGGCTCAGCCCCAGACAGGTCCATCCCGCTGCTCGCCCTGCTGTCCTTGGCTGGAGTTAACGGAGCCAGAGCAGACTCCCACTGCCTTTGGCTCCATCCGCCGTGGAAGGAGGCCGCTGCAAGGAGCTCAGAGCACACGCCCTGGATGCATCTTAGATGCCCCGTCTCCTGACCCTCGAGAAATCCCACTGGCTACCTTCCAGCCATGTCCAGAATGTGACTGCTCCTCACCCCTGGTCACCACCTGGTCTTGCCCTTCCCAGGGTTGGAGGGATCCTGCCTCCTTCTGGGCTCGGAACCCTCCGGGGCCTCTCACCTGCCTTGAGGCTGCCGGTGTGGGGGGGTCGTCTTGCCCACGAGCACCAGCTCACCGCTCCCTGAGTCTACTGCTGCCCAGGCCGCCCCGCCTCCCGGCAGGTCCCAAAGGCTCCAGCATGTTTGCTGCCGTGACGGCTGCGTCTGCCCACTTCTCCCAGGGCTTGCCTTTCCCGAATTCTGCTCATTGTCGCCTTCTGCGGGAGGCCTGCCCTGATCACCTTTTTTTTTTTTTTTAAATCCCTGCCTTCCTTGTCTTTATGAGACATTCTTTCAAGCTTGAACTTCATTATTTTTATGCATCTAATGTCTGTTTCTCTGCTCCTGAAAGTAAGGTCCATGAGGCTGGCATGGTTCTTGTTTTGTTTTCCTTGTTGCTGTTTCACCTCAGTATCCCCAGCATTAGGAACAGTGTATTGGATTGGACTGTTAGTCGCTCAGTCGTGTGCGACTCTTTCCAACCCCATGGACTATATAGCCCACCAGGCTCCTCTGACCATGGGATTCTCCAGGCCAGAATACTGGAATGGGTTGCCATTCTCTTCTCCAGAGGATCTTCCTGACCCAGGGATCGAACTGGGTCTCCTGCACTGCAGGCAGATTCTTTACCGTCTGCACTATAGCAGTAGTGCCTTGCATGTATTAAGTGCTCAGAGAAGGGTGTGATGTGTATCGAGTTGGCTACACAGTGGTCCCCAGTTTTTGGTTAAATAGCAGTCTAGGTGTTGCCCTGCAGTATTTTTTAAAGATGTGATTAACATTTGCATCAGTAAAAGCAGACCAGTCTCCATAGTATGAATGGGCATCGTCCAGCCAGTTCAGGGACTTAAAAGACCGAGATCTCCGAGGGCGGGGCTTCAGCCTCGGAGGCTCAGTGCCGCTCCGTCCCCTCTTCCCTGGGTCTTTGGCCTCCTGGTCCACTCTGTGGATTTCAGACTTGCCAGCCTCCAAGTCCAAAGACAAGTCCACACACAAGAAACCCGGGAGGAAGAGCTGCGGCAGGATGTTGAGTTCTGTTTGGGGCGTACCCTTCTGGAAGTGCCGGGAAAGAAAGTTCTAGGGGGAGATGTTGGAATGGGTGGGTGGGCCTATGAGCTGGAGTTGAAAAGCAGCCAAGTGGAGAGGGGGTCTGACAGCTAAGGGGAGAGGAGACAGTTGGGGAACTTTCTTGAGCACCATGTCCAGGCCTATACTGGAGGGCCCCAGACTCTGTGCTGAGACCCTCCGAGGCACTGCAGCAAGCTTGTTGGATGTCTCTTTCACTGCCACCCGGAGGTGGTTCACAGTACCAGCGTCAAAGGGCCCCACTTCCTTTGGATGATGTCATATCTTTGCGAAGCTGGATTTGGGGTGGTTGCTAGGGTCACTGTGGGACAGGAGATGGCGGGCGGTGGGGCTAGTGTGATTCTGAGGTCTGAGAAGTTGCCAGTGCACACGTCCCAGTGGTAAGTAATGGTGGTACCTGAAAGATGCACAGAAAGACTCTTTTTTTCGGTTTATGTATTCTGTTCTTTCCAAAGACTGCTAAGTTGTTTGGACATAATAATCAATTTGTTTGGACCTGACTACTTAATAAATCAAACCTCGCAGCCTGGGGTTTCTATGAGAAAACATCCATAAACACTGGGGGTCATACGTGCCATGACCTGAAAAGTGTCAGAGCCTTTGCCGTGTATTGTTCTGGGCATTATATGTAGCATGTTCAGGCGCGAGGAGCAGGGACAGAAAGACTGGGGACAAAGGGGCCGGCATGAAGACTGCACCCAAAAGTGTTTCTGCAAAAATAACAGCTGAGAGCAAATAAAACGTAAGCGTTTGTTAAATCGCGATAGTGGGTGCAGAGATGTCTCATTTTTTCATTCTTATCCATGTGTTTTCAGTGGTTAATAGTAAAGGCAGTTTGAAGAGAGAAGGACAGAAGGAGGCTCCGGTATAAATTTAGGGTGCACTTGTGTGGGAGGAAAGCAGAGAGCTGGAGAGGTGGGACATGAGATCCTAAGAGGTTCAGGAGAAACGGGCTGAAACCAAGGAGGTCTGCAAGACCACCCTCCTCTAGACTGGGGTTCAGCCCCTGGCTACGTGCTTCAAACTCAGGGCTTCGGAGGCCCAGGTGTTGGGAGGTTGGAGAGGTCAGGAGCGGGAAGAGATGGGGTTTGCTCTGAGGGCGTCGATTCTTAACCCTGGATGTCAGTTCCTATCTCTTCAGGAGTCTTAAAAAGGGATGCTTGGCGCATCTGAAAGGCCTGGGCGTCTGGACATCCAGCTGTCAGGCACCTGGCGGGCAGCTGGGACGGAGAGTCACCTCTGTGGTCCAGGCTCTCGGGAGCTTTCCTGTGGTTTAGACGTTGCTGAATCACGTGGAGGTGTGGATTCGGACGGGCAGGCCTGAGTGGGCCGTTCCCATGGGTGGTGGTACTGCTGGTCTGAGCACCGCACTTTGAGCAGCGGCCTCTTGGGAGGGGGCCTTTTTCAGCTAAGGGTGGTTGTGATGGACGCTCGTTGGAGAGCAGAAAGGTAGTCTGGATCTGTCTCTGCCCGGCGTTTGCTTTTGATAAATATCCCTCTTATCTTTTTTTTTTTTAATCTTTTCTCCCCCTTATCTTTTGCAGTGTAACATTTTACCCCCAAATCTGGGAACTGAACACAGTGAATGTTTATCACCTCTCAGGGCTCCTGTGAGTCAGGAATCCAGAGGCAGCTGAGCTGGGCGGTTCTGCCCGGGGGCCTCTCCTGAGGCTGTGGTCAGGATGCCAGCTGGCCTGAAGGCTGCTGAGCGATGCTGTCACTTCGGTGTGGAGTTTGCCGTGGTTGTTGGGTGGTGGTCTCAGTCCCCCGCCCCGGGGGCTTCTCCGTGCTGTTAAGAGAGTGTCTTCCCAATAAGGCGGTGCTTCCCCGGTGGCTCAGTGGTAAAGAAGTCACCCACCAATGCAGGAGATGTGGGTTCGATCCCTGGGTTGGGAAGATCCCCTGGAGGAAGAAATGGCACCCCACTCCAGGACTCTTGCCTGGGAAATCCCATGGACAAAGCCCGGCGGGCCACAGTCCGTGGGGTCGCAGAGTCCGACATGACTCAGCAGCTGAGCGCAAGTGCACGGAATTGACAGCGGGCTTCCCCAGGCCCGCCCGCCCTTCTGCCGCATCCGGCTGGCCGCAGCGGCCAACCCCGATGAGTGCAGGGGGTGCCCCCTCGTGAGCAGGAGGATTACTGAGCCCCATCTGGGAGGCTGGCTGTGATACGCCTTGATGTCTTCAACTAGGAAAGGAATGCCCGTCCAACACGGAGAACTTGAAAACTATGACAAACTATAAAGTGAATGTCTCCCATCACGTCATGACCCAGAGGAAAGTTCTGTGAAAGTTGTGGTCCCTGTCCTGCCAGTTAAGAAACAAGAAACACGTGGATTTTCATATGCAGATGCACACATAGACACTTAAAAACAGCAGCATAACACCGGCCCTTTCACACAGATTGTTCTTTTCCTTGGCATCAAATCTGGCACGCTGTCAGTGGGTCCGTTTCAGTTACGCTTGGGTTTCTCTCGTAGACGGTTTGTAGGATATCAAGATTTGACACCATCCAAATAACTGGTTGGGTTTTCAAAGTTTCATACATTTCTGAGTGAAGAAAAATGTTCTCATCATGTAAAAACTTCTTAATTTGGATCATCAGTTCTTGCTTTGGGTGCCTGAATGATGTAATAAACACGCTCGAGCCTTCAAATATAGGATTTGAGTGAAGAAATAAAGAATGAGTTTGCCAGCTGATCCGGCATCATTGCATGTAATTGCACCGTCTCTGGTTGCTTGTCATGAGCTGTTGGCAGTTGTTAAAATTAGCTTTACAGTCTGCCTCAGAGTAGCAGCAAATGTAGTAAATGAGCTCTCACTCTTAATGAAACTAATTTGTATTTGAAAATATAACTACATTTATTGCCCCCATTATTTAAATACATGCCTGCTAGTTGGTAGTAAAAATGAACTTTAAACTGAGGTTTTGGGGTTTTTTTTTTAATCCCAGCTGAAAAATAATATTTTCAGAAGGTGATCCTTTTCAAAGTGGTTTTCCAGTGTTGTGTGGGCATCTGGGCTTCCCTGGTGGCTCAGCTGGTAAAGAATCCGCCTGCAATGCAGGAGACCCTGGTTCATTTCCTGGGTTGGGAAGATCCCCTGGAGAAGGGAAAGGCTACCCACTCCAGTCTTCTGGCCTGGAGAATTCCATGGACTGTATAATCCTTGGGGTCTCCCAAGAGTTGGACACAACTGAGCAACTTTCATGGGCATCTGGGGAGATATTTAAAACACAAATTAGAAATGCTTTAAAAGTAAACACTTCAAACATTTGAAATGACACGGTGGAACTTCTGTGGTGGCCCAGGGGTTGAGACTCCGCCTGGCAGTGAGCGCGGTGCTGGAAGGCAAGTTCAGTCCCTCATCGGGAAGCTGGGATCCTATATGCCTTGTGACCAAGAAGCCAGGCATGACAATGGAGTCAGTGTTGTAGCAAATTCGATGAGGGCTTTGGAAATGGTTCACATAAAAAAATCTTAACAAATACGTAAAATGACACAGGATATTGTGTCCTGTTGCTGATCTCTTTTTTCTGGAACCAGGTCTCTGGGGATGTGCCATCTGTTTGATTTCACAGTGGTTCCCTCTGAATGCCCTGCACCCCACCCAGACTTCTAGAACCACCAGCCTCCCTGTACCACCTGCATCCCTTTGTCTCCTTTACCTGTGGTCTCCTTGAGGGCATGACCCAATCTTTCCATTTTTATGTTTCCTAATTCAGGGCAGGACTCAAAGCAGCTTATAATACGTTTGCATTGAGTGAAAGAATGAGTGAACTTGGAACATAAATTCTCTCCCTCATGGAGCTGACGATTCCTGCACGAAGCTGGTCCCCATATACACCAAAGACACACTTCCTTCTGAGCTTGATTCAGAGAGAATTGCTTTTCCAGAATGTCACCAGTTGGAGGGTCTTTGCTTCTGGGTCATTTGCAGTGTCTAATGTCCTGTCCTTGCAGTTGGGTCTCAGAACCCCCGATGATTATCTGAGTCTCCTCCCCAGTCAGCATCCAGTTCCTAATGACGTTTCTAGTAGAGAACTGGAAGGATATTTTGTCTCTCTCGTCACTGTCTCACCATAGGAGTGGGGAAAGGCTTTCTCTCTTTTTCTGCCTTTGAAGACGTCTTGGATGGGTTTTCTTGGTGCCATTAGAATGGTATCATCTGCATATCTGAGGTTCTTGGTATTTCTCTCGGCAGTCTTGATTCCAGCTTGTGATCCATCCAGCCCAGCGTTTCTCATGATGTACGCTGCATGGAAGTTAAATAAGCAGGGTGATAGTATACAGCCTTGACAAACTCCTTTCCCAGTTGTGAACCAGTCTATTGTTCCATGTCCAGTTCTAACTTTTGCTTCTTGACCCACATACAGGTAAGGTGGTTTGGTACTCCCATCTCTTTAGTAATTTTCCATAGTTGATTGTGATCCACACAGTCAAAGGCTTTAGCGTAGTCAGTGAAGCAGAAGTAGATGTTTTTCTGGAACTGTCTTGCGTTGTTGATGATCCAGTGAATATTGTCAATTTGATCTCTGGTTCCTCTGTCTTTTTGAAACCCAGCTTGTACGTCTGGAGGTTCTCTGTTCATGTGCTGTTGACGCCTAGCTTGAAGGATTTTGAGTATTACTTTGCTAGTGTGTGAGGGCTTCCCTGGTGACTCAGACGGTAAAGAATCATCCTGCAATGTGAGAGACCTGGGTTCCATCCCTGGGTTGGAAAGATCCCCTGGAGGAGGGCATGGCAACCCACTCTAGTTATCTTGCCTGGAGAGTCCCCATGGACAGAGGGGCCTGGCGGGCTACAGTCCATGGGGTCGCACAGAGTTGGACACGACTGAAGTGACTAAGCAGCAGCAGCAAGTGTGAGATGAGCACAGTTTTTACAGTAGTTTGAGCGTTCTTTGGCATTGCCTTTCTTTGGGATTGGAATGAAAACTGACCTTTTCCAGTCCTGTGGCCACTGCTGAGTTTTCCAAATTTGCTGGCATATTGAGTGCAGCATATTAACAGCATCATCTTTTAGGATTTGAAATAGCTCTGTGGGAATTCCATCACCTGCATTAGCTTTGTTCATAGTGATGCTTTCTAAGGCCCGCTTTGCTTCATATTCCAGGGTGTCTGGCTCTAGGTGAGTGACCACACCATCACACAAGAAGGCAAAGTGGTTGTCTGAGGAGGCTCTACAAATAGCTGGGGAAAGAAGAGAAAGGAAAGGCAAAGGAGACAGGGAAAGGTATACCCAACTGAACGCAGAATTTCAGACAATAGAAAGGAGCGATGAGAAGGCCTTCTTCAGTGAAAAAGAGCTAGAGGGAAACAGCAGAATGGGAAAGACTAGAGATCTCTTCAAGAAAAGTGGAGGCATCAAAGGAACATTTCATGCAAGGATGGGAGTGATAAAGGACAGAAACTGTAAGGACCTAACAGAAGCAGAAGAGATTAAGAAGAGGCGGCAAGAATACACAGAAGGACTATACCAAACAGGTCTTGATGACCTGGATAACCACGATGGTGGGTCACCCACCCACCCACAAAGCTGTCCATGTAAGAATGTCTCCATGAGTGTCTGAAGCTGCTTTGTTTAGCATTGACACAGACTGAAGAGACTCCAGATGTCCTTCCGGCATGAGTGACTGAAGCAGGCTCGTGACCGCAGACCAGTGCTCGGCCCCGGAGGCAGCTGGCTGGGATCATTTGGCCCAGACTCATGTACAGGTTACCTCTGGCCTGACGCATCATACCCAATCAGAGGCCTGAGACAGCCACAGTGGCATATTTTGCCCAGGAACCTGCTGATCTGACTGGTCTTGGGGGAAACAGCTCATTTCTGCTCCGCATAGTTTCAGCAGCTTGATGGAGGCAGAGGCACGCCTTCCAGGGTGGCTCCCTGGGATGCAAGTCGGTGTTGCTGGTTGTCGGTTCCTCCCCACGTGGGCCTCTCTTCGGGGCTGCTTGAGCTTTCTCCTGGCATGGTGACCGGGTTCCAAGAGCAAGTTTCCCCAGAGTCGGGCAGTGGGTGCTCCCAGTTTCTTACGGTTCAGTCCAGAAGCTGCCACTGCATCCTCTGACACTTTCTCTGGCAAGCAGACTGCAAGGAGATTCAACCAGTCCATCCTAAAGGAAATCAGCTCTGATTGTCCATTGGAAGGACTGATGCTGAAGCTCCAGTACTTTGGCCACCTGATGCGAAGAGCCGACTCATTGGAAAAGACCCTGATGCTGGGAAGGATTTAGGGCAGGAGGAGAAGGGGACAACAGAGGATGAGATGGTTGGATGGCATCACCGACTCAATGCATGTGAACTTGGGCAAACTCCAGGAGATGATGAGGGACAGGGAATCCTGGCGTGCTGCAGTCCACGGGATCCCAAAGAGTCGGACATGACTTGGTGACTGAACGGCAACAATAAATGGCAAGCCGACTGCAAGGAGAGCAAACCAGTCCATCCTAAAGGAGATCAACCCTGAATATTCATTAAAAGGACTGATGCTGAAGCTTCAGTACTGTGGCCACCAGATGTGAAGAACCAACTGCTTGGAAAAGACCCTGATGCTGGGAAAGATTGAAGGCAGGAGGAGAAGGGGACGACAGAGGATGAGATGGTTGGATGGCATCACAGACTGAATGGACGTGAATCTGAGCAAGGTCCGGGAGGTGGTGATGGACAGGGAAGCCTGGCGTGCTGCAGTCTGTGGGATCACAAAGAGTAGGACACGACTGAGCGCCTGAATGACAGCAGCAGTGGGAAGCAGTCGTGAGCCCAGATTCAGGGGAGGTGACAGCAACCCCATCTCTCGATGCAGGGATGTCGGAAGGGCCAGATGTGAAAACAGTCACCCCATTTACCTTCTGTCCTGCTGGAGACCTTGAGCTCCGAGGGAGACATGCTCTGGCTGAGACCCTCGTGTGCAGCCCCGTGGACCCCATCTGCCTGAATCCGGCTGGGGGTTGTCCTTCTCCTCCCTCTTCCTCCAGCCTCACTGCTCCGCGAGGCCCTTGGCCCAGCTCTCTGTGGGGTTCCAGCGCGAGGGAACCTCGCATCGGAAATAGTGAAATCTTCCAAACGTGGGTGATGACGGGAGGCACTGCCATGCCTTCATTCTCCTCCTTTCCGTAAGCTAGGTTTCATGACTTGCTTGAGCACAGTAGGGGCTGTAATAGCCATTTGTGGGGTGCTGTCCAAGCCTTTCCTATTTTGCCAGGGGTCGGGTGAGTGGGAGGACACAGGGAGGAGCTTGGAGGAAAGCAGCAATGCTGGGAGCCGGCAAGGGAGGGCCGTAACCTGACCGCGAGAGGAACAGTTCACACTGCACACTTCTGATGGCGGTGGCTTGGCAGGGTCTCCCTTCCCAGGGAGAACAGTGCTTTAGAAGCCGTTGCTTGACGGGCGCTGCCGGTACCCCCAGAGAAGCGAGTGCCTGGAATTGCAGACCTCAAGGATTCACTGAGGCTACAGTGCTGCTCCCGGCCGGTCCAGTGTCTGATCACATGGACGATGCGTCTGCCCAGAGCCTCACTGCGTCCTGTGAGTCCAGCATCGTGCCCTTCGGGGTGGACTTGGGGGCTCAAGTTTGGATGGTGTGACTAAAGCTGAAAATTCACAGCTTGTGAAATGGGACTTTTTCTAATAGTTTCTGGCACCGCCCCCCTCCAGTATCAGATTTGTCTGTCTTGACTCATCCCGGTAACGCCCTCCTCCTTTTTTTTCCTGCTGTCAGGAACGTGTGCTGAAGAAAAGAAATTAAATCATACTGAAGTGTTAGGGTCTACCAGGAGCTTGGTGTGGTGTCCTTCCCAGGGAGAAGGCGATGGTGGTTTCAGAGGCTGCTGAGGTAGAGTGTTCTCAAAGGAAGGAATCTCCAGTGCTAGAATTTACCTAGTAAGCTAGCAAGAATGGGAAGTCTTTTGAGGAAAGGCTTCTTTGTCTCTTGCCTTCATTGTTAAGTCGCTTCAGTCATGTCTGACTCTGCAACGCTATGGACCTTAACTCACCAGACTCCTCTGTCCATGGGATTCTCCAGGCAAGAAAACTGGTGTGGGCTGCTGTGTCCTCCTCCGTGGATTCTACCCGACCCAGGGATCGAACCCATGTCTCTACCGTCTTTTCCATTGGCAGGCAGGTTATTACCACTAGCACCGCTTGGGAAGCCCCTTTTTGTTTTTTTTTTTCACTTTCTTGGAGGCCCCCAAATATTCAGGCCTTTGTAGGGAGGAAGGTGAGTGAGTGACTGGTAAGCCTTCCGGGTATTTCCAGTTCTGTTCTGGTGGTGATAGGGCTTATCTCCCCAGCTTACCTGTTCCCTAGCACTTAGGGGCCTCCCTGTCCACTTCTGCGTCGCCCCAGCGGATGCCTGTCGGCTTGCTTTCTAGCAGTTAAATATGCAGCCTCAGTGCATATCAGCTATTATATCAGCAGAACTGCAGAGTATTTTACAAGTAATCAGTTCATGCAGATGGCACATAAATCATGTCTGCTCTGGCCCTTTGGACACTAATGTTCCCTTATTAAGGCATAAGTAAGCCTTCCTGTTCTCATCCATCCTCCCAGACTTTTTTTAATTACTGACAAGCAGCGCCTGGTGGTTGCTCCGCCAGCCCCATCGTCCCTCCCCGGCTAAGTTGCTTTCGTGAGGTTCGTCTTGTTTTTCCGGAGCTGGCCAAGTTGCCGTAGGAAGCCGGGTACCTTGCGAATGGCCTGAGCCCAAGGAGACGCTTATCTCTGAGCGGAAGTGGCCGCTGCGCTTCTGTTTGTGATAGTCTTGACCGGTTCATGTTTTTTGTGAAACGTGTCCTGATGACAGCAGTGGTGCTCCGGGGAGGAGGGACAGGTTAGCCAGGCTTGGTCACGAGGGGTAACTGAAGTCCCCGCTGAAGTCTGGGGAGTGGACGCGGAGCCGTTTCGTGAACGCCAGTCTGCCTAAAGAAACAGAGACCGGGCCCTGTTTCTCAGCCCCTGGAAGACTGGATGCCCAGTTCACTCTCGTGTGCGCTGTTTCAACATTTCTTCATTCTCCTTCCAAACCGTGGGTGCAGATCTTTGCTCCAACCCGCGTGGATTTCTGCTTCCAATTTCTCCTGCCCTGCTGCTCGTGTTCGCCCAGTTTTCATTTTGGTCTGAAATGACTCTCAGAGTCTGGAAGAACCCCTGGGTTCTTGTGGTTTGGTCTCAGAGAGAATTAACGACTTTTAAACAAGGCCTGTAAAAATACCGCCATCTACTTTTGAAAGACGTTTTCTGAATGTGAAATCTATCTAAATAGTTACTGTTGAGGGTGGAAAGGATTTTGGAAATTGCAACAACAACTTATGGTCCCCTTTTAGAGACCACCGCGGAGTGCCAGACCGTCTTGTCTCTTTTCTTGGATGGGCCGACGCCATTATGCAGGGCCTTGCTTTTTAGATCTCCTTTTTTAAGACCACGTGTACAGAGTATAGTGGGGCTGAGGCCCTCCGAGGTGGTGTTTTCCTCAGACAGGGCAGAGAAATGATATAAAACAGGCATGTTTGGGGCGTCAGTTCAGAGCCCCAGGCTGGCTGGCAAGGGTGTCTTAGCAGCGAGAGAAGCCAGCCTGAGCGAGAGCCTCTGGGGTGCAGGTCGTGGATCGGATCCTGCTCTGGATTTCAGCCGGCCTGGGGTCCTGTATGTCTGCTTCTGGGACGTGATGGTCTTTTGTACAACAGTGTAGAAGGACAGCATCTCAGAATAGAGATCATCCTCTTTCTCCCCTTCTGCCGGCAGCTGCTGAGATGGGGTGCGGGTTGAACAAGCTGGAGAAACGTGACGACCGACGGCCTGGAAATATCTACTCGACGTTGAAGAGGCCCCAGGTGGAGACCAAGATAGACGTGTCCTACGAGTACCGCTTCCTGGAGTTCACCACGCTGAGCGCCGGTGAGCCGGGTGCTGGGGGCAGGGCCGGCGGGGGGCTGGGGCAGGCTGGGGGGACCTGGGGACAGGCTGGGGGGACCAAGATAGACGTGTCCTACGAGTACCGCTTCCTGGAGTTCACCACGCTGAGCGCCGGTGAGCCGGGCGCTGGGGGCAGGGCGGGCTGGGGGGGCGGGGGCAGGCTGGGGGGCCTGGGGGACCTGGGGACAGGCTGGGGGGCCTGGGGGGCAGGCTGGAGGGCCTGGGGGGCTGGGGGGCCTGGGGACAGGCTAGGGGGACAGGCCAGGGGGCTGGGGACAGGCTGGGGGGGCAGGCCAGGGGGCTGGGGACAGGCTGGGGGGCCTGGGGGGCCTGGGGGCAGGCTGGAGGGACAGGCCGGGGGGCTGGGGACAGGCTGAGGGGACAGGCCGGGGGGCTGGGGACAGGCTCGGGGGACAGGCTGGGGGGCTGGGGACAGGCTGGGGGGACAGGCTGTGGGGGCCAGGGGGTCTGGGGGGATAGGCTGGGGGGTGGGGGGCGACTGACGGGGGTTTGTCGAGAAGGGACTCCTCTCAGGGAGCCGGGTGTCTAGGTGAGGTCTCTCACTTCTGCCAACTAGCAACTGATTTAAATGGAAGCGAATTAGAGCCAGGTGTGGGCCAGCTGGCACCCGGGGCGGGTTGAACACGGCCCACGGCCTGCCCGCTGGCAGAGCGTTTCACGGCAGGCCGGGTGAAGGAGGCTGTGGCCGTGTCTCCTTGCGGCCGTCTGTCCGTCCTCCCAGCTCCCCCCGCGCCTTGTCCACCGTCCTGCCTCAACCCCGCGTCCCACAGGCCCCGGGGCAGCTGATGAGCGAGGCCCAGCGTTTCCATCCGGAGCGCCGGCTGGCTGCGGAGACGGGGGCGGTGCTGCAGGGAAATCGCGTGGCCCGTCCTGGTGTCTCTCGTCCCCGTGAGGAACTCGACAGGCCGTGCCTGCAGGGTGGAAGCACGTAAACCAGGCTTCTGGAAGAGGGACCAGGGCGTTTTTCCTTGTGGGGGGGTCCCTCGAAGTGGGGAACCCAAACTGGACACTTGCCGACACGGGCATCTGAAGACTGACTTTCTTCTCCCTGTGAATGTGTTAAGCTTCTGATAAGAGAAGAGAATTCGTGGCTAGAAAGAGCCCTCTGAGGTGTGGGTTCAAGTCCTGGCTCTGCTGTGGACCTGCATCTGTGCAGCGGGTGCTGGTGGGGCAGCAGGGGGCACGCGTGTGGCTCCAGGTCGGCGGCTGGCCTCCCTGCCCACTCCCCTCCTCCCCGCCGCTGCCTGACCACCTCCACGCGGGGCCGACATCGCTCCCTGAGCCCCGGGTGGGGTGGGCGGCTGGGTGTCTCTACAGGGGCAGCCTGGGCACCCCTCACAGCCCCCCAAAGCCGACCCCTGGCTGTTCCCCTGATGAATAACCCCCGTTGTCCTCAGTGGCCAGACCCAACACCTCACTCACTGCGAACCACGCCTTCCCCTCCTCACCCACAGTTTCCAAGCCTCTTAAAGCGTCTTCCGAAAACGCTTGTGATGTCGCTGAACAATGTGAACAAAGCTGAACCCAAAAGCGTTCGGAGCATTTCATCAGCCGGTATTTGCTCAGTGAGGACTTGAATGCTTTTGACGTGCTGAGCCTGGTAGAGGGGTTAAGGAAAAGCCAGAGTGTGTACAGGAGCAAAGACCAAAAGGAAATGTAGCAAGATGTCAAACACGGTTTGTTAGGGCGCTGAGATGCAGGGGAGCTCTTTTTCTCTTTTTTGTAGTTTTGTACATCGCGGTTCTATTCATCACCAAGAGGAGTGGCGTTTTGCTTTCCTTGGTGATCACTTCCAGGAGCATAGACGGTGCCTCCCCACCCCCTGCCCCTGCAGCCACTGATTCTTGCTTGGCTCATCGCCTGAACTACCTTCCTGACTCCTGGCCAGTTTCTGGGCCGCCCTGTGCTGCAGGCACAGCACCCACACGGCTCTGCGGTTGGATCACGTTTTGTTGTCTGATTATAAAGTGGACATGTGTCCACTGAAAAAGTTAGGAAAACCCCGGAGCGATCCTCACTGGTCTCCCTGCTTCTCCCCTCTCCGCCCGCCCTCGGGTCTCGCCCCTGCCGTGGCTCCTGACCCCGGGGCACCAGCTTCCCTCCGCCTCATCCTCCCGCCGTCTGTCCGGCGTGTTCTGCTGCTTTGGCCTTGCTGTTGCTCAACAACCCCCCAGGCCTCCTCAGGGCCTTTGCACTGCCTGTTGCCTCTGCCCGGAAGTCCTCCCAGATACACCCTGGGCTCAAACCCTCAACCCCCTTCTCTGTGGAACCTCCCTGACCCCCTGTTTAAAACGTCCGCCTCCCCCGACTCCCCACCCCCTTCCCCTCTTGCTTATCCTCCTGGGGACTCCTGCCTTCAGCCTGCTCTGCATTTCGCTCGTTGAAATCTGTTTCCTTGCCTGTCCTCTGCCTGCCTTCTAACGCGGGGTCCCGTCTCACAGGAGCAGGGCTGTGTCTGTCTCCCCGCTGTGTGTCATCAGCATTGAGCTCAGTGCCCCGCACACAGTGATGATGTTGAATGAATCCTCAGTGTATATTTTTGTGTCCTGCTTTTACGCAGCTTAACGTTGTACAGTGAGGCACCCCCTGTGGTCCCTTGTGTTCCTAAAATACGGTTCAGTGGCCCTAAGTGCGAATCACTCAGGGTACCGTAAGTCACTCAGGGTACCGTAAATCACTCAGGGTACCGTAAATCACTCAGGGCACCGTCATTTATTTTGGGCCCCCCTTTTTGGACGTTATTTTGGGCTTTGGGCTATTATAAATAATGTGATCAGCAGCATTGTACGTAAATCTCTGCGTGCGTTTCTGATTATTTCCTCAGGAATACTGAGATGAGAGGTGTGGGTGTCGGGACCCTTAGTAACTTGGCACCTTGGCCCCTGGGTGGGACCTGCACTGCAGCTCAAGTCCCGCCATGCTGAGCCCTTTGGCCAGTTCCCTGGGTGATGACAAGGGGGCTCCCGCTGCTGCTCAGGCTGTGCGGACCCCCTCCCTCATCTCTGGAGGACCACATGCTAGGGCCCTCAGCCTTGCCCGCTGTCCCCACCAGGACCCCACCTCCAGCCTCCATGTTCTGGTGCCATCAGACCACCCTCTGCACAGGGCTTGCCCCGCCCCCTGTTGCCAGCATCCCACCCTGAAGTCCCTTCTGGACATCCGTCCCGTCAGAATCACACTTTTCTGCACGGCTGTTGCTCGTCCCCATTGTCTTTATGATCCTTTTATTCCATCATACGTTAAACTCTCGTCTTTCCTTCAGGGCAGAGACTAAGCTTTGCCCACCTTTCTGTTCATCTGTCTGGCTCACGCCTTCTGGCTGGGAACAGACAGTCGTTCTGGACAGCTGGGCTCCAGGAAGCCTGCAGGGTTTGCCGGCAGCCTGTCAAGGTCCTTTTCCAGAAAGTCTCCTGGGGCGTCCATCACTGCTCTGTATCAGAGCCTTCTATGTGCCAGGTCCTACGATGGCGCCTTGGACCCCTGATCTCATGTTTTAAACTCTTTGCAAACTTTGCCGACGTGTAACTTCAGCACGGCACACTGCACATCTTTAAAATGCCCAGACCCATGAAACCGTCACCTCATCAAGACGTTGGGTCACTTTCCCCCAAGTGTCCTCCTCCTCGAGTCCAGCCCTCTGTCCCCTGATGATATGCTCTGTCACTGACTTCATCTGTCTAGAATTGTCTATAAACGAAGTTGTTTCACTCTACTTACTTTGAGATCATTTATGTTGCCCGGTGTGGCAGTGGTTCATCCCTGTTCTCGCTGAGTAATCCTCAGGCGTGTGGATTTACCACGGTGTATTTTTCTCTTCACCTGTTGATGGACATTTGGGTCGTTTTCAGTTTGGGGCTTTTACGAATTAAGTTGCTATGAACACATGCCTTTGTGGGCTTCTTTGGTGGTTTTATCGCTGCTGTAACCTAGAGAGGTGTATGGGTACGCTTGTTTGTTTTTTTTGTTTTTTTTTTTTTTGCAGAAGAGGAAATGGTCGTTCAGAGAGGTTAAGTAAGTTTTCTAAAGATGTGGTGCTGGGAACTGATTAGGGCAGAAGCTGAATCTGGGTCTCTTGGGCATCCAAGCTCGGGTGCCGTATAAGCTGCAAGGTCCCAGGTGGATAGGCGTGAACAGCAGTCAGCACGTTCTTGCCATAAAGCTTGTGTTACCGTGTAGAGGGGCTGAGATACCCCTCTTCTGTGTTGGGTTGCCATAGGAGATTTTTGAGGAGCACTTGATGTGCTTTTTTTTCATAGAGAAGATGCTTGTCCAACTCTCACATACTCCAAGTTGGGGATAGGGTGTTGTCCACTTCCAGCTGCTGCCTTAGGAGGGGGACCACACGCATTTTTAAAAAGAGTCAAGATCAGAGTCCGCCCTGTTTTTTCTGCCCCTGGCTCAGAGCTTGGTGCTTTTGTGGATGATTTTGGAACTTGCAACCTCGCTTGTAGCGCTGATGGGGGCGAAAAGCAGCAGGAAACTCACCGCGAAGTGCATAAGCTGCCAAAAATCTCAGTTCTGGGTGATTTGATTGGGCCTTCAATTTTCAATTAACTCTGATCACCGAGGGGTGAACGTGCCCTTCGACGGGTTTCCTCGCAGGTGGAGGCCCATAAAGCATCGCGATTCCTGCAGAAGGGTGCCTCGTTAGCCCTTTTATGTGTGCGGCTTGCCAGCTTCTCGGTGCCAGGCCACTGACACCACTCGAAAGCTACCTGTGAGAGTCCATGGTGTTTGTAACAGGAGCAGTGGGCACAGTCTGCGACCCGTAGGGCGACAGTAATGCCTCGGGCATGACCTTTGCCTGACTGTGTGGCCCCGCACTGTCCAGGACAGGAGCCACCAGCCATGTGGCAGTTTAGTATAACAGTTAACACTGAGTGAAATAAATGCATGAAACAAATATATGAATACAAATGAATGAAATATATGAAAAAACAGGAATCAAAGTAAAAATCCGTTGCTCTGCCATCCCGGGCACATGTCATGTGCTCAGCAGATGCGTGTGGCTCATGGCTACTATACCGGGCATCGCAGAGGACTCACCCCCAGAGCAGACGGTCCTGTGGGGCGGTGCTCTCCCGGTCGGTTTTCGAGGTAGGAAGAGTCGGTTCCAGGTCTGACTCTGCATCCCTAATCCGATTAACGTACCGTTTGTGTTATGAAAGCTTGCTCCTGGCCTCACTAGGGGCCGTAGGATGACTGTTCATCGACGTCACACATATTTACTGACTGCAGACTGGACCCAGCTGTTGTGTCTGGAGCTGTAGCAAAGTTCTCCAGATGATATTTATTTTTAATTGCGGCTCTGGAGGCTGAAGGTCCACGATCGGGGGGCCTGCAGGGCCGGGTTCTGGTGGGAGCTCTCTTCCTGACCCGTGGACAGCCACCTTCCTGCTGCGTCTTCACCCCTGAGTGAGACAGAGCGCCCCTTTCCTGTCTCTTCTTGTGAGGTCGTTGGTCTTATGGGAATAGAGTCCCACCCTTATGACCTCATTTCCTTAGTTACTTGTGTCATGGCCTGCTCAGTCGTGTCTGATTCTTTGCAACCTCAAGGAGTGTAGCTCATCAGGCGCCTCTGTCCATGGAGTTTTCCAGGCAAGAATACTGGAGTGGATTGCCATTTTTTTTCCCCTCCAGGGGAACTTCCTGACCCAGAGATTGAACCCATGTCTCCCATGGCCCCTGCATTAACAGGTGGATTCTTCACTGCTGGGCCACCTGGGAAGCCCCAAAACATGGCACCTTAGTTACTTCCTCACCCTCAATACTCTCACCCTGGGAGCTGGGGCTTCAGCATCTGGATTTCAAAGGGACACCATTCAGTCCATACCACTGGCCTAGCCTACTGGTCTACATTGCTCGGCATCTTACAGATGAAGAGCCAAGTCACTAGAGTGCTGGTGATGGAGGGGATGTGGTGAAAGGTTCCCTTGTTGGAAGATGTGTGTGTGTCAAGGAAGGTTTGAGACCTGCAGCTGGATTTGGAGTCAGCCAGGTGGAGAAGGTGTTGGAGAAGGCTCTTGAGAGTCCCTTGGACTGCAAGGAGATCCAACCAGTCCATCCTAAAGAAAGTCAGTCTTGGGTGTTCATTGGAAGGACTGATGTTGAAGCTGAAACTCCAATACTTTGGCCACCTCATGTGAAGAGTTGACTCATTGGAAAAGACTCTGATGCTGGGAAAGATTGAAGGCGGGAGGAGAAGGGGATGACAGAGGATGAGATAGTTGGATGGCATCACTGATTCAATGGACATGAGTTTGGGTAAGCTCCAGGAGTTGGTGAAGGACAGGGAAGCTGGGTGTGCTGTGGTCCATGGGGTCACGAACAGTCAGACATGACTGAGTGACTGAACAACAAGGTGGCGAATGAGGCTGGGAATAGATGATCCTTTTCAGGTAAAGGGGACAACCTGTGGGAGGGGCCAGAACATACAGACTTGAGAAGCCACGGGCAGTTCAAGTTGATTGGTGTGTGTCCTTTTGGGGGCCACATGACTGAAGGTCTTAGGTCTTGGACCGAGGAGTCTAGTCTCTCTCAAGAGCTCTAAAGGCTCTTGAGATGGGGCTAGGGTAGGTGACACAATCAGATTTGTGTTCTGGAAAGCTAGCTCTGGGTTTAGAAAGAGAAGGGATGGAAGGAAGGGGTAAAACTGGGGGAGAGGAGACCATCTTGAAGCCGTTGCAATCATGAGCAGGGAGTGAAGGTGGCTGTCGGGACAAGAGGGTGGGTGGGTTGAGAGAAGTCAGCGGGTGGACCCAGGGCCTGACTGGCCGGTGAGGGGGTGGGGGGTAGAGGTGGAGGTGGCTTAGCTGGATACCTGGCTGGCTGGCACGGGGGCTGCACAATCAATGCTCTGATTCTGCTTTAAAGCATTGACTTTTTTTTAATTCGAATGGAGTTGCTTTACACCGTTGTGTTAGTTTCGTCTGTACAGCGGCGTGAATCAGCCGTATTCACACATATCTCCCTCCCCGCTGGGCCTCCCTCCCAACCCCCACCCCGCTCCCAGGTCATCACGGAGCACCAAGCTGAGCTCCCTGTGCTGCACAGCGGCTTCCCACTAGTGATCTGTTTTACACATAACAGTGTGTATGTCCCAATACAGCATTTCCTTTTTAAAAACCAGTTTATTATTTATTTTGCATGGGCTGGATCTTTGTTCCCTGGTGGTCCAGTGGATAAGACTCTGTGCTCCCAATACAGGGGGCACAGTTTCTAACTCTGATCGGGAACTCAGATCCTACTTACCATACCTGGGCCCGTGCACCGCAACTAAAGCATTTTCAGATAATGCTTGCAAGGAGCCTGAGAGCCGGAGGGAAGGCTCTCTCTCTCTCGCTTTCTCTCTCTCTTCTTCAGATGAGATTGCCTTGACAGGTAGTAGTACTAAGTGGGACCAGAATCCAGTGTTTGAACTCCCTTGACATAGGACCTTTCTACTGCACGTGAAAGGGAGCTCTCAGACCTCCTGAATGATGTCTCAGTCTAAAAAAGAACTTTACTGGGATCTAACCATAAAATGCACCCATGTGAGGTGTATGGCTTGATGAGATTTGGTAACTGAAACACCCTTGTGATTACCACCACACTCAGGATCTAGAACGCTTCCATCGCCCCCGAGGATTCCCTGCCCTAGACAGCCCCTGATTGGCCTTCGGTCACTGTAGATTCACCTGCTCCTTCTAGAATAGTATAGCAGTGTCATCACACAGTGTGTATGCCTTTGTGTCTGACTTCTTCAACTCGGCATAATGCTTCGGGGATTCATCCATGCCACTGTATGTATCGAGAACGCGTGCCGTCGCGCTTCCGCGCAGCGTGCCGTCGCGCTTCCGCGCAGCGTGCCGTCGCGCTTCCGCGCAGCGTGCCGTCGCGCTTCCGCGCAGCGTGCCGTCGCGCTTCCGCGCAGCGTGCCGTCGCGCTTCCGCGCAGCGTGCCGTCGCGCTTCCGCGCAGCGTGCCGTCGCGCTTCCGCGCAGCGTGCCGTCGCGCTTCCGCGCAGCGTGCCGTCGCGCTTCCGCGCAGCGTGCCGTCGTTCGGATGTGCGGCAGTGTTTTTAATCATTTCCTGTTGAACACTTGGGCTGTTTCCAGTTTGGGGCTATTCTCAACTAAGCTGCTATGAACGTTTGTGGACGAGCCTTGTGAGGACCTGTGTTTTCATTTCTGTTGTGTAAATATGAGGGGTGGGATTTCCCAGTTGTGTGGTAAATGTATCATTTACCTTTATGAGAAACTGCGCACTGCTCTCCAGAGTAGCTGTACCATTTTACATTTCAGACGATACATGAAGGGTGGTGGGGCTTTCCCAGGTCTGTGGTAAAGAATCCACCTGCCAAAGCAGGAGACGCAGGAGATGTGGGTTCGATCCCTGCGTCGGGAGGATCCCCCGGAGGAGGAAATGGCAGCCCAGTGTTCTTGCCTGGAGAATCCCATGGACAGAGGAGCCTGGCGGATACAGTCCGTAGGGTTGCAAAGAGTTGGACGAGACTGAGCCCACGCACCGCACCTATTTGATGGGTAGCGGATTCAGTTCTTCACTTGTGATGATTACAGATGCCGTGCATTCAGTACCTGTATGTGTGCGGTCAGTCTCATCTGACTCTTTGCGACCCCGTGGACTGTAGCCTGCAAGGCTCCTCTGTCCAGGGGATTTTCCAGGCAAGAACACTGGAGTGGGTTGCCATTTCCTCCTCCAGGGGATCTTCCCGACCCTGAGATGGAAGCAGTGTCTTTTGCATTGGCAGCCTGGTTCCTTTACCTCTGTGCCACCTGGGAACCCCAATTCAGCACCTAGTGTGTGTCAATTAATTTTAAATGAAGTAACAACAGTCTCACGAGGTAGGTGAAGGTACCTCCAGGGTATAGAAGGACGAATTGAGGTCTCGAGTTTGGGGAGGTTATACTCGTGACTTGCTGTAGGCCACCAAGCAGCTGGATATTTGTAGCAAATTCCATCATCTTTCTGAGCAGCAGAGCCTTCACTCTGGTCTGCTTTTGATTCCTGAATCGCCTGCGTGCTGTGGTGGGTTTTAGCTGCATTGAAGGGCTTCACCGTGAAACCACCGAGAAGTGCCTCATGCTCTGCTGCGCATCTGCTTCAAGCTCGTCTTCTGTTTTTTCGCTTAAATTCTTGCTTGTAAAACATTCCCATGACACACATTACAATTTCTAGGATCAGCTCACATTGCCACATTTTTAAAATTCCCGTCTTTGTGGTTTTCCTGTCTCAGAGGTCTTGAAGAGCTGACCTTTGGGGTTTTTTTGCTCCGACATTGTGCTGACCAGGCTCATACTTGCGTTTTGACTGCCAGCATTTTAGCCTTAAGCCCTGTGGATAAATTTTGGGTGGTCATGGGAATAACACAGGGTCACATTAATTATTCAAAACATGTATATTGTGCAATGAATCATTTAAGGGTCCAATTTTTACTTCACTTCCAGTCTGGGTAATCTTATCCCTAAGCACGACTGCAGAAGCAGCTGCTAATCATTGTCTCTTTAAGTTGTTCTTTTAATCTCTCCTCCCAACTGGGATAGAGTCACCCAAAGAGATGGATCACAGTTTACTTTAAGGTCTAAAAACTAGCAGGTTAAAGTGTTTTGGGGCCAAGAGCCTGGGTGCTGAGTGACTTGTTATAAATCTTGGTACTGCTAGCCTGTTGGATTTCATGGGTTGTTGGGGGAGGTGATAAGAAAATCTAAAATGTCATCAAAAATGATGTTAACCTCCAGAGAAAGACTCTGGGCCTTAAGAACGAATCATTTCACTAAAGGCATGGTTCTCTAACTTGATAGTGAGTCAGAGTCACCTGAAAAGCCCTTTGACACCCAGACTCCTGGGCCCCAGAACTTCTGACTCATTAGTCTGGGGCCGAGCTAGGGAATGCTGCTGCCACAAGTTCCCAGGTGACGCTGATACGACTCATCTGGGGACCACGCTGAGAACCTTCCGAGACCAAGTGGGCTGCAAGTTTCTTTGATTTGCGTGGAGAAGGACGAGAGAAACGATACTGGTGTGACTTTTTAAAGTATGAAATAAACTTTAGTAAATATTTGCATACATAACTATGTGTTCTGACTAGTTCAGATTTTATTTCCCTGAAGGAGCTTGCCATGTATTTGCTGCCGGTGGAGCACAGTGATTCCAACTTTGGTTAAAAGGTTCCCATGCCGGGCTGCACCCCAGGCCCCTGAAGTCCATCTTGGGAGAGGCAGCCAGGCCTGGGTGCTTTTTGAGACTGTGGGTGAAGCCGTGGGCAGCCATGGTGGAGGGCAAGTGGGAGGCAGTGGTGAAGTGCCAGGCGGTCAGTCCCAGCCTGGTATCCCAGCTGCTCACCATCAGGTGGGTCACCTGTTCTGAGGTTTCGTTTCCCTTCAGCCCTGGGAGATGTCTGTAACTCCTGCAGGTCACCTCCAGCTCCCTGAAGCCTGGGCCTTTCCCCAGCGTGCCGAGCAGGAGACATGGTGTGGTTTGGAAAAATGGCGCAAACAGTTCTTCTCCAACTTTAGCAACAACAGAATCACCGGGTGGGCTTGTGGGTTCAGATTACTGAGCCCCTGTCCGTGGCGTTTGTCATCTGGATGTCTGGGGTAGAGGCCCAGGATTTTGCACGTCTAGCAAGTTACCGGGTGATGCTGCTGTTTGCCGTTGCTGCCGTGGGGACCACCTTGAAACCCACTGGACTGGCCCGTGGGCAGTAGGTTCCCACCAGCAGCTGCAATCATTCTCCTGGCCTGAGTCCCCCACATCTCCGTTGTCACCGAAACCCAGCCTCCCCAGGGCCCCCCGCAGACTTCAGTCTGTCATGAAACCAGTGTTTCTAAACTGCTTTCCTCCTCTCTGAGCAGACACGCAGCACTGCCTCGCTGGTCCTGAGCTGGGCCTTCTGTTTCTCCCCTTTGCCTCGGTGTGAACCATCCACCCGTGGGGCACTCCCCGCCCCAACCCCTGCACACAGCCCAAGGCTCCCTAGGGTCCCCGCCCTCCTTCATGGTCCTGGAAAAGCTTCACCTGTTCCAGGCTGTCTTCCCTGAGAGCTCAGCTCTTGGGGGTGACCGGCGCTATGGAGGGGGATGGGAGCGCGTGGGTTTGGGGATTAGAGGCTGTATGGTTGGGAATGAGTGTTTGCAGGGAGGTTGCTGGGCTCAGCTGAAGGCCGAGGAGTGAGAGGTGGGTCTCAGTCCAGTCCAGTCCAGGTCTCAGTCGTGTCCGACTCTTTGCAACCCCACGGACTGCAGCATGCCAGGCCTCCCTGTCCCATCACCGACTCCTGGAGCTTGCTCAAACTCATGTCCGTTGAGTCAGTGATGCCATCCAACTGTCTGATCCCCGTCATCCCCTTCTCCTCCTGCCTTCGATCTTTCCCAGCATTAGGGTCTTTTCAAATGAGTCAGCTCTTTGCATCAGGTGACCAAAGTTTTGGAGTTTCAGCTTCAGCATCAGTCCTTCCAGTGAATAATCAGACTGATTTCCTTTAGGATGGACTGGTTGGATCTCCTTACAGTCCAAGAAGTCTCAAGAGTCTTCTCCAACACCACAGTTCAAAAGCATCAATTCTTCCGCGCTCAGCTTTCTTTATGGTCCAACTCTCACATCCATACATGACCACTGGAAAAACCATTGCCTTGACTAGACGGGCCTTTGTTGGCAAAGTAATGTCTCTGCTTTTTAATGTGCTGTCTAGGTGGGTCATAACTTTTCTTCCAAGGAGCAAGAGGTGGGGGTCTAGGGAACAGTTTTGTGCTGGCTAACAGGTGTGTTGCCAGTGATCTGCAGAAGACCCTTCTTGGACCAGGGTCTTGACTCCTGAGTGTGCCCTTCCCTCTTGTCCAGGCTTGAAGGGGAGGCGTAGGACAGTCAGTGTACTGTGGCTTGACCAGAAAATGCCAGGCATATTAGGGGCCCAGTTACACCCACAACATCTAAGCAGACCTTTGTTTTCGCTTACACAGCTCATCACGTCTAGCTGGAAACACTGCTCCTTAGCAGGAGGTCTGCAGATGCACTTGGGCCTCGGGGGCCACATGTCCGGCCTCCTCCTGCTCCTCCTCGGGAAGCCTTTGCTGCTCCCTGCACCCCATTTCTACTCCGTTACTGCCCTCGCCAGTGTGACCAGACCCATAGAGGTCACCTCGATCCTGGGTGTATATTCAGAGAAAGCTATAATTCAGAAAGATCCATGCACCCCTCTCTTCATGGCAGCACTATTTACAGTAACCAAGATGGGAAAGCAACTTAAGGTGTCCATCGACAGATGAATGGATAAAGAAGATGTGATACACACACACACACACACACACAGAGGAATACTACTTAGCCATGAAAAGAATGAAATAATGCCATTTGTAGCAATGTGGATGACCTGGAAATGATCATAGCAAGTGAAGTAAGCCAGCCAAAGACAAATGTCATATGACATCGCTGATATGTGGAATCTTAAGAAAAGAAGGGACACAAATGAGCTTATTTACAAAACAGAAAGAGAGTCACAGACAAGGAAGACGACCTTACGGTTACCAAGGTGAGAGGCGTGGGGGGAGGGGTCAATTGGTAATTTGGGATGAATGTATGCACACTACTGTATATAAAGTAAATAACAACAGAGACCCACTTGTGTAGACAGGGAACTATACTCAATATTTAGTAATAACCTGTGAGGGGAAAGAATCTGAAAAAGTATATGTATATACACACACACACACACACACATCCATAGGCATGTATGTATTCACAACTGAATCACTGTGCTGTATACCTAAAACTAACATGCATTGTACATCGACTGTACCTCAATAGAAAAATCAAAGAGAAGTGACCTGGAGGTGACCAGAGAACAGTGTTGATGGACTGAGCTTGAGTGCAGTGGGTCAGGGTGCTCCCAGGACACCTGGCCGCCCGACCCCTGACTGCAGTTGTCTGCGCTGCAGGTGTGAGCCCCCCGTTTCAGGGAAGCCCTCAGCTCAGGGAAGGAAGGAAGAGCCCTGGGGGATGGGTGGTTATTTGCATTACAGGAGGATTCTCGGTTTAAAGTGGCTTTCACCATGGGGTTCCTTTCCTGGAGCCTGAGTGCCCTGAAGTGTTTGTTTTGCCATCCATAACGAGGTGTTTATTACCGCTCTAAATATGATACCTGCAGCTTTAGAACATAACAAATTCATCTGTAACATTTGCCGCTCTTCCGCAGAATCGAACATGAAGGCTCTGATGTTGATGGTGTATTTTTTTTTTCAGGGAAAACAAACAAACAGACCTTGAGGCAAAATGTCAGAAGCCAGGAAGGAGGGTGAATAGAAGCAGCTCTTGAGGCTGTGGCATAAGGCAGGGGTTCCCAGTCTGTGTTGGGGGGATAGCTTTTCATGTCTCCCTGTCGTGAAGCTCGTCCCTGAGGGGAGGGTCCTCCTGCTGCAGCCCTGAATCTTGGTGGCAGAAGGCCCGTCTGCGTCGGTGTCCTCTGTGGTTGGCTGAGGTTGTCCGTAGGTGATGAGGTGTGGACAGGAGCTGCGTGTGGTGATAAGGGTATTATTACCGTGGGTAGCAGTAACAGCGGTGATGACTGCCAGTGAGCCACGCACCATGCCTGGGATGAGTTCACCCTCAGGGCATCCTGACTTTGGAGATGAGGAAATGGGCCTCAGAGAGGTTATCCAGCATGCCCACGGTCACACAGCATGTACGTGGTGGGGCAGGCATCGGAACTCAGACAAGTGCTTTGCTTGTGACCAGAGCTGGCTGTTGAGCAGGGCTCCCGGGCACAGCCCTGAGGCTTAGTAGACCCCGATCTGCGACCCCAAGACCCCAGCAGGCAGGGCTCTGCCTGCAATGGGCCCTGCTCTAGGGAGAACTTACCCACATGGTTTGGTGACTCAGGGAGGGCGTGGGGGTGAAAATAGCCACTGAGTGTGATGCCGCGTGGGTTGCCGCTCGGCTTCGTTGTCTTTGTCTCAAGCAATCGGCAACAGCCCTGGAGGTGATTTTCAGTCCCGGGTATGGACAAGGAGGCTCAAGCCCAGGGCAATTCCATGCCAAAGCTCCGGTCTCCCTGCTGCCAGGGCCCTCAAGACCTGGGGATGGGGAACCACGTCAAGATCACAGTGCCCATGACCTGCTGAGAATCACCGGTGTTCGTGTGTGCCAAGATCACGAATGTCGGTTCCTAACCCGCTGCGGCAGAGTGTGGCCTTCCGTTTGTTGCTGGTTTTAGATCGGGCTGTTTGACCTCCAGCTCAGGTTTGGAGGCCAAGTGTGAAGTGGGTGCGTGTGGAAGGCTGCCACGCAGTCCCAGATTTGTCGGCGTGCCAGAGTCGGAGCTCGTCCTCTGCTGAATATAGACTCCTCCTCTGCTGAAAATAGTGCGGGCAGTAGGTAGGGAAACATTTTTCTTTCCTAGAAAATCGCTCCCTGCGCCTCTGGGTTGCCTTGACTTCTGTGAAACCATCTGTTCCTTCCGATGTAATTTCCAGACTATTAGATTAAACAGTTTCTCCTGCCCCACTTTGCAGCTTCTGTTTCCGTTCACTGTTCATTAATAAATTGCATGGTGGAGTTTTCATGGCGGGTTGGGGGGGGGGGCGGCCGCGTGGCGTGTGTATATTTACTTAATTTCAGCTTGGGCAATGGCAATTGTTTGGGCCTGTGAATTTCTTTGATTTCCTGCGTGTGTTTCATTTTTGTTTTTACTTTCTGTAATTGCTAAGAGTTGGTTGCATTTTTTGTTGTTTTGTTTTTGAGACTCATGAAAGGAAGTCAGTTGCATGAGTTAGGAGCTGAGGTTCTGGTGGGGAGGCATGCTAAAGACAGATCCTGTTTTTAAACAGAAGATATGAAGAATTGGTAAGGAAATCGGCTCCCATAAAACATGTCTCACTGCAGATGAATACACTCATATGGAGTCTTCGGGGATTTTTAAAGATAAATGAGATAATATGTGTGACGTGGCTTTAAGCTTTTCTGAGCACAGCGACTACATTTATCTTCTGTATGGTTGTTGCTTTTGCTAATGCAACCAAACCTGCTATTAGTATTAATGTTATTGTTAGATATTCACTAATGGAGGTGATACGATTTAAGAGGGACGAGGGTGTTCTTTGCATTCCTTTCTTAATGTAAAAACTCTTCTTGCTGCTTCCCCAGTGTCTCTACATCCATATGAGGAAACAGCACTCAGTCTTGTGTGAAAATGGGCTCAGAGGGCTGTGTGTGTGTGTGTGTGTGTGTGTGTGTGTGTCTGTGCAAGCAGTAAATCTTAGCAACTTAAGCCTTCCTTCAGTAGAATGAAACTTGGTGATGACTGTGATGTGTCAGAGCAAAACCAAATTCTTTTTCTGTAGGGATTCATGAAAGTGGCACTGTGGTCATGATAATAATTTTTATCTCATTTGGTTAAAACAGAACAGAAAACAAGTTAATGTGCTATGGATCCTGTTAATTGATTATGGGTATTAGCTCTATTGCATCAAAGAATTTTTATAGGAATGCTTTAGACAATGCTTGGACCAGATTTCATGCGTGCTTCGGAAGAAAGGTGGCCTGTTGAATTTTATCTATGAAGTATTTTCAAATAGTGTGAAAATGCAGGTGATTCTGCCTTCAGGTCACTTGTCACTGTCATTAATTCTGGAGAGTCATCTTCCCAGTTCTGTGTTTCAGACGTGCCTTAAGCTGTCCTTTGTTTACAGGTCAGATCTCCTGATAAATAAGAATGAGGTGTGCAGTGGGTACTTGCTGGAGTCATCAGCAGCCGAGGTTTATTTCTGTTCTGTTGCATAAACATGCTTTTCTGGTGCATATATGATTCATACGGAGGAGGATACCTTCTTTTGACAGCCTTATGGGGCCCTCCTAAAAGAGGATGGGGGTTATTTCAGTTGGGCATCTCAGGTGTAGATTCTGAGTTGGTTGTTAAGCATGAAGATGGTATGGAGCTGTACGGAATGCATGTTGCCTTTGATGGTGATCTGTTCCTAAAGGAGCTGGCATACTTGGTGGGTGGACTTTCTTTAATGGAGAAGGCAGTCCTGTCTGACAGGGTTATTCAACAACATGAATTCATTGGATATTTATTGATTACCTGCCCTTTCTCTGGCTCCAGGCTGGGCCTGCACAGATGAACAAGATGGCGAGGCCTCCTATCATAGGAACCAGTGTCTGAATCCTCCCCGTGCAGTTCAGCCTTATAATGTCCCAGCCCAGTGCCCGTTTTCCCATATCCGGAAACCCGTCCACTGGGGCCACAGCCTTAACAGAGTCTGTGTGTTATCCCGGGAAAGCATCGTCCTTGATTTCCCATGATTTGTCTTTGATTTGGAGGGCCCTGCATGGCTGGAGACTTGTCTGTTCTTTGGTGGGAGCAGGAAAGCCCTGGAGATCTTAGACCAGGTGTGATCCCTTGTCTCACCCCCCTGCCGCTTGGAAAAACCCCTGGATTAGTGGCTCAGTCATACCAACTTCCTGGGGCTGGGGACTCATCAGGGCTGTTTGTGCCCACAGACTGAGCTTTGGGGGGCTTAAAAGAAGCACCCATCATGCCCTGGCCGCGTGCTGCAGGCTTCCTGCCCACTGTGGCTCTCTTGGTGAGACACGGTATGTTGGTCTAGAGTGAGATGAACCCTGTGAGAGAAACAGCATTCCTGGTTCCTCCAGCAGCCTGGGCAGAGATGGTGCTGGAGAGCTGACGGGCGGGAGGAGGGCACCGGGGGTCTGCTGGATCCGTGCTTTATCCTCCAGGCCGGTGGCCCAGCTTTGCATGTCTAAAACCACTGTTCTCTGCCAATCTGGAAACTGTAAATTAGAGCAGAAACTTGCTCTTTTTTTTTGCCTACCTGGTGATTTATTACCGTGGACTTCATACAAATGGCTTAGACTAAAATCGCTAAAATCCAAGAAAGCTTTTCTCTAAGAGTCTTTCCTTTCTCTGCTGTAAGTGAGAAGCCAGACGTGGCTTAGTCAGGTGATGGGGGGCCAGTGCCCCCAGAGAGGTGGACCAGCCAAGATTGTGTGCTGGGAACTGGGGTGGAATTTTGAGTCCTGGGGAGAGCTTGGAGTTGAGAGCCAAGTTAATGAAGGTGCAAACAGCTTTCTCAGAAGGTAAAGAATCCGCCTGCAGTGCGAGAGATCTGAGTTCGATTCCTGGGTCAAGAAGATCCCCTGGAGGAGGGAGTGGCCACTCACTCCAATACTCTTGCCTTGGAGTTTGCACTCCAAATTCCATGGATAGAGGAGCCTGGAGGGCTGCGGTCCATGGGGTCCCAGAGCCAGACACCGCTGGGCAACTAATCCTCTTCTGCTTACTGGTTGTATGATACTCAGCAGCATAGGGGTGCCGTCCAAGCTGTCCCCCAGGGCCCCCTGCCTCCTGGTGGCCACCCCTCTGTGGAGCCTGCTGCCCTGGGTGTAGGAGAACCCAGTGACGACCCGCTCCTCGGGAAAGTGAGGGGATGCCACTTCTGAGACTTCATTGTACAAAGACGCTGGCCTGCGTCTCGGTCTCTCCCGCTCCCGTGCTTCCGGCTTCTGAGAGCAGCCGGCTGCCGTGTTGTAAGCGGCCCAGGGGAGAGACTCACGTGGACTCCTGCCGACAGCAGTGAGGAACGGGGTCTCGTCCAGCAGCCCTGAGGACCTGCGGGCAGCACCCGTGTTCGTGAGCGTGGAAGTGGGTCCTCTTGCAGCGATCACGAGATCCTTCCACCCCGGCCGATGCCCTCAGGCCACTCATCAGAGGCCTGGAGCCGAGGCCCGCAGCTAGGCTGCCCCTGGACTCCTGACTCATAGAGACTGCGAGCTAAGAAACGTTTGTTGTTTTAGGTCACCGTGTTTTGGGATCATTTGCTACGTGTCCCTGCAGGCCGTGTAGGTTACAAGTCTTGCTTCTCGGACTTGCCACGTGGTCCCGGGGCTGGGAATCCACCGGCCGGTGCCAGGGACATGGCTTCGATGCCTGGTCTGGGAAGATGCCCCGCGCCGCGGGACAGCTAAGCATGGTGCCGTAACTGCTGAAGCCCGTGTGCGCGAGAGCCTGTGCTCTGAAATGAGAGAAGCCACTGCAACAGTAGACCCAACTCAGTGCAACTGGAGAGAGTCCATACAGAGCGCTGTAGACTCAGCACAGCCAAAAATAAAGAAAGAAACAGACAGTTTTTTCAAAAAGAGGTCTTGCTTCTTTATGAGAGGCAGTGTTGTGAGTAGTTGAGAGTGCAGACTCTAGAGCCAGACGTCAAATTCTGGTTCTGCCATCGATTAGCTGTGTGACTCTGAGAAGGTCATTTTACCTCTCTGTTACAGGGTCGTCATCTGTAAAGGGGACATGTAGTTTTTGGCTTCTAGCGTCTATGTTCTAGGAAAACTAGCTTTAAGAGGGTAGGTGGGTTTTAACAGACACAGTCCTCTTTCTGCCACGATGAGTAGAAAGAGGGGCCACTTGAATAGCTTTCGTGACTCTTCCAGCCTCTTAGGTGCCTGCCCTTGGACTGAGGGCGGTTTTCCAGGGGAAGGGGCAGCTGGCACGTAGCCCCTGGGGGAGGGGTGCTCGAGTCTCTTAAATGACAGCCGTCAACAGGGATGATCCCTGCCCTGGGTGGTCTGCCAGTCCAGAAGCAGAGGACCACCGCTTGTTTTTCCACCCTTTTCTTTTCTTTGATGCCGTGAGCTGTGTCCATAGCATCTCAAGTTTCACGTCGTAGGCCTTGCTAAGCGGAATGCGTCTTTTCTCAAGACTAAATTCTGTGTTTAAGAAAAGCTTTCTGCTTTGCCACGGTTATTCTTCGGCCTATATGTAAATCAGTCACTAAGCCTGGCTTCCAGCTGTGAAAGTCAGGACTTGTGACATCTTAGCCTGTTGATGAAATGCAAATGCCCCATGTCTACCCTTCCACAGGGCCCTGGCACCCAGAAATTCAGGACCAAGAGGGGTTGGAAGACTTGGGTTTCTAGAGCCATGAGCTTGAGAACTGTTCCTCGCTGATACGGGCGTCTGGCTGCCTCCACGCCTGCCGGTCAGCCGTAATGAACATCACTGCTCCTGCAGGTCCCCGGTCCAGGGCGGGCTGTTTAACTGTGGCTCCAACGTGATTTTTCCTCTTTTCCTTTTCTATTTCCTCTCTTCCTCCCCCCTTCCCTGCTTCCCCACGCCTCCCTCCTTCCCTTTCTTCTCTCCTTCCTTCATCCCTGCTCTGAAAATAAGTACCAAATTTTTGCCCAGGAAAAGACAGAAACATATATAAATGAGACTCTCTCTCCTCCTTGAGTCGATCGTGTCTTCTTGCTGTTTTCACTTTCTCTGCTCTCTAGCAGGAAAATGAAATTGCATTCGATGGATGCGCTCTCCTGCGGGGAACCCAGGGTTCTGTCACACCCTTTATATGAGCTCCTGGTTGTGATGAAATAGGGGAAGTCTCTGGCAACCTTAGATAGAATCAGCGCTGGCAGTTTATCCACTATCAGGAAGGAATATAATAATTTACTCATTTTCCCCATTAAAGAAACACCAGAAGAGCTGAAGCAGCTGATGCCTTCGGAAGACGGGTGTGCTTTAATGGAGACGCCATTAATAATTTACTTTTATAATGTAATAGTTGCCATTTTTGTGACCAAAAAATTTGTTTCAACTCTGGCTTTATGGATGGAAGTAGGATCAATTAATATTGAGTGATGACAGCCTCCCTGCAGAGAGAAAATGGGAAATCTTGGTGTCGTCATCCGCCTTGTGACTAAGAAATAGCTTTTCTTAATTGTATGGAACGGAGAAACCCACGGGGATGTAATTCATTTCTCTCCAGCTTGCGATGTAAATTGAAAGTAAGGAGGAATAACCGCAGGCTGATGTGGGGATGTGGATGCAGCCACTGAACTGGGTCTGACCTGGGGGGTTTGCTGGAGAGGAGAGGACCGCTTCCCCCATGACGGACCATCTCGGTCCACGGCTCCCGTACGCTGACAGTGTTCTGGAGCTTTCTGCTGGAGGGCTGGTCGCACGTCTTGGGGCTCATCGCTTTCCTTCATCCCAGTCTCTGCTAAATGCCTTCTCCTCAGGGGGGCCTTCTTTCACCTTCCTGCCTGAAATGGCCCCTCTGCTCACCCCGTTCACTTGTGGCCTCCACCACCCGCTTCCCTCCTCCGAGGAACTCGCCGTCATCTGAAGTCATACTCTTGTGTATTTGTTGTTACTTGTGGGGGCCTGCCACTAATGTAGGCTCCCCAGCAACATGGCTTTACTTACTCGCTGTAAGCCTTCCTGATGAGTGCACTTGTTGAATGAATGAATGAATGAATGAATGATTAATGTAAAATTTCCAGGGTTGCAGAATAATTTAAGTCTCTTGAATGCACAGCAGCCTCCCTGAAGGGTGTAGGCAGGTAACACAGTCGGAGCTGTGGCTCTGAGTGTGCTCTGGTGCCGTTATCGTGTGTATCTGAGCGAGTAGGCAGCAGTCCCAGGGTGTAGCCACGCCACTGACATCCGTCCCCAGACCTCCTGTGATGCGCTCTCCAAGGAGCCTGGACGTCCTGGCGGCAGTGATCACAGCACTTGCTTTGTTCAGCGGCTTCTCCTTGCTGGGTTTTAAGCTCTTGGAGGATCGTGGCTGTTCATATCACATTAGCTGCACCGTCTTCAGCACCTACTGCTGAGCTCCACGAGGCTGCTTCGGGGAGTAGGGAGAGACACCAGGTGGGAGGCTGGAGCCAGCTGCTGCCCCCAGGATGAGGCGTCATGAGCAGAAGACGGAGGTCCCTTCTCCCCTCACCTGCTGTCCAGTCTCCACCTAGAGCCTGCCCCGCAGACTTGATAGGAAGTTGGCCAGCAGAGGAGGAATGCTGTTGGCAGACTTGTAGTTCACAGCAAAGATCGGGGTCTCGAGGGGAGTTTGGGGACCGAGGCAGCGATGCAATGACCAGCACAGTCCACCCCTCACGTTTTCCAGGTCCACACATCCTTCTCCACTTTTAACTCAGCATAATGACAGAACAGCTCCATTCCTACCTAAGTGACAGCTCCACTTCACACAAGCGATCCAGCTTGCCCTTCGATCTGAAAGAGCAGACACAAGGCCCCAGGGGCACGTGTCCTCCTCTGGGTGATGGGGGTTGTTTTTCTGGTTCAGTCTGCAAGATAGGGCATATTCAGCTGGGACCGGGGCAACCAGGGGAGAAGTCAGCATTGCCGCTGTGACTGCGGGGACTTGGCTTTGCCTTTGGCCAACACCTCACCTGGCTGGGGTTCTTTGCCTGCTGGGGTGATCTAGGAATCAGAATTCTTACTACTACTCCTCGCCCCCCATCTCCCCAGCTGCTTTAGTTTTCCATTAATATGTACTCTTAGACAAGAGAAGCTCCAGAGCCTCCCCTGGGTTCCATTTTTGACGACATCCAGTTTCCCCTTGGAAACCGGGGTCACTCACCCCAGTCACTACAGGGGCCACTTCTGTGGCATTGGTCATCCAGAACGGCCAAGGGGTGCTCCTGTCTTCCGGCTCAGTGGCGCCATGGCTGTGTTGTCTCTCTTGGAATCCCCAACCTCCAGACCAGCAGACTGAAGCTGTGGGACCAGGAAGCAACAATTCCCCATCTGTATATACTAGGTTTAAAAGAGGCAGGGAGCCCTCCCTGCTCCCACCCGTGGTTGCTAGAAATAGAGCCGATTTGGTTTACAGTCCTCGTCCTGCAGGCATGAACTCCAGCTCGCCTGGATGTCTCCTGCCTGGCTCCACAGGGAATGCTGGACCAATACATGGTGTGTGTGTGTGTGTGTGTGTGTGTGTTAACAATGTACAGGATTTTGCAAACACCGTGGTGGCTGAGGCTCTTTTGATAACTTGGCCCTGCATGGTGAACTAGTGGTTTTAAAATTGCATTAGATGGAAGCCTGTTTTTTCCTCACTTCTCCTGAGTGCTTTGATGAGGCCGTCAGACACCCATCGATGTCCAGGCCAGCGTCCCTCAGCGCCCCTGGGCTGGCTGCCTTTCTGAGGGTGTGCTGGCCTCTTTCTCACGGCCCCAGGATCAGCCTGTGTTTATCTTGGAGAAAAGGGGGCAAATAGCAGCAGCATTAACTAATTAATCAGAGGCTGTTTATCAGTCTATCAGCCTGGACATTGGGGAGTCACCCTGGTGGAGTGATTTAAAAGCGTGGGCTTTGGGGGAGAGCAGATCTGGACCTGAGGCTGCAGAGCTGGTGGAGAGCTGTCTCTCATTTGCTCTGTGACCTGAGTGAGTTCCTTAGCCCCTCAGGGTCTCAGTTTCGTATCTGTAAAATGCCAGCATATTCCCCGGGGCTGTTAAAGCTGAATAGTCGTCAGATAAGGCCTTGGGTAGCACCATGGTCGAGCTCCGAAGACAGTGGCCGTGTTCATCATGTCAGTGCAGAGTCCGATAAGAACAGTGTCCAGGAGAGTCCAGCAGGGTTGCTGCCCAAGATGGGCTGACTGGAGTGATTCTTTGACCTCCCTCCCTTCTCTGCAGAACGAGGCCGTGTGTCCTCGTTGACCCCTGTCCGGGGTCCCATCCGCCTCTCGGATGGTGGCAGACGGGGGTGGACCACCTGGGGTGGGACTGCGAGACAGAGCCTCAGGGGTGTGGTCCAGCCCCAGGCCACGAGGACCACAGGCTTCTGACGAGACGCTCCCCCTCTGAGGGAGAAGCCTCTGTGTGGGAGAGACGCGTGATGCTTGACCGAGTGGAGTGCTTGCAGGAAAACAGGGCCTCTGTGGACCTCATCTCAGGTGGTTGTTCGGTCCTTGGCAGCTTGAGTCTTACTTTATCAGCAGGTGTAATGAGCAGGTCTGGTGCCCCGCGGGACGCCGGGTGCCTCCTCAGCATCATGGCTCGTGGCCAGCTTGGGAGCTGAGGTCTTTGACTCTGGCCAGCAGTGTTGAACCAGCTCGGCCGAAGGGTCTGACTGGGGAGCTGTGTCTGAAGTTACTACGTGTGTGTGCGTGTGCACGCAGGTGATGGGAAGTGGGTGTTACGGATGAAGACCTTCGTGGCCAGTGGTGATTTCCTGGGAACGTTTAGGAGGGAGGGAGGCCTCTGAGGTCCTTGCAGTTCCAGAACCTTCCAGCCGAGTCCCCTTTGCGCCTCCCGCCGTAGCCTTGTCAGAAGTTCCTGGAAGCTTTGGGTTCCTCCAGGTTCTCCCTCTCCTCTTTCTGGCGTCAGTTGCCTGGGGCCTCGTGCTGAGGAATTTTTAAGGATGTGACTTCTCCTCACGAGATGAGGGTGGGGAGTAGGCTCCTGGTTGAACCCGCCCGTGTAGACATTCTCCATTGCTCCCACGCGGCCAGCGTGTAGTGAGTTCCTGGCTTTCGTTTCTTGCTCACAGGGAGACAGAGGGCTCTGCGGGGAAGGATATCGCCTCTCTCTGTGGCTCCCTGTCCCAACGTTTGTTGGTTTGTTTTTTTTTAAGGCAAAATCTTGAGTTTCATAAACAATGATAATACGTGTTATGGCAGGCAAAAAAAAAAAAGTGACTTTCCCTTCTCAATTCCTAGACAGTTGTGTTTTTTTTTTTTTTTTTTTTACAGCTTTAACTTCTTAAAGCTGTGTCAGCTGTTAGGAAAATGGGAAGGAAAAGAAGAGAAAAACAGTGAGTGTGGGAACTGTAAGCAGGTGGTCCTTGCTGCCCTCAGACCAGAGTCTGCAGTGGGGTCCTGGCAGGGATGTGCTGGGCCATCACATGTGAGGCGAGTTCTGAGGCTCTGGGTGGCCCTGGAGACGATGTCTGGCAGGAAGGCACTCGTAAGCTGCCGTATATGAAACAGATAAACAGGAAGGTCCTGCTGGATGGCACAGCGAGCTCTCTTCAGTATCCTGTAATAAACCAGGAGGGCTTCCCTGCTGGCTCAGCGGTAAAGAATTGCCTGCCAGTGCAAGAGATGTGAGTTTGATCCCCGGGTCAGGAAGATCCCTTGGAGGAGGAAGTGGCAGCCCACTCCAGTACTCTTGCCTGGGAAATCCCATGAGCAGAGGAGCCTGTCCATGGGGCTGCAAAATCGTCACACCTGACTTAGAGGCTGAACAACAATAAACCATAAAGGGAAAGGATATGAAAAAGAATTTATATTGGCACAATGGAATCACCTTGCTGTACATCAGAAACTAACACAGCATCGTAAATCAACTCTATTTTAATAAAAAAATTTAAAAGACATTCATATACATTTCCCAGGATCGCCTTTTTAAAAGGATGGTTTCCTTCGAAACCACATCTTAAGACCTTCCAAATTCAAAGGAAGAAAAGGAGAATGTTTACAAGACAAACATTCTACTTTTAGATTTAACTTTCGGACCAAATATGTGACATGGCAGGGTTGGCTTTCTGTGTATTTTTCACATTTTAGAATTCTTCAGGAACTTGGAATAACCAATTTACTGTGCGTTTGTGTCCGTTTGAAGAACATTTGTGAAGTGGTTGAAAACAGGAGCACGGATCCAGGTGTTCCTCCCAGCTCCTGGGCAGACTCAGCAAGTCACCTCCCCTCTCTCACCTCCTGGGCAGACTCGTCAAGTCACCTCCCCTCTCGCAACTCCTATTTACTGAGCACTCGACTCTGAGCCACGTAGGCCCTGAATGTGAATTATCACCCTAATCCTGTGAGGCTGATACTATTGTGATCAACAGTTTCCAGTAGGAAAAGTGAAAGTGAAGTCGCTCAGTTGTGTCCGACTCTTTGCGACCCCATGGATTGTAGCCCACCAGGCTTCTCCGTCCACGGGATTCTCCAGGCTAGAATACTGGAGTGGGTTACCATTTCCTTCTCCAGGGGATCTTCCCAACGCAGGGATCGAACCCGGGTCTCCCGCATTGCAGGCAGACATTTTACCCTCTGAGCCCCAGGAAACTGAGGTGCAAAGAGGCTGCATGGCTCGTGGAGGAGACCCAGCTTCTGTGTCGTGAGGCTGAGGTTTGAGCCCAGGCTGTGTGGCTTCTAAGCCCAAGTGGTGACCACTGTTCACACTGCCCCTTCCTTCTGCACAAAACAGGCTCTGCCACGTGGCTCAATTTTGTTTTCTAAAAAGGTGTGAAAAAAAAAATTGGGGGCGGTATATGGGCTTTACAGGCTTTGATTTATCATAATACATTATTATTTGTGTTCTGAAGACTCTCAAGACTCTTGAGAGTCCCTTGGACTGCAAGGAGATCAAACCAGTCAATCCTAAAGGAAATCACTCCTGAATATTCATTGGAAGGGCTGATGCTGAAGCTGAAACTGCTGAAACTCCAACACCGACTCGATGGACATGAGTTTGAGCAAGCTCTGGGAGTTGGTGATGGACAGGGAAGCCTGGTGTGCTGCAGTCCATGGGGTCGAAAAGAGTTGGACAAGACTGAGCGACTGAACTGAACTGATGTGAAGAACTGACTCATTGGAAAAGACCCTGATGCTGGGAAAGATTGAAGGCGGGAGGAGAAGGGGACGACAGAGGATGAGATGATTGGATGGCATCACCAACTCTATGGACATGAGTTTGAGCAAACTCCAGGAGTTGGTGATGGACAGGGAGGCCTGGCGTGCTGCCGTCCGTGGGGTCACAGAGAGTCGGACACGACTGAGCGACTGAACTGATTATTAGTTGTCTTCGTGATTTATTTAAAAACCAGATTTTGATCATAAATTCAGTCCTTGAGTATAACTTGTTCCTTGAGAAAAAGTCATGCATGTTAAAATGGTTTCTTTCAATGTATGGTTTCTGGAAACAGGTGTGAGAGGCGGAGGCCACCTAAATTCTTACGTTAGGTAGAGCAAGTGTGAAACTTTTCAAAGCTCCTTTTCTTGCCTGACCTCACTTCAGCTTTGAACAACTCTTTGACGTCGGTTGGACAGGTAGTGGGTATAGTTCTAAAGGAGCTGCTTTAAGACTCTTGTCTAACTTCCGGTAGAAGTTACCGGAAGTTCTAAGTTCCGGTAGAAGTTACCGGAAGTGGGGTGGGTCTTCGCTGATTGTCTTTTTTTCCTTGAGCGTGAGCCACACATTCACCTGATTTTGGAATAATTTTGGGTGGTGTCCTGGGCGTTCTATGATGTTGTGTCACAGAGACTCTAGATTCTGCTGCGCTCGTCTGATGAGGGTCGGTTCTCCTGTTGTTTCAGCCTGCGGTTTACTTGATTGGACTCCAGCTGTGAACTCTGTTTCTGAGGTGGGGGCTTCAGGGCTCTGTTCTTCCAGCCTTGACGGGGCTGGTTGGAGAGGGCTTCACGCATGCATGGTCCAGGGGTCAGTCGGAGATGTGGACACAGTTTCTACTCAGAATTTGAAATGTCCTCTCTCTGGCTCCCTCCTTTCTGGGATTCCCCCCTTCATGTTCCAGCAGCAGAAGCACCCCAGGATTCTGTCTTAAGTTTCTCCAAGCCAGGAAAACTGTGAGTTTCTGGGTTTAAGTTGCCCCTGTGGCCCAGACCGGGACTTGACCTTGGCTAAGAGCTGTAAATAACAGGAGCTCCTTGAACTCCCTTTCTTCCAAGTATCAACTCCGCTTCAGTACCTACTTGCTTTGGCTTCCTCTCCAGAGCCCTCAGATAGATTTTCTTTCTTTTTTTGGTTTTGTCCTGTGTTTTAGTTGTCGTCTGCAGGAGACTTGATCTGATAGGGGCTTCCTCAGCCTGTATACAGAAGGAGAGCTGGAAGGACAAATATCAGTATTCACGTTTTACAGATGGACAGATGAAGCACCGAGGAATCCACCTCGGAGCTTGTTAGTAAGGGCTGAATAGAAATTTCTGGGGCTGTGGACCGCTCTCATCCACCTCTTTCCTCACGAGGACTGGCTCAGCAGTTGTCCAGGGGAAATTTCCCTTTCTGCTTCAGTGCCATTGGAAAGACACATGAGGGCTTCCTGCTGATGCTGATAAATCGATCATCCATGGAGGCCGGAACTCCGATGTGCTGGATGGGGCATGTTTTAAGGTCTCTGATTGATCCAGGTTTACAGTTCATGCTTCTTGCTGCTAACTCCATGACCTCACCTCTCTGAGCCCACAGCAACATGCGGTCTCTGCCAGGGTGAATGAGATGCTGTATCCGGAGGGCCTGGTACAGAGTAGATCTTCAGGAGATGTCTCCAAGTCGACTGGAGGAGTCCTTGGGGTGTCTTTTCTGTGATTCATTCCCCCATCTCCCGTGGCGCTGGCCTTGACTCTGTGTCCAGGCATTGGGATTGTGGGAAGAAAGAAAGAAAGAAAGTGAAGCCACTCAGTTGTGTCCGACTCTTGAGACCCTGTGGACTGTAGCCCACCAGGCTCCTCTGTCCATGGTATTCGCCAGGCAAGAATATTGGAGTGGGTTGCCATTTCCTCCTCCAGGGGATCTTCCCGGCCCAGGGATCAAACCCAGGTCTCCCACACTGCAGGAGGTTTCTTTACCATCTAAGCCACCAGGGAAGCCAACATGGGAGGTGGGGAGAAGCGAAACTTCCCATTCAAGATGAGCAGGCATCTCCCAGGCCCAGGATCTTTCTCCGTGGAAGTCTTGGGGGGCCCAAACCCGGTTGTCTGCCCTGAGCTCCCCTTTGTTCCCGTCGCCCTGCTGTCCTTCCCTGGACTATGCTCATGCTGAGGGCTGTAGACCTGCCTTTATAAGGCCTCAGCACTGGCTCGTCCTGCTGTTCTGTGACTGGTGCCCAGTGCTTGTCCTACCCCGATAACTGCACCTGGCTGCTGTTGGCAACTCCCGCCATTGTGAAAGCCTTAATAAAAATGATCAGTTCGGTTCCATCGCTCAGTCGTGTCCGACTCTTTGTGATCCCATGGACTGCTGCACACCAGGCCTCCCTGTCCATCACCAACTCCCAGAGCTCGCTCAAACTCATGTCCACCGAGTCGGTGATGCCATCCAGCCATTTCATCCTCTGTCACCCCCTTCTCCTCCTGCCCCCAATCCTTCCCAGCATCAGAGTCTTTTCATATGAGTCAGCTCTTTGAATGAGGTGGCCAAAGTATTGGAGTTTCAGCTTCAGCATCAGTCCTTCCAGTAAACACCCAGGACTGATCTCCTTTAGGATGGACTGGTTGGATCTCCTTGCAGTCCAAGGGACTCTCAAGAGTCTTCTCCAACACCACAGTTCAAAAGCATCAATTCTTTGGCGCTCAGCTTTCTTTATAGTCCAGCTCTCACATCCATACATGACTACTGGAAAAACTATAGCCTTGACTAGATGGACCTTTGTTGGCAAAGTAATGTCTCTGCTTTTTAATATGCTGTCTAGGTGATAGACACTGTCGTAGAATACTTACCAACAACATCCCAGCAGCCGCTGGCAGCTTGGATAGCATTTTACTACATGCCAGGCCCTGGTTGAAGCCCTTCACATGTATTGACTCCTTTAATCCTCATGACACTCCAGCCACCTTGTACTATGATCATGCCCATTTTACAGATGAGAAAACTTCTAGGGACTTGGGCCCAGGTTCCTAACTCCGGAAACTGTGCCCTTGGCCACTTTGCTGAACAAATTTTTTTTTTTACATGCAGCCGGGTGGGCACCTCTGGCGTAGGGACCCTTCTAGTTTTTTACTTACTTGGACCTGGAGTAGGCAAGGAACTCGAGGACCATGAGGGGCCTGTGGCCAAAGGAAATCCCCCCCACCTGCGGCCAGGGGCCTGCTGTCGGATGTGGTTCAGGCCGGCCGTGCGGGGGAGGATGGGCCGGCCTCCTGCCCAGGGAGGGGTGGCTGCACGCCGCCCTTGCGGGCCAGCTGCAGGAAGGGGAAGCTCATGTGCCCTTTTCTGGCTGGGTCTGATTTTGTGGCATTCACTGTCTCCCTTATAAAGATTTAATTGCTCCATTGTACTGGGGCGTCGGGGCCTAAGTCATCTTTTACGACTGGTGAAAATCGGCTCAGCTGGACTTGGTCTCAGCTCATCCCAGTTTCCTTACCATTTTCAATCCGAGATCTGACTTTAACCTTATCTTTGTTCCGAGTCAAGTTCTGTTTTGTTTTGAAGCTCCACGAGCTGGGTTTAGTGAAGCAATGCTTCAGCCTTTTCCTCCCCCCCATCGCTCTACTTGGCTGACTCTGGCACTGAACATCTATTCAAAGGCCAGTAAACATACGAAAAACATCTGCAAAGGCCGTGATGGGGAGAGCAAACACCGTGACGGGGGTGAGGGCTGCACTCCATGGCCATGGGGTGGGACAGACAGCAGGAAAGGCGCCCTCCCGCCCACGAGCACTCCGGACAGACCCCCGTACCTCAGAAGTTAGCAGTGCGGACTTGCAAAGTCCCAAAGACAAGTTTCCAAATGAAAACGATAAAAAGCCTTGTCGCCTGAAAGGGAGTGAGGTACGAGCCACATAAATTACGCCGACGGGACTTCTGGAAAGCGGGAAGCGTGCTGAGGCGTCGCCCACTGTGGTGGAGAAACACGCCTCACCCGGTTGCCCTTACCGGGTCTGGGGTCTCCATATGGATGTTTCCCCGTGTTTCGAGTAAGTGCTTGCTGAACGCTCGGGTCTCAGAGTTTATGAAGAGGTTTGATTTATGAAGGGCTTGGCTTATGAAGAAAAGATGGTGATCATGTATGCAAACGGTCTGCTGAGGAATTAAATTTGGGGTTTTAGGAGTGAGCCTGCTTCTCCCAGCCTCCTTCCCCGCAGGGTGGTCCGCAGACGGGCGTTGCTGACCTGAGGGCATGGAGGGGACGGGGCAGGGAGCTTTACAGCCTCTTCTTGTGGGTCCACCCCACTCCCTTTGCTGTGAGCAGCGCGCATCCTCCTCTGTAGAGAGAAGATTGGGGTTCTAGCTGAAAATCAGAACTGGGCTTGAGGCCGGCTGTGAAGGAGACGAGGGGACCGCTGGTCCCCGAGAAACTGCCTTCTTGTAAAAAAAATTCTGATTTTTTGTCTGCACCACACGGCATGTGGGATCTTCCTTCCCCAACCAGGGATCGAACATAGTCCCCCTGGAGTGGGAATGCGGAGTCCTCACCGCTGGACTGCCGGAAGTCCTGAAAGTGCTTTCTTTATGGAGTTTATCGGTGAGCAGAAAGGGATATTCCCCTGCATTCTCCCATGGGCTTCCTCAACCACCGATTGGGAAAATGGGAGTTGATGATGTCAGAGGTCTCTTCAGATTTTGTGATTCAGAACTTTTATTATCCAAGTAAATGACTGTAGGGCTTTGTATCTCTAGTACATCTTTAGAATAAAATACTTTTTCGTGGCAAAGTCAGAAGGAGGCATGTGGTCCTCGGGTAGCGCTTCATTCCTTTGCAGGTTGGGAAGGTGGGATGGTGCGCTTTAAAGGGATTCTTTATCGCAAAAGCAGAGGGGCAAGGAAGAGAGTCTGGAAGGCGCATTTGGGGGAGACCCGGGACTGTGGAGCCCCGCGGACGCCGCCTTCGGGGGCTGGGCCTGTGGGCCTGGGCACAGGGCGGCCACGGAAGGGTCCAGGGCGCGAGGGTTGCGGAGCGCTGGGCTCGCCCGGGAACGCGGGTGGGTCCTGCCCGTCTGTCTCAGACTCAGTCAAAGCACCAGGAGAATTTGGGGTGCTGCCAGCGTGGCCTTGGGGGCCCTTCCCTTAGCCAAGTCCGCCTTCCTCACCACGCAGAGGCTCTTATGCTGCTTCGTGAGGCCGGACGCCATTACTTTGATGCAGTCGTCTTCCTCCCCTCTTACACTTGGTTTTACACGCTGGAGCCCTAAGTGTGTTTTCCCTGGGAAAACAGGGCTTCACAGTTGGCAGGACGGGGACAAGCTCAGCTCAGCCTTCTGCACAAGATGCCGTGAAACAGAAAAGGCTAACTGTGCCCGTCAGGTGTGTGTGTGTGTGTGTGTGTGTGTGTATAGGTGTGTGTGTGTGCGCATATGTGTGGGTGTGTATGTGTATATGTGTGTGTGTGTGCGTGCAAATGTGTGGGGGTGTACGTGTATAGGTGTGTGGGTGGGTATGTGTCTATGTATGGGTGTGTGTATGTGTGTGTATGTGTATAGGTGTGTGTGTGGGTGTGTGTAGGTGTATATGTGTAGGTGTATGTGCATGTAGGTGTGTAGTGTGTGTTGTGTGTGTGTGAGATAATTGTGGTGATCTTATGATTCTGAAATTTTTAGCATCCATAATTGATGTGGGGTGCTAAATTGCACCACTCATTAGATTGTACCAGTTATTAAAAAGAAGCGGATTACCATGTGCTTGTATTAAGCCAGGGAGGGGAAAAGGAAGACGGCCTTTCTTTCAAGGCCTTAGGTTTGAAACTGCATCAGATTTTTTTTCTGCTGTTTAGTCACATACTGTGTGCGCATGTATTTGTGTCTTTCTGAGTTGCCGGCCTCTGTTGGGGACATTTCTTCCCCCTGCTCAGGGACTGCCTTGATGAAAGCGCTCAGCAATCAGATGGATACAGATTGAACACATTCACAGGATTCCTTTCATTGTTCTGCCTTACATGTTTGTTTTCTGAACAGCAACAGTAAAAGAAGCCTTTCCTACCTCAGAGCGGCATCCTTGACTACTTGCCGCCCGTTATTTGTTTCAGCAGATTTCCAAGGTGACTGCTGAAATTCCCCAAATATTCCAAAGATAGACACGTCCTTCCCTGTGTTTGCTGGGACTCCTTCTTTTTCCATCTTGGGACTGTCTGGTTGAAAACCATCGCTCTCTCGTTGTTTTGTTCATCTTTAAAAATGTTTATAATAAATCACTGCAGTAGGAAGCAACTCGTGACTAATGGGGAGGCAGCTGGACTAGAAACCAGGGGCCTTGGATGTGGTCTTCTCAGAAGCTGCTTGTAAGTCACGAAACCGACGCCCGCTCCCTGGGTGCTCCGTGCTGTGCTCAGTCGTGCCCGACTCTGCGACCCTTTAGACTGTAGTCAGCCAGGCTCCTCTGTCGGTGGAATTTCCCGGGCAAGAATACTGAAATGGGTTGCCATTTCCTTCTCCAAAGGTCCCCGGACCTGTATAAAATAGGCTGACAAACTTTTTCTGTGAAGGGGAAGACACTAAGTAGTGAGGGTTTGGGGAGTCTCTCTCACAGCTATTCAGCTCTGCCCTTGTAGGGCTGCAAAATGCAAAAGCAGCCCCCCACAATATGTAAGAGAGCAATGACAATGTGCAGACCTGGCCACGTGCTGGACCTAACCTGTGGGCCATGAAACCTCTGGTTTCAGATATCCGTGTGACGAACATTGCTCTGTTTTTTTCTTATGGGTTTATAAGTTCAGTTCAGTTCAGTCAGCTTTTTGTATCAGGTGGTCAAAGTATTGGAACTTCAGCTTCAGCAGTTCTTCCAATGAACACCCAGGACTGATCTCCTTTAGGATGGACTGGTTGGGTCTCCTTGCAGTCCAAGGGACTCTCAAGAGTCTTCTCCAACACCACAGTTCAAAGGCATCTATTCTTCGGCGCTCAGCTTTTTTCATAGTCCAACTCTCACATCCATACCTGACTGCTGGAAAAACCATAGCCTTGACTAGACGGACCTTTATGGGCAAAGTAATGTTGACCACAGCCTTATCTAACTCAATGAAACTAAGCCATGCTGTGTAGGGCCACCCAAGACAGATGGGTCATGGTGAAGAATTCTGATAAAACATAGTCCACGGGAGAAGGGACTGGCAAACCACTTCAGTATTCTTGCCTTGAGAAGCCCATGAACAGTATGAAAAGGCAAAAAGATAGGACACTGGAAGATAGGTTTATGAGGGGAAGGTTAAATGTTGTAGTGAAAGCACTAGAGAAATTTAAGGGAGGGTTTTCTGTTTCTAGGTGAGATTGAGTAGTTTGGGGCAAACTAATGATCCCGACAACCAAAGAAAAGCCGTATGAAATACTTTTTAAAAATCATTCTGTTTAAGGCCTCTGAGAGGTGCTGAGACAGCGAGGCCTTGGCGGGGGAGGGTGCTGAGGAGGTAAAGACTGGGGTGCAGGGCCTGCTTGGGGGATTGGAGGATGCAGGCACAGAGGACGCAGGAGTCCTCCAGCTGAGAGCTGGGCCCTCAGAGAGGGGGACCAGCTTGCTCCAGATCAGGGCGCCGGGCCCTCCCGCACCTGCTCCGTCTGCTCAGCGCGAGGGGAGGACAGCCGTCTCCTGAGGAGGCACCCCCATCACAGGTCCCCTCAACTGTTAGTACGTGATGCTGGTATTAGTCAGAAGTTATTGTCATGCCATTGCAACTAAAAAAACAAGAGGAAGACAGATAATAGAGACAGACTCACAGGTGAACCATAATTAACTGATGTGTGATATAGTGGAAAAAGAAAAAAAGTTTACAAAAAACTATGATTCATACGCTCAAGAGAAAAAGTTTTAATGGAGAAAATAGGGGGAAAGATGGAAAACTTCATAAGAGAATTGGAACCTGTAAAGAACCGAGTGGAATCAGAGGATCAAACAAATCTATAAAGAATCTGTTTGTGGGAAAGTACCTGAAATAAAAGAACTGGACAGCATGCGGAATCACAGAAGATCAGATGTAGCGGAAGACAAGGAGGAGTGAACTGGGGAAAGATTAGTGGAAGCTATTCAAACTGAAGGGCAGAGAGTTAACAGTGGAACAAAGAGAAAAGAGACAAGTGGGTCACAATGAGAAAGTCTAAGGTATGTGTGACTGGAGTCTCGGGAGAAGATGGGGACAGGTGGGATAGAAGCAGTATTTGAAGAGATCATGGCTGAGAGTTTCCCCCACACTTGTGAGCCACATCAGCCCAGAGAGTCAAGAAGCTTTGCCAACTCCAAGCGTAATAAAGACAGAGCATAGAGTGCCGAATGGATGAAGATGCTATCAGAAGCACGCACCACGCTGGCGCTTTAGACTTCTGTTACCAGTGGGTGAGACCCATCACAGCAACGTGGATGGACCTAGAGACTGTCGTACTCAGCAAAGTAAGTCACAGAGAGGAAGACGCATATCATACGATACCATTCAACGTGGAATCTAAAATGTGACACAGAGGGACGTACCTGCAGATCAGAAACAGATTCACAGACGTGGAGAACAGATTCGTGTCTGCCAAGGGAGTGGGGAGGGATGGCTTGGGATTAACAGGTGCAGACTATTCTATGGAGAATGGACAGACAACAAGGTCCTACTGTAGAGCAGAGGGAAGTAGATTCAATATCCCGTGATAAACCATAATGGAAAAGAATATGAAAAATATGTACATGCATGTATATGTGTGTGTGTATATATATAAAGCTGAATCACATTGCTGGACGCTGGAAATTACCACAACATGGTAAATCAACTATACTTCAATAATTTTTTAAAATGTATTAGTTTTTAATTGAAGGGTAATTGCTTTACAATATTGTGCTGGTTTCTACCAAACATCCGCATGGAGCAGCCATAGGTTTTCTGTGATGTCCCCTCTCTCTTGAGCCTCCCTCCTACCTCCCTCCCCGTCCCACCCCTAGGTTGTTACTGAGCCCGGGCTGAGTTCCCTGGGTCGTACGTCAGACTCCCGTTGGCTGGCTGCTTCACGCGTGGTCGCGTATGATTCCACGTTACTCTCTCCACACGTGTTTTAAAAGGCAGGATGTGCCTGGAGCTGCACCGCGTGCGTCACACGCGTCCTCTCGTTTAGTCCTCGGACACCTCTCTAAGACACGTGCCGTTATTCCCACCTTCGTCCAGATGGAACCTCTCAGGTCCAGAGAGGTCAGCAGTTGCCAAGCCACCGTGCAGCTCGTGAGGCAGAGGCAGCATCGGATACAAGCCTTGGGGCTTTGGGGCCCCTCCCTGAACTGCTGCGAGTCAGTGGCTGGGCTTCTGGTCGGACTGCTGCTGGCAGCTGGCTTTTAGACCTTGGGCCCTGAAGTCCTGTGGCCCTGTGAGTTTTTATCAGGGAGAAAAAAAAACCATTCAAGCCTGGATTATTAGGATATGACATGCTGGGACTTCCCTGGTGGCCCAGGGGCTGTGACTCCACGCTCCTAGTGCAGGGAACCTGGGTTCGATCCCTGGTCAAGGAATGAAGATCTCACATGCTGTGCGGTGCCCTCAAGGGAAAAAAAAAAAAAAAAACCAGAGACAAGAGTGACCTGTTGATCTGCCAGGCGAGGGAGAGAATTCGCTTACACTGCTTACAGACAAGGCTGATGGGGGCTTACTGCGGCGCATTTTGGTATTTGCTGATGGTGGAGGCGTTCTGGAAGGAAAAACTACTTCTGGGTTCACTGGCCAAACCTGTACCGTCTGAGTAAATTTGAGGTAATGACTCAGATTATTGAGACCCTGCCTGCCAGATAATGGAGGAAAATGGGGTTATTCATTTGAAGTAGCTAGGTAATTGGGTCTGCCTCCCTTTGATAATGTAAACATGGTCATCGTGTATAATTGTGTAATTGCCTGACAGGGCCCTATTCTTTCTCTCGAGTCATCTGTTACTGCCTGTGGTCTGGCCCCTGGGTTATAGCACATGAGGTTATTACAGATAAACTCCAGTACTTAGCTTGGCTTTCCTAGTGAGACGTACATGCATGTATGTGCACATGTGTATATACAGGTGTGGAGTTGTGTGTATATTTTTAATTAAAAACGAAAATATAGAGGGGTATTTTAAAGTTTGATTATTGCTGATAATTCGTGTAAGAGTTTTAAAGTAGTGTTTGCCTCCAAGGCAAGCCACCTTCGCGTCTATTTGAGATTGACCCCTCTTTATAAGAGGATTTTCATTGACCCACCCCCACCCCCTACCAGAAAGTCTGTATTCGAATGTAGCAGAGATTATTCCTCGTCAAAGATGGTCAGAGGAAAATTAGGTTAGGTTTGTTAGCTGCAACCTGATCTTTACCTAACGAGGTCTGTGTTGTGGTTTTGATGTTGAAAGAAAAAGTGAAAGTAAGGTGTTCGTCGTCTGACTCTCTGCAATCCCATGGACTGTATCCTGCCAGGCTCCTCTGTCCATGGAATTCTCCAGGCCACAATTCGGGAGTGGGTTGCCATGCCCTCCTCCAGGGGGTCTTCCTGACCCAGGGATTGAACCCAGGTCTCCTGCATCACAGGCAGATCCTTGACTGTCTGAGCCACTGGGGAAGCCCTTTGCTGTTGAGGCACGCACGTTTCTCTGCATCCTTCCTGAGCCTGGCATTGGCCCCTGCCTCAGGGGCCTCTGTGGGCTTTTCCATCTCACTTTCCAGAATGACTGGTGTCTTCTGAGATCTCTCCATTTGACTCTGGGGCTGATCCTCCTTTGCCTGTCATTTCGTTTCAGAAGTCTGGCCAGTCGAGGGTAGGGGCTGCCTTATGAAGGATAAATTTCTGGAGGAGGGGGAGCAGGTGGAGAGGGAGTGAGTGGGTCACGTCACAGCTGCAGAGACACTGCTCAAAGGTTCTGACATCATCAGAGTCTAAAGGATTCTTCCTGGTTTTAGACCTTCCACTCTGAACTTTGGCTTGGAAAATGAGGTTCATGATTCACATCTCTTGTTTGCATCACAGGTCTCTGATATGATACTTCTTGCCATCTCTTGTTTGACCACTTCCAATTTGCCTTGATTCATGGACCTGACATTCCAGGTTCCTATGCAATATTGCTTTTTATAGCATCAGACCTTGCTTCTATCACCAGTCACATCCACAGCTGGGTATTCTTTTTGCTTTGACTCCATCCCTTCATTCTTTCTGGAGTTATTTCTCCACTGATCTCCAGTAGCATATTGGGTACCTACTGACCTGGGGAGTTCCTCTTTCAGTATCCTATCATTTTGCCTTTTCATACTGTTCATGGGGTTCTCAAGGTAAGAATACTGAAGTGGTTTGCCATTCCCTTCTCCAGTGGACCACATTCTGTCAGATCTCTCCACCATGACCCACCTGTCTTGGGCATGGCTTAGTTTCATTGAGTTAGACAAGGCTGTGGTCCTAGTGTGATTAGATTGACTAGTTTCCTGTGAGTATGGTTTCAGTGTGTCTGCCCTCTGATGCCCTCTTGCAACACCTACCGTCTTACTTGGGTTTCTCTTACCTTGGACACGGGGTATCTCTTCACGGCTGCTCCAGCAAAGCGCAGCCGCTGCTCCTTACCTTGGACTAGGGGTACTTCTATGCAGAGTACATCATGAGAAACGCTGGACTGGAAGAAGCACAAACTGGAATCAACATTGCCAGGAGAAATATCAATAACCTCAGATATGCAGATGACACCACCCTTATGGCAGAAAGTGAAGAGGAACTAAAAAGCCTCTTGATGAAAGTGAAAGTGGAGAGTGAAAAAGTTGGCTTAAAGCTCAACATTCAGAAAACGAAGATCATGGCATCCGGTCCTACCACTTCATGGGAAATAGATGGGGAAACAGTGGAAACAGTGTCAGACTTTATTTTTTTTTTTTTTAAGTGAAGCTAATGTTTTATTGAAATCGGTTGTCAAATCACAATTTATCCAAATGAACATAATGCTACATTGTTCTTAAAAGAGTGGGCACAAATATGGCACAGATAACAATCCAGCATCTATCAAAATACCATTTGTAAAGACTCTACTTATTTCGTGCTGTGTGTGAATGGGGATCCAGCATGTAAGGTTGACTCAAAAGCAGTCAATTCTTTTCTTGATACTGTGAAAACATTTCACTACTTTGCCTCAAAATGAAAGCACAAGCATCCGTCCAAACAACCGTAACAATTAGGAGAAAAGACTCCAACTTAATCTGCTCCTGAAAAAAACTTCCTTCCAACCTCCACCCGGGGGCTAGGAAGAAAAATTTCCCAGCAACAATGGGACATTCTGTATGTCTCCCCCACAACCCCCGCAAAAAAAAAAAAAAAAAAAACTTATTTTTAGCATACTATGCATAATAGGAAAGGGACCTATTTCAGAGTGATACTGAACATGTAACCTAATCCTTAGTGAATTTTAAAAGAGATGGAGCTTCTGATCAGGAATGTTATTTCTAGAGAGCTGTTTTCAAAGGCTGTAACTGAGGCAGCAGAAAGCTTCCCGAGACTTCACTGTGGCCGCATGCCCCGTCATATAATGTGTGATACAAAAGAATTGCACTACGCTGTACATTTCCTTAGACGTTAAGAAAAAAAAAAATATACAATAGATACAGAAGGAGGGTTACTTGAAACATACACATAAATACATAAAGAATGATACTCCAGTTTGAGAAGCAGACCCAAGAATTGCCAACTCCAGTTCCAGGCTAAGAATTGAGGACCTTGAATCAGAAACATTATATGGTACTGAGGGAAAATGTCAGTGTGGTCTTGACGAGAGGAAATGTTATCTGGCTGTAGCTCCCGATGAAGCCTCAGGATTGTCAGGGGTTCTCGGGAAATGAGCAGTTGACACGTCTGTTCCTCGGTTTCCAAAGTTCTGAAAGACTGGTCTCGTCAGCAGCATTCGATTTCTTCCCCTGCTTGTCTTCACATTCTGGTCTTGCAAGTACACAAGTGTAAGTGATGTTTTAGGATTCCGTGGCTCCAAAATCACTGCAGATGGTGACTGCAGCCATGAAATTAAAAGATGCTTACTCCTTGGAAGGAAAGTTATGACCAACCTAGATAGCATATTCGAAAGCAGAGACATTACTTTGCCAACAAAGGTCCATCTAGTCAAGGCGATGGTTTTTCCTGTGGTCATGTATGTATGTGAGAGTTGGACTGTGAAGAAGGCTGAGCACCAAAGAATTGATGCTTTTGAACTGTGGTGTTGGAGAAGACTCTTGAGAGTCCCTTGGACTGCAAGGAGATCCAATCAGTCCATTCTGAAGGAGATCAGCCCTGGGATTTCTTTGGAAGGAATGATGGTAAAGCTGAAACTCCAGTACTTTGGCCACCTCATGCGAAGAGTTGACTCATTGGGTAAGACTCTGATGCTGGGAGGGATTGGGGGCAGGAGGAGAAGGGGGTGACAGAGGATGAGATGGCTGGATGGCATCACTGACTCGATGGACGTGAGTCTGAGTGAACTCCGGGAGTTGGTGATGGACAGGGAGGCCTGGCGTGCTGCGATTCATGGGGTTGCAAAGAGTCGGACATGACTGAACAACTGAACTGATATGATACTTCTACCTTAGCAAAAAAGGAGAAAACTAGGAAGAAAATGTCAGTTAAGGCGAAATATTCCCCACCCCACCTCTGATTGAAATGTGTGGCTCTGGTCCTGGCTGTTGGTGTGGGTGGTTGACCCCGCTGATCTGAATATTCTGTTTCCTGCTTCGATTTGCTTGCTCAGGTGTGGTCAGGCATTAAGAGGGCTTTTCAGACAAAATGGGCTCAGCACATTCTGACATGATGCCCACCTGGGCTCCCTGAGGCCTTCCCTCTGGGCTGTGGGTTTATTTATAACATGATGGGCCTTGGGTGAAGGAGAAAGGAGGAGATTGTTTCTAGAAAACCAAATATGGTTACTTAAATCTCCCTATGTGCAACTCACCACTAGCCTCCAATAAACCTGCAAATATCAAAATGCACATAATAAAAAAAAATCACATTGCGAAAAGGGAATTGAGACAGTTTTGGTGTTTCACTGGGTGAGAAGATTCCGCATGATTTCTCCCCCCTGCAGTGTATTATTCTGCATCGCACGTGTGCTCAGGCGTAGCCCACTCTTTGAGACCCCATGGACTATACTCTGTCAGGCTTGCCTCTCTGTCCATGGGATTTCCCAGCAAGAATCCTGGAGCGGGTTGCCATTTCCTCCTCCAGGGGGTCTTCCTGACCCAGGGATGGAACCTCGGTCTCCTGCATTGGCAGGTGGATTCTTCACCACTGAGCCACCTGGAATCCCAGTGTACATTTTGCATACTACTACCTGATTGTGTCTAATATTCATGTGGGTCTGGATCACTGTTCAGAAAAATTCAAACCAAAGCTATGTCCACATGCATTGTTGAAATCAGCCAATCACCTGAAAAATTCATGCTTTCAAAAGCATCTTTGTTTGGTTATCTGAGAAGAAAATATCACATTTAATTTTCTTAGTTTTTTGTTTTAGTCTGCAAATGTCAAACAGCTCCAAGTTATAGAAACAAAAAAGATAAACATAATGTATATAAATATGAGAGTTTACTTTTTCTAACATTTAAACAAATAGTCATGGTCAAGATTCTATAATAACATGTTCATCTTTGATCTTTTTCTATATCATGATGACACTGACTAGGTCCTTAAAGATATGAGTGATAGCTAGTTAAGCAAGTGTATTCTAGTAAAACTAGAATTTTTAAGAAAATTTTGAGTGTAGATTTGAGTTTGGTTTTTAGTTTTCAGTCTTTTGACATATGGGAAATGAAAAATTGTCTTTCACTAAGGCAAAGGACTTTTCATGTCTGAGTTTAGATATCTGAAATACTTTGTGAACATTACTTAGTCCTTTTTGGTTCTGTTAAGACTAATTTCATTCAGCAAAAACCAGGGTGTACTGGTTTGTAACTTTAGAGAATTCCTGAAGCCGGGTATCATATTTTTAATTTACTCTTCAGGTTTTTATACTTTCAATCTGGTAGAAAAAAAGATAACAGGCTCTTTATGTGTATAAGATAAGAGTAACTATAGCTTGAGACACTCTTCAAAAGGGGCTGAAGTTTATGGAAAGTGGCTGTGGTTTTGAGAATTATTTTGACTTCTTTGTGCTTTGTGTTTGCTTTGTATGCATTTGAGTTTTTAGTTGCTGAAATTTGGCATCTATATAAGAGGCTGTTACTGTGCTGGGAGGGATTGGGGGCAGGAGAAGAAGGGGACAACAGAGGATGAGATGGCTGGAAGGCATCACCGACTCAATGGACGTGAGTCTGAGTGAACTCCGGGAGTTGGTGATGGACGGGGAGGCCTGGCGTGCTGTGATTCATGGGGTTGCAAAGAGTCGGACATGACTGAGCGACTGAACTGAACTGACCTGTGTGTGTAAATAGAACGTGTGGGTCGAATGCTTGCCATTGTGGATGGTGAAAGGACAGTTTATGATTTACAAAGACGGAAAAGCTCAATAAAGATCTATATTGAAGATCTGGTGCAATAGAAAGCTATAGATACACAGGCTTCATGCAAATGAACAGAATCAATGACATGAGGAGAAAATTGACTTCTCTGGTAGGAAGATGTTTTCCAAATGTCAGCAAGGACAATGTTGTTGCCTTTCCTCTGCCCTCAGGAGGCTAAGGACTCTTCTACCTGAGGCCCCAGGACCCAGCCTGAGCTTAACTGGACCATGGTGGTACCACAGACATGCTCTCCTGATCCATTTCTAGCCTGCTGGACTGCATTGGCTAGACACCTTGTCTGGTTTCGTTGTATCTCCTAGGCACCTAGTACAAACCAGACACAGAATAAAGTGCTCAGTTCAGTTCAGTTCCGTCCCCCAGTCGTGTCCAACTCTTTGCAGCACGCCAGGCCTCCCTGTCCATCACCAACTCCCGGAGCTTACACAAACTCATGTCTATTGAATCAGTGATGCCATCCAACCATCTCATCCTCTGTCATCCCCTTCTCCTCCTGCCTTCAATCTTTCCCAGCATCAGGCTCTTTTCCAGTGAGTCAGTTCCTCTCATCAGGTGGCCAAAGTATTGGAGTTTCAGCTTCAGCATCAGTCCTTCCAGTGAACACCCAGGACTGATCTCCTTTAGGATGGACTGGTTGGATCTCCTTGCAGTCCAAGGGACTCTCAAGAGTCTTCTCCAACACCACAGTTCAAAAGCATCAATTCTTTGGCACTCAGCTTTCTTCACAGTCCAACTCTCACATCCATACATGACTACTGGAAAAACAATAGCCTTGACTAGATGGACCTTTCTTGGCAAAGTAATGTCTCTGCTTTTTAACATGCTGTCCAGATTGGTCATAACTTTTCTTCCAAGGAGCAAGCGTCTTTTAATTTCATGGCTGCAGTCACCATCTGCAGTGATTTTGGAGCCCCCCCAAATAAAGTCTGTCACTGTTTCCACTGTTTCCCCAACTATTTGCCATGAACTGATGGGACCAGATGCCATGATCTTAGTTTTCTGAATGTTGAGCTTTAACTCTCCTCTTTCACTTTCATCAAGAGGCTCTTTAGTTCCTTTTCACTTTCTGCCATAAGAGTGGTGTCATCTGCATATCTGAGGTTATTGATATTTCTCTTGGCAATGTTGATTCCAGCTTGTGCTTCCTCCAGCCCAGCATTTCTCATGATGTACTCTGCATAGAAGTTAAATGAGCAGGGTGACAATATACAGCCTTGATGTACCTCTTTCCCTATTTGGAACCAGTCTGTTGTTCCATGTCCAGTTCTAACTGTTGCTTCCTAACCTGCATACAGATTTCTCAGGAGGCAGGTCAGGTGGTCTGGTATTCCCATCTCTTGAAGAATTTTCCACAGTTTGCTGTGATCCACACAATCAAAGGCTTTGGCATAGTCAATAAAGCAGAAGTAGATGTTTTTCTGGAACTCTCTTGCTTTTTTGATGATTCAAAAAATGTTGGCAGTTTGATCTCTGGTTCCTCTGCTTTTTCTAAATCCAGCTTGAACATCTGGACGTTTATGGTTCATGTATTGCTGAAGCCTGGCTTGGAGAATTTTGAGCATTACTTTGCTAGTGTGTAAGATGAGTGCAGTTGTGCGGTAGTTTGAGCATTCTTTGGCATTGCCCTTCTTTGGGCCTGGAATGAAAAACTGACCTTTTCCAGTCCTGTGGCCACTGCTGAATTTTCCAGATTTGCTGGCATATTGAGTGCAGCACTTTCACAGCATCACCTTTTAGGATTTGAAATAGCTCAACTGGAATTCCTGGAAGAGGAAATAGCAACCCACTCCAGTATTCTTGCCTAGAGAATCCCGTGGACAGAGGAGCCTGGTGGGCTGCTGTCATAGGGTCTCACAGAGTTGGACACAACTGAAGTGACTTAGCGTGCATGCTTGCATTGGAGAAGGAAATGGCAACCCACTCCAGTATTCTTGCCTGGAGAATCCCAGGGACAGGGGAGCCTGGTGGGCTGCCATCTATGGGGTCACATAGAGTTGGACACGACTGAAGCAACTTAGCAGCAGCAGCAGCAGCAACTGGAAATCCATGACCTCCACTAGCTTTGTTCATAGTGATGCTTCCTAAGGCCGCCTTGACTTCACATTCCAGGATGTCTGGCTCTAGGTGAGCGATTACACCATCGTGATTATCTGGGTCATGAAGATCTTTTTTGTACAGTTCTTCTGTGTATTCTTGCCACCTCTCCTTAATATCTTCTGCTTCTGTTAGGTCCATACCATTTCTGTCCTTTATCGAGACCATCTTTGCATGAAACGTTCCCTTGGTATTTCTGATTTTCTTGAAGAGATCTCTAGTCTTTCCCATTCTATTGTAGGTGCTCAATAAATGTCTATTAAATTAATATGTCTTAATGGCAAAAAAAATCTTTTTGTAAGGATCATTTATATATTCATCTTATTCCCCACCTCACAATGACCGTTGTAGTTAAATTTTTGTTTCAGATAGCATTCTCCATTTTCGCTTAGAGGAACTGAAACAAAAAATGGAAATTTTATTATTTAAAATTCACAGAATTCAACAAGTTGTTTGGTAAGTTTGTGATGCTTATACTTCTGAAGTTTGAGCTTAAAACTGTGTTGAGACATTTGGGGTACCTTGTATATTGTCAAAGAAGGTACCCTAACAGCTGATGTTTATTAAGTACTTACTATGTCTTAGGTGGCTAACCCTCTTGGTTTCTATAAAGATCCTGACGGGTAAATACTGTTATTGTCCTTTTTATATCTGGGGAGGCAAAAGCACTGATAGGGTAAGTAACTCGCCCACCGCCAGCCGGCACGTGGCCGAGCCAGGATTCGAACCCGGGATATCTGTCGAGGCTGCACCTCTGACCCTAAGGCTGCCTCTGGGAATGACTGGCTTGAAGGAGGTATTTGTTGATGGATCGCATGTACCCTGGCAGGCCCGTCCCTTACTGAAGACATTGCATAGCCCTGTGTAGAAGTGGCAAGTCGTCTGTATCAGCAGAGGCCATAAATCAAACGTGGTGAGCTGTAGGAGACTCAAGAGCCCGTTTTCTTGTCATCGAAAATTGCACGCATACTTTCTGAAGTTCTCCTAGAGCTGGCATGTTGGCTTGTAAACATTCATGGACGCGTTGAACACAGCGGGCGTTTGGATTTTATGGCGGAAGTGACTCTGGAAGCGGTTGTCATCTCTGCGTCAGCCGGAGCCCAGCAGCTCCGAGTGTGGTCCCCGGGAGTCCTGGAGGACAGAGCTGTTTTCAAAATAATACTGAGACCTCTCTTACCTTTTTTTCCCACTCTTTTACGAGCCCCTGGTGGGATTTTCCACAGGTTACGTGATGTATGATAACATCATCACTAGTTAATGTGTGCTCAGATACCCTTGTTTTTGAATTTTTCTAATATTATAAATATCACTAGATATAATTCATATAAACAAAAACTCTTTGGGACTCTCCCAGAATTAAATTTTTTTTTTTTTTGGCTATGCTGGGTTTGCTCTGTGGTGCGTGGGTGTCTTTAGTTGCATTGCATGGGTTTAGCTGCCCTGCCGCGTGTGGGAGATTTTAGTTCCCTGACCAGGGACCAAACCTGGGTCCCCTGCATTGGAAGGTAAATTCTTAAGCACTGGACCACCTGGGAAGTCCCTCCCAGAAATTTTAAGACTGAAAAAATGATTCCTTTTTTCTTAGAGTTCTCAGTGGAGGGTGGTTATTGTTTTTTGTAATAAACGTATTCCAAATCTGAGTCTGCAATCCTTTTCAGGGTGTTAGCAGTTCGGCAAAATGAGATTTGTCTTCGGAAGACAAAACCATTCTTCCCTTTTGAGTTGCTTGCATCTTTAGAAGAATCCCTAAGCCCTGAGCAACGTATTTCCTAAAAGAAAGGGTGTTCTTTCTCCCTTGGTTCTCTGATGATTGGGTCCTCTTTCTAACTTGCAGCGTGCCCGACCCTCGTTACTGTGATTGTTAACAAGGCAGCCTGCTGAGCGCCAGAACCCATTTTTCTGTGTGATCGAAACTAAGCGGCATCCCTCCTTCCTGACCTCTCCTCCACTCCACTTGGAGGCTTTGAGAATTAGCTGCTCGTAGATTAAGTGCCCTTAATCAGTTCATCTTACATTACAACGTGAAGTTTCTCTCCTGTTCTGCAGAGGGCTTGATTTTCATTTGATATCTGTGATCATAAGAATAGTAAGTGGATTCCGAGGAAATTTCATGACGAGGAATAATAATGCAGAGACGGGGTGGAGATTGTGGGGATGTGGAGCTAATTGATTAGTTTAGAATCTTCTAATTTCCATGAGGAGTGGAGGAGCCCAATTTGTCTTTCTTCTCCTTGGCATGGCATTCTCACAGATTGTCTGATGTTTCATTAGCATCTCGACACCACAGCTGATGTCTAATTCTGTTGAGTAGGAATATCCATTGTGTTTTTGCCATGTGCATTTATTACTTCATGATTAGATTATTTGGACTCGATTAGCTGATTGTCTGAGAGCTGGGGAGTGAACTCAGAGGGGAGAAGACCTCTTGGGGTCCTAAATTTTCAGTGTCACTGGTCTTTTGAACACAGTGGACAGCTCCTGCCCCGGTGCTAACAGACTGGACTTTGGGGGCCATAAATGCCTGGTGTGAATGCCCTCTCCTAATGAAACTTTTGGGCAGAATGCTCCCTTCCTCAGAATTTTCCTCGTCCTGACGTGTGGTCAGCTTCATTGTTTCCTGTCCATCATCCCTGGTTCCTCGCCTGGTTCCAGGGTTAATTTGCACGCTTGTCATCCTGGGGTTTTTATTTTCCTGCCCCTGACCTGTGTATGGAGACTCTTTCCGGTGGATTTGAAAACCACTAGCTTCTAGTGTGAGGACCTTCACACCCGCACGCAGAGCTCAGGCGACCAAATGGTGTTCGTTTGCCAAATAAGCCTCTTTGGCGTCCCCCGCCCCCTAAAAATAACATCACTCCTGCAAGTGAGAGTCGCAGGAAGTCATCACAGGGCAAGTTCGCCTCACGGCCCCTCCGCAGCCGAGCAAACCTGGGTGACCAAACGGAGCCAAACCAAACCAAGCCACAGGGGTGGCTCCCGTGGACGCTTCTGCGCCTGCTCCCCAAGCCTGGTGGTACCCGGTCCCCGCCTGGGGGCTCCATCACTCGCCCAGACCAGGTGGTCCTGGAGGCAGGACTGTGCCCAGCAGCCTTGGTTTGTCAGGCAGTCTTGCCTCATCCCTGGAGGCCCAGGGTCTCGGGAGGAGGCGTGCTGCAGAGGAAGAGGCGGTTTCACCCATCTGTCCTTCGCAGTGATGGACTCTGTGCTCGCTGGGTCCTGATTCATCATGTTTGTCTGCTGAGTACTTGTTGAGTTCTGGTTATTAGCTGGGCAGAGGAGAGCCGGTTGCAGAGGGACCAAATGGGCAAGATGAGGTCCCGGCCGCTCTCAGAGACGCCCTAGAAGCTGCGGGTGCTCCAGGTGGTGTCTGGAGGGAGACAGCCATGGGGGAGGCTGAGGAAGCGTCTTCTAGAAAGAGCCGTGAGGGCCCGGAGGATTCTCAGGGGCAGACAGGGAACTGGGGAGGGGAAGGGCGGGAAGCAGGGCCTTGTCCGCCTGCATGGATTCGCGTTCTGCCACCGCATAGACATCACCCATCGACCAGGAGCTGTTTCCTGTGAGCTCAGTCTTGGCCCCACAGTCCTTTCCAGAACACGACTCCTGAAGCCTCATAAAGAATCCTTCTCGAGCAGAGGGAGCCAGGGAAGCCAGTGGCCTAAGCTGTTGAGATGCAGCTCTGACCCGGTGCTTGGGGTGGGACCTGGGGATCTACCCCACCCCCGGGGGCGATTCTGCTGGGGAATAGGCCTTGACCACCCAGGAGGCAGTGTCCCTGATGGCTTAGCTGGTAAAGAAGTTGCCTGCAATGTGGGAGACCTGGGTTCGATCCCTGGGTCAGGAAGATCTCCTGGAGAAGGGATAGGCTACCCACTCCAGGATTCTTGAGCTTCCTTGGTGGCTCAGCTGGTAAGGAATTTGCCCACAATGCAGGAGGCCTGGGTTCGATCCCTGGGCTGGGAAGATCCCCTGGAGAAGGGAAAGGCTACCCACTCCAGTATTCTGGTCTGGGAGAATTCCACAGACAGTCCACGGGGTTGCGAAGAGTTGGACTCGACTGAGCGACTTTCACTTCCACGCTTGTACTCAGGACTACCTTCCTGGAAGGTTCAGTGTACCGTAAACTGTGCACACTTTACTTTTGTTTATATGCAAAGCGGAGTGAAATTCTAGGCTTCAATAATTAGAGCCAGGCTTTTCCTCTACCAAGAATGTCCAATAGTATAGACGACCTTATCTGCAGAACAGAAATAGAGACACAGACAGAGGAGAATCGTAGGAACACCAAAGCGGGAGTAGCGGTGCGGGGAGTTGGGAGGCGGGGAGTGACATGCACACACTCCTGTGTACAGACCAGGTCAGTAACCAGAACCCACTGTAGGGCTCAGGGAGCTCTCCTCCGTGCTCTGTGGTGACCTAAATGGGAAGGAGACCCCCAAAAAGAGGGGATGTATGTGCACATATAACTTATACACTTTCCTGTGTAGCAGAAACCAGCACAACATTGTAAAGCAACTATACTCCAATAAAAATTAAATAGAAATAAATTTTTATCAATGTATATTTTTGAGGTACAAAAGAATAAAGCACATACTCCAGGTTATTCTATTATTTAAAAAAAAATAAGACTGTCCAGTAGGATTTTCAAAAATTGTGTGGCGATCAGGAGAGTTCTTAGTGTCTACCCTGTGCATTGGAGCCATCCTGCTGGCCCCCGAAGTGGTGATGAGTCCCCCACCCCTGTGATAACTGATAGTACCCCCGTCTCCATAATGTTCCCTTGGAGACAACCATCCCTCCTGAGAACCGCTGGACCGAAGCGTGGGGCTGGGGGTTTGGGGCACTGTGCCAGCCTGTGCTTTACCCGGATTGTTAGTGTAGGCAGTGTAGGTGGAGGGCAGCCTGGAGGCAGCCTGGAGGTCAGGAAAGCTGAGGTGGGGCCGTGCAGAGGAGGGAGCCTCATAACGGAGGGTTCACAGGAGGCTTGGCAGGGGACGGCGGCCGGCTGGATGCAGGGAAGAGTTAGAGGCCGAGGCAGCTGCCGTGTCATTTCCGGTTTCGGGCCGTATCTCCCTTGGCTGTGATGTTGCAAACCGTGCGGAGGCGCAGGACGCAGGGCAGGCGCGGGGGTCGTGAACGGGTTTGTTTTGAACATGGTGAGTTTCCATCCCCCGTGGGGTTTGCCAGGGGGATTTTTCAGAACCAGCTTCAGGTGGAGACTTAGGAGTGTGGCCACGTGGAATCGTCAGGAAGGTAAGGGTGCTTGCAGCCACAGCACGGATGCGGCTTGCTTCGGCTGTGTAATTCCTCCTGGCCGGCTGGGGGCGGGCGTCACGGGGACACGGGCAGCGGTGGCCCTGCAGGTATTGGAGACCTTGACTCTGCTGTAACTCTCTCCTGGAGAAGGAAATGGCAACCCACTCCAGTATTCTTGCCTGGAGAATCGCATGGACGGAGGAGCCTGGTGGGCTACGGTCCACGGGGTCGCAAAGAGTCGGACACGACTGATGGGGCCCTGGGGGGAGAAACCTCAGTTTCCCCTTTTGCAAAACCAGTCTTTTAGAGTTAGAACTCTAAAGTTCCAAAAGCATGTGTGTTTTATGAATTGTCAAGAAAGATATTTTATTAGGCATTATTAACACAAGGAATCTGCAATCTAAAGTTGAATAGAGTTGACCTGATAGATAAGAAAGGTTATCTCAGTAGCTTTAGGAGAAAGAGGGCTCCTGGATGTCTAATTCATCCTCCTACGGGGCTCTGGACCCTGCTCAGACACACTCTCCTCCTGGCCCTCAGCGCACGTGTGCTGAACTGTTCTGGGGGCCAAGCACTGCCTGGCACCATAGTGGAAACCCAGTTCAAAGCACTCACTTATCTTAGGGGTTAGTCGTGCCACTTTAACTATAAATGGAGTTTTATATGAGCCCAGGCTTTGGATTTAGAAAGGATGCACGTAAGCCAGAAGCCTCAAAGTTCTAGAAGTTTGGATCACATATGCTTTTAAAACTTCTATGTAAAAAACAGACAAACAAAATTGCAGTACAAGCCCACCTCAGAGATACTGCAGTTCAGTTCCAGACACCACAGTAAAGCGAGGGTCGGAGTAAAGCAAGTCACACAAATGCTTTGTTTTCCCAGTGTGTACAAAAGTTATGATTACACTGTACTGCTGCTGCTGCCGCTGCCAAGTCGCTTCAGTCGTGTCTGACTCTGTGAGACCCCATAGACGGCGGCCCACCAGGCTCCCCAGTCCCTGGGATTCTCCAGGCAAGAACACTGGAGTGGGTTGCCATTTCCTTCTCCAACGCATGAAAGTGAAAAGTGAAAGTGAAGTCGCTCAGTCGTGTCCGACTCCTAGCGACCCCATGGACTGCAGCCTACCAGTCTCCTCCATCCATGGGATTTTCCAGGCAAGAGTACTGGAGTGGGGTGCCATCGCCTTCTCCGTTATACTATACTATAGTCTGTTAATTGTGCAAAAAGCATTATATTTAAAAACAATATACATTTCTTTTCTTTTTTTTATTTATTTTTTTTAAATTTTATTTTATTTTTAAACTTTACAATATTGTATTAGTTTTGCCAAATATCAAAATGAATCTGCCACAGGTATACCTGTGTTCCCCATCCTGAACCCTCCTGCCTCCTCCCTCCCCATACCCTCCCTCTGGATCATCCCAGTGCACCAGCCCCAAGCATCCAGTATCGTGCATCGAACCTGGACTGGCGACTCGTTTCATTCATGATATTATACATGTTTCAATGCCATTCTCCCAAATCTCCCCACCCTCTCCCTCTCCCACAGAGTCCATAAGACTGATCTATACATCAGTGTCTCTTTTGCTGTCTCGTACACAGGGTTATTGTTACCATCTTTCTAAATTCCATATATATGCGTTAGTATACTGTATTGGTGTTTTTCTTTCTGGCTTACTTCACTCTGTATAATAGGTTCCAGTTTCATCCACCTCATTAGAACTGATTCAAATGTATTCTTTTTAATGGCTGAGTAATACTCCATTGTGTATATGTACCACACCTTTCTTATCCATTCATCTGCTGATGGATATCTAGGTTGCTTCCATGTCCTGGCTATTATAAACAGTGCTGCGATGAACATTGGGGTACACGTGTCTCTTTCAATTTTGGTTTCCTCAGTGTGTATGCCCAGCAGTTGGATTGCTGGATCATAAGGCAGTTCTATATCCAGTTTTTTAAGGAATCTCCAACACTGTTCTCCATAGTGGCTGTACTAGTTTGCATTCCCACCAACAGTGTAAGAGAGTTCCCTTTTCTCCACACCCTCTCCAGCATTTATTGCTTGTAGACTTTTGGATCGCAGCCATTCTGACTGGGGTGAAATGGTACCTCATAGTGGTTTTGATTTGCATTTCTCTGATAATGAGTGATGTTGAGCATTTTTTCATGTGTTTGTTAGCCATCTGTATGTCTTCTTTGGAGAAATGTCTATTTAGTTCTTTGGCCCATTTTTTGATTGGGTCATTTATTTTTCTGGAGTTGAGCTGTAGGAGTTGCTTGTATATTTTTGAGATTAGTTGTTTGTCAGTTGCTTCATTTGCTATTATTTTCTTAATTAAAAAGTACTTTATTGCTGAGAATCCCCTGGCGGTACAGTGGTTAAGACTTAAAGTTTTCACTGCCATAGGCCCTGGTTAGATCCCTGGTTGGGGAACTAAGATCCTGCAAGCTGCAAAACGCAGCGAAAACAAAACAAGACAAAAAAACAAACTTTATTGCCAAAAAAGGGCTAACTATTGTCTGACAAGACGGCGTTGCCACAAACCTTCAATTTGTGACAAGTGTAGAGTCTGTGAAGCATAGTGAAATGAGCTATGCCCAGATGCATATCAGACAAAGGACCAGTATCCATCTTAGAAAGCAGAGACCTTTGCCAACTAAGGTCCATCTAGTCAAAGCTATGGTTTTCCCAGTAGTCATGTACAGATGTGAGAGGTTGGATCATAAAGAAGGCTGAGTGCTGAAGAATTGATGCTTTCGAATTGGTGCTGAAGACTCTTGAGAGTTGCTTGGACTGCAAGGAGAATAAACCAGTCCATCCTAAAGAAATCAACCCTGAATATTCATTGGAAGGACTAATGCTGAAGCTGAAGCTCCAGTACTTTGGCCACCTGATGTGAAGAGCTGACTCATTGGAAAAGACCCTGATGTTGGGAAAGATTGAAGGTGGGAGGAGAAGGGGGCGACAGAGGATGAGATGGTTAGATAGAGATTCAGTGGACATGGATTTGAGCAAACTCTGGGAGATAGTGGAAGAAAGAGGAGCCTGGTATGTTACAGTCCATGGGGTCACAAAGAGTCAGATACAACTTAGCAACTGAATAAGAACAACAACCCATCATAGACAAAATCTTACTGCAAATCAGTAAGAAAAAGATAAGCTGAGCTATAGAAAACTGGGCAGCAGGATTGTTAACTGAAGAGTCAGACATATGTAATTGTACATTATATATAAAGATTCTAAGCTTACTATCAACTAGAGAAACTCAGAAGAAAACAGCGTGATCAGTTTTCACCTACCGCATGAGCGACATGAGGAGATAGGCATAGGCTGGACTGTGAATGGTCAGACTGATGCCTAGGGCAATTTGGGGACTCCTATCAAATCTTGAGCCTGTAAAGATATTTGAACATGGGTGTTTGGGAACGTGTTAATAATGACACAAGGAGAGTAGAGGTGAATGAAGAAACGTTGTTCCAGAGCCACCTGTCCTGTCCCCCCCAGTACCTGGGGGTGCTCAAACCAGATACGGGTCAAACTCTTTGTGGAAGTCCACCAAGGCGCCTGTCACTTCCTGGCCGTGACCTTTGCCCTGTGCCCCCGCCTTCTGCACTGTGGGCAGGAGTCCAGGGACATGGAGAAGGTCAGCAGTGTGTTATTTGCATTTCCTCACCTGAATCAGTTCTCAGTCTATAAATGTCTTTGAACTGTGGAAATTTAACTTTGCAAACTGGATTTGCTTTTAAACAGTTGCTTTATTTTTGCTTGCCATACCCCGAAATGAGGCAAGTCTGGTTTCTAATGGTTATTTATAAGCACTAGGTAGCTATTCTTATTTTTCTGGTTCCCAAATTGTCGATTTCCTGGCTCTGAACGTGGTGCACACATCCAGGCGGTACTTTTTTTTTCCCCCCATCGTGATTACCCTGCCAAATTCATGGAAGAAATCAACGTTGCATTTCAAGGAAAGGCTTTGTTGTGCTCAGCCTTTCAAGGAAAACCCTGATCCAAGCAGTTGGCTATTGGTGGATCAGAAACAAACTCCGGAGCCTGGGAAGGGAGGCCACAGTTGTGCAGAAGCAAGGAGACGGTGCCCGTCGGTTTCTGGGAGTCTTTTGTTCTGATCGGCTGTGCCAGCTACACTTCTGTGGTGTAGTGGAAGGAGCCGTGGTGTGTAGTCCAGGGGCCTCGGAGACTCTTGATTCTGCTGCCAGCTGTGTCTGCAGCCCGTTGTTTAATACCGTGGGGGCACGATGTTACGGTCTGTAAAATGAGGGGTGGCTTGGGCGGTTAGAGAAACTGCAGAGTGTCGAGGTTAAAGGCTTTGGCTCTGAATGCCTGAGTGAATCTGAGGCCACCACTTACCAGCGGTACCACCTTGGGAAAGTTACTCAGCCTCTCCGATCCAGAGTCTTCTCATTTTTAAAGTGGAGATGGTAATACTGCATCTCTCATTAAGGAGGATTCGTGTAAAACACAGGAGACGATGTCTGGCATGAAATGTATGTTCAGAGGAAGTGGGTATCATTGTTACCATCGTTGTTAGAGGAAGTGAGTATTATTGTTACCGTCCTTGTTAGCGTTATTTCTGAAATCACTTCTGTCATTGTCTCGTCATCATCATCGTCTTTAAGGACTCTTTCAGCTAAAAAAATCCTTTGCAACTGTTCTCAGAAAAGCAGGTTAAAAGTAGTGTGAAAAGTAGAGGGAAAGGATGTCAGTGCTGCGGAAGGACAGGCCGCAGGCTGGCCAGATGGCAGCTGACTTGTCCGCAGCCTGACTTGAGCTGAGCTCCTCACTCACAGCTGTCGCTCTCCGCGGGGTATTTTCTGTTCCCTGTCTTACTGAATGGTTTGGCCACTCCCTCATTGTGACTGTTGAGACCATAATTGGTCAGTAAATCAAGAGCCTTGGTTTGTCCAGGGACTCATCTTTCACGTGTGTGTATACGCTGCTGTTGCTTAGTCGCTGCTGTGTCCGACTCTTTGGCGACGCCATGGACTGGAGCCCTCCCCTGCCCATAGGATTTTCCAGGCAGGAACACAGGAGCGGGTGGCCGCACCGTCCTCCGGGGGCTCTTCCTTCTCCTGCATTGGTAGACAGTTCTGTACCACTAGCACCACCATGAAGTTGCCCTAATTGCCCAGACCACAGTTCCCTTTGCTTTACAGACCGTTCCATGGTGTCTTCAGGGATCTGGCTGTGGACACAGAGCTAGCAGCAGAATCAGGACTGTCAAAGACGCCTGGGCTGCATACACACCACGGGTCTTTCCACCGAACCATCCAAGTGCATCCTTGGTCACTAGCCCACCCGTCTCTGCCTTCGCCAGCTTGGAGATGCCACCAGCCTTCCCCCCTGTAATTCAGTTCCAGGTTCCTGCTCTCTTTCTGCCTCCATTGTTTAGAGTTAAGACCTTGATCTGTAGTGATAACAAAGTACTAACGATACTCCCTTCTTACTGGGGTGTGGGAACTGGACATCATGAAGTTCTCATCCCACCCCAAAGGAGCCAGACAGGGAAGCCCAGGAAGGGAGCTGGCTCCGTTAAATAGGAGTGTGACCGCAGCGACGTGTTAAGTGCGTGAGGCAGAATTCACGTTTGTGCAATGTAACATAAATCACCCAGAAAAATCCAATCCAGGGCACTTCCACAGACTTAACAAAACAAACTGGAGGGTCTATTGATGTTTCTGACGTGAATAATCTCAGCCGGGATGCTGGCTGGCTGGCGGCCTCCGAGGCTATTTAAAGTTTTGCAAGAGCAGTGCTGCTCTGCAGGCGAGATGCTCAGTTTGAGGATCGCTGCCTGGCGGGGTGAGACTCAGGAGGATGTTTGGGGCTGCAGACAGGGTAGGGGCCAAAAAAGGTTGTGAACCCACTTGCTCCAGAGAGGTAAACACCTGAGGAGCTGGTGTGATGGTGTTACTAGGAATTCTCCAAGAGCGGATATTTAAGGGCTCAGGGACCAAACATCAGGTGTGAGGGCTTCCCTGACAGCTCAGTTGGTGAAGAATGCTTCTGCAATGCAGGAGACCCTGGATCGATTCCTGGGTTGGGAAGATCCGCTGGAGAAGGGATAGGCTACCCACTCCAGCATTCTGGGGCTTCCCTTGTGGCTCAGCTGGTAAAGAATCTGCCTGCAATACAGGAGACCTGGGTTCAATCCCTGAGTTGGGACGATCCCCTGGAGAAAAGGAAAGGCTGCCCACTCCAGTGTTCTGGCCTGGAGAATTCCACGGAATCGCAGAGTCGGACATGGCTGAGCTACTTTCACTATCAGATGTGAAAACTGTAAGAAGTTTTGCTTTTCCCCTCCAATTTGGAGTGGTGACAACGAGTAAGAAGAAAAGATTTAATGTACTTGAAGGTAGATGACTCACTGATCCCACACGTACATATTTCAGCAGCTTTGCCCCATTTCTGCGTGTTACAGGTTTATTTTTGGAAGAGAAGTGTCTGTACTGATGCTTGTGGCTAAAGGATGCTTAGTCAGGAGCTAAATTGGCAGCTTAATAAAAGCAGAGAAGGGATCATGTTTTTTTGTTTTTGTTTTTTTTTTTTTTACTGAAATCAGCTTAAATAATTTAAAACAAAAGGTTCTAGAACAAATCTATCCAATAGAAATATCATGTGAGCCATGGATCTAATTTAAAATAAAAGTAGAGGAGGGATAATGTTTTTTGGATTGAAATAAGTTTAAAATAAAAAATTTAAGTAACTAAATTTAAAACAAAAGGTTCTAGAACAGACCTTGTCTGATAGAAATGTAAGATGAGCCATGAATCTATTTTAAAATTTTCTAGTAGCGACATTAAAAATAATTAAAACAGGTAAATCAATTGTAATATCATCGGCTTAACATGTGATCAGTAAAACACTCCGAAATATTTTACATTCTTCTTTTTTCCACAAAGTCTTTGAAATCGTGTGTATTTCTCACACTCCCAGCGTATCTCAGTTCACACCAGCTGCACGTCAAGTGAAAAAGGGAAGCAGCAAGGAAGGGAAGGAACGTTAGAAAAAACTTTCAGATGCGTTATGAGCACTTAGATGCCTGTCAGGGCCTCACTGGCAGTCTCAAAGGCCACGCTTCCTGGTGGTCCATTTCAGTAAATATCGTTGGCTGAATCAGAGGAGTCCTTTTCCTGCCTGGTTAATATCCATCTTTCTCTTCTCGTGCAGACTGTCATTGATAGATGGCATCTTTCTGGGTGAAAACACGGTTTTTTTTTTTACCATGTTTCTTCTTTGTTCTATTACTTGTTCTATATCCGTTACCCATTATTCTACTTAATCTCATTCTCAGGCTTTTCCGCTCTTCCACTGAAATGCGTGAGAAGGCAGCTGGGAAGGATTTTATATGCGTGTGTAGACCCAGACAGCATCAGGGACCCCCTTTTTCAGTAGTGGGAACCAAAATGCCTCCTAAAATCAGTCTCCTGAGGCATCATTGACCGCCCCCAGTCCATGTCTTACATGGCAAAAAATGAACCAGAGATTGCTGAGGACAATTTTGCATGCAAATTGGTGAGTGGAGCCCATGTATACGATTTTCTATTTCCATGCACCAATTTGGGAGTTTGCACATGAACGCGGTAATTGTTCATGCAAAGCTGAAAATGCAGGTGTGAAGCCTTTTTTAGAGCTTGAGAGCTGTCTGGTCCTATCCTCATTTGAGTGCTGTTGAATCTTTTGTGATGTCATACACATAATTTTATTTATTAAATGCATTCACAATATGTGGAACTTTTGGTAAGTCTTGCAAATGGCTCATTGACTGTGTCACTGAATACGTGTCTCCACTACAGCAGGGAGAGGGGGCCCACTGGTCTGCATCGCTGGTGTGTCTGGGAACCATGCCTTTGAAACCACGAGTGGGCTTCCTTTGAGGGTAGACGTGGTACTAAGCCTGCAGAGAATGGGATTTATTCTGTTATAAACTATTCTTTCTTTCATGATTGAAGTACTGACATCCTATTTTTTTCAAATTTTGGTAACGTGAATGTGAACTTGCTCGTTCGTGTCTGACTCTTTGCGACCCCATGGACTGTAGCCCGCCTGGCTCCTCAGTCCATGGGATTCTCCAGGCAAGAATACTGGAGTGGGTTGCCGTTTCCTTCTCCAGGGGATCTTCCCGACCCCTGGATTGAACCCAGGTCTCCCACGTTGCAGGCAGACACTTCACCGTCTGAGCCCCAGGGAAGTTTGGGTAACGCACACACATAACATAAAACTTAGGCCTTTCTTGTATTTTTCAGCGTGCAGTACAGCGGCCTTAAGTACATTCAAATTGTTGGGCAACTGTCACCACCATCCATCTTCCTCCACTGAAATCCTATATCTATTAAACACCAGTTCCCCATCTTCCCTTCCCCAAACCCTGGAAAGCATCATTTACTGCCTGTCTCTATGAATCCGACTGTTCCAGGAATGACTCTACAACTTTATTTGTGGAGTGACTGAATTTTAGACATTTCTGTACGGAGAGCCTGTTGTTCTGGCCCCATTTGTAGGAAAGTTCGCCATTAGCGTATTGATTTTTTTTTATCTTTTGCCCTGTGGCATGTGGGATCTTAGTTCCCCAACCAGGGATCAGACGCACGTCCCCTGTACTGGAAGTGTGAAGCCTTAACCACTGGACCACCAGGGAGGTCCCTAACTGTCATAAACTCTTAAAACTGGTCTGTGTGCATGGTGAATTTTTATGCTTTTTGACAGTTTCCATAGTGTATTATTTTATATTATTATATTCTGAAATGTAAGGGGAAAAAAAACTCTCCTAAGTAAAGACTTTATTGACATATTAATGTAAAACCCTGTTATAGAGTGGAGGCCCATTATGGTAATGACTCAGGATAAAAAGAAATAGTAATACGCTCTTCTGTCCCATGTAAATGCCAAACTGAAGTGCACTTACGCCCTCGGGGCGCTGTGGGTTTTGGGAAATTTCTTTTCCCCCCATTTTATACTGCTTGTGGTTAAGATGCTTAGTCTTGGGGCCGTCTTCCGGCCACGTCTGCAAAGTGAAATTCTTGCTTTCTTCCTTTGCTTCTGTTGTCGCCTCAACCTTTGATTCTTTTCCAGTGGCGGATTTTCATGTTTGGGAATTCCTGTGAGTCAGAGCAGCTGGTTTTTCCTCCTTGCTGCTCTTGTATCTCCTGCTCCTGCCGGAGGGGGCAGAGGAAGCAGGGCTGGGGGGATGGAGGCGCGGTCCTCTCTGCTTGGGTGGCTGAGGGCAGGGTTGAGGGGCAGCCGCAGCTGGCACCGTTGGTTAGGAGAAGGTTTCCTGGAGAGGCCTGGCGGTGATGGTTATGCAGCAGTGTTAGTGTGCTTAGAACTGTTGAAATGTATGCTGAGATATGGTTACAATGGTAAGTTTTTATGTATACTTTACCATGATGGAGAAAATAATAAACTCCCTCTGGGTCTTACCCTAGGTGATGGTTTTCGAGGACTCATCACGGGTTCTGTCATCGAGCTTGTGGTGGTTCAGTCCATCAGCCGTGTCCGACTCTTTGGGATCCTGTGAGCTGCAGCACGCCAGGTCTCCCGGAGTTTGCTCAAACTCATGTCCTCTTGGTATCATCTTGGCTAATTTACTTGGAGCCCAGACTGTGCCGCACCTCCGAGTTTACCCCCCCGAGTGGCTGCAGGTGGCCGTTTGCATTGGCCTTCCTTTGGCAGAAAAAGTTCTAGTGTGGTCATGACGTGGGTGGTGGCCGTATCGGTCAATGGAGGAATTCTTCATTTAGCGGTGATTGTTAATGAGCCTTCTCCAGGCACTCGGGGTTGGCCAGCTTGTTGGCGAACAAACCCAGCCTGGAGTCTTGCCTGGCAGAACTTATTTATTGGGAAGGACAGAAAAAGATTAAATGAATAATTTGTATAATTAAAAGCAGTGATAAATGTTAAGCAAATGATTAATAAGTAATGATAAAAGCAGTGTCATCTAGCTCGTACGTGAGCTCCATATATAAGTTTACATTTTCCAGTAGCCACATGTAAAACAGGTAGAAACAGGTGAGATGCACTTCAATACATTTTATTTAATCCTCATATATTCCAAATATTGTCATTTCAGTGTGTTAGCAATAAAAAAAAAAAAAAAACTTCTTAGCCTAGGTATCTTGCATTCTTATTTCCATGCTAAGTCATTGAAATCTCACGTACACTTTACACGTGTGGCACACTCAACTCAGACCAGCCACATTTTCAGCCTTGAAGCTTTTATGTGCTGATTACTTTTATACCAGGTCTTGAGACTTTTATCGTAGAAATCCATATAGGGTCTCATTTACATTCTAAATAGTTTCATTTCCATATTGTTTGTACATATTCATTAGAGGCTGGTCTTTGATGCAATCAGTTTATTGTAGTCTCAGAATCAAAAGAGAACTTCCAGGAGTGTCAGCTAGAGAGCTGTCACGCTCAATTAGGAAAAAGGGCATAAAATACTGATAATCAGGTTCCCTTCTGACTCACGCTAAGCTGTTTTTGGGTCTGGTGTGAATGAGTTTGGTTAAAAGTTTGAAGACTTGGTAATCCTTTGTGTCTTCTCTATAAAGAGTACATTTAAGCATGTGAAATATTTTATTAATACTCTGGGTTCAGTTTCTAGCTGGTTGCTTTTAATATTTGAGTACCCCACTGTGAAATCTGAGCTTCACGGTGCCTGGTATTGTTTTGTTTTTAATTATTTATTTTATGTTAGAGTGTAGGCGATTAACACTGTTTAGGTGGACAGCAAAGGGACTCAGCCATACATATACATGTATCCATTCTCCCGCAAACTCCCCTCCCACCCAGGCTGCTCCGCGGTCTGTGGGATCCTCCCGGACCAGGGGTCGAGCCCATGTCTCCTGCACGGGGGATTCATAGCCACTGTGGACTGGCGACCCCCATCTCAGGACTCATTTGATGAGCATGGGTTGTTTCGTCAGTTATTGCTGGCTGACCTGTAGAATCCTGGGTTCGTGGAAGCTGGAAGAAGTGCTTTTAGTCCTACTGAGATTTCCCTCTTGAGTTTATCTGTGATGCAGTTAAGGTGTTAAGAATTGTGTTTTATGAAAGCAGGTTGCTGATTGCCTGGGGGCAGGGGAGAGAGGAATGCTGAATAAGCGCTTAATGGATTTGCAGTTGCCTCATTTCAGAACTAGAGACAGGTGAGGGTCGTATAACATTGTCAGTCAGTTCAGTTCAGTTCAGTCGCTCAGTCGTGTCCAACTCTGCGACCCCATGAATCGCAGCACGCCAGGCCTCCCTGTCCGTCACCAACTCCCGGAGTTCACCCAAACTCACGTCCATCGAGTCGGTGATGCCATCCAGCCATCTCATCCTCTGCCATCCCCTTCTCCTCCTGCCCCCAATCCGTCCCAGCATCAAGAGTCTTTTCCAGTGAGTCAACTTTTCACATGAGGTGGCCAGAGTACTGGAGTTTCAGCTTCAGCATAATTCCTTCCAAAGAACATTGTAAATGTATTTAAATGCCCCTGACTGACTCACTTTAAATGATTGACTTTATGTTAAGTGAATTTCAGTCCAATTAACAGAATATAAAAGAATACATAGTGTTTTAATGGTGTGGTCTCTTGAGTCTGGATGTGTGTGTTTTTCTTTCTGTTTTGTTTTGTTTCAGAAACATGAATTTGTTGATAAAAAGTTGACAAAAATTTGAATTTGAAGACCCTAAGATGGAAGTTTTATGCCCCAGATTTAGAAATGATACCAAAGACATGGGCTGCAAACCTTATTTTAAAGCTCAAATTCCTTTTTTTCACTTATACAGTGAAAAACCCCACATCGAGCAATGATTGACTTTTGTGTTTTGCTGAACTGCATCTACGGCAAAGCCAGGCAGATTGAGGTTATAGAAATGGTGGCCTTCAAGGGACTTAGAGGGAAAAAAGGATTTGGTTGAACAGTATCGTTATCAGCTTCACCTGAGCGGGCGTGACCCCCGGGAGACGGTGTCTGTCTCTCGTGTTGGGCTCCTGGTGTTGACAGATCCGCTACTGGATGTAAGTAGAAAAGCAGGGTCGGACTGTGAGCAATCGGGCTAAAGCAGAAACGATTGCTGGGCACGAACATGGGGGCTGTTGCAGCTGGGCGTGGCTGGCCTGCTGCAGGGACGTGGGTGAGATGTGAGGTCACTGGTCGTCGTGCATGAGCTTTCTTTCTGGTGTGGAAGCTGGTGTGTGTGTGTGCGGTAAGTTGCTTCAGTCTGGTCCGACTCTGCGACCCATGGACTGTAGCCCGCCAGGCTCCTCTGTCCATGGGATTCTCCAGGCCAGAACACTGGAGTGGGTGGCCGTCCTCCTCCAGGGGATCTTTCCTTCCCCATAAGGAAATTTGAAGCAGCAGCAACATCACTTTGGCTCCTCTGCAGATGTCTGAAAGGCCTCATTTCCAGGGAGTCAACGGGGCTGCAGAATGTTTTTGTTAAACAAACATAGTCATAGCAAAAGCAATCTACTTTATCCCAGGAGTGTTAAGAAATATGTGGTTTTGTGGATTACGCTTTTCCCCCTGTTTCATTCCTTTCTTTAAAAAAAAAAAATAAAACCTCCAGGAATAATGGTTTATTTATTCATACGGAATTATTTTCTAAACACTGAAGAGCAAAACACTTATTTCAAAAGACCTTTGGACTCTCATGTTACCTGAAATACCTTTCCAGCAGTGCTTTCTGCGTGTTGATTTTTTTTAAAAAGCCTGTTATTGGTAATTGAATGAGGACAAAGCAAAGATTTCCAAGGGATTTGAAATGTAGTTATGTGGTCCTAACCTCTTTGTTCATATCTCCATCAGTATAGAAAAGGGAGGAACTGGGGATTAACATATACACACTACTACATATAAAATAGCTTACCAACAAGGACCTCCTATATAGCACAGGGAAGTATACTCAATACTTTGTAATAACCTATAAGAGAAAAGTGAAGTCGCTCAGTCGTGTCCGACTCTTTGCGACCCCATGGACTGTAGCCTGCCAGGCTCCTCCATCCATGGGATTTTCCAGGCAAGAGTACTTGAATGTAAGAGGAAAGAATATGAAAAAGAATGTGTGTGTGTGTGTGTGTGTGTGTGTGTGTGGGTATGTATATATCGGCATTGCCTTGCTGTACAGCCAACACTAACACGACATTGTAGATCAGCTAACTCTGATCTTCAAAAGTGTGACATACACACACGATGGACTATTATGCAGCCTTCAAAAAGAAAGCAGTCCTGATACATGCTGCAGCATGGGTGAACTTTGACGAAACTGTGCTAAACAAGATAAGTCAATCACAAAAGGACAACTGTCATATGATTTCACTGTACTAGGCACCTGCAGTAGTCAGGTAAGCAAGAGACAGGAAGCAAGCAGAGGCCTGCTTCCAGTGCCTGTGGGTGTAACCTTGCAGACGTGGATGCGTCGTGATGACGGGAGAGGGCACCGAGGAAGCACGTCAGCGCCCGACTGGCGGTCGCCCCTCGGCAGTGTCACCGTCTGGGATGAGAAGGAGGCGGGGGGCGTCTGTCCTCCCACACTTATGGAATGCCCCAGCCAGACTCTGCAGCCCACCGGGTGAGTCGTGTCCTGACTGTGTGACCCCGTGGCCTGTAGCTCACCAGGCTCCTCTATCCATGGGATTCTCCAGGCAGGAATACTGGAGTGGGCAGCCATCTCCCTCTCCAGGAGATCTTCCCAACCCAGGGATTGAACCTGGGTCTCCTGCATTGTAGGAGCCACCAGGGAGCCCATGTGGGGTTGAAATGAAGTGGGACTGACTTGGCAAAGCTGAGGATTAGGAGAGTTTCTATGAGGGTCAAGAACTGTGAGTTTTTGGGGGTAAGAATTAGAAGTTCTGGCACCACTGGGCCCCCCGAGCCCCTCAGTAATAATCTGACTGGGAGGAGAGGGTGCCGCTCTCCTGGTGAGGTGGGGCTTCCACCTCCTTGTCCATCCCTGGCTCTCTGTCTTGCTTACCCTATCCATCGGACCCTGGGGCCTCAAATCCTGGCCTTGCGGTCTGTCCCAGGCCCAGTACAGGTCACAGGATGAGACCCAGCCTCTGCTCGGGCTGGAGAACTGGGGCTTTGCACGGCGGCGGGACGAGTACCCACTTGGGATGGAGGTGGCTCCCAGAGCATGGGACCCCGGCTTGCATTCCGAGCACTGTTGGTGAAGTTTGTGAGACAGGACAGTTGAGAAAGTGGAGAGGAAAGTGTGACCTTCGAGTGGGTGCCGAGCCCTAGCCTGGAGAGTCACGCTGGCCAAGACAGTCCAATCGGGCTCTCTCCTTCAGCAGTGTGGTTTTTGAATAAGTGCGTCCTTGTATGTTGGGCTGTGCTGAGTCTCCGTGGCTGTGCGTGGGCCTCCTCCAGGGGTGGCGAGCAGGGCTCCTCTGGAGTTGTGATGCGTGGCTTCTGGTTGCGTGACTCGGTGTGTTGCAGAGCCGGCTCTGGGGTGCTTGGGTTTCAGTGGTCGCAGCTCCCAGGCTGGAGGGCGCAGGCTCGGTAGTTGGGGCATGCGGGCCTAGTTGCTCCGAGGCGTGGGGGATCTTCCCAGAGCAGGGATGGAACCCGTGTCCCCTGCATGGGCCCGTGGACCCTTAGCCAGCAGCCAGTGGGGAAGCCCTTCAGCGGGGAGTCTCGTCCGGCCACGCCAGCGACAGGTTCTTTCCCCCGCCTTTCCGTCTCTCCACCAGCCTGCCTGCCGTGTGATTGTTGCTTCTTTTGACTCTGGTTGGGAGGACCCTTTCAGTTCACGCTGGAAATATTTATTCTATTCTCCGATGTCCTTTTCTAGTTAGAAACTTATACCTTAGTCTCCAGATCGAAATATTAACATTGTCGCATTTGAAAGTTGGATGCTCCTTTGGAATGGCCTGTCAGGGGTCTTCGCTTTCAAAAGAAGGGACCCAAGAGACAGGGTGGGAATTACATGAATCACCCAAGGTTATGTAATTTGTAAACAAAATCAGGCAAATATTACAAAACAAAAATAGTGGAGAGGTTATTCTGATGGGAGGGGTGGGGAAAATAGACCAAGAGGCCACTTTGGTATGTTCCAAACACGTAAGTCATTCTTTCGTTTGTTTTCCCAGTAATAATATTGGGGAATTGGTCACTTTACAAGAACAGGGCTTTTTTTTTTTTTAAGGTTAAGGTTCAAAAAGAAACATGGAATTAAGGCCTTTAATCATATTTACCATAGGGACCTTTTTTTTTTAATTGCCATAAGATGGTTGAGATTCATTTTTATTTGTTTTTTTAACCATGAAGATCAACTTACTTTGACAGCACACATACCAAAAATTAAAGCCATAAAATCCCTTGAGTTTTGACAGGAAATGCATCTTTAGATTTGGAGATAAAAATTTTAAAGATGTTATGTTTTATTCAGGAAGCGTTTAGCTGTAACGTGGTTGATTGACTAATATTTTTAGTGCCCTGACTGGCGGGGTGGAGGTGAAGGCGTGCGGGGGGTTGGGGAGGTTCAGGGCTGATCTGTCCTCGGCGTCTGCGGCCAGCCGGGCCCCGGGGCCAGCTCTCGGTCCTCAGTGTCTGCGGCCAGCCGGGCCCCGGCTCTCGGTCCACCACTCCCCGCGCCACCAGGCTCGGCCATTTGGAGCCTCATCGATTACACATGCGTCATCCCGTGTGATTCCTACATCAACTCTGTGATGGAAGTAATCTCCGTTTTATGTGCAGAAACTGACCATTCACATGTCTGGGGTTGAGGCCAGTCAGGAGCGTAGCTGATCCTAGAATCCCAAGGCTTCTAAATGCATTGACTAAAAAAAAAAAAAAAAAAAAAGCATTGACTGCTTTTATTTTATTGTTTTAATTATAGGATGATGTGTAAGAGGAAACACATACAAATGATCAAAATTTTGGTACAGGCTTATTTTATCATTGCAGAAAGAGTCTAAGATACTTGAAACATTTATCAAATACCAACCTGTAGAGACTTACTTGAAGGTCTCATCTTTGATGACTCACAGATGCTCTTTATGTACAGTTTCATCAAAGAGGAGGGTGGTCTCCATGCTGTATGGTATTTTTAGGTTTGATGGATATTATAAAATTACCCTCCAGAAAGGTGGCTCAGAAGGTAAAGAATCTGCCTGCAATGTAGGAGACCCTGGTTCGATTCCTGGGTTGGGAAGATCCCTTTGGAGGAGGGAATGGCAACCCACTCCAGTGTTCTTGCCTGGAGGATCCCATGGACGGAGGAGCCTGGCGGGCTACTGTGCATGGGGTCGCAGAGAGTCCAACATGACTTCTTCCAAGGTGCTGCCCTCCAGGAAGGCTTACTCCTGCCAAAAGTCCATTCAGGTTTTTAAATGAAACGCCCAGTGTCTGTGCCACACACACACTTCAGTTGCTTCGTCATCTGACAGCGGGGGAGACCCGCCCCTGGTTCCTTTTACACAGGCCCACTCCCGTTGTTTGCAGGGCCCCAGACAAGAGTGCAAGAGATGCTGGACTGGTCTGGCACTCGGGTGAGGCAAGCGAGGCAACATGTTTTAAAAAGAGGAGATCTGGAGCAGTACCGTGTCGAGCTGTACTGGAGCTTGAGGCAAAAGGAAAATCGATAACACTGATCCTATCTTTATTAACATTTCTGATAGTGCGTTCATTGTGGACTTCGGGTATTCATTTTCACTTTTAGCATATTGCATTCAACATTGATTTGTCCTGGTTGCTGCGTTTTGGTGCCCCTTGAATTTTGCACCTGCAGCAGTGTCTCCTCACCTGCTCTCTGCTAGTTTCTATGCTGCCCTGTGCCTGGGGTGCCCGGGGATTGGGGAGGGGGTCTGTGCAGGGCCCACGGTGGGCCTGGGGCTTCCAGGGCAGGGACCACCAGGGTCTCGGCTGTGCGGGGTTGGAGCGTGGGTCAAGGTGGGTGTGTGCCCTTAGATCCGAAGGTCCCCTGCCCAGTGGAGGAAGACCAAAGGAAACTATCTAGAAAATTACTCCTGTTGTTCAGTAACTGAGTCGTGTCTGACTCTTTGCAACCCCATGGACTGCAGCACACCAGGCTCCTCTGTCCTACACTATCTCCTGGAGTTTGCTCAAATTCACGTCCGCTGAGTCGGTGATGCCTTCCAACCATCTCATCCTCTGCTGCCCCCTTCTCCTTTTGCCTTCAGTCTTTCCCAGCGTCAGTGTCTTTTCCAGTGAGTCAACTCTTCGCATCAGGTGGGCAAAGTATTGGACTTAGGCTTTAATCTCCTGGAGGGGTTGTGAATACATGGGAAAAAAAGTGAAAGTGTTAGTCACTCAGTGAGCCCAGCTCTTTGCAACCCCTGAGTCACTGAGTTAGGGACTCAGTCGTATCCAGCTCTTTGCAACCCCATGGACTGTAGCCCACCAGGCTTCTGTGTCCATGAATTTTCCAAGCAAAAATACTGGAGTGGGTAGCCATCCCCTTCTCCAGGAGATCTTCCCAACCCAGGGATGGAAGCCAGGCCTCCTGCATTGCAGGAGGATTCCTCACCGTCTGAGCCACCAGGGAAGATGTATATGGCTCCAGTTCTGATGCAGTAGGTCTGGGGTGGTGCCCGAGAGTCTCCGTTTGTAGTGACTCTGCTGCTGCCCAGAGGGGCAGGCGTAGAGGAAGCCTGCTCCGAAGCCAGGCTCCAGGGCAGCAGCACCCCTGGCCTGCTGCGTTTCTGTGCCTGGGAGTACGCTCTTTCCAGACTTACATTCAAGTTTTGTTTTGTTCTGTTTTTTTGTAAATCTGACACCTTATCTAGAACTACTCTTAAAGGGAAACATTGCATGCTTTCCAGCTTTCTCCATCAGCCTTATCTTTGTCAGTGTTATCATGGCAATTTCTCCAGGATGCTGGTCATTTGCTTTAGAATAAAACACTGCTATAGATTTTCTTTTCGTATAAATTTTGTGTGTGATGTGTGGAATGAGAGTTATAGTGTCTGACTTTAAGTACATTCTTAAGTACCCTTAGATTGCATCTTTAGCTTGTTTTTAAAGTAACACATTATTTTTTTAAATACATAAAATTTTTAAATAATATTTTTATTTATAAAGAAGAAAATTAAAATGTCTCCTAAGCTCCACCCAAACGATTACTGTTGACGGTAATAGTGTTGAAAGTACATAATAAAGTAAAATCTACCTTTCCACCCTCCGCTCCCTTCTCCAGTCTCTCCAATATCGATGTTTTTGTGATTTCTTCCAGAAAAGAGAATTTCGCTCGTGTCTCTCTCTCTTCCATTTTCTTTATATGTTAGTATCCTGTGATGAGTACTGCTAGACCCCCTGACTCTTAACTTAGTCGTGGGTCTCAGACACGTTTTCATAAGCGTGTAATCCTCTTAACGGTTCATAGGATTCATCACTGGGGTGTCCCAGTGTTGAGCTTGCCCTACAGTGAGGAGCCCTTCGCCTCTTGGTGTTGGCAGTAATCCCGTGGTGAGCATCTTTGCGCATGTATCTTGAGACACATCTGTGTGTCCAGCGTAGGCATAATACCCAGTGGTGAGGCTGTTGGATGCAGGGTGAATGCACTTTTAAGACTGAAGGCAAACACCACACGACCCTCTGCAAAGGTTCTCCCCTGTCAGCCACGACGAGCGAGACTGTTGCCCCAACGTTCTTGCCCACGATGAGTATCATAGAAGTAAAAGGAGAAAAGAATCTATTCAAATAGCAATAAAATATAAAATAACTAGGAAGAGATTCATAAGTGTGCAGTAGCTATGTGAAAAAAATTATAATATGCATCTGAGGGACCCCAAAAAGTCTTGAATAAATGAAAGTCATGCCATGTTCTTGGGTGGAAACTTGTGGCACGATGAAAATATCCATTCTCGGGGTGTTGACATTCTTAACTTTCTCTAAAGTATTGTTTGGCTTCAATTTCCAATTCCTATGGATTAAAAAGAAAATCAGATAGTCTGAGGGGAGAGTGATAAGTTAGGAATTGGAGACTAATATATCAAACTACTATCAACAGGGACCTACTGTGCAGTACAGGGAACCATATTCAGGATCTTGTAATAACCTATAATGAAACAGAATTTGAAAAAGAATAGATATATTGAGATATGTATAACTGAATCACTTTTCTGTACACCTGAAACTAACACAATATTGTAAATTAACTATATTTCAATTAAAAATGAGTAAAAAGAAGAAAATCCATTCTCAGCTATAATGTGAACATGATCTGATAAAAATAGCAACAAGATTTTTTTGAGGGGTAATTTAATGAACTTATTTTAAAGACCACTCAGAAAAACAAATAAACAGAAAGATTCAGAAGATAGGAAGATAGGAAGATTCAGAAAATAGCATGACCAGATTTTAAAACATAATATAAACACTTTAAAACCTGTATAATATTTATATGCATAACATGAGTTTTGCCATGAAGAATTTTTTTTTAAATAAGTTGAATCTGTCAATCTTGCCTTCAGTAGCTTCTAAGTTTAGATCATAGAACAAACCTGTGTTATAAAACAATTCTCTGCTGAATTCCTATAGCAATATTTCATTTTTTACACGTGAATCTTGGTTCATTGGGAATTTATGAAATGTGAATTCAACACTTCCCATCCACCCCCAGTTTGTCCACTTTTTCTCACTGATTTGAGATGTGGTCTTTATCATGTATTGTATTCCTAAGTATATTTAAGTTTATACCTGTGATCCATTAGATTAGACCTATAGATCCATAGATTCTAATGCGGGTTTGTGCTATAATCTAGACTTAGAAGTTACTGAAGGTGAGATTGACAAGTTCAACTTCATTTAAAAAACATTTTTCATGGAAAACTCATGTTATGCAAAGTCAAAAGACAAACGAATTGAGAGGTATTTGCATTATCACAAATAAGAACTGGATTTCCTAATATATGAAGAATTACAAACCAACAGATCAATAACCCAGTTGACAACTAGGCAAAAATTATGAATTAACAGAAAAGACAACATAAATAGCATTTAAACTTGAAATGTTTAATATGAAAAAAGTACAAATTACATAACAAGAGAACTATGAATTACCACCTCCTAGGAATCATCTTTTCACTGTGACAGTAGCCAGGGCGTGGGGAAAAGAAGTGGGCCTCCCAGGTGGCACCAGTGGTCAGGGACCCACCTGCCGAAGCAGGAGACGCAGGAGACGCGGGTCTGCTCCCTGGGTGGGGAAGATCCCCTGGAGGAGGGCGTGGCAACCCACTCCAGTGTTCTTGCCTGGAGAATCCCACGGACAGAGGAGCCTGGCGGGTTACAGCCCTTGGGGTCACAAAGAGTCAGACACGACTGAGTGACTGAGCACAGTTGATAAAAACGGATATAAAATTGGGTTATAAACAGTATTCTACCGTTTGTGTAAAAAGTGAGAAATGTAAACATATTTACTTGTGTACAAATTTAGCAATTGTTAACATGTGTACAAAAAAGTGGGTAGTATTGATTGCCCAAAGGGAAAAAGACTAAGACATGGGGGATGGGGCAGGAATGTACACTTTTCACTCCAATCTGTTAACTTGTGAATGTTGTCTGCCCTTCTCCAAAAGATTTTAAAATCATTCAGTAGGCGAAAAACATTTATTTATTGTGATATGCAGAACTCTAATCGAGTTAATTTGAGTGTCCTTTCAAATAGTGATTACCTTTTTATGCTTTTTAGACAGTTACCTGTTCATCTATTTTGCCCATTTTTCTTTTCTTTCTTTTTTTTATTGTTTGTTTTGCAAACTAAGGAAATAACCCCTTTGTCCTAAGTGGCTTATCAGTGTTGGTCCAGTTTGTCTTGGACTTTGTTTTGCTGCTGCTTTTTGCTGCACAGCAGTTTAGATTTGTGTGCAGCTGTCATCGTCTCCTGATCCTCCTCCTCCTTCTTTTCCTTCCCTCTTATCTTTTGAGGGGGTGGAAGTGATTTTTCCAGTGTGATCTCTGGGAAGTTTGGCCCTAGATTCAGTTCAGTTCAGTTCAGTTCAGCCTCTCAGTCGTGTCTGACTCTTTGCGACCCCATGGACTGCAGCATGCCAGGCCTCCCTGTCCATCACTAAGTCCATCCTGGAGTTTACTCACACTCATGTCCGTTGAGTCGGTGATGCCATCCAGCCATCTCATCCTCTGTCGTCCCCTTCTCCTCCTGCCCTCAGTCTTTCCCAGTAAGTCAGCTCTTCGCATCAGGTGGCCAAAGTATTGGAGTTTCAGCTTCAGCATCAGTCCTTCCAATGAATATTCAGGACTGATCTCCTTTAGGATGGACTGGTTGGATTTCCTTGCAGTCCAAGGGACTCTCAAGAGTCTTCTCCAACACCACAGTTCAAAAGCATCAATTCTTCGGCGCTCAGCTTTCTTTGTAGTCCAACTCTCACATCCATATGTGACTACTGGAAAAACCATAGCTTTGACTAGATGGACCTTTGTTGGCAAAGAAATGTCTCTGCTTTTTATTATGCTGTCTAGGTTGGTCATAGCTTTTCCTCCAAGGAGTAAGGCTCTAGACTGAGACCATCCGGTCGTCACTGCCTATGGATGAGTTGGAAATTAACCAGTAGTTTGTAGGTTTCCCTGAAGACAGTAGTTGAGAAGGGGACAGGCTCTTGAGTGGGAGGTGACCTGGAGGTTTTCTGCTGCGCCGAGTGGCGCGGGTCGTGGGCAGGGCGTGGTGGCCAGGTCGGTGGGTCTCTGATGTGCCTCCCCTTCTCTCTCTCCCAGCTGAGCTCCCACGGGCCTCAGCCGTGAGGCTGGCCTCCCTCCGCGACCTGCCTGCCCAGCTGCTGGAGCTGTACCAGCAGGGCTTCTCACTGGCGGCCCTGCACCCCTTCGTGCAGCCGACCCCCGAGCGGGAGAAGACGCCCCTTGAGCACATCTTCAGGGCCATCTTGATCAAGAAGAACGACAGGTAAGGCCCCTGAGGGCGGGTGCTCAAGCATCACCAGGTGTTTGGGTGTGTGTTGGATGGAGGAGGGGCGGGGGAAGGGGCCTACGGTATAATGCCCCTGCGGGGGGCGCGTGTGTTTGGGCGGCTGCCCTGGGGGCTCAGGCAGTAAAGAATCTGCCTGCAGTGCAGGAGACCCAGGTTCAGTGCCTGGATTAGGAGGATCCCCTGGAGGAGGGCATGGCAACCCACTCCAGTACTCTTGCCTGGAGAATCTCATGGACAGAGGAGTCTGGCGGGCTAGAGTCCGTGGGGTCGCAGAGAGTCAGACACGACTGAGCGGCTGAGCACCACGCATGTGTGTTGGGAGTTTACATCTGTTTCCAGTGCCTCTGCCCTCTGACGGGTTGAGACCAAACATCAGACAACTGAAGAGTTTCATAGTGTCCCGCAGCTGTCCACACCAAGCGACAGAAGTAGGGAATTCACTTCGCAGCCTTTTCTTCTTTTAATTTACTGGATTACACTCAGCTAGAAAAGTGTCTCCTTGAGGACGTGCACTCCCAAAAAGAAATAGCTAGTAAAACTATAATACTCTTAATCTGAAAAGCGTGGCTTGGAGAACACACTAATTTTGGTTAAAGGCTGTATGCAAATTTTATGTCTTCCCCCAAACTCTAAAAATACTTGAACATTCTGTCAGTACATTCTATCAGTCCCTTGGGAGGAAATACAAAATTCACTTGAATTAAATGCTCTGATTGATTTGGTCTTGATTTGGATTTTCAAGGCTTGGATGATGTTTTTCAATATGGCTTGTCTAGTAATGCTTACTGTTACGTTTTTATTGGGTCTAATTAGGAAAAGGAGAGGTGGAGATTAGTTTTTCAAAAGGAGCTTTGTGAATTTTAAATGCTTTTAAAAAAAACAATGAGGGGCATGGAGGGATAAGTTAGGAGTTTGGGACTGACACATACGTACTTCTGTATATAAAATGTGGCTTCCTGCGTCGCTCTAACAGTAAAGAATCTGCCTGCAATGCAGGAGCCTGGGTTTGATCCCTTGATCGGGCATGGCAACCTGCTCCAGACTTCATGGAGAATTCGATGGACAGAGGAGCCTGGTGGGCTACAGTCCATGGGGTCACAAAGAGTCAGCCACGACTGAGCGACTAGCACTTTAACTTTCATATATAAAATCGACAACCAACAAGGACCTACTGTATAGCACAGGGAGCTCTACTCAAGGTTTTATAATAACTTATAAAGGAAGAAATTAGAAAAAGAATATACAAAGAATTTAGATATACATGTATATATATGTAAAACGTTGGTGTACGCTTGAAACCAACACAGCATTGTAAATCAACTATACTTCAATTTAAAATGAGTAAGTCAAAACAATGAAGATGGGCTACAAAGCACATTATATTTCTGCTGCTTTCATGAAAGCAAAAATTGAAAGCTTGGCAAAGGAAATCGGATCTGTCTTTTGGCCAGTTATCAGGGAGGAATGACAACTTGTGCTGTATTTTATGGAGCATTTTGTGTGGTATTTCATACAGCAAGTAGGACAGCTGTCCGTCTTTCTCTCTTGCTTTGCCTGCTGAACAGACGTTTGGCGGGTGATCTCACGAGGGCCAGCTGGGGGACCAGAGGCTGTGTGACAGAGCCCCAGCCCTCTTTCCTGGCCAGCAGAGCTCTTCAGCTTTTCACAGCTGATGGAGCCCTGTGTCAGTGTGTGTTAGAATTTGAAGTGAAAGGGGGCGTCCGCCTCTGCTCCTGCCCAGGATTGCCGTGGTTTCTGCAGAGCGAGACTTTCCTTAGCATCTGCTCGTTTTGCATGTTGCTTTCTTCGTGTTGAACGGTGGTGGGTCAATCTCCAGTCAGTCACAAGATGAGATTGTCTGGGAGCCCTCGTGGCTTTAAGGCCCTCCGACACACAGGGCGTGCATGGTAGCAGCAGGTCACTCTCGCCGAGTCCTCACTGTGTGCCAGGCTTTGTAGCATCCGAGCATCCTCACAGTCAGCCTAGGAAGTAGGCGCCGTCCTCAGGCACCAGTGAGATAAGTGCGAGTCACGTGTGCGGAAGCTGAGGCGCAGGCGTGGACTTGGTTATCAAGGAGGCAGAGACAGCCAGCGCCCCCCCAGGCTCTCAGCCCTGACGAGAGGCGCCTGCTGCGTCCCTGCACCCCGGATTCCTGTGGCCGAGCCCTTCATGAGAAAAGCGGAAGGGGGCGTCTTGGATTTTTAGATGAGGTGGTAATGTCAGTGCTCTACCTTTTCTCTCTATCAGAATTTCAGAAGCGAGACAAAATAAGAGCAGCTTATCTTGTGCCTTCCTGGTTACCTAAGGCATTCCCTGGGCTCTGGGGTTTCTGATCCTTAGGCCATTGCGTTGGTCTTGATGTGCGGAGGGGACAAGTCCATCCGGTCAGGACACAGGGCTGCCCCTCCGTGTAATTGCACCGCAGCTGCTAGCGCGGGACTTGCCATGAGGTCAGCAGGTCAGAAGTGAACTTGAGTCTAACGTGAAGGTGTCTGCCTTTTTTTTTTTTTTCTTCCCTGCTATGCAGCACTTCTCAAACTTTGACCTGTCTCCCGCAGATACTGTTCAGATGCAGAGTGTGAGTCACAAGGTCTGGGGTGGGGCCTGAGACCCACCTCTAACACGCTCCCAGGTGATGAGGACACTCTTGGTCCATAGACCACACTTAGAGTAACCAGGGCACGAGGACCTGACTCCTCCTTGTCTGGCTCCATGCCTGGCACTCATCAACACCTCCTGACTCCCTGGGAGAGTATTGAGCAGCAGAAAAGGGGAGAAGGAGCCCTGGGTTCTTGGTCGGAGGACCTGTGTTCTGCACTGCACCCGGCTCCTCACAGGAGGTGTTGAGTGCAGGACACATCAGTAGATGTTTCTAAGCCTCCATTTTTTAGCTGGTACGATGTGAGGTTTGTACTAAATAATTTGCGAGACCGGAGCCAACTCTAAATTTTAGTGTGACTAGATGAGGTGGGCAAGAAAGCTGCTCTGTAGGAATCAGAAATAAATGATCCCTCTTTGTGAGCAGTTCGTTACCAGCCAGTGGTAAAGCTGGGCGTTCAGAAGGGGTTCTTCTCCTTCCTGAGGGCAGGCCCTGAGCTAATGAGCTTGCTTTTCAGAAGAGAAGATGGGTCAAGCTATTAAGAAGGAGGCACGGAGGATTTTCAAGAAAGGGAAGATGGTGTGCTCCTTGGATGTGAGTTCACTCCAATCCAGAGTGTCTGGACCACCTGCCTCGGTGACTTTAATGAACATCAGCTCCTGAATAAGCAGATAAACAGAGAGAATTGCTTGGATATCTTGGTGCCAGATCTTTGCAAGTGCTCATCCCCCTTTAAAGGAAGTGCAGAAACTTGGTTATTTGCCAGGTTCGGTGATAGCCATGGTAATTTGCCATTCTCCTGGAAAACATTACTAAGAGAATTTCCCCTACTTCCGCTTCGTATTGGTGGGAAGCGGTCATTATACCGTTTTAAAGGCTAGATATTTTCTGCCCTAGCAAATGCAGTAACTCCGTGTTTTTGCATCATGAGGAAAAAGACCCCATGCCACGAAAAACAAACAAACAAAACCCAGCTGCACATTTTCCAAACCAGCCAGGAGTTTAAGTAGTAAAAATGAAGCAAAGGAGATCTTCGGTGTTAATTTTTTAATATGGGCAGTTAATGGTATTTTTTCCGCCAAGTCTGCCAAAGTCCTGATGGCTATAGATGCAGGTCAATGAAATGATTAGCTCTCAAAGAGCAGGTGAATGCCTGATTAATATTTTCCAAGTGAACTTCATTGAAAGAGTGTGCGTAACTTACTAGATTACCCTCTGCTTAAATCAAGCTCATTGGCAAGAATCATCATGAGATGACTGCTTGGAATATCAACCTTAATGTGTTGAAGTGAAAGTCGCTTAGTCGTGTCCGACTCCTTGCAATCCCATGGTGTGTAGCCCACCAGGCTCCTCTGTCCAGGGGGATTCTCTAGGCAAGAATACTGGAGTGGGTATCCTTTCCCTTCTCCAGGGGATCTACCCAACCTAGGGCTCAAACACAGGTCTCCTGCATTGCAGGTGGATACTTTACTGTCTGAGCCAGCAGGGAAGCCTTCCAGGTACCTGCAGTTTAACTGAGAAAATAAGATACCCCTCATGCATGGGAGTTTGGAAAAAGGAGAAGTCACTTCCTGCTAGAAAGAAAACTACAGAAATGTTTCAGGAGGAAATATTTCTTTTGGATAGTAGTATGTATGAAGAGGGAAGAGTTTATTTAAGTCTTATAATGAAATATTTTCTAGTGAAGTTTGAGCAATTAGAGAGCATCATTGACAGCCTAATTGTATTCTTCAGTTCAGTTCAGTCGCTCAGTCGTGTCTGACTCTTTGTGACCCCATGGACTGCAGCACGCCAGGCCTCCCTGTCCATCACCAACTCCTGGAATTTACCCAAACTCATGTCCATTGAGTCAGTGATGCCATCCAACCATCTCATCCTCTGTCATCCCCTTCTCCTTTTGCCTTAACTCTTTCCCCACATCAGAGTCTGTTCCAGTCAGACAGCTATTCACACCAAGTGGCCAAAGTATTGGGGTTTCAGCTGCAACATCAGTCCTTCCAATGAATATTCAGGACTGAACTCCTTTGGAATGGACTGGTTGGATCTCCTTGCAGTCCAAGGGACTCTCAAGAGTCTTCTCCAACACCACAGTTCAAAAGCATCAATTCTTCAGTGCTCAGCTTTCTTTATAGTCCAACTCTCACATCCATACATGACCACTGGAAAAACCATAGCCTTGAGGACCTTTCTTGGCAAAGTAATGTCCCTGCTTTTGAATATGCTGTCTAGGTTGGTCATAGCTTTTCTTCCAAGGAGCAAGCGTCTTTTAGAACCCCATGAACTGTATTATTAGTTATTGCCAAAGCATGGTACGGTAGTGTTCCTCCAAGCCCTCTGCCACTTTGACAAATATGACTTCAATCCATGAAAACCTGTGTGACCTTTTCTTCTGAAGATTTTGATAACTGCCGTTTCATCTGAAGATGACAGGTCAGACCACACATCTGACTCAGTTGTTCCTGATCTTGTGTTGAACTGAGTCAGTTGGTGACTTTGAAAACTAACTTGAGAAGAAGTAGCTGAATATGAGACACGTGATCATTAAGAGTGTCTGCACTGCCCTCTCTTAGCTCTTTCTTGGAAATAGTGGGTGATTTGTAACAGACAATATAGCTGCATTCAGTTTGATTTTGAAGTACATTTTAAGTTGTCCTTCATCTTTTCCTGGTTAGTTTTCCTCGGAACGAGTTGCCAGAGATCTTAAAACTTGATGGCTGAGGGCAGTCAGCTATTAAAATGTCACCCTGATGTTTTGTGTGTGGGGGTTTAATCCTAGGTCGTTTCATGGCTGTGGACGTTAAGTACAGAACTGCCTCGTGCTGCCCGTTCTTCAGCTGTTGAACTGTCGTTGTTCACATGCGGAGATAGTTCAGAGTGTCATCCGTGTGTTTTTTTCATCGCTAATGGGTTGGAGCCATCTGGGCGTGGGTCCCCTGGAATAATGCCTTATATGGTGCAGGGAAGCGGGACACGTGTGCCCTCTGTCAGCTGTCATCAGGCGCCTTCTGGCTTCGGCCACGGAGCGGGGCACGCAGAAGAGCCGCAGCTAATGCGGGGCTGGGATTCTGAAGCTCCGGTGGAGGGTGAAAAACGCATATAATCAAAGCCGCCCTTGAAAATCTCTTTAATTGCCCATGAAATGTAATCCTGTAGCATCTCTCTGCCTGATGAGGCAAGCTTTCTTTCAGGACTAGATCGGACTGGTGTTTCCAGCAGTGAGCCCCGTGGGGAGGAAGTCAGTTGGTTTGGGTTTATGGTGAGTGTTGGGTCACACCTGGGGTGGTGAGGTGCTCACGCCCAGAGGGGCGTTTGTGGGAACTGAGTTGGGGGAGCCACCTCTCCCTGCCCCCACCCCGCTCACGTCCACTCTGGAGCACACCAGCCTGTCGGCTAGAGTAACTGGCACTGTTTTAAGTGGTAAACGTTTCTGCCCTTTCGGTTAGATTTTCCTAAGGTGAATGTGCAAGGAAGACTCTAAAAGAGCTCCCAGCTCTCAAGAATCTTCTCCGCTAGGAGGATGAAAGTCTTCATGCCGATTGTGCGGGTGCCCAGCTCCATCTGTGGGTCTTGATTTCTCACCTCTGTCTTGGAATTTATTAACGGAAGGGCTTTAGCAAAGGAGGCCCCGTGGCTCCCGCGTGCTCTGGGTCTGGACAGATGGGCAGATTGGAGCAGGGGCCCCAGTGCTGGGAAGGGCCTTCCAGGGTCTGGGGGAGCCTGGAGAAGCGGACCCCGGGTGGCGATGACGTGGGGTGACTGGAGCTGAAGTCTGCAGGGAGATGCGGGGCCTGGGGCAGGGGCCTCTGGAGGCCGGGCTGAGGAGCTGGAACTTCATGCCGCAGTCAGTGGGGATCCAGTGCAGTGTCTTCGTTTTGTTTTAGAGGCACAGCCACTCGAAGTGCTGAGGCTTCAAAAGTCTGAAGGAGGGGAAGCCTGCAAGGGGAAGAAAGTGGGAGCTGAGAAAACAGGGTGCCCGTTATGGTGGGAGGTGATGGGTGGTTAAAGTTGGTCATGCTAAGAAGGTAGGCTATGTGTCCTGTAGGAGGAAACACTGGGTTTAATATTTAGGGAGAAAGGGACAGCCTGGAGGGAAAGGAAGAATCGAAGTCTGAGTGAGCTTCTTTTCTTTTTTAATTAATTGATTTTTTTTTCCTTCCTTAAATTTTATTTTTTTTTAAACTTTACAATATTGTATTAGTTTTGCCAAATATCGAAATGAATCCGCCACAGGTATACCTGTGTTCCCCATCCTGAACCCTCCTCCCTCCTCCCTCCCCATACCCCTCTGGGTCGTCCCAGTGCACCAGCCCCAAGCATCCAGTATCGTGCATCGAACCTGGACTGGCGACTCGTTTCATACATGATATTTTACATGTTTCAATGCCATTCTCCCAAATCTCCCCACCCTCTCAGGCTGATTCCTTTACAGTATTGTGGTGGTTTTGGCCATCCATCGATGTGGATCAGCCACGGCTACACACGTGTCCCCCATCCTGAACCCCCCCCACCTCCCTCCCCACCCCATCCCTCAGGGTGGTCCCAGAGCACTGGCCCTGAGCGCCTGCTTCATCTGAGTGAGCCCTTGACTCTGGGTGGCTGGGAGGAGGAACTGGAGAGGGCAGCGGTGGGCAGGGGAGGGGCCGTGTCTGGGTGGGGGTTCCCCAGCCGCAGACCCCAGAGGGGGCTTCGCGTTCAAGCAGCGGCAATTAAGGCAGTGCTTCCAGGAGGAGTCCGTCAGGGAAGGGGACCCAGGCAGGGAAGGGGAGGGGCTGGCGCGGGTGGCTGGGCCTCTGGGGAGCGGCTAGTCCACGGGGGGCGGCGGTGCTGGCTCTCCTGCCCCTGCATCCGGGGGCTGTTGTCTGGGAGCTTCTCGGGATTCCTCTAGGTCTGGGGCGCGTCCAGCCGAAGCAGAGCCAGTAGTGAAGCCTGCGGAAGCTGGGGGATGGGAGGGACACCCGGAACCGGGAGGGGGTGGAGGCGACCTGGTTGGGAAACGGAACGCATCCTTCCCAGAAGGAGATGAACAGCATCAGCTGGTCGCATCATATTTGTGGCTGTTGCTGGACACATACCCGCTGGGAGGTGTCCCCCGGGCAGCCAGGAGCGAGGAGAGAAGTCCGAGATGGGGGGAAGCTTCGGGGGGGCTCAGGGAGGCTGGGGTGAGGACCAGCCCACTCCTGGGACGCTCACCGTCCTGCCAGAGGCTTCCACCGCCACTTAGGAGGGACTGAGTGGCTTTCCGGGCCTTTCCTGGTGGCTCAGCCGGTAAACAATCTGCCTGCAATGCGGCAGACCTGGGTTCAGAAGATCCCCTGGAGAAGGGGAAGGCTACCCACTCCAGTATTCGGGCCTGGAGAATTGCATGGACTGTATAGTCCATGGGGTCGCAAAGAGCTGGACACGACTGAGTGGCTCGCCGAGAGCCGTGCGGAGCTGCTGTCTTTCGGATCACCCGTGTGCGTGGAGCCTGTGAAGGTTGTCCTGTCCAGCCCACCAGCAGGCCGTTCTCCCAAGTACTTAGGAGCGGCAGACAGACTGGACGGGGCCAGCTCTGGCTGCTCAGTGTCGCGAGTTGCAGACAGAGACAGTCCTTTGGGCTTTTTGCTGTTTCGCTTCTAGGAAAGCAAATCTCAAGAGCGTTCAGCTTTCCCCCTTGCTTCCCCTTCTTGGGTCGGGACTCTGAAATCTTGACGACTCTGCCTTTGTTCCAAGACAGGGCTTAGAAATGCCGGGGCCTACAGGGGCCGGGCTCCTTGCGTGGGGACCCTTTGAGCCCAAGCCTAAGTCTGCTCTGTTGTTGCCCAGAGTTCCAGGTCTTGTAGCTTTCTACAGAAAAGCCAGAAGCCTGGATTCTTATGTGAAAACTTCTCCTTTAAACTGTTGCCTGACTCCTTCAAAGAAACATGTGTGTCCCTGACCCACCCTGCCGGCTGCCTTGTCGCCGCCTTGAAGATTTCTGTGTGATGGTTGCTTGGGGCGGGGGGCTCATCACTCACCCTTTGAGCTGCATGTTCTTTCACACCCAGCAGTCATCACCCTTCCAACTCCTTTATTACTCTTTTTCGTACGTCTGCCCGCCTCCCCCTCCTGGCTCAGTCTTCTTCCGTCTTTGATTCCCGTGGTTTACTTACTGGAGTGCCAGGTGCTGAGTAGGTTTGGCCCCAGTAGAATTTTTCTGAATCAAGTGGAATAAAACCACGCTACTGTCTTTCACTGAACAACCATAAATTCACTGAAAGATGAATTTGTCTTTGGTTTACATATTTAACCAGTACCAGAAGTGCATCTTGTTAACATAGCCACACAGCGTGGACCCCAAATAATGGAACCACACACACACACTCACACAGACACACACACACACACACAGACACACAGACACACAGACCCACACAAGATCCTTTTATTGCCCAAATAGCAGTGGTTTGCCACAAAGGTGTGTATGTGTTATTTTCCACTCTTTTTTTGGTTTGTTTTTAAAAAACAGACAAAGAGTGGCCGTCAGAGGAAGGGCAGTCTTTGCACACCTTAAGTGGAGTGCAGATGCCTTCCGTCGCTGTATGAGCAGGCCCTCAAGATGCGGTTCTGCCCTTCCTGACCCGTGCCTGCCTCATGGGCACCTGACTCACAGGACTGGCCTTCCTGCACCCTTGCCTCTGCCCGGGCCTGTGATGGTTTCCATCAGAGAGGCCGCGAGGCACCTGCCCCGCTGCTGGTCTCCCTGGTAATCAAATTCAGGCCGTCTGCCGTAATGCCCCCCTGACTGGCAATCCTCTCCCCAGCCCCTGGGTGCAGAGCGAGACCCCACGCGCTGCGTGCCTTCAGCCGCATGTGGTGGGGGTTCCCTCCAGGATTGTACTGCAGACGGATGAGCCCCCCCATCCACAAAGCCACTGCTGTCTCCGTGGCCTCCTCTGTGGTCTTTCTTTGGTCGTAAGGTCTTAAAGGCAGGCAAGTGCTGGCCTTGTCAGCCTGCAGGCTGAAGCCCAGTGGTGGCCTTTTTTTGTAGCCCAGAAGATAACATGAACATTTTCGTTGGCGTTTGGAAAGGGCAGAATTGGGAAAGTACAGAATTCTGTTGGGACAGAACAGAAGATTCTTTTAAAAATTACAGTCAAAAGTGTCCTCTTTAAGTGGCCCTGTGTCTCTTCATGTCTAATTTCTACCAATTACTTTGACTCTTGGGAGAATTACAGGGCTTCTAGAAAGAGGTTTCTTAATGAAATGAAATACACAGGAGGGAGGGGTGCCTTCTGGGACGCGCCCTAGAAAATGCTCACACGCGAGCTGGGCTTCAGCCTGGAGCGTCTGACTGTCGGAATCACACGTGGGGAGGGTGCCTGGCGCTGGGCTTAGGGTGATTGACACATGCTGCTGTCGGGGGGCGGGGCGGCGGGGGGACCACAGCAGCTGGCTTATTCCCAGAGAGCAGAAATGCAGGAAGGGGGACGCGGAGTTCTTTTCTTAAATCTGGTGGGGGAAGAAGGTCTTTGTGTGGTGCGGAGGTCATTGTTTGGGGTTCCAGTTTGGGGAGGACCCCGATCTTTGCTCACAGTGCTCCCCCTGGCTCCCCGTTGCTGGCATGGGAGCATCCTTATCAGCTTTCTCAAGCTTCCTGAGGTGTCGGGAACTTGATTAGTTCTCAGGGGCTGCTGCCTCGCTCCCCACAGAGCTCTCCGGCCGCTCCGCAGACCTCCTTAATGTATTCCTCCTATTTCCTCCTCTCGCTCCAGGGTGACACCCTTCTCTGGCGTGTGGAAGTTTCAGGATTCACTGTTAATTACTGTGTTTGCACTTTCCAATCTAATATGTCGGCATATAGCCACACTCTCTTGGGGAAAGAGAGGTTCCCCTGCCCCAATCCACACCCCTAACTGGCTTGCCTGCTTATTCTTCTTCTGTCTCTCCACGTGTGGGATTTTATCCCAGGTTGGGATAAAACTGTCTGATCGCTATCCTGGATTGCCTGTGTCTTTCCCCACGTGTTCTACTTTATTTATTTTTTGCCTCCTCTGAGAGAGAATTAGCATCCTAGCGGTTTCCAGTGTTTCTCGAAGTCGCTTGGAATGGCGGAGAATAGCAAGCAAGGTGCCCAGAACGCAAAAAGCACAAGCAACTCCGTTTCTTTGAAGTTTCCTGTTGATCTTAAACCCTGTGCAAATACGACAGCACTGTGACGTGCCTGTGTTTGTTTTAGAATAAAATAAAGAAGAGCCCTCTCCTCCCACGCGTGCACACACTCTTTAAATTACAGTGGGCTCCAGGAAGGTGCGTTCTGTGGCATGTGCCTGGGCTACAGGGACACGCCCCGGTATGAGGGCCGTGTATGCACAGTGCAGGCGATCTGGTGCAAACAGTTTTACTCGGATGTTAGATTTTTGTATTTGGATGCTTATTCCATATTAAATTTAGGAACTCAGAGTGTCTTCCTGGCAAGGTCTTTTTTTGTCCTTAGTCTTTGTCAGTTAGTAGTAATTTAGATGATGTAGGTTGCTGAAGCGAACAAGGGTATCGTAGGCATTACGAGTGTCGGGGCTTGGAAGAGGCTAGCACTCGTTCAGGTTCGCGTTTTTAGCCATGAATGCAGCAGCAGGTGAGAAATAACTCCCAGATCCACATGAGTACATTATTACTGATTGCAACATTCTTGAGATTCTGATGTAATGATTATCTGTATGATCTATCCAAGCTGTTTTCTGTAATTTTTTAAATGGTTGAAAAATGGAACCGTTTTACAAAGAGGTAGATGCCGTAATGTGATTTAGTGGAGTACATCATTTCATTTGCTTCCAATTCAGCCACCATGAGGTGGAACATGAAATGGCTACAAAGACTTTAAAAACCCAATTAGTAACCGGTATTCACATCACACCTGTTTCGGAGGGCCTGAGAGTACTTTCGCCTCCTTCCTGTGTGTGTTAAGTGTTACAATTCAGTCTCACCATGGTCCTCATGAGGGTTGTTTTTTGTTTTCCTTATTTGTGGAAGATACTCTTATGCATTCAGCAGAGGTTTTAGACTCTATTTTATAGTTGGAAAATAGAGCAAGTCTTGGCATTATTCCTCACTTCTGTCTTATGTCCTAAGAAGATGAGGCTGGAGAAGTCACTGATGACCTCTCAGGACCGGAGTGCAGGCTGGGTGAGTGGGAGAGTTGGTGGAGGTGGGGCTCACGGCCCCTCTCGAGGCTCATGGCTCAGAAACGCATCGTCTTTGGTTTCAGGGCCCGGAGCTTATGGGAGGGTCCTCTGAGAATCACCAGAGTCCTCTGGGCTGTACAATACCTGTCCAGGCTGTGGGACCACGAGCCTGGTCACCCCCACGCGGGTTTCAGGACATGGAGCCGCCGCTGCGAACCATCGGGAGATGCGCAGACACCTCTTTTCAGCAGGCTGGCCAGGCCTTGTCAGTGTCTGCACTGAGCGGTGCTGTACCGGGGATGGGTCTAGGGCCATCAGCACCTTATCTCCCTCTGTTCCCCGAAAGCCAGAGCAACATGAATCTACCATGCGCCTGTGTTTCTAAGGCAGTGACCCTTGAAAGGTAAGAGAGAATGAGGTAAACGCAGTCTATGCTCTAGGGCGGTTTATAACAGACCCGATTTGTCAAAGTTTTCATGATTTTCATCCTCAGCTTCTACAGTTTTAAGTCCCTAGAACTGCGCTGCTGGGCAACCTCGATCTTAACAAACAGGAACATAAAGCCGGCTTTTGTTGTGAAGAACGTTTATATGTGCTTGCAGGCACTTAAAAAAATTTCTATTCAAGTGTTGTTGATTCACATGTTGTATTAAATTCTGCTACACAGTAAAGTGGTTCAGTTATACGTATATGTAGTTTATATCTACATATTCTTCTTCATCTTCTTTTCCGTGGTGGTTTTATCCCAGGATACTGAGTATAGCTCCCTGTGCTGTAAGCAGGACCTTGTTGTTCATCCGTCCTGTATGGAATATGTTTGCCTCTGATAATCCCAAGCTCCCAATTTATCCTTCCGCTGCCCCGTCCCCCCGGCAACCACAAGTCTGTTCCCTGTCTCTGTGAGTCTGTTCTGTTTCGTAGAGAAGTTCCCTTGTGTCATATCTTAGATTCAAAGGCACTTCTTAACATGATTTACCATTTACTGGCCATGATGCTGATCATGTATTTATTGCCGGAGCCAGAGCCCTTTCTCTTTGCTTTGTGATGGGACTTGTCTTTCCTCTTGGAATCCAAGATGCAGAAAACAGTGCTCAGGATGGTGACTTGTCACAGTCACCCTTCTGATGGTGTGGAGGAGCCGAGATTCCCCCAGGATCTTTCCACATCTAACACTTTAACTTTATAACCATTAGGGTTAGGGTGGGAGTTTTCAACCTTCATAGCTTTTCAGCCGTTAACCTTCTGGGCCAGAATCTGTCCTGTGAGACACAGGGTATTTGGCATTATCCCTGCCTCTACCCACTGGGTGTCGGTCGCAAACACCTCCCTTCTTGCCCTTGCAGGTATGATGATCAGAAATGTCTCCAGACCTTACCACATGTCCCTGACCCACAAAACTGCCCCCGTTGAGAACCCCTGGATTAGTGTAAGGGTGTGAAGTAGAGTCTAACTGTATTTCCTTCTCCTTTTGTCAATAGCGTTTATTGTGCTAACCTAACTTGGCCATGGAATGAAATGCCACCTTCATCATAGGTTGGATATCTGCATATCCCCTAATTTACTCCTGATTATTGTTCCTTTGATCTGTTGATTGATTTTTGTGCTAACACCATGCTATTTTGATTACAATAAATCTGTAGTGTGTATTAGTATCTAGTCAGACACTCTTCTCTTGCAGGATCTTGGCAACTTTTGCATATTGATTTTTCCATATATTGTCTATGGTTGTTTCCTTCAGTTCCTAGTAAACCCTGTTGAAATTGTAATTTCATTCTAATCTGAGAAGAATTTCTCCCTTGTGTTTTTAAAACCATAAGTGTAAGCATAGTTGCTCAGTCGTGTCCAGCTCTTTGCAACCCCTGGACTGTAGCAACCAGACTCCTCTGTCCATGGAATTCTCCAGGCAAGAATATTGGAGTGGGTTGCCATTGCCTGCTCCAGGGGATCTTCCCATCCTAGGGACCGAACCTGGGTCTCCCACATTACAGGCAGATTCTTTACTGTCTGAGCCACAAGGGAAGCCCACTTTAAGACCATGGAGTTCAGTATTATTGCCAGAAGTTAATTTTTTATTTTAGGGTTTTCTGATTATTCTGAAAATTCTACAGTCTAGACCAGTGGTTACCAAAGGTGGGCACCCTTGTTAAAAGATAACTGAGACTTATGCTTATCTGTATTGAAAGTGAGGAGAGACAGTATGCATTAGGAACATTGATGTTTAGCATTGGGGTTGAAGGTAGTCCCCTGGCTGGGTGCAGGTCTCAGAGGGCCCTGTCCTCACAAAGCAGGTTGAGGCTTCCTGGAGGGGCCTGGGTTCAGGGAGCTGTTTCAACTGAGAACCCAGAAAAGTGGATTTGTGGATTCTTTTTTGTAGTTTTAACTAAGTTAGCTCTCGTGGCATATACACATGGTTAAAAAATTCCTGTTAAGTGATTTCAGATTGAGGAGAATACAGAATACCAGTAATGTAAATGTGAAATTCTCTTTCACACACATATACACACGAAATGGCCACACTGACCCTTCTCTTCATTGTGTGGAAGAGCTTTCTTAGCGACATAAAGAAAGCTGATGCCTACCTATTTCGATCTGCCAGAAGGTGACCAAAGAACTTTTAACCTCAAGATGACATTTTGCAGTGTGGATTTACTTCAACTGTTGTTAGCAGGGAATCTAATTTCCAGTGTATATTATGCCCTGGAATATTAATTATTAATAAACAGTAACTTATTGTGATTATAGGATTCCCTGGTGGGCTCAAACAGTTAAGAGTCTGCCTGCAATGCGGGGGACCTGGGTTCGATCCCTGGGTGGGGAGATCCCCTGGAGAAGGAAATGGCAACTCACTCCAGTGTTCTGGCCTGGAGGATCCCATGGACGGAGGAGCCATGGGGTCACAAAGAATCAGACACAATTGAGTGGCTTCACGTGTATTGTGATTATACTTTTTAAATGCTGCTTATTTCATCTGTGTCTCATCTTCTAAATGTTTGGTGCTGTGTGTATTGTTTTCTAACATATTTAAGATGCTGGTACTGTAGCCCTCAGGAGACCGTTACTGATGGATCGTGTGATTAAAAAGCTTTGGAGACCGCCGATTCGTGGTTTCCGGGTCACACCAGTGGTTCCTGAAGCAGTTTTGAGTCTGTGTGGTGTTCCATGCACAATATCTCCTGGGAGCCCCTTAGAAACGCGGATCCCAGCCCCGACCCCGCTGCGCTGGCTCCGAATCTGCATTTTAACAGGATCCCATGGGTCAAAGTCTGAGAAAGGCGCTCAGCTGTGCTTTTCTCTTAGGGAGCCGCTAGCACCCACATGTGCACGCACGCACAGCCACGTATCATCTAAAATTAAATAAAACTAAGCGCTCATTTCCTCAGCGGCCCTGGCCACGTTTCAGGTGCTCAGCAGCAGCGTGTGGGTTGCGGCTCCTGCTCGCTCAGAGATGGAGCACGTGCCCCGTGTAACTCAGCAGGTCAAAGGGTGCCAGCAGGAAGACCCAGAAAAGAAGGAAACCATGAGCAAACTTGAAGTGGGATGTGTGCATTATCTGTAAATGAAAAAGAGACTTCCTGTTGCTTCGCCGGACGTGGCCTGCGAGAGTCTTAGGAAGGGCATTCATGTGTGGAGCTGTAGATATTGTGACTTTTCTGAGCCAGTAAGTACCGAGCAGACCTGCCTTTATTTGGTGTTATGTTAAATAATAAGTATGCATTATAAAAATAATATTGATGAATCAGTACTACTGTTCATCATTTCCATATCTTTCAAAGCCAGGAGGAGACTTGCAGAGTTCAAGAGAAAGCAGGACTCCGCCCCAAGTCCCGTTTCGTGCAGTGGGGGTTCTCTTGGCTGTAGTCCAGTGTGGTGGAAATGGGATTTCTTTCGCAGCAGCATTACACAGGGACCACTGGGGTAGAGCTTGTGTGTTAGCTTCTTTACTTGCCTTTACGGTTAAAGGTGAACTCCTTATGTCGTGCACTGGCTGATGGCTTATCAACCAGAGAACACGCAGAGCGAGGCAGGATGTGGCAAGGTTTCTGTAGAATAAATAGCAGGCGTGGCTGGTTAGGCACCCATGATGCCTTGCACCCACTGGCAAGGCACAGCTCCCTGGGAGTGTGTGGTTAGGGTACCACTTGCCCCCCTCCCCCCATCCTTTCTGGAATGTTCCTGGGGATACCAAACCCTTATCTGCAGCTGAGGTGCATGCCTGTTGGTGAAAAAAGAAGGGAGAAGACAGGGCAGTGACCCCCTGAGGAGTTCTTTCTTTTCCTTCTACTTGCTGCTTCAGCACTCCCCTGATACGCTTCATATAATTAGGTGCTTTATTGAAAAATTCACTTGGGTTTGTTCACTTGGCTTTTTTCTTCCTCAAGCATTTCTTGTTTTTCGATAAAATAGGTTTAAATTTATTTATTTACTTAAGTATTTCCCGGCCACCCTTCTCAGCCTGTGGCCGGCAGGACCTTCACTGCCCGAGCAGGCGGTGAGCAGGATGGAGCTGGCCCCCCCTGTGGTGGAAGCACAGGGTCTCAAGCGCTGGATGGCAGGGAAGCCCCCGTCAGGCATTTCTCAAGCGTCCCTGTTAGAGGAAACTGTGGGCTCCAGCAGCCTCTTTTATTTTTTTGTAGATTTGGTTCATTTTGCAAAGAGGAGTTGATGGGAATTGTCAGTAGTCTTTCCCCTGTTGAACTAGAGCATCTTTGGGGAGCAGCAGTCTGTCCCTCTTCCCCGACCCCAGCCACCAGCAACTGCAGAGAAACACCTCGAATCTCTCTCCCATCCAGCCACTCCTTCTGCAAAAAATCGTGGCTCTCATTTCTGCCCTCCTAAAATATGCTTTCCCTTCCACCTCCATCATACCCAGTGATGCTGCTTAATCTTCCTAGTATCTGCACTTTCCCGTCTTCTTCTATCTAAGACTGTTCATGACTCCTCTTTGCCTCAGAATGAAGGCCAGGCCTGTCCTGTCACAACCCCCTCCGGTTCTTTCCATCCGCATTTCTCCCTTTCTGCTCCAGCCAGGACTACGTCTCAGACCCATTCCAACAGCAGATTCACCTGTTCATTTGTCAGGCTTGTGTTTACATGAGCTGAATTATAACAGGCAAACTTTGCCTTCCTGTATCTTTTACCAGATTGACCTATTTATTACTTCCATCATGTACCTCAGGCGTTTTTTTTTTGTTTGTTTGTTTGTTTGTTTGTTTGTTTTCGTCTAGACCCTCACTAACTTCCGTTCTCGGTGGCTGGAATGTCTTACCCACGGTCCCACGACTGATGTTCTCACAGCTTCAAAGACTCAGCTGACATGCTCCTGGTGTTTTAAAACTTTCCCTGATCCCTGACTCTAGAAGTAACTGAACTTTCATAGCTCTTCTCTGTGGTTGAAGAAGGAAATGGCAGCCCATTCCAGCACTCTTGCCTGGAAAATCCCATGGACAGAGAAGCCTGGTAGGCTACAGTCCATAGGGTCACAAAGAGTCGGACATGACTGAGTGACTTCACTTTTCTCTATGGTTAGAATAAATAGCAGTATTGGGTAGATAGATGCCTGTAGATGCTAAGTTTCTTTTTTTAATGATTGAAGTGTGATTGAATTACAAAATTATGTAAGTTCTGTGTACAACATAGTGACTCACAACTTTTAAGGATTACACTCCGTTTATAGTTATTGTAAAACGTTGGCTGTATTCCCCATGTTGCACAATATATTCTTATTGCTTATTTTATGCACAGTAATTTGTCTCTGAAACCCCTCCCGCTAAATCGCCGCTCCGCATTCCGCTCTCCCCACTGTTAACCACTGGTTTTTCTCCCTCTGAGTCTGTTTCTACTTTGTCACATTGACTAATTTGTTTTGTCTTCTAGATTCCACGTTTAAGGGATAACATGCAGTATTTGTCTTTCCTGGTCTGACATTTCACTAAGCAAAATGCTGGGCTGTTCAGTTCCCTGAGAGTGGGCTCTAACTCCAGCCCTACATGTGGTCAGTGGTCAAGCAGATGATGAAGAAAGGATGATAAATGAGTAGATGTCTTTACTGTCATCAGTTTTACAAAAGCTTATGAAGCTGCTGCTGCTGCTGCTAAGTCGCTTCAGTCGTGTCCGACTCTTAGCGACCCCATGGACTGCAGCCCACCAGGCTCCTCCGTCCGTGGGATTCTCCAGGCAAGAGTGCTGGAGTGGGCTGCCATTGCCTTCTCCAATGCATGAAAGTGAAAAGTGAAAGTGAAATCACTCAGTCGCGTCTGACTCTGAGCGACCCCATGGACTGCAGCCCACCAGGCTCCTCCGTCCATGGGATTCTCCAGGCAGGAGTACTGGAGTGGGGGTGCCATCGCCTTCTCCGTATGAAGCTAGAAGCAGCTTTCTTTTTCTTGCACTCATAGGTCTTTTTCAGATCTGTAGTTCATTTTCCTCCCTGTTACTCCTTAAACACACATACACACACAGAACGCCATTCTGATCGTTTTACTCGAACCTGGCATTGCCTTGAGGGAAATAGCTTAAAATTCCTTCCTGTTCCCAGAGATAGAGAATTTGTTTCTGTCAACTGACATTTAGTGATTTTTTTTTCCTCGTTGGAGAAGTGCCTAGTGATCTAAGCTTGTGTTTGTCACCATTTCTTTCTGACTGTTCCTAAAAGAGGCAAAAATAGCCCTATTGATGAACTAGACATTCCCCCTCGTTTCTTTTCATAACTCAAGTTCAAACTGTGCTTTGTGTCCTGGGAAAAGAAGATGTTGCTCCAACTCATGGTCTTGGAAGCTATCTAAGGGATTAATGAGTTGGAGTGAGATCTATTACATGTTTATTATTTAAAAGACGTGTGTATGATAGATTTTATTAGCATGTTTATTGTTGAAGCGGATAGTTTATAGTAGTTTTTTGACGGGCATCTGCTTTTTAGTGGACTGATTTCAGATCTGTCCATGAGAGCAAAATAGGTATTCAACTTACTGCTTGGCATTTCGTCGGAATACTTTGAGGATTAACCCTTTTGCCCATGATCATGTTGAATGTTTAAAGTACTCAGAAGTGTTGCAATCATGGCTTGCAAGCACGTCCTTTTAACAGCTTAGAAAAGGGTTTTGTCCCAGCCACGGTGAGATCAGGCAGGTCAGTGTCAAGTCCTGATCCCGGTCACAGGAAGAATCGGCCGAGTCATCCCCAGGGGTGACATGCTGGGCTCGGGTTTCTGGGTCAGCAGTCCCAATGCTGAGCCCATGAGACAGTCTGTTCCCTCTTAGCTCTTCCCTGGTGTCCAGCCTCCGTGACTCACAGTGGGGCCCTGTGTGTGGCTCCCAGGGCCCAGGGCCTGGTGGCCAAGAGGTCAGAGTCAATCCCAAAGACGTTGGCTTACATGCTACTCATAAACATTGGTTAGAGCCAAAATTTGACGTTTGTGGCCAACATAAAAGCACAACGTCGTAACCTCCTTAAAAGAATTGCAAGGTCTGGCAGCCCTGGCCTGGAGTTTCGAGTGATGGCTTGGCTCGAGCTGTCCGTCTCACCAAGCTTTTCCGCTGCTCTGGCCGTGGTGCCTCGGCCTGACCCCTGACCTCACCCGGGCACTAGGGCTTTTCCTGGTCTGTCAAGTTCATCTGCAGCCACGTTGCTCTCAGAAATGGTGGTGCGGAAGGGAGCCAGACTGGACCCTGTGTTTGCAGAAAGACAGGAGGGATCGTGTTTCTTGGCGGACGTGGAGACCGATTCACTGTCTTTTATGTGAGAACAGAGCGATTAGATTATGTACTTTGGTCAAAAAATTACCCTCTTTCCCTCAATGTTCGTGGCCCTTGGAGGTCGCTGCCCTTGGTCTGACCTTCTGGCCTTCCCTGGGGAACGGCCACGTAACCCTTGGCAGTTGTGATAGCGGAGATGGGAGTGAGTCTGTGTCTGAGTGGTGTGGGCAGCGTAACACGGGGTGAGTGATCTTTCACATGGTTTGAAACAGCCCTACTGTGTTCGCCTCTGAGGGGCTCCATCAGCATGTAGACTCTTTGCCACCCTGCCTTACCTTCAGGACAGGTCTGTGCACACACACTCAGCATCTGAATCTGGTTTCATGTGTGCTTTGACTAGCATTTATCCGAATTTCCTACACGGTCATATTCAGGGTTGGCCCAAGTCCCGTTTGTGCAGTTTGGGGTGATGAGAAAGTTCTGGAAATGACCGTGGTGACAGCCGCACAGCGTTGTGAATGCACTTGATGACACTGAATGTATGCTTAGAAACGGCTAGAATGGTCAGTGTTTTACCACAGTGAAAAATGAGAAGAGTGAGGACAGCAATGAGTCGGAAGTATTTCTGGGTTTTTCTAATGGAAAGAGGCACAGATAGAGTCGTGCATTCTTTTTTTTTTTTTTAGAGTCGTGCATTCTTATATTTCCGTAAGGTTGGGTCCTTTTTCTGGGAGCTTGGTCTTCTGAGGAGACTGGAGTAGACACAGCTGGTCTCTCCAAGTCCCTCTTTCTGTGTTTCTTCCTGCCTACGGACTTGTTCCATTATCGCCAAGGAAAACCTCCAGGAAAGGGGCGGCTGGAGCACAGGCCATGAGTTCCCAGGCCGGCTGCCCGCTAGAATCACTGGGGTGTTTCCAGAGCCCCATGGCCCAGGCTGCACCTCACACCAAGTAAAGCAGAATCTGTGGGAGCTCGCCAGCTGAGCCCGAGGTTGAGTGCGGCCAGGGTGGAAGATGCCCGCCTGAGGGACACTGGCCTGAGTCACTGAGCCTAGGCTGTGCTTGTCGACCTGCTCCAGTGTCTAAAGTTGGAGCACATCAAAGAAGAGTATTCTTTTTTTCCCCCAGACCCAGTTATCTCACTCATTGTCTTCTTGTGATTTGAGGAGCGTCCTAAAAAAATGTATGTGTTTATTTGGCTGTCCTAGGTCTCACTTGCGGCATGCAGGTTCTCTTAGTTGGTGGCGTGTGGGGTCCCGTTCCCCGACCAGGGATCGAACCTGGGCCCTCATGTTGGGAGCAGAGAGTCTTAGCCACTTAAGCTCAGGGAAGTCCCTCGAGGAGCTTCTTACATGAAAAGGATGGTCAGGCAGGGGTGTCGGTGCAATTTAGGACAAGAAACACTGACTTTAGGAATAAACATCACAGAATCAAAGCAAACACGTGTCCTCACCCCAGCGCAGCTGATGGCCTGCTTTCTTTTTTTAAAAAAAGTAAATTATTATTTGGAATAATTTCAGGTTTAACAGAAAAGTTTCGAAGAAATTAAAGAGAATTCCCATATACCCTTCACCGAGTTTCCACCATCATTAATATCTTAAATTACTGTGGTACATTTGTCAAAACTTAAGACATTGACATTGGTATGTTGCTGGTAACTAAATTGTGAATTTTATTTGGATTTCATCAGTTTTTTTGTTAATGTCCTTTTCGGGTTGTGGGACTCAGTCCAGGATACCATAGCATTTAGTTGTTATGTTAACGATTAAAAAAAATAATAAGCTGGACTGTGGAGCGTTAGCTGCTTCTCCAGGGTCTTAAGTGGCTGGGAGTGCTGTGTTTATGAGCTTTGCTGATGCTTTATTGCTGTGCTCTGAGAATCTGAACTCATCTTGTCTTATTCACTCTTGGCTTTCAGGACCTCACGTCTATGCTGTGTGTGTGCGCGCGCACACGCGCGCACACGCGCACGCGCGCACGCTGAGTTCTGTCCGACTATCTGTGACCCATGGTATGTAGCCTGCCAGGCTCTTCTGTCCATGGCATTTTCCAGGCAAGAATACTGGAGCAGTTTGCCATTTTCTTCTGCAGGGGATCTTCCCAATGTAGGGATTTAACCCGGCTCTCATGCATTTCGGGCAGGTTCTTTCCCATTTGAGCCACCAGGGAAGCTCTCTCTGCTCCGTGTGCTTTTCTTCCCTCCTCCTTTCAGAAACTCCCTTTGGAGCGGCTGGAAATAACCCCTCCCAACTCTGCAGTGTGTTTAGTTGGGGCCCAAGACACGAGATGGATCAGATCCCCTTTCTAGTTAATGTTCCCTCCAGGCTGGTTCTGAGAAATGACCCAGCAGCACAAGGATGGTGTTTTTTTTTCAAGAAGCCAAGATATTTGGAACCCACGTCTTAGGTGAATTTCACCATCAGCCCATTTAACAGGATAGTGATATATTAAATGTGAACAGATTTCTTCGCAAAGCCTTTTTTGCCATCAGATCAGATCAGATCAGTCCCTCAGTCGTGTCTGACTCTTTGCGACCCCATGAATCGCAGCACGCCAGGCCTCCCTGTCCATCACCAACTCCCGGAGTTCACTGAGACTCACGTCCATCGAGTCAGTGATGCCATCCAGCCATCTCATCCTCTGTCGTCCCCTTCTCCTCCTGCCCCCAATCCCTCCCAGCATCAGAGTCTTTTCCAATGAGTCAACTCTTTGCATGAGGTGGCCAAAGTATTGGAGTTTCAGCTTTGGCATCATTCCTTCCAAAGAAATCCCAGGGCTGATCTCCTTCAGAATGGACTGGTTGGATCTCCTTGCAGTCCAAGGAACTCTCAAGAGTCTTCTCCAACACCACAGTTCAAAAGCATCAATTCTTTGGCGCTCAGCCTTCTTCATAGTCCAACTCTCACATCCATACATGACCACAGGAAAAACCATAGCCTTGACTAGACGGACCTTTGTTGGCAAAGTAATGTCTCTGCTTTTCAATATGCTATCTAGGTTGGTCATAACTCCTTCCAAGGAGCAAGCATCTTTTAATTTCATGGCTGCAATCACCATCTGCAGTGATTTTGGAGCCCAGAAAAATAAAGTCTGACACTGTTTCCACTGTTTCCCCATCTATTTCCCATGAAGTGATGGGACTGGATGCTATGATCTTCGTTTTCTGAATGTTGAGCTTTAAGCCAACTTTTTCATTCTCCACTTTGACTTTCATCAAGAGGCTTTTTAGTTCCTCTTCACTTTCTGCCATAAGAGTGGTGTCATCTGCATATCTGAGGTTATTGATATTTCTCCCAGCAATCTTGATTCCAGCTTGTGTTTCTTCCAGCCCAGCGTTTCTCATGATGTACTCTGCATATAAGTTAAATAAACAGGGTGACAATATACAGCCTTGACGTACTCCTTTTCCTATTTGGAACCAGTCTGTTGTTCCATGTCCAGTTCTAACTGTTGCTAACTGACCTGCATACAAATTTCTCAAGAGGCAGGTCAGGTGGTCTGGTATTCCCATCTCTTTCAGAATTGTCCACAGTTTATTGTGATCCACACAGTCAAAGACTTTGGCATAGTCAATAAAGCAGAAATAGATGTTTTTCTGGAACACTCTTGCTTTTTTGATGATCCAGCAGATGTTGGCAATTTGATCTCTGGTTCCTCTGCCTTTTCTAAAACCAGCTTGAACATCTGGAAGTTCACAGTTCACATATTGCTGAAGCCTGGCTTGGAGAATTTTGAGCATTACTTTACTAGCGTGTGAGATGAGTGCAATTGTGCGGTAGTTTGAGCATTCTTTGGTATTGCCTTTCTTTGGGATTGGAATCTAGTCTCTCTTGGGTTTTCAAGAGGGTAGGTCAATTGAAGAGAATCTTGCAAATATGTTAATGAGGCAGTGAGACCGGCGGCTCCTCCCCTCCCCTAGATGTGCCTCCTGGACTTGATCCCGGACAGTACGTTCCCTTGGTTTTCTCTCTTTCACTATGGTTGCTCTTTCTTTGTCTCCTTGGTTGCTTTCTCTTCTTTCCTTCCCGATTTCTTTGGGGTGGAGGGTCCCCAGGCTCAGTGCTGACTCCTCTCCCTCTCTTAATTAAGATCTCATCCAGTCTTATGGTCTGACTACCATCTGGAAGTTGCTAACTCGCAAATTGACCTCCCTAGCCTGTCTCTTGAAGTCCAGACTCGAACATGAGTGCAGTTCTCTACTAGACATATCTGGGAGAAGGAAATGGCAACCCACTCCAGTATTCTTGCCTAGAGAGCTCCGTGGACAAAGGAGCCTGGTGGGCTGTCGTCTATGGAGTCACACAGAGTCGGACACGACTGAAGTGACTTGGCATGCATGCATGCATTGGAGAAGGAAATGGCAACCCGCTCCAGAATTCTTGCCTGGAGAATCCCAGGGACGGGGGAGCCTGGTGGGCTGCCGTCTATGGGGCTGCATTGAAGCGACTTAGCAGCAGCAGCAGATATCTCTGCTTGGCTGTCTGCTGGGTGTGTCAAGTTCAGGACATGGCACACCAAATTCTCCCTGGGACACGGCCCCCACAGCCTCCCTTCATAGTCCTGGCAGCATCGTCCATTCTCTGCTGCTGGGCAGAAGCCCTTGGAGTCATCCTCCCATGCTTGCTTGCTTTCACGCAAACTCTTCATAAGGAAGTCTTGAGGATTCCACCTTGAAAATATATCCAGAACCCAGCACTTCCCACCGTTGTCACACTGCTGCCAGCCCACTTTGGGCCACCATCACCTCCCACCTGGACCACTGGGTTAGTCTCTTAGCTGCCACCTGAAGCCAGATGGATCGTTTCTTATAATATTTATTTTTACTCATTTATTTATTTGGCTGAGCCAGCACTCAGAATCCTTCGCTGCAGCATGCAGACTCTTAGTTGTGGCATATGGGCTCTAGTTCCTTACGCGGGGATTGAACCCAGGCCCCCTGCATAGACCTGTGGGGAAGTCCCCAGAAGGATCCTTTTAGAATAAATCAGATCATATCACTTCTCTGTTCAACATCCTCCAAGGACTTCCCCTGTCGTTCTGAGTAAACGCCCCTGTCGTCACTGTGGCCTGTGAGGTCCGTGCTTTCTGGCTCCTCACTGGCTCTCTGATGGTGTCTCTTCTTCCTCTTCTGCCCCTTGTTCAGTGAGCTGCAGCCGCAAGGCCTTTCTGTACCGTCTCACCCCAGGGCCTCTGCACTGGCTGGTCCTCTGCCCCGAAGCTTGTTTCCTGGCTGTCAGGCCAACTGCCTCGCCTCCCAGAGACCTTTATCCAGGTGCCACCCTCTCGAGGAGACTGCCCTGAGCCCCTCATAGAAACTGCGTAGACACTGCCCGCCGCCCCGCCTGCTTCTCCTTACCTTTCTGGTTCTTTTTTCTTTAGCGCTTGCCGCCGTGGGACGTGCTGCAATAGCGCGTGTGCATTTCTCATTAGCCGCCTGTCCCCTTCCACCCGGCCGTGAGCTCACTGAGGGCAGGGGTTTCGTCTTCCTTGACTGCCGACCTGTGCTAAAGAAGACCGCCTGCCACGTGGTAGTAGCGTGGTCGGTATTCATTGGGTGCGTGAGTAATTAGGGACCGTGATAAAGGCCAGGAATGCACCAACCAATGATAGGAATAGATCGGCAGCTGCTCCTGGGTGCGGGGCCCAGACTTCTTGCCTGGCCTTGCGCTCAGGGCTGGATGTATTTCTGTCTTATTTAATCTTTACAGGGACGCCCAGAGATGGCTGCTCGTTGAACAGTGATGGAAACCGAGCCATAAAACATTTAATCAACTGTCTGAAGGCACACCTCTGGGATCCATCTCTACTTAGCTTTAGGTCCTGTAGCCTCTCATAAACCTAGAGGAGACTGTGGAGGGGAGGGGTGGAGGGAGGTGGGGAAGTATATTGTTAGCAATGCTCTTCTCTGAGTGTCTGCATGTAATCTCAGTGTATTTTGTGGTGATTTCCGGATAAGAGGGGCTTTGAACTGAAGTGAAAAATGAAAGTCTCTCAGTCGTGTCCGAGTCTGTGGCCCCAGTTCATGGGGTTCTCCAGGCCAGAACACTGGAGTGGGGAGCCTTTGCCTTCTCCAGGGGATCTTCCCAACCCAGGGGTCGAACCCAGGTCTCCTGCATTGCAGATGGATTCTTTACCTGCTGAGCCACCAGGGAAGCCCCAGAGAGGCTTTGGCTGGTAGTTAATCCTGCATCTCCAGAAATGCAGCCTGTGTCCTGCTTTTTTCTTACTGTTTAGACCCAGATCTTTCTGTCCCTTTGGGAAGTGGAAGCCTGAATGGGGGCTTCAGTCTAGGGGAAGTTTGGTGGTTTCCAGTAGCCTTTTCCAGGACAACACAAGGACGTGGCCTTTGGGGAAGTGTAAGTGGAGTTCCCCTCCCCACCAGGAGGGAGGCAGACGCTGCTGAGCCAGGGGTGCGTCTTCAGGATTCTTAGCACCTCGGCTGACTGCAGGACACCTCCTCTGCCGTGCTGTGGTCCCTTGGGGGCCAGCCCATGGTTCCTGGATCCACTTCTAGGGCATATCTGCTTCTTGATGCCGGGGTGGTCCTTGTCCTCCAGGACTTAAAGCCCTCATCACCTGGCAGAGGCGGTTCTCAGGTGTCTGGCTGGAATCTTGGGGCCTAGACTTGGCCCCCAGGAGGAGGCCTGGTCTGAGCATGAAGCTGCCGTGTCTTCCTGCTCGGCCACTGCGTGAGTTTTCTTTGCTCTGTGATAAGTGACCACCAGCCTAGTGGCTCAGACAGCATGTGTTGATGACCTCAGTTTCTCCAGCTGTTCTGGGTTCTTGGCTGCAGGCCTCATGGGGCTGCAGCAGAGGTGTGGGCTGGGGCTGCGGTCTCATCAGGGGCTTGGCTGGGGAAGGCTCTGCGCCAGGCTCCCTTTGTCGGTGGGCAGAATTTCATCTCCTAGGGCTGAGATCCCTGCTTCGTGCTGGCTGTTGCCCACACGGCCCTCTCACAGCCTGGCAGCCAGCACCAGCAGCGTGTGGCTCACCCCTGCCAAACGGAGTCTTACACGGTCACGTCGTCATGGGGGGAACTCCCGTCACTTTGCCTGGCTCTGTTTATTAGAAGCAAGCCGCAGGTCCTGCCCCTCTCAGGGAGGGATTGTAGGAAGGCATGAATGCCAGAAGTGGGGGGTCACTGGGCGTCACCTTAGGGCGCATTCACCTGAGCAGCCAGGTTCCTGCCCGCCCGACCCCCAGAAGGAGCCCAGAAGCGCCCACTGACAGCACTGTAGGCAGATGTCACGCTTTTGTGGGTTTGAGGCTGTTTTTCTAGGACTGGTGGCAAGGAAGAACTCCACTGCCCACCCGGGGCTCCCAGGCGGGGCGGCGAGAAAGAATCCGCCCGCCAACGCAGGAGACACAAGAGATGCAGGTTCCACCCCTGGGTTGGGAAGATGCCCTGGAGGAGGAAATGGCAACCCACTCGAGTATTCTTGCCTGGAGAATCCCATGGACAGAGGAACCTAGTGGGCTACAGACCGTGGGGTCGCAGAGACTCGGGCACGACTGAACACACAGCTGTCTCGGGCCGGCACCTCACCAAGTGTGACTTGAGGGCTGGGGTAGGCAGCATCGGTCCTCAGAGCCCTCAAGGGCCTTGCCACCTCCCCTGCCCTGCAGCCAGTCTCCACTGTTCGACCCTTTCATTCAAACTGTGGAGTTATTCTTAAAGGCAGGGGGGCCTCTTAGCTACTCATGTACTCCTCTGAAATGCACGGATTTGCTCTCAAGTGACCAAAGGCCAGGCTGGGAGTTTCCACCTTTCGTCTGGAATGTTTGTAACAGTGCCGACTTCGTCCCTGTCTGTGCTGCTTCCGGCTCAGATGTAACTGAGTTAATGCTCTGATGAAACGAACCAGAGCTGCCTTCCTCCGCAGAGTATGTCTTGTTCCAGAACAAAAACTGGTAGCGAGGAGATTCTGTACTAATGAATATCCTCTGGGACCCGGCCCTGAGTTGCTCAAAGAGGCACCCAGCTTCCCTCCTTTCACTCTGTGGGTGTTCTACAAACAGGAAACTATGTTGACTTTCTTGGTTTTTTGTTTTTTTTTTTTTTTTGCTTTCTTACTGGAAGACTCTTTTTTATTGTAGTTGATTTAAGATGTTGTGTTGGTTCCCGGTGCGCACCAAAATGGTTTAGTTATTTCCTTAGATTCTTTTCCCTTTTAGATTAGAACAAAATATTGACTATTTACATTTTGTATATAGTAGTAGTATGTATCTGTTAATTACAGACTCCTTCTTTATCCCTCCTCATTCTATCCCTTGCTTTCCCCTCTGGTAACTATAGCTCCATGTTTGTGAGGCTGTTTCTGTTTTGTAAAGAAGATTATTTGTATGATTTTTTTAATATTTCACACATGAGTGATAGTAACCATATTTGTCTTTGTCTAATTTACTTTACTGAATATGATAATCCCTATGTCAGTCCACGTTGCTGCTAATGGCATTATATCCATTCTTTTTGTAGCTGAGTAATGTTCCATTGTGTGTGTATGTGTGTGTGTGTGAATGTGTGTGTATATGTGTGTGTGCCTGTGAGTGTCTCTCTGTGTGTGTGTATATGTGTGTGTATGTATGCGTGTGTGTCTGTGTGTATGTGTGTGTGTATGTGTGAGTCTGTGTGTGTGTGTCTCTTGTGTGTGTGTATGTGTGTGTGTGTATGTGTGTATATGTGTGTGTATGTATGTGTGTGTGTCTGTGTGTGAGTGTGTGTGTGTCTGTGTGTGTATATGTGTGTGTCTTTGTGTCTCTGTGTGTATATGTGTGTGTATGTATGCGTGTGTGTCTGTGTGTATGTGTGTGTGTATGTGTGTCTGTGTGTGAGTGTGTGTGTGTGTGTCTGTGTGTGTATATGTGTGTGTCTTTGTGTCTCTGTGTGTATATGTGTGTATGTATGTGTGTGTGTCTGTGTGTGAGTGTGTGTGTGTGTCTGTGTGTGTATATGTGTGTGTCTTTGTGTCTCTGTGTGTATATGTGTGTGTATGTGTGTGTGTCTGTGTGTGTATGTATGTGTGTGCATGTGTGTATATGTGTGTGTATGTATGTGTGTGTGTGTGTGAGTGTGTGTGTGTGTATATGTGTGTGTCTTTGTGTCTCTGTGTGTATATGTGTGTGTATGTGTGTGTGTCTGTGTGTGTATATGTGTGTGTATGTCTGTGTGTATATGTGTGTGTATGTGTGTGTGTCTGTGTGTGTATATGTGTATGTGTGTGCATGTGTGTATATGTGTGTGTCTGTGTGTGTATATGTGTGTGTCTTTGTGTCTCTGTGTGTATATGTGTGTGTATGTGTGTGTGTCTGTGTGTGTATATGTGTATGTGTGTGCATGTGTGTATATGTGTGTGTATGTGTGTGTGTATGTGTGTGTGTCTGTGTGTGTATGTGTGTGTGTGTGCGCATGTGTGTATATGTGTGTGTATGTGTGTCTGTGTGTGTATGTGTGTGTGTATGTGTGTGTGTCTTTGTGTCTCTGTGTGTATGTGTGTGTGTCTGTGTGTATATGTGTATGTGTGTGCATGTGTGTATATGTGTGTGTGCGCGCATGTGTGTATATGTGTGTGTGTGTCTGTGTGTATATGTGTGTGTGCGCGCGCATGTGTGTATATGTGTGTGTGTCTGTGTGTATATGTGTGTGTGCGCATGTGTGTATATGTGTGTGTGTGTCTGTGTGTATATGTGTGTGTGTGCGCGCATGTGTGTATATGTGTGTGTGTCTGTGTGTATATGTGTGTGTGTGCGCATGTGTGTATATGTGTGTGTGTATGTGTGTGTGTGCGCGCATGTGTGTATACACACACCAGATCTTCATCTACTCCTCTGGAGTTGAGAGTGCTCCCATGTCTTGTCGGACTTCCCTGGTAGTTCAGCTGATAAAGAATTTGCCTTCAATGCAGGAGACCTTGGTTCAACTCCTGGGTTGGGAAGATCTCCTGGAGAAGGGATAGGCTACCCGTTCCAGTATTCTTGGGCTTCCCTGGTGGCTCAGACAGTAAAGAATCTGCCTTCAATGCAGAAGACCTGGGTTCGATCCCTGGGTTGGGAAGATCCCCTGGAGTAGGGCATGGCAACCTACTCCAGTATTCTTGCCTGGAGAATCTCATGGACAGAGGATTCTGGCAGGCTACAGTCCCTGGGGTCACAAAGAGTCAGATATGACTGAGTGACTCAGTTTAGTTCAGTTCAGTTCAGCCTGGCAGGCTACTGTCCATTAGGTCAAAGAGAGTCCGACACGACTGAGTGGCCAAGCACAGCACAGCCCTGTCTTATCTGTTGTAGACAGTGCTTCACTGAACGTCGGGGTGCGTGTATCTTTCTAATTATGTTTTTCTCCAGTTACATGCCCAGAAGTGGGATTGCAAAATCACATGATAGTTGTATTTTTAACTTTTTGAGGAACCTCCAAGCTTCCCTTGTGGATCAGCTGCAAAGAATCTGCCTGCAATGCGGGAGATCTGGGTTTGATCCCTGGGTTGGGAAGATCCCCTGGAGAAGGGAAAGGCTGCCCACTCCAGTATTCTGGCCTGGAGAGTTCCGTGGACTACATAGTTCATGGGGTCACAAAGAGTTGGACGCAGCTGAGCAGCTTTCACTTCCAGCTTCCAAGGAGTCTCCGTGCTTTTCTCCATAGTGGCTGTACCAACTTACCTTCCCACCAGCAGTGTGAGGAGGTCCCCTTTTCTCCACACTCTCCCCAGAATTCATTGTGATGGCCATTCTGACTGGTGTGAGGTGGTATCCCAGTGCAGTATGGACTTGTGCTTCTCTGATAATTAGTGATGTTGAGTATCTTTTCATGTACCTGTTGGCCGTATGGATGTCATCTTTAGAGAAATGCCTATTTGACTTATGTTCAGTGATCACTATTTTTCACCCTAGTCATTTAAAGTGTCAGTGGGTATTTGTAAATAATCTTGTACAGTCTGATGTCCCCACGCGACAGCAGCTGGGATCTCACATCCTAGGACTTTCTTCCTACTGTTCCTGTCTTGTCTGAGATCCGCAGGACGTACATGCCAGTGTGTTGACTAAGTCTTCTCTTTTAAAAGTCTGGAATCTTCTGCTTTAGTTCCTTTTAGCATGTCTTTTGTTCAGAGCAGGGTGAGAATAACCCGGGGAAAAGGAACATGAGTCTAACCTCTGATGCAGTTTTAAGGCGAGAAGGGTAGGGGTTCAGAACTGGTTGATTCTTTCGTAATTAGTTTATTCCAGCGTAGCCAGTCTGGAGTCAGTCGATTCTTTCACATTTCAAAACTACGAGTCTCAGTCTCTCCCCCTGAAAGGATTTGTTAGCGGGGAAATTAAAGTCAAAATAAGTTATTGACACTTGCTTAGCTAATCACAGTTGCACATGTGGGGAAATCCAAATCCTCTTTAACTTTTCCACTTTTGAATTTTTTTTTTTAAATTTTAGCTTTATTTTTAAAAATCATTTGTTTACCTCTTTGTGGCTGTGCTGGGTCTTCGTCGCTGCATGGGCTTTTCTCGGGTTGCGATTCTCTGTTGTGGAGGGTGGGGGCTCCTCTCCAGTGGCGGTGCAGGGGCTCCTCTTGTGCAGCATGGGTTCTAGGGCTCTCGACTTCAGTAGTTGCCGCATGCGGGCTCAGGACTGGAGGCTCCCGGGCTCGGGGGCATGGACTCAGTACTTGTGACTCATCGGTTTAGTTGCTCTGAGGCAGGTGGGATCTTCCTGGACTAGGGATCGATCCTGTGTCTCCTGCATTGGCAAGCAGAATCGTTACCACTGAGCCACCAGGGAAGTCCTGAGTTTAATTGTTCATAGAGGCATAAATCACTTTGAATGATATGTAAGTCTCCTAGAAATACATCTTAAAATATTATGGCAAACAGGCATGCAGAAATTGTTTGCTTGTGGGATATGCATGTCTCGAGAGTTTAGCGTGGAGGTGCCTGTCCAGGCTACCCCGGCTCTCACGGGGCGGCCACAGCCGCTCTGTGGTGGGGGCCCTCCTGGGTGGGTGGGAGGGCCCTGCCCTGCCCTGCCCTTGGCCCTGGAGAGGCGCTGTGCACACGGCATGAGCCTTGGGGAGCCTGCCCTGGTCTCCCAGTCCTGCTCCCCCCGCGGAGAGGGCCTAGTCCGTGGACCCGTGGCTGCCGTTGCCTCCTGTGGTCTAATGTCCCGCTGGGCCCACCGGTCTGCTTCCGTTTTTGACCGCCATGTGGCTCCCGGGAGTCCATCGCCCCCAAGTGTCATCCTGGGGTCCCTCAAAGGAGCAGCGTGAGTGATGAGGTTTCCTGCTGGACCGCTTGCTGCTGGGTGTGTCCAGCGTTGGGTCACGTGCACCTGTATGTGGTGGGGACAGGGAAGCAGCCCACCGCCTGCGGGGCACGCGGGCACCTCTGTCTTGACCGCAGGGCTGAAGGTGTTTGCCGCAGGCAGCCCTTCACGGCCGCTCTTGTCCTCGGACGCCTGCTTCATCGCCTTGGAGTCTTTGTCTTTCTGAATGGAAGTGTGGTTGATTTACAACATCATGTTGGTTTCAGGTGTACAGCAAGGTGATTCAGCTATATATATAGTCTTTATTGCACATGTATGTACACAGAAAACTCATTTGTGGTACACAGCAGTACATGTTTGTGTCATACATGTACACAGCGCCTTTTTCTTTTCTGTGAGGTGGCCCCACGCATTACCCTGGAGTCCTGAGCTGAGGACTTCTCAGGCCCTTCTGCTGAGGATACGGGGGGCTCCCGGAGAAGGGCCCGCTCCACGAGGAGGCTGGCTGCAGCCCCCCACAGCTGCTGCACCCAGGGAGGCCAGCCCTCAGAGCCGTGGAGAGCTGACAGTGTTCTCAGTGAGAGGGCTTTGGGAGGAGAGACCTGGGGAAGAACACGAAGCAGGGACATTTCCCTAAAGAAAAGCAAAGTCACACGGACCTGCCAGCCCCATCGCCTGGAACCCTGCACAGAGCAAGCTCTGCCCCGCTGGCAGAGACTAGGCGGCCCACACTGCCACCCTGACAGCCCGTTACACACGTGTGTGCATATATGTGTGTGTGTGCATAGTACGGGCTTCCCTGGTGGCTGAGACATAGAGGATCCGCCTGCAATGTGGGAGACCCGGGTTCGATCCTTGGGTCAGGAAGATCCCCTGGAGAAGGGCCTGGCAACCCCCTCTAGTACTCTTGCCTGGAGAATCCCATGGACAGAGGAGCCTGGAAGGCTATATAGTCCATGGGGTCACAAAGAGTCAGACACGTGTATATGTGTATACGTATATACATATTCTTTTTCAGATTCTTTTCCTCTGTAGATTATTACAAGATACCGAGTCGAGTTCCCTGTGCTGTGCAGTAGGTCCTTGTTGGTTATCTATTATATGGACGTGTGTATGTTAATCCCAAACTCCTAATTTACTAATTTACACCCCTCCCCCCGCACCTTATATTCTTTCTTTAGTGCATTTTTAGCTTTGATAGATTTTGCCAGATTGCCCTCTGGAGGGGTTGAACTCTTTAAAAAATCTTTTCCAAATTATTTTTAAAATTTCTGAGTGACACACGAATATACTCTCTTCCAAAAAAAAAAAAATGGAAAGATTATCGATGCAGCAGAGTCCCTTTGGGTCGCCGGGGCGTCCACACCCGGCTCCCACCCGGGCCGCCCGCGTCCCCCAGGGCTCACTGCTGTCTGTGGTTGTTGGCTCACCCTGCGTCTCAGTAGCTCTGTTTCTGTGCCCTGTGGGTGGAAGCCACCGACAGGAAATCAACACGACTGGAGTGCGTGTGAGTGTGTGTGCGCTTGTTTAACAGACAAGCCATATTGTGCTGAACCCATCATTCCATAACGAGGCGTTTTCCTTGATGATACGTCGTAGAGGTCTTTCCGTGAGGTAGATCCCTCTCCCTCTATATTATTTGAGTTGTTTGCCATCAATTATTGTTTCAAAACTGCCTTTTGGGTGATTTGTTTAAGGGAAAAAGTTAGGATTTCATTAAACGCCCCAGTGATTTAAAAAAAAAAAAAAAATATATATATATATAGTTATAGTGCAAAATCTTTATGTGTGTATGTATTTCTCTTTTCAGATCTCAGAACGCTGATCTTCATAATGAAGGCTACATCTTGGAGTTGGATTGCTGTTCTTCCCTAGACCACCTGACGGACCAAAAGGCCCTCCCAGAGTTCATTAAGAAGGTCAGTGCTGCAGTCGATGGACCATGGGATGGGTTGGCTGGGCGTTCGCCCGAGGGGACTGCGGGTGGGCTGCGCTCCACAGGCCTGCTCTAACCTGGGGCTTCGGGAGGCCTTGCGGGGGCCGCCCTTTCCCACTCAGGCTGCCCCTGACCCTGGAGCAAGGTGGTTTCCCCCCGTCCCAGGAAGCCAGACCCTGTCTTTTTAGGGCGGGAGTGGCGTTAATAGCTGGCAGGCCTGCTGGCCCCACAGCCAGGAAGCCCTTCAAATCCTCAAGGCGGTGTGAGCCCCCAGCTCCCAGCTCCCACTCGCCCTGTGGGTCTTCACTGCCACGAGCCTCCTTCTGTTCCTAGAGCAAGCAGGAGTGTGCCACCGTCCAGCGACCGCTGGCATACGATCATCCTGGGGAAAATTGCCTCATTGCAAGGGGTTCATTTCCTGCCCACAAATGTGTCTGGTTTTGAACTGCTGTTTGGGCTGTATGAGGTTTCCTGCTTAATTGCAGGGTGCACTCAGTTTCAGTATGATGACATTTATGGTGGGAGGAATGTCCTTGCCCAGACTGGGGTAAAGTTCACTGCTTAATCCTCACCTTCTCCTCCCTACCCAGTCTTCCAAGATAATTGGCAGTTCCCCATCCTGTTGAGGTGATTAGGATATGTTTGAGATACAACCAGTCAATTGTTGTTCAGTCGCTCAGTCATGTCTGATCTGCAACCCCATGGACTGCAGCACGCCAGGCCTCCCTGTCCTTCACTATCTCCTGGAGTTCACTCAAACTCATGTCCATTGAGTCGGTGATGCCATCCAACCATCTCATCCTCTGTCGTCCCCTTCTCCTCCTGCCTTCAGTCTTTCCCAGCATCAGGGTCTTTTCTAGTGAGTCAGTTCTTTGCATCATGTGACCACAGTATTGGAGCTTCAGCTTTGGCATCAGTCCTTCCAATGAACACACAGGACTGATCTCCTTTAGGATGGACTGGTTTGATCTCCTTGTACTCCAAGAGACTCGAAAGAGTCTTCTCCAACACCACAGTTCAATCAAAAACATCAATTCTTCGGCGCTCAGCCTTCTTTATGGTCTCACATCCGTACATGATTACTGGAAAAACCATAGCTTTGACTAGATGGACCTTTGTCAGCAAAGTAATGTGTCTCCTTTGTAATATGCTGTCTAGGAGCAGCGCCTTTTAACTTCATGGCTGCAGTCACCATCTGCAGTGTTTTGGAGCCCTAGGAAAAAAAAGTCTGTCATTGTTTCCCTTGTTTCCCCATCCGTTTGCCAGTTGATTGGTGAATTAGCGAATCAGTCAACAAGTGAGTTTATTAGTAAATATCTTAGGTGGTCAGCATTGGGCCAGAAATGGTACAGTGTGCTGGGATGCAGAGAACAAAATTGTCATGGTTTCTGCCCGCACGTCCTCACAACGAGGAAATCTCTTCTGAACACGAGTGATGAGCCTGGGCAGGAGGGAAGCGGTGGAGACCCAGAGTGGCGTGGGGTCAGGGCGGTGCGTCAGGCCGTGAGTGGCAGGATGAGGTCTGATGGGGCTGCAGAGGGCCGGGGCGGGGGGTGGGAGCCGTCCCAGCAACGTGAGCAGCTCGTGTGAGGGACAGAGCAGGATGAAAGGAAGATTGGGGCCTCCTGCAAGAAAGGGGCGGTGAGAGGTGGGAGGACAGGCTAGAACTCAGCTGTGAAAGCAGCAGGAGTCGTGGAAAGTTCTGCAGAAGAGTGAAAGGATTGGGTGGTTCCTTTACACAGCCAGTAACTCTGGGTTTTTTACTGGGGGGAGAGGGGGTCACTCCCTGCCTCCCTCCCTTCAACCTTGTTGAGTGTTCAGGCTCTACAAGCACCCAGGGAATCATCACTCAGATGTGGTGGGAGCCAAGACCCGCAGCCCAGGAATCAGGTGACCTCTTTGGTCAGACATTTGGGTAATTTTACTTGGACAGTGGAAGATTCCTTCTGCTCTGCTTAGAATTCAGATCATTACTTAAGAAATTGTTCACACGTGTGTAAGCCTGAGAACACAGGTGCTTTCGACACTCTGGGAGATGTCTGTGTTAATAGAGCCATCTCCTTTGGATTTGCTGTGAATGACCTATCCTCATAAGCTTGGCGGGGACCTTCTAGAGGTGGGATTTCCCCATGATCTGAGTCCTGGGGAAGAACGGTTGTGGAAATGGTTTTGTAATGAGGATTCAGATGCTTAGAATATTTGAGGGCAAGTTGGTAGGATGGGGCATAGGTTCTGACCGTACCATCCAACAGGCTCTTTTAAAAACGCGTGATTTGGCACTTCTGTCTTAACCCAACCAGACCCTTGCAGGAAGGACCCTCTGCCTCGTAGCCATACAGGTCCTGAGCATCCTGGTGGGCGGACGCCCAGATGCTGTGTGTCTGCAGTTCCTGCAGGTGGGCATCTGTCCAACAGGATAGAACCTCAGAGTTACGATTGATATGCCCCAAAAGACGTCAGCTACTCGTGGATTAATTTTTACTTTTGTCCCACCATTCTTTCCCCGTGACTGACTATGTGTGGGGAAGAGTATCTCCTGGTTTGTTCAGTATTCGGTTAGATCAGTCATTGACTCCTGCTCATTTTGTGTTTGTATAAGAATTCTTTTATTAGCATTTAAAATTTTTTTTTATTTTTTTAATGAAATATTTATTTTTTTAATGAAATATAGTTGATTTGCCATATCATGTTAGTTTCAGGTGTACAGCGCAGTGATTCAGTTATTCATATATAGACACATGTATACTGCTGCTGCTGCTAAGTCGCTTCAGTTGTGTCCGACTTTGTGTGACCCCACAGACGGCAGCCCACCAGGCTCCCCCGTCCCTGGGATTCTCCAGGCGAGAACACTGGAGTGGGTTGCCATTTCCTTCTCCAATGCATGAAAGTGAAAAAGTGAAAGTGAAGTCGCTCAGTTGAGTCCGACTCTTAGCGACCCCATGGACTGCAGCCCACCAGGCTCCTCCGTCCATGGGATTTTCCAGGCGAGAGTACTGGAGTGGGATACCATTGCCTTTTCCGAGACATATGTATATGTATGTATATATTCTTTTTCAGATTCTTTTCCCTTATAGATTATTACAAAATATTCAATATAGTTCCCTGTGCTATACAGTAGGGCCTTATTGTTTATGTATTTTATATATAGTAACGTGTGTATGTTAATCCCAAAGTCCTAATTTATCCCTCCCCATCTCCCCGCCTTTCCCCTTTGGTAGCCGAAGTTTGTTTTCTGTATCTGAGGCTCTGTTTCTGTGTTGGAGATGAGTTCATCTGTATCTTTTTGTAGATTCCACGTACAGTGACATTGTATGGTGTTTGTCTTTCTGTCTGTCTGTCCGGCTGACTTCACTTAGTGTGACAATCTCCATAGCCTTCTGTTTTTAACATTTTGCAAACGATACACTTCTGAAGCCCACTGCGCCATCATGCCCCTGCCTCACCTGTGCCCACGGTTTTTCAAATAAACACGCCCGGGTTCAGGCAGGCTGGACAATCCTGCATGCAGGAAGCGTGCGGTTTCTGGCCCGTAACCAGTCTCCGGCTTGTCCCGGGGTCTCTCACCCTGTATCTCGATGGAGATGCAGTTCGGGGTCACGGTCAGCAGAGTGGGGGAAGCCCCCAGCCCACCCTGGATTGCCCAGGTGTGGAGGTGGCCTCGCCGTGTGATCCTGCCCCGTCTGTGGCTGGGGGCTCCCCCGGGAGGATCTGGCCCGTCTTGCTCTCAGTAGCAGCTGCGGCTCTGGTTTTCAGGCCTGTGATCATGACCACCAGGAGGAGCAGGACAAAACGATGGGACCGGGCCCTCCCTCTGCTCCTGTTTCATGTTGTTGGATGTGATTTCTGGGGAAAACACCACCTCTGGTGCAGCAAGGAGAGGAGCGTGGGGGCTCTCTGCGGGGCCAACAGCTGTTCATCCGATGGCAGGATTTCACGTGGGCGTAAAATTTGTCTGTCATCACACAGGAGGGCGACCACAGGAGTTCCCCGGGAAGAAAGATAGTAAAATAAATTTGTGTATTTTCCGTAAATATTTGATGAATGGCTTAGTCCCTACACACACACACGCATGGTGAAGCACTTGCTAATTGCCATTCACTCAGGCCAAGATGAAGCTGTGTCTCTGGCGGCTACTGCCTACAGCCGTTCCTTTTTATCTGGGTCATTATTCTGTGTGAAATAATGGCTCCTGTTCTTATGACAAGTAGATCCATCTTGCTATGAGACGGTAATTAACTCATTTTGTCGCTGTGCCATCATCCAGGAGAAGCTCATCTCCTCTGCACAGTAGAATTAAACTCAAAGCTACTCGAATTTTGTCCTTAAGAACAATGCCTCAGTATTGTTTTTTTTTTTTCCTGCCAAATGTTGTAAATGAGCAGCATTTTTGGATAGAGGACATAGATAGAGGGAGGTGAAGACATCTCATCATTTTCCACAATTAGGGAAAATAAAGCCATTTGTACCTGTGTCATGTAAAATGAGCTGAAGGTGCCAGGATTCACAGCCCCGCCTCATCACAATTTTGCACAGGGGGTGAAGCGAGTGGGTGTAAAGACGATGCTTTTCCTTTCCGTGTGGCCCAGTGGTGTTCTGGGCACTCTGATCGAATTAAATCTGGGCTCTTGCATTGTGTTTTTCCCCTCGTATCCCACTGTGCCCCATGCAGCCGGCCCTGGATGTGAATTATTTATTATGGACTGCAGAACATTTAAGATGCAGATTTATGGGCAGACTTGGAGAAAATGTGTTTTCCAAACCCTAGAACCGAATGCTCGAGAGACGGAGCTGCGGAGCTGGGAGAGCGTCAGCGCTGCGTCCTTGCTGTGAAACAAGGATTCAGCTGGCCACGTCCTCCCAGGGCCTGTTCTGTGTGGCGGGCGGGTCTGCGGGACACTTCGGGGATGCCCTGTCCTTGAGTTCCCCGAAGACTGTAGAGCAGGTGGGGTGATGGAGAATGAGGCACCTACGCGTTCATCTTCAGAGGGCTTTACATTCTTTGGAGCTTCCTGGGAACGTGCCTGGGTGTTTGGAAAGCACTTGAAACGTTGCAGAATCGCGCACAGTTTCTAGCTTGGGTTGCACGGTATTTGTGTCCCAGGGGCCACACTGGCAGGGATGCCCCCTTTCTAGATGGAGCTCGAGAGGGCGGGGGCTTCGTCTCAGGCTGGGACTGCAGAGTGATGAGCCCAGCTGCCCTTCTGTGGTGGGAGGGGGTGCGGGGCTCCAGCCGGTGGCCTGGGGGCTGGGGAATGATGGCTTTGAGCAGTGAATGAGGGATGCTCGCAGAGGGGAGCAGCCAGGTGGACAGTGCTGTTGCTGGTGTAGACCGAAGTGTGGCAGGAAGGCTCGAGGCTGAAAATGGGCCACGACCGGCCTGGCTGGAGTGTAGGATGGACAGGGGGTAGAAGAAGCCTGTTCTGTGTGCGGTTCTTCTGGTTATGGGGAAGGGACCCTGCTCACTGCTCAGTGGGGAGTGGGGCGGGGAGGGGGGTCCTTACTCTGAAGGTGCAGGAAGTGGCCTGGAGCCTCGGGCGGGGGAGCAGGGACTCCCCTGGGGCAGGAATAAGGGGGGAAGAGATGAGACGGTCTCTGTGTTCCATGCTGCTGGCGTCTGCCTATGCGTCTGTAGGTTGATTGAGTTATACCTGAGACTTGACTCCGCAGAGGGAAGCCCCCAGATGCAGACCCTCTGCTGGGGGGCTGTGACAAGCACTATGCTCTCAGCCCCCGTCTCACCCATCTGAAGGCCTGTCCACATTTTATGGGTGAATAAGGCTCGTTTGCTCGGAGTTTCCCCGAAAAGGAGGAGTGGGTTGGGACTCAATCTGTCTGGTCTGGGGGCCACCCCGAGCCCTGCTGCCGCCTCTGGGGAGCCCTCGGGGCCCAAGAGGATGCTGTCTGAGCCCCAAGGGTGGGTGGACTTGGAAGCAGCTGGGTGTCTTGTGTCTGGTACATGGGGAAAGACTTTGGAGCAACTTGAGGGTGTCTCCTCGGGGGAGGCTGGGGCTCTGAGCTTGGCTGCCTGGGGGAGAAAGTCTCACCCCTGCCCTGGTCCCCCTGGACGTCAGGGCCTCACCCCCAGGCCTCAGGTTCCACCTTTCTTTCCCAGATTCCGTTTACAGTGAAGCTGCAGGATCTAGTGATTGATGCTTAGAACAGGGTGTTGGCTCTCACTGGACCACAGAGCCTTTAGAACATCGACACGGGAGGAAGGGAGGCAGGCCCCTGCCAGGTACTGGGGGGTGCAACATGAGGTCGGAAACCAGGGAGTGGGGGCACCTCAGGTTAGATACCAGAGAGTCGGGGCATCTCAGGTCAGATACCAGGGAGTGGGGGGCACCTTGGGGTCAGACACCAGGGAGCGGGGGGCACCTCGGGGTCGGAAACTGGCGGCCTGGATTAAACTGCAGGTGTTGTCTTTCGGCTATCGTACTGCTTCCGTCTTGTTCTAGAGAAGTCACAGACGCTTCAGATCTCTGCAGTTTGTCTATGAAACTCCGCCTGTGGTGTCTAAGTGACTCACCGTTTCTTGTGATTGGTTGTTGAGTATTCCAGGCTTCATTTCTCCAAGTGCTGCGTGGGGTCTTGTTTTCAAGATGCTGACCCAGAGTGAAAGGGAAATTATATTGAAAAGCTTCTGTTTCATCACTGTTCCCCCGCCTGCTCTGAAACCTAGGGAATCACGACGTTTTTCGCAGGCTGCCTTGGCAGGACGACGTGGGTGTGTGGTTCTAGCCTTGAGGGTGCCCTTGGCGTGGAGGGAGGCTGGCCAGGGTGGAGAAGCGGCCGGGGCTGGGGTGTCCTGTTCACCGTTATGTCTCCATAACTCAGTGCATATTTGTCAAGCGATTGAACAAACGGGAAGCGGGAAGCAGAGCTGTGTCACTGAGACTCTGTGTCGTAGAAGGGGTGGAGGCCGACGTGATGCTCGGTGACTGGTGAGGTGTCGGGGGGGTCTTCCGTGAGGATGAGGACCATGCGGCCCCGAGGAGCCGTTTGGGACAAGAGGCAATGAGGTTGGCGATGGGTGTGCGGTCGCCGAGGGGCCCGGGAGCCAGGGACCCTTGTGGGAATGTTCCAGAAGGCAGCTGGAGCTAGGGAAAAGGCGGCAAACAGGGATGTGGTCGACAGAGGGCAGGTGAGTTGACAGGGAAGTGGTCTGGGGGGTCGTCCTGGGGGGCACGTGCCCACCTCCCATGGGCAGGCACCACACCACCCCAGTGCACGGCTGCCTCGTGGAAGAGACAGCCAGGATCTCCGGAGGTTTCCTGCGGCGTGGCTGGATGGTGGGTTGGCTTCGTTTTAGAGACGTGGGTGAGGCTTTTGGTTTTCTGATCGGGGAGTCTCTTGGTTTCTCCATGTGAGGAGGTAGGTCCTCAGAGAACTACGGGATCCTAGCCCAGGATCGCTCAGATCCTCTGTGGTGGAGGGCTGGGTTTTCTTTGTGTTCGGTTTTTTCCAGTCTGTTGAGGAGCAGCGCCCCTGTGAGACGAGGTGACACGCAGCGGCGGTGGCGACGAGCTGGAGAAGGTCTTGACGCTCCCTCTTGTTTCCTGTCCGCGGCTCATCCCAGGCTGGTAGCAGACACTTGTGCTGTGCGAGTTCACTCGTCTCTGCCGAGGAAAGAAGGGAGAGCTCCAGGGAGGAGCCAGAGAAGGAGGGAGACGAACTTCTAACAGAAGCAGGGCAGAAAGGGAAGAGATCGGGGGCACCGCGGCAGCAGGACAGGGGTCCCGTTGGAACTCAACTGGGGGCTGGCCCACGGGCTTCGGCCACCGGATGCCACTCCTAAATCGTACAGGAGCAGTTTTAAGTGTGCAGCATGCAGGGGCCCCTCTGCCGTGGGTTTACGAGTAAGTTTAGAGGACCTCCCTGGCGGTCCAGTGGTTAAGACTCTTCACTTCCAACGCAGGGGGTGCAGGTTCGATCCCTAGTCAGGGAGCAAGGATCCCACTTCCTGAGGGGTATGGCCAAAAAATAAATACATAAAAATAAAATAACACTCCCCCCCCCACCACCACCAAAAAGGGGGCTTCCCTGGTGGCTCAGATGGTAAAGAATCTACCTGCAATGTGGGAGACCTAGGTTCAATCCCTGAGTCGGGGAGATCCACTGGAGGAGGGCATGGCAGCCCACTCCAGTATTCTTGCCTGGAGGATCCCATGGACAGAGGGGCCTGGAAGGCTACAGTCCATGGGGTTGCAAAGAGTGGGACACAGCTGAGCGACTGAGCGCACCATCAAAAAGAGTAAGTTTAGAAACAGAAAGAGTGGTTAAGATAGAATCCAGGTCTAAGACATTCTTGTTAGGTTGTTTTTAATAGGCGGTTTGAGCATCTGTAAAAGCTGGAAGGTACTGGTAGAGAAAAGTTGGTGAAGTCAGAGGCGATAAAGAGAAGGCAGGTCGGAGGAGGGCTGAGCTGCGCACAGGGCGCTGGACACCCTACCGCTTGAGGCTGGGGGGTTGGCGGGAGGGCGTCCCAGGCTGGCAGGCTCATGGTGGAGGGAGTATTGCAGGAGCCTGGAGGCCTGTTTGCTTGTGAAGTTCCTCTCCAGCTGTATTCACTGGCCCGCGAGCTCGCTATTCTGAACAGCGGGAGGTCAAGTAAGAAGGGCCTGCTTGTCTAGATCCCTCCCCTGGCATGAGACCAACTCCTGCGCTTCATGTTTGCCCTGTTCTGAGACCTGGGGTTCCTTCCTGTTTCTGTGACCAGACCTTTGATGTGGTGTCCGGGGAGGCTTTGTGAGCCAGTCCTGGTCACAGGAGGCTTACAGCGTGGTGGGGAGCGGATCGTCACAAAGGTTGGGGTCGCATCGCAGAGGGTTGTGCCAGGAGTAGAGCCCGGCGTGGGTGGGTGGGAGGAGGGGCTGTGCGCCAAGCAGCGAGTTTGCCCTGAGCTCCGAGGGGTGAAGGGGTGAGCACAGCAGACACCCAGACACCGTGAGCACTGGAAGGGCTTGGGGTGCGGCCATGGGGTGAAGGGGGCGTGACTGCTTAGTGGAGCACAAAGGAGGCTGGACTGTGGAGCTCAGAGGTGCGGCTGGGGACTTAGGACTCAGGTTAGCGGGACCCTCGGGCCAGGCTCGGGATTGGGGGTGTTCTCCCAAACACAGGGGAGAGCTACTGGGGGGCTTCAAGGAGGAGCTGAAGCACAATACCAAACTTATGTTTAATTTGCCTTCTGGACACTTGTGGCTCAGCTGGAAAAGAATCTGCCTGCAATGCGGGAGACCTGGGTTCGATCCCTGGGTTGGGAAGATCCCCTGGAGAAGGGAAAGGCAGTAATCTGGCCTGGAGAATTCCATGGATTGTATAGTCCACGGGGTGGCAAAGAGTTGGACACGACTGAGCGACCTTCACGTTAACTTTACCTTTAGAAAAGATCAGAATGGTTGCGAGGTGGAGACTGGATTGGGGGCCGGGTGGGCTTGGTGAGGACCCTGCTGGAATGTCTCTGTGTAGGTGGTTAGGTTGTAGCTTAGCTTACAGTCTCAACAGCGTCACGACAGAGATGTGGATGGATTGAAGGAGTGCGGAGCCAGGGGGATCACCCGGGCTGCTTACGGGTTGGATGACGGCGTGGTCAGGAGTGGACAGGCTGGTTTGGCTCGTGTTGCTGAATAAATGGAGGGCCTCTGCTGAGATTAGAAAGTCTGGGCAACAGGCCGTTTCTGTGGTCCTGGAGCTCAAGGCAGGGGTCTGGGCTGGAGACACCGTCTGGCAAATGGCGAGTGATGCTGTGGTCATGATGAGGTCACTTAGGAGGAAGCGGGTGAAGGAGGAGGACTTCCATCTGAGCCCCGAAGAATTCCAGCATCCGCTGCTGTGCAGAGAAAGGAGGCGGGAAGTGAGTGCTGGAGAGGTCCTGGGGAAGCTGGGGAGTGCGGGTGATGAGGCCAGGGTGATTCAGCAGGCTGCCTATTTGGTGCCTCTGAGACCGAAAGGCAGAAAGAGCCATCTGTTTCTCATGGAAGCTGATTTTGGTGGCCTTTTCTCTCCTGATACCTACTTCACAAGGCCTGATCCAAATGTCTTTGAGTTGTCATTAAACACCACAGGCCCTTTCCTCTGAAGAACTCCTGTGAGTTCCTGTGTTATCCCCAGGATGGTTCTGAGATTTTTTATTTGTTTCACTTTTAAATTTAAGGGGCTCTTTCTTTCCACAGGCTTGCTGAGTTCACATCATTGTTCTCCTTCATGTAATGTTTACAACAACTGAATTTTAATATCTGATTGAGGGTTAGACCTTGACCACATAAAAAAGGCATTGAAATTTTATGTAATTTTTTATCCTTTAGAGCACATTTCACATGAAAGAAAATGATAGCAGACCTTATCACTCAATCAGAAGAAAAAATCAGCTTGGGATTTGTAAAAATGGCGTTTAGATGTGCAGAGAACAGGGTGGCCTGCGGCTGCCTCTGTGCTCAGCCTTCAGGCCTGCGCGCCTTTGTGGTCTCTGCAGGGGAATCGCCAAATCCAAGGAGTCAGACTCTTCTAGAGGCCAGTGGAGCACACAGAGGCTGGAGGGGAAATGGGAAGTCAGCCGGAACGAGGTGACCAGATCTGTGCCTGAGAACGCTTTGTTCCAGAGAGAAGTGAGGCCTGGACATAAGGCTGGCCTCCCAGGGGGCCCTCCACCCTCCCGTGTCGCTTTGGGCCCCTTGCGATGGCTGCTTCTCCTCCGTCCCAACTTGTCAGTGGGAATGTGGAGGTGCCAGGGCTCCTGTGACTTTACCTGAGGCCAGGCGTTAGGTGGGCGGGAAGCCAGCCCAGGAGCTCCTGCAGGTGAGGCCTGGCTCCCATAACTGCCGAAATAGGTCCCAGAGAGAGTCTGCGATAGACAGGTTAGGATGACCACCAGGTCTGGGCTTCCACTGCCTCTGAACCATACTTACAACAGACAGCCATGTTCCTCTGGGCTGGGAGTGGGGGTGGGGGGGATCAAAAACCCTGAAGATCTGAGCGACTTCCTGCTGAGCCATCACTTCTTGACCCATGCTCCTCCTGCAGCATCCATTGGAAAAAGAGGTTCTTCAGTCCAGAATGTTTGGGAAACAGGCCTGGTGTAAGCCCTCCTGAGGGTTCTGAAGCTCCTCAGGAAGAGTCAAGTCTCTGACAAGGTCTGCAGTACTTAGCTTAACTGGGTATTTCTCAAAGGTCATTTAAGAACTTTACCCTTGCTTCTCTTTCTCCAAATACCGCTTTATATCTTGGTGCATGCTGGCGAAAGTGTTCCAAGTCAACAAGGAGCTCATGGAACACTCATGGACGGTCACAGGTGGTCAGCAGGCGGCAGGGGTGGTCTCCTCTCTTTTTACAGTGGCTCCTAATACTAACTGTCTCCTCTGCACAGAACTGTCCTAAGCCCCCAAGAGTGGGGTACCTGATTGTATTTTCTTGCTTCCACTAAAACAAGTCTTTCCACCTAGACTCTTGATGTTCAGTTCATTTCAGTTCAGTCGCTCAGTTGTGTCCGACTCTTTGCAACTCCATGGACTGCAGCACACCAGGCCTCCTTGTCCATCACCAACTCCCGGAGTTTATCCAAACTCATGTCCATTGAGTCGGTGATGCCATCCAACCATCTCATCCTCTGTCGTCCCCTTCTCCTCCCACCTTCAACCTTTCCCAGCATCAGGGTCTTCTCCAGTGAGTCAGTTCTTCACATCAGGTGGCCAAAGTATTGGAGTTTCAGCTTCAACATCAGTCCTTCCAATGAACACTCAGTACTGATTTCCTTTAGAATGGACTGGTTGGATCTCCTTGCAGTCCAAGGGACTCTAAAGAGTCTTCTCCAACACCACAGTTCAAAAGCATCAGTTCTTCATCGCTCAGCTTTCTTCATAGTCCAACTCTCACATCCATACATGACCACTGGAAAAACCATAGCCTTGACTAGACGAACCTTTGTTGGCAAAGTAATGTCTCTGCTTTTCAATATGCTGTCTAGGTTGGTCATAACTTTCCTTCCAAGGAGCAAGCGTCTTGGTGGAACTTTTTCCTAGTCTCCATCCACACCTCCAGCAGAGAGGAGATTTGAAGCTGGGCAATTAAACACTCCCCTTCTCTCGTCCCCTCCCCAGACAGACACGTGCTTGGTGCTTTGGTCACCCTTCCGTTTCTTTAATAACAGACATGGCAACCTTCTAACACCTGATCAGCACAAACTGGGTCCTTGGGTCTGTTGACAGCTGTGGACTTGTGGACGGCGTTTGCTCTGCTGTCTGGGTTGGTCCCAGCTTATCTGACTTTGGTCTTTGGACTTTTTCTCCCCCTTTCTGCTTTCTCCCACCCTCACCCCACCCCTCCAGACTTCTATCATAGTTGTTCATCAGATCTTCAAATATACTGGTTTTTCCAGCTTTTGATTTTCATTCTTTTATCTCTCCCCTATAGCCCCTAATCAAAAGTGGCATTTTCAAATTATTATATACAGGATGGATAAGCAACAAGGTCCTACTGAACAGCACAGGAACTATACTCAATATCCTGTGATAAACCGTGGTGGAACAGAGTATGAACAGAATGTATATTAAACTGAATCACTTTTCTGTACAGCAGAAATTAACACAACATTGTAAATCAACTCTACTTCAATAACATTTTTTTAAGAAATGGCATTTTATTCCTTAGCTGTGCTGGCCAACAGAAATATAATTTGAGCCCCCTGTATCATTTGGGCTTCCCTGGTGGCTCAGATGGTAAAGAATCTGCCTGCAATGTGGGAAATGCAGGTTTGATCCCTGGGTCAGGAAGATCCCCCTGGAGAAGGGAATGCTGCTACTGCTGCTAAGTCACTTCAGCCATGTCCGACTCTGTGTGACCCCATGGACTGCAGCCTACCAGGCTTCTCCATCCATGGGATTTTCCAGGCAAGAGTACTGGAGTGGGTTGCCATTGCCTTCTCTGGGAGAAGGGAATAGCTACCCACTTAAGGAAATGGCAACCCGTTCCGGTACTCTTGGGACAGAGAAGCCTGGTAGGCCAAAAGTCCTTGCGGTCGCAAAGAGTTGGACATGACTGAGCGACTTCATTTTCACTTTCCAGTATTCGTACCTGGAGAATCCCACGGACAGAGGAGCTTGGTGGGCTACAGTCCACGGTGTCGCAAAGAGTTGGACACAACTGAGCAACTGGCACTTTCACTTTCGAATTTTCTAGTAGCCCTGTTAAAAAAAAGGAAAAACAAAGGTGAAATTAATTTTAGTAGTATATTTAGTTTAATCCAGTGTATCCGTTATGCTATGTTTTCAGCATCCAATGAGATGCTTTATGTTCCTAAAAACCACAGTGTGGTGTGTATTTTACGCTTGGGTCATCTCTCAGTTTGGATGCTAAATCTTCAGTGAAGTGAAATGGCCTACAAAATAGAGTTGTGTTTAACAGAAAAGTAGTTTCTATAGCTTAAGTTTTTAAATTTAAATTCATTAAAATTCAATAAAACCAAGAGTTCGGCTCCGTAGTCACAGCAGCCCCGTGACCCGTGCTCAGAGGCCGTGTGTGGCTGCTGGGAACTGTCTGGGACAGTGTGGTTTGTAGGGCTCATTTGTTTAAACAGTTTTCAGTTCTCCGTGTTTTCTAAGTTGACACATAATATTTACAGTCATGAGTCTCATCAGCCCCAAGGAGAAGGAGTGTTTATTAGATAACTGAAGAAGATTTTGCCCATGGAAAGATCCAAAAAAATAAGTTGGGTCATTACTATATAACGTTTGAGGAATATATTTGAAATAATTAAATTTCCTTTTAGAATGTTAATTATTAATTTAGTTTTCATGCATATTTTACATTATCTAAAAATACATAAATTTGGAAGTAGTACTCCCCCACCCCCGTGTTTTATGAAAGTGTTAGTCGCTCAGTTGTGTCTGAACTGGTCCACAGCTGGGATGGTAAAGAATCTACCTGCAATGCAGGAGACTTGGATATGATCCGTGGGTCAGGAAGACCCCCTGGAGAACCAAAGGGCAACCCACTCCAGCATTCTTGCCTGGAACATCCCATGCACAGAGGAGCCAGTCCGTGGGGTTGCAAAGAGTCGGACACGACTGAGCGACTGACACTTCCACTTTCCCCGTGTTTGCATTTCGTGAAACAATTTTATTCCTACACTTTTCATGCATCTTTGCTCTCAGTGTCGCTGTCATCGCCAGAGGGACTTCTGGGAGCTTCTCACACAAGTTTCAAGCTCATCATTTTCACTTTCATCCAAATCATGTGGAATTCGGCGCTTTTCAAATTCAAGAACAATGTATCACGGCTCTAAGTCCTAAGAGCCCATCCATTTAATGTTAGGACGGTCTCTTTTTCTTATCTAGCTCATAAATAAATGAGAAATCTCTGGAATGCAGCTGTTTAATCTGTGTTTCTCTTTTTTAAGTTTCTTTATTAAAAATAACAAATATAAAAAATAACAAATACAGGAGGATGCATAAATCGTAAGTGGACAACTCAGGGAGTGTGCAGAAGGTGTACGAACCCGGGTATCCAGCACGCAGGTCGAGAGGTAGAACAGCTCAGGGACCTCCTGTGGCAACTCCCGTCGATCCCCTCCCTCTCTTCCCCAGAGGCAGCTCTGTCTGGTTTTCAGCACCGAAGCTTAGTTTGCTTGGTTTGGGACTTGATGTAAGAGTGGCCTTTATAAATCACATCTTTTGCTCGACACTGTCGGATTCGTCCACGTCCCAATATTTCATTTGCACTTGTGTATAGAATTCTTTGCATTGCTTTGAAAAGTGGTCTTTATGAAGCATGCTTACCACAGCTCCTCACATTTTTTTTTTTTAATGCTATAGGAATTACTTAAAGTTCTTGTTGAATGTATTCCCCTCCTTTTAACGTCAAGTCCATCAGATGACTTCAATAAATGCCCCCAACCAGCCGGAACCACTGTGCTTTTTCCCCAGTCAATATTTGTTGTTCAAAATACAGTGACGGAGTCCTTGTGTTGTGAGAGTTTGTAAAAGTCTGTGAACGCATGAAGTAGTTCCCTCTTTTCTGAGAAGTGACTCTCAGGGAGTAAAACTCAGGGCTCCCCAGGTTGCTTCCAGGAGATGCAGCGTGTGACTCTGTGTGGCCTGTGTATTTCCTCTTTCAGCCCGCTGTGAACTGGGCCATCAAGTTGTGGTTATTGAATCTGGTCTAACTGTTGGCAAGGGACGTCGCTTTTATGGACCCCTTTTGCCTCACTATATATCTGCTTGGCTGACTCCTTGCTTTCCTTCACATCTTTGCTCAAGTTCACCTTCTCAGCACCCTGACCATCACTTTATTTATTGTTAATTGAAGTATAGTTGATTTACAGTGTTTTCTTAGTTTCATGTGTACTGCAAAGTGATTTAGTTACACACACACACACACACACACACGCACACACATGTTCTTTTCAGATTCTTTTCCCTATAGGTTATTACAAGATATTGAGTAGAGTTTCATGTGCTCTACGGTAGATCCTTCAGGTCCGTTCAGTTCAGTCGCACAGTTGTGTCCAGCTCTCTGCAACCCCATGGACTGCAGCACGCCAGGCCTCCCTGTCCATCACCAGCTCCCGGAGTTTACTCAAACTCATGTCCATTGAGTCCGTGATGCCATCCAACCATCTTATCCTCTGTCGTCCCCTTCTCCTCCTACCTTCAGTCTTTCCCAGCATCAGGATCTTTTCAAATGAGTCAGCTCTTCGCATCAGGTGGCCAAAATGTTTGAGTTTCAGCTTCAGCATCACTCCTTCCAATGAATATTCAGGATTGATTCCCTTCAGAATGGACTGGTTGGATCTCCTTGCAGTCTAAGGGACTCTCAAGAGTCTTCTCCAGCACCACAGTTCAAAAGCACCAATTCTTCAGTGCTCAGCTTTCTTTATAGTCCAACTCACACATCCATACATGACTACTGAAAAAAAACATAGCTTTGACTAGAGGGACCTTTGTTGGCAAAGTAATGTCTCTGCTTTTTAATATGCTGTCCAGGTTGGTCATAGCTCTTTTTCCAAGGAACAAGCGTCTTTTAATTTCATGGCTGCGGTCACCATCTGCAGTGATTCTGGAGCCCCAGAAAATAAAGTCTCTCACTGTTTCCATTGTTTCCCCATCTATTTGCCATGAAGTGATGGGACCAGATGCCATGATCTTAGTTTTTTGAATGGTAAGTTTTAAGCCAACTTTTTCACTCTCCTCTTTCACTTTCATCAAGAGGCTCTTTAGTTCCTCTTTGCTTTCTGCCATAAGGGAGGTGTCATCTGCATATCTGAGGTTATTGATATTTCTTCTGGCAATCTTGATTCCAGCTCGTGCTTCATCCAGCCCAGCGTTTCTCATGATGTACTCTGCATAGAAGTTAGATAAGCAGGGTGACAGTATACAGCCTTGACGTACTCCTTTTCCTATTTGGAACCAGTCTGTTGTTCCATGTCCAGTTCTAACTGTTGCTTCCTGACCTGCATACAGGTTTCTCAGGAGGCAGGTCAGGTGGTCTGGTATGCCCATCTCTTGAAGAATTCTCCACAGTTTATTGTGATCCACACAGTCAAAGGCTTTGGCATAGTCAATAAAGCAGCAATAGATGTTTTTCTGGAACTCTCTTGCTTTTTCGATGATCCAGTGAATGTTGGCAATTTGATCTCTGGTTCCTCTGCCTTTTCTAAATCCAGCTTGAACATCAGGAAGTTCTCAGTTCACGTACTGTATCTATTTTCTATATAGTAGTTTGTATGCCTGATAGCTCAGTTGGTAAAGAATCAGCCTGCAGTGCGGGAGACTCTGGTTTGATTCTTGGGTTCCTGGGAAGATCCCCTGGAGAAGGGATAGGCTACCCACTCCAGTATTCTTGGGCTTCCCTTGTGGCTCAGCTGGTAAAGAATCCGCCTGCAATGCAGGAGACCTGTGTTCTATCCCTGGGTTGGGAAGATCCCCTGGAGAAGGGAAAGGCTACCCACTCCAGTAATCTGGCCTGGAGAATTCCGTGGACTGTGTAGTCTATGGGTTCGCAAAGAGTCGGACAGATTGAGTGACTTTGACTCTCACTTTCAAATGTGCATCTGTTAGAAGAGGACCACAAGCCTCCCTCCCCACCCAAGGGTTGCCCTTCATTCTACTCGATTTCTCTGGTATCTCTCTCGCCTCCTAAGATACTTTGCCATTTTTACTGAACTATCGTATTATTTCCTGTCTCTTTTTTTTCCATGCCATGAAGAGTGTGGGTTATAGAATAGATACTCAATGGATATTTATGGAATGACAGTAACAGCCGCGGATTCCCGAGGCTTCAAAGGTGTTAGAATTGTATAGAGAGAGATGCTTGGGGGGGGGGCTTTCTTGGTGGCTCAGTGGTAAAGAATCTGCCTGCAACGCAGGAGCTGCAGGAAATGCAGGTTCTATCTGTGGGTTGGGAAGATCCCCTGGAGGAGGGCATGGCAACCCACTCCAGTATTCTGGCCTGGAGACTCCCATGGACAGAGGAGCCTGGCGGGCTGCAGTCGTTAAGTCACAAAGGGTCAGACACGACTGAGCGACGAAGCAGGAGCTCAAACGGGTGGTTTCGGGCGTGAGGCAGGACGCCGAGGAGATGAATGCACGTGTTTTCTCCTTCATGTCTCTCGCTTTGGGGTGGTTGAAGCTTGAGCCAGGGCCCCGGAAGTGACTTGGGAGGGTTACAGTGTCACCGGTTTGCCGGCCTCGTGTTTACAAATACGGAATTGGCTGTTCTTGCCAGGAAAGTTTCCAAAGTGACACACCTGGCGTGCAAAGATATCTGTGTTTTCTGGGAGGGGCCCTGGTGTGAGCGCTGATTATGCAGTGTTGGTGAACACACGTGGTAGCCGACGGGTTTACAGCCGGGGTTGAACTTCCCCATCTGGATTGCTGGGAGGTGCCGAGCCGCCTTGCGCACTGAGATCTCCTGTCTGCCAGATTTGTGTGCGATCCAGCACGGATAACAAGTGTGCGAATTTGGACAAACCTCGAGGCACATGGAGGGTGGGGCGCCTCGTCTGAGGGCTGGGGCTCTATTCTGGCAGGCTATTTCTTGTTCCCAAACTGGAAGGTTTCAATTTTATTGCTCGAGATCGTGTGGAATCTTTTCGGAGGGCTTCGAGGGCCGTTGTGACAGGTTTACGGCCCATGTAAGGGTTTCCCCTCCTCTGCCTTTGGGAAAATTCCCCCTCAGAGAGCTGGGTCCCCTTAGGACCCGTCAGGGGTGCTGAGGCTGGCTTGGGGAGGAGGGAGCACTTTGCATGCTAAGCACCCAGTTCCAGAAACTGATGAGCCGCCTCCAGGAGAAATCTGGAACTTAAAAGTCTGGTTCCAGAGTTTTCTCCCGACTCCAGTAAAGCAAACCTGTTGCTTAATGAATCACGGACATATGGGTGGCACACAGCATTTTCTCAGATTCTTGGTTTTCTTCTCTTTCAAATGAAGACAAACATTTCCCCTTCCCCTCCCTCTCCCCCTAGCCCCCTGTGACCAGCTTTCTACTCTGTGTTTCTGTGAGTCTGACTTTTTCAGATTTCGCATGTCAGGGATATTTGCTTTTCTTTGTCTGGGTTATTTCACTTAGTGTGATGCCCTCCAGGTTCATCCAGGTTGCTGCAAGTGGCAGGATTGTTCTTTTTAATGGTTGGATCGTGTTCCATTGTGCACACGTAACACCTTTCCTGTAAGTAGGACCATTATTGGTGGCAGTGTGCATGTTATCGATGGGGACAGTAAGGATGTTATCGGTGGGGTGATAAGGATGTTACTGAACTCAGGGAGGTAAAACAAGTTTTATGAAGAAAACTCCTTCTAAGCAAGATTGGGATGTGGTGGATACAAGGAGTAGACATCAAAAGAAATACACCTGAAGAGATGGAAAAGCATTAAAAGCAAGTGTTTAAATATATTCCTGGTAAAAAGTAAGGGTAGCTTTTGGTGGAACTTTTCATTGTTCAGTTGGCATATAAACTTCATTTCAAAGACTTCCCGGTTTAAATGCGAGTTGCAGTTGCTGCTCTAACTTCTGAGGCACTCCTCAGAGGGCAAGGAAGGGGTCTCTTTAGGGCGCCTTAAGAATACAGATGGATTTTTTCCTGAAGCCTCAAGCACAGGATTTCCCTGTGACTTTTTCCGAGTCTGATGGAGACTGGGAATGCGGGCCGCGTTCTGTGTGGTTCCCAAGTAGTAAAACATCATCACTAATTCATGGGCTGCGCATTTGCATCTTGCAGTAAACAAGAACCAGGCCTCCCCGTGCCTGGAGTTTTGCTCAGCCGGTTAATAATGTAGGGCTCTATAGGGGCCGCGCTTACCTCCCCATGCCCCCCGCCCGCCCCCACCCCCGACCTGCTTGCGCCAGCCATTCAGATGGATCATCACAAACGGAGAGGCTAATTACAAACTGCTCTTACCTCTTTATTAAAGCGGGTCCCGGAGGCCCACGCCTTGGAAGCAGTTGTGTTATCCTGTTTACATTTCTGCGTGTTTGCAAATGCTCCCAACTGCCTGCTTGACAAAGGACTGTGGATTTTGCTATAAGAAATTACTGCAGTCTGTGTCTTCCTGTGGGTGTGAGTTGGTGAGGATTACTGAATTTAGGAGGATGTCTGTTGCTGCGTAACCACCACCTCAAAACCCAGTGGTTTACAGCCACATTCATGGATTTTGCTCACAAATGTGCAGCTTGGGCAGGACTTGGCAAGACTGTTAATCTCTGCTCTCCATGGTATCCCCTGGTCAGTGGCTGGGGACTCCACTTTCAAGATGGTGCACTCACACCATTGGCAAGTAGTTGCTAGGCTACAGGCCTCTCCATAGACGACTTGGGTTTCCTCAAAACATACAGCTGAGCTCTTCCCGAAAAACAAGGTGGAAGTTCATGGAAATGTTATGACCAGGCCTCAAAAGTCACATAGTGTCCTTCTGACTTTACTCATTGGTGGAGAGCCATACGGGTCCAAGGAGACGGATGTAAACGCTGCCTCTTGATGGGGGAGTGACAGGGTTCTAGCAGGTCATGGGCGGGTGAGAGACATCTTTGGAAAATACAGCCTGCCACAGACATGAATTCAGACATCTGTGTTCATTTACAGTTCATTCTACTAGGAGAGAACTTTGAGATCATTTAGGGCTCATAGAATTAAAAATATGAAGGCATGAAGTGGAAATAGGAGTTGAGTATTGAATATGAAGGGCATTGAATTATTGGGCATTGGAAATCATCTTTAAGTGCAATTCTCAACAGTTGTAAATGGAAAATCAGCCCCTTTAAAAAAAAAAAAACAACAACCTTATTTGTTACTCAAAGAGATCACATATCCTCATGAGATCTGAAACTCTCAGATCATTTTCATCTTCCAGAAAAACCATCCCAGGGTTCTTCAGGGTATTTACAAAAAGAACAACAAAACATTCATTTCTTTAGCATTGTAATGAAAACCATCCCCAAGTACTTAGTTTCACTGTTCTCTTAACCAGGGGAGTTTCAAATGCCGTTCAGACTGAGTTATATTTTTGTGGGTTTGGAGTCATGGAGACCAAAAAGGGTTTTTAACCAAGGGTTGAAACTGGAACAGCGCTGGTCCAGCCACACCATCTCAGTATTTTGTTCAAGTGCCTTTCATTAATGCTCTGGAAGCCTATGTAAATCAGGGCACGGTGGGAAAAAAGTCACGAATTCTGGATGTTAAAACAGCGGCGTAGTGTGAAGGAAAACATCTGCTCCTGGTTAAACTGCTTTAAACTCAGGTTCTTTTGCCTCAGTCTCTTAACTGTGGTGCTGAGATTTGAGTTCCTTGAAGACTCTCAAACTGGTTTTCCAGAACATTCCCAGGAGTGTTAATAAGCCCTTGAGGTTCTTTGTCCCAAGCTTATAATTCCAGGGTCACTGCTATTACCAAAAAATAAAGTTGGGTTGTCAGTGTCAGCCGGTCCAGGATTCCAGATTCCAGCTGGTTCTTTCTTTGCTTTGCTTTTCTGGACACGCACTATCTTATCTCGGGCAGTGCCTTGTGAAGGAATGCCCAGCTAGGAGGCATTGTTTTTTCCTTTGATGAGAATTACTGAGACAAAGGTGACCCTGTGTCTGTCTGGGCTTGGACAGTCCTGGCTCATGCCTCTTGTCACAGCATACCTTTTGCCTTCAAAAGTGTCAGATTGTTCAAAAGTTCGGACAGCAGGTCACCGATGATTTGACGCATCGCGTCACATTGCGCCTCGTCGCATGTCACCCCGTCGTCCGTACTGCCGCCTCCGCTCTGGGTCTCCATCTCCCTTGTCCGTCCTTTCCCATGGCAAGCATGGCCTCGTCTGACCTCTCCCACGAGCTCTGCAGTGACTCCTGGGCCCCGATCCCTCTCTCTGCCTCTCTCCCCCCAGCCCCCTCCCCATCCGCACCACATCCTGCGGAAACATCAGTCCTCCTTGGGAAAGGCCTGATTACGTCCCTGTGGCCAGAAGCTGTGATGGCATCTCATTGCCTACAGAGCAAGATTCCAGACTCTACAGACTCAACACTCTTGAAGATCTAGCCCCGATTTTCACAGTGTGGCTTAGAGGGTGGGACGTTCTGTTGCAAATACAATCTGAGCAGTGTACCAAGTGGGAATGTGGAGCCTGAAGCCAGGCTGACTAGGTTTGAATCCTCCCTGTGATCTTCTAGCTGTGTGCCCTTGGGCAAGCTGGGCAGCCTGTCTGTGTCTGTTTTCTAATCTGTAGCATGAGAAAATTTTAAAAACCTGTTTTTTAAAAAAAATTTTATTGGAATATAATTGCTTTACAATGTTATGTTAGTTTCTGCTGTACAACAGTGTGAATCAGCTATATATGTATAGCTATATATATATATACAAGATATATATATATCTTATATATATATATATATAAGGGCCTCCCTGAGGGCTCAGTGGTAAAGAATCCACCTGTAACACAGGAGACCTGGGTTGGATCCCTGGGTTGGGAAGATCCCCTGGAGGAGGGCATGGCAACCCACTCTAGTATTCTTGCCTGGAGAATCCCATGGACAGAGGAGCCTGATGGGCTACAGTCCATAGGACCACACAGAGTCGGACACGACTAGAGCGCCTGAGCATGCAGAGCACACACATGCATCTATCCACTCCCTCTTGGACCTTCCCACCCCGCCCCCTTCCCACCCCTCTAGGTGGTCACAGAGTACCGAGCTGAGTTCCTGTGCTCACCAGCAGCCTCCCACTAGCCGTCTGTTTTGCACATGGCCTGGTATATATGTCACTGTTACATAAGGATGAGATGAGGTAATTCACGTAAAGCCCTTGGAACAGCTTTTGGCGCAGGGTAAGCTGGCGTGCTGCCATTCATGGGGTTGCAAAGAGTTGGACACGACTGAGCGACTGAACTGAGCTGAAGCGCTCAGTAAATGGAAGCTACTGTGATGACGGCTTTTTGGTGCAGGATGTTTGTCCTGCTCTGTGTAACTGAGCACACTTTCTTCCCTCTTCACGTTGCTGGCCTTGTTTCTTCTTGAATTCCGTCCCCCAAGCCATGCCTGTGTGCACAGAGTCCACCTGCGGGTCAGGTCATTTTACCAGTCATGCAGCCACGGAACTGGCAAGCGGCAAAGTCTGGTGCATATCCTTGACTTTGCCATGCGACTCTGATGAGAGTCTATGTAAATGCTTGCTAACGTGAGGTGTGGGGGATTTGATGGCTCTATTGTCTTTGTGGGCGTGCCCTGGCCTTAGTGGAAGCTCAGGTTGGGGGTCTTGTAGCCTCGGCAGGAGATGCAGACCCTCCTGAGGTCCTGTGACTTGGAGGTCCATCGGTTTTCCTGCCTGGATGATGCCGAGGTCTTTGCTTTTGCTCCGAGATCCTGGTCTGAGCTCATCTATGCAAAGTGCTGCTGATGGGCAGATGTCGAGGGAGATCAGGCGTTTGCAGGGCCCGTGCAGCTCTGCCAGAGGGGAGACCCCGCCCACTCCAGTCCCTGCCCTCCTGATCTGGGTGCCCGTGCCGTGGCAGACTGCCCTGGGAAGGGGAGAGCTCAGGTGTGGACATTGACTCCGAAAAGTACTCTTAAAAAACAATCTTCAGTTATACTGCAATAAAGCTGAGAAAAGAAATCCAGAGCAGAGCTGAGAAGAACATAGCCCAAGACAAGGAGACGAATGCTGTGTCCATGCAGACAAAATAACCTAGTACTGGCCCGGGGTCCACTTTGACCAAAACGTATCAACATGATTGTGATCGGTGTGGTCTTAACTTGCTCGGTTTTGTTTGGTGTAAATATCAGTTGCCTAATATCCTCTTCTTGACTTTCGTACATGTGGGTACTGAACAGATTTCAAATTTTATTTCCCATGAGATGATATATCTACATAACAGACATTAAATACTAATTTTTTCTGCCCTGAGATTCCTTTTCTTCTGAAAGCAGCTTTGTTCCCACAGTCCAGCTATGTGATTTCCACAGGAGCTGCCCTAACACTGGCCAGAGCTGATTGGCCCTGAGGTGAACACCTGACCCAAGCTGAGCCAATCAGAGCCCTTCCCTGAGATCTTTTGCTTGTGTGGACCCAGGACATTTAGATAGTCTGTCTCCAGTGGCTGAGCCAAGAGCAGAGAAACTCAGAAGTTGGAAATGGCCATATTTCCTGCCCCATGGAAAAAATTGGTCCTACAAGAGAAAGAAGAAGAATGCTAACAATTTTTTTAAGAAGACATAGGGACAAAACCTGGAGCCGTTTTCCTGATGGTGGTAGAGATGCTCTTCCTGAGATTCTACCCTGCTGGCCACTTGGGTCACCGTTAGATCCTTCCCCAGAGATAGGCCTTTCCTTGCTCCCTTTCCGTCTCTGATTGAGACTTTTGACATCAGGTTGGGATCTTCTGGTGGTTTGGTTTTCACAGGGCATTAAGAGCTGGTTAAAGAGACTTCCCTGGGGGTCCAGTGGCTAAGACTCCACAGTCCCACTGCAGGGGGCCCAGGTTTGATCCTCAGTCAGGGAACTATCCCACACGCCGCAACCAAGGCCCAGCACAGCCAAATAAGTAAATAAATTATATATATATATATATATATATATATATATATTTTTTTTTTTTTTTTTAAGAGCTAGTTGAAGATTTTCGAGAGTTGAGAGCTTAACAGCATATTCCCTTTTGGTTCTACTGATTTCCCAGGAATGACATTTTCAGTGAACGGTGAAATTATAGGCACAATCTAAGTGAAAGCACCCAGCCAGTTAATAAAGATAATGAAGGCCAATAAAACTCCTTTCATCAGAAACACTTGCCCTGAACAGTGCCACCAAAGGATGGATTTGTTCTCTGCTCCTATCTCAGCGCTGGACTCCATCTCTTCCTTCTGTTTTTAAGGGAGTTTACAGTTTTCCAGGTTATTCCATCATTTCTCAAGCATCCCACCAGATCACTGCTAGTGGCAGAAGAGAATAAAACCTCTTCTCCCAACTTTAGCCCTGCCAGGGACTTAAGAGTTAGGAAGCAGTGGTCCTTCAGACTAAGCGCAGGCAGGTTGAGAAGGAGATCAGATGGACTCTTCAGAGTCTCTAGAGTGAGACCAAAAAGTGTTGCATCCAGGAGGTCAAGGATGGTGCCTGTTTGCTTCCCCAGGACCTCGTTCTCAGCACATAGTAAGTAACTGAGTAAGTAACGTCTTACTCAGTAAGATACTGAGGAAGTAAGTAGTGAGTGAATTAATCATTATTATTATCCCCATTTTACAGATTAGGAAACTGAGGCTCAGATACAGCAACTGGGTGGATCAGTGACATAGCTAAGTGCGTGGCAGGGCTGAGTCCAGAGCTTTAAGCCTCAGACTCCTCGTCTCAGGCTCATTCTGAGGCTTCTCAGTCATTGAAAGAGAAAACCACAACCCCAGAAGGCTGCAGGATCTTTCCGTGTGGCCTCACGACTGAGCTGAATACATGGCAGCACTGGGTACAAGTTTCAGTTCCTGAAGCTACGTGTTAACACGTCAGAACCAAAGACCGCTGCAGACTTGAGCTAAGACCTGTGTTATTTTTGAACCTCCATTTTCGGAAGGCTGTACAAGAGCTCAGGCGACAGAAGATGAGAAGGGTTGTGTGTGTGAGTGCGTGAGATAAAATATTCACCGTGAAGACTCACGTGTGACTGTGCAACCAGAACAGCGTTTTTGCGTCTGTTCTTGACATATGGTTCAGCCTCTGTCTGTAGGTTCCCTGTGTATGTCACGGGTCCCCAGAGACTTTAAAATGTCAGCTATCACAGGATGGTGGCCCCTGAGTTACAGAGAGGGGTCAGAGTGGTCAGTGCTCTGGTTTAGGGTCCATTTGGGATGTCTTTATGTGTGAGTCTCGGTCTTTACTCTGTGTTATATGCCTGTGCAGTCACTGTTGAAAACCCCGTTTCTGTTGCTTGGTATTTTATATGGTTTTTTATGCTCTGTATTGGCAGTGTCCAGTAGAACTTTCTATGATGATGGAAGTATTCTATATTTGCACCAGACGTCCTATATTTGCATTCAGTAGGGCAGTCACCAGCCACCGGGGCCATCAAACACTTGAAATGTGGCTGGTGTGACTGAGGAATTGAATTTTTAATTTTATTTTATTTGAACTAATTTAAATTTAAATATTAATAGTCACACTTGGCTAGTGGCTACTATCATATCAGATAGCACATCTTTATATTTTCAAAAAGTCAGTAAGTTTCTGATTCCCAGCCTTAATTAGCATGATAGTTTTAGGGATTCCAATAAGTTCATCTGAAAGTTGGAAATGGCCTATAGACATTAAATCTACCAATTAAAAATGTAATCCCTTTCCCGTAAAACGTGGCGAGGAGACTTCTTTCACCCGGGCAACAGTGACTGCCGTCCGGTTCTTGTGCGTGCCAGCCTCTCTTCAGGGACCTTTAATCATCACTAGACCACGTCCTTCTCTTTGTTCCTGTTCAGGGCCCACTTCTCTCCCTGCCTTTGGGGACCCCTTAGCCAGCCCTTCCTTTCACGCTCGGTCTGCTTTAGGTTTGGAGATAATTCATCAACCTGCTGCTGCAGTCCTCTTCCCCTGATTCCCTTCATCTGCTTTTCTCCTGTGTGACTTTTCTCCCGAGAAACAACTCATAGTGTTATCTATCCATCTGTCTGTCTGTAGTATGAGACTGAAATTGAGATTGATTTACGTTACTGGCCCAAATGACTGTGGAGCTGGGCTGTCCCAAACCTCCAGGGCCATGTGGTAGACTAGAGGTTTTGGGTAAGAGTGATGTTGCAGTCTCAAGTCTGAAGGTTGAAAACTCGGGCAGGTTGTCTGGAGGCAGAATTCCTTCTTTGGAAAACCTTGCTTTTCGCTTTTAAGGCCAACTTGATTGGCAGAGGCCTGTCCACATTATAGAGGGTGACTGGCTTTACTGAAAGCCAGTGGACTGTAGATATCAACTACATCTAAAAGTATCTTTACAGCAGTATCTAGACCAGTGTTGACAATTAGTCACTGTAGTTTTATCTAGGGTGGCACATAAAATGAACCATGACACCATCTTCATTAGATTCAGACCGAACGGTCCTCGACCGTCGCTGGCCCTTCACCTGTGCCGTCCCGCGTGGCCTGTGGGTGCTCCAGTCCTGTTAGACTGAATGGTCCTCGACTGTCGCTGGCCCTTCACCTGTGCCGTCCTGCGTGGCCTGTGGGCTCCAGTCCTGTCAGCCTGTTAGCAGGAGCGCTTTCTGCTGTCTTTCCTGTGTCACATATGGCTTCCATGTTTACCAAACCCAATCAGGACCCCATTTCTCCCTTACTGGTTTTACCCTCATTGCTAAATGTACTCTAAACAAGCGTGTGTATAAGACGAGACAGAGTGTGCATTTGAACTCAGCAGCAGCAGCAGCATGGCATTCATTTTGAGAGTAGAGTAACAGACAGTATGCCCTGGATTTTCAGGGACTACCCCAACATCATGGTGTTACTTTTAATAAAAATAATTCTTGAAATATTAACCAAAGATGATATCATTTTCTGATGCATTGAGACTTTTTATAGAAAGAAATTTTTTTCAATAGAAAAAAGAAACCAAAAAAAAAAAAAAAAGAAATAAGAAACCTTTTTCACGTTATTATGTCTGGTTTTAGGTTGGGTGAATATAATTATCGCATTTGTTCTTACTCATCACAGAGTTGAACAAAGTCTTGGGTCAGTTGAAAACTGTCTTGTTTAATCTTTGGTGCTTAAACCAGAAGTTGTTACTCTTTTAAGTGTTGGGGATGGGATTGTTTTTAATGCAGTTGATGTGATAAAAAGGTGGATGAGGGTGTATTTCAGTTAAATCATGTATTTGAGTGGGCATCTTGGGACAGTTTGGGTTGTATAATGTGAAGGAGTGCTGTCATTCAGGAGCACTGGTTTGCGTGAAGATACTCAGGGGCGGATCCAAGCTTTGCCATGACCTAATTGCAGTTGTTAGAGAAGTTACGCGGGTGTGTGCCTGACAGTCTGTGGGGAACTCCTTCCCCAAGGTGGCTTGGGTATTCAGGGTTTGATCTTCTGTATGGACTCGATTCCTTGCTCTTGAACACCTGGCCCAGCTTGACGCCATGGTGGTGTCCAGCAGCAGCTGCTGAGTCTCTGAAAGTAAAGTGACCGGGATGTCTGGGGGACGGGAGTGGGGCTCCAGAAGCATTGCAGGATGGTCTGGCAGGACATGGTGAGTGGATACACGGGTTACAGAAAGGAAGGTGCTGAAGAGCAGGCGCCTTGACCCCAGTTTGAGACCCATGGTGGACCCATCAGCTGTGATCACTGGCCATGGAGTTCTGAGCCCCAGAGAAAAGGCAGGTCTGGGGAGTTCAAACTTGGGCGTAATGAACACATGCTGCTGCTGCTAAGTTGTGTCCGACTCTGTGCGACCCCATAGACGGCAGCCCACCAGGCTCCCCCGTCCCTGGAATTCTCCAGGCAAGAACACTGGAGTGGGTTGCCATTTCCTTCTCCGGTGCATGAAAGTGAAAAGTGAAAGTGAAGTCCCTCAGTCGTATCCAACTCTTAGCGACCCCATGGACTGCAGCCTGTGAGGCTCCTCCGTCCATAGGAGGAGGCAAGAGTACTGGAGTGGGTGCCATCACCTTCTCCGAATGAATACATGACTAGTGGCTAAATCTAAATGAGTACAGGAGGTTCCCATGGGTGTGAGGAGAGCTGGTGGTCAGAAGTGAACCCTGACGAACACTGTCTCATGCCTGCCTTTCTGAGGTTTGTGAGACTTGCTTAACAAAGGTTACAAATGAAGGAATGAGCGAGAAACAAACAGAGTTTGGTTTGACACCTCTAGAAAAATCAAAGGTGTCACAGCCCCTAGGGTCTGGCCAAATATCGATCTTTATAAAATCTAAATGTGGGTTTTCTGGTTAAAAAACACTGCTCACCCTTTCTGGGAAACAATTTGGCAGCCTGTACCCAGCCTTTGAAGAGCTGATATCCCTTGGCCCGTCCATTCCACTTCTGGGAATCCACCCCAAGATCTGCAGACAAAGATTGGTGCACAAGGATGTTTCATGTTCTTGAGATACACGTTCCCTGGAAGGCTTGCCATGGAGAGAGGCAGCGTCTTTACCATTTACCTTGAGCGTCTTTTTAAGAGTTTTGATGATTAAACAATGCTAGGTGTAGGATACAACACTTTCATTACTGTTTAAGATAAAAGATGAGCATTCGAAGAAATCTGTGCTTTGTCCTTGGACACCCCCCTCCTTCCGCTCTCCAGAGCTGCTGTGCTGGGTAAGTTAGGGACCTGTTGCTGCTGAGTGAAGTCTGAGGCTTTGTCGTCTTGTCGTTTCGTGATATCCATGGTGTGGCCCTTGTGATGTCTGGTCCAGCCTCATTTCTGGGCGCTCCTGGCTTCTCATGTCATGTCCCAGAAATATTTCTGGGAATCTGTTCACTCCTCAGGCTGTTGCACACTGTCAGGCCTTTGACCGTGAAGCTCCTTCTGTCTCCTTGCCTGCACTGCCCTGTCCCTTTCTCTCACCTGTCTGGTGAACTCCTATTCATCCTTCAAAGCCTCCTGCAGGTTGAGTCCCCAAATAGGTTTTGTTCAGCATGATATTTGGGGAAAAATCCGAATGAATGTTGTAGGGGAGGCTCACACATTCCAGCTCTGCCATAGCCTTCGCCTCCTCCAGCTGTGTTACTCTATTTCATTTCTAATAGCCCTGACCTTCTGTGAGAAAGGTCTCAGTGTCCCCTTCAGGCAGAAATAATCACTTTCTATACCTTCATATCGGCGAAGGCGATGGCACCCCACTCCAGTACTCTTGCCTGGAAAATCCCATGGGTGGAGGAGCCTGGTAGGCTGCAGTCCATGGAGTCGCTAAGAGTCGGACACGACTGAGCGACTTCACTTTCACTTTTCACTTTCATGCATTGGAGAAGGCAATGGCAACCCACTCCACTGTTCTTGCCTGGAGAATCCCAGGGACGGGGGAGCCTGGTGGGCTGCTGTCTCTGGGGTCGCACAGAGTCAGACATGACTCAAGTGACTTAGCAGCATACCTTTATATCCATTACTGTGCTTTGCTTCTCTATGAAAATTTTCTGAAATGTGTACTTCTTTTCAATTATAAAGGTGATATGTATGCTTGTTAGATAAATTTTGAAAATTTACACATACAGCCATGATAATGCTGTGTTTTAAAAGCTTACAATCTTTATTTTTTATGTAACATCATAACATAAGCATTATTGTGCCATGTTAGTATAATTATTTTTAAAATCTGTTTACAGTAATCAGCTGAATCTTTTGACAGTTAAGACTCCTATTTTGTAGCCCCAGCACCTAAGCGTGATGCTGTTTTGAGCCAGTGTAGGAACTTAATAAATGTTTGTTGGTTTGTTGGATTCTAGAGCTGAAACGGAGAAGGCATTGGCGAACCACTCCAGTACTCTTGCCTGGAAACTCCCATGGACGGTGGAGCCTGGTGGGCTGCAGTCCATGGGATCTCTAAGAGTCGGATACGACTGAGTGACTTCACTTTCACTTTTCACTTTCATACATTGAAGAAGGAAATGGTATCCCACCCCAGTGTTCTTGCCTGGAGAATCCCAGGGACGGGGGAGCCTGCTGGGCTGCTGTCTATGGGGTGGCACAGAGTCAGGCACGACTGACGTGACTTAGCAGCAGCAGCAGTCGGTCTCCATCCCTACCTTCCAGGAGTCATTCTGGAAGAAGAGACACAGATCCCCTCAGTATTTAATGTGTTCATTCACTCATTCATTCAGCAGATCCTTATTGATCACCTACTATATGTTAGGCAAATTACTAGCAAATCACGCTTCTTTATTATTGACCGTGACGTAATCCATAGTGTTTCTCTCTTGCCTGTGCTGCCAGGAACCTCGGAGATTAGCTGCCCTCAACCTCAGGTTGTTTGGTACAATTATCTCCTCCTTGTTTGGTTTTTAAAAAGTTTGTGACCTGTGTCTTCTTTTAGAAGCTTTCTAAAACAGTTTCTAAAAATAGGTAGATATCACAGATTAATGGGTAAAAAATGAATTTTCAGAATGGAAATGATGACTTCAAGGTTTTTTAAAAAAACGTTTGAAGTGTGAATTGAGCCAGCTGCGGGCATTTGTGTGGACACGTGCATGTCGGAGAATTTGATGCTTTGACACGTGTCCACTTGGCCTTGTACTTAGAGAATGAACTTGGACCTGAGCCAAACCTGACTTGGAACCTGACTGCCCACAGCTCGCTTTATGACTTTAAATGTCTCTGGGCTTCAGTGTCCTCATCTGAAATGAAGATCAGTCAGACCATTGATATAAGATGAACTGGGCTGTATGTTCGTATTACTGCTCCAGATCATTTTCCAGAACGGCCAGGGCTGAACTAAAATGACCTTCTGCCTTAAGTTAGGGTGGGTCATCTGTGGAGGGGTGCTGAGGCTTGCTTTTCCCTTAGAGAGGAGCTCGTGCTGGTGTTTCTTCAGTTCAGTTCAATTCAGTTCAGTCGCTCAGTCATGTCCGACTCTTTGCAACCCCATGAATTGCAGCACGCCAGGCCTCCCTGTCCATCACCAACTCCCGGAGTTCACCCAAACCCATGTCCATTGAGTCAGTGATGCCATCCAGCCATCTCATCCTCTGTCGTCCCCTTCTCCTCCTGCCCTCAATCCCTCCCAGCATCAGAGTCTTTTCCAATGAGTCAGCTCTTCGCATGAGGTGGCCAGAGTACTGGAGTTTCAGCTTTAGCATCAGCCCTTCCAATGAACACCCAGGACTGATCTCCTTTAGAATGAACTGGTTGGATCTCCTTGCAGTCCAAGGGACTCTCAAGAGTCTTCTCCAACACCACAGTTCAACAGCATCAATTCTTCGGCACTCAGCTTTCTTCACAGTCCAACTCTCACATCCATACATGACCACTGGAAAAACCATAGCCTTGACTAGATGGACCTTTGTTGGCAAAATAATGTCTCTGCTTTTGAATATGCTATCTAGGTTGGTCATAACTTTCCTTCAAAGGAGTAAGCGTCTTTTAATTTCATGGCTGCAGTCGCCATCTACAGTGATTTTCGAGCTCAAAAAAATAAAGTCTGACACTGTTTCCACTGTTTCTCCATCTATTTCCCATGAAGTGATAGGACCAGATGCCATGATCTTCATTTTCTGAATGTTGAGCTTTTAGCCAACTTTTTCACTCTCCTCTTTCACTTTCATCAAGAGGGTTTTTAGTTCCTCTTCACTTTCTGGTGTTTCTTACTCCTTCTCAAATGACAGGAGAGGGTTGCTGCTGACGCCTGGCGGCTTTCTGAGGTCATCCACTCGGGGGTTGGTGACTGAGCCTCCCAGAGCCCTGCGGTCTCCCCCTCCTGCTGCATTTGTAAAGTGACCTGAGCACCCTTGCCCAACAAGTCCCCGAAAGCTCGTCTTCTAATTTTGGCCAGCTCTTGCTTTTGTTTAGCTTTTACTTTCCATTTGTCTTTCACTTATGACAATTACACTCAGTCGCCTGCGGTGGGGGTGCGGTTGCTTTTTTAGGGAGGGAAGGGTTCACACGGCCCAGAACTCAGTGCGACCATGTGCCCCCCATGTTGAGGCTCAGGAGGTGAGAAGACTTCGCCTGTTACCTGGACCGGATCGGGGGTAGAGAGCCGTGGGTTGGCGTGTGCAGTGCCCACAGGCTGGGCATGGTCTTCAGGCGTCCGTGCCTCCCCCTGGGCCTCTGTCCTCAGAGGTCCCCTCTCTCGGGCTGTGCCATCAGCTTTTGCACACTGGTGATTCTCACCACCTTTGCCCTTCTCTGCCAGAGCAATTGTTTCAGAGAGGAAGCTCTTTGAGTCATAAAATGTCATCTGGTAGTTAGTATGTGGTTATATAGATGTATTGAGTTATATAGTAGCCTGATTAGCAGGAAGTAGGTGATTCATCAGAAAAAAAAAGAATCACACAAAAAAATAAACTCTTACCAAAATGAGCTTCCTCTTTTAGCCTCTTGTTGTTCCAGCTCATCCTTTTAGAACCTTTTTTCAGCTTCTTAGGAAAAATTATTAATTGGGACTAATGTAGCGTTTCACAGAGAGGCCATCCCAGCCCTTCACAGTCGAATGCTTTATTTTTTTTTTTTACAGTTTAAGAAAACAAGCCCCTCTCTGTCCCCAGCAGGCCAGACTTGGGGTGTGGCCACCACCTTGAGGAGGTGGAGCCTTGGCCAGCTTGAGAGATTTCCAGACTTCCCCGGTGGTCCATTGGTTAAGACTCAGTGCAGTGGGGCCTGGGTTTGATCCCTGCTTGGAGAACTCAATTCAGTTCAGTTCAGGCGCTCAGTCATGTCTGACTCTTTGCAACCCCGTGGACTGCAACACGCCAGGCCTCCCTGTTATCACCAACTCCCAGAGTTTACCCAGACTCATGTCCATTGAGTCGGTGATGCCATCCAGCCATCTCATCCTCCGTCATTCCCTTCTCCTGCCTTTAGTCTTTCCCAGCATCAGGGTCTTTCCCAGGGAGTCAGTTCTTCGCATCAGGTGGCCGAAGGATTGGAGTTTCAGCTCCAACATCAGAGAACTAAGATCCCATTTGTGGTGTGGACGCGCGTGCACACACACACCCACACACACACACACACACACCCAGAAACACCCCCCGAGGCCTCCCTGAGGTGCCGCGTGTGCCCCCTCTCTGATGGAACGTCCTGTTTACCCGTTTCCCTTGGTTTGGTTTGCCTCACAGATCCAGGAGGCTGCGAGTCGCGGCCTGAAGTTCGTCGGTGTCGTGCCTCAGTACCGCTGCCCTGGGAGCCCTGCGGGCAGCTGCCCCCCAGCAGATGCCCGGGATGAGACACAGGAGCCTGGAGGTCATGGGGCTGCAGAGGAGCTGGGGGCTGCAGATGCTGCCGTGGGGACGGACGGAAGCCTGGAGCCCGGCCAGGGCCCGAGAGAGGAGACGCCTGCCACCCAGCAGCCCAGTTCGCCCCCGGGAGAGGGGGACGGCGCAGAGTCTCCTGCTCGAGGGACTCCGGAGGGACCAGATGCTGACCTGCCGTCGGAAGGGCCTGGAGAGCCGCTCGCGGCCAGTAAGTATGTCAGCACCGGGACTCTGAGCCACGTGGAGAGCGGCTGCTAGCTTTTCAGTAATCACCGGGGGCCTTTTAGGAAAATGAATGGAATTTGAATGTAGAGATGGCAGTCCATCAAACAGGAGAAGTTGTCGAGCCGTTTTCCGGGCCTCCTGACTCTTCCTTCCTGAGGCTGTGCCTTCTGGGGGTGGGGGGTGGGCAGACCACGGGATGCTGACTTGTTGCGGCTCCAGAATGTCACGATTGCAGCAGGTTCTAGAATGCATGGTGTTTTCTCCCCACGCCCACACGCTGCCCCCAGATTACCCCGTGTGACCCCAGGAAGCGTGGTGATGGCTGGGCACCCATGCAGAAAGCACCTTCTGCACCTGGTCCTCTTGTTTTGAATTTAAAGAAGGAAATTCAGAGCCCCAGCGAGGATGAGGCGTGAGGTGTGCAGGAAGCTGCTGACTCAGCCCTTGTGCTGTAAACAGCCAGGCTTCGGGGGGTCTGTCTCGTGGACAGACCAGCACCGTGGAGCACATGCGGCCAGGGAGAGGCCACCGGGAAGCGATTGCTGAGTCACGGTGTTTAATGGCCGCTAGGGCACGGACTCTAGGTTGGAGATTTCAAATAACGATGCAGGAAGGAGGCTGGCAGCCAGTGTTAACAAATGCTTCCTTCTTCCTGTGACGTGGGAGGCCACTTTGCATCATTGTCCCCTTTGCAGCTGAGTACACTGAGGTTCAGAGAGTCCATCCATCGCCCAGGCTGGAAACAGATCTGCTGGATGAACCCAGGCTGGCTCCCCGCCTGGTCCTTCCTGTGTGATGCTCAGACAGGTGATCAGAGTTTACTGAGCCCTCAGACTGCAGGCAGTGAAGTTGCTCTTCATTTCCCCACGACTCCCTTCCACTTTCCTGCTCCAAGAAATCTTGCGTCCCGCCATTTCCTGGAAGGCAGGCCCTTGTATGAGCTGTCTCCCCTTTGGAAGGTGACGAGTGACGAGACTGATGGGAGGTCTTGGGGAGACTTTCTCTTTAGGCCTTTCTGGATCATCTCCCTGGTTAATGTTATTGGTGGTGGTGGTTTAGTCGTTAAGTCGTGTCTGACTCTTGTGATCCCGTGGACTGTAGCCCGCCAGGTTCCCCTGCCCATGGGATTCTGCAGGCAAGAATCCTGGAGTGGGTCACCATTTCCTTCTCCAGGGGATCTTCCCCACCCAGGAATCGAACCCGGGCCTCCTGCATTGCAGGCAGATTCTTTACCAACTGAGCTATGAGGGAAAGCCCTGGTTAATGTTATTATTTATATACTAATTCTTGAGGTTAGCCTCTTACAACTGATGAGAAACTGCTTATGCTTTGAGAACAGAAAAGGGTGAGGGAGCTCCCTAGAGGCCAGTGGTTAAGACTCTGCACTTGCACTGCAGGACGCCCAAAAAAAAAAAAAAAGAGGAGAAATAGCTTTTCTTGTTATGTCACAGATCCCGAAAAGAAAACTGTGGGATGGTTAATGCTGGGGCTTGTTTGCAAGGATGACTTAGAAGGGGAGATGGTAGCCACCTCACTTCAGGGAGAGATCAGGATTAGTGTTTCATCAGGGCCTTGATTTGTGGTGGCTCAGATGGTAAAGAATCTGCGTACAATGCAGGAGATGAGGGTTCGATCCCTGGGTCAGGGAGATCTGGAGGAGGGCATGGCAACCCACTCCAGTACCCTTGCCTGGAGAATCCCATGGACAGAGGAGCCCAGCGGGCTACAGTCGGTGGGGTCGCAGAGAGCTGGGCGTGACTGAAGTGACGGAGCACGCGTGCCAAAGGAGGGGTCCATTTAAAGCACTCCTAAGTAGGAGCCCTCACGACTGGGGTACAGGCCCCGTCATCCTGACCATTGCCCCCAGCTCCGCACGGAGCCCTGGCTTTGAGAAAGGAGGCCATCGATACAGAAGGGCCCCTCGGGAGTTTCCAATGTTCCCTGTTCTGGAGCGCACCTTCCTCCAAGACTCCCTCCAGACTGGCTGCCTCCTGGGGTTAAGTAACCGCGGAGACTTGTCCCAGGACTGTCCCCCTAGGCCCCCTGCTGTCCTGCGACTGTTCCCTCCCTCAGACCCTTCCCCCGTCGCTGGGCGCACAGAGACACCCCCCCCAACACCCAAGGGTCTTGGCCTGCGCCTCGTTTCCTCAAACCCCTGTTCTCTCCTGGAAAACCAGAACCTTCTGCAGAATGCAGGGTTCAGGTGCGTCTGGAGGTGGTCAGCCCAAGAGCGTGTGAGAACTGCAGCTGTGAGGGGTGACAGTGCCCCGACCCCTGTCCTGCTTGGTAGGCGGCTGGCTGGCTGTTATCTGAGCGTGGCTCTTAGCTCTCTGCATAGGAGGCCACAGGTCTCCGAGACTTAGGCAGCTCACTGTGACCCTTATGTCTCTTCCGGTGGAATAAATGAATCTTTGACTCTTCCTTATCAGCCAGTGAACACACAGGGCTCCTGGTGCCCAGGCTTGGCCTCACGGGACACAGGACGGTCATCATGGTGACAGCCCTCCAGTGGCCAGGTCTCAGCTTGCCCGTGTGACCATGTGCACAACAGCTTTATGACAGAGGATGCTCTTACTGTGCCTGTGTCACAGGAAGTGGCCTGTGTGCCCTCCTAGAGTTACACTTTATCTCATAGTTTGAGTGTTAGGGCTTCCCTGGAGGCTCAGCTGGTAAAGAATCCTCCTGCAATGTGGGAGACCTGGGTTTGATCCCTGGGTTGGGAAGATCCCCTGGAGAAGGGAAAGGCTCCCCACTCCAGCATTGTGGCCTGGAGAATTCCATGGACTGTATAGTCCACAGGGTCACAGAGTAGGACACGACTGAGCAACTTGTACTTGAGCATCAGTTGAGCGTAGCTTCCACCTCCTAGGAGGCTGGCCAGGGACGCCGTCCCCACTGGTCAGCTGGCCCGGCCCCCAGCTCAGCCCAGCTCCTGTGCTAGTTGTTTTCCCGTCTGTCCTGGGCATCCACAAACAACCACGTCTCCCAGCGCTCCCGCCCTGCTCTCAGCTTCCCTCCACTCAGGGCTCCCTAAGGAGGGCCAAGTGCTTTAACTCCGCTTCCTGCTGGTGGGTTTAAATAGGCAATCACAGCAAGACAATTAAAAAACAGTCCAGAGGACATCTCCCTGCTCTGCCTCTGCTCCGCCTTTAATTCATCCGCTCTCTCTTATCAATGCTGGGGGCTCAGCGAGGCCCGCAGGCTCTGCGTCCGTCAGGGTGGCCCCCCATCCCCCGGGGTTTTGGGACCCCTCGGGTCCAGGGCTTCTGCCCCCTACGTCCACCCGGATTTCGCTCGTCCTGGGAGCGTCCTGTGGGCTCTGCGTCCGTCCGGGCGCCCCCCACCTCCCTGGACCACGGGGACCCCGCGGTTGGCTCCCCACGTCCACCTGGGCTGGGTCCAGGGGTTCATCCCCCGACATCCACCCAGGCTACACTCGTCTGGGAAGCATGCTGTCGGCTTTCTGTCTGGGTGCCCCCACCCCAGACCCCCCGGGCCACGGGACCCCTCGGGTCCAGGGGTTGGCTCCCCACGTCCACCCGGGCTGCACTCGTCCGGGGAGCGTGCTGTCGGTTTGACGTCCGGCTGGGCGGGCCTCCCCCGAGCCTCGCTTTGGCGGGCTTCCCTCCACATCTCCCTTGTTCCCGGCTGCGGGTGGACGCAGGGCCCCTGGGAAGAGCCGGCCTGCTGCTGGGTTCCCAGTCCATTTCTGTGCCCCAGGGGAGACAGCTTCCTTCATTGACCGTAAACAGGCCAGGAGGCAAGGTCAGGGCTTGGGAAGCTCAGAGCGGCGTTGCTGGGCCATATTCCCTGCCTTCTCCGCTGGCCGCCGGCATCCCTGTCTGGCCTCCGGCACTGCAGCGTCAGTAGCAGAAACGAGGGGGCCACACAGGTTCATGTAGATTCAGCTTGTTCTGTCACCCAAGTAATAACGCAGCGTCAACCCCGAGTTGCCCTTCCTCCCTGCACCAGCTCACTTGAAATGTCCAGAATGCAGAAGCCTGGGCCGGATCTCTGTGTCCTTCTCCAGGGCCTTCTATGAGCAAGCCTCCTGGCAGCCAGCTCCTTCTGGGGCAATGCCCCCCGAGTCTGCCCTTCCTCACTGGGCCTGGTTCTCCCCTCCTGGCCCCCAGACAGCTCTGCCCTGGGGTCCGTATGCCTCCGCCTGCTGCCATTGTCCTGGCTATTTGCACTCAGTCCATTGACAGCAGCCGCTGACCACCTCCCTGGCCGCTCATGGGCATCAGCTCCCGCTCTCTGTGTGCTGATGAAACCAGCCTCTCATGAGGTTTGGGAAACAGCCAGGGGTTGGGGGGTTTGGAAGAGTCTTGACTGATGTTGAAGCTGAAACTCCAATCCTTTGGCCACCTGATGCGAAGAACTGACTCCTTGGGAAAGACCCTGATGCTGGGAAAGATTGAAGGCAGGAGGAGAAGGGGACGACAGAGGACGAGATGGGTGGATGGCATCACTGACTCAATGGACATGAGTTTGGGTAAACTCCGAGAATTGGTGATGGACAGGGAGGCCTGGCGTGCTACAGTCCATGGGGTCGCAAAGAGTTGGACATAACTGAGTGACTGAACTGAACTGGCTTTGCCACTTGCTGGCTTGTGATCCTGGGGAATCCAGTTAAGGCTTCTGGCCGTAGAAGGGACACAGTTTCCCGTGGAGGTGGGCATCGCAGGGGATGTTGGTGGTGACAGCCCTCACTGACACACTCACGTCCCGCGATTGCTGTGCACTCAGCAGGTCCCACACTCTGCCTGGCAAGCTGACTTCCCCAGGCCCGGAGGTGCCCCACGCTGCACCCACGCCGGAAGTGGTGTCTCCCCTGCCCCCGGCACCTGGCTGGGCCCGAGGCCCTCCTCCCTCTTGCCCCGTGGTGCCCACCGCCCCACCTTCCCAGTGTAACCTTTGGCCCCAGCCCTCCTGCTGTGTCCGCAGCCGACCAGAGCCCCTGCCCAGCCCAGCTCCCAGGCCAAGTCTGATGCCCACTTGTCCCTCCACCCCAGCCGATGCGCCAGCCGGCTCCTTCTCCCTGTCCAGCCCTGGGAGCTCATGCTTTCAGCCCGACTCTGAGACCCCCTCCTTCCTGCCGCCTGGAGGTCCCCGGGGCGCCAGGACCCCGTCAGCTCAACCCACGGGTCGCCGTCTCTCGGGGGCCCCAGCTGCAGACTGCAGGCGTCCGTCCCGTGCCTATGTCCCCACTGCCCGGCACCCACCTCAGACCCGGGCATCTACCTTCTTCCTCCTCGTTCACGGGGAGCATAGCAAGGCCTTGGCAGGCCTGGCTGGCAGCGTCCAGCTGGCCCCAGCTGCGGGCACCCCGTCCCCCCCACCCTGGCTGCTTGCGCTTTTCTGGCTGAGGTCAGTCCAGTGAATACAGGTGCAACCCCGGCCGTGTTTTCTAGACTTTTCTGGACACCGAGGGTCTAAATGGCACCAGATTAGGCCCCCCCACCCCCCCAGCGTGCAAGGGGGTCAGAGGGGATGAGACAGAAAGAGAAATACAAGATAGAACCGTCTCGAAGCTGCTTGGGTGCCCTGCCAGGCCCAGCCTGCAGCTGTCCTCGGAACGTTCTCAGAAACAATGCCTTCCCCCTCCTTGGGGACTCTGTCCCGTGTCTGGAAAAATCCTCTCGCTGGGGTCAGGGCAGAGTCAACGGAGCAGCTGAGAAAATGTAAACACACTTGGTCCTCTTTGTGGAATCCCTGGTGACCGCTCCCGTGAGGACGTGTACTGGAGAGCCGGAATATTAAAACATCAAAGGGCGTCGTTTGGGGACAGTTTCTCTTGGCTGGGTTCCAGGTGAGGTCCGTGGTCGGGGAGCCGGCGGGACAGAGGCATTTACTGCAGGGCTGGGCATCTGCAAGTAGGTTTCTTCTCATGCTTTGGAGACTCTTGATTCCAACAGCCTTCCCCTTTTCCTTCCCGAAAAGTTTATTTCTGTCGCTGGCTCCGGCCCTGCTCCCCAGGGAGGACCCAGATGGAGAGCTGGGCGTGCTGTCAGCACCCCGCCGCCGGCCCGGTCTGCAGGCTGTCTCCGCGGCCCCCGGCCTGCACCCGCCTTCTCCTTCCGCCTTCCCCTTTTCTGTTTCATCGTGCACGTGGGAAGGCCGTGGCTCTGTCTAGCCATGTGACTGGGGGTCCTCCTGTGTGATCAGGTGGTTGGGCTGCTTCTCAGTTCCCCTTGCAGAGGCTGTGGCTTCTTTTTCTTCTTAGTCTGTGTGCCCTTGGGCTTGCCTGATCGGAGCCGAGCGCTGTGACACTTGTTCTGGCCCACCTTGGGGGTCACCTGAGGACAGCTTCCCTAGCCTCTGCCTATAGGTGTTCTCTGGAATGGTCAGGTGCCCCAGGCATTAATGCCCCAGGAATGGCCTCAATCGCTGAGGACAGATGCCTAGGGCAACACGCGACATCTCCGGTCCCAGTAACCTGCTAGTGGATGCCTGCCTTGGCTTTTATCTCCTCCTTGTTTCTTATCCCTGCTCCCTCACTCTTATTGTCTGGGATTGCTCCCCAAAGAAACAGCTTGCACCCCAAAGCTTATAGGGTCTGCTTTTGAAGAGATGAAGTCAAGGCCTGGCTCCCACTCTTCCCCTTCAACAGCTGCAGCTCTTACTTTAACCCCCAACTCCTTGGACTGGAAAAGGGCACTTCCTGTCCCAACCCCCAGCCCTAATCCCCTTGCTTGATTCTCTATAAACCTTTCTCAGCACGACGCCACAGCTAACGCTTGTATTTGAAAGTCACAAAATAGGGGACGCTAGCTCCATATACCAAGAGCTAATTTCTCCCCTGAAAGCACTTGCCGGCTGCCTTTTCCGATGGCTTCCTGAGTCAGGGAAGTGGACCGAGAAAGTACTATGGGGTGGGGACGAGACACAGGCCAGCGCTGGTTGTTGGAGAGCCGGGTGGCTGTTTGTGAAGACGCGTCCCCTCCTTCCTCAGTGATTCTAGCCCCTGGATTGCTCGGAACGGCCTGCCCGTCGGCGTTACTGTTGCTGACAGCAAAGTCTTTGGCCCAGAATTGCTCCCTGAGGTCTCTGCTGGCACTTACTCAGGTGGGTAAGTGCCACCTGAGTGGAAAGACTCTCTTTGTCCCAGAATACAGTCGTCCTGTGAGATAACTTGAGATGCTACGTGGAGAAACGTTTTTGGTGTGAAAATGCCTCACCGTTTGCTCCTGTTTGTGGCAAATGGTAACGGTGTCCCTTATGGTCGTGAAGCTCCATTTCCTGTTTAAGCACACTTATCTAGATAAAGGAAAGTGGATCCATTTTCAAAGGTCATGTATTTGGAGACTGGAAAACTGGGAAATAAACATGGGATGCAGTGTCCCAGAATGTGGGGTCCAGGCAAGGTGTCTCCTACAGGGAGTGTGTGGGTGTCCTTTATCCTTTTTGCTAATGTCAGCCATTGTTTATGACCTTTAGAATATTTCTTTGGAAGGAGGGTGGGGATTTTCTTATCTGAATCGATATTTTTGGCAACCAAAGCATGTTCCTGAGTGGCCTGTGTAAGCAAAGCTTTTTAAGCGGGGTGAATTCTTGGTTGCTCGACTAAATTGAGTAACACAAAAATAGACCTTCAGCCTTAGATTGAAATTCCAGGTATTTGCTTCCGGAGGCTGAGGCTGCTCACTCGTGGCCGGCCGCACGTAGGGCGGGAGGCAAGGGTCAGCTGCCGGGTGGCAGTGAGCATCGATTTTTACAGAGCCCAGCCATAAAGGAAGGCCGGGGAAGCTGCGCCTTACTCTCAGGGCCCATTGGCTGTTGGAGCAACCTTATCACTCCACGCAGGAACCCTCATTTACTGGAGCGAATTTATTTTTACATTTCAGTGATGTATTTTTGATGTCCTTGATTAAGTATTATGCGTTCGGCCCCAGGAAACACCACTGCAGTTTATAAATAGTGAATTCAGGGAGGTGCAGAGCTCCTGGAATTACGGCAGTATTTTGATTTTGTGTGCCTCTGTGCATTTCCTTTAAAAGAAAAAGAAAAAACAGATCAGCTCTTGCCCCAAAACATGTCTGCTTTTTCTTCTAAAATACCCCTTTGTATGAATTTCTAGAAATGTCTACTATATCCTTCTTTCAAACACCTAACCATACAAATTGATCCCAGCTAACAGCTGTTCATCATATGTCATATTCAGAACTGAGTCCTGCTGACTAAAAAACGCACAGCGTCAGAGTTGCGAGTTAAGTTTTATTGGGGACAGAATGAGGACTTAGCCTGGGAGACAACATTTCCGATAGCCCTGAAAAACGGCTCCAGGGAGGTAGGAGGAGAGGTCAGTGTAACATACGATTTTTGTGAAGGAGATATGTGTGGTCAGTCACACCTTTTGGGTAGAGGCTTGCTGCCAGCGACAAGGAGCAGATGTCACCAGGAACGATTTTAGTCCTTTTCTCGATTTGAGGAGATACAAGAATTAGGCTCATAAAATGCTCTCTTGAAAATACCTATCTAAAGGCTTAACCTGCCAGTTTTTCTCAGAGCACAGAGTACCCCTTTCCTGGTCTCCGTTCGGAATGCCTCTCGGGGTATTGAAGGTCCGTGGCTGCAGTGGCCGAGGACTTCATCATCGTGGGCGCAGATGACAAGGGCCGGCCTTCTGTTGGCAGTCCCCGTGGGACTCGGCCTTCGAGGTCCGTGTCACTTTCAAGGCTGCCTAACGTGCTGCTTGGGTCTTCCTGTTAGGCGACACGCAGCCTAGCAGAATGCTGGCCTGTGATGCCCTGCCTGCAGGTTCCTGTTAGTCGCATCCAGCCCGATAAGGCAGTTTGTCACTGTTTAACTTCCCGTCTCCCGTTCTCTCTATGCATCCCCGCAGAAATGGAGATCTTTGCCCTTTTCAACAAACCGAAGAGCCATCAGAAGTGCCGGCAGTATTACCCTGTCACCATTCCTCTCCGGGTCTCCAAGAACGGCCCAACGGTCTGCGGTCTGGACGCCAACTGGCTGGAGCACATGAGCGACCACTTCCGGAAGGGCGGCGTCCTGGTGAATGCCGTCTCCTCGCTTAGCTTGGTCCACGGTAAGGACCACATCCCCACCCCACCCCCCATCAAGTGGCCCTCCTGAACTCTGCTTCTCGCGCCTGTCATCTCAGCCCACCTTCAGAACCACCCTCCCCCAATTCGAGTAAGTTCCGCGGGTTTGATTTCAATTCACACATCTGGAGGAGTCGTCCACAAAAGCCCACACCGGTGCTCGCCCAGCCCCTCCAGGAGTCAGCCAGGTCTATGCTAACACCACGGAGAAGGGGAGGGGCAGTTTCATTTCATCATGGTGGCCTCCGTTGAGATTGCTTTTAAAGGCTTTTAAAGAGATTATTCCTGGGGTTTGTTAATTACCCCCTAGGATCCTGCCGCTCTGAAAGTGCAAATTGTTTGTAGACATCATTACAGTTTGAAGTAACAGTAGCAGCACCTTGGAATTAACAGCAGAGGAGTGAACTGAACAGCTGGGTTTCTGTAAACTCCGTCGGGATGCACGCTGCTCCCGGGTCTCACTGCACCCAGCGGCCCTGCCTACCGGGTTCTATATGGGTTCTATATGGGTTCTATATGGGTTCTCTCTGGGTTCTATATGGGTTCTATATGGGTTCTATACGGGTTCTATATGGGTTCTATATGGGTTCTATACGGGTTCTATACGGGTTCTATATGGGTTCTCTCTGGGGGTTTGCTGCTCAGGCAGCAATATTGGCGTCAGCTCCTCTGAGGCAGAGAGAAAGCTTGCCCCAAATGGGTAAATGTGTCAAGCAAAGAAGGAGTTTTCAAGCTAACACGAAGGTGGGTTGAGTCGCTAGGGTGCATCGAAACCCAGAGACCATTTGGGGCGTGGGGCCAGCCTGCCAGCGCGTGTGGATCTTGAGGGCTGCCAGTCAGCAGGATTCTTGAGCAAGTGAAATGTAAAGTAACACCGAATCCGTTGATCCCAGTGAAACCTGGCAGGGGGCACCGGCATTGAGCAGTTTTCTCTCTAAAAATTGGCAGAGTCAGGAACAGAGATTGGATTCTGTGTTATTTGCAATCCTTGAGCTGCTAGCAAACATCCCTGGAAGAGGCATCGGTCTGAATTCTGAGTGTCTGTGCGTGTAGTCATCCAAAACCTCAAGAACGTTGTCGAGTACGAGCCAGTCTTGTCCAGTGCAAGTCCTGTGCCGCTGCCCAAATAGCAACGTCTAATGGTAACGAGTCCACGGAGCAGCAGCAGGCACTGCAGAGTATCGTGGGCCACTTGTGGATGGAAGCAGGATATGAGATAGGAGATGAGTGGGCCACTGGGACTTGAAGATGTTCTGTATCTGTGCCACCAGCCGCCAGTGGCCACTGACCACTGGAGATGTGGCAAGTAAGCCTGAGAAACTTAATTTTTAATTTATTTAATTTTTATTAGTTTCCATTTCAGTAGCCATATGAGGCTCTCAGCTGGTGTATTAGTGCAATTCTAAAGCGTATTTTCTTTCTTTTTTAAATAACTATTTGTTTTCACTGCGCTGGGTCTTCGTTGCTGCGTGCAGGCTTTTTCTAGTTGCAACAGGCGGAGGCTCCTCCTAGTTGGGCTTCTCTGGGTGTGTGGGCTTCGCTTGTTTCAGAGCACGGGCTCCAGGGTGCGCAGGCCTCCGTCCCTGTGGCTCTCGGGCCTCGGTCCCTGTGGCTCTCGGGCCTCGGTCCCTGTGGCTCTCGGGCCTCGGTCCCTGTGGCTCGCGGCCCTCAGTCCTTGTGGCTCACAGGCTTAGTTGCCCCACAGCATGTGGAATCCTCCTGGACCAGGGACGGAACCTGAGTTCCCTGCCTTGGCAGGCGGATTCTTAACCGCTGGACCACCAGGGAATTCCTAGAGTATTTTTCATTAATACAACTAAGGAAGAGTCAGTTCCGTCCCCTGGCGACAAGGTCAGTAATCTCCCTGGGCACCAGGAGGCCTTCCCTGGGTGCTGGCAGAGTTCTTGCAAGCTGGGGGCTGTGCTGGCTGGCTGGAGACGCACCATCCGACCCCAGGGTACGTGCTCAGAGCAGACGGTTACAGCCTCGTTCACCGGCGTTGGAGGGCCCGGCGGGGACCCTTTGCCTCCTGCTTCCGCCGGGACACCCCGTCATGCCTCTCCGGGCACGCAGCGACGGCTCCTTTTAGCTCCTCCGGGGGCCAGAGAGGCTCTGTGGCTACGCATGGTTTTAAGTCTCCGCCTGGGAAACTGAGGGTTGGTTGTACTAGCATCTTAAAGATGGGCAGGGAGGCGTGGGGGCCAGGAGCCGCCCGGGCAACTGCTGGGCCTGCTCCACCTGGGGGGAACTGGGGCTTCGGAGGGGAGGTTTTGTCTTTGGCCCTTTGCCTGTCAGGAGCCAGCCAAGCCCCGAGAGAAGACACCACGAACATGCAAGTCTGTGCAGCCTTCAGTGCCTGTCTGGCTGTCGAGCTTCAGCCGTCCAGGCTGCGTTCTCACCTCCACTCCTCCCCTCGCCTCACTCTCCAGCCTTGAGTCCAGAAGCAGACAGCGCATGCAGTCTTTCTTCACATCTGACTTGAGTGTTAGAAATGCCGTTACAGCCTCCCTTGGCTTCAGCTGCATGAAATCCAGCCTTCCCACCTTGAAGACAGAACATGAAATTTCCTCTGGCACGTGAGTGGGAAGCCTTGCGCTGAGCCCTCGGCATCTCCACAGCAGGGCTGCCCTCGAGTCCTGCTCCCCTGGCTGCGTGTCCCTGTCCCTGGAATGCATGCAGACTCCTCACGTCAAAATGAATCTAAACCCACTCAGCATTCCGACAGGCTTTCTTCCCGACGATTTTGATGGGGTGGTTTTGATGGGATGTTTTGGGGGGTGACCTGGGAGCAGAATTTACTGGGTGAGGGAGTTTCTGCCCTGGAAAAGCCCAGGCTTCCCGTTGGCCAGGGAGGAAATACGTTCTTTTCCCAGAATTAAAAAAAAAAAAAAGCAAGCTAATCATCATTATAATAGGAACCTATTTCTAGTAGGATAATTAGTGTCCTTACAAATAAACCTGGCAGAGCTGGGAGCACGTCTTTAAGCTGTTCACCATCTGGGAAAAAAAGCACCAGTCTTCTGAACTGGATATTTGTGCTTCAAAATATTTTCCACAACGTTATAAAATGCCTGAGAACTTTGTCCCATAAATTAGGTGATGTTCAGCTCAAAAAGTTCAGTTCAGTCACTCAGTCGTGTCTGACTCTTTGCAACCCCATGGACTCCAGCACGCCAGGCCTCCCAGTCCATCACCAACTCCCAGAGTTTACTCAGACTCATGCCCATCGAGTCCGTGATGCCATCCAGCCATCTCATCCTCTCTCGTCCTCTTCTCCTCCCACCTTCAGTCTTTCCCAGCATCAGGGCTTTTCCAGTGAGTCAGCTCTTCACATCAGGTGGCCATAGTGTTGGCATTTCAGCTTCAGCATCAGTCCTTCCAATGAATATTCAGGACTGATCTCCTTTAAGATGGACTGGTTGGATCTCCTTGCAGTCCAAGGGACTCTTAAGAGTTCTCCAACACCACGGTTCAAAAGCATCAATTCTTCGGCACTCAGCTTTCTTTATGGTCCAACTCTCAGATCCATACGTGACTTCTGGAAAAACCATGGCTTTGATTAGACGGACCTTTGTTGGCAAAGTAATGTCTCTGATTTTTAATATGCTGTCTAGGTTGGTCATAACTTTTCTTTCAAGGAGCAAGCGTCTTTTAATTTCATGGCTGCAGTGACCATCTGCAGTGATTTTCAGATCAGATCAGTCGCTCAGTCGTGATCGACTCTTTGCGACCCCATGAATCGCAGCACCCCAGGCCTCCCTATCCGTCACCAACTCCCAGAGTTCACTCAGACTCACGTCCATCGAGTCAGTGATGCCATCCAGCCATCTCATCCTCTGTTGTCCCCTTCTCCTTTTGCCCTCAATCCCTCCCAGCATCAGAGTCTTTTCCAATGAGTCAACTCTTGATTTTGGAGCCCCCCCAAAATGAAGTCTGTCACTGTTTTCACTGTTTCCCCATCTATTTGCCATGAAGTGATGGGGCCAGATGACATGATCTTAGTTTTCTGAATGTCGAGCTTTAAGCCAACTTTTCAAGAATCCAGTTAAGACTCCTGTTTTTGCGTCTTTACCTCGCAGCACACAGAAAGGCTTGTATTGTCCTCGTGTTTGAGCTTCTGCTCGTGCCTCCCAGGCTCCTCTCCTAAGAACGAGCAAATGTCCTGGGCTGGGAAGGCTGTGCTCTTGTCTCTGGGGAACTTCCAGTATGGATTAAAGGGGCGCCTGGTGATGGTCCCAGGGCCCTGGCAGTTCCCGTGTGCTGGTGCGTTCTCAGGAGCCCACATACCAGCTCATCTGGCCTCGGGTACCGTCGTTGTGTCTATAGAAATGGAGGCACAGAGAGGTTACGTCGTTGCTGTGGGTCCTCGCCACTGATTGGCAAGAAAGAGGTCAGAAGAAGGGGAGAGGGGAGTAGAGGAGGAAAGAGGAGGCGGCTGCCGCATTGGCTAGGGGTTGAGCCCGTGGGGAGAGGGGAGCTGCCCTTGGCGGGGAGGGAGTCCCGGGGATGCCCAGATGGCAGGATGGCCAGGCTTGCAGAAACACTGCAGCCAGTGAGATGAAGGCCAGAGTCCATACTTCTCGAGGGTGGGCGATGCCAGCGGGGTGACCCTCTGCGGAGCTGGCGGCCGCTGGGGACTTGGGCGGGTACCAGAAGTCTGGGGTAGGGAGACCCACCCAGAGCTTGTTTCCCACTAAGGGCTCCCAGGCCTGCGGAGTCCCAGCCGCCATCACTGGGGGAGGGGCCGCCCTCTGGGTGGGGGGAGGGGCCACCCTCGCTGGGGGAGGGGGAGGGGCCGCCTCACTGGGGGAGGGGGAGGTCCCGCCCTCGCTGGGAAGCAGCCGCTGCCCCGTCCTTGCCCCACCGTCACCTCCCTTTGTCCCCCTGGCCTTGGCCTTGCTCTGCGTCCCTCTTGCCCTCCCCTTGGCCTCACCTGTGGCCCCGTCCGGGCCCTCCCCTTTCTCCTCCCTGACCCCCTGACCCCTGACCCTCTCTCTACCCCCAGCCTCTTCTCCCTGCCCGCACCCTCATCCGGCCTCTTGCCTCTGGCAGCATCATCTCTGTGTAGCCTATATGTACTTGTCCCCACCGTTTCTAAAATGTCCTTTGCAGCCCGTTGTCCAAACCAGATTCCAGTCCAGCAGCAAGCGCCACGTACAGTGACCACATCCTCAATTCTCTTTGACCTGAGAGAGCTGTTCTTCAGGACCCTGCCTTCTTCAAATTAACCTAGCCCCTCAGACTGTCCTGCATTCTGGATTTCTCCAGCCAGTGCCTCATGGTGGTATCGTATTTCTCCCACCTCTATCACCTATAAACTGGAATTTAGTTCTAAGACCTTTTACTAGGATACATTCCAGATGCTGTTGTGCTTTAAAAGCGCTGTCACATCGGGTGACATGTGGTACCTGGACGGCCCTCCTTTCCTGCCTCTGAAGTTTGGGTTTTCCTTAAGACTCTCTGATGCCCCAGCTTCATGTCATCCAAATAACATTTGGTATTTAGACAACATTTTTGATGCCTAGAATAAGCCAGATTGCCTTATATTTGCAAAATACGTATGTAAAAAACATGTGCATATTCCAAATAAAATATACATAGGGACACATATTGTAGGCAGACATATTTTTTTACCTTTTTATTTTGCACTGAGTGTAGCTGATGAACATATTTTTTTACCTTTTTATTTTGCACTGAGTGTAGCTGATGAACATATTTTTTTACCTTTTTATTTTGCACTGAGTGTAGGTGATAAACAGTGCTGTGATAGGTTCAGGTGAACAGTGAAGAGACTCAGCCATACATAGACATGAGCTGTTCTCCCCTAAACTCCTCTCCCGTCCAGGCTGGAGGCAGACATATTTGCAAGTCCCTTGGCAGAGCCTGCTTCCTATGCTTCTTAGCGTCCCAGTGTGTATACCCTGTGGTCTGTATGCAGAAAGCAAGCGATAAAGGTTTTCAGGTGCTGCTCGGTGATTGAGTGCTGAGGAGGGCCGGGTTGGGCTGTGCCTCCCCAGGGCCCTGCAGACTGGGGGAGCAGCGGAGGGTGAGGTTGCAGTGTGTTCACGGCCACTCCCTTGGCCGGCCGCAGGCTCCAGGCATGTTGGCTTCATGTTTGCAGGCATGGCTTCGATTTCAGAAGAGCTGCTGAATAAAGCAGAGGGTTTCACTAAGATTTCATTTAGGCTATGAATGCATTTTCTTCTCTATCCACGACATGTCTTTAACTAAACGTTTTCCTGCAGTATAGCCCACATAGAGACACCTACACAGATCCTGAGCTCAGTGGGTTTTCACAAGGTGAGTGCACCTGTGTGACCAGCCCCAGATCAACAAACAGAGCATCCCAACCCATCAGAGTCGCTCTCACGGCCTCATAGTGCCTCTCTCCAGGCAACGGCAGTGCTGGTTGGAAGCGTCATGGATGGGCGTGAACTTTGTATGGGTGGAGCCTGCCCTTCTTGTGTTTGGCTTCTTCCCATCATTCTCTTTGTGACATTCATCCCCATTTTTACACATCATTCAGATCATTTTTTCTCACTGCTGTATGTGCTCTCTTGTGTTGATAGATGCAGTGTATCCATTTACAAGCATGTTCTTGGTCTTTCTTTGCTCCCTGTGGGAAAGGATGGCTTCTGCACAGCTTTGGTCCCGAACAGAAGCTATAAGGCCATCTCACTGCAACTCCACTGGGATGCACCCAAAACACACAGGCGGGGAACACAGCCTCATGGTCAGAGCACGCCCACTCTATGAGACCAGGCTCTGAGGCTGTCCGTCACCCACCACCGGCCAGAGAGAGCTCTGGCACATCCTTGTGGTAGCAAAATTCTGTCAGCTCTTGAAAAAACAAAGGCTTTGGAATCGAGCAAACCACATTCGGATCGAGATTGGCCCTTGTGTACACTTGAATGTGGACATGTGACTTCAGTCCTGTAGCTTCCTTCCATGTTCTCACCACTCAGAGGGAAACATAAGCCTTGCAGAACTGGGGAGAGGATTCACTGAGAAGCCATGGACGTGCCTGGCAGAGGGCCTCCTAGCCGGCATGCACCAGATCAGGGCACTTCCTCCCCATCTGGGCATCTGGTCAGGGAAATGACACAACTTGCAGTCTGACACTTATGGGCACTGAAGCGCGGTTCCGCCTGCTCTGGCTTATTCACCGCTTCCAACAGGGACTGCAGGAGGGAAGGCAGGCAGGTTGAGAGCAGCTGTGAGGGCTGGAGGAGCCGCAGAGGCGGACGCTGTGGTGTGAATCAGGAGTGGCACGCACCGTTGCCCAGATGGGGTGATTCTATTTGCAGGGGGGTTGCATATCCGTATAACCCAGGCAGGTAGGGCTGAGAGGTTGGTACAGGCCACTCCTGGAACCAAGGTGGTGCCATGATTGCCATCCTGGTAGGGAGAAGGGATGTCGGGGCAAGAACATCTGGGATGCTAGCGACACCACCATGGGTAATTTAGACTGTCTTAGCGTGTTGTTGGGTCGGCTCAAAAGTTCCTTCAGGTTTTTCCATAACATGTTACAGACAGAGCAAATAAACTTTCCAGTTCAGTCACTCAGTCGTGTCCAACTCTTTGCAACTCCATGAACTGCAGCATGCCAGGCCTCCCTGTCCATCACCAACTCCGGGAGTTCACCCAAACACATGTCCATTGACTCGGTGATGCCATCCAACCATCTCATCCTCTGTCGTCCCCTTCTCCTCCCGCCTTTGATCTTCCCAGCATCAGGATCTTTTCCAATGAGTCAGCTCTTCGCATGAGGTGGCCAAAGTATTGGAGTTTCAGGTGCAACATCAGTCCTTCCAATGAACACCCAGGACTGATCTCCTTTAGGATGGACTGGTTGGATCTCCTTGCAGTCCAAGGGACTCTCAAGAGTCTTCTCCAACACCACAAATCAAAAGCATCAATTCTTCGGCACTCAGCTTTCTTTATAGTTCAACTCTCACATCCATACATGACCACTGGAAAAACCATAGCCCTGACTAGACAGACCTTTGTTAGCAAAGTAATGTCTCTGCTTTTGAATATGCTGTCTAGGTTGGTCATAACCTTCCTTCCAAGGAGTAAATGTCCTTTAATTTCATGGCTGCAATCACCATCTGCAGTGATTTTGGAGCCTAGAAAAATAAAATCAGCCACTGTTTCCCCATCTATTTCCCTGAAGTGATGGGACCGGATGCCATGATCTTCGTTTTCTGAATGTTGCGCTTTAAGCCAACTTTTTCACTCTCCTCTTTCACTTTCATCAAGAGGCTTTTTAGTTTCTCTTCACTTTCTGCCATAAGGGTGGTGTCATCTGCATATCTGAGGTTATTGATATTTTTCCTGGAAATTTTGATTCTAGCCTGTGCTTCTTCCAACCCAGTATTTCTCATGATGTACTCTGCATATAAGTTAAATAAGCAGGGTGACAATATACAGCCTTGACGTACTCCTTTTCCTATTTGGAACCAGTCTGTTGTTCCATGTCCAGTTCTAACTGTTGCTTCCTGACCTGCATACAGGTTTCTCAAGAGGCAGATCAGGTGGTCTGGTATTCCCATCTCTTTCAGAATTTTCCAGTTTATTGTGATCCACACAGTCAAAGGCTTTGGCATAGTCAATAAAGCAGAAATAGATGTTTTCCTGGAACTCTCTTGCTTTTTTGATGATCCAGTGGATGTTGGCAATTTGATCTCTGGTTCCTCTGCCTTTTCTAAAACCAGCTTGAACATCTGGAAGTTCATGGTTCACGTATTGCTGAAGCCTGGCTTGGAGAATTTTGAGCATTACTTTACTCGCGTGTGAGATGAGTGCAATTGTGTGGTAGTTTGAGCATTCTTTGGCATTGCCTTTCTTGGGGTTTGAATGAAAACTGATCTTTTCCAGTCCTGTGGCCACTGCTCAGTTTTCCAAAGTTGCTGGCATATTGAGTGCAGCACTTTCACAGCATCATCTTTCAGGATTTGAAATAGCTCAACTCCATCCCCTCCACTAGCTTTGTTCGTAGTGATGTTTCCTAAGGCCCACTTGACTTCGCATTCAAGGATGTCTGGCTCTAGGTGAGTGATCACACCATCGTGATTATCTTGGTCGTGAAGATCTTATTTGTGCAGGTCTTCTGTGTATTCTTGCCACCTCTTCTTAATATCTCCTGCTTCTGTTAGGTTCATACCATTTCTGTCCTTTATCGAGCCCATCTTGGCATGAAATGTTCCCTTGGTATCTCTAATTTTCTTGAGGAGATCTCTAGTCTTTCCCATTCTGTTGTTTTCCTCTTTCTTTGCATTGATCGCTGAGGAAGGCTTTCTTATCTCTCCTTGCTATTCTTTGGAACTCTGCATTCAAATGGGTATGTCTTTCCTTTTCTCCTTTGCTTTTCACTTCCCTTCTTTTCACAGCTATTTGTAAGGCCTCCCCAGACAGCCATTTTGCTTTTTTGCATTTCTTTTTCTTGGGGATGGTCTTGATTCCTGTCTCCTGTACAATGTCACGAACCTCCGTCCATAGTTCATCAGGCACTCTATCAGATCTAGTCCCTTAAATCTATTTCTCACTTCCACTGTATAGTCATAAGGGATTTGATTTAGTTCATACCTGAATGGTCTAGTGGTTTTCCCTACTTTCTTCAATTTCAGTCTGAATTTGGCAATAAGAAATTCATGATCTGAGCCACAGTCAGCTCCTGGTCTTGTTTTTGCTGACTGTATAGAACTTCTCCATCTTTTGCTGCAAATATAATCAATCTGATTACGGTGTTGACCATCTGGTGATGTCCATGTGTAGAGTCTTCTCTTGTATTGTTGGAAGAGGGTGTTTGCTATGACCAGTGCGTTCTCTTGGCAGAACTCTATTAGCCTTTGCCCTGCTTTGTTCTGTACGCCAAAGCTAAATTTGCCTGTTACTCCAGGTGTTTCTTGACTTCCTACTTTTGCATTCCAGTCCCCTATAATGAAAAGGACATCTTTTGGGGGTGTTAGTTCTAATGAACCTTTGGGCCAACCCAATAAAAGGAGAATAGTGACATTTTCTAGTAGAGCATACATCGGCCAGTTGTCACGACGTGTGTGTTTCAGGCTGGCCTTGGCAGAGGACTGGCACCGGAGTGGGCTGGAGGGAGCTTGCTTGGCAGGGTCTTCATGTCCCAGGGGCTGCAGAGGATGAGCAGTTTTCTCACAGCATTTACCTCTTGGGGGAGCGGGCGAGTCTCCTTTTCCCACACCCTCTTGTGTATCATAAGCTTGGAGAGTTAAGGTGGCCTTTTGCCCAAAGATTGGCATCAAATATTTATACAATGCCGGGGTGAACAGCTTCCTGTGCACAGTAGGGAAGCAGCTTTACTTTAATAAAAAATGCAGTAATAATGGAGTGTTTTCCATCGATGGAGGTGAGTTAACCTTTCTGCAGGCGGAGCCTCGCTCTGAGAGCGACCTTTCAATCCCAGCTTGGAGCGTGCGACAGCGAGGCTGAGCCGAGACGGTGATAGAGAGACGGACCAGGGGCTGAGGCCGTCCAAACAAGACGCTGTCTCAAAGCCCGGCTGTCTGCTCTCTGTGGCTCGTTGACTTTTTCCTGTTCCAGATGACCAGATTTTGACAGCCACTCTGAAGGTGCTGGGCAGTTAAGTGCGTGAATCAGCACTCTGGATTCAGGGCGGAGCCGTGGGCTGAGAGGCTGGAGGTGGCACCGAAGGAGGAGGATGGGGAACAAGGGCCTGGTTTGTTCCCGCTTCCCGCCCCCAAGCCTGGACCACACAGCCCTCCTCCCTGTGGGCGACGGAGGGGAGGCCAGGCAGGGGTTAGGAGAGCAAGCCCCTTCCCCCTGTGGACCTCAGCTGTGTCACGCTGGGCATTCTAATACTCGGAGGGCGTTTGGCACATTTAAAGGACTTGGAGGCTTACCGGTAAGGAGATCTGTAGGTGGAGACTTTGAAAATTGGGTGCTGTGTTGATACAGTGCTGAAGGGTCAGTGAGTATCTTCCGGTCCCAAGCACTCCCCAGGTCAGGACTAGGGAAAGCTGTATTCACGAGGGTCCGTAGGATGTCCCTACAGTGGCACCGTCTTCCGCCTGACCTGTGTTGCCCAAAACTGAAAAAGTGAGCCAGACTACTGCCCATGTGTGTCCTGGACCCCAAAAGACTTATAATGAGGTTCAGCCGAAGAGTAGTTCTGTTCTTTGTTGCTCACCTTAGTAAAATGTATCTTAGAAGGACATTGGACTTGGGAGGAACTTTTCAGCAGAGCAAATGAGAGAAGTAAGGTTAGTGCTTTTGCTAAGGCTCGTTGATAACAGACTGTTGGTTTAGGAAAGAAAATTAATAGCAGAGCATGGTACTGATTAACCCACAGGGATCTTACTGGAAATGGAGTATTGTTTTCTCAGGTAGGAATAATATAAGAGGCTACTGTGCTCCAGGAATTCCCCTCAGAGCCGTGGATTGTTGAGTTGATCAGGCCCCTGTCTCACTCTGGAATAATCAGGAATATCCCCCAGGTATTCTTGGTCTCGAACTTCTCAAGTTTTGATCAAGCCTTGTAACGGTCAGTTATTGCCACGATGACGCTGTGTAACAAACCACTCCAAAGCGCTCGTATTTGCACGTTGGCTGGAGCAGTTTCTTTGAGACAGCTGGGCCCGCTCTCAGGTCTGAGGGTCATCGGATCTAGGCTGTGCTCCAGTGGGGCAGGCGAGCTGGGGCATGTCCTCTCAAAGTGGTGGCCCAGACATGAGATCACGTTCAGCCGTGCCCGTGTTCCGCAATCCTCTGCTTGCATCCCATCTGCTGAAATCCCACTGGCCGAGCAAGTCACCTGGGTCAGCCCCTGGTTGGCTGGTCTCCTCCCCACCACTAAGCTGACTCGGTCTTGACTCTCTTCTCACGATTCTGCTGCTCATCTGGCCCCTGGTGGGCCCTCATTCAGTCTGCAGTCCTAGTCGAGCTGTGTCTTCTCCCGTGAACTCTCAAACCCCGTGTTCCCACGCGGCTGGCTTGCAGCTAGTTCATCTCTCTCCTCAAAGTGGATCGTCCTGCTCTGAGAACTTCGGTCAGAAACAGCGGCACGGTTTCCTCCAACTCCACACGCCTCCTCTCCTAGCCCACTTTGTATTCTCATAGCATTTACTTCCTTGGACATTACGTCATCATCTCCCTGCAGGGGGAAGCTCCATGGGAGCAGGGTCTTCATTTATCACCCGTGACCTCAAGGGCACCTGGGGCATAATAGACTGAAGGAGGCAGGGTCTCTGGAGTGAAAGAGGATGGACTTTTGTCTTTCAGGCTTCTTAGACCTTGCTAAGTTGTTCTCTGGAAAGGTTGTGCAGTTACAGTTCCCTTCAGCGCAGGAAGCTTTTTCTGTACCATGAAGAGTGGTAAGCAGGGCCATCCATCTATTTGTTACTTATTTTGTTGTTGCAAATAAGACGCAGGTTTCTCATCCTGATGGCTTTTTTGGTTTTGCTCGTGAGGTCTGTTGGAAGTCAGGCGCTGACGGTCACTGTGTGTGTCCATCTGTCTGTCTTTTTGGGACTGCTGGACAGTGCAGGCAGTTTCTGAACGCCCCTGTGACGTGGGGCTTTCTGGATTTGTCCCCCTTCCCTTCTGGATGAAGAAGAGATCACGTTCTTGTGTGAACTGCCCCTTTAAAGGAATTGTCCTTTATACCATTAAACACTTTTTATGTCTGTTGCCATAACCAACCGCCGTGGACTGAGTGGCTTGAGCAGTAGATGTTTATTTTCTCATGGTTCAGGAGGCTGCACATCCATGGTCAGGGGGCTGGCAAGTTCTGTTTCTGGTGAGGTCTCCTTTCCTGACTTGCAGACGGCCACCTCTGTGTCTTCCTATAGCCCTTCCTCTGCACATGGTTGGGGGGCTGGGGAGGGGGGGGCTGCTCCAGTGTCTCGTCCTCTTCTTCTAAGGACTCCATGCCTGTTAGACTAGGGCCCAGCCTTATGATGTCACTGAACCTTAACTACTCCCGGAAAAGATCTATCTCCAAATATAGTCACTCTAGCGATCAGAGCATCAATGTCTGAGTTGGGAGTGGGGTTGGGGACGGAGTTCAGTCCAGGCAGGTGTGACAGAGCAGTGATTTGTACAGTACTGACCGGCAGGAACTCTGTGTCCCCACTCCCCCTTCACAGATAAGAGGACAGGCCCCTGAAAGGGTCATTTTCATTTTCCGACACAGCACGGGCCCAACCACCTGCTTCTGAGTCCATTCCTCTATTCCACACAGCCCTTCATCTAAGTGGATCCAGGGCATTCAGGAGCCATTTACTAAATGCACCTCCTTGAAGGTCTTCTGCAGGAACGAGGATCCTGGGAGTATTTTTCTTGACCCTCTCATTGCCTGAGGCAGTTCTGAGTCGTTTCGTGTGTGTGATGTAGGTTTGATGAATTATACAGAACTCAGAACCTTACCATTGATACGCCCAAGGAAACGTTTTCAGTGGTAAGTCATTTGGAAAAAGTCCCCCTTCCCCCAGATTTTACCTCCTGACGAGAGCGTCCTGTGCTCGGCACGCACATCACACAGTTGTCAAGGAACCAGCACCTGTGGATCTGGTCTGCGAACCTAGAGCTGCCGTGTTACACCCAGCCCCGCTTCCGAATAATCTCTCTCCCCTCCGTGTAGTTTTCTCCTAAAAATTGTCCCTGAATGACTGTGTTTCCCTCCCAAATCCGTTCTCCCCAGTGCTTCCTGACGGTGGAGCGTGAAAAGGAAGGTAAACGCGTGAAATCAAATGGTGATTGCTAACAATGAGATTTGGGCTCATAAAATCAAGGATATTATTCAAAACCGTGAGGTAAATGAGTCTCATTCATTCTGATGGGGCTAGACTCTACGGCTGTGTGTGCCTTCTTTAATTAACATGCTGAAAAGATGTTCTGATTGGGATTATTAATGAATGCAGTGAACATTTTCGCTGCTTGTGAGGCTTCTGCCACAGACAGTTTACAGCAACCACCCCCCCATCCCCCCGCTTTTTCTTTCTCCACAGATTCCTTGCACGACTTGACAGATGGAGTGTTCATCTTTGAAGCTGTTTCCACAGAAGACAGCAGAACCACGCAGGGCTACGATGCTATTGTAGTCGAGCAGTGGACGGTTCTGGACGTGAGTGTGGGGCTTGGCCGTGATGCTTTTGGTTTGGACCGTGGTGGTTTTATCCGCTCCCTCCTCCGAGTGAGGCTGCCCCTGGACAGCAGGTGGACTGCTGGACACCCCGAGGACCCCTGTTGTCCTTGGGGACCCTCCTGTGCCCCCAAGGTGGGAGAGGAGCCCCCACTTTTCCCTTTCGGTAGAAAACACACATCGTGTGTGCCAGACTACCGGGCAGAAAACATTCTTCTTCACTCGTCTGAGAGGTCTAAGTGACGTAAGTGAGGTAGACACGTGGTTTGTGGGCCCCGTAATAATGAGAGCGTCATCATCACTGGAGCTTGACCCTCCGGCCCCCCTCTGACAGGGGGCCACAGAAATTTATACACCAGAACAAGTGGATATGCGCCTGTGCTCTGAACCTTCACGGTGAGTCTGTGAGTGAGTGCTGTGATGGCTCCCGTTTTACAGATGAGGAAACCGAGGCACCGAGCGGTTAGGTCCCTGGCCCGTTAGGTGCTGAAGGACGGCTTTGGCATGTTGACCCGAAAGGCCAGCAATCTGGGCTGTGGGCAGAGGAATTCCTCAAGCTGTGTTCTTCTGCTGGGGTTTGGGAAGAGGTGGTACATTTCTGAGGTTTGCTGGTGTGGATTTTAAAGGTGTGAAACCGTGGACATTTTAGACCCGTCTCTCGCCCACCCAGCACCTGGGGTGATTGAAGCTAGGAAGCTGCTGTCTGAATGCTCTCAAGTCACCTTGGGAGCAGGCCAGGTCGGTGGGCTCAGGGGGGCCCCGCCAGATGGGACCACCTGTGCGACAGACGAGAAAGCGGCTCTCTGTGCAGAGTGGGGCACGGGGACCTGCCGGCCCTGTGCCAGCCGCTGCTGCTCCCAGCCCTTCAGCCTGCAGCCATCCTGAGCAGAGCTGCTGGGGGCAGCCTGCCTCGGAGCCAGGATGGGCAGTAACTGCTCTCAGGTGTGGCAGAACAGAGTCCACGGAAAAGCTGTGATGATCAGAAACGGGAATCCCAGCATCACAGCAACCGGGCCAGTCAGGTTGGGGACCGAGAGTCCCACGGACGTATGTAGAGAGGAAGGTGAGGAGTGGGTGGTGACCTGGTCTGCCAACCCCCTCCACCAGGGACCCCCACCTGACCTGGGTCCCCGTGGGCCTCCATGTGCCTGACTGGAAACGGGGTGCCAAGGAAGTGAGACTCAAGAACGCAGAGTCCAGTGTGGGCAGTTCATGTCCCCGCCCCCCGTGGGGACCCTCCTCAGCTGTGAGATGGCCGTCCGTTCACCCAGCCCGCCTCCGAGGGTGGGTGCAGGCTCAGGGTGGTGGGACAGAGCGGGCGGCAGGTGGGCGATCTCAAGGACCATCCAGACGGGCCCGAGCTGGCCACCCACCCCCGCGTGCTGCAGCGCCCACTGGGACACGGGGGCTGTGTCAACAAGTGGGGCGTGGCTACCGCAGAAACACATGCGCGATTTTGCACATGCGCGATTGGCGGCAGCGCCATGGGGACCCGCGTCAAATCCCTTGTTCTCCACACATTAAAATGGCTATTAAAGGCGGACTTTGTGGTTTCTTCAGGAAAAATGGCTAGATGACAGCGATCCAGAAGTGTCTACGAAAGTGGTTCTCAGAGTGTGGTTCCCGCGTCAGCAGTGGCAGCAGCCCTTGATGACGTGTTAGAAACGCAGATGCTCGGGTCCCACCCTGGACCCAGCAAATCCGAAGCCCTGGGGGTGGCCCAGTGGCGTTTTGTTGTTGTTGTTGCAGAGGGCGGGGTGGGCTTCCCTGGTGCTTCAGCAGGTAAAGAATCCACCTGCAATGCGGGAGACTCCGGTTCGATTCCTGGGTCCGGAAGATCCGCTGGAGAAGGGATAAGCTACCCACTCCAGTATTCTTGGGCTTCCCTGGTAGCTCAGATGGTAAAGAATCTGCCTACAGTGCAGGAGACCGGAGTTCAAGGTCTGGGAAGATCCCCTGGAGGAGACTGTGGCAACCCACTTCAGTCTTCTTGCCTGGAGAATGCCATGGACAGAGGAGCCTGGCAGGCAACAGTCCACCGGGTCGCACAGAGTCAGGCACAAGTGAAGTGACTTAGTACCCATGCACAGCGGGTCTTTGGGATCTAGTCCCTGACCAGGGATTGAATGCAGTCCCCTGCTTTGGGAGCATGGAGTCTTAGCTACTGGACTACCAGGGACATCCTGCCATTAGGGTTTTAACAAGCCCTCAAAGGGATTCTGAAGCTCACTCAGTTCTAAAGAACCAATGTCTGAAAGAACAGTACAGACGCTCCTTTCTCCAGACATCTATGGTAATGTGATATTTGATGAAAGTGATGGGAAAAGCATCCCAATGATTCATCCTTCTTCAGTGTTGGCAGTATTGAAATTTCAAAACGTGACCTTGATGTATAACTGGAGGGAATGCCTACAGTCTGAAATATCTGCTAGAGGGGGATATGGTTATAAACTCAAATAAGGACATGGTTGTCTTTTCTTCCCCCTTGTCCATTTTTTAAATTATTATTATTTTTTTGATTGAAGTAGAGTTGATTTACAATGTCATGTTAGTTTCAGGTGTATAGCAAAGTGATTCAGTTTTATGTATATTCATTCAGTTCAGCCGCTCAGTCGTGTCCGACTCTTTGTGACCTCATGACCGCAGCACGCCAGGCCTCCCTGTCCATCACCAACTGCCCAAGTTCACCCAAACCCACGTCCATCGAGTCAGTGATGCCATCCAACCGTCTCATCCTCTGTCATCCCCTTCTCCTCCTGCCCCCAATCTTTCCCAGCATCAGGGTCTTTTCAAAGGAGTCAGCTCTTCATATCAGGTGGCCAAAGTATTGGAGTTTCAGCTTCAACATCAGTCCTTCCAATGAACACCCAGGACTGATCTCCTTCAGAATGGACTGGTTGGATCTCCTTGCAGTCCAAGGGACTCTCAAGAGTCTTCTCCAACACCACAGTTCAAAAGCACCAGTTCTTCGGCACTCACCTTTCTTCATAGTCCAACTCTCACATCCATACGTGACCACAGGAAAAACCATAGCCTTGACTAGACAGACCTTTGTTGGCAAAGTAATGTCTCTGCTTTTCAATATGCTATCTAGGTTGGTCACAACTTCCCTTTCAAGGAGTAAGCGTCTTTTAATTTCATGACTGCAGTCACCATCTGCAGTGATTTTGGAGCCCAGAAAAATAAAGTCTGACACCGTTTCCACTGTTTCCCCATCTATTTCCCATGAAGTGATGGGACCGGATGCCATGATCTTCGTTTTCTGAATGTTGGGCTTTAAGTCAACTTTTTCACTCTCCACTTTCACTTTCATCAAGAGGCTCTTCAGTTCTTCACTTTCTGCCGTAAGGGTGGTATCATCTGCATATCTGAGGTTATTGATATTTCTTCCATCTTGTGCTTCCTCCAGCCCAGCATTTCTCATGATGTACTCTGCACAGAAGTTAAATAAGCAGGGTAACAATATACAGCCTTGACGTACTCCTTTTCCTATTTGGAACCAGTCTGTTGTCCCATGTCCAGTTCTAACTGTTGCTTCCTGACCTGCATACAGGTTTCTCAAGAGGCAGGTCAGGTGGTCTGGTATGCCCATCTCTTTCAGAATTTTCCACAGTTTATTATGATCCACACAGTCAAAGGCTTTGGCATAGTCAATAAAGCAAAAATAGATGTTTTTCTGGAACTCTCTTGCTTTTTTGATGGTCCAGAGAATGTTGGCAATTTGATCTCTGGTTCCTCTGCCTTTTCAAAAACCAGCTTGAACATCTGGAAGTTCACCGTTCACGTATTGCTGAAGCCTGGCTTGGAGAATTTTGAGCATTACTTTACTAGCTTGTGAGATGAGTGCAACTGTGCGGTAGTTTGAGCATTCTTTGGCATTGCCTTTCTTTGGGATTGGAATGAAAACTGACCTTTTCCAGTCCTGTGGCCACTGCTGAGTTTTCCAAATTTGCTGGCATATTGAGTGCAGCACTTTCACAACATCATCTTTCAGGATTTGGAATAGCTCAACTGGAATTCCATCACCTCCACTAGCTTTGTTCGTAGTGATGCTTTCTAAGGCCCCCTTGACTTCACATTCCAGGATGTCTGGCTCTAGGTCAGTGATCACACCATCGTGATTATCTTGGTCGTGAGGATCTTTTTTGTACAGTTCTTCTGTGTATTCTTGCCACCTCTTCTTAATATCTTCTGCTTCTGTTAGTCCATACTATTTCTGTCCTTTATTCTATATACTTTATATATACTTTTCATATTCTTTTCCTTTATAAGCTTACAGAATATAGTTCTCTGTTCCTCACAGTTGGTCCTTGTTAGTCCCAAACCCCTAATTTATCCCTCTCCCCTCCCCTTTAGTTTGTTTTCTATGCCTGTGGGTCTGTTTTTGTTTTGTATATAAATTTATTTGTGTCTTTTTAAAGATTCCACATATAAGAGATACCACATTTATCTTTGGCTTACTTCAGTTAGCATGATAATCTCTAGGTCCGTCCATGTTGCTGCAAATGGCATTATTTCATCTTTTTTATGGCTGGGTAATATTCCACTGAATACACATGCACATCTTCTTTATCCATTCATCTGTCAGTGGATGTTCACCTTTGTTTTCCAAGGCACCCGGAAGTTGCTTCTTGCATTGCACCAAAGGGTAGACCAGTGTTTCTCAAACCTGGGCTTGTATCAGAATCACCTGGAGAGCTTTTTAAAAGGCAGATATCTAGACTCTTGCCCAGAGTTCCCCACTTCTGCCCGCTTTGAGAATCAGGCCCTGCTTGCAGGGGCCACGTTTGTGCAGGTCTTACCTGCGCAGCCCAGCAGGGTCCAGTCCCGGTGGACTTGCCTCTGACCCAGCGGTCGGAAGGGCTCTGTCAGACCCTCGCCGCGGCCCCCAGACGGCTCCTGCCCTGCACACGTGTGGGTATCGTCCAGCTCCCGACCGGGTCCTCCAGGCCCAGCCCCTTCCTCTCCTCCCCACCCTTTTGGCCTCTGGGGAGGACCCTTCCGTTCAAGCCTGGGCAGGGCCCTCTTGGCTCGTGGCTGGCCCTGCTTGTCTAGCAGCCGCTGTCCTGCGGGAAGCTCCCAGGGCTCTAACCGCAGAAGAGCTCTGAGCAGCGCTTTCTCTCCTCAGAGCTGGGACTGGCTTGTCCTTATCCGGCCCCTTTACTCCTGGACACGCTGATTCCTCAAACCCTGGCTGCAGGCATGCCTTTCTAATTCAGCCACATCTTCCTGGCCTTCCTCTCTCTCTCTCCCTCTACACACACACACACACACACACACACACACACACACACATGCACGCACACACTTGCGTAAGAAAACCTACCTGGCTCTTCACAGCTCTGCAGACAGCTTAGAAGGTTGCAAAGAGAATGTGGATTCTAGAATCTCCCCTGGGTAGGCATCCTGCTCTTTTATTTCCCGCCGACTGAGTGTGAAAAGGAAACCACCCCCCTGTCTGCTTTTCCATTTTTCACTTGTGCAAATGAAGACACCAGTAACCACCTCTCGAAGTCGACGAGAACAAAAAGAGATAATGGATTTAAAAGTGGTGAATGTCTATAGTAAGTAAATAGGGCTTGCTTTCTTCAGTCACCTGGGATCTTCAGTTAGAAAGATCCTCTGCCTGTTGTGTTAACCTTGTCCTAAAAGCACAGAGGAGGCTGGACTAGGGAACGTGTGGAGTCAGAGGCCAATATAATAATTGCATTAGTCTCGGTTGGAAACCCGCGGCCTAAGATTAAAGGCAGTTGTGAATGGGATGAAAGCCCATCCAGAGGGCATTTATAATGTGTGTTTTCTTTACGTTCTTTGAGCTGACTTAATCTACAGTCTGGAGTGTGAGCCGAGAGGTAAAGGTAATTCTTCGAGAGGAAAGGGAGATGGTGCCCAGACAAATAGGTGAAGAGGCAGCGGCGAGCGCTGGGCTTCCCTGTGCCCCGGCCTGCGGCCTGCCCGCCCGCCAGAGCCGCGGGACCAGGCGCCGGGGGCCATGGGGCCTCTGCATCCGCAGCCCTCTCTCCTGCAGTGTCTGCGAGCTTCCTGTGGAACTTGCCACCGGAACTAAACATAACACAGTAGGGAGAGCACCTTGAGCCGACACAGCTGGTATGGGAGCTGGTGGGTTAATTGAAAAAATCAATGCAAAGAGCCAAAGAATATCATATTCAGAGGGAAGGGCTGGGAGTTTGGGATTGCAGACGCAAACTAGTATATATATGATGGATAAGCAGCAAGCTCCTACCGCATACCACAGGGAATTAGAGTCACTATCCTGTGATAAACCACAATGAAAGAGCATATGAAAAGGAATATATGTATGTACAGCTGAGTCATTTGCTAGACAGCAGAAATCAGCACAACATTGTAAATCAACTCTAATGCAATTTTAAAAAAAGAAAAAATCATATTCACATCTTAAACAGTTTAGTATAAATATGTAAGTACCCATCTGTGCGCCAGTCTTTTTGAGTTTGGGGTCTGCTGGTTAGAATCCTGCTTCATCCTTCTTTTATAAACCCAGGTGTGCTGTACCCCAGAGCCAGGGTCAGTGTCTTTAAAGTACAGGAAAGGGCTCTGGCTGCAGAATCCTTCTGTTTCCTTGACTTTTTCCTGGTCTTTTCCAGCTCCACCCCCCACACACACACCTATCCCCACCCACCCCTGACAGTGGCCACAGTGGTTAATTTTTAAGCAACTGTCCTTTGTCAGGTCTCTTCCAAGCGGTCTACCTAGTTTCCCTGGAAACAATTTTTGTTGCACTTCCTATCCGCTTTAAATAATTTAAATTAAGACACGGAGCTGTGGTAACAGGTCTGACTGACTTGCACAGGTGTGGGAACACAGAAGACGCACCTGGAAGTGCTCACCTTGCAGCGTCCGGGGTCTGAAGGGCCTTGTGGAGAGCCGCCTGCCTCCTGGGCTTCTCGTGCAGCTGGAGACCGGATGGGCTTCGGGGTCCCCTGTTCAGTTCAGTCGCTTAGTTGTGTCCAACTCTTTGTGACCCCATAGACTGCAGCAAGCCAGGCCTCCCTGTCCATCACCAACTCCCAGAGTTTATTCAAACTCAGGTCCACTGAGTCGGTGATGCCATCCAACCATCTCATCCTCTGTCGTCCCCTTCTCCTCCCGCCTTCAATCTTTCCCAGCATCAGGATCTTTTCCAGTGAGTCAGTTCTTCACATCAGGTGGCCACATATTGGAATTTCAGCTTCAACATCACTCCTTCCAATGAATATTCAGGACTGATCTCCTTTAGGATGGACTGGTTTGATCTCCTTGCAGTCCACGGGACTCTCGAGTCTTCTCCAACACCACAGTTCAAAAGCATCAATTCGGTGCTCTGCTTTCTTTATAGTCCAGCTCTCACATCTGTCCATGACCAGTGGGACTCCCCCGTTACAGCCTCTGAAGCCCCATAGGTTTCATCCTGGGAGGTGCTGTCGTCAGGGGTCTCTCCCCTCTCTACCTGTAGGTTCAATCTGCTGTTGAATTTCCTCCACAGCATCTCCTCCCTTTGGTTTCTGCCCTTTTTTCCAGCCTGCTGAGACATGTGTGATGTACAAATGTATCATCCTACATCTGGGGATCTTCCCAGCTCTGGCTTCTCTGAGCCTTTGTGTGTCAGGTTGCTCCCGCCTGCCTGGACTCAGGCAGACTGGCTGGAGGCCTCAGCCCTTTGGCATGCTGCGGGAACCTCTCCTCAGGCGATCCCAGCCCCCTCTACAGAGGTTTAAGATGGCCCTGTCATTCCACCCAGCAGTCCCCATCTCGTCCCTGAAGGACTCAGGAGAGGCTTGATAGGAGGCACTTCTGTAATTGGAACCACTCTGGGGTACCCTCCACCCACCCACCCCCGTACGACCCCCTGTTCTGCATGGACTTCTGCTGGCTTCTGGGGGCCCATCTCCTGATTCCATGGGCTCCCAACCATCCCTCTAACGGTCCACACTGGGATTTGCCAGGGAGTAACAGCAATGTCTGCAGTATCTAGAATTCACCACCTTCTGCTTCAACAAAGACGCCAATATTTGTCCTTTTTAAACCATCTGGCTTTTTTTTTTCACTGCCACAGTTTCTCCAAGATAATTATTTTGCTTCTGAGATCATAGCCTTTAGTGCCAACAACAGCAGGTCTCGGCCTTATTTCTGTGATACGGGAGATTTTCCCGTGGACAGTCATTGCTGAGGAAGGACCAGGCCTGCCCTCCCAGGCGGCAGTTCCACTGCATCCCACCCAGAGCAAACCGCGGCTCAGCGGAGTCTGCCGGTGGCTGGGTGAATGAGACGTCTATCCTCCCAGCCTTCCCTTTGATCAAGGCCCTCACTTCCACCTTTGATAGTGACATGCCAGTGTGCTGAGCACTGTTTCCTTAAAATGGAATTCTTGGTTTGATGAATTTTAAATTCATCATTTAAAAATTTGAGGTTGCTTTGGAAGACAGGTTGCCAACTTCTGTGAAAAGTTTTCAACGCCCACCCCTACCCATGATTTTTGACATGCACACGTCACGTCCATCTCTTTTGGAAAAACACAGGCATTTGTTCACCAGAAGGCAGATACCAGGACATGGTTTCAGCATCGTTAGTAACGGGCAAAAGGAAGTAAGGCGTGTCCATCAGCAAGGGAATGGTTAGATAGAGGATGGTGCCTCCTGACTGTGCATGCGGTCATTCTGTACGAACTGACACGGAAGGAACTCTGGGAGACGCTGGTCACTGAGGAGACAAGTTGCAGGTTAACGGCGATGGTTACTTTTATGTGACAGCCTGGTCAGGCTGGGGTACCCAGTGGTTCGGTCAAACACCAGCATAGACTTTGCAGTGAAGGTGTACGATTAACGTTCAGATGAGTGGACTCTAAGTAGGTGATGAACCCTCCATAATGTGTGTAGACCTCATCCAGTCAGTTGAGGACCTCAAGAGCGGGCCTGGCCTGCAGAGCTGGACTTGCCAGCCCCCCAGTCATACAAGCCCATTCCTCTAAATCAATATCTCTGTCTCTGTCTGTCTAAAAGTCTGTCTCTGTTCTCTACCTGTTCTATTGGTTCTGTCTCTCAGGAGAACCCTGACCAATACAGAGATACCCTCACCAATGTGATACCTTAATGGGGAAAAAAGCTTCACAAAGTAATGTGATGCATTTTCTGTGGGAATTTGCAGGCGCGGAGAAAGGCCTGGAAGGACTGCCATCAGGCTGGTGAGAATGGTTACACGTGACTGGGAATGGAAGGGCAGAAGGCGGCTCTACCCGTAATAGTTTAATTTTTATGTATAGAGTTATTCATTCACTTCAGGAATCAAAATCTTGTTTTTAGAAGATAGCTAGTTCTGTATCCCCACAGCCTTTCTTCTCTGAGGTTTTGAGACAGGGAGTGAAATCGCTCAATCGTGTCCGACTCTTTGCAACCCCATGGACTGTAGCCCGCCAGGCTCCTCTGTCCATGGGATTTTCCAGGCAAGAATCCTGGAGTGGGTTGTCATTTCCTTCTCCAGGGGATCTTCCCAACCCAGGGATTGAACTTGCGTCTCCTGCATTGCAGGCAGACAGACTCTTTATCATCTCAGCCACCAGGGAAGTGGGTAAGGTGTATTTAGCTGTATTTATTGAACCATTTTATACACCTAAGGCTTTAGGTGTATTTATTTTCTCCTTGTGGAAACGAAAGTAAAATAGGAATTGAGTAATTCCACTTTCTATTGTCTTACATGTATTTTTTCTTATATAGCTTCTTGTTTTGAACAGAATTTTTTATACAAGCAGATTTACAAGGTTTCAGGTATATAGCAAAATGGTTCAAGTATATATGTTATATTCTTTTTCAGATTCTTTTCCATTGTAAGTCACTCCAAGATGTTGAATACAGTTCCCTGTGCTATGGAGTAGGACCTTGTTTATCTGTTTTATACACTGTAATGTGCATCTGCCAATTCCAAACTCCTAATTTTTCCCTCTCTCCCTTTTCTGTTTGGTAGCCATAAGTTTGTTTTCTATGTCTGTGAATATATTTCTCTTTTGGAAATGGCTTCATTTGTACCATTTTTTAGGTTCCACATATAAGTGATATCATATGATATTGTCTGACTTCACTTGGTATAATAATTTTTATGTCCGTTCATGCAGCCGCAAACAGCATTATTTCATTCTTTTTTATGGCTGAGTAGTGTTCCACTGGGCTTCCCTCGTGACTCAGTGGTGAAGAATACACCTGCCAACGCAGGAGACGTGAGTTCAGTCCCTGGGTTGGAAAGATCGCCTGGAAAAGGACGTGCCAACCCACTCCAGTATTTTTACCGGGGAAATCCCACGGGCAGAGGAGCCTGGCAGGCTGCAGTCCATGTGTTCACAGAAGAGTCTGGCACAGCTTAGTGACTAAACAGCAAGTGTTCTGTTGCATACACGTCCCACATCTTTATCCATTCTCCTGTCTGTGGACCTTTAAGTGGCGTCCAGGTCTTGCCCAGTGTAAACTGTGCTGCTGTAAACACTGGGGTTGGTCGTAATTTTAAAAGGTGTGTGTATGTGTATATATATATTAACTGTGACCAACCTAGACAGCATATTGAAAAGCAGAGACATCGCTTCGCTAACAGGTCTGTATAGTCAAAACTGGGTTTCCCATAGTCATGTAAGAGGTGGACCATAAAGAAGGCTGAGCACCAAAGAACTGATGCTTTCAAACTGTGGTGCTGGAGAAGACTCTTGAGAGTCCCTTGGACAGCAAGGAGATCCAACCAGTCCATCCTAAAGGAAATCAACCCTGAATATTCTGCTATATTCAGAGGACGTACCTGAATATGATGCTAAAGCTGAAGCTCCGATACTTGGGCCACCTGATGCAAAGAGCTGACTCATTGGAAAAGACCCTGATGCTGGGAAAGATTGAAGGCGGGAGGAGAAGGGGACAAGATGGTTGGGTGGCATCACCGACTCAGTGGACATGAGTTTGAGTAAACTCCAGGAGATAGTGAAAGACAGGGAAGCCTAGTGTGCTGCCGTCCACGGGGTTGCAGAGAGGCGGACACGACTTAGCGAGTGAACCATGCGTGTATATGCAGGTAGTCAAATGTACCCGACCTCACTTGAGACTTGACCTTCTTTCTCCTTTGTTGGCTTTGCCTCCCTCTGCTGCTGTCTCTGGGGGTCAGGTACTTCCCTTCTACTCTTGTAAATGCACATTCTCAATCTCCACAGACTCATCCATTCTCTAAGCTGCTTCCAGCTTTGGCTCTGGAGTCACATGTCCACCTGGAGCTAGCCTCCCTTGGAGCACTTCTAGCCGTGGGGCCATATTGAACTTTCCCGAACTTTTGAAATCCTTCTTCTTGACTCTGGAAGGGGCTTACAGTGCTCTTTGGCTGTAAGAGACTTGTCGGAAGACAGCTTAGTTTGTACGGTCTGTGTTCCCTAGGTTAATTATTCTCTTCCCCAAATGATGGAGATCATATTTTAAAACAGTGACGTAAAAAAGCCACTCTGAGGTCATTGAGTCCTGACTCTTTTTTGGGGGGAGCTGTGCCAAGAGGCTTGTGAGATCTTAGCTCAGGCCCTTGGCAATGCAAGCGCAGAGTCCTAACCACTGGACCACCAGGCAGGTCCCAAGGCCTGAGTCGTGAGTCCTGACTTCTGCTCTGACTCTCACCCTGTGCTGGGAGGGCGGAGCCCAGGATGGCCGTGTGGTCCTCTTTCATTCTTTTCAGACAGATGTTTTCCTCTGCCTCCTCCTCGTCAGCAGCAGCCTGGCGTGGAGGTCATGAGTGTCACGTGGCTTGGAGCAGCGACAGCACAGAGACAAGGGGGGTTTGGATTAGTGCCAGTCCTCCGGTTCCCCAAGATGCAGCTGGCCCTCGGTGGAGGATTACATAGGAGTGAAGATAATTTAGGGTAAAGGGGATTTGTGGGCACAAAGCGGAGAACCCTCAGGGAATCGGGGAATCCCAGAGGCTCAGAGTGAGTGACTGGCTCTTTGCTGTCCTGGGACGAGAATGCAGAGGCCCTAGCCTGTGGGTAACCTCCAGGTGGGAAGGGGACTTCTGGCAGATATGCAGCAGGGCGTTCCAGGCCGGGTGGTGTCCTGCTGACAAGATGTTTGCGGGCAGAGCCGAGCTGACCAAGGCCCCTGGGCCCAGTGGGCTCCGGCGAGGTGGTCACAGTCAGGATGTGGATGAGCCGGGGGCATTAGGAGGGGCTTCCTGTGGGTGGGATGAGGGGCGAAGTGGAGGAGAAAGCACGTCTGTTCCTTCTCGTCACCATTAGGAGACACTGTGGACGCTGCGGTGTTCCTCTGGATCCCGTCTCGCTTGTGCTTCACTTCCTCTGTGTCTTCGCTGCCACCTGCCCCTGGGTACCAAGCCTGGTGCTCGGGCAGGGGGAGCCGCCAGCGCCTGGAGGTTCAGATGCCCCTGGAGAGGTCCATCCCCAAGGGGAGGGGTCTGAAACCCAGGGTGGGCCATCCCCAAAGAGGGGAGTATGAAACCCGGGGTGGGCCATCCCCAAGGGGAGGAGTCTGAACCCCGGGGCGGGCCATCCCCAAGGTGGGGAGTCTGAAACCCCGGGTGGGCCATCCCCAAAGTGGGGAGTATGAAATCTGGGGTGGGCCATCCCCAAGTGGGGGAGTGTGAAACCCGGGGTGGTCCATCCCCAAGGGGAGGAGTCTGAAACCTGGGGTGGTCCATCCCCAAGGGGAGGAGTCTGAAACCCTGGGGTGGGCCATCCCCAAGTGGGGGAGTGTGAAACCCAGGGAGGTCCATCCCCAAGGGGAGGAGTCTGAAACCTGGGGTGGTCCATCCCCAAGGGGAGGAGTCTGAAACCCTGGGGTGGGCCATCCCCAAGTGGGGGAGTGTGAAACCCAGGGAGGTCCATCCCCAAGGGGAGGAGTCTGAAACCTGGGGTGGGCCATCCCCAAGGCGGGGAGTGTGAAACCCAGGGAGGTCCATCCCCAAGGGGAGGAGTCTGAAACCTGGGGTGGGCCATCCCCAAGGTGAGGAGTGTGAAACCAGGGGAGGTCCATCCCCAAGAGGAGGAGTCTGAAACCCGAGGTGGGCCATCCCCAAAGGAAGGAGTCTGAAACCTGGGGTGGGCCATCCCCAAGGGGGAGGGGTCTGAAACCTGGAGAGGTCCATCACCAAAGGGAGGAGTATGAAACCGGAGAGGTCCATCCGCAAGGGGGGGGTCTGAAACCTGGAGAGGTCCATCAGGACTATGAAAGTATCCCCCATCGTGGGGGATACTTCTGAGCACGGCGTACCCCCAGAGCCGCCCGTGGGTCAGGCTGAGTTTTCCGTTCAGGGGCCGCCGCATCAGCTGTCCCTGTGCTTGACTTCATCAGCTTCCCCTCCCCCTCGCTGGGAGCCTTGCCTTTGCAGGAACCTGCAAGTAACTTTCGGGTCTGCTTCTGCAGGATCTAGCCTAAGATAGACTGCGCCGTTTAAAAAATACCATGTGATGATATGAATTGTGGTGCAAATTGAGATAAAGTTGTTATGGGTTTTATCATTTGAAACAAAATTCTTGCATTCCAAAAGCTTATACATTAAAAAAAAAAAAAAAAATGACCCTTCCTCCTGCCTCTGGGCCTCCGCTCTCTAGCTCCTTTTCCCAGAGGCAGCTCTTCCCCGAGGTGCCCAGGGAGCGTGTGCACACGCAGACACAGGTAGTGGGCTGACCATGCCCCCCAGGGTGTCAGGCTCTAAGCCCTGGAACCTGTACGTGTTAACCTCATTTGGAAAAACCGTCTTTACCGACGTGATCAGAGTTAAGGATTTGGGGTGGGGGATGATTCTGGATTATATGCTGGGTCGTACGAGCAGTCTCATGGTTCCTAATGGGAAGGAGGGTCAGGGGATGTGAAGACAGGGCTCAGAGAGTTGAAATGCTGGCCTTGAAGCTCTCAGGGATGCAGCCGCAAGCCCAGGAAGGAGCCGGCCACCGGCAGAGGGGAGAAACAGGAAACAGTTCCCCGCTGGAGCCTCCAGAGGGGGCGTTGCCCTGCTGACACCGTGCTTCTGAGCGCCGATGCTGACCGTGAACGTCTGGCCTCCAGAACTGGGAGACAAACATGTCTGTTGCTGTAAGCCACCAAGGTTGTGGTCACTTGTTAGAGCAGCCCTGGGAAATGGATACAGCATGCACAGATGTACCTGCAAAGGAGCCCCGGAGTGTGTACTTGATAGGGTGTCTTTGTGAGGGGAGAGTCTGCAGATGGCTGTGTGGTCCAGGCAAGCGCTGGGCTTGGGGGCTGAAGGGGATGAGGAGGGAATTTCTCATCAGAGAGCCCTGCGTCCAGCCTGCTGGCCTCGAAGTGATGCGTGTTTGGAGAAACGGACTGGAAAGAGGAAGGCAGACAGAGAGGTGAGAGAGTAGGGATGTTCTTTGCGAGTATCACTCAGGATGCTTTCCACTGTCCGCGCTGAATGTCTGCCTGGCGGTGGCCGGGACGGTCGGGGTCTGTCACCACGCTTCCCTGGGCAGGAATGTCCGACCTGCCGGGGCCGGGACGGTTGGGGTCTGTCACCGGGCTCCCCCAGACAGGAAGTCTGGAGCAAGGCAGTGGCTGCAAAGTCAGCTGTTTCAGTGGCTTGGGGACATCACCAGGGACACGGGTGCCGTCACCTCCTGCGTCCTGCTCCTTGACGTGTCTGCCAGGTTTCTCACGACCCCCGCCCCCAGGCAGCTGCAGCAGATCTGAGCATCTCGTGGGAACATGACGACGGTGGGGAAGAACAGGGTGTTTCCTGCCACGTGCCCTTTTTTATTAGCAAGCAAGACCTTTCCCAGGAACTCCCAAGCAGAGTTTCCCTTGGGTCCTGTTGGCCAGGGTTGGGTCCCAGATGCATGTCACTCTCAAGACCGTGATGAGCTGGGGCTGGGGAGGGGCTGGGGACCTGGGCTATTGGCTTTGGAAGCCAATGGTTTGCCACTGAGTGGGAGCAGAAGGCAGGCACGCTCCTAGGAGTATTTTAAGGAAGACAGTTAAACTTGGACTTGGTGACAGCTTATGGAGTTGGAGGTTAAAAGGAAGAATTTGACTTTTCCTCTCTCTCTGCACTTTTTTCTTCCATAAACTAGATGGCCCTGGCTGTCCGATTCCCATATTTCACTTCCTGCTCACAATTTAGTTATACACTATGTTAGACTTTTAAAAAATGTATTCAACAAATAAATATTGAGTTCCTACTGTGTGTCGGCTGCTGTGAAACGTGATGAATGGCGGAAATCCAGGCAGGAGGACTGATTTCTTTAACCGAGGGGAAGAAGTGCAGTCATTAAAAATGAATGCCCACCCCCTGGCCTTTCCATGCCCATAAATAACTTCTCTTCCTTGTCAAGCTTCCTGAGGGGTGGTGAGAGGCCCTAAATCACCAGGAACCTTTGAAGGCTGGTGAGAGCGGAGGGGCAAGTGTGTGGTCTGGTGAAGACCCCAGGACACAGCAAGTTTAGAGCCTGGGTGCAGAAGGAAGGGAGAGGGAAAGAAATCATCCCATTTTCAGAATCATGGGACAAGCGCATTTTTAAAAAGTGGTATGCTTTAAGCCATCCCATGCATGCTGCAGAATGATAAAAAGGAGGTGACCCTCAATGTGAAAATCAAGAAAGGCTTCATCTTTAGGCTTTCTCGATGTGTTTGGAATTAGAATGGTGGGAAGATGATTCTAGAAGATCTTTAAACACACACACACACGTGCACTTTATTGTCATATAGTTTCTGGAGGTCAGAAGTCCAGGTGAGCTCAACTGGGTCTGCTCCTTCGGGTCTCATAAGTTTGAAATCAGGGGGTGGCAGGGCTGTGGTCCTTACTGGAGGCTCTGGTGGAAGGATCTGCTCCCAGGCTCATCCAGGTTGCTGGCCAGATCCAGCCCCTGGTGGTTATAGGACTGAGGGCCTTGGTTCCTTGCCGGCTGCCAGCCGAGGGCTGGTCTTTGCTCCGAGAACTGCCTGCACGCTTTCTCACATGCTCCACGTGGCCCTTCTGAGAATAGTTTAAATGCACAGCCAGCCTTGGAGCCACAGGTGAGCTCAGGGCCAGCCTGGGAGCCACAGGTGCGCTCAGAGCCAGGCTGGGAGCCACAGGTGCACTCAGGGCCAGCCTGGGAGCCACAGGTGCGCTCAGGGCCAGCTTGGGAGCCACAGGTGCACTCAGGGCCAGGCTGGGAGCCACAGGTGCGCTCAGGGCCAGGCTGGGAGCCACAGGTGCGCTCAGGGCCAGCCTGGGAGCCACAGGTGCGCTCAGGGCCAGCTTGGGAGCCACAGGTGCGCTCAGAGCCAGGCTGGGAGCCACAGGTGCGCTCAGGGCCAGCCTGGGAGCCACAGGTGCGCTCAGGGCCAGCTTGGGAGCCACAGGTGTGCTCAGGGCCAGGCTGGGAGCCACAGGTGAGCTCAGGGCCAGGCTGGGAGCCACAGGTGCGCTCAGGGCAAATGCTTCTCTGAGGACTTAGTACAGGAGGTTAGTGAGTGTAGCAGGCTGGCAAGCATTCTTCTAAGTGATCATTAAGCACTACTCCTTGGAGTTTGTTCTTTTTAAGTCCAGTTGGCCAAGAATTTTAGGAAAACCAAATAAAAAGGAAGGGTCTATGGGGGGAGCGAACCAGTTGAGGGGCTGCACTCTGTAAGAACACCTTTAACTGGGTGGAGGGTTTCCTCCGTGGGGCCTGTGTTGCCCTCCTGTGCCTCCTGCCCTTTCCACATCTTGGTTAGCATCCTGTGTAGAAGGTAGGGACCTCTCGGAGGCCGTGAAGTATACAGGGTAGTTGGTCAGTCGTGTCTGACACTTTGTGACCCCATGAACCGCAGCACGCCAGGCCTCCCTGTCCATCACCAACTCCCAGAGTTTACCCAAACCCATGTCCATCGAGTTGGCGATGCCATCCAACCATCTCATCCTCTGTCGTCCCCTTCTTCTCCTTCCCTCAATCTTTCCCAGAATCAGGGTCTTTTCAAATGAGATGCTCTTAGACTCCACAAAAAACCGTTTCAGTTGCGCATGGGGTTGGGGAAAAGAATTGAGGGAATCCTTGAGAGTGAGGGGTGGGCATGATTCTGGATAACCTACCCATAGCAGTGGGATCCAGAGCTGCTTTTTCTGCATCTATCTACTTCTCCGTGTTGGGCTTCCAAATTAGATTTCATTGGCCTCCGTGGAAACTCTTTCACTGCTTCTTCAAAAAAAAAGAAAAAGAAGAAGAGAAAGAAACAAAACCAAAAAACCTTGAGAACTACTTCTCTAGTCCAGCTTCTTTTTTTACTAGGGTTTCCTGACTTCTTGAATTCTTCCAGTCTCATCATCTACTAGTTTATCAATGTTAGGTCAAAACCAGTTTCAATAAGATGCAATAGGATACATTTAAGTATGAAAAAAATCAATTGTATTTAAGTGCCAAAAAAAATCAATAATACAGAATGGAGAATACCTGATTTGAAAGCAGTCCTAGAGAATAAGTTTAATGCAGGTGAAGAGTGTGCCCACCGCTCCCCTCCAGTACTCCAGTGCTCTGAACTGGGGCCCAGCGGGGTTCTCCAGATCCTGCCTGCTTTCTTGTCCCTCCATCTGTGTCCTCTCCTGCCCTCTGCCAAGTCCTGTCTGCGCCCCAGTCTCCACCTTTGTGATCTTCACAAAGATCACACCCTTCCTGGTGCACCTCTTTGTGACGTCATCTGTGATATCCTGGGCTGGATTTGCATTCCCTTCCTTTTGGCCCTTACCGTGTTCCACCTTCCTTTCAGTTCAGTTCAGTTCAGTCGGTCAGTCGTGTCCAACTCTGCGACCCCATGAATCGCAGCACGCCAGGCCTCCCTGTCCAACACCAACTCCCGGAGTTCAGCCAAACTTGTGTCCATCGAGTCAGTGATGCCATCCAGCCATCTCATCCTCTGCCGTCCCCTTCTCCTCCTGCCCCCAATCCCTCCCAGCATCAGAGTCTTTTCCAACGAGTCAGCTCTTCACATGAGGTGGCCAAAGTACTGGAGCTTCAGCTTTAGCATCAGCAGGTGGCTTAGACGGTAAAGCGTCTGTCTACAATGTGGGAGACCCGGGTTCAATCCCTGGGTTGGGAAGATCCCCTGGAGAAGGAAATAGCAATCCACTCCAGTACTATTGCCTGGAAAATCCCATGGACAGAGGAGCCTGGTAGGCTACAGTCCATGGGGTTGCAAAGAGTCAGACACGACTGAGCGACTTCACTTTCACTTTCTTTCTTTCTACCAATAAACACCCAGGACTGATCTCCTTCAGAAAGGACTGGTTGGATCTCCTTGCAGTCCAAGGGACTCTCAAGAGTCTTCTCCAACACCACAGTTCAAAAGCATCAATTCTTCGGCACTCAGCTTTCTTCACAGTCCAACTCTCACATCCATACATGACCACTGGAAAAACCATAGCCTTGACTAGACGGACCTTTGTTGGCAAAGTAATGTCTCTGCTTTTGAATATGCTATCTAGGTTGGTCATAACTTTCCTTCCAAGGAGTAAGCGTCTTTTAATTTCATGGCTGCAGTCACCATCTGCTGTGATTTTGGAGCCCAGAAAAATAAAGTCTGACACTGTTTCCACTGTTTCCCCATCTATTTCCCATGAAGTGATGGGACCAGATGCCATGATCTTCGTTTTCTGAATGTTGAGCTTTAAGCCAACTTTTTCACTCTCCTCTTTCACTTTCATCCTTTAGAGTTATGTAATTTTTAAAAAATACGTGTTTTATTAAAGCGTAGTTGATTTATAATATTGCATAAGTTTCAGGCGGACAGCAAAACGATTCAGTTATAGGCACATATAGGTTCTTTTTAAATACTCTCTCCCATTATGGTTTCTCATAGGATATTGGATGTGGTTCTCTGGGGTGCACAGTAGGACCTTGTTTATCTGTTCTTTATATGATCGTCTGCGTCTGCTAATTCCAGCTCCTAACCCATCCCTCCCCTGACCCCACCTCCATCTTGCCCCTTCGGGAACCACAGATCTGGTCTCCGTGTCTGTGAGTCTGTTTCTGCTTCATAGATAAGTTCATTTCTGTCGTATTTTAGATTCCACATACAAGTGATGTCATATATGTGTCTTTCTCAGTGGTCTGACTTCACCTAGTATGATAATTTCTAGATCCATCCACGTTCTGATTTTTCATTTGCTTTTCTAAGTTTCCCAGGTAAATTGTGAGCTGCAAATGGCATTATTTCATTCTTTTTTTATGGCTGAGTAGTATTCCACTGTATCTATCTATCTATGTATATGAAGACGTGGCATGTACGTATACGCACATATGCCGTATCTTCTTTATCCATTCATCTGTGGGTGGGCATTTACGTTGCTTCCATGTCTTGGTTATTGTAAATAGTTTTGCTGTGAACACTGGGATGCGTGCATCTTTTTAAATTATAATTTTGTCTGGATGTATGCCCAGGAGTGGGATTGATGGATCGTATGGCATACAGTTATTTTTTAATTGCTCTGCAAACTCCTCGAGTCAGGAACTAGCTGTTTCTAATATTCATGTTCCCTGGATCCAAATTAACTCCTTTCGTGTTACAGCTTCTCATCCAACACTGGTTAGATGGATACGGAACAACATGAGGTTACTGCTGTGTTTAAAAGATAACTGACCGTGTTGTGAAATGTACACGGGAGGTTCTTATCCTCTGGTCTGCATTGTGATCCTGGCTGACTGGGAGGGTCATGCCCACCACACTGCTATGTGTGCCAAGAACCACAGACAGAATGCAGGGTGGGCAGAGATGGGGGACATTCCTAGAAATGGTTGAAAACGTTGGGCATGTTTATGTTGGAGGAGGAAGAAACACGGGGAGTCAGGAAGCTGATTCCACGTCTTTGAAGGGCAAACCTCTGATAAGGGGACAGGCTTTGTTTTCCTTGCCTGCAAGGGGAAAGCTGGGTCCCCTTGGGGAACTCTGGTGGAGCCATCTGCCAGTGGAAGTGGCTGGGGCATGCCACTGCCGACCCCAGGTACCATCTCTCAGGGGTGATAGAAGTGTCCTGAATCACCTGGGGCCTTGATACGAATGCACATTCCCAGGCACCAGCCCCAGCGGCTCGGAGTCGGGAGGTCTGGGGGTGGAGATTAGGGGTCTGCATGTTTTAAAAACCCAACCAGGAACCGCTGGGCAGAGAACCACCCTGGTCCCTTCCAGCTTCAGTAAACTGGGATGCTTGGGTCAACTATTGCTTTTAAGCCAGTGGCTTCTTTGAGGCAAAATTCTTAAACATCGTCTTCAGCTCAGTGGAAAGAGGCATCATTTGGCAAATCAGACAAGAAGGCTCAGAAGCTAGTCTAATGAGGCCACGTTTTATAACTTTTTTCTTTTTGCAAAAGTGATGCGTGGACAGTTCCTCAAAATGTTCAGCATCCTTACCGTGTGATGATGGAGAATCACCGACCTTGTGATTCTACTCCAAGATGTTTATTCAAGAGAAATGAAAATGTAGGTCTGCATAAAAACCTATACATGAATCTTCATGGCGGTGTTATTTGCAATATCCAAAAAGTAGAGACACTCCAAATGCCCATCAGTTAACAAATAAGTAAAACGTGTGCCATGGAGTATTCTTCAGGTAACCTTTTACTGAACTCATGATTCCTTGGGTCTGCTGAGCAGTTCTGCTCCGGAGCAGCTTAGCGAACCTGTCCTGGGCTCAGAATCAGGTGATGGGAGGGTCCAGGTGGCCTCACTCGTGTGTCTGACAGTTGGCTGGCTATTGGCTGGGCCAGCAGGGCCCTGTGGGTCTTACCGTCTAGTAGGCTAGCCTGGGCTTCTTCACAGGAGGGCAGTCACAGGGCCCCCAGGAGCCCCAGGGTGCGGGGTTACTTGTCTCATTTGTTAATATCCTGTTAATTTGTTAATATCCTATGCATTTTCAAAGAAAGTCTCGAAACTAAGCTCAGATTCAAGAGACAGAGTCACAGACCCTTAGACTCTTATCTCCTAGTAGGACCACCTGCGTCAGTGCAGTGGCACAGAGGCTGGGCAGGGTGGAGCTGTGTGTGGTCAGTTTAATAATTTATCAGTCTTTGCTAAAGCATCCAGTGGCCTTAGTGGTTGGTGACCAACGTGATTCTGCATTTAATTTTCATGCACAAATATACTTGTCGCTTCCGCGTACAGAAAGGTCAGAAGGTTGGTATCACAACACCCTGGCAGATTAACTCCCATTGTTAATGGCAAACTCCTGTCTCGTTGCTGTTGGATGTGATTTACAGCAATTTTGATAAGATTTTGAGCATATAAGACAGTGGTGGCAGAATCTACCCCAGAAATGCTGGGAAAGGTTCATTCATTCATTCACTCACCCATTCTGTGCCAGACAACTCCCTAGTTGCTTGGGATCCATCAGGAATAAGATAAACCGCTTGCCTTGGCAGAGAATGCGTTCCAGGAAAGGAGATAGTGATGTGTAGATAAACTCATCGGTGCCAAGTAGTGATCAACACGATGAAGTGTTGGGAGACAGAGGGTAGTGGGGGTTTCCTCCAGGACCCCAGGCGGAAGTGGCTAGTCTCTCTGACACCGTGTTTATCTTCTTGACCATGATTTTCTTAGTCAGCTCCTCCTCTGATGGGTCACAACCCAAATACTGGTGGAAACCCAGCAGTGCACCTGTGATAGGCTCTGATGCATGTGTCTCCAGGCTGCAGTGGGGCAGAAAACCAGAGAGAACTGACGGACTCTGGAGACCCGGGAGCTGACAGTCAGGGCTCTGACATGTCCTGAAGGCTGGATATTCCCACCAGCATCTCCCAGCCCCTTGGAAGCCCTAGAAGATGTCCCCCTAGCAGGAGCAGGGTCCTCAGAGGACACGCTGAGGATGTGCGCAACGTAATTTGGCTTAAGGGAGAGGGGATGATAAGGAGACAGGGTCCAGTTAGCATCCCGGTAACCATGGCAACAAGAGGCTGACAACTGGGTCACCACCGAGAAACTATTGACCAGAGAGGATATTGACTGAATGCCAAAGTGGCCCCTTGAATTTACCAGATGGAGAAAGTCAGGGACGGAAAGTGTGTTGTGTTGACTGTTGCACAGTGAGACTTTCTTTTCAGAGTGACCGTGCTTTCCAGCTCTGGTGATGCTGGCCGCCCGGCGACAGTTGAGTAGCCCTTAAGTTCCGTCTCCTCCTCTGCTGCGGTTTTGAACCAGCCTTTGCTCAGGGACATCCTCTGGGCCAGCGTTTTGTGATTATTGGTTAGCAGTCAGGAATGAGAGCTGGTGATAACTTGGATGTAGTTTTAAGTTTGAGAGATTTAGGTGACACACTTCCCCCCCACCGCCAGCACCAACTCCAAAATAAATCCCTTTTCATTGTATACTTTGGGAAGGCTGTTTTAAATCCTCTCTTTTCTGGGTTGTAGATACAGTGGAAAAATAAGCAAGATTTAAAACGCGATCCCTCGTTGACTTCATGTCTAAAGACAAAGTGACAAATCCCAGTTACTCCCAGAAAGCCTAATTTCCTCTCACTCCTCCCAGAAAGTGGAAGGGACTTGGCGAGCCCGCGGATGGAGAAAATGTTTCTTGTGTAATTGTTATCAAACAAAGCTGTTTCCAAGGCTGCCTGCCAGAGAGAACACACTCACCCCAGACGTGGTCAGCATGTGTGTGTGTGAAATGTGTGCTCCTGGAGGTCGCGGGCCCTGCGGAGCAGCCTGCAGGATGTGACGGCTTTGAGCTGCGTAACAGTTTGCGCTCGGAGCAGCAGCACCTGCCCCCTGACAGTCAGGGTCCACCCCAGCCGTTCCCCCTCAGCCTTGACCCGTCCAGCGTCAGTCAGTGCATTTCAGTCGCTCATTCGTGTCTGACTCTCTGCGACCCTGTGGACCACAGCACGCCAGGCCTCCCTGTCCATCACCAACTCCCAGAGTTTACTCAAACCCATGTCCATTGAGTCGGTGATGCCATCCAACCATCTCATCCTCTGTCATCCCCTTCTCCTCCTACCCTCAATCTTTCCCAGCATCAGAGTCTTTTCCAATGAGTCAGCTCTTCGCATCAGGTGGCCAAAGTATTGGAGCTTCAGCATCAGTCCTTCCAATGGATTTTCAGAGCTGATCTCCTTTAGGATGGACGGGTTGGATCTCCAGTGTAATCAGGGAGCCCTGGTCATCAACGCACCGGACCTGGTTCTCACTCTGCCCGGCAGGCAGCTCTGGTGGGCGTATGCAGCCCCCAGCCCCTCTCTCCACGCCTCCTGCCCGGCCTGGAATCCAGGAGAGGGTTATCTTGCCCGGCAGGTTCAGGCTCCCTGCCAGCCTGGCGCACGTGGTGGGAGGCGGCCAACAGCATCTCGAGCTGGCACACCTGCCTGTGTGTGCGTTTATCTCTCCCTCCCAGAGCTCCCTGGTGGCAGTGCCCGGCCTCACGGTCGCTTGTCACCAGTGAGACTTCGGGGCCCCCGTGCCAGGCCGGGTCCCTGTGCGTCTGCCACGGAGGAGATGAGGGTAAGATGCTGCCAGCTCTGAGCGAGGTGAGACGTTAGCCAGTCTGGCTCCATTCAGCGGTAGCCATTATGGTCTCTCTCGCAGTGTTGTCTGATGAGGTGACTTTCCCTCTGATTTTCCTCCCAAAGATCTGTCCGGGGAATTGGCTCTTTCTCAAACAATCGTGATCGGTGTCCACTTCTGCTGTGGAATGAGGCATCCCAAAGCTTGGCGAGCTGAGATGAGCAGCGTTTGCTGTTGCAGTCAGTGGGCAGGTCCGCGGGGGGTTTCTGCTCATCTGGCCCGAGCTTCTCTGACCTCACTGTGCTTCTGCGGTGCTGGAGCGTCCACCGGCGGCTCCACTGGCTCAGGACGGCATCTCTCCCGTCTGCCGGTTGCCTGGGCTGCGGGGCTCCCGTCCTCCCGCAGGCCAGCCTGGGCTTGTCCCCGGTCCCCTGAGAGCATGTAGAAACAGCAAGCACCCTCGCGGCTGAGGCTGAGAGCAGCGTGAGGTCATGTCTACCATCTGCTGTTGGTCAGAGCAAGTCCCAAGCCCGGCCTGGATTCAAGGGGTGGAGAAGTGGACCCTTTACGGGAATTGCTGCATATGTACCTTGTCAAGAGGCCTGGATGCAGGCAAGTAATCACTGAGGCCATTCTTTGCAAACAATGTGTCTCAAATAATAATAACAGTCATTATTGCTATTCTGTTGGGCTCTCAAAGGGCTACCGAGTTTGCTGTTTTTCTTGCATGGTAGAGAAAATCAGGGTGAGACGTGAGCGAACCAGCAGGGGTGGGTAAGGAGTCCTAGGAAGGAAGCCTTCCACACATCACATGCATTTATTTCCTCTGCCCCCTTTTCTGCATCTGAGAACTAGGCTTGCTTTCTTTTTTTTTTTAACGTATTCTCTTTGAACGTTATGAAAGCCAAAGTTGTCGAAAACGAGACCGTCGGCTTTCTTAGACTCTATTATGTTGGCCTAATTACATATCAGCAAAATGTTGTTTCTGGGGCATTGTGTGTAAAACAAAGAGGGAAACGGCGTCTCCGGCGGGCCCCAGCATCGGCTGGCAGAAGCGGTCGTCCCTGCCAGCCGTGGTCCCGGGAGAGGCCTCGGCAGGGACGGGGGCCAGGGAGGCAGGCCCACTGCAGCTGCCGCTGGCTCAGAGGGGCCAGGCCTTCCCCAGAGAGGGGGCCTTCTGCCCTCCTTCCTCAGCGCACCCGGCTGGCTCCCCTCTGGGGAGGGGCCGTGTGTCTGCCCTCCACACCCCCTGGACTAGGATTTCCTGCAGCAGCGGAAGAGGCTGGCGTGGCTTCGCTTCCCAGATGCCTGGCACAGAGCCAGACAGACTGGATGCAGAGATTGCTTGGTGAACAGTGGTGCCCAGGAGAGCCTTGCCCCTGGGATGCTGAAGGACGCGGGGAGTTTCCCAAAGGACCGCCCCAGGGTTAAGTAGCGCCCGCTTTCTATTTGATAGGGAGAAGGGAAATGGCAGCCCACTCCAGTATTCTTGCCTAGAGAATCCCGTGGACAGAGGACCCTGGTGGGCTGCTGTCCATGGGGTTGCACAGAGTTGGACATGACTGAAGCGACTCAGCATGCATGCATGCATCTATTTGATAAAGAGAGGTGCAGTGTTGCCTCTTTCCAGGTTGGCCTTCCCTTCTGCCCTGCCCTTGGAGCTCCGCTTTCCATCGCCTGAGGGCATGATCTTTCCTTCCCCATGTGCTATCGAGGCCAGGGTCTCTGCTCAGGCCAGGCCCAGGCACGGGGAAGCCCAAATTTCCCGAGAATGTGTTCACACACCGGCCGCTGCTTCCTGCCCTCTGAAGCACCCTGGCCGCGGTCTCTCGAGCCCTCACTGTCCATCCCGACCTGGTTTCTCAGCCTCCGCGGTGCGTCCCTTCTCAAGGCAGTAGATGCTGGGGATCTTCCTTCTCTTCCTTTGTCTGCACTGCACGGCGTGTGAGATCTTAGTTCCTGACCAGGGGTGAAACCCTTTGCCCCTGCAGTGCAAGCGTGGAGTCTTGACCACGCGACTGCCAGAGGAGTTCCTGGATTTTTCTTCTCAAATTTATTTCCTACCCTGGACAGCCCTCTGGCCCGGTTCCTCCCGGTTCAGTGCTTTTTTTATCAACGTCTGCTCCGCCTGCCCTGGAGACCCAGTCCTCAGTCACGCTCACCCTCCTGAGCTGTCATCTGCCCTGTGTTGGCCAAGGCCTGCAAGCCTTCGTTCTCACCGTGACCTCTCCCTGGCTTTAGACCGTGTGTCGGTGCTCTACGGCCGCTGTGACAAGTGACTGCAAAGTTAAGACAACGCAGATTTAGTCTTTTAACAGTTCTGGAGGCCAGAAATCCAGAACGTGTCTTAAGGGATTATAATCGAGGGGTGGGCAGGGCTGCTTTCTTTCTGGGACCGTCTGTTCCTCGCTTTTGACTTCTAGAGGCCAGCTCGCTCGTGGTCAGGCACTCTGCCCTCTGCTCTCTGCTCCCCTCTCTTTCCCTGACTCTGACCCCCCTGCCACCTCCCTTCTAAGGACCATCCTCCTTTTTTTTTTTTGGCATTATGTGGGATCTTAGTTCGCCAGCCAGGATTAAACCAGCGACCCCTGAAGTGGAAGCACAGAGTCTTAACCCTCAGACCACTAGGGAAGTCCCTAAGGACCCGTTTGATTACACCAAACCCACCTTGTAAATCTCCCCATCAGGTGATTCATAACTTCATCAATCTGCCAGATCCCTTTTACTGCACCGTAGAACGTAGCCTCTTCCCAGGCCCCAGGGTTTAGGATGTGGAGATGCGTGGAGGGAGTGTGTGGGTGTTATGCTTTCTGCCACAGGAATTGTTCTCTCTGGTTGTGGTCCTTGCCTTGGTTCAGTACACAAGCAGCCATTACCACACCCCCCAAGCCATCACGTGGGTCCTGTGTGATTCATTTAACAAGCCCAACGTGCGTGGGCACAGGCGGCATTCAGGGCTCTGCTCTTGCGGACAGCTCTGTGTCCGTTTGTTGTTTTTATATACAGGATCGTTGCCAGAAGTGAGGTTGTTGGGTCAAAGGGCAAATGTATTTGTAACTTAGATGCTGTCAGATCTAATGAACAGTGCCATCAGATTGTTCTCCCTGAGGTTGAATCCGCCCTCCTGCCAGCCTCTGTGAGGATCCCTGCTCCCCACAGCCTCGCCAGCTAAGTAGTTGTTAAACTTTTGGGTTATTCCAACATGAGAGAGGAGCTACGATATCTCAGGGCAGCTTGGGTTTGGACTTCTCTTACTGTGAGTGCGGCATGGTTTCCTGTGCTTCACGACCGTTTCAATTTCCTTTTCTGTGACTCTTTTTGCATCTTCATCCCACCTTAAAATTTGGATTACCGGATGTTTTCCTCATCAGTTTTTAGGAGCTCTTCTTTGACTGTAATTTGAGCTACAGATCTTTTCCCATCTTGTCATGTGTCTTTTGACTTTGCATAGCTTACCTTTTGTCATGGTGAAGGAGTTTTTATGTCACCAGATTTATTATTTTTACTTTGTGGTTTCTGGATTCTAACCTATTTAGAAATGGCTTCCAATGGGCCCTTTAAAAATTTAAATAATAAAATTGTGTTGATGTAGGGGATTGGACACCAGCATCTGTTTCTTCTGAAAAATCCCAGTGAACTGATACCAAGAGAATGTTTGATAGATAAATGTGTGTAAGAGTCACTCCTGATTATTCGTGGATTCCATTTTTGCAAATCCTATTTGGTACACCTATCTCTAACCCCGAAGGCAGGACTCTCGGTGCTTCCGCAGTTGCTTGCAGACGCGTGCCTTGTTGTTGCTGTTCAGCCGCTCAGTCGTATCCAACTCTGTGGCCCCAAGAATCGCAGCACACCAGGCCTCCCTGTCCATCACCAACTCCCGGAGTTCACCCAAACTCATGTCCATTGAGTCGGTGATGCCATCCAGCCATCTCATCCTCTGTCGTCCCCTTCTCCTCCTGCCTTCGATCTTTCCCTGCATCAGGGTCTTTTCAGATGAGTCAGTTCTTCCCATCAGGTGGCCAAAGTACTGGAGCTTCAGCTTCAGCATCAGTCCTTCCAATGAACACCCAGGACTGATCTCCTTTAGGATGGACTGGTTGGATCTCCTGGGACTCTCAAGAGTCTCTCCAGCACAATTATGTGGCAAACGCGCGTGTTCCAGGCTAAGAAGCTTTCGTGCTGCACACAGGTGTGCAGTTCCCGTCTGCAGTTCACTTAGGGCCACATTTTTGCGTGCTTGTGCTCCTTGTTGGTGACGTCACTGTTTTGAGTGGTCCTCAAGCATGGCGCTGCGGCACTAATTGCAGGAAAGCGGGCGTGGGCCGTACAGAGCGAGTGCACGTGTTAGGAGCTTTGCTCATGAGCGAGTTACAGTGCTGCTGGCGTGAGGTTCAGTATTAACGAATCCACGATATATACTAAAGCCAGGTGTCTTTAAACAGAAACTCTGATTAAACAAAGTTATGTACTAATCATGTGACCAAATATCTGACCAGAGGTTCACAGGAAGCTAACCCTGTATTTCCCCAGGTTCAGTATCTGCTAATTTAGTGTTGTGGTGACATTGTAGTACATAATGCCCACAAATAATGAAAACTGGCTATAGATGGTAGGTAGCTAGATGGATAGAGACATAGGCAGGTAGATAGATGGATGGATGGATGGACAGATACGTACATACATAGAGATGTAGACAGGTGGATGGATGGATGGATAGATGGGTGTCCATAAGAACAAAAAGACTGAAGAAGAGAAAGAGGAAGCTGTGTGATTTCAACAGATTTCTAGAAGATGGTGGGTGCATGGAGAAAAGCTGATTGACTTAGCACAGTGGTGGAAGCCGCACCTGGAAGAGGAAGGGATTGTGAGGAAAGCGCTGGCCTTGGAAGCCTGAGCCCCTGCAGGGGGTGGGATGAACAGCAGAGCTGGAGACAGGCATCGGAGTGAAGTCCGCACACAGTGTGGTGAGATCCCTGGCTCCCACCTGTGCCTCATGCAGCCCAGTAACTGTAGACACGATCCAAGGGTCGGATGAAGCCACTTAAAGAGACAGAGTATGTGTATCCGTGAAACAGAACCAAGATGCTATAAGAAAAGAAATGATCAAAAGAGGAGGAGGAGCTTCAGGGCCTGAAAATAGGACAGCAGAGCATTTTAAAACATAACGAAAGGGCTGGGAGTGAGACAAAGGGCATTTTTAAGAAGACAGAATTAAAAAGAAAGCACAGTCGCTTGGTCGCGTCTGTCTCTTTGCGACACCATGGATGGCAGCCCACCAGGCTCCTCCATCCATGGGATTTTCCAGGCCAGAATACTGGAGTGGGGTGCCAGAGCCTTCTCCAGGGGATCTTCCCGACCCAGGGATTGAACCCAGGTCTCCCGAATTGCAGGCAGATTCTTTACCAACTGAGCCACCAGGGACGAGAATAAGAAAACAACAGGGGGGAAGGTCATAAAATTAAAATACCAATCCTACGTTTTGACTAACAGGAAGTCCGAAAAGAAAAAGACAGAAATGGAGAGCAAAATTATCAAAGAAAAGAAAAAAAAAATACTTTTCAGAGCTGAAGGATGGGAATCCTTTGAGGGCAAGCTATTGGGTGTACACCCTTTGAGTGAAAAAAAAAAAAAAAAAAACACCCACATGAAGGCATATTGTGAATTCTGGAACTAATGGGGAAAAACATCCTAAAATGTTCCAACGCAGCACAGCAGGCTACACAGCTTGAGTATTACAAAGCTTGAGTAATCACACAGGTATCACAATAGCAGTGCTGACATAGAGAAGCTAGTGGAGGGATGCTTTGAAAGTATTGATGGAAAAAGTGATCACAGTCTAGACTTCTGTACCCAGACGGTTAGTTAAAGGTGAAGAGAAAGACACTTGTAGGAATGCAGGGATGCAAATAACTTCCAGGTCACGGTTTCCTAGGAAGCCAGCAGAGGGTGTGCTCCAGCAAAATGAGGGGGAAACCCAGAAGGAGAAGACATCCTCCCTAGGCAGTGTGGAGGGAGAACCTGGGCCAGAGGAGCATCCACGCCAGTTGGAGCAAGGGCACAGAACGTTCTGGAAATGAGGTCTCCAAATGGGAAAAAATAGAACTGATAGCTTATGGTGAACGATGTCGGATTCATGGTCTCCGAAGAAGATTTACCTTTGGGACCAGGGACCAGGCGTGATCACTCAAGAGCTTTTGTGTAGCAGTCTTAATATAAAAGTAAGAAAAGGGGCAGAGGAACCTTCTGACATAGACATCAGAAGGGGGACAGAGAGTGCCCCCTCGCTAGTGTTAGCAAGGGAGCTATATACTTTTTTAGTTAGTTATTACAGGAAATCAAAAGAATGTCTTGAGGTTGTGAAAATTTTACCACACCCACTCCCACAATTTACATTTTAGGATAACAGGATTAGAACTTAACAATAGATCCTACCAGGCCCACCTCTTTCAGAATCTCCAGTTTATTGTGATCCACACAGTCAAAGGCTTTGGCATAGTCAATAAAGCAGAAATAGATGTTTTTCTGGAACTCTCTTGCTTTTTCCATGATCCAGCGAATGTTGGCAATTTGATCTCTGGTTCCTCTGACTTTTCTAAAACCAGCTTGAATATGTGGGACTTCACAGTTCAGTTATTGCTGAAGCCTGGCTTGGAGAATTTTGAGCCTTACTTTACTACCGTGTGAGATGAGTACAATTGTGTGGTAGTTTGAGCATTCTTTGGCATTGCCTTTCTTTGGGATTGGAATGAAAACTGACCTTTTCCAGTCCTGTGGAAAATTCTGAAAGAGATGGGAATACCAGACCACCTGATCTAGGTTTCTCCTCTTGAGAAACCTATCTACAGGTCAGGAAGCAAGAGTTAGAACTGGACATGGAACAACAGACTGGTTCCAAATAGGAAAAGGAGTATGTCAAGGCTGTATATTGTCACCCTGCTTATTTAACTCATATGCAGAGTACATCATGAGAAACGCTGGGCTGGAAGAAGCACAAGCTGGAATCAAGATTGCCGGGAGAAATATCAATAACCTCAGATATGCAGATGACACCACCCTTATGGCAGAAAGTGAAGAGGAACTAAAAAGCCTCTTGATGAAAGTGAAAGAGGAGAGTGAAAAAGTTGGCTTAAAGCTCAACATTCAGAAAACTAAAATCATGGCATCTGGTCCCATCACTTCATGGGAATTAGATGGGGAAACATTGGAAACAGTGTCAGACTTTATTTTTTGGGCTCCAGAATCACTGCAGATGGTGATTGCAGCCATGAAATTAAAAGACGCTTACTCCTTGGAAGGAAAGTTATGACCAACCTAGATAGCATATTCAAAAGCAGAGACGTTACTTTGCTAACAAAGGTCCATCTAGTTAAGGCTATGGTTTTTCCAGTGGTCATGTATGGATGTGAGAGTTGGACTGTGAAGAAGGCTGAGCGCCAAAGAACTGATGCTTTTGAACTGTGGTGTTGGAGAAGATTCTTGAGAGTCCCTTGGACTGCAAGGAGATCCAACCAGTCCATTTTAAAGATCAGTCCTGGGTGTTCATTGGAAGGACTGATGCTGAAGCTGAAACTCCAATACTTTGGCCACCTCATGTGAAAAGTTGACTCATTGGAAAAGACCCTGATGCTGGGAGGGATTGTGGGCAGGAGGAAAAGAGGATGACAGAGGATGAAATGGCTGGATGGTGTCACCGACTCGATGGACATGAGTTTGAGTAAACTCCAGGAGTTGGTGATGGACAGGGAGGCCTGGCATGCTGTGATTCATGGGGACACGACTGAGGGACTGAACTGACTGACTGACGGGACCCATTCCCATAATATACATTCTAAGATATCAGGATCAGTCAGAAGGTTTTCAGGAAGGAGAAACTGCCCTCAAGCAGGATACATTGTTGTTATATAATCCTTGGTACAAAGTTTAAACTGAGTTGTTTGTTGTATAATCATGAGTTCCGGGCTTAAAGAAAAAGCATTTTATGTGACTAAGGAATTTAGAGAAAAAAAAAAAAAAGATGTTTGTCCTTTCCTCCTCCTGAGAATTCCAGACCCCTTTCTCCTCCTCAGAAGCCCCAGACCCAGAGGCTCTCTCCTTCTTGGAGACCCCGGACTTTATCAACCTGCCTGGGAATTGATTCTCTCAGTTCAGTTGCACACCAGGCCTCCCTGAACTAATATATTAATATTTAGGCACATGGGATATTTACTGATGGGTAGGAAGAAGAGCTGGAGAAGGAAATGGCAACCCACTCCAGTGTTCTTGCCTGGAGAATCCCAGGGACGGGGGAGCCTGGTGGGCTGCCGTCTATGGGGTCGCATAGAGACGGACAAGACTGAAGCGACTTAGCAGCAGCAACAGCAGTAACATAGACTTTTGATTTAATTACATTATCACCATTGGGGGCACCAGGAAAGAGAAAGTAAGAATTGTGAAGGGGAACAGTGAGCCTCCATGTCCCATGGTAGGAAATCAGAAGAGGCCTGAAGTTGATACATAAGGAAGTCGTATATAAACATGCCTTGCCTGTTAGCGCTGGGCATTGGTGCTTCGGCAGCAGTTTACAAAAGCCTCTCGGCTGTTGCTTCACGTGTCCTCTCCAGGCATGGAGGGGAAAGACCCCCAAGGCTGCCAGGAGACCAGCCCAGAGGTCCTTTCAGACATGGAAACTGAATTCCCTTCTTCATCTCCAGTTACGAGTCAGGAACAAAGTGTCGTCTTTTAAGCTGCCTTTGTCCCAGATCCTTCTAGAAAAGAAACAAGGAGAAAAAGAGAGGTGCGCAGTGATACCAGTATAGAAACTTTCTCACTGGACCAGGGCGTTACCTCCTAATATTCCCTGCTGCAGGGGCTTTGGGAAAGGATCAAAAGACACACGTGTTTGTTAGTAAACGCTGCGTGTTGTCCTGGTTTTGGAGGGTAAGGGAAGGTTGTGTTGGATGTCTGTTTCTTCACTGGATTCGCGGCCACTGGAGGCATCGGCGGGAACAAAGGAAAAAGAGCCGTAAATACAAACGAATCCCTTTTGTACAAGTCGAAGAACCACAGGACGTGCGCCATTTTTTTTTTTAACACTCCAGGTGTGATCGGAGATGCCGCATCCACACGGGAGAGTGGAGAGTTAATTAAAATTTTTGCTGCTGTTCCCAGAAATGTCTTTCCGTTTGATCAGCGGGCTGGCTTTGGAGTGCTGCGTGTGCGTCTCTCCTCACTGGAGTGTCATGGAAAAGCAGATCAGAGAGCGGCTTCCATCCGACGCCTGCCCGACCCCCTTTCCTAGCGAACGGACTTGAAAGCGGCTTCCCCTGACTGCGTGGGGCTCGTGTCGTTTTTAGAAACGTCATCTTCTGACTATTGATAATGTGCACACCGGCTTTGATACAGGTGCCTGTGGAAAACCGCATGAACCCTTAATTACATCAAGGCGGCCCAGAGCGTTGGGCGTGGCAGAGTCTGGCAGGGCGAGCCCCCCTCACCCCCGGACCGTTTGTATTTTCCTTTTCCACCCGTGCTGTGCAGCCGGCTGGCAGCACCTGGGGCTGAGCCCTGGGCTGTCTCAGGCAGGGCCATGTTTTGCAGTGTTTTCTCTTTGTTTTCCTTTTGGGCTTTATGGTTCTGGACCCTCTGGCTGGCATCCCCCACCTTGAGGGCGAAGGCTGCTGAGGAGGAATCCTGTCGTCTTCCTCTTGAAGATGGTGGAGAAGGAGAAGAGCGCAGAGCAAAGCCCGGCTTGGGAGCCCCGTCTGGGCAGGCAGGCGAGGCTGCCCCCGGGGTGCCCATTGTCTGCCTGCGCACAGCGCGGAGGAGAGAACCGGCTGGCCGGACGCTGGTGAAAGGGCTCCATCCTGACGCCGCCGGTGAAAGGGCTCCATCCTGCCGCTCGGGCTTTGTGAGCACCGCGCTGGTCCTGGTTGCCATGGCGACTGTCTGATTGTGGCGGGCCTGTCATGGCGCTTGATAAAGAGGGAAGGCTATTCTTGATAGACCCGAGTAATTACAACCTCGCAAAGCCCGTGTGTGGATTTAACATTTTCTCCCTTCTTAAATCCAGAATGCAGGGATGGGGGCCCGGGTTCTCAGGGTAAAGCGGCCGCAGCAGGGCGGGGAGCCCCTGCCCAGTGCCCGGGATGTACTGGCCAAGGCGGGCCTGCCATGGAGGGCCCCGTGTGCCGGGGGTGGGGCAGAAACGGGGTGGGGCCTGCATGGGGTCTCCAGGGTCGGGGCCAGAATGGGGCCCTCCCGTCCCCCTCCGCCATTGGTTTTTGTACCTGCCTCCCTCCCTTCCGCCCAGTCCAGCTGCCTCCGAACTGTGTCAGTGCAGGGCTGAGCCTTTCAGAGCCCCCTGACCTCTCCGCCCCTCGTGGAGAATGAGGGGAGGGCTTCAGTTCCGTTTAGTTGCTCACTCGTGTCCGACTCTTTGCGACTCCATGAATCGCAGCACGCCAGGCCTCCCTGTCCATCACCAACTCCCGGAGTTCACTCAGACTCAGGTCCATCGAGTCAGTGATGCCATCCAGCCATCTCAAACTCTGTCATCCCCTTCTCCTCCTGCCCCCAATCCCTCCCAGCATCAGAGTCTTTTCCAATGAGTCAACTCTTTGCATGAGGTGGCCAAAGTATTGGTTTCAGCTTCAGCATCATTCCTTCCAAAGAAATCCCAGGGCTGATCTCCTTCAGAATGGACTGGTTGGATCTCCTTGCAGTCCAAGGGACTCTCAAGAGTCTTCTCCAACACCACAGTTCAAAAGCATCAATTCTTTGGCACTCAGCTTTCTTCACAGTCCAACTCTCACATCCACACATGACCACAGGAAAAACCATAGCCTTGACTAGATGGACCTTTGTTGGCAAAGTAATGTCTCTGCTTTTGAATATGCTATCTAGGTTGGACATAACTTTCCTTCCAAGGAGTAAGCGTCTTTTAATTTCATGGCTGCAATCACCATCTGCAGTGATTTTGGAGCCCAAAAAAATAAAGTCTTACACTGTTTCCACTGTTTCCCCATCTGTTGCCCATGAAGTGATGGGACCGGATGCCATGATCTTAGTTTTCTGAATGTTGAGCTTTAAGCCAACTTTTTCACTCTCCACTTTCACTTTCATCAAGAGGCTTTTGAGTTCCTCTTCACTTTCTGTCATAAGGGTGGTGTCATCTGCATATCTGAGGTTATTGATATTTCTCCCAGCAATCTTGATTCCAGCTTGTGTTTCTTCCAGTCCAGTGTTTCTCCTGATGTACTCTGCGTATAAGTAAAGTAAGCAGGGTGACAATATACAGCCTTAATGTACTTTTCCTATTTGGAATCAGTCTGTTGTTCCATGTCCAGTTCCAACTGTTGCTTCCTGACCTGCATACAGATTTCTCAAGAGGCAGGTCAGGTGGTCTGGTATTCCCATCTCTTTATTCGAGGTAACAGCAGAGAGATTGTGGCCACAAAACTGCACTCTTTTCTGTCATCAGAAGAAACCTAATCGATTCCCTAGGCAGTTTTCTGCAGACTTAAGTTGCACCTCAACTATTAGAAGTGTTCTTTAAAAAAAAAAATAGAGCTGCCTTATGATCCACTCCTGGGTGTGTTTCCAAAGGATAGGAAAACACTAATTAGAAAAGATAGGTGTACCTCAGTGTCCATAGCAGCATGAGTCACAGTTGCTAAAATACAGCAGACACCCGAGTCAGTAGACATATGGATTAAAAAGAGTGGTGTATTTGTGTGTGCACACACACACATGTGCACACGTGATGCACACTGTGTACATGTACACACACAATGGACTCTGACTCAACCATAGAAAACGAAATGATAGCATTTGCAGCAACACAGATGGATCCAGGAGGTATTATGCTTATCAGTGAAGTAAGTCAGAGGAAGAGAGATACTTTATGTTTCCACTTACATGTCAAGTCTGAAAAATAAAATGAATGAATATAGCAAAACAGAAACAGCCTCACAGACGTAGAGGACAAACTAGCGTTTGCCAGTGGAGAGAATGAAGGGGATTAAGAGGTACAACCTATCACGTATAAAATAAGACACGGAAATGTATAGCACAGGGAATGAATATGTGCTTTATGATCACGTTATATGGAGTCTCCCTGGTGACTCAGCAGTAAGGAACCTGCCTGCCAGTGCAAGAGACACAGGTTTGATCCCTGGGTTGGGAAGCTCCCCTGGAGAAGGAAATGGCACCCCAGTCCAGTATTCTTGCTGGGAAATCCGTTGGACAGAGGAGCCTGGCAGGCTGCAGTCAGTGGGGTGGCAGAGTCAGACACGACTGAGCACGCATGTGGCGGGCATGGCTTGTGTGGAGTATAATCTATAAAGCTGCTCGATCACTGATGGTGTGAACCTGAGAAGAGTGTAATATTGCAATTATTAAAATCGACAGCAATTCAGTGATCTTCTTTGGCTACACCAGCAGGCGGCATGTGAGGCTTTAGCTCCCTGACCAGGGATACATGCGGGGTCTGAACCACTAGACTGCCAGGCATGTCCTGGTCCCGTGCAGCACTTCAGTTAAGAAAAGGACAAAAAAAAAAAAAAAACAGCCCCCTGGGCCCACCATTTGTAAAAGGAGTTTCTGATTGTGCAGGTCTGGGTAGGTCCTGAGACTCTGTTTGCAACAAGTTCTAGGGTGAGGCTGCTCACGGAACCGCACTTGGAGAGCCGCTGCCACAGGCCACGACTTCCTGTGTGCAGTGGAGGCTCCCGGGGGACGTGGCTGCGCAGTGGCCACGCCTGGACAGGTGCCCACGATGGCAGCTCTAGAAGTCCCGGGGAAGCAGGCCTGCCCCTCTTCTGTCTTTGGCCCCCAATTCTGTCCCCAGAGGCCCCCTCGCCACGGGCCAGCCCTCTGCCCGGCACCCGCCCGCTCGCTGTGCAGCTCGAGCTGGGGTCCCCCTGGGAAGGCCTCCCTTCTCTGCCCACCGTGCTCCCCAGCCTCCTGGCTTTCAAGCGGGCTGTCTTGTGTTCAGGGCGTGTGTGTGTGTGTGTGTGTGTGTGTGTGCGCGCGTGCGCACCCCCTGGTGTCTGCAGGACGGGATCCCAGTGGCAGGGCTGAGCCGTCCCTCCCATCCACCCCTCGGCGGGCCTGCAGTCCTCCTGAGTGGGTCCTGTGGTTGTCCCGCATGCAAGGACTCTGGATGCCTGTCAGGGGCAGGGCCCAGTGAGGCTGCCGTCGGAAGTCCACCTGCCTCTCGAGAAAGCAGGGAAGGGGTCGGGGGTGGGGGGCCCAGGCAGGGGCCTCACAGTGGGGTCCTCTCCCTGTCTACCCCCTCTGTGTGTGTGTTGTGTGGTGTGTGTGTTATGTGTGTGGTGTGTGTGTGTGGTGTGTATGTGGTGTGTGTGTGATGTGTGTGCTGTCGTGTGTGTTTCTAGTGTGTGTTCTGTGTGTTGTGTGTCTGGTGTGTATTGTGTGGTGTGTGCATTGTATGTGTTGTGCAGTGTGTGTTGTGCAGTGTGTGGTGTGGTGTGTGTGTGTTCTGTGTGTTTTGTGTGTGTGGTGTGTGGTGTGTGTGTGTGTATGGTGTGTGTAGTGTGTTCTGTGTGGTGTGTGTGGTATGTGTGATGTGTGTGTGGTGTGGTGTGTGGTGTATGCATTGTGTGGTGTGTGCATGGTATGTGGTTGTATGTGTGTGGTGTGGTGTGTGTGTGTGGTGTGTGCATTGTGTGTGTTATGTGTGTGTGTGTGGTGTGCATTGTGTGTGTGGTGTGTGTGCGGTGCGGTGTATTTCTGTGTGTAGTGTGTGTTCTGTGTGTTGTGTGTCTGGTCTGTAGTGTGTGTTGTGCTGTGTGTGTGTGGTGTGTTATGTGTGTGGTATGTGTGGTGTCATGTGTGTGTAGTGTGTGTTGTATGTGTGTTGTTGTGTTGTGTGTGTGGTGTGTGCGTTCTGTGGTGTGTGCATTGTGTGTGTGGTGTGTGTGTGTGTGTGTGGTGTGGTGTATTTTTCTATGTGCGTCTGTGTGTGTGGTGTGTGTGCGGTGTGGTGTATTTCTCTATGTGTGTCTCTGCTGTGTGTGTGTGTTGTGTGTGGTGTGTGTGGTGTCGTGTGTGTGTGTGTAGTGTGTGTTGTGTGTCTGTGTATGTGCTGTGTGTGTGTTGTGTGTTGTGTGTTATGTGTGTTGTGTGTGTGGTGTGTATGGTGTGTGTGTCTGGTGTGTGTTGTGTGTGTTGTGCTGTGTGTGGTGTGTGTGGTGTCGTGTGTGTGTGTAGTGTCGTGTGTGTGTGTAGTGTGTGTTCTGTGTGTTTTGTGTCTGGTGTGTGTTGTGGTGTGTGTGGTGTGTGTGTGTGTGGTGTGGTTTGTGCATTGTGTGTGTGGTGTGTGTGCAGTGTGGTGTATTTCTCTGTGTGTGTGTGTGTGTGGCCGCTCTGGTTGAATGCAATGACTTGATTTTCGCTCAGATATAGTTTAACTCCCACAAGAGGCTCTGAAACCCCGAGCAGCGTGTGGTCATGGGCCCTGGGTCTGTCCTGGAGGTGAAGTGACTGTGCTTCTTCTTGAGTGATGCTCATGGAGGCGATTTGTCCAGAGGAGAGTGAAACAAAACAAACGCTCAAACCCCTTGCCAATGGTACAGACCAGGGCGGGGGGGAGGGAGACCCCACGATGGTACAGACCCAGGCCGGGGGGAGGGGGAGACCCCACGATGGCACAGACCCGGGGCGAGGGGGAGACCCCACGACGGCGCAGACCTGGGGCAAGGGGGAGGGTGACCCACGACGGCACAGACCCTGGGGGGAGGGGGAGACCCCACGACAGCACAGACCTGTGGCGAGGGGGAGACCCCACGATGGCACAGACCCGGGGCAAGGGAGAGGGAGACCCCACGACAGCACAGACCCGGGCAGCGGGGAGGGAGACCCCACGATGGCACAGACCTGGGCAGGGGGTAGACCCCACAATGGCAGTTGGACCCCAGGCTCTTGCAGCATCTTCGAGCCGAAGCATGCCCCCCCTTCCGCTTTGTTGGGTTGGTGGCCGGGTGGTGCCTCCCCATCCCTGAGACGAGGCGGCCCCAGGCCTGACCTGACCTTTCTCCCCAGGGTGTGGAGGTGCAAACAGACTACGTGCCCCTGCTGAACTCGCTGGCTGCCTACGGCTGGCAGCTCACCTGTGTGCTGCCGACTCCTGTCGTCAGGACAACCAGGTACCAATAACCAGCTTACCTTACCGAAGCTTGCACCGTCCTGACCAGCTGTTCGTGTGCGTGACTTGTGGAATCCTGTTGGCATCAGCTCTCCACCTGAGGAACGGCAGGCCCAGGACCTCAGAAAACCACCCCTGCCCCGAGGACCCCCTCCCCATGCGGGCAGCTCAGCCAGTGACTTGCCGCCCAGCCTGTCACCGGGCGGAGGGGGCCCAGGTCTCTCATTTGCGAAAGAAACTCAGCACCTAGAGTGTGCCCCAGGCCAAGCGGCCACGTCGTGTATAGTCTCATCTAGTCCTCAGAGCATCCCGGGAGGCAGAATTTTTTTTGTTGTTTTGGGGATTTATCCCAGTCTTACCAACCCTGAAAGGCTTCTGTCTGTCTTCTGGGCTTGCTGTCAAACTAGTCCTCCTAATTACCTGTGGGGTGGTAAGCATAGATATCGTGCCCATTTTATAGATGAAGAAACTGAGGCTCAGGGAGGCTTCGTCACAAACCCGGACACACAGCCAGCAGGAGCCTCAGCCTGGGCCCAGGTCCTCACTGGCCACCCATCCCGGGCCAACCAGCTCCCACCCCAAGCCTCATCCCCAAAGACAGACTTGGAAGAGCCCCACCCCCGGCCGGTGTTCACTGAGGCACTTTGCTGTCATTTGGCCAAGATGCCAGCTGTCATTCCACACCAGGGGAAGGGGGTTTTCAGACGTGAAGCTGCCTTTCAGGGGTGCCCACTTCTGTTGGGCCCGTGAGACAGCCCCCCAGAGGCAAAGGTGCGTGCTGTGGGGGGCTTCATGACCTCTGACCTCTCCATCTTGGGCAGCCCCCTTCCTTCCCTGGGTGGCTGGCCTGGCTGAAGTTGGAGGTGGCGGCCTCCATGTGAGGTCCGGGCCCCCCGCCCCCGGGTGTAAGAGGACTCATCCTCCACTCCCGTGTGTGTTGCAGGGAGGGGACCGTGTCCACCAAGCAGGTCGTCTTTCTCCAGAGGCCGTGTCTACCTCAGAAGGTCAAGAAGAAGGAATCGAAGGTGAGCGACCTTGCCGCCCTCCTGGGCCTGGCTCCGCGGAGCCCCGGGGACCCCTGAGCCGCCTCAGCAAAATGAGCCACGTCACCTGCAGGTGGGGGCGCTGGGGGCCGTGTGGCCAGCCCCCTCCTGCGAGGGTGCTTGGGCAGGCAGGGTTTGCGTTCCCGAGGCTGAAGTGGGGGGTGCTGGGAGGCGGCTGCATCCTGGGCAGGGACCCCACGCCCCGTTCCTCTGCATCTTCATCTCCATGCGAGCTGGCCGGAGCTCCAGCCAGAGCCCCATCCCTGGAGCCGTGGGAGGTTTGGAGATCCTGGCAGAGAGAACCTGCCAGAACGCCTTCCCCGAAGGGCCCGCCCCGCAGGGCTGAGCAGCCGCGGCTGGTGTGGACGCAGGGCGGCGCCCCTGCAGAGCGAGTCCTAGGGCCAGGCCCTGCCCCACCCTCCTGGGACGTCACCCGAACCCTCCTGGGAGCGCAGTCGCCCTGAGACTGGGGGTGTACCCCGTGCTTCCCTGAGGCGGAGCCCAGGGCCTCCGCAGTGGCCGCACACCCCAGGCTTTGCTCCCGAGGGTGCTCCTCCCAGGCGACCCTCAGGGCCGGGCGGCCGTGCCTTGGCTCCAGCTCGCTGTCCCTGTGACGGGCACGGCCAGGCCGTGGGGCAGAGCCCGCTAGACACCCCCACCCTTCCCCTGGCACCGCCCCCCAGGCCTCCTCGCGTGCTGGGGATGGGGGCCGTGAACAGGTTGGCCGTGAACCGCCGCCCCTCCACAGCCAACACGTCGGGGGCGGGGGGTGCGCGCTGGTAGGAGGGACCCCGACGGGCCGGCCGGGGTTCTGGTGCGCGCTGTGCCGTCGCCGAGGGAAGGGCCGGTGGAAACCTGGGCGGCGGGGTTCAGGACGGGGCACAGGGCCGCTGTACGAACGTCCAGCAGGAAGGTCCAGAGTCCGGAGGGCGGCGGCCGGCTCTGCCAGGTCGGGAGGAGCGCCCCCGGGCAGCCCGCGCCCTCCAGGGCGCTCGCTCAGCCCTGCGCCTCCCGGGCACGGCTGGCAGTGGGCACTGCCCTCGCTGTGACGTGGGGCGGCGCCCGGAGGGTGGCCTGTACCGGCCCCGGTCCCCGGCCCCGCTCCTAAGCCGGCGGTTCCCTGTACGGCTCCCTGGAGACCCCGGGCGCCCTCAACTCGAGGCCCGCGGCGCTGACCCCGGCCGCGCCCTCCAGCCCGGGAAGCGCCTTGTTCTCTCTGCCCCACCACGCCCGCCTGGTTTCCCACCCGCTGCCTCATCTGGAGCCCTGTGTCTCCCCACTTCCTCTTCCGTAGAGAATCTCCTGCACCCCCAGACCTAGACGGCCCCCTCCCTACCCCTGAGTCGCCGAGTCTCCCCTTGGAGCGGCCAGCCTCAGCCTCTCCTTCCTTGTGGCTGCTGGTGACCCCGCAATCTTACGCACCAGGAGGGTCGGCCCTTCGCAGGCCCAAGCTGCCGCGCCCTGGAGCTCACCTGGGGCCTCCGTCTCCTCCCCCCACCGCCAGTCTGTCCTGAAGGCATGTCTAGCTTTAGGTCCTTGAGCCTCTGGAACCCCCTCTCCCATTATCACCTGTCTGGACTACCCTCATCTCCCGATGACAGGCCTCCCTTTCCAGGGTGTTCTCCACTCAGAACCAAAGTGACCTTCTACAAAGAGCAAATGGAGTCGTGTGCTTCTAAAGCTTTGTGTTTTTTCAAGATAAAGGTGGGAGCCTTTACTGGGGTCCACATGGCCCTGTGGGGTCTCCCCCCACCCCCTGCCCTCCGGCCCATCTGATGCATCTCAGCCGCCCTGGCCTGCATGCTCTCTTGGATTCCTCGCTGCCACAGGGCCTTTGCTTGGGCGTTTCCTGCATCTGGGATACTTTCTTCCTTTGTATTTTCTCAGGACAGCGTTCTCTCCCTTTAGACCAAGCCAGGCTCTTCTGCGATTTACCGTGAAGAACCATGTTCCTCTCCTCTCTGTTCCTGAGTATTTGTGATCAGTAGCTTATCCTCCCCAGTAGAATTGGACAGGAATTCTCTGAGATCACACCCTTTCTGTCCGCACTGCTGTATGCCCGGCCCCTGGCTTTCAGTTCAGTTCAGTTCAGTCGCTCAGTCGTGTCCGACTCTTTGCAACCCTATGAATCGCAGCATGCCAGGCCTCCCTGTCCATCACCAACTCCCGGAGTTCACCCAAACTCATGTCCATCGAGTCGGTGATGCCATCCAGCCATCTCATCCTGTCGTCCCCTTCTCCTCCTGTCCCCAATCCCTCCCAGCATCAGAGTCTTTTCCAATGAGTCAACTCTTCGCATCAGGTGGCCAAAGTACTGGAGTTTCAGCTTCAGCATCAGTCCTTCCAATGAACACCCAGGACTGATCTCCTTTAGGATGGACTGGTTGGATCTCCTTGTAGTCCAAGGGAGTCTCAAGAGTCTTCTCCAACACCACAGTTCAAAAGCATCAATTCTTCGGTGCTCAGCTTTCTTCATAGTCCAACTCTCACATCCATACATGACCACTGGAAAAACCATAGCTTTGACTAGATGGACCTTTGTTGGCAAAATAATATCTCTGCTTTTCAGTATGCTATCTAGGTTGGTCATAACTTTCCTTCCAAGGAGTAAGTGTCTTTTAATTTCATGGCTGCAGTCACCATCTGCAGTGATTTTGGAGCCCCCCAGAAATAGTCTGACACTGTTTCCACTGTTTCCCCATCTAACTGCCATGAAGTGATGGGACCAGATGCCATGATCTTCGTTTTCTGAATGTTGAGCTTTAAGCCAACTTTTTCACTCTCCACTTTCACTTTCATCAAGAGGCTTTTTAGTTCCTCTTCACTATCTGCCATAAGGGTGGTATCATCTGCATATCTGAGGTTATTGGTATTTCTCCTGGCAATCTTGATTCCAGCTTGTGCTTCTTCCAGCCCAGCGTTTCTCATGATGTGCTCTGCAGATAAGTTAAATAAGCAGGCTTTGAGTTAGTACTCAGCAAACACTTGTTGAACCAGCGAATGAACAATCAAACTGCTGGGCCCAGGACGTGCGTGGTGTGTGTCTCACTGACATTTAAGGAAAGAGTGCAAAATTCAGACGTCAGGGATGCAGCATATTTAGTCCTCTTTTAATCAGCCAAGGGGATGAAATTCTCCAAACAGGACTTTCAGTATTTGAAAGAAACCTCTTTGTTCATCTGTGATAGTGGGTTTCAGAACAAATATTAACTTCCTTTGAAAGTAAGAGGTGCTTTCTGCAACCCGGGAGACATCTGTCTTCAGCTAAGCTACCGAAGTGGAGGCAGATACTGTCAGGTTTTAAAACGTGTGAATTCAATCCACGAGCCCTGCTGACTTGGAACTCTGGACATGTGCACACTGCTGTAAAGAGGACTTTCCCCTTTCTGCACTTATTTTTGGCACAGACAGCTAGTCGGGGTTTTCTCGGTTTCCATGCTGGCCGCACACCCTCACCCCACTCGTGCCCTGGCCTGGGAAGGCCCATCCACCCCGCTGCGCATGCAGCGGCTGCTCTCTTGTGTTGAGAGACTCGCCCTGGAACCGCTCAGACACGCTGCGTCCTCCAGCCTGGCGGCCTGCCTCTGGGTGAATGCTGCTGACCTCTGCTCAGAGCCGCCCCGCGGCAAGCTCTCCCGCCTCGGGGTCTGAAATACATACCACCCACCCTTGGACAGAGGTTAATCCGAGTGTAATTCAGAGTGAGCCTCTCATATCCGAGGTTCCCTGAATCCAAGGATGGAAGCAACCACTCACCTCGCAGCACTGGTTTTTACTGCTTCAAGCCACCTGCGTCTCAGGACCCACGTGGTCCAGGGGCCAATCGTCCTTCTGTTGTTCCTTCAAGACTGTGACTGTCCCGAGCACAGCAGTAAGGGGACCTGCAGGTGAGGCTGGAGGAGGAGGCCCTCCTGCGGATGCTGGGCTGGGGCTGATGGGGCACGTGGAGGGGTTGGGGGAGGCTGTTTCCCACAGTGAACTGGTGGTGCTGGTCTTAGCTGTGTGTTCTCACTCTGTGACCCATGAACCTGCTGAATTGGCATCACCAGGGAGCTTGTGTGAAGTGCCAGCCTCTGTCCCCTCCCCAGGCCCCCTGATCAGAAACCCCGGGATAGGGTGGGGGCCCTGTGTCTGAAGGCGTCCCCCAGGTGATCCTGAATGCCTGCCAAGTCTGAGAGCCAGTGTCTCAGCTGAGTAGTTTAGGGCCCCTTTCCAGGCTCACCATGTGTATCTCCATTCAAATTTTATCATTATTGATTTTTTAAAAATAGGCCTGTCAGGGTCTGTTCAATGTAGATGTGTTTTTTTTTAATCAGACACACCGAAGCGTCTTTCACGGCAGTTAAATCTGTACTTCCATTAGCTGATCAGTTGGTTTCATGCATCAAGCCTTCATCTAGCAGATTCTGTCCTGAGGTCACGAAGTCTGAAAGCTGAGGCACACACGGGCGGGCTGAGCTATTCCAAAGGCGCGTGGCGTCTTCCCTGGCTTCCTTCCAGAATGTGAGTCTGAAACCTTTTACCCACCAAGAAGGAGCAGACGGAAGATTAGTGTAGAGTCAGAGAAACCTGTGTTTGAATTTCAGCTCTGCTGTTTTCTAGCTGTGTGACCTTGGGAGAGTTAACGTCACCTCTCGGAACCAGTACATGCTCATCATAAAATGATGCCAACAGTTCCTAGTGAGAGCACTGCTTTGCGAATTCAGGGGAAGGGAAACCTTGTCTCAGTGTGGGACACTCAGAACATTTAGCTTTTAGATTCTAGAGACCCTGAGTTTCAGCCACAGCTACTTCCCTGCTTCGTGAGAGTGCTCCCTGCAAAGGAGAGGGGGAAAGGGGAGGACTCCAGACACAGCCTCCAGGTGACCCGGCTGCGGCCCCAGAACAGCTGTGGTGGGCTGGGGACCCCAAGGAGCTTGGGGAGTCGGTGACATCGCCACCCTCCATCTAAGGACAGAGAGAATGGTGCCGTCCTTGAAGGCGTTTGGCTTGGCAGAGTTTTCCGAAGGACAGAAAAACACGGGTCGGAGTCGTTTGCATCCAGCTCGGCGTGGACAGCCCCAAATCCCCCTCCGCCCAGCAGCCCAGGCAGGGCCTGGAGAGAGTGAGCGGAGCGCTCCCCGCAGGCCCAGCCCGGCTGTGTCCTCGGTCGTGTTGTATCAGGAGGGCGGTGCAGCGTGATCCTCTGCGGGAATCCGGATGCGGTTGGTGTACGGGGAACCACGCGTCTGCTGTTCATTTAGCAAGAGCAGCCTTTTCGAGGACAAGGGGTTCGCACTGAGACTCACCAGGGTCTGCCACAGCTAAGAGATCCTGCGTGCCGCGGCAGAGACCCAGCACAGCCAGATGCATGCATGAATAATTGAAGAAGAAAAGAGCCAGGGTCCGGGGTGGACTCTGTCCCAGGGGGATGGGCACGGCCAGGCACACCAGCCACCTGCAGGGGACGCTGGGAGTGGGCCAGCGGGCCCCGCACCCCACTGCGGGGGAGTGGGCCCCCAACTCACCATCCACCAGCCGCCTGCAGGGGCGCTGGGAGTGGGCCAGCGGGACCCCGCACCCCACTGCGGGGGAGTGGGCCCCCAACTCACCATCCACCAGCCGCCTGCAGGGGCGCTGGGAGTGGGCCAGCGGGACCCCGCACCCCACTGCGGGGGAGTGGGCCCCCAACTCACCATCCGCTGCAGGCTGAGTGGGTCCCCGGGGTGACTCACCCCACCCCGGGGCTGTGCACCAGTCCAGGGGGCGAGGGCAGCTCTTCTGGAGATTACTCCCTTGCCTGAGGACAGACAGCTACCAAATGCCAGAACCGGGGCCTGAACCGGGGTCTTGGCCACGGCACCGCCTGTGGTGCTGTGTCGCCTTATTTGAGGCCTTTCAGCCTAAGCAGTCTCACCAGTTTTGTTTTGACAAAAATACAATTTCCTCCAACATCTCTCAGAGCTGACTGGCTCTCAGCTCGCTGTATAGGCCAGCTTAACTGGCCTTTTTGTAAAACCATGCAGAATGAAGAGACTCTGACTATTTGGAGACACCCATTAAAAACAACTCCTCTGTGTGGCCTGGAAGTAAAACGCAGCTGCAGCAGCACATGAGGCAGCAGTAGTGAACGATGGCCGCTGGTACCCAGGAGCCGTGCAGGGTCAGTCCGTGCTGAGGTCAGAGGTCCTGGTCCCACATGGTGGTCATGGGGCCCCAAGATGCCTGCTGCAGTCTCGGCTGAAGTGGGCACCTTCGGGGTGGGATCTGGGGGACCACTCCACCTGCAGAGGGGGTCCATTGTTGAAAGCTCGTGGCTTGGGTAGGAAAAGCTCAAACTACTGTCCAACCTGAGGGCAGTCTGTCAGTCACTGTACGAGAGAAACCCCCAAAAGGAGTATCTAGGGGAAACCCAGCCAGTATTGTCAGGGAACTTGGTTGGGATTTGCAGGGCAGGCAGGTGGGGAGGACAGGATAAATATTAAATCCTAACCTCAGGTCTCCCCTGGTGGCTCAGATGGTAAAGAGTCCGTCTGCAATGCAGGAGACCTGGGTTCGATCCCTGGGTCGGGAAGATCCCCTGGCAAAGGGAATGGCAACCCAATCCAGTCTTCTTGCCTGGAGAATCCCATGGACTGAGGAGTCTGGCGGGCTACAGTCCGTGGAGTTGCAGAGTTGGCCACGACTGCGCGCCTGACACACACAACCTCAGCATACACACTTCACTGCTTTTCCTCTTTGTTGATAGAATATCCAGATTTGCTGGTCTTGTTCAAAAGGGGGTCAGTGCACTCACCCCAGGATGTGTTCCGTCTCAGAGCCCTGAGTGCGTCCAGGCAGGTGTCTTATTTGGGGAAGTAGACTTCTCCCGCTGAGAATGCCACAGAGGTGGTGGATTTTAAAGAATATACGCAGCACGTTTTTGCTTCTTCCTGGCAAAGCACCCAGATATATCTGCGACGTGGTACAGCCTTAGGAAATGGTTTTCCCTGGATGGTACAGCTGCCAGCGTGTAGCCTCACCGGAAGTCACTCAGATAGAAGGCTGCCTTCTCTTTCGGTCGCAGAAGGGCTTAGCTCCAAGTCCGTATTTGGTGACACCAGTGTGCTGCGACTCACGTGGAAAGAAATGAAGCAAAGAAAGACGTGCAACTTGAAGTGGAGCCGCGTGTCCGCGGGTGGGGCAGCCAAGGCCGTCCCCCGGGGTCGAGGCCCCCCGGTTCCCTTCCCTGGAAAACCCGTGTCTCCAGCGGGGTCTCCGGGGCTGGCCCGTCCCCAGGGCCCTGTGGCTGCAGTGCCCGCGGGCATAGCCTGCAGAGAGGACACCGCCCCCACGCCACCGGCGGAGCTCTGGGGCGCGGGGAGCCGTTTGCAGAGCGCGTGCCTGTCTTGTGAACACAGGGACCCACGTCTCCGCCTTCCTTCGCCGCCCCTCACGCCTCCCTGTCTGCCCCAGCTCCTGCGCCTGGATGTATCCCGAGTGCAATGGCTCCCAAACCACCTCCCTCCGGAGCGGCTCCTGCTGTCAGCAGGCTCAGCAGGACTCGAACGTTTTCCTCTTTTCTCCCCAGATTAATCTCTCTTTCTGGAGCTCCGCCAGATCTGATGTGGGGATGCGCCCACGCCTCCTCGCTAAGCCCCAGGGTGTTTTGACTCTTAAAATGAGAGGACTGGCTTCCCCTGACGCGCAGGGCAGCCAGCTTGGCCGGCGCTGCGTCCTCCCATTCAGCCGTCTCACAAAAGGGCGCTGAGCATCTTCTCCGCGCCAGGCTCCCTGCTGTATCCCGGGTATGCCAGAACCAAGGACAGGAGGCGTCCCTGACGCTCTGAACTGACATCCAGCGTCAGTCGCCATGAACACACCTGGTTTCTCATGTGCTGGACGCAGCGTAAGCCTGTCATGTGGATTGTGGCGGCATCGTATGGACGCGCACACCTTCTGTGGCAGAGCTTGGCTCACTGCGGCTCTTGGGCCAAAAGGGGCCGGCACAGTGCCTGCTTTTGTCGATAAAGTTTTGTGTTGGAACACGGTGACACCTGTTACGTATTATCACCTGGACTGCTTTTGCACTACAGTAGCAGAGTCGAAACGCTGCAACACAGAACACGTGGCCTGAAGATCCTGAAGTCGTTCTCCCACTGCACAGAGTCACCCACCCCGATTTAAGTTAGGGGAACTCCCCCCGTTGTATAGATAAGAACGCGGCTGAGTGGGGTGGACTCTGCATGGCGTGGCCCCCCTCCACGGCATCCCTGTGACCCGTCCTCCTCCAGCTCTGACACTGACTGTGCCCTTGGTCCTGTCCGCTCCTGGACTCCCCTGCCCACAGGGGAGCGCAGCCTGGGACTCCCTGGGAAGCGGCAGCTGGGATGGGTTTGGGTGAGGTTTCAGGGGGAGTACCATGGGAATGCCGGTGGGGAAGGGGGCCTGGCTGAGGGACGTGCTGGGCTCCGACTGGGCGACTGCAGTGGCCTGGCCAGTGCTGGGGGGAGCAGGAGGATGGGCTGTTGACCAGACCCACGTGGCCTGGTCATTGGGCGTAGCTTGCCCCAGAAGGGAGTGAGGGCTTTGTGGGGGCTCTCAAGCAGAGCGAGGTGCGGCTGGCGGCTGGCACGGCCTGCCAGTCCTTCAGGGGGACCTGAGTGCCCAGGTTCTGACCCGGGTGATACCCTTAGGAAGAGCAGGCCCGTGCGTGCTCACCCCTCCTGGTTCTCCAGATGACAGGATTTCAGCAGCTCCCCTCTCAGGCCTTTGGTATGGGGCCCTCTCCCCAGAAATTCACCCCTAGAGTCCACGCCGTGGCAGGAACTGCCAGCTCCCAGTGGGTGCAAGGTTTGGGCTGTGGTTGGGGAATAGCAGGCCTTGTGTGTCTCGCTGCCAGACGTGGGTGTGAACACAGAACACGTGTCCAGGGACGATCCGGGGTCACGGAAGCAGCGTGTATTTATCTCCCATCTCCCCTGATCTCTAGTTTCAGTGGCGATTCTCCCGAGACGAGATGCGTAACAGGCCGACGAGGAAATCCAGAGGGAAATTCTGTGTCAGGGGCAAGCGACAAGCCGAAGAAAGCGAGAAGAACCCAGAAGACCAGCTTCCCAGAGTGGGAGACGCGGGGGGCCATGTGCCCGGGCGGGAGGACTGGGCGGAGGGCCCCGCGGAGAAGCCGCGTCCGGATGGCCAGCCGTGTGTGGAGGGCGAGGCTGTGCAGAACGGCCCCTCGGGCCGCAGCCCGGCCCCGGCGGAGGGCAGCGTGAGGCTCACTGGCCCCGAGCCTGGAGAGGATGCTGGCGTGGAGGTGGCTCCAGGGCCCGCGGCAGCCGAGCACCCCTGAGCCTCGCTGGGCCGTGGGCTGGGGGCTCGTGCGCCCTGGTGTGGCACGTTGCCTTTGGCTTGGCGCGACCCCTCCTGGTGAGCTAATGAGCCACCCGAGGAGGGCTGGGCCCCGGCATTGCTGGTTTCTGCACATCCTTTTGAGACGTGTCCTGGGCCCCAGTGCTAGAACCCACGAGGACTGGTCGCTCCTAGACCTCGGGGCTAGGAGTCCAGCCCTGACCCTGCGGCTCCTGGGAGGGGCTGGGCCACCCAGGGCCTCCAGGGGCCCCTCAGGCCAAACTCCGGGTCAAGCCTGGCTGCCAGTCAAGGCCGACATGGTCATCGCCCCCACCCCCAGCCCCGAGATGGGGAGGTCCAGCCCCTGCTGTTGGTGCAGCTGCTGGGTGCTTGTAACACGCCCTTGAGCCCTGTCCACTGCTTTTCTCTGTCTGACCCCTGGACCCTGCTTCTTTGGCAAAGAACACGACATTGGGAGGGGAGGTGCTCCACCTCCTGGCATTCTCCAAGTGTTCCCATAGATACTGGTGATCTGGAAACGCAGAGAGAATTCTGTGCGTGTACCCACTTCTGCAGAATGTCCGCAAAAGTATTCTGTTAGTATTATTGCCAAAAAAAAACTTTAAGGTTTTGTATTCAGCACATCCTGGGAACACACCTTCTTTCTGTTATTTCGAGGCCAGCTGACTGGTGGGGAGCCTCTGTTGTGTGTTATTTTAATCAGTGTGTCCTTGGCCAAGTCGCTTCCCACGCGTGTTATGACGTGTTTATGTTGTCCAGAAAATACTGTGGAGGCTTTAAGTAGATGCAGCTGCAAAGCCTGGAGAGAGAGTGCCAGCCGACGTGACCAGCAGCCTGTCTCTCCTGTTTCTTGTTTAGTTACTTAAAGCAATAAATCACCTACGAGTTCAGTGCATTGTGAGTAGGAGTCTTTCTTCACGTCACACTGAAGAGTCGTAGCCTGGTGCCTGGACACCCCGACCCCAGTCCCCGTTCCTGTTTCCTGAGTCCCTTAACTCCTGGCACCCACAGGAGGAGCCAGCTGAGCTCGCTCTGCCTTCCTGTCATTTGTGCAAAGAAGATGAAAGCGGAATTCAGGGGCCACCAGGTAGGTCAGGGCACCCCCGTGGGTGCCCTGGGTGCCCATCTACTCCCAGGGTGAGGGAGACAGTACCTTTTTAAAACAAAAAGCCCCACATCCATTACTAAGGATGCCTCCAATCTTTTTAAGTAAATTATTCAGTGTGCAAATAATTTATCTGTGTGCAGATAAATTTTTATTTATTTTTATTTATCTTTTTATCTGTGTGCAAATTTGCTAAAATAAAACACATTTTAAATATATTTTAATAGGGGAGAATTAAAAATCCTAACACAGCCACATGGCACATTTTCCTTTTATGAGCAAACTTCCCAGCCTAAACCCGAGCTTACGATAAAGGATGAAGACTGTTCAAAGAGAAGATAGTCTTTTTTTCAGTTATACACACACACACATAATCAGATTCGTTTCTTTTATAGGTTATTAGAAAGTACCGAGTAGAGCCCCCTGTGCTATCCAGCAGATCCGTGTTGGTTCTCTCTTTTATATACAGTGGAGTGTATATGTTAATCCCAAACTCCTAATTTATACTGTTTGATACGTAAGTTCATTTGTATCCTTTCTTTTTAAGATTCTACACATAAGCAGTATCACATGGTACTTGTTTTTCTCTGGCTACTTCACTTACTATGCCGATCTCTAGGTCCGTCCATGTTGCTGTGAATGGCATTATTTCCCTCTTTTTATGGCTGAGTAATACTCCATTGTATATGTACCACATCGTCCTTATCCATTTGTCAGTGGACATTTAGGTTGCTTGTCTTGGCTTCATAAATAGTGCTTCAGTGAACACTTGGGCACATGTATCATTTTCAATTTGGTATTCTCTGGATATATGCCCAGGAATGGAACTGTAGAATTGTATGGTAGCTCTTTTTTTTTTAGTTTTTTAAGGGACCTCCATACTGTTCTCTATTGTGGCTACACCAATTTACATTCCCACCAACAGTGTAGAATGGTTGTTTTCTCCGCACCATTTCTGGCATTTATTACTTGCAGACTTTTTCATGATGGCCATTCTGACAGGTTGAGCTCATACCTCGTTGTAGTTTTGATTTGCATTTCTCTAATAATTAGCAATGTTGAGCATCTTTTCCTGTGCCTCTTGACCATCTTTATGTCTTTTTTGGAGAATTGTCTATTTAGGTCTTCAACCTATTTTTTTTTTTTTTAAACTGGGCTGTTTGGTTTTTTTTTTTAATTTAGCTGTGTGTATATTTGGAAATTAATCTCTTGTTGGTAGCATCATTTGCAAGTATCTTCTCCCATTCTGTAGGTTTTCTTTTTGTTTTACTTATGGTTTCCTTTGCTGTGCAAAGCTTTTTCATTTCATGAGGTCCCATTTCTTTATTTTTATCTGTCTCTGACTAGGAGATGGATCCAAAAAGGTCTTGCTGTGATTTACATCAGCGTGTCCAGCCTATATTTTCCCCTAGTTTTATTTAGTAGTATCTAGTTTTACATTTAGGTCTTTAACCCATTTTGAGTTTGCTCCTGTGTCTGGTGTTAGAGAACGTTCTAATTCCATTCTTTGAAACATAGCTGCCCAGTTTCCCCAGCACCGCTTATTGACGAGCTTGTCTTTTCTACCTTGTGTATACACTCTCGCCTCCTTCCACATCAATTAACTGACCGCAGGTGCGTGGGTTTATCTCTGTCCCATCCCACTGACACTTGCTTTTGTGCCAGGACCACACTCTTTTGACGACTGCAGCTTTGTAGTGTAGTCTGAAGTCAGAGAGCCTGGCTTGCCCAGGTCTGCTCTTCTTTCTCAATATTGCTTTGACTACACAGAGTGAAAGAATATGTGTACAAGCTGCCATACGAACTTTAAAATGTTTTGTTCTAGTTCTGTGAAAAATGCCATTGGTAGTTTGACAGGAATTGCATTGAATCTGTAGATTACCTTAGGTAGTATGGTTGTTTTGACAGTGTTCATTCTTCCAGTCCAAGAAGACATTTTTCATCTGTGTCACCTTCAGTTTCTTTCATCAGTACCTTATAGTTTTCCAAGTACAGGTCTTTTGCCTCCTTATGTAGGTTTATTTCTAGGTGTTTTATTAAGATCATTTTTAAAATAAAAGATAGTTTTAAAGAAGATGATTTTTTTAAAGTTATTTTAAAATGACGTTTTCCACACTTATACTCACAAATACCTACACAGTATTTTGGTTTAGTAAGAATGTTACCTCTTAGCTCATATCTTGGAGGATCACAGCTCTTGAAAAATAAGCTCCCAAAGTAGCAGGCTGGGACAGAAGCCACACACATTCTTACAGCTCTGAGAGGCACAGGATACCAGCTGCATCATTAGGCGGATGCCTTAGATCACAGAGCGGGGTATGTTTTTCAATAATTAGATGACATCTAAGTGGGCAGAATTTGTTGTGGAAAAATAGTTACAGGTGAATGTAGCTAATCTGGATTCCTCGGGAGTGTGGCCCCAGCACAGGGAACAGTCTTGTTTGGCGGGCTGCTGCGCATTCCCGCTGGAATGCTGCTGCACATTCCCATCTGGTCTACCTTGGGCGGGGCCTGGACTGGCTGTACCTTGGTCACTGGGGGAGCTTAAAAACCTCAGGGCTTCCCTGGAGGTCTCGTGGTTGACTCTGTGATCCTGATGCAGGGGCGTGGGTTCAGTCCCTGATCGGGAAACTGAGATCCCACAAGTTGTATAGCCAAAAAAAAAAAAGATCTCTGACACCTGGGCCCCACCCCAGAGACCAGAGGGTTGCCCCTGGGGAGTGGCCAGGGCTTGGGATTTGCAAACCGCACCCCCCCATCCCTGCAAGTTGGTGCAGCTGAGGGTGAGACGTGTGGCCACAGGATGGCCATGAGCTGACTCCCAGCTTGTTCCTTGTGAAATGAGACATTTCTGACGAAAGGTGAATAAACCCCTAAATCCCACTCCCTCCCTCCTGCACATGCCTGGTAAATGTGGGGATTTCTGAAGGGAATTTTACGTTGCCAAAGCCGCCAGTGGGGGACAAGGCCGTCTTTGGCATTGCCAAGGCCCCGGGACTAGTGCAAGTCGCAGGATTTGGTGAGAGGCCTGTGTGCGTGGAGCTCCGCCTCTAAGGCTGCAGCTGTCACTGCGGGCCTGGAAGGAGTGGGGTGTTTTGAGGTGATCGAGTGACGAAGGTGGGGAACCAAGTAAGTGCTGTGGGTTCCTGATGCTCAGCCATCTCATCCCAACAGAAGCTCTGTGACAACGCTGATGGTCTTAGCATATTTGTTGTTGACTAGTCACTCAGTTGTGTCCAATTTGGCAACCTCATGAATGTAGCCCGCCAGGCTCCTCTGTCCATGGGATTTCCCAGGCAAGAACACTGGAGTGGGCTGCCATTTCCTCCTCCAGTGTATTGGTGGTGGTCTGTAAGTAACCAGACAGTGACCATCAGACCAGTCGTTGAGTTTTTTCATACCTCTAAGTGGATTATACTTTAGAGTCATGCTTCAGGGGGTCAGCTTTGAGAGGACATCAGGAGGAGACATTCTAACTCATTTCTTATGAAGCGTGTTTGGTCAGTAATCTAAACATATTAATCACAGCCCCGCTAAACCACAAATCCTCCTAGTTGAGGATGAGCTCTCAAAGGGAACAGTGGGACGTTACTGGTAGGAACATGTTGTGAAGCTCATCGCCCACACCCAGAGCGGGGCTGTCCTGCTGGGCTCACCCGAGCAGGCCGAGAGCTGCAGTCAGGGTTAAATATGACCTTGTGACAGGGCTGGGGAGGGGGCGAGGAGGGGGCTGGGGGCACAGGCGGCCTGGAAGCACCCCTGCGGAGAGGCTGGCACCGCCTGGGGAGTCTGGGTTTCCCGTACCTGCTGCCAGAGTGATGGCATCCCGTCAGATCAGCAGGACCTGCCAAGCCATAGACTGGCTTCTGAGGCAGTGTTCCCCACAGGTTTCTGTTGCCAAACATCACTTCTGCAGCCAGACCACAGCGAATGGTCCCCGAGCTGCGGGCCCTGCGCCCGCCAGGCGCTGGCTGCCCCCAGCCCTGCATGACCAGCCTCTGTGCGTTCACCTGGGCCCGAGGGCTCAGACCATTCACTTTTCTGGACTTACGGCTTTAACCCCTGTGCTGGGTGCTGGGGGGACAGAGCCAACCCCTGCTCCCCTGGACCTCACGGCCCCCCCAACAGCTGCAAGGGGTGGTAACTGTGCTAACGTGGGCCGCAGAGCTCGGTCAGGTGTGAAGGCGAGCGCTGGACAGGGCTGTGGAAAAGGTGAGCCCTGAGGCCAGGTGAGTGGTCCGTGGGGAGGCAGTGTGCCTGGTGGTCCAGACGAAGGGCATGGATGCTGGGGCCGCGTTGCTGGACAGAAGCCTGAAGGCCACTTCCCAGGTGTGGGGTCTGGGTAATGCGGGTATGACAGCTGTGAGGATGAAGTGAATACATGCAGAGCTCTTGGAGAAAGGCTGACACACAGCAGGTGCTGCATAAACGTCAGCGAGGAGGAGGAAGCTGGGAGCGGGCTCTGGAGATTTCGCAGCTGACCGGAGAATGAAGAGGCCCTGAGACTACCCCTCACGCTAGAAACAAGAATACTGTCTTTTTTTCACATTTTTTTTTAATGTGGACCATTTTTAAAGTCTTTATTGAATTCGTTACAAGTTACTTCTGTCGTTTGTTTTGACTGTTTTGGCTGCAGGGCGTGTGGGAGCCCGGATCCCCCTCCAAGGATCAATGCACCCCTGCGTCGGGAGGCCACATCTTACCTGGTGCAGCACCAGGAACCCCACGCACACTGTCCTACTCAGACATTTCCTCAGAGGAATCAGTACTGCCCTTGTCGAGGACTTCCCTAGAACCTCTACCCAGGGTTCGTTTGCAGGATTTGAACCACTCATTCAGCATTATTCCACAAAGTCACCAAAATGCAAGTCTCGATCCTTTCCTTAAGACCCAGGGAATATGTCTTTTTAACTTCTGGGGAGGGAGTCAGGATGTTTCAGAGAGTCAGGGAGGCAGCTGGCGGGGAGACTCCAGGTGAGGCATGTGTTTGTACGACTGTTTACCCTGGGTCTGGGGGCAGAGCCTACGTTCTGCCCCCAAATGATTCAACGGGGATGCTGGCGATTTCAGCCACACTGCCCAGTGTCTCAGAAATGGGGCGAAGGGATTCATTCAATCCAGAGACGGTTTAAAACGCAGACCGCGTGTTGGCTGGCTGGTGAAAGATGCTTTTCATCCTATAACTAACGCAGTAAAACCTACACTGCTGCTGCTGCTAAGTCGCTTCAGTCGTGTCCAACTCTGTGCGACCCCATAGACGGCAGCCCACCAGGCTCCCCCGTCCGTGGGATTCTCCAGACAAGAACACTGGAGTGGGTTGCCATTTCCTTCTCCAGTGCAGGAAAGTGAAAAGTGAAAGTGAAGCCACTCAGTCGTGTCCGACTCTTTAGCAACCCCATGGACTGCAGCCCACCAGGCTCCTCCACCCATGGGATTTTCCAGGCAAGAGTACTGGAGTGGGGTGCCTTTGCCTTCTCCGAAAAACCTACACATCTGTAGTCAAACGTGCTGCTCACTAGTCATTAAACCCAATATGGCTTTGGATTTCTCTGCTGCCTCTAAACAATATAAAAGTCTCAGTGATGGTAAGGAACAGCCTTCATTTATCAGGGTGAGTGTTAAAACGCTCCTTGTAATGGACCCCTGTGTCTGAGTCTCTGCAGTCCTGTACCTCCCCTGTCTCATGGATTCTTCAACAAAAACAACAAGGAAATCATCCTGGAAGGAAGGACAACCAGCAAGCTTGCCAGTTCCTGGACCTGGAAAATGCCTAAGTTGCTGTCTACACCCTCCCTTCCTTGAAGCTGGGGAACTATCAATTCAGCCCTGTCTCCGTGCAGCCCACCTGAAGCCCCAGTAGGCAAATGTCTGTCAGTCTTCTCTCTTATTAATGGGGATTCCACCATTTCTCTTGAGCCCCAACTCCAGAATTTAATCAGCAGCAGAGTGCAGGAGTCCTCTACATCAAACCAAACTTCTCCCTTGCTTCAGTCCAAGGCGATTTCGTCTTAGGCTGGAGAGGCAAACCACAGTCACTGTGACAATCAGTCAAGTGCCTGAAGACAGTTAAGCCAGCTTCGGTCATCGCTCATCAGAACGGCCAACCGCAGCGCCAGGGGCCCCTAAGGCCCGCTTTCCGTCATGAGACCGTGGGACGGTAAAGCGGAAAGCGGTTTCGGTTGACAGTCCTACCTGCTTGACGGATGATGGCAGGTCACAGAGATGGGCGTGCAGTGCAGGTCTCTGGACGCCTGGCTCCGCGCTCCTGCCATCAGACCACACTCTTTGTACTCCTGCTCTGTAGGCGCCTGACACAGAGACGCTAGTGGGACTTAGGAACCTCACCCAGCGGGACGCTCTGCGATGGGGCGCTCCGGTTAGTGGAGTCTCTCTCTGAGAAGGCGGAGAAGAGCGGACTTCCCTGGTGGCCCAGTGCGGGGCTCCAGGCTTCGAACACAGGGGCGTGTCCCACCCCTGGTTGGGGAACTAGGATCCCAGAGGCTGCCAAAACCCCAAAACCCAGAAACAAGGGGGAGGAGAGCCCACCCTGTGGTGGTGGAAGAGGTTTGGGGACAAGGCCAGGGCGGAGTCTGTGCAGAGGAAGGTCCTCAGACGGGAGGGGAAGAAGGCAGAGTCCCAGACGCCTGGCCTTGTCGCTCGCAGCCGGGTGGACCCGGGCAGGACCTCTAACTACCGACCCTCACCTGCCTCAGAGGGAAAACGGGGAAGCTTCCTTCACACGGCCTGTTGCACAGAAACATTGTCATTTAATGAGACAAACGCCAAGTACTTCTGTGAAGTGAAAGCCGTTCAGTTGTGTCTGACTCTTTGCGACCCCATGGACTATACAGTCCATGGAATTCTCAGGCCAGAACACTGGAGTAGGTAGCCTTTCCCTTCTCCAGGGGGTCTTCCCAACCCAGGGATCGAACCCAGATCTCCTGCATTGCAGGCAGATCCTTCACCCGCTGAGCCACCAGGGAAGCCCATCTCCAGCGGATCTTCCCGACCCAGGGATTGAACTGGGGTCTCCTGCATTGCAGGTGGATTCTTTACCAGCTGAGGCACAAACTGCCACCGAAACCCAGACCACCACAGAATTCAGGGTATCCCCAGTTACTATTCCTGAAGAAGATGAAAACAATGCAGTAAAGAGAAGGCAGAATAAAGCTAGGGTAATGAAAACAGTGTGATTTCAAAGCAGCAATAAATCAGCAGACTTGGGAAACAGAGCAGTGAGGGGATTTAAGCATGTGATAAAGGAGGAATTTCAAAGCGGGGGGAAAGTGTGGAATATCTGATGAATGCTGCTGAGCAACTGGAGCACTATATGGAAAAAGACAAAATTAATTCCCAGTGGATTAAAGACCTGCAGAAGTACCAGAAGAAAGTATATCCATGAAAACCAAGGGAGGGGTTCCCAGGTGGCTCAACGGCAAAGAATCCGCCTGCCAATGCAGGAGACGTGGGCCCGATCCCTAGTCCGGGAAGATGCCACATGCTGTGGAGCAACTAGGCCCGTGGACCATGCCTTCTGAGCCTGTGCTCTGGAGCCTGGGAGCCAGAACCACTGAAGCCCAGTCACCCTAGAGCTCGTGTTTCACAAGAGAAGTCACTGCATGAAAAGCCTGCGTGGTGAGTAAAGAGGAGCCCCTGCTCGCCACAGCTAGGAAAAAGCCCACGCAGCAAAGAAGACCCAGCAAGCACAAATAAGTAATAAATTTGAAAGAAAAAAAGTGGGGGGAGACTGACATACTTTATTACATATACATTTAAAACTCTGGTATACATTATTAAAAAAAGAATTCAGAGACAAGTAGTAGACTGGGAAAAGATATTTCCAATATATATAAGAAAGGATTAGCACTCATTCTATTTTATAAGGAGTTACAAATCAGATATCAAGATGTATAGAAAATGTGAACACACCATTCTCCAAAGAAAAAAGAGAAGTGGCTAAAACACTTAAAGGAGTAAAAATGTTAGAGAGCAATCAGAAAATAAGTTTTTTTTTTGTTAAAGGCAACTTTCACCCAACTGACTAGGAAAAACCGTATGAAGACTTAGAATATCTAGTATTAGCCAGAGGTAGGGAAGTGGGTACTTTCATACTCCACCACTCTAAATCGACTCGGCATTTTACAAAGCAGTTTGACGATACCAGTCAGTTTTTGATTCAGAAATGACAATTCTAGCGATTGTAGTTTGTGCACAAAAATCATGGAAAAGTGTGTACGCTGCAAACTTTGTAATAGCCCCAGACTGGGAACAGTCTAGATGTAGGTCATAAGGGCGTGGTAAGGTACATTCCGATGCATGTCCGTAATTTGGAGTGTGTTAATGACATCTGCAAGCACAGATATCTCGTGTATCCCGTGTTATTATACCATAAACTGTCTAGAAGGGAACCCAGCCAGCTTTTTACACAGAAGTTCATTCCGGGTGAGTGAGTGGCATGGGCGGGGGATGACTTTAGCTTTTCACTTTATGGGGTCACACAGAGTCAGACGTGACTGAGCGACTTCACCCCTTCATATTATTAGATTTTTTATAATCATACTGATCAGGTAATTATAAAGAACAAAGAAATGGACGGAATCTTGGTACACTCAAGCACAGCAAAAGGGGACACAGGGGTGGGATGGAAGAGACCAGCTCAAGCTAAACGGGCCCCGCAGGGTATGGAAGAGCTCAGACAGACTGTATCGAGACGGCTGCTCAACATCCAGGATGGTTCTCGGTTCCTAAGCGCAAAGCATTTTAAAATGCACGCTTTGATCTGACGGTGGTCAGGAGGTATCTTTAAAGGTCATCACCATGCTTGCTTCATATGTGCATATTAGGAAGGCGTAAGATTAAAATACAAGACAGCTCACTATTTCTCTCGAATGAGAGCAGTATACTTCTTTGGCTTTCATTTAAAAGAAAATGAAATAATAGCTCTCAGGTTGAATTATCTGGATAAGATCATCTGCAATACCCAGGAATGAAGGAAATTGCTGTTTTCCATTCAGAAAGTTAAAAAAAAAAAATCTCAGGCCAAGGCTGGATGCTGTCTGACACTCCCCGCGTGCGTTCACACACTGGTACCGGCACGTGTACCTACCTGCTTGCAGCTCTGCATCCCATGGGAACAGTTCTCCTGAGCATGTCGCCAGAGTGGGCAAAACCTTCCCCATTGCCTCTTCCCACCGCCCCATCACTCCGATGACTTGTCCAGTCAACCACAATCCACAGCTTCCCTCCTTCAGATACGAGTTGCAAAAAAAAATTTCCCCCCAAAGCATTTCTGCTTTAAATCATAAAAAAAGGTTTCCCAAAGTATTTAACTTGTTCCTCACGATAATTGTATCTTACATTTTCCTATCTTAAATGTCTAGCACAGTCACAGCACACGTAGATGCTCAGAAAACAACAGCTAAGTTAGTTATCATCCTCTGGAAAAAGGCCAACTGGAGGCCCGCTAAATGGTCCTTTCAGAGGTTTTCATCTAATCAGGCTGTTACCTCCCTCATCTTAAAAAAAAAAAAAAAAATACAACTAAACTGGTTTGGATAAAAGTATTGCACCAGTTTAACTGTGCTACTGGTCCTTAGTCTTGATAAGTAGACCATGGCCATAAAGGTGCTGCCACTCAGGGAGGCTGGGTAAAGGGTATATGGGAGCCCTGTGCTCTCTTTGTAACTCTTCTATAAATCTAAAAGTATTTCAAATAAAGTTTGAAAAACAGATATTAAGAAATGAGTAAAATCACATGCTCTTGGGTTGGAATAAATAATACTGTTAAAAACACCATACTACCCAAAGCAATAAATAGCTTTGATGCGATTCCTACCAAATCGCCCATAGCATTTTTTACAGAACTTGGACAAGTCATCCTAAAATTTACATGGAACCATAAAAGACCCAAAAGCACCAAAGCAATGCTGAAGAAAATGAACAAAGCTGAAGGCATAAGCCCCTCGGACTCCAGACAATAGTACAAGGCAACAGTAATCAAAGGGGCGTGACATCGGCACAGAGACAGAGCGAAGGCCAGGAGCAGACGCGCACGCCTGCGCTCCGTTAGTCCAGATAAAGGAGGCAAGAGTGGACAGTGGGAAAAGCCTCCTCAGCAAGTGGTGTCTGGAAGGTTGGACAGCGGCACGCAAATCAATAGTTACAGCACACACCCTCAAACCATATTCAGAAATAAACTCAGAATAAATAAAATGGCTTAAAGACTTAAATATAAAACATGACCCTGTAAAACTCCTACAAGAGAACACAGGCAAAGCATTCTCTGACATAGATCGTACCGTTGTTTTCTTAGGCCAGTCTCCCCAAGCAACAGAAATAAAGGCGAAAATAAGCAAATGGGACCAAATCAAACTTACAAGCTTTTGCACAGCAAAGGAAACCAGAAACAAAATGAAAAGATAATCTGTGGAATGAGAGAAAATATCTGCAAATGATGCAATCAACAAGGGCTTAATTTCCAAAATATACAAACAGCTCAGACCAAATGACCAAAAAACAACAACAATCAAAAAATGAGCAGAAGACTCAGCCATTTCTCCAAAGACATACAGGGCCAACAAACACATGAAAAGATGCTCATCATCGCTAATTATTAGAGAAATGCAAATCAAAACAACAACGAGGTACTGTCTCACGCTGGTCAAAACGGCTAAAGTCTACAAATAGTAAATGCTGGAGGTGTGGAGAAAACAGAACCCTCCTCCACTGCTGGTGGGAATGTAAACCGGTGCAGCCGCTGTGGAGAACAGTACAGAGGTTTCTCAAAAAACTAAAACTAGGACTACCATATGACCCAGCAACGCCACTCCTGGGCATATACCCAGAGAAAATCATAATTCAGAAAGATACACGCATCCCAGTGTTCACTGCAGCACTGTTTACAATAGTCAGGACATGGAAACAGCCTGAATGTCCATCAACAGATGAATGGATACAGAAGGTGCCGTGTACACAGAATGGACGATTTCTCATCCACATAAAGAGTAAGCCAGAAAGAGAAAGACAAATATCATAAGCTGTCACTCGTATGTGGAATATAAAATACTACACACACGAACACACTTATGAACAGAGACAGACTCACAAACATAAGATCAAACTTGCGGTTCCAGGCGGGCGGGGCGGAGGGCATGGATGGGGGGTTTGGGCTGAGCAGATACACACATATATAGGATGGATAAACATCAAGGTCCTACTAGACAGTACAGGGAACTGTACTCAGTATCCTGTGATAACCCATAATGGAAAAGAAGGTGAAAGAATATGTAGATGTACAGCCAAATCACTGCTGTACAGTGAAAATAAATGCATTGTAAATCAACTATCAGTTCAGTTCAGTCGCTCAGTCAGGTCCGACTCTTGGCGACCCCATGGGCAATCACTACACGCCAAGCAAATTTTGTGAGTAAAATTTAAAAAAGGAGCACTTTTGACCCTATTTCCCTTTCCAGCTACCATCCTATCTTTTTATTTCCCTTAACAGTAAAATTCTTTGCAATTACAGTCGACACTCACTGTAATTGTATTTCCCTCTTAACATCCCTCTTATCACGACCACTGGTGACCTTCCAGTCACGTCAGTGGCTGCTCATTGGAACCTCGCTCTCCTGTTACTTCAAGCACGATACAGCTGACCAGCCCGTCCTGCCTGAAACACTGTCCTCACGTGGGGCTCCGGCACCACTCTCTTCTCGTCTATTCGAGCACTTTCTGCAGCTCTAGAAGTGCCAAACCTCATCAACCCTCCACAGCTTACTGAGGGCCACTGACTCAGCCCAGGCAGCCCCAAACAAGCTGGACATTGAAGATCTGAGCACAGTGGATGCAAACAATCAAATGTACAAAAAGCCGAGAGTTCACAGGGACACTTAGAAAAACCTCACTGGTCATTTTGGAGGTTGCTTGGACACCAACTCATAACAGGTTAGTTGGTAAACAAAGGGAAAGAATCAAGCGCTGATCCTGCCTTTCCAATTCAGACTCATTTCAGGGCAAAGTCAATGAGGGAAAGTTCTTTTTAGAAGAATCATGGGCAATAAATGCGGCAAGATGATAGAAATGGGCAATTAGTCCTTAATGAAATAGCACACAATGATCAACAGCTACTAAGATAACTTGGGTGAAAGGCTGATAGAGAACTTTATACTGGGGGGAATCAGGCTGACAAAAGCTGAACCCACTGACCAATCTTAAAAACACTGAGAGCAGGACAGACGTTAGGTGTCACCTCAGGATGCAACAGAAATACGTAACACCACTTACGACATGGTCTCCCAAAAGAAAAAAAAAAATCTTGAGTCTGAATCTAAATAAGCTCCAGATCTACTTACCAGTTTATGCGACATACAGAGCATAGAGGCCATGTTCAACCACACCGAGAGGGTACCGCGGGTGGGGTTCACAACGTGGGAAAGTCCGCAGGACCGCCCGGCTTCTTCAACAAGGTGTCTGGGTACATGTGTGGGGAGGGGGGAGGGGACCGTGGATTGAAAGACGCTCAGGAGAGATACCGACTGAATTGCGAGCTGTGGACTTCGCGGCAATGTGGGGAGAACGTAGGGAAAACAGTGCCGGCGCATCTCAGACGACCGTAAGGGGTCGGTGTTACTTGTGCTGCATCATGACAGCTCCATGGTCATCCTGAGGTGATATGGCTGTTACATGCCCGAGAATTTACAGGTATGATTTCTAGGGTTAGCTTCAAAATACCCCTGAAACATTAAAACCCAAGAAGTTGAGGACAGACAAAAACAGACAGTGCATGCTGGTCATCAATGACGTTGGTGATGGATGTGTAAGAGTTGACGCTACTGTCTTCTGTACTTTGGTATATCTGCCATTTGCTTCTCCAGGGCATCTTGGCAACCCAGGGATCAAGCTCATGTCTCCTGCATGGGCGGGGGGGCGGGGCGGAGGAAGGGGGCGGACTCTTTACCGCGGAGGCACCAGGGAAACCCCCGCTAATCCCCGGTGATGCCAGTGTGTGTGCGCGTGTGTGCGGTAGTCGCTCGGCCGTGGCCCACTCCTTGCGACCCCAGGGACAGTAGCTCGCCAGGCTCTGCTGCCCGTGGGATTCCCCAGGCAAGAATACCGAAGCGGGTGGCCACTGCCTTCTCCAGGTGTAACCAATAAATAATTAAAAAACAAAACGAAGGCCAGTTCATCAACTCTGGGAAGGCCCTTTCACCCATGTACGAAGCATCTACCAAGTGCCTATCGCACGCTCAGGAGAGCGCTGAACAAGGCAGAGCCCTCCTCACGGGCAGGCTCCAGGCGGCGGAGGAACCCGGGCCGTCTGCCTCCGACATCCTGAGCAGGAAAGCGGAAGGCGGAGTCACGCCACGCTCCCGCTCCCGCTCTGCCCTGCCGAGCCCTCCCCGGGGACCTTCAGCCTCGGTGGCGCTATTCTGTCTCACATGCGGGCGCAAGTCTGTGCCCAGACGTGGGTAATTACAAACCAGGGCATCGCGCAGGTCACCGGCCCAGCGCGGGGTGGGGCTGAGCCGCGAACCCAGCGGTCGGCTCAGGGCTCCCCAGCTGCCCTTCTCAGCCACCACGCCAGCAGTCCCAAGGCACCCGGGCTGGGCTTCCCCGAGACGGAGCTAGGAGCTCCCAGAGGGATCCTGACGGGCCTGGCGGGCAAGGGCAAACGGATCTCCTTGAGCAGCGGACCAGAAGCACCGTTCCGTGCTCATCGCCAGAAAGGATGGAGTTGGAAGGGGCTGCCATTCAGGCAGTGGTCACAATCTGGCCCCTCAGGGGTTTATAGACAGTGAGCAAGCAGCTGGAGAGTGAACTCAGGCCGGGAGGCCGGGAGGCCGGGCCCTTCCGGGAGGAGGCAAACATTCTCGCCCATGCTTTCCTTAAGCCGTGTGCAGCGATGGATCTCGCCCGAGGACTGGCCTTTCTTTAGGAGCTAAGGATCAGACAGCACAAGGTCTTACTCATGGAAATGCTTTTCTTCGGCTCCACGTTAACGACTGTAATTGTAACGAATCTTGCCTGGGGACCTGTTTCTCAAGACTTGTCCCCCTAATGACACAGCAGCAGTCTGCCTCGCCCAGAGACATTGCCCAAAACCCGTTCTCCCTGGCTGGTCTGGGGCCGGTTATCTCAGGATGTCTGTCTTAGGGGAGGGTCTGGGGGAGCTCTTAGGACCTCGAAGTATTCTTTTTCTCTATTCTCAGCTGTCAGCTGAGAAGTATCCAATGCCCTGCTTAAAACAGTGGGGGTGGGTACTCTTTCTACCCGCTTCTGATGTCCGTGTCAGAAGCTTTATCTTTCACTTCCAATGAACACCTACCCAAGGCTCTCGTGAATGAGACGGCCTTTGGTCCCAGAGGTGTCTTCTCCTCCGGAGACCATGGATCCGGCACCGCAGCTCGCCATAAGCTGTCGCAGGCAGCCTGCCGGGCAGAGCTGGGTGCCCCAGGACGGGCGGCCCTGGTTCTCTGACAACACAGAGCCTGACCCAGGCCGCGCTGCAGACGCCCCAGCACCCCACACTGACACGGAAAGGCCCAGGGCGGCCCCCTGCACAGGCATCTCCTCCGGAGGGCCACCTGGGCCTGGGGCTGAGCGCACTGCCCCCATCCCTGCCCCTCCCGTCTCCAGCTCCTTGGCCTCCTGAGTGCGCAGCCCTCAGGCCCAGCCCGTGGCCTGGACACCCCGGGGCCTCCTGACTCAGGGCTCCAAGGAGCCAGAGCCCCCCGTGCGCCCGCCACTTCCGAACAGTGCTGACCGCTGCCCTGAATGGACTCCGATGTTCCCGTCAGGTTACAAGCCCCCCTTTGCTCCTCAGTTCAGTTCAGTCGCTTAGTCCTGTCCGACTCTTTGCGACTCCATGGACCGCAGCACACCAGGCCTCCCTGTCCATCACCAACTCCTGGAGCTTGGCTCAAACTCATGTCCATTGAGTCCGTGATGCCATCCAACCATCTCATCTTCGGTTGTCCCCTTCTCCTCCCACCTACAATCTTTCCCAGCATCAGGGTCTTTTCAAATGAGTCAGCCCTTTGCATCAGGTGACCAAAGTATTGAAGCTTCAGCTTCAGCATCAGTCCTTCCAATGAATATTCAGGACTGGTTTCCTTTAGAATGGACTGGTTGGATCTTCTTGCAGTCCAAGGGACTCTCAAGAGTCCACTCCAACACCGTAGTTCAAAAGCATCAATTCTTTGGCGCTCAGCTTTCTTTATAGTCCAACTCTCACATCCATACATGACTACTGGAAAAACCATAGCTTTGACTAGACGGATCTTTGTTAGCAAAGTAATATCTCTGCTGTTTAATATGCTATCTAGGTTAGTCATAACTTTTCTTCCAAGGAGTGTCTTTTTATTTCATGGCTGCAGTCGCCATCTGCAGTGATTTTGGAGCCCCCCCAAAATAAAGTCTTTCACTGTTTCCACTGTTTCTCCATCTATTTGTCATGAAGCAATGGGACCAGATGCCATGATCTTAGTTTTCTGAATGTTGAGCTTTAAGCCAACTTTCTCACTCTCCTCTTTCACTTTCATCAAGAGGCTCTTTAGTTCTTCTTCGCTCCTAGTGAAATCAAATCTGGTATTGAAATAGCTGACCAATGACCTCTGCTTAAAACATAACAAAATTCAAAACGTCCTAGTTGAGGCTAGCGTGGTGATGCCAGCCATCACGGGGCCCCACAGATGAATGATGTGTTTACGCCCTGGAGTCCCTGAGACCTGCCCTGGAGAGGAGGAAGGGCCCCCTGCCCTCTCTCCTCAGCTGAGGACTAAACTCTGCATGGTCCCTGCACCTCCCACGCTGGTCTACCTCTCTTCTCAGACCCCATGCACCTCATGAGGTTCTCCAAGAAGCCAGCCGTGGTCCTTGTCACAGAAAGGAGGGCCTGGCCTGAGCCTGGGGACATTTCTCAGATTTTTAAAAATCTACACAAAAATAAGGAGTACAGTCTTCTTTTTAGCAGTTCCACCAGGGAAGCCTCAGACAAGGCTCTCAACTCTCTCCACCCATTCTGGGGACCGCCTCCTGACCCCAGGCTTAGCAAGCACTTAAAATGGTAGCTGCTTTCTTTCAGCCACTCAAAAGCCGTGGTGCCAGGAACAACCCTGGCCAAAGAATGAAATATGAGGCAGAGCAGCAGGACTTGGAATCGGCTCTGCACCCCGCAATCAATCCTGAGCACACTTGTACAGCCCATCAAGCCCAGACACTGAGGGCAGAATCACAGAGAACACAGCACTCATCGTCACCTCGGTCCCGGAAGAGAAGCCACCTCACACGTGGAGCGCTGAGACAGACAGCCAAGACATGGGCCTCAGAAAAGGTTTCATCTGAGGAGAAACTCACAGTCAGGATACATACTTAGGATATTCATTAACAGAAATATGCTGGATGTTCAATACCCTAAAGCAGTTTTCCCAACAGCTTTCTATTTCCAAACCCAACTTTTAACAGTCTCAAGAAACGAGGCTGCAGGCCACAAGAAGGTAAACTAAGACATTCAACAGAAACCATTCCAAATGATCTCACATTTACGTTTATTCAACAAAAGATACATACGTGGCTGTCAAATAATTTAAAGAGCCTGCATTTCACACACAAAACAGTAGTTTCATATGGGTGAAGGATGTGTCTTTTTTCCCTTGAGAGAAAATATGTATTGACCAATTCAAGGTACACCATGAGATAATCAGTTATTCATAAAAGAAAGTCAATGTAATAAAAATCAGTTTAATTAATGAAGTTTTTGCAACAAGTTTATCGTTTAACTGTCAGCTGCTTTTACTTGTTTCTCCAATTGGGCAGAGTCCACAGCCTTAAAAAGAGAGTGGGCAGAGGAAAATCACAGGCCGAACCACAGAGCGCCCTGTGTGTGAGCCTCGCAGGCCTCATCTGCCTCCTTCTCCCGGCCCCGCCTGCCGCTACCACCACTTCTCAAAGCAGATGTGCTCTCTGGGGACGTGGCTGCTCTCCAGCTCCTTGGAGAAGAAGTCTGTCATGGGAGGTGGACCACAAATGTAGAACAAGGTCTCTTTCGAAATGTGATCTCTTATCTCCTTCTGCGTTATTCTTCCTTCTGCCGAAAACACAGAATAGACACCAAGTTGAGCCAGATGCGTCTGTACTGAAAGGAGGAAGCACTGACCACAACTTGGCAACAGAGTTTATTTTCAATAACTGGGCCCAGAGGTTGTGCCCCGAGTCATCCACGCATTGGCTCCTGCGGGCGTCCAGGCCGGATCCCAGCTGACAGCGTGTCTCCAGGCTTCCTGAAGCCACAGCGAGCAACGCGGGCAGCCGGTCACCACACACTCTCCAGACAGGGCTGCGCAGCGTGCTGGTCTTTGGGACAGATTCAAAACTGCCTTCAGCAAAGTAACTAAACTGCTTTGTGAGAAATCCTTCCAGGAGGGGAAACCACGAAAAATTTAAATGACTATTCATGGCAAATGGAACTGATTCAGTCAAAGCTGGAGGATAAATTCTCTGTATGCATGTTACAGCAATGACGCAAAGGTCCCCTAAAAAATGCAGAAAATAAATTTTTAATATAGGCAGCAGGAGATCTGTATATAATAAGTGAACCCAACTAATCTCTCCTTATGTTTCCATAATGAATCATCTCTCAATCCCCCAGGTAGTGACATTCCCAGCCAGCAAATCCCAACAATAAAGCATTTACACTCAACCAACTGGTACATCCACACGGCAATGGCATGGAGACGGTGAAAACACCTTTTGGGGACTCACCCGTGATGTACGGTCTGAGGTCTGCAGTGATTTGTGTCGTCTGTTTTGTAACATGCAAACTGCAGGCAATCTTCTCAGGAAATTCATTCACTAGATCGAGGATATTTTTCTGGAATGTCAAACGTATCTGGTCACACGACAATTTTAAAAAACCAAAACAGATGTGCACCCCCCGGACGCCGAAGCTCCACTGCCAATTCTGCACACGTCCGCTGCTCGGCTCTCCACTTAAGAGAGGCATTGTTTGCAGCCGGGCAGGCCAGAGCAGTCTGAGTGCGGGGGGCTATTTGCCTTTAATTGAAATCTGAATATGCTAACAAGCATATTACTAACTCTCTAGGAGTTTTTGCTTTTTTCTTTTCTCTCAGGCGTGGGCAATTAAGCAGCAGTTTCAGTGACCACAGTTGTGTCTTTTAACTGTTTCTGTTCTTTTGTTCATCCTTGCAGCTGCAAAGCCACCCAGAGCGACAGGCTTCTCCCTCAGAGGGACTTAGTTCCTGCAGATGCAGCTGATGGGGGTTTCACGTATTGAGCTGGGTCACACCTACTCTTGGGGCACCCAGCCCACTCGTAGGCCTCTTGACCCTCTGGGGAGCCCCAGGGGCAGGCTGAATTTTTCTGCTCACCCACCTCCAGACTCAAGCCCGCCAGACCTGCCCTCTTCTGTCACTGCACTGGGAGCCTCCTTAGCACTAGCTTTTTAAATAGTTCTGGGCAGGATAGGATGTGCTGATTAATTCTCTCTTGAACAGGGTTCAGCCTTTCAAGCCTCTGGTTTGAACTGCTGGAGAGAAGAGCGAATGGAGAGAAGAAAGGCCCGTGCCACAAGCCTGCTCACGCCCAGCTAAACGAGACGCACACTGCTCCCCACCTTGAACAGGAGCTCGCTGGTGTCTTTCGCGCTGTACAGCAGTCTGACTGTCCCCATCTCATACCCCTGTCCCTTGCTTGCCCGCTCTCTGAGGAGGTCGGCCGCGTGCCGCAGGATGGAAAGCAGGGGGTTAATCCCAACACCTCCCGCGATCAACACGAGGTTTCTGGAGGCGTCCGTGGGCTGCGGGTCGAAGAAGAACTCCCCCCCGACTCTCACAGCCACCTCAGAGTCCAGGGTGCACTGCGGGGGACAGAGAAGAGACGTCAGTCCTCTGTGGCAAAGGCCTTACACCAAATGCTCGTCCGTAGTAAGGCTGAGTGTCCGCCCCCGGGGTGTCTATCAGTTTCTAGGCCCATCTTCACTCACTCACAGTGGCTGTAGGGCCATGAACTGATTCCACTCGCCCATCACCCAGGCTGTTGCGCGTCCACCTTCGTGACGCAGGTGGCACAGCTACACTGGATGGAGACAAGGAGGCCTGCCTCAGGGACTCTGCCACATGCTGACTTTCTGGGTGATGAACTAGCTGGCTTGTGCAGAGGCCCTGGGCCCAGGGGACAGCCTGGAAGCAGGAGGTGAGGACCACTCCCACCCCTGCAGGCAAAGGGGCTACGCCGGGTAAGGACACTTACACCAGGGTGACCATCAGAGCTGCACACGCTGGCTCTCCAGGGGGACCACGCTGCCCCAACGGGGGCATTCTGGAGGGTGTAACCGTGATCTGAGGAACCCAGCTGGCATTTAGAGGGCGGTGCCCGAGATGCAGGATGTGAACTCGGGTGTCCCAAAGCTGCTCCTACTAAGCAAACGGCTAAACCTGCAGGAGATCCGTGGGCCAGTTTCTGCGGGTAGTTTGATGCCAGCCATCTGGGGGGCATTTACACCACAGCAATCAGCAGATACAACAAATGAGGACTTTTTAAAGTCAGAGAGCTGGTCTGACAGCACACTGTGATCTGTAACGCACACAGGCTACCCTGCATGATGTCTTTCTGAACGATCTTCAGGACGTTCATGGAGGTGAAACCAGTTCGCAAGGATCTGAGACTAGACCCTAACTCATTTCATAAAAAAAACCTGAAAGGAGTATTTGCACGGATCTAATGTCACCTGAATCTTCCAGAATGTTACTGCCATGTAGACTGTACGGTACTGTGTCCAAAACTTTACCAAGCATGTTCACTGTTCTAGAAAACCGGATCCGAGGGTGCAGCACGCATGGGTGGTCCTGGCGACAGCTGTGCACCATCTGCATTTGCAGACGTGTATTCACATGCGGAGATCCTACGCCTAGGAGCAGGAGCCTGACTGACTGCTTCAGCCTACCTTCTAGTTTCCTGGGCTTCCCTGGTGGCTCAGCTGGTAAAGAATCCCCCTGCAATGCAGGAGACCTGGGTTCAATCCCTGGGTTGGGAAGATCCCCTGGAGAAGGGAAAGGCTGCCCACTCCAGTATTCTGGCCTGGAGAATCCCATGGAGTGTATAGTCCATGGGGTCGCAAAGAGTCAGACATGACTGAGTGACTTTCACATCACTCACCATTTTTATGCTGAAGCACAGTCTGATTATGGATCACTTTCCTTTGCTTCTCCTTTGTATTATACTTTATACTATAGACAGCATATTAAAAGACAGAGAGATTACTTTGCCAACAAAGGTCTGTCTAGTCAAGGCTATGGTTTTTCCAGTGGTCATGTATAGATGTGAGATTTGGACTGTGAAGAAAGCTGAGCGCCGAAGAATTGATGCTTTTGAACTATGGTGTTGGAGGAGACTCCTGAGAGTCCCTTGGACTGCAAGGAGATCCAACCAGTCCATCCTAAAGGAGATCAATCCTGGGTGTTCACTGGAAGGACTGATGTTGAAGCTGAAGCTCCAATAGTTTGGCCACCTGATGCAAAGAGCTGACTCATCTGAAAAGACTGAAGAAAGATTGAAGGTGGGAGGAGAAGGGGACGCCAGAGGATGAGATGGTTGGATGGCATCACCAACTTGATGGACATGGGTTTGGGTGGACTCTGGGAGTTGGTGATGGACAGGGAGGCCTGGCGTGCTGTGGTTCATGGGGTTGCAAAGAGTCGGACACGACTGGCCCACTGAACTGATGATGTGGTTTTTTTTTTTTTTTAATATACCTGATTACATGAACTCTGAATTTCATTTTGGAAATGGAAGGGGGCACTGGATCTGGCAGTGTTGAGAACCCCTAGTTTGGAGAAAAACACGTTGATCTAGGGGTCAGAAGGCTGAATCTTATTCAGAGCCCCTAGGAATCAGCAAGCCCGTGTGCTCCTCAGAGCCTCTGCTGCCACACCTGGAAAATGGGCTCCCACCCCCATCCTGCTCACTGCCCCTGGGGTGTGGTGGGCATCGCATGACACTGTGGGGAGGCCCCTGGCAGCAAGTGCCACATGGAGGGTGTTCTGGTCATGTGGCTATAACAGAAGAAAAGACGCAGAGGCGCCTGCCTCCTCCTTTCCTGTCACCAAAGGAATCAAGAATCCTATATCAGGGGCATTCCTGATCAAATCAACTGAGTGGACTCCCTCCTAAGGATTCTGAAGGCCAACGCTGAGCACTCACCCAGCACCCTGCTTGACAAGTATGCAGTAAGTACTTTTTGATATGAATTTAATTTGGGGCTCTATCACTCAAAGAGTTAAAATTTAGAAATCTAAGAAAAAATGAAACTTCTTTGAATTCACAAATAATTTGGTCAAGAGCTGCTAAATGAATGGAAATCCTCTCTCTGAGTGGGGGGTGGGGGGTGGGAGTGGTAACTGAACTTAACTATTCTTAACTATTAAACCTAGATAGCATATTAAAAAGCAGAGATATTACTTTGCCAACAAAGGTCCGTCTAGTCAAGGCTATGGTTTTTCCAGTGGTCATGTATGGATGTGAGAGTTGGACTGTGAAGAAAGCTGAGTGCCGAAGAATTGATGCTTTTGAACTGTGGTGTTGGAGGAGACTCTTGAGAGTCCTTTGGACTGCAAGGAGATCCAACCAGTCCATCCTAAAGGAGATCAGTCCTGAGTGTTCATTGGAAGGACTGATGCTGAAGCTCAAACCCCAATACTTTGGCCACCTCATGCGAAGAGTTGACTCATTGGAAAAGACCCTGATGCCGGGAGGGATTGGGGGCAGGAGGAGAAGGGGACAAGAGAGGATGAGATGGCTGGATGGCATCACCGACTCGATGGACATGAGTTTGAGTGAACTCTGGGAGTTGGTGATGGACAGGGAGGCCTGGCGTGCTGCAATTCATGGGGTTGCAAAGTCGGACACAATTGAGCGACTGAACCGAACTGAACTATTTTAAATACATAGGAGATTTTTACATGAAGGATGGTATATGAGTTTTCATTTTTGACATAAGAAATTAGCAGCAAGGGCACATTCCATTAGGAATAACTAAAACCCAGGAACTGCAACACTGGCTACCAGGTGCTTTTAAAATGCTCCTTCCCTACAAGTCTCGAAAACAGAAATCTGCAGAGGCTTGACCTAATGACAACAGTGGAGTTCATCCCTGTCTAACCCCCTCCCCTTCTTGCTTGCCTATATATTTCTCTCTTTATCTGTAAAAATCGAAGAGTAAAAGAGGCTAAGAAATGGGAGAGAAGACATTTTATCCAATGGTCACCTTCAGCGTGTTTAGTGATGACAACAAGCAAAGCCTTTAGGTTATTGTTTTTAGAAACCAGAGTATTTTCAACTCTAAAGTTGGCAAGAAAATGTGCCCCAGGGAAAGATAATACTCAAGAAGCCTGTTGTCTCTTTAGTGACAAGATGATCTTCAGGAGATCTATCTCCTAATTTGCTAGCATCTGCAAAGAATCAAAAGCCATCTTTGTCTTTTGTTGATCAATAAAAACCGCCAGGGTAGCAGGAACACGAGGCTTAAAAGTACTGTCGAGTATAAAACACAAGCACGTAAAGGGACATTACCTCCAATTACACAGCAATGTATCTAATTTGGGTATAGATTTTCTACTTGTGAAATAAACAACTTTTTCACAGCAACTGGAGCCCAGCACACAATAGCTGTCTAGAACCCTTTACCCTGCCAGGAGCTTGAGCCAAAGTAGATACAATAAAGGAAAACGTTTATGGCGCTTTATTCCACGTCCCAGCAGAGCAGCCTGCTGCCACCCAGACACTCACGTGCCACTATTGTCCACTCTGATAGCTTAATAAAGACAAATCCTCAGGAGGAAAACAGCCACGTGAGAACAGTTCCAAGAAAAACCTGACTTCATAAAGGCTGCCTGCAACTCCCACTGGGCAGAGTGGAGCAGGCACCACGATTAGGATGTGCATTCAAGCAATGCCACTCGGAGATTTTCTACAGCCTCTTAGAATAAATTCCTTCATTGAAACATCAATGAGCCATGAAACCAAACAGGGAGCTATGGACCAGGACCAGGTCCAGGTCACGTGGGTGGCCGACGGCCGGAGGCAGCGCGTGGCACTGCGGGCCGGGGTGGCTGAGCTCCTTTTATCAGAGCTCGGGGCACAGGGCGCCCCTGCCACTCCCGCCCCCAGGGCGTGTGTTATCAGTTCAGGATACATTCTGGAGATAGAAGTAGGGGAAAATCCACAGAGAATCTAAAAAGGAACGAGGTAGCCGAGACCACACCAAATGAAGGACACAGAAGGTTGCAGGGAACACATGTGACAAGAGGCACTTCCCATGGAAACGCTGAGGCAAGCAGCTGGAGACGTGCCTAAACTGACACAGTGTGCGTGTAAGCCTAAGAGTATGTTTTTATGCTGCTGTAGGTTTAGAGATCTTTTAGTTTTTAAAATTATCTTCCAGTAACAGTTTTGTTTTTCTTTTTGTTACAGTTTGATGAATTTTAACACAAACATAGAGAAGTGCAACTACCACCAAAACCAAGATACTGAACAGTCCCGCTAGCACCCCCAAACTCCACTTTGCCATCTATCCCTTTCTGCTCCCACCCTTCCCCGCTCTACCCCATCAAGCACTGGTCTGTTTTTATTGCTGTGTTTCTGTCTTCCAGACTGTAGCACAAATGAGACTGGCTTCTTTCACGCAACACAGCACCCCTGAGAGTCACCTACGTTGGATTGTGCGTCAGCAGCCGATCTGTTTTTACTGCTGAATAACAAATACAGGCAGACCTGGGAAACACTGCAGATCCGGCTCCAGACCACTGCCATGAAGCACCGAAATCAAGAGTGCCTGCTTGTGCACGTTCAGTCATGTCGCACTCCTTGCGACCCCATGCACTGTAGCCCGCCAGGCTCCCCTGTCCATGGAATTTTCCCAGCGAGAATACTGGAGTGGGTTACCATTCCCGTCTCCACGGGATCTTCCTGACTCAGGGATCAAAGCTGCTTCCCCTGCACTGGCAGCAGGTTCTGTATCACTGGGCCACGTGCTGGAGCACAGCTACTGCTCGCTTTCCCAGTGAGTATAAGTTATGCTTACACTATACTTCAGTCTTTGAAGTGTGCAATAGCATTATGTCTTAAAAAAATGCACATACCTTAATTGAAAAATACTTTATACTATTAACACTAAGCTACAGCAATCAAAACAGTTTTGTACTGGCATAGACAGACAGATCAAAGGAAAAGGTCAGTAAGCCCCGAAATAAATCCACACTTATAGCCAATTAATCGATGACAGAGGAGGCAAAAATGCACAGTGGAGAAAGGACAGTCTCTTGACTAAAGTGGTGCTGGCAAAACTGGACAGCTGTATGTAAAATAATGAAATAAGAATGTTCTCTAACACCGTCCAGAAAAATAAAACCTCAAAATGGATTAAATACCTAAATGTTAAGACCAGATACTATAAAACTAGAGGAAAATATAGGCTACTCTCCGACAGAAATCAGAGCAATATTTTCTTGGATCTATCTCCTAGAGTAATGGAAACAAAAAAACAAAAATAAAAGAATGGGACCTAATTAAACGCTTTCCTTTGCATAGCAAAGGAAAACATAAACAAAAAGACTACAGGAAAATATTTGCAAATGCTGCTACCAACAAGGGTTAATTTCCAAAATATACAAACAGCTCATACAGCTTAATATAAAAAGGCAAAAAAAAATTAAAACATGGGCAGAAGACCTAAACAGACATTTCTCCAAAGAAGACACACAAATGGCCAACAGGCACATGAAAAGATGCTCCATATCACTAATTACTGGAGAAATGCAAATCAAAAAACTACAATGAGGAACCAAAAAACTACAATGAGGAACCACCGCACCTCACTCCTGTCAGAATGACCATCATCACAAAGTCTACAAATAAGAAATACTAAGAGGGTGTTGGTAGGAATATAAACTGATACAGCCACTATGGAGAACAGTATGGAAGGTCCTTAAAAACTAAGACTAGAGCTCCCATTTGACCCTGCAATCCCAGTCCTGGGCATATCTAGAGAAAACTAATTTGGAAAGATACAGGCACCACTATGTTCACAGCAGCAGTATTCAGTCGCCAAGACACGGGAACAACCTAGCTGTCCATCAACAGATGAATGGATAAAGAAAAGCCACCACACAAATGCAACGGGCTAGTAGTAGTAGTAGTGCAGTTGCTCAGTCGTGTCCGACTCTTTGCGACCCCATGAACCACAGCACGCCAGGCCTCCCTGTCCATCACCAACTCCTGGAGTTCACTTAGACTCACGTCCATCGAGTCAGTGATGCCATCCAGCCATCTCATCCTCTGTCGTCCGTCCCCTTCTCCTCCTGCCCCTATTCCCTCCCAGCATCAGAGTCTTTTCCAATGAGTCAACACTTCGCATGAGGTGGCCAAAATACTGGAGTTTCAGCTTTAACATCATTCCCTCCAAAGAAATCCCAGGGCTGATCTTCAGAATGGACTGGTTGGATCTCCTTGCAGTCCAAGGGACTCTCAAGAGTCTTCTCCAACACCACAGTTCAAAAGCATCAATTCTTCAGCGCTCAGCCTTCTTCACAGTCCAACTCTCACATCCATACATGACCACAGGAAAAACCATAGCCTTGACTAGATGAACCTTTGTTGGCAAAGTAATGTCTTTGCTTTTCAATATGCTGTCTAGGTTGGTCATAACTTCCCTTCCAAGGAGTAAGCGTCTTTTAATTTCATGGCTGCAGTCACCCTCTGCAGTGATTCTGGAGCCCAAAACATAAAGTCTGACACTGTTTCCACTGTTTCCCCATCTATTTCCAATGAAGTGATGGGACCAGATGCCATGATCTTCGTTTTCTGAATGTTGAGCTTTAAGCCAACTTTTTCACTCTCCTCTTTCACTTTCATCAAGAGGCTTTTTAGTTCCTCTTCACTTTCTGCCATAAGGGTGGTATCACCTGCATATCCGAGGTTATTGATATTTCTCCCGGCAATCTTGATTCCAGCTTGTGCTTCTTCCAGCCCAGCGTTTCTCATGATGTACTCTGCATAGAAGTTAAATAAGCAGGGTGACAATATACAGCCTTGACGTACTCCTTTTCCTATTTGGAACCAGTCTGTTCCATGTCCAGTTCTAACTGTTGCTTCCTGACCTGCATACAGATTTCTCAAGAGGCAGGTCAGGTGGTCTGGTATGCCCATCTCTTTCAAAATTTTCCACAGTTTATTGTGATCCACACAGTCAAAGGCTTTGGCACAGTCAATAAAGCAGAAATAGATGTTTTTTTGGAACTCTCTTGCTTTTTCGATGATCCAGCGGATGTTGGCAATTTGATCTCTGGCTCCTTTGCCTTTTCTAAAATCAGCTTGAACATCAGGAAGTTCATGGTTCACGTATTGCTAAAGCCTGGCTTGGAGAATTTTGAGCATTACTTTACTAGCGTGTGAGATGAGTGCAATTGTGCGGTAGTTTGAGCATTCTTTGGCATTGCCTTTCTTTGGGATTGGAATGAAAACTGACCTTTTCCAGTCCTGTGGCCACTGCTCAGTTTTCCAAATTTGCTGGCATATTGAGTGTAGCACTTTCACAGCATCATCTTTCAGGATTTGGAATAGCTCAACTGGAATTCCATCACCTCCACTAGCTTTGTTTGTAGCGATGCTTTCTAAGGCCCACTTGACTTCACATTCCAGGATGTCTGGCTCTAGGTCAGTGATCAATCACATCATCGTAATTATCTGGGTCGTGAAGATCTTTTTTGTACAGTATTCCTGCCACCTCTTCTTAATATCTTCTGCTTCTGTTAGGTCCATACCATTTCTGTCCTTTATCGAGCCCATCTTTGCATGAAATGTTCCGTTGGTATCTCTAATTTTCTTGAAGAGATCTCTAGTCTTTCCCATTCTGTTGTTTTCCTCTATTTCTTTGCATTGATCGCTGAGGAAGGCTTTCTTATCTCTTCTTGCTATTCTTTGGAACTCTGCATTCAGATGCTTATATCTTTCCTTTTCTCCTCAGCCACAAAAAAGAATGAAATAATGCCACGTGAAGCTACATGGATGGACCTGGAGATCGTCATATTAAGCGAAGTAAGTCAGAGAGAGAAACACAAATATCATATATCACATATGAAGTCTAAAAGATGATACAAAAAATGTATTTACAAAACATTTCTGTGAGAAACAGACTCACAGACATACAAAACAAACTTATGGTTACCAAAGGGGAAAGCAGGGGAGAGAGAAATGCAGAGTGTGGGATTACATCCATGCGCTACTACAATTAAGACAGTAAACAACAAGGACCCACTGCACAGCAGAGAACTGCATTCAGTGCCTGTAAGCGCCTAGAAGAGAAAGGGGTCTGAGAAAGAACGCACATGCACTTGTGAACAGCTGAGTCACTGCTGTGCATCTGAAACTAATACAATGTTGTAAATTACACTAATAAAAAAATTGCTTCATAGAAAACCTTTATTGCTTAAAAAAAAATGCCAACAAACATCTAACAGCGCAGGGTTGCCACAAATTCAATTATCAGTTCAGTTCAGTCGCTCAGTTGTGTCTGACTCTCTGCAACCCCATGAATCGCAGCATGCCAGGCCTCCCTGCCCATCGCCAACTCCCGGAGTCCATCCAAACTCATGTCCATTGAGTCAGTGATGCCATCCAGCCGCCTCATCCTCTGGCGTCCCCAAGAACACAATTGCCCATAATGTGTAGTAAAGTGGAACACAGCACAGCAAGGTCTGCCTGGGTGCTGTCTGAATGCATCGCAGCTCCTTCACCCATTCGCCTGCTGAGGGACGTTTGCATTGTTTCCAGGCTTTGAGGACTATGAATAGAACCCCTATGAAGATTCACGTTCAGATTTCTGTATGAACAATTCTTTTGTTTCTCTAGAATGAATACCCAGGAATCACACCACTAGGTATTCCGTCAAGTGTGTGTTGGTTTCACATGAAACTGCAGAAGTGTTTTCCAGGACAGCTGTAGCCCTTGCACTCCCGCTGACACTACAAGCAACATGAGAGTTCCAGTTGCTCCACGTCACTGGCATCACTTGCCATGGTCGACACTTTAAATCTCAGACATTCTAACAGGTCTGCAGACGTAGCCCACTAGGTATGGTTTTAACCTGCATTTCCCTAATGATGAATGATGTGGACTGTCATTTCACTGCTTACTTGTCATTCTAATATCCTTTTTAGGCAAGTGTTCAATCCTTTGTCCATTTAAAAATTAGGTTTGTTTTCTTTTTGCTGCCTTTTGAGTTCTTTATACATTCTGGATACAAGTCCTTTGTTGGATATCTAATTTGCAAGTGCTTTCTCCTAGGCTGTGGCTTGTTTTTTTAACTTCTGTTAATAGTGTATTTTGCAGAAAAAAAAGGTTTAGTTTTGATTAAATTCGATATATAAATCTTTCCTTTTATGGATCTTGCTTTCTGTGTCATGTCTAAAAACTATCTGCCTGCCCTGCTGTTCAGAATATTTCCTATGTCTTCTAAAACCTTATAGTTTTACATTTTAGACATTATACCTACAACATATTTTAATTTTGAATATAAAGTGTGAGATCTAGGTCAGGGTTCTGTTTTATTTTTGCATATGGACAGACAACTACTCAGCACTGTTTGCTGAAAACGTCACTGCTTCTCCGTTGACTTTCTTTAGCACCTTTGTCAAAGTTCAAAAGGTTGTATGTGTCAGTCTATTTCTGAACGCTTTAATTTGTCCCTTTGATCTGTATGCCTACTCCTTCACCAATACTACACTGTATTGATTATTGTAGCCTTATTTTAATCTTGAATTTGAGCAATATGATTCCTCACACTTTAGGCTTCTTTTTCAAAACTGCTTTTGCCATCTTAGTTTCTCATCCATATACATTTCAAAATCAGTTTGTCTTATCTACAATATTTGCAATCAGCACACTCTGTTTTGTGATCCCAGGTGGCCCATGGTAAAGAATCCTCCTGCTAATGCAGGATATCCAGGTTCAGTCCCTGGGTCAGGAACATCCCCTGGAGGTGGAAATGGCAAACTACTCCAGTACTCTTGCCTAGAAAATCCCATGGACGGGGAGCCTGGTGGGTGGGCTACAGTCCATAGAGTCGCACAGAGTCAGACAAGATTTAAGGACTAAGCAGGCACGCACCCATTCTCCTTTCTGGTAAAGAGGAGAAGAAAGTGCCTGGGATGGGATGGAGATTGTTGGTAAGTAAAGAAGGCACAGTCTAGTAATGAAGGGGATGGCAGTAAAAAAAAAAAAAAAGACAAGGATCAGAAATCAAGAAGACAAATCTTTTCTGAGCTCACTCTTTGTTATCAGAATTCTAGTAGCTAGTGAGGAGCAGCATAGGGCTGTGCTGAGTCCCACAGTGAACCATGAGTCATTAGCGGCAAATGTGGACTCCGTCTCAGACTCAAGAGTGAAGAGCTTTCCAGAGACTGAAATAGAGAGGCAACCGCCCCACGGGTTTAGCAGTGCTCAGGTCTGGGCAGGAAAAGTATGTGATCTGAGACTGTTTCCCCCCCACATAATGAGAGAACAGTAGCTTAGTTCCCTTCATTTAGGATAGTGAGGATGAAATAATCTGATTAATAGAATTACCACTGACAAGACACCCAGAGAGCCAATTTTCAAAAACTCACGTATAAAGTAAAATGCCTTAATTCTGTAGTAGGATTCACCTGAGTACTGTCTGCTGACCCAGAAGGGATCTCCCGGCCCCAGGGCACCCTTGCATCACCCTTAGTGCGTCAGAATGATTCTGCTTCCTGGGGACCTCCTTGGTGGCCCCGGTTTAAGACCCCACCTTCCACTGCGTGCGGTGCAGGTTCTGTCCCTGGTTGGGGAGCTAGGACCCCACAAGCCACGTGGCACAGCCAAAAAGTAAAAAATAAACAAACATGCTGCTCCTATACCCCTTCTGGGATCTGAATTCTGGACGGAAGGCAGCTCTCTGTGGGCGTGTGCCCTGTGCACCCAAGCCTAGGTTCCTTACATGGATTAAGTGAGCTGAATTTTGTGAGAGACAGAGAGCCCAGGTCTCCAAGTTTAAACAGAGGTTTGCTCACCTGATTGTGGATCCAGAGAGCAGGAGGGTGGTTTGCAAATTTCACTGCCAGTTCTATCATTCTCTCCTGTTCCAGCAGCCTAGGGCTGGAGCATATTGAGAACCCACCAACCACAGAGACTCCTGGGATAAAAAAGTCAACCCTAAAAGGAAAGGCAAATAAATTGACTACTGTTAATGCAATTTTTAAAGTGCAAGGTAAATACAAACTTTTGGCTAGAATGACTAAGAAAAAAGGAGAAAAAATATAATTACTAAAATCAAGAATGAAAGATGGGACATTATCACCAACTTCACCAAAAAAAAATTTTTTTTAAATTATAAAGGAATTCTATGAATAACTGTAAGACACAAAACTGGCTAACTCAGATGAAATGGATGCATTCCTAGAAAAACATGAACTACCAAACTGGACTCTAGAAGAATCAGAAAATCTGAACAGATCCATAATAAATGGACTGAATTAGTATAATTTAAAAATTTCTCACAAGGGTAAGTCCAGACGGCAGCAGAGGTTAACTCTGAAGAAGCTGAAGAAACATCTGAAGAAGAATTAATGCTTATCTTTCACACATACTTCCCCCCAAAACAGAAAAAAACACTTTCCACTTCACTCTACCATGTCAGTATTATTCTAATACTAAAGCCAGACAAAGATACCACTAAACTACAGATCAACATCCCTTATGAATACAGATGCAAAATTCTCAGGAATATTGATTCAACATATGAAAATCATCAATGAATTAAACCACTTAACACAATAAAGGACAAAATCCATGTGATCATCTCAACAGATGCAAAAATGGCATCTGACAAAATCCAACACCCTTACATAATAAATATACTCAACAAACCAGGAATAAATGGTAATTTCCTCAGCCTGATAAAGACAACTACAAAATATCTAATCATCAGATCAGATCAGATCAGTCGCTCAGTCGTGTCCGACTCCTTGCGACCCCATGAACCACAGCACGCCAGGCCTCCCTGTCCATCACCACCTCCAGGAGGTCACTGAGACTCACGTCCATCGAGTCAGTGATGCCATCCAGCCATCTCATCCTCTGTCATCCCCTTCTCCTCCTGCCCCCAATCCCTCCCAGCATCAGAGTCTTTTCCAATGAGTCAACTCTTCACAAGAGATGGCCAAAGTACTGGAGTTTCAGCTTTAACATCATTCCTTCCAAAGAAATCCCAGGGCTGATGTCCTTCAGAATGGACTGGTTGGATCTCCTTGCAGTCCAAGGGACTCTCAAGAGTCTTCTCCAACACCACAGTTCAAAAGCATCAATTCTTCAGCGCTCAGCCTTCTTCACAGTCCAACTCTCACATCCATACATGACCACAGGAAAAACCATAGCCTTGACTAGACGAACCTTTGTTGGCAAAGTAATGTCTCTGCTTTTGAATATGCTGTCTAGGTTGATCATAACTTGCCTTCCAAGGAGTAAGCGTCTTTTAATTTCACGGCTGCAGTCACCATCTGCAGTGATTTTGGAGCCCAGAAAAAACAAAATCTGACACTGTTTCCACTGTTTCCCTATCCATTCCCCATGAAGTGGTGGGACCGGATGCCATGATCTTCGTTTTCTGAATGTTGAGCTTTAAGCCAACTCTTTCACTCTCTACTTTCATCAAGAGGCTTTTTAGTTCCTCTTCACTTTCTGCCATAAGGGTGGTGTCACCTGCATATCTGAGGTTATTGATATTTCTCCCGGCAATCTTGATTCCAGCTTGTGTTTCTTCCAGTCCAGCATTTCTCATGATGTACTCTGCTGCTGCTAAGCCGCTAAGTCACTTAAGTTGTGTCTGACTCTATGTGACCCCATAGACGGCATATGTTAAATAAACAGGGTGACAATATACAGCCTTGACGAACTCCTTTTCCTATTTGGAACCAGTCTGTTGTTCCATGTCCAGTTCTAGCTGTTGCTTCCTGACCTGCATACAAATTTCTCAAGAGGCAGATCAGGTGGTCTGGTATTCCCATCTCTTTCAGAATTTTCCACCGTTTATTGTGATCCACACAGTCAAAGGCTTTGGCATAGTCAATAAAGCAGAAATAGATGTTTTTCTGGAACTCTCTTGCTTTTTCGATGATCCAGCGGATGTTGGCAATTTGATCTCTGGCTCCTTTGCCTTTTCTAAAATCAGCTTGAACATCAGGAAGTTCACGGTTCACATATTGCTGAATGGCTTGGAGAATTTTGAGCATTACTTTACTAGCATGTGAGATGAGTGCAATTGTGCGGTAGTTTGAGCATTCTTTGGCATTGCCTTTCTTTGGGATTGGAATGAAAACTGACCTTTTCCAGTCCTGTGGCCAATGCTGAGTTTTCCAAATTTGCTGGCATATTGAGTGTAGCACTTTCACAGCATCATCTTTCAGGATTTGGAATAGCTCAACTGGAATTCCATCACCTCCACTAGCTTTGTTCGTAGTGATGCTTTCTAAGGCCCCCTTGACTTCACATTCCAGGATGTCTGGCTCTAGGTCAGTGATCACACTATCGTGATTATCTGGGTCATGAAGATCTTTTTTGCACAGTTCTTCTGTGTATTCCTGCCACCTCTTCTTAATATCTTCTGCTTCTGTTAGGTCCATACCATTTCTGTCCTTTATCGAGCCCATCTTTGTATGAAATGTTCCTTTGGTATCTCTGATTTTCTTGAAGAGATCCCTAGTCTTTCCCATTCTGTTGTTTTCCTCTATTTCTTTGCATTGATCGCTGAGGAAGGCTTTCTTATCTCTTCTTGCTATTCTTTGGAACTCTGCATTCAGATATTTATATCTTTCCTTTTCTCCTTTGCTTTTTGCTTCTCTTCTTTTCACAGCTATTTGTAAGGCCTCCCCAGACAGCCATTTTGCTTTTTTGCATTTCTTTTCCATAGGAATGGTCTTGATCCCTGTCTCCTGTACAATGTCACGAACCTCCTTCCATAGTTCATCAGGCACTCTATCTATCAGATCTAGGCCCTTAAATCTATTTCTCACTTCCACTGTATAATCATAAGGGATTTGATTTAGGTCATACCTGAATGGTCTAGTGGTTTTCCCTACTTTCTTCAATTTCAGTCTGAATTTGGCAATAAGGAGTTCATGGTCTGAGCCACAGTCAGCTCCTGGTCTTGTTTTTGCTGACTGTATAGAGCTTCTCCATCTTTGGCTGCAAAGAATATAATCAATCTGATTTTGGTGTTGACCATCTGGTGATGTCCATGTACAGAGTCTTCTCTTGTGTTGTTGGAAGAGGGTGTTTCTTATGACCAGTGCATTTTCTTCGCTAAACTCTATCAGTCTTTGCCCTGCTTCATTCTGTATTCCAAAGCCAAATTTACCTGTTACTCCAGGTGTTTCTTGACTTCCTACTTTTGCATTCCAGTCCCCTATAATGAAAAGGACATCTTTTTTGGGTGTTAGTTCTAAAAGGTCTTGCAGGTCTTCATAGAACCATTCAACTTCAGCTTCTTCAGCGTTACTGGTTGGAGCATAGACTTGGGTTACTGTGATATTGAAAGGTTTGCCTTGGAAACGAACAGAGATCATTCTGTCGTTTTTGAGATTGCATCCAAGTACTGCATTTTGTTGTACTCTTTTGTTGACCATGATGGCCACTCCATTTCTTCCCTGAAAGGCTGAAAATTCCCCACCTGAGAAGAGAAACAAGGCAAAGATGTCTGCTCTGACCAATTCTACTCAACTCTGTACCAGACATTCTAGCCAAGGCAATTAAGCAAGAAAATGAAATAAGAGGCATCCAGATTGAAGAGAAAGAAGTTGCAGATGACATAACATTATATATAGAAAATCCTAATGAATTTACTATAAATACAGGAGAACTAATAAACAACTTCAAATAAAGTTGCAGAATATAAAATTAATAATAAAAACCAACTGTATTTCTACCCACTAGCAATGAACAATCTAAATGTGAAATTAAGAAAAAGTCCTATTTATAATAAAGTAATAAAATAATTGGGAATAAACTTCACAAAAGAAGTGTAAGACTTATACACTAAAAACTACATTACTGAAAAAAAATCAAAGAGATCTAAATAAACAGAAAGAAGATCTAAATAAACAGAAAGGCTTCTTATATTCATGGACTGGAAGACTTAATATTAAGATGGCAATAGTTCCCAAATTGATCTACAGATTTACTACAATACTTATCAAACCCTAGCTGGTCTCTTTGATAAGTTGATCATAAAACTGATATGAAATTCAAGGAGCCTAGAATCATCAGAATAATCTTTAAAAAGAAGAATAAATTTGGAGGATCCACACCTTCTGATTTCAAAATTGCTTTAAATCACAGTAATGATGACACTGTGGTACTGGTGTTGGGACAGGCAGGTGTCAATGGCAAAAGGCTGAGAATCAAAACATAAACTTCGTTTTACGGTCAACTGATTTTCAACAAGACTACCAGCACAATTTAATGCAAAAGAAGAGTCTTTTCAGTAAGTGGTGATGGTTTTAGAATGATCTATAAAGGAAACAGACTCTGAAAAAGAATAAACACACACACGCATATGACTGAATCACTTTGCTGTACACCAGAAACTAATACAACACTGAAAACCAACTATACTTCAATTAAAGAAAAAAGTGCTAGGACAAGTGAATAGTAACTGGAAAAGAATAAGGGTGGACCCCGACCTCGTACCATATACAAACATTAACTCTGGTTAGATCACAGACCTAAATATAAACAGTAAAGTTACAAACTCAGACTTACACAGGAGTAAGTCTTCATGGCCAGCTACTTAGAAATGACACTAAAACACAAAGGTCACAGAAAAACTGGAGAAACTAGACTGCGTAAGATGAAAAATTTTATGCCACACACTTATGTGTCGTACACACCATCCAGACAGTTAAAAGATGACCCTTGGAATGGGAGAAAATATTTTTGAATCATGTATCTAACCAGTAATTTGTATACAGAATATAGTAATAAAAAGAAAATTCAAAACATGGGTAAAGGGGGCTTCCCTGGTGGCTCTGTGGAAAAGGACCTGGTCTGGGAAGACCCCACAGGCCAAGGAGCAACTAAGCCTGCGTGTCACAACTCTGGGCCTGTGCTCTAGGGCCTGGGAGCCACAGCTCCTGAGCCCACACACCCTGGAGCCTGCGCTCCACAGCAAGAGAAGCCCCAGCAATGAGAAATGCACGCACCACACCTGGGAGCTCCTGCTCCCCAAAACTAGAGAGAAGTCCACACAGCAACAAAGACCCAGCACAGACAAATGAATAAATAAGTAAAATCACATTTCACAAGTGGGCAAAGGATTCGTACAAACATTTCTCCAAAGATGATACATAAATGGATAATAAGTACACGAAAAAATGCTCAACCTCATTTGTCATTCAGTTCAGTTCAGTTCAGTCGCTCAATTGTGTCCGACTCTTTGCGACTCCATGAATTGCAGCACGCCAGGCCTCCCTGTCTATCACCAACTCCCGGAGTTCACCCAGACTCACGTCCATCGAGTCAGTGATGCCATCCAGCCACCTCATCCTCTGTCGTCCCCTTCTCCTCCTGACCCCAATCCCTCCCAGCATCAGAGTCTTTTCCAATGAGTCAACTCTTCGCATGAGGTGGCCAAAGTACTGGAGTTTCAGCTTCAGCATCATTCCTTCCAAAGAAATCCCAGGGCTGATGTCCTTCAGAATGGACTGGTTGGACTTCCTTGCAGTCCAAGAGATTCTCAAGAGTCTTGTCCAACACCACAGTTCAAAAGCATCAATCCTTCGTGCTCAGCCTTCTTCACAGTCCAACTCTCACATCCATACATGACCACTGGAAACAGTGTCAGACTTTATTTTTTGGGGCTCCAAAATCACTGCAGATGGTGACTGCAGCCATGAAATTAAAAGACGCTTACTCCTTGGAAGGAAAGTTATGATCAACCTAGATAGCATATTGAAAAGCAGAGACATTACTTTGCCAACAAAGGTCCGTCTAGTCATATGTCATTAGGGAAATGCAAATCAAAATCACAATGAGCCATTAATGAATGTCACACTCACCTGGACAGATGGCTGATCAAAAAGACAATGGCAAGTGTCAGGATCTGGAGAAACTGGAACCTTTGTACATTGCTGATGGGAATGTAACATGGCCTTGCTACTTTAAAGAACAATTTGGCAGTGCCTGAAAATGTTAAGATGTGACCAGCAATTCTACTCTGAGGTATATACTAAAGAAAAAAGAAAATATATATCCACTTAAAAATATGCACACGAATGTTCATAGCAGCATTACTGACAACAGCCTGAAAGTTCCAAAACAAGCTAAATGTTCACCAATTGATGAATACGTAAACAAAGGCGGTACATTCACAGGATGGAATGAAGTACTGAAACATGCCACACTCAGATGAGCAGCGGAACTGCGTTAAGTGAAAGAAGTGACATTGCTCAGTCGTGTCCGACTCTTGTACCCCATGGACTGTAGCCTGCCAGGCTCCTCTGTCCATGGCATTTTCCAGGCAAGAGTACTGGAGTGGGTTGCCATTTCCTTCTCCAGGAGATCTTCCTGACCCACGAACTGAATCCGGGTCTCCCGCATTGTAGACAGAGGCTTTACCATCTGGGCCACCAGGGAAGTCAAAGAACTGAAAGAAGTGAAGGAAACTAGTCACAAAAAAAGACCACATACTACATAATTCCATTGACACAAAATGTCCAGAATAGGAAAATCCATAAAAGACAGGAACTAGAACAGTGGGTGCCTAAGGGTGAGGATGGGAAGTGAATGATATTCAGGGCAGAGTTTCTTTCTGGGATGATGAGAATATTCTGAAAGTTGACTGGCTGATCACCGTACAATTCTAGAATATACTGTGAATTCAATTCTGTGAATATACTAGAAATCACTGAACTGTACCCTTTGAATGGGTGAATTTTATGATACGTTTATCTTGATAAAAAGTTTCCTGAATGTGAAAAAGAAATCAACAAAAACTCTCTTGCTGGCATTTGACCACCTACACTGAATAGGCTGACGCAGCCTCCTAAATCCTGACAGTCTCATGTCGCCTTCTTCGCTCCTAAGCACGCTCCTAGAGTGGAGAACTCTTGTGAGTTTCAAGCCATCAATAACTGCACGCCACAAACTTTTTTTGGGTGAGAGTTCTAGAAAATGCAATAAATCTAGTCACATACCAAGGCAAGAGAAATTTACTACAAACCGAGACCACAGAAAATTCCCATCCCCATGTCCAGGAGACTCATCTATCCATAGAGCTGTTCCTCAGCCATCGAAGAAGGACAGACAGTATAATTAAAAAAGGCGACAATCATCCCCAATGTCCTCCCCTGATCTGATCTATGGCCTTAGAGGCTGTTCTCTTCTCAACTCTGGCCTTAGGTCCCTGGTCATTTTTCAGTCTTAGAAAACAAGTTCTGGGCAGGAAGGGCTCCAGAAAAGGTCCCCAGGTTATTTCTGCCCGTATTTACTTCCTTCTTTCCCATGAATGATTTCCCTTCCATTTCAGACAAGATACAAATTTTAAAAGACTATAGTTAACACTTACTAATACCGTTGCTATATGCTTTCAGAGAAGAGGTGAATGGCATTTCCATAGCGTCTGTGTTTAAAAAAAAATTAATCTCTGAGCTATTTTTGCTGCTTTATTTCCTGAACGATAGCACCCTCTGCTGCTTGACGTTGATAGAGACCTTTTTCTCCAGTAACTGAAGGGGAATCCCTCTTCTCTAGTAACTCTGGAAACCCTCCACCTTTAGGAAAAAGGACTCCTTCATGAAATGCTACAGAAGAACCTCATCTGAATAGGCCTAAGAAAATATGCACAATACATAGTTAGTAAAATATCTTTCCAAGAAAAAGTAAGTTTTAGACACACACACACACTCACGCACACACCCCTGTTAAAAATGCCGTCCTTTGCAGCGAGTACATGAAGAGCAGAGAGAAAGGGCCTGGTTCTGCAGCGAAGCACGCATGTCCACATCTAGGGTGACACCGGCAGCCCTGTCCCGCCACAGGGCCCAGCACACAGCAGGCACACGGGCCACAGCCGAGCAAACGCGCTTCCCCGAGATCCCCACTCTAAGCTGCCCGACTCAGCACACACGACAGACAGCCTCTGTCTGCCGACCATGCACAGGCACGGAGGCTGGTGCTGGCAGTAAAAATGCAAGTCTGTCTTGGCTCCCACCCTCACAAACCTCCCTAATGGGAGGAAGATTAACCTGATGGCTCAGCAGGTAAAGAATCTGCCTGAAATAGAGGGGACACAGAAGACCCCTTGGGTCTGACCCAATCCCTGGGTCAGGGAGATCCCCTAGAGGAGGAAATGGCAACCCACTCCAGTATTCTTGCCCGGAGAATGCCATGGACAGGGGAGCCTGGTATGCCACAGTTCAGAGGGTCACAGAGAGTCAGACGCGACTGAGCATTAGCGTGAAAGAATCCACTTGGGAGAGAGAAGGCGGCGTCACTTGAGATGCGTCTGGAAGCTCTCATGCTTTAGCGCAGACTCCTGCGTAGCTCTAACATGTGATCCTGATTTTATCAGGGAAATACTAAGACAGCTACCGCATTTTATTTTTTAAAAAAATCTGCTTGGGGGTGGGTGGGACATGCAGAGGGGAGGGGAGGGGAGGAAAAAGAAGTTAATTCCACCAGAGATGGAAGAATCAGGAAGGACTTCACAGAGGAGTCCTGAAAGACAGCGCTCATCAGACAGGCCGTGGAGGAGGACACCATCTGCAGGGAGACTCCCAGGAATGCGGCACCGCCTCCACGTGGGCCTGAGTCGGGGCTGCGGCGCTGCAGTGCTTACGTCTGCAGTGCAGCTGCCCCGCTGCAGGCGGGGGAGAGTCCTAGCTCTCTAACCTGGCTCCTCTCACCTCATTACCCCGAGCACTTTCAAGCATGAAATCCTGTTATCACATATGAAGTCAGAGACACAGCCTGCCCCACTCAGAAACGCGTCGCCTGCTCCCTGGTGTGTTCTGCCCACAGCCCGGGCGTGCAGCGGGCACCAGAGGCGTGTGCCTGCCCACTCCTAGCAGGCCGGCTGCTCTTCCCACAGCAGCCTCGGTGCACGGGAGGCTGGCGAGGAGCTCAGACTGTCCCCGGGACCTCAAAGATACTCCTCACAGAGGACCTCACCAGCACAGATGCTCTCTGACGGCCTGAGCAAAGCACTGGCTACAACAGACACCCAAAACAAACGCATAAAGTAAACATCAGGCACTGTGCCAAATGCCTGACATATCCTACAACACCGAAGTGTTACTCTTTCCTCTTCAAGGACATGGAAACCGAAGCCCAGAGCAAAAAGGAAGCCGCCCACCTTGCAGAGCCAGCAGGTGGGAAGGCAGAGCGGCAGGTGGGAAGGCAGAGTGGCAGACTGGGAGCGAGACCCAGCCCCTGGGATGGACCCGCCCACAGCACCGACACCCCGGGTACACTGAACCTGGCAGCCCCGGGCACTCATGGGCAGGGGGAGACTGTTGGGGCCGCGTCCAGCTCCATCCTCCCCCTCAGTCGCGGGAGCTCCAAGCATCCAGAGCAGGACTCCCCAGGGAGCTGCGTGCTAAGCTGTGAGCTCCTGGTGGGAGAAACCCAGAAGGTTCAATCCTGCTCGTGCGGGAAATGGGTCTGAAGGAGTTCTCCCTTTCTCTCTGGATGGGATGGTGTGAGATCTGAGAGCTGTCTCCCAGTACAGGAACCCCAGCAGCCAACAGCCCCGGAGGACCATGCCTGGTCTAGGCTGGGAGTGTCCACCCGAGGGTCAGGGCCCAAGGCCGCAGAGCATGCACTTGCACGCTCAGAGGCGGCTCTGCGCCTCCTCTTGGAGTGTGGCAGGCATTGGCGGGGGCCACCAGTCCAGAGTCCAGGGACGAGGGGTCACGGCCCAGCGGGCGCCCTCCCCCTGGCTCCAGCAGCTCTCCCTCCGACCACTCCAACCCCGTAAGCACACGGCAGCCCCCTCCTCTTTCCCCTCAAGTGCCACGTGGGGTGACGGGTGAGCCAACCATTTAAGAGAGCCTGCGAGCAAGCCACCCCAGCGACAGTGCCAACGGAGCAGTGCCCACCACCTTGGTAACCACCAAGTCACACGGCCACAGGGCTCACAGTGTCCAGAGCCACGCGGAGAGGCGGTGTTAAGGCAGCAGCCTTCTCAAGAAGACGGTCCAGATGCCAGGGACGAGGGACTGACTCGCCTGGCAGGGAAACACGGACCAGCTGGAGCTGACCCCCACCCCACGCCGCCCTCTGTCTGCCATGCACTGAATCAGCGCCCGCCTGGACGGGGCTACCAGAGCCATTCAGTGACACGGCATACGCGGCACCATGCTGAGGAGTCTTCCGCTGAGGCTCACGGGGAGACCCTATTTCTGTGCATATCGCTAGGAAATGATGACGTTTTCCTACCATGCTCGCACGCACACCGCGGGAGCAGCAGGATAACCAAGGCACAGGCTCTGTCATGGGGACACCGGGGTCAGAGTCGGCACCATTCCAAGCGGAAGGCACACAGATAACGGCGTGCACAGGGCACAAACGCCTCCCCAGAAGGGAAACGTGCAAAGACAGATCCTTATACTCGAAGTCCGCACTGTTCAACGCAATAACCGCTAAACCAGTTTTGAAGGGTAAAAACGTTGCCAACCCCCCCTCGAAACAGCCCAAATGCACTTAATATGTATCACTGAACATGTGCAAAGATTGCAGTAAATTGCTTCACAAGCGCAAATTATTGCAATCAGCATCTTGTTTTCTGGTTCTAAATTCAAAGCAAACTATTAACACAAGCCTGCTAACTCTTGCTATTATCACACATCCTCCTCCTAACAAAACCACATTTCCAGATGGACTGCCAAAATTAGTCAAGTGGCTCCTAAGAAAGACGACCAAGATTGACATGCCAGAAACTCATTTAGAAATGAAAGCTGGATTTAAATAAAGGAAACAGACACCCAAACACACCTTTCCTAAGCAAATACGGGTTGTGGTCTTTACTATCCAACTTCCACAGCTGCTCAGTGAGGCCCTTCGCGGGAACACTGGGACAGCTGGGCTGCTCCCGTGTCAGCATACTGACCAGCCCTCGGCCATGAGCGTGATGCGGGCTGGGTCCGATCGGGGGGGAGCGTCCTGCTAACAAATTCAGCAAAAGCTATTTCAACTCAACCCAGACAAGGCGTGAAGGTTGCAGAATTCAGGCGAGAGGGTGGGCACCTCGGTGACAAGACTGGTTGCCATAACCAGTTTCAGACTTCTGCGTTTACTAGCATTTGACATAAAGGCTGATTTTTTAGAAATGTATCCACCCCCAGCAACACATGAGTGAAGCAAAGGAGACGACTGCAGTGCATTCTATCGGCAGCCAGGCCTGCAGAACAGAATCAACTGTCAGATCTGTCGGGTCCGGACTACGACTAGCCGCTCTGTCTCCCTCTGGAAAACTCAAGGCAGCAACGTTCATCTATGGCTGAGAGGCTCCCGGGCTCAGAACCAAGGTGGGCCCTGAGGCTAGGAAAGGAATCAGGTTCTCCATGCCAGAAGAGGCTCAGGCTGAAGGGAGACACCCTAGAATTCCTCTTCCCGGGGAGAAATAGCAGTCACAGAAGTCCTTCCAAGAAGGAAAAAGCAGCTCTGGTGTCTGACATCACCTGGACCACACATGCTGAGGAAACAGAAGAGCCACTTACCACTGGCCGGCCTTAAAAGAAAAGTCTTTATCGGCGACAAGCAGGCGGAGCCTCTTCACCGATGGGGACTCGCTAGCCACTCCACACACCTTGGCTGCCGAAACGACCTGGAACCAAAAGATGATGCTGGCTGAGGTTAGGGGCACTCAACTCAGAAACAAACTCGCTTTCTAGTAACTGCATTTTTTTTTTTTTTTTTACTCTACAAAGATGTGGTTTTCAAAAACTGCAAAACAAGGTAAAGCATATTTTGCTTCAGAATTCTGCCTACCACCAGATGAACAACTTTCAATTATTTTGGGAGACTTGCTATCATACTCACTGAATTTTATTCTGCGTATAAAAACTGTCTCTTACGGGGACTGTTTAACAAGTGCATGTTTGCCGAGTGTGCAGCGTGCACCAGCACCAGGCTGGGGGCTCTGAAAAGAGCGGTCCCCCCGCCAGCCCCGTGAGGCCCTGCCTGCAGCCTGACTGCTCCGGAGCAAGCACGCTACCGAGCGCCACGGTCAGCCGCAAGCCTGTGTTTGTCCTGAGCCTGCCTAAGTCCAAGTCACGCTGACTTCAGAAATGAAAAGCAAACACTTAGAGACTTTGTGTTGAGCAATTCCGAACAGGAAACTGTGTCTCTGTTGACTCTAACAACAGACAACGAATTGGATGTGCACTCCCTGTGTCTTTGTTTTCTGCATTTATCTTTTCCAGTTCATTTTTATTGTATTTTACAAGATATAAACGGTTCACAACCTTCAAACAGCAATGAAAACAGCCTTTTGCTACAGGTCGCTGGAGAAGCACTGTTTTAAATGACGTGTCTGATCTTCAGAAAACTCTAAAAAGGCCTGAGTCAGGCCCTCTTCAGTCCAGTGTCATCCATGCCCCACATTCCTCAAGCTCCACATGGTTCTACTTCCAACACCTGTTTCTTCCGCCTTTGGGTCTCTCCTCCTCCCAGAGCTGGGACTTCTTCACAACAGGAGAGAGAAGACAGTAAGGCTCCCCGCCTCCTACTGCTTTGGGCTCCACTTCTGGCAGCAAATCCCACCAGAAGCCGGCGTCCAAATACAGACTTTCTGCCTGTGTTACCTGTTCCACTCCACCAGGGGGGGCCCCGGGGCTTGGTCAAGGTCAGGGGGCCTCTCCTCCTAATGAGAGTTTCAGTTCAGTCGCTCTGTCGTGTCCGACTCTTTGCGACCTCATGGACCGCAGCACACCAGGCCTCCCTGTCCATCACCAACTCCTGGAGTTCACCCAAACTCATGTCCATCGAGTCAGTGGCGCCATCCAACCATCTCATCCTGTCGTCCCCTTCTCCCGTCTTCAACCTTTCCCAGCATCAGGGTCTTTTCCAATGAGTCGGTTCTTCACATCAGGTGGCCAAAGTATTGGAGTTTCAGCTTCAACATCAGTCCTTCCAACGAATGTGAGCTCATCCAGCCCCTTTTCTCCAGTAGGACCAAGTCCAGTCAAATGAGCAGTGGGAGACAACTCCTAAAATTCCACAGGAAAGCTCCAGATGCTGGTGGTCTCCCTGACCGCAAAGCACCTCTGAAAACGTGCTGGCTCTCTCGTGCTCCCGTAAAGCCCCGCCACTGAGGACCTTTCTTGGCGTTCTCACCAGCCCTCTCTCCTGTCCCTGAGAGCACGTCGGGTCGGCTCTGCCCTGCGGAGCCTCTGCCTGCACCTGTGACCCCGGCCCCACCCACCTTGCTGAAAGGCTGCCTCACTCAGCTCCCACCAGCCTTCCCCCACATCCAGCCTGCCCCCCAGACCCCCCAACTCATCAGACATGATGCCCGATGCTAGCAGCCCGTCCTCAGCAGCTCAGCCAACAAGAGGAAGCAGCAGAGGATGGCTGTTTGCAGCCAGGGTCCCACAGCCACAGTGCAGCTGCCGTAGCCTGGCTCCACCACGGGCCAGCCGTGTGAGCCCGGGCGCGTGTGTGAGCCCAGCCTCTCAGCTCGGTGACAGGAACAGCGTTCATGCAAAGCCTGTGTGAGTAACACTGCTGCCCCGAGTAACTGCTCAGCAAGCATTTACTGCAGCTCACTACACTAATGGTGACGAGCCCACCAGTACGAATCTGCTATCACAACGCAATCTTACACTCGATCCGTGCACCACTGCACAGGTCACATCATCACTGCCACCACCCAGGGCCTCCAGACTGAGCACCCAACCCCAGGGGGCGGTTCTCATGGGCAGCAAGCACGGTGGCCTTGGAACCACAGTCTCCACGTTATTTTGCTAGAACCAACTTAAAAGCCATACTGTCTTTATTTTGGAAATCCAGCCTTTAACCCCAGAATCTACTGATAATCTTCTATCCAACAAAACCTTCCCTGCCCCCGTGACGTTCTCGGTGCCCATGGTCACCGGGCTGCTGCCTCCTGTGACTTCCCCCAGGGCTAGGGGGCATCTTCTCCGACAACCAAACTCAACGCCCCGCCTCAGTTCTCAGCCTCCCTGATCTCTCTGAATCGGACACTTACGACTTCCTCTGCACATCCCGAGGCCTCCCCCTTGCCTGGGACATGGGACACGGAACTCCCCCCCCGTCCCCCCTGCCTCCCTGACCTGGCCCCCCTGCCCCTTCTCTGCTCCTCCCCCCACTCCTCACCAGGAGCCTCACCCCTGCTCGCTCTCCACCTCGGGGTCAAGGCCCTCAAGCGCTCCCAAAGCTACTGTCCCTTCACCCCAAAGCGGCATTCCTTTTCTGCCAACTGCCAGCTCACAGCTACACTCTCTGTGACGACAGCCAACATCTGAGGGGCATTTAGTTCAGGTGCACTCCAGGTTCTGAGGTAGATGTTTAATGTACATTAATTCATGCAGCTAATACAGCTAACCATATTCCCCCCCAAGAGACAGGACTATTACCCTCCATTCTGCAGAAGAGCAAACAGGAAGGTTGGGTGATGTGCTCACGATCACTCGGGCATGGGTGAGCCCAGAGTCACACCCAGGTCTGCCTGGCCCTTGACCGCCTGAGAGCTCTGTCCCGAAGGCAAAGGCACTGACACGCACGACTGAACCCACCACGCTCCTTCCTTCCACAACCCTTCTGGAGCCCGAGGCCGAGGTGGAGAAGGCTGTGCCTCACTCAGGGGCCCTGCCAAAGCAGCCACGTCCTGCGCTGGGGCTTCCGTTCTGGGCCCACCGAGGACTTAGCATGTCAAACCCACACTGGGCACGGCACACACAGCCTGGCTCGTCCCTCATGCCGGAGCCAGCTCCGTGTGCTCCCCTCACGCCTCCTCCCCTGGCTCACCCACCACCACCCTGAGCCAGGAATCCCACTCTTCTCGCTTGAATTTCTGTTGTTTCCGCCTGTCTATCCTACTTAGCACGTTTTATGTAAATAGAAATATTCATGAACATATCTTTTCCACACACAAACCAAAAGCCTCCTGCAGGTAGGAGACAGAACCGACATCTAGATCAACTCCCCACCTTAAGCACAGAGCTAAATGCATAGTTGAGAGTCAGTAAATATCTGCAGAATGGATCAAAACTCTAACTCAAAGTGACCTAAAATTGGTTTCTAAAACAAAGGTTAGTAGAAATTCAGGAGCTTTTTATGGTCAAAACAGAAAGGAAAAAAGGAGGTGGGAGACCATTAAAGAAAGCCTGGCCTAGTTCATATTCAAAACACAGAAGAGGGCAGGGAAGACGGGGATTTTTTCAGTGGGATAGGACTCTTCGTTTGCCACACGCTCTAAACATCTTATTACAAAGACAAATAGCAACGATCATCAGAGGACTCTCCATTACATTACTACTCTCGATATTTTTTTTAGGTTTACTAAAAAGAAACATTTGTTTTCATTATTTTCTTTCAGTATAATAATTCGTGAAAACACAGCAAGAGCTCGATTATTTCACCTGTAACAGTGGGCTTCTGTCAGATTCATTAAAATCTAGGTAAGTGCAAGCTTTAAACACAGCCCAAAGAGTCACCTGGTGGCAGGGAAGTGACATTCACAGTCATGGGGCGGGGGGGAGGGCACAGAGAACCTGAGCTGAAACACAAGCTTGCTCCGTCAGCAGACGCTAGACCATGTAAAATACCAGCAGCAACCGTCTGCCAAAGTCCAAATAAAGAATTCAGTGAAGAAGGGAAAGAAGTTACACCTCCTATTGGAAAGGTCCACTTTTCATTTGGATAGCCTTCACGAAAACGTTCCCAGATGCTTTTTGCCTACTTATATTACCAAAGAAGGCAACATTCCTGTGGCGATTAGTCTAAATAATCTGGGCAAAAATGCAAACTGCCTTGCACAATCCCCGATTTTTAAAGACATGTCTCCCTCTTAACGTTTTATTTTCTTAATACAAATACTGTTCACTATATACAGATTCCTGGCGAGGTAGAGTGAAAAACACTAGCAAAATCTTCTTGAAGGCCACATCATTTTTATTCTGAAAACGATTTCATGATATTAAGATCTGTAGTCATGGCTCTGGTTATATGCTACTCTTTCTCTACTTTTAGTGAAAAGGGAAAACATCATGGAGGAACTGTATGTTTTAACATGTGTACTTGTTCTTATACTCAATGAATCAGAAGATTCTGCAACTGAAACCTCAACCAGCCACGTCCTAAGTTAAAACACATGGCAGGAAATGAAGTTCCCATAAAACAGCCCTTTTGCTGTTCAACAAAATCACAATACATCTGCCCGCTCCCAGTAGCACACGCTTTTCATGCTTTGACGGAGTCAGCACCTACAAGGAAATGCCATCCTACTGACTGAAAGGTTCTGTGGATGGTGTTTTGAGGTTCCTGCTGCTACAGAAGTCTCTGCAGGAAACGGGCCTTTCTCTGGGAAGCCCGGCTGCCTTCCCCCATCCACGCCCATCCATTCTTTTGCTGGCTTAAAAACTGAGACCAAGCTAGGACTGGAGACAACCTGAAACAAAAACACAGCCGGGGCACAGAGCACTTCAGGGCTGAAGGAACACTTAGTCGCTGTCAAGGATAGTGCTTACACACAAGGACACCAAGGCCCAGAGACATGATTTCAGCTGAGGCCGGAGCAACCTGATGAGTAGGAATCTGATGACAAGAGGCGGGTTTTATGAAGTCAATCACTGGCGCGCAAAGAGCGCACCCTCTGCCACCTGCACAACCCCTGCAGTGGCTGAGCCACCAGCACCGCGGCCTGGTGTGAGTGCGCACTCGCCTGCTCCTCCTAAAGACTCGGCCGCCCACCCAGACCGAGTCTGCTCTCTGCCCCTCAAGCCTCCCCTCTCTCAGGCAGCACCCTCTCCTCCCTCGTCTCCATGACAACACATGCGCACAGGAGGAGACCGCCAGGGCCCACACACAGAGTTTACCAGGCACTGCGTGCACAGTAACTGACTCGACGGTCACAACAGCCCTAAGGAGTGAGTATCACTGACATCCCCACTTTGCACGTGAGAAGACTGAGGTCCTAGAGCCGCTGAGCGGCAAAGCTGAGATCTGAATCCAGGCACGTGACTACTGTGCTCTGCTGCTTTTCAAAACACAATACACAAAACAAGCTTCTCCCTTCATCGAGCTGTTACCCATGTCCCTGCTCCCATCCACATAAAAAACTGAAGCGTGGTCTATGGTCCTGGCTCCACTTTCTTATTTCCCACTCGACTCCCCTCCACAGCCTGGCAGGCATTCACACTCAGCAATGCATGGAAGGTGGCCACTCCGGCCGCCCACCACCACCGCAGGACGCCCAGCGCTGGCCACTCAGAATCCACGTGGCTGCCGCGCCCTCCAGGAAGCGCTCTTCTCGCCGGCTTCACCCACACCTGCTCATCACCCTCCCGCCCCATTTCCTCCACTGGCCCGTCCTCTTCCGCTTGACCGCTGGATGTGGGCGCATCCCAGGCGGAGTCCCGCAAGCCCGCCCCCCACCTCTCCACGAGGCTTACACTGTTCATCTCCAGCCGCAAACTCCAATCTCACACATTCAACTGCAGACTTCAGTTTCCATTTCAAACAACATAATCTGACACAGAACGCTTTTATCTCTCAACGTTTCTCTCTTTTTCACTATGGAAAACTTCAAGCACATACAAAACCAGTAAAAACAGCATAATCTCCATGTGGATTCAATGGATGACGTGAGCTGACAAAGCTCATGGCTGATCTCATCTCACCTGTAACTCCATCCACCTTCCACCTCCCACCCCAGGTTATCCCCAAACAGAGCCCTTTATTCCTTCCTCCAAACTTGTTCTTCTGTTTTAACAAGTATGTGCTACCTTCATCATCTTCCCCGATTATCCAAACCCCAAAGCTAGAAGTCTCTGGCTCTCCCGCCCTCTTCTCTGTGTACACCCCCACCCACCTGTGAATCCCATCAACCCCACCCCACTCCCCACCACCCTGCTCTAAGCCACCATCATCTCTTCCAGGACTAAGTCGTGTCTGACTCTGGGACCTCATGGACTGCAGCTGGTCAGGTTCCTCTGTTCATGGAATTCGCAAGAATACTGGAGGGGGTTGCCATTTCCTTCTCCAGGAGACGTTCCAGACCCAGGGATTGAACCTAGGTCTCCTGCATTGCAGGCAGATTCTTTACCGTCTGAGCCATCAAGGAAGCCCTCCAGTAGCCTCCAACTTGGTGTCAAAGCACAACAAAAGCAAAACAAAACCTCTGCAGGCCAGAAGAGCGTGGCATGATACACAACATTTAAAGTGACGACAGGGAAAACCTATGACCGTGAACACCCAGCAAGGCTCTCCTTTAGATCTGACAGAGAAATCAAAAGCTCTACAGATAAGCAAAAGCTAAAAGAATTCAGCACCACCAGACTGGCTTTACAACAAATACTAAAGGAACTTCTCTAAGCGGAAAAGCAAAGGCCACAACTGAAAACAAGAAAGTGAAGGAACGGGAAGGCTCACTGGTAAAGACAAACGTATAGTAAAGGGAGGGAAAGCCTACACACGAACAGGGCCTCAAAACCAGTCATCACGAGGAGAGGCGAGTACACGTACATGGCATTTGAAATGCATTTGTAATAAGAGACCAGCAACTTAAAACCATCATATACATACACATACAGACTGCTATATCAAACCCCGACAACTGCAACTGAAAAATCTATAAGAAAAAGGAATCCAAACACAACATTAAAGATAGTCATCATATCACAGAAGAACAAAAGAGCAGCAAAGGAAGAAAAAAATATCTACAAAAACAGATCAAAAACAATGAACAAAATGGCAATAAAGTAAGTCCCCCACATACGAACCTTCAAGGTGTTAACTTTCAAACATGCAACACGCATTCACATGTCCAATCACGTGAGTTCACATCTCTGTAAAAGTTATCTATAAAAGCTGGATGCCTAGGTTAACTCTGTTGGACTTACAAATTGGACTTATGAACGCACTCCCAGAACGCAACTCATTCACATGTAGAAGACTGACTGTAAGAACATATATAAATGATAATCCTCTTATATGTAAATGAATTAAATGCTTCAACCAAAAGACACAGACTGGCTGAATGGATACAAAAACAAGACCCATATATATGCTGTCTACAAGAGACCTGATTCAGATCTAGTGACACACACAGACTGAAAGTGAAGGGATGGAAAGAGAGATTCTGTGCAAATGGAAATCAAAAGAAAGCTGGAGTAGCAATACTCGTATCAGACAAAATGGACTTTAAAATAAAGACTGTTAGAAGAGATAAAGAAGGACACTCTGATCTTTGATCAAAGCTGTCCACTTTGAAGGACAAAATGATCAAAGAACCAATCCAAGAAGAAGATGTAACAATTGTAAACATGTGTGCCCAGCACAGGAAGCACCTCCATATATAAGGCAAATGTTAACAACAAGTGAGAATTGACAGTAACGCCATAATAGTTACATCAATGAACAGATCATCCAGACAGAATAAAAGAACACAGCCCTTAAATGCCACATTAGATCAGATGGACGTAAGTGGTATTTATAGAGCATTCCATCTGAAAGTAGCAAGATTCAAATGTACATGGAACACTCTCCGGGACAGCTCACATGCGAGGCCACAGAGCAAGCCTCAGTAAACGTAAGAGAACTGAAATCATATCAAGTAATTTTTCCAACCACAACATTATGAGATTAGAAATCAATTACAAGCAAAAAAACTGCAAAAAACATAAACACGTGGAGACTAAACAATAAGCTACTAAACAACCAATGAGTCACTGAAGATGTCAAAGAGGAGATTAAAAAATACCTAAGAACAAATGCAAATGAAAACACAGCCATCCAAAACCTATGGGATGCAGCGAAAGCAGTTCTAAGAGATAAGTTTATAGCAATACAAGCTTACCCGAGGAATCAGAAAACTCACAAATAATCTAACCTTACATCTACAGCAACTAGAGAAAGAAGTCAAACAAAACCCAAAGTTAGTAGAAAGAAAGAAGTCATGAAGATTGGTGCAAAAATGAAATAGAGACAAAGAAAATACAACAATCAATAAAACTAAAAGCTGATTTCCTGAAAAGATAAACAAAATTGATAAACCTTTAGCAAGACTCATCAAGAAAAAAAGGGAGAGGACCTAAATCAATAAAATTAGAAATGTAAAATAAGTTACTACTGACATCACAGAAAAGACAAAGGACCATAAGAGACTACTACAAAAAACTATATGCTAATAAAATGGACAACCCGGAAGAAATGGAAAAATTCTTAGAAAGATATAATTCCCCAAAAGTGAACCAGGAAGAGAGAGAAAATATGAACAAATCAATTACAAGTACTGAAATTGAAACTGTGATTTAAAAAGTCCCAACAAATAAAACTCCAGGACCAGATGGCTTCACGGGCGAATTCTATCAAATACTTAGAGAAGAGTTAACATCAATCCTTCTGAAACTATTCCAAAATAATTGCAAAGGAAGGAATACTTCCAAACTCATTCTATAAGGCCACCATCACCCTGATTTCAAAACTAGACACAAATACCACAAAAAGAAGAAAATTACAGGCCAGCATCCCTGATGAAAATAGATGCAAAAATTCTCAACATAATACTAGCAAACTGAATCCAACAATACATTAAAAGAATCACACACCACGACCAAGTGGGATTTATCCCAAGGATGCAAGAATTTTTTAACACATCATTGACAAGAGGCGTAGTAATACGTCTTCTGTTACCCAAATGTTATTGACCACCGTGTTTCAATATTCACTTACATAACAAATCACTGGCTACAAGCATCAATTTCTGCAAAAACCCCCTGATCAATGTTTTAATATCCATTAATCAATCAGTGTGACATACCACATGAACAAACTGGAGAATAAAAACCATAGGACTATTTCAATAAATGCAGAAAAAGCTTTTGGTAAAATTAACCATCCATTTATGATAAAAAGTCTCCAGAAAGTGGGCTTACAGGGAACCCACCTCAACATAATAAAGGTCACATACGACAAACCCACAACTAACATCATACTCAACAGTGAAATGAAAGCATTTCCTCTAAAACTGGTAACAATACTAAGAGGTCCACTCTTGCCACTTTTATCCAACATACTTCTGGAAGGCCCAGTCACTGCAGTCAGAGGGGGAAAGGGAGAGGCGGGGCTGGTCCGTATTGGAAAAGAAGACAGACTGTTGCTGTTTGCAGATGACATTACACTATACATGCTGCTGCTGCTGCTGCTGCTCAGTCGCTTCAGTCGTGTCTGACTCTGTGCGACCCCATAGACAGCAGCCCACCAGGCTCCCCCGTCCCTGGGATTCTCCAGGCAAGAACACTGGAGTGGGTTGCCATTTCCTTCTCCAATGCAGGAAAGTGAAAAGGGAAAGTGAAGTCGCTCAGTCATGTCCGACTCTTCGCGACCCCATGGACTGCAGCCCACCAGGCTCCTCCATCCATGGGATTTTCCAGGCGAGAGTACTGGAGTGGGGTGCCAATGCCTTCTCATAGAAAACCCTAAAGATGCCACCAGAGAACTTCCAGAGTTCATCAGTGAGTTAAGTCAGGTAGTAGATACAAAATCAGTACAAGAAGTCTGCTGCGTCCCTATACACTAACCATCAAAGGTCAGAGAGAAAGGGAACAGCCACAGTCACGATCACATCAAAAAGAATAAAATACCGAGGAATAAACCTACAGGGGACGACAGAGGATGAGATGGCTGGATGGCGTCACTGACTCGATGGACCTGAGTCTGAGTGAACTCCGGGAGTCGGTGATGGACAGGGAGGCCTGGCGTGCTGCGACTCATGGGTCGCAAAGAGTTGTACACGACTGAGTGACTGAACTGACTGAAACCTACCTGAGGAGACAGAAGACTTGTACTCAGAAAACTATGAGATGCTGATGAAAGAAATCAAAGATAAAAATATACCACGTTCTTGGGTTGGAAAAATCAGTATTGTCAAAATGACTATACTAACCAATGCAATCTACAGATTCAGTGCAATCCCTATCAAATTATCAAAGGCATTTTTCACAGAACCAGAACAAAACAATGTTTTAATTTGTATGGAAACACAAAAGACCCTGAAGAGCCAACAATCTTCAGGAAGTAAAGTATAGCTGGAGAAATCAGACTCACGATTTCAGACTATACTACAAAGTTACAGTCATCAAGAGTAGGGTACTGGCATAAAAACAAACACATAAATCAACAGGACAGGATTGAAAGCCCCAAAATAACCCCATGGACCTATAGTCAATTAATCTACGATGGAGGCAAAAATACACAATGGAGAAAAGATGGTCTCTTCAATAAGTGGTGCTTGAAAAACTGGACAGCTACAGGTAAAAAAATTAAATTAAAATGTTCCCTAAGACCACACACAAAAATAAACTCAAAATGAATCAGAGACTTAAAAGTAAGACTGGACACTATAACTCCTAGAGGAAAATATATGCAGGACACTCTTTGACATAAATTATAGCAGTATCTTATTGGATCCATCTCCTAGAGTAATAGAAATAAAAACAAAAATGAACAAATGTGGCCTAATTAAACTTAAAAGCTTTTGCAAAGCAAAGGAAACCATAAACAAAATGTAAAGACAACCTACAGAATGGGAGAAAAAATTTGTAAACAATGCAACCAACAAAGGATTAATCCCCAAAATATACAAACAGACTACACAGCTCAAATCAAAAATCAAACAGCCCAATCAAAAACCAGGCAGGAGATATAAACAGACACTGCTCCAGAGAAGATACACAGATGGCTAACAAACACGTGAAAAGATGCTCAGCGATGCTCATTACTAGAAAAACGCAAATCAAAACTACGAGGGACTTCTCTGGTGGTTCCAATGGTAATCTGCCTTTCAATGCAAGGGACACAGGTTTCATCCCTGGCCATGCAACCCAATATTTACAGCAGTCAAGACACGGCAGCAACCTAAATGTCCATCGACAGGTGAATGGACAAAGATTTGGTACATATATATACAATACATGTGTGTGTGTGTGTGTGTGTGTGTGTGTGTGTGTGTGTGTGTGTATCTAATGGAATATTACTCAGCCATAAAAAAGAATGAAAAATGCCATTTAGAGCAACATGGATAGACCTAGAGATTATCATATGAACTGAAGCCAGAGAGAGAAAAATACAAGTATCACATGGTATCAGTTATATGTGGAATCTAAAAAAAAGGATACAAATGAACTTATTTACAAAACAGAAAGAGACTCACAGAAATAGAAAATACTCATGGTTACCAAAGGGAGAGGGGCAGGAATAAGTTAGGAATTAGGGATTAAGATATACATACTATGCTATGCTATCCTAAGTCACTTCAGTCATGTCCGACTCTGTGTGACCCCATAGACGGCAGCCCACCAGGCTCCCCAGTCCCTGGGATTCTCCAGGCAAGAACACTGGAGTGGGTTGCCATTTCTTTCTCCAATGCATGAAAGTGAAAAGTGAAAGTGAAGTCGCTCAGTCGTGTCCGACTCTTAGCGACCCCATGGACTGCAGCCTACCAGGCTCCTCCGTCCATGGGATTTTCCAGGCAAGTGTGCTGGAGTGGGGTGCCATTGCCTTCTCCGATATACATACTACTATATATAAAATAGATAATCAACAAGGACCTACCATATAGCACAGGGAACTATACTCAATATTTTGTAATAACTTATGAGTGACGAATCTGAAAAGACACACACACATATATAAGTGTGTATGTATATAACTGAATCACTGTGCTGTACGTCTGAAACTAACATAATACTGTCAATCAATTATACTTTGATAAAAATAAACTTAATTTTTAAAAAACGAAAGAAAGGGAGGGAGGGAGAAAAAGGATTAGTGCATTAGAATTAATCAGCTGCACAGAATCAGTTTCTTCTGACTACTGAGTATCTGAGATGAGGAACCTTATCTATAGTTTTCAACACTGCAGCCCCAGGACCTAGCCTAGCGTCTGGTATATTTCTTAAAGAAAACATAAGAATTAGTAAGTTTAAAATTCTTTCATTACCAGAATCTCCCAGTAATTGATGAAAAGGTCTTGCTCAGAGGGCCAGCCCTCTATAGAGGCCAAGCAGCGAGTGACTTCTGGGGTGAAAGCTTAGTCTTGCGTGAATAATCCTTACTGCATTGCAGTATCTCTACTCTTATCTCCTTGACATCTCTAAGGTTACCCAGACTGCTTACACTGGATCCTTAAGAGGAGAAAACGTGAACCTGAGTTCAGAGCTCAGCTCCCTGCATCAGCAGGACTCTCTAGGCCCCAGGTAAGAGGTATTACGGTCACGGGATAGCCATTCAGGGACTCCTGCAGAGGGAACCCCGTGAGTACAGAAAGGATGCTCCTGGTGGGGTGAGGGCCCCGTTCTGGACGCAGGGTCCCAGGGACCAGGAATCAGATGTGGGGCTTCCCTCTGGCCCCAGGCTCTGCCCCCTGTGCTGAAGAGGCAGGGGCCACGCTACCCTTAGGCTGCCTCCCCAGCTGGAGCTGACGGGAAATGACACGTGGGGAGTTCTGTGAAGTGCTCTCGCCAAACGGCAGGGCCAGCAGATGAGGTAAGGAGGACGCGATCCGGTCAGGCCTGAGGAGGCAGTGGTGCCCACGCATCCGAGTTGAGGGCCTGCTCTACGGCAGGGGGCTGCCCTCTGGGGGTGTGGGCGAGGCCCTGGTCACCTCACACCATGGAGGTCACGGCTCCCAACACCCCCAGGCTTTACCCAGCCCTCAGCCCCCAGCTTCTGCTCTCCTTCTGTGCAGAGGAGTGGAGAGGAGAGGAGGTGCCGCTGGAAAAAATCTGCCCCATCTCCCTGAAAGCGATGCCACAACTGGAATTGCCCCACAAATCTCTGACTTCCGGGCATTGAAACTCTCAGCTGTTCAATCACACCAACGGAGCTTACACTGACTTTCTGTCAAGTTTTCTTCAACTTGGCTCAAAATAACCTCTCACAAGTCTCAGCAGTTTTGTCCTGGCAAATTCTGAAATGCTACTCTAATTGAGGGATTGGCAAACTACATTCAAAATACGGGCCAAATCCGGGTGTCCTGGTAAATACCGTCTCACTGGAAAGCAGCCCCACCGATGTGTGCACATGCTGCCTAGGGCCATCCTCATGACAAAGGCAGAGTTCTGCAGCTGTAACTAAGACAGCTCGGCCCTGGGAGCCTGAACACTCACTCTCTGGCTCTTTAAGGAAAGGCTGCCAAACTCAACTCTGATTCCACCTGCCTCAAAATACAACAGAAAAAAGTACAGTCCAAGCCTGCTACATAAACTGGCTTTTTCTTCAAAACTGGCAAGGCTTTACTTTTCAAAAAGGAATTCTAACATGTTGGGGGCCAGAGTGAGGTACTCCGCCCATGGCAAAGGTCATGAGGAAGGAGGCTCGACATACGCAAAGGCGGGATTGAGCCTCAGGAGTCCCCCTGGAAATCCTCGAGCATCTACCCCCATTAACCAGAGCCTGCCTACTTTACTACTTTGTGCTCTCACCTACACCTCTGACTTTACAGGGGGCTGTCCCCCACCACCTCCTTCGGAAAAGGAGTTAACTTAGAGCTCCAGTTAATAATAATTCCTGGGCGTGATAAGAGTGTTTTAACCTACAAACTCCTCTGAAGGTTCTCTAGCCTGCCTGACAGGCTTGTCCGGCCACATGTGATTGCTCACAGCCTCCCAACCGTGAGAGGCACGAGATGCTTTAAACCTTCTAAAAACAGGTTCCTTAGAAAAGTTAGAAAACTATTAGTATAAGTATAATGGGCTGATTAGAAATTGTATTGGTGAAGGGTTTTTCATTTGTTGAGCCAATGTTTGTTGCTAAGTCTCCATATCCCCTGCCCTTACACACATTAATGAACATATAGAAGAAATAACTATTAACCTTTGATATTAATCGCGTTAGACCTTAGGCTAAGTAAATTCTTTCCTTAACTAAAACCTACTACACCCTCACCCTATAAGAAAGTAACTTTATTTGGGTGGCGTCTGTTTTAAGAATAATCACCATTGGAGAAAAAAGTGTTCTGACCACTGTCACAAGGAGAGGGTCATAAATTGTCAGCAGGCCCCCCTGGCCAGAAGATGATGTAACACCCCTAAGACCTCTGTATACATTTGTATGAAGCACCTGACTTTGATAAAAGTCAGGACTGCTGACCCCGTGTGACTTCTGCATAACATCTCAGTGTATAAAAGTAGACCATGGAAAATAAAGAAAGGGGATCAGTTTCTCGAAATACTGGTCTCCCCATGTCTCTTTCTCTCTCACTCTGGCTGAGTCTCCATCTGGAGCGTGGAACCCGCCATGCTTACTAATTATGCCTGGGCTTCTAAGATCCGACCAGGGAGGCCTCAGTGTCTCCTCTCCTTCGGGAGAACGGAAGGATGCCTGCGGCCTACATAAGTGGTGCAAACTTCTTGTCTTGAAGTTTTATTGGTCTCCCACATAAACCAAGCTACTCAGCCTCTTTTCTCCACTGAATTTTCCTACTGAGCTATCCTTATTCTATTACTCTTTATATCTTTAATTAATATCTAATTGAAGCTATTGTATCCTGACCCTCGCCGACGCCGTCCCCGCTTCAAATACCCTGGATCAGCCAGGGCTGGACCCCGGCACTAACAAATATCACATTTACAGAATCAGCACTTTTGTGTGTTCAACAAACCAGAAAAAGTATTTTCAGATTTACCATCAGTGGGAAAAGCACATTTTCCTACACATCCACGAATCTATTGTGCTGAACTACTTTTGCACAGACTCCTCAAAACACACGCACTTAAAGCTGAACCCACAAATGCACCACTCTTGGTCCCAAAGCAGTTTTCTGAAAGCAGAATAAGCTTGAAAAGTGGAGCCCAAATAATGCTCTCCTATATTAAATTCTATTATTACCACTAAAAATTAAACGATAGCAACAATACAATTTCTGACCATGTTTATAGAAGTAGATAATCCTTCTGTATATAAAATATAGTTTTTTAACCATTAGTTTAAAAATACCTATAAAACTAAGCTAAACACAATCCAAGTATTTGAAGAATCATTCAAAAGAAAAATCAAATATCTAATTTATGTTTTTAAAAGAAAACGGGGTTACTCACGGAGGTAACGGGTGAGGATCCTTTATTCCCCAGCCCGTGAACCCCTTCGGGTTGGTGGATTAGCCCTTCCGTGGTCTGAATATGGAGGAAAATCTGCACATGGGAAGGTAAGAGAGCTCATTCACCCTCCTTTCTCAGATGTCAGTGCTTTCTCCCTTTTGATGAAATAAGTTGTTCTAAAGTAGGGAGAGGAACAAGGACTTTGAGACATGGTGCCAAAAAAGAAAGAAAAGGCAAGCTACTCATAAAATTTAGGCTCTAAAGGAAGATCTCTTCCTAAAAGAGCACCCTAAACCTTATGCCTGTGAGGCCAGTTCCCTCCTTTGCTACAACACTCCCTTCATCAGAAACAAATCCATCCATTCTGACTTTAAAGGGAATGACTGGAGTATTTGGCTATCATCTTTTCAAATCAGTTGTCCCAAGTCACATTTGGAGAAGTTCTGGACAGAAATATAACAAACCTGCCCGGACTGTCCCTCAAAGGGATTCAAGCTCATCTAAAGCCCTTGTGGTAAGCCGGGCCTAACCGTGTGCAGACTGCAAGCTAGGAGAACCTGCCCTGGCCCGAGATACAAACCTCCTGGCGAACGACATCTGCAGTTCTCTCCAAGTGATCAGGTCTCCTTTTGGATTTCATTACACTTTAATAAAAAGTAAAATTAGGTTATTAAGTATTATCCTCCTAAAAATTAATTGCAGTATTAATTACTGTGACTATCCAGCACCTGTGACTGGAGAGGAACACCGCCCAGCACACAATGTGACTGGCTGTCCCGGGTACAATGGAGCACTATGGACCCTGGAGAACAGCCCCGGAGTCTATACACTAACTAAAGCGTACGCCCCACTGACAGCAGGCACAGTCAAGGAAGATGCTATGACTTGCCTCCCACTGTCTTCAGCAGGTCGGGGCTCTTTGAACACCCGCTGCAACGACACTGAAGGTGACCACTCACCTGCTCCGAGTGAAGTAGCGCAACGCACTGGGTGTTGATCTCAGTGGAGCCGCCTGAGTGCAGATGGTGCCCAGAGAGCCTCGCAGCAGCCTGGGGATCACGACCACCATGGTGCTTCCTGGCAGACAGCAAACTCAAAGTCACAACATTCCAAGAAAAAGGAGGGAAACATCAGACTGTCTTAGGGCCAGTGAAGAAGAGTTTGGATTTTTGTTGCTGATGTTACGAGCTGATCTAACAGCAAAATGATTAAAGACCTAGCTCCACCCTGACAAAACTGCTCCTGCTATTTAGAGTTGAGCCCACTGACCCCCACCATGCATGTGCACCAGTGATTATCGGTGCTGGCAAATATTCCTGTGCTCTATCGGTTTCCAAAATCTCTGACCGAGCTCATGTCACTGACCTTACGCTATCACAGAAGAGGACAGCAGATTCTGTAACTGCCTAGTAACTACATTCTGCCCAGAGCACCACGTAAGCCTGCAATATTTCTTATGAGATAAAGAGAAAAGGGCAGACAAATTTTCAAAGTTTCACAGCAATGAGAATAAACAGACTCCAACCACAGGCAGTAACATAAATGAGTAACACAAATACCTCAGTAAATGAAAAGAATGACAGAAAAGACTCAAAAAAGCACCTACACAAAGCACCTAGTCTACAAGTCCAGTCATACAAAGTACAAAAGCAGGAAAAAAATGAATCTGTGAGTTGGAAATCAAATTAGCAGTCACCCATGGCGAGGTGACCGTGACAAAGTTGTTTCTTAATCTGAATGTTGATTATATGGGTATTTTCATTTTGAAAAAAATTCCTCAAACACAAGAGGAGTTTCAGAGCGGTAATACTCCAAATGGCACCGTAATGATGGATCCACGTCATCATACGCTTGTCCACACCCACAGAACATACATCACCAAGAGCAGGCCGTGCTGTGAGACGTGGGAGGACTCTCCGAGTCAGTGCCGGTTCACCAATTACAGGTCGGAGATTAAGGCCCCACTCTGGTGGGGGCTGTGGACGGTGGGGAGGCTGTGCATGTGTGGGGGCAGGGAGTGGAAGGGAAACTCTGCACTCGCCCTCAATCTTGCTGTGAACCTAAAACTGCTCCCCCAAAATTTTGTCTTAAAAATTCAACCAAGCAGTCTTCTTAGGATTTATGTACTTCTATTTACATGTCAAATTTCAATAACAAGTTTAAAGAAAAAACAAAAAAAAAAAAAACAGAAAGATTCTCCAACACATCAAATTCTAAAAACTATTGCCTATCAGGAAAACCACTGATCGGGAGTCAGACGACATTTTTTTTTTGCTTCCTATCACTCTGTTTTTTCTCTGCTAATTCTTAAATCCTTCTTTGCTTACATGGGCTTCCCAGGTGGTGCTAGTGGTAAAGAACCCACTTGCCAATGCAGGAGACATAAAAGACATGGGCTGGGAAGATCCCCTGGGGAAGGGCATGACAACCCACTCCAGTACTCTTGCCTGCTGCTGCTGCTGCTGCTGCTGCTAGGTCGATTCAGGGTGTCCGACTCTGTGCAACCCCATGGACGGCAGCCCACCAGGCTCCCCTGTCCATGGGATTCTCCAAGCAAGAACACTGGAGTGGGTTGCCATTGCCTTCTCCCCTCTTGCTTAGAGAATCCCAAGGACAAAGGTGTCTAATCCTACAGTCCATGGGATCACAAAGAGTCAGACATGACTGAAGTGACTTAGCACGATAGCCCACTGCTTAGGATGGCCACTTTTAACAAGTTATATTGCCATATATATGTGTCCTTTCCTATCTTAGTTGACTTCAGAATAAATGAAAATGTATGTGAACGCTATTTCCGGAGCTCTTTGGGAGGTACTATATAAATGAATTGTAACGAATACAATGTTAGAAAATATTCAAGTGAAGTCTACATTCCTACTCCAAGGAAAGTGTGCCACATTTCTACACCACACTCACTATTTTAGCCCTTCATTTGACAAATATTTAGTAAGAGTCCATCATGTGGTAGGCCCTGGGGCCACAAGAACAAGACAAAGACCTTGGGGAGCCTGAAGCTATTTTAGAAGATCCAGACAGGAAATAAAAGTAAATAAATTGAGAGGTGACAATTATCATATGTAATTCGTTGAGTTACAACCAAATCATATTAAAAAGCCACTGCTTTCTAACTGGTCTTCGGATAAAAGATTTATTTCTTGCCATTGTGGATAAACACGCTACTTGCCATTTTTCTCTCTAGTAAAATGAAAGAAGTGAAAGGCCTCTTTCCACCTCACATAAAACGTAGCTTCTCTCCTCTGAATGTGCTAAACCCAAAATGGTATATTAGTCACTGAAAGAAAGAGGCAAAACTTACTTCAGAGGTCCATGAGAGTTTAGGAGCCGTTAAGTGTACAGCTGGCTGGCTGACATGCAATATTCTGGTCCTGGAATCACACCGAGACCTTTGGCACACACACGGGCTGGAGCAGAAACAGCACCATCCACTGAAACTCTCACCGAGGTCCTTCAACAGCAGAGACAACATGTAAGAACAATGTTTGGGAAGCTGTTCAAAAGCACTACCATCTCGGGACTTCCCTGGTGGCACAGCGGATGGGAGTCCACCGGCCAATGCAGGGGCGTGGGTTCAATCCCGGGTCCAGGAAGATTCCACGTGCTTAGGAGCAACTAAGCCTGTGGGCCATGACTACTGAAGCCTGTGCTCCTAGAGCCGACGCAACGAGAAGCATGTTCACAACCCCCGCTACCCACAACCAGAGAAAGCCCCTGAGCCACAACCAAGACCCTGCACAGCCAAAAATAAATAAATAAACAAACTTATTTAAAAAAAAAAAAAAAAGGAAACCACTCCTGTTTCTTAGCAGTAAAAGCAAAGGCTCATTGTAACAGGCAAGCAGCACCTCACAGCCAAGCTACTCTCAATGGCGCCCCCCTTCCATCCACTCCTCCTCATGTTCCCACTCTTCTCGTCTGTTTCTCTTGCTGCTTCTTTCATCTTTCTTGTTGTTTCACTGCTGAGTCAAGTCCGACTCTGTTGCGATCCCATGTCCTACAACCTGCCAGGCTCCTCTGTCCATGGGATTTCCCAGGCAATACTGGAGAGGGTTGCCATGCCCTCCTCCAGGGCATCTTCCCGACCCAGGGATCAAACCCACGTCTCTTGCATTGCAGGTGGATTCTTTACCGCTGAGCTACCAGGGACGCCCCCTCATCTTTCTTGAACCGTCTGTATCTCCTGCTGCTTAGGGTCTCCACCCCATGAACAACCAGACCAGTGGCTGGGCTGATAACAGGTACATGTCATTTGGGCCCAACCTCCCTGACAAAATTTAACTGACGTGCAGGCAAATATGGACACGCTGTTTTGGACATCTGTTGCTACAATAAGCTGCCTCATCTAAGACACATCTTTTAGTGATTATACTGTTTGATCTACTGCTCAACTTGAACTAGAAAACAAAGAAAACTTAATTTTTAAAAGCTGTTTTCTTTAAAATTCTACAATCTTGTTTTTTAACAATAGTAACCATGACCAAGAGTGCCACCTACTGGTAAATAAGGGGTATTTTATCAAACTGTGTTCAAAGTGCCTTCTAAAGCAATAAGGTATTTAAAGAAAAAAACCCATCCATATTTTGAAACACATCCAGTGACTTTATATACTCAATGAAAGTATTAGCTAACTATAGAAAATTAATATATACTAAATAATTTACTACTAGAGCTCATCAATGAATTTGGTAAAGTCCCAAGATGCAAAACTAATACACAGAAATCTGTTGCATTCTGATACACTAACAATGAAAGATCAGAAAGAGAAAGTAAGAAAAGAATTGCAATTACCATACATGAAAAACAATAAAATACTCAGGAATTAAACCTACCTTAGGAGATAAAGACCTATACTATGAAAACTATAGGAAGCTGATGAAAGAAATCAAAGATGACACAAACGGAAAGATAGACCATGTTCTTGGGTTAGAAGGATCAATACTGTCAAAATGACTATATTACCCAAGGCAATCTACAGATTCAATGCAATCTCTATCAAATTACCAATGGAATTTTTCACAGAACTAGAACCAAAAAAAATGTTTTAATTTGTATGGAAACACAAAAAACCCTGAAAAGCCAAAACAATCTTGAGAAAGAAATGCAGAGCTGAAGGAATCAGACTCCATGGCTTTGGACTATATTACAAAGCTACAGTCATCAAAAGAGTAGGGTACTGGCATAAAAACAGACATACAGATCAATGGGACAGGATAAAGCCCAGAAACAAACCCAGGCACCTGTGGTCAATTAATCTATGACAGAGGCAAGAACAAACAATGGAGAAAAGATAGTCTCTTCAATAAGTGGTGCTGGGAAAACTGGACAGCTACATGTAAAAGCATGAAATTAGAACACTTCCTCACACCACACAAAAATAAACTCAAAATGAATTAGAGACCTAAATGTGAGACTGGATATTATCAAAATCCTAGAGGAAAACATAGACAGCGCTCTCTTTGACAGAAATAGCAGAAAGATTTTTTAAAATCTGTCTCCTAGAGTAATAAAAATAAAAACAAAAATAAACAAATGGGACCTAATTAAACTTAAAAGCTTTTGCAAAGCAAAAGAAACCATAAACCAAATAAAAAGAATCTACAGAATGGGAGAAAATATTTGCAAACCATGTGACTGACCCACAAGGGCTTAATCTCCAAAATACACAAACAGCTCTACATAAAAAAAATAACCCAATCAAAAAATGGGCATAAGATTAAACAGACATTTCCCCAAAGACACACAGACAGCAGAAAAGGCACATGAAAAGATGCTCAACATCACTAATTATTAGAGAAATGCAAATCGAAACTACAATGAGGTACAACCTCACCCCACTCAGAATGGCCATCAACAAAAAGTCTACAAATACTAAATGCTAAAGAGCATGTGCAGAAAAAGGAACCATTCTACACTGTCTGTGGGAATGCAAACTGGTATAGCCTTTATGGAGAAGAGTATGGAGGCTCCTTAAAAAACTAAAAGTAGAGCTACCATATGATCCTTCAATCCCACTCCTGGACATGTACCTGGAGAAAATCACAGTTGAAAACATACACACACTCCAGTGCTCACTGCAGCACTGTTTACAACAGCCAAGACATGGGAGCGACCTAAGTGTCCACTGACAGACGAAATGGATAAAAATGTGCATAAAATACACAATGGAATATTACTCAGTCATAAAAAAGCATGAAATAATGCTGTTTGCAGCAACACGGATGGACCTAGAGATTAACAACTAGGTGAAGTCAGAGAAAGACAGGCATATGGTATCACCTACACACGGATCTAAAATGATACAGACGAACTTATCGACAAAACAGAAACAGACCCACAGACACAGAAAACAAACTTATGGTTACCAAAGAAGAGGGGGTATATGTTAGGAGCCTGGGCTTAACGTATACACACTACTATATATAAAACACGTAACCAGTGAGGACCTATCATATAACACAGGGAACTACACTCAGTATTAGGTACAAACCTATAAGGGAAGAGAATCTGATACATATACATGTATGTATAATATAACTGAATCCCTGTGGTGTTCACCTGAAACTAAGGGACACTGTAAATCAACTAGACTTCAACAAGGGCTTCCCAGGTGGCTGCCAATGCAGAAGACACAAGAGATGCAGGTTCGATCCCCTGGAGTGGGAAATGGCAACCCACTCCAGTATTATTAGCTGGAGAATTCCATGGACAGAGGAGCCTGGGGGGCTACAATCCAGGAGGCTGCAAAGAACAGGACACAACCGAGCATGCATGTACTCGTACTTCAATTAAAACAAAATTAAAACAATGCCACATTCAAAAAATAAAGTAAACAATACAAAACAAAAAGGAAAACACCTATCCGTATCTTGAAATGTGTCCAATGGTTTTATTCATTCAATGTAAACATTAATTAACTATACAAAATTAATATATATTAAGTAATTTTCAAAACTATACAAAAAAGAACATTCCATCAACGTTTGTATCCTCATTTGGGCCTTACCTCACCAAAAAGTTATTTTATTTCTGAAACAGAGAAAAGTATCATAAATACTAAATGAAACATATAGCCATTTAAGCAGTCCTACAAGCAACAGATTAAATTCAAGATTTAAAATGAACTATACTAGTTTCTGTTCAACAAGTACATTCAAATTATTTAACAATTACTGGGGCATCCAGCACTATTTTAGGTTGCGGAGACACAACAAAGAGCCAGACACAAGGCCTCTGCCGTTACACGAAGCTTTTATCACAATGTCTACGGCAGCTAATAAACAGATAACTAGAAGACACAGATTACAGTAAGTGTGCAAGGGAAATAAGAGTGATGGAGGTTGGGGAATATCAGGAAAGGTCTCTCTCAAGGAGTCTGAGCTGAGACCTGACGATGAGGACAAGTGCAGAGCAAAGGAGCAGAGGCCCCAGCACAGAAACAAGGCTGGTATGAGAGACGGAGCACAACCAGCCTGTCTGCAGGGCAGAGAGCCGGGGCCCGGGACAGATGAGCCACAGCACGGACAGTGCCAGGCCACGGCAGGCCGTGGCTGGGGGCAGGCCTCCTTCTAAAGGCGAAGGGAGGCGACTGCAGGGCTTGAACAAACCAGGGGAGGGGCGTGATCTCACTCACACTAAAGGGTCACTCCAGCTGCCTTGAAAAGAACAGACCAAGAGTTGAAGCAGGAAGTTCAGTTAGAAGGTGCCCTGCTAAGCTCAGACAGAATAAAACTAACACAGAAACAGATGAACAGGAACTAGATTTTGAAGCTAGAGCCCTATCACTTGCTGAGACAGGATGACGTGTGAGCAGGCAGTGAGAGAAAGAAAAAATAACCAAGAATGCCTCAAAGAGCAGGGACACACAGAAATAAACTCAGAGCTTGCACGGCACTTGCCGATTTAGAATCCCAGGTGCCGGTGAGGAGGCACAGGGGTTCTTGGCATTCAGAAAGGGGACCCGAGTGAAATACAAGTTACTGCAGAGTGTTGGAGTCAGAACCAGCAGAACCAGGCTCAGATCTGACTCCTTTCTGGCTTTCAACCTTGGGCCAGTCACCTCTTCCCCTTTTTAAATGGAAATTCCAAGACTACCTCACTGGGTTGCTGAAACGGGTACATGTCTGGGGAAACACCTGGCACGCAGGAGGATCACTAAAACAACCCAATCTAGAGAGGCAGCGGGTTATGTGCCAAAAACACAACTGCCCAGCCCGACCTACAACAACACTCATAAAACACAGCTGCTGTGACCTAAGTGTGACCTAGTTCTAAATTCAATCTCATGCTAAGAATTTCGGTCACTGTTGTTTTCCAAATCAGCAGCAGTACGATTTTTAAAAATTTATTTTTAAACCATAAATCTGTGATCACAAATGACCGTATAGCTACTATTAAACTTGCTTTTGTCATACTCCGAGTCCAAAGATATCTCATTATGAAACGTGTCCACTCTTTTCTAGGAATAAATGTAGTTCAGCAGTCACTGTTATGTTTTATTCACAAACGCTGGGTGGCGTAAAATAACGCATCCCGGGTTTTGCTACAGTTTTACTTTCTTCAGCACAGTATGCACTCCAACTGACAGATCCATAAGGGGACCCAGCTCTGGCCCAACAAGGGATGCGGCAACAGATGGCAGGAGGAAAGCAGCACGCAAGGCCAAGGGGACCCCCAAGTCATGTCTCAAGGGAACCGGCCCCACTCTAAAGGAAAATCTGAGCCCTCTTAGACTGCCAGAGCTGTCTGTTTAACCCAGCTCCGCTTCAAGCACCATCAGATCACAGATGGTACTGAAGGTCATGAAGACCCAGTTCTGGGCTCAGCCAGGCCCGAGTTCTCACCGTAGCTTCCTGCCATTCACTAGCTTGGCCCTTTTAGGCAAGTGTCTAAACCTAAGCCTCTAAACCCTCAGGTTTCCCAGTGTTGAAAATGGGAGTGATACCTATGCCTCATTGTTTTAATAACAGGATGCATCTAAACACCACTTGCTACAGGGTCTGGCACACAGTGTCAACTACTACTAGTAAAGTGGCTTGTTCACCTTCCTTTTTCTACTTGAGGTAATACATACTCAAAGAAAAGTTGGAAAATTACAAAGAAATTATAAAGAAAAATCACCCAACAACTCCTGTAACTTTTAGGATTACTAACTTCAGATTTCAAAATTCCTCAGCAAATTGTTTTTGACAGACCCAAACTGCTTCCTAAAAGGTCTACCAATGTATACTTCCATGAACCAAATATGCACCCATTTCCGGACCTTCAAAAACAACTCACCTTTATTCTGGAGGTACTTATGCTCAGAAGTACTAAAGAACAAAAAGATTCCCGACCTCAAAATGATCACTGGGACTACAATTCTGACACTATCAACTCTGTCCTCCTCTCTCCAAGAGGCTCCCTGGGAAAATCCTGGTCTACAAAGGCTTCCCCTGTGGCTCAGATGATAAAGAATCCGCCCGCAATGCAGGAGACCTGGGTTCGATCCCTGGGTTGGGACGATCCCCTGGAGAAGGGAAAGGCTACCCACTCCAGTATTCTGGCCTGGAGAATAGTCCATGGGGTCACAAAGAGTCGGACACGACTCAGCGACTTTCACTTCACTCACAGACACAGCGAGCAGCCTCTGAACTACACAGGCTTTACCAAAAGGGCTTTGCTGCTCCTTTGCTCAAAGCAGAAATCAGTCCAGTTAACCCGCAATGAGTCTAACAAACGTTTAACAAACACTTTCCAACTGCTGGTTAGATCTCCAATTAAGGAAAACACAATGTTTGTGAGGCCTCTGCCATATTCTATAAACCCTTTTAATGTAACTTCCAAATTATCTCCCAAAGACTCCTTTACCATTAGGTTTTCAAGCTTTAAAGGAGCTAAACCAGCTGGAACTTCAGCACACACAAAATTAATTCATGCAAACATTTGTGTATTCATAAATAAGCATAGGGAAGCGTACATATTTATTATGCATATGTATTATGTTAACATAAATTAAATATGGTACATGTGATTGCTGAACCACGTAAAACTCGCAATTTCCACGCAAAAGTAAAATGTTAGACCTGAAAGGAGTCTTGTAAATCATCTCTAATCCAACTCTTTTTCAGTCAGAAGAGGAAATAAAGCCAAAGAACATAAATATCCAGCTCCCAGATCCAAACAGTCATCTTCTGAGCCCAGATCTGCTTTTCAATAGGGCTTTTCCCCACTGCCTTCCTACTCTACCAAGATTTGAATAAATACTTAGTGATAGAGCAAAACTCCCATGAAACCCCACTTTGCCAACACAAGACGTATCACCTTTTATCTTCATTTCACTTTAACGTATATTAAGGCCTCATGGTATTATAATAACTCTGCGTGCTGATTCCATTTCTCTTTCAAAGAAGAAACTGTGGTTCGGCTCAGTTCAGTCGCTCAGTCGTGTCCGACTCTTTGCGACCCCACGCACGCCGGGCCTCCCTGTCCATCACCAATTCCCGGACCTGTGGTTCAACACCAGTTAAGTCATTCGTTCCTAGGCTTTGGGGACAGCCAGGCTCTTCATTTTCCAGATGTGCGATTTCGGTCAAGACATCTGACTCTCTGTATCTCCGTTTAAAGACTACTAACACGGAATGAATGACACCTAGATTCCCAGCACTGGTGGAAGAATGACACTGAGCGTCAACCCCGCGTAACAGACCTCGCTTGGTCCTTTCGACCACACACCTCACGGGCCTCTGAAGAGAAGCTGGGCTGAGGGAGAGGCCGGGCTGTACCTGGACAGCCGAGCGCGGCCCGATCACAAGCCACGCGCCGCTCGGAGCTTAAAGTCACTCGGTGAATCAAGACCTCAGCTTTCCGTCCCTCACCGGGGAGGTCCAGGGGGCTGAGCAGTTCCCGCCGCCGCCTCTCACCCCGCAAAGCGCTTTCCGCCAGCGGCGCCAAGGGCCGGGCTGACGCTACCTAGGCCGACCGGGGCCTCCTACGGAGTCTGCTTAAGGCCTGAGGCCCACGGACGTGAGACACGGGACACTACGCCTCAATCGGGAGTCTCCACACCGCCGCCACCCCCGCGCCGACCCAGCCGCTCTCGCAGCGCCAAGCTCCGCCCCGGCTCTGGAGAGCTTCCGGCGTCCCCGAAGTGACGCACAGGCGCGTGAGAGAAACCCACATGCCATTGGTTGCTGTCGCCCGATGGGCGGAGCGACGCTCGATCGACCCCGAGCCGCGAGTCCTATTCGCCCGTGTCTCCGCCCCCTAGAGCCGCCATCTCCATGGTGACCGCTGCCCGGTCACCCCTTTGGCCTGACTCCCGGAGTTGCGTCATTGTCTCTGCGCCGGAAGCGGGCCTCCGTGGGCCGGAAGGGGGTTCCGCGCGCGGGTGCTCTGTGAAGACTCCCGTGTGGGCGGGCGCCAGCCAAGTTGGCCCGGGGCTCCGGCCTGGGTCGGACCGCGAAGCTGAGAGACCTGTGCCGGTTCCAGTGACGATGGCGGTATTTCACGATGAGGTGGAGATCGAGGACTTCCAATACGACGAAGACTCGGAGACCTACTTCTACCCCTGCCCGTGTGGGGATAACTTCTGCATCACCAAGGTAACGGGAGGCTCCTCGGAGCGGGCGCGTGTTAGCTCTGCCGAGTTCCTGCCGCGGAGCCGCGCGGCTCAGAGTTATCCGCTTCCTTTTATCATCCCTTTCTGAATTCTACCAGAGTCGGTACTTTGCGCCGTCTGTGGTTCTGGTCTTCTCTCAGGCCTGAGGAGAGCGGGGAGGGGGTGGATGGCAGCGAGTACCAGTCTTCTCGCCAACCCCCGCCGCTCAAGCTTCCCCTCCCTAGGATGCGTTTTGGAGGAAGGAGTGTGTTTTTGTCTTCCGAGGTGGGGGTGGGTTTTTAGACGACTCAACCATGACTCACCCTCCTGGGTGTTTTTTCCCCAAGTGACGCTTCCAGGGAAGAATGGGGCTGGCGTTTCTCTCGGGAGGTGCTTTAGGTCCTCACGTGCCTTGTGGGTTTGTCCAGTGGTCATTTTTGGATGTGAGAGTTGGACTGTAAAGAAAGCTGCGCGCCGAAAAATTGATGCTTTTAAACTGAGGTATTGGAGAAGACTCGAGAGTCCCTTGGACTGCAAGGAGATCCAACCAGTCCATCCTAAAGGAGATCAGTCCTGAATATTCATTGGAAGGACTATGAATAGTCCAATACCTTGGACTCCAATGAAACTCCAATACCTTGGCCACCTGATGTGAAGAACTGACTTCTTGGAAAAGACTCTGATGCTGGGCAAGATTGAAGGCGGGAGGAGAAGGGGACAACAGAGGATGAGATGGTTGGATGGCATCACCGACTCGATGGACATGAGTTTGAGTAAACTCCGGGAGTTGGTGATGGACAGGGAGGCCTGGTGTGCTGCGATCCATGTGGTCGAAGAGAGTCAGACACGACTGAACTGAACTGCCTTGTGGGGAGGCCAGCCTCCAAGGAGCTTGCCCACAGAAGTGAGAGGGTTGGGGATGAGGAGATCACAAAGGGAAGGCTGCCCTGACCCATACGGTGTTTAATTTTATTTATAGGAAGATTTGGAGAATGGGGAAGATGTGGCAACCTGTCCTAGCTGCTCTCTCATTATAAAAGTGATTTATGACAAGGTAAGGAGTCAGGTTTTAAAACAGGGGGAGGGGGGAGAGGGTGCAAGAACCTTGAGCAGTCTGCCTGTGATATGTAAGTGCAGGAGATTGTTTTCTAATGGTGCGTTAGGAAAATGCTATATTTTAAAATGAATTTTAAAGAGCCATTCATGCTCCTGCTGCTGCTGCTAAGTCGCTTCAGTCGTGTGCAACTCTGTGCGACCCCATAGACGGCAGCCCACCAGGCTCCCCCGTCCCTGGGATTCTCCAGGCAAGAACACTCGGGTGGGTTGCCATTTCCTTCTCCAATGCATGAAAGTGAAAAGTGAAAGTGAAGTTGCTCAGTCGTGTCCGACTCTTCAGGATCCCATGGACTGTAGCCTACCAGGCTCCTCTGCCCATGGGATTTTCCAGGCAAGAGTACTGGACTGGGTTGCCATTGCCTTCTCCGAGAGCCATTCATAAGCAATTGCAAATTAAAATTTTGTATTATATTGTTACTGAAAATTTTAAAAGCTCAATTTATTAACTTTTTTTGGAAAAGGCAATAAACTGTTCTTTATCTAATGAATCTTACTGGGATTACTTATTTAACAGGAAAATGATCATAAAGATTAATTGAAAGTCTTTATTCCTCCATTATTTAATAAGTAATTAGAATCGTTCAGAGTTCCTGGACTTATTTTGAAAGGAACAGTTTTATAGTATCTCTTACCTGACTTGTATACAGAACTCTGTATTATCTTGTTTGAGCTGTGCCATAGTTGGAATTTTACAATTTTCATTTTAGTCTTTAACGTCCTGTTGTTTTCATCCAAAGATGTTGACAATAGAAAACAAATGTTGTGAGTGCCCCCTCACCCCCAGCTTTTGGTCAGTACTTTGAATGGAGTCTTAAGAGACTTAACATTGTATTTTCTGAGTTTGTTGTGTTTGTTGTTGTTGTTGAGATATAGTTGTCCCATAACAGTGCTTAACATTCTTAAGGATAAATTCTAAAGTGCTTATAGGCAAGGTGGGAACAAGACAGACTCCTGACAGAAACAGGCTGTAACTTAGACTGTACTTTAGCCGTTTACTGGTTTATTCTTGATTTAAATGTGTTCTGAAGAAACAGAACCAGACAAGGGTGAGCATGAGTGCTGCTGTGAGGAGAGACTGCGGCCTTAAGGCGGGTGATCGTGCGCTGAGGCTGCTGAGTGGCATCCCTGGCCTCTCCCCACTCGGTGCCAGTGGCAGCCCTCAGTATGTCAACCCAAAACGTCTCTACACATTGCCAGATGTCCCCAAAGATACAAGTAACACCTCCTTCCCACCACCCATTGAGACCCCTGTGTTAGAGCAAGAAGGCTGTTTTCAGAGGTTGAGAACATGGAGCCTCATGTTGATGGTGGACCATAAGTTCCAAAGAGCATGGTGGGAGGGTTCCAGGTGCTGGGCAGGAGTCAGAGATTGCCAGGGACAGAATAAGGCTGGTCCTTAACAGGGGTCAGACTACAGGAGATGAGGGGTAACCTGGGAGGCAGAGGTTTCTGGGGGTGGCTGGCATAAGCCAGGAGAAATCATCAGAGGTTGAACTTCATTTACAAAGAAGCTAGTTTACAGATTATCTGTGTTGGGAAACATAAAGAGCTACCCACTTTAGTTGGAACAAGTAATTTGAAGAGAACAGGTATTTGAGTGACCAAATATTGAAGAAGTAGTAGTGCAAGTAGTGATTAATACAGAACCTTAAAACATGTGTTTTGTAAATGTGATTTCCAAGAAGTGGGAGCTCTGTAGTGAAGATGGACATGTTTGTTTATAAGGTAAGGTGTGTGCGTGCTAAGTCACTTCAGTCGTGTCTTCCTATGTGATCGTATGGACTGTAGCCTGCCAGTCTCCTCTGTCCATGGGATTCTCCAGGCAAGAATACTGGAGTGAATTGCCATGCCCTCCTCCAGAGGGTCTTCCAGACCCAGGGATCAAATCCACGTCTCTTACCTCTCCTGCATTGGCAGGTGGGTTCTTTACTACTAGAGCCACCTAAGATAATAATATGGTGCATTAAATATGAATTTGGGTCTAAAAACTGGGCAAGATTATTCAAGATTATATTTCTGGTGCTGACTTTGACCAAGGATGAAGTCATAGAGCAAAGGAAAAACTTAACAGAGCAAGATTGACTGTGTAACAAAATGAAATCTTACTATTGATGCATCTGTGACACAGACACTCAGTGAGTAATGTAATTTCTTGTTCTGTCTTAGGATCAGTTCACGTGTGGAGAGACAGTCCCAGCCCCTTCCACCAACAAAGAACTAGTTAAATGCTGAAGAAGATTTTTAGGTTCTAAAACCTGAACTTGGGGAATGAGGCAAGCTGGAAAAGTCTAATTCGGAGTCACTGGCTTCTTTACGGGGACAGTCCTTTTGTGGTTTGCTGTTCATGAGAGTCTGGATTCTTTCCATCGGGTGCCAAGTTCACCTCCAATTGAAGAAGCAAGTCCACCACATGACATGCCTGGATTTTGTGCTCAAAACCTTGAATTGGAAGTGTTTCCATCCAAACATAAAAGAAGATAATTTCAAATCAGTGCTTTTTTCCCTCAGTTTTATTTTTATATCTTTACACTATTACTTCATTATCTGACAACAGCATCATCTACCTCAAAGCATTAGGTTTCTTTAACTTAAAAAGATTTTTATTTTAATCACTTAAGAAGATTTTTTAAATCAGCCCTTTCTATGCAATTTGACGTCAGCTCTTTGCTGTTGTAAACTGAAGGAAGTCAGTTGCCTCTAGTCTGTTGGGACTGTGCCTTCTACTCCCTCACCACGCTGACCTTCGTCAGGGATCTGTGTTCTGTTAAACGTGCCACTTCATTATGCTTCATATACTGGGTCCTGGTGGTGGTGCAAAGAAAAAATATACTGAGCTCACAAAGTTAGTGAGTTAAGAAGAAAAGTCAAAAAACAAAACAGTCAAAGGATATGGACTTCCCTTATCAATATTCTGCGTTTTCCTTGAAAATCAGGACAAGATAAAAAACAGCCAAAGGAAGTGAAACTGGTAACAGAACGAGAAGAGAAAACTATGCCTACTTAGTTATTTAATTAAATGCTTGAGTGCTTTTTCGAGATCAGTGCAACTAATATTTCTGTATCTGGCCTCTTGTGTGTGTATTTGTTTTTCGATAAGGCTAATGAGATTTTACTCTAGACGGGTTAACGTCAAGTCTTCGTGGCTGGTGGCTGTGCTTTCAGCACTACTACCAAATCAGTCACTAGTCCTAAAAGGTAAAGCTTTGATAACAGCCCTTGTATTTACTAAGGATGAACTTGAAAATGAGATGCCTGTTCTAACTAAATATGCCCTGAGGGCAGATATGTGCTGCGCTTAGTCGCTCAGTCTCGTCTGGCTCTTTCTGACCCCATGGACTGCAGCCCGCCAGACTCCTCTGTCCATGGGGATTCTCCAGGCAAGAATACTGGAGTGGGTTACCATTCCCTTCTCCAGGGGATCTTCCCCACCTAGGGATCGAACCCAGGTCTCCCGTATTGCAGGCAGATTCTTTACTGACTGAGCCACCAGGAAAGCCCAAGGGCATATATAGTAAGCCTTTATAAGCTATAGCCACACATACATTCACTCTTGCAGAGAATTGTTACCCTGGAGAAAAAGAAAAATACAAAGATAGGCCATTGGTCTTCTTTGCCACAGCCATGAGAGTAGCAAGAAATAGAATCACTTGCATGGAAATTCCAAATTTCCCTTTAGGTACACACCTTTGTTGTGTGTACATAAAATTAACTGATGTCTGGTGGGTTGTTGTGGAATTGGCTCCTGCAATTAATGAGAAAAATAGCTTGCCAGAATGTGAGCATTTTATTACTAACTGATGAATGTTTTATACACTCATTGGGGGTTTAAATTAAAACAGGCCAGTGGCCTTTTTTCTCCTGCCAATGGCATAGCTATATGAAGCCATTAGACTGAGAAGTAAATCACCAAAAATTGTATGCCAAAACTGCTTGGTGCATTATATGAAGTGTACGGTGTGTTCTTGATATGTTGAGAAATCACTGTCGGGGACACCGACACCCCAGAAGTCATCCACAGTAGCTTTGAAACCAGTGGTGGCTCAAGTGAACAGAGCAGGGTGTGTGCTAACTGGTGGGGATGAATTACAAAGAGAAAAAGACTGTCCCACACTCAGATCTGATGGTTTGGTAGATACCGATAACCAATGATGAATTTCAAATAAGAACAGACATCTTTAATGTCACCTCTGCTGTGAGCGTAAGAGCAGGAAGAAAAGGTGCCCAAGTCCAAACGTCCCAGGAGACAAGCCAGTGGCACTGGTGATGAGTGATATTCAGGAATGTGATCACAGGCATGATTTCATTCCCGAAAGCAACTGAGTCACTACATTGGTTAACCACAAAGAACACATCAGGATTTAATCCTATGTTAAGCAGAAGGTAAAACCAGGGGTCTTGCAGATGTAACTAGGGTTCTGTGGGGTCCCTTGCTTAGCTTCACAGACATTTCAGAGCCCCTCTGAGGCCTGGTTTGTAATCCAGCTCTGTGACCTGCTAGCTTTGTAATCTTTGGCAAGACCAGTGGGTTCCTCGTCTGTTAAAATCGGGAGACTGAATCCGGGGATTTCTAAATTCAGTACTGTAATTTCAGGCTTCGTAGTGTGCAGGAGCTGGAATGGTAATCGAAACCTTTCTAATCTAAACACTAAGATGACTTACAGAGGAAGACACTTCATTCTTCAGTAACTCCACATCAGAGGATTCTGCAGATAATTCAGTGTACACATTCAGAAACCCTTTTCTTGAAAGCCCCCAATATTTTTGATAACTGTATATACTAATTTATTACCAGTTTAAACTATTAGCATGCTGAATAAAGTCAGATTATTCACATCCATTTGTTTTCATGTGATTTTTCCTCCCCTAAATACCAGCATTATGTACTTTATAATGTGATTATATATGAGATGGAAAATCTTTAACCTGCTTTGGGACTTTGGAGGTAGGTTTCTGTTGTGGACAATACAGTTTTTAAATAGGTTGCCACTATTACTACAGGTTGGCCACATGGGTATTGGTTCTGGATTTTTAATAGTTACTTGGGAAAAAATAAGCTTTGGATTAAGTGGCAGTAAGGCAAATATAGCTGACATTCTTAGGTGAGTGATTCAGTTTCTTGCTGGGAAGGAAGGTTGCTGCTTAAGACATGGTAATTCTTATAGTGGTTTAAGAGCCCAGCTCTGGTCAGGACACGGGTTGAATCTCAGTTCCTCCACTGTGATCTTGGACAGGTTTCTTAGTCTTTGTGTATCTCTATGCCCTGGTCTGTGAAATACAGGCCATAATGGTGCCTTTTTCCCAGGGTTGCTCTGTGGGGGCAACAGACCCACATTCAGCAGGGGTCTGTGGAATGCTTGCCACTATGAAGAAGCCAGGTAGGTTTCTGTCATCATGGAGCTTACCTGCAACAAGAGGAAATAAGAGAACAGGCTGTGTTTAGGGCCCAGGTGATGGGATACAACTGCCTTTCTCAAGGGCAGACTGAAGGCATCTCAGTCTGATACCTTTTCTGAGACCTGAAGGATGAGAATGAAACAGTCTCGTAAAAATGACTACATTAGCTAATGATGACAACATTCAATACTGCCTGTTGTATATGCAAAAACAAAAAGGTTACCTATTCTGATGCAAAAGGAATTCATTGTTTTGAGCACTGACAACATTATATGAAACATGCAAAGTATTGAACACTCTCCGCATTTACTGATCTCTGGCGTGGGTTTTGACAAGCCCTCACTGTGGTTCTGATGCAGCTGAAGCTTGAGAACCACTGGTTGAGCACCGGTGTTCAAACCCAGCAGCTCACTGGAATCGCCCGAGGAGCTTCTGAAACTGCTGCCCATTGGTTTACGCTTCTGTTGCTGCGCCAGCACCACACTGTTTTGATGACTGTCGCTTTGTGGTATAGTCTGAAGTCAGGGAGGTTGATTCTTCCAGCTCCATTTTTCTTTCTCAAGATTGCTCTGGCTATTCGGGGTCTTTAGTGTCTCCCTGAGAAATCTGTATGCAGGTCAAGAAGCAACAGAACTGGACATAGAACAACAGACTGGTTCTAAATTGGGAAAGGAGTACCTCAAGTATATTGTCACCCTACTTATTTAACTTATATGCAGAGTATATCGTGAAATGCTGGGCTGGAAGAAGCACAAGCTGAAATCAAGATTGCCAGGAGAAATATCAATAACCTCAGATATGCAGGTAACATCACCCTTATGGCAGAAAGCAAAGAGGACCTAAAGAGGCTCTTGATGAAAATCAGAGGAGAGTGAAAAAGTTGGCTTAAAACTCAACATTCAAAAAACTTAAGATCATAGCATCCAGTCCCATCACTTCACAGCAAATAGATGGGGAAACAATGGAAACAGTGACAGATTTTATTTGGGGGGGGGGGGGCTCCAAAATCACTGCAGATGGTGACTGCAGCCATGAAATTACAAGACACTTGCTCCTTGGAAGAAAAACTATGACAAACCTAGACAGCATATTAAAAAGCAGAGACATTACTTTACCGACAAAGGTGCATCTAGTCAAGGCTATGGTTTTTCCAGTAGTCATGTATGGATGTGAGAGCTGAAGGCTGAGCACCAAAGAATGATGCTTTTGAATTATGGTGTTGGAGAAGACTTGAGAGTCCCTTGGACTGCAAGGAGATCCGTCCAGTCAATCCTAAAGGAAATCAACCTTGAGCATTCATTGGAAGGACTGATGCTGAAGCTGAAGCTCCAATACTTTGGCCACCTGATGTGAAGAACTGACTCATTGGAAAAGACCCTGATGCTGGGAAAGATTGAAGGCAGGAGGAGAAGGAGACGGCAGAGGATGAGATGGTTGGATAGCATCACCAACTCGATGCACATAAGTTTGAGCAAGCTCCAGAAGTTGGTGATGGACAGAGAAGCCTGGCGTGCTGCAGTCCATGGGGTGGCAAAGAATTGGAGATGACAGAGCAACTGAACTGAACTGTTGCCATACATTTTGTGAATTTTTTTTGTTTTAGTTCTGTGAAAAATGCCATTGGTAATTTGATAGGAATTGCTTTGAATCTGTAGATTGCTTTGGGTAGTATAGTCATTTAGACAATTTGAGTCTTTGAAGACAGCCTCTTCAATAAGTGGTGCTGGGAAGACTGGACAGCTATGTGTCAAAGAATGAAATAGAACACTTCCTAACACCATATGCTATGCTAAGTCACTTCAGTCATGTCTGACTCTGTGTGACCCCAGAGACGGCAGCCCACCAGGCTCCCCCGTCCCTGGGATTCTCCAGGCAAGAACACTGGAGTGGGTTGCCATTTCCTTCTCCAATGCATGAAAGTGAAAAGTCAAAGCAAAGTCACTCAGTTGTATCTGACTCTTAGCGACCCATGGACTGCAGCCTACCAGGCTCCTCTGTCCATGGGATTTTCCAGGCAAGAGTACTGGAGTGGGGTGCCATTGCCTTCTCCGTCCTAACACCATACATAGAAGTAAATTCAAAGTGGATTAAAGGCTTAAATTTAAGGCCAGAAACTATAAAGTTCTTAGAGAAAAACATAGGCAGTATACTCTGATATAAATCACAGCAAGATTCTGACCCACCTCCTAGATTAATGGGAATAAAAACAATAAATGAGACCTAATAAAACACTTTTGCACAGAAAACTATAAACAAGATGAAAAGACGCAAATGAAACAACTGACAAGGGGTTAATCTTCAAAATATATAAGCAGCTCATACAGCTCAATATCAGAAAAACAACCCAATCAAAAAATGGGCAGAAGACCTAAACAGACATTTCTCCAAAGAAGACATACAGATGGCCAATAAACACACGAAATGATGCTCAACATCTCTAATTATTCAGCTCAGTTCAGTTGCTCAGTCGTGTCCGACTCTTTGCGACCCCGTGAATCACAGCACGCCAGGCCTCCCTGTCCATCACCAACTCCCAGAGTTCACTCAGACTCACGTCCATCGAGTCAGTGATGTCATCCAGCCATCTCATCCTCTGCCGTCCCCTTCTCCTCCTGCCCCCAATCCCTCCCAGCATCAGAGTCTTTTCCAATGAGTCAACTCTTTGCATGAGGTGGCCAAAGTATTGGAGTTTCAGCTTTGGCATCAGTCCTTCCAATGAACACCCAGGACTGATCTCCTTTAGAATGGACTGGTTGGATCTCCTTGCAGTCCAAGGGACTCTCATTATTAGAGAAATGCAAATCAAAACTACAATAAGGCCCCTCTTCACACCATTTAGAATGGCCATCATCAAAAAAATCTATAAACAATAAATGCTGGAGAGGATGTGGGGAAAAGTGAACCCTCTTGCTTTGTTGGTAGGAATGTAAACTGATGGAGCCATTATGGAGAGCAGTGTGCAGATTCCTTTAAAAACTAGGAATAAATATACCACATGACCCCACAATCCCACTACTAGGCATATACCTGGAGGAAACCACAATTCTAAAAGACACATTCACCCCAGTGTTCATTGCAACACTATTTACAATAGCCAGGACATGGAAGCAACTAGATGTCCATCAGCAGATGGATGGATAAAGAAGATGTAGTACATATTTACAAAGAAGTATTACTCGGCCCTGCTGTGGACAAGTTGGGGCGGGGAGGAGAGGGTAGGATGAACTGAGAAAGCAGTGTTGAAGTATATCCACTATCGTGTGTAAAATAGATGGTGTTGACTTAAAAAGGAGTTACAACCCAGAAGTTGAGAGTTACATTTTATTTGGTGGTCATTCTTAGGACTTCAAGCCTGGGAGACAGCATCGCAAGTTACACTGAGAGAACTGAGGAGGCAGGCGGAGGAGGCAGTTTAGGTTTGGCAGCAAAGGGGGCAGGTATTCTGGACATTAGAGATTATTGTTAATTAAGGAAAACCAGATCCCTGAAACTAAGGAATTTAGCGCTCGTCTAGGTATGGGAAGATGCAAGCAGTGATCTCAGTGATTCAGTGATCTCACTGACGTCACTCCTTTCATACGCGTCTCAGCTGTCTAGGGCCAGCATCCTGCTTTTTTATTTTTCCCATCCTAGGTCCTCACTTACCGCAGGGAGTGGCGGCAGCCGACAGCTGCTGGATCTCAGGCATTGTTCTCCCTTTTGGGTGCCCCTTGGACTCAGAAGTTTATGTTTGGAGGCCTGAAATCACAATGATGTGACATCCTTGTTTACTGATTCGGCAGGAAATATTCCATTTCACAGTAGTTGTTGAAAGTTGGTATATAACACAGGGAGCCCAGCATGTGATGACCCAGAGGGGTGGGATGTGGAGAGGGGATATGAATATATATAATTATGACTGATTCTCTTTGGTGTACAGCAGAAACCAACACAACATTATAAAGCAATTTTCCTCCAATTAAAAAAGAAGATAAAACTGCGGCTCAAAAGAGGCTGATTTACTTGGTCTAGGTACAATTATCAGGGTTTGTAGAGTCTCCCTGGTGATTCTAACGTGCCAGCCACATTGTGAACCACCAGACTCAGCGGGAAAAGAGAATTCACAATCATAAAGTAAGAAGGATTCTGTTTTTTTCAATGGTCACAACTTGTTTGCATGTGGAACAGGCGTGTAGGCTCGCTCGGCCACCTGCTTTTATGTCCAGGCATGCAATACACCTTAACAAATGCCTGCAGAGCCCACGCTGGGCTATTGACCCCGGTAGGAGAGCCTCAGTCTGGGCGGGCTCTGAGCTGTGCCCCAGGCTTAAACAATCACGTTTTCCCAGCACACACTTGGGCAGCTGATTGCACACCCTACAGAAGTGACAGCTTCTGCAGGTGTAAGTAATTAGGAGTCCTTTAATCCATCTGAGGGTGCCTGCCATTCCCTTCTTCCTACAGAGCAAATTGTTCATGATTATATATTTGACTGGGAAACAATTTTTCAAATTATTCCTCTTTAAGGGTATAAAACAAAGGACACATGAAAAAGAAATCACAGTTAAAAATACTGTCCCCTAGCTCACAACATGCTTAAAATGCAGGAGGGATACATCCAAGGAAGGCAGCCACCTCGGTCTGGCAAATGAAGGGTATTTGATGGGGAAGGGGTTCCAGACAAAGCGACTCCCAAATGGAGTGAATGTCTAGTAAGGGGTGGGGTATCCTATTAAGTGGCCCTGAGCCCAGACACTGCTTCGGGGGTCAACACTTGGGACTGCAACAGGCAAGCAGGACCCAGTCCCCAGGCAGAGATTTGAGGCCAGACTTCATTCTTTGTTCTTGGATAGGGCCGAAGTTTTTCCGTTTGGGCAGTGATTAATGCCAAGACTGAGGGTGTGGAAGAGGGGAAACACACTCTTAATAGGCACCTCCTGTGTCCCAGGCTGTGTCCGTGAAAGTGGGACAGGGCACCCAGGGTCACCCCAGAGAGCAGTGGGTCCTGGTCTACAGTCCCAAATGCCAAAGCCTGGGCTATTACTGGACGCAGCAGGACTCTGAACCACCAAACGGTGATGATCAAAGTCAACCAGCGTGGAAGGGGGCTCTGAACCGTGTAATGAGATTAAGTGAGCTGATACACATGAAGCAGGGAGCGCAGTGTTTGCGCATAGTAAGGGCTCAGGAAACAGTAGTTTAATTGTACGTATTTCTTGCTGCATCGGAAATGACCCAGGACTACGGTTTGAGAAACTTGCCTGAATTCCAAGGTTAAGACCACAAGGAACCCAGCCATGACGTGTCAGGGTTCCATCCGGAGAAGCGGGAGAGCCATGAGTGGTAGAGAATGAGGGGTTTGTTAGAGGATCAGGCAGGCTTCACGTGACTGCAGGAGTGAGAAGGAGGCATCAAGCCTGTCATCTTGCGCCTGGTGTTGAGACGAGAGCCACCTACAGGTCAGCCCAACACATGGGTGAGGAGAAAAAAGCTTGGTGTGAAGGAGAGAAAATACAAACCGGAGGTGTAACTGTCTCCCCACCGCCAACCTGGACACCGTGGGTGATTTTCGAGGGAGACAGGCGCCATTCCCCAGGGAGCTGTGTAAGTAGTTAGCCCAGAACAAGGCAAGCTGGTAGATGGGCGACAGTGTGTGTGGGCACTCACTGTTGCAGGGGCCCTGCTCCAACCTTCCGAGCATAAAAACACGTCTGCCGTTTTCCTTCTTGCTACCTTTTCTTGGCCACGTGACTGGTGGAAACTTAGTTCCCCAGCCAGGGATTGAACCCAGGTCCCAGCCGTAAGAGAGGTCAGTCCTAACCACTGGACTGCCAGGAGGTCAATGTTCACCCAGGACCGTACAGAGAAGGGAGTTCTGGGAAATGTAGTCCCAGAGTCCCAGGTCAGTCACCATACTCAAGGTTGGGGAAGCCAAGGCAGGGGTGGGACACTTGTTTTGTTGTTAAACAGGTAAACTGATCCTAGCATGATGTCATTTAGATTACACTGTGATGTTGATTTCATCATCCCCGTATTAACTGAAAGACTAGGTGTCAGCCTCTTTTGCTGGCCAGACATCAGACAACAGTCCCATAGGATTAATTTTTGCTACACTTGTGTTGTGAGATGAGCAAGGCTTTGGCTGTGATTTCTGTATTCAAATTTAAATCAACTTCACCCTAGTATTAAATAATCAGTTCAGTCACTCAGTTGTGTCTGACTCTTTGCGACCCATGGACTGCAGCACGCCAGGCCTCCCTGTCCATCACCAACCCCCGGAGTTTACTCAAACCCATGTCCATTGAGTCAGTGATGCCATCCAACCATCTCATCCTCTGTCATCCCCTTCTCCTCCTGCCTTCAATCTTTCCCAGCATCAGGGTCTTTTCAAATGAGTCAGCTCTTCGAGTCAGGTGGCCAAAGTATTGGAGTTTCAGCTTTAGCATCAGTCCTTCCAATGAATGTTCAGGACTGATTTCCTTTAGGATGGACTGGTTGGATCTCCTTGCTGTCCAAGGGACTCTCAAGAGTTTTCTCCAGCACCACAGTTCAAAAGCATCAATCTAAGTTAATATTTTCAAAGTCTGCTCTATATAGTCACATGAAGGTAGGTATCCATGAGCCCTAATTATAGAGAGAAATGGGATATGTGGTCACACAATGTCATTAAAAGTGAAATGTAATGCCCCTGGGAATCTTACTGATGTGTTGTTTCCCGGTTGCTGGAATTTGGGATGACCCATTTTGAGTGTTTTTATTGCAATGGATTCCCTGATACATTTCAGAGGCACCCAACAGTTTCTTATCCAGGCTGTTTAAAATCGGGTGAGAAGCTCACATGTCAAGTCTGATATGGTCTGAAACCTTGAACTTGGACCTTGAACAGAACCTGCCAGATATTGTTTATATATTCCTGGCAAAATACATCCTTCTTATGACTTGTCCATCTGGCTTGGCAAAGCACTCATCATACCATGCTGAGATCTAGAGAAAAAAATCTGTGAAGTTAGACATGAAAAAGGACTCTCTGCTTGTAAAATGTTAAGGTTATTAGTAGTTACTCAGCCACCAAATTGGATAAGCAATGTCACTCAATCAATAAAGATGCTGTAAGCACTTTTGTTTATGAGTTGGGCCAAATCTTTGTGCCAAGGGGGGATTTAAAAAAAATAATTATATTACAGAGAAAGTTTAAGAACAGAATGGAAATGCTTTTCACCAATGTGACAAATGCGTGTTGGCAGTTACTATAAATGATTGGAAGCTTTGTTGTCTTTGCTGAACACACCTCTTCCTCCTCAGAAATGTTGAGGAATTAAGCACCGTATGGACATAACGAGGCAGAAGGGCCCTGATCTCAGCCAGATGGCTTCTGTTCTTCCAGCTCGCACACGTGTTCTTTCCCGTCTGTGGGCTCCCAGGGACAGGGCCCTGGGCAAAGTGTCTAAGGACGGTGTTGGTCACCTGTCCTGGCCTCAGTCTCTCTGCTGTAACGCTGGAGGGGGGTTGAAGGATTTCAGAGATCCGTCAGCTCTGTTCTGCTGTGACTTTAATGAGGTGACTATTTTCAGACTCCGATGAAGTTGTCCTGGCAACCTGAAGGGGCCACCTGGAGGTGACTACCGTGCCCTGGGCTGGGAGGGGGCACACAGAGAGCAGGGGAGGGGACAGCCTGTCAAGAGTGACCCTGAGTGACAGTCATCAGGGCCTGTGGGAGAAGCCAAAGCCCCATAGGATACGGGTGTGGGCAACCCAGGCCCCACCCGCTGGTGAAGGACTGCTGCTGCTGCTGCTGCTAAGTTGCCCCAGTCATGTCCGACTCTGTGCGACCCCGTAGACAGCAGCCCACCAGGCTCCCCCGTCCCTGGGATTCTCCAGGCAAGAACACTGGAGTGGGTTGCCATTTCCTTCTCCAGTGCATGAAAGTGAGAAGTGAAAGTGAAGTCGCTCCGTCGTGTCCGACTCTTCGTGACCCCATGGACTGCAGCCCACCAGGCTCCTCCGTCCCTGGGATTTTCCAGGCGAGAGCACTGGAGTGGGCTGCCATTGCCTTAGGCGCACCAAAACCTCCCTGGCCCGTGTCCTCTCTCCAGATGAGCAGGCTACCACATGTGAATGCCACCTGCGGGCCCTTCAGCCCAGGTCTGCGGCAAATGAGGCCCACTAGGTCCTGGCCACCTGATGCAAGGAACCGACTCATTGGAAAAGACCCTGATTCCTGGAAAGATTGAAGCGGGAGGAGAAGGGGACGGCAGAGGATGAGATGGTTGGATGGCATCACCGACGCAATGGACATGAGTTTGAGCAAACTCTGGGAGTTGGTGATGGACAGGGAGGCCTGGCACGCAGTGGTTCATGGGGTCGTAAAGAGTCGGACAGGACTGAGCGACTGAACTGAGCTGAGTTACTGGCCTTAGCATCTCAGGACACACTTAGCACAGCCTTTGCACTCCAGACCCGCCCCGTCCAACGCGGCAGGAACTAGCCACGTGAGGCTTTTCAAATCTACACTGAAGCTGAGATGAGATAAAAGTAAGAGGTCAGTTCCTCAGCCATACTACCATATTTCAAGTCCTCATGTGCACATGCTTCTGTGGCTCGTGGCATATTGGGCAGTCCAAGAAAAGGCATTTTCATCATCACAGGAAGGTCTATGGGGAGCCTTTGTTCCAGAATTTGCCAGAATGTATACTAAAGAAACATGAAACACCTCTCCCAACTTCCTCTTCTTCTTCTATGACCTTTCTCTTTTTGCTTCCCTTAGAATATCTTAGCTATACATTCTTACAGGGTGAAAAGATGAGACATGTGATATTAAAGACCTAGGTTCAAGCCTCAGCTTCCTCACATCAGGTTTATGAGAGTTATCAACATAGTCTGTTTCTGTGTCAATAAAAAGGATAATTAACCACCTCCCTGGGCTGAGAAAATCAGATGGGATAATTGATGAGCCCCGTGCACTGTACAAATTCTCACCAGTTCAGTTCAGTCCAGCCCAGTCGTATCCAGCTCTTTGCGACCCCATGGACTGCAGCACGCCAGGCCTCCCTGTCCATCAACTCCCGGAGTTTACTCAAACCCATGTCCATTGAGTCGGCGATGCCATCCAACCATCTCATCCTCTGTCGTCCCCGTCTCCTCCTGCCCTCAGTCTTTCCCAGCATCAGGATCTTTCCCAGTGAGTCACTTCTCTACATCAGGTGCCACAGTGCTGGGGTCTCAGCTTCAGCATCCGTCCTTGTCTCTGTGTTCCCGTTTCCTGGGCATCCGCCTGTTCCATTCTGGCCACCAGGTGGCGCAGGTTCCCCTCTCAGCGCAGCGGCGAGAGGGCCGCTCCTACCTTGAGCCACACCGTCCTTTGTTGTACGGTGACCTTGGGAGAGCCGGTTTCGCCTCCTGCAAACCCGGAACGGTGAAAATCACCTCGCAGGGCGGCCGTGAGGTTAAACAAGATGACATACGCTAAGTGCCTTGCACGGGTCAAGCGCGCAGTGGACGCTGTTTCATCCCTGCCTTTCTCTTTTCCTCTTTCTACTCCTATTCACGCTTATCAGCCCCTGCTTCTGTGCTGTGGGTCATACAGACTTTGTCCCCAAGGCCCCTGCAATGCAGCAGAGTGTCTTACACTGTTACCTACACACACACACACACACACCCCTGTATATTACTGGAATAAAAGACATGGTCTCCCTCTCCCCCAACCTCGCCCAGTTCCTAAATCACCCAAAATTTCCTCTTGTTCAGATGCATTTCAGTATGATGAGCCACATTCTGAAGAGCTAAAAATAATGGTAAAAGGTGTAGCAACTGTAGAAGAGTGTTAATTATGTGTTCAGAACCTTCTATTCCCCGCTGGGCTCCACTATAGAGGATTATACAGGCAAGATAAAATGTTGCTCCATAAAACTAACTTCAAATCCTTCTCGAAACAGGTGTGAGGTTTCCCCCAGAGGAGGGGCAGTGATGCTGGCCCCCGACATCTCCCTCAGGACAGCCTCGGGCTCGCGGGCCAGTGAGCCCTAAGTGCAGGGTTATAGGGCTGTAAGGAGAGGTGGATGGAGCCGGACTGGGTGGAGGAGAGACACAGCCCCCTTCTGGACTGAGGAACGACAGGTCAGCATTCCCGGCCCCACACCCTGGAGGGAGCAGCAGCTGTCCAAGGCTGGGGGCTAGGTAAGTCGCTCCTTAACCCCACCCGAACCTTCCTCCTTTATGCCACCTTCTCTCTTTCCCGTCCTCTCCTCCTGCTATTTAATGCTTCACTCATTCATTCGTTCAATAATTATCTTCATTCATTCATTCAATAATTATGTACAAATTCTTAGGCTTCCCTGGTGGCTCAGCTGGTAAAGAATCTGCCCTCAATACGGGAGACCTGGGTTCGATCCCTGGGTTGGGAAGATCCCCTGGAGAAGGGAAAGGCTACCCACTCCAGTGTTCTGGCCTGGAGAATTCCATGGACTGTATAGTCATGGGGTTGCAAAGAGTCGGACACGACTGAGCGATGTTCACTTGCATTTTTCAACCGTACACCAATTCAAATACGTTTTAGGCCCTGAGTCAATCAGTGAGCAACAATGACAAAGATTCTTTCTGGAACTTACAGACACTCATTCACGTTCCAATATTTTTTATACGCACTTGTCTTCTTTTGGGCCACCTGAGCTGTTGGGACTTCCCTGGTGGCTCAGACAGTAACAAATCTGCCTGCAATGCAGGAGACCCGGGTTGGATCCCTGTGTTGGGAAGATCCCTTGGAGAAGGAAATGGCAACCCACTCCAGTATTCGTGCCTGGAAAATCCCGTCGTGGACAGAGGAGCCTGGAGGTCTACAGTGCGTGGGGTCGCAAAGAGTCGGACATGACTGAGCGACTGTGCCCTCTGCCCCCCGCCATGTGAAAAGGCCAGCGTCGTGGCTTGTTCTCTGAGGTCCAGGCACACCGCTGCCGTTCCGAAGCGCTGGTTGAGCAATCCTTGCTTCAGTTACACAGGATGCCTTGCCATTTTCCCATGAATCTCCCCGGCCTCTGAAGGACTAAGGTTGTGTCATTTGCATTTCTGTCACCTGTCACCTAAAGGTTCTGCCAGAAAGGCGGAGCCCATGAAGGAAACGGATAAGAACTCCTGGCTTGTGTTAGGGTGCGGGGCCAGCCCTGGGGGCGGGATTAGCTTGAAGGCCTACTTGGCATCGCTTGTGGCAGCCTGGGCCAGTCCTTCCACGTAAAGCGAGGCTTGCTCCTTGTGGTTTGGCTCAGCGTCCCCCGAGAGTGGAGCCTGAGGCAAGGATTAGGTGCAGGTGTTGACGTGGGAGGTGAACCCCAGAAGCAGGGGCGTGTGAGTGAGGAAGTGAGGATGGGGAAGGAGAGGCGAGTACAAGGGCACCTTGCCAGCTTCTGCTTGGTTCCGCCGGCCCTTCTGAGAAGAGTACAAGATGCCTCAGTTCAGAATCTCCTCCCTGAGAGATGGAGGCGGGGGCCCCTCCACTGGGTCCTCGCCTCAGTGATGAGAGCTTGCCCTGGAGCGCTCACTCTTAGGGGAGCTTGCTCCCTGGCTCTGTGGACCGCTCTGCCTTCAGAGAAGACCCTGGGGCAGAGAAGAGCCTCAGCACGAGGCCGAGGGAAACAGAGCCAGGCGGCGCTGTCCGTTGACTGGGGCTGACGCAGGGGTAGCCGGAGGACGTGTCTCCATCAGAGCCTTGCTGAACGGTGCAGCGTCTTGTGAGTTCCCTAACCCCAGGCCAGATGGGGTCGTCTCTGGCTTCTCTCCAGAACACAGCCTCTGTGCATGACCGTGATTTAAGCAGAGGCCTGGCAAGAAACAGTTGAGCTTTCAGAACCTCTGAGGAGGTCTTTCTTTGAATCTGCATGGTTTGAGCGTCAGCAGTGAGGCTGATTTGGGGACCACAAATTTGCACCTGCTCTGACACATGCCGAGTTCCGCCCGGTGGACCCTGACTCTGCCGACCACCTCCAACCTTTGATTTGCCCGACGGCATTAAGACCCCTGGCGGTCCTCCAGCCTGGGCCACTACTGACCCTGGTCAACACAGAGCCTGTGCACGAGCTCTGCTTCCCAAACTGGTCTGCGGGCTCCGAACCCCGTTTTAAGCTCTCCTGTGGCCAGTTGCAGCCGGCAGCTGAGCCCACAGCATGCAGAGTGCCTGTCACTCTCCTTCCTGACGGCCTGGCCCCATTAGGCTTGCAGATTTGGGGGCCCAGGCTGTCGTCTGAGTGGTCACCATCATGCTCTGTCACCCTGAGATGGGGGTGGGAGGCAGGTGGGTGAGCTCTGTCGGTTCTCTTGCTGTTGGCATCGTTGCTGGGTTCAACCATGAGCACCCGGGCCGCGAGTCACTGAGGACACGGAGAGAATCCGCTCAGATGTCTGCGGCCACGCTCAGAAAGAGCTCTTCGCAAGACAGAAGAGGCTCTTCATCTGTGCCTGTCCTCTGCTCTTCTCCGTGAGCTGATTGCCATCTGGAGTCACACAGCTGGGCTAATGGGGGGGCACCGGCCACTCCTAGGGGGTCACAGAGCCTGTGTCACATGAGACCTGAGAAAAGAAACCCACGGGGCCTGGAATCACCACCAGTCTGCAGAGCCCCCCTCCCTTCTCAGCACACAGTTTCCTGGACACCAACATCAGACAGGGCCGCTCTGGGCCTGTGACGGAGCAGGACGGAAGAAAGGTCATGCCGTCGTCCGCGTGTGCTTGGACAAAGCGAGAACTCTGGGAGGACCTCAGAATGAGCAGAGAGCCCCTTTCCTGGCGAACAGGAGCAGTGGTCCCTCCACCCGCGATGGCTTTAGCCCTTCTTAGTGACCCCCTCACCTTGTATAAAAACACGAGATTCCCAGGCATAACATGGCTCCGTTTCCTGACCGCCTCCAGCCCAGAGCAAGATCGGGTCCCCGGTACCCTTTTCCAAGGCCCCTCGCCCCAGCTCTGGCTTCCCAAGGCCCTCTGTGCCCTCCTGCTGGGACCCCCATGGTGCCTCTGGGGTACGATCCCCCTGGTTGCAGTAAGCCCCACTTGCACGACGGCCTGGTTGTGGTGTCCGGCTGGGGAGAGGCCAGTTCTGACCTGCTTCCCTGTGGGAGCTCCTGGTGATCTTCATCAGCTGCAGGATGCTCCCAGGAGCCCCTGGGCCAGACCTTGGCACTGTGCACCCCCTCCCCAGGGCAGACAAAGGGGGATTGGATTGGCTCCTGCTGCAGACATTTTGGTGCCCAGTGTGGCATCCCCGGCCGTGCCCGGGTTTCAGCCCTAGGGCACCTTGCCACGCAGGCTCAGACTCATCTTGCACTGTGTGATGGTCGAGCCCAGTCCTCTCTGCTTTCCTGCCCGGAGGCCTCCTCTGAAGCTTGGAAGCTCTCTGCCCTCACAGCCTATAAGGTGCCTGAAAAGAGCTGACACCCCCAGGGGCCACGTTAACCAGGAAGAGAGGAGCTCTCGTGGAAAAAGATCCCAGCCTCCACCCTGCTGTAGATGCTTCTGGAACGCCCACTTCCTGTGGGCATCTCAGAGGAGGAAGAACCAAGCCCTTTGTTCACAACACCCTTCCACTGGCTTTTCCTCCCTCTCTGCCCCAGTCTCCTGACTCGCTGACTCCTGTTTCCTCGGGTCACTTCTTGTTTTTTTTTGTTTTTTTGTTTTTTCTGTTTATTTATTTTACTTTACAATATTGTATTGGTTTTGCCATACATTGACTTGAATCCACCATGGGTGTACATGTGTTCCCCTTTAAAGAAGGCTCCCACATCCACAGCCTCATTCCCATCTGCTGTTAGGTTGCCCCAAGCTAGCCTGCCTCCCCAGGACCCGCCCAATGCTAGCTCCTGCCTGCAGAGTTTCCGAGCCGCAGTGTGGCCTGGGGATGTCTCCACTCCCTGCTCCAATCACAATCCCCAAGCTTCTGGTCACAGAGGGTGGGCCAGGGGCAGGTGCATCCCCTGGCCAGTTTAACCAGAGTGACCCTCAGAGCTCTCGCTGCGGATCTGGGACACGAACTCCGGCTCAGCCCCTGGGCTTGTTGGGACGGTGCTTTACTTGGTGCTTTACTTGGGACGGTGCTTCACTGATGAGCGCAGGTTTTCTTTTCACTCCTCCCTTTGAAGGGTGGGGTCTGTTTGCCCTCCTCTTCTATGTGGGTTGATCTGTGATTGCTCTGAGCAAGGAGAATGGTGGAAGGGGTGTGTATGAGTTCCAGGTCAGGCTTTTAAGAGGACCAGCAGCTTCTGTGTTGGTTTACTGAGCCACAGGGTAAGAAACCAGACTGCCCCGCTAAAGGGACCTCTCTCAGGAGAGGGCAGGGCCCAGCTGAGCAGCCTGCCGGACACCCTGGCCAAGGGGCTGGGTATCTTTTGGACCCTCCAGACTAGACCAGCCACTATCTGAATACCTCCCAGCAGCACCAGCTGTTGCCACATGAAGCAGAGGACTTGCCTAGTTGAGCTATGCCCAAACTCATAATCCATGAAACTGCAAATTATAACAAAGTAACTGTTTTAGTCCATCAATTTAGGGATAATTTATTATGCAGCAAGAGTTGTTGCGGCCACAAGTGGGGGTGTCTAAAGCCAGCATGTAGCCATCCTGGGGACCAGGTAATAGAGCTGAACCAGGAAATCAGACCAGGTAATGGATCTGGTGATCTTTTTGAATCCTGGATCAAGCTTGACCTGAAGCTGTCCCAGATTTGCCAGTTACACGAGTCTACTATTTTCCTCTTTTGCCAATTAGGGTTAGGTTTTCTTCTGCTTATAAACCAAAGAATCCCAAGTAATCCAGCACCCAGTTTTTTTTAAGCTATGAAGAATATAAAGTTTAGTTTTGTTCTGGCGTCAGCAATGGTTGAAGGGCAGTTACTTGATAAGGCTATGTCTCAAGGGCATGAGAATCCTGATTCTGGCTACCTGTCAGAAACACTGAGAGATCTTTTAAAAATACAGATGCCTAGGCCCATCTAGTCAGTAGCACTGACCTTGGGGGATAAAAATAAAAATTCAAGTGAAAATCTAGGTTCTGAGGGGACTTGGGGGCAGATGCAGAGATTCTGAAGCTTTCCTTGAGGAGCCAGAGGCAAACTTCCAGCATGCCCCTCCCCACTGTCTCAGAGGTTGGCCATGCCCAGCTTGAGGTGGGACGGAGCTGGGGTAAAGCAAAAGAGTGCTGGGCCAGCCCAGGTAGGGGTGAGGGGCCTGTCGAGGGCGGAGTGAATCTGTGGCTTCCCAGAAGGACCCGAGAGGATGACGAGCCTGTAGCGTGTCCCCAGGATCAACTTAGCACAGAAGCCCAGTGGCTGTGGGGTGAGTGAGGGCAGAGGATGTCCCAAACATCCAGCGTGGGGCAGCATGGGGCGGGAGGAAGTATTTCGTGCCCCTGGGAATATCCCGGAGGTAATAATGGATCCTCCCATCAAATCTTCTGTGTTCCCAGAGAGGCTCAGGGAAAAGCACTATTTCCAGATCCTGAGTTCAGAAGTCCAGGCTCAGAGAGACCTTCCCCGTGTTAATGAAGAAGATTCAGAAGTCACTTGTGTAGACCAAAAAGTAGATGCCCACTTGGCCTCTGACGCCTCTACGCTGTGCCAGCCTTGCAAACTCAGACTCCGCCCAGGGGAGGCACTCTGCACTCACGGGATTAGGCCCCCTACACTCTCTTATCCCTGAGGGAGACGTTTGAGTTTGGGAACTGTATGCATGGCCGCTGTGCTTATTCTGCTACTGTTTAAGAACCCTCCCTCCACAGGGAATCCACTGCTCCGTGTTTAACCAGAGTCCTCAGTGTATCTTCATCTCCCTGGTTTGCTCTGGGATCCCACAGACTTGGGGTAGAAGGCCAGGTCTTCCATATGAGGTTGGAGAGCTTACTTCTCGTCCTTTGCACTGTTATCTTCCGGCTCATCATTTCCAGGCTTTGAAGTGTTTCTCCTTAATGTCCTTATTTAAAGGAATGAATTGCACACAGTCTGCTTCTATAGTCAGCACACTGACTTGCCTGATTCGTGTGCCTTTATGCATTTTTTATTTTTCAAAGATGATACTCCTTTGGCGAAGTTTGATTCCAAAGAACTAGACTTGTGAATTCTTTAAAAAAAAAAATTGTTTTAGCTTATTTAGAATTTTTGCCTCCTAATCTAGAGTCTGGAAGACTAAAAAGTAATCAGGACATCATCTTCTTAATATATACATATATTTTTGGCCACACCGCACAGCATGTGGGATTTCTCAGATCAGGGGTTGAACCTATGCCCCCTGCAGTCAAAGTGTGGAGTCTTAACCATGGGCCCCCCAGGGAAGTTCCCAAAGTCTTCTTAAATTTGACCTCAAATAAGAGCTCTTAAATTGAAGTTCTGTAACTTTTTTTTTTTGCACTCACTCTACTTGACTCAAGGTACACACGCAAACACGTTGTTATCACTTCCCTTAAAATTCACAAGCGTGTGTTACGTGTCTAACAAGAGTCAGATACTGAGCTAGGGATGCTAGGTAAAAATATGGGCAAAACTCTAGACTAGTGGAGGAGACAGGTGTTTGATCCTTTCAGTACAGAGTGGTCCATGTTCAGGCAGAGCCAGGTACCCAGCTCCCAGAAGAGGGGTGCTTAGCCCAGCCCTGGGGCTGGGGGAGGACTCTGGGGAGACGCTACATGAACTGTCAGGCGTGATAGATAAGAAAAAGCTGAAAGGAGGAGAAAAGGGGACTCCTTTTTAAAAATTATTTTATTGAAGTATAGTTGATTTGCAATGTTGTAATTTCTATCGTACAGCAAAGTGATTTAGTTATACATATGTATGCGTTCTTTTCCATCATGGTTTATCACAGGATATGGAACATAGATCCCTGTGCTCTACAGCAGGGCCTTGGTGTTATTCATTCTGTATACACTACTTTACCTCTGCTAATCCCAAATTCCCTAATTCTCCTCCCCTTCCCCTTCCCCCAGTAGGGAACAAACAGTACGTGTGTTCTCTGAGACTGTGCGTCTATTTCTATTTTGTAAATAAGTTCATTTGTATCATTATTTTTTAGATTCAGCATGTAAGCAGTATCCATGTGACATTTGTCTTTCTCTGGCTTACTTCACTCAGTAGGACAATATCTGGGTACACCCATGTTGCTGCAAAGAGCTCATATTTTATTCATTCTCTCTTGTGTCTGAGTAACATCCCATCGTGGTCTGCACGCGCGAATCTTCTCTGTGCACTCATCTGTTGATGGACAGGTAGGTTGCTCCCATGTCTTGGCCATTGTTCACGGTGCTGCAGTGAACACTGGGGTGCATGTCTCCTTTCAGATCATGTTTTTCTCTGGGTGTACACCCAGGAGCAGGATGCAGTATCAGATGGCAGCTCTATTTTTAGTTTTTTAAGGAACTTCCATACTGTTCTGCACAGTGGCCACACCAATTTGTATTCCCACCAACAGTGTGGGAGGGTTTCCTTCTCTCTACACCCTCTCCAGCATTTATTGTTTGTAAATTTTTTGGTGATGACCATTCCGACTGGTGTGAGGTGATATCCCAATGTAGTTTTGATTTGCATTTCTCTTGTAATTAATTAATGAAGTTCCCTGGTGGCTCAGACAGTAAAGTGTCTGCTTACAATGTGGGAGACCTGGGTTCGATCCCTGGGTCGGGAAGATCTCCTGGAGAAGGAAATGGCAACCCACTCCAGTACTCTTGCCTGGAAAACCCCATGGATGGAGGATCCTGGTAGGCTACAGTCCATGGGGTTGCAAAGAAGTGGACACGACTGAGTGACTTTGCTTTCTTTACTTTCTATAATTAATGATGTTGAACATCTTTTCATATGCCTATTAGCCATCTGTATGTCTTATTTGGAGAAATGTCTATTTAGGTCCTCTGCCTATTTTTTGAGTGGGTTGTTTATTTTTATATTACACCACACGAGCTGTTTGTAAATTTTGGAAACATCCCTTGTTGGTCACATCATTTGCAAACATATTCTCCCAATCTGTGGGTTGTTTTTCGGTTTTGTTTATAGTTTCCTTTGCTGTGTAAAAACTTTTGAGTTTAATTAGGTCTCACTTGTTTATTTTTGTTTTTATTTCCATTACTCTGGGAGGTGGAATGAAGATTCGGCTGCAATTTATGTCAGGGTGTTCTGCCTCTGGTTTCCTCTGATAGTTTTAGTGTCCAGTCTTCCATTTGGGGCTCTAATCCATTTTGAGTTCATTTCTGTGTATGGTGTTGAAGAGTGTTCTAATTTCCTTTTTCACATGTGGCTGTCCAGTTTTCCCAGCACCATCTATTGAAGAGACTGTCTTTCCTCCATTGTAGAGTCTTATCTCCTTTGCTGTAAATTAACTCGCCATGGACGTGTGTGTTTATTTCTGGGCTTTCTGTCCTGTTCCATTGATCTATATGTCCGTTTCTGTGCCACACTCTTGTGATGACTGTAGCTATGTAGGATAGTTTGCAGTCAGGGAATCTTATTCTTCCAGCTCCATTTTTCTTTCTCAAAATTGCTTTCTCTGTTTTTGGGATCTTTTGTGTCTTCATACAAATTTTAAGACATTTTTGTTCTGGTTCTGTGAAAAATGCTGTTGGTAATTTGATTGCATTGAATCTGTAGATTGCTTTGGGTATTTTTGACAACATTCATTCTTCCAATCCAAAACACGGTGTATCTTTCCATCTGTTTGTGTCCTCTTCAATTTCTTTCATCAGCGTCCTATAGTTTTTAGATTTTTGAGGAAGGGGCTGCACCAACCTACATTCCTGCTGACAGGGTAGGAGGGTTCCCTAGAGAAGGGCATTCTTGGTAAAGAGAACAGGGTTCCCTAGAGAAGGGCATTCTTGGTAAAGAGAACAGCATGTCAAAAGCAGGTACAAAAGGAAGAGAGTTGTATTAGGGACCGCGTGTTGGAGACAGTGGGATGAGTGGCAGCTGGTGAGTCCAGAGGCTAAAGGCCAGGCTAGCAAGGAGGTTGTAGGCACGCTATGCTGGGGGTCCATGGTATTACTCTGAAAATAACGGGGGAGCCATAGAGGGGATTCCATCAAGGGAAGCATTTTAGCGAGATCACTTGAACTGTAGGAAAGATTGAAGATGCTTGAATGAATGAATCTGAGGTTCAAGGGAGGAGTCGAGGCTGGAGAAACACCTGGGAATTATTTGAATATAGGTGAATTATTACATCACACATAGGTATTTGAAGGGTCACTGGATGCTGGGCCTGTTGCTGTGGCAATTTTGGAAAAAAATAATTATTTACAAATGTAAGTCTATTTTGTGTCCCACTTGGCAAGTGTACTTAAGAAGCCTGTTCGTTTACTTTCCTGGAATTGTTTTTGAAATAGCTCTGCCTTCCCAGAAACCAGAGAGTACATATCCAACTCCGTCTGAGTCTGCGCTGACATAATAGGCAGTGAAGATGATGTTTTGCAATTTTCTGATTCATGGATGGCTCATCAAGGTCGTCCAAGCTTAGCTTCCCCAAAACACATGGGATGAGGACCTAGCTGTGTCTTTGATACATGACAGAGATTCAAGAAATACTTGGTTCTTTTTAATTTGGAAAGTGACCAGAAGTGTCTAGAATTCACTCTGGAAAGAGCAACGTAATCTGGGACGCGAACAGCAAACTTATCATTCAGAAGCTTAACTTTGAGCTCTGCAGGCCTCCTAAAGCCCAGCTGTTGAAACTCATCAGAGCACAGAAAGGTTTTCACTTTGCCAACTCAGTCCTCGTGGGTGTCAGCAGATGCCGCACCTTCTGGTTAATCACTGGGCAAAGAAGACGAGGATTAGGACCAAAGGGCTAGAGGATTTTGTCTTAAGCACTTGCCTTATGAGAAAGCCTTGAGGAAATCCAGAGGCCCCTTGACAACTGCCATGTAATGAGTTCTGCCACTCATGAGGAGCAGATGAGTTAGGAGGCTGAAACTGTTGTTTTAAATGAACTCCCCCAAACAAATTCCTATATCTCACACAAAACAGGAGGAAAGTCATTATAAATCCCAAGGGACATTCCCTCCTCACGTTCAGAAGCTGTACTTACTTGCTGTTTATGTTTTGTTTAGAAAGCAATGGAAACCTGCCTCTCAGAGACGGGAGTAATGCTATGCTATGCTAAGTCACTTCAGTCGTGTCCGAATCTGTGTGACCCCATAGACAGCAGCCTACCAGGCTCCCCTGTCCCTAGGATTCTCCAGGCAAGAACACTGGAGTGGGTTGCCATTTCCTCCAATGCATGAAAGTGAAAAGTGAAAGTGAAGTCGCTCAGTCGTGTCCGACTCTTAGCGACCCCATGGACTGCAGCCTACCAGGCTCCTCCGTCCCTGGGATTTTCCAGGCAAGAGTACTGGAGTGGGGTGCCATTGCCTTCTCTGGATGGGAGTAAAGGGAAAGAGTTTTACAGGCTGGTGCTCAGGGCCACAGTGTTTTCCAGAAGGTGTGTGAGAAAAGAGGTCAAACACCTTTGCCTCTCAGCTTGTCTGAGCAGCCCCCAGGGGTGGCGGGCGGGATCTGTATGCCAGGCACCCCACACTGTGAGGTGGGGGCAGAGCTGGTTGGACAACACCCAGGAGTTGTGAGCACAGCACGCTGTGGGTCTTGGACTCAGGGTCAGGCAGTTTTCCTTTCATAATGATAAAGAGCAGGAGCAGAGCCCAGTCTTGCCTGACAGAGGCGCTGTCTCAGCAGCAAACACAGGCCCTGCCCCAGTCAACCTCCCGTCTTCCTGGCTGGCAGAGACCCAGTGAGCTCTGAGCAGCAGGGTGCCCAGCCCTGTCCTCTTTGTGAGGGACTTTCCATGACTGTGTGACCCAGCTCTGGCCAATGAGGCAGAGGGAAGTCTACTGATAGGAAGTTGGGGGCAGGTCAGGGGAAGATCTCTCTCAACACAAAGATGTTGGAGGAGAGCCTCCTTCTGCCCCCTCTCTTCCTTCCTACCTGGGATGCTGGGCCAAGGATGTCATGGTAGGTGTTGGAATGGACATCCTGTAACCATGAAGGGATGGATGCCAGAATGCAAAGCCAACAGGGATGGCAAGCGGAAGGCAGCAAGAGCCTGTCGATGAATGAGGTCTGTGAGCTGCTGCAGCCAGTGGGGAACTGCCTGCCTCTGAACAGGGCATGTGAAATGACTCAAGAGTGCCATTTCATCATCCCCTGGGAGCCGATTATTCCTTTACTTGCTTCCAAACTCATTAAACTGACTAAATTTTGGTAGATCCTAATACGAACTGTGGCGTTAGAGAAGACTCTTAAGAGTCCCTTGGACTGAAAGGAGATCCAACCAGTCCATTCTGAAGGAGATCAGCCCTGGGATTTCTTTGGAAGGAATGATGCTAAAGCTGAAACTCCAGTACTTTGGCCACCTCATGCAAAGAGTTGACTCACTGGAAAAGACTCTGATGCTGGGAGGGATTGGGAGCAGGAGGAGAAGGGGACGACAGAGGATGAGATGGCTGGATGGCATCACTGACTCAATGGAAGTGAGTCTGAGTGAACTCCAGGAGTTGGTGATGGACAGGGAGGCCTGGCATGCTGAGATTCATGGGGTCGCAAAGAGTCGGACATGACTGAGCAACTGAACTGAACTGAAAACAACTTGACTCTTACTTTCACCCATTCCTGTTTAGGTCATTGTAACAAACACTGGGAGGCAATACTGAGAGAGATAATCCTTTGGTAGGTTGATAAGGAGTCCAGGACCCTCAAGGAGGCAGGGCTCCAGGGCTCTCAAGGAGGAGAAAGGGACAAACTTTTTTTTATACATTGCTTTGTCTTAGTCACATAAGATGTTCTTTTCTTAAACTCTGAGTTGTTATGACAATAATCTTTAAGACTTTCTTTAAGCCCAGAGCTAATGATTACACAACAAAACAACTCATGCTTTCCCTTAAGCTCTGTGAAAGTGAAAGTGAAGTTGCTCATTCATGTCTGACTTTTTGTGACCCCATTGACTGTAGCCCACCAGGCTCCTCTGTCCATGGGATTTTCCAGGCAAGAATACTGGAGTGGGTTGCCATTTCCTTCTCCAGGGGATCTTCCCGACCCAGGGACTGAACCCGGGTCTCCCACATTGCAGGCAGACGCTTTACCGTCTGAGCCACACAGTTCAGTTCAGTCGCTCAGTTGTGTCTGACTCTTTGCGACCTCGTGAACCGTAGCACACCAGGCCTCCCTGTCCATCACTAACTCCCGAAGTCCACCCAAACCCATGTCCAACGAGTCGGTGATGCCATCCAGCCATCTCATCCTCTGCCGTCCCCTTCTCCTCCTGCCCTCAGTCTTTCCCAGCATCAGAGTCTTTTCCAATGAGTCAAATCTTTGCATGAGGTGGCCAAAGTATTGGAGTTTCAGCTTTAGCATCAGTCCTTCCAATGAACACCCAGGACTGATCTCCTTTAGGATGGACTGGTTGCATCTCCTTGCAGTCCAAGGGACTCTCAAGATTCTTCTCCAACACCACAGTTCGAAAGCATGCTTCCCTTGTGGCTCAGCTGGTAAAGAATCCGCTTGCAATGTGGGATTCCTGGGTTCAATTCCTGGGTTGGGAAGATCCCCTGGAGAAGGGAAAGGCTACCCACTCCAGTATTCTGGCCTGGAGAATTCCATGGATTGTATAGTCCTTGGGGTTGCAAAGAGTCATACATGACTGAGAAACTTTCACTCACTTCACTGGCTTCCCTTGTGGCTCAGCTGAGCCACATAGCCTCCCCTCAAAATCAAAAGGTGAACAAAAGGCATCCCTGGGTGGACGTCCTCGGTACTAATGATTATATAACAGCAATTTATGTTGCTCGAGGACATGTTTTTTCTTCTTAACAAGAACCTTCTGACTAAACTTGTTATCTTAAGACATGTGTTGTGGGAGTGTGCCGGGGTCCAGCCCCAGTGGATCCAGGGAAATTCGAAGGGGAGACGGCTTCAGCGATCAGGATACGATAGCTTTAATTAAATATTAATTAGAGATATAAAGAGTAATAGAATAAGGATAGCTCAGTGAGAAAATTCAGTGGAGAAAAGGGGCTGAATAACTTGGTTTACGTGGAAAGCTAGTAAAATTCCAAGGCAAGGAATTTACATCACCTACGTAGGCCGCAGGCGTCGTCCCCTTCTCCCGAAGGAGAGGAGACACTAAGGCCTCCCTGGTCAGATCTTAGAAGCCCAGGCATAATTAGTAAGATTGACAAGCCTCCACATTCCAGATGGGGATTCAGCCAGAAGGTGAGAGAAAGAACGACATGGGGAGACCAGTCTTTCGAGGAACTGATCCCATTCTTTATTTTCCAGGGTCTGTTTTTATACACTGAGATGTTATACAAAAGTCACACGGGGTCAGCAGTCCTGACTTTTATTAAAGTCAGGTGCTTCATACAAATGTATACAGAGGTCTTAGGGGTGTTACATCATCTTTTGGCCAGGGAGCCTGCTAACAATTTATGACCCTCTCCTTGTGATAGCGGTCAGTCAACCAGAACACTTATTTTTCCAGGGGTGATTATTCTTAAAACAGATGCCACCTTCCAAAGGTACCAGATAAAGTTACATTCCTATATGGTGAGGGGTGTAGTGGGTTTTAATTAAGGAAAGAATTTGCTAGCCTAAGGTCCAACGTGATTAATATCAAAGGTTAATACTTATTTCTTCTATATATTCATTAATGTGTGTAAGGGCAGGGGATGTGGAGACTTAGCAGTAAACATTGGCTCAACAAATAAAAAACCCTTCACCAATACAATTTCTAATCAGCCCACTATACTATACTAATAATTTTCTAACTTCTCTAAAGAACCTGTTTTTAGAAGGTTTAAAACATCTCGTGCCTCTCACGGTTGGGAGGCTGTGAGCAATCACATGTGGCTGGACAAGCCTGTCAGGCAGGCTAGAGAAGCTTCAGAGGAGTTTGTAGGTTAAAACACTCCTGTCACGCCCAGGAATTATTATTAACTGGAGCTCTAAGTTAACTCTTTTTCAGAGAGAGGTGGTGGGGGACAGCCCCCCGTAAAGTCAGAGGTGTAGGTGAGAGCACAAAGCAGTAAAGTAGGCAGACTCTGGTTTTGGGGGTAGATGCTCGAGAATTTCCAGGGGGACTCCTGAGGCTCCATCCTGCCTTTGCATATGCCGAGCCTCCTTCCTCATGACCTTTGCCATGGGCGGAGTTCCTCACACTGGCTCCCGGCAGGAGTGGGTCTGGTAAGGCCTTTCTCTTGTTAGTTCTAACCTTGTTAATTTAAGATGTATGTTGTGCAGTGGGTCTGGTAAAAGTGTATAAGGCCTTGCTAAGACTAGTGAGGGGGGCACTCTCCTGATGTCCCTCTTCTGATGTCTGTCAGAAACTCCCTCTGTCCCTTTTTACACTTTAATAAGACTCAGTTACACAAATGCTCTTGAGTGATCAAGCATGGTCCCTGGTCCCAAAGCTAAATCTTCTTCTTCGGAGATCATGAATCCAACACTGTTCACCGTAAACTATCAATACGATGTGGAGGTTAAAAATAAAGACCTTGGAACCAGGTGAAAACCTGGGTTTGTGATCTAACTGCATCCCTTTCTTGGTTTGTGGCCTTGGGAAGATTGCTTCATCCACGTAAGCCTTTCTTCAACTATAGAATGGGATGATATAAAATGAGGATTATAATGGTACCTACTTTGTTGGCCTATTGTGAATATAACAAGAAATAATGTGAGTTAAGTGTTAGGCACAGCTTCATCGCCTGTGGCTGTTATTGCTATTATTTCTGATGGTGGGTACATATGTTTGTCGCAGACGTCTTATTGTCTCTTGCCTAGTTAGTGTAGAAAGTTTTTCCTACTTGATTTTTCTCCAATCTCTTGAAACATCGTTCATCTGTACTACACTTCCTGGTTTTCCCTCTGTGATAGAATCCATGGAGTTGAGCATCCAGCCCTTTGGTAAGTGCTAAGGGGGAACATCATGAGAAACTCTGGGCTGGAGGAAGCACAAGCTGGAATCAAGATTGCCAGGAGAAATATCAATAACCTCAGATATGCAGATGACACCACCCTTATGGCAGAAAGTGAAGAGGAACTAAAGAGCCTCTTGATGAAAGTGAAAGTGGAGAGTGAAAAAGTTGGCTTAAAGCTCAACATTCAGAAAACGAAGATCATGGCATCTGGTCCCATCACTTCATGGGAAGTAGATGGGGAAACAGTGTCAGACTTTATTTTTCTGGGCTCCAAAATCACTGCAGATGGTGATTGCAGCCATGAAATTAAAAGATGCTTACTCCTTGGAAGGAAATGTATGACCAACCTAGATAGCATATTCAAAAGCAGAAGCATTACTTTGCCAACAAAGGTCCGTCTAGTCAAGACTGTAGTTTTTCCAGTGGTCATGTATGGATGTGAGAGTTGGGCTATAAAGAAAGCTGAGCACAGAAGAATTGATGCTTTTGAACTGTGGTGTTGGAGAAGACTCTTGAGAGTCCCTTGGACTGCAAGGAGATCCAATCAGTCCATCCTAAAGGAGATCAGTCCTGAATATTCATAGGAAGGACTGATGCTGAAGCTGAAACTCCGATACTTTGGCCACTTGATGCAAAGAGCTGACTCATTAGAAAAGACCCTGATGCTGGGAAAGATTGAGGGCAGGAGGAGAAGGGGATGACAGAGGATGAGATGGTTGGATGACATCACCAACTCAGTGGACATGGGTTTGGGTGGACTCCGGGAGTTGGTGATGGACAGGGAGGCCTGGCGTGCCGCGGTTCATGGGGTCGGATAGAGTTGGACATGACTGAGCGACTGAACTGAACTGAACTGAAGGGGGAACAGGGGCTTCCCTGGTGGCTCAGATGGTAAAGAATCTGCCTGCCAATGCAGGAGAATTTGTTCGATCCCTGGGTCAGGAAGATCCCCTGGAGAAGGAAGTGGCAACCCACTCCAGATTCTTGCCTGGAGAATCCCATGGACAAAGGAGTCTCTGATGGCTACAGTCCATGGGGTTGCAAAGAGTCAGATACAACTGAGTGACTAATGCTTTCACTTACTTTTAAGGGAGAACGAGGAAGTGCAGACCATGGCTCTTTGCTGAAGAAAGCCTGCTGCTCTGCTCAGTCTGGGGTAGACTTCCACTGTGAGCCAGACTGACCAGCAGTGCTGGACAGGGGCCATCGTAAGACAGCGGCACCACGTTCCCATCCGGGCCCCACCAGTGAGTCTCGGGCCAGCTGGGTAGGGAGGCAATGCAAGGATGTAGCAGACCGGTTTGAGGAGGGGCCTGGAGACCCAACCTCAAAAGCTGGAAGGCCTTTGCTCAGACGGTCCGTGCGGAGATGTCCCTGTCAAGGGCTGGAGCCTCAGGGAGATGGTAGCAGCTCCACCACCCAGCAAAGCAACCACTGCCTAGAGCCCTGGGCACAGGCCTCTGTGGAGAGAGGTTAAGGGTACTCTTAAGAGCTGACTGGAGAAGAAAAGAGCATTCCCAGTAAAGAGTAGGAAGAGTGGTTGCTCATCCTCCCATTCCATGAGGCATCTGACCAGCATGCGGGAACAAAACAAGACCTCTCCACAGCAGGTCAGCGTGCTCAGCGGCACCTCTCTCCGGGTGGTCGGAGTGATGGGGACATCTGTTCCTTGTGCTTGGTGAAGGCTCGCTGGACAGGCCGGGTCAGCGACCTGCAGAGCAGAGATGGGGTCGGGCGCTTTGAGCTGTCTGTGTGGGGGGAGGAGGCGTCCCCAGGCTGTTTATCAGGAGCCAGCCTTGGGCATGTGGGCACCAACTGTCAAAGGGCATGACAGGCTGGCAGCTTTGCATGCAGATTGCACCAGGCAAGAGGTACCCCTGGATCTGGCCTTGCAACACACTCCACGGGCCGTGTTGGCTCAGGAGCACAAGGAGGGAGGCTGATTGGCCTCGTGCAGCCTGGCCGCGAGCCCTGCTATTGGGAGGGCCTGACTCCAGCTTGTGTGCTGAAGTCTGGCTGAATGGGCTGCCAAGGATCAGAGTTTATGTAAACACACAGAGGCCATGGTTCTTGCCCCACGCAGGAGCTCATATCTGATCGTCCTCACTTCCCAGTTGCAAGGGAATCATGCTGGGGGGAGGCAGGGAGCATGTGTGTTGCCCTTTGTGAGTGTCTTCACCACCATAACCTAGAAACACGTCGGATTTCATCGGTTCCTGCAGTTGAATCCCATTGGCTTGGCTGAGATGCTGAGAGGTACTCTGCTCCTTAGCACCCCTCCCTTCCTTGTTGATGCTGCCTGTGGTCTCATTTAGGAAGCTCACCCTGCCTGACCTGTCAACCGGGAAGGCGCGGGGCATCTGTGCGTCCAAGGAAAGGCAGCTGACAGCTACAGTGTCAATGTTTTATATTTTGATTTAAATAAAATGAGTCATTTGTTTATTTCTATTTCATTCTAAAAAGGATTGGAGTCTGTTTACAATTAGATCCTGTTTTTTGCCCTCTTGTGTTTTCTTTCCTTTTTGGTTATTTATAATGTAAAAACACCCTATTTTTAAACTTTCCACCTTTAGTCACAGTTTCTTTGGGAACAGTTTTCTGTTTTTAAAGGATCTATCATTGGTCTCCTTCTGCAGCTGGAAAGAGGAGGTAAACAAGGCCTGTGAGCCACATCGGCCCCACCACCTGTTTTTGTAAATAAAGTTTTATTGTAACACAGGGACGCGCATCTGTCTATTATTGACCTTGCCTGCTTTTGTGCTACAAGGGCAGAGTTGTAGAGTCAGGGAAGAGACCATGTGGCTGCAAAGCCAAAAATATATACTATCTAGCCCTCTGGAGGAAAAGAATAAATACTAAATATAATTTAAAACTTTAAGTTATAATTTTAAAATGCCATCTGGCCCAAGTGCATTTATCCTGATCGGCACTGTGCGGTGATGTGAGGCTAGAATTGGTGTCTGTTCTTCTCTGTACCAGTGTCTCCCTGATTCCCAAGACCCAGCCTTTCTGGGTCTGTCTGGCCTACAGAGGCTGCTCTTTCTGGGCTCTGTCCCAGATAGGGGCTCAGCCCAGTTCCGTGGTTTCCATCCTCCAGCACAGGACATGGTCAGTGTGGAAGGCTTGACTGAAAGTTTGGGGTGATAGAAATAAAGTTTTAGACTGAGGACTAGACACAATTCTGAAAGTCCCTCTGGTAACCCTTCCTGCCCCCACTAGGAATATGTTTTTGACCATCTTGCTCTTTAGATGTTCGTGATATTGTTTGACCCTTCTCTTCCACTTTCTTCTGGAGAGCTATCGTGCTCTCTACTTCTAACTTACAGGTGATACCTGATATCTTCTAATAACTGGTATGTACCAGTTACTGAAAAATAACTGGAATATGAGAGGGAAATTTTCTGTGTTGCAGAGGAACTTTGCTTCCCTAGTCTTCAGGTTTCCACAAGGAGGGGCATCAATTAGAGGAACATGAGTGGCCTCTCTCTGCTTCTCACTCATTAGTCCTCAAGGAGGAAGGACCTCTAATACTTTAGATGAGCTTGGGATAAGGACTGACCACATGCCCCTTCCTCAGTCTCTTTCCCTGGGGATACAGCTTCCTGGAAGCCCATATGCTGGTCTTGCAGTTTGGTGAGATAATTTCAGTCCAAGGGAGTAGGAGTATTTGGCGCGTGGGGTGGGAGTACTATAAATAAGCAAAGAATGGAATTTGATGAGCAAACTGACTCTTGTAGGCAGAAACTGTTAGTGGACAGGCCATACATTCTAGGGTGGATTTCCCTATTAGGAGACAAGGAGATAAGGATTTGAAGGCAAGCGATTTGTCTGGAAGGTGAGCTTAGGAAGCACCTGTTGGGCTGTGAGGAAAGGATTGCAGCCAATCAAGCCATTTACCATTTGGGTGCTCAGAGCTTCACCCCACAGTAAACTCTGGGAAATGGTGTAGAATCTGCACCTCAGAGCTGTCCTGCTGGAGAGGTGGGGCAGCTGAGGTATTTATACTCCAACTCTTGTCAGTCACTGATTGAGGATTGCTCCTGGTGGGCGGGGGCGGGGGTGACTTCCTAGGCACATCTGGCCTTCCCCACATCAGAAAGCAACCTTTTTATCTTTGAAGAAAATCCACAGGCAAAGAAGGCGGTGCTAGTGGTAAAGAAAAGTGAAGTTGCTCAGTCATGTCTGACTCTTTGTGACCCTGTGGACTGTAGCCCAACCAGGCTCCTCCGTCCATGGGATTCTCCAGGCAAGAATACTGGAGTGGGTTGCCATTTCCTTCTCCAGGGGATCTTCCCGACCCAGGGATTGAACCTGGGTCTCCTGCATTGCAGACAGACGCTTTAACCTCTGAGCCACTAGGGAAGCCCTGGTGGTGAAAAACCCACCTGCCAATGCAGGAAACATAAGAGATGCTGGTTCAATCCCTGGGTTGGGAAGATCCCCTGGAGGAGGAAATGGCAACTCACTGCAGTATTCTTGCTGGAAAAATACCATGAACAGAGGATCTTGGTGGGTTACAGTTCATAGGGTTGCAAAGACCTGGACATGGCTGAAGTGACTGAGCACTCACAGGCAAAACCCCTGAGGCCGCTACTCACTCCCTGAGGCTGAAAGGCTAGAGGGAGGTGGGTGGGGCCAGAACACTATCACTATCACAGGCTGGTGTGGAAGGGTGAGTTTGGCATCTCTTTCTTAGTTAACTGTGTTTTAACTTTACTGTGGGACTTAGGATTGAGAGAATCTAATTTGGGGCTTTCTCAGGATTTGTTTTCCGATCATAGAATCTCATGGTTGGCTGTTAGTTATGGCTGTTTTCCAAGGCCTCAGGTCCTGGATCATCTCCAAAAGACTCCTATGGCTCAGTGGTAAAGAATCCACCTGCCAATGCAGGAGACACAGGAGATGCAAGTTCGATCCCTGGGTTGGGAAGATCCCCTGGCAGAGGGCATGGCAACCCCCTCCAGTATTCTTGCCTGGAGGATCCCATGGACAGAGGAGCCTGGTGGGCTACGGTCCACAGGGAGGCACAGAGTTGGACACGACTGAGCTCACACGCACACACAGAGGCTCACCATAGATCCTCTCTGTGGGCTGCCTGCCTTCCAGGGCCCCGGCTGCCTCCTTGAGACAGGGCTCTCCCCCAGCACCTCCGGCAGCAGCTCTAGCAGCCTGGCGTCCTCTGTCCACAGACAATGGTATTTCTGCACCTTCACACTGTCGGCTCTCCCAGGAGAGATGAGGCTGAGAACTGCTGAAAAGCTGAGCGATAAACTGGTTTGTCCAGTGCTCATAGATTCTTTGGAGAAGGCAATGGCATCCCACTCCAAACTCTTTCCTGGAAAATCCCATGGACGGAGGAGTGTGGTAGGCTACAGTCCATGGGGTTGCAAAGAGTCGGATGGGACTGAGTGACATCACTTTCACTTTCATAGATTCTTACCTTGTCTCTTATGTCTCTTCCAGAGAGACTAATCTCTTAGTCTCAGTAGAAAATTATTGGTGAATAATTAGGTCAATTATTGACCCAATTAGGTCAAGTCTCCTCCTGCCACCAATCGGGGGTGGACTCCTGTAGAGGCAGCAGGTGGCTCCCAGTGTGGCCGTGTGGCTAGACTTGGGGAATGTGCCGGGTGGGCGATCCAACAGCTGCCCGCCTCCCCCTTAACAGACACTTCTCCACCCTCTGAACAGGGTCACTGGTGCATCTGTACTAGTCATGGCTTGAAAAACAGCTTTTCAGGCTCTTCTGGGCCTTAAGTGAAGCATTAAGCATTGCCACCCTTGGCCAGTTCCTAAAGGAGAAGGGTCAACAGTGCCATCAAGAAGGTCGCCCAGTGAAGTAAAGGTGCCCCACCCGCTGGTCACATTTTACTGTAAAGTTACAAGGCTTTCATAAGTCCAAGCTGCAGTTGAATTGGCCCTGTCATCTTCATTTAGCATTTGTCAAGGGTTCTGGAATATCACCTGACTGTGAGTTAGCTGTATGGTTCAGAAATTTTTAACTCCTCTATGGTTTTTCCAGTGGTCACGTATGGATGTGAGAGTTGGACTGTGAAGAAGGCTGAGCGCCGAAGAATTGATGCCTTTGAAGTGTGGTGTTGGAAAAGACTCTTGAGAGTCCCTTGGACTGCAAGGACATCCAACCAGTCCATTCTGAAGGAGATCAGCCCTGGGATCTCTTTGGAGGGAATGATGCTGAAGCTGAAACTCCAGTACTTTGGCCACCTCATGTGAAGAGTTGACTCATTGGAAAAGACTCTGATGCTGGGAGGGATTGGGGGCAGGAGGAGAAGGGGACGGCAGAGGATGAGATGGCTGGATGGCATCACTGACTTGATGGACGTGAGTCTGAGTGAACTCTGGGAGTTGGTGATGGACAGGGAGGCCTGGCATGCTGCGATTCATGGGGTCGCGAAGAGTCCGACACGACTGAGCGACTGAACTGAACTGAACTGAAGGGCAGAAAACGAAGAGGAACTTTAGAGCCTCTTGATGAGGGTGAAAGAGGGGAGTGAAAAAGCTGGCTTGAAAGTCAACAATAAAAAAAGCTAGGATCGTGGCTTCCAGTCCCATCACTTTACGGCAAATGGAAGGGGTAAAGGTGGAACCAGTGTCAGATTTTATTTTTTTGGCTCCAAAATCACTGCAAATGGTGAGTGCAGCCATGAAATTAAAAGATACTTGCTCCTTGGAAAAAGAACTATGACAAGCCTAGACAGCGTATTAAGAAGCAGAGACATTACTTTCCCAACAAGATCTGTATAGTCAAAGCTATGGTTTTCCTAGTAATCATGTACAGATATGAGGGATGGACCATAAAGAAGGCTGAGCACCAAAGAATTGATGCTTTTGAACTGTGTTGCTGGAGAAGACTCCTGAGAGTCCCTTGGACTGCAAGGAGATCCAATCAGTCCATCCTGAAGGAGATCAGTCTTGGATATTCATTGGAAGGACTGATGCTGAAGTGAAACTCCAATACTTTGGCCACCTGATGTGAAGAGCTGACTCATTTGAAAAGAGCCTGATGCTGGGAAAGATTGAGGGCAGGAGGAGAAGGGGATGACAGAGGATGAAATGGTTGGATTGCACACCGATCTGATGGACATGAGTTTGAGCAAGCTCTGGGAGATAGTGGAGGACAGAGGGGCCTGGCATGCTGCAGTCCATGAGGTTGCAAAGAGTTGGACACAATTTAGCAACTGAACAACAACAATTTTCAAACATGACGCTGATCTCTTCGGGCTGAGCTTGTAAACTATCACTGGGAGTCAAGGAACCATGTCGACTCCGTTCTTAACCCAAAAGAATCAGGTGACCTGCTTTGATTCATGAGAGCAAAGCATATTGGTATAACATAGAGACTTTGGTGATGAGAAAATATCAACATCCCAGACCTGTGCAAAGAACTACCACATCAGCAAAGATCCTCACAATATTAAAGCCATGCTAAGGACACACTTCCCTATTTAAACAGCACATTTCACAGAAGAGGAGGTTGAAACTGCAGAAACATTGAAATAAAGTGAAGTGAAGTCGCTCAGTTGTGTCCGACTTTTTGCAACCCTACGGACTGCAGCCCTCCAGGCTCCTCCATCCATAGGATTTTCCAGGCAAGAGTATTGGAGTGGGTTGCCATTTCCTTCTCCAGGGGATCTTCCCGACCCAGGGATGGAACCTGGGTCTTCCACGTTGTAGGCAGATGCTTTACCATCTGAGCCACCAGGAGATTGCAGAAACATTGGAGACTGGAAATAGGGTTCTAGAATCCTGGAAATATCACCTCCTTGGTTATTGTGCTCAACATAATTATTGAAAATATGCCCAAATCCAGGTGTTTGAAGAATCAGGGCAGGACTTGTAGGCGCTTTGGGCTTTGGCCCAACAAGCGGCATTTCTAACAGAGCCTTTACAGAACAAGCATAAACAGCGTCCACAATCTGTAGGGCTGTGCCCATCAAGCCGCCCACGGCAGTGTCCAGATTTAGTGACTGGTCCCAGGTCGTTTGGTGCCCAACTGGCTTTTTCATGGCCTCTCAGTGCAAAGCGGAAGGCTCCCCTTGAGGTGGGCGTGATAACGTGACCTCCAATGATGTCAAATTCTGGCACAGTGACTGACACACCATCAGCTCGGGCCTGGGGGACTTTCTGATGTTCGTGGGAGTTGCGATTCTAAATTGGCCAGTGGGATTAATGCATTGAGACCAAAGAGGAAATAGATCAGGGCCCCTCTAGGGATGACATCTGCTTTCATTGTGACATAGCACAAAGAGTGTTTGATTCTAACATTGTTGGCTGAAAACTCTCTGTCCCCACAGCGGGACAGCCTCAGGATATTAGGAGAATTTGTGTTGAATATAAACAAGTCTGAAAGAAGAAGATGGTGGTTGAATCTCTTCTTTCCATGGGATGATGAATCTATCTAGATCATTGCTTACTAATGATGGTGAATTCAGTCTTAAAACCCAAACAATAAAGTCTTACAAAATTCAGATGGACGAGTGAAACTCTTGGGAATCAAATCTTCTGACTGCCAGATTTCTCTACTTTTAAATTGATCGCTGTAGATAAAATCAGAACTGAGTCCATAGAGGAGAGGATTTGAATACTATTACCCTATGATGAGGAGAAGGTTGAATTTCTTTGAGAATTAAGTGGAGGCATCTGTTTTGTTTAAATTAAGGGTCTTTAAGTACCAGCCAGGGACTGAGTTGACAGCCATTTCTGTAATAAAGTAATAAATCATGGGGATGTTTAAGGAAGCAAGAAACACCACATTCTTACTTTGTTCAACCAATTAAGCAATAAGCCATCTGGGTCCTTTTGTAAATTACTGTCAAGCACAACTTATACAATTCAATTCAGCCTTTCATTTAATTATATTAATTTATTCCAGCAACTTTAAATACCAAACAATGCCAATACCAATGTTCTTTTTTAAAATAGAAGTCTAGTTTAGCTTTTATTTTTTAATGATTAACACCCTTCCCAAGGTTGTCATGTGAGAATTTTTAGCTCTGTCTCGGCCTCAGGATATTAGGAGAATTTGTGTTGAACATAAACAAGTCTGAAAGAAGAAGATGGTGGCTGAATCTCTTCTTTCCATGGGATGATGAATCTGTCTAGATCAGTGCTATCCCACAGGCCTGTTTTCATGATGGAATGAAATGGAGAGCTATTGGATGGAGAGCTTTTATCTGTGCTCTCCAACACAGTGGCTCTTGAGTCCTTGAAATGTGGCCAGTACTACTGAGGAACTGAGCCTAAATTTTCTTTAATTTTAATGAATTTATGTTTAGATAGCCACATGTGGCCAGTGGCTCTTTGCCCAAGTCTAGAGTATATTCTGAGGAAGGAAAAATACAGCGTGCCATTAACCTCAACAGGTGGAGAAGAGATGCGCAGTATGACGGATATTTTTTGGAAGCCCTCACTTCCTGCTCAGTGTTTGTTATCTGAAACACACTGCATCCCGAGACAGCCCAGAGGAGACCAGCATCTTTGAGGGGAGATTCATATGCTGACCGTGTGAAGAGGGAACTCCATCTGGAAGAGAAATGGGCACCACCTCTTAATCACAGAACCAACCCCACTCAACAACCCTTAAGTCCCATCTAGGTGGGCCAAGTCACAGCAAGAGAGACATCCGGCTTTCACCAGCATGGACTCTGCCCTGAGGAAGATGTGTTCTTCCTATGGCTGAATGTTCAGACGTGGGCCTCTTTGTGGGTAACCAGACATTTCCTGGGGGTTCAGACCCAGCCCTTTCAACCTCATGGACATCAACACCCCACTCTAGTTCCTCTCAAAGGAATTTTGACTCAGATGCTGGCAGTTCCCTCCCAGGGAGATTTGCCTCTTTGCAAAAGTTGCTTGTTCTGATCCAGTCAACGCAAACTTGGTAACAGGACATCAGGAGTTTCTCAACTGTACACACTTCCTTTTAGTGGGAGTGTTCAGTCTAAGCTGACCCAACATCAATGACTATAGAGAAGCGTATTGCATGAGAATCTGATTATAGTTAATCAAGCTAGAGAACAGTGAGGGCAAAGGTGAATGGAGGTAGAAAGTCCCAAGAAAATTCTCATTAACATGAAAACATCTTACTCCAGGTCTACTGACTCTCTGCAGTTGCTAGGCTGAGCTGAAAAGTGGGTAAAAGTCTCTGTAATCCTGTTTTCTCTGAGTAGCTTGCTTCCTTCATCTGAGCTATGGTTCAACCAATGAACATGAAATTTGTCTTCATAAACTTATTCTCAAGTTTTTGGATGTCAGAACTTTGTACCTTCTTCACACTTTAATTTTTATGGTTGTCAACACCGGACAGTCCAGGGTAAGGCAGTTTAGAATAAACTGATCAGTAGGAATCTTGCGTCCTGAAGGTGTTGCCAGGCCTCTGTCCTCTGTTGCTGCTGCTTAGTCGCTCAGTCGTGTCCAGCTCTTTACGACCTCATGGACTCCAGCCTGCCAGGCTCCCCTGTCCATGGAATTTTCCAGGCAAGAATACTGGAGTGGGTTGCTGCTTCCTTCTCCAGGGGATCTTCCCAACCCAGGGATGGAACCTACTTCTTCTGCATTGGCAGGTGGATCCTTTACTACTGAGCCACCAGAGAAGCCCCTTCTTCTTAGTCAGAGATAAAAGGAATTGTACAGTGCTCAGTGGGGGGAAAAAACAAGAATCTTCTGTACCATGCCATGATCATCTACCAGTGATGAAGACAAGGAGACAGTGGGTCCATATTTTTTGTCTAAAAGAGACAGTGGCGGGATATAAGGGGCGGGAAGAAAAGACTTTCCGTATTCACGCATGGAGCTTGCGTTTCTGCTCTCGCCACCGCACACACGTAAACGGCCCGCTTCATGGACGGCACGTGCCGCTGCAGTTCCCCTGGGCTGGGCTGCGACGGCCACGTTTCTGTGTTCCTTCAGAGGGTGGCCTTCACCGTTCATCCACGGTGCTGACGCTGTCAAATCGCCACAGCTGGCTGGCTTTTCCGTCACACTCACGCAAGTACAGATCTTTATTGTTTTCCTGCACCACAGCTTCCATGCATTTCCCAGAGAGAATGTGAACAATCATTCCATTCTGAAAGGAGAGAAGAAAAGGAAAAATGTATATATAAAGAAAACTAGTCAGACCCTCACAATCAGTCAGCAAAGAAAGAAATACCTAGAATTCGTGCTAGTCATTAAGAGAACGATGAAAGGGTTGTCCGCTGGCCTGATAGGGAATTGGAGTATTTTGGCTACTATGTAATATAATTTATGTAGCCCTAAGTTTCCCAGGTGGCTCAGAGGTAAAGAATCCACCTGCCGAGCAGCAGGCACAGGTTGGATCCCTGGGTCAGGAAGATCTCCTGGAGAAGGACATGGCAACCCACTCCAGTGTCCTTGCCTGGGAAATCCCATGGACGGAGGAGCCTGGTGAGCTAGGGTCCGTGGGGTTGCAAAAGAGTCAGACACAACTTCACAACTAAACGGCAACAATATGTAAGATAAAACTTCCCACCTTAACCATTTTTAAGTGTAAAATGTATTTGTGTTAAGTATGTTCACATTGTGATGAGACAGATCTCCAGAACTTTTTCTTCTTTCAAAACGGAAACTCAATACCCATTGAATGAGAACTTCCCTTTCCCCGCTTCCCCTCGGGCCAGGTAACTACCGTTCTATTTTCCGTTTGTATGAGTCTGACTTCTCTATGCACCTCATATTAAGTGTACTCATACAGTACTTGCCTTTTTGTGACCGGCTTATTTCACTTAGAATAATGTCTTCAAGTTTCACCCATGTTGAAGCAAATGACAGGATTTCCTTCTTCCTTAAGATGGAATAATATTCCATTGTATGCACATAGCGTATTTTGTTCATTTATTCATCAATCACTGGACTCTTGGGTTGCTTCCGCCTCTTGACTATTGTGAATAGTGTTGCTATGAACAGTACCTCATTTCTTTTTATGGCTGGATGAGAATACTTTTTTAAAGTCTTACTTTCTAATGCCTGAAAGATGCTGGGTATATCTTAGTCACTAATCTTTTATACATTATGCTTAAATGCGGTTTCTAAATCTATCTTATCCAGAGGCCTTGCTTAGAATGATCCTTTATGATCATTCATAAAGGGCCTTAACTTGGTTTCCACGAATTCTCTGAGCACGTGTGGCCCCCTGAGCCCTGGGCTCACCTGTCACCAGAAACCCAAGAGCTTTGTTCTCAACATTTCTTGTGAGTTCAGCTTAAGTCTTAGACTATATGATTTTCCTCTTTCACAGCCTGCTTTAAGAGCACTGATGCATGGAGTTCTGATTAGTTATTTAACCTCCACTATTTCTAAGCAAAAGGTGAAGATAAGACATTTTAAAAAGATGTGTGTATTAATTTGTTTTTTCATGTCCTTACACCCTAGCTCACGTCAGAAGGGATTTGAGGTGAAGGAAAAACAATGTAGACAGTTGTTAATACTGTCTCCTTCCAACCCTTAAAGTGCTCACTCTGCCTAAATACTTAGACTCCTCCTAGTTCCTCTTTATTGGATGCTGACCTCTAGAAAGGAGCTAGAGCCTCTCTCTGGGGTAACGGGAATTCAAGTCTTATGAAAATGATGAAACGCTCAGCACGAAATTAGCAAAGGAAGAAAGTACGATCTACACCATCATCTATTTGGTTGTGGAACAGGAGGTGGGCCTTTCCTCTGCTCCTAAAAGCACACCACCGACGGGGTTTGACAGTGTCTGTAACATGCCCCACAGTCCTACTCGAGGCCTAAAGCGGATAAACTTTAAAGCTAGGGGGTCTCCACTTTCCAGTGCATGAAGACTGAGTGACACAGAGACCTGGGAAATTAGTACCTTTCTGGATGCTGGCGGATAACTCGGCTGCAAGGTTGGCTTCACCGCCCTCCGAGGCCTTAGTGCCAAGCCACTAAGTTCAGCCCCAGGGACACAGGCTTGTGCGGTAATACTTGACCTCTCGGAAGAGGCAGACACGTGCCCGCCAGCGGCCCCGTGAGCTCCTCCTGGGTGGGTCACTCACCTCCTGGTGGTCCCAGTGCTGCTGGTGGATGGCACGGCCCCCCTCGGTGCAGTTCTGGAGAATCACCTGCTCTCGCCTGACGTCAAAGCACAGGTGCCCTGGGCCGCCATAGCGGATGGTGCTCCGGCCTGTGTGCTCCAGGCGCTGGGACAGGGGAATGGCCGTTAGCACCGCTAGAAGGAGACCCTGTCCAAAGCTGGATAAGGGAAGGAGAGCTCACCGCAACAGGGCCGAGGTCTGGGGGCAAGCTTCAGATTCCGCTGGAGTCAACAAGGCTCTGTCTCATAGTCAGGTTCACAGATACCAAGCTGGACTAGCCCTGACCTCTGACACCGCCGCACTCCAGTTACCGTGACACTCACATTTATACATTCTGACAGTCTTCTCCCTTATTCTATTTACCGCAACATAGGCGAAGCCATCAGGCTTCCCTCATAGCTTAGCTGGTAAAGAATGCACCTGCAATGCAGGAGATCCCAGTTCAATTCCCAGGTTGGGAAGATCCGCTGGAGAAGGGATAGGCTACCTACTCCAGTATTCTTGGGCTTCCCTGGTGGCTCAGCTGGTAAAGAATCCGCCTCCAATGCGGGAGACCTGGGTTCAATGCCTGGGCTGGGGAGATCCCCTGGAGAAGGGAAAGGCTACCCGCTCCAGTCTTCTGGCCTGGAGAAGTCCATGGACTGCATAGTCCACGGGGTCGCAAAGAGCCAGGCAGGACTGAGCGACCCTCACTTTCCTTTCACTTCCAGGTGAAGCCATGCAGGATGCCCTGTGTTTTGTGAGGGTCCCTGGAGATTTCTCTTTGCTATAAACTTAGTTCCTTATACATAAAAGAGTGTGTTTCTTCTTATTCTTAATACAACATATGGTGGTTTCAGCTTAGCAAGTTCACAGTTTTTCTTGATACAGAAGCCGTTGCTAATCCCCACCTTCCCACCAAGAATCTTGGTGGTGGTTTAGTCACTAAGTTGGGTCTGATTCTTGCGACCCTGGGGACTGGGAACCTACCAGGATCCTCTGTCCATGGGATTCTCCAGGCAAGAATACTGGAGTGGGTTGCCATGTCCTTCTCCAGGGGACTCTTCCCAGGAATCGAACCCAGGACTCCTGCACTGCAGGCAGATTCTTTACCAACTGAGCTACAAGGGAAGCCCAAGAATCTTAACTCCCAAACCTAACATTCCTCTTGCATGAGGGAGACCATTATCCCTACTTGCAGATGAGGAAACCAAGACCCAGAGAGGTTAAGAAGCCTGCCTGAAGTCACACAGCCAGAAGGTGAGGTGCGTCCACGGTCATAAAGCCTCCTCACCTACCGCTCTCTCTCTGTCCTCTGGGCCAGGAGTGCCCATTGGTGATTCTAGAACACTGGTAGACAGTAAAACCAGAAGGGGACAAAGGGATCCTGATTGCCTGCTTCCCGACAAGCCCTGCGGGCCCAAGGCCTTCGCCTGGGGTCCCAGAGCCTCGCTGGTCCTGCCTGCAGGGCTGAACCCTTGAAAGCATTTTCTTGCTTTGGCCCCAGGCTCTCGGGGGCTTATCTGACTCAGTATCTCCAGGAACTCACACTTTATTGTTCGCTTTTAATATAGGCCTTTGGGGTAGAAGAGCTTAATGCAACAGCCCCATCACAGGCTCAAAGCAGAAAGACTTGGGGGTGGGCTAGACTTTTTAGGATATCATCCAAGCTGTGAAAAGAAGTGAACCCCCCCAACCCTCGGCCAAAGTCACAGGGGCGTCCCATTACCTGGGCAGGTATTTGTATGATGGGAATTTGAAGAGAAGAAATACCCTCCCACAGAAGCCCTTCCTGATAAGCCAGGAGCCCACATGATGCTGGAAGCACCCTCTGCCTCTAACCTCCCCCTCACTCGGCGAGGATCTCCTAGTCTGTCCCGCCAGCCGCGTGCGCCCACCTGCAGGACCTCAGGTCAAGGAGACCCTCCCCCTGTGGGAGAGTGCCTGCCCCGGTCGTGTTCACCGTCCCTCTTTGGCCGCGCCTCGGGTCATAAGCTGGAGAAGGAAATGGCAGCCCACCCCAGTATTCTTGCCTAGAGAATACCATGGACAGAGGAGTCTGGTGGGCTCTGTCCGGGGTCACAGAGTCGGACACGACTGAAGCGACTTAGCAGCCACAGCAGCAGCAGCAGCGGGTCATAAGCTTCTGTTGTCCTGGGGTGGCCAGCCCTTCCGGCTACCCCGGGGTCCAGCCTCGCTGCGGAGGGAGCCCCCAAGAATCCGTGGACAGACGGTCTCCAGTGCACCCGCCCCTGGAGAGCTGTTCCCCTCCCTTCCCCAGGGGCATTTCCACCCTCTGCCTCCCTTCTGACTGTGGAGTGCAAGTCCTTTTCCCTGAGGAAGGAGTTTCACAGACCACATGCTGAGTGCTGAATGAAGCTGCTCCTCGGAGACCTGCAGCCAGCTGGGTGACCCCTCCTCCGGCAAGTGGGGCGGGGGCGCTGAGGCCACGAGGCTGTCTGCCCAAATCCAGCCCTTTCTCCCACCACACACACACACACACACACACGGCTGTTGTGTTGCCCTAAGAGCCCCCTCTGGCCTGGAAGTCTTGGCCCCCAGAGGTCCGTATTAAATGCCTGAAAGACGCAGCGTATCTACTCGGGCAGGACTCAGTGCCAGCAGCTCGGAATCTCAGGAACAGTCACAGTCACAGGTCTGAGGCACCGCTGTAAACGGGGGGCGCTTTCTGGGGTCTCCTCGCTCCCTCGGGGCTTCTGTGCCCACAGACCCTGCTTGGTAACCCGCTGTCCCTGTCTCTGGTTCTAGTTGGCTAATGGTCTTGAACTGGTCTTGAACTGGTTTTGAAAAAGTGCCCTGGTGGGAATTTGTCTGCACATAAGTTTTCTTTGATCTCCAATTATAGATTTTTAATTTAAATGATGAACTTTTCCATTTTGTAAATAAGTTCATTTGCATCATCTTTTAGATTCCATACATAAGAGATATCTTAAGGTATTTGTCTTTCTCTGACTTACTTCAGTTAGCATGTTTACAAACCAGGAACAGACCCACATTCAGAGAAGACAAATTTATGCTTACCAAAGGGAAAAAGGTGGGGGAACAGATAAATTAGGAGTTTGGGATTAGCAGACACGAACTACTATACATAAAATAGATAAACAGCAAGGCCCTACTGTATAGCACAGGGATCTATATTCAATGTCCTGTAATAAGCTACAACAGGAAAGAATCCGAAAAAGAATATAAATATGTATATATGTAGAACTGAATCACTTTGCTATACACCAGAAGCTAAGACAACATTGTAGATCAACTACACTCCAATAATAGAGAAGGCAATGGCACCCCACTCCAGTACTCTTGCCTGGAAAATCCCATGGACGGAGGAGCCTGGTGGGCTGCAGTCCATGGGGTCGCCAAGAGTCGGACATGACTGAGCGGCTTCACTTTGACTTTTCACTTTCATGCATTGGAGAAGGAAATGGCAACCCACTCCAGTGTTCTTGCCTGGAGAATCCCAGGGATGGGGGAGCCTGGTGGGCTGCTGTCTATGGGGTCGCACAGAGTCAGACACGACTGAAGCGTCTTAGCAGCAGTAGCAGCAGCACACTCCAATAAAAAGAAAAAGAGGAAATTCCCTAGCAGGGCAGAGGTGGGGATTCCACGCTTCCCCTGTAGGGGGCATGGGTTTGATCCTTAGTTGGGGAAGTAAGATCCTGCACACTGTGAGGCTTGGCCAGTAAGTAAACTTTTTTTTTTTTTTTTTAATGGGAGTCTTTTTCATGAATTCTGGATTTCCAGTGTCTTTTATGTTTTTGGATGATCTCGTAATACTGGATCCACTTCCACACAAGACAAGAGACATGCATGTGGCAGGGGCAGGCGCTCCTCAGTGAGAACAGCCTCTGCCCACCTCCCTGTGCCCACTGCCCCTTACCCACCGCGATTCTGGAGACACCTGCCTTGGTCACCCCTGGGCTAGCCGCCCTCCAAGTCTCTGTTTCCTTTTCTGTCAGCCGAACGCACTGGCTAAACAGCCCGACCCTTTCCCTTGAGCTCAGAGGCTCGCCTTCTCTGACGGCTCCACATCTGGGCTAGGGGCTGGGGACAGGTTGGGGGGCGGGTCACAAAAGTGGGGGACCAGGCATAGTGAAGGACGCGGGACCCGGGAAAGGAGAGGCCCCCAGAGGAAGAGAGGGGCACCCCGGCAAAGACCCCCTGGGGGTCTGAGAGCGCTGGCCACCCACCTGCTGCGGCTCACCGTCCCTGCAGGGGGCCAGCATCACGGCACAGCCCGGGGCCGCCTCCTGCCCCGCGCAGTCCGCGCAGAAGCCCAGTCCAGTGTTGTGGAGCTGTAAGCAGACACACGGGGGTGAATCCCACCCTCCGCGCAAAGATGCCCTCTGTCAGCAGCGTTCCCCTCCTTCCCTCTCTGCAGTGACGCTCAAGGCCCACGTGGGGGCCACAGAAGCGAGGGAGGTCAAGCTCAAGCCAGCGATCCTAAGGGCCGGGCCTCCTGAAGGAGGTGGACGCACCCCAGGGTGAGGGGCCCTGTGGTGGGTTGCAGCACAGCCCAGCCATCCCTCAGGGAGGCCCCGCTGGGCCGGGCCTGGGCGCCCGGGGTTGGGGGAGAGCCAGGCCCTGGCTGGGGAAGCCACTCAGCCCGTTTCCTCCTCTGCCCTTTGTCTTTCTCATGCCTTGCCTTTCCGGAGAACCTGGGCCTGCGTTCCAGTGGGTACAGCTCGGGGTAGACGTTGGCCAGAAACCAGTGGAAGGTCCGGCAGCCCAACCTCCTCTGCAGCTGCTGGCGCTCTGTGCAGTCCGGCTTCTCAGCCTGGGGAGGGGGGAGACACAGGCGGCAGCATGAAGAAAGCGGCTTTACATCAGAGCTCACGTAGGGGAGGGACGGGGTCTGGGAGGGAGCTGAGGGGGGCGGACAGCGCGCGTGACCGTGGGCCGCGTCCCGCGCCAAGCAGTGTTCACGTGTCCTGCCAGCAGAACTGTGCTGAGTGGTCGTGGGCCAGTTGAAAATGCCCTGTTTGTGGACATTTAATCAAATGTTTGAAGGGTTTGTTTTTCTGGGCCTTTGAGGGGAGGTCCTTTACCTTTAGGCTTCTATTTGTTTCACGTCTTGGGGTAATTGCATAGCCCTGAGCACTTTCCCTGGATGAAAGGGCCCTCGGGGCCCATCTCAACAATTACTCCCCACCCAGTTTTTCCTCTGGGCCCAGGATGAACGGTCGCAGCCTTAGATGTGATGACAGACTGTCCCATGATGACAGACCCCGCGCCACAGACATCCGGGGACTCGAGGCCACAGACATCCGGGGATTCGAGGCCACAGACATCCGGGGATTCGAGCTGTGAGCACTTCCCCCTCCCACTGCTCCCCCCACCCCCCGCCCCGCCCAGACGCTGGGAGAGACAGAGGACAACCCCACCGGGAGAGGGAACCCCTTGAGAGGGCCCCCATGGAAGTACCAGCTGGAAGCTTCTATTTGCCCTTCAAGGCAGAGGGGAGGTGCTTCTGGCCCAGCCTCCAGCTGCGGAGGGGGCCCTGGGTGGGCACAGAAGCCTCTGCTGGGCTCCCCCCTCTTACCTTGCTCAGGGACAAGGCCTCTGGACTCTGCTTGTAGAAGGTTTCTTTGAAGGAGTCCAGCCAGGTCTCAGCGATGCGGACCTTGTTCTGCAGGGTGGCCTCCTGCTCAAGCTGGGAGTGGGCATCTTCATTTTGGTAGAGGTACCCCACCCGGGAGCAGGGCAGGATTTCCACGGAGCCCCCACAGAGCCAGGTCTGCCAGGAAAGGAGAAAACACACATCTCTGTGCTCCTCTCCAGGGACGTGGGACGCGAGGGACCCTGGGAGGAGCTGGCAAAATGCCTGGGGCATCACGAGTGCACAGTGACGCTAGTTCTCAGGGTGGAACAGTTTCCTGATCTGAGAGTTCTGGGCAAGGGGGACAGGTGGGGAGAACCAGGGCGGTGGTCCCAGGCCAGGACCTGTGGGTTGAGGGGTCACACCCCGGCAACAACGGGAGACAGTGGAAACAGTGGCAGACTTCATTTTTGGGGGGCTCCAAAATCACTGAAGTCAAGTGGGCCTTAGAAAGCATCACTACGAACAAAGCTAGTGGAGGTAATGGAATTCCAGTTGAGCTATTCCAAATCCTGAAAGATGATGCTGTGAAAGTGCTGCACTCAATATGCCAGCAAATTTGGAACACTCAGCAGTGGCCACAGGACTGGAAAAGATCAGTTTTCATTCAAACCCCAAGAAAGGCAATGCCAAAGAATGCTCAAACTACCACACAATTGCACTCATCTCACATGCTAGTAAAGTAATGCTCAAAATTCTCCAAGCCAGGCTTCAACAGTACATGAACTGTGAATTTCCAGATGTTCAAGCTGGTTTTAGAAAAGGCAGAGGAACCAGAGATCAAATTGCCAATATCCGCTGGATCATGGAAAAAGCAAGAGAGTTCCAGAAAAACATCTATTTATGCTTTATTGACTATGCCAAAGCCTTTGACTGTGTGCATCACAATAAACTGTGCAAAATTCTGAAAGAGATGGGAATACCAGACCACCTGATCTGCCTCTTGAGAAATGTGTATGCAGGTCAGGAAGCAACAGTTAGAACTGGACATGGAACAACAGACTGGTTCCAAATAGGAAAAGGAGTACGTCAAGGCTGTATATTGTCACCCTGCTTATTTAACTTATATGCAGAGTACATCATGAGAAACGCTGGACTGGAAGAAGCACAAGCTGGAATCAAGATTGCCAGGAGAAATATCAATAACCTCAGATATGCAGATGACACTACCCTTACGGCAGAAAGTGAAGAGGAATTAAAAAGCCTCTTGATGAAAGTGAAAGTGGAGAGTGAAAAAGTTGGCTTAAAGCTCAATGTTCAGAAAACAAAGATCATGGCATCCGGTCCCATCACTTCATGGGAAATAGATGGGGAAACAGTGGAAACAGTGTCAGACTTTACTTTTCTGGGTTCCCAAATCACCGCATATGGTGACTGCAGCCATGAAATTAAGATGCTTACTCCTTGGAAGGAAAGTTATGACCAACCTAGATAGCATATTCAAGAGCAGAGACATTACTTTGCCAACAAAGGTCTGTCTAGTCAAGGCTATGGTTTTTCCTGTGGTCATGTATGGATGTGAGAGTTGGACTGTGAAGAAGGCTGAGCGCCGAAGAATTGATGCTTTTGAATTGTGGTGTTGGAGAAGACTCTTGAGAGTCCCTTGGACTGCAAGGAGATCCAATCAGTCCATTCTGAAGGAGATCAGCCCTGGGATTTCTTTGGAAAGACTGATGGTAAAGCTGAAACTCCAGTACTTTGGCCACCTCATGCGAAGAGTTGACTCATTGGAAAAGACTCTGATGTTGGGAGGGATTGGGGGCAGGAGGAGAAGGGGACGACAGAGGATGAGATGGCTGGATGGCATCACTGACTCGATGGACATAAGTTTGAGTGAACTCTGGGAGTTGGTGATAGACAGGAAGGCCTGATGTGCTGTGATTCATGGGGTCGCAAAGAGTCGGACACGACTGAGCGACTGATCTGATCTGAAAATCACTGCAGATGGTGACTGCAGCCATGAAATTATAATACGCTTACTGCTTGGAAGGAAAGTTATGACCAATCTAGACAGCATATTAAAAAGCAGAGACATTACTTTGACAACAAAGTCTGTCTAGTCAAGCCTATGGTTTTTCCACTGGTCATGAATGGATGTGAGAGTTGGACCATAAAGAAAGCTGAGCGCTGAAGAATTGATGCTTTTGAACTGTGGTGTTGGAGAAGACTCTTCAGAGTCCCTTGGACTGCAAAGAGATCCAACCAGTCCATCCTAAAGGAAATCAACCCTGAGTGTTCATTGGAGGGACTGATGCTGAAGCTGAAACTCCAATACTTTGGCCACCTGATGCAAAGAGCTGACTCATTAGAAAAGACCCTGATGCTGGGAAAGGTTGAAGGCAGGAGGAAAAGGGGATGACAGAGGATGAGATGGTTGGATGGCATCACCAACTCAATGGACATGAGTTTGGGTGAATTCCGGGAGTTGGTGATGGACAGGGAGGCCTGGCATGCTGCACTCCATGGGGTCGATGAGTCAGACACGACTGAGCCACTGAACTGAACCCCTGCAACTGCCTGAATGTCCCTGCCCTGCTCCTGAAACACATGCCCAGATTCAGCACTTAGAGGATGCGTCTGTGCTGTTAACACCTGGACTCTCCCAAGGCTGCTTCCTGGGGAGAAAGAGTACCCCTAGTGGCCAGGGAATCTCTAAAAGTTTGTGAAGTCTCCTGCTGCAAAGTTACCAGAAGCCATTCCTGTGGAGATCAAAGCAAGCTTTCCTCAGTCTTTCCTACTTCTGGGAGTTTCCCTGCTCTCCACTCACTCCTACTCCCAAGTGCCTGGAGTTCATCCGACAGGAAGTCTCTTATTCCCTACTTGGGAATAAAGAGGAAAGCGAAAACCTGCCTAGGATAGGCAGAACCAAAAGGCACCAAGCAGGCAAACCACGGGCTTTCCAAACTGTGTGCCAAGGCACCCCAGGGTGCCAGAGCAAACCCAGACGGCTGAGTGGGCTGTTTCCAACGTTCAGGAGAAACACAATGACACCTGTTGGATGTTCTGCAAACTGATTTCAGCCTCAGATTGCTGTACTTTCAATGCTCTATGTCTTCGCTGGGTTGGGTTTTCAGGGGTTGCTGTGGTGAAAAACCAGGCTAAAAATCAATGAGGAAATGAGGGTGGTGGGTCCAATCTGATCCAAGGCTTGAGAAATTGTGTGGTGCACAGTGGGGCTACGCTGTTTGGACAAATACTTATTAACTTATTAAGTTGTTTAGTCACTAAGTCGTGTCTGACTCTTGCGACCCCATGGACAAAGAAGCCTGACAGGCTGTAGTCCATGGGATTCTCCAGGCAAGAATACTGAAGTGGGTGGCCATTTCCTTCTCCAGGGGATCTTCCAAACCCAGGAATCAAACCTGGGTCTCCTGCATTGTAGGCGGATTCTTTACCAACTGAGCTACAAGGGAAGCCCCATTACGTTGTTCGGATCAAACTAAGCACACAGAACTGTGTGGCATTTGCTTCGGCCAGTGGGCATGGTGAAAACTCTCCAGGTGCTAAGGCTGCTGGCCTCGGAGGACGTCTAGGAAGTTCTGCGTCAGGCGGAGATGACTGAAGACATGCTTTTTCCTATGAGCGGGCTCAACAAGTGGGTTCAGGAGGGAGACTGTGATGAAGTCAAGAGAGAGGACAGAGCGGGAGAAAGCAGGGTGGGACACCTCCCTGATGATGACTCTGTGTTTGTCTGAAGCAGCATCCTTGACCTCCAAGCTGTGACCCTACCCATGGCTCCAGAGAACCTCTGGGGCCTCCCGCGGCCCAGGACGTACCTTAAGAGACAGCTCGAGGTTTCCGCCTCCCTGCAGTGACAGGAGAGGGTCGTACGCTCCGGTGTTTTGGAAGTAATGTCGGTCCACGGCCACCACCCCGCCAGGCACCACGGGGCTTCTGGGAAGAGAAGGTGGGAACAGACAGCAGTTCAGAACCCGGAGTGCCTGGGGGTGGGGACAGCAGGTGGGGATGCTCCAGGGGCCCAGAGAATGGGCTCGGGGCTCAGTCAGACCTCAAGGCTTTTAGTTGCGAGACTGGAGCCAAGTGAGCATGTCACAAGTCCCGGGGTTTCATGAAAGGAGAGCTCCGGCCGCCTGGACCTTTTATACCGCATCCTGGGACTCTGCTTCTTCAGGGAGGGCCCCCTCTCTGGTGACGTCTTTGGGAAGAAGACCTTGGTTAAAATAAGATGCCCTGAGGGCAGCAGCACCAGGCCTGGACCAAAGCGGCCAGCGGGCCTCTTCCTGCGCTCACTCTTGACCTCACACTCTTATCTGCTTCACGATCACGCACCCCCTAAGACGAATTCCGCAGGGACTCTGGAATAGATAGGTCCCCAGCCGCTCTGGGGGAAATACACGTGCCTTAAAAACACAGAAAGCTGGAATCCCTGAGTGAGGGAATTAGGATGACAGCAACATCCTTTAGAAGAGCTTACCTGAGGAGGACAGAGCCAGAGCCTTCGGAATCAGAATCTCTTCATTCAAAAGAGCACACATTTCACTATGGCCAAACTCTGGGTATGCCTCAGGAGTGGATGACTCAGAGTTCAGATTTTTTTAATTACCAAGACAATAGTTTTACATGAACAAAACTACTGACATTTGGGCTATTAAAAACATGAAGTTATACCACACTAAAAACCAGTAGTGTAGTTATTTCCAGTTTTACCACTTACAATTTGTAAGATCTTGGATGAGATAGATGACCACTCTGGGCTCAATTTCATCACCTCTAACTGGGGACAATAACAGTGCTTCATAATAAGAGTTTTGGGGGACTAAAAGAAATGTCACGTGAAGTACATTTGCTTGCCAAAACCCAAAGATCTCTGAAACTCAAGTGCTTTCTCATGATGCCTTTGGCAGCAAGCCCTGTCCTGAACTGACATGGGTATCTGTATAGCCTTTATGTGCCTGGCAATGACAGATTGTATTTAAAACTTGTCTGTAAAACACAGCAGAGTGGAGCCACGAAGAGCACTGTGGCAGGAGGCTGGCCTCCAAGTTTAACCTTGGCTCTACCGCTTAACAACTTCATGCAACTGGGCAACCTCTGGAGGCTTCATCTCTAATTTAATCTCTGTGTACCTCCATTTTCACATGTGGGAAATGGGACTAATAATAGTAATTAGTAACAGTAACTGCTGCACCGAATTATGTGCGTGCTAAGTCACTCCAGTCGTGTCGGGCTCTGCGTGACCCTGTGGACTGAAGCCCACCAGTCTCCTCTGTCCATGGGATTCTCCAGGCAAGAAAATGAGTGGGTTGCCATGCCCTCCTCCAGGGGATCTTCATGACCCAGGGATCCAACCTGTGTCTCCTGCGTCTCCTGCATTGGCAGGCAGGTTCTTACCCCTGAGCCAGCTGATATGTATAATATGTTTATAGCATTAACTAAGCACATGTTCAATAAATATCACTTAATACTATCATTTGCAAATGTACAGATGATGATATCCTTTCTGGAATTTTCTTGGCATCTGTATATAATCAGTACCCAACATCATCCTAATTCCTCTTTCATGCTCTCTCACCAGACTGATGAGAGAAGCCATGAAGTCAGAGTATCCAGGGTGGGGAAGACACAGTTAAAAATGTACTAATGTGTGTGAAAAGAGATCTGGGCCCTGCACAGGGAGCCTGAGGCCTCCACAGGGGCCGGGTAGCAGCTGGGTCTCAGGGAAGGAGCAGCCACCCTGGGCAAAGGTGACTGGATTCTCCTTGGCTGGAACAGGAGAGGCGCCGACTTTGGCCAATGGTAGGTCAAACTGGGTGGGTCAAAGTGACTACAGTGACCTTGGGCATCAGAGAGACCCTGAGGCCTAAAAGAAGATTCCAGAGAGGACTGGTGCCTGGAGTCAAGGAGCCTTTGCCTCAGGTTGGGCAAAGGTCATCTGAGAAGTCTGTTCTCTTGAATGGAATCCCTTGGCTTTGGCTGGAGCAGAATAAATTTCTCCCTCAGGCAGGCCCCTCTCTTAACTTTCTGTGGACCCACCTATCCAGCACTCCTCATAATGCTGAGATCTACCATCCTCCCGCACCATAACTCAGACAGGTCCAGAAACTTCTCTTTCGATTTTTTGGGTTCACAGCCCTCAGGAGAGTGTCTGGCATGAAACAGGGGCTTAGAGGCACTGACAGGCCAGTAATGAAGTCAGATAGAGTTAGCTCCCTGTGCTTTCAGGATGCACACCTATGACGGAAGGAGGTAAAACATGGCTGGTTCTGCACCCCATCCCTTACACCTGCATCTCAGCACCATGACCCTTCCCCACTTGGGATACGAGACCTGAGGTTGTTATGGGCGGGTTCCAGACTGAATGTCTGTGTCCCTCCCAAATTAACCTGTCAAAGCCCTAACCCGCAGTGTATTGTATTTGGAGATAGGGCCTCCGAAGAAGTAATTAAGGCTAAATGAGGTCCAGCAACAGGAGAAAATAAATCTCATATTGGTTAAGCCGCCCAACCTGTGGTTTTTTGTTATAACCGCTGAGCTGACTACAACATGGCCCCAAAACCAAGAACAAAGACAGCAGGCTCTGAGTTTTCAAGTCTAACAGCAAACCTGCAGTCTAGGCCTAAGGTGAGGGCTCATCCTCACAGAGCCAGGATTTTCTATGCCCAAACTAGATAAGATCCTCCGGCCCGGGGAGAGAAGATAGAGCCTGTGGGGAGACCGAGACACAGAGATTCAGGTAGATCCCCGAGAAGGATCTCGTATCCACCGTGACACCTTCAGGGCAATTCCTGGAGGAGGAGGATCCCTTGCTTGTTGTTTGGAGATCAGACAGTAGAGGGTACAAAGCCCACTTCTCAGCTGGCTGTGCTGGGAGTTCAGGACCCCCCTGATGGCCCTTGGCCCTAGGAGATAGGGTCTAGGTGGTACCCAGGGAGGCAGGTGGTAGATGCAGTGCCTTAGAGGCTCCTGGACCATCAGCATGCCAGTGTGGGCCGGAAGAAGATGTGGGACTTCGGCAGAAGCCATGTGGAGGGTGCAGGCCAGTGGGACCCCCGTGCCAGCCCCCCTCTGTGGCCACAGCCAGTGAAAGTGCACATGTATGGTGAATCTGACACAGGACTGCCAGAGCCTGAAGTGGAGCCCTTCCTTCCCACCAACATCCCCCATGGAAGCCAAGAGCCCAAAGTCCACCCCAGAGGGATGGGAGGGTGGACACGCCTGGATGACAGATTCAGTGACGAGAGGACTAAGCTATCACTGAACCTAATTTGTCCAAAAGTTTTCTGCCATTAGGAAACAGGGATCAAGAGGAAAATTACCTAAGTTCAGTTAGTAGAAAATAAAAAAAATATTTCTTATGTATCTTGGTGGCTGAGGTCAGCTGTTAGAGTCATACGCTCTCGGGCAGACACGGGGAAGCCCTGGTTGTGACTAACACCTCACTTTTAGAGTCATACGCTCTCGGGCAGACGCGAGGAAGCCCTGGTTGTGACTAACACCTCACTTTGTGTCCATAGACTAGGCACATGGAAACAGCTTAGGTGACTGCTTGGTGCTGGGCAGGTCAGCGGCGCCAGAATCCTTGTTCCTTGGGCTCTGTCTACAATGTGACATCGACCCCACTGCGACTTAGGGCCACATCTCCCTCCTAGGAACCTAGGTGGCCTGTGGTTGTGGAGGAAGTGACCCCGGGTGACCTCTGAGACTTGCTTATAAAAGGGGGTACATACTCTGAAACATCACGGTAAATGGGAGAAGCCAGACACAAAAGGTCACCTACGTGTGAGTCCCTTGGTATTAAATATCCAGAATTGGTAAATCCATGGAGACGGACAGTGGATTGGGGATTGCTAGTGGCTGAAGAAAGGGGACAATGGGAGACACAAGTAAGGGACTTGCCTTTAGTAAAGGGAGGTGTTTTGGAACTGTGAAGACGCAATGTTTGCTCAGCACTGAGAATATACTGCATTGTTCACTTAGAAACGGTTCATTTTACATTATATGAATTTCGCCTCAATACGTTATTTTTTTTAATTGGGTAGGAGATTACAGCTTGCTTTGCCTGGCTCTTCTGGGACCCTTGCTGTCTGAACCCCGGGCCAGGGTGTAGGAAGCCCCAGGGACCCGCCTGCAGGGATCTCATGGAGAGAACAGGGAAGAAGCTCCCACTGGGTCCCAGAGATGGCCACCATCAGACCCTGGGGAATCCTGCCCCGAGCTGTTGAGTCATTTCCAGCCGGTCTAGTCTGGTTCTGCTGAGGCCCCGGACACCACGGAGCAAACAGCCAACACCAGAGCTGCCTTCAGAATTCACAACCCAGAGTCGAGGCTCCTGATAAAAGCTCTTCCACACCCTTAAGTCTGGACGGTTTGTTACACAGCAGAAGCTCTCTAGAACATCGACTAGATGTTAAACATAACGTATCCTATGTTAAACATAGGATATTTGTCTGAAAGTCAAACACGGGAGAAGCAAACCACAGAGCTTCCGGTGTCTTAGCATTTACCCAGCTGAATTCTTCCCTTTTACCAAGAAAGCATCTGAGGCCTGGGAAACTCCAGAGTTTCCTGGTGAGACGGAGCTGGATTGAGACCCCAAATATCATGCTTCTGCTTTCTACTTTCAGGGTCTGGAAACTTCGCCGGACTCCACTCGTGAAGCAATGTGAGGATAATAATACTCATCCCTGAGGGCCTGAGAGTCTCTGTGTGCTTCTCATGTATTAGCTCATTCAGACCTCCCAGCCCCCAGAAGGTAAGTATCATTGTGATCCCCCGCTTATTTATTATGTAACTTGCTAGGAAGCTCCAACAGAGAAGGCAGTGGCACCCCACTCCAGTACTCTCGCCTGGAGAATCCCATGGACGGAGGAGCCTGGTGGGCTGCAGTCCCTGGGGTCGCTAAGAGTCAGACACAACTGAGCGACTTCACTTTCACTTTTCACTTTCATGCACTGGAGAAGGAAATGGCAACCCACTCCAGTGTTGTTGCCTGGAGAATCCCAGGGACAGAGGAGCCTAGTGGGCTGCCGTCTATGGGGTCGCACAGAATCGGACACGACTGAAGTGACTTGGCGGCAGCAGCAGCAGGCAGCTCCAATATTGACACTCCAATACTGGGCCACCTAATGCAAAGAACTGACTCACTGGAAAAGACCCTGATGCTGGGAAAGATTGAAGGCAGGAGGAGAAGGGGATGACAGAGGATGAGATGGTTGGATGGTATCACCAACTCAATGGACATGAGTCTGAGTAAGCTCTGGGAGTTGGTGATGGACAGGGAGGCCTGGTGTGCTGCAGTCCATGGGGCTGCAGAGAGTCAGGCACGACTGAGCCACTGAACTGAACTGAACCTGCTAGGAGAGGAGGAGAGCCCGGGTTGGCCCGGGCCACCCTATGCCGAGGCCGCCCGCTGCTGAGCCCGCGTGGGGGAGGCAGTGGTGAAGCCGGCTGGGGAAGGAGCCTCACCTGATGGGACTGACAGGGGAGGCGAGGGCCCTCGTCTCATGCTCCGGCAAAGGCTCCCAGTGGAAATCCAGCTTCCAGTCCAATACTCCTCGCTGCTGGTCCGCGGAGGGGTAATACTGCAAAGTCTTCCAGTCAATCACGTCTAGGACTGGAGACACCACCCTGCTCCTGGAAGGAACCGTGAGGTCAGAGAAGGGATACACACCCCCATTTGCTGGGGGGGCAGAAACATCATTTAGACACCAGCCCCCAATACAGCAACCACCAGTCACGCAGCTACTGGGCTCCTAAAAATATCAGGTGTCTGAACCAAGATGTGGTGTAAGTGTGAAACATGCACTGCATTGAGAAGACTTAGTATGAAAAATGGTGTGCCCATCTCAGTAATTATCGTATTGATCGCGTGTGGGAATGATAATATTCTGGATGTATTGGGTTTACTAAAATATTTTGTTGAAATTAATATCATGTGTCTCTTTATTTTGCAATGGGACTACTAGAAATATTTAAGTTATACCTGTGGTTCCTATTCTATTTCTACTGAACAGAACTGTTCTAGAAAATACATTTTTCCATAGGGAGTTGGGGGCCCATTTCATTAAAGAATATTCCTGCGCCCTTCTTTAAAAATCTCTCTGTCCAATAAAAAATACAAACACACACACACACACACACACACACACACACACACCCTCTCTGGACAAAACTGAGAGACAGAGGAGTGGTGGCCTGGGCTCAGCTCTGCCGCTAATGCGCTGTGTGATCTTGAGGTAGCTGTTGTGCCTCTCTGGGCCTCAGCTTCCTCATTTGTAAAACGGGAGGCAGAACTACTTCCCAGAAAGGCCTTTCTTTCTCAGCTGTAATGCTCTAGGCCTATGGCTCTTGACTTCTTTGGAGGTCTTTGATTCCTTTGAGAATCACGGGAAAACAATGGATCCCTCCTCTGAAAAATAATCATATGCACATATACAAAATATTGTGTACAACTGTAGAGGGCTCACGGGCCCCTGCTCTAGGGTCTAGCTCTGGTTCCTACCTGGATCATGAAACTGGGTTGTCTTGAGAAACCAGGATTGTCAAGCCCCAGAAGTCTCCTTGATGTTAAAGCATGTGTGTGTGTGTGTATGCGTGCACGTGTGCACGTGTGTGTTTATGAGTACATGGTGTCTCTCAGCGAAGTCCTGCAACTAGATTTACTTGTTCATTTATTGTAGCTGTTGGCGTTGTATTTCATCCCAGATTTTTTGCATGGCTTGGGACTACATGACCTCAGAGAGGGCGCTGTGGGAAATTGGTACAGATTTCGGTACAGGCTGGAAACCGTGCCTTTAGCCGCATCACTCAGGTGTACCAGCAGCTGCCCTCCACCTAGTCATATCTCAGTCACATTTTTTTTCCTTTCATGGCCATTCATGGCAGTGAGAGGCATGAAACTGGCCTTTCATGACAGTTTCTTCTAAAAGCTGTATCTTGGAATGAGTTAGGCATGAACTCAGGGATTACCCAGTTAGACTGGTAAGAGAAGTCTTAGACTGGCTGGCAGCTACCAGTCTAAGAAAAGGAATATTTCTGGGAAAGAGATGCCAGCCATGCTGTTTACACTCCCATCAATTTCCATCCCCCTTGGAGACAGCCAGGGCTGGCATGAGCCCAGCCCATATGGAGAGGGCCAGAGTGGTCCTGGCATTCAAGGATCTGCTTTAATCTGTGGCCTCCACTGACTGGCCTTGGCTTGAAGGGTCATGGGGTTTATATTTACAGCAAGGATCTTGGAAGGTAATGGTAACTTGAGACCCCTGGCCTCCGCCACTTTGGAGCACTATGTATTGACCTAAGAAACTGAGAAGTACAGGCAAGGATTTCAGGGGGCACGCTCCCAGGTCTGCTTACTGTTGAAAGAGCCGTGCAGAGCGGATGGATTTGGCAACTGGCAGAGCATTTTGTGGAATTTCAGAATCAAGAGCCAGGGAAGCCGTGCGGCTGACTTCTGAGGAGTCCTATCAAGTTTGTGCCACCTTGGCAATTGTAACAGGACAAGAAAGAAACTGCAGTTAAGTGGCTACACTGTTTGTCCCAGAGCTTTCAGGTGTGTCCTTCTTGATAAAAGGTGTACATCCCTTTTCATCAGAGAATGATCACCCTAAAGTTCGTCAAGTTTCTCTTTTTGCTCCGTCTTGCTGGAGGCTCAGAGTCATATGTAAATCTCGTTTCTAATAACTGTATTACCCCCAGTTTCCAACACCATCTTTTCCTTTCTGAAGTCTTCTTCTATTTTAGCCAGTTACATAAGTGATTCATCATAAGCCTCTTTGAATACATTTTGGGTAAAGATGAAGATTAAAATGTCAATGAATGAAATGAAAGATGTTTCCTTGTTTTGTTTTTTATTCTCATGGGCCAGAGCAGCTGCTTGGTCAGGGCTGAATTAGGAAGAAATTGGAGTTGAGAGACTTGAAAAGGAGTGATTAAAAAAAAAAAAGTCTTATATTTAGCTTTGTGTTTCGAACCTACAGATGTATCTAGAGTTCTTGGAATTCACTAAGGGCAAAATAGCAAAGCTTACCTGACTTGGAAGGAGCTAGGAAAGGACTCACTCCATCATCCTGTCACTTGTGAACTGAGTTTTAACTCACAGGCAGACTTGAGGTCAATCCTCTCCTAAGCCTTTCTAAGCCCTAGGTGGTCAAGCATTTGGGTTTCAATGGAGCCGTCAACAAACACCAGCTAACTGAAATACGTGAGGTCAACCAAGGCACCACTGTCCAGAGAGCCAAAAGCTAACTGCAGCTGCAAACTCATCCACCAAACTTTTACCCCAAGGAGGAAGGACCCTAGTTTATCTCACCACTCTTTGTTTTTCCCCTGGGCCTGAACGTTCCTCTTGCTCTGTGATGTAGAAAGTCATTCTGGAAGCCCATGCAAATTCTCGGCATTTGTGGGAAGTGTCTTATACTAAGAAGCAAGAAGCTCTACAGTCTCTCTTCCCAGAGTTTTGCTGCTCAGGTGCGACCCCAAGATTGATGCTGGCCCTCCCAGGACTCTGTCTGCTGAGGGGGACAGAGCAGGACAGGGGCTGAGAGCTTTCCCAGGCCACAGACCAGAGGAAGGTGGCTCGCTCTGCAGGGCTGGAGGCATCTAAATCCCCTGCTGCTCCTCAACACACGCACACACACATGCACACACATACACACACACAAATGTGGGATTCTTCAGACTGCCTTCCATCACTAAGCCCTCAAATACAGAGCAGCCTCAACCTCAGCTAAGAACTAGGTGACCTTGAGAGCTAGGTGACCTTGAGAACTATTGACCTTGGGAACTAGACGACCTTGAGAACTGGATGACCTTGAGAACTAGGTGACCTTGAGAGCTAGGTGACCTGGAGAACTAGATGACCTTGGGAACTAGACGACCCTGAGAACTAGGTGGCCTTGACCTTGAGAACTGGGTGACCTTGACCTTGGGAACTAGGTGACCTTGACCTTGGGAACTAGATGACCTTGATAACTAGGTGACCTTGGGAACTAGGCATCCCTCTTGGATGCTTTTGATTTGTTAATGTGGGTTCATCAATTGTTAACCATTTTACCACTCTGGTGGAAGATGTTGACAATGGGGAAGGCTGTGCACATGTGGAGGGAGAGGATATATGAGAAATCTCTGTAACTTCCTCTCAACTGGGGGCTTCCCTCATAGCTCAGTTGGTAAAGACTCTGCCTGCAGTGCAGGAGACCCAGGTTTGATTCCTGGGTTGGGAAGATCCACTGGAGCAGGAAAGGGCAACCCACTCCAGCATTCTTGCCTCTCAATTTTGCTGTGTACCAAAAATTGTTCTAATAATAGAGTCTATTTAAAAAAAAATAGAATGAAGACATCCCAGACCCTGCACTTTGACCAGTGATCCAGGAGCTCTTTGTAAACTATAAAGTGATACACACATATTTTTAAAAAAGAACCAGGTGTCCCTAAGGCAGGAGCCTGGACCAGTCTTCTAGTGGGAAATAGTGTGGTCAGCCTCCTGAGCCAGGAACACCCCTAAGAGGGGGGTCTGCCCCTTTGCCCTTGGAAATCTCCCTTTTTCTCTGGTCATGACTCTTCCTCCCTGGCTTGGGCACTGGAGCTGCAGTCAGCTCAGGCAGTGGTGGCCAGGGAGGTGGGGTGTGTTCTGTGAGTGGCTAAGGCCGTAGACCATCTCCCCATTTCCCGCCCCCTGCTCTACAGCCCCCGGGGGGTGAGTTACCTGTCACCAGCTATTCTGGCCAGGAGGGGCTCCAGCCAACCTGGCTGGCACTCGCAGTGGGCGTCCATGAAGACCAGCACGTCCCCGGTGGCCCTGGCAGCCCCCAGCATCCGGGCTCCGCTGGCGCCCAGCCTCCTGTTGCTCCTGAGCAACTTCACGCCCTCCAACTGGGCCACGTGCTCGCTGAGAGCCATCTTGAGTTGTCCTGGAATCAATAGGGGGGTGGTCAGTGAGGTCACGGGATGCCACAGCCCCCGAGAGTGCAATGATCATCACTAGGATCATTGCCAACAGGCTGCTCTTGGGAGCAGTGGTGAGCATCGCCTACGTTATGGGGTGGTTGTCGCTAAGATGAGAGATGCCTAGTTCCTTTGGGTGGATCAGGGTTCCCTCCAGTAAAAACCAGGAGACATGGCGTCCTGAAGCTAGGAGAGATGAGAATGTGCTCACATTCTCCAAAGGCAGCAGTGAGACTGAAGCAGATGCTGCTGGTGCCCTGCTCTGCTGGGACCCCTCTTGCTAGTTTGGTTTGCAGGTGCCCAGCTGCTGGGGGTTGGCTGCCAACTGAAGTCCCCATCCTTCCCTGGAGACGTGCCCCAGGGGACCAGAACCCAGGGGACCAGAACCACCTCTCCTGCAAGTAGCAGGGAGTTGGTCAGAATGCCACCCCTTTCCCCAGGTGAGTGGTGGGTGGGTTGGCAATGACCGACCGCTGCCTGAATACCAAGCCCACTCTTTGCCTCAAGGCAAGACAGCTGCTGAGGTGCACCTGGGAATGGGCTGTGGCTGACCTTCACCCGACACCGTGTCTTAGCTCAACTCCTCCTGCCTCCTCCAGCTTCCCTGCTCCCCTAGAGTGCTCCCCTGAGAGCCCTGACACCGCGTCTTAGCTCAACTCTTCCTGCCTCCTCCAGGCTTCCCCACTCCCCTAGAGTGCTCCCCTGAGAGCCCTGACACCGCGTCTTAGCTCAACTCCTCCTGCCTCCTCCAGGCTTCCCCACTCCCCTAGAGTGCTCCCCTGAGAGCACCGCCCTGCCCCCCAATAACATACACATGAGTCCCCATCTCAGGCTCTGCTTCTAGGGTACCTGACTAAGACACAGGGGTCAAGGACGTCAAAGACAGAGGGCCCATTGTAGGCGGCCCCCAGGAGGGCGGCACTGGCCAGAGAGGTCTTACTGCAGTGGTGGGGGAGTGAGCAGTGAAGAGAAAATGGGAGGCTAGAGACTGAGATCAAAAGTCTACACATTCTTTCAGGAATGACAATCCTACAGAGGATACAGGTTGAGAGAGGCTTTTTAGGCTTTGTCTTCAAGATCAGGTTTGATTCCTAGGTCGGGAGGATCCTCTGGAGAAGACTACCCACTCCAGGATTCTTGGGCTTCCCTGAGGGCTCAGCCGATAAAGAATCCGCCTGCAATGCGGAAGACCTGGGTTCCATCCCTGGGTTGGGAAGATCCCCTGGAGGAGGGCATGGCAACCCACTCTAGTATTCTTGCCTGGAGAATCCCATGGATGGAGGAGCCTGGTGGGCTACAGTCCATGGGGTTGCAAAGAGTTGGACATGACTGAGCAACTAAGCACAGCACATTCAAAATCAGAAAAACTGTGCAAATGGACAGGTGTGAGAGCGCCCAGATGAGCACTAGCAGAGATGGAAAGACCAACGTACGGTCATCCTTCAGAGTCGGGGTGCTGGCGTTGGTTCCAGGAGTCCGCCCACCCACTGCAGACACCAAAATCTGCAGATGCTTCAGTGCTCAAGTCCCTTACAAAAACGGTGAGCACAAGGGACCTCCCTGGCGGTGCAGTGGTTAGGACCCTACACTTCCAATACAGGGGCATGGGACTAAGATCCCACATGCCCTGCACTGCGATCAAAAGAGCCAATAACGAGAGAGCAGCACAGTCACCCTCCAGCTGCTGGTTCCTCGCCTGCAGCCAGCATCACACTCTGGGGGTGTCACAGGGGGCGGAGCCTCTGGGGCTCTTCCCGGATGAATTTCCTGCACCTGAATCCCTGTCTGCGGGACCGCTTCGGGGACTCCCGCCTACATAGGCTCCAAACTCCAGTCTGTGCACGGAGGCCCTCAGGGTCTAGGCCCTCCCAAGAGAGCCTGCAGGAAGCCCGCAGCCACCTTGCTGGCTGAGGTCGTCCACAAGGACGATCTCCTTCAGGAAGGCCCTGGGCGCCGTGTCCAGGATGCTGTGCACGGTCCTCAGGAGGGTGGCCCAGGCCTCGTCGTGGAAGCAGAGGACGACGCTGGCGGTGGGCAGGCTGTCCGCGGGCGGCGGCTGCTGCAGGCACCTGCAGAGAGGAGAGGCAGGGCGTGAGGGGAAGGCTCTAGCCACTGGCTCTGCTCCCGACTCGAGGGCTCTCTCCCTGCATTGTCTCAGAATTTCCACTACAGAGAACCCATGACGCCCTCACAGACGTGCTGTCCACCGTCTCCCAGGCCTCGGACTCGGAGAACTGCTTTACAGTGTGTATCCTCGCCTCTCCCCTAGCAGTTGAGAGGTTACCACCATTTCTCAGCAGACGACTGGCCTAATCTGTGAAATGGGAATGAATGACAAGATCACCCACCTCTTAGAGCTGGTGTGAGGCCTTAACAGGGCAAGATACACAGTAAGTGTCCTATCAACATGAAAGATCAATTGTTTAAGAGCAAGGACGCTGTTTTCTTTACTTTTGTATTCCTACAATCTAGCATAGCGTCTGACACATCATACGTGTTAATTTTTACTTCACTCTGTGTGTAGCCTTTGCCCTGAAGTGGGTCTCTTGCAGGCAGCATTATCGTGGGTTCTTGTTTTGTTTTTTTTTTAACCGACTCTGCCATTCTATATCTTTTAGATGTGGCACATTTAGCCCACTGGCATTTAAGGTAATTATTGATAGACATGTATTTATTGTCATTTTAAACCTTGATTTCCCATTGATTTTATATTTCTTCCTTGTCCTTTTCCATTTTGCGGTTGGCTGATTCTCTTTCGTATTATGTTTATGTTCTTTGCTTCTGGTTTTTGTGCATCTATTGTATGTTTTAGATTTGTGGTCACTCTGTTTTTCAAGCACATTAATCCCTCCCTATATCTTCTTGTGTTAGACTGGTAGTCATATAGGTTCAAACACATTCTAGAAAAAAGAACTAGCGTATTTTCCTAAATACTATGAGTATTTTCTTACTCACCCCCCACATTTTATGATTTTGATGATTTTACATCTTCAGGTTCATCCTTTTGTTGTCCATTGTGGTTGTCATCACTTTCACAGAAAAAAGTCTTCTTTTTTTTTTTTTTTTTAAATCTGTGTACTGGTTTATTTATATGATTTACCTTCCAATTGTAATTTTCTCTTTCCTATAGATTCTTACTTATTTTCTATTTAGAGAAGACCTTGCAATATTTCCTTAGGGTAGGTTTAGTATGGCTCTATTCTTTTTGTTTTTGCTTGTCTGAGACATTCTTTACTTCTCCCTCTATTCTCAATGATGATCTTGCTGGATAGAGTATCCTAGGTTGCAGTTTTTTCCCTTTCGGGACTTTGTATATATCTTGCCCCTCCCCTGTGACCTGCAACTTTTCTGTAGAGAAATCGGCTGATGGCCTTATAGGGGTTCCCTTGTCATCCTCTCTTTAACTTTTGCCATTTTAATTGTCATCTGTCTTGGTGTAGATCTGTGTCTGTTCAGATGACACGCAGGTGCTCACTTTACAAAGCCAGGGGCGGGGGTGTAAATCCATGGTTCGCACAACCGCAGGGAGAAAAAATTCTGCCCTGCTTCCCAAGTAGTGTGGCCCCTGGGGCTCAGCTGTGGTTTCATCCACCCTCTGCACATGGGCAGCCTGTGGCATCTGCTACTGAGCCCCTGAGTGGTGGCTGGGGCACTCTCTAGGAGCCCGTGGAGGTAGGGGTCAGTGCGTGGAGACAGCAGCTGCTATAGTGGCCCTGCCCTCGGCGCGCTACTTAGCAATGGTGCGTTGCTACTGTGGAGGGCTGGGCTTCTTCCAAGAACACCCCTTGTTGAGCTGGGCCACACTCCAGGCCTTTCAGGCTCCCTCCCAGCAGCCAACTCCAGTCCCCTCCCCAGGCCAGGACTCTGAACTCCGAGTCTCAGCACCCAGCCCCGTCCGTAGCAGCAGACCTGTGTCTCAGGCTGGGTGCCCAGCCTGCTGGCTGGCCCGTCTGTGCAGGCCTCTCTGCTCTGTTTGCCGCGGGCTGGTGGCTGGGCTCGCCTCTGAGCCTCTGAAGCTCCGTTTCTGAGCTCCCCGCTGGTGAAGGGACTTCCCAGGGTTCAGGAATGTTTCCTCTTTCCGGATCCCTCCCAGAGACCCAGGACCTGTCCCACTTACCCCCTTTCCCCTTTCATCCTGCCCAGTCGCATAGGAACCTTTCTTGTCCTTTCAGGAGTTTGAGGTCTTCTCTTATGGCCTGGGAGGTGCTCTGTGAGAACTGCCCCACTTGTAGATGTGTTTTTGAGGTATTTGGAAGGAAGTGAGTTCTACATTCTTCTACTCTGCCATCTTGATTAGAGCTCTCTACATGTTAATTATTATTCTTATTAGTATTATAATTATTATTGAAGAAGGGGCAAGGTTTGAACCTTTAGGAGCAGTAACAATATGCCAGATGCTGTGTCAAGCCCTTTACGCACATCACTGCCTGGTGAGTCTGTGGGTTGGACCAGCTCATCCCACTTTACAGATGAAGAAACTGAGGCTCAGAGAGAACAAGGCTCATCAAAGCCATGTGATCAGTGATTGGCAGAGCTGGATATTATACCTTCACAGCAGTCATGCCCTTTCCCCTTTGCTGCTTTGTGACGGGACCAATGGGTGTGTGTGTGTCTGTGTGTGTGTCTGTGTGTGATGGTGTGATCTCTGCCAGGAGACTCTCAGGTTCCCACCTTCCTCTCCAGGTGAAGAGAATGCTCTGCTTTATGTTTGCTAAGCATGGGGTCTGTGAGGACTCTGAGTGAATCCACAGTGGAATGAACTCTAATAACAACCTGACCCCTAAAGCAGCATGCAGTTCATACCTGTCCACAAAGGCACTTTCTTAAAACTCACTGCTGGAGCACGCCTTTCCAGGTTGTAGCTGCTGAAACCACCAGTCTGTCCTCAGAGAGGCATTTGCAATTGAACTGGGGTCGTCTCAAGGACCTCAAACTTCTAACATCTAAAGGCGTCTGTGCTGGCCTGGGGATCAGCTCTAGCTGCTCACCAGCTGGACACCAGCCCTAGCTGCTCACCAGCTGGACACCCCTCTGCTGGATGTGTCCCAGCTGAAGCTGGAGCTCTCAATGCCACGGAAACTTGCCTGTGACTATCTGGGAAAAATGCTACATGGTGAGTGCTTTCAGATAAAGTTAAAACAGAAACCTTAGATGATGAAACAACAAGGCACATGAACGTCTCGTAAGCTAGCTGTGACAACTGTAATATTGTTTCTGTATTTATACACTATTTCTTTTCATAAAGTATTCAAAGTCACTCCAAATTGGGAAAGGAATACGTCAAGGCTGTATATTGTCACCCTGCTTATTTAACTTATATGCAGAGTACATCATGAGAAATGCTGGGCTGGATGAAGCACAAGCTGGAAGCAAGATTGCCGGGAGAAATATCAATAACCTCAGACATGCAGATGACACCACCCTTATGGCAGAAAGTGAAGAAGGACTAAAGAGCCTCTTGATGAAAGTGAAAGAGAAGAGTGAAAAAGTTGGTTTAAAACTCAACATTCAGAAAAGTAAGATCATGGCATCTGGTCCCATCACTTCATGGAAAATAGATGAGGAAACAATGGAAACAGTGACAGACTTTATTTTGGGGGCTCCAAAATCACTGCAGATGGTGACTGCAGCCATGAAATTAAAAGACATTTGTTCCTTGGGAAAAAAAAAATTATGACCAACCAAATAGCATATTAAAAAGCAGAGACATTACTTTGCCAACAAAGGTCTATATAGTCAAGGCTGTGGTTTTTCCTGTGTTCATGTATGGATGTGAGAGTTGGACTATAAAGAAAGCTGAGCACTGAAGAATTGATGCTTTTGAACTGTGGTGTTGGAGAAGACTCTTGAGAGTCCCTTGGAATGCAAGGAGATCCAACCAGTCCATTCTAAAGGAAATCAGTCCTGAATATTCATTGGAAGGACTGATGATGAAGCTGAAACTCCAATACTTTGGCCACCTAATGCGAAGAACTGACTCATTGGAAAAGACCCTGATGCTGGGAAAGATTGAAGGTGGGAGGAGAAGGGGCCGACAGAAGATGAGATGGTTGGATGGTATCACCGACTCAATGGACTTGAGTTTGAGTAAACTCTGGGAGTTGGTGATGGACAGGGAGGCCTGGCGTGGTTCAGCCCAGGGGGTTGCAAAGAGTTGGACACGACTGAGTGACTGAACTGAACTAAACTGATTCAAAGTCACTCCGAGGAAGTATGCACGACAAAATAATGATTAAAAAAAAAAATCCTAAAAAGAATGCTGCCTGCTGGTCCTGTAAAAAAAGAATGTTGCAGCCATCAGACAGTACAGCTCTTTCCCCGCCCCCACCTCTCCGTGTACCCCACGGGGATTCAGGATAGAGGAAAACAGGCTACTGAAGATGAGTATTTAAGACATGATTTCAATGAGCCCAGATTCTCGCATCTTCCCACACAGAGCAACGTTCTAAGATCATTAACCCGAGATGTCTGTTTTTTGTGATTGGCAGTAATCTTCTGATGTTCGACTCCATTCAATGTTGACTCCATGGTTTATTTGCTTTTCTTTTTTTCCAGCAAAAGCTCCTATAAATCTGGCTCCTCTCTTACTTCTGGGGAGCAGTTCCTCAGAGCTGTCTGAGTGATGTCTCCCCGGTTACAGTCCTCAGTAAGGCTCCCAAATAAAACACAACTCTCAACTCTTAGGTGGTGCCTTTTTCTTTAGTTGACAAGTGGAAAGTCAGCATTTGGAAAAGGACATACATGTGTAGGTCCAAAGAGCCTTGGTATTTCTAGAGAGAATTTAAAATTTGACTCTAAGCTTCCTGGAACCCAAAGTAAAACGGGAGATTTATAGAATTGTTACCGTCAGAAAAGCTACATACCAGGTAGACTTTTTGTAATACAATTGATAACGTTTTAATTTGAAATCATTTAAGACTCACAGGAAGTTGCAAAAGTAGTACAGAGAATTCTCATTTTATCTTCACCCAGCTCCACCCAGGGAGAGTCTTGTACACCACCACCCACAACTATCAAAACCAGGAATTGGACATGGTTCAGTACTATTAAGTCACATACAGACCTCATTTAGATTTCACCTGTTTTTAAATATAGCACTGATTGTAAAAGACATTCCAATGGACTTTAGGGCTTCTCTGGTGGCTCAGTGGTAAAGAATCCACCTTTCAGTCCAGGAGAAACAGGTTCAATTCCTGATCCAGGAAGATCCCACATGCTGTGGAGCAACTAACTGGGGTCTCCTGCATTGCAGGCGGATTCTTTACCAACTGAGCCACAAGGGAAGCCCAGCTAAGCCCAAGGGCCACAACTGTTGAACTGTGCTCTAGAGCCCGGGAACTGCAACGAGGGAAGCCATCACAATGAGAAACCTGCTCACGGCAATTAGAGACAAGCCTGCACTGCCGTGAAGACCCAGCACAGCGATAACCAAACAAATAGAATTTTAAACAGAGAAATTCCTGTGGACTTTAGAAAGAAGGCCCTCTTAAAGAGATGACAGTGTTCTTAGAAGCATCCCCAAGATGAACAAAAGAGTGAACTATACAGGAACTTTTGCAGCTTGATTTCAGGGCTATTCAAATAACACATTGGAAGTGGAACAATACCAGGATTGGCAAACCCAAGGGTCCTAGAAACAGGGGTCTCCGATGGCTACTGGAAAAAAATCTTACCACAGTGAACTCAGTGGGTACAGAAAAACCCCAAAACATTATTTGGGCAGTTGCTTGCATGATGGCTGTTTTCTGAGTCAGATAGGAGAGGAGGCGGGGACAAAGAGGCCTGCATATGGGGTTCCCACGGGTGTAGATTCAGAGGGACTAACGTCCATCTCCCAGGGGAGTGACCCCTTGCTCTATCTCCAATCCACAGAATATGAGGACAGGAGACAATGCGTGTGTGTGTATGCGTGCCTGTGTGCACACATGTGTCCTTGTAGTGAAAGCGAACAACAAGTAAAAGATGCTCAGTCCTGTCCGACTCTTTGCAACCCCATGCACTATCCAGTCCATGGAATTCTCCAGGCCAGAACACTGCAGTGGGTGGCCTTTCCCTTCTCCAGGGGGTCTTCCCAACCCAGGGGTAGAACCCAGGTCTCCCGCATTGCAGGCAGATTCTTTACCAGCTGAGCCACAGCTTGGGGGTACCCTTGTGGTTCAGCTGGTAAAGAATCCACCTGCAATGTGAGAGATCTGGGTTTGATCCCTGGGCTGGGAAGATCCTCTGGAGAGAGGGCTTCCCTGATAGCTCAGTTGGTAAAGAATCCGCCTGCAATGCAGGAGACCTGGGTTTGATTCCTGGGTTGGGAAGATCCCCTGGAGAAGGGACAGGCTACCCACTCCAATATTCTTGGGCTTCCCTGGTAGCTCAGCTGGTAAAGAATCCACCTTCAATGCAGGAGACCTGGGTTCAATCCCTGGGTTGGGAAGATCCCCTGGAGAAGGGAGAGGCTACCCACTCTAGTATTCTGGCCTGGAGAATTCCATGGACTGTATAGTCCACGGGGTCGCAAGGAGTCAGACACAACTGAGCAACTTTCACTCACTCACTTACTCAACTCATAGCTGATTCACTTTGCTGTACAGCAGAAACCAACGCAACACTGTAAAGCAACTAGACTCCAATAAAAAAAAAAAAAGAAAGAAAGAAATGGAGCTGGCCCTGAGCAAGCGCTCTGCATTCACTGCCTTCATCAGAAGGTATATTATTACTGCAGGATGGATCCCAAAGGCTCTTGCAAGCCTTGAAATTCTGTGCTACTGACTTTTCGGAGAGCCCTTTGCATAGAACAGGGGGAAGGGATGAGGACAAAACAGGGGAGCGGGGTTTTCGAAGAGAGTCTCATAGGACTGTCCTCCTCTCCCTCCACGTCCTGTTCCAGAGTTTTCTAGGTTTTAAGAGTAGAGAGAACTGTGTTCTGTCTTCCTGGTGAGAGAAAGGGGTGAAGAGATGACAGGGATGGTGCATGGCTGGGATGAACTCAACGGGCTTCGAGGACTTTGAAAAGCAAGCGAGCTTTTGAAAACTCTTCAAGGCTAAGGGGGTGGGGGCTCCCTGAGGCGTGGAGGCAGGTATCTGGCAGCAGCTCAGAGAGGACCCTTCATGTGCTCCAGGGAAAGAGGCTCATACATCCTCAGAACATAAGCAGACGGCTCTGGAATACCTCTTCAGGCAACCACAGAGCTGCCGGGGCTGCAAGCTGAAAATAACCACGGTGGCAATGTGGTGCTCCCAGGAGGACCGGTGTGGGCTCCTGGGGGCAGGCCAGCTCTCCCACCAAGGCTCTGAGAGCAGCACAAAATAGCAGAGACAGAACTTCAGTCAGGCCTATGTCTCAGGGCCCGCGAGATGCTCTTCAGAGGAGCCAGGATTGATTCTTTTGCTTTTGGGGGTGGAGTGAGCGAAAACAGGGGTCTATTGGCTGGGCAGGCTGTGCAGACCCCCGTGGAAGGAAGAGGCTCCGGATACATGCCTGGGCTGCTGGGGTCCAAGGTCATCACTTCAGCGATGGCCTCATCAGTGTCTGGGAAGCACCGCGTCTCATGGGGGTGGCCAGACGGGTCCATGTGGCAGCACAGGGGCAGAGGGGTGTGGAAGGGGATTCCCTGAGAGCTCCAACACCCTGACAGTTGAGGGAATCTTAGGAAGTTCAGTTCAGTTCAGACGCTCAGTCGTGTCTTTGCAACCCCATGGACTGCAGCACGCCAGGCTTCCCTGTCCATCACCAACTCCTGGAGCTTACTCAAAAGCATGTCCATCAAGTCGGTAATGCTTAGGAAGAGTGCATATCAGACTTTGACACTGAGTTCAAATCCCAGAGCTGTCCTCATGTGACTTGGACGAGAGACATAAGCTCACTGATAGCCATCCTTCCTTTCAACAGTTTCCAGATCCACAGGCCCAATCACTTCTGCAGTACCAATGCTTATTTTTCAGAATCTCCTTGATTCCAACAAGTCCTTTTCAAGCATGCAGTTTACTCTCAATGTTTCAATCTGCAAAATGGGTTTGTTGGAAGGAGCAAATGAGTGAATTCATATAAAGTGTTTAGGCCAGTGCCCTACTCATAAGTAAACTTTCAATACAGGCTGTTCATTATTGTTTCCTTCAAGCCTTCCAAGAGCCTGACTGCCTCAGCTTCTTCATCCATAAAATGAGGATAAGATGTACAGTGACCGTTAAGGACTACGGGAAGATTAAAAACCTCATGTAAATGGAATCATATGATCTGCAGCCTTTCGTGTCTGGCTTCCTTCACGTTGCACAGTGTTTTCAAGGTTCGTTGTGTTGAAGTACGTATCAGTACTTCACTGCTCTTTACTGGCGAACGTTGTTCCGTTGTTTAAGCAGACCTCACTCTATCCATTCATCAGTTGATGGACATTTGAGTATTTCTGTTTTTGGTTATTATGAGTGGTGCTGCTATGAACATTCATGTGTAATTTGCATGTGAACATGTGTTTCCAGTTCTCCTGGGTATATACCTAGATCTGGCATTGTTGAGCTATGTGGGAAATGAATGTTTGATGTTTTGAGGAACTGCCAGACCGTATTCCAAAGCAGCTGCACCGTTTTGTATTCCAGCAACTTTGTCACAGCCTTGTCGGCACTTGCTATTGTCTTTTTTTTTTTTTTAATTTAGTCATTTCAGTGGGGGTGAAATGGTGCCTCACTGTGGTTCTGATTTGCATTTCTCCACTGACTAATGATTTGAGCATCAGCTCCTGTGCTTTTTGGTAATTTCCTAAGTATTATTTGGAGAAATGTCTATTCAAATCTTTTGCCTATTTTTAAGTAGGATATCTTTTTATTTTTACTATAAGGGGTATTTATGCATTCTGATGCAAGTCCCTAATCAGATACATGATTTGCAAATACTTTCTACCATTTCTGGGTTGTCTTTTCACTTTCTTGAAGAACACTTAAAAATTTTATGAAGTCCAATTTACTTATCTTTTAAGTCGCTAAATTTTGAGGTTGTATGTATGTAGCACTAGATAAGGCATATGCAGTCCATTCTAAAGATGAGAAAACTAGAACCCAAAGGGCGTAAGTGACCTGCTTAAAGTTGCACAGCAAACGGGGCTTCCTCGGTGGCTCAGCAGTATAGAAATTGCCTGCAGTGTAGGAGCTGCAGAAGACTCTGGTTTGATCCCTGCGTCAGGAAGATCCCTCGGAGGAGGGCATGGCAACCCATTCCAGTACTCTTGCCTGGAGAATCCCATGGACAGAGGAGCCTGGTGGGCTACAGTCCCTGGGGTTGCAAAGAGTCAGGCACGACTGAAGTGCCCTAGCATGCCTGCATGCACAGCAAACAGCTGACGGTCAGTGGGACTCTGCACCTTGTGCTCTTGACCAGGATATGTATACTGGCATCTTGGACTGAAGTGCTGACAGAATGTTGTGGATTCAGTCATAAAGCTTGTGTTCCAGTGACTGTGAAGGGAGGGGATTATTTGAAGAACATATAATCCATTTGTTTCATCAAATGTTCTGGGCTGTCTACACTGATTTAGTAAAGTCCTCAGAAAGCAACTTCCTTTGATCCCACTGTCTTGGCTGCCTTAGAAACTTGCTTCTGTGGTGTCTTGCTTGGCACCATGCTCTCAGCTTTTCTCAGAGAACAGTGAAAGAAAGCTTTTCATGACAACTGCTTTGCATTATGGTCTCTGTAACACCTGTGGAGGCATTGTCTCCTCCAGCACTTTCTTCTATCCCCTCCACACAACTCTGGAGGAAATTTTCTCAAGATAGAAGTGCCGGGAAAATCCTTTCCTCCTTTGAGGACATGATGTGTGTCCTCCTCCTGAGCAACAAGGGTCTCAATATTTATGGTGTTTCCTTTTTCACTTTGGCCGCCAGGAAGCTCAGAGTAAGAAAATGGTGACTCAGCTGGTTAAGAATCTGCCTGCAATGCGGGACACCTGGATTCAATCCCTGGGTTGGGAAGATCCCCTGGAGAAGGGAACATCTACCCACTCCCGTATTCTGGCCTGAAGAATTCCATGGGACTGTACGGTCCCTTGGGTTGCAAAGAGTCGGACACGACTGAGCGACTTTCACTTCCCTAGTCGTTGATTGCCTATTTTCACTCTGATTTTCTCTTTGGTCTCAACTTTCCATTTTCTATCCAGTCATATAACATTTATTGACTGACAACTTATTACTACTGGAAGGTGGGTTAAATACAGTAAGTCCCCTCCATATGAATCTTCAAGTTGCAAACTTTCAAAGATGTGAATGTGCATCTGATTCCAACAAAGAACCAGACCCTGTGCCATCAGCGTCAGGGGTGAGCGACGTTGCAGTTCCCCCTCCGTCTACCAAGGCTGATGACCCTTCAGCTCTACCATCTCCCGCCTTCTCTGTCTCCTCCATTCAGCAACTCTTCTTGCCCATTCACTCAACACCAGCCCCTGTGTGCCAGCTGTGGTACTGGACTACTGTACATTCAAGGTAACTGTAAGATTAGAAACGATTTATTTACTTTTTGTGATTTTTTAATGTATCATTTGCGTGAGAAGTATTATAAACCTGTTACAGTACAGTACTATTGAGTCGATGATGCCATTCAACCATTTCCTCCTCATTAGATGTCATCACCAAATCGATGGACATAAGTTTGAGTGAACTCCGGGAGTTGGTGATGGTCAGGGAGGCCTGGCATGCTGCAGTCCATGGGGTCGCAAAGAGTCGGACACGACTGAGCAACCGAACTGAACTGAACACTTCTATGTAGCCCATTGTGTTCGTTGGGTACCTAGGCTAACTTTGTTGGACTTGCAAACAAATTGGACTTGGGAATGTGCCCTTGGAACGAAACTTGTTCACATGTAGGGGACTCATCGTAGATGAAAGCCTTGAAGCAGAGTTGTGTGACGCCCCTGCCCGTATCCCCTGGGGGATATCCTAGAGTACAGCACAGCCTGACTTTCAACCATCTGGCGGTTTTCTCCGACGGTCAGAGACGTTCCCCTTAAGCACCAGCGGCCTGAAGAGCTGCAGAGTCACCTCCTCCAGCCCTGGGAGCTGCCTGCAGGAGGCACCTGAAAGGAGTCGGTGCATTAAAATCCAGCAGCCCAGATCCTAGGCGAAGGGCAGCAGGGTGCTGTCGCCAGCTGCCCCCGCAGGGCTGAGCCTCAGCTGCCCACAGAGGAAGCCGCCTGCAAACCCGCTTTTCGTCAGCTGTCCCTTGTTCTCCGCCTCACCGTCCCCGCCCCATAGCAGGGCTCCCTGGCACCATGGACAAAACAAATCCTTGCCTTGGGGTCTGCCTCGGGGGGAACCCCAGCTCAGAGAGCCTCTGATGTCGTGGACTTTATATCCCATTAAACAGAAAACCAAAGAAGTATTCAACAGCTGAGGCCGGGACCTGGGGGTGGGTGGGGCACAGTCAGAGAAGGTGCCTGGTGGGGAAGGGTGTTCATGGTGGGGAACAGAGTTCCTGGCGGATGTCACAGCCTCTGCTAAGGACTGGAGGTGGGCAGGGGCTTGGCGTGTACCAGGAACGGAAAGGAAGATTTTCTCAAGTACACTTCCCTTTGTCTTGACTAAACAGGATGTTAGGAGCAATTTTCTATTTCATGATGTATCTTCAAGTCCCTCAAGGGAATACAGTAGGTAGGAAGGCAAACAACAGAGCAAAGGTGAGTGGTCCATGCAGGGGGCCTGGGCAAGTCCCTTCCCCTCCTGGGGTGACTGGGGTTCCTTCTGTCAAGTGGGGTTTTTCCTGCTCTGTCTGTACCATGGCTTTGCCGGGGGGATGGGTGAGGCAGGGCAGAGGAACAGCTCTTGGACACCGAGAAGCAATGCTCGGATGTGACCAGGTCCGATGAGGCACTCCCAGAAGAAACGCTTGCTTTTATTACTAAGCGATGGCGCCGCTTTCTTTGTCCTTCAACCAATCGCCTGCTGCATGTTTTACGCTCTCAGTGTGTGTCCAAAAGCCCACCCGCGCTCACTTGTCCACCTTCTCAGCGGCAGCAGGGAGGAAGGAAGGACCCAGGGCTTTGGAACCAAATCAATGTGGCTGTGAATCTTGGCTCCACTATTATACCCGCTAATTAGTCAACACGGGGAGGCTGAGACCCCCCTCTAATCCAGGGCAGCTGCCTGGATTAAAAGGGATCATTCTGGCTCAGGAGAGCTGCTCAGTGCACACAAACTTCACACTCGGAGATCAGAAGAGCCTGGGTCTGTGTTGACACACAGATGCACGCTCCAGCTTCCTGCAGCTCTGGGGTCCCCCATGACCTCAGAACATGCATTTGGAGGCTGATTCTGAAGGGAAGGTGTCACAGCCTTCTCCAGATGGCTGAGCTGTGATGCAAACCCTTGTCCGCCCTCCCCTTGCCTGGCCGGAGTAGAAAGGTTTCTGCTGGATTTTCTAAAGCTGGTTTGGAGTTCCTGGCTCCCGTGCGTGCTAAGTCGCTCCACAACTCCTACCAAATCAGTCGCGGTCCCGGACTGAAATGGCTTCCCTGTCTCAGCCCTGACCCCACGCATGTCACAGCTGGTTGCCTGTCTGCAGCCCTCGGGGTACTCCAAGCTCCTTAGGGGTGGGGCTGGGGCTTGCTCACCTTCCCACCTTCAATAGTCGCTAACCAAACACTCAGAGCGGGACATGATGGAAGTGACTCAGAATGCATGCGGGCACAAAGAAATATTCAATGAATGAAGGTGGATGCTGTTCTTGCTCTCAAGAGGTGTACAGGCTGGCCGTCTATAGGAACAGGATAACGATACAAATGCCCTGCATTCTATGAAAACCCCTAGGTTCAGCCCATGGTGCCTCTAATTGGTGGAGCTCATTGTGGAGACCACAATTTCCAGGCCAGGCCTGGGGCCAGGGCTGCTGGGATACGGCCTGGGGACGATGCTTTAGAGCAGTGGTCTCCAACCTTTTTGGCAAGAGGGGCTGATTTCATGGAAGACAATTTTTCCATGGGCCAGAGAGGGGGATGGTTTGGGGATGATTCAAGAACATTACATTTATTGTGCTCCTATGAGAATCTAGGGCTTCCCTCATGGCTCAGTTGGTAAAGACTCCACCTGCAATGTAGGAGACCCGGGTTCGATACCTGGGTCAGGAAGATTAGCTGGAGAAGGGATAGGCTACCCATTCCAGCATTCTTGGGCTTCCCTGGTGGCTCAGCTGGTAAAGAATCTGCCTGCAATGCGGGAGACCTGGGTTCGATCTCTGGGTTGGGAAGATCCCCTGGAGAAGGGAAAAGCTACCCACTCCAGTATTCTGAACTGGAGAATTCCATGGGCTGTATAGTCCATGGGGTCGCAAAGAGTTGGACACAACTGAGCGACTTTCACTTATGAGAATCTAGGGCTTTCCTGGTGGCTCAGATGGTAAAGAATCCGCCTGCATCAGCAGATGAGTGGATAAGAAAGCTGTGGTACATATACACAATGGAGTATTATTCAGCCATTAAAAAGAACACATTTGAATCAGTTCTAATGAGGTGGACGAAACTGGAGCCTATTATACAGAGTGAAGTAAGCCAGAAAGAAAAACACCAATATGGTATACTAACTCATATATATGGAATTTAGAAAGATGGTAACAATAACCCTGTGTACGAGACAGCAAAAGAGACCCTGATGTATAGAACAGTCTTTTGGACTCTGTGGGAGAGGGAGAGGGTGGGATGATTTGGGAGAATGGCATTGAAACATGTATAATATCATATATGAAATGAGTCACCAGTCCAGGTTCGATGCACGATACTGGATGCTTGGGGCTGGTGCACTGGGACGACCCAGAGGGATGGTACGGGGAGGGAGGAGGGAGGAGGGTTCAGGATGGGGAACACGTGTATACCTGTGGTGGATTCATGTTGATATATGGCAAAACCAATACAATATTGTAAAGTTAGAAAATAATAAAAAAAAAAGAATCTGCCTGCAATGTGGGAGACTCAAGTTCGATCCCCGGGTTGGGAAGATCCCCTGGAGAAAGGCATGGAAACCCACCCCAGTTTTCTTGCCTGGAGAATCCCCATGGACAGAGGAGCCTGGTGGGCTACAGGCCATGGGGTCGCACAGAGTGGGACACGCCTGAGCGGCTCACACTTTCACCACTTTCACTTTATGGGAATCTAATTCCACCACTGATCCAACAGGAGGCGAGGCTCAGATGGCGATGCGAACAGCGGGGAGCCACTGTAAATACAGAAGAGGCTTTGCTTGCCTACCCACCACTCACCTCCTGCTGTGCAGCATGGTTTCTAACAGGGCACGGGTCGGTGCCAGTTGGTGGCCTGGGGGTTGAGGACCCCGGCCTTAGAGGGACAGACAAAGGAGCTTACAGATGAGAGAAATGTGTGGACGGGCTTGAGCCTACATATGAGGCTGAGGCTGCCAGCCCGTCACTGCCCACGGAGGAGACAGGTCACACAAGGTGCCTGCAACCCTCTTCTCTCTGTGGAGGGATCTCCAAACTCTCCCAGCCTCCTCTGAGGGGCTCCAGGCATCCTTGGCTTTGCTCTGATCCTGATTCCCTTGCCCTGGACTAACGAGGGCTGCACACGAGAATCTCTGACAGTGAGTCCCTGTGGGCTGTGTCCACTTAGCTAGTCTGCGGGGAGGAGCCTGGCCACGGTCATTCATAAAAGCCTCCAGTTGATTCTCACGTGCAGGCAGCGCTGTGAACTGTAACCCTCATCAGTGTTACTCAAGCTTTGACACGAACATAAATCACCTTGGAATCTTGTTAGAAACAGATTTTCCAGCAGTAGGGCTGAGTGGGCCTGAGACTCTGCCCGGGTTCCGCTTGCAGGGATTCTTAAGTAGTCTGTCTGGGCTGAGGCCTGGGCATCCCCTGGAGTTGTGACGTGTTGTCAAGGAAGAGGGGGTGTGGCTCTCCACAGGGTCAGGTCAGTTCCTGACAGGAAGCCAGACATCGCAGGATGGCTCTGCCACCTGGGCTGCAAAAGAGGGCAGCTGCCAGGGCATCAGTAAATCTGAGTGGATGGGCCCAGCCCTAGGGCAGGTGAGGGGACCTCTGCTGATTTGGTAGGAGCTGGAGGGGGGGTAGTCAGTAACTGGGCAGAGATGGGGGGCGGGAGCCCAGCTAATTCCCCACCTGTAATGAGAGGGAAAACAAGCCAGTGTGTGTGGTGCCTGGCTGGTCAGGTCACAAAGGTACCCCGTGATCACCAAGCCCCCCAAGTCCAGCAAAGCCATGGCCAGGGAGGGCACCTCTCTGCATCTCCACTCTGGATCCAGCCCCCACAGGGGGGCTGCAGTGTAGACTGTGCCGAGTGCCATCCTCTGAGATGGAACACCCAGTACTCAGGGTTGGGGGTGGGGGTCCTGCCTTGGGCTTCGAAGGTTAGATCAGAAGTGGTCAACCTGCATCTTATATTTTTTAATTACTAGTGAAAGTGAAAGTCGCTCAGTCGTGTCCAACTCTTTGTGACCCCATGGACTATACAGTTCATGGAATTCTCCAGGCCAGAGTACTGGAGTGAGTAGCCTTTCCCTTCTCCAGGGGATCTTCCCAACCAGAGATCGAACCCAGGTCTCCCGCATTGCAGGAGGATTCTTTACCAGCTGAGCCACAAGGGAAGCCCAAGAATACTGGAGTGGGTTGCCCTTTCCTTCTCCAGGGGATCTTCCCAACCCAGGGATCGAACCCAGGTCTCCCACATTGCAGGATTCTTTACCAGCTGAGCCACAAGTGAAAGCCAGTGTTATTTACTCCAGGGCCACTCAAAGTGTGGGGCTTCAGACCTGCAACATCGGAAATGCAGAGTCTCAGGCCCACTCAGCCCTATTGCTGGAAAATCTGTTTCCAGGTAATTCCGAGAGCTGCCAAGCTTGTGATGATTTGGCAGCCCGAGGGGGCTGAAGATAATTCATGGGTCAGAGAAAGGACAACGGTGTGCAGTCCCCAGGTGCCGCCTCCAAGCTTCTTTCCAGCTCACTCCTCGGACCTACCCTTGAGAATACACCAAGGATGTCTTCCATTTGGACTTGAACACTAGGGGGAATCAGCGCACGGGTCATCTCATTTGCATCACAACCCTTTGCGAGGGCGTTACTGTCATCACCACTTTACAGTTGGGGAAACTGAGGCTCAGGGAGGTTGAGTGATGACGCAAGGTCATACAGTAAGGGGTGATGTCCAGAATTCAACCCCGGGGCCACTGTTCCATGGGTGTATGGTTTAGTCACGATGTGGGTATACAGCCAAGGAAACCCAGACCAAACCATAAACACAAAGTTGGCGTAAGCAAGTGGCGCATAGCTGGCTACAGCTGAACCCCGGGCCATGAAAGGGACTGCACTCCTTTCGGCCTTTCTTCTCTATTTTCCAATCTCAATACTACTTGCCCTGTGGAAACATCCAGAACCCCACTGCCTCTCCACTTGACATACAGCAGGGCTCTGCGGGCCTCCTGGGCACGAAGCCTTTCTGTCTCCCCCATTCCTCTGATTACAGGAAGCAGCCTTCATTCAGCCTCCGTGACCTTCCCTGAGTGCCAACGGGATTCAAGCAGTTGTTAATTAGGGGAGATGGGAGGGACGTGAGAGCCGGGAGAAACAGCCAAGAGGAACAATAGCGGAGCCTTGGGCCAGGGTCCTGGGTCCCCATCAAGGGATGCACACAGCAATACCTCTGCGCTGTTTTGCAGAAACTGAACCCCCCTCCAGCTGGGAGAAGTTAACTGTACACTGCCCACAAGCATGTGGACCCCAGACCAGTTGGAACCAGGGGGTTAATGACGCTGACTCCTACTTACCTAGTGAAAGGGAAAGTCGCTCAGTTGTGCCCGACTCTTTGTGACCCCATGGACTATACAGTCCATGGAATTCTCCAGGCCAGGGTACTGGAGTGGGTAGCCTTTCCCTTCTCCAGGGGATCTTCCCAACCCAGGGATTGAACCCAGGTCTCCCGCATTACAGGCGGACTCTTTACCAGCGGAGCCACCAGGGAAGCCCAACTACCAACCAATTAGAAGAATGTCCATGAGCTGCTCACGCCCTCTTGGAGCCACTACTATAAACCTTCTCGATGCCCCCTCCAGGTTGGGGGACACACAGTTTTGAGGGCATTAGCCTGCTGGGGTCCCCTTTGCCTGGCAAAGCAATAAAGCTATTCTTGTTTACTTCACCTCAAACTCCGTCTCCAATATTTAGCTCAGTGTCAGAACACAGAGGCAGATTCAGCTTCATGCTCACCCCCAGCTGTCTAGTACCAACTTGTGAAAATTCAGGTTGCTGGACTCCAACTCAGAACCACTGAGAGTTTTTAGTAACGGTATCTGAAAAATCTACTTTTTTTTTTAAACAAGCAATCTGCAGGAATCTGACATGCACATACATTTGGGAACCAGTGATAAAGGCCCTCGCTGCTCCAGAGTGTGGTCTGTAGACCAGCAGTGCTGGGGCCCGCCGGGAGCCTGATAGAAATGTTGCATCTCGGGCGCCCCCACCCCCCGGCCAAATATGTCATACTTCGTACGCCCACAGGATGCCCAGGGGATCTGCGCACACGCTGAGATTTGAAAAGCGCGCTCTGTGCAACCTCTGTGAACATAGTGTCCTCAGACACACAGGAGAGGTGCTTCTGAGATGGCTGTTCTTTAAAGGACTGCATTTGGGGCCGGTTTTAAAGTCCCGTCACCCTGGAGGGAGGTGGGGTTGGGGCCTTACTTTGCAGACAAGCCGTTGTCATCCGGGAGCCCCGCCAGGAAGGGGAGGCGCTAGCGCCTCGGTTGTCCCTGGCGGGTGGAGGAGCTGGGGACCCAGGGCCGGGCTCGCGGCTGCAGGGACAGACTGCAGCCGGGAGAGGGCGCCGCACACCTCCGGAAAGAGCCCTGCTGGGGGAGGGGAGACAGCCCGACAGAAGGAGCCTGGGACCAAGGGGCTTCCTGACCGGACCGTCCAGCAAACTCAGACAGCTGGTCACTCTGAGCAGGAGTGGTGCACACACACCCGTGCACACATGCACGTATGCACATCTCATGCATAATACGGGGGGCTCGCACACGCACAACACCCACCCGTGCATTTAGGCCACAAGCACACCAGCAACACACCTGCAAAAGTACACACACACCACTTGCACAACACATTTATAATACACACTCAGCACACGCACACAGTACTCATGAGCAGCACACTCACAACAAATACACATGTTCACAGACCACACAGACACGCCAAACGAGCCGTCCATCACAGCACACGCACGCACACCCTCACAGTGCAGGTGCACACCATGCCCCACGCACAGCACACATAATGCACACATGCGCCATCCGCGTGTACCACACCCATGCGCTTCACACCACTCACACAGCACATCATACGGATCATACATGTGCAGCACAGTCACAGCACAATATGCGTACGTACCACAAAAACATGCAGCCTGAGCATCACGTCACAACAGACACAATGTCACGTGTACAACGTGTGATATGTGCACACGTCATGCACTCATGACGTGTACACACACGAACACTAACACCCTGAAGACACACACGCGTACGTGACAGCACAGCACAGCACGGGCACCACTAACACTGCACACAGCACACATGCACAGCATCCATTCAACACACAACTCAGTGCGTTCACCTTGCACCAGGCAGATACCCAGTCACACACACACACACAATCACAGACTCTTGATTGAGGCCGTGTGTCTGGTTGGTAAAACATTCTTGCTCTAGGCCAATGAAAAGATGCATCAAAGAATTAGAAGACGATATATCGGCTCATTCAGCAGTCGTTCCTTTACCGTGTGCTGGGCCTCCAGGCTCACCGCATGGCAAGGGAAGCAGGCACTGAATGAACCGATACATCAAGGACCATTTAGCCTCAGCTGCAGCGAGTGCTATGAATTAAAGCGGCCGGCAGCACAAAACGGCGACAGGGCGGGCCTGGCGGGGTCTGGGAGTTTCCCGAAAGGAGCTGTTTCGGTTGAGACCTGGAGACAAGCAGCAGGGCGGGGGCTTGCGACCTGAAGGAGGCGCTGAGGTCCAGAGTCTGCGCATCTGCCCACCCCTGAGGGCGAGGAGCCCGTCGGCTCCGAGGACTACGTGGCCCCGCCCCCTGCTGCCCCGCTCCGACCCTCCCACCCAGAGGCGCGGAGGGTGGGTTTGCTTCCCGGGAAACTCTCCGGGCTCCGGGAAGAGCCGTGCCTACAAGGAAGGGATCCAAGCACCCAGCTACCCAGCTGCACTGCCCCTGGATGATGGGGATGGTGGGGAGAGCAGGGGGTCCAGGACGAGCCCACCGTCTCCCTGAGCACAGTTTGTGGGTCATCACACCTCCCAGCCTGCCTCCTGGGGTGGTCCTAGAAGTGATGGAGCCACCCTGCCAGGTCAGACTGCATCAGCGCAGTATTCTAACTCCTGGGTCCTGCACAGTCCACCTCGTCTAGTGGACTAAGGGGGAAGGCATAGTGTAGGGAGGGGCTCGGGCTGGTTGGAGCAAATCCCGGCTTCGGTGCCTCCCAGCTGTGTGACTGTGGACGAGTCACTTGGCCTCTCTGTGCCTCATGAAAGTGAAAAGGTGAAGTCGCTCAGTCGTGTCCCACTCTTGGCGACCCCATGGACTGTAGCCCACCAGGTTCCTCCGTCCATGGGATTTTCCAGGCAAGAGTACTGGAGTGGGGTGCCATTGCCGTCTCCATGTTCATACCTATAAAATAGGCATGGTAGCAGAGCTAGCACCCCTCTCGCTAAGCTGTAAGGCCTTTATCAGTGTATACGTGAAAAGCTCTTTGATTAAAGCCAAGCAATGGCAAGATCCACATAAATATTAACTGCAGTCGTTACTTTCATCTAAAAGAAAAGCAAGCCCATCACTCAGAATATCAAAATGTGCCGGAATCACTTAGTCCTGGAAGCGTCTCGGGGAACATCGGCTCCCAGGCCCCTCGGGGTTAGGGATACCTCTGACCGGCAGATCCAGAGACAGAAGGACTGGAACCCGGGTCGGTGGGGAAGAGAAGGGACAGGGAAGAGTTTCTCCTTCTCCGTCTGTAGGACGGTGGGTCTACCCTGGAGGGCTAGTTAAAGACAGACGGCCGGACCGCACCCGGGGTTTCTGCCTCTGCGGCTCTAACAAGTCCCCAGGTGATGCCGCCGGTCCGGGAACCACACCTGGAGAAGCGCCGCCTGCCACAGCGGGGGCGGCGGGCGGAGCGCCTGCGCCCCTCCGGGAACCGGGAAGGGGCGGCCGGGGTTCACTTACAGCGGATGCCGCGAGCCCCCGCTGTGCGGGGGGCTGCGGGCACTGGGCGCCTCCTCCCGGCTGAGCGCGGTCCGCTCCCCTTCTTCGGACGCCTCTCCGTCCTCCTCATCCTCCTCCTCGGCCGCCCAGTCCCTCTCCGGGGCCGCCGGGTTCTGCTGCTTTTGCGGCCGCGGGATGAGCCGGTAGCCGCCGCCTCGCCCACCCCGGCTCCGGTTCCTTCCGGCCCTGGGCGAGGCCACGGCCACCAGGAGCTGGTCCTCCCTCAGGGAGACGAGGGGCGGCAGGCGGCCGTACTCCTGATCCTCCTCCTCGGACTCCAGCAGCCACTCCTGGGGGTCCCCAAAGTCCAGGCGGTAGCCGGCCTGGGGGCTGCGCCCGGCCGCCTGCGGGGCTGGGGGCGCCCGGGGCAGGGCGTGCGGGGGCGGGTGCAGGGCCCCCAGCATCAGCAGCACGCACCCCAGCGCCAGGAGGGCGAGCAGCGCCTGGCGCCGGCAGGGCCCGTGTCTGCGCCGCTTCCTCACAAGCATGCTGCGGGGAGCAGCCAAACGCAACAGGTCATGCTCCACTTCACTGTCTCCTCCCGCTCCGGTGTCCTCCACGCTGGCAGCGCAACCTGGCTTCCTGGGTCCACTTGGAAGCTTTTTTTTTCTTTTTTGCCAGCTCACTTAACCTGGTCCTTTTTTTTCCTCGCAGCTGACACTTGCCAGCAGCGTGTGTAAGACCGGCTGCCACTGACAATCAGAAAACCACCAACCCAGGTCCCAGCCCAGGTCCTCTCTGAGCGGATGTCTTTAATTGCCTTCCGAAAGCCCATCCACGGGGGGCCGGGGAGGGGGGAACTTCAGATCGAACCCTGATGCCCTTTTCCTCTTTGGGAGAAAGAATAATTCATTTCTGCTCAGGGAGTCCCACGTGTTTCGCTCCCAGCCCCCCGCCGCTTGCATGAAGGGTCAGGTTGCTGTGGGCTGTCTGGTGGGGGGTGGGGGAAGCCGGGAGGTCTCAGTCCGGCGGAGCTGACCCCCGTCCTCCTTTGGACCCTTCAGGTCAGGTCGGATCCACAGATGTGAAGCCGGAGCAGGCTAATTTGCTTTCACACAGCGCTCAGCGCTCGGCCAGGACGCTGCGGGCCCGGCGGCGGGCGGGCGGGCGCCCGGCTCCTGGTCCTAAAGCCCTCACTGTTCTCGGGAACACGACCCGGGGAAAACAAACACTGACGCTGCTGGGACCAATCCCAGCGGAACACCCCGGGGAGGTCCGATCTGCATCTGACCCCAGGAAGGCTTCTCTTCCCACCCAAAGGGGCGGGAAAGAGGATTCCCTCTTGATTTCAAGAATGCTGTTCCAGGGACGGAAATGCGGGGAGCTGGGGGGCTGTTTGCACCCTCAGTCTTCTATAGGTGATCCCGGAGAGCCAGGCTGGGCCCTCCCTCCCTTCCTGAGGACCCTCCTCCTCCTCCTTCTGAAAGGGAGGTGAGCTGGTGAAGATGCTCCCATAACAAGCTCCTCCCGAGCCCCTGAATGCCCGCCCGGCCTCAGCTACCCAACAGGTGGGGACACGGAGAGGGATGTTGAAACGGGAGGGGCACATTCCCTCCGTTGTCAACTCCCTTCATTCAAACCACACGTAATGAAGAGCCTCCACCTTCTGGCAAATTATCCCGGGGGCTGGGCGCGGAGATTGCAGCGAATAAAACAGCAAAATGTGTGCCTTGTGGAACTTACAGCCTGGTGGGACAGACAAGCGCGATTAAGACCTACAGTGGGAGAGATGGCTGTAGTGCTAAGGAGAAGACAGAGGCAGGGGGCTGGAGAGCAGGGGCTGGGGGTGGGCAATCGACCCGGAGTGAGGAAGGGGTCCCAGAAGCTCTGCTGAAGGAGGAGGACTGGGCAGCTTGGTGCAGGGAGAGGAGCAGCAGGTGCAAAGGTGAGAGCGTGCCTGGCCTTTTGAGGACTCGCAGAGGGCCCGCGAGGCTGGAACAGAGTGGGCGGGTGGGGGTGGGGTGAGAGAGGTAAGGGCGGCATCTTTTAGGACTTGGGGGGCACTGAGGGCACTTGGGCTTTTCCTCTAAGATGGGAGCCCTTGGAAGGCTGTAAGCAGAAGACAGGCACCATGGACTGGGATGCTAACTGGGCCGCTCTGGCTGCTGAAGTTAGACAGTGGGAGCACAGGCAGAAGCAGGAAGACCGACTGAGGTGTTGCTGCAGCGAGACACAAGGGCATCCCTGGAGCCAGAGGTGAGTGCTCAGCTTGGGCACGTATTTTAAGGAAAAGCCCGTAAGATTTGTCGGTGAATTTGTGGGTGAGAGACATATGAGTCAAGGATGGTTACAAGTTTTGGGTCCAGGCAGTTGGAGGAATCAAGTTGCCCTCGAAGGAGATGGGAAGGCTGGGAGCAGAGGAACAGCAGAGGCTCAGCGGGGGACATGCATCCTTGAAGATGGCATCTCGACAGCTAAAGGGAAGGGAGGTGTGGGCAGCTAGACGTATGGATAGTGAAAGTGAAATCGCTCAGTCGTGTCCGACTCTTTGCGACCCTGTGGACTGTAGCCCACCAGGCTCCTCCGTCCATGGGACTCTCCAGGCAAGAATACTAGAGTGGGTTGCCATTTCCTTCTCCAGGGGATGTTCCCAACCTTGGAATTGAACTAGGGTCTCCCGCATTGCAGGCAGACGCTTTAACCTCTGAGCCACCACCTGGAGGTCAGGGGACAGGTCTGGCTTGAAGATGTAAAATCAGATGCCAGCAGTGCAGATATGGCTTTTGAAGATTTTGGAGGCAGTGATGAAGACAAGAATATAATCAATCTGAGTTTGGTATTCACCATCTGGGGATGTCCATGTGTAGAGTCTTCTCTTGTGTTGCTGGATAAGGGTGTTTGCTATGACCAGTGCGTTCTCTTGGCAAACTCTGTTAGCCTTTGACCTGCTTCGCTTTGTACTCCAAGGCCAAACCTGCCTGTTACTCTAGGTAGCTCTTGACTTCCTACTTTGGCATTCCAGTCCTCTGTGATGAAAAAGACATCTTTTTTTGGTGTTAATTCTAGAACGTCTTGTAGGTCTTCATAGAACCCTTCAACTTTAGTTTCTTCAACATTACTGGTTGAGGCATAGACTTGGATTTCTGTGGTATTGAATAGTTTGCCTTGGAAACAAACAGATCATTCTGTCATTTTTGAGATTGTACCCAAGTACTGCATTTCGGACTGTTTTGTTGACTATGAGGGCTACTTCATTTCTTCTAAGGGATTCTTGCCCACAGTAGTAGATATAATGGTCATCTGAGTTAAATTTGCCCATTCCAGTCCATTTTAGTTCACTGATTCCTAAAATGTCAACGTTCACTCTTACCACTTCCATTTTACCTTGATTCATGGACCTAACTTTCCAGGTTCCTATACAATATTGCTCTTTACAGCATCAGACTTTGCTTCTATCACCAGTCACATCCACAACTGGGCATATTCGGCATCTACCGACCTGGGGGGTTCCTCTTTCAGTATCCTATCTTTTTGCCTTTTCATACTGTTCATGGGGTTCTCGAGGTGAGAATACTGAGGTGGTTTGCCATTCCCTTCTCCAGTGGACCACATTTTGTCAGAACTCTCCACCATGACCCATCTGTCTTGGGTGGCCCTACACACCATGGCTCATAGTTTCATTGAGTTAGACAAGGCTCGAAAAATTGAGATCATGGTATCTACTCCCATCACTTTATAGATGGGGAAACAATGGAAACAGTGACAGACTTTATTTTCTTGGGCTCCAAAATCACTGCAGATCACTGCAGGTGACTGCAGCCATGTAATTAAAAGATGCTTGCTCCTTGGATGAAAGTGAAAGTCACTCAGTCGTGTCCAACTTTTTGTGACCCCATAGATTTTACAGACCATGAAATTCTCCAGGCCTGAATACTGGAGTGGGTAGCCTTTCCCTTCTCCAGGGATCTTCCCAACCCAGGGACCAATCTAGACAGCATATTAAAAAACAGACATTACTTTTCCAACAAAGGTCGTCTGTCAAAGCTATGGTTTTTCCACTAGTCATGTATGGATGTGAGAGTTGGACTATAAAGAAAGCTGAGCGCCCAAGAATTGATGCTTTTGAGCTATGGTGTTGGAGAAGACTCTTGAGAGTCCCTTGGACTGCAAGGAGACGCAACCAGTCCATCCTAAAGGAAATCAGTCCTGAATATTCATTTGAAGGACTGATGCTGAAGCTGAAATCTGATACTTTGGCTGCCTGATGTGAAGAACTGACTCACTGAAAAAGACCCTGATGCTGGGAAAGATTGAAGGCAGGAGGAGAAGGGGCAACAGAGGGTGAGGTGGTTGGAGGGTACCACGACTTGGTGGACGTGAGTCTGAGCAAGCTCTGGGAGTTGGTGATGGACAGGAAAGCCTGGTGTGCTGCAGTCCATGGGGTCGCAAAGAGTCAGACACGACCGAACAACTCAACTGAACTGATGGAGACAAGAGAGAGCAGGGGAGTTGGTAAGCTCAGAGTTCAGGCATCTGGTGGACCAGATTGATGGAGGGTAAGTAGCCATCATCATGAGAAGTGACCCTTTTGATAACTGTAGGAGGAACTAAGGTGGGGTGGGTTCCTGAAATGGATTGCTCATTTTTTTTTCCTGATTTGATTTTGATCTTAGATTGTGAGCATAAAACATCTCATGGAAAAAATGTTTTTCCTTTGGACTCTGGTGCTGCTTCTGGGGTGTGTGTGTGTGTGTGTGTGTGTGTGTGTGTGTGTGTCTGTGCTCATATTTGTTTTCCCTAAAGCCATTCAGAGTCAGAGGTGAATGAGTGGGTCCTAAACAACTGTTCTCAACAGCCCAGCCCCCAGCGGGCAGCTCATAGGAATTGACAGATTGGACCATATTTTCCAAATCCCACACCAGGATGTCCTGGGGGTGGGAGTTGCGTGACTTCCAGGTTCAAGAGGCAGGCATTCTGGGAGATGTGGGTTTTATTTATTTATTTATTTATTTTGATGTGGACCATTTTAAAGTCTTTATTGAACTTGCTACAGCAGTGCTTCTGTTTTTCTGTTTTTTTGGCACCAAGGCATGTGGGATCTGAGCTCTCCGCCCAGGGACTGAACCCCTACATACCCTCTGGAGTGGAAGGCAAAATCGTAACCACTGGGCAACCAGGGAAGCCCCTGGGAGATGTGGTTTAGAATGTAGGGACCTCTGGGAATTGGGGATGATGGGAGAGAAAATTCCCCTTCCCGGGGGCTCACAGAGACCTAAGGGTGTGGGGTTGCGGGGTCTCCACCCTCGGGCAGAGCGCCCCCCCAACATGCACCCCCTGCCCCAGTAACACCAGCCTCAGGCTGGCCAGCCTCACCCTACAGCAGGGCCTTTGCCTTTACCCTCCGTTCTGCTTGAGGGCTCTTTTCGCAGAGGTCCAGCCATAGGGCTCATGTCTCCACTTGGGTGTCGACCCCAGAGTTGCCCGTTCAGGGAGACCCACCCACGTGTGGCTTTGTCGCCCCTGCTTTCTCCATATCTCTGGGGACGCTTCTTGATCTGTTGTTCTTGATCTGTTTCTGTTCATTTTCCTCCTCCTCATGGGTCATATTTTACTGACTCTTTGCATGCCTTGTCATTTTTAATTTGATGCCAGATGCTGTGAATTTTATCTTGTTGGATACCAGATACTTCTGTATTTCTATATTGTTGAGCTTTCCCCAGAAGGTCTGGCCTTGGAGCAGTGTTTAAGTGAGGGTCAGCGTCTCCACTGCTGAGACAAGACCTGAGTCCTCCTCCCGGTGTCCCGTGCATGTCTAGGATCTCTTCTTTGGAGTGGGGCTGCTGCCCACCCTGTGTGAGCGCTGGGGATTCCGCCCTCGGCTCCTCCAGGCGCTCCTTTCCCTGGCCTTGGTGAGCTTCGCCACAGGCAGGTTCTGATCCTTGCTGGTCCTCAGAGCCCTCTGCTCACAGCTCTCTGCTCCCAGCGCTCTGCCCCCAGGCCTGTAACACCCCTGCCCCCGGGTCTCCCAGCTCCACCTCCTCAGATCACTCCCCAGTTCCACCCGGAGAAGCTCCACCCTCCTGCGCTGCAGCCTGGAAACGGTCTCCAGGCAACACGCTGGGGAAATTCCAGGACTCGCCTCGTTGGTTTCCCTCTCTCATGGGTCACCTCCCTGTTACCTGATGGCAAGTCCTGAAACTACTGTGCTGCGTTTCCTCCAGGGTTTTCAGTTGCCCCTGGTCTACTTGAGGAGGAAAATACCTCTGAGATGTCTTCATTCGGGGTCCCCTAGAAGCGGGCGCGGGGGTGTTCTGATGGATTTTGTTTTTGTGATTTTGCCTACTTGCTGCAGTTGATCTGTAACCTCAGAATCATTTGCAGACACGCACAGAATGGCGCAAATGTTGACTTTTTCTATTTAGTGCTGTGTTTACGCCTTTTCGTGTTTTGTGTTGGCGATTTTGCTGTTTAAAATGGCCCCAAGCCTAGTCCTGAAGCGCTGCCAGCGTCCTAAGCTCAGAAGGCCGCGATGAGCCTTATGGGGGAGACGCAGGAGTCAGGTCAGCTTCATTCCCGCGCGAGCTCCAGTGGGTTTAATGTTCATGAATCCACAATATATATTAAATAAGATGTCTTTGAACATAAGTATGTTAAGGCAAAGTTATGTATTTATTGGTTGACCAGAAGGCCAGAGAGCAGTGAGTGGTTCTGTATTCTCTAAGCCAGGATTCACAGCAGCTTGGTAGAACAACACTCATATGAGGTCTCCTTACTGCACAAAAAAAAAACTGAACAGATGGTTTATTCAGGGAGGGGAGAGGGGAAGAGAGGGAAGGTGGGCAGGCTTTGAAGGGCATAACATCTTGGGGGATATCTGGGGGTCAGAGGGCAGCCTGCCTCAGAGTGATGGCAGCCAAGGAAGGGGGAGCTGGGGTGTGTATGCACCAACCCTGTCAGCGGAGGACAGCTGCGGAGGGGCACTCACAGCCTGCTGGGGAGCAAACAGAGGCACTGACCCCCAAAGACCATCCTCAGGCATAGAGGTGCGGACGCTGGCAACTGGGGTGCCCCCTACGGTGGGGGTGGGCTGCAGATGGAAGGGCGGGGGCCTGTGAACTCAGGGGCCCCCAGGAGCGGGCAGGTCACATAAGCCAGGGCAGTAGGTTGAGAGAGGCCACAGAAGCCAGGAGTATCTCTCCCTGTCTAACAAGAACAGCTGTTTCTCAGCTATGGCCAATTTTTGCCATGCTGAAAGATAGGAACTAGACTTGCCAAATCTCCTGATTTTTTTCAAGAAAAGTGGGAAATGCAGATTTTTTTTTAAATGTGAAATCACAAATTAGTAAAAACTGGCAACGAATTAAAAAACTTCTAACTGTACTGTTAAGGCCGAACGAAACATGGCAGCAGGCCAGCTGCAGCCCCAAGGTCTGCAGCCTCTCGGGTGGAAGGTGCCCGAGATCCCAACCGCTGGGTGTGGGCCTGGAGAAAGCATGTCATCATCTCCCTCGCACGCCGAGCCTCCTGGGGTGCAGTGGGCTAGGCGTCTGTCCTGACACCCATGTGGCGAGGCGCCCTCCTGTCTGTGCTGTGGGCTCATCTTGCTCTCCTGCCTTGAGGCTTCTGAGAGACCTAAGGATCTCCACTCCCTGTGGCTAGTGGAGTTCTCCAGCCATTTCTTGTCACTGGCATTTTTCCTCTTGTGAGAAATTAGCTGAGCTTCCTGGGCTCTTCGCCTGGGACCTGCTCGTCTGCATAGACAGTCAGCCTCCTCCATCCCTGAGAACAGGGCTGCCCCCCCAGCCTCCCACCTGCACGCCAACCAGAGATCGTCAGAGGTGCTCGCAAGTCGAGTGGTCCTGTGTGTGGAAGCAGAGTCCAGGGAATTGGCCTCCACGTGGCATTTTCCTGCAACACAGAGGGAGAGGGGAGGACGAGGACTGTGCTCCCAGGGAACAGCAGAGCACCCATCAGCCAGTGGTCAGGAGTCAGCCGGACAAACAGATCCACTGAGAGGCAAAAACAGGAGATGCAGGATTTGTCTCAGATATGACCTCACATAGTTGCAGGGGCTGCAAGTGGTCTCCGCAAGGCTGCTGTCTTCACATCTGATGCTGAAGCTTGAAGTCAGGACAGGCAGCTATGAAGGAAAGATGATACTGAGCGGGGGGAAATCAAGAACAAGCTGGAACCCATAAGCATGAGCTGGACCCCCATGCAGAGGCACTGACGTCTGCTGTCTCTATGTGGGCGGTATGGGTATCCTGCAGAAGCCGGGCCCTTTGTCATGAATCTAAACGCCGACTCCTGGCGCAGAAATCAGAGCAGAGGTGCTGAGGGAGGAGTCAGGGAAAATCCTACCACTTTGGGCAGATGAGTCAGCAGATCAGTAACAACTTGCACGTCCTACATGTCTGCTTCTTCCCTTCTGTCCAAAAATCTCCCCTGTGCCCTGCTGCGGAGAGATCGGAACAGCCCTGCCTTCACTTCTGGGGACACTGAACGTCTGGTTTTTGACTTATGACCAAGGTGAAGGCAATGAGGTGTGTGATGCCCTGTCTGAGGTCTGAAACTCTCCTGGCAAGCCTCAGGGATCTCTTCTTTGCTGGTGGATTGCAACGGCCTTACCAGTTTTGAGAAGCCTGGCTGGCATGGCCCCCGGCCCCTTTCAGTGAGTTCTCCTGAAGCCAAGTTTCCTCACACAGGTCTCGGCAGTTCAATCTAGAGATTCAGTGCAGTCCATGTGGACAAAGGCTGGGCCCCGGTGTACAGATCCTGTGTCTCAGAGCTATGCTTTTGCCCTGCGCTCTCTTTCTTTCCTTGCACTGGATCTTCTGGCTTTAAATAAAAGCCTTAACATGAGGCAGGAGGAGAAGGGGAGGACAGAGGATGAGATGGTTGGATGGCATCACCGACTAATGGGCATGAGTGTGAGCAAGCTCCGGAGGTTGGTGATGGACAGGGAGGCCTGGTGTGCTGCAGTCCATGGGGTCGCAGAGAGTCAGACACGACTGAGCGACTGAACTGAACTGAACTGAATTGAACACGAGTATATTCTGTGGAGTCTAGGGAATCCTTTCTGATATCTGAACTGAGGCAAACAGTGTAACCAACCTTGCTGAAAACATGCAAGAAAGATCAGTCTGGGAAATGTGGGTCAGCCTAATTGACACGTGGTGAGGTCACCAAAGCGTCCATGGGCCTCATTGCTCTGTGGCCGCCATCTTGGTATAGGAAGGCTTGCTCTTGGCATTGGTAACAAGGATGGCAGACCTAGGTCTTTTTAAAGACATCATTCCACAGATGCCTGGGGAAACCAGAGCAAATGAATTCTTAGACGAAACAGACTTGTTGATTTCTTCAGACTCTCCCTTCCTGTGATTCTGCGGCTAAAAACCCTGTGGTTTCCTGCTAGCTTCCAACACTAACAGATAGAGAATGCAGAAGGTCTGCTTCCTTCTGGGAAGGACCCTCTGGAAAGAGCCAGGAAGACATAGATGAGAAAACTAGACCTGCCAAGAGGGAGTTACAACATGGCAGATTTTGGCTCCATCGATGGGAGGACTTTATAATATTGAAGGCAAAGTGTCCAACAGCTGAAGGGATTGACTTGTGAGAAACGGAGTCCAATTTTTTGACTTGTTAGCTTTAGGCAGAGATTTAATAATATCCTTCCCTCCTTTCCTTTCTCCCTTCCTGCCTTCCTCCCTTCTTTCTTTCCTTCAGTGAGTCTGAACACTCAGTTATTTTCTATGAATGTAATCAGTCTGTCAACAATTATTGAATACTTACGATGTTCCAAGTGCTGTGCTGGGCTCTGGAATCACAGCCCAGCAGAGTAGGTAGTTGTGGGTTATTGACTGCTTGCTGTGTGCTAGACACCACTTGAGTTGCTAGAGTTTAGAACCTAGGATAGAAGACTGTCTGGGACTGGTGTTGAGATTCTTCAGTTCTAAGCCATGATTCTTTAGTGAACTCCCCTATTTGTGAGTTTCATCCTGCTTGGCTCTACCAGCCATGATCCCTTGACTCAAAGGACCCACACGGCTTCTGTTGCCACTAAGATTGTTTTTGTTTGGCTGGGTCCAGGAAGGCTGGGATGTTCTGGGCTGTGACCTCATTGTTGATTATCATTTTTTTAAAGCTTCTCTCTCCCTTCTGTAGGCTGGGTCAGAGCCGGAGACAGCAGGGTGGCTATGTGAAGTAAACTCCAGGCAGCATTACTGTCATCTTGAACACCCAAACAATGGGTCACACGCCCGCAGCTCGTGTCTTCTTGGCATCCTGGCTGAGCCTCAGCTTTTCCATTTTTATCTGCCATTTGAGATAGGAAGGCATTGGAAACAGCTGATCTGTGAAATCTACAGTGTAAAATCCATGCAGAGAGAGAGGAGACAAATTTATGAGCAGTCCAATCTTAGCCCTCGGGAAAAGACCAGAAAATACGTTTAGTCTGACATTTGAAAATCTGATATGATCCAGATGCCATCAGTTCAGCACCCAACTCTCCCCAAACACTATCCAAGACCTGGCGGGGGATGGTGGCCCAGGGTAGGACACGCGGGTGGGGGAGACCACAGGGACAGCCGTTCCTCAGGTGCAGCTGGATTTCACCCCATGGATGTGCCTTGCACTGTGTCCCAATTTACAGGGGTGAGACTGTCTCTAAAGGACGCTTTAGCAAATGAGATGATGCTCGAGAGAGAGTGTGTGTACCACGCTGCAGACCGCTCTTGACAGAAGTGTTCTGCTAATACGCAAGAATGGGGCAGACAGAAATGCAGGTCTTGGCTGCCCATAGAGAGGCGGCGGGGCTGGATTCCCAAACAGAGAATTCTCACTGCCTGCGGGACTTTCCGTTAGGACTTGTGTTCCTTTATGTGTTCGGAAGGCTGTTCATTCAGACGGTTTGGGGCATAGATGCCTCGGTCAACTCTGCAATGCTTGGAGGATGGACGTCATTGTGAATGCCCCTTGAATGAATGCATTGAGGAGGTTGGAAAGGGCTTGGAGGAAGTCTGTGAAAGTTTGTCTTAAGTTAGAACTACACTTTTTAGTATTTTTTTTTTTGTTTAATGCTTATTGAAGTATGATTGATTTAAAATTGTGTTAGTTTCAGATGTACATCAAAGCTCTTCAATTATACATATATATGTAAATACATTCCTTTTTTACATTCACTTCCGTTATAGGTTATCATAAAACATTGAGTATAGTTCCCTGTGCCATACTCTAGGTCCTTTTTGATGATCTATTTTATATATACCAGAGTGTATATTTTGATCCCAAACCCCTAATTTATCTCTCCCTTGCCCCTTAAGACTGAATTCAGTGTGCCTGGTTCTGGGTTGGCCACAGGTGTGATGGAGATTGAATTGTAATCCAAAGTCTGCGGCTTATTCTCTGTGTGAACCTGGACAAATTTCTATGTATTCATGGAAGGAAGGGCTGGATTAAACATTCCCCAGAGAAGCCAATGGCAACCCACTCCAGTACTCTTGCCTGGAAAATCCCATGGACGGAGGAGCCTGGTAGGCTGCAGTCCATGGGGTCACTAGGAGTCAGACACGACTGAGCGACTTCACTTTCACTTTTCACTTTCATGCATTGGAGAAGGAAATGGCAACCCACTCCAGTGTTCTTGCCTGGAGGATCCCAGGGACGGGGAATCCTGGTGGGCTGCCATCTATGGAGTCACACAGAGTCCGACACGACTGAAACGACTTAGCAGCAGCAGCAGAGATTTTCAGCACTAAGAGTCTATGATGGAAATTGGACATGCGTTATAAAATGGAGATTGTGCCTGAGCCATTTAAACAGAATCTCCCAATAGTCACACAGCTGGAAGAAAGTGAAGAAATCTTTGATATCCGACCCAGCCTCCCTGCTTTCTGAGCAAAAGCATTCCTGGAATAACCAACTTTCTGATACAAATATAACCATGCTGAGAACCAAGTCATCAGCCACAAAGAGCTTAACTTCAGGTGTTTAAGGCTTCCCTGCATTCCTGTTAAAAAAGGCTGTAATCTTGGCTCAAAATATTGCTGTAAGTTTTAAATGACATTTGCATATTATTGCAAAAGGCCCCCTCAGCAACTAAGTAAGTAAATTAATTATAACAACTGACTCTGGTAGCACTCCCACCCAGCAGTGACATCACCCCTGGAGAGCACAGACTCGAGCTTGTCAACCAATCAAGATAATTGTGCTCTTGACCGGGAAGGATAAATGTGCTATTGAAGACATTTGTTAGTTACTCAGCTCGGACTGTGTGGAGAGGCTAGGAAACAGTTTCATAGAGAAAGCTGAAGTGAGTTCCCTGGGTCGGGCATTTGAGTATTAATTTTTTATTTTGTATGAGATGGGGTGGGGCAGAAGTATTCACCCAAAACTGGAAACCTTGCATCATGAGAGTCTGCAGGATCTGCTATGTAGAGTCTCCTGTATTTTTTGGGCTCTTTCCCTTCCTTATAATCAGTCAGTTCAGACACTCAGTCATGTCCAACTCTTTGCGACCTCACACACGGCATCACACCAGGCTTCCCTATTCATCACCAACTCCTGGCGCTTACTCAAACTCATGTCCATCAAGTAGGTGATGCCATCCAACCATCTCATCTCCTCTTGTCCCCTTCTCCTCCTGCCTTCAATCTTTCCCAGCATCAGGGTCTCTTCTAATGAGTCAGCTCTTCGCATCAGGTGGCCAAAGTATTGGAGATTCAGCTTTAGCATCAGTCCTTCCAATGAATATTCAGGACTGATCTCCTTTAGGTTAGACTGGTTGGATCTCCTTGCAGTCCAAGGGACTCTCAAGAGTCTTCTCCAACACCACAGTTCAAAAGCATCAATTTTTGGCCCTCAGCTTTCTTTATAGTCCAACTCTCGCATCCATACATGACTACTGGAGAAACCATAGCTTTGACTAGATGGACCTTTGTCAGCAAAGTAATGTCTCTGCTTTTTAATACACTGTCTATGGTGGTCACAACTTTTCTTCCAAGGAGCAAGCGTCTTTTAATTTCATGGCTGCAATCACCATCTGCAGTGATTTTGGAGCCCAAGAAAATAAAGTCTCTTACTGTTTCCATTGTTCCCCCATCTATTTGCCATGAAGTAATGGGACCAGATGCCATGATCTTAGTTGTTTGAATGTTGAGTTTTAAGCCAACTTTTTCACTCTCTCTTTTCATTTGCATCAAGAAGGTCTTTAATTCCTCTTCACTTTCTTCTTTAAGGGTTGTGTCATCTGTATATCTGAGGTTATTGATATTTCTCCCGGCAATCTTGATTCCAGCTTGTGCTTCATCCAGCCCAGCATTTCGCATAATGTACTCTGCATTTAAGTTAAATAAGCAGGGTGACAATATACAGCCTTGACGTACTCCTTCCCCAATTTGGAACCAGTCTGTTGTTTCATGTCCATTTCTAACTGTTGTTTCCTGACCTGCATACAGATTTCTGAGGAGGCAGATCAGGTGGTCTGGTATTCCTATCTCTTGAAGAATTTTCCACAGTTGGTTGTGATCCACACAGTCAAAGGCTTTGGCGTAATCAATGAAGCAGAAGTAGATATTTTTCTGGAATTCTCTTGCTTTTTCTATGATCCAGTGGATGTTGGCAATTTGATTACTGGGTCCTCTGCCTTTTCCAAATCCAGCTGGAACATCTGGAAGTTGACAGTTCATGTACTGTTGAAGCCTGGCTTGAAGAATTTTTAGCATTATTTTGCTAGCATGTGAGATGAGTGCAATTGTGCAGTAGTTTGAACATTCTTTGGCATTGCCTTTCTTTGGGATTGGAATGAAAACTGACCTTTTCCAATCCTGTGGCCATTGCTGAGTTTTCCAAATTTGCTGGCATGTTGAGTGCAACACTTTCACAGCATCATCTTTTAGGACTGGAAATAGCTCAACTGGAATTCCATCACCTCCACTAGCTTTGTTCATAGTGATGCTTCCTAAGACCCACTTGACTTCACATTCCAGGATGTCTGGCTCTAAGTGAGTTACCTGGTTATCTGGATATCATGGTTATCTGGGTCATGAAGATCTGTTTTTGTATAGTTATTCTGTGTGTTCTTGTCACCTCTTCTTAGTAGCTTCAGCTTCTGTTAGGTCCATACCTTTTCTGTCCTTTATTGTGCCCATCTTTGCATGAAATGTTCCCTTGGTATCTCTAATTTTCTTGAAGAGAACTTTAGTCTTTACTATTCTATTGTTTTCCTCTATTTCTTTGCATTGATCGCTGAGGAAGGCTTTCTTATCTGTCCTTGCTATTCTTTGGAACTCTGCATTCAAATGGGTATATCATCTTTCCTTTTCTCCTTTGCCTTTAGCTTCTTTTCTTTTCTCAGCTATTTCGAAGGCCGCCTCAGACAGCCATTTTGCTTTTTTGCATTTCTTTTTCTTGGGGAAGGTCTTAATCACTGCCTCCTGTACAATGTCACAAACCTCCATCCATAGTTCATCAGGCACTCTATCTATCAGATCTAGTCCCTTAAATCTATTTCACACTTCCACTGCATAATCATAAGGGATTTGATTTAGGTCATACCTGAATGGTCTAGTGGTTTTCCCTACTTTCTTCAATTTAAGTCTGAATTTGGCAATAAAGAGTCCATGATCTGAGCCACAGTCAGCCCCCAGTCTTGTTTTTACTGACTGTATAGAGCTTCTCCATCTTTGGCTGCAAAGAGTATAATCAATCTGACTTCAGTATTGTCCATCAGGTGATGTCCATGTGTAGAGTCATCTCTCGTGTTGTTGGAAGAGGGTGTTTGCCATGACCCGTGCGCTCTCTTGGCAAAACTCTGTTACCATTTGCCCTGCTTCGTTTTGTACTCTAAGGCCAAATCTGTCTGTTACTCCAGGATCTCTTGACTTCCTACTTTTGCATTCCAGTCCCCTATAATGAAAAGGACATCTGTTTTTGGTGTTAGTTCTAGAAGATCTTGTAGGCTTTCATAGAACCCTTCAACTTTAGCTTCTTCAGCATTACTGGTTGAGGCACAGACTTGGATTTCTGTGGTATTGAATGGTTTGCCTTGGAAACGAACAGAGATCATTCTGTCATTTTTGAGACTGAACCCAAGTACTGCATTTCAGACTCTTTTGTTGACTATGAGGGTACTGCATTTCTTCTAAGAGATTCTTGCCCACTGCTGCTGCTGCTGCTAAGTCGCTTCAGTCGTGTCTGACTCTGTGCGACCCCAGAGACGGCAACCCACCAGGCTTCCCCATCCCTGGGGTTCGCCAGGCAAGAACACTGGAGTGGGTTGCCATTTCCTTCTCCAATGCATGAAAGTGAAAAGTGAAAGTGAAGTCGCTCAGTCGTGTCCTACTCTTAGCGACCCCATGGACTGCAGCCTACCAGGCTCCTTTGTCCATGGATTTTCCAGGCAAGAGTACTGGAGTGGGGTGCCATTGCCTTCTCCGTTCTTGCCCACAGTAGTAGATATAATGGTTATCTGAGTTAAATTCACCCATTCCAGTCCATTTTAGTTCACTGATTCCTAAAATGTCGACATTCACTCTTGCCATCTCCTGCTTGACCACTTCTAATTTAACTTGATTCATGGACCTAACATTCTGGGTTCCTATGCAATATTGCTCTTTATAGCGTCAGACTTTACTTCCACCACCAGTCACATCCACAACTGGGCCTTGTTTTTGCTTTGGCTCTGTCTCTTCATTCTTTCTGGAGTTATTTCTCCACTGATCACCAGTAGCATATTGGGCACCTACTGACCTGGGGAGTTCATCTTTCAGTGTCCTACCTTTTTGCCTTTTCATACTGTTCATGGGGTTCTCAAGGCAAGAATACTGAAGTGGTTTGTCATTCCCTTCTCCAGTGGACCACGTTTTGTCAGAACTCTCCACCATGACCTGTCCGTCTTGGGTGGCCCCACATGGCATGACTCATAGTTTCATTAAGTTTCCTAATCATAGCAATTACCATTTGTACTTTATTTATATATTAGTCTCTGCTTTTGAAAGGATTTGTGGTGGCTTGTGTGTGCATTCAATTCAACAGGACAGAATAAATAGATAAGGACAGAGAAAAAAATAAGCTTAGGGAGCAAGATAAAACCAAAAGTAAAGTTAATTTACAAAGCATGTAGGCAATTGCAAAAGTGAAACTCTCTGAGCTTCCCAGTAGCCAATGTAAAGAAGGAACAGGGTTGGTCATCAAATTCACTGTATCCTTAGAATAAAAGTGTTCCAGCTGGACAATCAATAGATCCTCCTGGTCATTGTCATTAAACCTGGAGTTCAGGATTTTCATCTTTAAGAGGCAAGTAAATACCTGGACATAAGATGTCTGCATCGATCATAGGGACAGTGCCAAATGTTTGACTATCAAGAAAATGTAATCTAGGACTGACTTTTTTGGTTAAAAAAAGAATTGCTTAAACCAGAACTATGCCTGAATGGAGGCCCTTTCACAGCTGCAGAAAGGTGAGCTGAAGGAGACCCTGAGCAGAGCCAAGATTTTCCTGAAAAAAAAAAAATATATATATATATATATAAACTGTTTTGGACAAAGGGGAAATCACGTGCCTGGTGTTCTAGGTCCTAAAGCTTCAGGGCTTTAACCTTGGCGGTGGGTCAGAATGACCTAGGGGAATCCCCATAGGGGAATTCTCATATGTCCCCAGAGACGGGGACCACTGCTCAGAGCATGAGGTTTTGGGGAGGAAAAACCAAGAGCAATAAATCACTGGCCACAGCCACACTAGTAAGCTGTGCTGAATCTGATTGTGAGTGACAGGAGGTCCCGTGAACACGGAGGAAAAGTGCAGCTGCCGCCAGCGAGGCTGTTGAGCTGCTGCATCAGATCGCGGGAACTCAGCCAGTGAGTCTCGGAGGACCCCTGCCCACAGGAGTCCCTGAACCCTTGCACACAGGGCCCTGCGACTCGTAATTCTGGAGGCTGACTAGCCATCCTTCCTGGTTCACCCAGGCTAACCCAGTGAACAGTGCTCAGGGCTCTTGTTGCTGAATCGAGGGATGTCCCAAGCAAACTGGGATGTGTTGGTCACCCCAATGCTTTGGTGTCTTCTCAGTACAGGATCAGAGAGTGGAAAGAGTGACCCGGCCAACAAGAGTCGGGCCCGAGGCTCAGCAGGCTTTGACCCCCTGTGGATGTTTATCTGCGGCTTCCTTTCTAGTTGGGCTCTCAGATGCAGGGTCCTCTCCCCACCTTGTTCCCATCTCCCTGAGACATTTCTGTGTTTGTTCCAGATTCCAGCAGTGACCCAGCCATAGCTCTGGAGCCTCGGGGGCCTGGGAGGAAGTGGAACTTCCCCAGGTCTGAAGAGCTGCTCTGTCCAACCCTGGAGGACCACGGCTTTCCTCCAAAGTCAAGACACTGGGTTTCAAGACTCACTGCCTTTTGCCTGGAGCCACTGTCCTTGAAAGGCAGGTGGGCAACCTCTGGGGTACAGATGAGACCGACTGGGCCCTGGGCCCTGGACCCTTTGCTGTAGTGCTTGTACTTAGATGAATGTCTCCTCTAGCAGCAAAACAGAAAGGATAAGGGACTAATAATAACAGTGTGTATACACCATTGGGGGATGCCTGGGAAATCCCACGGATAGCGGAGCCTGGCGGGCTGCAGTCCGTAAGGTCGCAGAGGCGGACATGGCTGAAATGCAGACCGAGCTGCAGCAGCAGTGTGAAGAAGACACCAACACACAACTGCCACTTCTGAAGGACTGGGAGCAGAAACAGGAAGTCAGGGGCAAGAGCAGGGCATGTGCGTGCCCCCTGCACTTGGCACCACCAAGGGGTGGGCTGACCACTGAGCCACCCGTCCTGCCCACCCCCTGCACACACCTCGGCCTTCACCCTGTATAGGGAACCAGTTCATCCCTGCGTGGGGAGCGATCGAACAAGGATATTGTTTACTGTTCTCGCTCCCCCCACTGCGGCCCCAGCAAAGCCTTGCCTGAATTCCAGTCCAGCCTCATAGTAATTTCTACTGAGTTAGGAGACCAAGAATCCTGGTCGCTAACACAAATACTGAGATGACACGGGAGCCCCACAGGCAGACAGGGCCCAGCTAGCAGGGCTTCCTGGGGGCAGTCACGTGCTTGGATGGGTCTGTGCCTGGTTAAATGCTCTGCAGTCTTGAAATCCTTAATAACTTTGGAACAAGGGGCCCTGCAATTTCCCTTTATGCTGGACTCTGCAAATTCTGTGACCAGTCCTGCCCGCCCCGATTGGCTCTTGCTGCTTTTGCCAGAGGCGAAAACTGACAATAAAATGGGAAATCTTCCCCGAGGGACTCACAACCTGAGATTCCTGGCCTAGTTTCGGAACCTCTCAATGGAATTTCCTAGGGGCACAGCCCCCAAGTCTGCCTTTTAGGAGGGGTACCTGGGTGATTCTGCTGCATGGTGAAGACTAGGCTCCAGTATTTTAGAGTGGGATTTTAAGTTAAAATAAATAAAGGGGGATAAGAAAGGGCAGCCGCTGTGGGAGGTAAGCACCTGCTGGAGCCACTGACTCAGGCCAACTTTGAGGCCCCCACCCTGATCCAAAGTGCCCTCACTTGGCCCTGGCTATGGCAACTTATCCCTCTTGTGTGATCACTGCCTGAAATTATGAAAAAAGTCTCTATGTCGCCATCCCTGTGAGCAAGTTCTCTGAGACCTGGGCCTACTCTCTGCCCACGTTTCAGCCTCTACTACCCTTTGCAGCCAGGCCACACTTCCCAGCAAGAAACCCCAGATCCGTTCTTTCTGGAGCCTCACACCCCTGCCTGCACCCCTCTTGGGTCTCAGGGCTTCCCAGACGCCCCCCTCCTGACCAGCCTCTCCAGCTGCTCCACCCCTTGTTTGCTCCTGCGTTTGCCTGACCTCAGCCCATGGTCCTCAGAGGACTCCTTCTGGAACTCGAATGGAAGACTCCAGGGCAAAGAGTCACCTGTCCCCTCCTGGGCTGACTGTGAGTCCTCCTGATGTCTTCGTCAGATGGAGAAAATGATGCCCCTAGGCAAGTCTCACAAGAGTAAAATCCATGCAGCAGGTCTTCCTGGCTTCGGGCATGGCTGGATCCAGGCGGTCTCTCCGTCTCTTTCTTCCGATTTCCTCTGTGAGTGCTTAGAGTTGCGTCTTTGCATGCCAGAGGAAAGGCATGCTGACCAGCACTTCTCCCCCTATTATAGGCAGAAAGGAATTTGCCTGGCACAGTCTGCCTCCTCTGGGGTCTCTCATTTTCTGATGTTGACATCCGGTGATGGTGTGCTGGTCGATGTTTAAAAACTGTCTCTCACCAGGGGAGTGGGGAGGATGCCTTGACTTCTTGGATTTACTGGTTTCTGGGATGTAAATACTGTCATGGTGACATATTTGAAGCTAATACTGTATCTGTCAACACGGAGTTGGGAAGAGATACCCAGTAGCACACCATTATGTAGCATTTCCAGATAGCGTATTTGTGAATAACCTCAGGCACGTAGATAATCATAAAAGGTGATAAGACAATTAATAAAAGGATGAATTTTGAGGATCCATTACTTTTTCTTTTAATGTAATTCAAGTATTAACTTATATCATTTAGTTTTAATAATGACTATGCTTAACAAACAGCTATCAAGATTCCTGAATTATTATTTTTTAATTTATTTTTTATTGAAGGATAATTGCTTTACGAATTTTGTTGTTTTTTGTCAAACCTCAACCTGAATCAGCCACAGGTAGACATATATTCCCTCCCTTTTGAACCTCCCTCCCATCTTCCTCCCCATCCACCCCACTAGGTTGATACACAGCCCCTGTTTGAGTTTCCTGAGCCAGACAGCAAATTCCCATTGGCTATCTATTTTACATATGGTAATATAAGTTTCCATGTTACTCTTTCCATACATCTCACCCTTTCCTCCCCTTTCCCCATGTCCATAATTCTATTCTGTATGCCTGTTTCTCCATTGCTGCCCTGTAAGTAAATTCTTCCAAACCATTTTTCTAGATTCTGTATATGTGTGTTAGAATACAATATTTATCTTTCTCTTTCTGACTCACTTCACTCTGTATAATAGGTTCTAGGTCCATCCACCTCAGAACTGATTCAAATGCATTCTTTTTTATGGCTGAGTAATATTCCATTGTGTATGTGTACCACAACTTCTTTATCCATTCATCTGTCAATGGGCATCTAGGTTGCTTCCAGTTCCTGAATTATTTTTAACGTTCTGGTCATGCCATGTGGCATGGGGATTTTAGTTCCCTAATCAGGGATTGAAACCATGCCCCCTGCATTGGAGGCTTGGAGTTTTAACTACTGGACAGCCAGGGAAGTCCCAAGATTCCTGAGGTTTAACCATCGGGTCTCATGAGGTGGTGCCAGCTGGCTCTAGCATATGGCTGATTCTAGAACTGGGCCAAGTGATGAAACGTGCTATGATCAACTTAGAACATCTGCTAAGGCTCAAGATGGAAGATGGGTGGCAGGCATGTCACAAGTTTACCTGTCCTAGAATGTCAGTGATTTTCAAAAAGAATGTTTGTTTTTTAACGGCAAAGTGCCTGGGATCCCTGGGGAGGACCACCTCGATTTTCCCCCTGTTTATGGTGCTCTGCGCTGGGGGCTGACTGCATCTCGTCAGCATTGCCAAAGTCAGGAGAGAAGGGCGTGGGAGCCCCCTGGCGAGGCATTTCTCAGTTCTATCCCAGGGTGCTAAAAGCCCCATTATTGCCGCACATCACAGAAAAGCCAACCGCTGGAGTGTGGGCGTAACTGTTTTCCAGCTTCTTTTGCTTGCGAAGAAGTAGTCTTCAAGGTCAGAATTGCACAATTTAGTATCTCATTAAGACTTTCTGCATCGGCTTTCCTATTTCCCTTTTGCTTTCCCTGGTGGAATTTGCCAGCGTCTGAGCAGCTCTTGGGGCGGGGCTGGTTCTCAAAGGAACCAGGCAACAGCTGCCTCCGTGGAAGCATGACTGGTTAACATGGCTTCCCAGGTGTCTAAACGTCTCTTACCGAACCGTCAGCATTCGGTCTGATTTGGCGCAGTAGCCGTGACTTGAGGACTTTCTGGTGTTGACTCAGGAGGTGGAAATGTTTCCCTGGGAACCAGGGACCAGGGCTGCTCCACCCACCGCCCTTTGCTACCCCCATGAGAATCTGTGCATGGCAGGTGCTTGTCAAACCTTCATCCTAAATGGATCCGTTGCAGGGTGTGAGTCACAGTGGAGAGATAATCATTCTTACCAACAGATTTAATTTTCAGTTCTTTATCGAGTTGCAATTTGCATACAGTAAAATACATATGTCAGAAGGGTATAGCTCAACCCTTTTTTGCATATACCCAGGTAAATATCCATGTGACCAACGCCCAGTTGGGATGTAGTGCGTATGCTTCACCCTAGAGGCTTCCGTGTGTCCTTTTCCAGTCATGCCAGCTCCCCCAGCAGCAACCCCTGCTCTGACCTTGTCTTAGCTTGGGCTGCCATAGACTGAGTAGCTTAAACAACAGAAATTGACTTTCTCATGGTTACTTTCCCATGGAGGTTGGAAGTCCGGGAGGAAGGTTCCAGCTGATTCAGACAGCTACCTTCTCACCGTGTCCTAACACGACCTCCTCTTTGTACCGGCAGATGGACAGTGAGCCCTCCTGTGTCTCTCCTTAAAAGGACAGGAATCTTCTAGGATCAGGGTCCCTCTCTCACGATCTTGTTTAAACTAATCACTTCCATAGAGGCCCCATCTCAAATACAGCCACTCTGAGGGCTATGGATTCAACATAACAATGGGGAGAGAGGTACAAGCATTCAATCCACATTGACTAGCATTGCTGGTTCTAGAGCTTCAAACAGATGGAATCAAATGATACATGCTCCTTTGCAACTGGCTGCTTTTTCTCAATGTAATGTTCTGGAGATTCATCCACGCTGTGGTATGCATCAGTGAAGTGTTCCTTTTTATTGCTAAATGGTATTCCATTGTATGAATAGATTAGTTGTTTATCCACTCTCCTAATGATGAACATTAGGATTGTTTCCAGGTTGCCAATAGATATTTATTCTGTGTAGGGCATTATGTTAGCTATTTAAAAATGTAAAGTATGTCCCTGCCCATTAGGAGCTTATGCTCGCGATCTGTGCTTGAAAATTGGCTAAGAATGTACCAACCTATCAAACAAAGTAGGACTCTGTTACTCACTGAACAAAGACTGACTCAGGGACTCAAAAGAAAGGAGATTTTTGAGGAACATAAAACTCTGTTTGTAAATACATACACGCAGAAAAGAGCCAACTTCAAAAAGCAGCCAGAGAAATAAAAGCAACTTCAAGTGAGGTTGGAGCTGGCAGGTCATCGGGCTGGCAGCACGGGTACCTCAGGGAGCCTCAGGATGCTTCACTGCCTGTGTTATAGGCCAAAGAGTTTCATGAAGCAGATACAGGGTGAAAACATTCCCCTCGGAACAAAGCTGGCTCCTGCTTTGTTTTTGTGGTTTCCTCCAAGAGGGCGGGGGGAATGTCTGGGCTCTGAAGGACAGCCAGCACCACGTCCATGGCCGGGAAGCCTCTCTGTGGCCAGGCGTGGAAGCTGCAAGTGGCAAGAAGGCAGGGTGGACAAAGGGGAATTGGGCCTGGGTCCCAGTTCGGGTCTAGAGTGTGCACACTCACCTTCTCTGGCCCAAAGGCGGATCTGAGTAGGTCAACAGCGGGCTAGCAGCAGTGACCGTGCCAAGGGCAGGGATGGGCAGCTGGGTCTTGACAGCCCTCCAAAGGGACTGCAGGCCTGCCGGGAGTCTGTGAGCAAAGCTGCTGATACCTGTCCGTGAGTCTGAGTGTTGCGGTCTTGCATGCCCTTATAAGCCTTCGGAAGCTTATAAGTCCTGCCCCACCAAGTTTCATCTGACGCCCTGGGTCTTGCCTTTCCCTGCCCAGTCATATAGCAGATGGAGTTAAAGTGACCTCAGAGTTCATGGGCTTCCCACGTGGCGCTGGTGGTAAATTAGAACCCACATGCAGGTTCGATCCCTGGGTTGGGAAGATCCCCTGGAGGAGGGCATGGCAACCTACTCCAGCCCTCTCGCCTGGAGAATCCCATGGACAGAGAAACCTGGTGGGCTACAGTGCATAGAGTCACAGTCAGACATGACTGAGCGACTTGCATGCACACACAGAGCTCCCTAAGTGTTTGGAGGTGAAAGGGTGACAGAATGGGTAAGTTTGGGAGATTTTAGGAGAGTCACCCAATGAAATGGGTTCTATGACCATGTTGGTGGTAACTATCCATTTCATATCAATAATATCATATAATGTTAATGCTCTGCCTGCTTGGGTTTTCAACTTTCTTACATTTTTTCATTGTAAGGACAAAAGCCATGGTTAAAAACACTGAGAAAAAAACAAAAAAGCTTCCTAGTAGCCCCTCCTCACAGATATTTTCATGCTTATCTCACCTTCCAATTCATATTTTATACAACGTCTTTTTTATATACTTTTCCCCTTAACACTTTATTTATTTATTTACGTTTGACTGCTCCGGGTCCTCGCTGCCGCGCGCGGGCTTTCTTTAGCTGTAGCAAGCCTGGGCAATTCTCTAGGAGCGGTGTATGGGCTTTCCTTGCGAGGCTTCTCTTGTTTCAGAGCACAGGCTCTAGGGCGCACGGGCTCTGTAGTCATGGCTCCCGGGCTCTAGAGCGCAGGTTCCATAGCTGTGGCACACAGGCTTAGTTGCTCCGCGGCATGTGGGATGCTCTCCACCCAGGGATCGAGCCCACGTCTCCTGCATTGGCAGGTGGATTCTTTATCACTGGGTCACCAGGGAAGCCATCTTCTCACAAGTTTACTTGAGCATTTCCATGTGGCTGCGATAGGCTTGACAATGATTACGCTTAATAGCTGCATGATATTTAGTGTTGCTGCTGCTGCTGCTAAGTCGCTTCAGTCGTGTCCGACTCTGTGTGACCCCATAGACAGCAGCCCACCAGGCTCCCCTGTCCCTGGGGTTCTCCAGGCAAGGACACTGGAGTGGGTTGCCATTTCCTTCTCCAATGCATGAAAGTGAAAAGTGAAAGTGAAGTCACTCAGTCATGTCTGACTCTTCGCAACTCCATGGACTGCAGCCCACCAGCCTTCTCCGTCCATGGGATTTTCCAGGCAAATGTACTGGAGTGGGGTGCCATTGCCTTCTCCATATTTAGTGTTGATGTGCCATAATTTTCTATTGCTGGACATCTTGGTGTCCAGATTCTGCTATAGTTAATAGCAATTGAGCAATTCATTTTAAAAGCATTTATACCCAAAGGTGTGCTTACCACAGCCCTTGAGGGAGGCCCAGGACTTGTGACATAGAACTGCATTCTGGTGAGTCCAAAGGAAATCAGAAACAGAGACGGGGGAGGGGTGTGGGAGGAGCAGGGGACTGTAGAAAGGATGTTTAAAATGTTAAAAAAGCAAAAAATGTATAAACACAAAAGTTAAAAAAGCAAAAGGAAGTATAGTTTTCCTATAAATATCTAAGGTATAAGTGTCAAAGTTTTATTTTAACTCATTCATGAGAGAACCAGGTGTGTAAGATCATCTGATGCATGGTTCGTGAAAGGAAAAAATGGGGAGTAAGGTCACTGAGTTAGTTACAAAACCGGTTATTTTTCCTCAAGGCAATAAAGCTACAACCTTTCGTGTTATCTTCTCCATAAACAGAACATGATTTTTATCTCTACAGGAAAAAAATCATTTGCACCACTACTGGATAAAAGCCATTTGTACCCTAATGGTTTTTAACAAATAAATAGCTAATTTTAAAGGCTTATAAAATATTGAATCAAGAATAAACAATCAATCAAAGTTATATCCTTCTAGAGGGTCTAATGCCCCTGAGGCATGTATTCTGTTTTGCATCTTTTTTTTTTGCCTTATTTCTGACTTTCGGACATTGTTTTTCTGGAAAGGGGAGTCCACGGTGGTGTTAAGTGTCCCCTCCAGCTATTTCAGAACAGGCAGTACTGCTGGATTGCTCTCTGGAGCTGAAGCAGTGAGATGCACAGATGACTGGTGAAGACAAAAAAGGAAGTTTGAATAACTAATGCCCTCCCACCAGGAATGCGCGGAGTGGAGGGCCCAGAGCCTGGAAGAGGGACAGAGGAGAGCCCTAGGGTTTGGCCAGAAGCCAGACCACCCCTAACCCCAGGGGTTCTGCTGCAAGGCTGCCTGGAGAGGACCTTAAAAGCTCAGCTGAACCTGTTCCTCTTATAGTTTAAGTGATCCCTTCCTTACGGAGTGGAGTTCTGCCTCGGTCCTTTTGAGCCTACAGATAGACAGTGAGCCCTCTTATATAAGTCTCTGTGACGCTGTTCACCGCCACCATGGCTACTTTCTTACCCCAAACATCCCTTAGTCCCTGAACCAAGAAGCCTGAGTGACCGGCGGCTCCTCTGGCTTTGTTCTTTCCCCTCCAGGCCCCAGCCTGACCATGGCATTGCTTCCTCTTCCTGTTCCAGAGCAGAACCTGGCTTATCCCAGCAGAGCTTCTGATTAAGGAAGTGGACTCCAGCAAAGGGGGAGGGGAGGGATGGACTGGGAGTTTGGGATTAGCAGGTGCAAACTATTATGTATAGGATGGAGAAACAACCTGTTGTATATCACAGGGAACTATACTCAATATCCTGTGATAAACAATAATGAGAATGTTATTGAGAAGAGAATATATATATATATAAAAGAAGCAGTCATTTTGCTGTACAGCAGAAATTAACACAACACTGTAAGTCAACTATACCTCAATAAAATAGAAAAATAAAGATAACAAAGGAAGAGGACTCCAGTTTGGGTGATGAACTCACCCTGGTATTCCTGGAACCTTCTGGACTGGGAAGCTGAAAATTTCCATGGCCCAGGCCACTTGGGACCGTTGGCCACCCTAAGTCCCACCCGCCTTGCGTCTGAGCAGCTATTAGTGCTGCTATTCCACCCCAAGTGGCTCTCTTAACTTTTCCCCTCTGTTCTCCTAGTCTTCACCTCATGTAATATCTCATTTAAATACCCTTTAATTCTTGATGCTGGAGCAATAGTTCAGGGCTCGTACGAGTTCCCTGTGGGCTTCAACCTGGAAAAGAGATGGATACACGTTTTGCATTTTTTGTCTTCTAGCAAGGAGGTATTTGTGGAAGCCTCCAAGAAGACAGACAGAGTGGAATGGGACGTTTGTTTTCATGGCTCAGAAATGAATCCCATCGCCTTCTTTCAGTAAAGGACACAGAGTTGTAGAGTCTTGGGAAAGAAAAGACGTTCTGGTGGAGATCTGCAAAAGGAATACAGGCTCCTGAGTGGGGAACTGAGGTTGGGAGAGGAAGGTGGGCGGTGGGTGGACTCTTGGACAGTAAACGTCATGCTTGTTGATAGTCAGGGCTGTTTACATCTGGCGCTGTTTCCATACGCCCTCCCTAGGCACCTAGGGTCCTCAGAAAGACAGGTTAACAGTTGGCTGGAGGGAAGGGAGGCAAAGGGGCCTGTGTGGAATGGTCCAGGCTGAACTCTTCTCAGGGCTGAAGGCACATAAGGGGGTATCACGCCCAACTCCGAAAATAAAATGTTATTGGCTCCAGTCTGAAGCTGTCACTTTCCACTGAGATGGAATATATTACTCAGAAGAGGAAGGCACCAAATATTACGCCGTCTGCCTTCAGGGACAGAAAAAACACCCACTTCTTATAAAAACACTTTTTTGGGATGAAGGATTTGATTTCAACTGATGAGTCATCCCTGTTTTCTTTTTTTTTTTAAATCACTTAGCCAAAAAATGAGGTTTTTAAAAAGCATTTCTTGAAGCAAAATCTTCCGTTGCTTGGGTTTCTTTCGTCTGACAGAGAGGCATCCTGAGTGGTTATTTCCACAGGCCAAAAGCTGCCTCAGTTTGCATGGAAGATATTGTGGGACAAAATTCGTAACCATCAAGTTTCAGGCTCATCAGGAAAAAGCAACCTTAACACAGTATTTATGATCTAGAAGTGAGAAATGACCAAGAAACAGAAAATACATTTTAAAGCCCACATTTCAATAAGCGTGTGTTTGAAAATGACACAGTGAATGGTCGGAAGGCAAAGGAGCTGGAGAGGGCTACGGACGTTGGAGCAGGAAGGACCATATGTCCTGGTCTGGCAAGGACAGTCCTGATTCAAGCTGAAAAAGCACCTACTTTCAAGGATGCCTTTTTCTGGACAGTGGGTTATAGAGAAAAAATAACAAGTGACGATGCTCTCTTACGCTAAGGAGTTTGAGGTGGTTTGTGCAGCGACAGACAAGCCGGATGCCAGGTACAGGCTGGTGAAGCGCCTCGAGGGCGCCCACGGATGACGTTCACGTTGCTGGCGCTTTTCCGTCATGCAGGCTCACTCTGTTGCAGCCGTCCTTTCATTCTGCTCCCCCTAGAGCTGCCCTCCTCCTGAGCCAGGACCCACTGCCTGGAATGCTCTCCCTTTCTTCCCACCTCCTCCAGATCCCATCCTAAAAAATCCTGGATCCCTCTAATAAACTCTTTGCTCTCTCATAGCCGCCTGTGAGATATTACACGTTCCAAAACTTGCCCTAGCCGCATTTCTGATCCTACGTGCAGTTCTGAAACCTTATCAAGAGACCGGGGACTATCTCCCCTCCCCCTGAAGTTGTGCAGGAAGTTGTGACTGCACAGATGGTTCAGCATCTCGCCTGCCCTCTCTCAGGACACACACCCTGGGGAAGCCCAAACTGCGTGGAGAGGCAGTGTGGTGTGTTCCATCTGACACATACAGCTGAGGTCCCGGAGGCAGGGGAGGGGGTGTTTCCTTCAAATGATTCCAGCATCCAGCTTTTACGCCACCCCAGCCAATGCCAGCCAGAGCTGCTGGATGACCGACACCTGTCCAGTGATCATCAACATCAATCACATAGTCTATTACCCCTAAGCCTGAACGTCGGGATGGTTGTTGTGCAGCTACAGGTAATCAGAATACCACTGTATTTTTATTTCTTAAAACTGTCCCGAGTGCGATTCTACGTTTTTTCTTTTTCTTTTTCCTGTGATTAAACATTTTAAAATGATTTACTGAATATCTGCTTCTCTACCAAAGCTGTGAAATTCCACGAGAGCCAGGACCCTAAATACTTTGTTCATTGTCGCTTCCAGCACCTGATTGTGGCTGCAACACAGCAGATGCTCTGAGGTGTATTTATGGAATGAATGAATGAATGCCACAGCCTGAAAAATGCATGAGGAATGCCACCAAGGTGAGAATGAAAATCAGAACAGTTCCTGAGGATACACAGTTATTTTGGTAATCAGTTAAGTGGGGGAAGACATGCAGCTTACACAGGACATCTGTGGAGCTTGGATGTTGCTTTGTAATTTTGCATATGTCCACCATCCAATCACATTTGTGTGTATGCAGTCACACAGATCATCTCAACAAAAGCCTTTGATAATCTTTCGACACTGTTAAGAGGGTCAGAGTAGATTCTTGGTTCATACAACTTCATTAATGCATTTATCGAAGATTTAACGGCAATCACAGACCAAAAACAAGCATCATCCCCCGTAAGTGGGAAGGTGTTTGTCCAATTAAATTCCACAGAGGAAGAGTTGCTTGAAGATGGGTATATTCAAGCCAGTGAAGTGGGAGAGGTAAGGAGTTGTTGACAAGTGTTATTGCAAAACACTCAGCTATTATTTTTGAGGCCAAGGGGCAGACTGAGGTCCCAGTGAGGGGAAAGCTACAATAGTGCTCATCTTTTCAAAAGGAAATAACTTCTCAGGAAAGGAGAAAAACAGAACGAAACACCAGTTTATCAATTTGTGGTCACCGGGCAGAACTCAAGGTCCTGAGCAACCAGCTTGGCTTCAGGGAGATGGATTTGGGGCCAGGACCAGCTCACAGCCTCCCGCGAGAGCGACAGGCTGGGTAAACAATTGCACAGCAACGAGTGACTCTGCTGGGGCTTCTTGGGTGTTTGACTGCAGGTGAATAAATCAAATGCCTGTTCAAAGAACGGAGCCTGAGAAGGCTTTTATAAACATCTCCTACTGCTGGGGGAGAAGCTCATACAATCTTGTGAGTTGGAATGACTCACACGTCGCATAGCTCCAACTGGTCATCCTTCCGTGTGTCCTGGCCAGAGCCCTCTTCCACCCTCCCTCTGGTTCATTTTCCCCAGTGATAGCATCTCCATTCTCCTTTGAGGAGGCAGAAGGGTGGACACGAGTCACCAAACTGGGGAGGACTCCTACCCTCACTGCGATTAACTGCTGCCACACACATCCTTTTAATTTTTTTACAAATATTTTATGTGTTAGGCTGCGCCAGGACTCAGTTGCGGCACATGGGATCTTTAGTTGCGGTGTACCAGGGCCTCCTGCATCGGGAGCTTGGAGTCTTAGCCACTGGACCACCAGGGAAGCCCCACTCCTTTCTTTTTAAGCCCAGGATTCTGTCTATCCCATCTGCAGGGCAGCAGACTGATGGTATGTTCCCTTCCTCTGAATTCACCAGTTGAAATTCACCCCCCTGGGTGATGGGGCAGGGAGGAGGGGCCTCTGAAAGGCCATTCGGGTTCGTGTCCTTAAATAAGGGACCCCAGATTCCTCCCGTGGCCCCTTTCTGCCATGTGAGGACACTCCAAGGAAACAGCAATCCGAGACCCAGAAGACGTCTCTCATCAGCACCTGACCGTGCTGGCCCCCTGATCTCAGACTTCTCGCCTCCAGGACTGTCAGAAATAAATGTCTATTACTTATAAGCCACCCACTTCATATTTTGTTATAGCACCCGGAGCCAAGACGCACAGAAACTCTGTCCTTGGCAAATGTATCGTGTTCTCTCTTCCCCTTGTAACTCTGCCCTGAAGTACCCTACTCTCCCCCCTCCCATACATCCCGTGTAACTACTTTTGACTAGTACCCTCTCTAGAGTCAGTTCAGACATTGTGCTAGAGGTTGGGGGCACTCACCCCGAATCCCTGTTAGCTGAGCAAGACCCCTGTCCCCCAGTGGCTATGAGCATTAGCTTCTAACAGCTCAAAGCCAAATCCTTCCCCAAGATTCACCCTCTGCCAAAAGGGGTTTCTTTCATAGAATTATATGGGAGGCTAGGCACCCTAGCCCTGGGATGCAGCTTCCAGCCAGTGACGGCAGGTAAGAGTACAGAAGTCTGTCCTCTTTGGCTGAGAGACAGCTCTGGTGTAATTCCCACTCCCTCCGGAGAGTCCCCTGGGACGAGAGCTAGACTCCAGCAGGAACCCAACTTGGTCTCTTGTTCTATCTCACTCCCCTCATTTCTTGACAGGCTTCTTCAGATCTCTCTCAATAAGTCACTTGTACAAGATTTCCCCTCCCAGGCTCTGCTTTGAGGGAGGCCAGCCCAAGCAAACACTGTCTCTTCTGGAGAGAACTTTCCTGACCATTTTCCATCCATACGGATTTAAGGACGCCTGGAATGGCAGCCCACTCCAGTATTCTTGCCTGGAGAATTCCATGAACAGAGGAGCCTGGCGGGCGACAGTCCATGGGGTCATAAAGAGTCAGACACGACTGAGGAGCTAGCACACAGACACCTCTATCTCTGAGCACCTCACTGAGTCCTGAAATCACTGACTTACTGCTCAGTCTCTCGCGCTGGTCTACTTAATAGCATGTGAGAATACAATAACCCGCTGACCTCTTCTCAGCACCCAGAGCAGCATCTGTCTGGCCTATAGCAGGTATGCAGCAAAAACTGGATAATTTAATTCTCTAGGGCCTTCTGGAAAGAGAACGTGCTTGTGAGGTGTACAGACATGAATTTCTGAGCCTGATTTTGGCCTCCCAAGTTGGAAAGAGTTGAGAAAAGCCACAGAGGTGGTTCTAGAAATAAGATATAGAATGTTGGTGAGTACCATTGAAAGTGAAATGTGATCTGGGATTTTGATCAGAAAATAATTATCAAATCAGCTACTTACAAAGTACAATGGAATTTTTTTTTTAATGTGATACATGAATCTTATCTTCAGAAAACTTAAAATCCAGTCTGGAAAAGTCTGACACTGAATATAAGAAGAGACATTCCAAGTAGAACATGAACCAACTTCCAGCCACAGTACAGAGCAGGTAGAAATAAGCTTAAATTGTAGCGGGTTACATGGGAAAACATTTGAATCAACTTCCTGACTGTCAGAGCAGCAGAAGTCTCATCAGCACTGACAGAGACTATTCTTTGACCAAACTTGAGTCAAGCTCCTCTGACTGTTGACTGGGCCTCATCTTTGGCCCATGAGAACTGCAGGCTCTTGACACAAATAATTTTGACCATACTGTATACTAAGACACTTGAACAACACACACACCTCAGGTCTGCATCCCCAGGACAATGGTCCCAGTCTCCTTAAATTGTTGCTCCTCAGTTGATAAGTTGCACTGGACTCTTTGCGACCCTGTGGACTGCAGCATGCCAGGCTCCTCTGTCCTTCAACCATCTCCTGCAATTTACTCAGATTCATGATCACTGAGTCATGAACAGATGAGAGAAGATAGATAGTGATGCTGTCTAACCATCTCAATCTCTGTCGTCCCCTTCTCCTCCTGCCCTCAGTCTTTCCCAGCATCAAGATCTCTTCCATTGAGTCACCTCTTCGCATCAGGTGGCTAAAGTATTGAAGCTTCGACTTCAGCATCAGTCCTTCCAATTAATATCCTGGGTTGACTTCCTTTAGGATTAATTGTTTTGACCTCCTTGCTGTCCTTGGGACTCTCAAGAGTCTTCTCCAGCACCACAGTTTGAAAGCACCAATTCTTCAGTGCTCAGCCTTCTTTATGGTCCAGCTCTCACATCCATACGTGACAATTGGAAAAACAACAACTTTGACTATCCAGACCTTTGTTGGCAAAGTGATGTCTCTGCTTTTTAATACACTATCTGGTTTGTCATAGCTTTCCTTCCAAGGAGCCAGCCTGTTTTAATTTCATAGAAATCTCAACACTGCCAAAAGGATTTACTGTTTGTTCCAAAACCCTGATTATATGCCCCTGACTTCTCTGTTCTTATGAGCATTTACTTCTCTGTTCTGCTGTGATGTATCTTCCACAAGCCAATATTATCTTTTTGAGGACCTAGGAGCCATCACTTGGAATGTAATCATCAAGAAGGACAGGGCCCTGTCTCCCAGCCTCCAAAGGGAGGAGGGGGAATGTAGGGGGAGGTGGGAGGCCAATTTCAATAGGGAACACAGGTGGGGGGCTTCCCTGGTGCCTCAGTGGTAAAGGATCCACCTGTCAATGCAGGAGACACGGATTTGATCCCTGGTCCCAGAAGATCACACACGCCACAGAACAACTAAGCCTGTGTGCCACAAGCACTGAGCCTGTGCTCTGGAGCCCAGGCGCCCCAACTGCTGAATCCCAAGTGCCCTAGAGCCCTGCTCCGCAATAAGAGAACCGCTGCAAATGAGAACCCCGCACAGTGCAGTGAAGAGTAGCCCCTGCCCGCTGCAACAAGAGAAAAGCCCAGGCAGCAACAGAGACCCAGGACAGCCAAAAGCAAACAGATAAAGTTATTAAAAAAGACGAAACAACAGAATACAGGTGGCCTTGACCGTCACCCACCCTCCATCACATCCTCTGTCACTTCCCTTTAGCATGCCGCAGGGATTAAAGGGCTCCTGTCATCTGTTTCAGCAGAGTGGAGCTGAGCTCTCTCCCCGACTGCAGCAGAACTGAATGAAATCTGTCTTGCTGCCTCTGACCAGTGTCCGGCTGTGTTTCTCTTTGACAGCACTCAAGGGAAGCTGGGACTTCAGCTTTAGTAGGAAGCTTTGAGGAGGAGAGCAGTACAGCACTGATTTCTGCAGTGAAGCAGGAGGGGGGACTCAATGACCTTGTCAAGCCTCTCTGCTGACCAGATTGTCAGATCATGGGGAAGATGTCCCTGAGGTGCCCCGTGAGTATAAGGAGGGAACTTGGGAGAGAAGCAGGCAATGAATTAAGTCCCTAAAATAAACAGAGAAGTCATTTCTATAGTAAACAAGACTGAGACGTATTCCTGACTCTGGTTTTCCCTTGCGAGGTGACTTTGGACAGATCACATCACCTCTCTGAGCCTCAGTTTCCCTGTTCTATAAAAAGAAGGGGTTAGGCCAGATGATATCTCCAGGGTGGGCTTCCCAGGTGGCGCAGCAGTAGAGAATATGCCTGCCAGCTCAGGAGATGCAAGAGATGCAGGAGGATCCCCGAGAGCAGGAAATGGCAACCCACTCTAGCATTCTTGCCTGGAAAATTCCACGGACAGAGAAGACCAGCCAGCTACAGTCCTTGGGGTCACAAAGAGTTGGACACGACTGAGCGACTGAGCACGCGCGTGCACACACACACACACACACGTACACACGCACACACGCACACACACACAATGTGTTTTTAGGCTCCTTTCCAGCCTTGCTATGTTATGCCTTCCAGAGCCCCCAAATTCCAGAATTAGCAGTAAAGTCCCTCCTGTTCATTGCCCTTGATGGACACACCGACATGCCTGCCATCTGAGTGCTAAGATGGGAGAGGGCTCTCCACTGCCCACCAGGAAAGCACGGTCGCTCCTCTTCCAGGGCCATATGCGGCCAGGACCCCCTGGGAAAACGACAGCTCACGTGGTTGCCAGAGTCTAAGATTGTGACTCAGAAACTGCCATCTGCTAAATAGCTTTTAATTGAAGCTCCAAGAGGCAGAAGGTGGCTGGAAAAATCTTGCAAGTTGATCCAATAGGATTATCTTCCCTAAAAGAGGTTTTTCTCTGTTTAATTAGCTGGAAGCCACTTTGTCACAGATGGATTTTTCGGATGTCAGCCCTTTTGGTGCCCTGCCCGCCCACTCTGCACCCCCACAATCCCCTCCCTGCGTTTGAATGCCACAGATTCTTTAGTTAGCAGCAGCTTCTGATTTATTTTTTCCTGGAGGCTGCATTGACCGTCCATGAGGCATCCAGTGTTATGGAAGCCTTTCCCCACCACTCAGGACACAGGTGAGTTGTTTCAACCTGGATGAAGAAGTCAAGTGTAAACCAGTCTCAGTTTTTGGTAATGCAAGTCAGTTACCCCTGTACTCGGGAACCACAGACTCATGGTCATGCTGGTCTGTACTGAGTCACCAGGAAGGCATGAGCCTAAAAGACAGCTCTGACCAAAGAGAAACCCAGTCATTCCAGAGGCAGAGTGTTAACCCTTTGTACCCCAGGCTAGAGAGGACTTGCGGTGGCCAGGACCAGCTCCACTGGTTACTGTCAAGAGATGAGTGAAGGGACCCAGAGTCAGGGGCTTCCTCTGACTTGGGATCTGGACTGCTGCAATTCCCTGGGTGTCCTCAGAGGGGCTCAGTAACATACTCTGCTGTAACAAAATGGATAGAGTCAGGGAGCGGAGGCAGGAGAACTGTGGTCAGGAGCAGCTGCAGCAACTGAAGATGCTGTTCAACACGCTTCCAGGTTTGCAGCTGGGCGAAACACTCCACTCTAACCCGCAGGCAGATAACAGCGTCTTCATTTCAACCTTTTTATTATGGGAATTTTTGAAACATACAGAAGTGGAGAGAACACCAAAGAATCTCCATAGACCATTTGCCCAGTTTCAACAATAATCAACCCAAGGCTACTCTGGTTTCACCTATGTCCCCACCAACTCCCTGCCCCAACCTCTCTTCCAGTATTAAGGCCTCACACTTCATAACTGAAGAAAGCAAGGCTTAAGCACAAATGAGGATGAAGGATTTGGTCAGTTATACTCAGTGGCAAGGAGGGAGAAGGTTCCATTCTTTGGGGGTGGCATACACGTGTGTTTCGGAAAAAGCAAGTAAATAATGCACTGTTATTATATAATTTCGTGTGGAACTTGAAAATATAATACCTATTGTCTTTGTTAGATAAATTACACAAAGAAAGGTTGAACAAAATTTTTCTCAAAGCAAAAATGTGGGATGACATCAAGAACTCTCAGTCCATGAGATCTTTATGTTTATCAGAAGGAAGTCATAGGTTAGAAAAGGTTGAAAAGTACAAGATGAGAATTTATCCAAAGCCCATTTTCGGCTTCAAAAAGTGCTTTGTAGAAGTGGCCTTCCCTACAGTTGTAAGTAAAATATGAACCAGTGGGAGACCTAGAGCAAATTGCCCATAAATATCTGAAATCCCATAAATCCCGTAAAAATGGCATTTCCAAATTGGAAAAATAAGCAAATCTCCAAATTGGAAAATTTTATTGAAAATAACTAAGCTCTGTAGTTTTCAAACTCTTTTCCTGGGATTTTATGGCTGTATGAGAGGTTTAGCAAGTATTGATGTGTCCCAGTCAACCTTGGAAAAATTAACCTTGTATCATTTTGCTTCATATTTGGGTTTTGCTGTAAATTTTCAGTAGATTTTTTAAAAAAGATTTCTGCTGCTAAAAAAAACAGAAACAGCGGCTATAGTCTCCTGCCTGGAAAGGAGCTGGTGGTGCGGAGAGGGGACGTGACTTGCCCAGGTTCACACAATAGGGCAGCGGAGTTGCTGGGACTGAGACCTCGTATGCCAGGACCTGTGGACAGGTGGCATGGCTGCTGGGCTGGGAGCCGCAGAACGTACCCAGTTGTTGTTGTTCAGTAGCTCAGTCGTGTCCAACTCTTTGTGACCTCATAGCAGCACACCAGATTTCCCTGTCCTTCATCAACTCCCTGAGCTTGCTCAAACTCACGTCCATTGAGTCAGTGATGCCATCCAACCATCTCATCCTCTGTCGTCCCCTTCTCCTCCTGCCCTCAATCTTTCCCAGCATCAGGGTCTTTTCCAATGAGTCAGCTCTTAGCATCAGGTGGCCAGAGTATTGGAGTTTCAGCTTCAGCATCAGTCCTTCCAATGAATATTCAGGGCTGATTTCCTTAAGGATTGACTGATTTGATCTCCTTGCCATTCAAGGGTTTTTCAAGAGTTTTCTCCAACACCATAGTTCAAAAGCATCAGTTCTTTGGCACTCAGCCTACTTTATGGTCCGACTCTCCTGGAAAAGTCAGTTTTCACTCCGATCCCAAAGAAGGGCATTGCCAAAGAATGTTCAAACTACTGCACAATTGCCCTCATTTCACATGCTAGCAAGGTCACGCTCAAAATCCTCCAAGCTAGGATTCAATAGTATATGAACCAAGAACTTGCAGATATACAAGCTGGATTTAGAAAAGGCAAGAGGAACCAGAGATCAAATTGCCAACATCCACTGGATCATAGAAAGTACCCAGAGTAAGTGGGAAACCCCTTTCGAATGGAAGCACCACTCACTCAGGTTCTCCCACCCCCTCAACCCCATCAGGCTTAAAGAACAACAGAGGAAACTTGCAGGGGATGTTTGGAAAGATTCCTGCAGAGAAAACTATTGTTCCAGGATGTGACAACACGATTAGAATGCCGGCTGTGGGACTTTCTCTGATAAGCTATAGAACCCTCGAACCATGACCCTCATAGTGTCCCGATTGCTTAGCTAAGTCCAAGTCAGAAGTTATGCAGAAGGAGGCTGCACATTACCCCCAGAGATGTTTTGTTTAGCTTTGTTGGAATACACACACACACACACACACATTGATAGAGCACATATTACAAACATAAGGCACGAAAGAGGGGACACCACTGCAGACCCTAGTGTTTGGATTTTGAGAAAGTCATCAATACTTTTAAATTGGGGGGTTAAAAATTCTGAGTTTCTAGTGTATCTTCAAAAAAAAAGATTTGACAATGCTGGGCAACATCGGCAACACGTTCTTGCCACAGTCAGCTGGAAGCTGGGGCTTTAAAGGGAGTGTCTATGCTCTTGTCTCCTTTATTCCTCACTGCTCCCTACTGCCTTGTACCCAGCCTGCTTAACTAGTTCATTTTATTTTTAATTTATCGATTTATTTCAATTGAAGGCTAATTACTTCACAGTCTTGTAGTGGGTTTTGCCATACATTGACATGAATCAGCCATGGGTGTACATGTACTAGTTCATTTTGTGTCCTGGGCCCTGTTGTAGCCTGGATTGGTGACCTAATGCTCGGACAAAGATTTTAAAACAATGATTCCCAAATATTAGCACCAGAATTCTCCATGGTGCTGGCCTGAGAGATCCTGATTCCGGTGCACAAATGAGGCTCAGGACTTGCATCTTAAAGCAGCAGCCCAGAGAGTTCTGGTGCAAGTGGCTGTTTTGACCACAGTTTAAGAAAAGCTGCCCTGCAACTGAGGTCCTTAACACTGGCTCTGCGTTTGAATTACCAGAAGGACATTCTACAATGGAATCCGCTTTTACCTTCAAACAACTGCATCAGAGAACACTAGAGGCCAGACCCTGCATGGTTACTATTTCTTCATTTATTTTTTAAAATTCCAAAAATACAGAAAATTTGAAAGAAGGGCTCATGGGACTCCTTTAAATCTCTTATCTAAATTTGCCAGCTATTAACATCTTGCCACGTCCATACTGTCTCTCTTATTACACACGCATTCTCTTTTGGCCAAACCATTCCAAAGCAGTCTGCATACATTGGCGCTTCACCCCTAAATGTTTCAGCATGTCTCCCTTAAGAAAAGGGGCATTCTTCTCCACAACCACACAGCATTACCAGGAGAGGCTAACCACTGCTTCCTTGAGAAGAGACTCAGGTCAAGTACTCCTGGCAGGAGCCCCACATGGTGATTCTGTGTGATGCTCTGCACCTCCTGTTGTATCTCACTTGGAGGCAGAAGATGCAGAGACTTCAGTGTGCACCTGAAGGGCTCGTTAAAACCTAGATTCCTGCACCCGCCCTTGCAGTCTGGGGGTCTGTGGGGGCCCTGAGCATTTACATTTCTCATAAGTTTCCAGCTGATGCTGGTGCTGCCAGCCCAGGGCCTGAACTTGGAGACCCACTGACCTCATAATAACCATCCAAGTTTTGGCAATAGGCCTCAGTAGTTTAAAATTCCTCCAGGTGATTATAGGCTGCCAGCACTGAGACCCATTGCTAGCCTGGCCCGTCACTCCTCAAATACCTTCCTCCACCAGCAGCATCCGCATCACCCAGGAACTTGGGAGAACTGTGGAATCTCAGGCCCTACCCAGACCTACAAACCCAGCAGCTGCAGGTTCATAAAACCTGCACTGACCACACGCACGGTGAAGGGTGAGCAGCTCTGCTGGAGAGGGAGCCTCTTCCACGCCTCCACTGCCTGCTGGCATCTTGCCACCTGGGGGTCTGTGGGAGCCGGCGATGGCGGGGGGCTGCTGCTTCAAGGACACAGCCTCAAGTCTGGAGGGAGCAGAAGAGAAAAAGAACCTGCCGGCTGCCTCTGGGCCCACTCTCCCACCTCGCCTCAGCCCTGGAAGGTCTTATTTTAAGAAGCTGCCTGCTTCAGTTCTGTCTCTAAATTGAGCCTTGTATTACCTGCTCCTCGTGGCTTTGTTTGACCTCACTCTTTCTAGGTGGGCGGCATTTTGCTGAGCCCCGAAGGTATAAACTAAAGCACACTCCCACCTTCAGGGAGCCTGTGTCCTGGTTTCTTCTTTCTTGACTGGCCGCCTGCTGGGCATTGGAAGGTCCCTGCGCCAGGCTCCCCATGGGGCAGCCTGTTGTACCCACTTTAGGGCTGAGGTGAACAAAGAACTCTGCTAACCTTTCTCTTTCCAGTGTAGATCCGACTTCTAGAGACTAGGGCCTGTGGGGCCATCTATCAGCTATCATCAAATAGTCATTCAACAAATATTGACCCTAGGGGTAGATATAGAGGAGATAGATATGGTTCTGATTACCTACAACATGGAGGAGATGGGGCACTCAGGTAAAAGGAAGTAATACCAGGAAGAATCTGTATGGAGACATGTATGAGGTTTCAGACTGGAGAGAAATCAGTATCCACTAAGGGTCTAAGGAAGGCTTCATGGAGGAGGTGACATTTGGGAAGAGGACAGCTTCATCTTCAGGGTCAGATAATCTCCATGAGGGGCTTGGTTTGCTCTGAGGCCAAGGAGTAGCCTGGATTCAGACCCGGTTTGCTGCCATCCCAGTTTCACACCCCAGGTGCCAAGAAGGAGACAATATATTTGCACATAACGTGTTTTACAAGCCTGGGCAATGAGATGTGGATTGTGAAAAGTTCTCACCAATTCCTCCCTGCCTTGGAAATCTGGAAATTGTTTCAGCAGCTGGGAGGAGAAAAACCAGGTGGGAATACGGGGACAGGGGACTGGAAACAGCCCTCAGAAGAATTGATGTGCAGTTTCCACGCTTGGCAGTGAGCAGGCTGTCAGGAGCGGGAGCAGATGGCTGGGCCAGGGAGTCTCCAAGGCACAAGTGAGGCAGGCAGGTCGTTGTCCTGGTGAAGTTAAGTCGGGGGCAGATCAGGAGAAGAGGACAGAGGAAGAATCAAAAGGAGAGTGGGAAAGGGGCCACCTCTCATCTCAGAGCACTGGGCAAGGCAGAGCTTGAGTCAGTTCAGGAGGCTCTGCGTTTGCTGAGGGTTGTCGGGGAGGGCTTTGGGGGCACTCAATTTACAGCCTGAGTTGGGACTTTCCTGGTGAATGAGGGGCTGTGGGAATGTGGAGGACAGCAGACGGGCTGCAGGGAGCATGGTGTTCCAGGATGATGAGAATGTGGTGGACTCTGGCCCAGTCCTCATCCCAGACAGGCCTGCGGCTGGGTGGCATGAACGGCCCCATCCCTGCAGCTGTGCCTTCAGCTGTGAGACTGCGCTGCCCTCTGACTCTGACACAGCCACTAGACTGAGACAGAAGAGAAGGCCTGTAGTAAAGAACTCCAAACTCTGCATATTCCAAAAAAGGTTTGGTTCCTGCTTCCTGGGAGGTAACTTTAAGCCCAAGGATAGCCTGCCTGACAAGAGTGTCCTTGTTTACCCGGAGCCAAGCCAGGTAGTGACACTCCTGGGCGATTTATGGTGATGCCTTGGACCACACAGCATCACATGGACCTTCGGAGGGGCTGGTCCACACCTCAGGAAACACAGCAGCAGCCAGCTGTGCCTTCGTGACCGGTAAGAACCCTGGACACCAAGGCTCAGGGGAGCTTCCCTTGTTGGCAGTATTCCCCTTGCGTCATCATACATAGATGCTAGGAGACATAAGCGCTGTCTGTAGACCACCCCCCGCCCCCGCAGGCAGAGGACAGCGGGGCCCAGACCCGGCCCTTTGTGCCTTGTTCCATTGCTGATTCAGTGTGTGTCTGTTACTGAGCTCTGTGACCTCTTCTGGCACACGAGAGAGGTGGCCTTCTCTCGTCGACATTCTAGGAATCGGCGAACTAAAATGGACTGGAATGGGTGAATTTAACTCAGATGACCATTATATCTACTACTGTGAGCAGGAATCCCTTAGAAGAAATGGAGTAGCCATCATGGTCAATAAAAGTGTCTGAATTGCAGTACTTGGATGCAATCTCAAAAATGACAGAATGATCTCTGTTCATTTCCAAGGCAAACCATTCAATATCACAGTAATCCAAGTCTATGCCCCAACCAGTAACGCTGAAGAAGCTGAAGATGAACGGTTCTATAAAGACCTACAAGACCTCTTAGAACTAACACCCAAAAAAGATGTCCTTTTCATTATAGGGGACTGGAATGCAAAAGTAGAAAGTCAAGAAACACCTGGAGTAACAGGCAAATTTGGCCTTGGAGTATGGAATGAAGCAGAGCAAAGGCTAATTAGAGTTTTGCCAAGAGAACGCACTGATCATAGCAAACACCCTCTTCCAACACAAGAGAAGAGTCTACACATGGACATCACCAGATGGTCAACATCGAAATCAGATTGATTATATCCTTTGCAGCCAAAGATGGAGAAGCTCAATATAGTCAGCAAAAACAAGACCGGAAGCTGACTGTGGCTCAGATCATGAACTCCTTATTGCCAAATTCAGACTTAAATTGAAGAAAGTAGGGAAAACCACTAGACCACTCAGGTATGACCTAAATCAAATCCCTTATGACTACACAGTGGAAGTGAGAAATAGATTTAAGGGACTAGATCTGATAGAGTGCCTGATGAACTATGGATGGAAGTTCATGACATTGTACAGGGGACAGGGATCAAGACCATCCCCATGGGAAAGAAATGCTAAAAAAGCAGAATGGCTGTCTGAGGAGGCCTTACAAATAGCTGTGAAAAGAAGATAAGCAAAAAGCAAAGGAGAAAAGGAAAGATACGAGCATCTGAATGCAGAGTTCCAAAGAATAGCAAGGAGAGATAAGAAAGCCCCCCTCAGCGATCAATGCAAAGAAATAGAGGAAAACAACAGAATGGGAAAGACTAGAGATCTCTTCAAGAAAATTAGAGATACCAAGGGAACACTTCGTGCAAAGTTTTGGTACTGGTTCACATTCCCATCAGCATTTTAGGATAGTTCTAGCTGCTCCATATCTTCACCTACACTTGATGTTATAAGTCTGGGATCTTGCATCTTGATTGGAGGTTCTCAAGGGCAGAGACGACAGAGGATGAGATGGTTGGATGGCATCACCAACTCTATGGTCATGGGTTTGAGTAAGCTCCATGGATGGGTGATGGATAGGGAGGCCTGGCGTGCTGCAGTCCATGGGGTCACCAAGAGTCAGACACAACTGAGCGACTGGACTGAACTGAACTGAAGGGCAGAGAAAGCTGTCAGAGCTTGTTCACTGGTCCCTTGGCAGGGATCACTCTGTCAAGGTTATTAAGCAGTTCTGATGGGCAGCATTCCCCAGGGCACCATTTTTGTGTTTAATTCTTCTGCCGTCCCAAAAATTCTCTGAGCTCCTTAATATCCTTTTATAAATTCCATGCTGACTTACCCTAACTTGAGTCAGTAACCAAAGAACCCAAATGATGCATTCATCAAAGCTCCTGAAGACTCTAGACTGGGCCCCTGGACTCCCCTGACCTGGGCAACAAGATACAACATCATGGACCACATACTCTAGCCACTGACATATTTCTTATCTCCAAGCCAGCCAATGGTCCCACTTCTTTACCTGTTCAGGGTACCCTGCTCTGCCCAGAATTCACTCTCAATGCCTGTCCACTTGGAAACAATTATAGGAGTAAAGTTAAACATCATCTTCTCTGGGAAACCCTCTCTGACCACCTCTTACAGTTGTTCCCTACTCCACTGAAGAGAATTCTAGTCACAGTCTGTGCAGAGCTGTCCCCTTATTAATTCATATATTCCAGTCCTAACCCCCCAGCACCTCACAATATGACTGAATTTGGGGACAGGGCCTTTAAAAAGGTGGTTATGGTTAAGTTCCCAGGTGGCTCAGTGGTAAAGAATCAGCCTGCCAATGCAGGAGATCAATCTCCAGGACAGAGATTGATCCCCTGGGGGAGGAAATGGCAACCCACTCCAGTATTCTCGATGGGAAAATCCCAAGGGCCAGGGAGCCTGGAGGGCTACAGTCCATGGAGTCGCAAAGAGTCAGACACGACTGAGAGACCGACCGCCACTACCATCACGTGGTTACATGTGGTCGTATGGACAGACCCTGACCCAGCCTGACAGGTGACTTTATAAGAAGAGAGACCTAACACCCCCTAGTTAAGCACACACCCAGATAGAAGACTTTCAGGAGGACACAGCAAGAAGGAGCTGCCTGCAAGCCAAGGAGAGAGGCCTAAGTGGAGACTGGCCCTGAAAACACCTCTCGGAACTTCATTAAGTTCTTCAGTTTGGGGCTGTCACCATTTCTCAGCCATGTGGGCCATCAAGAACTTCAGCCCCTGACTTGGGTTTATAGGAAACACAGCCTTCTCTGGGCTCTGCTGTCTGCAGCATCAGGGCTGTTCCTGAGAAGACGCGGGCTAGTGGCTCTCAAACTCTGGTGTGCGTCAAAGTCACCTGGCAGGCCGATGAAAGCACAGATGGCCGGGCCACCCCCATGGTTCCTCACTCAATAGGTCTGGGGCGGGGCCTGGGAGTTCACATTTCTAACAAGTCACCGATGGAGCCTGATGCTGCCAGTCCAGACTTTAACCCAGGCAAAGGGAGGCAGACGTTCCAGGGAAGGATGGCAGGAACGACTCAAAGAACGTTGAAGGAGACTCAGGCAGAATGAGATAAAAGGTGATAGGCATGGATGTCTTGGCCAAAGAGGGCTCAGCATGTGCTGGGCAAAGCTGGTCAGTGGTTTCAGAAGCCTCCAGGTGAGGGAGGGAGACAGATGCAAATGAAGTGCCGGGACCATCCTACAGGCGGAGCTCAGGCTCGTAGGGGCGAGGAATGCCCACAAATGGCAGAGAGGGTCCTTGGTTCGCTCTCAGAACTGTGAACGTTCCGGGATCACACAGTTTATACACCAGATACTAAGCTGGACTTCCCTGGTGGCTCAGACAGTAAAGCGCCTGCCTACAATGTGGGAGACCTGGGTTCGATCCCTGGGTTGGGGAGATCCCCTGGAGAAGGAAATGGCAACCCACTCCAGTACTCTTGCCTGGAAAATCCCATGGACTGAGGAGCCTGGTAGGCTACAGTCCATGAGGTCTCAAAGAGTCGGACACGACTGAGCGACTTCACTTTCTTTTTCTTTCTACTAAGCTGGAGGCAGCAGCGATCATGGAAGGAGTTGCCTCTGAGTCCTGGTTTGGTTGTTAGCAACTGTCTATGGGGTCGCGCAGAGTCAGACACGACTGAACCGACTTAGCAACAGCAGCAACTGTGTCTTGGCCATTCAACCGCCCCTTTCCAGCCTTTGTTATTTAATTTTCAACAACCCCTCAAGGTTGCTGCAAGGATCAAGTGAGATTTGGACAGAGCAGCACTTCATAAATTATGAAATTCTGCAGAAGCCCCGTGGATGCAGGGGTAGCCGGCAAGAGCAGGGCTGGTCCTTGCCACAGGCAGGCACACTCCAGAGTGGGAGGCCCTGTGTCCAAACCGACAAATTGCAGCAGGACTCTGCTTCTCTCCCTCTCCTTTGCTGCCGTGTAGCCTAAATAGCATCCTTACCCTCCCAGAACAATCAATAGCTCCCTAGTTCTTGTCCTCTAAGCCAACTCTTTTTAGAGCAGCCAGAGGAATTGTTTAAAAATCTAATCAGATCACATCCTCACAGACTTAAAATGTTCCAATAACGTCTGCCTCTTGTCGTGATATCAAACTTAACTTCTCCCCGTAACCTACAAGACTGTGTGATCCAGGAGTAGCCCTGGCTCATGCCTCCCAAAGACCCCAGCCTCTGTTCCTTCCTGGAACGCAGCGAACACCTCCCTGCCTCAGGGTCTTCGCTTGTTCTCGGTCCTCGGCCAGCAAGGTTCTTTCCCTCCACCCTGTCTCTCTGAGCCCTCTCAGCCTTCCGATTTCAGCAACACCACTGAAATGCCAATTAGATCACCGCATTCCTGGCTCTCATAACACCCTGTTCCTTCATTTCACAACTCTTTGTAATGCACATTTTTTCATCTGTTTCTTGTGTGTCTTCCTGACCAGACTGACAGACTCTGAAAGCTGGGATTATGTCTGTTTCATTCATTTCTCGTGTCCAGTCAGGGTGTTTGGGGTGAAAGCAACAGAAATTGGTGCGGCTAATCTAAGGAAAGTGAGATTTGTTGGAAGGACATCTGGAATCAATAGGCTAGAGAACAGGGCTTGGAAATGAGTAGGAACAAGACAGTCTCAAACAGTGGGAAGTTAAGGTGGCAGGAAATGTTCCAGTAAAAACAGCCTGATTGGGGTGTGAGATCCCTGAGTGCCAATTTGTTTTCAGTACTTTTAATCTGTTTTGATTTAAAATCCAGAGCAAGAACATTTAATTGGCCTGGCTTGGATCACAGGCTCACTCTTGGCTTGGGGAGAGAGAGAAGAATCATCAAACTGGATCCAAAAGAAAGAGGCCATCTCCAATCCTCCAAAAAAAAAAAAAATTTTGTTTGGTTCACTCTTCTCAAGGTGAGAAAGCATACTGGCAAGCTTCAAAAGAAGAAATATCTGCTCAGCCATCATATCAATCCACAGGGTAGCTGCCCAATAACATACTTGTTCAATGAATGAATGAAAGCTTGCTTCTGGGCAAAGTTCAGTGCTTAGTCACTGACTTAAGAGGTTTTTAATGTCAGTCTTGGTGTTTTGGAGTAGAAATCCCTAGGTACACTTAATAGAACTTGGAGCCTTGCATCCTGAATGGAATCAGTAAGTAACTGGGGACACCTTCAGCCAGAGACAGTTATTCCTGAGATACCCAGCCAAAATATTCCTGAGATCCCGGTAGAATTTTTTATGGTTTTCAAAATATTTATTTGGCTGAGTCAGGTCTTTGTTGCATCGTGTAGGATCTTTTGGTTCAGAGCACGAGCTCTCTAGTTGTGACCCACATGCTTACTTGCTCTGCAGCTTGTGGGATAATAGCTCCGTGAGCAGGGATCACACCTGTGTCCCCTGCATTTCAAGGCTGATTCTTAACCGCTTACCACCAGGGAAGCCCCACCTAGTAGTATTTTTCATGACCTCAGAAGATGGTGATTGTCTCTCTAGGTAGCTTTCTTTGTCATTAGGAAAATTTCAGTTCAGTTCAGTTCAGTCGCTCAGTCGTGTCCGACTCTTTGCAATTCCATGAATTGTAGCACGCCAGGCCTCCTTGTCCATCACCAACTCCCAGACTTCACCTAAACTCGTGTGTATTGAGTCGATGATGCCATCCAGCCATCTCGTCCTCTGCTCCTGCTCCTGCCCCTTCTCCTGCTCACTATCCCTCCCAGCATCAGGGTCTTTTCCAATGAGTCAACTCTTCGTATGAGGTGGCCAAAGTACTGGAGTTTCAGCTTCAGCATCAGTCCTTCCAATGAACACCCAGAACTGATCTCCTTTAGAATGGACTGGTTGGATCTCCTTGCAGTCCAACAGACTCTCAATTCTTCAGTGCTCAGCTTTCTTCACAGTCCAACTCTCACATCCATACACGACCACTGGAAAAACCATAGCCTTGACTAGACGAACCTCTGTTGGCAAAGTAATATCTCTGCTTTTGAATATGCTATCTAGGTTGGTCATAACTTTCCTTCCAAGGAGTAAGCGTCTTTTAATTTCATGGCTGCAGTCACCATCTGCAGTGATTTTGGAGCCCAAAAAAATAAAGTCTGACACTGTTTCCACTGTTTCCCCATCTATTTCCCATGAAGTGACAGGACCGGATGCCATGATCTTCATTTTCTGAATGTTGAGCTTTAAGCCAACTTTTTCACTCTCCACTTTCAAGAGGCTTTTTATTTCCTCTTCACTTTCTGCCATAAGGGTGGTGTCATCTGCATATCTGAGGTTATTGATATTTCTCCTGGCAATCTTGATTCCAGTTTATGCTTCTTCCAGCCCAGCGTTTCTCATGATGTATTCTACATATAAGTTAAGTAAGCAGGGTGACAATATACAGCCTTGATGTCCTCCTTTTCCTATTTGGAACCAGTCTGTTGTTCCATGTCCAGTTCTAATTGTTGCTTCCTGACCTGCATATAGGTTTCTCAAGAGGCAGGTCAGATGGTCTGGTATTCCTATCTCTTTCAGAATTTTCAGAGTTTATTGATCCACACAGTCAAAGGCTTTGGCATAGTCAATAAAGCATAAATAGATGTTTTTCTGGAACTTTCTTGCTTTTTCTATGATCCAGCGGATGTTGGCAATTTGATCTCTGGTTCCTCTGCCTTTTCTAAAACCAGCTTGAACATCTGAAAGTTCATGGTTCACATATTGCTGAAGCCTGGCTTGGAGAATTTTGAGCATTACTTTACTAGTGTGTGAGACGAGTGCAATTGTGTGGTAGTTTGAGCATTCTTTGGCATTGCCTTTCTTAGAGATTGGAATGAAAATTGACCTCTTCCAGTCCTGTGGCCATTGCTGAGTTTTCCAAATTTGCTGGCATATTGAGTGCAGCACTTTCACAGCATCATCTTTCAGGATTTGAAATAACTCAACTGGAATTCCATCACCTCCACTAGCTTTGTTCGTAGTGATGCTTTCTAAGGCCCACTTGACTTCACATTCCAGGATGTCTGGCTCTAGGTCAGTGATCACACCATCGTGATTATCTGGGTCATGAAGCTCTTTTTTGTACAGTTCTTCTGTGTATTCTTGCCACCTCTTCTTAATATCTTCTGCTTCTGTTAGGTCCCTACCATTTCTGTCCTTTTTCGAGCCCATCTTTGCATGAAATGTTCCCTTGGTATCTCTAATTTTCTTGAAGAGCTCTCTAGTCTTTCCCATTCTGTTGTTTTCCTCTATTTCTTTGCATTGATTGCTGAAGAAGGCTTTCTTATCTCCTTGCTATTCTTAGGAACATTTACCCTTCAATATTTAAGGACTTAAACCCGTCACACTACGGGCAATCTCACAGGAGACCAGGCGATAGAACAGAAGTTATTTGAAAACAGTTTTCTCTCTTGGTGTCGTGTGTGTGTGTGTGTGTGTGCGCGCGTGCGTGCGTGCACGCGCATGGTCAGGCACTCAGTTGCTCAGTCGGACCCAACTCTTTGCAACCCCGTGGGCTAGTAGTCTGCCGGGCTCCTCTGTCCATGGAATTTTCCAGGCAGGAATACTGGAACGGGTTGCCCTTTCCTCCTCCAGGAGATCATCCTGACCCAGGGATTGAACCCTCGTCTCTTTAGTCTCCTGCATTGGTAGGCATCTTCTTCACCACTGCACCACTTGGGATGCCCCTGGTATCTTGGAAGAACCAAAAAAAAAAAAAAAAGAACTGTGGCCTTCCCTTCAAGCTGAGGTATTTATTGAGAAGAAAATAAGAGTAAGAAACCTAAGAGGAATGTGTGGAGCTCTGTGAGAGCCTAGTCTCACCTGGCTGGTTAGCAGGACTTTCTTATGCCTCATGACTTAAGGATTTTCCTTCTCTGTTCAAGATCTGAGGGGGAAATTTTCTCAATTTCCAGGAGAGAATGAAGACATCTCCAGATTTCATTTTTTAGGGCTCTTTGGCAGTATTCCCAGAGCCATAAAATTTTCTCCAAGGGTCCTTGGCCAGACATCTGGATGTCTAGATGAGTCTTGTCGCCAAGGAAATTTTAAACAAGGCATGTGTTTTAATAAATGCTTTGTAGCCTTATAAACCTCCCCTGAACAGTGATTTAAAACAACAGCAATTGATTATTTCTCATGATTCTCTGGACTGACTGGTACCAGCTGAGTGGTTCTTCTTTTCCACATGGTGCATCTGAGGTCACTCATGAGCTATATTCGGTGGCTGGGCCTGGGGCTTCCTCTTCCCATTCAGCACAGTGGCCCAAGCTTCTTTATAGAATGGCAGTTGGCTTTTAAGAAGGAGCATTTCCAGAGGACAATTCTCGATGTGAATTCATTTATCAAGTCTCTGTTGGCATCACTTTGCTAATGTCTCAATAACCAAAGCAAGTGCATGGTCAAGTCCAGAGTCACGCGGGAGAGGAGTACACAGGGTGTGAACACCGGGAGGTATGGTTCATTGGAGGCCAGCGGTGGGGGAGCAGGGCAGGCTGGGACTCCCTAGGTGTCAGTTTCTAGGTAGGGATGCATGACCTGCTGTCTGGTCTGTGACTTTGCATTTCCAGGAATTCAGTATAATGAGGGTTGCATTTAGCTCCCTCCACCCTTTTCTTTGAATTTCCTTTCATCCACAGACCCTGCCAAAGAAAGAAGTTGAAAATGGCATGTTATTTTAAGATCCTATCTCCTTGACCACAGACAACTGGATCAGAGTGGACACCTGACCCAGAGAAATCAAGCCATTCGCTGGACTGGCCCAACCAGATTGTCTCCTCTGACTTTGGAGTTGGGATACTGAAAGATTAAGATCTAAGTTGATGAAGAACTAACAGAAGATCTTCTGGGCACCCTAAAACTGCGTCTTCTGAAGTATGTCCCAAACTCCTGAGAGGCATGAGACAGCTAGGCCTTACTAAAGAGTCTTTAAGGAACACTGGCAAGTAATAATGTGTTAGAGGGTTTGTAGAAAACGAAATAAACACCATAAACCATTACTCACTCATAGGTGTCACATGTTTCTTCACATATGGTGTTACTCCAAAGGCCTGCCAGAGAAGACTGTACCCGAAGTAGGCACTGGTCCCAGGAGGATAAGACACACGGAGAACAAGCCAGGAGGTGCACCCAGCCTAGATCAGCCTAGCTGACACTGACTGACAGATCCATAGTCGTGAATACTATGGGATATTTTGGGAGATGTTTGTTACACACTACCATGCCAATAGTTGACTGATACAAACCTCATTGTTAAAGGTCCTGATTGGCCAGTTCCCCGCTTCACTTATCAATCAGGGCCTCAGTCTCCTTCATCTTGTAACTCCGTCAACGACCTCGAATGTGGTCCTCATCTGCATCCTAGAGCCTGGTCACAGGCCTGTGTGGTTTCCAGCTATCAGTAAAGGACCAGTGCACGGAGAAGCACAGAGGCAATGTTTAAAGGCCAAAACTTGGAAGTGGAGTGCATCACTTATATTTGTCTGGCAATAATGGAGTCATGACCCTCACTGCAGAGAAGGCTGGGAGATGTAATCTCTAGCTGGGTAGCCAGGTATCCAACTACCGTGAAAGGAGAGGAAAACAGCTGTGCGTGAACAATCCGCCATCTTCACTCATAGATGGGAGAAGTGACGTAAAAATTTGTGAAGGTTTCCTTGACTAGCAAGATAGTAACAGAGTTTCTTAGCACAAACTGGACAGTGAAACAAATTTCATGCCACCTTCCATAGATGACAATGAGAAAACGTGATGGCCCTGCAGAGTCCAAAGCATGGTCACCTTCCAGGAGGGACAGAGACAAACACAGGTACTTATGTTAGGAGGGAGTGAAGAGGATGCTGAAGGCCTCAAAAACAGGTCATAGCAGAAAGGTTGAGGACCTTGGGGATTTTCACATTGAAAAGCATGTTTGAGGAACAAAATGACTACCCTCAGAGTTTGTCATGGCCAAGAGAGAGAAGGTTTACTTTGTAAAGTCTCCAGAAATAGAAGCTAATAAGAAGAAACTGCAGAGAAATATATTTATGCTCACTCTAAGAAAAGAAGATTCTAGCAAAGAGGTCCAAAATGATTTCTACAACAAATGGATTTTGGACTAGAAGATAAAAAAATAATAATAATATGCTGGCCTTTGTTGAGTACCTACCATTTACCAGATACTACTAGGAGCTTTCGCGTACTTTGTTTCAACTGCAAAAGTCTATGCATTGGTAACACAGCATCCTATATCTTTTTGAAATATTCTAAGGAGGCTACTTACCTCAACTCAGATTAATTTGCACTAGTTCCTAAGAGCCTTCTCTTTGTCTCCAACTTTCTGGAGGCAACTTTATTGCAGCTCTGCCCACTTTTCTTCAAGCCCTCTTTTTGGAGACTCACCGACAATCCTGCAGAGAGCATATGTAACTGAAATTTGTGGAGTAGAACCTCCTGGGAAGAAAGGCCTGGCGATGTAGTACATATACCAAGCTGTGGGTTCTGTGGTAGATGAAAAAATCGGCCTGGGCAGGGAAAGATGGGATCCTATCACTCAGTAATTTTCCGATTCCCAGCAGAAACCTTAGATGTTTGGGGCGTGGGGGGTTATGGTCCCGACCAGCACAGCTTTGTGGTGGCCCACATGTCTGCCGCGTTACCACATCGGAGAGTCCCGAGCATGCTGCCAAGAAGGCTGAGCCGGCTGGTTTGGAAGTCCATCCAATGCACAGATGTGCAGGGCCTTCCACAGACCTCTTCTGGGAACCGGGGGGAGAGACGCCTTTCCTGATATGTTAGGAGTTAAATGAGTGCTTGTTGGTACCTCCTGAGCCAACATTCTCAGATCTCCCAGCTGTTTCCACCTAAGTCGGCCCCTGTCTGTACTGTTGTGTTCTTCTCCCACTGGGAGAAGGAAATGGCAACCCACTCCAGTATTCTTGCCTGGGAAATCCCATGGACAGAGGGGCCTGGCGGGCGACAGTCCATGGGGTGGCAAAAGAGTCAGGCACAGCCTAGTGACCAAACAACCCAGGAGAGGTTTGCTGTGTCCAGACGTCACAGGCAATCCGGTGTTCCAGTCCTGTGACCCCATGGGATAAAATGTTCACAATCCAGCTTGGCCTTTGCAGCAACAGGAGCTCTAGTCGGTTTCCTCTGATGTATTTAATGGAAAGCCTGCCTCCCCCACGGCGAGTAATAGCTTGTCCCAAGACAACATAGAGTCTAATCAGAATTGCATATTCTTTTTGACTTCCTAAGGCCCTCTCACCTTTGTCTTCCTCTTCTGTTGTGTTGACAAGTGTTTGTCCGGTGTTGTCAAATTAGAGAACGTTCCAGAACGGATGTGAAAGCCCTGTGTGAACAGACACGGACGAGGAGGTAGAGTGTGATCGGCGGCAACGGTAAGGGCACGTTGGAAGTTCATGGTTGTAAAATGGGGGTGATGATAAAAGTACTCACTCCATCAGGATGTTGCGAAGATTAAACGACTGCATTTGTGTAATCAGAACAGTGCTTGCCCGGCGGTGACCCGGGAAGTCTCGGCCATTATTATCAATAGTTGAAAGGGATAGATTTTGTCCCTGCAGGAGAGCTTGAGCGCTGAGACTCCAGTCGCGTTGTATTACTTATTAGCAGACGGAGATCTCAGAGCAAATGCAATTAAAAGTAAACACAGTAAATTCAGAAAAGCAAGGGGAGGCAGAACACACTTGTCTTGAGATGAGCTGACTCTGGGGTGTTCGATGTCTCCTTAACGGCTCCCTTGATTAACCTTGTTAGCGAGCCAAGTGGCCGTCAGTCCTGTGGGGTCGGGAGTGGAAAGGCGCGCGGTGGGGCCTCTCTGAGGCTCACAATGACTTTGTACCTTGGGGCTTCCCTGGTGGTCCAGTGGTTAAGACTGTGCCTCCCACTGCAGGGGGTTCAGGGCCACCCCTGCTTGGGGAGCTGAGATCCCAGGTGCCTCCTGGCCAAAACACCAAACCATAAACAACAGAAGCAATGTTGTAACAAATTCAACAGACTTTAAAAATGGCCCACACCAAAAAAAAAAAAATCTTAAAAATTTATTTGGTATATTATTGATCCAGTTCTGGTTACACAGATGTGTTTAGTTTGTAAAAATTCATCAAGTTCTATGCTTGTGATATGTGCAATTTTCCACATGTGTGTGTGTATTATACTTCAATAAAAAGTTTTAAGCACATAAAATTTTAATTAAAAAAATTTGGGGGGGCCAAACAATGTGGCTTGCAGGATTTTAGCTTCTCGACCAGGGATGGAACCCAGGCCATGATCATGAAAGCACAGTGTCCTAATTATCACTGTACTGCCAGGGAATCCCAATTCAAAAAAATATTAATGAGCATGGAAACAGAGAGATCAGTGCTTGCTCTTGTCAGTAGCCTTCTTTAGAGAATGATGTCTCCCTTATTTAAATTTTCCTTTTGGGGCTTAAGCTATCTTGAGTGGGTTTTTTCAGCCTAGGGGATCAGCCGTTGATGTCCAAGCCCCTTCTACTGAAAGGGCAGCCCTCTGCAGGGACAGAGGTGTAGGACCTCAAACGTCCCTCTTCCCTTCCCCCCGTCAAGGCCATCTTTAAAAACAGACAGATCTATCCTCTGCAGAAAGTTTACTAATCTTCAGATTGTCAACCCTAGTGTTCCATGAAGGTCTAACCTCAACATTGTTAATTTTCACCAAGTCCTGAGTTCTTTGAGGAAAGATACGCTGAACCTCTAAAGCAGCAGTAACTTTTTATGTAATGTCTCTAAAATAGAGGGTCCAACACTCAATAGACACTAGAGTCTCAACTCGCCCACCTGACCCTCTGCCTCCACAGAGGGGAAGCAGCATCTCATCCGCCCAGGATGTGAGAGCCTTAGGACCCAGTCTGAGGTTTCCCGGATTCAGTCTAGACACTTCAGACGGTGGCTAAAGTTACACTTCAGAAGTTTGATGATTTACTTTCCCACCTCTGTCCCTGGGGGCTTCCCTGGTGGCTCAGACAGTAAAGAATCCGTCTGCAATGCAGGAGATGTGAGTTTAATCCCTGGGTCGGGAAGATCCCCTGGAGAAGGAAATGGCAACCCACTCCAGTATTCTTGCCTGGGAAATCCCATGGACAGAGGAGGCTTGTGGGCTACAGTCCATGGGGTCACAAGAGTTGGACACGACTTGGGACTAAGCCACCACCACCACTTAGTCCCCTAGAGGGCTTCATGAGAAAAGAGAAACCAGCTCAGAGACAATTCCTCCCACACAGCTTCAAGAGGACAGACACCCAGCCCATGAAGCAGAAGTCACAGAGCAAAGATGTGTTGGCGGCCCAGAAGAGCTCATACCCCGGTCGGGAGCCCAAACCTCTCCTGATGGCCCAGCAGCCCAAAATCTAATCCAAACCCAGAAGACGAAGTAGCATCTTCTCTTGACAGGCTCAGATGTGTCCACCCTCATCCAATACAGTAAATAGTCACCTTGAAGCAAAAGCCATGGAAACTCAGCTCTGGGTGTCTGTTCCTCCCGTGGCTATTTTCCCTCTGACCTCTCTTCTTGGATGGTGTGGAAGACTTCACTTGCCTCCAACCACTGTAAGACGCAAAGACCGTGTGCTTGGAAACAAAATTTGGCTTCGGTAGCATCAACCTGCGTCAATGTAGATTATATGTCTCTGGACCTCCTGTATCATCAAAAAGACAGAGGGAGACCTGGAGCCAGGATGCTTCTGGGAAGTCCACTGCATGTCATGACAGAGTGAGAACTTTATTCATTTATTCAGCAAATATTTATGGAACACCTATTCTGTGCCACAAACCACCCAAGGCACTGGAAATACATCATGAACAAGATAAACAAAGGCCCTTCTCTTAAAGGATTTGCATTCTAGACTGGAGATAGATAACAAAAAAGTAAATAGATACATGTTTAAGGATAAGTTTAGGTATCGATAAGAGCCATGAATAGAAATGAAACAACGTGGTGGGAGAGAAATGGCTGAGGTGGGGGTGAGCTGCTTTGGTGGGGCGGGAGGAGACCTCTCTGGGGAACACCATTTAAGCTAGGATTTGAATAACAAGAAGGTACATCCAAAAACCTGGGAAAGGGTATTCTAGGCAGAAAGAGCAGCAAGAACAAAGTCTTGAAGGCGGGGGCAAGCTTGGCATATTCAGGCACCAAATGTAAGGTACATGGGGTTGGAGTGAAGGCACAGTGGTTTGAGGTGAGGCAAAACAGATATGTCGGGGTTTGGTCCCAAGAGATTGTGAGCTGTGATAAGAAATACAATCTGCCTGACTTATGTGGACAGATTGAATATACTGGGGAGCCCCAAAGGGAAAGAAAATACAGTATTGAGTATGAGGGAGGGCAGGTAGCAGAGTGGTCAGGGGTTCAGGCTCTGGAAACAGAACTCTCTTGGGCTATAGCCTAGCTTGACCACTATGCTGTGTGAGTTTGGGCAAATGGCTTAACCTCTCTGGGCATTCATTCCTTCATGTACAATTGAAGATAACAATATCAGAGATATTATTTTATTTTGAGGATTAAAGAAGTTTATTGGAGAAAGAAATGGCAACCGACTCCAGTACTCCTGCCTGGAAAATTCCATGGATGGAGGAGCCTGGTAGGCTACAGTCCATGGGGTGACAAAGAGTCGGACATGACTAAGCGACTTCACTTTCTTTCTATAGTTCCTTTTCGAGAAGGAAATGACAACCCACTCCAGTATTCTTGCCTGGAGAATCCCATGGACAGAAGGGCCTGGTGGGCTACAGTCTATGGGGTTGCAAAGAGTCGGACATGACTGAGCAACTAACACACACACACACAAGGAAGTTTATATGTATATATATAAGGAGCTTAGAACAATGCCTGGCATGTAATAGTGCTTGTATTCTAATTGTTTCCTTCTTACTGTTGTTATTATTGTCATAGACTATTGCTAATGAGAAAAGGACTTGTGTGAACTTTTCACTATGTTAAATTTTAAATTTAAAAATGATGTGTATGTAGAAACTAATACAATACTGTAAAGCAACTATTCTCCAATAAAAATTAATTTTAAAAAATGGTTTGTGGAATAACTTTGCCATAAACTGCATTCAGTTCAGTTCAGTTCAGTTCAATCACTCAGTCGTGCCCAACTCTTTGCGATCCCATGAATCGCAGCACGCCAGGCCTCCCTGTCCATCACCAACTCCCGGAGTTCACTCAAACTCATGTCCATCGAGTCGGTGATGCCATCCAGCCATCTCATCCTCTGTCATCCCCTTCTCCTCCTGCCCCCAATCCCTCCCAGTATCAGAGTCTTTTCCAATGAGTCAACTCTTTGCATGAGGTGGCCAAAGTACTGGACTTTCAGCTTCAACATTAGTCCTTCCAGTGAACACCCAGGACTGATCTCCTTTAGAATAGACTGGTTGGATCTCCTTGCAGTCCAAGGGACTCTCAATTCTTCAGTGCTCAGCTTTCTTCACAGTCCAACTCTCACATCCATATATGACCACTGGAAAAACCATAGCCTTGACTAGACGGACCTTTGTTGGCAAAGTAATGTCTCTGCTTTTCAATATGCTATCTAGGTTGGTCATAACTTTCCTTCCAAGGAGTAAGTGTCTTTTAATTTCATGGCTGCAGTCACCATCTGCAGTGATTTTGGAGCCCAGAAAAATAAAGTATGACACTGTTTCCACTGTTTCCCCATCTATTTCCCAGGAAGTGATGGGACCAGATGCCATGATCTTAGTTTTCTGAATGTTGAGCTTTAAGCCAACTTTTTCACTCTCCTTTTTCACTTTCATCAAGAGGCTTTTGAGTTCCTCTTCACTTTCTGCCATAAGGGTGGTGTCATCTGCATATCTGAGGTTATTGATATTTCTCCCAGCAATCTTGATTCTGGCTTGTGCTTCTTCCAGCCCAGCATTTCTCATGATGTACTCTGCATATAATTTAAATAAACAGGGTGACAATATACAGCCTTGACGTACTTCTTTTCCTATTTGGAACCAGTCTGTTGTTCCATGTCCAGTTGTAATTGTTGCTTCCTGACCTGCATATAGGTTTCTCAAGAGGCAAGTCAGATGGTCTGATATTCCCATCTCCTTCAGAATTTTCCACAGTTTATTGTGATCCACACAGTCAAAGGCTTTGGCATAGTCAATAAAGCAGAAATAGATGTTTTTCTGGAACTCTTGCTTTTTCTATGATCCAGCGGATGTTGGCAATTTGATCTTTGGTTCCTCTGCCTTTTCTAAAACCAGCGTGAACATCTGGAAGTTTGCAGTTCATGTATTGCTGAAGCCTGGCTTGGAGAATTTTGAGCATTACTTTACTTGCGTGTGAGATGAGTGCAATTGTGCGGTAGTTTGGACATTCTTTGGCATTGCCTTTCTTTGGGATTGAATGAAAGTATTATCTGTCCTAAATTCTTCCTTCCCTTCTTTATCCTGCCATGGCTAGGGATATTTAAACAACAGGAAATTATTTGTCTTCCAATCATTGGCTGGTGCAGTTGACGCCTTCCCAGGGCTATAAGAGGCGGGTCTACTCCAGGTGTCACCCTCACCTGCTCAGAAGCAACTGTCTTCTGCCTATGTCTGCAGATTGTTTTTTGTCTGTCTGTCTCTGTGTCCAAATTTCCCCCTTTAATAAATACACCAGTCATTTCAGGCTGGGGCCCGCCTTGATGACCTCAGTTGAAGACCCTCCTTCCCAATAAGGTCACTTTATGAAGTGTGGGGCTTAGGATGTCAAAAGATGAATCTGGGTGGACGCAATTTAACAGCCTCACTGGCTGGAGGACATCTCCTATCCCACCTGTTTGGACTTGGCCATGTGACTTTCTTGGCAAATGGAGCATGGCTCAGTATGAAGGTACAGGAGGCACACTCGAACGTCACCCAAAGTTTTAGGCACAGCCTAGCCAAGCTGATCCACATCTGGCCTACAGTCACCCTGCAGACCAACTGGCCAGGAGTAAGTGTAAGTTTTTATAAGCCACAAGAAGTCTGGGGGTTATTTGTCATGTAGCATCATCGCAGTGAAAACTGACTAATACAAATATTTTCACTCGGAGTGTAATACATAGTCAACTGTTTTTGTGTTCGCGCCTCCATTCTTCTGATCCGATGCACTATCTGACGCCCTACGTAATTTCTTTAGTGTTGCTGAATTGTGTGCCATTTTCATCCCAGGCCCTGAATTTCTTTTCTGTTTAGCACCGTGTCGCATACTTTTCGTGCTGCCGCAGTTATCACAACAGTAAAATTTCCTGTCACCATGGCCCCTCATTCATCTGCTCCTCTCTGGGGATTGTCTGTGAACTCAGACCATCGCTTCCACATTTGCTTAATCCTGAGCGTTTTTAATACCTTCAGATTTCTGCAGTTATGGACACTGTCATTTTGTGCCAAACATATTAATAAAAGCATCATGGTGAAATGGGCTGCCTGCAGGCCTGCCTGCTGACCACCAGGAGGCCTCCAGGATGGGCCACTGGTCAGTGAGAGGTCCTCAGCCCCCGTGAAATTTAGGAAATCAAGTGAGGTCTGCTGGTTCTCCAGAATTAACCGGCTGCAGGAAGTCAGTGATGGAAACCAAGCCTGTGTGTTCCCAGCAGGGAGAAGTTCCCACCAAGAACTGGATGGCTTCTCTCCCACAACCAGACCTCCACGTTACCGAAACTTGTCCTCGGAGGGCTAGCTCTCTCCCAAGACTGGCAAATTTACAATCAGAACCATAAGGGAATGAGACATTTGAGGGCTGTTTCACCCAGACCAGAAAGCTGTCTGATGTGTGACCACGCAGGACAGCCGGGTCTCCGTGCTGGGGCCTGTGCTGGGTGCTCACTGGGTCCAAACTCTGAGCCCTGGGTGCTTCTGAGCTCTCTCCTGAGGAGTCAGGGAGCTTCAGCAAGGAAGATGGGGTGAATTCTCCTCACCAAACTGAAGAAATGAGGCTGCAACCACTGGGGATATTACACTCGGGCTCATCTCAAGTAATCCACCTGAAGAAATGTGACAAGAATATTTGGAATTGGACAGCCTGGGCTCAAGCTTTCATCCCTTTCACCTTCCCAGGGGCCTCGGCTGGAACACCCAACTGCCCCCTGAGTCTGTTTCCCCATCTGCCCTTCAGAGACAGACCCTCCAAGGTCATTAAGGTGAAGACGTTTCGAGGTCTAACAGTGTTGTAAAAATGTCAATTGTTGCTTCAATTCAGGATGGCTGCCTGGGGCTCCTCTCTCTTCCACAGAATTCTCCAAGCTCACCTGACTCCTCAAAGTTAGCCTTGTTAGCAGGCTCTAGTGTCTCTGTACCCCCAAAGTGAAAGTGAAAGTCTCTCAGTTGTACCCGACTCTTTGTGAAATCAGGGACTGTGCAGTCCATAGAATTTTCCAGGCCAGAATACTAGAGTGAGTAGCCTTTCCCTTCTCCAAGGGATCTTCCCAACCCAGGGATTGAACCCAGCTCTCCCACATTGTGGGCAGATTCTTTACCAGCTGAGCCACCAGGGAAGCCCTATGCCCCCAAAGAGACCTTTAAAAGTCCCTCCCAGGGCAGGGAAATACAGGGAATAAAATAGCTGCCTGCCTTCCGCACACTTCTCCCTGACCCCAAATCCCATTGTCTGCCTTCTCTCTTGAACTCTCATGAAGGAATGGCTTTCATTTGGGGGCCAGGTTGATGCTGATGATGTATGAGAATGCTAGGGAAATGCCAGCGTGTGCAAAAGTCAGGACAGTGATGAGAAACAGCCGATAATCATGGTGATCTTATCTCCTGCCTTTCATTTATCCCAGTGCTCTTGTAAAAAAAAGGGGGAGGGAACCACGTAATGCTCAGTATTTTTCTACTGAGTGGTTTTGCGATGTTTCTCTGCAGTGTGCTGTCATCTTGCAAGTGTGTTAAATGTGGGAGTGCAGGTGACAATTAGCAATGTATGTGTGCGGTGCTTACACGTTTGTGTACACACGTATGTGGGGGAGGCAAACAGAGCAAGAGAGAGGGAAGGAGAAAGAAAGTGAGTTGAAGGAGAAGAGGAGGAAGACACATTAAATGTGCATCATGAGAAGTCAGATCAAGAGGGGAAAAGGAAAGAAGGATCGAAAGGGGGAAGGAGGTGGAAGGGAAGGGGCAAGACAGGGTGAGAGGAAAGAGGAGGGACGAGATCGCTTGCAAGGAGACAGAAACACACTTTCCAGGGTGAGCTGGCTCCTCGGGCTGGTTTATGGAGATAAGCCACAGCTTCTTCAGGATGTTCCCCACAGTGTTGGTTCTAAACTTGGTGGGTTCCAGAAAACAGAGAAACCCATTATCAAACACCTTTGCAGTGTTTACATATCAGGGCACACTGTCCTGAGCCCCCCACTCCTGGATTCAGAGGACATGCCTGGGGTCAGACTGGAGCTCTAGGGAGTGCAGCGGGACATTTTGACGATCTTCCAGATGGGTCCAGACTCAACTTCTCCCCTGGCCAAAATTCCAGTTTCTGCCTGTGACTTCCTGTGAGGCGCATACTATCATCACTCCCAGTTTTTCAGAGAAAGAAACTAAGGCTTGTAGACACCAAGGAACTTGCACTACATCACACAGACCATAAAGACTTTGGTTTATTTTTTGGCTGTGCCATGTGACATGCTGGATCTGACTTCCCCAACCAGATATCCAACCCTCATACCACTTGCAGTGGAAGTGAGGAGTCTTAACCACTGGATAACCAGCAGTCCTGACACTGAGGATTCAGACTTGAGTTTGATTGACTATAGGGCCTGAGGATGTAACAGATGAGGGTGGTTAAAACCACACCTGCCTCATGGTAGGCACCACAGCCACCACCTCAGCTACCAGACTGCCCCTGCCTGCAGGAAGGTCGGCAATCCTGCACTGTGGCCCAGATCAACTCTCCCATCTTTGCTGTTTCCATCTCTCAGTCGGGCTCTGGATGCGTCTTACTAAGTCTAAGTCACCTACTGGAGGTTCCATGACATTCTGGAAAATGCCACATAGCGGGCAGGAAGTATAGCAATTCCCGGAATATCGTGGAAGCTCCGATAGGTGACCTGGCTTAAGGCAGAACTGTTGTTGAGTTGAGACACAAAGATATGGCTAAAGCAGCTGTGGAAACATTGAAATACCTCTGTACTGATCGGTAAGTATCACTACCTCCAGTTCCCAGGGGCTGAGAGAGTTAACTTAGGCAGGTTAATAAGAAGTCCAAGCCTCAGGCCCCTTTAAAGAGGAGGTAAGCATTCTTTTTCACATTCTTTTGCCTTAGACAAGTAGGCCTCACAGGCACCAGTGTCTCTTGTTCAAGGACATGCCTTTTTTTTTTTTTTTGAGCTTTGGATTATGTTATAGAAGAAGGTCTGGGCAAAATTTTCACAGCCTTGTGGTATTTTTTTAATCTATTCTCAGCAGCTAGTTGAGAAATATATAAGGCCCTGCTTAAACTAGTGAAGTGGGTACTCTCCTGCCCCCTTCTGATGTCTATGTCAGAAGCTTTCTCTGTCATTTCCACTTTAAATAAAATCTACACAAAGCTCTGAGTGACTGAGACTGCTTTTGGTCCCAGAGTTGAATCTTCTCCTTTGGAGACCACGAATCCAGCACCACCGATCACCAGTCACGGCAAGCTACCAGTGCCCGCCCCCATGCAGGAAACCCCAGCTCTCCCCTTATACCCTGGACCACGCCTTCTGTTCATCAACCATGAGTATTAATTTGATGTCCACTTGACTGAGTCAGGGAGTACCACGGAGTAGCTGGCTAAACACGATTCCAGGTATGTCTTTGAGGGTGTTTCTAGACGGAATTAACACTTGAATCAGTAGAAAGAGTATAGCAGATTGTCCCCCCTACTGTGGGTGGCCCTCATCCAATCAGTGAAAGACCTGAATAGAACAAAAAGACAGGTCAGAAGGGACTTCTCTCTGACTGTTTTAAGCTGGGACCTTGGTCTTCTCCTGCCTTTGAACTTAGGTTCAGACTGGAACTTACACCATCTGCTCTCCTGGGTCTCCAGTTTGCCAACTGTAGCTCTATTATTGCTCAGCCTCTATAATCACATAAACCAGTTCCCTATATACTGAATTATATACATTCCCTTCTCCAGTGGACCATGTTTTGTCCTTTTCTGCGGGGAGCGAGCTCCGCCCCTGGCAAAGGTCATGAGGAAGGAGGCTCGGCACACGCAAAGGCGGGATCAAGCCTCAGGAGTCTCCCTGGAAATTCTCGAGCATCTACCCCCAAAACCAGAGTCTGCCTACTTTCTGCTTTGTGCTTTCACCTACACATCTGACTTTACGGGGGGCTGTCCCCCACTACCTCTCTGAAAAAAGAGTTAGCTTACAGCTCCAGTTAATAATTCCTGGGTGTGACAGTGTTTCAACCTACAAACTCCCTTGGAAGTCCTCTAGCCTGCCTGAATAGGTTTTTCTGGCCACATGTGATTGCTCAGAGCCTCCAAACTGTGAGAGGCATGAGATGTTCTAAACTGTCTAAACACAGATTCTTTTGAGTAGTTAAAAGATTGCTTAGAAATTGTATTGGTGAAGGGATTTTCACTTGTTGGGCCAATGTTTGCTGCTAAGTCTCCATATCCCTTACCTGCTGTGTCCCTGGCAGTGTATTGATTAATATAATTAGTGTAAGTAGTAGCTTTAATGTTTGTAACCTGGGGCCCTTGAGTTAATTCTTTTTCTTGTTATAGCCCACCACACCTTTGCTCTGTAGGAATGCAACTTTATCTAATGCTTTTTGGAGGCTGGCGCCTGACTTTAGAATAATCACCTTTAGAGAAAAAGGCCTCCGGGCCAGAAGATGATGCAAATCACCTAAACTTTTGCATATGATAAGTTTGCAGGAAGAAAGCCTGGCTTACTGCATGACTCTACCCCTTCCCCCATTATCCTCTATGCATAACTTAAGGTATAAAAACTACTTTGGAAAATAAAGCCCGGGCCTTGTTCACCGAAACTTGGTCTCACCATGTCGTTCTTTCTCTTACCTTCTGGCTGAATTATTCAGCCTCTTTTCTCCACTGAATTTCCTCACTGAGCTATCCTCATTCTATTACTCTTTATATCCTTAATTACAGTTTAATCAAGCAGTTGTTTCCTGATCCTCGCCGACGCCGTCCCCGCTTCGAATTCCCTGGATCCACCGGGGCTGGACCCCGGCACTTTTCATCATCAGTTCAGTTCAGTTCAGTCGCTCAGTCGTGTCTGACTCTGCAACCTCATGAACCGCAGCATGCCAGGCCTCCCTGTCCATCACTAACTCCCGGAGTTTACCCAAACTCATGTCCATTGAGTCAGTGATGCCATCCAACCATTTCATCTTCTGTCGTCCCCTTCTCCTCCTGCCCTCAATCTTTCCCAGCATCAGGGTTTTTTCCAGTGAGTCAGTTCTTCACATCAGGTGGCCAAAGTATTGGAGTTTCAGCTTCAGCATCAGTCCTTCCAGTCCTTTCTTCACAGGGGACTGGAATGGAAAAGTAGGAAGTCAAGAGATGCCTGGAGTAACAGGAAAATCTGGCCTTGGCGTACAGAATGAAGCAGGACAAAGGCTAACAGAGTTTTGCCAAGAGAATGCACTGGTCATAGCAAACACCCTCTTCCAACAACACAAGAGAAGACTCTACACATGGACATCACCAGATGGTCAACACCGAAATCAGATTGATTATATTCTTTGCAGCCAAGGATGGAGAAGCTCTATACAGTCAGCAAAAATAAGACCAGGAGCTGACTGTGGCTCAGATCATGAAATCCTTATTGCCAAATTAAGATTTTAGTTGAAAAGAATAGGGAAAATGACTAGACCATTCAGGTAGACCTAAATCAAATCCCGTACCATTATACAGTGGAAGTGACAAATAGATTCAAGGGATTAGTTCTGATAGAAGGAGTGCCTGAAGTACTCTGTACTTCCTGACACTGTACAGGAAGCAGTGATCAAGACCATCCCCAAGAAAAAGAAATGCAAAAAAAGCAAAATGGCTGTCTGAGGAGGCCTTACAAATAGCTGAGAAAAGAGAAGTGAATGGCAGAGGAGAAAATGGAAGATATACCCATTTGAATGCAGAGTTCCAAAGACTAGTAAGGAGAGATAAGAAAGCCTTCCTCAGTGATCAGTGCAAAGAAATAGAGGAAAACAATAGAATGGGAAATACTAGAGATCTCTTCAAGAAAATTAGAGCTACCAAGGGAACATTTCATGCAAAGATGGGCTTGATAAAAGACAGAAATACTACGGACCTAACAGAAGCCAAAGCTATTAAGAAGAGGTGGCAAGAATACACAGAACTATACAAAAAAGATCTTCATGACCCAGATAATCATGATGGTGTGATCACTCACCTAGAGCCAGACATCCTGGAATGTGAAGTCAAGTGGGCCTTAGGAAGCATCACTACAAAAAAAAGCTAGTGGAGGTGATGGAATTCCAGTTGAGCTATTTCAAATCCTAAAAGATGATGCTGTGAAAGTGCTGCACTCAATATGTCAGCAAATTTGGAAAACTCAGCAGTGGCCACAGGATTGGAAAAGGTCAGTTCTCATTCCAATCCCAAAGAAATGCTATGCCAAAGAATGTTCAAACTACTGCACAATTGCACTCACCTCAAACTAGCAAAGTAATGCTCAAAATTCACCAAGCCAGGTTTCAGCAGTACGTGAACTGTGAACTTCCAGATGTTCAAGCTGGATTTAGAAAAGGCAGAGGAACCAGAGATCAAATTGCCAACATCTGTTGGATCACTGAAAAAGCAAGAAAGTTCCGAAAAACATCTATTTCTGCTTTATTGACTATGCCAAATATGTTGACTATTTGGATCACAACAAACTGTGCAAAATTCTTAAAGAAATAGGAATACCAGACCACCTTACCTGCCTCCTGAGAAATCTATATGCAGATCAAGAAGCAACAGAACCACACATGGAAAAACAGACTGGTTCCAAGTTGGGAAAGGAGTATGTCAAGGCTGTATATTGTCACCCTGCTTATTTAACTTATATGCAGATTGCATCACGTGAAATGCCAGTTGGATGAACCACAAGCTACAATCAAGGTTGCCCGGAGAAATACCAATAACCTCAGACACACAGATGACACCACCTTTATGGCACAAAGTGAAGAAGAACTAAAGAGCCTCTTGATGAAAGTGAAAGAGGAGAGTGAAAAAGTTGGCTTAAAACTCCACACTCAGAAAACTAAGATCATGGCATCCGGTCCCATTATTTCATGGCAAATAGATGGGGAAACAATGGAAACAGTGACAAACTTTATTTCTGGGGCTCCAAAAATCACTGCATATGGTGAGAGCAGCCATAAAATTTAAAAATGCTTGCTCTTTGGAAGAAAAGCTATTACCAACCTAGATAGCATATTAAAAAAGCAGAGACATTACTTTTCTGACAAAGATCCTTCTTGTCAAAACTATGGCTTTTCCAGTAGTCAGGTATGGATGTGAGAGTTGGACTATAAAGAAAGCTAAATGCAAGGAATTGATGCTTTTGAACTGTGGTGTTGGAGAAGACTCTTGAGAGTCCCTGGAGTGCAGGGAGATCCAAGCAGTCAATTCTAGAGGAAATCAGTCCTGAATATTAATTGGAAGGACTGATGCTGAAGCTGAAACTCCAATACTCTGGCCACCTGATGCGAAGAGCTGACTCATTGGAAAAGACCCTGATGCTGGGAAAGATTGAAGGCAGGAGGAGAAGGGGAGGACAGAGGATGAGATGGTTGGATGGCATCACCGACTTGATGGACATGAGTTTGAGCAAGCTCTGGGAGTTGGTGATGGACAGAGAAGCCTGGTGTACTGCCGTCCATGGGATGGCAAAGAGTTGGACACAACTGGGTGACTGAATGGATATACACACATATATCTTTGATATAGAGATGCACATATATGGCTTTCTATTTCTCTGGAGAGACCAGACTAATACAGTAGTGAAAGGTTGGTGCCTGACCCAGCAGGGAGCGTTTGGGACCTTCCTCCAGCCAGTGTGGTGGAAAATCATTGTGATTGCTTAGTGTGTGTGTGTGTGTGTGTGTGTGTGTGTGCACGTGTGCATGTGCACTTATTGTTATTTGCTAAGTTGTGTCTGACTCTTTGTGAACCCATGGACTGTAGCCCACCAGTCTCCTCTATCCATGGAATTCTCCAGGCAAGAATACTGGACTAGGTATCCATTCCTTCTGCAGGGGATCTTCCCCACCCAGGGATTGAACCTGGGTCTCCTGTATTGCAGGCAGATTCTTTACCCTCTGAGCCACAGTGCCAGTGGTCAAAGATTTGGGCTGCCCCACAGGCGTGGGCCTCTGGCTTCACCGAGTGACAGCGTCCCTGGAGAGCCTGAGTAGAGCAAAGGAGGGGTCACTGCCTGACCTTCTGCATCTCGCCAGGTCCCGCACACCCTGCCCCCAAATGAGGCGGTCCTCCCTGCCAGCCCAGTATCAGTGCCTGCTCAGGAGGCCTGAGCCAAGATGCTTCCGTAAGTCACTGCCAGCTGTGAGTGAAATCTGCTGAAATGGGGGCTGTGGAGAGGGGATGGGGCAGGGTCGTGACTAGGAAAGGCGTATCCCATTAGGGTTTGGCTTGTGATCAATTAGTGCTTGGGATCCAGAACCCAGATCTCTGTACCAAGAGCCCACGTGGAAGGAAGCTGAACTTTGTCTCCATTCTTCCTGGCCGCATCGCGCCACACGCAGGCTCGTGTGGGAAGGAGCTGCATGGCATTTTCCACTCTGTGCGCATTCTCCAGCATCATCAGATGGAGGCGAGAAATGCGTTTAGGTTTATAAAGGAGTCGGTTTGTTACAGAAACCTCTGTAGGAGGGCGAAGACTCAGAGCCATCACAGGAAAGGGGACAAAAGCACAACTTTGTCGGGAGCTGCTGTTCTAACCCGCCTTCCCCTGGGGTCCATCTCAAAACATAAAGTGGCCAAAGATTTTCCCAGCACCTGTTCCCCACTCCCCACCCCCTCCGCTGGAGGAACGGTCAGAAGGAACAGGACTTGTCCTGGCAGGAGGCCCCCAGCTCAGCTACTGTTAAGCAGACTGTCCGTGGACTGTGTTAAACAATGAAGCAATCTCTATGTCAGGTTTTGCTTTTTTCCTGTTTCTTTGCTGCTGTTTAGTCGCTAAGTCGTGTCCACCTCCTTGCGATCCCATGGACTGGAGCACGCCAGACTTCCTTGTCCTCCACTGTTTCCCGGAGTTTGTTCAAACTCATGTCCACTGAGTCAGTGATGCCATCCAACCATCTCATCCTCTGTCGTCCCCTTCTCCTCCTGCCCTCAATCTTTCCCAGCATCCGGATCTTTTCCAATGAGTCAGTTCCTCACATCAGGTGGCCAAAGTATTGGAGCTTCAGCTTTACCATCAGTCCTTCCAATGAATATTCAGGACTGATTTCCTTTAAGACTGTCTGGATTGATCTCTTTACGGTCCAAGGGACTCCTTGCTTTCCAAGAGTCTTCTGTCTCTTAATGCTTGTTTAGCTTCAGTCTTTAGGGCTCCAATTCTAGTTGTTCAGTGAAAGAGTGAACGTGTGTGTGTGTGTGTGTGTGTGTTGGCATAAAAGAGAGGGGGTGGATGGGGGAGAACACAGACACCCAACTGAAGCAGCATTGGAGGAAGATGGAGGAGGAGGAGACAGACACTCTTTCTGGGCTCAGCCAGGCAGTGGATCAGAGCTGAGCTTCCAGCCTCAGAAGAGGCCTGTGGACGGCAGCCCGTCCGTGTAAACAGGGAATCAGAGCAACCCAGCCCTGGCCCAGGGCAGAGCCCAAGGCTCCTGCATCGGCCACTGTCTGCCCCTTCGTGGCCAGGCTAGACAGGGCGACCAGAGACCAGCGCCTGCTTTCTAGCCTTCAAAGATGTCAGCTTTCCCTTTCAAAGCTTTGGTGTTCGTCTGATTCTGCACCCAGGGGAAGACACAGGCAGTCCTGCTGGTGCCAAGCTGTTGTTTAGTCACTCAGTACCGTCCGACTCTTTGCGACCCCAGGGATGATAGCCCGCCAGGCTCTCTGTCCATGGGATTTCCCAGAATACTGGAGCAGGTTGCTGTTCCCTCCTTCAGGGGATCTTCCCAACCCAGGGATCGAACCTGAGTCTCCTGCATTGGCAGGTGGATTCTTTACCAGAGAGCGAGCCACCAGGAAAGTCCAGGATGTTCAATTAACTCCAGATCTGGAGCTCTTGGCTGATCTGTGGAGGCCACAGGATGCCAGGAGCTTCAGAGAGGAAGAGCAGGCTCCTGAGGACCCCCGAAGATGAAGCTTGCCAACGGGGGGGAGCCAGCATGGGCTCCTCCTCCTGGCTCACTGGTCAATGGCCCAGGCTGTGTGCTGCCATGGTGAGGGGAAGGGGTGGGCATGGAGTGGGAGCAGAGTTCCCTTGTGTTAGACACTCTCTCAACGGGGCTTGTAATGCCTTCTTGACATGGTGAAGCGTCAAAAAGTCATTCAAGTTTCCTGAGGTTCTGTGAGCCAGCCTGACCCCTGACCCACTCAGAGGAACCTTCTAGAACCCATGACTTTAACATGAAATGAAGGAATTGTCTCTCCTCCGATCGGAGAGTGGGCTGTGGCCAGGTGTATTTCCAAAAAGCAGCCGCAGCACCTCTCCTTGTACACGCTCTTCTAGAGCAGGGGTCCCTCTGTAGCCTGCCGACCAGCTGCCTGTTCTTGTGAAGTTTCCTTGGAACAGTCACGCTTCCAGGCTGCCTCATCGGCAGAGCGGAAGAGCGGAGGCACAGAGCGTGTGGCAGGCGAGCCTGAAATGTTCATTCTCAGTCCTTTAAGGGAAAGTTTCCTTGCCACCCCTCCACCCCCGTAAAGAAGCTGGGGGCGCAAAAGGTCACGTGGTTCCACTCGGCCCTATGCAAATAAATGCTTCTGGAACCACGCTGTACTCCAAGCTGAGGTTTTTCCAAAGGACAGTTGGAGGCTAATCCAGTTACTATAGTTATACTGTTAGCAGAGTAAATCAGTCCCATGAATAGCTTTGTTAGGGGCCTCTTGAACTTCTGTTCTGTGTCTTATTTGAGAAGCAGGCTGTTCTGATGGAGAGAAGAAACCAGTTAACTAACCCATCTGGTACCTACCCTGTACTCAGCAATAAAATAGTACACAACGTAGCCTGTTCGCCATGTAGTATGTAAAACAGGGATAGAGTCTAATTAATGACAACAGCCATTAATAAAATATCACTTTCTCATATTTTCATAGGTCTTTAGTATTTGGGCTTCCCCGACAGTTCAGTTGGTAAAGAATCTGCCTGCAACGCAGGAGACCCCGGTTCAGTTCCTAGGTTGGGAAGATCCACTGGAGAAGGGATAGGCTATCCACTCCAGTATTCTGGCCTGGAGAATTCCATGGACTGTATAGTCCATGGGGTTGCATCCCAGGAGACTCTGTTCCTGTCTGCCCGCTCTGGTGCTCTGAGATTTTCCAGCCCCATGGCACATTTTCCCTGCCCCAGAAGTCATGATGGCCAGTGGGCGTGGCAGTCACCAGAGAGGAGAGATCACTGTCTGTCTGTCTGGCCTAGAGTCTCTGCCCCACCTGTATCTCCAAACCCACCCCCAACCCCATCTCCTACCATCTTCCCCCCGCCAGGCTGCGGGTCAGCCCCTCCCCCGGAGACCCTTTCCCCTCCGCTCTCCGGGAAAGTCAGCTTGGGTTATCATGAGGTCCCTAGAGAAGTGAGCTTTTAAAATTTTATGTATTTAGAAATTTTTAACTGAAATGCACTTGACATACAGCATTGTATGAATTTAAGTTGTCAATGTTATTTTGATTCACGAATATGCTGCCATATGGTTGTCACGTAGGAATGATCAGGACCTCTATCGCATGATTATCATTTCTTTTTAGTAGCTGAAATAATTTGAGATGAGTTTTTTTTATTATTATTATTCCTTTAAATTTCTCAGCCCCTGCCTTTCCCAGGACCCACTCAGCCACAGGAAGTACAGGCCAAGGCAGCCCCATGTTGTCACCCAGCCATGGGGACTGGGGTGTCTCAGCTTCCTGATGGCCACCTGGGGATGGCCATCTGTGCCATGGGAACCAGGGTGTCTGGGCACAGGGCACAAGCCACCTGTGCTCGCTGCCTGGCGCTGCTGTGAGCTGGGCGTCTGAGTCCCAGCCAGGCCCCCTTCCCCCGCCTCTGCTGGGCTTCCTGCGTCCAGGTGATGGATGCAGCTTCCGGCCCGCTCTGAGTCTGCATTCAGCTCCCCCTGGGGCCCCACCCCAGTTGCTGGGCCATCCTAGCCCTTCCCAGCGACTCGTCTCCCTTCCCACGTCCTGCGGCTGGAGTGCAGATGTTTGGGATGCTACCCTCCCCCAACCAAGGACTAGGCTGAAACAAAGACAAGCAAAAAGCCGGTCACTAAGAATGAGGTCACAGACTTAAGAAGATGCCCTTCTTTCTGGGAGGACTCATAGGGTTTCCCCCCACAGGGCAGCTTTTAATTTAAATTACTTCCAACTCACAGCAAGACTTGGCCCTCAGCAAGGTCTGCACAGATAAAAGGCTGAACCGTCTCGGGAAGCCAAATGGACAGCGCAGAGCACCCGGAGGCATGGCTTCAGTGGTGCACACACTGATGCAAGGCGCCGATGGGCCGCCAGGCACTGTGGGCAGTTCCAAATGGACTGGCTGCTCTGGGGAGAAGCACACAGATTTATCTGAAAGGTGGTGGTCAGGGCACCCTTGGCAAAATAGCCACTTGATTTTATGGCTGATTTAGTAGCTGTTATAAGTTCCTTCAAGCATTCAGCAATTAACCTCTTCTTAGAACGTTCTGGAAAATGATGTATCTTTCAGGGTCTACTGAACAATCAGCTCAGCTCCACAGCACAGTCTCTGTGCTTCCCAGGAACAAATGAGACACCCCAACAGCTAGAAATGGCATCTGTGGAAACAGATTAGGTAGAACTCATTGATTTGTGCGAACCCTTTTAAGGATTTTTGTCTCGGGTATGAGTTTACGTGACTGTCTTTAAAGAAGGATTGTACTTGGTATTTTCGTTTCTAAAGGTGAAAGGGTGGACGCTAATGGGCTTGAATACCCCAGACCTTGGATCTGCAGAGATTTAAACTCTGGACACCTTGCTTTCCTCCTCCAGAAAGAGGACAGGGAATTAGCTACCTCTTAAAGATGCCATGAAAATCAAATGGACAGTCTGGGTGAAAGACCTTTGTAAAGTGCAGCATGTTAGGTAGAAGATTATGAAAACCAGCCTGTCATCTCCTAGCCCCCTGCTTCCTTTCACAGACACACTAGCTCCAAACGTGCAAACTCAGAGTTTCGCTGGGAAAATTCCAGATCAGACCTGAAGTGTTTTCAGTCTTAATCCAGCGCTCTGTTTACAGTCTCACCCCTAAACAGAGCTATGATGAGGCCTGGAATGCAGGGTCAGTCACAGATTTCACAGGCTTGGCCTCCGGTGCGTTGACATGTGTGTGTGTGTGCGCGCGCACGCCTGTGTCCTCCTGAATATCGGGTATAATCACTCACTGGGGTCACTCTGATTCATGACGCTGTAAAGCTGGGCACGCTCTGCAAGTGTGCCCCAGGATGTTCAGCCAAGGCCCCTGCAGGCCACAGCCGCCTGTGCAGTGTCTTTACTGTGGACGCGCGATGAACAGCTGTGGGGTGGGGGGCTGCTTGGAGGCTGTTCGCCTGGGCCTGGGTGTTCCTTCTAGGCCCAGTTTGTTGGATTCTTGCGTCTCTGTTGCATCTGGGGTTTCTATAACTTCACCTAGTTTCTTTCCCACGTGTGATCGTTATGGTTCCTGGCCCAGCACAAAGCTGCCCACTGTGGCATGTGAGCTGTCGCCCTGCAAACCTCCCCAGAGGCACACAGATTGCTTTTGGGCCACGCCGTGCAAGGTACCAGATCTCCATTCCCCTGACCAGGGATCGAACCTGGGCCCTCAGTAGTGAAAGCCCAAAATCCCAGGAAATTCCCAAACATGGGCCCTTTTAAAGCAGGACAGAATTCCCCAAGGAAAGAATCCCTGTCCCCAAGAAAATGTACTAGTTCTAGAGATAAGGGAGAAAAAAAATCCTAAAATTTTGCTTGGGATCCTGAATATAAAATTTCTCCTTAGTGTCTTCTCCTTCCCGTTAAGGAAGAGTGTTTGGGAAAAGATGGACTTGGGCAGGAGGAGGGGAAGGGTGACCGGATCATTTCCACCAGCTCAGTCTCTGGAGCTCCCGCACAGCTTCCAGTCAGCACCGCGGCCCGAACACTCAGGCTGGCGTCTTGGGTGGATGTTGAGAGGGCCCTGGCCTGGAGGGGTGGCTTCAGGCACAGCTGCAGACTCAACACTCCCTGCCCCTCCTTACCTCACCCTGGTGCTGGGAGTCTTGGTGGGCAGAGACCGAAGAGCTGGGCATTTGGTGATAGTTTCAGGAAAACTGCAACCGAGGGTGTGTTTAAGACTTTTTTTTAATCATCTTTTGCAATCAAAGGATTACAAATGGAAATCATTTCTTAAAAACGCATGAATCACTACTGCGGAGCTGTTAGCACTCTCCCTCTCACCTCCGAACAACGACCTTACGGACCATGGGCCGTCTCAGTCTCTGACGCAACTCTCACCCGCTTCCTCTCTCCCTGGACTGCTCTGGGCTGTCCTGAGCCCCCGTCCCAGCCCAGGCTGTGCCCGTGGGCCCTCACACCCTCCCGCTGGGCCCTCCGGAGTTCACGCTCCACCATCAGTGCCTCACCTTCTTCTCTGACCTTCCCTCAGCCCCTCGCCCTAACTCTGGAACTGGGTCCGCCTTGAGGGCCGCGTCTCCCCTTCAGCCCCACCAAGTGGAGCCGCTCTGTTCTCACCATTGCCCTCCCTGTCTCCCATCTCCACTTTCAAGCCATTTTCCATCCTTCCACGTGCCAATGTCCCAGCTCCCTTGAAGTTCATGCTTTCAAACCAGAGCACCCCAGCACATCTCTGGTCCTGTCATCTAACAATCCCCAGGTGATCTCCTCTGACTTGTGGAAGTTTCTAGCCCCTGGCTCCCTCTTTCTTTCTGGCTCTGTAATCACAGTTTCAGGACCTATCCAGAGGACTCACCCCACCCTTGGCATTGCCATTCTTTGACTCCTTCCTCTCCTTTGCACTTTTCCTCTGATGCATCCCCCCTGCCAGCCGTTCGCCCCCTTAGTCATCCTCCCGACCTTGACACCAGTGATGAAAACACCACCTTGGAAAACTTCCCGCTCTCTTCCTCAGATGGCCCGTCCTCGCCCAGCCCTGCTTCCCCGAGGAGACGTTCGGTTCCGAAGCCTATTTCCGTGTTCATCAGCGCCCTCAAGTCCCCGTGTCCCTCTTCCCCTCGAATTGCATCCTCTGAGCCATCATGACCCTCTCCGCCTGCCAGCCTCCGCCCACCGCCTGTCCCCTCTCTCCCCGCCTTGTGCTCACCCGGCTAAACCCCTGCTCAGGTCAAGTCCACCCACCACCCACGCCACCCCCCTGGCCGAGTAGCAGCCCACCACTGGAGCAGAACACACAGCTGTGCCACTGGTCTCACCCTCAGTTCCCGATGCCCACGAGTCTCGGGGGGCCTCCCTAGGACGGCCATGGCGGGCTCTGCCAGTCCTGAACACAGGCTTTCCTTTCCTGTCCTCAAACTGCCCGTGTCCCCTCCTCTGGCTTCACTCCCAGATGACGATCTTGTCTGGGATTTTACTGAGAAAATAGTCAGAAATTCTCTCCCATCATCCTAGTCCCTACTCTCAGTTCCCCTGCGTGCATTCCCAAACCCCCAGCTTTCCCTCTTGCTGAATGAAGTATCTTTGCTCCAGTCGGGAGCCAGCACCTCCCTCTAGCCTTCTCCAAACTCTGGGCCCAGGGTGGGGCAGGAGAGGGTGTATCCAGGGCCTCCAGGAGTGTACCCCCACATCTCCAGCCCTCGAGGCCCCGCTTGTTTCATTCCAGGCCTGGCCTGTCTCTAGGTCCTTCAAAGCCATCCCTCAACCTCTTTCCATACCTTTTCCCCAGACAAGCTCCCACCTCCTCTCTAACATGCCACCACAATTACGATTAAGTCATCAGGTCGTTCTTCGTTGTATGTCTACCCGCCATACGGGAACTAAGCTCCCCGAGAGCAGGGGCAGACCTAGCACCTTCACTGCTCTAACACCTCTCTGTGCCTCAGTTTGCCTATCTGTAGAATGGGGATAATAATGCACCCAATAAACATGGGGTTTTATACTAGTCTCCCCATCATCCAGTAATTTCTCAGCCCATAGGAGGTTCTTCATCAGTAACTGTGGAAGAAGGCAGGAATAATTCCAGGACTGATGTATGGATGAAGATTCAGCAGGGTTGGGGGCTTTTCTAAACTGTGGAAGGTGGCTGTGAAATGCTGAAGGTGGGGACTCCAGGAGGCCCCGCGGCAGCTCATGGCCACCAGCACTCAGGGTCAACTCTCGGGCCCCATTCCCTCCTCCTCGCATATTTGCAAACACAACCACCAGATCCTGAGGTGTGGGCTTTGGTCAGGCCTCCCTGCTGGCTCAGAGGGTGAAGAACCTGCCTGCCACGCGGGAGGCCCAGGTTCGATCCCTGGGTTGGGAAGAGCTCCGGGCTCAATCCCTTCCTCTGGAGAAGGGCAAGAGACTTTGGTTTGGCTGCATGGGATGGTCTCAGAGTCCCCAGGCCTTTGCCACGAGGAGCTAAGAGGTATGATCTGTGCACAGAACCCAGAAGCAGAAGCAGGGGGGTCCTGGAGGCAGCTGCTTGGTCTCCGGGGGTGGCTCCCTGCTCAGCCTGGCAGCCTGGGCTGCAGGGCTTAACCACGGACACGGCCGGCAGAGCCCGCCGCTGCGTCTGGAAGAGCTGTTGGTTTTTACGGCTTCCCCTCACCCATTGCTTCTCTCCCAGCCTCCCTCCCACCCTCTTCACAACCCCTGCAACTTTCCTGAGGTCCCCCTTAGGCTTCGGCCGTCTAAGTTGGGTTTCACCCTGAAGGTGCGGTGGCTTTGCCTATCTCCCTCTTAGCAAGCATGGCCCAAACCACGACGGCTGCGGAGCTGGGAAAGGGGGACAGCCCCGAGCTCCTAGCGCCCCGCGGCCGCTCGCTCTGTACACCAGCCTCGCCTCCGCACAGCCCTGCTTCACACCATCAGTCTTGGCCCCTTTCCTCAGTCCCCCGAGGGAGACTCGCGCCCCTGTGTGTCTTTTAGCAAAACATGTTGCAAAGAGAAATCTCTTTAAATATTTATTTTGAAATAGAAATTGGTAGAGACACCTAGGCTCCTTCTAAGCCTCTGTATTTTCCTGAAAGGGCATTCCTGGGTCAAGAGGATAGCATCTTTTTGTTGGGAGCAACTCTTGAGTAACTTGATTTCCAGTCGCAGAAATATGTTTGTTTTGGTCAGAAAATCAGTGCTGGCTTTTTAACAGGACATCGAAAATCCATGTTGACAGCAGCAGCTCCTGCCTGCCTTGTACCCCTGTGGGTACCCTGGCTGTTATTTGTCCAAGCCTGGCTGGGTTTAAGACATTGCTGTTGGGCATTCCGTTCTGTGATGGACGGAAGGCACAGTGAGGCGAAGCAGAGCGGGCACGTGGGGCCTTGCCCACTCCTTAGCTGTGCGATCTCAGGGAGCCACTGCCCCTCTCTGAGCCTCAGTGTTCTCAGCTATACAATGGGGAGAATCCTGCCTTACTCACACCGTATGGTGGAGAATTACTCTGAGGTCAGTTATGTGAGCTCTGACATGGTAGGCAGTCTGTGGTGGGGTGGCAGCAGGAGATCCTGGAAAGGTGCCCCATGTGCAGGTTCCAGCTGGGGGCAGAGAGAGCTTGAGGGGGGCTGCATGCCACCCAGGGCTCCAGACTCCTCCCTGCACAACCAGGCCCCTCCTGCTGGGGCCTCCGAAGAGGTTCACTTACTAGAGACTTTACAAGGATAAGAACAGGTCTGGTGAGGGATGCCTGCACCCATAAGGTGGAACAGAAGCTGTATCCAGTTTATTCTGGTAACTCAAAACTGAGTCAGCTAGAAACTGTGATGAACTAGGTGGGTGGTGGGGTGCACCCACCAGGGTTCTTTCCCCCTTCTTCAGCAAAAGAGGCTGTCAAGTCACAGCTGAGCAAGTCTTCAGGTCCACTCTTTGCTATGAGATGTAAACCACTGATTGTACTTCAGCCACCAGCCATGGCCAGCATCAGCACCAGCACCTCCACCAGGACTCACTTCTACACACCACCAGGGCAGCGGCCACCCACTTGGTGGTAACCCACTCACCCCCTGTGGTGGTAACACGCCTCCCCCACTTTTGTCATCTCACATGCTCTCATACCATCACCTCCACCACCACCACCTCCACCACCATCACCTCCTCCACCACCGTCACCTCCACCACCATCACCTGCACCACCACCATCACCTCCTCCACCACCATCACCTCCTCCACCACAATCACCTCCTCCACCACCATCACCTCCGCCACCATCATCTCCACCACCACCATCAATTCCATCACCACCACCACCACCACCACCATCACCTCCTCCACCACCATCACCACCACAACTATCACCTCCTCCACCGCCATCACCTCCACCACCACCATCACATCTACCACCATCACCTGCACCACCATCACCTCCACCACCATCATCACCTCCACCACCATCACCTCCACCACCATTGCCTCCACCACCACCATCACCTCCACCACCACCATCGCCTCCACCACCACCATCACCTCCACCACCACCATCGCCTCCACCACCATCACCTCCACCACCATCGCCTCCACCACCACCATCACCTCCACCACCATAGCCTCCACCACCACCATCACCTCCACCACCATCACCTCCACCACCATCGCCTCCACCACCACCATCACCTCCACCACCATCGCCTCCACCACCACCATCACCTCCACCATCATCACCTCCACCACCATCACCTCCACCACCATCGCCTCCACCACCACTATCACCTCCACCACCATCGCCTCCACCACCACCATCACCTCCACCACCATCGCCTCCACCACCACCATCACCTCCACCATCATCACCTCCACCACCATCACCTCCACCACCATCACCTGCACCATCATCACCTCCACCACCATCATCACCTCCACCACCATCACCTCCAACAGCACCATCACCTCCATCACCATCACCTCCACCACCACCACCCCCAACTCCACCATTATCACCATTCTACCTGCAGCACTGAATCACCATCATGCCTTCCATCTCCCCCACTTCCACCACCATCACCACCTCCCTACACAGCTCATCACCATCATCACCACCAGCTCCACCATCACACCACCCTCACCATGAATATTACCACCATCATCAACACCCACCCCCCACCACTACTATTAACATCAATGTCCTCACTAAGAACATCAGAGTTCCCACCTCCTTTGCACAAACCATCACCACAACTGTTTCCAGTCTGCTATCACCAGTGTCATGCCCCATAAACTCAGACCTTTCAGTTTGAAAAACAGGATATTGGTCTAGACCCATTGGCCCCAAACCTTAAAATAAAGCTGAGAGAGGATTAGTAGACTGGCTTTGACCCTAAAGGGGAGAAAGGAAAGGGGGTGGCAGTTTTGCCTTTTTGAGGCCCGGGACCTAAAGATCTACTCACACCTGGTGATGAGCAGCACATATATTTGGAAAGAAAACAGTAGCTGGCCTTTGGGGTCCAGACTCTAGGATCTGGGAGTTCTTCTGAAAAAAAGAGTGATCAAGACTATCCCCAAGAAAAAGAAATGCAAAAAGGGAAAATGGCTGTCTGAGGAGGCCTTACAAATAGCTAAGAAAAGAAAAGAAAAGAAAAGAAGCTAAAGGCAAAGGAGAAAAGGGAAGATATACCCATTTGAATACAGAGTTCCAAAGAATAGCAAGGAGAGATAAGAAAGCCTTCCTCAGTGATCAATGCAAAGAAATAGAGGGAAAAAATAAAATGGGAAATACTGGAGATCTCTTCAAGAAAATTAGAAATACCAAGGAAACATTTCTTGCAAAGATGGGCACAATAAAGGACAGAAACGATATGGACCTAACAGAAGCAGTGGCAAGAATACACAGGTGGCTAGAAGAGGTGGCAAGAATACACAGAATAACTATACAAAAAAGATCTTAAATACCAGATAACCACGATGGTGTGATCACTCACCTAGAGCCAGACATCCTGGAATGCGAAGTCAAGTGGGCCTTAGGAAGCATCACTATGAACAAAGCTAGTGGAAGTGATGCAATTCCAGCTGAGCTAGTTCAAATACTAAAAGACGATGTTATTAAAATTCTGCACTCAGTATGCCAGCAAATTTGGAAATCTCAGCAGTGGCCAAAGGTCAGTTTTCATTTCAATCCCCAAAAAAGGCAATGCCAAAGAATGTTCAGACTCCTTCACAATTACACTCATCTCACATGTTAGCAAAGTAATGCTCAAAATTCTCCAAGCTAGGCTTCAACAGTACTTGAACCAACTAAAGAGGCTCTGTTTAAAACATATTAAGGTATACAGGTCAAGAGGGAGTAATTATGAACTCTGTAGTGTAGTATACATTGTGATTTTTCCTTTGGTTTTAACATTCTCAAGCTTAGCAAGAATCTCTGTTAGGTTTAAGTAAATTTTATGGGCAATATGCCTATGTGTACTATTAATATGATTAAAAATTTTTTATTTTGTGATGAAAAGCCCTGAAAAGCTTTTGAAGAAAAACACAAATAAATGAGAGAAATAATAGATAAGATAATAATGATAAGGTCCCTAACCAGCCCACACAGGAAAATAAAGGGAAAATATTCTAATGTATCCCATTCTGGTTCTCCTCAGAGAGCTGAGATAAAGTGTGAGTGTGTCTAAATGTAGGGGCACAATATGTGTGGGGATGTGAGTCACATAGTGTGAATGTGTGTGTGTGAATGTGGGTGTGAGCGTGTGGTCATGAATGTAAGTGTGTGCTTGTGAATGTGGCTGTGCACATGGCAATATGTGTGTGGGCACTGACTGTACGCAAATATGACTGCATGTGTGTAAGAGCTGTGCATTTCAGAGCTCACTGTATGAGTGAACACGAGTGTGTATGTTGTTCAGTCCCTAAGTCCTGTCTGACTCTGCGATCCCATGGACAGCAGCACACCAGGCCTCCCTGTCCTTCACTATCTCCCTGAGTTTGCTCAAACTCATGTCCGTTGAGTCGGTGATGTCATCCAACCATCTCATCCTCTGTCATCCCCTTCTCCTGCCCTCAATCTTTCCCAGCATCAGGGTCTTTTCCATTGTGTCAGCTCTTTGCATCAGGTGGCCAAAAGACTGGAGTTTCAGCTTCAGCATCAGTCCTTCCAATAAATATTCAGAGTTGATTTCCTTTAGGATTGACTGGTTTGACCTCCTTTCAGTCCATGAGACCCTCAAGAGTCTTCTCCAGCATCACAATTCAAAAGTATCAATTCCTCAGTACTCAGCCTTCTTTATGTCCAACTCTTACATCCATACTTGACTACTGGAAAAACCATAGCTTTGACTATTTGGACCTTGGTGGGCAAAGTGATGTCCCCGCTTTTTAATATGCGGTCTTAGGTTTGTCGTGGCTTTCCTTCCAAGGAGCAAGCATCTTTAAATTTCATGGCTGCAGTCCCTGTCTGCAGTGATTTTGGAGTCCAAGAAAATAAAATCTGTCACTGCTTCTACTTTTTCCCCTTCTATTTGTTATAAAGTGATGAGAGTTTGTTTGCAAGTGCAAATGTGAGTATGGATGTGATTGTGTGAGTACAAGTTCTGTGTGAAATGAGTGTGCATATAAGTGGTGTGAGTGTGAATGTCATCGTGCATGAATGACAGTGTGAGTGAGGGTGTGCATTTACTATGCAAGAGGATCTAAAGATGCACCTTCACAGGATCCTGACTTGGAGAGCCCACGGTTTCTGAGCACAGACGCGGCTCTTCCCACCCCAGGGAGGCCTGATGGGAACTGGAAACAGGGAGGGGGCCCAACTGTCCCCCGGGCCCACCACAGAGTGCACTGATGCCATGGTCCTGGCATGGCTCTCATCACATGTAGCCATCCTGAGGCTGTGGACCAGGTCTAGCTTATACAACTACAGCCTCATAAGAGTAAAGACTGTCTATACCACACAAAGCTGGAACTACCCCCCAGATCCAGATACAGTACATTCCTAGCATGACCCTCCCCTTTTACTCTCAAAAATCTCCAGCTGGGGTGATGAACCCTTTGGTTCCCCTAGGAAAGTCTCATCAGGCTTTATCCTCAGCCCCCAGGAAGGAGGGTGGATTCTATTGTCCATTAACATGACAGCATCTTCTGGCTTCTGAGGAATATTTTATACATGACAGAGAGTCAAAGTAAATGTATTGCAGATGTTTGAGAACCAGGGAGGGTATGATGACATCAGCTTGATTTGACAGGCTCTAAGGATGTGTGGCTGCTAAAAGGCGGAAATTATTAGAACAAGCACCTTCATGGAAACTAGCATTAATCCAGTGTCTGAACTTCCCTTTACCCCATCACCACCACACTGGCCTTCCCCTGCCAGACTTGGCTTCCATTAAAGGAATGAGTCATCCCCATTGGGAACCATATGGAAACTGTGGGGAAGAGTATGGAATTCGGAGTCTGCCTGGCTTGGCCTTGCAACTTGACTATACTATCAGCCAGCTCTGTGTCTTTGGGCAAGTTAGTTAACTTCTCTGAGCCTCAGTTTTCTTATCTGTGAGATGACTAGTAATCTGCTAGGCAGTGTTGGGGTCAGGCTTAGATTTAATGAATACAAGATATCTGGCACGTAGGCATCAAATATCTAACTGCTGTTTAAGTCAGATTTAGGAATCAGAATAAAAGCAAAGTGGCCGAATAACTGTGACAAAAGTGGGTGCAACACTATTTCCAGTCCCGATCATCCATCTAGAGATTTCCACTCTTCATGAAGATACACAGTCCATCTGCCCTCCCTTTGCACCTGGGTGGACTCTGTGACTGCCTCAATGAGTAAAATGGAACAGAAGGAATAGTATGTGACTTCCAAGGATAAGTGAAAAAAAGCTCTCTCTCTCAAGATGTTCCCCTGGGAACACACCCACCATGCTGTGAGGATGTTGGTCCATCCAACCCCAAAATCACCCACAGAGAGAAACTGCATGGAGAGACCCTTTGGAGCAGGAGCTGAAGCCCCCAGCTAACAGCCACGATCATCCAACAGACTTATGAGTGAATGAGCTTTTAGATGACTTCAACCCTCATCTTAGAAGGAAAGCTATGACAAACCTAGACAGCCTATTAAAAAGCAGAGACATTACTTTGCTGACAAAGATCTGGATAGTCACACTCCTGGTTTTTTCAGTAGTCATGTACGAATGTGAGAGTTGGACTGTAAAGAAGGTTGAGCGCCGAAGAATTGTTGCTTTTGAACTGTGGTGCTGTAGAAGACACTTGAGAGTCCCTTGGACTGCAAGGAGATCAAACCTAAAGGAAATAAACCCTGAGTGTTCATTAGATGGACTGTTACTGAAGCTGAAGCTCCAATACTTGGGCCACCTGATGCAAAGAGCCAACTCACTGGACAAGACCCTGATGCTGGGAAAGATTGAAGGCGGGAGGAGAAGGGGACGACAGAGGATGAGATGGTTATATAGTATAATTGACTCAATGGACATGAGTTTGAGAGATAGTGAAGTACAGTGAAGTGAAGGACAGGGAAGCCTGGAGTGCTGTAGTCCATGGGGTTCACAAAGAGTTGGACATGACTTAGTGACTGAACAGCAACAAATCCTCAGTTCCTAAGACTTCCAACTGAGGCCCTAGAAACTGAAAGACAAATTCAAACCAACTCTGCTGTGCCCTGATTGAATTCCTGGCCCAGGAATTGGTGAGTATAATCAATGACTATTTAAGCTTCTAAGTTTGGGGATAATTTGTTATACAACCATAGTAACTGGGACTCAGTGTAGTCAGGGTTTTGTGGATGGAGCTGACATTAGTCACATATCTGCATCAGGCAGAATGAATGTGAGCACAGTTCTTCACTTGGGTCCATCCCACCTCAAAGGTAAAGAGTCTGTTACACGCATTTGTCACATTGCTTGTGACTGGAGCCTGATACTCCTGTTCCCACTGACAAAATCGATTCCATTTCTCAAACACAAAGTGGTCTCCTATATCCAAATTCCTAGAGCTCTGTCTATGGGAAATGGAGCCAGAAAATGAGGCAACTCTTTTGTAACCAAAGATGCCCAAAGTTATGTACGCAAATTGGCCGCCATCTTCTCCAAGCAACAGTTGTGTAAATCTAATCCTATTTCTTTGTTTTCTGTCCTCAAAGATGGAAACTTCACCCAGGGCCACGAACACATCTGGGGAAGGATAAAGACTAGCAAGGCCTTAAGTAACAGCCAAGGGCCCTCAGAAAAATCCAACGGCAGCAGGGGCAGCATTCCAGGCTGGCCCAAACCAAGAGAAATGGGTTCAAGGGCAGAGAGTGTTCATAGAGCTCTACCATAGCCTCGAACCTGGAACGGGTCATGGCAAAGAAGTTAGCATAACAGAGCTGTGAGAGCATGAGCTTTGGGTCAAAGAAACCTGGCTCAAATCTGGTTTCTCCACATCCTGGCAGCGTGACCTGGTAAGTTCTTCTTTCACCCCCTCGATTTCCGTCACCTGTAAATATAGTACTCACCTGATACAGAGGTGGCTGGTGGCCTACCAAAGATACTCATCTTGCGCATCTTCACTTACAGCAGGGACACAGCTGCTTAGCATCTGAGTTGGACCATGGGAACTGAAAGACCAATGACCCGTGCAAGCAGAGGGCAGACGTGTCCCAACCAAGCCAAGGTGGTGAGTGTACAATGTGCCCTGCCCACCTGGCGTCCCCTTTCATGGTGACCTTGGAGGCCCCAAGTTGAAGATGGGGACTTCACAGGACAGAGTGAGGCTGGATCCCTGTGTCACCACTTGGAGGGAGCCACTTAACAAGGGACATGCACCGTGGGCTTTGTGTGCGTGAGAGATAAACCTTTGCTAGGTGATGACAGTGAAAACAGGCTGTTACAGCAGGGAGCCCATCCGGACTCAAACATTGTTTTAGAGAATTGGGACATACAAAATTACAGATTCTATAAAGAGCTATTTACCATTTGTCTTTCCCATTTGACCCATGGAGCATGAGGGCAAGGACAGGGCCCTAATGACCCAGAGTGTCCAGTGTATACCAGTTCAGTTCAGTCGCTCAGTCGTGTCCGACTCTGTGAAACCGCAGCACACCAGGCCTCCCTGTCCATCACCAACTTCTGGAGTCCACCCAAACCCATGTCCATCGAGTTGATGATGCCATCCAACCATCTCATCCTCTGTTGTCCTCTTCTCCTCCTGCCCTCAATCTTTCCCAGCATCAGGGTCTTTTCCAATGAGTCAGCTCTTCGCATCAGGTGGCCAAAATATTGGAGTTTCAGCTTCAACATCAGTCCTTCCAATGAACACCCAGGACTGGTCTCCTTTAGAATGGACTGGTTGGATCTCCTTGCAGTCCAGGGACTCTCAAGAGTCTTCTGCAGCACCACAGTTCAAAAGCACCAATTCTTCAGCGCTCAGCTTTCTTTATAGTCCAACTCTCAGATCCATACATGGCCACTGGAAAAACCATAGCCTTGACTAGATGGACTTTTGTTGGCAAAGTAATGTCTCTGCTTTTGAATATACTATCTAAGTTGGTCATAACTTTCCTTCCAAGGAGCAAGCGTCTTTTAATTTCATGGCTGCAGTCACCATCTGCAGTGATTTTGGAGCCCAGAAAAATAAAGTCAGCCGCTGTTTCCACTGTTTCCCCATCTATCTGCCATGAAGTGATGGGACCTGATGCCATGATCTTAGTTTTCTGAATGTTGAGCTTTAAGTCAACTTTTTCACTCTCCTCTTTCACTTTCATCAAGAGGCTTTTAGTTCCTCTTCACTTTCTGCCATAAGGGTGGTGTCATCTACATATCTGAGGTTATTGATATTTCTCCCGGCAATCTTGATTCCAGCTTATGCTTCATCCAGCCCAGTGTTTCTAATGATGTACTCTGCATATAAGTTAAATAAGCAGGGTGACAATATACAGCCTTGATGAACTCCTTTTCCTATTTGGAACCAGTGTTGTTCCGTGTCCAGTTCTAACTGTTGCTTCCTGACCTGCATACAGGTTTCTCAAAAGGCAGGTCAGGTGGTCTGATATGCCCATGTCTTTCTGAATTTTCCACAAGCAGTGAGTAAATTTGAACTGGTTATCTGCAGCTTGATTAAGAGAGGAGAGTTAGATTACAGACTCTTTAGCAATAGAAGAAGCAAAACGTTGATGTTAAAGAGAATATTAGGGACTTCCCTGGGCTTCCCTGGTAGCTCAGCTGGTAAAGAATTCACCTGCAATGCGGGAGACACTAGTTCAATTCCAAGGTTGGGAAGATCCCCTGGAGAAGGGAAAGGCTACCCACTCCAGTATTCTTGGGCTTCCCTGGTGGCTCAGATGGTAAAGAATCTGCCTGGTTTCTATCACTGCCCTGGAGGAGGGCATGGCAACCCACTCCAGTATTCCTGCCTGGAGAACCCCCAAGGACAGAGCAGCCTGGTGGGCCACAGTCCATGGGGTCTCAAAGAGTCAGACACGACTGAGCGACCAAGTACATAAACCCTGGTGGCCCAGTGGTTAGGACTTCACTTGCTGATGCATGGGACACGGATTCAGTCCCAGGTCCAAGAAATTCCCACAGGCTGCCGAGCGACTAAGCCCGGAGCCACAGCTCCTGAGCCTGCACACTCCCGAGCCCGAGGACCGCAGTGAGAAGCCTGTGCTCTGCAACTAGAGAAAGAAGACCCAGCAAAAACAAACAAAAACTTTAAAGAATATTACATCAGTACTTCATTACCAAACATTTTAACACTTTTCAAAAGTACCAAAAATGAACAAACAAAAATCCCACCAAGCAATAAAGTCATAATTTGCCAAATTGGAACTTTGTGCCAAAAGGGATCTAAGAAATGCATTTTCTCACTAGTAAATTTTGGAAACTAAAGTGTACTGTCAGATATTTTTTTAAGTTCCACAAATCTTTTACAACTTAATTAAATGGTTAACTTAAGCACTAGTTCATGTTTCTAGCAGAAGAAGCTGAGGATCTAAGTGAGGAAATAGTTGTGTAAATGCAAACTCGGTAGCAAGATTTGTACCTGGAAATAATACCTTATCGGTAACATCTGAGCTTTCTCTTTGAATTATCCACGTGAACAAACATGAGTTGTTTTTATATAGCACATTTCTATCACTTCCTCTGTGTTCTCTCACCAACTCTAAGAGTTAGGGCACAGTTTATTGTCATCATATCGCAGATGCAAAGTCTGTGAAATAAAGAGAGTTGTAATCTGGCCAGCATCTCAAAGCTCATGGGAGATTCGGAAGCCATGTTGCCTGACTCTTGGCACAGGACTTCTTCTTCACTATACCTCCCCGGTTGATAAATGTTCAGTGCGGGTGACAACCCAGCAAATACTAAATCAAAGAAACTGTTTTTGAGCCCAGTCTGGGTAAGGTCTCGGGCATGGGATAAAAAGTCTCAGTCTTATGGGATAAAGAATAAACTAAGACACAATCCCATTGTGTCCCAACAACAAAGCCATTGTTATTGTTCAGTAGCTCAGTCGTGTCCAACTCTGCGACCCCAGGGACTGCAGCATGCCAGGCCTCGCTGTCTTTCACCATCTCCCAGAGCTTACTCAAACTCATGTCCATTGAGTCAGAGATGCCATCCAACTATCTCATCCTGTGTTGTCCCCTTCTCTTCCTGCCCTCAATCTTTCCCAGCATCAGGGTCTTTTCCAATGAGTTGGCTTTTTACCTCAGGTGGCCAAAGGATTGGAGTTTCAGCTTCAGCATCACTCCTTCCAATGAATATTCAGGACTGATTTCCTTTAGGATGGATTGGTTGGATCTCCTTGCAGTCCAAGGGACTATCAATAGTCTTCTCCAACACTACAGTTCGAAAGCATCATTTCTTCAGCACTCAGCTTTCTTTATGCTCCAACTCTCACATCCATACATGACTACTGGAGAAACCACAGCTTTGAGTAGATGGACCTTTGTCGGCAAAGTAATGTCTCTGATTTGTAATATGCTGTCTAGGTTTGTCATAGCTTTTCTTCCAAAGAGCAAGCATTTATTAATTTCATGGCTGCAGTCACCATCTGTAGTCATTTTGGAGCCCAAGAAAATAAAGTCTGTCATTGTTTCCATTGTTTCCCCATCTTTTTGGCATGAAGTGATGGGACCTGATGCCATGATCTTAGCTTTCTGAATGTTGAGTTTTAAGCCAGTTTTTTCACTCTCCTCTTTCACCTTCATCAAGAAGCTCTTTAGTTCCTCTTTGGTTTCAGCCATAAGGGTTGTGTCATCTGCTTATCTGAGGCTATTGATATTTCTCCATGCAATCTTGATTCCAGCTTGTGATTCATCCAGCCCAGTGTTTCTCATGATGTACTCTGCATATAAGTTAAATAGGCAGGGTGACAATATACAGCCTTGATGGACTCCTTTCCCAATTTGGAACCAGTCTGTTGTTCCATGTCCAGTTCTAACTGTTGTTTCTGACCTGCATACGGATTTCTAATGAGGCAGGTCAGGTGGTCTGGTATTCCCATATCTTGAAGAATTTTCCACAGTTTGTTGTGAGCCACACAGTCAAAGGCTTTAGCATAGTCAGTGAAGCAAAAGTAGATGTTTTACTGTAATGCTTTTGCTTTTTCTATGATCCAACGGATGTTGGCAGTTTGATCTCTGATTCTTCTGCCTTTTCTAAATCCAGCTGGAACATCTGGAAGTTCTTGGTTCATGTACTGTTGAAATCTAGCATCAAGAATTTTGAGCATTACTTTGCTAGCATGTGAAATAAGTGCAATTGTTCAGTAATTTGAACATTCATTGGCATTGCCTTTCTTTGGGATTGAAACAAAAACTGACCTCTTCCAGTCCTGTGGCCACTGCTGAGTTTTAGAAATGTGCAGCATGTTGAGTGCAGCACTTTCACAGCATCATCTTTCAGGATTTGAAATAGTTCAGTTGAATTCCATCACCTCCACTAGTTCTGTTCATAGGATGCTTCCTAGGGCCACTTGACTTCACACTCCAAGATATCTGGCTCTAGGTGAGTGATCACACCATGGTGGTTATCCGAGTCATTAAGATCATTTTTGTATGGTTTCTCTGTGTATTCTTGCCACCTCTTCTTAATATCTTAGGCTTCTGTTAGGTCCATGCCATTTCTGTCCTTAATTGTGCCCATCTTTACATGTTCCCTTGGTATCTCTAATTTTCTTGAAGAGATCTCTAGTCTTTCCCATTCTATTGTTTTCCTATATTTCTTTGCATTGATGACTTAGGAAGACTTTCTTATCTCTCCTTTCTATTCTTTGGAATTCTGCATTCAGATGTGTATATCTTTCCTTTTCTCCTTTGCCTTTCACTTCTCTTCTTTCCTCAGCTATTTGTAAAAATTCCTCAGACAACCATTTTGCCTTTTTGCATTTCTTTTTCTCGGGGATGGTTTTGATCACTTCCTCCTGTACAACGTCATGAACCTCTGTCTATAGTTTTCAGGGACTTTCTCTAGCAGATCTAATCCCTTGAATCTATTTGTCACTTCCACTGTATAATTTCAGGGATTTGATTTAGGTCTTACCTGAATGGCCTAGTCGCCACTAGTGATAAAATAATATAAATCGATGAACAGTTAAAAAATAAAGAAAACTTTGGCATGACAATTCCTCTTACTAACAGAGGAGACAAGGTAAAACAACATGGGACTAAGGGACAGATAAGCAGGAGGTTCAAGAAGTGTGGTGGCCACTCAGAGGAGGGAAAGAGTTCAGAGCCTAGAACACCAGAAAGATGGGGTGCAGGGGTTCTCATTTCAGAAAGGGGTACGATTATGGAATCAAGTGTCTGATCTGCTCAGCAACCCTCCCTTGTTCTCCAGAAGGCATTTCTCCCTTTCTCTAGGGGATTGCTTCCTCCTTTACTGCAGTCATCTGAGATGGACTCGAGAGGAGGCTGCCAGTGACAGCATCCCACACCTTGGCCACTGGCGTGGGTGTGGGACCTAGTCTTAGCTGATTAGAATTCTTAAAAACAAAACAAAACAAAACTGAAACTAAGGGAAGGAATCTGATGATCCAGCGGATGTTGGCAATTTGATCTCTGGTTCCTCTGCCTTTTCTAAAACCAGCTTGAACATCTGGAAGTTCACGGTTCACGTATTGCTGAAGCCTGGCTTGGAATATTTTGAGCATGACTTTACTAGCGTGTGAGATGAGTGCAATTGTGCAGTAGTTTGAGCATTCTTTGGCATTGCCTTTCTTTGGGATTGGAATGAAAACTGACTTTTTCCAGTCCTGTGGCCACTGCTGAGTTTTTCAAATTTGCTGACATATTGAGTGTAGCACTTTTACACATCATCTTTAGGATTTGAAATAGCTCAACTGAAATTCCATCACCTCCACTAGCTTTGTTTGTAGTAATGCTTCCTAAGATGCTTACTCCTTGGAAGGAAAATTATGACCAACCTAGACAGCATATTAAAAAGCAGAGACATTACTTTGCCAACAAACATCCATCTCATCAAGGCTATGGTTTTTCCAGTGGTCATGTATGGATGTGAGAGTTGGACTATAAAGCAAGGTGAGCGCCGAAGAATTGATGCTTTTGAACTGTGGTGTTGGAGAAGACTCTTGAGAGTCCCTTGGACTGCAAGGAGATCCAACCAGTCCATCCTAAAGGAGATAAGTCTTGAATATTCATTGGAAGGACTGATGTTGAAGCTGAAACTCCAATACTTTGGCCACCTGATGTGAAGAGCTGACTCGTTGGAAAAGACCCTGATGCTGGGAAAGATTGAAGGCAGGAGGAGAAGGGGACGACAGAGGATGAGATGGTTGGATGGCATTGCCGACTCAATGGACATGAGTTTGGGTAAACTCTGGGAGTTGGTGATGCACAGGGAGGCTTGGCATGCTGCGGTTCATGGGGTTGCAAAGAGTCAGACACGACTGAGCAACTGAACTGAACTGAACTGAAGGGAAGGAACCAGCCACGCTTGCATGAAATGTGAGAAGGAGCTGCTGTACCCATGGATCCTGCTCTGTGGAGGAGACCAGGCTGAAGAAAGGCAGCTGGGAACAGAGATTGGGGCGGGAGGGTGTGGGCCTTCGGAACATGGTTCCAGCTGTCTCCCCGAAGCTCAGCAGACCCCTTTCTTCCCTGTAGTTTATGATGCACAGAGTTAGTCATTTCTTCCTTAACCCAGCAATGATCACATAGAGCTCATATCCTTTGCAAGCGTGGTCTTGACTATAGGAACAGGTGGAAGGAAAGAGAGAGCTGCCCACTCTCAGAAGCTACAAACAAGATGTTCAGGAAGTGAGAGGGACAAAACCTCTCTGGAGACAGTGAAGGAAGCTGTGTTTCTCGAGTTGGGCATCAGATAAAAAACAAGGGGGACACCAAGCTCTGAGCAGCTTGAATTGGAGACGATGGTAGGACGTATCCATGGAGACCCTGAGCTGACAACCGGGATGTGGAGGTGGGTCTCCAGAGAGAAATGCCTGATGCAACTATGTACGTTCAGTCTGATATACACTCAGTCAAAAAGACTTCAGTGAGAGGGTTTTTCTATGGTTTAAAGCAGTTCATGAATTTAAGAGAATATTATTAATTTGGTGGCACCATCTGCATGGAGGTAACAGTTGAAGTCGTGGATGTAGAAAATTCTCCAGGGAAAGAAGAGAATCTTGGAGAAACACTCCTCGTTAATCAAAAACAATAAGAGCATCGAGAAATTAAGAGGAAACAGATCACAAAAAGGAGGTCAGTACAGAGTCTGAAGAGGGAGAGGTTGAGCGGTGGTGACAAGAACAAGGAAGCCGGTGAGAGGCTGGTAAGAAAGCCTGTGAAGCTTGGATTTGAGGGGAAGGAAGTTTCTGGTGAATGAACTTGGACATGGCAAGGTGCCAGCTGAAGGATGCAGAGAAGTTCCGGGTAACGTGATGTGTTCTGTTGGCGGCCCTGATATTCCTTGAGCTTTCCAGGGGGCTCCTGTGACTTTTCAGAAGGGAATCCACATCCTGGGCCTGAGGAACTGCTTTCCCAGGACCACAGAAGGCCGCTATGCTCCAGAGCTGAGCCAGAAATAGCAGAGAACAGATACCTGCCAGGAGCAGCCATGTCCGACTCTGTGCGAGTCCATGGACCATAGCCTGCCAGGCCCCTCTGTCCATAGGATTCTCCAGGCAAGAAGTGGGTGGCCATCCCTCCTCCAGGGGATCTTCCTGACCCAAGGATCGAACCTGGGTGTCCTGCATTGCAGGTGGGTTCTTCACCATCTGAGCCACCTGGCTGGTGTATAAACACCCCATCTCGCTTGCCTTGCCCTGCGGGTGGGGCAGTTCCGAATAGATCCCGCACAATTTCTCAGAGCTTCCCCCCAAGACTACACTCCAGGCGCCCACCATAGCCACTGTTAACAGCACACTCTTTTATCAGCTGCATCCCTTTCCTTATCTACTTTCCTGGCTTCCTATCAATGCATTCCCTGCACTTCCTAAGTCTAACGCTTGTACTTCAATCCCTGTCTCAGTGTCTGCTTCTGAGGGCAACCAAGCTGAGACAAGTGATTATGTAATTCACAGCCCAAACTAGGACACTGGCAAGCGTGAAAAAAGCGGGGGAAGTTGTTAACAGTTATGCCCCCCCGCCACCCCGAGTTATATGCCTCTCCTTTGAGAAGCTGGACTGGGGCCAGTGAGGGTATGCAAATTTCAAATACCATTTCCATATACTAACCAAGAGTGCAGTTGTTAAAGAATCCACCTGCAGTACAGGAGACCCCAGCTTGATCCCTGGATTGGGAAGACCCACTGGAGAAGGGATAGGCTACCCACTCCAGTATTCCTGGGCTTCCCTGGTGGCTCAGCTGGTAAAGAATCCGCCTCCAGTGTGGGAGACCTGGATTCGATCCCAGGGTTGGGAAGATCCCCTGGAGAAGGGAACGGCTACCCAGTCCAGTATTCTGGCCTGGAGCCTCCCAGGCCATGTATATAGTATATAGTCCATGGGGTCACAAAGAGTTGGACACGACTGAGCAACTTTCACTTTACTTTCTTTCATACTAAACGAGAGTGCAGTTGTAGGGAGGGTAAAGCTGCCTTTTATTGAGTGAGCTTTTGCGCCCTCTGCCCCACTACCGTTTCTGGAAAGGAATACGTCCGCTCAAGAGTGGGAAAACCTCTCAGGGGGAGAATGGACCGCAGAAGTAGGTCAGTGTCTGATCCTCAGGAAAACGAGGCTCACGCATTTCATGATTTTACGCTCAGGCTGTGAGCAAGGCCATCAACCGTGTAGTCAATAAGACACTCATCTTAACGGCCTCTCCAGGCGCCCCCTCTTGCTTCCTCTCTCCGTCCATTAGTAAGGTCAGTGCGTTTCTCTCTGTAACTGCACAATCAGACTAACCTCCTCTGACAGCACACCCGCACCCTCTTCGTGGGCCCCCAGCCCTAAGGATATCGTCTGGAAGCCCAGATCCTTCAATACCCATGGTCTTTCCACTTCAGATGCTTCCACGTCTACCGTTTTAACATCTCTCCTCTAAAAAGAGATTTTTTTTTTCTCTCTGCAAGAAATTCTTTTTAAAAAGCCACTCCATTTCACCGCATGGCTGCCAAGGGGGAAGTGTGTTCTGGAGGTCATGGTGCCAAGGAAGGACAAGACACTCACATTGCCCCCTCCCTGTGCACGTGTTAATCCCCGTCCGCGCTTTAAGACCCAGCTTCCGTGTTACGTGGGTAGTGGAGTGAAGGGCCTCTGACGCAGGGGGACCTCTGTCCCCCAAGACACAGTGCTGGGGTGTGACGCCGGCCAGGTCCCGTGGCTCTCAGGACCCCCGTTCCTGGGAGGGCCTCATCCTTCTGACAGCCTGCTCTTGACAATCTGGCTTCGGCCATCCCCACCTCGAGTGTGAAGCTGATAGATAAATAGACTGGGTTGTGCCAAACACCTCCATGAATTAACTCATTTCATCTTCACAACTCTGTGGAGTGAATCCTGTTATTAACCCTGTGTCACAAGTGAGAACTGAGATGCACAGAGGCCAAGTAGCTTGCCAGAGTTCTCTCTGAGAGTAAAGTTTGCATTTTGAGCAGCAGAAAGCAAAAGACCTGTGGGATACCGTGTTAGACACAGAGGTAAGACTGGGTGGTCGGCTGGGCTGGTTAGGAAGGAAGTGCTCTGTGGGTCTGTTCCACAGAGTTCTCATTTGCTGAATGGATTAGGATTCGGTTCTGTAGCTATGGCCTGTCCTAGACCTCAAGGCCGGGAGGACAAGCTCCCTTGGGTGGCCCAGGGGAGAGGTGATCAGACACCAGCTGGTGCTCCTTGGCCTCCAAAACCCAGGTCCCTCCCCAGCCCTCAGCTTAGAAGGGTTTTCTCTCCTGTTAAAAGCCACCCAGATACCCTGAGGAAACCAAAATTGAAAAAGACACATGTATCCCATTGTTCATTGCAGCACTATTTACAATAGCTAGAACATGGAAGCAACCTAGATGTCCATCAAAAGACGAATGGATAGGGAAGTTGTGGTCCATATATACACAATGGAATATTACTCAGCCATAAAAAGGAACACATTTGAGTCAGTCCTAATGAAGTGGATGAATCTAGAACCTATTATACAGAGTGAAGGAACTCAGAAAGAGAAAGATAAATATCTTATTCTAATGCATATATACGGGATCTAGAAAAATGGTACTGAAGAATTTATTTACAGGGCAGCAATAGAGATACAGAGAGATACAGAGAATAGACTTATGGACATGGGGCGAGGGGAGCAGAGGGTAAGATGTATGGAAAGGGTAACATGGAAACTTACATTACCATATGTAAAATAGATAGCCAATGGGAATTTGCTGTATGGCAAAGGAAACTCAAAAAGGGGCTCTGTATCAACCTAGAGGGGTGGGATGGGCAGGGAGATGGGAGGAGGTTCAAAGGGGAGGGGATATATGTATACCTGTGGCTGATTCATGTTGAGCTTTGACAGAAAACAACAAAATTCTAAAAAGCAGTTATCCTTCAATTTAAAAATAAGTTAATTAAAAAAAGAAAAGCCACCCAGACTTTGCCTCTGTGTCACAGGTCAGATGCGTTTCCTCCTTAGGAAAGGCCCTTAAGAGCCTTCCACCCTCCACACACCCCTAGAGCCTACTCTTCTGCATCCTTCTCTCTCTGGCCTCTGCACTGAACCTTGCTTGTTCTCCATCATGGTAGACAGACAGCAGGCGAGTGGGCCTGGGTTTATTCCAGTCAGACCAAGAGTGGATGAGTGGGCCCCCCAACCCTGCTACCACAGGTGTTTTGGGAGAGTCACACCTTTATTCCAAGGACCACTTGCTGAGTCAAGCTCCCTGATGCTCCCCAAATATACATGTGATTTCCTGCCTCAGTGTCTTGGCTCAGACTCTTCTTCCCACCCTGAAGGACCCATCTCTGCATGTCCAAGCTCCATCCATTCATTAGGCCACAGCCGCCGCAGTGCCTGACGCCCAGCCCTGAGCCCCTCACAGGAACCTCTGCACCCCTCTGAACCTCTGTCCATACCCCTCTAAGGTTATGCTTATACTGTGTTCTTCTTGGGAAAATAGAAGATGTGTATATTTACGGTCTCATTTCCTTTTCTAGTCTGTAAGTCCAGCAAAGGCTGAATTCAACTGTGTGTCTTCAAATGTGCTTAGCAGAGGGCTTGGCATGCCAGATGTTTTTGAAAGAAAGAGAAGGGTCTACTTACATACAGCAAGGAAAGCAATGTCTGGTAGGGAAACCTTTGGGAATTATGAATAATATATTTGCCAAATAGATGTTGACCTTGATGCAGCAAATCAAATAATATTTATAGTACAATTCCTGTCCTTCTGTGGACACTGGGCCCAGGGGAGCTCTGAGAATCTGAATAGATCCACTTTCTATACAGAGAAAGTAGATACAGAACCCCTGTTTGAGTTTCCTGAGACACACAGCAAGTTCCCATTGGCTAGATAGATAGTCTATTCTATCATTTAAGTTATATTAGTCGTGAGAGGGGACTTGAGAAAGTTTCAGATCCAAAGCTCCCTTGGTTTCTCTTTTCCCCTTCATTTTTCTTTCTGATTAAAAATCATCGAAATTTTGAGAAGCCAGTTCTAAGGCTGTGCAGTTTTCCTCTTTTAAAAGTCTGATACTGAATTTATTACACAAGATTTACAGCAGGCTCTTCACTCCTTACTCTTTAGAAGCCATGTACCTTCTGAGCAGACGTGGGGGTAGCTGTAGTAGCAGTACCAGCAGTAGTAGTCATAGTAGCAGTAGTACTTGTAATACTCACTAGTACTCACTAGTCTGGGCCAAAAAAAGATGCCAAAGAAATGAAAACATCTTCAAACTTAAGTCCCATACAGCTCATGATTTTGAGTATCACCATTGACGAGCTGTGTAAGCTGGGACAAGTTATCACCACTCTGAGTCACAGTTTCCTCATATGTAAAATAGAGCTTATATTTGTATCCACTCCACAGTGGGGTGGTAAGGATTAAACAGGACTGAGCATTTAGAACAAACAAGTCACCACCTGGCACAGAGTGACTACCCACTAATAACCGGTAGTTAGATATACGCTTGAAAGAAAAGTTGAAATAGAACCAAGAAGTGATTATTGCTTTTGTACAGCTGGTGAATATTTAATCTTTTCTTCTATGCTTCCCACATCATTTCTGATATTTACCCACGTATGTACCTAACTCAGTTGCATCACCAGCTACTGTCTATATTTAAATGGTAAACTTCTAAAAGGCAAAGATGCCTCATGTGCTATTTGTTTGAGTAGCGTGATTCCAGGAACATGTAGACACAATATATTCTTAGCTCAGTGGTTTCTAACTGTGCATCAAGAATCAGATTGGACTGCAGTGGTTTTTAAATGCTTTTGGGGTCACGAAAGGTTGTTGAGAGTGAAATGAGTACTGTGGGCCGACTCCCAGAAAAATGCACAGTGAAGCAAAGTATCCTTCACTGCATCCCTCCCCTCCCCCGCGTGAGGCTCCCAGATTCAAGCCTTTAAAGTAAACCAAGCGAAAACAGCTCACAAACACCACCATATGCCAGAGGCTTCATAAACTATATCTCATCTCATCTTTAGAAAAAGGCCTGGGTGAAGGGCCCACTCACGCCTTCTGTGAGGGTTCAGAGAGGCTGGGTGTCCGGCACGTGTGAGGGCAGACAGCTGAGCAGTTTCTCTCCCAGCTCAGGAGCCCTCCTTGTTTCCTCATGGGCCCACCAGAGATCATCCATCGATCCACAGGCAGGAGTCAGCATTTTCATGCCCATTCTGCCGGTGAGGACTCTGGGGCATCCTGAGAAGGCCTCATAGGAAGTGAAGGTGGTAAAATCAAGACACCCCACGTCATCTGAGCCTCAGGAGGCTTTCTTCTATTCTGGCAAATGTCTGAGCATGGTATGTACCAGGCCCCGGGCCAGGATCTGATACATGCCAGGTTATAAAGAAGCCCATGGCCTGGGACTTCCCTGACAGTCCAACGGTTAAGACTTTGAGCTTTCAATGCAGAGGGCACAGATTCCATCCCTGGTCAGGAAGCTAAGATCCCCCATAGCTTGTGGCCAAAAAAACCAAAACATAAAACAGAAGCAATACTGTAACAAATTCATTTTAAAATAAATTTTTAAATGGTCCACTTAAAAATATCTTTAAAATGAATAAAGAAAGAAAAGGGCCTAGAGGCAAGTAGGCCTAGATTGGGATTCTCACTCTATCCATCATTTGCTGTGTGACCCTGAGGAAGCTAATTCATGCCTCCAGCCTCAGTTTCCTTATCTGTAATGTCAGGTTAGTCCACTCTTCATTGGGAAGTTACCCTACAGGTCAGGGGGGCTGACGTTAGGAGAGCAGCCTGCCGGGGCCTGCACAGAGTGGGTACTGTTCAGAGGTCACTTACAGATGAATTGGACCTGTTTTAGGTAGTCAGACAAGAGATCCTTCGAGAAAAACAGAAAGTCCTGCCCAGGAGAGGAGCCCCGTGAGAAGGGCGGAGCAGGGCCCCTGCAGGAACACTGACTTCCTCTTCTGTCCAGACCACTCAGCTGACACGCCTCTTTGTTTTCATGCTGAAAAGGGAAAAATATTTTCCTGGCAGTTGGAAGTAGAGTTTTTCCATTAATCTTCCCTCTGCGTGTTGTTTCACCAAGATCGAAAGGGATACAAAACAAACCCCAGAATGTGACACCGAGGAGAAAGAGAACATGCAGGCCCTCCAGGCTGGACACGGTTGAGCCCAGGCGCTGGAGCAAGGGGACTCTCATCAGGGGGTGTGCTGGCTGCCCCCAGCTGCACCCCCAGCTCACACACAAGAGCAGCTTCCCACGCATCTCCCCAGATATTTGAACGCAGCCCTGAAAGCATATTTTAAAACATTTCTGGACCTCCAAATAAAAATGGCTTGCCTAAGAAGTATGAAAACTGTCACTGGGGGGCCAGCCAACCTCCTGTCTCCTGCCCCAAAGCCTCCAGCAGGGGTTAAACCTCAGCTTTTCAGTTCAGGAGCTTGTCAGTTTCCTTTCAGCCACAAGGGATGATCTTTAACATGGATTTCATTGGCCATTCCAGCCTGATGTCCTGTCCAGATATGGGCACTCAGATATGAAAAGCCTCCCTCCACACTTACAGAACAATAAACAAGGCCAGAGAACCAAGCCAGCTCTGCCAGCCCAGAACCCAGCCACGCTTCAGAGAAGCAGCCCCTGCCTCCTCCATCAATGGGGTGCTTGTTTCACCACCAAACAGCTAGCTATTGATTGTGCAACTGCCCTTTCTTTCACACCAGGGTGGGGCTGGGGTTGGGAGGGTCAGCCTGTCATCTGCATGTGAGCCTCTTGGCTTTGGACACGTCCCTGCTGCTTTGAGGCTGCTGGGCCAGCAGGGGAGGGCGGGGAGGGAGGAAGATGCTCCTGGGGATGGAGCCTTGGGGGCGGGTTCCTGTTCAGCCTCTACAGAGCATGGATGTGGGGTGGAGGTGAGGCAGGCAGCACCCCAGAGCCTCTCAATTCAGTCTCAGTCACGTCCAACTCTTTGCGACCCCATGGACTGCAGCACACCAGGCCTCCCTGTCCATCACCAACTCCCAGAGTTTACCCAAACTCATGTCCATTGAGTCGGTGATGCCATCCAACCATCTCATCCTGTGTCCTCCTCTTCTCCTCCTGCCCTCAATCTTTCCCAGCATCAGGGTCTTTTCCAGTGAGTCAGTTCTTCCCATCAGGTGGCCAAAGTACTGGAGCTTCAGCTTCAGCATCAGTCCTTCCAATGAATATTCAGGACTGATTTCCTTTAGGATGGACTGGTTGGATCTCCTTGCAGTCCAAGGGACTCTCAAGAGTCTTCTCCAACACCACAGTTCAAAAGCATCAATTCTTCACTGCTCAGCTTTCTTTATAGAGTCTCTCATTCATCTCTAAGCCCCTCTCTGAACCTCTTTCAAAGAAACTCACCCCTCTTCCCCCTTTAACCAAGGAACAAAAGCTTTTGCCCATGAATATTCAGGTAGGCCCTTCCAAGAAGTCATAACTACCCATTTCCACGAATCCTCATTGGGCTTCTTTGGGATCCTGCTGTCTAAATCCCCAGGGCCAAGCCACTGCCTGGCATGGTTAGAGCACAGCCAGCATTTACATGGATCCCTTCATGCACATCGCCCCATTTAATGCTCATTCCAACCCTAAGAGGAGGAGGAGGAAGAGGAAACAGCAGCAGAAGAGGGTTGAGTAACTCTCTTGAGTCACCTAGCTGAGAATCAGGGAGCAGGAGTTGGGACGCCCCACGCTGGGCACCCTCCCACCACGCTGGGCTGCCTCCCACTGCTTGGATAAGCCAACGGCCCCTGTGAGCTGCAGTTTTCTTGTCTGCAAAATGGGTTTTTCTGATGTTTGCATGAGTTCATGTCTGTAAAGAGACTCGGGCTTCCCTGGTGGCTCAGAGGTAAAGAATCTGCTGCTAATGCAGGAGATTTGGGTTTGATCCTTGGATCGGGAAGATCCTCTGGAGAAGGAAATGGCTACCCTCTCCAGTATTCTTGCCTGAGAAAATCACATGGACAGAGGAGAGTGGCAGGCTGCAGTCCATGGGGTCACTAGAGTTGGACAAGACTTGGCGACTCAACAACAACAGCAGTGAGCCTCATCATGCTTGGCACATGAGGCCTTTTCCTCCAGTCGAGTAAGTGTGTGAGCAGCAGTGGAAGACACACGCTGAATAAGGAAAACATTCGGGATATAAAAGTGGGTGAAACTTGCCGTCTCTGCTCAGACATAGTCTTCTCTTTTGGAACACAATTCATTGGTGAAAGAAAAGGCTCATAGCCCTCTCATCTGACTGCCCAGATGCCCAGTGCTTTTCAGTACCCTACGCTCCTGTCCCAAAGGAAAACATCTAGGCTGGCAATCCCACAAGAGTGTTGAGGAAGCATGCTGTCTATGAGGGCTGGTCATCTGTATTTTTACAAGGCCGTAAGGAGCGGAATAGGGCTTCCCTGGTGGCTCAGTCAGTAAAGAATCCACCTGCACTGCAGGAGACCCAGGTTCCATCCTGGGTTGGGAAGATCCCCTGGAGAAGGGAATGGCAACCCACTCCAGTATTCTTGCCTGGAGAATCCCAAGGACAGAGGAGCCTGGTGGGCTATTGTTCATGGAGTCGCAAAGAATCAGACATGACTGAGCAACTAAACCACCATCAAAGAAAGTCATGCTTGTGTCTCTAAGATATGATTACTGTGGTGGGTCTGAGGCACCGAGGAACCAGAGGTTCTGCTGTTTACAAGGCCCGTTCAGAGATGCAGTCCTCAAGCAGCTGTAAACCAGAGGTGCCACTGTCCAAGGGCCAGCAGTGGCCCATTTGTGAGAAGTGCAAGTGCAGATAGGAACAGGGTGGACACAGGGGTGACTCCGCACATTTCCAAGTCCCCCCATGCCCTCCCAGGTGATCAAAATTCCTGAAAGGTGACACGAACTGGAATTCATTCTGGGTGGTGAAGCAGAGGTCTTTTTTTTTTTTCCTCTACAAAGAAATTCACTTTAACACTTTTAACTTGAAGGCTTCACATACGTTACAATGCTGCATTAGTGATACAGCTTGTGAACTACTTTTCCATTCCTTTGGATTTTGCACATGATGGTTTGAAGAGGTCTTGAATTTCAAGTTCTCTGGGCCTAGTTTAGAGGCCTCAGGGCACTTGCTCCAGCGCCAGGCTCCCCATGCAGGGCCCACTAGCCCCTCCCCTCCTGGCTGGCTCCCCTCTCACCCTGTGACAGACTGACCTGGAGCCCCTGGGTCATCACTGCCCCCGCTGCCCTGGGTCTCCCCGTCTCACCTCTGCAAGGCGTCTCTCGGACACTTGACCACAGTGTTCGGCCATGTGGGGTTCAGCACCACCTCATGACCCCCTGGCCTTCGTGGGTCTCCTTGACCAACAGGACTTCTCACCTACCCTCTCTCTTTTCCTTCTAACCTGTCCCACAGCTGCCTGAGATTCTTTCTTTTTCTTTTTTTAATTAATTAATTTTAATTGGAGGATAATTACTTTACAATACTGTGGTGGTTTTGGCCATACACTGACATGAATAAGCCATGGGTGCACATGTGTCCCCCGTCCTGAACCCCCCTCCCATCTCCTTCCCCATCCCGCTGAGTTGTTCCAGAGAACCGGCTTTGAGTGACCTGCTTCATGCATCGAACTTGCACAGGTCATCTATTTTACATACAGTAATATACATGTTTCAGTGCTATTCTCTCATATCATCCCATCCTCCCCTTCTCCCACAGAGTCCAAAAGTCTGTCCTTTACATCTGTGTCTCTTTTGCTGCCTTGCATATAGGATCATCGTTACCATCTTTCCAAATTCCAATATATATGTGTTAATATGTGGTATTGGTGTTTCTCTTTCTGACTTACTTTACTCTGTATAATAGGCTTCAGTTTCATCCACCTCATTAGAACTGACTTCACATGTGTTCCTTTTTATAGCTGAGTAATATTCCATTGTGTATATGTACCAGCTTTCTTATCCACTTGTCTGCCAATGAACATGTAGGTTGCTTCCATGTCCTAGCTATTGAAAACAGTGCTGCGAGGAACACTGGGGTACACGTGTCTCTTTCAATTCTGGTTTCCTCGGTGTGTATGCCCAGCAGTGGGATTGCTGGGTCATATGGCAGTTCTATTTCCAGTTTTTTAAGGAATCTCTCTGCTTCAGTTCAGTTCAGTTCAGTCACTCAGTCATGTCTGACTCTTTGCGACCCCATGAATCACAGCACGACAGGTCTCCCTGTCCATCACCAACTCCCAAAGTTCACTCAAACTCATGTCCATCGAGTCGGTGATGCCATCCAACCATCTCATCCTCTGTCGTCCCTTTCTCCTCCTGCCCCCAATCCCTCCCATCAGCTTTACCAATAAGACAACTATTCGCATGAGGTGGCCAAAGTATTGGAGTTTCAGCTTCAGCATCAGTCCTTCCAATGAACACCCAGGACTGATCTCCTTTAGAATGGACTGGTTGGATCTCCTTGCAGTCCAAGAGACTCTCAAGAGTATTCTCCAACACCACAGTTCAAAAGCATCAATTCTTCGGCGCTCAGCCTTCTTCACAGTTCAACTCTCACATCCATACATGACCACTGGAAAAACCACAGTCTTGACTAGATGGACCTTTGTTGGCAAAGTAATGTCTCTGCTTTTCAATATGCTATGTAGGTTGGTCATAACTTTCCTTCCAAGGAGTCAGTTCAGTTCAGTTCAGTTCAGTTGCTCAGTCATGTCCAACTCTTTGCTACCCCATGAATCACAGCACACCAGGCCTCCCTGTCCATCACCAACCCCCAGAGTTCACTCAGACTCATGTCCATCGAGTCAGTGATGCCATCCAGCCATCTCATCCTCTGTCGTCCCCTTCTCCTCCTGCTCCCAATCCCTCCCAGCATTAGAGTCTTTTCCAATGAGTCAACTCTTCGCATGAGGTGACCAAAGTACTGGAGTTTCAGCTTTAACATCATTCCTTCAAAGAAATCCCAGGGCTGATCTCCTTCAGAATGGACTGGTTGGATCTCCTGTAGTCCAAGGGACTCTCAAGAGTCTTCTCCAACACCACAGTTCAAAAGCATCAATTCTTCGGTGCTCAGCCTTCTTCACAGTCCAACTCTCACATCCATACATGACCACAGGAAAAACCATAGAGCGTCTTTTAATTACATGGCTGCAATCACCATCTACAGTGATTTTGGAGCCCAGAAAAAATAAAGTCTGACACTGTTTCCCCATCTATTTCCCATGAAGTGATGGGACTGGATGCCACGATCTTAGTTTTCTGAATGTTGAGCTTTAAGCCAACTTTTTCACTCTCCACTTTAACTTTCATCAAGAGGCTTTTTAGTTCCTCTTTACTTTCTACCATAAGGGTGGTGTCATCTGCATATCTGAGATTATTGATATTTCTCCCAGCAATCTTGATTCCAGCTTGTGCTTCTTCCAGCCCAGTGTTTCTCATGATGTACTCTGCATAGAAGTTAAATAAGCATGGTGACAATATACAGCCTTGATGTACTCCTTTTCCTATTTGGAACCAGTCTGTTGTTCCATGGCCAGTTCTAATTGCTGCTTCCTGACCTGCATACAGGTTTCTCAAGAGGCTGGTCAGATGGTCTGATATTCCCATCTCTTTCAGAATTTTCCGCAGTTTATTGTGATCCACACAGTCAAAGACTTTGGCACAGTCAATAAAGCAGAAATAGATGTTTTTCTGGAACTCTCTTGCTTTTCAATGATCCAGCCGATGGCAATTTGATCTCTGGTTCCTCTACCTTTTCTAAAACCAGCTTGAACATCTGGAAGTCATGGTTCATGTATTGCTGAAGCCTGGCTTGGAGAATTTTGAACATTACTTTACTAGCATGTGAGATGAGTGCAATTGTGCGGTAGTTTGAGCATTCTTTGGCATTGCTTTTCTTTGGTATTGGAATGAAAACTGACCTTTTCCAGTCCTGTGGCCACTGCTGAGTTTTCCAAATTTGCTGGCATATTGAGTGCAGCACTTTCACAGCATCATCTTTCAGGATTTGAAATAGCTCAACTGGAATTCCATCACCTCCACTAGCTTTGTTCGTAGTGATGCTTTCTAAGGCCCACTTGACTTCACATTCCAGGATGTCTGGCTCTAGGTGAGTGTCACACCATCGTGATTATCTGGGTCATGAAGCTCTTTTTTGTACTGTTCTTCTGTGTATTCTTGCCACCTCTTCTTAATATCTTCTTCTTCTGTTAGGTCCATACCATTCCTGTCCTTTACCGAGTCCATCTTTGCATGAAATGTTCTCTTGGTATCTCTAATTTTCTCGAAGAGATCCCTAGTCTTTCCCATTCTATTGTTTTCCTCTATTTCTTTGCATTGATAGCTGAGGAAGGCTTTCTTATCTCTCCTTGCTATTCTTTGGAACTCTGCATTCAGATGCTTATATCTTTCCTTTTCTCCTTTGCTTTTTACTTCTCTTCCTTTCACAGCTATTTGTAAGGCATTCCCAGACAGCCATTTTGCTTTTTTGCATTTCTTTCTTAACTTATACGCAGAGTACATCCTGAGAAATACTGGACTAGAAGAAGCACAAGCTGGAATCAAGATTGCCAGGAGAAATATCAATAACCTCAGATATGCAGATGAGACCATCCTTATGGAAGAAAGCAAAGAATAACTAAAGGGTCTCTTGATGAAGGTGAAAGAGGAGAGTGAAAAAGTTGACTTTAAACTCAACATTCAGAAAACTAAGATCACAGCACCTGGTCCCATCACTTCATGGCAAATAGATAAGGAGACAGTGGAAACAGTGAGAGACTTTATTTTGGGAGGCTCCAAAATCACTGCAGATGGTGACCACATCCATGAAACTAAAAGATGCTTGCTCCTTGGAAGAAAAGTTATGATCGACCTACATAGCATATTAAAAGGCAGAGACATTGCTTTGCCAACAAAGGTCTGTCTAGTCAAAGCTATGGTTTTTCCAGTGGTAATGTATGGATGTGAGAGTTGGACCATAAAGAAAGCTGAGTGCTAAAGAATTGATGCTTTTGAACTGTGGTTTTGGACAAGACTCTTGCGAGTCCCTTGGACTGCAAGGAGATCCAACCAGTCCATCCTAAAGGAAATCAGTCCTAAATATTCATTGGAAGGACTGATGCTGAAGCTGAAACTCCAATACTTTGGCCACCTGATGTGAATAACCAACTCACTAGAAAAGACTCTGATGCTGGGAAAGATTGAAGGCAGGAGGAGAAGGGGGTGACAGAGGATGAGATGGTTGGATGGCATCACTGACTCAATGGACATGAGTTTGAGTAAACTCCAGGAGTCGGTGATGGACAGGGAGGCCTGGCGTGCTGCAGTCCATGGGGTCACAGAGTTGGACACGACTGAGTGACTGAACTGAACTGTCTGAAGGAATCTCCATGCTGTTCTCCACAGTGGCTGTACTAGTTTGCATTCCCACCAGCAGTGTAATAGGGTTCCCTTTTATCCACACCTTCTCCAGCATTTATTGTTTGTAGACTTTTTTATGGTGGCCATTCTGACCAGCATGAGCTGATACCTCATTGTGGATTTGATTTGCATTTCTCTAGTAATGAGTGATGTTGAGCATCTCTGCATGTGCTTATTAGCCATCTGTATGTCTTCCTTGGAGAAATGTCTGTTTAGTTCCTTTGCCCACTCTTTGATTGGGTTGTTCATTTTTCTGGTATTGAGCTGCATAAGCTGCTTGTATATTTTGGAGATTAATTCTTTGTCAGTTGTTTCATTTGCGATTATTTTCTCCTGTTCTGAAGGCTGATTTTTCACCTTGCTTACAGTTTCCTTCATTGTGCAAAAGCTTTTACATTGAACTAGGTTCCATTTCTTTATTTTTGTTTTTGTTTCCATTACTCTGGGAGGCCGGTCATAGAGGATCTTGCAATGATTTATGTCTGCCTATGTTTTCCTCTAAGAGTTTTGTAGTTTCTGGTCTTGCGTTTAGATCTTTAATCCATTTTGAGTTTATTTTTGTTATGGTGTTAGAAAGTGTGTTAGTTTCATCCTTTCACACATGGTTGATCAGCTTTCCCAGAACCACTTGTTAAGTAGCTGCTTTGGTCATGTGACTTCCTCCCTCCTTCTCATCAGCTAGAAAAACCCAGAAGGATAAGTGACCTCACAGCATTGAAGGGAGGATTAAAAGAGATCACATGATGTGAAACCTGTCAGTTTCACTTTTCAAGAGCGAATTGTTGACTTGATCTGATTGGCTTTTGCCAGGTTGGCATGTGATTGGTTACCAACAACTGTCTGGATTCCAGGCACAGGCTGGTAATATACGCACATATCCTTTCTGATCTTCTCATCAATTCTGTAAAGAAGATTCTTTTCCTAAACTCATTTTGTAGCTGAGGAAACTGTGACCCAGAGAGTTAAAGTGATCTGTCCATGGTCCCCTGAAAACTGAGTGCAGAGCTGAGGCTCAAATCCAGGTCTTTCTGGTTTCAAAGCCTGTGATACCATAAGCTTCACTCAATGATTCCTTCTTTGTTAGCGCAATGGTGGGTGTTTGTCCCTCCTCATGGATGTGCTTGGAGAATCAGATGAGTTATAAATCCAGAAGGGGAGGCCTGGAAGGGTCTCAGCGGTCACCTGGCCCAATCTCCTCACTTCACAGATGAGGAAACTGAGGTCCAGAGAGGCAACCCACCCAAGACCCCATAGCTACTGGCAGAACTTGGAGCTGTGGGTGTCTGAACACCCCCTTGTTTCACTGTGAAAAACAGCACAGGAATAGAATGGCTTAACCCAATACTAACAAATGAACGGCTTTGTAACCACCAGTCAGATCAAACACTGGAATATTCCAGAGAGCTGCAGGTTTGCTGGTTGGAGCCAGAAGTAGGTGGGGCAGAGAGGAGCACTTCCCTGAGCCATCTCCTCATGTCATGGGGAGACGGACCCTGCTACCTGTGAGCCTTGAGTTCTGGTGGTAGAGGAGGAAGAGAGGACCCAGACCCAGAAAAACATAGTAAGTCATCTAGAAAGTTCCAGGTAAGTACGTTGCAACCTGTACTTTTAGCATAAGCAGTTTTTAGAGATGGTTGTTTTTAGATAAAGATGGTGGAGAGACCTGGACAGTCAACCTCGTTCTTCAATAAGATCTTCTACTGAAACTTACTCAGACTAACCAGGCACCATCATAAACACTTACAGCCCCGTAAGTTAGTCACTGTTAGTCCCATTGTACAGAAAATGATGACAGCGCAGAGAGGCTAAGTACAGTGCCTTAAATCCCATGACACAAAGGGGACTAGTCCCAGTCAGACCCAGTTGTGTGTTTCACTTGTTTCGGTTTTTTAAAGTGGATTCCTCATCATGTCTCAGGTTGCGTGTGTGCTAAATCACTTCAGTCGTGTCCGACTCTTTGCCACCCCATAGACTGCAGCCTGCCAGGCTCCTCTGTCCATGGGATTCTCCGGGCAAGAATACTGGAGTGGGTTGCCCTGTCATCCTCCAGGGGACCTTCTCAATCCGGAGGGGAGGGAGGAGTCTTTACTTCTAGCGCCACCTAGAAACCATGCCTCAGTTTGCCCATCAGCAGAACAGAAGTAATGATCACACAAAGTGTAGCACTGAATGAAAGCTCTGCCCACCGAGACTCTTCTTGATGTCAAGTACCGTAACTTATTGGGATTCCTATGTGGTGAGGTATCTGAGGAGAACTAAATTCCTGGGTTTTTAAAGAAGCATAGATATTCAATGGGATATGAATAGAACTTTTCCTCACAGTGGAGTACGACATATTTAATTTTAAAATTAGGAGGACAAGGAAGGCCGATTTAAAGCACAAGGAATTGGATTAACTTTACAATCGTTGTAACACAAACGAAATGATTGGGGAGATTGGAATAACTTAGTTCTCAATGGGTTATTGTTGCTGTTGTTGTTTAGCCGCTAAGTCATGTCTGATGCTACTGCAGCCCCGTGGACTGAAGCCCGCCAGGCTCCTCTGTCCATGGGGCTTCCCAGGCAAGAATACTGGAGTGGGTTGCCGTTTCCTTCTCCAAGAGATCTTCCTGACCCAGAGATCGAACCCGAGTCTCCTGCATTGCAGGCAGATTCTTTACCACTAAGACACCAGGGAATCCCTGCCAATGGGTTGGCCTATACCATTTGCAAGTATCTATTTTGTATGCCCCCTTCATGGGTCACAGCCTTGTCATGGCGAAGGGGCTTGTGTAACTCAATGAAGCTATAAGCCATGCTGTGAAGGGCCACCCAAGGTAGACATCATGTCATAGTGGAAAGTTCTGACAAAATATGGTCCACTGGAGAAGGAAATGGCAACCCCTTCCAATATTCTTGCCTAGAGAACGCTATGGAAAGTATGAAAAGGCAAAAAGATATGACACAGGAAGATAAGCCTCCCAAATCAAAAGGTGTCCAATATACTACTGGGGAAGAATGGAGCGCAATTACTAATAGCTCCAGAAAGAATGAAGCAGCAGAGACAAAGAGGAAACAATGCTCAGTTGTAGATGTTTCTGGTGGTAAAAGTAAATTCTGATGCTGTAAAGAACAATATCGCATAGGAACCTGTAATGTTAGGTCCATGAATCGAGGTAAATTGGATGTGGTCAAGCAGGGGATGGCAAGAGTGAACGTTGACATTTTAGGAATCAGTGAACTAAAATGGACTGGAATGGACAAATGTAATTCAGGTGGCCATTATATCTGCTACTGTGTATAAAAATGCATTAGAAGAAATGGAGTAGCCCTCATAGTAAAAAACAAACAAACAAAAAAAGAGTCTGAAATGCAGTACTTGAGTACAATCTCAAAAACAGCACAATGATCTCAGATCTTTTCCAAAGTAAACCATTGAATGTCACAGTAATCCAAGTCTATGCCCCAACCACTGATGCTGAAGTTGACTGGTTCTATGAAGACCTATAACACCTTCTAGTCTTACACCAAAAAAATATCCTTTTCATCATAGGGGACTGGAATGCAAAAGTAGGAAGTCAAGAAATACCTGGAGTAACAGAAAAGTTTGGCTTTGGAGTACAAAATGAAGCAGGGTAAAGACTAATAGAGTTTTGTCAAGAGAACACGCTGGTCATAGCAGACAATCTTTTCCAACAACACAAGAGACAATTCTACATTTGGACATCAACAGATGATCCATACTGAAGTCAGATTGATTATGTTCTTTGCAGTCAAAAATGGAGATACTCTATACAGTCAAAAAAATAAGACCTGGAGCTGACTATGGCTCAGATGATGAGTTCCTTGTTGCAAAATTCAGGCTTAAATTGAAGAAAGTAGGGGAAACCACTAGGCCACTCAGGGTGACCTAAATAAAATCTCTTTTGATTATATAGTGGAAGTGACAAATAGATTCAAGGGGTCCATGGGGTTGCAAAGAGTCAGACACAACTTTGTGATGGAACAACAACAAATTTACTGGTATTTCATTATGGTTTGATTTTTCATTTCTCTAATGAATAATGATATTGAGTATCTTTTCATGTGTTTATTTGCCATCTTTATCTGTAAAGGAAATCAGTCCTGAATATTCATTGGAAGGACTGATGCTGAAGATGAAACTCCAATACTTTGACCACCTGATGTGAAGAACTGACTCAGTGGTAAAGACTGATGCTGGGAAAGATTGAGGGCAGGAGGAAAAGGGGACGACAGAGGATGATATGGTTAGATGGCATCATTGACTCGATGGACATGAGTTTGAGCAAGCTCCAGGAGTTGGTAATGGACAGGGAAGCCTGACATGCTGCAGTCTGTGGGTTACAAAGTCTGTGGCTTTGCAGATGGGGTCACAAAGAGTTGGACACGACTGAGCGACTGAACTGAACTGATCTCTGCTTTGGCGAAGGAGCTATTCTGATTTTTTGCCCATTTTTTAATTGGATTGTTTGTTTTCTTAATGCATCTTGAGAGTCTTTTGTAATCCTGGATAAAAATTGTTTTTCAGATACGTGATTTGTAAATATTTTCTCTTAGTCCGTGACTTGTCTTTAGTTTCTTTTGCAGAATAGAAGTTCTACATTGTGATTAAGTTCACTTTATCAATTACTTTTGTGGTTCATGTGTTTGGCATTCTGCCTGACCCCCAATCAGGGAAATTTTCTCCTGTTTTAATTTTACATTTTTATATTTAAAACTATGATCAGTTTTGAATTTGTTTTGTATAATATGTGAGATAAAGGCCAAAGTTCATTTTTGTTGCTACTGCTGCTGCTAAGTCACTTCAGTCGTGTCCGACTCTGTGTGACCCCATAGACGGCAGCCCACTGGTTCCACCGTCCCTGGGATTCTCCAGGCAAGAACACTGGAGTGGGTTGCCATTTCCTTCTCCAATGTATGAAAGTGAAAAGTGAAAGTGAAGTTGCTCAGTCGTGTCCGACTCTTAGTGACCCCATGGACTGCAGCCTACCAGGCTCCTCCGTCCATGGGATTTTCCAGACAAGAGTACTGGAGTGGGGTGCCATTGCCTTATCCTTTTTGTTCCTACTGCTATATTTTTTGTTATATTTTTAAAACAGGGCTCGATATTACCTCTTTCTTCAGAGGAGACAAACCAAATAGTAGTTTAATTTTTTCATAGGTTACATCTTCATATCTTACACAATTTGGAGAATACAATGAAAAATAAGTCTCCCATGTTGGTCTGGTGGGCCACCCAGATACCACCATTCCCCTATTCCCCCTCAAGACCACCATTGTTATCAGTTTTTTATATATCTTAACAAGAATAATTTACACATTTATAATTCAACTGAGTTCAGTTCAGTTGCTCAGTCATGTCTGACTCTTTGCGACCCCATGGACTGCAGCACACCAGGCTTCCCTGTCTGTCACCAATTCCTGGAGCCTGCACAAACTCATGCCCATCGAGTCAGCAATGCCATCCAACCATCTCATCCACTGTCGTCCCCTTCTCCTCCCACCCTCAATCTGCCCAGCATCAGAGTCTTTTCTAATGAGTCAGCTTTTCGCATCAGGTGGCCAAAGTATTGGAGCTTCAGCTTCAGCATCAGTCCTTCCAAAGAATATTCAGGACTGATTTCCTTTAGGATGGACCGGTTGGATCTCCTTGCAGTCCAAGGGACTCTCAAGAGTCTTCTCCAACACCACAGTTCAAGAGCATCAATTCTTCAGCACTCAGCTTTCTTTATGGTCCAGCTCTCACATCTGTACATGACTACTGGAAAAACCATAGCTTTGATTATATAGACCTTTGTCAGCAAAATAATGTCTCTGCTTTTTAATACGCTGCCTAGGTTTGTCATAGCTTTTCTTCCAAGGAGCAAGCATCTTTTAATTTAATGGCTGCAGTCACCATCTGCAGTGATTTTGGAGCCCAAGAAAATAGTCTTTCACTGTTTCCATTGTTTCTCCATCTATTTGCCATGAAGTAATGGGACTGGATGCCATGATCTTAGTTTTTTGAGTGTTGAGTTTTAAGCCAGCATTTTCACTCTCCTCTTTCACTTTCATGAGGAGGCTCTTCGGTTCCTCTTTGCTTTCTGCCAGAAGGGTGGTGTCATCTGTGTATCTGAGGTTATTGGTATTTCTGCCATCAATCTTGATTCCAGCTTGTGCTTCATCCAGCCTGGCATTTCACATGATGTACTCTGCATATAAGTTAAATAAGCAGAGTGACAATATACAGCCTTGACATACTCCTTTCCAAACTTGGAACCAGTCCATTATTCCATGTCTGATTCTAACTGTTGCTTCTTGCCTGCATACAGATTTCTCAGGAGACAATAATGTCTTTTAAAATAAATTATAAACTGTTCTCACCAAAAATAAAAAGAAAGAGAACATTCCAGCATGCCAGAAACCCCTCTCATGCCCCCTTTCCTGTCTCCTCCTCCAGGTCACCACCGTTCTGATTTTTATGGGAATCACGGACTTGCTTTTTGCTATGGTGCCATCACTGTCCCTGAACACTACAGTAGACCTTGGCCTTCGTAGTGTAATATCACAGTACATACTCCTTTGTGTCTAGCTTCTTTCATCAAATATTGGGTTTGAAGCTTTCATTCACACTTTGCATGTGGTTGTAGTTCAACCAGTTTCACTGTTTCGTAGTATTTGTACTGGGTTGAACAGTATCTCTCCAAAACTTATGTTTGCCTAAAACCTCAGAATGTGGCCTTCTTTAGACTAGGGTCTTTGCAGATGTGATCATTTAAAATGAGATCATACGGGATTAGGGTGGAGTCTGAACCCTATGACCAATGATGTCCTTACGAGAAGATATCGAGAGGAAAAGGTCATGATAAGACAGAGTGATGCAGCCACAAGCCACAGTGGTTGCAGGCAAGCCCCAGAAGCTATGGGAGAGACAGAGCAAAACCTCTGTCCAAGGAGCCAGGAGGAACCAGCCTGGCCAAAATCTTGATTGTGAACTTCCAGTCTCCTGAATTGGGAAGAATAAGTTTCTGTGATGGGAAGCCACCAGTTTATGGTAATTTGCTATGGTAGCCCAGGAGTCTAATACAGTATTCCACTGAGCAAATCAGCCACAATGTTCTTATAAATAAACCTCCACTTCCGATCCATTCTGCAGCGGAGGTAGTTTGGTTAGTTTCAGGCTGGTAGCAATTCTGAGTAATGGTTCTGGGAACACTGTGATCACATGTCTTGGAGCAAAAGGCTGACGCCTCCCCTATACCACACTGCTTCCTGAGTGCTCAGCCTCCGATGGCTATGCCTGTAGGAACTCCTGGTCCTGTCATGAAGCAGACTCAGAAGAAGGAGAAAGGACAGCAGTGCAATTGGCAGAGCCCTGGTGATGCCTCTCGACCTGCCCCAGCTCCAGCCCAGGCTGCAGAATCAGTGGCCCCTCAGCCTCTCCTGCCTGAACCCTCCTCCTTGCCTCCATCTCTGGCCTTGCTGTGGACCTCACCCCAGCCATCACTTCCTGTTTACAGGACCCCCTGCACACACACACGCACACACACACACACACATGCGCACGCACACACACACACATGCACACACACACACACACACACGCGCGCACACACACACACATGCGCGCGCACACACACACACACGCACACACACTGACGCTGACCTCGCATCTACCCCTAGCCAGTCTCTGATCCCCCTTCCGTCCCTTTCTTCCTTTGCTGGTTGACTGGGTTTGAGACTGGACCTGCTCTGTTCTCTGTCTTGTGGACTCAGCCAACGCATCTCAGGTGGAAAGTCCTTAACGATGCGTCCCTCTTGCAAGGAGAGGCTCTTTGAAGTATTTTCTCTCCCCCAAGGAGGAAATCCATTGGCGGTAGAGAATGGTCACTCCCAAGGACAGCAGAAGGTTGGGGGCAGAGCACACAGGCGTCTTGGGGAGGAAGAGGTGAAGGGCATTTCAGTGGAAACAGAGATGCTGGTGCTCACGGCTGCAGCGCATCTCCCAGAGACAGCATCACGGGGAAGAAAGAATGTGCCTGTCAGCTGCCAGAGGGCTGAGGCAAACGCCTGCCTCCACGCCTTCAGCACCCGCTCCTCAGGATGACTCACTTTCTAAGCTTCCAGAGCTGTGACGACGATTGTTTATCTGACACAAACGTCGAACTTGTTTTCATGACTGCAATACTAACCCAAAGCCCGCTAGGCTGCCTTTTTCCAGAGTGACAACATCCTCTTGTTATGAATTCTGTGTTTCACTTGGACCTATCTTCATAGCATTTGTATTTTTCTGTACAACTCGTTCTGAGAAATTGGGAAAATAGCAATATTGATGTACATAGAATTCCTTTTTTGTTTTATTCTTAGGGATAATCTACTGCTTTGATTGTGAAATACGATGACAGACCAGTGGCTAACCCCACCCATCAGTGCTCTGAAGCCAGGAGTTGAATATTTGTTTCATGAGGATGCCAGCAGCCAATATTCATTCACAGCTGCTCAAAGTTCTCCTACAGAAAAGTCTAGGGAGATGGTGGGTGAGGGGCTATAGTTGAGGATAGAAATGTTTAGGGTTATGGGAAAGCAAACTTTTTTGGAAAAAATCCTAAGTTTTCAATGATGCCACGTCTTCTCTCCCAACTCATAAGTTAATGTGTTAGAGGTGGGGATATCAGTCAAGGTGTGACCAGGGAAGCAAGATGAGTAATGTGGGAAAACACAGATCTGCTGTAGAGATGAGATGGTAAGTAACGGCAGGAGCTGGTGCAGAGGGCTGTTAACTCTGCGTTCGGTGGGGGTCAATCCTGAAGTCACTGTAGGTTGGCAGACCAGGCAGTTAGGAAGAAATTCTGGGAAATGGAGTTCTGATAGCTAAGTTAGCATGAAACACAAGCATTCTAGTGGTGGACTCAGAAGTACCAAGCAGCAGTTAAGTCTGGAGCTCCATCATGGAGGCCCCACTAAGCTAACATTGCGTATACCACTTAACACGTGCCGGACACTTTTCTAAGCTCTTTGTATGTATTCAACTCATTTAATCCTCACAACACCCCTATGAAGTAGTTGTTTTCATTATTCCTATGTCACAGTGAGAAAACTGAGAGATCATGAAGCTACTAAGTGACAGGCGAACCGTAGTTCAATAGCACGAATGCTGGACAGGCTTTCATTCATCTTCTTTTCTTTCTTTTTTTAACAGCCTACCGTTCTTTAACCCTGAAGCTTGCTTTGTTTTGCTCTTCTGCTTTGAGTCTCCTTGCCACGCTCCCTATGAGACTTGACAGGCTCTGGCTGAATTTTCTCGTGAGTGCTTTTTCTGATATGATCGTTGTTCCTCTATTTCCTGCAAATCATTTCACTTCCCTGTGAGTCAGTTTTCACTGTGTACCAAACGAACCCAAACAGTGTCTAAACAACTTTCATTAATTCTTGCTTTTGTCTCTGAGGGTTGGCTGAGGGTCTGCTGATCTAGGCTGATATTACCTGAGTAGTTCTGCTTCAAGTTACAAGTCCAGATGCGCTTGGCATCTCATTGATTTGGGGCTCATGTCAGATCCATGCATATTGATTGTTGCTAGAAGGCAGTGCCTACACAGGACTAGCACTTCTCATGATGATAGAAGAGGTACAGAGAGAGACAGAGTCAGGTACGACTCCTAAGGCTAGGCTCAAATCTTTGTACCACATTCTACGGGTCCAAGCACAAGTCTGGGTCAGGGAGGTATAAATATAGATGGGGAACACAGATGGCGTGGTGTGTCTCCAGAGGAAGGGAGAGAACTGGAGTCAATCACATACATTATTTAATAACACTGCTATTATTTAGAGGCAAGCAACTATCCTGAGGTTCTCCTTGAAACACATTTCTAGATCTCAGAAGGTTAACTTTCAGAAGAAAAACAGAAATGAGTGGAAATTTCAGATTTGGAAAGTTGACTAAGTGGTCAACAGCCAGAGGAGAATTTTAGGCCTGTTCTCTGCTCTCCTCCCTACACCTCTAAGGTCAAATTTCACCCTTTGATATTCCATCCTGTATCTCTGTGACCCTCGGGCAGAGTTCCATTGATTGATGTCATCAACACATTGCTATCCCTCCAGCATCAATTCTGGTGTGTTTGTAGACTGACCATTCTAGGTTCTCACCATCTTCCATTTCCTTTCCAAACATCTCCAAAGACATTTATCCTCCACACATAGCAGTTGGACATGATTCTCGAGGATTTAAGGAGCATGTGGTGCCTCAAGGGAGAAAAATCTGTTCCATCCTTACGACTCAGGTGTGTCAGAAACTTAGGTTGAATGTTCTTCTTCTACATCTTTGCATCCTGTATCCTCTTACTTATTTGTTCACGTGTCATTTGTTTTAAAAAAATATTTTGTGCCCATGGTGGGGCGTGTCATCTACATTTCTTCTCTTGGGTGAGCTTTATGCCTGTTTTTTCTTTTGGGAAAAAATTGAAAACATTTTTTTGGAGCTGAACTCATATTGGTCAGCTGAGTTCGCTGCAACTGGGGCAGCCCTCCTCCAAAAGAACTTCATCCTTGTAGAAGTCTTAACAACAACAACCATAGCATCAAATCAAAACCCAACCCCATTACCAATTCCCCAGGATACTGCAAACTCCTGGAGGAAAACAATGTAAGATGTCTTCACATTTTAATATGCACAAGGCCTGGCACATTTGGAATTCAAATGATCTTTGTTAATTAAATGAGTAAATTCCAAACCTCTGTGACACAGAGTCCATTGTGACAACACTTCTGAAAACAAGAACACTGCCTGGTTGAATCGCTGTGGGTGTTATTTTCTAGGGAAAGTTCAATTCTAGGCAAAATTATGACATGGATAAACAATTCTCTGGATTTCAGAATCTTGACTCTGTAGGTCCCCCTCTTAAAACTCTATGTCCCTATATGTCTCTGGCTTATTCCCAGGGTGCAAAACAAATGTAAATAAGCTTTAGAGCTATTTGTTTACTTTTTGTCCACAACGATTTATCCAGTATCTATTATAAGTCAAGTACTATGTGGGTTTTAGTGGTTATAAAGTCAAATACAGCAGGGTAACTGCCTTGAGGCAGTTAATGGGGGATATGAACAGTACATACATGTAAACATATAATGATTACACATCGTGACAAATTACCAAATGCAATGGTAATCCAGAGGAGGTACCCCTAGTCCTTCCTGGAAGAGGTGACATCTGAGCTGATTCTTGGTAGATAAATAAGAACTGGGGTGCGGTCCCAGCAGAGAGAATGGCATGTCCAAGGACTCATGCTGGAGAGCAGTGAACATTCTTGGAACAGCAGGAGTTCACCATGATGGGGGGAGACAGTGTGAGCTGGGGTGTGGCTGAGCTGTGTGGTCAGAGAGGGAAGCAAAGATGGATCATGCCTGTACTCTTTAAGGTGACTTCTGAAGTGCTTATTTATCCTGAGGGCAATGCAGAGTCACTGAACGTTTGTAAACAGAAAAATGACCTGATAAACTTGTGCTTTAAAAAGATACAGAGTCAAGGAGACCGGTTATGAGACCATCACAGTGATCAGGCAAGAGGTAAGTGTCCTTGTCTGGAGGACCCAGTTTGGTGACAGGTTACTCGTGACAGGCTTTCACTGTCAAGTGCTCCACACAAGCTCTGGTCTACATGCCTTGAACATGTTACAAGCTTTGGCTACTTGATTCACACTTGACTTGAACTTCCTTCTTTCATGACCATTTCATCCTGCCAAGTTTGGAGTTTACAGCCTACAACCTTTAATAGCTTTTCAGTACATAGTTCTCAGACTTTTTATTTCTTTTTAAGTGGAAAACTGTGGGGATTTTTCATGCATGAAACCCGAGAATGCATGAATGATTTGGTTCAAACTTCTTCCAAAATATTGACTTTGGATAAAGAACAAATAACCAAATGTTAAGCTGGAGCTCAAGAATAGGTTGGACATCTTTCTTGCTTCTTCTCCTAAAAAAAAAAAAAAAAGAAGAAGAAGAAGAAGAAAGTGAAGAAAAAGGAAAAGCAAATGAGATTTCTCATTTCAGGAACTATATGTATACATATAGCTGATTCACTTTACTGTAGAGTAGAAACTAGCATGATATTGTTAAGCAACTATACTCCAATTTAAAAAAACAGAAATTTCTCATTTCATCATTTAAGAATTAGTATCTGAATAATCCAATAATATCCATGTGAACTTCTCTAATTCTACAGCAAACAGCAGTATCACATTCTAGCCCTCAGATAAAGGTCAGGCTCAGCACTGCCCATCATGCTGAGTCCTCCCCTGCCTTCCAGGCTGTGCCTACATCCTCTCCCCAAACTGCCAACACCACGTAGGCAAGGTCCCAAGCAAGAGTGGCCTGGGCTTCTTGTCATTAGGATATAAAGGAGTTCTGTTCTAATGATTCTTCAAAACAAGCAACGATCAAGTAAAGTGAAAATTTTGCTTTTCACTTTCCCAAGCCTGGCTACCTGTACCCAATTCTGAAGTTCCATAAGGTCACATGTGATGCAATGGGATAGAACCCATTTTCTGTCCTCATCCAACCCCCTTATACCCAGATTCTGGATGCTGTAGAAGCTCAGGAGCTGTTCTGCAAAAAAACCACCATACAACATAGGGACATAGAACGAAACGGTTCATTATTCCTCACAATGCTGTGGATTGACTGGGTATTCAAATGCCTTGCAGGTACTGGCTGGGGTGCTGGGGTGGTTAGAAGGTCCTCGGTGGCTTCACGCATGAGATTGGAGGGAGCTCAGCAGGGGCTGTTAGTTGGAGACCTCCATTCTTCTCTTTGGGGGTTTTTCTCACGGATAATTGGGCTTCCTTACAATGTGGCAGCTGGGGCCCAAGGAGGGATGTTCCAACAGGTGAAGATGCTCTTCTCCTACACAGAGTACTTCCGCTACAGTCCTTGGTTACAGCCACTCACACAGCTAGTACATATTTGAGGGGAGAAGAAATAGAGGCTAGTTCTTGATAGAGAAACGGCGGGATCTGTTGTGTAAGAGCACGTGGGGAGGGCGAGAGAATCACGATGTCTTGAGCAGAAACAGGAAGAAGCCAGTCCTTAGAGGCTGTGTGGACGGCTGACTTAGCAGTGCTGACATCCGGACGCTGAAGGGCAGACTTTTCTGGGGTAGGACCAGTGAGTAGCTAAGCACTAACCCCTTGTGGAGCCTTTTGTTAAAAACAAACCAGCTTTTAGGCTTGTTTCTTGGATCACGGTTGTAAATATCCTTCCTATAAAAAGGCTGTCAGTCTCTTTAAATCTGGCCCAGTGCACAGTCTGATCCTGAGGGAAGTAGTCATGACAGCATCCTTCAGATGCGACTGGGCACGTTCAGGGTGGTATGGCTGGAGACTACACTTTCCTTCAATGTACACTGCCAAGCTCTGGGTGGTGACAACCTGGTCACAGTGGATGGACCCAGAGTCCAGGCCAGAGAAGCTGGAGGGGAGATAGCCGGTAATGACAGACCTCACCTGACACCCCATCCACCAGAATCATGTCTCATTGATGTGACTCCCCAACACGCTCAAGTGGAAACAGACATGCAGAAATGAACAGAGAGAGAAGGAGAGGGAAAAGCAGCTGAGTCATGAGGGTGGGGTCAATGGGACAGAAAGAAATAGATGCCCAGTCCTGGGGAACAAGGTGTTCAGGACACCAGAGCCATCGCTGGCTCAAACAGTGGACTTGTTACAGCTTCCTCTGCATCTGGCCTGATGAGGAATGCCCGGGGCTGCCCCTCTACCCTCCATGCTCCCGCCTCACTGGCCTTCTGTGTGTTCCTGAAACTTACCAAGCTCTCACGTAAGGGCCTCAGCACCGACCGATCCCTATGGCTAGAAGACTCTGCCCCACCTGGCTCACTGGAGTCTTCAAGCCTCAGTCACTTCTGCAAAGAACTTTTTCCGGACCACGCAACCTGGAATAGCTTCAGACCCTTCTCGCCTATCACTCTCAGGCATATCATCAGATTCTTCACTTCCTAGCACTTACGCCATCTGAAATTACCTTGCTCATTTATGCATGTTTTCATTATTTATCAAACCCTCACTTGAGTGGAAGTTCCACGTAGTCAGGAACCTTGTGGGTTTTATCCACCTCTAAAGATTGAAGGCAGGAGGAGAAGGGGATGACAGAGGATGAGACGGTTGGATGGCATCACCGACCCAATGGGCGTGAGTGTGAGTAAGCTTCGGGAGTTGGTTATGGACAGGGACGCCTGGCGTGCTGCAGTCCATGGGGTCACAAAGAGTCGGACACGACTGAGGGACTGAACTGAGCTGAGACTCCCTGGAACCTGGAACACAGTCTGATACACAATCGTGCCCAATGTTTGCTCCAGTGGGTATCCCTCTTCATTCCTCATAAATTGAAAGCACCTCACACCAACAGAGCAAGGGCCCTGAAAACCTTTGTGGTAGATGACTTTGTGGTGAGGAGTGGGAAGGTGGCCAAAAGCCACAGAAGCCCTCTGCACTGATGAATATTTAAGTTCCCTAAAGCGGCTTCCCTGGGGGCTCAGATGGTAAACAATCTGTCTGCAATAGAGGAGACACAGGTTCAATCCAAGGGTAGGGAAGATACCCTGGAGAAGGGAATGGCTACCCACTCCAGTATTCTTGCCTGAAGAATTTCACGGACAGAGGAGCTGGTAGGCTACAGTCCATGGGTCTGCAAACAGTTGGACATGACTGAGTGACTAACACTTTCACTCTCAAAAATAGAACAGAAAAACTGTTTCCAAAACAACAGCAAAACTAAGGACATTTTGCTAAGTTGCTTCAGTCGTGTCCAACTCTTTGTGATGCCAGGGACTGTAGCCTGCCAGGGTCCTCTGTCCATTGGATTCTCCAGGCAAGAACACTGGAGTGGATTGTCATGCCCTCCTCCAGGGGATCTTCCCAACCCAGGGATCAAACTCACCTCTCTTAATGTCTTCTGTGTTGGCAGGCAGGTTCTTTACCACTGGCGCCACCTGGGAAGCCAGGGACATTTGCTCCCTTGTAATTAACTGTGTGGTGCTGGAGAAGACTCTTGAGAGACCCTTGGACAGCAAGGAGATCCAACCAGTCCATCCTAAAGGAGACCAGTCCTGAATATTCATTGGAAGGACTGATGCTGAAGCTGAAGCTCCAATACTTTGGCCACCTGATGCAAAAAACTGACTTATTGGAAAAGACCCTGATGCTGGGAAAGATTGAAGGCAAAAGGAGAAGAGGGTGGCAGAGGATGAGATGGTTAGATAGTACCACAGACTCAATGGACATAAATTTGAGGAAATTCCAGGAGACGGTGAAGGTCAAGGAACCCCGGCGTGCTGCTTTCTGTGGGGTCACAAAGAGTTGGACACAACTTGGTGACTGAACAATACCAAGAATAATTAACAGTATTACATAATTTTCACTCACACCCAATGACAGCCAAGATGAGTCAAGAAATTTCTGGAAACGTTCTAGGACCTTCCTTCCTTCAATGGCCTCCCATCTGCCTCTCACTACCACAAACATAGTAACACTTACCAAGATATCCAGATTTGCAGATGATCTGCCAAAGCTGTATGCATGTTTCTCTGAGTCTGGTCCTCTAAACAAACATCCAATGTTCAAGGCATTTTAGCCACTGGATCCTATAGGCAGAGCATCTGAGGTGAAAAGCTTTTGAGTGGTTTCTGAAATGCCTGAGATATGAAAAAAGGAAAAAAAAAACAAAGAATACTGTATCTCAGACAGAATACATATAACTCGATAAATGTTTAAGTAAAATGCACGTGGAACAGGGTTTTTCTCAACAGTAAATACTCAGTACTATAATCTGAGGTGGGCCGAACCTGTGGATGTGGAAGGACTGGGGATACAAGGGAAAGACTATGAAGTCTGTGTGGATTAGCCCCCACATTGTTAGCCTCCATCCCTCTTAATATCTTTGGGGTGGTGGGGATATTATCAAAGGCAGTGTGCCAAGCACTGCTGACCATCATAAAACAACTCTCACACTATTTGGTGTCCCTAAGCCATGGTGACGTGGCCTCATCTACACGTGACTCCATCTGTACATGAAATCTTTGCCTCACTGACAAGGTCTAGAGAAGCCAACAAGTGCATCCCTGATTTTGTGGTTTAGGGCTTAGAGCGTGATCTGAGACCAGGATTCCCAATTCCAGTCTCAAGGATATAACGTCCCATTTTCCCCATACGTACACTTGTCAGATCTCATGTCCTTATTTTGGTTCAGAAAACATGGCTGATTATGGAGGACAGGATTTGAGGATGACTGAGAGAAGGAAGAGGAAAGTGGGAGGGGTCTCAGGGTCAAGGTTCCCCTGACCGCTCCCTAGGCCGCCTCTCTCACCCCACCCTCCCACCTCCATGTTTCCCAGTTAAAGCTCAAGAGAGGATTCAGGATCCATCCAGAGAGTCTTCTGGAAGTCTTGGAAACCAGATTAGGAAGGATGGATGTGAAGAAGGAGTCTGGGTGAAGGGTGCAGAGGTAACAAATAGTGGAGGTGAAAGTGAAAGTGAGGTCGCTCAGTTGTGTCTGACTCTTTGCAACCCCATGGACTGTAGCCTACCAGGCTCCTCCGTCCATGGGATTCTCCAGGCAAGAATACCAGAGTGGGTTGCCATTTCCTTCTCCAGGGGATCTTCCTGACCCGGAGATCAAACCTGGGCCTCCAGCATTGCAGGAAGATGCTTTACTATCTAAGCCCCTAGTGGAGGTGGGAGGGTACTTAATGGAAAAAGTTCTGGGAGTCCCTCAGAGGTGGGCCTCAAACCTCAATTTTCCATACAGAGTTCTCTCAGGGATTCCCTGTCAGATATTAATGTCCTTCCTCTGGGGCTTCCCTGGTGGCCCAGTGGTTAACAATCCACCCACCAGTGCAGGAGACACTGGTTCAGTTCCTGGTCTGGGAAGATCCTACATGCTGCAGAGGAGCTAAGCTCATGGGTCACAAGTAGTGAAGCCCACGAACCACAGAGCTTGTGCTCTGCAACGAGAGAGACCACTGCAGTGAGAAGCCCAAGCACCACAACTAGAGAGCTGACCCCAGTCGCTGCTACCAGAGAAAGCCCACGAGCAGCAACAAAGACCCCACACAACCGATACATACTTAAACTTAAATTTTAAAAAAATGTCTTTCTTCCACAGTGGAGCTCCAGGCTTGGTGCAAAGCACCATCAGTGTGTATTTAATATTGGAAATGAGGAATATGGGGATATATAACAAATCTAAAGAAAGAAAATGAAGTCACTTAGTCATGCCCAACTCTTTGTGACCCCATGGACTGTAGCCTACCAGGCTCCTCCATCCATGTAATTTTCCAGGCAAGAGTACCCGAGTGGGTTGCCATTTCCTTCTCCAGGGGATCTTCCTGACCCAGGGATCAAACCCAGGTCTCCTGCATTGCAAGCAGATGCTTTACCATCTGAGCCACCAGGGAAGCCCCAAATAACAAATCTAAACTGTAACAAATCTAAAACTGCTTCAGACTCAGGTTGGATATAAAGAGCTTTGTGGTTGCCATGGTTTTAGTTTTTTCAGGGCTGTCATTCCAGACCATGGCAGAGTAGAGACAAGTCATTGTATTTTTTTTAAAGATCTCCAAAGTGTTTCCAGGGTCCTCCGTTACAGTGTTCTGGCTGTCTGCAAGCTCTCAAGGATGGCAACTTCTCCTTGCTGCTGCTGCTGCTAAGTCACTTCAGTCGTGTCTGACTCTGTGCGACCCCATAGGCAGCAGCCCACCAGGCTCCCCGTCCCTGGGATTCTCCAGGCAAGAACACTGGAGTGGGTTGCCATTTCCTTCTCCAATACATGAAAGTGAAAAGTGAAACTGAAGTCGCTCAGTCCTGCCAGACTTAGCGACCCCATGGACTGCAGCCTACCAGGCTCCTCCATCCATGGTATTTTCCAGGCAAGAGTACTGGAGTGGGTTGTCATTGCCTTCTCCGACTTCTCCTTGAGATCTAACTAAATCTTACCTGCAGAAGCTCCGGCCACCCAGCATGGGAGCCAGAGGAACCTTCCACCCGTTTCCGACGTCTTCTTCGAGATGATCAGGAAGCCTTTGGAGGCCTGATAGTCCTAATCCCCACCGTCTCCACTGTGGCTTGTGGAGTCGCTGGTTCTAGAACCTCAGCGTTGACTCTGCCCCTCCATGAAGGGGTCTCTTCACGCCTGCCCCCCGGGGAGGAGCGACGGCAGCTCCCAGCAGCAGCGAGGGTGTGCGCGGGTGAGTGTGAAACGGCGGCCCACTCAGGCCTGCTCCTCACCCCCGCGGCCTGCCGGCGGCTGGTGGCTGCCCCTGGCACCCAGCGCGCCCAGGCAGGGCGCTCACGCACCCCCGCGCCCCGAGCAGCAGAGGCAGACGCAACGGGGGAGGGTGGCCTCACCCAGAGGAAAAGGCCGCTCGGCAGCCGGGTCAGAGGGCGCGGGGCCGCTGCGGTGTCCCGCGCACCCGGCCGTGGTTTCTAAGGAAGGGAGGAGCCGAAAGCAGGGCCCGCAGGCCTCCTGAAGGCCGCCCAGCCCCCGAGAGGGTCCCCCACGCGCCTCGGGTCGCCTGGAGTGAGGCTCGAAACCGACTGCAGCGTCTCTTCCAGCTCAAGGCCTGCTCGACTGTCGGGGCTACTGAGAGACAGAATGGAGGCGAGCCCTGCCCTGCGGCTCCAGGAGCAGGGCGCCTTGAGAAGGGGACCCGTGGGGGTGGACTGCTGCTGTAGGGAGCGTGTGCCATGCACACGAACAGCTCCAGAGCTCGTGGACACCAGAGGCCCGGTGTCCGAGGTCCCCCAGAGAGAAAAGCCTACCGACACGCGCCGCTGTGGGCCGCAAGGGCACTGGGCTTGGAGTGAGGGCCTGGTTCTGCAGCGGTCTCTGGACGCCACTCGGGGTTTTAGGGGATCCTGGGCTCCATCAGCTGATTCGGCTGAGGCTTAAATTTGTGCCCCAAATGTTCCCAGACCTCCATGTGCCACAATTGGTGAGCTGGGTTCTAAAGACAAAATATAAAGTGAGACCACTGCACATATAAACAGTCCCCTTTAAAATCCCTTAAATTACTCAAGAACACAGAGACACACTTATTTTGAGAGGCATTTGTGAGATCAGAGGCCCTCCAAGAAGAAGCAGTCACATCTACCCATCCCTGCTCAGCCCAGGCATCCAATCCCCTCATTGAGCTAACACTAACACTGCTAAATGGTTATGGGTTTGGATTGACTGTTTGTGAGTTTGCTAAGCCCCTGTTGTCAAATTTGCATAGGTTCCAGTATGCACGTTTTGCAATTCTAAGTGTATTTTGAATTATTTGCTGGTTCTAAAAATACACTTAGACTAGAAACTAAGGAAAGCTATTATATGATTTTTGTTTTATTTATTGCAATGATATGTACGCACATTTGCAAAAATTTTTCTAAACTATGAACAAGTGTGATGAAATACGCAGATTATCCATGACGTTAGATGCAGATGGACTAGGGGGTCTCAGGCAATAAGGCTGACATGCTCAAGTGGGAGACAATAAATGAGAAGGTCTAAACCACTTTGCCAACAAAGGTCCGTCTAGTCAAGGCTATGGGTTTTTCCTGTGGTCATGTATGGACGTGAGAGTCGGACTGTGAAGAAGGCTGAGCACCGAAGAATTGATGCTTTTGAACTGTGGTGTTGGAGAAGACTCTTGAGAGTCCCTTGGACTGCAAGGAGATCCAACCAGTCCATTCTGAAGGAGATCAGTCCTGGGTGTTCTTTAGAAGGAATGATGCTAAAGCTGAAACTCCAGTACTTTGGCCACCTCATGCGAAGAGTTGACTCATTGGAAAAGACTCTGATGGTGGGAGGGATTGGGGGCAAGAGGAGAAGGGGATGACAGAGGATGAGATGGCTGGATGGCATCACTGACTCGATGGACATGAGTCTGCGTGAACTCCGGGAGTTGGTGATGGACAGGGAGGCCTGGCGTGCTGCGATTCATGGGGTCGCAAAGAGTCGGACACAACTGAGCGACTGAACTGAACTGAACTGAACCCACCCCCAACTTGAAATCTCCAGGTGTCTATGCTTCCCAGGCAAGACTGTGCTGATTAACCACATGGATACTTTGGTTTTCAACCCACAGAGCAAAACACTAATTTTTAACAAGGGTGGTTGGACTTATTTTCCTTTAGCCCCTGGAGTCTGCTTACACCCCACATGTGGCGTTGTCATTTTTAAGATGTTCATTATTAAACTGTGCTTTCTTGCTTGTGGACCTCAGAACATCCTGGGGAGGTAGGAAAAATGAGTACACATCCCGTTTTCCAGGTTAAGAAACTAAAGCTCCCAAACCCAAGGGTCTTGTCTGGGATCCAACAGGCTAAATGGATGTTAGAGTTGGAACTAGAATCCAAGCTTTCTGATTTGAAGATGGTCCAGGTTCAAAAAAATTCAAATAAAGCACAGATTTTTATCACTGTGCTTACCAGGAAGGGTTTGTTTGTTCTTGTCTTAAGCAGAGAAATGGCCTGTGTGCCCAGTGAACTTCCCATTTGGCTCTAGAATAGGTCTTTGAATTCTCAGCCTGAATCCTTCCAGACGGTGCTGTTCACAGGACCCTGTTTGCCTGCCCCCTCTGGTGGCTGTTACACGCATAACAGGTCGCAGAACGGCTCCTAGGGCAGTGGTGGATTTCCCTTTCATCCGTCGTACATTCACTCCAATGCGGAAAGGCTCCACACCAGCGCCTGATGTACACAGATAAATATAATAGAGCACTGTCTCCTGTCTCCTAGGTGCACGACAAACAAGTGAATGGGTGACTGCAAAACAGTGGGGCAGATGTCCTGGAGAAGTATGCAGAAAATGCTGGGCACACAAAAGACACGTTTGCAGGAGAAGGAGCAGAGAGGAAAAGGAAGGAAGTGGCCTGAGCCAAGTTCCAGAGGCCGAGGAGGAGGAGGAGAGGGAAGGAGGCATTCGGAATTCAGGGAGCGGCGGGAGAGGGAAGGAGGCATTCGGAATTCAGGGAGCGGCCAGGATCGAGTTCAAGACGGTAGAATTCAAAGCACAGGTTGCACGGAAGGAGGACAGGAGATGGGTCTGAGAGACTGACAGGGGCTGGATCATGAAAAGTTCTCCAGGACACACTAGCATCTGAGTTCATATTCCCTGGGCTAACGGCCTCCGAACTTTTTTGATCATGTTCCCCATTAATAAAAATATTTGAGTGTGCATCCCCAACAAACAGATATTTACTCATTTATACATCTTACGCCCAAGTATGCATGGTAAGTCACTTCAGTCGTGTCTGACTCTTTGTGATCCTATGAACTGTGGCCTGCCAGGCTCCTCTGTCCTTGGGATTCTCCACACAAAAATACTACAGTGGGTTGCCATGCCCTCCTCCAGGGGACCTTCCTGACCCATCTTCGAACCCACGTCTTTTACATCTCCTGCATTTAGCACCACCTGGGAAGCCCTGAGCCCAAGCAATGCAGTTGAAAGCATAGGGTCTGGAGCCAAACAGACTAGATCTGAGTTCTGGTCTTGCTGCTTATTAGCAGATGACCGGGTGGCACAGGTTGTAAAGAACCTTCCTGCCAATGCAGAAGATGTAAGAGATGCAGGCTCGATCTTTGGGTCAGGAAGATGCCCTGGAGGAGGGCATGCAACCCACTCCAGTACTCTTGCATGGAGAATCACACAGAGTTGGACACGACTGAGCGACTTAGCACCCTCTGATCACATAAGGTCTCTGGACCTCAGCATCCTCATCTGTAAACTGAGGATAACAGCAGATCCACCTTGTAGGGCTGTGGAGAGGATTAAATGAACTAATTTGGAACAATTTGGGACAATGCCTGGCATATCAGTTCAGTTCAGTCATTCTCAAGCTTAGCAAGAACCTGTTATGTTTAAGCAAGTTGTATGTGCAATATGCCTATGTGTACTATTAATGTGACTTAAAAAATTTTTTTTTGTGATGAAAAGCTCTAAAGACCTTTTGAAGAAAAACACAAATAATGCAAGAGAAATGATAGATAAGCTAATAATAAGGTCCCTAACCAGCCCACACAGGAAAACTAAGGGAAAAAATTCTAATGTATCCCATTCTGCTTCTCCTCAGAGAGCTGAGATAAAGTGTGAGTGTGTCTAAATGTGGGGGCACAATATGTGTGGGGGTGTGAGTCACATAGTGTGAATGTGTGTGTGAATGTGGATGTGAGCATGTGATCATGAATGTAAGTGTGAATGTGAGTGTGCACGTGGGAATGTGTGTGTGGGCACTGACTGTATGTAAATACGACTGCATTTGTGTAAGAGTTGTGCATTTCAGAGCTCATTGTATGAGTGAACACAAGTGTGTATGTTACTGTTCAGTCCCTAAGTCCTGTCTGACTCTGCGATCCCATGGATGGCAGCATGCCAGGCTTCTCTGTCCTTCACTATCTCCCTGAGTTTGCTCAAACTCATGTCCATTGAGTCGGCGATGCCATCCAGCCATCTCATCCTCTGTCATCCCCTTCTCTTCCTGCCCTCAATCTTTCCCAGCATCAGGGTCTTTGCCAGTGAGTCAGTTCTTCACATCAGGTGGCCAAAGTATTGGAGTTTCAACTTCAGCATCAGTCCTTTCAATGAACATTCAAGACTGATTTCCTTTAGGATGGACTACTTGGACCTCCTTGCAGTCCAAGGGACTCTCAAGAGTCTCCGCCAACACCACAGTTCAAAAGCATCAATTCTTCAGCACTCAGCTTTCTTCATAGTCCAACTCTCACATCCATACATGACCACTGGAAAAACCATAGGCTTGACTAGACAGACCTTTGTTGGCAAAGTAATGTCTCTGCTTTTTAATATGCTGTCTATTTGGTCATAGCTTTTCTTCCAAGGAGCAAGCGTCTTTTAATTTCATGGCTGCAGTCACCACCTGCAGGGATTTTGGAGCCCGAAATAGTGATTTTGGAGCTCAAGCCTGGCACATAGTACATGTTCTATCAGCCAGTTTTACTACACGCCTTTATAACTTGGAGCTAGTTTAAAATTGGAGTTGGGATTTACACCAAGTAGGGGATCTATTTACTCCAAAAAAAAGTCTGTTTTAATATAAATGTACTTCAAAATGTCAGGAATTATTCTAGTCTTCAAAATTTCCAACGAAGAGCAGACCACTCCTAGTCCCTCACCCACACACCTACCTAAGATGAACTATCGTTGTCATCCCTTGATACTATGTCTGAAAAATTCACAGGTGTGGGTAATTCCTCGATTTAGCTCGAAGCAGCCAGGCCAGGCTGAGGGTGTGGCCTCCAGTCGACGCAGATGCTGGTCTCGGTACCACCCTTGGGAATTTTAAAAGGAAATACAAATATCAAAGAAACAGCGTTTTAAAAACATTTTCACTTTGATAATTAGGACACAGCATATTTTTGTTCTCACTAAAAAAAAAACTGTGTTTTAGCAAAGATAAAATATGCTTGATTTTTTTTGACGTCTAGGTGTAATACTTTGTAGTGTAGCCATTTGAAGTTCTGGTTCTAAATTCAGGTTACTCTAGTACTCGGTTTTGAAATGACTGAAAAGGAGCTTCACCAGCACAGACATCAAAAGAAATAAGTGCTTTTATGGACCATGCCTAATAAATAGCGATACTCATTTTCCAGCCTCATCCACCAATTATACGAAGGTATTTGTTGAAATTCAGCTGAGAGTTTCCACTTTTCCTGAAGTCATGCACTTGTTCTTGCAAAATAATTGGAAAGCTTTACCTTTTCCTGCTGTTAAAAAGTTAGTTGGTGTATAAGGTTAGAATATCCTGTTTCTAAGTTTTGAAAGTAAGCAGATACAAGTTTTTATAAGTGGCCCACTTACATATTTTCAGCCTCAAAATCACATAATTCTGAGAAATTTCTGCTATACATTTCAGTATAAACTCATGTTCTCCAAAGCATGGGTTTATTTTGAAAAGCTGTTACTGGCTCACACTTTGTTATAACATAACCTTTGCCTCCAAAAGACGAGTGTATTTATTTTTCCCAAGTATCTTTTAGGTACATTTTACTGACACCACTTTCATCACGGTAAAGGTCAGCAGATTTAGAGCATTGTCTGTTTATAAAAGAAAAACTTATAATATGTTTTAGGTTGACAGCTTATTTAAATACTTTGCCACTGGAAACCCTTTTAACTTGATCTAGTACGGATTGGGAGGCAAACTGGATGCATTACCAGTTACTCTGCTTCTAGGTAGAGAGTTGTATACATGCTGCTGCTAAGTCGCTTCAGTCGTGTTCAACTCTGTGCAACCCCATAGATGGCAGCCCTTCAGGCTTCCCCCATCCCTGGGATTCTCCAGGCAAGAATACTGGAGTGGGTTGCCATTTCGTTCTCTAATGCATGAAAGTGAAAAGTGAAAGTGAAGTCGCTCAGTCGTGTCCGACTCTAGCGACCCCATGGACTGCAGCCTACCAGGCTTCTCCATCCATGGGATCCTATAGACACATACATAAAACCAAAAGCCTTCATTGGGGCCCACAGATGAAATCACTTCCACCAGCATAATTTTAATCAGGTGGTGTGCTGTTAAATGTTTAACCATCAGCAATCTGAAAAGAAGTCAGGACCCCAGAATAAAGAGTCTCACCATGGTCCGTTTCAAGCTACCAACATGATGCCACTGACAGGCTTCCCTGGTAGCTCAGCTGGTAAAGAATTGGCCTGCAATGCCGGAGACCCCAGTTCGATTCCTGGGTCTGGAAGATCCACTGGAGGAAAGCTTGGCAACCACTCCGGTATTCTTGCCTGGAGAATCCCTATGGGCAGGAGCCTGGAGGGCAACAGTCCACGGGGTCACAGAGTCGGACACGACTGAGTGACTAAGTGCAGCACAGCTCAGACCATTACACACGTGCGTCACCCAGATGCACGAGCCACAGATGACCTCCAGAGCATACGTGCCGGCAAAATATAGTAAAAGTAACTAGAAAGCAAAGAGTGTATTTAAGAATGTAGTACTTTTGTTTTTAAAATAGCTTATTTTATTTTTATAATAATGTCTGTGCTTATCAACCAATTCACAAAACTCCTAAAAATGTAATAATGTGCTCTCATGATCTGTCATAAACCTCTCCCACACTTTGGTACACTCAGAGAGCAGTGTCCTGCCCAAGTATCCCGTGTGTGCATGTGTGTGCATGTTTGGGTGTATGTTCCAGACTATGTATGGTATTTACTTCTGAACGTTTCATACGACACAGTTCTGACTTTTAAAATATAATCAGTCTTTGAAATTCAGTATTTTTCTTACAAGAATAATTCGGCCAGGTACTGACAAAAAAATCATCTGTCTGGAATTTACATTATGTTTATAGATTGATTGCTTTGGGAATAATCTGGATCTTTTCAACATTGATTTCTAAGCTGTAAATGAGCATGCCTCCCCATTTCGTCATCTTCCCTTTGTCTCTCAGTAAAGTTTTAAAGTTTTCCTCCTATTAGTCTTTCATAAGCAAGCTATTTAGTGATTCATAGTTCTGGTTGTCATAGTTAATAGAATGGTTTTTCCCCCCTGATATTTCCAAGTTGGTAATTGATGTTATACATAAAAACTGCTGATATTTTATACAATGAATGCTGCTTTTTAATATCTTTCTTATAGAAATAGAGTTCTTATTGAAAAGTACCTTTGGCTTTTAAATAATGTGTAGCAGGGCTCCAGGTCCCATGAGCAGAATCTCAGGCAGGCTCCAGAATCAGATGGTACAGGCTGGGATCCGGGCTCCACCAGTCACCACTGGCCACCACGTTAACCTCCTGGAACTTTGCTTCCTCACCTGTAAATTAGAAGCAATGATAAATATGCTTCAGAGGGTTCCTAGTAAGAGTTAATGTTATTTATAAAGCACTTAGTAGAAAGCCTGGCAGGCAACGAGGACTTGGAGTATAAAAGTCACTTTATATTCTTGAGCCACTAAGATTTGCCATTTAGATTAGCACATCTTGGAAGAGTAATTTCACATGGTAGCAAGGTAATGCTCAAAATCCTTCAAGTTAGGCTTCAACAGTACATGAACTTCCAGATGTACAGGCTGGCTTTAGAAAAGGCAGAGGACCCAGGGATCAAATTGCCAACATCTGCTGGACCATTGGAAAAGCAAGAGAATTCCAGAAAAACATCTACTTCTGCTTCACTGACTACACTAAAGCCTTTGACTGTGTGGTGCACAACAGACTGGAAAATTCTTTAAGAGATGGGAGTATTAGCTCACCTTACCTGTTTCCTGAGAAACCTGTATGCAGATGAAGAAGCAACAGTTAGAACTGGACATGAAACAACAGACTGGTTCCAAATTGGGAAAGGAGTCTGTCAAGGCTGTATATTGTCACCCAGCTTATTTAACTTCTATGCAGAATACATCATGCAAAAGGCTGGGCTGGATTGCTGTAAGAAATATCAATAAATCTCAGATATGCAGATGACATGACCATAATGGCAGAAAGTGAACAGGAACAAAAGAGCCTCTTGACAAGGGTGAAAGAGGAGAGTGAAAAAGCTGGCTTAAAACTCAGCATTCAGAAAACTAAGATCATGACATCCAGTCCCATCACTTCATGGCAAATGGATGGGGGGAAATGGAAACAGTGACAAACTCTATTTTCTTAGGCTCCAAAAATACTGCAGATTGATGACTGCAACCTTGAAATTAAAAGATGCCTGCTCCTTGGAAGAAAAGCTATGACAAACCTAGACAGCGTATTAAAAAGCAAAGACATCACTTAACTAACAAAGGTCCATGTAGTCTAAGCTATGGTTTTTCCAGTAGTCATGTAGGCAGATGTGAGAGTTGGATCATAAAGAAGGCTAAGCACCAAGAATTGATGCTGTCAAACTGTGGTGCTGGAGAAGACTCTTGATAGTCCTTGGACAAAAAGGAGATGAAATCAGTCAATCCTAAAGGAAATCAACCATGAATATTCTTTTTTTTTTTTTTCAGATAGTTTTTTTTTTTTTTAATTTTTTATTCCTTTATTTCTCATGTGTTCTTGAAAGGACTGAGGCTAAAGCTGAAGCTCCAATCCTTTGGCCACCTAATCCAAAGAGCCAACTCGTTGGAAAAGACTCTGATGCTGGGAGAAATTGAGGGCAGGAGGAGAAGGGAGGGACAGAGGATGAGATGGTTGGATGGCATCATAGACTCAGTGGACATGAGTTCAAACAAATTCCTGGAGATGGTGAAGGACAGGGAAGCCTGGCATGCTGCAGTCCATGGAGTCACAAAGAACTGGACACAACTGATTGACTGAACAATGAGCAACAACAATCCAACTTTTCCAAGACCACTTGTTGGAGAGACTGTCTTTCCCTCATTGTATATTCTTTCCTCCTTTTCTGAAGATTAATTGTTCATAGATGTGTAGGTTTATTTCTGGGCTCTCTATTTGGTTCCATTGATCCATATATCTGTTCTTATGCCAATACCAACTGGTTTGACTACTGTTACTTTGTAGTATTATCTAAAGTCTGGGAGGGTTATGCCTCCAGCTTTGTTCTTTTTCCTCAAAATTGCTTTGGCAATTCTGGGTCTTTTATGGTTCCATAAAATTTTTAGGATTGTTGTTCAGTTGCTAAGTTGTGTCGGACTCTTTGCAACCCCATGGACTGCAGCATGCCAGGCTTCCCTATCTTTAACTGTCTCCCAGAGATTGCTCAAACTCATGTGTGCTGAGTCGGTGATGCATATTCAACCATCTCAACTTCTGTCGCCTCCTTCTCCTCCTGCCCTCAATCTCTCCCAGCATCAGGGTCTTTTCCAATGAGTTGGCTCTTCACCTCAAGTGGCCAAAGTACTGGAGCTTCAGCTTCAGGATCAGCCCTTCCAATGAATATTCAGGGTTGATTTCCTTTAGGATTGACTGGTTTGATCTCTTTGCTGTCCAAGGGACTCCAGCACCACAGTTTGAAAGTATCGATTCTTCGGCGCTCAACCTTCTTTATGGTCCAGTTCTCACATCTGCCTACATGACTTCTGGAAAAAGCATAGCTTTGACTATATGGACCATTGTTAGCAAAGTGATGTCTCTGCTTTTTAATACACTGTCTAGGTTTGTCATAGCTTTTTTCCAAGGAGCCAAGAGTCTTTCATGACTGCAGTCACTGTCTGCAGTGATTTTGGAGCCCAAGAAAATAAAATTTTAGGATTATTGGTTCTAATTCTGTGAAAAACATCATGGGTAATTTGATAGGGATCATGTTAAATCTGTTGATTGCTTTGGGTAGTATGGCTATTTTAACAATATTAGTCCTTCCGATTCAAGAGCATGGTATATCTTTTCATTTCTTTGAATCATCTTCATCTTAGTTTACTTTATCTTGTTTACTTACTTCGCTTCATCCTTAGTTTACTCTATTTTGTGGGTTTTGTTCAGTCATTAAGTCGTGCCTGACTGTGACCCCATGGACTGCAGCATGCCTGATTTCCCTGTCCGTCTGTTTCCCGGAGTTTGCTCGTGCCCACTGAGTTAGTGATGCTGTCTAACCATCTCACCCTCTGTTGCCCCCTTCTCCTTTTACCTTCAATCTTTCCCAGCATCAGCATCTTTATTAAAGTTTTGTAGTTCTCAGCATATAAGCCTTTAACCTCCTTGGTCAGATTTATTCCTGCCTTTTTTTTTTTTTTTTTTTCATTTTGCTGTGATTTTAAAAGGGATTTGTTTGCTTACATGCTGTTTCTGATATTTCATTGTTTGTGTAAAGAAATGCAACATATTTCTGTATGTTCATCTTGCATCTGGCTCCCTTGATGAATTTATCAGTTCTGGTAGTTTTTGTGTGGAGTCCTTAGGGCTTTCTATACATAGTATCCCATCATCTATGTATAATGACAATTTTACTTCTTTCCTACCAATTTGAATACCATTTTTTTTTCTTATCTGATTGCTGTGGCTAAGACTTCCAATACTATGTTGAATAGAAATGGTGAGAGTGAACATTCTTGCCTTGTTCTAGATTTTACCAGAAAGGCTTTCAGCTTTTCATCATTGAGTATTATATTGGCTGTGATTTTGTAGTAAAAAAATTCTTATTTTGTTCCCTCTACACTCATTTTGGTAAGAGTTTTTATCATGAATGGATGTTGCATTTTACCAAATGGTTTTTCTACACCCATTGAGATGATTACCTTATTTTTGTCTTTTCTTTTGTTACTGTGATGTATCACATTAACTGATTTGCATATGTTGAACCATCCTTGTGACCCTGGAATGAATTCAACTTGGTTGTGGTATACGATCTTTTTTTGTATTTTTGGATTCAGTTTGCTATTTTGTTGAGAATTTTTGCATCTATATTCATGAAAGATATTGGCCTGTAATTTTCTTTTTTGGTAATGTCTTTGGTTTTGGTATTATGGTGATGACGGCTTCATAGAATGTCTCTGGGAGTATTCCTTTCTCTTCAGTATTTTCCAAAATACTGAAGAGAAAGATCAGTATAAGTTGAGAAGGATCAGTATAAGTTATTTTTTTTTATGTTTGGAAAAATTTGCCTGTAAAGTCATCTGCCCCTGGATTTTGTTTGCAGGGAGGTTTTGCACTTCTTCTTGATCCAGTTCTGGTGGGCTGTATATTTGTGGAAAGTTGTCCTTTTGTTCTGGGCTCTCCAATCTGTTGGCATACAATTGTTCATAGTATTCTCTTTTTCTTTTGTATTTCTGCAGTGTCAGTTGTGATTTCTCCTCTCGTTTCTCATTTTATTTGGGTCTTCTTTCTTTCACCTTGGTGACCCTGGCCAGAGGTTTGTTAATTTTGTTTATCATTTCAAAGAAACAGCTCTTGATTTTATTCCTATTTTTTTTAATTTCTATTTTATCTCCTTCCTCTCTGATCTTTATTATCGCCTTCTTTTTTGCTGAATTTAGGTCGTACTTGTTCTTTTTTTCCCCCATCCTTTTAGGTGATAGATTAGGTTGTTTAGTTGAGATTTTTCTTGTATTTTAAAGGCCTATACTGCTATAAAGTTGGCTCTAAAAACTGCTTTTGCTGCATCCCATAGATTTTGTATGGTTTTGTTTTCATTGTCATTTGCTTCAATGTATTTTTAAATTTCTTTTGATTTCATCGCTGACCCATTGATTTTTTCTTTTCTAGCATGTTTTTAGTCTCCAGGTAATTTTTTTTTTCTTGTTTCTTTTCTGTGATTGATTTCTAGTTTCATGCCACTGTGGTCAGAAAACATGCTTGAAATAATTTTTATATCTTTAAATTTATTGATGCTTATTTTGTGCCCTAGTATGCGGTCAATCCTAGAGAATGTTCCATATGCACGTGAAAAGAATGTGTATTATGTTTTTCTGGGGTATAACATGTCCCGAAAATATCAATCAAGTCTAACTGTACTATTGTATCATTTAGGATCTCTGTTGCCTTATTGATTTTCTGTCTAGATGATCTGTCCATTGATGTGAGTGGGGTATTAAAGTCTGCTTGTATTATTGTACTCCCATCAATTTCTCCCTTTATATCTGTTAATATTTATGTTATGTATTTGGGTTCTCCTATACTTCACTTATGGTGGAAAGTGAAGAGGAACTAAAAAGCCTCTGAAAGTGAAAGAGGAGAGTGAAAAAGTTGGCTTAAAGCTCAATATTCAGAAAACTAAGATCATGGCATCTGGTCCCATCACTTCATAGCAAATAGATGGGGAAACAGTGGAAACAGTGTCAGACTTTATTTTTTTGGGCTCCAAATCACTGCAGATGGTGATTGCAGCCATGAAATTAAAAGACGTTTACTCCTTGGAAGAAAAGTTATGACCAACCTAGATAGCATATTCAAAAGTAGAGACATTACTTTGCCAACAAAGGTCTGTCTAGTCAAGGCTATGGTTTTTCCACTGTTCGTGTATGGATGTGAGAGTTGGACTGTGAAGAAAGCTGAGTGCCGAAGAATTGATGCTTTTGAACTGTGGTGTTGGAGAAGACTCTTGAGAGTCCCTTGGACTACAAGGAGATCCAACAAGTCCATCCTAAAAAAGATCAGTCCTGGGTGTTCATTGGTAGGACTGATGTTGAAGCTGAAACTCCAGTACTTTGGCCACCAGACGTGAAGAGCTGACTCATTAGAAAAGACCCTGATGCTGGGAAACATTGAGGGCAGGAGGAGAAGGGGACAACAGAGGATGAGCTGGCTGAATGCCATCACAGACTTGATGGACATGAGTTTGGGTGAATTCCAGGAGTTGGTGATGGACAGGGAGGCCTGGTGTGCTGCAGTCCATGGGGTTGCAAAGAGTTGGACACAACTGAGCGACTGAACTGAACTGAACTGATACTGAGTGCATATATGTTGATGAGTATAATGTCCCCACCTTATAGTGATCCCATATCATTATGTAGTGCCCTTCTTTATTTTTCATTATGGCCTTTGTTTTAAAGTCTGTTTTGTCCAGTATGAGTGTTGTGACCCCTGCTTTCTTATATCCATTTACATGAAACACCTTTTTCCATTCCCTTACTGTCAATCTATGTGTGTACTCTGTCATCTCCTCCACCACATTATATGATTTTGATGTCCTCTTGGTGGCTCAGATGATAAAGTGTCTGCCTGCAATGTGGGAGACCTGGGTTCGATCCCTGGGTCGGGAAGATCCCTGGAGAAGGAAATGGCAACCCACTCCAATATTCTTGCCTGGAAAATTCGTGGATTGAGGAGCCTGGTGGGCTATAGTCCACGGGGTCGCAAAGAGTCGGACATGACTGATCGACTTCGCTTTCGCTTTTACATCTTTATGTCATCCTTTTGCTGTTCATTGTGGTTGCCATTGTTTTCACAGAAATTTATCTTTTTTAATCTGGATACTGGCTTATTTAATTATGATTTTCTCTTTCTTAAAGATTCTTACTTCTCTGCTATTTAGAGAGGACCTTTCAATATCACCTTTAGGATAAGTTTAGTATGTTATATTCTTTTAGTTTTTGCTTGTCTGAGAAATTCTTTCTCTCTCTTTCTAGTCTAAATGATCTTGCTGGGTAGAGTATCCTATGTTGCAGTTTTTTTCCCTTTCAGGACTTTAAATATATCTTGCCACTCTCTTCTGGCCCATAATGTTTCTGTAGAGATAATCAGCTGACAGCCTTATGAGGGTTCCCTTGTAATGAACTCTTTGTTTTTTTTCTCTTGCTGCCTTTAAAATCCTCTCTAACTTTTGTCATTTTATTTATAGTATGTCTTGGTGTAGGCCTATTTTAGGTTAATCTTGTTTGAGACTCTTTGTGCTTCCTGTACCTGGATATCTGTTTCTCTCTTTAGGTTTGAGGAGTTTTTAGCCACAATTCCTTCAAATACACTTTCAACCCTCTTTTCTCTTTCTTCTTCTTCTAGAATACTCGTTAAGCGTAGATTGGCACACTTTATATTATCCATGGATCGCTTATGTTGCTTTCATTTTTTTTATTTGGATTTCTGTCTGCTGTTCTGACTGGTTGATTTTCATTACTGTATCTTCCAGATCACTTATTTGTTTTCTGCAGTATTCATTCTGCTAGTCACTGCTTTTAGCTCATCTTTCATCTTAGTGAATGAGTTCTCTAATTTTTCTTGGTTCCTTTTTATAGTTTCTAGTTCATTGTAATAGTAATATGCATTTCTATCAATAGCCCTTAATTTCTTCAGTATTTTCATTATCTCCTTTTTTTCCCTCAGTGGTTATTAGATTGAAGAGATCTGTTTCATTGTTTGTTCTTTCAGGGGAATTTTCTTGATCTTTTGATTGGGAGAGCTGCCTCTGCTTCTTCATTTTACTTACATTTCTCTTGCTGTATGAGTTTAGGAGAAACAATCATCTACTGTGGTCCTGAAGGGCTGTTTTCATGTGGGAGCATCCCTGTGTGGCCTGTGTGAGTTTAATGTTTTTCTGGTTTGAGGACTGCTTTCAGTGTGGATCCTGCTGCTCTTTGCTCAGTGTGTGCTGGCTGTTATCCCTTTGATAGGAGGTGTGACTGGCGTTGGTGACCAGAACCCGCACTGGATATTGAGCAGGGCCTCCTCTTTGCTCTGTGGTTGTCACCGCCCTGTCAGGGACAAGGTCTGCTCCCTATGTGTTGGAGCAGAAGCCCCCAGACCTGTCTCTATGCTGCATTTCTGAGCTGCAGTATAAAGTAGGTGGGATTGGAACTCTCCTACTGGGAGAGGAGCCACTAAGTATTCCCCTGCCAGAGCCGCTCACCCCTGAGTGTGCTCCGTGGTGTCAGCTGTCACTCACTGTGCAGGCTTGCAAAGTACACCATTGTCGGCACTGCCCTTGGTTCCACCTCAACCATGGGAATGCTGGCAATGGACCCTGGTGTCCCTCAGGCATTGTTTTCCCAAGGCCACCAGCACAAAGCCCCTAGAGTCGGGTCCTAGGACCACAGTAGTCACACACCTGGACCTCCTGTGGGAGCCACGGAGGCAGCTCAGACCCTGGTCTAGCCCAGGCCCCATGCGTATGTGCCCACAAAGCCCACAGCTGCTGAGGCCAGACCCACCCCTGCCCTGGGAGTACCCGTTGTTTACTTGGATGTCATGCGGGTGCCGTTTACAAAGCTCGCAGCAAAGGTGTAAATCCACGGTTCATGATGTTGTGCGGAAAGATTTCAGTCCTGCTTCTTAAGTTACCTGGGGCTTAGCTGTGATTTCATTCCCATCTCTGTGCCTGGGCAACCTGCTGGTATCTGCTCCCAGAGCCCACTGAGGCAACGACTGGAGTGTGGGAGGTCTCTGGGGCAGGAACCCCCAAGGTGGTGGCTGGGGCATGCTCTTCTGGAGCCCGCAGAGGCAGTGGCTGTGGTGTGGAGAAAGGGGTGTGAGGGCAGCCTCTCCACTGCCCCTGCTCTGTGCTCCACTTAACAGTGGTGCTTTGCTTCTATGGTGGGATGGGCTTCTTCCATGAACACCCCTGGTTATGGCCGTACCACACGCCAGCCCCTTTGCACTGTCTCTGAGCAGCCAGCTCATCTCCCCAGGTCTGTCCTCTAGACCCCAAGTCTCAGCTCCCGGCCCCTACCTGTGCCAGTGGATGTGCGTCTCAGGCTGGGACACGCAAGGGGGTGGACCAGATGGCCCGCGCGGGTCTCGCTCTGTTCTGCCTGCAACAAACCGGTTGTTGCATTTTCCTCTGAGCCGCTGAAGCTTCCTTTCTGTCCTCGCTTATCACCCCACTGGTTGAGGGAGCTTTCCAGAGCGTGAGAAATTTACATTTGTCCAGCTCTCTCTCAGGGGTACAAGTCCTGTCCTGCTTCCTCCTTTTTTTTTTTTTCTTTCACCCGACCTGGCTATGTGAAGATTTTTATCATCCTTCCAGGAGTCTGAGGTCTTCTGCTAGTATTCAGTAGGTGTCTTCTGACAATTGTTCCACTTGTAGATGTATTTTTGATGTGATTGTGAGAGGAGGTGTGTTCCACATTCTTCTACTCCACCATCTTGACTGGAACCCTGAGTTTTATTCTTGACTTTACTAAGTAATAATTAAATCTTTCACTGTTAAGTATGATGATGACTGTCAGTTTAAGAAAGATATTATTGATCCTGTTTGTTTAAAAGTTTTCTTCTTTTCCTTATTTACCATGTTTTTTTAAGGAATAAATAGAATACGAAGAAGATAGCTTTTCTCTTTTGGCTATTGATGAGATGAAGTATTATAACATGTTTAATAGGATTCTTTTATTATTTCAGTTACTCAAGTAATATTTGATCATATTTTCATTGTAAAAATGTTAAATGGTATAGAAATATACAGAAGATACAAAAGTTTCATATTTTGGCAGCTATTGCTATCTCCACTGACCCCATTTCATCCACAAAATTATAACCTGGATATCTTCTATAAAAAGATATTTATATTAATTTACAGATACACATGTAGATACATAAGTATATAGTTTTGTTTTTCAATATGAGTGGAATTTTTCTATAATATGATTTAACCCACAAATTTTTGTTTTGTTTTGTTTTTTACTTAATGTGTGTCAAAGATTTTTTTTTCAGTACATATACTGTAACACATTCTTTATTTAATTTTTATTGAAATATAGTTGATTTACAATATTGTGTTAGGTTCAGGTGTACAGCAAAGTGATTCAATTATATATATATATTTTTTTTCTTGATGTGGACCATTTTAATAGTCTTTATTGAATTTGTTAAAATATTTGTTTCTGTTTTATATTTTGTTTGTTTTTGGCCACAAAGCATGTGGAATCTTAGTTCCCCCACCAGAGATCAAAACCACACACACAGCATTGGAAGGCAAAGTCTTAACCAGTGGATGGCCAGGGGAGTCCATATATATATATATATATTCTTTTTCAGATTCTTTTCCATTCTAGATTATTATAAGATATTAAGTATAGTTACCTGTGCTATACAGTAGGTCTCTGTTGTTTACCTGTTTTATTTATAGTAGTTGCTAAGTCACTTCAGTCATGTCCAATTTTGTGCAACCCCATAGACGGCAGCCCACCAGGCTCCCCCGTCCCTGGGATTCTCCAGGCAAGAACGCTGGAGTGGGTTGCCATTTCCTTCTCCAATGCATGAAAGTGAAACGTGAAAGTGAAGTCGCTCAGTCATGTCCAACTTAGCAACCCCATGGACTGCAGCCCACCAGGCTCCTCCATCCATGGGATTTTCCAGGCAAGAGTACTGGAGTAGGGTGCCATTGCCTTCTCTGTATATTTTAATCCCAAATTCCTAATTTATTCCCCCTTTCTCCCAATACATACTTTTTAAACACTGAGATTTAGTCATTCCCTTACTGATAAATATTGTTTCTTTCTCTTTTTTTATAAAGAAACTCTGCTACAGTAAATATTCTTGCAGACATCCTTGTGCTTGTTATGCAAGTGTATCTTTAGGACACAAATATCTATAAACGGTATTGCTAAGCCACAGACTAGATGCATGTCTAAATGTAATAGATTCTACCAAGTTACCCTTCCAAAACGCTGTGTCAGCTTACCCCCCTCCCCCAATAATGTCTGTGATTTTTTTCATTATTGAGCTACTTCTGCATTCTTAAGAAAAAACTTTACTCATTATATTGTTCTTCTGATGGAATATTGTGCTTTGCTTTTTATGATTCTTAGGACTATATTTGTATCTGAGATGGCAGTAGATTTCTGCTACAAGTTTTATACCAAGATTATGTGAGTCATGTACACACTGCTGTATTTAAAACGAATAACCGACAAGGACCTGCTGTAGGGGACGTGGAACTCTACTCAATGTTATGTGGTGGGCTGGATGGGAGGGTAGTTTGGGGAGAATGGACACGTGTATATGTATGGCTGATTCCCTTCATTCTTCAGCTGAAGCTATTACAGCATTGTTTGTTAATCGAATATACCCCAATAAAAAGTAAAAAGTTAATATATATATATATATACACCAATGAACTAAAACAAATAGATTATGCTAGTCTAGTAAAATTAAGTGAATTACTCTCCATCTTTTTCAGTGCTCTGGAATAGTCTAAATCCCATGATAGTTATATGCTCCATGGAGTTCTAGTGGAATTAGCTTATAAAATCTAGGCACATCTTGGGAGTGTCTTGACAAGTTTTAAAATGTCTTCTATGGTTGTGAGCATATTTATACCTTCTTCATCCTTGATAAATTTTGATATTTTATGTGTTGTTATAAAATCATTCATTTTACCCAGATTTTACAATTCTTAGCTCCGAGTTCAACACAATAATCTACATATAAAGCCTGTGAAGCTGTCCTTTATCTATGGTTATATTTCTTTCCTCATTTCATACTTTTTATTTTTTCCTTTTTTTCCTTGATTAGCTTTGCAACAGTTTTTTCTGTTTTTCTTGTATTTTAAGCAAATATCTCTGACTTACCTTACTTCTCTTTTCTAAAAGCTATTCTGTTTTAATCCTGATCAGTTCCTACTTCCTACTTTTCTTAGTCATATTTTCTTGGCTCTCTTCTTAACTTCTAGTTGAACAGTTTATTTATGTTCTTTTTTAACTTATTTAATTGTAAAAGCTTTAAAACTCCTAATTGTTCTATGTGCACAACCTTGACCTTCTCGCTTATGTAATGTTCTTCTTATCATTGTTTTCTAAATAATCTGTAATTGCAGTTTTGTTTTCTCTTTGATCTAAAAGTTATGTAGGAGTGTGATGGGGTTTTTTTCTTTCTTTTTAAGGTTTTGGCAATCACACATACTTTCTCTGTATTTTGGTCCAAGATTGTAGCCTGCGTGATTTCTTCTTCTTGGAATATGTTAAAATTTTTCTTGTGGCCTAATAGCTGATCACTCTTAGCAAATGTTCCATGGGCTTAGAATAGAGAATAGATTCTCTGCAGGGAACAAAGTGTGACACATATCTGTAGTTGGGAAAATATTTTGATACAACCTAATTCAAGTAAGTCCACTAAATTGCCAAACGGAATTTTTAACTCACAGCAAAGTAGTGTGTTTTTTTTTTTTTATTGCAAAGGTTGGGCTTTGTGAAGCTCTCAGAAGAAGGAGAAGGAGGAAGAGGGGGAAGAGGAAAGGGAAGAAAGGAAGTTAGGTTGCTCAGAATTCCAGAAACTAGGGCTTAAATATGAAGAGTCAGTTCTGGAGGACTAGCATTGGAGAAGGAAATGGCAACCCACTCCAGCGTTCTTGCCTGGAGAATCCCAGGAATGGGGGAGCCTGGTGGGCTGCCGTCTATGGGGTCGCACAGAGTTGGACACGACTGAAGCAACTTAGCAGCAGCAGCAGCAGTTTACTATAGAGATTCATGCTGTGGACCCTCAGTTCAGTTTAGTTCAATCGCTCAGTCATGTCTGACTCTTTGCAACCCCATGGACTGCAGTACAACAGGCCTCCCTGTCAATCACCAACTCCCATAGCTTGCTCAAAATCATGTCCATTGAGTCAGTGATGCCATCCAACCATCTCATCCTCTGTTGTCCCCTTCTCCTCCCGCCTTCGATCTTTCCCAGCATCAGGGTCTTTTCAAATGAGTCAGTTCTTAACATCAAGGTGGCCAAAGTATTGGAGTTTCACCTTCAGCATCAGTCCTTCCAATGATTCAGGACTGATTTCCTTTAGGCTGGCTGGTTGGTTCTCCTTGCAGTCCAAGGGAATCTCAAGAGTCTTCTCTAACACCACAGTTCAAAAGCATCAATTCTTCAGTGCTCAGCTTTCTTTATAGTTCAACTCTCTATCCATACATGACTACTGGAAAAGCCATAGCTTTGACTAGACAGACCTTTGTTGGCAAAGTAATGTCTCTGCTTTTTAAAATGCTGTCTAGGTTGGTCATAGCTTTTCTTCCAAGGAGCAAGCATCTTTTAATTTCAAGGCTGCAGTCACCATCTGCAGTGAGTTTGGAGCCCAAAAAATAAAGTCTGTCACTGTTTCCACTGTTTTCCCATCTATTTCTCATGAAGTGATTGGACCGGATGCCATGATCTTAGTTTTCTGAATGTTGAGCCAATTTTTTCACTCTCCTCTTTCACTTTCATCAAGAGGCTCTTTAGTTCTTCCTCACTTTCTGCCATAAGGGTGGTGTCATCTGCATGTCTGAGGTTATTGATATTTCTCCTGGTAATCTCAATTCCAGCTTGTGTTTCATTCAGCCTGGCATTTCATATTATATGCTCTGCATATAAGTTAAACAAGCAGGGTGACAATATACAAACTTGATGTACTCCTTTCCTGAATTGGAACCAGTCTGTTATTCAATTTCTAGTTTAACTATTGCTTCTTGACCTGCATACAGATTTCTGAGGAGGTAGGTAAGGTGGTCTGGTATTCCCATCTTTTTCAGAATTTTCCAGTTTGTTGTGATCCACACAGTCAAAGGCTTTGGCATAAGCAATAAAGCAGAAGTACATGTTTTTCTGGAACTCTCTTGCTTTTTCAATGATCCAACAGATGTTGGCGATTTGATCTCTGGTTCCTCTGCCTTTTCTAAATCCAGCTTGAACATCTGGAAGTTCACACTTCATGTATTGCTGAAGTTTGGCTTGGAGAATTTTGAGCATTACTTTGCTAATGTGTGAGATGAGTGCAATTGTGTGGTAGTCTGAACATTCTTTGGCATTGCCTTTCTTTGGGATTGGAATGAAAACTGACCTCTTGCAGTCATGTGGCCACTGCTGAGTTTTCCAAATTTTGTGGGTATATTGAGTACAGCACTTTCACAGCATCATCATCATATTTTAAGATTTGAAATAGCTCCACTGGAAATCCATCACCTCCACTAGCTTTGTTCATAGTGATGCTTCCTAAGGCCCACTTGACTTCACATTCCAGGATGTCTGGCTCTAGGTGAGTGATCACACCATTGTGGTTATCTAGGTCATGAAGACCTTTTTTGTACAGTTCTTCTGTGTATTCTTGCCACCTCTTCTTAACATCCTCCACTTCTGTTAGGTCCATACCATTTCTGTCCTTTATTGTGCCCATCTTTGCATGAGATGCTCCCTTGTATCACTAATTTTCTTGAAGACATCTCCAGCCTTCCCCATTCTATTGCTTTCCTCTGTGGATTCTACACTCTAGAAGACATGAGACATTACAGAAAACAGTTTTCTGTACTTGAAGAGATAAATGTACGAGGTAGGAAGGAAAAGGATTTGAGAGGGGTAAGAAAGTGAGTGCAGGTGCGTATTCCTGGATGCAGGCTCTGGTCCTGTGCCTCCTCAGTAATGAAACAGTGAAAGAGGAAAGGCAAGAGTTAGGGTTGAGGGTCTGAAAAAAGCCCTGCTTCTCCCCCGGAGTGCTAGGAGGCAGGAGCTCTCCCAGCGTTATGTGCCCATGTGGGGTGGCCTCCAGGGAGTAGAAACGGTGGCGGGGCTCACCTGGACAAAGCAAGGGCCCTGGGGGACTCCAGTGACAGCAGAGAAGGCTGGCGGGAGAGGTCACTATGGCGGGGGGTGCAGGGACCTGCATTCGACGGCCAAAGACTGGGTGCTCCAAAGCCACAGCCAGGTGTCAGGAGAGCTGCCAGAAGTGAGGTGAGGCCTGAGGCTCCCAGGGGCCCTTGGGCACAGGTCAGGGCAAGGAAATGGACTAATTACTACCCTTGGTCACCAAGAAAGGAGGCCACCACCCAAGACCAAGCCGGACAAGGCTGTGGAGTAAAGGCCTAAGCTACGAGGTTACCTGAGACTTTTAAACCTAAAAGAAACTCAGGAAAATGCAAAGGCAACCTTGGTAGAGAAGAACTTTCTTCATATTTAATATCTCTGGGATGGGACGCAAGGCACAGCCAATGGCCTCTCACAGGCTCAGTGGCCAGTTAGTAGTCATCACAGGTGTCATTGCCTCTATGTGTGAAGATCAAAAGTACCAGCTTCAAAACTCGCAGATTGATGGCTGTCCGCAGCTTAGAAGAAAATGTCAAAGTAATAGAACAGCAGTAACCACCCTTTGGAGTAAAATTCTAGGTGAAAGAATCTGTAAATTATGAGCCAAGCACCAACCAAAAGTGTTATCAGTCAGGTTCACCGGGAAGCAGACTCCGACATGGGAGATAAGCATACAGAGGTTTTATTAGGAAAAGCCCTTGGGTCAGACCTACAGACGGGAGAAGAACTGGGCAGAGGGAAAAACTGGGCTATGAAGGCCTCAGTCCAACCCACAGGGAGTTCTGAGGCTGAGAAAACCTTTTTGATTAGTTCCCAGTTGGGGCAGAGGCCAATGCTTTCCACCCCTGGGTCAGTCAGCTTTTAGAAGGAGACACAACTTTGGGTGAGGTGGCCCTCTTCAAACAAGGCAGTGCCCAAAGGGGACTAACAGGTAAGGGCTGTCTGCCAGCAACATTTCTATCAGCTGAGGATATAAGAGTTTCCTTACTGAAGGAGAATTGGGCTGGCAGACCATCCTTTCCACCCAAGAAGCCTGGGTCTACCTCGTGGTCAATTCAGCCTAATAAAGCCCAGCCCCAAAGGCTTTGGGATTTCCTATGGATTCATTTTAAGAAATGTTGTGCCTCCATAGCTCTTGATGGCATTAGTGGATATTATGTGGAAAACACAACACCAATGACTTAAAAAAAAAAAAGATGCCCCTGGAAGATGGTACTCCATGAGGCTCTGCGGGTATGAAAGGCAGACCCACACCCAGAATAGGGTCTGTTGCTGTGAGGACAAGTTGCCGTCAAGCGGTCAGTTGGTCTCCTGAAGGAGCAGTGCTGTATCGGGGCTCGGCACCGGCCTCTGTGCCAGAAGGTTGCGCTTTCAGAGAGGGCGGTAACCACACCAGTCTTTCTACAATGTCACTGTCCGTAGGAATACATTTTTCCTAAGAATTATTTTAAATTGTTGTTATTAGGTCTTTTGAAGCAAGGGAAACATACATTAGTGATCTTGAATATATCTTTTAAAATTCAATTTTAAAATTCATTGAGGTTCTTCAGAATTCAGAAAATTTATAAAGTTGGATGGGAAAAGGTACATCTTTATCTTTCAGTTCAGTTCAGTCGCTCAGTCATGTCCAACTCTTTGCGACCTCATGAATTGCAGCACGCCAGACCTCCCTGTCCATCACCAACTCCCAGAGTTTATTCCAACTCATGTCCATCAAGTCGGAGATGCCATCCAGCCATCTCATTCTCTGTCGTCCCCTTTTCCTCCTGCCCCCAATCCCTCCCAGCATCAGAGTCTTTTACAATGAGTCAACTCTTCGCATGACGTGGCCAAAGTACTGGAGTTTCAGCTTTAACATCAGCCTTCCAATGAACACCCACTGATCTCCTTTAGAATGGACTGATTGGATCTCTTTGCAGTCCAGGGACTTTCAAGAGTCTTCTCCAACACCACAGTTCAAAAGCATCAATTCTTCAGCACTCAGCTTTCTTCACAGTCCAACTCTCACATCCATACATGACCACCAGAAAAACCAAAGCCTTGACTAGACAGACATTTGTTGGCAAAGTAATGTCTCTGCTTTTGAATATGCTATCTAGGTTGGTCATAACTTTCCTTCCAAGGAGTAAGCGTCTTTTAATTTCATGACTGCAATCACCATCTGCAGTGATTTTGGAGTCCCAAAAAATAAAGTCTGACACTGTTTCCACTGTTTCCCCATCTATTTCCCATGAAGTGATGGGACCAGATGCCACGATCTTAGTTTTCTGAATGTTGAGCTTTAAGCCAACTTTTTCACTCTCCTCTTTCACTTTCATCAAGAGTGTTTTTAGTTCCTCTTCACTTTCTGCCATAAGGGTGGTGTCATCTGCATATCTGAGGTTATTGATATTTCTCCTGGAAATTTTGATTCCAGCCTGTGCTTCTTCCAGCCCAGCGTTTCTCATGATGTACTCTGCATATAAGTTAAATAAACAGGGTGACAATATACAGCCTTGACGTACTCCTTTTCCTATTTGGAACCAGTCTGTTGTTCCATGGCCAGTTCTAACTGTTGCTTCCTGACCTGCATGTAGGTTTCTCAAGAGGCAGATCAGGTGGTCTGGTATTCCCATCTCTTTCAGAATTTTCCACAGTTTATTGTGATCCACACAGTCAAAGGCTTTGGCATAGTCAAGAAAGCAGAAATAGATGTTTTTCTCAAACTCTCTTGCTTTTTTGATGATCCAGCAGATGTTGGCAATTTGATCTCTGGTTCCTCTGCCTTTTCTAAAACCAGCTTGAACATCTGGAAGTTCACGGTTCACGTATTGCTGAAGCCTGGCTTGGAGAATTTTTAAACTGTAACTGAAATTTCACATTTCCTTCATTCTACATGTAAATTACACACAATAGGGATGTTAGTAACACCTGTGACTAAGTGAAATCACAGATATTTTTATGCTATATTACAGTTACATGGTAGATATCTTAAAATATTGCTTATGCTCATCATTGCTTTAAAACTATTGTAGTCAGTGGATCTGCTACTGGATCTCAATATCTCATGTGTTAGTAAAGAAGCACTTTTGGTACCATATTATATTTTAAATATTTTGATAGCTAGACAGTATAACACTATATTTTTTAATTAATTCACTCATTTATTTTGGAATATAGATGATTGACAATATTGTGTTAGTTTCTGGTGTACGTCAAAGTGATTCATTTATATATACATTATATATATATTCTTTTTCATATTTTTTCAATTATGGTTTATTGTAGGATATTGAATATAGTTCCCTGTGCTATACAATATATATATGTTTTGTTTTATATAGTATGTTTTACCCACTCCAGTGTTCTGGCCTAGAGAATTTCATGGGTTTATAGTCCATGGAGTCCTAAAGAGTCAGACAGGACTGAACACCTTTCACTTTCACTTTTCACTTACGCATTTCAAAATCTGTTGTGCAAAGGAGTCCAGAGGCTTCACTGGACTGCCAAAAGGATCCGTGGATCAGATAAAATCAAGACCTCCTGCTCAAGAGTGGGCAAGAGTATTCGTGCAAACATCTTTCCACTATCCTTTAAAGTAAAAGTTCTGTTTCTTCTGTTCCCTCCCCCCCGCCTAGCTTCTTCCCCCACCCCACACCCCAGTTTTGGGGGCCCTAGATTGTCCTGGTAGCTGCTCAAAGCCTCGGGGAGAGCCAAGGGGGTACATGCAGAGCTCATTAGGGCCTGAGCCAGGGGGCGCCCCAAGGGATGGGAAAACCGGGGAAAGGCGTTCATATCTGATTCCTCCATTTCACATCCAATCACAGCACACGCCTGAACTGTGTGGACGCTCTTCCGGATGACCTATGGGCATGAAAGCTGCCTCCAGTTCCAGCTTCATTTTCCCTCCCAGCAGCCCAGGGTTTTCGCCTCATCAGACAAGCTTCTGCAATGAGGTGTGCAAGAACTGCTTTCTTCCTTGGCAAACACTCACAGCTTCTCCCTGCTTGGTTCCAGGAGTTGCAAATAAGTGCTCTTCTCTGGGACCTGATTTGCATACCTTATGGATTATTTGTGGTTTGTAGCTAATGGGGATCAAAGCTTGCACAGATAATCCCACCACACCTACCCCACAGGACTCTGGACTGCCCCAGTCTGCACGTCCATGCTTGGTGTAAACGGGCTTATCAAGCTGGGGCCAGGACGCCCCTGGAAACGAAACCGACACACTTCCTCCTGCTCCTGCCTGACACAAAGGAAGCCCTTTCCCTGGGTGTGTTTGGGAGGGTGGCTGCCCGACACAGGGTGCTGTGTGATTTAGTCCACTCCGGAGATTTCTACTGGCACCCCTGCCCCCAAGCGATGCAATCACAAGCATGCTGGCATTAGAATTCCGGAGAGGGTTTCTTGGTTTTGTTCAGGGTTTTTTTTTTTTTTTTTTCTCCTTCTTCAAATCATAGCCTTTAAGTGCTCTTTGTGTTTATAATTAGCCATAAGCCCTGGGTTGGCCCCATTGGCATCACGGTGCAGGCCCGCCTGTCCCCCCAGCTTGCCCAAGTGCTGTTAATTAGCCCTGCAAAGATCGGCAAGCTTGATTGGCAGCAGCTTTTGCAGAAAGGCTTCCAGCCCTCTGCGCAACAAAGGAAACCGGCTTCGCATCTTGGCATTAGACCTGTCATCTGGATTCTTCGCGTTTTCCCTCTGCCGCTGCTGAGAATTTCATGGATGCATTTATTTATTTTGAAATGTTAGCACCGATGTTTTGGTAGAAATTTGTAAATCTTGCAGTTGAGAGAGAATGTCACGTTTGAGATTTGTCACAACTCTAAGAAGCGATAGAATGAGGGCAGGACGAGTCTTTGTAAATGAAGAATAGGGTTAACAGTTTGGGAAACTGACTATCACCAGGGCTAAACAAAGACGTACCCAATGACCCAGCAATTCCACTCCCCAGTAATTCCCACAGAAGCGTGGTGTATGTATGTTTCCCCCTGCAAAAGTACTAAGATGTGCCTAGCTGCCCTGCTATAATAGACACAAACTGGACTCTGCCCGAATGCTCATCAACAGTAGCGTGATTTTTAAAATTGTGGTGTATTCTCACAATGGAACACTGCACAGCAGTGAGAATATGAACTACAATTACACACAACAATATGGCTGAATCTCAGAAGGGCAATTTGAGTGAGAGAAGATAAAAGAAAATATTCTGTTTATATAAGGAATGTGTTTAGTTGCTCAGTCCTGTCTGACTCTCTGCAATCCCGTGGACTGGAGCCTACCAGGCTCCTCTGTCCACAGGATTCCCCAGGCAAGAATACTGAGTGGGTTTCCATGCCCTCCTCCAGGGGATCTTCCTGATGCAGGTCTCCTGCATCTCCTTCATTGGCAGGCAGATTCTTTACCACTGAGCCACCTCAGTGGCTGAGCACCTCTTCTAAGTGGAAGCCCTATGTAAGGAATAAAAATCGGTAAAAACTAAACAATGTTGTTAATTCAAACAGTGGTTAACTTTGGGGGAGAAGAAGCATTCGTTAGAATAGAAAGGTTTCCTGGGTGTTGGTGATGTTCTATTCCTTGATCTATGGGGTGGTTATGGGAGAATGTGTATTCTGTGCTTTGCTTAGTCGCTTAAGTCATTTGCGACCCCATGGACTGTAATCTGCCAGACTCCTCTGTCCATGGGGATTCTCCAGGCAAGAATACTGGAGTGGGTAGCCCATCCCTCCTCCAAGGTATCTTCCCAACCCTGGGATCGAAGCTGGCTTCCCTGGTGGCTCAGATGGTAAAGAATCTGCCTGCAGTGCAGGAGAGGGGTTGGGAAGATCCCATGGAGGAAGGAAGGCATGGTTATGGGAGAATGTTTAGTGAATGAAAATGTATTGAGTTGTAAATTTGTATGTGTACTTTTCTACATGAATACTGTAGTCATTCTCCACAACTACATGAATAGTCAATAGTAAAAAAAAAAAAAGAGGCTAAATTGAGACTACCTCTTCAGTAGGAAAATTTGTGGATTAGTAATTAGAAGAGACAGGGTTGATTTTATCTTCCAAACCAGGTCTGGGATGTGATATGCCTGAAACCTGCCTTGAGGCCTGGGGTCCCTCAGGGAAGAGCTCCTACGAGAGCAGGTAGGTGGCCTGAAGAATCATAGCTGAGAGGGGAAGAAGGATTGGAGCCAAAGGGGATGTGACGAGGTGTAGGATTTATGAATTCATCCCCAAGGTTCTCTAGGCACCGTGGCTACCACCTGGGAGTGTCTTCAAGTCCCATGAAAAATTTTGAGGGTTTATAAAAACATGACTCCAAAATGCAAAACAAAATTATATTCTCAAAATCAATACATGTTTAATTGAATATCTACAAAACATAACATAGGTCAAGTAATTCAGTATTTCTCAGACATTAATAAGATCCCAAAAATCTGAGGTTCTTGTCTACATACAGATTCTGATTCTGTAGATCTGGGCTCCAGCCTGAGATTCTGCAATCTCACAGGTGCCCAAGTGATGCCTGTGTTTCCAGTCCATGCACGCTACTTTGAACTGCAAAGAAATAGTTAACTGCAGCTCAATTCAATTCTTACATAGCTATAATAGAAACCAAAAATGTAAGATGAATATTTTATTTTTATAAAACTCAAAATTACATTTTATTGTGGTAAGCCATACATAACATAAAATTTAGCATTTTAACCAGTTTCAAATACACAGTTCAGTAGTATATTCAACAAGTACATTTACATTATTTTGCAACCATCATCATTCCCTATCTCCAGAATCTTTTCATCTTCCCAAACTGAAAAACTTGGTACCCACTAAACAATCACTCCCATCCCTTCCTCTCTCCAGTTTGTAAGTGCTATTCTACTTTCCATCGCTATGAATTTGACTACCCTAAGGACCTCATATAAGCAGAATCATGCACTACTTGTCCACTTATGAGTGGCTTATGTCATTCAGCATGTCTTCAGATTCATCCGTGTTATAGCATGGATCAGAATTTCCTTCCTTTTTTAGACTGAATAATATATTCCATTGTATGTATGGACCACATTTTGATTATCTGTTCATCCATCTAAGGACGTCTGGGTTGTTTCCACCTTTAGCTACTATGAACAACGCCACTTTGCACGTGGATGCGCCAATCAAATCACTACTCTCAAATGTCTCGGATATAGATGCAGAAGTGGAATTGCTAGTATTCCTGTGCTTGATTTTTTGAAGAACGAAAATACTAATTATTTAAAAACTTGTTGGAGACTGTCATTTCGATGACCCAGATGGTCACATGTCCCAGTGCTTACGCCCTTGCGTAGGTCTCTCCCACATTAACTGTGGACCAGGCAGAGCCGGACATGACTGAGCGACTGAACAACACGGTCAGTCACTGCCTTGACTAGCAAAATACAGAGAAAGCAATGCTATGCCCATTCTAAAACTAGATTTTAATTGATCCTACAGCTACCGCTTCTTCCCTCTCGGAAGGCTTACTCTTGGAACAGTCCTGCTAGAACTCAGCCACCACGCTGTGGGCCAGGCCCAGGGCCACCTAGAGAAGCCTGCACGGAGAAGAAGCAGGCACCCCGGGTGGCAGTCCAGCTGGACCCCCAGTCACGTGCCAGCTGACTCAGATGCCCAGGGATCCCGGACATTTTAACCTCAGCTGAGTTCCCGGCCAGTGCTTCAGATGATTACAATTGCCCACCCACCCAGCTAACCCTACTTGGAGAAGAACCACCCCATGAAAGACAATGCGTTGTTTCAAGCCACCAAGTTTTGAGGTGATTCGTTATCCAGCATTAGCTAGCTGAAACAAAAATCCTTTCAAATGTTTTGGAACAAGAGCAAACTACATTATACCTAATGTAAGATTGGTTAGAATTTAAGATATTTGATACAGAGTGAGATAGGCCCAGAGTCTCCAAAGCCCTTAAATATCTCAGGCACTAACCATAACATTGTTGTTGTTCAGTTGCTAAGTCATGTTTGACTCTTTGTGACCCCATGGACTGCAACATGAGACTTCCCTGTCCTTCACCATCTCCCAGAGTTTGCTCAAATTCATGTCCATTGAGTCAGCGATGCTATCTAACCATCTCATCCTTTGCTGCCTTCTTCTCCTTTTGCCTTCAATCTTTGCACCATCAGGATCTTTTCCAGTGAGTCCACGCTTTGCATCAGGTGGCCAAAGTATTGGAGCTTCAGTTTCATCATCAATCCGTCCAATGAAAATTCAGGGTTGATATCCTTTAGGATTGACCAGTTTGATCTCCTTGCTGTCCAAGGGAATCACAAAAGTCTTCTCCAGCACCACAATTTGAAAGCATCAATTCTTCAGCACTCAGCCTTTTTATGATCCAACTGTCATATCCATACATAACTACTGGAAAAACCATAGCTTTAACTGGCTGGACCTTTACTGGCAAAATGATGTCTCTGCTTTTTAATATGCTGTCTGTATTTGTCATAGCTTTCCTTCCAAGAGGCAAGCATCTTCTAATTTCAAGGCTGCGGTCACCATCCACAGTGATTCTGGAGCCCAAGACAATAAAATCTATCACTGCTTCCACTTCTCCTCTTCTATTTGCCATGAAGCAATGGGACCAGATGCTGTGATCTTAGTTTTTTTAACACTGGGTTTTAAGCCAACTTTTTCACTTCCCTCTTTCACCCTCATCAAGAGGCTCCTAGTTCCTCTTCACTTTCTGCTATTAGAGTGCTATCATCTGCATATCTGAGATTGTTGATACTTCTCCTGGCTATATTGATTCCAGCTTGTGATTCATCCAGCCCGACATATCAGATGATGTACTCTGCATTTCTGGAGGAGGGCATGGCAACCCACTTCTATATTCTTTCCTGGAGAATCCCCATGGACAGAGGAGCCTGGCGGGCTACAGTTCATGGGGGTCACAAAGAGTCGGACATGACTGAAGCGACTGAGCATGCATGCATGCACTCTGCACATAAGTAAGCAGGGTGACAATATACAGCCTTGTCATACTCCTTTTCCAATTTAGAACCAGTCAGCTGTTTCATGTAAGCTTCTATTTGCTGCTGCTTGACCTGCATACAGGTTTCTCAGGAGACAGATAAGGTGATCTTGTATTCCTATCTCTTTAAGAATATCCCACAATTTGTTGTGATCCACACAGTCAAGGCCATAGTATAGTCAATGAAGCAGATGTTTTTCTGGAATTCCCTTGCTTTCTCTGTGATCCAACGAATGTTAGCATGGTTCATCTTCCTTTTCTAAATCCAGCTTGTACATCTGGAAGTTCTTGGTTCACATACTGCTGAAGCCTAGATTGGAGGATTTTGAACACCACAAGCATGCAAAATGAGTGCAATTGTGCGGTAGTCTGAACATTCTTTGACCTTGCCCTTCTTTGGCTTTGGAATGAAAACTGACCTTTTCCAGTCCTGTGGCCACTACTGAGTTTTCCAGATTTACTGACATATTGAGTGCAGCACTTTCACAGCATCATCTTTTAGGATTTGAACTAGCTCAGCTGGAATTCCATTACCTCCACTAGCTTTGTTTGTAGTGATGCTTCCTAAGGCCCCCTTGACTCACACTCCAGGATGTCTGGCTCTGGGTGAGCGGCCACGCCTTCGTGGTCATCTGGGCCGTGAAGGCCTTTTCTGTGTGGCTCTTTTGTCTGTGCCGCCTCTTGTTAATCGCTTGCCTCCGTTCTGTCCTCACCATTTATGTCCTTTATTGTGCCCATCCTTGCATGAAATGTTCCCTTGGTATCTGCAATTTTCTTGAAGAGGAAAAAAAAAATCAAACAAAAAGATGGAATTTGGGTCCCCAGAACCAACAGCAGCAACGGGAGTTTTGTGGCTGCTGTGGTTGTTGTTGTTCTGGTTGAGTTAGAAGCCTGGCTGGCCCAGAGCAGCATGCAAGTTAGCCCCTATCATCCGTATACTAAAGACGGCAGCCAGGGATTTTTTCACACATGTAACTTGGCATATGGCTTTTTGGGGGATTTGAACTCTTAATTAGAAGCTTCCTTTTGCCCAGAAATTAACGTGTAACTGAGTGATAAGAATGAATTCAGCCAAGACTGATCTCAGATTCCCATAAACACAACAGATAAGCAGCCTGAACATGAAGCCTTGAAAGCCGTGGCTGAGATGAGGCTTGCTCACCTGGACCCTGAGTCCCCAGCGCTCTCTCACTGCCAGACGCTAAAAGGCAACCAGCTTCTGCCTCGCTCCATTCTGCCAAGCTGAGGCCCCATGGCCCACGCGTGCAGGAACAGTCCTGGTCTCAGGCGGGACGTGCAGCGGGCAGTGGTCCACTCGGTATTCAGTAATGTATGATGAGCAGGTGCTTTGTGCCAGGCGGGTGCTGTGCTGGCCACTGGGCGTATGACGTGTTGGTAAATAAAACAGACATGGTCCCTTCGGTCGTGGAGACTGCAGCTCAGGGGAGAAGACAGACGGTATACACACAAGAACAATACAAATGCTGCATTTGTTCATGTTCGGGGCCCTTTGCTTGATTTTGCCTTCTTGATGTTGCTCTTTATTCTAATATTTTTGTCATTAAGTGTCAGCTTAAATATAAGCTCCTCACTCTCCTTGCTACAGAGTCACTCTAATACCTCCCACCAATATTTTTTCCTTTTCTGTTATGGTTTATCGCAGGATATTGAGTGTAGTTCCCTGCGCTGTGCAGTAGGCCTCTATCCAATTTTCTCATAGTTCTGTGTGTTAGTCGCTCAGTCGTGCCCAACTCTGCGACCCCATGGACTGCAGCCCACCAGGCTCCTCTGTCCATGAGATTTTCCAGACAAGGATACTGGAGCGGGTTTCCATTTCCTTCTCCAGGGGATCTTCCCAACCCAGGGATTGAACCCAGGTCTCCTGCACTGCAGGCAGATTCTTTACCGACTGAGCTGCAAGGGAAGCCCTTAGAGAACTTAAGAAAAGTTGTTTATCCATTCTCTACATAATAGTTTTCATCAGCTAATCCCAAACTCCCAAACCATCCCTCCCCCACCACCCCTCCTTGGCAACCACAAATCTATTCCCTATGTTTGTTATGTTTCTCTTTCATAAATAAGCTCATTTGTTTCATATTTTAAATTTCACATATAAGTGATATCATATGATATGTGTCTTTGTCTGGCTTACTTCACTTGGTGTGATCATCTCTGCTGCTGCTGCTGCTATTGCTAAGTCGCTTCAGTTGTGTCTGACTCTGTGCGACCCCATGGACCGCAGCCTACCAGGCTTCTCCATCCATGGGATTCTCCAGGCAAGAACACTGGAGTGGGTTGCCAGGCCCATCCATATTGCTGCAAGTGACATTCTTTTGTTCTTTTTTATGGCTGATTAATGTTCCATTGTATAGATATACCACATCTTCTTTATCCATTCAGCTGCCGATGGACACTTAGGTTGCTTCTGTATCTTGGCTGTTGTGGATAGCATTGCTATGAACACAGAGCTGTGTGTATCTTTTCACATCAGGATTCTGTCCAGCACGTCCCTTTGATTTTGTTCTCTGAGTAGCACTCACTGTTATCAGATATTTTCTTGTGTATTTTTTAATGATTATTATCTCTCTCTCTCACCCACAGGAGCTCAACTTCAAAAGGACGATCTTGTGTCTCTCATTCACTGCCACATCTGGGGCCCTAAAGCACTGCCCTGCGTGTAACAGATGCTCAGGAAACTTGAATGACTACAAGAATAGGCAATGACATGAAATTGGCACCTCACCTTTCTATCACATAAAAAAAGATTTTATTTTTATCATGTGCAAATTAGCTGGTGATTTTACTTACTCCTCCTCACTCAAAAAATTGCCCTGACGTGATAAAAGGACAATTAACAACTTCTGTTCCTCACGAAAAATCTAAGGACGTCAGAGAGGACTGACATGACTCCAGTTGGATACAATGCAAGTAAACCTTTAGTCAGGGGGTGTTTCTTAACCTGGTTTACTGTATGATATCCATTGGCATTTGGAAATCTTAAAACTAGTGCACAGACCCATATTACAGTTGTCACAATTCCGGGTGGGCATGATTGACTTGAGGAGCTCCAGCTGACACCCTAAAACTCATTATCAAGCATTTCAGAGCCTTTGTTCATCCAGCCGTCCTGGTATGGAACAGGCACTGTGCTGAGCATGGCTGTCCAAAGACACACGAGACAGTCTGGCCTCAAGGTGACCATGGGGGAGACTGAGATCACAATTAGCAGTATTATACCCTGTGATTCATGCAGTGATAAAGCTGGTAGCAGAACACGCTGGAAGGAAACCTAATATAATCTGCGACAGTCAGGGTGGGGAGCTGCCTGGAGGAGGCATTCTTCTCGTTGAATATTAATGGATAGAGGAATGGAATGGGGGTAGCTGGGAGGAGAAGACAGCAAGGGGATGGGCACGGGGGAGACGCGTCCTGAATACTCAGAAAATGAGAAGCTGCTGTGGGAGCAGGAAAGAGTGGGAAGGAGGGGGTGAGCCAGGCAGGAGGATGCATCTGATGTGATGCTGCATCCCAGCCCTGAGGACCAGCTCCTTTCGTGCTCCTTCCACCCTCCTGTCTCTGAACCCTGCCCAGGACCTAGGCGCCTGCTGTGTGAGAGCCAGGATCCAGATTCATGAAGAACAGGGGAGCATTTTTGTTACTGCTGTTCATTTCTTTGGGAATAATTTTTTGCCTACCTTGGAGAATCTGAAGGTAAGCTTTTTTTTCTTGTGCTTCTTTTTGCTCCTGGTAACAGCAAGCTTTTTAAAAGTCAGCATATGTCCATTAACTTTGAAAACTGCAGCAAGGAATCCAGGAAATTTCCATTGTTTGGACAACGGGCAAGGAAGAGTAGCTTCCTCCCAGGAGCACGCAATACCCTTGTACCTACGAGGTTCATGGGGTCACAAAGAGTCGGACACAACCGAGCAACTGAACTGAACTGACCCTCCAGTTAGACATCAGGACAGAAAGACAGACAATTAGAAGAGATTAGCATTTAACACAACTGGGTTTTTTTTCTGGTTTATTAGAAACCTCAGAGATCCAAATTTTTCTTTCCTCCTGCATGATGAAAATGTAAGTACTTCTTGTGGTTTTACTGCTTTGTTCATCAAAAACTTGGCCGTCAAAATAGCATCCATGTTACTGTAAAACCTGAAAGCAATTTTGGGAGAAGCACTGCAGTGGTAGATCTCCAGCTACCCTCCCAGGCTACTCACCAAGGGACACACTAAATTCCTTTCAGCGTGAACTGCTCAGCAAGAAGTCTTTTGCCCACATTTAAACTCTACCCAGAGCCCCCTGTAGTCTTCACATCTGTCTGTCCTGCTGTGCACACGCTCACACCGTGGCCACTGACTTTCAGGCACAGCACTCTAGGAGATGGAAATTGGGGCAAGTGCTAGGAGTTCGTCAAGGCTGTATATTGTCACCCTGCTTATTTAACTTATATGCAGAGTACATCATGAGAAACGCTGGACTGGAAGAAACACAAGCTGGAATCAAGATTGCCGGGAGAAATATCAATCACCTCAGATATGCAGATGACACCACCCTTATGGCAGAAAGTGAAGAGGAACTCAAAAGCCTCTTGATGAAAGTGAAAGTGGAGAGTGAAAAAGTTGGCTTAAAGCTCAACATTCAGAAAACGAAGATCATGGCATCAGGTCCCACCACTTCATGGGAAATAGATGGGGAAACAGTGGAAACAGTGTCAGACTTTATTTTTCTGGGCTCCAAAATCACTACAGATGGTGACTGCAGCCATGAAATTAAAATACCCTTACTCCTTGGAAGGAAAGTTATGACCAACCTAGATAGCATATTGAAAAGCAGAGACATTACTTTGCCAACAAAGGTTCGTCTAGTCAAGGCTATGGTTTTTCCAGTGGTCATGTATGGATGTGAGAGTTGGACTGTGAAGAAGGCTGAGTGCAGAAGAATTGATGCTTTTGAACTGTGGTGTTGGAGAAAACTCTTGAGAGTCCCTTGGACTGCAAGGAGATCCAACCAGTCCATTCTGAAGGAGATCAGCCCTGGGATTTCTTTGGAAGGAATGATGCTAAAGCTGAAACTCCAGTACTTTGGCCATCTCATGCGAAGAGCTGATTCATTGGAAAAGACCCTGATGCTGGGAGGGATTGGGGGCAGGAGGAGAAGGGGACAACAGAGGATGAGATGGCTGGATGGCATCACTGACTCGATGGACGGGAGTCTGAGTGAACTCCAGGAGTTGGTGATGGACAGGGAGGCCTGGCGTGCTGGGATTCATGGGGTCGCAAAGAGTCGGACACGACTGAGAGACTGATCTGATCTGCTCTGATCTGCTACTGAGTCACTGGGGAGAGAGGAGCAGGGAGACCTCAGATGAGGGTGCTGTGCCCCTGTTACTGCTGCCCCTGCAGCTTCCTGGAGCTGGGGGTCTATGTGCAGGTCTGAGAGCAGCCAGAGAGGAAAGGATTAATGCCAGGACAGTAGCCATCAGAAAGGGCAAGAAACAACTTTGCTAGATTTAGCAAATTGAAGTACAGAATTCTCAGTTAAATTTCAGGAAAAAAAAATAATTTTTAGTATAAGTATATCCCAAATGTTGCATGGGATATACTTATACTATATATATATATTTTTTTTTTTTAACTGAAATTCTAATGTAAATGGATGTCCTGCATTTAATCTGGCAACCCTTCCTGGTAGGTCTGCAGCTCACCCTCCACCTAGCGCCCCAGCCCACCCCTAGCCCTGCTGTTCTCTTCCTTCTTTCCTCCTCTTCTGGCCCGTCCTCCTCCTGTCATTCTTCCCCAGCAATACAATAGAAGATCTGACAGTAGGTCCCAAGTCACTGAAGCTCATTCATCAGTGATATATTCTTTTCCCTCCGTGTGCATGTTTACTTCTTTGTGGCTGTCCAAAGCGTAAAGACTTTATTCCCTGCTCAAATCACCCCAAGCAATGTACAAGCAAAGAGGGGAAATACAAGGACAACTGCTTTAACAATTCAAGCCGCCCCTTCTGAAGCGCTGGAGAGCATAAGCGCTCTGCACCAGGCCCCCTACTTTGACGGCACCTCCCTGGAGAAACCCAGTTCACAGCCTCCACATCCAGTTTTTGCCACCCAAGCCCAAGCCACTCAGCAGCTTTCATCTGGGGAGCAGAGAGAAATAAAAAACACTGGGAACAGGGGGCCGAGACAAAGCACCCAGCTACTGCAGAGTGAGATCCAGGATCGTTGCAACTGCATTTATGTGAGTGTCAGAGTTCACACGTGGGGTAACAAGTGGTAGGTGGTATTGGGGAAAACTTATGATCATGGAGGTTGATGACAGATACTGGTGACCTAAGCTAATAGGAAAAGTTAAATGGGTTTGGCTGTGTTGAAATACCACTGATTACATTTTGGTGAGCCTTCTGCCTTGGATGCCTAATTACCACATGGTGCCATGATACTTATGTATATCATTTTATATGCCTTAAATTAATGTTGTTAAATTAACTTTGTTATTAACTTTGTAATTTGATTAGAACAGGAGACCCAGCCTGTATTGAACTGCAGGATGGATATCTACTGCTCTGAGAAATTCAGGGCAGCTACGGATTGAGTCACAGTGAGAAGGCCCCGTCCACGGCTCCCAGTAACTCTCCACTTTCTGGGTGCATGTGTACCCTGGGTCTCCTGACTCGCTTCTAACAGAAGGGATGGGGTGTCACTTCTGAGACTGGGTGGAATATGCCTGTGCCTTCTGCCCTTTTAGTCATCTCTCACCCTCTCTTGTTCTGGAAAAGCCAGTTGCCACGTCATGAGATGCCCTGCAGAGAGGCCCACACAGCAGGGACCTTGTGGAGGCCTCTGGCCAACAGCCACGGGGAACCTGAGACTTGGCAACAGCAGGGGAGTGAACTTTGAAAATGATCTGCCCCCAGGTGAGCCTTGAGATGTAGACAGACCTGGTGGAAATTTCATACAATCTTGTGAAAAGCTCCAAGCCAAAGGCATCCTGAGCACAGAAACTGAGATAATAATTTTTAGTAACAAAAATTCATTAATAATAACTGCTTCCCTCGTGGCTCAGTGCTAAAGAAACCTCATGCAATGCAGGAGATGAGGGTTCAGTCCCTGAGTTGGGAAGATACCCTGAAAAAGGAGGAAATAGCTACCCACTCCACCATTCTTGCCTGGAGAATCCCAAGGACAGAGGAGCCTAGTGGGCTACAGTCCGTGGGGTTGCAAAGAGTCAGACAAGATTTAACGACTAAACAACAAGTTCAGTTCAGTCGCTCAGTCGTGTCCGACTCTTTGCAACCCCATGAATCCAGGTCTCCCTGGTGTCTCTGCGACACCAGGCCTCCCTGTCCATCACCAACTCCTGGAGTTCACTCAGACTCACGTCCATCGAGTCAGTGATGCCATCCAGCCATCTCATCCTCTGTTGTCCCCTTCTCCTCCTGCCCCCAATCCCTCCCAGCATCAGAGTCTTTTCCAATGAGTCAACGCTTCACATGAGGTGGCCAAAGTACTGGAGTTTCAGGCAATGGCACCCCACTCCAGTACTCTTGCCTGGAAAATCCCATGGACGGAGGAGCCTGGTAGACTGCAGTCCATGGGGTCGCTAAGAGTCAGACACAACTGAACGACTTCACTTTCTCTTTTCACTTTCATGCATTGGAGAAGGAAATGGCAACCCACTCCAGTGTTCTTGCCTGGAGAATCCCAGGGACGGGGAAGCCTGGTGGGCTGCCGTCTATGGGGTCACACAGAGTCAGACATGACTGAAGTGACTTAGCATAGCATAGCATATCATTCCTTCCAAAGAAATCCCAGGACTGATCTCCTTCAGAATGGACTGGTTGGATCTCCTTGCAGTCCAGGGACTCTCAAGAGTCTTCTCCAACACCACAGTTCAAAAGCATCAATTCTTCGGTGCTCAGCTTTCATCACAGTCCAATTCTCACATCCATACATGACCACTGGAAAAACCATAGCCTTGACTAGACGGACCTTTGTTGGAAAAGTAATGTCTCTGCTTTTTAATATGCTATCTAGGTTGGTCATAACTTTTCTTCCAAGGAGTAAGCGTCTTTTAATTTCATGGCTGCAGTCACCATCTGCAGTGATTTTGGAGCCCAGAAAAATAAAGTCTGACACTGTTTCCACTGTTTCCCCATCTATTTGCCATGAAGTGATGGGACCAGATGCCATGATCTTCGTTTTCTGAATGTTGAGTTTTAAGCCAACTTTTTCACTCTCCTCTTTCACCTTCAACTAAACAACAAAGCAAACAACAAAATAATAAATGTGGGTTGTTTTGCACCGCTCAACTCTTGGGTAATTTGCAGCAACAGATAAAAGAATACAGTCACTCCCTGAGGACTGCACTTGTGTGGTACTTCACTGAGAGCTGAAGGTGTGACCACTCTGCAGTGCAGACCCCCCCACACACACCAACAGCTGAGGAGGCTCCAGTGTGCATGGTGATGGCGGGTGGGGGCTGGGAAGGCAGACAGACCTGGAAACTGGCGGTTTGCTGCACCCACATTGCCAGGTTCTCGGGAGCTCTAGAAATGCTCCTGCGGGTCACTGAACTTTATTGAAATCCTGCTGTCATAACCCTGATTCCTGTTTACAAACTGAATACCCAATCGCCCATGGAGCCCGGGAACTGTTTGGCCTTTGCCTTTGATTTACATTCGTGACCAGGTTCCAGGCCACTTCTGCCCGAGACTCCCCAGATATAGACTCTTGAGGGAGGGACGCCCCTTATTCAAGGCTCTCGGTCTCTTGCCTCCAAGTCTCCCAATTGCAACCTCAGCTGTGTGATGCTGGAGGCAGCTCCTCAGAGGGTAGCCTGGCTTTGTCTGCGGCGCCGGGCCGGCGAGTTGGAGAAGACTCTTGGGAGTCCCTTGGACTGCAAGGAGATCCAACCAGTCCATTCTGAAGGAGATCAGCCCTGGGATTTCTTTGGAATGAATGATGCTAAAGCTGAAACTCCAGTACTTTGGCCACCTCATGCGAAGAGTTGACTCACTGGAAAAGACTCTGATGTTGGGAGGGATTGGGGGCAGGAGGAGAAGGGAACGATAGAGATGAGATGGCTGGATGGCATCACTGACTCGATGGACGTGAGTCTGAGTGAACTCTGGGAGTTGGTGATGGACAGGGAGGCCTGGCGTGCTGGTATTCCTGGGGTCGCAAAGAGTCGGACCCGACTGAGCGACTGAACTGAACTGAGAGGGCGCCGCAGGCTGGAGGCAGCTCCTCAGACCGTAACCCGGCTTTGTCGGCAGCGCCAGGCCCGGCCCACAGGGGGCGGTAGAGGGTGCCGCGGGGCTGGGGGCGGCTGCTCCTCATAGGGTAACCTGGCTGTGTTGGCAGTGCAGTGCCGGGCCCGGCCCACAGGGGGCTGCAGAGGGCGCCGCGGGGCTGGGGGCGGCTCCTAGGGTAACCCGGCTCTGTCGGCGGTGCGGTGCCGGGCCCGGCCCACAGGGGGCGGTAGAGGGCGCCGCAGGGCGGGGGCGGCGGGGCTGCTCCCTCCGCTTCCCTACCCAGGGACTGAATCCGGTTTGCCGTTTCCTCAACCCTGACCCTGGCAGAGTCAGCTTCATGGGGCCCCGCAGAGGCAGCAGCACCCCCCCCCCACCCCGCCCCGGAGACTGGAGTCCCAGCCCCGGAGACTGGAGTCCCAGCGCCGAAACCTGTCGTCGAGTTTCTAAATTGGCATCATTTCAGTCTCTCCCTTATTTCTCGAGCACCCCCAGCCTAAGAGGCGGCTACCTCGCAGATGCTGCCTCTGCTACCCTTCGAGTTCTCCGGGGCCTCTGCAGTTACCTCCTCAACAAGCCTTCCGCCTACATCGTCTCTCTTGGAAAAGCAAGCCGCCGTGATTTCTGTCTCCTGTGTGGACCCTGGCGGACACGGCCCTTCGCGTCCACACCTGGTCTCAGGCCTGCTCAGCGTCTCCTCTCTGGACCGGCACGCCCCACCCTCCACGGGAAGCCTGCTGTCTCCGTGCCCCAGGCTCCTGCGTCTCCTCACCCCCGGCCCAGCCCTGCCCTCGGGGGAGGTGAGGACCGCAGGCAGGCCAACCCCAGAGCCGGGACAAAGAGGGCTGAGGCAGGGGGCAGTCAGCGCAGAGAGGCGGCAGCCCAGCGCTGGCAGTGCTGTGCCCGGTGTGTCCAGCCTCAGTGGGAATCACAGGGGCTGCGGAGAGCAGGGGCCAACAGGCAGCAAGCGCTGGCCACCCATCTGGGAGACAGTTCAGTGCAGTTCAGTCGCTCAGTCGTGTCCGACTCTTTGCGACCCCATGAATCACAGCATGCCAGGCCTCCCTGTCCATCACCAACTCCCGGAGTTCACCCAAACCCATGTCCATTGAGTCCGTGATGCCATCCAACCATCTCATCCTCTGTCGTCCCTTTCTCCTCCTGCCCTCAATCTTTCCCAGCATCAGAGTTTTTTCAAATGAATCAGCTCTTTGCATCAGGTGGCCAAAGTTAGGGAGTTTTCAGCTTCAGCATCAGTTCTTCCAGTGAACACCCAGGACTGATCTCCTTTAGGATGGACTGGTTGGATCTCCTTGCAGTCCAAGGGACTCTCAAGAGTCTTCTCCAACACCACAGTTCAAAAGCATCAATTCTTCGGTGCTCAGCTTTCATCACAGTCCAACTCTCACATCCATACATGACCACTGGAAAAACCATAGCCTTGACTAGACGGACCTTTGTTGGAAAAGTAATGTCTCTGCTTTTTAATATGCTATCTAGGTTGGTCATAACTTTTCTTCCAAGGAGTAAGCGTCTTTTAATTTCATGACTGCAGTCACCATCTGCAGTGATTTTGGAGCCCAGAAAAATAAAGTCAGCCACTGTTTCCACTGTTTCTTCATCTATTTGCCATGAAGTGACAGGACCGGATGCCATGATCTTCGTTTTCTGAATGTTGAGCTTTAAGCCAACTTTTTCACTCTCCACTTTCACTTTCATCAAGAGGCTCTGTAGTTCTTCTTCACTTTCTGCCATAAGGGTGGTGTCATCTGCATATCTGTAGTTATTGATATTTCTCCTGGCAATCTTGATTCCAGCTTGTGCTTCCTCCAGCCCAGCGTTTCTCATGATGTACTCTGCATATAAGTTTAATAAGCAGGGAGACCAGTTCAGTTCAGTTCAGTCGCTCAGTCATGTCCGACTCTCTGCGACACCATAAACTGCAGCACGCCAGGCCTCCCTGTCCATCACCAACTCCCATAGTACACCCAAATCCATGTCCATTGGGTCGATGATGCCATCCAACCATCTCATCCTCTGTCATCCCCTTCTCCTCCTGCCCTCAATCTTTCCCAGAATCAGGGTCTTTTCCAATGACTCAGTTCTTTGCATCAAGTGGCCAAAGTATTGGAGTTTCAGCTTCAGCATCAGTCCTACCAATGAACACCCAGGACTGATCTTTATGATGGACTGGTTGGATCTCCATGCAGTCCAAGGGACTCTCAAGAGTCTTCTCCAACACCACAGTTCAAAAGCATCAATTCTTCGGTGCTCAGCCTTCTTCACAGTCCAACTCTCACATCCATACATGACCACTGGAAAAACCACAGTCTTGACTAGATGGACCTTTGTTGGCAAAGTAATGTCTCTGCTTTTCAATATGCTATGTAGGTTGGTCATAACTTTCCTTCCAAGGAGTCAGTTCAGTTCAGTTCAGTTCAGTTGCTCAGTCATGTCCAACTCTTTGCTACCCCATGAATCACAGCACACCAGGCCTCCCTGTCCATCACCAACCCCTAGAGTTCACTCACACTCACATCCATCCAGTCAGTGATGCCATCCGGCCATCTCATCCTCTGTCGTCCCCTTCTCCTTCTGCCCCCAATCCCTCCCACCATCAGAGTCTTTTCCAGTGAGTCAATGCTTCACATGAGGTGGCCAAAGTACTGGAGTTTCAGCTTTAGGAGACAGTGGGGGACCTCAACTCGTGGGCTGCTCACTGGTTTTACCTGCTGCAGGGGCACCTCCACGGTCAGCTCTCTCCTTTCTTTAAAGGGCAGTGTTACGAGCCTCCCCAATGTTTTATGATACTTTTCTATGAGTTGGGGACCCATCCATAACGCGATTGCTTAGGAGGGGCGGCCTGGAAGGGAAAACGTGAAACTGTTAGTCGTTCAGTCGCATCTGAATATAGACTCAAATTGAGATGTAAAACGTTCTATCAGGCAATGACTAAGGCTGATTTCAGTATTTAAACAGCTGATGCGGTGAACTGGTTACACGGGCAGTGCATAATCTGAGTGCTTGAAAGGGTGGGGGAAAGGAGCCCCACAGGAAGCCGTGGGCCCAGGCTGGGTTCTCCGGAAGCGCGCACTTAGGCATAGTTTGGAGTTCACGGTGTTCACCGGAAGTCAGCCCCTGGGAGGGAAAGGAGAAACAGGATGGCGGAGGAAGAAACTGTCCTGTGACGCAGACCCGCCAGAACCTCAGCCAGGTCTGGAGTGTTGCCCACCAGAGTGTCCGGCCTTGAGTCAGAATGGCTGGGTGCTTAATACCCAGCCCGTTGGTCCCAGGATGTGGGCTGGTGGGGAAGGGCGTGAACACCAGCAGGGCTGACCCTGCAGGGGCTGATGGCTGGAGGCTGGCTGCCCGCTGCGCCCCTGCAGCCGGGCAGCGGGTCCCTCTTTGAAGGGGAACTGAGCCTCTCTGTCGCCCACCGTATAGTCGCCAGAGCCCGGGGGCGGAGGATCCCTGATGGAGGCTGGACCCACCCTCGGTCTGAACAGGGGTGGTGGAGCCGGGCTCCTGACGGGGATTCGGCAGGAAACAAACCCCTGGCCTTGCCCTCCCTTCTGTTTACAATGTCTGACTAGTGACTGCAGCCATGAGATTAAAAGACGCTCGCTCCTTGGAAGAAAAGCTCTGACCAACCTAGACAGCACATGAAAAAGCAAGGACATTACTGAGAAGGTCCATATAGTCAAAGTTACGGTTTTTCCGGTGGTCGTGTATGGATGTGACAGTTGGACTATAAAGAAAGCTGAGCACTGAAGAATGGATGCTTTTGAACTGTGGTGTTCAACTATTGGAGAAGACTCTGGAGAGTCCCTTGGACTGCAAGGAGATCCAACCAGTCCATCCCAGAGGAGATCAGTCCTGAATATTCGTTGGCAGGGCTGACGCTGAAGCTGAAACTCCAATACTTTGGCCATCTGATGTGAAGAACCAATTCAGTGGAAAAGACCCTGATGCTGGGAAAGACTGAATGCCGGAGGAGAAGGGGACAACAGATGGATGGGTGGCATCACCGACTCAATGGCCATGAGTTTGAGCAAGCTCCGGGAGTTGGTGATGGATGGGGAGGCCTGCCTGGCATGCTGGAGTCCATGGGGTCACAAAGAGTCGAACACGACTGAGCAACTGAACTGACTGAGTGGCTCCCAGAGGTCAGACCTGATCAGAAATAACCACGGGAGCTAGAGAAATCCAGCCTGCAGCTGTGAGTGCCTTGAGCTGAGTCAGGGAAGGGAAAGGACCCTGCAAGCAAACAGAGCCAAGAAATCCTCTCAGCAACTCTCCTGACTTTCTTTCCAGAGCATCAAGGCTTAGAACCAGGGCTTACTGACTGCCAGCCGCCAACGCCCCAGCCTGTGTGCTCCCCGTCGGGTCAGGTCACCTTGACTCACTGAGAAAAACTTCAGGAACGAAAGCCTCAGCCCCTCAGCTACCGGGAGTGCTGGTGACCCCTTAGGGGATGGTGATCACTGACAGCCATTGTGCCCAAGGGCGTACCCCTTTCTGTGGTTCGTGCATGTGTGCCAAGTCACCTCAGTCTGTCCAGCTCTGCAACCCTGTGAACTGTAGCCCACCAGGCTTTTCTGTCCATGGAATTCTCTTAAGAATACTGGAGTGGGTTGCCATGCCCTCCTCCAGCGGATCTTCCCAACCCAGGGATTGAACTCACGTCTCTTATATCTCCTGCATTGGCAGGGGGTTCTTTACCACTAGCACCCCCTGGGAAGCCCAAGCTGACAGGGGTGAGGAGTCTGCCATCTGGCCAATTATTTACAGTGTTAAACTGTGTGTCTCCACCCACTCAAGAGCAGGGAGTTTGGTTTTGTTCATAGCTGTATGTACACATTGCCGTGTTAACACACAGTGTGATTTCAGATAAATTTGTTAATGAATTCATTCACTGAGCGCTAAGCCTATGCCAGGCACTGATGACATAACCCAGAGGAGCCTATGGTGCGTTCCTAGGACAGACTCCTCTCCCACATCCTCAGCTGTAACTCTTCCCTGAAGTACCCAGATAATAGTATCTCACGCATATATCCTGAGTTTTCCAGGTGCTAAAAGCCACCACCAAATGGAAGAAATTAAGCTTGATGATCAAGAAACTGCTTGATGATCATGAGCACGTAGCCCTCAGACCTACTGATGCCTCAAGATTGATAATGTTAACCCAACAGCCCTGTTACCACACCATCAGCCAATCAGAGAGCTGTGCATGAGCTGATCGCAGGCCCTGGGAGGCCCCTCCCTTTCCTGGCTTTTAAAAGTGCTTTGCGGAACCCCTTTGAGGAGTTTGGGTTTTCGAGGACAGTCTCCCCGGCTCCTCGCTTGGCCCTGCAATGACATTTCTCTGCTCCAAGCTCCAGTGTTCGGTATTTCAGTTTGTTTGGCCTCACTGTGCGTCAGGCACATGAACTTGTGTTTAGTCGCAATGATGCTTTCAGAAATTCTGATCTATGGGGAAATTAGACCAGTTGAAACATACTGGTAACACAGTGCAGCAAGTGGTCAAGTGACGTGAGCTGCTTGCTCTGCCCGGGCAGAGCTTCATTGAGAAGGAGATAAGGGACTGCTCCCCAGGGAGGAGCCAGGCAGAGAGGCCCGGCACTGGGTGAACCCCAGGATGACCTGAGCAGGCAGGCCAGTGATCGTAGAGGTATCTAGGACATCAGGTTCAGGAGGACAACGAGACGGGGGAGGCCAGGCAAGCCCTAAGATCCCACACCACCACTTCCGGAAACTTGTCAGAACGTGAGCATGAATGTGCCAAGTCTCACACAGGAGGCAGATCACTGCCACGTCGGGTCTGCCACGTCAGGTACAGTGGCAGGAAACAAGGAGTAATGTCCATGTCAATCAAGAGGGAGACAGCCGAGTCAATAAAGCAACTTCCGTACTTTGGAACTGCAGCTTTCAGAGGGAGTTGCGTCGGTCTGTATGCACCAACTTGGAAAGACTGTACATAATACATTAGAGGGGAAGGGAGATTATATACTGATACCCATTGCATTCAAGTATGTGCACACATTTGTTTATATAAACAGAAAAAGTCAACTGGAAGGAAGCAGACAGTTGGGACTGTGGAAGTGGAACAGACAAGGGGAGGCTATCACTTTGGGGTATTATATGAATCTGTTAAAACCAGCATGGATTAACTTTTAAATCAAGGGGGAAAATATATAAAAGAAAGTCCAGGGAGCTTGTGGTCACTGGGCATCAGGGACAAGCTGAAGGTGCACAAGATCAGGTCAGAATAATTGATCAAAACAGGTCACAGGGGTTAAAGCGAACGAGAGACAGAAATCAGGGAGGTGAGCTAGTTCAAGAGCAGGGCAGGGCGGTGGGGAGGGGCAGAGACCCAGGAGACCTGCGTCCAGGAGATGCACTGCTGACCTCTGCAGGGACCCACTTCCCGAAGCCTCGCGTGTGCAGTAGGCCTCGGAGGGTGAGGGTGTTCTCAAAAGGAGGTCAAGCCTTCTAGCTCTCTCTAAGCCAGCCCCGCTCCATCCACCCCGAGGAAAGAGAAGGTGGATAGCTTCTGCTGTTTCTCACCAGCTCCTTACACCAAAAAAAAGGCCTTTCTATTTTGCTCCTTGCAGGACCCCTCAGAGCCTTATTTTTTTTTAAGTATTTATTTATGTATTTTGGCTGCACTGGGTCTTAGGTGAAATACACAGAATCTTCGATCTTTGTTGCAGTGTGTGGGATCTTTCTGAGTTGCAGCATACAGATCTCGAGTTGCAGCATACGGAGTCTAGTTCCCTGACCAGGGATCAAACCCCGGCCCCTGCATTGGGAGTGTGGAGTCTTAGCACTGGGCCACCAGGGAAGTCCTGTCTCAGAGCCTTAGCAAGCTGACTGTTTGCCTTGTGAGTGTCTAAGGCATGCCACGTGCAGTATTTCCAAAAAGGATCTAACACAGGGCACTCCTGCGTTAGGTGATAGATTTTACTTACCGCCAAGTTTTCATTACATGAGTATTATGTGGGTGCTTTCTCCTTGTCAACAACCCCAGTCCATCTTCCTGGAGGGAAAGGCCACGTGGAAAGAGAGGGCCTGCGGGAGAAGCCAAGTGCCAAAGGCCTGTGGTGCCCATCCTGAGAGTGGGGCCGTCCTAACCCTGCAGCCCAGCCCAGCGAGTGCAGCCCCCAAGAGAGCCAGCTGGTTCTAGTGGGACAGAGACCCAGCGAATCGCAAGTTTTGTGTCAAGCCACTAAGTTTTGGGGTGATGTGTTATGCAGCCGCAGATAACTAATACTCGCCTATCCTATCCCCAGTGTCAGTCTGCTCCACTTGCAAGGAAAAAAACCTCAAAATGTGTTCATATCATTACTTTGTTTTTAATAGTGCCATCAACTATCTTTTTTTTTTTTTGCAATCCCTTTTAGCTTTTTGAGTAGTTTCTGAGCTTTATAAACATAGATCCACACTCCATGTATTGTAGTGAGAATGGAATTGTGGAAAACTCACCCAGTGAAATATTACAGCGTGAAGTAAACATTGCCACACACAATACCAAGGAAGGATGAAGCTTGGAGGCACAGTTATTGTATTGAAAACATCACCTTGCAGAAAACTAAAATACGGATCATTCATCTTTTTATATGGTTCTTGGCCATTTCTTCTTGAGTTTCTGCTACATTTCTTTTATCCATTTTTCTTTGGGATTGTCTTTTTCTTCTTAATTTGTTGGAATTCTTTATAAATTTTAAGAAGTGTCCCCCAAGATTGGAGTACTAGAAATTACTTGAATCTTGAGAAACATTTCTAAAGATAGAGTTTAAAATGACCAAACCAAACCAACCAATAAAAAAACACTCTGGAAGATATTGGAAAAAAGAACAAATAAAATTAACGTGTTACACCACCTCTTTAACTTCTTAGCTGAAAATCCCAAGACTCAGAGACCCAGTAGAAATTTGCCAGGAAGAGGCTATTTACATAAATCTACAATGTACAGAGGTCCTATTTCATATTTTCTTTCTACCAAAAGGAAATGCATCATTAAACTTGAGATATGACCCCCTTTTAAACATTTGCTGGATAGACCAATGAATTACTGTTCTTTCCAGTAGTGAATTTATATAGCACTAAGGAAAGATAAACTCCTTTAACCCCTGTAGAGTCACATTTCTTTCGCTTGGGTCACTTGATAGGGCCATTATAGACTCAGATGACGCGCGGGACTCTGTTTAATATCTGGCAATTTTCTTGTGCCTCTTCACTTATTAAAAGAATGTATCCATTAGCAGTCATTAGTACATTCTGTCAAGATGGGAGCTAAATTCTCCTTAACGGCTTAAGAGAATGCTTTTTCAAGAGAAATAATGGACTTAATTGCTCAGTGAAATAGTTATTGCTTTCTTTGTCATAACCTCTCCCTCCTCCCCGCAGTGGAATCAGACACTGCTTACCCCGGTCAAAGATCCAGGCTGTTTCCTCGCTACCCTGTGAGTCAGCCCTTGCTCCAGCCTATGGCCTCTCTGGTGGCAGGCTGCTGTCCCCAGGAATAAGCCGAGTTCCTCACCCATCACAGGGAGGGGCCAAGGCCTGGAGAAAGAGGAATAAGGCACTCACTGAGCAAGCAGCTTCGTTTGGAGGGACTCTGTTTTAGCAACAAGCCGCATAACATGTTAGAGAAATGATCACCTATCCTGGGACTCCACACTGACTTTAATCTCCTTTTTGACCTTTCATTTGAAACATATGCTCTGTGGAAAATGTGGTTCACAGGAGGGAGCTTGTAGGAGTGTGCGTGTGTGTGTGTGTGATTAAAAAGAGTTTTCTGTGTCACTTATTTATATGAAACCTTAAAGTTTATATAGTGAAAAGCTTCTACCTCTTAAATACGATATCTCTCTCCAGGCTTTGTCTTATTCTTACTCCTTTCCTCACAGGTCAGTCCACCCTCAGGGACATTTATAATTGGCACCCACATCAGCTAAAACATCTTCAGGTGAAAATAATAAAATACTAACTCACAGAGACAAGAGACATTTAATAAACGTAAGTGTCACAAGAAGTCTGCTACTGCTGCTGTTGCTAAGTCTCTTCAGTCGTGTCCGACTCTGTGGGACCCCATAGACGGCAGCCCACCAGGCTCCCCCGTCCCTGGGATTCTCCTGGCAAGCATAAGAAGTCTAGATGTTGGCAAATCCAGACTTTGTTCAGCAGATCAACCAGGGCACCAGCACCCGAAGTTCTTACTGTCTTTCTGCTTTGTCACCCTCAGAGTGTCAGCCACACCCTTCAAGGTGCTGCTCCAACAGTTTCCATTCTCTCCTGGGAGGTCACTATCAGGAAGGAAGGAGATGAAGGCAGAACAGCCCTTCTCCTCACGGAGAAAATCCTTCCCAGGAATCCATGAGTCTCACTGGCTAGAGTTGGATCGTGTGGCTCACCCCTGGGCCAATCAGAGGCAAGTGAGGTACCATGTCTGGACTCAGGCCGATCATGATTTTTCTTCTCGATCTGGGCCCTGGCAACCAAACACAGGCAGGATTCTACTCAGAAAGGAGGAGGAAGAGCTGTTGAGGGGGAGACAGCTCCCAGATCCTTATTTCCAGCCCTGACAGTTCTGTCATCTGATTGCACCTTTCCAGCCGTCTGGACTACCTACTTCAATGTTCTGTTGCCTCAAACACAGTCTGTCAGGGGAAATTCCTTTTCCCGTCTAATAGGTGGCTCCTTTTTCTGCATTTCTCAACTTTTCCAGTGGTAGTTTCATCCATCCATCCATCATGGAGGTTGCAACCCTGAGAGTCATGTATTTTTTTAACTTTTTTTGTTTTAAGAGCTGAAGTTCCAGTACTTTGGCCACCTGATGCTAAGGGTCAACTCACTGGAAAAGATCCTGATGCGGGGAAAGACTGAAGGCAAAAGGAGAAGGGGATGGCAGAGGGTGAGATGGCTAGAGAGCATCACCGACTTGATGGACACGAATTTGAGCAAACTCTGGGAGATCATGAAGGACAGAGGAGCCTGGTGTGCTGCAGTCCATGGGTTTGCAGGGTCAGACATGACTTAGCAACTGAACGACAACAGCTTATTTATTTATTTGGCTCTGCTGCTTGGCATGTGGAATATTAGTTCCCCAACCAGGGACTGAACCCATGCCCCCTGCAGGACTGCCAGGGAAGTCCCCAGCATCATTTCTGATGCCCTCTCGGTCTGGACTGCCTTATCCAGTTGGTCTCCAGAGCAGTAGAATCTTCATCCCATGCTGGCTCACCACCCCCACCATCTCCACCACCTGTCAGTCACCTGTTCCGGATGCGCATGGACCACCTCATTTCACCCGCAATGGGCGCCAGCCTCCAGGGCCATGTGCTCTGCAAGCAGACCCACCTTCCTAAAAAAAAGCCTGCAGCCCTCATCCCTCCTGGTCTAGAATGAGGCTCCCGTGTTCCTACAGGAGGAAAACCCATAGTACTTAGTTTAGGTTTTAAGATCGTCTAAACACTATCTTTTAAAAAGGATTCCCCATTATTTTCTGCTCCAGCCACACTAGTTGAGTCATTGTTCCCTGAAGTATGTTTTAATGCCTTCCCATTACGACACCATTCGCCAAGATAAGACCTTTCTGCTTTCTCTCTCTTTTCTGAATCCTACCTGGTCAACTCCTGTCTCACTGCTGAAATCTCCTTAAAATATCCTAGGCTTCAGTGAACATTTTCTCCTCTGAAATCCTACCTGCTAGTGGAAATATGAGTCAATTTTTAAGAAGAAATTTCAGGATTAAATAATTAGGCAAGAATAATTCTCTTATGGCCATATTACCAGTGCTTTGTAATATGCCATAATAATGCTTACATGGTAAATAATGATACAATACCCATTGTTCAATATTGAAGAAATTTTTAAAAAATATTCCATTCTGATTATTAAACTTCAGAAAGTTTGGAATTTTTTCAAAAGATTAAAGTATTAGTACTATAAAACAAGACTGCATCAGATTCTTCAAAAGGCTTCCAGTGAATCTATGCAATTTGATGTCATCTATCAGTGGAAAGACCATTCATTCATTCATTCACAGTCAGAAGATTGCAATTTTATTGCCTGACAACTGTCACCAGAATTCTTGGCAGGAGAACTCTCTATATTTAGGAAAATATCTTGACAAATTGCTTGAGGATAGAGGGTGAGATTCAGAAAGAATCTGACGACACTGTGTGTATCCGACACCACGCTCATGTCCAGGGAAGTGGAGGATTTAGCCTCCTCACCATTTCCTCAAAAAGAAATGCCAAGCCATTTAAAGAAAAATGGCAACGTTACCAAGACAGAGCATTATGTAGAAAATCAGAAGACACACAGAACTCTTTTCTGTTCACATAGTTTACAAGAACTATAGCAAAAGAGCAGAGGCCTCGAAATTGCTCCCAAACTTAGGTGAAGGCGGCCCTGGTACTAAGTCACCCACAGAGCTTCTCTGAAGGAGTTTGTGCAGGTGTGGCTTTTGGTGGGTATCTAGGATTGTTCTATTTACTCTGGCTGTGCCACTTAAGGCTTTGTCAGAACTCTCTGAACTTATCTCTTCCTTTGGGACATAGAAGTGGGAAGCCAACGCCACACCCAAGCCTGCCTGTGTTTTATTTTCTAGATGCACATACACACTTATGTTTCTTTTCCAGAAGACTGAGTTCTCATTTCTCAATTCACGTTTCTTTGGTAACATTGCCTACATTTGTAGTGATGCTTTTGGTTGCAAGTAAAAGAAAACTGCTTTTCAATCAGCTTATACCCTAAAGGAGACTGATGTGTTCATGTAGCTGAAACAGTCCAGATGCTGGGTGGCCATCAGGTCTGGTTCCACAAGTCCCCAATCTGCTTCTCTGTGATTTCCTTGTCCCCTGCCTCTTTTGTGGGCTGATTGCACACTCAGGCTGACAGCAAGGTGACTGGTGCATTTCCTGACCTTGCAGCCTGGCCACAACAACGTCCATTAGAAGAATCATCTCATCCAGCAGCTCCACTCTTAAGATCAGAAACCCTCCTGACCAGAAACCCCTACCAAACCTTCCATTTCATCTCACTGGTCAGAATTTGGTCACATGACCACTTCTAAACCAATCTCCTTGGCCTGAGGAATGCCACATGCTGATTATCTAAGATCTAGATTCTGAAACTAATCTCTGGGGCAAGGGGGCAGGATTACTCATGGACCAATCAAACCCCCGTGCAACTGCAGGTGGAGTTAGCTTCTGTAAACCTCGGGCAGGTGGGGGGGGGTGGGGGCAGAGTATCTTTGAGCAAAAAAAACAAGGGTGCTCCCAGAACGAGGTGAGAGGGAACGGACGCTGAATCGGCATCTTCAGAGTTTGTTCTGTACAAAACTGTAGAATGCCCACTTCAGCCTGGGGATCTGAACCGGATACGGCGGCGTCTGGTAACCAAAGGCCCGAATGTTCACAGAGTTCAAGTCTGCTAGATCTTTATCTAACAACGTCTAAAAATGTCCACACGGAAATGAGAAACATGTAAATAATTGCAGCTCTGTGGGTGACTGTACCGCAGCATACGTGAAGCCAGTTGTTCCCACTCCACATGGGAGACTAATCAGCTTAATTACACGGCAAAAAACAACTCAGGAACCAAAACTGCCCCAGGGTTTCATCAGAGGCAAATAATAGAAGCTGACAAATACACTTTTTCCAAACAGAAAAAATAGGTAAAATCTTGGAAAGGACCTATCAGCAGTGAAGTGGTCTTTAATTGCTTTCTTTAAAAGGAGCTGGTAAATACACTCTTTTCAGATAGAAAAATAGATGAAATGTTGTAAAAAAAAGTCAGAGACGGCAGTTTTTAATTGCTAATCATTAGTATCCATTTTTCTTCCTCCACCAAGCTTACATTCAGAATTTTCTTAATGCTTTCAAAAGTCTGTCGGTTCTGTGGCAGTGGTGGGCAGCCTGTGAATCCCTTCCTGCTTTAAGCTCAAATTGACTTGGAAGTACAGTTGACCCATTCTTCCAACAAAACAGCTATTGAGGGCCTCTGAGGTACCAGGCTGCCCTGTGCCCGTCGCATCATCACGTGGTCAGCCAGCTGCCTCCCTCCCCTGTCAGAGGAAGGGGGCTCCTTGGAAGCCATCATCTGATGTCCCCTGTGACATTAGGCCTTCTTCTGAGCTGCCTTGACCCTTCCTCTGATGTCTGTTCAGATGGGTCACTGACTTATTGGGCTCCCCCTGCCAAGAAAGAGCTGCATAGAGTGCGATGTGGGAAGGGAAGACAGAAATCACTAACAGAGCTCTCACTCCAGAGACCCTGGCAGCCTTCCTGGAGATGGAGCTCCACCAGGAAAGAAAGCAGGACACACACAGATCGGAGAGCTGGAAACCTGAGACCCAGAGGGTAGGCAGGACAGGAGGGAAATGTGTCTTTCAATCCCAGGTTAACTCGGAATGCATCTGGGATGAGAACAGCTCCTGCTGCTAAGTTGCTTCAGTCATGTCCGACTCTATGCGACCCCATAGACGGCAGCCCACCAGGCTCCCCCGTCCCTGGGATTCTCCAGGCAAGAACACTGGAGTGGGTTGCCATTTCCTTCTCCAATGCATGAAAGGGAAAAGGGAAAGTGAAGTTGCTCAGTCGTGTCGGACTCTTCGCGACCCCATGGACTGTAGCCCACCAGGCTCCTCCGTCCCTGGGATTCTCCAGGCAAGAGTACTGGAGAAGGGAGGCTGCACCAATAGAGAACAATGGGAATGAATGAGGGGAGTAAAGGCTCTGGAAATTAGAGACAAAAGTAGGCCTGGTGAGCAAATGAAAGGGCAAATAGCCTGCGTCTCAAAAGCAGGGGTGTGATGTATATGTGTGTGTGATTGTGTGTGTGTGTGTGTGTGCCTATTACTGTGTATCTGTGTGTGCGTAAGAATGAAGTTACACTCAGTGCTCTGTGTAGTCTAAGTAGGAAGCAAATCCCAAAAAAGAGATGGTGGTGGTGGTGTAGTTGCTAAGTTGTGTCTGACTCTTGCAACCCCGTGGACTATAGCCCTCCAGGCTCCTCTGTCCATGGGATTCTCCAGGCAACAATACGGGAGTGGGAGCCATTTCCTTCTCCAGGGGATCTTCCCAACCCAGGGATCGAACCCAGGTCTCCTGCATTGCAGGCGGATTCGTTACCGACTGAGCTACAAGGGAAGCCGCCCACAAAAAAAAGGGGGGGCTGGATATATGTGAACATAAAGCTGATTCACTTTACTGTACAGCAGAAAGTAACACAACATTGTAAAACAACTATACTGCGAGAAAAATTAATTTAAAAGCAGAATGAAGTTCCAAAGCTCACCCCTTAACAGAGACAAGATCGACAGGATCTGACCACACGTGCCTCTGCAGAAAATTGGAAATGGTCCACACAGGTTTTCCACCCGAGGTTTTCCAATCCTTTTGGACATAAAGTCCTCTATTCTGATGGCAAAAATAACTGGCCACCTGTCCTCTTCTGCTGTTTATCAATATCTGTGGATTGGGAACACATGTGATACCCGCGGAGCCCCCACTGCACTCACGGGCCTTTGTGGAGCTAAGGTAAGAGAGGGCTGCTTACGCGGACCTCTTCGGCAATGGTGCTCCTTCTCAGGGTGGCCTCAGCCCCAGAGCAGGACAGATGGCCCATGGAAGAGAGCTGGGGCTGGTGCTCAGTCCTCGAGTGAGTCCCTCAGGTGGGCACCTTGGCAAGAGGAGAGCAGATGCCCCCATTCTGAGGCCCCGAGGACCGAAAAGCGCTGAGGGCTCAGGAAGACCTCATCATGAGATGGTGTTTGGGTCACAACACCAGCGTTCAGGTGCATCTGAAAAATAGTCATCCTGTGCTTCACAGACAAAGCTTTGGGCACCGAAAAGGATTCGGATACTTCTTGCCATGACTGCCCCTCCCCAAGGCTCTGCGGTCCACAGCAGGGGGTTCAGACCACCCCAACTTCTGTCTAAGGGCCACCAGGGGCATTAATCAGGGGGGCACCCCACACTCAGTTCACAGCTGCAGACCAAGAGGGCGAACCGGAGAGAGAAGGAAGGCAGACTTAGCACTTTGCCCCAGCAAACAGATCACAGGACTTCGTGCTAAATGAATCCCTTCACATTTTGTTCACACATTTTTGTGTGTCTGTGGAAAACATGCCAACACATGAATAATCTTAACATAAAATTCTGAGTTATTACTATCCTTTAACTATAGCCATGAGTTAACTTATTCACTCAAGCATTCCAGCATAACCAAAACGTACCACTTTAAAAGCTACCTGGAGGTATTGTTTTCCACGCAAAGGGCACAGATTCCATAGACGAGCACTCCAACTTTGTCCCGTCACTCCCACATCCAGCCAGGCCCTGGGGTCAAGGAAATAGGAAAATAAGTCTTGATATCTGTTACCTGTTCTCTTGAGCCTTCACGATACTTTGTCACAAGGCCTTTTATACTGTATAAGGTATTCATTTTAAGGCTTTTATTAAACCACAAATCATAAACCGCAGAAGAATTTTTGAGAGTTAAGAGGAAGTTTTGTTTTCACAATAAACTTACGAGTTAACAGAGCGAGTATTATATCTTTGCCTGCTGAATAGATTGAGGATAGAGGGACAGAGATGATACTCTCAAAGTATTAGGGGAACGAGTCCGTGAAAAGGTACCTCCGCTGCATGAAGCCGCTTTATACAGGGCGAGTCTCATTCACAAGTACTGGAGTTCTCACCTTTTTAGTTGAAGACAGCTTCCTGCGGCGTCCAGTAGACTTCACCTCGCAGCCGTCCTATACGTAACAGTTTGCACCTGCTAAGCCCCGACTCCCCAGCCACCCCTCCCCACCCCCTCCCCATGGCAACCGCCGGAATGTGCTCTGTGTCTGTGAGTCTGTTCCCGCCTCACGCAACAGCCCCCTTGTGTCGTATTTTAGATTCCCCACATGAGTAATATCATATGATATTTGTCTTTCTATGACTTACTTCGCATAGTATGATGATAAAGAATGAGTAATGCCACTGCAGCTGATTTCCAGCTCTGAATGCAGACTTGGGAAGAGATGTATCAATAGCACAAAATTATTTGCTGTTTGTACCATAAAACGTAGTAGAATAACTGGGAAGTGAAGGATTTTGAGCTTTTGTTGAAACTGTTTTTGAATATAATTTATTTAATTGTGAGTGTATATAATTTGATTTTTAATAATTTGTTATTGTTCAGTCACTAGGTAGTGTCTGATTCTTTGTGACCCCATGGACTGCAGCACACCAGGCTTCCTTGTCCTTCACTATCTCCCAGAGTTTGCTCAAACTCATGTCCATTGAGTCGATGATGCCATCCAACCATCTCATCCTCTATTGTCTCCTTCTCCTCCTGCCTTCAATCTTTCCCAGCATCAGGGTCTTTTCCAGTGAGTCAGTTCTTTGCATCAGGTGGCCAAAGTATTGGAGCTTCAGCTTTAGTATCAGTCCTTCCAATGGTTGATTTCCTTTAGGATTGACTGGCTTGATCTCCTTGTAGTCCAAGGGACTCTCAAGAGTCTTTTCAGCACCACAGTTCAAAAGCATCAATTCTTTGGTGCTTCACCTTCTTCATGGTCCAACTCTCACAACCATGACTACTGGAAAAACCATAGCTTTGACAGACCTTTGTCGGCAAAGTAATGTCTTTGCTTTTTAATATGCTGTCTAGGTTAGTCAAAGCTTTTCTTCCGAGGAGCAAGCATCTTTTTAATTTCATGGCTGCAGTTACCATCTGCAGTGATTTTGGAGCCCAAAATAATAGTCTGTCACTGTTTCCTTTTTTTCCCCAACTATTTGCCATGAAGTGATAGGACTGGCTGCCATGATCTTAGTTTTCTGAATGTTGAGTTTTAAGCCAAATTCATTTTCCTCTTTCACTTTCATCAAAAGGCTCTTTAGCTTCTCTTCACTTTCTGCCATTAAAGTGGTATCATCTGCATATCTGAGGTTGTTGATATTTCTCCCAGAACTCTTGATTCCAGCTTGTGCTTCATCCAGCCTGGCAATCTGCAAGATGTAATCTGCATGTAAGTTAAATAAGCAGGAGACAACATACACGTCTTTACATACTCCTTTCCCAACTTGGAACCAGTCTGTTGTTCTATGTCCAGTTCTAACTGTTGCTTCTTGACCTGCATACAGGTTTCTCAGGAGGCAGATAAGGTGGTCTGGAAAATTCTCTTTAAGAATCTTCCACAATTTATTGTGATCCATACAGTCAAAGGCGTTAGCATAGTCAATGAAGCAGAAGTAGATGTTTTTCTGGAATTCTCTTGCTTTTTTATGATCCAGTGGATGTTGGCAGTTTGATCTCTGGTTCCACTGCCTGAAGTCCAGTGCCCACTCCGGACTTAGATGATGTGAAATAAATTGCTCTTGTTATTTTGAGTAAGCCCGTTTGACTCTGTTTTCTGTGACTTTCATTGGAAAGAGTTCTGTCTAAAAGGCCAAACAAAAGTCCCTATAGCAATTCAGCAGCACACCTAGAAACCAGGCCTGTTTTTACTAACATCTAGTATTTAACTCGGAGAAGGCAATGGCACCCCACTCCAGTGCTCTTGCCTGGAAAATCCCATGGATGGAGGAGCCTGGTAGGCTGCAGTCCATGAGGTCACTAAGAGTCGGACACGACTGAGCGAATTCACTTTCACTTTCCTCTGCCTTTTATAAATCCAGCTTGAACATCTGGAAGTTCTCAGTTCACGTACTGTTGAAGCCTAGCTTGAAGAATTTTGAGCATTACCTTGCTAACATGTGAAATGAGTGCAACTGTGCAGTAGTTTGAATTTTCTTTGACATTGGCCTTCTTTGGGACTGGAATGAAAACCGATCTTTTCCAGTCCTGTGGCCACTGCTGAGTTTTTCCAAATTTGCTGGCATACTGAATGCATCTTTTAGGATTTAAAATATATCACCTGGAATTCCATCACCTCCACTAGCTTTGTTCGTAGTGATGCTTTCTAAGACCCACTTGACTTCACACTCCAGGATGTCTGGTTCTGGGTCTGTGACAACACTATTGTAGTTACCTGGGCCATTAAGACCTTTTTTTGTACAATTCTTCTGTGTATTCTTGTCACCTCTTCTTAATCTCTTCTGCTTCTGTTAGGAACTTACTAATTCTGTCCTTTATTATACCCATCTTTGCATTAAATGTTCCCTCTTATCTCTTACTCTGAAGAGAGATCTCTGGTCTTTCCCAGTCTATTGTTTTCCTCTATTTCTTTGCATTGTTCACTTAAGAAGTCTCAGTTCACTGGGTTTACCAAATTCCTGAAAATATAACAACTGTCTCTCACCAATCTGTGGGAACCAACACTGCATGTCACTGACCCAAGCTCTCCTTTCAAGTTCTTTGAAATTTAAAACAAAATAAAATATTATCCCCTACCCAGGGCACATAACTAGTTGTAGGCCTTAATAGCCCTCTCCCAAACCAACACACACATTTTGAGAATTTTTAGATTGTGCACGTGAAGACATAGCCATCTGTGGCTAAACTCAAAGTCCTCGAGCCAGTGGGACAAGGATTGTTGATACAGTTAAGGTATAAGGTGACTGAACATTGTTCATACAAACTTCCTGAAGCACAGAACAAAGAAAATCCATCCTCCTGTTGCAGAGAAAGGGAGTATTTTTTGGTCTGGATTATTCAGCTTGGCTATTGACCAAATTCAACCAAATAATTACACAAGTCTTTATTTTATTATTATTATTATTTTTTGGCCAGTCCTACATTGGCCAAAGTTTTAGGTTTGGGACATGAAATACTGGCACTGGGAAAGATAGTAAACAGTCAAGCTCAGCTCATCATTTTACAGGTGAGGAAACTGAGCAGGCCCAAGTCTAGACTAAGGCAAAGTAGACAGGAGGGCTGCAGAATTTAAGGAGGCATATATTCTAAGTTTGGGGTAAGTGTACACAATCCTGAGCAACCTCCTCAAATGTTGTGCCCTAACACCTAACTTGCCTCACCCTTGATCTGGTCCAGAAACTGATGCCCAGAAAGGCCTAGTTCACCTGCCTAGTTGTAATCAGAGCTGGAACTAGCACAGATCCTATAACCCCTGATCTGGCACCTGCCCCCATACGGCAGGTTGCCTCCAGATTTGTCTGCCCTTCCAAGAAAAGACCCTCAAAGCTAAGCAGGAAGTTTTCTGCACAGCTGGGCCAGTGGTTCTCAGTCTTGGTGGCAAACCAGATTTCCTGAGGGAGTTTTAAACAGTCTGATTCCTGGGTCTCCATCTCTGAGACTATTTTATTTTATTGGCCATGCCACATAGCACATGAGATCTCAGTGTCTGAACCAGGGCTCAAACCCATGTCCCTGCAGTGGAAGTACAGAGTCTTAACCACTGGACCACCGAGGAAGTCCCATGTCTGAGATTTTAAATCAACTGTTCAGGAATGAGTCCTGGAAATATTTTTGCTTATTTACTTTTAAAGCTCCTCTATGATTATTATATGCATCCAAGGTTGAGGACCCTGCATAATAACAGTAACAATAACAGTAATAACTTTGCTTGTAGAAGACCATGTTAGCCAAAGAGAAGGTTGTGTTTATACCAGGATGTTCATATATCAGTGTTCATGTCTTTTTCCATTATTATTGTTAAGTCAGTGTATTCTCTGCATCCATAAAGAACCATTCTGTTGTTTTTTTTTTTTTAATAAATAGAAATAAAATGAGAAGGGAACACTTTAGCCTGGATTAAGACCCTGGGCAGGAATTGCTCCTGGCAACAGGACCTTAAGAGTGTGGCAAGGTGATCACCCCATCCTGTTGGACTTCACTCTTACCGGGGAAAAATGCTTGTTAGGCAAAGCAATATGTAACTAAGGGAAAGGTGTAGTGTCCTTAAGAAGGCAAGCCAACAAACTATTTTTAAGTACTTGGAAAATTATTTTGAATTGAATCATTTGACCAAATGATGGCTTTCCTCATTTACAGATCACTCTTCCTATTGATGGAAACACAGAAGCTCCTCCAAGGCACAGAGCGGCTTTACCTTTTACATCACTGTTAACCAGGGATTAGAGAGTAAGTGTTCTGCACTTAGTCAAAAACATTCTAAAATATAGGCTTTTCCACAACATAGCATGCCCAGAAATCCCTATATTACTCAAGAGAAATGTAACCTCTATCAATCAAGTTGTAGTAGTAATTACTTGATTTTATGCATTTGTCAAAAATTATAGAACTGTATGCTAAAAATGAGGAATTTCACCATAAGAAAATAATATCTTATAATTTAACTAATTAAATATCTATATAGATATAATATATAATATTATATAATCTATGTAAATATCTATATAGATATAATATATAATATTATATAATCTATGTAAATATCTATATAGATATAATATATAATATTATATAATCTATGTAAACATCTATATAGATATAATATATAATATTATATAATCTATGTAAATATCTATATAGATATAATATATAATATTATATAATCTATGTAAATATCTATATAGATATAATATATAATATTATATAATCTGTGTAAATATCTATAATAAATGTCTATGCATGCATGCATGCTAAGTCACTTCAGTCGTGTCTGACTCTGTGTGACCCTATAGACAGCAGCCCACCAGCTCCTCTGTCCACAGGATTCTCTAGGCAAGAATACTGGAGTGGGTTGCCATTTCCTTCTCCAATAAATATCTATAGATACTATGGTATCCATAAAAAAAGCTGAGTGCTGAAGAATTGATGCTTTTGCACCGTGGTGTTGGAGAAGACTCTTGAAAGTCCCTTCGACTGCAAGGAGATCAAGCCAGTCAATCCTAAAGGAGATCAGTCCTGCATAGTCATTGGAAGGACTGATGTTGAAGCTGAAACTCCAATACTTTGGGCACCTGATGCGAAGAGCTGACTCATTGGAAAAGACCCTGATGCTGGGAAAGATTGAAGGCAGGAGGAGAAGGGGACGACAGAGGATGGGATGGTTGGATGGTATCACTAACTCTATGGGCATGAGTTTGAGTAAACTCCGGGAGTTGGTGATGGACAGGGAGGCCTGGCGTGCTATAGTCCATGGGGTCTCAAAAAGTTGGACATGACTGAGCAACTGAACTGAGCTGAAATTATATCTTAATTTTTAAAAAATGGACACAGAGATGGGTGCAGACATTGAATATATGCTTGCTAAGGAAAAGAAGACAAGGAAATTTTCTTCTTCATGTTACTAAATTAGAAATTTTTCTCAAAACAACTAAATTAGTCTCAGCTATTAAAATAGCTCTTCTGAAGGCACTGTGTGTATTGCAGCTCAGCATTGGCTCCGCTCTGAAATCCTGCTGCCTGCATCTGTGGGTGCATCTCTTCAAAGCACAAGCCATTCATCTTTGAGAACCAACAAAATTTAATAAAGGCATACCTGTGCTTTCTTTATGCTTCACAGATAGTGGGTTTTTGTTTTGTATTTTTTTTTTTAAACAAATTGAAAGTCTGTGGCAACCCTGCCCAGAGAAAATCTACTGACTGGCTCCATTTTTCCAATAGCTTTTGCTCACTTGATGTCTCTGTGTCATATTTTGGCAATTCTGGTGATATTTCAAAGTTTTTCATTATTATTATGTTGGTGATCTGTGATCAGCTATCTCTGATGTTACCTGTCATTGTTGTGGGGCACCACAGTGCATGCCCTTGTCAGGTAATGAACTTGACCCATAAATGGTGAGCGTGTTCTGACTGCTCTCCCTCCCTTTCTTCAGGCCTCTTGGTTCCCTGAGACACGACAAGATTGAAATGAGGCCAATTAATAGTCTTATGGTGACTCTAAGTGTTCAAGTGAAAGGAAGAGTCACACAGCTCTCACTCTGAATCAAAAGCTGGAAATGATTAAGCTCAGTGAGGAAGGCATGTCAACAGCCCAGGCAGGCCACCAGCTAGGTCTGCTGTGCCAAACAGTTAGCCAAGATGCGAATGAATGCAAAGGGGACTCTTGAAGGAAATGAAAAGTGCTGTTCCAGTAAACCAGTGATAAGAAAGCAAAACAGCCTTATTACTGATATGGAGAAAAGTTTGAGTGGTCCAAATAGAAGATCAAATCCCTTAAGCCACCAATTCCCTTAAGATTCCAGAGACATTAATCAGGGAATTCCACCAATTCCCTGATCTAGAGCAGGACCCCAACTCTCTTCAATTCTGGGGAGGCCGAGAGAGGCAAGGAGGCTGCAGAAGAGAAGTTCAAAGTTTAAAGTTCGCAGAGGTTGGTTCACAAGGTTTAAGGAGAGAAGCTCTGTAACATAGATGTGCAAAGTGAAGTAACAAGTGTGTTTTGTAAAAGCTGCAGCAAGTTATCAAGAAGATCTGGCTAAGATGCCATTAGCTACGCTAAACAGCATAGTTTCAATGTCAATGAAACAGCCTTCTACTGGATGAAGATGCCTCCCAGGACTTTCATAGCTAGAGAGGAGAAGTCAATGCCTGGCTTCAAAGCTTCAAAGAATAGGCTGACTTTCTTGCTAGAGGCTAAAGTTGAAGCCAATGTTTATTTACCATTCCTAAAATCCTGGGGCCTTAATAATTATGCTAAACCTACTCTGTTTTCTGTAAATGAAACAAAGCTGGGATGACAGCACATCTATTTACAACATGATTTACTGAATATGTCAACTCCATTACTGAGATCAGAGGAAAAGATTCCTTTCAAAACATGACTGTTCATTGACAATGCACCTGGTCACCCAATGGCTTTGAGGGACAAATACCATGAGATTCAAGCTGTTTCCACACTTGCCAACACCATATCCATTCTGTAGCCCACGAACCAAGGAGCAATTTTGACTTTCAAGCCTTATTATTTAAGAAATACATTTCATAAAGCTATAGCTACCATAAAGAGTGATCCCTCTGAAGGATCTGGGCAAAGTCAATTGAAAACTTGCTGGAAACGATTCACCATTCTAGATGCCATGAAGAACACTCATGATTCATGGGACTAGGTCAAAATACCAACATTAACAGAAGTTTAGAAGTTGATTCCAGCCCTCATGGGAGACTTTAATGAGTTAAAGGTTTCAGTGGAAGAAACAACTGCAGATGTGGTAGAAACAGCAGGAGAGCTAGCATTAGAAGTGGGGCCTGAAGATGTGACTGAACTGCTCAGTCTCATGATTACATCTGAATGGATGAGGAGTTGCTTCTTATGGATAAGCAGAGAAAGTGGATTCTTGAGATGAAACCTACTCCTGGTAAAGATGCCGTGATGCTTGTTGAAATCACAATGGACTTGGAGTAATGCATAACTTAGTTGACAAAGCAGTGGCAGAGTTTGAGAAGAGCGACTCCAATTTTGAAAGAAGTTCTCTAAATACACGGGTACAATGCTATCAAACAGCATCTCATACTACAGAGAAGTCATTCATGAAAGGAAGAGTCAGCTGATGTGGCAAAATTTATTGTTGTTTAATTGTTGTCTAAGAAATTGCCACAGCCACTCCAGCTGTCAGCAAGCACCACCCTGATCAGTTAACAGCCACTGAGGCCAGATCCTCCACCAGCAAAAAGATTACAACTCTCTGAAAGCTCAGATGATGGTTAGCGTTTTTCAGCAATAAAATACTTTTAAATTAAGGCATGTACATTTTTTAAGAGATAATGCGGTTGCACACTTAAAATGCTACAATATAGTGTTAAGATAACTCTTATATGTACTGGGAAACAAAAAAAATTTGTGTGACTCACTTTATTGGAATATTCACTTTATTGCAGTGGTCTGGAACTGAATCTACAATGTCTCTGTGGTATGTCTTTATTAGACATCATGATATCATGTGGTAGAATAAATAGCCTGTGAATTGAAATGCAACAGTATGGCATATGCCAAACACTGTAATATGCATGAAATTTCTATGAGGTAAATGAAATGAGTTTTAAAATGTTCTCAACAGGATTGATCTGGCTGCTATGTTGAGATTAGATTGCAGGTGATGGGATGGGGATGAACAGTTGGGGTGGGAGACTTATTAGGGGGCTATTGAAATATCCAGGTGAGAGATGATGATGGCTAAGTCCATAGAAAAGATAGTGGAGGAGCTAAGACGTGGTTACATGTGGAGTGTTTTGAAGGTAGAGTCCACAATCTTGGCCAATTGATTGTATCTGGGGGATGAAAAAAAGAGAGAACTCAAGAATGCCTTATAGGTTTTGAGCCCCTGAACAACTAGAAGGCTAGAGTTGTGTTGCCTGGGACAGGGGGATGAAGGAGAAACCAGTTGTAGAGGACAGAAGGTCAGAGGTTCAGCGTGGTGAGCTGACTTACCTACTAGCTATCTGGTAGGGTTTTCAAATAGGCAACTGGATAAAGGAGACTGGAGTTTAGAGGCGGGGTCAAAGCTGGAAAGGTGTGATCGACAGCCATGACACTGGATAAATCACCACTGAGGAGGGCAGGTAGGGAAGAGAAGGGGTCCAGGGACTGGGACCTGGGATGCTGTGACATTGGAGGTTATGAAGAGAAGCCGGTAAATAAGTCTAAGGAAGCGCCGCGAGCAAGGCGGGAGGAGAACCAGGAGAGAGCCGCGTCCTGGAGCCGACGGAGGAGAGTGTATCCCGAAGGGGAAACAGCCACTGTGGCAGAGAGCCTCAGAGGTCAAACCAGCAGCCTCCCAGGCTTCAGGCCAGGAGCTTGGCACTTTGCCTGTCTCCATCTCTGCCCACTTCTCATCACACTCCCCCGGAATCAGCTCCCTTGTCCGTGTTGAGCTTCTTCTCTTGGTCCCGTCAGGATTTGCAGGGCCCAGCATCTGCTCTAATAAACAAAAAGTGGATGAGGGACTCCGGGGGCTAAGAATCCACCTGCCAATTCAGGGGACGCTGATTTGATCCCTGGTCCGAGAAGATTCCACACGCCCCGGGTCAACTAAGCCCGTGCAGCACAGCTCCTGAGCACCCTAGAGCCTGTGCCCCGCAGCAAGGGGGCCACCGCAGTGAGAAGCCGCGCAGCACAAGGAAGAGGAGCCCTATTCACCCGAACCGGAGGCAGCCCGCAGGCAGCGACGCAGACGCCGCAACCGAGAAGAAACGAATGAAAAACGTGAAACGAGGAGTGAGTCCGTGAGCGGTTAGGCGTGGGGCTGGACCTCAGAGAAGCTGACAGGCCTTCATCCCTGGTCCCCAAGGAGTGTGTGTTCTTTTCAAGTGCCACAAGGAAACTGTGAAGGAAATGGCAACCCACTCCGTGTTCTTGCCTGGAGAATCCCAGGGACGGCGGAGCCTGGTGGGCTGCCGTCTATGGGGTCGCACAGAGTCGGACACGACTGAAGCGGCTTGGCAGCAGCAGCAGCCACAAGTCAGGGGTGAGCTGGAGCCACTTGTATTGGCTCATATGAACTGGTAATTGCTATAATTTCAGGAATTCTGAGAGCTAGCTGTTAAACACAGCCATAATTAAAAATCAAATTATTGGGGCAGGGAGGGATAAATCAGGAGTTTGGGATTCACAGATACGCGCTACTATATGTATAAAATAGATGAACAACGAGGACCTACCGAATAGCACAGGAAACTATATTCAGGGTCCTGTACCAAACCACAATGATGGAAAAGAATACATAGCTGAATCACTGTGTTGCACACCTGAAACTAACACAACATTGTAAATCAACTACGTGTGAAAGTGTGAAAGGCGCTCAGTCGTGTCCGACTCTTTGCGACCCGTGGACTATACAGTCCATGGAATAGCCTTTCCCTTCTCCAGGGGATCTTCCCAACACAGGGATCAAACCCAGGTCTCCCGCATTGCAGGTGAATTCTTTACCAGCTGAGCCACCAGGGAAGCCCAAGAATACTGGAGTGGGTAGCCTATCCCTTCTCCAGGGCATCTTCCTGACCCAGGAATTGAACCGGGGTCTCCTGCATTGCAGGGAGATTCTTTACCATCTGAGCTATCAGGGAAGCCCAACTATATACTTCAATTAAATTCAATCAACTATACTTCAATTAAAAACCAAATTATATAAATTTATATCTAAATATATTTTTTAAAAAATACTCAAAATTTCCAATTATTTTGCTACGTTTCACTATTATCTATGCTCCTGAGTTCATTTATATCTATGGTATCTGAATGATGGAAACCCTCTGAAGTGGTGTGTCCATCTCTCCCCAAGACCACATCCAGTGATGTCAAGCTGGTGACTTGAAATAGACTGTGTGAAAGTATCTACACAACAGAAATTAGCAATTTCTACAGATCAGGGCACCCCTCCCCCCGAACCCCCTGCCAACCGCCCTGCCCTGTGTGTTGTTATATGTCTGCCAAGTGGCTCTATTTCCCACAAAGCCCTCCAGGAAGCAGCCTTTCTTCAGTGGGGGTGGGGGTGGGGGGAAATCACTGAATTGTGCAGAAAGCAGGATTTCCTCCTCCCAGTCTCTAACGCTCACTTGTGTAAATTCCAGGTGGACAAAACCACCAGAGGCTTCACTAGATTTCCCCTTCTCTCCCACCGGCGGTTTGCGGGTGTGCAGACAGCTGATGTTCAATGCCATCAATCAAATGGGCTTTGACACCACTGCTGATGACTTACCCCCAAGCACCACCCTGCAGCCTCTTCCACTGGGTTCTTCTGAGGGAACGTTTAGATTTATGAAAATCGCTCATTATTATTTAACTGGGTCAGCAGCTGAGCTGGTTATGAAACGGGTGTCCGGATCGGAAATGTGAGTCTCAGCTGCCAGACTTGAAAGAATCTTTTTAGGAAAACATACGTGGCGAATGTGGAGAGGAGTGGGATTATTCCCTTTGAATGAAAGCTGCGACTCCAGCCAGATTCTTCTCCAGGGCCCGTTCCGCTCCTGGATGACGCAATCCCTCTTACCACTGGAGTGCGTTATGCTCTCTTTAAAGACTCGAGCTAATGGAATGCTGAGGAAATCAATCCCTCCTTACTATGCTGGCCTGCTGTTTGGTAAATGGAAAGCAAATTCTTTCTTTTTCTAAGTAGGCAGGAATAACTGCTGGGGGATACCTTGATTATACCTTCCACATGTCCTGAATGAGTGTCCACACGTCATATCTATGCTTAACATACATTTAATTCAAAAAGGCCAACATCCACATCCACTCACAACTCAGTGGGGACTCTGAGGGACAACTATTAAGGGTCTCTACCCCTCTCCTCTGAAGAAGGCACATATCATCATGTAGTGCTTTTTGAAGCGATGTTCAAATGACATCTAACATCCATAATAATATTTAGCATTTAGTGAGCATTTGCCATGTGTCAGGTATCATGCTTTTTCACAGCCTCATAAGGTAGATTGTCATTTTATCCCCATTTTACTATCGAGCAAACTAGGGTAGACAAAGAGACCAAGTTCGCTGTAAGGAGCAGAGTCTGAACTTAAACCCAGTTCTTTTTGACTCCAGACCTAGGGCCATGAAACACATCGTTTTGTGCCAATGGTCAAGCCTCAGAACCAAATGAAAACTCTGGGCAGTTTCGGCCTTAAAAGGGCTTTCCCCTGGGGCTTAGCGGTAAACAATCTGCCTGCAAAGCAGGAGACGCAGGAGTTGCGGGTTCCATCCCTGGGTCTGGAAGATCCCCTGGAGGAGGAAATGGTAACCCACTCAGTGTCCTTGCTGGGAAAATCCCATGGACAGAGGAGCCAGGCAGGTCCATGGGGTCACTAAGAGTTGGACATAACTGAAGCGACTGAGCACGCGTGCATGCACACACACTAACAGCGAGAATATATTGTCTTACAAGATGGTAATGAGGCCCTGGTGTTGAAGGCATTCAAGGAGAAATGCAAAGAACACTTAGCAGGGTAGGCTTCCCAGGGCAGCTGGCCTCTTGTTCAGGGAAGAATGACTAATCAAATCTGCTGCTTCCTAGAGCTGAGTGCTCACGAGGGAAACAGAACACATATTCTGGTCAGAAAGCAAGCATTCTACAAAGTCAGATTAGAGATGAAGGGCGAAAATGCAATAGCTGACCACATCATGAGGAAACACTTGTTTCAAGTCCATCCAGCAGACTAGGCCTCTTCTAGGAATACTGACCTTCTCTCCACGGGACTGTTTACGGAAAAGCCGATGAGCACAGAGTTCCTTTGGCCTCCAGCCTTGTCCAGGACATCACCTGGATATCCCACCTGTAATTTTGCCCCAATTTCCTGAGCCCTTCTCCGAACCTAGTTCATCCTCACACCTGAGTTATCAACACCACCACTGAAACCAATCTTTTTATTCTCTTGCCTGATGTCGGTTCCATTCATCCAAAGTCAAGGTGCCAGCAGGGCCATGCTCCCTCAGAAAGCTCTGGAGAAGAACTGGCTTCCTTCTCATTTCCAGCCTCTGAAGCTTCGTTCTCTGCATGCCTTGGCTCATGATTCCCTCCTCCACCTCCAAAGGCAGCAGTAAAGGGCCTTGTTTCCTCATCAAACTTTCTGCTGCTTTTAAATCCCTCCTTCAGGACACCTGTGGTTGCACTTAGGGCCCACCACAGGATAATACGGGATAATCTCCCCATCTCACGGGCTTTCCTGGTGGCTCAGATGGTAAAGAATCTGCCTGCTATGTGGGAGGCCTGGGTTCGACCCCTGGGTTGGGAAGATCCCTGGAAAAGGAAATGGCAGCCCACTCCAGTGTTCTTGCCTGGAGAATTCCATGGACAGAGGAGCTTGGAGGGCTACAGTCCATGGGGTCACAAAGAGTCAGACATGACTGATCAACTAACACTTTCTCTCCCCATCTCAAGATACCACTTAATCACATCTGTAAGTCATTTCTATCCTATGCAGTAACATTCACAGTCTCCAGGAATCAAGACCTGGATATCTTTGGGGGTCATTATTCAACCAGCCACATCTGCCTTGACCCACTTACCTCTCTTTCAAGTCCCAGCTCGATGGTCATCTCTTCGGGAATCTTGCCCTGACACTGTCAGGGAGGTGGGATTGGTGCCCCTTTTAAATTCTGCGGCAATTTTGTCCAGGTCTTTATGTTAGCCTGTCGCCCTGTTATGCTGTAATTCACTCACTGAGTGCCTGCTGTGTGCCAGGCACTGTTTTTATAGCCATAAACAGACAGGACACAGAGCCCTGCCCTTGTCGAGTTTCTATTCCAATGAGAGCGGATGGTCAATTTTTTTTTAAGTTAAAATGCCTACTACATTAAAAAGAAACAAATAATAAAGCACCACACACACACACACAAAACAGCATCAGAAGAGCTTTCTAGGGAGAGGGCGGCGCCTGTGCACATGTTCTCAGGCTAGGGTGTGGCTCGTGTGTTCAGGCAGCAGAGGAGGGCCGGATCCTTTTTATAGGATCGCTTTCTCAGGCCTGCGTCTTACATAACTGCACAGGGTATGCATTCCATCAGCATCCAGAAAGTTCCTTTTACATTTAGCCCATTTACACAGACTATTCCAGGTGGCAGAGCAACTGTAATGGCTACTGCCTGAGAAAAAAATAATTGGAGGGGATAGCAGGACGGAAGCAGGAAGGTCAGTCAAAAGGCATCTCCCTCCCTCTGCTGAGTCCCCAGTACTCTGCTGGAACATACAGGAGAGCAAAGAATGGACGGTTACATTCTGAAGCGTGGTGTAAGCTAGATTAAGGAGCCAAAATCTTCTGTGTATCCCAGGGCACTCCCTGATTACTTCCTAGATTCTCCTTTCTTTCTTCTTTTAAAAAAATATTTGTTTATTCATTTAGCCACATCGGATCTTAGTTGCGCCACATGGGGTCTTTCATTTTGGCTTGAGGGCTTCTACTTGTGATGCACGTAATTGCGGCAAACAGGCTAGTTGCCCGAGGCATGTGGGATCTTAGTGCAGTGACCAGGGATCAGACCTGTGTCTCCTGAATTGGAAGGCAGATTCTCAACCACTGGGCCACCAGGCAAGTCCCCAGGATTCACATTTCTTGAAAGAAGCAGCAGGTCAGATGACTTTTCAAATCCAACATTCTGTCACCCCAGCTGCCATCGGGCCTTCTTTACTCGGGTGTTCCGCAGTCGTCCCCAATTCTGCACATCCAACCTGAATTGAGCCCTTTCTCCTCCCCACCTGGAACAGCCTCCTCCCGACTTCCCTCACCTGTCGATGGAGGCCTCATCTTCCCGCCTCTTTCTGAAATCTGCTCTTCTCACCAGTCTTGCGGGGCCCCAGTCCTGGGACAGCATCCCTGCAGGCCCATGCCCCCACCCTGCCCCCAGCCTCTCTCCCAGGAGCTGCGGAGCCCTCTCCATCTCCATGTGCCACCAGGCTCCTCCTCTGGCCGTCCCTCCGCAATCCAGGGATGCCCTTGCACTCCACCTCCAGGACCTACCTCTGAGTTCAAGTCCTCCGTTAGTCTGTCCTGGGCCTATCTCTTCGTGACCTCATCTTCGTCAGAATTCCTCTGCCCTTTGTGATCTGTCACTTGGCAATATCCAGGGAGGAGGTAAATCGAAAGTGTAGTCGCTCAGTCGTGTCCGACTCCTAGCGACCCCATGGACTGCGGCCCACCAGGCTCCTCGGTCCATGGGATTTTCCAGGCAAGAGTACTGGAGTGGGGTGCCATTTCTTTCTTCAAGGTAACGGCTAGGGAAAAGAATGCACACTTTGGAGGCAGACGGATAGGATTCGACTCCCAGCTGAGTCAGTCACTCTGTAGTATGTGAATTCATTCATCCTCTCTGGGCCTTAGTTTCTTCATATAATAGCTTGATAATAAAAAGATTTTAAAATTTAAAACCAATGTGAGCATCCAAAGTTAACGGCTAGGAAGCACCTAGGATTCATCAGGTGCTCAATAAATGCTGATTCCCTCTTCCCTGCCTAATTTCCCTCACCAACAGTCCCACTGCCTGCAGTTGGCATTTTGATTCCTTTCCCTACTGCCTTATTATATTTAGTTAAAACTTTATTTATAGATAAGTGTTAGTGACACATTTATTCCAGGTCATACCAACCCAGGTTAGAACACAAGTTAATGAGAACCCCTTTCGGTAATCGCCTACTTGTGTGCATCAAAATCACCTTACAATGATCCAAGTCAATTTTTAAAACTTCTTTGAATATTTTTAAACATGCCCTACAGTAGAAGAGGAGAGTATGATAAACCTCTGTGTACCTGTTACTCAGCTCTGGTAATTGTCCACTTTTAGCCCGTCTTGTTTCATCTATCCCCCCACCAGCTCTCTATTTTTATTTCTGGAGTATTTTAAAGCAGATCTCAGACATCATACTGCTCCACTCATAAATAATTCAGGAGGGATCTCTACTATGTAAAGACTTGCCTTGGTTTGCCAGGGCTGCCAAAACAAAATGCCGTAACCTCAGTGACCTCGACAATGGAAATTTGTTTTCTCACCGTTCTGGAGGCTGGACATCTAAGATCAAGGTGCTGGCAGGTTTGGCTTCTCCTGAGGCCTCTGGGCTTTTTGGCGTGCTCACGTGGCCCTTTCTCTATGCGTGCACTCACGGTGTCTCCTCCTCCTCATAAGGACCCCAGTCCTGTGGGACCGGGGCCCCACCCTTATGGCCTCACTTAACCTTGATTTGATCTTTAAGGGACCTATCTCCACATACAGTCACATTAGGGGTTAGGGCTTCAACATAACGAATTTGGGGGGAAAGACAATTCTGTCCATGTTTAAGAAACATGACATCATATCATAACATTGTTATGCCTAAAAATAATAGAAACAATTTCTTAGCACTATTTAATATCCTTCCATGTTCAGACTCCTCTAGTCACCACCCCCCAATATATTTTTTAACAGATGTCTTATTTGAAACATTCTTTTTGAAATCCAGATTCCCAGGCCCCATCCTGGAGTGGCAACTCAGCTCCCACTTTGCTGCTTCTGGGGAGGCCTGATAGTTACTGATCATTATTTAAATGCTAATGGAAGTTTGGCCTTTACATAGTTTAATCAGAATTATGCCAACATTGATAGATTTCTACCAAGAAAGTAACTTCTAGAACAAGTGTCATTAAGTAAAGAAATTCACTCATTAGTTTTCCCTACAGCACAATTAGTTTCCAGTTTTACCATTTTTTATTAGTTTATTGGAATTATCTTCACTGGCATCAATTCTTTTCCTGTTTAAATTTTACAATGAAATTTGATTCACCATCTGGTTTTTGTCCAGGCCAAGTTTTACCAGTTATAACATCTGCCTTTGTGATTTTCTCTTTGTGGCCAGTATTTCTACCAAATCCAGCTGTTCCCAGATTTGCAGGTCCACATTTTGTCAAGTTTTGATTCTTTAGGTAATTTTCAGTCAAGTCATTCTTTTCCCCCTGTATCGTAGTGTTAGAAGTTGTCAATCTTGTTTTGTATTGATTATTTCTACCAGTTATGTTCATTATTGCTTTGAGAAAAGGCTGAGAGCTTGGATTTCTCTACTTAGCCATGAAGAAAAAAAATGTTCTGTATCTAAGAGATGGCAAGGAAGACGGCGTGTGGGAGTCAGCCAGGGAGAGAGACACACCCGCAGAGGGAGAGAGAGGCTTGGGGAGGAGGCTGCAGCTGGCTTGGGATAGAGTTTGCCCAGCTCTCTGCTGGCTGCAAATGTGCTTGGAGGTCAGAAAGGCAAGATTAAAACAGTGTGGAGGCTGCAGTATGGTTGGTGAGCATGGGTTAGGTAAATAGCTGCAAGACTTGAAATCCTGGGAAGTTAAACACACACTTGTCAGCTTGCCCCTCCCGGACCTCCCCGCTTTATGGCTCTTTCTCGCTTCCTCATCCCTGTGAGTCTGGGGCTGAGTGTTAGCCCTCTGCTCTTCTTGACCTTCAGACCAACTGCTGCAGCCCCGAGCCTCGATTCCTCCCCACGGCCACAGGCCATAAGGTACCTTTAGCAGAGGTGGCCTCCCCCTCAATTTTGTCAGTGCCTAGCCTGGTGCTCCGTGAGCAGTGAGGTCCAAAAACCACCTGTTGACTTATTCATCTTAAAACATTGCCATTATGATGTCAAGTCCCATAAGCTAGGCCACTGTTAAATGCAAACACATCAAACTCAACCTACCACTTCCTGGGGGGGTAAGTGGGCGGACGGATCCAGATTCGGCAGTTCTGAACTGTTGGGAGGCCTCTCAATCTGTCTACAGGAGTGAAGCTTGAGAAGTTTTATTTTTTGCCGACGTTCCCCAGCAAATGCCTGCTGCACGCCCACACGCTTAGCCAGCAAGAACAGAAGAGCTGTTGCAAGGATTGTTCCCTCTGGGCCCGATCACTGCAGGGCAGTCTCCCTGAGGCTTGGGGTCCTGCCCGGGGTAGGGGGCGGGATCCCAGGAGGAGGGGGCTACTGATGAAAGTGCAGCAGTGACTGCCTGTAGTCCTGCCAGGGGACAGTGAGGCCCAGTGGAGACCTGGTGGAGGCTTGGAGGAGGGCCACCCGGAGGAGACAACCAACTCAGAGACAGGGCCGGGAGAGGATGCAGGGCCTTGTGTGTGTGTGTGTGTGTGTGTGTGTGTATGCGCGTGCTCAGTTGTGTCCAGCTCTGTGACGCCATGGTCTATAGCCCACCAGGCTCCTCTGTCCATGGGATTCTCTCCAGTCAAGAATACTGGAGTGAGTTGCCATTTTCTTTCCAGGGGATCTTCCCGACCCAGGGATCTTCTGTGCCAATGTCAAGCGGCTTCATTATGAGTGGCAGCACCCATAACATAAACTATGCTTACAGTATTCAAGCCTAAGAATTAGCAAAAGAAAACAGGAGGAAGAGAAGGGTGCTGGCCTTCAAGAGAATTTGAGACGAGAGAGAAGGAGAGGGCTGCCCTCCGTGTTTCTCAAATTCCCCTTCAGGTTGGAATCAGCTGGGGTGGCTGGGGTCGGGGTGCTTTAAAAAGATTGAGGCCCCAGCCCCACCTCCACCCCAGAGGCTGATGTAATTGCTCTGGGTCTGGCCCTGGTCATCCAGTTTTTCAAAAGCTCCCCAGGGCGGGTTAATGTGCAGCCTATGGAGACAACTGGGCTAGATTGAAGACAGAGAAGGAAACCTGAGCTCCCTGGGTCTTCAGTGGCCCTCAGTGACAGGGAGAAGCCCTTGGACCTGACCTTTGGTGTCAGGTGGCAGGCTGCGGGGCTTGAGGCCAAGCGCTGGGCGTGGCATCTTCGGGTCTGAGCGCAGCTTTGGGACTGACCGCAGACCACTGCAAGGGCTTGGCCAGCAACCTTGAGGGGCAGAGGAGACCTGGGCTCCCCAGGTTGCTGGGTGCCAGGCAGTCCCTTCCTGCCTTTGCTCTCCTCAGAGACTCTCCAGCTCTAAACCATTCCGAATCTCAGCTTTCATTAAAATAGCCCAGTCACTTCTAGCTCAACAGATTTTTTTTTCCCCCTCCATGAATTATTCAAACTTGGGAGTCAAATGTTGAAAATAACATGTTGGAGTTGTCCTCATTACAAAGCTTTTAGCTGTGACTTGCTGGCTGCCTTTATATTTACAAAGCCTGGTCTCTGCAGATTGGGGGGTAGGGGGAGGTGACTGCAGTCAATCATTTACGGAGTCTCTAGAGAATGCCACGTGGAGATGAAGTAAGTAATAAACCCTCACAGAGTAAACAGAGGCGGTGGAACCACCATGGGCTCCCAGAAGGGTCCCCAGCCTTGGGCGAACCTCATGGTCTCCCTGGGCGTCCGTTTCGGCCGCGTTCATAAACGTCTGTCTCACGCCTGCCCTGTAGACGGGGATTAAGTGGGTGACACCGCCCCTCGAGGAGCCCCCAGCTGGGGGGTTGAGGCAGACACATATCCAGCCAGTGATAAGAGGATATGAATAAGAGGCGGAATATGCTACAGATTTTAACTTGTGGCTTTCTCCTTGACTTCTAACCACCACACAGAAAATTCAGAATAAGCAGAAGGTAGGACGGCCCTCGGTGGTGGGGGGGAGGCAGAGTTTCTGCCCGTGGGCCACCACCACATCATCGCAGATGTTGCCATGCTCCAGACCACACAGGGCGTCACTGTGACTGCTTCTAGAGCTGGGATTGTCAAGGTGGGGAAATGAAACCTGGGTGATTGGTGTAATTTGCAAGAAAGTTATAAATATACTGTCATGCCAGAGGAAAGGTATTTCTAGAGAACAGAAAAGAGATCAAATTCATTTGCTTAATTTTCAAAATCATTCTCTCTCTCTCTTTTTTAACTGCTTCCTGATTAAACAAATCCCACCCAAGGCAGTGGAGGAAGTTATATCTGGTGACTGTGCAAGAATCAGCAGACAATAATATCTTGGAATTTTCACAGCATATGTCAAGGAGTTGAAGAATTTCAAATGCTAAGACATTTATGATGTCGTTTTACTTTGCTTTAGAAAAGATGCTTAAGGTGCTAGCATGTAAACCAGTAATTTTGAGCCTCTAGTGTATGTCTGAAGTGCATCAGGCTTGCTAAAACATGGATTGCTGGGCCCACTGCCAGGGTTTCTGACTCCAGGGCCTGAGAACTTGCATCTCTAACAAGCTCCCAGGTGATGCTGAAGCTGCCAATTGGGGATGGAGCTTTGAGAAGCACTGATATTAACACCTACTTTCAGTATTTGAGGTGCTGTTCGAAGCAGCAAATACAGCGCATTGAAGGACTCTCAGGGCTGTGCTCCCGCTGTCCTGCCTCCTCTCTTTTCTTGTCTGTTCCTGTTCTGACTTGGTTCTCATTACCTGTAACATGAAAAGTGAAAGTGAAAGTTGCTCCGTCATGTCTGACTCTTTGTGACTCATGGACTATACAGTCCATGGAATTCTCCAGGCCAGAATACTGGAGTGGGTAGCCTTTCCCTTCTTCAGGGGATCTTTCCAACCCAGGGATCGACCCCAGGCCTCCCGCATTGCAGGCAGATTCTTTACCAGCTGAACCACCAGGGAAGCCCAAGAATACTGAAGTGAGTAGTAGCCTTTCCCTTCTCCAGGGGATCTTCCTGACCCAGAAATCAAACCAGGGTCTCCTGCATTGCAGGCAGATTCTTTACCAATTCAGCTATGAAGGAAACCCGCCTGTAGTATGGATCTGTGGCCAATCAGCTGTAGAGAAATATGTCCCTTCTTGGCCACCATCATCTTAAATAATCATTAGCACAATTAAGCCCTTTGTAAAATCTGCATCTTGGCTCATCCAGATTATTTTCCCTTCCAGTTTCTTCAGGTGAAAAAAAGAAAGAAAGTGGAAGTTGCTCAGTCATGTCCAACTCTTTGTGACCCCATGGAATTCTCCAGGCAAGAATACTGGAGTGGGTAGCCTATCCCTTCTCCAGCGGATCTTCCCGACCCAGGAATTGAACCCAGGTCTCCTGCATTGCAGGCGGATTCTTTAACAACTGGGCTACCAGGGAGAGCAAATAATAAATTTTTAAGAATTTCCCTAGCTGAAGAGTCCATGACTTTTTGAGGCAATGGATTTAAGAAGCACTGTCCATTTGTTTCAGAGAAAGCAATGGCACCCCACTCCAGTACTCTTGCCTGGAAAATCCCATGGACAGAGGAGCCTGGTGGGCTACAGTCCATGGGGTCCCTAAGAGTCGGACACGACTGAGCGACTTCACTTTCACTTTTCACTTTCATGCATTGGAGAAGGAAATGGCAACCCACTCCAGTGTTCTTGCCTGGAGAATCCCAGGGACAGGGGAACCTGGTGGGCTGCCATCTATGGGGTCGCACAGAGTCGGACACGACTGAAGTGACTTAGCAGCAGCTTAGCAGCAGTCCATTTGTTTTGAGAGGAGGCGGAAAACCACTTTTACAGAGCATCCACTTACCTACTTGTGTTCCAAGTTTCATTTAATTCTCCCGAAACCATTTGAGTCATGCTATTTTCAAGATAGAGACTCAGCAGTTGAGAGAGTTTAGGTCAGTTGCCCAGTCACCCAGCCAGTGAGCGGTGGAGCGGGGTTTGAACTCTGAACTGTCCTTGCTCCGTTCAGCATAATGCAGGCTTTCCTGCTGCAGGGGCAAAACGAGAACGATACCAGGGAAATGCTTCCTCCCATGGACTGCTCATCTGACACTTGGGTGTTTGCACCCAAGAAGGAGGCCTTGGCGCCAGGCCCCCTTGTTTACATACAGGTCTGGGATCCCACACACACGAGAACTGAACACAGAGCCCCGGGCCGGGTGGAGAGCCAGGCCCAGCTTGGATGGCATGCCTGTCAACGCAGCAGAAATACTACAGGGGAAGGCAAAAACATTTCAAAGATACAATCACAGCCATTTTCTTCTTGCGGGAGCCAATAGCTTTTGACTCTCTATTTGAATAGGCTTTTCTTTTCCTTAAAAAAAAAAGAAAGAAAAAGCTGTTCTATTTGTAGCTCTCCTAATGACAAGGTCACGGTGTCCACAAGGATGATAAGAGGAAACCTCTTTGTGACACAGGCGAGCCTTGCCAGTCTTAACATCCCGTAATTCAAAATCGCTGCTCCGAGTGACACTCAGGGAAGAAAACGGATGTCTTTCCCAAATCTGGTCATTAGTGAGAAGGAAGTGAGCGCCATCAGCTGCCACTTATTAGCGGGGGCCCTTAGGGACCATCTGCTTTTTCATAAGCAGCCTTTAAATTATCTGCAGTCAAGAAGCCCAGCTCAGTCAGTCTCAGAGGCAGCTGGAAACTGAACCAGGGACGTCTGGGAGAACTGAAGTCAGAATCATGAGCCACAGATGCTGGAGAGGGGTTTAAATGATTACCCATGGTTTGAAGGAAGCCACACAAGAGCCAATGCCTGAACTGAGGTTTGGGGGACAGGGGAGTACTAACGGTCTAGTCCAATGCTTTGCAAACTTCAATGTGTTGATGATAAAACCATGAGATTTCTTTACGTGCAGTTTCTGTTTCTTTTGGTTCAGAATGGGGTAGAGACGATGCTCTTCTAGCAAGCTCCCAGCAATGCCAACTTCCCTGTCCACAGACTTGCCTGTCCAAGTTGGAGAGTTTGGAGAACTTTCCTTGTAGAGTCTTCAGTGGTCTTAAAGGAATCGATTTCTAGATCCTCAAAACCTATTTTCACTGTTTCCTAAAATCTAAGAAAGTGAGATCAAAGCTGTGTGCTCCCCTTTACAACAGACTTCTTCCTGCTTCTCTTCCCTCCTCTCCTCCATCTCAAAGCTTACAATGGTGCATTGCCTCAGGGTGCAGAAACCCACTGATTCCCAAGCAAAGCAACAATTTGAAATATTCGTGTTACTGTTGAGAAAGTGACTAACTCTAATAACTGGTTACAAATATTTTCACAAGTCAAATGGTGTTGATTCATTGCTCTCAACAAAGCTGAAGGAGATGTGAATTATTTGCTAGTAGTTATTTTTAGATAATTTTGAGGAAAAAAATCACTAAGTGATTTTTAGCATTTATTCAAAAAGAATTCAAAGAATTTAATGACATCTCTGTAACAAAACTTCCAAACCCACTGCTGAAATTTGAACAAAACTTCTCAGCATTCTATCGAAAAAAAGAAAAAATAAGGTGAGTACTGATTCTGCAAAGGGAAAGTCAAACTGGAGTTCTTATTGCTAAGACAACTCTAAAATGGAGCTGGGAGGCCACTGAGGAAGTGGGCCTTATGCAGGTCTTGGTCCTGATAAAATCTGAACTTTGACCACTTACTTTCTTAATGCAGGCCTCCAGAACACCTGCCCAGTGTTCCAGAAACCCAAGCTACTTGTTGGACCCCTACCCTAAAATAACTCATGACAAAAAATCAGATAACTTATGACAGTCTATCTTTATGGATAAATATTTATTTTCCTGCATCAAATTCAATTTAATTCCTGCCAGACAACTAACAACCTTGTGACTTTTGCCTTTATAAGCTTCTGACTTTCTTCCTCAGAACACTGTTAATGATTTTACCAGAATCTGTGCATTCTGAATTGCAAATCTTAAGACCACAAATTATTCTTTGCAGAGAATTGTCCAACATTGCTGAATCCTATTCCATTTTAGCAGTAATAGTCAACATAGAACTATTACTTGGTTGTTTTTAGGAAGTAGAACAAAGAAAGGAAAAAGTTGATCCAATTATGAAGCGATCCATTTCCAATAAAAATTGTGTTTGATAATAATAACTACCAAAACATATATTTGTGCTTTTATCCATTGTTTACCATTCACGATTGTATGACTCAATCTAGCAGAATGTTTTAACCCTTAGAGACTTATGAGCTCTGAGTTTATATGCATATTTTTTGTTGTAGAAAAATATGACGCAAAGTATGTTTCACAGGGGTAAAGTTCCATATGGTAAAGGAATGAAAATATGAATCAAAGAGAGGAAAGAATGAGGCAACAATTAGAAGAGCTCATTCAAATATTTCTAAACGGATAATGATATCAATCACTATGGTACACAGATTCCATTGGAAACTTTTTTAAAATTATATAACAGTCTTGCTTAGTGGCTCAGTTGGTAAAGAATCTGCTTGCAATGCAGGAGACCCAGGTTCGGTCCCTGAGTTGGGAAGATCCCCTGGAGAAAGGAATGGCAACCCACTACAGTATTCTTGCCTGGAAAAGCCCATGGACAAAGGAGCCAGGCAGGCTACAGTCTGTGGGATCGCAAAGAGTCAGACATGACTGTGTGATAACTTTCACTTTCTTTCATAACTTTCACTTGCTTTAAATGTCAATATTTTAAGAAAAGCTTGTTCCTGTATATTTTTAATGGATGATTACACATGGGTTTCACTGGAAACATTTTTTTATAGAGCAGTTTTTAAATATTTGTATTTATTTATTTGGCTGCTCTGGGTCTTAGTTGCAGCATACAGGATCTTCAGTCTTTGTGGCATGTGGGATCTAGTTCCCTGATCAGGGATCGAACCTGGGTCCCCTGCTTTGGGAGTGTGGAGTCGTAGCCACTGGACCACAGAGGAAGTCCCGGGAAACATGTTTTAAATTATATAAAGTTTATTTCAAAATATCAGTATTTATAATAGGGAATTGGCTTCTTCTTAAACTTAGGTGTAAACATAAAAATTATGCATTGCACATAGTTTTTTCAATTCTTTTTAAGTTTACAGAATAAACCAATGTTTGAAGACCAAATGTCATGGCAGAACATCTGTCAGACTTTAGGAGAATATCTTTGGTATCTTCATTTTACCAACCAGTTTTTTATTTGGCTTGCTTTTTAAATAATCGATTCCACTTAAATTATGGGTTATTCATTCATCTGTTTGTTTGGTTTTTGTTTTCTGGTTTGGCAGGAGGAGGTAAGAGGAATGGGGAAGGTTGATGGAAAAGATAAAAGAGAATATTGGGTTGGTATCTCCAAGAGATAGTACTTCTTTGGGTTATTATATAGATATAGTATATATATAATATATATAATATATATAGCCAACAATTCCAGCCATCTTCTCATCTTTTATCTCTATTCTACCTTATTTCATACTTCAAAAATGTATAATGAAACAAATGTGCAAGGTATTACTACTACTACTAATATGAACCCTTATGGATTTACCACTCTGCTCATGAAAGAGAATGTTACCAGTTCTGTTGGAGTCCTCTTCGCACCCCACCTTCATGCCATTCTCCTGATCTTCCTTCTCCCAAAGTAAGCACAAGTCTAAAGTCTGTGTATATGATTCCATCACTCAGAACAGAAAAATAGATTTCCACACATGCCTTAGCAACCTGCAGTTCCGTTTTGCCTGTTTCTGGACTTTCCATAATTGTTATCACATTGCATATATTCTGCAATGTGAGCTTTTTCACTTGGCATTTTTTTTGAAAGATGCATTCCTGTTGACACATGCAGCTAAAGTTCATTCCTCTTCATTATGGTAAGGTATTGTGTAAGTATGGCAGAAATGGTCCATTCTTCTCTTGGTAAATTGTTTCTTATTGTTTTGTGACTACAAAGAAGATGCTATCATGAACATTTTTGTATATGTCTCATGTTGTACACACATTAGAGTTGATCTGAGGCTAAGTGTGTATGTGGTGTGTTTACACATCTCTGGGATTGCTAGGTAACAGAACATTTTATGTGTGTGTTCAACTTTACTAGATAATGCCAAATTATTTTCAAAATGTTTGGAATAATTTATATTCCCATCAACAGTATATAAGGATATAATTTGTGTGTATATATCTCACAGTTGCCTCACCAACATGTTCTAAAATGCTTTATCAATTTGGGGGCTGGAAAATGGTATCTCTTCCAGGCTTAATTTCCACATTCCTAATTATAAATGAGATTGAGAGTGTTTACGTGTTTATCGGGCATTATGCTTTCTCTTCTGTCAAATGCCTTTCCGTGCCTTTTGTTTGTTTTTTCACCTAGCTTTAGTCTTTCTGAAAATTAATTTCTAAGATATGTGTGTTATACATATGTTTGCTATCAAGTGCATATATGTGTTTTATACATACAATATGTATATTATAAAACATATTTTTTTCTGGATAAATTTGTTTGTTGGTTATATGTTCTGCATGTTTCTTTTCCCAGACTGTAGCTTTCTTTCACATTCATTTTGCCCCTTTTGATAAATAGAATTTTTTAATTTTAACGGCGCTGAGTTTGACAATACTTTCCTTCATGACTTGCACTTTTTATTCTTGTTTAGAAAATTCTTTCCTGCATTGAGATCAGATTGATATTCTCCTGTGTTTTCTGCTATAAGTTTTGAAGCTTTCCTTTGCATACTTAACTGGTTGCTGTGTGTGGTGTGAGGTAGGGATCCAGTTATTTTCCTTACACCAACTGCTGAATGGTCTACACTTTCTCCAACAATATGCAATGCCAGCTCTGTTGTAGATAAAGTTTCCACTCATGCTTGGGGCATCTTCTGGGGTCAATTGTTTTCCATGGGTTTCATTTCTCAAAATCCCTCTCTTCTATAGCTTCCTTCCAACTGTGCCTCAATCAATGTAGGGAAGTCATGCCTTTATCTTTGCCTTGTCTAAGGATTCTTGGAGATATTTGCTTACTCTGTACCTGCATCACAGCATTGGTGCAAAGAAATCAAATAGGCGTACAGTCGGGATGGAGGAGTAAAAGACATGTGCTCTTCTTCTCCTGTGAGAACACCAAAATCAATAGAATGGGAAAGACTGGAGATCTCCTCAAGAAAATCAGAGATACCAAGGGAACGTTTCATGCAAAGATGGGCTCAATACATGACAGAAATGGTAAGGACCTAACAGAAGCAGAAGAGATTAAAAAGAGGTGGCAAGAATACACAGAAAAATTGTACAAAAAAGGTCTTAATGACCTGGATAACCACGATGGTGTGGTCACTCACCTAGAGCCAGACATCCTGGAGTGTAAAGTCAAGTGGGCCTTAGGAAGCATTACCATGAACAAAGCTAGTGGAGGTGATGGAATTCTGGTTGAGCTATTTCAAATCCTAAAAGATGATGCTGTGAAAGTGCTGCACCCAATATGCCAGCAAATTTGGAAAATTCAGCAGTGGCCACAGGACCGGAAAAGGTCAGTTTTTATTCCAATCTTAAACAAGGGCAATGCCAAAGAATGTTCAAACTACTGTGCAATTGTGCTCATTTCACATGGTAGCAAGGTAATGCTCAAAACCCTTCAAGCTGGGCTTCAACAGTACATGAACCAAGAACTTCCAGATGTACAAGCTGGATTTAGAAAAGGCAGAGGAGCCAGAGATCAAATTGCCAACATTCATTGGATCATAGAAAAAGAGAATTCCAGAAAAACATCTACTTCTGCTTCATTGACTATATGAATCACAATAAATTGTGGAAAATTCTTAAAGAGAATTTTCCAGACCACCTTATCTGCCTCCTGAGAAACCTGTATGCAGGTCAAGAAGCAATAGTTAGAACTGGACATGGAACAACAGACTGGTTCCAAATTGGGAAAGGAGTACATAAACACTTGTATATTGTCACCTGTCTTACTTAACTTACATGCAGAGTACATCATGCAGAATGCCAGGCTGGATGAATCACAAGCTGGAATCAAGAGTTCTGGGAGAAATATCAACAACCTCAGATATGCAGATGATACCACTTTAATGGCAGAAAGTGAAGAGGAACTAAAGAGCCTTTCAATGAAGGTAAAAGAGGAAAGTGAAAACGCTGGCTAAAATGCAACATTAAAAAACTAAGATCATGACATTCAGTCCTATCTCTTCATGGCAAATAGATGTGGAAAAAGTGGGAACAGTGAGAGACTTTATTTTCTTGGTCTCCAAAATCACAGAAGACAGTGATTGCAGCCATGAAATTAAAAGAGGCTTGCTCCTTGGCAGAAAAGCTATGACAAACCTAGACAGTGTATTAAAAAGCAAAGATATCACTTTGCCAACAAAGATCCGTCTAGTCAACCTATGGTTTTTCCAGTAGTCATGTATGGATGTGAGAGCTGTACCATAAAGAGGGCTAAGCACCAAAGAATTAATTGATGCTTTTGAACTGTGGTGCTGAAAGACTCTTTAGAGTCCCTTGGATGGCAAGGAGATCAAACCAGTCAATCCCAAAGGAAATCAACTCTGAATACTCAAAGGAAAGTGATGCTGAAGCTGAAGTTTCATACTTTGGCTACCTGATGGGGAGAACCAACTCATTGGAAAAGACCCTGAGGCTGGGAGAAATTGAAGGCAGGTGGACAGGGGACAGCAAAGGATGAGATGGTTGAATGGCATGACCGACTCAGTGCACATGAGTCTGAGCAAACTCCAGGAGATGGTCAACAACAGGGAAGCCTAGTGTGCTGCAGTTCAAACGAGTTGGTGACTGAACAACAATAATCAAATAGGATATTACACATAATGTGCTTAGTCAGATACCTGCCACAGAGTTAGCCCTTCAGTTCAGTTCAGTCCGACTTTTTGCGACCCCGTAAATCACAGCACACCAGTAAACTGTAATTATCATCATGAGAAACGCTGGACTGGAAGAAACACAAACTGGAATCAAGATTGCCGGGAGAAATATCAATAACCTCAGATATGCAGATGACACCACTCTTATGGCAGAAAGTGAAGAGGAACTCAAAAGCCTCTTGATGAAAGTGAAAGTGGAGAGTGAAAAAGTTGGCTTAAAGCTCAACATTCAGAAAACTCAGATCATGGCATCCGGTCCCACTACTTCATGGCAAATAGATGGGGAAACAGTGAAAACAGTGTCAGACTTTATTTTTCTGGGCTCCAAAATCACTACAGATGGTGACTGCAGCCATGAAATTAAAAGACGTTTACTCCTTGGTAGGAAAGTTATGACCAACCTAGATACCATATTCAAAAGCAGAGACATTACTTTGCCAACAAAGGTTCATCTAGTCAAGGCTATGGCTTTTCCTGTGGTCATGTATGGATGTGAGAGTTGGACTGTGAAGAAGGCTGAGCACCAAAGAATTGATGCTTTTGAACTGTGGTGTTGGAGAAGACTCTTGAGAGTCCCTTGGACTGCAAGGAGATCCAACCAGTCCATTCTAAAGGAGATCAGCCCTGGGATTTCTTTGGAAGGAATGATGCTAAAGCTGAAACTCCAGTACTTTGGCCACCTCATGCGAAGAGTTGACTCATTGGAAAAGACTCTGATGCTGGGACGGATTGGGGGCAGGAGGAGAAGGGGATGACAGAGGATGAGATGGCTGGATGGCATCACTGACTCAATGGACGTGAGTCTGAGTGAACTCCGGGAGTTGGTGATGAACAGGGAGGCCTGGCGTGCTGCAGTTGATGGGGTTGCAAAGAGTTGGACACGACTGAGCAACTGATCTGATCTGATCATCATCATGGTATCTTGTAATCCTTAATTTATTTCTTTAGCATCACTGTAGCTAGATTGTCAAAAATAAATTATTTGAACATCTTCTAAGAGGGGCCAGACCATGTAGCATAAACTGCCTGCCTTATGCCACCCAAACAAACTAATGGAAAAGAGAAATTAAGTTATGAAAATCTATGTGCATATATCATCAAGACCCTGATGCTGAGAAAGATTGAAGATGTGAAGAGAAGGGAATGACATAGGATTAGATGGGGTTGGATGGCATCACCAACTCAGTGGGCATGATTCTGAGCAAGCTCCAGGAGATGGTGAATGGCAGGGAAGCCTGGTGTGCTGCAGTCCAAAGAGTTGCAAAGAGTCAGACACGACTGGGTGACTGAACAACAACAACATCATGACCACAGTGCCAGGCACAAAATGTTCATTCAATACAAGTTTATTGTAACTGGAAGATAGATTCTCAACGTAGTAACGCGTGGACTTTGGAGCCAAACGAAACCCGAACTTGAATCTGGTCGCTTCGATTTACTAGGTATGGTACCTTGAGTGAGTTACCTCATATCTCTGCACCTCAATTTCTTCATAGGTTTGCTGTAAGAGTTAAATGCACTCCAAATGCTTAGCACAGTTCCTGACACATGGTAAGCAACTAATGATCATTTTGGTTGTGTTGACTGTTGCCATGTCCCACGTTTAACTCTCCTTGGAGCAGCTGCCTGCTGTGTAACCTGCTGTTGGTGCCTCTGCATTTCAGGGAGTCACCCAAGCACCACGGAGGTTGCCCCACTTATTTGGCCATGGGACTGACCTTGTCTTCTTTCAGAATGTCTCCTGACAATATGAATTATTTATTTCTCCTGGAATTCTTAACTTGTGATAATTATTTACCAAATGAAGGGAAAAAAAATGATTTCCAGTTAGCATGACAGAAAATTTTTAATTGCAGAAAGGGGGAACGTTGATAAATTTAATAATGTGATATTTCTAGTGAAGAAGAAGGCTGAAGCAAGAGAAACCTGACCATATCCTAGCATGTGTGCTTGGGGATATTAACCAACTTCTCTGACCATCTGCTTCTTCATGGGTAAAATGCAAAGTTTGCTAGACTGTGAGGACGATTTGGATGTATGTAAGTCACCTGGAATGGCTTCTTATGCATAGTAGGTCCTCAATCCATGGCAAATAAACATGTTTGCTGATTCAAAGAGACTCAGACCCTAAGTTGGATAGCAAAACAACCACAGAAGGAACGTCTCCTTCTGCATCATGGCTTCTGGAGCGTGGATCACAAACTAGCAGTTTCATTTGGATCGTGCAGGGTATTGAAGCACTTTGAATCTGTGGTCGATATTTCTAAAATTGGCAGACATATTGACACTGTTGGATGACTTCCACCCTCTTCAAGGTAAGCTTTCACAAGATGTATCAGAAGAGGCAGTAGATATTGTCTTCTAGAAGTTAAACATCATTGTAATAATTCTCTAATTTATGATGAAAAACACTAACAGCTTCAGGAATCAGGACTCAAGTCTCTTATCAGCACTTTCTCGTCTAGGAGAAAATGCACATGGATGGCCGGATTGTAAACAGAGAATCTCCTGGTGAAGAAGAAATCAGAACAAGCGGGATGTTGAGCAATCCCAGTGGCCAATGACATCAGTCTAGATGAACTCAACCACCCATGCTCTCCACTCGGCAAGAGGCCACAGAGACATCTGCGTCTGCACCTCCCTCGAGCAGACAGCCTTGGACAATGCCATCAACTTTCATGCTCCTTGACTCTTTTTCTTTATTTAGGCTCCGTGAAGATACAGTTCAGTACAAGCCCTCTTATCTAACCAAACTGAGAAATGCTGTTGGGAAAATGCGTTTTAAAAGTTCATTGAAAAAAAATGAGAAAATCAAAAAAGAATGCACTTAGCATTTATTCTAAAACATTTAAAAGTACCTTTCTTTGTGTGCCAATGTTTTGATATAGGACAAATACCTTTTCTTTAAAACTGACCTTCTTTCCTTTGTGTAAAGCCTACTAGTAAGGCATCATCTATAATTTCTAGTCTAAGTTTCCTTAAAGTAGAGAAACAACATAAAGACAGCTACAAAGTAATTTGAGATTTTTTACAATTTTCATCACAGTTTTCCCTTTATGTGTTATTCAATAGCAACTTTATATTTTTTAACTGGAGGATAGTTGTTTTACAATATCGTGTTGGTTTCTGCCATACTTCAACATGTCCATCAACAGACGAATGGATACAGCAACTGTGATACATATACACAATGGAATATTACTTGGCTATAAAAAAGAATGCATTTGAATCAGTCCTAATGAGGTGGATGAATCTAGAGCCTGTTATGCACAGTGAAGTAAGTCAGAAAGAGAAAGACAAATATTGTACATTAACACATGTACATGGAGTCTAGACGGATGGTACTATTATACACAGTGAAGTAAGTCAGAAAGAGAAAGACAAATATTGTACATTAACACATGTACATGGAGTCTAGACGGATGGTACTATTATACACAGTGAAGTAAGTCAGAAAGAGAAAGACAAATATTGTACATTAACACATGTACATGGAGTCTAGACGGATGGTACTATTATACACAGTGAAGTAAGTCAGAAAGAGAAAGACAAATATTGTACATTAACACATGTACATGGAGTCTAGATGGATGGTACTATTATACACAGTGACGTAAGTCAGAAAGAGAAAGACAAATATTGTACATTAACACATGTACATGGAGTCTAGACGGATGGTACTATTATACACAGTGAAGTAAGTCAGAAAGAGAAAGACAAACATTGTACATTAACACATGTACATGGAGTCTAGGCCATGGTACTATTATACACAGTGAAGTAAGTCAGAAAGAGAAAGACAAACATTGTACATTAACACATGTACATGGAGTCTAGGCGGATGGTACTATTATACACAGTGAAGTAAGTCAGAAAGAGAAAGACAAATATTGTACATTAACACATGTACATGGAGTCTAGACGGATGGTACTATTATACACAGTGAAGTAAGTCAGAAAGAGAAAGACAAATATTGTACATTAACACATGTACATGGAGTCTAGATGGATGGTACTATTATACACAGTGACGTAAGTCAGAAAGAGAAAGACAAATATTGTACATTAACACATGTACATGGAGTCTAGACGGATGGTACTATTATACACAGTGAAGTAAGTCAGAAAGAGAAAGACAAACATTGTACATTAACACATGTACATGGAGTCTAGGCCATGGTACTATTATACACAGTGAAGTAAGTCAGAAAGAGAAAGACAAACATTGTACATTAACACATGTACATGGAGTCTAGGCGGATGGTACTATTATACACAGTGAAGTAAGTCAGAAAGAGAAAGACAAATATTGTACATTAACACATGTACATGGAATCTAGGCGGATGGCACTGATGAACCCACCTGCAGGGCAGCAGGGGAGACACAACATTATTTTAATAAAAACCTGCTATGTTCTTCCGTAGCACCCAAATGAATCTTCATAAAAACAATAACCCATTATTTTTTGTACTCATTATTTCATGGGTTAACACATATTTTAATGGAACTGCATAATTACAAGATAGCACAACTGGCACAAACAGGTTTGGAAACAAGCTCAACTGATTCACTCTAGGAAAGCCTACAATATAACCAGTGGGCATATACGAGACCAGACCACCAGCCAGAAGTACCCTTTGAGATCAGTATGTCTCACAGAGAAACAATACATATTAAGTGGGGGTCAGTTAAAAAAAAACATATTTTATAAACATTTTTTTCATGTTATGTGTTGTCTACCTGGTTTGAGTTAAGCTCTTCTAAATATGGTCATAATCCTCTCTTGCCTGCCTTGATAACACCCATCTTCTCTTGCATTCAATGAATGATTATAAGTCAGGGAGATGTGGTGTATGTACAATGGAATAGTATTTAGCCATCAAAAAGAATGAAATATCGCCATTTGCAGCAACATGGATGAACCTAGAGATTATATCAAAGGAAGTAAGTCAGACAGAGGAGAAATGTTATACAACATCTCTTACATGTGGAATCTATAAAAGTGATAAAAATGAACTTATCTGTGAAACAGAAACAGACCCACAGACATAGAAAACAAGCTTCTGGTCATCAAAGGGGAGAGTGGGGAGGAGGGATAAATAAAGGGCTTGGGATTAACAGGTAACACTTCTTACATATACATACGGGCTTTCCAGGTGGCACAGTGGTAAAGAACCCGCCTGCCAACGCAGGAGTTACAAAAGAGGCTGGCTCGATCCCTGAGTTAGGAAAATCCCCTGGAGAAGGAAATGGCAACCCACTCCAGTATTCTTGCCTGAAAAATTCCGGAGACAGAGGAGCCATAGACAGAGACAGTCCTTAGGGTGGTAAAGAATCAGACATGACAGAGCACATACACACACACACACACACACACACACACATACGTGTGTGTGTATGTATATATCTGAATCACTTTGGTGTTGGAGAAGACTCTTGAGAGTCCCTTGGACTGCAAGAAGATCCAACCAGTCCATCCTAAAGGAGATCAGTCCTGGGTGTTCATTGGAAGGACTGATGTTGAAGCTGAAACTCCAATACTTTGGCCACCTGATGCGAAGAGCTGACTCATTTGAAAAGACCCTGGTGCTGGGAAAGATTGAAGGTGGGAGGAAAAGGGGACGACAGAGGATGAGATGGTTGGATGGCATCACCGACTCAATGGACATGGGTTTGGGTGAACTCCGGGAGTTGGTGATGGACAGGGAGGCCTGGCGTGCTGCGGTTCATGGGCTCGCAAAGAGTCAGACACGACTGAGTGACTGAACTGAACTCAATCACTTTGGTGTCCACCAGAAATTAATACAACATTATAAATCAACTATACTTTAAAAAAAAGTCAGGGAGAGTTCCTTCTAGTTTATCACAAACTCGCTTTGTAGCTCCAAGTTTGGAATTTGTTTTGCTATAGTCACTCTGTGCTGCTTCCAGGATCTGTTATAAGGATCAAATGAAACCGTATCTGTGAAAACACTTGGTAAGCCCAAAAGCCCTAATCTACTGGCTAAGTCATTAATTCTGTTTGTATTAATCACACCATCCTACTAGATCGTGGGTTCCTTGAGGATAGGAATAAAACCACAACTGCACTGCATACAAAGCCAGCACAATGTGAAGCTCACAGTGAGAACCACTGTGGGGACTGATTATGTTTGTACACATGCAGATCTTCCTTGCTGTTTTTATCTGCCAGGTACAAGCACACACTGGACACAACATCCAACTGATTCTGCCTGTCCCCTAAGTCCTGGGACACTGGTGGCAATTGAGAACAGAACAAATATTGCTGCATCTTCCTGGAGGAACCCACTGGTGGCACCTCCTGGAAGTGACCTGGGATGACAATGGAGATTGACAAGGGAGTTTCCCTCACAGGTGGTTTTGTCTGGAAGGAGTGGCAGTTTCACATAAAACCACAGCCCAGTTTGGGGGCCATTTTTTCTTTCCTCTCTTCCTATTCTATAAAAATTCTCTTTTTTAAATCATTAAACACTTTTTTTTTTTTCAGGAAAAATTCCTGTTTTTTGAGGAAGGATACAACCTGCCATGACTAACTTTTTCCCTGGTCGCTGGTAATACCTGGTGACCAGTACTGGTGAAACAGCACTGGTGATGCTGTTTTCTCTTCTCTTCCTTTCTTTCTTTCTTGATTGCTCGCTTGCAAAGGGGGAGGGTGAAGATAGAGAGGTATAAAGATATGTTGGTTATAGATTAAAAAGTATCTGAGTTCTTGACAATTTCAAACATACATACAAAATAGAGAAAACAGTATAATGCAACTGTACAAATCCATAAGCAACTTTAACGATTAATGACTTATAGCTGGTCTTGTTTCATTTATCACCTATGTGTTCACTCACTTATGTCAGACTCTTTGTGACCCCATGGACTGTAGCCCTCCAGGCCCCTCTGCCTGTGGAATTCTTCAGGCAAGAATACTGGAGTGGGTTGCCGTGCCCTCCTCCAGGGCATCTTCCCAACCCAGGTATCAAACGCACATCTCCTGCGTCTCCTGCATTACAGGTGGATTCTTTACCAGTGAGCCACCGGAGAAGCCCCATTTTGCCAGCTGCTACCCCGCATATTATTTTGAAATAAATCCTAGATATCAATTCATTTCATCTGTAAATATTTCAGCACGTATCTGGATATATACTTCTTTTTTTAACAAAAAGCCCAAACCTGAATAATTTCATCATGCTTCAAACAATAAAAATTTCTTAATATCATAAAATATCCAGTGTTCAAATTTCCAGTTGTCCCATAAATGTCATAAATAATATAATTATCTCTTTTTCCTCCTCTCCTTCTTCGTTTCTTTTTTTTTTTTGCTAGCAACTAAAATACACAGAGTGCTTCCTAGACTCTTGATACTATTCTAAGCGCGTTACATGTTTATTTTCTACAATGATCTTAGGCAAAATTCTCAGCTTCAACAAGTGCCTGTATTCTCATTTACAAATGATGTTAATACCTCATATACAGGGAGACGATGAAATCTGAGAGATAATGGAGCTTAATTTATCTCTTTTTCTTTTTTCCAGTTTGTTTGCAAACTGTATTCAAAGAAGGCCCCGGCAAATGACTGGTGTCTTTTTTTTTGGTGGGGGGAGAGTTGAGCAGGTTTTAGCTGTGACATGAGAACTCTCAGTTGCGGCACGTGGGATCCAGTGGGCTCCAGTCCCCTGACCAGGGATACAACCTGGGACCCCTGCATTGGGAGCGTGGAGTCTTGGCCACCGGACCACCAGGGAAGTCCTGATTGGTGTCTTTTAAATCTTTTGAATTTGAGAATCCAGCTCCATGTAGTACGTGCCCTTTCTCTGTCTCTCTTTCCCTCTCTTTCTTTCTCTCTCTCTCTCCTTGTTGAAATCATTCATTGAAGAAACCAGGTTGCTTGTCCTGTAGAGTTTTCTACCATATTAATCTGCGTGCGCTGCCATAACAAAGTATTCCAGACTGGGTGGCTTAAACAACAGAGATTTATTTCTCCAGTCCTGGGGACCAGAAGTTTCAGATCATGTTGCCAGCAGGGTTGGCTTCTGGTGAGAACTCTTCCAGACTTGTGGACAGCTACTGCCGGGGACCAGCCCCGGCTGATCCAGGGTATTCGAAGCGGGGACGGCGTCGGCGAGGATCAGGAAACAACTGCTTAATTAAACGTTAATTAAGGATATAAAGAGTAATAGAATGAGGATAGCTCAGTGAAGAAATTCAGTGGAGAAAAGAGGCTGAAATAAGGATAGCTCAGTGAGGAAATTCAGTGGAGAAAAGAGGCTGAATAATTCAGCCAGAAGGTAAGAGAAAGAACGACATGGTGAGACCAAGTTTCGGTGAACAAGGCCCGCACTTTATTTTTCAAAGTAGTTTTTATACCTTAAGTTATGCATAGAGGATAATGAGGGAAGGGGTAGAGTCTTGCAGCAAGCCAGGCTTTCTTCCTGCAAACTTATCTTATGCAAAAGCTTAGGTGATTTGCATCATCTTCTGGCCCGGAGGCCTGTTAACACTTTAAGACCTTCTCTTCAGAAAACTTATTTTTCTCTAAAGGTGATTGGTCAGGAGCCACCCTCCAAAAGCATTAGATAAAGTTGCATTCCTACAGAGCAAAGGTGTGGTGGGCTATAACAAGAAAAAGAATTAACTCAAGGGTCCCAGGTTACAAACATTAAAGCTACTACTTACACCAATTATATTAATCAATACACTGCCAGGGACACAGCAGGTAAGGGATATGGAAACTTAGCAGCAAACATTGGCCCAACAAGTGAAAATCCCTTCACCAATACAATTTCTAATCAATCTTTTAACTACTCAAAAGAATCTGTGTTTAGACAGTTTAGAACATCTCATGCCTCTCACAGTTTGGAGGCTCTGAGCAATCACATGTGGCCGGAAAAACCTATTCAGGCAGGCTAGAGGACTTCCAAGGGAGTTTGTAGGTTGAAACACTGTCACACACAGGAATTATTAACTGGAGCTATAAGCTAACTCTTTTTTCAGAGAGGTAGTGGGGGACAGCCCCCCATAAAGTCAGAAGTGTAGGTGAAAGCACAAAGCAGAAAGTAGGCAGACTCTGGTTTTGGGGGTAGATTGCTCGAGAATTTCCAGGGAGACTCCTGAGGCTTGATCCCGCCTTTGCGTATGCCAAGCCTCCTTCCTCATGACCTTTGCCAGAGGCGGAGGTCATCATATGGCCTTTCCTCTGTGTGTACACGCCAAAAGCAAGGGAGAGCACTGGTGTCTTTTCCTCTTATAAGGATACCAGTCCTAATGGAGTAGGGCCCCACTCTTATGATGTCATTTAGCCTAAATCACCTCCTTATGGTCCTGCCTTCAAATGCAGCCACATTGGGGTTTAGGGCTTCAATATGATAACAGAGGGAGAAGGGAAGGAGAGGACTCAGTTCAATCCATTTCACACACGGTCTGGATTTTGTTCATTGCATCCCCATGATGTCATTTAACCTATTCTTCTGTCCTCTGCATGTTTGGTAGCTTTGTAACTAGGTCTAGATGCTTGATCAGATAAAGATTTAGTTTTTGATAAAAGATAATTTCATAATAGAACTTTGTATCTCCATCTATATTACTTTATATACACGAATTTCACATTTACTGAAAGTCTTATAGTTTAATTATCCAAACACAGAACTCAATTCCTCAAAGTAGCCAAAATACAGAGTATATTTTCTTGTATATCCCTGTCACATTTTTCAACGGTAAAATCACAAAATACGATACTGAGAGCTCGTGTTTAATGAGCGTCATGCACCAGACCTGTTTGTTCTTCAGAACAAGCCTGTCATGCAGGACTGTTGTTTCCTAATTTTGTCAATGGATAAAATAAGATGGTAGGAAATCTTATTAAACTGACTTTTAAAAACATCTCCTCAAATATTTCGTCAAGTGTTAAGTGAAATTCTCTTTGGGAAGAGCTTCGATGGGAATTGGGTGGGGCATTAAATCAGGAGACAATCTCCGTAGGAGAGAGAGAGCAGGTCGTCAATAAATATTCACCCAACCTAGTGACATGAAGTCTCACCACAGCAGTTTGGTTCCTGGTGAGACTGAAATACAAAATACGTGCAGAGAGATACTTTCCCCAAACCCTTTTATATGTTTGAGTTCCTACTACCTGCCTATGTCTCCTTTTACTTTTAAGTATTTTCACCGATTTTTAGCAAAAATCCTTATTTGATTGGACTTATTAAACTGACTTTTAAAAATATCTCCTCAAATATTTCGTCAAATGCTAAGTGAAGCCCTTCGTGGTTATAAGTTTAGTTTTTAGACAGTGATTACTGTACATGGGATTCTAAAATCCACTTTGTGGATTAACTCCATTAATTCTCACAACATCTCTCACAGGTGGGTACTGTTATTCTCCCCATTTTGTAGATGAGAAAAATGAGGTCAGAGAAGGGGATGAACTTGCCCAAGGTCAGCCAGCCAGTGAGTGCTGGCATCTAGATTTGGCTTCAAGCCGACTGACTTCAGAGTCTGCTCTCACAACCTCAGGGGCCTCACGCCCCGTTCGCACCCAGGGGCCTGAGGTGCGGAGCCCACAGCCCACTGCTCCTCAGGAGGCCCTGCGGCCACGAGGCCGCATCTGGCTCCCACGGCCCCCTCAGTCTGTAACTTCTCATGCTCGTCACCCAGCATGGTTCCCGGCCGGCTCCACACCAGAGCCACGCACATTCACACATCCAGACGGCTGGCCTCTCAGACATACCAGGACCCTGCCATTCGCCAGTCTTCCGTATTCCTCACAGCAGGGAAGCCTCTTTGGAAAAAGTCCTTTGGGTCGGAAAACTCAGAGCCAAGGACATGAATGACGCGGGATCGGAGAATGCAGCCGGGCTGGTGGACTGGAGGGCGGGGGCGGGAGAACCAGCTAGTGATCCGCGCCGGTCCTTCGGTGTCCGGCCTCCTCTCCTGCACACGCTCCCCGCCTTCCTCTGCCCGGCTCTGCGCTCAGGAGGCTGATCCCAGGGCACCGCATCAGCCTGCTCCCTGGCCAGCTGGCTTCGTAGCAGACCCAGCCATGAGAGGCGCTGACGGGAGAACGAAGGGCGGGAGGAGAACAGCGGCTCTTCCTCTCTGTCTTCTTCCCTGCTCCTTCACACCACAGTCCCTCCAGGCCTGCCGCTCATCAGGCTCTGCTCAGCCTCCCTTCCCCTGCCCCCTCGGAGCCTGGAAGGGTGGGGACAGCTCTGGGTGCCTTAAGCCCTCACCTGTTTCCTTGACCCCATTCATCCCTCGACAAGCAATTCCTTCATCAAAGTCTTTTCGTTGTACCCTCTGGGTGAACCTGGTTTCGTGCTGGAACTCTGATTCGCGTACCAAAGTGATGCATGTGTCCTGGCTATTATAAACAGTGCTGCGATTGAACATTGGGGTACACGTGTCTCTTTCCCTTCTGGTTTCCTCGGTGTGTATGCCCAGCAGTGGGATTGCTGGATCATAAGGCAGTTCTATTTCCAGTTTTTTAAGGAATCTCCACACTGTTCTCCATAGTGGCTGTACTAGTTTGCATTCCCACCAACAGTGTAAGAGAGTTCCCTTTTCTCCACACCCTCTCCAGCATTTATTGCTTGTAGACTTTTGGATCGCAGCCATTCTGACTGGCGTGAAATGGTACCTCATAGTGGTTTTGATTTGCATTTCTCTGCCAGGACATGGAAGCAACCTAGATGTCCATCAGCAGATGAATGGATAAGAAAGCTGTGGTACATATACACAATGGAGTATTATTCAGCCATTAAAAAGAATATATTTGAATCAGTTCTAATGAGGTGGATGAAACTGGAGCCTATTATACAGAGTGAAGTAAGCCAGAAAGAAAAACACCAATACACTATACTAACGCATATATATGGAATTTAGAAAGATGGTAACAATAACCCTGTGTACGAAACAGCAAAAGAGACACTGATGTATAGATCAGTCTTATGGACTCTGTGGGAGAGGGAGAGGGTGGGAAGATTTGGGAGAATGGCATTGAAACATGTATAATATCATGTATGAAACGAGTCGCCAGTCCAGGTTCAATGCATGATACTGGATGCTTGGGGCTGGTGCACTGGGACGACCCAGAGGGATGGTATGGGGAGGCAGGAGGGAGGAGGGTTCAGGATGGGGAACACATGTATACCTGTGGCGGATTCATTTCAATATTTGGCAAAACTAATACAATATTGTAAAGTTTAAAAATAAAATAAAATTAAAAAAAAAAGTGATGCATGTGGGCTGAGCAAAGGCGGAGTCAAAAGACCTATGGACAGGCCGACTGGGGTGGGTTGGCTTGGCCACTGGCCCTGAATCGAAGTGTCAGCCTCAGATGCCCTCCAGACGTGGTGCTGCCTGGGCCCCACAGATGACTTTAAGAGGCTTTATTTACCATCTACCCATTTTGGTAGCCTGGCAAATCCCTCCTCCTGTTTGAGAGTGATGTTTCCAAGCCTCTAAAGGTCTTCCCTGCGGCTGCCCAGGTTGCCGTTTATTCTAGGACAGGGGTGGAGAACACCCCCAAAATGTGTTTTGCTTCTGCTATGGCCCCAAACATTGCAATAGGTCCTTTCTAGTGTAGGAGTTAGATGCCCCAATGGCTCAGCTCTGACCCTGGTTCTTCCTCTTGCTAGCCATGTAGCCTTGAATACACAGGTAATACCTCGAGGCCTCAGCCGTTCCCATCTATAAAATGGGGGTAATAATGGAGTTAGAGCAAGGACTAAGTGACCTACTACATATAAGGCTTAGACCAGTGCCTGACAGCAGCGAATACTCAAAACACATTAGTATCTCTACCCTTATGCAGCCACAGGACCCTAACAGCTTGCTTCATCTTTCTGTGCTTCCACTCATTTCTCCATAAACTGGGAAAACAATAGTGACCTCCTGGGTCAGTGATCTCCTGTGTGGAGATAAGGAAGAAAACGTCAATGAACGTTCTAGAAACTGTCACACATCATACGAACGCAAGATCTTTTTAAAAATACATAACAGTAATTATCACAACTTAAAAACTAGCAGAAGGCCCTAAGTAATGTTTCAAAAAGCTTTTGTACCAATATTCACAATGATAACAGAGGAGGAAATTTAATAATAAGGCCCATGAGAAAGTCTTAGATAAACAACAAACCATTTTTTCAAAAAAGATCAAGAGAAGTTCTGAGAAATGGATTCTGTTTCCTTCTGAGGCTAGCAACTTGAACGTTGCTGCTGAAAAGTAATTTCTACCATATTATCTAATCCAAATTAACTGATCATTAAACCAGCCATGAGCAGTGTCTAAAGGACACCGGATCAGATGCACTGAAATGAGTAAGTCATCTCCGAGAACTGTCAGGGCCCCCTCCTCCAAGCATCCAGAGAAGGCCACTCCCCTCTTCAGGGCAGCACACCTCCCTGCCCACGCCTGCCCACACCTGCCCACACCCAGGAGGGCGGACAGCCATAGTCCAGAGTCCATGGCCATGACTCTGTTTGGAAGACTAGACTCAAACTAGAATGCTTTTGTTTTCCTGCCATTCATTCCTTACCTTCCCTTCATAATAATAAAGGCATGGACTTTGTGGTGAGGGTGTTAATCTCGTGAAACTCAAAGGATGGGCTGTGGGCCAGTAGGACCAGCATTACCTGGAGCTGGTTAGAAATGCAGAACCTTGGGTCCACCCCAGACACACTGAAGCAGAATCTGTATTTTAGCACAATCCCAGGTGATTCATATGCTCGTTAAAATTTGAGAAGCACTGTTTTCATCTTTCTGAGCCTCACATTGGGTTGGCCAAAAAGTTCGTCTGGGTTTTCCCAAGAACGTCTTATGGAAAATCCAAATGAACTTTTTGGCCAATCCATGCCTATCCCACAAGGTTATTGTGAGGATTAAAAGTGAAAGTCGTGTCCAACTCTTTGCGACCCCATGGACTGTAGCCTACCAGGCTCCTCTGTCCATGGGATTTTCCAGGCAATAGTACTGGGGTGGATTGCCATTTCCTTCTCCAGGGGATCTTCCCAAACCAGGGATCGAACCCAGGTCTCCCACATTGTAGACAGACGCTTTCCCGTCTGAGCCAATGTACTCAAAGTGCCTGAAAGTGGTAGGTGCTAACTATGTTATCATCTTCCTTCACCCAGCGCCTGGCCCTGCTGTGCCTCTGTGCCCACTCCCTCTCCTTGGCCCAGGCTTCTGAACACTGACCTTAACTTGCTTCCTTAGACACTGGCACTTGGCTGGTGCCCCAAACTGACCTCAGCTCTTTCCTTGGAGTCCCTGGTAGGCTCACTGGGGGCTATTGCTATACTTCTCAGCACTCCCCACTGACCCAGACTCTCCGCAAGTCCCACCTCTCTTGGCCCGTCCTTGCTTGTGGACACCAAATACCCTACAGCAGCGTTTATTTTTAGTCACGTTGCCATTGCTCAAAATGGCCTTGGAACTGCTCCTTGGTATTTGCCTTCACGGTGCTGGGCCCAGCATAAGCACTTAACTAAATCTGCCTTAGGAGAGTGAAGGAAGAACAGGGCTTTGCTGAACTGAACTGAACTGAAGCCACAGTATCAGGGTTTATACCTTTGGGCGGATTTGGTCTCTTTGCTTTTCCTTTTTCTCACTTTTCTTAATCATCCAAAAGTGTGATGCACAAGGCTGAGACTGCATGTCGGCCCAGGAAGAAAGGGCCAATGAGAATGCCCAAACTATTAGGATTCTAGACTCTGAGCCTCTTTGCATGGGAGCCCCTGTGGCTTCTCAGGGTCCAGCCCTGGTCACTGTGATTCCATACTGATGCTTGAGGCCAAAATACCAGACGGCGATAAAGTGCTCTGGTCCCGGCCTGGTCTTCTGTACTTGGGTCTTCGTAGGCTGATGGTGTCCAACCGTCTCCACCAGGCAGTGCTTCCTGCCTGCTGCAAGTCCTGTGGATGAAAACATCTGCCTGTGGCCTTCTCTGGGTACCCTCTTTGGACAATTGCTGTTGGATGAGCTGTCCCACCCAGACAGTTTTGAGATGCATCACCCCCACATTCTCACCCCAAGCAGCCAATGACTGATGGATGCAGGGGCACAAACCCTGGTCCCCTAGTTTCAAGGCAGAACAACTCTGTAGTGCAACTTACATTTTAGAGTGCCCATGGATCAGGCCAAGGCTGGAAGTCACCTGAGATCACGGCCTGCTCCCCTTACTCCCTCACAGGCTTCTTTCCAGGGAACCCCTCAATAACCTGTACGCATCTAAAACTGTCTCAGGTTCTGCTTCCAGGAAGCTTGGCCTAAGACAATGTTCTTGGGAAGCCCAATATATAAAACAAATAAAAGAACTGTTTCATTTATATCTGGGTGGAGGGCAAGTAATGGTTACTGGCTGGTTCTCCTGAATTTATGGTGACCAGCGATGAAACTCTCCAGAGAACAGTCTAGAAATCATACAACAAATTGAAAGTGAAAGTCGCTCAGTCATGTACGACTCTTTGTGACCCCATGGACTATACCATCCATGGAATTCTCCAGGCCAGAATACTGGAATGGGTAGCCTTTCCCTTCTCCAGGGGATCTTCCCAACCCAGGGATTGAACCCAGGTCTCCTGCATTGCAGGCAGATTCTCTGGTCTGAGCCACCAGGGAAGCCCAAGAAAACTGGAGTGGGTAGCCTATTCCTTCTCCAGGGGATCTTCCCAACCCAGGAACTGAACAGGGGTCTCCTGCATTGCAGGCAGATTCTTTACCAACTGAGCTATCAGGTAAGCCCACAACAAATTGAGGAGAGAACATAAGATTACTGGTCCAGATACACTCCTCAGGGAAGATTTATGTCATATTTTAGATTCCACATATAAGTGATATCATATGGTATTTGTCTTTGTCTGACTCATCTCATTCAGTATGATAATCTCTAGGCCCATACACGTTCTTGCAAATGGCATTACTTCATTTTTTTATGGCTGAGTAATATATATATATACACACACACACACCACATCTTATTTATTCATTCATCTGTCAGTGAAAATTTAGATTGTTTCCATGTCATGGCTGTAGCAAATCATGCCCCTGTTGGCAGACTGGACTGCATGAAACCTTTTAAATTATAGTTTTCTCAAAATATATGCCCAGAAATGAGACTAGTGGATCATATGGCAACTCCATTTTTAGTTTTTTGAGGAACCTTCAAACTGTTTTCCATAATGGCTGCACCAATTTACATTCCCATCAACAGTGTAGGAAGGTTCCATTTTCTCTATAGTCTCACCAGCATTTGTTATTTGTAGACTTGTTAATGATGGCCATACTGACCAGTGTGAGGTAGGAGCTCATTGTAGTTTTGATTTGCATTTCTCTCATAATTAGCAGTGTTGAACATCTTTTCATGTGCCTATTGGCCATCTGTATGCCTTCTTTCGGAGAAGGCAATGGCACCCCACTCCAGTACTCTTGCCTGGAAAATCCCACGGACAGAGGAGCCTGGTGGGCTGCAGTCCATGGGGTCGCTAAGAGTCGGACATGACTGAGCGACTTCACTTTCACTTTTCACTTTCATGCATTGGAGAAGGAAATGGCAACCTACTCCAGTGTTCTTGCCTGGAGAATCCCAGGGACAGGGGAGCCTGGTGGGCTGCTGTCTATGGGGTCCTACAGAGTCGGACACGACTGAAGCGACTTAGCAGCAGTAGCATGCCTTCTCTGGAGAAATATCTATTTAGGTATTCTGCCCATTTTTTGATTGGCTTGTTTGTTTTTTTGTCGTGTTTGAATACTTTGTAAATTCAGCTCTTGTCAGTTGCATCATTTGCAAATATCTTCTCCCATTCTGTAAGCTGTCCTTTTTCTTTGTTATGGTTTCCTTTGCTGTAGAAAAGCTTGTAAGTGTGATTAGGTCCCATTTGTTTATTTTTGCTTTTATTTCTATTGCCTTGGGAGACTGGCCTAAGAAAACATTGTTGTTGCTATTCAGTTGCTAAGTCATGTCTGACTCTGCAACTCCATGGACTGCAGCACACCAGGCTTCTCTGCCCTTCACTATTTCCCTGAGCTTGTTCAAACTCATGCCCACTGACTCAGTGATGCCATCCAACCATCGCATCCTCTGTCATCCCCTTTTCCTCTTGTCCTCAGTCTTTCCCAGCATCAGGGTCTTTTCCAGTGAATCAGCTCTTCTCATCAGGTGGCCAAAGTATTGGAGCTTCAGCTTCAGCATCAGTCCTTCCAATGAATGTTCAGGGTTGATTTCCTTTAGGATCAACTGGTTTGATCTCCTTGCAGTCAAGGAACTCTCAAGAGTCTTCTCCAACACAACAGTTTGAAAGCATAAATTCTTTGGCACTCAGACTTCATTATGATCCAACTCTCACATCCATACGTGACTACTGGAAAAACCATAGCTTTGACTATACTGGCCTTTGTTGGCAAACTGATGTCTCAGCTTTTTAATATGCTGTCCAGGTTTGTCATAGCTTTTCTTCCAAAGAGCAAGTATCTTTTAATTTTGTGGCTACAGTCACCATCCCCATTGATTTTGGAGCCCAAGAATATGAAATCTGACAGTTTCCACTTTCCCCCATCTATTTGCTGTGAAGTGATAGGACCAGAGGCCATGATCTTTTTTTGAATGTTGAGTTTTAAGCCAGCTTTTTTCACTCTCCTCTTTCACCTTCATCAAGAGGCTCCTTATTTCTTCTTCATTTTCTGCCATTAAAGTGGTGTCATCTGTATATCTGAGGTTGTTGATATTTCTCCTGGCAATCTGATCACAGCTTGTGAGTCATCCAACCCAGCATTTTGTATGATGTACTCTGCATATAAGTTAAGTAAGCAGGGTGACAATATATAGCCTTGATGTACTCCCTTCCCAATTTTGAACCAGTCTGTTGTTCCATGTCTGGCTCTAACTGTGGCTTCTTGTCCTGCATACAAGTTTCTCACAGACAGGTAATGTGGTCTGGTATTCCCATCTCTTTAAGAACAGTCTACAGTTTGTTGTGAACTCCTGGGTGGCGAATCAGCTCCAGGCTGGCCAGCAGCAGCAGTGAAGCCAGGGTGCCCTCCACTCCCAGGGGCCTCCAGTATTGGCTCCAGCCTTCCTCGGACCCCGTTCCCAGCCACTCAGACAGGGCTTTTGCCTCAACCCCCAGCCACAGGTCAACCAACATCTGATGGCCAGTGAAGGTTTACATGTTCAAAGAGGATCAGCAGTGGGACAACCAGGGCACCAGGCATGTCATCCAGCTACAATGAATGGCTGAAAGGCATGTCTCTGCTAGTTAGGGCCTGACAAAACATGTCCCACTGGACAAAGAATGGCAGATCACTTCAGTATTCTTGCTTTGAAAGCCCCATGAGCAGTATGGAAGGCAAAAAATATTACACTGAAAGATGAACCCCCCTAGATAGGTAGGTGTCCAGTATACAACTGGGGAAGAGTGGAGAAATAGCTACAGGAAGAAGGAAGAGGATGAGCCATAGTGGCAACGATGCCCAGTTTTGGTTGTATCTAGTGTTGAAAGTAAAGTTCAAGGTTATAAAGAACAATATTGCATAGGAACCTGGAATGCTAGGTCCACGAATCGAGGTAAATTGGGTGCAGTCAAACAGGAAATGGCAAGAGTGAACATCTACATTTTAGGAATCAGTGAACTAAAATGGACAGGAATGGGCAAATTTAAGTCAAATGACCGTTATATCTACTATTGTGGGCAAGAATCCCTTAGAAGGAATAGAGGAGCCTTCACAGTCAACAAAAGAAAACACTGGTATGATCTGTATCAGAGAATGTTCTGCCTATGTTCTCTTCTAGGAGCTTTATGTTGTCATGTCTTATATTTAAGTCTTTAAGCCATTTTGAGTTTCTTTTTGAGTATGGTGTGAGGGTATGTTCTAACTTCACTGGTTCACATGTTGCTGTCCAACTTTCCCAACACCACTTGCTGAAGAGATTGTCTTTTCTCCATTGTATATTCTTGCCTCCTTTGTTGAAGATTAATTGTTCATAGTTGTGTGGGTTTATTTCTGGGCTCGCTGTTTTGTTCCATTGATCTATATGTCTGTGTTTGTGCCAAGACCATACTGTTTTGATTACTGTAGCTTTGAGTATTGTCTAAAGTCTGATAGGGTTATGCCTTCTGCTTTGTTCTTTTTCCAAAAGATTGCTTTGGCAGTTCTGGTCTTTTTAAATTGTTTTATAATATATAAACTTTAGGATTATTTATCCTAATTCTATGAAAAATGTCATGGGCAATTTGATAGGGATCACATTAAATCTGTTGACGGCTTTGGGTAGTATGGTCATTTTAATGATATTAATTAATCCAATCCAAGAGCATGGGATATCTTTCCATTTCTTTGAATCAGCTTCAGTTTGCTTTAGTAATGTTTTTTAGTTCTCAGCATGTAAGTCTTTCACCTCCTTGGTGAGGTTTACTCCTAAATATTTTATTTATTTATTGCTGCAATTTTAAAAGGGATTGTTTGTTTACATTCTCTTTCTGATATTTCATTGTTAGTGTAAATAAATGCAAGTCATTTCTGTGTGTTAATCTTATATCCTGCTACCTTGATGAATTTGCTTACCAGTTCTAGTATTTTTTGTGTGGCATCTTTAAAGTTTTATATTTACAGCATAACACCATCTGCATTAATGAGAATTTTACCTCTTTTCTTCCAATTTGGATACCTTTTATTTCCTTTTCTTGTGTGATTGCTGCAGCTAGGTCTTCCAATACTATGTTGAATAGAAGTGGTGAGAGTGAGTATCCTTAGCTTGTTCCAGATTTTAGCATGAAGGCTTTCAGCTTTTCACTATTGAATATTATATTGGCTGTGGGTTTGTCCCATATTATGCTGAGATATGGCCCCTCTATACTCACTTTGGTAAGAGATTTTTATCATGAAAGGATGCTTAATTTTACCAGATGCTTTCTCTGCATCTATTGAGATGATCTTGTGGTTTTTGTCTTTTGTTAATGTGGTGTATCATATTGATTAATTTACATATGCTGAACCATCCTTATGACCCTGGAATGAATCCTACTTGATTATGGTGTGTGATCTTTTTTATATGTTGTTGGATTCAGTTTGCTAATACTTTGTTGAGAACTTTCAGATCTATATTCATCAAAGACATGGGCCTGTAATTTCCTTTTTGGTAGTGTTTTTGTCTGGGTTTGGTATCAGAGTGATGGTGGCTACATAGTGTGACTTAAAAAAAACACATAAGATACAAATTTTAGGGAATTTGACTGGCATTGATAAAAATTCAATCAGTTCAATCACTCAGTTGTGTCTGACTCTTTCCAACCCCATGGACAGCAGCATGCCCGCTTCCCTGTCCCTCACTATCTCCTGGAGCTTGCTCAAATTCATGTCTATTGAGTTGGTGATGCCATCCAACCACCTCATCCTCTGTTGTCCCCTTCTCCTCCTGCCTTCAATCTTTCCCAGCATCAGGGTCTTTTCCAATGAGTTGGCTCTTCTCATCAGGTGGCCAAAGTATTGGAGCTTCAGCATCAGTACTTCCAATGAATAATCAGCATTTATTTCCTCTAGGATGGATTGGTTTGATCTCCTTGGGGGACTGTCAAGAGTCTCCTCCAACCACACAGTTTGAAAGCATAAATTCTTCAGTGCTCAGCCTTCTTTATAGTCCAGTTATCACGTCCATACATGACTAAGAGAAAAGCCACAGCTTTCTCTATACAGACCTTTGTTGGCAAAGTAATGTCTCTGCTTTTTAATACACAAACCTTTTTAAAGCTTTGTAATAGCTTTTTGTTTGTCTAGGTTTGCCTTAGCTTTTCTTCCAAGGAGCAAGTGTCTTTTAATTTCATGGCTGCAGTCACCATCTGCTGTGATTTTGGAGCCCCCCACCCGCCAAATAAAGCCTCTTACTGTTTCCATTGTTTCCCCATCTATTTGCCATGAAGTGATGGGACTGAATGCCATGATCTTAGTTTTCTGAATGTTGAGTTTTAAACCAACTTTTTTATTCTCCTCTTTCACTTTCATCAAGAGGCTCTTTATTTCTTTTTCACTTTCTGCCATAAGGGTGGTGTCATCTGTGTACCTGAGGTTATTGGTATTTCTCCTAGCAATCTTGATTCCAGCTTGTGTTGCATCTAGCCCAACATTTTGCATGATGTACTCACATAAGTTAAATAAGCCGGGTGACAATACGCAGCATTGACGTACTCCTTTCCCAATTTTGAACCAGTCTGTTGTTCCATGTCTGATTCTAACTGTTGCTTGTTAACCTGAATATAGGTTTCTCAGGAGGCAGGTAAGGTGGTCTGGTATTCCCATCTCTTTAAGAATGTTCCACAATTTGTTGTGATCCACACAGTCCAAGGCTTTAGTATAGTCAATGAAGCAGAAGTAGATGTTTTTCTAAATCCAATAAAAGTTTGCTAAAATTTTATTGGATTTAGAGCTCACATTTTATGTACAGCTTGGAGACTTTGATGCTTAATAGCTCCAATTTATTATTTCTCTAAGGTAGTAAAGTGTCATTAAACTTTATTTCACCAATGGAAACAGTTAATAGAAAACATAAGGATGTGAAGCAAAAATATGCTGTTCATCCAGCGTTATCAGAAGAAAAATCCATAAGTATTCATCAGAGAAACAAAAAGAATTTGAGAGCTGAAGAGCTTTCCAGAAATTAGCTCATCAGAGTTGGCCAATATTTAGCACAGATGCTTCCACTTCCCCAATCCGTACCCATGGCAGACATCGTCAATCAATCACTACATTCTTCTGCTGTGTCTGAATAGAGCTTTAGAGTTCTTCTCAATTCTCAGAAACAACTCTTGGTTTAGATAGTAGATTCTTCAGTTACAGGTAATGGAAACCAACTTGAGCCACCCTGGAGCCAAAAAGAGAGAAATTTCATACAAACATACAAAGATATCTCCCCAAACTCAACTGCAAGAATGCAGCTGGGCCTGAGCAACCAGGAACTTGAAAGTCCTTGATGTCTGGGTTTTTGCATGCTTCCCTCACTATTTTATGTCTGCAGTCAGGCTTTCTCTGCATTTCTAGCTGCTTGAGATCATGTGGTCACTCAGACTCAACGTAGTCATGTTTAGAGGCTATATCTGAATCTTAGCACCAAATTCCCATGAGAGAGGGTCCAAGGGACTGTACTTGGATCAGGTGGCCACTGCTGGCCCGGTCAGCCATCGTCTAAAAGAAGTGACGGCTTTCAAAGCATCTATGCCGTGCCCAGTCCAGTGGACCAGGGAGCAGTTCTCAGAGCCAGGATGGCTCACAACCTGAGCAGATAGCCTGGGACATTTTCCATCATCATTATCCATCAACACGCAGGGGCACAAGATGTGAAACATATTTTACCTTCAGGATCTAAAGCAGGGCAGACCAATAGAATTTTCAGTGATGATGGAAATGTTCTACATCTGCACTCTCCAATATCATGGCCACCCAACTCATGTAATAGGATAGAAAATTAAAAAGAGGAGTCCCAGCTTTTATTTCCAGTTGTGCTATTAACTAGCTATGTGGTCTGGGAGCTCGGTTTTCATACCTTTAAACTAGAAAGTCCCTTGGACTGCAAGGAGATCAAACGAGTCCATCCTAAAGGAAATCAGTTCTGAATATTCATTGGAAGGACTGATGCTGAAGCTGAAACTCCAATACTTTGGCCACCTGATGCAAAAAACTGACTCATTTGAAAAGACCCTGATGCTGGGAAAGATTGAAGGCAGGAGGAGAAGGGGCGACAGAGGATGAGATGGTTGGATGGCATCACTGACTTAATGGACATGAGTTTGAGCAAGCTCTGGGAGATAGTGAGGGACAGGGAGCCTGGCGTGCTGCAGTCCATTGCAAAGAGTCAGACACGACTGAGCTACTGAACTGAACTGAAACTGGAAAGGCCTAGATTTGCACTGTCTAGTGTGGTACACTTTTAATGTGTCTGGGGTACTCAATTTTTTTTAACGTTTTATTTGGTTGCACTGGGTCTTAGTTGTAACCTGTGGAATCTTTAGTTGTGGCATGTGGGATCTTCCAGTTCCAGCATGCAAACTCTTAATCGTGGCATACGAACTCTTGGTTGTGGCATGTGGGATCCAGTTTCTTGACTAGGGATCGAACCTGGGCCCCCTGCACTGGGAGCAGAGTCTTCACCACTGGACCACCAGGGAAGTCCCGAGGGGAACTGAATTTTAAATCTTATTTATTTTTAATTAACTTAAATTTAAATAATTGTATGTAGCACTATACTAGAGAGTGTAAATCTAGGCCTTTCCAGTTTAAAGATATGAAAACCGGGCTCCCAGACCACATAGCTAATTAGTAACACAACTGGAAATAAAAGCTGGGACTCTTCTTTTTAATTTTCTATCCTATTAGTTGGAATTGGGAAACCTAGATTAGTGGTCTTACCAGATAATTCAAATTTGTCATTTTAAATGTCTAGACCTAACCATTCTTTAATGTAAGGCTTCCTGAAATGTATTAAGCACTTTCCTGCCTTGGGAGAAAAAAAAAAAGCCATGTGGCCATAATTATAGACTTTTCTAATGACACAAAGCTGTAATTGTGAAGTGCGTGTGTCACTCTGGGTAATATAATGGGGCCCTGAGAACAGGGCCCAGTGAGGCTGCCAGGGCTGGCGTCTTCCCCACACGGCACATCTCTGCCACCGGAGTGAGTGGCAGCTTCTTCCCTCCTTGTCACATCCTGATGTGACAGCTTCTGACAGCATCCCACCTCCCTTCACCAACTCGGCAATGAACCAAGTGTAGGCACTTAATCCATCAGTGGGTTTAATTTCACCCACAATTCTCAACCATGAGGCCTGGGGGAACTTCACAACTGAGTCAGGTACACAGAGTTTTGTACAAAATTTTCCACAGACACACATTTTGTTTTTTTTCCCTTAAGAGTCTATGACAATGCAAGTCTCATAAAAGCTGATTGTGGGATAAATGGTATGATGTTTTATTTTACTTTAATTGTGCATCAGTAACATCAGTTGTCATGGCTAAGGTCCCAAGGCAGAATAAGACCTTGCACAAAATAGTTTGAGAAATGAGCCTGAAATTGGGTATGGATTATTTTAGATCCCTTTCCTGAGCTGTTTCTCCATTGTGTATGCTTAAGTCATGGGATAGGAACAGCTTTATGAGTCTTTTGAAGATGTTCAAAAAACCAAAGTAAATGTTAAGAACGCTAAAAGAAATAACAGTACATTCATCTCAGTATTCTGTACTTATACAAAGGCCAGATTTGCAGTCATTGTATCTATTCAAAACATACCTGAGTGTTTGGAAGCCAGAAAGGGCTCAAAACAAGGAAAATAATTGTCATAAGGCCTGTGCACTAGAGTTCCTGGCCAGCACCCAGGGGAAACGAGCCACTCTGATGGCCTTCAGCCTGGGTTCCATGCTCCATTCCTGGGCCCCAGCATGAGACCAGGTGAAAAGGGCGATTGTAGGGAAATCTGGGTTCTGCTTCCCAGACCCCCAAAAGCCAGTGAATGACTATGCACTCTGTTGATCTCCTCTCAGGAGAAGATAATCCCTTTGAGAAAAAGTCCCCTTACACAATTAAAAGTTCACGTTTCTTGGCATCAAATGAGGGTAGCTTTCAGTTGTCTGGAAAAATCAGTTGTCTGGTGTTCATAAAGGCACCAAAATTGTTCATAAAGGCACCACCAGCAGATAGGCATTCTGGATTTTTCCTTGGCCTTCTGGAACCGCTTGAGGTTTTGCTCATGAGAAGCACTCATTTTGCCTATGCACTGCTTTAGAAAATAACTTCACCAACATGTTCATCGTTCCATTATTATTTATAGGCAAGTTCTGATTATCCACCAGGCAGGTTCCTGGCACGGTTTTCAGCTCTCTGTTTGTCGTTCTCACCTCCCACTGACACACGCTTGCTGCAGCTTGTAGCAACTTAGAATTTCCCCTGAGTCACGGCTCAGCCGTCCCCCACTCTAAAGAGGGCTACAAACCAAAACAACCCTGATCTACCTTTCCCCAGCCTTCCCCAGGAGAGTGAGGAGGGCCCCAGAGAGACCTGGGGTAGGGGGGAGCTATGATTAGGGACTGTAGCCGCCAGGCAGCAGGCAGAGCCCCAAGCGCACACGTGCCGGCGGCCAGGAGGCTGGAGAGTAGGGCACTAACTTGGGCATTGTTTTGTTGTTTCAAGTATTCCATATTCCTGAGACATGGGACATGCCCTCCCTGCCTCAGATTCTAAAGATGTACAAATTGCTAAGTCCCATCATAAGTCCTTCCTTCCTGTCTGCACCATCAGCCCCCAGGGAATGCAGCACTGCAAGCGTTTCACAGTAAAGGACCTCTCGAGGATATCTGACTGCAAGTGCAAAGGATAAAATACTGGAAGCTGAGCTAAACTTAGAAAGGTTTTGGCTGAGGGGTGTCTTCTGGGTCCCCCAGCCTCCACGCCCTCGTGGACCCGTGGTTCTCACTGGCCGGGTTCCGATGCCTTGGTCTCAGCTCTGGAGATTTCTGATTTCAGCTGGTCTGAGGTTCGAATGTGAGCACTGGGATTTCCAAACATCGCCAAATGAGGCTCATGTGCAGCCTAGATGGAGAGTCGCTGGCTTAGAGCCTCCTCGCTTGGCTGACTGTGTTTGCGAGTGAGGCTTTTCAATGGCACAGCTGTGGCTCTGCTGATTTAGAATAAACGTTTGGCTAGGAAGGGGAGGAGTACACACACAGAGAGGACAATTCAGGAGCCACAGCGCATCTGTAGGTCAACACCTCATTCACTCATTCCCTCAACAAACATTTGCGGAAGGCTGCTGCGTGTGTACGCGCTCAGTCTTGTCAACTCTCTGTGACCCCGTAGACGGTAGCCCACCATGCTGCCCAGGCCGTGGAATTTTCCGGACCAGGCAAGAATGCTGGAGCAGGCTGCTACTAGGATGCAAAAATTCACGATGACTTCACTGACCTCAAGGCCAAGCCAGCTCTCTGGAAGAAGCATTTGGACACATTCTGCAGGCCCCCCAGGGCCCCCCATAGGAGCCGAGCTTCCTCTTCCTTGTTTGTGCCCAGTTAGTGACTCATAAGGCACCTATACTTGCACACGGTTTGACAGAACATACATTATCCTGCTGCCTAGAGTCTCTGGTTGCTATACAGAGTGCAGTTGCTTGAATTATGACAGTTATCTCTGCTAATAAAGTTCAGTTTTTTCACTGCAGAGTTATAAATACATATGCAGCTTGCACACCCAAGGAGGCCCGTGGGAGGAAACGCTGAGGCCCTTCTAGAACAGAAACCACTCCCTAGCACCTGCACATACATAATTTTCCTGATTCCTCTACCAAAAAGGTTCGTTTTCTGGGCTTACTGATGGCAAGGATTTACTGTAAAGAGCCCTGGTAAGAAAAGCAGCAGTCAGCATCCTTGACACGTGCATTTTTTCCCCTGGGGCCTTCAAAGGAACTCACAGCCATCCACGTTCCTTTTCTCAGGGGAAAACTGATCCCACAGTCTCTGAGGAAACTGGGATGGCATCAACTGGGATGTTAGAAAAACAGTCAAATGTTGATCAGGAAGAGGCGCACAGGAAGGGGCACGGCCAATCTTGTAAATTTGAGCTGCACAAATAAGTTCATTAAATCAAGGATGTGCTCAGGGTGCTGGCAAGGCATTTAAAGCAGCAGCAGACAAATAAATCTGGCCGGTGATCTGGAGAAGAAAAGCTAGTGGAGAAATTTTCTAAGAGGAGCTTTAACTTTTTACTGAATGCAGTAATACTATAAATTATCAATCAGCTGGCTATAATTTTACCATTTAGCACAGGATTTGAGCAGCTTGCAAGAGAGTGTACCGTGTGGGTAATAACAGGTAAGGTGGTGAATGTTACAGAGCACATTTCTTTAAAATATATAGCTAGCTATTTGGGTAATAAATATGCTTATTTGCAAAGAAAATTACGATTATGGTGTGAACAGCATGTAGCAGGCACGGCTGGTTGTCTCACCAACAGCTTTTCCTCCCGGTTTCCTTTTCAGTTGAGCACTGGTTCGGGAGGGGGGATGGGTGTTAGCCTCCCCCATGTGACACAGTGGAGAGTGACTTTTCCCTACTCCAGATCAAAGGGAAATCCTGCCTTCCTAAGCCAATCTCAAGGACCGTTCCCTCATGCTGGGGCTGGTGCAGGGACGGGTGTGCTGGATGGTCTGAGTTCCCTTCTAAGTCTTGGAAGCAAGCTTCCCTGGAGTCACTGTCTCTGTCTGTTCCAGAGGATTGCTCACAAGAGGAATTCGGGGCAAAAGGATGGTGTTATTCCTCTAGGGCTGGCTGGAGCTATGCATGTGAGCAGGTGAGAGACTGTCAGCAGCTTCCTGGTACAGACTTGAGGAATCACACACTCAGGTGGTGTTTCAGGCTAAGACTGGTCAGGCTCAAACTGCCTGATCGTCAAGGATAGTTCCTGAACTCTGCTTCCCAGCTCTCCCAGCAGTCATGTGTACCCCTAACTCTGTATTAAGTCTTTTATATCCAGAATGCATAGAATGGCATTAGTTGTCCACCTGAACCCTGACTGATACAGCGGCCACGTGGTCCAGTTTTGGCCAATAGGCTGGACGGCCTCTCCTTACTCCTGAGAAGGAGACACTGGAAGAGACATCCTCTCTCTGCCTCTGTGATGATGTGGCATTTGGATGTGATGCCTGGGACAGCTGTCCTGACTTGCCGCCAGCCTGAAACAGAGCCAACATGCAAGTAGAAGGCAGAAATGCCCAGCAAGAGGAGCTGGAGCCCTGAGAACTCGCAGCCACTGGCCTTGTAATTAACTGGTGCAGACTCATTCCTTAGGAAGCAAATGTAAAGATGGCTTGACGTGGACCGCCATATTTTCTGGGGATGAGACATTATACAGTGATTCACACTTGCTCTCCATCTTTTCCTTTTCATATTCCCACCCTTTTGGCAAGGAATATCCAGATCACCTGTGTCTCAGATGCATCACACACCTTTGAAATAGCTGTGTGAGTTATAGGTTTGCACTGGCAGATGTGTCTACAATATCACTGCATCTTTATCTTTTTTTCTAACCCCAATTAGACTTTAAAATATACTTACACTGCCAAAGCATTAGCACAGTTCTATGATTTTGAATTTCTTCTTGTTTTATCAACATACAGGCAGTCCTCACATTGCATGGTAGTTCAGGAGCATAAAAATGACCATGCAAGCTGAAACAGAGCAAAGTAATCTTAATAATAATAGGACAAATGACAATTGTTTCATTACAATTTTTGCCAAAATATTAAAACATTTTTACTTTTATTTGTAAATGTACAGGGATAGTTTAAAAACAGCAACACTGTAAATCAATGAGGTTAGAACACACCCTCACACCATTCACAAAAATAAACTCAAGATGGCTTAAAGACTTGAATATAAGACATGACAACATAAAACTTCTAGAAGAGAACATAGGCAAAACATTCTCTGACATAAATCATACCAATGTTTTCCTAGGTCAGTCTCCCAAGGCAATAGGGAAAAAAAAGCAAAAATAAATAAATGTGACCTTATTAAACTTAAAAGCTTTTGCATAGCAAAGGGAACCATAAACAAATAAAAGACAACTTATGGACTGGGAAAAAATATTGCAAATGATGCAACTGACAAGGGCTGAGCTTATAAAATGTACAAACAGCTTATACAACCAACTACAAAACAACAAACACCACCATCAAAAAATGGGCAGAATACCTAAATAGACATTTCTCCAAAGAAGACAGATGGCCAGTAGGCACATGAAAAGATGGTCAACATTGCTAATTGCTAATTATTAGAGAAATGCAAATCAAAGCTACTATGAGGTAGCACCTCACCCCAGTCAAGACATTAAAATGTCCACAAATAACAAGTGCTGAAGAGGGTGTGGATAAAAGGAAACCCTCTTATACTTTTGATGGGAATGGTGCAGCCATTATGCAAGACAGTATGGAGGGTCCTTAGAAAAACTAAAAATAGAGTTGCCATATGATCCAGCAATCCCCCATGGAGGGCAGTGGGGGAAGGGAGTGTGGACTGGGAGTGGGCCTATATCCAAACAAAACTACAATTCAAAAATACACATGCTAAAATAATAAAAAAATTAAGAATAGGATAAAATAAAAACTTTAAATTTAATTTTGAAAATTTAAAAATAAATAAGAAAAGACACATCACGTCTATGTTCACAGCAGCACTATTTACAACAGCCAAGACATTTCCTAAATGTCCATTTAGGTACAACACCTAAATGTCCATCAACAAATGAGTGGACGCAATAGAATATTACTCAGTCATAAAGAAGAATGAGATAATGCCATTTGCAGCAACATGGATGGACCTGGAGATGATCATACCAAGTGAAGTAAGTCAGAAAGAGAAAGACAAACACCGTATGATATCACTTATATGGATAATCTAAAATACAAAGCAAATGAATATATCTTACGAAACAGATATGACTCACAGACATAGAGGGGAAGAGGTGTGGGGGAGGGATGGATTGGGAGATTGGGATTACCAGATGCAACCCTATTGAGCTGGCCAAAACGTTCATTTTATGTAACATGGGAAAACTCGAATGAACATTTAGGCCAACCCAATATTTTATATAGAATGGACAAATAACAAGGTCCTACTGTATAATGCGAGGAACTATTGAATATACTGTAATAAACCATGATGGAAAAGAACATAAGAAAGAGTATATATAAAACTGAATCTATACAATGGATTAAAGACAGTCTCTTTAACAAGTGGTGCTGGGAAATCTGGTCAACCACTTGTAAAAGAATGAAACTAGACCACTTTCTAACACCATACACAAAAATAAACTCAAAATGGATTAAAGATCTAAACGTAAGACCAGAAACTATAAAACTCCTAGAGGAGAACATAGGCAAAACACTCTCTGACATACATCACAGCAGGATCCTCTATGACCCACCTCCCAGAATATTGGAAATAAAATCAAAAATAAACAAATGGGACCTAATTAACCTTAAAAGCTTCTGCACATCAAAGGAAACTATTAGCAAGGTGAAAAGACAGCCTTCAGAATGGGAGAAAATAATAGCAAATGAAGCAACCGACAAACAACTAATCTCAAAAATATACAAGCAACTCCTACAGCTCAACTCCAGAAAAATAAATGACCCAATCAAAAAATGAGCCAAAGAACTAAATAGACATTTCTCCAAAGAAGACATACAGATGGCTAACAAACACATGGAAAGATGCTCAACATCACTCATTATCAGAGAAATGCAAATCAAAACCACTATGAGGTACCATTTCACACCAGTCAGAATGGCTGTGATCCAAAAGTCTACAAATAATAAATGCTGGAGAGGGTGTGGAGAAAAGGGAACCCTCTTACACTGTTGGTGGGAATGCAAACTAGTACAGCCACTATGGAGAACAGTGTGGAGATTCCTTAAAAAACTGGAAATAGAACTGCCTTATGATCCAGCAATCCCACTGCTGGGCATACACACCGAGGAAACCAGAAGGGAAAGAGACACGTGTACCCCAATGTTCATTGCAGCACTGTTTATAATAGCCAGGACATGGAAGCAACCTAGATGTCCATCAGCAGATGAATGGATAAGAAAGCTTTGGTACATATACACAATGGAGTATTACTCAGCCATGAAAAAGAATACATTTGAATCAGTTCTAATGAGGTGGATGAAACTGGAGCCTATTATACAGAGTGAAGTAAGCCAGAAGGAAAAACATCAATACAGTATACTAATGCATATATATGGAATTTAGAAAGATAGTAACAATAACCCGGTGTACGAGACAGCAAAAGAGACACTGATGTATAGAACAGTCTTATGGACTCTGTGGGAGAGGGAGAGGGTGGGAAGATTTGGGAGAATGGCATTGAAACATGTAAAATATCATGTAAGAAACAAGTTGCCAGTCCAGGTTCGATGCACAATACTGGATGCTTGGGGCTGGTGCACTGGGACAACCCAGAGGGATGGTATGGGGAGGGAGGAGGGAGGAGGGTTCAGGATGGGGAACACATGTATACCTGTGGCGGATTCATTTTGATATTTGGCAAAACTAATTATGTAAAGTTTAAAAATAAAATAAAATTTAAAAAAAACTGAATCACTTTGCTGTACAGCAGAAATTAACACAACATTGTAAATCAATTATACTTCAATACAATAATTTTTTTAAATGGCAAAACTAACATTTATTTAAAAGATTGTTATTAAAAACAGAAACACTGATAAAATGTTTTATCTCTTTGTAAAAACTGTATTAAGTAGTTTGAATAGTGCCCCCCTTCAGGGAATCTTTTCTATGCTTTAGCAAATGTCACACCCTTTCTAACTTTAGATCAGCTTTCAATATGTTTTCCTTTGCACTTTCAGTTGAATATCCTTGAGAGTTCCTTTAATGTGAAATTTTTACAGTGTACTTCTTCTGGGACACCACCTTTTGGCCACACCCTTTATTTATACTTATAAATTTGCCTTCTAGCTGTGGACACTTTCTTTCTTTCTTTTTATTGGGTGCACCACATGGAATGTGGGATTTTAGTTCCCCATCCAGGGATAGAATCCATGCCCCCTGCAATGGAAGTTCCAAGTCTTAACCACTAGACTGCCAGAGAAGTCCAGCGTACACTTTCCTGAATAGCAGCAATGTCAACATTCTGAATATAGAAATATGTTAGGTATATTTCAGATATATTAGATACTACATTAGATAATATCAGAATAATCCTAATACAGTAACAACTGTTACTATCTTTGCCGTAAATTTCATTCCAAAACTCCCTGGTGGGTTCTAGACCAGACACAGTAGGACTTCCCTGGTGGTCAGTGGTTAAGACTGAGCTTCCAACACAGGGGGCGTGGGTTTGATCCCTGGTCGGGGAACTAGGATCCCAAATGCTGCGGTCCAAAAAGTAAAAGCAGTGACTTCATGGAGCCCAGCATTGAAGAGGACTGTGAGGCTACTGTTTAGGTTTGACAGAAAAGAGTGCTTCAATTGATGGGCAAGGTCTGTCAAAGTGCAGGGAAAAGAGAGTACCCATGCTCTGCACAGGCCATTCCTGGGCTAGAGCCGGCTTTTAGTTGCCAGCACATCAAAAGATATGTGATCTCTCAAGGGTGGACTTGTGCCAACCAACCAAATTTATAAGACATTGATTTATTGACTTTAACTAGAAATATAAGTGTGCCCCAGTTATGAAGTGGGACTCTGTGTGGCATAAAGAAGAGATTCAGTCTTTGGAGTCAGCTTGACCTAACTTTGTACCATGGCTGCATCTCTCACCAGCTGCATGGCTCCTCAGACCACTCAGTTGATAAGGACATTGACACTGTGTTTGAGACTGGAAGGAAAAACATGTCCTGATTAATGACCCATGTCTGAAGCAGTCAAGGGGAGGAGTAGGGGTGGCTATTTTGCTATATATTGAGGTATGTCCTAGTTTTTACAAAGTGATGCATTCTCTTCCAATGGGAAGTCTATTTTCTAGAATTTAAAAACTGCTTTTGAGTATGGATATAAAAGATGTTTGCTGCAGGATTTTTATGTCTGGTATCATCAAGCTATCTTCATGATACCAGTACAAATGACACGCGAATAAGAAATGATCACTTGTGGTTCACCCACTCTCCTGCCCAGAGCTGGAGAAAAAAAGTCAAATTTTGTATCCTGCCCATCCTCCATTTCATATATACCTTACATACCACCTGTGCTAAGAGGAATATTATACAAGCCACAAAGGGGAGCTACACAGACTATTTAACATTTTCTAGTAGTCATGTGAAAAAAGTAAAATGTTTCTACATGTTTTCACAAAAATTTTATCATACAATTTTATTACTCATTATCCTTTGTCCTACATACTCTCCCTCTCCGAGAATAATCTTCTTATCTGGCATTTGGCCTCAGGACTGCTATCTCAGAGGAGGAGACTGGCAGTCTGGTCCTCTCGAGTCTCTGACCTCCCTGGTGTGCAGGTGCTCCTGGGTGGCTGACAGCAGCTGCCCAGCCTGGAACTTGGGGCTCTCTCTGTGGAACACTGGGGACTCCACAAGCCCTCCTTGGGCAGGCTCTCAGCCACGCTAAATTATTTTTCTATCTTGGATTCACTCAAAATTTCCCCTATAATCATGTATTTTTAAAAACTTGGACAAAAGGACAGGTTTCTTTCTTAACTTCTTCAAGCTGCCTTTATGGAAGTGAATCTATGGTTCTCAGATTCAGCAGGTCTGGGATGGGGTTCAAAGTTTGCATGACTCAAAGTTCCCAAGGGATGGCAATGCTGCTGGTCCAGGGACCACACTTTGAGGATGACTCATACATACTGGGTTAACCAAAAAGTTCATTTGGATCCTGAACAGATCTTTTGGCCAACGTTATTTGTTTAATTGGAGGAAGGAGATGAGGACACTTTGGTATTTGAAAGTAAAAGAATTTTGTAAAGTGGAAAGCTTCAGGTTACATCTTGCCTCCAAAAGAAGCTAATTCCAATTCTTCTCCAGTGAAGCGAAGTGAAAGTCGCTCAGTTGTGTCCATCTTTTCGACCCCATTGACTATACAGTCCATGGAATTCTTCAGGACAGAATACTGGAGTGGGTAGCCTTTCCCTTCTCCAGGGGATCTTCCCAACCCAGGGATGGAACCCAGGTCTCCTTCATTGCAGGCGGATTCTTTACCAGTTGAGCCACAAGGGAAGCCCATTCTCCAGAACCATGCCCCAGACACTGCCTCTTCTGAAACTTCTCCCCCACCCCTACTAGAGCACCCAGGCTCTCCCTCTGCTTGCACAGGCCTCCGCCACAGCCCTCTTCTGTCCCACGGTGCAGTAAGCATCCGGCACACATGCTGACAGCCTTCTGGGTGGCAGCACCCTGTCCCCAACACCAGAACCTCTCACACAGTCCCTCGACCAAGGAGTGCTGAATGACTGAGTGAATGAAAGACATGTGTTTGGAAGAGAAGAAGGGGACTATTTACATGTTATTTAAACCTTCTCCTAAGTGTAAGGAATAACATGACACAGGAAATTCTTTTTTAATTAAATTAAAATTGTTTACTGTAGCTGATTTAAAATGTCATGCTGGTTTCAGGTGTACCGCAGTTATTCATACATGTGAATATGTGCATACATTTTTTTCAGATTCTTTTCCCTTATACGCTATTACAAAACATTGTCTCATTTTCCCATTGTCTCATAAACTTTGGGTTTAATTATTCAAATCAGAATACAAATAGGTTCATAAATTATAATTGGTCCATATGTTCTTAAGTCCCTCTTTTTAATCACCAGGTTCCCATTCTATCACCCTTTAAAAAAAATCTTTAATTATTGAAGAAACTGGGTCGGCTGTTTCATAATGCTTCCCACAGTCTGGAGTTTGCAGATTATATTCCTGTGGTATCATTTACCCTATCTCCTCTCTCCCCTTATAGGCAGTAATTTCTTTTGAAAATGTTATATTTTATCCTTCCATTAAAAAAATAATTATCCGTCGCTGACGCGTTGTAGACGTTGGGGAGGGAGGCAGCGGCAGCGCGGATCAGGATGAACAGCGCCGGCAGCTTCGGCTTGGGCTTAGGCTTCGGCCTCACTCCTACGGCGGTGATTCAAAAAAAAAAAAAAAAAAAAATTAAACAGTAGCACAACATACCACACACGTTTCTGCACAGTGTTTCAGAGGTGGTCAGTGTCCTTTTTTACAGTTGCCTAGACGGAGAAGCCTGGTGGGCTGCAGTCCATGGGGTCACTAGGAGTCGGACACGACTGAGTGACTTCCCTTTCACTTTTCACTTTCATGCATTGGAGAAGGAAATGGCAACCCACTCCAGTGTTCTTGCCTGGAGAATCCCAGGGACGGTGGAGCCTGGTGGGCTGCCGTCTATGGGGTCGCACAGAATCGGACACGACTGAAGCGACTTAGCAGCAGTAGCAGCAGTGGTACTCAATCACATGGATGCTACATAGCTTATGCATCCAGTCCCCTACTGATAGATATTTGAGGTGTTTGAAGTTTGATGCTATTGTAAATAGTGCTGAAATTAATAGCCAATATATCTCTCTGTATTTTTGCCAGGATACCTTTGGAACTGATTCCTAGAACGGACACAGCTGAGACAAGAGACAATTGCATCTGTAGTTTTGCTAGAAATTGAAGGCGCTCTGCTTTTAAATACAGTGTGTTTCTAGAAGTTGTGCCATAAAATGGATCCTGGAACAGATTCTAGTTTAGCTATCTGTTGCTAAATAACAAATAACTCCCCAAAGCAGTGGCCTAAAACAGCCCCATTTATTCTCTCTCATGATTGTGCGATTTGAGCGGGGTTCCTTTGTCTGCTGCATTTGGCTGGCTGGCACACCTTGTCTGGGCTGGAGAATCCAAGACGGCTTGATTCATGTTTCACACCTCAGCTGCAGAGGCTGGGATGGCTGGACGCTGGCTGAGCTTCTCTCTCTCCCTGTGGTTTCACATCATTTAGAATTACAAGCTTCTTAAACCTGGTGGTCTAGATCCCAAGGCATTAAAACTGAAAGTTGCAAGGGCTCTTAAGTCCCAGGCCCAAAGTCATAGGACGTTATTTTAACTTCTATTGAGCGTGTCTCAAGGCCACCAGATTCAAGGGGATGGGGAACAAACTCTGTCTGTTGTTGGGATGGGCAACATATGCACAGACATGAAAAAAAGCTGTTTTTTTAATGAACTGATTTGGCTGTGTGGACCTTAGTTGTAGCACGCAGGAACTTCCTTGTGTCATGCAGGACCTTTCATTGTGGCGCACAGACTCTCTAGTTGTAGCTCGTAGGCTTCGTTGCTCCGTAGCACGTGGGATCTTAGTTCCCTGACCAGGGATTGAACCTGCTTCCTTTGCATTGCAAAGCAGTTTCTTAACCACTGGACTACGAGGGAAGTCCCAGCCATCTTTGCAGACAATTTACCACAGGTCGTAACAGGGTTATATGCCCTATACAGATCACAGACACATGCCCTGTTCTGACCTACTTCAGCATCAGCTGACTCTGTGGAAAGGGTCCATTTAGGGTGCTGAAAAGCGAAATACCGTTTTATATTGCAGTTCAGTGTGTATAGTGGTAAAATGCCAGCGGGCCCCAGGTGGATAAGACATCTGTCAGGCAAAAGGGAGAAAGCCCTCCTTTGAGGCAGGGCACTTGATCTAGGCCTAGACCCTAACCCTATCAACAGCTATGGTATTCATTCATTCTACCAGTGCTTAATGAAGAACACAGTTCCAGGCTCCAGGAGCACAGTGCTGGGGTCCAGCGGTTAGGACTCTGTGCACCCAATGCAGGGGCTTTTGTCCTTCGACTCCTCTCTTTCTAACACCCCACATGCCATCAGTCAGCTTGCCCTGTTATCCTGCCTTCAGAACAGGTCTCAAATTCAACTTCTCCATATCCCTCCCCCGCACCAGGCCTCCATAACCCCTCAGCTTTTAACAGAGCTCCCGCTTCCCCTCACGCGGCCCTGGGTCTATTCCCTACACGACTGCCAGAGTAAACTTCTAAGATGAAAAGTCAAGTCACAGAATGTCCCTCCTCAAAACCCTCCAATGGCTTACCACAGTAGAGAAATAAGAAGTCAAACGTTCACCCTCTGATCTGACTTACAAGGCCCGGATTATTCTAGGCCCTGACTCAGGCTTCAGCCTCACCTTCTGTTACACTCTCCTGTCCTTGAGACATTCCAGCCACAGTAGCCTTCTTTATATGTCTTGAACATGCTGCCTCCTTGGAACATTGCTCTTTCCACTCCATCTCTGCGTGACTGAAAATTCATTTTTGAGGTCTCACTTTCCAGACAACCCCAGCTAAAGGAGCCCATGGTTAAAATTTACAAACTACGGCAAGAGGCTTTTATTCATCATGGTACCCTTTGGCTTTAGTTATCAGAACCTAGTAAGGCATAAACATATGCTTACAGGCTTCACAGTATTGATCATTCCCTGAAAAATACCTTATCCATTTTCCTATTATGTCCCTCTCCCCCATTCAGTATACACTGGCAAAGGGAGAAAGGCCAGGGCTCTTAGCTATTTTGCTCTCTACACTACTTCTCGCCCTTACAATGGAGCCTAGCATACAACTGGATCTCAATGAACATCTGTTAACTGTATGAGTGAATGTGCTGGCATGCATTAAAAAATACAGGAGTCACATTGAAGTTACAAAGGAAGAATCTGTTCCAGAAGAAAAGCTGTTCTATCCCCTCACCTCAATTATATCCTTCTAAACCTTGACCTCCAATCCCACCTCAACGTTATCCTGATGTCAAGGGTTATGGTACCCGTTCATTATGTTTTCCATCAGGGAAATGCATGTCAGCCTAATCACCCTAAAGTGACATACAGTTCCTACAGGGCGACATACCTCTTTGCTTCCTATAAAAACGTATCCTTTCAGGGTTGTGTGAAATGTAGATGTTCTGGTGATGGGTTCTAATGGTATTTTCTTTGGTCTTTGAGATAAGCAATCATGACCTAGCCAGAACCAAATAGACATAATGGAAAGAAAAACACAGCTCTGCGTAAGTGGAGGCAAACAAGTGTGGATGAGGGTACCTTCTCTGCACCGTGTGTGTGTGTGTGTGTGTGTGTGTGTGTGTGTGTGTGCGGCGCGCGCGCACACTTAATCAGTCAGTCATATCTGACTCTTTGTAACCCCATGGACTGTAGCCCACCAGGCTTCCCTGTCCATTGGATTTTCCAGGCAAGAATACCGGAGTGGGTTGCCATTGCGTCCTCCAAGGGATCTTCCTAACCCAGGAACTGAATCTAAATCTTCTGTGTCTCCTGCACTGCAGGTGGATTCTTTACTCGCTGAACCATCCAGGAATCCCCCTCTACACTCCAAATGGACTAACAAACAATGAACCTGATTTAGCCTGCTGCCAGGCAAATTCTTCATGCTTCTATTTCCTCTTCCTGTAACATCTAAACAATTATGCTTATTCCTCTAACTTCCTTTGGATAGATGTATTACTTTATATCACAGAATGTTAGACCCTGAGGTCGCCTGGGAATAATTTAATCCATATCCAAATGTAGAAACCAAGGCCAGGTGAGATCAAGTGATTGGCCCCAGCTCACAGCTAATTGGGCTTCCCTGGTGGCTCAGACGATAAAGAATCTGCCTGCAATGCAGGAGACTTGGGTTCGATCTCCGGATCAGGAAGATCCCCTGGAGAAGGGAATGGCTACCCACTCCAGTATTCTTGTCTGGAGAACTGTACGGACAGAGGAGCCTGCCGGGCTACAGTTCATGAGGTCACAAAGTCGAACATGACTGAGTGACAAACACTTTCGCTTTCACAGCTCATTATTGGCAGGGCTGGAACTAGAGCTCCAATCTCCAGAACCTCGAGTCACTGTTCTTTCTGACTCTACATATTGCAATGCTTGCCCTGTTGTTTAGCTTCTTACAGGTATATGCATTATCTTTGTGTTAGTTCATACAGTTCTTGAGAACAGTGATAATAATTAGTCTCTCCCACAATGTTAGTCGTATATAAAGAAATACTTATTAAATGAATGAGTAGTCTGCCACCAGTCCAGAGCAGCTGCCACCCTCCCTGTCACAATCCTTAGTAACTTCCCGGTTACCCCTCCCCCATCATTCCCTGAACAGTTTAGCACCTGCCTTTCTCTCCACCTGATTCCAGCTTTGTTTGGTGACTCCAACAAGCTCATAAATGACCCATCCGACACTCTGGCCACTCAGTTTCCTGAACACCTCTCCTCCAGTGATCTTTTCCTCCACCCTCAGCTACCCATCCCATGTTTGCATAGCTCTAAACGTCGACTTTAAGCACTTCACTACTTGACCGCCACCTCCTGTCTCCTAGTTCACATACTGCAATACCTGCACTCCGACCACCGTCCACCCACATCAGCAGCTCTGGTCCTTTAGCCCCATTCATTTTTCACTGTCCTTCCTCTCCCCACTCTCTTCTTCATCCAGCCTTCACTCCCTGGGCCACCACTGTCTTCTCCTGTCTGGGTGCATCTACTTTTTGTCTGTCGAGCTTGCCCAGAAAAACTACAATCCTGGTTAAAGCCAGTCCTCTGCCTACTTTGTCCTTGCACCCAAGAAGTGGGACAAACCTGGTTAAAACTGTCATAACTGTGACTTTATTTAAACTTGTGATCATCAACTGCAGGAGGGCCCTGGGCAGGGCCCAGTACCTCTGCTTCCTTTGTCTACCCTCTCAGTCTTCCAGATGCCCTATGCCCAGTGCTCCCTCTTATTTGAAACTCTCATCTATTGAGACACTGCGAAGAAAACAAAAAACTAAAAAGAGAGGTAATAGCATCTTGTCCACTTATCTCATCTTCTCTACTCTCCCAACCTCCACACTGTGAGATGGATGATGTATCTGTGCTCTTAATTATGGATACATTTTCTGTTTAGCCGATTCTCCATGTGTCTCACATTGCTTTTGTTTCAGGCCATCTTATTAAGGATGTTTTGTAGAGTGGACAGCTTTGGGGATAGGAACAGTATCTTCCTTTGGAACCAACATCAGGGAAGCTTACTGAGCACTGTAATGAAGGTAACGTCCCTCTCTGGAGCAAAGGACAGGCATGTTTGTGCATGCATGCTCAGTCACTTCAGTCATGACCTACTCTTTCAGACCTTATGGACTGTAGCCTGTCAGGGTCCTCTGTCCATGGGATCCTCCAGGAAGAAATACTGGAGTGAGTTGCCATGGCCTCCTCCAGGGGATCTTCTTGATCCAGGGATAGAACCTGGGTCTCCTGCATTGCAGGCAGATTCTTTACTGCTGACCCATCAAGAAAGCTCACAGGCATGTTTATTGTCCCAAATAAAAGATTCAGGTTCACTGAGTTCATATGCCTTACTTGCAGTGCATATGCATGCAATTTTTGTCCTGTATTCTATTAATATAGTATATTACATTAATTGATTTTCAGATGTTAAACTAACTGCATTCCTGAAATAAGTCCAACAGACTCATGGTGTGTGTGTGTGTAAAGTATATTTCAATGTTAATGTTGAACTCTTTTTGATATTATCAAAATAATTTGATATTTTCAGATGTTAAATTGTTTGGTAATTTGATATTTCCAGATGTTAAACTAACCTTGATTCCTGAAATAAACCCAACTTGGCCAGGGTGTATATATCCCCTTCATGGACCACTGGCCACAGGGTATATATCCCCTTCATGGACCACTGCCTTGTCGTGGTGAAGGGGCTTATGAATGAAGCTATGAGCCATGCTCTGCAGGGCCACCCAAGACGGATGGGTCATAGCAGAGAGTTCTGACAAAACGTGATCCACTGGAGGAGGGAATGGCAAACCACCCCAGTGTACTCACATGAGAACACAGTGAACTGTATGAGAGGTCAAAAAGACAAGACACTGAAAGACGAGTCCCCCAGGTCTGAAGGTGTCCAGTATGCTACTCGGGAAGAGCAGAGGAGAGTTCATGTAAGAATAAACACTGACATCATAGGAATCAGCACACGAAAATGGACGGGGACGGGTGAATTTAATAAAGAGGACCATTACATCTACTACTGCAGGCAAAAATCTCTTAGAAGAAACAGAGTAGCCCTCGTGACCAACAGTCTGAAATACAGGACTTGGGTACAACCTCAAAAAGTACAGAATGATCTTGGTTCATTTCCAAGGCAAGCCATTCAACATTACAATAATCCGAGTCTAGGACACTGCCACCGATGCTGAAGAAACTGAACTCGATCAATTCTAGGAAGACCTAGAAGACCTCCTAGAACTAACACCAAAATTGATGTTCTACTCATCATCTGGGATTGGAATGCAAAAGTAGGAAATCAAGATATCTCTGGAGTAACAGGCAAGTCTGGCCTTGGATAACAAAATGAAGCAGGGCAAAGGATAACTGAATTCTGCCAAGAGAATGCACTAGTCATAGCAAATACTATTTTTCAACAACACAAGAGACAATTTTACACATGGACATCACCAAATGGTCAATACCAAAGTCAAATCGATTACATTCTTTGTAGCTGAAGATGGAGAATTTGTATACACTCAGCAAAGACAAGACCTGGAGTTGACTGTGGCCCAGATCATCAGCTTCTTATAGCAAAATGCAGGCTTAAACTAGCCAGGTATGACTTCAGTCAAATCCTGTATGAATTCACAGTAGAGGTAATGAATAGATTCAAGGGACTAGATCTAGATAACAGTGTGCCTGAAGAACTATGGACAGATGCCTGTAATACTGTACAGGAGGTGGTGAACAAAACCATACCAAAGAAAAAGAAAAGCAAGAAGGCAAAGTGGCTATCCGAGGAGGTTTTACGAACAGCGGAAGAGCAAAGAGAAGCGAAAAGCAAGGGAGAGAGGGAGTCCAATTAAAGGCAGGGTTCAAAGAACAGCTAGAAGAAACAAGAAGGCCTTCTTCAATGAACAGTGTTTAATATTAGAAGAAAACAACAAAGGGGGGAAGACCGGAGATCTCTTCAGGAAAATTGGAAACGTCAAGGGAGCATTCTACCCAAAGATGGGCACAATAAAGGATAAATACGGTAGAGACCTAGTATATGCTGAAGAGATCAAGAAGAGATGGAAAGAATACAAGGAAGAACTGGATAAAAAAGATTGTAATGAACTGGATTACTCCAATGGTGTGGTTAGTCACCCAGAGCCAAATATTCTGGAGTGCGAAGTCACGTGGGCCTTAGAAAGCACTGTTGTTAATAAAGCTAGTGGATACGATGAAATCCCAGCAGGACTATTCAAATCCCTAAAGGATGATGCCATCAAGGTTTTGCATTCATTATGTCAGCAAATCTGGAAGACCCAGCAGTGGCCACAGGACTGGAAAAGGTCAATCCTCATCCCAATTCCCAAGAAGGGTAGTACCAAAGAATGTGCTAACCATCAGACAGTTGCACTCATCTCCCATGCTAGTAAGGTCATGCTTAAAATCTTGCATGCTAGGCTTCAGCATTATGCAAATCAAGAACTTGTCCAAGTTGGGTTCAGAAAAGTAAGAGGAACTAGACAGCAAATTGCCAGCATTCGCTAGATGATAGAGAAAGTTAAGGGAATCTCAGAAAGACATCTACTTCTGTTTCATTGACTACGCTAAAGCCTTTGAGTGAGATCATGACAAACTGTGGAAAGCTCTTAGAGAGATGGGAATACCAGAGCATCTTACCTATCTCCTGAGAAACCTGTATATGGGTCTAGAAGCAACAGTTAGAACCCTGTATGGAACAACTGATCGGTTCGAGATCAAGAAAGGGGTATGGCAGGGCTGTCTGCTGTCACCCTATTTGTTTAATCTAAATGCTGAGCACATCATGAGGAATGCCAGACAGGATGAGTTACAAGCTGGAATCAAGATAGGTAGGAGAAACATCAATAACCTCAGATATGTAGATGATACCACTCTAATGGCAAAAAGCAAAAAGGATCTGAAGAGGCTATTGATGAGGGTTGAGGAGGAGAGTGAAAGAGCCAGCTTAAGACTAAATATTAAAAAACGAAGGTCATGGCATCCAGCCCCATTACTACATGGCAAATAGAAGGGGGAAAGGTGGAAGCAGTGACAGATTTACTCTCCTTGGGCTCCAAAATCACTGCGAACGGTGACTGCAGCCATGACACCAGAAGATGATTGCTTCTTGGCAGGAAAGCAATGACAAACCTAGACAGTGTGTTGAAAAGCAGAGACATTACTCTGCTGACAAAGGTCTGTATAGTCAAGGCAATGGTCTTCCCAGTGGTCATGTATGGTTGTGAGAGCTGGACAGTAAAGAAGGTAGAACACCAAAGAATTGATGCCTTCGAACTGTAGTGCTGGAGAAGATTCCTAAAAGTCCCTTGGACAGCAAGGAGATCAAACCAGTCAATCTTAAGGGAGATCAACCCTGAATATTCACTGGAAGGACTGATGCTGAAGCAGAAGCTCAGTATTTTGGTCATCTGATGCAAACAGATGACTCATTGGAAAAGTCCCTGATGCTGGGAAATACCTGCTTCTGTTACGTGCATAGTGTTTCTATCCTTTATTGTGTCCATCTTTGCCTGAAATATTTCCTTGTATCTCTAATTTTCTTGAAGAGATCTCTAGTCTTTCCCATTATATTGTTTTTCTCTATTTCTTTGCACTGATGACTGAGGAAGGCTTTCTTATCTCTCTTTGAAGATATTCTTTGGAACTCTGCATTCAAGTAGGTATATCTTTCCTTTCCTCCTTTGCCTTTTGCTTCTCTTTTTTTCTCAGCTATTTGTAAGGCCTCCTCAGACAACCACTTTGCTTTTTTGCATTTATTTTTCTTGGGAATGGTCTTGATCACTGCCTCTTGTATAATATCGTGAACTGCTGTCCGTAGTTCATCAGGCACTCTGTCTATCAGATCTAATCCCTTGAATCTGTTTGTCTCTTCCACTGAATAATTATAAGGGATTTGATTAGGTCATACCTGAAAGGCCTTGTGGTTTTCCCTACTTTGTTAAACTTAAGTCTGAATTTGGCAATAAGAAGTTCATGATCTGAGCCACAGTCATCTCTTGGTCTTGTTTTTGCTGACTGTATAGAGCTTCTCCATCTTTGGCTGCAAAGAATATAATCAATCTGATTTCGGTATTGACCATCCGATGATGTCCATGTGTAGAGTCATCTCTTGTGTTGTTGGAAGAGGGTGTTTGCTATGACCAGTGTGTTCTCTTGGCAAAACTCTGTTGGCTTGTGCCCTGTTTCATTTTGTACTCCAAGGCCAAATTTGCCTGTTGCTCCTGGTATTTCTTAACTTCCTACTTTTGCATTCCAGTCCCCTACGATGAAAAGGACATCTTTTTTGAGTGTTAGTTCTAGAAGGTCTTGTAGGTCTTCATAGAACTGTTGAACTTCAGCTTCTTCAGCACTACTGGTTGGGGTGTAGACTTGGATTGCTGTAATATTGAATGGTTTGCCTTGGAAACAAACAGATCATTCTGTCATTTTTGAGATTGCACCCAAGTACTACATTTCGGACTCTTTTGTTGACTATGAGGGCTACTCTGTTTCTTCTAAGGAATTCTTGCCCACGCTAGTAGATATAATGGTCATCTGAATTAAATTCACCCATTCCTGTCCATTTTTGTTCACTGATTCCTAAAACATCAATGTTCACTCTTGCCATCTCCTGTTTGACCACATTCAATTTGCCTTGATTCATGGACCTAACATTCTGGGTTCATATGCAGTATTGTTCTTTACAGGATCAGACTTTACTTCCATCACCAGTCACATCCACAACTGGGCAATGTTTCTGCTTTGGCTTAGCCTCTTCTTTCCTTCTGGAGCTTTCTCCGCTCTTCTGTGGTAGCATATTGGGCATCTACTGGCCTAAGGAGTTTATCTTTCAGTGTTGTATCTTTTTGCCTTTTCATATTGTTTGTGGGGTTCTCAACACAAGAATACTGAAGTGGTTTGCCATTCCCTTCTCCAGTGGGCCACATTTTGTCAGAACTCTCCACCATGACCTGTCCGTCTTGGGCGGTTCATGGTCCACAGGGTTGCTAAAAGTTGGACACAACTGGGTGAATGAACAACATATATATATATACCGTGCTTAGTTGCTCAGTCATGTCTGACTGTTTGGGACCCTTTGGACTGTAGCCCACCAGGCTTCCCTGTCCATGGGATTTTCTAGGCAAGAATACTGGAGTGGGTTGCCATTTCCTCCTCCAGGCGATCTTCCTGACTCAGGGATCGAACCTGCATCTCCTGTGTCTCCTGAATTTCAGGTGGATTCTTTACCCACTGAGCCATCAGGGAAACTATATATAAAATTATATATTATATATACTTTTTATGTATTATACATACATATATATTTTAATGTTGAACTTGATATTTTGCTAAGAATTTTTAAATATTTGTCCATGAAGAACTGTTCTGTAGCTTTTTTTTTTTTCTTCTTGTGAGGTCTTTGGCTATGGTATTGGGGGTAACACTGGCCTCATAAATTGGAAAGTGTTCTCTTTTTTGTCTTCTGAAAGAGTTTATTAAAGGCTAGTACTATTCCTTCTTTAAACATTTGATAGAATTCATCTGTAAAGCCATCTGGGGGAGATTCTGTTTGTGAGATTTTAAATCACTAATTCAATATATTATTTTTGTTCAGTTGCTTAGTCTTGTCTGATTCTGTGACCCCAAGGACTGCAGCATGCCAGTCCTCTTTATCCTTCACTATCTCTTAAAGCTCGCTTAAACCCAAATCCCCTGAGTTGGTGATGCCATCCAAGCATCTCATCCTCTGTTGCCCGCTTCTCTTCCTGCCTCAATCTTTCCTAGCACAGGGTCTTTTCCAGTGAGTCGGCTCTTCCCATCAGGTGGGCAAAGTATTGGAGCTTCAGCATCAGCCCTTCCAAAGAACAGTCAGGTCTGATTTCCTTTAGGATTGACTGGTTTGATCTCCTTGCCATCCAAGGGACTTCAAAAGTCTTCTCCAGCACCACATTCAAAAGCAATTAAAATTCTTTACTTGTAGGTTTAATCAAATATTCTATTTCTTCTTGAGTTGGTTTTGTGTACTTCTAGAAATTTGTTCACTTAATCCAAGTTTTTTAATTTGTTGGCATCGAGTTGTCAATAGTATTCCCTTGTTTAATTGCTCAGTCATGTCTGACTCTTCTGTGACCCCCATGGACTATAGCTCTCCAGACTCCTCTGTCCATGGGATTTCCCAGGCAAGAATACAAGAATGAGTTGCCATTTTCTTCTCCAGATATTCCCTTAGAATACTTTTAATTTCTGTAGGGTTGGTAGCAATACCCTTTATTTCTGATGTTGATAATTAGTGCCTTTTCTCTTGTTTCTTTAGTCAGTCTAGTTAAGTATTTGCCAATTTTGTTGATCTTTTCTAAGAACCAAATTAAAATTTTTTGTCTATTGTTTTTCTTTTATAACACTTATCATTTCACTCCTTCTTGCTTTGGGTTTCTTTTGCTCATTGTTTTCTAGTTTTTTTAGGGGGAAGCTTAGATTTTTGATTTTAGACCTTTTTTCTTTTCTGATATAAGAAACTAAAGCTATATACTTCACTCTAAGGACTGTTATAGATCCATCCCATAACTTTTGATATGTTGTGTTTTTGTTTTCATTCAGTCCAACTTTTTCAATTTCCCTTACAATTTCTTCTTTAATTCATTGGTTATCTAGCAGGGTGTTGCTTCCAAATTTGTGGTATTTTTCCAGATTTATTTGTTATGGATCTCTAATTTCATTGTGATCAAAGGCTGTACTTTGTATAAATTCAATATTCTTTACTTTATTGGAACTTATTTTGGACTCCAGTATATGGTCTATCCTAGAAAGTGTTCCACATGCACTTGAAAAAAAATGTGTATGTTGCAATTATTGAGTGGAGTGTTCTATAAATACTAGTTAATGCAAGTTGATTGATAGTGTTGTTAAAAGTCTTCTAAAGGTGTACTATCAATTATTTAAAGTAAGTTGCTGAAATTTCTGTTATCGATTGTCTATTTCTTCTTTCATTTCTGCTGGGTTTTGTTTCATACATTTTGGGAGTTGGTTCTTAGATGTATATATAATTGTTACATTCTCTAGATATTTCAATCTTTTATCAAAATGTCTTCAGTTAGACCATATTGTTTATCCATTCTATAAATAATAGCTTACATAGCTAAACTCAACCTCCCACTCCAACCATCCTCCAAAACCCTCCTCCTAGCAACCATAAGTCTGTTTTCCATGTCTACGAGTCTGTTTTTGTTTTGTAAATAGGTTCATGTGTGTTATACATTAGTTTCCACATATAAGTGATATCACATGGTATTTGTCTCTTTCTGACTTATTTCACTTGGTATGATAATCTCTAGGTCTATCCATGTTACTGCAGATGGTATTACTTATTCTTTTTTATGGCTGAGTAGTACTCCATTGTGTATATGTACCACATCTTCTTTATCCATTCATCTGTCGATGGACATTTAGATTGCTTCCATGTCTTGGCTATTGTGAATAGTGCTTCTATGAACATAGGGGTGCATGTATCTTTTTGAATTACTTTTTTGTCTGGATATACACCCAGGAGTGGGATTGCTGATCATACCATAATTCTATCTTCAGTGTTCTAAGGAACCTCCTTACTGCTTTTTGTAGTGGTTGTACCCACTTACATTCTCTTGTGTCTCTTTTTTACACATTGTATCTTTTCCATCCTTTACTTTATATCTACTTATATCTTTGAATTTCAGTGTGTCTCTTGCTGACCTGTGACACAGAGTCAGATCTTACTATTTTATTCAGCCTGATAAAATCTGCCTTTTCAGTAGCATGTTCAGTCCAATCACATTTAATGTGCTTATTGATACAGTCACACTTTCTTTTGCCATTTTCTACATCTCATGCCTTTTTTATTCCAATGAAGTAATGAAATCATGAAGCGCCAATACATCTGTAAACTACTCAAACAATTCTCACCAAATAAAATATGCACAATACAGAAAAACAGAAGAAAGGATTCATATTTCTTTCACTCAAAACTTTATTTAATGTTGCAGTGTATTTTCTTGTATGGTCTTCCCTGGTGGCTCAGTGGTAAAGAAACCCCCTGACAATGCAGGAGATGCAGGCTTGATCCCTGGGTCAGGAAGATCCCCTGGAGAAGAAATGGCAACACACTCTAGTATTCTTGCCTGGGAAATCCAATGGACAGAGAGCCTGGTGAACTACAGTTCATGGGGTCACAAAAAGTCAGATATGACTAAGTGACTAAGCAACAAATATTTTCTTTGAAAGTTAAAACAAATTTTTTGGGGGGGTTCAGACATTTGCTTGCTTGGTTTTTAAGAATTTATATCAAACTCTGTATACAACTGTATATTTTTACCTCAGGCAGTCTGTTATATGCATTTTCCATGTATTTCAACCACAGTGGAGCAATTACCAGCAGACAGATAATTAAAGCAGTTAAGCAGAGACCCCCTCAGAAGAGCTTTTGACTCAGTGAAATGGTTCCAAGGGCCCTGTTGTTGAAATAATTGCTCTTGTCAAAGAACTGGACAGGTCCAGGGTTGGTTTGGAAGACAAGATGACTGAGCAGCATTTGGTCATCACCAGTCTTGGTTATACTTGGTTCTCAGTTTCTTTGTAAAACATAACAAACAAAAGGCATTTTTTCCTGTATGTTGGTAAAGTCTACATGTAAAATGGCTGTATTTAGTGTCTTGGAGAAGTAGCATGAACTATTTTTTTCCTGTAGATTATGGTATCTCACATGGTATGAAGCTTATTGATTTAATGATAGTTTAATGTTTTGTCTGCTTGTCTATTAGTTTTTAAATGGTACATCTGCCAATTTCTCTATAGAGTCCCATTAACTTTTGCTTTATGTGGTTAAGTGCACACAAGTTTATGAATATATCATGGGGGACAGTTCCTTTTATGATTCCTACAAATCATCTCTTTATCTCAATTAATCCTTCTTGCTTAAATTACATCTGGTATTAATGTTATTAGAGGAACAATTTTTTGGTTAGTATTTTCTTGGTATATAGTTTTCTTTAATTGCCTTTCCTCAAACTTCTTCTATGTTCTAACCATTATCTTGCAAACAGCATATAGTTGGGTTTCTTTATGACCTGGGTTTGATCCCTGGATCGGGAAGATCCTCTGGAGAAGGGAATGGCAATCCTCTTCAGTATTCCTGTCTGGAAAATACCATGGACCGAGAAGCCTGGTGAGTTATAGTCCATGGGCTCGCAAAGAGTTGGACACAACTGAGTGACTTTTTCTTTTTGATGTTGTTACTTTTTAAAAGACAGGCCTAAACCATATATATTTTTTGTGATTAATAATATCACCAACTCAATGGACATGAGTTTGGGTGAACTCCGGGAGTTGGTGATGGACAGGGAGGACTGGCATGCTGCAATTCATGGGGTTGCAAAGAGTCAGACATGACTGAGCGACTGAACTGAACTGAATATACTTGGACTTCTTTCTACAATCTAATTGGAGTTTCCTATTTATCATAACTTTAGTTTGCTTTTTTTTTCTTTTTTGTCTGCTAACCTGGACTTTTCTCTAGGTCATTTTATTTTTCTCTGTCTATAGGTTTAGAAGGTATACATTCTATTTCTCTTATTTTGGTGAATCTCCTTCTAGGTTTAGTAAGTATATCACTAGTGGATCCTGTCATATTCAAGGCTGCCATAACCTTTTAAAAAACCTTTTATATTTGGGATGATTCCCTGGTTATAGATACCTATTCCCTAGTATAAAATTGAGAACTCAAATTCCCTGCCTGCCTTGCAGCTAGGATGCAGGCCAATACCACTGGCCCTGCTAACCAGAAGCACAAGTGGAAATGTGAGGATGTAAGGATATAAGGTCTGCATGTGGCTCCCACTGTCCTTGTGTAGGAAGAGGCCAACATCCAGTTTGTGGAGGTGGCCGTGACTGTAAGACTAAGTTTCTGACACATAACTGGCATTGATGCTGATGGCGGGAGCAGATAAAGAGAGGTTGAGCTCCTAGCATTTGGTGCTTGTTGGGAACAGCAGCACTGTCTTTATCACACCAGCTCTATCACATGGTTTAGAGCACTTTTTCTAGAAGCTCAGCCCAAGCTTGTTTTTTTTCAGCTCTCCCAGTGAGTGAAACAAAAAAATTTTACTAATGTAGTAGCTTGTCAAAGTCTAAAATTTAAAACTACCTCACTCCTTCTGAATTAAAAAAAAGTCATGTTTAACTCAGAAGTCCTTTCTGCCATCATCTATCACATTTTGGCTTCCCTAGTGGTTCAGTTGGGAAAGAATCTGCTTGCAACACAGGAGACCCAGGTTCGATCCCTGGGTTAGGAAGATCTCCTGGAGAAGGGAATGGCAACCCACTCTAGTATTCTTGCTTGGAGAATTCCATGGACAAAGGAGCTAGGCTGGTTATAGTACATGGGATCACAAAGAGTCAGACAGTCACACAGTGCGACTTTTTTCATCTCATTTTGAAGGGCTAATAACTTAATTTCACAGGGTTTTAACATTCCCAAATACTAGTCTTTTTTAAAAAATACTGCTGATTTAGATTAACCAAGATATTCACTGATTTGTTTGTTTATTCTTCCTTCTCCCACTCACTTACTTATTCCTTTTGGGTTCAGCTTTTTTCATGTTGGAGTGTATTCTTTTGTATTTTTTTCAATGACCATCTGTAAGTCCTAAATTTTAAAAATGTGTTTATTCTGTTCTTCCTCTTGAGAAAAATGGTTTAGCTAGGAATAGAGTTCTAGCTTCTCAGTTATGGACTCCCAATACACTGAAGATGTTTTGAATGTCTTCTGTAGCCAATTGTTGCCAATAAATTTACTAATAGGATGGCTGTAATTCCCTTTAAATAAATTCACTTTTCTCAGTGGTATCTTTGAACATTTCTTACTTGGTAAGAAAGACCAAGTCTTTGGTATTCTCTAATTTCACTATTATGTATGGGTCTCAATTTTAAAAAAATTATGCCACTTGAGCCTAAGCATCTCCCTTTGATCTGATAACTCATTTCTCATTAAGTCTGACAAATTCTCACATATTATTGCTATGGAGACTGCTTCTCCTTCATACTTTTATTTCCTCATCTCCAGAAACTCTTTCATATGTATATGAGGTCTTCCAATTCTATGCTCTAGGTCCCTGAACATACCTTTGCTGCTTTGGCAGTTTCTTTTATGCATTTTCCATATATTTCAGGTTCATCATAAAAATCATTTTATAATATAAGAATTATCTGCTCAAAAGTTATCAGTAGTTGTCTATCTCCTACATCATAAACTAGGAAGCTTTTGGCTTTCCAGGTCCTTGTATATTCAGGTCCTACTAAGGGCACACCTATCTTTGGACCCCAGTTTCCTAACCCTAAAAGGTTACTGAAAAATTTAAAGGACATAACCCATGTAAAGTGCTGGTAAATACCCACCACACTGTAGCACAACAAGTAAACTTGGGTGTGGTTGCTTAGCTCACAGTCATTACCCAGGTGATCACATCTACATGATATCTTTCCTTCCATCATTTTAGACATGAATTCTGGATGTGGTCCACTGGAGAAGAGAATGGCAAACCACTTCAGTATTCTTGCCTTGAGAATCCCATAAACAATATGAAAACTCAAAAAGATATGACATGGAAAGATAAAATCCTTAAGCCGGTAGGTGCCCAATGTGCTACTGCAGAAGAGCGGAGAAAGCTCCAGAAGGAATGAAGAGGCTAAGCCAAAGCAGAAACAACACCCAGTTGTGGAGGTGACTGGTAATGGAAGTAAAGTCCAAAGCTGTACAGAACAATACTGCATATGAACCCAGAATGTTAGGTCCATGAATCAAGGCAAATTGGAAGTGGCCAAATAGGTGACCAAGAGTGAACATTGACATATTAGGAATCAGTGAACAAAAATGGACAGGAATGGGTGAATTTAATTCAGATGACCATTATATCTACTACTGTGGGAAAGAAACCATTAGAAGAAATGGAGTAGCCCTCACAGTCAACAAAAGAGTCTGAAATGCAGTACTTGGGTGCAATCTAAAAAATGACAGAATGATCTGTTTGTTTCTAAGGGGCAAACCATTCCATATTACAGCAATCCAAGTCTACGCCCCGACCAGTAATGCTGAAGAAGCTGAAGTTCAACAGTTCTATGAAGACCTACAAGATCTTCTAGAACTAACACTCAAAAAAGATATCCTTTTCATCGTAGGGGACTGGAATGCAAAAGTAGGAAGTCAAGAGATACCTGGAGTAACAGGCAAGTTTGGCCTTGGAGTACAAAATGAAGCAGAGCACAGGCTAACAAGAGTTTTGCCAAGAGAACACACTGGTCATAGCAAACACCCTCTTCACAGAACAAAAGAGACAACTCTACACATGGACATCACCGGATGGTCAATACCGAAATCAGATTGATTATATTCTTTGCAGCCAAAGATGGAGAAGCTCTATACAATCAACAAAAACAAGACTAGGAGCTGACTATGGCACAGATCATGAACTCCTTATTGCCAAATTCAGACTTAAATTTAAGAAAGTAGGGAAAACCACAAGGCCTTTCAGGTATGACCTATCAAATCCCTTATGATTATTCAGTGGAAGAGACAAACAGATTCAAGGGATTAGATCTGATAGAGTACCTGAAGAACTATGGGCAGAGGTTTGTAGCATTGTAAAAGAGGCAGTGATCAAGAGCATCACCAAGAAAAAGAAATGCAAAAAGGCAAAATGGCTGTCCGAGGAGGCCTCACAAATAGCTGAGAAAAGAAAAGAAGCTAAAGGCAAAGGAGAAAAGGTTAAGATATACCCATCTGAATGCAGAGTTCCAAAGAATAGCAAGGAGAGATAAGAAAGACTTCCTCAGTATAAGAAAGAGGAATAAAAAAAAAAAAAAGAAAGAAAGAGGAATAGAGGAAAGTATAGAGGAAAACAATAGAATAGGAAAGACTAGAGATCTCTTCAAGAAAATTAGAGGTACAAGGAAATATTTCATGCAAAGATGGGCACAATAAAGGACAGAAATGGTATGGACCTAACAGAAGCAGAAGATACTAAGAAAAGGTGGCAAGAATACACAAAAGAACTATACAAACAAGATCTTAATGAGCCAGATAACCATGATGGTGTGATCACTCACCTAGAGCCAGACATCCTGGAATGTGAAGTCAAGGGGGCCTTAGGAAGCATCACTATGAACAAAGCTAGTAGAGGTGATGGAATTCCAGTTGAGCTATTTCAAATCCTAAAAGATGATGTTGTGAAAGTGCTGCACTCAATATGCCAGCAAATTTGGAAAACTCAGCAGTGGCTACAGGACTGGAAAAGGTCAGTTTTCATTCCAATCCCAAAGAAAGGCAATGCCAAAGAATGCTCAAACTACGGCACAATTGCACTCATCTCACATGCTAGCAAAGTAATGCTCAAAATTCTCCAAGCCAGGCTTCAACAGTACGTGAACTGTGAGCTTCCAGATGTTCAAGCTGGATTTAGAAAAAGCAGAGGAACCAGAGATCAAATTGCCAACATCCACTGGATCATCGATAAAGCAAGAGAGTTCCAGAAAGACAACTACCTCTACTTTATTGACTACGCCAAAGCCTTTCACTGTATGGATCACAACAAACTGTGGGAAATCCTTAAAGAGATGGGAATACCAGACTATCTTACATGCCTCCTGCAAAATCTGTATGCAGGTCAAGAAGCAACAGTTAGACTTGGACATGAACAATGGACTGGTTCCACATTGGGAAAGGGGTCCATCAAGGCTGTACATTGTTACATTGCTTATTTAACTTATATGCAGGGTACATCATGCGAAATGCCAGGCTGGATGAAACACAAACTGGAATCAAGATTTCCTGGAGAAATATCAATAACCTCACATATGCAGATGATACCACAGAAAGCGAAGAGGAACTAAAGAGCCTCTAAATGAAAGTGAAAGAGGAGAGTGAAAAAGCTGGCTTAAAACTCAACATTCAAAAACCTAAAATCATGGCATCTGGTCCCATCACTTCATGGCAAATAGATGGGGAAACACTGGAAACAGTGACAGAGTTGATTTTCTTGGGCTCCAAACCATGACTGCAGCCATGAAATTAGGAGACACTTGCTTCTTGGAAGAAAAGCTATGACAAATCTAGACAGCATATTCAAGAACACAGAAGTTACTTTGCCAACAAAGGTCCATACAGTCAAAGCTATGGTTTTTCTAGTAGTCATGTATGGATGTGAAAGTTGGACCATAAACAAGGCTGAGCACCAAAGAAATGATGCTTTGAACTGTGGTGTTGGAAAAAACTCTTGAGAGTCCCTTGGACTGCAAGGAGATCCAACCAGTTAATCCTAAAGGAAATCAGTCCTGAATATTCATTGGAAGGATTGATGCTGAAGCTGAAGCTCCAATACTTTGGCCACCTGACAGGAAGAACCAATTCACTGGAAAAGATCCTTACGCTGGGAAAGATTGAAGGCAAGAGGAGAAGGGGATGACAGAGGATGAGATGGTTGGGTGGCATTACTGACTCAATGAACATGAATTTGAGCAAACTCTGGGAGACAGTGAAGGACAGGGAAGCCTGGTGTGCTGCAGTCCATGGGGTTGCAAAGAGTTGGTCACAACTCAGCAACTGAACAACAACTGTACCAAAGCTATCATTAATTCTCAGATCCTGCTTGTTGTAGTAACTGGTTGAAGCATGGGCACAGGAGTCTTGCCTAACTTATTAGTTATTTCTTGATACTTTTAAAATTTGAGGTTTCCTTTATGACTGCAGAGTACTTAAGATGTGAGTTCAGAGCCTGGGTGCAGTAAAGAAGGATGAAAGTGACAGAAAAGGATGGGGTGACAAGAGTTGGAGAGAGGTTACTGATACCATTCTAGCTCTTGGCCTCATCAGCTTTGATTACAGAAGACTTTTCAATACTATAGATTTAATATTCAAATATTTTATATATATATAAGCTGGAATAACCTTATAATAAAGATATAAAAATTACTGTCAGAATTTGAATATAACCCTTATTTAATCCTATTGCTAAATTACATAGATTTCTTATTCCTATTTTTCAGAATGACTGTTATCCTCTGTCCTGATAATGGAAATGTAGTTGCTACAATAATAACATTAAATTTGAACGGTTCTGCAGAGTTCCTACAGCCTTTCATATCATTATCTTATTTGGTTGTATGAGAGGTGTAGGCCAGATAATGTTATGCTTAGTTTTTACAAATGGTGAAATTAAGACACAAATTAAATTGTGGTTAGGGTGGAGGAGGGTTTGATCTGACTTGGATATTAACCATTATCTATCAGGAGAGTTTGGAGCATTCTATTTGCAAGGTTGTTGGGGATGGTAACTTATAAAATACTTTCATTAACTATAATTAATTAGAAAACTTCAGAAGAGCCCTGAAAAGTTTCACTAGCTCAAGCCTAAAATCTGTTAAAATGCATCTTTGGCCCATGATTTTTGTTCACATTCTCAAAGGCATTTGTTTTCCCAAAAGTGAATCTTTGCCTTGTTCCTAATCAAGTTCCTGTTGTGCTTTTCAATTCTAGAACTTAAACTTAGAAGAGAGATCATTGGGAGTGGGTTGCCGGGATAGGGTGATGTATTAATGTCATGGCATCACCGACTAGATGGACATGAGTTTGAGTGAACTCCGGGAGTTGGTGATGGACAGGGAGGCCTGGCGTGCTGCGATTCATGGGGTCGCAAAGAGTCAGACACGACTGAGTGACTGAACTGAACTGAACTGAGACATCCAGAGGGCTTAAAAGGCTTGTGTATGAATAAGAGTAAATTCTTACATTCTTGGACTAAGAACTCTGTAGTGAACACAACACATGGGTAACTGTTTATAAAGGCAACTTGTGATCAAAAATACTCCGGTAATATTACCACAACATCTCTGTTTTGGAGAACTCAAGTGTTTCCACAATGTTAACTCCTTCACCTTCTCTGAACTGAAAGGAGAGACTGGGTGGCAAACAGTATCCCTATTTAATGTGCAGGAGTTGATGAAGGGGCGAGAGGTACTGAGGATGCAAAGCAAGAGCTGTTTGGTTTCATCACGAGTGTTACCTCGCAGTTGCGCAAATCCCTCCATTTTAAGTAGGAAATATGATGCGAAATGTCATTATATAAGAAACTGTTTGTATAGAATCGAAGCTTTGGTATGTCAAAGAATAGTGGAAGGATCAGGCTATCAATCAGCGGTGCTTTTCGTTTTGCACTCTGATACTTTCCTTTTATTATGGGGCTAAAAGAAGCTTTTTGTAATAAGCATAGGACTACAAGACACTGACATTCTTGGCATAGGTTCCCTTTTCTCCTGCTTGCCATTAGACCCAAATCGATCCTCTAAATAAGTCTGTCCCAAGAGACACAATTGATGCAGGGAACAGAGAACTTTCTAAAACCAAGCCTGACGTCACACATTTGTGTTCTAACCATCTGTACCTTTCATTAACCGAGGGCTGGAGTCGCCCGGGCGGACAGACACAGGCGCACAGCAGTCTTCTCCCACACAAGCCTGGAATGGCAACAGAGCGCGGCTGCCTAAGAAAGAAAAGCCGTTTCAGAGCTGTGGGGTGGCGTGGGGGCGTGTGTAGCAGGGTGAGGGAGTCATTCCTCTCCTCCTCCATCCAAGGATGCATCCAGCACATCTTTTTTTTTTTTTAATTGATTTCTCTCGAGTGGGAGGCAAAACCCCTCAGATGAGAAAGAAGAAAGAGGGCGGGAAAAAAAAAAAAATGCAAGCCAGGCAGGAGGCTTTGCGGGGAGAGAACCATCATCGCTTTGCTTCGGATTGGAACTATGGGGTAGAGAGAAAGACTCGGGCGTCCACAGCCCGTTCGGCTGCAGAGATACTGCCGTTCCGCCCGGAAGGCCGGCGTCGTCTTCCCCTCCCCCGCCCACGGGTGCTGCGCCCCCCGGAGGAGGGCAGCCATCCCCGGACGCCCCCCTTTTCTAACCTCCTCAGGTGCGGAGGGCCGAGGGTCGGAGAGAAGAGAGCTCCTTCTCCTTCGACGTGTCAGACTCGGCCAGTTGGCTCGGCTCCTTCCCTCCGGCCTCTGCCCTCCTGCGCGGCCCCCCGAGGGGGGACAGCCGCCTCCCAGGGACCACGTCTCGGCCCGCTCCCTCGGGTTTTGTGCACCCTGAGGAAGTTCAGACCTGAGAGTCGGCTTGGCCCCCATGCCCTCGCCGCTCCCGGGAAGGTGGCAGCACCCGAGGGCCCCTCCACCCCTCACGCCCTTTCCAGCCCCCCACCCGGTCCCCGCAGCCTCCTCAGGCTTTGTGAGGGGGCGGGCGTCTGCCCTGCTCCCCTCACGCGCGAGCCCCGGGGCAGTCACTGAGGGAGACCGGACCCGCACCCCAGGCCGGGCTCCGCCCCCCGCGCCCCGGGCACGCGCCCCGGGCACCTGGCCGCCCCTCCCCCGGCTCCGCGCGGCTCTCTCTCACACCCGCCCCCCGCCCGGAGCTCGCGGCTCCGCGCCCACCCTCGCCGCTTCCTGCCCGGCCCCGCCCCGTCCGGGAGGCGGGGCCCCGGGCGAGCGCGGCGGCGTGGCCAATGGGCGCCCGGCTTACTCTGGCCTCTCCCCCGCGCGGCCGCCAATCGCGGCGGGCGGTGGTGGTAATATTGTGGAGTGGAGTTTGGATGCCGCGGCGGCCGCGGACTGGAGCGGCGGGGCCGCGGGGGCCGCTCGGCTGTGTTGGGAAAAGGGGGCGTGAGGCGGCGGCGGCTGAGGAGGCGGCGGACGGGGGAGAGGAAGAAAAGAAGCAACAGGGCGGGGAGTCCTCGCGGAGGAGGCGGGACCCTCCGGTTCCTCACCTTTCGGCGGCGGCGGCGGCGGCGGCTGGAGGCGGGGAGGCGGCGCCGCCCCCCTGCCCGCGGACTCCTCAGCGCACGGCCGCCGACCTGCCGGCTCTGGGCGCTGGAGAGGCTCCTGAGGCGGCAGCGCCGGCCGGGCGGCGGCGACCGCCATGGCGTTCCTCAAACTCCGCGACCAGGTAGGCGAGGGGCGGCGGGCTCCGGGCGTGTGAGGGAAAGGCTGCGGGGCGGGGGCGCCGGCGGGGCGGGCCGCGGGGCGCCCGCTGGGCTGGGCGGCGCGAGGCCGGCGGGGCGCCCCGGGGGTCGCGGGGGCCCGCCTGTCAGAGCCGCCCGGCCCGGGGGAGCCCACGTGCCGCCGCCTCCGGCCGCTGCCGCCGCCAAGGGGCGGGTCCGCGCTCGCGCCGGGCGCCCGCGTCCGGGTACGCGCCTTCGCTTCTCCAGGTGAGTGAGGCCTGGGCCTAACAGGTGGCTTCCCGCCGCCCGGGCCGGGCGCCGCCCGCGGCCGGGACCGCGGGTCACGACCTTGTTCGCCTGTTGGCGTCGCCGGGTAAGTTGGAGGCCGCCTCTCCGGATCAAAGAAGGTTGGTTTTTTTCCTTTTTTTTTTTTTTTTTCCGCTCAAGGACTAAGTTATTCACCGTGCAAGTTCTCAGACTCGTTTTCTTCTGACGTTTTGTGCACCATTTTGGTTACTTTTCTTGACTCAGGAAGAGCGGGTTCACGAACACCTGAAGTGCGGTTAAGAGTCGTGACACTTTTTGATGGAGGAGATACTTTTGTGTCTAGGGACGAAATCGCCACGATATCAGAATGATTTGTCTACCTTAAAACGTTGAATGATGGGTAGTAAGACTCTAGGCAATGCAAACATTTGAAATCTCCTCTGAAGGAAAAGGGAAATGAATGTGTGAAATACACCGAATCTTAGTAGGCTTATTCGTGCTGAGAATTTGTTTTTTTTGCCATTTGTTTTTCTGAACAGAAGGTATTGAGCAGATTTAAAGGGAAGGTAGTTGGATGCATTGGGAAACTGTTTCAGAAGTGAAATCCCCTTTTGAAAAACGGTGGGGAAAAACTTTAAGATGTATTTTTCAGTATTGTCTCTTAGCAAATATCGTACCTTAAAATTTGAATCTTTAAGTAGTGTCATGTCATTCGTGACTTTTCTGTGGAGGCCGATGGTTGAACTTGTGTATGTATCATTTGATATCAGGAAGGTTTTAGTTGGTGTTAAGGTCATCAGGACTTGATACTTTGAAAAACTCTAGCGTTTAATCAAGTTTATACATTGTATTTCAAATCGTTAGTTGGTATTAAGGTCATCAGGACTTGATACTTTGAAAAACTCTAGCATTTAACCAAGTTTATACATTGTATTTCAAATCGTTGAACCGCATTGTCCAATATGATAGCCAGTAGCCACATGTGGCAACTTAAATTTAGATTAACTTTAATTTTAAGTAAAATAAATCCAGTTCTTCATTCCTGCTAACCACATTTCAAGTGTCCCATACTCTGTGCGCACATTTCAAGTGTCCCATACTCTGTGTGGCTCTTGACTGTGGTATTGCACAGCACAAATGTGGAGCACCTATATCAAAAAGTTCTATGGGGCAGCACTATTAAAGAATAACAGGTAGAGCATAAACCAATTCCTGCTAATTACTGTGCAGTTAATTCATGTTATGCTTTTAATGGTGTGAAACTCTGATCTGGATACTCCACTCATCTTTACTGATCCAATGGCGCCTTGTTTCCATAACTTATAGTTGAGGTAACAGTTTTTGTTTTAGTCCTATACTTTTGAAGAAAGTTATTTGGATCATTGTGTGCATTAGAAATTTGGTGAACTTTTAGTAAAGAGAGCATCTCATTTTACAGAAACAGGGTTGTATTTTCACATAAAACCCAGTTGCACCTTTGTATTTGTGTATTTAGGAATTGCAGTTATGAAGCAACTGTGATGCTACTCCAGTTTTAGATAATGTCCATGGTAAGGATGATAAAGATTTTTCATTTGAATAGACACTGATGCTGGGAAAGATTGAAGGCGGGAGGAGAAGGGGACGACAGAGGATGAGATGGTTGGATGGCATCACCGACTCAATGGACATGAGTTTGAGTAAGCTCCGGGAGTTGGGGATGGACGAGGAGGCCTGGCGTGCTGCAGTCCATGGGGTTCAAAGAGTCGGACACGACTGAGTGACTGAACTGAACTAAGGATGATATGTAAAATGTCACCTGTAAACTTGAAGATATTTGGGCAAGTTAATGAAGTGGCATGGCTCAGATGGGGGAAAGAGCATTAGGGTTTACCTCTAAACTACTAGTAGTTGGCTCATTTGGTCTGTCATTTGGAAGACTGCTAAAAGTGAGTTTGTTTTTGCCTGGTTTAAAGGGAATAGCCACTTTTAGAAGTCATCTTGTATGTTGATATTTTATTAGCTATTGAAAGTAATGGTAAAAATGAAATGGAATGCAAATGTATTTTTAAAAAATAATTTTATTTATTTTTGGCTGTGCTGGGTGTCTTGATTGTCTCACAGGCTTTAAGTGAGCGGGTGCGTGTTTAATCCTGTCCAACTCTTTGCAACCCCCATGACTGTAGCCCACCAGGTTCCTCTGTCCATGGAATTTTTCAGGCAGGAATACCTGAGTGAGTTGCCATTTCCTTCTCTGGAGGATCTTTCCCACCCAGGAGTCGAACCTCATCTCTTGAGTCCCCCACAATGGCTTGCAAATTCTTGACCACTGAGCCCTGATAGAGAGTACACAGGCTTTTCATTGCAGTGGTTTCTCTTGCTGTGGAGCACAGACTCTAGGGCCCGCAGGCTTCAGTAACTGCAGCTCCCAAACTCTAGAGTGCAGGCTCAATAATTGTGGCCCACGGGCCTAATGATCCTAGGCATTTTGGATCTTCCCGGATCAGAGATTGAACCCCTGTCTCCTGCATTGGCAGGTGAATTCTTTACAACTGAGCCCCCAGGGAAGCCTGCAAATACCATTTTAACCCTTTCCATCTATGAACAGGCCATTCAGCTATATGAATTATTTTACTTGGAGGAAAGGAGGAGATCCATTTAAGTACATAGAATTGTAAAGCTGGAAGGTGCTTGGCAGCATTTTACTCAGTCCTCATTTTCACTTGAGCTTTTCTCTGTTATTTCCATATTTATTTTGCTTTTTTCCATTGTTAATACAGTCTGTTACATAGAAACTAAACATAGGTAGGGGTTGTTTTTCTTTGTGCACATAAATGTCAGGGGGGTTATAGTTGGTTTAAACATAGAATCAGTGAGTAAACACAGTAGTTTGCTTTCCTATCCAATCAGTGAATGAGACAGCTCTCCCTCATTTGTGCCAACCCCAATATGGGGGTAAGAAGTTATTACTGTACTATTTTTTATTAGTAGGTGAAAATAACTGTAAATGAAATAAAAGGAATGTCTGCTGTTTGTAGGAGTGGAAACATGAATTTTTCCCTCGATTTTTTTCCCCATTTTGATGTGTTTATACAGCATGAATCTGTAACAGTTACAGGGTTTTATTCAACAGGTGTCACTGTCAAGTTTTTTTCTCCTTGCATGGTTGCATTTAAATTTTATTTATTTTCCAACTTTTCAGTTCAGTTCAGTTGCTCAGTCGCGTCCACCTCTTTGCAACCCGATGAACCGCAGCACGCGAAGCCTCCCTATCCATCACCAGCTGACGGAATCAAACCAAACCCACGTCCATTGAGTCGGTGATGCCATCCAGCCATCTCATCCTCTGTCATCCCCTTCTCCTCCTGCCTTCAATCCCTCCCAGCATCAGGGTCTTTTGAAATGAATTGGCTCTTTGCATCAGGTGGCCGAAGTATCGAAGCTTCAGCATCAGTCCTTCCAATGAACACCCAGGACTGATCTCCTTTAGGATGGACTGGTTGGATCTCCTTGCAGTCCAAGGGACTCTCAAGAGTCTTCTCCAACACCACAGTTCAAAAGCATCACTTCTTCAGTGCTCAGCTTTCTTTATAGTCCAACTCTCACATCCAAACATGACCACTGGAAAAACCATAGCTTTGACTGGACGGACCTTTGTTGCAAAGTAATGTCTCTGCTTTTGAATATGCTGTCTAGACTGGTCATAGCTTTTCTTCCAAGGAGCAAGCATCTTTTAGTTTCATGGCTGCAGTCATCACTGCAGTGATTTGGGAGCCCAAGAAAATAAAGTCTCTCATTGTTTCCATTGTTTCCCCATCTATTTGCCATGAAGTGATGGGACTGGATGCCATCATCTTTGTTTTCTGAATATTGAGTTTTAAGCCAGGTTTTTCACTCTCCTTTCACTTTCATCAAGAGGGTCTTTAGTTCCTCTTTGCTTTCTGCCATAAGGGTGGTGTCTTTTCCATATCTGAGGTTATTGATATTTCTCCCAGCAATCTCAATTGCAGCTTGTGCTTCATCCAGCCCAGCATATCTCATGATGTACTCTGCATATAAGTTAAATAAGCAGAGTGACAATATACAGCCTTGACAGACTCCTTTTCCACATTGGAACCATTCCGTTGTTCCATGTCCAGTTCTAACTGTTGCTTCCTGACCTGCATACAGGTCTCAAGAGGCAGGTCAAGTGGTGTGGTATTCCCATCTCTTTAAGACTTTTCCACAGTTTGTTGTGATTCACACAGTCAAAGGCTTTGGCATAGTCAGTAAAGCAGAAATAGAAGTTTTTCTGAAACTCTCTTGCTTTTTCGATGATCCAGAGGATGTTGGCAATTTGATCTCTGGTTCCTCTGCCTTTTCTAAAACCAGCTTGAACATCTGTAAGTTCACAGTTCATGTATTGTTCACGGTTCACGTATTGCTGAAGTCTGGCTTGGAGAATTTTGAGCATTACTTTACTAGTGTGTGAGATGAGTGCAATTGTGCGGTAGTTTGAGCATTCTTTGGCATTGCCTTTCTTTGGGATTGGAATGAAAACTGACCTTCTCCAGTCCTGTGGCCACTGCTGAGTTTTCCAAATTTGCTGACTTACTGAGTGCAGCACTTTCACAGCATCATCTTTTAGGATTTGAAATAGCTCAACTGGAATTGCATCACTTCCACTAGCTTTGTTCATAATGATGCTTCCTAAGGCCCACTTGACTTCACATTCCAGGAGGTCTGGCTCTAGATGAGTGTGAGTGGTCACACCATCGTGATTATCTGAGTTGTGAAAATCTTTTTTGTACATTTTCCAGCTTTATTGAGATATTATTCATACATAACATATGTGAGTTTGAAGTGTACAACACTGCTCTGATACATGAATGTGTTGTGAAATGGGTTACGACTGTAAGTTAGTCAACACTTCCATGTTGTTGTTCAGATACTAAGTTGTGGCTCACTCTTTGCAACCCCATGGACTGCAGTATGACAGGCTCCTTTGTCCTTCGCTATCTTCCGGAGCTTGCTCAGATTTACATCCACTAAGTCAGTGATGCTATCTAACCATCTCATCCTCTGCCACCCACTTCTCCTTTTGCCTTCAATCTTTCCCAGCATCAGGGTCTTTTCCAGTGAGTCAGCTCTTTGCATCTGCTGGCCAGAGTACCGAAGCTTTAGCTTTATCATAAATCCTTTCAATGAATATTCAGGGTTGATTACCTTTAGGACTGAGTGGTTGGATCTCCTTGCAGTCCAAGGGACTCTCAAGAGTCTTTCAGCACCAGAATTAGAAAGCATTAATTCTTCAACACTCAGCTTTATAGTCCAACTCTCACATCCATACATGACTACTGGAAAAACCATACCTTTGACTGTCTGGACCTTTGTTGGCAAAGTGATGTCTCTGCTTTTTAATACGCTAAGTTTGTCATAGCTTTCATCCCAAGGAGCAAGCATCTTTTAATTTCATGGCTACAGTCACATCTGTCCCTTCATGTAATTATCATTTCGTGTGTAAATTATATTTAAGATCTATGTCTTGTAACAACTTTCAGTATTTAAGATCTGTGTCTTATAGCAACTTTCAATTATGTATATACAATAGAGCATTGTAAATGATACTTACTGTGCTGTTCACTAGACCTCTAGAACTTTCTCATCTTATAGCTGGACATTTGTACCCTTAGACCAATTACAGGGTTATATTTTATCAGCAGTGATTCATAGTATACATTAATAAGAAAGATAGATGGTCTTTGTTTGGATAAGGGATAAAAACTCACAAACAGGGAGCTGAATGGCAGCTGATACTTGGCTTCAGTATCTAGGAGACAATTGGGAATGATGGAGATTCATGGCAGATAACAGGTATGTTAGCTGCTAATCAGCTCCAGTCCATTGTTGCTGGGCAGGTGTGCCTAGTATTTTGAGAACTCCAGTTTTCTTGTAGGAAGCCAGAAATACAGATTCTTATGAAAAATTTCTATTTATAAATGTTGGCAAGTTGGTAGTTATCATTGAGGAAATCTTAAAGCTGTGGTTTTAAAAGGGGGTTAGTAGGGAATGCAGAGTTCCAAAGAATAGCAAGGAGACATAAGAATGCCTTCTCTGTGATCAGTGCAAAGAAATAGAGGAAAACAATAGAATGGGAAAGACTAGACATCTCTTCAAGAAAATTAGAGATACCAAGGGAACATTTCATGCAAAGATGAGCACAATAAAGGACAGAAAAGGTATGGACCTAAAAGAAGCAGACGATATTAAGAAAAGGTGGCAAGAATATGCAGAAGAACTAAAAAAAGAAGGACAAAAAAGATCTTGTCCCAGATAACCACAATGGTATGATCACTCACCTAGAGCCAGACATCCTGGAATTCGAAGTCAAGTGGGCCTTAGGAAGCATCACTACTAACAAAGTTAGTGGAAGTGATGGAATTCCAGTTGAGCTATTTCAAGTCCTAAAAGATGATGCTGTGAAAGTGCTGCACTCAGTAAGTCAGCAAATTTGGAAAACTCAGCAGTGGCTACAGGACTGGGGTCAGTTTTCATTCCAGTCCCAAAGAAGGGCGATGCCAATGCTCAAATTACCTCACAATTGCACTCATCTCACACGCTAGTAAAGTAATGCTCAAAATTTTCCAAGCCAGGCTTCAACAATACGTGAACCGTGAACTTCCAGATGTTCAAGCTGGTTTTAGAAAAGGCAGAGGAACCAGAGATCAACATCCATTGGATCATCGAAAAAGCAAGAGAGTTCCAGAAAAACTTCTATTTCTGCTTTATTGACTATGCCAAAGCCTTTGACTGTGTGAATCACAACAAACTGTGGAAAAGTCTTAAAGAGATGGGAATACCACACCACTTGACCTGCCTCTTGAGACCTGTATGCAGGTCAGGAAGCAACAGTTAGAACTGGACATGGAACAACGGAATGGTTCCAATGTGGAAAAGGAGTCTGTCAAGGCTGTATATTGTCACTCTGCTTATTTAACTTATATGCAGAGTACATCATGAGATATGCTGGGCTGGATGAAGCACAAGCTGCAATTGAGATTGCTGGGAGAAATATCAATAACCTCAGATATGGAAAAGACACCACCCTTATGGCAGAAAGTGAAGAGGAACTAAAGACCCTCTTGATGAAAGTGAAAGGAGAGTGAAAAACCTGGCTTAAAACTCAATATTCAGAAAACAAAGATGATGGCATCCAGTCATCCAGTCCCATCACTTCATGGCAAATAGATGGGGAAACAATGAGAGACTTTATTTTCTTGGGCTCCCAAATCACTGCAGTGATGACTGCAGCCATGAAACTAAAAGATGCTTGCTCCTTGGAAGAAAAGCTATGACCAGTCTAGACAGCATATTCAAAAGCAGAGACATTACTTTGCAACAAAGGTCCGTCCAGTCAAAGCTATGGTTTTTCCAGTGGTCATGTTTGGATGTGAGAGTTGGACTATAAAGAAAGCTGAGCACTGAAGAAGTGATGCTTTTGAACTGTGGTGTTGGAGAAGACTCTTGAGAGTCCCTTGGACTGCAAGGAGATCCAACCAGTCCATCCTAAAGGAGATCAGTCCTGGGTGTTCATTGGAAGGACTGATGCTGAAGCTTCGATACTTCGGCCACCTGATGCAAAGAGCCAATTCATTTCAAAAGACCCTGATGCTGGGAGGGATTGAAGGCAGGAGGAGAAGGGGATGACAGAGGATGAGATGGCTGGATGGCATCACCGACTGATGGACGTGCGTTTCAGCAAGCTCCGGGAGTTGGTGAAGCACAAGAAAGCCTGGTGTGCTGCAGTCCATGGGGTTGCAAAGAGTCGGACACAACTGAGTGATGAACTGAGAGGACCAGTTTATAACCTCTAGTGTAGATCAGCTTGAAGAAGCAAACTATTACACAATAAGATTCCTATTAAGAAACATTTTTCTTTCAGATAAAATAGCCAAAGTGGTTATAAACACTAAAAAATTGAGATATAATTTGCATACCATGAAATTCACCCTTTCAAAGTGTTCAGTAGTTTTATTATATTCACAGAATTGTACAGCCATTACCTAATTCTAGAACATTTCATCACTCCAAAAATCCATTAGCAGTCACGCTTTGTTTTCCCTTCCTCCTAACCCCTAGCAGTCACTAATCTACTTTCTGTCTCTATAAATCTGTCTGTATTTCATATAAATGGAATCATACAGCATGTGTCCTTTTATGTCTGACTTCTGTCACTTTACATAATATTTTTATGGTTCATCCATGTAGTAGCATGAATCAGTTGGTCATAAACTTTTATATCAAGTTTAAGAATTTGAAGTATATACTTTTATGCTGTTTTACTGCCTCTGTGCATATTTATAATCTGGATGTTTTTTGTTTCCATTTTCTGAGTTTGTTTCATATTGAGTTAAATTTTGTTTGCAGTAATACTAAAGGATAATAGCTTTCACTTTGGGATTTGTGTGTGTGTAGGAGCCATCTTTGTCAGCCTTCTTGGTTAATGTTCATTAGATAAGAATTCTTGATATATTATTTAAGTCATATGCAGAGTTCATCATGGGAAATGCCGGGCTGGAAGATGCACAAGCTGTAATCAAGACTGCCAGGAAACATATCAATAACTTCAGATATGCAGAAGACACCACACTTACGGCAGAAAGTGAAGAACTAAAGAGCCTCTTGATGAAGGTGAAAGAGGAGAGTGAAAAAGTTGGGTTAAAGCTCAACATTCAGAAAACTAAGATCATGGCATCCAGCCCTGTCACTTCATGGCAAATAGATGGGGAAACAGTGGAAACAGTGGCTGACTTTATTTTTGTGGCTCCAAAATCAGTGCAGATGGTGATTGCAGCCATGAAATTAAAAGACGCTTAGTCGTTGGAAGGAAAGTTATGACCAACCTAGACAGCATATTCAAAAGCAGAGACATTACTTTGCCAACAAAGGTCCATCTAGTCAAGGCTATGGTTTTCCCAGTAGTCAGGTATGGATGACTGAGCTGAGTGCCGAAGAATTGATGCTTTTGAACTGTGGTGTTGGAGAACACTCTTGAGAGTCTTGGACTGCAAGGAGATCCAACCAGTCCATTCTAAAGGAGATCGGTTCTGGGTGTTCATTGGAAGGACTGATGTTGAAGCTGAAACTCTAGTACTTTGGCCACCTGATGCGAAGAGCTGACTCATTTGAAAAGACCCTGATGCTGGGAAAGATTGAAGGCAGGAGGAGAAGGGGACGACAGAGGATGAGATGATTGGATGGCATCACCGACTCAATGGACATGAGTTTGGGTAAACTCCGGGAATTGGTGATGGACAGGGAGGCCTGGTGTGCTGTGGTTCATGGGGTCGCAAAGAGTCAGACACGACTGAAATGAACTTGATATATTGAAAGGTTGTTTTTTTTTTTTTTTTTTTTTGAGCAGAGTTGACATATCAATGAGTACATGTTGGATGGATTTAAATCACTATTTTGGATAGTTAGTAACTTCTTACTTGTTAAGTATTTCACTTACCTTATCAAGGGTGGAACATTATTTGACTTTACAGTAGGAAAAAAAAAGATTCTGAAAAATCTTCTAATTGGGGAAGCAGGATGTGTGATATGCTCAAAAGACACTTATGCTCAGATGTTCAAGTATTCCATATCAAGTGTTTCCTTACTTTGTGTTGGATATTGTGGGGGACACAAAGGTGCAGTAGCTACTGTCTCTGCACTGAAGAGTCTTATTGGTTTGAAATTGAGTGAAAGCATTAGTCACTCATTTGTGTCCAACCCTTTGTGACCCCATGGGCCGTACATGGAATTCTTCAGGCAAGAATACTGGAGTGGTTGCCATTTCCTTTTCCAGGGGATCGTCCTGACCCAGGGATTGAACCCGCATCTCCTTCATTGCAGGCATTTTTTTTTTTTTTTTTTTTACCGTCTGAGCCACCAGGTGAAGACACACATAAATAAATGCACAGTGTTTGAGATGCTTCATGTGAAAAGCTTTATAGAAGTTGAAGAAAAACATGGGGCATATTCTTTGAAAATGTAACTAACATATAGTTTAAAAATAAGTTTTTTAAGTCGTATGTTTCTTAATTTTTTTTTAATACCTTGTATGATACAGTGTAGAACATGCAGTGCTTTGTAAGAGTTGCAGATAACATGATTCCAAATTCAGAAAGGATCAGATGATCTGATTTTAGGAAGAGGGAAACCCTCATGGCTAGGGAGGTATTTGAGGTTCACAGAAAGACTTTGTCGAAAGCAGACATTGGTGCAGGAAAGCAACAAGGGGAATCCCTGAAGGCAAGCCAGAAATAGAGGATGGTGTGTGGCTCAGCCAGTAAAGAATCTGCCTGCAGTATGAGAGACCTGGGTTCGATCCCTGGATCGGGAAGATCCCCTGGAGAAGGGCATGGCAACTCACTCCAGTATTCTTATCTGGAGAATCTCATGGACAGAGGAGTCTGGTGAGCTACAGTCCATGGGTTTGCAAAGAGTCAGACATGACCAAGCACACACACACACACAGTGAGGAGGTAGACCTGATTGGTGGTTGTAGTTGGAAAGGACTGGAGATAGATTGGTTGAATTAACAGTGACTACGGTATGAAGTACTTAAGAGTACAAGGTTAAGAAGTTTGGACTGATTGGCAGGTGATGGAAGTCTGATGTAGGCTCTGTGAAGGGCTTCAGAGGGAATGTGTATATGTATACTTTTTTCAAGACAGTTCATAGTTTCATTAGATCCTTTGAGAGGTACATGAAACCATAAAGTTAATAACTGCTAAATTACAGGTTTTAGAAGAGTAGATTATAAAAGACAAATAGGGACACCCAAGATTCGTTAGGTGGCTACTGCTGTAATTCAGAACATATGTAAAACCTTTTCATTTAGTGGAAACTAATTGGAATATATTAATTACTAAGCTGAAGTTCGAATAGAAATGAGTACATCTTTAAAGGATCCTTGTATATGTAATAATGATTTATTTATTTATAGAATTGTGTCCTATAGTCATAAAGCGTTTGGTAATTTTTTGTGTGCATAGTCCCACTGTGCTGTGCTTTAGTTGCTCAGCCGTGTCCGACTCTTTGCAACCCGAGAGAGCCCACCAGGTTCCTCAGTCCATGGGGATTCTCCAGGCAAGAAGACTGGAGTGGGTTGCCATGCCCTCCTCCAGGGGAATCTCCCAACCCAGGGATTGAACCCGCGTCTCACGCATTGCACTGTCGGAGCCACCAGGGAAGCCCAGTAGTCCCACCAGGGTCAATTATACATGAATGCAAGTGAACACTGTGGTAGTGGGCGGGGGGAGGCAGGGGGTGGGGGGGAGCAGATAATCCAAGGAGTTAGGTTTGGGGTGTATTAGGTTTCTCAGCATTTTATTTCCTTTTTGTTTTTCTAGCCTAATGTAAAATTCAGTGAATGCACTCTCCCTGGGCTAGAATAAGATGCACCTGAAAATGTTCTATGCCCAAAGGGTTAAGCCTTTTTGTTTTGGATAATGTCTCCTATGGACAAGTCACATCAAACTAATCATTGAGTAATACTTCTAATTTAAAGTAAAAGCTAATGAAATCTTCAGTTACTTAAACCAATCTTTTTTAAGTGTCACAGTATATGGTACACAGTGATTACAGTTCTCAAGTACTTTAGGTTTGATTCCCACTCATATCCATAACCCCAGTTCTTAGTTATACTATTAATTGATTCATTCATCCACTTTCTTTGTGTGATGCTGATTTTAAGAAAAATTGCCAGGATTCTTTGTATATGCTGATTGGTATACAAAGCAAAGTCTAGATGGAGTTACTGCTCCCACAACTAAAGTTCACTTTTACCTAGTAAATTTAAGTTCAAATTCTTAATTGGTGATGGTTTCATAATTTGTTTGTTATAAAGTTAAAGGTATGTCTTTTCTACTGTTAAGGATTTAAGGCCATGGATAATATTAAAACATGCAGCACAGGACAGTTAAAATATTTTGAAAGGGAAATCAGGAAGCAGTTGTTTCTAACACAAAGGCTTGTTCTAAAAGCCTAGAATGAAAGTTACTACTGTCGAGCTTGATATTTTTTATATCCTGTTACCTAAAAAGTACTCAAGTCTGCATAAACTTTGTCATATAAATTAATCTGGAGAGGTAGCCTTTTCTCTTGCTTCAATTTCTGGATTAACAGTTTGATAGCTTTTTCTTTTTTAAAAAAATATGTGTTTATTGTGGTAGCATTGGTTTATCACATTTTGTAAGTTTCATATGTATAACATTGTATTTCTACCTCTGTATATACTACAGTATGTTTACCACTTCTGTCTTCTATCCCCACCCCTTCCCCTCTGCTAATCACTACTTTGTTCTCTATGTTTGTTTCTGTTTGGTTTATTCATTTATTTTGGTTTTTATTTGTTTTTTATATTCCATCCATGAGTGAAGGCATACAGTATTTGTCTTTCTCTGTCTGACTGACTTTGCATAATACCCTCCAGGTTCACCCATGTTTTCACAAGGGCAGAATTTCACTTTTTTTTTAATGGATAAGTCAGTCAGTTCAGTCACTCAGTCGTGGCTGACTCTTTGTGACCCCATGGACTGCAGCATACCAGGCTTCTATCACCAACATCCGAAGCTTGCTCAAACTCATGTCCCCTGTCCTCTGTGATCCCCTTCTCCTCCTGCCTTCAGTCTTTCCCAGCATCAGGGTTTTTTCCATTGAGTCAGTTCTTCTCATCAGGTGGCCAAAGTATTGGAGTTTCAGCTTCAGCATTAGTCCTTCATGAATATTCAAGATTGATTTCCTTTAGGATGGACTGGTTGGATCTCCTTGCAGTCCAAGGGACTCTCAAGAGTCTTCTCCAACATGACAGTTACAAAGCATCAATTCTTCGGTGCTCAGCTTTCTTTATGGTTCAACTCTCACATCCATACATTACTACTGGAAAAAACATAGTTTTGATTAGACAGACCTTTGTTAGCAAAGTAATGTTTCTGCTTTTTAATATGCTGTCTATGTTGGTCATAGCTTTTCTTCCAAGGAGTAAGCGTCTTTTAATTTCATGGCTGCAATCACCATTTGCGGTGATTTTGGAGACCCCCAAAAATAAAGTCTGTCACTGTTTCCATTGTTTCCCCATCTATTTCCCATGAAGTGATGGGACTGGATGCCATGATCTTAGTTTTCTGAATATTGAGTTTCAAGTCAACTTTTTCACTCTCCTCTTTCACTTTCATTAAGAGGCTCTTTAGTGCCTCTTTGCTTTTTGTCATAAGGGTGGTGTCATTTGCATATCTGAGGTTATTGATATTTCTCCCGGCAATCTTGATTCCAACTTGTGCTTCATCCAGCCCAGCATTTTGCATGAGATACTCTGCATATAAGTTAAATAATAATGTATAAGTAGTATCCATTGTATACCTCATCTTTATCCTTTCACCTATTGATGGACATTTACATTGCTTCCATATCTTGGCTATTGTGAATAATGCTGTTATGAACATAGGTGTGCATGTATCTTTTCTAATTAGTGTTTTGTATTGTTTGGATAAATACCCAGAAAGGGGATAGCTGGATTATATGGTAGTTCTGTTTTTAATTTTTTGAGGAATTTCCATATTGTTTTCCATGCTGGCTGCACCAATGTACATTACCACCTACAGTGTATGAGGGTTCCCTTTCTCCATGTTATTGCCAACACTTGTTTTTTCTTGGTTTCTTGATAATAGCCATTCTTACAGGTGTGAGGTGATACCTTATTTTAAAATTTTTTTTAAAATTTAAAAATCACTGGTAATTAATGATGTTGAACATCTTTCATGTGCTTGTTTGGCCATCTGCATGTTTTTTGGAAAAATGTCTATTCAGTTTCTCTGCCCATTTTTTAATGAGGTGGTTTTTTGTTGTTGAGTTACAGCTTTTCCTTTTTGAAACACCTTTACTGATAAAATTCACAGACCAATTTAAATTATACACTTAAATGGTTTTTTGTATATTCACAGAGTTGTGTGTCTCCACAATTTTAGAACATTATATCTTGCCTGAAAGATACCTCTAACCCCTAAACCTGTTATTCCTCCAAGCTCCTGTCATCCCCAACCCTCGACAACTACTAATCTACTTTTTGCCTCTAAAATTTGCCTTAGCATGTTTTCTGAGCTCATTCGTATTGTGAAAGTGAAGTTGCTCAGCCACGTCTGATTCTTTGTGACCCCATGGACTGTAGCCCACCAGGCTCCTCCGTCCATGGGATTTTCCAGGCAAGAGTACTGGAGTGGGGTGCCATTTCCTTCTCCAGGGGATCTTCCTGACCCAGGGTATCCTGCATTGCAGGCAGAAGCTTTACTGTCTGAGCCACCAGGAAAGGCATTCATGTTGTAGCTTGTATCAATATTTTTATTGCTGAGTAATAAAATAATGATTTCATTGTATCGTATGCCACATTTTATCCACTCAACAGTTGATGGACATTTGAGTTATTTTCACTTTTTGGCTAAGTATGAATAATGCTACTGTGAACATTTGTGTGAACATTAGTTTTTATTTCTCTTGGATGTGTACTTAGGAGTGTAACTAGCTAGGTCATATTGTTACTCTGTATTTAGCCTTTTAAGAAACTTCCAGTCGATTTTCCAGAGTAGCTGTGTCACTTTGTATTCCCACCAGCAGTGTATGAGGGTTCTGGTTTCCCCACATCCTCAGAAACACTTACTGTCTGTCATGCTGTGTGTGTGAAATGGCATCATTTTTGGTTTTGATTTGCATTTCCCTGATGGTTAATGATGCTGAGCATCTTTTCATCAGATCTTTTGTCCCTTTTTTAATTGGGCTATTTGTCTTTTTACTATTGAGTTGTAAGTGTTCTTTATACATATTAGATACAAGTCCGTTAACAGAAATATGATTTGCAAAAAGTTTCTCCTATTCTGTAGGTCATCTTTCTATCCCTTGGTAATATTCTTTGAGGCATAAAAGCTTTTAATTATGAAGTCCAATTTATCATTGACTCCTAGGGTTTTGACTCAAGGGCCTGGGCGAATAGGGCATGAAGAAGAGGAGCTGGTTTGAGGGTAGATGAATTCAGTTCCGGATGTACTGCTTTCCTAGTGGGACATTTAATGTAGAAGTGTCATTAAATAGGTAGTTAAATGTGAGGCTGGGCTCAGAGAAAAGCGTTTTCTGTGGTAGTGAAGTGAATGAGAAGAGTCCCTGGCCGAGGAGAGTGTGAGGGGGGTATGGAAGGCGTGGAGGCAGGGAAGCCGGAGAAGCGTCCCCAGCGCAGGGCAGAGGGCCACGGGAAGGCCGCTCCAGGAAGGGAGAGAGAAGGTCCTGGTGGCTCCTCAGGCCCAGAGACTCAGTTCTCTCCTTGTCTTTTAGTGCTTTTTATCCACACATTATTTAAAACTTTTCCATGGAAGTTTCTGTTTGCCTCAAGTTCTTCTTCCTAAGTCAGCCATTCCTAACGCGGAAACAAACTAGAATCGCTCAGCTGTCTGAAGTACAGGCTTTGGGGATCCCGTTAGATCTGAGTGAGGATCAGCTGGTGCGGTGCCCCCGCCCCTGTACTTTAAAACCTCTTAGGTGAAGACTGGCTTGCTTTTTACCAGTATTGTTTCTTTTCCTCTTGGATCCCAGCTAACTTATAATGACCAGCCCCTCTTGCACTTGAGGATGGCCATATGATTGAGAACTGGCTGTAGAAAACTAAGCTACTAAAAAATATGTAATTGAGTGTTTCTTCAACTCTGGCAAACACAAACCTCCTTTGAACAGCCCTCTGTTTTCTTCAGTGCTGGCTGGGTGTTGGCTGCCAGAGCAGCTTTGGAAAGGAGGGGTCCAAGAGAGCTGGATATTTGTCATCTGGGTCATCTCCAGCTTTTTCACGCCTCCAGCTGATCATTAACGTGTCTTTTGGGGTTTCATACATGCTAAGTCCTAAGTCGCTTCAGTCACATCTGACTCTTTGCAACCCTGTGGACTGTAGCCCACCAGGCTTCTCTGTCCATGGGATTCTCCAGGCAAGAATACTGGAGTGGGCTGCCATTTCCTCCCCCAGGGGCTCTTTCCCCTCCCACGGATCGAACCCATGTCTCTTACGTCTCCTGCATGGGCAGGTGGGTTCTTTACCTATTAGAGGGAAGCTAATAGAACTATTTCCCAACTTAGAAACTAGTTAAGAGTTCTAATTGAAATACTGTATAGGTTTACTATGGAAATGCTCTGGAAGATTGTGTATATGGGTAATCCACTTATTGAACAGTGCCACCTGGTAAACCCTAAAGACATGAAATAAAAATTAACTATTATGTTAGGCCATCTGGATCAGATGGTAAAGAATCCATCTGCAATGTGGGAGACCTGGGTTCAATCCTTGGGTTGGGAAGATCCCCTGGAGGAGGGCATGGCAACCCACTCCAGTACTCTTGCCTGGAGAATCCCCATGGACAGAGGCACCTGGTGGGCTGCAGTCCATGGGGTTCCAGAGAGTCGGACGCAACTGAACGACTAAGCACATGTGTTATGCCACAGTTTGGGGATTTATTTATTAAAACACACACTGTAACTTTAATTGATATAACTCCTTAGATTATTATCCAAATTATAATTTAGAAGCAGTTGCTCTTGGTTTGTATTATTTGTATTTTTAAATTCATGTGTTTGGTAGGCTGGGCTTGCCTGGTGGCTCAGTGGTAAAGAATCTGCCTGCCAGTGCAGGAGATGTGGGTTCTGTCCTTGAGTCAGGAAGATTCCCTGGAGAAGGAAATGGCAGCCCATTCCAGTATTCTTGCCTGGGAAATTCCATGGACAGAGGAGCCTGGCAGGCTGCAGTCCGTGGAGTCGCAAAAGAATCAGATATGACTTAGTGACTAAAATAACAAACAGAAACAATAATTTGATAGGTTAGTCTTCAGTTGTTGACTTCCAGACCATATATATATATATGTGTGTGTGCTGTTTTCCTTGTAATTATTTTTGTGGAAATCATTATAATTAACATCCTGGTTATATTATTAGATAACAAACATTTGTATGCCTACTACCTGCTGGTCCTTGAAAATGAAGATATATCTATGTATAAAACAGGGGCTCTGCTTTCTAGTATGGGAAAATCAGGAATTAGATAAGAACAGTTATGCTACTTGTGCTTTGAGAGCATCAAAGAGGCAAATGGCTAATTGAACCCATTCTTGGAGTTAGGGGTCCTTAAAGTGTATTTTAATGAGATTTTATTAACCCATGTTCCTCTTGTAGTATGTTTTCTCTCATTCTTGGTGGACAAGAGCCATACATAGCCTGAGTAAAATATCCTTTTCAGTTCAGTCACTCAGTCGTGTCCGACTCTTTGCGACCCCATGAACCGCAGCATGCCAGGCCTCCCTGTCCGTCACCAACTCCCAGAGTCCACCCAAACCCATGTCCATTGAGTTGGTGATGCCATCCAACCATCTCATCCTGTGTTGTCCCCTTCTCCTCCTGTGCTCAATCTTCCCAGCATCAGGGTTTTTTCAAATGAGTCAGCTCTTTGCATCAGGTGGCCAAAGTATTTGGGTTTCAGCTTCAACATCAGTCCTTCCAATGAACACTCAGGACTGATCTCCTTTAGGATGGACTGGTTGGATCTCCTTGCAGTCCAAGGGACTCTCAAGAGTCTTCTCCAACACCACAGTTCAAAAGTATCAATTCTTTGGTGCTCGGCTTTCTTTATAGTCCAACTCTCACATCCAAACATGACCACTGGAAAAACCATAGCCTTGACTAGACGGACCCTTTTTGGCCAAGTAATGTCTCTGCTTTTCAATATGCTGTCTAGGTTGGTCATAACTTTCCTTCCAAAGAGTAAGCATCTTTTAATTTCATGGCTGCAATCACCATCTGCAGTGATTTTGGAGCCCAGATAAATAAAGTCAGCCACTGTTTCCACTATTTGCCATGAAGTGATGGGACCAGATGCCATGATCTTCATTTTCTGAATGTTGAGCTTTAAGCCAACTTTTTCACTCTCCTCTTTTACTTTCATTAAGAGGCTCTTTAGTTCTTCTTCACTTTCTGCCATAAGGGTGGTGTCATCTGCATATCTGAAGTTATTGATATTTCTCCTGGTAATCTTGATTCCAGCTTGTGCTTCCTCCAGCCCAGCGTTTCTCATGATGTATTCTGCATAGAAGTTAAATAAGCAGGATGACAATATACAGCCTTGACGTACCCCTTTTCCTATTTGGAACCAGTCTATTGTTCCATGTCCAGTTCTAACTGTTGCTTCCTGACCTGCATACATGTTTCTCAAAGAGGCAGGTCAGGTGGTCTTTTATCTTTTTAATATCCTTTAATATTAGAGGAGCAAAAACTACAAGTATATTTTTGGCAATTTGGTGTTATATGGGGCTATTTCATTTGAATATGTTTTTCGTTGCCACCAAAAAAGGATCAAATATTTAATTTAGGAGAACTGCAAATCTTAGTGTTGATGCAGATTAAATCATGAAACTTTTCCTGCAGTTAACGAAAAGTTTTTTTTGTTGTTGTTTGTTTTTTAAGAAATAGCTTTTGATTGCATTTCCTCTTCTTTTCCATTTGAGGAAACTCGGATTAAAAAGGATGAAAGTCAGAAAGGACCTACTTAGCTATCTTTAGTATTATGTTTTTATTAGTGTAAATTAATTAGGGTAAAATCAGATAATTCAAACAGCTTTTAAAGATTTTATATATGTGTTTGGTATGTATGTATGTAGATGGTAAACAAGAGCTTCTCTATTGGATAGTTCTCTGAGTGGGGGGAGTTTCCCCTACTTTCGGAAGCTTGTGTGCTAGGCAGTGTGTAGTTCCAGAGTGTCAGACTGGGTCATGCCAGGAGTGAGAACTTTGAACAGCGAGGGAAGGGACAGTCACGTTCTGGAGAAATGGAGTTAGCTGGACTTCAGAGTTAGCAACAGCTGGCTTTTGAGGGACATAAGAGCAAACTGCTGCATGAAGGGTGGGCAGTGGAGTTGAAGCCAGCAGAACAAATTGGAATTGCAAGTGTAGAATTACTCGTGTAGAGCCAGTAAGTAGCCTAATCCAAGGTATGGGCAGGTAAGTTAAAAACCAGCATGTCTGTTGGTTAAATGATTCGAACAGAGATGCCTGGAATCCAGAGACCTCAGTCGAGGAGACTGGGGGACTGCAGCCTGCAGACATTCTCAGCTGATACTGTAGCGGGTCAGAGAGGGAACCTAATAGAAGTATTTCCCAACTCAGAAACTGGTTAAGAGTTCTAAATGAAACACTATATAGATGTACTATAGCAATGCTCTGGAAATTTGTGTATAGGGTTAAAGCACTTATTTAACAGTGAGTGACCTTGGTAATTTAAAGAAACTTATTTTAAATAGTCCCTTAATGAAACAAATTATCTTTCACTTTATCTTTTATCATAAAGCTGGATTTCTGTATATCATCCTCACTTAAATTTAGATGTACTGACTGGATCGCTTAACTGTTAGAGATGATCAGTAATATCTGGATTCTTTTGTATGTCCTGGTGCATTACTGGTTTAGAAAGCTCCTGTGTTTTGGCTTTTGAATTATTGCTTTTGAGATGCTGCTTAATTAACTTCGGTCTATTTTCTTTGCTTACTAGCAGTGTTCCACCGACTGAGAGTCCAGGTTCTATTTATAAAGTCAGAAGAACTCCCTACCCTTCACCTAGTTTCCTCAGCACCTAGAAGCCACACTTTTGAGCTTGGGATTCCTTTTCTCTGACCTTAATGTCTTTCATGATCGGTTATCCTGTTTCTTCACCCACACCTGTGCTTTGCTGTGTTAGAACCGACTTCACCTTGTTGGCTAGGTTCACTTTGGCCACAAACAGACCTCTTGAGAAACTTGACCTGCTGACTCGAGCAGTACTGGCTAGGGTAGTGTTTTCTGAATCACGGGACAGCTTTTCCTATGGCCTCTTTAGGGGTCTCCCAGCTCTTCCGTTGCACCCTTTTGTATTAGTCATACCTACTCAGCTTTCATCTCTGTTTTTCCACCTCAGTCTCCTTTTTTGAGTCCATTGGCACCTCTTGGGCCTCAGCTCTTAACTTATATCTCAGTCTCATCCCTTTCATCTTGGTCTGCTACCTCCTGCAATCTGTCTGTCAGGCTGTGCCCCCTTCTCAGCAGGCCTTGTCTCTCAGTGGGCACTGTATGTGCAGTTCCTCCCCTGGGTGCCATTATGTCAGTCTTAAGTTCTCACCTGCCACTTTTTCTATTCCTGTCTGTAGCCCCAATTTTACCCTCTCAGGTTATAGCATCATTCTTTTCCATGGCTTTCTCAGGCAAGAGGAGTAAATGACTTAAATGTTAAGTAAATAATAATAGATGTCATTCATGGATATGGAAAACAAGTATGATAGTCTTAATTGAGGAGAAGGCAATGGCAACCCACTCCAGTACTCTTGCCTGGCAAATCCCATGGTTGGAGGAGCCTGGTAGGCTCCATGGGATCGCTAGGAGTTGGACACGATTGAAGCGACTTAGCTGCAGCAGCAGCAGTCTTAATTGAATGTCTGGAATGCTGGAACATATACTTTTAATTCTAGCTCATTAATTTATCTGCTCTGTGACTTTGGGCAAGTTATTTCACTTAAGTTTGTGTTTCCTCACCTAGAAATGGAAAGTAGTTGCGTCTTGCTCCCAGAATTGTTGAATTAAATGAGAGTGTGTAAAACCCCTGGCACATAGTTGGCACTTGATAAATGGCAACTGCTACTGTATTAAAAGACTTGGGTTTGGAACTTAGCTCTGCCACTTTCTGACTGTATGATCTTGGGCCAACAAACTAAATCTGAGCTGGAGTTTGTTTTTAATATCTTTTTGAGATATGATTCAGAAAATCTACCTATTAAATAATTTATAATTCAGTGTGTTTTGTTTGTTTTTTAGTAAATTCACAGGGTTTTGCACCTATCAGCCACAGTCTAATTTTGGAACATTTTTATCACCTCGGAAAGAAACTTTGTGCCAATGAGCAGTTACTTCTGTTTCTCCTAACCTCCTCTCCTTTCTCTTAGCCTTTGCCTTGTGTGTGCGTGCTCAGTCATGTCTGAGTCTTTGTGACCCCCGTGGACTTATTAGCCCGCCAGGCTCCTCTGTCCATGGAATTTTTCAGGCAAGAATACTGTAGTGGATTGCTATTTCCTTCTCTAGGGGATCTTTCTGACCCAGGGATCAAACTCCCATCTCTTGAGTCTCCTACATTGACAGGTAGTACTTTAGCCCTGAGCCATGTGGGAAGCCCTCTCAGCCTCAGGCAACCACTATAATTTGCAAGTTGTGGCTTCCTTGGTGACTCAGTGGTAAAGAATCTGCCTGCCAATACAGGAGATGTGGGTTCAACCCCTGGACTGGATCAGGAAGATCCCCTGGAGAAGGAAATGGCAACCCATTCCAGTATCCTTGCCTGGGAAATCCCATGGACAGAGGAGCCTGGCAGGCTACAGTCTATGGGGGTCGCAAAAGAGTTGGACATGACCTGGTGACTAAACAAAAACAAGGTATATCTTGGAGATATTGCAGGTTTGACTCCAGACCACTGCAGGAAAGCTAGTACTTCAATAAAACAAGTCACAATTGGTTGGTTTCCCAGTGCGTGTATAAGTTATGTTTATACTGTGCTATAGAGTATTAAGTGTGCAACACCATTATGCCTGAAAAAACAATATACATATCTTAATTTAAAAATACTTTATTGCTAAAAAATGTGAACCATCATTTTACAGTGCAGGGTTGCTGCAAACCTTCAATTTGTGTGGATGTGTGTTTTAATTTCTCTTGGGAATATTCATATAAGTCAGGTTGCTGAATTGCATGATTGTTGTTTGGTTGCTAAGTGGTGTCTGCCTTTTTACAAGCCCATGGACTGCAGTACACCAGTCTCCCCTGTCCTTGACTATCTCCCTGAGTTTGCTCAGATTCATGTCTGCTGAGTCGGTGATGCCATCCAACCGTCTCATCCTCTGCCTCCCTCTTCTCCTTTTGCCTTCAATCTTTCCCAGCATCAGGATCTTTTCCAATGAGTCGACTCCAAAATATTGGAGCTTCAGCTTTATTATCAGTCCTTCCAATCAATTCAGGGTTGATTTCCTTTAGGATTGGCTGGTTTTATTTCCTTGCTATCCAAGGGACTCTCAAGAGTCTACTCCAGCATCACAATTTGAAAGCGTCAATTCTTCAGCGCTCAGCCTTCTTTATAGTCCAGTTCTCACATCCATACATGACTACTGGAAAATCCATAGCTATGACTATCAGAGCTTTGTCGGCAAAGTGACATCTCTGCTTTTATGATAATGTTATGTTTAATGTTTTAAGAACAGCCAGACACATATAATCCCTTTTGTGTGTTGCTGGGTTTAGCTTGCTTATGTTTTGTTTCTCTCTCTCTTGTGATATCTTTTTCTTTGGTATAAGGGTGATGCTGGCCTCATAGAATGAACTGTGAAGTGTTCTCTGCTCTCTTCTAGAAGAGTTTGTGAAGGATTAAACGTTTGGTAGAATTCACCAGTGAAGTTGTATGGGCCAGACCTTCTCTTTGTGGAAGTCTTTTAAGTTACTAATTCTGTTTCTTCATTTAGGTCTGATTAGACTTTCTGTTTCCTCTTTAGTCAGTTCTGTTGGTTTGTGTCTTTCAGGGAATTTTTTTCATTTTATCTGTAATGTCTAATTTGTTGGCTTAACGTTGTAAAAACATTCCCTCATAATCCTTTTAATTTCTCTTAAGTCAGTGATATACACCTTTCATTCCTGGTGTGGTAATTCGTCTTTATTGTTTTTTTCTTGGTCAGTTTAGCTAAAGATTTGTTAAATTATTTTTCTTTTCAGAGAACGAACTTTTGATTTTATTAATTTTTTTTCTATTTTTTTCTCTTTTCCATGATACTGATTTTCCCTCTTACATTTGTAATTTCTTTTCTTCTGCTTGCTCTGGGTTTAGTTGGTTTCCGTCTTAAGCAATCGGGAAAAAGCATACTTTTTTCCTTTTCTCATATTGGTGTGTACAGCTGTAAAGTTCCCTTTAAATTCTTCTGTGTTTACTATCCTATATGTTTTGATTTTGTTTCCAGTTCAAAATGCATTCTAACTAAATTCCCTCATGATTTTGTGTTTGACCCAAATGTTGTTTAGAAGTGTCTTGTTTAGTATCCAAACATTTGTGGATTTCTCCAATTTTTGTTTGTTTTCTAATTTAATTGCATTGTGATTGGGGAATATTATTTGTATTCTTTGTCTTATTTCAGTTCTTTTAAATTTGAAACTTGTTTTATTGTCTGATCTTCCCTGGTGGCTTAGATAGTAAAGAATCTGCCTGCAATGCAGAGACCTGGATTCCATCCCTGGGACTGAAAGATCCCCTGGGGAAGAAAATGGCAACTCACTTTAGTATTCTTGCCTGGGAAGTTCCCATGGACAGAGAAGCCTGGCGGACTATGGTCCATGGGGTTGCAGAGTCAGACACAACTGAGTAACTAACACTTTTACTTTATTGTCTGTCGTACAGTCTGTCCTGGAGATTATTCCACGAATGCTTCAGAAGAATGTGAATTCTGTTGCTGGGTGGAGTCTTGAATATGTGTCACCTAGATCACATTAGTTAGCAGTATTGTTCGGGTTATTCTTACTGATTTCCTGTTTACTTGTTCTATATGTAAGAGGGTAGGGTATTGAAGCTGTTGCTGTTACTAATTGCCTGTTTTCCCCTTCATTTCTCTCATTTTCTTGCCTCCCCTATTTTGGGCCTGATTCTTAGGTGCATATGCTTATATTCATTAATATCTTCTATTGAATTGGTACTTTTAATATTATAAAATGCCTTTTTATCTCAACTTTTTTTTATGTAGTCATATTTTGTCAGATATTAATAGAGCTGCTTCAGTTCTCTGATAGTTATTGTTTGCATGTTACATCTTTTCCCATCCTTCCAACCTGTTTGTAAGTTTCTCTTGTAGATGGCATATAGGTGGGTATTGCTTTTTTAAATCTAGTCTAGCCATCTGCCTTTTTAATGGAGTGTTTTATAATTCTTTCCTATTTAATGCTATTTTTGAAATGGTTGAATTTCATCTCCCATTTACTTTTCATTTTCTATATATGTCATGTCATTTTTTTCCCACTGTTTTTATTACCTTTTGTATTTTCTTTTTACCATTTAAAATGTGTGATTTTTAAGAACTATATTTTTCTTAGTGTTTAGGGATTACAGTGTGCATCTGAGTTTATCACAGCCTACTTCAGATTTAATACTAATAATACTCCATTATAGCTCCATTTCCTCCTGTGTTCTTTGTGCTGTCATTATCATAGTATGTAGGGGCCAATTCCTGGATTATCTCGTGTTCTAAACTGTGGGATTTGAAACTGGGGAGCAGCCATTGGAAGATTTTATAGAGTTCTTGCATCACATTAGAGTTTTGAGGAAAGAACAAGCTTGTTCTGAATGCTTGTTTTAGAGATGGCAGGGACAAACCTCAGGCTCTTAAGAGGAAGATGAATCTGCCTTTTTCTCTGCAGTTCCTTCTTTGTTTCTTTGAGCAATTAAAAGCTATTAAATGTAGCTCCTTCCTTGCAGGCATGGAATACTTAGAAATTCGTGAGTTACACACTTGTGGAATAGGATCCTTGGGAGCTGTCTGTGAAGTTTGTGAAACATCCATTTGAGAATCACTCTTAAAAGATGAACAGGTTACTGCTGTTTGTGTGTATGGAATGGAGTGTGTATTGAAACATTAGATAAACATTTTCTGGCATCTGACCTTTTTTTCTGATTCCTAAATGCTGAGTGTATTTAAGTGGTACCTTTAAGTAGTTTTGATATGACAGAGAAGTGTTTAATCTTTTTCTTATTTGATACTCACAACTTTTAGTTATTTATTTTTGATGTGTAGTTGATTTACAATGTGTTACTTTCTGGTATATAGCAAAGTGATACATATTTGTGCATGTATGTATACACACACATATATATTCTTTTTCATATTTTTTCCATTATAGTTTATTATAGGATACTGAGTGTAGTTGCCTGTGCTATGCAGTAGGACCTTATTGTTTATTTTATGTACAATAATGTGTATATGTTAATCCCAAACTCCTAATATATCCTTCCGCCATCTTCTTTCTCCTTTGGTAGCGATAGATTTGTTTTCTTTTTAGAAAAATTTATTTTATTGAAGTAGACTTGATTTACAATGTTATGTTAATTTCTGCTTTATAGCAAATTGATTAAGTTATGCCTAAATATACTTTCTTTTTCATATTCTTTTCCATTGTGTTTTATTACAGGATATTGTTCCCTGTTGTTTATCCATTATATGTGTGTGTGTGTGTGTGTGTGTGTATATATATATATATATATATATAAAATAGCTGGCATCCATAAGTTTGTTTTCTGTGTCTCTGAATCTGTTTCTGTTTCAGTGTTGGTGCTTAGTCACTAAGTTGTGTCTGACTCTTTGCGACCCCATGGACTGTATCCCCCCAGACTCCTCTGTCCATGGGATTTCCCAGGCAAGAGTACTAGAGTGGGTTGCCATTTCTTTCTCCAGGGCATCTTCCCAACTCAGGCATTGAACCCGTATTTCCTGCTTGGCAAGCAGATTCTTTACCACCAAGCCTCTTGGGAAGCCCTTCTGTTTCATACGTAAGTTCATTTGTGTCATATTTTAGATTCTACATGTACACGTAAGTAATATCATATGGTGCTTGTTTTTCTGACTTACTTTGCTGAGTATGGTAATATCTGGATCCATCCAGGTTGCTATAGATGGCACTATTTCATTCATTTTTGTGGCTGAGCACATTTCACATCTTGATCTGTCTGTCTGCTGATTAGCATTTGCGCTGCCTCTGTGTCGCGGCTGTTGTCAGTAGTGCTGCTGTGAGCCTAGGGGTGCGTGTGTCTCTTGAATTGTAGTTTTCTCCAGACACACGCCCAGGAGAGGGATTGCTGGGTCATACGGCAGCACCAGTTGTACTAGTTTTTTAAGGACCTCCCATAGTGCTCTCCATAGAGGCTGTACAAATTTACGTTTCCATCAGCAGTGTAGGAGGGCTCCCTTTTCTCCACACTCCTGTTTTTTAACCGTAGAAAGGATATGCAAGAGTTTTTTTTATTGTTTTTTTGTTTTGGCAGGTGGGGAGGGGTGTGTGTGATTTGTTTTATTTTGCTTCTTAGGAAAAATTGAAGAGCAGAAAACTTACTTATTTCAGGTTTTTGGTACCAGTTTTTCACAGAAGTATAAAATGAAAGAGAAAAAAGTCCTCTTCCTCAGTCTTGCCAGATTTGTTGTGAACAATCCTTGACTGTCAGCTTGTCAGCGGATGTTTTTTCCTTTGAATAACTTCTGCAGGAGACAGCCTTGTTCCTGGACTATTCTCTCTCCCATAGCCTACAGTTGCCTTCAGAAGTGCAGGAACTCCCCCAACCCCCAATTTATAAAATCGTTAAACTTTACCATTTTCAAGGGTTTAATGTAGTGTTTTCATTGAACTCATGGAAGTTAGAATTGAAACTGTGAGAGAATGTAACTGTTAGTCTTGAGCTTATAATTTCCCAGAGAGTAAAGGCCACAGTTTTTCTCAGTACCAAACTCTTAACAAATTCATTCAGTACTTTGATACTATCTACTGAATATTATTGGTGAGAATGCAGAAAATGGTCCTATTAAACTTTTATGTCTCTATAGTTCTATCTGAAATAATACTCTTTATCTGACTATATTTATGGTCTATCTCTTTCTACTGCAATGTGAATTCTAAGAGGGCCAGCATCTTGTCTGTTACTACTGCTGTATCCCCATCACCTGCAATAATATTTTGCATAGAATGGACATTCAGATATTTGCTAGATGAGTAAAGGTGTATCTGAGACAGGACCCTAGTGTGTGTGTGTGTGTGTGTGTGTATATTTTTTTTTTTTGGAAAAGGTTATTTTGATATGCACTCCCAAGGTTGAGAAACACTGACCTGTCTTTTCCTTATACAATAATGTGCTTATGGTACAGAAGATACACACGCACATGTGTGTGGAATCAGAATGGACAGTTGCTTTCCACCATCAAATAATTAAATTTAGGAGTGGTGAGAAGAAAGAGCTACAATAGAATTTATTGCCCCCATCCTCTTTTTTAAACAACAATAACAACAAAAGGTGAGGTCAGGCTTCCTAGATGACTTTTCTCCAAAATAGTGATTCTCAGTGGTGGGGGATAGGAATTCTCCAATGACATTTTTGTTTGTTTGTTGCCACTTTATTTTTTTAACTGAAAGATAATTGCTTTACAGAGTTTTGTGGTTTTCTGTGAAACATCAACAAGAATCAGCCACAGGTACACCTGTGTCCCCTCCCTTTTGAACCTCCCTCCCATCCCACCCTTCTAGATGGTCACAGAGCCCCTATTTGAGTTCCCTGAGTCATAGAGCAAATTCCAGTTGGCTGTCTATTTACATACAGTAACGGAAGCGTCCCTGTTACTCTCTCCAGACATCTCACCCTCTCCTCCCCTCCCACTGTGTCCATAGGTCTGTTCTCTATGTCTGCTTCTCCACTGCTGCCCAGAAAATAAATCCATCAGTGCCATCTTTCTAGAGTCCATATATGTATGTGTCAGTAAAGGATATTTATCTTTCTCTTTCGGACTTACTTCATTCTGTATAATAGGTTCTAGGTTCATCCACCTCATTAGAACTGACTCAAACACATTCCTTTTTATGGCTGAGTAATATTCCATTATATATATGTGCCACAGCTTCTTTATCCATTCACCTGTCGATGCACATCTAGGTTGCTTCCATGTTCTAGCTATTGTAAATAGTGCTGCAATAAACATTGAGGTATGTGTGTCTTTTTTCAATTCTGGTTTCCTCAGGGTATATGCTTAAGTAGTGGGATTACTGAGTCATATGGTGGTTTTATTCCTAGTGTTTTAAGGAATCTCCATACCATCTTCCATAGTGGCTATATCAATTTACATTCCCACCAGCAGTGCAAGAGGGTTCCCTTTTCTACATACCTCCAGCATTTATTGTTCGTTTGATGATGGCCGTTCTGACTGGTGTGAGGTGGTATCTCGACATTTTTGATTGTCATAACTGAGGAAGGATGCTACTGGCATCTGTTGGATAGAGTCCAGGAGTGAAGCTGAAACATTCTACAATGAACAGGACATCTACCCTCAGCAAAGAATCAAGCTGCTCTACAGTGTCATTATTGCAGAGGTTGAGAAACCCTGCTTTAAACAAGTCACTTGGAGAAAGCATTAGTAGTTACTATGAGTTTGGCAATTATGAATCCATGGACCCTGTCTGTGTGTGTGTGTGGCCCTGGACAAAACTGAATGTCTCGTGTAGAGAAACTTGCATGTATGTACAGGCAAACCTTGTTTTATTATCCTTGTCTTTGCTTCACATTTATTCTGTTTTTTACAACTTGAAGATTTGTGGCAAACCTGTGTCAGATAAGTCTATTGGTGCCATTTTTCCAACATCATTTGTTCATTTGGTGTCTCTGAGTCATGTTTTGGTAATTCTTGAAATATTTCAAGCTTTTTCATTATTTGTGATGGTGATCTGTCATCGGTGGTCTTTGATGTCTATTATTGTCGTTGTTTTTGGGCACCGTGAACTATGCCCCATATCAGGTGGCAGACTTAATCCTAATCCATAAACGTGTGTTCCGACAGCTCTCTCTCTCTCCTTGGGCCCCCTTATTCCCTGAGGCACAGCACTGTGGAAATTAGGCCAGTTCATAAATAGCCCTACTCATGGTCTCTTAAGTACCTGTTGAAATGAAGAGTTACACATTAAGTCAGAAGTTAGAAATGAAGCCTAGTGAGGAAGGCATGTTAACAGCCCAGACAGGCCAAAAACTAAACCCTTTGAACCAAACAATTAACCAAGTTATGAACGAATGCAAAGGAGAAGTTCTTAAAGGAAATTAAAAGTACTGCTCTAGTGAACACATGAAAGATAAAGAAGGTGAAACAGCCTTATTGCTGATACGGAGAAAAAAAGTTGTTTTAATTGTGGTGTAGCTGATAATATTTTGTAAGTTTCAGGTGTACAGGCTCTGGGGCACATGGGTTTCAGTAGTGATTCATAGTTTTTCAGGGTTATACTCCAAGCACAGCTCATAGTTGTTATAAAGTATTGGTTATAGTCTCTGTGTTGTCCAATATATCCTTGTAGCCTATTTATTTTATTTTTAGTTGTTTATTCGTCTTGATACAGAGAATGTTTTAGTTATCTGGATAGATCCAACCAGCCACCACATTCCCGTAAACCAAAGCCTAACCAAGAGCAAGACCCTAATTCTCTTCAATTCAGTTAAGGCTGAGAGAGGTGAGGAAGCTGCAGAAGAAAAGTTTGAAGCTCGCAGAGTTCATGAGGTTTAAGGCAAGAAGCCGTCTCTAAAACCTAAAACTGCAAGATGAAGCCGTGAGTGCTCATATAGAAGCTGCAACAAATTATCCAGAAGATTTAGCTAAGATAATGAAAGTGGGTACACTAAACAGTAGATTTTTGGTGTAGATGAGCAGCATTCTATTGGAAGAAGATGCCATCTAGGACTTTGGTAACTGGAAATGAAAAGTCAGTGCCTGGCTTCAGAGCTTCAAAGGACAGGCTGACTGTTCCTCGAGGCCAGTGCAGCTGGTAACTAAGTTGAAACCAGTGCTCTGATCCTGAAAATCCTGGGACCTTAAGAATTACACTACATCTATGCTTCCTGTCCTCCATAAATGGAGCAGCAAAGGCTGGATTTTAAAACATGGCTTACTGAATATTTTAAGCCTGCTGTTGAGACCTTCTACTCAGAAGAAAAGATTCCTTTCAAAATGACTGCTCAGTAGCAGTGCACCTGGTCGTCCAAGAGCTGAGGGCAGTGTACACACAGATTCACGTATGGTCGTTTCCATACTTGTTAACACAACATCCATTCTATAGTTCAAGGAGTAATTTTAACTTCAAGTTGCGTATTTATTTATTTTTTTGCTGTGCTGGGTCTTCATTGCTCTGCGGGCTTTTCTCTGGTTGCAGTGAGCGGGCATGGCTGGCTGTCTGTGGCGCGGGCTCCTTGTTGCGGTGGCCGCCTTTGTGGGGCTCGGGCTCTCGGCACATGGGCGTCAGCAGTTGTGGCTCCCCGGCTCTAGTGCACAGGGTCAGCAGTCGTGGGGCACAGGCTTAGTTGCTCCATGGCGTGTAGGATCTTCCCGGATCAGGGATCGAACCTGTATCTCCTGCATTGGCAGGTGGATTCTTTATCACCGAGCTGCCAGGGAAACCCTCAAGTTTTATTTTTTAAGAAATACATTTTGTTAAGCTATAGCTGGCATAGATAAGGATTCCTCTGATGCCTCTGGGCAAAGTAAATTGAAAATCTTCTGGAAAGGATTCACTATTTTAGATGACATTAAGAACATTCATGATTCATGGAAAGAGGTCAAAATATTAACATAAATAGGAGTTTGGAAGAAGTTAATTCCAGCCCTCATGGAGACTTTGAGGGGGTTCAAGACTTCAGTGGAGGAAGCAACTGCAGATATGGTGGAAACAGCAAGAGAACTAGAATTAGAAGTGGAGTCTGAAGATGTGACAGAATTGCTGCGATCTCATGGTAAAACTTTAACAGATAAGGAGCTACTTTTTATAGGTGAGCAGAGAAAGTGTGTTTTTGAGATGAAATCTACTGGTGAAGAAGCCATGAAGCTTAAAATTTTGAAATTACATAAACAGTTTTTCATTTTGAATAATTAGATATCATTATTAATAACCCCCGCCCAATAAATAAAACTCTTTAGAGTCTTCAGTAATTTAAGGTGTGAAAGGGTCTTGAGACCAAAATTTTTTTGAACAGATGATATCCTGATATTGGTCCCTCAGATACTGTTAAACCTATATTTCTGTCTCTAGTTGGGTTAGGCTTACATAGACAAGAAAATTTAAATTCCTTGGGCTTTGATGTAAAGTTTTGGCTTTTTATCTTGATTTGAGTATGTTTTTAATGTATAAAACATATAGCAAAATTTTTGAAGATTAAATATTTACTTTCATAGAACTACAAAAGCATTATTTGTAGATTAGGTAAGTGGAGAATTATATCTAGAAGAATGACAAAAAGAATCACAGGAAATGGTAAATTATTTTTTAAAATTTACAACGGACAAATGATTGTGGAAAAAATGTTATGAGAATCTTAGAGAAAAATTATGAATAGGTTTAGCAAACACCTTCATTGTAAGAGACTGCATACCCATAAAAAAAGAAGTATAGTAGAACATTTAAATTATTGATTAGAGCTTTATCTAATCATAAAGAAATGATAGGCTTCCTAGTTCCTTAAACACTGAAAATAAACTCTGTAGGTTTGAATGAATTGTTACTGCATTACTATGTTTAAGACAGCATTTAGGAGAACCATAGTGAAAGTGATTTAGAGGTAAAGAGACTTTCCGCAGATATTTTCTTATCTGTATAAAATTCATTAGCATTACCCTGATTTAGAGTTCTGGTCTTGATCAAGCCTTTGTAAAAGTTACTTGGTGTGTGACCTAAACACAGTATCTGTGGGTCAATAAATAAGTGTTGTGTGCTGTGCAAAGCTGTGAAGAGCCAGAAGAAATCAGGGAGGAAAACCTGTCAAGAGTTGAGTTAAAAACTTAAAGGCATTGATCTTTCCCCCTAGATATTATATCTTGGGTAGGTGGATTTTGTAAATGTAGTTTTTATGTGTACCATTTTAATCCCTAGGACGCTTGTAACCTTTTGAAGTAACCCACAGTCATTTCATAGTGGGGGTTAGGAACTAGATTATTAAAAAAGACCACAATTTGTTTTTTCTCAAGTTCAAATACAAATAATATTTAGTATTGATACTTGTATCGTTGGATGTTTTTCACTAGTTTAATGTGAGGAACTTCTGTCTTTAAAAACTTGCCTTGAAAAGATTTTTTTTCCTGATCACCAACTTTTTTTTGAAATACTTAAGTAGATACAGTTATCTTTTAAAATTTCATGTTCATTTTTTTCTCGTTATATTCTGTTTTCCTTTTTTTTTTTTTCATTGTGCAACGTGACTTGTGGGATCTTAGTTCCCTGATCAGGGATCAAACCTATGTACTCCACAGTGGAAATGCAGAGTTCTAACCACTGGACTGCCAAGAAAGTCCCTATTTTCCTTTTTATTTAGATCAAATGATTTGAACATATCCCCCTGCTATCTGAACAATCACAGGAGATATTTAGGGGTATTGGTCATCAATGTTTCTTGTGGGTGTGATAGGATTCATCAGAATATTATTTTATCTCTGATGTTAAAAAAATTCTCATTCTAAAATTAAACAAAAATACAAATTACTCTAAACTATTCATTTATATAAAAGCAAAAAATTATTTTTCTATTTGTTTTTCATGGTTGTGAAATGAACATACATAACATTTATCACTTTAATCATCTTAAGATGTGCAATTAAGTGACTTTAAACTCTGTATCCATTAAACATTAACTTCCTGTACCCTTCACCCTCCAACCTCTGACGAACACCATTCTGCTTTAAGTGTATCATACAATATTTACCCTTTTGTGATTGACTTATTTCACTTAGCATAGTGTCTTCAAGGCTCATCCATGTTGAAGCATATATCAAAATATCTTTTTTAAAGTTGACTAACATTCCATTGTATGTATCTGCCACATTAAAAAAAATTTGTTAATCCATCATGGACAGTTGGATTGCTTTCTAAGTGTCCTTTAGGCTCTTGTGAGTAATGATGCTATGAACGTCGGTGTGTACATACCTGTTTGAGTCACTACATTCAATTCTTCTGGATGTATCACCAGAAGTGAAATTGTTGGATCATGTGGTAATTCTGTGTTTAATTTTTTGAGGAATTGGCATATTGTAATTGTGTTGTACCACTGGCTGTACTATTTTACATTCTCACCAGCAGTGCTTAAGAGTTTTAATTTCTGTGCACCGCACCTACATTTGTTATCTTCTGTTTTCTTTATAATAGCCATTGTGATGTTTGTTAAGTGGTGTTTTGTGGTTTTGATTTGTATTTTCCCAGTGATTAATGATATTGAGTATCTTTTCATGTGTGTATTGCCATTTGTGTATCTTTGGAGAAATAGTCATCTTTTAATTGGGTTGTTTTCATTTGTTACTGTTTTGTACTCCTTTATATATTCTGGATATTAATCCTTCCTCAGATACATGATTTGGAAGTACTTTCTCCCATTCTGTAAGTTGCCTTTTCATTGCATCCTTTCGGTGGCTCAGATAGTAAAGCCTCTGCCTGCAATGCGGGAGACCCAGGTTCGATCCCTGGGTTGGGAAGGTATCCTGGAAAAGGAAATGGCAACCCACTGCAGTACTCTTGTCTGAAAAATTCCATGGACAGAGGAGCCTGGTGGGCTATACGGTCCATGGGGTCATAAAGAGTCGGACATGGCTGAGTGACTTTACACTCGAGTGAAAGCAGTTTCATACACAAAGCTTTTAATTTGATAAAGTTCACTTTGTCTTTTTTTTTTGTTGTCGTTGCTGGTGATTTGGGCATATCCAAGAAATCCTTGCCCAATTCAGTGCCATGAAGCTTTCCCCATTTTCTTCTGAGAGTTTTATAAATTTCAGCTCTTGCATTTAGGTCTTTAATCCATTTTGAGCTGATTTTTGTGTATGGTATATGATAAGGGTCCAACGTCATTTTTTGTACAGGGATATCCAGTTTTTCCAACACCATTTGTTGAAAAGACTGTCCTTTCTCCCATTGAATGATCTTGGCACCCTTGTTGAAGTCTGTGAACCATATGTATGCAAGGCTTTATTTCTGGGCTTTGTTCTTTTGCACTGGTCTACATGTCTGTCTTTATGCCAGTTCCACACAGTTTTGGTTTCTGTAGCTTTGTAGTTTGAAATTAAGAAATGTGAAATCTCCCAGGTTTTTTATCCCCAAAGATTGTTTTGGTTATTCAGAATTCCTGAAGATCCCATATGAATTTTAGGGTGAAATTGTAATCTGTAAAAAACTATTGGAATTTTGATAGGGGTTATATTGAATCTATAGATTACCCTATGTAGTATGAATGTTTTAATATTATTAAGTCTTCCACATCTTTCCATTTGTCTTTTTTAATTTCTTTCAGCAGTGTTTTATAGTTTTCAATGTAAAAGTCTTTTGCCTCCTTGGTTGAGTTTATTCCCAGGTATTTCATTCTTTATGCTACTGTAAATGGAATTGTCTTCTTAATTTTCTTTTCTGTTTCTTGTTAGTATATTAAAAAAAAAAACAAAAACCTAATTTTTGTGTGTTGATTTTGTATCCTGCAACTTTGAGTTCATTCATTAGTTCTAATATTCTTTTTTGTTTGTGGACTTTTTAGGGTTTTCTACATAGAAGATTATGTTGTCTGTGGACAAGGATATTTTTACTTCTTCTTTTCCAGTTTGGATGTCTTTTCTTTTTCTTGTCTATTAGTCTTGTCTATTTTAATTTCTTGTCTATTTTTCTTGTCTATTTTAATATTAATAGATGGAGAAATGGTATTAGATGATTTAGAAATGTGTTTTTCTGAAGCTTCACTGTGGAAAGCTTATCTTAAAAGTTTTTCATGGTATTGGGGAATTTAAGTGATAAAGACAGTCTGCATTGCACAGAAAATTTAACTCGCAGTTTCTAGATTTATAATAGGTGGGTTTTTGGTGTGTTTTTTTTTTTTGCCCTTTCTGAGAAAGTTTTCTTTTAGCTCTTAACATTGTGCATGCTTTTTGTTTTTTCTGCTTGCTTTTGAAGAAAATTGTTAACATTCAATTATGCTTTTGAGTTTTTGGGGTTTTGCTGCAGATATTTGTATAAGAGATGCCTGTAACTGACATTATAGATATATAAACTGTAAAAGTTGTAAAGACGGTGAAAGTGTTAGTCACTTAGTTGTGTCTGACTTGTTGTGACCCCATGGACTGTAGCCCACCAGGCTCCTCTGTCCGTGGAATTCTCTAGGCAAGAATAATGGAGTGGGTTGCCATGCCCTTTTCCAGGAAATCTTCCCAACCCAGGGATCAAACCTGGGTCTCCACATTGCAGGCAGATTCTTTACCATCTGAGCCACCAGGGAAGTTTTTATAGGGAAGTAAAAACAGGTAGTACTCTGGAAATAGACTTTGATCATATAGGTCAGATCTAATGATGAGAGAACTGGGGCCTTGTGCAAGATTATATAGTTATTATCAGAGCCAAGACTAAATGATAGTCTTGGCTGATGATAATTATTATCAGCCAAAAATCTTTGCTGATTTTTCTCTCATTCTTTTCTGTCTAACTGCACTGTCAATTACTGCAACAGCCTATTAACCTGATTAAAATCCCATGGACATATCATGGCAGGCTGCAGTCCATGGGGTTGCAGAGTCAGACATGACAGAGCATGGATTCACACATCTCACCTGGACTTTAGACCTACTCTTCAGTCTATTCTTGCTACTGGGTCCAAAGCATAGTACTTCTAAAATATGATTAGTCATATCAGTGTGTCAATTTTTTCAATTATTAACCATTCAGTTCAATTCAGTCCCTCAATCGTGTCTGACTCTTTGTGACCCCATGGACTGCAGCACACCAGGCCTCCGTATCCATCACCAACTCCCAGAGTTTACCCAAACGCATGTCCATTGAGTCAGTGATGCCATCTAATCATCTCATCCTCTGTCGTCCCCTTCTCCTCCTGCCTTCAATCTTTCCCAGCATCAGGGTCTTTTCAGATGAGTCAGTTCTTTGCATCAGGTGGCCAAAGTATTGGAGTTTCAGCTCCAACATCAGTCCTTCCAATGAATATTCAGGACTGATTTCCTTTAGGATGGACTGGTTGGATCTCCTTGCTGTTCAAGGGACTCTCAAGAGTTTTCTCTGACACCACAGTTCAAAAGCATCAGTTCTTCAGCTTCCAACACTCACATCCATACATGACTACTGGAAAAACCATAGCCGTCTTGACTAGATAGACCTTTGTTGGCAAAGTAATGTCTCTGCTTTTTAATATGCTGTCTAGATTGGTCATAACTTTCTTCCAAGGAGCAAGCGTCTTTTAATTTCATGACTGCAGTCAAAATCTGCAGTGATTTTGGAGCCCCCATAAATAAAGTCTCTCACTCTTTCCTCATGTATTTGCCATAAAGTGATGGGACTGGATGCCACGATCTTAGTTTTCTGAATGTTGAGTTTTCAGTCAGCTTTTTCACTCTTTTCTTTCACTTTCATCAAGAGGCTTTTCAATTCCTCTGCTTTTTGCCATAAGGGTGCTATCATCTGCATATCTGAGGTTATTGATATTTCTCCCAGCAATCTTAATTCCAGCTTGTGTTTCATCCAGCCCGGATTTCTCATGATATACTCTGCATATAAGTTAAATAAGCAGGGTGACAGTATACAGCCTTGACAGACTCCTTTCCTGATTTGGACCCAGTCTGTTTTTTCATGTCTGGTTCTGTTTCTTGACCTGCATACAGATTTCTCAGGAGGCAGGTCAGGTGGTCTGGCATTCCCATCTCTTGAAGAATTTTCCAGTTTGTTGTAATCCACACAGTTAAAGGCTTTGACGTAGTCAATAAAGCAGAAGTGGATGTTTTTCTAGAACTCTTTTGCTTTTCCGATGATCCAACGGATGTTGGCAATTTAATATCTGGTTCCTCTGCCTTTTCTAAATCCAACTTGAACATCTGGAAGTTCTTGGTTCACATACTGTTGAAACCTGGCTTGAAGAATTTTGAGCATTACTTTGCTAGCATGCAATTGTGCGGTAGTTTGAGCATTCTTTGGCATTGCCTTTCTTTGTGATTGGAATGAAAACTCACCTTTTTCAGTCCTGTGGCCACTGCTGAGTTTTCCAAATTTGCTGGCATATTTGGTACAGCACTTTCACAGCATCATCTTTTAGGATTTGAAATAGCTCAACTGGAATTCCATCACCTCCACTAGCTTTGTTCATAGTGATGCTTTCTAAGGCCCACTTGTCTTTACATTCCAGGATGTCTGGCTGTAGGTGAGTAATCACACCATCGTGATTATCTGGGTCATGAAGATCTGTTTTGTGCAGTTCTTCTATGTATTCTTGCCACCTCTTCTTAATATCTTCTGCTTCTGTTAGGTCCCTACAGTTTCTGTCCCTTTTTGAGCCCATCTTTGCATGAAATGTTCCCTTGGTGTATCTAATTTTCTTGAAGAGATCTCTAGACTTTCCCATCCTATTGTTTTCCTCAATTTCTTTGCATTGATCCCTGAGGAAGGCTTTCTTATCTCTCCTTGCTATTCTTTGGAACTCTGTATTCAGATGGATATTTCTTTCCTTTTCTCCTTTGCCTTTCGCTTCAGGGTAACATTAGCATTAAATATAGCTAAGCCCCTTGTGTTGTCTGATTTAATTCTTCAAACAGTTCTTTGCTATTAATTATCTCTGTCTTACAGGTGAGGAAATTGAGACCAGGACTGTCTGCTTTCAAAGTTCATGTTCCTAGGCACTATATTACACTACCCAAGTGAGGCATTCAAGACTCCTTGTGTTGTTGCTCTTACCCACTTCTGTTGTATTCAAGTTGACATTTTTAACTATAAATTCCTTGAAGACAGATATGGCTGAGACCAAGCTGTTGCCTAATACATGGAATACGGAATGAAGCAGGGCAAAGACTAATAGAGTTTTGCCAAGAAAACGCACTGGTCATAGCAAACACCCTCTTCCAACAACACAAGAGAAGACTCTACACATGGACATCACCAGATGGTCAACAACGAAATCAGATTGATTATATTCTTTGCAGCCAAAGATGGAGAAGCTCTATACAGTCAACAAAAACAAGACCAGGAGCTGACTGTGGCTCAGATCATGAACTCCTTATTGCCAAATTCAGACTGAAATTCAAGAAAATAGGGAAAACCACTAGACCATTCAGGTATGACCTAAATCAAATCCCTTATGATTATACAGTGGAAGTGAGAAATAGATTTAAGGGCCTAGATCTGATAGATAGAGTGCCTGATGAACTGTGGACTGAGGTTCGTGACATTGTACAGGAGATAGGGATCAAGACCATCTCCGTGGAAATGAAATGCAAAAAAGCAAAATGGCTGTCTAGGGAGGCCTTACAAATAGCTATGAAAAGAAGAGAAGCTAAAAGCAAAGGAGAAAAGGAAAGATGTAAGCATCTGAATGCAGAGTTCCAAAGACTAGCAAGAAGAGATAAGAAAGCCTTCCTCAGCAATCACTGCAAAGAAATAGAGGAAAACAACAGAATGGGAAAGACTAGAGATCTCTTCAAGAAAATTAGAGATAGCAAGGGAATATTTCATGCAAAGATGAGCTTGAAAAAGGACAGAAATGGTAGGGACCTAACAGAAGATATTAAGAAGAGGTGGTAAGAATACACAGAAGAACTGTACAAAAAAGATCTTCACGACCCAGATAATCACGATGCTGTGATCACTGACCTAGAGCCAGACATCTTGGAATGTGAAGTCAAGTGGGCCTTAGAAAGCATCACTATGAACAAAGCTAGTGGAGGTGATGGAATTCCAGTTGAGCGCTTTCAAATCCTGAAAGATGATGCTGTGAAAGTGCTGCACTCAATATGCCAGCAAATTTGGAAAACTCAGCAGTGGCCACAGGACTGGAAAAGGTCAGTTTTCATTCCAATCCCAAAGAAAGGCAATGCCAAAGAATGCTCAAACTACTGCACAATTGCACTCATCTCACACGCTAGTATGCTTAATATTCTCCAAGCCAGGCTTCAGCAATATGTGAACCATGAACTTCCTGATGTTCAAGCTGGTTTTAGAAGAGGCAGAGGAACCAGAGATCAAATTGCCAACATCTACTGCATCATGGAAAAAGCAAGAAAGTTCCAGAAAAACATCTATTTCTGCTTTATTGACTATGCCAAAGCCTTTGACTGTGTGGATCACAGTAAACTGTGGAAAATTCTGAAAGAGATGGGAATATCAGACCACCTGACCTGCCTCTTGAGAAATCTGTATGCAGGTCAGGAAGCAACAGTTAGAACTGGACATGGAACAACAGACTGGTTCCAAATAGGAAAAGGGGTACGTCAAGGCTGTATATGGTCACCTTGTTTATTTAACTTATCTGCAGAGTACATCATGAGAAGCGCTGGGCTGGAAGAAACACAAGCTGGAATCAAGACTGCTGGGAGAAATATCAATAACCTCAGATATGCAGATGACACCACCTTTATGGCAGAAAGTGAAGAGGAACTAAAAAGCCTCTCAATGAAAGTGAAAGAGGAGAGTGAAAAAGTTGGCTTAAAGCTCAGTATTCAGAAAACAAAGATCATGGCATCCGGTCCCATCACTTCATGGGAAATAGATGGGGGAACAGTGGAAACAGTGTCAGACTTTCTTTTTTTGGGCTCCAAAATCACTGCAGATGGTGATTGCAGCCATGAAATTAAAATACCCTTACTCCTTGGAAGGAAAGTTATGACCAACCAAGATAGCATATTGAAAAGCAGAGACATTACTTTGCCAACAAAGGTCCATCTAGCCAAGGCTATGGTTTTTCCAGTGGTCATGTATGGATGTGAGAGTTGGACTGTGAAGAAGGCTGAGCGCCGAAGAATTGATGCTTTTGAACTGTGGTGTTGGAGAAGACTCTTGAGATTCCCTTGGACTTCAAGGAGATCCAACCAGTCCATTCTGAAAGAGATCAGCCCTGGGATTTCTTTGGAAGGAATGATGCTAAAGCTGAAAGTCCAGTACTTGGCCACCTCATGCGAAGAGTTGACTCATTGGAAAAGACTCTGATGCTGGGAGGGATTGGGGGCAGGAGGAGAAGAGGACGACAGAGGATGAGATGGCTGGATGGCATCACTGACTCGATGGACGTGAGTCTGAGTGAACTCCGGGAGATGGTGATGGACAGGGAGGCCTGGCGTGCTGCGATTCATGGGGTCACAAAGCGTTGGACACAACGGAGCAGCTAAACTAAACTGAACTGAATACATTTTAAGTAACGAGCTTATGAATGGTACAGGATAGTGAGACTAGCCGAATGTGGGAAGACACGAATATTACACCTCAAAGAAAAGATTCCTCTGACTGGCCATGCTCAGAAAAGGTCAGTCTTTGGGTTAAAGCAAAGTAGTGAGAGGTTAATGAATGAGGGAAATGAAGTCCAGAGAGATGATTAAAGATAGCAACTACTTGTTCTTGACTTAAATTAATTGTATCTTTGGATTGTAGGAACTTGAAAATGAATTTTCTAAATAACTTTTTATGTTTTCAGGTGTGGTGGGGTTCAGGAGAGAGGCACCTGATGATTTCAGACGGAAAAAGGTTGCCTGCTTATTAGAAAGGGAAAGAAGCAAGATTACAGAGTTTGATGTGGCCCTCAGGTGAGATTCTAGAGTAGATTATTTAAAAGAATTGCTTGTTTCCAGGGGAGGTGAAGTACTTAACATTAAGAATTAGCCTTAATTCATTAAGAACAAACTAAAACAGTCCAACTTCTCTTTTTGTGGGGGCAGCCTCCTGTCTTCAGTGAGTTGCTTGAGGTGTACAGATCACTCATCACATTTGCAGCTGGCACAGATACAGGAGGGGTGGTCTGACAGCTGGTACGGGTTAGGTTTTGCTGTAGCAATAATTTTCAAATCTCAGTGACTGACAAGGAGAAGAGATTTATTTATTGCTTATATTGCATGTCTGTTCTCAGGTCACCAGGGTTCTCTGCTTTGTGTTGTCCTCACAGAGGAACCTCTGGAGTTTCTGCCTTCTGGAATATTGATTTTACTTGTGGTACAAGAGACAGAACATGATGGATGGCACATCAGCCTTCAGAGGCTCCATCCATCATTTCAGCTCACAGTTAACTGATCAAGCAGGTTCTGTGACCACACCTAGCTGGGGCGTTTGTGGGATAGGAAAGTATATTCCTTCCATAATCTGGAAGGAGGAGACCCAGAAATGTTACTGCACATCAGTGTTGGCTCTGAGATAGTGAGGACTTTGGATGACAGGTTAAAGGACCCAAGAGGATTGAGCTTGATAGACTGATGTGATCCGCTGAATCTGACAAAGGGAAAATGAACAGAGAGGAGTGGAAGATCTTGTCCTTTGTTCCCAAAACTAATCCTTTTTGATAAAGGCTGAGGAGTGCAGCTTGCTAGCTCCATCAGCACATGCGATGCAAAGAAGTGTCTGGTTGGTGCACGGAGATGACACAGGGGCCTCGATCCTGGCTTACTCCAGGCCTGAAATTACCACGTTTCTGGCTATAGGTGCATTCTCAGATGGGAGGTATACTTGAAATCGTGTGATGTGGATGACTGAGGCAAATAGGAATGTGTAGCTGGGAAACTAACTTGGGCAGGTGGGTGGGAGGCATCATGGCTGCCTCAGATATTTGGAGGCCTGCCATCCGGAAGCAGGAGTGGACTTTCACCATATGTCACACTAGTGGCTGGTGGATGAAAGCTACAGGAAGTGACTTAAGCTCAGTGAAAGCAAGCTGCCAGTTTAGAGGTGGAATTGTATACTTCTAGCTGGAAATATCAAGCATTGGGTTGATTCCCGTGAAATTCTATGACTTTGAATGACAGAAGAAGGCCTGTTACATGTTAACTTTCAGAAACAATCAAGTATTTAAACATTTATGTGATTATTTCTGACTTCACTGGTGGAAAAAAGTAAGATGTAATGAATTAGTGGTTTAATAAAACATTTCTGTCTTTATGCCTATTAGGTAGTAGAATTCTGCTAGTAACTTTATGATTTTTCTTTTCTAAATCTTACTTTAATCTCATTTTATACATGAGGAGATTAATTCAGAGATGATATATGGCTTGCCCAAGGTTTATTTTGATTAACTGAAATAAGCAGATTTTGACCAAGGTCTCTTCTATTCCAGAAACTGCTTTTTCTGCTTTCTCACTATAGTAGTAACCTGTATCGCCTGCCTTCCGTGTTTTGTCTCCTGGGGACAGCACCCTCTTATTTTGGGGTTCTGTCTGTCCATCTCGGTCCCTTACCACATGGTTCTGTTGGGACTTCCCAGAGTCTTCACTGCTTGGTCTATTGCCTGCCTCGCTTTACGAGGGCCAGTCAGAATTCCCGGGATGTTTTAAGGTGAAACCAGGAAGGAGACATCCCTCTGTGGATATGGGTGTGGTCGGATGCAGTATGTAAGAGCTGTCTGTGTTTGCCACTCCTTGAAGGAAGCGGTCTGCTTCGATAGGAGTGACGCTGATTGTAAGTGCCTGGTTCCAGTGGCTCCTGGCACTCAGCTGCACTCCCACCATTGCTGCGATTCAGCTATTCTACCCTTCTCCTATGTGAGACTGCCACCCCCATCCTGCTCCAGTATTTCCCTTAATGCCCTTTCTTTTGGCAGAAGCTTGAAGTGATGGGCTTTGAATGGTACTAGTCATTTTTGAGAGAGGAGATATGGGCTGGGCAAACCCCCTGACAGGGAAGAAATGAATCCCTAAAGAAGACAGTCGCCACACTGGCTGGGAAAGGCACAGTTTTTGTGTGTATGTGTACTGAGAAAAGATGGGACATCAGCTCTGGTGACTTTTCAGAATGCATTCTTGAAAAACCATTGGATCCATCTTACTGAATTGGCCTGTGGTGTGTTCCAGTATCTTAGGACAGAGGCAGAGCAGTGTTTGGAGCTCTGGCCCCTTCTTCCTACCCGCTTTCTGTCTCCTTGTTAGTTACTGTCTGAGGCACCCTCATGTGATAAAGACTTTTTCCCCCTCCTCTCCTATATGAGGGCTTCCCTGTGGCTCAGCTGGTGAAGAATCTGCCTGCAGTACGGGAGATCTGGGTTTGATCCCTGGGTTGGGAAGATCCCCTGGAGAAGGGCAATGCTGCCCACTCCAGTATTCTGGCCTAGAGAATTCCATGGATTGTATAGTCCGTGGGGTCGGAAAGAGTCGGACACGACCGAGTGACTTTCACTTCACCTTGTCTCCTGTATGGGTCTGTAAAGATGAGAGACAGGACAGCTGCTCCGGGGGTAGATGGAGGAGAGGGGGAGGAAAACGGGCGCGTGGCTTACGTTCATTGAGTCACTGCAGGGCACGGAGTACTTTTTATGAGTTTAAGGTAAGCAGCATTATTCTTATTAAAGTTAGGGAGGTTCAGACTCAGAGAAGTTAAGTGACTTTATTCAAGGTAACAGGTCGGACTCTAAGCATCATTTCACGTAACTGCTAGAGAGTGTGCAATAGTTCATGTGTGTCAGTCAGAGATCAGAGTTAGTTGCATCTGACTTCATCTAATAAAAGAGGCAGGACAAAGGTTCAGAGAAGAAACAAAAGAAGAAAGTGGTTCAATAAAGGACTAAAAGGAGAAGAAACACAAAAACGATGATAGGTCAGTAGTGATAGCCGAATGAACTGTATCGTGGTCCCAGGGCCCAGAAGTGCGTCGGTCACACTGAATAGAGGTGCGTCAGACAGCCCAAGGTATAGCACTTCTATCTTTGTCTTTAAAAACAAGTCTCAAAAGACAAGGGTGTTTTGGTCTACTTCTGAGTTAAAATAAACAAATTATTTTTCCTTTTTGCAAGAGAAATAAGAATACACGTGTGGCGTGCCCGAAGGGTGATATGACCTTGGCGTTATAAGCTGAGAAACAGCTGTGTGTAAGGGAAAGAGTGTGTGTCCTGTCCCTTCTCTCTTAAGCAGTTCATGCTGATAAGCAGACAGCCATGAAAGAAAGTAGCGTTCAGTTCTAAAAGTTGCATTACCTCAGTATTTAAACAAGAAAAACAACACAGTGGTTTCCGGGGCTTAACATGTATTTCTGGGGAGTTGTCTGATAACAGTACTTTTCATAAGGATCCTAGGGTCCTGCTGCAGTGCTTTGTGATAGGAGTGGTGACCTGGGGGACCTCTGGGCCTGCGTTCTTCTTCACTAGAGCTGGGCCATTTGGATCACCGTGTCATTCTTGTGCATGTGTGAATGTGCATACACACTTTGATTAGGTTATCTGAAATAGTAGTGTTGATCAAAGCGTGCTGTTAGTTTCAAACTGTACTTATGAATCAAGACATCAGTAGGGACTGACTCATTATCTAGGTGTTCTTATGTGTCTTTTTGGAATTTTCAGTGTCTTTGCCAATAATTCTGTTGGAATCTGATGTTAATGACTCTTGAGGCCTATGTCTATAGAATTATTTGCAGGTGATGATTACAGATGATGAACTTTAGATTTTCTTTAGAAGCTGCCATCTTTTATGTGATACACAAATAGTGAAAGTGACAAGTTTTGGTGCAGATTGACAAGGATGTGTCTTTGACATTGTGCTAGTAATACAGATGTGATGATAATACTGTGAATCAGATTTAATAATAGTAGTGTAGAATTTATGGCTCCTCAAGCTTTGATTTTTACTAAGTGGTTCTGTGGAAAGGCAGCCGAAATTCACTGTCTAGAAGCTGATACAACTGAACTTGAATTTTATGACACCCCCCAAATCAAGCTGACATTGGAGGACCTTTGGTTTTTTGAATTATCATATATGTACAAACGTCTCACCAATAAAGCAGATCCTAAAAGGGAATAGCTGACAGGCTTCCAAGGCTCGCATGAGTGTGTGGAGAGCTCTGTAGCCCTGACCAGAGAGTGGAAGCAGCAGGTCTCTCCCTGCCCGCTTGGTGTGTCTTTATGTTGCTCTGCCTCCTGCTGGGGTCAGTGCAGCCTCGCCCCAGTCTGCCCTCCCCAGGCTTGCCCATTGCAGTTTGTTTTCTGTGCTGAAGCAAAGCAGAATGATCTATCTTCAAAAATACTTTTAAATCAGATTGAGATTTTCAGACACACAGGATAAAATAAAATTCAGTAGAAACCTACTCACCTGTTACCAGGAATAAACAGATATTAATACTTGCCGTATTTGTGTTGTCTCTTAAAAAGGAATAAAATAGTTATATAGACAACTAGAGCCCCATTCCCATCCTTTCCAGCCTTGAAAGTTGACTTGCACCATTCAGGTTTTTGCACTTACACTGTGTTTATATCCCCATAAATAGTACTGTAAACAATACGTACTATCATTTTTGTGTTTTCTAAACTTGGAAATGATATGTCTTTTGCAACATTGTTTTTAAATTTTATTCATCATGAGACATTTGTTATAATTGTTCTGTATCTTATACAGATAAATGCAGTTTATTCCCCTAACACCCTGTGCTTAGGTAGTTTCTAGTGTTGAGCCATTACAGATGGTGCTGCAGTCGATATCCTGGCGTCTCTCTGTGTACATGCACACGTTTCCTGAGGTTGACATGTGGAAGTAGTCTTTCTGGGTCATAACATATATACACATTCACTTTTACAGTGTGATTTTACTTTTCTCCAAAGTGGTTGTGCCAGCTGTATTGCCTCTACTCTCAAACTTGTTGGTAATTGTTTTCATTTGATTTCAGCCTTTACAATCTGATAGGTACGAAGTAGTGTCTTGTTTTAATTTGTATTTCCCAGATTATACTGAGATAGAATATACTTTTGTGTGTTTGGACCAATTGGAGCTCTCTGGGTGAGTTGCCTGTTTGTTTTTTCCTCCTTACAGTGCAGTTTTGAGACTGTGTGTGTGTGTGCGTGCGCGCGCGTGCATACATGCTATGTTTTTTGTTGTTGGTTTTGTTGTATACATCTCAGTATGTTACAAGTCTTTTCACTTTATTTATGAACATTTTAAATTGTAGTGTAATCAGATTTCCCAGTCTTTTGGGGTTTTTTCCTTCCTTGTGTGAGAAGCAGTCAAGCTCTTAAAAATATCCTGTTTGTTCTAAAAATTTGCAGTTTCTTTACCTACTTAGTTTTTTGACCCATCTGGAATTTTATTTTTGTATATGCTGAGAAGTTCACATTTTTCTTCAAAATGAACTCTTCCTTACCCTTTGATTTTTTTTTCTGTGTACATTATAAATTTCAAATTGCCATGGAAACTCAAATTTAATGATTATTCTATTGAATTTATGGGTTTAATTTAGAAAATTGACATTGTACAATATTGAGTCTGGAAAAAAACAGATGATTGTTGTGCAGTGGCCCTTTCAGATCTCATGCCTGTTGCCTGCCCATGCATTTACTCACAGTTGCCATCAGACAACAATGGCTCCTCCTTCTCTTCTTAAAATCCTGTAATCTCCCTCACTGGCAGAGAAATGCTATGTTTGAATCATTTGAGGGAAAGGGATTCTGGAAAATGTAGTTCCAGACTTCCGCCTGTGAGGCAGAGGAAACTATAGAAGTGGGTATCAGTGATGCAGATTTTACAGTAGACAAGCCACGTCAATGCATATCTGTTCTTATTTTCCTCCTCCTTTTAATGCGTAAGGTGGCTTACTAGATTGTTGTGTACGTTTTTCTCCCAGCTGATATAGTTTGGAAGTTTTTTCCAGTGGGATGTACATTTATAATTTTGCTAGGTATTGGCAGTTGCCCTCCACAGAGGATATATTAATTTATATTTCTACCTGTAGTATGTTGCTTTCTATTTTTGCACCCTGCCCTCTTTATTATAAATGACTTTTTACCTTTATTTGGTCATCTTGTTTAAAGTCCGAGTCATTCTGGCAGAAGTGATGCCTGACACGTGCATGCACACACACTCAATTCTCCTGCTTCTCAAGATTGGATTAGTCGCGCTCTTGGTATGACTGTATAAAGTATTTCATTAATTTAGTACTTAAGCATTTTTTTTTCTGCCCCTTTTTAGGCCTGGGCTTTCTTGGTTTTCAGTATGTATCTTTCTGTCATAAGTACATTGTGTGTGTGCTTGTCTCCTTTACTAAACTGTTTAACTCCTTCAGAACAATATTATGCTCTTTGTTACCAATGCTTAGCACATAGTAACAGCTCAGTGTTGCAATGAGTGAGTGATGCATAATTGTAAACAGAGGGGATATGCAGCTTTATAACCTTTTTATTTAAATGAATACATTGCACTACATGCTATATATGTCATGGCAGCTCTGTTTATTTCATGAAAAATGTTTTGTCAAGAACACATTAATTATGGGACTTTTATATTTAATTTGGATTGACACTCAGCTTCATCTCATTTTAGTGTCACACTTCACCTAGTTGCTACGTAATCTTCCTGATTATGACTTTTAATGGTTGCATCATATAGCATCAAGTTGATTTATCATTCTGCCCTTTAGATATTTAAGTAATCTGAATTATTCTTCAAAGGATATATTGCATTTCCAGTATTGAATAAAATATTGTTCTAAATAATTCTTACCATTGGTATGCATCTGATTCATCTGTGAAGCTTTTAAAATTTATCAGGAAGTTGTATGGTTCATCATTTTAAAGGAATAGAAAGAATATAATGTAACTGGACATGGAACAACAGACTGGTTCCAAATAGGAAAAGGAGTACATCAAGGCTGTATATTGTCACTCTGCTTATTTCACTTATCTGCAGAGTACATCATGAGAAACGCTGGGCTGAAAGAAGCACAAGCTGGAATCAAGATTGCCGGGAGAAATATCAGTAACCTCAGAAATGCAGATGACAACACCCTTATGGCAGAAAGTGAAGAGGAACTCAAAAGCCTCTTGATGAAAGTGAAAGAGGAGAGTGAAAAAGCTGGCTTAAAGCTCAACATTCAGAAAACGAAGATCATGGCATCTGGTCCCATCACTTCATGGGAAATAGATGGAAAAACAGTGTCAGACTTTATTTTTGGGGGCTCCAAAATCACTGCAGATGGTGACTGCAGCCATGAAATTATAAGATGCTTACTCCTTGGAAGGAAAGTTATAACGAACCTAGACAGCATATTCAAAAGCAGAGACATTACTTTGCCAACAAAGGTCCATCTAGTCAAGGCTATGGGTTTTTCTGTGGTCATGTATGGATGTGAGAGTTGGACTGTGAAGAAAGCTGAGCGCCGAAGAATTGATGCTTTTGAACTGTGGTGTTGGAGAAGACTCTTGAGAGTCCCTTGGACTGCAAGGAGATCCAACCAGTCCATTCTAAAGGAGATCAGTCCTGGGTGTTCTTTGGAAGGAATGATGCTAAAGTTGAAACTCCAGTACTTTGGCCACCTCATGTGAAGAGTTGACTCATTGGAAAAGACTCTGATGCTGGGAGGGATTGGGGGCAGGAGGAGAAGGGGACGACAGAGGATGAGATGGCTGGATGGTATCATTGACTCGATGGACGTGAGTCTGAGTGAACTCCGGGAGTTGGTGATGGACAGGGAGGCCTGGCATGCTGCAGTTCATGGGGTCGCAAAGAGTAGGACACGACTGAGCAACTGAACTGAATGTAAAAATATTTTCTTGTTCAAATCTACTCATCCCTAAGTTGTCTCGTTCCTCTTACTATAGCCAACCAATTTTCTTGTTTATTCCTAGAGATTTTATTGTATAAACACATACCTGTTACTACTGCCTTTTACATGGTAGATAGTGTATCATACACTATGGTGCGTCTTACCTCCTCTCTCTGCCTCCAGGATCTTGAGTTCATTACTTATCAATACTTAAAGAGTTCTATTATTATTATTAATACTTATGGCTGCTTAGTATTTTCTTGTTGCATGCATGCATGCTAAGTCGCTTCAGTAGTGTCCGACTTTTGGGACTCTATGAACTGTAGCCTGCCAAGCTCCTCTGTCTATGGGATTCTCCAGTCCAGAATATTGGAGTGAGTAACGATTGCCTTCTCCCAGGGATCTTCCCAACCCAGCTATCAAACTCAGGTCTCCAGCATTGCAGGTGGATTCTTTACTGTCTGGGCCACCAAGGAAACCCAATTTTCTTCTTATGTAACCCCAGTTCCCTATTGATATCTAGGTTGTTCTTTTGCTAATGCAAACAAGGCTGCAATGAATACCCGCCTGCCATAGTGCAGTTCTGAAGATGTCACTGGTTAAGAGTTTGGTCTCGGCAAGATTGCCCTCGGGCTTCCCAGGTGATGCAGTGGTAGAGAATCCACCTGCCACTGCAGGATCCAAGGAGATGTGAGTACAGTCCCTGGGTTGTGAAGATCTCCTAGAGAAGGAAATGGCAACCAACTCCAGTATTTTTGTCTGGGAAATCCCATGGACAGAACAGCCTGGTGGGCTATAGTCCATAGGGCTGCAAAGAGCCAGACATGACCTACAAGACCTTCTGGAGCTAACACCAAAAAAGATGTCCTTTTTATCATAGGGGTATTTGTGCTAAGTCGCTTCAGTTGTGTCCAACTCTGGAGTGGGTTGCCTTGCCTTCCAGGAGATCTTCCCAACCCAGGGATAGAACCCTCATTTCTTACATCTCCTGCATTGGCAATCAGGTTTACCATTAATGCCACCTGGGAAGCACTGTCATAGGGGACTGGAATGCAAAAGTAGGAAGTCAAGACAGACCTAGAGTAACAGGCAAGTTTGGCCTTGGAGTAAAAAATGAAGCAAAGCAAAGGCTAACAGAGTTTTGTCAAGAGAACACACTGGTCATAGCAAACACCCTCTTCTGACAACACAAGAGATGACTCTACACATGGACATCACCAGATGGTCAATAGCAAAATCAGATTGATTGTATTCTTTGCAGCCAAAGATGGAAAAGCTCTATACCGTCAGCAGAAACAAGACCTGGAGCTGACTGTGGCTCAGATCATGAGCTCCTTATTGCAAAATTCAGAATTAAATTGAAGAAAGTAGGGAAAAACCACTAGGCCATTCAGGTGTGACCTAAATCAAATCCCTTATGATTGATTATACAGTGGAAGTGGCATATAGATTCAAGGGATTAGATTTGGTAGACACAGAACCTGAAGAACTATGGACGGAGGCTTATAACATTGTACAGGAAGCAGTGACCAAAATCATCCACAAGAAAAAGAAATGCAAGAAGGCAGTGTGGTTGTCTGAGGAGGACTTACAAATGGCTGAGGAAAGAAGAGAAGCGAAAGGCAAGGAAGAGAGGGAAAAATTATACCCAACTGAATGCAGAGTTCCAGAGAATAGCAAGGAGAGATAAGACCTTCTTCAATGAACAATGCAAAAAAAATAGAAGAAAACAAAATGGGAAAGAGTAGAAATGTTTTCAAGAAAATTGGAGATACCAAGGGAACATTTCATGCAAAGATATGCGCACTAAAGGATAGAAACAGTAAAGATGTAGTAGAAGCAGATGATATTAAGAAGAGGTGGCAAGAATACACAGAAGAACTGTACAAGAAAGATCTTAATGACCTGAGATAACCACGACGCATGGTCACTCACCTAGAGCCAGACATTTTGGAGTGTGAAGTCAAGTGGGCCTTAGGAAGCATCACTACAAACAAAGCTAGTGGAAGTTATGGAATTCCAGCTGAGCTATTTCCAATCCTAAAAGATGGTGCTGTTAAAGTGCTGAACTTAATATGCCAGCAAATTTGGAAAACTCAGCAGTGGCCGCAGGACTGGAATAGGTCAGTTTCCATTCCAGTCTCAAAGAAAGGCAATGCCAAAGAATGTTCAGCACAATTGTACTCATCTCTTTGGCTGTTGGATCACAGCAAACTGTGGAAAATCCTTAAAGAGACAGGAGTACCAGACCAGCTTACATGTCCCCTGGGAAACCTATATGCAGGTTGAGAAGCAACAGTTTCCAGCAGACATGGAACAGCTGACTGGTTCACAATTGGGAAAGGAGTATGACAAGACTGTATATTGTCACTTTGCTTATTTAATGTCTGTGCAGAGCACGTCATGTGAAATGTCAGACTGGATGAATCACAAGATGGAATCAAGATGGCTGGGAGCTATATCAACAAGCTCAGTTGCTCAGATGGTAACAAATTTGCCTGCAATGCAGGAGACCCAGGTTCAATCCCAACTCACTCCAGTATTCTTACCTGGGAAATCCCATGGACAGAGGAGCCTGGCGGGCTAGAGTCCATGGGTTGCAAAGAGTCAAACATGATTGAAGCGGCTGACACTTTCACTTTTCAGATACGCAGATGGTACCATCCTAATGACAGAAAGTGAAGAGGAACTGAAGAGCCTCTTGACGAGGGTGAAAGAGGAGAGTGAAAAGGCTGGCTTAAACTCAACATTCAAAAAACTAAGATCATGGCATCTAGTCCCATCACTTCCTGGCAAAATAGAATGGGAAAAAGTGGAAACAGTAACAGACTTAATTTTCTTGAGCTCCAAAATCACTGGGGATAGTGACTGTAGCCATGAAATTCAAAGATGCTTGCTCCTTGGAAGGAAAGCTATGACAAACCTAGACAACTTATTAAAAAGCAGAGACATCGCTTTGCCAACAAAAGCTGTGGTTTTTCCAGTAATCATGTACGGATATGAGAGTTGGACCATTAAGTGGGCTGAGTGCCAAAAAATTGATGCTTTTGAATAGTGGTGCTGGAGAAGACTCTTTGAGAGTCCTTTGGACTGCAAAGGGGATCAAACCAGTGAATCCTAAAAGAAATCAACCTTGAATATTCATTGGCAGGACTAATGATGAAGCTGAAGCCACTTGATGGGAAGATCCAACTCATTGGAAAAGAGCCTGATCCTGAAAAAGATTGAAGGTAAAAGGAGAAGCGTGAAGCAGAAGATGAGGTGGTTAGATAGCGACACTGATTCAATGACATGAATTTGAGCAAACTCTGGGAGATAGTGGAGGCTAGAGGAGTCTGGCGTGCTGAGGCCCACGAGGCTGCACAGAGTTGGACAAGACTTAGCGACTGAACAAAAACAGCAGGGGCAGATTGGTAGGTAGGGACAGAGAAGTGATGCAGGCGGCTTGCCCACCCCATTGGTTGCGCCATGCACAGGCTTCACGCATGGGGCCCTGCTTTTTTTCTCTGAACACCTCCAAAGTGGCAGTTGGATTTTTTGGTCTTTTTGTTCATAATTTGCCCCAACTGTGCATGCATGCAGTTATTTTAGTCCCTTATAGTTTTCTTTGTATTCTGTTGCCTTAGGAGATGTTTGTCCAAGTATAAGCATTGCAGCAAAGGTCCCAGGTCCCAGCCTGTCTCAGACAGATCACCCTTCTAGCATATTGATAGCTCAGCATCAAGATTACTCAGTTTATAGGTACGATGGATTGAATCATTGGCCACATGATTGAATTCAGTCTCTAGCCTCATCCTCTCCCTGGAGTTCAGGAAGTCAAACTAATATCGTGTGACTCAAAACCTCAATGCTTTTATCACACAGTGGTTCCTTCAGCCTGATCAACCCCAATCAGGAACAATCTAGGGACCTGCCTAGAATCACTTCATTAGCATAAACTAATGCATGGTCCTTGGAGCTTCCCATGAATAACAAAGACACTTGGGAAATTCCAAGAGTACCCATGCTCTCAGGTGCCCAGGACAAAGAAAGACCAAATTCTTTTTTATTTTCAGTGTAACACCTACGTATATCTCTTTGCTCATGTGCAAATATGTCAACTGTGGAGTAAATTCTTCTTTCTCCCCCTTTTTCCTACCTTCATGTGATATAATAATCAAAATCAGGTAAAGCTATATTTGAGAAGTCTCTCCCATTTTGTGTCTCCTGTGTTAAACTTGTACAGCTCATTTTAAATGAATAACCATGTTTCCTTCCTGTGTATCTTTAGTGTTTCTGTATGCAGAGAAAAGCAAATACAGATACATCTTTTTCTCGTGGAGTTAAAAACTCACAATGCAGAAACTGTGAGTCAGGTTTATTCAGACTGGGAGACACCTTGCCAGAGAGTTCTGAAAAACTGTTCCAAGGAGGTGAGGGGAGAGGTCAGCATATTTGTGACTTTGGCCAAGTGGGTATGTGCAGCCAGGCACGCATCTTGGTAGGAGGCGCGGCTGGTCGTGAGGAGCGGGTATCTTAGTTAATGGATTTAGTGCTTTTCTGTGTATGAGAAGATGCAAGAGCTTGGGGTTCAGAGAGTTTTCTCCTAAAAAGACCTAACCATCTGAAGGCCTGTTCTGCCAGTTTTTCCCAGAGCACAGTGTCTGTCTCCCCCAACCTGCCGATCTCTGCCCTGAGCTCCTTTCGGACGGTGATAAAGGTCAACGACTGCAGTGACTTGGTCCTTAAAAACAGTCTTCAGCTGGCACTCTCTTTCTTACACACCAGGTATCACACTTTATAGACCCAGTGTAACTTGTTCTTTTCGCTTAAAAACGTCCTAGAAATGTATTTCCATATCAGTTTAGAATGTGTTCAAAGTTTTGCTAGCTATTAATAAATCACTTTCCCACAGAGATTATATTAATACTTCATTCACTATAGGACCTCAATAGTTTTAGGCTTCTTGATCTTTGCCAGTTTGAAAGATAAACAATGATACATCCATATAATTTAATTTGATTTTCTTTTATGAGGTCGAACATCTCTTTGTATGTTTGAGACATTTATGTTTCCTTTCCTATGAATTGTTCCTATTCTTTGCCTATTTTAATAGTGGTTCCCCGCCCACCCCCCTGCCAATGTTTGTCATTTATTTCACCCCTTGGTTACATTTTTAAATGCAGAAATGTAATAATTTTAACTGTTTAAATTTGTGAATTATGTCTTCTAAATTTTTGTGTCTTCTCCTATTAGGAGATTATTTTTTAAAACTGTTTTGTGGCTTCTAGTATTTTTATAGTTTTTTCTATTTTTTACTAAGGTTTAATTTATAGTAAAATTTACCCTTTCTAGTATACAATTTTGTGAGTTTATACAAATGCATAGTCAGGTAATGACCACTGCAATCAAGATATAGAACAAGTCCATCACCCCTAAAAATTCCTGTTTGCCTCTTTGTGTTCGTCCCTTCCCCAGGTCCCCAGTTGCTAGCAACTTTGTTTTTTATTTGCTAAGTCATGTCCGACTCTCTTGCGACCCATGGACTGTAGCCTACCAGGCTCCTCTGTCCATGGGATTTCCCAGGCCAGAGTACTTGACTACCAGAAGAGTTTCCCAGGCAAGAAGGAAGTTGTCATTTCCTTCCTTCTCCAGGGAATCTTCCTGACCCAGGGATCGAATGCATATCTCCTGCGTTGACAGGCATATTCTTTACCACTGAGCCAACTGGGAAGCCTTTCTGTCCTTAAGGTTTTAGCTTTTGCAGAAGGTCATAAGAATATAGCCTTTCACTTAGCATAATGCATTTGGTATTATCAGTTTTATACACACACAGAAAAGTCATTTTTGTAGATGTGTAATAGGATTCCATGTTTTTATTTTGCAGTTTTCTAATTATTAATGTCTATATATCTTCTTTGGTGAAGTGTCAAAATGTTTACATTTAAAAAATTGAGTTATAGAAGTTCTTCATTTATTTTGGATATAATTTATCATATATCTAATTTGCAAGTCTGTGGCCTGTGTTTGTATTCTTTTAGTGGTATCTTTCAAAGAGCAGAGATTCTTTGTTTTGATGAATTTTAATCATTTTTATATATGGGCTGTATTTTTTATATCATCTCTAAGAAATCTTTGCTTTCATCATCATCACAAAGATTTCCTCCTCTGTTTCTTTTTTAACTTTATAATTTCAGACCATACATTTAGTTCTATGATGCACTGTAAGTTAATTATAGTGCTCTTGCCTGGAAAATCCCATGGACGGAGGAACTTGGTGGGCCGCAGTCCATGGGGTCGCTAAGAGTCGAACACGACTGAGTGACTTCACTTTTCACTTTCATGCATTGGAGAAGGAAATGGCAACCCACTCCAGTGTTCTTGCCTGGAGAATCCCAGGGACGGGGGAACCTGGTGGGCTGCCATCTATGGGGTCTCACAGAGTCAGACACGACTGAAGTGACTTAGCAGCAGTAGCAGCAGCAGTATTAGATGGAGGTCTAAGGTTTTGCTGTTGTAGTTTTGGCAAATGAATTATCTGGTTATTCAAGACCATTTGTTGGAAAGACTTTTTTTTTTTTTTTTAATTGAACTTTCCATTCCATCCCATTAGATCTATATGACTGCAGTTTCATTCTTAAAAATAGTTTTGGCTTTTCTAGATCCATTGTCTTTACATATAAATTTTTTAGTCTGCTTATTCATTTCTACAAATACTGCTGGGACTTTGGTTGGGATTGGATTGAATTATAGATTACATAAGGAAAAACTGACACCTCAGTGAGTCTTCCAGTACACAGATGTGGTATCTTCACTTACTTGGTTTCCTCTATCCCTTGTGGCTCAGCTGGTAAAGAATCCGCCTGCAATGCGGGAGACCTGGGTTCGATCCCTGGGTTGGGAAGACCCCCTGGAGAAGGGCAAGGCTACCCATTCCAGTATTCTGTCCTGGAGAATCCCATGAACTGTATAGTCCATGGGGTCCAAAGAGTCAGACATGACTAGGTGACTTTCACTTTCATCAGTATTTTATAGTTTTAGCACACAGATTTTGTACATATCTTGTTAAATTATACCTTAGTACTTTAAGTTTGAGGTACTGTTATAAATGGTACTGCTTAAAGTTTATTTTAAATTTCTAGTTCATTGGTAGTATGCAGATATATAATTGTATTCTATGACTTTACTACACTTAATCCTGAGTTCTAGAAACTTTTTTAATATGTTCATGGATTTTCTACGTAGACAGTCAAGTTTGTCTGCTAATACAGACAGTTTTATTCCTTTCTTTCCGAACTGTTTGCCCTTTATTTCTTCTTACAGTCCTGTCATAGTGGCTAGGAGTTCTTTTTGATAAGTTGAATAGGAGTGGTGAGGGCAGGCACCCCTGAACTTGCTTCCCCTCTCAGAGATAAATCAGTCATTAGCTCCCCAGTACTTTTATATTTCTATAAATATGTATAGCTCAGTATAGTGATCACTTAGCAATGGAGTCCTATGTTATTTTTCAGTTGGTTTCCACTTTTCCTGATACCTTTTATTGACTAGTGTATCTCATGATTCCTAATGCATTATATGTATGTACATCTCTCTCTCTCTCACTCATTCACACATGCACACACGCTCACAGAGAAGTTTGAGCTATCAAAATACTTACTGCACTGCTGTGTAGTTTACTTTTTACTTATCTCTTGCCCTTACTAGAAGATGAGCATTTTGAGGGGCTTAAGAAATGGTGCCTCCCCTCAAGGAACTTACGTTGTGAATAATTGGTTAGCCCATATGAAATTGCCAATATTCATTTTTAACCTGTAAAATCTTGTATCTGCTTGGGACAAAAACAGGGGAAAAAAAAAAAAAAGGAATTTCTCTTCTGCTGACAAGATTCAGTTATCAGTATGAGAAATAAATGTCCATACACAGCAAATTGCTCCTGGCTGTTGTATGCAGAGCCAAAGAGCTGGGTACACTCATGTGAGTGGGTATGGCCCTGCCCTAGAGGAGCTGCTGTGCTGTGAGGGTGGGGGAATGAAACTGTGGCTCCTGGGTCCTTATGAGGTCTCTTTGTGAGTCCACTCATGATTCCAGCATGATCCTTCTGTGTCTTGGATCATAAGACACTTCGGCAGTGATTTCTCCAAATCAGTTACTGCAAAGTGTGATATACTCTGCTGTGTGAGAATTTTATGTGAAAAGATGCTCTCCATACATTTTTCAGTTTGTTATAACTTAATTATTTCAATCACTTAGCATCTTGTGAGTTGAGTCCATAGAGTAGTGAATTAAGAGTGTTGCACATTTTCCGTTTGGACAGAACTTGCTATTTTGGAAGAAGTTAAGGGAATTGTAATACAAAAAATAAAACTATGTTGCATTTCCTTGCTCTAATTTTTTTGTGTGCTGTTAAACGTAGAGGGAGACAATATTTTCTTACTTTATGTATATTTGTGGGTTTCCCAGGTAGCTCTAGGGGTAAAGAGCTTGCCAATGCAGGAGACAGACGTTAGAGATGGGGGTTCAATCCCTGGGTTGGGAAGATCCCCTGGAAGAAGTAATGGCAACCCACTCCAGTATTCTTTCCTAGAGGATCCCATGGACACAGGAGCCTGACGTGCTATGGTCCATAGGGTCGCAAAGAGTTGGACACGACTGAGGCGACTTAACACAGAACACACGTGTATTTGTATACAGTTTAGACTCTCAAGATGACCCTTTGCTACCTCCTTTCACAAGTCTTGGAAAAGAAATATATGAGAGATTTTGTGTAAATTTCATGAAGTCTTGTACATGAAACAGTTTCTCCTTGTACTTAGTACATGTGAAGTTGTTAACAAATGATTATTTGTATGAGTATGATGATAGGAAGCTAGCTGGATTTAGTTAGAGTAAAAAAATGTAATTTTTACATGAGATATATAAATATTAGTACAAATGAAAGTTATTGCAATTACTTGTTACTTGATAAGCATCAAAAGATTCCCATAGTTTGTGAGGCAATTAAAGTGTATTTGTAAATGCTATAGTAACAGAAGGCTATTAATATTAATCACACATTCACTTATAATACTGATTTGAGCTTGACTGTCAACACAAAAGGATTAAAACATAACTATTAAAACCTGTAAAGCACCATCTTTCATTTGAAATTCTTGTTTAAAATTTGAGATTCAGGGAAGACTACCTTTGAATTGGTAATAATACAATAGATAGCAGCACTCAGGAAACGTACTTTCTTTTGTGTTTGCTGCCACCAAATGGCAAGTTAATAATATTACTGTCTGTTTTATTATAATATGGTGGTTTGGTTGCTAAGTCGTGTCCTACTCTTTGCAACCCCATGGACTGCAGCACGCCAGCCTTCCCTGTCCTTCACTGTCTCCCAGAGTTTGCTCAAATTCCTGTCCACTGAGTTGGTAATACTATCTAAACATCTCATTCTCTGCCACCCTCTTCTCCTTTTGCCTTCAGTCTTTCCCAGCATTAGGGTCTGTTCCAACGAGTCATCTGTTTGCATCAGGTGACCAAATACTGGAGCTTCAGCTTCAGCACCAGTACTTCTAATGAACTTACAGGGTTGATTTCCTTTAGGATTGATTGGTTTGATCTCCTTGCAGTCCAGGGGACTCAAGAGTCTTCTCCAGCACAGTAGTAAAAGTACTGCTCCTTGAATATTTTTTGACAGTTAATTTGTTCATAAAGATTTTTGGCAAGAGGAGACATAACAAATTTTAATATCTTTAGAACTGTAGCTAAAACGTTTTTCTGCCAGGTGGATGGTTTCTGTCTCCTTTTAACATAACATACTGGAAAGACATATTAGAACATTAGCAATAATCACTATGACAACAATGATAAACACGGATGATTCAGACTAATAATAAATATGGTTGACAGAATACTTATATACAGAGAATTTAATTCCAACATTTGATCTTTCTAAGTCATTGCATCTGAGAATTAAGGGTCCAGAATATTTTAGGCCTAATTTTATTTATTTGAAAACAAACTATTTCACTGTAAATAACTGTTGAGATATGAGCCTGGAAAAATTATTATATATGAGTAAAAGAAGAGTAACCCAAATGTTCAGTCTTAGGAAATTACTTAAATACAATGAGGTATTACTTTTGAATGTAATATTATATACTTATTCAAGGTGTTGTAAACGAATATTCAAGAACATGGGTAATGTTCACATTGTTAAGTGGAAGAAGATGGAGACAGGTAAGTTCCTAGAATGTACATTATCACAGATTTTTTAGTACATATATAGAAAATAATTATCAGTGTTTATCCTTGTTAATATTATTATTTCTTAAGTTTACGTATATATAAAATGAACATATTTTTAATATTCAGACAATATGTAGATTGACTATTTTATACCTTATAGACAGTTTCTTAGATTAAGATATCCCCATGAAATTATTTGAGAAATGTTAAATACATTGGATAGGTGTTAATTTTTTTAATTAATGAGACTATCCTGTTGCTAGGATCCTAAGAATCTAACCCCACATTTTGAGTCTCTTCAGAGAATCCAGCTCATATGTAAAGAACACCTTTAAAAAACTCTGTCTCATTATACTAATTAATAATTTTCTTTCACTCTTTTATTAAAAATAATTTTCTTTCTTGATAGAAGGGTAAAACTAAGTTCTGAACTACTAAGATTTTTGAGTATTATCTAAAAGTTCAAAGTAGTAGTTACTTTATAATGTAGCCCTTCATATCTAGAGTCAGCATATCTTTGCTTTTGATATTTGTTTTCTGCTACAGGCTTGATGTTGGAATTGAAACAATACCACTACTGCTTCCACCAGAGGAAATAGTGTGGGAATTTCTATTATGGTAGGTGCTTCTCCCCTAGTCTCTCTGCAGTAATAGAGGCAGCTCTTGTAATTTGTTAGTTTGTTGCTGTTTATGCGTCCAGATGTTCAAGCTGGTTTTAGAAAAGGCAGAGGAACCAGAGATCAAATTGCCAACATCCGCTGGATCATTGAAAAAGCAAGAGAGTTCCACAAAAACATCTATTTCTGCTTTCTTGACTATGCCAAAGCCTTTGACTGTGTGGATCACAATAACTGTGGAAAATTCTGAAAGAGATGGGAATACCAGACCACCTGACCTGCCTCTTGAGAAACCTATATACAGGTCAGGAAGCAACAGTTAGAACTGGACATGGAACAACAGACTGGTTCCAAATAGGAAAAGGGGTACGTCAAGGCTGTATATTGTCACTCTGCTAATTTCACTTATCTGCAGAGTACATCATGAGAAATGCTGGGCTGGAAGAAGCACAAGCTGGAATCAAGATTGCCAGGAGAAATATCAATAACCTCATATATGCAGATGACACCACCCTTATGGCAGAAAGTGAAGAGGAACTCAAAAGCCTCTTGATGAAAGTGAAGAGGGGAGTGAAAAAGTTGGCTTAAAGCTCAACATTCAGAAAACTAAGATCATATCATGTGGTCCCATCACTTCCTGGGAAATACATGGGGGAACAGTGGAAACAGTGTCAGACTTTCTTTTTTTGGGCTGCAAAGTCACTGCAGATGGTGATTGCAGCCATGAAATTAAAAGACGCTTACTGCTTGGAAGGAAAGTTATGACCAACCTAGATAGCATATTGAAAAGCAGAGACATTACTTTGCCAACAAAGGTCCGTCTAGTCAAGGCTATGGTTTTTCCAGTGGTCATGTATGGATGTGAGAGTTGGACTGTGAAGAAAGCTGAGCGCTGAAGAATTGATGCTTTTGAACTGTGCTGTTGGAGAGGACTCCTGAGAGTCCCTTGGACTGCAAGGAGATCCAATCAGTCCATTCTAAAGGAGATTGGTCCTGGGTGTTCTTTGGAAGGAATGATGCTAAAGCTGAAACTCCAGTACTTTGGCCACCTCATGTGAAGAGTTGACTCATTGGAAAAGACCTTGATGCTGGGAGGGATTAGGGGCAGGAGGAAAAGGGGACAACAGAGGATGAGATGGCTGGATGGCATCACCGACTTGATGGACGTGAGTCTGAGTGAACTCCGGGAGTTGGTGATGGACAGGGAGGCCTGGCGTGCTGCGATTCATGGGGTCACAAAGAGTTGGACACAACTGAGCGACTGAACTGAACTGAGATGCCTCCTAACTTAAATTTTTCTTTTATATATGAGTGTATGTGCATAAATACTTAGTGTCATCCTGTGTTGTAGGCATTTTGTTTATAAGTGTGGTGGTCCCTGTATTTGTGGAAAACTTTAGTATAGCAAATAGATTTTCAATGCAGGGGGCTTAAGAATCTAATAAGCTCTTGCTGTTGGAGTTTGGGGAAGAGAATATTAAATACGGTGACGCTGCAGTTAGTTTTATTTTATCCTGAAACACTTAATGCTGTTTTGGAAGGGGTCTTCCTTCTTTTGTCTGAGTGGTGTGTCTCCCTGCTCCTAGCTCTTTTTGCTTTGTGTTCTGTGTTTGTGATGCACACTGTAGATACGTCAGCCACTCAGCCATCCCTGGGGAGCCTCACATGCGAGAAATGCCCTTGTTAGTGAAAAGAGTTTAAAAGTCTGCAGGTGTCAGACTGAAGGCACTAGTGCACACAGTATAAGCTGGCTTGATATCATTGCTTTGGGACACTTCTTATCTGAAATTCAACCATATTTCTGAAAGACTGTGGAAAGGAAGAAACTGAAGGCCAGTCACTAGCTTCTTTGCCTTACCAAGCTGCAGCCTGCTGTACTTTTTGATAGTTTATGATCCAAATGGTAATACCATTTGATATGAAGTAGGCTTAATGCAACATTGTTTCAAAAACAAATCACCCTTAATAGCTTTTGGGTTTTTGTTGTTGTTCTTGTTATAATTCTTTGTTAAACTTTACTTTTTAGATGAGGGTGATCCAGAGGCCTTAATGGAAGCTGAAAAATTGTATTCATCTGTACTCTGGTAGATGGGGAGCAGATTGTTGGCAAGCATTATTATGTTGTATTTGCCAACTTGAAATAATTTTGATGACATTAATTATCCATATTCCTTTTAGGAATTCTGAATTCTGAAGGAATTAACCAATTGTGAATCTTTACCTGGCTTTTTAGGATTATCTACCAGCTTATCACTTAAAAAACAAAAGTGAAACATAGGATGCCTCTCATTTGTTCCGGGAGTGGCCCTTGCTGAGTAAAATTTCACTAGAAATTCATCCCTCACACACCTTATTTCTGTTTGTAACTTTTTTTAACCTCTGGCTCAATTAAGGCTCTGAGAAGTCTTGAAATACTCCTTCTTAATTTAGTCAAGCTTTTGGGTAACAGGTGGGCAAGTCAGAAAAAGGACAAATGTCAAACTTAAGATAGTAAGAGTAAGATTTGATTAGGAAAATGGTAATAAATAGCAGACACCATCAACATCATTTAGCCCAATTGTCTTTTTGTCTCCTGGTAATGTGTATTAGCCACACTGTAGAATCACAAAAATGTGATCCCTGTATAAGTTGCAATTTTCATCTTCTACCACTGGATGGTGCTTTTGCATTGGTTTCTGCAAATTTTCTGACTTTACATGAGAAACCATTTTTAAACTCTTCATAAAGAGCAGTGGAATTAAGATAGTGGTATGATACTCGTAGCTTCCCAGGCGGTGCAGATGGGAAAGAATCTGCCTGCCAGTGCAGGAGCCACGGTTCTGTCCCTGAGTTGGGAAGATCCCTTGGCGAAGGGAATGGCAACCCGCTCCCAGTATTCTTGCCTGAGAAATCCCGTGGGCAGAGGAGCCTGGCGGGCTACAGTCCATGGGGTCCCAGAGTTGGACGCAACTGAGCACAGCGCATGGCTGCTCACGTAGACAGGGAAGTTAAAGCCAGTGAAACAAAGCCATCATTGTGATCCAATATGTGGTTTAATCTTTTTAAAAAACAGATATAAGTGTATGAATGGGTTAAGAGCTCTACTGACTATGTTTTTTAATATAATCTTGAGTCTACCGTCTTAGATGTTGATTTTCTAGGTGGTACCTTAATTTAAATGCCATCTAAATAAAACACAGTTCTTGATTTGTAATGTTAAAAAAATTCAGATAGCTCAGACTTTGAAAATTGTCCTTGATCATTTTGTCTTTTCTCCTATCCAGTAGCCATCCAAACATCTTTTACTGAGCCTTTTATTTTACAGATATTATATTCAGATTCTCTTTTTGAGAATCAAAGGTTATCAAAGGACTTTTTTTATAATTATTTTACTTGAATAAATTGAATACTTGGGATCTGTAGAGTTTGTTTGGGATTGTAGTAAGGTTGTGGAAGTCTCACTTGAAATAATAGTCCCATGTTAAAAGCATTCCTGTGTTTTAAAAAGCAAAGTAAGTACAGACAATAGAACATCAGTGTCTCCAAACACTTTTCCTTGATGCTGTCTTTCTCCAGTCTAGTTTGTCATTACTATTTCCTTTACCGTTCTTTGAAAGATTTTTTTATATAAAATTAAAGTTACAAGTATTTAAACCTTCTTATAGTCTCCTTTTCACTAGTGATTTGATGCTTTTGAGGTTGGATTTAGACGCAAGCTTCAAGCCTTAACGGCCTTGGTCTGTGCTCAGTGGTCAGCTTTTGCAGGTTCTCTGGAGGTGCAAGTAAGTGTCTCTGCCTTCATGATCCTGCTGCTTAACAGAGCAGCTTCTAACCATGTTCAGGTATTGCTCTTAACTCTTACTAACGTGAATTTTTGTCATTTAACCCCTCTAGGACTTATTTTTCTTTAAAATAGTCACTGAGTTTAGCAAATGATGACTAAGGAATAATGTTACTCAGAAAAAATTAAATATACGAATATTTGAAGGAAAGAGCAAATTATCGATAATACTACCACTCAACAATGAAAACAGTGACAGACTTTATTTTCTTGGATTCCAAAATCACTGCAGATGGTGACTGCAGCCATGAATTTAAAAGATGCTTGCTCCTTGGAAGAAAAGCTATGAACAACCTAGACAGCATATTAAAAAGCAGAGACATTACTTTGCTGACAAAGGTCCATCTAGTCAAAGCAATGGTTTTTCCTGTAGTCATGTATGGATGTGAGAGTTGGACCATAAAGAAAGCTGAGCGCGGAAGAATTGATGCAAGAATTGATGCTTTCAGACTGTGGTGTTGGAGAAGACTGTTGAGAGTCCTTTAGACTGCAAGGAGATCCAACCAGTCCATCCTAAAGGAAATCAGTCCTGAATATTCATTGGAAGGACTGATGCTGAAGTGAAACTCCAACACTTTGGCCACCTGATGGGAAGAACTAACTCACTGGAATAGACCCTGATGCAGGGAAAGATTGAAGGCAGGAAGAGAAGGGGACGACCAAAGATGAGATGATTGGATGGCATCACTGACTTGATGCACTGGGAGCATCAAGTTTGAGCAAGCTCTGGGAGTTGGTAATGGACAGGGAAGCCTGGTGTGCTGCAGTCCATGGGGTCACAAAGAGTCGGACATGACTGAGTGACTGAACTGAACTGATTGTTCTTTTTAAAAAAACTAAAGATTTTTTTAAAAAACCAAATCAGAAGTTCTTCTGATCTTCATTAACATAATTAGACTCATATTGTGTGTTGTAATATGTTGCACATTTTTATGAGTATTGTCTCATGCTTTAAAGAATTCAGTTTCTAAGACATTTCTCCAGAGAAGACATATAGATGACTAATAAACATATGAAAAGATGTTCAACATCGCTCATTATTAGAAAAATGCAAATCAAAGCTACAATGAGATATCACCTCACACCAATCAGAATGGCCATCAAAAAAAAAAAAATCTGTGAACAATAAATGCCATATAGGGTGTGGAGAAAAGGGAACCTTTTTGCACTGTTGGTGGGAATGTAAATTGATAGAGCCACTATGGAGATCCCTTAAAAAACTAGAAATAAAACCATCATATGACCCAGCAGTTCCACTACTAGGCATATTCCCTGAAGAAGCCAAAACTGAAAAAGACACATGTACCCCAGTTTCATTGCAGCACTGTTCACAATAGCTAAGACCCAGGCAGCCAAGATGTCCATCAACAGATGCATGGATAAAGGAGTTGTGGTACACATATACAGGGGAATACTACTCAGCCATGAAAAGGAACACATTTGAATCAGTTCTAATTAGGTGGATGAGCTGATAGCCTATACAAAGTGAAGGAAGGGGAGGGTGGGATGTATGGAGAGAGTAACATCGAAACAAACATTATCATATGTAAAATAGATAGACAGTGGAATTTGCTCTGTAACTCAGGGAACTCAAACGGGGCTGTGTAACAACCTAGAGAGGTGGGATAGGGCAGGAGGTGGGAGAGAGGTTCAAGAGGCGGGGGCATAGGCATATGGCTGATTCATATTGATGTTTGGCAGAAACCAACTCAATACTGTAAAGCAATTATTCTTCAATTAAAAATAAATAAATTTAATTACGGAAGAAAAATTCACTTTGTAAATATTCAGTTTCACTGTATGATATAGTCTAAATTTTAAATCACTTTTATTTAACACTTAGGTTGTTGTTAATGTTTTGTTATCAATGATCCTTCAGCAAATTCCTGACATGTAATTTTTTATAGGCTTCACATTACTTCCTTATGTTTGTGCTGTGTCCCGTGTTAAGTTGCTTCAGCTGTGTCCAACTCTGCGCTGCCCCATGGACTGTAGCCCCTCAGGCTCCTCTGTCCATGGGATTCTCCAGGCAAGAATACTGGAGTAGGTTGCCATGCCTCCAGGAGATCTTCCCAATGTCTACATTCTTGCAAATAGAAATGCTAGTTTAAAGACTTTGAAAGATTTAGCAATGCTATTTGACAGCAGTTGGCAAAATTTATTTCCCCAGAAATGTCCTAATTTATTCCTCTTTCCACTCCTTGTGGCCCGTGGCTTAGACTCTTGCAGTGGCCTGCTATTGTTTTCTTTGTCTTTAGTATCACTTCATTTTTAAATCGTCCTTCATGCTATATCCACAGTGAGGCTTCTGACATGCAAATCTGATTATGTCATTTTTTGAACTTAAATTTTTTTAGTAGTCTTCCCCACCTTTCTGCAGTTAAAATGTATATATGTCAATGTGGCATATAAGGCCCTTTTCTGGTTTGGCCCCTGCCTAATTTTTAGCTTTATTTTATGCAACCTTATTGTATATTTTGTGGCTAATTAGGTAGAAAGGGAGCATTCTAGGCAGAGGGAACATGGTATATGGTGGCGCAGCCACATGAAATGATGTGCTATATTGAAATTGTAACAAGTTACAATAGTGGTGGGTATCTTCAGTGTTGTGTTTTGTAAAATTTATTTCACTAAATAAAAGCAGGCAAATAACATTGTAATTTAGAGAAGTGACTAGTGGTATAGAAAATTGTTAATCAGGACTGTTGGTTACAAATGGCAAAAATCCCAACTGAAAGTGGCTTAAATGCAAAAGAAAACTGATCAGCCAGACAGTAGGCATGGTCAGACAGAGCTGGTTCCAGGACTTGGCAACAGTGTGGAGTTCCCTCCTCCCTTACCCTTTCAAAGCTCTGTCCTCTTCTCTCCTGTTAGGCAGCTTAGTGTACATTTCATTACAATCCCCAAAGAAAAAGGGTGTTTTCCCTCATATCCTTGGCAGGAAACTAAAATCTTTAGGAAATTCCTGTCTGGCTTTGATTGTATGTTCATCCTTGAATTAAACTAAAGAATAGGTGGTACTCTGACCAGTCCTGGGTCTTTTGTTTATCTTTGGACCAGATGCACTCCCTAAAGCAAGAGACTCTTGAGAAAGAACCTGTCTGCTATGAGGATGGATAGAACTGGAGATGGAGAGCCAAGCGCTGAGAGACCAGTTAGGAGGTGGGTTTTGAGAGGACTGAAGTGGGTCTGAGCTACGTCCCTTTGGGTGAAGAGTTCAGGAAGACTTTGTGTAGAATGCTCGGAACTTGGCAACTAACTGAGAGTGGGAGATCAGGTAAGGGAAGTCTTCTAGGTAATCCTTTCTGTGCTCTGGATCACTGTGTGTACGGCAGTGTCAGTGCCGCTAACCCACCTGGGGAATCTCAGAAAAGAGCCCTTTGAGGGAGTGGGCTAGAGATGATAAGTTGAATTTTGGCACGCTAAGTATGAAATAATACAGAATGGTGACTGCAGCCATGAAATTAAAAGACGCTTGCTTACTCCTTGGAAGGAAAGTTAGATAGCAACCTAGATAGCATATTGAAAAGCAGAGACATTACTTTGCCAACAAAGGTCCATCTAGTCAAGGCTATGGTTTTTCCTGTGGTCATGTATGGATGTGAGAGTTGGACTGTGAAGAAAGCTGAGCGCCGAAGAATTGATGCTTTTGAACTGTGGTGTTGGAGAAGACTCTTGAGAGTCCCTTGGACTTCAAGGAGATCCAACCAGTCCATTCTAAAGGAGGTTAGCCCTGGGTGTTCTTTGGAAGGACTGATGCTAAAGCTGAAACTCCAATACTTTGACCACGTCATGCGAAGAGTTGACTCATTGGAAAAGATTCTGATGCTGGGAGGGATTGGAGGCAGGAGGAGAAGGGGACGACAGAGGATGAGATGGCTGGATGGTATCACCAACTCGATGGACGTGAGTTTGAGTGAACTCCAGGAGATGGTGATGGACAGGGAGGCCTGGCGTGCTGCGATTCATGGGGTCGCAAAGAGTTGAACACAGCTGAGCAACTGAACTGAACTGAATGAAGGTAAAAGGGCCCATCAAGCATTTGAAAGTTGTACTTGGAGATTAGGACTAGAAATAAAGTCTTAGAAGTATCACATAACTGATGACTCATAGAAATAGATGAGATTGTCCAAGAAGAGATTGAAGACCAAGAGGAAGCAAAGTGAGCTGAAAGGAAAGCCAGTATTTAAGTTTAGAGGGTGGAAGGAAAGCCAAATGAAAGGTACTTAAAAGGCTTAAGAAATAGATGAAAATCTTATAAAAGTAGCCAGAAGAGAGTTTAATAAATATTATTGGTGTCCAGTATTGTATAGTAAGTTGAGAAAAATGAAGATTTAACAGCTGATTATCATTGGTGACCTTGGAGCAGTATCACTTGAGTAGTGGTTGAGAATGGAGTCTGCTGAAGTAGGGAAGAACAAGCGAAAGGTCGTAGCTTGTTAAGGAGCCAAAGTTTCCTGTAGGCTAAGAAAAAGGAATAGAGACTGCAGTGAGGAATAAACCAAAGTGATATAAGAAAGGATTTGGAGTTGATAAAGGAAAATCTGTTAAGGAGATGGAAATATTTTCAAAAAATGTACTCTTTCCTCCTTTGTGCCTACAGTTTCTTCCTGTCAGATTGCAAAGTCATTGAGATTCAGTACCTGGTGTGTAAGAGGTATTTAGTGAATTACTACTAAGGGAATAAAAGATGAGAGGGGAAAAAATGGAAAATAGGTATTTTAAGGGTAAACCAGAAGGACGTTGAAGGAATCTAACTTTGTTGTCCTCTTCTCTGAGTAGAATGCCAAGAGAGAAAGCTTCCCCAGCTTCCTTACCCTGTGTCTCTGCTGTGAGGAACTAATGTGAGAGCAGATGTGAAGTGCTGGTGCGAGTGGAAGGGAGGAATTCTTGTCATTTCTGGCATCTCAGTTCTAAAAGGGACTTTAGTCAGATGACACTCAGTTCTCACCAACAGAGAAATCCCATTTGCTTGTTAGCTGCTGATTTAACTTCTCTTAGGTGTGTGATGTGTGGGAAGAGCCAGGCCTTGGAGACAGATGGACCTGGCTAAGAATCCAGTGTTCTCCACTTCTTAGCTGTATGATTTCCAGTTTTAACTTGTCTAGATCAGTGCTCTTGCCTGGAAAATCCCATGGACGGAGGAGCCTGGTGGGCTGCAGTCCATGGGGTCGCTAAGAGTTGGACACGACTGAGCGACTTCACTTTCACTTTTCACTTCCATGCGTTGGAGAAGGAAATGGCAGCCCACCCCAGTGTTCTTGCCTGGAGAATCCCATGGACGGGGGAGCCTGGTGGGCTGCCGTCTCTGGGGTCGCACAGAGTCTGACACGACTGAAGCAACTTAGCAGCAGCAGCAGCAACAGCTCAGAATTCATCTGTGAAAGGGAGTGTTTTTGCAGGCATGTTGTTACAAATTAAGTACAGATTAAGTGCCTAGAACCATCATAAGGAGGTATTCGGGTGACCTGGGATAGGATTCTGATCCCTGCCCCATGCGAGCATCCAGCCTCTTCCATTTTCAGATAAAATGCTAGATTAAAAGAAAACAGTACAGTCTTATATTGAACCAGATTCTATCTTCCTGCTTGTTTATTCATCGATGCTAGTTCTTATTTCAAGACCTGTGCAGTTTGGTATCTCTTGGCAGTGACAGCGCTTCACACAGTTTAAAGCTGTCATATTCTCCGTGACTCCTTTTCAGATGGAACCCCTCAGCTTCACTGACCCTTAGGACATGGTTCTTAGATCTACGATCTTCCTGGCTGCTCTTTTTGAATGTTTTCTGGTCTTATTACTCTCGGTGCAGTTTGACCTGTGTCTAATAGTTAGACTTTCTTTTCCTAGAGGAGAAAACTAAGTTTAACAGGAAACATTTTTGATATAAAACCTTCATTTTAATTGGTCATAAGTAAAGTATAATTTTACAGCTCTATATTCTAAAGTATACTGTTCTCTTTTCTCAATAGCATTCATAAAATGATCACCTTTAATCTTTCTCAAGATAAATTATTTATAACTGATATTTTCCCCCTTTAAAAATACATCTACAGAACTCTCAAAGTATCTCATAAAGGCAAGAAAACTAAACTATTGAAATAAAATGCCAAAATTTAATTTCTTGTATTGTAAATAGCATGCTATTAGTTGCCTACTCACCGACTGTTGCCCACTTCCTTCCCTACAGGCCCCCAGTTTTGTGTGTTTGCCCACCTGTACCCCACATGACTTGGAGAAACCCCTAATTGTGTTAGCTAATCATGGCAGTCGTGTTCTGCCTACTAGTGAGCCAGGCCTGGTCCCATATCAGGGAATATCTTTGTATCTAAAAAAGGAGACAGAGAAGAAAACTCCCCATCCTGCTGGACAACAGTGTGTTATTATTTTGTGGCTGTGAAGGGAATTATTCTAAGGTCCATGCTGAGTCTGGCATAAAAGCTGGGAGGAGCCGAGGTGTCCTGTGTGATAACATTGAGGAACCAAGTGAGTCACCCTGGAGCCCCCTTCTTTGACTTCCCTTTGTTTGTGGTGATAAGACTCTATAGTTTGGCGTAAGATGCTGTTTTAGTTTAGAATAGCCCTAATATTAAAGAATAAGCATATTTAATAGTCTCTTGTGCAGAAAACTAGATACTTTGTGGAATGCACATTAAGATGTAATAGGCTGCATAATTTTAAGATAACATTGCAACTGTATGGGGGTCACAGTTTCATAAATATTCTTGCATTAATGACTGTTCTAATTGTGAACAAGATAGACAAAAAGCTTCTAGAAATATAATAACTGACAGTACATTTAACTACTAGTTATTCAAGAATGAGCTAGCTAGTCATCAATTCTGACAGGAACCCCTTCTTCTCACTTAAGAAGTTAAAAATTGACTACATCTAAAGGAATTGACACTTAATTCTGAAGTAATACTAAGTTATAAGCATGACTTTTTACAGGTTTATCAAGAGCACGAAAATCTATTTATGAAGAAAAAAAAAAACTCCATGACTGAAACACATTAGAAACGCCCTTTCCTTCTTTCAACAATTGAAGCTGCTTTATACAATTTTAGATAGCACTCTTTACTAAAGGAAACGAAGGAATATGAAAAATGTCGAAAACGATCTGAGTCATCACTTGGATTTTAAAATAGTTACTCTTAGTGTTTTTGTCTCCACCCTTTTATGGTTTAGAAAGATGTGAGTCATCTTTAGCATTTCCCAATGATAGCTGCTTTGAAATGGAAGTGGCGTATGCAGCCCCAATTTGTGTGTGAAATGACTAGTGTATACTTCAGCTACTGATTCTCCTGCACTAGTGGGAAATCCCTGAATGGCTCACGTAATTATTGCTTATAAAGGCAAACATTGGGTAACCATAGCAACTTCTTTTTAAACTGGGATTTTTCTTCCTTCAGACTGTAAAGTGCAGTCACTTAACACTGCATTCACCCCAGTGTCACCACATCACAGAAACCAAAATGAATTGCAAATAACTTTTCCTCAGTCTTTTCTTGAAAAGGCGGAAATTCAGACTATTTAATGTAAAAATTTTATACTCTACTTCTTTGAAATATTGGGCCTCAGTTGTCTTTAGGCCCAGTATTTCTGATCCATCTTCTTGACAGAGGATGAGATGATATCACTGACTCAATGGACATGAGTTTGAGCAAACTCTGGGAGATGGTGAAGGACAGGGAAGCCAGGCTTGCTATAGTCCATGGGGTCACAAAGAGTCGGACATGACTAAGCAATGAGTTGTCTTTGAAACAGTTGCTGAAAGATTATTAATTATGCAAATGATGTTAATTATATTTTAGAGGATGTGTTTATCATGAATCTGGTAAACATAAATGGTATGCTAGACATATGCTGCTGCTGCTGAGTCACTTCATTCGTGTCCGACTCTGTGCGACCCCATAGACGGCAGCCCACCAGGATCCCCCGTCCCTGGGATTCTCCAGGCAAGAACACTGGAGTGGGTTGCCATTTCCTTCTCCAATGCAGGAAAGTGAAAAGTGAAAGTGAAGTCACTCAGTCGTGTCCAACCCTCAGCGACCCCATGGACTGCAGCCTTCCAGGCTCCTCTATCTATGGGAGTTTCCAGGCAAGAGTACTGGAGTGGGGTGCCATTGCCTTCTCCAGACATATGCTAGTTAACATAAATTCCAGCCAAATCTTGTACAAATAAGAGATGAAATAGGATATTTTTCCAAATAATATAATGTAAAAAATTTTAATTCAGTCTGGCTTTCAGTCCAGTCTGAATGATAAGACTTCTGCTTAATTTTAAACTACTGGTTGAGGTAATCAAAATTATGAAAGAAATAATCCAAAATTATTATTTTAAAAAAATGCTACTTAAATACAGTCATATTTCTACTTTCTCCCTTCAGTTCAGTTCAGTTGCTCAGTCATGTCCGACTGTTTGCAACCCCATGGACTGCAGCACACCAGGCTTCCCTGTCCATCACCAACTCCTGGAGTTTACTCAAACTCATGTCCATCGAGTTGGTGATGCCATCCAACCATCTCATCCTCTGTCATCCCCTTGTCCTCCTGCCTTCAATCTTTTCCAGCATCAGGGTCTTTTCCAGTGAGTCAGTTCTTCCCATTAGGTGGGCAAAGTATTGGAGTTTCAGCTTTAGCATCAGTCCTTCTAATAAATATTCAGGACTCATATCCTTTAGGATTGACTGGTTTGATCTCCTTGCAGTCCATGGGACTCTCAAGAGTCTTCTCCAACATCACAGTTCAATAGCATCAGTTCTTTGGCACTCAGCATTTTTATGGTCCAACTCTCACATCCATAAATGACTACTGGAAAAACCATAGCCTTGACTAGACGGACCTTTGTTGTCAAAGTAATGTCTCTGCCTTTGAATATGCTGTCTAGGTTGGTCATAACTTTCCTTCCAAGGAGTAAGCATCTTTTAATTTAATGGCTGCAGTCACCATCTGCAGTGATTTTGGAGCCCCCCAAAATAGTCTGTCACTGTTTCCTTTACTTCCCCATCTATTTGCCATGAAGTGATGGGACTGGATGCCATGATCTTAGTTTTCTGAATGTTGAGTTTTAAACCAACTTTTTCACTCTTCTCTTTCACTTTCATCAAGAAGCTCTTTAGTTCTTCTTTGCTTTCTGCCATAACAGTGGTGTCATCTGCGTATCTGAAGTTATTGATATTTCTCCCGGCAATCTTGATTCCAGCCTGTGCTTCATCCATTTCGCATGATGTACTCTGCATATAAGTTAAAATAAACAGGGTGACAGTATACAGCCTTGACTGACTCCTTTCCCGATTTGAAACCAGTCTGTTGTTCCATGTTCAGTTCTAACTGTTGCTTCTTGACCTGCATACGGATTTCTCAGGAGGCAGGTCAGGTGGTCTGGTATCTCTCAAAGAATTTCCCAGTGTTGTGGTGATCCACTCAAAAGCTTTGGCATAGTCAATAAAGCAGAAGTAGATGTTTTACTGAAATTCTCTTGCTTTTTGGATGATCCAGCAGATGCTAGCAATTTGGTCTCTGGTTCCTCTGCTTTTCTAAATCCAGTTTGAACATCTGGAAGTTCATGGTTCACATACTGTTGAAGCCTGGCTTGGAGAATTTTGAGCATTAGTTTGCTAGTGTGTGACATGAGTGCAATTGTGCAGTAATTTGAGCATTCTTTGGAATTGGAATGAAAGCTGACCTTTTCCAGCCCTGTGGCCACTGTTGAGTTTTCCAAATTTGCTGGTATATCAAATGCAGCACTTTCACAGCATCATCTTTTAGGATTTGAAATAGCTCAACTGGAATTCCATCACCTCCACTAGCTTTGTTCGTAATGATGCTTCCTAAGGCCCACTTGATTTTGCATTACAGGATGTCCAGCTCTAGATGAGTGATCATGCCATTGTGATTATCTTGGTCGTGAAGATCTTTGTTGTATAGTTCTTCTGTGTATTCTTGCCACCTCTTCTTAATATCTTCTGCTTCTGTTAGGTCCATACCATTTCTTTCCTTTGTTGTGCCCATCTTTGCATGAAATACTCCCTTGGTAGCTCTAATTTTCTTGATGAGATCTCTAGTCTTTCCCATTCTATTATTTTCCTCTATTTCTTTGCATTGAACACTGAAGAAGCCTTTCTTATTTCTCCTTGCTCTTCTTTGGACCCTGCATTCAGATGGATGTATCTTTCCTTTTCTCCTTTGCCTTTTGCTTCTCTTCTTTTCTCAGCTATTTGTAAGGCCTCCTCAGACAACTATTTTGCCTTCTTTTTCCGTGGGGATGGTCTTGATCCCTGCCTCCTGTACAATGTCACAAAGCTCCGTACATAGTTCTTCAGGCACTCTGTTTATCAGATCTAATCCCTTGAATCTATTTGGCACTTCCACTGAATAATCATAAGGGATTTGATTTAGGTAATACCTGAACGGTCTAGTGTTTTACCCTACTTTTTCAATTTAAGTCTAAATTTGGCAATAAGAAGTTCATGATAAGCCACAGTGAGCTCTTGGTCATGTTTTTGCTGACTCTGTAGAGCGTCTCCATTTTCAGCTGCAAAGAATGTAATCATCTGGTTTCGGTATTGACCATCTGGTGATGTCCATGTGTAGAGTCGTCTCTTGTGTTTACTATGACGAGTGCGTTCTCTTGGCAATATTCTGTTAGCCTTTTATCTGCTTCATTTTGTACTCCAAGGCCAAACTTGCCTGTTATTCCAGGTATCTCTTGACTTTCTACTTTTGCATTCCAGTCCCCTATGATGAAAAGGACTTTTTTTTGAGTGTTAGTTCTAGAAGATCTTGTAGGTCTTCATAGAACTGCTCAGCTTCTTCAGCATTAGTGATTGGGGCATAGACTTGGATTACTGTGATGTTGAATGGTTTGCCTTGGAAACGAACAGAGACCATTCTGCTATTTTTGAAATTGAATCCAAGTACTGCATTTCGAACTCCTTTGTTGCATATGAAGGCTGCTGTATTTCTTCTAAGGGATTCTTGCCCACAGTAGTAGATGTAATGGTCATCTGAATGAAATTTGCCCATTCTGATCCATGTTAGTTCACTGATTCCTAAAATGTCAGTGTTCACTCTGGCCATCTCCTATTTGACCAATTCCAATTTACCTAACATTCCATGGGCCTAACTTTCATGGACCTAACATTCCTGGTTCCTATGCAATATTTTTCTTTCGAACTTTAGTTCCATCACCAGTCACATCCATAGTTGGGCGTTGTTTTCACTTTGGTTCAACCTCCTCATTCTTTCTGAGCACTTTCTCCGCTCTCTGCAGTAGCATATTGGGCACCTACCAACCTGGGGAGTTCATGTTTCAGTGTCATATCCTTTTGTGTTTTCATACTCTTCGTGGGATTCTCAAGGCAAAAATATTGAAGTGATTTGCCATTCTCTTCTCCAGTGGACAACGTTTTGCCAGAACAAAGGTACCCAAAGAAATACTGTGCTGACCGATGACTAGCCAGTTTTTGTTAAGTTATCTTATGAACTCTATGTGGAATACTAATATATGTGAAGAGGCCTCTGAATAAAGAAAACGGCACCTATAAAGTTCATGTAGTTTGTTTCATAAGAAAGTATGTTATTGTCTTCAAGCCAAGATTTGTACCATGATAAAATTAGATGTTTTTATGTTTTGAGATAAGAGACAAAGAAAAAAGAAAGAACTGGTGAGCTATTCAAATTAAGACAAATATTTAGGAAATATCAGCTAAGGCAGTTCTCTCCTGAGGTGTTTATTTTACTGTAGAACAGTGCATATTAGCATCAGTGACTCTGAGCTGCCATAAAAATCTAAACTATGATCTTTGTCTTTAGACAGTCATGTAGATAGCATATTGAAGTTGGTTCTTATAGATTGAAGTCAGTGTTGTACAACCTGATTGTCACCAGCCAAATGGCTGGCCACTGTAACTGAGGAACTAAATTCTTAATTGTGTTTAATTGTCTTAGTTATTGGAAAACTTTTAAGTATGCTTGGAACAACTTGAGCACATATATTGTAAACTTACACGATCTGAATAGAGAGTAGTTATTTCCAATGACAATTTGCTGTTTTCATTGAGGTAGGCTTTAACTCTAAACTCTACAGGAAATTTTAAAGACAGTTTTAATAGTAAGGTATCTGATAACTATATTGACTACAAGTTAATGCAGTGTTTTGGATATTCGATAACACAGTATTATAATTAATTTTACGTGCCTCACCATTTTAGGATGTGTTTGCTTGAAAATTTTAATTTACGTATGTGGCTCACTTTATATTTCTAGTAGATGGCACTTACCTACATGTTGGGTAGCTGACTGCTGTTCTTGCATTATAAATAGTTTTAGCCTGAAATAGTTTTAGTGTTTCAACATGTTTTTCTCTGAAATATGATGAAGAATGAGTTTTGATATTAAATGTTCTAGCTAGAAGACTGTTGGTTTCTTTGAGAAGGCACCTTTCTGGTAAATTAAAGGAGGAAAAATTATCAACACTGAAATTTATTTAGGTTGGTAAAAAAGTAATTGCCATTTCAGACTGTGAATTTAAATGATCATCAGTTCAGTTCAGTTCAGTCGCTCAGTCGTGTCCGACCCTTTGCGACCCCATGAATCACAGCACACCAGGCCTCCCTGTCCATCACCAACTCCCGGAGTTCACTCAGACTCACGTCCAACGAGTCAGTGATGCCATCCAGCCATCTCATCCTCTGTCGTCCCCTTCTCCTCCTGCCCCCAGTCCCTCCCAGCATCAGGGTCTTTTCCAGTGAGTCAAGTCTTCGCATGAGGTGGCCAAAGTACTGGAGTTTCAGCTTTAGCATCATTCCTTCCAAAGAAATCCCAGGGCTGATCTCCTTCAGAATGGACTGGTTGGATCTCCTTGCAGTCCAAGGGACTCTCAAGAGTCTTCTCCAGCACCACAGTACAAAAGCATCAATTCTTCAGCGCTCAGCCTTCTTCACAGTCCAACTCTCACATCCATACATGACCACTGGAAAAACCATAGCCTTGACTAGACGAACCTTTGTTAGCAAAGTAATGTTTCTGCTTTTGAATATGCTATCTAGGTTGGTCATAACTTTCCTTCCAAGGAGTAAGTGTCTTTTAATTTCATGGCTGCAGTCACCATCTGCAGTGATTTTGGAGCCCAAAAAAAGAAAGTCTGACACTGTTTGCACTGTTTCCCCATCTATTTGCCATGAAGTGATGGGACTGGATGCCATGATCTTAGTTTTCTGAATGTTGAGCTTTAAGCCAACTTTTTCACTCTCCACTTTCACTTTCATCAAGAGGCTTTTTAGTTCCTCTTCTCTTTCTGCCATAAGGGTGGTGTCATCTGCATATCTGAGGTTATTGATATTTCTCCTGGCAATCTTGATTCCAGCTTGTGTTTCTTCCAGTCCAGCGTTTCTCATGATGTACTCTGCATAGAAGTTAAATAAGCAGGGTGACAATATACAGCCTTGACGTACTCCTTTTCCTATTTGGAACCAGTCTGTTGTTCCATGTCCAGTTCTAACTGTTGCTTCCTGACCTGCATACAAATTTCTCAAGAGGCAGATCAGGTGGTCTGGTATTCCCATCTCTTTCAGAATTTTCCACAGTTATTGTGATCCACACAGTCAAAGGCTTTGGCATAGTCAATAAAGCAGAAATAGATGTTTTTCTGGAACATACCTAGGCTCAAATTCATCTTTATTAATCAAAATAAGAAGCACTACAATCAACACATTTTTGTCAATGATTTTTTTTCCTTTAGCATAAAAATCGGTGCCTTATGATTCAGCGAACTCTTGGAAAGAATTATATGTTTCCTGCTGGCTGTCAAAGCATTTTCCCTGCAAAAAGTTGTTGAGATGCCGGAAGAAGTGGTAGTTAGTTGGTGAGAAGTCAGGTGAATATGGCAGACGAGGCAAACTTCGTAGCCCAATTCGTTCAACTTCTGAAGTATTGGTATGCGACATGCATCCATCTGGCCATTGTTGTGAAGAATTGAGCTGTTTCTGTTGACCAGTGCGGGCTGCAGCTGTTGCAGTTTTTGATGCATCTCATTAATTTGCTGAGCATGCTTTTCAGATGTCATGGTTTTGCTGGGATTCAGAAAGCTGTAGTGGATCAGACGGGCAGCAGACCACCAAACAGTGACTGTGACCTCTTTTTGGGGCAAATTTGTCTTTGTACTGAGCTGGTCATGACCGGTTGTCATATAAAATGTACTTCTGGTCGCATATCACAATCCGATCAAGAAATGGTTCACTGTTGTGTAGAATAAGAGGAGATGATATTTCAAAACGATTTTTCTGCCCGAGGCACGAATCCCATGAGGAGCCTGGTGGGCTAGTGTCCTTTGGATTTCAATGAGTCGGACACAACTGAAGTGACTTAGCACGCAGCACGTGAGGCATTCACTTTGAGCTTTTTCACCTTTCCAGTTTGCTTCAAATGCCGAACAACCATAAAATGATCAGCGTTGAGGCTCTTCAGCAGCTTCTCCTGTAGTTACAAGAGGATCAGCTTTGATGATCCTCTCTGTTGGTTGTTGTCAGCTTCTGATGGCCTGCCCCTGCACTCCTCATCTTCAAGGCTCTCATCTCCTTTGCAAAGCTTCTTGAATCACTGCCGCACCATACATCTGTTAGCAGTTCCTGGCAGATGAATTGTTGTGAGTTGTCTCTGCTGCTTTACAACCCATTTTGAACTCCAGTAAGAAAATTGCTCAAATTTACTTTTTGTGTAACATCATTTCCCTAGTCTAAAATAAATATAAAATAAATAGCAAGTAATAAGTCATGAGCAAAAAAACATAAAGTGAGAAATGTGCATTAAAATGACATATAACATAACCACATTTATTTATTTAAGAATGTATTCTGGTATCAAATGGCAAAGTTCAGCAGTGCAAAGCCAGTCACTTTTGCGCCAACCTAATACATAGCTTTATGAAGGACAGCAGTTTTTTAAGAAAGTGGGCAGTTAGAATGTATCTTTATATACCAATTACAGTTCATAAGTTTATATACTGTACTCCTTACCAGTGACTGCATTAGTGACAGGTATAGTCTGTACCTCTTACTTAAGTCTTCTATATATATTGCTTTTTACTATCTTGCGTTCTTACCTTGTACATGTTAATTTTTTTCATGTATGATGTAGTACCTCATTTAGGCCGCAGGAGGTCTTTTTTCCTCCAACTTTATTTATGTATAATTGACAAGTAAAGACTGTGTTTGTTTAAGGTTTATGACATGACAATAAAATATACATTATGAAATGGTTACTACAGTCAAGCTGAACATGTTAACTAGCAAGTCTCATTTCATATAGTTATCTGTTTTTTTGCTTTTGTGATAACACAAGATCTACTCTCAGCAAATTCAAAGCTTTCATACAGTAGTTAATTATCATCACCGTGCTGTATGTTCAGTTCAGTTTAGTTGCTCAGTCGTGTCCGACTCTTTGCAACCCCATGAATCGCAGCACGCCAGGCCTCCCTGTCCATCACCAACTCCCAGAGTTCACTCAGACTCACATCCATCAAGTCGGTGATGCCATCCAGCCATCTCATCCTCTGCCGTCCCCTTCTCCTCCTGTCCCTAATCCCTCCCAGCATCAGGGTCTTTTCCAATGAGTCAAGTCTTCGCATGAGGTGACCAAAGTACTGGAGTTTCAGCTTTAGCATCATTCCTTCCAAAAGAAATCCCAGGGCTGATCTCCTTCAGAATGGACTGGTTGGATCTCCTTGCAGTCCAAGGGACTCTCAAGAGTCTTCTCCAGCACCACAGTTCAAAAGCATCAATTCTTCAGTGCTCAGCTTTCTTCACAGTCCAACTCTCACATCCATACATGACTACAGGAAAAACCATAGCCTTGACTAGACGGACCTTTGTTAGCAAAGTAATGTCTCTGCTTTTGAATATGCTACCTAGGTTGGTCATAACTTTCCTTCCAAGGAGTAAGCTGTATGTTAGATCCCCAGAATTTATTCACCTTATAACTGAAGGTTTGTACCTTTAGATTACCAACATCATTTCCTCCATTCTACCCTCCGCTTCTATGAGTTCAGCTTTTTAAGATTTCACGTATAAATGGAATCACAGTATTTTTCTGTGTCTGGCTTATTTCACTCATCGTAATATCCTTCCGATTCATCCATGTTGTTGGAAATGCCACAGTTTCCTTCATTTTTACAGCTGAATACTATTCCATTGCATGCACATATACTGTATTTTATTGATCCATTCATCTGTCAGTAGACTCTTAGACTGTTTCCATTTCTTGGCTTTGTGAATAACGGTGCAATGAGCACAGGAGTATGATACACTCTGCATTGTATCTGCATTGGTAGAGATAACTCTTTGAGATACTGGCTTAATTTCCCTTGAATGTGTACGTAGAAGTGAGATCATGGGATCTTGTGGTAGTTTTATATTTAATTTTTTCAGGAACCTCCCTCTGGTTTTCATACTAGCTGTTCCAGTCTACATTCCCACCAACAGTGTACAAAGGGTTTCCTTTTCCCCGTGTTCTCACCAACACTTGTCTCATCTTTATGGTACTAGCTGTCCTAACAGGTGTGAAATGAAATCTCATTTTGGTTTTGCTTTGAATAACCCTAGTTATTAATGATGTTGAACACCTTATGTCGTGTACATGAGAACATCATGTACCCATTGGTCATTTATATGTTTTCTTTAGAAAAATATGTACTTTAAAAAAAGAAGGAGAAAAATACCTACATGGGTCTTTTGTCCATTTTAAAAATCAGGTTATTTGGTTTTTGTTTTTTTGTGGGGTTTTGTTTGTTTGTTTGTTTTGCTGTTGAGTTGCATGAGTTCCTTGTATATCTTGCATGTTAACCCCTTAACAGATACATGGACTGCAAATATTTCCTCCCATTACATAGGTTGTCTTTTCAATTTGTTGGTGGTCTCCTTTGCTGTCTCGAAGCGTCTTAGTTTGGTGCAGTCCCACTTGTTTATATTTGCTTTTGTTGTCTGTGTTTTGGGTATCGTATCCAAAAAATCACTAGGTTGTTTGAGGTCTTTGAAGGTGATGATGATATATGATATTTTGTGATCCTTTGGTGTGGTATACAGAGTGGGGTGGAAATATTAATATTTAGGTATTTGTTGAATTATTTGGTATTGTTATTTCAGTGAATGCTTTAGGAATAAAGTATTCTTGCCAAAAGGTTTTTAGATTATTTCAATGTACTGGACTTTGAGAAGGATTGAACCAAATCTTAGCATTCTTTAGGAATGTTTTTATACCCACCTAGAATTAGGCTGAGTGACTTCACTTTCACTTTTCACTCTCATGCTTTGGAGAAGGAAATGGCAACCCACTCCAGTGTTCTTGCCTGGAGAATCCCAGGGACAGAAGAGCCTGGTAGGCTACCATCTCTGGGGTCGCACAGAGTCGGACACGACTGAAGCGACTTAGCAGCAGCAGCAGCAGCAGAATTAGGCTGCTTTGGGATTGCTAACACTTCATTTTCAAATCATGAAAGTGTATACTAAGAGACTTTGGATTAATATTTGAAACCAACTGAGAGCTTGAAGGAACTATAGATAAGATAAAACAAATCATAGTCCCCATTTTATAAATTCAGAAACTGAAGAAGACCTAAACTGCTTGACCTCTAGCAAGCTCTAGTCTCCCAAGTCAGAAACCACCTGATTCCTCCCTCCTGCATCCAGTTTGTTAGCATGGCCAGTAAGTCCCACTTCTAAAATGTATCTATCTGTCTCTCCATTTACATGCCCAGCACCCTAGATCAGATCACTCATCTTCTGGATCACTGCAGGGGTCTCCTAACTGGGTTTTGGCTTCCTTTCTTCTACTCCAGTCCTCTCTACACTGAAGCCACTTAATCTTTTTAAAGCAAACTATGATGATCTTTTTAAAGCAAACCTTGCTGTAAAAGTTTTAATAACTTTTCAGTCACTTAATCAAAACCACAAACTTTAGTTGTAAAGTTTGATAAAGAGTCCACCTGCTAAGTTTGATAAAGACCCCACATGCCTCTGAGCCACTCGGCCTGTGTGCCACAGCTGTTAAGCCTGCGCCCTGGAACCTGGGAGCCACACCTGCTGAGCCTTTGTGCCTCAGCTCCTGAAGCCCGAGCTCCCTGGAGCCCATACTCTGCAACAGGAGGAGGCACTGCAGTGAGAAGCCCACACACCACTAGAGAGTAGCCCCCCTCACTGCAACTGGAGAAAAGCCTGAGCAAATAAATAAAATTATTTTTTAAAAAACAAAGACTTTATAACTTGGTTTACCAAGCCCTGGGTAAGCTGAGTTTGCTGTTTCTCCAGCTGCGTCTGCCCTTGTCCCTCATGATTGCTCCTCCAACCACGTGGGCCTTCCTTTAGATCCTTCCCTTCCAGAATTGCTTTCCTTCTACAGTTGGTCACAGTTTCTAGTTTTGTAATATTTATTTGTGGGTAAGCTTCATTAGAACACAGATTGACTTTTTATTCATAATTTTGTTTTCTTGACCTGGAAGAAAGCCCAGCACATAGTAGATGAGGAATAAATACAGATGGAGAGTCTCTGACTGACTGGATGTTATTGAGCCCCCATTTACAATATATAAATTGTATATACAATTGTATATTCAGTATATAAATTGTAAAATAGTACCCACGGATGGTGGTGGAGGATTCAGCAAGAATATGTGTAATAAGCATTTGTTTCATTTTCCCTCTGTTGATTCTCCTTTGCTTATACAGCATAATATAGTGGGTTGTTCTTCAAGCTGTTTTCTGGTCACTTATTGTTTCTGTTAAATTTTTTGTGGCTTGTGTTTATAAGTTATTGTGTGTAAGTGATTGTTTCTGTTAAATTTGTTATGGCTAATGTTTATAGGTGCATTTCATTTATTGAAAATATAAGTGGCTATAACGTGTACTGGAGTATGAATGGTAGAAGAGCAGGGCTGGACAGGTATAACTGGTGATTAAAGAAAGAATAAGAATCTCATTTGGAGTTAGGTTCAGCTCCATGTGAAAAGAGACTGAGAATCACAGTGACTTAAAACAAGGCAGAACTATTTTTCTCTAACATAAAAGTCAGGAAGTAAGCGGACTTCCCTGGTGGCTCAGACAGTAAAGAATCTGTCTGCAGTGCAGAGCACCCAGGTTTGATCCCGGACCAGGAAGATTCCCTGGAGAAGAATTAGATATCCACTCCAGTATTCTTGCCTGGAGAATTCCATGGAAAGAGGAGCCTGGTGGACTACAGTCCATGGGGTTGCTAAGAGTGGGATATGACTGAGCGACTAACACTTCCACTTTTCAGAAAGTAGGCAGTCCAGGACTTTTATGGCAGTTCTGTCCCACGGAGTCCTCAGGAACCCAGATCCCATTCAGCTTGCTTTTCCACTACGCTAGACTCTGGTCCTTAGTTGGTTTAAGATGGTGGCCAATCTTTCATGTTCCAGGAAGCAGGATGGATATGTCATTTGTTCTAGAAACTTTTCTGGAAGCCACATGACACCTCTACTTAAAATACTTGTTAGAAGTTTGTCTTGTGGCTCCTCACTAAAGGGAAACTGGGAGGTATTGTCTTTGTCATGTGAGTATACTTAACTGAAAACTTGTATGTTCTAGTTGAATGGAAAATGGCAAAAACGGGTACAAAATGTGTTCTTTGCAAAGAATGCATTGGAAAAGACCCTGATTCTGGGAAGGATTGAAGGTAGGAGAAGGGAACAAGAGAAGATAAAATGGTTGGATGGCATCACCGACTTGATGGATATGAGCTTGAGCAAGCTCCAGGAGTTGGTGATAGACAGGGAAGTCTGGTGGGCTACAGTCCATGGGGTTGCAAAGAGTTGGACACGACTGAGCAACGGAACTGAATTTGTTAGCACTGTGAAGTATATAGTAATATTAAAGATGAAAGAGTTAATAGTTCATTATTTATCATTATACAGTATTGGTAGGTTGAAACCACTTGAGGTCTTCAGATAACATTGGCTATTTTAGAAGTATGATTGGGTAAACATTTAGAAAATTGGTTCAGTTCAGTTCAGTCGCTCAGTCATGTCCAACTCTTTGCGACCCCATGAACCGCAACATGCTGGGCGTCCCTGTCCATCACCAACTCCCGGAGTTCACCCAAACTCATGTCCATCAAGTCGATGATGCCATCCAGCCATCTCATCCTCTGTTGTCCCCTTCTCCTCCTGCGCCCAATCCCTCCCAGCATCAGGATCTTTTCAAATGAGTCAGCTCTTTGCATCAGATGGCCAAAATATTGGAGTTTCAGCTTCAACATCAGTCCTTCCAGTGGACACCCAGGACTGATCTCCTTTAGGGTGGACTGGTTGGATCTCCTTGCAGTCCAAGGGACTCTCAAGAGTCTTCTCCAGCACCACAGTTCCAAAGCATCAATTCTTCGGCTCTCAGCTTTCTTCACAGTCCAACTCTCACATCCACACATGACCACTGGAAAAACCATAGCCTTGACTAGACGGACCTTTGTTGACAAAGTAATGTCTCTGCTTTTTAATATGCTGTCTAGGTTGGTCATAACTTTCCTTCCAAGGAGCAAGCGTCTTTTTATTTCATAGTTTCCCCACTGTTTCCCCATCTATTTGCCATGAAGTGATGGGACTGGATGCCATGATCTTAGTTTTCTGAATGTTGAGCTTTAAGCCAGCTTTTCACTCTCCTCTTTCACTTTCATCAAGAAGCTTTTTAGTTCTTCACTTTCTGCCATAAGGGTGGTCATATCTGCATATCTGAGGTTATTGATATTTCTCCCAGCAATCTTGATTCCAGCTTGTGCTTCATCCAGCCCAGTGTTTCTCATGATGTACTCTGCATAGAAGTTAAATAAGCAGGGTGACAATATACAGCCTTGATGTACTCCTTTCCCTATTTGGAACCAGTCTGTTGTTCCATGTCCAGTTCTAACTGTTGCTTCCTGATCTGCATATAGGTTTCTCAAGAGGCAGGTCCCATCTCTTTCAGAATTTTCTGCAGGTTATTGTGATCCACACAGTCAAAGGCTTTGGCATAGTCAAGAAAGCAGAAATAGATGTTTTTGTGGAACTCTCTTGCTTTTTCGATGATCCAGTGGATGTTGGCAATTTGATCTCTGGTTCCTCTGCCTTTTCTAAAACCAGCTTGAACATCTGGAAGTTCCCAGTTCATGTTTTGCTGAAGCCTGACTTGGAGAATTTTGAGCATTACTTTACTAGTGTGTGAGATGAGCGCAATTGTGCAGTAGTTTGAGCATTCTTTGGCATTTTGTTTCTTTGGGATTGGAATGAAAACTGACCTTTTCCTAGCTGAGAAATACATTACAGATGGAGAATTAAATCTGATCTCTTTCAAGGATTTTGAATTCATCATTTAAAAAATATATAGTGCCAGTTTGCAGTAGCTCTGCTAATCACATGGAAATCTGACCAGTAGCCTAGAGAGCAACTGTTTCTTTATTCTTTGCACCTCACCCCCGCCCCCGACCCTGCTTCCTCGTACCCTGCTTGCTTTTAAATCTGTTCACAGACTTTTTCCAAAGTATATGGACTGGGGAGGCATATAACTCAAGAGGATTGTTCAGGATCCTTGAACTGTGAGAACTGTTTCTGAAACATAATTTGAACCCACCATTTTTTACCACAAGCTTTTATTTTTTAATACTCAGACTAATTTGGTGCGGAGTAATCATTTGGCATACCCTCGATAAAATATTTTATTCTGTAATAATCAGTCTGGAGTTTATAAATTTTTAAGAGATAAGATGAGCTTTGGGTTGACTGTTCAGAAAGGAAAAATCATTTGTATCAAGAAAAGAAATTCTGTTGTAACAATATGGGGAACCTAAAAATAATCTTCCAGGATGTTAAACTTTTTATCAGTAAAATGAGAATTTTGAGCCAGCTTTTCCATGAATTAACTCTGTGTGAAAAGTAGGGAGTAAGCTTTTGAGAGGATACATTTTAATCTAAAGAATGGAAGGATTATGAAGTTGTCATTGAAATTGTTGGCCTATTAAAAAGTTAATCTGATATGGCCTAAAAATTAAATGCCTCACAAAAAAAAAAAAAAACATTTTCTTGCATTGTTCAACTGAAAACGGCAAAAACCCCATTGTTGAATTAAATCTGCAGTTGTTGTCCATTTTTCCTCCTAGCCATTTTCTCCATTCCTGATTTCTTCAGTGGCTTCCCTTGATGGCTCAGCGATAGACTCCTCATGCCAGTGCAGCAGACCTGGGCGCCATCCCTGGGTCAGGAAGATGCCCAGGAAGAGGAAAGAACAACTCTCTCCAGTGTTCTTGTCCAGGATGGACAGAGGAGCCTAGTTGGGCCACAGTCCACAGGGTCGCTAAATGTCGGGACAGGACTTAGCAACTAAGCCACAGCAGTGTTTTCAGTACTCACTTACCCATGTCCTTTAAGATGTGAATGCCTTGAAATGAGGGGGCCTCTCATATTCAGTAGGAAATGTAAAACAGTGCTGTATGGCACTGTTAACATACAATGTTTCAGTATTTTTTTTATAAGTTAATGTATTATGGGCCAATACTTTTTATTCTTGCTCTTTCCCTAGGCTGTGAAATACAATGAATGTGGAGGAATACAAACACCTCTTGCCTAAGTTTATTGCTCTCTTCCCCAGTAACACTTGGTAAGCACTAGTCTGGTTACAGGAGTGTAAAGTTTCTAGCAGGCTCTCTAGAGGCCTGAAAAGGGTGGGGACTTAGTAACAGGATGGAATCTCCAGACCCCCAAACGGAATCACTTCCCCAGTAGGGGCAGGTTGTCAGTATCCAGGGTTTCACAAGGAATATCTTTTAACTATCCTAAGTATCTGTAATAATACTATTATCTTTATTTTAAACTTTACTCTTAATAACACCACAAAGTAGATTCTGTCAGCTCTTTAGTAGATACTGAAATGATTCACGGAAATGTTAAGTAACTTGCTCAAGGTCACACAGTTATGTTTCCTAGTAGGAAGCCGGATTAGATTAGTTTGGTTACAGAGCCTGTCTTCTCAATCAGTGTTCTGTTACAGTGTGTCTCCAAGGTGAACATCTCTGGAGATTATTATTCTCAGAAGTCTAAGTCTTAGACTCAAGGACTAAAGCAGCTTGCTCAAAGACACAGCTTTGTCTTGGGATCTGAACTCCAGGCAGGCTGACTGCCGAGCCGGTAGTTTGAACCGTCCTCAGTATCATTGTTCTATATGCTGTCAGCTTACACGTTTAAGTTGCTCTCCCCCTAGAGGCACGGGATTCATTGTGCTGCACTTTAATACCCCCATGTTTACTGGTTGAAATACATGAATCCTGCCCCCACTGTCTTTTATATTTTTTCCACTCTATTCCTGAGTCTTGTGACATAATAGAATTTATTTCAGTGAAATTATTTACAGATGGAGATATTGGAGGAAACAATATGTATGTAGCATAGCCCCTACCTTCAAGGAGCTTGCTTTCTGTTTGGGAAAAACCAAAGTATAGAATTTGACCTAGAGCAAGAAAACAGGATGTACCTGCTTAGGTCTAAGCAGGTGAACTTATATACTGGAGACTTTAGAACAAGCTAAAATTGTCCGTATAAAAAGAGATTTTGTTTGGGGGGCGAGGCCCCCTGACAGTGACAGTATATTGTTACTATAGTGGTTTCATGCACGTCAGAATACTTGCATGTCTTTATTTTGACTTAAAACCATTTATATTTTTAAAAGTAACTGAATTTTTGGCACACGTTAGTATTTTAGTACAGTTATGTTAGGGTTATAGGTTTTTTCTTAAATTGATAATGGGTTTTGTTGTTGAATTCTGGCTTTCTTGTTTATATTATGCTGGATTTTTTTCTTTTTTTTTTTTTTAGTGTTCTGATAAATCAACTGACTTAAGTGTGTGAGGTAACATTAGCCCTGAAGTACCTATTTAAAAATAACTTGTTTGGGAATATTATTGCAATAAATAGTATGTTACTTTGTTACCTAAACTTTTCACAATCATTTAGATGATTTGTCTTCTAAGATCACTTTTACAGTCTGGTATTATAGAGTACAGAACTCTTTGACGAGAGTGTATGCGTACAGTCAGTGGAAGCAGAGTAGATTAGAAAGAGCATGTGTTTACAATTAGGTACAGCTTTACTAATTTGCCAACTATGGATATAGTAATTTCTAAGTCTGTTTTTTCTCTTTACATATGGGAATGTAGCAGGGCCACTGTGAATATTAACTGAGAATGTAACATCTAGCACATCACAAATGTTCAGGAATATTATGTTTATTAATAAAAATGCTGGTTGACAGATGAAAACAAAGATTGAGGCAGAATCATAGTATTTTCTTGTCATTTTTCTGTGGGAAAATAATCCCGTCCTTAGTAAACCAAGAAATGGGGAGGAAACAGAGAAAGCCAACTATAAATTGGTTGTTTTTAACACTTATTTGTAGCTCCAGGATAATTACTTTTATAGGGAGGGAGAAGATTCTTTGCTTTGTGTTAACCCTTTACCACTACCAAGGACTTGAAACAATAGATTTATGTAGCTACTCAACAGATTTTAAGGCTTTGTTCCACATCCAGATCGGAAGACAGTATTATTTCTTTTGTGAAATTCAAGTGATTAGTAGAATTTTACAATTAGAATTTCTCCAATATGGGATTTTCATTTTTCTCTTTCAAAACATGATTTGGTTGACTAAATTTAACAACTCAGAAATTGTTAGTAAATCTTAAATTTCTTTTGTTTAAACTTCTTTACATTCTTGAAAATAACATACATGTAAAAATGGTCTTGAGGAAATAGGAAGAAAACCGTGGGTTTATGGTATTTATGTTCTCATAAAATGCTCCTCCATGTCTAGTTCTCTTTTATGGGTTCACTGCAGACATTCTCACTGCAGCTGTCACTATAGGGTTAAACATTTGCTGTATTGTAACATACGAAAGCAGTTAAACTGTTTGGAATTGTTTACTTGCTAAAACCAGTGTTAGTCAGCAGAGGCAGTACACCAGATTTCCTTGTGGCTTTTAGTGGAAAATGGTAAAAGCGCACTCATTTTTCGGTTATAGAATTTTTTAGTTTGATCTGGATTAGTCACAGAACTGGCATGAACCTTCTAATTGTGAAGGCTGTCCAAACGCACTGTTTTTTTCTCCTGCTGGAGGAAGTCACATCCGGAGCAGTAGCTCAGCTCTCTGGTAAGTGAAACATGTGAGCATTACTAGGCATTTCACCCTGCGGTTCTGCAGTCCTTGCTCTTCAGACTGTTGCTCAGTTGGAATGCTTCTATGGGGCCGATCCTGAGGTTCTCTGTTTGTTAAGGACCTGCTACTCATTTGGAGGTGTCAGTGGCGGTTTGCAAGATCATATGAGGAACAGGAAAGCATCTGAAATCGACTGAAAAAGAAAACTGTAGCGGTTTTCACAGTGGAAGGAAACTATATTGGCACAGAGGCAGATGATTGAATAAAGTAGTTGGCTCAGAGAAGATGCACAGTCTGCTGTTTTTTCCTCTGAATGAAGACTCTTTGATGGAAGCTGCATTCATGTGGAGATCAAAGAAAACACTGGAATGATAAACTACTGGAGTTTTCTCCCTCTCTTTTTTAAAAATGAAAAGCCTGAAGCTGTAATTTGAGCTCAAATGCCTTCTAATTCCTTCGCAGCCTGCCTGTTCCATTAGGATTCTCCGCTAACACCGTTTCTGCTTGGTGCCTGTGCCCTTTTGCTGGAGCAGCCACAGACCACTGCCTGATGGAGGAAGAATGAACACTATGCTTTTCCTGTGCTGTCGATGGGAATAAAGCTAACTGTTTCTTCTCTTATATGGAATATCTGGATTAATCAAGCTGTATTCTAGTACCAAGAGTCTTATTGTCTCTTGTGGTCTGACTCATTGCATGTAAATGTACTGCAGCTTTGCTATTAATGCAGAGTGTTGTTTTTTTTTTCTTTTTCAAACACAGAAAGAATTGTCAACCTCTGAGCAACATTTTGAGAGCTCTAGCTGTATTTTTTTTTTTTTTCTGGATAGTATCTATATTAAACCAGCGAAGCTGAAGAAGTGGAGACAAATTAGAAGTGGAAACCGAATAGTGAGATTTTATATTTTATTTTCAATGATAAGCAAGCCAGCTGCTGGTAACTATGACCTTGCAGGCAGGAGTGGGTATAGCTGTGATCGTCTGTCTCAGCACTTGCTCCTCGTCTTATTCTGTTGTGTGTGGTGCTATCACCCAGACAGTGATCTTTTTATGCAAGTGAATTTCTGTAAAACAGAGTAGTAATATGACTGTTTTGGTAGCGGAAAAATAGTTTTAAATGAGCTTGTTCTGGATTCAGTTTTAGTTCTTGACATGTTGATGTGAAATTTCTTTTAAGTTTTACAGTAACCCGACAAAATAATAGAATTTGGGTTTGTTTGGTTTTTTTTTTAGGAAGTTATGTAGTTATAATTTTAAGCTTTAGTTTTTCTGATAGTACTTATTAACTTTAAAAACACCAGCTGTGCTTTTTAAAGGATGATTCTAAGCGCTGTACAGAAGAGGAGGAAAAGCTACTTGTGCTCTTCCAACTGTGACTTTTATCACATAGCTTAGAATTCAGCTTTTTAAAAGAACGAATGAGTCGAGTGTGTATTGTTGTTTTGGAGGAGGTAGAAGATGAGTCTCCTGAATTCATTTGTAAATTGCCACAGGAAAATAAATCCCTACATTCTGCACCTTCGGGAAATGTATTGGTAAGATACGAGAGTTTATATGTTTACTATCTTTTACTGAACTAGCAGGGTAAATTTTATTTTTTAAGCATAAATGCAAGTTAATTTCCACTAGTTACATAAAAAACCCAAGTGAAAGCAATATAGGTGTGTGAGTGTGATGTAATATTACTTGTGTATAAATACACACATTTCCTATTTTCACTTTTTCAGATGTTTAGATAACATTTCAGACTTTATCTCTTAATCTGTTAAAATGAGTTTAAAAAATAATTTGAGGATAGTAGGCTACAGCACCCATGTTTCAGTTTTTACTTGTGGTTTTAGAAACTGATGTGGCAAGTATGAGGAACTGTGTGTTTTAGGAAAGTTGGCTGTTGCCAGCAGCACCGAGGCACAGCCTTCTCTGTAGTGAATTTTATATATGTACATGCAGGGCTGTTACAGAAAAAGAATCAGGCTTCATCTTTAATTTTATTTTTAAAGCTTTGTCAATTAACTTTTTGTTTGAGAGTATAATGTGATACCTTATCAGAGAGGCTATATCATTGATTAAGAACTTGTTATATTTAGACATGCATGTGTCTGCCTCTTCATGTTACTCAGATTTACAGTAATTTTTGGTCTTTGAATAGCAGTGATTTTCATCAGCTGTCAGGTTTTCTTTGGATTTTTATCTTTACACATGGAATGCTAACTCATGCAAATTATTCGGGTGCCCGAAACAGAGCTGCTCGAGGAGGCTTCCTCTGTGGGCTCCTTGTCAAATGCCTGTTTGACGAGCTGTGTCCTGCAAGTATGTGTTGAGATGTCTCACTTGTATTTATTTGGACGATACTTTCTTTTTACTGTCTGTATAAAAAAAGGTTTCCACTCATATAAAATCTAATTATGGTTTTTATACTACCTAATTTTGGTCATATGGAATTGATTTTTTTTTAATTAGGCCTACTCTTTTTTCCAAAGAGGAATCTTGTACTTTCATATGATTTGACTTCATGAAACTTAGTTTATGTCAAAAGCCAAGTGATTTTTGTTGTGATAGGGAAGAAAAATTTTAGTTTAAAAGTTATGTGGAAATAGCTTAAGAATCATCCATGTGGTGTGATTAATGTTTTTATTACTCTCTTGTATTTTAGCCCTCACTGGTGCAAGCTATATTTAATGGAGATCCTGATGAAGTTCGAGCACTAATATTTAAGAAAGAAGATGTTAACTTTCAGGTAAAACAGTTTCACTGATACCAGCCTTGAAGCGTACTTTGCTAGAGTTGATGATTTTTGTTAAAAGACCTAACACAATTCTGTAAGTTTGTCTAAGCAAAGGTAGAAAGGTCTTGAGGCAAAAAGGAAAGGACTGGATATGTATATTCAGGGTAATTACTAAAACCTAGGACAACTAGGAGTCAGTGAAGGATTTTTGTTCCCCCAACCTTTTACTTTGAAATTTTTCACAGAAAAGTTGAAGAACTTTTTGAATACCCATATAACCTCCATCATTGATAACATTTGCCGTATTTGCTTTCTCTCCAATATTTACACAAGTTATTTTTATACTACACATATATTTATTCTTTTTCTGAATCCCATTTGAAAGTAAGTTATAGACGTCATGACACTTCACTGTTAAATATTCAGATGATGATTCTTTTTTGTGAACTTAAAATAAGAGACATGTCTTAAATTTATAATATATCTAACTTGGTTCTGAGGTCAAATTTGCTTTCTGTAAGCAATCATGGTAAACATTATACACAAAGATGCATCTGTTTGGGTATCACAGTAAATAAAAACATTGTTTGAAAGTTCTTCAGACTTTTAAAGATACAGTGGAATAACATTCAGGACTGACAGGAGGGACAGTTTTGGAAAGAGTGGGTATGTAGATAATTCTGTGTATGTTTCTCCAGTGGCAAAACTTTTTAATTTACTAAGCTGAGGTGGGTGAAAATATATAATTAACTGTAATAAAATCAAAATTTTTACTGTATATATTTTTACTGGAAGTTAATGTTTTCAGTATCTTTTTCATACGTGATTCACTTCTCTAAAAGATGGAGAGTAGGGAGAAGTCGTGATTCATAAGGTCCCTATAGCAACAGCAAAACAGATGACCTGGAATTGATTGGCCAGTTCTAAGAAAGACGTGTTCTGCCAGCTCATCTCCAGCTCTCATCTTTCCCCTGTTCTTTTGGATAGTGCTATCATGACCACTTGATGTTAAGTAGATATAAGAAGTATCTTATTTTTTTAAGGTTGAATTAACTGAGTAAATTTGAATCATTAGTTAAAATGATTCATCCTTACATTCTAAAATGTAACCAAAATGCTGTCGTTACATTTTTCCCTTAAGCATTGTGTTTAAGTTTATATTTACTGGAAACATTTACCTCATTCAGGATTTATTTTAAATGAAGTGCTGGTTACTTTATATAATTGGGGTGTCCTGGAGAGTATACTCAAGACAAAATAATTGTAGGGTATACGCTTAGGAGAAGGAGGAAAAGGCATTGTGTTCTATTTAACATACTGTTTTTTGTTTGTTTTAAACAGAACTAACAAATCTCATCTTATTGAGGAGGTTTGGTGTATAATCCTACTAACCATGGTTAATATGTCTATCATTATAAAGCCTCAATATAGCCAACTGCTTTTCTGCTATAATAATCAAATTATCTTAAATTTTAAAAGTTTTATGCTCAAAAGATTGTTATTGAGAATCAGTTTATTCCACTGTGATAGCCTTAGAAACTGTTCTGGGTCTGTAGTGTGTGACCTCTTAACTTTTATGACTTTTCATCTTTGCTTTTCTCCTTATAGATTCCTTTCTTTGCTTACTTGTAAAATATTGTTTCTTAACATCTGCTAGCTTGATCGCTTGTCTGAAACATAGACCCACGCTTAGAACTAAAAGCTTGGTTAGTGTTTCAAATCAGTAGACCCTTCTTGAGGGTGATTTTGTCTTTAATGATTCATGGAGTTTTGACAGTTTTTTAATGGTTCCTTTCCTTTTGTGACTCTTGATAGTTGACAGTATTGTCATCATCATATTTGTTAAGTCTTTGGCCATTCTTCTAATTTAGGGTGGCAATTTTTTCCCCTTATTTTTTTATCCTCCATGATAAGGAATTGCATAGGATTTTAAGAGGCGAGTGTGTATGTTTGTAATAAAACTTACACTGTTCTATAATATAAAACCTACTCATTCTAGATAGGTAATAAAATATTTTTAAGCTTTATGTCAGTGCAACAGTGGTGTTTTCTAAAATAATTTATTCAAATGAGTATTTGAGAATGACATCTTTTTGAAACGTATATTTTTTAAAGTTATTTTTGTTCTTAGAGTGGGTATAAGAGTTCAGATTTGTCTCTATACTGTTAAATAAGCATTGTTATTAATTTAGGTTAGCTTCTTGAGTCATATCCTGAAGTATTGAATACTATGGACCACTAAATAGCATCTTTCTTAGTAACGTATCTGATTTTTTAAAAACTGATATAAAATATTATGCATTCATATACTTTGGTCTGAGAAGGAAGTCTTTTATTATAGAAGCTACCTGAGATGATTTCACTAGAAAATATGGGAGTTTTCTTTTTGGAGACTTTGGCCCACAAGTGGTTGACTATCTGAGTAAATCCAGGAATTTGTTGCTTATACAGGAATTTAGTCCAGAACAGGGTGTTTGGGGGTTGGTTAAGACAGTAATATCATGGCCCTGGATGAGCTTCTCTCTGAGACTCTTGGCTTTCTCCTCCTGGTAAAGAGATAACTGCTGCATCCTGCACTTAAGACAAACAACCAGAAAAACTGGAAAGGAAACTCTGTAAATTTCCTTTTTTTCTTCTTTAATCAAGCAAAAGCTCTTTTTCAGAATTGCTACAAAACTCCCTGAGATTCCTTGGTTACAAGCCCACTGTAAACCAGTCCACCAGCAGAGGTAGAATGGGATTAGCTTTTTGCTTAGATAAGTCATTGTTCATCACCAGGTTCATCCTGTGGCATGAGAATAGCCGCTTATCCTCAGTGATTATATTGAACTCTATCTGGAGAAAATCAGCATTTTCAGGAAGGAATAAAAGGAAATTGCTGTTTGGATAGGTAACCTAGTAGAAGATTTTTGATTGCCTAAAAACAGTTGAAATAGGAAACTTTTAGAAAAATAGGTCACTCAGATGTGGAAGAAGCACTGTATGCCAAATAGGTGAAAAAGTTAAAAAAAAAATTCAAAGGAAGCTTGATATTCATAATTTAAAGAATTTAAGAAGGCTTTCTTATCTCTGCTTGCTGTTCTTTGGAACTCTGCATTCAGATGGGTGTATCTTTCCTTTCCTCTGTTGCTTTTTGCGTCTCTTGTCAAGTTGAACATTCTGCAGTGAACAATGCAAAGAAAGAGGGAAACAATAGAATGGGAAAGACTAGAGAACTCTCCAAGAAAATTTGAGATACCAAGGGAACACTTCATGCAAAGATGGGTACACTAAAGGACAGAAGCAGTATGGACCTAACAGAGGCAGAAAAGATTAAGAAGAGGTAGGAAGACTACACAGAAGAACTGTACAAAACAGATCTTAATGACCCGGATAACCAACATGGTGTGATCACTCGCCTAGAGCCAACCAAACATCTTGGAGTGCGAAGTCTAGTGGGCCTTAGGAAGCTCATCTATGAACAAAGCTAGTGGAGATGGTGGAATTCCAGCTGAGCCATTTCCAGTCCTAAAAGATGATGCTGTGAAAGTGCTGCACTCAATATGCCAGCAAATTTGGAAAACTTCACAGTGGCCACAAAACTGGAAAAGGTCAGTTTTCATTCCATTCCCAAAGAAAGGCAATGCCAAAGACTGTTCAAACTACCACACAATTGCACTCATCTTACATGCTAGCAAGGTAATGCTCAAAATCCTTTAAGCTAGGTTTCAACAGTATGTGAACAAAAAACTTCCAGATGTACCAGCTGGATTTAGAAAAGGCAGGGGAACCAGAGATCAAATTGCCAACATCCGCTGGATCATAGAAAAAGCAAGAGGATTCCAGAAAAAATCTGTTTCATTGACTATGCTAAAGCCTTTGACTCTGTGGATCACAACAAACTGGAAAATTTTCTTAAAAGATGGAAATACCAGACCATCATACCTGCCTCCTATGAAATCTGTATGCAGATCAAGAAATAACAGTTAGAATTGGTCATGGAACAGTGAACTGGTTCAAAATTCGGAAAGGAGTACATGAAGGCTATATATCGTCACCCTGCTTGTTATATGCCAAGTGCGGGGCTGGATGAAACGCAGGCTGGAATCAGGATCACCAGGAAAAATACCAGTAACCTCAGATACGCAGGTGACACTACCCTAATGGCAGAAAGTGGAGAGAAAGTAAAGAGCCTCTTGATGAAAGTGAAAGAGGAGAGTGAAAAGCTGGCTGAAAACTCGAAAAAACGAAGATCATGGCATCTGGTCCCATCTCTTTCATGGCAAATAGATGGGGAAACAGTGGAAACAGTGAGAGACTTTATTTTCTTGGGCTCTAAAATCACTGCAGATGGTGACTGCAGCCATGAAATTAAGACGCTCGCTCCTTGGAAGGAAAGCTATGGCAAACCTAGACAGCGTGTTCGAAAGCAGAGTCATCACTTTGCTGACAAAGGTCGGTTTGGTTCTTCCATTAGTGATGTACAGATGTGAGAGTCGGACCATGAAGAAGGCTGAGCACTGAAGAATTGGTGCTTTTGAACCGTGGTGCTGGAGAAGACTCTTGAGAGTCCCTTGGACAGCAAGGAGATCCAACCAGTCCATCCTAAAGGAAATCAACCCTGAATATTCACTGGAAGGACTGATGCTGAAGCTGAAGCTTCAGTACTCTGAACAGGCCAGCTGATGCAAAGAGCTGATGCATTGGAAAAAACCTTAATGCTGGAAAGATTGAGGGCAGAAGGAGAAAGGGGTGACAGAGGATGAGATGGTTGGGTGGCATATTGACTCAATGGCTGTAAGTTTGAGCAAACTGGGAGACAATGAAGGACAGGGAAGCCTGGTGTGCTGCAATCCATGGGGTTGCAAAGAGTTGAATATGACTGAACAACTAAACAGCAACAATGTAAAGAACAGTTTACAAGATATTTGAACAGGAATATAATTTGAAAGGTCTAAGTGCTTCTTAGACCTTATTGTGAAAGTGAAAGTTGCTCAGTTGTGTCTGACTCTTTGTGACCTCATAGACTATATAGTCCATGGAATTCTCCAGGCCAGAATATTGGAGTGGGTAGCCTTTCCTCTTCTCCAGGGGATCATCCCAACCCAGGAATCAAACCCAGGTCTCCCTCATTGCAGGCAGACTTTACGAGCTGAGCCACACATCCATTTTACTCTTTAGGACTTGCTTTTGTTGTAAAATGTGTAGGTTTACATTAATGGCCCTCATGGTTTTTTTCACACCCTAAACTTGCAAGGCACTAAAAATGTCAGACGAATGATCTCCTGCTTTTGTCCAGAAGTTTTCATTTGTGTTTTCAGATTTATATGGCAATAATAATAATACCTTTCCCTAGTATTATCAAAATTTAATGCCATATTATGGAGCCCAAATAATTTGAAATATTAATTACACGTTTCAGAGAAAAGGTATGACTTTATTAGAAAATTTTCCACAAGCAGGAATTGTTTGTTTCTATCCAGAGTGATATAAATTGATGTTAATTATTGAGTTTGTATTTCAGAGGCAGCAGTGTGCCTAAACCTTTTTATGGTTACTTGCTGTAACTCACACAACAATCTTGTAAAGTTGGTAGGTTGACATTTCCATCCCAGCAATAGGTGACAAAAATAAAACTCAGAAAGTGTTTAGCAGAACAGAATTTGAACCTATGTAGATTTGACAGAACCTGGGGAAGTTAAAAAGTAAATTCGAGATGTTTGTTTCTTTTGCCAAATAGTGCCATAAAACAGTAATGGTTTAAAAAAAAATGGATTTCTTTCCCCCTAAAAGTTAACGTCCACATTCTGTATGCAAATATAATCCTAAATTTCATAATCAAATACTGGTAAATTTTAGCATTGCAAATAAGTGAATAAACAAGCCTCCCTTAGTGCCATAGTTTTGGGCTGGATAAAAATGTCATTCAAAGTAATATCAAACCAGGGGTAATTATAATCCAGCCAACAGTGCTTTCAGTGTTTAAATCAGAGGAAGTCTTAGATTATGAATTCTGTGACTGTGACCCTTTTTAAACTCAGAAGAGTTGATTTAAGAACTAGTCAGTAGATCTTGCCTGTATCATATAAGCTTGATAATTTTGAAAATGCTACCTTGTATATTTTGCATATTGGTTTCTAAATTTAGATGTACTTTTTTATTGAAAATTTTTTAGAGTTGATTTTGCCAAAGTAGTCTTAAAAATACTGACGTCTGTTAAGCTTTCAAAAATACTTTCTGGGATCATGGAAATGAGGTTGCTTTACTCTCTCAGATGAAGTTGTTTGGCAAATACATACATGTGCATATATGTGTGTGTGTACATCACACAAGCAGATCATTTGTTTTCAGTATTATTGTAATAAGATTGTTGGCAGTTCACACAAAGTAGTAAACCATAAGTTTACACAAGTTGCCTGAACTCCACCCACCCTCATTCTTCAGTGTTCTCTAGCCTTTTCTAGAAATTACTAAGAAAAACCCTAATCTTTAACAAATCTTTCTGGTGACCACACGTTGCCTCTGCTGGCTGTCAGCACACCAAGCTGTTCATGTTCTGGAAGAGGTCTTTAACAGCCTCTTCTCTCAGTTGCTTGAGGTTACTATGGGTACTCTCTGTCCCCAGAACGTGTGTGTGTGCCTAATCTTTTACAGCTCTTCACAGTAATTGGTATTGGAGCCCACAGACCCCCAGCCCAGCTCACGTGCACCCACACAGTTCCCAGCTGGCCTCCACTGAGCATGTGGTAAAGTAGGGAAGGATTGGAGAGAGAAGAGCCGTCTTAGCTCCCACCCTTGAGAGGGTCAGCTGTAGTTTCTCCATCCCGAAATACTGCACCTCTCCTCTGTTCTTGCTAGTGCTTCTAGGTTTCAGCCTCAGACTTTCAAAGTTTCTTTACCAGCATTCAGCTTTCCTCCAGGATCCATAAATGAGCCTGTGTTCCATGTCGTTGTCTGTGAATGTCTTATTATGATAGTCCGGAAACAAAGTTTTGTCCAATGAAACCAGCAGTTTTTGCAGCTAGAAACTGATAGTGACTTATCTCTGATGGTGACTTATCTCTGTATTCCACTAACTACTTTTTATTTAACATATGTTTTTCCCCATTTTTCCTTTTTTTTTAATCCCCAGTGTATTTGGAGAATTAGTCCATACTAGCCCACTCCAGTACTCTTGCCTGGAAAATCCCATGGATGGAGGAGCCTGGTAGGCTGCACTCCATGGGGTCGCTAAGAGTCGGACACGACTGAGTGACTTCACTTTCACTCTTCACTTTCATGCGTTGGAGAAGGAAATGGCAACCCACTCCAGTGTTCTTGCCTGGAGAATCCCAGGGACGGGGGAGCCTGGTGGGCTGCTGTCTATGGGGTCACACAGAGTCGGACATGACTGGGGCAACTTAGCAGCAGCAGCAGCAGCCTAGAGAGAGCTTCCTTATTCCTTATATTCACATAGTTCTGCCCTTATGTGTTTATAAGAATTTATTTAATCAGTCCCCCTCTTAGAGGACATTTGAGTTATTTTTAGTCTTGCTGATTGGTAGTAAATGAGATAAATTCACCAAGTAAAGAAAAATTTTAATGAGCAAGCAGAATTTTTATTTAATAATTTTTTGTAAGTGAAAGGTTTATTTAGGGAGATACATAATCCATAGATGGGGCTTCCCTGGTGACTTAGTGGTAAAGAATCTGCCTGCAGTGCGGGAGACATGGGTTCAGTCCCTGGGTCAGGAAGATCATCTGGAGGAGGAAATGACAACGCATTCCAGTATTCTTGCCTAGAAAGTCCCATGGGCAAAGAAGCCTTGTAGGCTACAGTCCATGGGGCTGCAAAGTCAGACACGACTGAGCACATATGCACACACACTTCATAGACAGAGTGTAGGCTGACTCAGAAGGTGAGCGCATGCTAGCAAAACTTTTATAATATTGGAATTTATTATGAGTTATTATAAATATATTATCAGCTTCCCAGATAGACTAAATGTTCTGTAAGTTCTTTATTTGAAGCAATTTTAATGGACATGTTTATGTAAATTGGTGGTAGATAAATAATGATAATTATATAACAAAAATGTCATAGATTGTGTCCTGAATTTTAGACTGAGCTGAACTTGCTAATTGCTCTGATAAGTCTCAATTAGTGCCTCAGTCTATTTTTAAATTTTATTGAGATATAGTTGACATGCAGTAAGTTACATATATTTGAAGTGTACAATTTTATAAGTTTTGATATGGGTGTACGCCTGTGAAACCATCACCACAGTCAAGATAGTTAACATTCCTATTATTCTCAAAAGATTGTATTTGCCCCCAACCTCGGATCTACTTTGTGTCACCATAGATTAACTTGAATGCTTTAGATGGTAGGTCCTTCTTTTGTCTAGCTCCTTTAACTCAGCATAACTATTCTGAAATTCATCCATCTTGAGGCGTATGCTAATAGTTCATTACTTTCTGTTGCTGAATAGTATTAATTTGTATTCATATACACAGTTTGTTTATCCACTCACCTGTTGATAGAGTTTGAGGGATTTTTTTTTTATTTGTTACAAATAAAGCGGCTTTGAAGGTATGTCTACAAGTCTTTGTATGAACATATGCTTTCCTTTCTCTTGGGTAAATATCTAGTGGCAGAATGTTTGGACCCTATGGTAGGCGTATGTTTCACTTTTTAAGAAACTGCCCGCTGTTTCCAAACTGGATCAACCATTATACATTCCCACCAGCAGGACCTGAGAACTCCAGTTTTTTCCACATCCTACCAATGTTTGGTATGATTAGTGTTTTCTAATCTTAAACATTCTAATAGATGAGTATCTCACTGTAGCTTTGATTTACATTTCTGAGATAACTCATGATGTTGAGCATCTTTTCATTGCTCCTAGGGAGTCTTTATATCTTTTTGGAATGTCTTTTCAGATGTTTTTGGTAATATTTTGTCTTACTAGATGGTTTCTTACTCTTGAGAGCTCTTTATATGTTCTGAACACAAATCCTCAATCTGTGGCTTTATTTTCACTCTTATGAGTGTTTTTGGAGAGCAGAGGTTTAAAAATTTAATGATATCCAGTTTATCAATTTATTCTTTTATGGATTTTCGTTTTGGTGATATGTCAAAAAAAAAAAAATCTGTATCTCAGTGTCACATAGATTTTCTCCTATCTTCTAAAAGTTTTGTTGTTGTTGTTCATTCACTGAGTCATGTCCGACTCTGTGAACTGTAGCACGCCAGGCTCCTCTGTCCTTCACTGTCTCCTGGAGTTTGCTTAAATTCATGTCCATTGAGTAGGTGATGCTAGCTGACCATCTCGTCCTCAGTCTCCCCGTTCTCCTTTTGCCTTCAGTCATTCCTAGTGTCAAAGGCTTTTCCAGTGAGTCAGCCCTTCTCATCAGGTGACCAGAGTATTAGATCCCCAGCTTCAACATCAGTCCTTCCAATGAATATTAAGGGTTGATTTCCTTCAAGATTGCCTAGTTTGATCTCCTTGCAGTCCAAGGAACTCTTAAGAGTCTTCTCCAGCACCACAGTTTGAAAGCATCAATTCTTCAGCGCTCAGCCTTCTTTATGGGCCAGCTCGCAAACATCTGTACATGACTACTGGAAAAACCATAGCTTGACTGTATGAACCTTTGTTGGCAAAGGAATGTGTCTGCTTTTTAATATGCTGTCTAGTTTTGTCATAGCTTTACTTCCAAGGAGCAAGCATTTTTTAATTTCATGGCTGCAGTCACCATCTGCAGTGATTTTGGAGCCCAAGAAAATAAAATCTGTCATTGTTTCCATTTTTTTACCTTCTTTTTGCCATGAAGTGATGGGACCCGATGCCATGATCTTCGTTTATTGAGTGTTGAGTTTTAAGCCAGCTTTTTCATCTCCTCTTTCACTCTCATCAAGAGGCTCTTTAGTTCCGCTTCGCTTTCTGCCATGAGAGTAATATCATGTGCATATCTGAGGTTATTGATATTTTTCCCAGCAATCTTGATTCCAGTTTGTGCTTCATCCAGCCCAGCATTTTGTGTGATGTACTCCGTTTATAAGTTAAATAAGCAGAGTGACAAACAGTTTTGTTGTACTCCTTTCCCAGTTTTGAACCAGTCAGTTGTTCCATGTCTGCTTGTAACTTGCTTCTTGACCTGCGTACATGTTCTCAGGAGACAGGTAAGGTGGCCTGATATTCTCATCTCTTTAAGCGTTTTCCACAGTTTGTTGTGATCCACACAGTCAAAGACTTTAGTGTAGTCAGTGAAGCAGAAGTAGATAAATTTTACATTTAGATCTATAGTCTGAGTTAATAATTGCTTGTGATACAGGGTATACATCAAAGTTCATTTTTTTAATATATGGATATATCCAGTTGTTAACATACTTGTTGAAAATGGGAGTTCCCCAGCAGCCTGGTGGTTTTGGATTCTGAACTTGTACTGACATGGCCTAGGTTCACTCAGTCCCTCATCAGGAACCACACAGCATGGTTCCCTCCCACTTCCCCCCAAAATCTTGAAAACTCTGTGCTTTTTCACTGAATTGCCTTTCATCTTATCAAAGTCAGCCGTGCCTGTGTGTGTGATCTGCTATGGACGCTGTCATGTCCCGTCGATGTTTGTCTGGCTCCACACCAGTACCACACTGCTACGATAGCAGAGTTTTATAGTAAGTCTTGAAATTACCAGCTTTTTTCTCCTTCAAGATTATTTTGGCTATTCTAGGTCCATTGCATTTCTATGTGAATTTTAGAATCAGCTTGTCAGTTTCTTGAGGGAGAAAGAAATCGGGCTTGTGTTAATCTATAGATCAGCTTGGCAAAAATTAAAATTTTAGAAGTATTGAGTCTCCTTACCTTTGAGCAACTTATATATTTCTCTATTTAGGTCATTTTTAATTTCCCTCAGCAAATTTTTTAATTCCATTTTTTTTTTCAGATTTGTCCATATCTTACACATTTTGTTCCTACTATAAATGTTGTTTAATTTCAAAATAGAATAATTTTTCCCCACTCCTGAGGTAATTTTTCTTGAGTACATTGCCCAAGGCTCTGGGAGTGGTAAGTTTCTCGAGCCTGGCTGGTAGGAACAGTACACAGTTCCCTGTGTGAGGACTGAGTACTGTCTCTTCTGATGCGTGTGTTCCCGTTGGCAATGATATGCACTGCTGTGTTAAGTCACTTCTTCGTGTCCAACTCTGAACCCATGCTATAGCCCGCCAGGCTCCACTGTCCATGGGGTTCTCCAAGCAAGAATACTGGAGTGGGTTGCCATTTCCTTATCACCTCCAAATTGTGTTTTTTGTTGGGATGCATGAGTGTGTGTGAAAAATCTTTCATATTACAATGATTCGTGGCCCCACGGGCCAAAGAACATAAATTAGGTACACAGTCATTAAAATTTCCTCAAGGCAATTAGGAAAGAGTAGTCTAAAAAGTCTCTTGGGTTCAAGTGATAAAGAAAAAAGGATTGAAAAGCACTGCTTTAATCATTTTGGGTGGTTCTTTTCACAAGTCTCCACTCGTTACAAGTCCCTTGCACATGTGCTGCTCAGGTCTTAGCACAAAGGATATTGTGCAGGTCTCTAGGATTCTCTTTTTGCATCATCTCTCCACTCTGATACTCTTCCCTGAGAACTCTTATCCTGGTTTTCTCCCCAGACTGCCAGCTCTGTCTCTTCAGCTCAGGGAAATATGCCTATTAAAAATATACTTAGCTCTGTAAAAGCCATTGAGAAGCATTTTACTGATTGAAACAGCTGACATTCCAGTGAGTGTTTTCACACTTGCATCTTACATGTTTTATGGAATGGCAATTTTCTATGATAGTCCAGCAGTCTTTTTGAAAAAGAATTTTTCTGCATTAGTTTTCAAAACAATTGTGTTGTATCTGATAATTAAAATTGCCCATTCATAGATGGCATCACCTTTGCCTCCTCTTACTCTTATTGATATGGAATTTTGGTGTTTTTTTTTCTTTCTTTTTTTTTTTTTTAAATGAAAAGCAAGTAAGCCTTAGCCTAGGAATATCTGATTGCTGCTAAATGTGTACACCAGAGAGTAAATTCAGTGTTTAGGATGGTCTGTGGACTTGTCGTTTTAATATTACTACTGATAGAGTAATATCTAGATTACAACATGAATTAAAACTAGATTCAAAACTTCTTAAATAGAATTTGCTCCAGGGCAAGAATCAAGCCCTCGGTTGTGTAAGATGGATAGCACTGGAAAGGGATTTTGGAGGTATAGTAGTTATGTCATTCAGCTGAGACCCCTGGAGTTTGATGTGGTCACTTGCATTTAGCAGAGATAGCTTACAAGCCTCATTTTCTTAATGTCCAGTTCCGTTTTCTGTCCGTGTTGTCCCCACTGGCTTCTCACCCCTGTTTCTGCCCAGTGACTTATGATTAGAACAAATGTCTTAGCTTTTCTCTTGTAGCTGTCAGTGTGTAAGCCCTTGGTAAATATTTGGTAGTCTGACTTGATAGAATTTGGCATGCTAGTTCACTCCCTTAACAACATTGTGCTGTCAGTTGTGCCGGGTCCCGGGGAGACCGTCATGCATGCTCTTCCCCGTGTCGCTGACACTCTGTCCCGGCTCTGGGGGTCAGCTGTGCCCACATTGCTCCCAGCTCTCTCTATCTCGCCTTCCACTTGTGTTCATTCTACCAGTTGCAGCTCATGGCAGTCAGGGCGCTTCCAGTGGTCCACAAAGTCCTCCTTTCCTGGTGTACATATCCTGTAGAATCCCCTATACTGTAAATATGATAGGATGGCACTCGTGTGAGTCTATGACATCTGGCACAGTTGACTTTCCAAAGGTGAGATTAGCTGGGTGGGCCTGACCTAATGACGTGAACTGTTTAAATCTGGGTCTAGAGTCAGAAACAAAGGGAGTAAGGAATGTGATATGAGACAGATTCTCTGTTGTTGGTTTTGAAGATGGAGGGGCCACAGGTCAACGATTGTCTGTGGGAGCAGAAGGAAGGAACTTTCTGGTTGGTAGTCAGGAAGGAAGATTGGAACTTCAGTCTCACAACCACAGGAACCAGATTTTGCCTGAATGAGCCTTGGAAGTGAATTCTTCCTTAGTCAGCTGTCCTTTTGTGAGCACAGCCCATTGACACCTTGGTTCCAGCTTTGTGAGCTACCCTCAGCAGAGAACCCAGCCAACACCATACCTGGACTTCTACCCTACAGAACTCTAACCAGTAGATGATTACTGCTTTAAGCTGCTGTACTTATGGTCATTTCTTATGCTGCAATACAAAATGAATATAAGGTTTAAGTGTCTCTTTTTATGGAGCACCTTTCCTGGCCCCCCGGGTGGTATTATGTCACCCCAATCAGATGGCTGTATTGCTTTGAACATCTTTGTAACATCTTAATTTAGTTGTGTCATGTTCAGTAACTCTCTGGAGATAGACGCCTTGTTTGAATTCTCTGTATTTACACCCAGCATAGTCATCCCTAATCGGTAGACTATTGGTTCTAGGAACTCCCCACTGTTACCCTATCTCATCTGCCAGATAGCCAAAATCTGTGCATGCTCAACAAGACCCTTGTATGAAATAGTAGTATATGCCATTTGTATAACCCATATACATCCTCCCATTCTCCCATATACTTTAAATCATCTCTAGATGACTTACAATATCTAATACAGCATAAATACTATGTATATAGTTGTAAATACAATGTAAATGCTATGTATAGCCGCTGGCCTGAGACAAATTCAAGTTTTGATTTAGGGAACTTTCTGAAATTTTTTTTCTCAAGTATTTATGATCCAGGTATACAAAGGACTGACTATAAGTTCAATTCTGTTCAGTTGCTCAGTCGTGTCTGACTCTTTGTGACCCCATGGACTGCAGCATGCCAGGCTTCGCTGTCCATCACCAACTCCTGGAGCTTGCTCAAACTCATGCCCATCGAGTCAGTGATGCCATCCAACCATCTCATCCTCTGTCATCCCCTTCTCCTCCCGCCTTCAATCTTTCCCAGCATCAGGGTCTTTTCAGATGAATCAGTTCTTTGCATCAGGTGGCCAGAGTATTGGAGCCTCAGCTTCAGCATCAGTCCTTCCCAATGAATATTAAGGACTGATTTCCTTTAGGATGCCCTGGTTTGAAATCCTTGCAGTCCAAGGAACTCTCAAGAGTCTTCTCCTAACACCACAGTTCAAAAGCATTGGTTCTTCGATGCTCAGCTTTCTTTATGGTCCAACTCTCACATTCATACATGACTACTGGAAAAACCATAGCTTTGACTAGATGGACCTTTGTCATCAAAGTGATGTCTGCTTTTTAATATGCCATCTAGGTTGGTCTTAGCTTTTCTTGCAAGGAGTAAGCGTCTTTTAATTTCATGGCTGCAGTCACCATCTGCAGTGATTTTGGAGCCCAAGAAAATAAAATCTGTCACTGTTTCCATTTTTTCACCTTCTGTTTGCCATGAAGTAATGGGACTGGATGGATGCCATGATCTTCGTTTTTTGAGTGTTGAGTTTTAAGCCAGCTTTTTCGCTCTCCTCTTTCACTCTCATCAAGAGACTCTTTAGTTCCTCTTCGCTTTCTGCCATAAGGGTGGTGTCATCTGCATATTTGAGGTTATTGATATTTCTCCCAGCAGTTTTGATTCCAACTTGTGCTTCATCCAGCCCAGCATTTTGCGTGATGTATTCTGCGTATAAGTTAAATAATCAAGGTGACAATATATAGCCTTGATATACTCCTTTCCCAATTTGGAAGCAGTCTATTGTTCCATATCCGGTTCTAAATGTTGCTTCTTTACCTGCATACAGATTTCTCAGGAGGCAGGTAAGGTGATCTGGTATTCCCATCTCTTATTAAAGAATTTTCCACACTTTGTTGTAGTGTCAGACTTTATTTTGGGGGGCTCCCAAATCACTGCAGGTGGTGACTGCAGCCATGAAATTAGAAGACGCTTACTCCTTGGAAGGAAAGTTATGACCAGCCTAGATAGCATATTAAAAAGCAGAAACATTACTTTGCCAACAAAGGTCCGTCTAGTCAAGGCTGTGGTTTTTCCAGTAGTCACGTATGGATGTGAGAGTTGGACTGTGAAGAAGGCTGAGCGCCGAAGAATTGATGCTTTTGAACTGTGGTGTTGGAGAAGACTCTTGAGAGTCCCTTGGACTGCAAGGAGATGCAACCAGTCCATTCTGAAGGAGATCAGCCCTGGGATTTCTTTGGAAGGAATGATGCTAAAGCTGAAACTCCAGTACTTTGGCCACCTCATGCGAAGAGTTGACTCATTGGAAAAAACTCTGATGGTGGGAGGGATTGGGGGCAGGAGGAGAAGGGGACGACAGAGGATGAGATGGCTGGATGGTATCACTGACTCGATGGACGTGAGTCTGAGTGAACCCCAGGAGTTGGTGATGGACAGGGAGGCCTGGTGTGCTGCGATTCATGGGGTCGCAAAGAGTCGGATGCGACTGAACTGAACTGAATGCAGTCAAAGGCTTTGGCGTAGTGAATAAAGCAGAAGTAGATGTTTTTCTGGAACTCTCTTGCTTTTTCTGTTATCTGATGGCTGTTGGCAATTTGATCTCTGTTTCCTCTGCCTTTTCTAAATCCAGCTTGAACATCTGGAAGTTCTTGGTCACGTGCTTTTGAAGCCTTGCTTGGAGAATTTTGAGCATTACTTTGCTAGTGTGTGAGAGGCATGCAGTTATGTGGTAGTTTGAACATTCTTTGGCATTTCCTTTCTTTGGGATTGGAATGAAAACTGACCTCTTCAGTCCTGTGTAGCCATTTGTAAAGTGTTAGAAATGAATGAATAATAAGACATAATCTTCTACTTCAGCAGGTTTATAACCTTGAGTTTGGCTGTGTTGTTGTAGGTGTTTTCCTTTGTGTCAGGCGTATGTTGGTTTTGGTTTTAGGACAGGAGCAATCTTCTGTCAGTTGTTGTTTAATCTCTTACGTCGCGTTCGACTCTTTGTGACTCCATAAACTCCAGGCCACTAGGCTTCTCTGTCCATGGGATTTCCTGGGCAAGAATGCTGGAGTGGGTTGCTGTTTCCTTCTCCAATGATTGAACCCTCATCTCCTGCGCTGGCAGGCAGGTGCTTCACCACTGAGCCACCAGGGAAGCCCCTACTGCTGTCAGTTGCCCAAGTCCTTTGAGCTAAACTGGCTTCCTTTCTTGTATTCCCATCAGTACTTGCTTAGACAGTTCAAATCACTTTAACATAGGAAGGGTGAATTCTTTAAAAAAAAGGGGGGGGGACCAAAACCAAAAAATACGTGCACTTGAAGTGCAGGCAAGCAAAGGCTCTTATAAAGAGTAATCTTACCGTATGCCCCGTTCTGCTGGAGGTCTGTCAGGAATACTGACTGTAAAGGGGACGGCGGGAGGTGGGCTTGCTCTGCCTTGTTCTCTGCCAAAGGCTCCCTCAATGCGGAGGGATGGATGTTGGTTCTTAAGGAAGGCATTTAATTAAGTTTTTAACATTGCATTTCCCTGCCAACCCTCAAAAGCCAAACTTTACTGTTGAATGACAAGTCTAACTCATAATCAGTAAATAAAAGTAAAGTTTGCAGGATTGCTGAGCAAAGCTGACAAGCAGCACAGGAAACAATAGAAAGGTCACAGGTGAAGAGGGGATTCAGGGACGTTACTCTGTATTAAGAACTGCCTAATAAAGCCAAGAACTGTGCAATAAAACCATTTCTTGATAATATGGGCTTCAGTTTTCATTCAGGTCATGCTGCCAGAACAGCACACAAAAACAAGTCTAGCTACCTAATACATTGGTAAACTGAAGAACCTGTACTAGCCAGAGTCGGATTTGGGGAAGGAAACTTCTGATGTTCCATCCCATCCCAAATAATGTATTCACAAATAAAATATTTTAGATGATAATTTTAGAATATCTACCATGAAAGTGAATGATTTGAGTCAATTAAACAAATACACGTTTTCATTAAATTACAATGATGAAACCTTGAGATATTTTTTCATATCTTAGTATAATTACTTTTGGAGGAAAACATGTAAATTACATAAATATTTTATTAATGTATCATTTTTTTCCCTCAGTAGTTTTTCTAGAGACTCAGTGATTTGCATATTTCTTACCTAAGTGATAATGAAGCATGTTCCTTTGTACAAGCTCAAAAAATAATTATCTATTCATTTTAAAATATATTTGTCTTTGTATATAAGAAAACAGTTACAAAATTCTATTTGTCAAGCTTTTATCATTAGTTTGGAAGATAGATATGTACAGTGAGGATTTGGGGATTTTGTTTACATAGAAACTGTATTACATTAATTCTTTTATTTGAGTTTTTTCAGATTGCCTTGAGCAAATTTCTGGTAATAAAATTTCTATTTTTATTCTTAATTCCCTTGTAGATCCAAATGATAGTTGGGGGAAAGGCATGGGTGTAAGGGTGAGTAGCTTTCTTTTCCAATACTCAGGTGACTTTCATTTTCGTTTCAAACATTAGTTCAGGAGAGTGAAACTTGACAAACCAACAAAAGAAGCTACTTTTCTGAAGCTGAAATAGCATTTCAGAGTCTGTGTCTTCTGCCAATTTTTTGATGTATGTTTCCTCTTAGTTCAAATGTGTTTTAATTGATATTTTGAAAGAATGTTGAAGCACTCATATCTAAATTTTTCTCCTTTTAATCTCTTTAAAATTATGAAATATAGATCACTTAAAATGTGTAAACAAGTAGAGAATATAATGAATTATTTAAATGTAACCTCTACCCAGATCAAGAAACAGAACATGCTGGCACCTCACAAGGGCCCTTGGTGCCCCCTTAGTGACTAGAGCTGTCTCCTCCCACACCACAGTGTGACCAGTAGCCTGACTTTATTATAGTCTCTTTCTTAGTGTTCTTTTATAATTTTGCCACCTAATTATTCTTTCCTAAGCAATATAATTTAATTTTGCATGTTTAATTAAATGAGTCATACCACATGTATTCTTCTGGATCTGGATTCTTTTGCAGAAACTATCTCATTTAAAAAATTTGCCTGTGTTATGTGTTGCTAAAGATTGTTCATAATATTCCACTGAATGCTTGCACCACAGTTTATCCGTGTTCTTCTGTTGGTGGATAGTTGGGTTGTTTCCAGTTTTTGCCTTTTGTAAACAATGCAGCTGTTCATAAGCTTGTCCATAACCATGCATTTCTATAAGGTATATATGTAGGCATAGAATTCCTGATATTTAAGGCTATGCATATATTCAACTCAATAGAGAATGTCATATTCTTAAACAGTCTGCACTCCCATTAGCACTGTATGATAATTCTTGTTGGTCCACATCGTGGAACCATGTTCTTGGATTTTGTCATACTTCCTTATTTAGCCATTCTGTGGTATGTGGTAGTATCTTATTATTTATAAAGTTGGAGAGGTGTTTGTTTTTTGTTTTTTTTTTCTTGTAATTGTGTCAGGTACCTTTTTATATGTTCATTGGACATCTGTATAGTCTCTTGGGGCTTCCCAGGTGGCTCAATGGTAAAGAACCCACCTGCCTATGCAGGGGATGCAGATTCAATCCCTGGCTCAGGAAGATGCCCTGGAGAAGGAAATGGCATGCCACTGCAGTATTCCTGCCTGGGAAATCCCATGGACAGAGGAGCCTGGTGGGCTACAGTCCATGGGGTCGCAAAGAGACAGAGACACGGCTGAGCGCACACACACAGATGAAGTACCTGTTAAACACTTGCCTGTTCTTTTTACTTCTCTCTCTCCGTACTAATTTGTGGCAGCCCTTAATATGTTCTGGATTTGAACCCTTTGTGAACCGTGTGTTTTACAGATACCATCTCCCATTCCGGTTTGCCTTTTCATTCTTTATTGTGTCATTGAACATATCTTAATTTTAATGTAGTCAAGTTTTTCAGCATTTTCCTTTATTGTTAATGATTTTGAGTTTTTGTTACCTCAAGAAGTCTTTCCTTAACCTAAGTCACAAAGGTAATGTATTTGTTCTGATAGCTTTATCATTATACTCTTTAAATTTAGCTTTATGATACACTTGTAGTTAAATTAGGCATGTAACATAAGTTAGTGGATTTTTTTCTTTTTCTTTTCCAAATGGATACTACATTATCCCAACACAATTTAATTAGCCCCATTTTGTTGGACTCTTTTCTTATTTTTGAAGTTTGAAAGTACTTTGTATATTGCTAATGCAAGTTCTCTGTCAGATGTGTGATTTACAGATGTTTTCTGCCAGTGTATGTCTTGTCTTTATCCTCTTAACTGATACCTTCCTTTAAACAAAAGTTTTTCATTTGATCAGATTTAAAATATCAGTGTCATGGACTGTGCTTTTGGTTTCATATCCAAGAACTCTTTGCCTAACCTACATGTTTTCTCATGTCTTTTTTCTAGACGTTTTAAAATGTTGGATATGGCAGTTAGGTCTACGATGTTTTTGAGTTAATATATGTGTTAGGTATTAAGTATAGATTAATGTTAATGTTTTTGGCACGCAGATATCCAGAACCATTTGTTTAAAAGATTATACATCCATTCAATTGATTTTGTACTTTTGCCAAAAATCAGTTGATTATATTTGTGTGAGTTGATTTCTGAACTCTTTATTCTGCTTATGGCTCTCCCTTTTGATACCATACTGCCTTGATTATTGCAGCTTTGTAGTAATCCTTGAAATCACGCACTGTGAGACTCCCAGCTATGTTCTGTTCTATCAAAATTGCTTTGACTATTTTAACGTCTTTGCCTTTCCTCATAAATTTGAGGTGGTTATATCTACTATAAGTCCTTCTGGGATTTTGATTAGGCTTGCATTGGATCTATAGATCAATAGATCAAATTAATATGTCAGCAATAATGAGTCTTCCAATCTGTGAACATGGTTTCTCTCTCTATTTAGGTTGTCTTTATTTCTTTCATGTTTTGTGGTTTTCAGCATACAAATCTTGCAAAATTTTTGTCAGATTCGTATCTAAGCATTTCTATTTTCTTTTTCTTTCATTCTTTCATGTTGTAAATGTACAGTTTTTAAAAAATATTTTTTTACTTGTAGATGTTAATTGCTAGTATTCAGAAATACATTTGTTTTTTGTATGTTAATGTTGCATTCAGCAATTTTTCTAAACTCATTCTAGGATTTTTTTTAATAGATTCCTTGGGATTTTCTCTACAGATAATACTCCGTCTGTGAATAGAGACAGTTTTATTTCTTCTTTCCTAATCTATATGCCTTTATTTCTTTTTCTTTACTTTGCCAACTAGAACTTCTAGTATGAGAATGAACAGAAGTGACGAAAGTAGACAAACTTGCCTTGTTCTTGATCTTAGGATATTAGCTTTAATTTTCGTAAATATTCTTCATCAAGTTATAGAAGTTCCTTTTTATTCCTAGTGTGCTGAGGGTTTTTTAAAATCATGAAGAAATACTTTGTTAAAAATGTGATAATCATGATTTTTTTTTCTTATTTAGTCTAAATTTGTTGAATTATGTTGGTTCTGTTTGAATAAGACTTGTGATCCCAAAGTAAACCCCACTTGTGTGTGACGTAGTATTCCTCTAACAGGCTGCAGGATTCAGTCTGCTATATATATTTAGTTGAGGGTACTTGTGTCTGTGTTGATAAGTGGTATTAATCTGTGGTTTTCTTATAGTATCTTTGCCTGTTTTGAGTATCAGGATATAACATACTGGCTTCATAAATTGGAAAGCCTTCCTTCCTCTTCTGCTTACTAGATGATGTTCAAATTTGTATCATTTCTTCCTTACATGTTTAGTAGAATTTGCCATTGAAACTGTCTGGGTTTCAAGTTTTCTTTCTTAGAATGTGTTTTTACCTATGAATTCAACTTTTTAAAATAAATGTAGGACTATTTGAGTTACTGTTTTTTGTCTGTTTGTTTTCCTTTGAGTAATTTGTATGTGTCTTAGGAAGTGGTTGTTTCATCCAGATTGTGGGATTAAAAAAAAAAAAGTTTATTTATATTATTGGCTGTACTAGGTGCTGTTGCTCTGTGGGCTTTTCTCTACTTGGGGAGCGCCCCCTTGCAGCCCGTGGGCTTCTCGTTGCTGTGGCTTCTCTCCTTGTGGAGCATGGGCTCTGGGCGCGTGGCTTCAGCGTTGTGGCTCTCAGGCTCTAGAGGTCAGCAGCTGTGGCACACAAGTTTCCTTGCTCTGTGACATGTAGGATCGTCCCCACTCAGGGATCGAACCCGTGTCTCCTGCATTGGTAGGTGGATTCTTTACCACTGAGCCACCAAGGATGCTCCCAAATTGTGGGATTTTTGAGCATACAATTTTTCATATTACTCCTTTAATCTTTTTGATGTTTTGCTGCTAAGTCACTTCAGTCATGTCTGACTCTGTGTGACCCCATAGACGGCAGCCTGTCAGGCTCCATCGTCCCTGGGATTCTCCAGGCAAGAACACTGGAGTGGTTGCCATTTCCTTCTCTAGTGCATGAAAGTGAAAAGTGAAAGTGAAGTTGCTCAGTCGTATCCGACTCTTCACTGGACTGCAGCCCACCAGGCTCCTCCATCCATGGGATTTTCCAGGCAAGAGTACTGGAGTGGGGTGCCATTGCCTTCTCCAAGGTATTGATAATCCCCTCTTTGACTCCTGATGCAAGCTTGTGTCTTCTTTTGTAATTTTTGTTAGAGGATTATCAGTTTTAATGATTTTTTTCAAAGAAGCAGCTTTAGGATTCATTAATTTTCTCTCTTTTTCTGTTTGCACCTTCATTAATTTCTATTCTTTATCATTTCTATTCTTCAGCTTGCTTTGTGGTTCTTCTATTCTTTTTCTAGTTTAACTGTAACAGGTTATTACAAAACCTGTGCTATATAGTAGGTCCTTAATTAGTTACCTGTTTTATGTATAGTAATGTGTATCTGTTCATCCCAAACTCCTAATTTGTCCCTCCCTCCCTTTACCCTTTTGGTAACCATAAGGTTGTGAGAACGTCTTTTGTGCTGCTGCTGCTGCTGCTGCTAAGTTGCGTCAGTCGTGTCTGACTCTGCAGCCCCAGAGAAAGCAGCCCACCAGGCTCCCCCGTCCCTGGGATGCTCCAGGCAAGAACGCTGGAGTGGGTTGCCATTTCCTTCTCCAATGCATGAAAGTGAAAAGTGAAAGTGAAGTCGCTCAGTCGTGTCTGACTCCTAGCGACCCCATGGACTGCAGCCTACCAGGCTCTTCCATCCATGGGATTTTCTAGGCAAGAGTACTGGAGTGGGTTGCCATTGCCTTCTCTTTTGTGCTAGAAACATTTAATATTTAAATTGTCCTCTGAATACTGCTTTAATTTTGATATATTTTCATTTTCATTCAGTTCAAAATACTTTCTAATGTCCTTTGAGATTTCCTCTTTAGATGGGATATTTAGAATTAGTTTTCCCCTTTTATTCAACATGCTTTACTATTAAAGAATATACTTTGATTTTCAAATACTTGGGGTTTTTCCAAGTGTCTTTCTCTTACTGATTTCTGGTTTAGTTCTGTCATGGCCAGAGTACATCCTTTGTATGATTTCATTTTATTTTATTGTGTTAAGTTATGGTTTTTGGCCCAGAATATGGTCTGCATTGCTGAATGTGTTAAGTGCAGTTAAAAATAATGTATATTCTTTTGTTCTTAGGTGGAATGTTCTGTAGCATTCTGTAAACACTGGCTTAATTAATTAATAGCATTGTTTAGGTCATCTGTATCTCTGCTAATTTTTCTATTTACTTGTTCTTTTTGGTGCTTGTTCTTTTTGATACTGGGAGAGACGTGCTAAAGTTTTTTATAATTGTGGATTATCTGTCTTTCCCTTCCTGATGAAATCACTTTTTGCTTCCATGTACTTTGAAGCTGTTATTAGGTATAAATACATTAATGTTGTCAATGGTTTTTTGTTTTTGTTGTGTTTTTTCATGAATTGACCCTGTTGTGTTCAGATCATTACATTTAATGTATTTATTGATATGGCTGGATTCTGTTAATTTTGTCCGTCCCTTTTAATTTTTGCTCCTCTATTCCCTCTTTTCTTCTTTTGGATTATTTGGATATACTATTTTTGCATACCTAATGGCATTTTGACCATTAGGTCAAAATTTTATTATTTTCTTAGTAGTTGTTCTAGGGATTGTAACATAAATATATATCTTTTCAGTCAATTTTACCACCTCAAATTTTAAAAAATCCAAAGTCCTTACTCTCCACTCTGTGTTAGATTTGCCATGTAATACATGTAGTACACTGAATTCCTTCCCAAATAACGTTAAAATTTTTTGCTTTCAATAAATCCTGCTTCCTTCATGTTTGAAGATCTGTTTCCCTCTGGTAACATTCCCTTCAGCCTGAAAAAAACTTCCTTTAGCATTTCTTACAGACCAAGTCAGCTGGGAATTAATTTCCTTTAGTTCTCTTTTATCTGAGAATGTTTTTATTTTGCCTTCATTTCTAAAGGATCCTTTCATGTCATACAGAATTCTTGTTTGACAGGTTTTTATTTTTTTATTTTTTTTCAGTCTTCTGAACTCCCTGGTTTCTGATAAGAAATCCACAGTATTTGAGTATTTCTTTTATATGTAACTTGTCTGTAAAAGCAGCCTGAGAAAAACTATTTTTCTTTATCATTGGGTTTAACAGTTTGATACTGGTATGTCTCAGCATGGTTTTCTTTCCATTTATCCTATTTGTTGTTCATTAAATGTATTGAATGTATAAATTTATATCTTTGCCAAAAATTGCAAAATTTCCAACTGTTATTTCTTCAGAATTTTTTTCTTTTCTTAGTTTCTTTCTCCTCTCCTTCTAGGACTCCAGTGACACAAATATTAATTTTTTAATATTTTCCCAAATTGATATTGTATTACAACAGATATTTATGCTGAAAATGTTACTGAATACAAGGATAATTTCTTTAAAGGTATCGACAACTCTTGTTATGTAACTGGGGAAAGTCTTCCTTTTGGTTCAGCTGCTGAATGAAAAAAAAATATTAGTTATATAAATCACTTAAAGAATAACATAAAATCACTTAAAAAGTAAAATGCTGCTGCATAGACTTGACTTTAATACATTTTCATAAACCCATTTAATAAAGTCGATCATTTTGTTTCCCACACCCAAAAGAGGTTTCTGTGTGTAGTATATTTACAGAGCCACATTGATTCCTCAGTTCAGTTCAGTTTAGTCGCTCACTCGTGTCCGACTCTTTGCGACCCCATGAATCGCAGCACGCCAGGCCTCCCTGTCCATTACCAACTCCCAGAGTTCACTCAGACTCACATCCATCGAGTCAGTGATGCCATCCAGCCATCTCATCCTCTGTCGTCCCCTTCTCCTCCTGCCCCCAATCCCTCCCACCATCAGAGTCTTTTCCAATGAGTCAACTCTTCGCATGAGGTGGCCAAAGTACTGGAGTTTCAGCTTTAGCATCATTCCTTCCAAAGAAATCCCCAGGCTGATATCCCAGGGCTGATCTCCTTCAGAATGGACTGGTTGGATCTCCTTGCAGTCCAAGGGACTCTCAAGAGTCTTCTCCAACACCACAGTTCAGAAGCATCAATTCTTTGGCGCTCAGCTTTCCTCACAATCCAACTCTCACATCCATACATGACCACAGGAAAAACCATGGACCTTTGTTGGCAAAGTAATGTCTCTGCTTTTGAATATGCTATCTAGGTTGGTCATAACTTTCCTTCCAAGGAGTAAGCGTCTTTTAATTTCATGGCTGCAGTCACCATCTGCAGTGATTTTAGAGCCCCAGAAAATAAAGTCTGACACTGTTTCCACTGTTTCCCCATCTATTTCCCAGGAAGTGATGGGACCAGATGCCATCATCTTCGTTTTCTGAATGTTGAGTTTTAAGCCAACTTTTTCACTCTCCACTTTCACTTTCATCAAGAGGCTTTTTAGTTCCTCTTCACTTTCTGCCATAAGGGTGGTGTCATCTGCATATCTGAAGTTATTGATATTTCTCCCGGCAATCTTGATTCCAGCTTGTGCTTCTTCCAGCCCAGCGTTTCTCATGATGTACCCTGCATGTAAGTTAAATAAGCAGGGTGACAATATACAGCCTTGATGTACTCCTTTCCCTATTTGGAACCAGTCTGTTGTTCCATGTCCAGTTCTAACTGTTGCTTCCTGACCTGCATACACATTTCTGAAGAGGCAGGTCAGGTGGTCTGGTATTCCCATCTCTTGAAGAATTTTCCACAGTTTATTGTGATCCACACAGTTAAAGGCTTTGGCATAGTCAATAAAGCAGAAATAGATGTTTTTCTGGAACTCTCTTGCTTTTTCGATGATCCAGCAGATGTTGGCAATTTGGTCTCTGGTTCCTCTGCCTTTTCTAAAACCAGCTTGAACAACTGGAAATTCATGGTTCACATATTGCTGAAGCCTGGCTTGGAGAATTGATTCCTACCCACCACAAAAAGCCATGTTTGTATTTACTCTCCATGTTAGAGTTCAAGCATAGGATTTTCGAGATAAGATCAAATCTTTCTAGTGTATCTAATGATTTTAACTGGTATATTTCAAATCAGGATGAAGACCCACCCCCCTAATAGTAGCTGTGACATCTGATTCTTACTTCATTTTTTTAGCCCTATTCTAAATTAATGTTTAAGGTTATATATAATACATGTAATTTGCTGGTGGAGCATATTTAGATTATCTATTAATTGAGAATGTATGTTTGATTAAATAGTTAAATATCATGACCTTAGGACATATGCATATATTTGTGACTAGATTTCTTTTTCTCAAGCTGCTGATAATATAAAATGTTATCTTGTGCTGAAGATTAATATTTATAGTTGAGTGAAGACATGTTTGAGTTAGCCTTATTTAAAATATTTGTTTATAAATGGAGACTTCAAAATAAGTTTCACCAAGAAATATGATGAATTGGTGTGTGTATCTTCCTGTTTGAAAGTGAAAGTGAAAGTTGCTCAGTCGTGTCCGACTCTTTCCCACGCCATGAACTATACAGTCCATGAACTTCTCCAGGCCAGGATGCTGGAGTGGGTAGCCGTTCCCTTCTCCAGGGGATCTTCCCAACTGAGGGGTTGAATCCAGGTCTCCCACATTGCAGTAGGATTTTTTACCAGCTTAGCCACCAGGAAAGCCCCTTCCTTGTTTACTAACCATAAAAAACTGTTAATAATTTTAATAAATGTTTTAATAAGCATTAATTTAATAAATTTTAATAAATGTTAATGTAACTTTCAGTTACATGTATTTTCTAGTAGGCAATGTGATATTTTGTGTTTAAATTATCTAATGATTGAGTCTCCTGTTTTATGTGATTCATTTCTAAGAACTGAAAATGTCTCTTATTCCTGGAGTTTGTACTGTGAGTTTCACTTTATAATTGTAATTACCACAGATAGAGGGCTATAAAAAAGAACATTAAGGTTGTCATGCTATATGGAAATTTTTTCTAAAGTGGGACCATATTTCTACAGTTATAGGATAGTTAATGAGTCCTTTGTTACTGCTTTAAAAAATTATGTATTTATTTGTTTTTGACTTGTTGGGTTTTCGTTGCCGTTTGGGCTTTTCTCTCCTTGGGTGAGCAGGGGCTACTCTTGGTTGTGGTGCATGGGCTTCTCATTGCGGTGGCTTCTCTGGATGCAGAGCACAGGCTCTAAGCCTTCATGCTTTAGTACTTGTGGCCCACAGGCTTAAGTTGCTCCACGTCGTGTGGAGTCTTCCTGGACCAGGGGTCAAGCCCATGTACCAGATTCTTACCTACCGTACCACCAGGGAAGTCCACTGCTTTGATTTTTAAAATATATTATTTTCTAAAATCCAAATATGTGCAGATATTTACAGCTACACACATGGATATAAAGAATGCTAGCTACCACACTGGTGCTGTTACCTTATTAAACTGTAAGAAGGTAAAGAGATCCAGAATGTACTAGCAAGAGGAACCTTGGCTTCTAAGTCAGACAAACCAGGTTCTAGCCTGTGTGCCCTTCCAAGGTTCAGCCTCTCTGAACCCTGTTTTTCTCATTTGTAGAATAAAGCAATTGAACTAGGTGACCTTTGAGGCTATTTTTCTGTGCAGTGGTGGCAGCTCTGTGAACTGTTCTACTTGCTCTGTGGATTATAATATACCACTTAAGCCTGGGTTATTTCACAGTGATTTTAGGGGTGACAGCAGGATGCTCCGCCAGATTCTAGCTCATAACACAGCTAGTGATTCCTTTTTCTTTCATTCCATTTGTCTTTTCAGTGGGTTGTAACAAAATTGCTTTGACTTTCTTCTCTAATGGGTGTCTTGCTTCTTCTGATATTTTCCTCATACCGCATTGCCTAGCAAACTCAAAGTAGCAGAGACTTTGGCCTCTTACTTAGTGTTCATTAATTTTCCCCTCCTTCTGGTCAGAGGTCTGACTTTGTGTGGGTGACAGTGACAATAAGGGACAGGACTGAGGAATCAGGGTTATTTTGTTTCTAACAGAACTGACAGTACCTATGAAAGTAGATAGATCAGCTGAAAATGTGTACAGTAATCTCTAGTCCAACCATTAAAATTTTTTTAAAGTGCAACTGGTAGGCTAAGAATGTAGAGAAAATGGATTTTTATTAAATTCATGCTCAAGTAAAACCACAAAAGGCAGGAAAAGAGTTGAAGATAAAAATAGAAATAAAGAATGAGGGAAACAAATAGGAAAGTGTAATGAAATAAAGAATGAGGGAAACAAATAGGAAAGTGTAATGAATATAGTAAATATTAATCCAAGTGTATCAGTAGTCATGCTCTAAATGAGCCAATTGAAAGTTGCTTTCAAACTGTGGTACTGGAGAAGACTCTTGAGAGTTCCTTGGACAGCGAGGAGATCAAACCATTCAATCCTAAAGGAAATCAACCCTGAATATTCATTGAAAGGACTGATGCTGTAGAAGAAGCTCCAATACTTTGGCCACCTGATGTGAAGATCCAACTCATTCAAAAAGACCCTGATGCCAGGAAGGATCAAAGGCAGGAGGAGAAGGGGGCTACAGAGGTTGAGATGGTTAGATGCCCTCACCAATTCATCAGACATGAGTTTGAGCAAGCTCTGGGAGATAGTGAAGGACAGGGAAGCCTGGTATGCTGCAGTCCATGGGGTTGCAAAGAGTTTGACATGACTAAGTATTGAAGAATAGCAATATGTTGTGTATAGGAAACTCACTTTAAACAGAAAGACACATACAAATAAAAGTAAATGGATGAAGAAAAAAAATACCATGCTAACACTGATCAAAAGAAAGCAGACGTATGGGAATGTAAGTTGGTACAGCCACTGTGGAAACATTATGCCAGTACCTCAAAAAACTAAAAACAGTTACCCCATATGATCCAGCAATCCCATTTCTGGGCATATACCCAGACAAAACTACAACTCATAAAGATATATGCACTCCTGTGTTCATAGCACTATTCATAGTAACCAAGACATGGACACAACCTTGTTGTTCATCAACAGATAATGAATAAAGAAAATGTGGCTCAAATATGCAATTGAATACCACTCAGCCATAAAAAAAGAATGAAATAATGCCATTTACAGCAACATGGTTGAATCTAGATATGATCATACTAAGTGAAGTAAGTCAGACAAATACCATATGATACCACTTATATATGGAATCTAAAACCTGACATAAATGAACATATCCACGAAACATAAACAGACTCACAGGCATAGAGAAACAGACTTGTGGTTGTCAAGGAGGAGAGTGGATGGAAGAGGGATAGACTGGAAGTTTGGGCTTAACAGATGCAAACTATTATATATAGAATGGATAAACAACAAAGTCCTACTGTACAGCACAGGGAACTGTACTCAGTGTCCTGAGATAAACATAACGGAAAAGAGCACTAAAAAGAATGTGTGTGTGTGTGTATACATATGTAATATACATATATTATAGCTCAGACGATAAAGAATCTGCCTACAACGCAGGAAACCTGGGTTCTATTCCTAAATTGGGACGATCCCCTGGAAAGGGAAATGGCAACCCACTCCAGTATTCTTGCCTGAAGAATCCCAAGGACAGAGGAGCCTGGCAGGCTATAGTCCATGGAATCACAAAGAGTTGGACACAACTGAGTGACTAACACTTCACTTCATTTATATATATATATATATATATATATATATATAACTGAAATTACTTTGATGTGCAGCAGACATTAACAGAACGTTATAAATCACTATATTTCAATTTAAAAAAAGGACAAAGCAGGAGTAGCTGTATAAATTTCAGACACAATATACTTCAAAGCAGGGGTTGTTATCAGGGATAAAGAAGGGCCTTATATAGGGATAAAAGGGTCCATTCTTTGGGAAGACATAACAACCCTTATATGTATGCACCTAAGAAAAGAGATCAAACTATGTGAGAGAAAAACTGATTGAACTGCAGGGGAAAATAGATGAGTCAGGTGTTAGAGATGGAGACTCCAGCACTCCTCTGTCAGAAATAGATCAAATAGCAAAAAATGAGTGAGGACGTAATCAATAGCACTGGCAAACAGCTGGATATAGTTGACATCTGTAGACTGCTTCATCCAGCAGCTTCAGAGTATACGTTCTTCTAAGTTCACATGAAATATTTACCATGATAGAGCACATTCTAGGCCATAAAACACACTTTCTTTAACAAATTCAAAAGAATAGAAATTATATAATGTCTGCTCTCAGAACAAAATGGAATTAAACTAGAAGTCACTAACGGAAAGTTAACTGGAAAATCCCAAATACATGCAGATTAAAGCAACAAACTTCTAAATAACAATGGGCCGTGGAAGAACTCTCAAGTGAAATATAAAAGGTTTTGTATTGAGAATGAAAGCACAACTTATTAAAATTTGGAGGATGCAATGAAAGCATTGATTTTTCTGGAAACTTGCACCATTGAATGTACATATTAGAAGAGAAGATTAGTAATCTAAGCTTTTAGGAAACTAGGAAAGGAAGAGCAAGTTAAATCCAAAAAAAGCAGAAGAAATAGAGCAAAAGTCAACTAAATTGATTTTTCTCTATTGATTTTCTGTTTTCAGTGAAAAGAAAAGCTAGTTCTTTAAAAAGATTGACAAAATAGATAAGCCTCCACCAGGTAAGAAAAAAGAGGAGGTACGGATTACTAATATCAGAAATGAAAGAAGGGCGGCCACTGTGGGACCTGTGGACCTGAAAAGGATTATAAAGGAATGGAGCAAACAACTCCGTGCCCGGAAATTGGACAACCTAGATGAAATAGACAAATCCTTTAAAAAATTCTTTTGCTGAGACTCTCACAAGAAACAGACAGTACAAATAGGTTATATCTATTAAAAAATTGAGTCAACAATTAATAACCTTCTAAAATAGCACCAGGCCCAGACAGATTTACTGATGAATTCTACTAAACACTTAAGAAATTATACCAGTTCTCTACAGTCTCTCTCAAAGGCAAGAAGCAGAGGGAATATTTTCTAACTCATTTTTTGAGGCCAGCATTACCCTAATATGAAAATGAGACAAAAACAATATAAGAAAAGAAAACTACAGACCAGTATCTCTCATGAACATAAGATGTGAAAGTTTCTCAACAAAGTGTTAATGAATCAAATACAACACTATGTAAGAAGAATTCTACAACATGGTCAATTGGGATTTATGCTAGCTATGCAAGTCTGGTTCAACCTTTGAAAGTTAATTCATGTAAACTCTCATATCAACAGGCTAGAAAAGAAAATCACAAAATCATACCTGTAGTGTAGAAAAAGTGTTTGACAAAATCCAATACCTGCATGATAAAGTCTCTCCTTAAGCTTAGGAATAATGGGGGAACTACCTCAACTTGATAAAGAATGTCGACAAAAAAATCTACAGCTAATGGTGAGAAACTCAAACCTTTCCCAGTAAGATTGGCCCTTTTCAACTTCTTTTCAACATCATCCTGAAAGTTCTAGCTAATGTGGAAATAACAAGGGAAAGGAAATAAATGGTATATAAATTGAGAAGGAAGACGTAAAACTTGGACGCATCCAAGTGGGCTGGATGAAGCACAGACTGAAATCAAAACTGCTGGAGAAATATCAATAACCTCAGCTATGCAGATGACACTAACCTTTTGGCAGAAAGTGAAGGGAACTAAAGAGCCTCTTGATGAGGGTGAGAGGAGAGTGAGAAGGCTGGCTTAAAACTCAACGTTCAGAAATCGAGATCAAGGCATCTGGTCCCATCACTTCATGGCAAATAGACGGGGAAATAATGGAAACAGTGACAGACTTTATTTTCTTGGGCTCCAAAATCACTTCTAACAGTGACTGCAGTCATGAAATTAAAAGACGCTTGCTCCTTGGGAAAAAAGCGGCGACAAACTTAGCGTGTTAGAAAGCAGAGACGCTACTTTGCCAACAAAGTTCCACATAGTCAAAGCTATGGTTTTTCCAGTAGTCATGTATGGATGTGAGAGTTGGACCATAAAGAAGGTTGAAGGCTGAAGAATTGATGCTTTTAAACTGTGCTGTTGGAGAGGACTCTTCAGAGTCCCTTAGACAACAAGGAGATCAAACCAGTCAATCCTAAAGGAAATCAGTCCTGAACATTGATTGGAAGGACTGGTGCTGAAACTGAAACTCCAATACTTTGGCCACCTGATGTGAAGAGCCAAGTCATTGTACAAGACCTTGATGCTGGGCAAGATTGAAGGCAGGAGGAGAAGGGGTGATAAGAGGACAAGATGGTTAAATGGCATCACCAACCCAATGGACATGAGTTTGAGCAAACTCTGGGAGGTGGTAAAGCACAGGGAGTCCTGGTGTGCTACAGTCCACGGAATCACAGAGTCGGACACGACTGAGTGACTGAACAACAATGACAACAAAGATGTCCTTCAATCGGTAAGTGCATAAATAATAGATTATTCAGAACTAAAAACAAATGAGCTCTCAAGCCATGAAAAGACATGAAGAAACCTTAAATGCATATACTATACTTAATGGAAGAAACCAGTCTGAAAGGCTACATACTGTATGATTCCAACTGTATGACTTTCTGGAAAAGTTAAAACTGTGGAGACAGTATAAACATGAGGGGTTGCTAGGGGGTGGGAATGAATAGGCAGGGCACATGGGATTTCTAGGGCAGTGAAAATGCTCTGATACCATAATGATAGATACATAAGTACCATTAAACATTTGTCCAAATGCATAGAATTTATAGCATCAAGAGTGAACCCTAAGGTTCTGACTTTGAGTGATGTCATATATTGATGTGTTTAAAACCTAAAACTGCTTTTGAAATTTCACTGACTGACTAATCACAGTGGACACACAGGGAGTAGAGGACTTCTGCTACTGGATGGTTGCTGGGTGTTGTCTGAGGTGGACCAGCTTGAGATGAGCCTTTACACTGTGGTTGGAACATGTAGTTGTGGTTGGCAGCAAAGTGGACAGGTAGGATTTCTGAGAGAGACCTCATTGATGTCATTGAGCTACTGAGTCAACCGGTGTTGTCCCTGCCCTTCTGAGAGGAGATCTTTTTGTTTTAAAACCATTTTTAATTGGTGTTTTTCTGTACTTGAAAAATAAGAGGATACAAATAAAGAACTGTAAACATTTTCTGTCCTAAAAGATGGTGCTGTTTTCAGAATCTCATTAATAACATGTTAAACCAAGAAAATAACTTTCACCCTCTTCTTTGCCTTCTTTTCCCCCTTCCCCAGCTTCCCTAGAATATTTTTATAACTGTGACCTTTACAAGGATGATTGAAAGTTAGGTAAAATCTCCTTGTCTCTATTATCCAGAATGACTGTTACTGTCAAAAGCTAAACATTTCAGGTTCCTTTCAGCTTTGAGTTATGCTACTCATTGACTTTAATTTTTATCTGTCTTATGAGATTTGCCTGTGAGTTTGATAAATTCAAGCCAGTAGATATTTATTGAGCATCCATTTTACTGCTCTGAAGTTTTTAAAGTTTGGCTTGCATTTATTTTACTGAGATTAGGGTTTGTAAAGCATCTGTTGCTGTGTTTAAGGTACATTATTTGAGATGAATTGTTTTTGGTTTTGTGTTTTAGTTTAAGCAGCACAACTAGGTAATTATGTTATTTTTAATATAGCTGACTTACTGTGTATTCATTGTTAAACTGTTGGGTATATATTTTCTTGTTAAGTGTTTTCGGAAGTGTGGGAGTATAGACATTCATACCTAGGTACTATCCCTGGTACTTAAATGCAGTTGATCCTTGAACAGCATGGGAATAAAGGACACCCACCTCTACCCAGACATCAAAGCCAACTTCTGCTGGATCATCGAAAAAGCAAGAGAGTTCCAGAGAAACATCTATTTCTGCTATATTGATTATGCCAAAGCCTTTGACTGTGTGGATCACAATCAACTCTGGAAAATTCTGAAAGAGATGGGAATACCAGACCACCTGACCTGCCTCTTGAGAAATCTGTATGCAGGTCAGGAAGCAACAGTTAGAACTGGACATGGAACAACAGACTGGTTCCAAACAGGGAAAAAGAGTCCATCAAGGCTTTATATTGTCACCCTGCTTATTTAACTTCTATGCAGAGTACATCATGAGAAACACTGGACTGGAAGAAGCACAAGCTGGAATCAAGATTGCTGGGAGAAATATCAATAACCTCAGATATGCAGATGACACCACCCTTATGGCAGAAAGTGAAGAGGAACTAAAAAGCCTCTTGATGAAAGTGAAAGTGGAGAGTGAAAAAGTTGGCATAAAGCTCAACATTCAGAAAACGAAGATCATGGCATCCGGTCCCATTACTTCATGGCAAATAGATGGGGAAACAGTGGAAACAGTGTCAGACTTTATTTTTCTGGGCTCCCAAATCACTGCAGATGGTGACTGCAGCCATGAAATTAAAAGACGCTTACTCCTTGGAAGGAAAGTTATGACCAACCTAGATAGCATATTCAAAAGCAGAGACATTACTTTGCCAACAAAGGTCCGACTAGTCAAGGCTATGGTTTTTCCAGTGGTCATGTATGGATGTGAGAGTTGGACTGTGAAGAAGGCTGAGCGCTGAAGAATTGATGCTTTTGAACTGTGGTGTTGGAGAAGACTCTTGAGAGTCCCTTGGACTGCAAGGAGATCCAACCAGTCCATTCTGAAGGAGATCAGTCCTGGGATTTCTTTGGAGGGAATGATGCTGAAGCTGAAACTCCAGTACTTTGGCCACCTCATGGGAAGAGTTGACTCATTGGAAAAGACTGATGCTGGGAGGGATTGGGAGCAGGAGGAGAAGGGGACAACAGAGGATGAGATGGCTGGATGGCATCACTGACTCGATGGACATGAGTCTGAGTGAACTCTGGGAGTTGGTGATGGACAGGGAGGCCTGGTGTGCTGTGATTCATGGGGTCACAAAGAGTCGGACACGACTGAGTGACTGAACTGAACTGAACCTCTACCCTGCAACCAGCAGGTGCAGCTGAAAATTCATGTATGATTTTTGACTCACCTAAAATTATTACTAATAGGTTACTGTTGACTAGATGCCTTACCAATAACATAAACAATTGATTAACAGATAAGGTATGTTATTTGTATTTTATGGGCTTCCCAAGTGGCTCAGTGGTAAAGAATCCACCTATTAATGCAAGAGACTCAAGAGATGTGGGTTTGATCCCTGGGTCAGGAAGATCCCCTGGAGAAGGAAATGGCAACCCATTCTACTATTCTTGCCTTGAAAATCCCATGGACAGAGGAGCCGGGTGGGCTACTCAGAGTAGGGGGTGCGAAGAGTCAGACATGACTGACCATGCATGCACTATATTCTTAAACTAGAAAAAAGGAATGTTATTAAGAAAATTTTAGGAAGAGGAAATACATTTACAGTACTTAACTGCATTTATCAGTACTGTAAGTCTGCATCATCTGTTTATAAGATGAATCATCTCTCTCACCACCCCCATCAATATTGTCTTATAATGAAACAAATCACTAGATGTTATATGTATTGCTACAAAATAGAAAATATGAAAAAGAAACTCGTGTTTATTTACAAGTACAACAATTCATGCAGTGATATTGAAGCAGCAACAATATGATTGCTCTGTGGTAGCCTGGTGTAATCAATTGTTTCTCAGAAGCCTAGCCTGTACAAAAACAACTTATTTGTGTTATTGATAGGCTGGTAACACAGTCTCTCCAATTACAAGATGGGGGAGCAGGAGAAGGAGGGAATACCATATAGTAATATAAGCCTTTGAAAGCAAAGTTAAAGCATGGGTGGTTCAGTGGTAGAAAAACTAACATAAATATATTAAATATCACTCACCTTATGCCTAAGTAAGGATAGACTAGTATCTACATGTATTTTATGCCTTCATGATACCTAGCTTTTTCTTAGTTTTTTCAGTATATGTAGACTACATAGTTCACTTGTAAGTCTTCCAAATTGTCATAGATCTCCAGCATTTTTCCTAATATATTTATTGAAAAAACCTGGCTTATATATGGACCCACACAGTTCAAACCCATGCTGTCCAAGGGTCAAATGTATATGCAATCCTGGATTTCTGGCTAGCGCACTTTTCTAAAGAAATGGAAGGAGAAATGGCCTGCCCAGTTATTCCTTTAGCCATTCCTTTTCCTTTCTGTGTGAATATAGAAAGAGAATATTAGAGGGACATTGTTTATAGGCCAATGATAGTTCTGCTCTGTGTGTAGAAGGAATAAGCGAGATTTCACTGTCCCCAGGTGTGGGGCAGGTCAGCCTCCAGCCCAGGGAGCTAAGCCGTGTACTTGTAGCTGTTTTGCTTTTTTCACAATTCACAGGAGAATCCACAGCTTACCAAACTTTGATAAATACTTTTAATTGGTCTGTTGTTAACAGTGTTTTGGTGAAGAGCCTAGGTTTAAAAGCAGGCATATTCTTAAGAATAATGCAGGCTAAACCGTACAATCATTTTGCAAAGTAAAGCAGATATGTGAAATGCCTTATGCAGTGCCTGCCACAAAATAAAGATCCGTGGGTTGCACTCCTTTTCTGAAAAGCTTGTCGTCCCACATGGTTACTGCACTCTGTTGGTATACAGGTAAGCAACCTGCCAAAGTGGAGTCTATCAGAATACTATTCTGAGGTTTAAAATTAAAGACTTCTCTTGGGTCTGCTGAATTTTTCAAAGGAAACCCCAGGATCTCTATTGGTGTTATTTCCTAATGTGAGGGAAGGTGTTGTTGGTAAAGGCAAAGGAAAGAAGCTGATGCTGAAAAAACAGAAAAAGACAAGAGTCCTGAATGTTTCATGCTCCCCTGTGGCCTTGCCATGTGCCTTCCTTACCAAAACTGTAGTTGTTTGGTGCTCAGCTCCATGAGGTATTCCGGCATCCTTCTGATAGATCCGTTTTACCTAAACAGATTCAATTTAGATTTCTTTCCCTTGCACCCAGTAATGCCATCTAAGGTATGTGTTCAGTAAACAGTAGCTGTTAGGAATAGTGAGAGAAACATAGACCATCTACTAGTCGAAAATACTTTTTACTTAAAGTTCCATCGTTCTGCTAAATGCAGATGATTTTTCATGTTGTAATCTGAAACTTAAAGGTTCCACAGAGGTTCTCAAAGTATTCCTTGGAAGAGAATCATAACAAACATTATAGAACTAGTTGTTAACTCATTTTTATAGTTGTGTGTTCCCAGAGATCTGGGTAGTTGTCTGTCAGAGGCTCTTCTAGAATGCACTGTGTTCTAGGACCCCAAAAGTCGATATACATGTCTCTTACAAGCTGCATTACATTAGTGTATCATTGATTCATGGTGAATTTTCTTCATTAACATTTTAATTTGTTTAAACCTCTCTAGTGCCTGTGGGGTATGTAACTTTCAGCCAGGTGCTGTGGGTATAAAATTAGATAGTTTGCTTCCTCCAGATACTTATTACCTAATTATGAAACCATGACATAAACCAGAGTTGAGCAATAACAAGAATGCCACCTGAATAGTACAAATGATAATGTCGTAATAGAAGCACAGGGTAGAACGATCCCAGTGAATTGACATGGTCCTGAAGACTGTAACGGAGATGAAATTTGAACTGGGCCATAAAGAGTAGGAAGGATTTGGGCAGGCAAAATGCATTCTTGGTAAAGGAAACAAAGGTGAAAGATGAAAATGTGCCACTGTTCTTTCTATTAGTAGAGATTAACTGGTTTCAATAGGCAGCATATTAAAAAGCAGAGACATTACTTTGCTGACAAAGGTCCGTATAGTCAAAGCTGTGGTTTTTCCAGTAGTCACATATGGATGTGAGAGTTGGACCATGAAGAAGGCTGAGTGCTAAAGAATTGATGCTTCTGAACTGTGGTGCTAGAGAAAACTCTTGAGAGTCCCTTGGACTGCAAAGACATCAAACCAGTCCATCCTGAAGGAAATCAACCCTGAATATTCATTGGAAGGACTGATGCTGAACCTGAAGCTCCAATACTTTGGCCACCTGATGGGAAGAGCTGACTCATTGGACAAGACCCTGACCCTGGGAAAGATTGAAGGCAGGAGGAGAAGGGGACGACAGATGAGATGGTTGGATGGCATCACCGACTCAATGGACGTGAGTTTGAGCAAGCTCCGGGAGATGGTGAAGGATGTAAGCCTGGCATGCTGTAGTCCATGGAGTCGCAAAGAGTTGGAGATGACTGAGCGGCTGAACAGCAACTGGTTTCAGCGATAGGTTAGTGCTTTCAAACATCAGGTTAAGGAGGGAGAGTGGAGATGATTGGTGCCACTAAAGGTGATTGAGCTAATGATTTAGTGAATGTGAAATTGCCTTCCAACTTTGATCTGCTGGCACATAAAAATAAAAATTAAAAACGCAACCTGAGGATTCTTCCAGATGGTTCTTAAGTGTACAGAGTGTCACTTCCATACTGAAAAAAACTAGGGTTCTCTTATTTGAAGCATCTTAGACATCCACCAGCGCCCTATAAAACTATATCCCCAAGGCAGAGGTTAACCACTTCTTCGAGTGCAGGGTCTTGAGGACAACCAGCTATCGTAACTTACTTTATGAAGAGGTGAAGACAAAGAGTAGATTTGACTCCTTCCTGGGTAACTCCAGCTGAGTTACGTGGCCCAGAAGCTGACACCCAGATTTTTTAACAAAGTTTCAGTCTGATAGTAGTAGAAATAAAAGTAAAAATGATAAGTGGCAGCCAAGAAAGTAACCATTAGAGGAAAGTAAATGGAAAACAGAGAAAAGAAAACTACTTAGAAAATTATAAGAAGTTTGATAAGAAAAAGTGAAGTCAGGCCACAGGTTTTGAGGGAGAGTGGTTAGTTTTAAACAAACAATGGTTCAGTGTACAATGGAGCCTTATAGAGTGTGTATAGTAAATTGAGATTCTCAGGTGGTGCTGGTGGTAAAGAACCTGCCTATCAATGCAGGAGACATAAGAGATACAGGTTCGATCCCTGGGTTGGGAAGATCCCCTGAGAAAGGCATGGCAAACCCGCTCTAGTATTCTTGCCTGGGAAATGCTGTGGACAGAGGAGCCTGGTGGGCTAGGGTCCATTGGGTCGAATAAGTTAACAGCATGCACCCTGGAGCCCAACTGCCGGTGCTTCTGTCCTGATTCTGCCAATTCCAGATGAGTAAATTCCTTAAACTTTTTTTCTGTGACTTGATTTCCTATTCGGTATTCATTTTCTTAACCTGCTGAGGTAAAATGCTTAGAGCGGTCCCAGCATATAAAGCAAGCTGTGTGATGCTAGTGCTACTGTCCTTCCTGGTTTCAGCTAATATACACGAAAGCTTCAGCACCTGGAGCAGGGCAGAATTACGGATTTGAGTCACTGCTGCGGAGGATGTAGTTGAATCCGTATCAATAGGTGAATTCTTAGACTCTCTATTTCTCCTTATACAGATGTGCTGTCTCTCAGTTTATCATTTCTGTCTTTCACTTACCTATTTTTATATAGTCCCTGGGGTCGCCAAGAGTTGGATACGACTGACTACTCACATAAACATTTCCTCCTATTCCAGCCAGGTCCCCAGATCTGCTTTAAGTTAAAACTTCCACAGAAAATGTTGAGAACGTAGAGGTGCAGTTTGAGTTCCCAGGTTTAACGTAAGGCACTTCCTAGTGGATCTCACCCGTTTCCTGGCCTGTGCTGAGATGCACCATGGATTCCCTTCTTTCTCACAAGTTGTTAACCTTGCTTGCCTGTGTTTTGGTGAGCATTTCAGAGTTCACCATAAAACAGCATAAAAACTAAAGTATAATTCAGGATGTTTCTGAACACTTTTTAAAAACCTTATTTTGGAGAAATTATTTATGGACACTCCAGAATTTTAAAAAATGGTACAGAGAGGGTTTTGTGTTTCCATCTTTCAGATTCCTCCTATGATGACCTGTTACTTACAGTGCATTATCAGAAGCAGGAAGTTTAGGGTTTTTTTTTTTTTTTTTGGCTGCACTACAGCATGTGGGAGCTCAGTGCCCCAACCAAGGATCGAACCCGTGCCCCCTGCATTGGAAGCATGGAGTCTTAACCACTGGACTGCCAGGGAAACCCCCAAAGCAGGAAGTTGATACTGGCACAGTACAGCTCAATTAGACAGCACATCTTTCTTGGGTTTCAGCAGTTTTTGCATGCACCCATTTGGGGGGAGGAGGAACGGAGTAGTACTAATGTCTTCGTGTATAATTCTGGGACATTTTGCCATATGTGTAGATTTGTATAACCACCCACAGGTTCAAGATGGAGAACTGTTGTACCACCACAAAGTAATGTCCTCATTGTCCAGTCACTGGTACGCACTGCACCGGCACAGCATTTGCCTATGGGGCTCGCCTGGTGGCTGAGACGCTAAAGACTCTGCCTGCAATGTGGGAGACCCGGGTTTGATCCCTGGGTAGGGAAGATCCCCTGGAGAAGGGAGTGGCAACTCACTCCAGTACTCTTGCTTGGGAAATCCCATGGACGGAGGAGCCTGGTGGGCTACAGTCCATGGGGCTGCAGAGAGTCACACAGCTGAGCAACTAACACTATCAGCTTTAAGTGGTTAGTAGTCACTAGTCTCCATTAATGTGTGTCCTTTTTTCATCTTCGGGATAATCACTTGTAAGAGCTAAAGCTATTTTTTGTTTTGCTTTTATTGAGGGAGGGTAAATAATTTTTGTAGTCCTGATCATATGCACAAAATATCTTTTCAGAGCACCACATGAGAACTACAAGAAAAATGTGTTTACTTCAGTGGATATAATCAAAAAGCTTTGTGATCAAATGAGTTAAATTTTTTATTTGCGTCTGTTTTGTGTGTTTAATAATTCTAGTTAAGTTTGTTTGAAATACAACATGGAGGTATGGTTTCTTTAAAAACTGATCATGTAAGAAACATTTTTTTTAATGGGCACTTGGACTTGTAAAAATGCCTGGTATGGGAAGTTATTGAAATGCTTTTCAGCTGATTGAAATGTTATTTTTAATTTTTTATTTTACTATTTGAAACATGTACATGGTAGTAACTCCAGGCAGTACCAAAGGCCACAGATGGTGAGAAGTAACTCTCTCACCCTCAAACTCTCGTGTGTCAGTGATCTTCACCTAGAGGCAGTCACTGTATCTTAAATATACAGGATATCCTTGAGTATCCTTGAAGGATGTTTTATGCATATTCAAGTCTAGGAGTGTGTAGAACCTTTAACACAATTGTTGCTAGGCTGCATTTTTCATTTAACACTTCGCTTTAGAGATGTTCCATTAATAAGGAGCACTGGGGTCTGCTTGTTATTTTAAATTGAAAGCATAGTGTAATATTATGGTTTATAATAGGAAATATATATATTTAGTCTTAGTCTCTATTTCTAGCACAGAAAAAACTTTGACATTTCCTAGGAGGAAAACCGTGGTGCCTTATGTTAATGAGACGACTTTTGGAAAGGGGTCCTTGCCTGTGGAGCCAACCACGTGATCGGAACTTTTAGTCTCACCCTGTGATCTCTGAGAACGGCTGGAAATTGAGTTCAGTTGCCAGCAGTCAGTGGGAACTCATAAACCCACAAGGTGAGGGGTTCAGAGAGTTTCCAGGCTGGTGAACCAGAAATGCTTAAACGTGCCACTGGGCCAGGCCCCAGACTCTGAGGATGGAATCTCCTTTGTTTAGGATCTTGTCCTGTGTTTCTCTTCATCTGACTGTTGTAATTCATATCCTCCAGCATCTTGTGTAATAACCTGGTAATCTAGTTAGCAAACTGCTTTTCTAAGTCTTGTCAGCAGCTCTAGCAGTTAGTCACAGCCAAGGAGGTCAGGGGAACCTGGGTTTGTAGCCAGTCAGCGGTCTGATAACAACCTGAACTTGCTGTTGACCTCTGTGGTGGGGCGGGGAACCCCTCTTGTAGCACTGAGTCCTTAGCCTGTGGCGATGCTGTCCCCTGGCGGGTAGTGTCAGAATCGTGTTAAGTTGTAGGAGAGCTAGCTAGCCTTGGGACGTTGTGTGGATGTGTGGGGAAAACCCACACACTTTGGAATTGGACGTAGTGTTTCATTCCATGGATATACAGCTCCAAGACTCTAATCTAAAAATGTGCACAACTGGTAGTTGATAAGCTAATCAAAGTCTGACAGAAGGAAGCATTTTAAATGATCTTTAATCATTTTACTGTAATAATGTGTAATATTCCAGCTGGTTTTTAAAAATTGGGGTAAGGCTTTTGGTTGACAATGTGGAGTCCACTAACAGGAGTTCAGTGTTACTTTCCTTGCATAGACCATTGCCCCAGGGTGTTAGCTCTAATTTCCATTTGGGGTTTCTTAAAGTGATGTAAGAATTTAGATACCCAAGACAAGCTCTGCATATATTAACTGCCTTAGTGCATCAGTTGTCTTGGCTGCACCCAGTTCAACAGTACTTTTTTTGGTAGCTTGTATTGAGTCTTAATATAGTATTTAACCTAGTGATCATACAGACAATTTGCTTTTGCTTCACTCCTGTTTCTCGGTTTAAATAATATGTAAACAAATCGCACGTGTGATTGCAGGTGCAGTTGGCGCAAGCAGGTGTGTTAGCACACCTCTCTCCCCTTGGTGCACACACCCAGTGATAGGGGTGCATGTGCAGGGCCGGCTGCCGTGGTCTGATACTCAGAACACATGCTGTGCCAAAGTCACCCTTAGTTTTACTCAGGAAACAGAATGTTGATTAACCGGAGTCAGTTAAATGAAGGTTGGTTAAGAACTGCTTGCATTTCATAATTTTTTAATAACCGTTTGCTTGTTGATGGGCATTTAAATTGTTTCAGCATTTTGCTTCCAACTATGGTCAGTAAATATACTTAAAGTTTTTCTCACACATAGTAGTATCTTTATCTAAAAAAAAAAAATCCTTGAAGTGAAATTCAGCGTGTGTAAGAGGATTTTTTCATTCTAATAAATTTTGTTAAAAGGAACTTAAGTGTTTTATTGTATCATTTTCAGTATTTAACTGCAGCTAAATTTGATAGGTAAAATTTTTTCTTTTAAAATTAATCAATTTGTTCCTTAGTTTTTCCTCTCTACAGATCAAAGGGAAAAAACATTCATAGTCATAAAATACGTTAATAGGATTCAAGGCATTGAGTCATAGAATTCCATACATCTCTCACACATAAATGTGAGTGTGTATGTGTTCTGTGAGTGCTGTGTATGTGGTTTATACTGTGGAGGAGATGTTTTCCTCAGTTTGAGTGGGTTTAAAGAAGGAAAGAAGGTGAAGTCGCTCAGTTGTGTCCGACTCTTTGTGACCCCATGGACTATAGCCTACCAGGCTTCTCCATCCATGGGATTTTCCAGGGAAGAGTACTGGAGTACGTTGCCATTTCCTTCTCCAGGGGATCTTCCTGACCCAGGGATACCATAGGGTAGAGAAGGAAATGGCAGATCACTCCAGTATTCTTGCCTGGAGAATCCCCATGGACAGAGGAGCCTGGAAGATTACAGTCCACGGTGTTTCAAGAGTTGGACACGACTTAGCGACTAAACCATTGACCACCAAATACCATAGGGAAGTTTGATGTGTTAGTGATTAACACTGAAAAGCCTTCAGCCAAGGATCCTTTTATTGAAGTGATTAAGTTTAGGACTCAGCTTTGAATAAAGCCTTATATTTTAGTGCTTCTGTGTTAGCTTTTTCAATGACTATTTGTCCGATAATTGCTATGCAAACCATTTGTTTAATGGGGTATGTATTGGAAGAAAAAATACGATCTTGTGGAAATTAACTGGGCTTTAGAGAGACAAGAACTCTTAGCTTATAAAAAAACAGTAACAACTACTATATCAACCTCTTTTTTTTTTATCACCTGTTACTATTTTAAGGACACAAATATATTAACATTATATGAAGAAATGTATATTGGGCCAGTTATAATTATGTATTATACATATTTTCTAATAATTTTATATAAATACATCTAAACCTTTTTAGAATTGCCTGTGAATATTTTTAACCCCTGTTTTGATTAGCAGTTTTTTCCCCTAATTTATTCCCATTTGGCATAACAATCTTTTCTTAGTATAATTGGAGTATTGCCAAACTGGAAGATTATTGTGATGTGAAATTTTTCATTTTTTTAGTCTTGAAAGTTACAATATCATAATACAAGACCCCCCCAAAAATACCCATTTTATGATTGTTATTTACTTACTTACTCATGTGTGGCCGCACTAGGTCTTTGTTGCCGCCGCGTGGGTTTTCTCTAGTTGCAGTGCGTGGCGGCTGCACTCTTAACTGCGGTGCTGGGGCTTCTGCGTTGCTGTGACTTCTCTTATTGTGGAGCACGGGCTCAGGAGTTGTGGCACACAGGCTTAGGTGTCCCTTGGCATGTGGGATCTTCCCAGACCAGGGGTCAAACCCATGTCCCCTGCACTGGCAGGCGGACTGCCAACCACTGGACTGCCAGGGATGTCCATGATACCTATTTAAGAATTTTATTTCTCTTAATAGTCTAGAAGTCAGTGGTTCAACTGTGTGTTGTTGGGGCAGCTTTGCTCTACAAGATCATTCAGTATGTTTTGCTTAAGTCTTGTAGGATATTAGCCTACCTCTGCATGGTCAAAGCTGGCACAGTTTGACACGTGCTATTCAGTGTGAGGGAGGTGGGAAATGTTAGTCTTGGCTCTGGAGTAGTTTCTTTTAGGCTGAAGTTGTCAAAGTTGTGCCGTTCCTTCCTCCCACACATGATCTGTCCACACTAAGTAACAATGCTTCAAGGCATGCTAGGAGTCTGTTCTCTTGCTGGGTGGGTCAATAACCAGGTAAAACTTTATTCCTCTGGGCAAAGAGGGAAACGGATAATGGAAAAAAACTAACAGTCTGGCTCAAAAAACCAGTATCTAAACATTTGGTTGTAAATTTCAAAATAAATATTTGTAAATGAATAGCTTTCTCAGATGCAGTGACTTCAGCAACACTGTTGAAACTTTAGATGAGGTATACTTTGAACTGAATCTGTAAATGTGACGTTACTCTAAGATCCTGCTTCTCAAACTGGAGGACCTTATTGTTGAGGCAAGACGTGTACACAGCCGTGCGCTTAGATATAGCTTCCGTTTCTAGAGGAAGGTTGGAAGACTATGTATAGGATAGGAATATATTTTAGAGCCAAAACCAAAATTGGCAGGAACTTTAAGAAAAACCTTAAGATTATTTTAAGAGATAATTTCAGATCCCCAGAGATATTTTCTACTTTTGCCACTGTAGTTCTATGGAAACATTTGAAATGTTCCCTGGTGAGGAACATTTTGATAAGCAGCCTTTTTGGTTTGTTAGGGTTTGTTTTATAAACTGTGTGAAATTGTGGAAATATTTTTGGGGTAGGTGGGCAAGTAGTGTGAAGTAAAGGAAATTTTCCTGTATATTTTAGCAATGTAAATCTTTATTCAAAGAAAGTCTAAGAAGCTATTGCTTTGTCATCTTAGATTTATCTTTTATTCTTTACTGTATTTTATACTATTCTTTTAAAGCCAAAATATATTTTTTAGGCTTTTCTTCTCCTAGCAAAGAAATACTCTGTTAATGGGACTTGCATACTAGAGTTGTGGAAGTAGTAAGCTAGTTTATAGTGGGTTTTCTTCATTTAAAGTATATTAAAATTAACTTTATATTAAAATTTATGTTCCACCTTTCCTTCTTATCACAGGACAATGAAAAGAGAACTCCACTGCATGCTGCTGCCTATCTTGGAGATGCAGAAATCATTGAATTGCTTATTTTATCTGGTATGGTCAGCTCTGTGTAAGAGCACATCATGTATATTTTTGTCATTAATATTTATTAAACCTCACTATTTCCTCATATTTGTTAGACAACCTGAAACTTGTTTATCCTAGAAGTAATGATCTCATAACATGTCCCAGGTAGTCTTCTGGTACTGAGTACATTGGAAAACAAGTCACCTCCTTTGTGGAGCATATAACTGAAGAAAAACAGGCTACAGATACAAGTAAACTTTACAGCATGTAAAATGAGATAAATGCTATGGGAAAATGAAAAAATAGATCAGAATGAGGTCAGCCCTCTGTATTCATGGGTTCTGTATTCATGGATTGAACCAACCATAGGTGAAAAATAGATTGAAAATGTTCCAGAGTGTTCAAGGGGGGGAATTTGAATTTACCATTCAGTGGCAGCTATTTACATAGCATTGTATTCTATTTACTGCTATTTATATAGTGTATTAGGTATTATAAGTAATCTAGAGAGAAATATTCAGAAGCACATGTATAGGTTATATGCAGGTACTATAACATTTTACGTAAGAACTGAGAATCTGTGAATTTTGATATCCACAGGGAGTCTTCCAACCAGTTTCCGTGCGAATGATGAGGGACAGCTATGATAGAGTGGGATAAGCATTATATAGGGTTGGGTGTTACACAAAGTAGTCATACAAGGCCTCATTGACCACAGAGTTACTAGAAGCTGATTACAGTTCTTCGAGGAGGAGGTGATGGTAGCTTGGAGCTAGTCTAGCATTGGAGGGATAAGAAATTATATGATAGTAGGTATATTTTGAAAATGATGGCAGCAAGATTTATGTCTTTAAATATCATATATCTAATTCTTTTTGAGGGCCTGTAAAATTTATTTTAGGAAATTGTACTTTATTTTTAACTTCTAAACTGTTCAAAACCTTATATATGAAGAAATGGTATAACAGTCTCCTATAGAATAGCTCCTATGGCAGTCAGACTTCTTGCAAACCTAAAATAGGTGATCAAAGAGAGCTTAGAAATATTTTTGTAGTACCAAGATTATTTTACAATAATCTGATATTTATTGAGAAAGGATGCTTATGTTCAAATTCAGCTTGTATTGTCAGATTGCACAGAGATATGCATAAGGCAGTTGGAGAGATAGTATCATTCCTTTGATATTTGGGAGAAGGAGCACTGAAGAGACATTCTGAGTGAAAATCCTACTAAATAGTAGCCTGAACAGAATTTTTGCCATAATAAATTAATAAATTTTTTTTACTGTGGTTTTTATAACAAGTTGCATGAGTGTATAGAGTTATATTAGGTTGGTGCAAACGTAATTGTGCTTTCAGACCATGAATTTTAAATCATTATAACTAGGCTCAAACACATCTTTATTAATCAAAATATGAACCATTATAATCAGCACATTTTTGCCAATGAGAAATAAGTTTGTGTATTTCTATAGCATAAAAATCTGTGCTTCAGGATTTGACAAACTCTTGGAAAGCATTTTCTGCCTCCAGCTGGTCGTGGAAGGATTTTCCTTGCAAAAAGTTATTGAGATGCTTCAGGAAATGGTAGTCGGTTGGCAAGAAGTGTCAGGTGAATATGGCAGATGCAGCAGGACTTTTTAGCCCAGTTCAACTTGTGAAATGTTGGTTGTGCAACAGGCGGTCAGGCGTTGTTGTGGAAAAGAATTGGGCCCTTTCCATTGACCGGTATCTACTGCAGGCGTTTCAGTCTTCAGTGCATCTCATTGATTTGTTGAGCATACTTTGCAGATGTAACGGTTTTGTCAGGATTCAGAAAGCTGTAGTGGATGGGTAACAGACAACCAAACAGTGACCATGACCTTTTTTGGTGCAAATTTGGCTTTGGGGAGTGCTTTGGAGCTTCTTGGTCCAACTATGAACACTGGTTTTCATTGTTTAAAATCCACTTTTTGTCACACAAAATAATCTGATCGAGAGGTGGCTCATTGTTGTTGCAAAGAGTAAAAGAAGACGACACTTCAAAATGACAATTTTTTTTGTTTTTGGTCAGCTCATGAGGCACCCATTTATTGAGCTTTTTCACCTTTCCAGTTTGCTTCACGTGTCGAGTAACCATAGAACTGTCAACACTGAGTTCTTTGGTAACGCCTTGTGTAGTTGTAAGAGGATCAGAGCTGTAGTGATCAAAACAGCATAGTATTGACATAAAAGGAGGCACACTGATCAGCGGAACAAAAAGAGCCCAAAAATAAACTTGTGCGAATCATGGTCAATTAGTTTATGACAAAGAAGCAAGGATATATAGTGAGGAAAGGACCATCTCTTCAGTAAATGGTTTTGGGAAAACTGGACAACTGTCTTACACTATACACAAAAATCAACTTAAAATGGGTTAAAGACTTGAGCATAAGAATCATACTCGTAGAAGAATACATAGACGGTAAGACTGATCCTTGGCCTTAGTCTTGGTGATGACATTTTAGATTTGACACCAATAACAAAAGAAACAAAAGCAGATGTTACAAGTGAGACTACATCAAACTTCAAAGTTTCTGCATAGCAAAGGAAACCAACAAGACGAAAAGACATCCTGCAGAATAAGTGAAAGTAATTTGCCAATCACAGCTCACTCCAGTATTCTTGTCAGGAAAATCCCGTGGACAGTCAGTCCATGGGTCGCAAAGAGTTGGACACCACTGGGCAACTGCAGAGATGGGCTCAATAAAGCCCATTCATGCAAAGATGAGCTCAATAAAGGACATAAATGGTATGGACCTAACAGAAGCAGAAGATATTAAGAAGAGGTGGCAAGAATACACCGACAACTGTACAAAAAAGATCTTCATGACCTAGATAATCACGAAGGTGTGATCACTCCCACTCACCTAGAGTTGGACATCCTGGAATGTGAAGTCAGGTGGGCCTTAGGAATCATCACTACGAACAAAGCTAGTGGAGGCAATGGAATTCCAGCTGAGCTATTTCAAATTCTAAAAGATGATGCTGTGAAAGTGCTGCACTCAATATGTCAGCAAATTTGAAAAACTCAGCAGTGGTCACAGGACTGGAAAAGGTCAGTTTTCATTCCAATCCCAAAGAAAGGTCTTATGTTTTAATGGAGGACATAATTGCAAGTTAATGTATATAGTTTGTCATGCGATGATAATTGCTATGGATAAGGTAAAGGAATAGTATGTTGGGCGGGGATCAGTTGCTATTTGTGTTGGATTATGAGGAAAGAATTCAGGGACATACGAGGAGATAACTGAAGCAAATAAGGAAGGGAGCCTTGCGTGTGGTGCAGTAACTTGGTGGAAATGAAGAGATAAGAACTAATACCACAGAGTGTAGCATGTGTGAAGGCAAGTGAAAGAAGCAGTAGGGAATAAAGCAGAGGTGGGTGCATTCCAGTTAAGGGCTTGCTTTGGCCCTTAGAGTGATCTGGAAAACCAGTGGTGGGACAGCCTGACCTGGGTTTTTACAGATTTGTTCTAGCTGTGGCTTCAGATTCTTGACTCTGTTTTAAGGCATATCTATTTTGCTTTTGGTTGTTTCTAGGCTTTCATCTTTAAGTGCTTTTTTCCTTTTCTCGATCCTGGTCTGCCAGCTCTCATCTCCTTGCATTGTCTTACGTCTTTCTTAGAGCTCTTTGAGGTCTTTGCTCAGAATTTAATTTCTCTGAAGTTGTGTATAACACATGCGTGCTCAGCCGCTTCTGTGCTGTCTGGCTCTCTGCAGCCCTATGGGCTGTAGCTCGCCAGGCTCCTCTGTCCATGGGATTCTCCAGGCATTAATACTGGAGTGGGTTGCCATGCTCTCCTCCAGGGGATCTTCCCAACCCAGGGACTGAACACGTGTCTCTAGTGTCTCCTGCACTGGGAGGCAGGTTCTTTACCACTGGCACCACCTGGGAAGCCCCTGTGTGTAATAGGTAGTTCACACATTCTTCCTCTCCTTTCCTGGGATTACTTTCAAATATATTTACCTATTAACTACCTTGCTCAGTTTTCTCTGCCTTTGTGTATTTTTGCTCTGGTCCCGTGCTAAATCCTTTAAGATTGTTGGTTGGTGGGGTGTGGCTTGACCAGGGATTGAACCTGAGCCCTTGACAGTGAAAGCACAGAGCCCTAACCACTGGACCTCCGTTATATATCACTGAGGAATATGTTTTCCCAGAGCATCTATCAGTAAAGAATAGAGTAAGGAGGGGCAAAAAGTGAGCATCACTTGTGTTTGTTTCTTTACCTAGCTCTCAAACTGAATGTGTTTTCTGTCAGTCCTGGTAGCTTAGCTTCGCTTATTCTTGATGTACTACAGATAGTTGGGGCAGCAACTTGGATCATAGATTCTTAACTTAGGTTGTGATCAATGGTGATTGATTCTTATCCTCCATTTCCAGCAGCTCTATCAAAAATAATGAAGGTGCTTGTTTGGTCTCTCATGCAGCGTCCTTAGCTTGTTCTTCTGTAGCATGAAGGGAGATTCTCCTGAGGATGGCCTCTCGATCATCGAAAGGATGTTAGATAGGGATTCTGGGTCGCAGACAGTGGAGAGAATGGGTCAGAAGGACATGCGCATCAGTATGACTTAGATGACTTCGTAGCTTTCCCAAGAATTGAAGAAGGTTCACCTGACACCCTTCATTTGGCACAGATTTCACTGTATTTGGTAGAAATTCATACTGTTGTCTGTGATTGTAACTATTTGCTTCTTCTATTGAAGGTGGTGTTTCCTCCCCTTCTCTTTTATATTTTGGCCAGTTAGGTTTGTTTTGCTTTTTCTGAGTAAAACTACTTACTCCCTTTAACCTGCAGTCCAGAATAAATTCACTAGAAATCAAATATTTATACATGATGCATCTTCAAGATTTGTGAATGAGGGGTATAACTTCGACATGTTATATGTAATCAAACAAGTGTATTCATCTGTAGAATCTATATTAACACTAGAGCTTAGTAGAATTAATTTTACGATTATTATTGAATGGGATGAAGTAATAGGAAGCAGTGAGTGTACTCTCAAGTACTATATTAAATTTACCTTTTTCATGTATGATCGCATTATACTGCTCTTATCTCTAAAGATATTATTATCAGTAAAGGAAACTAAAGCTTTTAGGAACAGTTAGAACCAGACATGGAACAAAAGACTGGTTCCAAATTGGGAAAGGAGTATGTCAAGGCTGTATATTGTCACCCTGCTTATTTAACTTCTATGCAGAGTACATCATGAGAAACGCTGGGCTGGATGAGCACAAGCTGGAATCAAGATTGCTGGGAGAAATATCAGTAACTTCAGATATGCGGATGACACCACCCTTATGGCAGAAAAGGAACAGGAACTAAAGAGCCTTTTGATGAAAGCGAAAGAGGAGAGTGAAAAAGTTGGCTTAAAACTCAACATTCAAAAAATTAAGATCATGGCATTTAGTCCCATCACTTCATGGCAAATAGATGGGGAGACAGTGGAAACAGTGACAGACTTGAATATTTCCTTGGGCTCCAAAATCACTGCAAATGGTGACTGCAGCCATGAAATTGAAAGATGCTTGCTCCTTGGAAGAAAAGCTATGACCAACCTAGACAGCATATTAAAAGGCCAAGACATTACTTTGCCAACAAGGTCTGTCTAGTCAAAGCTATGGTTTCTTCAGTAGTCATGTATGGATATGAGAGTTGGACCATGAATAGAGCTGAGTGTCGAAGAATTGATGCTTTTGAACTGTGGTTTTGGAGAAGACTCTTGAGAGTCCCTTGGACTGCAAGGAGATCAAACCAGTCCATCCTAAAGGAAATCAGTCCTGAATATTCATTGGAAGGATTGATGCTGAAGCTGAAACTCCAATACTTTGACCACCTGGTGCAAAGAACTGACTCATTTGAAAAGACCCTGATGCTGGGAAGGATTGAAAGCAGCAGGAGAAGGGGACGACAGAGGATGAGATGGTTGGATGGCATCACCGACTCGATGAACATGAATGTGAGCAAGCTCCAGGAGTTGGTGATGGACAGGGAAGCCTGGCGTGCTGCAGTCCATGGGGTCGCAAAGAATTGGACATGACTGAGCGACTGAACTGAACTGCACTGAAAGCATTTAGAGATGCAATAACTGGCTGAAAATAATATTGCTAATAATAGCTAGAGCCAGCTTTCAGACCCAGGCTGTGTGACTACAGGGTTTATATTCTTAACTCTGCTACAATCTGAACCACTTTTCCTCTCCTCTACACTCTACCCACCCCCATCTACTTAGCATGTAGTAGAATTTGTGTAGGCAGTGACTTGAAGAACTTCTGTTTTAAGAACTTAATTTTCTGATATCCTTCTATAGATAATTTTATTGGGAGCTATTCATTTAATGCTCGTATTTTTGAAACCATCCCCAAGAAAAAGAAATGCAAAATGGTTGTCTGAAGAGGCCTTCCAAATAGCTGAGAAAAGAAGAGAAGTGAAAGGCAATTTAAAGGAAAAATATACCCATTTGAATGTAGAGTTCCAGAGAATAGCAAGGAGAGATAAGAAAGCCTTCCTAAGAAAACAATGTGAAGAAATAGAGGAAAACAATAGAATGAGAAAAACTAGAGATCTCTTCAAGAAAGCTAGAGATACCTAGGGAACATCTCATGCAAAGATGGGCACAAGTAAGCCCAGAAATGGTAGGGACCTAACAGAAGCTGAGGATATTAAGAAGAGGTGGCAAGAATACACAGAGGAACCATAGAAAATGATCTTCATGACTCAGATAGCCACCATGGTGTGATCACTCAGCTAGAGCCAGTCATCCTAGAATGTGGGCCTTAGGAAGCATCCTGTGAACAGAGCTAGTGGAGGTGATGGAATTCCAGCTGAGCTCTTTCAGTTCCTGAAAGATGACCCTGTGAAAGTGCTGCACTCAATATGCCAGCAAATTTGGAAAACTCAGCAGTGGCCACAGGACTGGAAAAGGTCACTTTTCATTCCAGTCTCAAAGAAAGGCAATGCCAAAGAATTTTTAAACTACCGCACAATTGCACTCATTTCACATGCTAGCAAAGTAATGCTCAAAATCCTCCAAGCTAGATTTCAACAGTATGTGAACTGAGAACTCCCAGATGTTCAAGCTGTATTTAGAAAAGGCAGAAGAAACCAGAGATCAAATTGCCAACATCTGTTGGATCATCAAAAAAGCAAGAGAATTCCAGAAAAACACCTACTTCTGCTTTATTGACTATGCTAAAGCCTTGTGGATCACAACAAACTGTGAAAAATTTTTGAAAGATGGGAATAACAGAGCACTTTACCTGCCTCCTGAGAAACATGTATGCAGGTAAAGAAGCAACAGTTAGAACCGGATATGGAACAAAGGACTGGTTCAAAATTGGAAAAGGAGTCCATCAGTGCTGTATATTTTCACCCTGTTTATTTAACTTCTATGCAGAGTACATTGTGCGAAATGCCATGCTGGATGAAGCTAAAGCTGGAATCAAGAATGTGGGGAGAAATATCAGTAACCTCAGATGTGCAGATGACACCACCCTAATGGTAGAAAGCAAAGAGGAGCTAAAGAGCCTCTTGATGAAGGTGAAAGAGGAGAATGAAAAAGCTGGCTTAAAACTCAACTTTCAACAAAGGAAGATCATGGCATCTGGTCCCATCACTTCACGGCAAATAGATGGGGAAACAATGGAAACAGTGACACTTTATTTTCTTGAAAGTCATTCAGTTACGTCTGACCCCTTGGACTATGCAGTCCATGGAATTCTCCAGGCCAGAATACTGGAGTGGATAGCTATTCCCTTCTCCAGGGAATCTTTCTAACTCAGGGATTGAAGCCAGGACTCCTGCGTTGCAGGCAGAGTCTTTACCAGCTGAGCCACAAGAGAAGCCCAAGAATATTGGAGTGGGTAGCCTCTCCCTTTTCCATCGGGCTTCTTGACCCAGGAATCAGGGTCTTCTGCTTTGTAGGCAAATTCTTTACCAACTGAGCTGTCAGGGCAGCCCCTTAGTGTCAGTAACGCCCTCCTAAATGGTGTAGTGCACCATTGGGGCGGTGGGGTGGGGATGGTCCAGCGTCACGGGGAAAGTGGGAGTGCACTCGCCTTTTGCTCATTCTACTCCCAACCTCAAAACAGAGTCTGAAGCTTTGACCCTGGCTTTGGTAGTCAGCCAAAGGAAAGCATTATTTCCAGTTTGGGAAGAGTGCTAAACTACTTGGCTCCTGGCCCAGCTCACTGGGTATGGACTGTCTCCTCTGTGGCTTAGGAGCAAAGAAGAAAGCTATGCTCTGCAAGCAGGAGTTTTAGAAAATTATTAGTGAGACTGTGATTATTACAGACACATAGGAAAAGAGAAATAATTTTAATAGTATCAACTCTCAAGTTCTTTGCCTAGATCAGAAGTTGATAACCTTATGTGAGGGGTCATCCAGGCAGTGGCAGCTACTCATCTTGACTCCTGTAAGGTGGTAAAACTACAAAATAGGTGGCTGGCAACCTGTGGGCTGAACTTGAAGAACCCTGACATTGATTATAGTGATACTGCCTTATTAATGTAGGGTAGGGTATTTAATAAGCATGAAATAATTTATTCTGAATATTTCAAAATAAAATAGAATATCATCACTGGAAATGGATCGTAGAGATCATTTGCCATAGCCCTTATTTTACCCATTGTAGTATTCTTACCTGGAAAATTCTATGGACAGAGGAACCTGGCAGGCTATAGTCCATATGATCGCAAGGAGTCAGACAAGACTGAGCAATTAATACTTTCACTTATTTTACCAGTAACGGGTTCAGAAATCAAAGAATTGGCAGATCTTGGTGAGCGAACAGATCAGGGAGAAAGCAGACGAATTAGTCTTCTTGCAAAGAAGACCTGAGAGACCTAGAGTCAATTGGGACACTGGTGATTTGAATGCCTGAGTTCACAGAACTCACTTTGCAGAAACAGGTGCTCCCTATGTTATTTTAACCTGGGGTCTAACCTGGGGCCTAGCCAGTCCATCCTAAGGGAGATCAGTCCAGGGTGTTCAATTGGTAGGACTGATGTTGAAGCTGAAACTCCAATACTTTGGCCACCTGATGCCAAGAGCTGACTCATTTGAAAAGACCCTGATCCTGGGAAAGATTGAGGGCAGGAGGAGAAGGGGACGACAGAGGATGAGATGGTTGGATGGCATCACCGACTCGATGGACATGGGTTTGGGTGAACTCCGGGAGTTGGTGATGGACAGGGAGGCCTGGCGTGCTGTGGTTCATGGGGTCGCAAAGAGTCGGACACGACTGAGTGACTGAACTGAACTGACTAGCCTCCCTAGAGAGAGACAGAGACGTGTGCGTGTGTGATGTGGTTATGTACACACATACACACACACACACACAGGGAGATTACATTTCATAAAATGAAGCTCCAGGGGTAATGAGGCGCAGCCCCAGGTCACAGCCTGCTGACTACAGGGCCATTATTAGATCACAGGTCTTCCCCCTGGGCCCCTCCGTCCACAACCCGCCTGTCTCCTCGACCTGTGCAGATCTCTCGGGCTGCACTGCTGGCAAGAGCCCATAATAGACTGATGTAGGTGAACCAGATATTTTATTTTTTAAAATTAATTTGTTTTATCTCCAAATGAGGTAGATATTTATCTAATTCTGAAAGGACTCTTACCTTAAGTATCTTTAAAAAGCTGTTGTTTCTGAGTGTATTTTATATGTATGAATTAGTAAAAGGAAAGATTGGTGAAAGGAAGATTATGTGGGTTTTTCCGTCTAATATAACTGTGCTACCAAGTCTCATCACATCTCTAAAAAGGTAAATCCAAATTCAGATATTTTATGTGGCATAGGTTCTGGCCGCTTATTTTTCTTAAAGGAAAGCTCAGCTGATCTAGGGAAGAGGGGATTCTACTAAGGACTACGTTTGATTTATGCAGTTGAGCATAGCCTTGGGTTTAGGGAGGTATGTTCCTGGTGCTCAGGAGGCTTTCTGTGGGTGTCGGTTTGCAGTGGTTGTAGGCGATGCCTCCTCAGAGTGCTGTCTGGTCTTGTTTCCGAGCCGTGCCTCTCCTACCACACGGCCTCCCAGTAGCCTGATTTCAGCAGTTGAGACAGTGCTGCTGTGTTCTGTTCTGTTCTATTTTAGTGATTGGGAAATAGTAAAGAAAGGAATCTTTTCTTAGTGACTTACGGTCATCCTTTTACATCACAGATACTATGTACTCTGCCAGGTAGAGAGCCTGTGACGGAGCCCCCAGAGCTGTTACCTTTGGTTTCATTTCTCTGTAGGAAGACTGTTCTGTGTTATAAGTGGATAGGATTTCCTTCTCTTTCCTTCCCTTCTCCCTCCCCCTCCTCGCCTCCTCCCCTCCCCCCTTCACGCCTCTTCCCTTCCTTCTCCTGCCCCCTCTCCCTCCTCTCTCCGTCTCTTTTGCCTGTCTTCATCTTCTCTGTGGCTAGTCTTGAGCTGTTGGATTAGTTGCTTTACTTTGGAAATGTCTTTTCCATTACTGGAATAACTTTGTAATTTGTTATATGAATATGTAATTTTGGCGCTCTGTGTGTGTGGATGGACGTCTGGTTGCCTTCAGAGAGCTCACAGGAGATGACTTCTGGTAGCCTGGATGTCTGATGTGCCCTGCCATGTTATTTACTCTAAAGCCACTTTTCATTGTGCACCCAACTGCTGCTGTTATAATGCTCATTGCCATGTTTGTCTGTTAATATATAAAGCACGTGCTAATTAACCCATGTGGGCAGGGGAATTTGTTGTATTATGCCCTTAGAGGTACCCCAATCATTTCTCACATACTTGACCTTTAATTTCCAAGGGATTAAAATATCTAATTAGTGTTATTAAAATAAATATGATTTAATGGAATATAAGTGTCTTCTGAGAAAGGATATGATCAGATGTCTAAAATTACATTGTGTTGATCTTCCTGAAGTATCTTTAGAATCTTCAAAAAGAGCAAGCCAAATCCATCAGGTTGTCTACTAGTTGCTGATGGCAGCATGATGTGTCCTCATTAAGCCACTAGTGGGTTAGTTGTTACAACCACTCATGTTTTTGATAAAATTAACTTTGACTTTGTTATTAAAAGAGACAGATGATTTAATTAATTACTGTAACTTAAAATGGAAGAATGAAGCCAGCAGGACTTTTTACTTTGGACTTATGATGTGTCCTCATTGTCCTCATTAAGCCACTAGTGGGTTAGTTGTTACAACCACTCATGTTTTTGATAAAATTAACTTTGACTTTGTTATTAAAAGAGACAGATGATTTAATTAATTACTGTAACTTAAAATGGAAGAATGAAGCCAGCAGGACTTTTTACTTTGGACTGCCAAGTACACCATAAAAATTAGATTTTCTTCGTTCACTCGTCTTATCTGATAACCCATTTCCAAAAGAAAGACTATTTTTACCTTCGTCCTACTTTGCAACTTTTTTCTTTGTACTTGAAGCCAAACTCTTGAAGTGTTTTTTATTTCCTCATCAGTAAATTTCACTTTCTAAATATATAGTATTTCTGTTTCATTTCCAAATTAAAGTGGACACACCTTTAAAGGCACACATTTCAGCGCAGCTGCTTTTGCACCCTCGTTTCCCTCGCATCATCCAGTCCTCAGCGTCCCCACTGCCGACACAGATAGGCAGCCACCATTTTTGATGGCTTAGCTTTCCTCCAGGGTTTCCTTTTGTAAACATAGATGTTTAACTCTTCCTTTTTCAGGTAAAAGCAAAGAACATTATTTATACAGTTCTTATTGCTGTTTCCACTTTTCTCTTCTCAGATCTGTATCAGCACACAGAGGTCGTCCTCATTGTGACAGCTACTCTCTGTTTCCTTGTCAGTTAACACCTAGGGTCAGACTCATGGCCTTTCCATTTGTGGAGACTCAGAAACATCTTCAGCCCTCTAGAAAGTCTCTGCCTCTGTCTTTCCAGGGTATTTGTGTCTTCTGAGTGTCTGTGTCACTACCCTTCAGGCATAAAATGCCAGGACCTGCCCTTCTCCTGTGCACATGAATACAAAACCATAGAAAGAGGTGCGGGGACTATAGAGAACCAAGCGGTGAGTGGGGAGAAGGAAGCCGCCCCTCCACGGGCTACGCCTTCAGGTGCTTGTGTTCTTACCCAGAACAAACACTGGCTCAGTTGTGCTCAGGAAAGTCTGTTTTCACCATTTGGGCCTCCAAAGAACTTGGCTGGTAGTTGTTCCCATGTTTATTACATGGATATACACACGGTGTCTGGCTGTTTTATTTTTGCTGACTCCCCTTCTTTCTCCCACAGCCTTAAGCAGTTTTGAAAGCTCTCCTGCTGGTTCAGGATTCTTTTAAGTGTCCTGCTGGTTGGCCCTGCCCACACAGAGTTCAGCTTCAGCTGCTGCATTTGTGGATGACTTCCTACACCTGCCTTTCATTCATTTTCTTTCGCAGTCAGGCTTGTAAAAATCTACCTCTCCTATTTGTGCCCTGTGTGTACTAGATAGAGTGGTTATATGTCAGTTTATTTATTTTTTGCTGCACTGCACGGCATGTGAGATCTTAGTTCCCCGGGCAGACATGGAACTGTGCCCTCTGTGGTGGAAACACAGAGTGCTAACCACTGGGCCGCCAGGGAACTCCCCTCATTAATCTCTGTAACAGGGTATTAGGAGATCTGTCTTATAGCTGAAAATGTAGGTTCAGAGGGATCACAAAACTCGTTAGGGCTGTAATTTAGAGTCACTACACTTGATTATTACCTAGAAGCTCACACTCAACTAGTTAGGGACCTATAGCTAGAGGTTATTCAGGCTGTAACTTGGAGTCACTGCACTTGATTGTTACCTGGAATCTCACACTCAGAACATAGAATGTAAACATTAGGACCTTAGGATGTCTGAATTCTATCCTCGGTTCTGCTGCAGTTGATGGCATTGAGCCGCTTCCTTGTACCAGTGTTTGATCATCTGGGAAGTCTGGGGGCTGGACTAGGTACCTAAAGCCTCTTTTCACGAGCTAGTTATGATTCTAGATGTAAATCTAGGCTTGCTTGTCGTGCTGGGCCTGTCACCAGGTCCTCTGCACTCCTGAGAGCCAAGGCTGTTACTGCTTAGAGTGATCCCGTGGTGTGCCACTTCTGTTTTGTAGGGATTTAAGCACCAAGTCAGCAGATTTTACATAGGTGATAAATCCTGCCCCCCCACATTATGTAATACACTTGTCTTACTAAATGGTATTTCCATTCTATTAAAGAAAATTTGTGTCTGTTGACTTAATAATTTTTAAGCAAAAAATACATAGTTGATTTGTTTTAATGATTACTTCTTCAGAACTTCAGGTATAACCTGGAAAGACATGTGGGTTGGTTCATTTATTTCTTATTTTTTCCCCCTAAGTTTAAAGCCATTGTATCCATTTATAAAATAACTATAGTATTAGAGCATTTTAAATAATCACTGGAGAACTATTTTGATATTATTGCATTATAACATGATACATTCATTAGTAAAGAAATGTAATGAATGGTCTTATATTTATATTAGTAAATAATATAATGAATATTTTATGTTTATATTTTATATATTTATAAAATTATATAAATTAATATGTTTGTAAATATTTTATCTTGATATAATTGTATATATATAATTATATATTTATAAATTTATATTAGTAAAGAAGACTTTGTCATGATATGCATTTTATATCTGAATATTCTTATTTATTTAAGTATCAGGTTTTTAACACACATTCTACAGTGGGGTCTGATTTTCACTTTGGATATGCTCTGTATAAAGGTGGCTTTTCTAGCCTACATATAAAATGATATTTCTTTGATTTTTTAATAAAAAGAGCTAATACCTTACTGGATATCAATTAAAAAAATAGTTTTGTTTTGTAATTTAAGGATAATTTATTAGCAGAAAGTAAAAAAAATGAAGTACTACATTTTCAATTGTTGTTTATCCAATTTGGACTGTATATAGTTATTTATTTTAAATTATTTTATGCAAAATATTTCACTTAATTTTTTTCTTCTTGTTGCAGGAGCTAGAGTTAATGCCAAAGACAGCAAATGGTTGACACCTTTACACAGGGCAGTTGCATCTTGTAGTGAGGTATGAGATTTCTCTTGGTAAATACATTGTATGTGAAATCATTACGCAGGCCTGCCTGTGAGCCCATGTGCAGATCCTGTATTTTCAAAAACGGAACAAGCCACTGAAACTACCTAGACTGATCACTTCACTTTGCAGTTTGCACAAACCAAGCTAATTGTCCCATGTTCCTTCTGTGACTAAGACCTCTTGGAGAGTCTGAAGTGGCAGAGAATGCAAGGCTCTCTTTTTGTACTTCCTGCAGGACAGCAGTTTTCTTTCTGTCTTAGACATCCCTCATCAAGGCTCTTCTCTGCTCACTGGCTCACAGTAGCCTGATAGACTTGTTTCAGAGGTGCTACTGGTTGTGATCAGGAAATAATCTCTGCAGTGTGTAATGATTAAATGAAATATTGTTTAGGTAAACTGTAAAATTCATTTTGGAAACATTACTAGTTCTCCTGTGTTGCCAGTTCTAAATATAATTTTAAAATACGTTAAGTGTCTTATGAAGAAGAACAGTTCCTTCTTATTTATAATCCTGTGCTTTGTTTGATCTTAAAGATAACTGACATTTTGTGAGAATTCATTTTTATATTTGTCATTATCTTCTAACCCTCATAAAATCCTTGAAGAATAAAAATATTCTGAAGAAACTGTGTAGTTAACAATTTGCTAGAAACCAGTCAGCTATTGGGTAGCAAAGATGATAACGAATATCTGGACCCTCTTTTTTTCTGTCATTTTATTGCCTTTCTGAAATGGATTGTGTGTGTGTGTTACAAATGCATTGTGCCCAGAGCACACCTTTTACCCATCTTAATGTATTTGATTCTTGTTGAAAACATTTTTTTAAATAATTTAAAGTATAAAAGGGTGTGATGGTGTAAAGTAGTATTTTCTTCAGTTACTGAGATTGTGAGAGATGGAGAGGGTTGCTCCTGCTCCTTCTCCCCATCATGGGACCAGGTCCTTCTTAAGTCTGCTCATTCTCCATACTAATCGCAAACTACATCTTGAACACAAAGCAAGAGCTGGGCAGGTGAAGAGGAGCGGAGGACAAAGTGACTGGAAAGGACTGTGAATGCTGTGCTGTGACAGAGGCGGCCTGTTGGCCATAAGCCTTCGGGTTGGGAGACGGAGGGGGAGGGAACAGGGGTCTTGGTGGCTACAACTTATGAACTGTGGGGCCTGGGCTGGGGGAGACTGGCTTCCGGTATCACCTGCCGCGTTCTAGCTGGGTGATCTTAGGCAAATCTGGGAATTCTGGAAACTAAGACATATTAACCAAAATACTTTGAATTCTGAAATTCATGGTAATATTATTGAGATTGTGGCTAGCCCTCTTGTAAAGAAGTTTCTTTAGATAATGGCAATTAAGGAAGATAAGCGTTACCATCATTGCAACTGTTTGGTAAGTTAATCATATTTGCCTATTTTTTTGGCATGACTCTTGGGAATGTGACTTAAATTTAGTGGAGTTTTACCAGATTAAATTATCAGGAAGAGCGCTTCGTATATTTGTAGAGATACCAGGCCAAAAATTCTTAAAATAATTAACGTTAGAGGCAGATTGCAGGTTCCACCCAGAGACCTAACTGCTGATTTTTTAAAATTATGTATGTAGCTTGAACTTAAAGGGCAAGCTGTGGGTTAGAAAGCTAATCCTAATAAGTTTAAGCTTTTCAACCTAAAATTAAGTTTAGTCTTTCACAGAAGTTAACTCTTCATGGACGGTGGATGTCTTAAGGGTTAATTTCCTCCCTGAACTTGGGTTGAGAAAGACTGCTTCCAGTGAAGTACCCCCCATTCCAGCTCTCCGTCCGTGACACACCTGCTCGTGTTGCCTGGCTGCCTCCTCTTGGTTTGTGACTGTCGTTCCTCAAGTGTCACATACAGTTCAGCTCTCTGTAAATGCATTCTGTATTCTGAATAGATCAATTTCTGAATGCTAGGGGTGTGTGTGTATTTATTTATTTATTAAAAGCCACATCACACTGGATCCTCCAAAGGATATGCATTTATTGTTTTTTAACATAACCCCAAGAATTATCATTTTAGTTCTGTCAAGATAACTGAGTTTAAAATAGATCACCATGTGAAGTATTAGTGGTTCACCCAAACATTGCATTTATTTGCAAATGGGTTAGCCCTTCTTTTTGCTGTGCCTGACCCCAAGCTATGAATAAATACTCTTCAGGTATTATTTAAACTTTTGTTATCACCCCATCCCCATATTTCATAATCATATGTAAATCAACATCCTAGGGTATAACTTGTGTGTTTGAAGTCAAGGCCACCTGCAACATTTCTTACACATATGTACACATATGTACCTCTGGTGGTAGTTTAGTTGCTAAGTCGTTTCTGACTCTTGTGACCCCATGGACTGTAGCCTGCCAGGCTCCTCTGTCCATGGGATTCTCCAGGCAAGAATACTGGAGCGGGTTGCCATTTCCTTCTCCAGAAGATCTTCTCAACCCAGGAATCGAACCCAGGTCTCCTGCATTGCAGGCAGATTCTTTACCAACTGAGCTATGAGGGAAACCCATATTATGTACCCTCTAATAATGGGGAAATTAAGATCAAGGTTATTCTGGTAATTTTGCCATTAGTAAAACCATGTATATCCTACATAGTTATCCCTACACGTTTTTTCCTGAATGCTTGTAATGTGTTGATAATCTAGAATTTTACAAGGGTTTGACATCAGGCTCATTGGTTTGCAATTTCCAGAAATTTACCCTTGTTTAATTTTTGTTTTTGATGTCTCCTGTCCTTTGTTCTTTGAAAGTGTTACTCATTGGTGTCCCACTCTTTGCGACCCCATGGACTATGTAGCCCACCAGGCTCCTCCATCCATGGAATTTTCCAGGCAAGAGTACTGGAGTGGGTTGCCCTTCCCTTCTCCAGGGGATCTTCCTAACCCAAGGATCGAACCCTCAGGTCTCCTGCATTACAGGTAGATTATTTACCGTCTGAGCCACCAGGGAAGCCAGTTTTCTCCAAATTTTCGAAGGTCACTGCTGCTGTGATATGACACTGGCCTATATTATTCTGAGTTGTAATGTAGATATGTCAATATTAGCTCACCTGCCATAACAGAATACCACAAATTGGGTGGCTTAAGCAACAGAAATGCATCGTCTCAGTCTGGAGGCTAAACATTCAGAGGAAGGTTCAACGGGGTCAGTTTCAACAAGGCCTCTCCTCCTGGCCTGTGATGCCTGCCTTCTTGCTGTGTCCTCATGTTTGGTGAGGCAGGGGGAGAGGGGAGGTTCTCTTCCTGGCCTTAAAAGGCCATCAGTCTGTCAGATTAGGGCTCTCCCATATTGTCTCCTCTCCCTTTCCCTCCTAAATGCACTTTAGTGGGGGAGGCAGGACTTCATCGTGTGAACGTTGGGGTACACAGTTAAGTCCCCAGCAGTGGACTCAGGATTCAGACTAATCTGTCCTGATTCTAGAGTCTTAGCCATTGTGGTGGGTGCCATCTTACCCACCGTCAGCCACAAACTGGGTTCATTCTTGCTTTTCTGTGAAACAAAAGTATAGCTTTGGTTTCTCTCTTCTTGGTGATGGAACATAAATATTCCACACATTTTTCAGAAACCCACAGGTGTGCGTTGTGCATTCTAGTTGGACATAATTGAGGCACACCTGTCATCCATAGTATGCTGCATTTGCCCCATTTTCCTAATTATAAACTCTTCATGTTGCTTCTGATTATCTCCCATGAACGTGCTATAGAGATCCTGACAGTGCTTGTACCCCATTCTCCATGATTCTGAGTACATATTGCTCTGTGTGTATATTTTCCCTGTGTTCTCTTTTTTAAATTGAAATGCAATTTACAGTAAAGTGCACAGACTCTTAAGTGTGTAGTCTTGAGTTTTGGCAGATGTGTATACCTCTGCAGCCTTCTTCCCAGTCTAGATTTAGACGATTCCATCACTCCAGCCGGTGCCTTCATGTCCCTTTTCAGTCAGGCCTGCCTGTCCCGAGGCAAGCGCTGTTCTGATTTCTCTCACTGTGGAGTAATTTTGGCTGTTGTGTCATTTTGTAAGAATGGAATCATACAATGTGTGCTCTTGCACCTTGACTGCTTTTGCAGTTTGTCCTTTTTGTTGTGTACATTGGTGGTGCATTCCTTACTATTGCGAAGTCGTGTTTCCCTGTATGTATATGCAACAGTTGTATCTATTTTCCTATAGGTGGACATTTACATTTCTTTTTTGACTCTTATGAGTAAATAAAAGATTGCTATGACATTTTCAGATGGATGTTCTAAATTTTCTCATGGGTAAAATAGTTGGAATGGAGTTGTGAGGTCACAGGGCAGGCCTCTGTATGTCCTTGATTAACTACTTAACAGATTGATAGATTGATGGGCATCTCTCCAGCCTTTTGCCGTTTCCCAGATTTCATACAATCCCTATTACTTTTTATTTCAAAGGCTATACATGAGTCATGAATAATAGTATTTTGTTTGGTGTTTCTTGCTATGTTGCATAGTTATTTTAATTTTTTGAACACTGTGTACATTAGCTTTTTTTTGCTTGATAGCAGTCTTGAAAGGAGTGGTGGGCGGGTGCTAGTTCCCCCTTTACTGATAAGAAGACCAGAGGCTCAGTTTTACTAGACTTGAATAGTTACGCCTTGTAAATGACAGAACTGAGATAATTTGCTTCTGGTCTTTTCCATTTTGTGTATAGTTTGTCACTCATCTGCCAAAAATAGGATTGTCCCTGCAAGGAGAAGCTTTTTGCCATGTTTAGTTCTGATTATACTGCTTAATATTGATGGCTTACTGGATTCCTTTTGATTTTGCCATGAGTCCAGTTTATGGATGTGTTGTGACATTTTCCTTGTGTTCTGGGAGACCAATCACTGAATAGTAAACTGTTAGTTTGCCTTGTTAACACCAACTTTCCCACAAGGTAGAATCACAGCAAAGACTTCTTTCTTCCCTCCCCACTCGCGTGCTCTCTGTCTCTCTCTAATGAACGAGGTCCTAGTAATTTTTCATTTTGTAAAATACAACATGTGTAGTACCTTGGGAAATAGTATGTTTTAAATTTTTTTGTATTTAACAGCAAAGTGATAAATCTAATTTTTAAAGCTTTGAAATTATAAATTAATTGTATCTCATCATCTAGAAAAGCAAGAGTAGTGATGAATGCTTTTGAAGAATATTCGTCAGTATTTCTTCTCATACATTTTGATGGAGATTGATGGCTATGCCTCAGTTGGAGGATGAACAAAGGGAATATTTTATCTTGCTGTATCTTGCATGGCTCTGAGTACTGCCTTTGGTTCAAGGTCTTTTGTTTTCTGGCTTGTTTATAGCAGGTTCTACCAAACTTTTTATTTCCTCAAGAAATTGGTTTTCCATCTTGCATGTACAATTTCTAAAGCTGTTAAGTCATTTGTCTTATGTAACGTATCTTCGTGTGTTTCAGGAAGCAGTTCAGGTGCTGTTGAAGCATTCTGCAGATGTTAACGCTCGAGACAAAAACTGGCAAACCCCTTTGCACACAGCGGCCGCTAACAAAGCCGTTAAGTGTGCGGAGGCCTTGGTGCCTCTTCTGAGCAATGTGAACGTGTCTGACCGGGCAGGGAGGACTGCGCTGCACCATGCAGCTCTCAGCGGCCATGGGGAGGTAGGCGCTGCCCTTCCCTCAGTGACGCTCTGCGCCCCCACCCCCGTTACTAATGAACTCACCTGTCCTGCTTCTTTTTATTTATGTTTGCCTTCTTCAAACCCTCAGACTTCTTTTCATCATAATTCATGATGTAACTTTCTCACATTTAGAAATTTATCAGATACAGCCCCAACCAACACTACTAACTGTAAAACAATGTGAAAAGTTTATTCTGTCATTGAAGGAAAAAATATCTAGAAAGTCAGAGCAGTTTCATTGTTCTTCCAGAAAGATGGTAGCAGAGGAAGGTAAGAGTGTAGAAAACATTTTCTTAGTTTATTTTGAACATTTAGTCAAGATTTCATTGATGACAGGCCATCAAAAGAAAACAGTTAAAAAAAAATAGTAGTTATCTTATACAACGAGCATTGGCTAATAATGTTAGGTGTGTTATAGCAAAGAGTGGGGCTTATGTATGTACATGGAAGACATAGGAAAGAATGAGACTCAGTCAGAAGAACCTTTGAGGCCAGCTTGTCCAGTTCATTTTTTTTGCAGACACAGAAACTCAAACGGGTAAATATAAATGGTCCTACTGTACGGCAGAGGGAACTACATTTAATATCCTATAATAACCTATAATGCAGAAGAATTTGAAAAATATATATGTGTGTATGTAAGTGAATCACTTTGCTGTCTACCTGAAGCATTGTAAATCAACTATACTTTGATTTAAAAAAGAAGAAATAAAGTGACGTTCCCAGGATTCGGGGGCTGAGCGCTCCCTGCTGCAGTGTTACTTTCACTCTTCTTCCCGGTTTTTGCAGCATAAAGAGTTCTTGCCTCCACTGCAGTTCCCGTCACTAGATGAGTCCCTTTTTGACATCTGCAGTGCTCTTTCCACAGGGAAATGACTGTAAATGTGTTTAGACATAATGGAAATAACTACTCTTGGTACGTTTTGAGCTAAGTAGACTGCAGTGGCCTTCAGGTCTAATCATATTATGGACACTTCATTTGTGTTTGAATTAAATTTAAGACATTTCTGCAATCAGAAAGTACTTTGAATTTTAATAATACTTTGAGCTATAAAAAAAGGAATAAAACATGTTGTTAAATACTCTCCCTTTATACTTCCCAGATTTGTGCTTAGTTGTTCATAAAACACCAGGACACAAAGTGGCATCTTTAAAAGATATTGATGCATGACTTCAATAACAACCACAATAAAACCTTTTGTTGTATTTTGTCCTGTTGTTTATTAAATTATGTTAAAGCATTCAGTATACAATCTAGTGTTTCTGCAAGTGCAGAAATTCAGTGCCAGAGAGATTTGAGATGAGTCTTGATGATGGATATTCAGGAACACTTCTCAATTTTGATGAAACTATGTTTGTTTTTATTCCAGATGGTCAAATTACTCTTGTCTAGAGGTGCCAATATTAACGCTTTTGACAAGAAAGATAGACGTGCTATCCACTGGGCAGCATATATGGGTACGTCTCTTTTTTATTTATTTTTTGATATTAAGTGTTAAGTAAAAGTTGGACGTTGTCGTTCTTGCATTTGTACAGAATGTCTTTTAGGGTAGTGAGAAGTTATGTCTCAGTTTGCTGCCCAAATGAAACCAGCTTTGCAGTAGGGGAGGCTAGCAAGGACAGGAGTACCTTGGGTCCAGTTCTCTTGCTGCTGCTGCTGCTGCTGCTGCATCACATCAGTCATGTCCGACTCTGTGCAACCCCATAGACGGCAGCCCACCAGGCTCCCCCGTCCCTGGGATTCTCCAGGCAAGAACACTGGAATGGATTGCCATTTCCTTCTCCAATGTATGAAAGTGAAAGTGAAGTCACTCAGTCGTGTCCAACTCTTAGTGACCCCATGGATGGCAGCCCACCAGGCTCCTCCGTCCATGGGATTTTCCAGGCAAAAAGAGGACTGGAGTGAGTTGCCAGTGTCTTCTCCCCATTTCCCTTGGAAGCTGTTTAAAATTAATTCTGTTTACCTTTAAAGGGAGAGACATCCTAGACAGAAGCCTGGGGTACAGTTTAGACTGGTGTTTACTAAAAGCTCATTCTTATCCTGAACACATCTTTGTTTGTATGGGGATATTAAGGTAGAAGTTGTGAAGATATATTAGAAAGCCTGTTACCGGACTTCCCTGGAGGTGCAGTGCGTAAGAACCTGCCTGCCTGCCTGCCAGTGCAGGGGCCGTAGCTTCCAGCGCCAGTCCAGGAAGAGCCCACATGCTGCAGGGCAACCAAGGCCGTGCAGCACAGCTCCCGAGCCCGTGCGCTGTAACTCCCGGAGCCCGTGCTCAACAGCAGGAGAAGCTGCCACAATGGGAAGCCTGTGCAGCGCAGCTCAAGAGTCGCCCCTGCTCACCACAGCTAGAAAAGAGCCTGAGCAAGCAATGAAGACCTAGTGCAGCCAAAAATAAACAAATAATTTTTTTTGAAAACCTGTTGGGCCAAGCACTGGATTAAATAGGCATATCATGTTTGATTTCTACCACAGTAATTTCACAGAAAGAAACTGAGGTGTAGATACCAACTTTTCTGCTTTTAACATTCTTGAGGGGATTCCCTGGTGGTCCAGTGGTTAGGACTGTGTTTTCACTGCCAAGAGCATATTTTCAGTCCCAGGTCGGGGAGCTAAGATCCCACGAACTGTGCCGCACAACGAGAAAGGGGCTGGAATTCTTAAAAAGTCTTAGGATCTCCAAAATCTGCTGTCTGAAACAGAGTCCGTGGGGAAATGGTCCTGGGGCAGACCACTTATGACCTGTGTCGCTCTGTGAGCAGAGCACTGCCAAAGCATTAATGGGTTCTTGAGGTGACTTGGACAGCCAGGGAGGAGAAGCGCCAACCTTCCTCAGGATACTTACAAAAGAACGGAAAAGATGCTGGCTTGTGCGTGCTGAAACCATGCAGGTTGAAGTGAATCTTAACCTGCCCCTAACTTTGCAAGTCCTGCAGGGCTCAGTTGTGCCTCAGGAAGGAAGCCGTGGACGGAGGCATCTTCAAGTAGAGAGGAACTCCTCTCTTTGCAGCCATGGAGCTCAGGACATTTTCTCTTCCTCCCAGAAGTCCATTCTGCTTCTACTATGCTGATTCTTCTTGCTTAGGAAAGGTCACACGGACTGATGGAGCTGTTGTGTCATGCTGGTCTCTTCCCTCTCATACTGGAGTACCTCTCATGCTGACCACAAAGGGCAGTCTAGCCCCTCTTCACACAGGCATGGCCTATTCCCATTACTGCCTGCATTCGCTTTTGTCTTTTTCTAGCTCTCTCTTAAAACTAGAAGATTGATGGAAGATTATTGATTTAAAATTACTGTATAAAATTCTAAAATAGAAAAATGTAAGAAACCAAATGAACTCAAAGCAATTTGTCAATAACGCCAAGTTCAGGAAGATCCTTTGCCTATCATGAAAGTAACTCTGGAGCGGTTGGTGTTTCTCTCACACCAGAGGCTTGTGCCTCTAGTTACGTCATGGGCAGTTTTCTTCTGTTAATGGAAGGTAAGACATCCAGAAGCAAGTCTCCTGTGGTGTCCTCCTGCTGTCTCCTCACAGCCTGTAGATTTTCTGTATTAAAGTCTTGGGAATTTTTCTGAATACTCTAGAGTAGCTTATTCTTAAAGACAGTTTAGGAACAACGAGTCTGATTTTAAACTATGTAACTTATAGTAAAAGTTTCACACATTAAGCAGAGAGCGTTAGGCTTTTTATCTTCAAAGAGTTAGGCTTGGCTAAACAGCAGTTTTCATAAAATTAAAGGCCACAGAATTTTGTGGGTTGCCTCTAATTGGGTGTGTGTGTATCTCAGGGTCCTTGGATGGCTTTGTTTTCCTTGATCTGCTAAATGTCATTTTTTAGGCTGATTGTGATTGTAGAAAATACTCTGTATCTTTTGTGCCTCACAGTCCATTTAATTTTTGAGCATAAACATTCAGAGGTTAATATTTTTTTTGCCTTGTCTCTTCCTTTCTTTAAGCTTGGAGAAAGAAGAGTATTTACACCCAATTTCAAAAACTTCAGTTGTTTTAGGTGTTCAGAATTAAAAGGAGCTAAATATACGGAAGTAGGGAGCTGTTTATTACCTGGTCTATTAGACAGGCCTGAAGTCCAGATCACTGTCACCTCTAGAGACTCTGTCAGGATTAGCCCAGGAAACACTGGACTCACATGTGTTCTTGTAATTTATTCCTCCCAGGCTTCCTTCTTTGCCTGCTGTCTCCTGGCTGAGACTACTTTTCTCTTTAGGCTCTACCTCTTCCCCTTGAGCTACGACTAAATTCTCAACTCCATCCTCACCTCAAATGAATTGATTATTTTCCCCTCCCTCCCCTGTATTTGTTCCTACTGTGAACCTTCATTAAGATCCCATTTACTCACTCATCTTTTCCGTTGCACAGTGCTTTTAACAAAATCCAGTCACCTTACTGTGATGACTCTGAGATAGAGGGCACTAAGTAAAGGTTAATTACCTTAGTGAGCAATTCATTACATTATTTCTTTTAAAAGCAGTTCATAATTTGAGTTGATATGAAATGGTGTTTGGTTTTGGTTTTTTTTTTTTTTTCTGCTCCTTTTCTTTCCATAAAAATGTGCAGACCTGCTGTACAGCACAGGGGACTGTACTCAGCACTCTGCAGTGACCTGTATGGGGAAAGGATCTGAAAAATAAAAAGGAGTGGATATATGTATATGTGTAACTAATTCACTTTGCTGTGTAGTAGAAACTAACACATTTTAAACCAACTATACTCCTGTAAAAATTGAAAAAAACAAACAAACATAGCTCGTTTTATTTATACATTCATGAACAAAAGAAAAATACAGAGAATTTTCCAAATTCCTGAAGGATAATGATTATACTTACCAAGCTTACATTGCTTGGATATAATTGTTTTTAAAGAACGTTGTTACTGATTACAGAACTAAGTATGCCATGCTATCTACTGAATGCTATCTTCTGAAAATACACTCAGATAAATTGAATGAAACCTAGTCCCCTTGGGTACCATCATTTTATATATTGATAAGGAGAAAACATACATATTCTGGCTAGGGTCTGCCTAGCTGGAACAATATATTTATTTCACTCTAGAACTCTCTTGCCTTTTTTCTTTCAAATAAGTCACACCAAACTGACTATGGAAAGACCTCTTCTTCCTGTTTTCAGTGGTCCATTAAAGGAATTTATGCATATTTCAGAAATGTACTTAAATAAATATTTGTCAATTTTAAGATAGTAAATTTGCTTACGTGTGGCCCCTTTTAAAAATAGGTTTTTTATCAACATCAGGAAAAGTTCACACTTCCTGGAATCTACACAGTTAATATGACCTGCGTCATTTACTTAGAGTGATATATTTTGAACAGTTTTTCCAGTATGTTTGTGTTATGGGCCTTCTAGTCTTAAAAATCAGAAGAATTTGTTTCTTTTTGGCCTATTAGTGAATAATATGCATTTGCCTGGTTTAAATAAGCTCCATTTATGTGTGACCCTCCCGGGTATTATAGGTCCTGATTTTTAATACATTACCACAAACCCAAGTAGTTGTTTTTTCTAGAGCCATAGGTCAGAGAAGTAACATGTCTGTCTTGAGAGAGCTTTTGTACCAGCTACTGCTCTTATATGATAGTCACATTTACTTTGACATCTAATGATTTAATAGATTTTCTTTTGATTTTTCCTTTCCTAAAAATATAGTAGATATTTTTCATATAAAGATGGGAGAAAATGTCTGAAAGTATCCACTTAAATTGATAATTTATATATATAAACAACCAAATATACTTGATTCTTTATACATCTTATAGTATCCTTTTTTCAGGAGAGTGGGGTCCTATGTTTGAAAATCTCATATTTATAGTTATTAACTTTATATACTCCTTTCCTATGAAGGCATATTAAAAATGACATCATGAACAACTTGTTTATTGCAACAAATGTTTATTGGGTGTCTGTTTTGTTTGAAGTATACCATGAAGGAGACCATAAGAGCCTATGACATTTTCCTTTAAAGATCCATATTTGGGAACCTAATACATAAAAGTAATTAAAATGTTAGTTAAATAATGATTCAAGTATAAGAAACATCACAAGGTATTATATGCTTATTAGATAGTATTTGCAGGTAGAGGGTGCTTTGGGCCATGTAATTCTGGGGAACTGGAAGCCTTCTAGGGCAGATAGGAACTGACATGGCCTTCTTCATGGATTAATAGCAATGATTAGAAAGAAACATCCAGGCAGAACATCCTGTGCAGTGAAGAAACTGGCTTCATGAACAAAGACACAGTGGTGGCAGAGCTTTGGGGAGGAGGAGGAAGCACTGTAACCTCATCTGGTGAGATGTGAGGGGACAGGAAAGGAGGCCAGTGGCTCTCTCACCTTTCAGATGCAGGTCCCCCTTCCTGGCCTCCTTGCATGGTTGGGGGCAGCCTGAGACTAGTTCTGACTAACAGAAGCAGCATGGCCTCTGGACCAGAGCATTTGATCAGTGGTGTGAAGCTTAGTCCCCTTTCTTGGCACAGTGACCAGCTGCCTTCAGGATTGTGTCAGCTCCATGTGTCTGGATCCTTGAGGGACTGAGTAGAGCCCTCTTGACAAGCTATCATAATGCTAATGAGAAAACACTGATTGTTTAGACCACTGAGATTTGGGAGTCAGCATGGGTGAGCAACAAACTAAGGTTGTTAAGGACAGCTGGTGGAAATAGTGAGAGAGTTTTTAGGTTAATGTTCCAAAGACGACATTTTTAAGAAATATGCCCAATTCACTCCCAGATTTCTGAATAGAAGAAGATTCCGCTAAAGCTTGCAAACATAAACTAATGTCTTATATTAGAAATAAGCTAGTTTAGTAACTTGAGAGTATTAAAAACAACCTCGGAAACATGATCTAGGGGAAAGGAGGATTGCAGGGTCATCATTGGATAAGATAATTAAATGTATTATTTTCAGCTGTTTGTTGCGCCTGTCAACATTTATCAAAATTATCCTGAATTCTTACTTTTTCCTTGTGTCCACTCTCTGGTTATAGCGTGATTAATTGGTGACTGTCGAGCATTGTCTAGTTAATTTGTACTTTTACCTGTCTTTAAAGATATTCAAGATCGTATTGTATTTCATATTTTCCATACGCTCTCTGCTTGTTTTTTTTCCTTCATAAACACATTTTCAGGTCACATTGAAGTAGTGAAATTACTTGTGGCACACGGAGCTGAGGTGACATGCAAGGACAAGAAGTCTTACACGCCTCTCCACGCAGCAGCCTCCAGTGGGATGATCAGCGTAGTCAAGTACCTTCTCGATCTTGGAGTTGATGTAGGTGTACAGACTAAGCAGGATGAAGAATGGAGCGTTTTGTGTGTTTGTGATTTCATTGTCTGTGATTTCATTGTCAGTGGAGGTTTTTTCAAATTTAAAAGATGTTTTCTTACAGTAACGTTTTTGTCTTTTAATAGTGTTATGTTTATACTCCTTTACATAATATACAGTCTGCTGATTCTGACCAAGACATGAAGTTAGTCAAATGTGTTAAGAGGTAGAATATTTTCCAAAGATGAATGGTTGATTGACAGAGGTTTTCCTTTTCCATCACATTCTAGCCCCCTGTAGCTTCATTTCAACTGTGGAAACCAGCAGATCAGACATACTTGAATTATTTTCCTAAGTGGCTTGGTTATTGTTAGTAGTATTTGCCCAGTTTGTCTAATATTTCCTTTAAATGACTGTAGCTGTTCATAATACAGTGTATTGACCAGAAGTAGGCAGGGAAACTAGAGGCTTCTGGCCTCTAGTTAGCTGCAAGTATTCCTTACTATATGAGTCTGTTTGGTTAGGGAAGGGTTGCCTGCTTCATCTGAATATCTTTGATAATAGAACCGGGACAGCTAAGAATACCTGGCGCTCCCATAGTCCATCCTCTACACACATGTATGTTACCCCCCACCCTGCCCTGGTGGCTCAGCTGATAGAGAACCTGCCTGCAGTGCAGGAGACCTGGGTTCAGTCCCTGTGTTGGGAAGATCCCCTGGAGAAGGGAATGGTTACCCACTCCAGTATTCTGGCCTGAAGAATTCCGTGGACTGTATAGTCCATGGGGTTGCAAAGAGTTGGACGTGACTGAGCAACTTTCACTTAGTAGCTCTACTCTTATTTTAGGTACAGGTCTGACAAGCTTGTCTGGTTCTTTAAAACAGACTATTTGTTATTGTTTAGTTGCTAAATCGTGTCCGACTCTTTCACGACCCCATAGAGTGTAGACCACCAGGGTCCTCTGTCTATGGGATTTCCCAGGAATACTGAAGTGGGTTGCCATTTCCTTCTCCAGGAAGTGAGGGTCCCAATCCAGGGATTGAACCCGTGTCTCCTGCATTGGCAGGCAGATTCTTTACCACTAAGCCGTTGATTTAAAACAACCAGGAGAGAGGGAGGTAGTTTAGATCAGCTGCAAAGACAGAAAGATAGTTGGTGACCTGGTTGAACTCTTTATTAATTTAAGGACTATATGAAGCACTTAATTTTTGAAAGATAGGGATCAGAAAGCCAAACACAGTTAGGCAGAGTGCAAACAGATGAAAGGTTTTTTTTTCAACTCAGCACTTCCTATAGCTCAGTTTTAGCACCGAGATTATAATGCCCAAGAGACCCTTGATCTAGATAAATGAGACAGCCTACTTCTGGTCACTGTTTCAAGTCCATTCTGGGACAATTTTTAAAGCATATTTTATTGGCAGCAAAATAAACTCTGGTGAGAGTGTTCTTCAAAAAAAGTGGTCAGACTTTGAGCCACTTGGTGACCCATGGCCTCTGATTGCATGACTCAGCTTCTAAGAGCTGCCGTAACAAACAGCCATGAAGTGGGTGACTAAAGGCAGCACACGTGATCTCTCAGAGTTCTGGGAGCTCCAAGGGAGAATCTGTTTTAGGTTGCCAGCTTTGGGTGTTGAAATCTAGATGATTTGACTAAAGTTATGTGTGGCTTTTTCAGTTCCTCTTATTTCTGTTACTGGAGATCTGAGAAAGGAAAATGTTTAAGTTGTGATAGATTGGGCCCAACCACAAGGATAGAGGGCACAGAACTCCCTTCAGCTTTGATAATTCACTAGAAGGACTCCAGAAACTCACTGAGGACTATTATACTCACAGTTATGCTTTATTACACAGAAAAAATACAAACTAAGATCAGCCAAAGGAAGAGACACACAAGTATTCATTCTAAATGCAAAGCTCCCGTTGGCCTCTCCCTGCAGAGTTGGGACTCTAATCTCCCAGCGTCAGAGTGTGACATACGCATGCAGTATTGCCAACCAGAAAAGCCACCCGAGCTTTGTTATCAGAGTTTTGTTGAGATTCCACTAGATGGGCATGATTGATCAGAATTGCTCATGTGATTGATTTCAGTCCACTGAGACCAAGTGATCCAAAGCCCTTCCCCCAAATCCCATGGCTGTTTATGTGGCCCTGCCCCTGAAGACTATCCGCTCTGCTAACCCTCCTCTCAGCTGCAGGGTACCCAGCTCCCACCCTAGACAAGCACATGTCTATCAGGTGTGCCGTGGGTTACCTCCCAGAGGACAGGGACAAAGGTAAAATTCTTCATTACAGGAAAGCTGTGTAAACTTGAAAATGTTAATCCAATATATTTTTTAAGGAATAGAAAGATAAACTTGAGTTATATCAATTATTTCTCAGTACTGATCACATTGTTTAGAGCATACTCATTTTGGTAACATATCAGTGTATCAGTATGTAGGCTGGAATATATCTAGAGCCTAAGTTTGTTGCAAAAATGAGTTAAATAAATAGGAAAGGATGTCACTCATTTCTTAAAAATCTTGCAGTCTACTAAAAACCAACTTTCATCTTTGGTCACTGTAAATGAACCAGGAGAAAATATGTGTGTTTTTCAGTATATGTCAATTTTCAGTTTGTGTCCATTTTTCATGATTCTTAGAGTTAATGCTTTAATTGTCTCTACCTAGAATGCTTTTTAAAATATTTGTTTTCATTTTCCTAAAATATCTCATGTAATCATTCAGTTTTGTCTTGAAATAGACATTTGTCTATATGAATTATATTCCCTGATGGTACAAAATCCATTTGACACCAAAATGCTGCAGTTATGTTCGTTTTTTTAAAATAAGTTTAAAATTATAAGCCTTATCTGTATTATTTATCCCTGTTTCTCACTTTAATAATTTGATTTCAACCACAACGTTGTTAAGGTAGCTTACAACACTAATAATTAGGAAGACTGCATTAACATTGACGTTTTTGTCTTCCAATAGATGAATGAGCCAAACGCCTATGGAAATACACCTCTTCACGTAGCCTGCTACAATGGACAGGATGTTGTCGTGAATGAACTGATAGACTCTGGTGCTAATGTAAATCAGAAGAATGAGAAAGGGTTTACTCCTTTGCACTTTGCTGCTGCATCTACACATGGAGCATTGTGTTTAGAGCTTCTAGTAGGCAATGGGGCCGACGTCAATATGAAGGTAGGAAGTCAGATCAAAATCCCTACCTAGTGTTTCGGGTTGTGCTATGTTAATACTGTTGGTAGCACATACCATTCAGCAATAAAAAGGAATGAGTTACTGGTACATACACAGATAAGTCTTAAAAGTACTATGCTGAGTAAAAGTGTTACATAAGAATTTGTTCACTGTTCCCACTTATATAAAGTTTTAGAACAGACAAATAGTAATGAGGTGCCAGACTATCTATAGTTGGGGGTAGAAAACAGGACAGTTATTGTCTCTGGGAGCAGGGATTGATAAAAAGGCATGGGGGAACTTTCTGGTATGGTGGTAATGTCCTGTATTTTGAGAGCTTTGGGTTATATGAATAAGAATTAGTCAAAACTCATCAAGTGGTACATTTAAGATTTCAAAGGCCTCATTGCATGTAAATGTTCCCTTAGAAGGTTACAAACCAAGCTAATATTCAACCTTAGTTAATGATACACATACCAAAGTATTTTAGAGGCAATAAGTAGATTATCTGTAGCTAATTTTGAAAAATATCATTTAGGGACTTCCCTGGCAGTCCAGTGGTTAACATTCTGAGCTTCCACTACTGGGCAGGCATGGGTTTCATCCCTTGTTCTGCATACCACACAGCTTGGTCAAAAAAAAAAAAAAATCACTTAATAGAATGGGTGGGTGGAGAGAGAGACTGATGTATGATAATGTTCATATAGTAAAATGTTAGCAGTAGACTCTAGGTGGTACACATATGGGTGTTCACAGTAATATTCTTTCAACTTTCCTGTTTTGAAATTTTTCACAATATTAGAAAAATTAAAAGATGAATATCAGTGGTTTACATACAAGGAATAGTTGATTTTTGGTCAGTTGCTTTCAAGAGTGAGCATTTAAGTTTTAGAAATACATAAAAGTTCTGGAGCTAAAATAAATGTACTTTTACTGCATAAGTCTTTGGAAATGCACATGTAACCACAATTTTGAACACAACTACTTTACAATGTGTACTTGTCATTTATATTTTCCAAGTTGCTTTCACTGATTGTGTCTGTATTAATTTATTAATTCATTCTTTGGGCACTTGCCAAACCGTGGCTTGTGGAATGAAAAAAAGAAACCATTAAAAAAAAAACAGAACCATTTAGGATTTGTAAAAATATTTAAGCTTCGAATGTTTTCAGAGCTTAATTACATAACATTTCAGCTCCTTTTGTAGGTGTGATAAGCTGGTGTCTTTCAGAGGATAGGGAAGGGAGTCGGTTTTCTCATCTCTAACTTGAAAACATCCTTTAACAATGCCACTGACCCACTCTGACAGCTGTAGCAGCAGCAAGCCCATCTATATTTAGGTCATTGCTCTAAATTGCCCTCTGCCAGCTAAAGGACAGAATTTATACATATCAAACCATGGAAGGAAAGGGCATAATATTAAAAAAAAAAAAAAGCCCTCTCTGGTACAAGTGTTTCTTTTAAGAAAATACATTTAAAGCTTTCGGTTCTCAGTCAGATCACCTACTGAAGTTTTATTGTTAATAATTTAAATAACGTCTAAAAATTTCCTAATAATAAATTTGAACTTATTTTGAATTTATTTGAATTTATTTTGATTTGAAGAATTCCTGCTGTTTGGATAATCAGTGCTCAGAAAAAAAAAATTCTTAACAGGAGTGGAGAGGTTTGTTACTTGTTTCCTCAAAAGCCTAGTAATATTTTTTAGTAAAGAGTGTTTCAAAATAAAAAAAATTGAAATTATCTTAACATTTTTCAAATGAAAAGATCTCATCAGATATTTTTAGTCTAGATAGATCTGTTTATGATAAAGTGGCTATAGTTAAAATTATCTTTGTTAAATATTAAGTGTCTTGGAGTAAGAGAGACTTACCTGTATCATTAACTGTTATGCATTTTTTAGTGTATCGATGGCTCAGTAAAAATTAAGCTGTTTATTTTATACAGTGCTGTTTAGACAGACAGTTACTATAGTTTGAAAATAATTTAATTACTTGGTTCATGTGTCATTGCCTACGTAGCTGACCAGTACCTGTAGTTATTTTTAAGTCTGTGTTTTCTTGTGGAATGTAGAGATGAGAATCATTTCTACAAGAGGGTTACTTGCTCATATCAGTGGTCCTATTTGACATTACTTCCTTAATGATTTAGAAAATTCAGTGGTGGATTTTACACATGACAAGGGAATATTTTAGCAAAGTCGTTAAGATGTGGTGGTGAAGTAGATTTGAAGACAACAGGCCATGACATTGATTTAAAACTGGATTCCATAAAAGTTGCTTTGATCTTGACTAAGGATGTGTGACTTCCTGCTGATGTGCAGCTGTCCAGTTACCCTAGCGCCAAGCTCATTGAAACACACTCTCCAGGTTGTTGACGATTTCTGGGTACCGTCCAACCCTGACATTATGTAAAAACTGTTGATAGTAGTGAGTTTTCAAGTAATGTGTTTTCATTGAAGAATATATCTTCATTCCTGACACCAACGTTACCTATATTTGACAAATGGTTATTTGAATAAGGCGCTATGGCTCTAAAATTTGGCTTATAAGAAAGAAAATCATACTTGCTGACCCTCAAGTCCTCCTTATCAAGTCATCTTTCTCCTTCATCTTTTCCTCCCATTTCATTCTCTATTTTGATGTTTCTGACCTGATCAAATTGTGGATGACTTACATTTGGAATGTAAATTTAGGTTCATAAATATTCAGTTTGTAAGTTTTTAAATTGATTGTCCTACAAAATACTATTTAGATGTAAAGTGAATGTTCTTTTAAAAAGAGCAATATAGGTCTGGTTTTTCATAACCTTGCTTATCATGAACCCCGCTACATTGACGATGTCACTTGCTGCCTTTTTTTCCTCCATTCTTCAAGTGTTTATTCTATAATCAGTTACTATAGAGGATAGAAACTCTGGATAGTATGTATGTTGAAAGCAAAAAAAAAAAAATACAATTTCATGCAATATATCCAGTTGTCAAGCCAGATAGCTATTATACCTTTTCCCACCCCCATCCTATATGTAAATTTTGGTCAGAGTACCCCAAATACTTCTTTCCTTTGTGATAATCACATGTATGTTTTGATTAACAAAATAATTTAGGAAAGAAAGGACTTTACCTAACTCACAGTAAAAGATATCACTAATTCATATTTGGAATTCCTCTGAAATTTCAGAATTCCTACATTGAATACACATGCACAACCAGTCTAGTTTATTATCTTAAGTAATTTGAGAAAAAGCTAACAATATTGATTACAAATAATTATAAACTAAGTAATGTATAAAGTTTTTAAAGTGAATTATAGTGGCTGAAGTTAATTCTGACATTCACTTTTCCTTGGTCAGGGAGGGATTCAGCATTTCTTTTAGGACAAAAGAATTATAGCAATGTGAAATTTTTGAACCTTGCAGCAAATCCTGGCTGTACCACTTCCAATGACGTGACCTTGGTCAAATCATTAGTATCCTTGTTCTTCAGTTCCCCCATCTGTGAAATAGGAGTGATATTAAGATTATAACACACCTACCACTCGGGACCTTCTATAAACTGTAGGCACTATATATTTGTGCTTTATGGTATACATACTAAAACATTAGTTCATAATTTCAGATAACTGTTTTACACTGCCATAGGCACCTATTAAACCTAATGCTTGAGTAATAGTTACACAAAATAAGGTTGCAAGAGGATATTCAAAATAAAATGAACAATTATGTGTTATGAATATAACCAGAATTTTAAATCTTTTTTGTGTCTATTTCAGAGCAAAGATGGAAAAACTCCACTGCACATGACTGCCCTCCATGGTAGATTCTCCAGATCACAAACCATTATCCAGAGTGGTAAAAAGTATTTCTGTTTGTTTTTTTTCTAAAGTAAAACCATTCATCCACATAATGAATGGTATTGAGGAATTGTTATAGCAGTATACATAATTTTGACATTTGATATCATATCTCATGAAAATCAGATAATGAAGAATTTTAAATGCCACTTACATGTATCTTTTATAGTTGTTTTTCATTTATTTCTGTATTGTTTCGCTTAGATTATTTATATAATATCACTAGCAGTTAGTACTGGCTTTAAAAAAACATGCTAAATAGAAAAATAACTCTGCCTTTCCACTGCAGTTTATTATATATTGACAAAACTCAGTTGCATTTCTCTTTCCCTTTTTGAATATTTTGAACTGTTTTTAGCATTTTCATTTCTTTTCTTTTCGTTTGTATTTGAATTAGTACTAGGCAAGCTAAACTTTTAAATAAAAAGGACTTTTGGGTACATTACTTTAAGGCAGTGTTTCACAAGCCATGTTCCAAGGGACTATTTATAAGTAGACTTAAGACAATAGCTGTTCTCATTTGGCAAGGAAAGGGTAGGAGTAAACTCATGATCAAATAATTGATGAGGCGTTGCAGACTGTCTTCTGATTTTTAAATCTATTAAAATCTTATGCTCAGTTCACGAAATTGCTCTAAGTATAAAATCTGTAATCCCAGTGCCTGACCCAGTAACTTTGCTGTGGATGAAATCTATGGATTTTATTCCTCCTTTGTTGCAGGAGCTGTAATCGACTGTGAAGATAAGAATGGCAACACTCCTTTGCACATAGCAGCGAGGTATGGCCACGAGCTGCTCATCAACACCCTCATCACGAGCGGGGCCGACACCGCCAAGTAAGTGCCTGCCAGGCAGGGGAGCGCGGGTTTGTCCTGAACGTAGGACTGTTGCTTGAGCTTTTTCCTCTTGGTGTTGATGATGTAATAGAATGTTTAATACGACTTCATTGGGTCTTTTTATGTTTTTTATCCCAGTTCTTTCTAGATTATGACTAATATGTTAAAGTTTCCATGTAAAATTTTGTTTGAAAGATGGATTCTCTTGCATGCTCTGCAGAAATACACACCCTACTTAAATTGATGCTTATCATTCCTATGTGTAGTTTTACATTTTTATTATACTTTTATATGTTCATAAATGTTTTAAATATTCTTTTAAGCTTTCTAAAAATGGTATGCTACTGTATGCTTCATGAAACTTTTTTTACATGTGGTTGTTGATTTAGCCATGTAAATATAAATTAGGGCTTTTTTTCCTTTCTTAATCTCTGTAAGTAACTCTAGTTCATTCGTTTTATAAAATTTAATTCTTGTGTAAAGATTTCACAGTTTATTCATTCTCCTCATTTACAAACACAACCTACTTCTGATTTTTTACTGCTAGGAAAAATTACTGCAGTGAACAGTCTTAAGCAAAACATTTTGCCTTGTGGTAATGATTCTTGATGGCAAAGCAGGTGGGATGATTTTTGCTCCTGAGACAAATGTCTATAGAGTCATTTTTGGTTGTCCTAATTAGGGCAGAGTGCCACTGCCACCCAGTGTAGCTCGAGCCCAGGGACATTGGTGATGTCCTGCCCTTTCCCCAGCACACACGCACACTGTCCTGCCCTCTGCCCACCACAGACGCACACTGTCCTGCCCTCTGCCCACCACACACGCACACTGTCCTGCCCTCTGCCCACCACACACGCACACTGTCCTGCCCTCTGCCCACCACACACGCACACTGTCCTGCCCTCTCCCCACCACACACGCACAGACCCACACAAGGTCCACAGTGACAGTAAGTAGTCTGAGCTCGAAAAACCCTACTCCAAGAGGAAAGTTGCTGGAGAAGTTAAGTAGTTTCTTTTTACTTTATTTAAGTGACTGTATTTTTCTCACATTGTGATGAAGATACTGTCCTCTTTGCTTTAGACGTGGCATACATGGAATGTTCCCCCTCCATTTGGCAGCCTTAAGTGGTTTTTCAGATTGCTGTAGGAAACTTCTTTCTTCTGGTGAGTGGAACCTTCACAGACAAATTATCCTCTTTTATGGTTCCCCCAAACTCCCTTCCATCCTGCTTTTGCAAAATTATATACAAATACATCCAAGTATGGATCATTTATTAACCCCTCTTAGAAGATATTGGGCCCTATAAGATTTGATTTTCTCTTCAACTCTGGGAAAGGTTTTATTTTTCTAGTGATTTCTTCCTCTCTCTTAGTTGGGGAATGGCATGTGGAATATTTCTGAAGTAGTCCTTTTATGTCTGGAAGCAAAATATCTTCATTTGCATGGTTCCTTTTTAAGAACCAGTGACCAGTTTACAGTATCTTCTAGGTCTGAAATGTATACCATATTTAATTACTGTTTTAAAATACCACAGTCATAGTTTGATACAAAACAGGATCAGTAGCTTTCTGTTAATATAAATATTACTATAAAGATATTTATTAAAATGTGTAGAAGTACTAAATATATAAGATTTTACTTTAAATGGTATTCTATTAGCATGTTACAAAAGTTGAACAGATTTTATATATTATTAATACTTATGATTGCTGAAAGAATTATGGGAAAGTTTCTGGGAAAAATTAGCATATTGTGAGACAGACCCTTCTGAGTTTTTCTTAATGGTACCTTTTTTTCCCCTTTGGCTTTGCCCGGTCTTCGTTGCTGCGAGGGCTCCTTCCTAGTTGGGGAGGGTAGGGGCTGCCCCATAGCTGTGGTGACAAGCTTCGCGTTGCTCTGGCCTCTCTTGGTGCAGAGCACTGGCTCTAGGCGTGCCGGCTCCAGTCGCGGCTCCAGTCGTGGCTCCCAGGCTCCACAGGGCAGGCTCCCGTAGCTGTAGTGTGTGGGCTCAGTTGCCCTGCAGCGTGTGGGATCCTCCTGGATCAGGGGTTGATCCTGCATCTTCTGCATCTGCAGGTACATTCTTTACCACTGAGCCACCAGGGAAGCCCTTGGTGATATCTTTTAAGTGATGTAACTGTGTTTTGAGTGTTTTAAGTGTATGCATACCACAAGTAATCACATACCCATTTATCTATGAAAGAGAATTATAAAACTCCCTTCTCAGTGTTAGTAGTAATCCACAGGTAGCAAAGGAAAAAGTTTACTAAGAAATCATTCATGGGGCTTCCCTGGCAGTCCACTGGTTACTCCGTGCTTCTCAAGGCAGGGGATGCAGTTTCTATGCCGGTCTGGGAACTGAGATCCCACATGCCGTGCAGCGTGGCACACCACCCCCCCAACAATGTTTATGTATCTTACAGTTTAGTATATTCACAGAGATACGTGACCATGACTACAGTGGGTTTTAGAAAATTTTTGCTACCGCCCACACCCAGAGAAACTTCATTTGGCATCAGTTCCCCATTTCCTCCCTCCCCCAGCCCTTAGTAATCAATAATCTACTTTCTATCTCTAAATTTACCTGTTCTAGGTAGGTTGTAGAGGTGGAATCACCTAACGTGGTTTTGTGACTGGTTTTTCACTTAGAAATGTTCTGAGGGGTCATCCAGTGTTATAAGTATGTATCAGTACTTTATTTCTTTTTATTGCTGAATAATATTCCATTGTATCCTATGACTTTTAAACAAGTACTCTAGCATTTGTTTTGAAAAAACCCCAGTGTTGTAGTGGTAATTAAAAAAAAATACATTATTAATCTGTTTTCAATTAATTTGTACCTATTTGTAAGTCATAGTTTTGTGTATGATGGGGTGTGATTTTTTACATTGTTAATGTAATGCTTTAACATAAAGTAACATGCATATAGTATTACATAAGATGTATTCATTCTTGTAGGATTTGATATAGATACCCCAGATGATTTTGGCAGGACCTGTCTACATGCAGCTGCAGCTGGAGGGTATGTTAACAAAATTTTTACTTTTTTTAAGAAAAAGGTAGCTGATCATGGCAGGTTTTGTTGTTGTTGTTTCGTAAAATACAAGTCATAGTATTTTATTCACTCTGCCCTCATTTGAAAACATACTTTTATGCTTATTTAAACCTACCAATTTCATCATAAAGTTATTGACAGTTGCATCTTCTCATTGTATTTTTCCTGGGTAGTAATTTGGAGTGCCTAAACCTTCTGCTGAATACTGGTGCAGACTTCAACAAAAAAGACAAGTTTGGAAGGTGAGCTGTGGTACAGTTCCTCTGTAGCTCCTGCTTAATGTTATTTGCTTAATGACTTTCTCAAATTATAATTTGGCATCTGTGTTAGTCTCTCAGTCATGTCCAACTCTTTGCAGCCCCATGGACTGTAGGCCACCAGGCTCCTCTGTCCATGGGATTTCCCAGACAAGAATCCTGGTGAGGGTTGCCATTCCCTTTTCCAGGAATCTTCCTGACCCGAGGCTCGAACCCATGTCTTCTGCATTGCAGGCGGATTTTTTACTGTCTGAGCCATGAGGGAAGTCCTTAATGGCTTCCTTAATGACTTTCTTAATCTTTTTATTTGGCTTCTATGAGTTAACTAAAAACTTTCACATCTTTTACATTGTGATCATGATGTGTTGAAAGATTCCAATAAGGAAATAACTTCTGAATATTCATTCTTACCCACAGCCTTCTTCCAACTGGGCCCCTGCCATAGCCCCATCCTACCAGCCACAGCTTTCCTTTATAAGCACTACGTACCTTTTATGATGTCATTCCTCTGCTTCCTTTATAGCTATGAAAATGTAACCCATGTGCAGTACCTGTGCTCCCTAAACAGCAACTTACAAGAGCAGTGGTAGTTCTCCATTCCCTCAAGTCATTCTTTCTTAGAGACTCTATGGCCTAGCTTTGCTTCCAGAGCACTAGGAGGGAGGAAGCAGGTCACAGTGTGAACGCAGAGGCCCTGTGTTCCCTCAGCCGACCCGCACTCTCACTGTTCAGCCCAGACCTCACTGTTGCTTGCATCTGTGACTGCAGTGATTAAAGCCACCAGGGTCTGCTAAGTTACTTAGAGTGGGAATTGACCCAATGTCTGTTGGAACCATATAGGAAAGGGTGGAAGGCAGTTTGAAAAACACGTGAGCGTGTTATAGTGTGTACAGAAGTCTAATGTACGCAGGCAACTTATGCAGTGTTATAAACCAGTGTTACCTCAGTAAAAAAAGAAAAAGAAAGGTGGCAATATGAGCGAAATTGTGTGTCAAGAGTTTGAGAATTATGTCAGAGTATACGATAAGAGAGAGGGTATGTGTTGGAAGGAAATGTGTGAATATGTATCAGTGCCTGGGAATGGTATAGTGCAGAGGTCAATAGAATCACATGTGGTAGAGAATCAGAAGTGTGTGAAAGAAAAGTGAAAACAACTGTCGGACCCGCTGTTCCTTTGAGGAACAGACTGTTCTCATATGCCTGCTGACTGAAGGAGCCAGTGACCCAAGAAATCAAAAATCACTTTGTCTTTGGAGTGCAATATTTTTATAGCTAATTTATTTTTGTAAGTATGCTTTTTTTTTTTTCCCCCTTTTAACAATTATTTATTTTATGTATTTGGCTGCACTGGATCTTCATTGCTACATAGGCTCCCCTCTAGTTGTGGTGAGCGGGGGCTCCTCTCTAGCTGCAGTGGGTGGGCTTCATGTTGCAGTGGCTTGTTGCGGAGCACAGGCTCGAGGGCATGCAGGTGTAAGCCGACTTTAATCCAGCTCACGTTAGTTAGTTAGTAGTACATAAAGCACTGTATGCTACAGGCAGGGCTTCTAACTTTACAGGCTTGAAAATAATTCAGGAATAATTGCATCTTCAAAAATACTATTACTATATTATACTAGTATCCAATAAAGTAAAATAATGCTTCACTGTCATTTTCCCAGGTATATATTTTAGAAAACAATATGCCATGAAGACTCTGGACTAAATTCACCTTCACTTTTCTGTTTTCTTTCTTCTTCCTCTTTTTGTAAATGAAAAGTCATGAATCATTATAGTTTTGTAATCTAAATACAGAAACTCCTAAATTCAATAGCATTGTTTTTCATTTCAGTAACTGGAAAGAAATAAGCTACAAATATTCAGTCTCTAGTAATTAACACAGTACCCTAGCTCTTCAAAATGATGAAAAATCTTCAAAAGTATACATTTTTGCTTGAGAAATCTGATATTACTGTGAAGCTCTCCCATATAGTTGATATTACAGCATTCTTTTTCATACTTCTGTATTTTTCTTACCATTTATTCCTCAACCTAGACATAACAGAAGGTGCTACCTCTGCACTGTGAAACATTTGTATTAGTATAGGGGAAGCTTTGTTAAAATGAAAACTCTTCTTAGATTGCTGATGGTATTAGGGAGGAAGAAGAATACAAGTTTTCAAGTTTTGGAGCAGAATATGAAGGGTATCCATAATTCACTCAAAAACCTGTAATTGTTACTGTCTAAGCTATGAAATGCTTTTAACTGTGTTTCTATCTTATTTTACATTCTTTTACTTTTAACTGTGTTTCTGTCTTATTTTGTTTTCTTAGAGGCTTTCGGGCATCTTGGTTTCTCCTCCTAGCTTTCTGTCTGGCCCTTTGAAAGACTTAGTATATGGCAGAAATCAACCTCCAACTTACTATAAATACAGTATTTATAACTGGGTGGATCAGCTGTGCTCTTATTTCCTGGGGTGTGTCCCTGACTTTTTTTTTTTCTTTTTAATTAATTTGGGCAAAAAGATCTCCACTGCATTACGCTGCTGCCAACTGCAACTACCAGTGCCTGTTTGCTCTTGTGGGCTCAGGAGCAAGCGTGAATGACCTTGATGAGCGAGGATGCACACCCCTGCACTACGCAGCGACGTCAGACACGGACGGCAAGTGAGTGTCTCGTGGTGAGAGTGCAGGGTCGTCGTCTCTGTGGACCAGCACCTGCAGACAGGTGGCGGCTTTCATAGCAAATTTGTATTTCCTTTTTGTACTCTTTATTATTTCTTTCCCTGAGTGTTCAGTGTGGAAAATAAGTTGTTTTTATAGTTATTCTTAATCATAGTTATTACTACCTGCTTCTACTCAGCAACCTGCCTTATGAACTAATGAGGTGGTAGAAGAAGTATAAAGGTCCCTTTTTGTCCTCCCTTCCAAAAGCACATCTTAGTATCTACCACTTCCAAGCTTTTTCCACGTGACTTCTCAGAGGCAGCAGTGCTGAGTGTATCACAGGGAAAAGGAGAGGCAAGAGGTAGACAGACAGTGCCGTCAAGAGGATAGGGTGGAGATTGGAATACCAGTATCCTTCAGATAGAGCATCATATTCCCAAGGGATCCCTGTAAATGTGTGTTTAAATGGGGAGTAATTGAACTGGCAGAATTGGACATAGTTGGTACTAAATATTAACTTAAGTAAATTATGTAGACAGCGAGTGAGTAAATGTTGCCCAAGGATGACTTAATAAAAACAAATGAGAGATTTATAAATTCTTTCATAATTAATTTTCACCTGAAGTTGGTCAGATGTCTGTACCTTAATGTATATTGCCTTCTTGGAAGAAAATGAGCTCATTAGAGACAGAGAAGATATCTTCAGGATCTGTGGTATTCCCCATGAGTCTGAGTCAGTGAAGGGTAGAAAATAAAAACAATGGTTTTGAGGGAAAGATTTTATAAAATATACTTCAAGGAAGTTGCATTTAATAGAGATCTATTTCCTTATAAAAAGCATAATTTAATGATATTACTCACAAATATTAATTTATTATAAAATCTGTGACTGTAATTGCAAATCCCTTTTGTTATGTTGGATTTGTGGTTAAAATTCTAATCTTGAAAGCTCTAGTAAATACGCTGTCAGCACTCTGTGTCTGCTAGTTCTGCATCTGCAGATTTGGGGAGCTGACTATATTCATTGTAGGGTTATGTTCATTTTTTTATAAGGGACTTGAGGGTTCATGGTCTTTGATATCCACAGGCACTCTTGGAACCAATCCCCCTTGGATACTGAAGAATTACTATACTTTCTTTTTGGAGAAATATATAATATATACAGTTCCGTATATATCAGAATAGTTTTTGAGAGAAGCTGTAAATTATTTGAATTATGTTTTTGGGCAGTAGAGCTTTAAAGAAAATATGTGATAAACACTTTGTAAGTCAGAAAGTATTTGGGTAAACTTAGGTGAGTTGATTATTCTCTATTTTATAAATTTTATAATTTCAAGATTTGGTTTATAGGTTTTCCTAAAATAGATGATAGCTAAAATGACTAGATCACATCGGTAGTCCTTTACCACTGTTCCCATAACTGCTTATTGGATATTGCCCAGTGATGTGCATAAATTCCACTGAGGTCACATAGACACAGAGATTACCCCGTGCTCCTCCTGCCCTTAGACAGTTAAACCTGAATTCCTACACAAAAACATAAAAATGACAATGCTCAACCTATACTGTTTGAGATTTGTGGTTTTATTTTAAGCCAGTCTACTTTTTCTTTAGAACTGTACTTAGCACTGAAGTGAATTAAATTGTTAGTTTTATTAACTAATATAAGCTGTTTTGAGCAGTAGGCTAGAGATATTTATTACTTAGACACTTAATTCTCAGTATCAATACAAGCAGCCTGATGTACTAGAAAGAACATGAGCTTTATTCCAAAAGACCCAGTTTAAGTGTTGAGGTCTTCATAATATCCTCTTTGAGCCTGAGCAAGTAATTGTTAGGCAAAAACTTACTTATCTATAAAATGAGAATGAAACCTGAAAAAGTGAAAGTCTTAGTCACTCACTCATGTCCAACTCTTTGGGATTCCACGGACTATAGACCTCCAGGCTCTTCTGTCCATGGAATTCTCCAGGCAAGAATTCTGGAGTGGGTTGCCATTCCCTTCTCCAGGGGATCTTCCCAACCCAGGGATCAAATGCAGGTCTCTTGGATTGCAGGCGAATTCTTTACCGTCTGAGCCACCAGAGAAGCTAGATTCTTTAACACGCATGACCTCAGTTTTCCCCACAATTCTAAGAAGTAGACTTCATTCTCAGAATTGTGCGGAAAACTGAGGTCATGTGTGTTAAAGAATCTAGCACTGTTTTTGGAGCCTCTCTCTTATTTTTAAAGTATCAGAATCCCTGAGGTCTTCTCTAACACCATCATTTATTAACTCTGATTTGTTCCCTGGGAACCTCTGGAAGCTCTACGCCACAGTAACCACAGAGTACCAGAGGCGTTCTCTCAGCAAGTTTTGGAGGCTTACATAGTAGAAATAAAGCGTTGGTTTATTTTTTTGGATTCCAAGGCTATAAATCCCTGGAATAGGTTAGGTAATAATAAGAGAATCTGAAATAATTCATTCTGCTGCCAAAGCCAGAGTGAAATATTTTCTAAAAGGATAAATAAATTCCCATGGCTTCAAATACTGTTATTAGTAATTTGTGTCTGTTGGTTTCCTTCTTGAACAGTTGTTTGATAATGTCCTGTTACCCTCCCCAGGGAACATTGTATACACTGTGGGATTTTTGACACACTGCCATTGGTTCTCTGTTTTCAAAGTGACAAATAATAACTTATTATAATTGTGTGTGTGTGTGAAGTCGCTTAGTCGTGTCTGACTCTTTGCAACCCCGTGGACTGTAGCCTACCAGGCTTCTCCATCCATGAGATTCTCCAGGCAAGAATACTGGAGTGAATTACCATTTCCTTCTCCAGGGGATCTTTCCAACCCAGGGATCGAACCCGGGTCTCCCGCATTTGAGGCAGATTATTAATGTACAGTTAATAGCACAATTCTACTCTCTGTGTGTCCCTCTGTCCAATTTCCATCAATGTTGGAAAAATACATGACATCATTTCTACTCACCCTGCTAGTTGTCCCCATCATCCTGATGCCTGCAATCACTATAAGCAGTCATGACTCAGCAAACAAAAGTATTAAATGTATTCAGTACTTATAAACAAAACTCTCTTTGCCATTTGAACAGAAATAGGGCTGCCTATGAGCACAGGGGTGAGGACCTGGGGCTGGGGGTGCTTATTCTGATTACGTATAAAGAAGACGACCTCCTCATGCCTTTTCTTCTGTGATAACTACCAGTAACACAGGTATTTCCATAAATTTATGTAAATCATTTCATGTCCTTCATAGTGTCATCGAGAGAAGGCAATGGCACCCCACTCCAGTACTCTTGCCTGGAAAATCCCTTGGATGGAGGAGCCTAGTAGGTTACAGTCCATGGGGTTGCTAAGAGTTGGACACGACTGAGCGACTTCATTTTCACTTTTCACTTTCATGCATTGGAGAAGGAAGTGGCAACCCACTCCAGTATTCTTCCCTGGAGAATCCCAGGGACAGAGGAGCCTGGTGGGCTGCCGTCTGTGGGGTCGCACAGAGTCAGACACGACTGAAGTGACTTAGCAGCCGCAGCACCATACTGTCATCAGAATTACAGACCTACTATATATCTGTCAATAGCCTTTTCTGTGTTCATGTGGTTATAGATACATGTGTTTATGAATGCATAGATATATTTCACTAAGATACACTTTTTTTTTTTCTAATTTTATTTTATTTTTAAACTTTACATAATTGTATTAGTTTTGCCAAATATCAAAATGAATCCACCACAGGTATACATGTGTTCCCCATCCCGAACCCTCCTCCCTCCCCCCTCCCCATACCATCCCTCTGGGTCGTCCCAGTGCACCAGCCCCAAGCATCCAGCATCGTGCATCGAACCTGGACTGGCAACTCGTTTCCTACATGATATTTTACATGTTTCATTGCCATTCTCCCAAATCTTCCCACCCTCTCCCTCTCCCACAGAGTCCATAAGACTGTTCTATACATCAGTGTCTCTTTTGCTGTCTCGTACACTGGGTTATTGTTACCATCTTTCTAAATTCCATATATATGCGTTAGTATACTGTATTTATTGCTTTTCCTTCTGGCTTACTTCACTCTGTATAATAGGCTCCAGTTTCATCCACCTCATTAGAACTGATTCAAATGTATTCTTTTTAATGGCTGAGTAATACTCCATTGTGTATATGTACCACAGCTTTCTTATCCATTCATCTGCCGATGGACATCTAGGTTGCTTCCATGTCTTGGCTATTATAAACAGTGCTGCGATGAACATTGGGGTACACGTGTCTCTTTCCCTTCTGGTTTCCTCAGTGTGTATGCCCAGCAGTGGGGTTGCTGGATCATAAGGCAGTTCTATTTCCAGTTTTTTAAGGAATCTCCACACTGTTCTCCATAGTGGCTGTACTAGTTTGCATTCCCACCAACAGTGTAAGAGGGTTCCCTTTTCTCCACACCCTCTCCAGCATTTATTATTTGTAGACTTTTGGATCGCAGCCATTCTGACTGGTGTGAAATGGTACCTCATAGTGGTTTTGATTTGCATTTCTCTGATAATGAGTGATGTTGAGCATCTTTTCATGTGTTTGTTGGCCATCTGTATGTCTTCTTTGGAGAAATGTCTATTTAGTTCTTTGGCCCATTTTTTGATTGGGTCGTTTATTTTTCTGGAGTTGAGCTGTAGGAGTTGCTTGTATATTTTTGAGATTAGTTGTTTGTCGGTTGCTTCATTTGCTATTATTTTCTCCCATTCTGAAGGCTGTCTTTTCACCTTGCTAATAGTTTCCTTTGATGTGCAGAAGCTTTTAAGGTTAATTAGGTCCCATTTGTTTATTTTTGCTTTTATTTCCAATATTCTGAGAGGTGGGGCATAGAGGATCCTGCTGTGATGTATGTCGGAGAGTGTTTTGCCTATGTTCTCCTCTAGGAGTTTTATAGTTTCTGGTCTTACACACAGAAATCCCTTGCATTCCTATACACTAATAATGAGAAAACAGAAAGAGAAATTAAGGAAACAATTCCATTCACCATTGCAACGGAAAGAATAAAATACTTAGGAATATATCTACCTAAAGAAACTAAAGACCTATATATAGAAAACTATAAAACACTGGTGAAAGAAATCAAAGAGGACACTAATAGATGGAGAAATATACCATGTTCATGGATTGGAAGAATCAATATAGTGAAAATGAGTATACTACCCAAAGCAATTTATAGATTCAACGCAATCCCTATCAAGCTACCAACAGTATTCTTCACAGAGCTAGAACAAATAATTTCACAATTTGTATGGAAATACAAAAAACCTCGAACAGCCAAAGCGATCTTGAGAAAGAAGAATGGAACTGGAGGAATCAACCTACCTGACTTCAGGCTCTACTACAAAGCCACAGTTATCAAGACAGTATGGTACTGCCACAAAGACAGAAATATTGATCAATGGAATAAAATAGAAAGCCCAGAGATAAATCCACGCACATATGGACACCTTATCTTTGACAAAGGAGGCAAGAATATACAATGGATTAAAGACAGTCTCTTTAACAAGTGGTGCTGGGAAATCTGGTCAACCACTTGTAAAAGAATGAAACTGGACCACTTTCTAACACCATACACAAAAATAAACTCAAAATGGATTAAAGATCTAAACGTAAGATACACTTTTAATGGAGATAGATTTTCACAAAAATGAAATCATATTTTGACTTCTAATAGCATTGTGTATTTTCGCCTGTTTTTAACCTTATATAAATGGAATCATACATTCTTCTTGGAACTTTTATAATCATTAGGTTTATTTCTAAGTATTTCATATTTTTACTGCCAAAATAAATCTTATCTTTAAATTTCCTTTTGCTATGAAATAGAGAAATACATTTGACTATTGTATACAACTTTGCATTCAGCAGCCTTTTTAACTGTTTTGGTTATGCATGTAAGACAGCATTAGGTTTGATACCTGTACTGTCATTGCTGTGAGACCTTGGGTGGGTTACTTAAACTCTGTGCATTTCGTCTGTGAAGTGGGAGTAATAGTCTGACCTAACACATGGCCATGAGTTTCACTTCAGTCACTCAGTCATGTCCAATTCTGTGACCCCATGGACTGCAGCACACCAGGCCTCCCTGCCCATCACCAACTCCCAGAGTTTACTCAAACTCATGTCCATTGAGTCAGTGATGCCATCCAACCATCTCATCCTCTGTCATCCCCTTCTCCTCCTGCCTTCAATCTTTCCCAGCATCAGGGTCTTTTCAAATGAGTCCGTTCTTTGCATCAGGTGGCCAGCATCAGCAATAGTCCTTCCAGTGAATATTCAGGACTGATCTCCTTTAGGATGGTCTGGTTGGATCTCCTTGCAGTCCAAGGGACTCTCAAGAGTATTCTCCAACACCACAGTTCAAAAGCATCAATTCTTCAGTGCTCAGCTTTCCTTATAGTCCAACTCTCACATCCATACCTGACTACTGGAAAAACCATAGCTTTGACTAGATGGACCTTTGTTGGCAAAGTAATGTCTCTGCTTTTTAATATACTGTCTAGGTTGGTCATAACTTTTCTTCCAAGAAGCAAGCATCTTTAATTTCATGGCTGCAGTCACCATCTGCAGTGATTTTGGAGCCCAAGAAAATAAAGTCTGTCACTGTTTCCACTGTTTCCCCATCTATTTGCCGTGAAGTGATGGGACCAGATGCCATGATCTTAGTTTTCTGAATGTTGAGTTTTAAGCCAACATTTTTAATCTTCTCTTTCACTTTCATCGAGAGGCTCTTTAGTTCTTCTTTACTTTCTGCCATAAGGATGGTGTCATCTGCGTATCTGAGGTTATTGATATTTCTCCCAGCAATCTTGATTCCAGTTTGTGCTTCATGCAGCCCAGTGTTTCTCATGATGTACTCTGCATACAAGTTAAATAAGCAGGATGACAATATAAAGGCTTGACGGACTCTTTTTCCCTGTTTGGAACCAGTCTGTTGTTCCATGTCCAGTTCTAACTGTTGCTTCCTGACCTGCATACAGATTTCTCAAGAGGCAGATCAGGTGGTCTGGTATTCCCATCTCTTTCAGAATTTTCCACAGTTTATTGTGATCCACACAGTCAAAGGCTTTGGCGTACTCAATGAAGCAGAAGTAGATGTTTTTCTGAAACTCCCTTGCTTTTTTGATGATCCAGAGGATGTTGGCAATTTGATCTCTGGTTCCTTTGCCTTTTCTAAATCCAACTTGACCATCTGGAAGTTCACGGTTCACATACTGTTGAAGCCTTGCTTGGAGAATTTTGAGCATTACATTGCTAGCATGTGAGATGAGTGCAATTGTGTGTTAGTTTGAGCATTCTTTGGCATTGCCTTTCTTTGGGATTGGAATGAAAAGTGACCTTTTCCAGTCCTGTGACCGCTGCTGAGTTTTCCAAATTTGCTGGCATATTGAGTGCAGCACTTTCACAGCATCATCTTTTAGGATTTGAATTAGCTCAACTGGAATTCCATCACCTCTATGAGTGATGTTTGTAGTGATGCTTCCTAAGGCCCGCTTGACTTTGCTTTCCAAGATGTCTGGCTCTAGGTGAATGATCATACCATCATGATTGTCTGGGTCGTGAAGATCTTATTTGTACAGTTCTTCTGTGTATTCTTGCCACCTCTTCTTAATATCTTCTGTTTCTGTTAGGTCCATACCATTTCTGTCCTTTATCAAGCCCATCTTTGCATGAAATGTTCCCTTGGTATCTCTAATTTTCTTGAAGAGAGCTCTAGTCTTTTCCATTCTATTGTTTTCCTCTATTTCTTTGCATTGATCTCTGAGGAAGGCTTTCTTATCTCTCCTTGCTATTCTTTGGAACTCTGCATTCAGATGCTTTATCTTACCTTCCCTCCTTTGCTTTTCACTTTCCTTCCTTTCACAGCTATTTGTAAGGCCTCCTCAGACAACCATTTTGCCTTCTTACATTTCTTTTCCATAAGGTTGGTCTTGATCCCTGCCTCCTGTACAAAGTCACGAATCTCTGTCCATAGTTCTTCAGGCACTCTGTTTATCTGGTCTGATCCCTTGAATCTGTTTGTCACTCTACTGTATAATCATAAGGGATTTGATTTAGGTCATACCTGAATGGTCTAGTGGTTTTCCCTACTTTCTTCAATTTAAGTCTGAATTTGGCAATTAGAAGTTCATGATCTGAGCCACAGTCATCTCTTGGTCTTGTTTTTGCTGACTGTATAGAGCTTCTCCATCTTTGGCTGCAAAGAATATAATCATTCTGATTTTGGTATTGACCATCTGGTGATGTCCATGTGTAATGTCTTCTCTTGTGTTGTTGAAAGAGGGTGTTTTCTATGACCAGTGCATTCTCTTGGCTAAACTCTATTAGCCTTTGCCCTGCTTCATTCCATACTCCAAGGCCAAATTTGCCTATTTCTCCAGGTGTCTCTTGACTTCCTACTTTTTCATTCCAGTCCCCTATGATGAAAAGGACTTCTTTTTGGGTGTTAGTTTTAAAAGGTCTTGTAGGTCTTCATAGAACCATTGCACTTCAGCTTCTTCAGCATTACTGGTCGGGGCATAGACTTAAATTATTGTGATATTGAATGGTTTGCCTTGGAAACAAACAGAGATCATTCTGTCATTTTTGAGATTGCACCCAAGTACTGCCTTTTGGACTCTATTGACTGTGATGACTACTCCATTTCTTCTAAGGGATTCTTGCCCACAGTAGTAGATATAATGGTCATCTGAGTTAAATTCGCCCATTCCAGTCCATTTTAGTTTACTGATTCCTAGAATGTCGACGTTCACTCTCGCCATCTCCTGTTTAACCACTTCCATTTACCTTGATTCATGGACCTAACTTTCCAGGTTCCTATGCAATATTGCTCTTTACAGCATCAGACTTTACTTCCATCATGAGTCATATCCACAACTGGGCATTGTTTTTCCTTTGGCTTCATCCTTTCATTCTTTCAGGAGTTGTTTCTCCACTGATCTCCTATAGCATATTAAGGTAGAGTGTCATATGAGATAGAGTATCAAAATTGCTTAAACAATACCTGATACATTACAATCTTCCTATAACGATGAGCCATAGTTTTTAAACTATGGTTAATGCCTGTCTTATGTAAGCACTGACTATTGTGTGTGCCCTGTGGTCAGGGAGAGTCGGAGGCGTCTGCTGACAGTGCCCCATTCCCTGCCCCTGGGTACGTGCTCCTCTCCCAGGGCTCTGACCAGCCATGGAGCACGTGGGTTGCATTCAGTCCAGAAAAAGTGGTAGGAGTTATGGTGGTGGAGGAAGAGTAGGAGAAATTTAAATGGTTTGAGCATCTCCCCGGTTTAAATTACATGCTAATTGGAATGAAGATATTTAATTTGTCTAACAGATGAAGAAAACAAAGTATTTAACAGTGAGTGTGGTTTATTAGGTATTTAGCCACAAATATTCCTCCAGGTTTTGCATAGATAGTTAATTTTAGGGGAAGGAGGAGATATTTAGCCATAAATATTCCTCCAGATTTTGTATATATATAGTTAATTTTAGGGGAAGGAGGGTTTCATAGAAAATTTTCCTGTCTTAATTTTCTGAGTTTTATAAAATGACCATGTGTTAACTTACAGTGAGAAAGTGAGGATCGACTCTTTGCCTTCTCAATTGCAAGTCAAAAGTGAGGTCTAGATTTTCAAGATTAAGCAGTTTTGTGGCTCAGTATTTTATAAACACCCATGTTAAAGTGTCACTAACTCATTAACCCCTGTGCTGAAGCATTTGTAGCAAGAACCACCTGAAGAAAAGACACGAGGTCTAGTCCTTGCTTCTAACCAAAAGATTGGGAGCAAGTGATTTACTTTTCCTGAATGTTGGTAATTTTTTCATTTGTTAAAGATAATGCTTACAAAGTAGTTATGAAAATTCATACTGCTTTAGCAAAATTTGAAAGGCATGGCAATAGAAGTAATTTTATAGTTGTAAATCAACTTTTAGTCTTTGTTTTGCTGTAGGAGACAAATCATCTAATAATGTGAAGGTAAACTATTAAACACTGTGATTGATAGGAACTTCTGGATGTATTATGGTTGAATTATTTCAAACCATTTAATGCTGTATACTTGCAAATAGTCACGGTAAGTAGTGCTTTGAGACTTGCCTCCTACTTCAGAAAGTAAGCATGAACTAACCTACTTGTTTTTCTTTCCTTAAATAAATCTTTTTTTCCCTGTACTCATGTATCAGCAAGTTATCTTAAAATAGGTTGTTCCACTGATAGAATCTGTCTTGTATTCAAGTCTTTGTAAGGAGAACTATTGCTGTTTTATCATTCACATCTAGAGAACTTGATTAAAGATAGAAAGATATGCCCTTGAGTGAAATGTCTGTGTTTTTAAAGCAGACTTAATAAAAAACATGAATGGTGTTTAGATTATTTAGTTGAATTTGTACCTCCATCTGTAAGATGAATAAACAAAAGCCATTTCACCATAAAGGTGAAGAAACTATTTGTCCAAGGTGGATGGTATCAAACTAACTCTAGAGATAAATCTTTTAGTTTCTAATTCAGTACTCTTTTTTTTGGCTGTAGTAACAATAACATTTATCAAAATTACAACAAATTGTGAACCTTAAAGTCCTTTTAAAATTGCTTTCTTCATAGTGTAATAGCACAGGAATAAAGTCTGTTTCCTGTGAGAAGATCTCCCTTGTTACCTGTATACCAGTTGTGCATTGTTCCCACACTTTCCAGGTCTCTAAAGCAAGATCTTTGAATTCTCATCTTGGTTTTGGGAGATATTTCTACATCCTTTCTTGAGCTTCCTAATGAGATATCATACTTACTCTGTGGTCCAGATAGATTGGACGCTCCCGCCACTGGGAATCTAATCCTGTCAAACACTGAGTAGGCTGCCTGGTGCCGTACATGGACAAGCTGTGGATAAAGAAGATTCTCTTACGAACATTTATTTGTGGCTTTATGATACTTACAGTTGGTGTCATTTAAATGATAAATTTATGTAGTGTAGGTATATTTATGATTTTTACATTATTCAAGTGTAAGAAAAATTGCCAGTTTTGAGTTTGTCTTTGTTTTTATCACTGGTTAAAATGCAGGATTTAGAATTTTGAATATGTCTTACTCTAATAGGTGCCTGGAATACTTATTAAGAAATGATGCAAATCCAGGGATCCGAGACAAGCAAGGATACAATGCCGTTCATTATTCAGCTGCATATGGTCACCGTCTGTGTCTTCAGCTGGTAAGAATCCTGAGTTCTTGTGGAAGGACAAGTGTGAGTTTATGTTCTAATAATGTAATGACAATGAGAATAAATGAATCAAGAAATAAATGCCTTGTAATATCTTTAGAATCCCTTTCCATCTTAAATTCACACTTGCCTCATTAAGCTTTCTTTCATTCCCTTTTCCCTTTCACAGAGAAAGGGGACAGAAAGAAATTAGATCTCTGGAGAGGACTCCTTGTGTCCTTCCCTTAGAAACCCCCATGCCCACCTAACATTCACTGCCCCTGCCTCGTGAAACGTTTTCCAGAAGGCATTAAACTGTAACTTTGTCATATGTGAGAAATACATGTCCCTATGAGAAGATCCCCCCTGCATATTTAGGAGTTCTGAAAGGCCCAGTCTACTAGCAGTCTGTCCTGAGAAGGGAGACTCATCTGCTGCAGAGGAACTTTTTATTTCAAATGTGGTCTCATTCCTGAATGTATACACCGTTCACCCAACTCAGCCAAACCAAAAGGCAAGTTACATGATTCTCAGGTGTGTGGTACATGCCTCACGTTACAGGTTTCTTCAGTTAAGTTTACTTATAAATTAACATTGCTTTCCTTAAAGGGGGGAGTAAAATTCAAGAAGCGTGGGTATAAAAAAGAAAAAGGAGGTTGTCATACTTAATATAGCATTTAGAACCCTGCTGCAGAAATACTATTTCCTTAGGTTAGTATGGTATTTCTAGACTAAAATCTGAGACCCATGTATATAGATTTTTGGTCTAGTCTTTTAAGTTGTTTACTTAAAAAAAGACTATAAATTTTTGGAGGCAAAGCACAAGTTCAGAAGGGAATTTAACAAAGCCATAGGTAAATAAAGACATATAGTTTGCATTTATCTCTTTACTATATATGACTGCTTCTTCAACTCAATATTTTTATTTTAAATTTTATTTCAGATTGCAAGTGAAACTCCTTTAGATGTTGTAAGTATTAATCAGTTTTCCCACTACTATTCAGAGTATTTAAGTATTTGCTGTCACTCGAACTGGAGCCTGTCTGACACATTCCTGGGAACAAAGATGGTGACAGAAATCATGTAAGGGAGGGGGAGGGAAGTGGTTCTCACTTGGTGGCAGTTAAACAGCATTTCTTTCAAAGTCGGAGTTTGTAGCCATTCCCTCAAAACTCTTAGTTTGGGGTCCAAGTTTTCAGGATAATCCACTCTGTAAGGTTTTTGAGCTTAGTTTTCATAATATAATGTTTTGGGATTTTTAAATTCATGTCAAGTATCCACTTATACTCTAAAAATGGATTTGAACTTGGGGGAGGGGGACCAGGAATAACTGCTATGGTATGTCTAAAAGTGCCATTTCTGACATTTAAAATTCTTTTCTTTCTCAGTTAATGGAAACATCGGGAACAGACATGCTGAATGATTCAGACAATAGAGCAACAATAAGCCCTTTACACTTGGCTGTAAGTACTGCCTTCACAGCCAACTTGATGGCTGGTTTACTGAAAATATCTCATACCTGTTTGTGTTGACTCAAACTAGGACGGAGAACTTTGGGTCCTAATAATGATGATCGTAGAATTAAGGCTGTAAGAACTTGCCTAATACAGAGAATTCTTTAATGTGCTTTTGTTTGTTTGTCTTTTAAAAAAAAGGAGAGGGGGATGAGTTTAATTTCCCCCAGACCTGCTCTAAGGAGAGAATATGCCTGAGATGTGAACTTTAAAATGACCCGCCCTAGTGGAATGGCTTCTGCATTCTTAAGCAGATAATACAAGAACAATAATTTCTGTGGCATTTCTACAATGTTTTGCTTACTTTGTGATTTTTGGGGTGGTAAGTGTGTGTTCACTGGTCCTTCGGTTGCTTGTGCTATAGGATTTAATTTCATGATTTTCTAGTGTCACTAATGTTCATCACTAAGAGGAGGTTAGGAGAGAGTGTGACAGTTAAGTCATATATAGGAATGAATTACCTTATGGATTTCAGGCAGGGCTCAATCTCATTCCTCTGTGCTGAAAGAAGAATTATCTTTGAAACACAGCATGTTGTGGGAGGTGGGGGACTTTAAGAGTCAGGAGAATTGGGCCCTGTCACTGTTAGTGAGACCTCTGGTTTCAAGTGCAGTAAACTGTTTTAAGGGTCTGTACTTAGTGTGTGTCACTAAAAGTTCAGTGACCCATTTGTTTCCTCTCACAAATACTATCATTTTTTGTCTTAATATTCTTCTGGCCTATTTTCTGACACTGACACACATGTACATTGAATTTTCTGCCTTATCTTTCTGCCCCTTTCTCCCCAGCAGTACTTCCTACCATGGTCTAAATAACTAAGAAGACATGCTGAAGCTCCTTGCTTCCTTGCCCTTTGGATCTTTGGAAATACTATGTACTCTTCCAGGCCTGCATAGTAAATAAGTCATCTGGAACTGCAAAGCCAGCATGGAGAAAATAGCCGTTTTACTATGGGTGGCAAGAAATGATGTCTGAGCAGATGACTAGGCAGTTCTTCCTGCATTGTTCTCATCACTCTTACAATAATAGCACCTCATCTCTTAAACACTTACTAAGTGCCAGACTAAGCACTTTGTCAAGTTTTTGAATACATTATCTCAAAAAGATTAGTTCCTTTAACTAGTTATTTTATTCTGTGGCTATTGTGAATAGTGCTGTTATGAACAGGGGTGTGCCAGATATTATTTTTAAGCTGAAATTGAAACAATTTTGTGATTTTTATAATCAGGTTCAGTGAAATGTGGTTATACCACCACTTTGGCATTTTGTATCTGTCCCTAGATGGTTTTCAGAAATTACCTAAGTGATTTTTTTCCTTCCAAACTCACAATCCGGGACAACTTGCTGCAGTGAAAACACACCGGCCTGAGGGCTGAGGAAACTGGCCCTGGTCCTGCCTTCACACATGCTAGACACCCAAGCCCCTGTCCTAACCCAGTCAGAGACATCATGAGGATAGGAGCCCAGTGCACACACCACCCTGGCGTCTAGCTGTCCTTCTTTTAGTGGTGTGATTTTATTGACCTGGTAGTGAAGAGGAACTAAAAAGCCTCTTGATGAAACTGAAAGAGGAGAGTGAAAAAGTTGGCTGAAAGCTCAACATTCAGAAAATGAAGATCATGGCATCTGGTCCCATCACTTCATGGGAAAGACATGGGGAGATGGTGGAAACAGTGTCAGACTTTATTTTGGGGGGCTCCAAAATCACTGCAGATGGTGACTGCAGCCATGAAATTAAAAGACGCTTACTCCTTGGAAGGAAAGTTATGACCAACCTAGATAGCATATTGAAAAGCAGAGACATTACTTTGCCAACAAAGGTCCGTCTAGTCAAGGCTGTGGTTTTTCCAGTGGTCATGTATGGATGCGAGAGTTGGACTGTGAAGAAAGCTGAGCGCCGAAGAATTGATGCTTTTGAACTGTGGTGTTGGAGAAGACTCTTGAGAGTCCCTTGGACTGCAAGGAGATCCAACCAGTCCATCCTAAAGGAGATCAGCCCTGGGATTTCTGTGGAAGGAATGATGCTAAAGCTGAAACTCCAATACTTTGGCCACCTCATGTAAAGAGTTGACTCATTGGAAAAGACTCTGATGCTGGGAGGGATTGGGGGCAGGAGGAGAAGGGGACGACAGAGGATGAGATGGCTGGATGGCATCACTAACTCGATGGACGTGAGTCTGAGTGAACTCCAGGAGATGGTGATGGACAGGGAGGCCTGGCGTGCGCGATTCATGGGGTCACAAAGAGTCAGACATGACTGAGCAACTGAACTGAACTGAACTGAACTGAAGAACAAGCCTAGAGGTGATCCTCAGACAGTAGAGCTCAGTGATCTCCAGTCATTTCACCTTGAAGGAGTCAGAAACATCAAGGGATCAGTAAGGCCCAGAGCAGCTTTATCTCCTGCTGGTCCTCTGTGACATTTCCCACAAGAAGTAGCTTAACAGCCCTTTGATACAGTGTGGGGCCCTCTTTCTAGCTAAATACCTCTTTTTAGAAGCAAGTGATAGTTAGCACAAACATGGTAGGATTTTATATTTTTCAATTCTAAATGAAAAGTTCACATGGGATTATTTACAGCTTTGCCAGTATGTGCTAAGCTGCAGGTCTGAACAGTATTAGAAAATGGCTCATTCCTCATCTAAAAGGGGTGACATGAGTGAACAGAGAAGACATTCCTTCCCCACCAGAACCGTCTTTGTTGCCTTCATGTCTGCTCAGTGTCCAGTCCAATAAGCGTGATAGATGTTCAGTTGACATGTTGGTTTTGAAGTGAATTCTCTGGAGAGCCCCTTTTTCAGATTGTGTAAAGAGGGAGTTTCAGACAAATCTTAAAATCTTCTTGCTCTGCTGTACTGTAGGACAGTGCCTAGCACCTAGCAGTTATTCCAGCAGGGCTCAGTTTAAATATTTTTGAAAAGAAAAATTTTTGTTTGAAATATGGCACATTGTAGGATAGGGTAGTCATTTTACTTTGAGAAATCACAGGGCACAAGTACTAGCTGAGCTTCAGTTGCTACTCTCTCTTGTGATTGAGGCGTAGTAACATTCTTTCATCTGGTCCCATCACTTCATGGGAAATAGATAGGGAAACAGTGGAAACAGTGACAGACTTTATTTTTGGGGGCTCCAAATCACTGCAGATGATGACTGCAGCCATGAAATTAAAAGACGCTTACTCCTTGGAAGGAAAGTTATGACCAACCTAGATAGCATATTGAAAAGCAGAGACATTACTTTGCCAACAAAGGTCCGTCTAGTCAAAGCTATGGTTTTTCCAGTGGTCATGTATGGATGTGAGAGTTGGACTGTGAAGAAAGCTGAGCCCCGAAGAATTGATGCTTTTGAACTGTGGTGTTGGAGAAGACTCTTGAGAGTCCCTTGGAGTGCAAGGAGATCCAACCAGTCCATCCTAAAGGAGATTAGCCCTTGGATTTCTTTGGAAGGAATGGTGCTAAAGCTGAAACTCCAGTACTTTGGCCACCTCATGCGAAGAGCTGACTCATTGGAAAAGACTCTGATGCTGGGAGGGATTGGGGGCAGGAGGAGAAGGGGATGACAGAGGATGAGATGGCTGGATGGCATCACTGACTCGATGGACGTGAGTCTGAGTGAACTCCGGGAGTTGGTGATGGACAGGGAGGCCTGGCGTGCTGCGATTCATGGGGTTGCAAAGAGTTGGACACAACTGAGTGACTGATCTGAACTGAACATTCTGTCAGGGTGAAGTGGGACACTAAACTATGATGAAGAACCTGGGCTTTGGAATCAGAGACTTAATGTGAAATCTTGTTTAGAACCCATGTCACACATCACAGAGTGGCTGCCATAAACCAGACATTGTATACTCGTGAAAAGATCACCTGTCATTTGAACTTTCATTATTTGTGGAAGGCTCATCCCTAACACTGCGGCCTACTAATTGATTATTAGAAAAATTTTAGTTAACTTTCTTAATTATCAATACAGAAGTTTTGGATCATCTTAAATACAATTACATGAAGACAAGTTTACTTACTCCTTTATGTTCTAGGGTTTCTAAGAATTTAGTTAATCTGAATATACGTATTATTTTAATTTATGTTTTTCTTTGTCCCTAGGCCTATCATGGTCACCATCAAGCCCTGGAAGTGTTAGTCCAGTCTCTGTTAGACCTTGACGTGAGAAACGGTAGTGGAAGAACCCCCCTGGACCTGGCAGCATTTAAGGGCCGTGTAGAATGCGTGGATGTTCTCATTAATCAGGGAGCCTCAATCTTAGTCAAAGATTATGTTTTGAAGAGAACACCTATACATGCAGCAGGTATGTTAAAGACTGAATGATTTTATTTACCACTTTCCATCTAATACTCTCTTCTTTTTCACTTTCTTGTATATTATACTCCTGGTAATTGTTTTAAACATTTTGATTGTAAAAATTCTAATGATTCTACTCTCAGGGAAAAGACAACAGCAAGATTATATCACTTTTTAAAAAATACTATCTACCTTAGAAATTGGATTTATATAATAGTCTGACTTTTGAAGTACTTTATCAGCAACACCAAAAAGCACAATACATTTTTACTTCATTTTGATGGAAATTATCTTGGATTGGTATGTGCTTTCATTTAACAACTGATAAATATTTTACTTACTGTACCAGGGTACTGCATTAAACATTTAATCAGACAGGGGTTACAAAGTGTCTGCCATGTGAGAACTACTTCACGGAGTGTTTTGTGATGTTGTGGATTTGTGAAAATGGAAAGCCACATAACCCTGCCACTGTGATGACTCGGTACTCTCTGTGTATCACTACAGATAAAGAGTTACCGCTCTCTACAGGAATTACTACAAGGCAGTGTTGATTTTAAATAACGAATTCAAGACCGTTATAGGTGAAGGAGTCCTAGTCAGGTATTTTTCTCATCCCCATACACTATGCGCTCGTCAGTACCTAGCTGCTGTGTACTGAGTGTCAGTGTCAGTGAATCAGTTTAAAAAAAGATGGGACTAAACCGAATTTCCTTGAAGCATCACAAGGAGCACATCTAAAATCAGGAAAAAAGGAGAACTTTCACTATCAGGGATAACAATATTTCCCAGATGCCCTTCAGACTTCTGAACATCTCAGCAGGCAGAGCTTGAAACCAGCCATTGGCAAAGGAGAATGTGACTGACCTGTCTGATTGTGGTGTCACCCCGTGTCTGGAGGCAGGCTGCCCTTCCAAAGTACATTGCCACCACCGGAGCGCGAAATCACATGAGCATTTTCTTTCTTGTTAAACTCAGTGAATAGTCTAAAATTATATCAAGAAAATGTGGTTTAAGATGGACATTTTCTACTTTATCATTATATATGTATATATAATTGCTGAAAGTTGTAAATATCCCTTACAGCAACAAATGGTCATTCGGAATGCTTACGGCTACTAATAGGAAATGCCGAACCACAGAATGCAGTAGATATTCAAGATGGAAATGGACAGTAAGTTTTCATCATTTTTTTAATTAGTTTTAGGATCTAAGACAGATTTTCCGTCTTCATACTTTTGCCCCTATTTTGGTAAGTCTGGCATAGTGTGTAACTGAGCAACGTCCAACACAGCTTTTTAAGTATACTTTAAAGCTGAGTCAGAGAAAGACCTGTTTAGAAAGCAGGCCAGCTCAGTGTGCTCTCAGGGGTGAGGTCTCAGTGGTGACGGGGCTGCTCCTGTCGTTGCCCAGGACTCCTCTGATGCTGTCTGTGCTCAACGGGCACACAGACTGTGTGTACTCACTGCTCAACAAAGGCGCGAACGTCGATGCCAAAGACAGGTGGGGAAGGACGGCGCTGCACAGAGGGGTAAGCAGAACGTTCTTTCCTGAAGTTTTTATGACCTCATTTTACCTAAAACTGAACTAGGCTGTGTTTATATTTTTCTTCATTAAGTTTTTACCAAATAATCTTTACTGTTTCTTTCACTGTCTCAGTTTTTGAACTCTGATTTTAAGCAACCACAAAGCATAACTTAATCCAGAGAAACAATATTGAAACAAAATTTTAAAACCCTAAAATCTTGAATAGTCTTATACATTTTTTTTCTTCTCTTTCTTACACATTTTTATCTTTTTTTTTTTATAGAAAACTGATTTATATTGGAATTTTCTTTTCTTTTTTTTTTTTTAAACTTTACATAATTGTATTAGTTTTGCCAAATATCAAAATGAATCTACCACAGGTATACATGTGCTCCGCATCCTGAACGCTCCTCCCTCCTCCCTCCCCATACCATCCCTCTAGGTCGTCCCAGTGCACTAGCCCCAAGCATCCAGTATCGAACCTGGACTGGCAACTCGTTTCTTACATGATATTTTACATGTTTCAATGTCATTCTCCCAAATCTTCCCACCCTCTCCCTCTCCCACAGAGTCCATAAGACTGTTCTATACATCAGTGTCTCTTTTGCTGTCTCGTACACCGGGTTATTGTTACCATCTTTCTAAATTCCATATATATGCGTTAGTATACTGTATTTATGCTTTTCCTTCTGGCTTACTTCACTCTGTATAATAGGCTCCAGTTTCATCCACCTCATTAGAACTGATTAAAATGTATTCTTTTTAATGGCTGAGTAATACTCCATTGTGTATATGTACCATAGCTTTCTTATCCATTCATCTGCTGATGGACATCTAGGTTGCTTCCATGTCCTGGCTATCTTTGAAATATTTTCATTCAATTAAAAGGCCCTTTTTCCTAGTTTTCATATTACTCTTATTTTGAAAAAATCACCACTGTAACTAAATTCTCAAGCCACTTTCAAAAAAAAGTACTCAAAGTATGATAAATGCCTTGACTGGTGAGAAGACATGGGGAATACAGACTTTAAAATTCCTAATTAGCTACCATTGGCATGTAGTACCCAACATAGTGTATTCAATGGCATGCAAAAATCTTCTTTTCAGGCAGTCACAGGCCATGAAGAGTGTGTGGATGCATTACTTCAACATGGTGCTAACTGCTTATTTCGAGATAGCAGGGGCCGGACACCAATACACTTGTCAGCTGCCTGTGGACACATTGGTGTTCTTGGAGCCCTTCTGCAGTCAGCAGCATCTATGGATGCAAACCCAGCCATGGTGGACAATCACGGATACACAGCACTTCACTGGGCCTGCTACAATGGTTAAGTACACAGACAGACCCGCATCCCCTGCCCACTGTGTTGTATACCACAGAGAGACAGCTAACTGTTACACATTCTGACTTCCATGAGAATGGATCAAATTCTAGACTGGAATCTGCATATGTTTTCTGAGCACTCTGCAAGTTAAGATCCTTATATCAACAGTAACATGTATGTTCAACATTTTAAGAGAATGAAGTCCTAGTAGAATAGATCGTAGAAGCAGAAACTAGAAACTTTCACAGTGAAGTGAACTTGGCTTCATGGTTATGACAGACTGACTTTTAGCCTGCAGGAGAATAATTGTCGCCATTAGTCCTTTTACAGGTAATCTCACCAAAGGTCAGTGAGAGAAATATAAAGCTATTTTTAAAGGACAGGTGTTAAAAACAGGATTGGCTTTTGAAATGTCACTAAAATAATTTAAGTAACAGCACGTTGAGAGATTTGCTCATCTTAGATAACAGTTGACTATGTTACGTATAGTGTAAAACATCAGTTCTGTCAAAGTGTGTGCTTAGGGTATTATCAAGGATATGAAGGATTTTTTATTTGTTGTTTTGAATCTCAATGTAGCATTCAGGTTATTGTTAGTCATAAGAACATATCTACAAAACTAGCTGACAATTCTAACAACTTTCCCTCAAAATGTACAGAAAATAGAAATTACCTGTTTATGTAATATCCACTTGCTTAAAAAAAATATGGTGGCTGTTCTAAACTTCAGCTAATTGCCTTGCCACAGAGGAAGCATCTATCTTTTTGTAATAAACTGTTTCACATGATTCTTTTACTGGGAACCATTTTGAGAAATAATTGTTGAGTTGCAGTAAAAGAGGAGAAATACGAATCTTGCAAAGTTATATTAATAATTTAATCAAACATTTTCATGAGCATTTTCTAGATACACTATTTTAATTTTCATATTAATCCTTGTATCAGAATTGAGAGCTCTGTTCTTTTCTTCTGAGAAAGATTGCTTTCTTCTTGAGGATTGGCCACATTTGGTCATTTTGCAACTCTGAGTACTGACTGTTGTTGTTGTTGTTTAGTCACTCAGTCATATGTGACTCTGCAGCCCCGTGGACTGCAGCACGCCAGGCCTCCCTGTCCATCACCATCTCCTGGAGCTGGCTCAAAGTCGTGTCCATTGAGTCAGTGATGCTATCCAGCCATCTAATCCTCTGTCTTCCCCTTCTCCCACCTTCAATCTTTCCCAGCGTCAGGGTCTTTTCTAATGAGTCAGCTTTTCGCATCAGGTGGCCAAAGTATTTGAGCTTCAACTTCAGCATCAGTCCTTCCAGTGAATATTCAGGGTTGATTTCCTTAAGGATTAACTGGTTTGATCTCTTTGCAGTGCAAGGAACTCTGAAGAGTCTTCTCCAGCACCACAGTTCAAACGTATCAGTTCTTTGATGCTCAGCCTTCTTTATGGTCCAACTCTCACATCCATACCTGACTATTGGAAAAACTATAGCTCTGACTAGACAGACCTTTGTTGGCAAAGTAATGTATCTGCTTTTTAATATACTGTCTAGGTTTGTCATAGCTTTTCTTCCAAGAAGCAAGCATCTTTTACTCTCATGCCTGCAGTCACCATCTGCAGTGAGTTTGGAGCCCCCCAAATAATGTCTGTCACTGTTTGCATTGTTTCCCCATCTATTTGCCATGACGTGATGGTACCAGATACCATGATCTTCCTTTTTTGAACGTTGAGTTTTAAGCCAGTTTTTTCACTCTCCTCTTTCACCTTCATCAAGAGGCTCTTTAGTTCCTCTTTGCTTTCTGCGATAAGGGTGGTATCATCTTCATATCTGAAGTTATTGATATTTCTCCTGGCAATCTTGATTCCAGCTTAAGCTTCATCCCGGCAGTTCATGTGATGTACTCTGCACAGAAGTTAAATAAGCAGGGTGACTGTATACAGCCTTGACAGACTCTTTTCCCAATTTTGAGCCAGGCCTTTGTTCCATGTGTGGTTCTAACTGTTGCTTCTTGACCTGCACACAGGTTTCTCAAGAGGCAGGTCAGGTGGTCTGGTATTCCTGTCTCTTTAAGAATTTTCCACAGTTTGTTGCAATACACACAGTCAAAGGCTTTAAGCGTAGTCAGTGAAGCAGAAGTAGGTGTTTTTCTGGAACTCTCTTGCTTTTTCTGTGATCCAGCAGATGTTGGCAATATGATCTCTGGTTCCTCTGCCCTTTCTAAATCCATCTTGAACATCTGGAATTTCTTGGTTAAAGTACTGTTGAAGCCTAGCTTAGAGAATTTTGAGCATCATTTTGCTAGCATGTGAGATGAGTACAGTTGTGCGGTAGTTTCAGCATTCTTTGGCATTGCCTTTCTTTGGGATTAGAATGAAAACTGACCTTTTCCAGTCCTATGGCCACTGCTGAGTTTTTCCAAATTTGCTGGCATATTGAGTGCAGCACTTTCACAGCATCATCTTTTAGGATTTGAAATAGCTCAGCTGGAAATCCATCACCTCCACTAGCTTTGTTCATAGTGATGCTTCCTAAGGCCCACTTCACTTCACATTCCAGAATGTCTAGCTCTAGGTGAGTGATCACACCATCGTGTACCATGGAAAACTTGAATAGTTAAATATATTCCTAATTCAAAAGCTTAGTCAGTTTCATTTTTTTTACTATACCAGATCTTTAGCCAGAGCAGATTTGAAACAATAAAAACCTTTGGATTCCAGCTCTTCCTTTGCTTTACAGTATAATTTGACATCTTACAAGTATCGGGAAAATCAAATAGGAGTAAGACATCTAGACATGGGAAATTTATTTAAGGAATCAGTGAGATAAAACTATTTTGAAGCAGACTTTTATTGTGTTTTTTTTTTTTTTTTTTTTTGATCAGTGAAAATTAGCTCTTGGAAACATCATACAGTAAGGTATTTTTTCCTCGGGTAGAGCATTTACTTGTAAAAATATTGCTGTAACTGTCCTTTGGAGAGTTGGTATTTATTATTATAACATTCCTACCAGGTCCTTCTGGAGAACATGGTTTTCTTAAGTGAGTTCCCTACTCTATCACTGCTGAATTTAGCCTCTCTGAGCACATTGTGTACAAGACAAAATTTTGCCCAAACTACATGCCGGGTTGCCATTTAAAGATCGTAACAGATGTGTCTAATTTCCAGGCTCTAGTAGAATTGGTAATGATTCTGAATTGAGCTGGAAGGAATTAGATGTGTGTTGCCTCCATGTACAGAGAATGTAAAGGCAGTGTAAAATTAATACCATATTTACAGACAAAAGGCTATTTTATAATTTTGGCATTCTGAGAGTAGAATATGTAAATAGTTTTACTTTGACTAGTAATTGTACAGCTGAAAAGAAAGTTGGAAGCACTCCAACAGAACAGAAAACACTCTCTTAAAATGGATTGATGGCAACACTTTAGAAGAGAACTGGTTATACATACTCAGCTTTAACATTCAGATTTTGGTTTGTGGAGTCATTTAGCCACAGAACTAAGAATATTTACATGATCTCATGTGTTCCTTTCAAAAATGTATCAAATTTTTTTGATGCTTATAAGCATCTTCAAAATATCCCTCTAAAACATAAGGAGACCAGTTTTCTCCTTCTTTTATAACCCAGGACACAAAGTGAAGGTTTTCAGCTTAACATGATCCAGCGATGACTGCTGGCCCCAGGACTCCCTTTTAGCTGTCCACAGTCTGCTCAGGCGGTGACTCCCACATCTTTCCGTTTCAGGACCTGTGGCTTATAGCTATTAATATTTACTGTATGGTAAATTAGGACTGAGAAATTTAAAGATGTTTATTTTAAAATAATAATAAATCTATTACATGTTAATATAAATAGCATTTTTATGAGAAAATAACTATTTAAAAAAAAATACAGTAGCAAATTTCTTTGATGTCTTGTTTTAAGAAAAGAATAGTTTGCAGTCCCACCCTGGAGCTCCCAGACCACACCTTGAGAACTGCTATCCCAGGAAAATAGGAAACCCTCAAATCAATACTGGACCATTGACCTTCACTACTTCTTGGCCATGAGTTAACATTTGGAGAGGGAGAGCTAAAGCAGGGTTTCTCAGCACTGTTGACATTTGGGGCCAGACAGTGTTTAATCCTTTGTTGTGACTGTCCTGTGCTTGCAAGAGGTTTAGCAGCAGCCCTGCCTTTTACCCACTAGATGCCACAGCACTTTGCTACCCCATCTCCAATGTCATAAGCAGAAATGTCTCTAGATGTGGCCAGATGTCCTCTGAGGGCTAAAATTGCTCCAGGTGAGAACCACTAGATGAAAGAACTCACAGGTGACGGAGCATAACCACAGGTTTCCTAGAACATACTTTCTTCTCCTGGTAGAAACGATTATAGTGTAACAATTAAGTTGAACTGTTGTTTGAGAATGCTAGGGTAAAAGAAATAAAGCATCACTTTGCTAACCAAATATTAAGCCATGGAAATAAATTAAGAGGCTCTTTAAGAATCTACTTTACTCCTAATGTGGATCCCAAATGACTAACAAGGTAGAAGCAGGATGTAACTTTCCATCATTAACGCAGCAACGAGGGCGCTTTTACTAAAACCCTGCCTTTGACAATTGGGCTTAAGACAATCTGGGGTTTGGGTTTTCCCATTTTTAAAGTTGCTATTAAAAACTGTGCGCCTGGGGGCTTCCCTGGTGGCTCAGTGGTAAAGAATCCGCCTGCCAGTGCTGGAGACATGGGTTCAGTCCCTGATGGAGAATATTGCTGAGCCTGTGCTCTAGAGCCTGGAGCCGCCTAAAACCCATGCTCTGCAACAAGAGAAGCCTTAACACCAAGACTGCAGAGTAGCCCCTGGTCTCTGCAACTAGAGAAAAGCCTGCACAGCAGTGAAGACAGAGCACACCCAAAAATAAACAAAATTGTTGAAAAAAAGAAAAAGTGTGGACCTGATACTTACTAGTAATCAGTTATTGCCCTTTAGCTCAGCAATATCATTTCCAGAAAATTGTTCTTGGAAATACAAAAGAAATAAATACTTTTCTCTTTAAGATCTGAAATATTTCATTTATAACATTGATGATTATATCACAAAGAAAAACTAGCAGTCACCTTGAAATCCATAATTATAGAGATTAAATCATTTATGATATGTTCTGATACTGTGACATTCTCCCAAACATTCAGCAATAGGATGTCTACATACACTACTATGAAAAGACATATAGTTTTTTAAGTAAAAAACAACTTGCAGAATGTCCCAGTTGCATAAAAATGAAAAAGTATGTGTTATGTACATGCAGTTGTATATGCCTAAAAATGTTCTGGAACTGTAAGGCAGTAGGTCCAGAGAGTAGAACTGGGTGTGGAGACAGGGACGTGTACTTTTTTTTCCCTCTAAACACTTCTGTAAAATAATACCATTGGCTCATTCCTATAACCAGAAAATATTTCAATTCTGAAGTTAATTGTGCTCCATAAATAGTTGTTCCCTGGTTGCTTACTAGTAAAGAACCTGCCTGCCAATGCAGGAGCACAGGTTCAATCCCTGGATCGGTGAGATCCCCTGAGAAGGAAAGGGCAGCCCACGCCAGTATTGTTGTTGCTTGGAAAATCCCAGGACAGAGAAGCCTGGTGGGCTACAATCCATGGGCTCTCAGAGAGTCAGACGTGACTTAGCTACTAAAACAACAATGTTACGTAAATATATATTATTTTGAAAGTTACACTGCTGCTGTTGCTAAGTCGCTTCAGTCATGTCCAACTCTGTGCGACCCCATAGACGGCAGCCCACCAGGCTCCCCCGTCCCTGGGATTCTCCAGTCAAGAACACTGGAGTGGGTTGCCATTTCCTTCTCCAATGCAGGAAAGTGAAAAGTGAAAGTGAAGTTGCTCAGTCGTGTCCAACCCTCAGCAACCCCATGGACTGCAGCCTTCCAGGCTCCTCCATCCGTGGGATTCTCCAGGCAAGAGTTCTGGAGTGGGGTGCCATTGCCTTCTCCGAAAGTTACACTATTTATATGTAAATAGGTCATTTCAAGAAATAATGCCCAAATAACTCTTAATTGGTCACCATGGAAAAAGTGAGACTAATTTTTGTCCCCCACAAAGTATTTGTCATGTCAATAATAAACTGCTGAAGTTGTACTTTGGATTTCAAAGTGTCTAAAACTGTGATGTTTAATGGGTTCAGTGAACTGAACTGACTACTTGTAATCCATGTAAAGCCTTTTTTTAATCTGTTGGGATATGTGGATATGTATGGACACCTCAGTATTTTCTTGGTATTTTAATATCTGATTCCCATTTACTTATCTAGGTCATGAGACATGTGTAGAACTCCTTTTAGAACAAGACGTTTTCCAGAAAACAGAAGGAAATGCTTTCAGTCCGTTGCATTGTGCTGTGTAAGTAAAGGCAGAATGAATTGGATTTGATTTGAATATTTAAGAAATAAAGCATAGCTTTGAGAGTGATCACCTTGTTACCTTCACAGAATAAATGACAACGAAGGTGCTGCTGAGATGTTAATTGATACATTAGGCTCCAGCATTGTGAACGCCACAGATTCAAAAGGAAGGTAGGAATTCAACCATGTAGAAAATTTCATCAGTTATTAGATTAATATGGGAGAATTTAAAGAAACCCCATTATTACCTAAAGGTTGGTTTTATATTTACAAGTATAAATTGTTGCAAAATCTTAATTATATTCTCATTATAAAAGGCTTTTCTCCCTTGACCAGGAAAACTGGCTAAAGATTTCCCTTTGTTAAAAACATACGTTCTTGTTGGGCTTCCCAGGTGGCGTGCATGATAAAGCACCTGCCTGCCAGCGCAGGAGATGGAAGAGACTCCTGTCAGAGTCAGGAAGAGCCCCTGGAGTAGGAAATGGCAACCCACTCCAGTATTCTTGCCTGGAGACTCCCATAGATAGAGGAGCCTGGTGGGCCACAGTCCATAGTTACCAAGAGTCGAACACAACTGAAGCAACTTAGCACGTGCTTGTTACCCAAAGGCTCTTTGTTGTTATTGTTTGTTTTTTTTGTTTGGCTGTGTTGAGTCTTAATTGTGACAGCATTTTTTGTTGTGACTCAAGGACTCTAGTTGTGGTACACAGCCTCTGAGTGTGTGGACTCAGTAATTGTGGCACACAGGCTCAGTGGGATCTTAGTTCCTCCACCAGGGATCGAACTCTCATCCCCTGCATTGCAAGGCAGATTCTTTTTTTTTTTTAATGTGTTCGGTTGTGTCCAGTCTCAGCACACAGGTGCTGTGGCATGTGGGATCTTAGTTCATGAACCAGGAATTGAACCTGTGTTGCCTGCATTGCAAGGTGGATTCTTAACCACTGGACCACCAGGGAGTCCCCCTAAAGACTGTTTTTTAATAAAGTTAACATTTCTAATTATGAAGAGTCTAACAGTTGTAATAGATGACAGTATTTGGGGCCGGATTTGTTTCTTTCAAAGGTTCCTTTAATGATGTAATTTTTTTTGGCAGTTTCATAATTTACCCATTAGTTTACCTAAATAATAGTTATCAAAAATACAAATTTTTGTGGCAGGAATTAGTAAGCCTATTTGTATCCAGGCAATGGTTTTATAGCCTGGTATGTAAATCCTTGAAAGTTGCTTGTTATAAATTAAGAATATACACGTACAGATTTAGCCCAGTCTTTGCATTTCTCTGTGGGCAGAACTCCTCTGCACGCAGCCGCCTTCACAGACCATGTGGAGTGTCTGCAGCTTCTGCTCAGCCATAATGCTCACGTGAACTCTGTGGACTCCTCTGGGAAAACACCTCTCATGATGGCTGCAGAAAACGGACAGACAAACACAGTTGGTAAAGAAACCGCTTGAGGCTTTTGTTGTTCTAAGTGTGAATGTTGCTTATGTACGATATAGCTTCCACTCTGGTTCACTGAATTTTCCATTAGTTATCTCACCATTCCTCAGACTTAAACCCTTTTACCTGCCTACACTCATGTTTTCTTTTAGGCCCACAGTATTTTCATTTGCCCTCGTGTTAGCAGGCAGTGTTAGGATGGTCAAGAAGCCTGACTGTGGAGTCAGACTGCATGTGAGTCCTGGATCTGCCAGCTGGGTGGCCTCATGCCTCAATGTTTCCATCCGTACAGTGACAAAAGGAACAGCACCTCCTCACGGGGTTGTTCTGAGAGGTGAATGCGTTACTGTAAATCTAGAGCACTTAGAACAGGCCGAAGTACAGTAAGCGCTCACAGAATGAGTGTCAGTTGCTGTTCTTGTCTGTTCCTTGTACAACACACACACACACGAGGATATAATGTAGACCTTTATTTTGCAGTGTGTTTTTGCCAGAGGGATATTTTTCCTTTCTGTCTTCATTTCTCTACAGTGAGTTATTAGTAATCTGAGGTGTATGTTCATATACAAAAGAGTTGATACAATTTTTCCTCCCAGAGATGCTGGTTAGCAGTGCTAGTGCAGATCTGACTTTACAAGATAACAGTAAAAACACCGCCCTCCATTTGGCTTGCAGTAAGGTAGGTACACATCTTAATATTTTTTGATTGTTAATATCGACAGTGGCATTTAAGGTTTTTCCACTTAACTAAAATGAACAGAGCTAGGGACCAAACCTGTCTAATAATCACTGGCATCAGATTTCTTGGAAAAAATATTTACTTATGTGTGAAGCACTATGGTACATGAAATTTCCAGTAAGCCAAGCAAGTTTTGGACCACAGGCTTAAATGTAATTATTGTCTGTCTCTAATGTCTCTAACCTTAAATATTCTTGTCCTCTTCTGTAACCCCATTACACCAATTCATGTTTGGATGTATATTTAAGACATTAGCCAAGAAAATGCATAGCATATGAATGGTGGTATATACATATATATATATATAAAATATGGATGACGACTGGGGTGTATTGAGTGTATAAAGTTACCCTTGATGGTGCCGAAGTTTTTAAGAGTTATTTGTCATAATTTTAGGGTCATGAAACTAGTGCCTTGTTAATACTGGAAAAGATAACAGATAGAAACCTCATCAATGCAACCAATGCAGCTTTGCAAACGTGAGTACTTCCAGTGTCTAGTGTAAACCTTGGAACCTTTAATTATAAAAATGATTAATGGAATTCTTTTCTAATATGACTGGAATCTGTCACAGAAGCAATTAAAAAATAAAAAAAACAGTTCTTATAATTGACAAAACTCATTTCTAAAATCATCATAATTAAAAGACATTATTTAAGTTTTTGAACTGAAACCCTTATTCTTGAAAATAATAGGTTGTTTGTCAATCCAGGTTTATGGTGAAAAGTAATACTATTCTGTGTGTTTTACAGTAACCAACTGGAATAATACACTTAACAACAAATGAGGCACAAAGTTTTACACATGTCTGTAGCTAGAGAGATTTCAGAAATAATCAGGCTCTTAATGTGAGCCGCCAGTCCTGGGTGACCACCTAAATCCTGACCCAGCGTCTCCCGTTGTTCCTCACCATTTTCATTTGCCGTTCTGCTTTGAGACTTAGTAAAGAGAAGAATCTTACAATAATGTTCCCATTCAGGTCTCAGTCAGATCCCTGAAGGGTCCAGAATGAGTCACGGAACCTGTAAACTGTCTTCAAAACCTGTTGGCACTTGCGCTGTTGCAGTTTACAGTTTTTATTGTTTAATACATGTGTTTGCCAACTGCATTTCTTAAAACAACTTAAGATTGCAGTTTAGTTAGTAAATCTTTCTAAACGTTGGTCTTGAAGGAAAGTGGCACGAGAGTCTGGTAGAAGTGGGAGCTGCTGATGGCCGGTGCTGGGTGCAGCGCTGACAGGCGCTCTGGGTCCTGGCTCTCCCGGGCCTCACTCCTCTCGTCACTGCCGTTGGGACCAGGGGCCTCCGGTTTGCGTCTGTGGGTCTCCATAGCCTAGCGTAAATGGCCTTCAGCAACCAGGGTAGAGAGTGAGCACACACACGTGTGGGCCTGCACACATGGATGTGTACACGTATTTTTTTCTCTCCAGACCTCTGCATGTTGCTGCCCGAAACGGGCTGACAATGGTGGTTCAGGAACTCCTGGGGAAAGGGGCAAGTGTGCTTGCGGTCGATGAGAACGGTGAGTAGCGTCTGCTTCCTCTTTCCCTAACCTGTTAGACAGCGTTGGCCTTTCAGTGATCCATACTTGAAGGAAAGGAGACTTGGGGATTTTTTATTGGTCAGAGAGGAGAGCTGGAGCTAATACTGACTGGGGCTTACCTTGTGCAAAGGGAACAAGGGAAGGAGAAACAGGGAAAGTCCATCCAACAGGTGAACTCCTGAGTTCCATGTATCTGTTAAATCAGAGTTGTGTTTGCCTGCTCAGTCGCTCAGTCACTCAGTCAAGTCCAGCTCTTTGCGACCCCATGGACTATAGCCCGCCAGCCTCCTCTGTCCGTGGGATTTTCCAGGGGTTGCCATTTCCTCCTCCAGGGGATCTTCCCGACCCAGGGATCGAACCTGGGTCTCCTGCATTGGCAGGCAGATTCTCTTTACCAGCTGTGCCAGCTGGGAAGCCCAAATCAGAGTTAGGGTTTATTAACTTTGGTTTAGTGATACCACCTCTGTTCTTTTAGTATTCAAAGAATTTGTTCTTTCAGCAAACATTTATCAAGGCCCTTACTTGAATGCCAGGTTTTATCAGAATCTATCTTCCCATCCATGTGCTGGGTGCTGTCCTCTGCCTGCCTGAGGCAGTCACTGTAGCATCTCTTTGCTTTGTGTCTTATAATAATGGCTTTTATAGGATCTCTTTGCAAAAAAACATCATTTCTCTCATCGTAACACACCTTTCATTACTCCCTCTGCTCCTGCTGTGGCCATATTTCCCTGTCCCCCTTTGCAGCACAGTTACTCAGGAGCCATTTCTCCCTCTGTCTCCAGTTCTTCTCCTCTTTCTTTCTCCCTTGAATCCCCTCTGGTCAGACCTCACCCCCGCCACACTGCAGCACTGTGCTCAGCAAGACCACCAGTGCCCTCCACAGTGTTAGGGTCAGCTCTGCTTTGACTTTACATCCAGAATTCGACACAACCGATCATTCCTTCCTTAGGAATAGGCTTCTAATGTGGAATTTAAATGTATGTGAAATACCAGATGTTAAGGTTGCAGTCTGCCATAGCTAGTGTCTGATACTCCCCCAAGTAGTCTCCACACTTTGCATTTGCCGCACGCTGTTCCCTGGACCAGCAGATGCAGATCTCTTACGGCAGGATAAGGGTGGGTCAGAGAGAATGCACATGATGCTTGTTACAGTGTCCTTCTTAGGGGTGTTCTTCATTCACAAATATCTGGTTCCTTGAATTAGTAACTGGATGAGGGTTTATAACTTCTTATTTTGTTGTTAAATAACTATATTTACTGGAACTGAGTATTTTTTATTTTACTGATTTTTTTTTTTTTTTTTGAAGTGTGACATACAATGTTCTGTTAGTTTCAGGTATACCCATTTTTTTGCATTTTCTTTATGTGGCTTTCTGGACTCCACACTTTCTTGGCTTTCCTCCTACAGTACTATCTTCAGTTTCTTTTGCTAAGTTTCTCTCTCTTCTCCTCAACCTGTTACTATTGGAGGGCTCTCAAGTTCAGTACTTCATTCTTTTTGCCTTCTCTACACATCTACTTCTGTTTCATTGGACACTAAAGCCTTTGTGTGGTTCACAACAGACTGGAAAATTCTTAAAGAGGTGGGAGTATTAGACCACCTTACCTGCATCCTGAGAAATCTGTATGCAGGTCAAGAAGCAACAGTTAGAACCAGACGTGAAACAACAGACTGGTTCAAAACTGGGAAAGGAGTACATCAAGGCTGTGTATTGTCACCCTGCATATTTAACTTCTGTGCAGAGTACATCATGCGAAATGCTGGGCTGGATGAATCACAAGCTGGAATCAAGATTGCTAGGAGAAATATCAACAACTTCATATACACAGATGATACCACTCTATTGGCAGAAAGCGAAGAACTAAAGAGCCTCTTGATAAGGGCAAAAGAGGGGAGTGAAAAAGCTGGCTTAAAACTCAACATTGAAAAAACTTACGATCATGGCATCTAGTCCCATCACTTCATGGCAAATAGATGGGGGGAAAGTGGGAACAGTGACAGGCTTTATTTTCTTGGGCTCCAAAATCACTGCAGACTGCAGCCATGAAGTTAAAAGACACTTGCTCCTTGAAAGGAAAGCTGTGACAAACCTGGAGAACATATTAGAAAGCAGAGCCATCACTTTGCCAACAAAAGTCTATATAGTTAAAGCTATGGTTCTTTCCAGTTATCATGTCCAGATGTGAGAGTCAGACCATGAAGAAGGCTGAGCACCCAAGAATTGATACTTTCAAACTGTGGTGCTGAAAACGATTCTTGAGAGTCCCTTGGACAGCAGGGAGATCAAACCAGTCCATCCTAAAGAGAATCAACCCTGAATACTCATTGGAAGGACTGATGCTGAAGCTGAAGCTCCAGTACTTTGCCTTCCTGATGCAAAGAGCTGACTCACTGGAAAAGACCCTGATTGGGAAAGATTGAAGGCCAAAGGAGAAGGGGTGACAGAAGATGAGATGGTAGGATGGCATCACTGAATGGACACGAGTTTGAGCAAACTCAGGGAGATAGTGAAGGAGTAGGGAGCCTGGCATGCTGCAGTTCATGGGGTTGCAAAGAGTTGGCCACAGCTTAGTGACTGAACAACACTTCCTACACTCACTCTCTGGGTGACCTCATCCAGTTCTGGGGTTCTGAACACTGCATCTGTGCTGAGAATGTGTAAGTTGTGTCTCCAGCTGCCTGACTGACAGCGCACCCTGTGAGTGTCTGATGCACAGGCCCAGACCTGGACTGCTGGCCTGTCCCCGCTGCAAGCCTGCTCTCGGCACAGCCTGGGCCCAGCTGATGACCGTTCCCACCCTTGCAATTGCTCCTTGACCCCCTCATACCCAGGGCACAATGCACCAACATGTACTATCGATCCACCTCCAAAGTATATCCAAGTATGTCCACTTTTCCCCGTCTACTACACCCTTGGCCAGGATCCTTTTAAAATACGTGGGAAGGGGCTTCCCTGGTGGCTCAGTGATAAAGAACCTGCCTGCCAGTGCAGGAGACACGGGTTCGATCCCTGGTTCGAGAAGATCTGACATGCCATGGAGCAACTAAGTCCATGTGCCCACAACTACTGAGCCTGTGCTCTAGAGCCTGGGAGCCACAGCTGCTGAGCCCACAGGCCGCAACTCCTGAAGCCTGAGTGCCGTAGGGCTGTGCTCCACAGTAAGAGCAGCCACTGCCGTGAGAAGCCCAGCACTGAAGCCAGAGAAGCGTGTGGGGAGATGCTGCTCATCCGCATCTCAGTTTACTGATAGTCCTTAGATGATCTCTTGGGGCCGACTGGGTCAGCTCTTTCTGTTACCACTCCCGCTTGTCTCCTCGTCTTACCCCCTTGTCCAGTTCTGCCACGGCGGCTCCTCACACCATGTACATGATGGTGGATGTGCGTCATCATCTTTCTTCCGGCTTCCAACACTCTGCCCCCAGTGGTCTTTGACTAAACCCTTCACCTGTTTCCAGTCTTAGCTCCAGTGTCATCTATTCAGTGAATCCCATCCCGACTACCCTTCTTATACTACAGCCTGCTGATCACCCCCATCGCATTCTCAGTTCTTATTGCACTGCTCTATTCCTTCCTTTTCCTTCTTTCCACAGAGCGTATCTTCTAACATATGAGGGCAGGAGTCTGTGTGCACAAATCTGTTTTGAGTGGTTAGAAGAGCCCCTGGCCACATCGAGCTCAGCAGGTGTGTGTAGGTGATGGTGTGCTGAGCAGTGTGCTGAGTCCTGCAGACACACCGTAGGGTCCAGGACAGCCAGCTGCCTTGAACAACAGCGAGAAGAAGCAGGCTGTCAGAAGGCCCTTGAAGCAGTTCAGTTAGAATAAACCTAGAATGCCGTGAGAGATGTCAGGGAAGGTATCCCCCCCAAAGTGCCTTCTGAGCCAGAATCCAAAGGACAAGTGAAAATATGGGAGAAAACTTTCTGAGAGAGTGGCATATTTAATAGAGATACAATGCAGGGCAGCCTGAGTACTAAGTTACACCAAACCAGAGTCTCTTGGGAGAAGGCAATGGCACCCCACTCCAGTACTCTTGCCTGGAAAATCCCATGGATGGAGGAGCCTGGTAGGCTGCAATCCATGGGGTCGCTAAGAGTCGGACACGACTGAGCAACTTCACTTTCACTTTTCACTTTCATGAAAGTGAAATGGCAACCCACTCCAGTGTTCTTGCCTGGAGAATCCCAGGGACGGGGGAGCCTGGTGGGCTGCCATCTATGGGGTCGCACAGAGTCGGACACAACTGAAGCGACTTAGCAGCAGCAGCAGAGTCTCTTAGGTCAAGTGGCAAAGGATCTTTGTGTCAGACTAGGTGACAAGTTCACAGTCAGGGTGGGAGGAGGGAGTGGGCAGAGTACCGCAGAGATGTTGCAGATGAAAGAATGTTGATGTTTCTTCCCTCCCCAGGCTCCAGTGAATCCCATCAAAAGGGCATTCATCAGAGCCTGGGGAGGGAAGACGTGGCCTGCAGTCTGGCATGGAGTGATGTGGGCAGGGGAGGGGAGGCCATTGTTTAAGATGAGAATGTAGGAGGAAGAGCTGGGTTCACTTAGGAACGTGAGAAAAGTTCACTGGCAACTCCAGGTGAGTAATTGGATATAGACGTATGGACCTGGAGCCCAAAGTCAGCAACATCTAGGTTGGACATAGAAATTTGGGAATCGTTTGTTTAATACAGTCATGAAATCCGTAGAAGTGAGTGGTACCACGTACTAAGATAAATTCAGTCTCACCTGATTTAAAAGAAACTTTCACTGTCAGCAAATTATATTTCTGGAAATAAGAAGCAATATAGATTAAAATGAAGAGCCTAAATTGCTAACCTATAGAAGATATTTGGTCACATTATGAGGCTGTACATCAAATAGCCAATAGATGATCTTTGTTGGTCATTTTCAAGGTTTTATATCGCTTTTCCATATGGAAAGCATAATAAACAGATGACAGTGAAGGTCGCCTGTGACCTGATGTCTTCTTGCATACTTTGCAATATGAGATAGTAATCAGGGTCCAAAGTTGGCAAGTCATAGTAAGTACCCATCTTATTTTGTAATTAATTCTAACCTTCAGATTAATGATCCAGTTATAAATTGCTCCAGTAACAAGAGACGTTGATGATTTAATTAGACTCTGTATTTTCACTGTCGTCTTTCCTGACCCAGACAAGTGTTTCCAGTTTGTTGCACAGATACTTTGTTGTGGTGGTATTGTTCAGTCGCTAAGACTCTTTTTTTTTTTTTAACTTTACAATATTGTATTGGTTCTGCCATATATCAAAATGAGTCCGCCACAAGTATACATGTGTTCTCCATCCTGAACCCTTCTCCCTCCTCCCTCCCTGTACCATCCCTCTGGGTCGTCCCAGTGCACCAGCCCCAAGCATCCAGTATCATGCATCAAACCTGGACTGGCGACTCATTTCATATATGATATTATACATGTTTCAATGCCATTCTCCCAAATCATCCCACCCTCTCCCTCTCCCACAGAGTCCAAAAGACTGTTCTATATACATCAGTGTCTTTTTTGCTGTCTCGTATACAGGGGTATTGTTACCATCTTTCTAAATTCCATATATATGCGTTAATATACTATATTGGTGGTTTTCTTTCTGGCTTACTTCACTCTGTTGTAAGTGAAACTCTGGCTCCAGTTTCATCCACCTCATTAGAACTGATTCAAATGTATTCTTTTTAATGGCTGAGTAACACTCCACTGTGTATATGTACCACAGCTTTCTTATCCATTCATCTGCTGATGGACATCTAGGTTGCTTCCATGTCCTGGCTATTATAAACAGCTATGACTCTTTGTGACCTCATGGACTGCAGCACAGTAGATTTCCCTGTCCATCACTGTCTCCCAGAGTTTGCTCAAATTCATGTCCATCCTCTGCCACCCCCTTCTACTTTTGCCTTCAGTCTTTCTCAGCATCAGGGTCTTTTCTAGCAAGTCAGCTCTTCACATCAGGTGGCCAAAGTACTGGGGCTTCAACTTTAGCATCAGTCCGTCCAATGAGCATTCAGGGTTGGTTTCCTTTAGGATTGACTGGTTTGATGTCCTTGCTGCCCGAGGGGCTCTCAAGAGTCTTCTCCAGCACCACAGTTTGAAAGCATCAGTTCTTCAGCGCTCAGCCTTCTTCATGGGCCGACTCTCTTTATGGTGCATGACCACTGGAAGAGCCATAGCCTTGACCAGATGGACCGTGTGGCGTCTCTGCTTTTCAGTGCTGTCTAGGCTTGTCATGGCTTTCCTCCCAGGGCGCAAGCGTCTTTGACTTGCATGGCTGCAGTCACCATTCTCGCTGATTTTAGAGCCAAGAAAATAGTCTGTCACTGTTCTACTTTCCTCCCATCTGTTTGTCGTGATGGGACTGGATGCCATGATCTTAGTTTTCTGAATGTTGAGTTTTAAGCCAGGTTTTTCACTCTCCTCTCACTCTCATCAGGAGGCTCTTTAGTTCCTCTTCACTTTCTGCCATTTGGTTGGTGTCATCTGCGTATCTCAGGTTGTTGATATTTCCCTGGCAGTCTTGATTCCAGCTTGTGATTCATCCAGCCCAGCATTTAAAGTCAGTCTTGTACTGAAGAAGGGAACATACACAAAGGAAACATTTGTTTGATTTAGGAGCTTTAAACCTAAAGCTTTAAACGTAACAGACGACAGAGGAAACCGAGGTCCCAGATGGATGATTCCTCCACTATCTCATAACTTATCTGCATCCATCCAAGTTTTCTCAGGGTTGGATTTATGTTTTTCTCAGTGGACTATGACCCCAAAAGAAGTTAAATGGTGGCCATGTGTTTTCATTGAACATGCATATTTTGAGCACCAGCTCATAGCCTCACTCACGAATCTGTGCACATTTAGGTTTCTCAGCATGTAAGTCCTTCCCTACAGAATTACAAATTAACGGTAAAACTCCCCCACCATTCTGAATGAAGTTTTACCAGACTTTTCCCCCCTTATTCTAGCCTGATAGCATCTGGGAACTTGGATGGATGCAGGAGGATGAATCATTCTAATTAAGCCAGCTTATTATATAAGCCAAGTAATTTAATATATGTCTGAGGTTGAAGACCAGGGTAGGTTTACTGCCTTTCTTTAGTGAAATGAGTCTCAGGATGAGTGATTTTTAAACTTGTTTTTAATTCCAGGCTATACCCCAGCTTTGGCCTGTGCTCCCAACAAGGACGTTGCAGACTGCCTCGCACTCATTCTGGCCACCATGATGCCTATCTCGTCAAGTAGCCCTTTATCATCCCTGACGTTCAATGCCATTAACCGTTACACCAACACCTCGAAAACTGTCAGCTTCGAAGCCTTGCCCATCATGAGAAATGAACCCAGCTCCTACTGTAGCTTCAACAACATCGGCGGGGAGCAGGAGTACCTATACACTGATGTGGACGAGCTCAATGACTCCGATTCAGAGACCTACTGACCGGCTGAGCCAGAGACCCGGGGAGGCTTCACACTGTGCTTTTTCAGGAAAAAGGCACTTTCTTACTCACATACAAATGCAACCTAAGAGAGATGGCAGAGTGCGCACACAGAAGAAATATGATCACATTAGGAAGAAGAGTTGTAAAGGCACGTTTACGGAAGGAACTTCCAGTGTCTTGAAACAGACTTGAGCAGAGGGGAACACTTGATGGCACAGAGCCTTGTGAAGCTGTAGGCTTCAGGTTTGCAGTGCCAGGAGTTATTTGGGACACTGCACCCTAATCTGCTCACACGAGCAACACTATCGTGAAAGAAGAGATAAGGACACTAGATTTCAATTTTATCAATAAAACTACAACTAAATTTAAGGGCAATAAAAGTTTGGTACAATAGGCATGATGTGCACAGCAAATTGCCAAAGGACCAAATAACTCGGGTTTTAGTAGAGCACCACTTTGCGGAAACTGGAGCGGGTGAAACTAGACATTATCCAAACCAAACTTCAATATTTCGGAAAATGAAGCTGAGATTTGGTTTTCAATGTTGATTTTTTTTTTTAAAAGAAAACATCTGAAAGCCTTCTAATATGTATTAAACCATGAGAGAAAGCAGATGTATTTTTACATTTTTTTTCTTTTACATAAAAATTTTAAAATTCCAACTTTTATAATATTAGAATTGAAAACCAGCTGACTGGGTGCAGTCAGGGTGAAAATATTTGTGATGTAGACACGTGATAGATTGGGGTCAGACTGTTGATTGCCGGGTTTTGAATGGTTTAGGTTTAAAACTGAACTATTTTTGTTTGAAAATGTAAAGAATTTCCTCAAAGAAGGAAATTTGATAAAATCAGGAAGTGGATGATTTTCACCCTGTTGCAGCCGAGTGGTCCTGGGGAGTGGCGTTTTCAGCCTCACTACTTGGATGGTACACTTTCGTCACCTTTATGTCACCCCCGTGCCTCCACAGTGGGTTAGGGTATTTTTGTTGTCATTGTTTAGTGAAGAATCAAAAAGAAAAACTCCCTTGCTACTCATAAGTTAACATCATCAGGTCTCTTGGAAGGCATTTCTGTACTGGGCAAGGTTTAAAATACTAAAGCCTTTAGGTCTTATTCACATTTAAAGTAGCGTGTTTATAACATGCTACTGTTTAGGGAAAGAAGCGACTGCCAACCAGATTGGAAGACTGCCTTTCAAATAACAAAAAGAGGCGGGGAAGGCTGATGTTGGGCTTTTAAACGACAATTTATAAGGGTCTGCTTTTACTGTAACTGTCACCTTCCCAGTGAAAATGATTTCAATTATGTAAGGGGGTCTTCCAGGTCGGGGTAGAGTTCCATAAATTTTGACAAAGTGATTCCCAATTTCATTTTATTCTTTTTGTATCGTGAAACTGGAAACTTTATGACATTGTAAATTATCAGCTGGTTTTTCTGAATATAAAGTGTGAAAACACAGAACAGTATTTTGATCTATTTGATAATTTTGTGGGTTTTTGAAGAATTAATGAGCATGTAAATAGAAATAGTGACTGCTTGAATACTGTATTTACTTGCACTCTTTCAGTACATCAAGATTCCTGTATATTTTAGAGTATAATAAAACACAGATGTGAGTTGTATTTAATGCATAATGTATTTGTATCTGTGCATATTACTTAAAAATCTATAAAGTTTCTAGGGCATTGACTACTAGATTTTAAGCATTTTTTCTAAAATATTTACAGAAATTATAAATGTAATTGTCCATCTTTTCTTTATAGTATAAAGAAGTCATAATGAACCCTTCCTAATTATTAGTGGCAGGAAGGTGTTATATGCATTTTAAAGACAGCAGACTACATTTTCTTTTGTACCTTTTGAAAAAAAGGAAAAAAACTCAAGAGGATTCTAAAAGTATACATATGTGTACTTTCTCTTTCCTTTTAGGAATTCTCTTCTGAATTCCCTGAGGGAATTTCCTAGAGTCTCAGAATTGAAAGAGACCTGAGGTTCATCCAGTCTAGCCTCTTAACAAATGCAGGAGCCCCTTCGACCAGGGTGATCCTCCCACCCTGACACTTGCAGTGACTCTACCTCACCGGGCAGTCCACTCAGTTGCTGAGCAGCTCCAGCTGTTAGAAAGGTCTTCCTTAGGTGGAGCTGAGCCTCCCTCCTTCCCGGGAACTTAGGTCCTTGGGCCCCGGGTCCGTCCTCCAAGAGAACACGGAGAACCTCGGCAGGACGACACATGCCCTCTTCTCTTTTGCAGGCTGCTGGACTCATCTGCTGAAGCCATTTCCAGAAGGACTCATTAGACACACTGTTAGATTTACTGCCTCTGATGAAACTCAAGGTGTAGCTATAAAGTAACAAGCTGTTCTTAATTTATCCTCACACGCACCAGAATTCAGAGCTTGCGTCATTTTACGTACATGATGCCCTGACTAGGAATACTTGTGAAGTGGGTCTTCCGATCACTGGCCCACTAGGGAAGCTGTTCCGTTGCTTTACGGTCTCATTTTGTGATGGGCTGTCCCCTGGCTTGATCAGCCACTTCCTTTGGTTAGCACCAGCGAGGGCAAATCCCAAAGCACCGTCGTGAGCCACGCTGCAGCAGCACTGGTACTGGAGGAACCCGAGGGCTGCTTGAATGAAGGGGCACAGCGCCCGCGCGCTCCTTTATAGCTAAACCTTGTGCGTCAAAGGCGTCCAGGCCCTATTCTGTAATGGTTTTATACTCGCACAGAATAGAAAAGCCTGCTTGCTTTTTTAACTTCTGCATGGAAGATGACATCTGAAGTATCTGATGTGTATTATAATACCAGCTTCTGCTCTGGAACTGCTTTTAGGGCAGTGGTGATAATAGCAAATAACCTCCTTTAACAAGACAAACAGTACCGTTTAGTTCAGGAGCTAAGTATAGCTGTTGATTTGGGGTTTAATTTGGCTTATATCGGACCTTTTAAATAAAGTTTTTTAATGCAATAAATCAAGTGTCTTTCACGTGCAACCTTCTTTTTCCCTCAAAATATCTGACTAGTGTTGAACTGTAACTGGTTTTTACCTTTCTTTACTAACTTATTGAATTTTCAATAAAGCTGTTTTAGAATTTAGATGAACCTTTCTAAACAAGCATTTTAAATACAGTTATTCAACAAATACTTACTGCTTGCCTGCTACATGCTTGGCAATGGGCAGAAAATGAGCCTCAAAATTGGGGTCTGGTCCTCTTGGAGCTTATAGTTTCATCATGGGAAGGTATGTGCCTAAAAGTGGAAAGTGAAAGTGTAATTGATAAACTGCTAACTGACGCAAGTCAAGACTACAACACGATCCCTGTGGGAAGGGTGAGGAGAACAGACTTCTTGGAAGGGTAGGTACCTAAAAGTGGAAAGTGAAAGTGTAATTGATGAACTGCTAACTGAAGCAAGTGAAGACTACAGCAAGATCCCTCTGGGAAGGGTGGTCAGAACAGACTTCTTGGAAGAGGTGGTATTTAGGCAGAACATTGAGGAACAAATCTGATTTGAGCAGGTGGAGAAGGGGCAAATGATAGCCCGAGTGAGAACAGAATCAGCAGTTCTTAAAATGCTTGGTGGAGGGGAGGTGGATGGAACGGATATCAGCACTTAGCATGTAAACCTACAGAAGTATTTATTATGCACAGAGATTAGATGGAAGTGACAGCAAGTAGATATAAATAAGCGATGGGAGGAGCAGGCCAGGAAGACTTGAATAACTTTGCCAAATCGTCTTAATGCTGATAATAGTAACAAAGTGCATACACAGTGTTTGTCATGCGCCAGGTAAGGTTGCAAGTACTTGAAATCCGTCTCTTAATCCACACAACTGTCCTATGAGGTAGCTCCTATTCATAGCACCATTTAACACAGGAGGAATGAGGCAGAAAGGTGAGCTGAATTCTGCCAGAGCTTGTTTGGCCCATAATTCATTAGGGCCTAGGTTCACATCCAGGCAGTTCCCACCCTTGGCGTTCGGTCACCTGATGACCTCTGATAACACTTTCAAGTCCTTGTTGAAACTGGCCATTTTGGAACTGGACCATATGCTTGGCCACTAAATGAGTAGGTTCCTTTCAGCTTTGTTATCCCAGGTCACGAGTTTGAGAAGAAACACAAATACCGCAACACCTGCCGTGTGCCAAGCAAGAACTGTGCTAGGCTCTGGGCATAGTGCAGGGAAGGCGGCGTGCTACCAGTGTGTGTCCTCCCGGTGGAGCCTCAGAGAAGGACAGCTGCTCGTGTTTCTGTGGCTACTGCTGCTTCAAGTCTTGTCAAGCGAACATCCTCACTTGTGCCTCTGCAGGTAGCTGGCGGGCTTGTCTGGGTGGCGCTCAAGCGGGAGCCTGGCTGGACTTGGCCGCGTTGTGAACTGGGCTCCATCTGCCCCGCTCTGTGTTCCTGTGACCCGAGCACAAAAAGGCAAGCCTGCCCTCCGCGCGCACAGGTCACGCCTCTGCCCTCCGCACGCACGGGTCACGCCTCTGCCCTCCCCACGCACAGGTCACGCCTCTGCCCTCCGCACGCACGGGTCTCGCCTCTGTGTCACAGTGGTTGATCGGCCACTGCCGAGTCCAGCCTCAGGGAGATGAGGCGCTTGGCGCTGCTTGTCAGAGAAGAAGAATTTGAGTTCAGTTCACAATGAACTTAGCCCTGAAGCGGTGGGCCACACCATCTTGCCATTGTTTTAGGTTTATCCGTGGACATGCCTCGCAGTCTTTGCTGTCTGCCTGCTCCTTCCCTTCTTGTGGTTCCCCTTCTGGTGTAGGAGGTTCAGATATTAAAAAGGGGGCTGCAGAAATGAATTTGGAGTTGGAAAGTTCTTCCCTGGTAGTGTTGAGCTGACAGGGTAGGTGTTGGGTTATCAATGCCGTGCCACGCCCCTCCCATGTCTGATTGTGGCCATTCGCTCCAGCTCTCCAGTAGCTAGCTCGCGCCCTCAGCTCGTCTCCAGCACTCTGTAAGTCCCCATTTCTCTGCCTTCCTCGGTCTGTGTTATTTCTCATTTCCCAGAGAGTGTTGTACCCCTCTTCCTTTTGATTCTTACCTGCCTTCTTTCTTGATTAGGTTTGAAATATAGGCTGAGGTGTGGCATTTCCTTAATCTGAAAAGCCATGATTTTGATTTGATCTTAAAAAACTTCTTCCTCTGTGCCCTTCTCTCAACCTAAAGAAAAATTGCATTTTCGATTTTAAGGCCTTCAGCAAACATTTTTTGAGTCCATACTGGGCAGCACGCACTGTCTTAAAGCCCGGAGCTATGCCAGGGATAAACTTCCTGCTGTCAAGAAGCATACATTTTAGTCGGGGAAGCAAGAGGGATGTCAGCGGTGATTGTTCCAGACAGAAAGATTTGTGATAGTTGGTAGTTGGGGAAAATCCTTGATTTAAAAGACCCCCATTTATGCACTCAAGAATCGTACAATTTTTGATGTGAGATGCCATAAGATTTTGCTGAGAAAGTGGAAGAATGTTGAAGTAAGAAATTAATAAAAGCAGGAAAAGCATAGACAAAGATGGCAACCTAATCCCCAAAAGCAAACCTGAGGTTTAACTAACCCCAAAGCATGTGAAAGTATTAGTCGCTCAGTCGTGTCTGATTCTTCATGACCCCATGGGCTGTAGCCCACCAGGCTCCTCTGTCCACGGACTTCTCCAGGCAAGAATACTGGAGTGGGTAGCCATTCCCTTCTCCAGGGGATCCTCGTAACCCAGGGATTGAACCACGGTCTCCTGCATTGCAGGCAGATTCCATGCCATCCGAGCCACCAGGGAAGCCCAGAGCATGTCATAGCTTAACCCAAGCATCAGTTGGCATTTAAAGAGAGGGGATCTGGTTTAATCGAAAGTGTTTCTTAGATGCCTGTTGGCTCCACCACCCCTAGTCTGTGACATGTAACTCGCTTAAATCTTTAGCTAGAAATGAACATGGCCCAATGACTGAGGTTAGGTGAGCACTAAGCTCTCAAACAGGCTTTCCCGTAAAGTTCACCACCCCCGCCCGAACATGGAGAGGTGGTTCACGTCTGGTGACAGCGGAGCACTGTGAGTTACATCGCCTCAGACCTAGTGGAAACAGTGCATTTTCACGTTCACAGGAAATTTTGCACTCGACATGGTCTTGAACCCTCATTGTGCCTGCCCAAAGATGGTAGGATCCAGTATACTAGAGAGCACTTCCTTGTGGTTCTGATATTCATGGTATGATATTCATGGTATGATATTCATGATATAAATGACAGAATGTGAATGAAGAGAATTCAAGGAAAGGGGGTGTCTGGAGAAGGACTTTGCCTCCTCACATTCTAGGTGCTTGTGAGTGTAGGGGCTTGGGGAGAAATGCCCCGGTTGCCTACGGTTAGGCGAGAAGGAGTCAGGTGGGAGTAGGACCTAGGACGTTGCTAATGGTCCAGAAGTGTTTGCCAAGTGATGTCAGTGAAAACAGCGAGGACCACTGAGCCGCGATGAGATCCATGACCTTCGTGGTGGTACAACTTGCTCTGGTTGCATTCCTCATTCCAGCTCTGGGGGAGCCTTGACAACCAAGCCCATGTTGCCGGTGCAGCCAGCCAGCCAGGGAAGGAGCACAGCAAAACGAGAGCCCTTTCAAAGCCTCACTCCCGAGAACTGTCATCATTTTCGCTGCCTAATGGTTCCCTGGAAGATCCCACTTACCGTGTTGTCAGTAGCTGGGCAAACTCAAAGTTGACCCACTGTGAAAGTTATTTTCCCTGAAGAGAGACTTGTTGAAAACAATTACAGGAAAGAATTTTGGGGGAATTTTTTTAATTGAAATACATTTGATTGACAGTATTGTGTTAGTCTCAGGCATACAGCAAATCGATCAGTTACACATACACACATAAATAGATATCCTTTCTCAGATTCTTTTCTCTTACAGGTTATTATAAAATATTGAGTATAGCTCCCTGTGCTATACAGTAGCTCCTTGTTGGTTATCTATTTTATGTATCAGTTCAGTTCAGTTCAGTCGCTCAGTCGTGTCTGACTCTCTGCGACCCCATGAATACCAGCACGCCAGGCCTCCCTGTCCATCACCAACTCCCGGAGTTCACTCAAACCCAGGTCCATCGAGTCAGTGATGCCATCCAGCCATCTCATCCTCTGTCATCCCCTTCTCCTCCTGCCCCCAATCCCTCCCACCATCAGAGTCTTTTCCAGTGAGTCAACTCTTCACATGAGGTGGCCAAAGTACTGGAGTTTCAGCTTTAGCATCATTCCTTCCAAAGAAATCCCAGGGCTGATCTTCAGAATAGACTGGTTGGATCTCCTTGCTGTCCAAGGGACTCTCAAGAGTCTTCTCCAACACCACAGTTCAAAGGCATCAATTCTACTAGTGATATATGTTCATCTCAAGCTCCTAATTTATCCCTCCCCCTCCCTCTCCCTTTTGGTAACTATAAGCTTATTTTCTACATCTGTCTCTTTCTGTTTGTAAGTTCATTTGTATCTTTTTTTTTGTTTCCATACGGCAAGTGATATCCTATGATAATTTGTCCTTCTTTGTCTGGCTTACTTCACTTACTGTGATAATCTCTAGGTCCGTCCGTTGATGTTGCTGCAAGTGGCATTATTTCATTATTGTCATGGCCGAGTAAACACTCCATTGTGTGTGTGTCTGCGTATGTACGCATACCCCACGTCTTTATGCATCCATCTGCCAGTGGATACTTTGCTTCCATGTCTTGATTCCGTGTCTCGGTTGCATAGGTTGCTTCCATGTCTTGGCAATTGTAAACAGTGCTGCCATGAACATTGGAGTTCATGTATCTTTTCAAATTAAGGCTTTCTCTGGATATATGCCCAGGAGTGGGCTTGCAGGATCATATGGTAGCTCTATTTTTAGTTTTTTAAGGAACCTCTGTATTGTTCTCCATAGTGGCCACATCAATTTACATTCCCACCGACACTGCAGGACGGTTGTTTCCTGCACACCCCCTCCAGCATTTCTTATCTGTAGACTTTTTAATGATGACCATTCTGGCTGACATGAGGTAATAACCCCATTATAGTTTTGATTTGCATTTCCCTAAAAATTAGTGGTGCTGAGCATCTTTTCATGTGCCCATTGGTCATCTGTATGTCTTCTTTGGAAAAATGTCTGTTTAGATCTTGTACACATTTTTATTAGGTTGGTTGGTTTTTGACATTGAACTCCATGAGCTGTACACTTTAGAAAGTAAGCCCTTGTTGGCTGCATTATTTGCAGATATTTTCTCCCCATCCATAGATTGTCTTTTCATTTTGTTTATAGTTTCCTTTGCTGTGTAAAAACTTTTTAACTAGGTCCCATTTGTTTATTTTTGCTTGTATCCCATTGCTGTAGATGACAGATCCAAAAAGATCTTGCTCTGATTTATGTCAGAGTGTCCTGCCTGCTTTCCTCTAGGAGTTTCATAGTATCCGCTCTTACCTTTAGGTCTTTAATTCATTTTGAGCTTATTTTTGTGTATGGAGTTAGAGAATGTTCTAGTTTCATTCTTTCACATGTAGCTCTCCTGTTTTCCCAGCGCCAGGCGAGAGTTTTAATGTTGCCCTTACCTTCGGAGATGGATAAGAGCTGAGGCAAGCAACAGATAACCAAAAGCTTAAAAAGAAAAGCTAGGGGAAGAGATGTCCATAAGACTTTGGAAAAGAAATCTAGAATGCCACACACACACATGAACCTGTGTGCCTTCTTGTATAAGACCTAGGCTACCCTAAATTCTTACCTGTGCCTAATTTTGAGGCTCTGCACAAACAGGAAGTGAAAGCCAATTTTCAACTGCCAAGCTGCATTTTGAAGATGTGCCCTTATAGACACAGCCCTTTGGCAAAGACCAGGGAATTCTTTTGGTCCCACATGTTTAAGGAAACCTCTGTCCAATTATTAGCTGACTGCTAAGCTAAATGAGTAGAGACTTCGCTGGCCACGATGGCAAAAACACAGACTTTACAGAACATGTTCAGAAAAGTCACTAAGCAACCGTAACAATCAGCAGTAACAGCAAACTCTGGGGAGGAGGTGAATCTGATTTCCAGAATTGCCATGTTATATTATTTTAAAAGCCCAATTTTCAACAAAAGGTTGAGATATGCCGAGAAACAACGTAATACCCCTACACAGGAAAAACAATCAATAGAAATGATCCTTGAAGAAGCTGAGACATTGGGTTCACTAGACAAAGAAGCTAAATCATTTATTTTAAACATGTTCAAGGAGCTAGAGAAAACCATGTCTAAAGAATTAAAGTTTTAAAAAAAATACCTCACTAAAGAGAGAATAGAGATAATATTTTTAAAAGCAGATGGAAGTTCTGTATTTGGAAATTACAGTAACTTGAATAGAGGGACTCAACGTTAGATCTCAGGAGACAGAAGAACCAGTGAGTGTGAGGGTAGGTCAATTCCTAGTCTTGAGGAGAAAAGGGGGAAAATGAAAAGTGATCATAGCCTCAGAGACCTGTGAGATCCCAATAAACAGCAACATGCACACAAGGGAAGTCCCAGAAAGAGAAGAGAAAGAAAAGGAGGCAGAATATTTGAAGAAATAATGGCTGAAACTTAATTTCAAAAATGCTAATCTACAAACTCAAGAAGCTCAAAGAACCCCAAGAAGAATATAAACTCAAAGAGATCTAGCCTACACACATTATAATCAAACTGTCTAAAGACAAAACAAGCATCTTGAAAGCAGAAAGAGAGAAGTAATCCATTATGTACAAGAAATCCTAATAACATTAACAGCTAGTTTCTCATCAGAGCTGATGGAGTCAGAAGGCAGGGATGTGGTAGTCAAGGTGCTAAAAGAAAAATACTGTCCATAAAGAGCCTTATATCCAGCACAACTGTCTTTCAGAAATGAAGGACAGATTAAGATGTTTTATTTATTATTACCTATTTGTTATTAAGAAAAATGAAAACATAAAGAGCAATATAGTAATGGTAACAGCAAACTAAACTTTAAAAACAGTACAAATCTATTTTTTTTAATTTTTATTTATCATTTAAAAGTCAACTATATAAAGCTATAATTATAAATCTCTGTTGATGGGTACATAATGTATGAAAATGTGAATTTGTGACAATAACACAAAGGAATAGGGGGAAAGGAGCTCACAGGAGAAACGATTTTGTATAACACAGGCAGACCTTGTTTTATGGGGATCTGCTTTATTGCACTTCACAGATACTGCATTTTTTACAAATTGAAGGTTTGTGGCAATCCTGAATTGGGTAAGTCTATAGGCAGCATATTTCTAACAACATATACTCACTTTATATCTGTCACATTTTGGTAATTGTTGCCAAAATTTCAAATTTTATTCTTATTATATCTGTTATGGTGATCAGCGATCATTGATGTTACTATTGTAATTATTTGGGGGTGCCACAAACCACACCTATTTAAGATGGCAAATTTAATACGTGTGTGTTCTGACTGTCCACCACTTATTTCCTCATCTTTTTTCCCCCGGGCCTCCCTCTGCCTGGAAACACAACAATATTGAAATTAGACCAGTTACTAGCCCTAAAATGGCCTCTAAGTGTTCAAGTGAAAGGAAGAGTCACACACCTCTTACTTTAAATCAAAAGTTCAGACTGATTCCTCTCAGTGAGGAGGGCATATCCATAGCCCAGAGCAGGCCCACAGCTAGGTCCCTTGACCAAACAGCCAAGTTGTAAATGAATGCAAAAGGAAAGTTTTCAAAGGAAATGAAAAGTGCTGCCCCAGTGAACACATGAATGATCAGAAAGCAAAAGAGCCTTATTGCTGATACAGACAAAGTCTGAGTGGTCCAGACAGAAGATGAAACCAGCCACCACATTCCCTTATGGCAAAGCCTGAGCCAGAGCAAGTCCCTAGCTCTCTTCAGTTCTGTGAAGGCTGAGAGAAGCAAGGAAGCTGCAGAAGAAGAGCTGAAGCCCGCAGAGGCTGCTTGCTGAGGTTTAAGGAAAGAAGCCGTCTCTATGACTCCAAGTGCAAGGTGAAGCAGCCTGTGCAGATGTAGAACCTGCAGCAGGTTGTAGCTAAGATGTAGTCAGCTACGCTAAACGACAATAGCTGGGACTGCCTTCCATTGGAAGGTGATGCCACCTAGGACTTCCATAGCTAGAGAGAAGAACTCAATGCCTGGCTTCAAAGCTTCAAAAAACAGGCTGACTCTAATGTTAGGGGCTAATGCAGCCATGAAATAAAAAGACGCTTACTCCTTGGAAGGAAAATTAATGACCAACCAAGACAGCATATTAAAAAGCAGAGACATTACTTTGTCAACAAAGGTCCATCTAGTCAAGGCTATGGTTTTTCCAGTAGTCATGTATGGATGTGAGAGTTGGACTATAAAGAAAGCTGAGCACCAAAGAATTGATGCTTTTGAACTGTGGTGTTGGAGAAGACTCTTGAGAGTCCCTTGGACTGCAAGGAGATCCAACCTGTCCATCCTAAAGGAAATCAGTCCTGAATGTTCATTGGAAGGACCCTGTTTTCAATGTTCATTTGAAAAGACCCTGATGCTGGGAAAGATTGAAGGTAGGAGGAGAAGGGCACGATAGAGGATGAGACGGTTGGATGGCATCACCAACTCAATGGACATGAGTTTGAGTAAACTCTGGGACTTGGTGATGGACAGGGAGGCCTGGAGTGCTGCAGTCCATGGGGTCATAAAGAGTTGGACACGACTGAGCAACTGAACTGACTGAATGCAGCTAACATTGAGCCAATACTCAGATTCTGAAAACCCTGGGGCCTTTAAAAATATGCTATATAACTCTGCCTGTACTACATAAATAGAACAAGAAAGTCTGGATGACACCACGCTTTTTGATAACATGGCTTACTGGATATTTTAAGCCAACTGTTGAAACCCACTGCTCAGAAGAAAAGATCCCTTTTGCGATGATGGCTCACTGCCAGTGCACATGGCTGCCCAAGAGCTCAGAGGGAAATGGACACTGAGATCCAGGCTGCTCCACACTTGCTGACACAGCATCCACACTTGAGCGCCTGGACTAAGGAGTGATTTCAACCTTCGAGACATTATGTAAGAAGTACGTTTCCTATGGCTATAATTCCCATCAGGAAGCTTCCACAAGCCTCTTATCCTTATCCATTAGAGGGCAGACAGAATGAAAACCATAATCACAGAAAATTAACCAAACTGATCCCATGAATAACAGCCTTGTCTAACTCAATGAAACTATGAGCCATGCCATATAGGGCCACCCAAGACAGACAGGTCATGGTGGAGAGCTCTGACAAAACGTGGTCCATTGAAGAAGAGAATGGAAAACCACTTCAGTATTCTTGCCTTGAGAACCCCAAGACCAGCATGAAAAGGCAAAAAGATAGGACACTGAAAGATGAACTCCCCAGGTCAGTAGGTGCCCAATAGGCTACTGGAGAAAAGTGGAGAAATAACTCCAGAAAGAATGAAGGGATGGAGCCAAAGTGAAACCAACGCCAGTTGTGGCTGTGACTGGTGATGGGAAACAGTCTGATGCTGTAAAGAACAATATTGCATAGGAACCTGAAATGTTAGGTCCATGAATCAAGGTAAATCAGAAGTGATCAAACAGGAGATGTCAAGAGTGAACATCGACATTTTAGGAATCAGTGAACTAAAATGGACTGGAACGGGCGAATGTCATTCAGATGACCATTATATCTACTTCTGTGGGCAAGAACCCATTAGAAGAAATAGAGTAGCCATCATAGTCAACAAAAGAGTCCAAAATGCAGTACTTGGGTACAGTCTCAAACACAACAGAATGATCTCTGCTTGTTCCAAGGCAACCCATTCAATATCACAGTAATCCAAGTCTAGGCCCCAACCACTAATGACAAAGAAGTTGAAGTTGAAATTCAATGGTTCTATAAAGACCTACAAGACCTTCTAGAACTAACACCAAAAAAAGATGTCCTTTTCATCATAGGGGACTAGAATGCAAAAGTAGGAAGTCAAGAAACACCTGGAATAACAGGCAAGTTTGGCCTTGAAATACAAAATGAAGCAGGGCAAAGGCTAACAGTTTTGCCAAGAGAATGCAATGGTCATAGCAAACATCCTCTTCCAACAAGACAAGAGACAACTCCACACATGAACATCACCAGATGCAATACCGAAATTATATTGATTATATTCTTTGCAGCCAAAGATGGAGAAGCTCTATACAGTCAACAAAAACAAGACCGGGAGCTGACTGTGGCTCAGATCATGAACTCTTTATTACAAAATTCAGACTTAAATGAAGAAAGTAGGGAAAACCACTAGACCATACAGGTATGGCCTAAATCAAATCCCTTATGATTATACAGTGGAAGTGAGAAGTAGATTCCAGGGATTAGACCTGACAGACAGAGTGTCTGATGAACTATGGCTAGAAGTTCATGACATTGTACAAGAGACAGCGATCAAGATCATCCCCAAGAAAAAGCAGTGCAAAAAGGCAAAATGGCTGTCTGAGGAGGCCTTACAAATAGCTGAGAAAAGAAGAGAACTGAAAGGGAAAGGAAAAAAGGAAAGATAAAAGCATCTGAATGCAGAGTTCCAAAGAATAGCAAGGAGAGATAAGAAAGAGTTCCTCAGTGATCAATGCAAAGAAATAGAGGAAAGCAATAGAATGGGAAAGACTAGATCTCCCTTCAAGAAAATTAGAGATACCAAGGGAACATTTCATGCAAAGATGGATACAATAAAGGACAGAAACTGTATGGACCTAACAGAAGCAGAAGATATTAAGAAGAGGTGGCAAGAATATACAGAAGAACTATACAAAAAAGATCTTAATGAGCCAGATAACCACGATACTGTGATCACTTACCTAGAGCCAGACATCCGGGAATGTGAAGTCAAGTGGACCTTAGGAAGCATATCTCCGAACAAAGCTGTGGAGGTGATGGAACTCCAGCTGAGCTATTTCAAATCCTAAAAGATGATGCTGTGAAAGTGCTGTACTCAAGATGCCAGCAAAGTTAGAAAGCTCAGCAGTGACCACAGACCTGGAAAAGGTCAGTTTTCATTCCAGTCCTAAAGAAAGGCAATGCCAAAGAATGTTCAAACTACTGCACAATTTCACTCATCTCACATGCTAGCAAAGTGATGCTCAAAATTCTCCAAACTAGGCTCCAACAGTATGTGAACCGAGAACTTCCAGATGTTCAAGCTGGATTTAGAAAAGGCAGAGGAACCAGAGATCCAATTGCCAACATCTGTTGGACCATAGAAAAAGCAAGAGAGTTCCAGAAATACATCTACTTCTGCTTCACTGACTGTGCCAAAGCCTTTGACTGTGTGGGTCAGGACAAACTCTGGAAAATTCTTCAAGAGATGGGAATACCAGACCACCTGACCTGCCTCCTCAGAAACCTGTATGCAGGTCAGGAAGCAACAGTTAAAACCGGACATGAAACAATGGACTGGTTCCAAATTGGCAAAGGAGTACGTCAAGGCTGTATATTGTCACCCTGCTTATTTAACTTATATGCAGAGTACATCATGCAAAATGCCAGGCTGGATGAAGCACAAGCTGGAATCAAGATTGCCAGGAGAAATAGCAATAACCTCAGATATGCAAATGATATCACCCTTATGGCAGAAAATGAAGTGGAGCTGAAGAGCCTCTTGATGAAAGTGAAAGAGAAGAGTGAAAAATTTGGCTTAAAACTCAACATTCAAAAAACTCAGATCATGGCATCTGGTCCCATCACTTCATGGCAAGTAGATGGGGAAACAATGGAAACAGTGAGAGACTAAAATCATGGTCCCTTCAGTGTTGGGACCAGATGGATGCCATGATTTAGTCTTTTGAATGCCGAGTTTTAAGCCAGGTTTTTCACTCTCCTGTTTTACCTTCATCAAGAAGCTCTTTAGCTCCTCTTTGCTTTCTGCCATTAGAGTGGTGTCATCTGCATATTTCAGGTTATTGGTATTTCTCCCTGCAATCTTGATTCCAGATTGTGCTTCATCCAGCCTGGCATTTCGCATGATGTACTCTGCATGTAAGTTAAATAAGCAGGGTGACACTATATAACCTTGACGTATTCCTTTCCCAGTTTTGAACCAGTCCATTGTTCCATGTCCAGTTTTAACTGTTGTTTCTTGACCTGCATACAGGTTTCTGAGGAGGCAGGTAAGGTGGTCTGGTATTCCCATCTCTTTAAGAATTTTCCACAGTTTGTTGTTATCCACACAGTCAAAGGCATAGTCAATGTTTTTCTGGAATATTCTTGCTTTTTCTATGATCCAACGGATGTTGGCAATTTGATCTCTGGTTCCTCTGCCTTTTCTAAATTCAGCTTGTACATCTGGAATTTTTTGGTTTATGTACTGTTGAAGCCTGGCTTGAAGGATTTTGAACACTACCTTGCTTGCAAGTGAGATGAGTGCAATTGTGTGGCAGTTTGAACATTCTTTGGCATTGCCCTTCTTTTGGATTTGAATGAAAGCTGACTTTTTCCAGTCCTGTGGCCACTGCTGAGTTTTCCAAATTTGCTGGCATATTGATTAATGAAAGCAAAAATATAACATTTCACTTCACTGTAGTGAAAGCAGTGCTTAGAAGGAAATTTAGCTGAAAACATAGTAAAAAGGGAGAAAGGTCTCAAATCTATAATCTTCCAGTTTAAGATATTAGACAAAAGAAGTGCAGACAGAACCCAAAGCAGGCAGAAGAAAACAATAGAAGTTAGAGCGAAAATAAATGTGGGCATTCAAGAAAAAAGAAAAACCAACAAAACAATCCCTCTACAGAAGTCTGAAAAAACTGACAGACGTGTAGCTAGATCGATCCAGAAAAAAAGAGTGGAAATCAGGAAAAGAAGAGGAATTCTAATAACCTCATAGAAATCAAATGAATTTATAAGACAGTACTATGAATAATTATATACCAACAAAGCTACTAATCTAAATGAACAAATTCCTAGGAAGATAAACTATCAAAACTGTTTCAAGAAGGGGTAGTATAGAAAAGTCTGAGTAGGCTTATGCTACATAAAGACATTGAATTAAAAAAAAAAATCCCCATGAAGAAACGCTCGGGACCAGGTGACTTCACTGGTGAATTGTACAAAACGTTTCAAGAAGTAACACCAGGCTTTCAGAAACTCTTTTTAAAAACAGACGAGAGGGAAACATTTCCACCTGGCTCTGTGAGGTATTAACCTCATACCAAAACCAGACAAAGGCATCTTAAGACCACTACAGAACTATTCTTTTATGAGCACAGATGCTAAAGTTATCAACAAAATAGTATCAAACCAAATCCATCACCATCTAGAAACCTTCATACACCATGAATATCCCTTATGAATACAGACGCAAAAAGGCATCAAAAGAAAAATACTATCAACTCAACTATATCAGTGCTGAAAAAGTATCATAGGAACTTCCCTGGTGGTCTGATGGTAAAGAATCTGCCTGCCAATTCAGAGCACACGGGATGATCCCTGGTCCGGGAATTAAGATCCCACAAGTTGCTGGGCAACCAAGCCCGTGTCCCCAGAGCCCACGTTCTGCAGCAAGAGAACCCACCGCAGTGAGAAGCCTGCTCACTGCAAGGAGAACGGCCCCGCTCACCACAACTAGAGGAAGCCCTCGGGCAGCAGCAGAGACCCAGCGCAGCCAACAATAAACGTTACATACCATGACTAAGTGGGGCTTATCCCGGGAATGCAAGATATGTCCAACATATAAAAATAAGTCAGTGTAATACTCCATATCAATAAAAGCGGCAAACACTGGATTATCACTATTAACGGAGAAAAAGAATTTTGAAGATAAAAACACTAAACACTAGGAGTAGAAGGAAGCGCCAACCATGAGAAGCCCACAGCTGACATGAGTGAATGAGTGAAAGCTTTCCCCAAGATCAGAAATGAGGCAAGGATGTTCAGTCTCACCTCATCAACCCAACACTGTACTAGAGGTTCCAGTCAGCACAATTAGACGGGAGGGGGGAAAAAAGGTGTTTATACAAAAGGAAAAAGTTAATCTATGTGTAGATGACAGGATCTTGTATATTTGTGGTTGTTCAGTCACTCAGTCATGTCCGAGTCTTTGCGACGCCATGGACTGCAGCATGCCAGGCCTCCCTGTCCATCACCAACTCCCAGAGCTTGCTCAAACTCATGTCCATTGATTTGGTGATGCCATCCAGCCATCTCATCCTCTTCTCCTCCTGCCTTCAATCTTTCCCAGCATCAGGGTCTTTTCTAATGAGTCAGTTGATGGCAAAGTAATGTCTCTGCTTTTTAATATGCTGTCTAGGTTTGTCATAGCTTTTCTTCCAAGGAGCAAGTGTCTTTTAATAGAGAAAACCCTAAAAACTCCACCAGAAAATTATTAGTGCTGTGACGTTCAGCAAGGTTGCTAGAGTCAAGATCAATATAAAAAATCAACTGTATTTTTATACACTTGCAATTAATGATTTAAAATGAATTTAAAAGAACAATTCCATTTATTATAGCATTCCCCAAAATACTTGGGAATAAAAATAAAAGGAATTCGTACACTAAAAATGACTAAATAAGAATACATCCTGTGTTCATGAATTGGAAAACAATATTATTAAAATGGCAGCACTCCCCAAATTATAGGTTTAATGAAATATCTATAAAAATTCCAGTGATTTTTTGACAAAAATCTTACAAGATGACGCCAAAAAGTTCATATGGAACTTCAAAGGATCCAAAATAGCCAAAGCAATTTTAATGAAGAACAAAGAGGACTCATGCGTCCCAATCTAAAAACTTACTACAATGCTACTGTAATAAGGTCGACTGCGATTGTCACTCAAGAACAGACATACAGACCAGTGGCACTGCGCTGAGTTTAGAAATAATCCCACTCATTTATGGTCAGTAGATTTCCGTAAAGGCACCAAGATAATGCAAAGGGGAAAAAATAACCTCTTTCAACAAATGGTGCTGGGACAGCTAGATGCTCACTTGCAAAAGAATGAATTTGGACCCCTACTTCACAACATATACAAAAATTAACTTCTGTGGGTCTTAGATCTAAATGTAGGAGCTCAAGCTAGAAAATATTTAGAAGAAAACAGCTCTAAGTCTGTGCCCGTGGATTAGGTATGACACCTAAAGCACAAACAACTAAGAAAAAACAGATAAATTAGATTTCATCTTAACGATTTCATCACAAAATTAAAAACTTTTGTGTACCAAAAACCAATATCAAAAAGTGAAAAGACAGCCAACAAACGGAGAAAATATTTGCAGATCACTTACCTGGTAAGGGTCTAATATTCAAAATAGAGAACTCCTACAACTAAATAATAAAAAGAAAATTCAGTTTTTTTACGTGGGCATAAGGTTTTATTTTTTCCGGACTCCTCATTTTGCATTCGGGTGGAGCCGGTCAACAGCGCTGTGTTAGTTCAGGTGGACAGCGGAGGGATTCAGCCGCGCACACGTGAGGATGAAATGATGCCATTTGCAGCAGCATGGGCGGACCCGGAGACTGCCACACTGAGCTCGGTCAGTCAGGGGAGAACTATCCTAGGACATCCCTTGTATGTGGAATCGAAAAAAGAAAGACACGAATGAACTTACAAAACAGAAAGCGACTGACCAACGTAGAGAACAAACTGGTAGTTGCCAGCAAGGAGGGGCGAGAAGGGGTAGTTTGGAATCGGGATGGACACGCACACGCTGCTGAATGTACAAGGGTCATCACAAGGACCTACCGCACAGCACGGGGAACTCTGCTCAGGGTGACGTGGCAGCCTGGATGGGAGGGGAGTCGGGGGGAGAATGGAGGCATACGATTTTAATCATTTCTTCAAAAAAGATATGTAAGTGGCCAGTAAGCACTTGGAAGAATCTTCAGAGCTTCCCTGGTGGCTCAGTGGTGAGGAGTCACCACCACTCCTGCCAGGGCAGGAGACACCCGTTGGACCCCTGGTCCGAGAGGATCCCACGTGCGGCAGAAAAACGGGGCCCGAGCGCCACCCGGAACCGCGGCTTCTGAGCCCACGCTCTGCAGCTCCTGAGGGCAGAGAGCTCACGGCTCTGCAACAAGAGAAGCCGCTGCAACAGAAGCTCTCACACTGCAACGAGGAGCAGCCCCCGCTCGCTGCAGCCAGAGAAGAGCCCAGGCCCCGCTGGCCCCAGCTAGAGAAAAGCCCAGGCAGCATCGAACACCCGGCACAGCCACAAATGTAAAATTTTTCATTAAGAAAAGAAAGGTACGTCTCATTATTTGCCATGAGAGAAATGAAATCACACCCACAACGGAAACCACAGCCATTGGGACGGCTATGATTTTAACAGACGACAACAAGCACTGGCAAGAATGTGAAAATATTGGAATACTTTAACACTGCTAATAGGGCTGTAAAATGATGTAGTCCCTTTGGAAAACTCTTGCTGCTGCTGCTGCTGTGCGACCCCATAGACGGCAGCCCACCAGGCTCCGCCGTCCCTGGGATTCTCCAGGCAAGGACACTGGAGTGGGTTGCCATGTTCTTCTCCAAAACTGTCTTGACAGTTCCTCAAACAATTAAACACTACCCTATGACCCAGCAATTACTCTCCTAGGCGTATACACAAGGAGTTGAAAACACATGTTCACATATATAAACTTGTGCATGAACGTTCATAGCAGCATCATTCCTAATAGCCAAAGGTGGCAGCCCCCTGAAGCCCACTTACTTATGAATGGATAAACAAACGCGATGCGTCCATACAGTGAAACGTTATTCAACCATAAAAAGGAAGACCTTGTAGGCGGTACACAAGCATAAACCTTGAAAACGATACACCAGGCGGAAGGAGGCAGGAACAAAAGGCCACCTGGGGTGTGATTCTATTTAGAGAGACTGTTCAGAATGGGCAAATCCACAGAGATAGGGAGCATGTCAGTGCCTGCCACGGGGGGTGGGCGTGACTGCTCGTGGGCACAGCGTCTGTTTCGGGGAGGGGGGGGGAGGGTGCTGGTCCCAGGCGGGGCTCTCTCGGCGGGGTGCTGGGGAGGCCCTCCTCCTGAGAGGCCTCGGCAGGCGCTGGGACAGACAGGCTGCCGGCAGGCCGCGGCTGCGCCTTCCCTAAGAACGGCACTTCTTCAGCTCACTGCTGCCTCTCACTTCCTCTTGGAGGAAAACCGCAGACAGGCCCAGCTGCACCTTCATGGGAAACCGCACCGACCGGCCACTTCCCCCAAGCCCGATTCCGCCAAAAGTACACCCCGGGGCGTCCCGCCTCTCTGCTGTGGTCCGGATCAACGTTTGCTTCCTGAGTTTCAGGATCGCAGCTCACAAAAGCATGTCATGACCATGAGTCATGGGTGCTTTTTTTTCTATCTTGAAAATGATTTATTCTGCTCATTTCCCCTACCCTCCGCTTTGCTCTGCCATCTGGCAACTGCTTTTCATCGTGGAAGCCCCCCCTCATTTCTGCTTTGTTTGCAGTTTGTTCTGAATCTTCAGTAGATAGCAGCTCGGGGAAAGTTCTTGGTGCTCTGCTCGCGGGAGCAGAAGGTGCATCCAGCAGGTGCCTCAGAAGCATCACTGGTGAAGGAGCTGCACCATGCCTGCATGTAGGCCTGGCCTCTGTCTCTCTCGGGCTGATCTGAATCATCTCGGCAGGAAGCAAGATGTGCATTTCTGAGATGATTTCTGCTTCCCTGGGGCGGCGACCGTGGCCACATCCGGAGCCGCATGGCGCCGCCAGCTCACCCCTCCTGGGTCTGCGCCAGCATCTGGTGGGAGAGGTCCCCGTTCTGTTCCAGGGGGACCTCCCGGGTTTCCTCGGGAATCCTGATTTGCGTCTGCAAATTCCCTGAAGGCCAGACTGATTCATTCCAGGCCTTTGCAAGCAGGCAGTGAGTCAGTGGGTCTTCACTTCTTTCCCACGTGAATGATTCAACACACATTCCATGCAGAAGAAAACGGGCGCAACAAGGTCAAATAAACAGGCGAGGTCTGCATGGGGAAGTGAAAACCAGGAGGCCAAGAAAGCAACGGCCAGTCTGACTCTAGGATCTGTGCTCTTTATTATCCTGCCTGAGAGCCAGAGAAGGGTCCAGAAGGGCCACACTGTGGGAGACGGGCAAAGAATCTCATTTTTCGCTTTGTATAATTATAATAACAGTTAATTATATATTATATATATATATATATATATATGCACATACTGCTTTAAAACACCTAATTTATAACGGAGATGAAACTAGCTATATCTTGAAGAGGCAAATCACATAAAGCTAACTATCCATTTTCTTTAAAAAAAAAAAAAAAACCTATCCATTTTCCACTTTAAAAATGATCTGAGATAATTACTAGGCATAGAGTCAAAACAACTTGGAAATGTTGGACACAAGGAATACCGACACCAGAGGCCTGAAAACGGTCTTCACACACTGAATACGATTTTGCATCTACAGTTCACTCTGTGGGAGGTCCTGCTCCGGCTGTGGTGGGCTCTCCAAAGACACCTGTCCAGTGACTGGATAAAGTCTGCATGCGCCAGCCCCAGGCCGCTCCAGCCACCTGTCTGCAAGGAGAAGGCCCTGAGTTCACAGCATCGCTCCATCCCTTACAGCTGGGCAGCCAGAAGGTGCTTGCCCAGAGCCAGTGTGATTTATTGACGTGCCTGGAATCCCTGGATGAGACACACTGTGCCCAGGAATCCTATTACTCATCTGTTCCCATCGCTGCCCTCTCTTCAGCACTTTTTCCAGCCTCTCTCTCTCTCTGGGGCACAGCCCTCTTTCTTTCCAGTTATGCTGAGGCCTGCCTGACACATTCTGATCACTGGCAGAAAGGCAGATTTGAGAAAAGTTTCCCCTCTGTTTTCAAAAGCTGCCTCAGGCTCCACATTGCTGGGGCCGCCTGTGGCTGTGGCATGATGGGTCCGAATTCTGGCCACCAGTAGGGAAAAGTCCCCACGGCAGCCATTCTAAGACGGCTTTTGCTTTGAGTGTTCTTACCCTCGATAATGTTTGAGGCTTGTGAAATACCTGTATATCCTGGGAGTCACTTGATCAACAACAAGAAAAAGCACACACAACATGCAGAACTAGCCGTCTTGTGGACATGTGAAACATAAGCTGACGTTTATTTCTGTTTGAGCTGTTAAATCAATTGTGTGATGAAAGATCTGCTGGAGGAAGAAATGGCTTGAAAAATAGAAATGAGAGTATAAAATACCAGAAAATACCTCACTAATTTCCACCTAAGAGGGAAAGACCCTGACGCAGCCTGTCTCCCTACCTCCTCCCTGCCTCCCAGATGGGCTCTGGGGCAAAGAGGAGGTCCCACTGCCGTGAGCTTCAGCCTGTGTCGGTGTGTGTATGTGGGGGGGGAGGCATTTCCAAAACCCCCTAGTCCCTCTCATATAACCGCCCGTAGAGAGCTGCCGTCACCAGCCCAGAGGACAGTCCCCTCTTCTTCAGGAAATACTGATCACTCTCCCAGCCCAGCTGGTCAGGGGTTTCCAGCATCATCCCTGAGGTCAGAAGCATTGGGAAGATAGAAGAAGTACTGAAGTTCCCCCACAGGTGAAACTCGAACATCCCCATGGCCTCTGTGATCTCCTGCCCGCACGTGTCAAAGCCAAGACCCCCACACTTGACCAGCGCACAGACTTGGACATAGTAGGTGCCGTGCACGGTGTGAAGACCATCGAAGACCCCCAGGGCATACAGCTCCGGGGACACGGTGGGCCTCTGGTAAAGCAGATGACAGCAGAGGCCGTGTGCACAGACGTGGACGTGGCCGTCCCTCCCCCACACGGGAACCAGGGTGAAATTGTCATACATCATCTCAGAGTTAAACGTGGGAGAGGCATTCGTGGTTGATTTGGGGGCCGCATCACAATGGACGTCCTGGGCATCCTTCTCTGAGTAGGGATCCCCTGCCAAGAGTTGTAAAAACTTCCTGTGGAACGGGTCCGTTTTCCCTGTGGCGTTCCCTGCACTGACGAGCCCCGGTGGGTTTCTGGCCACCTCAGCAATTATGAGGCGGCCTTCAGGACTGTCCATGCTGTGGTGCCAAAAGGACTTCAGAGGGGTGTGTATGCCGCTCCCCGTCATCCCCAGAGACGGGTGGTGGATGTTCGCAGCCAGAAGGTTGATGCCAAAGGCGATGGCGAAACCGCTCTGAATCTGAATGGCCGCCAAGAGTGGGAGCTGGTTCATCCAGGCAGTCGGATACACAACGTGCTTCACCTCGGAGTCCTGGAGGAGCCTGACGGCAGGGTCAAAGAACAATATGTCAAAGCAAGTGAAGACGCCGAACTTGCCAGCGAAGGGGGTGTCAAAGACTGTGTGATCCACCTCCAGAGGGGTATCGAACGCTGCCTCAAAATAGAGGTTGTGTTTGCGGTAGCGGTCAACCAGGGTTCCGTTACTGCTGAACACAACGTTCGTGTTAAACTGGTATCTACCGTCACTCGGGCACCCTGGGTCACTGCTATGGCAAGGCTGCTTTGTCCCAAGATTGGCCACCAGGAACATCTCTCCCTTCATAGCCATGCAACTCAGGCGCTGGAGGACCTAGAGGGGGAAATGAAAGTGTAAACGAAGGAAGTTTTAAACCCTGCCTCCTTCTTATAATTTTAGAACAGTACCTGTATTGTGTCCATAATATGTAAACAGCTAACATAAATCAAGAAGAAAAGAGTACCCACCACTGAAAGCACGCAGAGAACATGGACAAGCGGGCTACAGATGAGCAAATACAAAGGGCCAACAAACACCTGAGGAGACGCTCAGTCTCTTTAGCAGTAAGGACACGCAGATTAATATGACAATGAGGTGTCATTTCTCACCTCCATAAGACTGGCAAAAATTAAAAAGGCTATTCTCTCTCTCACTGACCAAAGGATGGGCAAACAGGCACTCATGTGCTATTACTGGGGATGCAAAGTGCAACAAAGTCCTTTAAAGGGAAAACACAGTGCTCTTGAAAAAATAATTTTAAAAGTGTTTATCCTGGCGGGGGGCGGGAGGTCCAATCAATGTGGCAGAATAGGGGGATGTGGAGCTCACCTCCTCACACATACACATCAAAATACACCTCCATCTTGAATAATTCTTACAAAATACCCGCTGAATGCTGGCAGACCATCTCAAACACCCAAAATCATAAGAGAAATCTCCACACACCGGATAGAACGAAAGAAAAAAAAGCTGAGGCAGGGGTGGATTGGGATGGGACTTGCACCCCTAAGAAGTAGCTGTGAAAGAGGAAAGGGTCCCGCACCCTGGGAAGCCCCTTCACCAAGACAGAAAGGGAGCTTCAGGGGCTCAGAGGCGAGCCGAGCCACCCACCTGGGGCAGACAGAGCAGAGAGGCCTGCAGGGATGGTCCAGCCACCAGCCTGGGCAGACCGAGCAGAGAGGCCTGCAGGGATGGTCCAGCCACCAGCCTGCACTAGAGACACGCACCCACCGATGTCTGCAGCAGGGCTGGGTGCTGAAACTCAGGCTTCAGAGGACAGCCTGAGGGGCAGGACTGCAGTGGGCTGCACGCAGACAGCCTGAGGGGGCTGGAGCATGGTGAGGGGCAGGGGTGTATGTGGAAGAAGCCTGGGCCGGCCACAGAAGTGAAGAGCCTTTGTTAACAAGCGTGCGAGGCGAGGGTGGGCCTGCCGTAGGAGCCTCAGTCTTGGCACGCTCATGGAGGGCTTGCACCCCCATCAAAACCCCACTGTGAATGCACACTGCCCAAACAGAGGGGTGGGTCCACCACAGCAGCCTCTGTCTCCATGGGCGCTGATGACAGCTCTACCTCTGCAAGTTCTGCGGGAGCACCCGTGGGTTGCCCGCATGTAAAGGCAGGAACCGAGCCCTCCCCCTGCCACTGTGCGAGGTCACCCCACCACTGCCAGCTCTGTAAGCTCAGCGCCCCTGGGACATCCCAGTGGGCAGCTCCCGGGCCTGGGACAGGTCCGGCCTTAGCGGCCGTGTGCTTGTGGGGACATGCACATGGGGGCCCGGCAGGCTGCGGCTTGCTTCCGCAGGTCCTGCAGCAGATCCAGATGTGCAACTACTGTGCTCGGGATGCCTGACTTCAGCGGAGCTGCGCTGGCCTTGTGAGAACGCCACCCGAGGGACACCAGGGCAGGCTGCCCGTTTTCCCGTGGTTGAGAAGGGACGGAGAGCAGTGCCAAGAGCAGAGGCTTTGTATGCCTGCGCGACAGGTGACAGGTGACACCACAGAGCACACTCAGGGAGGACGGTGCTGGCAGAGGAATACTTAGTGGCTCTCTCCCAGCAGGAGTGCTCCAGGCCCCCTCAGCTCCCCAGCTCCCTCGCACCCCAGCTCAGAAATGGGTCTGGGGGCTTCTGCCCCAACAGCTCGGGAGCAGATCTGGCCCTCAGTGGGCAGTGACAACCACTGAGCAAAGAGGAGGCCCTGCTCAACGTCCAGCGCAGGCTCTGGTCACCACGACGCCTGTCATACCTCCTATCCAGGGGATAATGACCAATATAGACCTAGGGAAGAACAGCAGGCATCTATAGCAAAGACAGCCCTCACACCAAAAATACCAAACCCACACAGGCTACCCAGGGAGGCTACCCCATAAAGCTAGACTAGACCTCCAAGACCACAGCAGATCACTGTTTCTCCTAAACTCACAGAGCAAGAGAAATATAAGTCAAATACAGTGGAGGAACCATTCCCAATTAAAAGATCAAGAGAATTCCCCTGAAAGAACAAACAATGAAACAGACCTCATCAGCCTAATATACACTGGATTCAAGAAGGAGATAATGAAAATACTGAAGGAATTAAGAAGAGCGATTGATAAAAATGCAGATTACCATAAAAAGGACCTAGAAGCTATAAAGAGGAGCCAAGAAAAATTAGAAAACTCACTTGTCCAGACAAAAGCTGAGCTAAAGGCAATGAATAGCAGATTAAATAATGCAGAAGAATGAATAAATACTTGGAAGATAGAATAATGGAAATCACCCAATCAGAAGAGCAGACAGAAAGTCAAATAAAAAGAAAAAAAATGAAAGCAATGTAAGGGACTATGGGATAATATGGGCTTCCCAGACAGCACTAGTGGTAAAGAGCAATGCAGGAGACACAAGAACCACGGGTCTGATCCCTGGTTGAGAAGATCCCCTGGCAACCCACTCCAGTATTCCTGCCTGGAGAATCCCATGCACAGAGGAGCCTGGCAGGCTACAGTCCACAGGGTTGCAAAGAGTCGGACACGACTGAGCGACTGAGGACACGCGTGCACACGGATAATATAAAGTGTGCCAATCTAAGCATAATGGAGACTCCAGAGGAGAAGAAAATCAAAATGGGATCAAAAATTTCTTTGAAGAAATTATGGCTGAAAACTTCCCAAAACGAAAGAAAGAAACAAATATCCAGATATAGGAAACAAAGAGAGTCCCAAACAAGGTGAAAGGAAACAGACCTGCACCAAGACATTCTATAATTAAAATGACAAAAGTCAAAGATAAAGAGAGGAGTCTAAAGGCAGCAAGAAAAAAACAGAATTAATTACAAGGGAACCCCCTAAGGCTATCAGCTGATTTCTCTACAGAAATGGGCTTCACTGGTGGCTCAGAGGGTAAAGCGTCTGCCTAAAATGCAGGAGACCCCTGTTTGATTCCTGGGTCAGGAAGATCCCCTGGACAAGGGATAGGCTACCCACTCCAGTGTTCTTGGGCTTCCCTGGTGGCTCAGATGCTAAAGAATCTGCCTGCAATGCTGGAGGCCTGAGTTCAATCCCTGGGTCAGGAAGACCCCGTGGAGAAGGAAATGGCAACCCATTCCAGTATTCTTGCCTGGAAAATCTGAGAGATGAAGCAGCCTGGTGGGCTACAGTCCATGGGGTTGCAGAGAGTTGGACATGAGTGAGCAGCTTCCGTTTCTTTCTTTCTTTCTTTCTCTACAAAAAAGTTGCAGGCCAGAAGGGAGCAGTAAGATACACTCATAAAGGAGTCTTAAGAGTTTTTAAAAAGTCTTAAAAGGGAAAAATCTGCACTTCCCTGGTAGCTCAGCTAGTAAGAAATGTGCCTGCAATGTGGGAGACCTGGGTTTGATCCCTAGGTTGGGAAGATCCCCTGGAGAAGGGAACGGTTACCCACTCCAGTATTCTGGCCTGGAGAATTCCACAGACTTCAGTCCATGGGGTCGCAAAGAGTCAGATACGACTGAGCGACTTCCACTTTCACTTTTCACAGGATAGTCTACCCAGCAAGATTATCATTTAGAATAGAAGGAGAGATAAATATTTTCTCAGACAAGCAAAAAACTAAGAGAATACAGCAATACTAAACCTACCCTAAAGGAAATATTGAAAGGTCTTCTCTAGATAGAAAAGAAGCAAGAATCTATGGAAAAGAGAAAATCACAATTGGAAAGTAAATCACTTCAATAAACTATTATACAGGTTTTTAAAAAAAAATCAAACATTTTGTGAAGGCAATGAACAGCAAAAGAATAAACATGAAGATGAAAAAGAGGACATGAAAATCATAAAATGTTGGGGAGGAGAGTAAAGAAAAGTAGATTTTTTTCACTGAATGTGTTTCAACCCATGTGACTATAAGTCTAATGCAAGGAGATGTAGGAAGGGGTTAACATACTTGAAAAACAAGGTGACCACAAATCAAAAACATACAATAGATTCACAGAAAAACAAAAAGAGAACATAAGTATAATACAAAAAGAAAATCATCAAATCACAAAAAGAAGAAGAAAAAGAAACAAGAAATTAAAAAGTCAACTAGAAAACAAAGTCTACAATGGCAATGAATACATATCTATCAATAATTACCTTAAATGTCAACGGACTAAATGCTCCAATCAAAAGAAAGAGTGGCAGATTGGGTTTAAAAAAAAGTGCTTACAATATCCTGTCTACTAGAGACTCATTTTGGGCTTCCCTGGTGGCTCAGAGGTTAAAGCATCTGCCTGCAATGCAGGAGACCTGGGTTCGATCCATGGGTCGGGAAGATCCCCTGGAGAAGGAAATGGCACCCCACTCCAGTATTCTCGCCTGGAGAATCCCATGGACAGAGGAGCCTGGTGGGCTACAGTCCACAGGGTCGCCAAGAGTCAGACACGACTAAACAACTTCACTGCACCAAGAGTCAGACACGACTAAACAACTTCACTGCACTAGAGACTCATTTTAGGACAAAGGACATACACAGATTGAAAGTGGGGGATGGGGACTTGCCTGGTGGCCCAGTAGTTAACACTCCTCACTCCCAATGCAGGGGCCCCAGGTTCGATCCCTGGTTGGGGAACTAGATCCTGCATGCTGTAACTAAGATCCACCACAGCCAAATAAAGATAAGTTAAAAAAAACTGAGGGGATGGAAAAAAATATTTTATGCATATGGAAATGACAAGAAAATGAGGGTCACAATATTCATAGCAGACGAAATAGATTTTAAAACAAGGACCATAAAGAAAGATAAAGAAGGACACTATATAATGAGAAAACAATCAGTACAAGAAGAGGATATTACACTTGTCAATATATATTCACCCAGTATAGGATCACCGAATGTTTAATGCATAAAACAAATGCAGACATAAAGGGAGAAATTGACAGGAATACAACAGTAGTAGGAGACTAACAGCTCACTCACATCAAACACAGATCTTCCAGACTGAAAATCAATAAGGCACAGCAATCCTAAATGATACAATAGAACAGTTAAACTTAATTGATATTTTTAGGACCTTACATTAAAAAAAAACAAACAAACATTCTTTTCAAGTGCACATTGAACATTCTCTAGGATTGACCACATACTAGGGCACAAAATAAGCCTTAAGAAATGTAAGAAGACAAATTATTTCAAGCGTCTTTTCTGACCACAATGGCATGAGATTAGAAATCAACCACAGAAAAAGAAATGAGAAAAAAAAAAGGTTACATGGAGACTAAACAACATGCTATCAAAAACCAAAGGGTCAATCAATTATGAAATCAAAGAAGAATCTTAAAAATACCTTGAAGCAAATGACAATGAAAACACAGCCATACAAAACCTATGGGATGCAGCAAAAGCAGTCCTTAGAGGGACATTCATAGTGATACAGGCCTTCCTCAAAGTCAGAGGCTCCCCGGGTGCCCAGGGGTAAGGAGTTCACCTGCCCATGCAGGAGACACGGGTTCAATCCCTGGTTTACAGAGGATCCCACATCTGTGGAGCAACTGGGCCTGTGGGCAACAACTGTTAAGCCCGCGCTCCAGAGCCCGGGAACTGTGACTACTGAGCCACGTGCCACAGCTGCTAAAGGCTGCACACGCCCTAGAGCCCAGGCTCCGCAGTCAGAGAAGCCGCTGCAGTGAGGAACCTGCACGCCCTAGAGCCCAGGCTCCACAGTCAGAGAAGCCGCTGCGGTGAGGAGCCTGCACGCCCTAGAGCCCAGGCTCCACAGTCAGAGAAGCCGCTGCGGTGAGGAGCCTGCACGCTGCATTCAGAGAGGAGCCCCTGTTCACTACCACTAGAGAAAACCCACAGCAACGGGACCCAGCACAGCCAAAAACAAAGAAATAAAATTTATATATATCCCCTAAAGGCATTAGAAGGAAGGAAATAATAAAGATGAGAGAGGAAAAAATAAAGATTAAAACAACAACAGAAAAAAATCAATAAAACCAAGACCTGGTCTTTTGAAAGGCTGAACAAAATCAACAAATCTCTAGCCAAGCTCAACAAAAACAAGAGAGAGGACCCCAAATAAACAAAAGAAGGAAAAAGAAGAGATAAAACTGATACCACAGAAATATAAAAGACCGGGAGAAAATACTGTGAACAATTATGTGCTAACAATTTAGACGACTTAGATGAAATGGACAAGTTTCTAGAAACATACAGCCCAGCACAACTGGAGCTAGAAGAAATAGACAATTTGAACAGACCAATCCCAACAAGGGAAACCAAAGACACTCCAGGAAACCACCCTCAGCCTCATACCAAAACCAAAGCCGCTACCAAAAGAGAAGAGTACAGGCCAATACCTTTGATGAATATACATGGAAAAATTCTCAGCAAGATATTAGCAAACTGAATGCAGCAACACATAAGAAAGACCATATACCACAACTGGGCTATTCATCCTAGGGTCACAACCCCGGGTCACAGGATGGTTCAGTGCACGCAAATCAACATGAGATACATCACACCAACCGGAGACAAAAACCACAGAAAGAGCTTTTGATAAAATTCAACATCCATTCATGAAAAAAAACTCTCACCAAAGTAGAGATGAGAGAGAGAGGGAACATATCTCAACATAATAGAAGCTACTTATGACAAACCCACAGCCAATATAACACTCAATGGTGAAAAGCTGAAAGCCTTCCTGCTAAAATCTGGAATAAGACAAAAATGCCCACTCTCACCACTTGTATTCAGCATAGTATTGGAAAGCCCTAGTCACAGCAATGACAAGGAAAAAAAAAAAAGGCATCCACATTGGAAGGGAAGAGGTAAAACTGTCATTTTATGCAGATGACATGATTCTGTTTACTGGAGTGGGCAGCCATTCCCTTCTCCCAGGGATCTTTCCCACCCAGGAATCGAACCCAGGTCTCTTGCATCGCAGGCAGATTCTTTACCTCTGAGCCACCAGGGAAGCCCAATACTATAAAAAAAAAAAAAAAAAAAAACCCTAAAGATCCACACAAAAACTACCAGAACTGATAAACAACTTCAGTCTGGTAGCAGGATACAAGATTAACGTACAGAAATCAGTTGCATTTCTCTACACTGAAAATAAATTATCAAAAAGGAAATGTAAAAAAAAAAAACTCTTTTAAAATTGTTTCAATAAAATAAAAATACTTAGGAATAAACCTGACCAAGGGGTCGGGAAAGACTTATATACTGAGAATTATAAAACATTAAGAAAGAAAACTAGAGATGATTTAAAGAAATGGAAAGATATTCCATGCTCTTAGATTGGAAGAATTAATTTTGTTAAAATGGCCATACTATCCAAAGCCATCTACAGATTTAATGTGATCCCTATCAAATTATTCACATTTTCACAGAACTTGGACAAATAACCCTAAAATTTATATAGAACCATAAAAGACCCAGAATTGTCAAAGCAATACTGAAGAAAAAGAATAAAGCAGGAAGCATGACCCTTCCACACTTTAGACAAGACTACAAAGCTACAGTAATTAAAACAGTGTGGTCTTAGCACAAAAATAAACATGGATCAGTGGAACAGAGAGAGCCTGGAAATAAACCCACATCGCTTCAGTCATCTCCGACTCTGTGCGACCCCACTGACGGCAGCCCACCAGGCTCCCCCGTCCCTGGGATTCTCCAGGCAAGAACACTGGAGTGGGTTGCCATTTCCTTCTCCAATGCATGCAAGTGAAAAGTGAAAGTGAAGTCGCTCAGTCGTGTCTGACTTTAGTGACCCCGTGGACTGCAGCCTACCAGGCTCCTCCATCCACGGGATTTTCCAGGCAAAAGTACTGGAGTGGGGTGCCATTGCCTTCTCTGAAACCCACTTACCTATGGTCAACTAACCTTCGACAAAGGAGGCAAGATATACAACAGAGAAAAGACAGTCTCTTTAGGAAGCAGTGTTGGGGAAGTTAGACAGCCACATGTAAGTAAATCAATGACCTTCACACCATACACAAAGTAAACTCAAAATGGCTTAAAGACTTAAATATAAGACATGACACCATGAAACTCCTAGAAGAGAACGTAGGCAAACATTTCCTGACATGAATTATAAACCAATGTTGTCTTAGGTCAGTCTCCCAAGCTGAGGGAAAAAAAGCAAAGTCAGACAAATGGGACCTAATCAAACAGCTTTTCTACAGCCAAGGACACAATACAAAAAGTCAGCCTACGGACCAGGAGAAAATATTGCCAATGATGTGACAGACGATGGCTCAATTTCCAAAATATACAAACAGCTCATACAATGGAACAAAGAAAACAAGAAAAACCCAATTGAAAAATGGCCAGAAGACCTAAATAGACATTTCTCCAAAGAAGACACATACAGATGGCCAACAGGCACATGAAAAGATGTTCAAGATTGCTAGTTATTAGAGAAAGGCAAATCAAAACTGCAGTGAAGTGCTGCCTCACTCCAGTCAGAATGGCCATCATTAAAAAGTCTACAAACAACTGCTGGAGAGGGTATGGAGAAAGGAGAACGCTGTGGATGGGAATGCAAATTGGCGTGGCCACTGTGGGACACACGATGGAGGTTCCTCAAAAAACCAAAGGGATTTCCCTGGTGGCCCAGTGGTTAAGACTCTGCCTTGCAATGCAGGGAATGCGAGTTTGATCCCTGGTTGAGGAACTAGGATTCCACAGGCCATGGAGCAACTAGTGTGCCATGATTAGTGAGCCCGCGAGCTGCAACTAGAGAGTCTCTGTGCTGCAAGGAAAGGTCCCGCCGGACACAACAAAGATCCCAGGTGCAGCAGTCAAGACCCAGCACAGCCAGGGGACCCAGCAAGCCCACTCCTGGGCGTGCACCTGGAGAAGACTAATCCCAAAAGAGACACACTCCCCCGTGTTCACAGCAGCACTACGCACAATAGCCAAGACGCGGAAGCAACCTAAGCGCCCACCGACTGACAGAGGGATGGAAGACGTGGTGCGCATACACAGCGGGAGGTCACTCAGCCACGAGAATGGAGTAACGCCATGGTCGACAACAGGGGTGGGCTCAGGAGATGATCAGAGTAAGCGAGGTGAGTCAGGAGGAGACAAGCACCACGCGGTATCACTTTGATGCGGAATGTAAAATAGAACTCAAACGAACATATCTATGAAACAGGGCTTCTCGGGTGGCCCAGACGGTAAAGCGTCTGCCTGTAATGCGGGAGACCCGGGTTCCATCCCCAGGTCGGGAAGATCCCCTGGAGAAGGAATTGGCAACACACTTGAGTGTTCTTGCCTGGAAAATCCCACAGATGGAGGAGCCTGGTAGGCGACAGTCCATGGGGTCACAAAGAGTCGGACACAACTGAACGGCTTCACTGGATGACACAGAAACAGGCTCACAGATACAAAGAACAGACTTGCAGGGGCTGGGGAGGTGGGGTGCGGGCTGTGGGAGAGCCGGGGAGTCGGGGTGTGGGCTGCGGGAGAGCCGGGGAGGCGGGGTGTGGGCTGCGGGAGAGATGGGCTGGGAGTTTGAGGTTAGCAGATGGTGGCCGGGGAGGTGGGGTGCGGGCTGGAGGTGGGGTGAGGTCTGCGGCAGAGCCGGGGAGGTGGGGTGCGGGCTGCAGGAGAGCCGGGGAGGCGGGGTGCGGCTGCGGGAGAGCCGGGGAGGCAGGGTGCGGGCTGCAGGAGAGCCAGGGAGGTGGGGTGCGGCTGCGGGAGAGATGGGCTGGGAGTTTGAGATTAGCAGATGGTGGCCGGGGAGGCGGGGTGCAGGCTAGAGGTGGGGTGGGGGCTGCGGGAGAGCCGGGGAGGCGGGGTGCAGCTGCGGGAGAGCAGGGGAGGCGGGGTGTGGGCTGCGGGAGAGATGGGCTGGGAGTTTGAGGTTAGCAGATGCAAACTGCTGTCTATAAAATAGATAGACGAGGTCCTACGATACAGCACAGGGAACCATATTCAACATCCTGTGATAAACCAACACGAGAAAGAACACAAAAAACGCGTACATGTAAGTGAACCACTTTGCTGTACAGCGGAAATTAACACATGGTGAATCAACCGTACATCAACGAAAAAACTTTAAAATAAAAACGACGTCACTATCTGCTGGATGCATAGACAAGAATATATTAATAGTTGGAGGTGCATCCAATCATTTATAGTTTTCTCTAGAAAGCAGGGAAGGATGGGGCATGGGGCGTGCTGAAGTGGACTTGCGTTTTTTTAAGTTTTTACAATAATTTTATTTATTGATTTTTGGTTGTGCCGGGTCTTTGTTCCTGGGAGCCCTTCTCTCCAGCCGCAGTGAGTGGCGGCGGTGTCGGGCTTCTCGTTGCGGGGGCTTCTCTTGCCGTGAAGAGGGGGTTCCGGGGCCGCGGTCCCCGGGCTCCGGAGCACTGGCTCAGAGGTGGAGCCGCTCCGCAGCACCATGGGGTCTTCCTGGACCAGGATCGAGCCTACATCTCCTGCAGCTGGATCCTTTACCACTGAGCCACTGGGGAAGCCCCGCTTCTTTAACTTCTGTTTGGTCTGTTGTTCTAGCATATATTCATGCATTCCTTGGTGATTGAAAACCACAGTGAGCCGCAGGTGAGTAAAGGTCTCGTGGTAGCGGACACTCTCTAACTGTGGGGCACAGGGAGCTTCGGCTTGGTTTTCAGGATCTGAAGGGCTCTGCACGTCCTGGCTCCTGGCCCCTGGCCTGGCCCAGCTCCGTGTGCCTCCTGCCCCCTTAGGAGGGAAGCCAGGCCCCTCACTTACCTCCGTGTCATTGAAGCGGTGGGGCTCCAGGCACGGGTTCCACCTGACTGAGCGGAGAGATGGCATGAAGTCCAAGAACGGGTAAATGGATGTCCTTGTAAAGTTGAATCCGTGGATGCCGTCTTCTGGAAACACTATGATCTGTGCACCCTGTAAGTCAAAACATCAGAGGACAGTCTGTCAGCAGATGCCGGGAAGCAGCCCGCATGCCTCCGACAGCCGTCCTGCAGCTGCTCGGAACCAGGGACCGGAGGGCCAGGGATCTGAGCCTTGGGGGGAACAGTTCACTGGGTCTGACTCTCAGGGAACCGAGACAGTGTCCTCCAGGAACCAGGGACGTGCCTGGAGCTGGTCGGGGGCGGTGGGGACAGGTGAGCCTGGCCGGAGGGAGCGGGGTTAGGAGCCGGGGTGGTGCCCTGGGGGCTGCAGTGGGAACTACAACAGGCCCTGAACGCCATGCTCAACACACACGCTACCAGTAGTCCAGTGGCTTTCAGCCTTCACTGCGCTTTTCCGTCAGGCAGGGGAGCTTCTTAAAACATACTGGCTGTTCCAGGGTGATCCGGCGGCCCGTGCCTAGAGTCTGCTTCTGTTGGCTGTGAGCAGGTGCCGGGGACAGAGTTTGTCTACAGGGCCCCAGGTGACTCTAACGTGCAGCAGAGGTGGGCGCCCCCTGGGCTGGGGGGTCAGGGTCGAGCTGATTTCAGCATAGGAACCAGGACTGGGCTGTAACTTGTGTTTCTCTCCCTGGGAGTTAGGAGACTCCGTTTAGAGCCCTGGGCCCCTTACAGGCCTCTTCACAACTGGGGCAGCCCAGGGGGATGGCAGCCGCCTGAGACAGCCAGAACGGACAGGGCCAGGCCCTTTGCAGCCGCTCTCTTCTTACTGGGCTGAAGGTGCCAAGCCTGGAGCCTCAGCCACGGCGAGTGATGGCAGAGGGCGGCGGGCAGGCACGAGTCATCGAGAGTAACAGGCGATCTGAGTCACTGCTTTCCGGAATGCACTGCACACCCTTATAACTTTTTCCTGGCTATATAAAACCCATGAAAGCTTATTTGTAGAACATTTGGAAAACAGAAATTATAAAGGAAGAATTCCTAAGCCTGTATCATGAAGATAGGAATTGCTAACATCCTGATTTCATTTTTCCCCTCTCTGTCTATGTGTGTGTGTGTGTATAACTGAGACAATAATAAACATACAGTTTTCTATCTTGATGCTCTCACTACAGAACCATCAAGACTACAAAGGTGCCAGGACTTTCCTGGAGGTACAGTGGGTAAGAATCCGCCTGCCCATGCAGGGGACGGGTTAAGTCCCTGGTCTGGGAAGATTCCCTGTGCTGCAGAGCAGCTGAGCCCCAGCACCACGTCGGCTGAGCCCATGCTCCCTGGAGCCTGCAAGCACCAAGTACCCAGCTCGAGTGCTGCAGTCACTGAAACACGAGTGCCTACAGCCCACGCTCTGCAACAAGAGAAGCCACCTTGATGAGAAGCCCGCACACCCACAACGAAGAGTCGGCCCTGCTCACCACAGTTAGAGACAGCCTGTGTGCAGCAGGGAGTCCAGTGCGGCCAGAGGTAAATAAACAAAATTATTTAAAAAAAAAAAAAACTACAAAGACACCTTCAGAAACATCACTTGTATTAGACGCTGGATAATATTTAAGAAGACACCACAGTTTATCCTCTGTTGCTGGACAACTGTGGTGACCATCTGCCTACAGGGTACTCAAGACACTTTCTGGATGAGCACTGTACACAAATCTTTGATTGGAACTCTGGTTATTTCTTTATAAATAAAGCTTTATAAGTATAAAGCTTTATAAGTGAAAATACTGAGAGTCAAACATAGGAAAAAAATTTAAATTCTTAACATACGTTGCCAAATAGCCTTCCAGAAAGATCACAGAAAAATTCACTCCCTCTAGCAGAAAATGCATTCGGTCATCTTACTGCACATTAGAAAGAAAATTATCGCAAACTCAGAAATAAACAAGATGAAGAATGTCTGTCTACGTTCTCTGTATACGTATGTGTTTCCACGATATAGCAGAGTACTGACTGACAAGCGCATTCGAGGATCATTTATCTAGTGAATGTACCATTGTTTGCCTTTGCTGTTTAACAAAACATCACCCTAAAGATGATGATTCATTGCCCTGTAGGACTAAAGAATCCTCCTGCAACGTGGGAAACCTGGGTTAAATCCCTGGGTCGGGAAGATCCCCTAGAGGAGGGCATGGCGACCCACTCCAGTATCCTTTGCCTAGAGAATCCCAGGGGCAGAGGAGCCTGGCGGGCTACAGTCCGTGGGGTTGCAGAGTCGGACATGACTGAGCAAGTAAGCACAGCACGGCACAGGGCAGCACGAGCCACTTTTGTATCCATTAGCAGATTCATTTCCACATTCATTTGACTGATGGATACACTCACATCTCTTCCTCAAATTCTCTTTTGAGCCAGCTTTACCACCTCACTGGTTCCTTGGCTAATTAATGAGTTAAATAAAACCTTTGACACATGTCCATTCTTCTCTATGTGTAAGAGTCACGTTTCTAACGTTTTGCAAATTATACTTGGACAAATGTTTTTCCTCTATTAAAAACTAAAGCTTTGAAAGCACTGAATGGTTACCTGTGGAAAGTAACAGTTATGTATACCTATTAATATTAAATTGCATTTCCTAACTACATGCCTGCCAGGAATGAGGACTCAGACTGGAGCAGAGGCAGAACTCGGGGTCTGATGCCTTCTAGGAAGCACTCTGCATGCCTGACAAAGGGCTTGAGCAGTTTCCTGATAGACCAGTAGCCCAAGAACTCCTGAGGAATTCCGAGTGCCAACCCAGGTGAGCTCCCAGCCTGATATCTTGAAGCATGACTCCTTTTCTTCCCTGTAAATGCCTCTGTCAAGAGAGAACTTGTTGGCCTGCAGGAACCTCTGCCCTTATAGCACGTTTGATACAAAACTTTGACACACACTTGACATCAACCTGTCTTAGAGGTGACTTTAACACACATAACCATGTAGGGGAGCTAAGATGTCTGTAAGTCCTAAAAATGACCAGATCAACGGCTTCATCACTGCTCCTGGACCACAAGTAGAGATGCAATGATGTCTGCAGCCAGTGTATGTTTAATAAAAACGTGTTACATGTTTCATTTGGGGGCAGGTGATGAAAAGGCAGGGATACTGCAGTCACGGTCTCTGGGTTTCAGTGCGGCATCTGCCGAATGTCTCAGCATGGTTTTGTGGACAGGATGGAGGGAAAGGGGGTGACATTTCAGCACGGTGCAAGCCAACGCCCCCGTGCAGAGAATGGATCTGTGTCAGGAGAAGGCCTGAGCGCATGGCCTGGGATGTCTTTACACCGACTTCAGGGCAGACTGAAACAAGCTGTGTCCAGGAGGTGTGAATGACGTGAGTGATGGTAACTGCTACGCAGGACGCCCGTATGGATCCCCAAATAGCCCAACAGGCTGGAACGATGAAATTTAATGGCATCAATGGGAGGCTTTGCTATCAGATTAAATCAATTAACCTTACACGATGGCACGGCCTTGGCAGTGTGTATGTCTGTGCGAAAAGGGCTCGGGGGCTGCAACTGACAGCAAGTGCCTGGCAAGCCCACAGCGAGATGTAACTGTGAAAAGCTTTTCGTCTGGGGACAACACTTAGACTGAGAATGGAGACAGGTCTGCTCTGCTCTGTCCTCAACAGAGCTGTGCGCAGTTCAGGGTATGGGGTAACCCAGAAAGCCTTGAGGGAAGGGCTGGAACCGCCCCTGTCCAGGAGCTGCGGATGGGCCTGGGGACAGATCCCGATGCACCTGGGGAGAGATCCTGATGGGCCTGGGGACAGATCCCAATGGGCCTGGGGACAGATCCTGATGGGCCTGGGGAGACATCCTGACGGGCCTGGGGAGAGATCCTGACGGGCCTGGGGGAAGATCCCGATGGGCCTGGGGACAGATCCCGATGGGCCTGGGAGAGACCCCCAATGGGCCTGGGGAGAGATCCCGGCCGTGACAGCCAGGCTGCGCTCTGGGGGAGGCAGCGTGGGTTGCGGGGGGGGGTTCAGTCTGTCCTGTTGGGCTCGGAGGACAGGGCGATGGGCGGCAGTGGCAGGGAGGCTGACTGTCGCTCACGGAAAGAAAGCTCTTTCCCAGGAGTTCCCACCGTCCTCAAGTGGACGGGGAGCCCTGGGCTCTGGAGGCGTCCAGGGCTGGGCATCGGGTTGGGAACAGAGGAGGAGGGTCACCCATCAGAAGCAGGAGGACGCGGCCTCTAGGTGCCCTTCCAACATCAGTGTGCTCCACGTACCTGCGCTACAGGCCGCATGTCAGAACGTGGCCGGGCAGGGCTGGCCTCCCTGCGCAGGGGTGGGGGGCTGCTTGGGCAGGTGGTCTGCCCCCGACCTCACAGGCACGGGCCTCTGCCCCCAGAGGGTCCCCGCCTGTCCCCAAGAGTGGGGCATCCTTCAGCAGCCCCGCTGGCCCTTCCCCCCGGCCCTCCCTCCAGTTGGTCCCGCTCCGTCCCCGGCACAGAGGCGGCACCAGTCCACTCTGTCCGCTGGGCTCGGTTCTGTCTGGACCGGGCCCTCGGGCTGCTCGGGGTCCAGCACAGGGACCAGCAATGAGCCCCCCGCATCGTCGGGAGGCAGCAAACCCGCTCCGGGGTGGCTCCCTGGTTCAGTTAGACTCTGAAAGCCTCCAAGAGCGGGAGCGGCCAGCGGGCAGGCAGCTTTGCAGTGTTTCTGCACCTTCTTCCTACCGGGGGTGCCTTAAAGAAAGCCAAGGCCCCCGCCTGCACCCCAGCCCACTCTGTGGGCATGGGAGCCACCAGACACCCAGTTGGTTTAGCAGGCCCCACGTGTGATAACCAGGGGCCTGGCCCGGCATGTCCCCCAGGCTGGAGGGGAAGCATCACCTGGGGATCTTACAAAATAATAGATTCTGACTCTGCAGGTCTAGGACGGGGCCCTGTGTTCTGCATTTCTCACGGGCTCTGGTGGGCAGGCTGATGCTGCTGGTCTGCAGACCGCCCTCTGAGTAGCGGGCCTCTAGCCCCCTGATGCAGCTCAGTCCTGAGTATTCTTTGGAAGGACTGATGCTGAAGCTGAAACTCCAATACTTTGGCCACCTGATGTGAAGAACTGACTCAATGAAAAAGACCCCGATGCTGGGAAAGACTGAAGGCGGGAGGAGAAGGAGATGACAGAGGATGAGATAATTGGATGGCATCACCGATTCAATGGACATGAGTTTGGGTGGACTCCAGGAGTTGGTGAGGGACAGGGAGGCCCGGTGTGCTGCAGTCCATGGGGTTGCAAAGAGTCGGACATGACTGAGCAACTCTACTGAACTGAGCCACCTAATTCCTTCAGCTCAGCGCTCTGGGTCTGATTTCGCAGAGGGGCTGCAGGGGACCACCGACCCGGGGCCAGCCCGCCCTGCTGAGCACGCCTTGCCTTTCGGGCCGCAGTTGTCACTTGCTGCTCGTAGACGTCGAGGTTCCGATGCATGAGCTCCAAGGCTTGCTCCCGGCTGGTGAGGGCCAGCGGGTCGGGACTCAGGAAGGATGGGTGCTCGTACACAGCGGCCACGTAGTGGGAGGCCTGGTGGGGCTCAGCCGGACAGCCCTCCTCGGCCAGGCCCCCCGGGACGGCCACAGCCACGCAGCAGCTGCACAGGAGAAGGGCCAGCTGCCGGCCGGCTCTGGACATGGCGCCGCTCGTCAGTCTAGAAGGGGAAGGGGTGAGGAGAGGACAGCTGAAGCCAGGATCCTGCCAGGACTGGGGCTTCCGCAGATGCGATTCGTTATTCCCGGCAACTAGACGTACCCGCCAGGACGCTGAAACTCAAAGGCTTTACTTCACGTTCCTAATAAAAGGGTGTGCGATTCTCTCCAAACATGGAGCGAGGGCCCCTTAATAAAACGGCTCACTGTGTTAACCGTCTGGATCAGAACATTTCCAAAACAGACCCAGTGTTGGCCACGATTGTTTCCCCAGCAGGACTCTTCTAGCTGCAGGCTTCAGATTTAGGCAATAATAACTAGTCTAATGGTTTTACATCATTCTGTGACGTACCCCCTCACCCCACAGCCTGCCCTCCATGTGCACGCTCACGCTGCAGGTCAACCGTCCAGACCGGCTGTGATGGCTGTGGTCCTCTAAGTACAGCTCGGCTACCCTGGCCATAAAACCTGAGGCATCACAACCCTCCCTGCCTTTCTTTGGTTGGGAGTGAATATCTATATACTTCTATAAAGGCTTACACATAAGCCTCCCCTTAGCCAGCACAACAGTCTTTAACTTGGTGCAGAGAAACTGCCGACTTAAATTCTACTTAAATGTCAGTTTACAGACGGGCTAAAAGAAGTCTGCCATCACAGCATGGCTCCCCTCACCCCTCCTTGAACTTGAGAATTGCCATCATACACTGCGACTTTTTCTACTCCTGTCTCTGGGATTTCCAAAACTCCTGGTTTTTTTTTTTTTTTTTTTTTTTTTAAAAGCATACTCATTTGGAAATTAAAATCCTTCAGCAGTAATAAAATGCAACTTTTTGAAAATAAATGAGAATTTTCTGGAAAGGAAACTCAGCTTTCTAGCTCTTACTGTAAGAGATTAGAAGTAAATCATATCACTTACAATGACACTTCTGTGTGTGCCTTTTTCCCCCAAGAACAGGAATTTTAATATTTAATAGTTATCTGTCACTGGGCGTTTTTACACACAGTTCTGCCTTGAAAATCGACCTGGTCTGGCAGCCAAAGCCCCTCCCCTGGCACACAGATTTGCCGGGTGGTGCCAAGGCCGGGCCCCCTGCTCTCTGGAGATGTACCCAGGCTGACCAACCACCCAGGAATCCAGCTAAACATCAAGACAGCAGAAACAGATCAAGAAACCATATTCTGCTCCTTAATGAGAAAATGACGTCCCGCCCAAGTCGGACTCAGAGGCCCTGTGCTTGCTTTCCAAAACCAGACTCTCCAGGCGCCACAAATTTCTTTTTCTTGCAAAAGTTCCAAAAATAAAAACAACTCTAACTATTTTCAGGAGCAGCCCGGGCTCCGGGTGCTCCGTCAGAACCCGCACGGACTCAGAGACTGCTCCGGCCAGGCAGGCGGCCCCTTCCCCTGCCCCAGCGGCCCCTCGCAAACTGCCCCTCCTTCCCTGGGGAATAAAGGGTCCACCCAAACGCCAGGCCCCGGGGCGCTGCCGTGTCAGGAGGTCAGAACAAGGGGCCTTTGAGCCCGCGGTCAGGAGCTTTTGAGCAGAAACAGAAGTGCAATTGATAAGCTTTCTTACTTGAGTTTTCTTTCTGAAGACCAGCAAGGAATAATTTTTGAAGTCTCAAAATCTGTTTAACATTCCAGCTCTGATTTCAGGACGATGATAATGGAGAGTGGTTTGAGGGGGGATACATTCATCTTCAAAGTCACATTCGCAATGTAAGGCCGTGGCCTCCCTGAGTGAGTGAGTGAGTGAAAGTCGCTAGTCGTGTCCGACTCTTTGCGACCCCATGGACTATAGGGTCCATGGAATTCTCCAGGCCAGAATACCAGAGTGGGTAGCCTTTCCCTTCTCCAGGGGATCTTCCCAACCCAGGGACTGAACCCAGGTCTCTCCCTAAGAGGGAGGAAAACGAGGCCCATGATGGGGGTGCGTGTGGGGCAGATGACCCGGGGCCGGGTGCGTGCAGGTCAGGAGGCCCTGGAGCAATGGCGCTGTTTGCAGGCCCTGCTTTCTCAGCTAAGAGCTGCCCACCACTGATGTGGGGACGCAGAACCTTTGTTTACGTCTCAGGGACTGCAATCTGGCAAAGCAAGGAACTCGCGGAAATGGCACGGAATCACCTTTCTTTCTATTTTGAGAAAATAAATTTAGATTCTTTACAAAAGGTGCCATCATTTCTGCGTGAACAGAGGTCAGTCAGGAATGAGCGGTTAGGCAGATTCAGCCAGGTAGTCACGCTCCAAAGGAAGTAAGCCTACTGAGGCAGCAGAGAATGAGTCATTCAAGTAAAAATAGGCACCACAGCGTCCCTGCTGCAAAGCGGTGCCACTGCAGACGTTTTAACCGAATTCTTCATGTGGCAGGAGCTCTGAAAGGCAGGGCTGGGGGGCGGCCAGGATGCGAGGGGGCCCGGAGTTGGCTCGGGAGCCATGCCCGTGGCTGAGGGGTGGGGGGCTTCCCGGGAATACCAGGGCCCTAGAGTCAGGAGGTTTCTGGCAGCCCAGCAACTGACCCCCCTGCAGAGCTGGGCAGGGCCTGGACCCTGAACACAGAGGTGGCTGGAGGCCTGTGTTCAGTCTGAAGAGTGAGCTACGAGCCTCCTTCCATCATAGGTATTTGACGTGAGATGAGACTCCAAGAAAGGCCCGGCGTGGAGGCGTCACTGAAGCGACACCTGACTCCCACCCCCTGCTTCCTGTGCCCCCCTGAGCCGGCAGGGAGATGGCAGGGCTGGCGGACACTCATTTCAATGTCCACGTGACGCCTGCCCGTGCCAGATGCAGGCGCTGGCCTCAAGGACCCAGTGGTGAAGGTTCCCAGCCCTTCCGAGTGGACCACCCCCCACCACGTATCTGCCACAATGCACATAGAGGGTCCCTCACTCGTGACTTTATGATGCTGTGAAAGCTGTATGCTTTTAGCAGAAACCGTGCTTAGGACTCAGAATGGGGGCCTGCCTAGTGACCCTCTCTCAGCCTGCACGTGGCAGACTGGACCCTAAGATCACGAGGCTGAACAACCCGCACTCTGACAACCATCTAGCCCCACACCTCGTGCTGTTTCTCCTTTCCAGTAGGTGTTCCAGAAATCCCGTGAGACTTCCACCCTTTATGACAAACCAGGCCTGGGGTTAGAGGGTTCTGCCCACCTGCAGACTACTGTGAGTGCTCTGGGCACAGCAGGTGGGCTGGGCGTGCTGAGTGCACTTTCTACCTTCAAATCTTTCAACTGATGATGAGTTTATTGGGACATTAATCCCACCGCTATTGCCCTGCTGACCGTACTTCATGCAGCAGCTGGCAATAAGTAGGAAGGAAAGATAGAGACAGGGGAGAGGGCAGGGAGGGCCGGCGGTGGGGGTGGGGGCAAGTTTTAAATCAGGAAGGGCTCAAAGAGACCCTGGTATCTGAAGAAAGTGCGAGACGAGGGCTGTGGACTCCTGGTGGGGAAAGGGCTCCAGGCAGAGGGCTGCTTGGTTACAAGGGCCAAGTGGGGGCTTCGGGGATGGCTCGAGAAACAGCCAGGAGAGCAGAGGGCTGGGAGGTGGCGGAAAATGAAGTCAGAGGGCGGCAACGGGCAGCTCCCCCAGTGGTTCCCCCTCTCCTCCGGCCCCTTCTCCACGGAGATCCAGGTAGAGCCTGAGCGCTCAGAGCCGTTCCTCTGTTCAGAATCTCCCGGTGACTCCCAGGCGCCCCCACAGGGAGGGTCAGAGCACTCACGGTCCCGACAGGGAACGGCGGCCGGGGTGGAGGGACTCCTTCACGCCAGCATCCTCACCTGCCCACTGCCTACAGAAGCCTCTGCTTCTCATTTCATAAGGAAGCATGCTCCTTGGATGCTCATTCTGCTTGGGAAAGTTCCTGCGATCCATGAGGGAAAGCAATCAAAGCCTTAAATCATGATATGGAAATCGATTTTGTGGAAATTTGGTAACACGTCCATCACGAGATATTTTTACACACAAGGAACTTGGATTTTCCATCTCGCTACATGAGTCACTTTGATAATTACCTGTGTTTCCTTCCTAGCCTTGCTATTACAGTAGTGTCTTTTGCAATAAAATGAAAGGATTATTATGAAGGTATTCTTAATAAGATAATTTCAGAGGTGGGTATACACCTTTAAAATTTTATATTTAGATGTCCTGATTGTTTTAATAAAAGAGCTTGTCACTTTTCACTTGCCGGGGAGAATAACAGCCCCCTTATTGGGAAAGAGGCAGGAAGAGTTGGCAGAGGAAATGTTACATCCTGTGGAACAAAGCGGGACCAGATAAGTTATTAGGAACGTGTGGAATACACCTCTGCATGTGTCCGACAGGACTCCAAGAAAAACACTGTGAAGCTCTAAATAGTTTTAAACCCATTCTCATGAATTTTGTGATTTCCATAAGTCCTTTCACATAAGTAAGTACGAGCATCTTGTAAGTCAGACAGGAGAAATATGATATCCCTTATATGCAAAATCTAAAAAGAAATGATACAAATGAATTTATTTACAAAACAGCAACATACTAACAAACTATGAGAACTCATGGTTGCGGGGGATGGGAGTGGGAGGATGGAGGGAAGGGACAGTTAGGGAGTTTGGGATGGACATGGACACACTGCTGTATTTTAAACGGAGAACCAATAAGGACCTACTGTAGGGCACAGGGAACTCTGCTCCATGTTATGTGGCAGCCTGGATGGGAGGGGAGTTTGGGGGAGAAGGGATACATGTATGTGTACGGCTGAGTCCCTTTGCTGTCCACCTGAAACCATCACAACATTGCTAATTAGCTATATTCCAATAGAAAATTTAAAAAAATTTTTTTCTAAAGAAATCAGCCTATGGCTGATTCATGTTGAGGTTTGACAGAAAACAGCAAAATTCTATAAAGCAATTATCTTTCCATTAAAAAAAGAAAAAAAGAAAGAGTGCCCCTCTCCATCTAATTTATATAATCTGAATTTAAAGAAACCCCAAGGAAGCCCCCTCCTCTCGAGCAATGTAAAGCCCCACGGCGTTGGAGCCCAGTTTCCTGCGAATTTCCGCCACCAAGACTCCGGTGCTTCAGGGGGCCGCGGAGGGTGGTGCTGGGGTTCAAGGCTGAATTCACACGGGACAGTGAGTAAGTTACCAGGCACTGCAGGCTGAACTGGTAGGTCGTGATTTCCCTTAAAAAACAGCCCAGCTGTTCTCACCAAACAAGAGGGGGACACACAGGAGTGTGACCACGGCCAGGCCTTGGGCTGGCACCTCCTTCTGTCCACTGCAGTCACTTCTCGTGGAACGCCCGATGAGCAATCACAGATCACTTGAACTGAAATAGGGCCACCTTTCTTTTCCTCAAATGGGATATTATCTCTATACTTGAAGACAAAGCCGCCCCGAGACGCGCGGGTGTTGAATGAATGGAAGAAAGCTCTTTGTTTGTTTTTCACTCTTGTGCAGAGAAGAGGGCCCGTGAGGCTGAGCCTCCAGGTCTGCAGCTGCCACCCTGTGGGCAAACTGGGTACCACTGTCAGCGCGAATGCCACAACAGTGGTCCTTCTTAAGAAGTAAACAGGTGTTTTTCCCCCTCCTTTCCTTCTCCCTTTCATTTCTAACATTTCACCTATCTCGTTTACAGTGAAAAAACTAGAAAGCATTTGATTTTCCAACACTGGGGTCTCGTGAAAGCTATTTTTTTTTCACTTTGTCATGTTCCTAGGACCTATTGCTTCCTCTGTATTCACAGGTGCTAAGCTAGCTGTGATTTCTAACAGCTGTGAGTGGGTGTGCACAGCAACACAGCCCACGGCAGACGCACAGGACTGTTCACAGGGAAATCTGGTCGGGGTAAAGCTCTACAGGGCCTCTCTTGTACGGGCGCGGCCTTGCGTTTCACATCCATGCTAACACTTTCAAACCACTTTAACATCCACTGTTTCATTTTATCTTCCTGTCACACAAAGCAAGAAAAGCAGATGGTAAAACGCCACTCTCCTGGTGAGGGAGTCCTCCAGGACCAGTTAGTGGTGACAATAGAGAAAGCAGTTCTCCTGGCTCCTGGTCCAGCCCTCCCAGCACACATTCAAGACAAGGATAGTTTATCAGAACTTCAAAGACCACGGTAGTGTCTTCAATGCAGCTGCAGCAGAATTCGACAGAAATTCACAGCACCCTCCCATGAGTATGGGTTGTCAGACCAGAGCAGGGGTTCTCAAACGTGGGCCTGATGCTGGGACACCCGCAGGGCTTGAGCACGGAGCTCCGAGGACCCTGTTCCTGGGAGTTTTAACTCAGAAGCTCTGGGGTAGGGTCCGAGAATATGCATTTTTCTAACAAGTTCCTGGGTGATGGTGGAGCTGATGCTCCCAGCCTGGGTCACCAGGAGAACCACTGGGCTGGAGGGTAAAGGCAGGTCCATTGTGTCTCTGTCTTCTGCTCACGTCAAAGAAAAATGTGAGCCAGAACCATCACCTTTGTCTCTCAGGAGCCTCTCCAACAGGGCTGAGAGAACGTGGGCAGATTTCAGAGCGTTTCCACTATTTTACTGAAAATGAGCAGCGAAGTAAACTACCAAATTGGAGGTGGGAGGGGTCCCCAGAACAATCTGACCCAGGTCAGTTAAATAATTCAGTGCTTGTTTTTGCCTCAAAAGGAATATCACAGTAGAACCAGATTGTTGCTGATTTTCATATGTTTAAAGTCCCTGATTTTAAAAGAATAAAACAGGGGTAATAGATAGATACTCCATTCAGTAATTTCATAAGATGAATAAGAAATATGTAGAAATACAATAAAATAAATGACATATTTATAAATTTTAATTTTTAATTTAAAAAATTTGTAAATAGTATACATTCATAAATAAATAGATAATCTGAAAAATCTTCCAGCTATATTCTGCAAAAATGTACCGGATTTCTTTTCAAAAATTTATCTGAAATCTTAGGGAGCCAAAAATGAATTGCTGAGAGCTCTTCAACTGTGGTTCATAGACCTTGGATAAGGGAGCAGGGCGAGCTCGGAGCAGCTGTGCGTCCTCACTCTCCGCGGGTCTTGGGCCAGAGGAACAGTGCGGGCGGTTGTGGCGACCCTGCTCTTCTGGGACATCTATGACTTCCGGCTGGGCTTCACCTTCCCAGCCTTCCAGAACTGTCATCAAGGTCTCTGAAATAAGCCTCCATGGTGTCAGCAAAGAACTGTCTTTCAAAGCCCTTGAGAAGCTCCGCCCCCCCCGCCCCCCGCCCATTTCTGTATTGGACTACCTTCAATCAGAGTGGTCAGAAGAAGCACCTTTTAGAGAATAAGGCCCTGAAGGCTGGACGTGGAGAAACACAAGCAGTAGACAGAAAGCACGATGCTCTAGAACCACAGGTCAAATATTCAGGGAAGATGTGCTCAGAAGTGGGCACAATGGAACGGCTCTTCATGAATTAAGCGTATGGTGGACACGATATCCCTAAGGCAAGACAGGCCAAAGATCAGGACCTCAAGGCTTGTCACTCCCGTGCTGGCGAGGGAGACACCCACGTCACAGGACCAACAGGATGGTGGGGATGCCCTGGATGCAGGCAGCGGAGAACAATGGAAACCACGGTCCCCAAGTCAAAAGAACAATCCCTAATTGGACAGTCCAGAAACACTGAGAATGGATGACAGTAGGAAGAGTAAATGAAACAACAAAAAAAGCTAAAGCAAAACAAAGCACTAGAGAAAACCTGCCAAAGGCCACCTCCTCCTACGGAGGGTGCATGAAGCATATACGGGAGGGGCACAGCTACGCTCCCCAAGAGAGGAGCAGCGACAAGCAGGCAAGTGGGTCCACGTGCTGTCAGTCCTGAGTCCTGGTGGACGATGCCTTCAGCACAAGCGTGGTGGCAAGATGTAGGTGACCCACCGCCAAGCAGAGCGCAGCACACAGTCCTGGGTGAGAGTGACCGTCTCACGTGCGTGGCAGAGAACTGGTTACCATCTCTGCTTTTGTTCTCCTGGAGGCGCTGAGCATGCCAGGCTTTGAATAGACTGGGCATTTTTTGTGTGCCTTTTCCCCTCTGGCAAGGGTCCCAGCTCAGCCATGACTACATCCTGGTACTAAAGCAAGTCCCATTGCCCTGGGCCATGCAGAGCATCTGAGGGCAGACGCCTGACTGACTGCTGCAGCTTTCCCAGTTGGGGAACTTTGGCCCAAGTTCCCCAAGCTCATAGGTGCGACATTCCTCAGCACTCAGGGCGAAGCAGTGGAATACAGCCTGGCTCTTTTGGGAAAGAGGCTACTCCTAAACTTGAAAGGGACCAACATCTAGAACCAGGATTCAATTCAAATTAATTCTGTCCAAAGGCCTACACTCTTTTCATGCCACCACACTCAGAATAACAAGAGGAAAAGTTTGACTGAATAAGTGATATTGGGATGACTGAATAACAATTTGGAAATAAGTTTAAACTTACACCATACACAAAAACAAACTCAAAATCAAGAGTTAAATATTAAATGTTAAGAAAGCTAGAATAAATTATAATTGGGTATCAGAGGTTTGATGAAACAACGGTCTAAAATCTGAAGCAGTTAAAACAATAAAAGAAACAGATCAATAAATTAAAGTTTAGATGCAAAATTGAACCTCAAGATAACACTTACAACTAGGCGAGGAACAAGAACAGATGTAAAGAAGAAAACAAATCATAAACGAACACTCTGAAAGACTCTGAACTTACGTACAAAATAAACATTAACTTGTACTATTTTAAAATACTAAATTTGGACAAATAAACTAGTAAAGTAATAATAAGTAGTAATTTCTTATTGGGAAAAAAAGTTTGACAGTTTGTATTATAAGTCACAAAAGTATGCTTCCGGGATTTGATCTTAGGAAGTCATTTAAGTAAGAAGAAAGTCAGTTGAAATGACAGCATACTATGGAAGTAAAGAATATGGGCTTTTGAGTTTTAAAATATCTGATCTGAAATCCTGGCTCTGGGACCTTCCTAGTGGTCCACTAGTTAGGACTTTGCGCTTTCACTGCTGAGGGGCCCAGGTTTGATCCCTGGTGGGGGCATTAAGATTCCACAAGTCATGCAGTGCAGCCAAAATAAATAAATAGAGTAATTAAATTCTTTAAAAAGGATCCTATAAGAAAAGCAAACTAAGATTATTCACTAGCAAGTTGCCACAAAGCACATAAACATTGTAACCAAATATCTCGCCATAAATGAAAAAGCCCCAAACAATTGGTTTATAAGACAAACACACAAAAAAAGACCAAACACAAAATCATTTTTAAAAGGAAGGAAAAAGAGAGGCAGGGCAGGGGTGGAGGGGTAGAGAAAGGAGAAGAGAGAGGAGGGGGAGGAGAAGGCAGAGGGGGGGAAATGAAATGTTATTTGGTAGAACTTAATTGGAGGAGGAAATGGCAACCCACTCCAGTGTTCCTGCCTGGAGAATCCCAGGGAGGGCAGGGCCTGGTGGGCTGCCGTCTATGGGGTCACACAGAGTCGGACAAGACTGAAGCGACTTAGCAGCAAGAGAGAAGGAAAAACAAACACCATCAAATAAATTAAGGCACACTTCCAGTTACAAAATAAGTCCTGGGATGTAATGTACAGCATGGTGACTATAGTTTATAATACTGTATTGCATATCTGAATGTTGCTAAGAAAGTAAATCATAAAAAATGCTCATCATAAAAAATATTTTCAACTATGTGTGGTGACTGTGGTGATCATTTAGTAATGTACCCAGATATCAAGTCATGATGCTGTACACCTGAAACTAACATAATTTTACATGTCAATTACACCTCAATTTAAAAAATGAACTTAAAAAAAAAAAAAGAAACGAAAGCAAGTACAGAACAGCACAAAGAATCTGATGACGCTGTAAATAATATACGTGACAAGGGGTCAAGAATGAGAAAGTGAACAACGTGAATGGAAATGTAGAATTGAAAAGGAGTCTAGAGGAAATGACAGATAGGGAGGGCTGGTGAATGAGAGCCAACATATACACAATTGGGAAACCCATAAAAGAAAAGGGAAATAAATGTGCCGTGGAGACACCCTTCCCTTGAATGCAGGTAGAAGCTATGCTTTGCTTCCAGTCAACAGAACATGACAAAGGTGAATGGATTTCACATGTAATTAAAATCTCAAATCAGCTAATTCTGAGTTCTTTAAGAGATTATCCTGAGTGGGCCTGACCTAATCAGGTAAAGGACTTTGAAAAAGGAACTGGTGTCTTCCCTGGAGTCAGACACTTTCTCTTCTCCTGTCCTTGAAGAAGAAAGCTACCAGGACTTCTACTATTGCAAGGAAATTATTCTTCTAAACACCAGTTGAGCTTGGAAGAGGACTCAGCCTTGGATGAGACTGTGAACCCAGCTGACATCTTCACTGTGCCCTTGGGAGGTCCTGCTCAAAGGGTGCAGTTAAGCTTGCTCAGACGCCTTGACCACTGAAACTGTGAGATAATAAATATGCTGTGTTTTAAGTTACTAAATGTGTGGTAAGTTGTTACACATAGATAATACATAATGATACAATAACAGATAATAGATAATGGAAGACGAACATTATTTAAAGATGTAATTGAAGAAAACTTTCCAGAAAGAAAAGCAGATTTGAACTTACATATTGAAAGGACACACCAAAACTCAGGAAGGAAAGAAACAGAATCTCAACACCAGTACATCGTCTAGTAAGATTCCTAACCTTCAAAGACAAAGTGGGAATCACTTGGAAAGCCGAGTAAAATGATCAAGGGCATTTATAAGAGCACAAAATCAGGCACTCCTCAGACTTCGCCACAATAACGTCAATGCTAGTAAACCCTACATAGAGTCCTTCTGAAGAAGAAAATATGAACCAGGAGTTTTCTTCTATGCCAAACTGTGTTTGAAGTATAGAAATAAGAGATAATAGACTGGACAATGCAAGAACTCAGGGAATATTATTTTTATCAGTCTTTCTTGAAAAAATACACATAGGATAAACTGCCAACCAAGAGGTGATTTTAAAAATATGGCAAATAAACTGACAATAATCCTTTAATAGGACAGCTGGATCCAGAGACTGGATTGAACTCAGGTTCTATCCTTTGGGGATGACTATGCATGGTAGTATGTTCTTTTGGCATGAGACGTGTGTCTGACTCTATTTTTATGATCTTAGAACAAACCATCAGTCCTTAATGCCTTTTTCTATTCATTTAGAATTGCAATGCTGGTAGTCTATTATTTCATTTTCCTTCATTAATTGTAGTGGTTTTTATAAAGAGATATTTTATCTATTATTTGGTTATCTAATGGTACAGTTCATATAGCAAAGACAGGATAAATGCTAGATTCTCTCTCTCAATCTTTTTAAAATCATTTTTCAAGACAAGTAACTTATTATCTGAAGGTGACCAATTTTTTAAAAATATTATAAATTCAAGGATTTGAACATATTTCATGGGTTTTTTCCATTGCAATTATTATCATTATAGAAACTCATCCTTGACTCATAGTAGCCTTTTCGATTCAGCCCTTGATTCCTCTTGACATCACTCTAATAGTTTTTGACACCTTCTTTGTAATTTAACACTAAAAGATGTCCCAAGCTTACTGTATACATTTCCTGGCTCAGAGTTGGAAGTGGCCATTTCTCCAAGAAGTCTTGGGCACAAAAACTGGTTCTTTGAAAGGACTAATGAAATAAACAAGACTGCATCAAGATAGATCAAGGAGAAAAGTAACAAAAACACATGTACATGTACATGAAAAACTAAACAGGAGCACACTTGTGATTACAACAGAGATCACAGAACTGATTACTGGATGCTCTGGTACAAATATGTGTTAAAAGGATATCTGGATGAAAATGCCAATTTTTTTAGGAAAATAAAGCTTGCCAAAACCAAGTTCAAAAAGGATAGGAAAATGAAGCAGACCAATTTCCCAAGAAAAATTAAATTATCAAAGACTCTCTCTAAAAGCACCAATTCTGGTATATTTTTCAGTAGAATTCTCCCAAACATCCAAGTAAAGATACATACTGTATCTTTTTTATACAAACATATTTAAACATAAATATTGTATACAAACTATTCTAAAACTTTTTAAAGGACAGTATAAGTATAACCTTGATACCCAAGCTAGATAAGGATAGTTCAAGACAGGAAAATAACGGTTGACTTTCATTCTTAAACATAAATGCAGGAAGCTTAAATAAAAATAATAGCAAACTTAATTAAGCAATGTTTACATCATGACCAAGTAGGATTTATCAAAGAATGATGAATCATTTAATATGAGAAAGCATATCAACTCAATTCACCACATTAACACATTAAAGGAAATTAAAATGTCACATATCAGTGCTTCTTATCTATACTGTATTGGAGGTCTTAGCCTGTGCAATAAGATAAGAAAAAGAAGAAGTATATATGCAAAGGAGAAATGCAGATGGTCCACAAGCACCTGAAAAGATGTTCAACATCACTAAACATCAGGAAAATGCAAATCAAAACCACAATGAGATATCACCTCATACCTATCAGAATAGCTAGCATCAAAAAGAATACAAATACAAACGTTGGTGAGAATGTGGAGAAAAGGAACCTGTGCACATTGTTGATGGGAATGTAAATTGGTGCAGCCACTGAGGAAAACAGCAGGGAGGTTCCTCAAAAAATAAAAATGAAACTAGCAAGTGATCCAGCAATTTCACTCCTGGGCATAGATATAATGCTAATTCGAAAAGACACACGCACCCTAATGTTCACAGCAGCACTGTTTACAATTGCTAAGATTTGGAACCAACCTAAGTATCCGTCAATAGATGAATGGACAGAGAAGACACACAGAAAGCAATACTACCCAGTCATATCAAAGAATGAAATACCTTACATGTGCAATCTAAAAAACATAAAAAACTAGCAGATATAACAAAAAAGCAGCAGGCGCATAGAGACAGAGAACAAACCAGGGGTTACCGCTGGAGAGAGTGAAGAAGGAGGGGGCATTAAGTGGTACAAACTATTATGTACAAAGTCAGTCACAAGGATATATTGTACAGCAGAGGGAACATAGCTAATATGTAATAATAACTATGAATGGAGTACAGCCTTTAAAAAATATTTTAAAATAATTGAGGAATGTTAAAAAATACAAAATATAGAAGATATAAGGACAAAAAAAAAGACACAGAACTTTCATGAATATGACATGCTTATCAACAAAGTCACCCAAGAGAATCTATGAGCTAATTATAATTAACAAGAAAATATAGTAAAGTAGTTAGATTTTGGACCAGCACATGAAAATTAATTGCATTCTAATACACTGACCCCTCCAAAAAAACTAGAAAATGCAAATAACCAAATAGTAAGATACTTAGACATAAACATAATAAAAGATTTTTATTAAAGATTGAGGAAAAATAAAATAAATGGAGAGATATATATCATGCTTATGTTAAAACAGACTTAATATAAAGATACTGTTCTATCCAAGTTAATTTATGAACAATGTAATTCCAATTAGAATCTCAGAGTATTTCATGGAACTCGATAAACTGATTTTATAATTTACACAAAAGAGAAGGCCAAGAATAAACCCAGTGGCAGGATAATGGCCCCACAGAGAGGTTCACATCCCAATCCCTAGAAGTTGTGAATATGTGGAAAGGGGGAATTAAGTTTGCTGATAAACTGACTGAAATAGGGAGATTACCCTGGATTGTCCAGGTAAACTCAGCGTAGTCACACAGCCCTTAGGAACAGAGAAGCAGGAGAACCTGAGTGAGTAGGACTTGGCCTGACACTGCTCACTTTGAAGATGGAGCCAAGAATGTGAGAGGCCTCCCGAGGCTGGAAGGAGAAAGGCGTGGATTCTCCCCTAGAGACTCCAGAAAGGAATGCGGTCCTGCCAACGCCTTGATGTTTTATCCCAGTGAACCCTGTGTCAGATGTCTTAACTACAGAACTCTTAAAATGATAAATTTATGTTGTTTTAAGCCATTCAGTTTGTTACAGCAGTGGCAGGAAACTAATTACATTAGGTGAGATGGTTTCAAAATGACAAAGTAGAACAACTTATCCTACCAACATAAAGGCTTATTTCAAAAATGTAGAAATTAAGATAGGATTGGACTGGATTGGGGTAGGAAAAGAACAGAGAGTCTAGAGACAGGCCAACATGCATGGCAACTTGATAAATAACCTTATGGATCACTGGGAAAAGAATGAAGTACACTATCAAAGATGCTTGGACAACAGGTATTTTAGTAAACTGACTATAAAAACGGCTAGAAATTCTTCTCTCTTTGTTCATGTTCCTTTATCATGAAACACTAATGCCATCCCACTCAGAGTCTTAGCTCCACCTGTAATGCACTTTGGCTAATGGGATGTTAGCAAACGTAGGCACACAGAGGCTTTCACGGTGGGATTTGTCCCCTTTTGCAAACTGCTGCCAAACAAAGAAGCTCAGGGAAGCTTACTGAATGATGAAAGATACATGTGCAGTGAGGATAAGCCTGCCACCCCTGGGGATATGCAGTCAACCTCCAGGGGCAGAGTGACCTTGCTAACTAGCAACTGACCACAGATAATGAAGAAGCCCAGTTGAGCCCAGCCTCACAGGATTACAAATTAAATAAGTGGTGGTTGCTTTAAGTCACTGAGTTTTAGAATGGTTAATTACACAGCAAAATCTAATTGATATAGACATATTATGTATCATTTGGGGAAAAAATACTGAATTGCTACTTGTCATCATATATAAAAATCAATTTCAGGTAGACCATGAAGCTTAAATACATATATATATATATATATAAAAAACATATATATATAATATTTATAATACTTGTAAAATATACATATAAATATATATATAAATACATTTATATATATAAAACCTAAACTTTAAATAAAAACACACCAAAAAAATTCCTTACAACTTCAGTTTAGGGAAAGTCTTTCTCAAGCAAGATATGAAGAGATAAAACATAAAGGAAAGGAACTGTCAGTTATGGGAATTCCCTGGTGGCCCAGTGGTTAGGACGTCACACTTCCACTGCAGGGGATGTGGGTTCAATCCCTCATTAGGGAACTAAGACCCCATAAGCGGTGCAACTCAGCCGAAAACAAAGGAAAATAAAACAGAATAATTGTCAGTTGTGACCACACACCAAGAAAACCACAAAATTCTGTACATCAAAAGTAACTATGTGCTATGTGCTAAGTCGCTGCAGTCCTGTCTGACTCTTTGCAAACCATGGAACGTAGCCTGCTTTCTCTGTCCATGGGATGCTCCAGGCAAGAATACTGGAGTGGGCTGCCACGTCCTTATCCAAAAGGAACTATAGACAAAGTTAAAAGACAAAGAATAAGCATCCAGAATATATTTTTTAAAAATCTATAAAATAAATAAGAAAAAGATAAACAATAAAGAACAGGACAAAAGATATAAACAGGTAATTCACAGAAGAAACCCCAAGGATAAATCCAAACACATAACTGTGTTAGGTAGTTAAAACAGGAAAAAGGAGTCCAGAATGGTGGTGGCTAGAAGACAAGGAAGGGAAAAGCCCACGAAAATAGAACAAAGGAAGGTCTGAGGACCTGAGTGAGGACCTCAGGTAGAACAAACAGCACTCGTGGCTAGCCCAGTTTACACAGGGCAGGCCCAGGGTGAGGAAAAGACATATAAAAAGAGGAGCCAAAGGGCTGGGGGTCTCTCTCCCACGGGCGCGCTCCCTCTCTCTTCCCTTCACGTCTTTTAGGTCGGTATACGCTCACACCTCGAGGATGTATTTTCCTTTATTTTCTAAATAAAACTGAGCTGTAACACGGAGCTGTAACACTGTAGAGAGCTGTGACACACTGAGGGCTTTAACATCCATTGCTTCAAATTTTTGTTGTGATGAGACAGAACCAAGGAAATCACACATTCCCTTGACAGGATGCTCCAGGCAAGAATAATGGAGTGGGTTGCCATATCCTTATCCAAAAGTAACTATAAGCAAAGTTAAAAGACAAAGAATAAGTATCCAGAATATATAAAAACATCTATAAAACAATAAGAAAAAGATACACAATCAATAAAGAACAGGACAAAAGATATAAATGGGTAAATCACAGAAGAAAACCCAAGGATAAATCCGAATATGTAACTATGTAATCTATATCTGTGTGTGCGTGTGTGTGTTAGTTGCTTAGCTGTGTCCGACTCTGTGCAACCCCATAGACTGTAGCCCACTAGGCCCCTCTGTCCATGGGATTCTTCAGGCAAGAACACTGGAGTGGGCTGCCATTTCCTTCTCCAGAAGGAACTATAGATAGAAAGAAAGTGAAGTCGCTCAGTCGTGTCCGACTCTTTGCGACCCCATGAACTAGCCTACCAGACTCCTCCATCCATGGAATTTTCCAGGCAAGAGTACTGGAGTGGGAATCTATATCTAGATATGGAAATGGAAATGAAAATCCATTTCACAACTATAAAATTGGAAAAAAAAATTTTTAATTCCACAATTGAGGATGCAGAAAAAGGGGAGTTCTTATATATAGAAGTCAGGGGTATAAATTGGTACAGGAAGTTTAGAGATCAATTTTTCTAGTAAAACTGATGATGACCTGCCCAAGTTAAAGCAGTCATCTAGCTAGAGGAAACCACACATCTTGTAAACAATGGGGGGGTCCTTGGACAGACAAAGAAAAGCAAGAATCTAACCAGACTAACAGGAAACTACACGTTGGGGGTGGTAAGTGTCCTGGAGGCAGACAAAGAAAGGTGGGAAAAGGCAAGAATCGCCAGTGTCTGAATGTAACCTTCTGTTCACTATGCCCTCATTACAGTAAAATTAGCCTTGCAAATAAGATATTCCCATCATGCACCAATGCCATGACATTTCTGATTAAGGCTAAATAAGGACAGAAATGCCTCTTCCCTAAGGAAGGCAGAGCTAGGAAGAAACTCAGAGAATACAATGATCCCCAGACCCCTGCCTCCCCAGTGAATGTTCTATCCCTTCATTTCTACACTCCATAAACCAGCCTGCCAAAGAAACTCAGTGCAGTTACTCACCTGAGACTGCCTGCTCTTGCCTTGAGAGCATCCTTTCCCTTAAATAAATCCTCACTTTGCTTTCATGACCTTCCTAGCTCATCTCTGAATTCCTTCTGCAACGAAACAAGAACCTACCTTCTGATAACACCTCTAGATACATACGCATACAAGTTCACTCATACGCACAAGGAGACACGCAAGAACGTTCAGGGAAAAATGCTTATAACACCAAAAAGCTTAAAACAACCCAAATGCCGTTGCCTAAAGAATGGACATGTGGGAATGATAAACACTGAAGTCAAGTAGTGGTCACCACTATGGCACGGGGGCAGATGTGATGGGGGAGGAAACACAGACTTTGCCCTATTTGTAATGTATTTCTTAAACTAGGGCCGGGTACCTGGGTGTCTATTAATCTCTCTTCTTATTCATGTGTCTGAAAGATGTCATAAATGACATTAAGTATATATATATAAAACATATAAAATCAAAAATATAAATTATAAATGTATAAAAAAGAAAGTGAATAAAACAATACATCACAGCTAAGCTGTAAACAGAAACTCAAAGGTCACAATGCAGAAAAAAGTTTAAGGGCTTGCGTTCCTCATCATGAAGATGTCCCTCACCTCGGGTTATACCTCAGTTCAACTCCAAACCCTGGGAATCATTCAGAGTTTACCCTGGAGCTGACACAGACTAGATTAGAAGCAAAAGAAAACAGTACAGGGACCTCCCTGGTGGTCCAGGGGCCAGGACTCTGTGCTCCCAATGCAGAGCGCCTGGGTTCACCCTTTGGTCAGGGAACGAGACCCCACATGCCGCAGGAAGATCAAAGGTCCCATGCAGCAGAACTAAGACCTGGCACAGTCAAACGAGTAAATGAAATAAGTTTTAAAAAATATGATACAATATAAAAAGCTAAAGGAAGGGGCTCAAATGAAGGCTGGTGGTGAAACAGAAGAAACACATGAAAACAGAAAACATTTTAAACACCTATAACCATGTTTCATAGGTGAGGGCTGCTGATGCCCTAGCCCACAGACCACTCCCAACTGTGGAGTTCCAGCATATGGAGACATTCTATATTACGACTTCTAAGCCATCTGAAATAAACCACTTATGTCCTCACAGCATGACCTATAGTTGTCACCATTTCTGGTGCATTTTCCAAAAAATAGACACCTTATCAGTGATCTAATAATTGCTGATGTCAAACCCCATATTTGTTTAAAACAAAACAAAGCTCCTTCAGTTTCTGCCCCCGGAGTGCTTCCACTCCAGTTCTGGGTCTTGCTGAGTCTCATTGGCATTAAAAAACAAAGCAAAGGTGAAGAGCCTGCAGACCAAGGGCAGGGATCCAACCACTCTCTATGTCACACAGCAACTGGGAAAAACTCCCAGTCCCTGTCTGCCAGTGACAGCCATTAAATCTGGCCCTGCTGGTTCAATAATGAAGTTGCTTCTCACTGGCTTCACTTCAGACCTATTTCTGAGATTCGGTACAGTTCATAAGCTTAATGAGAAGCAAACAAAATTAATTTAACCTGCTTTATTCAAAGAACCATTTGATGTAGTTTTCAAGTTTGGTTTAAAAAAGAGTGTTCTACATAGACTTCCTTTTGGGTTATTGTTGCTTTTGTTTGTATTTAAGATACTCAGTTTCAGTTTTCTCCTCTGTTTCAGTCAATTTTATTTTATTTTCAGCCATTCTATAATGCATCATGCTGCTGCTGTGGCTGCTGCTAAGTCGCTTCAGTCATGTCCGACTCTGTGCGACCCCACAGACGGCAGCTCACCAGGCTCCCCCGTCCCTGGGATTCTCCAGGCAAGAACACTGGAGTGGGTTGCCATTTCCTTCTCCAATAATGCATCATAAATAATCCCAATTCATTTCTTCACACAATAACCAAATACTTCACATTTTGATAAAATATGCCTACGAGAATATTTCTTACAGGTTCAGTTAGTGTTATGCTTTCAAATAATCACATGGGTTTTCAGTGTCCTTGTTAGTTTACTGAAGTTAAAACACAATATCATAATTCTGGGGCCTAAGAAGTTCCTGGGCTTCCCCGGCAGCTCGGTGGTAAAGAAGCCACCTGCAGTGTAGGATCTCAGGTCTCGAGCTCACAAATAGAGTAACCAGTATGAAAACTCTCTGATGACTGACTCTGCTCTTTGGATAGCATGTTATCATTACTCCACCCTTTTCTTTTAAAAAACAAACAAACTAGACTTACTCCTCCTTTGGCCTCCTTCCACCAATAAACAAGGCAAAACAAACAAAATTTCAATAAAATATCCAACAAATAAAATTCCATGCCTACCACCAATTTAAATAGTAAACGACGTGGTTAATGCTTACAGTGTCTGCATAAAGGCCTTGGATAAGTTACTGAAGAATCCTGGAATCTGCTCACTGCCATTGGATTGAAGGCAGTTGCTCCAAGTGCCTGCAAATCTTGGAGGGAGACTCTCAGTACTTCTGCTGAATCATGAGACCCAAGTTCACCATGGAATGTTATGCCCTGTACTCAAAGGTGTAAAGGTGAAACAAGTTTCAACAGACTCATCGACTTCTCCCCCAGCTAAAGGGCAGAGTCTACTCAGTTGAGAATTTATCCTTTTGCACAATGTTAATCTGAATTCAGGGGGTTTGTTCCAATTCATAGTTCAGTTTTCACACTATACTGAGTGATTCTGTCAGTGAATCTTTTGGGACACTAGTGAACCCAAGTCCATGAACTGACTAACCACCACCTACACATTCTGTGCTATTAATGTCAAACTAGCCTTGAACCCAAAAATCCAAATTAAGCATCAGTATTTGATAATAGGCAAGCACACGTTTAATTATTAACTCATGCGTGCAGCATGAGTATGGAGCTGGTGCTTCTCAAGTCAGGCTGCAAATCAAATTTAGATAGCAGCTTTAAAAAAAACACAGGTGACTAATTTGTCCTAAGATGCTGATTCAGAAGATGTGGGGTAGGCCCAAGCAACTGTATATTTAAAAAAACTTTCCAGGAACTTCCCTGGTGGTGCAGTGATTAAGACTACTTCCTGGTTGGTGAACTAATACGCCACATGCTTGACTGTGTGCTATGTCGCTTCAGTTGCGTCCGACTCTTTGTGACCCCATGGACTGCAGCCCGCCAGACTCCTCTGTCCATGGGATTCTCCAGGCAAGAATACTGGAGTGAGTTGCCATGCCCTCCTCCAGGGGATCTTCCTGACCCAGGGATCGAACCCAGATCTCTTACATTCCCTCATTGGCAGTCAGGTTCTTTACCACTAGCCCCACCTGGGAAGCCCAAGATTCCACAGGATGCTGGGGAACGAAGCCCTCAAGCCACAATTACTGAGCACTCCCGCTGTAACTAGAGAGAAGCCCACATGCCCACAACAAGGAAGCTTCATGGCGCAACCAAGACCTGACACAGCCAAAAATAAATATTTTTAAAAATAAAAGGCTTTCCATGCAATTCTGATGCTTGGGGGTAGAAACTGTCACATAGGTGCTGACAGAAACAATCCCACACGATAGAGAGATGAAGGGTCAATGCTTCTCAAACAGGGGCAGGGGACATTGTGCCAAGGATTATTCAAAGACACACAAAGAACATTTTGTGTTCAAAGTTGGCATCTTTCCGGAATGCCAACTTTCATAGGTATTTTAAAATGTCATTTGTATTTCGGTGGCTACAAGTGTCATTTAAGAGCTGTACATTTAAGTGTATGTTTACCTCAATTAAAAAGATCACTTTTATATTAAAATATGGGCAGATTCTGGAATACAATGCAAGATCTGCTTTTATTTTTTAGATGAACTCTAAAACTTTAAAGAAATCTCCCTCTTAGATGGGCTACATTAGGCTGGGTCCCCATACCCAAAGATGCAGCCATTCTCATTCCTTTGCTTAGAGTGGGAGTTAGGACTTGAAATGCAAGGGGAAACCTTTTTGGAAGAGCTCCAGGAGTTTAGGAATTCTTTCATTTCCAAAGTTTCTCATTCATTTCATTACCCAGGACCCACTCTCCTTGCTTCCGGCTTCTTTGCCTGTTTTAAGCCGCTCAGTTGTGTCTGACTCTTTGCGACTCCATGGACTGTAGCCCACCAGGCTCCTCTGTCCACGGGGATTCTCCAGGTAAGAAAACTGGAGTGTATTGTCTTGCCCTCCTCTGGGGGATCTTCCCCACCCAGGGATCAAACCCCTCTCTTCTGTGTCCTGCATGGGCAGATGGTTCTTTACCACTAGTGCCATCTGGGAAGCTGCTCTGGTTTCTTTCCTTCCCACATATTACTAGTCTTTCTGCTTTAAAACACTTCAAATCCTCAACAACTTTAAGTTCCACTCTTCTTCATGATGTGAGAAGTTCTGTTTGCTACTAAGCAGGTAGTCTAATGCCCCTGAGGCCCTGGCATCATGAACCACACACTGTAAAGACATTTTCACTAAAAAATGCATTTTAAAAGGTTGTCTTCCTGTGATAAACCATGATAGAAAAGAGTATGAAAAATAAGTGTGTACGTAGAGGCAGAACTGAATCACTTCGCTGTACAGCAGAAATTAACACTGTAAATCAATAAATACTTCATCACATTTTTTTTTTTTTTTTTTACAAAAAGGTTCTCAGCTGCAGGAGCTGGTTATAATGAGAGGCTGACTCTGAAGATTCAAAACTCTCCCCACCATTTCCTGACTTCACTGTAAAGGCAGGGTGAAGGGTTATTAGCAACGATTACAGAAAATAACCGTTAGAAGTTAACTAGGCTCAAGGGGCCCTTCTTATCTCTTGTGGCCAAAGGGCGGAAGGGTGAAGGGAGCGCAAGACGTCTGGTCCAATGGCTCTGGGCAAGTTACTTCAGCTGTCGCTGGGAGATTCGGTGTCGTAGTCTAAGTTAAAGAGTACGCATCCGCCTACGGATTTAACTAGTTGGCATTTATCTTTAAGGATTGCAAAGTTACGAACGTATCCATCAAATAAGCGTGTACGTCAAAGCCTAGAATACAAGGGGACAAGGGGACAAGGGGACACGACCACACAACGCAAAAAAAAAAAAGCCGCATCGACCAAAATCTGGCGCCAACCCACCACTGGCGTCCCAGCAAAACCCGCGCTCAGCCCCGGAACCACGCCCCTTTCTGCCGCGGCCCCGCCCCTGACCTCGCTTCCGCCGAGCTCTGCGCAGGCCCCACCCGCCCTGCTGCGGGGCGGGGCCGCGAGTGCGCGCCACGCCCCCTTCTGCAGCGGCCCGCGCCTGCTTCCCCCTCCGCCCAGACTCTGCGCAGGCGCCACCCGTTCCGAAAAGGCTCTAGGTGGTAGGCTGAGGCCCAAGACCCCACTGCGGGCCCACCTCTCACGCGCTCGGCGGAGGCCTCCGCCTCCTCCTGACTGACGCTCCGCGGGTTCCGTGAAGGGCGGGCCGGGGAGAAGGGCCGGCCCTGACAGGAAAGAGTGTTTACCCGGCGCCTCAGCGCCAGTGGGCTGGCTGCAGCCCCGCTCCCCCCCCTCTTTAAAGGAGCCGATCGCTCCCCTCGTCCCTCAGAGGAGCGGCCTCACGGTTGGTGTCCTCAGGGGTGCCTTGACAGGGTGACTCCGCGCTAGCCTGCTGTCCGCTGCGGTGGAAGATGTCGGAAAGTAACCTGGCGGCGCGCAGTGACGGGCTCGAGGGGCAGGTGTCCGGGGCGCGAGTCATCGCCCAGGCCCTGAAAACCCAGGTGTGAGACCTGCCAGCCGCAGAGAGCCCTACGGAAGCCCGACGGGGCCGCTGCGTTGTCTTGGAAACGGGAAAGCGGCGGGATGGGGAGGTGGGCAGAAGGGAGGTTTGCGGGAGGTTTTCTTTTTACCGCCTCGGTAGGGCGGGCTGGGGTCCCGGCCTCATTCCTCTGCTTTTGGCCGCCCCCCAGGACGTGAATTACATGTTCGGCATCGTAGGCATCCCGGTGACCGAAATCGCCCTTGCTGCGCAGGAGGTGGGCATCAGATACATCGGGATGAGGAATGAGCAGGCAGTAAGTATGGACTCAGAGCCCAGCGGGTTCTCGGGGATGAGTAACAGTGATGACAGATAATTGACTGCAAACAGTAGCTGCTTACCGCTCACTCCTCTAATACTTTACGCTTATCAATCACAACGCTCCTGGGAGCCAAGACCGATTGTTAGTCGTCATTGCAGATGAGAACAATGAGGCTCCAGTTAAAAATAAATAAATATAAAGTAAAATTATTAAAAGAGAGATGACCCCCCCCCCCCACACACACACACAGAAGTGAAGAAACTTGCTCAAGGAGACAGCTGGTATTGGCGGAACCAGGATTTGAACCCAGGTGTTCTCGTTCTGGAGTCCTTGCTCTTACAACTACAAAGTATGAAGCTCTGCCAGGTCTACAGTGTCAGAATCAGAAGGGACAGTCACCTGGTCTGAATCCTGGCCCCCTGTGCTTCATTCCTATAACTAGCTATTGTTGTGTGTCTGTTTCTGTGTATTATTTGCCTCGTCTGACTTCCCTATTAGGATGTGAGTTCCAGGGGGTCACAAATACGTATTTCTTCTTCCAACATCTGTATCCCCAGTTTATCCGTGGGGCCTGCCCATGATAGTACCTGCAACATGAATGGGGAAAGGTCACGTCTCAGGTTGTGTAGTAGGTGGCTCTGCAAGGTGACAGGCATCACAAAGGATAAAGCCATGACTGAACTCCAGAGATGTCCCAAGACCCAGGCCAGTGCTCATTCCACCTCATCACATTGCCACCGTTCTTAGAGGCTTATTTGGAAGCCCAAGAAAGGAAGTTAGGACGTTTTGTCTCCCCGTCTCATTTCTTCCTAAAGGGCATTTAGCATTTTCCCAGGTTATCTTTTGTGTTTAGCACCTTCCCCCTCTTTTATAATGAGCTGGAGTACAGTTTAAAAATAAAAACTAACCATATGAAGGCCATAAAGGAAATTTCAATACATCTCCAAGCAAGGATTGAAAATATACAGTATGTGTGACCAGACCATGTGGAAATAAACTGGAATTTAACAACAGGAAGATGGAAAATCCCCAAACATTTGAAAATTCAATGCATTGTAAATATTTGAAAAGATTAATTAAGATCAATAAACTTCACAGCAGGTTGATTAAAAGAGAAAAAATATATAAATTACCAGTATCAAGGATGAAGAGGGAGATGTCACCATCAGCCTAACTAACCAGTGGGGTGAAGAAGAAATCCCAATGGAAAATGGAAAACATTTTGAATTTAATGATGATGAGAAAATGAGATCTCAAACATGTGAGCAATAGCTAAGCAGTTCTTAGAGGAAATAGTTTTAAATGAATCTCTTAGTAAAGAAGATCAAAAATCAGTGCCCTGAACATGCATTTTAAGAAGCTAGAAGAAGGAAACCAAAGTAAATCCATCAAAACCACTATGAGGTACCATTTCACGCCAGTCAGAATGGCTGCGATCCAAAAGTCTACATGCAATAAATGCTGGAGAGGGTGTGGAGAAAAGGGAACCCTCTTACACTGTTGGTGGGAATGCAAACTAGTACAGCCACTATGGAGAACAGTGTGGAGATTCCTTAAAAAACTGGAAATAGAACTGCCTTATGATCCAGCAATCCCACTGCTGGGCATACACACTGAGGAAGCCAGAATTGAAAGAGACACGTGTACCCCAATGTTCGTCGCAGCACTGTTTATAATAGCCAGGACATGGAAGCAACCTAGATGTTCAGCAGATGAATGGATAAGAAAGCTGTGGTACATGTACACAATGGAGTATTACTCAGCCATTAAAAAGAATACATTTGAATCAGTTCTAATGAGGTGGATGAAACTGGAGCCTATTATACAGAGTGAAGTAAGCCAGAAAGAAAAACACCAATACAGTATACTAACGCATATATATGGAATTTAGAAAGATGGTAACAATACCCCTGTATACGAGACAGCAAAAGAGACACTGATGTATAGAACAGTCTTTTGGATTCTGTGGGAGAGGGAGAGGGTGGGATGATTTGGCAGAATGGCATTGAAATATGTATAATATCATATATGAAACGAATCGCCAGTCCAGGTTCGATGCACGATACTGGATGCTTGGGGCTGGTGCACTGGGACGACCCAGAGGGATGGTATGGGGAGGGAGGAGGGAGGAGGGTTCAGGATGGGGAACACATGTATACCTGTGGCGGATTCATTTTGATATATGGCAAAACCAATACAATATTGTAAAGTTAAATAAAAAAAAAGTAAATCCAAACTGAAAGTAGTAAAATGATAAACATGAGAGTGGAAATCAGTGGAGGAGAGAACAAAGGAACAGTAGAGAAAAGCCACAAATCCAAAAATTGTGTCTTTGAAAAGATCAATAGATTTGGTAAATCTCTAGCAAGACTGATAAAGAATAAAACATAAAAAGCACAAATTATCAATGTTAGGAATAAAAAATAGGGCATTCCTATTGATCCTGCAGATGTTTAAGCAATTATAAGATGATATTATGAATAAACTAGATGATATGGACAAATTCCTTGAAAAACTAAATATCAGATTTAGATACTTAAGTGATTATCTGAAAGGTACAGATAGAAGATTACTTGTTAAAATGAAAAATATTCCATTTTCCCCTTATTGAGAGTAAATTACTACATACATACTTTATACATGTATAATACTTATTACTTAACATGATTTAGTACTATAAAAGTTCCAAAATGCTTCAGTCCCAGTGTTTTTTCTTTGTAGGCTTGCTATGCTGCCTCTGCAGTTGGATATCTGACAGGCAGGTAAGCTCAAGTCTATGTTTTATTTCAGCTTCTTTTTTAAACTTGAGTTGTAATTAACATGTAGTATTAAATTAGTTGTAAGTGTCCAACATAGTGATTTGATATTATTATACATAATGAAATGGTAACTACAGTAAAACCAGCTCCCATCTGTTACCATACAAAGTTGTTATATACAGTGTTATTGACTGTGTTCCCTATGCTGTACATTTCATCCCAATGACTTAGTTATTTTATAGCTGGCAGTTTATATCTCTTAATCCCCTTCACCAATTTTATCCATTTCTCTACCCACCTTCCCTCTAGCAGCCACCAGTTTTTTCTCTGTGTCTATGAGTCTGTTTTGTTTGTTCATTGTTTTGTTTTTGAGAGTCCACATATAAGTGAAATCATATGGTATTTTATTTTCTCTGATTTATTTCACTAAGCATAATATCCTCCAAGTTTATCCATGTTGCCACAAAGATTTCATTCATAAGATTTCATTCTTTTTTATTGCTAATATTTTATTGTGTGTGTGTGTGTGTGTGTATAAATACCCAGGATGGAATTGCTGGATTGTATGATAGTTCTATTTTTAGTTTTTTGAGGAACCTCCACATTGTTTTTCATAGTGGCTGCACCAATTTAAAGGCTGTCTTAAATAGAGGTTGCTACTTTATAAATTGAAACTGGTAGGCTGAATTGTATGGAGATACCATTTTCTTCAGTGCTTTAAGCTTAGAAAGTCATCTAGGGTAAAGCATTCAAGTTCAACTTAAAAAACTGGAGCAGAACACTACATTTCAGGATTACTTTCTGTCAAAGACCAATTTACATTATATATTTACTTGTTAAGAAATTTTTAAAAACCACCTTTTTTTACATACAGAAGTACACTCAGTAGTCAAAAATTTGCTTCTGTATGCAATCACCTTGATTTAGCCCAAATATAGTAGCAAAATATGAAGTTTAGTGAAATACAGTGTGAGGATGGTAAATACCTTATTTCTTGCAGGAAGACTGATATCTTTTTTTAAAAAACTAATTAAAAAATATTCTGATAATTGCTTTACAGCTGTAGTAAAGACCTATGTACCCCTCCTTGGAAGTCCAGGAAGATTATGTTCCACCCTAAAGCAGTATGAATCAAGTAGTACCTTTGACCTGCTTTTAATGTAATCAATTCTGTTTTGCTTTCAGGCCAGGAGTCTGCCTTGTTGTTTCTGGCCCCGGTCTTGTCCACAGTTTGGGCGGTATGGCAAATGCAAACATGAACTGTTGGTAATTAGATTCTTATTTTTATTATTATTATTACTGAGTACTTAGATTAGTATTTAGTAATTAGATGAGTACCAGATTAGTACTGGTAATTAGATTATTATTATTATTATTATTATTACTGAGAACACTTTCCTGAAAATATCAACACATGATTTTATCCAGTGGAGAACCACTGCTCTGTGGTGGGAAGACGAGGGGTCATATGCTTGAGGAAATGACTTAGTGAAAAATTAAGAAGAGTGTTAGGAAGAAAATTAAAAAACATGGATAATTCTTTTACCTAGAGAAAAACACTTAATATTTGGGGATGAATATGTGTATATTCCATATCTATATATGTAAGTGAATGTGTGTGTAAGTCTCTTTAAGTGAAGAATTGTTTTTTAAAGATCCCAGCTCAGTCTGCAAGAATGTATTTAATTTTTCACCTTGTCTTGCATAACCAGCAGGACAGTTGAAATTGTATTTATTGAGTTGGTATTATAAACAGATTAGTTGCTCTTGTCCTTAATCCTGGTTCTTAATCTCTGATTCTTTACCAGTACAATCATGTTAAAGGGGGCTGTGTCTTTGTCTTTTTCAATAATTTAATTTATATCTATTTGGTTTTGACTGTGTTGGGTCTTTGTTGCTGAGTGGGCTTTTCTCTAGTTGCAGTGGGTGGGCTTGTCATTGCATTGGCGTCTCTCGTTGGGAGGACAGGCTCTAGGGCACGTGGATTCAGCAGTTGCAGCACATCTGCTCAGTAGCTGGGGCTCCCAGGCTCTAGAGCACAGGCTCAGTGGTTGTGGCACACAGGCTTAGCTGCTCCGCTGCATGCAGGATCTTCTTAGATCAGGGATCACTCCTGCGTCTCCTGCATTGGCAGGAGGATTCTTTACCACTGAGCCACCAGGGAAGCCCAAGGGGGCTATATTCTGTTCAATTCATACAATGTTTAAATTTCCCATGGGAAGGGCATTATTTTCTTTCTTGCCATGTGTTTCTTTCAGGTCCTTCTTTGCTTTCTTCCTACACTTTCTTATCAACTTCAGTGTCTCATAATTTTTAAATAACTTTAGCTTTGCTATCTTTTATTTCTCCCTGAGAATTTTATTGCTGAGGGATTTTTCTCATCATTCTGCCATTTCCAAATAGACTTAGTTAGGAAAGTGCAGGAAAAAAATGTTTCCTTCTCTTAATCTCGAGAATAATAGGAATAGCATAACAATTCATTTTATATCATCACCACCCAGAAGTTTTAGCATCAGTATCCAGAAGAGGCAGGGGAGAGAGGGGTATGGAGAAAAAATATTTACTATAAATTTCAGATTTTTCTGAAATTGAGGAAGTGTTTTCTCAGACCAAGATGTTTCCTAAATCTTTTTAAATTAACAGTTTTTTAAGAGAAAATGTAATTCTCTTTCTTTTTTTAACATTCACTGAGTGTTTTCTATTCTCTGGGCACTTGTTGTAATTCTCTTTTAAAAAATTAATATTTCAGGCCCTTGATTGTGATTGGTGGTTCCTCTGAAAGAAGTCAGGAAACAATGGGAGCCTTCCAGGAGTTTCCTCAGGTACCCGTCTCTAAGATCTTCCCTCTGTAGTATAATTATACTCCATTAAGATATATGGGGAAGAAATTAAAACTTCTATCTGCAAAATAAACACATAAAATAGAAATACCTGAGATAACTTAAAAGGTGATTTTCTTCAACTACAGGAAACTCTCAATGTGAGTGTTAAGAAAGCTTAGGCTCTACTTAGCAATCTTCCAAGAAAGATAACCTTTTTGACAGAAATTTAAACTCAGAAAATAAGTTCTTTAAAGAAAATTCAGGAATAAAAATGATTTGGGACTTTCAGACTTTGAGGAAGAGAAAAGTTGAAAGGAAAAATAAGGAAAAATCCCGCTCACACCTGCGGGACTAAAACTACCAACTGTTCCATAGATTTTATACCAAAAAGTACTAAGACAAACAGTTTCTATATAATGCTTCAAAGCACACTAAATAGTGAAAAATTAGCAGTACTGAATTTATGCCAAACAGCATAGCAACAAAACATATAACTGGAAAACTGGCAGAAATGTAAAAATAGATTATTATTATTATAATGAGATATAACAGATAAAGTTGTGTATCCCTGGTGGTAGAATTTCTGGGTCCAAGGATATTCTTACTTACATTTTTAGGAGATATTGTCAACTTCTCTCCCCATTTATTTTCTCACCACAGTTTATGACTGTTATTACCTAACTTTTTCATTTTTGCCAATCTGAGAAATGAAAATGGTGTCTTGTTTTGATTTTCTTCCTGAACTATACCAAGGCAGATGTTTGATTGTGCTTTGCAGAGGCTTTTAAGAAACAATCCAGATAATGCATTTTTCTCCATCTTTCCTCTAAACATAATAGAATGTAGTGACTCAACATTTCGTCTTCTTTCAGAAGAGTAATGTGATACATGCGCTTATTTTAAGTGACTTTCTTTTCACGTATAGGTTGAAGCTTGTAGACTATATAGCAAGTTCTCTGCCCGGCCAAGTAGCATAGAAGCTATTCCATCTATTATCGAAAAGGTATAGTATTTAATTACAAGCTGTCTAGGTCCACTGGTTTTTCTCAGTTGTTTATACCTGTGTTACTTTTATTCTCAATAGAGACAAAAAAATTTGGAGTATATCATGCAGTTAACAATGATATTGATAAATAGCTACATACATTTTAATATTCACTATCCTTAACTTACTGAAAGAACCACATAAAAGAAATTTTTTGGGAGGATTTTTTCCTATACTTTAGTTTTTAATTTTTTAAATTATGGAAAAGTAGAAAGAAAGATAAAATGAAACCCTCAGTGCCCTTTCTCTTATACTTCTGTAAGATTATTTTTGAAAATTAGTACTAATGCATATAAGACCGTCTGTTAGTTGATTAAGCAGTGTATTAATAAATTGTGTGATTTTACATTTAAGCTGTTTCAAAAGCCATGTATTAATAGAAACCATCTGACACGTATTACAGCATCACAGTTTCTGAAATCTTTGGCAAATCATTAAGATTAGAAAGTAGGTGAAAGTACATGTTACAAAAACTTGGCAGGCAGAACCTAGTAGATAATTTCTAGGACTAAAGCGTAGTGAAAAATGAATTTTAAAGCCCTAAGTGAGTACTTTCTTATGTCTCCCCTTTGAAACAAAAATATAGAATCAATAGAGTGCATTTCAATTTTAATTAAAATTGCTTATTTCTAAGGATGTTGCATCAACTAAAGATGTCAAGAAAAATTAAAATAGTATTTATTTCACAATTTTAAATTATATTTGAGTAGGATGTGATAATGAGGATTGAGATTTTTTAAATTTTTTCTTCCGTTTGTAATGAACTTAGGCAGTGAGGAGCAGTATTTATGGTCGTCCAGGCGCTTGCTATGTCGACATACCTGCAGATTTCGTGAGCCTCCAGGTGAATGTGAGTTCTGTAAAGTAAGTAATAGTTAATCGGAGTTCTTTCTCAATTATGTTACCGTAGGCTTACCCTTCTAAAAGAATTTACCTAGCAGCTTATAAATTACAATTTTCACTTGTCTTAACTTTTGCAGATTTGGTGATTAAATTGAATCCTGGCCAAAGGGCTTAATTCTCTTAATTAAAATTGTATTATTTAAGAATTACCTTGGGGTTTAAATACTAAGTCAAATACTTGGAGCTTCCCAAACTCATTTGAAATTATTCTTCCAGTAACCATAAAAATTTAATCCTCATATAGTGTGGTTATTTAGAGTCTTTATGGTTGATATAAATCAAGAGTTGAAATGACTATTGAGAAATTACTATAACTCAGCATAAAAAATTTTAATCTGTCTCTGTGATTTAAAAATAGTTCAACACCAGATGTTACTATGATTTGCCAAGTCCCCTTATTCCGTACATAAGCACTGAGTGAACAATAAGTACAACAAACTGGTAAATAAGTCACCCGGTAAGGTTGGCTACTTGGATTAATGCATCACCCTGAGTGCCGTTTAGCACATTTCTGCCGTCAGGGACTCGGTGGTCCTCCAGTGACTACTGAGATACAGCAGGCATTTCTGTTCACTCAGGATACCAAGTCTGGCTTCCATTTGGGAGTCAGTCAGAAAGGGTGTCGATTTCTTATAATTCCTGAACATGAAGATCAAAATAAGATTATTGGGTTTGCAATTTTTGTAAAGACTTGAATGTCCTTTTTTGGTATTATATTCCCAAGTTTTGTATAGTATGATGTTTATTGATTAGGGTAAATGAAATAAAACACTGAGGATTTGGTGTCTAGAAATAACTATGATCATTTTAATATTTCTTTTACTAATGCATATTGTGGTACTAAAATGTGGACTTAGTGAGTGGTAATATAGTGAGGTAGGTAAAGCATGGACTTTGGAGACAGAACAACTTACTTCAGCCTAGTTGCCACACACCATCCAGGGATCCTGGGCAAGTTACTTACTTTCTGAGGAGTTGTTTTTTTCCCCCTACAGTAATGAAATGGATGTAATGATAATACCTAATCTTATTATTTTGAAAATTAAATGAAAATACATGGCACATAGTATTAAATATTAGGATTTGTTTTATTATTTCAACCACAATAACTACCACTTCATTGCAAAGTCATTAGCTCTGTTTTCCTGTTAATGAATTGCTTATTTGGCTATTAGATGATCTTAGGGAATAAATGTTGATTTATCAGATTTTATAGATATAATGGTTATATAGGAAAAAGTGTTTATCTTTTAGTTTTTAAATCTTGCTGCTATAATCTTCTTTAAAATGGCTTAGGAAGAAATGTATATGTGTGTTTATGTGTGTACAGGTGAAACAAATGTAAAATATTAGTAGTGGCCTACAGGGTGGGTATATGCAGTTTATTATACTATTTTTTCTACCTTTTTTTTGTATTTGATATTTTCATAATAAAAAAGTTTAAAATTTGGCATCCTTTAATTAACAGAGCTCTTTATTTCCAGGTATGTGGAGTGCTGTATGCCACCTCCTATTAGTATGGCAGAAACCTCTGCTGTACGCATGGCAGCATCTGTTATTAGGAATGCCAAGCAGCCCCTTGTCATCATTGGGAAAGGTAGCATTGAATGGAACTCTAAATCTTGCTAGGCTTTCAAAAGAATGCCGAATCTGTTTAGAACTTGTCCTCATTATTTGCTTCCCTGACGTCTCAGACCATAAAGAATCTGCCTGCGATGCAGGTTCGATCCTTGGGTTGGGAAGGTTCCCTGGAGAAGGAAATGGCAACCCACTCCAGTATTCTTACCTGGAGAATCCCATGACAGAGGAGCCTGGTGGGTTACAGTCCATGGGGTCACAAGAGTCAGACATGACTCAGCGACAACAGCTGGTGGACAGACCTGATCATCAGTAAGTGTGATGTGTGTAGAGAACTGAGGTGGGTTCTCGGGAGATAGCAACAACGTTCTTGTTTGGTGATGTGGAAAACAATTCAGAAGAGATGATGCTGTAGCTGCCCAGTGGAAAAAGACATGGGTCACTGGTCACGGAGTGAACACAGAGAATCCAGGTAGTCCAGGAAGAGGGAACCGAATGGACCAAGATATTGAGGCAAGAAGAATACAAGGAAGTGTTCTGGATTTTTTAAAAAGTAAATATTTTTCATCCTGCATGGGTGAGAAAAGATTGTAATGTATTTTTATAGGGGTGAGCATTACACGAATCTGAATATACTACACCATTTGCTTGGATTCAGCAGAGAATTATAAATACTGGATGTGGAGTAATATTTACTAACTCTGAGGAAGAGCATAAAGTTAAATAGCTAAAATGACAGCCTTGGTAACATGAGAAACGAAATCATTTCTGTATCCAAACAAGGAGTTGTTTCTAGTGCCATTGAGAGTATAAGACATGGTTATTCCTACAGGCACGTAACTATAAATAAACAAATGGTGTGACTGCCTCGGGGTTAGTCCTGTTGCAGTCACTGGATTATGGAACCTGCGAAGTGATCTACAGAGCTTTAGAAACTTAGGCTCCTTGTTAGAATTTCCATACATAGACTAGGCAATGTGCAGTCCTGGTTGGCTGGTGGTGGGGAGCAATGTGTGAGGTTGCTTTTACCTGTCAGAGCAAGGTCTTTGCTTTCCCACCTGCACCTCCCAGTCTATGTGTGTTCAGGTAATTGTTAGTGGTAGTAATTCAGGAGGAACAGCATAGAACCGACAATTAAGAACAAGAAGAGTGGAAGGTGCAACTTTTGTTTGTGGGTAGACATACTTCAGAATAATTGATACTATTACTTGGCCAGGGGGAGGGAGGAATTAGAACTACTGCCTTCTTAAACATTTTAAAATACCAAAGATAAAAAACTGTAAGTCACCATTTGTTTCGAGTTTAAGCCCTGAGCAGGAGAATCTTTGAGAAGTTCTGAAAGCAGTCTCACATGAACTCTTGTAAGTGTCTGGAGCTTAACTGCATTGTCCAATACATTTGGATTTGTTGTAGGTGCTGCTTATGCCCACGCAGAGGAGAGTATCAGGACGCTGGTGGAGCAGTGTAAATTGCCGTTTCTGCCCACCCCCATGGGAAAGGGTGTTATCCGTGACAACCATCCAAACTGTGTAGCTGCTGCCAGATCCAGGTATGGGGCAACTCCAGATTTTAAATACAATAGCTTGGCAGATTTCAGGCTCATTTAAATTAGTTTGTGACTTGAATGAATCTAGTAGAAGTTCTGAAAGAATCACGTATTTTTAAGCATACCCGTTTCTTTTTACTTTTCAGCACTTTTAATGCTGTTCTGTATCTTCTGACCCTCGTAATTTCAAATGAGAAATCTGTAGTCATTTGAATCTCTGTTCGCCTATATGTAACACTATCTTGTTTTTCTGTGGCTGCGTTCAGAATTTTTTTTTTTTTGTCTTTGGTTCTCAGCAGTTTGATTATGATGTGTTTGGACACATTTTTTTTAAAATTTATCCTCTTTGAGATTTTCTAATCTTCTTAAATCTATGCATTGATATCTTCACCAAATTTGAAAAGTTTTGACCATTATTTCTTCAAATATGTTTTTCGGCACCAGTCTTTTTTTCTGGAGTAACACAAGATCGTTGATATTGTCCCAGAGGTCCCTGAATAAGTGTTTCATTCTTTTTAATCCTTTTATCTTTTTTATATTTCCTCTTTCTCTGCTGAGAACTTTAAAAACTTATTTATTTATTTATTCATTCATTCACTGATTTGTTTTTGGCTGTTCTGGGTCTTTGTTGCTGCACACAGGCTTTTCTCTAGTTCCAAACCAGCCGGGGTTACTGTGGAGTCCAGGCAGTGTGGCTTGCAGGCTTCAGGAGGTGAGGTGTTTGGGCTGAGTAGTTGTGGGGCACGGCTTAGTTCCATGGCATGTGAAATCTTCCCACACCAGGGATTGAACCCGTGTCTCCTGCATTGGCACGTGGGTTCTTAACCACGGGACCTCCAGGAAAGTCCTCTCTGCAGAGAACTTTTATCTTCCCACTTATTTGAAAAGTATTTTTGTTTACCTTATGGAACATAGTCATAATAGCTGATTCAAAATAGGTTTACTAATTCTAACATCTGGGTCATCAGTACAATTGGTGTCTATTCCTTATATTTTCTTCTGAAATTGGTTATCTTTTGTGTGTGTGTGTGTTGAGTAGTTTTTGACTGTATCCTAGAATTTTGAATACTATGTTGTGAGATTCTAGATCATATAGAAATCCTCTGTAGAAGGTTGATTTTGTTTATTTGTTTAACAGGCAGTTCACTCGGTTGCTTTCAGACTGCAGGTCCTATCTCACTCACTGTGGGCATAGTCCCAGGGTCGGTTAATCTCCAAGCTTCTGCTGTTCTCCTTTGAGGCTGCCCAATCGTGCCCAGCCCAGGGGTGAGCCGCAGCCCCCATTCTGGATGTGAACATGCTGGTTCCTATCCAGAACAAGGGATTTCCTTTCTCTCTTAGGACACAGCCCAAACCCTACTCCCATTTCCCAGAATCCCTGTTCCTTCCCCTTGCTGATACCTTATAGTACCATACAACAGGTGCTGCCTTTGAAGCAATGTAGCAGAAAAAAAAAAAAAGATGTTAAAAAAAAGGGACATGCCCCCATACTTTCCACACCACAGGGGCCTCTTTTCCCAGTTCCTCTTGCCTGAAAAATGAAGTTTATCTTGGGAATTTAGCTGCTTAGGACTGTGGTCCAGTGGTTAATGAGACTGTGTACTTCCAAGCAGGAGGCGTGGGTTTGATCCCTCATGAGGGAAGGTTGTGCATGCTGTGCGGTGTGGCTGAAGAAAAGAGGCAAAAAGACTTACTGCAGTGCTACTGTGCTGCACTCAGAGCACAGTTGGGAAAGAGACATAGAGAAAAAGAAAATTACAGAGCTTTTCCTCCATGCTTTCAGGCATTGCAGGCCCCTTTTCCTGATTTTCTGGCCAAAACACACTTTCTGATAGACCACTTATTTTAAAATTTCTTTATTTTGAAATATTATAAATATACAGATGAGAGAGTGATTTAGTGAGCACTGTGTAACCACCGGGAGACTGCCGGGAGCAACACCAATCACCTCAGGTACGCAGATGACACCACCCTTACGGCAGAAAGTGACGAGGAACTACAGAGCCTCTTGATGAAAGGGAAAGTGGAGAGTGAAAAAGTTGGCTTAAAGCTCAACATTCAGAAAACGAAGATCATGGCATCCGGTCCCATCACTTCATGGGAAATAGATGGGGAAACGGGAAACAAATCACTGCAGATGGTGACTGCAGCCATGAAATTAAAAGACGCTTACTCCTTGGAAGGAAAGTTATGACCAACCTAGATAGCATATTCAAAAGCAGAAACATTACTTTGCCAACAAAGGTCCGTCTAGTCAAGGCTATAGTTTTTCCTGTATGGTTTTCCTATGGATGTGAGAGTTGGACTCTGAAGAAGACTGAGCGCCGAAGAATTGATGCTTTTGAACTGTGGTGTTGGAGAAGACTCTTGAGAGTCCCTTGGACTGCAAGGAGATCCAACCAGTCCATTCTGAAGGAGATCAGCCCTGGGATTTCTTTAGAAGGAATGATGCTAAAGCTGAAAGTCCAGTACTTTGGCCACCTCATGCGAAGAGTTTACTCATTGGAAAAGACTCTGATGCTGGGAGGGATTGGGGGCAAGAGGAGAAGGGGACGGGAGAGGATGAGATGGCTGGATGGCATCACTGACTCGATAGACGTGAGTCTGAGTGAACTCCGGGAGTTGGTGATGGACAGGGAGGCCTAGCGTGCTGCAGTTCATGGGGTCGCAAAGAGTCAGACACGACTGAGCGACTGATCTGATCTGATCTGATGTAACCACCACTCCACTTCATCTAATATCAAATATGTTGTTGCTTAAGGTTATTTCTGAGAAACAAAATATGACAGATTTGTTTGTAGTCCCTGCATGTCTTACCTGATCCCATCCATTTCTTCCTCCCTCTCCACAGTTCACCGTTGTGCTACACTTGGTAATTTTCATGTTGTTATGCACACACTCAGTTAGCTTTGAGGATTTTTAAAATGTAATGTTTGCTGTTCAGCCTTTAATGTTACTCATTTAATGCTATTTTAATAGGCTCATAACTGTCCCTTTTTTTCATAATAGTATACATTGTATGGGCTTCCCTGGTCACTCAAACGGTAAAGAATCTGCCCATAATGCTGGAGACCCAGGTTTGATCCTGGGTTGGGAAGATCCCCTAGAGAAGGGAATGGCAATCCATTTCAGTATTCTTGCCTGGAAAATTCCATGCACAGAAGAGCCTGGTGGGCTACAGTCCATGAGGTCACAAAGAGTCCAACATTACTGAGTGACTAACACTCATACATTGAACAGGAGCCAAATTAATTATTACACTGTTTTCTTAAAATATACTTTAACTTGGGTTGAACTGAAATTTATCTTCATTCTTGTTGAATTTTAAGAAGGTAATATTAATGACATTAATAATGTAGAAAAGATTGTAAGGGGCTATAAATAATTGTATCAAGAATTTTATGGGCTTTGGAGTATCTATAAGCAAATCTATCTCTCCATTTCCAGTTTTTATGTGTTTGTTAAATTGGACCACAGGACCAAAGCAGTATATAAGGATAGTTTTTTTGACCATATAGTTAAAATAATAGCTAAATTTCTGTGAAAAATAGCATAAACCACTACAGAAAACAAAAGCAAAAGATCCTCTTTGGGCAAAAGATAAGAAAAAAGGGAAACAGTCAAGAAGTAGAAAGAACAAAACCTATGGCAATTATGATAATAAAAATTATCCTGCAAAAAGGCAGAGACTTTCAATTGGATCAATAATAATGATGGTTATATGTATCATTAGAGCCACAGCTAAAAATGATACAATGTAAAAACAAGCAAAGATGTATGAGGTAAACAAAAGGGAAGCAAGAGTTGATAGCTCTGTTACTATCAGAGTGGATATCAAAGTAAAAATAAAAAGCAAGTTACATTGACAAAAATATTAGGATATTAATATGTAAAACTTACAAATACACTTGGTGTAATATTTTTTGAAAGCAGTTTGGAAAAGTGAATCAATCATCGTAAAAATACCTGCTTCTAGGAATCAATACGAAGTGGTCAAATAAAGATATACAACCCAGACTATTAATAGCAAAGAAAATATTTAGCAGTTGAGAAGAGCTGAAATAAATTTGTGTCCAACAAAATGTGTATCTTTTAAAATTTGTATTTAAGAATAACTTAATAAGAAAGGAAAGCATATGGTAAGCAAAAGTGCATGAGACAGTATTTAGTATATAAGCTCAACTATTTAAAAATATACATGCGTAGAAAAAAAAGTGAAAGTAAAAGTCTCTCTGTCGAGTCCTGCTCTAGTCCATGGCCTTCTCCAGGCCAGAACACTGGAGTGGGGAGCCTTTCCCTTCTCCAGGGGATCTTCCCAACCCAGGGATGGAACCCAGGTCTCCCGCATTGCAGGCAGATTAAAGACTAATGAAAATATGCCAGGATATTAATAATAGTTTATAAGTTGATAGTAATATTGGGTAATTTTGGCTTTTTCCTTATACTTTCCTGTTTTTTCTTGATTATCTACAGTAGACTTGTATAATTTTTCTAATGATGAAAAAGTAATAAATGCTATATAGTATGGTAGTATTTTCTGCTTATGTCAACTTTTAGATTACCATTTAAATAGGATGACTTCATAAATTATTTCAGTTTGAAAGATCGAATTTACCATTTAAGCCCATTCTGAAGAGCAGGGCAAACTCCAAATTATTTAAACTTTTCCAAATACTTTAGAAATTAATTTTAGAATAATTCAAATAAGAATGTAGATATACTTTTTGTTATATCAGATTTTTCTTTTTAATAGGGCTTTGCAATTTGCCGATGTAATTGTTTTACTCGGTGCCAGATTAAATTGGATTTTGCATTTTGGACTGCCTCCAAGGTATCAGCCAGATGTGAAGTTTATCCAGGTACTCAAAGAAGAGAGACTTAAAGTCAAAGCTATGTGTCCTTCATTGTTCTCTCAGCATTACCAGCTCTGCTTTCTTCTTGACTTTTATAATGAACAGTTTCTCTTTTTACTTAGGTAGAATTTTATAAATTGTCTAGCATAATTACAGGTACCAAAGTGAGCTGCCTTTTCAAGCCTGTGAAACGTGTTTCACTTTGCTTCTAACCAGAAAACCTTTCAAAATCAAGTTTTAAATAGTTTGAAAAGCACAATTTGCTTCTTCTTTAGAGTTAAAGGTAGACAAGAGTTTCAAGTAGGAGGTAAATTAGAACAAAACATTCAGCACTATTAGGAATTGAGTAGTTTCTTTAGATTCCCAAACTTTCAAACACCCTTTGGTTAGAAACCTCTAAACAGTGGTGCAACTATGTCATTAATCAATGTTTAGAATAAGCTTTTTATCTTTATAAACCCATTTCCCTACTGGTAGAAAAACCAGTACTAGTGCGTGTACAAACCTGCTTGCCCTGCATAGATTGTGTAAAGTAAAGATCTTGCTACAATGCTGTCTTCTCCGTTTACCTTTTACTTCCTAAGTCAACTTCTAGCATTGAAAACTAAAGCCACAGACAAGCAAGACCTGGGTTGTACTGGAAGATGCTGCCACCTCTTGATTACAGAATAGAGTCCATCCTGAGTTACTTCTCAGGAAGCTGTCTTCACTGACCCACGGCCATCCAGAAATGGAGCAGAATTCTGAGTAAATAGGGCATAGTCATGCTTTTCCTGGATTGTTGTTCAGCCGCTCAGTCATGTCTGACTCTTTTTGACTCCATTGGAGTGCAGCACGCCAGGCTTCCCTGTCCTTCGCTATCTCCTGGAATCTGCTCAAACTCATGTGCATTGAGTTGGTAATGCCATCCAACCATCTCATCCTATGTCACCCCCTTCTCCTGCCCTCAGCCTTTCCCAACCTTTTCCAATGAGTGGCTCTCAAAATGTGGTTCCCGGATCAGCAATTTCAGCACCACTGGGAAGTCTGTTAGGAATGCACATTTTGGGGCCCCACGCTAGACCTCTTGAGAGAAGAAACTGAGGTGGATTCTTGCAGTCTCTGGTTTAACAAGCCTACCAGGTTGTTCTGATACATGTTCAAATTTGAGAACTCCTGCTCTGAATAGGAATTCTAGTGTAATTAAGTATTCAAAACTATTATTAAGTATTCAAAACTTATTATTCAAAGCTATAATTGATCAACTCAAATGTATTCCTATGAGTATAGTGGAATAATACCGAAATTCTACAGAGTAGATTTTAAAATGAGAGAAGTTAGTGAGGTTTCTGTACTAGCCATGATCCTCATAGAGTTCATGGATTATTACTTTTATTAAGGAACTTCTTGAATATCAAATCTTAATCATATGCTTATGTGTAACATGCACAGTCCATTTATTCAGTCTTGATTCTTTAATTATTTTTAAGAATAAACATGGCTTGTTCTTTAGTCTTGTCTCTTTTTTAGGTTGATATCTGTGCAGAAGAATTGGGGAATAATGTAAGGCCTGCTGTGACCTTGCTTGGAGACGTAAATGCTGTCACTAAACAGGTGAGAGCTTTTGCCCAGGTTCTAGTTTATGTGGCTTGGTCTCAACTGAAGTCAGTTTTTGGGAATGTTTCACTTGGTAACAGGTCTTTTAATATATAAAATAAAATTTATGATAGAAAGCTATTCTTAAATATAACTATAGAACTTGGTAAATCCAACTCCTTATATATAGATCATTTGTATGTGAGTAAGTTAAGCATTTTTTAAATGAGTGACAATTTAAAGGCATTTGTTTGGCAAACTGACCCAGCTATCTGAAAGATTATTACACAGCTTCCAGAGGAACTGAACTTACAGCCAAGAAATGACTTTACCTACTGGAAAAAATTCTCGCTTAGTGTTTCTTTTGGCAATAAAGATATTTTTACTCTTCAAGCTGTTACCAGTGACTTATCCAGATTCTTATTATTTGCATATAATTTATACATTTCACTGTGATAGGAGATAAGATATAGCACATTTATCACTTGACTTTGGATATAAATTAGTGTCATAGTCATCGTTACACAAAATTAGGGTGTGATCCCAACCACATATTAAAACACACTCCGGAGCATTTGACCTGTATCATGGGAATCCCTGGGTATTAGGGCTCTGAACCTTCTTGCCCAGGTTCTTTGATTTTCCTTCTAGTGTCAAACGGAGAGGACTGTGAACGCCCCTGCCTGTGATGTGTGCTTGGGGCATCACTTCTGTTTTGTCTTATGGGATCCCAGCTTCTGGCAGAGGTTTTCTGTGGTACCTTTCATCTTCCATCAGTCCTTTACTGCCAAGAGGAAAAACAGAACATGAGTGGTGTGAAGGGTAGGCTAGTGTGGCTGTGTTGTCTTCTTTAGAAGAGACTTTTATGCTAATATGGTTTAAGCTTATTTTAAAAAAGGAAAGAAAAAATTTCTTTTTTTTTTTTTTTTTTAGCTTTTAGAACAATTTGATAAAACACCATGGCAGTATCCTCCTGAGAGTGAGTGGTGGAAAGTTCTGAGAGAAAAAATGAAGAGCAATGAAGCTTTATCCAAGGTAATACGGGACCCACTGAAATTCAAGAATGCTGCGGGTCCGCGGTTGTTAGTTCTGTCATAGCATGCATACATGTGCATCCCTAAAATCACTGTGCATAAGATACACACACACATTCATGTATGTATTATGATAAATACAGCACCTGAGTTTCTTGTGAAAGTGCCACTGGAAGGGTTACCGGTTGTGAGTTACCGCGAAGTGGTGGAAAGTGGGGATCTGACACTGGGCAGAGCGCTAAGAGTCAGTGTGGATGGCTGGGGCTCCTTAGCCTCAGTTTGACCTTGGTACCAAATCACAGGAGATCTTTTGGAACCTTAAATGCTGGGGCATGTTTTTCTGCCTTTAAGGTGTAAGTTCTTTAAGGCATTCATTTAAATAAGTGTTTCATCAAAATTGAAAATTTGATCTAATGTATAGCCACCTTTTTCTTTTTTTTATTTCAATTTTATTAAGGTATAAAATTATAAAGTAAAGTACATCATGGTACTTTGGTATATATCATAGTACTTTGGTATACATGCACACTGTGAAAGAATTCTCCCTATCTAGTTAATTAACACATCCATCCCCTCACTTTTATGTTACCTTACGCTATGTTATGCTGCTGTGTTCTGTTCTGTTATGTCATTGAGACCATTTGTAGCCTTCTTTTTCAATTGAAATTTTTGTATCACTGCTGGAAATTCTTTTGCAACTTCCTCATCTGTCCTCAGGGCTTTACCTGGTAGCTGAACGCTTTGGAAATTGTAGTAATGTATGAAATTACCAAACCATCCACTGTTAGCCCAAAAACGTACCACTTCTGCAGGATTCTTCAGTTTCTATTTAAAGTCTTTACTTACGGATAGTGTTTTCTCTTTGATGGTGGGAAAGGTTGTTCCTGATTATTCACCCCACTGTTCTATGTCTTCCTCTGCATCTCGGTTCAGCTGGGTGCAGTTTTCTGTGTTTGGGTAGTGTTTCTAACTGATAGAATCATGCATAAGCAAATATGAAATTCCAGCTATATTCACTGTTCCCTAATATATCAATTGTCTTGGAATAAATTTGCATTTTCCAAACAAGTAGGGTTGATTGTATATGATTCTTTCTTTGGAATTTTAATCAGTGTCTGTTTCTTCTATCAAGAGCCAGTCACACTTCTTTTTCCCGAATGATATTGTGATTAATTCCTTCTTTTCTGTAGGAATCGCCTTGGTTTAAGATGGAAGGATCTTCCCTGTCTTCTCTGGTGCAGGAGCACAGGAGGGTCCCTCATCCGTCTTGGGTATAATCTCCAGCAAATGAAAGTGGTCCAGGTGAAGAAGCAGTACTGGGACCAGATGGGGCTCTGCTGCTGATAATCTTAAAGGCATTTGGCCAGACAAGGCCCTTGACCTTGACCCTCGGGAGTAGTGGGTGAAGCACAGCCCCTTTCCAGTGCTGTGTGTAGGGAAGGACTAGACTTTCAGATTTTCTAAAACCCGAACTTCATTTTTTATTTTTAGTATAAGGCCATATTTTATATGAAAATCTTCTAGAATAAAATTTTCACTTTTTTCCTAAGGCAGTGTTTTCCTGAAAGCGCTCAAATAAGACTTTAGTTTTGCTTAACCTAGTGTTTTTAGCTGTCTTTACTATGGCACGTCTTGGTCTTTAATATGCTACTGTGCACTGTGGATCTTCAGGAAGAGATTATTTCTTGGCTTATTTGATTGTGTCTCAAGTTGGAACTGGAACCTGTTTTGCTTGGCCTATTCTCTCGGAGTGTATACAAGTCAGATAGCTTCTCAGAGTGGCTGTCTGATGGCCATTTGGGAATTTCATAGCTCACATTAGGTTGGTGAAAAAGTAATTGCGGTTTTGGACTGTTACATTTTAAATCATTATAACTAGGCTCGAACATATCTTTATTAATCAAAATAGGACCCGTTACAATTAACACATTTTTGCCAACAAGAAATAAGATTGTTTACGCCTGTAGCATGAAAATCCATGCTTTGGGATTCAGTGAACTCTTGGAAAGCATTTTCTACCTCCTGTTGGTTATGGAAGCATTTTCCCTGTGAAAAGTTGTCAAGATGCTTGACGATGTGGTAGTCGGTTGGCAGGAAGTCAGGTGAACGTAGCAGGTGAAGCAAAACTTCAGCCCGTGGGCTGTGTGGCATGTGGTCGGGCGGTGTCGTGCAGGATAATTAGGCCCGTTCTGTTGATCAGTACCAGCTGCGGGTGTTGGAGTTTTCAGTGCATCTCATCGATTTGCTGAGCATACTTCTCAGATGTAATGGTTTCACTGGGATTCAGAAAGCTGTAGTAGTTCAGATGGGCAGCAGACCACCAGACAGTGACCATGACCTTTTTGTGTTGCAAGTTTGGTTTTGGGAAGAGTTTTGGAGTTTCTTCTCAGTCCAGCCACTGAGCTGGTCATCGCCAGCTGTCATGTAAAATCTACTTTTTGTCTCACGTCACAGTCCAATCAAAAAAGTGTTTGTTGTTGTTGAATAGAATAAGAAAGGACAACACTTGAAAATGACAATTTTTTTGATTTTTGGTCACCTCATGAGGCACCCACTTAGGTTTTTTGCCTTTCCAATTTGCTTCAAGTGCCAAACGACTGTAGAACGGTCGACATTGAGCTTTTGGACAACTTCTCAGGTAAGGGATCAGCTTACAGTCAGCTTCAGTGATTGCTCTCCATTGGTCACTGTCAGCTTCTGATGGCTGGCTGCTGCACTCCTCATCGTCAAGGCTCTTGTCTCCTTCGCAAAACTTTCTGCACCACCACTGCAGCGTACACTTGTTAGCATCTCCTGGGCCAAACGCGTTGACGTTGTGAGTTTTCTCTGCTGCTTTATGACCCATTTTGAACTCGAATAAGAAAATTGCTCGGACTTGCTTTTTGTCTTAACATCATTTGCCTAGTCTAAAATAAATATAAAATAAACAGCAAGTAATGTCATAAGCAGAACAGCACAAAGTGAGAAACGCACATGAAAATGATGTGTAACAAAACCATGTTTATTTAAGGGTGCATTCCAGTGTTGAACAGCAAAGCTCAGCAGTACAGAACCACGGTTACTTTTGCACCAACCTAAATAGTTGTTGCAGATCAGTTTGAAAGTAGCTTATTGATGATTTTTATTCTCATTGTGTCCTAATCTAATTTGATTATATTTCCTTCTAATGTTTTAGGAATTAGCTTCCAAAAAATCTCTGCCTATGAACTATTACACAGTATTCTACCATGTTCAAGAACAACTACCCAGAGACTGTTTTGTGGTGAGTGAAGGAGCAAATACTATGGATATTGGACGTACTGTGCTTCAAAACTACCTTCCTCGCCACAGGTAAGGCTTCCAAGAAAGGAATTATAATGAAATAATGCATTCAATTAGAAATGACAAAAAGCAAATTAATAAAAACATTTGAAAATTCTATGTGTCCATAAGGACATACTTCATAAATATATTTTTAGTAAAGGTTTTGGAGCACTTCTGTGCTTGGTATGAGACTGACGAGCTGCCTGTTGCACTAAAGAGGCAACTTAAAAAACACTTGCTCCTTAGAAGTAAAGCTATGACAAACCCATAGCATATTAAAAAGCAGAGACATCACTTTGTCACCAAAGATGTGTATAGTCAAAGCTGTGGTTTTTCTTGTGAGAGTTGGACCATAAAGAAGGCTGAGTGCCAAAAAATTGATGCTTTCAAATTGTGGTGCTGGAGAAGACTCTGAGAGTCTCTTGGACTGCAAGGAGATCAAACCAATCAATCTTAGGGGAATTCAACCCTGCATATTCATTGGAAGGACTGATGCTGAAGCTGAAGCTCCAGTACTTTGGCCACCTGATGTGAAGAACCAACTTACTGGAAAAGACACTGCTGCTGGGAAAGGTTGAAGGCAAAAGGAGAAGGGACTGGCAGAGGATAAGATGGTTAGATAGCATCACTAACTTGATGGACATGAATTTGAACAAACTCTGGAAAATAGTATAGAACAGAGGAGCCCGGCATTCTGCAGTACATAGGGTCAAACTCGACTTAGCGACTGAACAGCAATGCTTGGTGTGCCCTGAGGTCATGTGATAATTTGTGTACTCAGTGTTCTGAGGATATATTCACAGTCTTCCAAGCAATCATAGGTGATTTTTCCCATTCATTCTGCTTATCCGCAACAAATTAGTTTCTCCCAGTCTTAAAACTTAATAATAAGGAGGATGTTTTTATTGTTCTTTATTGTTCCATGAGCCATGTGGATATGACTAGATTTGTGCCAACGCCACCATCTGTGATATGCCCAGAGAGTTTCATTTTAGCTCTGTTCCCCAACAGACTTGATGCTGGTACTTTTGGAACAATGGGAGTCGGTTTGGGATTTGCCATTGCAGCTGCTATAGTGGCTAAAGATAGAAACCCAGGGCAGCGGGTCATCTGTGTGGAAGGAGACAGTGCATTTGGATTTTCTGGCATGGAAGTAGAAACCATCTGCAGGTAAAAAAGCATCCTGAATCAGGGTATTTCTTTCTCTGAAATATGAAAAATTATACCCAAGACCCACTTGCCTAATGCAAAACAGGGGAGTAGTTTTTAGGTCACTGAAAAAAGTTCTGGTCTGAAAAACTCTTGATTTCTTTGGGGAGATAGCACAGCTTGGTGGTTAAGAGCACAGCCTCTGGGTCAGATGGCCTGGATTATTTAAATGCTGGCTGTTCCACCAGGACCCAAAATAAGTCTCTTAACCAAATTTCAGTCTCCTCTAAAACAGGAATAGGAGTCGTACTAGTTTCTACCTTAAACGACAGTTGTGAGGAACAGTTGAAGTAATCTAGGTGCTTCAGGGGGTGGATTAAATATGGAAGGTGTCATTCTTGTTAGCACCCAGATCTGTGAAAACCAAGGTTCAGAAAAACTCAGTGATTTGTCCAAGGTACACAGCTGCATAGTGGTAGGACCAGTCTGCCAACCACTAACCTTTCACTCTTTCTACCGCTCCATGATATTTCTGTTAATAATTTGATAATCTTTATTAGGGTTTCCCTGATAGCTCAGAGTGTAAAGAGTCTGTCTGCAGTGCAAGAGACTGGGGTTCCATCCCCGGGTCAGAAAGATCCCCTGGAGAAGGGCATGGCAGCCCACTCCAGTCTTCTTGCCTGGAAAATCCCATGGACAGAGGAGCCCGGCAGGCTACAGTCCATGGAGTCGCAAAAAGTCAGACACAACTGAGCGACTTTCACTTTCACTAGGATAACAAATGTTTAATTTTTAGTCTTATCCTAATACTACAAAAAAGCTTATGGAAAACTATCCATTTTCAAGTTAAAATTTTAATCCAATGAAAAGAAATTGCTTTCGAATGGAAAATTATTTCCTTTATATTTTGCTTTCAATTTTAGGTACAACTTGCCAATTGTACTTTTGGTGGTGAATAATAATGGAATTTATCAAGGTTTTGATAAAGATAGTTGGAAGGAAATGTTAAAATTTGGAGATGCTACTACAGTGTAAGTAACCCAGAATAACATATATTTACTTTTCTCATCGAGTTTAATCTGTTTAAAAAGTGTGCTGTACCGGAATGTGCCTGCGTGGTGTAAGTATTGCTTCTTTCCATGGCCGGCTGCTCTACAGGGCAGGAGTTCTGTCTGCATGGTTCCTTTTCATACAACCATCCTTGATTGGCACTTCAATGAGCAGTTTATGATCAGGGAGCCACTGAAGTCTCAGGTGAATGAGTTTGATGTCTAAGCCTTGTTAACAAAAAAACTTATTGCAAAATGCTCCTAGTCCTACTATTCCTACTGTACAATATAGGGATATAGATGTTTACATATTATTCATGATACAGAGGTCTTCCTTTTACCACGCTAAATTTTGGTCATCTGATGCCACAGTCACCCTGAGACAGTACTGTGGCTGGCCGTGGGATGTGAGAGATGTGAATCTGGCAGCAGGGCATGGGTATGTTTCTTAAGCCTTGCTGACTTTGTCGTTTTGTTGTGATTTGCGGTTTTGTAGTAATCATTCCTGTTTTCTTCTTTTTTATGAGAAGGATTCATAATAATTGATGGTATAGCTTACACTGTCCATCAAGGTAGCTACTAGCCACATATGGCTGTTTAAGTTTAAATTAAAAATTCAGTTCTTCTTTTTAATCAGTCACATTTAAAGTGCTCAGAGCAGCAGGTCACTAGTAGTTACTGTATTGGACAAAACAGATATAAAAATTTCCATCATCATAGAAAGTTCATTAGACATTGTCACATAGACAATAAAAAATGTATGGAAAGTTTAATTTACAGGCATCTCAGTTTACATATGCCTTTCAGTTTAGCTGAAATTTTCCCACAAATTATTTCAGACAAATTATTTTCTATTGACTATGACCTTCTTTTTCAGGGCCCCTCCAATGTGTCTTCTGCCTCACTCACATTATGAGCACGTCATGACTGCATTTGGAGGCAAAGGGTATTTTGTACAAACACCAGAAGAACTCCAGAAATCCCTGAGGCAGAGCCTGGCAGACACAACTAATCCCTCCCTTATCAACATCATGATTGAGCCACAAGGCACGCGGAAAGCCCAGGTAAAGGCAATTGCTAAGCAGAAGGCATCTCTCAGCCCACCCCCAAAAGTATCTACCAAATAGAACACCCTCTCATTTACAGAGTTCTGTGTAAACCATTTCTTTTTTTTTTTTTTTTGTAAACCATTTCTGAGTTTGTCACTGTCATCTGTTTGTTCAATGAGTATTTGTTAAGATAGGTATTAGATGTGCTATGTCAGGTGCTAAGAATAGCTTAGTGAGCAAAGCTAGGCTCAGTTCTCACCTCATGGAGTTTATTGTCCAGTCAGAAAGTACAGTCCATCACCTCTCAACTAGAATGTATCACAGTAAAGTGAGGCAATTCCTCTGAAGGAAAGAAACCCAGTTCTGAATAAACATAAAACAAAGGAATCCAAGAAGTTGTGGAGGAAAGGGAACCTTCCTACCCTATTGATGGGGGTGTAAAGTGGTGCAGCCACTGTGGAAAATAGTATGGAAGTTCCTCAAAAAAGTAAAAACAGAGTTGCCATATGATCCAGCAATCCTGCTCCTGGACATGTATCTGATGCAAACCATAATTTGAAAAGATACATGCACCCAAGTGTTCACTGCAGGAATAATGAAGACATGGAAGCAACCTAAATGTCCATCAAGAGATTAATAGATAAAAATGTAGTACATGTATACAATGAAATATTACTCAGCAGTAAAAGGAACAAAATTATGCCGTTTGCAGCAACATGGGTGGGCCTAGAGATTATCATATTAAGTGAAGTAAGTCAGAAAGAGAAAGACAAATACTGTCTGGTATCATTTGTAGGTGGAATCTAAAGTTTGACACAGATGAACTTACCTGTGAAACAGAAGCAGACTGATACAGAGAACAGATTTGTGGTTGCCACGGGGGAGGGCGAGAGGGAAGGGATGGATTGGGAGTCTAGGATCAGCAGGTGCAAACTATTATATATAAAATGGGTAGGCAACAGAGTCCTACTGTATAACACAGGGAACTATGTTCAAAAGTCTATTATAAGCCATAATGGAAAAGAATATGAAAAAGGGTATCTATATACATGTATAATGGAATCACTTTGCTATTCATCAAAAATTCACACAACATTGTAAATCAACTAAGTATACTTCAATAAAATAAATTTGAAACCAAGCAAAAAAACCCACAAAGGAATTCAGTTTATACTGGAGTCACCAGGAAGTCTTCTCAGAAGTGATGCTTAAACTGAGAGCTGAAGGATAAGTAAGGAAGTAGGACATGCTCAGCAAAGAAGCGAGAAGAACACTGTGCACAGGCTGTTTAGCAGGACAGAGCGTGGCAAGTCCAGGAAACTGAAAGAAGGCCAAAGTGGCCAGAAGGCAGAGAGTGGATATAGTCTCAATAGGATAGGAGATTATATAATAGGGTAATTTGGGCAATTATATTCAAAGTTACTTTGGCCTCTAAAGCAAAACTGCAGTATAGACTACCAGTAAAATAAATGATAAAGTTTGTAGCCTGCTCCTCTTCCATTCCAGATTAAGTTGCTTTTCGTACTTACCTTTGTACTTTGATCCTGGTCCAGCTAATTTTGCTTTCTCTTAAATACCTGGCCTTCAAGCTTACACCTTGCATATCAGCTGTTGTTTTCAATGTTTTGTATATTTTTTCAAGGAGTTTTTGTCTTGGTTCTTTATACATCTGCTGTTAGATTTTCTTCTGTTTTGAACAAGGCAGTGGACAAATGGGCAAAATGGACACCTGGTAAATGAATGTAAATTACCTTATTTGGAATCTATGAAATGTACAGAATTGTACTGAAATTCTGTTTTTATAAAACAGATAACAAGGACTTTGGTAAAAGGAATAAAGGGGAACTACAAAACAGCCAGAAAAGAACAAAATGGCAATAAGTACATACCTGCCAGTAATTACTTTAAATATTAATGTATTAAGTTCTTGAATCAAAGTAAATAGAGTGGCTGAATGGATAAAAGATACATCTATATGCTGCCTATAAGAGACTCACTTCAGTTATAAGAACACACACAGACTGAAAATAAAGAGATGGAAAAAAATAATCCGTGCAAATGGAAACCAGAGGAAAGCTAGAGTAGCTGTACTTCTATCAGATAAAATAGACTTCAGAACAAGAGACTGTAGCAAGAGAAAAAGAAGGGCATTGTGTAATGATAAAGGAGTCAATCCAACAAAAAGACATAACATTTATAAATATGACATAGGAAAGTACATAGACATACAACATAGGAAAGTACACACATACACATGGATATAAAGCAAATATTTACAGACCTAAAGAGAGAGAGACATCAGTATAATAATATTCAGGAACTTTAACATCCACTTACATCAGTATAGTTTCAGATCAGATCAGATCAGTCGTTCAGTCGTGTCTGACTCTTTGCGACCCCATGAATCGCAGCACGCCAGGCCTCCCTGTCCATCACCAACTCCTGGAGTTCACTCAGACTCCCGTCCATTGAGTCAGTGATGCCATCCAGCCATCTCATCCTCTGTCATCCCTTTCTCCTCTTGCCCCCAATCCCTCCCAGCATCAGAATCTTTTCCAATGAGTCAACTCTTCGCATGAGGTGGCCAAAGTACTGGACTTTCAGCTTTAGCATCATTCCTTCCAAAGAAATCCCAGGGCTGATCTCCTTCAGAATGGACTGGTTGGATCTCCTTGCAGTCCAAGGGACTCTCAAGAGTCTTCTCCAACACCACAGTTCAAAAGCATCAATTCTTCGGCACTCAGCCTTCTTCACAGTCCAACTCTCACATCTATACATGACCACAGAAAAAACCATAGCCTTGACTAGACAAACCTTTGTTGGCAAAGTAATGTCTCTGCTTTTGAATATGCTGTCTAGGTTGGTCATAACTTTCCTTCCAAGGAGTAAGCGTCTTTTAATTTCATGGCTGCAGTCACCATCTGCAGTGATTTGGAGCCCAGAAAAATAAAGTCTGACACGGTTTCCACTGTTTCCCCATCTATTTCCCATGAAGTGGTGGGACCGGATGCCATGATCTTCGTTTTCTGAATGTTGAACTTTAAGCCAACTTTTTCACTTTCTACTTTCACCTTCATCAAGAGGCTTTTTAGTTCCTCTTCACTTTCTGCCATAAGGGTGGTGTCATCTGCATATCTGAGGTTATTGATATTTCTCCCGGCAATCTTGATTCCAGCTTGTGCTTCTTCCAGTCCAGTGTTTCTCATAATGTACTCTGCATAGAAGTTAAATTAGCAGGGTGACAATATACAGCCTTGACGTACTCCTTTTCCTATTTGGAACCAGTCTGTTGTTCCATGTTCAGTTCTAACTGTTGCTTCCTGACCTGCATATAGGTTTCTCAAGAGGCAGATCAGGTGGTCTGGTATTCCCATCTCTTTCAGAATTTTCCACAGTTGATTGTGATCCACACAGTCAAAAACTTTGGTGTAGTCAATAAAGCAGAAATATATGTTTTTCTGGAACTCTCTTGCTTTTTCCATGATCCATCGGATGTTGGCAATTTGATCTCTGGTTCCTCTGCCTTTTCTAAAACCAGCTTGAACATGAGGAAGTTCACAGTTCACATATTGCTGAAGCCTGGCTTGGAGAATTTTAAGCATTACTTTACTAGCACGTGAGGTGAGTGCAGTTGTGCGGTAGTTTGAGCATTCTTTGGCATTGATAGCTTATCCAGACACAAAATCAGTTAGAAAACATCAACCTTCTATGACGCATTTGAACAGATGGACTTAACTTACTGACTGAAAACATTTCAGTATACACTTACATGACGAATCACTGGCCACAGGCGTTAGTTTCTGCAAAAACTCCCCAGTCAATAACGTATGTATTCAGAACATTCCTTTCAAAAACAACAGTATACACATTCTTTTCAAGTGCACATGAAACTTTCTCCAGGATAGATCATATGTTAGGACACAAAAGAAATCTTCATAAATTTAAGAATAAAATCATACAAAGCATCTTTTTCAGCCACCATAGTGTGAAACTTGAAATCGATTACAAAAGAAAACTAGAAAATGTGGAGCTGAAACAACATGTTACTGAGCAGCAAAGGGGTCAAAGAATAAATTTTTAAAAAATTTAAATGAAAATGCTAATAAATATATCAAAATGTATGGGATGCAGCAAAAGCAGGTCTCAGAAGTTCATAGCAATAAAAGCCTACCTCAAAAAACAAGAAAAATTTCAAACAACCTGACTTTACACTTGAAGAAAATAAGGGGGGAAAAGCCCAAAGTTGTTAGAAGGAAGGAAATAACAAAGGTCAGAGCACATATAAATAGAGTCTAAAAGCACAGTAGAAAAGATTGATGTAACTTAACTCTGGTTCTTTGAATAGTTAAAACTGACACAACTTTATCTAGAATCAGCAAGAATAAAGGGAGAGGACTCAAAATCAGAAATGAAAGATGAGCCATTACAACTGATACTGTGGAAATATAAAAATTCATAGAGACTACTGTGAACAAATATATACTAATAAATTTGACAACCTAAATTTATGGATAAATTCCTAGAAACATGTAAACTACCAAGACTGAATCATGAAGAAATAAAAAATTTGAATAGACTGATTAGTAGTTAGAAGATTGAATTGGTAATCAAAACCTCTGAAACAAAAGTCCAGGACCAGGTGGCTTCATTGGTGAATTCTACCAAACATTCAAAGCAGAATTAATATCAGTTCTTCTCAAATTCTTCCAGAAGATAAAGGAGGAAGGAACACTTGTGAAGTCATTTTTACAAGGCCAAATTTACCTCAATAACCAAGATCAGACAAGGATACCACAAGAAAAGAAAATTATCCTTGATGAACATAGATGTAAAAACCTTAATAAAATATTAGCAAACCAAATTCAACAATACATTAAAAAATTATATTGTATGATGAACTAGGGTTTATTCCAGGTATTTAAAAACAGTTGCTATCTACAAATCAGTCATTGTGGTATACTACATTAACAAAATGAAGGATAAAAATAATATGATCATCTCAATAGATGTTGTTTTGGTTCAGTCGCTCAATCCTGTTCAACTCTTTGCAACCCCATGGAGTTTCCTGTCCTTCACCATCTCCTGGAGCTTGTTCACACTCATGTCCATTAAGTCAGTGATTCCATCCAACCATTTCATCTTCTGTCACCCTCTTCTCCTCCTACCTTCAGTCTTTTCCAGCTTCCGGGTCTTTTCTAATAAGTCAGCTCTTTGCATCAGGTGCCCAAAATATTGGAGCTTCAGCTTCAGCATCAGTCCTTCCCATGAATATTCAGGATTGATTTCCTTTAGGATTGACTGGTTTGATCTTGCAGTCCAAGGGACTTTTCAAGAGTCTTCTATAGCACCACAGTTCAAAAGCATCAATTCTTTGGTGCTCAGCTTTCTTTATGGTCCAATTCTCACATCCATACATGACTAGTGGAAAAAACGTAGCTTTCATGTAGATGAGCCTTTGTCAGCAAAGTAATGTCTCTGCTTTTTAATATGCTGTCTAGGTTTATCATAGCATTTCTTTCAAGGAGCAAGCCTCTTTCAATTTCATGGCTGCAGTCACCATGTGCAGTGATTTTGGAGCCCAAGAAAATAAAGTCTGTCACTTTCTATTGTTTCCCCATCTATTTGCCATGAACTGCTAGGAAAGATTGAGGGCAGGAGAAGAAGGGGATGACAGAGGATGAGATCAATGGACATGGGTTTGGGTGGACTCTGGGAGTTGGTGATGGACAGGGAAGCCTGGCATGCTGCGGTTCGTGGGGTCGCAAAGAGTCAGACACGACTGAGCGACTGAACTGAACTGAACTGATGGGACTGGATGCCATAATCTTAGTTTTTTGAATGTTGGGTTTTAAGCCAGCTTTTTCTCTCTCCTCTTTCACCTTCATCAAGAGGCTTTTTAATTCCTCTTTGCTTTCTGCCATAAGGGTGGTGTCATCTACGTATCTGAAGTTATTGATATTTCTCCTGGCAATCTTGATTCCAGCTTGCACTTCACCCAGCCCAGTATTTCACATGATGTTCACTGCATATAAGTTGAATAAGCAGGGTGACAGTATATAGCCTTGATATACTCCTTTCCCAATTTAGAACCAGTATTCCGTTGTTCCATGTCCAATTCTAACTGTTGCTCATTGACTTGAATACAGATTTCTCAGGAGGTAGGTAAGCTGGTCTGGTATTCTCATCTCTTTAAGGATGCTTCACAGTTTGTTGTGATCCACACAGTCAAAGGCTTTAGCATAGTCAGTAAAACAAGTAGATGACTTTCTGAAATTCTCCTGCTTTTTCTATGATCCAGCAGATGTTGGCAATTTGATCTCTGGTTCCTCTGCCTTTTCTAAATCCAGCTTGAACATCTGGAAGTTCTCGATTCACATACTGTTGAAACCTGGCTTGGAGAATCTTGAGCGTTATTTTGCTAGCGTATGAAATCAATGCAACTGTGTGATAGTTTGAACATTTCTTGGCATTTCCCTTCTTTGGTATTAGAATGAAAACTGACCTTTTCTACTCCTGTGGCCACCGCTGATTTTTCCAAATTTGCTGGATTGTTGAGTGCTGTACTTTCACAGCATCATCTTTTAGGATTTGAAATAGCTCAACTGGAATTCCATCACCTCCACTAGCTTTGTTCGTAGTGATGTTTCCTAAGGCCCACTTGACTTCACACTCCAAGATGTCTGGCTCTAGGTGAGTGATCACACCTTTGTGGTTATCTGGATCATGAAGATCTTTTTTGTACAGTTCTTCTGTGTAGTCTTGCCACCTCTTCTTAATATCATCTGCTTCTATTAGGTCCATACCATTTCTGTCTTTTATTGTGCCTGTCTTTGCATGAAATGTTTCATTGGTATCTCTAATTTTCTTGAAGAGATCTCTAGTCTTTCTCATTCTGTTGTTTTCCTCTATTTCTTTGCACTGATCACTTAGGAAGCTTTTCTTATCTCTCCTTGCTATTCTTTGGAACTCTGTGTTCAGATGATTTTATCTTTCCTTTTCTCCTGTGCCTTTCACTTTTCTTCTTTTCTCAGCTATTTGTAAGGCCTCCTCAGACAACTATTTTGCCTTCTTGCATTTCTTTTTCTTGGAGATGATTTTGATCACCACCTCTTGTACAATGTTATGAACCCCCATCCATAGTTCTTCAGGCATTCTGTCAGATCTCATTCCTTGAATCTATTTGTCACTTCCACTGTATAATTATAAAGGGTTTGATTTAGGTCATACCTGAATGGCCTAGTGGTTTTCTCTACTTTAATTTAAGTCTGAATTTTGCAATAAGGAATTCATGATCTGAGTCACAGCTCCTGGTCTTGTTTTTGCTGACTGTATAGAGCTTCTCCATCTTCGGCTGCAAAGAATATAATCAATCTAATTTTGGTATTGACCATCTGGTGATGTCCATGTGTAGAGTCTTCTCTTGTGTTGTTGGAAGAGGGTGTTCGCTATGACCAGTGCATTCTCTTGGCAAAACTCTGTTAGCCTTTGCCCTGCTTCATTTTGTACTCAAGGCCAAACTTGCCTGTTACACCAGGTATCTCTTGACTTCCTACTTTTGCCTTCCAGTACCCTATAATGAAAAGGACATCTTTTTGGGGTGTTAGTTCTAGAAGGTCTTGTAGGTCTTCATATCTCGGTTCAGACTTCAGCTTCTTTAGCATTAGTGGTTGGGGCATGGACTTGGATTACTATCATATTGCAGGTTTGCCTTGGAAATGAACAGAGATCATTCTGTCATTTTTGAGACTGCACCCAAGTACTGCATTTCAGACTCTTTTGTTGCCTATGAGGGCTACTCCATTTCTTCTAAGGAATTCTTGTCCACAGTAGTAGATATATTGGTTATCTGAGTTAAGTTCACCCATTCTAGTCCATGTTAGCTCAGTGATTCCTAAAATGGTTTGTAAATACACACAATGGGTTATTATTTAGCCGTAAAAAGGATGGAGTCTTAGCACTGCAACAACGTGGGTCGGCCTTGAATGCGTTGTGCTGAGAGACTCAAGTCAGAGAGAGGTGAGTGTCATATGACCTCACGTATGGAGCCCCAAACAAAAACCCCAGCTCATAGGTGCAGAAAATGGGTTGGTGGTCGCCAGAGTTGGTGGGTGGGGAGTGGGCAAAATGGCCTATGGGGGTCAAAAGGTACAAACTTCCAGTTATAAATATAAGTCTTCGGAGATGTAATGAACAGCATGATAACTGTAGTTAATAATACTGTGTTGCATATTTGAAAGTTGCTAACCAAATAGCTATTACAAGTTCTCATTACAGTAAACATTTTTGTGACTATATGTAGTGATGGATGTTAGCTAGATTTGTTGTCATCATTTTTTGATGTGTACAAATATCAGGTCATTGTGTTGTATACCTGAAATGAGTATAACGTGTGTGTGTGTTAGTCGCTAAGTTGTGTCAGACTCTGCAATCCCATGGACGTAGCCTGCCAGACTCCTCTGTCTATGGAATTCTCCAGATACAAATACTGGAGTGGGTTGCCATTTTCTCCTCCAGGGGATCTTCCTGACCCAGGGACTGAACCCATGTCTCATGTCTCCTGCATTGGCAGGCGGGTTGTTTACCGCTGACGCCACCTGGGAAGCCCCTGAAATAAATGTAATGTTATGAGTCAATTATGGGGCCTTCCCAGTGGCTCAGTTCAGGGGCCACAGGAGGTGCAGGTTTGATCCCTGAGTCAGGAAGATCCCCTGGAGGAATGTATGGCATCCCACTCCAGTATTTCTGTCTGGATAATTCCATAGACAGAGGAACCTGGTGGGCCACAGTCCATAGGGTCGCAGAGAGTGGAGCATGACTGAAGCGACTTAGCATGCACGTGTGTCAATTATACTTCAATTAAAATTTAAAAACAGGGAGAGAAAGGCTTTGGCATAGCCTCTCTAGGCTCTTCTCATAGCAGAGAGAAGAGATACTTAAGAAGAAGCATGGTGATGGGGATGGTGAGCACAGAAAGACTAGGCCAGAAAGATGATGAGTTAGGTGAGATTAGCACAGTTTACATGGAGCAAGCAGCCAGACTGTTTTAAGATAGGTCAACTTTCAGAATCTGCTCAGTACCTTTGTGGGTTTATTGATCACCTTAGAAAGAAACTCTTTGTTCAGATAATTCTGTCTAGCTAGACACCCAATAGATAGGTTTTAAAATCCCGTGTCCTTTTGTCTAGCTGAGCACCTACTTTCCAGTAGCTGGGGTGTTAGTGTTGCAGCCAAGAGCCCCTCCTCCTGGCATCAGAGCATCAGAGCACTAAGGGCTAAAGCCCTGGTAAGTGCGGTCAGAGCACACAGACAAAACAGACCGGTGTTGTAGTCACAGGAGGGCCCTGACTGACTGTCCTCTCATCACGTTCACCTTTCTAAGTGATCTGCTTCTAGTGGTCTGTTGTGGGTTCTCTATGAACCTGGAGGATATTGCTGGAGAAATATAGCCTCCTACTTCCTCTTTTATAATTCCACGAGGATTATCCTTGTATTTTTTTGCATCTACTACTTCAACATATGTGTCTTCATTCTGGTAGAATTCCACTTATATTACAGTTTCTAAGCTGTTTACTTTTCATTGATTAATTATGTGTCCATTGCCATTTGTCATTTTTTTAAAACAAAGTACAGTTGATTTGCAGTACCATGTTAGTTTTAGGTATACAACATAGTGATTTTTATAGACTACACTCCATTTAAAGTTATTATAAAATATTGGCTATATTCCCTATGTGCGTTAGTCGCTTAGTCGTGTCCGACTCTTTGCGACCCCACAGACTGTAGCCCACCAGGCTTCTCTGTACATGGAATTCTCCAGGCAAGAATACTGGAGTGGATTGCCATTCCCTTCTCCAGAGGAACTTCCCAACCCAGGAATCGAACCCTGGTTTCCTGCATCACAGGCAGATTCTTTACTGTTTAAGCTACAGGGAAGTCTATTCCTATGCTGTGCAATATATCCTTGTAGCTTAGTTACTTTATACAGAGTAATTTGTGTCTCTGAATCTCATACCCCATCTCGTCCCTCTGCCTGTCCTTCTCCCCACTGGTGACCACTAGTTTGTTTCTATATGTTTAAGTCTGAAAAGATAACATGCACCCCAGTGTCCAGAGCAACATTATTTACAATAGCTAAGATATGGAAGTAACCTAAGCGTCCATCAACCAATAAACGGATGAAGCAGATTCTTGTATGGACTTCCCCGGTGATTCAGTGGTAAAGAACCTGCCTGCCAATGCAGGAGACACAGGTTCAGTCCCTGATCTGGGAAGATGGGACATGCCACGGAGCAACGAAGCCCATGAGCTGCAACCACTGACTCTGTGCTCCAGAGCCTGGGAGCTGCAACTGCTGAGCCTGCAGGCTGTGACTGCTGACGCCCGTGCACTGCAGAGCCTGTGCGCCTCAGAGCCCGTGCACCTCAGAGCCTGTGCTCCACAGCAGGAGGAGCCACCGTGACGAGAAGCCCGCACTCTGCAACTAGAGAGGAGCCCTCGTTTGCTGCATCTAGAGAAAGGCCTGTGCAGCAGTGAAGACCCAGCACAGCCATAAATAAATGAATAAATAAATTTTTAAAAGATGTGATATACATGTACAATAGAACACTATTCAACCATAAAAAAGGAGATCCCATGATCTGCAGCAATGTGGATGGACCTAGAGGATATTATTCTTCGTGACATAAGGCAGACAGAGAAAGGGAAAGAGGAGCGACACTGGGTATTGTCACTTCTTGATGTGGAATCTGAAGTAAAACGAATGAATGTGACTGTGAGCAAAGAAACAGACTCAGATACAGAGAACAGACTGCTGGTCACCACTTATCACTGATTCATGGTGTAGCGGGCTGCTTGCTGTACAGGGAGGACCTAATCTCTGCAGTTGCCAGTGTCCAGGCTCTATGGGTAGGATAGTTTCTGTCCTGGGAAAGGCTTCCGTGCACTGCTCTTTCTACCAAAGTTCTGCTTAGATGTGGGAGCTTGGTCCTCTTTCCTCCTTCATCTCCTCCTTTTTTAAAAAATTAATTTTTATTGGAGTATAGTTGGTTTATAGTGTGTTGGTTTCTGCTGTTCAGCAAAATTAACAGTTATGCATATATCCATTCTTTTTTAGATTCTCTTCCCATGTAGGTCACTACATAATATGACTAGAGTTCCCTGTGCGATACAGTAGGTTCTCATTAGTTACCTGTTTTATATATAGTAGTGTTTATATGTCAATCCCTGTCTCCCAGTTTCTTCCCTCCCCCACCATGCCTTTTTCCCCTTGGTAACCATAAGTTGGCAAGAATACACACAAGAACTATACAAAAAAGGCCTTAATGACCTGGATAACCATGGTAGTGTCATCATTCACCTAGAGCCAGACATCCTAGAGTGTGAAGTCAAGTGGGCCGTAGGAAGCATCACTACGAACAGAGCTAGTGGAGGTGATGGAATTCTACCTGAGCTATTTCAGATCTTAAAAGAAGATGCTGTTAAAGTACTGCACTCAGTATGCTAGCAAATTTGGAAAACTCAGCAGTGGCCACAGGACTGGAAAAGGTCAGTTTTCATTCTAAACCCAAAGAAGGGCAATGCCAAAGAATGTTCAAACTATCGCACAGTTGCACTCATTTCATAAGCTAGCAAGTTAATGCTCAAATCCTTCCAGCTATGCTTCAACAGTATGTGAATCGAAAACTTCCACGTGTACCAGCTAGATTTGGAAAAGGCAGATAATCAAATTGCCAACATCCATTGGGTGATAGAAAAAGCAAGGGAATTCCAAAAAAAACATCTACCCCTGCTTCATTGACTATGCTAAAGCCTTTGACTATGGATCACAACAAACTGTGGAAAATTCTTAAAGAGATGGGAATACCAGACCACCTGACCTACCTCCTGAGAAACATGTATGCAGGTCAAGAAGCAACAGTTAGAACCAGACATGGAATAACAAACTGGTTCGAAATTGGGGAGGGAGTGCGTCAAGGCTTGTCACCCTGTTTATTTAACTTATATATGGAGTACATCATGAGAAATGCTGGGCTGGATGAAGCACAAGCTGAAATCAAGATTGCTGGGAGAAATATCAATAACCTCAGATATGCAGATTACACCACCTTCATGACAGAAAAGGAACAGGAACTAAAGAGCCTCTTGATGAAAGAGGAGAGTGAAAAAGCTGGCTTAAAACTCGGCATTCAAAAAACTAAGATCATGGCATCCAGTCCCATAACTTCATGGCAAATAGATGGGAAACAATGGAAACAGTGACAGACCATTTTCTTGGGCTCCAAAATCACTGTGGACGGTGACTGCAGCTATTAAATTAAAAGACGCTTGCTCCTTGGAACAAAAGCTATGACAAAGCATATTAAAAAGCAGAGACATTACTTTGTTGACAAAGGTCCATCTAGTCAAAGCTATGATTTTTCCAGTAGTCATGTGCAGATGTGAAAGTTGGACCTTAAAGAAAGCTGAGTGCCAAAGAATTAATGCTTTCAAACTGTGGTGTTAGAGAAGATGCTTGGGAGTCCCTTGGACTGCAAGGAGATCCAACCAGTCCATCCTAAAGGAAATCATTCCTGAGTGTTCATTGGAAGGACTGATGCTGAAGCTCAAGCTCCAATACTTTGGCCACCTGATGTGAAGAGCTGATTCACTGGAAAAGACCCTGATGCTGGGAAAGATTGAAGGCAGGAGGAGAAGGGGACGACAGAGGATGAGATGGTTGGATGGCATCACTGACTCGATGGATGTGAGTATGAGCAAGCTCCGGGAGATGGTGATGGACAGGGGGGCCTGGTGTATACTGCAGTCCATGGGGTCACAAAGTTGGACACAACTGAGCGACTGAACAATGACAAACCATAAGTTTGTTTTCTACATATTTCTGTTTTGTAGTATTTCTGCTTCTTTCATACTCTATAGTTTTTTTGTCTGCCCTGATTACTATTAATGGGGCAAGATTCAGAAAGTGATATTAGGTTGTTTTGTAGGAAGAGACAGAAGATTCACTAATAGATTTTTAGCTCCTTTTTAGGAAAAGCTGTAGATCAAAGACAAAACTCATTTACCCCCACTGTGGCTAGTGTCGTTATAATGGGACTTTTGGATTTTAGAACAAGCAAGATAGGATATAGTTTGATGTAGTTATTTCTTTTGACTGAATATTTGTTTCTTTTCTTTTTTTAGGATTTTCACTGGCTGACCAGGTCTAATCTGTAAAGATGCCAATGAATGACTTGAAGAGTTTTCTCTTTCCTATAAGATGGAATTTTATTTTTCAAAACAAAATTACTATAATCTTAAAATTGTCATGCAAAAATTAAATAAAACATTTCTAAGTGACATTTTATAGTGTAGGAATTGATTAAAAATATAAAAAGCTACCAGAATCCTACCACAGAAATAACCATTTACAGATGGAAGAAGGGGTTAATTACATTGTATTGTGACTACCTAACTGTTGAATTACACGTCAGTATTCTTTTAAACGAATCCCTTCTTAACATCACATATCTTTTAGAAACCTCTTCAGACAAAAAACAGTTTCAAGAACTGTATACTGAGAGGCATGTTGAGTGAGTTGGAATACCTGGACTGTTTCTGCCTCGTGGTTTATCCACTGAGCACTTCGTTCGTTAGTCTGCCCAGTGTCTGATGGGGCTTGTTCTACGCTATAAGTTGTGTGTTTGTTTTCTTTTTCTGGAAAGAACTTACCAAGCCAAAGAGAAGTCACCTCACACCCAAACTAATAATTTCAGGGTATATTTGGATTATCAACCTCAGTATATGTGTACCACATTGAGAGCAACAGTCAGCAGCCTTAATATATAGAGAACTCTTGTTGATAAGAAAACTGTTAATGCACTAGTCAGAAAATGGGCAAAGGGCATGAATGTATAATTAATAGAAAAAAGCAAATGATCAATCAGAGTATGAGTATGAATACAAATGAGTATGTAAGTTAAACTTGAAAACCTCTTTTATACCCCAGCTCCTCGGCAAAGCACTTTTAAAATTACAGTTTTCAGCATTTGGTGAGGGTGAAATGAAGAGCAGAGCACTGTGTCGAAATTGGTGCAAATTTCACTGAGGGATTCTAGCAGTGTTTGTATTCACAATCATAAAGTGTTCATACCCCATAACTTTTGACCCAGTGGGCATATTTCAAGAATGTAGTTTAAAGAAATAATGAAATATTTGGTCAAATATTTATTTGTAAGCCCCTTCAGCATGGCTTTATTTAGGAACAACCCCAGTGTTTAATGATAAGACATTGGTTATATAAATTATGGTTTTTCAACATCATAAAATAAAAATTGTGTTGAAGAGAATGTTTATTAATGGAGAAATAAATGACAACCCACTCCAGTATTCTTGCTTGGAAAATCCCATGGACAGAGGAGCCTGGTGGGGCCCGTGGGGTCCCAAAGAGATGTGACTGAGCATAATCACAGCTACAAAAATGAATGGGTTCAGGTCAGGATATACATCTTTACTCATTCACAGATAATATACATAGAGAAAAAAGGTGGGCACGAAGTAAACCAAAATTTTGATATATCTTGGTGATGGTATGTAGGTAATTTTTATTTTTTGTACATTTTTTCCTGCTTGTGTAAGATTTTAAAATGAAAATTGTTATATAATTGTATTCTCAGAAACATATTGTTTTAAGAAAATACTAGAAATGGAAATTATTTTCAGAGTTCTTGTTTATTATCTGCAGTTTTATATATGAATTGGGGTATAGGACTTTATATCTAAGTTCAGCTAGTTTGACTGTGTCATACACATCAGACTTGTATCCATCCATTGGCTTGTTAAGGACCTAAGTGACCTCCGCGAAGCGGTGGCCTCCAGCTTTGAGGTATGAGCTGAGGAGATGCTTGCATGAAGATGTGGTTTCACGTGACAAGCGCCTGAGATCAGGCCCCCCTCTTCCCCAGCAGGTCGCCTTATGGAGTTCTGCGACACACACTGCAGAGCCTGGGCTGCAGAGGAGAAGCAGAGAGTGGGTGGCCCTGTCATCTCACCGGGTGTCCCGTGCTCCCCGTGGACGCTTACCAGGGTCCAGCCCCGGTGGATCCAGGGAATTCGAAGCTGGGACGGTGTCGGCGATCAGGAAACAATAGCTTATTTAAATGTTAATTAAAGATATAAAGAGTGGTTAAATAAGGATAGCTCAGCGAAGAAATTCAGTGAAGAAAAGAGGCTGAATAACTTGGTTTACCTTGAAAGCTAATTAAATTCCAAGACAAGGGATTTGCGTCACCTATGTAGGCCGCAGGCGTCCTCCCGTTCTCCCGAAGGAGAGGAGACACTAAGGCCTCCCCAGTCAGATCTTAGAAGCCCAGGCATAATTAGTAGGCTTGACGAGCCTCCACGCTCCAGATGGGAATTCAGCCAGAAGGTGAGAGAAAGAACGACATGGGGAGACCAAGCTTCGGTGAATAAGGCCTGCATTTTATTTTCCAAAGTAGTTTTTATACCTTAAGTTGTGCGTGGAGGATAACGGGGGAAGGTCAGCAGTCCTTGATCCTTATCGAAGCCAGGCTTTCAAACTTATCATATGCAAAAGTTTAGGTGATTTACATCATCTTCTGGCCAGGAGGCCTGTTAACATTTTATGACCCTTTCTTCATTTTCCTCTAAAGGTGGTTATTCTAAAGTCAGGCACCACCCTCCGAAAGCATTTGATAAAGTGCATTCCTATAGGGCAAACGTGTGTTGGGCTATAAAAAGAAAAGAATTAACTCAAGGGTCCAAGGTTACAAACATTAAAGCTACTACTTACATTCCTATACACCAATTATATTAATCAATACATTCCCAGGGACACAGTAGGTAGGGATATGGAAACTTAGCAGCAAACATTGGCCCAACAAGTGAAAAACCCTTCACCAATACAATTTCTAATCAATCTTTTAACTGCTCAAAGGAATCTGTATTTAGACAGTTTAGAACATCTCATGCCTCTCACGGTTGGGAGGCTCTGAACAATCACATGTGGCTGGAAGAACCTGTTCAGGCAGGCTAGAGGACTTCCAAAGGAGTTTGTAGGTTGAAACACTCTTGTCATGCCCAGGAACTTTATTAACTGGAGCTGTAAGTTAACTCTTTTTCAGAGAGAGGTGGTGGGGGACAGCCCCCCGTAAAGTCAGAGGTGTAGGTGAGAGCACAAAGCAGTAAAGTAGGCAGACTCTGGCTTTGGGGATGGATGCTCGAGAATTTCCAGGGGGACTCCTGAGGCTCGATCCTGCCTTTGCGTATGTCGAGCCTCCTTCCTCATGACCTTTGACATGGGCGGAGTTCCTCACGTTGGCTCCCGGCAGACGCTGGCCTCTGGAGGGCACGTGCCATAGAGTTCAGTTCAATTCAATTGCTCAGTCGTGTCCGACTCTTTGCAACCCCATCAATTGCAGCACGCCAGGCCTCCCTGTCCACCAAGTCCCTGAGTTCACCCAAACTCATGTCCATCGAGCTGGTGATACCATCCAGCCATCTTGTCCTCTGTCATCCCCTTCTCCTCCTGCCCCTAATCCCTCCCAGCATCAGAGTCTTTTCGAATGAGTCAACTCTTCGAATGAGGTGGCCAAAGTATTGGAGTTTCAGCTTTAGCATCATTCCTTCCAAAGAACACCCAGGGCTGATCTCCTTTAGAATGGACTGGTTGGATCTCCTTGCAGTCCAAGGGACTCTCAAGAGTCTTCTCCAACACCACATCAATTCTTCAGCGCTCAGCTTTCTTCACAGTCCAACTCTCACATCCATACATGACCACAGGAAAAACCATAGCCTTGACTAGACGGACCTTTGTTGGCAAAGTAATGTCTCTGCATTTGAATATGCTGTCTAGGTTGGTCATAACTTTTCTTCCAAGGAGTAAGCATCTTTTAATTTCATGGCTACAGTCACCATCTGCAGTGATTTTGGAGCTCAAAAAAAAAAAAAAAAAAATTAAAGTCTGACACAGTTTCCACTGTTTCCCCGTCTATTTCCCATGAAGTGATGGAACCAGATGCCATGATCTTCGTTTTCTGAATGTTGAGCTGCCAACTTTTTCATTCTCCTCTTTCACTTTCATCAAGAGGCTTTTTAGTTCTCTTCACTTTCTGCCATTAGGGTGGTGTCATCTGTGTATCTGAGGTTATTGATATTTCTCCTGGCAATCCTGATTCCAGCCCAGCGTTTCTCATGATGTACTCTGCATAGAAGTTAAATAAGCAGGGTGACAATATACAGCCTTAACATACTCCTTTTCCTACTTGGAACCAGTCTGTTGTTCCATGTTCAGTTCTAACTGTTGCTTCTTGATCTGCATATAGGTTTCTCAAGAGGCAGATCAGATGGTCTGGTATTCCCATCTCTTTCAGAATTTTCCACAGTTGATTGTGATCCACACAGTCAAAGGCTTTGGCATAGTCAATAAAGCAGAAATAGATGTTTTTCTGGAACTCTCTTGCTTTTTTGATGATCCAGCAGATGTTGGCAAATTGATCTCTGTTTCCGCTGCCTTTTCTAAAACCAGCTTGAACATCTGGAAATTCACGGTTCACGTATTGCTGAAGCCTGGCTTGGAGAATTTTAAGCATTAGTTTACTAGCGTGTGAGATGAGTGCAATCATGTGGTAGTTTGAGAATTCTTTGGCATTGCCCTTCTTTGGGATTAGAATGAAAACTGACCTTTTCCAGTCCTGTGGCCACTGCTGAGTTTTCCAAATTTGCTGGCATATTGAGTGCAACACTTTCACAGCATCATCTTTCAGGATTTGAAATAGCTCAACTGGAATTCCATTACCTCCACTAGCTTTGTTCGTAGTGCTGCTTTCTAAGGCCCACTTGACTTCACATTCCAGGATGTCTGGCTCTAGGTGAGTGATCACACCATCGTGGTTATCTGGGTCGTGAAGATCTTTTTTGTATATTCTGTGTATTCTTGCCACTTCTTCTTAATATCTTCTGCTTCTGTTAGGTCCATACCATTTCTGTCCTTTATCAAGCCCATCTTTGCATGAAATGTTCCCTTGGTATCTCTAATTTTCCTGAAGAGATCTCTAGTCTTTCCCATTCTGTTGTTTTCCTCTATTTCTTTGCATTGATCACTGAGGAAGCCTTTCTTATCTCTCCTTGCTATTCTTTGGAACTGTGCATTCAGATGCTTATATCTTTCTTTTTCTCCTTTCCTTTTCATTTCTCTTCTTTTCACAGCTATTTGTAAGGCCTCCTCAGACAGCCATTTTGCTTTTTTGCATTTCTTTTCCATGGGGATGGTCTTGATCCCTATCTCCTGTACAATGTCACAAACCTCCCTCCATAGTTCATCAGGCACTCTATCTCTCAGATCTAGTCCCTTAAATTTATTTCTCACTTCCAGTGTATAATCATAAGGGATTTGATTTAGGTCATACTTGAATGGTCTAGTGGTTTTCCCTACTTTCTTCAATTTCAGTCTGAATTTGGCAATAAGGAGTTCATGATCTGAGCCACAGTCAGCTCCCAGTCTTGTTTTTGCTGAGTGTATAGAGCTTCTCCATCTTTGGCTGCAAAGAATATAATCAATCTGATTTTGGTTTGACCATCTGGTGATGTCCATGTGTAGAGTCTTCTCTTGTGTTGTTAGAAGAGGGTGTTTTCTATAACCATTGCATTCTCTTGGCAAAACTCTATTAGCCTTTGCCCTGCTTCATTCCATATTCCAAGGCCAAATTTGCCCATTGCTCCAGGTGTTTCTTGACTTCCTACTTTTACATTCCAGTCCCCTGTAATGAAAAGGACATCTTTTTGGGGTGTTAGTTCTAGAAGGTCTTGTAGTTCTTCATAGAACTATTCAACTTCAGCTTCTTTGGCATTACTGGTTGGGGCATAGACATGGATTACTGTGATGTTGAATGGTTTGCCTTAGAAACGAACAGAGATCATTCTGTCGTTTTTGAGATTGCACCCAAGTACTGCATTTCGGACTCTTTTGTTGACCATGATGGCTACTCCATTTCTTCTAGGGGATTCCTGCACACAGTAGCAGATATAATGGTCATCTGAGTTAAATTCACCCATTCCAGTCCATTTTAGTTTGCTGATTCCTAAAATGTAGACGTTCACTCTTGCCATCTCCTGTTTGACTACTTCCAATTTGCCTTGATTCATGGACCTGACATTCCAGGTTCCTATGCAATATTGCTCTTTACAGCATTGGACCTTGCTTCTATCACCAGTCACATCCACAGCTGGGTATTGTTTTTGCTTTGGCTCCATCCCTTCATTCTTTCTGGAGTTATTTCTCCACTGATCTCCTGTAGCATATTGGGCACCTACCAACCTGGGGAGGTCCTCTTTCAGTATCCTATCATTTTGCCTTTTCATCCTGTTTATGGGGTTCTCAAGGCAAGAATACTGAAGTGGTTTGCCATTCCCTTCTCCATGCCATTTACTCATCTCACATGCTAGTAAAGTAATGCTTAAAATTCTCCAAGCCAGGCTTCAGCAATACGTGAACTGTGAACTTCCAGATGTTCAAGCTGGTTTTATAAAAGGCAGAGGAACCAGAGATCAATTTGCCAACATCTGCTGGATCATCAAAAAAGCAAGAGAATTCCAGTAAAACATCTATTTCTGCTTTATTGACTATGCCAAAGCCTTTGACTGTGTGGATCACAATCAACTGTGGAAAATTCTGAAAGAGATAGGAATACCAGACCACCTGACCAGCCTCTTGAGAAACCTATATGCAGGTCAGGAAGCAACAGTTAGAACTGGACATGGAACAACAGACTGGTCCCAAATAGGAAAAAGAGTATGTCAAGGCTGTATATTGTCACCCTGCTCATTTAACCTCTATGCAGAGTACATCATGAGAAACGCTGGGCTGGAAGAAGCACAAGCTGGAATCAGGATTGCCGGGAGAAATATCAATAACCTCAGATATGCAGATGACACCACCCTAATGGCAGAAAATGAAGAGGAACTAAAAAGCCTCTTGATGAAAGTGAAAGAGGAGAGTGAAAAAGTTGGTTTAAAGCTCAACATTCAGAAAACGAAGATCATGGCATCTGGTCCCATCACTTCATGAGAAATAGACGGGGAAACAGTGGAAGCAGTGTCTAATTTTATTTTTTTGAGCTCCAAAATCACTGCAGATGGTGACTGTAGCCATGAAATTAAAAGATGCTTACTCCTTGGAAGGAAAGTTATGACCAACCTAGATAGCATATTCAAATGCAGAGAGACAGTACTTTGCCAACAAAGGTCTGTCTAGTCAAGGCTATGGTTTTTCCTGTGGTCATATATGGATGTGAGAGTTGGACTGTGAAGAAGGCTGAGCGCTGAAGAATTGATGCTTTTGAACTGTGGTGTTGGAGAAGACTCTTGAGAGTCCCTTGGACTGCAAGGAGATCCAACCAGTCCATCCTAAGGGTTATCAGTCCTGGGTGTTCACTGGAAGGACTGATGCTGAAGCTGAAACTCCAGTACTTTGGCCACCTCATGCGAAGAGTTGACTCATTGGAAAAGACCCTGATGCTGGGAAGGATTGGGGGCAGGAGGAGAAGGGGACGACAGAGGATGAGATGGTTGGATGGCATCACCGACTTGATGGACATGAGTCTGAGTGAACTTTGGGAGTTGGTGATGGACAGGGAGGCCTGGCGTGCTGCGATTCATGGGCTCGTGAAGAGTTGGACACGACTGAGCGACTGAGCTGAACTCACTGGATGATAGTTGACTGAGAACTCATCATGTTGGAAACAGCTCAGTGGATATTTTCTGTGGTTATCTCATGTGTGCACCTTTGGAGTAGCTCAGCTTATTCTGTGACTGGCGTGTATTTTCCATACAGAAAAAAGTCTCAAATCTATTACAAAGAAATAATAGAATTTTGAACATTAAAGGAAAGTAAAAGTAATATTGCTTCCAGAAATATATTTGTTCTTTTATTACCTCTAATTTAATAGTAAGTACCATACAATATTGTATTAGTTTCAAATGTTTAATTTAATGATTCAGTATTTTTATACATTATGAAATGGTCACCATGGTAACACCAATTGCTATCTTTTACCATGCAAAGCTGTTACAATATTATGTTGCCTATGTATGTTATACGCTCATGAGCTATTTATCTTACAGCTGGAAGTTTTTACCTTTTAAACTTTGTCCCCTCTTTTATCTGTCCTTCACCCCACTTTCTTCTGGCAACCACCAGTTGGTTCTACCTATGAATCTGTTGTATTTTGTTTGTTCATTTGTTTTTCAGTTTTTAGATTCCATATTGAAATCATGTACTTGTCTTTCTCTGTTTTACTGACTTCACTTAGCATACCACTCTCCAGGTCAGTCCTTGTTGCTGCAAATGGCAAGACCTTGTTCTTTAAATGGCTGAGTAGTATTATATTAATACCGCATCTTCTTTATCCAGTCATCTATGCATGGACATTGAGGTTGTTTCCATATCTTGGCTATTGTAAATAACACTGCAGTGATCATAGGGGTGCATGTATCCGTTGAATTAATGTTTTTATTTTCTTTGGATAAATACCCAGAAGTGGAATTGCCGGATTGTACTGTAATTCTATTTTTAGTTTTTTGCAGAACCTCCATATTGTTTTCCATAGTGGCTGCAGCAATTTCCTTTAGTGTTTTTAAGACATTTCTCTAGGCAATGGGGAAGTAGTACACTGCCATGAAGAAGTGGTACATGGCTAAAGTAAACGTAGATTTAAAAGTGACTGTGATGAAGTTTCACATGAATGTATGAAGAAAGTTGGAAACCAGTTAAATTCCAGGTGGGAATTATGACTGAGAAACCCTAATAAAGCAGAGTGTGCTGACTGCTGTGGACAGTGAAATGTATACAGATGCAGTCTGAGTCATCTGGTGTTTGCTGGTTGCATTTGTTGGCTGCTAATCTGAATAACGGGGGCAACCCAGGTGGCTCAGTGAAGAATCTGCCTGCCAGTGCAAAAGACGCAAGAGATGCAGGTTTGATCCCTGGGTGGTGGGAAAGATCGCTTGTAGTAGGAGATGGCAACACACTCCAGTATTCTTGACTGAAAAAATTCCGTGGACAGAGGAGCCTCGCAGGCTACCATGGAGTCTCCAGGAGTCAGACACGACTGAATGACTGAGTACACACACATGCACTCTCGCAATCTGAATAATGAAGTCATGTGGGTAAAGGAAATTGAAAATCCGGTGACATCCTCCCAAAGATAAAATGCAGATTAAGGGACACCTTGGATTCGGATCTGACAGGCACGGATGCCTATGCCTCTGGTTTTCATCAGATTATTTTGGATCATCCCTCTCCTCCAAGCCCTTTCTTTCCAGGAGAGAGGCTGGCTAGCTGGTCAGTGAACCCATGGTGGACCAGTTGTATGGTTACCCCTGCAGTTAGAGAGAGAAAAGGCCCAGCTAAAAACACTTGGATCTCCAGTTTCAAAGTTTGAAGGGAACACTTTAAATTATGACTCAGGCCTGGAAATACCCAGAGATGGCATCATCCACCGTCTCCTTCCCAGGTGTCACTGGAGCTGGCTCTGTAGTCACTCTATAGCTAGCGCGTTTGTCCTGAGCCTCACTCTCCGGCCCCAGCGTATTCCCAGGAGCTGGCTCCTCGAGGCTCAGGGAGAAAAGGACATCAGGCCCAGTGTCACCTCAGCCTGAGCCCTGCCGTGCCACTTCCGCTCCAGTGCTCCGTGTGCTGCCCCCCATTTGGCGTGTGGTGTCAGCTGTATTGTCACCTCTTCCACGAAGCCGTCCACTTTCCCTGCCCTCCTACAGCACCTCGTTCACTACTCACATTATGCTTGGTGAAATGAATCCCCATCCCCCTTCCCGCCTTGGCTGAGTCCCTGTGCACCCAGGTGCTGCCCACCCTCCTCTTCCGGGGCTTGCATCCGCTTGCTCTCTTTGGCAAGCTCCTCTGAGGGCTCCCATGAAGAATCGACTCCCACAAGTCATGTAGTGAAATATACATCATGGACGTCACAGACATTTTCTTGCAAGGGTGGAGACCCAGGAGGGGTTTATGTCACAAAAGGTGCAGCAGACAACCCTGAGGGTGCAGAGTGGAGAGGGTGAGCCATTCGGGGTCAAAGGCCAGCCCTGGGGCCTGGGTTAGACACCCCCACCATCCTTAGCAGAGAGAGATGAGAAAGCCTTCCTCAGTGATCAGTGTAAAGAAATAGAGGAAAACAACAGAATGGGAAAGACTAGAGATCTCTTCAAGAAAATTAGAGATACCAAGGGAACATTTCATGCAAAGATGGGCTTGATAAAGGACAGAAATGGTATGGACCTAACAGAAGCAGACGATATTACGAAGAGGTGGCAAGAATACACAGAAGAACTATACAAAAAAGATCTTCACGACCCAGATAACCACGATGGTGTGATCACTCACCTAGAGCCAGACATCTTGGAATGTGAAGTCAAGTGGGCCTTAGGAAGCATCACTATGAACAAAGCTAGTGGAGGTGATGGATTTCCAGTTGAGCTATTTCAAATCCTGAAAGATGATGCTGTGAAACTGCTTCACTCTATATGTCAGGAAATTTGGAAAACTCAGCAGTGGCCACAGGACTGGAAAAGGTCAGTTTTCATTCAAAGAAGGGCAATGCCAAAGAATGCTCAAATTACTGCACAATTGCACTCATCTCACACACTAGTAAAGTAATGCTCAAAATTCTCCAAGCCAGGCTTCAGCAATACGTGAACCGTGAACTTTCAGATGTTCAAGCTGGTTTTAGAAAAGGCAGAGAAACCAGAGATCAACATCCACTGGATCATTGAAAAAGCAAGAGAGTTCCAGAAAAACATCTATTTCTGCTTTATTGACTATGCCAAACCTTTTGACTATGTGGATCACAATGAACTATGGAAAATTCTTAAACAGATAGGAATACCAGACCACCTGACCTGCCTCTTGAGAAACCTGTATGCAGGTCAGGAAGCAACAGTTAGAACTGGACATGGAACAACAGACTGGTTCCAAATAGGAAAAGGAGTCCATCAAGTCTGTATATTGTCACCCTGCTTATTTAACTTCTATTAAAGAGAGTTACATCATGAGAATGCTGGCCTGGAAGAAGCACAAGCTGGAATCAGCATTGCCAGGTGAAATATCAATAACCTCAGATACGCAGATGACACCACCCTTATGGCAGAAAGTGAAGAAGAACTAAAGAGCCTCTTGATGAAAGTGAAAGAGGAGAGTGAAAAAGTTGGCTTAAAGTTCAAAATTCAGAAAACTAAGATCATGGCATCTGGTCCCATCACTTCATGGGAAATAGATGGGGAAACAGTGGAAACAGTGACAGAAGTCACTGCAGATGGTGACTGTAGCCATGAAATTAAAAGATGCTTACTCCTTGGAAGAAAAATTATGACCAACCTAGACAGCATATTAAAAAGCAGAGACGTTACTTTGCTGACAAAGGTCCATCTAGTCAAAGCTATGGTTTTTCCAGTAGTCATGTATGGATGTGAGAGTTGGACTGTAAAGAAAGCTGAGCGCAGAAGAATTGATGCTTTTGAACTGTAGTGTTGGAGAAGATGCTTGAGAGTACCTTGGACTGCAAGGAGATCCAACCAATCCATCCTGAAGGAAATCAGTCCTGAATTGGAAGGACTGATGCTGAAGCTGAAACTCCAATACTTTGGCCACCGTTTTAAATGAGCTGACTCATTGGAAATGACCCTGATGCTGGGAAAGATTGAGGGCAGGAGGAGAAGGGGATGACAGAGGATGAGATGGTTAGATGGCATCACCGACTCAATGGACATGAATTTGGGTAGACTCCAGGAGTTGGTGATGGACAGGGAAGCCTGGGGTGCTGCGGTTCATGGGGTCACAAAGAGTCGGACAGGACTGAAGGACTGAACTGAACCATCCTTAGAGTCGTGTAGGGGTAGGGATGGGCCACAAGAATCCTGACAGAACTGGGCCAAATTCCTACCTTGGCAAAATGGAGGTCCAAAGTAAAGTTGAGTTCCTGGGAATACATGCTTCTTTCACACATGAGTCCTGTGGGCTAACCCATCGCCGCACTCCCGACTCCCTCTCCTGACTCAGCGCCACTCCTGCCCCACCCCGCCCCACCCTGCCACTGCTCCAGCTGTGTGCCCTCTCCCCACCACCCTGCCTACCTCATTCTTCTGCGGAGTTTATAGGCTTTTCTCCATTTAATTATTCTGTGTTAAGTCTAGTAGCACAAAAAGATAGTATTTCCATTGGAGTCTATTTTAAAATTCAGTGCATTAATAGAAGAACTGCCGATGACAGCAACGTCAACAGGTAAAGGTGGTTTCTTGCTCACAGTTCTGGAGAGGTGGCCGGGAGGTGGTGGGGGTGGTCTCCGAGAAAGAGGGGATGCACGGTGGAGGCCTTTCCCGTGCTTTCCTTGGGAAGAAAGAGGTGAGGCAGAGTAAGCAGGTTTAGGCTTAGCCAGTTTGAACAATATCCATGGGCTCCAGGGTGCCCCAGGCATCTGGACCCTGCGGTGATTAGGGCCAGGGAGAGAAGCCTGGAATGTGAGAGCCCAATGCAGAGTGAGACAGAGGGAGGTGGGGATGACGGGCTCAGGATGGATTTGTATGTGAAAAGAGTTGTTTGCTCACCAGGAACTCGTTAACCTGGGAGGGGCAGTCACCGGGGCCAGCAAGACCCTATGTCAAAGCATTCAGATCAGTTCAGTTCAGTTCAGTTGCTCAGTTGTGTCCAACTCTTTGCGACCCCATGAATCACAGCACGCCAGGCCTCCCTGTCCAACACCAACTCCCAGAGTTCGCTGAGACTCACGTCCATCGAGTCAGTGATGCCATCCAGCCATCTCACCCTCTGTCGTCCCCTTCTCCTCCTGTCCCCAATCCCTCCCAGCATCAGAGTCTCTTCCAATGAGTCAACTCTTTGCATGAGGTGGCCAAAGTACTGGACTTTCAGCTTTAGCATCATTCCTTCCAAAGAAATCCCAGGGCTGATCTCCTTCAGAATGGACTGGTTGGATCTCCTTGCAGTCCAAGGGACTCTCAAGAGTCTTCTCCAACACCACAGTTCAAAAGCATCAATTCTTCGGCACTCAGCCTTCTTCACAGTCCAACTCTCACATCCATACCTGACCACTGGAAAAACCATAGCCTTGACTAGACGGACCTTTGTTGGCCAAGTAATGTCTCTGCTTTTGAATATGCTGTCTAGGTTGGTCATAACTTTCCTTCCAAGGAGTAAGCGTCTTTTAATTTCATGGCTGCAGTCACCATCTGTAGTGATTCTGGAGCCCAGAAAAATAAAGTCTGACACTGTTTCCACTGTTTCCCCATCTATTTCCCATGAAGTGATGGGACCAGATGCCAAGATCTTCGTTTTCTGAATGTTGAGCTTAAGCCAACTTTTTCACTCTCTACCTTCACTTTCATCAAGAGGCTTTTTAGTTCCTCATCACTTTCTGCCATAAGGGTGGTATCATCTACATATCTGAGGTTATTGATATTTCTCCTGGCAATCTTGATTCCAGCTTGTGTTTCTTCCAGTCCAGCGTTTCTCATGATGTATTCTGCATATAAGGTAAATAAACAGGGTGACAGAAAATAAGCTGATGCACTTAATGCAGAGTGGCAGTAAATGGATACTTATTAAATATTCTTTTAAATATTAAATCTGAAGTGAATATTTGGATTAGTGAATCTTAAATTATGTCTGTTCAAGAATAAGGCATCTTTGAATCTATTAAAGTATTTTTTCTGTCCCTTGGTGGAGTTTAAAATTCTCATAGTATTGGCACTACGCAGCCTTTGTTAAACTGGCTCCTAGACGTCCTCATAGTTCCATCAGTGAAGAGTCTGCCTGCAATGCAGGAGACCCGGGTTGGATTCCTGCGTCAGGAAGATCCCCTGGAGAAGGAAATGGCAACCGGCTCCAGTGTTCTTGCCTGGGAAATCCCATGGACGGAGGAGCCTGGTGGGCTAAAGTCTATGGGGTCGCAAGAGTCGGGCACGACTGAGCGACCAAGCACACAGACGTTGATCTGTTTTGTCACTCTCGTAAACAAGTTCTTATCTTCCACTCTATTCACACTTGGCTGCTGTTTGCGTAGTTTGTGTGTTATTTCCACACCTCAGTGAATTCCCTCAAACCTCTTCTTCCTTTCTGTCGCCTGCTGGCACTGGCTAGTACTTCCAGAACAATGCTAAATGACCCTGGTGACTGCCGCCCAGACCACTTTCCTCGAGGTGCTTAGAATCAGGATGTCCTTTCCTCCTTTCTTCCTTCAGGAGGAGCAAAAGATGGCAAGAAATCTGCCCCCCAGGAGTTACTGAGGCTGGAGGGCTTGAGTATCTTCCCCAAGGGATATAACAAGATGGAAAAAGAATCCCAGTTTTTTATGCTTGCGGTCGCCGGAGAGGAAAACTGACTTCTTGGCAATCGACTTAGACTCCTGGCAGTGCTGGTCAAGTTACTCGCCACCTCGACTTCCCTCCTTCATGGCACCAAGGCCAGGGATGCAGGCAATGCACTGCCTCTGTCATCTGCGCCTTCAAAATCTCAGACCAAGGGCCCCAGGTGAACCAGCAGGAGGCGACCTCCTTTGCTGCCTCCCTCCCGTGTGTGCACGGTCGGGGCCCCCGCGGGGGACTTTGCTTTTTAGTCCCGGTGCTCCGCGAAGCGGATGCAGAGATGACATTAAGCATGCGAGAATCTGATTACAGGAAACGTCTGTGTGAGAGAAAACAGGAGGGGCCGGGAAGGCTGGGAGGGCCTTCAGACGCAATGCAGACCAGACCCCAGGGAAGGGGAGAGGCGGCAAGGCTGGGTGGGAGCGCCCTGGCCGCCGCGCAGTGCCAGGAAGTGTTGGGCGCAGACCTGGGAGGGGAGGCCGCCGCGCAGCGCCAGGAAGTGTTGGGCGCAGACCTGGGAGGGGAGCAACACGGATGCCTGCCGGGAGCCGGCGAGAGACGTTCGCTTGTGACAAAGGTCATGAGGAAGGAGGCTCGGCACACGCAAAGGCGGGATCGAGCCTCGGGAGTCTCCCCGGATATTCTCGAGCATCTTCCCCCAAAAAACCAGAGTCTGCCTACTTGATTACTTTGTGCTCTCACCTCTGACTTTACTGGGGGCTGTCCCCCACCACCATCTCGCTCTCTCTGTCAAAGAGTTAACTTACAGCTCCAATTAATAAAGTTCTTGGGCAATTAGGAGTGTTTAAATCCAAACCCCTCAGATGGCTCTCTAACTCGCCTGACAAGTTTACCCGGACTCCTACAGCTATGCATACGATTGTTTACAGTCTCCCAGCCGCGAGAGGCACGGGAAGCTTAAGATATTCAAATAGCTTAGAGCCTCTCAGAGAGTTAAAAACTGTCAGAATAAACTAGTAAAGGATTTCATTGATGAGCCAATGCTTGTTGCCAAGTTTTCACATCCCCTGAATTGTATCCTTGAATGTGTATTAATTAATAGTTGGTATGTAGAAAAAATAAGTAGTGACCTTGGTGTTTGTAACTTTAGACCCTTAAGGTAATAAATTCTTTCCTTTGTTGTAAACCCATTACACATCCACCCTATAGGAATGCAGTTTTATCTTCGGAAGATGGCGCCAAACCTTAAAATAATTACTCTTAGAGAAAATAAGTCTTTGTTGATAAGTCCTTGTCAAGAGTCATAAAATGTAAATAGGCCTTCTGGCCAGAAGATGATGTAAATCACCTAAACCATTTGTATACGATAAATTCGCAGGAAAGAAACCCTGGTTTTTGATAAGGATCAAAAGCTGCTGACTTTGCATCCCCTATTATCCTCTATGTGTAACTTAGGGTATAAAAGCCCCTTTTGAAAATAAAGCTACGGGCCTTGCTCACCAACGCTTTGTCTCCCCGTGTCATTCTTCCCTTTAATTTCCAGCTGAGTCTCCATCTGGAGCACGGAACCCACCATGCTTACTAATTATGCCTGGGCTTCTAAGACCCACTCGAGAAGGTGTCTAGGGTGGGGCACCTTCTGCTATTCGGGAGGGCGCCTGCGGCCTATGTAAGTGGTGCAAACTTCTTGTCTTGAAGTTTTATTGGTCTCCCGCGTAAACCAAGCTACTCAGCCTCTTTTCCCCACTGAATTTTCCTACTGAGCTATTCTCATTCCATTACTCTTTATATCTTTGATAAATATGTAAATAGTCACCGACTCCGTCTCCCCTTCGAATACCCTGCATCAGCCGGGGCTGGACCCCGGCAGATGCCGCGGACAGGTTTCGGGGAGCCTCGCAGGGACTCTCTGTCGGTGCCGCCGCCACGGGCCGCCTCTGGTGGTGTCTCTACTGCAGACTGTTTGAGCTGAGTAATAAGGGGGCCAAAGTTCGTTCAGCAAGACCTAAAAATCTAAGGCTCTGACCCAGGTCTCTCAGCAGCTCGTTTTTCGGCTTTGGACCGGGACTGTCCTCTTGGGTAGAGCATGAGTTTGCATCCTCCTCTGCGTTGGCGGCTATACCCCTCTGAGCCTCAGTTTCCACATCTCTGTAACGGGGGGAGGCAATGGAACACCTAATTCAGAGCTGCCCGGTGCGCGTGTGTTTACAGGTGCGCTTCGCAGGAAGCCATGCTCAAGGGTGCGCTCTGATCTCCAGCACCCCTCTCCCTCACACCCTCCGGCCCCCAGACCCACGTGGAGGCCTGCCCCCACTGCGGTAAGAAATGTCCCCGTGTCCATTCAGTGATTCATGAGCCTCTGACAGCTTGTCTGTCCCCCTTGGGAATCTGGGCTGCCGCCAGCGTTTGGCTCCCCTGCTTCCTTCCACACCTCAGCACAGTCCTGGGCTGTCCGTGCAAAACCAGGAAAAGGCGCATTCATTTGAGCCAAACCGAATTAGCCAGGCCAGTCGGCGGCTGGGAAGTCACGTGCTGCTTTCCCAAACCAAACAGAAAGTATTTTTAGATTATTCATTATCCCTGCCCCAGCTCCATCCTGTTACAGCGCATCAGAGAAAATCGACTGCAGCCAATCAATGCACATGTTGCAGCCGTTTGTTGGCACTGACCTCCGTGCACTCATTTGTGGAAAGTGGTTGAAACTGATCCCTAGTTCTCAACCTTGGAAGCATCCTGCCATCACCTGGGGCGCTTGTATTTTTTCTCAGCTTTTTATAAATTGAAGTATTTTACAGCTTTGTGTTACTTGCCTGTTGTTGTTCAGTCACTCAGTCGTGTCCAACTCTTTGCGACCCCATGGACTGCACACGCCAGGCCTCCCTGTCCTTCCCTAACTCCTGGCGCTTGCTCAAACTCATGCCCATTGAGACAGTGATGCCATCCAACCATCTCATCCTCTGTTGCCCCCTTCTCCTCCTGCCTTATCTTTCCCAGGGTCAGAGTCTTTTCCAACGAGTCGGCTGTTTTCATCAAGTGGCCAAAGTATTAGAGTTTCAGCCTCAGCATCAGTCCCTCCAATGAGTATTCAGGATTGATTTCCTTTAAGATTGACTGGTTTGATCTCCTTGCATTCCAGGGGACTCTCAAGAGTCATTTCCAACACCACAGTTCAGAACCATCAATTCTTCAGTGCTCACCTTTCTTCACAGTCCAACTCTCACATCCATACATGACTACTGGAAAAACCATAGCCATGACTAGATGGACTTTGTTGGCAAAGTAATGTCTCTGCTTTTTAATATGCTATCTAGGTTGGTCATAACTTTTCTTTCAAGGAGTAAGCGTCTTTTAATTTCATGGCTGCACTCACCATCTGCAGTGATCTTGGAGCCCAAAAAAATAAAGTCTGGTACTGCTTCCACTGTTTCCCCATCTATTTGCCATGAAATGATGGGACCAGATGCATGATCTTAGTTTTTTGAATGTTGAGTTTTAAGCCAACTTTTTCACTCTCTTTTTTCCCTTGCATCAAGAGGCGCTTTAGTTTCTCTTCTCTTTGTGCCGTAAGTGTGGTGTCATCTGCATGTCTGAGGTTATTGATATTTCTCCCATAAATCTTGAGTCCAGCTTGTGCTTCACCCAGCCCAGTGTTTCTCATGATGTACTCTGGTATAGAAGTTAAATAAGCAGGGTGACAATATACAGCCTTGACGTACTCTTTCCCCAGTTTGGAACCAGCCCGTTGTTCCATATCCAGTTCTAACTGTTGCTTCCTGACCTGCATACAGATTTCTCAGGAGGCAGGTAAGGTGGTCTGGTATTCCCATCTCTTTAAGAATGTTCCACAGTTTGTTGTGATCCACACAGTCAAAGGCTTTAGCACAGTCAGTGAAGCAGAAGTAGATGTTTTTCTGGAACTCTCTTGCTTTTTCGATGACCCAGTGGATGTTGGCAATTTGATCTCCGGTTCCTCTGCCTTTTCTAAATCCCGCTTGAACATCTGGAAGTTCTTGGTTCACATACTGTTGAAGCCTGGCTTGGAGAATTTTGAGCATGACCTTGATAGCATGTGAGATGAGTGCAATTGTGTGGTAGTTTGAACATTATTTGGCATTGCCCTTCTTTGGGATTGGAATGAAAACTGACCTTTTCCAGTCCTGTGGCCACTGCTGAGTTTTCCAAATTTGCTGGCATATTGAGTGCAGCACTTTGACAGGATCATCTTTTAAGATTTGAAATAGCTCAGGTGGAATTGCATCACCTCCACTAGCTTTGTTTGTAGTGATGCTTCCTAAGGTCCACTGTACTTCATATTCCAGGATGTCTGGATCTAGGTGAGTGATCACACCATAATGGTTATCCAGGTCATTAAGGTCTTTTTTGTATATTTCTTCTGTGTGTCCTTGCCACCTCTTCTTAATATCTTCTGCTTCTGTTCAGTCCATACCATTCTTGTCTTTGCATACTTTCTGATGTTTAGCAAAGTGATTTTTTTCAATTTTTTATTATGGGTTATTACAGGATATTGAATATAATTCCCTGTGCTATACAGTAGGACCTTGGTGTTTATTTCATATGTGGAAGCTTGTATCTGCTAATCCTGAATCCCTAATTTATCCCACCCCCACTCCTTTCCCCTTTGGTATCTGTATGTTTGTTTCCTATGTCTTTGAGTCTGTTTCTGTTTCATAAATAAGTTTGTGTCATATTTTAGATTCCATATAAAAGTGATATAAGATATTTGTCTTTCTCTTTCTGACTTACTTCACTTAGTTCCATCCATGTTGCTACACATGGTATGATTTCATTCCTTTTTATGGCTGAGCATGGCACCCCACTCCAGTACTCTTGCCTGAAAAATCCCATGGACGGAGGAGCCTGGTAGGCTGCAATCCATGGGGTCGCTAAGAGTCGGACACGACTGAGCGACTTCACTTTCACTTTTCACTTTCATGCATTGGAGAAGGAAATGGCAACCCACTCCAGTGTTCTTGCCTGGAGAATCCCAGGGATGGGGGAGCCTGGTGGGCTGCCGTCTATGGGGTCGCACAGAGTCGGACATGACTGAAGTGACTTAGCATAGCATAGTATTCTACAGTATAGGTTTTACATCTGCTTTATCCTTTCATTTGTCAATGGACATTTAGGTTGCTTCCATGTCTTGGCTGTTGTGAATAGTGTAAATGACCGAGTGGATCACAACAAACTGTGGAAAATTCTTCAAGCGATGGGAATACCAGACCACCTTACGTGCCTCCTGAGAAACCTGTATGCAGAACAAGAAACAGCAGCTAGTACCAGCCATGGAACAACAGACTGGTTCAAAATTGGGAAAGGAGTTCATCAAGCTTGTATGTTGTCACCCTGCTTATTTAACTTGCATGCAGAGTATATCATGCAAAATGCTGGGCTGGATGACTCATAAGCTGGAATCAAGATTGCTGGGAGAAATATCAATAACCTCAAATATGCAGATGACACCACCCTCATGGCAGAAATCAAGGAGGAATAAAGAGCCTCTCGATGAAGGTGAAAAAGGAGAGTGTAAAAGCTGGCTTAAAACTCAGCATTCAAAAAACTAAGATCATGGCATCCATTCCCATCAGTTCATGGCAAATAGATGGGGAAACAGTGACAGACTTTATTTTCTTGGGTTCCAAAATCACTGTCGACAGTGACTGCAGCCATGAAATTAAAAGATGCTTGCTCCTTGGAAGAAAAGCTATGACAAACCTAGACAGCATATTAAAATCAGAAACATCACTTTCCTGACAAAGGTCCATGTAGTCAGAGCTATGGTCTTTCCAGTCATCCTGTATGGATGTGAGAGTTGGACCATGAGGAAGGCTGATCACTGAAGAACTGATTCTTTTCAACTGTCATGTTGGAGAAGTTTTGAGAGTTCCTTGGACAGCAGGGAGATCAAACCAGTCAATCCTAAAGGAAATCAACCATGAATATTCATTGGAAGGACTGATGCTGAAGCTGAAGCTCCAATACTTTGACCACCTGATGCGAAGAACTGACTCATTAGAAAAGACCCTGATGCTGGGAAAGACTGAGGGCAAGACAAGAAGGGGGAGACAGAAGATGAGATGGTTGGGTGACATCACTGTCTCAATGGACATGAGTTTGAACAAACTCAGGGAGATAGTGAAGGACAGGGAATCCTGGAAAGCTGCAGTTCATGGGGTCGCAGAGAGTCAGACATGACTTTGTGACTGAACAACCACAGCACTGAACATGGGGTGTATGTATCTTTTGGAATTAGAGTTTTCTCCAGATATATACCCAGGACTGGGGTTGCTGGATCACAGGGTAGCTCTGTGTTTAGTTTTTTGAGAAACCTCCATACTGTTCTCCATGGTGGCTGCCCCAATTTACATTCCCACCAATATTGTAGGGGGGTTCCCTTTCTTCCACATCCTCTTCAGCATTTATTTTTTTTGCAGGCTTTTTAGTAATGGCCGTTCTGACCAGTGTGAGGTGATACATCTTTGTTTTGTGTTGTATTTCTACGGTTATTAGCAGTGTTGAGCATCTTCTCATGTGCCTGTTGGCCATCTGTATATCTTCTTTGAAGAAATGTCTATTCAGGTCTTCTGCGTATTTTTTGATTGGGTTGCTTGCTTTTCTGATATTAGCTGTATGAACTGTTTGTATATTATGGAAATTCAGCCCTTGTCAACTGCATCATTTGTAAATAGTCCCTCCCAGTCTGTAGGTTGTCTTTTCATTTTCTTTGTGTTTTCTTTGATGTGCAAAATCTTATAAAGTTTGATTATATTCCACTTGTTTTGGTTTTTGTTTGTTTGCTTTTATTTCCATTGCCTTGAGGGCCTGACCTAGGAAGACATTGGTATGGTTTACATCAGAGAATGTTTTGCCTATGTTCTCATCTAGGAATTTTATGGTGTCATGTCTTACATTTAAGTCTTTAAGCCATTTTGAGTTCATTTTTATATGTGGTGTGAGGGTGTATTCTAACTTCAGTGGTTTACATGACACCGTCCAGCTCTCCTAATCACTGTCTTTTCTGAAGACACTGTCTTTTCTGCATTGTATGTTTTTGCCTCCTTTGTCAAGGATTAACTGACTGCAGGTGTGTGGCTTATTTCTGGGCTCTTGACTCTATACCATTGACCTACGTGTCTGTTTTTGTGCTAAGACCACACTGTTTTGATTACTGTAGCTTTGTAGTATTCACTGAAGTCTGGGAGCGTTCTATCTCCAGCTTTGTCCTTCTTCCTCAGGATTGCTTTGGCAATTCTGGGTTATAGTTCCATATAAATTTTAGGATTATGTGTTCTAGTTCTGTGTAAGATATCATGGGAATCTGTAGATTGCTTTGGGTAGTATGGCCATTTTAACAGTATTAATTCTTCCAATCCGAGAGCATGGGATATCTTTCCATTTCTTTGAATAATCCTTAATTTCCTTTATCAGTGTTTTAAAGTTCCTACCACATAAGTCTTTCACCTTCTTGGTCAGGTTTATTCCTGTTTGTCTTGTTGATACAATTTTAAAAGAGATTTTTTGTTGTTGTTTTTTTCACTTTAGCTGGGGAGCTTTTGAAAATCCTGGTCCTCAGTTCACAGCCCAGCCCAATTGCATTAGAATCTCTAGGATGGGACCCAGGCATCAATCAGTGTCTTTTAAAGCTCCCCTGGTGATGCCAGTCTGCAGATCAGTTTGAGAACAAGTAAAAGACAATTTCAAAGCTTTTTTCCATCTCTAATTCCAGGGACAGTGATACTGAAGAGGGTACTGCTTACTTCTAATTTAATTCATAAAATAAGAATTGTGTGAGTGAATATTCCAGCAACTTTGTAATTTTATATTCTTCTAAAATTCCCTGCTCTCAATCATCCTCTTTGGCATCTTGGTCACTCAGTGTTTAGACTCATAATTAATATCTTTTTCCTGCATAAATCTTTATTTACATCATGGTGGTGGTTTAGTTGCTAAGTCATGTCGGACTCTTGTGACCCTATGGACTGTACTCCAAGGCCAAATTTACTCATTGCTCCAGGTGTTTCTTGACTTCCTACTTTTACATTCCAGTCCCCTGTAATGAAAAGGACATCTTTTGGGGGTGTTAGTTCTAGAAGGTCTTGTAGTTCTTCATAGAACTATTCAACTTCAGCTTCTTTGGCATTACTGGTTGGGGCATAGACATGGATTAATGTGATGTTGAATGGTTTGCCTTGGAAACGAACAGAGATCATTCTGTCATTTTTGAGATTGCACCCAAGTACTGCATTTCGGACTCTTTTGTTGACCATGATGGCTACTCCATTTCTTCTAGGGGATTCCTGCACACAGTAGCAGATATAATGGTCATCTGAGTTAAATTCACCCATTCCAGTCCATTTTAGTTCGCTGATTCCTAGAATGTAGACGTTCACTCTTGCCATCTCCTGTTTGACTACTTCCAATTTGCCTTGATTCATGGACCTGACATTCCAGGTTCCTATGCAATATTGCTCTTTACAGCATTGGACCTTGCTTCTATCACCAGTCACATCCACAGCTGGGTATTGTTTTTGCTTTGGCTCCATCCCTTCATTCTTTCTGGAGTTATTTCTCCACTAATCTCCAGTAGCATATTGGGCATCTACTGACCTGGGGAGTTCATCTTTCAGAGTCCTATCATTTTGCCTTTTCATCCTGTTCATGGGGTTCTCAAGGCAAGAATACTGAAGTGGTTTGCCATTCCCTTCTCCAGTGGACCACATTCTGTCAGACCTCTTCACCATGACCATTCCGTCTTGGGTGGCCCCACATGTCATGGCTTAGTTTCATTGAGTTAGATAAGGCTGTGGTCCATGTGATCAGATTAGCTAGTTATCTGTGATTGTGGTTTCAGTCTGTCTGCCCTCTGATGCCCTCTCTCAGTGTCTACCATCTTACTTGGGTTTCTCTTACCTTGAATGTGGGGCATCTCCTCATGGCCACCACTCCTGACCTTTACAAAAAAGATCTTCATGACCCAGATAATCTTGATGGTGTGATCACTCACCTAGAGCCAGACATCCTGGAATGTGAAGTCAAGTGGGCCTTAGGAAGGATCACTACGAACAAAGCTAGTGGAGGTGATGGAATTCCCGTTGAGCTATTTCAGATCCTAAAAGATGATGCTGTGAAAGTTCTGCACTCAACATGTCAGCAAATTTGGAAAACTCAGCAGTGGCCACAGGACTCGAAAAAGGCAGTTTTCATTCCAATCCCAAAGAAGGGCAATGCCAAAGAATGCTCAAACTACTACACAATTACACTCATCTTACATGGTGAGAGGGTAACAGGTAGGAAGGCCAGGGGTCTCCAAATAGAGGAAATAGCCTGCAAGTGTCAGACATTTTTCTCTCTCTTAAGCGGCAGGAGGAAACAAACTAGCAATATTTTTTCTGTCTCTATACAAATTTAAAGGGAGGTTTCTCTTAAAATATTGTGTTGCCATAATGACACCTGGCTTCGCCTGAAGTTAGCTATTCTCGAGTCTAGAGATAACCAATGCCTTTTTCTTATGGAAATGTTTGTCTTAAGCTATGCTAATGTACTATGCCTTTACCCCAAACTCTGTCTCCAAGTCGGTTCCGCCTCTTTGCCCAGAACCTACTTGACAAACCAGTATGGATATTGTTCCCCTAATCTATGTAAATGAAACTATTTGTATGGTGGTCTGCCCTTCTTCAAGATTCAAGTTAATCATTTTATGGCCCAGGATAAACCATTTGGTGCCAAGATTATCCCAAAATGCATCTTATGGGTGAGGGGCCTGGTGCCATTCTGAATTTTAAGACATTCCTTTCTTTCATTAACAGACTGCTAGTGACTATATAACATCCAGCTAAAGACTAGCAGGGGGGTACTCTTTCTGCCCCCTTCTGATGCCTATGTCAGAAGCTTTCTCTATCTCCTTTATACTTTAATAAAACTTTATTACACAAAAGCTCTGAGCGATCAAGCTTCGTCTCTGGCTCCGGATTGAATTCTTCTCCTCCGGGGGCCAAGAATCCTGGTGTATTCGCTTGATGCAACAACAACCTTTCAATGGTAGTAAAGTAAATGCTCAAAATTCTCCAAGCCAGGCTTCAGCAATACATGAACCATGAAACTCCAGATGTTCAAGCTGGATTTAGAAAAAGCAGAGGAACCAGAGATCAAATTGCCAACATCTGCTGGATCATGGAAAAAGCAAGAGAGTTCCAGAAAAACATCTATTTCTGCTTTATTGACTATGCCAAAGCCTTTGACTGTGTGGATCACAATAAACTGTGGAAAATTCTTCAAGAGGTAGAAATACCAGACCACCTGAGCTGCCTCTTGAGAAACCTATATGCAGGTCAGGAAGCAACAGTTAGAACTGGACATGGAACAACAGACTGGTTCCTAATAGGAAAAGGAGTACATCAAGGCTGTATATTGTCACCCTGCTTATTTAACTTATATGCAGAGTACATCATGAGAAACACTGGGCTGGAAGAAGCACAAATTGGAATCAAGATTATAGGAGAAATAGCAATAACCTCAGATATGCAGATAACATCACCCTTATGGCAGAAAGTGAAGAGGAACTAAAAAGCCTCTTGATGAAAGTGAAAGAGGAGAGTGAAAAAGTTGGCTTAAAGTTCAACATTCAGGAAACTAAGATCATGGCATCTGGTCCCATCACTTCATGGGAAATAGATGGGGAACAGTGGAAACAGTGTCAGACTTTATTTTGGGGGGCTCCAAAATCACTGCAGATGGTGATTGCAGCCATGAAATTAAAAGACGCTTACTCCTTGGAAGGAAAGTTATGACCAACCTGCTGCTGCTGCTAAGTCGCTTTAGTGGTGTCTGACTCTGTGCGACCCCATGGATGGCAGCCTACCAGGTTCCCCCGTCCCTGGGATTCTCCAGGCAAGAACACTGGAGTGGGTTGCCGTTTCCTTCTCCAAAGCATGAAAGTGAAAAGTGAAAGTGAAGTCGTTCAGTCGTGTCCGACTCTTAGCGACCCCATGGACTGCAGCCTACCAGGCTCCTCCATCCATGGATTTTCCAGGCAAGAGTACTGGAGTGGGATGCCATTGCCCTCTCCAGACCAACCTAGACACCCTATTAAAAAAAGCAGAGATATTACTTTGTCAACAAAGGTCCATCTAGTCAAGGCTATGGTTTTTCCAGTAGTCATGTATGGATGTGAGAGTTGGACTATAAAGAAATCTGAGTGCTGATGAATTGATGCTTTTGAACTGTGGTGTTGGAGAAGACTCTTGAGAGTCCCTTGGACTGCATGGAGCTCCAACCAGTCCATCATAAAGATCAGTCCTGGGTGTTCATTGGTAGGACTGATGCTGAAGCTGAAACTCCAATACTTTGGCCACCTGATTCAAAGAACTGAGTCATTGGAAAAGACCCTGATTCTGGGAAAGATTGAGGGCAGGAGGAGAAGGGGATGACAGAGGATGAGATGGTTGGATGGCATCATCGACCCAATGGACATGGATTTGGGTGGACTATGGGAGTTGGTGATGGACAGGGAGGCCTGGTGTGCTGCAGTTTATGGTGTTGCAGAGAGTCGGACACGACTGAGTGACTGAACTGAACTGAACTGAAGAATGTCAACATATGCTCGGCCTTTCTTCAGGCTGGAGTACGAGACATGGATCAAACGATATGCAAAATGGACAGAAGGAAATAGTCCATCCAGGGACTCACTCAAGTGAAAATGCCTAAAAACAGTCTTTTTTTTTTTTTTTTAATTATTCCTAAGTAGCTTTGTTTTCTAAAATCATAGACTATCAGAAAGTTTCATCAGTAAGAATGACATGTGTCATTCTTGCCCAGAGGAGCTAAGTCACTTGGATGCAGAGAAACAGCCTTGGTTTGCTGCTGGGCAAATCTCAGATCCAACTCCTCAGGTACCAAGTTTCTGCACATGACATTTTCGGTCTGCCATAACCCTGTAGTGTCTGAGGAAACACAGCCTCAGGGTCCATTTCAGTCATGAACGGTTGTGGAATCTATATGGAGCCCGCTTTGCTCTGAGTCTACCCAACCTTTGATTCGGTGCTCTAACCACTGGGATGGGCGGGGCATTTGGGGGAGGACGGATGCGTGTGTGTGTCTGAATCCCTTGCTGTTCCCCTGAAAGTACCACAGCATCGTTACCTGGCTAAACCCCAAATACTCTAATCACTGAATTGTATACTCTAACGTGGTGAATCCTACAGTATGTGAATTTATGGCCTGAGAAATATGACATCTAGTTTAAAGAACGATAGACGAGAACTGGGCGTGAAAACTGCTGGGCCTTAACGTCACTTTAGGGCTTCCCAGGTGGCACTAATGGTAAAGAGCCTCCTGCCAATGCAGGAGACATAGAGGCATGTGTTCAATAACTGGATCAGGAAGGTCCCCTGGAGGAGGCCATGGCAACCCACTTCCATATTCTTGCCCGGAGAATCCCATGGACAGAGGAGCCTGACGGGCTGTACTCCATAGGGTTGCAAAGAGTCGAACACGACTGAAGCGACTGAGGACACAAACAACGTCACTTTGGCTTCCCTGGCGGCTCAGCGGTACAGAATCTGCCTGGCGATCGGGAAGATCCTCTGGAGAAGGAAATGACATCCCGATCCAGTATTCTTGCCTGGGAAATCCCTTGGGCAGAGCAGCCTGGGGTCGCAAAGAGTTGGATACAACTTAGCGTCTAAACAACAACAGCGTCACTGTACACTGAGTTGCTTTGATGACTCAATTGAATAAACTTGTTTTCCAATTAGAAGCACACAGAAAACTCAGCTTCATTTGTATTCTGCCAGCCCAATGCTTCCCCCGAACCTTTTGCTAATTCTCCTCTACTCTTGTTTGGTGATTCCCCCTCACGGTTCCTCTGGGGTGTGGTCCTTCTCTGCAACGTCCCTGACACTCGTAAGCTGGCTGGAGAGATCCCTGGTCCCGAGGCATCCTGGACGCGGTCTCTCTCCAGCAGGGGTGTCTGACCCTCAGGGGCCCCTCCGCAGGCTGCTCTCTCCAGCAGGGGACCTGGGCTCCTCACCTGGGGGGCTGACTCCCACAGAGACTGAAAGCTGCTAGTCTTTCTGAAGACTTGGGATTGGGACAGTTATCACGTCATTTCTCTGGCTCTCTGTGGGACACGGGGAGTATCTGGCTACATTGCCCACACTGTGCTGAGATGCCCAGGCCTCTCTCAGGTGCCATGCTGGATGTGGCTTCTCCCTGGGGTCCACACTCTGGGGTGGTGGGGTTCAGGCCTCTTGTGCTGGGGGCTCCCCAAACCTGGTAAACATTCCCATCCTCTGAGGTAGTGCATGCCACTGATGGAAGGAATGGGAGGCTTTGGGAAAACAAAAACAAGATGTGGAAGAGAAGACAGTTAAAATCTAAATATTTAGTACAACTTTTCTAGGAAATCTCCAGTAGTGATGGGTATTCTGTTTTTAAGTTCAAGTTCAGTCGCTCAGTTGTGTCCGACTCTTTGTGACCCCATGGACTGCAGCACGCCAGGCCTTCCTGTCCATCACCAACTCCTGGAGTTTACTCAAACTCATGTCCATCGAGTCGGTGATGCCATCCAGCCATCTCATCCTCTGTCATCCCCTTCTCCTCCTGCCTTCAATCTTTCCCAGCATCAGGGTCTTTTTCAATGAATCAGCTCTTCACATCAGGTGGCCAAAGTATTGGAGTTTCAGCTTCAGCATCAGTCCTTCCAGTGAATATTCAGGACTGATTTCCTTTAGGATGGACTAGTTGGATCTCCTTGCAGTCCAAGGGACTCTCAAGAGTCTTCTCCAACACCACAGTTCAAAAGCATCAATTCCTTGGTGCTCAGCTTTCCTTATAGTCCAACTTTCACATTCATATGGATGTTCTGTTTTAGATAGCTATTAATGTGTTTTTTTTTTTTGGCTGGATCTTGAAGCTTACAGGACGGTAGGTCCCCAAGAAGGAACTGGGCCCCTGCAGTGGAAGCATAGAGTCCTCACCCCTGGATCAGCAGGGAAGCACCAGGCAGCTGTTAATGCTGATTATCAGTGTTGTTTTGATCTGAATTTGAGGTAATGATAATCAAGTTTACATAACTCAAGAACTTTCATACATATAATTTATTTCATCTTCACAGCAATCTTTTGAAAGGTGTGTTTATCATTATTCCCATATTACAGATTATCTGTAATTCCCATATTACAGATGAGGAAGCAGGCTCAGGGGAATCAAGGGACTTTTCCAAGGTCACATACTGAATGGTTTTATCTTGAAGGGACCATTTTAAAAGAAAAAAAAGAGTTGAAAGAGAACACATGGGCCTGTGGTTTTAAATGAGGACTTTTAAACTTTTTTTTAAATTATCCTGCAAAATACTGGGCTTTTGGGTTGGGGGTGGGGGAAAACCTCAGGATTCCTAAAGAATAGCAATGGCAAAGTATGGAGAACAACCATGATTAAGTGAAAAAGAAATAGATCACATTGTTCCTATTTAATTTGACATTTATCAAATCCCCACTGCTCACTTTGCTGACCCTGTGTGTGGAAGACGTGAGCCTCTGGATTCCTCTTCTGAGAAAAGACACACACCACGCCCAGTGCCCTGGGCCAGCTAACGGGGCTGCCAGACTTTGGGCTGATATTTGACTCGTGAGACTGAGAGCGAAGGGGCTGCAGGGGAGCAGGAGGGAGGGGCCTAAGGATATAAGGTTCCCGGCCCTGAGCGACAGCCATGTGAGCCTAAAGCCAGCCCCTCAGCAATAGCCGCTCCTGGCAGTGTGTCTGAGTGTCAGCACCTGAGGCTGCTCCTCAAGCTCCTGTCTGAAGACACACACCAGAGCGTGAGAGGGTGTCCGTAAGACCTCAGACATGGGAGACCTTGGCTTTGGACTCTTAACTTGGAAAATTGCTTCCCAGTAGGTCTCTAAATAGACTTCCCCGGTGGCTCAGATGGTAAAGAATCTGCCTGCAATGCGGGAGACCCAGGTTTGATCCCTGAGTCAGGAAGATCCCCTGGAGAAGGGAATGGCAACCCACTCCAGTATTCTTGCCTGGAGAATCCCATGGCAGAGGGGCCTGGCGGGCTACAGTCCACAGGGTCACAGAGAGTCGGAAAGACTGAGCAACTATGACTTTTACTTTTCAGGTCTTTAAATATACAGTGACGCTGCCTGTAAATCATTATGTAAAAAACACTTTACACTTATAAATTTTTAAATGCCAGACTCCATTTTAAACAAAAATAGACTGGAGAGAGAGAGGTCATGGACAGAAAAATAGTATATATTGGTATTGCTTTCTTTCCTTTTTCTCTAAATGTGTATATAATTGCATACCAGGACAAACAAGTTTTAGCTATTTGAGTATAAACCGTTTCAGCTTTCTTTGACAGTGTGACTCAGCTTGGGTAAATGGAGTTGAGAATGATCCATAGAAAAATAAAACAGATTGGCTATTTATGGAGCAGCTACTAATGGAAATGGAAATGCTTTTAGCACATGCTCTTTCCAGGAATCTCCCAGACTGACTGAAATAAGGCAGGAATAAAAATGGAAAATCACTTCAGAAGGTCATTTGAATATTGGATGCTACCACTAATCATTTGCACTGAGTTTGTATAGCTCCTAATTCAAGAACTGGTGTTTTTTTTAAGCTACTTAAGTAGCGCTTCTTTTTTTTTTTTAAGAGTCTTTATTGACGTTGTTACAATATTGTTTCTGTTTTCTGTTTTTTGGTCCTGAGGCATGAGGGATCTAGCTCCCAGACCAGGAATCGAACCCACACCCACTGCCTTGGAAGGCAGTGTCTTAACCACTGGAGCCCCACGTTCTGGGCATCTAAGGGAGAAAACTTGGCCCATTTCTGTCCTGTTGGGGTGTGTCTCATTTCCAAAGCACAGGATGTCAGGAGACGGAAGACAGTGTTGGGTGTGAATGGCTTCTGGGCTACGGTGTCACACACTTGGAGAAAGAATGCTGAGCTCAAGAGAAGGACTGGCTGTGTGCGCCCTGCAGATTCAGGATGGAGAGCTGGTGAGGGTACATGAGGAACCAAGACACCTTTGGAGGAGGAAAGAGCAGGTTGGAAAGCACGGGCTGGAGTCAGGAAGAGCAGACAGAAACTGGGGGAAGGACCGCACACTCTCAGGTGCTCCTGCCTTCAAGGAGGGAGCGTAGCCCTCCTTCCTCGGAGTGTGGCCTGGACTCACTGACTTGGCCCCAGTGACAGCGTGGCTCTTCTGGGACTGGGTCACAGAAGGCTTGTGGCCTTTTCCTTTTTGCATATGGCCTTTTCCTTCTTGGATCGCTGTTCTCGGGGAAGCCTGCTGATACGTCATGAAGACACAAATCCCTGAGAAGAAGTCTGTGCGGCCAGCAAGCGAGGTCTCCAGAGAGCCTCCTCGCCCAGCCAAACCTTCAGATGACTGCCGAGACCAGACCCCCACAACCCGCCTCCCCAGTGTGAGGACCCTGGCTCCCGCCCTCTACCCCTCCCATCACCCACACACGCCGTCGGGCCCTCAGAAGATAAGGATCTTAAATCACGGGGCTTTTGGTGTGTTTCCCTCTCTTTAGCCCACAGCCCACCCCACGGGGGCAGACGGAGGAGCAGTGGGAGTAGACCGATGAGTGAACACCACCCGGGGGCTCTGCCTGGCACTACAGCACCGGAAAAGCCCGTGCCTGGAGCTGGAAGAGCTGTGGCGAGCAGGAGGGCCCCGTGTGAGGACAGTCCCCGTGGATGGTTAGGGCTGCTTGAATGTAGACCTGAATAGGAGCACTTCCTGCAGGCGGAGTCTGGGGGCCGCTGAGCGCCTGAACTCCCCACAGAAGGGCTGAACTCACTATGAGCACATCACACCCCGAGGCTGGGGAAACCCGTGTTACAAAGGCATAGGCTGCAGTTGTGTTGTGGCGCCTTTAACATGCTTTCCCCCTTCGCCTTATTGAGGCATACTTGACAAATAAAAATGATGCATATTTAAGATCTACAATATGATGTTTTGATATATGTATACACTGTGAAGTGATAACTACAAATTACCTAACATATCCACCTCTTCATGTAGTTACCATACGAGGGGAGTAAGAAAACTTAATATCTAGTGTCCTGCTGCTGCTGCTGCTGCTAAGTCGCTTCAGTTGTGTCTGGCTCTGTGCAAGCCCATAGACGGCAGCCCACCAGGCTCCTCTGTCCCTGGGATTCTCCAGGCAAGAACACTGCAGTGGGTTGCCGTTTCCTCCTCCATCTACTCTCCTAGAAAATTTTAAATGGTGTAAATATGGTATTATTCATATTAATCATAACGCTGTACATTCGGTCTTCAGAACTTAGTCATCCTGTGTAGCAGTAGCTTTGTTCCCTTTGAGCAGCTCAGTTCAGTCACTCAGTCGTGTCCGACTCTTTGCGACCCCATGAACCGCAGCACACCAGGCCTCCCTGTCCATCACCAGCTCCTGGAGTTTACCCAAACCCACGTCCATTGAGTCGGTGATGCCATCCAACCACCTCATCCTCTGTCCTCTCCTTCTCCTCCTGCCCTCAATCTTTCCCAGCATCAGGCTCTTTTCCAGTGAGTCAACTCTTCGCATCTGGTGGCCAAAGTATTGGAGCTTCAGCTTCAGCATCAGTCCTTCCAACGAATAGCTCAGTCCTTCCCTTTGACCAACATCTCCCCATTTCCCTCACCACTGCAGCCCCTGGTGACCACCATTCTACTTCTTCTTGCTGTGCACATGACTTTTCTAGATCCCATATGTAAGTGAGGTCCTGTAGTGTTTGTCTTTCTGTGCCTGGCTTATTTTATTTCATATAGTGTAATGTCCTCCAGGTTCTTGTATTGATGTGATTTGAATGTTTTTTCTTTTCCATAAAGGCTGTACCAATTTATATTCCCACCAACCGTCCACAGCGTTTCTCTTTTCTGGCCAATGCATCTCTTATTATTTTGATAACAGCATTCTGATAGGTGTGGTGTGGTATCTTGTTGCAGCTTGATTTCATTTCTCTGATGATTATGATGTTGAATGTCTTTTCCCTCATACTTGTTGAGCATTTGGGTGTCTTTGGAAGAATGTCTTTTCAGGTTCTTACTCTTTTTAGTTTTATTTTTAAAGCTTTTAAAAATTTTGGCTGCCCTGGCTCTTTGTTGTGGCGTGTGGGTTTTCCCTTGTTGCAGAGCAAGGCTTTCTTGTCGTGGTCCAAGGACTTCTCTAGTTGTGCCAGGCGGGCTCCAGAGTTGCACGGGTTGTGGCATGCAGGCTCTCCCCCAAGTTGCAGTGTGTGGGCTTCTGTCCCACGACATGTGGGATCTTAGTTCCCCAACCAGAGATTGAACCTATGTCCCCTGCATTGGAAAGCAGATTCTTAACCACTGGACCATTAGGGAAGTCCCTCTTGCCCTTTTAAAAATTAGGTCATTTGTAATCTTGCTTGAATTGTTTGAATTCCTTCTATCTTTTGGATATTAATCCCCTCTGAGATGTATGGTTGGCAGATATTTTCCACATTCTGTAGGTTGTTTCTTCACTGTTTCTTGTTTCCTTTGCTATACCGAAGCTGCTTAGTTTAATTAAATATCGTTCGGCTATCTTTGTTTCTGTTGCCTGTGCTTTTTCCGGCCATATCTTTAAAAAAGCGTTGCATATACCAATGTCAAGAAGCTTTCCCCTTACGTTTCTTCCAGTATTTTTCTGGTTTCAGATCCTATGTTTTAGACTTTAATACATGAATTGAGTTGTGTATATAGTGTGCAGTAAGGATCCAATTTTATTTTTCTGCATGTGGTTATCCAGTTTTCCCAAAAACATTTATTGATGAGACCGTCCTTTTCCCATTGTTGTTATTGGCACTTTTGTGGAAGATCAATTGACTGTAAAAATGTGGATTTATTTCTGCATTCTCTATTCTATTTTATTGGTGTATATGTCTGTTTTTACACCAGTATCTTACTATTTTGATTAATATAACTTTGTGATATATTTTGAAATCAAGAAATGAAATACCTCCAGCTTTGTTCTTTTTGCTCAAGATAGCTTTGGTTATTGGTGTCTTTTGTGGTTTCATATAAATTTTAGGATTGTTTTTCCTCCTCTTAAAACTGCCATTGGAATCTTGATAGGGATTGCAGTGAATCTTTAGATGGTCTTGGGTAGTATGGAAATTTTAATAATATTAATTCTTCCAATCAATGAACACAGAATCTGTTTCCATTTTTATGTCTTCTTCAGTTTCTTTCATCAATGTTTTATATTTTTAGTGTACAAATCTCTAATTTCCTTGGTTAAATTTATTCCTAAGCATTTTATTTTATTTCATGTTATTGAAAATTGAATTATTTTCTTAATTTCTTTTTTACATAGTTCATTGTTAGCATATAGAAAGGCAACTGATTTTTCTGTGTTGATATTACATCTTGCAACTTTACTGAATGTGTTTATTAACTCTAATAGCTTGTTTGTGGAATCTTTAAGGTGTTCTCTTTGCAATATCATATCATCTGCAGAGACAATTTTATTTCTTCTTTTCCAGTTTAGATGTCTTTTCTTCTTCTTGCCTAATTGCTCTGGCTAGGACTTCTAGTACTATATTGAATATAAATGATAAGAGGGGGAACTCTTGTCTTTTTCCTGATAGCAGAGTGAAATTTTTAGCTTTTCACCATTTAGTATGATGTTAGCTGTGGGCTTGTCATATATGATCTTTTTTTAAAACATGCTTTTCAAAAAAATGTTCTTTGTAAAATGTTTGGAATTGTCTGTGGAAAATTGGAAAAATCAAGTGAGATATAAGATTTTATTCAAAGGGGAAAACTCAACTAAGAGAATGCTTTGAATTGACCCTTATATAGCAAGAAAAATTAAAAAATCTGAATTTGGGGTGCTTTGGGGGGTATTTGCAGCCATGAAATTAAAAAATGCTTATTCCTTGGAAGAAAAGTTATGACCAACCTAGACAGCATATTGAAAAGCAGAGTCTAGTCAAAGCTATGGTTTTTCCAGTGGTCATGTATGGATGTGAGAGTTGGACTGTGAAGAAAGCTGAGCGCTAAAGAATTGATGCTTTTGAACTGTGGTGTTGGAGAAGACTCTTGAGAGTCCCTTGGACTGCAAGGAGATCCAACCAGTCCCTTCTGAAGGAGATCAGCCCTGGGATTTCTTTGGAAGGAATGATGCTAAAGCTGAAAGTCCAGTACTTTGGCCACCTCATGCGAAGAGTTGACTCATTGGAAAAGACTCTGATGCTGGGAGGGATTGGGGGCAGGAGGAGAAGGGACACAGAGGATGAGATGGCTGGATGGCATCACTAACTCAATGGACGTGAGTCTGGGTGAACTCCGGGAGTTGGTGATGGACAGGGAGGCCTGGCGTGCTGCGATTCATGGGGTTGCAAAGAGTCGGACACGACTGAGCGACTGATCTGAACTGAAGGAATATAAGACAACAGAGATACAAGAAATAGTAAGTACTAATAACCAGTTTATCGCAAGTTTTAGGTTCTTAAACAAGCTCTAACACATTGCTTTTTCACAGATCTCAGGCAATAGTTCAAACAGGAATTATAGCTTTTGCTGTCAGTTTCAGCTATAAACCAACTCTCATTTCAGGCTTTAGAAAGTCCAGCTCAATCTTTTATATGCTTGACACCTGATCTATTTTCTGTGTCCTGCACCACACGGTGGTCAGAGAAACATCTTTCATGCCTCTGCTCTGTAGCAGCCTTCTTTCTTCCTGGGTTAGGGCAGGGCTAAAAGAAGCCATTAGCAGTCCTTTCCTCCCACCCCACCAGGTCCGTAAGTAACGTGTTTTGTATATATAAGAGTCCAGACATTCCCACATATAGGGTGAGAGGGAAACCAGCATTCCTTGAGCACCCACTGTGTGCCAGGCCTTCACCACATGGGAATTCCTTTCATTATCATAAAACCCAAGAGCCCAGTTTGCAAATGAGGATGTAGAAGCTCAGACAGGCTTAGCAACTTGCCTAAGATCACACAGCCAGGAAACAGGAGTGAATCCAGTTCTGAACTGTAACCACTCCCAAATTTGTATTCTGAAGCTCTAACCCCGGTACTTCAAATTGTGACAGTATTTGAAGTTAGGGCCTTTAAAGAGGGGCTCTCATACAAATTTTTTTTTTGTATAGTTCTTCTCTGTATTCTTGCTACCTCTTCTTAATATCTTCTGCTTCTGTTAGGTCCATACCATTTCTGTCCTTTATTGTGCCCATCTTTGCATGAAATGTTCTCTTGGTATCTCTAATTTTCTTGAAGAGATCTCTAGTCTTTCCCATTCTATTGTTTTCCTCTCTTCCTTTGCATTGATCACTGAGGAAGGCTTTCTATCTCTCCTTGTTCGTCTTTGGAACTCTGCATTCAGATGGATATATCTTTCCTTTTCTCCTTTGCCTTTAGCTTCTCTTCTTTTCACAACATTTGTAAGGCCTCCTCAGACAGCTATTTTACTTTTTTGCATTTTTTTCTCTTGGGGATGGTCTTGATCCCTGCCTCCTGTACAATGTCACAAACTTCCATCCATAGTTCTTCAGGCACTCTGTCTATCAGATCTAATCCTTTGAATCTATTTGTCACTTCCACTGTATAATTGTAAAGGATTTGATTTAGGTCATACCTGAATGGTCTAGTGGTTTTCCCTACTTTCTTCAATTTAAGTCAGAATTTGGCAATTAGAAGTTCATAATCTGAGCCACAGCTTGCTCCCAGTCTTGTTTTTGCTCAGTGTATAGAGCTTCTCCATCTTTGGCTGCAAAGAATATAATCAGTCTGATTTCGGTGTTGACCATCTGGTGATGTCCACTTGTAGAGTCTTCTCTTGTGTTGTTGGAAGAGGGTGTTTGCTATGACCAGTGCATTTTCTTGGCAAAAGTCTATTAGCCTTTGTCCTGCTTCATTCTGTACTGCAAGGTCAAATTTGCCTGTTACTCCAGGTATCTCTTGACTTCCTACTTTTGCATTCCAGTCCCCCATAATGAAAGGACATCTTTTTGGGGTGTTAGTTCTAGAAGGTCTTGTAGGTCTTCATAGAATTGTTCAACTTCAGCTTCTTTGGCATTACTAGTTGGGCCATAGACACGGATTACTGTGAAACTGAATGGTTTGCCTTGGAAACGAACAAAGATCATTCTGTCATTTTTGAGATTGCACCCAAGTACTGCATTTTGGATTCTCGTTCACTAAGAGGGCTAATCCATTTCTTCTAAGGGATTCTTGCCCACAGTAGTAGATATAATGGTCATCTGAGTTAAATTCACCCATTCTAGTCCATTTTCAGAGAAGGCAATGGCACCCCACTCCAGTGTTCTTGCCTGGAAAATCCCATGGACGGAGGAGCCTGGTGGGCTGCTGTCTATGGGGTTGCACAGAGTCGGACATGACTGACGCGAATTAGCAGCAGCAGTAGCAGCCCTCTGATGGAGAAGGATAAGAGGCTTATGGAAGCTTCCATAAGCTTCACCGGATGGTCAATACCAAAATCGAATTAATTATATTCTTTGCAGCCAAAGATGGAGAAGCTCTATACAGTCAGCAAAAACAAGACTGAGAGGCTGACTGAGGGGGAAACAAAAAAGAGCTTCATGACCCAGATAATCACGATGGTATGATCACTCATCTAAAGCCAGACATCCTGGAATGTGAAGTCAAGTGGGCCTTAGGAAGCATCACTACAAACAAAACTAGAGGAGGTGATGGAATTCCAGTTGAGCTATTTCAAATCCTAAAAAATGATGCTGTGAAAGTGCTGCACTCAATATGCCAGCAAATTTGGAAAACTCAGCAGTGGCCACAGAACCGGAAGAGGTCAGTTTTCATTCCAATCCCAAAGAAAGGTAATGACAAAGAATGCTCAAACTACCGCACAATTGCGCTTACTCACACACTAGTAAAGTAATGCTCAAAATTCTAAAAGCCAGGCTTCAACAGTACGTGAACCATGAACTTCCAGATGCTCAAGCTGGATTTAGAAAAGGCAGAGGAACCAGAGATGAAATTACCAACATGCATGGCATCATCAAAAAAGCAAGAAAGTTCCAGAAAAACATCTACTTCTGCTTTACTGACTATGCCATAGCCTTTGACTGTGTATATCACAGCAAACTGGAAAATTCTTCAAGAGATGGAAATACCAGACCACCTGACCGACTTCCTGAGAAATCTGTATGCAGATCAGGAAGCAACGGTTAGAACTGGACATGGAACAACAGACTGGTTCCAAATAAGAAAAGGAGTACGTCGAGGCTGTATATTGTCACCCTGCTTATTTAACTTATATGCAGAGTACATCATGAGAAATGCTAGGCTGGATGAAGCACAAGGTGGAATCAAGATTTATGGGAGAAATATCAATAACCTCAGATATGCAGATGACACCACCGTTATGGCAGAAAGTGAAGAGGAACTAAAAAGCCTCTTGATGAAAGTGAAAGAGGAGAATGAAAAAGTTGCCTTAAAACTCCACATTCAGAAAACTAAGATCATGTCATCTGGTCCCATCACTTCATACCAAATAGATGAGGAAACGGTGGAAATAGTGACAGACTTTATTTTGGGGGGCTCCAAAATCACTACAGATGGTGACCGCAGCCATGAAATTAAAGAACACTTGATCCTTGGAAGAAAAGTTATGATCAACCTAGACAGCCTATTCAAAAGTAGAGACATTACTTTGTCAACAGAGGTCCATCTAGTCAAAGCTATGGTTTTTCCAGTGGTCATGTATGGATGTGAGAGTTGGACTATAAAGAAAGCTGAGCGCTGAAGAATTGATGCTTTTGAACTGTGGTGTTGGATATGAGTCTTGAGAGTCCCTTGGGCTTCAAGGAGATCAAACTACTCAATCCTAAAGGAAATCAGTCATGATTATTCATTGGAAGGACTGATGTTGAATCTGAAACTCCAATAATTTGGCCACCTGATGCAAACAGCTGACTCATTGGGAAAGATTGAGGGCAGGAGGAGAAGGGGTCAACAGAGGATGAGATGGTTGGATGGCATCACCGACTCAATGGACATGGGTTTGAGTAAGCTCCGACAGTTGGTGATGGACAGGGAGGCCTGGCGTGCTGCAGTCCATGGGGTCGCGAAGAGTCGGACATGACTGAGCGACTGATCTGAAGACTGACTGAATGCAATCTGACTGGTCTCCTTATAAGAAGAGGAAATTTGAACACAGACCTCAGGGATGCCCAGGCACAGAGGAAACGCCATCTTAGGACACAGCTAGAATGCAGCAATCTGCAAGCCAAGGAGAAAGGCCTCAGAGGAAACCAAACCTGCAGACACCTTGATTTTGGACTTCCTGCCTCCAGAACTGTGAGGAAATACATTTGTTGTTTAAGCTACCTAATCTGTGGTCTCTTGGTTATGGCAGCCCTAGCAAATGAATATATGCTAATGTACTTTCCAGACACTTTGTAGAGAATCACAGACTGTAATTGAGGATACATGAACATCTTCTCCTCTGAAGACTATTTTTCAGGAGTTGTTGACGTGGCATTAAGGCACAGAGGCCAGAGTGGGGCAGAACTGGTTGTTTTGTTCCAGGCCAGGTGCATGCCTGATGTGGGAGGTGTCCGGACATGGTGGAGAGAGCCTGGGGCAGGTAGGGGAAAAGGCACGCACCAACCCTGCACTTTACACAGGGAACCTGGAACCTCACATTTATAGGCCAGACTGTGTGAAAGGTGCCTTACATGTGTCATTTCATTTACAGCCAAGGCCTCTGAGGCCTCTGCAGCTGCAAACATATGTTTCTCTTGACAAGAGGCAAGTCTGCTCTGAGACGTTGCAAGGGGAATCTTGACCCAGGTTGAATTACTCTTAGGGATTTGGGTATATTGCAGTGTAGTTTATCTGTCTCACATAAACCATGGAAATCCATTCATTAATTCATGTAATACTTACGAAGGTCTAGTATCATATTTGACACTTGGGAGGATAAAGAGATGAGCCAGTCAAGAGCCTTGTACTCCAGGAATTAATCATCTACTCAGAGAAGTAAGACATGTACCTATACTGCAAGATCGCAAGCACAGACTAGAGCTCCATTTACATTGGCGCACATACATATACACAAGCATTTTCTTTTGAATAGTTTAAACGACCTCCTACCACGTGGCACGGCCTTGTCTAAGGCATTTAGAAGTAGTGTATTGAATCCATAGTGTGGAAGAGGAGACCCCTCTCCCCACACTTACACCCTGGGCTGCCCTGTCTAAGGCCATATGCCGATGCTCTCTCAAAATAAATGAATGATCAGTCTCATGGGTCAGAACCCAGGACCTTCACAGGGCCATGTAGCTCATGGATGGGCTTACTCTGCCTCAAAGGTCAGCTCTGTGGCCTCCTGAGAATCACAGGGGCGGCTCACCCAGGTCTGGCTTCCAACCCTGTTCTCTGGAGGGGAGGTAAGCAGAAGCCAGAAGAAGGCCTGATGATCTCAATTCCTTGAGGAGGAAGCAGCGACCTTCTGTGGCTTCCAGGTCTGCCCCATATTCCCCAGGTCAGCCTTCACCAGAATCTGTCTTGCCTTTTTTTTTTTACAATTAATAAAGTGCTCCTGGTTCCCGCTTGGGTGCTGAGAACCCCCGGTCAGGTGTACAGGGTGGGGAGAGGTGAGTCCAGAGGTCAGCTGCACCTAGTGCGGGGAGCCTTCATGGAGGAGGGACACTGAAATGTGGAGACCCGGGAGGACTTGGACATGAAGGGAGGGAGGCTCTGCCTGGAGGAGAGAGCTGGGGTTCTGGGATCGGCGGAGACAGGAGGGAAAGTCAAGGCCACCGTCCCTGCTGGCGGCTCGTGGCGGGAGTGCCCTGTGCGCGTGTGGGATCTTCCCCCGGGCCCGTCCTTCGCACTAAGAGACCTTCTGTGTCCCAGGCCCCCGGGCCCTGCCTTCCTCCAGCACCTTGGCCCATTCTCTCTCCTCTGAGGCCCCTGTGGCCATGAGGCCCTGCCGCTGGCCCCCAGTGGGCCATGTCCATGCCCACCCCGTGCCGGGGAGGGCCCGCTCCCCATTCCCTGCGGTGTCTGCACTGGGGCTGGAGGTGTGTGGAGAAACCAGGCTCCAGGATATTTGCATTCTGGTTCTGTGGCCCTGGCGTGGTCGCCTCAGCTGCCTTCCCTGGCCTTTGTTCCTGCATCTGTAACACAGAGAGTGACCGTTTCCTCCCGCGGGTGAGACTGTCGAGAAATCACATGTGAGCCAGCGCAGGAGGTGTTGGATGACTGGGTTTTTATCCTCTGAAGCCAGAAAGACCTCAGAGTCTCCCCAGAATCCCTCCCTGGGAACAACAGTCAAAAGTCACCTCATACCTTCCTTGTTGGCTCTGGCCCACCTCCTGCCAAATTCCAGGAGCCTGCGTGGCAGAGGCCTCTGACCCTGGATCCACAGTCCTAAGCCCCTCCAGGCCTTGCCCAGAACTTCCGCAGAGTCTGAGGAAAGACATTCCAGTCCCGCCCAGTCTCCACTTTGTCCGACAGCCACCCAGCCCGTGAGACATCTGCCCTTCACCAGTGCTTTCTGTTGCACAGTGGCTCAGTCGTGTCCGACTCTGCGAGACCCCATAGACGGCAGCCCACCAGGCTCCCCTGTCTCTGGGATTCTCCAGGCAAGAACACTGGAGTGGGGTGCCGTGTCCTTCTCCAATGCATGCATGCACGCTAAGTCGCTTCAGTCATGTCTGACTCTGCGACTGCATGGTCAACAGCCCACCAGGCTCCTCTGTCCACGGGGTTCTCTAGGCAAGAAGACTGGAGTGGGCTGCCATTTCTTCTCCTTTCTGTTGTGCAGTGGCTCGGTCGTGTCTGAATCTTTGTGACCCCGTGGACGGCAGCACGCCAGGTCTATTGACTTTATAAAGACAGGGAGGAAGAGGCCCCTGAGCAGGGCTGTTGCGCTTTAGCTGGTGGTGTCTGCACACGCGGTACCCTGCTCTTCAAAGGTGGCAGCTGTGCCTTTTGGTCTCTGCTACCCTTTGGGGTCCAGAATCCACCCCAAGTGCCAGGCACCCAGCTGGCTTAGTCCCATGTCGTTCCTTTGTGTTTTGTTGCTTGAGGAGAGGTGTGTCCAGGTGTGAGCACCGCAGCAAAGGGTCCCGGGGCCCAGGCCTGTCTCAGGGCCAGTGTTTCAGGAGAAAGACAGAGAGGTCCAGAGGGGCGAGGGGCGGGCTGGGCGGAGCGGCCAGGGCGCGTGGTGGGGAGGCGGCGGCGGCCGGGCGTCCATTGGCGCAGCCCCGCTCCAGCTTAGAGACACGCCCAGCCTGGCGGTGATTCACGTCCTCTCATCTCCACCTTCCCGACCTTCCTCAGGGTTCCCCTGCACACCCACATCCATTTCCGAGTCTGTTTCTTACCGTTTCTAAGCCAGGGTGCTCCCATTACCACGCGAGTCAGAGCTTGCCTCTCTCTCCTGTCTTCAAACCCTCCACTGGCTTCCATCTTAAAGCCAGACTCTGATGACCTGACCCCGTGCCTTCGCCCAGGCTTTCTCCCTCACCCACCCCTGCTTACTCTACTCCAGCCGCAGGGGCCTCCTTTCTGCTCCTGAAACAAACACCATGTCCCCTCAGGTCTCTTTGCCAAGCTGTCACCTCCTCGGCGAGGCCCACCCTGATTAGTTCTCTCTCTCCAATCTGTATTAGTCCGAATGTCTGGTTCATGCCTGGACTGTGCTTCTTGTCTGCCCTGACAACTTCACTAGAAAGCGACTTCCCAAGGGTGAACAATTTTATAGATTCAGTTCGCACTAAACCCCCAACTCTTAGATTTTTGCATGGGACACAGCAGGAACTAGCTGAATGAATGAATCTCTTTCTTGCCTTCCTTTTTTCTTTTTTTTTTTTCCATTTCCATCTTCTGCAATTTAACCTTGTCCATCTATTTCCTAAGGACACATGTGTGTTTGCAAAACTCTGTATATAAGGAAACCAGTTATCGCATAATCCACGGTAACCACAGGAGCATTTTTTCTTTGCTCTCTCTAGTCCTTAAAAAAGAAAAATCACCTGTTCTCTTAACCCAGCTTCCGTAGGTATATATTTGGGCCTTGTGGATATAGTCCTTTTGCTGTGACTGTTTTTAAAGCAGTTTAATATTTTAAGGACGGAGAAGGCAATGGCACCCCACTCCAGTACTCTTGCCTGGAAAATCCCATGGATGGAGGAGCCTGGGAGGCTGCAGTCTATGGCGTCACGAAGAGTCGGACACGACTGAGCGACTTCACTTTCACTTTTCACTTTCATGCATTGGAGAAGGAAATAGCAACCCACTCCAGTGTTCTTGCCTGGAGAATCCCAGGGACGGTGGAGCCTGGTGGGCTGCCGTCTATGGGGTCGCAGAGTCAGACACGACTGAAGTGACTTAGCATTAGCAGTATTTTAAGGAGAGGATTAAATATTGCCCATCCTGAGTTTGTATAGTCTGTTCACAGACAGCCGGCAGGATGGGGAACCTCCTGGTTGCAGGGACCACAGGGCCTTGTTGAACAGAGCACGGGGCTGCTGTGCCCACGTGTCTTCTCCCCTGAGGTTGATAGTGAAGTTGCTCAGTCATGTCTGACTTTTTGCAACCCCATGGACTGTAGCCCACCAGGCTCCTCCAACCATGGGATTTCCCAGGCAAGAATACTGGAGTGGGTTGCCATTTCCTTCTCCAGGGGGACTCCCCGGCCCAGGGACTGAGCCCAGGTCTCCCGCATTGCAGGCAGATGCTTTTCCCTCTGAGCCACCAGAAGCCTGGTTCTAGGACGTCCCTCAGCAGCTGCTCCTACTGCTCGAATTGGCTTAGATCCCCTTCCCATGGCTGGGTAGACGTGAGGTAATGACACAGAGCTGGGGCCCTGCCCCCGCCCTCCCTGCAGAGTCCTGGGCGGCCCTGGCCCAGCAGTGCGTTAGGAGTCATCCTGCTCCAGGGTGGCCAGCGACCTCTGCCTCCAGCTGCATGGAGACTAGATCCAAGCTTCCAGACGGAGGCCTTGGCTTTACCCTGGCCCAGCTCTATCTGTGAGGCAGCATCCTCCTCACCCCATGCAGTCTCCTGGCATCCAAGGTGGGATTGTGGGGGTGATGGGGCGGGGCGGCGGGGAGAGGTAGGCAGAGGCGATAGGGTGGGGGGGGATGTTCTCCCAATAAATACAGAATGAACACGTTCTCCCAACGAATATGGAATGAACATGCGGCAAGTACAAACAGTAAATGGGGAACATAGTTCGGCCTGGCTAGAAAAGAAGAAAGTGAAAGTCAGCTGTGTTCTAGGGTTCACCCTCTGAGAAACCTGGGGTCCTCACACCACCCCACCTGTGAGAGTGGGGTTGAGTATGCTGAGATGCTTTGGTGGCTTAGCAATGGTTTTGTGCTCTTTATTTCTACGATTCTTGAAATAACTAAGGTCAGGAAGCTGGCTCTCCCCAGGAGTCAGGATGTTTTCCTGGCCTGCGGCCATCAGTTCAGAACCATCCATCCTCGCTTGTCAGAGATCACCGGGGGCCTCCTCCGGCATCTCCACCCCCTCCTGAACTTCTTGTCTTGAAGCTGTGACTTTCCTGTTTCCCCACCAATGACGAGGCATCCCCTCTTCACAGCTGAACGGCTCTTGGACCCATAGCACGTCTGAGTCTGGCGTCAGGTAGAGACGAGGCTGGCTGATACTCCCTTGGGGAGCAGGCTGGCTTGAGGCCCCGGAGCACAGACTGGCTTCTGGCTCTCGAGGTGGCACGAGGGGCCAGGTCCAGGCTCATCAGAGATGGCTCTGGCTGCCGGAACATGGCCTGAACCTCTGCTGCTGTCCCTGGAGCCTCGCATAAGCCTCAGTTTTCTCATCTGTAATACGGGAATTATTATAAATCTAGTCCTGCTGCCTCCCTGGTGCACTGCAAATGGAAAAAAATAAACTGTTAAAAAACATATTAGAAAGTAAAGCCCTGCATAGTAATTATTCACTTAGCACACCAATGACATGTTTATTGTATAACACGTGAGAAAAGAAGGGGACTGGGGCTTCCCAAGTGGTTCCGTGGCTAAGACGCCAGTCTCCCAGTGCAGTGGGTCTGGGCTCAGTCCCTGGTTAGGGAATAAGATCCCTCATGCAGCAACTAAGACCTGATGCAGCAAAATAAATCAATACTTTCAAAAAAAGAACAAGAGTTCGGGGGAGAGATGGATTTCTGTGCATGTATGGCTAAGTCACTTCACTGCTCATCTCAAACAACCACCACAGTATTCATCAGCTATACTCCAAAACTTCCCTGGTGGCTCAGATGGTAAAGTGTCTGTCTACCATGCGGGAGACCCTGGGTTCGATCCCCGGATCAGGAAGATCCACTGGAGAAGGAAACGGCAATCCCCTCCAGTACTATTGCCTGGAAAATCCCATGGACAGAGGAGCCTGGTAGGCTACAGTCCATGGGGTTGCAAAGAGTCGGACACGACTGAGCGACTTCACTTTCATGCTCCAAAACAAAATTAAAAGTTTAATGTTTGGGGGGAAAAAAAAGAAAAGGGAGGAGGATTAAATAATAGGAATTAAATTAAAAGAGATTTTGTGCCAAATGCTTTTTTAGGAGAACTTCCCAGGGGCTTCGGTATGCTACCAAGAGGGACCTACAAGAGGCCACATGTCTCGAGTTACTAAATCCCTCTGCTTTTTAAAAAGTGGAGTTAGAATGGGTGCACCTCCAGCACAGTGTTGGAAAAGCTGCATCGAGTGAGATTATTGTCGCTGTTGTGACAGCACTCCAGGTGACCCAGGGCAAGTCTCCTCCCCGACAGTGAGGACAGCCCCTTCCTGCCCTGCAGGAGGACCAGCAGGCTGGGGCCTGGGCCCCTCGGGAGCTTTCCAGCCCAGCACTCCACTGCCCCGACAGCTCCAGCAGAGCCACCAGGACGGCCTCTCTCCGGCCTCCCAGCTGCCCCATCTGGTGTGCCTCCTCTGACGCAGCTGCCGGCAGCCGTGGGGAGGCAGCCAGGGCTCAGTGTCCCTGAATCAGCCTCCATTCTGGGCCAGAAAGACCAGGCTCACAGCTCTCTTCTCTCCCAGGACCAAACAATAACGGTCTGTCTGCCCCGCTCCACAGCAGGGACTTGTCGGACCTCGGACCTGCAGGAAAGACACCTCTTCCCTTTCTTCCTTCTGCTGTACTCCTAAGGCTGCTGAGAATTTGATTTCAGAAAAAATTAGAAGTTCTCTTATTTTTAAATTACAGATGAAAGAATGCTCACTGTAAAAATATCCACTATTACAAATATCATTTGTATAAGGTTTAAAAGGTCTAACAGGTATAAGAAGATTAAGGTGTTATTTATATATGATTGTGCTGTTGGAGAAGACTCTTGAGAGTCCCTTGGACTGCAAGGTGATCCAACCAGTCCATTCTAAAGGAGATCAGCCCTGAATATTCATTGGAGGGACTGATGTTGAAGCTGAAACTCCAATACGTTGGCCACCTGATGTGAAGAACTGACTCATTTGAAAAGACCCTGATGCTGGGAAAGATTGAGGGCGGGAGAAGAAGGGGACAACAGAGGATGAGATGGCTGGATGGCATCACCGACTCGATGGACATGATCTGGGTGAACTCCGGGAGTTGGTGATGGACAGGGAGGCCTGGCGTGCTGCAATTCATGGGGTTGCAAAGAGTCGGACACAACTGAGCGACTGAAGTGAACCGAATGCCGCATTTTCATGTACTTGTGTGCCATTCATGTATCTTCTTTGGTGAAGTATCCATTCATACTCACAGCTTTTGCCCAGTTTTTTTGGTTGGGTTGTTTTATTATTATTGAGTTGTAAAAGTTACTCGTGTATTTTGAATATAAGTCCCTTGTATGTGTCTTGCAAGTATTTTTGTCTAGCTTTTTGGCTTATCTTTTCAATTTAACGTTGTCTTTCGAAGAGCAGAAGTTTTACTGTTTTGATGAGTCCAGTGAAGATTTTTTTTTCCTTTCATTGTTGGTGCTTTTTCTGTCCTTAAGAAATATTTTTTTTTTCATAGAAGCATGGATGGTTAATAGAGGTGAGGAGGTGAATGGAAAAATGTTGATCAAAAGGTACAAAGTTTTAGTTAAGTAGGATAAATAAATTCTAGAGGTCTAATGGTCAGCATAGTGACTATAGTTAATAATACTGTTTTGTGTACTTCAAATTTTCTAAGAGAGTACTCCTTTTTTTGGCCACACTGCATGACTTCAGGATCCTAGTTCGCCAGCCAAAGATCGATGAACCTGTGCCTCTGCAGTGCAGGGTGGGATCTCATCACTGGACCACCAGGCAAGTCCCTAAGAGACTGCTTCTTAGGTGTTCTCATTAGGAAAAAAAGAGCAAACAAACATGTGAGGTAATGAATATGTTAATCAGCTTGACTAATTATTTCACAATGTATGTGTACATCCAAAAAATCATGTTGTTAAACCTTAAATATACAGAATTTTATTAAATATTTTTTAATTTAAAAAGAGAAGTTTTTGCCTAACCCAGGTCACTTAGATTTTCTTTTATTTTCTTCTAAAAGTGTAATGATTTTATCTCTTACCTTTAGGTCTATAGTTTACTTTGAGCTAATTTTTTTGTAGGGGGCAATGTAAGGGTTGGGCTTCCCAGGTAGCTGAGTGGGTAAAGAATCCGCCTGCAATGCAGGAGACCCGGGTTCAATCCCTGGGTCAGGAAGATCCCCTGGAGGAGGGCATGGCAACCCACTCCAGTATTCTTGTCTGGAGAATCCTATGGACAGAGGAGCCTTGGCAGACCACAGTCCATGGGGTCACAAAGAATTGGACACGACTGAAGCAACTCAGCATGCACACACATAATGAAAGGGTTAGGGTTGATTTTTGTTTGTTTTGCATATCAAATACCAATTTTCCAGCATCATTTGCTGCAGAGACAATGCCAAAGAATGTTCCAACTACCACACAATTGCCCTCATTTTACATGCTAGCAAGGTAATGATCAAAATCCTTCAAACTAGGCTTCAGCAGTTTGTTAACTAAGAACTTCCAAATGTACAATCTGGATTTAGAAAAAGAAGAAGAACCAGAGATCCAATTGGCAACATTCATTGGATCATAGAGAAAGCAAGAGAATTTCAGAAAAACATCTACTTGTGCTTCTTTGACAGCCTTTGACTGTGTGGATCACAACAAATTGTGATAAATCTTCAAGAGATGGGAATACCAGACCATCTTACCTGTCTCTTGAGAAACCTGTATGCAGGGCAAGAAGCAGCAGTTACAACTGGACATGAAGCAACAGACTAGTACAAAATTGGGAAAGGGGTTTGTCAAGGCTGTATATTGTCACTCTAATCATTTAACTTACATGCAATGTGCATCGTGCAAAATTCGGGACTGGATGACTCACAAACTGGAATCAAGATTGCCAGGAGAAGTATCAACTACCTCAGAAATGCAGATGATACCACTCTAATGGCAGAAAGTGAAAAGGAACGTAAAAAAGCCTCTTGATGAGGGTGAAAGAGGAGAGTGAAAAAAACTAGCTTAAAACTCAGCATTCAAAAAACAAAGATCATGGCATATGGTCCTATCACTTCATGGCAAATAGAAGGGGGAAAAGTGGAAGCAGTGATAGAGTTTCTTTTCTTGAGCTCCAAAACCACTGTGGAGGGTGACTGCAGTCATGAAATTAAAAGATGCTCGCTCCTTGGAAGAAAAGCTATGACCAACCTGCTGCTGCTGCTGCTGCTAAGTCACTTCAGTCGTGTCCGACTCTGTGCGACCCCATAGACGGCAGCCCACCAGGCTCCCCCGTCCCTGGGCTTCTCCAGGCAAGAACACTGGAGTGGGTTGCCATTTCCTTCTCCAATGCATGAAAGTGAAAAGTGAAAGTGAAGTCACTCATTCGTGTCCGACTCTTAGCGACCGCATGGACTGCAACCCACCAGGCTCCTCCGTCCATGGGATTTTCCAGGCAAGAGTACTGGAATGGGGTGCCATTGCCTTCTCCGATGACCAACCTAGATACATATTAAAAAGCAGAGACATCACATTTCTGACAAAGGTCCGTCTAGTCAAAGCTATGGCTTTTCCAGTAGTCAGGTATGGATGTGAGAGTTGGACCATAAAGGCTGAGTGCCAAATAAGTGATGCTTTCAAATTGTGATGCTGGAGAAGACACTGAGAGTCCCTTGGACAACAGGGAGATCCAGCCAGTCCATCCTAAAGGAGATCAGCCCTGAATACTCATTGGAAGGACTGATGCTGAAGCTGAAGCTCCAGTACTTGGGCCACCTGATGTGAAGAGCTGACTCATTGGAAAAGACCCTGATGCTGGGAAAGATTGAGGGCAAGAGGAGAAGGGGGCGACAGAGGATAAGATGGTGGGATAGGATCACTGACTTAATGGACATGAGTTTGAGCAGATTCCAGGACATGGTGAAGGACAGGGAGCCTGGCACACTACACTCCTTGGGGTCACCAAGGGTCGGCAGAGTGACTAAACAATAGCAAACCTTATTCTCTGTGATGTCTGTATAATGTTTAACTGAACGGAGGCAAAGTCTGTTTCGCATCTGAGGCTGTGATGAATATCTTTGCCTCTGAACCACTGGGCAGTGGCGTGAGTATTTCTGTGGAATCTCTGAGTGAAAGGGCATGTGTCTGTTCAGCGCTGAGTGATGGGCACTCTCACATTGCTCCTCAGTGTGCACCCCTACCTCCAGGGTCTGGGAAGGAAGGCTCTAACTTTGATTGGCTTTATTGGTGTCAGCCTTTCACAAACCTCAGATCATTTCCTTCTAGAGAAATGTAATAGCCTGTGTTATTAGATTCTGAAAGATTCAGAGCCCTTCCAGAAGAGTTTCAAGAGAGATGATAATTTCTTCCTCGGTCAGTTAGAGTAACCTCATATGAACAGGCTCATAAAATACCTGGTTCAGAGGAAGTGGAAATTTACAAAACATGGTTTAATAAATATTGGGGGCCTATTGGCACCCCACTCCAGTACTCTTGCCTGGAAAATCCCATGGACGGAGGAGCCTGGTAGGCTGCAGTCCATGCGGTCGCTAAGAGTCGGACACGAATGAGTGACTTCACTTTCACTTTTCACTTTCATGCATTGGAGAAGGAAATGGCAACCCACTCCAGTGTTCTTGCCTGGAGAATCCCAGGGACGGGGGAGCCTGGTGGGCTGCCGTCTATGGGGTCACACGGAGTCGGGCAGGACTGAAGTGACTTAGCAGCAGCAGCAGCAGGGGGCCTATACATGCCTCTGTGCTGGGGCCTGCCCAGAGGGTGGAGGTCTCAGTTGCATATTTAGATGAGCAGTGACTTCCCCTGCATGGCCTGAGTGCACGCTCAGCCTCCTGCGTGCAGGCAGCGGTCCACACGCCCCACACTGGCCCCAGGTCTCCCTGGACCAGGCCCCGGCCCACAGCTGCATGTGTGCAGGCAAGGGCTGCTGGGAAGCTCCAGCTGCTCAGCATGGCTGGAGCATAAGGTTACATTACCATTTCCTACTTCCTTTTCATCTTACAGTGGTGTGATTGGACCACATTAACTGACACGGGAACTGTTCTGGGAGCTGAGGGGGTTGCACAGAGCTCTTAAACAGTCCCCTATCTTTAGGGACAATTGTGTGTGTGTGTGTGTGTGTGTGTGCGTGTGCACGCGCGCATGCGCGCACTCGCTCAGTCACTCAGTCATGTCCAACTCTCTGAGATCCCACAGACGGTAGCCCTCCAGGGATCACTGTCTGTGGGATTTTCCAGGCAAGAAAACGGGGCAGGTTGCCGTTTCCTACCTCAGGGGACCTTCCCAACCTAGGGATCAAACCCCCATCTCCTGTGTCTCCTGCATTGGCTGGCAGATTCTTCACCACTACGCCACCAGGGAAGCCCTCGGGGACATTCACACAGATTAAACAGCAACGCATGGTGGAGGAGAAGCAGTTCGGACACTATACCAGCCGTTGTCACAGGCAGGACGTAGCAACAGAATCTGTGGCAACTACATGGGCAGTATTGAGATCTGGGTGCTGAGAGGAGCACCCTCTGGCTTCTCAGAGGAGGAATCAGCACTGGATGGTGAAAGTCCAGGTTCTGGCACCAAGTGACTGAAAAATTACCTTCCCCTCACGTAGCCCACACCTTCTGCAAGGCACCCAAAGCCCGCTGCTGGGGCTGGAGGCTTAAAGAGTTATGCAAACGAGCATGAGAATTTCCTGGCTGGACTTAGCCAAAAATCATGATCCTTCTGTTAAACATTTTGGGAACAGCGACATGGGGTACCCCTTTCTCTAAGCTGTCCTGTTGTTAATTTTGCATGTAACTTGAGTATATTCTTCATACTTTTCTCCTAAATCGTCTATTAGTTAGCTATTGCTGCTGTAACAAATCATCTGAAAACCTAGTGGTTTCGGGACACTGAAGGCAAATCAACAGGCCGCTTGTTTGCTCCTGACTCTGTCGTCTGGGCTGGGTCCACCTGTGTAGTTCTTTAGCTGGTTTCACCTGGGCCCTTCGGTGACTGCCATCATCTGGGGACCTGAATGAGCCCAGATGATCCAAACTGACCTCGCTCTCCTGTCGAGGGCCTTGAATGAGATGGCCAGATGGCCAGTCCCAGCAGCTTCCCTCTCCTTGTGGCCTAGTCAGTAGTCCAGACTTTTGAATGTGGCGGCTGTTTTCCAAGAGGCAAAAGCCAAAGCTGCCAGGCCTGTTAAGGCCAGGCCCAGAAATGGCCGTGTCACTTCAGCCACGTTCTGAGGGTCAGAGCTCGCCGCAAGGCCGGCCCAGAGTCGACAGGAGGGGAAACAGGCCCCCACCTCCTGTGGGGGAGAGGGGCGTGCCCCGCAGGGATGCGGGAGGCTGCGGGTGGCCAGCTCAGCCGCCTGTCCGCCGCGGCTCCTCAGGCTTCATTTCTGTTCTCTCTATACATAACCTTCAATCCGTGTATGACTCAGCCCATGCCACCTCATGTAACCTTTCCAACAGGCCGTTAAGGAGAAAACTGAGGCTCAGAGACATCAGGAAATTTGACCCCAGACACAGCAGAGCTCCAGCCCCCTGGACCCGGAGCTGTGGGCATCACCTCTCCCCGTCCTGCTCTTCCGGAGCTCAGCTCCAGCACCCCAGAGTCAGGAGGTTTTTATTTTTATTTTTTTCTTTTTCTATTGGAGTAAAGTCACTTTACAACGTGGTGCTAGTTTCCGCTGTGCATCAGTGTGAATCAGCTCTGTGCAAAGTTCATCCCGTCCCCCTTGAGCCTCCCACCCCGCATCCCCTCTAGGTCGTCACAGCACCAGGCTGAGCTCCCTGTATTGCACAGCTGCTTCCCACTAGCCGCCAGTCTCACACTCGGCAGCGTGTACATGTCAGTGCTACTCTCTGCATTTGTCCTGCCCCCTCCTTCCCCTTCTGTGTCCATGCGTGTGCTCCCTACGTCAGCACCTCTATTCTTGCCCCAAACATAGGTTCATCCGTACCCTTTTCTAGATTCCACATATATGCATTCATATACGGTACTTGCTTTTCTCTTTCTGACTTGCTTCACTCTGTATGACAGACTCTAGGTCCCTCCGCACCTCTACAAACGACCCAGTTTTGTTCCTCTTTATGACTAGTATCCCACTGCATATCTGTACCATGACTTCTTTATACATGCATCTGTCAACGGACACTTAGTTTGCTTCCATGTCCTGGCTATTGTAAATAGTGCTGCAAAGAACATTGGGATACACGTGTCTTTTTGTACTATGGTTTTCTCAGGGTATGAATTCGTTCCCATGAGGGACTGGGAGTATGTTATGTAGATTAAAGCAAAATAAGCATCTCTGTGGATTATTACTTTAATTATTTACATAGAGAGACATAAAGATTTCTTTAACAGTCTCTAAAGCTCATAAGAGGATTCACTGAAGGATGTGACATTTTATTTGAAGAATTTTGCTTAGCCAAAAGTCAAGTCTGTGATGTTTCCCTAATGCACTATGATCAATAATCATTTGCTTTAGAATCCACTGACTTCATTTTTCACTCATTGCTTTGCATAGATAAAGGGTTACAAATTCTTTTTTTTAAAAAAAGGTTAGAAATAGTAGAGGGAAAATAAGCACTTTTTAATGGAGAAAGAAAGCTGTTTTGGAAAATATAAATTCACCACTACCACCATCACACCCTCCCCCACTTTTTATTGGATAATTAAAGAAAAAAATCCAGGGTCAACATAACATTTGTCCCCCAGTGGGTCAAAGTGTCACAGGCTGACAGCAGAAGGCTTTGTCTCCATGGAATTCAGTTTGAATCCTGAGAGTCTGAGTTGACTCTGGGATCTGCAGAGCACCTTGCTTGGGAGGGGGCAGGTGCTGGTGGATGATCAATCAAGAAGTCTGTCTGCCCTTGAGGACCACTTCTAGGGGACATTTGAGATTTCACTGCCCCCTTTTTTTTTTTTAAGTCACTTCTTCAGTGGCCTCTTTCCATAGTCTGCAGAAAAGAAAATTCAGATATTTTAATTTTAACATGGGCATTTGATCCCGGGTTAAGATAAATATAACCCTGTGTAGTACGGAGGAGGTTTAGTGGGAAATGGTTGGCATTCTTTCTTGGTAAAGGCATGGGGAAAGGAGAGAGGGGAGGGAGATGGAGGGAGAGAGAGAGAGAGGCAGAGAAGGAGAGAGAGAGAGGCAGAGAGAGAGGCCAATGCGAGAGGAAGACAAAGCAGAGATAAGCCAGGCTCCCCGCAGCCCTGCTTTGAGAACTTGACACTTTCCAGACTGCAGCCAGCATGCTTGTCCTGCATCCAGTGACTCTGGGAATTTATCTTCAGCTTTTCTTCCGCTTCATCGTGTCTCAGCCCACTTTCCTCACCAGCGTGCTCCCGATTTCAGCAGGTAAAGCGGGACCACGACTGCCCCGTTTCCCCTCGGTCGTCCCGGCCCGGGAGGGAGGAGGCCTGGCCGCGGCGCCTCGGGCTGGAGGGGGGCTGGCTGGGAGCGGCCTGGGGTCGCGGCTGGCTGTCCTTGTGGGAACGCCCCTTCTGTGCCTGTCCCCAGCAGCTGCTCAGAGCCCGGGACCCCTGAACAGACTGCTTCACTTGCCGCAGGATGGCGTTTTGGTCAGGAATTGTGGGGAGCGTCACAGAGACAGATGTGCAAGTGAGGGAAGTGAGTCCAGACGTTGCCATCAATGCACCCCTGACCCCGTCCCCTGGGGCAGGGGGCACTTGGCCCACAGGGGCCCGCTGCCCTGCAGGCTGGCCTGCTGTGAGGGGTGTCCCACTGGTTCTCTTGGGGGTCTCGGGGCCCCCTGCAGCCTTGAGACCAGGTCTCCGGTCTCTCCCGCGCTGTCTCCTTTCCCGTTGAACTTTCACCCTGAAGGGGGCTTCTCAGGGAGAGGGGGACGGGGCTGCAGAGTGGACAACTGAAGCGCTGGGTGGTCAAGGGGGCTCTCTGAGCCCCCAGCCCGACCACCTCTCCAGAGGGCTCCAGGCTGGTGCCCTTGTCCTGCCCGACCCCGGACAGAGGAAGTATTGGGTTACTGGCTGGCCTGTGTCAACCTTTCTGAGGAATCTCAGATGTTTCCTGAGGACACACCCCATGTTTGACAGCCTGGACCCTCACCTCCCCCCTCAGCTCACCTCAGTCACCCTTGACTCTGCAGAGAAAGCTGTTTCCGTAAGGCCTCCAACGCGAGTCTCAGACATGCCCGAGTTGAGGCAGGAATCGCCCTGTCCCTCGCTTTGCTGGATGCAGGCTCCCCAGAGGCAGGACATGGCTCCCTCCCAGTGCCCAGCCCCGTCCATTCATAACAACGCTCCGCTGACATACTGAGCTGCCAACGCCTGTGGGCCCCTAGGGAGGGGCTCAGAGAAGGGCGTGGGGCGAATTATAAACATGCAGGGGAGCTAGAGGAGGGGACGAGAGCTGGTGGAGAATGTTGGGGGGCAGGAAACGGCAGATGGCCGGGCTGCCACAGGTGTGTGTCTGCACCCTCTCCCCCCATTCAAGTGGAGAGCGCCGGGCTTCTGGGAGTGAAGAAGGTCTTTACTCCCCAAGTCAGGAGCGAAGTGCCATGGTTCCTTTGGTCTGTTTGGTGGTTCTCAACCTAGCTTGACTCCTTTGAGAATCTGCTGAAGTCTCGGGACTCGAGGAAACTCAGTCTTGTGGTTCCAGCCATGATCTGGGGTGTGTGTGGGGGGGTGCTCTCTGGCTTCTGGGAGGTGGTTGGCATTAGACTGTGAGCACCAGGTGGGCAGGCACTACACAATCTTGGCCACTACTCCTAATTCCCCAGGGAAATAGCAGGGAGGTGTCCAATAACTATTTGGTGACTGGATGAGTCAATGAGGGAGTGAGAACTCTTCTCATCTGTAGGCTGGAGTCTGCCTTCCTTTCGCACGACTTAATTTAGAGGTGGCCAAATTGGCTAACAAGTTCCGAAAGCTGGAGAGAAGTGAACCTTGGGGTGTTTTTGAACTCCTGGCCCTCAAGAGAGGCTCAGCATGGCTTAGACATCCTTACGTGAGACCTGGTACAGACTGCTCAGGCAGGGTAATGGTGGGAGACCAAGGGACTGAGACTTGAATGAGGGGACCGCATTCAGAGGTGTGGGTGGGCGTAAGGGAGCCCAGAAGGGAGGCTGAGAAATTAGCAACTCCGGGAGCCTTTCCCACCCCGTGCTTGAGGGAGAAGCGGGAACTAGATCCCGGGAGAGTTGGGACTTGGAGGAGGAGTTGCTGAGCAGGAGCTTTTGTTAAAGAGGGACTCAAAGCGGACAGCATCCCCAGGCCACTCCAACCCATTCCTCCAACCCAACCACCTACTGGCAGTGCCTCCCCTGGGCAAGCCCAACTGGAAGCCGGGGCAAGGGAGCCCCCGATGCAGTCGTGGGCGTCAGCCCCTGGTTGAGTGAAGAACTGGGAACTAAGAAGAGTTAGCCCACCCATCCAGAGGCCCTTCGTCGTGAGCTGCTAAATCCAGATCTTCTGGTGGTCTTTGGACATTTGGTAAAATGACAGGGGTTGCTCTAGGAGAAGTCATTGAGGTGTCAGCTCAACGGAGCAAAAAAACATCATCTTCCTCCCATGGAGTCACTTTGCCTTGTCCCTGTCATCAGGTCACCAGAGAGCACAGTTCAGAAATGGGAACTTGTTCCTTAAACACAGGAGAACTTTAACTTTTTGAAAACAATTTTCCAGCAATCTGATGTGAAACAGTCTGTATCCAGAAGCTCACCCTTCTGAAGAAGCCCAGCCCTGTGCACACAGAGAAGCGCCACCAGGAAGCCCTTCCACTCCGCCCGCCGTAGCTCAGGGGGTGCCTGCTGTGTGCCAGGCCCTCCGCCCACTGTAGCTCAGGGGGTGCCTGCTGTGTGCCAGGCCCTGTGCTCAGTGCCACACGGGGCACAAGACAAGCCGGGCCGGGGAGAGGCAGGCCGAGATGGAGGAAGCCTGGTCCTTTCCTTCACTCTCTTCAGGAAAGACTGGCCTCCAGCACCCCCAGACACAGCACAGCTCTGAAGCAGATGGTCAGGGCCTGGCAGCCCCATTGACGGGTCCCCGAGAGGCCCGGGAAGGGAGCAAACGGCATCCAAGAGGCTGCAACCATGACAGCCGTTCCAGTGCTGCAGCACCCTCGTCGGGTGCCGGAAACGAGCTCAGGCCCCACTGCAAGCCTGGGAGCGCTCAGAAGGCTGGGAGGGCAGGCTTCTCAGGGGTGGTGAGGTAGCTGAGCACTGTAGACTAGGGTCTAACAGGGGCTGCTACTTTAAACAGACACAGTGACGACACAAACCACAGAGACAGCTGACACAATGGATCACCAGAGAAAGGGTAAAGAACCAAGGGAATAATTCTTTGATCAAAAAGGACAGCAGGTTGGAATTATTTCTAGAGCCTCTGTTCTGCATGTTGTCTGCAAAGGCACCATCGACTTGTAGCTCGTTGACTGGTTGGCACTGTGATGAACGTGAATGACCCAGTGAAGACTGTGAAAATTGTGTTCGCTTCATTTTGCTTAAGAAGGCAGAGACGTGTCAGGTATATTAACTTCTATTGAACGTGGCCCTAAAATAGAAAGTGTCAGAAGGCCTAACTTCTGGAGTATCATTTCAATCCTTGCCGGGTGATAAACCACCATAACACTCAGTGGCTGAGCAACAGTTGTTTATTGTTGAAGCGCATGTGTCTGTGGGTCAGCTAAGGGTCAGCTGATCTGGCTTGGGTCTGGTGGACCCGGCTGGAATCACGGTGGTCTGTGCACTCACTCAGCTCAAGGGTCCATCCACAGACGTGGCTCCATCATTGAGCAGTTTCTAGAATGTGGTGGCATAGACTCAAGGGTGGGGATATTTATAGGACAGGCCTGTCACACACTTCAATCTCTGCAACCCTCACAGCACCTGGGATGGGTGTGGTCTCATTCCTGCTTTTCAGCAGGAGCAATGAAGGCTCAGAGAGGTTAAGTGACCACCCAAGATGGCATAGCTGGTGTTGGGAGAGCTGGAGCCTGGAACCTACCCACTGACTCTAATTCCAGGGCTCTTACCAACGTAGGCCAAATCTGCTATGGCCATGGATAGACAGTGATACTAGCTTTTAAAGTCCTATGTATACCCCAGCCTCCAAAAATCCAGTTCCAGGTCTGCATTCTCCATACTTTCTTGCCTTCTCCTCAGGATTATCAGTGCCTTTAGCAAAAGATTGACATGATGAATTCATACTAAAGTGTGAATGACTTGCCAGGGAACAGGTTTATCTTTCTTCAGAGGTATTTGTGTCGTGTGTTTGTGTGTGTGTGTGTGTATACTAAGTCACTACAGTCACATCCATCTCTTTTTGACCTATGGACTGCAGCCCACCAGGCTTCTCTATCCATGGGATTCTCCAGGCAAGAACACTGGAGTGGGTTGCCATGCCCTCCTCCAGGGGATTTCCCTGACTCAGGGATCAAACTCGTGTCTCTTATATCTTCTGCATTGGCAGAAGGGTTCTTTACCACTAGCATCCCCTGGGAAGCCCATTTGTGCTATAAGAGGAGTTAAAGCTCTAAGCCAAAGTGTGCTTTGGTCAGGTGGGCATCAACCAGGGCATGTGGGGGATGAGGCTTCCTGGAGACAGGGCACCAGCATTTCACAGACATTCTCTCCAGGGTGTGAACCAGGCGGCTCTGCCCAGAGACATGCGTGGCTTCCCTTCTGCATCACAGGATTTCTCAAGCAGGCAGGAGCTCACCAGGTGATGCTTGGGTCCAGGGTTCAGGACAAAATGGAGAGAAGGCCCACATCCAGTTCTGAAGAGTGAGGTCACGGGGACACTTGTGAGGTTTGCCTGGCTGCCTCAGTCTTCTCCTGTGGGTGCTGGGATGGTACCAGGGCAGGATTTCGTGGCCTATAGGACTGGTGTCCAGCCCTGCACTCCCCTGCCTGGAAGCCAGCCAGACCACCGCTCGGGACCGATTGTGTTCTTGGCAGTAGATTACGGGCCATTTATTTGTGTCTGAAGCTGGTCGACTGTTGTTTAATGTTCTGTAATGTACTTCCCAGCCGTCTCCTCCGATTTAGCTCCCCATATTTCCTCTGGATAATATAATCAGATAGGGTTCTTAAATTAGAGGGCCCTCCAGGGGTCCCAGCTTGCCCACTTCGCCCCACCCTAAGCCTCCTAATAAAGCCGTAGATGCCTCTCAGCTCAGAGAGAAGTGGGAGTGAAAGATGACGGCTTCCTCTCCAGGTTAGCTGGGTCAAGCCGGACACTGTCATTCATCCTACCCAAGCCTGCTTTCCGCAGGCCCATGCGCGTGCATGCATGCTAAGTCACTTCAGTCGTGTCCAACTCTTTGTGACCCCATGGACTATAGCCCACCAGGCTCCTCTGTCTGTGGGATTCTCCAGGCAAGAATATCTGAGTGGGTTGCCATTCCCTTCTCCAGGGGATCTTCCCAACCCAGGGATGGAACCCACGTCTCCTGCATCTCCTGCACTGGCAGACGGGTCCTTTACCGATAGCACCACCTGGGAAGTCCCCTCAGACCCACAGCCATACAAAAACGACAGCTCCAGGAGGAAGAGAAATCCCTGTGACACAGAATGAGTCACCGTGTAGGCAGGTGACCGGTCTTCCTGAAATGCGGTTCACATGGTAACTGCTGCCTGCTCTCATTGCTCTTCTAACTGGCACCAAGCACCCCAGACCCTTCTTTGCCAGACTTTTTCACAGCTGCAGCTTATTTGCTCTTCACAGGTGTCCCTCCTGAGGGGATCTTGAGTTTGAATCCTGTGTGATTGCTGGATGTTCACATAATAATTGTGGTGTGAGTCCCGATTTCCTCATCTGTAAAGTGGGTACAATAATCTCACAGGATTGCTATAAGACAATAAATTTAAATATATTAATTCAATAAACACTAAATAAGGCCCAACTCTGTACCTGGAGCTGGGATGCAGCAGTGAGCAGAAAAATACTTTCTTCCCGCGGAGTTCCTGCTGTCATCCTAACAAGACTAGTCTCCTGGGCCCAAGGGGTGAATGAAAGACCCCTGAAGCAAACTAGCTGCCCGAGGACCACGTCCAGTCTTCATGTGGCGCTGTACCCAGCCTTTGTGTTGCAGTACCAATAGAAAAAAGAGAGAGATAAAAATTTTTTAGTTGCCTTGTTTGCTAATATTTAAAAATCAAGTTATTTAACAATTTAAAAAAATTACTTGTTTTTTAAAAGTAATTTTATTCTTGGCTGTGCTGGGTCTTCATTGCTGCATGCGGGCTTTCCTCTGGTTGTGGAGAGAAGGGGCTTCTCTCTAGTTCGGTGCGAGGGTTTCTCATCGTGGTGGCTTCTCTTGCTGCTGAGCACAGGCTCTAGGGTGCGAGAGCTTCAGTGGCTGCAGAACGCGGGCTCCGTAGTTGTGGCACACAGGCTTAGTTGCTCCATGGCGTGTGGCATCTTCCCGGATCAGGGATCGAACCCATGTCTCCTGCACTGACAGGCAGGAGATTCTTTACCACTGAAGTCACCTGTTCAGTTCAGTCTCTCAGTCGTGTCCAACTCTTTGCAACTCCATGGACTGCAGCACACCAGGTTTCCCTGTCCATCACCAACTCCGGAGGCTCCTTAAAGTGTATTTCTGATGTCTCTTAAAAACCAAAACACCTCTTGGAAACCAGGGCAGCCTGGCCATCCTGACCCACATCCTGATACCAAAACAACTGTCGGCTCTTGAGCCCCCACCGCACGCTCCCGTCTCACAGCTGGGCTGCCTTCCTCCTTACCGCCGCCTGTCTGGCCCCATCTCGCTGTTTTGGACTTTGCTCCCTCCTTCTTTATCCATCTTGACATTTTTCCAGAAGTCCCAACTCTACAAAGCTCAGTTTGAAACTTAACGTTCTGGATCAGTGGTTCTCAAACTGGAGCACTGGTTCTCCTCGGAGAGACATGAGACTCACCTGGGATGTATTACAGGTACCCAGTGTCCTGGCCAAACAGGCCAACTGCATCAGACTCTCTGGGGTATAAGATCAGGCATGGAGAGTGAGTGCTGAGTGATCCCCAGGTGATGCTAATGTATGGCCATGGTTAACCATTATAGCCGGCACCAGAGTCACTGGGAAGGTTTGTTAAGCCAGGCTGCTGGGCCCACCCTCGGATGTTCTGATGCGGGAGCCTGCAGTGGGGCCCGGGGGTTTGCAGTTCTAATGAGATGCCAGGTGCTGCTAATCCTGCTGGCTCCTGGGCCGTGCTTTGAGGACCGCTGCCCGTTTGCCTCTGAGTTCTTGCATTTGTTTCCTATGGCCACTCCCTGGTCACATGGCCTCCCTCCTCTGTGCCAGTCTTCCTCGACCTCTCTCTTATCAGGACACTTGTGATTACATCTATGGCGTGCTCAGGTAGTCTATCCTAAATTTCCTAGTTTAATCCCACCTGCAAAGTTCCTTTTGTCATTTAAGGTAACCTTTACAGGTTCTGGGAATTAGAGTCTGGACCTCTTTGGGAGCCAGTAATCAGTTTTTCTCCCACAGTTGCCTTTTCCACTGTGTAGAGGGTCTTCCGAGGACTTTCTTTAAGGACATCGGGATCAGAGGCATGTGGATACTATCGTCATTTGGATCCCTCTCAGAGGGTAAAGCATCTGCCTGCAGTGCAGGAGACCTGGGTTCAATCCCTGGGTAGGGAAGATACCCTGGAGAAGCAAATGGCAACCCACGCCAGTACTCTTGCCTGGAAAATTTCATGGACGAAGAAGCCTGGCAGGCTACAGTCCATGGTGTTGCAAAGAGTCAGACATGACTTGAGCGACTTCACTTTCACTTCTAGAGCTGACCCTGAGATGAGGATCTGGGTGCACGTGGTGTGTTTGGGGGGGTGATCCCAGCAGGGCACTGGGAATCCAGACAGGGAAGAGAAGGCAGTCGATGCTGAGGGAGGTCACGAGCAGACTCCGGCTGGGGGCAGCCGGCGCTCAGAACTCTTGGGACCTCAGAGAGAAGGGGACTGGATGCTCACCCACCAGCTCCTGGGGACGTGCTTCGCAGGTGACATCCACTGCTGGAGAAGCCCTCCGGCATAGGCCCAGGGGCTTGTGGCAGGAGCTGGAAGCCCTCAGGCCTGGTGATTGCTGAGAGCTACAGCAGTGGACTCGTTAACACAGCAGCCGTGGTCCTGCTGGCCCTCGTGCAGTTGCCTGCCCGCCCGCCCCTCTGGACAGTAGCAGTTATGGCTTAGCACCCACTGCTGCGATACCAGCGCTGGGGTCCAGCTGCCAAGGGAGCCCCACTAACACCAACAAAGCTACCTTGCATAGAGCACTACCTATCTGCTAGACTCTTACATACCTGACTTCTGATTACACGTTCACAAGACATTAGTAACCCTGTGTTACCAAAAGGGGAACTACTACTCAGAGAGGTGTAGACACTTCCCTGAGGTTGCACAGGGCCAGGGCCAGATTTCCAAATCAGGACTGTCTGGGTAGAATGTTGCAGAGGCAGAACGGCCCATTGATTAGGAGTGGGGCGTCTGGTGTCATGCTACTTAGGTTCAACTCTTGTGTCTCCCTTAGCTTCGTGGTGTTGGGCAGACCAATCGCCCTCTATGTGCCTCAGTGTCCCTAACTGTAAAATGGGGCTCAGAGTAGGATCTCACTCAGAGAGCAGTTGTGAAGATTAAGTGGGCTAATTACAAACACAAAGAACTTTAAGAAGCGCCTGGTGTGTAATGAATGTGTCAGCCTTTCTCTCATTATTTCCAGAATCTCACAGTGACTACACACGCCAGATCATGAGTGTCTCAAAAGGCAGAAGTCCGAAATACAATACAGATGATAACTTTCTGCTTAAACTATCCAGTAGGTTAAAGCCATGCAAGAGGCTCAGTGTTTAGCTGTGTTGCATTTGTGAGCCAGTCCCTGAAGCAGGGACCCAGTGACCAGGGAAGGAGGCTCTTCTCGTGATGACCAGCTTTAAAAATACACCTGGCCCTATTCCATCTCCCTGCTGGGTGTGTTAGACTCCATTCAAGCCCACACTTAGGTTTCCAGGGCAACCAGCACAAGCACAAGTGGGAGGTGTGTGCTGGGAGGTGAGACAGCTGAAGGCGGGGCCTGGTGGCTGCTGGGGGGTTTGCACCAGGAACCAGATCTGAAAACAGAGAGGAAAGAAAAGAAGGGACTGTGAACGGGACTGGGACAGGCTCTTCCCCTTCCGGGCCTCCTCAGGTATCCTGCTGCCGCTCACCTGGCTTTCTTGGTGTCTTTCTGAGGAGCCTAGAGAAAGCCCTGGAGCTTTCTGGCTGCAGCTGGTAGTTCTGTCTGGGGCTACACGCTCCAGGAAGGACCTTCGAGGTCTCAGACCTGGCATGCCGGTCTCGGCGAACCGAGAGGGTAAGGGATGTGGCGATGATGGCCGTCCTACCTGTAGAGGCCTACCTGCCAGACTGGGGCTTTCTTACCTCACTGTGACTCTGGGCTGAACTCGTCTCCTCTGTGAGGGGCCTGTAGGCGCATCCTTACCATTGACAGTTGAAACCAGGCTGCCTTCTGTGCCCAAACAGAACTGGCTGGTTTTCCGAGATCCTGTGTTGGGGTGGACCTCACAGGGTGACCCCACCACCAAAAGGCCTCCAGATTCTCTGTGGTCGTCTGGGAGCCAGGTTCTCCGCTGTCGAGGTTAATGTGCAGGGTGTGTGTGTGGGGGCGGGGGGGGGGGGGGGCTGCGGTTCCTAGGGAAGACAACCCTCCTGCCTGTCCTCCTGAGAGCTGAGCGGGGCCCAGGGAAGGTCAACGGCAGGGAGGAGCGTCCTGAGGGAAGGCCGTGGGCCTGGGTGGCGCTCCCCCACGCCCCGCCTCCGCCCCTGACGGGAGGCCCGGGAGGCCGTGGACCTGGGTGCCGCTCCCCCACGCCCCGCCTCTGCCCGTGACGTGAGGCCCAGAGGCAGTCAGGTGTCACTCCCCCACGGCCCGCCTCCGCCTGTGACAGGAGCCCATGGAGGCCGTGGGCCTAGGTGGCGCTCCCCCACGCCCCGCCTCCGCCCCTGACTGGAGGCCCAGAGGCTGTCGGGGAAGACGTAGGTCCTGGAGGCGTTTTCCTCAGAGCACCTGAGTAACAGGTTTCCTTTTCTTAATTATGGGAGTTGACTGCCCAGCCCTCACCTCCTCTGTCACAGGGGACACCTGCCCGACCAGCTTGGGGCCTGCAGCTCAGCTTCTCTTGTCCAGGCCCAGCTAGAAGGTGGCCGCGAGGGGAGAGTTAGCCATCCGCCCGTTTACACTCAGGTTCCCCTGAGAGGTGCTGCGGCGAAGCACCAAGGCCCTGAGGTTGAACTGGGGGAACCCAGGTTCTCTCTCTGACCTGCCGCCGCCTCTGGGACGTGTGTCCTGTGGGACCAGCCATCTGTTCTTTTACAGTGTCCTCAACTGTAAAACGAAAGAATGGACCAGAATCGAGGGCTCCTTCTTGCCGTAGACTTACTCTGACTCAGTGGCTCACAAGTCACTTGCTGATTTACAGAATTAGCTCCTCCACAAAGAAGGAGTCTCGGCCCATGTTTCTCTTCAGAGCTTTGGTACCTGAGAGCTCACTCTTGGCAGGAAAAGCCTTGGGGGTCCACGTACAGACAGCTCTGGTCTTGAGTGACAGCTTCGTGACCCCAGTAGCTAAATGATCTTGGCCTAGTGGTCTCAGTTTGATTTGGGGAACACCTCAGTTTCCACCTCTGTAAAATGGGATTAATAAGAGTAACTGCCTCTGGTCTCTGGACTTGAAGCTGCTCTGAGACCCTTTTTGTGATTAGCAGAGACCATTCGCCTATTTCCCAGAGAAGAAATGCCTCTCTCTGAAGCAGCATTTCCCAACCTCAGCACTGTGATATTTTGAAATAAATATGTGCTGTGGGATGTTGTCCTTGAAGGGTACTTAACAGTGTGGTGGCTGAAAAGCATCCCTGAACATTCATATCCATTTGGAACCTCAGAATGTGACTTTGTTTGAAACACAGATCTTTGCAGATGCAATTAGTTACAGATCTTAGATGAAGTCATCTTGGATTTAGGGTTGATCTTGAATCAAACGACTATTGTCCTTGTACAAAGAGGAGAAGCCACACCAGACCCAGGGAAGAAGGCCACGTGAAGATCCAGGAAGAGACTGGAATGGTAAAGCTAAGGGCAGGGAATGCCAAGGATTGCTGGGGGCCATGAGATGCTAGGAAAGCATCTTCCCTAGAACCTTCAGAAGGAGTATGGCCTTGGCAACACCTTGATTTTGAACTTCTAGCTTTCAAAATTGAGAGAACAAATTTCTGTTGTCTTAAGGCATCTGGTCCCATCACTTCATGGGAAATAGATGGGGAAACAGTGGAAACAGTGCCAGACTTTATTTTTTTGGGCTCCAAAATCACTGCAGATGGTGACTGCAGCCATGAAATTAAAAGACGCTTACTCCTTGGAAGGAAAGTTATGACCAACCTAGATAGCATATTCAAAAGCAGAGATGTTACTTTGCCAACAAAGGTCTGTCTAGTCAAGGCTATGGTTTTTCCTGTGGTCATGTATGGATGTGAGAGTTGGACTGTGAAGAAAGCTGAGCGCCAAAGAGTTGATGCTTTTGAACTGCGGTGTTGGAGAAGACTCTTGAGAGTCCCTTGGACTGCAAGGAGATCCAACCAGTCCATTCTAAAGGAGATCAGCCCTGGGTGTTCTTTGGAAGGAATGATGCTGAAGCTGAAAGTCCAGTACTTTGGCCACCTCATGCAAAGAGTTGACTCATTGGAAAAGACTCTGATACCGGGGGGGATTGGGGGCAGGAGGAGAAGGGGACGACAGAGGATGAGATGGCTGGATGGCATCACTGACTCGATGGACAGGAGTCTGAGTGAACTCCGGGAGTTGGGGATGGACAGGGAGGCCTGGCGTGCTGCAATTCATGGGGTCTCAAGGAGTTGGACACGACTGAGCGACTGAACTGAACTGAAGCCATTTTTTGTGGCAATTTGTCACGGCAAGCTTGGGAAACGAATCAAGCACTGCCTCTGGCTCCTGCCCTCTAGAAGTCAAGAGTACCTTTCTCAGTTACAACAAAAATGTCTCCAGATGTTGCAGAAGGTCGCCTGGGAGAGGGGCAAAATAGCTTCCCCCACCCTTTGCCCTTCATTGAGAACCACAGCTCTTACTGTGAAAAAATGATGAGAGGAACTGAGCAGAATGAGAGGAACGTGTGTTTCCATTTCAACCCACTCAGAACAGCTCTGTGACCTTGGGAAAGTTGCTAACCGTCTCTGAGCCTCAGTGTCCGCACGAGTAAAACAGGTTAAAATGGTACCTGGGGGACTTCCCTGGTGGTCCAGGGGCTAGCTTTCATTTTGTTCATTTTTCAAAGCATTCTCTTCCTGCTTTATCATTGTGATCTCTGCTTTATTTGATTTCCCTTCTCTTGGGAATTCCCTGGAGATTCAGTGGTTAGGGCTCCACATTTCTATTGCAGGGGGCACAGGTTCAATCCCTGGTCAGAGAACTAACATCCCACATGCCCTGCGGTGCTGCAACAACAAAAAAGGTACTTGGATCTCTTAGAGCCATCACAATGAAGGAATAACGGAGTATGCTGAGCGTGCATAGCACTGTGTCCAGCACCTAGCAAACACACAATGAACAGTAATTGAAAAATGTGCGGGGGGAGAGTACCTGCCTCATCAGATGGCAGTGTAGTAGGTACAGAGCTTCGCACTGCGCCTGGAACATAGTTATGTATGTCTGTATGTATGTATGTGAAAGTCGCTCAGTTGTGTCCGACTCTTTCCAACCCCATCAACGGTAGTCTGCCAGGCTCCTCCATCCATGGGATTTTCCAGGCAAGAATGCTGGAGTGGGTTGTCATTTCCTTCTCCACGGGGAACATAGTTAAGCTCTCAGTTACTGGTTGCAACCGTTATTCCAGATGGCAGCGAGAGAGTTGGAATCCAGGCCACTAGCCTCCTCCTGAGTTGCTTCATTTCTGCCCTATTCCCACCTGCTCTTATTTGGTGGCAAGATGGATTTGCTCCTGGCACTGGAGTCCAGTCTCAGCATTCAGTCTCCATCAGACCCTGGGTTGAGCAGGGATCGTCACAAGAGTGTGGGCTACGGAACCGGAGTTCTGGGCTCAGACACTCAACTCCACAGGCTGTTGGCTGTCAGAGCCTCAGTTTCCCTCACCTGGAAATAGGGGGCATCAGTTCAGTTCAGTTCAGTCGCTCAGTCGTGTCTGACTCTTTTCGACCCCATGAATCGCATAATTCACAGGGTTGCAATGATGATCAAAGGAAGAAACTTGGGAGGGCATGACCTGGAAACACGGGCCCACAGCGAGGGTAAGGCCTTAGCTACTGAGTCCTGAGCTGATGGGCAGAGTCCACCTAGAGGCACCCCCCTGAGCTGTGAGTAAGAAAGCTCTCAGTTCCCTAGACCGGGTGAGCACTCTAGGGTGAGCACTCTAGGGGCCCCCAGGAAACTGCAGGCCCGAGGGGACCCCCCTTTGGGAAGTTGTGTGACCCAATGTAGTCCCTAGCTGGTAGACAAGTCACTTTCTGTATTTAGTTCATCTACGTTGGGAGAACTGGGCCCTCTGTCCACACAGCATCTGGAATGACAGTCTTGCCCCCTTCCAAATGGACAGCGATGCCAAGTCACCGATCAGGCCTGCCAGCATGGGACCTCCAGGGAAATCAGAGACAAATTATTAAACATGAAAATTTCAAATGGAATGCCAGTAAATGTGCGCTGATTTGCCAGAGATGCTCGATTTTGGGGCCACATACTCATCTGCTGCCACTTATTATTTTTTTCCTGTATGAGACAAGAAAATCCATTTGAATAGATTCAGATCATTGTCATCATTATTATAGCATCTGTTTCTAAATTAAATTATGACTGTTACTTGATATATACAGATTTTTATACACTTCCCATCAATCAAATGACCAATTTTTATTGTACCTCCTCCTATACGTTGGCTTCCCTGATACCCCAGTTGGTAAAGCTGCCTGCAATACAGGAGACCCTGGTTCGATTCCTGGATCAGGAAAATCTGCTGGAGAAGCGATAGGCTACTCACTCCAGTATTCTTAGGCTTGCCTTGTGGCTCAGTTGGTAAAGAATCTGCCTGCAATGTGGGAGACCTGGGTTCGATCCCTGGTTTGGGAAGATCCACTGGAGAAGGGCTAGGCTACCCACTCCAGTGTTCTGGCCTGGAAAATTCCCTGGACTGTATAGTCCATGGGGTTGCAAAGAGTCGGACACGACTGCGGTGCGTCACAAGCAGATTCACAAGACAGACTAACATGAGAAGCCCATAGTCTGTTTATGACATTAAAGTAACACAAGTGAAGTAACCATGAGAAGTGAAGCGGGTCACGGTGGTAGGATCCGGGGTGCACACAGGTGGTTGGCATTTGAGTGAACAGAGCAGTGAAGGGAAGCACGCGGCTGATCTGGGTTCCAGTCCTGGGCCAGCCGTGCATGTTCCCGGGTGGTGTGACAGCGGACGTCTGTGGGCTACCTTCAGTAAGGAAGGGTTTTGTTTCCTTGCAATGCCCTTTTGTTTCCTTCCTAATGACCTCCAATGCATTAGGTCACAGATAAAATGTCTCCGGGAAAGCAAGCAAACAAACTTACATCTTACACCAGAATAAATCACAAATGAATTAAGATTGATAGCATAAGATATGAAATCATAAAATTATTAGGCGAAAACTTGGGAGATTTGGGAGAAGACCTATAATGAGGAGGACTCAGAAGCTATAAAAAAGGCTTCTGCAATCAATTATACTACATAAAAAGAAAAAAGTTATGTATGAGAAAAACAATTCAAAAAGCAGTATCAAAAGACCAAAACAAACTGGAGGAAATATTTGCAAGTCATATCATAAAGTGCTGCTGCTGCTGCTGCTAAGTCGCTTCAGTCGTGTCTGACTCTGTGTGACCCCATAGACGGCAGCCCACCAGTCTCCCCCATCCCTGGGATTCTCCAGGCAAAACACTGGAGTGGGTTACTATTTCCTTCTCCAATGCATGAAAGTGAAAAGTGAAAATGAAGTCGCTCAGTCGTGTCTGACTCTTAGCGACCCCATGGACTGCAGCCTACTAGGCTCCTCCGTCCATGGGATTTGCCAGGCGAGAGTACTGGAGTGGGGTGCCATTGCCTTCTCTGATCATAAAATGCTACTTTTTTATGTATTCAAAAAATTTATAACAGAAGGCTACCAAATTAATGGAAAAATGGAATACATACATATGGCTCTAAAACATGTGAACGTATCCCCAGCCCCATTCAGTTCAAGAGACATGCTAATTATAATCACACCGAAGTGTCAATTTTCATCAGTCAGATGGATGACGTTCAAAGGTCTGACATCATGTGTGTTGGTGAGGGTGTGTGGAAACAGATATCCTCATTCTCTGCTTGTGAGATGGAATGTAGCTTGATGAGGACTTTGTGGCGATGAATTAGGCATCGTGTGTAAGAACTACAAACGCACACACTCTTTGAGTCAGCAATTCTATTCTAGAAATTCATCAAATGGACATGCTTACCAATGATACAAAGATGCATGCAGAAGATTGATTTGTTTTGGCGTGCTGGGTCTTCACCGTTGCACGAGGGCTTTCTCCTACGTAAAGCAGAGGCTACTCTAGTTTCAGTGCGTGGGCTTCTCATTGCAACGGCTTCTCTTGGTGCAGAGCACAGGCCCTAGGCACGCTGGCTTCAGTGGTTGCAGCTCTAGAGCTTGGGGTCTGTCGTTGTGACAGTGGCTTGGCTGCTCCGGGGCATGTGGAATCTTCCCTGACCAGGGATCAAACCCATGTCCCTTGCATTGGCAGGCAGTCTCATCCGTTGTACCACCAGGGAAATCCAGAAGGTTATTTCATTGTATCATTGTATGAGCAGATGTTTGCAAATCACCCAAATGCACGATAGTATGGGGCAGGATGAACAAACTATGGTTCTTCCAAATGAAGGACTATTCCAAAGCCATAGAAAGGAATGTGGATGCATTTTGTCCGGTACAGTAGTACGGAATATACTATTAGAAATACTGTGAAGAAACTGAGAAAGTTAAAAAAAAAAGAAACTGAGATAGTATCAGAAATATAGTCTTATATTACAAGTAACCCTTTGAGTAAGAGAGGGAGACACTACCTATTTCCTCCACTGTGCATAAAATATTCATGGAAAAGGACACAGGAGACTAATTGAAAGTAAACAATTGGAACTGAGACAGATAGGAGAGTTTTCAAGTATAGCCGTTTATACTTTCTGAATTTTGAATTACATGAATGTATTTCCTATTGTAAACAATTCAAGAAAATCCCACATACACATACAAAAGCGAACCTCTCACCTGGAGCACAGGATGAGATTTTCCTGTCTTTAAAACTCTGCTAGAGGGACTTCTTGGCAGAGCAGGTAGTCAAGAATCCACCATCCAAGGCAGGGTTTGATCCCTGGTCAGGGATCTAGATCCTACATGCCTTGAGGCCAAAAAAAGAAAAAGAAAACATGAAACAGAAACAATATTGTAACAAACTCAATAAAGACTTTTAAAAATAGTGTGCATTAAAAAGAAAAAACTTTAATAAGAAATATTTGTTAAACACAAATTACAGAAGGGAATTGAGATTTCAGGGAATTTCCAGAATGATAGAACCACGTAACTACAACGCTGCTTATAAGATTCTCTCTGCCAGCTTGCTCAGTTGAGAAGCTCCATCGTTCAACTGAGTTCAAGCAGGTCAAGCCAAGGTCCCCCGAGCTCTGTAATCCAGGGATTTCAGTGACTCACGAGACCAAAGAGTAGAAATGTTGCCTGTGCCAGTGGGTAACCAACAGGCAGCTGGGGCTCCCAGGGTCCCTGGTTCCCTCCTCCCCACCTGCTGTGGACCCTTAGGTAACAATTCCTGGAGGCGGTGGAGGTGGGAGGGGGAGGTTCTAGGGAAAGGGCTGTGTGAGCCACATGATTTTGAATCATAAATGTCCTTAGAGCTAAAATGTCTCTGTGGATGAATGAAGGCCTGGAAACGTAGCTGGTGGAAACCTAGGGTCTTTCCACTGAGCCCCAGTTGCCGGAGCAAATGGGAAACAACCCAGCCTTTGGGCCCGATGTGACTGGAGGGTTTCGCCTGCGACCTGTGGCCAGATCTCCCGAATCACTCTAGAAACATGGCCTCCCTGTCAAGCCAAAGCAGGAGATAGAATAGGACTTGCTGATTTATCCCCGCCTCTCTAATCAAATTCAGAGCCAAGGCACAGCCCGCCTTGGGGAGGTTTCTGGATGTTCCCTTGCCTCCTAATAGCGCTGCCTCCTCCTTCCTCTCTATTTACCACATGCCATTTGGTCAAATTAGAACTGGAACTCAGAAAAAGCAGATGCCTCCCTTTAGATAAGATCCAGAGAAGTCCCCTTGTGGGCGATGGGAAGAGAGATAGGTGTGTCTCCTCAAACTTCTGTACAACCACAGACGTGGCCTCTGGTGTGAGACTTACTACGGAACAGTGACCACCATGAGGTGACTTTGCTTCATCCTTGTAAGTTGGGCAGCCTTACCTGGGTGGGGCGCAGAAGAGGATGGTCATCTCACGTCCTTCCTGAGGACCAGTTACTCGCTCAGGGTCTCCTGGTGAATGACTCGGGGCTCCTCCAGGCAACTCTAGTGCGGCTCCTGAGCACCCAGATGTTGCCAGCGAGGGCACTGGATGCCCACTCCGCTCCTAACCCTGTAGAGGTGTCTTTGGTTCTCTGTTGTCTCCCTGTGTTTTAAAACTTTTATTGTAGAAAATCCCCAACATTCCAAAAAAAAAAAAAAAAAAAGTGGAAAGAACTGTCCAGAGAACACCAGGATGCCTACTCTCACGGGCTGACTTGTATCTCGCCCTCCCCTGAGATGAGTCTGTTGGAGTCCCAACCCCCCTTTCCTCAGCACGTGACTGTATTTGGAGCGATTAAGGTTACTTTACAATTCTCTGAGTGACTCAGAGAAGTGATTAAGGTTAAGCGAGGCCATACGCATGGCTCCGGTCCACTCTGACTGGTGTCCTTTTAAGTAGAGGAGATCTGGACACACACAGAGACACCAGGGATGTTTGAAAAGGGGAAGAAGGCCCCAAGAGAACACAGGGCAAGGTAGCCGTCTGGAAGCCAAGGAGAGAAACAGGAGAAACCAAACCTGACCCTTGGTCTTCGCTATCTAGATTCCCAAAGTGTGAAAAGTGATTACCTGTTGCTTCAGCCACTCAGGTGCTCTGCTGAGGCCACCCTAGCAAACAAATAACACCCACTACGTAGATTCTGCGACTGTTATCATTTTGCGATATTTATTTATCCTCTATTTATCCATCTTATTTTTTGTTTTGGTGAATTTCAAAATGAGCTGCAGATCCCTTGCCCACTTTGAAGAGTAAACTATTCCACAGAGAAGGTAAATGCATGCATGACTGTGCCCTCTCTGCGCCTGGGATAGTCAGGGAGGCAACTGATTGGTGAATTGCCTGCTCGTGTATGTTGACCAACCAGAAAACTAGAACCTGAAGATGAGTGATCGTGAGGTTTGGTTAGAGACACCAGGGACTGGGTGTGAATGCCCCCAAGCCCGCCTGGCTAGGACACACTGCATTTCTCTGAGGCTCCCTGCTGGTTCTCCCCTGCGCGTAGGGGTGTGGAGCGGGGTCAGCACTTCATGCTGGTCACCAAACGTCCAGAAGTCTCCAGGGTCAGGCACCTGGATTCAACCGATGTTGTCAAGATCAGGCTGTGTGCGTCCTCAGAGACGAAGCTGGTGATACGGGTACACAGCGTGTGTGGGGACCAGGGAAGGGCGCTGCAGAGTCACGAATGTTCCCCCGGGTGGCACCTGGCCCCAGTTCAGGGTAGTGATATATGCTGTGACAAATGCCAGCATTTCAGTGACTTTGCCTGGTGAAAATTTATTTCCTGCTTATCCAAGAGCCCGGAGGCTCTGGTCGGAGGCGGCCGGCCTCCTCGCTGGCGTTCAGGGATGCGGACACTCTCTGTATCGGCCCTTGCATCACCAGAGCCATCAGCAGGAAGAGTCACGTGGCCACCTGCCCCTCACTGAGGGAGCACTGGGCATTGCTGCCACTTCTCAGGGACAGCTCTGTCCCATGGAAGGGGAAGCTCACCTCCTGGGGAATACCAGCCTTTTCCACCCCAACTCGGAGGAGGTCCTGGAATGTCAAGTCAGCAGCTTGGGGTTGAGAGCTCACCCCCAGGGAAGGGCCAGGTCAGGGTGCAGGGGGAGCCACCTGCACCATGAGAGCAGAGAGGAGCCAGCGAGGGTTACGGTGGTCTGGCAGGGAGCCACCCCAGGGGCTGGGGACCACCCCCAGGAGGCCACCTTCTCCCAAGGCTGCATGAGAGTCCTGTTGAACTCTGACCCACCCCCACCCCACCACCTTCTCTTCTAGCTGGACCAAGTGACCCGGCTCCTCCTTTGTAAATCGGGGATGATTGTCCCCTGGGGACTCAGTGTCATAAAGAGTGGGACGTGCTGACTCTGGTGTAGTTACTGTTCCACGAGGAGAGCTTGCTAAATGAGGCCCAGCCGGCATCAGCCGAGATGCTGCTCCCTCCTCCCATCTCAGGGAGGCCCTCTTTCCTCAGAGTCCTTCTTAACACAGCGTTCCAGGAAATCAGCACCAGCCGTTGGAGCTAGCAGAGGAGATGAAAGCCCTTTACCCCCCAGAGGCCAGGCTGTGGGCATGTCTGTCTCTCCATCCTGGTGGCACAGCAAGGGCTTGGCACGCAGTAGTGTGTTAGCCACTCAGTCGTGTCCAACTCTTTGCAACCTCGTGGACTGTGGCCTTCCAGGCTCCTCTGTCCATGGGATTCTCCAGCCAAGAATACTGGAGTGGGCTGCCATGCCCTTCTCCAGGGGATCTTTCCAACCCAGTGATCAAACCCAGGTCTTCTGTATTGCAGGTGGATTCTTTATCAGCTGAGCCCCCAGGGAATCCCAAGACTATTGGGGTGGGTTGCCATTCCCTTCCCCAGGGGATCTTTCCAACCCAAGGATCAAACCCAGGTCTCCTGTATTGCAGGCAGTCTTTACCATCTGACCCACCAGGGAAGCCCAAGAGAGGAGAGTGGGTTCAATTCCGAATTAAACAGAAATTGTTTAATGTGATGATTTGTAGTCGAAGAGCAGGTTGGGAGGTTGGGATGTGAAAAACTACCGAGAGATCCCAAGGGTAGGGGATCCAGCTAAAGCCACTTAAGAGGACTCTTGCCAAAGGCAGGCCACGTGATGAGATATAAGGGGTATGGGGGGGGGGATGAGGAATTTGATCAGATGTCAAGGGTGAGAAAATGTCAAGGGTGGGGAGTCTCTCAAAACTGACTTAGGGGATTCTTGCAAAAACAGGACTCAGCAGGCTGACAAGGAAGCCGAGGGTGGGGGCCTGGTTCAGAGCCTGACCAAAGTTTGGTCAAGGTGAGCGTGTCAGGTGGTGAGAAGGGAGAACCCAGGCCCTCCGGCCTCTTCTGGGCTCCTGGGTCCTTGGGAAGGGCGCCGAGTTAGCCAGGCTGCACAGTCTCTCTGGGCAGCAAGGGTGGGAGTCATGCCGGGGTGGGGGATGGGGAGACGCAAAGCAGACCCCGCTTTGGTGGGCTCACCAGGAAGCAGGCCTGTGCGTGCCACAGTGGGGACAGGCGCACTGGCCTGGTGCCCGGGGCGGCAGTATTCCAGAAGGGTCTTCTGGCCCGGCTGATAAATCCCAGAGCTGAAATTAAGACAAAAGACTGTGAAGATGACACCTGCTGACACCAGCTGCAGGAAGGCCCTGGAAACTTTTATTATGAATTAGATTTTGCAGGCAACTCTGCTGGGTGAGCTGGTGCTTGGGCCGGTGAAAGGCTGCGCCACAGGCCGGCTGCCTTGAAGGTAAGAACTGCTTTCCAGGGGAGAGGGGAGGAACGTGGCCCTCCACCCTGGCCGCGGGCTCTCATGGAGGGCTGTTTGTGTCTCAGGAGTTGCCTCCCCTGGGAGAAGCTGGTGCTGGAACGGGCTTAGAGCACCTCTGGTCCAATGCTCCTGAAACCACTAAACAGACTGGGCCTCAAACCCATGGGCCAGGACCCAAACCTGGCCGGAACCCACACTGTTTTCCAGCTGAGATTGCATGCTTGGTTTCAGCACGTAATGAAGCTCAGGTTCTTTCTCGTCAGAGAAAGAATTCAATGAGAGACGAAGTGATAGGTAAGAAGTAGACCTATTTAGACAGAAACACACTCCACGGCGTGGGCCAACTCAGAGAAAAAGAGTGGCGTTTCATGGGCTGGGTAATTTCATAGGCTGCTGAGTGGGAGGATTATTCCACCTATTTCGAGGGAAGGGTGAGGATTTCCAGGAATTGGGCCACCACTCACTTCACTTTTTGGTCTTTGGTGGTTGGCCTCAGAAATGTCTTGGTGCCTCTAGGTGAGTCACTTAGCTTTCAGATATGTTATGAGCGTGTACGGAGGCTCAAGGTCTGCTGGAAGTCAAATCTTCTGCAATCCTGGACCCATTTGGTTCTAATCAAATGGAATGTCGTGTCCTCGGGCTATGCCATTCTTTTAAGGGTGTGCTCTGCTCCCCTTCCCTCCTGTTTCACTCCATTTTACACGTGGGAAAACCAACCCCGAGCACAGAAGGGAGTTGTCCAAAGCCATCCCCCACGTTACTGTCACACCGGGGCTGGAGACCAGGACCCTCATCCCAGGATGGCACGCCTGACTGAGGGGCAGTCAGGTAGTGAGCACACCTCCAGGCCATTTGACTCAAGGAAGTTCAACTGTTAGTGCCTGGAGAGACAGAGAGAGTGAGACAAAGTGTGAGAGATGGGGAGACAGGGAGGGAGTGGGGCTGAGGCAGGAAAGAGACAGAGAGAGACCCCGGGAAGCCTGAGACATTAGGTCCGGAGCAGAGACGTGGACACCAGAAGGGCTGGACAGGACCTCCGAGACCCTCTGGGCAGTCACCTTTGTTTTGACAATAATGAAACCGTATAGCTGAGTGGTTTCCTTGTATAAAACTTTGGAGAAGTTTGACATGGAATGGCAAAAGTGCTTCGGGTGCTTAAACTGGCAAAACTTCTGTCTCTGAGGGTGTTTGAAATGAGGTTTGAAAAACTGAAGAGCTGCAGTAACATGACCCAGCTCCAGGAAATCTGGGTAAAGGGGACGTAGATGGCCTGTCTGCCACAGGCCGGGGTTCAGGACTGCGTGCCCTCTGTCCAGAATTTCCTGATGTTTCTGCCGACAGAGGGAAATGCCCCAGAGACAAAGAGAGCCCTCTCCTCCCTAGCTCTTCCCATCACGCTACCAGCAGATCTCCAATTTCAAAGCTCAGCTCAAATGCCACCTCTTCCAGGAAGCTTTCCTTGATTTCTCACTTAACCCAGCTGGTATCCATCACCTCCTCCTGTAAATCCCTCTAGATACCCAGCTCCATGTCAGCCACTTTTAATTTTCCACCTCATATTTTCATAGTTATCTGAAAATATCGACAAAAGAGCCCCTATTCCACAGGAACTTCACAAGCCTTGCTCTTATCCTCACAACAAATGAACTAGGTTCATTTCTTCCTACCCTCTCAACAGAGAAGTAAGCTAAGGCTCTGAGAGAGTGAATAAAAACTTCCTTAAGTTCAGACAGAGGCAAAAGCAGGGCTCCAGCCCAGTCAAGGCTCCAGGGCCTTGACTCTTTCCACGAAGGCTCATGACACGTACTGAGGGCGGGGACTGTGTCCAGTCGGTGTGTCTGGCAGGCATTTGGCTCTCACCCTCTGCGTGTTCCTGAATGAATGAAACATTCGATGACTGAATGGACGAACACAAGAAGTATCCTTTCTTTTGATGGGTGTAGCTCAGTGGTCGGCAAACTACAGCCTGGGAGCCAAGTCCAGCTTGCCTCCTACTTTTGTAAATAACATTTCACCGCAGCATGGCCACATGCCCGCTGCCCGTGTTGTCTATGCTGTTTTCACGCACGATGGCGGGGATGCAGTGCAGCAGAGGCTGCCCATGGAGCCTAAAACACTTCCTCTCCGGCCCTTTCCAGACAGATTTGCCAACTCCTGCTGTAGTTCATGGTCTTCACTGGGCTGATTTAAGCAACCGTGCTTACTGCCTCTGTGATCTAGAATATTGTGTGTGCGTGTGGGTGTGTGTGTGCATGTGTTTGTGCTCTGGGTGCCTATCAAGTGTCAGGTTTCCACATGTATCTGGTATATATCACTTAATCATTTTACAGGAAAGCTTCATCTAGAAAAAGTTTGCTCTGTCAGCTCTTTCATAATATATACATATTTTTAAATTAAGATTAGCTCTGTTGCCAGCACTTTGGCACAGATATGGTGAAGCAACAAAGACCAAAGACCTTCCCTGGAGTGGAGGCGGGCAGACTGCCCCACCCCAGCCCCTCATGGTGGGGGTGACAGTGAGGCCGGCCCTGTCAGGCTTGCCAGAATCAAGAGCAGCCTGTTCAACGGCTGACCCTCTGCCTCCTCTCTGCCACAGGGGCGTCAGTATCCCGGGCTCCCAACTCCACCTCCTCCTCTGGTGCTCCCCAGGATGCTCTTCCTCTCCCAAGCCGCCCCCCACCGCCCAGGGCATCCTCCTGAGAGGCGAGAACCCTGCCTCCCCCTTCCTGTTCCCGGGAGCTCAGGACTGGCCTCCAGACCCCTGGCCTCCAGGGCAGAGGCAGGGATTGGCCAGCTCCCACCCCAGATGCCCAGCAGGGCAGGTGCTGGCAGCGCTGGGGGCGTGACAACTCTCAGCCAGCCTCCAGAGGGTGCCCGCTGCCAGTGTGCCTGGGCCCTGCCCGCGATGACCGGCCCACCCCTCAGCCTCGCTCATCTGCTCACAGTTTCAGGACTGCTCTGTTACTCGGCTTGCTGTTTGGGTGAGTTGTGTGTGTGTGTGTGTGTGTGTGTGTGTGTGTGTGTATTGCATGATGCTTTGGGAAAAAAGACTCGTGGAAAGCCAAGCTATTCTGGGGAACTTCCAGCAGCCTTTAAATCTCCAAGTCCTCTGCTGGTGTTGGAATTGCCGTGTAAAGGAGTTTGACGTTGGAGTTCGTGCGATCTTGGCTCCCACGCTTGTGTGCCCCTTCAGTGACCCTGGGTGGCAGGCTGGCAGCTGCCCCCTTGGCTCTGAAGCAGCGTGGTGCTCTGTGGTCCCGGGCCACCCAGGCATGGGCGGCAGAGAGGTTCTCCAGCCCTCTCCAGGCCGGGTTCTGTGGCTCACTGCCGCCCCACAACTTTAACATGGTCTTTCAGAGAAGTGCAAACGCCTCCAAGACCTAGGGTCAGAATTTGTGTCTCAAGGCGCATGTGGTGTGAGTGGGGTTGAAGCCAAACTGAGGGGTGCAGTCTGGTCTGGAATCTGTGCATCAGGGGAAAGCAGGCAGTCGGCAGGCAGGCGGGCTGAGAACGGGGCTGTCGCTGAGCCTTCCGACTCATGGTCAGAAGCCCTAGGGATGCTGTGAACGTGTGCCTTCTGCTCTCTGCGCCTTGGCTCCTGTGAGTGCATGTTCCACCACGCAGGGGAGCCGCAGAGGGGCGGGCGGAGCAGGCTGAGCGCCAGCAGCTGCAGCTAGCGTGTGGCTGCACCTACAATTTCCCTAACCTGCAAAGGTAGAAAGTTTGGTCACTTCTTTCCCATGCCGCTTGATGCAAAACAAGGAGGCAGAAACAGAGGAAGCCGTCTCTAGCGCCCTGAGGATGGGCTGGTCTAGTGAGTGAGACCCAGATGGCCCAGACAGTGGTGATGCTGAGGTTCACCATGGATGAAAAAGCACTCTGGAGGGGGTTTGGGCCAAATCCCGTGTGGTGCAGTTGGGTAAACTGAGTCTCAGGTGGCAGTGGGGAGTCGCGCTGGGCCCCATGGCCCCTTGTGCCTGGGTTCACACTGTGATCCAAGTCCGAGTTTCCAAGCATAGGTCTGAGTGAATCACTTTCCAAGACTCAAGGAGGTTTTGTTCAAAGTGCGAAGATGGCGTCAACAACAGCAAAGGGAAACACCCCCCCACATTTGCAAAAGCCTGCGTCACACCCAGGATTGTCCCCACCCAGGATGTGGCACAGCTGAGCCACACACAGTGGAACTCCCGTGTCTGTGCGTCAGGGCGGGCACTCCCGAGATTCCCTGGAGGTTGGCATTTCCTGGGGCTAAGCCTGGTGGAGCACCCAGGTTTCTGCAAACCTCATGCACACACGCACACACACACACACACACACAAGGCTAAGCCTTGTGGAGCACCAAGGTTTCTGTAGGCCCCATGCACACATATGCACACACACACACAGACACACACACACACACACACAGGGCTAAGCCTTGTGGAGCACCAAGGTTTCTGTAGGCTGCATACACACACACACACACACACACACGATGTTTTCCATTACAACAGAGCCTCTGGGGCTTTCCAGGCTGATCTGAGCTCAGACATGATTCCATGGAGGCAGCCTGGTCCAAAGAGACCCGCAGGCCACTCTGATGACCCCAAAATAGACGTGTGAAGTCCTGTCTTAGTGACCGGGAGGGCAGGGTTGTGGGGGGAGTGGGAAGCTGTTCCCAAACACGTCCACCTGATGGAAATACTCTGAGCTGGAATGAGCTGGAAATAAACTAGATGGTGCTAAAAACAAGCTTCTCCAGGGAGCTGGGGCCGGCGGGGGGGCGCGGGGCAGGACGGGGGGCAGGCAGAAATAGATGGTCCTCACCTGCTGAACATGAAGCGGGTCTAGGGCTAGGGCTGGGGGCAGCCCTGCAGAAGCCTTAACAGGAGGAGCAGCGGCCACGGTGTGCTTGCCAGGGGAGCGCCAGCGTCCGGGGGAGGCCTGGGGTGGGGCTCTGACGGAGCCAGGGTCTTCCAGTGATGGGGGCCACGCAGGCTGCGGGCTGCAGAGGCCCCCGGGGCCTGGACAGTCTGGAAACAGGAGTGATGAGCAGTGCACCTTCCTGAGCCGCCCACAGGTGCCCCTAGCTGGGAGAGGCCCCGCGGACAACAGCTCAGCCCTGGCGGTCCACCGAGGCCAGGCAGGGGCAAAGGAGAGGCTGCAGCTGTCTGTCCAGAGCCAGGTCAGACTGGGCTTCCCCATAGGCGGCCCTCCAGCATCATGTAGCAAAGCCTCACTCCTAGAATAAATCCTTCCTCGCCCCCTCTTGCGAGATGCCCGTGGGTACCCTGGTGCGTGTCCTCACTCCTCGCGATGAGGTAGTGGAGCCCACTGTGTTCAGCAACAGGTGTGACTTGTTGGAGGCATTGACACTTTCTATCATGTATCAGGTGGTTGTTCCAGGAGCCTCTGGCCTTCTTAGCTCCTGACCTTTATTTCCACACCCTGTCAGTCCAGATCAGCAAGAAGGACTCTTTGAACCAGAGTTCAAATCCTGTCTCTGTCACTTACTAGTTGTATGACCTTGGGTAATTGCTTCACCTCTTTGCCTCAGCTTATGGATCTGTAAAATGGGATCACAGTAATAATAGTACTTAACTCTCAGGGCTGCTCTGAGGATTGTTGTTCAGTTGCTCTTTGCAACCTCATGGACAGCAGCGTGTCAGGCTTTCCTGTCCATCACCATCTCCCGGAGTTTGCTCAAACTCACATCTTCACGTCATCCAATCATCTCATCCTCTGTCGTCCTCTTCTCCTCCTGCCTTCAATCTTTCCCAGCATCAGGGTCTTTTCCAATGAGTCGGCTTTTCGCATCAGGTAGCCAAAGTATTGGAGTTTCAGCTTCAGCATCAGTCCTTCCAATGAATATTCAGGGTTGATTTACTTTAGGATGGACTGGTTGGATCTCCTTGCAGTCCAAGGGACTCTCAAGAGTCTTCAACACCACAGTTCAAAAGTATCAATTCTTTAGTGCTCAGCTGTCTTTGTAGTCCAACTCTCACATCCATACATGATTACTGGAAAAACCAGAGCTTTGACTATACAGACCTTTGCTGGAAAAGTAATCTTTCTGCTTTTAAATATGCTCTTTAGGTTTGTCATAGCTTTTCTTCCAAGGAGCAAGCGTTTTTAATTTCATGGCTGCAGTCACCGCAGTGATTTTGGAGCCCAAGAAAATAAAGTCTGTCACTGTTTCCATTTTTTACCCATCTATTTGCCATGAAGTGATGGGACTGGATGCCATTATCTTGACTTTTTGAATGTTGAGTCTTAAGCCAGCTTTTTCATTCTCTTTTCACTTTCATCAAGAGGCTCTTTATATCCTCTTCACTTTCTGCCATAAGCGTGGTATCATCTGCATATCTGAGGTTATTGATATTTCTCCTACAAATCTTGATTCCATCTTGTGCTTCATCCAGCCCGGCATTTTGCATGATGTACTATGCATATAAGTTAAACAATCAGGGTGACAATATACAACCTTGATGTACTCCTTTCCCAGCTTTGAACTAGTCCATTGTTCCATGTCTGGTTCTAACTGTCACTTCTTGACCTGCATACAGGTTTCTCAGGAAGTAGGTAAGGTGGTCTGGTATCCCTATCTCTTGAAGAATTTTCCACAGTTTATTGTGAGCCACACAGTCAAAGGCTTTGAAATAGTCAATAAAGCAGAAATAGATGCTTTTCTGGAATTCTCTTGCTTTTTATATGATCCAGTGGATATCGGCAATTTGATCTCTGGTTCCTCTGCCTTTTCTAAACCCATCTTGTATATCTGGAAGTTCCTGGTTCACGTGCTGTTGAGGCCTAGCTTGAAGGATTTTGAGCATTGCCTTGTTAGCCTGTGAAATGAGTACAATTGTGTGGTAGTTTGTATATTTTTTGTCATTGCCCTTCTTTGGTATCAGAATGAAAACTGACCTTTTCCAGTCCTGTGACCACTGCTGAGTTTTCCGAATTTGCTGGCATATTGAGTGCAGCACTTTCACAGTATCATCTTTTAGGATTTGAAATAGCTCAACTGGAATTCCATCACCTCCACTAGCTTTGTTTGTAGTGATACTTCCTAAGGCCCACTTGACTTCACATTCCAGGATGTCTGACTCTAGGTGAGTGACCACTCCATCGTGGTCATCTGGGTCATTAAGACATTTCTGTACAGTTTTTCTAATTCTAGACTCCTAATTTATCCCTCTCCCTTTCCTGTTTGGTAGCCATAAATTGGTTTTCTCTGTGAGTCTGTTTTGTATTAATAAATAAGCTCATTTGTTTCATTTTTTAGATTCCACATATAATATTTATACAATATTATAAGTAATATTGGGCTTCCCTTGTGGCTAAGCTGGTAAAGAACCTGCCTGCAATGCGGGAGACCTGCGTTTGATCCCTGTGTTGGGAATATCCCTGTAGAAGAGAAAGGCTACCCCATCCAGTATTCTGGCCTGGAGAATGCCATGGACTGTATAGTCCATGGGGTCGCAAGGAGTCTGACACAACCAAGCAACTCTCACTTTCACTTCATCAGTAATATTATATGATATTTGTCTTTCTGTGACTTAATTCACTTAATATGACACTCTCTAGGTCCATTTGTGTTGCTGCAAATGGCGTTATTTCATTCTCTTTTAGGGCTGAGTAATATTCCTTTGTATAAGTATACCTCATGACCTTTATCGCCACACACAGTCAGTCCAGATCAGCAGAAAGGACTCTGGGACCAGAGTTCAAATACTGTCTTTATCCACTCCTCAGCCGATGGACATTTAGGTCACTTCCATGTCTTGGCCATTGTAAACAGTGCCACCATGAACATTGGGCTACATGTATCTCTTTGAATCAGAGTTTCCTCTGGATATATGCCCAAGAGTAGGATTGCCAGGTCACACAGTTGTTCTATTTTTACTTTTTTAAGGAACCTCCGCTCTGTTCTCCATGACTGCACTCATTTACCCCACTAACAGGCTGGTGGTGTTCCCTTTTCTCCACACCCCCTCTGGCATTTATTACTTGTATACTTTTTAATGGTGGTCATTCTGACCGGTGTGAAGTGATGCCTCACTGCAGTTTTGATTTGCATTTCTCTAGCAACTAAATGGCAGCCCACTCCAGTGTTCTTGCCTGGAGAATCCCAGGGACGGGGGAGCCTGGTGGGCAGCTGTCTATGGGGTCGCACAGAGTCGGACACGACTGAAGCGACTTAGCGGCAGCAGCAGCAGCAACTAGTGACGTTCAGCATCTTTTCACATGCCTGTTGACCATCTGGGTGTCTTCTTTGGAGAAATGTCTGTTTAAGTCTTCTGTCCATTGTTTGATTGGCTTGTTTGTTTTTTGTTATTGAGTTGTACAATCTGTTTGTATATTTTGGAGATGAATCCCTTGTTGGTTGCATCATTTGCAAATATTTTCTCCCATTCTGTAGGTTATCTTTGTTCTGTTTATGGTTTCCTTTGCTGTGCCAAAGCTTATTAGTTTGGTTAAGTCTCATTTGTTTATTTTTGCTTTTATTTCTATGGCCTTGGGAGACTGACCAAAGAAAACATTGGTACAATTTATTTCAGAGAGTGTTTCATGGGGCCTTGTTAGAAATTTTCATTTTCAGTTGTCACAACAGCTGAGCCGAGAGGTTTCCTGTAGTGGGACAGCATCATATGTGTGTCCCATGTCCCACATGACTGTGAAACGTCAAATGGGAGATGTGTACCTTTTATCATTATCTCATCCTAGGAGCTAATGCTCTTTCACATCAATATTTGTTGAACTGCTATAGTATGAAACTGAGTTTTCTCAGATAACTGCTGAGTAGCGACTGCGTTGTTTGGTTGGGATTTTACGCATGATTTTTCCTCATTTGAGAAAAGTCACATCTCACAGTGGGCACCCCACTTGAAGCATGTGCGTTGCAGATACCGCACCTTATGTGAGTAGACTTTGTGTTCAGTATGGTTTCACACGCAGGCACGAGCACCTAACTATGTCATCAAGTTTTCTGACATGCTAGTGCTCAACAAACATGCATATCAAAACATGCATTTTATATCATAAATCACTTTTCTGAAAGCTCTCTTTTATATTATATTCATAGCGTTACATTGATTTTTAAATGGCATAGGTATGTTGTCTTATTTTTGAATTTTATTTTAGGATAACAAAGGGGTCTTTAAAGATACTTCTTACCAATGGGGCCTTGTGTCTGAGGGGGCTGAGGACCACTGGTCCAGACAGCGGGCTGCTCCTCCACGAGGTTCAAGGGTGTAGGTGTGTGCAGAGTGATTCCCAGGGTGCTGGAGCTGATACAGGCAGCCCACACTGCGTGCCTTCTGGGAAGCACCCGCTGCCTACCTGAGGTCGGGTCAGGCCTCGGATCACAGGGTGGAAAGAAAAGACAAGCACTGTCCCCGGGAGACAAGTCTGAAAACTGGTTTCAGGGCAGAGAAGTGTGTGAAAGGCAACCACCCCTGTTCTGTGAGGTCAGAGATTCGGAGAAGGGGTGGACGAGGAGGTACCATCACGAGACCAGGACTGGGCACTGGAAAATCAACAGCTCTGGGCGATGTTTGCGTAGTGCGTGTGTTTGGGTGAACACGCGTCCACTTTTCCATGGGTGAACATGTAGGCATGAGAGTTGCCGAGCCATCGGATGTGGCTGCATTCGGCTTTAGGAGACAATGCAGCGAGTTTTCCAATTGAGGCCATTTTCTCTCCCACCAGCCAATGAGTGAGCATTCTGGTTGTCCCACGCCCTTACTGACAAATGTTACGTTCTGGCCTTCTCAGTTTAGCCCGTCTGGCGGGCATGTAGCCGTGTCGACCCAGTGTTCAGAGGCAGCAGGATGGATAAGAGGGTTGTGGTCATGTCCCACAGGGGGACTCTGTTCAGCAGCATGACGACGACAAGCAGCGATCACGATGCCTGTCACAGACGCAATGTCGAGCCAAAGAAGGACACGAGAGTTGACGTTCATACAAAGCTCAAATGCAGCCGCAAGGACTCCCCCAGGCTGGGAGCCAGGGCGGTGGGCAGGGAGCAGGGTAGAGACTGGGCAGGAGCTGAAGGGGCTCCTGGAGGCTGGGGGGTTCGGGATCTCTACCTGGGTGCTGCAGGAATCCCCGGGGATCTGTGTCCTTTCTGCCAGGACCACCTCAGCACTGAATGTGTGCTAACGCTGAACGCCTGACCGTGAAGCTGCAAGGATCCAGGGCCCCCTCCTCATCTCACTCCTGTGTCTGAAGACATTAACCTGTAGCTCTCCTGTGAGCTCTGGTGACCCAAATGTCTGTGTAAAGTCTGGAGTCAAACGGATGCTTGACATCTTGGCCCGGGGTCACTGCCTCCCCCACAAAACGGTTCCTTGCAGGCATGTGTCAAGGGTGTGAGCAGAGCCTGCCTTCTCCCCAGCTGAGAGAAGGGGCCCCTGGCGGGTCCGTTTGAACCGTCTGTTCTCTGTCCCGTCTACAAAGTGACTGTCAGCCTCTGGAGAAGGAGCCTGGCCTCCCGGTGGTCCCAGCGGCCGCAGTGCCCACTCGCTTACCCTGCGAAGCGGGGAGGGCCCGGGCAGGGATAGGCAGGGGTGGTGCTCCCACCCAGCAGGCTGCAAGTGAGAGCGGCCGTCCAGGGTGGCACACAACCCCCTCTCCCCGGGCACAGTGGGCACCCAGAGGCCCTGACGCAGCCCCCACACTAATGAGCGGGGGTTTCCTCCCGGCAGCCCTGCCCGGCCTGGATCAGAAGAGGCGCGGCGGCCCCCGAGCATGCTGCCTGCTGACGCCCCCGCCGCCCCCGCTGTTCCCGCCGCCCTTCTTCCGAGGGGCCCGGGGCCCGGTGAGTACCGCTGACTGTCGGGGTCCTGGGCCGCTCCTCCGCCCAGCCATGCCCCCTCCTTCGGGCGGGGGCTCCTCCCAGGGCTGTCCTCAGGGGCCGGCTCTCTGCACCTCCCAACAGACCTCACGCAGGAGGGAGGGAGATGCTTCCTCACCGGGAGCTGGGCTGGGCGGTTCAGCTGGCCAGCAGGCAGACAGCAGGCGAGGGTCCTGTCCGCTCAGAGACACTGAGGTGAACTGATAACTTTCTGGGCTCCTGTCAGCGGCTCAGACGTGGAGTCTCCCCCTCTTGTTTTGTCTTCTCCCTAAGTGCATGTGAAATTTCCTTCTTATCCACCGTTATCCACAAGGTGACACAAAAAACAGTCCTGAGAGGGGGAATGGGACTGCGGAAAGAGAGGGGAAGGTGGGGAAAGGGAGGGGAAGGTAGGGAAAGAGCAGGAAGGGGGAAGCTGAGCTGGAAGGCATTCCAGGGGCTCTAGATGCTCGGATCTTTCCAGAGCCTCTTAGACCCATACTGTCCAATACACTAGCCTCTGGCCCCATGTGGCCTGTTCCAACTGAGATGTGTAGAGTATAAAACACACACTGAATGCCTTTATAATGACGCAAAATATCTCAGTATTTTTTTTACATTGAAATAATATTGGGGATATACTGGGTAAGATAAAACCCTCATCAAAATTAATTTCACTTATTCCCTTTTACCCTTTTTATGTGGTTACCAGGACATTTAAGACGACACATTAGTGTCACATTAGTGACTCATTTTACTTCTATTGGATGGTGCTGTCCTGGATGCTGGGTAAAGGCCCCCGAGTGAGTTCCTAACTCCGTCCAGAGTGGTTCCTTTTTCTCTGTAATCCATTGAAGCCAGGCTTGTCTCAGAGCAGATGAGAGGAAGGAGACTGGGAGTGAGAGGTCGCCGTTGTGAGACGCCCACTGGGGAGTCAGGGTACGGCCGGCCTCGGGGCTGGGCTGTGGAACAGGCCTGTGTCCGGGGCTGACCCTTCTTCTGCGCCCCTGGTCACACGTAGAACCTGTGTCACCTTGCCTTGAAGCTTCTCTCCCCAGACATGAAGAATCTTGTCCTGGAGCTGGAGACGGCGCAGTCCCCGTGTGCGCAGGGGTCGCTCAGCTCATCTGGGCCTCCGGGCCCCCAGGTCAGTTCCCCCCAAGGTCCTTCCCCTGAGGTCCGGGCCCCCAGGTCAGTGCACCCCGGGCCCTTCCCCTGAGGTCCAGGCCCCCAGGTCAGTGCACCTCCGGCCCCATCCCCTGACCTCCAGGCCCCCAGGTCAGTGCACCCCAGGCCCTTCCCCTGAGGTCCGGGTCCCCAGGTCAGTGCACCCCAGGCCCTTCCCCTGAGGTCCGGGCCCCCAGGTCACTGCACCCTGGGCCCTTCCCCTGAGGTCCTATCACAGGGCAGGGACCCTCCCCTGTCCGCCACCCCCAGGGAAGAGTTTCCCCTCTTCAGGTGCCCTGGGGTTGTTTTCCTGTCCTGGAGGAACCACATGGTTCTTCTCCGGCCAATTCTGCTTCCCAGCCTCAGTGTGCCCATCTGCACAATGGGGATATAACTTCCCCTGCAGTACCAGATGCGGGAGGTGACCAGGTGAGCTACTGCCTAGATGGCGGTGGTTATTGTTATAGTTGTCATCAGAAAAACGCTCAGGAGAAGCGCAACTGTTAACCCACCCAGAGGGGCCTGCATGCAGGGCAGAAAACTGGGGCAACGGGGAACGTGGTGCTCTGAACTCACTTTAGCCCTAGACACGGGCCCCAGCCAGCCCGCCCCTCCCCACCAGAGCTCAGGTCAGAGTGAGGAGCAGGTCAAATGCTGATGGAAGGGTTTTCTAGACAGACAAAGGGTCCCCTCTAGAGACTGTCTCACAGACTCTTGAGCCCTCTGGCCGGCCTGGTGGAGTGGGTCCATCGAGGAGGACGTGGGGTCTGGGCTTGCATGGGGACAGGAGAGAGGAATTCTGTCACCTCTCCTGTGGCTTTCTGTCACAGGAAGACCAAAACACACTCCTCACCCTGGGAGCAAAGCCCCGCGTGGGGACCCGTATCTCCTGCAAATTGTCTCCCACAATGCCCCAGCCCACTCAGTGCAGCCTCCGTGTGTGTCCTGGGTCCTCATCCACCCGAAGTCTGTGGCAGCCTTCGGGCCTTGCCTGTGGCTCTGGCTGTTTGCAATGCCCTTCCCTCTGACTGCCCCATGGCCCGCTCCTCTGTCCCTCAGAACCCAGGCGCCCACCCCCCGCCCCAGACATGCCCCTCCACCCTCTGTGACAGTAGCCGCCCCATCGCTCTCCACCCAGGGGCCAGGTTTCCTTCTCTGCTTAGTTTTCTCATGTCGTCACAGTTTTATTCTTGTTCCTGGACTCTTGGGTCTCCCCACCTCCATAAAATACAAGCTCTGTGCCTGAGGTTGGCAAGCTATGGCCAGGAGTGCAGTCCGGCATGTTTTGTAATTAAAGTTTATCGTTCTCTGGCGACTCCTTCCACTGAAGGGCAGAGTTGAGGAGTTGTGACAGAATTGCTGTATCAGAGGCAAAGCCGAAGTATTTCCCCTCTGGCTCCTTGCAGACCAGCTCTTGCGAACAGGGGCATTGTCCACCTTGCCTTGTGCCCACCTGCCGGGGTCCTGCCCCCGTGGATTCAGGGAATTCGAAGGGGAGACGGCTTTGGCGATCAGGATACGATAGAATTAAAGATAAAAAGAGTGGTTAAATAGGGATAGCTCAGCGAAGAAATTCAGTAAAGAAAAGAGGCTGAATAACTTGGTTTACGTGGAAAACCAATAAAATTCCAAGACAAGGAATTTGCGCCACCTACATAGGCCACAGGCATCCTCCTGTTCTCCCAAAGGAGAGGAGACACTAAGGCCTCCCCGGTCAGATCTTAGAAGCCCAGGCAAAATTAGTAGGCTTGACAAGCCTCCACACTTCAGATGGGAATTCGGCCAGAAGGTGAGAGAAAAAACGACATGGGGAGACCAAGCTTCGGTGAACAAGGCCCGCACTTTATTTTCCAAAGTAGTTTTTATACCTTAAGTTGTGCATAGAGGATAATGGGAGAAGGGGTAGCGTCATGCAGTAAGCCAGGCTTTCTTCCTGCAAACTTATCATATGCAAAAGTTTAGGTGATTTACATCATCTTCTGGCCTGGAGGCCTGTTAACATTTTATGATCCTTTCTTCAGAAAACTTATTTTTCTCTAAGGGTGATTATTCTAAAGTCAGGCACCACCCTCTGAAAGCATTAGATGAAGTTGCATTCCTATAGGGCAAAGGTGTGTTGGGCTATAACAAGAAAAGAATTAACTCAAGGGTCCAAGGTTACAAACATTAAAGCTACTACTTACATTCCTATACACCAATTATATTAATCAGTACACTCCCAGGGACACAGTAGGTAAGGGATATGGAAACTTAGCAGCAAACATTGGCCCAATAAATGAAAACCCTTCACCAATATAATTTCTAATCAATCCACTATACTATACTAATAATCTTCTAACTGCTCAAAGGAATCTGTATTTAGAAAGTTTAGAACATCTCGTGCCTCTCATGGTTGGGAGGCTGTGAAAAATCACATGTGGCCAGAAGAACCTGTTCAGGCAGGCTAGAGAACTTCCAAAGGAGTTTGTGAACTAAAACACTCTTGTCACACCCAGGAACTTTATTAACTGGAGCTGTAAGTTAACTCTTTTTCAGAGAGAGAGAGGTGGTGGGGGACAGCCCCCCATAAAGTCAGAGGTATAGGTGAGAGCACAAAGCAGTAAAGTAGGCAGACTCTGGTTTTGGGGGTAGATGCTCGAGAATTTCCAGGGAGACTCCTGAGGCTCAATCCCGCCTTTGCGTATGCTGAGCCTCCTTCCTCATGACCTTTGCCATGGGCGGAGTTCCTCACGCTGGCTCCCGGCACCCACCCACACCAGTACCCGGGGTGTAGTCCTGGCCCGTGTTCCTGGGGAATTTTAAAAGGTCCCCAAGAGCTTGTAATGTGCAGAAAGGCTTGGAATCCCTTGGCTGGGAAGTAGAGCTTCCCCGTAAATGTTTATTAAATGCACTGAAGGAAGCAGGACTTGGGACCCACAGTTGGCCAGAACTGCCGCAGAGGCTCTGGGAAGCCTGCAGAGATGCAAAGTGGGTGCCCAAGGCTCAGCTCCCAGGGGGATTTCCATCTTCTCAGCTCCCGCGGTCTGCACCTGCAGAGAATCCACGGGATAGGAAGGGGGTCCCAGCTGCCCTGAGGCCATGGTCTCCAGCCCCACAGGAGCCTCTCTGACCTGGTGGAAGCCCACGTGGGTCCCTGGGAGGCTGTGTGGCTGGCTCCGGGGATCCCACAGCCACCTCTGTGCTCCAGAAACACAGGGCAACCCTGTACCCACACAGAGGGGGAGCCTCAGGCCCACAACTGCTGGCACCTGGGGACTTGCTGGAAGCACAGAATCTCAGCCTCCCCTCCCCCCGCCCCACCCCGTCTCATCAGAACCTGCATCTTAACAAGACTCCCCAGAGGGAATCACCCTCATGTCAAAGTTTGGGAAGCCCTGAGCTAGGGACGGCATCATGGCCTGATAAATAGTTCTAGCCCATTTGAAGAAAACAGAAAAATTACTGAGGCTTGGAAAAGAAGAAAGAATGGAACTGAAACTCTCCCTCCCCCCCGCAAACAGAAGGAGAATAAACCAAAAGCAGTGGTTCCCCAACTTTTCTGCCCATTAGAATCCCGTGGGATGCCTGTGTCCCTGGGGAATTTTAAAAGGTCCCCCAGGGGTTTCTGATGTGCAGAGAGGATCAGAATCCCTTGGCTGGAGGGGGTCGTTTGAACAAGCTTCACAGAAATCCTATTTCAGACATGCTTCACATAAGGCGTGCTCTCCTTCAGATCTTGGGGATGAAGAAGTGGCCTGGGGGTTTTGGTGGATTTCCGCTCTGCTGTCCTGGGGAGCTTGGCAGATAGCTGGCCAACTGAGGGTTTCGTAGGCACATGTACCGAGGGCAGCTGCATCCTGCCGTGTGTGTGCCAAGCTTCAGTGTGAAAGGCACAGGGCTCCCCGAGCTGGACTCAGCCCCTCTCCCTGGGCGGGCAGTGGGACAAAAATGCACTCTTCACCTGCCCACACTCTTAGCATCTTAAAACAGAAGGCTTTTGCTCTTCGTGGTACCCAGAGATCCACCATGGGAATTTCTATGTTAGCTACTCCTGCAGGCAAAGCCTGACTTTTGTCTGGTCAGGGCCTCAGGGAAACTTGGTAAGAGCAGCGGAAAAGAGGTGAGAGGTGGCGAAGCATCTTGTGTTCAGCAAATAGCCCTTCTTAAGTCTTTTGAGTTGCCTTCACCAAGCACTCAGGATGTATGGGCCATCCGAGAATTCCAGAGAGAAAAGGAAAGTCACAGAAAGCAGGTATGTGAGCACCGCGGTAACAGTGATGCTGAAAACAGCCCAGAGAAAGCAAGAAGAGGGGTCTCAGGGAGAGGGATGGGCCTGGCCTGGATGGGGCACAGGATCCTTCCTGCCGTGAGGGGACCCCTGAGTCTGCAGCGAGAACCGCCTACGGAGGGGCCAGGGCACCCAGGGCCCCCTGCACCCATCCTGCCTCTGGCTGATGCGGGCTTTGTTCTTTTCTTATCTTGATCGTGTAGGGCCCCCCCGGGCTTCCTGGCAAGACTGGACCAAAGGGAGAGAAGGTATGAAGCACCTCTGTCTTCACCCCCACCTCCCCTGGGTAATGCCGGCCTGGTTTCTGGGGACGCCACTGAGGATTTTCTGGTTGAGATTTCGAAGCATGCACTTAGAGGGTGACGATGGGCTCCGTGGTGACTGCGGGCATGGGACCCCACCCATTGGTCTCAGCGGGGCCCGGTGACGTGGCGGGGATGCTGTGAGCCTCCAGGGCACCTAGCCGTGTGGGCATGCCGGCTCATCAGACCTTGCCAAGCCCTCAGGTTCCAGAACTTTTCCTCCAAAGCAGTCTCTGCTTACCTGTCTTCTCCATCCACAGGGGGAGCTTGGTCGACCAGGAAGGAAGGTACAGTCCACGTTACCCTGTCAGAATTACAAGTGCAGCTGTGCTGGGCATGTGAGAGTGTGCGCCCTCGGGGGTGGGGACCGGCTGCACACCCCCGCAGCCCCGATCCCCAGGAGTTATCCTGATGAGGACGGAAGCAACCGCCTCCCTCTGCCCGCTTCTCAGTCAGGGTCTGCAGCCTGCTCCTGGTGGCATTCAGACTTCAGAAGCTGCCAAGCCTGGCCAGGTTTCCCCCAAGCCTCATCCTGCCGTCCATCAGAGAAACCCTCCAAAGCCCCAGCCAGCGGCACCAAATGACTCTCACTGTCAATTTGATTAAACTGGAATTAAGTAAGCCTCAGGGCCCAGCTGGAATAAACGGGAGTTACCTAAGGTCACAGGGACTCTGAATAAACCAAACACATGTTATCAAGACTCTCATTGGCATCAGGAAGGAGTCAATCAACCATTACCCACTGCGATCAGTGGGTGCAGGCACTGAAATTGTCAGTCTTGGGGATACAGAAGAAGGTTCAAGACCAAGAAAAGATGCCCATGGTTCTAAATATAAATTACTATTTCCCCAGTTATTTTATTCAAATACTTTTACTATCAATAAGAGCTTCAAACAGACCTTTGTATGACAAAGTCTCAGCCCTTTAGGACACAGATGACCACTCCAGCCATGGCCTAGTGGTTGCCTGAAGCACTGGGCTGGGAGGATTCTGGCCTCCTCTCTGTGCTCAGAACAAGGCCTGTGATTGCATAGTGATGTCTGCCGTGGGTGAAGCAGGCAGGAGTGGGAGCTAGTGTGCCCTCCAGCACCGTGATCTCCAGGTCAGGGATGAGCCTTCCATATCCCCAGCTAGGCTAACTGAAATTAGCCAGTGGGTGCAGAGGTCAATGCAGACCCCACCTCACTGCCCCCACACTGTCTTGCAGGGCTCACTCTACCACAGCTCCTTGGCCTCTGTTGGGTTTGCTAGACACAGAGATAGAGGTGGTCCATGCCATGTGCAAGTGAATTAATGATTAAAGCAGCTCTCTCCAGAGGAGCCTAGGGGAGGGGAGACCCAGCTCAGGCAGGGGAGGAAACCCAACGGGGGCAGGAGGGTGGTACCAGGTGACATCCAGCTTCAGCCTGAGCCACAGAGGAGCTCTGGAGTGGAATGGCAACAGAGAATTTGTCCTGCTTCATCTTGATGTAAGGGGGCTGGGCTGTTGGCTTCAGGAAGGGGTGGTACATCAATTGGTGGGCAGCCCCCAGCAAACCCACATGTGAAGAAGTGAGTTGTTATGGCAAGGAAGGCATCCTCTGGGAGGTGGGCATGCTGAGCAGGGGAAAGACTTCAAGGGAAAAGGCCCAGCCTCTGTTGCTGCTCCCCTAAACCTCATCCTCCCCTTCTATGTTGCCTCCTTGGAGAGAATATATTGGAATGCAGGGGACGTGTGGGTGGGTGATAATGGTCAAAGGACCGAGACGTTTAGAGCCCCTTCCCACCACCTTCCATTTCTTAAATGGAACAATCTCATGTGTTGATGTCATGTGATACCAAGGGCTTTAACTCCCATCTGAGAGGCCCAGCTTTCCAGGCCATGAGTCTTTGGAGGTGGGGATGAGCATCCTGGGGCCATGCTTGGGCCCATACTCCCTACCGGGCCACAGAGACAAACCTGTTTTCAGAGGGAGGGGAACAAGCCCAATAGTCCTAACTTTTGTTCTCTGTCTTTGAAGGGCAGACCCGGCCCCCCAGGAGTTCCTGGCATGCCTGGGCCTGTCGGCTGGCCCGGCCCTGAAGGCCCCAGGGTAAGTGTGGTGGCTCTCAGGGCATCAGAACTCGAGGGGAGGAGGTGGCGGCTTCCTTGTCTCCTGGCACAGTTGGCAAAACTCAACCTCCTCAAGACAGGAAGAAAGGAGAGAGCCCAAGGACCGCCCAGGGGGCCCCAAACACTTCCTCCCTTGCCTGGACCATGAGACGGCAGTCAGTCCCACAGCTGCTCCTGTGGGAGGAGAAGCAAGGGCCTGCTGCCTCCTTCCCAAGCCCTGTCCTGCTCTGTCCTGAGAGTTAGTTCATAATTCTTTGGCTCCCGGAGATGACCCCAAAGGAGCTCGTGTCTGGAAGGCTGTTGGCCTGTCATACTAATTGGGCAGGGGGTGGAAGGTGAGGGCAAGGGAGTTGGGGGCTGGAACCACGGAAACCCTGCATTCCCAGGTGGATTGCTAAATGCTGGGGAAATCCCCTTCCTCAAACAGGTGAGGAGAAGCTGACATACCCACACGCATGTCTTTTTACACACTTTGGTTGTAGACTATTGCATGCAGAGGCCATGACTTAGAACTGAGCTGCAGAAGTCGGGGGTGGGTAGGGGAATGTCACTATCTGCTCTGACGCATTGGCTGCATTTATTATGAGACTAGAAAATTGTTACCAATTGTCTTAGGAAAAGTTCCAAGGATATTTTCTTAAAAATCCACTGTATATAATGCTGAACCATCCAATATGGCAGCCACCAGGCACATGTGACTATTGAGCCCTTGAAATGTGCCAAGTGCAACCGATTTAATTAATTTAAGTTTGATTTTAAGAATCTTTACTCAATTCAGTTATTTGAAAACATTTAAGTATTTTTGAGCAACTTGAGTTGAAATCTGCTTTTTTAACTATAAATTTTATGAAATCTAATACAGATCAAGTATTTTAGGTGAAAATTTAGCACCTGAATTGAGCTGTGATTTAAATGTTAAATACGCAACAGATTTCAAATATTTATTGTGAAAAATCAAATGTAAAACTCTTATGGATAGTTTTTACATAGATGACATGTTTAAAATAATTGGATTCTTAAATAGTGGTTAATAATTAGATTAATTAGAGTAAATTTAAAGTTTAAATTTAAAGTTAATCTCATCCGTTTCTTTTAAGGTGACTTCTAAAAATTTTTAAATTAAGTATGTGGTTCACCTTATATTTCTATTGTTTAGTGGTGGTTAAAGTTTTTTAGCAAGGCAGGTACTGAAAGTTCCAACTGTAAACCATTCTGAAGGGTAACAGATCCCATCCATGAGTCCTAGTCCCCGGCTTCCACTCAGAGGTTAATGGTCACTCTACTTGGCCGCAAACCTAGGGTAAGAGTATGTGGAAACATGTGAAAGGCCCTCCCTATGCAAACAGCAGAGCAGATGTAGCTTTTTGGAGCACATTAACCTTGTCCTTTGAGTACCCAAGTGCCTGCATGCTCTCTTCCCCACCCTTTCCCAACCCTCTCTGGGAGAAGATCAAATGTCAGTTCATTTATAACACGTGAGTGAGCATTTGGTTTGGAGAGCTGCTCTACCTTGGACAATTTCTCTCTACATTTCATGACAAATACCAGAATGAAGCCTGGAGTCTGTAGTCTTGGATCCCTGGGAGTAAACAAGGGAGCATTGGGGTCCTCAGGTTCTCAGGCCAGCCTCGATGTCCCCAGCTCCATCCTGATCTTGCCCATGCCTCTCCTGGTTCAGCTTCTCTAGGAAATGTCACTGGAGGTCTTTTTTCCCCCCTTCTTGTGATTCCCACAGGGTGAAAAAGGTGACCTGGGTCTGATGGGCTTGCCAGGGTCAAGAGGACCAATGGGCTCCAAGGTCAGTGTGTTGGTCAGATAGATGGTTCCAGGTCTTCTGATTAAGGCTCTGGAGCAGCTGGTGTCTATAAAGTGGGGACTGGGTGACTGCTGTCATGGGCTGGGGATTATCACAGATGTTGGAGAGGCCGGTGTCAGGCTGTGCTTATCTTTACTAGCCCTCGGGGAGGTATGCCCTGGGACACGGGGCAGAGGGAGGCCGTTCCTGCTGTTCTCTTGGACAATGAGGGTCAAGCCTCTGGGCAACAAAGCAGATGGAAGCCTTTTGTATGGGCCTTTGGGGGTGGGGGTTAAGGAAAGCAATGCTCTTTTTAGGCCTGGTGTAAACACAACTCTCAGGGACATCTTTATACTCACTGCTGCAACCGTCCCCTGACCCACTCCCTAGAACGTTCAGCCCAGTGTGGAGACATATCCCACCACCCCATCCAGGGGTTCCTTCCACTCTTACACCAGACCCGGAGGTCCTACAGGGCTGACTGTCAATGTGCCTTTTGCTTTCTTTTAGGGCTACCCTGGATCCAGAGGGGAAAAGGTTCGTGCTTGTCTCTCACGGCTCCCCGGAGCCGAGTCTGGGGTCAGTGATGCGCAGAGCATGGGCCCAGGGGTCTCTTTAGTCAGTGGCTGCAGCTGCCACCTCTCGATGTTACCTGTCGTTTGTCAGTGGGCTGCGAGACAGAAGTGAGGGCCTCCGAGCCAGGACAGGCGGGTTAGGGAGGCTCTCCCAGTGGAAGTGGAAGCCCCTCACGTGGAGCAGGTAAGGGCTGGAGGTTGTGCCAGCTGCTGCGTGAACACACCTGGCAGGGGAGGCTGGGCGAAGATGGTAGATGTGTGACTTAGACCATGCTTCTACCACACAGCCTCGTTGTCTGTCAGAAATGGAGTAAAAAATCCAGCCACACCCTGAGGACAAATTTCCTAGAATATAGGAGAAAGTCTAGGTCCCAGAATTTTCTGTGGAGTGTCCTTTATTGATGTAAGCGGTTTGCTGCTGCTGCTGCTGCTAAGTCGCTTCAGTCGTGTCCAACTCTGTGCAACCCCATAGACGACAGCCCACCAGGCTCCCCCATCCCTGGGATTCTCCAGGCAAGAACACTGGAGTGGGTTGCCATTTCCTTCTCCAATGCATGAAAGTGAAAAGTGAAAGTGAAGTCGCTCAGTCGTGTCCGACTCTTAGCGACCCCATGGACTGCAGCCTAATTGGGCTCCTCCGTCCATGGGATTTTCCAGGCAGGAGTCCTGGAGTGAGGTGCCATTGCCTTCTCCTGTAAGCGGTTTGGGGGATCCAAATAGGAGGTATCTCATAAAGAAAGCCTTCCCTGGGCATACCAAGTCTTCTAAGGAAAGTGAGGGTGCTGACCTATGGCGTTTTCAGTTAGAAATGCTCCAGTTTTTCTCCTAGGAGTCAACTCATTGACTCTCTCCTATGGTTTCCCCTTAGGGATCCAGAGGTGAAAGGGGTGACTTGGGTCCCAAAGGAGAAAAGGTAATGGGCATTTCATAGAAATGATAAACTACCACAGAAGGGACATCCCCTACCAATCCCCATCTTGTGGGCTGACTGACTGACTGGCTGGCTGCTGACTGACTGAATGACTGGCTGGCTGACTGCCTGGCTGAATGACTGAATGACTGACTGCCTGGCTGCTTACTGACTGAATGATTGACTGACTGGCTGACTGCCTGGCTGTTGACTGACTGGATGGCTGACTGGCAGCTAACTGACTGAATGACTGACTGCCTGCCTGGCTGCTGGCTGACTGCCTGGTTGCTGACTGACTGAATGATTGACTGGCTGACTGACTTGACTGGCTGACTGGCTGAGTGAATGAATGGCAGACTGGCTGAAAGACTGAAGGAATGGCAGACTGGATGACTGGCTAGCTGACTGGCGGAATGAATGAATTCCTGTCTGATTGATTGAATGGTTGACTGGCTGGCTGGCTGGCTGAATGACTGATTGACTGGATGACTGACTAGCTGGATGACTAACTGGTTGGCTGGCTGACTGCTGGGGCCTTATCTTGAAAATGGCTGACCAAGTTCTTCCTCAGCCTTTTCAAGCATTATTTCAGAAGCAGTCATTATATTTGTTTTTCTCTTCACAGGGTTTCCCAGGATTTCCTGGAATGTTGGGGCAGAAAGTAAGTACTCAGAAGCAGTAAAAATAGCCTTCAGTTACAAGTTAGATCCTCTAAGCACAACAAAAAGAGGTCTGCCTTTCATCCATCAGGCCCGATAAGTGGGTTTCTTTGTGGAAGGTTCATGTTTGAAAGGGGCGCAAGTTGCCAAACGTATTGGTGAGACCTCCCTCCGACTCAGAGGAGGAAGGGACACCCCACCTGAGAAGAGAGATGGCTTCTCTGTGTCTCCTGTCTGTCAGGGGGCTATCAGACAATTCAAAAGCAGAAAGCTTTGGGCCCCGGGACTCAGACCGAAGCTGCAGCGGCCAGCGGCCCTGATGAGGGTTCAAAGCCACTTCTGAGGCACCCAGCTCCGCACTCCTTCAGAAGGGTACAGGCACTGCCAGAGGAACGCAGAGTTGTTTTAGCAGGAGACAGCGAAAATGTTTTTTATTTGACAGTTAAATGTAATATTTATTTAAGTACTTAGTAGGATTTCATGGATATCTTGCTAGGACGAGGCTTAATAAAAAGGAGTTTATTTGGTTGACTTAAAAAGTATTCACTGAATAACAGAGTAGTGTCAGATATACTAAAAACTGTGAAAGTGGCAACTGACTGACAGATTTTTTAACTTATATTTAAGGTTAGGGTCTGGGGAAAAGAACTCAGGGGTGAAGGTGAGGGGATGTCAGACAATAAGCGACCACTTAGGACAACCACCATTGCAGTGGTGGGTCCTCGTGTTGTTGAGGCATTAACATTGGACACTTATTTTTGTCTAAGCCTCAGGGCATGATATTCTTCCAACAGGCAAGTGGGATGCTTTCTTAGAATTCTAAATTGTTTCCAAGTTCACCTTAAAATTTTATTTTCCATGCTTGAAAGAACAAGTTATATCTTTCTCCCATTGGTAGATTATATTTAAATAATTTCAGTCATCTGAAATTATTATCATTTATCACTGCCCAAAGCTGTCAAAAGCTCTGTTTCTGCTACCTACATGGAGTGTTGGGTTGAAAAGAGATTAATTATATAAGCAAATGAAAGGGAATGTTACAGAGAAAAACAATTTTATTTTAAAATACTTAGTCTAGGTTTTCATTCTGTGTATCAGAGAGCAATACACTCCTGTAAAATTAAATATGACAGCTTCTCTGCTCTGTTCCATTTGCTAGACTTTCCATAGAGAGTTCTCCCTCCCTCCCATGCCTGTTTAAGACAGAGGTAATGTGATGACCATAATTAGGTCTTCAGAGAGAAATTAGATCAAGATATTACTGGCTGCTTCCAACTGGTGAGGAGAAGGACCACACTTCCCTCAGACGATCTTTTCCAAAAAATTATGCTGTTTATGCTACTGTTTTCTCCCAGACAAGCAAGGCATCTCTCAGCCTCCTCTAAACAGCCAAGGAAAATTGTGCAAACATCTCCATAGTCGCAGAGAATCCATCCTATCCAAGCAGGCTGAAGAGCATGACGGATGGGAAAGAAACCGTAGGTTTAAGGACAGTTCTCGGTGAGGCAGGATGTTGGTAGCTTGACAAATTCATTACACTGGCTGAACCGGCAGGTAATTTCAGAGCTCTATGCTTGATCCTCACTGTGAATTGGTGTTCCCTGGAATTTTCCATTGTGTTGTACCTCCTCTGGCGTCCCTGGGAGAAGTTGTCTGGGTGTTTATTGTTGTCTAAGTGGTTAGGGAAGCTCTTCACAGGCACTGGCTGCTGCCTAGCAGAAATTTTCATGGCTGCTGGTGTGGAACTTAGTTTGTGTGATGCCTTCTGGGGTGTGCAGGGGTTCCTGGGGGTAAGAAGGCTGCCCTGTGGGTTCATGAGCCAAAGAAGCCACAGGTGGGCCTGGATTCCTGGAAGAACACAGGGAAGGAGGGGATGGCCTGAGATGCAGAGACCAGTTTTACAAAAGGCTGACCTTAAACTCTCGAATTCTGCAGTTGGTGCATTTGCTTTTTAGTTGGGAATATGGCTTACATTCAGGAGAAAGGAACAGCTACCCACTCCACTATTCTTGCCTGGAGAACCATGGACAGAGGAGCCAGGCGGGCTACAGTCCATGGGGTCACACAGAGTTGGGCATGACTGACGTGACTTAGCACACACGCATGGCTTATGTTGCTTTCCATGACATTTATAATAATTGTATTAAGAATTTGAACACATGTCTGGAACATCTGTCCCACAAAGTGTTTCTCCCTGAATCAAATGGAAGTAAGATGGAATGGCAACCAGTTTTTTGCTGAAGAATAGGAATGTATGTTGGAAAAGGCAGTGGCTCAGTTCAGTTCAGTCTCTCAGTCGTGTCCGACTCTGTGACCACATGGACTGCAGCACACCAGGCCTCCCTGTCCATCACCAACTACCAGAGTTTACCCAAACCCGTGTCCATTGAGTTGGTGATGCCATCCAACCATCTCATCCTCTGTCATCCCCTTCTCCTCTCACCTTCAATCTTTCCCAGCATCAGGGTCTTTTTCAATGAGTCAGTTCTTAGCATCAGGTGGCCAAAGTATTGGAGTGGGAGTGAAGGTTAGGGTTAGGGGCTACTCATTCCAGTATTCCTACCTGGAGAATCTCATGTAGAGAGGAGCCTGGTGGGCCATAGGCCATGTGGTCACAAAGAGTCGGACACAACTGAGCGACTAAGCACACACAGCAGAGGGATGCAGCTAACACGGCAGAAGCGTCCCAAAGATGACAGCTGTCAAAACTGTGTCCAATTATTCAAAAACCCCAGAGATTTGAATTTATGCTAAAAACACAACATAAAATTTCAACTAAGAAAGAGAGCATTTCCCCCGACGGTGTCCCAGGCACAGACACAGGGGACTCAAATGCAGGTACCTCCCACCCTGGCCGCTCGGGCTGGGGACTTGGGAACCAAACCGTGTGCTGCCCAGCCTCCGCGTCTCTCAGATGATAACCCCACCCAGGATAACCTGCTCCTTCCCCTCCTCTTCCGTGAAGAACCTCTTTCCCTCTCACACGACCCTATAGCTCCCCCAACCTCCTGAAGCAGCCTGCCTAGAATAGAGTGACGGAGGAGATGGCCCATGCAGGGGGCAGATAGACCTGGAGCTCTGCCAGAGCCTCGAGCCCCACCCCTCTCTTGCTTCTCTTTCTTCTTTCCAGGGAGAAATGGGGCCGAAGGGCGAGCCTGGGCTCGCCGGCCACCGGGGGCCCACAGGCAGACCAGGGAAACGAGGCAAGCAGGTATGGATCCCAGGGCTAACCAGATCTGGGGTGGGGGCTGGGGGGCAGAATGGGTCAGGGACCTTCTGGGCACACAGTCTGGTCTCCAGCATCCTCTGGGTTGGGGGGCAGAGCACCTGGGCTTCCTAGGTGAGCTGAGTTTGAGGGGGATGGGTAGAATGCTCAAAATTAGCTGTGTCCAATGCTGAAGCTAAGAGTGGGTCTTCAGTTCACAAGAACAGGTCTGTCTCCACCAAGACCACTGACCCCACAAAAATCTGCTTTTTGCCTCAGTGTCCCAGACACAGATGGACTTCTGCACCAGCCCAGATATTTCCGGGCTGTTCAAGGCTCTTCTAGGTCTCAACAGCAGGACGTTTTCTCCTCCCTCAGGACCCCCATTTGTAAATGACCCTCTTTATTGGCATTATTCAGGGCTTAGGGAAAGTTTTCCTTCCCCTGGTCAGCAGGCTCTTGGGTCAAAACCATGTGATGGTGAGCCATCCCCAGGGCCTCAGAGAACCTCACCCCTTTGAATGAGACACGTGTCCCTTACTCTTTCAGTTCCACTCTGTTGGCTTTTTGCCTCCTTTCCCACTATACATGTAATATATGAGCATCGTGGAAAATGGAAAGTTCAGAAAACTAGGAAGGAGATCATCTAAGCACCTAACGTCCCAGCATAACTCTGTTACCATGCTGGTAGTCTTCCTTCCTGCGGAATCTCTAGCCATTTGTTCCTTTTATGACCAATATACATTTCTATTTATCCTAACTTTTAGTTAAAAATCACAACATATGCATTTTCACTTGTTACTTCATTCATTAAGTATTTTAAAACATTTCTTTTAAAATCTCTGCATCAGATTTTAGTAAATGAGGGACCAGAAGACTGCTCGGACAAGAGAAGCGTAACCGGATTATAGATAATGCTGAGGAGTGAACACGTGTGGGCACGTCCCCATTCTTTCCTTAGGCTAGATCCACGGTTCTCAGACTCTAGCTTACGTCGGAACTGCCTGGGGGCTGATTCAATGCGGATGCCCTCCCCCGGGTGCAGAGGTGGTGCTCCACGTGTGTCTCTCCTCCTCCCCACCAAGCCCTTGCCTCCCAAAGGCTCTGATACACAGCTGAGGCTTCAGGGTGGATTGTTGCTTCTAAAGCTCCACATGAGTCTCACGTGCGCCAGAACTCAGAGCCACAGTAACGCTAAGAAGCCAGATCTGGTCTTTTCAAAGGGACCTAGGAATGACATAGACTCCAACCTGATGAATCAGCTTCCACGATGACTTTTCCTTGTTTTGGTTGTGCTGGGTCTTTGTTGCTGTGTGCAGGCTCTCTCCAGCTGTGGGGAGCCAGGGACACTGTCTGTTAAGGTGTGTGCGGGCTTCTCGTGGCAGCGGTTTCTCCTGTTGCAGAGCTTTAGACGCGCAGGCTTCAGTGGTTTCGGTGCATGGGCTCAGAAGCTGTGGCACATGGGCTTGCTTGTCTGGCGGCATAGGGGATCTTCCTGGACCAGACATCAAACTTGTGCCCCCCGAGTACCACTGAGCCACCAGGGAAGCCCAGCCATGGTGACTCCTGAAGTCACAAGGCTCCAGTTCAATTTCTAAAGCTTTACCATGGGTAGCATGGCTGTGGCTTTGCCACGAGTCCACAGATAACAGTTTCCTAAAAACTAGGCTCAGAAAAAGAAAGACAAGGGAAAAATCCTTTTTAAAAATAAAGCGTTTTCTCCCCTATGGCCGTGTTCCATCCAGAACGTGCTATGCTTGGGATCCGAGAAGCCGCTTGGCTTCCGTCATCTGCGTCTTTCCTTGGACAGTGTCTGTCTGGTCCTGGTCAGGGCGGAAGCCAAGAAGTCTATTTCTTGACCCTGTTGAGAATGATTGTGTTGGAGCCATCTTAAAGACGACACCAGAACCACGTCTGGGAGCTCAGTTAGGAATATGGACTCATCTTCCTTCAAGACTTTATAGATACCTGAGTGCTGCTTCGACCCCAGCCTGCCTGGTCAGCCTTGGGGGATGGGTGTGATGGTTTCTTTTTGTCATGAATCATTTGCCTAATAGAGTCTTATACACAGGGTGTTTGTTGAGCTGTGGTGCTGAGTCTCTGGAAGTTAAACAACCCAGATCCCTGAATCAGAAATCCAGAAGCGGCTCCAGGATTACGAAATTCAGATCCAGAAGGACTGAAGAGCCCACCAACCCAACTCCCTTGCATGTAGTCACCCAGAAACCAGGGGCCAGGGCAGCGGCATGACCACCCGGGACCCCCCAGCCAAGCCAGCTCCCCAGCAGGGACAGAAGCTGGAGACCTGAGACCAGTCTGCCCATGGCACCTTCCCCTCAGCCTCCTGCTTCCAAGCTGACCTTGGGCAGGCCCAGGAAAACCACACGAGCGTATCATACACGTCTTCCGTCCCAGGGACACAGCGGCCTCCTGGATGGGAATCCCCAGACTTTGTGCAACAACAGAACGAGGAGCGTTTTCCTGGAAAGCACTGCTCAGTGTGTCCTGCTCACAGAGGCGAGGCTGATGCAAGCAGATGACCGATAAGCAGAACATTCTGTTACCACTGAGGCCAGGATGAGGAGCGTTTTCAGCTTCTTCGAGCTGTGTCACTTCCTGTGCTTGGAGCCAGCCGATGTGGCTGTTAGATAAATGAGCCTTCGCTGTGGCTATATTAAGACGGTGTGACTTCCTGTGTCATCTGCGAGGGGAACCCGTCTTAGTGGCCTTGCAGATTGCTAAGGCTCAGGCAAGGCTTAAGACTCCCTCCCTTAGGATGGAGTTGGAGACAAACTCTGGCCTCGCCATCCCACACGAAGGATTTGAGAACTCCTTGCACACTGCTGAGAGAGCCCCAGGGCCACGTGGGCAAGGTGGCAGGTCACACGTCACATGGTGGTTGAAAGGCGTGCTCAGCCGGCCTGCCCCCCAGACTTGGGAAGATTTACATTTCAGCAGGTGGGCGAGGCAGCCCCGGCACACCTGTGTGAAGGCGGCCCGTCCAAAGCTGTCCGGCTGCAGCCAGCGTCATGGTCGGGGCCCAGGCAGGGACAGTCAGCCAATGGCTTGGGGGAAGCTCTGCAGGTGTGCCAGTCTTGGTTTCTGGGGTCTTTCCTAAGGGCAGCCCCGGGGGAGACGTGTGCTCTTAACCCTCCAAGGGCAGACAGCAAAGAGAGCATCTCATGTGGAAAGATACAGGTACACATCTCTTTATGAGTCAGGACTTTTGTGACTATGGGGCAAAGACGAAACCAAGCCAGCTGCTGTGATAATCAGCTTGGCGCATGGAGCCCTTGGTTCTGTGCAAACCACGTTTTCACCTCTGAGATCTTTGCTGGCCTCGTGACAAGCCTATTGCAGGTGTATATTGCCTGGCCGCCTTTCACAGACGAGAAAACTCGGGCTCAGAGCAATGCCCTGAGTTACCCAGGGTCTCGTGGGCCAGACGGCAAGCCAGATTTCCCGACCTAGAGCCAATAAACCACGTCCACTCTGTGTATTCAGCTTCTCCTCCTCCCCCTGCTTGATCTGAGCAAGACAGATTCCAGCCTGCGGGGAGCTTCTGTCTCCTGGAGGGACATGGATGAAACGACCACAGACCAACTGTAGCTCTGATCGGGGGTGAAGCCGTGAAGGCAAAGGGCCTGTGCTGGGGAGAACTGACTGGGCCAGGAGAGGTCAGGGAAGGCTTTGTCTCGGTGGTGTTTTTGCTGGGAGTGGAAGGATGGGAGGGAGTTATCTAGGCAGAAGGGAGGGGAGAGCGGTTTGGGGCAGAGAGAAGAGTCTTGAGAAGCAAAATAAAAGGCGTGTGCTCTTGAAGAGCGACAACGTCAAAAGGCTGGGACGAGCCTGGCAAGTCCAGCCATGCGTGGCTCTGGAGGCTGAGGAAGGGGCTGTGTCTTTATCCTGAAAGCACAAGGGGCCACACGGTGGGAAGAGCTTTCGTGCTAAAACAAATGGCCTGATGAGTGGCGGAAGGAGCAGCTGCCAGAGAGGGGGTCGGATCATTTCCATTTGCAGTCACATGCCATGTGAGATGCCTGTGGAAAGCAAATTTAAGGTTACCAGGGGGAGATGGATGGGAGAGGGGCAGATTAACGCATCCACACTATTATACGTAAACTAGATAAGCAACAAGGATGTACAGTGTGGCACAGGGAACTCTACGCAATATTCTATGATGGCCTATAATGGAATATAATCTTTTTTAAAAAAACCCATTGAATCACTATGATGTACCACGGAAACCAACACAATATTGTGAATCAACTATACCTCAATATAAAAAAAATTGGGTACCTATAAACTTGCATCCAGCACTGTCTCAAATGTTGCTTGCCCTGAGCTTTTTATGAGCTTGGTGACCTCCGGAAGTGCATTCCTCCTCCAGCACTTGCTCCAAAGTACAAGCTGGTTGCCAATGGAGAGCTGACTGGCGAAGAAAGTCTGCCATGTCCTGCTCTTATAACAGGCTCTGCCTTTTTCTCCATCAGGGGCAGAAAGGAGATAGCGGCGTGACAGGCCCCCCGGGCAAACCCGGGCCTTCTGGTCCACCTGGCCGTCCGGGTCTCCCAGGCCCCCCAGGTCCCCCCTCCGCAGGTAAGAACGTCACCGCTTCACCTGGTCCACAGTGTCGCCCTCCAGCCAGCCTCCCAGAGGGAGTCCAGCAGAGGCCAGACTTGAAATGCCTGCAGCAATTCGATACACTTCTAATTTATCCACCATTTGGCTAATTCGAGTTTTACTCAAGGGTGATAAACACTACTATGGTTTTGGTTTAGCATTTTGGAGAACAAATAGAGGAGAGAAAAAGAAAAAAAATCACATTGGTGATGTCATTTATACGCGAAGTGAAAAATAACCAGCTAGCACTCCAACAGCGAACACCTCTTTATAGAAAAACATTTCATGGCTCCAAGCAACTCGGAGTAAAGATGACACTGCAAATTTTTCTACCTTACACAGCATTATGACAGAGTCCTTACAGATTTGCATTGAATATGGAGAGAAATTATTACAAAGACATGAAAATCCCCCTTGAAGAGGCCATAGGGACACGGCTACCTTGTTTTACTTTGATATGAGGAGCTAAGCCTTTTATTTGGTTTGAACACAGCACATCCTCTGTATTAACATAGCATCTCTAGGTGCTGTGTTTATGTAGAGGAATACTGTTTGCTGACTGTGCAAGATCCATTTTTTTCAGTTATCCAAAAGGAACCAAAATTTTTTATTCTAATTCTTTTCTTAAGAAAATGAAGGTATTTAAAAATTCCAAAGTACGCTTTTCCCCACTGTGTTTATGGGAAAATATTTACAACCACACCGTGGGATGGTCAAGAAATGTCATTCTGTTAGATTCTTGAAACCAAATGAAGACTGGCCCTGAGACGGCAACCAGCTAGGATGCTGGGAAAATTCAATCTTGCACGTTAATGGGGTTCCCTCCACTTCTTCAACTGTCACAGAACAGTGGGGCAGAGATCCTGGGGGGTTAGGGTGAAAGGATATCATGGGAGGTCCCTCCGGCCCTTGACCGGCCCCATTCACCCCTGAAACCAGTTGCCTGAGGCCACGTGGTCAGAGGGGTGACCACTATCTTCATACCAGGCGTCGGTGTCAGATCATCCCCAAACCCGGGAATCCTGGTCTTCAAAGGTCAGCTTTCCCAGGAGCACCCCACAGCCATTCCTCCTGAGATTAGGAGTCTCCTTATCTCCAGGCTTTGGGGTCCCTGTCCTCCCACGTCTGGGGTGATCTCTCCTCTTCTGACCTCCAGCCCCTCCCTCCTCTTGGTCCTCATACAGCGCTGCCCTCTTGTGAGAACAGAAGGCAAACGTCTTTTAATATGACCTCTTTCTCAGCAAGGGCAAGAAAGCACAGTCTTGCTGCCCCCTTGAAATTGGGAAGGAAAAAATAACAGAAGGACAAGCATCAGTCACTACGGCATCCTGCCGAACCCATTTCTGTCTGTTAGGAGATCTGGCCGAGCAGTAGCTCGGCCCGTGTCCCTGCCCAGACTGTCTCCCTGAGATGACTGGATGATCCGGATGAAAGTTCTTCCCGTCAGTCCTCTCCCTCCTCGGTTCTGAGGCAGGACACTTCCCTCGAGCCCACGACCCTGGGCTGCCAACCCCAGAGACTGACAGCACTGTCTGAAGCCCGGGTTTTGCCTTTGGAAGGGATGCTTTCGGCCCTTGGGGTATTTCAGTTCAGTTCAGTTCAGTTCAGTCACTCAGTCATGTCCAACTCTTTGCGACCCCATGAACCATAGCATGCCAGGCTTCCCTGTCCATCACCAACTCCAGGAGTTCACTCAGACTCATGTCCATTGAGTCAGTGATGCCATCCAACCATCTCATCCTCTGTCGTCCCCTTCTCCTACCTTCAATCTTTCCCAGCATCAGGGTCTTTTCCAGTGAGTCGGTTCTTTGCATCAGGTGGCCAAATTATTGGAGTTTGAGCTTTAGCATCAGTCCTTCCAATGAATATTTAGGGTTGATTTCCTTTAGGATGGACTGGTTGGATCTCCTTGCAGTCAAGGGACTCTCAAGAGTCTTCTCCAACACCACAGTTCAAAAGCATCAATTCTTTGGCACTCAGCTTTCTTTATAGTACAACTCTCACATCCATACATGACCACTGGAAAAACCATAGTTTTGACTAGATGGACCTCTGTTGGCAAAGTAATGTCTCTGCTTTTTAATATGCTATCTAGGTTGGTCATAACTTTCCTTCCAAGGAGCAAGTGTCTTTAATTTCATGGCTGCAGTCACCATCTGCAGTGATTTTGGAGCCCAAAAAAGTAAAGTCTGACACTGTTTCCCTATCTATTTGCCATGAAGTAATGGGATCAGATGCCATGATCTTCGTTTTCTGAATGTTGAGCTTTAAGCCAACCTTTTCACTCTCCTCTTTCACTTTCATCAAGAGGCTCTTTAGTTCTTCTTCACTTTCTGCCATAAGGTTGCTGTCATCTGCATATCTGCAGATATATATAAATATATATCAATATCAATTGGTTATTGATATTTCTCCTGGCAATCTTGATTCCAGCTTGTGCTTCTTCCAGCCCAGCGTTTCTCATGATGTACTCTGCATATAAGTTAAATAAGCAGGGTGACAATACACAGCCTTGACGTACTCCTTTTCCTATTTGGAACCAGTCTGTTGTTCCATGTCCAGTTCTGTTGCTTCCTGACCTGCATACAGGTTTCTCAAGAGGCAGGTCAGGTGGTCTGGTATTCCCATCTCTTTAAGAATTTTCCACAGTTTGTTATGGTCCACACAGCCAAAAGCTTTGGCATAGTCAATGAAGCAGAAGTAGATACTTTTCTGGAAGTTTCTTGCTTTTTCCATGATCCAGCGGATGTTGGCAATTTGATCTCTGGTTGCTCTGCCTTTTCTAAAACCAGCGTGAACATCTGGAAGTTCACAATTCACGTACTGTTGAAACCTGGCTTGGAGAATTTTGAGCATTACTTTACTAGCGTGTGAGATGAGTGCAGTTGTGTGGTAGTTTGAACATTCTTTGGCATTGCCTTTGGGATTGGAATGAAAACTGACCTTTTCCAGTCCTGTGGCCACTGCTGAGTTTTCCCAATTTGCTGGCATACTGAGTGCAGCACTTTCACAGCATCATCTTTTAGGATTTGAAACAGCTCAGTTGAAATTCCATCACTTTCACTAGCTTTGTTCGTAGTGATGCTTCCTAAGGCCCACTTGATCTCACATTCCAGGATGTCTGGCTCTAGGTGAGGGATCAGACCATTTTGGTTATCTGGGTCATGAATATCTTTTTTGTATAGTTCTTCCGTGTATTCTTGCCACCTCTTCGTCCTGGGGTATTTAAGGGCTCACAAAACTGAGGAATAGCCAGGGGGCCTGTGGTTGGGTGGCATCCCCCGTAAACAGAGACCTCAGTGGTCTCATGGTGTATCCGACTTGAATCCCGGCTCCCCCGTCAAGCCTGGGGTGGGGTGGGAAGGGCAGGGCTTGGAGACCCTCAGCTGCTCCCTTGGCGGCCGGCTGGATTGTCTTGTCAGCCTCTGGTGGACTGCAGCCCCTCCCTGTCGCAGGGCCAGTGTAGCCCTGTATTCTCTCCTTGGCTCTCCAGCACCTTCTCTTTCAGCCTGCTATGCCATCACCCTGTTCCCTGCCCACTCCTCTACACCATCCTCCAGAGGACCCCGCTCCTGCTTGAGTGGGGGCATATTCCTACAGTCCCTCTGGGCGCACCTGGCCTTAAACAGCGTTCCTGTCAGCCCCCGGGTCTGCCTCACCACCTCCTCCCCCTCCTTCCAAGCTCTCTCTTCTGCGCCCTCCCTGGTCCCTGATGGGCCATCTCCTTCCCTCGGGCCGCAGTCCCCGCTGCGACTGCGCCGGCCCCTCGCTGGTGACTGCTTCCTGCAGGTGTGTCTCCTCGTCCTCCTGGTGGCAGGTCCTCGAGGCAGGGTCCTGGCTGAGTCAGCTTTGCACCCCCATTTGCACCCGCCTGTCGGTGCTCACACACCTGGGCTCCTTTAGCTGTCAGGCTGGCCCCCTGGATCATTGCACAGCAGCCAAGCAGGATGCAGGCGGGCTGTTTGATTCCCTTCCCTGTGCCTTCCTTTGGGTCACGTCCCCTCTGTGGAACCTCCCAGAGTGAGAGGACTGAAGACAATGGGGCAAGAATCCTGCTCTTTGGAAACGTGTCTTTTGGGGGGGGTGGGGGGTGGGGACAGCAGGAGAGGGAGGCGTTTAGAAGAGACCTTCCCTGTGCTCGGGACCAGTTGGATCATCATCAGGAGTTGGGACAGGCCTCCAAACTGATTTCTGAGACTACCTTTGAGAGCCTGGTAAAGTTCCACTCTCACAGAAAAAAACATGTGTCTATCTACGAGCTCCAGACACCTTGTCCCAAATCCATCTTGGGATATTCTTGGGCTCTGAGGGCCCTGGGTTAACCTCCCCTGGTCTGATCCCACCCTCCCTTTGTAGATGAGAACTTCACGCCTCAGAGATTCCCCCAAGGTTACTGGGCAAACTGGTGGCCACTCCTGGTCTGAAGTCCGCCTGTGACTCCTGGTCCCGAGACCTTCCCGAGCAGCCATGCAGCCTCTGCAGGGACAGAGCGGGGTGGAGGTGATGGGATGGCCCGGGGCTCCTCTGCCTTCTCCCAGATTCCCCTCTGGACTTGCTCCCACAGCAGCAGCCAGTGGGGATGGGAGGCCCCTTAGGCAGAGAGGCAGAGCTGGTCCTCTGGCTGCCAGGAGACGGAGAGGCTGCTCGCTGAACAAGCTCCGAGAGGCTGAGGCTGGGGAGTTCAGGCGGCTATGCCCTTTGGGGCAGCCTGGCAGGAATCCGGCAGATGTAACGGATGCCCTGGGACAGCTGGGAGGAAGCGGCAGGGGGAGGGGGCAGGAAGCAGGCTCTCCGCCACATCCTGTTGACCTGTCTTGAGGCCACCTCTGTTGCCGGTGCCCAGTGCTGGGGGGACAGGACAGTGCTGGGGAGCGGGAGGGGGCGGGAGCTTGTCACGACCCAAGGTAACCAAGAAAGAGGGACTGGGGGCCGGAGGAGGGAACAGCAGCAAAAGGCCTTGAAGATGTAATTTGCAATAAACAAATTACGGATTTGTCGGAGCCCTTCCTGCCCCCAGACAGGGCATAAGTGAATCAACGTGGTACCTGGGAATTGCCAGCTTCTTGCACGCATCAGTAATTCTTGGATGTATGTCTTTTGAACAGCCTAGGGTTAAGTGGACATGAATTCAAATCTCACCCTGGATTAATGGGACAGACTCCACAGTTCTGGAGGAAAAGTTGGGATCGCACAGGCAGCTGGAAGGTGGCCCCCATAACGCTCTCCCATCCTTGGTTACAGGGCACTCCCATCTCAGTTGCCCCAGGTGCAAACTCCCCAGAACGTTCCTGAGCTGGTGGAGTCTCTCTCCGAACATGAGACTGGCATTCCTCCCAGACTGTGTCTGATTTCTTGTTAGGACGAATGACCATAACTTGGTGTAAGATGCTGGCAAGCCTCCTTTCTCTGAAGGCTGACAGCATTCCGACCCATCCGCCAGCTCAGGAAGTCTCAGGGTATGGGTGGCCCCGCGGGGGTCTCCTCCTGCCGCTGCAGCTGCCTATGTGGGGTTCTGACCCAGACCTCTCCCCTGGGGTCATGTTCTCCGCACCCTCATGGGATCTGCAGACTGTGCCCCAGTTGCTGACTGCCCTGGGCACAGCTGTCCAGCCTGAAACCAACGGCTGGCTCGTCTCCAAGCCCCTGCTTAATTTCCCAGAAGGAGGGGTATCTACTTATTTCTGTTTTCAGTGCCCATCTTTTCCTGTTGGATGGCCCTGGCTCTAGCATTTTTCTGCCAACTAGAGTGGGACCTCTAGTCTTTTCCGAAGAGCTTAGTTCGTCTGGGTTCGTTCATCCGAAACATCAAACATGCACTGTGTCCCCTGCTGGGTGCCACACCCTGGTGAGTGAAAACAGGCGTCCACCTGCCCTTGTGGAGGTGAGTGTCCCCTCCTCCAGGAGACACACACTGCTGGCCTGGCGATCTCACGGGGAACAGAATCACAGAGACGCATACGACAGGGCGTGGGGAACCACAGAACTGTCCTCAGTGTGAGCAGGACAGCTCAGGAAGGCTTCCTGAACCCGGATCAGGAGAGAGCAAGGAGGTGCCTGGTGAGGGGTGGATGGAGCGGGGATGGAGGCTGGAGAGGAGGACAGTCTGGAGGGGGTTTGTGTGAAGACCATTTCCCAAGCCCAGCGGCGCGAAGCCTCGGGGCTCACGGAATCACCGCAAGAGCTTTGAAAAGCGCAGCTGCCTGAGTTCCCTTCTCAGCAGTCCTGATGGAATCGGTGTGGAGTGCAGTCTGGGTGTTCAGGGCCTTTACAAATCAAGGTGAGAATTACCAACCCTAGCAGGTCTCCCACCTTGCAGGGAATGAATTTCCCCATCGTATCTTTTTCAGACACTCTTCTCAGAATCAGGGAACAAAAAAATAGGCTGAGCATTTTCAAACATCCCATTTTATTCTAGAAGAAATCAAAGAAACCCACATTCAGTTTCCTTTGTAAAGTTCCTATATATAATTACAAAATAAAATGAATGAGAAAAAAATGAAAGTCATCAGCCAGTAACATGCTCATCAGTAAGAAGTTCTTAGGTGGTGCTAGTGGTAAAGAATCCGCAGGTCAAAGCAGGAGACATAAGAGACGCAGGTTCCATCTGTGCGTGGGGGAAAGTCCCCTGGAGGAGGACATGGCAACCCACTTCAGTAATCTTACCTGGAGAATCTCATGGACAGAGGAGCCTGGTGGGCTACAGTCCAAAGGGTCGCAAAGAGTTGGACACGACTGAAGAAACTTAGCACACAAACATAAAGGAGAATTGTTTTCCTCCTACAGCAAAGAAGTCCAGGGGCAGACAGTGGCTGGCTTTGGTTCAGTCCCCAGGTCCCATAAGGCCCTTGCCGTCCCTGTATGCTGGCTTATTTTACTTCAGGGTTGCAGCACAGCTGCTACAGCACGGGCCATGTTGTCTGTCTTCCAGGCAAGAAGGAGGAAGCTACGTCCCCATCCAGCCCTGCTTCTCCCGTATCAGGATAGACCTTCCCAGAAGCTCACCCTTCTCCCACCACAGACCTTGTATTGGCCATCACTGTGGCACATGGTCACCTCCAGGGGCAAGGGGGTCTGGGGAGTAGAATGTCTAGTCTCCAAACTGTAGAGAGAGGGAGGGGAGGAGGAGGGTCGGTAAAGGTGCTGCCACACTCAGCGTGTTTAGGGGACCCACAGCTTGGACCAGAAGCACCTCTCTGGACCTCTCCTCTAGGCCTCTCTGAAACACTGTGGACTTCAGGCTTCTTTCTGTCGTGAAACTTGCTGACGCCTCCCTGGGCTGTTTGGTTTTCTCTTCCTTTGCTCTGGTAACAGCGGTTTGTTGCTTTCTAGGACAACTTGTAATGGGACCCAAGGGGGAAAGAGGACTTCCTGGGCCCCCAGGAAGATGTCTTTGTGGACCCCCCATGAATGTGAATAACCCTTCCTATGGGGAGTCTGTGTACGGGCCCAGCTCCCCAAGAGTTCCTGTGGTAAGGCTCTTCTGGGAGGAATCTGGGGTGGTCCCCACTCACGACATGATTGATGACCCCCTGGGGTTTGTAAAAACCTTTTAGTAAAATTTATTTCCCCCTTACCCTGGGCACAAACTTGTTATAGGAAACTGGAAAATAAGGGGAAAATCCAAAGAAGAAAACCAAGATAACATTGTGGGTCCACTGTGGAGCATTTTCTGCATCGTTTTTTTTTTGGGGGCCATGCCATCCGGCTTGCGGGATTTTAGTTCCCTGACCAGGGATTGAACCTGGGCTCTGACGGTGAAAGCACTGAGTCCTAACCACTAGACTGTCTTTTTTTAAAGAAAAACATTATGGAACATTGCAAGTAAATACAAAAGCAGAAACAGATAGTTTAAGGAACCCCCACGTCCTCTTTACCCAAGTTCAACAATGATCAAGTCCCAGCTCATCTCCTTTCTTCTTTACACTTGATGTATGACAGCCCACCCTCCTTTGGATTACTTTGAAGTAAACTGTGGACATAAATTCATTGTTCGAATGGATACATAATAATCCATGCATCACGTGGCTGTGCTATGATTTATTTAACCAGAGCCCTATTTTCAGAAACCGATCAAGTGCTCCAAGCTTTTCCCTCATATAATAGCATTGTCATAAATGTCTTTGAGTCTAAGAATTTTAAGAATCATTTCCAGATGTTGAAATACTTGATTAGATGACATCACCTTTTTATTGAAGTCTTTGTAACACTTTGAAGATTTAAAAATCTTAAACCTTGGTGGATATTTTTATCCCTAACTCAAACATTCTGAACCGGGTTAGGAGGATGTGGGAATCGTTAGCCCTCACTTCAGGTGGGATGCAAGAGTGCAAATGCCAACCCTCTTCCCACTGACCACCGGCCCCCCACAAGGCTTGTTTTTCCTCCTCTGGCTCTTTAAGCCCTGCTCCCCGGGGAAGTGTTTTCTGGGACCCTCACCAGTGTGTTCTCCGGCAGATCTTTGTGGTCAACAACCAGGAGGAACTGGAGAGGCTGAACACCCAGAACGCGATCGCCTTCCGCAGAGACCAGAGGTCCCTGTACTTCAAGGACAGCTTTGGCTGGCTCCCCGTCCAGGTACCCAAGGTGGCGCTCCACAGAGGGACGCATCTCCAAAGGAAGGGGAGGCTGGGCGCAGAGCTTTCTGTGGAGGCTTGAGCGCCCCTCTCACCCGGCCTCTGAGAGCTCCCTGGGCCCAGGGCCCCTGCCTGCAGCCTCTGCTCTGAGTCCAGTCTCCAGACGGGGCTCCCCGCGGCCCAGCCTCCCCGCCGAGCACAGAGCTCTGGCCCTGGGACAGGAGCCCCCACCGCCCTGTGCCCACCCAGAGCCTCTGTCCCCGGCGCCCCGGGATGCCTGGCACACCATCCCTGGTAACTTCGCTGTGTTTCTCTGGCCAGCTGACACCTGTCCACCCCCGGGACTACCCTGGAGACCACCGCGGCTCCTGCGGGGACGGGGTCCTGCAGCCAGGGGAGGAGTGTGACGACGGGAATGCAGACGCAGGCGACGCCTGCATCCGTGAGTGGGGCCCGGCTCAGGGGAACCAGCACACACCACCTCGGGGCTGCCATCAGGCCAGGCCCTGGACACCAGCCACGCTGGTTTTGGATGGTTCTAGAGCCAGCAACGGCAACCCACTCCAGAACTCTTGCCTGGAAAATCCCATGGACGGAGGAGCCTGGTAGGCTACAGTCCATGGGGTCGCTAAGAGTCAGACACGACTGAGCGACTTCATTTTCACTTTTCACTTTCATGCATTGGAGAAGGAAGTGGCAACCCACTCCAGTATTCTTGCCTGGAGAATCCCAGGGACAGAGGAGCCTCGTGGGCTGCTGTCTATGGGGTCACACAGAATAGAACATGACTGAAGTGACTTAGCAGCAGCAGAGCCAGCACTGGGCAGGTAGAAGGGATGACCGTCCTCACTCAGGCCAGACGTGAAGCCTCCCAACCATCCGAGGATGGTGATGGAGCTGCTGTCAAGGGTTTGGACCCCAGAGAAGCCCCGGGGCCCTCCCCTTTTTCCTGAATCCTACTTCTTGGCAAAATCCACATTCTCATCGAGAGACAAAGGTGGTGCAGGAGGTCTGAGAGGCAGATGGGAGAAGCCGAGACTCTGAATTGGGCTCCCTCTCAGCAGACGGAGTCCTCGGAGCCGACCGCTAGGGAACTGGGCTGCCGAGTGGCCCTCAGGCTCACGGACGTGACCAGGACAGGCAGGCGGCCTAGCACCGGAGCGTCCCTGGTCCCTCTTCTTTTAAAACTCAAGGGACGAAAGCAGGAGGTGAGGTGGAAAGCATGAGCTTCAGAGTCAAGGTAGAGTTCGGAGGCGGCTCTGAAAGCCACCGAGTCACCCCGTCTCCACGGAGTCACCCCATCTTAGAGGGGCGGCTACGTGGTGAGTGGGGTGACCGAGGGCTTCCCTGAAAACTAGGTGCGACAGGCATGGATGGCTGAAGTCTTGAGATCCTGTGAGCCGACGTCACAGGGACAGTCTGGGTGCCGTAGGGGCCTGACGCCCCTTCCCTGCACGGCTTCTCCCTGCGGTGAGGAGCCGGGTTCTGGTCCAGGGCCGGGAACGCGTAGGTGCCCAGCGTGGGTCCCTCGCCAGCCAGGAGCTCGGCGGGAGGAGCGGGGCACGTAGGGCAGGTGGGTAAAGCAGCTGCTTCTCCTGGAAGCTGCTCTTCCCCTGACGGTTCGGGGCCGCGATTCCTAGGAGGCCGGCTCTGCCCGCAGGCCCCCGGCCCCTCGTGGAGGTGACACAGCAGGAAGGACCGTCTAAGGGACTCAAGCCCCTATTGGCTCAGACACCCCTGTAAAGACGAGGGTTCATACTCCCGGCGCCTCCCCTCGGGCGAGAACAGAGCTGGTGGAAGACGCGGTCTGGCTTCCGGGGGACGCAGGGTCGCCTGGAGGCTCCCTCCACCCCCACCCCCACCCCCACCCCCGCCCCCGAGGCCATCACTGAGCCCGGGCCCGCGGTCTCCCGACCCTTGCCGTGTGGGAACCGGAAGTGGTCCCGCGACGGGGGACAGCGTCCAGGCCCCAGGCTGGGACAAGGACACGGAGGCTGGGGTGGGCTATCGGCTGACGCGCAGCGGCCTGGACCAGGGCCAGCGCCCCCCTTCCGTAGGGCTGGGGTCTGGACCCTTGTGGAAGGCCGCGCGAGAGAGGAAGGCCCTTGCGGCCACGTGGTCCTGCCGGGCCGTCCCCTCCCTGGCCCCTCAGGGCTGTGTCCCCCTTGTGTCCCCCCCAGGCTGCCGCCGGGCCTACTGCGGAGACGGCCACCGGCACCGGGGCGTGGAGGACTGCGACGGCGCTGACTTCGGCCACCTGACCTGCGAGACCTATCTCCCCGGGTAGGGACCGCCTCGTGGGCTTGACCGCTCCCGGGCTCCCTTCTTTCCTTCACAAATACCTTCCTGAGCATCTGTGTGCCCCGGCTTTGTGGACACTGCGGAATGGTGACGCACAACACACGCAGCCCCAGCTCACGTCACGCCGCCCCGGCTCACGTCACACGCAGCCCCGGGGCCCGGCTCACGTCACACAGCCCCAACTCACGTCACGCAGCGCTGGCTCACGTTACGCAGCTCCTGCTCACGTTCAGTTTAGTTCAGCTGCTCAGTCGTGTCCGACTCTTTGCAACCACATGAATCGCAGCACACCAGGCCTCCCTGTCCATCACCAACTCCCGGAGTTCACCCAAACTCATATGCATAGAGAGTCGGTGATGCCATCCAACCATCTCATCCTCTGTCGTCCCCTTCTCCTGCCCCCAGTCCCTCCCAGCATCAGGGTCTTTTTCCAATGAGTCAACTCTTCGCATGAGGTGGCCAAAGTATTGGAGTTTCAGCCTCGGCATCAGTCCTTCAAATGAACACCCAGGACTGGTCTCCTTTAGGATGGACTGGTTGGAGCTCCTTGCAATCCAAGGGACTCTCAAGAGTCTTCTCCAACACCACAGTTCAAAAGCATCAATTCTTCCACGCTCAGCTTTCTTCACAGTCCAACTCTCATATCCATACATGACCACTGGAAAAACCATAGCCTTGACTAGATGGACCTTTGTTGGCAAAGTAATGTCTCTGCTTTTTAATATGCTAACCCCAACTCACGTTATGCAGCCCCAACTCATGTCACAGCCACCCCGGCTCACGTCATGCCACCCCAACTCACAACACACGCAGCCCCAGATTACGTCATGCAGCCCCAGCTCACATCACGCTGCCCTGACTCCGGACACACACAGCCCCGGGTCACGTCACGCAGCCCTGGCTCACAACACACGCAGCCCCAGTTCAGGTCATGCATCCCCGGCTCACGTCGGGGCGCTGTGTCAGCACAGCCGTGTGACCCAGCCCCACGTGGGTCCTGGAGTCGGGGGGCCACCACCTCTGAGACCCCCATGGCTCGGGCTCAGCAGCTCTTTCCCCCACTTCTCCCGGGACCGGCCTGGTCTCCAGAGAAGCAGGCATGCCCTTGGAGCAAGGCCCAGGGCGGAGGGCAGGCATCTGTACCCTGAACTCTCCGGAACTGCCCGGTGGGCCAGCGGCTGCCGTGGAGGCCCCGCCAGCATTAGTACCTCACTTTGCTGACCTCGGCTCCTCCAAGAGAACCCCAGAAATGCAGCATTCCTGCTGGCACCCTGGCAGTTGTTTCTGAGGCCCCCTCAGTGGGCGGCCGTGTGGCTTAGGACAAGCATGCCGGTGTCCTGGCCTCCACGAAGACATCTCTCGCGCCCAGGGGAGGCCTCTGCCCTGCGAGGTGGGGGTCTCTTGAACTCTGTTCAAGCAGAATGGCGCCCCCTGCCCCAAACCTCACCGGACCAGGACTGCGGGGCTTCTGGGAAAGCTGGGGAGGCCGCTGCTCCCCCAGGCCCCGGCCTGCCTCTCGCGTGGCCCCAGAGTGGACAGCTGGGCCCTCAGGGATCTGCCTCTCCAGCCCTTATTCCCTCCAGCTGCCCTCCTCTGTGGGATTGGACCCAAGCCCTGGGGAGGGCTGGGGGACAGGCCCCAGGCCCGCCCCTATCCTCCAAGGAGGAGGGTCTCCTGATGCCCATCCCCAAATGCACAGCAACAAATCCAACTGGGGGGAAGAGCTCAGACTTGTTGTCACTCCTATTTCAAGCACCGCAGGCTGGGCCAAGACCCCGCCGCCTCTGTGTGTGTCTGCGTGCACCACCCTTCTCTGAAGTAGGGAGGCTCCTGCCAGGCCCCGCCAGAGAGTTGGCGAAGGGTCTGAGCTGGCTGATGGCCTATGGAGACCACTGGGCGTGGGTAATCAGACCTGGGGTGCAGAGTGGCATGGAGCCTAGGACTTACCCTGGCTCCCTGCTGTTACTCTCTTAATCCCAAGAAGCCTCGGGGCATGCTTGTGAAAATAGGCGTGAGGTAAAACAGAATCTCAGAATTAGCACTGGGGCTTGTGTAGGTGTAGGCCATGCTCTGCAACTTGGTAGCTGTAGTCTTTAAATAGCTACACAGGTAAGCTGTTTAGATAAAGTTAAGAATCCAGTTCTTCAGGCCCACTTTGTTTCAAGATCTCTGGCCAGTGGCTGCCAAAATAGACAGCTGAGAAATAGTACAGAGCGGTCTAAGGGTGGCGCTGGAGGAGGAGGTGGCGGTTGTCTCCGAGAGGCTGCGTCCAGGGCAAGGCTACCCACCAAGCCCGTGCCCCCAGACCCCTCTGCTGTGCTCAAGGGAGAAAGCCCCGGAGGCCTGGACCCGGCTGCCCCAGGCCCTTAGGCAGCTGGCAGGGGGAGCAGCCGTGTGCCGAGGTTGCAGCAGAGTCCCAGGACGTGGCTGCATCCCGGGCTCCTGCCCACTGCCCCGTGTCCTCCCCCAGGTCGTACGGAGACCTGCGATGCACCCCGTACTGCTTCATCGACTCCACGCCCTGCCGCTACTTCACCTGAGGACCCCCCGGGAGGAGGCGGCGGCCCGCAGCGCCGCCAGCAGCTTTTCCGCCCTCGGCAGACTGACTGACCTCGCCCCGATCTGGTCCAGTGTCCACCGCCTCCGTGCCACAGAAACAAGGACAAACTCTCGCTGCTAAGACAAGCTTGTAACGCAGGCCGACGGGAGGAACCGAGGACCCCTGCGCCCTGTCTTCACCCGCAAGCCCCGGGCCTCCACCCCGCACCCAGCGCGACCTTGCGGCGGGGACGAATATACATGTCGGCAGGGCGCTTTGCCTTCCCCACGTCGCAGACTCGGCTCCGCACTGTTAGGCACACACGGACTGTTTGCTCCCATCCGCGGGGGGCGTCCGGGGGAGCAGCCTCTCCGCCCCTCTGATCTCTGGAAACGCGGGCATCTCCCCGGCCGCTGGCGGGGGGCTCCCCGGGCCTGGGAACCACCGGGTAGGGAGAGGGGTTCTCTGGAGGTGGGCCCAGATCTTGGCCCGCCGAGAGATCCCCGCCCCCCGAGCTGGCCACGGCCTCAAGCGGAGGCGGTTCCCCAGGCAAGCGACCCAAATGTGAATAAGTACTGGGGCGGCGGCCCACCCCGCGCTCTGCAGCCGCGCGGACAAGCGCAGAGCATCGGCCTTTTTCTCTGTTTCCCGAAGGGCCCGCTCTCAGAGCTTCCGGCCCGGGCGCCGTCCTGACCTCCCCTGGCTCTGCGCACGCAGCCTCCGTCCTGTGAACGTGCCAGTGTCCATCTCTCCGTCAGGACGTGCGCCAGCAGCTGTGCTGTCCGGCTTTCCCGTCCGGGCCGCGCCACCGATTGCGAGCTGTGGGCCGCGCCGGCGTCTGTCCTGGGCGCCGCTCTGGGAGCCCTGGGACCTCCCTCCTGGTCTGCGTGGCGCGTGGCTTTGTCCTCGTGTGCGCGTGCCTGAGCCCCGTTTCTACAGGATCGCTAGTCCCGCGCGTCCCTGAGCTGCCTTCCACCGTCGTATCCTCTGAGTGGGGCTTAGCTGTTGTTGGGAGACACGTCTTCCCCACTGCAAACCTCATGGACCTATTTGCTCCCAGATGGACGGCCCCTCCCGCCCTTGTGTACAGACTGTTCAGCGTGCCGGCGTCCTAGGCTCTTGGCAGTTGTGCTGCTGGCCTGTCGTGGGCGGGGTGGGCCCCGGGGTGGTGTCCCCAGAGGTGGACGCGTTGGGCAGTCTGGGTCCTTCCGCCTCTATTGCAAGTCCTGGGCTGATTGATATTCCACGGCCCACATCTGTCCCATGTGAAGCCACCGCCTTCATCCCGGCATCTCCGGATGGGAAATCAAGAAATAAAAGGCCCTGTACTTCCCAGCTGTGTCTCTCTCTTCCCTGGGGGTTTGGGCTGCTGTCCTCCTACGACTCCTGGATGGGATGAGGGCTCTGAAATCAAGTCTGTTTCCCAGACTCCACAGAGGGTTCTAGAATGGGAAGGAGTCCTGCTCCCCCGGGAGGAAACTCATGTCCCAGGGCACCAAGCCCAAACGAGCCCAGTTTGCTCAGCCAGCCCTGCCACAACCTTGTTCTACCATCCCCTGTAGGAAAGAAAGCAGGTCCAATACTGCCCTCGGAGCTGGCCAGGAGGGGCCACATCCTGGGTCCCAGTCCTTGGGGGGCACTGTTCTGACTTTCCTCTGGCTGTGAGCCTCCCCACAAGGCTGCAGGTACCAGGACACCCTGCTCCCACCTGAGTGGTCCTGAGTTTGTTTGCAGGGCCGCGTGGCCCTCTCTGCATGCCTGTCCTCCTGAGTGTGGCTCTCACACACCTGTCAGCATGAGGGGCGTGGTGGCCGGGTTCAGGCTGTCTGCAGGGGTCATTGATGGAGCTTGGACACACAGGCGAGGTCTCCACGTGGGCACGCATCCTGGTGTGAGGTGGGCTGGGGCGGGGCTGGGGACTGCTCTCCTTGTGGGGCCATGGGAGACTGTGAGGAATCTAAAAGTTCTAGGTCTTTATGAAGTTGTATTGTCGGGTAAGCAGAACCTACTTAATGCATAAGTTTGTCAGTCTGATCCCCATTCAACTCCTGTTGTGTGGGAGTCCCCATCTACGCTCCAGTCCCGGGACCCCACAGTATGAGAGGGGAGCCTGCCTCCAGCTCTGATATTTCTAGGGAGAGTTCTGAAAAGCTCAGGAGAGGACTCAAGGTCACAGGTGTTAAGACCATCCGTAGAGTCGTTCTACCCCTTCAGCGTTCTGAAATGGGAAGATGAGAGCTCGGGGAAGGTGGGCCCTGGGCCCCCATGAATGCCAGCTCCACGGTGTTAGCTTCCCCAAGGGTGGGGACCCCCGGCCATCACAGGAACACCTCCTGGGGTCATCTGCTGGTCATGCAAGGAGCTGAGCTAGGCCAGAGGGGCTGGGAGGGTGCTGAGCTGCGAGACCCCCGTGCCTGATTCACGCCTGGTCCATCACTTCCCACAGCCTCAGTTTCCTCCCCCGCGAGACGCGAGACAGAGGCTGACTTTCCCTCCACCTCCAACTGCTGATTTCTGCTGGTGGATGCTGCCCTCGGGCTGTGCTGGGCCAGTCCTTAGACAGGTGATAGATTTCCTCAGCTGTCAGGTGGAGTGGCTGAGAATGGCAGGGCCTTCAGAATACAATCAACAAAGGAGGCTGTGTCAGTCCAGATGCTTTTGCTGGCAAGTAGCAGAAAATCCAACTTTGATTTAAACTGTAGGGTAGAATTTATTGGCTCGGATCACCGATGCAAGTTCTAGGAGTGGATTGGAGGTCAGGCAAGGTTCAATCAAGGCTCCTGCTCCCTCTCTTTGCTTGATCTATCCTCTCAGCTCTTTGCACCTCTCCTGTTCATTTGAGCCTTAGGGTGGCCACAAGCTGACTGCTCCAGCTTCAGGCTGACATCTGCACCTTGCAATGTCCACAGGATAACAGAACATCTATTCCAGTGGCTCTCAAGGATTTTGATTTTTTTTTCCCCAGGAGTCCCCAGAAAATCTTGTCTTGAGTCTTGTTGACCTGAGTCTTATTGACACACCCATTCTTGAACCAGTTCCTATTATCAGAAAAAAAGCTGCCCGCTGATCAGATCATAGTTGGGTTCCTGAATGCAGGATGGCACAAGTTTTAAGATTACCCTTAGCCCACACCCTGGGAATTCTCCAGAAGCACACAGGCTGTGGGGGGAGGGGGTGGCTGCTGGACTGGGTGTCAGGAGCAGGAATGGAGCCACTGGGGGCTGAGTGCACAGGTCTATTACAGGACCTGTCTCTCCGGTTTTGCTTTTCCTTTCGGCAGGAATGGGTGCTGAGCCACTTGGGGTGAACCCTTGGTGGCACTCCCCTCCAGAAGGCTCCAGGTTGGTTCTTTTTTTTTTTTTAATATACATTTATTTATTTTAAGTGGAGGTTAATTACTTAAAGCTCATCATTCAGAAAACGAAAATCATGGCATCCGGTCCCATCACTTCATGGGAAATAGATAGGGAAACAGTGGAAACAGTGTCAGACTTTATTTTGGGGGGCTCCAAAATCACTGCAGATGGTGATTGCAGCCATGAAATTAAAAGATGCTTACTCCTTAGAAGGAAAGTTATGACCAACCTAGACAGCATATTAAAAAGCAGAGACATTACTTTGCCAACAAAGGTCCGTCTAGTCAAGGCTATGGTTTTCCAATGGTCATGTATGGATGTGAGAGTTGGACTGTGAAGAAAGCTGAGCACCGAAGAATTGATGCTTTTGAACTGTGGTGTTGGAGAAGACTCTTGAGAGTCCCTTGGACTGCAAGGAGATTCAACCAGTCCATTCTAAAGGAGATCAGCCCTGTGTTCTTTGGAAGGAATAATGCTAAAGCTGAAACTCCAGTACTTTGGCCACCTCATGCGAAGAGTTGACTCATTGGAAAAGACTCTGATGCTGGGAGGGATTGGGGGTAGGAGAAGAAGGCGACGACAGAGGATGAGATGGCTGGATGGCATCACCGACTCGATGGACGTGCGTTTGAGTGAACTCCAGGAGTTGGTGATGGACAGGGAAGCCTGGCAATTCATGGGGTCACAAAGAGTCAGTCACAACTGAGCAACTGAACTGAACTGAACTGAACTAATAACTTTACAATATTGTATTGGTTTTGCCATACATCAACATGAATCCACCACAGGTATACACGTGTTTCCCATCCTGAATCCCTCTCCCACATCCCTCCCCATACCATCCCTCTGGGTCATCCCAGTGCACCAGCCCCAAGCATCCAGTATCATGCTTCGAACCTGGACTGGCGATTCGTTTCATATATGATATTATACAAGTTTCAATGCCATTCTCCCAAATCATCCCACCCTCTCCCTCTCCCACAGAGTCCAAAAGACTGTTCTATACATCAGTGTCTCTTTTGCTGTCTTGCATACAGGGTTATCATTACCATGTTTCTAAATTCCATATATATGCGTTAGTATACTGTATTAGTGTTTTTCTTTCTGGCTTACTTCACTCTGTATAATAGGCTCCAGTTTCATCCACCTCATTAGAACTGATTCAAATGTATTCTTTTTAATGGCTCCGTAATACTCCATTGTGTATATGTACCACAGCTTTCTTATCCATTCATCTGCTGATGGACTTCTAGGTTGCTTCCATATCCTGGCTATTATAAACAGTGCTGTGATGAACATTGGGGTACACGTGTCTCTTTCAATTCTGGTTTCCTCGGTGTGTATGCCCAGCAGTGGGATTGCTGGGTCATAAGGCAGTTCTATTTCCAGTTTTTTAAGGAATCTCCTCACTGTTCTCCATAGTGGCTGTACTAGTTTGCATTCCCACCAACAGTGTAAGAGGGTTCCCTTTTCTCCACACCCTCTCCAGCATTTATTGCTTGTAGACTTTTGGATCGCAGCCATTCTGACTGGTGTGAAATGATACCTCATTGTGGTTTTGATTTGCATTTCTCTGATAATGAGTGATGCTGAGCATCTTTTCATGTGTTTGTTAGCCATCTGTATGTCTTCTTTGGAGAAATGTCTATTTAGTTCTTTGGCCCATTTTTTGATTGGGTTGTTTATTTTTCTGGAATTGAGCTGCAGGAGTTGTTTGTATATTTTTGAGATTAGTGGTTTGTCAGTTGCTTCATTTGCTATTATTTTCTCCCATTCTGAAGGCTGTCTATTCACCTTGCTTATAGTTTCCTTTGTGGTGCAGAAGCTTTTACGTTTAATTAGGTCCCATTTGTTTATTTTTGCTTTTATTTCCAATATTCTGGGAGGTGGGTCATAGAGGATCCTGCTGTGATGTATGTCGGAGAGTGTTTTGCCCATGTTCTCCTCTAGGAGTTTTATAGTTTCTGGTCTTACATTTAGATCTTTAATCCATTTTGAGTTTATTTTTGTGTATGGTGTTAGAAAGTGTTCTAGTTTCATTCTTTTACAAGTGGTTGACCAGTTTTCCCAGCACCACTTGTTAAAGAGATTGTCTTTTCTCCATTGTATATTCTTGCCTCCTTTGTCAAAGATAAGGTGTCCATATGTGCGTGGATTTATCTCTGGGCTTTCTATTTTGTTCCATTGATCTATATTTCTGTCTTTGTGCCAGTACCATACTGTCTTGAAGACTGTGGCTTTGTAGTAGAGCCTGAAATCAGGCAGGTTTATTCCTCCAGTTCCATTCTTCTTTCTCAAGATAGCTTTGGCTATTCAAGGTTTTTTGTATTTCCATACAAATTGTGAAATTATTTGTTCTAGCTCTGTGAAAAATACCGTTGGTAGCTTGATAGGGATTGCATTGAATCTATAGATTGCTTTGGGTAGTATACTCATTTTCACTACATTGATTCTTCCTATCCATGAACATGGTATATTTCTCCATCTATTAGTGTTCTCTTTGATTTCTTTCACCAGTGTGTTATAGTTTTCTATATATAGGTCTTTAGTTTCTTTAGGTAGATATATTCCTAAGTATTTTATTCTTTTCATTGCAATGGTGAATGGAATTGTTTCCTTAATTTCTCTTTCTATTTTCTCATTATTAGTGTATAGGAATGCAAGGGATTTCTGTGTGTTGATTTTATATCCTGCAACTTTATTATATTCATTGATTAGCTCTAGTAATTTTCTGGTGGAGTCTTTAGGGTTTTCTTTGTAGAGAATCATGTCATCTGCAAACAGTGAGAGTTTTACTTCTTCTTTTCCAATTTGGATTCCTTTTATTTCTTTTTCTGCTCTGATTGCTGTGGCGAAAACTTCCAAAACTATGTTGAATAGTAGTGGTGAAAGTGGGCCCCCTTGTCTTGTTCCTGACTTTAGGGGAAATGCTTTCAATTTTTCACCATTGAGGATAATGTTTGCTATGTGTTTGTCATATATAGCTTTTATTATGTTGAGGTATGTTCCTTCTATTCCTGCTTTCTGGAGAGTTTTTATCATAAATGGATGTTGAATTTTGTCAAAGGCTTTCTCTGCACCTATTGAGATAATCATATGGCTTTTATTTTTCAATTTGTTAATGTGGTGTATTACATTGATTGATTTGCAGATATTGAAGAATTCTTGCATCCCTGGGATAAAGCCCACTTGGTCATGGTGTATGATCTTTTTAATGTGTTGTTGGATTCTGATTGCTAGAATTTTTTAAAGGATTTTTGCATCTATGTTCATCAGTGATATTGGCCTGTAGTTTTCTTTTTTTGTGGCATCTTTGTCAGGTTTTGGTATTAGGGTGATGGTGGCCTCATAGAATGAGTTTGGAAGTTTACCTTACTCTGCAATTTTCTGGAAGAGTTTGAGTAGGATAGGTGTTAGCTCTTCTCTAAATTTTTGGTAGAATTCAGCTGTGAAGCTGTCTGGACCTGGGCTTTTGTTTGCTGGAAGATTTCTGATTATAGTTTCAATTTCCGTGCTTGTGATGGGTCTGTTAAGATTTTCTATTTCTTCCTGGTTCAGTTTTGGAAAGTTGTACTTTTCTAAGAATTTGTCCATTTCTTCCACGTTGTCCATTTTATTGGCATATAATTGCTGATAGTAGTCTCTTATGATCCTTTGTATTTCTGTGTTGTCTGTTGTGATCTCTCCATTTTCATTTCTAATTTTATTGATTTGATTTTTCTCCCTTTGTTTCTTGATGAGTATAGCTAATGGTTTGTCAATTTTATTTACCCTTTCAAAGAACCAGCTTTTGGCTTTGTTGATTTTTGCTATGGTCTCTTTTGTTTCTTTTGCATTTATTTCTGCCCTAATTTTTAAGGTTTCTTTCCTTCTACTAACTCTGGGGTTCTTCATTTCTTCCTTTTCTAGTTGCTTTAGGTGTAGAGTTAGGTTATTTATTTGACTTTTTTCTTGTTTCTTGAGGTATGCCTGTATTGCTATGAACTTTCCCCTTAGGACTGCTTTTACAGTGTCCCACAGGTTTTGGGTTGTTGTGTTTTCATTTTCGTTTCTATGCATATTTTGATTTCTTTTTTTATTTCTTCTGTGATTTGTTGGTTATTCAGCAGCATGTTGTTCAGCCTCCATATATTGGAAATTTTAATAGTTTTTCTCCTGTAACTGAGATCTAATCTTACTGCATTGTGGTCAGAAAAGATGCTTGGAATGATTTCAATTTTTTTGAATTTACCAAGGCTAGATTTATGGCCCAGGATGTGATCTATCCTGGAGAAGGTTCCATGTGCGCTTGAGAAAAAGGTGAATTCATTGTTTTGGGATGAAATGTCCTATAGATATCAATTAGGTCTAACTGGTCTATTGTATCATTTAAAGTTTGTGTTTCCTGGTTAATTTTCTGTTTAGTTGATCTATCCATAGGTGTGAGTGGGGTATTAAAGCCTCCCACTATTATTGTGTTATTGTTAATTTCCCCTTTCATACTTGTTAGCATTTGTCTTACATATTGTGGTGCTCCTATGTTGGGTGCATATATATTTATAATTGTTATATCTTCTTCTTGGATTGATCCTTTGATCATTATGTAGTGTCCTTCTTTGTCTCTTTTCACAGCCTTCGTTTTAAAGTCTATTTTATCTGATATGAGTATTGCTACTCCTGCTTTCTTTTGGTCTCTATTTGCATGGAAAATCTTTTTTCAGCCCTTCACTTTCAGTCTGTATGTGTCCCCTGTTTTGAGGTGGGTCTCTTGTAGACAACATATATAGGGGTCTTGTTTTTGTATCCATTCAGCCAGTCTTTGTCTTTTGGTTGGGGCATTCAACCCATTTACGTTTAAGGTAATTATTAATAAGTATGATCCCATTGCCATTTGCTTTATTGTTTTGAGTTCGAGTTTATACACCCTTTTTGTGTTTCCTGTCTAAAGAATATCCTTTAGCATTTGTTGGAGAGCTGGTTTGGTGGTGCTGAATTCTCTCAGCTTTTGCTTGTCTGTAAAGCTTTTGATTTCTCCTTCATATTTGAATGAGATCCTTGCTGGGTACAGTAATCTGGGCTGTAGGTTATTTTCTTTCATCATTTTAAGTGTGTCTTGCCATTCCCTCCTAGCTTAAAGAGTTTCTATTGAAAGATCATCTGTTATCCTCATGGGAATCCCCTTGTGTGTTATTTGTTGTTTTTCCCTTGATGCTTTTAATATTTGTTCTTTGTGTTTGACCTTTGTTAATTTGATTAATATGTGTCTTGGGGTGTTTCACCTTGGGTTTATCCTGTTTGGGACTCTCTGGGTTTCTTGGACTTGAGTGATTATTTCCTTCCCCAGTTTAGGGAAGTTTTCAACTATTATCTCCTCAAGTATTTTCTCATGGTCTTTCTTTTTGTCTTCTTCTTCTGGGACTCCTATGATTCGAATGTTGGGGCATTTAACACTGTCCTGGAGGTCTCTGAGATTGTCCTCGTTTCTTTTAATTCGTTTTTCTTTTTTCCTCTCTGATTCATTTATTTCTACCATTCTATCTTCTAATTCACTAATCCTATCTTCTGCCTCTGTTAATCTACTATTTGTTGCCTCCAGAGTGTTTTTGATCTCATTTAGTGCATTATTCATTATATATTGACTCTTTTTTATTTCTTCTAGGTCCTTGTTAAACCTTTCTTGCATCTTCTCGATCCTTGTCTCCAGACTATTTATCTGTGATTCCATTTTGATTTCAAGATTTTGGATCATTTTCACTATCATTATTCGGAATTCTTTATCAGGTAGATTCCCTATCTCTCCCTCTTTTGTTTGGTTTGGTGGGCATTTATGCTGTTCCTTTCCCTGCTGGGTATTCCTCTGTCTCTTCATCTTGTTTATATTGATGTGTTTGGGGTGTCCTTTCTGTATTCTGGCAGTCTGTGGAGTTCTCTTTACTGTAGAGTTTCCTCGCTGTGGGTGGGGTTGTACAGGTGGCTTGTCAAGGTTTCTTGGTTAGGGAAGCTTGTGTCGGTGTTCTGGTAGGTGGAGCTGGATTTCTTTGGGCAACTTTGGGCAGCCTGTATATTGGAGCTCAGGCCTGTGTTCCTTTGTTTCTGGAGAATTTGCTTGGTATGTCTTGCTCTGGAACTTGTTGGCCCTTGTGTGGTGCTTGGTTTCAGTGTAGGTATGGAGACATTTGATGAGCTCCTGTCAATTAATGTTCCCTGGAGTCAGGAGTTCTCTCGTGTTCTCAGGGTTTGGAGTTAAGCCTCCTGCTTCTGCTTTTCAGTCTTATTTTTACAGTAGTCTCAAGACTTCTCCTTCTATACAGCACCATTGGTAAATCATCTAGGTTAAAGATGAAAAGTTTCTCCACGGTGAGTGACACCCAGAGAGGTTCACAGAGTTACATGGAGAAGAGAAGAGGGAGGAGGGAGTTAGAGGTGACCTGAATGAGATGAGGTGAAATCAATAGAGGAGAGAACAGGCTAGCCAGTAATCACTTCCTTATGTGTGCTCCACAACTGGACTGCTCAGAGATGTTCATGGAGTTATACAGAGAAGAGAAGAGGGAGGAAGGAGACAGAGGTGGCCAAGAGGACAAAAGGGGGGAACCAAAAGGAGAGAGACAGATCCAGCCAGTAATCAGTTCCCTAAGTGTTCTCCACCGTCTGGAACACATAGAAACTCACAGATTTGGGTAGAGAAGAGAGGGGGTAGGGAGGAGACACAGGTGACCTGGTGGAAAAAAAGGAGAGTCCAAAGGGGGAGAGAGCAGTCAAGCCAGTAATCTCACTCCCAAGTAAAAATGGGTACTGAAGATTGGATTCTTAAAGATACAAAATTGATAACAAATACCAAAAAGCAAAGATTAAAATTCTAGAGTAGAGTTTGGAATTTCAAAAATACACTATTAAAGAAAAGAAGAAAAAAGAGAAGAAAAAAAAAGTCACAAAAATTATATTAAAAAAAATATATATGAAGTTTGCTTTTTAAAAATAGGGTCTTTTTTTTTTTTGCAAAGTAATAGTAGGTTATAAAAGTGGAAATTAAAGGAGTAATAGAGGACTTAAAAATTTTTTTTTAATGAAAAAAAAAAAGAATGATCATAAAAATGGTAAAAAATATATCTAGGACTTTCTCTGGTGGTGTTGTGGGCAGTGTGGGGTCAGTTCATTTTCGGATCGTTCCTTGGTCCAGCTTATATTTCTCAAGATCTATAGACCCCTCCCTATGTAGTTGGTACTGACTACAGGGTTTTAATCTATTGCACCTGTCACTTCCAAGAAGGTTCCCTCTGTTTTAGCTTCTTCTGTTTGCTGGTCTCTTCAGTGTCTGATTTCTGCCCTGACACAAGGGGGCGGTGGTGGACAATTTTTTAGGCTCACTTGTTCAGTCCCGCTGTGGGGAGGGAGAGACGCTGCAAACAAATAACACTGGCGTGTGCTCGCAGTGCCTCAACCACACTGGGCCTGCCCCCCCTCACGGAACGTGTGCCCTCCCATCTGCCTGGAACTGTCCGAGGCCGGCCCTGGGCTGTATGTACCTCCCAGGTCTAAGCCGCTCAGGTTCAGGCACTCAGGTAGTCCTCAGAGGCGCAGACTCAGTTGGGCCAGCGTTTTGTGCCCTTCCCAGGTCCGAGCAGCTCAGGTGATGGGGTGTTTGGTGAGCGCGGTCACCGCGACTTATTGCCTCCCCCGTCCCTGACGCTCGGTTTTCTGGGTGTACAACCTGCGCACCTTCTCAGGCGAATGTTGACCGTCCAGAACCCCAGGAAGTCTTAGTTAGCAAAGAAGCCTGCTTACAGTTTTGTAGATACTGTCTCTCTGGGGCTGCGATTGCCCCCTTCCGGCTCTGGCTGCCTGTCACCAGAGGGGGATGGTCTGCTGCCAGCTATCTCTGTTCAGTCCTTTGTTCTGCGCGCGGGCAAGGCAGTGTCTTAGGTTAGGGCTGGCTTTTTGTGTGGTAGCTATCCCACAGTCGGGTTTGCTAGCCCAAGTTAGTTCCCTCAGATTGCCCTTGGGGCATTCAGGCCAGATCCTTACTCTAAGCAATGCAGCCCGCGCCTCCCTGCCCAACCCCCGCTTGCTAGTGGCGGGTGCAGGCGTCTGCGCTGCTTCTCCACTGGGGGAGTTACCGTTGGGCTCGTAATCTGTGGGTTTTAATTATTTATTTATTTTTCCTCCCTGTTATGTTGCCCTCTGTGCTTCCAAGGCTTGCCACAGACTCGGCAGTGAGAGTGTTTCCCGGTGTTTGGAAACTTCTCTCTTTTTAAGACTCCCTTCCCGGGATGGAGCTCCATCCCTACCTCTTTTGTCTCTTTTTTTGTCTTTTATATTTTTTCCTACTGCCTTTTGAAGACAATGGGCTGCTTTTCTGGGTGCCTGATGTCCTCTGCCGGCATTCAGAAGTTGTTTTGTGGAATTTACTCAGAGTTTAAATGTTCTTTTGATGAATTTGTGGGGGAGAAAGTGGTCTCCCTGTCTTATTCCTCCGCCATCTTAGGACCGTCTCCCTCCGGGTTGGTTCTGATGGGTCTACTTGGAGAGGCTGGCTCTCTGAGGGTGACGCCGGTCATGAAAGATGTGGTGTAGCTTGTGAAAAAAACCAGAGGACTTAGAGGCACAAATCTGGATTTGAATCCTGGCTCTGTCACCAATTCACTCTTAACTATCCTACTTAATTTGCCTAATGTCTCTGAGTCTCTGCTTTCTCATCTGAGTCTCAATTCTCATCTGGGAATTGTTGTTTAGTTGCTAACTTGTGTTCAACTCTCTGTGACCCCATGGGACGGTAGCCCACCAGGCTCCTCTGTCTGTTGGATTTCCCAGCAAAAACACTGGTGCGGGCCAGTCCCTCCTCCAGGCAATCATCCTGACTCAGGTATTTAACCTGCATCTACTGAATTTTAGGCAGATTCTTTACCACTGAGTTACCTGGGAAGCCCACGTACCGGGAATAATCGTACCTTATTCAGCATTGTGCTGAATTTCAGAGATTGGTGGAAAACTATAAAGGTATGAAAAACTCGGGATGTTGTTCCCCAGAAGTTCTGCATCTAGGGTAGAAACTGAAACTGCTTCTCTGTTGAAGGGGTGCACACGGCTCAGGTCTTCCAGGCGAGAATGGAACATTCCTTTTTTTTTCATTTTATTTTAAAATTAATTTAGTATAATTGGAGAATAATTCCTTTACAACATGGTGATGGTTTTTGCCGTTCATCAGCATGAATCGGCCACAGGTATACATGTGTCCCCCCATCCTGAACCCCCCTCCCACCTCCCTTCCCACCCCATCCCTCTGGGTTGTTCCAGAGCACCGGCGTTGGGTGCCCTGCTTCATGCATCAAACTTGCCCCGGTCATCTATCTCACATACGGTAATGTACGTGTTTAAATACTATTCTCTCGAATCATCCCACCCTCGCCTTCTCCCACAGAGTCCAAAAGTCTGTTCTTTACATCTGTGTCTCCTTTGCTGCCTTGCATGTAGGATCATCAGTACCGTCTTTCTAAATTCCATATATATGCATTAATAGACAGTATTGGTCTTTCTCTTTCTGCCTTACGTCACTGTATAATAAGCTTCCTGACTTACGACAGACTTACAGACTGCAAAGTTTTGACAGTCCATGATTTTAGTCTCAAAATTTCGCAGTGATTTCTGTGCGGGTGGCAGAAGTGACAAGGCGAGGCTGGGGATGTCACTGAAAAGAAGGCGTGATGATGACCCTTCAGAGCCACAGTGACTGGGGGACAGATTGCTTCCTGCTAACTCTGCAGTTACCAATTGTTGGGCCTGCAGTCTGTGAATGGGGCACGGGGGCTGACTTGCACTCTCCCAGTCTGAACTGGCTTTTTACTCTTTCACCAGTAACGGGGGGCCCAAGCTCTGTTAAACTGATCCCCAAGGATCCACCCCTGGCTGGGATTCCCTAGGCCAGCCCAGGTGCTCCCATCATCACTAAGGAAGTGTGGGGATGGGGTCTGACCCCAGGCAAAATTGTTTGAGTAACAAATTGGTAAGCAGTCTCTGCAGGAAACTTGGTAACGAGGACAGAAGAGCCAGGGCTTAGGAAGATGGGAGGATGAAATTCCTGCACATCTTGGGGCAGACACGCCTGTCATCCATCACCCTGAGAGCAGTGTGCAGGGCACACATGGGGCAAACTGCTTAACTCTCCACATTCCCTTACAATTAACGAGCCAACCCCAGTGACTGCTTTACTTGGGTTATCCACCCCAGACAGATTTAAAGTTTCAAGGAAACTCAGATCTCCCTTTTGTGTGATAAATGAGTGCACAGCTCGAGGACCTTGGCGACTCACCAAGGAGACTGTTACCTTGGAGCAGCCCAGTTACCACCACAGACGCAGAGGCTCCAGGGTGTGGGCTGGTCCCCCACGTGCATCTCCATTTGTAACCATCCTGGCTGGGGGGAGGGGAGCAGCAGGAGTGAAGGAGTGATGAGTTGGGCCTCCCTGGTGGCTCAGACAGCAAAGAATCTGCCTGCAGTGTGCAAGACCTCGGTTCGATCCCTGGGTTGTGAAGATCCCCTGGAGGAGGGAGGGCATGGCAACCCACTGCAGTATTCTTGCCTGGAGGATCCCATGGACAGAGGAGCCTGGCGGGCTACAGTCCATGGGGTCGCAAAGAGTCAGACAAGACTGAACAATTAAGCACACATACACACCCATCACTTCATCCAACACCAACCCCCAGAGAAACAGAGGGAAAGGATGCACACTGCCTCTATCAAAGGGGCTTTCTCTCTGAGGGCCCACCTGAACTCCTTTCAGCTCCAGGCAGCTGACTTTTAGACAAGCCTCTAAGAAACAACCTTATCAAACCAGCCAACTCCCCTGCCTCTCTTCCCCAACTGCCCCAGTCCCTTCACAGAAAGGGAAAAGAGCCCACATTACAGTTAAATTCTGCCCCCAGACAATTCAAGGGCAATGATGAATTTTGTTTTCGATGTTAACCTATAAACAGTACATACCACATTCCGCGGGTGCCCCACCCCTAGTCACCTTCATCCAACACCTAGATGGGAAGTTCTGGCAGTCATTGTGGTCACCGGTCATCACTGAGGCTCACCAAGGGAGTTATGTCCTGGGGCAGTGGTTCTCAAGATTTAGGGTTCATTAGAATGAGCTGAAGGGCTGGTCATTCTGACCCAGCAGGTCTGGGGTGTGAGAATTCGGGTCTCTAACAAGGTCACAGGGATGCTGATGCTGCTGGACGGGGGACCTAGGAGCCTGCTCTGGGTAGATGTCTCACCTAAGAACCACCACAGAAGTTCAGTTCAGTTCAGTTGCTCAGTTGTGTCTGACTCTTTGTGACCCCACGGACTGCAGCACACCAGGCCTCCCTGTCCATCACCAACTCCTGGAGTTTACTCAAACTCATGCCCATTGAGTCGGTGATGCCATCTAATCATCTCACCTTCTGTCATCCCATTCTTCTCCAGACCTCTATCTTTGCCAGCATCAGGGTCTTTTCAGATGAGTCAGCTCTTTGCATCAGGTGGTCAAAGTATTGGAGTTTCAGCTTCAGCATCAGTCTTTCCAATGAACACCCAGGACTGATCTCCTTTAGGATGGACTGGTTAGATCTCCTTGCAGTCCAAGGGACTCTCAAGAGTCTTCTCCAACACCACGGTTCAAAAGCATCAGTTCTTCGGCACTCAGCTTTCTAGTCCAACTCTCACACCCCTACATGACTACTGGAAAATCCATAGCCTTGATGAGACGGACCTTTGTTGGTAATGTCTCTTCTTTTTAATATGCTGTCTGCTGCTAAGTTGCTTCAGTCATGTCTGACTCTGCACAACCCCATAGACGGCAGCCCACAGGCTCCTTTGTCCCTGGGATTCTCCAGGCAAGAGTGGGTTGCCATTTCCTTCTCCAATGCATGCATGCATGCTAAATTGCTTCAGTCGTGTCGGACTCTGTGCAACCCCACGGACAGCAGCCCACCAGGCTCCTCTGTCCACAGAATTCTCCAGGCAAGAGTACTGGAGTGGGTTGCCATTTCCTTCTCCATAATATGCTGTCTAGGTTGGTCGTAACTTTCCTTCCAAGGAATAAGCATCTTTTCATTTCATGGCTGCAGTCACCATCTGCAGTGATTTTGGAGCCCAAAGCAGACAAGGCCACAAACGCAGGGGAGCCAGCTGGGGACCCTGAGTGGGTGGCTCTTTCATTCATTGAAGGGGGACAGGTCTGTGTCCCTTCCTCTTGAATCTCGGTGAGCCTTTGACAGTTCTGATAGAATGTGGTGGTGTGACTTTGGGGCCAGGTCAAAAAAGGCCACACAGCTTCTCAGAATACGTGTCCTACAGGAAGCAGCCAACGTTAGGACGACACACTTCCTGAGCCGGCCTTGCTAGAGAGGCCAGGTGTGGCCCCAAACGAGCCTGCTTCCAGCCAACCCCACCACGGGACAGACACAGGAGAGAAGGCAGGCCTGTCCATCTGCCAATTGACATCAGTTGAACCCACAGGAAGCAGAATTGCCCAGCCCAGCTCTGTTCTAGTTCTAAAAGATTCCATCGTATGAAACGGTGATCTTTTTAAGCCACGAAAGTTTTGGGTCAATTTGTTACTTAGCAATAGGTAACCAGAGTGGCGCACTGGGTTGGAAAGGGTAGGTTAGCAAACCACACGCAGTGAACGGATGGGGCCCTATGAGAGCCCATGGCCTGGGCTTGGTGCCCTCTGCAGGGATCAGTTCAGATCTGTCTTAGCTCCTCTGGCCTTCCATCCACCCATCTGGCCAGGAGAAAAGCCAGAGCCCTGAGCAGCCTTAGCGATCCTGTGGCCCAAGGTTCCTAGCACAGCTGGAGACACGCCGTCCACTGGGGTGGTGGTGAATGACTGCAGTAATCGCCCAATAATTGCCACAGCTCCCGAGGTCCAGTGAAGTTTGCCCTTCCTCCCGTGGGTGGCTTTAGCGTCTCTGCCCACCCCGCCCTCGATCCTGAACTTGGCCCAGTGACCTCCTTTGGCCAATGAGGTGTGAGCAGTCATGGCGTCCAGCACCCCTGACCCTGCCATGGCCATGTGCCCAGGCCCGGCCACTGGAGGACAGGACATGGAGTTGACTTGAGCGACCCGTGCTGTGTGGGCTGTCACCCCAGACAGATCTGTCAGACCCCAGGCACAGGAAGGGGTCAAGACCAGAACTGCCCAGCCAGATCCGGTCTAAATTGCAAAATGAATATTTACTATCTTAGGCATCCAGCTTTGGGATGGTCTGTTACCTACTGCTGTAACAGCAACAGTTCACTGAGGATCAGACTCCCTTAGGGGACGGACACGCGCCGCCACTCCCGAGAGTCCGGGCTGTCTCTCGTGTCTAGCTGAAGGCATGGGAGACACTTGCAGGGTACGTGGCAGAGGATTCCTAGCCTTGTTCTCTGAGTGTTCAGCCCAAATCTACTGAGCACCCAACAGGTCAAAGACACCAGCGAATTCAAAAGGAACGTGGTCACTTCCAGCCTGGGAGTTGTCAGGGGCACCAAGAGCACCAGACAGGAGTGGGTGCTGCTGCACCCCAGGTGTGGAGTGTGAGGCAGCAGTGGGGTTGCTTCCAGACTGTGTCGACCGGGGGTCGGGGGTGTACACTGGCCCTCTGTTGTAGTGTGGCGGTCCAGGTGAACTAAAACGACTAGGAGACACGTCCAGGGAGTCAGTTTAATGCCCCCAGGGTTCTCAGACCCAGTACAGCCTCAGACTCCACGAGGGTTGCTACAGCCATCTTTTGGTTCTGATTTTCAGGCCTCTTAAAACAGAAGTGTAAATGCTAACGATCAGAAACACCAAATTAAAAAGGGAATCAATTTAGATAATTAGCCTTAAGCACAAAGGATTCTTAAAAGAACCCTACATTTTTCACTGACTCCTAGATGGATTTCTAGTAAAAAAAAAAAAAAAGAAAGAAAACTCGAGAAATGTATATTGCTGACCTTCATTTTTTACTTATTTTTTTTTAAAAAGAGTAAACCAAAAGAAAAAAACTTTACAGCAAATATTTTGCATAAATATAAACATGCATGTCTACTTCATAATTAAGCAAAATAAAACTTTCAGGCACAAGATTTTAATAATCATTAAAGAACGAGACAATGAATTCAAGACAGAAATAACAGGAGCAACAGACATTTCATGACATTTCAATTGGTCTTCTCGTCCAACCTACTGGTTAAGGCCTGAGTTTTATGGATCCTACCTTCCTCACCAAATGGAAACACACGCTGTGGCTGCACCTAATGCATATCCACATGAGAGACAATTGCTCTTTCAGAACAGCATAATAAATACTTCACACGCACACACCCCTCCACACACACCCTACTTAACCAGCCTCTCAAATAGGGAAGTGATAAGGATCTTGGAATTTTCAAGTTTTCCCACCACTGAAACACATACACATTAAAACCACACTTTAAAAAAATGATTCTGCTACAGAAATAAAAGAGTTAATAAGTGGCGTCACGACACATCTCTAGTCTGTTACGTTTCCCCGAACCACGCCCGTACGGCAGCTTGCTTGCCACGGCTCCTCAGATGCTTCACGGCACCCAGTGGCAGATGGTACACAGAACAAGGGAAAGGCCATTTTAACGCTTCGGTCGGACAGTCTCCAGCTGTCCCTGGAGGCCGGGAGCGTCCCTGAGGTTCTGTGCCCTCTTCCCACCAGGCCGCAAGCCTCTCCAGTCTGCTCCTGCGAGCTCCAGGCGAGAGGAGAACCACAGGGCCTGCTCAGGGCCCACGCCGACCAGCGCTTGAGCAAGGGGAAGGTCCGTGTGGGCTGGTGGCACCCACAGAGCCCCGTGAGCGGGGCCGGGGCAGGCGGCTGACAAGGCACAGAGGCAGGAAGAACAGGTCCAGCTTGGCTGGCAGGAGGGCACTCGTGAGGGGGAGTCTGTGAGGCTGGAGGCTTTATTTCCAAAAAGAAAGGATTCCTTACTCTGCCGGGCAAAGCTGGAGGGCATGCAGAGGCAACCAGCACAGACTTGTGTGGAGAACAGAACCGGGGCTGGGCCAGCAGCTGTGACAGGCCTGCAGGGCCAGCATGCAGGGATGGGGCCGGGGCTGCGTGCAGAGCCCACCCCCCAAGGCAGGCCACTGGCAGGCACTGCCAAGGCACCCACAGACCCCGCACAGGCCCAGACCCCGGGCTGGCCACGCGCATCAAGCCTCTGAGGAGAGGAAAGGAGGGAGAGAGGCTTAAATAGATCTATCTTTAGTCCAAGTTCCTGGTGCCCGCCCCAGCCTGAGCAAGTGAAGAGCGATGAAACAATTCCCACGTCCAGAAACAATTCACGTCTCCCAGCCATCACCTTCAGGCTTCCCTGGCAGCTCAGACGGGAAGGCATCCACCTGAAGTGCAGGAGACCCAGCTCGATCCCTCACTCAGGAAGATCCCCTGGAGAAGGCAATAGCAACCCACTCCAGTATTCTTGCTGGAGAATCCTATGGACAGAGGAGCCTGGAGGGTTATGGTCCATGGGGTCGCAAAGAGTTGGACATGAGTGAGTAACTAACATACACAACCACGACCTTCAGCTTCCCTGAGCTGTCATTACCAAGAAATTAAAAACAATCAATTCATTCTAAGTAAGTTCCTACCTGCCATGAACTCCACGAAGCCGAGTGATGGGCAGAGGACCCAGCACAGGTGCTGGAGTGACCCTGAGCGCAGCTGGTGGAGTGGCGTGAGCAGGCTGCCTGGCCCCGACTCCAGCTTACTGGGACCACCGCACGGGGGACACAGATGACTTCGTGAGGCTCAACTCAAAGCCCCTGCCACCAATCACCTAGCTTCTTCCTGGGTCCAGACTGCTTCCCTCCACTAGCCAAGGAGGGAGAGGTCACCGGCGGGAGAAAGGTCAGTCTTCACGTTCTCAATACGGCTGAATCGAAGCCGACAGATATTTCTCAGGACATAATCATTCAGGTGACAGAAGTGGGCGACTCCATACTAACGCACTGATTGTAGGACGACTTATCACACATCCATGGTGTACAGACGCTTCCCCCCAATAACAGATTCATCTGGAAACGGCACACCACAGAAGGCAATCCCGTGACTTCCTTCTGGTTGCGTATAAAAAATGAGCCAGCTTGGGACTCAGGCACAAACAGCGGTGCAAAAGCAAGAACGGGGGAGCCCTGCCAACACCTGCTCATTGCACACTGCATGCCTCCCAGCCAGACCGCAGTCTGGAGAGCAGCTGCCGGCCCATCTGCCCAGAGGCCTCCTCACCTCAGCCCTCCCACTCATCCCCACTGGCAGCCTTCGAAAGAAGCCCTCTCGTTATGGATCCATGCGGAGCTTAAAGCCCCAGTTTAAGCAAGTCACGGGCATCAGCACCATGGCTGCTGGCTTCCTTTCCTTCCCACCGACCCTCACGTGGGACTGATGTATTCAGGGACTGCGTGGATCTAAACTGGAGAGTAGGAGCCCGCACTTCTATCTTTTGGAATCCAGGAAAAGCTCGGATGCACAACACAGCTCTTACACAGGCCCATGGACAAGACTCTCTGGTTCCAGTAAGATTCAGGGGCAGAAATGGGAAGGCCTGGTCTGGGGCAAGACGCTGGCCCCACGCCAGCCACGCATGTCCCTTCCTCATCTGCAGGCGTGGGGCTGAGCCACGAATCCAGGCCCCGCCACGGACGCTCTCGTACCCCTTCCTGAAGTCTGTTTCTACACAGGCCTGCCAGGCCGGGTCAGGCAGAACCTCCTCACCACCTCGGGTCCATAGCTGGAAGTGGCTGGAACATGCGTCCGTGCTGGGGTTTGAGGCTGCCCCCACCCCCACCCCTCCTTTCACTGGGGCAAACCATTTGGTCATGCTGGTGGCTGCTGAGGTTTGACACTGAAGCACTGGCCAGGAGAAGAAGTGGCCTTTGAGGAACCTAGACCAGGGCACATTTGTCTAGTTTCCATTAACAGTGTTAACCAAATAGAGATACAATTCTGTTAGTTCTGCTATAGATCTACTTAAAACTTTGAAACATTGAGATTGTTCAAAAATTACGTGAGAAAATCACCCATCACCACTAAGTTAAAGACATGCACGTCTGAGTGCTTCAGAGCCTCCAATTCCTCCTAGAGTCACGATCCCCGCATTTTCCTCTCAGCGTGGACTGCACGCTAAAGCAGCCTGTTCTCGAGGCAGATCTGTGCACCAAAAAGTTGATTTCAAAAGATCCGGCTCTAGTCATCACTGTCACTGCCAGACTCGCTCAACTGCAAGTCATTTCCTATAAAGAGAAAACAAAGTCAGACCAAAAGGACACAGTTTAGAAACAGCTCCCCCGTGGTTCTTTGGTTGCCTGTCTGGGCTCTCACGCTCCAGTAACACCAGGCTGGCTCAGTTTAATTATGGAGGAAAACTGATTTGGCTCGGCCACAAAACTGGTGCCGTCAACGTTTTAAAAGAATTGCTCTTTTTGCATCTGCAAAGGACAGCAATACTGCGTAATGAGGCAGAGCAGGGAGGGACTGGCTACACGGTTTTTACATGTCTCAATAAACAGCAAAAACTAGTCATAAATTGACTATCTAGTGGAATTGTTCATATAAAGTTTCTTTATAAGAGCAAAAATAATAATACCCAGTTGGGTTTCCTGGTCAGGCAGCTAAATTCTGTTTATGCCAATAATATGCTAATGCAGCATAAACACACACCCAGCCCCTCTGGCCGGAACAGTCACGTTATTTTACACCTCAGGTCTGAACTACTGAGTTCTGTAAAACCTTCAATTTTGTTCAGCATGCAACATCTAGGTTTAGGAGTGAAGAATGTAAAGCTTTTCCATCTAAAAGAATAAGAGGACTCACAGGACCTCAGCTGATACCACCTGGAATAGAACAAAAGTGAACTACATTTCTGGATCACTGATCTCCAGATCACTGATCACTGATGTCCTCTCAGTGTGTTCTCAGGACCCCAGGGTCCCCGAGGCCCTTTCGGAACACTTTGACCCGAGCTCCTCCCTTTTCTAACTATAAACCTTTGTGACGCCAGATTTTCTTCACAGACTTCAACCCACACAACTGATGGCAAGGCTGAATGCAGAAGCAGATGTAAACTCCCTACTTTGTAAAAGCGATTGGCAAAATTTTAAAGCAATGTTACTCTTCACACTAAATATGTTTTTATTTAGAAAATTTTTCATGAAAGTGTTGCTTTTATTATCATATGGCTGATTGTCATTTTTTCAGATGAATTACTGAGTATTTTAAGCATGTCCCAGGTTTAATTTCTAACGTGGTAAACACTGACACAAGCTATAAACGTAAAAGCTCCTTGGGGTCCTCAATAATTTTTATGACAGAAAGAGGTCTGAGAGCAATAAAGGTGGCCTCTGCTGTCCCAGATGTGGGAAGGAGGGCACAGCACCAGCAAGTAATCCCAATCAGAAGAGCTGAGCACCATCGCTTACGAAGAAGGTGACATGCATGTGAACAGCTCAGCATAACGGAGCTGAAGATTCAGTTCTGAGATTTCTTAACAGTTTATTTGACACAGGTTCAAGCTGATCCATTTGTTTTTTGGGGGAAAAGATATAATGCATGCTACCATTTAGGAAAACAATACTATCTTCACTCTGTATGTTTTTACATTAGGGTTTAGGAGATCTGTGCTATTTACTTTAACTTTAGGGTTTGTAAGTTGGTTCTGGTTGACGATCCTAGTTTAAGTAACTTCAGTACTTTATTGGATATGTGGTATGCAAAGATTAAGGTCTTGCCATTGGAAAAGCTACGAGCCGGGAGAGCTAATAAAGAGCCATAAAGAACTAAAAAGGAGTTTAAGGCACTTAAACTTGCACTGAGCTATTTTTGGCTCTTACTTTCTGGGAGGAAAGGAAGCTTGGCACTGACTGGGTAAAACAAGAGCTGAGTTACACAGTCACAGGCGCTGCAGTCATTCTCCAGTATGAATACCAGAGGTCCAGTGTAAAACTTAGTTCCCTGAACCAATGGGGAAGAGTGCCAAGTATACCTGAAATCCAGAAGCTCAGCCTGCATCGTGAGATGGCAGAAGACAGCCTTCACTGGCATCCCAACAGCGCTGAACCCACTCAGGTAGGGGAGCAGGGACCGGCACACACGCGAGTGTGCATGCTGGGGTGGGCGGGGAGTGCTCTCGCCCCAGGGGGCAGAGGCCTACAAGGCCGGCCCCACACAAGGGGTCTGTTAGACGTCTACAATGTGGAGCTGAGAGCGACTCTGCCTGCCCCACAGGAGCAGGGTTATGACACCTCCCAAAGTCAGCCCAGGAGGACACCCAGCTCCAGGGACTCTGGCAAGAGGACAGGGCACAGACCTGCATCTCCCCGCCTCCAAGACGAAGACGGCTGTTCTCGTTCCCCTCTGCCTTACCACCACCAGCTGTGAAGAAGGCCACAGACACTACAGTGTCCCTTTCTTCCCTCCTGCCCAAGGTTGGCTGGTTCCAAACTCACACATCAGCACTTCCCAAAATCCACAAAACTTAATTTGTGCCAATACAGAAAAGCAAAGAGAAGGAACAGATTTTTAATTTTGTGCTTCCTGTTTTTACTGCTTGGGGACTTTATTTGCTCCTTTCTGCTTCAAACTGTCTTTGCAGGACCCTTTCTTATGCCGTAAATATCTTCAGGTTTATAGACTCTGGCGTAAGACGACAGAAGCCACTGCTCCGGCCGGCCCTCCCAGCTCCGCCCGGGCTGTAGGCAGGAAGGCCCACTTACTGAGGGTGCTCATGAGCTGCGTGCTTCCCGGCGGCCGCGTAGCTCCGGTCCCGTTGGCCACGGCTGGCCGGCCGCCATAGGGCTGCGGGGGCGACGCAGGGCCGCTGTCCTCGCCGCCACTGCTGGAGCTGTCGTCGTCGCTCCCTGACGAGCTCTCCGAGTCCGAGGAGCTGCTCCCGCTGCTGCTGCTCATCTGCTCAATGATGTCCACTTCCGCCCTCAGTTCTGGAATAGATGACAGGGCGGGGTCAGTGTGTCGAGCTTTCTGCACACAGGGCACAGGCAAAACCCAGAGCAACCACGGATACCTGAAGACAAGCTCCTACCTCTCGAGCCCTTAAAAACAAACAAAATGACCAAAACCAACAAACAAAAACACCTAACATGTCTCTGGAGAGACAATGGAAACATTTAATTCACCTAAAGTACCCAAAATGGACACTGGTTCAAGATAACGATTCTTTTAAGAAATGAAGTTAAATCTGTTTGGCCTTATCTGTTTAAAAAAAAAAGGAAAAAAAAAAAAAAAAGATTGTGAATGACAGGATTAAACACCAAATAGGAGAAGAGCCATATTTTGCTCAGGGGCTGAGAAATATCTGACCAGGAACTAGAAGGTCTGAGCACTTACTTTGGATCCACCTCTAACCAGCTGGGAGACCCAGGTGGAAGGCAATGAATTTTCCAGGACGCTCTGGAAAAAGAAAGGGCCAGAGCAGACAGCCTCTGGGGTCCTTTCCTTGCACGTCCCACAAGGCTCACAGGAGGGGCCAAGGCTGCTAAAGAATGTCTTTCTCTTCCTCCCCTGTCCTCTTTACACATCTGATGAACAGCCATGCCTTTAGGTGCTGCGTTTGTATTAAACGTAAAGCAGGGAAATAACACGTTTTACCCGACCACTTCAGTGTCTGTGAACGTATTAAGGATCCACCACAGAATACATCGGGGAAGGCGCCAGATTCCCCTGTCCAAACACACCACAAGACCTTAAATGACTATGGTTCCTTTAAGCGTAACTGGCAACAACCAACCACTCATGGCCCAATTCCTATTCAGCTAAAGTGAAAACCTGCACAGTCAGCATTCCAATGTCCAGGAGGAAAAACAAAATCCAGAGGCTTAACAACTGTGCCCCACACACAGAGTGATCTCATTTGCAAAGAGACAGTATTTCCACAAGGTGGAAAAGGCAAATTTCCCAAGGGCAACTTTTTATCTTTTCCTGTTTACTGCTGTTATGGGTTTAATTTTATTTCATAAAACTTCAAAAACATGAAATACAACACTTACCTTCATAACTTCCTAAGAGTCTGGACAACTAAAACCATCCACTGTGGGGGAGAAAACCATGGTGAGCTCTGTCTCAGGCTTGCACTAGAGAGCGCCTGACCAGACAGCTAAGTCCTTCGAGGCCACTGGTCTTTATGGAGCTTTCCTACTTCACACTTTGTGTCAGTACAAAGCACTGGCTGAGGAATTTAACCTAGACACTGTGTTTACATTGACACGCTTGGTTTTCATCCCCAGCACCTGGGAATTCTCTTCTTCCAAAACCCTAAGGTGTGCCATACGGACCTTCAGATGGTAGTCAGGCTTGTTTAAACCCCGGGCCTCTAAGCAGACCGCTGCAGAGACAGCCACAGCCCAAGTCGCTGAACTCCCCCTTATCAAACGAGGTGAGTGGTAACCCCTGCACACCCATCGCCTCTGGAATGGTGACCCCTGCATAAACTGCTACAGTGGCAGAGAATGCCCGTGCTGCCAGCCCTGTGACCTCCACAGAAACTTCAATGCCCTCCTCCAAGTTGCTACTGGGGCTCCAGAAACCGCTCTCTACCTCTTTTGATGTCATCCAGCTGAGGTTCAGGTGAGGGGTTATCTTTTAAGGGAGAGGTTTTAGGTCCAGCCGGAGGCTTCGTTGGCGCTCTGAACGGCATAGGTGGAGGTGGCGGCGGCTGGGATGGCTGTGGGGGTCGAGGGGGCTGCTGCTCCATTCGGGCTTGGATTTTACTGCTCCCCTCAGCTCTGAAATGAGAAATGGTCTGTGAATTGGAGGGGCAAAAACAGCGGTTCTCAGATCTGCCCCAGTTATACCAAGTACCCGGAACCATCTGCAGAACCACAGGCTTCAGAAGACTGTGCCTATGGTTTTAGCACACAGACGACTCATGCTGCTGTGTCCCAGCTCTGCACTGTGCACCAAGGAGGAATGGACACAACACTCGCTGCCCTCAAGGGGCTCACGTTTTTTACCGAGCAGCAGCTAGGGCACTGAGGTAGGATATACTGTGATTGTGAGAACCCGTCTGAATTACAGAAAATGTAACTACTCAACTTCTGCACACTATAAAGTTATAACCACAGGCAAATGAGTTATTAAAGAAAACTAGTTCTGGAGAAGGCAATGGCACCCCACTCCAGTACTCTTGCCTGGAAAATCACATGGACAGAGGAGCCTGGTAGGCTGCAGTCCATGGGGCCGCTAAGAGTCGGACACGACTGAGCGACTTCACTTTCACTTTTCACTTTCATGCACTGGAGAAAGAAATGGCAACCCACTCCAGTGTTCTTGCCTGGAGAATCCCAGGGACCGGGCAGCCTGGTGCGCTGCCCTCTATGGGGTCGCACAGAGTCGGACACGACTGAGGTGACAGCAGCAGCAGCTCTGGAAATACTGGCCTCTTTGCAGTTTTTTCCCCATTATCTACTTACCACTTGCTCATTTTGTTACAGGCCAACTCTTGCTGGCAGCACGCAAAGCATTCCACCCCAGACCAAGAAAGTACCATCCATTAACAATTTCTTTTGTAAATGGACTAGCTCAGCATTTTTCAAACTTTGGGGAATCTCTATTAAAATGCAGACTGTGACTTAATAGGTCCTGAAATCTCATACTTTTAACAAACACTTAAGTGATAAATAATAGAACCACTGGGTTACTTCTACTTATAGAATAAAATTTGACTTTAAAATAAAATCTAATTTTCCTCATATGACACATGTAATGCCTGTCAAATTAAAAATTAAAAGAGAGCTCACTATTCAAAACAAATTAGTGATCAATGGCTTCCCTGGTGGCTCAGATAGTAAAGCATCTGGCTACAATGCAGGAGACCTGGGTTCAATCCCTGGGTCGGGAAGATCCTCTGGAGAAGGAAATGGCACCCCACTCCAGTACTCTTGCCTGGAAAATCCCATGGACAGAGGAGCCTGGTAGGCTACAGTCTACGGGGTCGCAAAGAGTCGGACACGACTGAGCAACTTCACTTTCTTTCTTTCTTTCTTTAAGTGATAAAACACTGCTGGTGCCCAGATGACACTGAGTAGTAACAGAAACCCCAACAACCAACAGCTTCTGGAAGGCTAACAGCAGCCCCTGGCTGGAGAAAGTAATCTACCGACACACACTGAGCAGCAGGAGAGGGCTCCATGGCGTCCGCCCGGCAGAACTCCCCTCGGCCCTGAGGCAGTCACCAGCGCACTGACCCTGTCTCTTCATCTGTGTGCGGAAGGATAACACCACCCTTCCAAAAGTTACTTGTAAAGGTTGAACAATGCACGTAAAACATCGAGCACAGTGCCGGGCCTGTGGTAAGACCTCAATAAATGCTGGGTACCTTTTTGTGGAATGAGTAAAGAAAAACAGCTTGAGGAAGCATACACAGAAAAACATCGGACTGTAACACTCTCTTTAAAATTTACTCTATTACAATAATTACTGTATCACAATGATAGAACCACTGGGTTACTTCTACTTATAGAATAAAATTTGACTTTAAAAGAAAATCTAATTGGCCTCATTTGACACATGTAATGCCTGTCAAATTAAAAATTAAAAGAGAGCTCACTATTCAAAAGAAATTAGATAAAGCTTTGATATTATAATAATCTCAAATGTATCCTGTAAAAATTTAATGTTGTCACTCTAAAAAAGAATATATATTACTCAATTATTCTTTCATAATTTTAAGTCTATAAACTTAAATCTTATCCCTTTGGTGGTACTGTATCAACAGCCACGTCAGTCAGTTCAGTTGCTCAGTCGTGTCCGACTCTTTGCGACCCCATGAATCGCAGCACGTCAGGCCTCCCTATCCATCACCAACTCCTGGGGTTCACTCAAACGCACGTCCATTGAGTCAGTGATGCCATCCAGCCATCTCATCCTGTCATCCCCTTCTCCTCCTGCCCCCAATCCCTCCCAGCATCAGAGTCTTTTCCAATGAGTCAACTCTTTACATGAGGTGGCCAAAGTACTGGAGTTTCAGCTTTAGCATCATTCCTTCCAAAGAAATCCCAGGGCTGATCTCCTTCAGAATGGACTGGTTGGATCTCCTTGCAGTCCAAGGGACTCTCAAGAGTCTTCTCCAACACCACAGCTCAAAAGCATCAATTCTTTGGCGCTCAGCCTTCTTCACAGTCCAACTCTCACATCCATACATGACCATAGGACAAACCATAGCCTTGACTAGATGGACCTTTGTTGGCAAACTAATGTCTCTGCTTTTGAATATGCTATCTAGGTTGGTCATAACTTTTCTTCCAAGGAGTAAGCATCTTTTAATTTCATGGCTGCAGTCACCATTTGCAGTGATTTTGGAGCCCAAAAAATAAAGTCTGACACTGTTTCCACTGTTTCCCCATCTATTTCCCATGAGATTAATAAGATTGACTTAATCATAAAGCACACCTTTCTCCCCAGTGACTTCTACGTTTCAGGTCTTAAAAACATTATTTATTTTCATTGCCTTTGAGGAAAAGATATTTTATTGACTTGTCTGAGAAGACACAGGTGGGAGCTGCTGAGCCTGCCAACAGGATGCTAAGTTCCCAGACGGGCACACTCTTATAAAATAACTGAATAGACAAGTAAGTCTACAGAAACGGCATAGCAACCTTTATCTGCTTGTTCACATACCGCGTCTTCTTGACCTGGATGCTGCTGCTGAGCTTTTCCAGCACATACTCTCCAGTGTCGTGATTGATGATCAGCACACAGTCCTTCTGGTAAGGCCGCTTGTTCCCCTTGAACACAGTCATCGGTGGTGTGGATCCCTTTTCGACCACAAAAGAACAATTCAGACAATCAAACCAAATACCCCAGTTATGAATATCAAGACTGAATTTAGAGCTGGCTTTATCTCATCAAATCTTTTATCAGAACTACCCGAACAGGAATAGAAAGGGGATTTCCTTGGTGGTCCAGTGGCTAAGACTCTGTGCTTGCAAGGCAGGGGGCCTGGGTTTGGTTCCTGGTCAGGGAACTAGATCCCACATGCTGCAACTAAGACTCAGCGCAGTCAAATAAATAAATTTTTTTTTTTTTTTAAAGAAACAGAATAAGCTGATTTGCATTTTATTTTTGCTTGGGAAGCCAGGAGTTAAAGAGGAAATAATATAGCAAGAACCTATAACTGTGCAACTATCTCTAAGTAATCAAGAAATAAATATTGAATTTTTAAGTTACTGTATATTTTCCAGAGATTTGGGAAATGTTACAAATAACAGTAAAGTGTGAACTGAGAAACAGAAGTGACGCATTCCTGTCTGACACTGAGTAGAGCTCTCACTATGAGCAGTAAAGCTAGTGAGTGATCTCTGCACTTCCTTGTAATAGGAGAGTCCGGGCTTCCCCTTCATGCTAAGTAACCACACACCTTCTGCAGGCTCACTGTTCTGGCTGGTTCAAGTACCTCAAGCCACTAACCTGCCTAAGGCCTTCCATGACTGCCCAGTGCTTAAGGCCCAAGAAGAAAACCTGTAAACCAGCCACCTGGCCCCTCCACTGCACCGGCTCCTTTCACCCCGGGCTCTGCTGGTTCCAGAGAAGAAGGCACCAGTCCTCTCTGAGAACCACAAGTTCTGTCCTGCAGGGATTTAACAAGGATTCTGTCTGCAACATCCTAACCCCTCCCTCCCTTTCAGTTATTCAACCTTCAAATCTGCTCAAAGGTCACTTCCTCAGGCAAGTCTCCCTAGATTTTCTAAAGTAAGTGCAATGTTTTCCTACAGTTATTTAAACTCCCTAAGGACAAGAAACACGCTTGTTTTCTTCAAGAATATATTCTCAGTACCTAGTAATGAGCCAGCACCACAGTGGGTGGATGTTAACATTTGCCAAATGTATCGTTTAATCCCCTGGATGGAATCAGAAATTGGTTGGCTCCTTGACTCCTGGTTCATACAGTAAAAATTAAGAGCTGGAAGGGACGTTAGAGATCATTTATCTAACCTCTTTATTTTACATTTGGGAAAGTAAGGTCCAAAGGGAGATGATGCAACCTGCCAAAGGCAACAACTAATGAGACAGCAGTTTGAACTGGCAGACAGTTTTTTGTCAGCACAAAGCTTCCCAGGCTCTCTGTCTAGAGCCTTTTCATTCTCTCACTGGTTACCAAGAACTAATCATGTTCCAGGACAGGCTTGGGACATGCACGTGTTCATTAAGACCATTCTGTCTGATCCTTGCGATCAGAGTGGTGCCTTGGTAAGACTTTAGCAGTGTCTCTCTGCGAGGGTTCTCCACTCAGCTTTTAAACTGTGGCTCTGAACCTAGGCCCTGCCTGAAACTGCCAGCCTTAACATCACCCCCTGCCAGATTCACAAACCACGCTGATGCTGCCCCTGCCTCTCCACGCCCCTAAGCTATTGCTGTTTTATACTCATAGGGCACTTGGGCCTCTTTCTCTGCAGCTGCTGGGGGAGGCTACATATATCTAAAGGAGGAGCCAGGTCCCACCTTGCCTTCTTAGGAACAAATGGGGAAAGGGAGTTTGGGAAAAACGACAAAGAATTTTTTTTTACTCAGGAGCCTGGGAAGCATGAATTCCATCCCATCTGACCCCCATAGTTCCTTTTCTCCTTATGTTGGCACTTCAGAAATCTAGAAGTTTTTAAAAAGGAGGAAATCAAATTGCAATAACAGAATATGAGGATTCACTGTGATTCCACATTTAAAAACAACGATGTAATAACACCTACAGGGATATGTGGCAGCGTAATTGTGACTTCATCTCCTTTGCCGACCTGAAGCTCTCCTTCACAGGAAGTATCTATAGACGCCGGCTTAAAGTCATCTAAAGGGAAAGAAAAAAAGCATTTATCCACCAGGTTACTTGTATTAAGTGCTTGCACGGCATTCGCATGTAAGAATGGAAATTTGTTGTAATTCAGATAAAAGAAAATACAAACCACTTAGAATTTCTTAAAATGTTATCTCACTGTGGAAAACTTCTCATGTACAACAGCAAAGAGAATAATACAATGAGTCCTGTGTACCATCACCCAGCTTCATTACCAGTTCTGGGACAATATTGTTTCATCTGTACCTCCATATACTTTCCCTCTTATCCCCACTGGATAATTTTGAAGGAAAAAGGCTAGAATTTATATAACTTTTCATTAAGCAAAGATACTCCCTTCCCGTAAGTGACAGATGAAAATTCATGCCTTATTACCCCACAATGAGGTGTTTTATTAGGGTTATTTTAAGGATGAAAAGCGACAGAGTATGTTTTTAAAACCCTGTGATTATAAAACACAGTATGAAACATGAAAGGTCACAGCATTTTGATAAGAACTGTCAAAGTGAGGATTTGCCACACTCCAGTTCCATAGCTTTAATAAGAATATTCCTATAGCTATCTGGAGCAGAAGGTTGAACTGTATTTCCAAAGGTTAATCCTGCCCATGTTTCTGAACTGCAGTTAAGGCACAGCGTGAACAGCCACCTTACTCCCTTTTAACACAAACCTGCCTCAAACTGCAGGCCAGGTACTTCAGTAAAGTGTCTTATTTAAACTGCACGTTGTCCTTCATTCTGCTACAACACCAACTTAGTAAACTGCTCAGGAAATGATGCTGCTCTTATCACATTCCCAAAACCCAGCCCCTCAGAGGGCTGATCTGCTGTCAGCAGGAAGCAGAGTAATGGCCTGGCAAGTGACCACAGGAAAACAGAAGTTCATTATCTACTACGCCCTGTTTCAAGGTGTTGAGTCACATCTAAGAACTCCTCGGACAAAAACAAGTCTTAACCAGTACTGGGGCTACCAGGACGCGAAACCAGGAGTCTGTGAATCATAGTGGGATGCTCTGGCGGCCAATTCTTCACCCAGGATACACAGTGGAAAGGCCCTCCCTCAACAGAGTCTGTAATCATGGAGAAAAAAAAAGGTCCAACATAATGACTATTTGCACATTCCTTATGCCTGCTGGCTTTTGCTTCCAAACATAGATCGAGCTCTAACTTATTCCTGGCTCTCCAATCCTAATTTTACTTTCCACCCACAAGGGACTGGATCTGGAGGAAAAGTCAGGGGTAGGCTGGTGACCTCAAAAAGACATCAAAGCACGAGAGAAGCTGGCACAGATATATGGAGGAAAAGAAGACGGATGAGGTGCAGAGCTGCGGATTCTGGGGCTGCAGCCGGGCGCCGGGGAGGCCAGAACCAAAGCGGGCAAGGAAAAAAAAGGAAAGAAGACAGGAAAGGAATGGAACAGGAGGGAGTGGAGGCCAACCCCAAGGAAAACGAGAAGAGCTCCTGAAGCGTGGAGATCCCCAGTGGGGATCGGGATGTGTATCGAGGGGGAGGAGGGCAGGCTGGAATACAAAGAAGCTGGAAACTGATGAGGGGTCGCAGCCCTTCGGTAATAAGAAGGAAAGGTGGAGGATGCCAACCCCGAGGAAACGAGAAGAGCTCCTGAAGCGCGGGGATCGGGTTGTGTGTGGGGCGGTGGGGGTGAGGAGAGGCTGGAATACAAAGAAGCTGGAAACTGATGTGGGGTCGCAGCCTTTCGGTAGTAACAAGGGGACGTGGAGGTTCAGGGCGCAAGAGGGTCCAATGACCTTCGGAAGAAGCATTTGGTAGCGCAAGGCGGAGAAAACCTGGGAGCTGAGGGAAAGGTCTGGAAAAAACCAAAGGAAAAACCCGAGGTCCCCCGAGGGAGGGAACGCCGGCAAGGCCCCCTGGCCTTCTGCGGGGCCGAGGGCGGCCGAGGGGCGGACTCACAGCGGATGGTGTGGAAGGAGGCCCGCGGCCGCTTCTCGAAGCTCTCCCCGAGCCGCAGGCAGTGCTCCTCGCGGTCCAGCAGCGGGTTGGCCGTCCCGTTCATGGCCCCGCAAGCGCCTCGCGCCCGCCCGGGAGCCCTCCTGGCGCGGCCCCGGCCCGAGCCGCCGGCGCCGGCGTCCGGGGGAGCCGCGCTCCCGGGACAGCGCTCGGGGGCGCGCGGGGAGCCGAGCCGGCGCCCACCCGCGCAGGCCGGAAACGAGCTCGGGCCAACGCGTCTGGGCGGGGGACGACTCTGAGGAGACCTGACGGCGGAACTTCCGGCGCCGAGGAGGGACTTCCGGGCCCCCAGCGGAAGTAGCGGGGGCGGTGCCATGGCCGAAGGTCCTCTCCGCGGGGAGAATCCGGATTCGAGGTGTCTCCGGGGGGCGGGGGTGGGTGTTGACCAGTCGAAGGGTTTTGGGTGTTTTTTTTTTTTTCCCGCGGTGGCTCCCAAATTCTGCTTCTGAGGCTGCGCCTGGCTGGGGGCTCGGCGCGCCCGGCCCCACCCTTCAGGGGAACCTAAGAACTGCTGACTGGGGCGCCCAGCGTGCGGTGGACTAGGCTCACGCGGGTCGCCGCCGCCCGTCGGGGCTGGGCGGCTAGGCTCATCCGCAGGGTCCTGGCGGCCCCACTCTCCGCGTCCCTGAGCCTCTTCTTCGTCGCTTTCGCTCGCTCAGGGCGGCGCGAGGGCCTCAGTTCCCGAAAGGGGCGCCCCCTCGGGTTCATGAGACAGACTCGGGCCACCCGGGCGTAGTAGCTCCGTTTTCCCCGGAAAACGCCGTGTCTCGCGTCTTTGGCGACGGTGACCGACCGCCTCCGGCTCGGACAGCCGTCGTGGTTGTTTTTAAAGACACCCCCGTTTCGCGGACACCGAACCCTGAGGAACCGTAAGGTTTCTCAGTCAGTTCTTGAGAGTGACTTTTTTTTCCTGCCTAAAGCGGCTTACTGACTGTTCAGGTTGTAATTAAGCCTTTCTGTGCGTGAGAGCCCGGCCGCTGGATGTCAGCCCCCTGAAGGCTGGGGTCTGTGTCTTGTTCTTTGTGACCTCTTCTCCTGTAGTGGAGTAGGGCTTTGTGTAGGCTCAGCATCTAGTAAATGTTTGCCGAATTGAAATGTTAAGTGAAAGAACTATTCTAGAACCACTAACTGAGCATCTTAAAAAAAAAACCTGTTCTAGAACCCCCAACCGGAATGTTATTTTTTTTTTTTTTCCTTTCCTGCGAAGTATCCGATGCTGCTTCGGGCTTGAACCCAGCCTGAGGACCACATCTGAGAGGACCCTGCCTGTGTGAGTGGTATCCGCTTGAATTCCTCAGGTTGTTGAGGAATGGAGAATCTCCAGTAGTGTTAAATGTTCAATATATGACCATCCACGTCGGAGATGGCTGCTTTGCAAAGGAGAGGGCTGCAGACAAGGATTCTCAGCTCTGAAGAAGAGGAGAAACTGAAGAGAGACCAAGCTTTAGTGTCTGATTTTAAACAGCAGAAACTGGAAAAAGAGGCTCAGAAGAACTGGGACCTTTTTTACAAAAGAAACAGCACTAATTTCTTCAAAGATAGACACTGGACTACCAGAGAGTTTGAGGAGCTCAGATCATGTAGAGAGGTAAACTAATACTTCACCTTGTTGGAGTGATTCTTCATTTAAAATCTGTAGAAGAGGGGTGTTTTATTGCATTCCCAGGGCGAGTGTGAGGTAGAAAATATATGAATCCTGTCGAAGGCTTCATGAATTTTTGTAGCTTAGATATACACTGTCTCAAATAGTTTGAGCAGTTGCTGAGTTGTAAAATACAGAGGAGAGAGGACTTTAGTGGGCATTTTCTGTTTCTTTAAAGCTAATCTGAAAGTTGTAAATATTGAGTTCTTAGTGAATGATTTCAGTGATGGGTTCATAATGATAATGGTGATGAATACTTCACCACACCCCTTTACATGAACTTAACAGTAGTGTTCTGTGATTTAAACCTTTAAGTAACATGTTGAAGTTTAGCATTAGTAGTATTCCCACTTGCTGATGAAATTGAGAGACAAAGCTTTTTAAGTGACTTGTTCAGTGACGGAACACAGGGTGAGGGGAAGCATTCAGATTTGAGCGCAGGCAGTCTAACCTGAGAGCCTGTTGTGTTGGCCCTTATGCTGCTGTTTTCTCCACACCAGGTTACCCAGTGTTGGACACAGACGAGGCATCAGTGGCTTCGGGTTATCAGCTCACTGGTGAATCGTCTACTCCGAGGGGGCAGAGGCCTTGTTTCCTGTTCTGGACCTTTTAGTTTGTTTCTTCATTAGGTGGGTGTTGTGTACTGTAACTTTGGGTTCTCTTTCCTCAGTTTGAAGATCAAAAATTGACTATTCTTGAAGCTGGCTGTGGGGTTGGGAACTGTTTATTCCCACTTTTAGAAGAAGATCCAGATATCTTTGCCTATGCCTGTGATTTTTCTCCGAGAGCTGTTGAATATGTCAAGGTTGGTGCACCATCCGTGTGTTGTTATGTTTCTGTTTTCCTAGACTTGTCGGACCTGACTTCTACACCCGTTTTCCCAATTCCAGTCTTCTTCCTGAAGGACCGGCTATGATCACTGTAAATGTAGTTTTCCTGTGTATTTGCATGTATACATACAGAAACATAGCATTATTTAGAAAAGTAGAAAGAAATACCAGACAACATCCATAAACTTGTGTCCACATTTAATGATTGGCAGCATAGAAGGCAATGGCACCCCACTCCAGTACTCTTGCCTGGAAAATCCCATGGATGGAGGAGCCTGGTAGGCTTCAGTCCATGAGGTCGCTAAGAGTCGGACACGACTGAGCAACTTCACTTTGACTTTTCATTTTCATGCATTGGAGAAGGAAATGGCAACCCACTCCAGTGTTCTTGCCTAGAGAATCCCAGGGACCGGGGAGCCTGTTGGGCTGCCGTCTATGGGGTTGCACAGAGTCGGACACGACTGAAGCGACTGAGCAGCAGCAGCAGCAGCATTTTGCTACTTTTGCTTTATAAACTTTTATAGTGTCATTTATAGTTGTATTTAGTTAAGGACTGCAGCTTACACTTTATTATGTACCTTAAATCTTCTTAGCCTAAAACATTCCTGCCCTTCCCCTTGACTTTTTCCCCAATGACATTGAGTTTTGGGAGAGCAAGCAATTTTATGTAATGAGGTCCCACATTCCAAATTGGCTGATTGTTTCTTTCTATCATTGTTTAACTTGTTGCTTTATGCCTTGTATTTTCTGTAAACCACAAGTTAGATTTAAATCTAACTTAAAATATTTTGAGCAAAAATACTTTAGTAGGTGATGTAGCTTTTATATTGCATCCTGTCAGGAGGCAGTGATCTAATCTCACTGTAAGTGATGCTAGTTTTGGTCACTGGGTTTAAAGTGACTTCCTAATTCCCCTGTTGGACAGGTGTTTTCTTTTTGTCATTAACAGATATGTGAGGGATACTTTGGCAACATGCAGATATCTATTTTTCCATCAACCTTTCACAATTTTAGCACCTTAGACTTTTTAAATAGTGATATCACATTGTACTATAACCTACCTTCTTCGCTGTACATTATATCTTGCCTAGTATTTTCATCCCAGTACATGTAGGTCTACTTCATTTCATTTACCTCTTGCAGTATTTCACAGAATGGATGTGCCATATAGTAATAATTGCTTTGTTGATGATTGTTCAAATTGCTTCTAATTTTTGCTCTCACAAGTAGGATTGATGTAATCAGAATTATACGCATGCCCCAAAACACATGTGTACATGTCTCTGTGGTGACTAATAGAAGAAATAGAATTCCTTGGAGAGAGCATACACATTAAAATTTAAATAGATAGGGCCAGCTGTCCATCCAGAAAATTATACCAATTTATAATTTCACCAATAATATAAAGATTTTTTTCCCTCTACGCCATCAACATTTAACATCAGTCCTTTTTTTGGCTGCACTGTACAGCGTGTGGGATCTTAGTTCCTCAATCAGGGATCAAACCCACACCCCCATGCATCGAAAGCACAGAATCTTACCTCCTGGACCACCTGGGAAGTCCCACCATCAGTCTTTTCTGTATCTCCCAATCTTATAGGCCAGAAGTACTATCTCCATGTTTTAAATTGTTTATTCTTTATAACAAATAAAGTTGAAGACTTTGTGATATGTAAATAAGCATTAGTTTTTCTTCTGCTTGTTTTTATTCCTTTACTCTATATATGTTTATTCGAAGCCTAATGTAGGCCAATCACTGTTCTAAGCATTGGGATGAAGTAGTAAACAAAACAAACAAAACCCTCACCCACATTGGGCTTATACCGTAGTATGAATTGTCTGTTCATACCTTTGCCCATTTTTCTGTCAGTTTGTTTCTTATTTTGCGGATATATTCTGTTATATCTGTTGCAAATATTTCTTCGAGTTTATTAGGCATTGTTTTATGGTATTGTTTTATTACAGAATTTAAGTGATCACATCAAATGAATAATCATTTCCTTTTGAAGTACTAAGGTTTTATGTTTTTGGAGTTCTATAATCACATAGATATGCTTTTTATAGTTTTGGTTATGAGGATTTTTAATTAATCTGGAAAAGTTTGGAGTATTTCTTGAGCTCTTGTTTTCTCCGAGGATTCCGGTTATCTCTATGTTATACCATTTGTTATTGTTTCCCAGCTCTTGGATGCTGGCTTTTTTGTTTGTTTGTTTGTTTTTAACTTTTTTGCCCTTTGCATTTCCAGTTTGTGTACTTTCTGTTGTCTTATCATCAAGTTCACTGATTCCTTTTAGGCAGTAAGCATTCCTGTTGATGAGTCTGTCAGAAGCATTTTTCATTTCTGTTACTATGTTTTTGATTTTTAGCATTTCCCATTGATTTGTAGTTTCTATATCTCTGAAATTACCTATCTGATCTTGAATATTGTCCACCTTTTTCATTAAAGCCTGTAATACGTTAATCATAATTTTTTTGTTTTTTAATGTCCAAGCCTGTAGTTCCAGCGTCTGTGTCATATTTGAGTCTGGTTTTCATGATTGTCTCTTCAGACCATGTTTTTTCTTGCCTCATGGTGTGCCTTGTTCTTTTTTTGTTGAAAGCTAGGTATGTTATACAGGGCAGTGGACAGCTAATAAGGGTTTGTAATAATCTAGACTGGAGTTGTGCTCTGTGTTAAAGTCTGTTGTTGGTATAGTTACCTGTGAGGTTTGTTGTTGCTATGGGCCCATGAGACTTCAAACTCCTCTGGTGACTTTGTTGCTCCTGTTGGCTTTGGGTCTTCCCGTTGTGCTGCTCCCCATGAAGAGTCTGTCTCTTGCAGCTTTCCCACAAGTGTTTCTGCCTCTCCAGGAATAGAGCTTTTCTTTCTCATCCCTTCCCCTCCTCTGTCATCCTCCGGGGTCATGAGGCCATTCTCTCTGCAGATGAAGACAAAGTTTGGGCAGAGCAGTGCCCTCCCCAGGGGCAGTGATGTTGCACTAGTGCCCCAAGGACCCAAGGCCCAGATGACTTTTCCCCTGCGTGTTAAACCTTTGCTCGCTTAAAGGAGCTGAGAAGGTCCAGCCCCAGAAAGAGCCCCGTTCTTTCTGTGAGAGCCTAAGTGATGTCCCTGGTGGAAACACCTGCTAGGGTGTGGACATCCCGGTGGCTTCAGCCCTGGGAGCTTCATGCTGTTTGTCACATTTCTAGTTTTCTAGAGGCCTCAGGTAAGCAAATGCTTGGGTCCTGCATCTCCCTGAAGGCGCCTCTCCCTCTCCACATCTGGGGGTGGCTGGTGGTTCTTTGACGTCTGCTCTCTCATGGGTTCACAGGAAGTTGCTGTCTGTCCCGCTCATGGCCCTGTAAGGATAGACTCTCCGTCTCTCCACCTCTGCACTGGAGCTGGAATCCTTTTATTTCTGCTGCCCTTTAGCACAAGTGGATAGAGCTAACTGTTCAAACAGTGAATTGAGTGAGAAATTCATTTTCCATTCCTGATAATCATAATCTTTGTTCTCTATCTTTTTAAAAAATTTAATGTCGTTTTTGTCACCTGTCTTCTGTTTTATACACTAATGATCCCTCTAAATACATGGGTCTGTTTAGGGACACTCTTTTGTCTCACTGATCTGTTGGTCCCCATTCTCAAACCACACTGTTTAGTACTACATTTTGTAATGTGTTTTGATGTCCTGTAGTATGCCTCCTGCTCCTCCATTGTTTTTCATCTAAAAATTGTCTTGGCTGTTCCTAAAGGTTTTCACTTCCAGATGAAAAAATTCACTTTCTCAAATTTCTAGAAATCTGAAGATTCGGTTGAGATTGTAATAAACTCCAATCTATCTATAAGAGTTATAAGTAGAACTGACCTGTCCTATAACTTTATGTATAATCTGCTTATTAAGGTCCTTACTTACATTAAAGAAAAGTTTATTATTTTTCTCCATAATGCTGTTATATATGTGTTGAAACCTATTACCATAATGTACCAGGAACACACTTGTAGTTTAAAAAAAAAAGTTTTCTTAGCTTGCTGCATCAAGCACGCACCATACCCAGAAGAAGGGTGGGAGCATCTCAGTAAAGGGAGCCGGAAGGACCTCTCATAGGATTCAGGGTTATAGTGGGTGAGTCAGAGGAGTGTTAAGGGAGCAGAGGCAGGGTTTGATTTATCATCCCTCTGGAGTCACATGCTTCTAAAAACTCAGTTTGGAATATGTGACAGACTGCATACGCAGTTAAAAATAATTTGTTGTGTTTAAAAGAGATCATCAATAAGGACCTACTGTATAGCGCAGGGGACTCAGCGCAATACTCTAATAACATAAATGGGAAAAGAATTTGAAAGAGAAGATGCGTGTATACGTATAACTGAGTCACTCTACACCTGAAACTCAGGCAGCATTATTAATCAACTATACTCCAATATAAAATGAAAAAATTTTAAAGAAAAAAAAGGAACAAAATTATTTGTTAAAATGAGATCTTGCCCCTTGTGGCAGTATTGAATATTACATGCTTTAATGTGAAAATGACCTGCTATTCAGTAGCAGTGGTTGTTGAGTTCTGTGCAGCAGTGTACATGTGGAAATAGCATCTCCACGGGTGGTGTGCTTTTCTGTGTGTATCAGCATGGATGTTGCATTGAAGGTATTTTGTGTTTTTCTCCTCTCTAGCAAAATCCTCTTTATGACACAGAAAGATGCAAGGTGTTCCAGTGTGATCTGACTAAAGATGACCTTCTGGAGCACGTGCCCCCAGAGTCTCTGGATGTTGTCACGTTGATATTTGTGCTCTCTGCAGTTCACCCTGATAAGATGCACCTTGTCTTACAAAACATTTACAAGGTTAGTGATTGCGAGCCTGCATTTGAGGGTTCGACATCCTGACTTTTCACTTAGCTTCCCTCTGAGGCTCACATGCTGTCTTAATTCACAGTCTCCCTGTTCTTACAAGGTGGGCTGTGTAGTCGATGTATGAAGAGAAGTTCTCCTGTGTGAAACATCCACCTTAAATTCTGTTTGGCTTAGTGGCCATAGCTTGCCTTGGAGCAGCTGCTGGGATCTGTGGAGCCCTGTGGTAAAGTGAGAGGGAGCAGGGGCCCCCACACAGGAGCACACAGTGTGCCTCGAGTTAAACCTTACTTCCCGATGTAGGCTGCTTCCTTTACCTCTCTGAGCTTCCGTTTCATTACCTGTGGAGTGTTGAGATAATGGTTCCTAGATCTTGGGATTTGGGGTAGATTACATGAAGTGTGTTCTTAGTGCCCAGTGCAGTGCCTAGTAGTGGTGAGTGCTCTTAAAAGTCAGCCATGGTGATTGTTGTCTCTCGCATCGTTGCTGTTAGAACTCAAGCTGCCGCAGCTACCAGCAGGCTGCTGCAGCACTCAGGGAGTGAAGTCGAACTTCTCAGTCATGGGACTCGAGACAGGCCACCTTATCATCCTTCCCTTTGATGGTTCAGGTGAAAGTAAAGGATTGAGAAAGCTGGGGAGTTAGACAGCTGGAAAATGGTGGGAGTGGTCAGAGGGTGACTTGCATGACATTGAAAGTATTGCCTTCACAGTATGGGCAAGACTTCAGAACATTACTGTGGGAGTGAGTGATTAAAAGGTGAAGGACAAAGTCTTTGAAAGGGAGGAGCTCAAATCATTGAATCCAGCATGTTTGGAAGGGTAATTCCTGTGTATGTTGAAATTCATTGGAGTTAAAAATGGAGTAGTGTATGGATAAGAGCATAAACCAGAAGATACATTCATCATGAAATTGAGGGAAATGACCCTGGAACTAATAGATGCCCTTGTGGCTCAGTGGTAAAGAATCCATCTGCCAATGCAGGAGACATGGGTTCGATCCCACATCTGGGTTGGGAACGTCTCCTGGAGCAGGAAATGGCAACCCACTCCAGTATTCTCACCTGGGAAATCCCATGGGCAGAGGACTCTGGCAGGCTACAGTCCATAGTGTTACAAAAAGTCGGACACGACTTAGTGACTGAACAACAACAATAATACGGGGTAGTGGGTGATGGTATGATCTGATGACAGGGGGTTCAGAGCTGAAACTTGAGGGCAGAAGGGGGGATGCACAGAAAGGAGCAGTGGGGGGGCAAGGAGGACCCTGCCCCATCCCCACGCTTGGTGGCACTAGGGCCACGGGAGAAAACACGCCTGCTTGAGAGGTGGCAGGGAAAACTGTGTCCTCAGGGGGCAGTCAGGTTGTTAGCACTGGAATGTGAAGGGAGCATTCAGGATACCAGTGATTTCACTGATGAAGGTTCCAGGGACTAGGAAGGAGCGGGAGACAGGAGTAAGCAGTGTCTGGGACTTCGTGGGGATGACACTGCCCACTGTCAGTACTGTTCATCATGCCAGAGGTTCCAGTCAGATGGAAAACAGCAGAAAAAGAATGAGAAAGAAGTAAAACGTTGTTTTCAGGTAGTATAATTGTCTAATGAGAAAATATTAAAGAATATTAATATTAAAGAATTACACAGATATAAGATGAATGTACTCAATGCCACAGAATTGTATACTTTATTTAAAGAAGTAATGTGCACTGTGTCATCCTGGTCCACTTCGTGTTATATTTTACCCTTTTAAGTTCGAGGTTTTTGGTAGACTTTTTATTTTTGGGGGAAAATTGACAAGTTGATTCTAAATTTACATGAAGGAATAAAAAGTCAAAACATTCCTGAAGAAGGAGATGGGGCGATTTATACCTTACCAGATATAAAGGCTTATTACAGCTACAGTTATTAAGACAGATGGTATTTGCAGAGGAACAGAAAAATTGACAAATGGAATATGATAGCTTAGAAGTAGATCCATGTATGTATGGAAATTTGATAGTTGATAGAGGTGACATTGGAAGATCCCTGGGGAAAGGACTGCTCAGGAAGTGATTCTGGGACCATTGGTGGTCCATGTAGGAAAAATCCAAAATTGTTTTCTGCTTCACATCCTTATACAAAAGTCATGTATGGATTTAAAGGTGGATTTAAAGACTTAACTGGAAAAGACAAAAGTGTAAGCCTTTCAGAAGAAACTATAGGAAAAAAACTTTGACTTCAGAGTGGGGAAAATTTTCTCAAAGACTAAAAAGCATTCTATGCATGAAGATGATATAATAAAATTAGGAGTTTGTTTTCTTCAGACAATTAAGATGATACAAAGAAATTAGAGAGACCAGGTGGGAAAAGTAACTTAAAATCTACTCAGCTGAGGGCCTTCCCTGGTAGTCCAGTGATTAAGACTCCTCACTTCCACTGCAGAGGGGCCTGGGTTTGATCCCTGGTCCTCTCTTTGGAGAACTAAGATCCCACATGCCACTCACTGTGGCAAAAAAAAAAACACAAACCTATTCAACTGACAAAGATTAGTATTTCAGAATATATAAAGAATTCTTGCGTAACGGTAAGAATGACAATGGAAAAACAGTCTTTTTATAGAAGAGGAATATACAGATAGTAAGTTAACGTATGATAACCCAGGAAATGGAAAATAAAACCTTAATGAGACACTATTAGATTATAATAAAGTCCAACGGAGCTGAGTATTAATGAGGATATCCCTCTTCTTGATTTAAATGAAAAGATATAGCATATTGTGTGTATTTTAGTAATAATGAAATGTTATGTTAAAACTAAAACAAAACACTGACTTGAGCTGGCTCAGTCCATACCTGGCCTGTGTTGTAACCTTTCATATGCTAATAAGTTCCATTTCAGCCTCTTCCTGTTTTAGCCCCCAATAGAATTCCTTTTTCAGCTGACCTGGAATGAGTTCACAGCAGCAGTGTGAGGCCACCATACATGGTGACTGGTTCATTAATTGGATATCATGTGCTTCATCAGGAAGTTAGCGGAAGAAGCAGTCTCTCACCCTCTGACAGTCAGACACCCTTTGGGCAGCTCTCCAGTTTAAACAACCACAGAAACATGCTGTTCATGGTAGAGCTAATTACTGTAGGATGGTAACACTGGAGAAATTTTAAAATCACTTAATTTTAAACTGAATGGGAACCTTAAAGTTGGGTTCCCTCATTTTTGGAATGAAATGGTAAAGTAAAAATCAACTAAGTTTGTTATTGGAAGACAGGATTTTGGTCTTCCCTGTACCACTAACTTGCCTTGAAAGCCCAGGCAAATCACTTGTGCTCTGAGCCTCACTCACCAAGAGAGGGTCTGACTGATCTCACCCGCCATCTTTCTGGAGCTGCCCGGAGGACGAGAAAACCCAGCAGAAGCACAGTCCTGCCTCAGAGGAGGTGTTAGTGCCGTAATTTCTGTCTTATGGACGAGAAAGCACATTCAGAGGATGAAACAACTTGTTTAGGGTCATTCAGCCAGTTAACGGAAGAGCTGGCCCATGGATCAGGAGTTCCCAGATTCCTGAGCGACAGTCCCATGCGGCCTTCCCTTCCTTCTGAAAATAAGTGAGTCTCATACAAATTAAAGTTTTCAGATTGTTTTCTTCTTAGTCACATTTCTGACCAAAGTAAGAATGTCTTTATCCAGTCAGTCAATCAGTTCAGTCGCTCAGTTGTGTCCGACTCTTAGTGACCCCATGAATCGCAACACGAGGCTCTTTATTGACAGTATTTTTAATGCATGCTAATGTTTGCCGGGGTCTAGCCCCAGCAGGATCCAGGGGTACCCTCAGAATGATGGCGTTGGCGATAAGGAAAGTAAAAGGGAGAGAAAGAGGCTTGATCTTCCTTGGTTTACACAGAAAGCCAATAAAGCTCCTAGCATGGAACTTGCTCTGTTCACAGAGGTCGCAGGCACCCTCTCGGTGGGGTGAGGACGCAGGACGCCCCCTCCCCGGTAAAGATGCAGGGTGCCTTCCCGATCGGGTCTTAGAAGCCTAGGCAAAAAAGTGAATTCAGAGAGCCCCTGTGCCCCAAGGAGTCATCCTGAAAGAAGAACAGAGAGAGAAAGAAAGAAAATGAAAGAAAGATTGACACAGGGAGACCAAGCTTTGGTGAGCGAGGCCCATAACTTTATTTTCAAAAGGAACTTTTATACCTTGACTTGTACTTAGAGGGAAATGAAAGATGCAGAGTCATGCAGCGTCGACCCAAACGTTACATCTGTTTTGTCTTTATCGAAACCAGGATTTTTTCTGCATACCTTTTCCATAAACAATGTTGTATACATTATCTTCTGGCCTTGGAGGCCTGTGGACATTTTATGACCGTTTTTTGATAAAGCCTGCTCAACCAGAAAACTTATTTTCCCTTGAAGTGTTTTTTCTCTATATTTCTAATCTATGTCAGCCTCAGAAAATGCTAAAGGTGAAGTGAGTTACAACAAAGAAAGAACCAATTAGCTCCAAGGTCTGATGTGGTTAATTCTAAGGCTGCTGCTTGTTTTCCTTACGTTCCAACTATGTTAACCAGTGCACTCCCCCGTGCACAATGGATAAGGGGTATGGGCACTCGGCAGCAAGCATTGGCTCAACAATGAAATCCTACACCAGCACCACTCTAATAGTTTTTAACTCTTTGAAAGGCTCTATATTTTTAGAATGTTTTAGGCAGGCTTCCCGTGTCTCTCATGGTTGGGAGGCTGTGAACAATCACATGCGTAGCTGCAAGAGTCTGGATAAACCTGTCAGGCAAGCTAGAAAGCCATCAGAGGGGTTTGAATTGAAACACTCCTATCATGCCCAGGATTAGAGCCCTAAGTTGACTTTTTCCAGAAAAAGGTGGTCGGGGATAGCCCCCTGTTAATGTCAGAAGAGTTGGTGAAAGGCACAAAATAGTAAGACAGATAGATTCCGGTTTTGGGGTAGATGCTCGAGCAGATCCAGAGAATCCCTCGAGTCCTGATCCACCTTTGCCTGTCAGGTCCTCTCCGCATGACCTTTGTCATGGGTGGGACTTCCTGTGGTGGCTCCCGGCAAGTGTTGATAAGAATTCGCTGTGAGAAAATCTGCAGCACACTTGGAAGTAGTATGGACAGTCTTTCATATTCTATTCAGGAAGAGGAAATATCAAATTACCTCAGATATCTACTGTAGTAGGTAGTGTATGTCATGTTTTAAAGATTATCTTGCTGATGCAAACAGTAAGAATATACTTAGTAAAATCAATGCCCCCTTTTGAAGACCACTCTCACTTGGTAATGTTACACAGTTTGAAAGAATACCCACTTAAAAAGCAAGTGTCAAAGCAAGTACCTTGTTCTTTTCATTCTGAAAAGCATATGGCTGTTTGCTTTGTAGGAGAGGAGCAGTTACACTGTGCTGTGCAGATTTTACCTTCCAGTTTTTGAAACGTCTGCTCTGTGACAGCTGTTTCTAAAGGCTGTGGTAAGGGGCTCCCACCGGTGCCTGGCACATGCCCCTTCTCTACACACCACACTGGCCTGTGGGCCCTCTGCCTGAAAGCAAGAAGTGCAGCAGCAGGGGAGAATGGGTAGTGTTACCCCTCCCTCCCAGCCTCTCTGGTGTTGTCAGGAGTGAGGACGGAATTGGACTGACACTCCCGCTTCCCGTCGCTGCCCGGGACTAACAGATATCCCCTATCCTCTCGTGATGCCTCTGACCCAAGTATGAGCTCGGACTCTGCTGTTAGCAGCTGCTGTATGATTGTGGGCACATAAGCTGCTGTATGATTTTTCTGCTACCAGTTTCTTGGTCTCGGGATAATCACACTTTTCCTCTAGAATTGTATGAAGACCTAGTGAGAAAATGTCTGGTCAGCTGTAGAGGGCTTAGTGTGGTGTTAGCATAGTGAGCAAGCCATACAGAACTGCATGCAGGAGCCCAGAACTGACACACAGGCTGAGGAAGGCCAGAACATCAGTAAAAAGCCAGAACGTATTGATTACATAGATATTTAAAGAAACAGTTTGACTTACAGGGTCATGGATTAGGAGATGGCTAATACAATGATGGGAGAATGTGCTAATACTTTAGTGAGGGTACTTTTTTCCCTCTGATGTCTTCAGCGTTTTATTTGTGACACTGGACCTCCGAGGGTGCTCTCCTCAGAGCTCAGGAGGTAACCCCCCCAGCGCCTGGGACTCAGCCAGGCCTTACAAACCTTTGCTTGGCAGGGCCTTTTCCTTCGTAGTGCAGGCATTTCAGTCTGTCCCTTTTTATCACTGTCACAAATGTAAGTTATTCTCATCTGTAAAATAATCAGATTTTATTTTATAGTAAGTTCTGTCTGACTGGGTCCCCGAGTTATGTGCAGCCTATTTTGTTTTGTAGGTATTAAAACCAGGCAAAAGTGTCTTGTTTCGCGACTATGGGCTGTATGATCATGCCATGCTTAGGTTTAAAGCCGGGAGCAAACTTGCAGAAAACTTTTATGTTAGACAAGATGGAACCAGATCATATTTTTTCACGGATGGTAAGATTGCTGGAATCTGTCACGATGTCTGTTTCCTTGATTGCACTGTTCTTGTGGTACTGCGTGGGTGGGGGTGACTGGACTCCATACACAGGCGCACGACCCTGAGCCAAAACCATTCACACACACCACTTACCGCGTCAGCTGTGAGCTCACAGGCTGTCTAGTGAGGGTGTCCAGTTAGTGAACCGGGTCAGTGGAAACGCTCTGCTGCGCCATGTGGATGAGGCCAGGAGCTGTGTTGGGAAGGCTGGGAGGGCAAACCAGAATCTTCACTTCGTTCCCTCAGAAAGCAAGCGAATAGGACAGGATAGTGCCTTGAGATTACTTGAGTTTCACAAAGGTAAGAGACCTTTTTTTCTATAAAAGTGAGACTTCTTAAGTACACAAGCTTGCTAATAGAGGGGTCCTTAAAAGGTCATTTTTTATAAGAAAACAATCCAAATGTTGAATATGATTTTAGTATTTTGAACATTAGTTTTGAGCCTATTTTATACAGGCGCACCTTGTTTTATTGTGCTTTGAAAATACTCTGTTTTTCACAGATGGGAGGTTTGTGGCAGCCCTGTGTTGAGCAAGTCTATTGGCACCACTTTTCCAGTAGCATTTGCTCACTTCATGTCTTGGAGTATTTCAGACTTTTTCATTAGTATTATATTTGCTATGGTGATTTGTGATCAGTGACCTTTAATGTTACTGCTAAGACTCACTGAAGACTCAAATGATGGTTAACAATAAAGTATTTTTTAATTAAGGTATGTACATTGTGTTTTTAGACACAATGCTATTGCACAGTTAAAAGACCACAGCATAGTGTAAACATAACTTATATACACTGGAGAACCAGAAAATTTGTGAGGCTCACTTTATTGCTTTTTTCAGCTTTATTGCGGTGAACTGAACCCACAGTATCTCTGAGGTATGCCTGTAATATGAACCATAATATAATTACCTTCTTAAGCTCTAATTTTTACATTTGTTACTTCTTGAAATATTCTCTTAAACTCAAAAATAAAGCTAAAAATTAGTGATTACCATTAAGACTACAAAAGCATGAAAATATACAGTGAAAATTAAAAATTTGTTTTAATGTTTTGGATTCATGAAGTCTGATTAAATCAATTATAAATAATTGAGAAGATGTAGTAATATCTACAAAGTGCTTCAAAGTACATTCTTTGGAGTAATGCCTTTTATAAGAGTCACATAGCCATTCTTCTGTTTCACTTAACATGTAGTGATGTGTTACTCGGGTTAACTTTTCCTTAGGCTGTCACCATCAGATGTTTTTTTTCTCTGCACCCTGTTACCTGACTGCCCTTCGTCATGTCAGGATAGGTGAGGAGCTTGATGTAGACAGATTGAGTACACACACACACACACACACACTGTATGAGTGCATGCACACACACTGAGGGAGTGCACACACTGTGAGTGAGCGCACACAGTGAGCACATACACTGTATGAACAAACACACGCTGTGAGTGCACACACTGTATGAGTGAGCGCACACACTGTGTGAGCACAGAGTGAGCATACACACACTGAACACATACACTGTAAATGAGCGCATATACACTGTATGAACACTGAGTGAGCACACATACACTATGAACACACATACTGTATGGGTGCACACACTGAGCACACACTATGAACACACTGTGAGTGAGTGCACACTGAGTGAACACACATTGTGAGTGAGCACACACTGAACACACTATGAGTGAGCACACATACTGAATACACACTGAGTGAGCACACACAGACTATATGAACACACACACTATAAGCACACACTGAACCCACACTGAGTACACACAGTGAGCACACACACTATGAACACACAGCACACACACTGTATAAGTGAACACACTGAACACACTGTATTAGTGAACACACATGCTGTATGAACACACTATATGAGTGAGCGTGCACACACTGTGAATGAGCACATACATGCTCTATGAACACACACACTGACCACACTGTATGAGTGAGTGCACACACTATGAATGCACATACACGCTGTATGAGCACACACACGCTGTATGAGTGAGCACACACACTGTATGGACATACGTTGTATGAACGCACTGTACGAGTGAATACACACACAGTGAGCTCACACACACTGAGCGCGCGCACACTGAGCACACACACCCACTGCATGAACACACATGCTGTATATGTGCACGTACACTGTGAGTGCAGGGTCTGGGCCTGTGCTGCTGGTAGGGAGTCCCGATGGGTCGAGGAGCGTGTGACAGTGACAGGTTGGTGAATGTCTTGGTGATTGGGAGTTTCTGTTGACGGAGAAGTAGGAGTGTGTCAGCCCCCAGAGCAGAGCCTTCTTACCCCTCGCATTGAGGTGCTCTCAGCCCCCCGCTGCACTGACTCTTGCTCAGGGTACAGTGGCATCCAGACTGCGAGCACTGCTGATCTGCTTGTCTTCCAGAATTCCTGGCGCGGCTCTTTCTGGACACAGGTTACGAAGAAGAGGTGAATGAGTATGTGTTTCGTGAGACGGTGAATAAAAAAGAAGGACTGTGTGTGCCGAGGGTTTTCCTTCAGAGCAAGTTCCGAAAGTCTCAGAAGAACCCAATTCCTGTTACCCCCGACCTGGGCCATGAATCCTGACATTTCACTAGGTTGACCTCTGTGCCTGTCCTTGACGAGCAAAATTTAAAGTCACTCTTTATTTTGTGTATTTTTGTATTTTAACTTTTTTAAAAGAATGTGTATACAAATAAAAATACAAATATAATAGCAGTGCCTGAAAAGGAAAGTTTTATGGTGTAATGTAGTAAGATTCCACGTAGAAATGCATAAGGGCCCTGAGCACTTGAGGAGATCCATGTCATTCATCGTTCCTGCAAGTCTGAGTGTGCCACCAAGCAGTGTGTCAGACAATCCCGTGGAAAAGGAGGCCAGATAGACCAACGTAACACCTCCAAATGTATTTTTAGCTTGAAGAAGTGCTCTCTTTTTCCACTGTCTCATATTTTCCCATTTTCCTCTGCTTTGGTTCATTTGTGTGCCACCTCAAGACCAATGTCTACAAATTCCATTTCTGCTGCGTCTCAAGAACACCCCATGCCCCTCTGCCTCATTCTTGAGACCCTTCACACGTCACCTGTCCCCACACCCCTCTGGGACATGGGGCGGGGGCTGCTAGGTCAGGACCGCCATGCCCAGTGCTGAGGTGGCCTGTGGGACCCTCCATAACCTGTTTCCTGTGTGACAACTTTTACTTTGTATAATCAGAGTTCTTTTGGCCTGCCAACAGGAGTTGATCCTGGAAACCTTTATGTTTCCATTTTTGCAGAAAGCTCTTGATGAGAACATGTCTCTAGTGTATTTTCTGGGCTGCCCACACAGCCAGCCAAGGCCCTAAAACCCCAGTCACCTCTGAGAGGGGGTGGCCCCCACGGGGAGGGGCTGGACACAGTCATAAGTATTCTGTGCAGTGAGCTCCTGGAGAGGAGAGGGACACACGGTGGGCTCAGAGAGCGTGCTCACCGGGGGTCGGCCATCTGCCGTCTCTCCCTGACTGGAGGGGTCTTGACGGGCAGGAAGCAAGAGGGACTGCTGACTGTACCTGGTGTGTGGCTCTGTCTGTTCTCTCCCCTTCTTTTGAAGGCTGGAAGGTGGCTAGCCCAGCTGAGAGCAAAACTGAGGAGGGCTTAGTACAGAGTTGTCCTTTGAAATCAACCTGTGAAGAAACCAAGGGGAGAGCGCTCACAGGCCTCGTTAAGCAAGGGGCAGCCCCAGCCCCAGAGCAGCTGGTTAGTGGAGTGCCTCCACCAGCCCCAGGCTCCCCCTCCCCAATCCAGGCTCTTCCCTCTTTGTCCCACACCCTGCTTCAGCCCTGGCATGCCGCTCAACGCCCCCTCCTCAGAGCCCCTTTAATCCTTTTCCTCCACTGCTTCCAACCAGCGTCACTTGGCTTTTAATGGCTGAGCTGGATAAAGGCAGCATATTTGAAGTAGGAACTGGAGAGCAGTGGTGGTCGGGTAAGGGTGGGCTTTTGTCATCGGAAGTCATTGTGGCCTTACTCTGTCAGAGCCTTGGATTCCTTCCTTGTAAGTCCTGGGTAACTGTCTTGAGACCTGCTGGAGGTTGCTGACCCAGCCCACCACGCGCCCTGGAGCCAGGAGTGGACCTGAAGCACACTGAGCAGGCTGACAAGGACCTGGCTCTAAGAACAGGCCCCTCTGCCGGTGGTCGGCCTGTGAGCAAGGTACACGGTTTCCTCCAAGCACAGCTTGGAGCTGTCTCCATCCTCAGGAGCACTGATGGCCCCAGACTCCTGCCCCGTAAGGGAAAGGCTGCACATTGTGCACTGGGGATATTTAAAGCTGGCCTGAGGACACATGCATCTCTGACACTGAGCCAGGTAACCTCAGTGACCCCACCTTACTATACATGGGTTGTAAGATACAGTTAACTGAATGAGGAGCCGTTAACTGGGAATGAGTGTCATGGTTTGGGCTGGTAGACTGGGGTAAGAGAGGATAAAAGCTGGCCTCAGTTCTCTTGCCTCAGTTCCCATGTCCCTTCTCCCTGGGACCCCTCCATTAATGCACCCCAGACAGACAGAGAAGCAGGGTCTTCTGCAGGTTGGGTGCCCGGAGGACCCAGGAAATAAGGCCACAGTTGGTTTAGTAGCGAAACTCTGTAACAGCATTTGCTAAATCATAGACTGCCAAGAGTCAACCAATATTGCCTTGTCTTCACAGGCAGGAAATAGCCCCAGAAAGGTAGTGAATACTAGTTTATAGTGCTATAGAAAATAGCACAAGTACTATCTCCCTCTAGAGTAAGGTGTATGCTATATATAGTATAGGATATTATACTACACGTGTGTGCTAAGTTGCTTCAGTGTGTGTGACTCCTTGCAATCCTATGGACCATGGCTCACCAGCCTCTCATGTCCATGGGATTCTCCAGGCAAGAATACTTGAGAGGGTTGCCATCTCCTCCAGGGGTCTTCCCAAACCAAGGATCACACCCACGTCTTTGATGTCTCCTGTGTTGCCCGGTGGGTTCTTTACCACTAGTCCTACCTGGACAGCCCATTATACTTCGTACATACACACACTGTATACCATATACAGTGTATATACAGTCAGCAAAACAAGACTGGGAGCTGACTGTGGCTCAGATCATGAACTCTTTATTGCCAAATTCAGACTTAAATTGAAGAAAGTAGGGAAAACCACCAGACCATTCAGGTATGACCTAAATCAAATCCTTTGTGATTATCCAGTGGAAGAGACAAATAGATTGAAGGGATTAGATCTGATAGAGTGCCTAAAGAACTATGGACAGAGGTGTGTGACACTGTAAATGAGACAGTGATCAAAACCATCCCCCAGATAAATGCAGGAAGGCAAAATAGTTATCTGAGAAGGTCTTACAAATAGATGAAAAGAGAAGCAAAAGGCAAAGGAGAAAAGGAAACATGTACCCATCTGAATGCAGAGTTCCAAAGAATAGCAAGGAGAGATAAGAAAGGCTTCCTAAGTGATCAATGCAAAGAAATAGAGGAAAACAATAGAATGGATGAGACTAGAGATCTCTTCAAAAAAAATTAGAGATATCAAGGGAACATTTCATGCAAAGATGGAAACAATAAAGGACAGAAATGGTATGGACCTAAAGGAAACAGAAGATATTAAGAAGAGGTAGAAGAACACAGGAAGCACTATACAAAAAAGATCTTCAGGACCCAGATAACCATGATTCTGTGATCACTCACCTAGAGCCAGGCATCCTGGAGTGTGAAGTCAAGTGGGCCTTAGGAAGCATCACTATGAACAAAGCTAGTGGAGCTGACAGAATTCCAGCTATTTCAAATCCTAAAAGATGATGCTGTGAAAGTGCTGCACTCAATATGCCAGCAAATTTGGAAAACTCAGCAGTGGCCACAGGACTGGAAAAGGTCAGTTTTCATTCCTATCCCAAAGAAAGGCAATGGTAGAGAATGTTCACACTACCGCACAATTGCACTTATTTCACATGCTAGCATAGTAATGCTCAAAATTCTCCAAGCTAGGCTTCAACAGTACAGAACTCCCAGACAGGCTGGATTTAGAAAAGGCAGAGAAACCAGAGAACAAATTGCCAACATCAGTTGGATCATAGAGAAAGGAAGAGCATTCCAGAAAAGCATCGACTTCTGCTTCGTTGACTATGCTAAAGCCTTTGACTGTGTGGATCACAACAAACTGCAGAAAATTCTCAGACATGGGAATGCCAGACCCCCTGACCTGCCTCCTGAGAAACCTGTATGCAGGTCAAGAAACAACATTAGAACTGGACAGGGAACAACAGACTGGTTCCAAATTGGGAAAGGAGTCCGTCAAGGCTGTATATTGTCACCCTGCTTATTCAACTTCTATGCGGAGTACATTATGGAAAATGCCAGACTGGATGAAGCACAAGCTGGAATCAAGATTGCCGGGAGAAATATCAATAACCTCAGATATGCAGATGACACCACCCTTATGGCAGAAAGCGAAAAGGAACTAAAGAGCCTCTTGAAAGTGAAAGAGGAGAGTGAAAAACCTGGCTTAAAACTCAACATTCAAAAAACTATGATGATGGCATTTGGTCCCATCACTTCATGGCAAATAGATGGGGAAACAATGGAAATAGTGACAGACCTTATTTTCTTGGACTCCAAAATCACTGCAGATGGTGACTGCAGCCACGAAATTAAAAGTTGCTTGCTTCTTGAAAGAAAAGCTATGACCAACCTAGATACATATTAAAAAGCAGAGACACCACATTTCTGACAAAGGTCCGCCTAGTCAAAGCTATGGCTTTTCCAGTAGTCATGTATGGATGTGAGAGTTGGACCATAAAGGCTGAGAGCCGAATGAGTGATGCTTTCAAATTGTGATGCTGGAGAAGACAGTGAGAGTCCCTTGGACAACAGGGAGATCAAACCAGTCCACCCTAAAGGAGATCAGTCCTGAATATTCATTGGAAGGACTGATGCTGAAGCTTAAGCTCCAATACTTTGGCCACCTGATGCGAAGAGTCAACTCATTAGAAAAGGCCCTGATGCTGGGAAAGATTGAAGGCAGAAGGAGAAGGGGACGACAGATGACGGGACGGCTGGATGGCATCACTGACTCGGTGGACGTGAGTCAGCAAAACTGGACGTGGAACAACAGACTGGTTCCAAATAGGAAAAGGAGTACGTCAAGGCTGTATATTGTCACTCTGCTTATTTAACTTATATGCAGAGTACATCATGAGAAATGCTGGGCTGGATAAAGCACAAGCTGGAATCAAGATTGCTGGGAGAAATATCAATAACCTCAGATATGCAGGTGACACCACCCTTATGGCAGAAAGTGAAGAAGAACTAAAGAGCCTCTTGATGAAAGTGAAAGAAGAGAGTGAAAAAGTTGGCTTAAAGCTCAGTATTCAGAAAACTAAGATCATGGCATCCGGTCCCATCACTTCATGGGAAATAGATGTGGAAACAGTGGCTGACTTTATTTTGGGGGGGCTCCAAAATCACTGCAGATGGTGACTGCAGCCATGAAATTAAAAGACACTTACTCCTTGGAAGGAAAGTTATGACTAACCTAGATAGCATATTCAGAGAAGGCAATGGCACCCCACTCTAGTACTTTTGCCTAGAAAATCCCATGGACGGAGGAGTCTCGTAGGCTGCAGTCCATGGGGTCGCTAGAGTCAGACACAACTGAGCGACTTCACTTTCACTTTTCACTTTCATGCATTGGAGAAGGAAATGGCAACCCACTCCAGTGTTCTTGCCTGGAGAATCCCAGGGACGGGGAAGCCTGGTGGGCTGCCGTCTATGGGGTCACACAGAGTTGGACACGACTGAAGCGACTGCAGCAGCAGCAGCAGATAGCATATTAAAAAGCAGAGACATTACTTTGTCAACAAAGGTCCGTCTAGTCAAGGCTATGGTTTTTCCAGTGGTCATGTATGGATGTGAGAGTGGACTATAAAGAAAGCTGAGCGCCGAAGAATTGATGCTTTTGAACTGTGGTGTTGGAGAAGACTCTTGAGAGTCCCTTGGACTGCAAGGAGATCCAACCAGTCCATCCTAAGGGAAATCAGTGCTGAGTGTTCATTGGAAGGACTGATGCTGAAGCTGCAACTCCAATACTTTGGCCACCTGATGCAAAGAACTGACTCATTTGAAAAAACCCTGATGCTGGGCAAGATTGAGGGCAGGAGGAGAAGTGGATGACAGTGGATGAGATTGGCATTGCCATTGGCATCACCGACCAATGGACATGAGTTTGGGCAAACTCCAGGAGTTGGTGGTGAACAGGGAGGCCTGGTGTGCTGCGGTTCATGGGGTCACAAAGAGTCAGACAGGACTGAGTGACTGAACTGAACTGAACTGAGGAAACTTCAGGAGATGGTGAAGGACAGGGAAGCCTGGCGTGCTGCAGAGGTTGCAGGGTTGGACACAACTGAGCGACTGAACAACAACATACCATAGGCAATACTATATGGTACTATTAATTTCTTTTGAGTTTTTATGTCTACTGCATGCAACAATTCTAATTGTATTAACTCTATTTAGAATATGAACATCTGGGTTTAAGTCCAGGATGCCCCATTCAAGTAGCCTGCTTCTTCAAGCCTTGGCCTTCATGTTTCTAGGACTGAGATCCTGCTACTTGCAGCATGGGACTGCTACCAGGACTAAATGAGTGCTTTGTTTACTGTAGAGTTACAGGTAAGTTCTCGTTATTTCTGTTAGTTTTTATCGCCTAAGAAAATGACTTAATCCACACTCTTGAAGAAGGCTGTCAATATTCGGTCCTACAGGACCCTTTGAAAGGGCCTGGGATTTGAGTGAACCACCACTAGGTGGCGATAGAAGCCAGATAGTCCCACTGGCCTTCCTCGCCCCGATCCTAATTGCATTTGAAGTGTGTCCATTTTTGTTGTCTTTGAAGAGGAAGGGCAAATCTTACAAACACGTTTTCTAGGTCAACTTTAGCTCATAAGATCAATTTTTGCCTCACTGTGGGGATGAGAAAGCAAGGGTGCTTCTATCCAGCATTCATTCTCCGTTGCCTGCTTATGACAACGTTTTTAGGCAATGGACTCTGAAGTGGTCTGCAGGGCCTCTTCCTCATTCGCAGCTGGTTCTGTGGACTTGCTTTCGTGATTGGGTTTAAAGCAGGAGAGGGAACCGCGTTGTGGGCCCTCGTTTGCCTCCCGCGTCATTCAGTTAAACTTTGACAGCCTTCGGCTCCGTATTTCACAATCGTCCAATAAGGGAGGGGAAATCATGAAATAAATTATGTCCACCAAGAGAGAAAAACGCTCCAGGACCAAGTTTGCTGTTGAGGAACAAATATTTAACAGAAACTTAAATAGGCTCCACTACCGAAAGCAAAAATAAAATCAGCTGTGTTTTTTTTCTTTCCCTTCATTTTTGCTGTCTGCCCCCCTCCTACGTATGACATTTCATTGGATGGTGTTCAGTAGGTGCTAGCTGGACAGAGAGCCCCGCGGGGTCCCTGTGGCTGAAGCACAGGGTTGGAAGGGAGGAGAGTGCGGTCATGTGCTGAGGGGCAGCCCCGGTCATGTCTTCACTAAGCCAGAGCAACAGAGAGGAACCCAAACCCCCACAACACCAGAGGAAAGAGGAACAGGAAGAAAGACTACCGGAAACCCGAGTGCAGCAACTGGCATCACTTAGAAAGAGCATTTCTACACGTTCACAGCAGAAGCATCGTCTGCTGCAGTCTGGGATGGCTGTAGAGATAAGAACGTGGCACACAGCTCCTCTGGGATATCTTACCAAGCACATCGAGAAAAATATCAAGACCATCAAAACTAGACAATTCCCAGAGGAATTATAACTGTTAAAAATACAGTCAACTCTATTGAATCACAGCAAGATTCTCTGTGACTCACCTCCCAAAGTAATGGAAATAAAAAGAAAAATAAACAAGTGGGACCTAATTAGCTTTTGTGCAGCCTAGGAAACTACGAACAAGGTGAAAAGACAACCCTCAGAGTGGGAGAAAATGAATAATGAATGAAACAACCGACGAAGGATTAATTTCTAAAATATGCAAACAGCTCATAAAACTGAATACCAGAAAAACAGTCCAACAGAAAGTGGGCAAAAAGACCTAAACAGACTTTTCTCCAAAGAAGACATACAAATGGCTAATAAACACATGAGAAGATGCTCAACATGGCTCATTTCAGTTCAGTACAGTTCAGTCACTCAGTTGTGTCCGACTCTTGGCAACCCCATGAATCGCAGCACGCCAGGCTTCCCTGTCCATCACCATCTCCTGGAGTTCACTCAGACTCACATCCATCGAGTCGGTGATGCCATCCAGCCATCTCATCCTCTGTTGTCCCCTTTTCCTCCTGCCCCTAATCCCTCCCAGCATCACAGTCTTTTCCAACGAGTCAACTCTTCGCATGAGGTGGCCAAAGTATTGGAGTTTCAGCTTTAGCATCATTCCTTCCAAAAAATACCCAGGGCTGATCTCCTTTATGATGGACTGGTTGGATCTCCTTGCAGTCCAAGGGACTCTCAAGAGTCTTCTCCAACACCACAGCTCAAAAGCATCAATTCTTTGGCACTCAGCTTACAGTCCAACTCTCACATCCATACATGACCACAGGAAAAACCATAGCCTTGACTAGACGGACCTTTGTTGGCAAAGTAATGTCTCCGCTTTTCGATATGCCATCTAAGTTGGTCATAACTTTTCTTCCCAGAAGTAAGCGTCCTTTAATTTCATGGCTGCAGTCACCATCTGCAGTGATTTTGGAGCCCAAAAAGATAAAGTCTGACACTGTTTCCACTGTTGCCCCATCTATTTCCCATGAAGTGATGGGACCAGATGCCATGTTCTTCATTTTCTGAATGTTGAGCTTTAAGCCAAATTTTTCACTCTCCACTTTCACTTTCATCAAGACACTTTTTAGAGAAATGCAAATCAAAACTACAAAGAGATATCACCTCACACTGGTCAGAATGGCCAAAAAGAAGCACAAATAATAAATGCTGAAGAGGGTGTGGAGAAAAGGGAACCCTCTTGGACTGTTGGTTGGAATATAAGTTGATATAGCCACTATGGAAGATGGTATGGAGATTCCTGAAAAGACTGAGAGTAGAACTTCCCTTTCTCTTTTCACTTTCCTGCATTGGAGAAGGAAATGGCACCCCACTCCAGTGTTCTTGCCTGGAGAATCCCAGGGGCGGGGGAGCCTGGTGGGCTGCCATCTATGGGGTCGCATAGAGTCAGACACGACTGAAGCGACTTAGCAGCAACAACAGCAGAACTACCATACGACCAGCAATCCCACTACTTGGTATATACCCTGAGGAAACCAAAACCAAAAAAGGTGTGTGTACCCCAATGTTCATTGCAGCACTATTTACAATAGCTAGGACATGGAAGCAACCTAGATGTCCACCGACAGATGACTGGATAAAGAAGCTGTAGTGTATACACAATGGAATATTACTGCTGCTGCTGCTGCTAAGTCGCTTCAGTCGTGTCCGACTCTGTGTGACCCCATAGAGGGCAGCCCACCAGGCTCCCCTGTCTCTGGGATTCTCCAGGCAAGAACAGTGGAGTGGGTTGCCATTTCCTTCTCCAATGCATGAAAGTGAAAAGTAAAAATGGAGTCACTCAGTCGTGTCTGACTCTTAGCAACCCTATGGACTACAGCCTACCAGGCTCCTCTGTCCATGGGATTTTCCAGGCAAGAGTACTGGAGTGAGGTGCCATTGCCTTCTCCAAATGGAATATTACTCAGCCATAAAAAGGAACACATTTGAGTCAGTTCTAATGAGGTGGATGAACCTAGAGCCTATTATACAGAGTGAAGTAAGTCAGAAAGAAAAAAACTAATATCCTATAAAAATGCATGTGTATGGAATCTAGGAAGATGGACCTGATGAACCTATTTACAGGGCAACAATGGAGAGGCAAGACAGAACTTATGGACATGGGTCAGGGGGGAGGGTGGGAGGGATGAATGGAGAGAGTGACGTGGACGCGCACACACACCACCTGTAAAACAGATAGCCAATGGGGGCTTGCTGTGTGACTCAGGGAACTCAAACTGGGGCTCTGTAACAACCTAGAGGGGTGGGAAGGGGTGGGAGGGGGAGGGGGTTCAAGAGGGAGGGGACACATGTACACCTATGGCTGACTCACGCTACTGTGTGGCAGAGGCCAACACAACATTGTGAAGCAGTTTTCCTTTGATTAAAAATGAATATTTGGAAACCAAAAATATATAGTCAACTCTAATTAGAAATAATCATAAATAAATTGAGGCTCCTTCTTCCTATGAAAGGAATAGAGCTTGAGAAAGAAAATTCCATGCTGGTAAAGAAATGTTCAGATTTTTTTTTTTCAATTATAGCTAATGCTTTTTCTTCTTTATACTCTTCTGAAATGTCCCTGTTTTCTGTAATGAGCATATATTGCTTCTACAGTAAGGGAAAAAGTGATCTAGTCCTCAGAACTCCATTCAAAAACCTCTTGGGTTAAATGAGCTTAAATCCTTGTGACAAATCTGCTAGAAAAACCTTTTCAGCCTTTGAGATTCTTATTGACCAGGAGCTAGAAGACACCTCCCAGGAGTAAGAGATTGGATGTCTCTCTCAGGACAGTCTTTTGCTCCCAGTGCTCTGGAGTCTTGGAGAGGGAGTTTTCATTTGCTGGTCTCAGCTCTCCCTAGCTGCTTTGAGTTTGGAAATGCATATTCTTCAGTCCCTTGGGGAAATTTACTTGAATTATTCATTTAATTATTCCTCACTTCTAAAACAAACACACATGTACCCCACCTGTGTTTTCTCTCTTTCTGGAACTTTCATTAGGAAAACGTCGAGCTTCCTGAACTGATGCCATCATTTTGCAACCTGTCCTCTCCTCCTCTGCCGTCCTCTTTCTCAGCATTTTGCTTTCTGGGAGATCTTGCTGACAATCCTTTCATTGAGTTTTTAAATTTCTGCTTTTATAATTTTAATTTCCAAGAACCCTTTTTTATTCTTTCAATGTCCATTTTAAAAATAGCAACTGAGTCTTATTTCACAGAAGTAATGTCCTCTCTGATCTAAGTCATACACTCTGCACAGGGGCAGTATTGTCTCCCAAAGGAGTAAAAATCAGTGTTGGTCAAAAATGTTAGATATTGCAACAATTTGTGTCTCTCCAAAATGCAATCCTTTTTATATTGTTCATGGCATTCTCAAGGCAAGAATACTGAAGTGGTTTGCCATTCCCTTCTCCAGTGAACCACATTCCGTCAGACCTCTCCACCAAGACCCGTCTATCTTAGGTGGCCCCACACGGCATGACTCATAGTTTCATTGAGTTAGACAAGGCTGTGGTCCATGTGATCAGACTGGTTAGTTTTCTGTGATTATTGTTTTCTCAACCCTATTTGACAAAATCATATTCTTCAATATTTAATTTTTCATTGGGAAAAAATAAGTTTTGATTCTAATTTTTCTCCTTAGAGGTGAGGTTTTTCATCTCCCTGTATAGGCTCTGTATTAGTCTGGATTCTCTGGAGAAAGCGAACCAATATATATAATATATATTGTATGTATAATAATATATATATTTATAATTATATAAATATATAATATTTATTTGATCAGTGTTTTATTATAATTTTGTTATTTGATTTTATCCACACAGTTAGATGTTCTTTGTCTTCTCAAACAAGTGAAGACATTTAACAGACAGACAAATGGATGGATTTGGGGGGTTTATTAAGGATAATATAAACTGTTAGCAAAACAAATAAGTGTCTGCCATTGAAGACGAAAAAACAGGAGGGGAATAGAGGAATTCACGACAAAGCAAAGAGATGGGCAATTTAAAAATAAATGAGAGAGAGAGGTTGGTTTACTATAAGGAGTTGGCTTACACAGTTATGGAGGCTGGGAAGTCCAGGATCTACAGTTTTCAAGCTGGGGGCCTCGGGGAGCAGATAGGATAATTTCAGTCGGCTTACACGGTTATGGAGGCTGGGAAGTCCAGGATCTACAGTTTTCAAGCTGGGGGCCTCGGGGAGCAGACAGGATAATTTCAGTCGGCTTACACAGTTATGGAGGCTGGGAAGTCCAGGATCTACAGTTTTCAAGCTGGGGGCCTGGGGAGCAGACAGGATAATTTCAGTCTGCGTCTGACAGCCTGAGAAGCAAGACTGTTGATGTTTAAGTTCAAGTCTGAGTCTGAAAGCGGGAGAAGACCAATGACCCAGATACAGACAGGCAAAGAATTCTTTCTTACTCAGGCTTTCATTCTGCGCAGGTCCTCAGCAGATTGGGTGAGGCCTGCCCACACGGGGAGGGCAATCTGCTCGACTCAGCCTACTGATTCAAACGTTGGCCTCATCCAGAAACACCCTCACAGACACACTCAGAAATAATATCTAACCTATCTGGATGTTCAGAGGCCCAGTCATCACCCTCCATTTACTTTTTTTTTTCCTTTCCTGTTTTGGTCTCTACCTTTAGAGGCTTTCCTCAGATTTGTGGTGATCCTTGGTTTTCCATTCGTATTTTAAAACGGAGCTAAAAACCTGCTGAGAACTTTGAGCATCAGGGGGAGTTGACGATGTGGGCTTCTCTGTATGGCAAGCCACCTGTTGCCTTATGTAACCCACGTTTTTGTATCTTTAGGTCTCTCCAGAAAGTATCTTCCAGTATGTGCCTAGAAGATACCGTCCTAGCTACCCGTGGTCTGGGAGCCAAGCCAGTGAGGAGTGGGGCGGATCTCAGCCCTCAGTCCCCTGTGAGAATCTCTAGCATCGTGCTGTCTTCAGGCCGGTGCCCCGTCCCCACGGCTGCTGCTGTGCCTTTATCCAGAGACTTGTGTTTTCAGCCGTTTAGTCTTGTTGCGGGCTTGGGGCCGTGCAGTGGTCTGGCTGTGTGAACATGGGGAAGGGTTGGGGTTAGAGACACTCTCTAGTGACTATCACCCAGTCCTTCTGTTTTCAGTCCCGTCTGCACCCACACTTCTGGAAACAGCTGGTACCACCAAGTACAGGCCACAGAGCCTGTGGGAGTCCTCAGCGCAGGCCGAGCTGCTCCTAGCCCTTCCTCACCCTGGGCCTCAGATTCAGCGAGTCATCTACGAGTCAGCGGCTACTCATCCTTCAGTGTTCAAGCCCCGCCACGTTTTATCGTCTCTGTGTGGTCTTGTGCGGTACAGGGTCCTTTTGCGGTACAGGGTCCGTCATTTAGACGGATTTCCAGGAGGAGCTGGAGGAAGTCCCTGTGTGTATTCTGCACGTGAGGACTGACTTACTCGTGGGCTGGGAAGGAAAAGGTAGCACACGGGTCGGTGGACGGGTTGAGCAGGAGGCAGATGGCATGCTGGCCGAGGGTAAAGGGCCTGGCAGACCTGGAGGGGCAGAGACAAGGTGGGGGAGCTGAATCTCGTGGCGCAGCCTTAGAACTTAGGAGAGCTCCATTCAAGGTACTGCCTCGGCAGAGTCCAAAGGTGTTGCTGAATCAGGATCAGAAAGCGGCTTCAAGCCGTATCCAAGAGAGTGCATCAAGGACCTTAGAAATAGCTGTAATTTTATTCAATTAACTTCATTTGTAGAATTCTTTCCTGAGAAGAGAAAGTATAGAATATACATATAATATATATACTTTCCTAATAAAAGTTACTATATATACATAGTATTACTGTATATATGGTATATATAATGTACAGGCTATTATATATAGGCTTATTTCACTTAGTATAATGTCCTCAAGCTTCATCCATGTTGTAGCATGTGACAGAACTTCCTTCCTACTTAAGGAAATAAAATAAAATTCCATTTTATGTATATACCACACTTTGTTCATCTATCTATTGTTATTCTGGTTCAGTCACTAAGTCATGTCCGACTCTTTGTGACCTCATAGACTGCAGCCTGGGTTTAGACTGTTTCTAAAATTTATAATCTCTAATATTATAAAAATGCTGCTAATGAATGTCTTTGTGGAAAAAGTCTATATATATTATTTATATAATATATATACTTCCTCTTGCTTTTGCAGATGCCATTGTGCCGAAGCACAGCCACCCCCAAGGACATATTGTTTGCGTCTTCTTTCCTGCAGTAACAGCAGAGTCTATCGCCAACAAAGCCTAAAATATCTACTCTCTGGTCCTTTAAGAAGCAGTTTGCTGACTTCTGATCTGAATGACTAGTAGAAGAATGGCTAAGCCAGTTAAGGGGCATCACCCCAGTTTACCAGCTATTTTTTAACTGGTAAAGAAAAAAAACCCAAATGTACTATGTTAACCATTTTTAAGTGTACAGTTCAATAGTGTTACCCATACTCACATTGTTGTGAAATAGAGCTTCATCTTGCAAAACCGAAACTCTCTACCCATTAAATATCATTGCCCTTTCCCCAGCCTTGTATCCTGCTCTCTGTTTCTATGAATTTGAATACTTTAGATACCTCAGATGAGTGGAACCATACAAGTTTTATCTCTTTGTGCCTGACTTACCTCACTTAGCGTAATGCCCTCAAGCTTCATCCATGTTGTAGCATGCGACAGAACTTCCTTCCCACTTAAGGAAGGAAATAAAATTAGAATTCCATCTTATGTATATACCGTACTTTGTTCATCAGTCAACAGGTATTTGGGTTGCTTCTGCCTTTGGTTGTTGTGAGTAATGCTGTTGTGAACATGGTGTACAAATATTTCTGTGAGACCCTGCTTTTAATTCTTTGGCTATAAATTCAGAAGTAGAATGGCTGGATCATACGGTAGTTCTATTTTTAAGTTTCTGAGGAACCTCAGTGCTATTTTCCACAGCAGTTGTACTGTCTCCCCTTTTTACTGAAGTATAGTTGACGTACAGCATCTTGTTAGTTTCAGGTGGGCAGCACAGTGATTTGACATTTATATGCAATACAAACTGATCACCATGATAAATCTAGTCACTATGCGTGCGTGCCATCGCTTCAGTTGTGTCCGACTCTGTGAGACCCTGTGGACTGTAGCCCGCCAGGCTCCCCTGTCCATGGGATGCTCCAGGCAAGAGTACTGGAGTGGGTTGCCATGCCCTCCTCCAAGAATCTTCCCAACCCAGGGGTCAAACCTGCATCACTAACATCTCTTGCATTGGCAGACAGGTTTTTTTCCCCACTGCTAGCACCTCCTGGGAAGCCCCCTAGTAACCATCTGCCACCATAAAAAGTTACTACAATGGACTATGCCCCCTATGCTGTTACATACATTACAGCCCCCTAAGTCATTTATCTTATAAGTAGCAGTCTGTACCTCTTAATCCCCTTCACTTCTTTTGCCCAGCTCCCCGCCTGCTCTCCTCTGGCCGCCAGCAGTTTGTTCTCGTATCTAAGAGTTTCCGTTTTGTTGTACATGTTTATTTCTTTTGTTTTTAGATTACACATATAAGTGAAACCATACAGTGTTTGTCTTTCTCTGTATGACTTACTTCACTTATAATAATACTAAGTGAATCCATATTGTCACAAATGGCAAGTTTTCCTTTTTTTTTTTTTAATGGTAATATACCCTTGTGTATACAGTTAACCCTTGAATAACCCCAGGAGTTATAGGCACCAACCCTCTGTGTGGTTGTAAATCCATGGTGGTCCAGTGGTTAAGAATCCACCTTGAAATGCAGGGAACACGGGTTTAGTTCCTGCACCGGGAAGACGCCACATGCCGAGGAGCAACTAAGCCCGTGCTCCACAACCGTCCTGTGCTCTGGAGCCTGCGGCCGCAACCACCAAAGCCTGCGTGCCTAGAGCCTGTGCCCACGAGAAGAGAAGCCTCCAGAATGAGAGTCCCGCACCCCGCAGCTAGAGAGGAGCCCACGCTCATGGAACGAGAGATGTGCTCCTGCAGCAAAGACCCAGCACAGCCAAAAGTAAATTTTAAAAATCTGTGTATAACTTTGATTTGGCCCTCTATATCCACAGTTCAACCTACAGGTAAGTCTACAGACTCCACCAACTGTATACTGTACAGTAATAGTTATTTATTGAAAAATTGTGTAAGTGGACCCACGCAGTTCATCCTCATGGTTCTCAAGGGCCAACTGCATGCATCGCCCTCTGTTCGTGTATGGATGGACACAGGTGGTTTCCGTGTCTTGGCTGTTGTAAATAGTGCTGCAGTGAATGCAGAAGTGCATATATCTCTTTGAATTAGTGTTTTCATTTTTTTTCAAATAAGTACCCAGAAGTACAATTGCTGGATCATATGATAGTTCTAATTTTAATTTTTTGAGGAATCTCCATACTATTTTCCATAGTGGCTGCACTAATTTATGTTCCCACCAACAGTGCCTACAGGTTCTGTTTTCTCTGCAATCTTGCCAATACTTTGTTGTCTTTTTGATAACAATATAATAGATACTAACTTTCTGACAGGTGTGAGGTGGTATCTCCTTGTGGTTTTGACTTGCATTTCCTTGATGATTAGTGATGTCTATTCATATGTCTATTGACTATCTGTATACCTTCTTTGGAAAAATGTCTATTCAGGTTCTCTGCCCATTTTTTAAGTATTGTTTTTCTCAAAGTTGAGTTGTGTGAGTTCTGTTTATGGTTTAGCCATTAAAGCTTTATTGGACACATTGTTTACAAATATCTTCTCCCATTCAGTTGGTTGCCTTTTTAATTTGTTGATGGTTTCCTTTGTTGTGCAAAAGCTTCTTAGTTTGATGTAGTCCCATTTGTTTATCTTTGTTTTTGTTTCCCTTGCCTGAGGAGACAAATCCAAAATAATATTGCTAAAACCAGTGTCAAGGACATACAGGCTATATGTCCTATGGCTTCAAGTCTTACATTTAAGTCTTTAATCCATTTTGAGTTTATTTTTGTATATGGTGTACGATAGTAGTAGAGTTTCTTTTTTATTTTCCTTTTTTTTAAATTTTTTGCATGTAGCTGTCTAATTTTTCAGCACCATTTATTGAAGAGACCATTTCTTCCCCTCCTTCCTTTGTTGTAAATTAACTGATCATGTCCATGTGGGTTTAGTTCTGAGCTGTCTGTTCTGTTCCATAGATCTATGTGTTTCTGTGCCAGTGCTATAATTTTGATTATTAGAGCTTTGTGGTATAGTTTGAAATCAGGGAGTATGATACGCTCAGTGTTGTTCTTCCTTATGATTGCTTTGACTATTTGGGGTCTTTCACAGCTCCGTGCATATTTTAGGATGATTTGTCCCACTTCTGTGAAAAAGGCCATTGGTGTATTTATAGGGGTTGCATTGAGTCTGTAGATTGGTTTAGGTAGTTTGGACGTTTTAACAGTACTAACTCTTCCAGTCCATGAATACAGTGTATCTTTCCACTTATTTGTGTTGTCTTCAATTTCCTTCATCAATGTCCTATAGTTTTCCAAGTATTGGCCCTTTACCTTACTTTTAAATTCATTCCTAGGTATTTTATTCTTTTTAAAAAAGATTTATTTATTTATACTGCACTAGGGCTTTGTTGCTGTGTGTGGGCTTTCTCTAGTTGCAGTGAGCGAGGGCTACCCCCGAGTTGCGGTGTGTGGGCTCCTCACTGCAGCGAGTTCTCTGGCTGTGAGCTGTAGGTGTAGAGTAATTGCTGTGGCTTCTCCTGCTGTGAGCTCTAGGTGCTGAGTAATTGCTGGGGCTTCTCCTGCTGTGAGCTCTAGGTGCTGAGTAATTGCTGGGGCTTCTCCTGCTGTGAACTCTAGGTGCTGAGTAATTGCAGTGGCTTCTCCTGCTGTGAACTCTAGGTGCTGAGTAATTGCTGGGGCTTCTCCTGCTGTGAACTCTAGGTGTTGAGTAATTGCTGTGGCTTCTCCTGCTGTGAGCTCTAGGTGCTGAGTAATTAATTGCTGTGGCTTCTCCTGCTGTGAGCTCTAGGTGCTGAGTAATTGCAGTGGCTTCTCCTGCTGTGAGCTCTAGGTGCTGAGTAATTAATTGCTGTGGCTTCTCCTGCTGTGAGCTCTAGGTGCTGAGCTCCTGAGCACAGGCTCAGGAGTTGTGGCACACAGCCTGAGTTGCTCCTTGGCATGTGGGATCTTCCTGGAGGAGGGATCAAAGCCATGTCCCCTGCATTGGCAGGCAGATTCTTAACTACTGGACCATTAGGAAGGCCTAGTGTTTTATTTTTTGATGCAATTGTAAATGGGACTGATTTTTTAATTTCTCTTTCTGACAGTTCATTATGAGTATATAGAAACGCAACAGATTACTGTATGTTGGTTTTATGTCTCACAGCTTTACTGCACTCATTTATTAGTTCTAATAGTTTTTTTGTGTGTGGAGTCTTTGGGATTTTCCGTATATAGTATCATGTCATCTGTATAATGCAGTTGTATTTTTTCTTTTCCAATTTGGATGCCTCTTCTCTCTCTCTTTTTTTGGTGGTGGTCTGATTGCCTTTGTTAAGTCTTCCAATGCTATGTTGAATAAAAGTGGAAAGAATTGGTATTCTTGTCTTGTTCATGATCTTAGAAAAAAAGATCTTAGCTTTTCACTGTTGAGTATGATATTGGCTATAGATTTGTATTATGGCCTTTTTTATGCTGAGGTATGGTCTCTCTATACCCACTTTGTTGAGAATTTTTATCGTAAATGGGTGTTGAATTTTGTCAAATGCTTTTTCTGCCTCTAGTGAGACGATCATGTGGGTTTTATGGGCTTCTCTGGTGGCTCAGACGGTAAAGAATCCACCTACAGTGTGGGTTTTATCCTTTTTTGTTAATATGGTTATCACAATGATTGATTTGTGAATATTGAACCATTCTTGCATCTTTGGAATAAATCCTACTTATTGATATCAACCCACTGTTGAACTTGATTGATTAATATTTTATTGAGGATTTTTGCCTATATGTTCATCAGGAATTTTGGATTGTAATTTTTTTTGGTAGTATCTACCTTTGGTATCAGGGTGATGTTGCCCTCATAGAATGAATTTGGAAGCATTCCTTCATCTTCAGTTTTTTTTTAAATACAGTTGACCCTTGGAAAATGTGCAGATTAATTCACATATAACTTAGAATCAGCCCTCCATATCCAGGCTCTTCACGTTTGTGGATTCAATCAACCACAGTCCATATAGTACTGTAGTATGTACTACTGAAAAATACCTTCGTATAAGTGGACCCATGCAGTTGAACCTGCATTGTTCAAGGGTCAACTGTAGTTTGAAAAGAATAGGTGTTAATTCTTCTTTACAAGTTTGGTAGAATTCACGTGTAAAGCCGTCTTGTCCTTTGGCCTTTGTTTTTTTGGAATTTTTTACTTACTGATTCAGTTTCATTACTGGAGGTCACTCTGTTCAGATTTTCTAATTCTTCCTGATTCAGTCTTGGAAGAGTGCATGTTTCTAAGAATTTATCCATTTCTTCTAGATTTTCCAACTCATTGGGGTATAATTGTTTGTATTAACTGTCTTATAATCCTTCATATTTCTTGGTGTCAGTTATAATTCCCTTTTCATTGTGGATTTTATTTATTAGAGCACTTTCTCTTTTTCCTTGAAAAGTCTAGATAAAGGGTTTATCAATTTTGTTTATCTGGTGATCTTTTATTTTCTTTTTAGTCTCTATTTCATTTATTTCCATTCTGATCTTTATTATTTCCTTCTGTTTGTTAACTTCAGGCTTTGTTTATTCTTTTTTTTCTACTTCTTTTAGGTGTAAGGTTAGATCGTTTATTTGAAAATTTGCTTGTTTCCTGTTGGAGATCTGTATCACTATAAACCCACCTCCCTCTTGGAACTGCTTTTTCTGTGCCCCATATATTTTGGAACATTGTGTTTCCATTTTTATGAGTCTCAAGGCATTTTTTTATTTCCTTTTGATTTTTGTTGACCCATTGGTTGTTCAGAAGTATGTTGTTTAGCCTACATGTATGGGGTGGGGGGGGAGGTGTTACAGTTTTTTTCCTTGTAGTTGATTTCTAGCCTCATAACATTGGAGAAGGCAATGGCACCCCACTCCAGTACTCTTGCCTGGAAAATCCCATGGACGGAGGAGCCTGGTAGGCTGCAGTCCATGGAGTTGCTAAGAGTCGGGCACGACTGAGCGACTTCACTTTCACTTTTCACCTTCATGCATTGGAGAAGGAAATGGCAACCCACTCCAGTGTTCTTGCCTGGAGAATCCCAGGGACGGGGGAGCCTGATGACGATGGGAGAGTCATCTATGGGGTCGCACAGAGTCGGACACGACTGAAGCGACTTAGCAGCAGCAGCAACATTGTGGTCACAAAAGATTCTTGACGTGATTTCAATCTTAAATTCATCAGAACTTGTTTTGTAGCCTATCATGTGACCTGTCCTGGAGAATATTCCCTGTGTACTTGAAAAGAACATGTGTTTTATTGTTTTCTGGTGGAATGTTCTATAGATATCTGTCCAATTCATCTGATATAATATGCCATTGAAGGCCAATGTTTCCTTATTGATACTCCATCTGGGTGGTCTGTCCTTTGATATAAGTAGAGTGTTAAAATTCTCTACTGTTATTGTGCTGCTGTCTATTCCTCCCTTTATGCCTGTTAATATTTGTACTCAGCTGCTCCTGTGCTGGGTGCATAGGTGTTTCCCAGTGTTACAGCCTCCTGTTGGAGTGATCCTTTTATCACTTTGTTATGCCCTCCTTTGTGATGAGTTTTTTTCTTTTATAACTTTGTTTCTGGTTTTGACCTTTCTTTTCTGTTTAAAGATGTCCCTTTGACATTGTTTTATAAGACCAGTTTAGTTGTGATGAACTCCTTTAGCTTTTGCTCATCTCAGTTCGGTTCAGTTCAGTCGCTCAGTCCTGTCCGACTCTTTGCAACCCCATGAACCACAGCACGCCAGGCCTCCCTGTCCATCACCAACTCCCGGAGTTCACCCAAACCCATGTCCATTGAGTCAGTGATGCCATCCAGCCATCTCATCCTCTGTCATCCCCTTCTCCTCCTGCCCTCAATCTTTCCCAGCATCAGGGTCTTTTCAAATGAGTCAGCTCTTCGCATCAGGTGGCCAAAGTATTGGAGTTTCAGCTTCAGCATCAGTCCTTCCAATGAATATTCAGGACTGATTTCCCTTAGGATGGGCTGGTTGGATCTCCTTGCTGTCCAAGGGACTCTCAAGAGTCTTCTCCAACACCACAGTTCAAAAGCATCAATTCTTTGGCACTGGGCTTTCTTTATAGTCCAACTCTCACATCCATACATGACCACTGGAAAAATCATAGCCTTGACTAGATGGACCTTTGTTGGCAAAGTAATGTGTATGCTTTTTAATATGCTATCTAGGTTAGTCACAACTTTCCTTCCAAGGAGTAAGCGTCTTTTAATTTCATGGCTGAGGTCACCATCTGCAGTGATTTTGGAGCCCAGAAAAATAAAGTCAGCCACTGTTTCCACTGTTTCCCCATCTATTTGCCATGAAGTGATGGGACCAGATGCCATGATCTTCCTTTTCTGAATGTTGAGCTTTAAGCCAACTTTTTCTCTCTCCTCTTTCACCTTCCTCAAGAGGCTCTTTAGTTCTTCTTCACTTTCTGCCACAAGGGTGGTGTCATCTGCATATCTGAGGTTATTGATATTTCTCCCGACAATCTTGATTCCAGCTTGTGCTTCTTCCAGCCCAGCATTTCTCATGATGTACTCTGCATAGAAGTTAAATAAGCAGAGTGACAATATACAGCCTTGACGTACCCCTTTCCTATTTGGAACCAGTCTGTTGTTCCATGTCCAGTTCTAACTGTTGCTTCCTCAAGAGGCAGGTCAGGTGGAACTCTAAATCTCTCTTTCAAATCTGAATCATAACTTTGGTAGGTAGAGTACTCGATTGTAGGTTTTTCCTTTCAACACTTCGAATTTATCATTCCAGTCCTTTCTGACCTATAAAGTCTCTACTGAAAAATTAGCTGATAGTCTTTTGGGTGGTCCCTTGTATGTAACTAGTTGTTTTTCTCTTACTGTTTTTAAGATTCTCTCTTTATCTTTAACTTTTGACTTTTCAATTATAATATGTTTTTATGTGGGCCTTTTGGTTCTTTTCATTTGGGATTCTGAGATTCCTGGACTTGGATGTGTTTCCTTCCCCAGTTTAAAGACATCTTCAGCCATTATTTCTTCAAATAGGTCTTTTGTCCCTTTCTGTCTCTCTCTTCTCCTTCTGGGATCCCTATAATGTGAACATTAGTATGCTTGATGTTTTCCCAGAGATCCCTTAAACTATCATTTTTTAAAAGTCTTTTTTCTTTTCCAATTGGATGATTCCCACTATTCTGTCTTCCAGACTGATGACTCATTCTTCTGTATCCTCTAAACTGCAATTGATTCCTCTGGTGTGTTTCTCATTTCAGTTGTTAGTCTTCATTTCTGACTACTTTTTAATAGTTTTGCCTCTTTGCTGACGTTCTCACTGAGTTCATCCTTTCCTCTCCCAGTTTGGTGAGCATGCTTATTACTTTGAGCTCCTTTATCTGGTAAGTTGTTTGGCAGGTATTTTTCGTCTCATTTTGCCTGACTTTGTGTGTTTGTTTCCATGGATCAGCTAGCTGTCAGCTGTACCTCCTGGCCGTGAAAGAGTGGCTTTATGTGGAAAGCCCTGTGGAGCTCAGTGGCACACTCCTCCCCTTGTCACTGGAGCCGGGTGCTCCAGAGGTGATCCCTGAGTGGACACCTGCGTGTGTCCTCCTATTGTCGTGGGCCACAACTGATTATGGGGGTGCTGGTGTGCGGGGCTGGTCCCCACAGCAGAAGCCACTTTGGAGGGGCTTGATTTCAGCCAGGGCCACCTGCCAGGTGGGGTGGGATGGGAGCTGCTTTAGGTGGGACAGGTTCTTGGGGGATCACTGAAGTGGGGTGCATGGTTTTAGCTAGGTTGATGGAGAGTGATAGATACAGTGCCTGCCAGCACCAGGCCAGCTGGGTGATAGTGTTTTCCAATACTACAAAAAAAAAAAAATGGTGTTTTCCAGCACTTGTATCCCCAGAGAAAGTTCCGCCAGGTACAGGATTGCATCTCTGCCCCACTTTCCGTCTCTGTGTGGCCTTTTCTTTATGACCTTAGTCATAGGAAATCCGTTCAGTTCGCCTTTGGGTCAGTCTCAGAGATACTTGTTCTATGTATAGCTGTAGTTTTGCTGTGTCCACGGGAGGAGGTGAGTCCATGATCTTTCTACTCTGCCATGTTGATCTGGAACTCAGTAGTCAAACCGTTTTACAATCCCATCATTTGGAACAAGGATTCCAATTTCTCCACCTCCTTGGCGACACTTGTCTTTTGTGTATTTTCGATAGTAGCCATCCTAATGAGTGTGATGTGCTATCTCATTGTGATTTGATTTATACTTCTCTGATGATTAGCGAAGTTGAATATTTTTCCAATACTTGACTATTTATACATCACTTTTGGAAAAATGACTCTTCCAGTCTTTTTCTCATTTTTAATTGAGTAGTTTGATTTTGTTGCTGCTGAGTTATAGGAATTACAATGGACACAAGTTTGAGCAAGCTTCAGGAGATAGTGAACAACAGGGAAGCCTGGTGTGCTGCAGTCCATGGGGTCGCAAAGAGTTGGACATGACCGAGTGACTAACAACAATGTAATTGTAGCATCCCCTTTTGCTGGGATCCCTTCTTGGTTTTACAGTGGATTGGGTGTTTCAGCTTCTCAGTTGGGTGCTACAGTTCTCATGGAGGTGTTCTGATCTATATATTGTGGTTAATTAGGTGTCTCTGTGAGAGAAGGATGGTCTACAGCTTGCTCCTTGGAAGAAAAACTATGACAAACCTAGACAGCATATTAAAAAGCAGAGACATTACTTTGCTGACAAAGGTGCATATCAAAGCTATAGTTTTTCTAGTAGTCATGTATGGATTTGAGAGTTGGACCATAAAGAAGACTGAGGGCTGAAGAATTGATGCTTTTGAACTGTGGTGTTGGGGAAGACTCTTGAGAGTCCCTTGGACTGCAAGGAGATCCAACCAGTCAATCCTAAAGGAAATCAACCCTGAATATTCATTGAAAGGACTGATGCTGAAGCTGAGACTCCAATACTTTGGCCACCTGATGTGAAGAGCTGATTCATTGCCAAAGATCCTGATGCTGGGAAAGATTGAAGGCAGGAGGAGAAGGGGATGATAGAGGATGAGATGGTTGGCTGGCCTCCCCAACTCAATGGACATGAGTTTGAGCAAGCTCAGGGAGATAGTGAAGGACAGGGAAGCCTGGTGTGCTGCCATCCATGGGGTTGCAAAGAGTCAGAAACAACTGAGCAACTGAACAACAGCATAACTGTAGCATCCCCTTTTGCTGGGATCCCTTCTTGGTTTTACAGGGTATGGGTGTTACAGCTTCTCAGTTGGGCTCTTGAGTTCTCATGGAGGGGTTCTGGTCTATAAACATTGTGGTTAATTAGGTGTCTCTGTGGGGGAAGCAGGGTCTATAACTTCCTGGCCTGCTATCTTGCTGATATGACTGTCATAGGAAAATGTTTTTAGGATTTAAATAGAGTGTTCATGTTGTTAAGTTAAAAAAAGAAAATCCAAATATAAAACTATGCAGTCTGTTCTGAACTGTGTAAAAATATTCATAGAAAAATTACTGGTAAGAAATTCAGTCCCATAAAATGTTACTACTTGTCTGTACTCTAAATATTTTGCAACAAATAAACCTTTTTTAGTCCAGGAGGGGAGGAAGGCAACTAAATAAAGCAACCAGGAACTCAGAGGTGTGCCTGGGGGTCAGGTTAGGAAGGGAGCCTTTTGTATTCAGCCATCGAAAGAGCAGAGAAGTAGTGCTCTGAGGGCGTGCAGGACAGAGGTAGGAAGAAAGAAGAGTTGTGCAAAGAGGAAATGCACCTTTGGGACAGAGGGATGGGGAGAAAAGGAGCGAGCTTCTAAGTCAATCAGGAGGTCTGAGGCGCTGACGCCAGAACATCCCCAGCAGAGGCACACTTTGCAGGATCGGGCTTCTTCCCTCTGTGATGTCTGTGCCCTTTAAACCCAGGCTCACCCCAAGGCAAGGAAACCACAGGGGATGAGACAGGGGAAATGCCAGGAACTTCACTCCATCATGAAGTGACAGTCCAAAGGTGCCCAGCTAGAGGAAATTCCCCAGAGTGGGGTGGCCGGCCCTGCCAGTTTGCCAGGGCCGGCCTGGTTTCAGCATCACAGTCCTGCAACACAGGGCCCTCAGACCAGGTGAAACTGGGCAATGAGTTAGCCTACAAGCCATGCCCTTACACACACACACACACAGGGCTACCTAGCTTTGGCAGGCCTTTGAGTTAACTGAGAAGGAATTTTTCTTTTATTTAGACACTTCTCCAGTGGATGGTTTGGTGGAACCCCATTAAGGAATGAGCACTTTTGTGCAAAATAAATAGAAGTCTTGCTTAGGGCAGATGCAGCCGGAGTGTAGCGTGGTGTAGCGTTTCTGTGTGGAAGGCGCCCTCTGACTGATAAAGGATCCTGCCAGGGTGCGCAGCTTGGCGAGCAGAGCTGTGGCTGCTCTCTAGCCCCTCCATCATCTTAGCAGGTGTTTTAATGGGGTGTACAAACCACACGATCGCCGGGGGCGGGCCTGCCACTCAGCCTCCACAAAGAATTTGGTTTCTGTCCTAGATGTCTCTAGCATCAGCAATGCCAGAAAAAAGGAAGACACTTTCATATTCACTGAACTATATATATATTATTTTTTTTGCCTAGGAACTATGTCTGTGTGTAAAATCCAAAATAAACATTGGATTTAAAAAAAAAAATTTCACACATAGGATAAAGACCTACTGGAAATAGATGAAGGAGAAATAAAAAGACACCCAGAGGGGAAACGCTGTAGCCGAGGATGAGGCTGGAGGGGGCCTCAGCCCTCTGATCTGCCTCTCTGATTCCAAGGAGAAGGAACCTGCCTGTCAGCTCGGGCGTGGAGACTGTCCTTGTTTTTTCAGCACACCTTGGGTCCGGCAGTGCCGTAAAGGCCACCCCGTCAGACCTTCACCTGTCTCGCTCCTTTCAGGCCTCTGGTGAAATGTGTGCTCAGGCTTTAAAGATATTTTGTCTATGTCTCTTCTCTTCTGTATTTTCCATCTTGTTGCCTCTTGGAATGACACTCTGGGTCATTTCTTCAAACGTGTCTTCCAGGTTTGAATTCTCTATTTCCTTCTTCGGTTGTATGACTCTTGCTGTGAAGCTTCCGTTGAAGTTAGTATGTATGTATGTATTGATAGGTACGTGTTTTGGTAACTGCGTTTTGTTGTTGTTGTTGGAAGTTCCACTTAGTTCTGGGAAGACTACATTACATGATGGAGTTTCCAGTTCCCAAAGGTATCAATAAAACTGCCTTGTTCGTTTGCCTCATTGAATTATTTTAGGCGTAAATTGAAGATTCCTTTCTTCAAGAAGTATTTGCCTTTGCTTCTGTGAGGTGTATAGAGGTACCACGAGTCTCAAAACACCTTCAACGAAATTCAAGGATTGAGATTCCAGGACCCAGACAATTAGCAGTGTCCGCCATATGAAGGAATGAACCAAGGAAATGAGAGAAACACATGGAAGATGGGAGCACACCTCAGCCAGAGGCTGTCCTGGGACCGCAGGCTCCAGGATGCATTTAATCCCTTCTCTGCGGCAGCAGCGACTGTGTCAACAAGAGCAGGGAGACCAGTGAACGCCCAGGAACATACAAACGTGGTGGAAGGCTGCCTGAAAGTAGTCAAACCACCCCAAACAGTGGCCAGAGCACTGTCAACAGAGGAAAATTGTCAGGGTCCCGAGTGCTCACCTGATAGGTGAGAGCCCTTGGTGAGGCCTCCAGGGCTTGTTGTGTAAAAATATCAGCCTCCTTGTGTGATATGAACATCTCAGATATGCTAATCTATGGAAGAAAGATATTTGCAAGTTGGGCGTTGGGGGCTTAGATCTGGGGCTTTTTTGGTTCTAATTGCTGTGTCATCGTGAAAGGATCACTTCCTCTCTCTGGGTCTTGGTTTCTCCAGTTGTGAACAGCAGCACTGTATTTGATCAGTGTTTTCTGGATTTTAATGCTCACACGAATCCCCTAGAGATCTTGTTAAGCTACGGAGTTTGATTCGGTGAGTCTGAGATGGGCTCTGGGATCCCCTTCTAGCTAAGAAGCTCCCAGGTGATCCGATGCTCCTGATCCGTGGCCCACATTGAGCAGAAACTTTTAAGGCAAACCCTAAGCTCCCCTCCCAGGTGGGTCTAGGCAAATAGGGATGCTTTGGAGGCTTACTGTTTAAACGAGCCCCCTCCTCCTTGATGGAATGATTCTATCGCATATTTCAGGGTGAGTCAGAGTCACCTTCTCCAGGAAGCGGGTCTCTGTCACCAGAGCCTCCAGCCAGGACCCGGCCATGTGGGTGCTGGCCCAACAGTGCTGTGACCTCTCCGTGATGGCAGTGCCCTGTGTCCAGTAGCTGCACAGTTCTGGGCACAGCTGAGACCTGATTAATGTTTGAGGCATAACTGAACAGAAGGACAAAATAAATTTAGCAGTGGATAAAATGATGGGGGAGGGGGTGACTCAGCATATTCCTGAGCCAAGTCTCTGTTTGCTCTCAGAACTGCAGATATCCATCTGGCTCCTGTCATGGACTAAACTGTCTCCCCCGCCCCATCCTGACCCCAGCTAATGCATTGAAGGCCCACTGTTGTTGGTCTTTCCTAGCTAAGTCGTGTCTGACACTTTTAACGCCCCATAGACTGTAACCCACCAGGCTCCTCTGTCCATGGAATTTCCCAGGCAAGAAAACTGGAGTGGGCTTTTCCCGACCCAGGGATTGAACCCATGTCTCTGCATTGGCAGGAGGATTCTTTACTTCTGAGCCACCGGGAAGTACCATTATACTTTTTCACAAATGGTACACAAGTTTCCATAATTGGTTTTCTTAATAATGGCGCTTCCTCTGTGGGATCATGGAACATCACAAAAGAGGTCTGAATATAAAAGGCCTTGGGTTCCCTATATATTATTCACATTTGGCAATATTAATAAGTTACTGAACTGTAGAAGTTACACTAAGGACTGGAGGTGATGTATCTTCTATCCGTAACTGAACTTCAGTCGGAAGTGTAAGTCATGTGCCCCTCGGTGCCTCAGTTTCCCCATATAAAGTGATTTAATTACATAGTAGTAAGCATAATTCGGTATAGACCTAATAGAAGCAGAAGATATTAAGAAGAGGTGGCAAGAACACACCAAAGAACTGTACAAAAAAGATCTTAATGACCCAGATAGCCAGGATGGTGTGATCACTCACCTAGAGCCAGGCATTCTGGAGTGCAAAGTCAAGTGGGCCTTAGGAAGCATCACTAGGAACACAGCTACTGGAGGTGATGGAATTCCAGCTGAGCTATTCCTAATCCTAAAAGGTGATGCTGTGAAAGTGCTGCATTCAATATGCCAGCAAATTGAGAAAACTCAGCAGTGGCCACAGGACTGGAAAAGGTCAGTTTTCATTCCAATCCCAAAGAAAGGCAATGCCAAAGAATGCTCAAACTAGCACACAACTGCACTCATCTCACACGCTAGCAAAGTAATGCTCAAAATTCTCCAAGACAGGCTTCAACAGTACATGAACTATGAACTTCCAGACATTCAAGATGTATTTAGAAAAGGCAGAGGAACCAGAGATCAAATTGCCAACATCTGTTTGGATCATTGAAAAAGCAAGAGAGTTCCAGAAAAATATCTACTTCTGCTTTATTGACCATGCCAAAGCCTTTGACTGTGTGGACCGCAAGAAACTGTAGAAAATTCTTCAAGAGATGGGAATACCAGACCACCTGACCTGCCTCTTGAGAAACCTGTATGCAGGTCAGGAAGCAACAGTTAGAACTGGACATGGAATAATAGACTGGTTCCAAATTGGGAAAGGAGTACATCAAGGCTGTATATTGTCACCATGCTTACTTAACTTATATGCAGAGTACATCATGTGAAATGCTGGGCTGGATAAGCATAAGCTCGAATCAAGTTTTCTGGGAGAAATATCAATAACCTCAGATATGCAGATGCCACCAACCTTATGGCAGAAAGCAAAGAGGAACTAAAGAGCCTCTTGATGAAAGTGAAAGAGGAAAGTGAAAAGGTTGGCTTAAAGCTCAACATTCAAAAAACTAAGATAATGGTATCCAGTCCCATCACTTCATGGCAAATAGATGGGGAAACAATGGAAATAGTGACAGACTTTATTTTCTTGGGCTCCAGAATCACTGCAGATGTGGACTGAAACCTTGATATTAAAAGGCTTGCTCCTTGGAAGGAAAGTTATGACCAACCTAGATAGCATATTAAAAAGCAGAGACATTACTTTGCCAACAAAGGTCCATCTGGTCAAGGCTATGGTTTTTCCAGTAGTAATATATGAATGTGAGAGTTGGACCATAAAGAAAGCTGAGCACCGGAAGAATCGATGCTTTTGAACTGTGGTGTTGGAGAAGACTCTTGAGAGTCCCTTTGGACTGCAAGGAGATCCAACCAGTCCATCCTAAAGGAAATCAGTCCTGAATATTCATTGGAAGGACTGATGCTGAAGCTGAAACTCCAATACTTTGGCCACCTGATAGGAAGAACTGACTCATTTGAAAAGACCCTGATGCTGGGAAAAATTGAAGGCAAGACAAGGGGACGACAGAGGATGAGATGGTTGGATGGCATCACCGACTCAATGGACATGAGTTTGAGTAAACTCCGGGAGTTGGTGATGGACAGGGAAGCCTGGTGTGCTGCATGCAGTCCATGGGGTCACAGAGTTGGACACGACTGAGTGACTGAACTGAACTGAACTGAGCTGAAGCAGAACGCAGCTCTGAAACTGTTTCTGAGATTACATCTTTGGTAGTGTATCTCAACAGACTCTTCTGGAGTCAAAAGCTCAACTCAAAACCAGAAAAATGGTGACTTCCCTGGTGGCCCAGTGGCTGCGGCTCTGTGCTCCCAATGCAGGTTCAATCCCTGGTCATGCAACTAGATGCCACACGCCTCAGCTAAGCGACCAAGTGCTGCAGCTGAGACCCCCGTGCAGCCAAAGAAGTAAATATTAAAAAAAAGAAAAAAACAACTGGAGCTCAAGGATTAGTCAGTCACAGATGTTTGGTTGATTGGAGTAATATTTTTTAAACTATTGATTTTTGAACTGCTGTAATTTCAGATACAGGAAAGTTTAAAATAATGAAAGAGACCATTAAATGTCACTCTATGGTAGTCAATTTGAAAACCTAGAAAAAAGACTCCTCACAAAATGTTAAATACCAAAATTGATGTAGGAACAAATTTTAAATAAAACATTTATAGAATGGAAAAGTAACAAGATTTGATGTGGAAAAGGCCCCATCAGAATGAAATGGCTGTGTAACTGAGTTTCACTTAATCTTTAAAATACAGAGGGGCTTCCCTGATGGCTCAGATGGTAAAGAATCTGCCTGCAATACAGGAAACCCAGGTTCCGTCCTGGGTCAGGAAGATCCCCTGGAGAAAGAAATGGCAACCACCCCAGTATTCATGCCTGAAAAATCCCACGGAGGGAGGAGCCTGGTGGGCTACAGTCCAATGGGTCACAAAGAGTCAGACACGACTGAGTTTCCCTATCGGTCCAGTGCTTAAGAATCTACCTGCTTATGCAGGGGACATGGGTGCAATCCCTGGTCTGGAAAGATTGCACATGCCACGGGGCAATAGCCTGTATGCTGCAAATACTGAACTCACTCTCTAGAGCCTTTAAAATTTTTATTTATTTTTGGCTGTACACAGCCAAAAATAAATAAATAAATAATTGAAGATATAGATAATTACAATGTTATTCAAGTCCTTGCTACTCAAAGTGTGATCCATGGGCCAGCAGCATCAGCATCACTGGGAGTTTGTTGGCCCCCATCCTTGCTGCTAAATTAAATTCTGTGTTTTAACAGGAGTTAAATCCATTAGAAAGGTGATGCATGTATATTAGTGATCAAGAAACTTGGGCTGAGGGAGTGGTTCTCAACTTTGGCTGAATAATGGAATTATGTGAAGAGTTTTTTTTTTAAAAATACTGACATTTGAGTCCCACCCCCAGATATTCTGATTTAATTAATCAGGTGCATGCCCTGGGCCCCTGCATTTAAAAATATTCCCTAGATGATTGAAAATCAGAGATAAAAACTGGCCTTAGAAAAATATGGAAAACTTTAAGAAATAAAGCTGACAAAGAATGTATCCCCAAAGCAAAAAACAGAATAAAACTACAGACAAATCTCATTTATGATTAAAAATAAAATCCAGTTATGATAAAAATAAAGTAAGACCAGGCAGAGTTATTTCAGGAATATAAGCAATAATTTGCTGGTTTAATAACCAGCTCTGGGAAAGATTTTTAAAAGGCCTGATTTGCAGCCTTTGTCAATTCTTGTGGTGTAAATACTCCAACCTGGACTAATTTTAAGCACAGTTCATTTTAAGCTAATTTTGCTTCTAGCAAAGAATGGTGCTAATTTTAAGCTAGCAGCACGATCTTAACTGGCTTGAAAATTTCTGAAAATGAAACAACTAGCTCTCACAATCTGCTCGATGCCTCACACCCGTAGAGGTTGATTCAAAATTAGGACATCCCCCCACGAGCCCGTTCCGTCAGCACTTTGGAGAGGAGAGACTCGTGATGTCAGAGAGCGTCCCATCCCAGGTGTGTTCAGGGGGGCTGCCTGGGGGAGGCGCCACCTCCACGCAAGCACATGCCTCATCCCTCCGTGCTGACTCTCGTCCTGCAGGCTTCACTCAGGTCCTGACCCGCTGCTCCTGGAAGGCATGGGACTCTCTGACACCTGCTTGGCTGCCAGAACAAGCCTGTCCCAGACTCGCTGGGACCACTGTGCCCCTGTGGTCATGACAAAGCCCAGGTTTGACCAGGTCCTTCAGAGGTGGGTGGGAGCATCGCCTGTTTCTCAGCAGGCAGACCTGGCAGGGCATGCGTGCTGCTTTGTTAATCCACAGACACCCTTTCAGATAAGGTTGCCCTTTCCCAACCCTGAAGGGAGCGGACAGAGAGGGCAGGGGCCCGCCTAACGTCCTTGGGAAGCAGGGTGGGTTTCCTGCCCCGGTGGCGTCCGTGGCGTCTGTGGCCGGCCTTCACGTCCTCCGAGGTTCATCTGCTCTGCCTTGCACTTCCTTGCTTCCCTGGCTTAATCGTGCCAGTTCCATTTCTCTTTCTGGAACTGCAAGCCTCTGACATCGTTCCAGGAAGCTCCCATTTTACTGACATACCCAGAGTCCATTTTCGTTATTAGTGAACTCTTCCAGAACAACACCATCACTCCTGACCTAGGCGGCTGCCTAGTGTGGGACTCCACCTTGGTGTTCACGTCAGCTGTGGTGACAGTTTCCAAGCGGTCACTCTCCTGGCCTGGTAGGAGGGCTCCATGGCAGGGCGGTCGTCAGCAGCTTCCCGGGTTACCCTGTGGTGTCAGGGGCCCCTAAAGAGCTCCTGGGAGCCCTGCGCTGTGCGGAGTCACACACGGCTGTCTCCACCCTGCAGGGACGGTGGCAAGGGGTTGGCAGAGATTCTGCCGCACGAGCTTGTCTGTTCTCCGTGGGACAGGTTTTATCTATTATTCACCAAACCAAATGATGACTGAGCACCTCGGAGGGGCCCTTTGGCCGGAGACAGAGCAATGAAGCAAACGGATGTAAATCCTTGAGACCTGCATGTCATCAGGGGAAGGGAAAATAAACGAAAGCAGACCAGAAACAAACAGATAAGGTGATCATAGGGATATGGAGAAAATAAGAGTGCGGAGGCTCAGGGAGGGAGGGAGGGAGGGAGCTTGCTCGCTCAGAGTCGGGGACAGACGCCGCGGGAAACGAACCATCCGAGTGTGCAGGAAGGGTCAGCCCTGGGAGGAAGGGACCGGGAGCCACAGAGGCCGCGAGGAGGGCGTGGGCTTGGCGTGTCTGTGCGTGCCAATCTTGCGGGCGGGCAGGGGCTGGGTGCTGAGTGCCGAGGGTGGGCTTTGGACTCTCACCAGGACAGGACTGTGGGCGGTCAGAGGTGGGAGGTCAACAAGACAACATTCGGTAGGGGGAGAGGGCCCCGTGGCTGAGGTGTGGAGAGGGAGGGGCTGGGGCGGTCACGAGGCAGGACCCAGGCTGGGGGGACAGGGTCACCAGCCTTTCAGACCGCGGTAATGCCACGCCAAGCTCAGTCATTTGAGCTCACTCGTCACAGACACCTCCGCGGTCAGAGCCTGTCACCGAGGCCCAGAAACACAGCAATTACCTGTCAGAGCTAAAACACAACAACATGTATTTATGCCGAAACAATAGTAATCACAGCGCAACGCCTCTCCGGGCTGTTCTCGCTGACCCCGCTTGCCCTGACCGCTGACCCCTGCATCCTCATGCTCCACTCGGCCCACCCGCTCTGGGCTTACGCTGCCTGACCCTCCCAGGCCTCGGCCACCTCCGCCCGCTCCCCCAGCGTGGTTGCTGCTGAGCTGCTGGCAGGCAGGGTCAGAGATGCAGGGAGCAGACAGGTTTTTGGAAATGTGTTTGTCACATGGTACACATCATTAATATCTGATTGCTTTGACATAACTTATTCATCTCCAGTCCTTTATCATTCTGGAAGAAAGTAGTCTCTTGTCTCTTTACCCATTTATTCAGTCTACAGATATTTGTTGAATCATAGCTATAAGCCCCCTGGGTAGGAGCTGGAGATACTAAGGCAGGGTACCCTACCCCCTACCCCCAGGACGTGGCCACCTGCAGATGTCACTGCCTCTGGCTCTTCACTGGGCACCAACACCAACCAGAGTTTCAGACCACAGAGCTAGACTCTCTCTCCAGTAGAAGGAAAGAAATGAGAATCACGTTTCTCATTTACTCTGTGCCAGATACTGAATAAGGCACGTACATCTACAGACCTAACCTTTATTCCTCACAACATTCTGGAGAATGGATGTGATCGTTCCCATGTGCCCTGATGAGTGTATTGTGGCCAGGAGCGGTGACATCGTTTGCACACTGATACACAGCCAGTTAACAGCAGAGCCAGGGTGGCAACCAGCTTTGCTTGGCTCAAAAACCCACGCTCTTTCCACTCCACTGTAGTTAAAACATAAGAAAGCAGATCAAACTGAGATTAAAGGAAGGACTTGGGCACGTGCTCAGGCCCACCTCAGTCAAAGAAAAGCATGAGGACAAGGAGGAAGTCAGGTGTCAGGGGTCATAAGGCCTCAAGAGCCACCAAAGAATCATGAAAACAAGAGCAGCAAACACAAAGGGACATCATGGAAAACCCAGCCAGCTGCTTCATGTCACAGAGTGAGTCACCCCCGGAAGACCTTGGAGGAGGATGAGAAAATGGACAGGTTTGGGGATAATTATCTGAACTTGCTGGGAGGCAGAGTCCTGCCAGATGCGGCATGTTTAGCAGCCAGCTGCCTGGAGGTGGGGGGCAGAGGGCTCTCCTGGGACTTCAGGTAAAAGTCAGCCAAATGGTGCCCTCGTCTCTGGGTCTAGAGGAGGAGCCCTAGATCCCTGCGTCTCAGCCTGGGTACCTGCACCCACAGGATTATGAGCAGCAGCAGAAGACACAGGAGTAAGAGGACAGATTTTTTCAAGAAAATGTCCATTTTACTTAAACATTTGAACAAAACCAGTGACATTATTTTGATAACAAATGTTAATATATTATGCAAGAGATAGCCAGACATGGAATTTGAAGATAACCCGTTTTCAAGGAAGTCTCATGATTTAGGTGGATCACTTGAAGCTTCGTTCCTAGATGTCTCAGTTCAGTTCAGTTCAGTTACTCAGTCGTGTCTGACTCTTTGCGACCCCATGAATCGCAGCACGCCAGGCCTCCCTGCTGCTGCTGCTAAGTCACTTCAGTCGTGTCTGACTCTGTGCGACCCCATAGACAGCAGCCCACCATGCTCCCCTGTCCCTGGGATTCTCCAGGCAAGAACACTGGAGTGGGGTGCCATTTCCTTCTCCAATGCATGAAAGTGAAAAGTGAAAGTGAAAGTGAAGTCGTGTCTGACTCCTAGCGACCCCATGGACTGCAGCCTACTAGGCTCCTCTTTCCATGGGATTTGCCAGGCAAGAGTACTGGAGTGGGGTGCCATTGCCTTCTCCGGCCAGGCCTCCCTGTCCATCACCAACTCCCGGGGTTCACTCAGACTCACGTCCATTGAGTTGGTGATGCCATCCAGCCATCTCATCCTCTGTCATCCCCTTCTCCTCCTGCCCCCAATCCCTCCAAGCATCAGGGTTTTTTCCAATGAGTCACCTCTTCGCATGAGGTGGCCAAAGTATTGGGGTTTCAGCTTCAGCATCAGTCCTTCCAATGAAGTCCTGGGTAGGACTGATCTCCCTTAGGATGGACTGGTTGGATCTCCTTGCAATCCAAGGGACTCTCAAAAGTCTTCTCCAACACCACAGTTCAAAAGCATCAATTCTTTGGCTCTCAGCTTTCTTCACAGTCCAACTCTCACATCCATACATGACCACTGGAAAAACCATAGCTTTGACTAGACGGACTTCTGTTGGCAAAGTAATGTCTCTGCTTTTTAATGTGCTGTCTAGGTTGGTCATAACTTTCCTTCCGAGGAGTAAGTGTCTTTTAATTTCAGGGCTGCAATCACCATCTGCAGTGATTTTAACGATCCATAATTGTTTGCTGGGAAATACTGAGACGGTCCACATGGTTATCTTAAATTTGTAACAAATCAGCTGCTCACATCCCACCCTTAGATCGGTTTTAACCAACGATAACTGAACTCTCATCCTGGGCTGGAGGTTCTGCTGGGTCCTGTCCGAGATTAAGAAGGTATTATTCACGTAGTAATCCCGAACGTATGCCCACAGTAACTGTAACATCATCTGTTACTTAGGCTATGGTAGAGGCCTGTGGAAAGAGTTATGTGCAGTCAGAGGAGTGATTAATTTTACCTGGGAGGGGGGCCATGGGTGAAGACTTTGAAGAGAAGTTTCATCTGAAGGGAAAGGATTCTGCCATGGGGCTCTCCCTCACTCTAGGCCCAGGAAACAGGGAACTTACTGCAGCTGGAGTGTAAGGAACACAGGAGACACTGGCCAGAGGTTGGTAAGGTAAATCACTGGGCTCAGATGACGCAAACCTTGAACGTCATCCTGGGCATCCTAGACTTTATTCTGGAGACAGTGGAAGGCCAGCATTGAAAGGTTTAAGATGGGTGAGAAATACAACCAAACCTGTATTTTAGGAAGCTCATGAAGGTTGGAGGGTGACTCGGAGGGAAGAGGTCTTGTAATTCAGATTCTGGGCAAGCCATTCTGAAGCCTTTCCTAAAGGCATCGAGCCCCTTGGGCAGCTCAGTCCATTCCCATCACATGCAGATTTGAGACATTTATGGAGCCCATTGCAGTATGTAATCACCCCTATAGGATGGATGTATATATTGCTCTGTCACAATTGTTGGTAGTATTTCAATAGATGCATTTTAATACAATTGGTTTCCTCTGTAATCTTTTGTGTTTTCTTTTGTGCCCTTGAAAATATTGATTTGGGGACTCTCTTGGTGGCCCAGTGGTTGAGACTTCACTCTTCCACGGCAGGGGAAGCAGGTTTGACCCCTGGTTGGGGAACTAGAATCCCACATGTCTCACAACATGGCCAAATATATATATATACACACCCACACACATATATATATATACACACACATACATACATGGCCAAATATTTATATGTGTGAGTGTGTGTGTGTGTGTTGTTTTGGGAAAGACTCTATGGACTTCACAGACTGCCAAAGGGTTCATGATCAAACATTTGAAGATATTACATAGACCATCTTCTTTCCTTTCTCCACATGCAGTAATTCCTCAGTCAAGTGAGCGCTTATCAAATGTCTCTCCCAGGCTCAGGCCTGTGTCAGAGGCTATGCTCTGAGGATCTGAAACCAGGCTGCCTGGGCTGGAATCCGGCTTCTGCTTTTTTGAACCGTGTGATTGTGGCCAAATAAACTTTCACCTCCCAATTTTCTCCTTGGTAAATGAGTACAGTAGTAACCCTCACTTCAGGGGGCTGTTTTAAGAAAGAAATCAGTTAATGCATGTGAAGCTTTGGGCAGTGTCCAGCCCCCTGGTCCCAGAACACAGAGTGTTTACTGTAGAATCAGGGAGACGTTATTACAGGGAAGAGCCCATTTTGACTCCAGGCTGGATGTGTTTCTTTGACTTTAACCTTTGCTTTTCATTGCTTTTGTTATTATAATCTTACATAATGGCCTGCCTCAGGGAACTCTGCCCCTATGCCTGAAGGTTAAGCCAAAGTTGTTTGTTCAGGGAGACACCATGACTCCCTCTACCTGTGGATGGCTACAGTTCAGTTCAGTTCAGTTCAGTTGCTCAGGCATGTCCAACTCGTTGCGACCCCATGGACCGCAGCACGCCAAGGCTTCCCTGTCCATCACCAGCTCTCGGAGCTTGCTTAAACTCATGGCCATCGAGTCGGTGATGCCATCCAACCATCCCATCCTCTGTCGTCACCTTCTCTGCCTGCCTTCAATCTTTCCCAACATCAGGGTCTCTTCAAATGAGTCAGCTCTTTGCATCAAGTGGTCAAAGTATTGGAATTTCAGCTTCAGCATCAGTCCTTCCAATGAATATTCTGGGTTGATTTCCTTTAGTATTGACTGATTGGATCTCCTTGCAGTCCAGGGTACCCTCAAGAGTCTTTTCCAACACCACAGTTCAAAAGCATCAATTCTTCGATGCTCAGCTTTCTTTATAGTCCAACTCTCACATCCATACATGACTGCTGGAAAAACCATAGCTTTGACTAGATGGACCTTTGTTGGCAAAGTAATGTGTCTGCTTTTTAATATGCTGGATGACTACAGGAAGGAAGAAATTAACGTATCCCATCCTGAGGCCAGTCCAGGGGATAGCTGCAAGATTGATGGCCTTTTACTTTACCCCCTCACCTCCTCCCCCTCAGTTCTATAAAAGAATCTGGCATCCAGACCGTGACAAGAGGTTATTTTGAGACATTAGTCTGCCATCTTCTCGGTCTGCCAGCTTTCCTCATAAAGTCATATTCCTTGTCTCAACACCTTGTCTCTCGGGTTTCTTGGCCTGTCGTATGGTGAGCAGAGTGAATTTGGATGTAGGAACATGGTAACCTCAGGTGACACCACTCCAGAATAGAGCTGCTGTTTGATATGACTCTCATTGCTTTGGTTTCCATTCTTCAGGTCTTCCTAAGAATGACCTGAATGAAGGAGTCTTCTGGGGCCTAGAAGAGAAAACAACAGTTTCAAAGGCCCTTGCTGAATCATCTAACTTCAGAGAAAACAAAACAGAACTTTAGGTCCTGCCCTGATGCTCCAGGCCGGTTGCATCTGTCTGGGACTTATCACCCCCTGTCCAGAAACCTTCCACCCCCTACACCTGCCCAGAAGACTTATCACCCCCTGCCCAACTACAAATGCCATCTCAACTAAAGAATACCCAAAACATCCCGCCTGATTAACGTTTCCCTTATCACTTCCACAAACCTCCCAATAAATATGGAGCCTCCCTGATCCCTCTCCGCGCTCAGCCTGGTTGTTAGGCTGACTGTCGCCCCTTCTTGCCTGAATACTTCTGAACCTACTTCTGTTGAGGTCGTCTTTCCTTTTTCTGCCTCGGCCCGAACTATACCTTACACTGAAAAATTCAGCTGAAAAAGAAGTAGTCACAGAATCCCTTCAAAGTCTACATTCATCTAAAAATGTGGTAGCCATCTTAGTTGATGTCCCCAAAAGCAGAACCCAAGGATTTGTGGCAGGTTGCATTTGGGAAGTGATTCCAGGCCTCACAGTAGGGGAAGCAGGATGTGGTGGAGGGGAGGGGGCACAGCTACAAAGGTTAACCAGCAGGCTGCCTCCGAGGGCAGCGGGGTGGGGGGGCCGGGGGCCTCTGAGAGGTCGTGCAGAACACGGCCAGCTGTCCTGCCAGCGTGAGGGGGTGGTGGGCTCATCCACCAGCAACTCTCCCTTGTCTCTGAGGGCTGGCTGGGGGTCTCATGTGTGAGCCCAGAGAGCTGTGGTGGCAGAAGCCGCCCACAGACAGGCCACACGGGTGCCTGGGGAAAGGCCCGTGTGTGGGAGAGAGAGCTGCCTTTAAACGCCACCAGCCCCCGCCCGGCGTTGCTTCAGTGGGGATGGCGGGGGAGATGTGCCATCACGGGCAAAAGAGACAGTAAACAGATGAGCCTCTCCTTTATTTGATTTTAAAATGTTACTGAAAGAGGTTTAACTCCACCCTGCATCTTTCAGCGGCTCCCTGCCCTCCCCTTCTTGCCATAGCCTGTGATTTTCACCCCAATATTGCTTCAGCAACTTATGTGTGATTTGGTCTTTATGAGTGTGTTTATCAACAATCCCAGCCACCCACACACTTCAGAGCCATTATTATGGTTAACACTTGTCAGTGATTTTAAGCCAGGGGGTGGGTGGGTCAGGGGAGGGGGAGAGGAGCGGGGTGGCTGTGTCAGAATATATTCTTTATTTTGGTACCTGCTTATTAGCAAAGAAAACTGAGTCCCTGGAGTGTTTCTTCTTCTCTGTTCTTATCTGTTAATCAGACAAACACCATGACTGGCAGTGTAAAATCTTAGGACCGTGGGATGTTAGATGCATATGGCTAGATTCCAATATAAGTGGAGTCGTAAAACTCATACTTCTTTGAACAAATGAGTGACTGTCACGCTGTTAAATTCCATAAAAAGCAGTTACATCTGCTCAGTTTCCAGGTGAGAGAGCATGGATACTGGAGAGCAAATTTATCATCATTATTTTAAAAAGCACTCAGTAAGGGAGAAGAACTGTAGGATATCACAATTTTATCTATACTATGACTACAATTATGTACGGATTGTGTCACTTTAGGGGCAAGAACAGGAAGGTAAAATGGAAAAATGAATATTGTTTTCCAATGCAGTCCATTTTATTTTTAAAACAGGAGGAAAGACAGACCATCAGTAACTTATCACATCCCAGCATGACATGAAATTCTTGACGTGGTTTTATTTCCCTCAGCAACTTTTCTAAGCTCATACAAATTCATTGAGGAATGCCCCCAAATTTCCTTCCACCCCTTTCTCTCTCCTCTAGGCTAAAACGCTGGAGCTGGCCTCAGCAGCCCTGCAAACATGGATAAACCTGGAAACCAATACACTAAGAGAAAGGAGCCAGACACAAAAGACCACCCATTGTTTGATCCCATTTACATGAAATTTCTGCAAAGAGGAGATACTATGGCTTTGGAAAGCAAATCAGTGGTTTCCTAGAGGCTGCTGGGAACAGGGATTGAGTACAAAAGAGCGTGAGGAAAAGCCTCAGGGTGCTGGGACTGTCCTAAAACTGGAGTGTGGTGGTGGCTGCATAGTTGTGAAAATGTATGATAAGTCAATTACACAATCATGCTTTTTGAGGGAGAAAGAAAAGGAAAAAGGGTTGGGTGCAGGGTGAGGTGGGGGGAGGGAGAAAAGCCCTGGGAACTGTAGAAACAACCTCTAGCTGCTGTGGGGTAGACGAGCTCCCTGATGAAAGAGCTATAGCACCCTCACTCGCAAGGGACATCCAGCAGCCCCTGAAAATAACCCTTGGCCCCCAACACACCCTCGAGGGGAAAACAGCACCTGTTTTACACAGGAACTTCGCTTCAGGACAAGCAGGTCAGCAATAGCACCAAAGGGGGAGCCGTGCATTTGGGCTTCTGCATTTTCTAGCAGACACATTAAAAATGGAAGCAGAAACAGATTGCATTAACTTTAACAATATGTTTCCTTTAACCCAGTATGTCCAAAGCATGATCGTTTCAGTGTATCATCAGTATAAAAACTATTGCGATATTTTACTTTCTTACTTTCATAGGAAGCCTTCAAAGTCTGTTACCAGTCGAATGGCATGTTTCAAATTTGACCAGCTTCATTCTCAAGTGTTGGAAGGCCACAGGTGGCTACAGCCTTGGACAGCACAGGCCTAGAGGCATCTTGTCGATACTCCAGAGACTTCAAATTGTTCGAAGAGAGAATGGTTTTCATGCAGACGCCCACTGCCAACTAAACAAACAAAGAAAGGTATATATTGGATTGTGTAAAACCACACTCATCTCTGTGTGATCCTCACTTTTTTTAAATTTAATTTTTCAGGGCTTCCCTGGTGGCTCAGTGATAAAGAATCCACCTGCCAATGCAGGAGACACAGGTTCAACCCCTGGTCTGGGAAGATCCCACTTACTGCGGAGCAACTAAGCCCTTTGCCACAACTTCTGAGCCTGTGCTCTGGAGCCCGGGAGCCGCGACTCCTGGGCCCACGAGCCCCAGCTAATGGAGCCTGCATGCCGTAGGCCTGTGCTCCTCAATGAGAGGCCCCACCGCAGTGAGAAGCCTGCACAATGCAACTCAAGAGGAGCCCCTGCTCGCCACAAATAGAGAAGATCCCGAGCAGCAAGGAAGACCCAGAGTGGCCAAACATTAATAAATAAAATTATATTAAAAAGTAAAGTCTAAAAAAGTTAATTTTTCACATCAGTTCAGTTCAGTTCAGTCGCTCAGTCGTGTCCGACTCTTTGCGACCCCATGAATCGCAGCACGCCAGGCCTCCCTGTCCATCACCAACTCCCGGAGTTCACTCAGACTCATGTCTATTGAGTCAGTGATACCGTCCAGCCATCTCATCCTCTGTCGTCCCCTTCTCTTCCTGACCCCAATCCCTCCCAGCATCAGAGTCTTTTCCAATGAGTCAACTCTTCACATGAGGTGGCCAAAGTACTGGAGTTTCAGTTTTAGCATCATTCCTTCCAAAGAAATCCCAGGGCTGATCTCCTTCAGAATGGACTGGTTGGATCTCCTTGCAGTCCAAGGGACTCTCAAGAGTCTTCTCCAACACCACAGTTCAAAACCATCAATTCTTCGGTGCTCAGTCTTCTTCACAGTCCAACATCCATACATGACCACAGGAAAAACCACAGCCTTGACTAGACGGACCTTTGTTGGCAAAGTAATGTCTCTGCTTTTGAATATGCTATCTAGGTTGGTCATAACTTTCCTTCCAAGGAGTAAGCATCTTTTAATTTCATGGCTGAAGTCACCATCTGCAGTGATTTTGGAGCCCAGAAAAATAAAGTCTGACACTGTTTCCACTGTTTCCCCATCTATTTCCCATGAAGTAATGAGACCAGATGCCATGATCTTCGTTTTCTGAATGTTGAGCTTTAAGCCAACTTTTTCACTCTCCATTTTTACTTTCACTTTTTTAGTTCCTCTTCACTTTCTGCCATAAGGGTTGTGTCATCTGCATATCTGAGGTTATTGATATTTCTCCCAGCAATCTTGATTCCAGCTTGTGCTTCTTCCAGCCCAGTGTTTCTCATGATGTACTCTGTGTATAAGTTAAATAAGCAGGGTGACAATATACAGCCTTGACGTACTCCTTTTCCTATTTGGAACAAGTCTGTTGTTCCATGTCCAGTTCTAACTGTTGCTTCCTGACCTGCATACACATTTCTCAAGAGGCAGGTCAGGTGGTCTGGTATTCCCATCTCTTTCAGAATTTTCCACAGTTTATTGTGATCCACACAGTCAAAGGCTTTGGCATAGTCAATAAAGCAGAAATAGATGTTTTTCTGGAACTCTCTTGCTTTTTCCATGATCCAGCAGATGTTGGCAATTTGATCTCTGGTTCCTCTGCCTTTTCTAAAACCAGCTTGAACATCAGGAAGTTCATGGTTCACATATTGCTGAAGCCTGGCTTGGAGAATTTTGAGCATTACTTTCCTAGCGTGTGAGATGAGTGCAATTGTGTGGTAGTTTGAGCATTCTTTGGCATTGCCTTTCTTTGGGATTGGAATGAAAACTGACCTTTTCCAGTCCTGTGGCCACTGCTGAGTTTTCCAAATTTGCTGGCATATTGAGTGCAGCACTTTCACAGCATCATCTTTCAGGATTTGGAATAGCTCAACTGGAATTCCATCACCTCCACTAGCTTTGTTCGTAGTGATGCTTTCCAGGACTCACTTGACTTCACATTCCAGGATGTCTGGCTCTAGGTCAGCGATCACACCATCGTGATTATCTGGGTCATGAAGATCTTTTTTGTACAGTTCTTCTGTGTATTCTTGCCACCTCTTCTTAATATCTTCTGCTTCTGTTAGGTCCATACCATTTCTGTCTTTATCGAGCCCATCTTTGCATGAAATGTTCCCTTGGTATCTCTAATTTTCTTGAAGAGATCTCTAGTCTTTCCCATTCTGTTGTTTTCCTCTATTTCTTTGCAGTGATCGCTGAGGAAGGCTTTCTTATCTCTTCTTGCTATTCTTTGGAACTCTGCATTCAGATGCTTATATCTTTCCTTTTCTCCTTTGCTTTTCACTTCTCTTCTTTTCACATAGTCCTGAAGAATTGTTTAACGTACGCAGTGAGTTTCCTATTCAAGTCTTGGCAGTTTAAATCCCTACAGTCAGCACACACTGCTGCATTTAAAATTAACATTAAGTGGAGGCATTTTGAGACTAGAAATTATGAAGCAAGGATTTTAGTTAAGATTAAAGGTTAATCCTTCACCAGCAAACTGCATTCTGTCCTCGCAAGAGAACAATCGTGATGATCTACAGTAATAAATCTGATTATTGTCATTATGGAACTCAAACTATTTGTCTAGAAATGACAGCATCTCAAAGACCAACCGGTTGAGAAGGTTTCAGGTGGACTTTTTCGGTTTGGTTTGATTGGGTGTGGGATAGAGGTTGTACAGTATTGGAAAATTCAATCATTTAAAGTACTGTCAAAATTCTTACACCCTACATTCACTGATGGGTTCTGATCTGCTGTTTCATTGCAGGAGAATCTGAGTAATTCTACAACATTCACTGTCCCTACTTTAACAATTGTACTTGTAGCTGACTACCCAGCTTTCTTGTAAAAATAAAAATTAATCTGCTGCTGGAGTACCTGAAAAAATATTTCTTTTCCCAGTAACACTAGAACTATGTTTTCTCTGTCGACTCCAAGAGCTAAAGAATAAAGCGACCTCATAGAGTCAGCCGGAAGGAAGGCAGGTGATTATTTGTTTTCTGGGTTGTTGTTGACGGTTCTCGGAAATCCCCCTTTGCTAATAGTCACCTTTTGTTCTGCTCTTCCTATCTGGGGTTGGAAACTGTGCCCTTGGGCTGCAGGTGTCTCTCTTGGGCCCTGCTGGACTGTTTTTTATCCCTGTCCCCTTCTCCTCACTTCCTGCCGTACAAACAGCCTGGAGGCCAGGGACAGTCTTGTGTCAGAGCCGCGAGGGCTGACTGGCTTTTTGTTTCAAGGCCGGGCCCTCAGCAGATGGGGGGATAGATCCTCTCATCCTGGCCTACAGCCCTGGTCCCTGCAGGTAACCAGACCACCTCCCCTTCACGCGTCCACCCTGCCCACTTGCTTTCCGACCCTGGGATCTCCATTCAGGCCTCCCAGGCCTCCACGGTCCGCTTGAACACTCGTCTCTATCTCAGCCCACAGTCTTTCCCTTCGCACCTTCTGCACTAGAACCAGGGTGGAGAAATGTGTCCCCCCAGCCCAGGATGGGCCAGACTCTTTCCCCTTGCTGTCCACAGACCCTAGCCTATGTCGACAGTCAGCCCGAAGGCCTCCCTGTGTTAGCGGCAGGCCCAGCTGAGCCCACGCTGGTGCAGCCTCTGGGCTTCTCCGCTTGCCAAAGGGCGGGCTCCCTCTGTGGTCTCCTTCAGCCAAGGAGCAACTTTGTTTCTGACTGTTCAAGGAAAACAAACTCCCATTGCTCACTGATGCATGTTTTAGTTTAGGTTCTCCCTGAAACAAAGCCTCGGAACGAGACCTGGATCTTGGGTGCAAGGAGCCTTCTGGGGCAGGGACCTGGGGCCAGGAGTGAGGGGATGGGAGAGGAGCGGGAGGAAAGGCCAGCAGAGGCTGTGTGCATCACTGGCGCTCCTTGTGAGCCGTGGGGGCCCGTTCTTGCTGGGGATCCTCCAAGAGATGCTGTAGAATGTCTCCCAGAATTGCTCCCCTGAAGAACCAGAGACCGAGGCCTTTTGTCCCGGACTTTCCGTTCCCCCAGGGTTGAGGGTTGCCCTGGGAGTGTTCACAGCCGCCTGTACTTCGGGCTGCCGCTGTAAGGGTGACGTGGAACACCAAGGCTGCAAAACACCCTGAGGCGGGGGCTTAGGTTCCCTGAGTGTGCAGAGTGTGCCCCTCCTCCTGAGGCCCCAGACGGATGGAGGGGAGGTGATCGGCAGCGGAAAAGCCCTGGATCCTCACCCCCTCAAATAACAAAGCCTGGCTGTTTAGATGGAAGTGTCCCAGGACCTGGTGTAACTTCTGCAGCTGCTTCTTTGTGTCAAGAGTCTGGAAAGCGGGAAGGTGACTGGCTCACATGCGGTCAGGTCAGGGCCAAGGCAAGCGCCTTTCCCCCGGAGGGCCTGGCCTTCCAACTCCTGTCTGTTCTCAGGACAGATGCATTTCACAGCCACAGTCAGGCCCAAGCGAGGGTCCTCCCTAGCCCGGTTGTCAGCCTTCATCCATCTTTAAGAGGCTGACCCAGAGTTCCACATGGTTTGGGGACACAACCTTCCTTCCTGAGCAAGCTGTGGCTTTGGGAACCCTTAAAGCCAAGCTGCAAACTGGCCCGAACTAGGGCTTCCCTTATTTCCACCACCCGGCAGTCCCCATGGTGACGTCCTCAGAGCTAGAGAAAACGAGGGAGAAGGTCCTGTTCATCGGGGCAACGGAAGCACGGCCAGGGGCTGCCTGGAACTTCGGGTCTGGGAAGAGGAGAGCTCGGGGCACTTGGCAAGGAGCCCTTGGGGGCCACTTACGGGAGACACTTATGGCAACAGGTGACCTCCAAGAGCAAGATGCTGGCTTAAAACTACACTGCTAATCACAGGACTTCCCTGGTGGCTGAGATGGTAAAGCGTCTGCCTACACTGCGGGAGACCTGGGTTCAATCCCTGGGTGGGGAAGATCCCCTGGAGGAGGAAATGGCAACCCACTCCAGTACTCTTGCCTGGAAAATCCCATGGACGGAGGAGCCTGGTGGGCTATAGTCCATGGGGTCGCTAGGAGTCGGACACGACTGAGCGACTTCACTTCACTTCGCTTCACTAATCACAGGCTTCCCAAAGCACAAGGCCATTCTCATGCAGACAAATGACCGTAGGCTAGGATAATGCAGGAGATCTGGGGTCCTTACTAGTCATGGCACAGCTTGGCCTTCTCAGTAAGGGTTGGGTGTCCTCACAGATACTAATCCTTCATGATAGCTGCTATTCATTGTGTTCAGAATGCAAACAGACTGTTTCCCTGGTGGCTCAGATGGTGAAGAAGCTGCCTGCGATGTAGGAGACCCGGATTTGATCGCTGGGTTGGGAAGATCCCCTGAAGAAGGGAACCGCAACCCACTCCAGTATTCTGGCCTGGGAAACCCAAGGACAGAGGAACCTGGCAGGCTACAGTCCATGAGGTTGCAAAGAGTCGGACACGACTGAATGACCAACACTTTTATTTATATTAGCCTGACCTAGAGCCAGACATCCTGGAATGTGAAGTTAAGTGGGCCTTAGAAAGCATCACTACAAACAAAGCTAGTGGAGGTGATGGAATTCCAGTTGAGCTATTCCAAATCCTGAAAGATGATGCTGTGAAAGTGCTACACTCAATATGCCAGCAAATTTGGAAAACTCAGCAGTGGCCACAGGACTGGAAAAGGTCAGTTTTCATTCCAATCCCAAAGAAAGGCAATGCCAAAGAATGCTCAAACTACCACACAATTGCACTCATCTCACACGCTAGTAAAGTAATGCTCAAAATTCTCCAAGCCAGGCTTCAGCAATATGTGAACCGTGAACTTCCTGATGTTCAAGCTGGTTTTAGAAAAAGCAGAGGAACCAGAGATCAAATTGCCAACATCCGCTGGATCATGGAAAAAGCAAGAGAGTTCCAGAAAAACATTTATTTCTGCTTTATTGACTATGCCAAAGCCTTTGACTGTGTGGATCACAATAAACTGTGGGAAATTCTGAAAGAGATGGGAATACCAGACCACCTGACCTGCCTCTTGAGAAATGTGTATGCAGGTCAGGAAGCAACAGTTAGAACTGGACATGGAACAACAGACTTGTTCCAAATAGGAAAAGGAGTACGTCAAGGCTGTATATTGTCACCCTGCTTATTTAACTTATACGCAGAGTACATCATGAGAAACACTGGGCTGGAAGAAGCACAAGCTGGAATCAAGATTGCTGGGAGAAATATCAATAACCTCAGATATGCAGATGACACAACCCTTATGGCAGAAAGTGAAGAGGAACTAAAAAAGTGAAAGTGAAAATGGAGAGTGAAAAAGTTGGCTTAAAGCTCAACATTCAGAAAACGAAGATCATGGCATCTGGTCTCATTACTTCATGGGAAATAGATGGGGAAACAGTGGAAACAGTGTCAGACTTTATTTTTCTGGGCTCCAAAATCACTGCAGATGGTGACTTCAGCCATGAAATTAAAAGATGCTTACTCCTTGGAAGGAAAGTTATGACCAACCTAGATAGCATATTCAAAAGCAGAGACATTACTTTGCCAACAAAGGTCTGTCTAGTCAAGGCTGTGGTTTTTCCTGTGGTCATGTATGGATGTGAGAGTTGGACTGTGAAGAAGGCTGAGCGCTGAAGAATGGATGCTTTTGAACTGTGGTGTTGGAGAAGACTCTTGAGAGTCCCTTGGACTGCAAGGAGATCCAACCAGTCCATTCTGAAGGAGATCAGCCCTGGGATTTCTTTGGAAGGAATGATGCTAAAACTGAAACTCCAGTACTTTGGCCACCTCATGTGAAGAGTTGACTCATTGGAAAAGACTCTGATGCTGGGAGGGATTGGGGGCAGGTGGAGAAGGGGACGACAGAGGATGAGATGGCTGGATGGCATCACTGACTCGATAGACGTGAGTCTCAGTGAACTCCGGGAGTTGGTGTTGGACAGGGAGGCTTGGCGTGCTGCGATTCATGGGGTCGCAAAGAGTCGGACACGACTGATCTGATCTGATCTGATCTGATTTAATTAATCTGATTTAATACAGCAAGGTAGATCTGTTATCACCAGTTGACAAATGAGGTCACCATGACTCATGGAGGTTGTGTGCCCACTTAGGTTACACGACTTTCTAAGGAGCAGACCTGGGATTCTAAATCAGGTCATGGAGGAAGATGGAAGTGTGGAATGCGTATGACTGTAAATGCACATTTTCTGTGACACAGGAAGACAGGCAGCCTAAAGCGTTGGTCACCTCTATAAAATAGGATGGCAAATGGTTCATAGCTCAGACTTTGGGGCCACATCATCTCTTGGAAGACCTGGGGAACAGAATTAATTAGATACAAAATGATCTCCTCTACAGTCTGTGATTAAGTAGTTTTAAAAATAACAATAGGTTCTGTGTGTGTGAGTGTCTGAGTGTTTTGTCCTGGATGTTCCTCATAAGAAACTAAATGTTTCCCAGAAAAAAAAAGAATCGAAACAAAAAGGATCTTTTGTCTCCTTCTGCAAGATACATTTGCGTCCCAGTTCTAGAAATCTGCTTATCCTTCGGGTGGCACGTTTATATTTGGCAGCACGTTTCAGAAGTTTGCATGGAGCTTCCTTGGAAAAGTAAAGACGGAACAGCTGTGTGTCCACCCAGCAGAAATGAAAGTGCTGGCCTTCTGGGTTTGCAGCCTTCTGTCGGCGGGGAGAAACCCATTTGAAGATCTACGCTCATCTCTTTGTGGTCGCAAGCTTTCCTTTTTCTTAAATCTCCATGCATGGGTTTCTGATGTCTCCCGTCCAACTTCCCAACAAACCATCAGGAAAAGAATGCCTCATAAGGGTCACAGACAAGCAATAAGCCGGCCCACAGTAGGCGCTTTGTGGAGTCAAAGCTCCGCAGCAGTGAAAGGCACTGGCTGTGAGCCTACAGCCGACATGTGTGGTTTTGAGTCATTAGTCAGCAAAACTTGTCAAGAGCGGCTTCTGTGTATTTGCTGTCTCCACCAGCCCACATCCACATTTCCGTGAATCCTGTCCAGCCGGTGCCCACGACCTACTTACTGAAACTGCTCTAGTCCCGGTTTCAGACAGACCTCCCATCACCAGATTTGGTGGTCCTGTCTCTGTCTACCTGTCTCTCCACCAACCAGGGGCATTTAGGCCAGTGGACCTCCCCTTCCCGTCACCTCCCAGCTCCCACCTGCCTTCCCAGATACTCTGTCTTAATCGCTCCATTGATTTCCCTGCCTCAAGACCTCTGGTCTTGCCCAGCCTAGGGGTCTCTCCTTCCCATCTCCCAGGACATATTCCTCCCCAGCTTCTGGCTTTTAACAGTATCTATTTTCCAGTTATTCTTAAACTTAGACTCCGAGCTGCAGGCTCAAGCGTTTAACTGCTACAAGACTTTGCCTCTTAGATGTATCACAAACATTGCAAACTTAGTATGTGCAAAACAGAACTCTTAACAGCTCTTTTTCATCCAACCTGTTCCTCCTGGGGCCTTTTCTCTTTGTCGTTAATGGGACCACTGGCCCAGCTGTTTAAGCCCAAACTTGGAAGTCGTGTTTGAGTCCTCTTTCCCCTCATCTCTGAAGCCAACGGCTCAGCCAGTCCTGTGGGCCTCCTCTTCCCCGCACTTGTGCCAGATCCACCTCCTCTTGATTTTTCACTCTGTCCTCTCTCGTCTGGATGACCCCATAGCCTGCAACTGGCTCTCCACGTTCACGTGTATCCTCCTGCGATCCATTCCCAGAACAGGCCTTTTAAAAATGGAGGCCAGGTCATCTGAATCGCTGGTTTAAAATCCCCCAGTGGCTTCCCATGACTTAGAAGAAAACCCAAATCTCTCATCATGATGTATAAGGCACCTCCTGACTTACCCAGGGGTCAGTCAGTAAACTTTCCTGTAAAGGGGCAGGGGCGGGTAGTACCTGCCTGGGGCTTTGTGAACCACATGGTCTGTGTTACGGGCTCTCAGCTCTGCTGTTGGACCACGATCGCAGCCGCAGGGATATAAATGTGGCTCGTTCCAAGAAAACCTCATCTACAAAACAGGCTATGGGTTGGATCTGGCTTGTGGGTCACAGTTTGCTGACCCCTGTCTAGCCTCTCTCCGCCTTTCCAACCCCGCCGCACGCTCTGCGCCTCGCTGTGATCAGACAGGCTGGCTGGGGTAGGAAGCCTCCCGAGACGCCTGCCACCAGTTCCTTGGGCTCCTTTGGTCTCTGGACTCCAATGTCACACCCCCTGGATATACTGGCCCCACGATGACTTGGGTCAGTGGAATGTGGTGGGAGGGATGTTCCAGGACTTACTTCTCGAACTGAAGATTTAAGACATTTGGCAACTTCTGCCTCCTCTCTTGGAGTCCAGCCACCAAGCTGTGAAAAAACAAAAGTCACATGGGGAGGCCACGTGCAGGAGAACGTTGCTCTGGGCTGTCATCCCGGGGGGCCCCCAGCTGTGTGAGTGAGCCCCCCAGGAGATCCCAGCCTCCACAGGACTACAGTCAGCTGGGACCACTCGGAGCTGCCTGCTGGGACTGGACATTTCACAGACAGTGAGGAGGAAATGGTTATCCCCTTCAGCCATTAAATTCTGATGCTCTGTCTTAGCCAGAGATCATGGATACACTGGCCTTCTTTCTGTCCTTCACATCCACCGGCTCATCCCTCCAACCAGCTCCAGCTGGTCTCTTTACCCGGAACACACCTCCCCTGGACCTTCATGGGGCTGGTCCTTTCCATCACTCAGCTCGACCTATAGCTCCTCACGCTTTGTCAATGTTTGTCCTGCGAAGCTGCCCTTCCTTGGCTCAGGCTGTGTGGCAAGTCCCACTCTTCTCATCCCACCCTGTCTGGACTCCAGGATCAACTTGCAGTGAAGGCCAGGCCAGCTGCTCATTTCTCTTCCCATCCCCACCCCTCAGCCTCAGTGATGGATTCAGGGATGGCCCAGGTCAGTTCAATGAGAGTCGGTGCAGGAATTGTGGCTGAGAGTCGTCAGGCTGGTTTGGCCCAAGCCTGGAGCTGCTGGGGCCCAGCTGTCCACACCAGGGGCCGGCGTGTTTGGAAACAAGGTCGACAAGGGGCGGGCACAGACAGGAGGTGGACACGGTGAGGGAGACGCCTAGGCTGAGCCGTACTTGATGCTAGAATTTCCTTGGATTTTTTTTTTTATTCTGTTATTTTCTTATAAAGAAAAACTTTTTTTTTCTTTTTCTAGCTTACTTTTCCCCCAAAACTTTTTTTTTTTTTAATTTTTTTAACTGGAGGATAATTGCTTTACAGAGTTTTGTGGCTTTCATCAATAAGCATCAGCCACAGGTACACCCATGTCCCCTCCCTTTTGAGCCTCCCTCCCATCTCCCTCCCACCCCACCTTCTAGATGGTCACAGAGCCCCCGTTTGAGTTCCCTGAGTCATACAGCGAATTCCTGTTGGCTGTCTATTTACATATGGTAACGGAAGCTTCCCTGTTACTCTCTCCAGACATCTCACCCTCTCCTCTCCTCCCGCTGCGTCCATAGGTCTGTTCTCTATGTCTGCTTCTCCACTGCTGCCCAGAAAATAAATCCATCAGTGCCATTTTTCTGGATTCCATATATGTATGCCTCAGTATAGGATATTTATCTTTCTCTTTCTGACTTACTTCATTCTGTATAACAGGCTCTAGGTTCATCCACCTCATTAGAACTGACTCAAAAGCGTTGCTTTCTATGGCTGAGTAATATTCCATCGTATATATGTGCCACAGCTTCTTCAGCCTGTCACCTGTCGACGCACATCGAGGTTGCTTCCGTGTTGTAGCTGTTGTAAACAGTGCTGCAAGGAACACTGGGGCACGTGTGTCTTTTTCACCTTTTCAATTCTGGCTTCCTCAGGGCTTACGCCTAGGAGTAGGATTGCTGGGTTCTTTGGTGGTTTCATCCTCAGCTTTTTGAGGAATCTCCATGCCGTCTCCCACAGCGGGCGAGACCAGTTCACGTTCCCTCCAGCAGTCTTCCCTTTGAAAGGAGCGTCCCCTTTCCTCCACACCCTCTCCAGCGTTTATTGTTTGCAGACTTTTCGATGATGCGCATTCTGACTGGTGTGAGATGGTATCTCCTTGTAGTTTTGATTTGCATTTCTCTAATAATGAGCGATGTGGAGCATCTTCCCACCTGCCTGTTAGCTGCCTGTGTGTCTTTGCAGAAATGTCTCTTCGGGCCCCCTTCCCACTTCTTGATTGGGTTCTTTGCTTTTCTGGTGTTTAGTTGCATGAGCTGCTTGTATATTTTGGAAATTAATTTTTTGTCAATTGCTTCCTTTGTTTTTATTTTCTCCTGTTCTGAGGGTTGTCTTTTCACCTTGTTTGTAGTCTTCTTCGCTGTGTAAAAGCTTTTAAGTTTAACTAGGTCCCACTTGTTTATTTTTGTTTTGATTTGCATTACTCTAGGAGGCAGGTCAGAGAAGATCTTGCTGTGATTTATGTCATAGAGTGCCCTGCCTATGTTTTCCTCTAAGAGTTTTATAGTTTCTGGTCTTACATTTAGGTCTTTAATCCATTCTGAGTTTATCTTTGTGTATGGCATTAGGCAGTGTTCTAATTTCATTCTTTCACACGTAACTGTCCAGTTTCCCAGCACCACTTATTGAAGGGGCTGTCTTTGCCTCATTGTATATTCTTGCCTCCTTTGTCAAAACTAAGGTACCCATAGGTGCACGGGTTTATCTCTGGGTTTTCTATCTTGTTCCATTGGTCTATATTTCTGTTTTTGTGCCAGTTCCATACTGTCTTGATGACTGTAGTTTTGTAGGATAGTCTGAAGTCAGGAACGTTGATTCCTCAAGCTCCATTCTTCTTTCTCAAGACTGCTTTGGCTATTCGGGGTCTTTTGTGTTTCCACATGAATTGTGAAATTTTTTGTTCTAGTTCTGTGAAAAATGCCATTGGTAATTTGATAGGGATTGCATTGAATCTGTAGATTGTATTTGGTAGTATAGGCATTTTCACAATATTGATTCTTCCTATCCAGGAACACGGAATGTCTCTCCATCTGTTTATGTCATCTTTGATTTCTTTCATCAGTGTCATAATTTTCTGTTTCTTTTGTCTCCTTAGGTACCTTGGATTTTTCAGTTACGTGAACCCTGCTATTCCATGGTCACCCCTCTCCTCCTTTCTTAAGCCAATCTGAGTAGCATTTCTGTCACTTGTTCAGTTGTTTGACTCACCCTCCACCATCTCCGCCAAGGGTTAGGTTAAGCCACATGAATTTGCTGTCTTTATAGGTAAAAAATGACTGAACATCAATAATTTCATCTGGCTAAGTTATTTAAACATTCCAAAGACAGGGAGCTCACTTCCTATTATGACAGCTCAACTGACAATTAGATTAAACTTACCCAGCAGGAACTTCCCTGGTCCATGGTTAAGTGTGAGCTCAGTCAAGTCCGATTCTCTGCCACCCTATGGACTGTAGCCCACCAGGCCCCTCTGTCCATGGGATTCTCCAGGCAAGAACACTGGAGTTGGTCGCCATGCCCTCCTCCAGGGGATGTTTCCGACTCAGGAATCACACCCATGTCTCCTGTGGCTTCTACACTGCAGGCAGATTCTTTACCACCGAGCCACCTGGGAAGCCTCGTGGTTAAGACACCTTGCTTCTAATGCAGGGGGTGTGGGTTCAAGCCCTGGTTAGGGAACTAAGATACCACATGTCACACGGCCAAAAAAAGAAAAAACAAGCTAACCAACAGAAAATTGTTTTTCTAAAACAAAAATCTATACCCTGGTCATTTCACCCTGAACAAACGTCATGTCCAGGCTGGCCCTTGACTGCAAACTCCAGGAAGGAGACTCCCTCTGGGGTCTTCATTCTAGACATAATATCTTCTGTAATGCAGCCTAAACATCCAAATTATTTTTTGAATGTTCTATCTTAAGCCGTGTTTCTCCATCTTGTTCTCGAGTATGTTAGACTAAGTTCAGGACCTGTATTTAGCCCCAGCTGTTCTCTATAGCCCACTTTCCCTGAAGGCTGTAGCGAATGCCCACCATTGCCCATTCGGTCAGAGTCTTTGTCAAACTTTCTCTATAGCACGCCAGTACGATGGAAATCCAATTCCAGGATCTGCATGAAGCTCCTCTGGCATTGTGGACCCTGCGTGTTTGAGAAGCACGTCTTCTCTATACTCAGCTGAGTCACTGCAAACGTTGGAAGGGGCAGAGTGGAGAGTCCAGCCCAAAACAGCGTGTGTGGCTGGACAGTGATTCATTAGCTGTTGGGCTTGGTTAAGTCAGTCACGACTTCTGTGTCCTGGGCTAGCAAATGCCCTTCTCAGCAGATGTGTAGGAAGTCATATGACACCTCGTAAGTGTCTCACTGAAACCTGTAAAGGGCTCCTCATTACTGGGTATGTTGTATCCCATCCCGAAGGGAAGTGGAGCAGTGTGTTATCTGGGATAAATGAAGTCACGGTAATAAACAGACCCAAACATTCAATAGCTGAAGGCAATGGAATTCCATCTGTAGCTTAGGAAGTCACGCAGGGCACTCAGGCTGGGACTCTCATCTGGGCAGCCCTTGGGACCCGGGTACCGTTCTCCAGGGCTTCGCTGTCATAGGCATTCAGCCCAGAGGAGCACAGCACATAGACAAGCACACGCGGGAAGTTCGTGTGGGTCAGGCCTGAAAACGGCTATCACTGCCGCTCACTTGGCAACGCCAGGTCCAGCCAAGCAGGCAGCAGGAAGATGCTGTTCAAGTAAGAGCTTAAAGACAGGGAGAATGGATTTGGTGAAGAGCTGGTAGAGTGTGCTATAGACAATGGCATCATGCCACAGGATTAATCACTGGAAACTGACCTCACCCACGCACATCCCTTCCTGAAAAACCAAGCTCCTGTGCCCGTCTGCTGGGTTGCAATCTTTGTCCAGTACCCTCTCTAGAGTAGTCAGGCTACAAGAACACAGTGCACATACAAGGGAAATAACATCAGCCTGGACGGCAATGCAGAACGTCTGTCTTGCAAAAGAAACAAGATTTCAAGATCAGGAAAGCCATTTTGGTAAACTGCCCTCATCATTGGCAAAGTCATTGACAAATGAGGAAATGGCAGTGTTAGATCAGGAGGATGGGGCCCATAAAGACGCTTTGAGTGAGAAGATACTACTGTCAAAAGGGTAAGAGGCACCCAGGGAAAAATCAACAAACTCCTCAAATACTTTTGCTGATGTTATACTGTTTATTTTTTGAAGTTTATTTATTTTTGGCTGCACTGTGCCTTCGTGGCTGTGTGTTGCGGCAAGAAGGGGCTTCTCTTCGCTGTGGAGAATGGGCTCCGGGTGCCCGGCTTCAGCCGTTGCAGCTCGCAGGCTCCAGAGTTCAGGCTCAGTAGTTGAGGCGCACTGACGTGGTTGCCCACACCTAGAGGCTGAGATCTTCCCGGCCCAGGGGTTGAAACTGTGTCCTCTCCATCGGCAGGCAGATTCTTAATCACTGGACCACCAGGGAAGTCCAAAGTGATACAGATTATGACTGTGCTATAAATGTCAAATCTTATTTGAAGAATTTCATATTGTATGATATTAAAGGTTTATCAGAAAAAATACATCAGAAGAAAATTCTTCAATAGTTGATCATTTTCGTGGTGGTGGGTGTTGCTATTCTAATGCTGCTGCTGCTAAGTCGCTTCAGTCGTGTCCGACTCTGTGCGACCCCATAGACGGCAGCCCACCGGGCTCCCCGGTCCCTGGGATTCTCCAGGCAAGAACACTGGAGCGGGTTGCCATTTCCTTTTCCAATGTGTGAAAGTGAAACGTGAAAGTGAAGTCGATCAGTCATGTCTGACTCTTCACGACCCCATGGACTGCAGCCCACCAGGCTCCCCCATCCCTGGGAGTCTCCAGGGAAGAACACTGGAGTGGGTTGCCATTTCCTTCTCCAGTGCATGAAAGTGAAAAGTGAAAGTGAAGGCGCTCAGTCGTGTCCAACTCTTTGAGACCCCATGGAATGCAGCCCCCCAGGCTATTCTAATGAGCCGGTGGCAAAACTCTTCTCCAAGGCCCTGCCTCCAAGCGTTGGGGAGCCCCCAGCTTTGTCCTGGCCCTCTCCCCGTCCATGTTTTCCACGTCCTAAGTGATCCCACCCAGTCCCCTGGCTTTAAATATTACCCAGATGCTGTTGACTCTCGAACTCATAAATGTGGACTTGGCCTTCAGATGCGTATCCTCCTGTCTACTTGACACCTCCACTTGTGTATTCAATAGCCTCCCGAACTTAGATGTCCACAAGCACGCTTCATTTAAAAAATGTACTCTGTTGAAGTATGGTTACAACGTAGTGTCCGTTTCTAAAGTACAGCAAAGGGATTCAGTTATACACGCGTACATTCTTTTCCGTATCCTTTTCCTTTATGGGAACTGAATTTTGCTTGATGTGCTGCACAGGAGGGCCTTGCTTATTCACTCTACATGTAACAGTCTGCATCTGCTAATCCCAAACTCCCGCTCCATCCGTCCCTCCCCATCCTTGGGAAACACAGGTCTGTTCCCTGTGTCTGTGAGCCTATTTCTGTTTTGTAGATGAGTTCGTTTGTGTCGTAGTTTAGATTCCACATATACGTGGTATCATATTACCGTTCTCTGTCTGACTTCACTATGGATGCTAATCTCTAGGTCCATCCACGTTGCTGTGAATAGCATTATTTCATCTTTTTTGAGACCGAGTAATATTCCACTGTATAAATGTACCACCTCTTCTTTATCCATTCATCTGTTTATGGACATTTAGGCTACAAAAACACACCTCTGAATTGCAAATCTTTTCCTCAAGTCTTCCCTGCCCCACTCAGCAAATGACACCACCTTCAGCCACTTTTCAAGTCAAAATCTCGACAGTCTTTCTTAGCGTCTCTGCCCCTCTGCCCATTCCCACATCTAACGAAAGAGTAAGTGTTGTTGGATTTGTCTTCAAAATACGCTCAGTCAACTCACTCCATCTCCCCGCTGCCACTGAGCCTAGGGGCCACATCCCTTGCCTGAGCCCTTGTGACAGCTTCCTAATTCATGTTCCTGCCCCCACTATTGCCTTCATGGCCAGCCCATTTCCACAGAGCAGCCACGGTCATCTTTTGAACATATAATGGATCTTGCTCTTCCTCAGCTTCAGTCCATCCAATGGCTTCTCATATCACATGGATAATAAAATCCACGCTCTTGCCCATGGCTCTCCAAGCCTCACGTCATCTGATGTGTCACCGTGTTCATTTCGACACCGCATCCTCCCTGTTCACTCCCTGGCCACACTGAGGGTGGTCCCAGCCCTTCTGAGGGTCTGTGCCGTCTTGACCACTCTTTCCTGAGGATCCGTCTTGACCACTCTTTCCTGCAGAGTGTGACTGCCTCACTTCTCTTCCTCACATTTCAGCTCACACACCACATTCACAGAGAGCCTTCTCCAGTTCCTGCCTGAGGCTGCCCCCACCGTCACGCCTCTTGATTATCCCATTTTTGTTGTTGTTGTTTATCATAACAGCTCATCATTATCACTTACTGGAAGTATTTTGTTTACTTTTGTATTTAATTCTTTCCCCCCTGTCTTCCCTTAGACTCTCAGCCACAGTGAAGGCAGGGATTTTTGTCTAATTTGTTCACCGATGTGTCTTCATTGCCGGAGGCCGTCGCATAACCGATGCTCAGTAATAATTGTCAACAATGTTTCAAAGAGAAGAAAAAAAAACTTATTTTCATAATTTTAAGCTTATTTTGCCGAGTAAAGCCCCAATAAAACCCCCCTTTTCATTATTTAATATAGAATTTTGCTTTCCTTTGTAAGTGGGTTAATTTAAGTGGCCCTTTCCTATACCAATTGTCTTGGAACAATGAAGCTCTCCTGTCTTGCGTGTTTCCTTCCTTGGCTGACCTAATAAACCAGTGGAATAAGGAAGGGAGGGCAAGGCTGACGTGATTTGTTCTTGGCTAACTCAAGCCAGGCCACGGTGATCAATCATTTTTCTTCTGTGGCACAGAAACGCCCTTTCCCCTTAAAATCCACCCTAGAAGTGTGTCTGCAGTCTGTTATGCTCACTGATTTGCAGTGTATGGAACCACTTTCTTTCTTTTTTCTTTTTTGATTTATTTATTTTTAATTGAAGGACAATTACTTTACAATATTGGTTTGATTTCTGCCATACGCCAACACGAATTAGCCATAGGGGTACATATGTCCCCTCCCTCTTGAACCTCTCTCCTGCCTCCCACCCTTTCCTACCCCTCTAGGTTCTTACAGAGCCCCAGGTTGAGTCCCTTGAGTCATACAGCCAATTTCTGTCGTCTGTGCGTCTCATATACGATAGTGTGTATGCTTCCATGCTGCTCTGTCCATTCATCTCGCCCTCTCCTTCCTCTCCCCAACCCTGTCCATAAGTCTGTTCTCTGTCTGCATCTCCAGTGCACATAGGGGAACCTTTGTCTTTTGAATGGAACACTTTTTTCCTGTCTCCATGATTCTAGCACCATTTAAAATATCTGCAGACCCTTTACTACCAGAGATAAACAATGGAAATTTCTTTCCTGGGTCCTCTAAGTACTCTAGCCTTCAGTTTATCTGGGTCAAGAGACTTGAGCTTAATTCCATTTAGGACACAAATAAAGGTTCTCATTGGAGGGGAGCAGCCACAGTGCAAGACAGTTTGGCAAAATACTGATGTCACTGAGTCACAGAGTTAAACAGATGCTTTGTGATCTGGAGGCCCTGATCCTTTTCAAAGAACAGGTTTCTGCGGCTCCTTGAGTTCTAAGAACCAGTCATCTAGGGGGTGGAAAGCATTGCTGAAGGATTTGAGGTCTGCTTTGAAGCTCTCTTCCCTCTTGCCCTGTGCCACGGTCCTTTGAAGTTGGTAGGAAGAGAAGGGAGGGTGGGGGGAAGGCAGAGGGCACCTGCGTCTCTTCCTCACCTTTCAGCACCACCTTAGGCTGGGGTGTGGCCTGTGAGAATGAGGGGGCTGGCCTGCCGGGCTCTGAAGCTAACATATACTTTCCAAGCAGCCAGCCACTCCTCACATCTCTAGACTCTTGCGAAACAGAGAATGCAAATTTCCTTGTTGTATTGCCTGCTTTAAATTGCTGGATTTAAACTCCAATCTATAGAGCTCTGTGCCAGTTGACCACACGTGCTGGTGGTCTGATCCAGCCTGGAGCTCCCAGCTTGCCACCTCTGACAGGTAAGGATGCAGGATGGCACGTGCACCAGGAGAAGATGCTGATGTCAGCTTCTCCTGCCGCTGCCACCAGGATGAGTGCGGATACAACCTGTTGTTTAGTCTGGAAGAGCACGTTCCATTTTAAAGGGGCTAACAAGCAGACACATATAATTTTTAAAAAGATCTGTGTTGCAGGGAATCTTCATTTAAATGACGTAACATTTGGCAGAAAGAGCCTTAATTTCACAGTAAGGAAGTCTGCGGCTGCTTCCTTGGGACCCAAGTCTAGTGGTGGGTGTCTTGCCAAGTAGAAAGACCCTATGACTTTATCATTTGCATGTTTGGGGTGCTCACACGGGGACCTGGAATTGTGCATACATGTCAGTTCAGTCATTCAGTCATGTCTGACTCTTTGTGACCCCATGGACTGCAGCATGCCAAGCCTCCCTATCCATTGACAACCACTGGAGTTTACCCAAACTCATGTCCATCGAGGTGGTGATGCCATTCAGCCACCTCATCCTCTGTCGTCCCCTTCTCCTCCCGCCTTCAATCTTTCCCAGCATCAGGGTCTTTTCCAATGAGTCAGCTTTTCGCATCAGGTGGCCAAAGTACTGGAGTTTCAGCTGCAACATCAGTCCTTCCAATGAACACTCAGGACTGATTTCCTTTAGGATGGACTGGTTGGATCTCCTTAAGTCCAAGGGACTCTCAAGAGTCTTCTCCAACACCACAGTTCAAAAGCATCAACTCTTCCGCATACACGTCAGAGGTGCTCAAAAATGTATTGAATTCGTATTGCTGACCGCTTTCAGCAAATTTCCCTTTTAAACACTTTTAAAAGATCCCTTCCATAACATACCTGGTTCCCTCAGGTTTAAGCCATGGGGTAGAGGAAGAGAAAACACAGAACGCACCATGAAGTGAAGCTTTGTCGTGTGCCAGTAATTCTGTAAATGTTTTATTTAACGTCCACGTCTCTGAGCTGTGCCGTTAGCACACAGGCGAGGACACTCAGATTCAGAGAGAACAGACAGCTTGTCCAAAGTCAGCTCACAAAGGGTCCAGCTGGGATCTGAACCCCGTTTGGATATGATTCTTGTTACTGTAACTCTCCAAGAGCCCCACCAAAACCAACGTCACTGCACCTCTGTTTCCCGGAGGCCCCCAGGTCAGGGGTCAGACCAGCGTGCTCCTCGAGGACCAGGTGAGCTATGCCCACCTGCTGCGGCAGGGAAGGGTATCGAAGCCTTCCGGAGAGTTTGGTTCAACGCTTGGGTAACTCGGATCCCTATTTCCAAATACAACAGATAGTCAAACTGCCCGGGTCTTCCCTTTAAAAATCAGTATGTTCTAATAAAAAAACCATAATTTCTTACCTTCTCAGCCCAAAATCCCATAGAACAGGTCCTAATTAATGGTGTCATCCAGTCACTCAAACTAGAAATCACCTTTTTTTCCCCTTTTGGCCACACTGCGAGATGTGCAAGATCTTAGTTCTCTGGCCAGGGATGGCACCTGCGCCCCCGGCAGAGGAAGCACAGAGTCTTAACCTCTGGATCTCCAGGGAGGTCCCTGGAACCACATTTGACTCCTCCCCTGCCCACCCGCCTCCCTCCTCTAGCTCTTATAAGTCACCGGATTCTGCACAGTCTCGAATCCGTTTCCATGCTCCCTTGAACTATTTCAGCAGCCGCTCCTTCACCCCACCTTAATGCAAGCCCTTCCCATTTGATCCAGCTTAGATCCCATGCCTGACTCTTTGCGACCCTACAGACTGTAGCCCGCCGGGCTCCTCTGTGCATGGAATTCTCCAGGCAAGATTACTGGAGTGGGTTGCCATTCCCTTCTCCATAGATCCCACGAGCCACGATCAAATCCTTACACCTGCCATTGCCTGCAACCCCTCACCCCTCCCCTCCACCCCTGTGGGAACCCAGCGTGATCCTAACCCTGCTGAAATCCCTCGTTCTTACAAACTTCCTCCTGCACCCAGAGGCTGAAGCTGGCTGGGCAAAACCACTCATCCTTGCTGACTGGTCTCCAGAGTCTCCAGCCACAGGAGGGGCCTGTGCAGCCTGGCTTCTAGAACACACTCCCCCTGCACCCACCTCCCTGCTCCACCGACAGCCACTCCCGCATCTCTCCCCCGCCTCCAGGGCTGGGCCTGCGCCTCCCACGGCCTCCTTATTCACAGCTGATGACCTTGCTCACCGTTTCACTGAGAAAAGGGCGGCATTCTCATCCCACGCCAAACTATCTTGCTTTCTCTCCTCAAGTTCCTGGGACCCTTGCACATCCTTAGGTGCTGGAGTGCTTTCTCCAAGGGGATGCAGGATTTGTACTCTCACTTCTTTGGAGTCTGGGCTTCAGATGCCCTCCTGAGAGAGCCTTAGAGCCACAATGGCACCCCCATTTCTCTTCCCCCATCCATCCTCTGCTTGGACCCTTGGTCCTGGTCACCCTGACCTACCTATTGTATCCTTGTCTGTTATATCCTCATGACAGCGGGGAGGTTGCATCTTTTGTTCATAGTGGTACCCTGACCTCTGGCCTATTAATTTCTCAGTAAATATTTGTTGGATGAATAAATCCACAGATGAACGAACGGCCTCTCGTTGTCCACGGTCTAGAGTCCAGAGGTTGAGCCTGGCGCCCACGGCTTTTGATGACCTGCCCCAGACTCTGCTTTAGGCTTATTTCTTGCTCCAGCCACCCCTACGTCTCCCCTGGGTCCCAGGTCTACACGGTCTCTCTCTGCCTGCTGTTCCTGACTGGTCCAGCCCCTCCATAATTTCCCCACGTTATTCCCTCTCTGGAAAGCCCTTTCTTTGACAAATCCTCCTCTCTTGTTGGGCTTCCCTGGTGGCTCAGCTGGTAAAGAATCCGCCCGCAATGCGGGAGACCTGGGTTCAATCCCTGGGTTGGGAAGATGCCCTGGAGGAGGGAAAGGCTACCCACTCCAGTGTTCTGGTCTGGAGAACCCCATGGACTATACAGAGTCCACGGGGTCGCACAGAGTTGGACACAACTGAGCGACTTTCACTTCACTTCCTCTCTTGTTTGTGAAAATTCTTTTTGTCATTCAAGGCCAAGCGTCGTCGTCTCCATAAAACCACCCTGGCCTTTGCAGGCAGGAGATGGGTGACCTCTGTGTTCCCAGAGTGGGACATGCAGCAGGCAGGAGGGGAAGGCTGCTCCTTCAGTGGCATGGACAGCCAGCACCATCGCTCTTTCTGCCCTGAAGTCCACCCAAGCTCCCTGAGGGCAGCAGACCACATTGCTTCCTCTCAGGCCTCCGCTCCCAGATTGTTCAAGAGTTTTGGGGAAAAGGTCACTTTCTCTTTTCCCAAAACAGGCTGACAACACTTAAACACAGTTGGAGATCCTCCCTTCCCCCGAAGACAGGAGAGTGAGGCCCCTTGAACACGGCAAGATTTTCCTTGAGTGTTTATTACATAAGCTGGAGTTCCTCTCCACACCTACAGAAATAGAAACATCCCCACGCACTCACTCCAGTGGGAGATGAGATGGGGAGACAGTCTCTTTCTGCTGGACACCTGCTTCCTTTATCATTCAGGGAGGAAGAGGCTGGGAGGGTAAACATGCGACCCCAGTGAGGAGGTGGGGTTATATAAAAGGAGAGGTTGATATTAATGCCATGAAAAAAATCAGATTCTGACAAGTAAGGACCCGTCTGGAGGAATCTGTAAACCCAGGCTCATCCAGCCAGCTACCCTTTCCCCCCTTCTTTCTAAAGGTCAGCCCACTGTCCTTGGGGCAAATGGGACGACCTGGGGGCTGCGATCGTCACCCAGAATGGCTTTCAGCTTGAGGAAGTGGAGGACAGGGAACAAACACACAGCCTACTTCCCCCCAGTTTAACCAAACTGCAAGGAGATAGTGAAAGTAAACTGAACTCAGGCCGAAGAATGTGGCCTGCTGTTCCAGTGGACAAAGAATGTTGCAGCCATCAGCCATGCAGCCGCCCCCCAGGCAGCCCCGAGGGGATTCAGGTGGAAAAACCTGGGCTGCTGGCCCCAGGTAGTGAAGACGCTTATCTAAGGAATAATTTCAATGAACCCAGACTCTCGCATCTAATCACTAAAGTCTTACCTTGAGAGCTCCCCTTTTGCGCTTAGCAGTCATCTTTTGATGTTTGACCACATCGGCCACCCCACCCCTACCCCCAGCACAAACTTTTTAATGTCCTGGCTGCATCCTTACCGCTTTGCAGCAGTTTCTTCAGAGCTATCCGAGAGGCTGCCTCTCCGCCCACAGTCCTCAGTGAGCTCCCTGAAGAAAACGTGACCTGCGACTTTTAGGTTGTGCAGTTTTCTTCAGAGGACAGCAGGCAGTACGTCTCCAAGGGAAGGAGTCCCTGGGGTTCTGTTCCGTTGTCAGCCATCCACACATTTGCCCATACCATGCGTGATATGATCGAGCTGCCCCAAATCACAGCTCTGGTACTGTTAGGGGAACCACTGACTGAAACCACTCACCCCGGCAGGCCTGGTAGCAGCCACGTGCCTGAGTCAGCTTAAACAGGAGATCCCGGTAAGGAACACGCAACTAACAAGCAATCACCAACGAAAGAATTTAAAGAAAGAAAAGAAAGTGAAGTTGCTCAGTTGTGTCTGACTCTTAGCGACCCTGTGGACTGTAGCCTATGAGGCTCCTCCATCCACGGAATTTTCCAGGCAAGAGCACTGGAGTGGGCTGCCATTTCTTGGGAAAGGTCAAAAAGAGAGAGGCGATGGCAGTGCATATGTCCTGCCAGCCTCCCAGGATCCTGGAGTCCCTCTGGGCTGAACTCCAGCTTCACTCCATCCGTCTTGCCTCAGGAAGGACCCTGAGTCAGGGCTGGCCAGAGACAGCCTGGACACTAAGCACATCGCCGTGAGACCCCAGACTGTGAGCCGCGAGGCAGGGCAGCCCCCTGGGGCCCTTCTCCGCCTGCTCTCCACCCAGGTGCCCCTTCCCAACAGAGTCTCCTGCTTTGTCAGAACACGTGTCTCCTCGGACAATTCATGTCCCAGTGTCAGACCATAGCCCACTCTGGGGTCTTCCTTCCTGCAACAGTGCGGTGCAGGCGTCCTCCCCACCACTCCGACCCCTCCAAGTCCGGCAAGGCACAGCTGTGTCCTTGGAAACCAACGTCACACACGCAGCACTAAAAATCTGTTTTCTCCAAAGGGGGCGATACTATAATTGGGCAATGGATTCTTCAGAGGAACTGAAAAAATGTAGATTCCAGGAGCTAATCCCTTATGAGCAGCACCTTATCTACTGATTACAATCATTTCAATTGTTAAATTGTATTTAAAGGCTCTTGAAATGGGCAGAAATGTACTGTGCCCCAAATACTCCACCAATGGCCAAATTCTAGGTCTTGGGGGTGGTGACAAGTCTTTTGAGTGAAGGAGGCAGTGGGACACTTAAATAGAAATAAAAAAGCATAGCTCCAACCAGAAGGTACGTTTCCTCTCACACAATGTTTCTCAAATTTTTATTGCCAGTACTTCCTTATATTTTTTTAAAGTGATTGAAGACCTCAAAGAGCTGTTGTTCATGTGGTTACGTCTACAGGTGGTTGCTGCTGTGTCGAAATGAAAAGCACTTAAAAAACTTTCATGCATTCATCTAAAAATAACAACACACTTATTACATGTTAATGCAAATATAATAATTTTACGAAAGATAACTCTAGCTTTCAAAATGACAAATAAAAGTTTGCAAAGGAAAATAAAATAGTGACAAGGGCATTGTTTTCCATTTTTGCACATCTCTTTAATGTGTGGCTTAATAGACGATAGCTGGATTCTCACATCTTCTGGATTCAATCTATTGCGACACCATGTGTCATGTAACTTTTAGGAAACCCCAGTGAATACTCAGAATGAGAGTGAGGAAGGCAAATCTTGTCTTTGTATTTCTCTGCAAGTTTTGATCGCATGTGTATCCTGAAATTTCTCAGAGACGTCCAGGGACCTCCAGCCCATCCTTTAGAGTCATTCACCCAGATCAAATATGGCAGCCTAAATGAACATTAAGCATTTATTTGGGTTCCAAGCCCCTTATAAGGCTTGCCTCCTTAATACGTGAGGTCGGCAGCAATGTATCTTTGCTCCATTCTTGTACATATTCCTGTAAAACGCTGAGAGTTTGTGACTATGATGGGACAGCCACCTCCATGATTATGCTGTGAGGATGGCACAGCTGACTTTATCCTGTGTGGACCTGACCTACCCACACGAATCCTTAGAAGGGACTGGGCTCTCCCGGAAAGGGAGACTGAAGTGGGAGATGGCCTGAGCACTCGGGAGGTCCTCTGCTGCTGGCTTTGAAGATGCTGGGGTCACATCGCAAGGACCGTGGGCGGCCTCCAGCAGCCGGGGATGGCCCTTGGCTGACAATAAGGAAATGGGCGTCTCAGTCCTACAACCGCAGGGAGCCGAATCCAGCCAGCAGCCTGAATGAGCTTGGAGGGACTTTTTCCTTAGAGCGTCAGAATGGTCTGGAGCCTGGCTGACACCCTGGTTCGGTCTGGGAGACCCTGAGCAGAGAAGCTAGTCACGCTGTGCCTGAATGTCGGGCCTACAGTTGTTGTCCGGTCGCTAAGTCGTGTCCAACTTTTTGTGACTCCATGGACCGTAAGCCACTAGGCAACGCTGTCCACGGGGTTCTCCAGGCAAGAATACTGGAGTCAGGTTGCCATTTCCTCCTCTAGGGGATCTTCCTGACCCAGGGATCGAACCTGTGTCTCCTGCTTTGTCAGGTGGATTCTTTCCCACTGAACCTGCAAGGGATGCCCCGCTTCCCGGTTATAAAACTGTGAGTTAACAAACAAGCCCTGTTTTAAGCCACTAATTTGTGGTACTTGGTTACACAGCAACAGAAAACGAATACAATACGCGTTATCTTAAATTTATCTTAGAATCACACAGATAATCATGAATATATCCTCATGATCAAAATGAAAGTATTATGGAGAAATGGAGAGTTCCCTCTGACGTCTCCAACCCCCGACCCTAGCCAGTCTTGGGCCCTTTCCTACCCTCCTTCCCAGGGCTAGCCACTCTTGGCTGGGTACAGAGTCTGCCTTGCAGCTCTCTTTCTATGCATGGATTTGCATATGTATGTGTCCATAGACATACGTAATAGTGCTGTGCTTTATTTTCCTTTTTTTAAACTTCAGAACACTTATTGGGATCCTTGCTATAGCTGGCCCAGGTCTTCTAAAAATAAAGCAACAAAAGTCTACACTGATGTTCAGAAGCCGTTTCCCTGTGTCCCATAGAGGCATTGAACCACCTATTGCTCTTAAATCTAAACTCAAACAGAAGTGTATTCTGGAGGCTGCTGTTCCAATGGTGATGATGAGGTTTCACCCCTAGGAAGCGTTCAGAATCAGGGCTGACCTCACTTTTCTTGTTTTTAACCTCCGTCTCAGTTTGTTCACAGCTGGGGTCAGTCTGTTCAGGTACAGGCTCAGTTCCAAGCCAACGAGGAGACACTGGTGGCTCTTGTGTCCCACAGTGACTCTTAATGGCCATCTTGACCCTGCCTTCATCCATCACTGGGAAATGAAAAGCAACTATGTCGTTAGCAAGGCATTTGAGAACATCTCACGAAGAATTGCTGACTCTCTCTTGATTTAAAGAACAATGAACAGGTGTGGCCTGTCCAGAAACAAACCCACGACACACACCTGTGTTACCTCCAGGAGACAGCGAGACTCCTTTGATGCGGAGGACCACGGTGCCAGAGTGTGTAGGGCGGAACCTTGCCCAAGGGGTAACCCCCCAACTTAGCTTCTGATAATACCAACCCTAAACAGGTTTCCCAAGGCTGGCTTTAATGACAAGCTCTCAGAAAGAAGCTCCTTTCTCGAGTAAGTCTGCCCTCCAAACTCAACAGAGCCCATGGGCCACAAGCCTTTGCGTAGAAAGAGCGTACACTCTCCGTTTTTGTAGTGAAAGAGACATTAGCAATGGCCAGTGGCAATGTCCTTGCCTGCTTTGCTAAGGTCATCTGACCTTCTGCTCCCCTGACATCACAGTGGCCCTGACATTTCATAAAGGCACAGACATGACCTTTATTCTTTGGCTTGTTTTGAGTTTGCTGGGCAAGTTCTGGCGCCCACAGGAAACCTCCTGTCAGTGACCCCTTGGATGCAGTGTGTCCATTAACAGAGGTTAACACTCACACCTCCTGGAGAAGGCTGCATGCACGTGTGCAACCGCCCACAACCCTGATCAGTGGATTTTCCATGCTTCCCAGCTGTTCAGGTGGGGCCATCCCATAACTCTGAAAGCAGAGCTTCTTGGGTGTGGAGCTCTGCTCAGTCGGGGCACAGCCTTTGGACAAGGGATCCACCCATGGAGCTGGAGCCGGCTCCCCTCTGGGTCGTTTTGTGTCTATGTGAGCGCACGTTTCCCTTCCCTTTTCTGGGGAAACCTTCAGGAGGATACACTTCCTCAGCTTCACCCAAGGGAACAGAAGTGCTTGGCATGTACACAGGGGTTTGAGTCTTGCAACTGGTCCAAGGTCACGGAGGACAAGCTTCTAAAGGGGACTTCAGATGGTGGAAACACCCCAAACTTTCCTTCTACCGTGCTTCCCTGGTGGCTCAGACCCTAAAGAATCAGCCTGCAATGCAGGAGACCCGGGTTCCATCACTGGGTCAGGAAGATCCCCTGGAGGAGGGCAAGGCAACCCACTCCAGTGTTCTTGCCTGGAGAATCTCCATGGACAGAGGGGCCTGGGGGCTAAACCCATGGGGTCGAAAAGAGTCGGACACCACTGAGCGATTAACAATTTCCCTCCATGGAGTCACTTCGCCTTGGCAGAGGCGGGAGGCGGAAAAGCACCCGGACACCCGGCGGCCGACCTTGGGGAGCTGGCGATCTCTTCCGGCTGCTAAGTTAAAACTGGGGTGAGGGCTCCCCCATTTCACCACCTACGGGCTTGCTGGTGGGGAGGTTTTGTGACGGAGCGCGGTTCCCCGGGCTGCCGGGCCGAGCCGGGGCTGCGCGGGGCGGGCCGGGGGCGGAGCGGGCGGCGCTGACGGCCGCGGCGGAGAGGGGGCGACCGCGCCCACTTCCTCCGGAGCCCGGGGACCCGCGGCCGCGAGCGGCGCCCAGCTCCCCCGCCCGGCCGTGACCAGGAGGCTCCGGCGCGACCTGCGGCCGCCAGCCCCGCGCGTCCCTCGCCGCCCCCGGCATGGACGCGGCGCCGAGGCGGAACCGCCCGGAGGGGCCGGCGGAGCGCCCGCCGCCCGCCCGGGACTCGGAGGAGGAGGAGGAGGAGGAAGCCGGGATGGAGCCCGGGCTGGCGGACGAGGAGGAGGTGGACCCCCGGATCCAGGTAGGAGGCGCGGGGGGCGCGCGGGGGCCCCGGCCTCCGCGCTCAGCCCGCCTCGGAGCTCCGGGTGCCTGCGCGCAGTGGGGCGGCCCGGGGAGGCCCGGGGAGGCCCGGGGCTGCGGGGGAGAGAAGCTCCGAGCGCCGGGTTTCGCCCGGTTCCTGGGGAGGCTGCGGTGCCCGCGCGGACGCGGCCCGACTCCATCGCCGGGACTCCCGGTGCGACGCGGGGGGTCGCCCGCAGCGTGCCCTGCGCTTGGGGCGGACGTGCAACAAAGAGGAAAGGGGGCGGGGGCGCCTGGCAGGGTTCGGGGTACCCGATCCGGCTCGGCGCGCCGCGGGCTCTGCGCAACCTCCGGACTCCGGGAGCCCGGCCGGCGGCGTAGCGCGCGCCCCCGGGGCGCTGGGCGCCGGCCACCCCCCTACACCTGGGGCGGCCGCCGTGCCCGGGGGTCGGAGCCCTCACCTGGCAGAGGGGACCGTGCGGAGCCATCCCCCCCCCCCACACCCCCGATTCATTGTTAGCAAACCGAAGGGTTTATTGTCACCCCGGCGCAGCCCTCCGGCTGGCCTCAAATGGTTTAAAACCCAGCTTTTCCTCCTTGTGAGGTCGAGTGTGAACAGAAATCAGGGCCAACTGGTGCGCAAAGCTGACGCGCGAGAAGGCGAGAGGGTTGGCCTGCTTCCTGCGCCTCCATTTCTCCGGGAGATGATTAAAAAGCGGTTTCCTAGCCGAGATCTCAAAGTGACAGCTTAACCTCTTCACCCTCTAAGCAAAAAATCACAGCACACCCCTTTGCCAAGACCCATTTTTCTGCTCTTCCATAAGTCACTTGTAACAAAACCCTGCTTTTCAGCACGAACTGCGATTTCTGGAGACCTAATTGGTTTTTCAGTGTGCAGATCTGTTAAAAAGCTCATTTAACTCAGCTGTTGTGTTTAACTGAATTGTCATGGCAGGTGAGCAAGATAAAAATCAGGTGGAAAAAGCTCCGTATTAGGAATTCTATTAAAATCAGTTTGGGCTACTAAATTTTGTTTTCTTGGGGAATTCTGTTAACAGGATCCTTTGTTTGCAGAGTAAAATGAGTTAACTTCATGCTGGGCGCTTTTTACAAAATGTTAGCTTGTAAATATTTAAAGGATCAGGATTAAAGCTAGTTTTAGTTGTTTTGTAAACAGCTAGGTAGTTTGAATAATTGGCGGTTTGAAAAGAAAATGCTCTCTACAGAAAAATGCTCAACTTTGGGTTGAGTTAATGCCAGAATTCCACCCTTGGTTCGCATCATTTCATTGAGTTTATACTTTAGGCTTGGCTTTGTTTTCTTTTATTATCTTTTCTGCAGAATTCCTGCTCTAAAGCAGAAAGCATTATTTTGATTTAGCCTCTAAACCATTTGTAACAGGTGGGTTTACCTGAAGGCACAAACCTGCAATAAATAATTGACCTTCTAAGAAAAGACAAATTCCTGGGACCTTAAGTCATTTTCAAAAAGGCCACTATCAAGAAAAAGGTTTCAGAAATGCTGACATTCATTTGTTCTTCCAGCCAAGGCCCAACTGTTTTCCTTGACAATTAATATGGACTGGTTCCTCTTCCTACAAACTGGCCAGAGTAATTTTGCAGATTTTGGAGCTGAGTCACAGTGGAAACCAAAGACATGCATCCCTGAAGTCTTTTTTTCTGTCCCTTTTCTTCATCAGGGAGAACTGGAGAAGCTCAATCAATCCACGGATGATATCAACAGACGGGAAACTGAACTTGAGGTACAGAAAGCTGGGTCCTGAAGTGAAGGTGGCTTCTGTCCTGCTGACCCCAGGCTGGTTCATTCTGTTTTAATAGCTGCAGAGTGGTTGCTGGCGTTCCCTCCTTGAAGTTGAGCAATAGCAAGCTGCCCGACAGAATAAATTACACCACTGAGGCCAGCTTGTGGGTGGAACACATGTGGATCCAATTTCACGTGGTTTTCATCCTGCAAACTCGGAGGGGCCCAAACCAAGGGCTTTAGACACTCTTAAGCCCTGAAGTTAACGTGTCCGTTGAAAAGTTAGAAGGATTGAGGGGGGAAATTAGCTGTGCCCTTTAATGGATAAGAACGAATGAGCTCACAAAATCTCTTAAATATTTTACAGCGACTCCTTACATTGCTACTTGGAAATAATCATGTGTTTCCTTAAAAGTACTTAGATCTTTTTTGACTTTTGGGCCCCAACCATTCGCTGCCTCCTTGTCCCCGCCCTTCCACTCTCCTGCTTTTTTTCTTTATTGTCTGCTTGGGTATAGAATATTAATGATCTTAATGATATAGAAAAGCTGTTTAGTCTCGGAAGTGCTTTCCTGCCTGGAAAAATCTGGAGAGCTGAGACCTCGATTTGAAGTTCGTGGGCATCTTCCCACCTGAGTGAACAGATTGACACTTCGTGGCTCCCACTTAGCCCCCATCCCTTTTCAGCAGTGGTTTTCCCACCACTTCCCAGCAGGTTTGACAACCCCCGCTTGTGTCTGGGAGCTGTGGGAGGACCCGCGTCTGTAGGTCAGCAGAAGGGGCGGGCGCCGCTGGTCCCTCCGGGTGAGGGGGTGGGAGGTCTCAGGAATGTGATCCACCAGCCTGGCAACCCTGCTTTGTCCCTGCATGTCGAGGCCAGAGGTGGCCCGAGAGGCAAAGCTAGTTTGCCGAGCTGCTTCTGAAGGACTTTTCCTGTGTTCTGATTCATCTGTGAGCCGTCTTCTCCCCCAAGTGAAGTACCTTCTGTGTGTGGAAATTTTTTGCACGTATGGTGAATCAGGACTGTTTGCTGGGCAGTTGAAATCTCTTAGAATCTCACGTTTGGAATTCATTTAGCAGCATGACCCATTTCATTCCTATCAGGGTTTGACGTTTCCAAAAATTTTTATTTTATTTTTTTTTAGTTTTTTAAAAAATTTTTAATGTCTCTCTCTCTCTGGCTGCTGTGAGTCTTGGTTACAGCATGCAGGATCTGTAGTTGTGACGTGCGAGCTCTTAGTGGAGGCGTGTGGGGTCTGACCAGGGGTCGAACCTGGGCCCCCCTGCATTGGGAGCGCTGAGTCTCAGCCCCTGGGCCACCAGGCGAGTCCCCCGAGGGTTTTACAGGCTTTACCACCTTCCACCTTGTCACAGCAGCCCGGAGCTGTGCTGTTCATGATGGCCACCTGTAGCCACGTGTGGCTATTTGAATTTAAATTAATAACAATTAAATAAAAAGTTCACTTCCTCAGTCATAGTAGCCACCTTTCAGGGGTGCAGTAGGCCTGGTATTGGACAGATCGGAGAAAACTCCCATCATCGTAGACAGTTCTGCCAGGTGGCCTGGGCCTGGCAGGTAGGGTGGGAGGCAGGGACCACTGGTTCTCCAGGGGAGGACACAGGGGTCAGTGTCCTCACAGGTCAGCCACACGGCAGAGCCTAGTCATTTTTCAGATCCCCTTCCATTACTCATGCTCTGCGATCCCAAATACCAGCAGACAAGTTAGAAATATTTTGTTTTTTTTTTTTTGTTTTTTGTTTGGCAAAATACTGATTTATTCAGGGCCTCTCAGGTGGTCCTAGTGGTAAAGAACCCGCCTGCCAATGCAGGAGATGTAAGAGATGTGCGTTCAGTCCTTGGATTGGGAAGATCCCCTGGAGGAGGGCATGTCAACCCACTCTGGTATTCTTGCCTGGAGAATCCCATGCACAGAGGAGTCTGGCGGGCTTCCGTCCATGGGGTCACAAAGAGTCAGACACAACTGAAGCGATTTAGCATGCACGCACGATTTAGCATCCAGCACATATTTATAGGGCTACTCCATTCCGGCCCCTGTCCGGGTTGCGTTCCCCTTCTGAGGCACAGTTGTTTCATCTCAACTCTTCAGCCCCGATTTCCGAAGCCCCTTTCTGGACACACACAGGTCTTTGTGTGTCTCGGGAAACTCTGACAGGTGTTTCCTGCCTGGCTCAGGAGGGCACTTGGCAGCCGCAGGGAGAGGGGGTCAGGCTGACCTGTGTCACCGGCTGCCCTTTCCGTGGCCTTATTATAACCAGGGTGTGAGTGCTTAGTTGCTTGGTCGTGTCGGACTCTCTGCGACCCCATGAACTGCAGCCTGCCAGGCTCCTCTGTCCATGGAATTTTCCAGGCAAAGGATCCTGGAGTGGGTTGCATTTCCTTCTCCAATAACCAGGGTGGACTCAGGCAAGTATAGGGCAAACTCTGGACGTCATGAAAACTTCCTTAGCAGTCATGTTGAAAAGGAACAAGAAACAGCTGAAGCTAATTTCCATCCAATTTCCTTTAACCCAGAATTTTTGAGATAGAATAATTTCAGTGTGGAATCAAAACAGGAAAATCAAGAGTGAGATGTTTTGCATATTTTTGTACCCGGTCTTGGAAGTCTTGTGCATCTTTTATACTAGAGCATGTCTCACTTCAGACCAACCAGGTTTAGGAGGGCAGCCCGGGTCGGGTTTCAGCCTCTGTGCAGGCTCTCTGGGCACTGCTCACACTTGCAGAGCCCACCGGGAAGCTGATGGCTGTTGTCTGGCGGGCTATGTCCCTTCGGGCGGGCACTGGGCACCCACCTTGTTGTCGGGCTTGCAGCCTCTGCTGATCCAAGCAGATAGGGGTTCAAGACAGAGGCCCTGCCTCAGGGAGTTGATATCTCAGTTGAGGCTGGGGTGTGGAGGGGCGGCTAGTGATTAGAGATTGCGAGTCCAGTAGAAGAGCGACCTGACAGAGGAATCTCCGGAAAACACTGAGTGGAACAAGGGAGCCTGTGTGCGGAGCGGCAGATGGAGGGAGCAGCGGGGGTGCCAGGGGAGGGCGGGCACCGACGGGCGTGGGCCAGGGAGCAGCCATCTGAGCACACGGATGGTCCTCCTTGTTCGCAGAAGTTTCCACTAAGCTTGCGGGAAGCCGTGGCTCCCAAGGGAAATGTTGTGACCAAAGGCTTTCAGTAAGTTCAACCTCATTAGGCTCCCGTGAGCCGCTAATCCCCCACGTCCACTGATCAGTATGTAACTTTGTGTTTCTGTTTAAAGACACATTCAGTTCAGTCGCTCAGTCGTGTCCGACTCTTTGTGACCCCATGGACTGCAGCACGCCAGGCCTCCCTGTCCATCACCAACTCCCGGAGTTTGCTCAAACTCATGCCCATTGAGTCGATGATGCCATCCAACCATCTCATCCTCTGTCTCCCCGTCTCTTCCTGCCTTCAATCTTTCCCAGCATCAGGGTCTTTTCCAGTGAGTCAGTTCTTCACATCAGGTGGCCAACGTGTTGAAGTTTTAGCTTCACCATCAGTCTTTCCAATGAATATTCAGGACTGATCTCCTTTAGGATGGACTGGTTGGATCTCCTTGCAGTCCAAGGGACTCTCAAGAGTCTTCTCCAACACCACAGTTCCAAAGCATCAATTCTTCTGCGCTCAGCTTTCTTTGTAGTCCAACGCTCACATCCATACATGACTACTGGAAAAACTCAGCCTTGACTAGACGGACCTGTTTTGGCAAAGTAAAACCTTTTGGCAAAGTAAGACCTTTTTGTCTCTGCTTTTTAATATGCACGTGATTTTATTGTAAAGATTTTTTTTTTTTAAGATTTTTTTTAATGTGGACCATTTTTAAAGTCATTATTGAATTTGTTAAAATAGTGTTTCTGTTCTCTGTTTTGAGTTTCTGGCCTGTGGAATCTTTGTTCCCCAACCAGGGATGGAACCTGCACCCCTGCAATCCAGGAAAGGCAAAGTCTTAACCACTTGACCAGCACAGAAGTCCCTAAAGACACCTTGCTACTGCTAAGTCTCTTCAGTCATGTCCAACCCTGTGTGATCCCATAGACGGCAGCCCACCAGGCTCCCACGTCCCTGGGATTCTCTAGGCAAGAATACTGGAGTGGGTTGCCATTTCCTTCTCCACTGAATGAAAGTGAATAGTCAAAGTGAAGTTGCTCAGTCGTGTCCGACTCTTAGCGACCCCATGGACTGCAGCCCACGAGGCTCCTCTGTCCATGGGATTTTCCAGGCAAGAGTACTGGAGTGGGGTGCCATCGCCTTCTCCGAAAGACACCTTCTATAATGTGTATTTTTGGTTCATTCATGTTGAGCTTGGCCATCAGCTCCATGACTCAGCCTGCTCAAAGGTTATTCAACTCGTGTTTTCTCCGTTAGGCTCATCACAGCTTTCCTGGTCTTAGGACACTAGCCAGCCCTTTAGCACTAGGCTTGGGGTCCATTTTAAGCAGCAAAATCAGCAACGTAAAGCACAAAAATGCAGAAAGTGTGGCACTAAATGGACTGTGTCAAGGATGCCTGTTTGCAGCACGAGAGCTGGGGCGGGGCAGGGGGGGTCTGTCCCTCCTCCCCGAGAACAGCCCCGCGGGCGCCTGGAGCACCTTGCGCTCTGTGCAGGCCCGCGCGTGGCTGTAGAGCAGCACCGTATTTTTTGGAATTAGTGAGTAGACAGATTCACAGATGATGACAACTGACTGTGATATTTGAGAGCCTCTGGGGTGGGGCTTCTGCTGTCCGCCTCTCCTCTCCTTTGCTTTGTGATTATGGTCTGCAGGGCCCAGCACCCCTCGTGACTTGGAGTGATTCAGGTGAATGGGTGACCCCAGTGCTCATGTACCGTTTACAACATCCACGATATGGAAGCAACCCTGTGTGTTCACTGATGGGTGAATGGATAAAGATGTGGTACAGGACTTCCCTGGTGGCCCAGTAGTTAAGAATCCAGGTTTGCACTGCATTTGATCCTTGGTTGGGGAACTAAGATCCTGCACGTGGTGCAGCCAAAAAATTTTTGGTACGTATATCCATAATGGAATGTTACTCAGCCGTGAAAAATGAAATTTGCAGCAACCCAGATGGACTTGGAGGGCATTACGCGAAGGTGAAAGAAGTCAGACAGAGACAAATACTGTGTGATTCTGCTTGTATGTGGAGTCTGAAAAATACAACCAACTGGGGAATATGACAAGTGAAGCAGACTCACGGGTGTAGAGAACAAGCTAGTGGTTATCAGGACAGAGTATTGGAGGTAAGGCAGCCTCAAGGATGTTTGTATAATATGGGGAATATAGCCAGTGTTTTGTATTAACTATAAGTAGAAAGTTTAGTTCAGTCGCTCAGTCGTGTCTGACTCTCTGCTACCCCATGAACTGCAGCACGCCAGGCCTCCCTGTCCATCACTAACTCCCGGAGTTTACCCAAAGTTTACTCTTGTCCATTGAGTTGGTGATGCCATCCAGCCATCTCATCCTCTGTCTTCCCCTTCTCCTCCTGCCCTCAATCTTTCCTGGCATCAGGGTCTTTTCAGATGAGTTCGTTCTTTGCATCAGGTGGCCGAAGTACTGGAGTTTCAGCTTCAACATCAGTCCTTCCAATGAACACCCAGGACTGATCTCCTTTAGGATGGACTGGTTGGATCTCCTTGCAGTCCAAGGGACTCTCAAGAGTCTTCTCCAACACCACAGCTCAAAAGCATCAATTCTGCTTCCCTGGTGGCTCAGAGGTTAAAGCATCTGCCTGCAATGCAGGAGATCTGAGTTCGATCCCTGGGTGGGGAAGATCCCCTGGAGAAGGAAATGGCAACCCACTCCAGTATTCTTGCCTGGAAAATCCCATGGATGGAGGAGCCTGCTGGGCTACGGTCCACGGGGTCCAAAGAGTCGGACACGACTGAGCAACTTCACTCACTCACTTCACCCAGCTTTCTTTATGGTCCACCTCTCACACCCATACATGACCACTGCTAAGGACACACTTCCCTGTTTAAAGAGCACGTTTCACAGAAGAGGAGTTTGAAACTGCAGAAACATTGAAGTAAAGTGAAGTCGCTCAGTTGTGTCCAACTCTTTGCAACCCTATGGACTGCAGCCCTCCAGGCTCCTCTATCCATAGGATTTTCCAAGCAAGAATACTGGACTGGGTTGCCATTTCTTTCTCCAGGGGATCTTCCCAACCCAGGGATCAAACCCAGGTCTCCCGCATTGCGGGCAGATTCTTTACCAGCTGAGCCACCAGGGAAGCCCAAGAATATTGGAGTGGGTAGCCTATCCTTTCTCCAGGGGATTTTTCTGACCCAAGGATTGAACCCAGGTCTCCTGCATTGCAGGCAGATGCTTTACCCTCTGAGCCACCAGGGAAGCCCAGACTTTTATCAGAGAGGCTCTTGAATATGAGCCTGATGTTTCAAGTTAAGAAAACACATGTATTTTCCCACAGGCGCATTGGTTAATCAGCTTTAATCATTAACTCATGGAGTGTTTCTTGAGCACCCACTGTGTGCTTCCCTGAAAGCCTGTCTGAAGGGGGCGGGCCTGGGGCGGGCAAGGACCCTCCAGAGGGAACAGTCGGTGCTAAGGAGGGGCGCCTCCTGGGCTGAGCACCGGTGCCCTGGGGGTGGGGCGAGCCGGTTGGAGAAAGATAAGCAGTCCTTCTTCCTGTGGCAGCCTCGCCCCAGGGTGCGGTGGGCAGGGAGACGTGCTGATGCACTTGGGCGCCGTGTACCCGCATCTGTTCTCAAAGGTTTGAAACGAGAGGCAGCGCAGAGAATTTCTAAGTCACTGTCATCAGGATCTGTAACATTCCACGCCCAGTTCCTTAGTTTTTTTTACCGCCGTGTGTAGTGTTTCCTTACCCCCTGCTGCTCTGAAGGTGGGCTCGTCTCGGGGTGAAATGGTCACTGATGAGGAGCAGGAAGGGCCCTCCAGGCCCGGTTGCCCACGCACATGTTTCTGGCTCAGAAAGCCAACGCACACTGACTTTTCAGCCTGCCCTTCCCAGCGGGGGCAGAGGCGCTTCATTGTAAACGGCCGTGCACTTTCCCTCTGTGCCTGGGTGGAGGCGGTTTGAAAAATCATCCGAATTCTGGACATCTGTGTTCCTCAGACTCACAGAAGGCCTGCACCCAGCATCAACCTTCTCCTTTGCCAAAAACTAGCAAACAGCTTCTCTTTAAAAAACTGTCCCGAGCTTGGAAACTTGGGGTTGGGGAGGAGAAGAACCGGTGAATTGGGCGCATCCTGGACTCTTCCTAATGAATTACTAGCACAAGTCAGGGGAAGAGAAATTATTTTCTTAGAGGACAGTGTTGTCACATCTTAGCACTTTCTCCTTTAAGATGTGTGTGGTGTGTGTGTGTGTATTGCATGAGTGAGGCTGGAATCTTTTTGTACTTTCAGTAAGGTGTGTGTGTGTGTGTTGCATGACTGTTGGTGTGTGGTGTGTGTTGCATGGGTGTATGTGTGTGTTGTGTGTGTGTGGTGTGTGGGGGTGTGTGTGTGTGTGTTGCATGAGTGAGGCTGGAATCTCTTTGTACCCCGCACTTTTTCCTATGTGTGTGTGTGTTGTGTGAGTGTGTGTCTGTGTGTGTGTTTGATTAGTGTGTGTGTGGTGTGTGTGTTGCATGACTGTGTGTCTGTGGTGTGTGTGTGTGTGTTACATGACTGTGTGTGTCTGTGTGGGGTGTGTGTGTTTGGTGTGTGCGTCTGTGTGTGTGGTGTGTGTGTGGTGTATGTGTGTTGCATGATTGTATGTGGTATGTGTGTGTGAGTGTTGTATGACTGTGTGTGTGTATGTGTGTGGTGTGTGTGTGTGGTGTGTGTGTGTGGTGTGTGTGATGTGTGTGTGTGGTGTTTGTGTGTGTGGTGTGTGTGTGGTGTTTGTGTGTGTGTGTGGTGTGTGTGTGTGTGTGAGTGTTGTATGACTGTGTGTGGGTATGCTGTGTGTGTGGTGTGTGTGTGTCTGTATGTTGCACAGTGAGGCTGACTCTGTGTGATCCGGATCCCCCCTGATCCCCCCGGAGGGATCCGGTTGCAGGGCGCAGTGCCCTGGAGGCGTCGTGTAGCCCGTCCCGAGGCCCTCCTGTGGCTCTGGCTCTGGCTTGTGCTGGGTCCTCACTGTGCCGGGGGCCTTGGCCACAGAGTTGGGGACCTGGTCAGGGTCTTGGGAGCTGGGGGCGCTCTGATGTAATGGGGGCTTTGGCATCAAGGCCTAGGGACTCAGGTTTTTGGGAGGGCCAGCCGCTGGCAGGGGAGGGCGGAGAGTGGCCATGCAGACGCCCCGCAGCCTGGACAGCGTGGTGGGGAGGGGAGCCAGTGGGGGAAGACCTTTCGGTCACCGGCTGGGTGTGACGTCTTTTCTGGGCCTCTGGGGCACCCAGCTCTGACCCGAAGTTTGGCCATCAGACCAGTAGGACTCAGGGCTGGCTGCTTGGGTGACAGTCCCCTTGTTGCTGCTGGAATGTCCGTGACTTTTGACCCAGCAATTGCACTTGGAAGAATTTGTCCTAAGGGGGTGACTGGGCACAGATCCAGGTCCAGAGGGGTTCACCGCAGCCTTGTTTGAAAATGTTGGAAAATTGTGACTCCGCCTGACTGTCAGTAGGGGGTTGCTGAAACAGATGAATACCGAGCCCAGGCGCTGGTTGAGAGAATCCGGGCTTCACGTGTTGACCAGCTTGTTACTAACCGAGAAATGCATCTGAATGGGAAAAAGCAGGTTCCAAGAGCACGGGCTCGTGATTTAGAATCATGAGGCTGTTCTAAAACCTAAGTTTATGTGCTTAAACATATCTGGGAAGACTTACATGCCAGCTATTATATCTGCTGGAGAGATGAGTGAGATGTATTCTCTTTATATTTTTTCTGTGTTTTCTGAATTATTTGCTTTGAATTTGTACTCTTCTATAGTCAGAGGGGGAAAAGAAACCCCAAAGTCACGGGAAAGGGATGTGTGGAGGGACATCTTGGCTTCAGGTGACATGGCTGGAACCTGAGCTCCGCTGACTTTTGGGGGCACTTGCCGCTTTGGAGCCTGAGTCACCTGGTCCGTGAGTTGGAGTCTTGAGTGGCCTGGGGGTTCTGGGGGGCCTGGGGGCTGGAGGAGACACTGGGGGCAGGAGGGCTTTGCTCGCTGCCCAGCCCTGGGGAGGGCGCGGCTTCCCGCATGCGGGGCTGGCCTGGAGTGTGGGGACCCACTGGGTCTTCAGGATGGATGCAGGGAAGGTTCCAGCGGGATGCTCCACCCTCCTCCCAGGGCCCTTGCTATGAGGTCCCTTTGTCAGAGACAGGCTCTGGGCAAGAGTCCAGAGAGAGGGCTCGTAGGGCCAGGATTACAGCAGGGTGGACTCTGAGGGGTCTGGAGCTGCAGACCTTGGGCTCGGGAGATCACCTGTTTCTCCGCCTGAGCTGCGCTGTGTTAGGCTGTGTCTCCTCCTGAGGTTTGCCTGGTGCATAGTGGCTGCTCAGCTGATGTTCGAGCGGATGAATGTTGATGGACTGCCCCTTGATGGCTGTGTGGCCTGGGGCAAGTTACTCAATGTCTCTGAACCTCAGTTTCCTCATCCCACTGATGTTGTGTAGTAAGCCGTCAGTAAATATCGTTGCCTCTGTTACTGGGAGAGGGCATGTGAGGGCTGTAGCGTGGCGGGGTCCTTGCAGGAAGGACTTGTGTCCATCCTAGATTGTCCTTGTCTCCTAGCTGCTCTTCAGTAGTAACGAGAGCTAATAATAGTAATAATGGCAAAAACAGTGCCTCCCGTGTGCCAGACCCTGTTCTAAGCACTTTGCATGCCTGAATCCTCCGCAGGACTTTGTGTGATCGAGCCGATCCTCCCTCTGCTGATAAAACCAAAGCCTTGAGTATCTTGCTTTCAGGGGATTGCCCAGCCGTGCTAGTGACACTGTTTGTTGACATTCTTTGTCGTGGGAGGCTGTCTTGTCCATTGTAGGAGGTTTAGCAGCATCCACCCACTGAATGAGACCACTTCCTGTGCCCCCCGCCCAGTTGTGACACCAGGCACATCTCTGGCCTTGGAAGTGTCCTGGGGAAAGGGGATGGAGTTGCCTGGGGGGGAACCCCTGCCCTCGAGAAATGCCATCAAGGCGTGGTCCTTGCACCGCAGAACCAAGTTAGAATTGCCCGGTCCTGGGCCCCACCCAGACCTGCTGACTCAGGTTCTCTGGAGGCTTGGCACCAGGAGTCTGTCTAAGCAGCACTACCAGTCTCTCGCGTCTCTCTCGGGCTGTCTTCTAGTCATTTCTGTGCTGGTCTGGCTCCCTGTGCCCTGGACTCAGCCCCCGGAAGGAAGGGCTTGGCCTCCCCATCTTTGTACCCCAGTATCTCCCACAGTGCCTGCTCACAATGAATTGGGGAATGAATGGCTGGAGTTGTGGTTAGAGCCAGACGCTCTGTGGATTCACCGTGGCTCCTGCCACACACACTGTCCTGCAGAACAAGCAGGGCCCTTTTCCCTCGCGCCTGCTCTGAAACTGCATCAGCCCCTGGGCCGTGCCTGGGCAGCCTTGATCCCGGGCACAGAGGCGGCGTTGGTAAAGCACGGTCTGTGACCTCTTCCTCCCCCAAGCTCCTCAGTCCCAAAGGTCTGAGCTCATGGAGGTGTAGGACTCTGCCCTGCTTGGAGATGCTCAAGTTTTAAGAGTGTTTCACACTGGAATAGGATGATGTGTGGATATGGACACGTGGCCATCATCTATTCAGTGGGAAAAAAGCTAGTGGGAAAAATGCTTGTATAAAACTATGCTAGAGTTTATGTAAAAGCATATATACATACAGTAAAAGAACATGTACATATAAGAGTAAAAAAAGGTCTAGAACAGAATCATAGCATGGTCCCCAGACTCTGCTCTGCTTGTTACCACTTAAGGTGAAGTACCCACAGAAATCGAGAGTAAAATTTTAGAAGTTTTTCTTTTTAGCCGTTTGACATTGCTATGGCATCCCAGTGGCTTTTCACTTTTCTGGTTTATTGTATTCTGCAAAAATGTTGATTCATGTTGCTTGATGGTGGGGTTGGGGTATGCCGTATCACAGTTTCAGAAGCACGTAGCCTCACATGTTATTAATGGTTGCTGCTAAGAATGCTGGGGGTTTTATTTTTTTCATTTCTCAATGTTTTCTGCATTATTTGCGATGACCATTTTCATAGGCAGGGCATGAGGGTGGAGAATGTAGCACTATTATAAAAAGAAATCTTTATGAATCAAAGAAATGAATTTTCATGGAAGGAATTTTAGGAACGATGAGGGCTGGTAGGAAAAAATTTCTAGATTGGTAGTGCCTGCCCTAACTGTGGATAAATCCTGATGTTGGTGGGTTTGCTTGGTGAATTATTGTATTGTTAAACTCTCACGTGGTAATTCATGGAGGGTTGAAAAGAGCCTTAAAGGCCTTGTAGGGCTGTTTGCAGCCAAGACACCCTCATTTGTAACAATACAAAACAATCCCCAAGATAGAACAGTGGGAAACATTCCAGATATTAAGAATGTTTAGATATTCAAACTTAGTATATGGATTTGAGTAGCAGCATCCTTTCTACATGGATAAAGACTTGCGGGTACATACAGCCCTTGGACAGTGTCAGTCACTATAATGTCACTTAGGGAAAATGATATTAGTGCAGGCTGTTGGCTAGAATATAGAAATAGCTGTCGATGTTGAGATGGAGTCTGCTGCCTGAAAACAAATCAGCTGTCTTCCTTTTAAACAATTCTACAGATAGTATGTAAACTTTCCTGGCACCATTGTGGGAACCTGGGCGCCTGCTGTTGCAGTACAGGGACCCGACTGTGTCCCCAGCGTTATCCGGGTACCTTCCCTCTGGCTGCAAGGTGTCTAGGGTGTCATCACCTCAAAAGAAGACAGGCTCCGAGGGTTGGCGGAACCGTTGTCCCCATAGTTGAGAGAATCTTCAGATCCCCCTGTTGGCGGAGAGCTGTGGTCCCTGTGGGCTGCAGCCTTTTAATATTGAACTATTGTTTTTCCTTCTGAGCATTTATTGTAGAGACTTTTAACATAGCAGTGTATTTGTGTGTGTGTATGTTGGCTGGATGAATTAAACATCTCTTGAACCTCATCATTTGGCAGGCATCCCAGATAACGTCACCCAGCCCTCCATCTCTGAAAGTTACTTAATCTGCCTATCACCACATAGATGCTTCTAAAGTAGAGGCTGTATCCCTTTTATGCAACACATCCTAACCAAGAGTCTCATGGTCATTTGCAGATTTGCAAAGGTGCTCTTAGAGAGCTCAGAGAATCAGCCTCTTTCATTTCCTTAAAGGAAGATGGAAAACAATTTTGATCTCTTCTGGCCTGACTTTTTTCCTATGCTGTGTTTTGCTGGATTATCCAAGAGACATTAGCGTTAGCTCTGACAGGTAGGAATCGCCGTCAGGAAGACAATCACAGGAACGTCTGCTGCTGAGTCTTCTCACCGCAGCCAAATCCGCTTAATGTAAACGCCTATCGTGTGGGGTCAGAGTCACGCGCAACGTGATGAACGGAGTTCGGGTGTCTTTGCCCACCTGACCCTTTTGTTGCTAGCACACAAAAGGCTTCAACTTCATTCTGATAAATTTGAAACCGGCAGATCTGACATTTTCTCTCTGGTTTTTAGCTTTTTTTGAAGAAGAAATATCCTTCCTCATGGTCCTAGCTCCTGTTTGTACCTAACAAATTACCCCCAAACTTCTTTACCCCAAATCAAATGCTTTCTCTTGCCCATGATTTGTGGATCGGGAATTTGGAGTGAGCTCTGTGGGGTGGTCCTCGCTGGAGGAGTCTCATGCACTTGTAACCAGGATGTCAGTTGGGTGCGCTCATCCGAAGGCCTGGCTGGACTGGCCTGGCTGGACTGGTTGTCTGAGGAGCGTGCCCCCCCCCCACCCCCAGCCTCCCCCGCCATGGTGTCTGGCCGTAGATTCTGGGTCTTGGCTGCAGGCTCAGCTGGTCCGTGTTTCCATCCGACTGCCCCAGCCTGGCGGTCCCAGGCGCTCCGACTTCCTCGCGGTGTCTGGCTGCCCGCAGTGGGTGTCTCAGGATGACCAGGTGGAAACACCAGAGCCTTCCGGGTCCCACAGCGGCACTTTCGCGGTGATCTGTTGCTCCAGGCAGCCAGGAGCCCAGCAGGTTCAGGAGGACGGGCCTACACTCCATCTCTGGACGGGGTCAGTGCCAAGGCATTTGAGCCCCTTCAGAACGTCCACGCTCTGGGTGGTAGCACTGAGACCGAAGCCGGCAGAAGTCCATCGGCTTCAGGAACAGCCGCGGTTCACGGGGCCTTGCTGAGTTGCTTTAATGGTTAACCAGCCAGCAGAGGAAGGACTTTGATTATTCCTCTCAGTGACCCTTAAACCAGCCAGCGGCAGTTAAAGCAACAGCAAGCCATTTTGGGCAGCGCTATGGCTTCTGCCATAAGGGATTCTTTGCTGCTTTGCCCCACTTCTTTAAAATTCTGTCTGAGAGAATATTATGCCGCGGCTTCGACGCCTATTATAAAAAATGAGTGGCGCCCAGGGCCCCGGAGTACAATAGCTAGACAGACACTTTATAAATCCAGGGGGAAGGTTCTTAAACCCCTTGGGCAGCTTTGGACATACTGTGTTCTTCCCCTGCCCTGGATTTTGCTAGCGTTCCCGCTGCAGACATAGGATCCTGGTGGTGTAGGCGTTTGCTAGAAATTGGATCCAACCACCGCCGCCGCCTCCCCGCCCCCTGCTCCAGGTTGGAACTTGTTTAAGCAAATCGTACTTGAATGCTATGAAACTTGGGATGGAAAAAGCATAGGAAAACTTGTTTTAGAGCTGATACAAGAAAAGCGTGGATGTGGCCCTTCAGGAAATCTAGATTTGAATCCTCCCCCTGCCTCTTTGTAAGCTATGCAGTCTTGGCAAGGTTTTTAGCTTTTCCAGGTTTTTCATTTCCTTCTCTTGGAAGGAGGAAGGGCAATACCTATCTTGCAGAGCTGTTAAGGATTAAATAAGGTGATGATCATAAAGTGCCTGGCCCTGTACCTACCATGTAAAGTGTTCAACCAACTGTGGTCCTTTCCTGTCTAACCGTTGCTGTTTATTGAATGACAACACCTCCATAAAAATCACTACTGTTTATCGAAAGCTGATTGCATTCCAAGCATTGTCCTAAGTGGTTTTATATAGGTTAGTTCTCACAGCAGCTCTTGAGGACGGTGCTGGGACACAGAGGAGCTGAGAGACCAAGCCAGTTTTCCTGGGCCACCCGGCCAGTGGGATGAGGACCCAGGATTTCGATCCAGGAGTCTGAGGCTGGAGTCCAGGCGCTGAAGTAGTTTTAAGATGTGTGTTTGTGGGTTTTGGAAGGTGCATCCTCTGAGGTCCCCACCGAGGCTGGTGAGGTGGAGGAACACTGATCTAGGACTTGGGGACCAGGTGTTCAGTCTCTGCCCTGACACTCGCCAGATATACATCCTTGGCAAGGGGGAGGCTTCAGATACCCGCTCTGTGCAGTGGCAGCCTCTGAGTTAGATGACGGGCAAAAGCTTTGCCATCCCTGATAGTGAATGACTGAGACTTTAAAACATGATTTGTTTTATTGAAATATAGTTGATTGACAGTGTGGTGTTAATTTCTGCCACATGGCAAAGTGGTTCAGTTATACGTATATATGCATTCTTTTTCATATTCTTTTCCATTATAGTTTATCGCAGGATATTGAATATGGTTCCCTGCGCAGCAGGACCTGGTGGTTCATCCATTATATAAGATGATGAACATCTTATATAATGATGTTATATAATGATGTTGTTTATCCATTATATAAGAGTTTGCACCTGCTAATCCCAAACTCCATCCCGTCTCTGCCCCACCTGCCCCTCGGCACCCATGCCTCTGTTCTCCGTGCCTTTGAGTCTGTTTCTCTGTGTAGGTAAGCTCCTTCCTGTCGTATTTTGTGTGTTTATTTTACTCGGCTGGGCCGTGTCTTCGTTGTGCCATGTGGGATCTTTACTGCATGTGGGATCTAGGTCCCTAACCGGGGATCCAACCCTGGCCCCCTGCGTTGGGAGCGTGGAATCTTAGCCACTGGACCACCGGGGAAGTCCTTTTTATTCTTTTATTTTTGGGCCACACTGTGCGGCATGTGGAATCTTAGTTCCCCAACCAGGGATCGAACCCCTCCCCCTGCAGTGGGAGAGCAGTCCTACCCGCTGGGCCACCAGGGAAGTGCCTGTGTTGTATTTTAGATCACACTTGTAAATGATATCACACGGTATCTGTCTTTGTCTGGCTTACCTCGCTTAGTATGATCATCTCTAGGTCCACCCGTGTTGCTGCAGATGGCATTATTTCATTCTTTTTTATGGCTGAGTAGTATTCCACTGTGTGTATTAATATAGACAAGCACACACGTATACACACGCATACACATACATACACACGCATACACATACATACACACGCGCACACACACGCATACACACATACACACGCATACACACACATACACATACATACACACACATACGTACACACACATACACATACATACACACATATATATTGTTGTTTAGTCACTAAGTTGTATCTGTCTCTTTTGTGACCTCAGGCACTATAGCCCGCCAGGCTCCTCTGTCCGTGGGATTTCCCAGACAAGAGAAATCCATTTCCTTCCATTGCCATTTCCTTCTCCAGGGGATCTTCCCAAACTAGGGGTCAAACAGGCAGATTCTTTGCCACTGAGCCGCCTGGGAAACCCCCCACATTAACGCATGCTCACGCGTCTTTTTTATCCATTCCCCTTTGAAGGGCTTTCATGTTGTTTCCAGGTCATAGTGTTGCTGTGATCACAGGAGTACGTGCATCTTTTTGAACGATAGCTTTCGTTTCCTCCAGATACATGCCCAGGAGCAGGACTGTTGGATCAGGTGGCAGCTGTTTTTAGTTGACTGAGGAACTTTCATGCTATTTTCCACAGTGGCTGTACCAGTTTACTGGCAGGACAGAGACTTTGATTTGAATCTAGCAACATGCTGAATGGGCTGAGTTGTCCTCAGTCTTGATCACGGGGAAATAAAAAACGCTGGTGAATCTGTGCTGAAGCCATACTTGTGCACAGTCGAAGAAGAGCCCTTGAGAAAATGAAAGTCCTCTGCCTCGCTCCTTCCCGCTTCCAGTTCTGCTAGAAGCAGCCTCTTCTGACGTTTTCAGCCCTCTCTTGTGGGTCCTTCCACGTCTCTCACAGCAGCGGCGGTGGATTTTAACTTTGGATCCTTTGCGTCCTCCGCCCTCTCTTCCTTCTGTGAGCTGTGTCAGGAGAAAGGTCCTCCAGGAGGAGTGGGCAGCGTCTTGCCTGCAGTGCTGGGCGGGGGCTGCGTGCTTTCCAGGGAGGCTGTGCTGCCTGGTCCCCGGAGCGCCCGAGGCCGGCTCTGAACTTGCCGTACCGCCCTGGTGCCCACACTCGTGTTCGTTCTGAAACAGACCTTGTGACGCAGGACCACTTGATGCCTGGCTGACGCGTCACTCCTGATAAACGTGTGCATTAACTTTACGATCCATCTGAGATCTGGTATTTGCAAGCGTGGGGGAAAAAGTGGGTCTTCAGGTTGAGGAAATATGTTAAGCCTCTCAGCGTAGACATGGAAAATAGTTCACTTGTGGTTGAACTCTTGTAAAATGCCACCATTTCAGCAATTCTGCCTCCTCTCACATAAAGAATCCTGTGGGTTTAAAAACACGTGTTTGGCCCTGAATGAAACGGCAGCAAGTCCTGTCAGCCTTCTCTGCTTTGTGTGTGTGTAAGTGTGTGAGTGTGTATGTGAGAGAGAGAGAGTGTGTGTATGTATGTTTGTGAGAGAGTGTCAGTGTGTGTATTTGTGTGTGTATATTTGTGTGTGTGTCAGTGTGTGTATAAATGTGTGAGTGTGTATGTATGTATGTGAGAGAGTGTGTATGTGTGTGTCAGTGTGTGTATGTGTAAGTGTGAGTGTGTGAGAGTGTGTATGTTTGTGAGAGTGTGTGTGTATGTGAGAGATAGAGTGTATGTGTGTGTGTGAGTGTGTGTATGTGTGTGTGTATTTGTGAGAGAGAGAGTGTGTGTGTATGTATGTGAGAGTGTGTGTGTATGTGAAAGAGAGAGAGTGTGTGTGTGTGGTTATGTAACTTCTGTCCCTCTTCTAGGGCCTCAAACCACTGACCCTTGTCCCTGAAGATTAAAGGGTTTTCTCCTTTGTGGTGCTTTGGACCTTATGCTATTTAAGTATATATATATATGTATATTTTAACAGTTTACAATTTTTAAAATATGTTTAATAGTTTAAAAGTGGACGATTTAGTTCTGGCTGGGCTGGGCCCCCTTGCTGCGTGCGGGCTTGCTCCAGTTGCCGGGCGCGGCGACGCCCCTCCTCTGCGGTGTGCAGGCTTCTCGGCCGCGGCTTCTCTTGTTGGGGAGCGCGGGCTCCAGGGCCACCGGCTTCCGTAGCGGCAGCTTGTGGTCTCAGTGGTTGTGGCCCTTGGGCTTAGTTGCCTGGTGGCTTTGGGCTCTTCCCCGGCCAGGGATTGAACCCGTGTCCCATTTATTGGTGGGCAGATTCTTATCCACTGCATTGCCAGCAAAGTCCTAAGCATACATATTTTTATTGGTTAGATTCCATTCTGGTGGCTCCTGCCTGTGTAACGTTGACAAAAAAATGATGATTTGAAAGTGAGTCTTTCCCAAAGTGAGATTCTATAAAATAACTGGTTCATATTATTGAAAACTATCAAGGCCATGAAAAACTGAAGAACACTTCCAGATTCGAGAAACTAGAGAGAGTTTGACAACTAGATCCTGTGTGAGTCCTGGACTGGATCCTGGACCAGGAAAAAATACCTTTTCTTCCTTTGCTGTAAAAGATGTTGGCTCAGATGATGAAGAGTCTTCCTGCAACGTAGGAGACCCAGGTTCGATCTCTGGGTCGGGAAGATTCCCCTGGAGAAGGGAATGGCTACCCACTCCAGTGGGTAGAGTGGGAAAGAATAGAGATCTCTTCAAGAAAATTAGAGATACCAAGGGGACATTTTATGCAAAGATGGGCTCGATAAAGTACAGAAACAGTACAGACCTAACAGAAGCAGAAGATATTAGAAGAGGTGGCAGAATACACAGACGAACTGTACAAAAAAGATCTTAATGACCCAGTCAATCACGATGGTGTGACCACTCACCTAGAGCCAGACATCCTGGAGTGTGAAGTCAAATGGGCCTTAGGAAGCATCACTACGAACAAAGCTAGGAGGTGATGGAATTCCAGTTGAGCTATTTCAAATCCTAAAAGATGATGCTGTAAAAGTGCTGCACTCAATATGCCAGCAAGTTTGGAAAGCTCAGCAGTGGCCACAGGACTGGAAAAGGTCAGTTTTCATTCCAATCCCAAAGAAAGGCAATGCCAAAGAAAGTTCAAACTACCGCACAATTGCACTCATTTTACACTCTAGCAAAGTAATGCTCAAAATTCTCCAAGCTAGGCTGCAACAGTACGTGAACTGAGAACTTCCAGATGTTCAAGCTGGACTTAGAAAAGGCCGAGGAGCCAGAGATCAAATTGCCAACATCCATTGGCTCATAGAAAAAGCAAGAGAATTCCGGAAAAATATCTACTTCTCTGATATGAGAGTTGGACCATAAAGAAGGCTGAGCACCGAAGAATTGATGGTTTTGAACTGTGGTGTTGGAGAAGACTCTTGAGAGTCCCTTGGACAGCAAGGAAATCAAACCAGTCAGTCCTAAAGGAAATCATCCCTGAATGTTCGTTGGAATGACTGATGCTGAAGCTCCAATACTTTGGCCTCCTGATGAGAACTGACTCCTTAGAAAAGACCCTGATGCTGGGAAAGATTGAAGGCAGGAGGAGAAGGGGAGGACAGAGGATGAGAGAGTTGAATGGCATCACCGACTCAATGGAGATGAGTTTGAGCAAGCTCCGGGAGTTGGTGATGGACAGGGAAGCCTGTCATGCAGCAGTCCATGGGGTCACAAAGAGTCAGACATGACTGAGCAACTGAACAGCAACAACCCAGTCCAGTATTCTTGCCTGGGGAATTCCATGGACAGAGGAGCCTGGTGGGCTAGAGTCCTTGGGGTTGCAAAGAGTTGGACACAGCTGAGCGACTAACACTTTCACTGTAAAAGATGTTGGTGGGACATCACAATTTGAACAAAATCACAGATCAGATTAGTGGCATTGTATCAGTTTTAAGTTTCTGATTGTGATCATCTTACTTTGATTATGTAAGAGAACGTCCTCATTTTTAAGAAGTACACACTGAAATGTCTCAGGCTAAAGGCCATCATGTCTGCATCTTACCCTCATTTTCCCCAAGTCTGAACTATTTTAAAAATATTTAAAAAAGAGCCTTTTCTGCGTTCCCAGACCCACCAACTCTCTTAACTCAGCCTGCAAATGGCAGTGGCATCTTGATTTTGGCCAAGGCTGCGTGTCCCCGGGGAGAAGGCAATGGCACCCCACTCCAGTGCTCTTGCCTGGAAAATCCCATGGACAGAGGAGCCTGGTGGGCTGCAGTCCATGGGGTCGCTGAGAGTCGGACACGACTGAGCGACTTCACTTTCACTTTTCACCTTCATGCATTGGAAAAGGAAATGGCAACCCACTCCAGTGTTTTTGCCTGGAGAATCCCAGGGACAGGGGAGCCTGGTGGGCTGCCGTCTATGGGGTCACACAGAGTCGGACACGACTGAAGTGACTTAGCAGCAGCAGCAGCAGCAGCGTGTCCCAGGGCAGGTAGCTGTGCTGGCTGTGTGTTCTGGGAACGGGAGAGGTCCTCATCTGCTTGTTTGGAAACTTCCTCTAGTTAAATCAGAGTTCTAGAGCACAGCCTTTGTGCCTGGGAGGAACTTGGTTCTGCTTAGGCCTAAAAAAAGCTTTCAGATGCTTGAACACCTTGGAGGAGGCCAGCTTGTACAGGAAACCATGCTGACCAGCACCACTTCTTTCCTCTTCTCCTCTCTCGGTGGGAGGAAGTTCTTGCTGGTGCAGAACCCGGACAGCTGGTGTGCTGGCGTGGAAAGAGGAAGCAGGGCTGGCCTTGTTGGCTGCTCGGCTGCTTGGGGCCTGCCCTGGGCCTGGAGCTGGGGCTAGAATCCCCTCTATTGTACCCCAAACCACTCAAGCAGCTTAAATAAAAGATGGGGTTTCTGAAAGGCGGAAGGGAGGGGGACCCCCGGGAAGGGAAGGCGTTGCAGAGCCTTGAGCAGGCGCTCCGAGCGTCCCAGCACCTGTGGGCCCAGCGCGGTGACTCGCCGGGCTGCGGGCCTCCCCCACAGGGCAGCCTTGGCTGGGTTGGTAAGGGATCTGGCTGGGTGATTGCAGAGTCAGGGTCAGGATCCCAGGTTGTCTCCTGCACCCTCCGCCTGCTCTCCTCTCATTTGCTTGCTCTTCCCTGTCCGTGGGCACCTCTGTGTCCTCATCTTGCCCTCCTCTGGCTTCTTCCATTCTGGCCCTCGGCAGAGGATTGTATGTCAGAAGCACGGCAGCAGGATCCTCCTTATGTGCGGGGCACAGTCCCTAAAGAAGCTGGGTTTGGGAGATGCCCCAAGAAGTTGGGGTTCAAGGTGGGGCAGAAAGGTGGGCAGAGGCGTAGAGCTGGGCACCAGTCCCTAGCCGCGATTAGGCTGCTTCCCAACTGGGAGGCCCTGGTGCTATCTCCCCATTTTCTTTCTTTTTTTTCCATGTATGTTCCCATCCCTTTGCCCCTGTCTTCCCAGGCTCCCTGGTTGGGTGAAAATTGCTGTTGGGTGATTGGGCCTGTGCGGTGCTGGGCGGGGGTGCTGTGGTCCCTGTGGGGTTGGCCCTGGCTCCCTGGGGGCTCCTGCCCTTGCAGCCCTTCTCTGCCCGCCTCCCAGCTCTGGGGGCCTCTTGCCTTGGCGCCCTAGACCCTGGCTCTGCCCCAGGCACAGTCTTTCCACTTCTGCCTCTGCTGCAAAATTGCCAGAGCTGAAATCAGATCCTCCTGGCTGCCCGTCCATCCCCCAGGGCTAGTGATGGCCACTCCCTGGGGCAGGAGAGGCAAGGAGGGCAGGTAGCAGGGGGACCCAGGAGCGTGGCTGGATCCCTGCAGGCAGAGCACAGAGTGGAATCTGGGTTCAGGAGCCGGACCTGTGCCGCCCAGGATGGCAATCACCAGCCCTGTGGGGAGACTCGAGTTCTACTTTAAAAATGACAGTTTAATACGGTATCCAGTCAGCCGCACTAAGCACACATCAAGTTTTCATTTAGCCACGTGTGGCCGGTGGCCTCTGCCAAGCCCTGTGCAAACTCAGAGCATCTCCGGTGTTGCAGAAAGCTCAGCAGACAGCCTGGGGGGTGCTTGATCCTTCTCACCGAAGCCCCGGGAAAGTGGATTCTTTGTGTTTTAGCAGCTGCCACAAGTGTTCTTAAAGAATAGATTGGATGGGTGGGGGGAAAAAGTAAACAATATGATCTGTAGAAGCATTAAAAACATGCCGGTTACCTTAGAACTGGTTGGGAAGTCAGAGCGTGTCTGATGGTGCCTTGCACCTTGGGATTCTGGAATGTTCCTGCCACAGAGACTTTACATCCCAAATCTCTTGTTCTTCTGCTTCTGTCATAATTTCTGCTTTATTCTTGTTCTGTATTTTTTTTTCCCACGTGGATTCACATTTGTCCTTTGTTTGAAAGTGAGACTTAATGACTGTAAGTGAAAAGCCATCAGAGGGAAATAATTTTGTTTAAAGCAAGGTTTTTAGTGAAGAATCACGTGGATAAGCCCTGCTTGCTGACTTTGAGAGCAGCGCTCTCTTGTTTCCAGTAACTGTATCAGTTTGCTTATCAAATTCTTAGCAGATTCCCTTTTCCAGGGAAGGCTCTGAGCCTGACCAACTCCTCCTCTCTTAGAAGGGAGATGAGCAAATGTGAAGAATCAGAGTGGCTCCCAATGCAGGCTTTCTCCTTGGGAAAATCAGAAGGGGTGAAGGAGGGCCTGAGAACGAATAGCTGCTTTGCTGTTACTGAACACACACCCGTGTTCCCCTCCAGCGGGGTCTCTGCAGGGCGGCCCAGGGCGTGGGTGGGGCGGGTGTGATTTGGGGCCACCAGCTGACCTGGTGCTTTTTGGCCCCAGGTTCCTTTCATGCTCCTGTGATCACTGAGCATTTCAGAGAGATTCTGTTTTTATGGTGGCATCTATTACCCATTTTTTAAAACTGTATTCATTTTTAAATGAATTTTTATTTTTAAAACTGTATTCATTCATTAAAAGTGACAGTAATAAGCCTATTACATGCATATCTTATCTAAATAACTTAACCCTATTACATGTATATCTTATCAAAATAACTTAACCCCCCAAAAAAAGTTGTGAAAAGAAAGCCGTCATTTTGTGGCTTTTGCAAGTCTCTTTCCTATCGGGCTTAATAGGAGAGCTGGATTCTCATTTCTGCTCCTGCCTTCATTCGTTCTCGTGATGGCACATATCAAGTAGCCTCTGGAAAACTCCATTCGACAGTCACAAGAGAACGAAAGTGGAAGAGGCAAATTAAATTGAATTTGATTATGAAAATGATTTTGACCTTGCAGAGTCCCAGGAAAGGTCTCCAGGAACCCCCGACCCCTACCTCCCGTGTTCCCTGGACCAAACTTTGAGAACCATGGGTGAGGGAAAGCCAGGTGGGATCTGTTGATGCTCTGTAGACTGACACTCCCCGTGCGAGACCCCGGGCCAGGCCAGCCCTTCTCCCTGGGACCGAGGTCTCTTATCTGGGGACTGGGGATCTTCTTGCTGAGCCTGGCCACGCTGCCCTGCAGGGTCTTTGTGAGGCTCGGAGCATGCCTGTGAAATCTTTCCACAAGCAGGGAGCAGTGTGTTTATAAGTGGCATGACTCGGGACCTTTTGAAGTTCGGTGACTTTAGTTTGTAGGACAGTTATTTTTAAAACCTGATGTCCTTTCCTCACCTCGCTAGGTTCTGGGGAGGCCTTTGTGAAGGGGAGAGGCTGCCCTTCTCATCTTCCAGGCAAGATCATTGAGGCTTAGGTGGCTGGGTTGGCCAGAAAAAAGGGCTTGTCCCCAGTGTGACCAGCCTGCCCGCCGCTCCCCGGGCGCCCTGGTGCAGGCTTCGTGTGGCGGGGTTTCTTGTCTGGTCCAGGGCCGTGTTTCCAACACACCGACACGTTCACACGGGAGCCTGTGCCACCTCCAGTTCTCCGCTTGGATAAACTGCCCTCAGTCTGAGTCACCTAATGGATGTGACACAGTTTTCGGACTGCAAGCTCTGAGGTCTCATCCAAGCCAAGGGATGGCTTAGAACTCCTTCGGATGCTGATCTAAAAAAAGAATCCGCTGGTAAACAGCCCTGGCTGGCGTGTGGCTTATTTTTCTCGACCAGTGAAAGGTCTGCTCCTTCTCCCGAGATGTCTTCTGAGCTTATCTGTGGGTCACTCAGCACAGGGAAACAGTTGGCTCTCCTCTCTGGACATGCCAGGAAGCAGCCCCAACTCTGATCTTGGGAGACACATTGCTTGTAATTGTAGATGACAGAGAGCCATGGTGGAGTCCTTTCTCGAACTAGGAAATAAGGCAAAAAGTACAAGTTCAGTTGTGGCCAGCTGGCTTTAAGATGAATTGGAAAAAAAGAGAGAAATACTTTGTACAGAATAGGTTGAATTAAGTTCCCCAGAAGCTCCTTGTACGTATGGCTTTACAGAAGCCCTCCAGCAATCACCTGTATTTAGTTACAGAACTTTGCCACTTTATAGACTGTGATTGACTTTCCCCTCCCTGAGTATATCAGCATGACTACCTTAAGGCATACAGTAGTTTTCAGTATTTTTTTTTTTAAGAGACTTAGTTCAGTTGCAAAGGACAGAAATCCAGTTCCAACTAGCTTAAAACATGAAGCAGGGGTGACGATTGTGTGCGTCTGTGTGTGAACCATTTTGGCTCGGGGGAAGTGGAGTTTAGGGTTAGACTGTAAAGCGTTGGTAGGTCCAAAAGCCCAAAGCGTCATTAGGACTCCTTCCCTCCCTGCCTCTGATGGACTCGCCCCTCATGGTGCCCAGAGGGCTGCCATCTGCTCCAGCTTTTAGTCCATCTTCTCAGCCATCTCAGTACAAAAGATTTCCTCTTAACAGTTTCAGAAAAGTCCCAGAATGAAATCTTACTGGTTCTGATGGGTCCTGTGCCCTCCCTTAATGATGACTGAAGCTAGGAGTATCCTGTACTGATGCCCAGGCACGCGATCGGTTCTGAGACCAGGGTGAGGCCCAGTAAAATCAGGGCTGTTACGCTGGGTAGGCAGGGAAGATGTTGGTTTTGTGGGCTCCCACACCTCAGGATTTTATGGTGAATTGTTACTCGGACAGCCGTGCCCCTCTGTGGAATGGTGAAGAACTAGGTCCGCTCTCTTATCAGGGAGAAGGCTGGCTTTGTGTTGAGTGCTTAACACATGTTGGATGAATAGTTGTTGTTTGGCTGCCAGCCAACCCTGCGTCATCATCCCTGGCAGCACAGCCTCTTTGATGGAGGGAGACGCTAATGTCAAATGATATCTCTTGGACTCAGCAGCCTTCGATGGTCACACGTTCGACCAGGCTGGTGGTCCCTGAATCTGCCTGCCAGATTCACGTGGGGACCCCAACCCAGATTTGATCTGCGGATGCTTCTGCTTACAAAAACACTGTGATAATTTCCTACAAATTTTAAAAAGGGCAAAAAACAAGACAAAACAACCCCTCCCAACTAGTATCCGATCCTCCCACCCCAGCCCCATCTTTCTCTCTCTTAGAGGCAATTTAATTGATCCGTGTAACGCATTTTAGCTGATGATTTAGGTATTTATTTCTGTCACTCTAAACAGCAGGCTTTGTGTGGCTGCTTCTGGACATTTCGTTTCAGTTCTTACCCCACCATGCCGCTATGGAAGAGGAGGCTCCAGTCTCCTTCCTCCTCTGCCCCGCCCCCCTTCCTCCCGGCAGGACCGAGTTGCAATCAGCCTTCAGCGTGTGCATTGTTGGGGCCTGGAAAGTTCTGTTCACAGTCCCGAGGTTTACTTTTCTTTTTTTAAAAAAAACCTCTTTTCTGTCCATATCCATTTATTTATTTATTGGTCTTACAGCCTGTGGGATCTTAGTTACCCGACCAGGGATCATACACTGCCCTCCCTGCGATGTAAGTGCGGATTCTTAACCATGGGACCCCCAGGGAAGAGGCAGAGTGGTGTTCAGGCGTTACTGACAGCAGGCGCTTGGCGGGTAAACGGAGGCTTACTCAAGAAACCCACCCTGTCTCCCGATGCACGTGGGCTCGAGGTCAGAGCCTGGGAGCCACTCCCGTGGCCTTCCTCCTGCCAGCCCTCCCATCTGCTGCCCTTGGCTCTGCTGGTCCTTCAGCTGCGATGCCCTCTTCTCTCTCTCTCTGGTGAAATCCCCCTCTCTGCAAGTCCTGGCTGGGATGACTCTCTCTGGGTGTGGCCGTCCTGGGTGTGTGTCTGCTGCAGCATGTAGACCGAGGTCTGTAGTACCCATCACGCTACATGGTGCTTATTTATTTACCACTTGAGGAAGTCTAAAGTGAAGTCTTAGCTCTACCACGTCCCAGCTTTGTGAGCTTGGGCAGGCTCCCTGGTCACGCTGTGCCTCAGTTTCCCTCTTTGGACAATGTGGATCACACCCATGGCACTCACGGGGAACTGTACTCAATATCTTGTAGTAATCTAGAATGGAGAAGGATCTGGGAAGAAGAGATAGGTGGGTACAACTCGATCTCTGTGCTGTATACCTGAAGCTAGCACAGCCCTGAAAGTCAACTGTCCTTCAATTAAAAACAAAGAGCAACCGAAGCACCTTAGCTGGTAAGGTTGTTAGTGACTGCATACACGGATGGATAAAAGCATCTGTGTCTGCCCCATGGGAGACTGGCCATCTGTTCCCTGCATGCCCTTTCACGCAGGTAGGTGGCTTATATTATAGTCGCTGGTGTCTGGAGTAGCTCTGGGCAAATCTGAAGTCTCTGAGGGCTGGGAAGGGGAGGTCAGTGGGTGAAGCGGGCTGGGTGTGGCTCAGTCACAGGGCCTGGGGACTGGAAAGGACCGTCTCTAAGGGGTGTCTTCTCCACTTTTAACCAGTGGTTGCCAGGTAGGAATGGGGGCCCAGTGTTGCCTGATCATTTGATTAAAAAAAATTTTTTTTTGTTTCTTTACGAGGAATTTGGAATCTAAATTAGAATAAAATTATATGAGTTTTCCTGAAATGGATAAATTATGTAAAATTTCCATTTAGTATATAGCATACAGCCAAGGGCACGAGGCCTGTGGGTCCGTGGGCTCCTGGTTTGGGGCCCAATTCTCAGTTCCCAGAGAGGATGGAGAGAGTGTGACCCGCCCCTGGTCACATGCCGACGATCTGGGCCCCGGTTTTCCCGCCTGTGGCTTGGAGATGCAGTTGTGTGTGTGGGTGTGTTTGCAAAGCAGGTTTTCCTCCCTTGGGTCAGCTGCCCCTCAGAGCCACCCCCTTGTAGAATCATGGGTCTCTTTTTATGCCAGGGGGGAAAAAAAACATTGTGTGCATTTATTGAGTACCTACTGTGTGACCAGGAGCTAGCTGTTAGGCACCCAGCTGTTACAGTCACTGGTGCCAGGAGTAGCTCTGGGCAATCAGAAGTCTCCGAGGGCTGGGAGGGGAGGTCAGTGGGTGAATCAGGCTGGGCGTGGCTCAGGCACAGGGCACGGGGCTGGAAAGGACTTTCTCTAAGGGGTGTCTTCTCCTCTACTTCTAGCCCCTGGTTGCCAGGTAGGAATGGGGGCCCTGTGTTGCCCGATCTAGGTGTTAGCTCTTAGGAGATGGAAAAGAATCATTTTATAGGTAGTAAAAACGATGCGTAAAGAATTGGCTCAATCAGAGCTTGCAGGTGGAGGTTTCACCCGGTTCAGCTCCTTGTCTCTGCTGAAAGCCTGGAGCTGCAGCCAGCACGCTGCCTCCCACGGACTGCAAGTCAAGCCCGACAGCAGCTCAGCAGGGCTTGCTTGTCCCTGGGCGGCCCGCACGCGCGTGCGCGGCGTGTCCTCTGGAGGACAAGTCTGGCTTGTTCTGTCCTCAGCAGCTGTAGCTGAAGCACGTGACTGCAGACCTGGCCAGAGAAGAGGGAAGGCGGAGCAGCTTCCGATGATGAGGACGCATGACTGGAGGGAGGGACCACGGGTATAGGATGGGGGCGCCCAGGGGCTGAGATGCTCTGTGTGGGACAAAGGCCATGTTCGTATGTTTCAAACCCACCTAGAAAGCCCAAGCGCGAAATGATGGGGGGAGAGCGAGTTAGGCGTGATCAGGGCCTTCCTGACCCCTCTGTGAGCTCTCCCAGTGACCCGTGAGGTCCATATAATCTTCTGCTTAGAAGCAGTTTTCAGATAGTGAGGCAGCCCCTTTGCAGCCAGCGACAACCACGTGTGTACCAGTGGGGTGGCCGGCTGCTCCTGGGGCCCCCCTGCGGCTGGTGTTCCTCCTCCCCCAGGGCCCACGTCGCCCCTCTGATGCACGCAGACTCCCCAGGCTGTGGCCGTGCCAGGCCAGCTCCCTGGGGGAGGAGGGGTGGAGGGGCCTGGGTCTCTGAAGCCCCAACCAACCCTTCCAGTGTCTTCCTAGAGCTGGAACCAGACTGTCTTTGTGATTCTTCTCCTCCTCGGGGCATCTGTGGACCTGGTTTCCTGACTTTGACGGTGCAGTGAAGCCTGGTGCCGCCCACCCTTGATTCCCCTCTCCCCGACGCCTGTCCAAGCCCGCATGGCTCGTGGCATCTCTGGAGGGCGTGGCCGCCCTTATCTCTAGCCGTTCCCCACATTCTGGATGTCCAGCTTCCTGTAGTCTCTGGAAAATGCCAGCCCAATCCTCCCCTCCGCTGTGGGCATGGCTCTGCTGGTGCTCTGGACTCAGTGTCTCCCTCCTCCCATCCGTGCTTCAGGCCTCCGTGCAGATGGTACTGCTGGGAGCTCCCCACGAGTCCCCCTCTAAGGGCGAGTCTCCCACCCCCCTTACCTGGCCTGCTGAGGCTCTGGGTCCTGGGTCCCACGCCAGCTGTGCCGGTCTCATTCTCACACACTCTCTGGGGATGGGCTGTGTTTATCCCCGTCTCACCCCCCTGTACTAGAGGCGTCCTGAAGGCAGGGACCAAGCCCAAGGCAGAGCACAGGATCTGGCCTGTCGGAAATTGGCACACACTGTTTAGTGTTGTCCGTGTCACAGGACTGGGGACATCGTGGGCCTGTGACGAATACTGCCATCATCATGGACTGAGGCTGCCGGGGTGACCAGGTTAGGCATCTTCCCCTGGACGGAGCTTTGTGGTCTAACCTGCTCTGTCTGATACCGTAGTCATGGCCTCATTGATTGTTTAAGTATATCTAAATAAAATGAACCAAGTGAAAAGCTCCTTCTGTCTGTCTCACTAGCCAGGGTCAAGTGCTCAGTAGCCACGTACAGCCGGGGGCTGCCATGCCAGCTGGCACAGGTGCTGGGACGCTTGCAGTATCACACCAGATTCTCTCGGGGGCCGTTGTTGTTGACACGGGCTTGTACGCACAGGCTTCCCGGTTGAGTGGAGGCCCTTCCGGAGGCTTCTGGGGAAGTCAGGTGGATTTCCACAGGCTCCTTAAGCCTGAACTGTCCTCAATTTCCTGTCTGCAGGATATCCGTCAGAAGTTCCGCTCTGTCCTGGTGGAAGCAACGGTGAAGCTGGATGAACTGGTGAAGAAGATCGGCAAGGCCGTGGAGGACTCGAAGCCCTACTGGGAGGCTCGGAGGGTGGCGAGGCAGGTAAGCGCCTGGTCTGCCCATTGCCCTGCCTGGCGCCATGGGCACCTCTGACCTCCAGGCGCCCCTGCTGAAGGTCGGGGTGCAGGAGAGCCGTGACTTCATCAGGAGGCGCGTTTGGAGTTGGTGCCTTGTTTTCGCACCCCACAGCCTGCCTTCATTCCCGATCTCAGTGCTGTTAAGGCCATGTGGGTGCTGGCGTTTGGATGTCCCCACCGGTGGTTTCCCCGATAGCTGAGTTGGTAAAGAATCTGCCTGCAATGCAGGAGACCCTGGTTCGATTCCTGGCTTAGGAAGATCCCCTGGAGAAGGGATAGGCTACCCACTCCAGTATCAAAGAGTCGGATGTGACTGAGCTTTCAACAATATATTATTACGTCCCTGGTGGCTCAGATGGTAAAGTGTCTGCCTACAATGTGGGAGACCTGGGTTCTATCCCTGGGTTGAGAAGATTCTCTGGAGAAGGAAATGGCAACCCACTGCAGTACTCTTGCCTGGAAAATCCCATGGATGGAGGAGCCTGGTAGGCTACAGTCCATGGGATCGCAAAGAGTCAGACACGACTGAGCAGGGTCACTGGGCAATGCCTCGCTGCTGGAGTTGGTACCTGGTCCATTTCCCAAGTGGCCAGGCCAGCTCACGTGGACGGGAGGCTGTGATTAGACCACCTGGCTTGTTCTCTGCTTTCCTAGTGACTGCCTGTCAGCCCCAGGAAGAACACTCCTTCTCTCGAATTCTCCTTCCAGGTTTGGGAGGAACTGACCATTTCCTTCTCTTGAAACATTGGTTTTTTGTCCCAAGAGCACAGACAGGCGACAGAGGACCTGAGACCAGAAAGGGGGGAGGCCGCTGGGGCTGCTGGCTTCAGAGGGCGTCTTCCGTGGATCATCAGCGGTGTGAGGACCTCCCGGGGTCAGGTTGAGGCTCCAGGAACAGGAGGGAAGAGAGTTCCCAACACACGGCAGAGCTGGCTGGCTCACCCCCAGGGCTCAGGAGTTGGTCCATAGTGAGGTCCTGTCCCTGCTGTGTGTTTGGTGATGGAAGATGCTGCCTCCCTGAGTCTCTGCCTATAAGCCGATCCTCGGTGAGGGTGGGTTCCCCTGCGAGCCCCCTCTGCGTGTGCACTGTGTGTTGTTGGGAGGTGGGGAGGCAGCAGGCAAAGGGAAGCCCTTGGGAAGGGGAGCCCCAGGGATGCAATAAGACTGGAGCTATGGAGGATCTGGGGCCAGGACATGGGCATTCCTCTCCCTGGCCCTTCTCCGGGTACCCCTCAGACGTCTCATCGGGGATCCCTTTGATGTTTGGTGGTTCTGCCCAGATCCTCGCTGCAGGCTTGGGTTTTGCAGCTCCGCACCTTGAGCTGAGCTTTCTGCTTGGAACCTGATGCAGACGCTGCCTTGGCTCCTGGACAGAGTGGCCTGAAACCCGCCCTTCCCTGGCCTGCTGCCCTGGGCTGTGTGATGTCACAGGGCCTGGGTGCCTTGGCCTGCGAGAAGCCTGTGTCTCAGCCACTCCGCTCTCCTCCTCCCTCTGTGCTCCACCCAGGCCCGCAGCTTTCCAGGGAGAAGAAGTTCTTCTCCAGAAGGTGCTCACCAGTCCCCAGAAGCCCCCCACCCTGAGGCATCCCCCCTCCAGGGTGCCCTGTGTCACAGCCTTCAGGGTGCCCCCTATTGGGGGATGGGTCTCACCCCCCCATATCCCAGGATGGTAGTGGTCTTGACCTCGTAGTATGAAGGGTTCTGTTTAGATTGGAGGAGATGTTTCTGATACTGTAAACATTGGGTCAGTCCTGAGGAAGGCACGAAATCCCCTCTTCTGAAAAGGCTCCGTCACTTGAATCCTTGGGCCTTTTGAGGCCACAGAGGTCCCTGTGCTGTTGGGGGACTTTGCAGGGGCCTGTGAAGGCGTCCCCTTGGACCCTTGGCAGTGGCATCCCCAATGGGAGTTTCCCCACTGGGTCCCCAGCACTGAGATTTTGGAGCGGAACTGCTGAAGGGACCTCTGTGTTCAGGGGCCTCTGGAGTGGGCCCTTCGGGTTGCCAGCAGCCCTGGCTGACGTGTGGTGACCTCCTCTGGCTGAGCTGATTCCAGACCTCATCCTGTCTCAGAGTCTTTGAACTTGTGGATCCCTCGGTGTGTGGTCTTAACTGCAGGATTTGCCTGGTCCATCCCATCTCCTTCAGGTTTCTGTTCAGATGACACTTTATGGTGGCTCAGAGGGTAAAGAATCTGCTAGCAATGCGGGAGACCCGGGTTCGATCTCTGGGTTGGGAAGATCCCCTGGAGAAGGAAATGGCAACCCACTCCAGTACTCTTGCCTGGAGAATCCATGGACGGAGGAGCCTGGTAGGCTACAGTCCACGGGGTTGCTAAGAGTCGGACATGACTGAGCGACTTCATTTTCTTTTCTATGAACGAGGCCTTTCTGGGCTCACATTGGAATGATAACTGCCAGCCCACCATCTCCATCACCCCAAACCCCATTCCTTGATAGGCCTTTTCTCCATAGCTGTTCTCACCCTGTGACCTCTTATCGTCTACTTATTTATGGTAGTGAAATCCCACTACCAGACGTAGAGAATTTGGTCTTAGAGAAATTTCCAGACTTAGAGAATTTGGCCTGCTTGGGTCATTTCCATGTCTGCAATGCGGCATACAGAAGGTGTTCAAGTCTTGAGGAAATGAGCAAATGAACCAGTAAGTGAATGAGAGGTTGATCAGATGTTCCTCCCAGCCCTCCCTCGGCATGCCGAGCTTTCCCTTTTGATTATTGCATTTCTCACAGCTTCTCTGCTGCCATGTGGCTAGGTGAGCAGACTGGCAAATCCGGCTCCATCTGGGTTGGGTTGATTCAAATCGGATTTGGTGGGTGAGTCCCCAGTTGGCTTCAACACACCTGGAATAGGTTTCACACCACTCCCTTTTCTCTGCACCCCAGTCCTCTTAGATGGAAGAAGATAGTGGGGAGCTGGGTTGGGCGGGCACTCCTGCCAGCCAGTCGTGAATCGTGGGTTTGCGTTTCCCTCTCATCTCTTGGCCAGGGAAAGCCTTGGTCACGCAATGACTGAGTCCCGTGGGCAAGCCACGGAGTCATCAGGCCTCATGATCCGGTACAGACCCTGGGGCTAAGCTCTCTCTATCAGCTGGCAGAGCCCAAGATGAATGTCGAGGGAATCCTGCCCGGCTTTATGCCTGCAAACCACCCCCCGCAATTCCTTCCTCCTTACAAGTGGGCAGGAAGAAGGGCAGAGAAGGCTCAAAGTGACCCCTGCGCCTCAGCCTCCGGGGACCTTGTTGGTCTCCAGCCGAGGAACTGACAGGGCCCTCGAAGGCCAAGGCTGGGCGCGGATGTGCCTTGTTTCATCTCTGCGGACGGTGGGCCAGCTGGGCTTGGCCCAGTGGCCGGGTCTGTCTGTGTGTCTGTGTCCTCAGACCTTCCTGGTGGCGAAGGGGGCGGGCCTGCCTCCAGCTGCTGCGAAGTGGGGCTCCCTGTTCTCTCCCTCTGCTCTTACCTCCGCCCCTTCCTGTATATGTTTACAAGCCCCTCTGACTGTGTGTAGTGGCGATGGTGTCAGAGATGCCTTCAGAGCATCTCCTCCAAGAGTGTATTATAAGGCACCTTCAGAGCCTCAGCATCCTCATCACTGTGGCAACAGTGATCTGAATACAGTGAAACAGTGATGGTCACAGACCATGAGAGTTAGGAGGTGTCCTTCGGCCTTAGTGACGTGAAAGTTGCTCAGTCGTGTCCGACTCTTTGCGACCCCATGGACTATATACAGTCCATGGAATTCTCCAGGCAAGAATATTGGAGTGGGTAGCCGTTCCCTTCTCCAGGGGGTCTTCCCAACCCAGGGATCGAACCTAGGTCTCGCACATTACAAGCAGATTCTATACCATCTGAGCCACCAGGGAAGCCCAAGAATACTGGAGTAGGTAGCCTATCCCTTCTCCAGTGGATCTTCCCGACCCAAGAATCAAACCGGGGTCTCCTGCATTGCAGGCAGATTCTTTACCAGCTGAGCCACCAGCAAAGCCCCTCTTATGACTTAAATAAGATAATATTTGATGACGGAATCCGTTTATGACCTTGTTATTGTTGTTTAGTCACTAAGTTGTGTCCGACTCTTGTAAACCCATGGACTGTAGCCCACCAGGCTCCTCTGTCCATGGGATTTCCCAGGCAAGAGTACTGGAGTGGGTTGCGATTTCTTACTCCAGGGGATCTTCCTGACCCAGTGATCAAACCTGCATCTCCTGCATTGGCAGGTGGGTTCTTTACCACTGAGCCACCAGGGGAGCCCCCATGTGACCTTAGGCTTCATTTAAAAAAAAATTTTAGAAAGTTCAGAAAAAAATAAGTCCCTATACATTCTGTTAATATTTATATATGTCCTTTTTCTTGCCTGGAGAATCCCATGGACAGAGGACCCTGGTGACCATGGGGTCTCAGAGTCAGACACGACTGAGTGACTAGCACACACACACACAATTTTTCTTGAAAATAAAGAGATAATACTGTGGTATGGTTTTATGATGTCCGGAATGCTCGTATCCATCCATCCATAGTCTCAGGGGAACAACGGAGATTTATAAAGGGAAAGACTTATACAGCTTGGTTTTCCAAAAAGAGTTTACAGAGATCTGTGGTTGTTGGGCTGTTAGAAATTGTGTCTGCTCATCAGTAATTTGCACTGACTTTATTGTTCCTGATGTCAAGTCATTTTCCTACCATGAGTCAGATCCAGTCCTGTGATCTTGAGAACCTAATCTGGGTTCTGCTAAGAGGAGGCAGGACACTTTTTTTTTTCCCCTGGGTTGAGCGGAGGCAGGAAACAGACTTTGATTTATTTGAGGGTTTTTGTCTGTGAGCCAGAGCTTGTCTTTAAGGTGGCTTTGACATATCTGCCAGCCCGTCTAGCCTTCTGTGTGTGGCCGGGACGTTCTGACGAGGGGGTGGAGCCCTGTGACTCAGCCCGAACGACAGTTTCTTGCTTCCTCTGCTCCTTGGGATCTAAATAGCCCAACAGTGGCCCCAAGCCTATCATATCGTTCCTGCCAGTCCCAACCCTTGTTATATTTTTCCTTCTTGAAAAATTACAGTAAACTGCATTTAGCATAGGTTTTACCATTTTAACTATTTTCAAGTGTACAATTCAGTAACATTAAGTACATTCTTACTGTTGGGAAGCCCTCAACACCGTCCATCTTTAGAACTTTATCATTTTCCCAAATTGTAGCCCCGTACTTTGTAAGTAATAACTCCCCACTGCGCCCTTTCCCCAGCCTTTGACAACCACCATTCTGCTTTCTCTGTGATCTTGACTCCTCCAAGTACCCCATGAAAGTAGACTTGTAAAGAGTTTGTCCTTTTGTGACTGGCTTTTTTTCACTTAAGCACCATGTCTTCAAGGTTTATCCATGAAGGCTGTGTTGGAATTGCATCCCTTTTTTGAGGCTGATTAATATTTCCCCTGCGTGTGTAGACCACACTTAGTCATTCAGCTCATTTTCCTACCGTGAGTCAGATCCAGTCCTGTGATTGCAGGTCTTCAGGCCACCTTTATTATTTTTAAAATGGTTCGAGTATGTCAGGAGACTTTGCAACTCTGAAGTGCAGCACAAATGCAAAATAGTGAGGGTTATTCAGTGCTGACAGTTGCCCGTTTTATACTTACGGGGCCCACATCCAGTCCTTTAACCTCCTTTGGGGAGGTAGTGGGAGGGGAAATGTTTGAAGCTTAGCTGACTTAACTGTAGGACAGCTGGCAAAGCTTGGCCTCCGAGCCAGACTGCCTGGCTTTGAATCCCAACTTACCACGTAAGAGCTGTGGGACCTGGGCAGGCTGCTTACTGTTCATGCCTCAATGTCTTCATCTCTAAAATGGAGCTGTAGGGCCTTCGCTGGTGGCCCACTGGTTAAGACTCCCAGCTGCCAATGGAGGTGGCTTGGGTTCGCTCCCGGTCGTGGAACTAAGACCCTGCATGCTGTACAGCGTGGTCAAAAGAAAAAAGAAAAATGGAGTTGTGTATCTGTTAGCTTTTGCTGTGAAACAACCAAACTCAGTGGCTTTATACGTTTATTTAGCTGATAGTTTTGCTGGGCAGTTTTCTGATCTCAGCTTTTGGCTGATCTCATGAGTATACAGTCAGCTGATGGGTTGGCCGGGGGTTGGTTGCTCTGTAAAAGATTTATTTTTCGGCTGTGCTAGGGTTTGCTGCAGGCGGGCTTTCTCTAGTTGTGGCCAGTGGTGGCTGCTCTTCCGTGCAGTGTGAGAGCTCCTCACTGCTGCAGCTTCTCTTGTTGTGGAGGCCGGACTCGAGGGCTCCTGGGCTCTAGAACGCAGGCTCAGTAGCTGCGGCACACAGGCTTACTTGCTCTGTAGCATGTGGGATCTTCCCGGACCGGGGTTGAACCAGTGTCCCTTGCATTGCAAGTCAGATGCTGAACTGCTGGACCATCAGGGAGGCCCCTGGGATGGCTTTATCTGTCACAGAGTTGGCTGGTTGTCAGCTGAGGTATTGGGTGGCTGGCCTACAGGCACCTCATCCCACAGGCTAGTGTAGGCTTCTTCATATGGTGCTGGGATTCTAGGAACAGAAAGGGAGTGAATGTGAGTGAAAGTTGCTCAGTCGGGTCCGACTCTTTGAGACCCCAGGAGCAGGGTTCTGCTTGCATCACATCTGTTAATGTACTGTTAGTCAGAGTAAGTCACACGGCCAGTCCAAATGCAAGAGGTGGGGAAAAGATAAACTCCATCTGCAAAGCACCTGCAGAGGATTACGGCCATTTTTACAGTTTAGCATGATGATTATAAGTTAGTTCATGTAAAGCATTGGATGAAACAAAAAGAATGTAAGTTATTGCCCCAGATGTATTTTTCTATCAAATAATATCTTTCTAAGGTGAATCTGCTACATTAAAAAACAAAACAAAAACACCACCGCCACCCTCAAAAATGCCCTATGGGTAGAAGAGAAAACAGTCCTCTGCTGGTTGGCAGGGGATGTGGAAGACACAGATAGAAGGGTGATGCCAGGCAGGGCAGGTAAGAGCTCAGTTGCTTGTGAAGATAAAATCTGGCAGAGGATAAGAAGAGGGCAGCTACCTTACCTGTTCCTGATGGAAAGCCCTCCAAGCCCAAAGGGATGGGTGAGCCCTGGGGGCCTTGAACGGCAGGGAAATCACGTTTTCAATGAGAGGAAACTGGCAAGTACCCTGAATTCCCATGTTAATCCCACTGTAGTCTTCTTTATTGGGAAATCTGGGACATTGGCTTTGTTTGCAGAAGACCTTCCCTAGGTGGAGAATTACCTCTTGAGAAACCTGTATGCAGGTCAGGAAGCAACAGTTAGAACTGGACAGGGAACAACAGACTGGTTCAAATAGGAAAAGGAGTACGTGAAGGCTGTATATTGTCACCCTGCTTATTTAACTTCTATGCAGAGTACATCATGAGAAACGGTGGGCTGGAAGAAGCACAAGCTGGAATCAAGATTGCTGGGAGAAATATCGATAACCTCAGATATGCAGATGACACCACCCTTATGGTAGAAAGTGAACAAGAACTCAAAAGCCTCTTGATGAAGGTGAAAGAGGAGAGTGAAAAAGCTGGCTTCAAGCTCAACCAACATTCAGAAAACAAAGATCATGGCAACTGGTCCCATCACTTCATGGCAAATAGATGGGGAAACAGTGGAAACAGTGGCTGACTTTATTTTTTGGGGCCCCAAAATCACTGCAGATGGTGACTGTAGCCATGAAATTAAAAGATGCTTACTCCTTGGAAGGAAAGTTCCAACCTAGACAGCATATTAAAAAGCAGAGACATTACTTTGTCAGCAAAGGTCCATCTAGTCAAGATTATGGTTTTCTCAGTGGTCATGTATGGATGTGAGAGTTGGACTATAAAGAAAGCTGAGTGCCAAAGAATTGATGCTTTTGAACTGTGGTGTTGGAGAAGACTCTTGAGAGTCCCTTGGACGGTGAAGAGAGCCAACCAGTCCATCCTGAAGGAAACCAGTCCTGAATATCCATCGGAAGGACTGATGCTGAAGCTGAAACTCCTAATACTTTGGCCACCTGATTTGAAGAACTGACTCATTGGAAGAGACCCTGATGCTGGGAAAGATTGAAGGCAGGAGGAGAAGGGGACGACAGAGGATGAGATGGCTGGATGGTGGGGGCTGGGCGTCAGCAGCATGGAGGGGACACTTACCTGGAGGACGGTGTGTGGTCAGAGGTCTAGGATGGCGGGAGGAGGGGAAGGTGAGTTGCAATGCTCTTTGTACCCCAGGCCCTTTCTCAAGAGCTGTGCAAGCTCCAGGTAGCATGTTTAAAAAACATATTTTGCAGAGGAGGAGACTGAGGCTTGGAGAAGTTGGGTGAATCAGGGGCTCCCGTAGCCCCCCTTCATTAGGATCTATGGGGCTCCCAGGCCTCCAGGGGTGGGTCCCTTATGGGCATGAACCCATCGCAGCCACACAGGTTTGCCAGGCAGCGGGGGGACAGGGACTGAGGCTCTGGGAGGTAAGGAGAGTGTCCGGACCACAGGCCCCGTGGAGAGGAGCTGAGATTTGAACCCTAGTCTCCCTCCTCCTGGCGGCAGGCCACTGCTGACGCTTCGACAGCATTTAGGGATGGTTGGCCGGCGTGAGCACAGCCTGGCACATCCCAGGGGGAGCAGGTAAGAGAAGTGATCGACTCGCAGGGCTGCCTTGCCACCCTGGGGTAACTGTGGGGCCTTTGCCAACCGTTGCCCTTTGAAACTCCCTCCCTGCCGGGACCCCAGTGTCCTTCCGTCCTGCCTCCCTGGCTCCTCGTTGCTTGTGTTTCTGCTGAGCCCGTGTCTGCCCGGGGTGGGCAGTGCTCCCTGGGGGCCCGGGTGAGGAGGTCTGGGTCACTGACGTCCTTGGCCACATTCCCATGGGGTGGCTGCGGGTCAGGTCCTGGGAACCACGTCCCCTGGGCTGAGGGCTGGGTGACGGGACTGGGGATTTACAGCAGGCGGGGGGTGTGCCGTTGACCTTCCTGGGCCCGCGGGACCGGGTCCTGCCTTGCAGTCCTGGTGGCTGATTCTGGGGAAGGAGCAGCTGTGTTTGGGAAGCCTCGAGTCTCCTGTCGGGATGGGGTTTGGGGGGTGGGGGGAGGAGGGACGGCCCCCCTGACCCTGGGTGAAGACTCCTGATGGACAGTGGGTCTCCAGGCTCCCTTGGGAAGGGTCCACCCCCTCCACTCCCCTTGGAGTTGCCGCCCTTCCTGCTGACCTGCCCCTGCTTTGGTCGGATGGACGGACGGATGTCTTCCCCTGGCTGATGGCTGTGTGGGCGGGGGCTGATCTGAGGTTTTCTCTCCTGTGGTTCGAGAACCATCTCTACCTGCATTTGACTCTTTCCTGCCCGGCAGGGCTGCGGGAAGCCAGGATTGGGGCTAGTGGCAAGCTGTGATCCCAGAACGCTGTCCCCCAATGCCTGGTGGGTCGGGGGGACTTCCCGGGGACTGTCCCTTTTTCTTTAGTGGCCTTTCACTGAGGCCTGCCCCCTTCCCGTAAGTGCTGCTCAAAGCTGACAGCTGTGGTTTGTCACCGCAGACCAGCGGGGGTGGAATTCTGCGCCGAATCTGAAACCACAAGCCTCCTTGAACGTTTCTCTTTTTCTCTTCTGTCTTCTCTGCCCCCTCCTGTAAATCATGGGCCTTCCCTCGGAGGCAGCAGTAGGTGACTCGTTTCTCAGTTGATGGATAGCAGAGTATTCTTGCTCCCAGTTTTGTCAACGTGAGTAGGCCTTTTATGTTGCCAGGCAACAGAATTTGGTCCCCGGCCAATGGTAGCGTTCCTCTAGAGCATTTTGACTTACCTTTCCTCACCTGGGGACGCCCCCTGCCTGCCCTACTGTGCTCCTTTCCTCTCCCCTTTCCCCTGCTCCCAGTAAGACCTCATGTCCACGCTTCCCTTCTAGGAAGACTTCCCATCTAAGACTCTGGTGAGCTTATTCACACTGAGAAGTAAATGACTGATAAGGTTTCGAGGTTTACGGTCTTTGGATGTACAGGTCCTTCTGCTTAGAAACACCCCCATGGCTCGGGGTGCTCTGCTTTGGGCCTGGTGGTACGGCCGAGTCCCACCTCGGGGCTCATCACACAGTGGGAGCTTCTTGAAACGTGTGTGACGGAACCACCCCCATCACAGCGAGAAAGAGATAGTGAGGAGTCTGGGCCACAGGCGAGTTTCCTTTTATGTGTGGTGGAAGGTCCTGGTGAAGTTTAAGCCCTAAAGGGGTAGGGTCAGCAGAAAGGACACTGGACACCTGGTTCAGTTTGAGTTCCTAATCCTTGTTTGTTTTTTTAAGCATCTTTCTGTCCGATGCAATACTTGGGACACATTTCACTGAAACAGATTGTTTACCTGAAATTCAAGTGGACCTGGAAGTTCAGTGTTTTTATTTGCTAAATCTGGCAGCCCTGCCGAGGAGGGGAGTTGTGGTCTGAGTCATCGGCCAGATGGAGAGAGTAGTAGTTTCAGAGTCAGCCTCTGTTCTCGGGGCCCCTGCAGTCACAGCGCTCACAGCCTGGCCACCCGGCAGGCTCACGTGTTAGGATTCCAAATAACTAAAACATGCCCAGCCTTTGGTGCTTCTAGGAGGAAATGGGGTTTCTCAGATTAGCTGCCTGAGTCTGAGATTTTTTTTTTCTGTCCTTTAAAAATTTCTTTAAAATGTATTAATATTTACTTTTTCATATTGAATTCTTGTTTTACGGTTGTACCGCAAGGCATGCAGAGTCTTAGTTCCCCGACCAGGGACCGGACTCGTCCCCCAGGCAGTGAGTGTGTGGAGTGTTAGCCCCTGGACCCTCCAGGGAAGCCCCTCTGTCCCCTCCCGACCCTCCCTGGCTTGATCACTGCCTTTCAGTGGGGTTCGTGGGAGGCCACACCTGCTGGGTCTCTTTGAGGGACCTTGCAGAAGGTGGGCTCCCAGCTGTTCTTCCTCCGACTTCTCCAGCCACTGCCCGTGGCCAGCCTCCCTCCGGCTCTCTCCCCTTCCCTGTCTTTTGAGTGCCTTTATTTGTTAGTTTAATCTTTTATTCATTAGCATGTTTATTCATGTTTCCGTTTAGAACTTTCTTAGGCCCTTGGGAGTGTGCATTCTCAAAGAGGAAAGAGTGCTTCTTTGTTTCAACTAAAGAAGTGATCTGGGGCTTCCTGGGGGACTCATCTGGTAAAGAATCTGCCTGCAATGCAGGAGACCCAGGTTTGATCCTTGGGTCGGGAAGATCCCCTGGAGAAGGGAATGGCAACCCACTCCAGACTTTTCGCCTGGAGAATCCCATGGCCAGCGGAGCTGGCGGGCTACAGTCCATGGGGTCGCAAAGAGTCAGACACGACTGAGCAACTAACACTTTCACTTTCAAGGTGGTGATCAGCTGGCTTAGGAAGCCTCACTTCAGAGACGTCTTAACGGTCTAAATGGAAGTAAACAGCAAAAATACCACGTGTTCGTCGATGCATTACCAGTCTCATGTGTCTTCCTCAGCCTCTTGTCAAAGCACCATACTGCAGAGATGGCACCAGGCCTTTCTTATTTCCAAAAATCATGGTGTATCTTCTAAGGTTCTCTCATTTCTTTGAATTTAGGTCTCTTGGTCTCAAGCTGAAGCCAGTTCTCTTGATACAGAGACGGCGGGGGGGTGTTTTCATACTGGCCTGGGCTCTCAAGCAGGGCAGCTGCAGGCGTGTGTAGTGGGCGCTCTTGAGGGTGGTTGTTGGAAGGAAATTAAGTTTATGTAGGTTCCTCTTCAGTCTGGCCCCATCTCCACCCCAAGCCTGTAAGAAAATACATAGATTAACCTCTACAGCCTACAATTCTGAAATTTATATTGCCTTATGCACAAAATAATGGTCTCATGCTCTATCAAACGGAAACCGCATTTTGCTGCAAGTACCCAAGGATGTAAAAACAGTGGCCGAAACACACAAGAATCCTTTTTTTTTTTTTTTCACCTGAAAAAAGACCTGAATGAGGCAATCTCAACTGATGCTGAGTCCAGGGTCATTTGACATCCAGCCTCATCTTTATTGCTCAATCCTAGCACATGAGTCCTGTCCTCAAAAGTCCCTTCGTGGTCCAGATAGCTCCAGCCGTCACATTCTGTGTTTCAGACGGAAGGAGAGGAAGGGGAAGGGAGGGATGCCCTTTCTAACGTAAGAGTCTGCCTGAAAGTCCCAGAGAACCACGCTGCTTCTCTTTCGTTGCAGGTCCGCTCACTCTTTGAACTTAAGTCTCTTGATCTCAGGCTCAAGCCAGCTGAGCAGAGGTTCCCTTTGAACAGAGAAGGCCGAGAGGTGTTTTCCCACTGAGCCTGGGCACAGCCTTGGGGGCTGCAAAAAGGCATGGCTTGGAGGGTTTTAGCTAGCAGCATGTTTCTAAGGGCGGAGGGAAGCGTGGGTCTTGGGAGGCAGCTAACCAACTCTGCCACATCTGTGCTGTGGTTTATTTATCTCCTAGAGAGGCTCTGGGTTGGAAAGAGTTGAAGTGGGTGAAGGTGACCCAGAGCCCGCAGGACTGCTCTGAGGCGGGAAATACCGCACGCCCTGCATCTCTCTGCTCCATCACTTCCGTCCCTTTCTGCTCTGCGGAAACCCTCCTTCCCGTTGTTTTATGCTGGAGTCCTGGGAGGAAATGCTAGCTTCTCATAAAGGGGTGTGTGTGTTTGTGGTTTTGTCAAGTCACAGAACCCATTCATACTTCCTTTGAGTACATACAAATTAAAATGACTCGTTAGCCACCGTCACTTCTTTGGTGGAAGCCCTCATGTCTTGCCTGGATCCTTGAAACTGCCTTTCATTTGATATTCCTGTCTCCCTGTGCCCTCTTCTTCACTTGTCCCTCTAACCTCCCAACTGACTCTTGACAGAGACTGTTCTGCTGATAATCTTGCTCAAAAACTATAGTGGATGTGACGGTTACTTGTATGGGTCAACTTGGCTGGACTGCAGTGCCCAGATACATGGTCAGACATTATTCTGAATTTTTCTGTGAGGGGATTTACTGGATGAGATTCACACTTAAACCCATGGAATTTCAGTAAGCAGATTGTCGTCCATGGTGTGGTCGGCCTCAGCCAATCAGCTGAAGGCCCAGACTAGAGCAGAAGACCCCCTCCCCGTGAACAAGGGGGATTTGTGCAGCAGAGGCCTGTGGACTTGACCTGCAATATCAGCCCTTTTCTGGGTCCCCAGCCTGTTGGTCCAGCTTGCAGATTTTGAACCTCTAACCTCCATCATCATGTGAGCCAGTTCCTTAAAATAGATCTCTTTTTATGCACAAATCTTCCTCAGTTTACAGTGGGCTGACATCCTGATAAATCTGTCATCAGTTGAAAAACTCTTCAGTTGCAAGTGCACTTAACATGCCCTGCCTCCCGCACATCCCCGCTCAGCCCAGCCCCCCACGTGTGCCCAGAGCACGCGCATTAGTCTGCAGGTGGCAGGACCCTCTAACACAAGGTCTCAGTCAGGCAGGCAGTTCAGTCGCTCAGTCGTGTCCGACTCTTTACGACCCCATGGACTGCATGCAGCATGCCAGGCCTCCCTGTCCATCACCAGCTCCCGGAGTTTACTCAAACTCATGTCCATTGAGTCGGTGATGCCATCCAACCATCTCATCCTCTGTCATCCCCTTTGCCTCCTGCCTTGAATCGTTCCCAGCATCAGGGTCTTTTCAGATGAGTCAGCTCTTCACATCAGGTGGCCAAAGTATTGGAGCTTCAGCTTCAGCATCAGTCCTTCCAATGAATATTCAGGACTGATTTCCTTTAGGATGGACTGGTTGGCTCTCCTTGCAGTCCAAGGGACTCTCAAGAGTCTTCAAGGCCTAGTTTATCGTAAAGGATTGACTGTCTCACGGGATTTATGGAACACCGTACTGGAACGGAAAAACCAAATGGAGTGTTGGGCGCAGATGGTTGTCAGAGTGTGGGTGGTTCACCCTTGTGATCTCAGGGCCGTGTCTGCCCTGCGTAAGATTAAAGAGAGGGTCGTGCTTCACCTCTCTTGCCCCGAGAAAGGCCCACCTTCAGAGTAAGTATCTACTGACTGGGTGTCATGTTTTCCCCTTCATGAAGTGGGTAATTATAAGTTGAACCGTCATGAGTCAAGGACCAGTGGTGTCTACACGGCCCATTGGTTCTGTTTCTCCAGAGAAAGCTGCCTGACACAGCGCTTCTTCCATCCCTGGTGAGAAGCCCAGATCTGACCGGAGCATGCAAGGCTTTTCCTAGCCCCTCTCACCCTCCACGTCTGCTCCTGTGCATGCTGAGACCACGTGTGCCCACCCCCTGCCCCAGCCACCACTCTTAGCTGCCGGCTGCATCATGTTGCTTCGCTCACAACCTCGGGGTCCATCAAGGGGTTTTGCATCTGTGCACACCCTGTTCTCTTTGGGATGTTTTCCTGCCAGACTGACTAGCTCTGCGAGGTTCAGAACAGTGGCCAGGAGCCTCTTAAGTATAAATCATAAAATGAAACGTAACTCAAAGGTCAGTCCTTCAGTTTCACCAGCCACACGTCAGACGCTCACTCAACACAGGTTGCTGACGGTGGCTATTTGGGGACGTTGCAGACAGAGGGCACTTCCGTCATTGTAGACAGTTCTGCCGGAAGCTTTCACCCTTTGCCTGATGGCCTGATAAAATGAAGGCACCGGTCAGTGCACCTTCTGGAGACTTCCTGCAGGCTCCCTCGTGCACTGAGGTCTCCTTCACTTTGCTTTGAGAATTTGCTGAAAGCTGTGGATGTCATTCTCTGAGAACACACATATGCGTGTGGGTGTGTACATCATAAACAGCATTTCAAGGTGTAATCATCAGCTCCCCTTGAGGGTCAGCCCTGTCCCGTGTGTTAATAACAACCCACACGATAAGCTAATACTGCAGCGTGAGACCTGCTTGCTGGTATAAAAAGCTGACACTTCTGTCCTGCTCACGTCCACCTGTTCTGTATTTTACTTGGTGGTGATGGTGGTGGTGGTTTTTTTTTTTTTTTCCTTCACGTGTTTTAACTCACTTGCCTCTCAGAGCAACCCCACGAGGTGGCTTCTGTTGTCCACGTTTTGCAGATGAGGCAACCGAGGCACAGGGCATTCAAATACTCAGGGTCCCTCGGCTAGCAAGTCGCCTGGCCAGGGTTTGACCCAGGCAGCCTGAGCTCTGCGTCGGCGGTTCCTAACCTGACAGGGCTGAGAAACCTGCCTGCCCCCGAACATGAGCTCCTAAGGACTCAGATTGCATCTTGCCTCCCTGCCCTTTGCAGGTCTCTGCGGTGCCTGGGGTTCCGTCGAGGGTAGATGGGTGCGGGAAGGGGGTCCCGGGGCTGCTGCAGTTACACAGCGGCTTCAGGTACAGCGGCCTCAGCCGAGACCTTGGATTCTCCTGCTGTGTGTCTTTTGCTCTGTCCTTTCCACTGGCTGTGATTTGTTCCCCTAGGGCTGGGAGAGGCCCTGAGTCCCTGAGACTGGCCTCGCCTGGCAATCCCTGGTGGAAAGCCAGCCGGTGCCCAGCTGACCCTCCTAAGCTGGGGCCCCCACCGCGCCCTGTCCCAAAGCCGCTCCTTTCTGTCCCGGAGCTCTCTAGGTGCTCGAAGCGGCGTGGACTCTGGGTGTGTGTCCTCCTGGGTCCTGTTCTGGTGATGGCCTCCTCTGGCCAGGGCAGCTGGCTTTCTCGCATACTGAGCCAGGTCTGGCGATGGCCTCCTCTGGCCAGGGGCAGCTGGCTCTCCCACATACTGAGCCAGGTAGGAGGGGTGTGTGTGTTTTTACTTTCACTTCCTTCCTTATGTACTTTCATTTTCGTCTGTGTCCCCCTGACCTCGAGTCCTTTTCAGGTTCATCTTGAGCTGGTAGTTAAAACTGAGCCAAGTCACACCGACCCAGAGGCGGAAGAGGGCTTGGTGGGGAGGGGATGACCTTTGAGTGAATCAGTTGCTCCTTTGGCTGTGCTTAAGTGTCCCCAGCAAGCTCTGGTGCCATACCACCCGGGGCAGGCCGAGGCCTGGAGAAAGCGGGAAGGGGGCAGCCAAGGCCCCTGACTGACGAAGGGCTGGGAACCTGTTTGCACGTCACTGTCCCGGTGGCAGGGACTCACGGACGTACAGAAAGCATCCTTGCCTTCACGGAGTTGGCTGGCTGGTCAAGAAGGCCAAGTGAAGGATAAAATCATTCAAGATGTGCTGGCAGTATATTTGGGAAATTGCCGGGTTTTTTTTTTTTTTTTTCCACCTATACGATCTTATAACATGGCAAAATGCTGTAATTAGAAGTATAGAAATTTGGTCCCGTGAATTCAGAGGGGGTAAAATGTCACCCAGGAAGGAATTTCCCGAAGACCCACTGGGACCTGCATTATGTATTATTCAGCTTGGAGGAGGTGAGGCGCAGTGGAAGGGGAACTGTTTAGATCTTGAGAGAATGGCGTTCCTGCCTCATGATTTAGTGTGTGCAGTGAGGTCCTTATTCAGGTGAGTTTTCACATCATGTGAACGGACACTTCTGAGGATACGTGTGCCCAGAGGGACGTTGATTTAATTGTGGGAGCCACAGAAGAAAATCACAAGATGCGTTAGGATGGCCGACCACCGGGAAGTCATTTGTGGCTCATCATTTGTACCTGAATTAAACAGGCATTACTTTTTTTCAGTATGGGGGACGGCTGCTTTGCAGTGTTGTGTTTCTGCTGTGCAACAGTCAGCTGTGTTATCCACATCCCATCCCCCTCCCCAGGTCATCACCCAGCACCGAGCTGAGCTGCCTGTGCTAGACAGCAGCCTCCCACGGGCCACCTGTCTAGGTCGTGTATGCCTGCTGCTCTCCCAGTTTGTCCCACCCTCTCTTTCCCCTTCACTTCATGGCAAATAGATGGGAAAACGGTGACAGACTTCATTTTTTGGGGCTCCAAAATCACTGCAGATGATGACTGCAGCCATGAAATAAAAAGACGCTTGCTCCTTGGAACAAAAGTTATGACCAACCTAGACAGCTTATTAAAAAGCAGAGACATTACTTTGCCAACAAAGGTCCGTCTAGTCAAGGCTGTGGTTTTTCCAGTAATTGTGTATGGATGTGAGAGTTGGATCATAAAGAAAACAGCACCGAAGAATTGATGCTTTTGAACTGTGGTGTTGGAGAAGACTCTTGAGAGTCCCTTGGACTGCAGGGAGATCCAACCAGTCCATTCTAAAGGAAATCAGTTCTGGGTGTTCATTGGAAGGACTGATGTTGAAGCTGAAACTCCAATATTTTGGCTACCTGATGTGAACAGCTGACTCATTTGAAAAGACCCCGATGCTGGGAAAGATTGAAGGCGGGAGGAGAAGGGGGCGACAAAGGATGAGATGGTTGAATGGCATCACTGACTGATGGACATGAGTTTGAGTGAACTCCAGGAGTTGGTGATGGACAGGGAGGCCTGGTGTGCTGCAGTCCATGGGGTCGCAAAGAGTCGGACACGACTGCGCGACTGAACTGAACTCCTTCCCCTGCTGTGTCCGTAAGTGTGTTCTGTCTGTGTCTCTCTTCCTGCCCTGCAAGCAGGTTTATTAGCACCATTTTTCTAGATTCCATATACACGCGTTCATACCTAGTATTTTTCTCTTTCTGACTTCCTTCCCTTGGGTGACCGACTCTAGGTTCATCCATATCACTTACAAATGACGCAATTTTGTTCCTTTCTGTGGCTGAGTAATAAACAGACATTTCTTAGGCATCTGCAGTGTAGGTTGGCTAGGCTTGGGGAATGAAGCGTTCAGTAATGGTCTCTCCATCACTGAGGCTCCCGGGTTGCTGGGCGATGCTCTGAGAGATCCCGCGGCTCCCTGTGAGCTTACTGAACGCTGCAGCACCAGCTCCGCGGGCCCTCGGCCTGCAGAGCTGCCCGGGTGTCTGGGCGCCCAGCGCGTGTTGCTGGTCCAGGGATTGAGGCATCCTGCTGTTCCCCCTCCTCCTCACCTTCCTTCAGGGCCCCTTTGTGGGTGTCTTCCAGGCTTTTAGGTCAAGGGTAGAAAGCTTTGAGAAGGCTTCCCAACCATCCGTCCCTCATTGCCCAGTGAGTTAAGGGAAGTCACTTTGTCTGGACTGGGTGTGTCCCCTGCCTCTTGGGAGTGGACCCAGGCAGCTGTGTGAGGGAGACACGGACTGCTGGAGGCAGTCCCGACCAGTGTCAGGAAGCTGCCCAGGTGATGAGCCCCTCTGTGGAGCCCAGCCTGGCAGAGAAGGGCCCATCCACACATACTCCCCTCAACAGCTTCTGAGTATTTCTTATCTTGGAAGCAGGAGACATGTTCTTGAACCCGTTTCAGATGCTGCCAACGTCTCTGGAGCCCATTTGGTCCTTGCTACAGAGCTGGAGGTGCAGCGGTTGGCCAGGACTCGTCCAGCTTTGGACGCTCAATGGAGAGAATGTCTTGGCCAGAGACCTGGGTGTGCAGACGGACCTGTGCAGGCCGTTTGTCCAGCTGAGGGCCGCTGGCGGCTTCTGTGGTTTCTCATCAGGGTCTTGTGAGCCCCCTGCAGGAGAGGTGGAGCAGTACATGGCTTATGTTGCTTTTCCTCTCTGGGACCCTGCAGTCCTGGGACCTGTGTAGCTGATTTTCAATATCATGTTACTTTCAGGTGTATAGCACAGAGGTTCAGCTATGCATATGTGTGTGTGTGTGTGTATGTATATATTCTTTTTGAGATTCTTTTCCCTTATTATTAGAAGGGATTGAATATAGTTCCCTGTGCTCTACAGTAGGTCCTTGTTTATTTGTTACATGTGTACTCTTTATCTGTTAATCCCAAACTCTTAATCTATCCCTTCCTCCCCCTCCCCAGCTGTGGATCCCAGCCTGGCAGAGAAGGGGCCGTCCACAGACACTCCTCTTAACAGCTTCTGAGTATTTCTTATCTCGGAGGCAGGAGACATTTCTTTTCATCGTATAGATGCTGGAAACGTCTTTGGAGCCCATTTGGTCCTTGGTACAGAGCTGGAGGTGTAACCATAAATTTACCAAAGGGTGTAACCCCCTTTGGTAACCATAAATTTGTTTTCTGTGTCTTTGTGTGTCTTTCTGCTTTGTAAATAAGTCCATTCGTATAATTTTTTAGATTCCACGTGTAAGTGATACTATGTCTTATTTCTCTCTCTGACTTACTTCGCTTAGTATCATAGTCTCTTGGTCCATACATATTGCTGTGAATGACATTATTTCATTCTTTTTTATGGTTGAGTAATATTCCATTCCTGTAGCCTACCAGGCTTCTCTGTCCATGAGATTTTCCAGGCAATAGTACTGGAGTGGATTGCCATTTCCTTCTCCAGGGGATCTTCCCAACCCAGGGATCAAACCCGGGTCTCCCACACTGTAGACAGACGCTTTACCACCTGAGCCACCAGGTAAGTCTAATATTCCATTGCGTATCTACAGTGCATTTTCTTTATCTGTTCATTGCTTGATGAACATTTAGGTTGCTGCAGTCTCCTTTCTAGCTGTGTGACCTTGGATCAATTCCTTAACCTCTGTTTCTTTGGGTGTCAAATGGATATAGCAATACTTAGCAACAGGGCTGTAGGCTGGATTCTGTAAGTGAATCCTGGTTCAGCAGAGGTTTGATAATCACTCTTGCCCTGGTTCCTTTTATCCTCCTGGCAACAGGAGTGAGGTGCAGGGCGCGGCAGGCTTGATTACTGCCCTGCTTGGAAGCACTTTGTGCTGATAATGTGCTTTGTCATTGTGCGTGGGTGTTTTCCTTCCCCCGCCTGTGCCCGGGACAGAGAGCTGAGGTTTGCAATCACAGCAGACGAGATTAAGATTGGAGATGAGAAATTCTGCACAGCTGCAGTGGTTTGGCCACTCACAGGATGTTCAGGGCTAGTGTAGGACTCTCCACAGTTTTAATACATTGTATTTCAAGATTACACAGGGGCAGGGGTGGTTTGAGGGATCTGGAGCTCCTCAGTGTTGTATATCTCTTAATTGGCCCTTTACTTCCCCTCATTGGCAGTCCTACAGGTGTTTTATTTTTCTAATTTTTATTTATTTAAATTTTGTCTTTCATGAGGACCACCCTTGACAAAATACATTTGGTTTCCCAAGTTTTTTATTAATAGTGAGCAGCATTTTCTGGAGTTTTATAATTACTTGGCAGGTTCAGTTCAGTTGCTGTTGTGTCTGACTCTTTGCGACCCCATGGACTGCAGCACGCCAGGCCTCCCTATCCATCACTAGTTCCCAGAGTTTACTCAAACTCATGTCCATTGAGTCGGTGATGCCATCCAACCATCTCATCCTCTGTCGTCCACTTCTCCTCCTGCCTTCAATCTTTCCCAGCATCAGGGTCTTTTCAAATGAGTTGGTTCTTTGCATCAGGTGGCCAAAGTATTGGAGTTTCAGCTTCAGCATCAGTCCTTCCAATGAATTTTCAGGACTGATCTCCTTTAGGATGGACTGGTTGGACCTCCTTGCAGTCCAAGGGACTGACTCTCAAGGATCTTCTCCAGCACCACAGTTCAAAAGCATCAATTCTTCAGTGCTCAGCTTTCTTTATAGTCCAACTCTCACATCCATACATGACCACAGGAAAAACTATAGTCTTGACTAGACGAACCTTTGTTGGCAAAGTAATGTCTCTGCTTTTGAATATGCTGTCTAGGTTGGTCATAACTTTTCTTCCAAGGAGTAAGTGTCTTTTAATTTCATGGCTGCAGTCACCATCTGTGATTTTGGAGCCCAGAAAAATAAAGTCTGACACTGTTTCCACTGTTTCCCCATCTATTTCCCATGAAGTGATGGGACTGGATGCCGTGATCTTCATTTTCTGAATGTTGAGCTTTAAGCCAACTTTTTCACTCTCCACTTTCACTTTCATCAAGAGGCTTTTTAGTTCCTCTTCACTTTCTGCCATAAGGGTGGTGTCATCTGCATATATGAGGTTATTGATATTTCTCCCAGCAGTCTTGATTCCAGCTTGTGTTTCTTCCAGTCCAGTGTTTCTCATGATGTACTCTGCATATAAGTTAAATAAACAGGGTGACAATATACAGCGTTGACGTACTCCTTTTCCTATTTGGAACCAGTCTGTTGTTCTGTGTCCACTTCTAATTGTTGCTTCCTGACCTGCATACAAATTTCTCAAGAGGCAGGTCAGGTGGTCTGGTATTCCCATCTCTTTCAGAATTTTCCACAGTTTATTGTGATGCACACAGTCAAAGGCTTTGGCATAGTCAGTAAAGCAGAAATAGATGTTTTTCTGGAACTCTCTTGCTTTTTCCATGATCCAGTGGATGTTGGCAATTTGATCTCTGGTTCCTCTGCCTTTTCTAAATCCACCTTGAATGTCTGGAATTTCATAGTTCACATACTGTTGAAGCCTGTCTTGGAGAATTTTGAGCATTACTTTGCTAGTGTGTGAGATGAGTGCAGTTGTGCGGTAGTTTGAGCATTCTTTGGCATTGCCTTTCTTTGGGATTGGAATGAAAACTGACATTTTCCAGTCCTGTGGCCACTGCTGAGTTTTCCAAATGTGCTGGCATATTGAGTGCAGCACTTTCACAGGATCATCTTTCAGGATTTGAAAGAGCTCCACTGGAATTCCATCACCTCCACTAGCTTTGTTCGTAGTGATGCTTTCTAAGGCCCACTTGACTTCACATTCCAGGATGTCTGGCTCTAGGTCAGTGATCACACCATCGTGATTATCTGGGTCGTGAAGATCTTTTTTGTACAGTTCTTCTGTGTATTCTTGCCATCTCTTCTTAATATCTTCTGCTTCTGTCAGGTCCATACCATTTCTGTCCTTTATCGAGCTCATCTTTGCATGAAATGTTCCCTTGGTATCTCTGATTTTCTAAAAGAGATCCCTAGTCTTTTCCATTCTGTTGTTTTCCTCTATTTCTTTGCATTGATCACTGAAGAAGGCTTTCTTATCTCTTCGTGCTATTCTTTGGAACTCTGCATTCAGATGTTTATATCTTTCCTTTTCTCCTTTGCTTTTTGCTTCTCTTCTTTTCACAGCTATTTGTAAGGCCTCCCCAGACAGCCATTTTGCTTTTTTGCATTTCTTTTCCATGGGAATGGTCTTGATCCCTGTCTCCTGTACAATGTCACGAACTTTAGTCCATAGTTCATCAGGCACTCTATCTATCAGATCTAGGCCCTTAAATCTATTTCTCACTTCCACTGTATAATCATAAGGGATTTGATTTAGGTCATACCTGAATGGTCTAGTGGTTTTCCCTGCTTTCTTCAATTTAAGTCTGAATTTGGCAATAAGGAGTTCATGGTCTGAGCCACAGTCAGCTCCTGGTCTTGTTTTTGCTGACTGTATAGAGCTTCTCCATCTTTGGCTGCAAAGAATATAATCAATCTGATTTCGGTGTTTACCATCTGGTGATGTCCATGTATAGAGTCTTCTCTTGTGTTGTTAGAAGAGGGTGTTTGTTATAACCAGTGCATTTTCTTGGCAAAACTCTATCAGTCTTTGCCCTGCTTCATTCTGTATTCCAAGGCCAAATTTGCCTGTTACTCCAGGTGTTTCTTGACTTCCTACTTTTGCGTTCCAGTCCCCTATAATGAAAAGGACATCTTTTTTTTTTTTCCAGTAGTCATACATGACTACTGGAAAAAAATTACTTGGCAGGTAAATAGCAAAAATTGTAACTGATGGACCAAAGCCTTCAAAAAATACTTTTCCCCTTTCTATCATGGAATGCTTGAAGTGTACACAAAGGTAGTTATCAGTGACCCCAGGTACCTCTCACCAGCATCAGCAGTGGTTAATATCTTGAAATCACTGTGTTCCTTAGACTCCCCAGTTTTTATTTTAAAGCTCTTCACAGATACTGTATCACTTTACCCATAAATACTTAAGTGTTTATCTCTAACAGATAAGAAACCTTAAAAGTATCACATTTTTACGTCTAACAAAATGGATAAAAGTTCTTTGTGTACCATCTCATACCCAGTTATTTTTCAGATTTCCCTGGCTGTTTGAACAATGTCTTTTCTCATGATTGGTTTAAAACATTTGACTGGAAATGGCGGTTATATTTTTCACTTGATAAATGGTGTGGGCCCCCCTTTTCCCCTCATGTGATGCTGTTACTCAACCCAGTAACATACTCTGAGTGTAAGGAGAGAACTGTGTGGTCGATAAATAACGAAGCAACGGCTGTTAATAAGTGCGTCAATAAGCAATTTTATAAGCTTTTTATTATGGAAAATTTGCCAGTGTAGACAGTAGAGATGATAGCAAAAGCACAATAGCTCAGTGGTAAGCTCACCCGCTGATGGGCCATTTGTCCATGGTTAAGCCAGAAAACTGCATTCTGGACCCTGGCCTCAAAAATTCTTGCTGTAATTACGTGTCTTCAGTTCTTGGAACCAGGCTCCCTGGGAGTTAGCAGCGGCTTTCGTGTTCCAGTCTGAGAAGTCCAGTGACCTGTTCGAGATCGAATGCCTGAGTCCGTGGTCACTGTTGACACCTGCTGCTCCCCACTCTTTGGGTGCAGGACGCTGCCTCACTGACCACTGTGCGGGCGGTCAGCGCCACTTCTGTGCAGGGCAGCAAGGTTTCTTTTGTTGGCGCCCTGGTCTATGAAGAGCTGGGGTCCCTTGGCTTGGAGAGCCGCAAGGGGTCCTGTTTGTGCATGTGGTCCCGGTGGGACCACCTTCTGGAGAGCGGGCCCTGGAAAGGTTGGCATCTCTGCTCACAGGTGGAGGAGGACTGTGTGCCCCCAGAGGGCCGGCTGGCCCCCACCAGGGAGGAAGGAGAGGGTAGGGGCTGCGGGCAGGGGTGGCGCTTTGCCAGGGCCTCTGCAGTGGCAGGGATGTGACTGGCTGTGGCTGAGCTGAGGGAGTGTGGATCCCACCCTGGCACCCCGTGCTTTATCCAGGATCCTCCCAGCTCCCATGTACTCTCCACCCCCTGGGAAGCCAGCAGCGTATTCATGAGCTCGAAGGGCTGTCATTGCAGAGTGGGGGGCCACACTCACCAGCAACCCCCCAACATTCTCAGTGTGACCAGGCCCCCTGTCGTGTCTGGGTCTGTGCTGCGTTTCCCCTGGAAGCTTCCCTGACCTTGAGGCTTGGAGGTGCTGTGCTTCTTGTGTTCTGGGGCTGACGGGTGTTATGGGGGAGGCAGAGATGGAAATCAGTGGGGGGACGGTACAGCCCTGCCGAGCCTGGGAACCCCTCCACAGCAGAGAGGCTCCCTGAGTTAGCACAAGTTTGCAGGAGTTAGAGGCGGCACGTGACTTGTGCCTTTGAGCAGGCCAGTTCACGTTTTCAGTTCAGTTCAGTTGCATCTGACTCTTTGCGACCCCATGGACCGCAGCACGCCAGGCCTCCCTGTCCATCACCAGCTCCTGGAGTTCACTCAAACTCATGTCCATTGAGTCAGTGATGCCATCCAACCATCTCATCCTCTGTCGTCCCCTTCTCCTCCTGACCTCAATCTTTCCCAGCATCAGGGTCTTTTCCAGTGAGTCAGCTCTTTGCATCAGGTGGCCACAATATTGGAGTTTCAGCTTCAACATCAGTCCTTCCAGTGAACACCCAGGACTGGTCTCCTTTAGGATGGACTGGTTGGATCTCCTTGCAGTCCAGGGCACTCTCGAGAGTCTTCTCCAGCACCACAGTTCTGAAGCATCAGTTCTTCGGCGCTCTTAGGTGCTGGATTTCTCTTCTGTAAAACGAAAATGCTTGGTCTCCGTTGTTTCTGTCTCGCTGAACCCAAAGACTTGCTGGTTTGAGCGCCCTGGGCCGGGGGTCTGGGTGTGACGCTGTGCTGGTGGGCCACGGGGCCTTGGCCTCAGGCACTGTCTCCTACCCTGGGCCTGCCCTGGGTCAACTCTTGCCGGCTTGGAGCCTGACCAGCTTGGAGCGTGGGAGGCAGAGGAAGCCCTGGGGTAGGGGGTATGTGGGGGGGCACCCTCCTGACGGGGGTGGGGGTGGGAGAGGCTCTGCGTCTGTTGGTCCCTGTAGCAGCAGCGAGGCTTTGCTCTGGGGGCCCGTGTGGCTGGCAGGCTGTGTGAATCTGCCATGATCACATGGAGGAGTGGGGTGTGAAGGTCGCAGATGCTGCAGCTGACTTGCTTGACCTGCTGACTTGGCCTAAGAGCCCCGCGCCCCCTCCTGCTGGCATCTCTTGGCTGGACTGGGGACCTCCTATAGGGAGGCAGGTGGTGCCCACCGGTGGCCCAGGGCAAGTGGCCCCTGAGTGGGGCAGGTGTGGATGTGTGTGCTGGTCCCAGGGGTCAGGAGCAGACCCACACGTGGCCCAAGAAAGAAGGCGCTGGGCTCCTTCCTCGGTGAACTTCCCCAAAGCTCCCCGCTGAAACGGAGTCAGACCCAGCCCTGGTCAGTCCGAAGCCATGGATGACCAGGGGAGGCGGGCATCGTCCTGCCAGAAACTGGGTCATAGCACCCTACTGGGTGGCTGGGGCTTCCCCACACCCAGGGTCTCAACACGGTGTATCCCAGGGTTCCCTTATTACAGGTTTTTAACTGTGTGATTGTTTATAATACAAAGCAAGGATGAAAATGCTGCTTTAAATATTTTTATATAGCTGGTTTACAGTGTTTGTTAATTTCTCTGTGTGTGTGCGCGCTCAGTCATGACTGACTCTTTGTGACCCCACGGACTGCAGCCTGCCAGGTTCCTCTGTCCATGGAATTTTCCAGACAAGAATTCTGGAGTGGGTGGCCATTTCCTTCTCCATGGGATCTTCCTGACCCAAGGATCGAACCTGCATCTCTTGGGTCTCCTGTGTTGGCAGCTGGATTCTCTACCACTGTGCCACCTGGGAAGCCCCTTGTTAACTTCTGCTGTGCAGCGAAATGATGTATCCATCCTTTCTCGTATTCTTTTCTATTATGGTTTATTACAGGGTCTGGAATATAGTTCCCTGTGCTATACATTAGGACCTGGTTCACTTGTGCTGTTGATACATGTAATATTAATAGTTTGCATCCGCTAATCCCAGATTTCCACTCCACTCCTCCCCCACCCCTTCCCCTTCAGTCTTTGAGTCTTTCTGTTTTGTAAGTAGGTTCATTTGTATCATATTTTAGATTCCACAGATAAGTGTATCACGTGCTATTTGTCTTTCTGACTTTGCTTCGTATGACACTGTCTGGGTCCATCCACGTCGCTGCAGGTGGCATTATTTCATTCTTTCTAATGGCCAAGTAATACTCCATTGTGCGTATGTACCGCATCTTCTTTATCTTTATCTGTCCACGGACACTTAGGTTGCTTCCTGAACAGCGATTAGGTTGTGTATAGTGCTGAATGACCATAGGGGAGCCTGTATCTTTGGGACTTAGAGTTTTCTCTGGATAGATGCCCAGGCTTCCCTGATGGCTCAGCCGGTAAAGAATCTGCCTGCAATGCGGGAGGTCTGGGTTTGATCCCTGGGTTGGGAAGATCCCCTGGAGAAGGGAAGGGCTACCCACTCTGGCCTGGAGAATTCCATGAACTGTATGATCCATGGGGTCACAAAGAGTCGGACGTGACTGAGCAACTTTCATTTCTGGATATATTCCCAGGAATGGAATTGCTGGATCCTATGGCAGCTCTATTTTTAAGGGTTTTTTAAGGGACCTCCAATTGGAGGAGGAAATGACAACCTATTCCAGTATACCTGACTGAAAATTCCCATGTCCATAGGGTCACAGAGAGTCGGACATGACTGAGTGACTGAGCATGCACACTCTTCTCCTAGTGGCTGCCCCAATCTACATGCTCCCCAACAGTGTATGAGGGCTCCCCTTCCTCCACACCCTCTCCAGCACATATGTGGACGTTTTAACGATGGCCATTCTGACCACTGTGAGGTGCTGCCTCCTTGCAGGTTTGATCTGCATTTCTCTAATAATTAGTGGTGATGAGCGCGAAGATGCTGTTTTGATGAACACAGGCCAGAGCTGGTGCATGGTAGCTGAGACCTTCTGCCAGCCTTCATTCCTGGTGGGCCCGTGTCTAGGTCAGCCTGGGCAGTGGAACTTCCTGTGATGCTGGAAATGTTATGAGTCTGCGCTGACCAGTGTGGGACACCAGCCGCGTGTGACTCATGAGCACTCCTTGGTCTGGGTCTCCTCAGTGTGGCTGACGCAACTGGGAAAACTGAATATTTATTTCATTGTAATTAAATGTAAGTAGCCACCTGTGACCGGTGGCTCCTGACACTGCAGTTCTAGAGAAGAGTATGTAGGTAATTGCCAATGAGAATAGTTTTACTTACTTTTTATTATAGGAAATGTCACATATATATTGAGTAGTGGGACCACCGGAGAAGGCAATGGCACCCCACTCCAGTACTCTTGCCTGGAGAATCGCATGGATGGAGGAGCCTGGTGGGCTGCAGTCCATGGGGTCGCTGAGGGTCGGACATGACTGAGCGACTTCACTTTCACTTTTTACTTTCATGCATTGGAGAAGGAAATGGCAACCCACTCCAGTGTTCTTGCCTGGAGAATCCCAGGGATGGGGGAGCCTGGTGGGCTGCTGTCTGTGGGGTCACACAGAGTCGGACATGACTGAAGTGACTTAGCAGCAGCAGTGGGACCACATATATCGTTCCTCCAGCTTCTGTAAAAACTAATCCATTGGCCAATCTTATTTCACCTTTACCTCCCCGCCACCCACCCCTTAGCTCTCACTTCTGTGTTACCTTGAAGCAGATAATAGCTTTTGAATTTTTGTTTTTAAACAGCTCATCTTTAACCTCAGGATAGAATAAAACTGTTGAGGTCCTTTAATGGACTGGAACCTGGTGGTCTGGAGTCGACGATAAGAAAGTAAAGGAGAGAAAGGCTGATATTCCTTGGTTTACACAGAAAGCCAATAAAGCCCCTGGCACGAGGCTTGCTCTGTTCACAGAGGCCTCAGGTGCCCTCTCAGTGGGGTGAAGGCACAGAGTGCCTTCTCGAGAGGGTCTTAGAAGCCTGGGCAGGAAAGTGAACTCAGAGGGCCTCTGTGCTCCAGGGGATCAGCCTGAAAAAGAGAGGGAGAGAGAGTGAGAAAGCAAGACACGGGGACCAGAGCTCTGATGGAGCAAAGGTGTTTTATTTAGCATTGTGTAGGTATTTATACTGTCTTACAAGATAGCTGTTTTCAGCAGAGATAAAATCAAAACTTACAAGTTATCAAGAAAACATGAGGTCATCCACAAGAGAGAGTTGTAAATAACCATGTTTACCATGTGGTTCATAAAAAGGAAGAGGGTACTTACCACTGTATAGAAAACTAACAAAGGAAATGCCTGGATTCCTCAGTCGTGGGAGAGGCTTGCCTCTCCTCTCAATTCCTGAATATTCAGGAATTAATAAGGAACAGAGAATTCCTGACAGATCCAAAACAGCACACAGGAAGCCTCCTGTTAAATGGTTCCTGACATAAAACTATTTGACCTTGATTTTTTTCCTCATCCCTTGTGGCTTCTTTGCCATTTATTCACGAGCTTTGCAGCCTTCCACTTAACCAGCTGCAGGCCCTGAATGATGTCTCTTAAGACTGCTCAAGGCTTTCTCATATTTCTGTATTGAGAAATACACACCACAGATCTTTAATTTGTAATAATATTGTTTAATATGTTTTATATTATACAGTTTAATGTTAACTGATTATGGCTCAAACTGTACATGCTAACATTTGGGACTGATTAAAAACTGATGTCCCATATGTTCAACCAGTTCTTAGATCTGTAAAAAAAATTGGTCCAGGAAAATTGTTTGACAGAAATAACGGAGAACTCCATGGCATAGGCTGTAATGAGTAAAGTTTGTCGATGAAACTGCTTGATGGTTCAGGTTGATGTGAAACTGAAAAGAACTGATCCAAGTGAAAATGATTTTGACTAAATACACGTGAAAAAAGTTAGGAACACTGGATATGAAAATGTCAAGCAACTGAAAGGGCTGCATGGCATTCTCTCTAGAAGATGCTTCTGATGACAGTGTTTGTGTCCAGAGCATCCTCAGGGTCAAAGCGGCCGCTGCCTGTTTCTGTCCACTCTTCTGTTAACCTCAGATATGTCTGGAAGGGCGTGGAAGGGGGAAGTTTCTGGAACCGAACGTCTCAGGCTCTGGCGACTGCCCATCCCTAGGATGACTCAGAACGGACTGGGGCTTGAGTGAAACCAAGATCAGCCGCCCTGCCTCCTGCCCACTTTGATCTTCCCCCTGGATGTCCCTCCCTCTCTGAGGGCCTCTCCTCTTCCTCGGGTGGCTTAGAGAAGCCTCTGGAGTTTTCTCCACGAGCCTCTAGCTGGGGGCTGAATTCTCCCAGCAGCATGTGCAACAGTCCCCGTGAGGAGGCAAGGCCAAGGACGTTCCTGGTGCCCCAGTGGCTTAGAACTCTGCCGTGCTCCCAGTGTGGTGCTCCAGTGGCTTAGGACTCTGCCGTGCTCCCAGTGCAGGGGCCTGGGTTCAGTCCCTGGTCTGGGAACTTGACCCCGTTTGCCACCACTAAAGCCAGGTGCAGCCAAATGAATAATTTTTTTTTTTTTTTTTTAAAGAGGCAAGGACAAAATTGTATCTTAAAAAATCAAAAAAAAGCAAAGACGGGGGCTTCCCCCAACCAGGTGCCTGGTGCAGTGGGCACCTGGCCCTTGTCCTGAGCCCCGTGGAGCGGGAGCCGTCCCACCTGGAGCTCTCGGGCTGCAGAAGCCAGGCCTCCCTGCAGTGTCTCCCGGGGGCTCCACGGCCAGCAAAGGGCCAGTGCTGCCCGCCCGGGTCAGGGACGTTCCAGGCCTCTCTGGGAGGCCGTGGGAACCCTGTGTCCATTTCATGCCAGAGTCTTCAGAAGCCTTTTGTGGATCCGTGACTGTTGCCTTCGCCTGCTGGGAGGTGTATGCAGATGGAGCCCACTCGTTCCTTCAGTAAACTGGAGCATCCCTTTGGGTTTCAAGTGCTACCAGCTCTCAGAAGGGGATAGGGAAAGCCATCTGGAGGCCTTTGAGGGGAGTGGGTGTGAAATGGTGATGGCCCACTGTTCCCCTGGGATTGGGGTCCGAGGGGAGGGAGCAGTGTTGGGGTGCAGGAGAGGTCCCGCTCAAGAGCGTGTAGCCTCAGCCTCTGTAGACCCCACCTTCGGCTCCCCTGGTTCCTGACTGGGAAGGAGCTGAGCTCTTACACAGGGGTCCTGCACCTCCACACCCCCACTTTGTGGAAGGGAAATACGCTGTCTTTGGGGGCTAGCATCTTTTCTCCCTGTGACCCCCCTACCCATCCCCGTCTATTCAGCAGTCCAGTGTGGCGCCGGGATTAGGAGAAGCAGCAAGAGGGGCCTCGCTGGAGCAGTGCTTGCTCAGCAGTGTGTAGCCCAGCAGGTGGCTTTTTTTTTTTTTAGAAGTTTTGCACGAAGGCCCTGGGTCAGGGCTTGAGTCTCGACCCACCCTTGCTCTCTGTGGGGCCCTGGGCAGTTTCTTTAACCTTTCTGAGCTGGTCTCCTTCACAAGGTAGGATGCCACTTGGACTCGCTCCCAGGGTAATTCTGAGACCCTAGTGCGGCCTGTCCCAGAACATCTCATCGTATACCGTCTGACTCAGAGTGGATGCTCCAACAGTAGCTGCTGTGATCTTCCTCACAGTTATCTGAACCCACACAGCGTTTGTTGGCAGTCAGGTACTGGGCCAGTCTCGTCTTGCGGGCGCTCTCTGTGATCTGGAGCTGCCCCCAGTGGGAGCACGGGTGTTGGGCGGCCAAGTGACCCGACCCCTAGTCATCTTCTAGTTTCTGCAGCTGACTGGCTGGTGGGCATCCCGGGTGGGGGCTCCCGTGCGGTCCTTGGTCCTAGCGGCCCCTCTGACTGTGTGTGATTCATGGATAGACTGTCTGCTTGCCCACGATCATGCCGTTGGTAACACTGCCCAGGGAGCAGACACCTCATGGTAGAATGGAAACAGCCCCGCCCAGGGTCGGGGGGCTCTGGTCTCCTGGCCAGCTCCCAAGGAGACATTTAACACGTGGTTGTGCTTCCTTGGGCCCTGTTTTTTTTTTTTTTTTTTAATGAAGGGTCGAGCTGGATGGCCTGTGCACCAGCTTCGCCTCTGTTGCACCCAGCACGAACATCTGGTGCCCAGCTGTTGGCTGGTGTGGGGTGGAGTCCAGGCAGCGACTGTGGCCTCAGCAGGGGCTCCTCCGGCCTTGTTTCCAAGACTGCGGGAATCCACAGTTTCCAAGCTGGTGGGGCCAGTGTCTAATGAAGGCCCCCTTCAGTTCAATTCAGTTCAGTCGCTCAGTTGTGTCCGACTCTTTGCGACCCCATGGACTGCAGCACGCCAGGCCTCCCTGTCCATCACCAATTCCTGGAGTTTACCCAAATTCATGTCCATTTATTTGGTGATGCCATCCAACCATCTCATCCTCTGTTGTCCCCTTCTCCTCCTGCCCTCAATCTTTCCCAGCATCAGGGTCTTTTCAAATGAGTCAGTTCTTCCCATTAGGTGGCCAAAGTGTTGAAGTTTCACTTCAGCATCAGTCCTTCCAAAGAATATTCAGGACTGATTTCCTTTAGGATGGACTGGTTGGATCTCCTTGCAGTCCAAGGGACTCTCAAGAGTCTTCTCCAACATCACAGTTCAAAAGCACCAATTCTTTGGCACTCAGCTTTCTTAATAGTCCAACTCTCACATCCATACATGACTACTGGAAAAACCATAGCCTTGACTAGACAGACCTTTGTTGGCAAAGTAATGTCTCTGCTTTTTAATATGCTGTCTAGGTTGGTCATTTTTCCCTCTATTTCTTTACACTGATCACTGAGGAAAACTTTCTTATCTCTTCTTGGTATTCTTTGGAACTCTGCATTCAGATGCTCATATCTTTCCTTTTCTCCTTTGCTTTTCCCTTCTCTTCTTTTCATAGCTATTTGTAAGGCCTCCCCAGACAGCCATTTTGCTTTTTTGCATTTCTTTTCCATGGGGATGGTCTTGATCTCTGTCTCCTGTACAATGTCACGAACTTTAGTCCATAGTTCCTCAGGCACTCTATCTATCAGATCTAGTCCCTTAAATCTATTTCTCACTTCTACTGTGTAATCATAAGGGATTTGACTTAGGTCATACCTGAATGGTCTAGTGGTTTTCCCTACTTTCTTCAATTTAAGTCTGAATTTGGCAATAAGGAGCTCATGATCAGAGCCACAGTCAGCTCACAGTCTTGTTTTTGCTGTCTGTATAGAGCTTCTCCATCTTTGGCTGCAAAGAATATAATCAGTCTGATTTCAGTGTTGACCATCTACAGAATGGGAAAGACTAGAGATCTCTTCAAGAAAATTAGAAATACCAAGGGAACATTTCATGCAAAGATGGGCTCGATAAAGGACAGAAATGGTATGGACCTAACAGAAGCAGAAGATATTAAGAAGAGGTGGCAAGAATACACAGAAGAACTGTAAAAAAAAAAAAAAAGATCTTCACGACCAAGATAATCACAATGGTATGATCACTGACCTAGAGCCAGACATCCTGGAATGTGAAGTCAAGTGGGCCTTAGAAAGCATCACTATGAACAAAGCTAGTGGAGGTGATGGAATTCCAGTGGAGCTCTTTCAAATCCTGAAAAATGATGCTGTGAAAGTGCTGCACTGAATATGCCAGCAAATTTGGAAAGAAGAGTTGACTCATTGGAAAAGACTCTGATGCTGGGAGGGATTGGGGGCGGGAGGAAAAGGGGACGACAGAGGATGAGATGGCTGGATGGTATCACTGACTTGATGGACATGAGTCTGAGTGAACTCCGGGAGTTGGTGATGGACAGGGAGGCCTGGCGTGCTGCGATTCATGGGGTCGCAAAGAGTTGGACACGACTGAGTGAACTGAACTGAACTGAACTGAACTAGGTTGGTCCTAGCTTTCCTTCCAGGGAGTAAGCGTCTTTTTATTTCATGGCTGGTCCCTTACCAGATCTGTTCACGGGCCGCCTTTTAATGCTCTCTGCATGGAGCGGTGTCTGTGAAAGCCGTTACGTGTTCACAGGTGGTGAAGACCTGTCGCCTTTTTCCTGTGTTGCCTCTTGACGGCTCCGCTGGTATCTCCTCCTCAGAGCTGCGTTGGGAGGGCCTCGCTCTGGTCCAGTTTGCTAACTGGCTCCGGCCCCTGTGTGGATGAGGAAGCCCTTATTCAGCTAATGTGTTAACATCAGGGCCGGAGTCCTTTGTTGGAGTTTGAAGGTAAAGCTCAGTTGGTTGTGCCAAAGATTTCTAGGTGTCTTTCATACGATGGTGAAAACCAGATAGGCTGCTTTTTTTTAACCTTTTACTTTTTTTTTTAATTAATTTTTTTGAAGAATAATTGCTTTACAGAATTTTGCTGTTTTCTGTCAAACCTCAACATGAATCAGCCACAGGTAGACATATATCCCCTCCCTTTTGAAACTCCCTCCCGTCTCCCTCCCCACCCACCCCTCTAGGTTGATACAGAGCCCCTGTTTGAGTTTCCCGAGATATACAGCAAATTCCCGTTGGCTATCTATTTTACATATGGTAGTGTAAGTTTCCATGTTACCCGTTCCATACATCTCACCCTCTCCTCCCCTCTCCCCATGTCCGTAAGTCTGTTCTCTATGTCTGTTTCTCCATTGCTGCCCCGTAAATAAGTTCTTTAGTACCATTCTTCGAGATTCCGTATATATGTGTTAGAATACGGTATTTATCTTTCTCTTTCTGACTCACTTTTGGACTCTCAATTGGCTTCTGATTTTTGAGGTCACGTGTCCTATTAGGATGCAGGCAAGCAGTCTGAGTGCGCCTCCTCAGTTTGATGTGGGCGTGAGCTCTCCGATGCCCTGCGTATTTCCACGGCCGAATCTGGTGCCTCACACCCTCTCCATCAAGGACCCTGCCCTAAGAAACCTTTGATTTCACTCTCTTAACAATGGTCGCATGTGCTTTACACCTGTCACTTGTCACTGTCTGCCTGGGAATTCGTAATGAACGCGTCTGTTTTCCCCGCTGAGCTGGAACTCATTATTTTGCTTTGGGCTCTGTCTCCCCTCGCCCCCGGAACTTAGAGTCTAGGCAGTGCCTCATCGACAGCTGATGGCCTGTGTCCTGCCGGGGTTGGGGGGCTGGTGCCTGCTCCCCTCCCCATGTATGTGCCTTCCTGGCTCTTCTTTGTGTATGTGGTTTTAGAAAATGTTTGCAAAATGCCTTACAAAGAGGTCATGCACTTTGGGATTCTTTAGGAAGCTCCCAAAGTTTGTTTCCCTGGGCTTAAAGTTGTAACATGGGCTATGTGCAGCTAGAAAGACGTTGAGAGAGATTAAACTGGTCTGTGCAGGCTGCTGTAGTCATGTCTATCAAGTTTGCAGGATAGCCCAGCTGTGTGGAGGGAAAGATACGTTATCATGTAGGTTTAGATTTGGCTGAATATCACCCTCATGTGGTGGCTCAGATGGTAAAGAATCCGTCTGCAACGAAGGAGACCAGAATTTGATCCCTGGGTTGGGAAGATCCCCTGGAGAAGGACATGGCAACCCACTCCAGTATTCTTGGCTGGAGGATCCCACTGAGAGAGCAGTCTGGTGGGCTACAGTCCATGGGGCATAAAGAGCTGGACATTGCTGAGCGACTAACACTTTCACTTTGGTGGAATGTTAACAGAAAACCCTCAAATGACACTGGCTTAAACATGAAACTTTATGTTCTCTGTTGTGTGAAAAGTCAGGGCAGGGCCTAATTTTCTGTTTCTTCATCCTTAAGAGACTTGCCTCATGATCCAAAATGGCTGTTGAAGCACCGGTCATTGTATCCATGTCACAGATGGAAAGACAATCCTGGAAGTCTCACTCCATGTCCTTTTATATCTCATTAGCGAAAAGTAACAGGGGCACTAACCATAGTGACAGCTGGGAAGGAGGGTCTTAGCTGGGGCATCGCCTCACCTGGAGACATGAGGGCTCTATTTCCAAGAAAGATGCAGAGAACAGACAGTGGGTACAGAACACAGGCCCAGCTCATTTCAGTGAATGAATGAATAAGGGGATACATTTGGCTCCTGTGGATTAAATGTCGACCAAACCATCATAGTAGCAGGATCCACCAAATGATAAGGAAAGCCCATTTCTGGTACCACAGGAGGGAAGGAACCTTGAGGAAGCTCCCCAGGGACTTGACAGAGCTCCTGTTCTTCTGCAGGGCCATTCAGGTGGGCTTCCTCTTTTCCTTCCTTGTAAGTCTGGTTCTCTTATTTGGAAGGTGCAGATAACACGGCAGTGGGTGACGATGGGCTGGACCCAGGTCAGAACCACATTTCAGAAGGTCCCCCTGAGAACATCATCTTTTTTTTTTTTTTTTCGGTTTGTTTGAAGAAAGAAAAGTTTCATAATTCAAGCAGGACAACCTGGGAGAAGAGAGTTTATCCTTAAATGTTGCTGAATTGAAATACTAAAGTGAAAGCGAAAGTCGCTCAGTCGTGTCCGACTCTCTGCGACCCCATGGACTATCCAGTTCATGGAATTCTCCAGGCCAGAATACTGGAGTGGGTAGCCTTTCCCTTCTCCTGGGGATCTTCCCAACCCAGGGATTGAACCCAGGTCTCCCACACTGCAGGCGGATTCTTTACCAGCTTGAGCCACCAGGGAAGCCCAAGGGCATGGCGGGCCTGGAGCCCAGGCCCTGGAGCGGCGAGTCTGCTGCTGGCAGTGGACCGTGCTGTCTTCTCGGGGGATCTGTCAGGTCCAGGGGGTGGCCCCCAGCCCCTAGAGGCACACCAGGAGGGCCTGGGGCCGCACGGCAGGAGTGGGTCACAGAAGGCAGGTCCCCTGGTTAAAGCCTTAGCCTGACATTCGCTCAAGGCCCCAGTTCTTTTTTTTTTTTTTTTTTTAATTTTGGCCGTGCTGGGTCTTCCCTGTGGCATCCGGGCTCGGTATTTTCAGCACACGGGCTTAGCTCTCCTGTGGCATGTGGGATCTTAAGCTACCCCACCAAGGACAGAACCCGTGTTCCCTGCCTTGCAAGGTGGCTTCTCAGTCACTGAGCCCCCAGGGAAGATCCCCCAGGCTTCCGTCCTTGATTCCTCTTTAAAATCCTGATTAGGGTCTTTGTCACGCCTCCTGGAGACGATCTGTTCCCACTCTCTGCTTCCTCTAGGCCCCAACCAACCCAGAATTTTCAAATCATCCCGACTCCCAGCCTCAGTTCCGGATCGTCCCCCTTTAAGAAGCGCCCCCAGGCCGGGTGTGACCTGAAGCGTGCAGTGATGGCCCCGAGGGGTCGGCCACACATCTGTCCCTTACCCAGGGGCTGCTAGACTCCAGGTCTGAGTTTGCTCTTCTTGACCACCTTTGGGAAACGGCCCGTGGTTTCCAAAGACTTGCTCTCGGTCACAGGAAGCTGACTCGGGATGGGGGAGGCCTGGTTCTTTTCCTCCCCACTCCTGGGTCCCAGGGACCGGCCTGGGGTTGACGCTCAGCTTGTGCAACTGACCAAGGGCTCCTGTTAGCAGGGGTGGGCAGGTGGGAGGCTGCGGCAGGCCAGCATAGGGCGGCAGCTCGCCTGCACTCTGGCCGGGAGTCCAGGCTGAGCCTGCCCTGAGTGGGGACAAAGATTTGTTGCAAATTTCTGGTGCAAACCACATGCTCCCCTCCCAGGGGAATGTTTCTACTGTTGAAAAGCAATAGACTGTCAATCAGCTAAGTAATGTTCAATTTTCTAGTCCCAGTAAAAAAAGTTTTTTTTAAATAGCAGGTGGAATTAGTTTTAATATTTTAACCCAGTAGGTACAAAATACTGTCATTTCATCATGTAGACAACACGGATATTAGTTAAGGAGATCGCTTTTCTCCGTCTGTGTTAAGACTTTAAAGGGTGGGATGTTCACACTCATTTTGGATTAACGACGTGTTACATTTTCAAAAGGCCCAGAACTTGGCTGCTGTTTCTATTGATTTGCCCGCTTGAGGGTCCTTGAGAGCAGGGAAGGCGCTGTGACCATTAGGGTCTTCCCTGCACCCCGTCGCCAGTGTGGGTGTGTGCGATGTGAGTGGGAGCCTATTCTGCAGCGTCACCCCACGGGGCCAGGACTCCGAGCAGCCGGAGTCTGGTCACAGCTGCATGAGCTCGGGAGTCAGCCTGGGCCTCCTGGAGACACGGTTCCCACCCAGAATGATGCTGCTGGACTGTTTTCTACGGGGCTTTTCGGATTCTCCTGTGCTGTGAACCAAACCGCCCAAACCACGGGTCTGGGTGGGGGCAGGGCTGGGGACACTGCCCTTGGCCCCCTGGGCAAATGAGAGCATCTCTGTGAAGGCCTGCGGTCGGGTACACCTGCCGCACGTGGGCCACTCTGCTGCCTCTAACTTGGATCAGAGCTGGCCGGTGCATCTGGGTCCGTTGGGTCCCAGGCTGTGAAAACCTCCACGTGCCCCATCCGGCGTCTGCATGTGCCTGCGGGTGCCTGGCCTGTTGCCCGGGCTGCACAGGCAGAGAAGGACTGCACCCGTGCAGACCCTCGGGACGCCCACCTTCCGGGGAGGGGAGTTATAACCGGTCCGGGTCCGCGGTCTCACGAGGTCTCTCCTGCGCAGGCGCAGCTGGAGGCTCAGCGAGCCACGCAGGACTTCCAGAGGGCCACCGAGGTGCTCCGCGCCGCCAAGGAGACCATCTCCCTGGCCGAGCAGCGGCTGCTGGAGGACGACAAGAGGCAGTTCGACTCAGCCTGGCAGGAGATGCTGAACCACGCCACCCAGAGGGTACGAGTCTCCGTGGGGCGCACCTGTGCGGGCCTGTGTTGCACCTGCATGTGGGCGGGCAGGGTGGGCGTGGGGCGGGGAGGGGGCTGGGCTTGCCCCCGCCTCGGGTTCCTGCGTCTCCGGGGTTTCCCGGAGCAGAGCAAACAGGCATGTTGTTCGCCCACAAGTGGTCATCTCCTGGGGGGTCTCCGCAGGCCTGGAACTAAGCCGTCCTCCTTAGCGCCCGTCCTTGTCAGCTGAAGTCCCTCTGGTTCAGATCATCGTTGACAGTCCTGACCAGTGTGGGCTTCCCCAGGGGACCCCCGGTCCTTCTCCAGGGTCTCCTCCCTCTGAGTCCCCGGGGTCTGGCCGGGTTTGGAGCTCCAGGTGGACGATCTGGATGACCTGCCGGACTGGTCTTGGGGCATGTGTGCTCTCAGTGAGAGGCGGGCCATGGCCGCTAAGGCCTGAACCCCCGGGATGCACGGACTGGGTGTGGTCTGGGGAACCAGGGTGCCTGTGGAAAGCAGGCTCTGCAGGCTGTGGGCTTCACTGGCTGTGCCTGCTGGGTTTGAGGTCATCATGGGGCATCATTCAGCAGCTCCGGGACCTGATCTCTGACCACAGGGCTATCAGCAGTGATGGGTGTCGCTGGACTTGTCCCCTCTTCCTGACTCGCCCAGGCTCCAGAGGGTCCTGCGGGATGTTCAGTGTTTCTCCCCCTGCTGAGGCCTTGGATGTGGGGTGGCGTAGGGGTGGGGCCGTGGGCCTGGTCTGGATCCCCGAGAGGCCACCTGCAGGGCTAGAACATAACTTTTTCCAGTGTCACCTGCCATGTGGGCTCAGGTCCTGCAGGACATGATGATTAAAGGTGGCCTTGAGCATCCCTAAATAGAACACCTGACTCATAAAGGGCTGGGACTTGGTGTCGAATCCACGTTGACTCCACTGCTGCTGCCCGCTAAAGCCCAGACCCCCGCCTGGGCTTGTGTGGCCTGGAGCCTCCTGTCTCCTGGTGGACACAAGGCCTGAACAGCCAAATGCAGGCTGGGACAGCTTTCCTGGGTCCACGGGGGAACTCCCACAGGGGAGTTCGGGAATCTTGGAAATTTACAAGTAGCCTGACAGAGTATAAAGGATGGAGGAAAAAACCTCCTTCCAAGAACTTCATGGAAGGGCTGCCTTTTCTTCCCACCCTCCCTTCCACCCCAACCAAGATCCATATCAGCTAGATAGGAATCATCGCAGAGATCACTTAATGTGTCCTTTACAAAAATAACGGAACATATTTCTGCTTTTTCTCCTTCTACTTGTTAAGTCCCAGGGCCGTAGTAGATGGTGATGGCAAGTCCCCAAGAGGTGTCCCCAGGACCTCCACACTCCATGGCCGAGAATACCTTTCACACCTGTCTTTGTGAATGGCGCTCCTTGGGGTTGTGCAGTGTTCAACTGGGGAGCTGTCCAAGATGGCCCTAGGCCTCCTGACACCACGTGGGGCCCCTGAGGGCCCTGGGAGGGTCATTTGACGTGTCCCCTCACTGAGGCTGCCGACGATTTCTTGGTTGTGGGGGTGACCTCTGCAGATGAGCAGACTTCCTGGGTCACGGGCCAGGATTTCCACCCTGGGGGGCTCCTGGCCCTCTTCCCTCGCTTCCTCTCCGGTTTTATGGGGCTCGGAGGCTGCTCCTTGACCTGAGGAGGGAGGAGGAGGGCTGGAGAGTGGCATCAGCAAGAGACAAAGCACGCAGCAGAGCTCTCTGGGGCCGTGTCCCCAGGTCCCTGAGAACCCCAGCCTGGAGGGGCACGCTCTGTGGCCGTGGCGGGTGGGGCAGAAACGTCCGCAGGTGGCTCTGCTGTGAGCTGCCCTCCCGGGGCCCTGGCACACCTGGGGTTCTTGAGTGCTGGTGGACAAAGCAAAAGGTCTAGAGTATGTCCCCGGCCTCAGCTGACTTCTGGGTCCTCCAGGAAGCCTGCTTCTTCAGGAGAAAGGACTTCTGCTGCTGAACAAAGTGCCACAGAAGCGTCCATAGAAGGATATGGAGCTCAGAAGGGTCCAGGCCATCTCGAGAAAACGGCCCTGCTTTGGGTAGGGTGGCCCCCACCCCAGGCACGGTGGAAGGACCTGCGGTCTCTGCACCCCCTTCCCCAGGGTCCTCTGGGTGTCCCTTCTGTTCCTCCAGACTTCGAGTGACGGCCCCTGCTGTGGTCGCCATGGGAGTCCCGGGTTCTGTATTGCTCAACCACGTGCAGGGCCCCAGGTGGGGACCAAGGAGCGGTCTTGTGCCCAGTGCTGGGGTCAGCTGAGCTCTGCAGTGCACTTGAGGGGCCTCCCTGGGGGTGTGCGGTCCTTGCTGCTCCCACTCGGGCCTTAGGCAGCCGATGCCGCCTGCTCCCCCAGCTCCACCTGGTTTGGCTGAGCAGTATCCCTGAGAGGGGGGTGATAGCTTTCCACCCTCCAGGACGGAGCCATCGGCCCTCCTGATGTCTGTGCAGAGAGGCCAGAGAGGAGGAGGAGCACGTGGCTTGTCGTGAGCAGGGCGGAAAGGGCATGAACTGTGAGGAAGCAGCAGCTGCTGGGAGGAGACGCCGTGCCCTGCACCCTGGGAGGCACATGAGCCGTCAGGCCCGCTTTCGTGTGCTGGTGGGCGGGTACCACCTGTCCCCCAAGGCCCTGAGATGCCACCTCCTCAGGCCCACGCGCCCAGGCCCAAAGAAGAATCAGAAGCTGGCCTGAACGGGCCGAGGGGCTGAGGGGACCACGATGCTGCCTCCCTGGGAGCGGGGGGCCCTGCTCTTGGCTCTGGGATGCTCAGGTTGAGGGTGTGTGGCTGGGAGAGGGTTGGGCGAGGTGGACAGTGAGGCAAGGAGCCTGGTTCGGGTCGTCCTGCCGGCAGGGCCCCCAGCCCGGCTGACACAGCCATTCGGTGCGTGCTGGTGTCCCGGCAGGCAGTGTCTGTGTGAGCAGCGTCTGTGTCTCTGTGGGCAGGGGGCCTGGGCTGCCCTGTCCTCCCAGGAGGGGGCCTGCTTGGCGCCCATTCTCCATGTCCTGCTGGAGGCCCTGGAGGAGGCCTCTGCTCCTCGGTTCCCAAGCACTGGGGGCAGCTGCATGGCTTACCACCCAGATCCCGCTCACTGCCCGCTGGCCGCCGGGCCCGGGGCTGCGGCTCTTCCAGCCACTTGGGCCCCAAACCCTCCTGCTGGGCAGTGGCGGGTGGTCAGTTGTTGGGCATCTGGAACCAACCTGTAGGGGGCAGGAGTGCGTGTCTGTGGGTTTGGGGGAACCCCAGGGAGGCTGACTTCGTCGTCAGAATCCACAGAGGTTGGTGCACCCAGGGGTCAGCCCAGTAACGCAGTCCTCTCAGGGGACATAGGAAGCCAGAAAACAGCGGTTTCTCCGGGAGCCTGTCAGCTCTGGGAAGGAGGTGGGCAGCTGCACGCTTCCCATGGAGAGTGGATGCTTGGCTGTGCCAAGCCCTCCTAAAGGCTTCCTCACTCATGCCTTTCCACTAGCACCTTGCACCGAGCCCCCCCAGCACCCCACACCAAGTCCCCCCAGCACGCTGCACCGAACCCCCAGCACCCCACACCGAGTCCCCCAGCATGCTGCACTGAGCCCCCAGCACTGAGCCCCCCCGACACCCCACAGTGAGCCCTTAGCACCCTGCACCGAGCCCTCAGTGCCCTGCACTGAACCCCCCCCAGCACCCTGCACCGAACCCCCCCAGCACGCTGCACCGAGCCCCCCCGACACCCTGCACTGAGCCCCCCCGACACCCTGCACTGAGCCCTTAGCACCCTGCACCAAGCCCTCAGCGCCCTGCAATGAGCCCCTCCCAGCACCCCATACCAAGTCCCCCCAGCATGCTGCACCGAACCCCCAGCACCCCACAGCGAGTGCCCCAGCACCCTGCACTGAGCCCCCAGCACTGAGCCCCCCGACACCCCTCACTGAGCCCTTAGCACCCTGCACCGAGCCCTCAGCGCCCTGCACCGAGCCCGTCCCCCCGGCGCCCTGCACCACACCCCCCCTGCACTGAGCCCCCCTGCCCCGCGCAGCCTCTGCTGCCGCCCCCTCCCTGCCCCCACCTCCCTGCCCCCACCGTGACCCAAGGTAGCCCCAACAACCTGGACCTCAGCCGCCTGAGGGGCGTGCTGCTGCTGCTGCGTGTCTGCACCGTGAGGCTTGGTCCAGGGCTTGGTCTCCCGCGTGCTCTGGGCACACAGGATGTGCTTCCTCAGTGTACTTGGCTCTGAGCTGAATTCGTTGGCCGTAAACTGAAGAGTATGGTGCAGAGCTGGGTGCAGGGCCTGCAGTCCAGGCCCAGGAGCCTGGTCTTCGTGGAGGTCTGGGCACTGCACTGGTTCCTCGGGTCTGGGTTGCACCTGTGTCTGGGCACCTCAAGGCCTGCAGGGACCTCTGCATTCCGCTTCCTTTCGTGGTCTCCACCTTCCCAGCATCCGCCCGCCATTTTCTCATCCCTGGGCACACAGTTCACACCCGATTCCAGGCTTCAGGGGCTGCTGAGTTGCCGAGGAGACGTAACCAAGGTGCACCGCGTGGCGACTTTCCCCCGGGAGGCAGGAAGCACAGTGAGGGGCTCTCCTCTGGCAGCAGGAGCTTGTGCCCGTGGGGTCCGGGAGTTGGGGCGGGGTGGTAGGTACGGCTGGTGGGGGTGAGGCAGGAGCTTGTGCCCGTGGGGTCCGGGAGTTGGGGCTGGTGGGGGAGAGGCAGGGGGCAGTGTGCCCGTGGGGTCCGGGAGTTGGGCGGGTGGGGGTGCGGCAGGGGGCAGTGTGCTTGCTGCCGCCTCAGTCTGCGTTGGTGACGTTGCCGTGTGCTTGGGTTCTTCCAAGGGTTTGACTTTAGAAAGCTCTTTTGTAGACTAAGGACCAAAGAAAAACGAGGGCCTGTGTGTGCAGTTGGTGGGAACCCTGCTTCTTGCAGGGGATACTCCTTACCATAGCCTCAAATCACAGCTTTTGTAGGTCTCTCTTTAAAATGCTTTCAGGGATTTCCCTGGCAGTCTAGTGTTTAAGACTTCACCTTCCAGGGCAGCAGGTGCAGGATCCATCCCTGGTTGGGGACCTAAGATCCCACATGCCTTGCGGCCAGAAACCAAAGCGTAAAACAGAAGCAGTATCACACAGATTCAATAAAGACTTAAAAAGAGTCCATATCAAAAAACTATTCCAAAAATCATTATGCTTTCAGACAGGTCCTTAAAGGTGAGCCCTGCACCGAATCCTCTTGTAGTAGAACCAGTCACCACAGCGTGTCTTCACCTGTCTGATGTGCTTGGGTCTCATGTGTTCATAAAGGTTACAGCAGTAAATCCTTACAGCTTTACACTGAAGAGTTACTGCTGTTTCTCTTAAGTGACCAAGCTGGTGAGGTTCTGCGTGCATCTGATGTCTCTGTGACGTCTTTGATGTGAGAAGCCAAGCGGAAGGGTTTCCCAAGCCCCTTGATCTTGATTGAGAGGTCATGTTAGCAAGCTTATCTTGGTTCCCTATTTCCCTCTCTGACTTTGTTCTAATTCTGTTTTTAAAAGTATTTCAAGCATTAAAACCATTGTTAAAAACATATATATATATATATATATATTTTAAAAGAAGGTAAAGCTTTAACTCTGATACGTATGAAGTATTCTCTTATAAAATATTTTATTTAATGCATTAATTAAGGATGGAACTAATCTGATGTTACAGCTCTTTGAAAGGAGAATTCAGAAAAAAACAACAACAACACTCATGCTTAAGTTCAAGAGTGCCGAGGTGAATTAACAGGCAGATACAGAATTGGTCAGTATTTACAGGGCAAGCAACAAGTAAATGCATCTCCACACACTTCCTCTTGATTTCTAGGGATAAGAATCATTTGTATTACTATCAGTTTCCCACAACTTGTAGGGTCATGAAATAGCTCCAAGACGACGAAAGGCAGAGATAATCTGGAGAGGGGGCAACAGACAGGATGCTCGATGTTTTCTGCTCATGTCAGAGTTTCTCCCGATTCTTAAAAAACACCTAATTTTAAGCGCATAAGGAAACTACCCTGGGCTGACTGGCTGTTTCCCGAGGCGGGTGACGGACCGCTGGCTGCCTCCTCGGTGGTGTCCTCCTGAAACCGTCCTGCGGGGTCTGAGATGGTGGACCAGCGATCTGAGGGCCCTCTGGCCTCCTCCTGGCTGCTCTTTGGGTAAAATAAAAAGCTGGCCCTCTATCCCCGCCTTGCTACTGCCTTTCTAGTTCACTCTGTACTTGGGTGAGTTGTAAGTAGAAGGTGGGAAGGAAGTTGGCAGCTGTTTCCATGGTCCAAACTGCTTTTTCTCTCCCGTGTCCTCTCCCCTCCCAACCAGCCTTGTTCTGATGTGCTTCTAGGTTAGTGGGGAGAGAACAGACACTGTCCCTGCTTCTGGGAACGTGCCTTTGAGCCCCCATAGAGGGTTGGTTTTTGAATTCATTTTGAAAATGTTCCCCCCAGCATTCTAGCTGACGAGTTTTCTGGCCACAGAAATGTGTGTGAGCCTCAGAATCTGTTTCTGCTTAATCCTTCTGGATCCTGGATTCTGCGTCCACCAGCTAAGCTGGAACGTTTGGGAAGGGGCCAGATGGCTGAGGTCCTCATTCTCCTGCTGTCCTGATGCACACACCTGGCTCTGGAGGGCTACCGAGCCCCTCTCGTGTTGCCTGCCTGCCCATTGGCTCCTGACCTGCGGTGGGACAGGAGGAGCCCACGGTGGCCACTCCGAGGAAGTGGACACCCGCTGGCTCAGAGGATGCTTCATGTCGTTCTGTCCTTTTCCTGCTCGTTGCCTCAGCCGATTGGGCTGTTTAATCTTGTCTGAAATGACTTTTTCAGAATAGATGAGTCAGGAAGGGTGATCCTTTTCTCTTTGCAAGTTTGTTTAATCTTAGTCTCCCCACTAATTTCCTCATTTAATTTTTACATTTTTCTTTATTAAAAAAAATTGAAGTACAGTTGATTTAGAATGTGTCAGTTTCCGGTATACAGCACAGTGATTCAGTTGTATAGGTATACATGTATATGTATGTTTGTGTATATATATATATTCAGATTCTTTTCTATTATAGGTTATTACAAGATATTGGGTAGAGTTCCGTTTGCTATACAGAGGTCCTTGTGGTTGATGTCCTTTACATACAGTAGCATGTATATGTTAATCCCAGATTCCTCATCTTTTTTAAACAAATAGAGTACGTGATCCTGCAGCAGGGGGCCGTTCTGGGTGTGGCCGCGCTGACCCCGCCCCCTCTGCTGTGGTCGCAGGTCATGGAGGCGGAGCAGACCAAGACGAGGAGCGAGCTGGTGCACAAGGAGACGGCGGCGCGCTACAACGCGGCCATGGGCCGCATGCGGCAGCTGGAGAAGAAGCTCAAGCGGGCCATCAACAAGTCCAAGTGAGCCGGGCGGGCGGGCCCCTGGGCTGGGCTGCAGTCTCAGCCTTTCCCGTGGCCCCAGCAGCGCCTGCCCCGGCTCCTTCTGTGTTCTCTGCACCCCCGGGTGGGGCTCCTCCAGGCTGACCCCCTGGGAGCACACAGGAAGGAATCTCAAGGGCAGAGCGTTACCTGGGCCCTGGGCTGCACTTGCGTTTTGGGGAACTCAGGGCTGTGTGTCCTTGGCTCTGTGGCTGACGGTGTGGACACGACCCTTCCTCTCAGGTTACCTGTCCGCAGTGGGGGTGAGCTTTGTAGATAATACACATCCTTCATAGACCCAGAGCTGATGAAACAGCGCAAGACTGGTTTCCTTTCTTTTTTTTCAGCGACAGGATGTGTATTTCCAAAGTTTCTTACAGTATTAAAGACTAGAACAGTTAACCTTGTCCAACAGTAGGCTCTTTGGTTAAATAAGCTGTGACACTTCCACACATCGGACTAGTTTGTAGCAGTTAAAATCATGATGACATGGGTTCTGTCTTCATTAATTTATGAATATGTTCGTAACTTTTATATGTAATAAAGGCAGGCCACAAAACACATTGAAAACACAATTCGTCTCACACAAATTACATGCATACACAGATGGGCCCAAAGGAATAATTTTTTTAATGTGTGTGTATGTATGTGTGTATGTATTTATTTGAACTATCGTTAGTTGATTTACAATGTTGTGAAGACTGGTTTCAATGGAGCTTTTCTCCACCTCTTCTCATCACCACTCCTGTGTATTATCATCTGACAATGACCTTGGGGAAGACTCCCTGCGTTCCTCACAATTGCTGGGCCTCCAAGCAGAGACCTGGAATGGCCTCGATTGCTCAGCCCCAGACAGACCCCTCAAGCTTCGCGGTGGGTGAGGAGCTCAAGAATAAAGTGTTCGCCTCCTCACTTGCCGACCCCCAAGCCCCTGAAAGGAGCGGGTGTGCCCGCCCCTGGCTGGCCCAGAGCCTGGGGTGTGCTGGCCTCTCCTGCGCTCTCCCTGGCCTGTGGCCTGGGCGGTCTGCGTTCGATCCGCTCCCTCTAGTCCCACGCGGAGTCCTGGAGGCTGACCGAGCGCTCCCCACCCCACCCCACCCCATCCCTGCGGAGGCCCCGCTGTGCCCAGTGCGGCTCGGTGGCTCTCCCCTTCCCCGAGTGAGCTCGGGGGAGCTGGTGTTCGTTGGGGCAGTTTCTTCTCTGTGGTTCCTTCCTGGGGGGGGGGGGAGGTGGGGCCCCCCTCCCTGCCGGGCGCCCCCTGTGACCTTAACACCCCGCAGGGAGGACGGGGGGGGGGGGGGCGGGGGTAGGGCCCCAGCCTGCGTGTGCCCACGTGCGGGGCTCTTGTGTCTGGAAACGGGCCTTCTGATGCCTCTGCTCTGGGTGAGCATCTGTTATGGGTCAGGCCCGGGAGCTGGATCTCTTCCCCGCTCCCCTCACGCCCCGTTAGAGCCGAGTAAATGCTGGAGGGTGGCTCAGTCGCTGCCCCGGACACTCCCGTGGAGCGTATGGGGGTCACTGCTGACCAGGCTCTCACGGGTTTCCTTCTGTCTGCCTCCCACAGGCCTTACTTTGAACTCAAGGCGAAGTACTACCTGCAGCTTGAGGTACGTATGGCCTTTGGCTTTGAAGCGGGTGGGTAGGCGATGTCTGTCCCCCGAGCCCCCCCCACCCCCACCCCCCCGACCCCTTCTGTAGTGGCCTTTGGACGGCCCTACGGCTGCCAGCTCGGGGGACACGTACTTGACCGAGGCTTTGGCTGCTTGCGCGGTGCTCTCTGCCGCCTGCAGAACCTCTGCATCGTCTCTGGCCTGAGCGTCCTCGGTCTGTGGTCCTCCGCACGGCACCGGGGAGCTTGCTGGCGGGGCGGATTCCCGGGGCTGCCCCAGACCGACAGAACCGAGGCTCTGCGGGCCGGCCCAGCCCTCCGGCTTTCCACACGCCCGCTGGGGGCTTCCGACACAGCGCAGTGTGAGGTCCACGGCTCGGGGCTCAGACGGCCGGACCCCCACCGCTGCCTCTGGTGGGGGGCACCCCCCAGGTCGTTTCTGAGCGTAGAGCCGGGGTTGTCACAGGACTGGAGGCTGAGCGCTGGTGCATAGAGACTTGCGGAAGGGGGACCAGGTCCCCGGCTGCATCCTGAGGGTCACCCGGGAGCCTGGCCGGCCGGCGGGGGCGCGGCCTTGCTCACGCCTCCACCCCCCGCTTCTCCCGAGCAGCAGCTGAAGAAGACGGTGGACGAGCTGCAGGCCAAGCTGGCCCTGGCCAAGGGCGAGTACAAGACGGCGCTGCGGAACCTGGAGACTATCTCGGACGAGATCCACGAGAGGAGGCGCTCCGGCGCCATGGGGCCCCGCGGGCGCGGCGTCGGCGCCGAGGGCGGAGCTGTGCCCGCTGAGGGCCTGTCGGGGCGCAAGCCCGAAGCTGACACCGTTTCTGGTGAGTCTGGGGCCCGTGTCCCCTGCTCGGGCGGGATGCCCTGTTCACCGGGGCGGAGCTAGCATCCTGAGTCAGCGTGCTGCGCTTAGATAAGTTTGGGAAGTGACGTGCTTTCACCCCCGAGATTCCAAGCACTTACTAGGGCATCCGAGGCTCTGAGAAGCCTTGCAGGGAAGGAGCGCCTTTGGGCACAGGGACTTGGGAGGCAGCTCTGATTCGAGTCCTGGCCGTCCCGCCATGATCAAGACAGCGTGGGCCAAGGCCTGACTTCCCGTTCCTTCCCCTGTAAAGTGGGGCACGTGACGGTGCTCGCTGTCTGCCACAGAGAGGGGTGGTCAGGACTGAATGAAGGTGTGCTGGCCCCTGGGGGTCATGCCACACGTAGTGTCTGGGCGCGGGGACGTATTCCCAGGGCCACCCCTGGGAAGTGGATACAAAGGGCTGCTGTAGTTCTTTCCACGTCAATTCGGAGACCCACCCTACTGCCCCAGCCCTGCCTGTCTGTATGCCCTTCTTTGCTTTTTCTGAGGAATACTGGCTGTTGGCTTTTCCCCCATAATCCTTCCTCAGTTCAGTTCAGTTGCTCAGTCGTGTCCGACTCTTCCGGACCCCATGGACTGTAGCATACCTGGCTTCCCTGTCCATCACCAACACTTGCTCAAACTCATGTCCATTGAGTCGGTGATGCCATCCAACCATCTCATCTTCTGTCGACCCCTTCTCTTCCCACCTTCAATCTTTCCCAGCATCAGGGTCTTTTCAAATGAGTCAGTTCTTTGCATCAGGTGGCCAAAGTATTGGAGTTTCAGCTTCAGCATCAGTCCTTCCAATGACCACTCAGGACTGATTTCCTTTAGGATGGACTGGTTCGATCTCCTTGCAGTCCAAAGGACTCTCAGGAGTCTTCTCCAACACCACAGTTCAAAAGCGTCAATTCTTCGGTGCTCAGCTTTCTTTATAGTCCAATTCTCACATCCATACATAACTACAGAAAAAACCATAGCCTTGACTAAATGGACCTTTGTTGGCCAAGTAACGTCTCTGCTTTTGAATATGCTGTCTAGGTTGGTCATAACTTTCCTCCCAAGGAGTAAGCATCTTTTAATTTCATGGCTGCGGTCACCATCTGCAGTGATTTTGGAGCCCCCCAAAATGAAAGTCAGCCACTGTTTCCCCATCTATTTGCCATGAAGTGATGGGACTGAATGCCATGATCTTAGTTTTCTGAATGCTGAGCTTTAAGCCAACTTTTTCACTCTCCTCTTTCATTTTCATCAAGAGGTTCTTTAGTTCTTCACTTTCTGCCATAAGGGTGGTGTCATCTGCCTGAGGTTATTGATATTTCTCCCGGCAATCTTGATTCCAGCTTGTGCTTCATCCAGCCCAGCACCTTAATTCAGGCAACAAACATTCAAGTGTGAGGGCCCAGGTCAAAGGAAACTGTAATTTGAACAGCAGGGATGAGTCCTCTAGTGTACATCATCTTGTATACCCTGTGTGGAGAGGGACATGAAGCTCAGAGACGTTCAGTAACTTAACCAAGGGTACCCAGCAAGCAGCAAAGATGGGATGTGAACTCAGATCTGAGCCCATTCTGTGTGCCTAGCATTAATAGTACTTCCATGGGGCGCTTCCGGAGAAGGCAATGGCACCCCACTCCAGTACTCTTGCCTGGAAAATCCCATGGACGGAGCAGCCTGGAAGGCTGCAGTCCACGGGGTCACTGAGGTTCGGACACGACTGAGCGACTTCACTTTGACTTTTCACTTTCATGCATTGGAGAAGGAAATGGCAGCCCACTCCAGTGTTCTTGCCTGGAGAATCCCAGGGGCAGGAGAGCCTGGTGGGCTGCCGTCTATGGGGTCCCACAGAGTTGGAACGACTGAAGTGACTATGCAGCAGCAGCAGCAGGGGGCACTTCAGGCTGTCTTTAAGGCCAGGGGAGGAGGAAACGGGACTGGGATGTTGTTCAGAGCTGAGGTGACTTGGAAGCTGTGTCTCTGGCCTCGGTTAGAATGGCCCACAAACCAAGTGAGGCACAGGCTACAGAGGACCGCAAGGGAGCTATGTTCCTTTGTGGCAGACGGTGATCTCAGTGGACTCTGAGCACGTCTCAGGAGATGGGAAGCTACTCAGAAGGTGACCGAGGTCCCAGCAGAGACCCCATGCAGGACTGTCCGTCAGAGCTCCCGTGGCTCCTTCCGTGGGAGGAGGCAGCTCCGAGGCCTGGCTGGCTCCATCAGGATGCGTCACGCAGGCCTGCTGTCCTCCTGTGCCCGTGGGGGTCCGTTTTGGGGCCCGGGGTGGAGAGAAAAACCCAACCTGAGGCTGAATTCACCTTCCATTCCACCTCAGGCAGTGTCTGGTGACAGTGACTTCTGGGACAGGGGCTGCAGAGTGATGTTAAGGACCCTGGCCGTTGGTAGGTCCAGCCTCCTCCCTTCAGGCTGCTCTGGAGTCTGGTCTCACGAGCTGAGGCGGCCACGGCCTGTGGCCGGGTCCTGCAGCTTCCTGGCCCCGTCTCTGCAGCGGGGACACCCAGAGGGTGTGTCAGGGACCAGGTGGCCCTCGGTCAGACCCGAGTGACAGCTCCTCTCTCTCCCCTCCCAGTGGCCTCCGAGGCCTTCGAAGATGACAACTGCAGCGCCTTTGTGTCTGAGGATGACTCAGAAACCCAGTCCCTGTCCAGCTTCAGCTCAGGGCCCACAAGCCCATCGGAGATGCCCGAGCAGTTCCCCGCGGCCGTGCGGCCCGCCAGCCTGGACCTGCCCAGCCCTGTGTCCCTGTCGGAGTTCGGGGTGCTGTTCCCGGGGTTGGGCCCCCGCAGCGAGTGCAGCGGGGCCTCGTCCCCCGAGTGCGAGGTGGAACGAGGTGAGTGCAGCCCCCTGCCCCTGGGCTGGGGGGAGGCGGGGACCCCAGGCTGGATGCTGCAATCAGGGCCTCTCTGAACGCATTGCGGTGTGGCTCCCAACGTGATTTGGTCTCTCTCATCACAACAGTCCTCTGGACAGGCACCCCCGCTGGAGAGGCTTCTGTTTCCCGGCTGTTAGCATAGGACGGGTCTCATCTCCGAGGGTCAGGGGCGTCTACAGCTTCTCAGGGAGGGAAAGCAGGAGGCGCTGCTGTGGCAGAGGCGCTTCTGTGCCCCTGGGCATCTGGAGGTGCAGCTGGCTGGCTGGCTGTGGGGGGCCCGGGTGACCCCTGGGACTGCCAGGACTCACTGCCGGGTCTTTCTGTTTCCACAGGGGACAGAGCAGAGGGAGCAGAGAATAAGACGGTTGACAAGGCGGGCAGCCACCGGAGGCTGGGCAGTAGCAGTGGCGACGGCGGCAGGAGCCCCCCGAAGCCCGCAGGCCAGGCCCTGGAGGACGGGGTGCGGCGGCTGTCCCTGCGGGGCCCCGGGCGTGCGGGCCTCACAGACACACACGTGGTGCAGATCGGCTGACGCGCCCTGGCCCCGGCGCGGGCCAGTGTTTATACATGAACGGGACGGAGGACATTGTGCCAATAATCACAAAATATATGCCAAATCCCAGCCCTTTCCTCTAAATCGCACGAGTGACGCTTCAGTGGGCTCAGGGCTGGAGGTCTGTCTGTGGGGTGAGTGCTCCTGGGCTGCTGTGTTTTCCTGTGCAGAGTCAGTTGTTGCGGGTGGGCTGTGACCGCGTCCACGGCCTTTGTTGGAACGGTCCCTGTCACGGTGTTGTGCAAGCAGTAACCTGTTCCCAGAAAAGAACCGGAGCCAGCCGAGGGCCCGGGGAGCTGAGCCCCCAGCAGACTCAAGGGCCCACTTATTTGGGAAAATGGCCTTGTTCTCTCCTTTAGATCCCGGGGGTGGGGTGGGGGTGGTATCTAAAGGAAAACAAGTGCACGCAAATGAAACTCAAATATTCGCAACAATGCTTTCTGATCCAGTGAAGGCTTAAAAAAAAAAAAAATCCAAGAACAGAATTCATTTTCATCATCTCTGGTTTTCAGAGGATTTAAAAAAAAAGTGTGTTTCCTGGGACGCCCGTTAAAATCCTTTTCTTTGTCGAAGGCTGCCATGAGCTGCACTTTTTGGGGTGGGAAGGGTGAATGTCGCGTGGGGATAGGGGGGACACGGGCAGGGGCCTGTCGTGGATGAGGGCCTGTGGCTGCAGGGGGAGGAGTCCTGTCGCCCAAACCTCACCCCACCAGCCAGGGGGACTTATTCTAAGACCCGTGCATGAGGAATGGTGGCCAGTGTTGTTCTAGATCGACAAGGTGTTGGTTTCTCTGTAGGCTGTAACTTTTAAAAATAAACAGTTATTTAAGGGTTATGCTGCACTAGTATTTCTTAAGAGGAAACTGTTCCTTACAGCTAGGAAAGGGAGTGGGCACATGGTGGCAGAGGCTGTTGATAGAAGCAATGGTGTCTGTTATGCTAATAGTATTAAGTGTTGTTCATGGCCCGTATTTAGAGCATTGTATTTTAATTGTCCTTTTTTTGTTAAGAAAACAGCATTTCTAAAAGGAAAAAAAAAACCCCATTCAAGTCTGTCAGCTTATATATATGTGTCATTTGTAAATCTCTTCACACTGTCTTGTTTTCTCTTTTTAATGACTGATACAGTATCCTGATTACAAGGTTATTTTGTACTTGTCTTAATACCTTGAGTGTAATAAAAATGGCTTAAGAAAATGTCTTTTTGTGACTTCAGATAAGGAATCCTGATACTGCCCAAATCTTCTGTTCAAGGCGGTCCTCTTGCCATGAGCAGGAGCATGCATGCACTGGTCACCTGTTCTTATTTTCAGTTAAGGTCCTGGGTCCTAACAGTGCACACCCTGATTAGCAGGTGTGAATTGGAATTCCACTTCTGCTGCTACTGAAGCCGAGCAGTATGGAGACATGGTGGCCGCAAAATAAATACAGGTGCTTAGGCTGGAGGCCTGGGCGTCTCCCGGTCTCAGCCGCAGGGGCTGGTGAGTGATGCGGGCAGCCCTGGGCACTAGGCTTTGAAAAGCTCCCCAGCTGATTCTATTCTCTTTCTATACCGGTCCAACCAACGTTTGTCATCGTGGGCTCTGTTCAGAGCTCTCTACAGAATTCAGCATTACAATACAGTATTGTTTAAATAGGTCTCCTTCATTGGGTTTTTGAAGGCAGGGATTAGGTCTCAGTTTGCATCTATGATAAGATCTTTAACACACAAGGCTCAAATCATGCCTATAATAAATATGCCTGTTATGCTTTAGATTTTTCTTTAAAGTCACAGAAAATTAATCCACCTAAAATACGTTAAAAGTGAAAGCACTGAAGTATTTACCAAAATGAAATCTCAGTAATACAACAATTTGCCACTAGCCTGAATGAAAAACACACTTTTTTTTTTTGGTAAAAATGTGAATTTTCATGCAAGTCATGGAACATAGATGGAACATACCACATGAAGTTCTTTAATAATTTCTCTAGGTTAAACTATGCAGTTGCCATAAGTATAAACATTTTATTTCGATTAAAGGTAATAGAAATACAAAAGTTTTAATAGAGATGAAAAATTCCACTATTTTTAGATCTTTAAAATCTTGACTGAGCATCATTCTACTCTAATGGATTTTTATGTAAACAACGGGGAATTTACACATAACAGTATCTTGCGACCCAATCACCATGTATTAAATTCTTAATCATGTTTTTTTAGAGTGCTCTTACCATAAGAACACTGAACTATATGGAGCAATTTACAGAAAGGCTATACAAACTGAATTGTAACGTCTTCAGTGTTTCAGACTACTGCTTTCCTCAACCTGATCAAACGGCACTGATGACTATACCTCAGTCCTCTTCAATGAGTCAATGGGAGACAGGTGTCCAGCCTCAGCAACCTTCACTCTTAAGCATGAGCATCTCCACACTATAAAGTTAACTGTTTCTTAAATGCTTTATCCTTTCATGACCTCTGGGCAACAGTAAACACTTAAAGTCATAAATAACACAGAACTAAAATCTCATGGTAACACAGTTCATTTGGTCATTTGTTGCCCAGGACACACAGGAGATTTAACAACACAAGCAGGTTTACCTTACAACATGTGCTGCCAAAAGACACACACAGCGTAACTACTCCAGAGCAGCATCCCAGCCCGCTGTTCTGCTCCATGAGTCTGCATCCCTCATGTGGTCTCAGGCAAGGGCGTCCATCTCAGTGCTTGACTGCGTCTAACCTTTACAATCATCTACATGCTTTTATATAGCATGGCCCCTAAGTGCAACCCCACTCCGCATACACACAAAACCAGGTAAACAGTACTTCTGAGTGACAGAGGGTAATTCTGACGACACACAGTTCTCAGCACACACCCTGACTTCAGCACCAGACTCCACAGGAATGTTTGGAGAGATTCCGTTCTGTTCTGACTGTTGCGTTAGTGTCCTTGAGATCCGTGTCCTCAGTTGAAGAGCTGATGTTGGTGTGTGTAAGATCCAGCGATCGCTGAGGTTTCTGTCACTGCAGTTGTGTTGTCTTGATGGGGATAATACTATTAAAGTCCAAGAAAAAGGGTCCTTCTTGTTTAGGCAAGAAAGTACTGGGAATGATATTGTAGATCCCAGCAGGTATATTTTCTAGTTCCAGGTAGCAAAACCCACACCTACGTTCAGGGAAAATGAGAACAAGGTTTTTAAGTGATGATGCCCCAGAAAGCAGAGTGTGAATTAGACAGCAATCAAAAGACCAGCGTTACCTGTAGTCACCACTAGATTTCCTCTGGAACCCATGGGGACCAGGGTCTCCCACCACAGAAACTGTTACAACTTCAAATCCAACACTGTACTGCCTAGCAGTAAAAAAAGAGAGTAAATCACTGCTGTTACTAAGTTGTCTCACACATACACCCAAAATAACTATACCTAAAGTGCTGCTGCTGCTGCTGCTAAGTCGCTTCAGTCGTGTCCGACTCTGTGTGACCCCATAGACGGCAGCCCACCAGGCTCCCCCGTCCCTGGGATTCTCCAGGCAAGAACACTGGAGTGGGTTGCCATTTCCTTCTCCAACGCATGAAAGTGAAAAGTCAAAGTGAAGTCGCTCAGTCGTGTCTGACCCTCAGTGACCCCGTGGACTGCAGCCTTCCAGGCTCCTCCGTCCATGGGATTTTCCAGGCAAGAGTACTGGAGTGGGGTGCAATTGCCTTCTCCGACCTAAAGTGCAGATAGACTGTTAAGTACATGTTTCTAAAGCTTCAGTAGGAGGAAACAGCACTCTGAGGCACACGCATACTATTTTTACTCTTAATTACAGAAAACATCATTTATCTTTTTAAGTTGAAGCCATAAAGATGGACATTTTACGAAATTTACTTTAGAAGAGACTGTATTTTTATCACAGGCTCTCAGAGAATAATGTTAAAATAGTGTATTAGGCAAAAAAACAAAAAAAAAGGAAAAGGAGAGAACCCTGAAATAAAATCTAAATTTACAGAAGAATTAGCCTATGGTAGACGTGACGTTCCAAATCAGTAGGGAAAGGATTATTTACGCAGGTGGTGATGACAAAAACTTAGAATAAAAATTGTTACACTGTATTTCACACCAAATATAAAACACAATCCATATGTATTTAAAAAAAGAAAACAACTAGAAGAAAATACAGTGAAACTTTGATATTAGGGCAAGACTTCCTGGCCACAGCAAAATAAACCAAAAGAAACAGATTTGATTATAATGAAAAAAATTTTTTTGTTATGTGAGAAAAAAAATCTGGGAAAAATGCCTGCAAATATGTGAAGGAGTTAATATTCTACATACATACCCTTATTCATGCTTACAATTAAAAAAAACATGACAAGTGCAACAGAAAAATGGGCAAAAGATATGAATTAAATATATGAAGAAAAAATACACAGTCAATAAACATTTTTCCATATTCAAGCTTCGAAATGAAATACAAAAGGGCAATTATGTACCTTGTTTTGCCTATCAAACTGGTGACATTTTTGAAAACGACTGCAGAAAAATAGCTTAGTCCTACCCTTATGGCAGAAAGTGAAGAGGAACTAAAGAGCCTCTTGATGAAAGTGAAAGTAGAGAGTGAAAAAGTTGGCTTAAAGCCAACATTCAAAAAACGAAGATCATGGCATCTGGTCCCATCACTTCATGGCAAATAGATGGGGAAACAGTGGAAACAGTATCAGACTTTATTTTTCTGGGCTCCAAAATCACTGCAGATGGTGACTGCAGCCATGAAATTAAAAGACGCTTACTCCTTGGAAGGGAAGTTATGACCAACCTAGACAGCGTATTCAAAAGCAGAGACATTACTTTGCCAACAGAAGTCTGTCTAGTCAAGGCTATGGTTTTTCCTGCGGTCATGTATGGATGTGAGAGTTGGACTGTGAAGAAGGCTGAGCACCGAAGAATTGATGCTTTTGAACTGTGGTGTTGGAGAAGACTCTTGAGAGTCCCTTGGACTGCAAGGAGATCCAACCAGTCCATTCTGAAGGAGATCAGCCCTGGGATTTCTTTGGAGGGAATGATGCTGAAGATGAAACTCCAGTACTTTGGCCACCTCATGTGAAGAGTTGACTCACTGGAAAAGACTGTGATGCTGGGAGGGATTGGGGGCAAGAGGAGAAGGGGACGACAGAGGATGAGATGGCTGGATGGCATCACTGACTCGATGGACCTGAGTCTCAGTGAACTCCGGGAGTTGGTGATGGACAGGGAGGCCTGGTGTGCTGCGATTCATGGGGTCGCAAAAAGTCGGACACGACTGAGCGACTGATCTGATCTGATCTATAGGATTATTAGTTTCTTTCAAAACAGTTTGTAATTACAGGCAGGCAAAATTAAGCCTAGTTTTATTTAGAAGCTGGTACTATTTTTATTTGTATTCTCTTTTTTAAACCTTTTAAAACTGTGAAATATAACACAATACACAAGAAATGTAAGACAGTGCACATGAAACATATGTGCTTCACAAAAGTGAACAGAAGCCCAGTTACTCCCCCCGGCAATCGACAAAACCCTCAGTGCCGTGAGGAGAGCCCCTGTGTGGCCCTTTGATCACAGCTTCTGTCTACTGGTCCCTCTCCTGCCCTACCTACAGTGTGACTACCTAAGTGTGCACCCTTCAATGACAGTTCAGCTTCACCTGTTCTTGCCTTCACGCAAGTAGAAGCACAGTATATACTGTGCTGTGTGGCTTCTGTCACTCAGCTCAGCCTCGGTCCTGAGACCCACCCAGCGTGTTGTGGGGAGCTGTTCTTTATCTTCACTGTTATGTAGGACTCTACTGCATGACTATTTTATAGTCTTTTAAAAGCCACTGAGGAACACTGGCTGTTCTAAATTTTGCTCTTACAGTCTATTGGCTGTTTGGATTGTTTCTTTTATGACATGCCTGTTAAAAAGTTTTAATTTTTGTTATTTTTTAAAACCTACAGACTTTTTTCCTAATAACATAGGATATTTACAAATCTTTTCATGTGCTTGTTGTCTTGAGACGTCTTTCCTTACCCTGAGGCTATTATCTCCTGCTATCAGTAAGCTATCTGGAACTGAATTTCAGATTGGATGTGAGTCAGAGGCCTGCTCACCTTTCTTGTACATAGATATTAATTATTCCAGCACCTCTTCCTCACTTTTATGCAATACTGTCTTTAATCACAGACGAAGTGTCCGTATGAATATGTTTCAAAACCCTATTCTGTTCCACTAAGCTCATTTTTAACACGGTATCATTAATTTAAGAAAGTTAACTTATCACAAACCTTGGTCCTCTTAGCTCGATCAGTAGCGGCCCAGTCTTTTCTATATGGAATTGGTAAATGGGGTTATTTTTGTGAGTCTCTTGGAAATTTCCACATCCTCCGGCACTCTGACCACTCCACTTTCCATTAATCTAATAAAACAAAGCCTTTGTATTACCAAAACTTCACATTCTAGAATTCTGCTTTAAAGACAATAAAATTCCTCTGCGCCTTTGAAAAGAAAAAAAGGCAGCTCTCCACTGTGGCTGCATCATCTATCTCTTCAGTGTAATTCTCCAAGTCAGCCCGGCCACTTTGCAGCCTCAGCCCTGTCTCTACCCACCGTCTTTGAGTCCTCCTTGCCAAGAATTCTCCCTCAAATCCTCTTGCCCACGTCCAGCCCACCCTGTAGAATCAATCTCAAATTCTGTGTAAAAGGTTCATGCACACCGCCTTCCCTGCTGACCAAGGTCTGCATGCATCTTCTTTCTCTGAATTCAACTTTTTCCCCAGAATCACTCAGTGCCCACTGAGGTTTGTGTGTTCCAACCTGGACTGGAGACTATACTTAATCCTCGAATGTTTTTACTTTGTAAGAAACTTAAATGTGAAAGAAAAAAAAAGGGACTTCTAAAAGGGACTTTGAGACTGTGACCCAAAGAAAAAAATCTCTTTTACCTGTTTTGATACAGTGTATGGAGAAGGAATCTTTGAAAAAGTAAAGCTGCATGCTGAGTATACCTAGAGTGAAAAAAAAAAAAATATCATAGTGATACAATGTATACTTACAAAAACACACTTTAGAATGTTCCGGAAGACTAAGAAATCAGCTGGGGTAGTTGACAGCCCCGATTCTGTGGGCCTCCTGTACCAAGGCAGGACTAAAGGGCTGCAGGTGGGCGGCCAGGGTGCTTATCCTGGCTCCGCTGCCACCAACTGCGGCCTGGGACACACCACGACCCCCGAGGCCTTGGCTTCTGCATCTTAAGAAAGCAGCTCCCCAGTGTCCCTTTCATCACTAAAAATCTATTCCTCTGAGCTTCTTTACTAAGTTAAGGCAAACAAATCTATGAAGAACACAATTACAATGACCTTCCCAGTTACATGAGAGCAATATGTTTATAGGCAGTCAGTTTCCTTTCAGTAAGTTCCAGGTTTTCTTAAGTCAATAAAAGTATTATGAAGACTAAAGGAGTTTTTACTGCTCTGTGAGTTTACTGGTCCAATACACCACATTTGCCTCGGGACTAAACCACTACTCTAAAGCCTAAAATATTCATTCAAAATGTTATTCAAAATAAAAACATTTCGTTACTGTTCAAAAACATTATTTTCTGCATGAATCATCATCATAATTTAACACAACTGTTATACAGATAAATACACACTCAGCAGTATATAGAGATCAATCTTTTTTTTTTTTAATTTTTAAACTCCACAATATTGTACTAGCTTTGCCGAACATCGCTTTATAAATAAACCTTTTTGTAGATAACCTCACAAGCAGAGACGTTATGCACTTTCTATCGTCATTCTGTCGTGTTGGTTTACTTACCCGGACTGTGTAATGAATTGTGTTCTGTTTTTCATACTGGGAAACCACTAGCGTAAAGGTGTGGGTCCCCGGAGTGGTTAGCTTTATCTTAGTCAAATAGTGAGGGCTGTTAATTCGAATCCCATCAATGTATGGAGGTGGGTCAGCTGCAAATAAACAAGTAGGTTTACAGAAGATGGGACTTTATTCTCTGTACTTTTTAAGTTTTATGGTTGATGGTAGGAAAAATAATTAAATGGATGGACATTCCCTTAATTCTGTCTTTAAAATACAATGGTATTAAAGAATTACAATTTCAATTTAAAACTTTAATCTACTTAAAACTTGAAAATTAAATAATTTCTAATACACAGAAAGCAATCTTTTTGGAATACATTCAACGAGGTATATGATAATCCCTATTTGCCCTGTGACTTATTTTTCTCTCCTGGCAGAGGATTTTAAAATCAACATTAACTTCTTTTTTCCTTTTGAGGAAATTTTTTAAAAAGATACAAAGAAATATATAAACACGTTATCTATATTCTCTAGCACTCAGGATTCAATTATCTTTTTTTGGTCATACTAGCTTCTTTGTAAAACAAAGTTCCTTTAATCACCACCATTAAGTCTTATTCCATTCCACTCTGATGGATTTGATGGGCATCTCTGCCGACTTTTACACACACAGACACACACACACACACACACGTGACCATGCATCTAAAAAAAGCAGCAGCCTGTGTCTTGCTCTGCACCTCATTTCTCACTCAGGTTTCTGAGATTCATGTTGGTCTACACAGGTTTACTCCTTTCAAATCTGCATGTGCAACAGCACACGCCATCACGTGACGTGGACACCCTGTGTGTGTGCTTCCCCATCTAGTGTTCAGACGATGTGCAGATCTGGTTTATTTCCAGTATTTTGCTGCCTGAGATATTCTGTGACAGGCTCATGAATCAAGGCTGATACAATAAAGTCATTTCATGCATATCGATTAAGTCATTTAAGATCAATGCTATATTGCTGATATTATTTAGAAACACCGAATACTGATAATGTAACCTGTGGAAGAGATTTTAGCACCTCAAATGTAGTAAGTCTCCTGTGCTTAGAGGTGGTGTGACCTAGCGTGGGGGAGGACTGGCGCGCCTGTGACCTGCAGCAGTCTGATCTATGTCTCAGTTTACTCTTCTGTTGGATGGGGAACAGTCCAGTTTACTTCCGAGTGTCGTGATCAAAATAAAACTAAACCAGAAAGCGCCCTGGAGTGGCAAAGTCGCTCTGTGTAAGAGAGGAAGGAAATTGTTTTTTAAAAAATTCAAGCACAAAGAGTAACAAGTTCTTTGAAATTCAAAAGCCGTGTAACACGTTAATGTTAGGATCATAACTCACAACCTTTGTGTCTGGATGTATAATGATCAACATGGAAAATCTGGCTTGTTTAACTTGATGTTTATCACTGGACCGACTGTGTGCCGTGCCCATCCCAGAGAACCTCAGGAAAGCCTCGGTGCAGCGGGGGAAGAAGGCCACCTTTTCCTAAGATCAAGCAAAACGAAACTCGACAAAACCACTTCTGACCCCAGCTTAGCCATCCGTGCCTGGTCCTCCTCACAGCCTTCTTCAGAGAGCCTCACCTCAGGCACACCCGATCCTTTCCCCTGGGATCCCAGCCCACCTGTGTCCACTCTGTCCCTGTCAAGGTCAAAGATGCTGCCGGGGCGCTAAGTCCACTTGTCTCTAATCTAATCTCAACAGGTTACAGCAATGGGAGAGCTAACAGGGATCTCAAATTTAACAAGACCCAAAGTTAACTTCTGCTTCACTCCACAGCAGATCTGCCCCCTGCCCGGCTCCCGCATCGCAGTCAACGTTACACCTTTCTGCTTCTCAAGCCAAAAATACAGGTGTTGTCCTGGACTCCTGCCATCCCCGACTAACTCAGCAAGTCCTGACAATCCTAACCAAACCCAAACCTATCCCCTCCTCATCTCCACTTTACCATCACAAGTTCAAACCACCGCCGCTCCTCACAGAAATAAAAGCACCTAATTGGGTTCTCTGCTTCCAATTTTTGTCCCCTCCAATATATTCTACAAAGAATTTTCTTAAAAACAACACACAGACACACATCAGATAATGTCATTTTCCTGAAACCCTCCAAAGATTTCCATCATGCTTGGAGCAAAATTCCGACCCTTTCCTGGGCTGGGCTGATGGAACCTTACGTGATCTAAGCCTGCATCCATCTGACCACTGCTGACACCACACTGCCCAGGCCTCCTGGTCTTCCTTCTCTTCCCAGGAAACATCATGTTTGGCCCATGTTAGGGTCCTTGCACTGGCTGTTCCCTCTGCCTGCAATGCTGTTACCTCTGTGTTTGCATGACTGACTCCTGTTCGTCATTCAGACTTTCTCTTCCTCCTTTTCAACAAGGCCTTCCACGGCCACCCAACCAAAGTGACCAAGCAGTCACGAACACCCTATGTTATTTCTTTCTACATAGGTGTCATTATTAAGTTTTTTTTCTCTTTTTGTCTCCCAGACTAGAATATAAACCAATAGTCCCTACCACGCAGTAAATGATAAAAAATTTTCTTTTGATGTGAAAGCAAAATGGTCTCAACACAGTAAGTCAGTGCCTTAGGGCAAGATTCACTGTGTCTGGCAGGAAGGTCATCACAGAGGAAATGGCATAAACTGGATCTTAACCACATTCATTACAAAGAAGAGAGGAAAAGGAATATGCGGACAGAGGCCAGGGAGAAGACACTCTTGGCGGAAGAACTGAGACAGAGGAGGGCAACACAGGCGTGATGTGTTCAGGAGCAGCCAGACCTGCGCCGAGGGTGCCTTAAGGAGAAGGCCAGAGTGTAAGAAGCCTCAGACATCTCACTCAAGAGCCTGGACTTTTTATCCATGAGTCCACAGAAAACCACAGATTTTCTGATCAGAGAAAAAGATAGGATTTAAATTTTAGAAATAAAGCTCTGACGGCAATGTGCTAGAGTGCAGAAATTGCAAATTCCTGAGGTCTCTAAATTAAAAAAAATAACACACACAAGTAGCATAAATAGCCACACATCTGTTTGAGGGGTTTCTATTAATCTTATCAGCATAATCATTAATTTATGTATATTACCTACATAAAATTTGTCATTTTTCAAATTAACCACACAAATAGAATTTTAATGTTTGTTTGAATGTCTGTTTACTAAACATACCTGGGTAATAAACTTTTTTCCCATCAGTCTTGTATACAACCATTGTGATAAATTCTCGATTATTTGCAAAATCATCCTAAAAGCACAAATAATTCAATATGGTTAGGTAGATTGACTCACTATGTTCCTGTGTGTGTGTGTGTGTGTGTGTGTGTGTGTGTGTGTGTGTGTGTGTGTGTGTGTGTGTGTGTGTGTGTGTAGGTGGGGAGGGGAGGAGAAGGAGATTATTTCTAAGCTTAAGAGCATTTCTATTTGGTGTTATAAAGTATGTCAATTAAACTGTAATTTCAGTAGATGAGCATGCTATATGAAGCAATATACTACAAAAAGACTCTAAAAACCATTAAAATTATGGTTACCCTTTACAAAACCAGGCCTAATGCATCAACATTTCCAAAACCCCCTTAGCATATTTTTATGTTAATATTCTTAAGATCTAAAGCATATATAATCAACACTAAAACTCTCACTAGAAAGCACAGACTCCCTCACTCTCTTCATACATGATTTCTGAAAGAGATTTGAAGTGTGTAATTATAAATTATCAATTTCCTTTGAGGAAAACATTTATCTAAGAAAACACTATTTTCAAGACACCTATATACAGGAAACAGGCTGGTGATGAAGTTGCGTGTCTTGCTCACGTTGGTCTACTTATATTTGAAAGAAAGTCTGTATGGGATGTGAGGAGGGTACCAGTACCTTGTCTGTTATGTGCCTACTAAGCAAAACCCAGACCGCGGCGCCCCCCTGTGGACACTGCACCTCCAGCTTGTACTGGGGGTTGTTGGCCAGGCTGTAGGCGTCCTTCACAGGTCCTTGCTTGGCGTCCCAAGTACTAGGAGACAACATCACAACATCAGTAAGGAGGTCGGAATTACACTTCTCACAGAGCTAAGCTGAAATGCTATTTTTAAAAGTTTTGCTTCAAATACAATTAGGTTTTAAGGTTTTCTTGTTTTCTTTTGGCATAATCAAGAAGCACACAAAGAGAGTGACTATTACATGATAGTTCTCTGCATGCTGTGTGCTCAGTCGCTCAGTCATTCTCTGTGACCCCATGGACTGTAGACCACCAGGCTCCTCTGTCCATGGGGATTCTCCAGGCAAGAATACTGGAGTGGGCTGCCATGCCCTCCTCCAGGGGATCTTCCTGACCCAGAGATCGAACCCAGGTCTCCCACATTGCGGGCAGATTCTTTACCAGCTGAGCCACCAGGGAAGTCCAAGAACACCGGAGTGGGTAGCCAATCCTTTCTCCAGTGGATCTTCCCAACTCAGGAAATGAACCGGGGTCTCCTGCATGGCAGGCAGATTCTTTGCTAGCTCAGCTACTAGGGAAGCCCTCTATGGGCATGATAAAAAGAAAGAATACTAGTCTTTCCAAATAATTTCATTTTAAATGAAAAAAGGGACACTACTATGAAGCATATTTTGAAATGTGCAAAAAAGTTACCTGTGAATGCATGTTGATTCTTTAAAAAGACCTGGATTCCAACTCAAGTAAATTACATCATAATACTGGCAGAGATCATCCCACGAAATCCAAAATATTCCTAAAAATTAGATGTCTTTGTTAGTCTAAAAAAACCTTAATGACTTGTCAGTTGAGTACATTTTACACTGTTAAAGCATGTTAAGCACATATTATTAAATTAAAAAGTTATTTACCATTGTCTATTTTCTGAGCTGTTCGAGGATCAAAGTTTAAATACTTTTGCAACTCTGGGGTCCAGTTTTTTACATCATTTTCACTATATCTTCCCTTCCAACGTAAATGACTCCAAGGATTTTTCAGTTGGATAAATCGCAGCCCCTATTAAAAAAGCCAGGAGATAACAAAGTTACAAAACAGTTTTACCACATTTTTATTAGTTATATCATTCTCCAAGTGAGGATGCAGTTTGAATACTTATCATTTCTTTTCCCTACAAATAACATCCGAAATTACTATTCTTTAATCAGCACTTGCCTGAGCCCCATATCCGATCAGAAGCTGTAAACGGCTACCTATCTCTAGAGCTATGCTATCCATACGTAATCACTACTCACATGTGGTCATATATAATTAAGTTTACAAATCAGCTCCTTAGTCGCAGTAGTCACATTTCAAGAGCTCAAGGACCAAGTGTCCTAGGAGCTAGATTCGTGCACAGCACGGGCACAGAACGTTTCATCCTGGCAGGAAGTGCCTCTGGGCCAGGCTGCCCTAGAGCATGGGTGTCCCCTGTCCTCTCAGGGCCTCCTGTGCTGTGGCCTCGCTGGTTTCCAGTGCCCTGTCCCCATGCCTGGCTCTCCCCTGCCCTGCTCTCAGCCCCGTAGGCGACCCACACTCAGTCCCCGCACAGAACGCCTCTGTTCACACTGCGCCTGCTCCTGCGGGCTCTCTGGTCCCCTCTGACCCGCACTCAGTCCCCGCGCAGAACGCCTCTGCTCACGCTGCGCCTGCTCCTGCGGGCTCTCTGGTCCCCTCTGACCCGCACTCAGTCCCCGAGCAGAACGCCTCTGCTCACGCTGCGCCTGCTCCTGCGGGCTCTCTGGTCCCCTCTGACTGCTCTGCTTTCAGATGCTCTTTAGCATCTTCCTCCACTGACTGTCAGAGAACACGAACTCTGCAGTCAGAATCAAACAGTACCAAATTTCAGCTCTACTATTTGTCAGCTCTGCGGGCCCTAGTTGGTCACTGCTCTCTCTGAGCTGCTGTGAAGACTAAATGCAGGAACACAGGCAAATCCTCTAGTAACTTCTTATCATTTAAAAAAAATCATTCGTCTATCTTCGGCCGTGCTGCGTCTTCGATACTTCACACAGGCCTTCTCCGGCTCTGACAAGGGGGGCTGCTCTCCAGGCGCAGTGCACGGGCCTCTCGCGGTGGGGGCTCCTCTTGGTGCAGAGCGTGAGCTCTGGAGCATGGGCGTTGCAGTGTGTGGGCTCGGCTGTTGCGGTTTCCAGGCTCCACAGCACAAGTCCAATAGTTGTGGTGCAGGAAGGAGTCAGCTGCCCGTGGCACGCAGAATCTCCCCAGACCAGGGATCAAACCTGTGTCTCCCGCACTGGCAGGTGGATTCTTTACCACTGAGGCCACCAGGGAAGCCCCTTCTCATTTTAATTACTACCTCTCCTTTAAAGTTCACAGGGCTAACAATCTGTATTACGTTAGTTTACAACAAACAATATCCTATCTTACATCATTTCCTACTTCTAATGCAGGAGTCTTGTCTCCCCAATGTGACTATAAAATCCTTGAAATGGTTAACATTATTATCCTGTGTCAGAAGTCTGTACTGAGTTTAAAGAACACCATATACGCTCAATAAATACTGGGTGTGTCTACAGAGTTGATCATATTGACTCAGAAAAACAAAAGAGCATGTAAATCCAAAAGATCTGTCTTATTTCAAGCAGTCAACTTAGAAACCCGTATTCTTTTTCTAATGATGTCACAAACCAAACAATTTGGAAGATATTTTAAAAAACACACACATTTCTTTGCTATTTTAAATGTGGCAAATCATGGCCTGGGGTAGACTTTTGGACATAAATCAGACTGTTTTCTTTAAGGCTACATTCCTGAGAAGCTCATCAACACAATTTCTGTTCTTAGTCTCTTCTATATCATTTGTGCCTCACCCTGCCCCTGCCACACATCAGCCAACAAACGCTAAACTCCTTTCTGATTCATGAAACCTATTTCCACATGAGCAGAACATCTCTTTATTTCAGGACTTCATCAGCCTTTAACATGAGGAGTATAGAGTAGTAAAAAGTATAAACAAGAATTGCTGCTAAGCTTTTCAGAGGAAGGTCCCAGGTATCACTGACATTCAAGGGCACGAAGGCACGGCTGCAAATTTTGTTTGGATAGAAAACCAGCAATTCAGAGGAACCTGAATGGGGGTATAAATGCTAGAGAACTAAGAAAGTAATCAGGTTTATGATGAAACATTCCATGTCCAGGTACTTCGTAGTGGCAGCAAAGGAAAAGCCTCAGGGATCCCTTGGGAAGATCTGTCTGAATTTAAAGACAGCAGCTTAAAATGGAGATGTACCATCAAAACGGACTATGGAATATTACCCCAAGGAGACAAAAAAATTACTCAAACAAGGATAACTGAGACTAAAGTGAAGGTCGTAAAATACACAAGAGGTTTGAGGCAGTCAAACAAAAGGACGACACTTTCACTCAAGTATTAATATGAAAATATCACTAAGTAAAGAAAGTCACAAATGATGTAAGATTGGGAGTAGCTTTAGTCAAAGATGAGGCAAATCTGCATGAAAGAGTTCTAGAGAAAAAAGCCTGAATGGATTAATAGTGAAATATTTTGAAATAGAAAAGGTATCTCAAAACTGATAGCACAAATAACATAAAAATGATAAACCCAGGAAATTCTTCAAATCTGTACCCAAAGATCATAAAGAAACCCCCGTAAATGTTAACACAGATGACGAAGCCTGTGGGAGACATCAACTCCGACTACAAAGAGACCACATAACCAGAGGCAGAGGGCAACAGGCAGGACGGCCGGGGCCCAGGCGGCAGGAGCAACAAACTGCAAGGGGCAGGCGTCCTTTCCCTTCTCCACACAGAATTAACAGGCGCCTTTTAATTCTGTGTGGAGGGCACCTGGTTCTGCCTCAACCTAGCTAACCAATGTTTGCCTCATGGAAATGTTCTTAAGCTATTCATGAAACTATGTGTTTGCTTTGGAAACTGCCTTTCTTCAAGATAGTTCCGCCTGAGACTAACTTTTTTCCTTTTCTCAAACCTTGGGCTGATGATGGCTCAATAAACCAGTACTCCTGTCAATTGATTTATGGCCGGGGGATGACACACCTCTGCCATCCTATCTCAAAAATGCATATTGTGGGAGAGGGGCCTGGTGACACTCCCTCAGCCTTGAGAAGTCTCTCTTGTCTGATTAATGGCTTGCTAAGAGACATAAAACACCTTGCTAAAAGCTAGCAAGGGGGCACTCTTTCTGTCCCCTCTGATGTCTGTCAGAAGCTATCTCTACCTCTATTATACTTTAATAAAACTTTGCTATACAGAAAGCTCCAAGTGGTCATGCTTCATCTCTGAACTCGGATTGAAATCCTCTCCTCCGGAGATCACAAATCCCGGCATGACACGGGGCTCGCAGCAGCAACCTTTCAAAAGGAAACCGGAGCCAATTCCATCGTGTGAGAAGCCTGCTCAGGCTGGTTGTGTTTCTGCTCAGTAACTTTCATAGCATTTTGATATGAATGTGAGCATCATCACGGTAAAGAAACCCATCACCAGGCCACACTTCACTCCATCTTCACACGCTCCAAAGTGCCTTAATCATGGGATACAGCCCGACCCATCAGCATACCAGCACCAGCTCTAGACTCCCCTGGGCTGCTCAGACAGTTGCTCTGGGACCTGACTGTGCCCACCTGTGGCTGGCAGCCTATGCGTGAGGCAGGGCCTGGCATCCAACTGGGCTCATGGTAGTCAGCCCCTCAGAGGGGCCCACGCAACCTGTAGAGGGCACCACTCGGGCACCAAGCTTGGCTGAGTGGAGGGGTATGCCACTGGGCCCACAGAACGTCTCCTCCACAGGGACGTCTCCACTTCTACAAGACCAAGAAACACAAGTGACATAGTTAACACATAAAAACAAAAAGAAAATGAGGCAGAAAGAGGCAAAAGAAGAAAAGGTCCCCAGTTAAGGAACAAAGAAACCCCAGAAGAACTAACCAATCTACCTGATAAAGAATTCAAGGTAATGATCATTAAGATGTTCAATGAATTCAGGAGAAGAATGCATGAACACAGTGAGATGTTTAATAAATAGTTAGAAAATACAAAAAAGAAACAAACAGCTGAGGAATACAATAGTGAAAATAAAAAATACGCACTAGAAGTAATCAATGCTAGATTAGATGATACAGAGGAATGAATCACTGAGATGGAAGACAGAGAAGTGGAAACCACCCTGGTTGGAGAAAGAAAAGCATTTTTAAAAATGAGGATACTTTAAGAGACTTCTGGGACAACATCAAGCATGTTGACCTAACAGTCACATCACAGGGGTCTAAGAAGGAGAACAGAGAAAGGGGTAGAGAACTTAAATGAAGAAAAATAGCTAAAAACTTCCCCAGTCTGGGCAAGAAAACAGACATCCAGGTGCAGGAAGCTCAGAAAGTCCCAAACAAGATGATGCCAAAAAGGTCTACACCAAGACACACTGCAGTTAAAATAGGAAACTTACTGGCAAAGAGAGAGTCTAAAAATCAGCAAGAGAAGAGCAAGGAAAGTCCCATATGACCATCAGCTGACTTGTAGCATAAACCTTGCAGGTCAGAAGGGAAGGGCACAATATATTAAAAGTACTGAAAGGAAAAAAAGCCTACAGCCAAGATAACCTCTACCAAGTAAGGTTATCATTTACATTTGAGGAAAAGGTAAGACAGTTTCACAGATAAACAAAAGCTAAGAGTTCAGCACTACTAAACCCACTTTACATATCTAAGCATGTCTCTGAGTGAAAAAGAAAAGGCCACAACCAGAAATTAGAAAATTACAAAAGGAAAAATCTTATTGGTAAATGTAGGTATACAATAAAGGGGGCTTCCCTGGTGGCTCAGATGGGAAAGAACCTGCCTGCAATGCAGGAGACCAGGGTTCGATCCCTGGGTTGGGAAGATCCCTCAGGAGAAGGAAATGGCAACTCACTTCAGCAACCCTGCCTGGAGAATCCCATGGACACGGGAGCCCAGCGGGCCACAATCCATGGGATCACAAAGAGTCGGGACTCACGCACACACACGCACGCGCACACACACACACACTACACAGAGTAAAGCCAGTAGATAAATTACTTATAAAGCTAGTAGAAAGGTTAATAAACAAAAGCAGTAAAATCATCTATATCCACAATATGTATGGTTAAGGGATACATATATAACTTAAAAGTATGGTAAGAGATACAGACATGCCAAGAAAGGTCTATCTAGTCAAAGCTGTGGTTTCTCCAGTAGTCATGTATGGATGTGAGTTGGACTATAAAGAAAGCTGAGTGCCGAAGAATTGATGCTTTTGAACTGTGGTGTTGGAGAAGACTCTTGAGAGTCCCTTGGACTGCAAGGAGAGCCAACCAGTCCATCCTAAAGGAGATCAGTCCTGGGTGTTCATTAGAAGGACTGATTCCAAAGCTGAAGCTCCAATACTTTGGCCACCTGATGCAAAGCACTGACTCACTGAAAAAGACCCTGATGCTGGGACACTGAAGCCAGGAGGAGAAGGGGACGACAGAGGTTGAGATAGTTGGATGGCATCACTGACGTGAGTTTGAGCAAGCTCTGGGAGTCGGTGATGGACAGGGAAGTCTGGCGTGCTGCAGTCCATGGGGTCACAAAGAGTCAGACACAACTGAGCGACTAAACTGAACTGAAGGGATACGTAAAACAAAGAGATGTAACATGTGATGCCAGAAACATGAAATGTGGACAGTGTCAGTAAAAATGCATAGTTGTTAGAATGCATCTGAACTTAAAAGGATGTGAACTTAAAACAATCATGTGTAAATATATGCATATGCACACACACATGACATGTATGTATTGCAATACGCACACCTTGGGGCTTCCCAGGGGGCGCTAGCAGTGAAGAATCTGCCGGTCAATTCAGGAGACATAAGAGACGTGGGTTTAATCCCTGGGTCAGGAAGATCCCCTGGAGGAGGAAATGGCACCCCACTATGGTATTCTTGCCAGGAGAATCCCACGGACAGAGGAACCTGGAAGGCTACGGTCCGTGGGGTCACAAAGAGTCAGACACGACTGAGTGTTTGAGCACAGCATACAGCACACAAACCTCATGGTAACCACAAGTCAAAAATCTCTAATAGATACACACAGAAAAGACAAGGAAGGAATCCAAACATAACACTAAAGACAATCATCAATCACAATGAAAGAAAACAAAAGAAGAAAGGAGCCAAAAAACTACAAAAATAACCCTAAATGATGAACAAATACCTATCAATAATTACTTTAAATGTAAACAGACTAAATCAGAAGACATACAGTGGATAAAGAAAATAAAACAATAAAAATAAAGAAAACAAGACCCATATAAATGCTGCCTACAGAGACTCAGTTCAGATCTAAAGGCACACACAGATTCCAAGTGAGGGTATGGAAAAAGGTATTCCATGTAAATGGAAACAAAAAGAAAGCTGGGATAGCAATACTTTGTTATCAGACAAAATAGAGTTTAAAACAAAGACTGTAACAAGAGACAATGGATCAATCCAAGAAAAAGATACAATTTTAAATACATATGCATTCAACATAAGAGCACCCAAATACATAAAGCAAATATTAACAGACATAATGGGAAAAATGAACAGTAACACAATATTACTAGGAGGTAGTAACATGCCACTTGTATCAATGGATAAATCACCTAGGCAGAAAAATCATCATTAAGAAAACCACTTATATTGCACATTAGACCCAATGTACTTAACAGATATCTACAGAACATCCCATCCAAAACCAGCAGCATACACATCCTTTTCAAGTGCACATAGAACATTCTCCAAGACAAATCACGCACCAGGCCTCAAAACAAGTCTCAATAAATTTAAAAAGACTGAAACCACATCAAACATCTTTTCTGACCACAAGAATCTAAGACTAGAAATCAACCACAAGAAAGAACTGCAAAAACCACAAACACATAAAAGCTAAGCAACCTGCAACTAAACAACTAATAGGTCACTGAAGAAGTCAAAGAGGAAATTTAAAAATACCTTGAGATAGATAAAAATGGAAACACAACAATCACAATCTATGAGATGCAGCAAAAGCAATTCTAAAAGGGAAGTTTACAGTGATACAAGACTTCCTCAGAAATAAAGAAAAATCTCAAACACCTAACTTTATACCTAAAGGCAGTAGGAAAAAAACAAACAAAACCCAAAGTTAGTAGAAGGAAAGAAATCATAAAGATGAGAGCAGAAATAAATGAAATAGAAACTAAAAAAAAAAGAAAGAAAAGATAAGTGAAACTAAGACCTGGTTTGTTGAAAATATAAACAAAACTGACAAATTTTAATTGAACTAATCAACAAAGAGAGCCCAAATAAGTCAAATAAGAAATAAGAAAGAAGTTACGACTGACATCACAGAAGTACAAATGATCATAAGAAGTTACTACAAACAATTATACACCCGTAAAATGGACAACCTGGAACAAATGGATAAATTCCTAGAAACGTACAATCTCTCAAGATGGAATCAGGAAGAAACAAAAGACACGAACCAATCAACGACCAGTGATGAAGTTGAACCAGTAATTTACAAACTCTCCACAAACAAAGTCCAGGACCAGAGAGTTTTATGGGTGAATTCTATTGAATGTTTAAAGAAGAATTAGCATCTATCTTTCTCAAAGTATTCCAAAGAGCTGAAAATGAAGGAATGCTTCCAAACTTATTCTCAAAGACCAGCAGTTTTGATACCCAAACTAAAAATACCACACGGAAAGAAAACCATAGGCAGTGTCACTGATGAGCATCAGATGCAAAAATCCTCAACAAAATATTAGCAAACCCAACTCAACAATATATTAAAAGGTCACACACCATGATCAAGTGGGATTTATCCCATGGATGCAAGGACGATTCAACATTTGCAAATCAAACAAGGGGTTAACACCCTATTAACAAATTGAAGAATAAAAATCATATGGTCATTTCTATAGAGGCAGAAGAAGCTTTAACAAAATTCAACATCTGTTTACAATAAAAACTCTCAACAAAGTGAGTACAGAGGGACCTTAACATAATGAAGGCCGTATATGACAAGCCTATAGCTAACTTCATTCTCAACAGTGAAAAACAGAAAACATCCCCTCTAAGATCAGGAACAAGACAAGATGTCCACTCCTGCCACTTTTATTCAGTCCTAGCCACGGCAATTAGACAAGCAAAATAAATAAAGGGAATCCAAATTGTTAAGTAAGACACAGAACTATCACTGTTTGCACAAGACATGATACTATACACAGAAAATCCTGAAGATGCCACCAAAAAACTATCAGAACTACTAAATGAATTTGGTAGCGCTATAGGACACAAGATTAACATACAGTAATCTGTTATGCTTCTATACACTAACAACGATCAGGGAAATTAAGAAAATAGCTTCATTTCCAATTGCCACAAAAATAATAAAACGCTGAGGAACAAAACTAACCAAGGAAGTGAAAGACCTACACTCTGAAAGCTGTAAGACACCAAGGCAAGAAATTAAAGATGACACAAACAAACGGAAAGCCATACCATGCTCACGGAGCGAAGAGTTAATGCTGTTAAAGTGCCATACAACCCAAGGCAATCCACAGATGCACTACAGTCCCTGAGGAAATACCAATGACAATTTCCCCAGAACTAGAACAAATAACTAAAACTTGTACAGAAACACAAAAGACCCCAAATAGCCGAACAACCTTGAGAAAGAAAAACAAAGCTATGAAGTCTCACAATTCTCTGATTTCACACCAACTACAAAGCTACAGTAATCAAAACAATATGGTACTGGCCCAAACAGGCACATGCATCAGTGGAGCGTACAGAGCCCAGAAACAAACCCACACTTATAACTGATGTATGACAAAGGAGCCAGAAGAAACACACAGAGGGAAAAAAGTTTCTTCAATAAATAGTGTTAGGAAACCTGGACAGTTACATGTTAAAAAAAAGGAACGGGAACCATATCTTACACCATATACAAAAATAATCTCAAAATGGATTTAAAGACTTAAATGTAAGTCTTGAAACCATTAAACTCCTAGAGGAAGACATAAGCAGTATGGTCCTTGTAAGTATTTTTGTATCTGTGTCCTCAGGCAAGGGAAACAAAAGCAAAAACAAACAAATAATGTTACATCAAACTACAAAACTTTGCAAGGTGAACGAAATTATCAACAAAATGAAAAGGCCACCTACTGAATGGGAGAAAATATTTGCAAATAATTTATCTGATGAGGGGATAATATCCAAAACATACAAAGAATTCATACAGCTCAGCAACAGAAAAATAGAACCTAATTAAACAAATAGGCAAAGGACTTGCACATTCATTTTTTCCAAAGATGATATACAGATGGCCAACACATATATGAAAAGATACTCAACATCACTAATCAGGAAAATGTAAATGAAAACCACAATGGGACATCACTTTACACCTGTCAGAACAGCTACAGTAAAAAAGACAACAAATAACAAACGTTGGCAAGGATGCAAAGAAATGCACTTTCGGTGGGAATGTGAACTGGGTGTAGGCATTATGAAAACAGTATGGGGACCCCCCAAAAAAATTAAAAACAGAACTGCCATATGATCAAGCAATTTCGCTTCTGGGCATTTGTCCATAGAAAACAAAAACACTAATCTGGAAAACACATATGCCCACCAATGTTCACTGCAACACTGTATACAAGAGCCAAGATATGGAAGCAACTTAAGTGTCCATTGACGGATGAATGGATAAAAAAAAACAAAACAAAACCGGTATACATATATACAATGAAATGTTAGCCATTAAAAAAGAATGAAATCTTGCTATTTGTCATGGGTCTTGGGGGTATTATGCTACGTGAAACTGTGAGAGAAAGAAAAATACCGTATGATTTCACTTATGCGTGGAATCTAAAAAACAGAACAAATGAGCAAACAGTACAGAAGCAGATCCACAGATACAGAAGAAGACAGGCGGCCGCCTGAGTGGGATGGGGTGGGGGGCTGTGAGCAAAACAGGCGAGGCAGATAAAGAGGCACAAAGTGCAGCTGCAAAACAAACAGGCAACGGGATGACAGGTTCAGCGCCGGGAACACAGTCAATAACACTGTGACAGCTTCGTATGGGGACAGCCGGTGACTGTGGCGACTGTTCCGTGAGGTACGGAACTATCACACCACCACGCTGTCCCCCACGCAGGGCTGCACAGCCATCACACCGCGATCTAAAGTACAGAAAACACAAGCGACCTTTATCACTACACAATAACTGACACATCAAACTGATACTGTGTGAATAATGCTGCTGATTCTTAACAAGGCTATTATTTGAGAAGCTTACTTCACCGAAATTTAATAGTTTTTTAATGCTTTGTTTTCAAGTCAAACCACAGGTACCTGTTTTTCTCTTAAATATGTTATTTTTCCAGTTTCTTCTAAACAATCAGAACAAATACTTATTTCTTGAAGTAAATGATGTATCTTTACAGAAATTTTCCTCACATTCAAGCTTCCTTTCAAACTATTTCATTGTCTAAATTTAAATCTCTTGCCAGATACATTCATTAACATCTATCTCAAAGGATATTCTAACAGTAAAATTATTATTAAATAATAGCAACTGTTACTCTCAATGTTTTACTTGGTTTGTGTGGGAAGATACATTCCTAAACAAACACAGATATTTCAGTTTAATTCACATAAATTTTTTTATTTTTTTGCTTTATGCAGTCAATTTTTATGCTGCTTTTAAAGGGAGAGAAAATTCTATACAGAATGGTTAGTGGCACAATAGTGGCTTTAAGACTATAAATTTTTAAATGTTGCAGCACATCCCTACTGCCTTCATAATTCATATGCCTTCATAATTCATATAGTTCCATGTGCCACATAAGAAAATCAATTTAAATACACAGTTAGTACCCTGTTCTTGGTGATTGATCACTACTTCTTTCTGTAAGTTTAAGCAGGAAAACTGGAATATACAGCTAGTTAAACTTTTCAGTAACTAAACAGCTTAGTTTCTATACTGTAAGGGAAAGAGAGCTCTTTCCTTAATGATTTTTATATTTTCTAATCCATTGTACAGACATATTTTTCAGTGAAAAAAACGAACCAATAACACGAGAAAAAATAAAAGTCACTGTGCCAATATCAGAACACAGAGAAAGGGCCTGAAAAAGGCCTCACGGTGCAAGGCCTGCTAGAAAAACACGTGCAAACCCACTGGCATGCTTCTTATTCATAGGTATCCTCTTATTTTTCATCTGGGCACAAGTATTCACTGAAGGCTCTACAGTCTGACACTGTGACTGAGCCCCAAACCCAACAGACAGCCCAGAGCCTCGAGGGACATGTGTTCACCTCAACCCTACTACTTTTATGGAAAAAAAAAAGAGGCACACAACGTTCCTGTTGCATTGTCAATATCTGTACTGCCACTGCCACGGTCTTTACATTTCCCACCTTTTAATTTATCACCTCCAATGGGAGAGGTCAAGTTGTTTAATGTAACAGGTAGAACGGTTTTCAAACTTGGTCTAAATCTTGACTTATCAGTATTTAAAAAGCTCATATGTTATTTGGAATGCTTGCGATGTCTTACTAGCAAACAAGAAAAGCAAGGGAAATGAAACGTGAGGCGGAACCTTGAATTCTCTGATGTCCAGCACAGCGTACGCGTGTGTGGGGACCAGGCCCCACTTCTCGCCTTCAGCCTCGGTCATCACTCCAGTGGATGCAGTAATGAGGACATCTCCTTTGTGAAATCTGGAATGGACCCAACAGATCAACAATCAAAGGTAAACACATCCGTACCTCAGATTACACCATCTTTCCTTTACATCAAAATTTCCACCAAGTGGAAATCTTTTCTAAAACAGGCTATTTTCAACACCCACCAGAGAAGTACATTTTTATTTTACAGCAAATCAGAAAAAACTATCACATTTATTTCTTTTCCCTCCCAGTTTTAGACAAACTAATTCTCAGAAACCTATCAATGAAGAAAAATAAATGCTAAATTTTCAAATGATTTACAAATAAAGGTGAAGATGGAAAATACCAAATGCATTTCTCCCAAAACTGTATAATTTTCTTCGTCAAATCACTGAGCTTTCTGGTTTCAAGACTGAATGTGTATTACTGTACAGTTTTCCAGCTCTTCACATGGATGATCCATTTAAGGCGTAAGCTATCTTTATGTTCTCACCCTCCTCTTTTCCCACCTTCCCTCAAATTGGTAAGTACTCAGGAAGTACAAAATAGTCTTTCCAATATTCCTTTATCCAAATGTTTTGGATTATCTACCATCTGGATTAATTGCAAGCGTCTCTGAGGGCTGGCTGGAGCGAGTGCATCAAGTGAATATTCTAAAAACACAACTTCCCTAATAACTGAGAATGACAGCCTCTGCAGTATCCATTCTCAACAAGACATGAAGCGCTTAAATGGCCTCTTTTAGTACAAAAGAGAGAGAGAGAAGTGTTTACCTTTGGTAAAGCATTCGGAAAGAATTATCCTTGCTGAAAGTCTGGCTGTCTGAATGCATGGCGATCCTTTCTGGTATCCACCCAGTCAGGGCATGAAGATCAATGTTCTGCAACATAAACCCAGTTAGGACTGTCACTGTGGTTTTCAAGCTCCTAAATAAGTCCCCAGGGTACGCTATTAAATCTCACTGATCTGATATGATGATTCTGATAGGAATAAATCAGAAGGTAGTAAGTTGTTTTCTATCCGTATGAATCTCTTGTATGCGTATGCTCAGCCGTGTCCGACTCTTTGCGACCCTACGGACTGTAGCCCGCCAGGCTCCTCGGTCCACGGGATTTTCCAGGCAAAAATACTGGAGTGGGTTGCTATTTCCCTCTCCAGGGATAATAAATCTTTTATTATTGGGTGGGTTGCATTTTCCTTCTTCAGAAAAATAAACCTCTTACTTAACTCAAATTCCCATCTGGATTTAAGCACAAGCCTGTCTTTTCCTCACATTCTCTGCTGCTTTTCCAGAATACATTTACTGATATATCTGATGAAAACTCAAAACATTTAATAGGAAAAACTGCTTTGATGATGATGATGACAGTTGACTCGGTAAATCAACAGGCAATGGATGAGAAAGCTAAACTAAAAATATTTGAAGGACAGAGAAACTGAACATGGAGGCTGGGAAGAAATTTGTTAACATCCTTCTACCTTTAACTATGACCTATATATTCTTTGATTAGCATTATAAGCAGCAGCAGGATGAAGGAGGCCAGGCACTGGGCTAGGATACTAACCAGGACTGAGTAATAGGTGATTTGCATATATTACTTCATTTAATCTTTATAGTTCTTGAGAGGTGGGTATTATCCTCATGTTACAGACAAGCAAAGAAGCTAAGAAAGGGTAAACACCTTTTCTAAGGCCACAGGCTCATCAGTGTTATAATTTAAAGTCATGCTAGTCTGAAGAATTTCTGGCGTAAGGCTGTAGTTGACAACTAAAGGACACTGGCAGATACCTTGATTTTACAGATAAAGTTGTGTTAAGGTTGGGAAATACTAACCCCAAAGTCCTTGAGCCTGAATTTATATATTAAAAAAAAAACCACAGAAGGATGACAATATGAATCATCCCTTTGATTTGAGAGGTTCTTTGGAAAGGTACACTACATTTATTTGGCCCTGTATCCCACCAGAACAGTAGACACATACACTTCAGGCTTTCCTGAATACTAAATCTACACAACGTGCAAATAATCTTACAAAAGAAAACATGTACTCCCATAACAACTGGCTGGTCAATATTTTTCAGGGGCTGATAATGTTTTCATTTAAACCAAATACATCATCTACAATCTTTCAAACTTAGAATAATCGTATTAGGTAGCATAAGCCTGTGTCTGGATCATCTTATTACTTACTGAATTGGATCCTGGGAAATCATATCCTCCCATGACTTTCATGTATGCCTTTTCTATGAGAGAAACCCATAATTCACTTTTGTTGTTAGAATAGGAACAGAGCAATTCTCCTTTGTGATCAACAGGTAACTGGTCATCAATTATCACCTGGAGAAAGAGAATATTAACTTCTTTGGGTGGTACAAAATATCTTAAAATCTTTTCTATCAAAAAACTTCCACACCTCTTATACTGAATAAAATAAAAGGCATGCTATGTCAATTACTAAGTTAATGGTAGTTTCATATTTCTGGAAACTGATCAATTATAAAATGTTTTGTGATGCCTTTCTTAAGGTTTACAACTTAATCTTCCTCTCAGGTATTAACCTGGAGCCAATTGGTTGGAAAATGTTATGGATCTACCAACAAAATTATTAGGGATTCTAGAAATGTACTTTATATCTAAAATGATTTACAAAAGGACCTCTCACTACTAAGGGAAATAACAACAGTACCCTAAATCTGCAAAAAGATTCATGCTATACTTAGTAGTAAAACATTATGGCTAAATAATACATTTAAATAATATAGAAGCAGAGAAATAATCACCAAAACCATGCAGCCTCTAATTCACATTATAGAGTGATTTGGGAAACAAGAGAATAAAAAGAATTTTGATTTATTAATAGAGAAACTATGCAACTGCATTTTGAAAGATTCTTTAAACCAGAGATTATTTACAAATTATAGTTCAGGAAAACCATTCTCAATAATTCTGTTTAGTCCTTAAGAAATTAACTAGAGCAATCATTCTGAAAGGTTGTTCTCAGACAACATCACCACCATCACCTAGAAACCTGTTAGATACGCAAATTCTGGCCCTTCTGCAGACCTACTGAATCAGATGCTTTGGGGGTAGAGCCAGGAATCTTTCTTAACAAGCACTCCAAATGATTCTGTGCACCCCAAAGTTTGATTCTTATTCAACTAGAGAGTAACTTCTAAGCTTCCCACACTAGAATCAGTGTGGAATCTTGTTTAAATGTGTATTCTGATTCAGCAGGTCCAGGATGAGGCCCAAGTTCAGAAATTCTAACAAATTCCTATGTGCATGAATGCTAAGTCACTTCAGTCGTGTCCAATTATTTGCAATGTCCTCTGTCCATGGGACTCTTCAGGCAAAAATACTGGAGTGGGTTGCCATGCCCTCCTCCATGGGTCTTCCCGACCCAGGTAGTCAAACCCATGTCTCTTACGTCTCCTACATTGGCAGGCGAGTTCTTTACCACCAGCACCACCTGGGAAGCCTAGCAAATTCCCAAGCAATACTAATGTTGATCCCTGGACTTAATGAGCTGACAGGAGCTAGAGAATCCTAACAATGCAAGGCCCTTACAACATCGTTCGGAATCCTTAAGAGAAAGATTTGCAATTTAAAACTATGTATATATTTCACAAAGGAAAACAATATTAAAGGTGTCTTACACCTCGATTTACACACATAAATTATTCTAATGGACTTAGTGTGTCTGATATCTTTTTAATCAAAAAGGTAATAAATGACCACCAGATTAAAATTCATTTTAAGGATAAACAAACATTAGCTCAATGCTACTTCTTGGAGCTTTCTATAAATTTTCCCAAACTCATTTTTAAAAGACTTTATGCTTGCCATGATTTTTTATTTTTAATTATTATTGATGATGTTATTGGTAGTAATATGTATAATATCACAGAGTCAAAATCAACTAAACTGACTTTTTAAATGTTTACATAAATAACATTTCTTAATGACTCTACTTAAGATTCAAAGGTAGGGAAGAAAGAAGGGGTTGATATGGAGAGAAACGTTATTCACCTTTCTGGGCACACCATTGAGGTGAAGTTTTACCATATACTTTCCACAAGGATTGTACTCTGGCTCACCATCCTTATTCTGAGGATAAATTATGCTTTAGTAAGGGAAAGAAATGGTGAAATACCAACGTTAATATTCAATATAAACTACTATGCAGAATATTAATTTTATTTAGACATATGCTATTGTCTTAGTAATTTTACAAAAATAAATGTAAGAATATTTGTCTATAATAGACCTGTAATGGAAAAAGAATTTCATCTCAAAGTTTTTATTTAATATAAATAAATGAAGACAATGTCTTACGAGATCATACAATAGGGCATACATTTCATAATATTCTTAAAAATGCTCATTTTTAATTATATCCTCTAATAAATTTTCTAGTAAGTGGATATATTTTAAACTAGTTAAAATAATCTACTATTGGCTCTAAAACATAAAGAGACCATTTCAGTTAACCACAACTAAGGAAACTGTAACTCTGACATAAAGTTAGCAGAGCGCTGATAGAGCAACAAAAGTATCTAGTAAGATACTCGCAGAAACTATCAGTATCAATTTTCTTTCTCAAACTGCATAGGATTTATTTACAAGCTTTGTTTATCCAAGATGGCAAATGACTTGAAACTAAGGTCTGTATCTATTTACCTTTGTTCTTTCAGGACTTAACAAAAACTCAGGAAAAGCTGTACAAAAAAATTATAATGCTTAATTTTTATAATGAATAATTTTAAGCTAATAAAACTTCCAAAAATTGAAAGAAAAAGGATTTCATGGTAACATTTCAGTACATTGTTCTAGCCAACAAAAATATTACATATATTATGTTATACTATATTACAGACCTATATAATGCTGTATTATATATAGTATGTCTTATATTAATGTCTTATTTAACCCATTAAAAACATTATCTCAATAAATGATATAAAACTTTGAGACATTTTCCAATAGATATTTTTTGTGTGTGTTGTTTTCAAAATCTGATCCATTTTACACTTATAGCCTATCCATATTCACTAGCTCATTTCAAGTGTGTAATATCCACATGAGACTTGTGGCTACTATATAGTACAGTCAAATTATAAATACGATATGATTTTAATTTGACCAATCTCATTTATTTCATTTATATTATTCTAACTATATGTGCATACGTTCTTAGATTGTCTTAGCAAATCCTTCCACATTCACAAACCATCTGCTTGACACTCAAAGGCCGTAACAGTTCTAAGTGATATGCCTTTTCTGTGCAGACAAAAATTAAGCTTCTATTTCCAAGTAAGATTCCATGAAAAGGGCTAAAGGGACAAATATAAAATCTTACCTGGTAATCAACTTCTTATTAAATCGTCTTTCATAAGCTGCACTGATGGCCAGTGATGCCACAAAAGAACAATCTGATACTATTGTCTGTTAATAAAAATTATTACTACATTCATTTACTCATGCAATTTCAACATTACCACAGTATTTAAGCATTCCATCTAGAGCCTTTTTATACAATATCTTGACTGCTGCTTGAATAGGAAAATAATAAATAGAAATGCCATAGTGCCAACTAACACATACTTTGTTTGTACAAATCCCGGGAAAAACAAGTATTTCAATTAAGTTACTTTAGAATAATTAAATATGCATGATGTATTCTTACATGAATAAAAGCAAACTCAATTGAATTACATTTTTTAATGACAAAAAATTACAAGCATTTTTTAAAAGTTGGTTAATTACAATATGACAAATTAAAATCAATACACACATCAAAAAATTTGAATCACAGTATTTCAGGAGCATTATTTTCATACTAATGTGAAAAAATCTATGACTGCAGGGCTAATATGTCATTAATAAAGTTTACAATCAAGTCATAGAGTTGTTCTGCCACTCAAGTGTTTTAAATAAGCCCAATACCTTTCTATCTGCTCTATTTATTCTCTCATCAAATATAAAATTCCGATTCTCAATTATTCTCATCTGCAAGCATATATCAATAGAGTGCACAAAAATCTATTTAACTGCTCAAGAGTTATTACATCTCAGTATGTCTAAGTCAAATGCGAGACGAATAATTTCTCCAATCATACTAATGCATATGAATAAATAAAAATCTAAAAAAAAGAGGCAAATGTATATTCAAATAACTTTAAAATGTTAGCTTTTCATGTAAAGTTATACAAAATATATGTTTACCTGCTTTATGCTGAAACTAGACACTGTATAAATCATCGTAGGGTTGTTGGTGAGGTCTTCCGGTCGTACCCACTTAGAAAATGTAGCTTTTTGTTTAGGTGATAATGGTAACTTGCCACATCTATCACTGAGGTGATGATAAAAATTTAATAATAATAATAAAATTAACCTTAAAAAATGACTTAAAAACAAGATTAAATTTCCCAGGGAATTTATTTTGGTATAGTGATCACAGCTATATAGCGAATTCTAAAAACACTCTCTGGTCAAATCTGGCCTTTTACATTTGATCTTGAATCCAACCTGATTACCACCTCAATTTAAAAAAAGGGCACAGATAACTGACAACAAAAGAGCAATTAAACACTTTTATATTTATTTTAAGAATGTAATTTCAGAGTTAAATTTAGCATGGTTATATTCAAGAAATTCAGTTTCAATAAAATGGAGCCATTTGATTCATTCAAAAGAAGCAAGGAAGCTACAGATCTTTATGTTGATTCTTGACAAACTCATCTCTGCAGGACTAATAATGAGAATACCTAGTTACTGACTAACGCAGAGGTGGCAACAGTGGTAAAGAATCTGCCTGCCAGCGCAGGAGATGCAAGAGACGCGGGTTTGATCCCTGGGTAAAGAATTATCTCCTGGAGTAGGAAATGGCAACCCACTCCAGTATTCCTGCCTGGAGCATTTCATGGACAGAGGGGCCTGGCAGGCTACAATCCATGGGGATCACAAAGAGTCAGACACGACTGAGCATGTACCCACACACCAAACATGTGCTAGGCATCACACAAAATATTTTACATATTTTATTCATTTGACCTTCAAAACAATTCTATTACAGCAAACTTTTTAGAAAAAGTTTTAAGTGATCAAATAATCTGTGGCACTGCTGAGCTAAGACACAGAAGAAAGGGTATCTGATTCCAGGTCTTTGGTGCCAAATCCAGCATCTTATCCGTTACTCTCTACTCAAAATGTGTAGGGAATACACGTGAAGTATTTCTCTATAATTAATGTACGGCACAAAAGTTTAAGTCTGCCATTCTTCAAAGTGCTTCTAGAGCAAGGGCAACAAATCTGATTTTGAAAGATTTATAGGATGATATAAGGTGAATGATACGTAACCTGAAAAAAATATGTGTTTTTAAAAACACAATGTTGACAGACATTAGGAACAAGAGGGTTTTGCGGTGATGTGTGATCTGAAAACTCCTGAAGTATTTTTCCTTTTTTTTCCATTGGAAGGACACCTCTAAACCTTTAATAAGCCAGTATTTGCTGGAAATCTCTTAGAGCATAATACGGTATATAACACTTCTCAAACTTTTTTGGTGATCACCTCATATGTCGCACAGAACCACTAGCATTCTAGGCAGCACTTTGTACCTGTGTAGAATCAGGACCTGACTGCTAACATGCAGTGAGCTGAACGAATTTAGAAGAATCTAAGAACAGCCATCACAAAAGTTTGAGGAGAAAAAATAAGGCTGACTCAAATCTATAATCTAATTACTCAATATTATTAACCTACCAATATGAACCAAATTCAGTAAATCCAAGACTCCTTAACACTTGTTCTCTCAAAAGTCACCACTGAATTACTAAATTTTTCTTAGAACTTTGAAATATTTAAAATACTTTATAATTTATAATACATGGCCAGAAAAGAAAAAAAAAATTAGTCATCCAATCTTTCTAAAAAAGATTAGATAAAGCTCAACATTCAAAAAACTAAGATCATGGCATCTGGTCCCATCACTTCATGGCAAATAGATGGGGAAACTGTGGAAACAGTGTTAGACTTTATTTTGGGGGGCTCCAAAATCACTGCAGATGGTGATTGTAGCCATGAAATTAAAAGACACTTACTCCTTGGAAGGAAAGTTATGACCAACCTAGACAGCATATTAAAAAGCAGAGACATTGCCAACATAGGTCCGTCTAGTCAAGGCTATGGTTTTTCCAGTAGTTATATGTGGATGTGAGAGCCGGCCTATAAAGAAAGCTGGGCGCCAAAGAATTGATGTTTTTGAAGTGTGGTGTTGGAGAAGACTCCTGAGAGTCCCTTGGACTGCAAAGAGACCCAATCAGTCCATCCTAGAGGAGATCAGTCCTGGGTGTTTATTGGAGGGACTGATGTTGAAGCTGAAACTCCCAATACTTTGGCCACCTGATGTGAAGAGCTGACTCATTGGAAAAGACCCTGATGCTGGGAAAGATTGAGGGGCAGGAGGAGAAGTGGACAACAGAAGATGAGATGGTTGGATGGCATCACCGACTCAATGGACATGGGTTTGGGTGGACTCTGGGAGTTGGTGATGGACAGGGAGGCCTGGCGTGCTGTGGTTCACAGGGTTGCAAAGAGTCGGACATGAATGAGCGACTGAACTGAACTGAACTGAACTGAATTTTTCTAACCAAAGATTCATACACTGGGGAGCTTTTTTGCCATCAGTCTGCTATCTTCGAATTTTAAAATGTTTACTGTTACTATTTCTTCTGATTATTCTGTGAAATAATCCAGAAAACAAGAAAGGAAAAATCTTGCCAGTTAGAGCATTTAATTTTACTTGATTTTTCTTAAAATTTAACTACCTTGGTAAGCATTCACTGAGCACTGCCTCGTGGGACACCGTGTAGGGAGATGCTCTCTGTCCTCATGGAGCCCAGGATCCCATGTGCAGGACAAGCAGAGAGCAAGGGGTCACACACAACGTAAAACCCCAGCTCTGCCAGTGAAGTCACTCACTTGTGTCTGACTCTTTGCAACCCCATGGACTGTAGCCTACCAGGATTCTCCATCCATGGGATTTTCCAGGTAATTAGGGAAGTTACATTTTAATAACTGTTGTAAGACAGTTATAATGTTTTGATAGTTATAAGACAGTTATATTTTTAATTACAGTGTAAGCATTTTCCCGTGTTACTTAATTTCTTGAAAACTTGATTGTTCATGAGTGTATACAATTCTTTCTAGGAACATTCTGTTGTATGAGCACTAAAAACATGATTTATCTTCATCTGTTACACAAAGATTGGAGCTACAAGTTTGTACTCTACTTGGATATTACCATTTAAGAGCATCCTAGAATAACTGATTCACATCTTCATAAGTAGAATAATATTGCTAACTATTTTTTATATAAATCTTTGACTAGATCTGTAAAAACTTTTTAAAATTGGTTTCTTGAAGTGAAATCACTGGTCAAACATTTTTAAAGTATTTGAAATGTACAGCTAAATTATATAATTTAGTATTCAGCAAGATAGTTATTTCCTAACAGTTTATTCTTATTACAAAGTGCTTTCTACAGAACAAGCACCACTGTAAGTGCTTTACATTTTATTAACTCATTTAATCATCACAGTAACACCAGAAGGTAGATGCTAATATTAAAGTCTGAAGCAGATTACAAAGCTTGCATGGTGTCCCAGAGGATATGCCGCTGGACAGCATGGGCCTGGAATCTGTGCCCTTAATGTTAGGGCTATAAGCGTCTTGGATACAAGCATTCCCTAGATCCAGATCAACCACTGGCATCACATAGGTGCAGGTGCCTGAGTGAAACCTTATGCTGGTAACTTACTGGCCTTGAGATGTCTACCTTCTGCCCATCCAAGAACGACAAACACTAGAAGTGTGAGAGCAGGTCTTCTGTTTTTATAGTCTTTATGTATTCTGCACACAATAAGCATTCAATTCCCTGATGCTTTCCGATAATAAATAGGCTAATGGCAGAAATTTCAAAAAATAAAAGTGTTTTAAAAAGTAAATCACTTAATTTTGCTGCTTAGAGATAACCACTGTAAACATTTTGACCTATCACTTTACATCATTTCATTCTATATATCTATAAATACATGAAAAAAATAAAATTTGGATATTATATATTTATAATTTTCCATCTTTTAAAATTTTTATATTACAAACATTTCCCCTATATTTTTCAAAGGGTTATTTTTTTGCGGATAACATAATATGTAACAGAATAATATGAACACGCCATTGTTCTGCTATTACTGGATACCAAGTTGGTTTTAATAATTTTTTGCTGTAACAAACACTCTGATAAGCACTCTTATGATAGACATCTTTGGCCCAATTTTAATTTCCTTAGGATGACTAGAACCTGGGAGTCCTGAAACAATGATTTTAAGGTTCCTGACATAAGCTGCCACTGTCCTGGAAGGCTATGCTAACACCTTCATAATGAACCCTGTTTCTGAACTGGATCTTCTTGTGAACAACAAGCCTGTCATTTCTCTCCACCTTGCATTCAATGCCTTGGCTGACTTGCAATTCTGTCACAAATTAGATGAATATTTACTCACTGCTTACTTCTCTTGTACTGGGATCCATGTTAGACACTATGAGCATAACCTCAGCCTAAAGAAGACCCACAAGTCCTGTCACCAGGAAAAGGGCAGAGGCACTCTTGCCATGTGGTCCCACCTCCTTCCCTCAGCCTTGTGTCTTTTCCAATCAGAATTTTTATTACAAATTTTAATGTTAAGGCTATGGATTTAATTGGACTTAAGCAGATGGCAAAAGTACTGAAAAATTAAAACAATTTTGAAAGCAAGAACTGCAATAGTGCTTACTTACCAGAAAGGCATTGGATAAGCAAAACGTTCCCTCAGATCAATGCTCATGAAAGGAACATATTCAATACCATTTATTTTTGATGTTGTCCTATTAAAAAATAAGAAAAAAATCTAAAGTAAATGTCAAGTCAACCTTAATCACCAATTTTATTTAAACTCCTTAAAATTTAAGTGACAAGGTATGGTATTGTAATAAAATTAAACTGATAATTTCATGTAATGTTAACTTTATTTGAGCAAAATTTTCATGAAATAGTGGAATACCAAAAAACAATTAATCCAATTTAATTCCAAAGTTATTCTTTTGAGACTACCATCCTTTACAACAAAACAACTGTTTCAAAACAGGCTTACACCAGAGGCAATGAAACTGTCCCCAGGACACAAAGCGAGTTGTATCCTCAGCCTAAAGAAAGAAAGCAATTGCCTAGTTACTTGGTTATTTGAGGATTCAAAGGATTCTTGGATATAAATTCTTTATATGTTCTGGTTATGAGACTAAGGAATGGGTAGTGACAAAGAAAGAGGCACATATATCAGTTACGGCCTCTTGACAAATTTAAGAAATGTGGCTTGTGGCAGCTTTGTATATTCTCTTCCTATTTTCTGTCACATGTTTATTTGTACATATTAGCTATTTCCTTCTGTCCCTTCCCTGCATTTTATTTAGGAGGAGTGGCAGAGTAACTTCACAATTTAGCCTCCAGGTAAGAATATACAGTGGGACTATGACTGAATTTGAGGGCTAGTTAACACATGAATAACATTTGTGTGTATCCTCATCTTGAGATGGGGAGAGCTTTTCACTTGTATGGAGGACAGCTGCGTCCTGTTAGGTACAAACTCAGAGCTGTTCTGTAGTAGTGCGGCATTTCAAACGTGTAGAAGGGAGCACGTGGACGCTGAGTAGCCACGGTGCTGGACAGGTATTAGCCTGTGTCTCTTTTTGTCCCGCTTTGTGTTGTGCAGTTTCAAAAGCAATTTTTTCTAGGCAGATAGCACCATTTTTTCTAGGAGAGGAACTGAAACTTCAGCAGGAAAAGAGAAAAATGCCCTCAGGTGGCTGCTACAGAGGAAGGAACCGTTCCAGCACAACTACAGGAGACTAACAGAAAGAGCAACTTGACAACACACGCAGCTCTAAGCTGGGTGACGTTCAGAGCCCAGGTGAGGAGCAGCCGCACTGGCTCAGGATGTGATCAAAGGTTTCCACAATCTTGTTCTTTTGCATTTTTAATATCCCCTGGAGCTGCTTCCAGACACTGAGTTGGCTTCCCAGCCCAGGGGTTGGCAAACTTTTTCTGTATAAGGGCCAGACACTATATAGTTTTGGCTCTGCAATGAGGTCTCTGTCACATATCCTGGCTCTTTTTGCTTTCTTTTTTGCAATGCTTTTAAGAAATATACAACGGTATTCAAAGCTTATGGCTGCCCTTTGCTGACCGGCCTAGACTGCTGTTTCAAGGTAGCAATTAGGGCTCTGATCACAAGGCTGCAGAGGTGATGAAAGGGCTGCCACAGTTCTACTCTGCCCCTAAAATTATTCAACACTTGGTTGAATACTGAATGTTGAAAATTATTCAACAACATTCAATTAATGTTGAAAATTATTCAACGCTTTGAAGAGTGTTAAGATTTTCAGAAAAAAAAATACATCTAGAGGAAATGCGAATACCAAAATATATTAAGAACAAATTTCAAACATTTCAAGTTGTGACTGTGTGACAGTTTATAATTACATGATAATGGCGTGACACATTACAACAAAGATGTATGACTCATCAAACCTAACAAGCATAACGTTATCTGCACTGATGTTAACAAAATTGTTCATTACAACAAATCATAAACCGATTTACCTGAGAACTTCTATTTCTTCTGCTGTGTATCTCTGTCCCTGTGCGTCACATGACTGAGGACTTATAAACGGCTGAGGTCTTTCAAGGAAGGGATTAGTTCCTAGTGGAAAGTGTGTTCTTGTTGGAGGTGGCTTTGGCTTTGTATTTGTTGCCTTGATTTTGCATGACTGTTTCGTTAAAGGCTCGCTCAATGCTTCTGCTCTATAATAGAGGTACAAAAACACCATTCTAGTTTTTCTCCTCACATTTAAGCTCTTCTGAACACAGTATTTGAGAACAGTCAAGCATCCCTAAGGTAAAATTACCATCTAAAATTCTTACATTCTAGTCAATAGTTCACTACTTAAGCTACTCCCAGAGGTAAGATATTTTTGCAAACATTTTATTGACAACACTAATTTAGCACTTAGAGCATTATCAGAGCCTATGAAAGGTAAGGGGTATATAAGAATGTATAGAACAATCCCTACTCTCAAGGTACTCCTAGGTTTGCAGGGAAAGACAGTTGCATCAGAAGTGGGATGTGAGGCTGGAAGCATTCCACGCAGGTGAATGCACAGAAGTTACTAACTTAATGATAGGAAGAGGGCAAGTCAGGGAGTGTTTTTTCAAACTGACATTTGAGCTGCACTCGGCGTTGAACTCTGAGTTGACCTGGGGAGCTAGGAAGGTTCTAAGTAGAGAGAAGAGCATGAGCAAATGCGCAGATCTGTGAAACAGTGGAGGGAGTTACAGTGATTTCAAAAGAACATAGGGAGCCCCTGTGAACAGTGCACAAGCGAGGAAACGAGGCCAGGGGCAGGGACTGGATCACGGAAGACCTCACCTGGCATTTAAGGGCTTTTGGACTTTGTCCTGTCAAAGAACTAATAAGCTAAAAGACAGAAGTTTTTAATCTGAGGTCCTTATATGCGATTTCGCAGTCTTGTTAACACTCTGAAACTGTATACAGATAAAAATGTCATGCTATCTTCTCCCTAGACTGTATCCATTCTTCTCAACTAATCCTCACAGGAAGCGTTTGTGACTGACCCGTGTCCCTGTGCTGAGGGCGCACCCAGAGAATACGAGATGAATTACCCACACAGGGAGCAGGGGCCATCCCTGACTCTGACTGGTGACAGACATCAAAGGGAGAAGCTAATGGTATGTCAAGTGCCCACAGCTTCATGAATTTGGAGAAACAAATGATGCTAGATGACAGTAATGAAAAGGAGGGGGGACCCCCATATCTCAAAGCAAAAGAAGGGCTGGGGGAGGCACAGCTCCCTAGTCTGAGCCTCAGAAGGAGATACTGTACTAATTCATGCTGTAACTATGAATGCTGCTGGGGGCCAGAGTGAGGTACTCCGCCCATGGCAAAGGTCATGAGGAAGGAGGCTCGACATACGCAAAGGCGGGATCGAGCCTCAGGAGTCCCCCTGGAAATCCTTGAGCGTCTACCCCCATAACCAGAGCCTGCCTACTTTACTACTTTGTGCTCTCACCTACACCTCTGACTTTACGGGGGGCTGTCCCCCACCACCTCTTTCGGAGAAGGAGTTAACTTAGAGCTCCAGTTAATAAAAACTCCTGGGCGTGACAAGAGTGTTTTAACCTACAAACTCCTCTGAAGGTTCTCTAGCATGCCTGACAGGCTTGTCCGGCCACATGTGATTGCTCACAGCCTCCCAACCGTGAGAGGCATGAGATGCTTTAAACCTTCTAAAAAAAAGGTTCTTTAGAGAAGTTAGAAAACTATTAGTATAATGGGCTAATTAGAAATTGTATTGGTAAAGGGTTTTTCATTTGTTGAGCCAATGTTTACTGCTAGGTCTTCACATCCCCTGCCCTTACATACATTAATGAATACATAGAAGAAATAAGTATTAACCTTTGATATTAATCATGTTAGACCTTAGGCTAAGTAAATTCTTTCCTAAAACCCACTACACCCTCACCCTATAGGAATGTAACTTTATTTGGGTGGCATCTGTTTTAAGAATAATCACCCTTGGAGAAAAAAGTGTCCTGGTTGACTGACCACTGTCACAAGGAGGGTCATAAATTGTCAGCAGGCCCCCCTGGCCAGAAGATGATGTAACACCCCTAAGACCTCTGTATACATTTGTGTGAAGCACCTGACTTTAATAAAAGTCAGGACTGCTGTCCCCGCGTGACTTTTGTGTAACATCTCAGTGTATAAAAACAGACTCTGGAAAATAAAGAATTGGGATCAGTTTCTTGAAATACTGGTCTCCCCATGTCGCTCTCTCTCTCACTCTGGCTGAGTTTCCATCTGGAGCGCGGAACCCGCCATGCTTACTAATTATGCCTGGGCTTCTAAGATCCGACCGGGGAGGCCTCAGTGTCTCCTCTCCTTCGGGAGAACGGAAGGACGCCTGCGGCCTACGTAAGTGGTGCAAGCTTCTTGTCTTGAAGTTTTATTGGTCTCCCGCATAAACCAAGCTACTCAGCCTCTTTTCTCCACTGAATTTTCCTACTGAGCTATCCTCATTCTATTACTCTTTATATCTTTGATGAATATGTAAATAGTCGCCTAAGCCATCTCCCCTTCGAATACCCTGGATCAGCCGGGGCTGGACCCTGGCAAATGCCATTCCACTCTTTTCCTTTGTCTATAATGCTTTGTCTGTATAAGAGGTACAATTCTCTTTGAGCAAACATACTCATCTCAATAAATATCTACTGAGCATATACTGGATGTCTGGCACTCTGCTAGGTGCTTGGTTACAGCAATGGACAAAGACAAAATTCTCTGTCCTCATGGAGCTTATATTTGGAGGGCGGGGCTTAGAAAAGACACACACACTGATAACAAATATGATAAACTGATCAATTTTATATGCCTTAGAAAACAGTAAAGAGTTATGGGAAAGAATATTACAACAGAGCAAACAGGATGGAAGAGCCAGAGGAGATTTCAATTTTAAACAGAATGGTGAGCATAGGCCTTAGTGAGAAGCTGACATTCCAGCAAAGAGTTAAGGGAGCTTCACGCATGTATGATGTGGGGTATGTGAATGACTGGCTCATTCTCAACGTTACCATTTCTAGTAGTGGCTCTGGAAGGCTCTCTTCAAGCTTTCTCTTCAGAAGTTTCATATTATACAATACAGGGGAAGTCTTCCATTTTAAATACCATAACCATTTTTAGACACAGCAAAAACTAAGAGAAACATTTCTTGACTGATTTGTTACTTTCTGAGTTTAGAGCAGGGATGAGGACACAGCGATGAATTAGCTCTCTGTTCCCCTAAGGAGTTTACCATCCAATGAGCCAAAATGACATAGGGAAAAAAGCAGCAGGGAAACTAGGGAGGAGCAAATTCACGCAGAGAAAGAAGGCAGACTTGCTCTGGATGTCAGGTCTGTTACCGCGAGCTCCGCGTCACACTGAAGTTACACCATATGTTGAGGGGACCAAAGCTGAGGAGCCAAACTCACCTGTCTAGTGCCTGCCGAGCCAGCTGCTTCAGCTTATTTTGCAGAGTTTTATCAGCAGTTTCATAAGACTTAAGAAAAAGAGAGACAGACATTCTGAAGCATAATTATTAATCTGCTTGATCCATGATATTTCTAAGCAAGAAAAATTTTACAATGCACATTATACTTCTAAAAATTATGAGAATAAACCAAGACACTTTATTTTTATCCTTAAAGGTATCACTTAAAATTGTGTTGAAACGCATCACTGAGGTAAACCCTAGGACCACTTAATGTGGACGGTGGTAAGTGGGACACAACTGAAAAATCTCGGTGTGGCAGAAGGCTGGGCAGCAGGAGCCCTGGCAGAGCAGGGTTACCGCACCAATTGAAACAGGTCAGGAGAAGACCTCAGAACTCCACTTATACGTGGAGTCTAAAAGCAAAACAGATAAACAAAATAAACCAAATGCAGACACAGAGAACACATTAGTGGATTCCAGAGGGGAAGGGGAGGGGGCTGGGGATGGGCAAAATGGGAGAAGGGGGCCAGTGCACGGGATGGAAGGTAACCAGACCTGCGGTGGTTATCACCTTGCTGCGCGTGCAGATGTCGAATTATAACGTGGCACTGTTCAGAACTAAAACCAAACCCCCAGCACTTACCAGCAGTCTCAGGTACCTACAGATGTGAGGCTAGATGGTTCTTCTGGATAAGAGACCTGGGACAAAGAGCCGGGCCTCGGAACAATACTGACAACCCCACTCTCTACCGCCCCACACCCTCCTATCAGTGCACTGCTCGCTCTTACGCACCGGATGACTCTTAGAGCTGAATGCCTGTCCTCAGGGAGCAGTAAAGATCACTCAGCAGACTCCACACTGTAAATTAATACAGCTCTCCAGAGCCACTAACTGATTTCTTAGTGTATCAAACTGAATAAAAGGGGGAAGAGCTTTGTTTTTTATTATGACGAACCAAATTTTTTTCCCTTTTTAAAAAAAGCTGAAGTATAGTTGATTTACAATAGTTTCAGGTGTAGAATAGACTGATTCAGTTATATCAAATTCTTTTCCATTGTTATTGTAAGATATTGAGTCTAGTTCCCTGTGCTACACAGTAGGTCTTTGTCATTTATCTATCTCATATACAGTAGTGTGTATATGTTAATCCCAAACTTCTAATTCATCCCTCTCACAGGAACTTTATTTTAAATTCACAGATTGTGATGAATTCTTCCTGTAATAAGTTAATTTTAGTTATAGGAGTGTAAGATGGTCAAAAATGCTACCTGTAATTTAAAAGACAATTGCCAAGTGATTCAATTAACACTGTCAAATTTTTAACAAGGTGTTAAAAATCCATTATTAATTCTACTCTTCATTAGCTTTTTTTTAAAACTGATTTTTGTATTGGGGTATAGCCAATTAACAATGTTGTGACAGTTTCATGTGAAAGTCATGGGACTCAGCCACATATATACATATCCCATTATCTTTTAATGAGGAGTAACTTAAGTTACATGTATAATAACAGGATTTTTTTTTAACGAATTGTTACATAAAATTCACTAGTAAGGGGAGAAATTTCTTAGGACAATTCCACCAAACTTAACTTGTAAGTATTATTATACATACGGTTTTCAGACAGAGATCTACAGCTTCTGTATACAGTTCTATAGCATCTTCAACATTCCCTTTTTCATCTTCGTCAAAAGCTTGTGTCACGAGGAAATGGGCACGCTCTAAGTCCAACTGATGTTTTGATTTCAAAGGATCCGCACTCTTTGACTGAACTAGGATCAGAAAAAAGCCACATACTTATATATACATCCAGGGAACAACATGTCATTTTAATATACTCTTTACCAAAATTCTGTAATCCTTCATGTAAAAAACTTAACGAGGTAAAAAGAAATCTTTAAATTTTCCCTGAACTCCTCTCTGTCCCTACTAGCACTTTTCATCATTTAAAAAAATAAAATGAACATTAGCGTTCTCCCCCCACAAAAAAAAGACTGAAACTTAGAAAACACTAAATCTAAATAAACTCAATAGTGTTCTAAAGTTAATTTTTTTTTTAGTACAGACAATAATTATATAATCTATTAGGCCTTGATGATAAAATTCATGCTGTTTCCTATTCATCAGGGTCCAGAATAAGCCATATTTTTATTGCTGTTTGACGTAAGTGCTTCTGTCTGTTTTTAATATAAAGATACATGTCCATAAGAGACTTTCATCTAGCATATATAAAGATCTCTTATAATTCAACAACAAAAAGACAAATCCAATCTAAAATGGGTGTGGTGATTATGTCATCAACCTGTGTCAATTCGATTGGCTCAGAGGTTACCCAGTTGTTTAGCTAAGCAAGATTTCTGGGTAGCCTCTGAGGATGCTTCTGAATGAAATTAGCATTTTGAATTGGTACTAAAAGCAGAGTGCCCTCCCCAATGTGGGCGGGCATCACCTAACCCACTGTGGGCCTGAACCAAGCAGAAGACAGAGGGGGAGAACCTGCCTACTGCAGGACTGCAGGAGCTGGCACACGGGTCCTCCCTGGCTCCTGGACTGCAACTCACACCATCAGGCCCCCTGCTTCTCAGGCCTCTGGACTTAGACTGAACCACACCACTGGCTTTCCTGGCTCTCCAACTCGCAGAGGGAGTGGGACATCTTAGCCTCCATAACTTCATGAGACAATTGCTCATAATAAATCTCTGTATGTACACCCTACTGGTTCTGTTTCTCTGCAGAACCCTATTTTATATCATGGGGAAAGAATGTGTATAGTCATTTCTCCAAAGCAGATATTCAGATGGCCAGCTGGCACATGAAAAGATGCTCACCATTTGCTATCAGGGAAATGAATATCAAAACCACAATAAGATGCCATTTTATCCCCACAAATATGGCTAAAATAAGACAGAAAGTAACAAGTGTTGACAAGGCTGTGAAGGAAATAGAACATTGCCGGTGTAATTGTAAAATGGTAGAGCCACTGTGGAAAGCAGTTTAGCAGTTCCTCAAACTTAGACATAAAGCTACCATGTGTGTGCATGTGTGCTCAGTCACTTCAGTCATGTCCGACTCTCTGTGACCTTATGGACTGTAACCCGCCAGGCTCCTCTGTCCATGGGATTCTCCAGGCAAGAATACTGGAATGGGCTGCCATGCCCTCTTCCAGGGCATCTTCCCGACCCAGGGATCAAACCTGGGTCTCCTGCAGTGCTGGTGGATTCTTTACCACTGAGCCACGGATATGCCCAAAGCTACCATATGACCTAGCAATTCTACTTCTGGGTTTCAAGAGAACTGAAAACATTTGTCCACACAAAAACAGCATTACTCACAACAGACAAAAGGTGGAACCAAGCCAACGTCCACCAACTGATGAATAATAGATAAATAAAATGTGGTCTACTAATACAATGAAATATTATTCAACCATAAAATGAAATTAGACACTGATACACGCTACCACAAGGATAAATGCTAAAAATATTATGCTAAATAAAAGAAGCCAGATACAAAAGGCCACATACTGGATGACTCCGTTTACAACAAATATCTAGAATTGGCAAATCCATGGAAACAGAAAATACATTATTGGGATTAAAGATTAGCAGGATTAGTAGCTGCTAGGGCTTAGGGACAGTGGGCAGAATGTGGTCCACTGGAGAAGGGAATGGCAAACCACTTGAGTATTCTTGCCTTGAGAACCCCATGAATAGTATGAAAAGGCCAAATGATAGGATATTGAAAGGGGAACTCCCCAGGTCAGTAGGTGCCCAATATGCTACTGGAGATCAGTGGAGAAATAACTCCAGAAAGAATGAAGGGATGGAGCCAAAGCAAAAAGAATACCCAGTTGTGGATGCGACTGCTGACAGAAGCAAGGTCCGATGCTGTAAGGAGCAATATTGCATAGGAATCTGGAATGTTAGGTCCATGAATCAAGGCAAATTGGAAGTGGTCAAACAGGAGATGGCAAGAGTGAACGTCGACATTCTAGGAATCAGCGAAATAAAATGGACTGGAATGGGTGAATTTAACTCAGATGACCATTGTATCTACTACTGTGGGCAGGAATCCCTTAGAAGAAATGGAGTAGCCATCATAGTCAACAAAACAGTCCGAAATGCAGTACTTGGATGCAATCTCAAAAACGACAGAACGATCTCTTTGTTTCCAAGGCAAACCATTCAATATCAGTAATCCAAGTCCATGCCCCAACCAGTAACACTGAAGAATCTGAAGTTGAACGGTTCTATGAAGACCTACAAGACCTTTTAGAACTAACACCCAAAAAAGAAGTCCTTTTCATTATAGGGAACTGGAATGCCAAAGTAGGAAGTCAAGAAACACCTGGAGTAACAGGCAAATTTAGCCTTGGAATACAGAATGAAGCAGGGCAAAGGCTAATAGAGTTTTGCCAAGAGAACGCACTGGTCATAGCAAACACCCTCTTCCGATAACACAAGAGAAGACTCTACACATGGACATCACCAGATGGTCAACACTGAAATCAGATTGATTATATTCTTTGCAGCCAAAGATGGAGAAGCTCTATACAGACAGCAAAAACAAGACTGGAAGCTGACTGGGGCTCATATCATGGACTCCTTATTGCCAAATTCAGACTTAAATTGAAGAAAGTAGGGAAAACCACTAGACCATTCAGGTATGACCTAAATCAAATCCCTTATGATTATACAGTGGAAGTGAGAAATAGATTTAAGGGCCTAGATCTGATAGATAGAGTGCCTGAAGAACTATGGACGGAGGTTCGTGACACTGTACAGGAGACAGGGATCAAGACCATCCCCAAGGAAAAGAAATGCAAAAAAGCAAAACGGCTGTCTGAGGAGGCCTTATAAATAACTGTGAAAAGAAGAGAAGCTGAAAGCAAAGGAGAAAAGGAAAGATATAAGCATCTGAATGCAGAGTTCCAAAGAATAGCAAGGAGAGATAAGAAAGCCTTCCTCAGAGATCAATGCAAAGAAATAGAGGAAAACAACAGAATGGGAAAGACTAAAGGTCTCTTCAAGAAAATCAGAGATACCAAGTGAACATTTAATGCAAAGATGGGCTCGATAAAGGACAGAAATGGTATGGACCTAACAGAAGCAGAAGATATTAAGAAGAGGTGGCAGGAATATACAGAAGAACTGTACAAAAAAGATCTTCACGACCCAGATAATCATGAAGGTGTGATCACTCACCTAGAGCCAGACATCCTGGAATGTGAAGTCAAGTGGGCCTTAGAAAGCATCACTACGAATAAAGCTAGTGGAGGTGATGGAATTCCAGTCGAGCTATTTCAAATCCTGAAAGATGATGCTGTGAAAGTGCTGCACTCATTTCAGATCAGATCATTCGCTCAGTCGTGTCTGACTCTTTGCGACCCCATGAATAGCAGCACACCAGGCCTCCCTGTCCATCACCAACTCCCGGAGGTCACTGAGACTCACGTTCATCGAGTCAGTGATGCCATCCAGCCATCTCATCCTCTGTCGTCCCCTTCTCCTCTTGCCCCCAATCCCTCCCAGCATCAGAGTCTTTTCCAATGAGTCAACTCTTAGCATAAGGTGGCCAAAGTACTGGAGTTTCAGCTTTAGCATCATTCCTTCCAAAGAAATCCCAGGGCTGATCTCCTTCAGAATGGACTGGTTCAATCTCCTTGCAGTCCAAGGGATTCTCAAGAGTCTTCTCCAACACCACGGTTCAAAAGCATCAATTCTTTGGCATGCAGCCTTCTTCACAGTCCAACTCTCACATCCATACATGACCACAGGAAAAACCATAGCCTTGACTAGATGAACCTTTGTTGGAAAGTAATGTCTTTGCTTTTCAATATGCTATCTAGGTTGGTCATAACTTTCCTACCAAGGAGTAAGTGTCTTTTAATTTCATGGCTGCAGTCACCATCTGTAGTGATTTTGTAGCCCAGAAGAACAAAATCTGACACTGTTTCCACTGTTTCCCCATCTATTTCCCATGAAGTGGTGGGACCGGATGCCATGATCTTTGTTTTCTGAATGTTGAGCTTTAAGCCAACTTTTTCACTCTCCACTTTCACTTTCATCAAGAGTCTTTTTAGTTCCTCTTCACTTTCTGCCATAAGGGTGGTGTCTGCATATCTGAACTTATTGATATTTCTCCCGGCAATCTTGATTCCAGTTTGTGTTTCTTCCAGTCCAGCGTTTCTCATGATGTACTATGCATATAAGTTAAATAAACAGGGTGACAATATACAGTCTTGATGAACTCCTTTTCCTATTTGGAACCAGTCTGTTGTTCCATGTCCAGTTCTAACTGTTGCTTCCTGACCTGGACACAAATTTCTCAAGAGGCAGATCAGGTGGTTTGGTATTCCCATCTCTTTCAGAATTTTCCACAGTTTATTGTGATCCACACGGTCAAAGGCTTTGGCATAGTCAATAAAGCAGAAATAGATGTTCTTCTGGAACTCTCTTGCTTTTTCCATGATCAGCGGATCTTGGCAATTTGATCTCTGGTTCCTCTGCCTTTTCTAAAACCAGCTTGAACATCAGGAAGTTCACAGTTCACATATTGCTGAGGCCTGGCTTGGAGAATTTTGAGCATTACTTTACTAGCGTGTGAGATGAGTGCAACTGTGCGGCAGTTTGAGCATTCTTTGGCATTGTCTTTCTTTGGGATTGGAATGAAAACTGACCTTTTCCAGTCCTGTGGCCACTGCTGAGTTTTCCAAATTTGCTTGCATATTGAGTGCAGCACTTTCACAGCATCATCTTTCAGGATTTGGAATAGCTCAACTGGAATTCCATCACCTCCACTAGCTTTGTTCATAGTGATGCTTTCTAAGGCCCACTTGACTTCACATTCCAGGATGTCTGGCTCTAGGTCAGTGATCACACCATTGAGATTATCTGGGTCGTGAAGATCTTTTTTGTACAGTTCTTCTGTGTATTCTTGCCATCTCTTCTTAATATCTTCTGCTTCTGTTAGGTCCATACCATTTGTGTCCTTTATCGAGCTCATCTCAATATGCCAGAAAATTTGGAAAACTCAGCAGTGGCCACAGGACTGGAAAAGGTCAGTTTTCATTCCAATCCCAAAGAAAGGCAATGCCAAACAATGCTCAAACTACCACACAATTGCACTCATCTCACACACTAGTAAAGTAATGCTCAAAATTCTCCACACCAGGCTTCAGCAATACGTGAACCGTTAACTTGCAGATGTTCAAGCTGATTTTAGAAAAGGCAAAGGAACCAGAGATAGAATTGCCAACATCCGCTGGATCATGGAAAAAGCAAGAGAGTTCCAGAAAAACATCTATTTCTGCTTTATTGACTATGCCAAAGCCTTCGACTGTGTGGATCACAATAAACTGTGGAAAATTCTGAAAGAGATGGGAATACCAGACCACCTGATCTGCCTCTTGAGAAACCTGTATACAGGTCAGGAAGCAACAGTTAGAACTGGACATGGAACAACAGACTGGTTCCAAATCGGAAAAGGAGTACGTCAAGGCTGTATATTGTCACCCTGCTTATTTAACATCTATGTAGAGTACATCATGAGAAATGCTGGTCTGGAAGAAGCACAAGCTGGAATCAAGATTGCTGGGAGAAATATCAATAACCTCAGATATGCAGATGACATCACCCTTATGGCAGAAAGTGAAGAGGAACTAAAAAGCCTCTTGATGAAAGTGAAAGTGGAGAGTGAACTAGTTGGCTTAAAGCTCAACGTGAAAACTAAGATCATGGCATCTGGTTCCATCACTTCATGGCAGATAGATGGGGAAACAGTGGAAACAGTGTCAGACTTTATTTTTTAGGCTCCAAAATCACTGCAGATGGTGACTGCAGCCATGAAATGAAAAGATGCTTACTCCTTGGAAGGAAAGTTATGACTAACCTAGATAGCATATTGAAAAGCAGAGACATTACTTTGTCAACAAAGGTCGGTCTAGTCAAGGCTATGGTTTTTCCAGTGGTCATGTATGGATGTGAGAGTTGGACTGTGAAGAAAGCTGGGTGCCAAAGAATTGATGCTTTTGAACTGTGGTGTTGGAGAAGACTCTTGAGAGTCCCTTGGACTGCAAGATCCAACCAGTCCATTCTAAAGGAGATCAGTCCTGCATGGTCTTTGGAAGGAATGATGCTAAAGCTGAAACTCCAGTACTTTGGCCACCTCATGTGAAGAGTTGACTCATTGGAAAAGACTCTGATGCTGGGAGGGATTGGGGGCAGAAGGAGAAGGGGACGACAGAGGATGAGATGGCTGGATGGCATCACTGACTCGATGGACATGAGTTTGAGTGACCTCCGGGAGTTGGTGATGGACAGGGAGGCCTGGCGTGCTGCAATTCATGGGGTCACAAAAAGTCGGACACGACTGAGCGACTGAACTGAACTGAGGGCCTAGGGGGAGATAGATGGTTAGGTAGCATCACTGACTCAATAAACATGAATTTGAAAACCCTAGGAGATAGTGAAAGACAGGGAATCCTAGCATGCTGCAGTCTATAGGGTTGCAAACAGCTGGACACAACTGACAAACTGAGCAGCAACACCAGGGGATGGGAGGAATGGGGCGTGACTACTAATGGCTAAGAGGTTTCTTCTAGGGTGATGAGAATGTTCTGCAGTTAGATAGTGGTGATGGTTGCACAACTCTGGGAATACACTAAAAACCACTGAATTGTACACTATAAAAAGCTGAATTTTATGGTATGTGAATTATATCTCAATAAATGCTGTTTAAAAAACCTTTAAATTTTGTCTCAAAATTGTGCTTGATCTTTTTAAAAAACTATAATCCTCAGTAACACCTCTCTAAACCATGTATTATACTAATCCCATTTATTAAATGAATGTTAAAATATTCAGCTCAAGGTTTCTCAGCCTTGGCCCTACTGATATTTTCACCTGGATAATTCTTTGCTGTGGACGGTCCTATGCATTGTAGAATTTCCCTGTAGCACTGTGCCTGCCCTCCAGCCAACCAGATGCTAGCAGCATACTGCACCCTGACCCCTAACATAGACAACAAACATCTCTCCAGACAATGTAAAATGTCTCCTGAGAGGCAAAATTGATTCTAGTTTCGAATGACTATCTAGTCTATGGTTTCACAGCTGTAAGTGGAAGGGCAGGGACTCAACTTAGATCTTTAATTCCAAGTCTTGAGTTTTTTACACTTCAGTAGTGAATTTCAAACTGGGTCACCTTCCCCACCCACAAAGTCATGTCATCTCTCAAAGTTTCTTGACTGTCAGCAGACTCTATCTGTTTTAAAAACTGGGATTCTGAACAAGATTTTTATTTGATAAAGAACTCTTCTGCGTGAAATGATAATTAAGTAAATCATTTAATTCCCATTTCACTTGCTGAACAAAATGGGTCCAAAAGTTGGCAAAACATTTAAGGTATGTTACGCTCTAAAAATCCTTTTTTGAGCTTTACTTCTGTTTTACTGACAAGTTTTCATTCGTCAAGAGATTAGGGCTATCTCATTCTGTGCCTGAGTATCATATAAACATCACATTTATAAATTTAAAAACTTCATTTACTTAGCAAGGAAAATGAAGTGTCTCTGAATTCCATGGTATTTTGAATATATGGATGAGTATAAATTTGTATCAAGTGAGAGCTTGACACACAAACAGTTCACATGTCAACGCACGCAGTTTCTGGGCACTGTCTTACAAGGAAATACTGTGTCTGTAAGGAGACTGTCATAACAAGAAACCCAACAATTAAATCTACTTTATTTTAACTATAAGCTGGTTGGTAACTGCTACTATCTGTTCAGAATAAGTGGTAGAAAGTAGCACAAAGTCTGTCAGAATGCTGAATAAGACCTCTCTAAGTTTGTGGCTTTATTAGATAGCCACAAGGAAAACAGGGTGGAAAAAGAGTCCTCAGTGACATGAATACATCCTTGAAACAAAATATCAACAGATGATCATTTTCTTTCCTACCATGTAAACAACAGATTTTGCCAAGAACCCACTTACTTCTAAGGGAACGATGAACATTAAGCCTGGGAACTTGTGTCACAGCATTTGCCATGAGGCTTACAAAAATAAACAGGTTGTTCCAGGTCTCTGCTTACATGCCACTTTCCCAAGATACCGTTGGCAAACTCTCTAAAATGAGAGTTTAGCTAAGGTCTTCAGGTTGAGGATACTGATACGGTAAAGACTGTGAACCCACTGCTGAAGTCTTTAGACACTGAAGAGAAAGAGTCATTTAATTTTAATAGCAGGAGAGGGCATGTGACAGATATTTAAAGGCAGATTTTAACAGGGTTCTAATCCTGATTCTGCCAATGACACACTGTTTGAATGTGGATAATTCATGTCCATTTCTGGGAAATTAGAATATCACATTACGTGACCTCTGAGGTTCCTCTTCACAGATCACTTATTTTCATATTACAATGTTCAAAGATGTGATTACCAAAAGAGGAATAAGCGACAAACAAGTGAAGATCAAGAATCAAAGATGAAAACAAAAAGGAAAGAGAAACATAAGGGAAAAGTAAGATGGGATAGGAAAGAAGAAAAGAAAATAGTGACGTGGTCAGTAGTCTTTACCTGCTGAATGTAAGGCCTGCACTCTTTCCAGATACTCATTTATTTTTTCTTGAATATGTTCTAGGCTTGATCCTGCCATCTCAGCATAAATTAAAGCTTGTGCAGCTTCCTAAAAATAAAAAAAGAATTCAAAAGACTCTAACAGATGAATTACAATTTGAATTTTCTATACCACTTTCTAACTCGTGGTTGGTTTCTATGAATGATAAAACAAGAATGTCTTTAAGATACTAGAAATTTTTTTCATAAGATAAATGAATAATATAGTCCTTTACTAAACTTTTTTCAGTTCTCAATGCTCTCAATTTTCTCAGACTGTTGAAACTTTACAAAGTCAAATAGAAGGGGTTGATTTTAAACATTTTCTTAGAATAACTGTGATTTACGTTGTTTTCCTTCTTCTCAGTGCAGTAGGTCAGACGAAACTACCTACTGTGAAAAGGTGATCCGAGTCCTGAGAGCATTAGAACAGACAATACTCATAAATATCAACAAACGATTATAAACGTTAATTGTCTCACTATGGCAAGAAAAGTTTTTTCTCCAAAGAAACCATTGTCAAAGGGGGACACATTTTAAGGCAGGTTTCAGTTGAATGAAAGAAACTTATTTTAATGAAGAACACCTAGATCCATTTTCCGGTTATTCCATGACCTCCTCAGCCAGTCAGGCTGTGCTAGTGAGGAAAAGCCTCCGTTCTCGCCATCACCATTTCAGGAGGGTGACCAGCGCTACCAGAGAGACTCCCCCCAGCACCACCACCTTCCCTGCAGCCATCTAAATGGATGCATTTCAAGGAACCCTAGGCCTCATTAGCTGGATCCAAAGATGCCATCCCTTTTTGAATCCAGTTACTGGAAGAATCATTTCTCTGAACCTACAAAATCAATAAGAAGAGTACAATTTTGATCCAAATGGAAACTGGGGGTAGAAAAGATACGTTTTCCTCAGATCCTGCAGTTCAGATATTTCAAGGGAGGAAAATATAGTTGTATATGTAAATACTGTAGCCAGTTTTTTTAACTGTTGGTATCAACTTTATTTTGCTCATTTCATTTACACTTGAACGTGATTAACAAGGAATCCCAAAGAGAACAGCATGAAGACAGAAAACACTAAATATCTGAAACAGTTTACACAAATAGAAACACCACCACTCTGCTGATTCTCTCAAGGAAAAGAAACTCTTCATAACAACATGCATGTAATTCTAAGCAAAACAAAAGGCACTGCACAGGATTTCCTTTCACTTTAGAAAAATCTATTTCATATGGCACTACGTTTACTTAGGAACATTTGTCATTATTTCACAAAACTAATAAAACACAGTCCTACTTTTAAAGAAACACCACCAGTATGAAATTGTAAAGAAAAAAAAGTTCAAAAAGAATGACTCTGAAACACAACCGAAGTCTCTAAATACAGGTTGTAAAATGAAGGCAATCAAACATTAATCTGAGAAAAGAAAATTACACATCATTGATAGCATATAGGTTTATGGAAGAAAAATGACTACTACTTTATTTTCAAGGCTGACATTCTTCCTAAAAGAAAAGGTGACGGTCTTTAGAGGATACAGCTCCCTCCACCGGAGTGGGGATGGGCCACGGCTGGAGCTGGAGAGGTGTGCGTCTGCAAATCCTCAGAATTGGTGAGCAGACAGTGGACCGGGGGGAGGGGGCGGGCTCTAATTCTGGCCTCAGCAATTTATCCATAGGAAATATCACAGAAACGTGTAAAGCATTAGCTACAAGGGTATTATCATGCTGAAGAAACAGAACGCACATTAAAATGGCCAGGAGACTTTGTAAAGAAACGAGGGCATATCCGCATAATGGGATACTATGCATCTAGCCCTTAATATTATTACTGGTAACAGTCATATCGTTAAACTTTTAAAAAATTCGTAATTTTCTTAAAAGTTCAAAAGAAAAAAACAGGTTTAAAAACAGCATAGACAATCTGACCCCAGTTTGTTTTTTTAAAAAGGTTGTGTACACACACTGACACTGGGGGGATGGCGACGTGCGGAAGTCAAGCACTACGACGCGCAATGCTTTCTTCTTCACTGACTCGCGGCGCTCTCCCGCGTGCTTCCGGCCCGTCTGTGGCGGTGAGCGCACGTCCGCGGAGCCGAGCGCCCTGCCCCACCGCCGCCCTCAGGAGCGTCGAGCCGGGGGATCACCTCCGCCGCGGCGACCGAGCCTCCGACGGGCTGGCGCCTTAGCCCCGCCCTCGGCCAGAGCGGCCCCGCCCCCGGTCCCCGGCCCCGCCCCCGGCCCACCTTGTAGTAAAACACGGCCTCCGCGTAGCGGCCCTCCTGGTCGCGCTGCACCGCTAGCCGCGCGAACTGCACCGCGTCCCGCTCCAGAGCCGCCGAGTCCATGGCCGCCCCGCGCCGGAGCCCTTCTCGCGTCGCCGACCGCCGCGCGCCCAGGGGCCGCGAGAGGTCCCGGGCCGCGAGGAAGGCGAGCCGGAGCTCACTTCCGCCGACTGAGGGAGGACGGCCAACAGCCCACCCCAGGCTCCCAGCCCGCCGGCACCCTCGCGCCGCGGCCGCCGCACTCCCGACCGGCCCACCGGCCACACTGCGCAGGCGCAGCCGGGCCCGCGCAGGGGTTCTGGGAGCCAAGGCGCCTGAGGGAGGCCCCAGTTCGGCGGAGTGCGCGGGCGGTGGGCGGGGCCCGGCTGCGGCGCGCGTGTGCACGTGACCACCAGGGCTCCGGGGATTGGGCAGGCCCAAGCGGCGCCACGTCGGCACGGCCGCGGGCTTCGCCGACCTCTTGACGGAGCTGTGCAAGTGAGGGCTGTTGCTGGCCAGACTGGGAGCGGGCGCGCATGCGCCTCGGGGAGCCTGGTCCCTACTTAGTATCCAGGGACGACGAGCAGCGCTTCCCGCCGTCAGCTGAGCTGACTTTTAAATCAGGGAAATGAAGTAAGGACATAGCGTCACATTCCCGGCCTCTTCTGAGCTGACTTTTTTAAATGAGGGAAGTGAAGTAAGGACAAAGGGTTCTTATGTGATACTTTTATAAGGTTTCTAACCATGTGAGTCTTAATCCTGTATACCTCCCCAAGTGTATGGTATTGAGTGAATTGTAGACAAGCAAGGTAATACGTTTTCTTGTGTTCTTATCCTTAGGTTAACTTAATGCTGTTGTCATGACACAATTAGGTGATTATTTGATTAATTTCTTTCTCTCTTTAAGCTCTGACTTCAGCAATACTAATGAAGGAACTTCCCATGTGGCGGAGTGGATAAGAATCTGCCAGCCAGTGCAGGGGACACAGGATGTATTGTAGCCACGCGTTCCAGGAAACAAACTCACCCAGAAGGACAATGCAGATAGTGGAGTGCAGTTTATTACACCGGGGGGCCCAAGGCAGAGTCTCCTCTTAGCCAAGAACCCCAACTGACTTTTGTGAAAACCTTGTATACCTTAGGCTCAAGCCCACATCCCCAAATTCCTTAAACCTAGCCTGAAAAGTGTTAAAGGGAGATACAATCAGGTCACAGCCATGATTCATAATCAGAAGGGTCAGCTGGTTATACATTGTAGCCTACACCAGTGGGTGCCATAAAGATTATAAAGGTGATTGACTATGGTAGGGGATTGTTACATTCTTTTTGGCGATGGGGAATCTTGGTATGGAATCTGGTGTTTATCAGTACGGGAGGCCAGTTCAGCTGTAGGTATATGTTATGCCCATAGCTACCAGGCACATAGTCCAAAGCTGACTGAAAGTGCAAGATGGAGTTTCCTTCTTTTTCAAGATGGAGTCAGCACCGCCTGTTCCTCTCCTCCTTCAGTAACACTGGTTGAGAAAGACCCCACATGCTGGGGAAAAACTAAGCTGGTGTGCCACAACTACTGAAACCCAGTTGGTATCTAAAGCCTGTACTCCACAGCAAGAGAGCCACCGCAATGAGAAGCCCTAGCACTGCAACTGAAGAGAAGTCCCTGCTCACTGCAACTAGAGGAAATTCTTGCCAAGCAACGAAGACGCAGTGTGGCCAAAAAACAAATAAATACATAACAACAACAAAAACGAAAGACACCATGATGTGAACAAAACTCAAAATTCACCGTACGTCAAAGAAGCAAGATGTGAGAGAACAGACTGTGTTACTTTGTTTACAAGGAACACCGGCAAAGACAAATCTTACCAATAATGTGAGAAGTTGTTAGGGAACAGTTGACCAACACTGCCTGCCCTGACTGGACATCATAATAACACCTTAAGTCTCCTACCTCAGGATGCTTCAAAGAACATAAAGCCAAAGAAGGGCCCAAAACCAACCTGGGGAAAACCAAGGAGGGGCCAAGAAGGGGAGAAATGTGTGTTAGTCACTTCAGTTGCATCTGACTCTTTGTGACCCCTTGGAGTGTAGCCCACCAGGCTCCTCTGTCCATGGATTCTCCAGGCGAGAATACCGGAGTGGTTTGCCATTTCCACCTCCAAAGAAGGGGAGAAGAGACCAGTCCATTAAATCTCTTGCCAACCTCCCAGACTCTCTCATGCTGGAAATCATTTTGATTGAGTGATGCACATGCCATCGGGAAGGGCCCTGCATCAGACTGAATGAGGACATGAGCAAGATGACTGGCCAGAGACAATCCCAACTCACCTAACCCCACCCACCGTAAAACTTGAGACTGCAAACCACAAGGCAGAGCAGTTCTCGTAGTCTCCCTTACACTGTTGCTCTCCACTCCAGCGTCACTTTTCAATAAAGTCTTTTGCTTTGTCAGTACTGTAGCTCCTTGGACAATTCATTTGAGTCTTAGACAAGGGCCCACTCTCAGGCCCTCAAAGAGGTCCCATCCAGTGACAAAATCACATCAGTGATTGAGAAGGGATAAGGGAAACTTTGGATATAAGGGGAATGTTTTATGTCTTACTGGTGGGTGATGTCAAAAGTTATATCCATTTGTTAAAAATCGACCACACTGTACATTTTAAATGTGTGCTTTAGCTGTCCCTTCATGTTTACTGAAGTTAATAACTATCTTATTGGACTGTTGTAAAGAGCACAGGTGGAGAATTTGACTCTGCTTGGCACAAAGATGGTTCCTATCATTGGCTACAACAGTTTTATAACTGAGCAGGGATGGTTTCTGTCTTCACCAGTTTTATCCCAGAATTAAGTCCAAGCTTTTGTCCGGTGCAAGTGTTGAATAAGTATTTCAAAATGTTGAGTGAATGAACTCCCCTACTGAATATACTCAATGTGCCCTTTCCCATCTTGAGTTTGAACAACGATATAGAAATTCCCTAACACAGGATAGAGGGTCCTTCAGAACAGGAGCTCAGAGTGAGTTCCCAAGATATCTGCAGCCACTGTCTTGTAGAAACTGATGCCCAAGCTACAGCAGATGAATGCAGTTTTAACTGCTCATAGAGGAGTGTGTCTAGTCCCCCCTGCCCTCATCTCAGCTTACGGAACTCCAGCTCACCTTGCAGGGGGCTTTTCTAGCTTTCCCAGGCAGTTGTGATCCCTCTTGGTACCCTCTCATTTACTCCCTTATTCCTTGTTGATTTATTCACTGAACATTGAACACCTGCTTGATGCCAGGCATGGAGTGACACATTGAAGAGACAAAGATAGAGAGAGTAAGATAAAGCTGGGTAAAAGGGAGTCAAAACTTAAAAGTATCTGCAGTCTTTAGCAACTTTTAGACTTCCAATCCATGAACATGGTAAACCTCTGTGTGTATTCTGGTCATCTCTTACTGTTCTCGGCAGTGTTCCATAGGGCACAAGTCTTACATATCCATCTTTGGACAGATTTACCTCTTAAGCATTTCATATTTCTAATGCTATTTTAAATGGCATTTTTAGTTTCAATTTCCAATTGTTTTTGCTAGTATATAGGGAAAGAGTTGATATTTTTACATTTACCTTATGTTCTGCAATCATGGATTGTCTAGAGTGCTGTGGTGGAGCCTCATCACAGCTGCCTCCAGGGAACATCTCCCAGGATGTCCTCCCTCTATTACTTCCACATGCTCCATCAGGTCTGTCTGTGACATTTACCAGGGCAGAATTTGTTCAACGTTAAGCACTCAGTAGTGCTTGGTCAAAATGTGCTCCTCCTGCAGTGGGAGTCCCCACCCTCCCCAGAGCTGGGAGAGACCCAGAGAGAGGGGTGAGCTCCAGAAGACTGATCACAACCCTGCTCAGGAAGCCCATGCTGTTGTTGAATCCCTGGCTCCCTTCCTACACACACTTCACAGGTGGAGGCATCCTTGTGAAATCCAGGCTTGCAGAGGCTTTTGGAAACATCACCATCTGAACTACTGTAGAAGACAGAGTAATGTAGTAGTAAAAGTGTAATAGTAATAGCAGCAGCAACAGTAGTAGTAATAGTAGTACTATTGCTCTTTTTAAAGCTGCCAGCTCAGTAATGGTAACGTGTTACTTCAGTCAACAAATAGTAAGAATTCTGTTGGCCATACAACTGGGGTTAAAACAAAATGGCTCAAACAGCTTACCCTGTAGTGCATAAACCGACAGTTCACACAGCCTTTAGTAACTGCTGAGAGAGGGGTAAGTTGGGGGCTGGGAGGCCCAGAGCAGCAGCACTCAAATCAGCCCAGGGGGCCCTCGCACCATGTCCCAGAGGGAGGGGTGCTTGAGTTTGTCAACTGAAAATATAATGCAGGAGGCTGTGAATGAGAATAGAGTTTATCTAGTGGCTTAGCAGGAGCAGCAGCAGCAGGGTTTTGTTTAGTGTGGCCACCTCCATGAATGTCTTCACTGGATCTTCTAGATAACTTGCTGCAGTTTCTACATTAGCTCTTGTGGTTTCTTCTTGCACTTCTATATTATGGAGACGGCTTCTTTCCTTAAACCTCATGAACCAACCTCTGCTAACTTCAAACTTATCTTCTGCAGCCTCCTTGCCTCTCTCAGCCTTCCCAGAATTGAAGAGAGTTGGGGTCCTGCTCTGGATCAGGCTTTGGCTTAAGGGAATGTGGTGGCTGGTTTGCTCTTCTATCCGGACCACTCAGACTCTCTCCATACCAGCAATAAGGCTTTCATTTTCTTATCATTGGTGTGTTCACTGGTGCAGCACTTTTCATTTCCTTCAAGAACTTTCCATTTGTATTCATGCACAACTTGGTTAACTACTTGGCTCCATGAAAGTGAAAGTGTTAGTTGAGTATGACTCTTTGTGACCCCATGGACTGTAGCCCGCCAAGCCCGTCAGGCTCCTCTCTCCATGAGATTTTCCAGGTAAGAATACTGGAGTAGATTCCCATTTCCTTCTCCAGGGGAACTTCCCGACCCAGGGATTGAACCCGGGTATCCTGCATTGCAGGCCGACTCTTTACCATCTGAGCCACCAGGGAAGCTTTTGGCAGTCTGGGCTGTTGACATGCTTTTCTCAGTGAGCTGAATCATTTCTAGCATTTGATTTAAAATGAAGATGTGCGACTCTTCCTTTTACTTGAACACTTAGAGGCCATTGCAGGGCTGTTATCTGGCTTAATTTCAATACTATTGAGGCCTGAGAAAAGGAGGAGAGAGCAGTCAGAACATACACATTTATGCGTTAAGCTCACCTCCCCTGGTGGCTCAGACAGTAAAGCGTCTGTCTACAATGCGGGAGACCTGGGTTTGATCCCTGGGTCAGAAAGATCCCCTGGAGAAGGAAATGGCAATCCACTCCAGTACTATTGCCCGGAAAATCCCATAGACAGAGGAGCCTGGTGGGCTACAGTCCATGGGGTTGCAAAGAGTCGGACACGACTGAGCGACTTCACTTTCACTTTCACCACCTTATATGGGCACAGTTCTTGGCACCCCTGAAATTATAATAGTAACATCAAAGATCACTGATCACAGGTCAGTCACTATGACAGATATAATGAGAAAGTTCATAATATTGGGAGAATTACCAGAATGTGACAGAGACACTGAGTGAGCAGATGCTGTTGGAGAAATGGTGCTGATGGACTCGCTCAATGCAGGGTTGTCACAAACCTTCAATTGTTAAAAAAAAAAAAAATCCACTATCTGTGAAGTGTAATGAAATGAGATCTACCTATATTGGAAAAAAGAAGTAATGTCCTTTCCTACAAATAGTATCCTGTGACCTCCCACAGAGAAAGAGCAAAACCATCTCTTTTTGCTGGCTCCTGTTTCCTGGCTACAGTTGCACACGAGTATGATCAGGGACCAGTTTTTCAAATCACTGACAGATTGAGGACACTGGAAGTAGAAAAGAGAACAAAAGATTCCAGGGGAAAATTGTACAAAATGAGCTTAATTTTCCAACAAATGTGATTACTTTGGTCCATTTGAAATATTAAGCTTGAGCATATAAAATTGCCATTTTTGTAGGTCAAAAACAGTTGAATATCTGCTGAAATCTTCAATTTCCTATCGTTCAATCTGATTATACATACATATTCTAATAATTTTTATATCCCCAAATGTATATATAGCTCAGTTATATCTGTATAATTATATATCTTAAATATATTCTAATTATATACCCATATCTTAATTTTTTATATAACCTAACTATAAATTAATTATATATTAGTTGAGTATATATGTAATTTACATATTATATGTAATATATTTTATATCTTAATTATATATTCTAATCAAATGTATACCTAAAATTAGAAAACATACATCTATTACACACAATTAGAAGAAAGACAAAATTAGAATATGTATGTATATATATATTTCATATATACAGAAGTATACAGATAGCCTAATTCTGTCTTCTAATTTTTTCTTTATTCTAATTTTAAGATATATCCTAACTATATATACGTGCCCTCATATCTCCTAGTTTTAGATCATCTTAATATTATACACATCCTAATTACACGCATATACACTCAGATGATCCTGAATTTGAAGTCTGGTTGGTAATGAAAATTGAGAAAGGGCTTATGTGGACACAGCAGTACATTGCCATCTCACCAAACAAACAAATTCGTTAAGAACTAAAAACCAAAAACCAAACAAGAAGGGTTTGTAGGACAATTTATCCTGTTAATCTCAAAGCACTACCAGCCACGATGGATTTGTGAATGTATAAGACCACACTGCCCTCTTGTGCCTTCATGTGGTACTGCAGCTGTTTGGAGGTTAACCACACAGATATTTATGGTTACTGATTTACTCTTTCCTTTTTTTTTTTTTTTAATTGTTAAACTACCACACAATTGCACTCATCTCACACGCTAGTAAAGTAATGCTCGAAATTCTCCACGCCAGGCTTCAGCAATACATGAACCGTGAACTTCCAGATGTTCAAGCTGGTTTTAGAAAAGGCAGAGGAACCAGAGATCAAATTGCCAACATCTGCTGGATCATCGAAAAAGCAAGAGAGTTCCAGAAAAACATCTATTTCTGCTTTATTGACTATGCCAAAGCCTTTGACTGTGTGGATCACAATAAACTGTGGAAAATTCTGAAAGAAATGGGAATATCAGACCACCTGACCTGCCTCTTGAGAAATGTGTATGCAGGTCAGGAAGCAACAATTAGAACTGGACATGGAACAATAGACTGGTTCCAAATAGGAAAAGGAGTACATCAAGTCTGTATATTGTCACCCTGCATATTTAACTTATATGCAGAGTACATCATGAGAAACGCTGGTATGGAAGAAGCACAAGCTGGAATCAAGATTGCCGGGAGAAATATCAATAACCTCAGATATGCAGATGACACTACCCTTATGGCAGAAAGTGAAGAGGAACTAAAAAGCCTCTTGATGCAAGTGAAAGAGGAGAGTGAAAAAGTTGGCTTAAGACTCAACATTCAGAAAACGAAGATCATGGCATCTGGTCCCATCACTTCATGGGAAATAGGTGGGGAAACAGTGGAAACAGTGTCAGACTTTATCTTTTTGGGCTCCAAAATCACTGCAGATGGTGACTGCAGCCATGAAATTAAAAGACACTTACTCCTTGGAAGAAAAGTTATGACCAACCTAGACAGCATATTAAAAAGCAGAGACCATTACTTTGCCAACAAAGGTTCGTCTAGTCAAGGCTATGGTTTTCCCAGTGGTCATGTATGGAAGCGAGAGTTGGACTGTGAAGAAAGCTGAGCGCCGAAGAATTGATGCTTTTGAACTGTGGTGTTGGAGAAGACTCTTGAGAGTCCCTTGGACTGCAAGGAGATCCAACCAGTCCATTCTAAAGGAGATCAGCCCTGGGATTTCTTTGGAAGGACTGATGCTAAAGCTGAAACTCCAGTACTTTGGCCACCTCATGTGAAGAGTTGATTCATTGGAAAAGACTCTGATGCTGGGAGGGATAGGGGGCAGAAGGAGAAGGGGATGACAGAGGATGAGATGGCTGGATGGCATCACTGACTCGATGGACGTGAGTTTGAATGACCTCCAGGAGTTGGTGATGGACAGGGAGACCAGGCATGCTGCGATTCATGGGATCGCAAAGAGTCGGACACGACTGAGCGACTGAACTGAACTGAACTGGTGTTGTTCAGTCTCGAAGTCATGTCCAACTCTTTGTGACTCCATGGACTGCAGCACACCAGCTTTTCCTGACCTTCAGTACCTCCAGAGTTAGCTCAAACTCATGTCCACTGAGTCAGTGATGCTGTCCAAACATCTCATCCTCTGTCGCCCCTTCTCCTCCTGCCCTCAGTCTTTCCCATTATCAGGGTCTTTTCCAGTGAATCAGATCTTTGAATCAGGTGGCCAAAGTATTGGAGCTTCAGCTTCAGCATCAGTCCTTCCAATGGATTCAAGGTTGATTTCCTTTGGGTCGACTAGTTGGATCTCCTTGCTGTCCAAGGGACTCTCAAGAGTCTTCTCCAGCATGACAATTCGAAAGCAAAGTTCTTCTGTGCTCAGTCTTCTTTATGGTCCAACTTTCACATCCATCCATAACTACTGGAAAAACCATAGCTTTGACTAGATGGACCTTTGTCAACAAAATAATGTCTGTTTTTTAATATGCTGTCTAGGCTGGTCATGGCTTTTCTTCCAAGGAGCAAGCGTCTTAATTTCATGGCTGCAGTCACAGTCCGCAGTGATTTTGGAGCCCAAGAAGATAAAACCTGTCACTGTTTCCACTTTTCACCCATTCATTTGCCATGAAGTGATGGGCCCAGATGGCTTGAGCTCAGATTTTTAAATGTTGAATTTTAAGACAGCTTTTGCACTCTCCTCTTTCACTCTCATCAACAGGCTCTTTTGTTCTTCTTCACTCTCTGCTGTTAGAAGGGTTTCATCTAACTGTCTGAGGTTATTGATATTTCTCTCCCTGCAATCTTGATCCCGGCATGTGATTCATTCAGCCCAACATTTCGCATGATGTACTCTGCATAGAAGTTGAATAAGCAGGGTAACAACAGTGTTATCACCTTGTGACAGCCTTGACATACTCCTTTTCCAGTTTTCAACCAGTCTGTCACTCCACGTCTCGTTCTAACTGTTGCTTCTTGACCTGCATACAGGTTTCTAAGAAGACAGGTAGGGTGGTCTGGTAATCCCATCTCTTTCAGAATTTTCCACATTTTGCTGTGATCCACACGGTGAAAGTCTTTAGCATAGACAATGAATTCTTCGAATTCTCTTTCTTTTTCTATGATCCAATGGATGTTGTCAATTTGATCTCTGGTTCCTCTGCCTTTACTAAATTCCAGCTTGGCCGTCTGGAAGTTCTTGGTTCACATACTGTTGAAGCCTCAGTTCAGTTCAGTTCAGTTATTCAGTCGTGTCCGACTCTTTGCGACCCCATGAATTGCAGCACGCCAGGCCTCCCCGTCCATCACCATCTCCCGGAGTTCACTCAAACTCACGTCCATCGAGTCGGTGATGCCATCCAGCCATCTCATCCCCTGTCGTCCCCTTCTCCTCCTGCCCTCAATCCCTCCCAGCATCAGAGTCTTTTCCAGTCAGTCAACTCTTCACATGAGGTGGCCAAAGTACTGGAGTTTCAGCTTTAGCATCATTCCTTCCAAAGAATACCCAGGGCTGATCTCCTCTAGAATGGACTGGTTGGATCTCCTTGCAGTCCAAGGGACTCTCAAGAGTCTTCTCCAACACCACAGTTCAAAAGCATCAATTCTTCAGCACTCAGCCTTCTTCACAGTCCAACTCTCGCATCCATACATGACTACTGGAAAAACCATAGCCTTGACTAGACGGACCTTTGTTGGCAAAGTAATTCCTCTGCTTTTCAATATGCTATCTAAGTTGGTCATAACTTTCCTTCCAAGGAGTAAGTGTCTTTTAATTTCATGGCTGCAGTCACCATCTGCAGTGATTTTGAATTTTGAGCATTAGCTTGCTAGCATGTGAAGTGAGTACAATTGTATATTAGTTTGAACGTTCTTTGGCATTGCCTTTCTTTGGAATTGGAAAGAAAATTGCCCTTTTCCAGTCCTGTGGTGCTTGCTGAGTTTTCCAAATTTGCTGGCATATTGAGTGCAGCACTATCTGTGGTTCAGTTTAGTTCAGTTCAGTCACTCAGTTTTGTCCAACTCTTTGCGACCCCATGGACTGCAGCATGCCAGGCTTCCCTGACCATCACCAACTCCTGGAGCTTACTCAAACTCATGTCCGTCAAACCGAGTCGGTGATGCCATCCAACCATCTCATCCTCTGTCGTCCCCTTCTCCTCTTGCCTTCAATCTTTCCCAGCATCAGGGTCTTTTCCACTGAGTTAGTTCTTCGCATCAGGTGGCCAAAAGTATTGAAGTTTCAGCTTCAGCATCTGTCCTTCCAATGAATATTCAGGACTGATTTCCTTTAAAATGGACTGGCTGGATCTCTTTGCATTCCAAGGGACTCTCAGGAGTCTTCTCCAGCACCACAGTTCAAAAGCATCAATTCTTCGGCACTCAGATTTCTTTATAGTCCAACTCACAACCATACACGACTACAGAAAAAAACCATAGCCTTGACTACATGGATCTTTGTTGGCAAAGTAACGTCTATGCTTTTGAATATGCCGTCTAGGTTGGTCATAACTTTTCTTCCAAGGAGTAAGCGTCTTTTAATTTCATGGCTGCAGTCACTCCAATCTGCAGTGATTTTGGAGCCCCAAAAAAATAAAGTCTGACACTGTTTCCATCGTTTTCCCATCTATTTGCCATGAAGTGATGGGACCAGATGCCGTGATCTTAGTTTTCTGAATGTTGAGCTTTAAGCCAACTTTTTCACTCTCCTCTTTCACTTTCATTAAGAGGCTGTTTAGTTCTTCTTCACTTTCTGCCATTAGGGTGGTGTTATCTGCATATCTGAGGTTATTGATATTTACCCTGCAATTTTGATTCTAGCTTGTGCTTCATCCAACCCAGTGTTTCTCATGATGTACTCTGCATAGAAGTTAAATAAGCAGGGTGACAATATACAGTCTTGATGGACTCCTTTTCCAATTTGGAACCAATCTGTTTTTCCATGTCCAGTTCTGTTTCTTCTTGACCTGCATACAGATTTCTCAAGAGGCAGATCAGGTAGTCTGGTATTCCCATCTCTTTAAGAATTTCCCACAGTTTGTGGTGATCTATACAGTCAAAGTCTTAGGCATAGTCAATAAAACAGAAGTAGATGTTTTTCTGGAACTCTCTTGCTTTTTTGATAATCCAACAGACATTGGCAGTTTGATCTCTGGTTCCTCTGCCTTTTTTAAAAACAGCTTGAGCATCTGGAAGTTCACAGTTCATGTACTGTTGAAGCCTGGCTTGGAGAATTTAGAGCATTAATTTCCTAGCGTGTGAGATGAGTGCAATTGTGTGATAATTTGAGCATTGTTTGGCATTGCCTTTCTTTGGGATTGGAATGAAAACTGACCTTTTCCAGTCCTGTGGCTACTGCTGAGATTTCCAAATATGCTGACATATTGAGTGTAGCACTTTCACAGCATCGTCTTTTAGGATTTGAAATAGCTCAACTGGAATTCCATCACCTCCACTAGCTTTGTTCGTAGTGATGCTTTCTAAGGTTCACTTGACTTCACATTCCAGGATGTCTGGCTCTAGGTGAGTGATCAGACCTCGTGATTATCTGGGTCGTGAAGATCTTTTTTGTATAGTTCTCCTGTGTATTCTTGCCACCTCTTCTTAATATCTTCTGCTTCTGATAGATCCCTACCGTTTCCGTCCCTTATTGAGCCCATCTTTACATGAAATGTTCCCTTGGTATCTCTAATTTTCTTGAAGAGATCTATAGTCTTTCCCATTCTATTGTTTTCCTCTATTTCTTTGCACTGATCACAGAGGAAGGCTTTCTTATCTCTCCTCGCTATTCTTTGGAACTCTGCATTCAAATGGTATATCTTTCCTTTTCTCCTTTGCCTTTTGCTTCTCTTCTTTGCACAGCTTTTTGTAAGTCCTCGTCAGACAGCCATTTTGCCTTTTTGCATCTCTTTTTATTGGGGAAGGTTTTGATCCCTGTCTCCTGTACAATGTCACTAACCTCCAGTTATCTGTGGTTATCTGAATTATTAAAACCTTTTTTGTGTACTTCTGTGTATTCTTGCCACCTCTTCTTAATACCTTCTGCTTCTTTTAGGTCCTTGCTTTTCTGTCCTTTATTGTGCCCATCTTTGCATGAAATGTTCTCTTGGTATCTCTAATTTTCTTGAATGGATCTCTAGTCTTTCCCATTATATTATTTTCTTCTATCATTGCATTGCTCAGTTAAGAAGGCTTTCTTATCTCTCCTTGCTGTTCTCTGAACTCTGCATTCGGTTCAGTATATCCTTTCCCTCCTCCTTTACCTTTTGCTTCTCTTCTTTCCCCAGCTATTTGTAAAGCCTTCTCAGACAACCATTTTGCCTTCTTGCATTTCTTTTTCTTCGGGATGGTTTTGGTCACTGCCTCCTATACAATGTTATGAACCCTCATCCATAGTTCTTCAGGCACTTTGTCTATCAGATCTAATCTCTTGAATCTATTCTTCATTCAACTTAGATCATACCTGAATGGCCCAGTGGTTTTCCCCACTTTCTTCAATTTAAGTCTGAAGTTTGCAATAAGGAGCTTATGATCTGAGCCCCAGTTAGCGCCTGGTTTTTTTTTTTTTTTTTGCTGACTGTATAGAGCTTCTCCATCTTTGGCTGCAAAGAATATAATCAGTCTGATTTTGGTATTGACCATCTGGTGATGTCCGTGTGTAGAGTCTTCTCTTGTGTTGTTGGAAGAGGGTGTTTGCTATGACCAGTGTGGTCTCTTTACAAAACCCTGTTAGCCTTTGCCCTGCTTCATTTTGTATTCTTAGACCAAACCTGCCTGTTACTCCAGGTATCTCCTGACTTCCCACTTTTGCATTCCAATCTTCTATGATGAAAAGGACATCTTTTTTTTTGGTGTTAGTTCTAGAATGGGTTGTAGGTCTTCATAGAACTGTTCAATTTCAGCTTATTCTGCATCAGTGGTTGGGGCATAGACTTGGATTACTGTGATGTTGAATGGTTTGCTTTGGAGATAATTTTGTTGTTTTTGAGATTTCACCAAAGTACTTCAAACTCTTTTGTTGACCATGAGTGCTACTCCATTTCTTCTAAGGGATTCTTGCCCACAGTAGTAAATATAGTGGCCATCCGAATTAAATTCACCCATTCCCATCTATTTTAGTTCACTGATTCCTAAAATGTCGATGTTCATCTTGCCATGTCCTGCTTGATCACGTTCAATGTACCTTGTTTCATGGATCCAACATTCCAGGTTCCTACGCAATATTGTTCTTTACAGCAATGGACTATACTTTCACCAATAGACACCTCTACAACTGAGTGTTTTCTTCTTTGGTCCAGCCTCTTCATTCTTCCTGGAGCTCTTTCTCCACTCTTCCCCAGGAGCACCTGCACACTACTGATCTAGGGGGTCATCTTCTGGGTCATCTTCTGGTGGCAGTCTTTGGGGATCTTTCTCTCTGTGCTATAATATTTTGCTATTGTATCATTCTATGACTTAATTATTAATAATTATTACTACTCTTTGCCTTTCATACTGTTCGTGGGGTTCTTGTTGAAAGATTACTGATGGTTTGCCTTTCCATTCTCCAGTTTACCACGTTTTAAAAAAAATCATTTTATTTATTTATTTTTGGCTGAGGCGTGTCTTTGTTGCTGTGCGGGCTTTTCTCTAACTGCAGTATGTGGGCTTTTCCCTGCGGTGGCTTCTCTCGTTGCGTGGCACAGGCTGTAGCATGCCTCAGTAGCTGTGGCTCCCGGGCCTCAGAGTGCAGGCTCAGGAGGTGGGGCTCATAGCCTTAGTTGCTCCACAGCATGTAGGATCTTCCCGGATCAGGGGTCAAAACTGTCTCCTGCACTGCCAGGGGAGTCCTGATTTACTCTTTCAACAAACGTTCTCTTAAAATGCTGACCAGGATCCCTAAAGAGCACAGTGATTCACAGTGCCAAGCCTCCTTGGAGCTCTATGGGGCTTGCAGCTCCATCTGTGAGGCAAGAAGGAGAGATGAGAAGCAGGCTGGGAGTGGACGTCTGAGTTGGAGAGTAGGTTCCTCTCCTAACCGGAGCTGTCACTGCTCAGCTCTAGGCAGTTCAAGGCAATATGGTCACAGAACTTTTTTTTAACAAGAGAAGCCAGAAATTCGAAATTGAGTGTTAAAAGATCCCTGACCTTTATTTTATTTTTTTTTTTTTTTGATAAGCAAGGAAAGGCCTTGCTCTTAAGATTTTTCTTGAATAACCTATGATTTTCCAGTTATTTTATGTGTGTATTTCTTTTTTTTTTTTTTTTATCATTTCACCCCATTTCTTTATTATTTGTCTGCTCCCCACCCAAAAAGTTTTTTTCTAAACTCTTGGAAGGCCTGCTGCAGATATCATGGTTTTTATTCCCATGAAGTATCCCACATACTTCAGTACATATTTCTGAATTTCCTAAGAATAGGGATATTCGGTAAATAACTGTAATAGTACAGTTGTCAACTTCAGTAATTTAACATGGATAAAATACTTTTATTAAATCTACTGTCTGTATTCTAATACTGTTAACTGACCCTCAGTGTCCTTTTTAGCACTTTTTCCTTCTAGTACAAGATCTAGTCCAGGATCAGATATTGCATTTCATTGTCATGTTGATAAAGTCTCTTTTAATCTGGAACACTTTTACAGCCTTTCTTTGTTTTTTATGATATTGTCATTGTTAAAGAATACTGCCCCTACTTTGTTTTTTTTTTTTTTTGACAGCTTTAATTTTTCAGCACTTTATTTTTTTTTTTTTATTTGATAAATTTAACGCCTTTTATTGCCATACCTCATTTTACTGTGCTTTGCTTTAGTGAGCTTTATAGATACATGTTTTTTTGTTTTTGTTTTTTTTTCCATTGTTAATTTTCTGTTTAGTTGATCTATCCATAAATGTGAGTGGGGTATTAAAGTCTCCCACTATTATTGTGTTATTGTTAATTTCTCCTTTCATACTTGTTAGGATTTGTCTTACATACTGCGGTGCTCCCATGTTGGGTGGATATATATTTATAATTGTTATATCTTCTTCTTGGATTGATCCTTTGATCATTATGTAGTGACCTTCTTTGTCTCTTTTCACAGCCTTTGTTTTAAAGTCTAATTTATCTGATACGAGTATTGTGACTCCTGCTTTCTTTTGGTCCCAATTTGCATGGAAAATCTTTTTCCAGCCCTTCACTTTCAGTCTGTATGTGTCCCCTGTTTTGAGGTGGGTCTCTTGTAGACAACATATGTAGGGGTCTTGTTTTTGTATCCATTCAGCCAGTCTTTGTCTTTTGGTTGGGGCATTCAACCCATTTACGTTTAAGGTAATTACTAATAAGTATGATCCCGTTGCCATTTACTTTATTGTTTTGGGTTTGAGTTTATACACCATTTTTGTGTTTCCTGACTAGAGAATATCCTTTAGTATTTGTTGGAGAGCTGGTTTGGTGGTGCAGAATTCTCTCAGCTTTTGCTTGTCTGAAAAGCTTTTGATTTCTCCTTCATACTTGAATGAGATCCTTGCTGGGTACAATAATCTGGGCTGTAGGTTATTTTCTTTCATCATTTTAAGTATGTCTTGCCATTCCCTCCTGGCTTGAAGAGTTTCTATTGAAAGATCAGCTGTTATCCTTATGGGAATTCTCTTGTGTGTTATTTGTTGTTTTTCCCTTGCTGCTTTTAATATTTGTTCTTTGTGTTTGATCTTTGTTAATTTGATTAATATGTGTCTTGGGGTGTTTCTCCTTGGGTTTATCCTGTTTGGGACTCTCTGGGTTTCTTGGAGATCCCTGACCTTTAAATGAGCACAAATTCTGACATGAGTCAACAGTGGAGGTCTGCAGCTACCTCGGGCCACGTCTTGCCATTTTGATCCTCTGGCCTGTACTTTGTTCTTCTTCATAATTTTAGGGTCTCAGGGAGGAGGCAGGTGACTGCTGTTGGCTGTGGATGCAATAACGTGTAGAAATGGGAACAGGCTTCTTCTCACAGGGACTTTGGCCTCCCAGGGGAGACAGACTCCAATAAAAAAAAAATCCACTCGTGAATAAACAGTTACAGGTGGAGAGGAATACCCCAAAGGTAGTAACTCCATCCTGTAAGAGCTTATGAAAAAGAAACTGACCCAGGCTTGGTGGTCAGCAAAGGCAGGCCTCCAGAAAGAGGGGCCAGCTTGTACTGGGACCCTGAGACAAGACTGAACAGGATGGAGGAGCAGGCCAGTGTGGCCAGAGCAAAGACAGTGAGAAGGTCACAATGCAGAGAGTCCAGGGAGGTGGCAAGCAGCAGGGGCTGGCACGTGGGGCCTTGTTGGCCAAGCTAAGGGTTTGGATTCTATCTCAACCCTAGGGACACCGTTATGGGCTACTAGACCCCATTTCAGTTTCTGAGTTGCTTTATCGAGGAATTTCAGTTATTTGTATGGATTGATATTTCACTGACTTTTCTTCTTCATTAAGTTGTTTCAAAGAACCAAGAAAAAAAAATCCTATCTATCATGTATTGATCTATCTATCTATCTATCTAAAACCTATCATTCTACTTAGCAATTATCATATGGGTCTATTGGATCTTTTTAGAGATCAAAGCGACCTTTTAGTATCTAAGCAGTCTTTGGGGATCCTTCTCTCTGTGTTATAATATTTTGCTATTGTATCATTCTATAACTTAATTATTAATAATTCCAATCTATGCTCAAGCAATACTAAGATAGGAAAACAGAAGGTGGATGGAATACATAGTTCAATGAAGTAATAATGAAATAAACCATCATTATTACCTCACCCTTCAGTTTACTCATTGCTTTGCCAAAGGCATTGTCTCTCATAAAGGTATAAAAGGAGTCTAGCGAAACCATCTTTGTAGGACAGTTTCAGGTTTTTTTAAATTAAACTTTTATTTTGAAATAATTTTAAATTAGTATGTTGTTTTAAGAAATGATACAGAAAGATTCCACATACCCTTCACCCAGTTTTTCCTAATGGCAGCATCTTGCAAATCTACTGTGTAGTATCTGAGCAGGAAATCGACATTGTAACAATCCAACAGTCTTACACATTTAGTTTTTCATGAAACAAAGTTGAGAGTTCAGCATCTTAAATTTCCACCAGAATAGCAAAGACCAGAAAATTGACAGAGAAAGTCATGTCAGAATTTTTATTACAGTTTTCTAGTTGGCAAACCTGAGCACCCTGCAATATCTGTAATCCTCAGTTTCCTCATCTAAATGGGTACAAGTGGGCCAATGCAGATGGGATGTAGTCCCTACCTCATGGAAGGTTGGATGAGATGAAGCCTTTGGCACAGCACCTGGAGTATATAAGACATTTGCCAAGGCTCTGCCCTACTCCACTCGACCAAGCTTGTTACTCTTGTGGCTGTTTCAGGGAATCATCTGTCAGTGCAGAGGCAGAAAGTGTGGTCCTGGAACAGGCTTGCCTCTGAGCTTCTTGGAATCTCACTTCCTGGAGACTGATCTCTGTGGGGAAACAGAAGCCACAACAGCAGCATGTGAAAAATCTCTATTATTAATGGGCAATGTGAGAGTTTACCAGGCCCTTTTCTTACGGTCTGTGAGTGTGGGCCAACCATCCTTTTCCACATCCTTGGAGCCAGACGTGCTTCAGAATTTGGAATTCAAAGGACCCAACCCTCTGAGAGTAGGATTGAGTCTTGATAAGGAATTGGAGGCCCAGAAGTTACTGAATCAGATCTGGTTGCTTGCTACTCAAAAATCAATACTCAAGAGAGAGACAAATGTTGGTAGAAAGAAAAGTTGCTTTTAACCAGAATGCTGGAAGTGGAGTAGAGATGGTGGACTCAATGTAACCAAAACCACCTCCGAAGATTTTGTTTGAACCTAAAAGTTTTAAAAGGAAAAGAGGAATAATCCTTTGAGAAGAGATAGACGGGTCTTAGGCTGAGCAGCTGGAATCTGTCTCCTATGGACAGATACTTCACGATAAAGTTAGCGGCTGGGGCAAGGAGGAGCCGAGTCCTGCTTGGATGAAAGATAAAGAGACCACATGATTCTCATCTTTGAGGCCAAGGAGACCTCCCATACGACACGTGTGCAGAAAGGTTTCTCAGGGGTCAGAGAAGGGAGTGGGAGTCGCGCTGTAACGTGTTCGGTCAATTTCCCGGAGACCCTCGCTCTGGAATCCATCTTGGCTAAAAGACGCACGTGCACACAGAGGAGGGCCCTGAGCCAGATCACACGTGGACTCAATGCCAGACAAGTAAGGTGATTGGCCAAAGGAAACCCAGAAGAACCTCCCCTGTGTAAGCCCTCGGTTCTTTCTCTGAACTCCCCTGCGTGTCCATCTGCAGGTACTTTTTTTTTTTTTTCCTCCTGATAAACACTTTACTGATTTCACGACTTTCCTTCTCTTTGCTGAATTCCTTCTTCAGAGCAGACAAAGAGCCCGGGCTCTGCTCCTAGCTAACCGTCCCTGGTGGGTCCAGTGGTTAGGATTTGGTGCATTCACCATCATGGTCTGGGTTCAATCCTTGGCTGTGGAACTGAGATCCTGCTTCAAACAGCCACCCTAGATCCATCTCAGTTGATCGCTGAGATAGGAGGTCAGGGCTGTTGCCATGCCCCACTTTGGGCAGGCTTGTCCACTCCTTGAGATGTCCGTCGAGATATTATCTTGTTCACACAATTCGTGAGATCACCGAAGAGAGAGTGAGGAAAGAGATCTGGTCATCTGTTAATTACTTATTCTTCCTTTCTACTTCCTGGGTCTATGGAAAGAACCAGCAAGTGAGGCAAAGCGTTGCATGATTAAAAGATTTGAAAGGTGTGCGTGGGCCAGAGATGCGTAGAGCGTGGGGGTGCCTGGTTTGAAAGCAGTGACAATACAGCTCTGCTGAAGGAAAGGGACTCCCACTGAGGGCAGTTTCCTGCAAAGAGCTGCTTACAGAGACAGCTGGATTTCAGAGTAAGTGTGCGCAGTAGCTCCCCTTTCTCACCTACTTTTGAATGGGGTTTTCTGTAGTGGCCATCCCATACCTGTCTTGTATAGGGTGTATGTTGGGTGTGATGGGGGAGGGGAAAGGAAGCTGATGACTTGTCTCTTTAATCAACAGCTCTCTAATTTAAGAACTCGTATTCAAGGAGCAGCACCCAATGAATGACACCCAACGGGTCTCATCCACACCTGAACGTGATGTAGATGGTGAGATCAAGCGCATGCTGTGATGGCTGGAGACAGGTTTCTCATATGGGCCAGTCCCTGCCCAGGCCCTCCAGCAAGTTGCTCTGATAGGATGCACACCCCCGTGCAAATGCACCGTCTGCAAAGAGACCTGCAGCTCAGCCTTCCAGGGCCTGTGGCTCTCGCCTAAGTTTCTCAGATGGTCCTTGTTCACATTCTCTCAGCCACAGAAGGAGTAACTGCTTTCTGCAAAATTGCTACTATAAGCAGATAGGTTAGGGGGTCCCCAGACAAAGAGAACAAGGAATGGTTTTCTTGACATAAGAGAAGTCATTTTTGGCCCAAAACGTTTTATAATCAAAGCCTGGCCTCATTGCTTGCCCTTGAACATATCTTGGCAATTAACGATCTTAAGGGAACAGAGGCATGAAGGAATAGAAAAGAGGCAGCCAAACAATAGTACAGTGATAAATCAGAGTCCTAGTACTTCCTCAAAGGATATTCATAAACATATATCTTTGATTGCAGAAACAGAGACCCCTCACACAGGTGGAGGATGGAATGACATTGACTCTCCTTACTTCAGTTAACTAAAGCCTGGACTCTGTCAGCCTTGGTCAAAATTCTATGCTGAATTCTCCTCTGCTCAAGCCCCTTCATGAATATACATGTACCCTGAGCTTAACACTTCCCGAATTTTGCTGTTCAGGGAGACACTGCTTTGGGAAAGATCTTTGGTATTCTCCTTACTTGCTTCAACTAATAATAAATTCTTCCTTCTTCTGCTCTTTGGTTTGGTTGTGCCTATTGGCTCGACACCCACCAAGAGGAAAACCCAGTTTTTGGTTAACACTATGTCTGTAGGACTGAGAACCCTTAAAAATTGTCTTGTAATAGTTTACCATCTATTAAGAGCTAGCATTTCATCACATTTAATTTTCCTATTCAAATTACTGGTATGCTTTCTATCTCCTAGTAACTTCTATGTCGTAATTTAAACAAATTTTTTATTATACAATGTAGTTAAGTATGCCAACTGATTGTAGGATCTGTGACAAAGAAAGAATTGTTTATGTTGTTTCCAGCACAGGAAGTAACAAGTTCTTGGGACTAGATGATAGGTGACAGGATCCTAATTGTTTTCTTAATTATGGCATCCCCTTTGCTGATATCTAAAATAGCACTCACAATCTCTTTCTGGGTAGCCACTTAAAAGTGCCTCCACTCTACAAATTCCCAAAGGTGTGCTGATTTAAAAACAAAAAAACTGCAACCTAAAAGTTGAAGGTTATATTTTATTTGGTGGACGTTTTGAGGACTTAAGCCTGGGAGACAGTCTCACAGATGGCTCTGAGGGAACTGCTCTGAAGAGCTAAGGAAGAAGCTAGGATGCATAGGATTTTGGCAACAAAATTCAGGTAGTTGTAACATCAAAAGATTACTGTTAATTAAAGAAAAGCCAGACATTTCAAGTTAATGAATTTAGTGCTTTCCTATGTATATGAAGATGCAAGAGTCTGGGCTCACTGAAGTCATCTTTTAATATGTATCTCAGCTACCTGGAGCCAGTATCCTGCCTTTCTCCAATCTGAATCCTCTCAGGGTACACAGTCAGGGCAGGCTGCGGTGGCTGCTGGCTTGATGGCTTGATGGCCTCAGCATCCTTTGTTTGTTGACGTGGCCGCTGACCTTCTTTGTCCACGTGTGAAACGTGTCATGATATCAAATTCAGGATCTCAAACTGACTTATTCAGTAGAAACTGAAAATATGATTGTTTCCCCATTTTCCCAGAGCAATTATATTTTGCTATAGCAGATATTCCTTTGTCCAATTGGTTGCAATTGTGTTGGTTTATACACAGTTTTTCCTAGGCAGGGGGAGCCAGGTTATATAAGCAGAATTAAAAACCTCTGCAGGAAACAAAAGGCAAAGCTCTCAGATGGCTACTACCCAGGCAGAAGCCTTTTCAGCTCCATCTGAAGCAAACTGACAATGAACGCCTGCATGATTTGCACCCTGCTTGATGGTTGTACCCCTTTCTCTGCTGACCCTATGTAGGAGCAGCCACTGGCTCAGTGAATGGGGAGAGCCCCTGCTTGTCTCAGAATGCCATCCAGAATCCCCACATGGTGTGTTTGTGCATTTACCAATATCTTCTGAGGCAGCCTCTAGACATCAGGGAAAACTGCCAAGGTAATGATTTCAAGGTAACAATGATCTCTCTTGTAGGGCTTTGGTGACAAAGTTGCTTAGGTTCTAAGTAATCCACTCACAGCCATGTTTTTCTCCATAATGCTTCAGTGCTTAATTTTTCAGAATGCCAGTTTTGCCAGAAACATGTATTATGTGTAGAAGGAATGCATACTGTATAGTAGTAGAAGTAATAAATTTTATAACAAATGCTAGAGAGGATGTGAAGAAAGGGGAACCCTCCCACCTTCTTGACAGGAATGCAAATTGGTGCAGCTTCTATGGAAAATAGTATGGAGATTCCTCAAAAAACTAAAAGTAGAGTTGCAACATGATCCAGCAGTTTCGCTCCTGGGCATATTAATACACTTGTGCTGCAGAGAAGAACCAATTCTGACTCCATTTTGGAAATGTTTCTTTGACTTGCTTTTCGTTGCTGTTGTTACTATAATCATACATAATGACCTGCCTCAAAGGACTCTTTTTCTTAAGAAAAAGAAATGCAAAAAGGAAATATGGTTGCCTGAGGAGGTCTTTCAAATAGCTGAGAAAAGAAGAGAAGTGAAAGGCAAAGGAGAGACATACCCATCTGAATGCAGAGTTCCAAAGAATAGCAAGGAGAGTTAAGAGGCCTTCTAAAGTGAACATTGCAAAGAAATAGAGGAAAACAATAGAATGGGGAAAACTAGAGATCTCTTCAAGAAAATTAGAGATACCAAGGAAACATTTCATGCAAAGATGGGCACAATAACATACTGTTAACATACCTAACATATGGTTAGGTCCACATGATATGGACCTAATAGAAGCAGATTATATTAAGAAGAGGTGGCATGAATACATAGAAGAAACTCCCTCCCATCTCCCTCCCCATCCCACCCCTCTAGGTTGATACAGAGCCCCTGTTTGAGTTTCCTGAGATATACAGCAAATTCCCATTGACTATCTATTTTACATATGGTAATGTAAGTTTCCATGTTACTCTTTCCATACATCTCACCCTCTCCTCCCCTCTCCCCATGTCCATAAGTCTATTCTCTATGTCTGTTTCTCCATTGCCCCTCTGTAAATAAATTCTTCAGTACCATTCTTCTAGATTCCATATATATGTGTTAGAATACTATATTTATCTTTCTCTTTCTGACTTACTTCGCTCTGTATAATAGGTTCTAGGTTCATCCACCTCATAAAAACTGACTCAAAGGTGTTCCTGTTTATGGCTGAGTAATATCCCATTGTGTATATGTACCACAACTTCAAAAGGGAGGGATGTACGTATGCCTATGGCTGATTCATGTTGAGGTTTGACAGAAAACAGCAAAATTCTGTAAAGCAATTATCATTCAATAAAAAAATAAAAAGGTACAACCCATTAAAAAAAAACAAAAACCATATGACCCAGCAATCCCACTCCTAGGCATATACCCTGAGGAAACCAAAATTGAAAGAGACACATGTACCCCATTGTTCATTGCAGCAATATTCACAATAGCTAGAATGTGGAAGCAACCCAGATGTCCATCGACAGATGAATGGATAAGGAAGTTGTAGTACATATACACAATGGAATGGTACTCAGCCATAAAAAGGAATGCATTTGAGTCAGTCCTAATGAGGTGGATGAACCTAGAACCTATTATACAGAGTGAAGTAAGTCAGAAAGAGAAAGGTAAATGTCATATTCTAATGCATACATACAGAATCTAGAAGAATGGTACTGAAGAATTTATTTACAGGGAAGCAGTGGAGAAACAGCCATAGAGAGTAGACTTATAGACATGGGGAGAGGGGAGGAGAGGGTGAGATGTATGGAAAGGGTAACATGGAAACTTACATTACCATATGTAAAATAGATGGCCAAAGGGAATTTGCTGTATATCTCAGGAAACTCAAACAGGGGTCTGTATCAACCTAAAAGGGTTGGACGGGGAGGGAGATGGGAGGGAGTTTCAAAAGGGAGGGGATATATGTATACCTGTGGCTGATTCATGTTGAGGTTTGACAGAAAACAGTGAAATTCTGTAAAGCAATTATCCTTCAATAAAAAATAAATTAATTTTAAAAAATGAAGACAAAAAAAACATTACACAGAAGAACTGTATAAAAAAAAGTCTTAATGACCTGGATAACCACAGTGGTGTGGTCAGTCACATAGAGTCAGACCTCCTGGAGTGAGAACTAAAGAGCCTCTTGATGAGGGTGAAGGAGGAGAGTGAAAGAGCCAGCTTAAGACTAAATATTAAAAAAACTAGGATCATGGCATCAGCCTTATTACTTCATGGCGAATAGAAGGGGAAAAGGTGGAAGTAGTGACAGATTTCCTCTTCTTGGGCTCTGAAATCGCTGTGAACGGTGACTGCAGTTATGAAATCAGAAGATGATTGCTTCTTGGCAGGAAAGCGATGAGAAACCTAGACAGCATGCTGAAAAGCAGAGACCTTACTCCTCCGACAAAGGCCCACGTAGTCAAGGCTATGGTCTTCCCAGTGGTCACGTATGGTTGTGAGAGCTGGACCGTAAAGAAGACAGAGTGCCAAAGATTTGATGTCTTTGAACTGTGGTTCTGCAGAAGACTCCTGAGAGTGTCTTGGACTGCAAGATCAAACCAGTCAATCAATCTCAAAGGAAATCAACGCTGAATACCCATTGGAAGGACTGATGCCAAAACTACAGTATTTTGGTCATCTGATGTGGAAAATTCTGAAAGAGATGGGAATACCAGACCACCTGACCTGCCTCTTGAGAAACCTGTATGCAGGTCAGGAAGCAACAGTTAGAACTGGACATGGAGCAACAGACTGGTTCCAAATAGGAAAAGGATTACGTCAAGGCTGTATATTGTCACCCTGCTTATTTAACTTATATGCAGGGTACACCATGAGAAATGCTGGGCTGGATGAAGCACAAGCAGGAATCAGGATTACCGAGAGAAATATCAATAACCTCAGATATGCAGATGACACCACCCTTATGGCAGAAAGTGAAGAGGAACTAAAGAGCCTCTTGATGAAAGCGAAAGAGGAGAGTGAAAAAGTTGGCTTAAGACTCAACATTCAGAAAACTAAGATCATGGCATCTGGTCCTGTCACTTCATGGCAGATAGCTGGGGAAAGAGTGGAAACAGTGTCAGACTTTATTTTTCTGGGCTCCAAAATCAATGTAGATAGTGATTGCAGCCATGAAATTAAAAGACGCTTACTCCCTGGAAGGAAAGTTATGACCAACCTAGACAGCATATTAAAAAGCAGAGACATTACTTTGCCAGCAAAGGTCCGTCTAGTCAAGGCTATGGTTTTTCCAGTGGTCATGTATGGATGTGAGAATGGACTGAAGAAAGCTGAGCACCGAAGAATTGATGCCTTTAAACTGTGGTGTTGGAGAAGACCCTTGGGAATCCCTTGGACTGCAAGGAGATCCAACCAGTCCATCCTAAAGGAGATCAGTCCTGGGTGTTCATTGGAAGGATTGATGTTGAAGCTGCAACTCCAATATTTGGCCACCTGATGCGAAGAGCTGACTCATTGGAAAAGACCCTGATGCTGGAAAAGATTTAGAGCAGAAGGGGATGACAGAGGATGAGATGGATAGATGGCATCATCCACTCGATGGACATGGGTTTGGGTGGACTCCAGGAGTCGGTGATGGACAGGGAGGCCTGGTGAGCTGCAGTTCATGGGGTTGCAAAGAGTCGGACATGACTGAGTGACTGAACTGAACTGAACTGATGTGAACAGCTGACTCACTGGAAAAGTCCCTGATGCTGGGAAAGATTGAAAGCAGAAGGAGAAGAGGGCAGCAGAGGATGAGATGGTCGGCCAGCATTACAGATGCAATGGAGATGAACTTGGGCAAACTGGGAGTTGGTGATGGACAGGGAGGCCTGGCGTGCTGCAGTCCACGGGGTCACAAAGAGTCGGACACGACTTCGAGACTGAACAGCACACCAACATTTGAATTTCTGGCTTCTCTTGGGGAAAAAAACACTAGTCCCGTATTCTCTTCTAGCAGCAACCATCTAGGCCTGAGCATCGCTGTCCTGGCTCTGTGGGACTCCCCAGTGCCAGTCCTCAGTTTCGGCCTGTTTCTCATGCTGATGTTCTTTGCCTGGGGGCCCAGAGGACTCAAGGAGGCTTCAGACTGGAAATCGTCAGTGGAAATCATGCTCTCAGCGTCTCCCGGTGCCAGTTTCATAGCAGGCACTCAGTAATAAATAAAAAAGGGCTCACATGCCCTTCCTTGGAGAAGGCAATGGCACCCCACTCCAGTACTCTTGCCTGGAAAATCCCATGGATGGAGGAGCCTGGTGGGCTGCAGTCCATGGGGTCGCTAAGAGTCGGACATGACTGAGCGACTTCACTTTCACTTTTCACTTTCATGCACTAGAGAAGGAAATGGCAACCCACTCCAGTGTTCTTGCCTAGAGAGTCCCAGGGACGGAGGAGCCTGGTGGGCTGCTGTCTATGGGGTCGCACAGAGTCGGGCACGACTGAAGCGACTCGGCAGCAGCAGCCTCAGCACACGCCCTTCCTAGGGCGATCTTCCGATACTCACCTGTAGTTCCACAGGGAGACAGGCGGTGGTGCTGTGCTCTCAGAAACCCACATGGGCCTGCGGCGCAAACAGCATCAGTCCTGGTTTTCCTTCCCGGCCAGACTGTATTCCATCTGCCCTGACTGTGCACAGGTAACTTCAATAGTATGTCATAATTTTACATATATCCTAATGTATATGTCTTTTCAGTTCAATTCAGTTGCTCAGTTGTGTCCGACTCTTTGCGACCCTATGAACTGCAGCACGCCAGGCCGGCCTACCATCACCAATTCCGGGAGTCCACCCAAACCCATGTCCATCAAGTCGGTGATGCCATCCAATCATCTCATCCTCTGTCCCCTTCTTCTCCTGCCCTCAATCTTTCCCAGCATCAGGGTCTTTTCCAGTGAGTCAGCTCTTCATATCAGGTGGCCAAATATTGGAGTTGCAGCTTCAACATCAGTCCTTCCAGTGAACATCCAGGACTGATCTCCTTCAGAATGGACTGGTTGGATCTCCTTGCTGTACAAGGGACTCTCAAGAGTCTTTTCCAACACCACAGTTCAAAAGCATCGATTCTTCAGTGCTCAGCTTTCTTTATAGTCCAACTCTCACATCCATACATGACCACTGGAAAAACCATAGCCTTGACTAGACAGACCTTTGCTGGCAAAGCAATGTCTCTGCTTTTCAATATGCTGTCTAGGTTGGTCATAACTTTCCTTCCAAGGAGTAAGCGTCTTCTAATTTCATGGCTGCAATCACCATCTGCGGTGATTTTGGAGCCCAGAAAAATAAAGTCAGCCATTGTTTCCACTGTTTCCCCATCTATTTGCCATGAAGTGATGGGACCAGATGCCACGATCTTAATTTTCTGAATGTTGAGGTTTAAGCCAACTTTTTCACTCTCTTCTTTCACTTTCATCAAGAGGCTCTTTAGTTCTTCTTCACTTTCTGCCATAAGGGTGGTGTCATCTGCATATCTGAGGTTATTACATACATCCTAATGTATGTGTCTTCATCTGTCGACACACACACACATGCATATGCAATATTGAAGTTTAAAATTAGAAGATATATAATTGTATATATGAATACGTATAAGGGCTTCCCAGGTGGCGCTAGTGGTAAAGAACCTGTCAATGTGGGAGACATAAGAGATGCAGGTTCAATCCCTGGGTCAGGAAGACCTCCTGGAGGAGGGCATGGCAACTCACTCCAGTATCCTTGCCTGGAGAAGAATTCCTGTGGGCAGAGGAGTCTGGTGGGCTACGGACCATAGGGGCGCAAAGAGTTGGACACAACTTAAGGGACTTAGCATGCACACACACATATAAAAGGCTTCCCTGGTGGCTCAGACACACGTAAAATAACATATATGTGATTAAAATATACATATGATTTGTACATATATAAGGATATATAATATATATGGCTAAAATATATTTAAAATTAGATGCATGTCAATATGTATTATTTATTAAAATATATGATTAAGATATATGTGAAATTAGGGCATAATATTGGATATATATCTAATATTTATAAAAAATTAAGATATATATAATTTTGTATATCAAGTATGGTTAGAATATATTTAATGAACTGTATCAACTATATGAATTTGTAAATAATTGAAAGCTTTGGCCTTTTTAAAGAAGCTCATGTATTTATTTTAACTGGAGGATAGTAACTTCACAATACTGCCGTGGTCTCTGCCACTTCGACATGAATCAGCCATGGGTGCACATGTGTCCCCATCGTGAAACCCCTCCCACCTCCCTCCCCACCCCATCCCCTGGGTTGTCCCAGTGCACCAGCTTTGAGTGCCCTGCTTCATGCATCAAACTTATACTGGTCATCTATTTTACATATGGTAATATACATGTTTCAATGCTATTCTCTCAAATCATCCTACCCTCCCCTTCTCCCACAGAGTCCACAAGTCTGTTCTTTACATCTGAGTCTCTTTTGCTGCCTTGCATATAGGATCTTCATTACTGTCTTTCTAAATTCCATATATATGCATTAATATACTATATTGGTGTTTCTCCTTCTGACTTAATTCACTCTATATAATAGGCTCACTTTCGTCCACCTCATTAGAACTGACTCAAATGTGTTCTTTTTTATAGCTGAGTAATATAACAAGATGGGGAAACAGTGGAAACAGTGTCAGACTTTATTTTTTTGGGCTCCAAAATCACTGCAGGTGGTGACTGCAGCCATGAAATTAAAAGACACTTACTCCTTGGAAGGAAAGTTATGACCAACCTAGATAGCATATTCAAAAGCAGAGACATTACTTTGCCAACAAAGGTCCGACTACTCAAGGCTATGGTTTTCCAGTGATCATGTATGGATGTGAGAGTTGGACTGTGAAGAAGGCTGAGTGCTGAAGAATTGATGCTTTTGAACTGTGGTGTTGGAGAAGACTCTTGAGAGTCCCTTGGACTGCAAGGAGATCCAACCAGTCCATTCTGAAGGAGATCAACCCTGGGATTTCTTTGGAAGGAATGATGCTAAAGCTGAAACTCCAGTACTTTCGACACCTCATGCGAAGAGATGACTCATTGGAAAAGACTCTGATGGTGGGAGGGATTAGGGGCAGAAGGAGAAGGGGATGACAGAGGATGAGATGGCTCGATGGCATCACTGACTCAATGGACGTGAGTCTGAGTGAACTCTGGGAGTTGGTGATGGACAGGGAGGCCTGGCGTGCTACGATTCATGGGGTTGCAAAGAGTCGGACATGACTGAGCGACTGAACTGAACTGAACTGAATATAACAAGAAGAGAGGCTAAAGGCAAAGGAGAAAAGGAAAGATATACCCATTTGAATGCAGACTTCCAAAGAATAGCAAGGAGAGATAAGAAAGCCTTCCTCAGTGATCAATGCAAAGAAATAGAGGAAAACAATAGAATGGGAAAGACTATAGATCTCTTCAAGAAAATTAGAGATACCAAGGGAACATTTCATGCAAAAATGGGCACAATAAAGGACAGAAATGGTATGGACCTAACAGAAGCAGAAGATATTAAGAAGAGGTTGCAAGAATACACAGAAGAACTGTACAAAAAAGATCTTCATGACCCAGTTAATCACAATGGTGTGACCACTCACCTAGAGCCAGACATCCTGGAATGTGAAGCCAAGTGGACCTTAGGAAGCATCACTATGAACAAAGCTAGTGGAGGTGATGGAATTCCAGCTGAGCTATTTCAAGTCCTAAAAGATGATGCTGTAAAAGTGCCACACTCAATATGCCAGGAAATTTGGAAAACTTAGCAGTGGCCACAGGACTGGAAAAGGTCAATTTTTATTCCAATCCCAAAGAAAGACAATGCCAAAGAATGTTCAAACTACCACACAATTGCACTCATCTCATATGCTAGAAAAGTAATGCTCAAAATTCTTCAAGCCAGGCTTCAACAGTAGGTGAACTGTGAACTTCCAGATGTTCAGGCTGGATTTAGAAAAGGCAGAGGAACAAGAGATCAAATTGCCAACATCTGCTGGATCATTGAGAAAGCAAGAGAGTTCCAGAAAAACATGTACTTCTGCTTTATAGGCTATGCCAAAGCCTTTGACTGTGTGGATCACAACAAACTCTGAAAAATTCTGAAAGAGATGGGAATACCAGACCACCTGACCTGCCTCTGGAGAAATCTGTATGCAGATCAAGAAGAAACAGTTAGAACTGGACATGGAAAAACAGACTGGTACCAAATCGGGAAAGGAGTACATCAAGGCTGTATGTTGTCACCCTGCTTATTTAACTTCTGTGCAGAGCTGCTGCTGCTAAGTTACTTCAGTTGTGTCCAACTCTGTGTGACCCCATAGATGGCAGCCCACCAGGCTCCCCCGTCCCTGGGATTCTCCAGGCAAGAACACTGGAGTGGGTTGCCATTTCCTTCTCCAATGCATGAAAGTGAAAAGTGAAAGTGAAGTCACTCAGTTGTGTCTGAATCTTAGGGACCCCATGGACTGCAGCCTACCAGGCTCCTCCGTCCATGGGATTTCCCAGGCAAGAATACTGGAGTGAGCTGCCGTTGTCTTTTTCCTGTGCAGAGTACATCATGCAAAATGCCGGGCTGGATGAAGCACAAGCCGGAATCAAGATTGTGGGCGAAATACCAATAACTTCAGGAATGCATATAATACCACCCTATGGCAGAAAGTGAAGAGAAACTAATGAGCCTCTAGATGAAGGTGAAAAAGGAGAGTGTAAAGACTGGCTTAAAACTCAAAATTTAGAAAACAAAATCATGGCATCTGTTCCCATCACTTCATGGCAAATGGATGGGGAAACAATGGAAACAGTGTGAGACTTTATCTTTCTGGGCTCCAAAATTACTGTGGATGGTGACTGCAGCCATGAAATTAAAAGACATTTTCTCCCTGGAAGAAAAGCTATGACCAACCTAGATAGCATATTAAAAAGCAGAGACATTCTTCTGCCAACAAAGTTTTGTATAGTCAAAGTTATGGTTTTTCCAGTAGTAATGTACGGGTGTGAGAGCTGATAGGTAAAAAAAGCTGAGCGCAGAAGAATTGATGCTTTTGAACTGTGGTGTTGGAGAAGACTCTTGAGAGTCCCTTGGACCGCAAGGAGATGCAACCAGTCCATCCTAAAGAAAATCAATCCTGAATATTCATTGGAAGGACTGATGCTGAAACTGAAGCTCTAATACTTTGGCCACCTGATGTGGAGCGCCAACTCATTTGAAAAGCCCCTGATGCTGGAAAAGATGGAAAGCAGGAGGACAAGGGGACAACAGAGGATGAGATGGCTGGATGGCATCATCGACTCCATGGACATGAGTTTCAGCAGACTCTGGGAGGTGGTGAAGGACAGGGAAGCCTGGCGTGCTGCAGACCACGGGGTTACAAAGAGTTAGACACAACTGACCAACTGAACAACAACAGCAGCAAAGCTGCTCAATATTGTTATGTTAGGGCTGAGTTTACTGAGTGCTGCTTTACAGGTATTAATTCATTTAATCCTTAATTAGTGCCTTGATTTGGGTATGGTAATTATCCCATTTTTACAGCTGAGGAACTTGTAAAGCCAACGAGAGTGAAGGTAACCAGTCAAGGTCCAACAAACAGCTGGGTCATGGTGGAGCCAGGAACCCAGAGCTCATGTGTTTAACCCAGATTATACACAAACTTAGTTCAGTTCAGTTCAATCACTCAGTCACGTCTGACTCTTTGTGACCCCATGGACTGCAGCATGTCAGGCTTTCCTGTCCATCACCAACTCCTGGAGTTTACTCAAATTCATGTCCATCGAGTCAGTGATGCCATCCAACCATCTCATCCTCTGTCGTCCCCTTTCCTTGCACCTTCAATCTTTCCCAGAATCAAGGTCTTTTCAGATGAGTCAGTTCTTTGCATAAGGTGGCCAAAGGATTGGAGTTTCATCTTCAACATCAGTCCTTCCAATGAACACCCAGGCCTGATCTCCTTTAGGATGGACTGGTTGGATCTCCTTGCAGTCCAAGGGACTCTCAAGAGTCTTTTCCAACACCACAGTTCAAAAGCATCAGTTCTTCAGTGCTCAGCTTTCTTTAAAGTGTGAGACTTTAAAGTGTGAGACTCTCACATCCATACATGACTACTGCAAAAAACTTTATTTTCCTTTAGGGTTTCTTTTTCATTTTTAGATTTTCTGTTAATACCTTAAAACGTGTGTGTGTGTGTGTGTGTGTGTGCGTGTGTGTGTGTGTATGTGTGTGCATGCAACATATAAGGTTAAAATATAAATTCAGCTGCACAGATAAATTGTGAAATAAAGAAATATCAAAACAGCTAAATATAGAGGGCTAAATATAGAGCCCATATATATATGGGCTCCCCTGGTGACTCAAGATAGTAAAGAATCTGCCCGCAATGTGGGAGTCCCAGGTTCAATCCCTGCATCGAGAAGATCTTCTGGAGAAGTGAATGGCTCCTCGCTCCAGTACTCTTTCCTGGAGAATTCATGGACAATGGAACCTGTTGGGCTACAGTTCACGGGATCACAAAGAGCTGGACGTGACTGAGCCACTAACACATACACATCACTAAATCACTTTTCTGTACAGCAGAAATTAACATAGCATTGTAAATCAACTATACTTCAATAGCATTTTTTTAAATTGAGAAAGAAATTGGCCAGAGTCATACAGTTGGTAAGAGGCAGGGTCAGGATTTAAACCCAGAGCTCCAGGCTGAAGAGTCCCTGCTCCCCAGGACTAGACTAAATCTCCTCCCTGTGTCTTTTTCTTCCAATGTGATGAGGTTTTCCAAGCACTTACCTTCTTCTGCCTCTACCTGTCCAGTGGGAAATTCAACCTCAGGCATCACCAGGATTCTCTTCTCATCTCCGTAGGGTCAAATAAGAGCCCTCTGCTTGGAGCAGGGGGTGCTTCTGAGTGCAAGGTGCCCCCAGCTGAGCCGTAGCCCTCTGGTTCCGCAGTGGTGGCCACCCCCTGGCTGGTTCCCCCACCTGCACCCCGCAGACCAGACAGGCACCCTCTGGGCTGGCCCAGACTGCAGATTCGCCCTGCTCAGGCCTCAGTACCAGCCCCCATCTCCTGGGGCCCAGTGGGCACGCCGGGCCTCATACCCCAGGCCTTTTCTGCTTCCCTTCTCCAACCCAGGTAATGGCCTCTGTTGCTTCTTCCTCAGACACCCAGCTGAAGCCTCAGCTGTGCTGAAACAGGATTTTCACTTAGTTGCTGAGATTGCCTCGGGGAAGGGAAAGGCATCAGTATCTTAGCACCGATTGCTCCCACCAGGGGGGAAGTGGGGAAGGACAGACCGACAGCAAGCATGTTTATAGGGCTTCCCAGGTGGCGCCAGTGGTAAAGAGCCCATCTGCCAACGCAGGAGACATAAGAGCCCTTCTGCCAACGCAGGAGGCATAAGAGCCCTTCTGCCAACGCAGGAGACGTAAGAGACGCAGGTTCCATCCCTGGGTCAGAAGATCCCCTGGAGGAGGATAAATCGCCTTTCCTATTGCAAATTCCCGGAACCATGTGAAGTAAGCAAATCAGGAGTGGATGGAAGTCAAGCTGAGAGAGCTTATGGAGAAGAGGTAGAAAAGCAGGAATCACCTGAGGCTGATGGTTAAAGATATCTGAACCCCACTCCAAACTTACGGCATCAGGATTCCTTAGAGGATTTTATGAACACTAATGTTTGAGGTCCTTGGGTGTGCTGGGTCTGGACAATTCTTGCTTCCCCCAGGATCTGGCATTCTACTCTGACCAAAGAAAGTTAAGCAATATATAAGGACCACCAGGATGGCCAGTGCAAGCCTCCTGAATGTGCCCCAGTTGCAAGGGATGACAATGATGCGTGTGTGTTGGGGGGAGTTGTTTCTGGGGGTTATTCTCAGCAGAGCAGTTAGAGGGAAAGCAGTTCACTTGTTTATTAAAGTTTTAAAACAGGAAACTGTTCAGGAAAATTATCCAAAAGTTGGGAATAAAGTAAAAAGATGATTGTCGTTGTTGAGTTGCTAAGTTGTGTCTGACTTTGTGACCCCATGGACTGTCGTCCACCAGGCTCCTTTGTCCATGGGTTTCTCCAGGCAAGACTACTGGAGTGGGTTGCCATTTCCTCCTCCAGGGGATCTTTCTGACCCAGGGATTGAATCTGAGTCTCCTGCGCCTCCTGCATTGGCAGGCGGATTCTTTACCACTGAGCCAGCAGGGAAGCCCCTAAAAAGACTATTACCTGACAGCTTCCCAGGTGGATCACTGGTAAAGAATCTGCCTGCCAGTGCAGGAGACCCAAGAGGCAAGTTTGATCCCTGGGTGGGGAAGATCCCCCGGAGAAGGGCGTGGCAACCCACTCCAATGTTCTTGCCTGGAGAACTCCATGGACAGAGGAGCCTGGCGGGCTGCACTCCATGGGATTGGAAAGCACTGGATACAACTGGGCACGATAGCTGATTTACAGTGCTGTGTTAATTCTGCTGTACAGAAAAGTGATTCACGTATACATAAAAATACATTCTGGTTTCAAAACATTCTTTTCCATTATGGTTTATCACAGGATATTGAGTAGTTTCTTATTGTGAATAATGCTGCTTTGAACATAGGGGTGCGTGTATCTTCTTGAATTACAGTTTTGTCTGGATATATGGAGCTTCCCAAGGGGCTCAGTGATAAAGAATCTTTCTGCCAATGAGGAGACTTGGGTTCAGCCCCTGGGTCAGGAAGATCCCCTGGAGAAGGAAATGGCAACCCACTGCAGTATTCTTGCCTGAAGAATCCCATGGACAGAGGAGCCTGGTGGGTTACAGTTCATGGGGTCGCGAAAGAATCGGACACAACTTAAGGATTGAGCGTGCACACATGCTGGGTATACCCCCAGGAGTGGGATTGCTGTATCGTATGGCAACTCCATTTTTAGCTTTGTGATGAAACCCTATACTGTTTTGCATAGCGGCTGCACCACCAACTTACATTCCAGCTGACAGTGGAGGAGGGTGCCCTTTCATCTACACCCAGCGTCTATTGTTTGTAGACTTCATAACGATGGCCATTCTGACTGGTGAGGTGATACCTCACTGCAGTTTTGATTTGCGTTTCTCTCGTTATTAGTAATGCTGAACATCTTTTCATGCGCTTTTTGCCATTTGTATGATTATCTGGCATTTTAATGCGGTTTAGGGGATTTTCTAATAAGCCTGCCTCAGGGTCACTTGAGTCCCAGGGAAGAGAGCTTCGACTTGCTATTCAAAATTTGATCCTATTTGTTTCACAACTCTGAAAAGTTTTAGAGATTAAGTTGTATTAAACTTTGAAAGCACATATATTTTTTTCCTTGTCCACTGGAGAAAATAACCCCAAAGATTAAGGTTTTATTGCCGTGTAGCATGTTAATTAACCTTGTCTCTGGCTTAGCAGTCCTATTTCAAATTTCTGGAAATTTATTCCAGAAATTTCTCAATGCCTGTTGGGTTAGGGTTAGTCTTCCTGCTAGTTTCTGCATTAATGAATTGAATAAAACTTTGAATGTGCTTATTATCTATTCAAAGCTTATGATAACCTTCAAATTTGCTCTCAGCAAAACACAGTGGGCATTTTTAAGTCTGAAGAAGCAGTAAACGGGAAACCAGTCAGAGACATAAGAGCAATGTTGACGTGAACAGTTCAGGATGAAGGTTAGAAACACGGAGAGGCTGTCAAGTGTCATTCTGTTTGGGTGCCCCTCCCTCCCCCGGGTGGACCAGGATTGCTTTAAGGTACCGTTCTGGACCAGCCACACAATTATTCCCTGTTTGGAAGCTCAAAGCCAAGTTCTCTGCTCAGCTGCTGTTCCTTTACTCAACTGGAAGTTTATTTTCCTCCTTTCTCGCCTCTTTGTCACTTGATCTCTGTTTTTTTGTTCTGTGTTTATTATTTGAGGTACCTTCTTACTATGGAAAGTTAAAATGAAAGTGTCAGTTGCTCAGTCGTGTCCGACTCTGCAACCTCATGGGCTGTAGCCCGCCAGGCTCCTCTGTCCATGGGATTCTCCAGGCAAGAATACTGGAGTGGGTAGCCATTTCCTTCTCCAGGGGATCTTCCCAATCCAGGGACTGAACCCAGGCCTCCCGAATTGTAGGCACATTCTTAACACCTGAGCCACTTAAATTCCTGTTATAACTAAGCAGAGAAAAATTAACACATATCTCCTGCTTTGCAGATAGATTCTTTACTGTCTGAGCCTCCAGGGAAGCCCATGAATAAAGGTAGATGCCTCAGGACTACACCCTGACCTATGATGATGTGGTTGTTCACAATTATTAGGCTCTTTGTCTTTATTTTATTTTAGTTTTTGGTTAATATCTGCGGGCTTTTCTGGTGGTAAAGAATCTGCCAGTTAGTGCAGGAGATATGGGTTCAATTCCCGATCTGGGAAGGTCCCCGGGAAAAGGAACTGGCTACCCACTCCAGTATTCTTGGCTGGGAAATCCCATGGACAGAGGAGCCTGGTAGTCCATGAGTCGCAAACAGCTGGACACGACTGAGTGATGGAGCATGTGTGCACATATGAACACAATAATATCTATAATATCCAATCTGTAGAAGCTAGAGCTGCACATTTAAATATAGGTCTTTGCCATTATGTTAGATGATAGCCAGTCTCAGACTTAATGTACCTAGTTAGACATTTATACTTAAACAGGCAAAAACAGGCAGAGGGTTCAGTTCAGTCTCTCAGTCGTGTCGTACTCTTTGCGACCCCATGGACTGCAGCACGCCAAGCCTCCTTGTCCATCACCAACTCCAAGAATCTACCCAAACTCATGTCCATTGAGTCGGTAATGCCATCCAACCATCTTATCCTCCGTTATCCCCTTCTCCTCCCACCCTTAATCTTTCCCAGCATCAGGGTCCTTTCAAATGAGTCAGTTCTTCGCATCGGGTGGCCAAAGTATTGGAGTTTCAGCTTCAACATCACTCCTTCCAATGAACACCCAGGACTGATCTTCTTTAGGATGGACTGGTTGGACCTCCTTGCAGTCCAAGGGACTCTCAAAAATCTTCCCCAACACTACAGTTCAAAAGCATCAATTCTTAGGGTTACAGTTAGTTTACAGGTCTCTTGTTTGTCAGGACAGAAAGGGCTGGTTATTTGTCTTGTTGAAACTCCTCATCACACCTTGCACAAAAGAATGGCTCTCCTCCGGCCAATGTGACTGTATTCCAGGGGCAGGCTTTGGTTCACTATTTAGGTGAGCAAGGGGACCAAGAATCCTTCTAAATCAGGACTTGTACATAGACTGTTTCAGAAGCAATACTCAGGGGAATAGTCCCAAAGTACACTAGGCTTGTTAAATTCTTATACTCTGTTTATACAGTAATGGGAATGTTTCGAGTGTTTCTGGCAAATCCATGCATCTAGAACATCATGGATTTTACAAGAGAAATTCTATTCCCAACAGTCACTGTATCTGCTGTTAGTTGGAAATAGAGACAGCTGAAGCCCTGGCTGCAGCCATCTCTAGTATGTGACCTTTTGATTAAATGCTACTCAACATTAGGGTCAGCCACTTCTCCTAGGGTAGTACAGTTGAAAACTACAATCCACATGCCAGACTGTGGGAAAGTTTTAAAGAATTTAAATGCATCACATCCAGGATATGGGAAAACTCAACTGTACTCTCTCTGGCTGATGTAAGAATGAATATCTTTGAATCAGCTTGGACTAAAGTTAAATTTAATAATTTCCATAGCAGTACATTGGAAAGAATAGTAAATTGCCAGTGCAAGTGCTTTTGAGAAGGCAAAACACTGCTTTATATAGATTAGGAAGGTTAGAAAATGCTTATACACCAGTTGCAAAAAAAAAAAAAAAGTGTGGTTGAACTTATTTTTAACCTGTATCTTGTCGCCAGAAAGTTGATTTTCAGGTCAAGTCAGATTTCTACAAGACAGACTTTCCTGTAATAGTCAAAGGTTTATTTAATAAAAACCTTGGGAAGACCATTGACTAGTAACTTTGAGACCATTAGTTTGTGTTACAAGGAACAAAGTTTGTGGGAGTATTTATTACAGACAACGTTGTTTATCACTTAAAACTGTACACCATGCTTGTCACTGGACACTGACTTTACGGCTGCTCTTGAGATCACTGATCCCCTGACCATGGACCTCTTGATCGTGTTGTAATTAACTAGTCATTACATGAAGCTTGAGCGATTGTCTTGGAGTAAGGAATGCTATTTTTCCTTCCACAAATTCTATCTAATTAAGCATTAAACGTGACTTTGGCAGGTGAAGACCCAAAGCCAATTCTCTTTCTTGCAGAATGGATTTAGACGTGTTTTCCTGAAACTGGATGAAATTGTGTAACAAAATTACTCAACATTCTGGGTACAGTTTTGAAAATGTTGATATCATATGAATGACCAAAAAGCTCCAGTTTTGGCTGTGCAGATGTAAGCTATTTTTTCGTTGTTGTTGTTCATATATGTTTGATTTCTCAGCCTTTCTTGTATGCTGTTTGTCATGGGCACATCAATTTTGTATTTCCAAAGGACATAGCTTTTGAGATTAGCCTTGGATTCCAAGAGTCCAGAGGAATGAATGTCGCTCCCACTGTGGATGCTCAGCTAGCATTTAGTGGTGATGACTGGGGATCTTCACCTCTCTGGGGATCCAGTTTGGGGGTGAGGATGGAGGGAGATAGTTTTTTTTAATTAATTTTTTTATTGAAGGATAATTGCTTGACAGAATTTTGTTGCTTTATGTCAAACCTCAACATGAACCAGCCATCGGTATACATATATCCCCTTCCTTTTGAACCTCTCTCCCATCTTCCGCCCCATCCCACCCCTCTAGGTTGATACAGAGCCCATGTTTGGGTTTCCTGAGACATACAGCAAATTCCCATTGGCTATCTATTTTACACATGGTAATGTAAGTTTCCATGTTACTCTTTCTATGCATCTCACCCTCTCCTCCCCTCTCCCCATGTCCATAAGTCTATTCTCTATGTCTGTTTCTCCACTGCTGCCCTGTAAATAAATCCTTCAGTACCATTTTTCAAGATTCTGTATATATGCATTAGAATACGATATTTATCTTTCTCTTTCTGAGTTACTTCACTCTGTAAAATAGGTTCTAGGTTCATCCACCTCATAAGAACTGACTCAAAGGTGTTCCTTTTACGGCTAAGTAATATTCCATTGTATATATAAACCAAAACTTCTTTATCCATTCATCTGTCAATGGACATTTAGGTTGCTCCAATGTTCTAGCCATTGTAAATATTGCTGCAATGAACAATGGGATAGATGTGTCTTTTTTGATTTTGCTTTCCTCAGGGTATATGCCTGCTGCTGCTGCTAAGTCGCTTCAGTCATGTCCGACTCTGTGCGACCCCATAGATGGCAGCCCACCAGGTTCCCCCATCCCTGGGATTCTCCAGGCAAGAACACTGGAGTGGGTTGCCATTTCCTTCTCCAATGCATGAAAGTGAAAACTGAAAGTGAAGTTGCTCAGTCGTGTCTGACTCTTAGCGACCCCATGGACTGCAGCCCACCAGGCTCCTCCGTCCATGGGATTTTCCAGGCAAGAGTACTGGAGTGGGGTGCCATTGCCTTCTATGGGTATATGCCTAGGAGTGGGATTGTTGGGTCATGTGGTGCTTTTATTCCTAATTTTTTTAAGGAATCTCCATACCGTCTTGCATAGTGGTTGTATCAATTTACATTCCCACAAACAGCACAAGAGTTTTCCTTTTCTCTACACACTTTCCAGCATTTATTGCCTGTAGCCTTTTTGATGATGGCCATTCTGACCAGTGTGAGGTGATATCTCATTATAGTTTTGATTTGCATTCCTCTAATAATGAGCGATGCTGAGTATCTTTTCATGTGTTTGTTAGTCATCTATATGTCTTCTCTGGAGAAATATCTGTTTAGATCTTTTCCCCACTTTTTGATTGGGTTGTTTGTTTTTCTGGCATTGCGTTGTATGAGCTTGTTTTATATTTTGGAAATTAATCCTTTGTCAGTTGTTTCATTTGCTATTATTTTCTCTCATTCTGAGGATTGTCTTTTCACCTTGCTTATACTTTCCTTTGCTATGCAAAAACTTTAAGTTTAGGTCCCATTTGTTTACTTTTGTTTATATTTCCATTACTCTAGGAGGTGGGTCATAGAAGATCTTGCTTTGATTTATGTCACTGAGTGTTCTGCCTGTTTTCTTCTAAGAGTTTTATAGTTTCTGGTCTTACATTTAGGTCTTTAATCCATCCTGAGTTTATCTTTGTGTAGGTGTTAGGAAGTGATCTAATTTCATTCTTTTACATGTAGCTGTCCAGTTTTCCCATCTCCATTTATTGAAGAGGCTGTCTTTGCCCCATTGTATATTCTTGCCTCCTTTGTCAAAAATAAGGTACCCATAGGTGCATGGGTTTATCTCTGGGCTTTCTATCTTGTTCCATTGGTCTATATTTCTGTTTTTGTGCCAGTACCATACTGTCTTGAATACTGTAGCTTTGTGGTATAGTCTGAAGTCTGGAAGGTTGTTTCCTCCAGCTCCATTCTTCCTTCTCAAGGCTGCTTTGGCTCTTCAGTGTCTTTTGTGTTTCCGTATGAACTGTGAAATTTTTTGTTCTAGTTCTGTGAAAAATGCCATTGGTACTTTGATAGGGATCACATTGAATCTGTAGATTGTGTTTGGTAGTAGAGTCATTTTCACAATATTGATTCTTTCTACCCAGGAACATGGAACATCTCTCCATATGTTTATGTTGTCTTTCATTTCTCTCATTAGTGTCTTATAATTTTCTTTGTATAGCTCTTCTGTCTCCTTAGGTAAGTTTATTCCTAGGTATTTAATTCTTTTTATTGCAATGGTGAATGGGATTGATTCCTTAATTTCTCTTTCTGAATTTTCATTGTTAGTATATAGAAATGCAAGTGATTTCTGTGTATTGATTTATATCCTGAAACTTTGCTAAATTCACTGATTAGCTCTAGTAGTTTTCTGATACTATCTTGAGGGTTTTATATGTACAGTGTCATGTCATCTGCAAACAATGAGAGCTTTACTTCTTTTCCAATCTGGATTCCTTTAATTTATTTTTCTTCTCTGATTGCTGTAGCTAGGACTTCTAGAACTATGTTGAATAATAGTGGTGAAAGTGGAAACCCTTGTCTTGTTCTCGATCTTAGGGGGAATGCTTTCAGTTTTTCCCCATTGAGAATGTTTGCTGAGGCTTATCATATATGGCCTTTACTATGTTCAGGTAGATTCCTTCTATGCCCATTTTTTGAAGAGTTTTTAAAATAAATGGGTGTTGAATTTTGTCAAAGGCTTTTTCTGCATCTACTGAGATTATCATATGGTTTTTATCTTTCAGTTTGTTAATATGGTCTATCACATTTATTGATTTGTGTATATTGAGGAATCCTTGCATCTTGGAATAAACCCAACTTGATCATGGTGTATGAGCATTTTGATGTGTTGCTGAATTCTGTTTGCTAAAATTTTGTTGAGGATTTTTGCATCTATGTTCATCAGTGATTTTGGCCTGTAGTTTTCTTTTTTGTGTGTTGTCTTTGTCTGGTTTTGGTATCAGGATGTTGGTGCCCTCGTTGGATGAGTTTGGAAGTGTTCCTTCCTCTGAAGTTTTTTGAAAGAGTTTTAGAAGGATAGGCATTAGCTATTCTCTAAATGTTTGATAGAATTCTCCTGTGAAGCCATCTGGTCCTGGGCTTTTGTTTTTTGGGAGATTTTTGATCACAGCTTCAATTTCAGTGCTTGTAATTGGGTTTTTGTAATTTCTATTCCTTCCTCATTCAGTCTTGGAAGATTGAACTTTTCTAAGAATCTGTCTATTTCTTTCAGATTATCCATATTATTGCCATATAGTTTTTCATAATCATATCAGATCAGATCAGATCAGTCACTCAGTCGTGTCCGACTCTTTGCGACCCCATGAATCGCAGCACGCCAGGCCTCCCTGTCCAACACCAACTCCCGGAGTTCACTGAGACTCATGTCCATCGAGTCAGTGATGCCATCCAGCCATCTCATCCTCTGTCGTCCCCTTCTCCTCCTGCCCCCAATCCCTCCCAGCATCAGAGTCTTTTCCAATGAGTCAACTTTTGCATGAGGTGGCCAAAGTACTGGAATTTCAGCTTTAGCATCATTCCTTCCAAAGAAATCCCAGGGCTGATCTCCTTTAGAATGGACTGGTTGGATCTCCTTGCAGTCCAAGGGACTCTCAAGAGTCTTCTCCAATACCACAGTTCAAAAGCATCAATTCTTCGGCGCTCAGCCTTCTTCACAGTCCAACTCTCACATCCATACATGACCACAGGAAAAACCATAGCCTTGACTAGACGAACCTTTGTTGGCAAAGTAATGTCTCTGCTTTTGAATATGCTATCTAGGTTGGTCATAACTTTCCTTCCAAGGAGTAAGTGTCTTTTAATTTCATGGCTGAAATCACCATCTGCAGTGATTTTGGAGCCCAGAAAAATAAAGTCTGACACTGTTTCCACTGTTTCCCCATATATTTCCCATGAAGTGATGGGACCGGATGCCATGATCTGAGTTTTCTGAATGTTGAGCTTTAAGCCAACTTTTTCACTCTCCACTTTCACTTTTATCAAGAGGCTTTTGAGTTCCTCTTCACTTTCTGCCATAAGGGTGGTGTCATCTGCATATCTGAGGTTATTGATATTTCTCCCAGCAATCTTGATTCCAGCTTGTGCTTCTTCCAGCCCAGCGTTTCTCATGATGTACTCTGCATATAAGTTAAATAAACAGGGTGACAATATACAGCCTTAACGTACTCCTTTTCCTATTTGGAACCCGTCTGTTGTTCCATGTCCAGTTCTAACTGTTGCTTCCTGACCAACAGTCAACAGTTCTTCAGTTTTTCATAATAGTCTCTTATAATCCTTTGTATTTCTGCACTGTCTGTTGTAACCTCTCCTTTTTCATTTCTAATTTTTTTGATTTGATTCTTCTCTCTTTTTTTTTCTTGATGAGTTTGGCTAAATGTCAATTTTGTTTATCTTCTCAAAGAATGAGTTTTTAGTTCTATTAATCTTTACTGTTGTTTGTTTCATTTCTTTTTCATTTATTTCTGCTCTGATCATTAGGTTCTACTAATTTTTGTGTTTTTTTGTTGTTCTTTTTTCCCCCAGTTGTTTTAGGTGTAAAGTTAGGTTGTCTATTTGATGTTTTTCTTGTTTCTTGAGGTAGGATTATATTGCTATAAACTTCCCTCTTAGGACTGCTTTTGCTGCATCCCATAGGTTTTGAGTTGTCACATTTTCATTGTCATTTGTTTCTAGAAATTTTTTGACTTCCCTTTTGATTTCCTCAGTAACCTGTTGGTTATTTAGAAACGTGTTGTTTAATCTCTGTGTGTTTGTGTTTCTTACAGTTTTTTTCTTGTGATTGACATCTAGTCTCATAGCACTGTGGTTGGAGAAGATGCTTGATATGATTTCAATTTTCTTAAACTTCCTGAGGTTTGATTTGTGACCCAAGATGTGGTCTATCTTGGAGAATGTTCCATGTCCACTTGAGAAGCTGTATTCTTCTATATTTGGATGGAATGTCCTGAAGATATCAATCAGATCTGTCTCATCTAATATATGTATCATTTAAGACTTGTGTTTCCTTATTAATTTTCTGATTTGATGATCTGTCCATTGGTGTGAGTGGGGTGTTAAAGCGTCCTACTATTATTGTGTTACTGTCAATTTCTCCTTTTACATCTGTTAGTGTTTGTCTTATTATTGAGGTGCTCCTATGTAGGGTGCATAGATATTTACAGTTGCTATGTCTTCCTCTTGGATTGATCTCTTGATCATTATGTAGTGTCCTTCCTTATCTCTTGTAATATTACTTAAGGTCTATTTTGTCTGATATGAGGATTGCTACTCCAGGTTTCTTTTGCTTCCCATTTGCATGGAATATATTTTTCCATCTTCTCACTTTCAGTCTATATGTGTCTTTAGGTCTGAAGTGGGTTTCTTATAGATGACATATATATGGATCTTGTTTTTGTATCCATTCAGCCAGTCTATGTCTTTTGGTTGGAGCATTTAATCCATTTACATTTAAAGTAATTATTGATATATATGTTTCTATTGCCATTTTCTTAATTGTTTAGGGTTGATTTTGTGGGTCTTTTTTCTTCTCTTGTATTTCTCTACTATATAAGTCCCTTCCACATTTGTTGCAAGTCTGGTTCGGTGCTACTGAATTCTCTTAACTTTTGCTTGTCTAAAAAGCTTTTGATTTCTCCATCAATTTTGAATGAGGTCCTTGCTGGGTACAGCAATCTTGGTCATAGATTTTTCCCTTTCAGTACTTTAAATATACCCTGTCATTCCCTTCTGGCCTGCAGAGTTTCTGCTGAAAGATCAGCTGTTAAATATATGGGGTTTCCTTTATATGTTACTTGTTGCTTCTCCCTTGCTGCTTCTAATATTCTTTATTTGTGTTTGGTCTTTGTTAGTTTGATTAGTATGTGTCTTGGCATGTTTCTCCTTGGGTTTATCCTGTATGGGACTCTTTGCGCCTCTTAGACTTGATTATTTCCTTTTCCATGTTGGGGAAATTTTTAACTATAATCTCTTCAAAAGTTTTCTCATACCCTTTCTTTTTCTCTTCTTCTGGGATGCCTATAATTCCATTGTTGGTGCGTTTGGTATTGTCCCAGAGGTGTCTGAGACTATCCTCAGTTCTTTTCATTCTTTTTACTTTATTCTGCTCTTCAGAAGTTATTTCTACCCTTTTATCTTCTGGCTCACTGATTCATCCTTCTGCTTCAGATATTCTGCTATTGATTCCTTCTAGAGTATTTTTAATACCAGTATTTGTGTTGCTTGTCCCCGTATGCTTATTCTTTATTTTTTCGAGGCCTTTGTTCATTGACTCTAGCATTTTCTCCATTTTGTTTTCAAGGTTTTTGATTATCTTTACTATTGTTATTTTGTATTCTTTTTCAGGTAGTTTGCCTATTTCCTCTTCGTTTATTTGGATTTCTGTTTTTCTAGTTTGTTCCTTCATTTGTGCAGTATTTCTCATCTTTTTCTTTATTATTATTTTTTAACTTATTGTGTTTGAGGTCTCCTTTTCCCAGGCTTCACAGTTGAATTCTTTCTTTCTTTTAGTTTCTGCCCTCCTAAGATTGGTCCAGTGGTTTGTGTAAGCTTCAGATAGGGCGAGATTTATGCTGAGTTTTTGTTGTTATTGCTGTTTGTTTGTTTGTTTTTCCTCTGATGGGCTGAGTGAGGTGGTGGTCCTGCCTGCTGATGATTGGGTTTGTATTTTTGTTTTGTTTGTTGTTTAGATGAGGCGTCCTGCACAGGGTGCTACTGGTGTTTGGGTGATGCCGGTCTTGTATTCAAGTGGTTTCCTTTGTGTGAGTTCTCACTATGTGATACTCTCTAGGGTTAGTGCTCTGGTGGTCTAGGGTCTTGGAGTCAGTGCTTCCACTCCAAAGGCTCAGGGCTTGATCTCGAGTTTTCCGTGGTTCTACACATTCTTTCCTGCTGGTCAGGTACTCCTGTCCGCTCTCAGCTGGTGTTCTGCATGCACTTCTGTGTCTGAAGGTGTATTCCTGATGTATCCATGGAGAGAGATGTACTCCATGTCCACCTGCTTCTCCACCATCTTCTTCTCTTGGAAGTGTGGGTTCTTAACCACTGGACTGCCAAGGAGTTCTCCTGCCCTTGGCTCCTAGACTTTCCTCTTTCTGAGTACCCGTATTATCCTTTACTTAGTCCCATTTTCTCTCTACAATGGTTTCTTAGGATGTAGCAATATGGCTCTTGGTTTTACTGTATCAGTATTATTTGCAGCATCTTTATATTGCAGCTTCCAAGATGCTGGTGGGGCCTTCCTTTGGAAGAGTTGAGAGCCCTTCCCCAGGTCAATTCACAACACTTGGTGAGGCCATGGGGAAGTGCAGGATGGTTGATGGGAAGCAGAGGCTCCACCCAGCAGCCCCCACAGGAGAGGCAGGGCAGATCAGGAGATAGTTTCAAAGTCTCTGATGCCTTCCTGTCTGGCCCCAAATGAAGGTTTTTCATGTTTCCATTTACAGGGGCTGGGGGTGGGGAGCAAGACTCTGGTCCTAAGTACCTCTTCCAGCTTCCAGACCAAGAGGAGTTTGAGAGGGAGAGGAGTCTGCTGTTACCAGTGGAAGATGCTTTGTCCCCTAAGAAGCACATGCTCTTCAGTATCATATTGGCTCATGGAACTGACAGCGGCTCCTCTTTTTTCATTGCATCTTACCTCTGAAAGACCCCACAGAGATGACCACAGATTACATTTATTGCATATTTTGCCTTCTCATGATTCCTCATCCAGGAAGTATGTGGGAGGGGTGGCTTACAGCCAAGATTCTGCCACTGCCTCTATTTTACAGTTCTGTTTGAATATACTGTCACACATTGCTTTACTTGTTCTAGTAAGCATGAGTAAATATCTTTAAGTTTTTAGAGCACTGAAATGTTTTAGGAACTCCTGAGCATGGGACCAAGTCTAAATCTTAACCTTGTTGTTCAGTTGCTAAGTCATGCCCGACTCTGTGACACCATGGACTGTAGTCCACCCGTCTCCTCTGTCCAAGGGGATTCTCCAGGCCAGAATACTGGAGTGGGTAGCCTTCCTTTCTCCAGGGGATCTTCCCAACCCAGGGATCAAACCCAGGTTTCCTACATTGCAGGTGGATTCTTTACCATCTGAGCCACCAGGGAAGCCCTTTGTAGTGTCTGAATGATATCAATTCCTTGGTTAAATCTCATTATCTCTGACCCTTTCCCTCCCTACTTTCCTGGGCTCATCCCTTATCTTCTGCCATCTGCGTTCCCATCAATGAAAATGGAAATGGAGACACTAACTTGAAGCAGTTTTCAAATAAAAGATCAGGAAGAATATAATGAAAGTAGAGTGAGAGATGAAATCAGTTACCTAAGAAAATGGTCATTCATTGTTTTTGTGTCTCTTGAGCAAATTACATCACCTTTTTGGATCTCAAGTTTTCTTTGCAGAGTAATAAGGTTTGACTAGATGATCCACAAGATCCTTTCCAGGGTTAAATTCTGTGAATGTGCAGCTGGATGTTGTATTTGGCTTTGGATTTCTGGTAGCAGAAGAAAATAGGAGAAGATGTTGTATTACATGGTGTTCATTGCCTGACAAAAAAAAGTTCAGGCTCGCATCTGTAGAGATAGAACAGAGCTCATATAAGAAAGTATAACATAGGCTCCTGGGAAATAGTCTCAAGTGGAGTTTATGCAGAAGTCACAGTGATGATTCTGAGTTGCAAATTACCAAAATTCAAAATTGAGCTAGTTTAGGCAAATTAGGTAATGCACTGACTTAATGAAAGGTAGAAAAGAAGAGCAAGAAAGTGGAAATGGAAGGTCCTTGAATGTTCTCTGGAATTCATCTCTGCCTTCTTCTGTGTTTTGGAGGCTGACTGTCTCTCAAAACAGAAACCACGGCAATAGGCAACTTCAGCATTATATCTTTAAAGCTTCACAACCAGAGATGTTAGGAAAAAAACCCAAGGGAGGATTGTTATTGGCCAGAGTTGGGTCACATGCTTCTTCCCTGACCACTTGTTGCATGAGGACTGTGTTCTGTGGCCCAGTTCTCACTGGGGCTGAGGGTGGAATGGATGTTTCGTGTCAGGAAGGTGGTTGCCATGTCAGGCTGGCAGCTGTTCCTCATTGTGAGCGTGGCTCCCTTTACCCCTTCTCCTCCAGGTTCAGGCTGGCAGCTGTTCCTCATTGTGAGCGTGGCTCCCTTTACCCCTTCTCCTCCACGTTCAGGTCTGCCTTTCCCTTCCCCAAAGCCCCATACACCCTTGAAGCCTCTAGGTCTTTAAAAAAATTGTGACTGAGCTCCTAACTGAAGTTTTCCTGCCATCTTCTCGGGGTCGATCTCTAAGTCCTTTCATGGTTCTCAGTAGCAATCTTGATAAGTTAATCTGGGCTACAAGTGATTCTGGGAAAGACGGACAGTGCATGTAAATCAATGAAGTTAGAACACTGTCTCTTATATTACACAAAAATACATTGAAAATGGTTTAAAGACCTACGTGTAAGGATGGCACAATAAAACTTCTAGAAGAGAACACAGGCAAAACATTATCTGGCATAAATTGCAGCAACTTTTTTTTTTTTTTTAGTTTCCCAAGGCGAAAGAAATAAAAGCAGAAATAAACAAGTGGGACCTCAGTTCAGTCACTCAGTCGTGTCCGACTCTTTGTGACCCCATGAATTGCAGCACGCCAGGCCTCCCTGTCCATCACCAACTCCTGGAGTTCACCTAAACTCTTGTCCATTGAGTCGGTGATGCCATCCAGCCATCTCATCCTCTGTTGTCCCTTTCTCCTCCTGCCCCCTATCCCTCCCAGCATCAGGGGCTTTTCCAATGAGTCAGCTCTTCGCATGAGGTGACCAAAGTACTGGAGTTTCAGCTTTAGCATCAGTCCTTCCAAAGAACACCCAGGACTGATCTCCTTTAGAATGGATTGGTTGGATCTCCTTGCAGTCCAAGGGACTCTCAAGAGTCTTCTCCAACACCACAGTTTAACTTATAAGTTTTTGTACAACAAAGGAAACCATAAACAAAATGAAAAGATAGCCTATGGACTGGGAGAAAATATTTGCAAATGATGCTACTGTTGAGGGCTTAATTTCCAAAACAAACAAACAAACAAACAAACATCTCATACAACTTAATACCAAAAGAACAAGCTAATCAAAAAATATGCAGAAGATCTAAATAAACATTCCTCCAAAGAAGACATACAGATGGCCAACAGACACATGAAAAGATGCTCAGCATCACTAATTATTATAGAAATGTAAATCAAAACTATAATAAGGTACCGCCTCTCCCCAGTCAGAATGGCCATTGTCAAAAAAATCTACAAATAATAAATACCTGAGAGGGTGTGGAGAAAAGGGAACCCTTCTACACTGTTGATGGGAATGTAAACTGGTCCAACCACTATGGAAAAAGGTTCCTCAAAAAGTTAAAAATAGAACTACTGTACATTCCAATGACCCCATTCCTGAGTGTATGCATGGAAAAGAAGAAAACTTGAGTTCAAAAAGATGCATGCATCTGATGATCATAACAGCACTGTTTATAATAGAAAAGGCATGGAAGCAACCTAGGCGTCCGCTGGCAGGTGAATAGATAAAGAAGGTAACATAGATAAAGAAGATAAAGAAGACAACGGAATATTAGCCATAAAATATAATGACATATTGCCGTTTGTAGGAACATGGATGGACCTAGAAATTATCATGTTGAGTGAAATGTCAGAGAAAGATAAATAAAAGATATATGCCACTTAAATGTGGCATCTAAAAATAATACAAGAGAATTTAGCTGCAAGACAGACAGACTCATATATAGAAAACAAAGTTATGATTATTAAATGGGAAAGTGGGGGGTGGGATAGATTAGGAGCTTGGGACTAACATATACACATCACTATGATAAACAACAAGGACCTACCGTGTAGCACAGGGAAATGTAGTTAACATCTTGTAATCACCTGTAATGGAAGAGAATCTGAAAAAACATATGTGTCACTGAATTGCTTTGCTGTCCATCTGAAACTACCATAATATTGTTAATTGACTATAATTCAATTGGAAAATCTATGCTACATACATACTGACCTAGGTTATAAGTCCATTTGATAAAGACCACCAAGGACACAGTTGTCGTCCTACAAATTTAGGTTATTTTGCTGAGCGAGGGGACAAAACACTAGAGGGATGCTGTGGTGCCTCGCCAGACAAAGGAAGACACAGGTGGGTTATAGTATTTGGGGGAGGGGAGACAGGGTTTAGGAATTTCAACAAAACAGTTTTGCTGACTCAAGGCAGGGCCATGTGTAAAGATGTTGACACCAGATCTGAGCTGAGCTGAGAATTCAGGGTCGTGTTTCCTTGGGAATGACCAAGTTAAGATAAATGGGGAATGTGGTGTGCAAAACCATTATCAGAAGCTCTGCAACTGGATTGAAAATTGAGGCCGTTTTTCTGTGTTAAAAAGAACATAGATCCTTCAGGCAAGAATGAGGTGTTTTAGTCTCACTAAATACACTTAATCAGGGTCTCTCTTTAAGTAACAGCGTAGCTTTTGTAGTCAAACATCAAGGAGTGAGTGGAGGTATATTGTTGAGGAGATTATTTGCCATTTATTCACTCTGCAAATATTTGTTGACATTTTACTGTAAATTGAAGGCAGGAGGAGAAGGAGACAACAGAGGATGAGATGGTTGGATGGCAACACTGACTAAATGGACATGAGTCTGGGTAAACTCCAGGAGTCGGTGATGGACAGGAAGGCCTGGCGTGCTGTGGTCCATGGGGTCACAAAGAGTCGGACACAACTGAGCGACTGAACTGAACTGAGCTGAATCATTACAAAGAAGATAGAATTTCTATCCTTGATGAGCTCACAATTTAGTGATGGAAATGTCATGGAAAGAAAGCAACCCAGTACTCTATGAGGAGCTCAGTAGTGAGTGTTGGCATAAATGTTTACAAGGACAAAGAGACAGTGTTGTGAAGTTTGATTTGAGGAATCTGGTTCCATTCATGGCGGGAACAGTCAGTGGCAGGGAAGTCTGAGCTTTTAAGTGAGGAGATTTCGCTTTGAAGAAGCTGAGAAGATGCTGTCAGTGCTGTGAGCCTGTCCCTTTTGTGCATCTCGGAGCTCACCTGTGGCAGGTGGACAGTTCCTGAGCACGCATGCGCACAGCTTCTCAGTCCACACTTGAGAGCTTTCTCCCTCATGGGGAAGGGGTGGGGGGGCGGAGAAGGACCTCCTCGTCCTGCCCCCAAGGGCAGACCTCCACCCCTAAAGGGCGACATGTGCCTTTCCCTGAAACAGATTTGAGGGTCATTCTGAGTTTCCCTGGACTGCAAGGAGATCCAACCAGTCCATCCTAAAGGAAATCTGTCCTGAATATTCATTGGAAGGACTGATGTTGAAGCTGAAACTCCAATACTTGGGCCACCTGATACAAAGAACTGACTCATTGGAAAAGACCCTGATGCTGGGAAAGATTGAAGGCAGGAGGAGAAGGGGACGACAGAGGATGAGATGGCTGGATGGCATCACCGACTTGATGGACATGAGTTTTGAGTAAACTCCAGGAGTTGGTGATGGACAGGGAGGCCTGGTGTGCTGCAGTCCTTGGGGTCGCAAAGAGTCAGACACTACTGAGTGCCTGAACTGAACTGAACTGAGTTTCTCAGAGGGTGCCCAGAGGGACTGGACCCAGTTGTCTGCAGAGGTAGCCCTCCTGAAGACATACATTTTGGCTTTATTCCTCAGGTCTTACTTTCCATACCCCCATGCTTATTTCCTTGGCTCACTTTCCAAATAAGTTGCCTACACCCAAGTCCATGTCTCAGAAACGAAGGTGGCAAACTTCCCCACTGTGGGAGAGAAATGCACAGGACAAGGGGGAAGGTGGTTTGAAGGTCAAAGAGAGGAACCAGAGCAGAGCAAAGCAGAGGGTGCTCTGAAGCAACAGAGGAAATACGGATTTTGCTGCCTAACCAGGGTCAGGGTTGGAGAGAGTTCAAGATCCTGAGCCTTCAGTCATCTTGGGGCCTAAGGTGCTGTTTTAGGAGATTAGAAGAAGTGGGTGCTATGAGGTGGGTGAGTTAGAGGGGAGAACGTGGATGACTTCTGAGCAAAGTAGGGAATGGGAGGCTGAAAGCACAGATTGGCAATAAATGTCCAAACATCACTGTTTTTTTTTTTGCTGAAGAATTCTGCACAATTTTTGTTTTCCTGCGGGAATCAGAATGTTTGGTGTGCCCCTATGTGACTTTGCCCCTGTTGTCCTCACGCCAGGAATGATTAAGGGGCCATTGGTGAAGAGGGAACTAGCCTATCACTTTGGAGGTTATCTTCTGTACAGAAGGCACTCTAGATTTCATGTCACATTTAATAAACCTAGGAAAACACAGAAGCTTGAATTCAACTCTGTTAATGATAGATGGTCCTTCTCTTGACCGTTTTTGTTTTTTTTTTCCCCCTGCAGGAAACCTCATTTGACGTCATTTCCTCCATCACTTATGCCTGAAAATAAACAACACTTGATTCCAAGTTGGGTCTTCAGATTTTGAGATAATGGTGATGCATATGTGTGCAAATGTGACAGGGATGGTAGCTGACATTCCTCCCCCATCCATCCTCCGATGGAGTTGAGCTGGGCACCTGGTTGCCTAGTGAGAATCAAATCTCAAACTCTCCTGGCTGCAGGGTATAGCTGTGAGACTCAGCTCTGCCCAGCAGAAGGCATATGGACAACTTGTGCTTCACTTTGTTCAGGAGATACTCTCTGGGCTTAGCTCATTCACTCTTCCTACTTGCTACCCTGTTGCTACTTACAGAAGCCTCAGATGCTACATGTTCAACTTGGGCTGTCTGCATTAGCCACCTCCCTGATCGAGTGTGGAAGCAGAGCCGCTTACTGACCTGGAGTGCCCACCTAGGACTGAACTATTTGAGAGGGAAATGATCGTTTTTGTTCTTTAGGCTATATTATTGTTAGGTCTCATGTTACAGCAGCTTGATTTTTACACCCACTCATAAATACACGTCTATAAATGTTTGTATATTTCCTCTGACTCCTAGGTCTCAAAGCAGCACGTGGTTGGTGTGGGCTAGTTTAGAGCATCCAGGAAGAATAGACACTTGAGTTCTACCCTGACTGCATAAAGCCTGTCAGTGTGGGGAGTCTTTGTCATTGTTAGGTTCACGAGTTCATCCATCCATCCATCGTTTCACATGCTGCTTTGAGACCTAACATGTATAAGACTCTTTGGAAGGGGATATGAATGACACAAAGATTAATTATAAGCACTCCCTGCTTTCAAGAAGCTTATAGTCTAGAGACTTAAGGTAGAGACTAAATCAATGAAATAGGAGTAATTATGATAAGTTTTTCTTCTAGGAAATTTCAATTAAAATTGAAAAGGCTAGTTTCATTTATATCATCGTGCTTTATTATTACTTTTTAAAACATTTTATTTTTGGCTGTCCTGGGTCTTTGATGCTGCACGACTTTCCTCTCTCTGCTGTGAGCCGGGGCTACACTCTAGTGGAGACGTGAGGGCTTCTCACGGTGGTGGTTTCTCTTGCTCTGGAACAGGGTCTCTAGGGCACGCGGGCTTCAGTAATTGTGGTGAGAGGGCTCGGTGGTTGCAGTTCCTGGCTCTAGAGCACAGGTTCAAAAGTTGTGGTGGACGGGCTTAGTCGCTCCGCGGCATGTAGGATCTTTCCAGCCCAGGGATGGAACCCGTGTCTCCTGCATTGGCGGGCAGATTTTTTACCACGGAGCCACCAGGGAAGCCCTTACTTTATTATTATTACTTTTTTTTTTTTTTTTGAGAATGCTCTCCCTGGCAAGGTTTTGTATTCATTTTTGAGACCAGTGTTGACAGCATAAAGGACCATTTTATTCAATGGTGAGCAGGAGCACAAGTGATCTGTCAGTCTCCGCAAACACACTTTGCTCCTCCCCTCCATCCCCTTCGTCTCCCCCAGGGAAAGGACTAAACACTGGAAAAGCCGACGGGTCTTTGTGTCCTGGAGCCTTCCTGCACTCAAGGGAATTCCGGAGGCTTAAGCAGCTTCTCAAGGAATGAAGGCAAGCAGGAGAAATTGAAAGGGCCAGCCTGAAAGGTTTTGCCAGGTAAGAGGAAATTCTTCTTCCCAGGGAGAGTTTTATATAAGTGAGAACTCTAGCTATTCCATTTATTTTTGCAAATGCACTGCTTTTCTTTCATTTCCAGAAAGGGAGAGAGATGCATAGACAGACAGAGGAGAAACAGAAAGCGGGGAACCTCAGATGGCAAAGAACAGGAAAGAAAGTGAGATGGGGATAAAGACATAGAGGAAAAGACCAAGAGTGTTTGCTAGACATACATAGAAAGAGCAGCCTCTAAAATGAAGACTATGTTACCAAGGGGTCTGTAACTCTCTGAACTTTTATTAAGCAGGGAGATGTGAAATATTTTGAAATTGTACCTGAAATTTACCATCTGTGTGGACGGGGGAACCTGACTTAGGCAGACTCATGTGAATTCAATGAATTATTTCATTGGTGCAAATCTTTGGGAGACTTTAAAAATGAAGATTAATGTTAAAATGGTAAGAAGAAAGGAAGAAGAAAACCTTAAAGACTGAATGAACAAACAAGCTTAGTAGAAATAGAAAACTCAGTTTAAAAAATGAGCATTTTTTACCTGAGAGCATTCCTGGGGTGTATGGGAGAATTTTAAGCTAGAAACAGGAGTTTTTTTTTTTTTCTGTCTAGCTTGCCAGGGTTCATATAACCTGATATACAATTTTGATAAGTAGTTTAAATGATTAGAGTTTTTAAAAATTCAAGTATAGTGGATTTACAGTATCATGTTAGCTTCAGGTGTACTGCACAGTGATTCAGAAGTAAATAAATAAATATTCTTTTCCTGATTCTGTTCACTTATAGGTTATTACAAAATATTGTACTAAATAGTAGGTCCTTGTCATTCATCTATTTAATATATAGCAGCGTGTATGCTTTTTAATGGCAGGTGATAGCTTTATTAAGTATCTTGCTAACGTATAACATGGATTGCTATTCTTTTCACTGCCAAGATTCTAACAGCATCATCCCATAGCCACAAATCAGGATCGGTTTATCATCCTGCAGTAACAAAAGGAGTCAAAATCTCAGTGGGTTAACCCAACAAAAATGTACTTCATGCTGACGCCACCTAACACTGCAACGAGGCGCTGAGTCATGTGATGATTAGACACGTAGCAATACATTACCACGGACGCTTCATAACAACTGAGACGAGCTGGGAATGTTTTGTAAAATAGCACTATTGACTTCTGCATATGAGGGGAATAGTTAAACCTTTACCAAGTAACGGATGCACAGCACAGCACGAGACGTGTCCAAGCTCTGAATCCCGTAAGCCGGCCAAAAGTCAGTTAAATTTAAACGTTATAAATCAACAGGAGAAAACTAATATTCATGTCCAGAAATATTCTGATGAAAGACAGTCATGCTGAGCTGGCTTTGCATCCACCCTCATGTGTACGAGGCTGATCCTCCTGCTAAGACAGTCATGCTGAGCAGGCTTTGCATCCACCCTCATGTGTGCGAGGCTGATCCTCCTGCTAAGACAGTCTTGCTGAGCTGGCTTTGCATCCACCCACCTGTGTGCGGGGCTGATCCTCCTGCTCTACCTTTTACTCTTTCCTGATAAAAGTATTTAGACTGAAGAGTCTGATGAAACTGCTGCTTCTTCGTCTACATTTGACAAGTTTTGACACATTGTATTTTCACTGTCAGTTCTCCATATTTCCATCTCTATTATAATCTACTTGGTCTGTGAGTTATTTGGAAGTAGAGTGTGTGTTAATCCCAACCTCCTAACTTATCCCTCTTCCACCCTTCACCCTTGTTTTCTATGTCTCTGAGTCTCTTTCTGTTTTGTAAATAAGTTCATTTGATTCCTTTTTGTTTGTTTCCACATATAAGCGATATCGTATGATACTTGTCTTCCTCTGTCTGGTTTCCTTCACTTAGTACAATAATTCTGTACGAGGTTCATCCATGTTGCTGCAGATAGTGTTATGTCATTCCTTTTTATAGTGATTATTTAGATTTTTCAATGAAAAACTTCAAACATATAACAAAATTTTTAAAATTCACAGAGAATCCATGTATACACGTCACCCAGATTCACCATTAACATTTTAATACAGTTATTTAACTGCATATCCATCCCTCTATTCACCCATTAATCTACCTTTTTAAAATGAATTTTTAAGTAAATTATAGACATCCATACACTTCTCTCTAAATACTTCAGCAAGCATATCATTTGCTCCCTAGAGTTCAGGAAAATGTTTGTTTGTATAAAGCACTTCAAGAAAAGTTCGTGTGAAATTGATCAGGATGCGATTTTGTGTGAAATTCTTAGACAACTGGGGAAGAAATTTCTAAATTTAAATTCACTGAGCAAGCATAGGGATGGTGATAACTATTAGGTGTGGGGTGAAAGAATATTGGTTGAGAGTTATTCCACAAGATCTATAGGGGAAAAATCTATTGCCTTTTAATTCTCTTTGTAGGGATATTCAAAGGCTAAGAACCAGGCCCAGGGAATACAAAATATACGATGATGCTGTTTTAGTTTCAGGCCCTGAGTGCGTAGCCCCTAGGCCATCACAGAATTCTCTCTGGTCATTTCTGACTCATAAGAATGGGTACTGAAAGGTCTGTGGATGGGTTTATTCTGCAGCTGGCCAGGAGTGACAAGGCCCTGTCCACCTTTTTGCAGAAACAGCAGGTGTGGCATATTACAGAGTCACTAGGAAGTGAAATGATAAATACTGTCTACTGATATTTTGACCTCAAATATCCTGAACCTGAAGACTCTTTAAAAAAAGATCATATAGGGAATCGTTTTGTCCAAATATTCTAACATAATCTTGTTTTTATGTTTGAGCAACTCACCATCTAAGTGAGTTTTTCTGGTTGTGAGTTTTGAAAGATTCACCGTTCCCACTGCCTCCATCCTCACCTTGGGCATGGGTTGCAGTCCGGACCAGCTCTGTCTCCAGTTCTCAGAGATCTTACACCAAGTTCCCTTCAAATACGGTGCCTATGATCTGGTTTTCCTTATTCTATGAATCTGCCAAATGTTTAGTTTTATGCTGTTCGTTCTGACTGTATTTTTAACACAGGTGAATTAAAAATATAGTTGTCATTAAAATGTAAAAGTGAACCCGGGTGGCTTGGTCCTCCATTTATGAAAAACAACGCCCTAGGAGGCAGCAATCTTCCTGAGTGCCTCTGAATCCTGGTACAGAACATTCTCTCTTAAGAACAGAATGTCACAGAATGTACTCATGCAACAAGTATTTGAGTAGGTTGAACACCTCCTGTGTGCCAGGTGCTGGGGATCCATCATGGATAAAGAAAGTTGCCTCATGGTGCTTCTATTCTAGCTGAACTCAGGGGTGTGACAACAGGTAATTAATAAAAGCCAGGATAAATATTGTAGGGCGTGTTAGAAGGTGAAGAGGAGATGCAGGATAGGGTGGGGGATTGGGGGTGCTGAGAGATGAGGTGGGTAGCAGTTTTAAATAGAATGACTGGGGTTGGAGCTTTTTGAGAAGGTGACGTTGGCAAAGATTTGAGGGAGGCTGGGGAATTGGCCACGTGGATATATGGGGAGACATGTTCCAGACAGAGGAAGCAGCTTGTGCAGAGACCCTGGATGGGGAGAGTAACTGGCTCGTTTGAAGAGCAGTCAGGTGGCCACAATGATCAGAACGGAATGAACAAGCTAAGACATGAGTCATAGAGAAAACCGTGGGCAGATCACACAGGACCCCAAATAGCCTGCTGTGTCTTTTTACTCTGAGTGAAACAAGGAGCTGTTGGAAGGATCTGAGCAGAGTTGACTTAGGCTTTCAAAGGATTGCCCTGGATTTAATTGACTGCAGGGAGACAGGTTAAAAGCAGGGACGCCCATGAAGGTTGTAGGAATCAGGCAAGAAAGACGACATCAGCTTGACCTAGGCTATTTGCTCTATGCTGGAGAGATAGGATCAGTTCTAGAGGGGGAGCTTTAGAGGTGGAGCTGAGAGGGTTTCCTGACAGATTGGATTCGGGGTGGGCACACGGGAAAGGAGTTAATGAAGACCCCTTGGGTCAGGGCTGTGCTCCCACGCTGCAGTTGCATGAACTCGGGAGAAATGAAGGGAGAAAGGGAAAAGGAAGCAAGAAAAGAGAGAGCCAAAACGGGAACTGTTCTCAGTGCTGAGTGTATGTAAGTGATGAAGACACAGTCTTCACAAATCCCAGCTATTTTTTTTTTAATTGAAATACATGTGCACGTTTCAGAGGGCACACAGAACAGGGAACAATTTGCTAGCAGGCTCGAGTCAGGGAGGTGACATTTGAGTTGGGTTTTGGAAGATGAATAAGAGACCGCCGGGTGTATGTGTATGCATGGGTGTGTGTACATGCGTGCACATGTATTGAGGCTGAGGAATGGTGTGCAGATTTCTCAGAAGAGGGAAGGAGTAAGTGACACGTTTGGAATCCGCAGAATATAATCAGGTGACATTTAGAGAGTTTTGTAGCCTAGCCAATGCATCCCATGATCTGTAAAGTAGTGTCTTTATCTTTCTGAGGCTCGGTAGGATGGTGTTGCTGCATTTAGTGGGTTTTTTTTTTTCAGTTTGTCTTTAAAAATTTTATTATACACTATTGAAGATATTCAAAAAAGATACGAAGAATAGTTTAAGGTCACCTAGTGATTTTAAGCTGAAGTCCTGCAGGCAAAACGTTAACTCAAAGAGTACTTGGGATTGGGTTAAGTCACTTGGTTGTGTCCGACTCTTTGTGACCCTATGGACTGTAGCCCACCAGGCTCCTCTGTCCATGGGATTCTCCAGGCAAGAATGCTGGAGTGGGTTGCCATTTCCTTCCCCAGGGGATCTTCGCTACCCAGGGATCAAACCAGGTCTCCTGCATTGCAGGCAGACACTTTGCTGTCTGAGCCACCAGGGAAGCCTGACCGCTGGTTTAAAAGAGTTTTTCTCAACTAGGTGACCACACTGCCACCAGCGTTCTGTCACACTTGGTACCTGACTCCTGTGATTTATGGAGTCTTCTCTCACTGCTTTAAAAAGTTTGTGACAATCCCAATTCTCACTTTCATCGTGATGAAACAGGAGAGAAGGGGCAGGGCACAACCTTCAAAGGAATGGAACTGCCATAGGACATGACAAAAACTGGTTGGAAGATTTGACTTCAGTAGACCTTGAGCCTCGTTATGCGTTCATTGTAATGCATTAGCTAAATGACACACTCACCAGCATTTTGACAGTTCTGAGACCAACCATAAAAGGTGAAAAAGTGGGTGTTGCTCAAATCCTGGAAAATCCCCATCCCTTCCTGAAAATAATTGGAATGACCCTCCCACTCATTAGCCTATGAAATGAGCTAATGAGTAGGAGGATTCAACCATGCCATGTTTCAAGGCTGCTCTCTCCCTCTCAGATGGCCCACCCTCTTGCCTGTGGAGTGTTTCTCTCTAGATAAATCCACTTCTGACCTCATCTCCAGATTCTTTCTGGAGGAAGCAAGAACCTCAAATTCACCTGGAACGGTAGCATGGTTATTTCAGAGGCTTAATAAAACAAACAGTAGTCACAGCCCCCTGATTCAAGGAAAGCATCTCTCTCGGAATGAAAAACGTTGAGGTTTGATTCTGTCAATTAGAAAGGAGTAAATTTAGGGGATTTTGTTCCAAATATTACTGCCATACAAAGGTGATGGTAACTTCTCAAGTTGTATGGCTTTTTACAAAATCCTTCGTCCCCCATTAGCATATGCTGACCTCACCATAACCTGGCCAAGTGGTGATAGCAAGTGGCTTTTATTTTATGCTGACAGAACTGAACCTCAGAGAGTTTAAGAGACTACAGGAAGCCATGTAATAAGAATGTAGCGGGGCTGAGGCCTGAACTAGAAAATTCAAAATCAAGTTCTGTGTAGTTTTTACTGCTCCTCATTATACTTCCTTCTGCAGTTTCTGGAGCAATCTTCTTCTTAAAGGATATGAAAGCACTAAAGGACCGTAATGATGTCAGTCTGGACAGTGGCCAGGGGCCTTTGGATCTTGTCCTTATTCACTGTGATGGCCTGCTCTTTCTGTTCCCTGGTGTCAGGCAGCACCAAGCGTCGGAGTGCCCTGGCCCGCCCAAGTCTTTGGAGATGCTCCATCTGCCTCATGGATTGTAGGCGTCCATCCTGAATGAAATGCTTCAGAAAGACAGGGTGGTTACTCCTGTTTCTCTAATGAGTCTAAGTTCATGAAGTGCTGGGGTGATGGAGTTTTTAAGCCACACACAACTTAAAGGATTTTGAATAAATATTCTTTTTTCTTTGAATTGAATTATTTAGGCAGTTTGTTCCATCTTTTATATAGTGATCATAAAAGAAGAAAGATTTATTAGTTGGCTTCAACGTTCCCAGCACTGCGAAGAATTCCCAGACCGAGGCTCTGCCTTCTGTGTGTTCCCAGCTTGGTGGGGGATATAAATATCAGGTGAATAACAAGCAATAGAATAAATGCGTAATTGAGGTATGAACCAGGCATCATGGGAAACTAGATGGATCGGGATGTGCAGAGGGTGATGGTTTAAAACTTTCCAACAGCTGAGATTGTGTTCTGTCCCCAGACTTTGAACACTTCACAAATTCATTGTGTTCCAACCTAGTAATGATTACAGCTGGTGGAAGTACCGCGGCCATCAGCTCCGTGTATTGTGATGTGCTGTGCTCTGCGGAACTCCAGGGTTGTAATCCTTATCCCTCCCTGGAGGAATGCTCTATAGTTCTGCATTTTATTTTAATTTTTTTTCTGAGTCTAATGACACATTGTCATTGAAATGTTTGGTGGAGTCTCTCTCGAATTTTCTACAACAAAGTTGGATATTTATCCAGGCTGTTAAAAGATTTGTGAATGGGCACGGAAGCAAATGTTAATGTTTATGTGATGGTTAAAGGCTAACCTTTAGTGTTCTTTTGACTGTCAAACATGCTGTGTGGATCCTAATGTGATGTGTACAGAAGAATCTGTTCATGTTCCCCAATTGTTTGTCTTCTGCAACTTCCTGTTGCCCAGATGTGGTACACAGCAGGGCTGCCTTGTGAGAAAACCAAAACTATAGTGCTTAAAATAATCCTGCTTAAGTAACTGGGAATAATAAAAAATAAAAAGGGAACATGTCACTGGATTTCAGAGAATAAAGTATAATCAAAAAGAAAATCAGAAAAATGTGTTTAATTAATCTTGCACATTCACGCTGGGTCTTTCATCCAAATATATTGAAGCTTCTGCTTACCTCTTGGTCATGTGTACACAAAGAAAACATTCTTTAACTGATCATCTCTTCCCTTTCCCCACGTGGTTGATAATAGACACTTGATTTTCTCCATGTGGAGCTAGAGATGCTGTTGAAGGTAAACAGAGCAATCTGTCTGAGTGGGAGCTGCTGCATGCTAAATACACAGAAGAATGATTTTTAAAGTGTGCTTCGTTGGACTAGCTCAGCATTCAAATTCTCAGGTCCCACCTTGGACCTGCTGAATCAGAACCACTGGAGGTGGGCTTCAGAGCTGGGTTTTGACAGATTCTCTGGGTGATTCTGATGCAATGCTCAAGTTTGACAGCCCCTGGCATAGAACATTAAAGATGGTATCTTTTCGTTTTACTGCTGAGTGGTCCATGGAGGAAGAACAGAAACCTTGAAGGACACTTTTGTATAAAGCACTGTTCAGTTCAGTCGCTCAGTCATGTCTGACTCTTTGCGATCCCATGGACTGCAGCACGCCAGGCTTCCCTATCCATCACCAACTCCCGGAGCTTGCTCAAACTCATATCCATCGAGTCGGTGATGCCATCCAGCCATCTCATCCTCTGTCATCCCCTTCTCCTCCCACCTTCAATCTTTCCCAGCATCAGGGTCTTTTCAAATGAGTCAGTTCTTCTTATCAGGTGGCCAAAGGATTGGAGTTTCAGCTTCTACATCAGTCCTTCCAATGAACACCCAGGACTGATCTCCTTTAGGATGGACTGGTTGGATCTCTTTGCAGTCCCAGGGACTCTCAAGAGTCTTCTCCAACACCACAGTTCAAAAGCATCAATTCTTTGGCACTCAGCTTTCTTTATAGTCCAACTCTCACATCCATACATGACCACAGGAAAAACCAAAGCTTTGACTAGATGGACCTTTGCTGGCAAAGTAATGTCTCTGCTTTTGAATATGCTGTCTAGGTTGGTAATAGTTTTCCTTCCAAGGAGCAAGTATCTTTTAGTTTCATGGCCGCAGTCACCATCTGCAGTGATTTTGGAGCCCGAAAAGAGAAAATCTGTTTGTGCTTCTGCTTTTCCCCCTTCTATTTGCCATGAAGTGATAGGACCAGATGCCATGATCCTAGTTTTCTTAATGTTGAGTTTCAAGCCTACTTTCTCACTCTCCTCTTTGAGAGGAGAGAGCTCTTTAGTTCCTCTTCAGTTTTGGCCATTAGAGTGGTATTATCTGCATATCTGAGGTTGTTGATATTTCTCCCAGGAATCTTGATTTGAGCTTGTGCTTCATCCAGCCCTGCATTTCACACGATGTACTTTGTATGTAAGTTAAATAAGCAGAATGAAAATATGCAGCCTTGTCATATTCCTTTCTTGGGAAATGAGTATGACAAAGCTGTGTACTGTCACCCTGATTATTTAGCTTATATGCAGAGTACATCTGGCTAGACCATGTCAGTTGTTCTATGTCTGAATACAGGTAAGGTGGTCTAGTACTCCCATCTTTTTAAGAATTTTCCACAGTTTGTTGTGATCCACACAGCTAGCTTGTGCTGTGCTAAGTTGCTTCAGTCGTGTCTGATTCTGTGTGATCCCATGGACTGCAGCCCGCCAGGCTCCTCTGACCATGGGATTCTCCAGTCAAGAATACTGGAGTGGGTTGCCATGCCCTCCTCCAGGGGATCTTCCTGACCCAGGGACTGATCCCATGCCACTACATTGGTAGGCAGGTTCTTTACTACTAGTGCCCTGGGAAGCCCTGTTAGCATGTGAAATGAGTGCAGTTGTGCAGTAGTTAGAACAGGCAATGGCACCCCACTCCAGTACTCTTGCCTGGAAAATCCCATGGGTGGAGGAGCCTGGTAGGCTGCAGTCCATGGGGTCACGAAGAGCCGGACATGACTGAGCGACTTCTCTTTCACTTTTCACTTTCATGCATTGGAGAAGGAAATGGCAACCCACTCCAGTGTTCTTGCTTGGAGAATCCCAGGAACGGGGGAGCCTGGTGGGCTGCCATCTATGGGGTTTCACAGAGTCAGACATGACTGAAATGACACAGCAGCAGCAGCAGCAGCAGTAGAACATTCTTTGGCATTGACCTTCTTTGGGATTAGAACAAAAACTGACCTTTTCCAATTCTGTGGCCACTGCTGAGTTTTCCAAGTTTGCTGGCATATTGAGTGCAGCACTTTAACAGCACCATCTTTTAGAATTTTGAAGAGCTCAACTGGAATTCCATTACCTCCACTAGCTTAGTTTGTAGTGATGCTTCCTAAGGCCCTCTTGACTTCACACTCCAGGATGTCTGGTTCTAGGTGAGTTATGGGAGTCATTAACACTGCTTTTCATAGTTCTGCTTATTCTTGCCACCTCTTCTTAATCTCTTCTGCTTCTGTTAGGTCCTTAACCATTTTTGTCTTTTACTGTGTTCTTCCTTGTATGAAATGTTGCCTTGATATCTCCAATTTTCTTGAAGAGATCTTTCCCATTCCATTGTTCTCCTCTATGCCTTTGCATTGCACATTTCAGAAGGGCTTCTTATCTCTCGTTGCTATTCTCTGGGATTCTGCCTTCAGTTGGGTATGTCTTTCTTCTTCTCCCTTTCCTTTCACTTCTCTTCTATCCTCAGTTATTTGTAAAAACTTCTTCAGACAACCACTTTGCCTTCTTCCATTTCTTTTTCTTGGGAATGGTTTTGGTCACCACCTCCTGTACAATGTAATGAACCTCCATCTATAGTACTTCAGGTACTCTATCAGATATAATCCCTTGAATCTATTCATCACCTCTACTGTATAATCATAAGGGATTTGATTTAGGTCATACCTGAATGGCCTAATGGTTTTCCCTACTTTCTTCAATTTAAGCTGAATTTTGCAATAAGGAGCTCATGGTCTGAGCCACAGTCAACTCCCAGTCTTGTTTTTGCTGTCTGTATAGAGCTTCTCCATCTTCAGCTGTAAAAAACATAACCAATCTGATTTTTATCTTGGCCATCTGATGTAGATGCATATGTGTAGAGCTATCTCTTGGGTTGTTGGAAAAGGGTGTTTACTATGACCAGCGTGTTCTCGTGACAAAATTCTGTTAGCCTTTGCCCTGCTTCATTTTGTACTCCAAGGACAAACTCGCCTTTAATTCCATGTATCTCTTGACTTCCTACTTTTGCATTCCAATCCCCTATGATGAAAAAGACATCTTTTTTGGTATTAGTTGTAGAAGATGTTGTAGGTTTTCATTGAACCATTCAGCTTCAGCTTCTTCAGCATTAGTAGTTGGGGCATAGACTTGGATTACTGTGATGTTGAATGGTTTGTCTTGAAAATGAACCAAGATCATTCTGTTGTTTTTCAGATTGCACCCAAGTACTGCATATTGAACTATTTTGTTAACTGTGAAGGTTATTCCATTTCTTCTAAGGGATGCTTGCCTAGAGTAGTAGATATAATGGTCATCGAATTAAATTTGCCCATTCCCACCCATTTTAGTTCACTGATTCCTAAGATGTCAATGTACAATCTTGCCATCCCCTGCTTGACCACATCTAACTTACCTTGATTCATGAACCTAACATTCCAGGTTCCTTTGCCATATTGTTCCTTACAGCATTGGACTTTACTTTCACCACCAGACAGATCCACAACTGAGCATCATTTCTGCTTTGGTCCAGCTTCTTCCTTCTTTCTGGCTCTATCAGTAATGGCCCTCAGCTTTCCCCCAGTAGCGTATTGGACAACTTCCAAGGTGGGGTACTCTTCTTCTGGTATCAGGTCGTCTTGCCTTTTTATACTGTTCATGGGTTTCTCATGTAAGAGTCCTGGAATGGGTTGCCATTTCCTCCTCCAGTGGACCACGTTTTGGTAGAACTCTTCACTATGGCCCGTCCATCTTGGGTGGCCCTGTGCAGTATGGCTCATATCTTCATTGAATTACTCAAATCCCTTCACCATGACAAGGCTGTGATCCATGAAAGGGATGTGATACTAGTTTATCCTGTTATCATTGATATTAATTCTGATAACCAGGTTAAGCTTTGTCCATATTTCTCCATTGTACTTTTCTTTGTCCTCAGTAATTTATAAGTAATTTATCAGAAGATACTTTGAAACTGTTAAAATCCTGTTCCTAACACACTTTTACCCAGTGGTGTTAAAATCTCTTGATGATTCTTCCCTGAATCAATTATTACTATGGTGGTTGCAAAGTAATTTAACTGAAGGAAGTAATCTTTAAAAGTAGACCTTTCAGATAACTATTTGAGCAACAGAGTCTGAGAGAATTCTCTCTCTACCCAAACCCACTAGAATTATTTCTAGAATCAGTATCCTATGCTATTCCTGCCTAATTACAACTAATTTAATGACTTCCAGTTTTGGCCTCCACAATGAGCCCTGCATGTCTCACCCCCTTCAGCTTAAATTAGATATAAACATCCTCATGAAATAGTATATATAATGTAGACATTAAGTCAATCTACAAACATTTTTCTCCTCATTGACACAGCACACACACACATGCACAGCTGTAAAATGCTTATGAATTTTGAGTTTCCCACTAGATTTCCATAAACAGCCCTAGGGCTTTGTTTGTTCCTAGTTGCTCAGTCATGTCCGACTGTTTGTGACCCCATGGACTGTAGCCCGCCAGGCTCCTTGTCCATGGGGATTCTCCAGGCAAGAATACTGGAGTGGGTAGCCATGCCCTCCTCCAGGGGATCTTCCCAAGCCAGGGATCGAACCCAGGTCTCCCACATTGCAGGCAGATTCTTTACCATCTGAGCCACCAGGGAAGCCCTTTGTTTACAAGTGCTTGGTTTACAACTAACTAAAAATACTTCTCATTTCTTATGATTAATTGCATTAATGCTAATAATTAGGACATAAAGAAATTTAAAAATGTAGATATTCTACTTCAAGGTTTTATATTTCACCTAGCCTTATAACCTAAGAACTAAAAAAAATGATGTATGGTATCTTACTGTAATGATAGCAATTATCTAATCATAATGCATGAGTTTATTTTGGATCATTCTTCCTGGCTCTATAAAACTCAATCTCTTTAACCTAACACTGTCCTTAATCCATTAGAGCAGTCTATTCTTTAAGAGTCATCCTCTCATTTATTTGTTATTAGATGAAAGTTTGTTGGGGAATAGAAAGTTATTCTTGAAGTATCTTTTCTCAAATTACTTGTAAGTCTCCTTACAGATTCGTTAATGGGAGGTTGATGTGCAAACTGAGGAACAGAGAAATCCAATTATATCACACCTATTCATTGGAAAATCACTGGATTATTGCCCTAAGGAAGGCTTGTAATATAGTTGGCAATATTATAGGTGTCCGAAGTCAGTGCTTGATGATGGGAAAGACTGAGGGAAGGAGACGAAGGGGGTGACAGAAGATGAGATGGTTGGATGGCATCACCAACTCACAGGACATGAGTTTGAGCAAGCTCTGGGAGATGGTGAAGGACAGGGAAGCCTGGCGTGTTGCAGTACATGGGGGTCACAAAGAGTTGAACGTGAGTTAGCGACTAAACAACAACAACAATTCACTGCCAAGCCCCCCTAGAGTCATCACGTCAACCTTGAGAGGTGAACTGGCTTGCTCAAGTCCACAGAGTCAGAGGTCAAGCTGAAACCAGAATCAAGGGCCATGGGCATCCTTTGAAGTCAAGACTTCTCCCAGTATTTTCTGTTGGTGTGAAATAATAAACAGGTGTGGTTATCTCACAGCCTTGAGTCACTCTCAAGGAGAAAATGAAGCATGCACGGTAGAAACGTGTCTTAGAGAAGCAGGGTGGCTACATTTACACCTTCTGCAGAGAGAACTCAGCCATTGGGTGGCTGCTATTTCCGGGCATCATGATATCATTTCTACACATATTTTGCTTACAGGGCTTGAGACTGCAAAGTGATTTAGACGATATGAGATTTTTTTGCTTAAATTCCTTGATAAGTTTAAAGAGGGCTTGAGCTCACATTATTACCCCAAGGTAAATTGCTTTAGATCTTCATTTTACTTGAAGGTGGACTCTAGGGAGCTGAGTGACAGTCTGGACTTTGGAGGTCTTCTTTGAAGGGTTCGAAACAGATGTCTGAGATACAGCAATGTGCTGGACCTGGAGTCACGTTACTGGGGACAAAACCTGACTGCATGGCTATGCATCCCTGGAACACTACTTAAGCCTTTCTGCGACCTGATTTTTTTCATTTCCACCAGCAAAACGAGCAGAGTAAGTTCTGCTTAGCTGGTTCTTTCCTAGATTTCAGATGACAAACATAGAGATTAGCACAATAACTTACCAAGGAACAATCGATTGAAAGTGAAAATTAAGCCAAATAAAAGATATAAATTAAAATAAGCACAACAAAATAACTGCCTTATTAATATACAATGCAAAGTGCTAGTAATCCTCTACCTCCACAGATTCTGAGTTGCAAATGAGTGGGAATACATTTTCACTTTTACATAACAGATTTCCAAGAAGACTTATTTAATGAGAACTTAAAGAGTGGTTTTATGTTCCAGGCACAAACTCTTTTACAATAATGAACTCATTTGATTGAGGCAGATGCTATTATGCCCCCATTTTACAAATGGGGAAACTGAGAAGAGAAACAACTTGCCCAAGATCAACCATGAAGTAGAGGATCTGGGATTCAAACCTAGGCCACCTGTCTCCAAGAATCCTCACTTTTAACCCCACTGCACTCTGTAGGGAACGGCTGTGAGGTCAGCCATAAAGATGAGGTGTTCCCTGTTCCAGGTGGAGCGTGTCATTCATTCAAGGTGATTGCTGTGTTGTTCTTATTTTTAAACATATGGAGCATCTCAGAGTCAAAAATTAGAAATGGTATTGGAAGTGGATAATTACCGTGGGAACCTTTGAAAATAGATCCAAGTTTAGGGTAGAGAAGTCTGGTGGTTTTGCTTCTTCTGGGAACTCATTAAATATTCTCAGGATAGCTTGGTTTTATCAGACAGATGTCCTTCTGAGATACTTGAGTATTTCCTTATGCCACAGTGTTTACCAGGTCATTCAATGCTTGTATAAAAATACAGGCAAACTCATCCAGAAATGTTTCTGTTCCACCAAATGACTTTAGTGTGCGGAACAGTGGTTCTACCCTATGCCTGTATGCTTCCTCATTTATAGCCATATCTGGACAACTTTAAACAGTTGAAGTCTGCAGTACATACTGTTTACAGAATCTTCCAGAATTGGGTCAGCAAGACCATTTTCCTTGCATAATCAAAAAAAAAAAAAAAAACGTGGTAACATGTCCTTCTTCAGTTTTATAACACTTCTGTTGGTCTGGGGAAAGACATAGTTGTGTCTGTTTCTGTTTTTTTTTTTTTTTTTTAATTAATTTATTTTTTAATTGAAGGATAATCACTTTACAGAATTTTGTTGTTTTCTGTCAAACCTCAACATGAATCAGCCACAGGTATACATATGAAAGAATAACCCGTACTGAAGTATAATGAATATACAATATGATATGCACTCATTTTTAACTGTATGAATACATAATTTTAATTCAGAGGTATCTTTTTCTCTCTAGATACATGTCTGAAATGGAGACTTGGAAGATGTTTTGGGGAATCATCTTCCTTGCAGCTGGTTTTGGCTTCATCAAGTCACAGAGAATTGGTAATGCATCTTTAAGCCAAAAATGAAGACCTTGCCAGGAATAGAGGGGTAGTGACAATATTAAAAGAAAATATCACAGGAGTTTCATATTTAATGAAAGGGAAATGATTCTTTTAAAGAGAACTTGAAAATTCCCACGTTTTTAGTAAATGGGCCTTTGATTTTTTTCAAAGCTTAACCTCAAACGGCAAAAAAAGATATTAAAAGTGCTACTCTTCTGAATGAGTGATTAAGCTCTCAGATGATTTTGTGAAAATGGACCTGTTCTGTTGACTCTGCATTTTGCTTTGTCTCCTTTGGCTGTGCTTTTCCACATTCAGTTCAGCTCAGTTGCTCAGTCGTGTCCATCTTTTTGCGACCCCATGGACTGCAGCACACCAGGCCTCCCTGTCTATCACCAACTCCCAGAGCTTTGCCATCCAACCATCTCATCCTCTGTCATCCCCTTCTCCCGCCTTCAATCCTCCCTAGTATCAGGGTCTTTTCGAACAACTCAGCTCTTCACATGAGGTGGCCAAAGTATTGGAGTTTCAGCTTCTGCATCAGTCCTTCCAGTGAACACCCAGGACTGATCTCCTTTAGGATGGACTGGTTGGTTAGGATGGACTGGCTGGATCTCCTTGCAGTCCAAGGGACTCTCAAGGGTCTTCTCAAACACCACAGTTCAAAAGCATCAATTCTTCCGTGCTCAGCTTTCTTTACAGTCCAATTCTCACATCCATACATGACTACTGGAAAAACCATAGCCATGACTAAACGGACCTGCATACAGATTTCTCAAGAGGAAGATAAGGTGGTCTGGTATTCCCATATCTTTCAGAATTTTCCACAGTTTATTGTAATCCACACAGTCAAAGGCTTGGCATAGTCAATAAAGCAGAAGTAAATGTTTTTCTGGAACTCTCTTGCTTTTTCCATGATCTAGCAGATGTTGGCAATTTGACCTCTGGTTCCTCTGCCTTTTCTAAAACCAGCTTGAACATCTGGAAGTTCATGGTTCACATATTGCTGAAGCTTGGCTTGGAGAATCTTGAGCATTACTTTACTTGCGTGTGAGATAAGTGCAATTGTGCAGTAGTTTGAGCATTCTTTGGCATTGCCTTTCTTAAGGATTGGAATGAAAACTGACATTTTCCAGTCCTGTGGCCACTGCTGAGTTTTCCAAATTTGCTGGCATATTGAGTGCAGCACTTTCACAGCATCATCTTTTAGGATTTGAAATAGTTCAGCTGGAATTCTCTCACCTCAACTAGCTTTGTTCATAGAGATGCTTCCTAAGGCCCACTTGACTTCACATTCCAGGATGTCTGGCTCTAGGTGAGTGACCACACCATCGTAATTCTGGGTCGTGAAGGTCTTTTTTTGTACAGTTCTTCTGTGTATTCTTGCCACCTCTTCTTAATATCTTCTGCTTCTGTTAGGTCCATATCATTTTTATTGTCATAAGATTGGTAGTTTTCCTGAGTTCTGAGGACACCTCTGTAATTTTTTTTGCAGTCATTTTAACTTTGGGGACTTTTCCAGATGAATCATCAAGAGAAGATTGTTTGAGTACCCTGAAGCTACCACTGAGACAATATTGAGTTTTAAATATTCAAAAACAATTATACAGGCTGTTATTTGTTGGGGAAAAACGTGGAGCTCTCAAACTTCCCCTGGACTCTGACTCCTCTCAGTGTGAGCAGAGGCTGAGATAATGAATTTTCTCTGCTTCAAAGACCTTAAAAGTGATGAAGATTGAGTAGGTCAAAAAGTAAAAATGTATGAAAATGTAATAAGTCTCTCAAATTGCAATGTGATGAAACCAACACTTCTTTGCTTGAAAGATATTCTATAGCCATGAGGTTTCTCCTGGTTGGAAAGATCAGGGAAACACTTCCTGGCCTGTGTTTGATCTCTTCTGTAAAACCTTTTAGGGGGACAAACCAGGTAGCCGTCCCTGGAGCTCTCACTGAACCCTCACCTCTCAAGAGGATTGTAGTTTGGCGGGTCAAAGGGAAGGAAGCTTAAAGAACCCCAAGCTCATTTACTATTTTCCTTTTCAATAATTCTGACTTCACTTGATCATGATTAGGAAACTTCCCAGAGGTAAGACTCAGGACTCTAGAGGTGACAGATGAATTTGTTGTTCCTGAAGTACACCAAGCATCTCCAGCCCTTTTCTGCCTAACTTCTCTTGTGGGTTTTGCCCTTCTGTAACATGGGCTTTAAGTTTAATCTTCTTTAAGGCAGTCCAGGGTATGGACTGGGTGTCAGGGGACCTGGTTTCTAAACTGGTTCCTTGAACAGATTTACACAAGTTACTTGCGTTTCTAGGTCTTATTTCCCTTATCTGTAAGATGGATGAATTGAATTAATTATACTTGCACTACTAGCCTCGTGTGATTATTTAAACTAAAATTCAGTAAAATTTAAAATTCCGTTTCTGAGTCACAGTAGGTACTTTTCAAGTGCCAAACAGCCACACATACCTGGTGGCTGCAGTATGGCATTGCATGATCCTACAGGGTTATTCTAGCTCCAGAAATTTCTGTTTCCCTGATTTGGTTTCATTCACGTTCCATGGTTGCATCTCTGTAAGTGATGTCTGCTCCCTCCCTCTTTCCCAAGCATTTCCTTCTTTGAACGTTTTTTGGGTGGCTCCTCTATCACTCGAGTGGTGGACCAACAAGCACAATGTATGGTATCTGCCTTCATGGAGCCCACAGTCTAGTTGGGGAGACTGTGATTAATTGAATAAGCACACAAACGAATGTTGCATTATAAACCAGGATAAAAGAACACGATTCCGTGCGGATGTACTATAGAAGAAAAGAAGAAGAAAAAAAGAAAAAGAAAAAAGAGGAAAAAGAAATCTGATGGAGGGAACAGCATTTTTTTAAGATGAAGTATAGTTGATTTACAGTGTTACAGTGGAGAACAGTATGCAGGATCCATAAAAAAACTAAAAAACAGCGACCATATGATCCAGCAATCCCACTCCTGGGCACGTATCAGAGAAAAACAACATTTGAAACGACACACGCATGCCAGTGGTCACTGTGGCGCTAGTTACAACAGCCAGGGCACGGTAACTATCAGAACGTCCATCCACAGATGAATGCATGAAGAGGACGTGCTCCGTGCATACCGTGAAATATTACTTAGCCAGAAAACGGAATGAAATCGTCATTTGCAGCAACATGGATGGACCTGGAGATTATTATACTGAGTGAAGTCAGACTCTTGAGAAACCTGTGTGCAGGTCAGGAAGCAACAGTTAGAACTGGACATGGAACACACTGGTTCCAAATAGGAAAAGGAGTACGTCAAGGCTGTATATTGTCACCCTGCTTATTTAACCTCTATGCAGAGTACATCATGAGAAATGCAGGGCTGGAAGAAGCACAAGCTGGAATCAAGATTGCTGGGAGAAATGTCAAGAACCTCCGATATGCAGATGATACCACCCTTATGGCAGAAAGTGAAGAGGAACTAAAAAGCCTCTTGATAAAAGTGAAAGTGGAGAGTGAAAAAGTTGGCTTACAGCTCAACATTCAGAAAAGTAAGATCATGGGATCTGGTCCCATCAGTTCAGTTCAGTTCAGTCACTCAGTCAGGTCCGACTCTTTGCGACCCCATCACTTCATGGCAAATAGATGGGGAAACAGTGGAAACAGTGTCAGACTTTGATTTCTGGGCTCCAAAATCACTGCAGATGGTGACTGCAGCCATGAAATTAAAAGGCGCTTACTCCTTGGAAGGAAAGTTATGACCAACCTAGATAGCATATTCAAAAGCAGAAACATTACTTTGCCAACAAAGGTCCATCCAGTCAAGGCTATGGTTTTTCCAGTGGTCTTGTATGGATGTGAGAGTTGGACTGTGAAGAAAGCTGAGCACCGAAGAATTGATGCTTTTGAACTGTGGTGTTGGGGAAGACTCTTGAGAGTCCCTTGGACTGCAAGGAGATCCAACCAGTCCATTCTGAAGGTAATCAGTCCTGGGTTTTCATTGGAAGGACTGATGCTGAAGCTGAAAGTCCAGTACTTTGGCCACCTCATGCGAAGACTTAACTCATTGGAAAAGACCCTGATGCTGGGAGGGATTGGGGGCAGGAGGAGAAGGGGACGACAGAGGATGAGATGGCTGGATGGCATCACTGACTCGATGGACGTGAGTGTGAGTGAACTCTGGGAGTTGGTGATGGACAGGGAGGCCTGGTGTGCTGCGATTCATGGGTCACAAAGAGTCGGACACGACTGAGTGACTGAACTGACTGACTGACTGACTGAACTGAAGTCAGACAGAGAAAGACAAATATTATGATATTGCTTACATACATAATCAAAAAGAAAAAACTTCTTTACAAAACAGAAACAGACTCACTGACCAGAGAAACTTTTGGGGGCAAGTGTGGGAGGAGGGAAGGACAGTTAAGGGGTTTGGGACTGACATGTACACACTGCTGTATTTAAAACAGATAACTAACAAGGACCTACTGTATAGCAGCAGGGAACTCTCTTGGTATTCTATAATAATGTACATGGGAAAAGAATTAGAAAAAGAGCAGATATATGCATATGTATAACTGAGTCACTTTGCTGTACACTGGAAACTAACACACTCTGTTACTAACTAACACACACTGTTAATCAAACATACTCCAATATAGAGTAAAAACTAGGTGAAAAAAACATGATGGAGGTAATAGTATTCTTTAAAAAATTGAACTAGAGTTGATTTATAGTGTTGTGTTAGTTTCTGGCATACAGCAAAGTGATACAGTTATTCATATATATGTGTATATATATATATGCCGGGAGCCAGTGAGGCATTCCACTCGTGACAAAGGTCATGAGGAAGGAGGCTTGGCACACCCAAAGGCGGGATCAAGCCGCAGGAGTCCCCCCGGATGTTCTCGAGCATCTACCCCTCAAAAAACCAGTCTGCCTACTTTATTGCTTTGTGCTCTCACCTCTGACTTTACTGGGGGCTGTCCCCCACCACCATCTCACTCTCTCTGTCAAAGAGTTAACTTACAGCTCCAATTAATAAAGTTCCTGGGCAATTAGGAGTGTTTAAATCCAAACCCCTCAGATAGCTCTCTAACTCGCCTGACAAGTTTACCCGGACTCCTACAGCTATGCATACGATTGTTTACAGTCTCCCAGCCTGGAGAGGCAAGAGAAGCTTGAGATATTCAAATAGCTTAGAGTTTCTCAGAGAGTTAGAAACTGTCAGAATAAAACTAGTAAAAGATTTCATTGATGAGCCAATGCTTGTTGCCAAGTTTCCACATCCCCTGTATTGTATCCTTGAATGTGTGTTAATTAATATAGTTGGTATGTAGAAAAGATAAGTAGTGGCCTTAGTGTTAGCAACTTTAGACCCTTAAGGTAATAAATTCTTTCCTTTGTTGTAAACCCGTTACACATCCGCCCTATAGGAATGCAATTTTATCTAACACCTTCGGAAGATGGCGCCAAACCTTAAAATAATTACTCTTAGAGAAAATAAGTCTTTGTCAAGAGTCATAAAATGTTAATAGGCCTTCTGGCCAGAAGATGATGTAAATCACCTAAACCATTTGAATACGATAAATTTGCAGGATAGAAACCCTGGTTTTTGATAAGGATCAAAGACTGCTGACTTTGCATCCCCTATTATCCTCTATGTGTAACTTAGGGTATAAAAACCCCTGTTGAAAATAAAGCTATGGGCCTTGCCTGCCAAAGCTTGGTCTCCCCATGTCATTTTTCTCCTTAACTTCCAGCTGAGTCTCCATCTGGAGCGCAGAAATCCTCTGTGACCACTTATTTGCCTGGGCTTCTAAGACCCACTCGAGAAGGTGTCTAAGGTGGGGCACCTTCCGCTATTCGAGAGGGCGCCTGCAGCCTCCGTGGTCAGAGCTAAGCTGGTGTCACGGGTTATATTGATTTTCTGTGTAAACCAAGCTACTCAGCTTCTTTTCTCCACTGAATTTTCCTACTGAGCTATCCTCATTCTATTACTCTTTATATCTCTAATTAACATTTGAATAGGTCGCTGAAGCTGTCTCTCCTTCGAATACCCTGGATCAGCAGGGGCTGGTCCCCGGCATATATATATTCTTCTTAGATTATTTTCTATTATAGTTCATCATAAGATATTGAATATAGTTCCCTGTGGTGTACAGCAGGTCCTTGTTATATATTTTACATGTAGCAGAGTATCCTGAATATTCACTGGAAGGACTGATGCTGAAGCTGCAGCTCCAGTATTTTGGTTATTTGATGTGAACAGACAACTCATTGGAAAAGTCCCTGGTTCTGGGAAAGACTGAGGCCAGAAGGAGAAGAGGACATCAGAGTTGAGGTGACTGGACAGCATTACTGATGCAATGAACATGAACTTGGGCAAACTCCGGGAGATGGTGAGGGACAGGGAGGCCTGGTGTGCTGCAGTCCATGGGGTCGCAGAGTTGGACACGACTGGGTGACTGAACGACAACAATGAAAGTGTATCTCTATCAATCCCAAGCTTCTAGTTTATCTCTCTCTCACCTTTCCCCTTTGATAAATTTGTTTTCACCATGGGGGCTGTGGTTCCCAGAGTTAGAGCTGGGTATGGAAGAAGCAGCTGCAGGAGGCAGCTCTGAGTTTAGGGAGCCAAAGGGCAAATGTGAGTCATACCTGTGATAACGCCACGTGTCAAATGGGTTCAGTTTAAGTGGTGCCCAGAGAGTGTCTGGAGAAGGGCATGGAAACCCACTGCAGGATTCTTGCCTGGAGAATCCCATGGACAGAGGAGCCTGGTAGGCCTTTCAGTTTATGGGGTCACAAGTATCGGACACGACTTAGGGACGAAACCACCAGAGAGTGTCAGAAGTCAAAGGTGAAAAGCTGATGGCTCAGGGCAGCTTCTCTAGAAGCAGAGCTGGGGAGAGGGATTGGGCAAACGTGTTCTTTTGAGGCAGGGCTCTTTAAGACCAACCTGTAAAGGAGTAAGAGGAGTGAGATAGGCAATCGGGGAGAAGCAGCCAAGCAAGGAGACAGCCCCCCATAAAATCAGACTGTGGCCTCAGCAGGGCACTGCCAGGGCATAAATGGCACCATGAATGGTTTCAGTTAAGGCCAGGAGCCCAGATGCTTGTATCCCCACGTGATCAAACATTGGCCACTGGGTGGGGGTGGCCCGATATAACTTCCCAGGCGTCTCCAGATACGGCTGCTGCCTTCAGCCAGGGGCAGGTCTCTGCACAAAGTCTCAGCTGGGAGCAGGTGATAGAAGCCCTTGAAGCAGCTGGGAAACCAGTGTGCCAGCTGGCAAAGGGGATGTAGGTGGGGGATTCCAGCAGCACCCCGTACTCCTAGAAAGCTGGTTTCCTTTATGAGCTTTAGGGGTTCCCTAGTGGCTCAGCTGGTAAAGAATCCGCCTGCAATGGGGGAGACCTGAGTTCCATCCCTGGGTTGGGAAGATCCCCTGGAGGAGGGAAAGGCTACCCACTCCAGTATTCTGGCCTGGAGAATTCCATGGACTGTATAGTCCATGGGGTTGCAAAGATTCGGACAGGACTGAGCGACTTTCACTTCACAAGGGTTCAATGAAGGGCCGTGGTCAGGGGTCTAATGGAAGGGTCAAACGTCTGCTGGAATTAAACAGAGGGTGGCAGGGGAACAAAGGTAGCCAGTGGTCCTGAAGCCAAGGAAGATGACGGTGCGTTGGGCCAGGTGCACATCAGCTGGTAACACAGAGCTGTTTGGTGTAAAGGCAAGGAAGAGGGAGGCGGGGGAGATGTATTCCCAGCCATTCACAGCAGCCTTCCGTTTCACGGTATCTTATCGTGAGAGGCCTCTCTTCTGCAGCGTGCGGGGAAGCCTCTGCAGGGGACCTCGTGTTTCTGGTGGACCCCAGCGTCCACCCCAAGAACATGCACAGCATGCGGAGCTTCTTGAACACCATGGTCCACAGCTTCGGTGTTAGCAGGGAGGTGGTCCACGTGGGGCTGGCCTGGTACCGCTACGAGCCTCAGTCCGAGTTCCTGCTGTCCCCCTATGCCCGCAAAGACTAGGTGCTGAGACACATCCAGAAGCTGCCCTTCACTCCTGGGGCCCGCAATTGATCAGGCCCTGCGGTTCCTGCTCAGCACCACTGACAGGGAGCGGCCGGGAGCCGCGCGAGCCGGGGGATGGGGGTGGGGCGAGGTGGTCATCGGCGGCCGGCGGGGGACCGCGTGCGGGGGGCCGCCGGCGCCTTGAGGAGCGCGGCGTCCCGCTCCACGCGGGGGGCGTCGGGGCCGCGCGTCCCGCCGAGCTCTGGGAGATCGCCAGCCGGCCCGCGGGACGTTTGTCAGCCGTGATCCCGACTGCGCAGGCCTGCGCCGGCTCGCCCCGAAGCTGCGCCAGGACATCTGCGACACTTTGGCAAGCGCAGCGGCACCTGTGGGCCACACTTCTCCAGGTGCAAAGGCTTCCCCCCTTTATTTCTGATCTAGAAGTCAGGAAACTCCAAAGTTTTATGCCGTGTTCATCCCTCCCTCTTATCTCTTCCGATATGTGTGCATGTTGAATTAATCAGTTGATTTTTATTGAAGTATATTTGATTTTTTTGGTGTTAGCTTCTGGTATATAGCAAAGGGTTTCAGTTATATATACATACACATAATCTGCGAATCCCAAACTCCTAATTTATCCCTCCCCCGTCCCCTTCTTTGGTAACCATAAATTTGTTCTCTAAGTCTATGAGTCTGTTTCTGTTTTGTATATGAGTTCATTTGTATAATTTTTTTAAAAGATTCCACAAAGTGATATCATATGATATTTGTCTTTCTCTCTCTGATTTATTTCCCTTAGTATGGTAATCTGTAGGTCTATCCATTTTGCTGCAAATGACATTATTCCATTCTTTTTTTTGACTGAGTAATATTTATCCTGCATCTGCAGGCAGATTCTCTACCACTAACACCACCTGGGAAACCCATTATGTACCTTCTTTATCCATTCATCTGTTGATAGACATTTAGGTTGCTTCTTTGTCTTGGGTATTGTAAGTAGTGCTGCAGTGAACACTGGGGAACATGTATTCTTTAAACATCAAATTTTCTCTGGGTATTTTGCATGTTTAATTTTAATAGTAGAATTTCACGAAACCGTCTACACTTTATGCTCTTTTCCAATCATTGACTAAAGACCTTTCAACTTTTTTTATATCTTGTGAGCCTTATGATGGTTCTATATATAGACAACTGTAAGTTTGTTTTTGAAGACAAAAGTTTGTTCCTAGAATGATATTATTCCTAGATTAACTTACCCATATTGCCTGGATGGAGGCAGAGGAGGGGAGAGGGCCAGCGGATCCAGGAAGGTTGCTTAATTTGCTGCCAGTGTGTTATGTGCTGGTTAAGAGGGTGAATTGAGGGAAAAGAAAGATCTGGTTTTAAATCCCAGGTCTCTACTTTCTGGGCCATCTTAATCAAGTTACTTTATTTCTCTGAATTAAAAAAATTTTTCCTTAAAATGATAGTACCTGCTTCAGTTAGTAGTTGAAAGCATTAAAGAAAATTATGCGAATAAAGTGCTTATCACAGTGCTTAATCCATCAGGGTTGTCTTGACCCAAGGCAAGGAGGTAAGCCTTCACATACTTTGGGCTAAACAACTCCAGTAGCTGAAGAGAAGTCCTCCACAGGGCTGTGTACAGAAACGATAAAAGGGGATCCAAGACACATGCACCCCTAAGTTCAGAGCAGCACTGTTTACAACACGGAAGGAACCTAAATGACCATCAACAGATAGATGCATAAAAAAGATGTGGTGCTATGCAGTGCTATTAGCCATAAAAAAGAGTGAAACATGTATGGATGTGAGAGTTGGACTGTGAAGAAGGCTGAGCACTGGAGAATTGATGCTTTTGAACTGTGGTGTTGGAGAAGACTCTTGAGAGTGCCTTGGACTGCAAGGAGATCCAACCAGTCCATTCTAGAGGAGATCAGTCCTGGGTGTTCTTTGGAAGGAATGATGCTAAAGCTGAAATTCCAGTACTTTGGCCACCTCATGCGAAGAGTTGACTCACTGGAAAAGACTCTGATGCTGGGAGGGACTGGGGGCAGGAGGAGAAGGGGACGACAGAGGATGAGATGGTTGGATGGCATCACCGACTCGATGGACGTGAGTGTGAGTGAACTCTGGGAGTTGGTGATGGACAGGGAGGCCTGGTGTGCTGTGATTCATGGGGTCGCAAAGAGTCGGACACCACTGAGCGACTGAACTGAACTGAATGCCATTTGGACCAACGTGGGTGGACCTCGAGATTATCCTGCTAAGTGAAGTGAGCCAGAGAACGGCAAATGCCATTTGATGTCATTTATATGTGAAATCTAAAACATGACACGAACGAACTGATCTGCAGAACAGAAACAGACTCAAAAACACTGAGAACAACTTGTGGTTGCTGGGGGAAGAGGGCGTTGGGGAGGGATGATTGGGAGTTTGGGATTAGCAGATGCAAACCATTATATCAATCAGTTCAGTCGCTCAGTCATGTCCGACTCTTTGTGACCCCATGGACTGCAGCACGCCAGGCCTCCCTGTCCATCACCAACTCCCGGAGTGTCCGTTGCTGCTGCTGCTGCTAAGTCATTTCAGTTGTGTCCGACTCTGCAACCCCATAGATGGCAGCCCACCAGGCTCCTCCGTCCATGGGATTCTCTAGGCAAGAGTACTGGAGTGGGTTGCCATTTCCTTCTCCACATATCCATTGAGTCGGTGAATGAATAAAGTCCTACTATATAGAACAGTATAGTGGAAACTAATACAGCATTGTGAATCAACTATACTTCAATAAAATACATTTTTTAAAAAAGAAAGAAACCCGACAGGACCTGGGAAGAGCACTGACATTGTCTACTACCGGAGCTTATCCTCTTTTATCCTCAAAACAACCCCTGTGAGAGGAGAGCCAGTATAAAGGCATCAGTGCTGCAGAGAAGACAATTGAGTCTCCAAGAGGTGAGTGATAGGTCACAGGGCTCCTAGGCGGTGGAGCGGCAACGAGATGTGTCACGGAACAGGGGCTGTATTCAGCTTTTTGACCAGTTGGGGCCAGCACACTCCTAGAGACGAGGTTTACTCCCCCTGGGAAGAGGACAGCCCCTTTTTTAGCATGCCGAGCAGCATTTACACAAAGTGTTTTTCTCTGTAATGTGGTTCCTGAGATTGTCCAAGTGAATTTCAAGATGGAGGCAGGACAGAAACCTCGGAACATGATGAGAGGAGGGAAGGGGAGGTCCGAGGGATGTTGTCACTTTTTTGAGCACACGGTCACATAGGGGGTCTGAGGAGCACCCCCGGTAGGCTCCTGCCACTGCTCCCCCTTTCTGCGCACTAGCTCCTTTGGTTTGAAGCATTTCTGAGTGAAGACTGCAGACCCTACGCCTTTTGTCGTCTCTTGCAGTTTGCAGAGAGGCAGTCCTGGCAGACATTGTCTTCCTCGTAGACAGCTCAACCAGCATGGGGCCCCAGAGCTTCCAGAAGGTGAAGAGCTTCCTTCACTCCATTGTCTCGGGGCTGGACATCAGCAGCGGCCAGGTCCGAGTGGGACTTGCGCAGTATAATGACAGAGTCTACCCGGGCTTTCGGCCGAACCAGTATCCCCTGAAGAGTGAGGTCCTGAAGCGGATTCGGAACCTGCCCTATCGGACAGGGGGCACAAACACAGGGAGTGCCCTGGAGTTCATCAGGACCAACTACTTGACTGAGGCAGCTGGCAGCCGGGCAGGAATGGGGTTCCCCAGATAGTGATCCTGGTGACAGACGGGGAGTCCAATGATGAAGTCCAGGAGGCAGCTGACAGGTTGAAACGAGATGGGGTTGTGGTGTATATGGTAGGGGTCAACATCCAGGATGTCCAGGAGCTGCAAACCATAGCCAGTGAGCCTCTGGAGAAGTTTCTCTTCAACACTGAAAACTACAACATCCTGCAGGATTTCTCAGGAAGCATCCTCCAGACTCCGTGCTTGGCCGTGGAGGGCAAGATCCAAGGTAAGAGGCCACCGGAAAGGCCAGCATTCCAACCAGGATGCTTGATTCCATCGGGAGCCGTGATACACTGAGCAGGAGGGAATCACTGGATCTCCTGGGGAGACTTCCTGGATGAGCCAGGGCTTGAGGATGGAGCTCTTGTGGGTGGGAAAGAACATGCTGTCATACTGTTCAGAGGAAATAGCGTGGGTTCTGAAGTCCAGAGACATTTTTTAAAAATCCTGTCTTTGCCACTTGCTTTTTGTGTGAGCATGCCCAGACAGCTTTACTTTATACACTTCAGATTCCTCATCTGTGCAATCCGGAGATTTATGAGGATTAAAATAGATACAAATGTATAAAAGCCTCTAGCACAAAGTAACTGCTCAGTATAAAGTAGCTTCCCTTGCTTCCTCCGTTGGTTGAAGAATAATTTTTTTTTGAAGAGCAAGTTGTTAAAGTTTAATTATTATACATGTATATATGACTGAGATTATCTCATATCCTGAGTTGCATGTAATATGTAGTTCTATCCAATAAGCATATTTTAAAGTGCCATAAATTAGGTGTATCAAGCATTTTTGGCCGTGGCCAATAAGTAAGAACAGAGGACATTACTTATATTGATACAAATTAAAACAACAAAATACCACTTTTCCCTTTTGAGAAAAGCAAAAACTAAAATGCTTTATAATATTCTTTACTCTGTTGGTGGAATTTGAAGGTGAGACCACCTAGAAAGGGTGAGTCCAGAGTTTATCTAGTGGTGAGGTTTGGACCTATTGTTTATTACAGTTTCTTGTATTAAAGTAAAACTATCAAATGTTATATATGTAGTGAAAAATATATTATAATGTTAAAAAAACTAGCTTTAGGTGCAAGTTATGGATATGAGTAATATAATTTATAATTAAACTTTTTTCTTTTGTGAATTCAAAACATCCATTATCCTATAGTTAAATAGTTTGTAAGCAAGATATTTAATAAAGAAGAAGAATTGAAAGATACTGTAGTCAGAAAAGCAGGCAGTGTAGGGTATCGGAGGGAGAGAACCTTGTGACAGAGTTTTACACAGAGGTGATAAAAATACAATACGTACAGTGTTACATAAAAATAATACCTCTCCCTCTTTTATTCCCCACAGAAAACCATCCTTGTATTTTCATGACATGTTTATTTGATATATCCCCCCTCTCTGACCTTTCTCTTAACTCCAGAATCTACTCAGCGCTATGCGGATGTGGTCTTTCTTGCCGACACCTCACAAGACACATTGCAGACCAGTTTCCAGTGGATGCAGAATTTCACCTCTGGAGTGGTGCGCATGCTGGATGCTGGCAGGGACAAGTACCAGATTGGTCTGGCTCAGTATGGTGGCCAGGGTCACACTGAGTTTTTGCTCAACACTTACCAGACCCAGGATGAGATGATGACTCACATTCATGGACACTTTGTGCTCCAGGGAGGCTCCAGGAGGACAGGCAAAGCTCTGCAATACCTTCATCGGACCTTCTTACAGGAAGCAACGGGAAGCCGGTTTCTCCAGGGCATGCCCCAGTATGCCATGGTCATCACTTCAGGGAAATCTGAGGATGAGGTCCACGAAGCTGTGCAGACATTGAGGGAGAAAGGCGTGCAAGTCATGTCTGTGGGTGTTCAAGACTTTGACAGTAGAGAATTAGAGGCGGTGGGGACCCCACCCCTTGTGTATGATATGCAAGGGCAAGATGGGGTTAGACAGGTGATACAGGATGTGAGTGGGGTGATCCAAGGCACTGGGCAGCTCGAGACCAAGCAGGAAGCCAAAACGGAGCCTATAGTAGGTAAGGGTTGGTCTCTAGGTATGTGAGCCGCTGGGGGGGGGGGGGGTAGGGGGGCTCATATTAGGAAAGTCTGGGGAAAGAGCAGAGAAGGGGGCATTCAAGGTTTCTCAGTTAGTAGACAGTAGGACCATTGGATGGGGAAGAGAAGGAGGCATGGGTTTGCCTCAGGCACATGCCTTATATTAGTTAACTGTGCTCACAAGGATGCTGCATAAAAAGCCATGCAAAAAGTCGATGGCTGAAAAGAATTATTTGTATTCACAGATCTGCTGGAGGTCAGCTGATCTTCGTTGGGCTCAACTATGTTGGGCTTTGTGGATCTTGCCTGGGCTTATTCACAGATTAGGATTTGGCTGAGGGTTGGCTGATCTACGTTTGGTTGTGCTCCATAGATGTCACTTTCCTACTGAGATCATTAGGCTAGCCTGCACATATCCTTTGCATGGTAATTACAGAGGTATAAGAGAGAAAACCCGGTTGAAAAAGCATTTTTTGGATCTGCTTTATCATCTAGTAACATTCCACTGGCAAAAGCAAGTCATATGGCTATGTCATCATTAGTGAAGTAAGAAAGTATATTCCTCTCATAGAAGTGTAGGCAGTGAATATTTCTGAACAGTAATCCAATTTGCTTTATGCCTTTTCCAGAAAAAGGAGCGTTCAGTCTTCTCCCCTAGAGATCGAATAAAGTCATTCTTTAGGGTTTAGCATCATTCAAGATGCTCAAGGGAGAGGCTAATGACATTTTGGGTCATAGAAGTCATAATGTAGAATTGTCCTGTATATTGCTGAAAGTCTAATATCCCTGGTGCCTTCCAGTAGCATCCCTGAATGAATCTTATGACAATGCAAAACAACACCAGTTATTTCCAAATGTCCCCTGGGGATGGGTACCACTGTTGGTTAAGAACCACTGAGCCTTATCTCCTGCTAAGCCCATTTATACATTCTAACCAAAGTCAGATCAGTCCTGGGTGTTCATTGGAAGGACTGAGGTTGAAGCTGAAACTCCAATACTTTGGCCACCTGAGGCAAAGAGCTGACTCATTTGAAAAGACTCTTATGCTGGGAAAGATTGAGGGCAGGAGGAGAAGGGGACGACAGAGGATGAGATAGTTGAATGGCATCACTGACTCAATGGACATGAGTTTGGGTAAACTCCAGGAGTTGGTGATGGACAGGGAGGTGTGGCATGCTGCAGTTCATGGGGTTGCAGAGAGTTGGACACGATTGTGTAACTGAACTGAACCAGTCAAGCTGAACTACTCACCATTTGCTACGTATGGGTCATCCTTTCCCACCTCTGTCTCTGTCCTTGGATACACTATACCATCAACCTGAAATGCCCACAGTCAAAACTTTATCCTTTAGTTCTTAAGTTACCTTATTGCGAGAGCATCCCTGCAAGTAGAAGTGATCAGTCCCTCCTTTCTCTCAACTGTCATAACACTGCCCAGGTCTCTCAAAAGATAATTTGACCCAAGGTTTCCTGAAACCAGAAAAGTGAAGGAAAAAACTAGGCAAGCAAGACTAAGATGCTTCTAATGGACTTAGATGAATTGAAAAATGGTCTTAAAGCACTTTCTTGTGGATATTCATATATTTACATATTTGACAAGTGATATGAACACATTTTCACATGGGAAATTTTGAACCCCATAATGTTCTTTGACGACCATGCCAAATGATGGTCATAAAGGCTTCCACTAAATTCTAATAAGCATAAGTTAGTATAAGATATATTATTATATATTATATACAGTGTATAAATACAAAGCATAATACAGCCTTTGTATACAGAAAGAGTGTTGTCTTTATTCCTCTGTTCTCATACTAAGCCCGTCTTCCTGTTTCTGTTTTTGTCTATAGAGTGTCTGACTGCTATCCCGGCTGACTTGGTATTCCTCATTGAGGACTTTAGCAGGGCTCAGCAATCGAATTTCCAGCAAGTTGTCAGTTTCTTAAAGACCACCATCAGATCTCTCAGTGTTCATCCGGATGTCGTGCGGGTTGGCTTGGTCTTCTACAGCGAGGAACCATGACTTGAGTTTTCTCTGGATGCATTTCAGAATCGAGTCAAGATCTTGGAGCATCTGGACAAACTAACTCACAGGGGAAGAGCAGGACAGACTAAGACTGGTGTTGCGTTGGGTTTCTTAAGGAATGAGGTTTTCATCCAGGAGAAGGGCAGCCGGTCCCAGCAAGGTGTGCAGCAGGTAGTCGTGGTCATCATGGCAGGCTCCTCCCAGGACAACGTGTCCAGACCAGCTTCCCTCCTCCACAAGGCAGGGATGACCATCTATGCAGTGGGCTCCCAGCTTGCCTTGGAGAGCACGGACCTGGAAAAGATAGCATCATATCCCCCTTGGAAGCATGTCATCCTCCTGGAATCTTTTTTGCAACTTGCTGTTGTGGGAAGCAAGATTAAGAACCAGCTCTGTCCTGAGCTTGTGGGCAGAAGGGCTTTTGTGTCTGGGATGGGCTTTGCCTTGCAAGAAGGTAGGAACACCTTTTCCAAAAATTTGATTTCTTTAAAATCTTTGTTTGCTCCAGTGACCCACCTCCTCTACCCCCCATCCAAGAAAAGATTATGGAGTCAATTCATTAAAAAACAGAAACAAGACTTATAAAATCTTTATTTTGATGCCAAACAGCAGAAGATGTGAATGAAAAAGTGGATATTCTTGCCTCCTCCTGTCTTACCCCTCATCCCTTTTAACAAAGAATTGGATGAAAATACATGTATCTTTACAGTAGGAGCTGTAGGGATCAGGGTATGAATTAACCACCTGTTAAGCCACTTAAAACAGGAGATTATTTCTAAAAAGACACAAGCATTCTTGAATTTTAAAATTTCAGCTTAAAATTTAATAAGTGACCATGACATTTGTGTAGGACCAAGGCTTCTTGAATATGAGTCCTGCTGACTGGAGTTCCACATGGTCTCTTCATTAATCATCTGAAAGTGCATTTTCTATAATTTCCAGTTTCACTTTCTTTCATGTGGAAAGAGAACCACTTTGGAAACAATCTGAGTCCAGAAATCCTTATTGATTTTTATGATCACAAAAACACAATCTTTTGTGGTGCCATCTAATGCACCAACAATGTCTTTGAAAACAACTTGCATTTTTTATTAAAAAATTTTTTTTCAAAATTTTTTTCTGGCAAATTGTGCATTTCTTTAAAGAAATTAATTTATTTAGTTTAATTGGAGGATAATTACAATATTGTGGTTTTTGCCATGCATCGGCATGAATCACCCATGGGTGCACATGTGTCCCCCATCCTGAACCCCCTTCCCACCTCCCTCCCCACCCCATGCCTCTGGGTTGTCCCAGAGCACCGGCTTTGAGTGACCTGCTTCATGCATTGAACTTGCACTGGTCATCTATTTCACATATGGCAATGTACATGTTTCAGTGCTATTCTCTCAAATCATCTCACCCTCCCCTTCTCCCACAGAGTCCAAAAGTCTGTTTTTCACATCTGTGTCTCTTTTGCTGCATTGCATATAGGATCGTCATTAGTGTCTTTCTAAATTTCATATATATGCATTAATATACTATATTGCTGTTTCTCTTTCTGACTTACTTCACTCTGTATAATAGGCTCCAGTTTCGCTGACCTCATTAGAAGTGACTCAAATGTGTTCTTTTTTATAGCTGAGTAATATTCCATTGTGTATATGTACCACAATTTCCTTATCCGTTCTTCTGCCGATGGACATCTAGGTTGCTCCCCTGTCCTAGCTATTGTAAACAATGTTGCAGTGAACATTGAGGTACACGTGTGTCTTTCGGTTCTCATTTCCTTGGTGTGTACGCCTAGCAGTAGCATTGCTGGGTCATATGGCAGTTCAATTTCAAGTTTTTTAAGGAATCTCCACACTGTTCTCCATAGTGGCTGTACTAGTTTGCATTCCCATCAACAGTGTAAAAGGGTTTCCTTTTCTTCATGCCCTCTCCAGGATTTATTGTTTGTAGACTTTTTGATGGTGGCCATTCTGACGGACATGAGATGATACCTCATTGTGGTTTTGATTTGCATTTCTATAATAATGTATGGATTTGAGAGTTGGACTGTGAAGAAGGCTGAGCGCCAAAGAATTGATGCTTTTGAAGTGTGGTGTTGGAGAAGACTCTTGAGAGTCCCTTGGACTGCAAGGAGAGCCAACCAGTCCTTTCTGAAGATCAGCTCTGGGATTTCTTTGGAAGGAATGATGCTAAAGCTGAAACTCCAGTACTTTGGCCACCTCATGCGAAAAGTTGACTCATTGGAAAAGACTCTGATGCTGGGAGGGATTGGGGGCAGGAGGAGAAGGGGATAACAGAGGATGAGATGGCCGGATGGCATCACTGACTCAACGGACGTGAGTCTGGGTGAACTCCGGGAGTTGGTGATGGACAGGGAGGCCTGGTGTGCTGCGATTCATGGGGTCGAAAAGAGTCAGACACGACTGAGCGACTGAACTGAACTGAACTGAACTGAATAATGAGTGATGTTGAACATCTTTTCATGTGTTTATTAGCCATCTGTATGTCTTCTTTGGAGAAATGTCTGTTTAGTTCCTTTGCCCACTCTTTGATTGGGTTGTTTGTTTTTCTGGTATTGAGCTGCATGAGCTGCTTTTATATTTTGGAGATTCATTCTTTGTCAATTGCTTCATTTGCTATTTTTTCCCCCATTTTGAAGGCTGCCTTTTTACCTTGCTTATAGTTTCCTTCATTGTGCAAAAGCTTTTAAGTTTAATTAGGTCCCATTTGCTTATTTTTGTTTTCATTTCCATTACTCTGGGAAGTGGGTCACAGATGATCTTGTTGTGATTTATGTCAGAGAATGTTCAGCCTATATTTTCCTCTAAGAGTTTTTTTAGCTTCTGGTCTTACATTTAGATCTTTAATTCATTTAAAGTTTATTTTTGTGTATAGTGTTAGAAAATGTTCTAGTTGCTTTCTTTTACAGGTGGCTGACCAGTTTTCCCAGCACCACTTGTTAAAGAGATTGTCTTTCTCCATTGTATATTTTTGCCTGCTTTCTCAAAGATAAGGTGTCCATAGGTGCATGGATTTATCTCTGGGTTTTCTATTTTGTTCCGTTTATCTATATTCTCGTCTTTGTGCCAGTACCATACTGTCTTGATGACTGTAGCTTAGTAGTGTAGTCTGAAGTCAGGCAGGTTGATTCCTCAAGTTTTTCAGGCAGGTTGATTCCTCAAGTTCCATTCTTCTTTCTCAAGATTACTTTGGCTATTTGAGGTTTTCTGCAGTACAGTAGAAACTAACACAACATTGTAAATCAACTATACTTCAAAAAAACCCACAAAGTTTTATATTAACTTTAACTAAATTTCCTAAAATGCACTCTCTTGCCCATGTATTTAAAAAGTTTAACTCACATAAGAAGCAGGAATATTGGATACTGAGACAACCCATAGCTTCAAATTGTTGTTCATTCACCATGTTGTGTCCAACTTTTTGTGATCCCATGGACTGCAGCATGCCAGGTTTCCCATCCCTCACCATCTCTTGGAGTTTGCCCAAGTTCATGTCCATTGAATCCGTGATGTCATCCAACCATATCATCCTTTGTCACCCTCTTCTCCCTCTGCCTTTAATCTTTCCTAGCATCAGGGTCTTTTCCAATGAGTCAGCTCTTTGCATCAGGTGGCCAAAGTATTGTACCTTCAGCTTCGGTCCTTCCAATGAATATTCAGGGTTGATCTCCTTTAGGATTGACTGGTTTGATCTCCTTTCTGTTCAAGGGACTCTCAAGAGTTCTCTAGCACCACAGTTTGAAAGCATCAGTTCTTTGGTGCTCTGCCTTCATTATGGTCCAGCTCTCACATCTGTACATGACTACTGGAAAGACCATCACCTTGACTATATGGATCTTTGTCAGCAAAGTGGTGTCTTTGCTTTTTAACACACTGTCTAGGTTTGTCATAGCTTTCCTGCCACATATCTGCTGATATTTTACTTTTAGCTCGTTCTCAATTTCCCCATTTGAGAAATGTCAAGCAATGTTTATCTCATGCCTTCATAAGCAGACTCTGAGATGAGGATATGAGCTATGGATGCACGTGATTTATCTGGGAGTGGAGCTCAGGTACACTGTTAGGGGAGTGGGGATGGAGAGAGGAAGGAGAGCCCGCCAGCAATGGGCTGAGTTAGTGAGCAGGCTATTGCTGGAGGCATGGAGGCACCTGGGGCTTGGTTCTGCCAGAGACTCAGGGAGACTGCTGAGCTGTCCTCTGAGTGGTCCCACCCACAGGGCAAGGGAGCTGGGATATTTATCCATTACCCGCTTCCAATCACGGGCTGCTGGCCACTCTCACTCACTCCCTTGCCTGCCCAGGGTATGGGCTGATCATGCTTCTGGCCAAGGAACACACACAGGCAGAGTCTCAGGCAGCAATGAGGGAGTGCCGGGGGATCGGGACCTGTAGCCTTGTCCCACGCCCTCTCCCACGCCATTCTGACGGCTTGCTGCTGCTTCTTCTTGCCTAGGCTGTGTGCACATCGAGAAGGCAGACATTTACTTCCTTATTGACGGGTCTGGCAGTACCCACCCAGACGACTTTCTCGCGATGAAGGTGTTCATGAGTGAGGTGATAAGGATGTTCCACGTTGGACCCGACAGAGTCCAGTTTGGAGTCGTTCAGTACTCGGACGAAGTCAGTCCTCAGTTTACCCTCAGCCAGCACTCCAGTGTGGCGGGGCTGGAGGTAGCCGTTGATAGCATCCAGCAGAAGGGAGGGGGCACCAAGATGGGTGAGGCCCTGGGCAGCATGATCCAGGTCTTTGCAGACTCTGCTCGCAGCAACGTGCCTTGGTATCTCATTGTTGTCACTGACGGCCAATCTATGGACCCGGTGGCTGATGCTGCAGAGGCGCTGAGGGGCCATGGAGTCACCATTTATGCAGTTGGAGTCAGAGATGCTAATATTGCTGAGCTTCAAGAGATTGCTGAAGACAGAATGTTTTTCGTGCATGATTTTGAGTCCTTGAAGACCATCCAACAAGAAGTGGTACAAGACATCTGTTCCTTAGAGAGTAAGAATTTTTTTCTTCAATCTCACTCTCTCTCTTCGAGTATATATGTGTAATCTATTTGAATAGGCTTCATTCTGGAACTGTGGATTCATAGGTCTAAAAGTATTGGATGAGCTAGAATAAACCAAGCTGGTTCATATGATAGATCTCTATCATATGGCCGTGTCTTATTTTGAGACTGATTTATGGTGGGTCACAGAAATTTATTTCCTTGACTTCCACTTCCACCCCCTTTATAAATATTTTCACGTTGTATATGTGTCACCCCAGACTCTCCCTGGGGACTTGTAATTAATTGTTTCAGACTCTGAGTAATGTTCTGTCCTTCTCCTTTTCCCCTCCAGCCTGTAAGAATAGGAAAGCTGACATTATCTTCCTGATGGATGGTTCAGAATCCATCTCTCCAAAAGACTTTGAAAAGATGAAGGAATTCATGAAGCGAATGGTCAACCAGTCTAATATTGGTGCTGATGAGATTCAGATTGGCCTTCTGCAATTCAGCTCAGACCCCCAGGAAGAATTCAGGCTCAACCGGTACTCCTCAAAGGTGGACGTTCACAGAGCCATCTCAGACGTTAAGCAAATCAACGGTGGCACATACACTGGGAAAGCTCTGAACTTTACTCTGCCTTTTTTTGGGAGTTCAAGAGGAGGGAGGCCCAGTGTCCATCAGTATTTGATTGTGGTCACTGATGGGGTCTCCCGGGACAACGTAGCTTTACCAGCCAAGGCCCTGAGGGACAGAAACATAATTATTTTTGCCATTGGGGTGGGTGAAGTCGAATTCTCTCAGCTTTTGGAGATCACCAACGACCAGAGCAAAGTGTACTATGAAGAAAAATTTGAGTCCCTGCAAAATCTGGAGAAGGAAATTCTTTACCAGGTTTGCATTCCGCAAGGTGAGTGACAGAGGGCTTGTTAATTGATCCACAAGCCCTCGGTAGGCGTCAGGGACCCGGTTGGCTATCTTAATAAAACTAATACTTATAGCCTTGTCCTGGGGAATCTTTTTTTTTCCCTAATTTATTTTATTGAGTATTGATTTACAATGTTGTGTTAATTTTTGCTGCACAGAAAAGTGATTTAGTTATACATATATGTATATATATATCTTCATATTCTTTTCCACTTATGGTTTGCCACAGGATATTGAATTAGTTCCCTATGCTATAATAGGACCTTGTTTATCTATTCTCTGTATACTGGTTTATATCTGCAAGGCCCCGACTCCCAATCCACCCCTTGCCCAATCCTCTCCAGTGGGCAACCAGAAGTCTGTCCTTTATGTCCGTGAGTCTGGTTCTGGTTTATAGATAAGTTCATTTTGTGTCATAGTTTAGATTTCACATAAGAGTGATATCAGATGGTATTTGTCTTTTTCTGTCTGACTTACTTTACTTGGTATGATAATTGCTAGATCCATCCACATGGCTGCAAATAGCATTATTTCATTCTTTTTGAGTAGCATTCCATCGTGGATGGTGTTTTTGTACAGGGCCTGGTCTGTGGACTTCCATAGGTTAAAACATGACATCTCCACATAACCCTGTTAATAATTAATTAATATACATTATCAATATTTTACAAGTGAGAAAACCAAGGCACAGCAAAATCAGGTTGTTTAGTCTAAGTGAATAGCAGAAATGAGATGTGAACTTAAGGCAGTCTGGTTCTAGAGTCTGTATACTAAATGCTGTTCTATATTGCCTTTTGGTATGGTATAACAGAGTACAACAGGACCTCTCAAACTTTAGCATGGATTTGAATAACCTGGAGAGCTTGTTAAAATGCAGTTTCTGATTCAGTAGGTTGGGGTGGGATTCTGCATTTGTAACAAGCTCCCACGTGATGCTGATCCTGCTGGTCTTCTAATCACGCTTTGAGTAGGGGGTTATATGGTACAGTGTGTGTGTGCATGCTGAGTTGCTTCAGTTGTGTCTGACTCTTTGAGACCCTGTGGACTGTAGCCCAGCAGGCTCCTCTGAGCATGGGATTATGCAAACAAGAATACTGGCGTGTGTTGCCATACTCTCCTCCAGGGTATCTTCCCAATCCAGGGGTCGAATTTGCATCTCTTATGTCTCCTGCATTGGCAGGTGGGTTCTTTTCACTAGTGACACCCGGGAAGCCCAAAGTAAAGTACAGTATGGTACAATACAGTATATAGTGTAGAATTATATGGAAGAATATATAATGGATGCATAAAGCCCAATAATCCCACATCAACCCCATGTGAGGCAGATGCTATTATTGAAAGGTTGTGACTGTGTGCTGTGAGCTACATCAGGATTCGTGACCTCCGGAGGAGAGGATTTTGATCTGAGAGATGAGGCTTGATCACTCAAATCATTTGTGTAATAAAATTTTATTAAAGTATAAAAAGGATGGAGGAAGCTCCTGACATAGACATCAGAAGAGGGCAGTACAAGTGCCCCCTTGCTAGTTTTTAGCGAGGAGTTATATATCTGTTAGCAAGTTGCTAATCAGATAAAGAAGCACCTCAAAACTGAGAGAATTGCATCAGGCGCCTCTCCCACAATATGCATTTTGAGATAGTATTGGCAGAAGGTGCGTCATCCCCAGTTGTAAAACAATTGACATGAATCTTAAAGAAAGGCAGATTTCCAAGCAAATGCATAGTTTCATTAACATCGCTTAAGAGAACATTCCCATGAGTAAGAGGTACTGGTCTGTTGAGCCGTTATTGGTTCAAGGTTTGAGTCTTAGGTGGAACAGATTTGAAGAAAGGCAGATTCCAAGGCAAATACATAATTCATTAACATAGCTTAAGAAAAACATTTCCATAAGAAAAACACTTTGGTTGGCTCAAGGTTTGAGGAAAGTTAAGTTTAGGCAGAACCATTCTATGACAACATAGAATTTAAAAGAAACCTCCTTTTAATTTTGTATAGAGAAAGAGAAAAAAAAAGTCTGCCACTTACAGATTATTTCCTCCAGTTGGGGAGCCCTAGCCTTCTTACCTGTTGCCCTCTCTTTATGATACTCAATTTCCAGGTGAGAAAAATAAGAGAGAGGTTATGAAGCACAGATGGGAAATAATGGTGTCAGAGTTTGAACTTCCCAGCAGTTTGGTGTCAAAGCCAGAGCCAATTTTTTAGAGTATTAAATGAGTATTTTTGATTCTACTATCTCAAGAATCAATCCTAAAGGAAATCAACCCTGAATATTCATTGGAAGGACTGATGCTGAAGCTGAAGCTCCAGTACTTTGGCCATCTGATGTGAACAGCTGACTCATTAGAAAAGACCCTGATGCTGGGAAAGATGGAAGGCAAAGGAGAAGGGGATGACAGAGGATGAGATGGTTAGATAACATCACTGACTCAATGGACATGAGTCAGCAAACTCTGGGAGACAGTAAAGGACAGGGGAGTCTGGCATTCTATGCTGCTGTTGCTAAGTCTCTTCAGCTGTGTCTGACTCTGCACGACCCCATAGATGGCAGCCCACCAGGCTCCCCCATCCCTGGGATTCTCCAGGCAAGAACACTGGAGTGGGTTGCCATTGCCTTCTCTGTGGCATGCTAATAGTCCATGGAGTTGCAGAGTCTGACATGACTTAGCAACTGATCAACAACAAATCTCAAGAATACCACTACTTTGCAGTGCCTTTGGTAAATTCAGAAATAAACTGAGGGACTTCCCTGGTGGTCTGTGGTTAAGACTCCATACTCCCAGTGTAGGGGATCCAGGGTTTGATCCCTGGTCAGGAAGTAGATCCCATATCCCACAGCTAAGAGTTCTCAAGCCACAACTGAGACCTGGCCTTGCCAAATAAGTAAATGTTGAAAAGAAATCAATTGAAAAGAGCACATGTATAGAATTATCTTTTTAAAATGAGCATGGATTATGGAATGTCCTTAAACAGTCCAGTTCTTCAGGAACCAAAGTCCTATTTATTTTTGCTGTTGTTTGTTCTGTTTCATTTTTATTGTCTGTGATTATCCTGGAGAAGAGCAGAGGTACAGGATTCCAGCTTGTCTTCTCAGGTCATTTTGAGCCATTTAATAAATTAGGATTTGTAGTTATCTCCAGTTCTGTGTTAGCTGGTACTTTAATAATGGCTAAACCTAACTGATTCTAGAATTATAAAGCTGAATCAGACAAACTTTAGAGGTTCTCTGGTGAGAGTCAACCCTCTTTGTTAACAGGGAAAGAAAGTGCTCCCTGCATCACAGGGTAAAGCCCACTGAAAATGCTTCTGGGGAAAATGTAAATTAGAAATGTCAGAATAATATACCATACTCAGAAATTCTTTTTTTTTTTTTTTCTGAATTCAGATCTGATATAGAAATGGGATTTACATCTGTGAAAACTCTTTATGGCAAACTTCAATTAGAGACTTAAAAATCAAAACAAAGCCAAGATGTTTTATATGGAAGGATGGGAGTAAGGCACATTCTGTCTTTTCAATTCCAGAAAGACATCTGGACAGCTCGCACAGAATGTGACATTTAGGGGATTGAAACTCATGAGTCAGCCCTGGGTCCCAGGTCCCTGAGAAACTTAAGCCACTGTTGATGTCTATGTTAACCGGTGAAGGGTCCAATGTTTATTTATTTCCCTTGGAACTTCCTTCTCCCCTAATTTGCAGTTTTGTTTTCTGATTCTGGGCCAAATACTGCAGTTCATGCTGATCTAAAGAGAGAACGTCTTCATGTCCTGTCTGGCTTTGACAATCCGATGTCATGCTTGTTGTCAAGAAATAGTTAATAAGTAGCAGTCCTTTTGTGGTTGAGAAGTTACATTTTTAAGTTTGTACCCAAATTCTAATCCAAATGCGTTTGTAACCATTAACTTTTCCTCCTTAGTGAAATTTTGTAGATGGTCTTATTATGAATGGGTAGGTGTAGCCAAAGCTGTGGTTTTTCCAGTAGTCATGTATGATGTGAGAGTTGGACTATAAAGAAAGCTGAGTGCCAAAGAGCTGATGCTTTTGAACTGTGGTGTTGGAGAAGACTCTTTAGAGCCCCTTGGACTGCAAGGAGATCCAACTAGTCCATCCTAAAAGAAATCGTTCCTGAATATTCATTGGAAGGACTGCTCTGAAGCTGAAACTCCAATACTTTGGCTACCTGATGTGAAGAACTGACTCATTTGAAAAGACCCTGATCTTGGGAAAGATTGAGGGCAGGAGGAAAATGGGACGAAAGAAGATGAGATGGTTGGATGGGATCACTGACTCAGTGGACATGAGTTTGAGTAAACTCTGGGAGTTGGTGATGGACAGGGAGGCCTGGCATGCTGCAGTCCATGGGTTCGCAAAGAGTCAGACATGACTGAGTGACTGAACTCAACTGAGGTGTAGCCTGAAAGATCAGTGGGCCTTCCAATTCTAGCTACACCCTTCTAGGAGGCTTAAATATTTTCAGGTAGGACAAACATAAAATTGAGAGTGATAATCAGTCTTGATCTTTTCTAATATGCTTCTCTGAAACAAGGTATCTGCATGGGTGATGAATGAAACTTCCAGGGCAGAAGGGAATAGAACAGCTTGTGCTGAAAGAGACTCAAGGCTGTTTTATATTTTGTCTTCATTCATTTGGGGAACATTTAATGAGCCTCTGTGTTACACACTGGGAAAGTAAGAAGACATAGTCTCTACCATGAGCGAACGTTTGTTCAGAGAGAGAGAAGGTCTTGTAAACTAATAGTGGATATACAGGGGCATTTAATAGCTCAACTCGAGGGCCTGGGGTCATGAATCACAGATGCTTTAGGGAGGGGGCTTTTGAACTTCAACTTGAAGGATATGTATGAGTTAACCAGATTAGAATGATGGGAATGGGAAAGGATACCTCAGGTGGAAGGAATAGGATGTGCAGAGGTTCTTTTGAAACAGGTCTTATATGAAACAGTATATATGTATCAGTTAGTTTTTGCTGGGTAACAAGCCATCCCCCAAAGTAAACAACAAAAATTTGTCAATGAAAATAATCAATAATAAGAATAGAAATCTTTTCTGTTTTGTTTTCTTGTTTTTCCTTTGAGCCAAACTGAGGACTAGCCTGGAAGCCCACTTCCTAGATTACTCTGAGAAACTTCTCCAGAGAAATAGTTTTCAATATAGTTTTATATTCTGTCAGAACAAAGAACATTAAACAAGTCAGGGTTATATTTCTTCTAAGTTTCAGAAAAAAAGGAACAGTCCAGCAAGTACACAGCAAATCAGCATGGCCTTGGCACTTGGGAACGGTGTCTTATCATCAAAGGAGAATAAGCTTTGGCATTCCAGGAAGAGAGGCATTTAATCTTTATTTTTAACATGGATGTTCTTTACTTTTGGTTCCTTTTCTCTAATTATTGAAGCTGATGTACAATGTCTGTTTGTTGGCTACAAACAGGCTATTTTAGTTGGATAAAATTCAAGTTAACTCACGTGTAAGCCAGAAAGATTTCCCTATATCTCACACCACATTTCTTTCATCACACCATTATTTCACTTATACTTCTATGGGTTGGTTGGAGATTCTCCTTGCAGGACCAGATTGGTTGATAATCTTCTGGGGTGGGTTGTGCAGTCATAGGTTACTAATTGGATTTCCTTCTCCTCTACCTTCAAAGGATGCAGTGTAGATTTGTCTGTAGGAATTGATCTCTCCACTCCCACGAGGCAAGTTCAGCAGAGGCTTCGAGGATTATTGCAAGAGCTGATGCAGGAGCTGGCTGTGCTTCCCAATATTAGCTGTGACGTTACAGGCCAGACTAACGTGATGCTCCGCTACCTGGTTCCCAGCTCAAAGGGCCAGCTCATCTTTGACTCAGGATTTGAAAAGTACAGTGATGAGACCATTCAGAAGTTCTTGATTCACCAGGTTGCCAGGAGCAACCATATGGATGTACATTTTTTGCAGTCCCTGGGAGAGAGTGCTATCCGTATGTCTTCTGCCAATGTGAAGGTAAAAAATGCTAAGAAAATCTGCTTTGGAGCCATTAGGCAGGGTTGGAGGGATAACACTTTTGTGACCGAGGCCAACTAAATCGTTCTTCACTGGAGAGCTTATCCAGAGGAACTCTGTTCTCTTACTCAGTAAAGACCAAAAAGAGATGTGTTTTCATTCAATCAGCTAATATTTACCAAACCCTGGAGGCTCTGCTGAATGCCGATAGGAATACAAAGATAAAGTCCCTGCCCTCAGGTTGTCCACAGCTAGTGATTCCAGATTCCTTCATGGCACAAATTCATTCCAGACGTCTTGAAAGATACTAGTTCCCATGGTCACTCATTCTCATGTACAGTAAGGCTCATTATTTTTCTAACCATCCCCTTGAACCACCTTTAGTGACAGTTAAAAGCTTCCTAGCAGTTAAACTTCCCTTCCTGGGTCCCCAGAACTGTGCACCTACACGAATCACAGAAGCAAAAAGGTCCCATATAACATGTACTAGCAAATTACATCCACTAACTTTGAAAGTTACATTGAATTTTTCTTTCAATCCTGTATCCTGTATCCAGTGGGTTTATTTCTTGAAAAATGGAATTCACTTTTTAAGTTAATTTTCTATGGATAGAAGTAGCACGTTTTATTTGTAGAAAATGCGTTAAAATTTGGGGAGTTTTGCATTGATGAAGATGAATATTGTAAAAGTTTTTGGAATATATTTTTAAGTCAATACATTAAGCTGGTTCAAATTCTTCTTTTCTGGGGGCTGGAGAGCATGTAGGGGAGGACATTGCAGTATAAGTGAATGTGTAATAAAGTCACAAATAGATGAATGGGTAAAACCAAAGGGAACATGGTGAAAGGCTGGGTATACCAGAAGACCCAATGAAGAAACATGCAGTTCATAGTATCTGTCTTTTCTATTGCCTTTCCCCAATTCCCTCCCCTCCTCCTCTCTCTCTCCCTGCTTCTGCAACTCCCTCCTCTCTTGTAAACAACAGGTCCTGCTAGTGTTTACAGATGGACTGGATGATGATTTAGAGAAACTGAAGGAAGTATCTGAGCTTCTCCGCAGCAAAGGTAAGTGCAGGGCGTTGCCCTGTGGGGCCTTGTTCCCCCGACAGGGCTGACACAGTCTTGCAGATTTCCAGATGCTGACCCCAGGTCGTGGGACCTCAGTGCCCTTGAAGCTGACATGCAGTCTCCCTCTTCATATGAACTGGGGGCTATTCAGGGCTGAGAGACCCTGGACTCCACATCCTCAGTACTTACTAAGGGTCGCTCTGAGTGAGACAGGACCGACCAATTACCAGCCTGGCGTCTGCTTTGGAGGGTCACAGGGGCAGCTCCTGCTTCTTGTGGAGTGGGTGGTCTCTGTTCTTCTAGGCTCTCTGGGAGCCATATGTCTCTTTTCTTCCTAAACTAAAATCATCCTGGGCCTTACTTCTTCTCCTGCCTTTCCTACCGCTGTCTCCCTGACTCTTTCTCTTTAGTCATCTCCAGGGGCTGCTGCACAATATACATGTACATGTCAGTCAGTTCAGTAGCTCGGTCGTGTCCAGCTCTTTGCACCCCATGGACTGCAGCACGCCAGGCCTCCCTGTCCATCACCAACTCCCAGAGTTTACTCAGACTCAAATCCATCGAGTCGGTGATGCCATCCAACCATCTCACCTTCTGTCATCCCTTCTCCTGCCTTCAATCTTTCCCAGCATCAGGGTCTTTTCAAATGAATAGGTTCTTTGCATCAGGTGGCCAAAGTACACATGTATCCGTATACTCTAGATATAGTTGGTTTACATTATCGTATTTATTTCAGGTGCCAAACACAGTGATTCGATATTTTTGTAGATTGCAATCCATTTAGAGTTATTGTAAAATATTGGCTTTATTCCCTGTGCGGTACAATATATTCTTGTAGCCTATTTATTTTATACATGGGAGTTTGTATTTCTTAATCCGCTACCCCTGTCTTGCTGCACTCCACTCCCCACTGGTAACAACGAGTTTGTTCTCTGTATCTATGAGTCTGTTTCTATTTTGTTATATTCACTTGTATGTTTTATTTTTTATGCTCTACATATAAATTGATAACATAAAGTATTTGTCTTCTGTCTGACTTACTTCACCAAGTACAATACTCTCTAGGTCCATCCATGTTGTTGCAAATGGCAAGATTTCACTCTTTATGGTTGAGTAATATACCCTTATATATAGAGTTGACCCTTGAACAACCTGGAGGTTAGGGGTGCCAAATGTCCCTGAAGTTGAAAATCCATATATAACTTTATGGTTGGCCTGCTGTATGCACAATTTAATCCACAGTTGAATCCATGGATTCAACTAGCCATACATTATTATAGTACATGTATAGCTATACATCATTGTAGTATTATAGTACTTAAGTATTGAAAAAATTTGCATTGTAGGTGGACCCATGCAGTTCAAACCCATGTTACTCAAGAGTCAGCTGTGTATCAGTTCAGTTCAGTCTCTCAGTCGTGTCTGACTCTTTGCGACCCCATGAATCGCAGCACGCCAGGCCTCCCTGTCCATCACCAACTCCCGGAGTTCACTCAGACTCACGTCCATTGAGTCAGTGATGCCATCCAGCCATCTCATCCTCTGTCATCCCCTTCTCCCCCTGACCCCAATCCCTCCCAGCATCAGCTGTGTATAACCACATCTTATTTGTCCATTTATCTATCCATGAATATGTAGGTTGCTTCCGTATCTTGGCTATTGTGAGTAGTAGCATGAACATTGGGTTGAATTTATCTCTTTGAATTAGTGTCTTTGTTTTCTCTTGATATATACCAAAATGTAGAATTGCTAGATCATATGGTAGTTCTATTTAAGTTTTTCTGAGGAAACTCCACACTGTTTTCCACAGTGGCTGTAACAACTTTCATTCCCACCAACAGTGTAGGAGGATTCCCTTTTCCCCACATCCTCACAACATTTGTTGTTTGTAGACTTTCTGATACTAGCAATTCTGACAGGTGTGAGGTCATACCTCGTTGTGGTTTTGATATGTGTTTCTCTGATGATTAGCGATGTGAATATCTTTTCATGTGCCTGTTGGTCATCTTATGTTTTGGGAAATAGTCTATGCAGGTCTTCTGTCCATTTCTTAACTGGGTTGTTTGCTTTTCTGATATTGAATTGTATGAGCTGTTTATAAATTTTGGATATTAACTCTTTATTGGTCCTAACATTTGCAAATATCTTCTCCCAATTCTGTAGGCTGTTTTTTTCATTTTGTTGATGGCTTTTTTCGCTGTTCAGTTCAGTTCAGTTCAGTCGCTCAGTCGTGTCCGACTCTTTGCGACCCCATGAATCACAGCACGCCAGGCCTCCCTGTCCATCACCATCTCCGGGAGTTCACTCAAACTCACGTCCATCAAGTCGGTGATGCCATCCAACCATCTCATCCTCTGTTGTCCCCTTTTCCTCCTGCCCCCAATCCCTCCCAGCATCAGAGTCTTTTCCAATGAGTCAACTCTTCGCATGAGGTGGCCAAAGGACTGGAGTTTCAGCTTTAGCATCATTCCTTCCAAAGAACACCCAGGGCTGATCTCCTTCAGAATGGACTGGTTGGATCTCCTTGCAGTCCAAGGGACTCTCAAGAGTCTTTTCCAACACCACACTTCAAAAGCATGTTAGCTCCTATTTATTTTTGCTTTTGTTTCCTTTGCCTTAGGAGAGAGACCCCCAAAAAATAACACAACAATTTACGTCAAAGAGTGTTCTACTTATGTTTTCTTTTAGGAATTTTATGGTTTCTGATTCTCTATTTAGGTCTTTTATCCATTTTGAGTTTTTTGTATATAGTGTGAGAAAATGTTCAAATTTAGTTCTTTTACATGTTCAGTTTTACCAGTACCACTTACTAAAGAAATTGTCTTTTCTCCATTAGATAGTCCGCCTCTCTCCAGGCTTCCCTGGTGGCTCAGATGGTAAAGCGTCTGTCTGCAATGCAGGAGACCTGGGTTCAATCCCTGGGTTGGGAAGATCCCCTGGAGAAGGAAATGGGAACCCACTCTAGTACTCTTGCCTGGAAAATCCCATGGATTAAAAGCCTGGTAGGCTACAGTCCATGGGGTAGGGAAGAGTTGGACACGACTGAGCAACTTCTCTTTCTTTCTTTCTTCTCTTGCCATAGATTAATTGACCGTAAGCGTGTGGGATTATTTCTGGGGTCTTTATTCTGTTCTGCTGATCTATGTGTCTGTTTTTGTGCCAGTATGTGTCTGTTTCGATGACTGCAACTTTGTAGTATTGTCTGAAATCAGGGAGCATAGTACTTTTAGCTTTGTTCTTTTTTTCTCAAGATTGCTTTGACAAATTAGGGTCTTTTGTCATTCCATGTAAAATTTAGGATTATTTGTTCTAGTTATGTGAAAAATGTCATGGGTATCTTAGTAGGTATTGCCTTAAATGGAATATTTCTGTGACAACTTGCTTTCAACTGAATTTAATGCATAGATTGCCACTGGAAGTGTAAAATGTTACAGCTTCTCTGGAAAGGAATTGGGAGTATATAACAGAGGACTGCAAATTCTGCCTATCTGCTAGATCTGCAATTCCATTTCTGGGAATTCATTTTAAGGAATACTTAAGAATATGTATACAACTTTTAACCATAAGATTTTACAGTAGCCTGTTTACAATAGCAAAAAGCTAATGGGCATGTGTGTGGGTCTGTGTATCAATTTGATGTTTAAAATATTAATGCTATTATTTGTTCTGAAATTCTATAGTACTTTTTAGTCAAATTTAAAATGTGTTCTTTTCCACATGTTTTCTGTTTTGTGGAAAAATCCAAATGGCCAGTTAGTGCTTGCATGGATAGAAGAAGCTAAGTACCATGTGCAACCTTCAAATCTCAGAGGGGCAGAGTTCCCTGAGGCAGGCCCTTAGGTATAAACAGTATCTTTTTGGTGAACAAAAGCAACAGGAAGCAAAGGTTAAAGAAAAAGAAACAGACCTAAAAGTGGAATCAGAATTGGCTCTTCCCTGCAACAGGACTACCTGCCCTTTGTTGCAAAACTTCTAAATAACCCTGATTCCCCCCTTGCCTGCTTGGAGTAGTTCTCTCCGGGTTACTTGAGATGCTATCTCCTGGGCTTGAAGTTCTAAAAATTCCCACTGAATAAAACATAACTTTTAGGTTGCGAATATTTTTTAAGTTGACAGAAACAAAAAACAGGGGCTACACGAGGGCTCTGAGAGTCCTTTCTGGTTCCTAACTGTTCACCTTTCTAGAGTGAACCTTTCTAGTTCTAGAGTCCTAACTGTTTACCTTTTAGCTGCTGGGATATCAGACCAGTTCTTTAGGAAGGCACGCTGTGAGCTGGCTTTGATTTGAGGAAAAGCAGTTTGAGAAAAAGACAGATGAGGATATAGGAAGGATGGGATGATGATGGGGATCTGGGGATCTGGGGATCTGGGGATCTGGGGATCTGGGGCCAAAACAAGTCAGACTATTTGAAAGACATGCAAGGAAATTGCCCACCTGTTGGTCTTTTGAAGGATTCTCTGGACTCCTGACTATTGGCCTGGAAGGCGTCCATAAATTAGAGGAGCTCCAGGAGCTAGAATTTGGCAGAGGATTTGCGTATAATCAACCTCTGAGCATCACACTGCACAGCCTTCCGAGCATCTTACTGAAGCAACTTGTAAGTTTTCCTTATTTTAAACACCATCCTTTCCTAAAACCTCGAGGGAATTTTGTTTCTTTAGTGTGTAATGTGCCATAGGTTAATACAGCATTGGGAAAAAAAAAAAAAAAAACCAGTATGTGACATGGATTTTGTTTTCAGGACACAATTGTAGAAAGGACATGCTGCAATAGGTATGCAAAGTGCTTTGGAGAGGCCGGGCACAGAGGTGATGGTGGGAGCCCAGGGGGAAAGGTGAGTTCTTGCTGGGTGTGTGTGGGGGAAGGGGAGAGAGGCTTTGTATCCATTACACTCGAGGCCTGTGTTAGGTCTTTAACACACCTTTTCTAACTCTGTCCTTTTAACAGACCTCTTTTACAGGCATAAAATTGGGGCTCAGAGAGGGAACACTGTTTTCCTGAAGTTGCACAGTTACAAAGAGGCATTTTAGGATTTCAACCCCTGTGTCTGCTTGACTCCAAGGCTCATATCCACTATACTGGTGCTGTCTCCTTACATTTATTTGACACTTTCACAGGTTCTACCACCACACAGAAGTTTTCACTTGTCCACAAAATTGTCACTTGTCCAGTATCTGTTTTCTTTGCAGTATTCAAAGCCTCTTCCCCTCTGATCTAATATTCTATTTTATACCAGTAAGCTCTGAGGATAAATACAGTCACTGGTTTACTGGTGGTTGATTTGCCTCTCTCTGTTAATTCTGTAGTTAAGTGATAGGAAAATTACTGCTTACTACTTCTAAGGGAGACTGTCTCATTAGAAATGGTCCTCAGATACCCGGGGCACAAGGTTCCATTCTCACAGGACTAGAGCATCATGATGGGTAGATAATCACAAATTCGCATGGAAGGTTGAATCAAACCCTTAGGTTTTTACATTCTCTTTTCGTAAGTGGTTTTCCACGAGATGGAATGAGCTCTTACTGACTTCTTAGATCAATCTTAATTTTGAACAGTGTACAACTTAGCACTAGATTTTTCCCCCCCTCTTATTATTCTTAAATACAGGACTGGAAGGTCAGAAAATCAAGCTTGGGAACCTCTTGATTATTTTTTTAACAACTCTTTTTGAGACCAAAGATGGAAGTGTCCTGAATTCTTGATTTGTCTGCTGTGTCTGTTAGTGCTTGGATGTATTACTTTCCGGAGAAGGCAATGGCACCCCACTCCAGTACTCTTGCCTGGAAAATCCCACAGACGGAGGAACCTGGTGGGCTGCAGTCCATGGGGTCGCTAAGAGTCGGACACGACTGAGCATCTTCACTTTCACTTTTCACGTTCATACATTGGAGAAGGAGGTGGCAGCCCACTCCAGTGTTCTTGCCTGGAGAATCCCAGGGACGGGGGAGCCTGGTGGGCTGCCGTCTATGGGGTCGCACAGAGTTGGACACGACTGAAGCGACTTAGCAGCAGCAGCAGTGTAACTTTCATCTTTGTTAATTATAAATAGGCTTTGGCTCTCATATTTTATTTACTGTCTTTTAGACTTAATAAACATCTCTGGCTATAAAATGGTAAGCCAGACTTCCTTGAGAGGAAATAGTTTGTGTGTTTAGAAATCTAAGAAGACTAAAAATAAAAGAGAGACTAAAGGGCTGACATACAGAAATAAACAACCACTTCTCATAAGTTATATGTGCTCTTGTTGTTCAGTTGCCCAGTTGTGTCCGACTCTGCAGCCACATGGACTGCAGCACGCCAGGCTTCCCTGTCCTTCATCATCTCCTGGAGCTTATTCAAACTCATGTCCATTGAGTCAGTGATGCCATCCAACTATCTCATCCTCTGTTGTCCCCTTCTCCTCCCACCTTCAATCTTTCCCAGCATCAGGGTCTTTTCCAATGAGTCAGCTCTTCACATCAGGTGGCCAAAGTATTGGAGCTTCAGCTTCAGCATCAGTTCTTCCAGTGAATATTCAGGATTGATTTCCTTTAGGATTCACTGGTTTGATATCCTTGCAGTCCAAGGGACTCTAAAAAGTCTTCTCCAACACCATAGTTCAAAAGCATCAATTCTTTGGCGTTCACTTTCTTTATGGTTCAATACCTTTAAACCTGTGGCAGATTCATTTTGATATATGGCAAAACCAATACAATATTGTAAAGTTAAATAAAATAAAATTAAAAAAAATAAAGAATATGCTAATCACAGAAAAAAAATACCTTTAAACTTAAAACTTTAAACCTTAGAGGCTATAACACCTGTAAATCTTATTGACATTTTGTAAAACCAGTTCAAAGCTCTTTAAAGTTTCCCTCAAACATTTAATTTGGACCTATTTTGGCTTGGATTTTCATGATGGAATGGCTTGAAAAGGTGTTTTAGACAAACAAAAATAGGTTGATGTACCAGGCTGTAAAGACAAGCAGGTATTCAAGTTTTCACTTTCAGTTCAGTTCAGTTTAGTTGCTCAGTCGTGTTCAACTCTTTGCAACCCCATGGAGTGCTGCACACCAGGCTTCCCTGTCCAACACAAACTCCTAGAGCTTACTCAAACTTATGTCCACCGAGTCGCTGATGCCATCCAACTATTTCATCCTCTGTCATCCCCTCCTCCTCCCACCTTCAATCTTTCCCAGCATCAGGGTCTTTTCCAATGAGTCAGTTCTTCGCATGAGGTGGCCAAAGTATTGGAGTTTCAGCTTCAACATCAGTCCTTCCAAAGAACACCCAGGACTGGTCTCCTTTAGGATGGACTGGTTGGATCTCCTTGCAGTCCAAGGGACTCTCAAGAGTCTTCTCCAACAGCACAGTTCAAAAGCATCAGTTCTTCAGTGCTCAGCTTTCTTTATAGTCCAACTCTCACATCCATACATGACTACTGGAAAAACTATAGCTTTGACTAGATGGACCTTTGTTGGCAAAGTAATGTCTATGCTTTTAAATATGCCATCTAGGTTGGTCATAACTTTTCTTCCAAGGAGCAAGCATCTTTTAATTTCATGGCTGCAGTCACCATCTGCAGTGATTTTGGAGCCCCAAAAAATAAAATCTGACACTGTTTCCACTGTTTCCCCATCTATTTGCCATGAAGTGATGGGACCAGATGCCATGATCTTAGTTTTCTGAATGTTGAGCTTTAAGCCAACTTTTTCACTCTCTTCTTTCACTTTCAAAGGGTGGTGTCATCTGCATATCTGAGGTTATTGATATTCTCCCGGCAATCTTGATTCCAGCTTGTGCTTCATCCAGCCCAGCGTTTCTCATGATGTACTCTGCATATAAGTTAAACAAGCAGGGGGACAATATAGAGCCTTGACGTGCTCCTCTCCCTATTTGGAACCAGTCTGTTGTTCCATGTCCAGTTCTAGCTGTTTCACTTTAAGACAGGCCAAGAGTATTTGTTTCTATATGTCTCTGTGCATTATGCTTGACATTTAGTAGATTATCAATAAAATGTCAACTCAGTGAGTCAAGGGTGTCTATCAGAAACAATGTTTATTTCATGTAGATTTGAGAAATGCAGGATTTGAAGTCCATGTTATTTGTTTTGACTTCTTTTTTCCTCAGGGAGAGAGGGGTTCTGATGGGTTACCTGGTTATCCTGGTGAAGAAGGTAGTCATGTAAGTACTGAATTTTATTTTTCTCCTTAAAAGAATATGGTAAAAGGGGTCAAATATTAGTCATACTTAATTGCACTTAAGTAATAAATTAAAGAGAACCAAAGCCATTCTTATAAAAAGATCACTCAGGTTCTGTCCTGACTGGCTAAAAAGGTGATGGAGTTATAGTTACCACTGATGGTTTGCATATAACCCTGGATGCATGCTAGGGTGAGGAAAAGTTCGCTAACATGTGATGACCATGGATAACAATGTGTATTGTGGACAGAATTGTCAGCTTGGGGACTGGAGTTTACCGCATTAGAAGTTAAGACTGAAATAATTTAAAATTATTCATTTTATTTTAAAATAACAAAAATAAACCCATTGCAGAAATGACACATTCCTTTATGAAAAAACCCTATATTTTCCAAAATAAAATACTTTAGTGACCGCGTTGTTTTTTGTAGTTTTAACTGTCTTTAATGTCTAACTTACGAGACAGCAGCTGCGCCTCTGTAACTGCTTTTGTACCGAGTCTGTTGCGATGTCGCTTGGTTGTGGACTTCTTAAAAGCTCTGCTATATACTTGGGAGAGAACATGAGTGAAAAAGGAAAGCATAATACTTTAGTGTAGTTGGGAAAACAGTTTTAGCTTTGTGAGTACCCTTTCTCAAAAGGTCTTGGGGACCTGAGGGGTCCCAGGACCAAACTTTTCATACTACAGGCGTACACAGGTATTAATGTTCTAGTCGCTCCACCTAGAATAGCATGTCGCTTTATTATTCTAACATTTAGAATGCTTGAACTTGGAAAGTAAGCAGAAAGTAAAGAAAAATGCTGAGGCCTATGTAAGTGGATCTATTTCTTTGATTACGTTTATGGGAGAATTGCTCAACTTTGCTTTTTATTTTGTCTTGGTAAACATGGTCTCAGATGTTAGAAATACATTCAGAAACGTGAATTGTGAACTTTGTTATTTTACTTAGCAGTAGTGATAATATTACTTCCTGTTTTTATGATGTTTTAAGAGGTCATCTAAGTGTTATTTATTTTTTTTCTGTTTGGCTTGTGGTTCAGTGAGCCTGGTCAAGCTTAAGAGAATAATTTAAGATCTGACGAACATGTTAGGGCCATTGATACTAATTTCAAACAAATACCGTCTTCAAGCCTGCCTCTGTCTAGGATGGGTGATGATTTTATCCCCATTCTCTAATGTCTTAACACCTTAAAACCAAGACATTTTATAAAGACCCTCTAGTAAAGAGCTAGGAATATAATGTGAGTGGTATGCTGCTGCTGCTGCTGCTGCTAAGTCGCTTCAGTTGTGTCCATCTCTGTGCGACCCCATAGACGGCAGCCCACCAGGCTCCCCCGTCCCTGGGATTCTCCAGTGGTATACATAGTCTTATATAATTAAAATATTTTAAGTAGCTGCCTTAAAGAAAGCTTTAAAAAAAAAAACCAGGTGAAGTTAATTTTAGTAACATTTAACTCAATAAACCCTAAGTGTAATCAGCATGTAATTAACATAAAAGTTGAGATAGCTTACCTTTGAAATCCAGTGTGTGTTTTGTACTTAGATCATATCTCAAAGGAACCAGACATGTTTCAAGCAATCAGTAGCCACCATGTGACAGCATAGCTCAGCAGTGCTTGTCTTCTTTCCATTTCTCACTGGAGAGGTGACTTCTAACCATGTAGTTCTCTGAATGGCTTTTAAAGTTGCTTCCCTGCAAAGCAGGTCAGACTGGACTTAAGGTCAGACTTCTGCCTAACAGCAGAAGCACCACTTGCAGGCGGACAGGTTTCAGAATGTGTCCAGAATTTGTAAGTTCATGTTCAAAGTGTACAAGTCTCTCCGAATCCAAGTTCCTACTGCTCATCTCAAGACAGGTCAAGCCACTGAGAGACAGGTGTTTGGCCAAGAGAGAGCAACTTTTATTTGGAAAGCCAGCAGACTGAGAGAGTGGATTAGTGTCCCACAGAACCATCTTGCCCAGATTTGAGTGCTGTTTCTTTTTATGGGCGGAGAGGGGCAAGTGACGAGGTGAAGGAAAAGAGGTGTATACTGTTGCAAGCCAGATTGGAGGGGTCGTGTTAATTTTCTCTTTCCTGCATCCATTCGTGGGTGGGCCTGGTCAGGATGTTTCCTTTGAGCTAAACAAAGGTATTTTGGCTTAACACAGGAACGGGAGGCAGGGTTAACTGAGACGGGCCATTACGTGTACTTTACGCTCTAGGCAACATCCCTTTGGTGATTAACTTGCAGCAAAAGCCACAGAATGTGAAGGTTATGTTACTGAACCCAAGTCTGTGTGCCCATGCATAGCAAGGCCAGACACTGCATTGAAGTTGGAGCACAGAAAGGTTCATTTCAGGTTAAGCAGGAAGAATGGGCAGATGGTCCCCCCAAACCTGAACTCTCTGAGGGGGTGTGTTTCAGCGAAGTGGTTTAAAAGGCCAGAGAGGGGAGGGTCATCCCACGTGTGTGATCAGTTCTTGCACAATTCTCTGATTGGCTGATAGTGAGGTAACAGGGCTGTTAGGTTAACAATATCAATCCTTAGGCACCAGTAGGTCTAGGGGCTATGTGCTCATGATCATCTAGTAGTTAATTTCTTCCATTTGGTGGTGGTTTTAGCATCTTGAGAACTCGGTAAATATGCTCAAATACCATTATCTAGGTACTGTAGAGAGGAGCTACAACAGAGGGTATGGGGGAGGGATCCATCCCCAGTAGGGTCCTGCTTGGTTACAATGAAAGTAAAAGAAACCCATCCAACGTGGAGTCAGATTTGTTCTTCCCTATTACAGGAAGACAAGTAGCCAACTGTTTCATATATCTATTTCCCCCTGCCCCCAACCCCAACAACAACAACAGCAAGAACACCCATGGTGGTACAAAACAGCAGTCACCCTCTGGGATGCTGGGTGGGGAAACTGAAAAAGGAACTGTTTCCTGCTGTTTGCTGGGTTTCTGTGGTCTCTCCCGCTTCCCTCTGCCCCTCGTTCACTTGCTGCCTGTGCTCAGGCCTGGGACTGGAGGACCGATGCTGAGATGGCTTCCTCTCCATCCCTGGAGGGGCTGAGAGGCAGAAGGGCAGGCTGAGGTGGAGTGGCAAGACTACAGAGTCTCACAGGGAGGGGCCATACAACAGCCAGGGCTGAATCTTGCTGGCCACATTCTGTTGGTTGCGAGGGTGTCACTAAATCCAGACCAGATTCCAGACGGGGTTGGGGGATTAGACTCCTCCTCTTGATGTGGGGGTGAAGGGCCACAGAGCAGAGGAGTGTGGAGGTTTCCTTGTGGCCATCTTTGGAAAATGCAGTCTGCCAGACTCGTGGATGCTGTATATTTTCAAAATTTACCTGTAATGAGGTTTAGGGATTTTGAAGAAAATTAGAGAGACCAAGGGAACATTTCATGCAAAGAGGGGCACAATAAAGGACAGAAGTGGCATGGAGCTAACAAAAGCATATGATATTAAGAAGAGTTATCTTTGAGAAGATAAACAAAATTGACAAACCTTTAGCTAGACTGATCAAGAAAAAAAGAGAGAGGAATCAAATCAACAAGATTAGAAATGAAAAAGGAGAGGTTACAACAGACAATGCAGAAATAAATCATAAGAGACTGTTATGAGCAACTACATGCCAATAAGATGGAAGAAATGGACAGATTCTTAGAAGAGTGTAATCTTCCAAGATTGAATCAGGACAAAATAGAAATTATGAAGACACCATTCACAAGCACCGAAATCGAAACTGTGATAAAAAATCTCCCCAAACACAAAAGCCCAGGACCAGATGGCTTCACAGGCGAATCCTGTCAAACAGTTAGAGAAGCGCTAATGCCTATTCTTCTAAAACTCTTTAAAAAATTGCAGAGGAAGGAACACTTCCAAACTCATTGGCCTCATATCACCTTGATACCAAAACCAGACAAAGACAACACATAAAAAGAAAATTACAGGCCAATATCACTGATGAACATAGATGCAAAAATCCTCAACAAAATTCTCACAACAGAGTTCAACAACACATTAAAAAGATCATACACCATGATCAAGTTGGTTTATGCCAGTTATGCAAGGATTCTTCAATATATGCCAAGCTATCAATGTGATACATCATATTAACAAACTGAAAGATAAAAGCCATACGATAGTCTCTATAGATGCAGAAAAAGCCTTTGACAAAATCCAGTACCCATTCATGATAAAAACTCTTAAAAAAATGGGCATAGAAGGAATCTTCCTCCGCATAGTAAAGGCCATATATGTTAAACTCACAGCAAATATTATTCTTAATGGTGAAAAACTGACACATTCCCTCTAAGATCAGGAATAAGACAAGGATGTCCACTCTCACCACTATTATTCAACATAGTTTTGGAAGTCCTAGCTATGGCAATCAGAGAAGAAAAAGAAATAAAATGTATCCAGGTTGGAAAAGAAGAAGTAAAAATCTCACTGTTGGCAGATGACATGATACTAAACATAAAAACCCTGAAGACAGTATCAGAAAATTGCTAGAGTTAATCAGTGAAGTTAGCAAAGTTGCAGGATACAAAATCAGTACACAGAAACCACTTGCATTCCTATACACTGACAATGAAAAATCAGAAAGAGAAATTAAGGAGTCAATCCCATTCACCATTCCTAGAAGAATAAAATATCTAGAAATAAACCCACCTGAGGAGACAAAAGAGCTGTACACAGAAAACTATAAGACACTGATGAAAGAAATCAAAGATGACACAAACAGATGGAGAGATACTCTATGTTCCTGGGTTGGAAGACTCAATATCGTGAAAATGACTATACTACCAAATGCAATCTACAGATTCAATGTGATCCCTATCAAATCACCAATGGCATTTTTCACAGAACTAGAATAAAAAAAAAATCTCACAGTTCATATGGAAACACATAAGACCCTGAATACCCAAAGCAATCTTGAGAAAGAAGAGTAGAACTGGAGGAATCAACCTTCCTAACTTCAGACTATACTACAAATCTACAAGATAGTATACTGTCTTAAAAACAGAAATATAGACCATTGGAACAAGATAGAAAGCCCAGAGATAAACCCACATATCTATGGGTACCTTATTTTTGACAGAGGAGGCAAGAATACACAACAGGGCAATGATAGGCTCTTCAATAAGTGGTGCTGGGAAAACTGGACAGCTACATGTAAAAGAATGAAATTAGAACACTTCCTAACACCACACACAAAGATAAACTCAAGATGGATTAAAGACCTAAATTCAAGACCAGAAACTATAAAACTCTTAGAGGAAAACATAGGCAGGACACTCTATGACATAAATCACAGCAAGATCCTCTATGATCCCCCCTCCTAGAGAAATGGAAATAAAAACAAAAATAAACAAGTGGGACCTAATTAAACTTAAAAACTTTTGCACTGCGAAAAAAACTATAAACAAGGTGAAAAGACAACCCTCAGAACGGGAGAAAATAATAGCAAATGAAACAACTGTCAAAGGATTAATTTCCAAAATATACAAGCAGTTCACAGAAGTCAATACCGGGAAAAAACAACCCAATCAAAAAGTGGGAAAAAGACCGAAACAGACATTTCTCTGAAGGAGGCCTACAGATGGCTAATAAATGCACAAAAAGATGCTCAACATTGCTTATTATTAGAGCAATGCAAATCAAAACACATTGAGATATCACCTCACACCAGTAAGAATGGCCATTATCAAAAAGTCAACAAACAATAAATGATGAAGAGGGTGTGGAGAAAAGGGAACTTTCTTGCATTGTTGGTGGGAATGAAAACTGCTACAGCCACTATGATTACAACAGTTACTCTGGAACAATGGACTGGTTCCAAACTGGGAAAGGAGTACATCAAGGCTGTATTTTGTCACTCTGCTTATTTTACTTTTATGCAGAGTACATCACGTGAAATGCTGAGCTGGATGAAGTTCAAGCTGGAATCAAGGTTGCTGGGAGAAGTATCAAAAACGTCATATATGCCACCGTAATGGCAGAAATCAAAGAGGTACTAAAGAGCCACTTGATGAAGATGAGAGGAGAGTGAATAAGCTGACTTAAAACTCAACATTCAAAAAGTGACAATTGTGTCATCCAGTCCCATCACTTCATGGCAAATAGATGGGGAAAAAAATGGAAAGAGTGACTGACTTTATTTTCTTGGGCTCCAAAATCACTGGGACTAGTGACTACAGCCATGAAATTAAAAGATGCTTGCTCCTTGGAAGAAAAGCTTTGAAAAACCTAGATAGTGTATTACAAAGCAGAGGCATCCCTTTGCTGACTAAGGTCCATAAGATGAACGTCAAAGCTATGTTTTTTCCAGTATTTACTATGGGTGTGAGAGTTGGACCATAAGGAAGGCTGAGCATTGAAGAATTGATGCTTTCAAACTGTGGTGTTGGAGAAGACTCTTGAAAATTCCTTGGATAGCATGGAAATCAAACCAGTCAATCCTAAAGAAAATCAACCCTGAATATTCATTGAAAGAACTGATGCTGAAACTCTAATACTTTGGCCACCTGATGTGAAGAACTGACTTACTGGAAAACACCTTGATGCTGGGAAAGATGGAGGGTAGGAGGAGAGGAGGCGATAGATGATGAGATGGTTGGATGGCATCATCTACTCAGTGGACATGAGTTTGAGCAACTTCAGGAGATAGTCAAAGACAGGGAAGCCTGGCGTGCTGCAGTCCATGTGGTAGCAAAGAGTTGGACAGGACTGAGTGACTGAACAACCTATAATGAGATGGTGGTTTACTAGGCACAGATCAAGTCTTTGTTTATGTCAAATTAGTCAGATTATCCAAAGTCACAAAAAATACATTACTTCCATAGTAACAAAAACAGGTAACATTTGTTGAGAGCTTCCTACCTGCCAGAGGCACCACACTATACATTGTATATACATTTTTTCTTTTCATTTGCAACATAAGATACTTTTTCTTCTTCTAATTCCATTTTTTCATGTAATAACTTGCACCAGTCCAACATTTGAAAAGCTTTTAGTGATGTAATTCTTTCCATTAAGTCATGACTATAATTGTTAGCTTTAATAAAGCAACTGCTGTGAGCAATAGAACACCAATTTTTAAACAGGATAGAACTAAATTCTGAATGAGAAACTCAGTAAGCCTGAATTTTCTTCTCCAAACAATTTAACATATATGCCCATTTTAAGACAATTCCTATTTTCTCCTGCATTGTACGCAGACGCTTTTCCATCTGAGCCACCAGGGAAGTTGTTATTTTCTTACGAGAACATCCTAAAATTCTTTTGCCCAGTTAGAAAATGTGAACTTATAGATATGTAGGTGAATGAGACCAATGTCTACTTATAATATTTAACTTAGTTACACATAAACATTTTAAAGTCTTTCATTATGTTAAAAAGTATTCTAAATTAGAAATTATGCTTTTTCTCCTTCTCATGTTTTTATCAAACCATTTTATTAAAAATTCTTCCCATATAGTTTCTCTGTCAGTTACTTCAGCATTATTGAAGCTGCTTCTTGGAAGCTTCTCACCTGGCTTTCTAGAGTATATTGTGTTCACTTTTAAGTCTGTTTTTGAAGACTGTCCTTACAAATTTTAGGTTCAGCTTCAAAAACCCTTTGCCTCACTTTTATTCTAAGAATATTTTTATGGTTTCCACTGTGTAATCACAAATTTATTGTTTGTAAAAGTGACTGTTACAAGTCTTATTTCAAGGGGTGTGCCCGGGTACTTCAGTCATGTTTAACTCCTTGCGACCCTGGGGACTGTAGCCCTCCAGGCTCCTCTGTCCATGAGGATTCTCCAGGCAAGAATACCGGAGTGAGTTGCCATGCCCTCCTGCAGGGGAGCTTCCCATCCCAGGGATTAAACTCTTGTCTCTTACGTCTTTTGCACTGGCAGGCAGGTTCTTTACCACTAGTGCCAGGTTTCATGGTAGCTAACATTTTAAATTGTCATAATCTCTGTTAGAGTTCCTTACCACCCGCCCTTTTTTTCCTTTTTAAACTAATCTGCTGGGTGACCTCCATAAACACCCCATAAATATCTCAAATTAACTCTGACTGGGTGCCAATGCAATGCTGTTCAAAGTAATGTAATGGAGAGAGTCTTCTAAATATGAGAAACTTTGTAAAGACTTTGGAAGATTCAAATTTACGAATACTCTTTTCTGAGGACTAATTTTGAAAAAAAGAAAAAAAAACACACAATCATGTAGTACATCAAGTGGAACTTCAGAAAATAAAAATAGAAGTCATAGGAGTGGGGGGTCTTTTCCTTCACACGTTTCTTTCTAATTTTTAATTGTGGTAAAATACACATAAAATCAACTTTATATCATCACCATTTTTAACCGTTCAGCTTAGTGGTGGTAAGTGCATCCATGTTGTGCGGTCATCCCCACCATCCTTCTCCAGAAAGCTTTCCATTTTGCAAGCTGGAACTCTGTACCTATTAAATGCTAACTCCACAGCTTCTCTCTGCTCAGTTCCTGGCAACCACTATTCTACTCTGTCTCTATGAAGTTGACTACCCTAAGTGCCTCATTAAATAGAATCTTACAGTGTTTTTTGCCGGGGACCAGCCCCAGCTGGTCCAGGGTATTCAAAGCGGGGACAGCATCAGTGACCTATTTATTTAAATATTTTATCAAAGATATAAAGAGTAATAGGATGAGGATAGCTCAGTAGGAAAATTTAGTGGAGAAAAGAGGCTGAGTAGCTTGGTTTACGCTGGAGACCAATAAAACTTCAAGACAAGAAGCTTGCACCACTTACGTAGGCTGTAGGTGTCCTTCCGTTCTCCTGAAGGAGAGGAGACACTGAGCCCTCCCTGGTCGGATCTTAGAAGCCCAGGCATAATTAGCAAGCATGGCAGGTTCCGCGCTCCAGATGGAGACTCAGCCAGAATTTCAGAGAGCGCGCGACATGGGGAGACCAAGTTTCAGTGAACAAGGCCCGCACTTTATTTTCCAAAGTAGTTTTTATACCTTAAGTTGTGCATAGAGGATAATGGGGGAAGGGGTGGAGTCATGCAAGGACAGCAGTTCCTGGTCCTAATGAGCAAAGGTCAGTTTTCATTCCAATCCTAAATAAAGGCAATGCCAAAGAATGCTCAAACTACTGCACTATTGCACTCATCTCACATGCTAGTAAAGTAATGCTCAAAATTCTCCAAGCCAGGCTTCAGCAATACGTGAACCGTGAACTTCCTGATGTTCAAGCTGGTTTTAGAAAAGGCAGAGGAACCAGAAATCAAATTGCCAACATCCGCTGGATCATCGGAAAAGCAAGAGAGTTCCAGAAAAACATTTATTTCTGCTTTATTGACTATGCCAAAGCCTTTGACCGTGTGGATCACAATAAACTGTGGAAAATTCTGAAAGAGATGGGAATACCAGACCACCTGACCTGCCTCTTGAGAAATGTGTATGCAGGTCAGGAAGCAACAGTTAGAACTGGACATGGAACAACAAACTGGTTCCAAATAGGAAAAGGAGTACGTCAAGGTTGTATATTGTCACCCTGCTTTATTTAACTTATATGCAGAGTACATCATGAGAAACGCTGGACTAGAAGAAACACAAGCTGGAATCAAGATTTCCGGGAGAAATATCAATAACCTCAGATATGCAGATGACACCACCCTTATGGCAGAAAGTGAAGAGGAACTACAAAGCCTCTTGATGAAAGTGAAAGTGGAGAGTGAAAAAGTTGGCTTAAAGCTCAACATTCAGAAAATGAAGATCATGGCATCTGGTCCCATCACTTCATGGGAAATAGATGGGGAAACAGTGGAAACAGTGTCAACAGTGTCAGACTTTATTTTTCTGGGCTCCAAAATCACTGCAGATGGTGACTGCAGCCATGAAATTAAAAGACACTTACTCCTTGGAAGGAGAGTTATGACCAACCTAGATAGCATACTCAAAAGCAGAGACATTACTTTGCCAACAAAGGTTCGTCTAGTCAAGGCTATGGTTTTTCCTGTGGTCATGTATGGATGTGAGAGTTGGACTGTGAAGAAAGCTGAGCGCCGAAGAATTGATGCTTTTGAAGTGTGGTGTTGGAGAAGACTCTTGAGAGTCCCTTGGACTGCAAGGAGATCCAACCAGTCCATTCTGAAGGAGATCAGTCCTGGGATTTCTTTGGAGGGAATGATGCTAAAGCTGAAACTCCAGTACTTTGGCTACCTCATGGGAAGAGTTGACTCATTGGAAAAGACTGTGATGCTGGGAGGGATTGGGGGCAGGAGGAGAAGGGGATGACAGAGGATGAGATGGCTGGATGGCATCACTGACTCGATGGACATGAGTCTGAGTGAACTCTGGGTGTTGGTGATGGACAGGGAGGCCTGGAGTGCTGCGATTCATGGGGTCTCAAAGGATCGGACACGACTGAGTGACTGAACTGAACTGAACTGAACTGAACTGAAGAGAACATTTCCATGAGTAAGATGTACTGGTTTGTTGAGACATTATCCTTTCAAGCTTTGGGTCTTAGGCAGAGCCTACTTGAAGAAAAGCAGATTCCAAGGCAAATACATAGTTCATTAACATAGCTTAAGAAGAACATTTCCATAAGAAAAACGCATTCGTTAGCTAAAGGTTTGAGAAAAGTTTAGGCGGAACCAGGAATCATCATGACAGCACAGGATTTAAAAGAAACCTCCTTTTAGTTTTGTAGAGAGAAGGGGAAAAAAAATCTGACACTTGTGGTTTGTGCAGGAGACACAGGAGACCTGGGTTAGATCCCTGGGTTGGGAAGACCCCTGGAGGAGGAGATGGCAAGCCCACTCCAGTATTCTTGCCTGGGAAATCCCATGGACAGAGGAGCCTGGCGGGGTACAGTCCATGGGATTGCAGAGTCAGACGCGACTGAGCATGCACACACAGGCATGGGAAGGTAGCGTTCCCTGAGAGAGGCCGCTATGCCCAATTTATAGGCGACATCCTTTAGTGATTTACTTGTGTGTATGGGGGTGTGTGTTAAGCCACTTCATTCAGGCCTGACTCTTTGCAGCTTTATGGACTGTAGCCCACCCACTGGGCTCCTCTGCCCATGGGAGTCTCCAGGCAAGAATGATAAGTGGGCTGCCTCTCCCTCTTCCAGGGGATCTTGCAGACCCGGGGAAGAACCTGCATCTCTCCTGCCTCCTGAATTGGCAGGTAGGCTCTTTACCACTAGTGCCACCTGGAAAGCCCTGTACTGGTAACAGAATACCAGGTTCCTTCTCTATTACACTAGGGTCCAAACCCAGGTCCTTTCATTTCAGACCCAGAGTACCTCTCATGTTCCCATGTTCCCTTCTACTGTCTGGGCAGTGTTTGTAGGGAAGTTATCTGGCCTCATTAAGTCAAAGTTAGCTGTTCATACGGAGAAGGCAATGGCAACCCACTCCAGTACTCTTGCCTGGAAAATCCCACGGATGGAGGAGCCTCATGGGCTGCAGTCCATGGGGTCACGAAGAGTCAGACATGACTGAGCTACTTCACTTTCACTTTTCACTTTCATGCATTGGAAAAGGAAATGGCAACCCACTCCAGCATTCTTGCCTGGAGAATCCCAAGGACGGAGGAGCATGGTAGGCTGCTTTCTACGGGGTCGCACAGACTCGGACACGACTGAAGCGACTTAGCAGCAGCAGCTGTTCATATTTGCAGACCTTCTTTTGATGAAAGTCTCATGGGATATACACTACTTTTTACTTTACCTTGAATCAGTTCGGCAAAAGGCATGATAGTTACCATCCCCCTTTGCCTCCAGTATTAGATCAAGAGGTCATATTAGTTGGTAGGATTCAGAAAGTCATTCTTCAAGTCTTGATTGGACGATACTGTGTGCCAGGCAGTATGCTTATGGCTGGAAACCCAGAGACAAAGAAATGAGACGTTGTCCTTGTCTCTAAGAACTCATATTACAGCAGGAATATAACACGGAAAACAGATAGTGACACAGTATAGCAGAAACAGCTTCTCAGGAGGAGAGGTGATACATGGTTTACACCTTAGGGGTGAGCGGGATTTCACCAAGATGAGAGAGTTAAACAGTGTGGTTTATTCTCTGTGGAGCACAAGGAAACGTTCATCCAGTTTTGGCTGCCTGGAGGAAATGTTCAAACACACCTTCTGTTTTGTTTGAGTGCTTAAGTTTTCCCAAAGTGGCTTGACTGAACGGATTAAAAATCTAGATAATTTGGAGTCATCAGTGTGGGCAGTTGCTGGATGAACATTCTGATTGCCTTGCAGGTGATCCGATTGGGTCTTTGAGGATGTGAAAGGACTTGTAAGGATCGTGTTGTATTTTAGTCACTCGGATGGCCGTTACCGCTAGCTGGAGCCGATTGGGTGGTGGTTGAGATAGCTGCTGGATTGTCTCTATGTGTGTCATTATTCCACAGGGAGAAAGAGGCCCCCGAGGCCTTTCTGGACCCCGAGGTGAGGAAGGTTGCTGGGGTACACGAGGTGCCAAGGTGAGTGTGACCTTGAGCTGCGGCATTCTTTCCTTGTCTCTGTTTTATCCCTTGAGTTTAAGGAAAATCTTAATTCTTCAACATAGCTGTGATGTTTTCACTCTTCTCACAGGGAGGGTTTCCTAGAAGTAGAAGTAGAGCCTGAGAAAAGGAATCCAGTGTAAATAGTTTGTTGGGAGGGAACCAAAGTAAACACTGGTAGTGGAGTATGAGATGCGGAGAAGTGAGATGGAAGGGAAGGTGGCCTCAAAAGGCTGCCTTGTTCAGTAACCACTGTGGGTGGACGGAGCTTAATTCTGCTGGGGAACCATGGGAGCCGGCGTGGAGCAAATGTGCACTTCAGTGTTATCCCACTCCAGGGTGAGGGGGTGGGGTATTCATGTACCCAAATGCTATCAGGCATTAGCTGAGGGTTGCTCTCAAGGGGCATTAATTCCCCAGTACTTCTGGACCGCCTTGTGTGTGGACCCGCTCTGGCTCCAGGAAAGAACCCTCAGGAGATGAGTCACAGAACTGGCAGCTGGAGGCGGGGCTTGAGACCCTTAAAACATTAAAGGCTGATGGGTGGGGCATCATTGCCTTAAATGTTTCCTAACTTTCCAGGATTAGACAGTCTTCTTCAGTAAGGCTAGAAAGTCTTGTCTGCAACTTCAGAGTCCTATAGAGTTCTTCTGATCACAATGACCATATTCTGCATATTCTAATGTTTCTCTTTCAATGAATTTATGCTGTTGTTCCTGGAAGCCTTCTCATGCTTGTTATTCAGTGTATTCTCAATTTTGTGCAACAAAGTGTGACTGTTATAAGTGGAAGGTCACTACTGTTTCCAGCTCAGCCCTTACTGTGTGAGGAGTGGCAAGATGCAATTTTCTTCACATCACAGGTGCAGGGAAGTGGTAGTGATCAGAAGGCTGCAATGTCCATTATGGTTACTGGAGGAGGAACCTTCATTTTGATCTAAAAAATTACATTTTCTTGAAATTAGGGACATATGGTTCTCTAAGTGAAACAATAGTTTAAAAGCCTCATTCAATCTCAGTCATTTTTATTTCTTCTTAACTTTAGGGAGCAAGAGGATTTTCAGGAGAAAAAGTGAGTGACCTTCCTTACTCTTTTAAAACTGGAGAACTGACTCTTTGGGAAACATGATAATGAATTCACTTGTTTTTCCTTCCTTGAGTGAGGTGGGACTTAAAACTTTCAGAAAAGGGAATATGTCAAAAAAAAAAAAAGGGGGGGGATATGTCAGATGCCATTAATGGCCAAACTGCCACGCTAATGAATGGCTAATTGTAAGGCATGTATTTCAGGCTCACGGCCTGGATCTGTATAACTTTTAAGCCTTGCTAATTCTGTAAAAATTGAGCCATCTGTTTGTCATGTTTATTTGGAAGAGTTGGTCCTGAATTCAAGGCATGGTCAAGCTCGGTGTCAAGTAGGAGAGAGATGCTAGCACACAGCTGCAAAGGAGCTGGCATAGTAGGGAATGGCTGTGTATTCAGAAGCAAAGTATCCATTTGCTTGTCCATTCATTCAGAAAAATTTATTAGGTTCCTCCTCTGTTCCCCACATTACCCTTGGGAATGGTTACAAAGTGGTGAAAAGTCAAACAATGGCTGATAGGTATCAGGTCTCCTGGTACCACTGACCCACCCCTATAGCCTGTGCCCAACACAGCATGTAATTTTAGCCCAGCAGTTTCGTGTGCTCATATTCATTCTCTAACTCAGCCATATGTTTGCTAAAAAAAATGCCTGAAACTTGATTTCCTTGTGTGGCCAGTAGGAGTAAATCAACCAACCATCCCACATATGTGACATGCATCTTATTCTGCTTGCTGCTGCTGCTGCTGCTGCTAAGTCGCTTCAGTCGTGTCCGACTCTGTGCGACCCCATAGACAGCAGCCCACCAGGCTCCGCCGTCCCTGGGATTTTCCAGGCAAGAACACTGGAGTGGGTTGCCATTTCCTTCTCCAATGCATGAAAGTGAAAAGTGAAGTGAAGTCACTGAGTCTTGTCCGACTCTTAGTGACCCCATGGACTGCAGCCTATCAGGCTCCTCCGTCCACGGGATTTTCCAGGCAAGAGTACTGGAGTGGGGTGCCATTGCCTTCTTCATTATTCTGCTTGCAGAACTTCAAATATTTTTCTTCAAAAGATGCTTTATAAACTATTTTCTTCAAAAGAGTTTCCCTGGTGGCTTAGATGGTAAAGTGTCTGCCTACAATGCAGGAGACCCGGGTTCAATCCCTGGGTTGGGAAGATCCTCTGGAGAAGGAAATGGCAACCCACCCCAGTACTCTTGCCTGGAAAACCCCAAGGATGGAGGAGCCAGGTAGGCTACAGTCCATGGGGTTGCAAAGAGTCGGACACGACTGAGCAACTTCATTCACTGAGATACTTGGCAAAATGAAGGATCCATAATTTGAAAGTGATGGAATGCTTGATGAACCATCACAATACAGCTGCCGGTTTTTACTTTCATCACGAGTTAGCCCCCGTGTTTCAGTTCTTTTCTAAAGAAGTTTTTTTTTTTTTTTTTAAGTCTTTCAAACTGCATACATATGTATACACACTCATTTAATTCCTACTTCTTCTGGAATCATCCAAGTTTCCATTATGCAGATTAATTCAGGGATATTTGCCAGTCTTTTTAAACTAAAAAAATAGTGGCATATTCTCAGATGCTTTTGTGTGCCTTCAGTTCAGTTCAGTCGCTCAGTCGTGTCTGACTCTGCTACCCCATGAATCGCAGCACGCCAGGCCTCCCTGTCCATCACCAACTCCCGGAGTTCACTCAGACTCGTGTCCATCAAGTCAGTGATGCCATCCAGCCATCTCATCCTCTGTCGTCCCCTTCTCCTCCTGCCCCCAATCCCTCCCAGCATCAGAGTCTTTTCCAATGAGTCATCTCTTTCCATGAGGTGGCCAAAGTACTGGAGTCTCAGCTTTAGCATCATTCCTTCCAAAGAAATCCCAGGGCTGATCTCCTTCAGAATGGACTGGTTGGATCTCCTTGCAGTCCAAGGGACTCTTTGTGTGCCTTAGCTTCAGAATAAAAGAATGTAAAACTATGAAAAAAAAAAAAAGAAACCCAATGGCAAAAGGACCAATGTTAGCATGTAGACAACCTGTGAGGAATGTTTCATTCAGTCTTGTGAAGGAGTTACAGTACTTGTTTCAGTGTAAAAACTTAAAAGGAAGTCTTTCTGTCCATTCAAAATCTGAGTTCCTTTTCTTTAACAGCTGAGCTGTCAGGAAAAACAGTATATAGAGCTACTATCCACCTCAGGAAGAAAATAATTACTCCTTTTTAATGCTGCCATGCATTGGAGAAGGAAATGGCAACCCACTCCAGTGTTCTTGCTTGGAGAATACCAGGGATGGGGAAGCCTGGTGGGCTGCTGTCTATGAGGTCACACAGAGTCGGACATGACTGAAGTGACTTAGCAATAGCAATACATGAATGCAGTATATAAATGTTTTTTTTGGAGGTCTAGATTCTTGTACCAACTGAGAACAATATTAGCAAAGAAATTAGCATCAGAACAACCCTGGTCCTCTTTGCCTAACGTTCTCATCTTCCTTTGCACCGCAGGGCAACCCTGGTGAGGAGGGTGTTGATGGCTTGCACGGAGACCAGGTACACAAAGTCTCTCATTCTGTGTCCCCAGCCCCTCTCTGCCCCCACTGGTGTGGCATTAATAGTCTCTATGGTTGCCACGATTGGTCTGGAAGTGTAAGTAAAGACGCATGCTTAACAATGTTGAAAGTTAGCTTATATATTTGCTATTATCTTCAAAACACAAGGGTCTTAGAGACTTAACTCCCATTTCACATAATGTCCAGTATTTTATTTCTGTCTTTTTATTTTGTTAATTTCTGCTAAATGAGACTTTGTCATAATTATGGTTTTATCTGGTTGATCCTTATCTGGCTTTACCCTCATTTCTGTTGCTATCACTGATACCTTCAAAAGAACATGGAAAGATGGTGCTTCTTTTGCCTAAGGTACAACTTTTAGAGTTTTTCTTTAACAACGGTTGTAAACTCCCTTGGTTGTTTTTTATCTGGAAAAAAAAAACTCATGATTTCACACTTGTACTTGAAAGATTGTTCTTCGGTAAACTATTTTCTCTCGGACTTTGGAAATGTGATTTTGTATTCTCCTGGGCTTCTATTGTCTTCTCTCCTTTGCTTTTGCTGTTTAGAGGTTATCCATCAAGCTGAAAGCTTAACCCCAGCTCACCTCCCCACCGCCAGGACCACCACACCTGGCCTCCCCTTGAACACCCCACCATGGCCAGTCCTGTTTTCACCTTATAAAGACGGTGGTGTGAGATCAATGCAACCTTTAGACTAATGGCTGTTTGAAACATTGCCTCCACCTATAATATGGTTGCAGTATTCTGTGATGATTTGACAGAGAAGGACACCTGTGTTCCTCACTCTCAAATATTTTCAGTGGTGCCTCAAAGGGCACCCAATGCCTCTACTCTGGAAAAAGACATTGATTCAGTGCAGTTTCCAATCAATGAACAATGCTTTGAACTGGTCAACTTCAGAAACACATGCTGCTGTGGTTCCATGCTGCGGCCTTGAACTCCTGCCAGAGGTTCTAGGAGAATGTCCTGGCACACAAGGCCTAACCCAGAAAGGAGGAAAACTTGTTGACCTGTCTGGGAGACTGTTTCCATAGCATTGCCACCCTGAAGAAGGTTAGTGTGACCCCACCAAAGAAGTGCGTTTCGAGGCTGAGACACGAAAGCGATCTCTTAGACAACTACATGCAGCAGGATGCTCATGAATGTTTAAATTATTTGCTGAACGCGGACATCCCGCAGGAAGAGAAGAAACTAAATGGGAGATTAAAAAATGGCAGTGTGAAGGAACTGCAGAGAGTGATAAACCAGGATCACTTGTGTCCATGAGATTTCTCAGGGAACACTCACCCATGAAACTTGATGCTTGAGCTGTGAAACTGTCTGTAGCAAAAGATGAAGATTTTCTTGACCTTTGTGTCAATGTGGAGCAGAATGTATCTATTGCTCCCTGTCTAAGAGACTTCAGCAACACAGAAACATTATGGAGAAGACAGGAATATTGTCGTGAAACAGGTGGCAGCAGAGGCCCAGCAAAGGATGAGCGTCAGAAAGCCGCCCATGATTTTGGCCTTGCATGTTGAGTGGTACAAGTACAGGGAGCAGCTCCACGTACACCAAATGATCTTACCAGGTGGTCTTCCTGCTGGAACTGCAGCTCTCCAACGCCTGCAGTGATGTGGTGCATCTGGACTGCATGTACCTTCTGGCTGTGGTGGCGGTCCACTGGGGCAGTGCTCCTAATCATGGCTCTATGTCCATTTTACTGTGGTGAAAAGTCATGGCTTCTGGCTTTTGTTTGCTGATGACGTGGTAGAGAAAATGGATGCCCAAGCTACTGAAGAATTCTATGGCCTGACTTCAGATATAAAAAAAAAATTCAGAATCTGGATATATTTTATTCTGTCCATCAAGATAATAACTTAAAGGACTGTGGGACTCATTTGAATGGGGGGAACTGTTCAAAGCACTCTGAGCTGCAGACGTTTCTCTGCAGACACCCATCCCCGCCAGAGACCCACCAGCAGTGTACTCCATGTCTCAGGGGTCTGGCTGTGTGACTCCTCCCCCTTCCCCCAGCTCCCCTTCATTTTCCTACATGCACCCCTACTCGTGGGTTTAAGTTAGTCTGAGGTAACGTCAACTGCAGTCAGATTGTAGTAAGGTTTAGATGAATGACATTTGCTAACTTCAGGATTGAAATCACGATTGCTGGGAGAAATATTAACAACCTCAGATATGCAGATGATACTGCTCTAATCTAGTCAAAGCTATGGCTTTTCCAGTGGTCATGTATGGATGTGAGAGTGGGACTCTAAAGAAAGCTGATCACCAAAGAATTGATACTTTTGAACTGTGGTGTTAGAGAAGACTCTTGACAGTCCCTTGGACTACGAGGAGATCTAACCAGATCTCCTTTCCAAATCCTAAAGGAAATCAACCCTGAATATTCATTGGAATATTCTTGCCTGAAAAATCCCATGGACAGAGGAACCTAGCGGGCTACAGTTCATGGGGTTGCAAAGACTCAGACAAAGGACCGAGTGACTGAGCACACATTCATTGTAAGGACTGATGCTTAAGCTGAAGCTGAATGCTTTGGCTACCTGATATGAAGAGCTGACTCACTGGAAAAGACCCTGATGCTGGGAAAGACTGAGGGCAGGAGGAGAAGGGGGTGACAGGATGAGATGGTTGGATAGCATCACCAACTCAGTGGACATGAGTTTGAGCCAACTCTGGGAGTTGGTGAAGGACAGGGAAGCCTGGCATGCTACAGTCCTTGAAATCGCAAAAAGCTGGACACAACTGAACCACTGAACAACAACATGTTATGGCTCCGTCTGGCTGAATTAGAATGACATTTATTATAAACATGGACAGTCTATTTGGGGTCTTTACTAATCTTCCTAAAGAAAGTGAAAGAAAGTGAAGTCACTTAGTTGTGTCTGACTCTTTACGACCCCATGGACTGTAGCCCACCAGGCTCCTCTGTCCATGGGATTTTCCAGGCCAAAATACTGGAGGGAGTTGCCATTTCCTTCTCCAGGGGATCTTCCCAACACAGGGATCGAACCCGGGTCTCCCTCATTGTAGACAGAGGCTTTACCATCTGAGACACCAGGGAAGTAATCTTCCTAAATGACTTCCTAAATGACTTCTCATTTCAATGCATTCCTTTAACTTTCCATCTTTGGAAAGACTGCTCCCCATTTTTAGCTTCTCTGCCTCTTTTCCAACAGAAGGACAGAATAATGGGGTGGATGCCCACCTTTTAAGAGCTGAAACTATAGCTTTAAGTTTGCATGAGTGAAAAGGTTTAAAAGGAACCTTGAAACTGAATTCATCCTCCAGGTGGAACTTGGAGAAGAGAAGCTGTTGAGGGTGTCTAGTGGCTGCCCTGGGCTGTGCCTACTGGCTGTTAGAATCCCAGGGACTGAGGAGATGTGGAACTCAGGGCAGCCAAAGCTGAGTGGGGGAAGCTTTTATGTACAGTGGAAAGTGGCTTTTTTTGTCTTGCTATCAAAACCTAGTTTCAGGGAAAGGGCTCTATGCTCTGTTTTCAGTGCTGCTTGTCTTCTGTCCGTGAGTTGTATCTCTCCTTTATCTGATGCCGCTAAGCTCTCCAAGGGATCTTTCCAATCCTGCTGGTGTTTCACAGTCGGTGGTGGCAGGGCACAGACCCCATGGAGACTGCCTCCGGCCCAGTTCTCCTTAGCCAGGCGATACCTTTCCTCGCAGGAGTCGCATTGCACACCTGTTCCCCTGTTAGCATTTCGGTCGGTGTGCGAGGCCCCAGCAAGGCCCAGGACTAACATGGAACCTTCCCTAGAGGAGATACTGGAGTTAGCTGGGGATACAGGTGGGTTAAAGGGAGTGTCCATGGCTGGGTGGAAAGGTGACCAAAATGGCAGTGTCTCCTTGGCTCAGATTCCCAAGGTGCTTGACAAGACGGAGTGTTTTTTTGGATGAACCTTATCTCACCATAGTTATTTTACCTTTTTCACTTTTGTCTTATATGTATTTATTAAATCATTTGAGTATTGGTACCTTTTATTAAAAGGGTCCTTGTGGGGGAAAAAAAAGTTAACCATCAAATAATGGTTGTTCCTTTGTCAGCAACCTTTAAAAAATACCGGCTGCTTCCCAGATTTCCGTTTGTTTCCAGTTTCTGCAGCTTCGTGTGACCAGTCCAGGTGTGGGTTACTTTTCCCTTATCCTGTTTGGGACTTATTAGGCTTCTGAATCTGAGCATTTGTACCTTCTCTTAAGTTTTGGAGACCTCTCTGGTGGCTTAGAGGGTAAAGCGTCTGCCTGCAATGTGGGAGACCTGGGTTCAATCTCCAAGATCCCCTGGAGAAGGCAATGGCACCCCACTCCAGCACTCTTGCCTGGAGAATCCCATGGATGGAGGAGCCTGGTGGGCTACAGTCCACGGGGTCGCAAAGAGTCAGACACGACTGAGTGACTTCACTTTCACTTTAAGTTTTGGAAAAGCCTTAGCAGATTATCATTTTGAAGTTGTTATTTTTCCCATTTTCTCTGTGATCTCCTTCTGGAAGTCTAATTGAAAATTTGTGGACCTTCCCATTTTATCTTCAATAGCGTGGTCTATCTTTTATATTTTCTATTTCGTTGTCTTGCTGTGCCGGAATCTGAATAATTTCTTCAGTTCCTAGCTCACCAATCCTTTGGTAATTTGTGTTTAGCATACAGTTTAACCTGCCAATTGGATTTTTAATTTTGGTTATTCTGATTTCCACTTCAAGAAGTTCTGTTTGATTTTTCTCTCAAATCTGCTTGATCATTTTTAAAAATAAAAAAATATAGTGGCTGTTTTACTCTTTCTTTTTGGTTAGTTAAATGTATTAAAGATACTTATGGTAATTCTGATTATCTATAGTCATTCGAAGCCTGATTTGTTGTCTGTTGGTTCTGCTGGTTTCTTCCTCACGTGTGTTGTGACTTTTGACTGAAACTCATTTTTGATGGAACTTTGTCTGCAAGAAGTCGCTGAAGCCTGAGTGGAGTGCTTCTGCCATGCACTTGTGGCTCTACCTCCTGGAAGCGCGTTAAAATAAATGTAGTTTTCACACCACATACTTGCAGAATGATCAGAAGTCCTTAGGGAAGCCAGTGGCTATTGCTCCCCTAGATTCCTGCTTTCTTTTTATTAGGAACTCCAAGGATTTCTCTTTTCCTTTATCAGCTCATAGATGTAGGTAAGGTATAATTTTTCAGGATATTTCGTCTGTCGTAGAGTCAGATTTAGAACTTCCTGCTCTTGGCTAGAATGTCGAAGCATGTGAAAAAGTTTCCGGTGTGACTAATGTAATGAGGATTCTTTGTATGTTTCTTTTTCTTTTCCTAGGGTGATCGTGGAGTCCCAGGGTCACCAGGAGAAAAAGGGAATCGAGGAAATAGGGTAAGGTGTGAGGATACCCTTCTCTCCTATTTTTCATATTCCTGCTGCGTAAACTCACCTTGACAGCTCATTTTTAAGCTCTGGGAAAGAATCATCTAGTGACTTTATACTAGACTGGGAGTTAAGGGCAATAGACATTAGATGAGTGTTTGGAATCTTTACTGAAGGCCTGGCTCTGCTGATAGTGAGAGGAATAGGTAATCCAAGTTGCCTACCTTTCGTGGTTTATTACATACGTCATTACCTGTCTCACCAGCTGGCTGTAGCTCCCTGTCACCAGGGATGTCATCTCGCATCCAAGGCCTTTCAACCACACCCTTCTGTAATCTCGGCCAAGAACCTGTCTTTCCCAGACGGATTGTACTTCCTACTCTCTCTTGAAGGTTCCTTCTGTGTCCCTGCCTCTGTGTCTCAGCCTGCGCCAAGCACCCCTCCTTGAATGCCCTTTCCCTGCCTCCATCTTTTAAAAAGATTTTTACAAGCTTTATTGAAGTATAATTGATTTGCAAAGTTGTAATAATTTCTGCTGTACGGCAGAGTGCTTCAGTTATACGCATGTATTTATTCCTTTTCATATTTTTTCCATTCTGGTTTATCACACATAGTGTTCTCTGCACAATCCTGCAGGACTTTGTTGTTTATCCTGCGTATACCAGTTTGCATTGTGCTAACCCCAAGCTCCCACTCTCTTCCTCCGCCGTCTCCTCCCTGCTTCCATCTTCAGTGCTTATTTGAATATCACTTTTCTTCAGTTTCCATCTTCTTTCTTTCTCCCTGTGATGCCCTCCTTGGCCCTGTCAGTCTGGTGGTCTCCCCCTTCTCTTCGTCCTTCCCTTGAGCACTGTTTGCACGATCTGCTTGAAGTTACCTCTCTGTGTAAGGGAAGGCAGATACCCGATGTAAGTATCGCCACTCTCCCTTCCTGTGCCTTTGGCAGACATCACTAGTCAGTTATGGAATCCAGCCTGAAGGGCACAGCACCATAATCAGCTTCTGCTGATTGGATAAAGGGGGTGAAATTTATTTATTTCTTTGTACCCCTCATAGAATTAGAATAATGAATTGGTTTCCTGATAAGTAAAATGGGGAGTTACAAGGCATGGCTTTTTACTGAGGTTCAATTTCCAACCTGTAGTTTGTAGACCAAAATTGCAGAGAAGGTGGGGCATACCACACTTCTTCCAAGACTGGAGAGCCTTCAGTTTCTACCAAATCTTGTTCAACTCAGTAAATGCCCTTCAAGTGCTTCCTATCTGCAGGGCATTTTGGTAGATACAGAGACGGTTCAAAGGTAAACAAGTCATGGTTATGACCAACAAAGAGCTGGGTAACTGGTGCAGGAGATTGGATTTGTAGAGGAAGAACTCTAACACAAGATAGGATAAAATAAAATCTGTAAGAAAGGTGCAGATGAAGAAGAATGGGAGCACACACTGACTTGGAGAGGAGTCTAAAAGAGAGTGGCCTTCTTCATCCAATCAATCATAAATATTACCTGAGCATCTGTTGTAATTCAGGTGTGAGTTCTGTGTCTCAGAACTGGCCTTTATGTGGAAAGACAGACATGAATGAAACAATCATGGAAATAGATGTAAGATTACTGCGGAGATAAGTGTATGAAGAGGAGGTAAATTTCAGGGGCATCTGATCCAACCTGTGCAGTCAGGAAGCCTTCACTGAGGAAGTAAAGATGGGAGACAATTTAAAGGATTAGCAAAACCCGATGGCGAGCAAGGAGGAAGGGGAAGAGACCAGACCTCCCTACTGATGTCCTGTGGGCCTTTGAGAATGTGCCGAGGGCAGGCAGAACTCAGGCATTCCAGGGAAAGCAGGAAGTCAAGACAGTCTGCACTCTGACCTCTATGAGAGGCACACACAGGGTGTTCCAGGCTAAGTTTCAGCTGGCCTAGAAACTTTCAGCAGGAAGGTTTATAGGCAAGGAAGAACATGTTCAAAGCCATCGATGTGGAGGATTACTCTGGAAGCCAGTATTTGGGTCAGCAAAAGGAGGAGCTAGATGTTGGGCAAAACAAAATAGGAACCATACACCAGATTTTATACTTCACATTTTAATTTATTATTCTATTGACTCCCTGTAACAGCCCTAATAAGATAGGTGTATCATTTTTACAAGAGAAAAGATTGTCTTAGAGAAGTCAAATAAATTTGCCTTGCTAGTAAATTAATCAGCAGGATGGGAATTTGAAGTCATGAATTCCTTCTTATCACTATATCAGGCCAGGGACGAGTTGAGGAGGGGGCTTCTTGTAGAGCCCAGAGAATATCTGTTTCCTGTGTGTCTGAGACCCAGATCTCAGAGGGGTTGCCACACATCACTATTCTCAGAGTGTGTGTACCCTCCATCAGTTCAGCTCAGTTCAGTCGCTCAGTCGTGTCTGACTCTTAGTGACCCCACGGACTGCAGCACTCCAGGCCTCCCTGTCCATCACTGTAAGTAACACCCTCTGTGGAAGGTCCCTGCAGTGGAGCGGCTCTCCAACTCTGTGGCTCTGTAGGAACTGGGACACAGAGATGGTACCGCTAACGGCAGATTTTAAGAGACACAACCATTTGCTTATCGTGTCATAGTCTCATAGCAAGTGGGTCTCCCTCTCTGGTTCCCCATCGACAGCAGTTAGGAGCTCTGGAAGCATTTTTTGTCTCTTTGTCCTCCTTTTTTTTTTTTTTCCATGAGATCACTTGCTCTGCTAATGCTGTGCACATCTGTGATGAAGAAAGCCTTCTTCTTTTTCTTACATGTGTGTGTACGAAGGAGCATCAGGAAGCTGTGGAAAGATCCAGGGATTTGGAGGTGGGGAGATGAGGTCCACATTCCCCATACACAAATGGGTTAATTCTTGAGTTTTCAGTGTTGAATGAGGTAATATACATTAGGGCCAGGTGTCTCACAGATTTCCAATGAAAGTATGTTTTTTTTTCTGTGTCTCCTTCTCACCTCTTTGCCAGCGAATGCTTTAAGGTTCAAGTCCTAAGTTGCTCTTTTAATTTAAGTCTCCCTTCTCCTCTCCCTTTAGGCAATAGGTGATTTTAAAAAGTGACACTTGTCTTTTAATGTGATTTAAGGGCTTGATGGGACCACCCGGACAACGTGGAGAGCGTGGAGAGCCTGGGCTAAGGGGAGATCATGTGAGTGGTGGTTGAGGCATTTCTGCTGCGTTCATCCAGGGACTGTGAACTGTTTTCTTGAGCACAACAGCAGAGAACAATGAATTACTCATTAATGAGGCATCTGTTCAGCCTATCTAAGTATTGCAACAAATAAGAGATTTGAGAGAAAACCCATCTTACAGAACATCTGGGTTCTTAAAGAGCTTGGAATTTTAGTTGCACTGGGTATTTGGGATGATTGAGCAGATCCAGACAATGAAAAGATACCACTTTGGTACCTTTTTCCCCCCCAATCTTTCTTCCTGTACTTTCTTTTCCTGCCTTTCCCGTCCAGTTGAGTTAAGAAACTTTCATTTTCTCAGGGGGATCCTGGAATTGATAGTCCCATCCAAGGCCCTGAGGGAGAAAAAGGAAGGCGTGGACGCCAGGTAAGCCAGTCTCGTGTTTGCCTGGGGATACTGGTACCCATGGGAACAGATGCTAGCTGCTGCAGAAGACTTGGGCATTCAGGCTGGATCAACGTAGAAAACCAGAGACCAAACCCGTAGGACTCCATTATCCACAGAGACGGGAACTCCCACCTATATCCTTGCCTCTTAGGTTTTTTTTTTTTTTTTTTTAACCAATCTTATCTAACACAGTATTAATAATATAAGTTATTTACATTTCTGGTCCTTGGTTTCTTCATCTCCAAAATGAAACCATTAGACTCAAGGATGCCTAAGATCTTTCCAGTTTTAAAATTCTCCAGTTTTATAATTTGAACAATGCTCAGGGTTTTACACTGCTGGCTTGCTTTCTGTTACTGCTTGTGTTAATTGATTTGTATCAGGTACCAGTCATTTTTAAAGATAAGGTCCTTGTCTGCTTCTAAATACTAGAAGTATCCTGACAGGAGTCATCACAGAAGCAACTAAATTTGTTGGAAGCTAATTTTAGATTTTCATGTCCCAGACATTAAAAGGCATGACTTGGAAAAAGATGAAAATAACCCAATCCTCACAATTCATCATTCCGAGTTTCCAGGAATGAAGTCTGCGTAGCAAATGCTTATATAACTACAGAGGATCCACTATTATTTGAACTCCAGTTTGCATCCTTTGACAAAACCTTACGGCTGTGGGTCTCCCCCCGGAATATGACTGGTTCACAACCCTTTGATACACATCCAGGTACTGAAGAAAATCCAGCTTGTAACAAGATCGTTATTATGTAGCTATGTGAGAAAACTGTCACGACTTGCTGCAAGAACGTCTCGTGCTCCTGTCAACTGCAGTCATTTTGGACCAGCTGGGAGGATGTTCTTTGGTGAGTGGAGATCAGAAGCCCTGTGAATAGCCAGCCACTCTACCAGCTATGGTGTTGAGCGAAGGGAAACAACTCTTAACCCGCGTGGGCCCCAGTTTCCGTGAGGTTTCCTCATGGGCAAGGTTGGACTATTAGAGAAATCATTTCCAAATTTCCAGGAGTCAGTGGGTGAAAGGACCTGATCCATAGAAACTGTGGTTTGCTCCTGTTTCACTGCTCAGAAGGAAGTCAGGCCCCTGTACAAACCGTCTAGTGTGTGTCTATCACAGCACCACAGCCAGGCAGAGGGCCTCCTGCTCCCAGCTTTCAGAGGCCTCCGTGGCTGACTTTAGCTGAGGGTTATTAACCTTGAACACCAGATCCCCAAACTGTGTGTGCAAACAAGAGCTGCAACCGATGCAGTGCTCTAACGTGCTGCATCTAGGTTCCCTATGCTTTTTACTATGCAGAGCTCAAAGAAGGATCTTAACTACATATTCTTTGAATAGATTCGGATAATAGAAGTCACTCCTAGAGCTAGGTAAGCAGGCAGCTAGCTGGTGGCTCAAAATTCTCCAAGCCAGGCTTCAACAGTATGTGAACCACGAACTTCCAGATGTTCAAGCTGGATTTAGAAAAGTCAGAGGAACCAGAGATCAAATTGCCAACATACGCTGGACATCGAAAAAGCAAGAGAATTCCAGAAAAATATCTACTTCTGCTTCATTGACTATGCTAAAGCCTCTGACAGCATGGATCACAACAAACTGTGGAAAATTCTTCAGGTGATGGGAATACCAGACCGTCTGACCTGCCTCCTGAGAAATCTGTAAGCAGGTCAAGAAGCAACAGTTAGAACCAGACATGAAACAACAGACTGGTTCCAAATTGGGAAAGGAGTGTGTAAAGGCTGTATATTGTCACCCTGCTTATTTAACTTCTATGCAGAGCACATCATGTGAATGCCAGGCTGGAGGAAGAACAAGCTGGAATCAAGATTGCCGGGAGAAATATCAATAACCTCAGATATGCAGATGACACCACCCTTATGGCAGAAAGTGAAGAGGAACTAAAAAGCCTCTTGATGAAAGTGAAAGAGGAGAGTGAAAAAGCTGGCTTAACGCTCAACATTCAGAAAACTAAGATCATGGCATCTGGTCCCATCACTTCGTGGCAAATAGATGGGGAAACAATGGAAACAGTGACAGACTTTATTTTCTTGGGCTTCAGAATCACTGCAGATGGTGACTGCAGCCATGAAATTAAAAGATGGTTGCCCCTTGGAAGGAAAGTTACGACCAACCTAGACAGCATATTAAAAAGCAGAGACATTACTTTATCACCAAAGGTCCATCTAGTCAAAGGTATGGTTTTTCTAGTGGTCATGTTTGGATGTGAGAGTTGGACTATAAAGAAAGCTGAGTGCCGAAGCTTTTGAACTGTGATGTTGGAGAAGACTCTTGAGAGTCCCTTGGACTGCAAGGAGATCCAACCAGTCCATCCTAAAGGAAATCAGTCCTGAATATTCATTGGAAGGACTGATGCTGAAGCTGAAACTCCTATACTTTGGCCACCTGATGTGAACTGGCTCCTTGGAAAAGACCCTGATGCTGGGAATGATTGAAGCTGGGAGGAGAAGGGGATGACAGAGGATGAGATGGTGGGATGGCATCACTGACTCGATGGACATGAGTTTGAGCAAATTTCAGGAGTTGGTGATGGACAGGGAGGCCTGGCATGCAGCATTCCATGGGGCTGAAAAGAGGACACGACTGAGCTAGTGAACTGAACTGAGCTGACGTTGTAGCCTGTGAAGTGCTATGAGAAGAGAGCCCTCTAGAGAGCACTCTTTCCTTGGTGTTAGTTCTGAGTTGATATGAAGTGCAGATTCAAGGTAATCTGGAAAGAGAAACTCTACCGTATGCCTAGTGTTTGGGGAAGGAAGGGGAAACCGGTAATGGCTTCACATTTCTGGGGAAAACAAAAACCAATACGACTTTTCTGAAAGGCAATCAGATAACACCCATCCATCAGGACTGCTGTTTTTCATGTTTTTTTTTTTTTTTTTTTTAAATATGCAAGTGACAGAAAGCCTGACTGGCAGTGTTTAGCTAATAAATGTGTTTGATAGTCCAGGGGTAGGTGACTCCAGGTCTGTTACACCAGCTCAATGATGTCATCAAAGCCCAGAGGTGTCCTCAGGGAACCAGGGACTCTTTCCACAGTGCCATCCTCAGTGTGGCTCTTGGGCTTGACACTATAAAGCATTTCGTCTTCACCTTTGCATAAGATGCCCATAAGATGCCAGAAGGAAAGGGGCTTTTCCTCACCAAAGTACACCCAGCAATATTCTCTTTATAGCTCATTTGACCCATATAGCTCATTGACCACCTGCCCTCACCCCGTTTTAAGAGAGCCAGAGAAAGCAAGTCTCTGCCAGAGGACGTGAGATCGTGAAGATCGGTTTAGACCCATCTTAAGTTGGTCCCTTGGAGCCTGGTGTGTTGTTGCAGCAAACGAAGCTGAGGTTTTCTTAGCAAGAAGAAAGGCTTGAGAGAGCATTGTGGAGCCACATCTGTGTCTGCTGTGGCTTAAGGTGTGTGCGTACTTGGACCCAGTCCTCACAATTCTAGAAATTTATCCAGAAGCTTATGATGGGCCAACTCCAAGATTTAGCTCCAAGGATGTGCAATGTAGAGATGTTTAATCACTTCGATGCTTGAAAGTCCAGTGACAAGTTGTTCATATAAACAGTGGGGCCCTTCACATGTTAGGCTATTATTAAGCTGTGAAAAATAGTTTAGAAGACTATTTCGTAATGAGGAAAACATCCATAGTATAATACTCAAGTGAAAAAAACAGATTACAAAACTCTGTATTCAACAAAGTGTCCAGATTGATAGAATATATCTACATCTATTTATCCTAGAAGGATAAACACCCAACAGCTATACAGTTCTTTTTCTTAATTTTATTCTCTGAATTGTTGAAATAGTCTGTGATGAACTTGCATTAATTTTTTCCCAAATTTTTTTATTTTGAAAAAATTTAAAACTACAGAGAAAGGTTGTAGTTTCAAGAATAGCATAGTGAACACCCATTGCTATTATTGAGCCATATTTGCTTAATGTCTCTCTGTACAAATACATAGATAATATATGTGTATATTCTGCTGAGTCATTTGAGGATCAATTGGAAGTGTGACATTTTGCTTCTGAATATTCAGCATGTATCTTTCAAGAGCAAGGATGTTCTCCTATATAAGCACAGTAGAGTCACCACTGTGATGACTGTTTAGAGTCATTAAAAAATGTCTATATGGGTGCAAAATTATTTTCTAATATATAGTCTCTGTTCAGATTTCCATACTTGTCCCAAGAATGCCCTTATGGCCGTTTTTATTGTTGTTTGGGACCCAGCCAAGCATTGTATGGTGCATTCAGCTGTCTTGGCTCTGAGGTATCTTAATCACAACTGTTTCCCAGTTATTTGCCTATTTACACGACATTGACATTCCAGACCAGTTATTTTGCTAAATATCCCTCAATAAGGATTTTCCTAATTGTTTTCTTATGAATGTGTGTGTGTTCTCAGTCCTGTCCAGCTCTTTATGACCCCATGGACTGTAGCCCGCCAGGCTAAACGTTTTTGGAAGGAGATTAATTAATCCTGAATCCTTCTTTGTCAGTAGAAGAGACACTGTCATTTATCTCATTGCTGTGCTTAGTCACTCAGTCGTGTCTGATTCTTTGCAACCCCATAGACTATAGCCCAGCAGGCTCCTCTGTCCATGGAATTCTCCAGGCAAGAATACTGGAGTGGGTTACTGTGCCCTCCTCCAGGAGATCTTCCCGACCTAGGAATTGAACCGGTGTCTCTCGCATTACAGGTGGATTCTTTACCGGCTGTCTCATTATTGGTACATTGATTTTGTCACTTAATTAAGATAATGTTCACCAGATTTATCCAGTGTGAACATGCTTTTCCCTCTTTCCAAGATTAACTAGTCTGGGAAGTGATACTCTGAGACTGTGTGTTTCTTCTTTCTGTACAATTGTTTATCCAATGGTTCTAGCATCTGCCCAGATAATTCGTTTACTATGCTGGCTGCAAAAAAAATTATATTGAAATGAGAAAATGATAGTTTAAGAAAGAATATTATATCTAGAGCAATTGTGAGAGTGCTTTAGTAAAGGCTTTTCCCTCATACGACCTACTTTATTATTTAAAAAATTCTCGTTATAAAAGTAACACTTACTAGAGATACTTTGAAATTCAGGAAAGTAAAATGTAGAGAAAAAAATCAGTAGTTTCAGTAACCGAGAAAGCCATCAGTCTGGTGAACTTTTGTTGATGGCAGAATTCCTCCCCGTGAGAAAGTCAGATGAGGATTCCATGAGCTTATTAAAAAATGCCCTAAAACAATATAAAAAGTGAGGAATCATCATTTTGTCTTTCTCCATATTTGGAGTAAATTATTTTTTCATAAAATTTAGCATACTTGAAAAGAACAACATGATAGCACATTTTTTTCTACCTTACAAACTCCTGATAAACATAATTTCATAAGCATTTCTACCATAACATAAATAACACTTCCCTCATACTGTGGAATATGTAAATTGTTTTAGGATCTCATCTTTTATAAATAACAGTTGGAAGAACAGCTTTGCATAAAATGTTTTCATTTCTGTCTTTCATATGCTTTCCCAATTTACGTATTCTTACTGAGGGACTCCCTCATAGCTCAGTTGGTAAAGAATTTGCCTGCAATGCAAGAGACCCCGGTTCGATTCCTAGGTCAGGAAGATCCACTGGAGAAGGGATAGTTACCCACTCCAGTATTCTTGGGCTTCCCTGGTGGCTCAGTTGGTAAAGAATCTGCCTGCAATGTGGGAGACCTGGGTTCGATCCCTGGGTTGGGAAGATCCCTTAGAGGAGGGAAAGGCTACCCACTCCAGTATTTTGGCCTCGAGAATTCTGTGGACTCTATAGTCCATGGGGTTGCAAAGAGTTGGACATAACTGAGTGATTTTCACTTTCAGCCACATTGGGCTAGTTATTGGATTCTGTATAGGACAGCCCACGTCTAGAGACATCTAAACCGATTCCCTTTACCTCTTGCTTTCCAGGGAAGTTCCAATATTGATGGACCTCCGGGGGAAATAGGGAATGTTGGCCCTCAGGTAGGTGTGGCTGCTTGTGGGGTGCATTTCATCTGCTTTTGTGGAGGAGAAAGGTAGGCTGGGGTGAAAACTGGCTTGTTTCCTTCTGTAAAGTCTCTGCTTCCCTTCCGTCCTTAGGGTTCAAGAGGAAGACGAGGCCTGCGAGGGCTGAAGGTCGGTGCTTGCTGGGGAGAGTTGCTTTTTTGTTCCACATAAATGGCTATGTCATCTAAGTCCTCTCTGAGGCCAAGGGGAATGTTGGTTGGGTTGTTGGAGGCTGTATCAGCCTTGGGAAGTTTCCAAGAAGAAAGGAAAGTTTATATGGTTCTCTGCTGCCTCTCCAACCTGCTATTTCATTTAGATGGAAAATAAGCTAATACCTCAGAGAGCTGCTTTTACCTCTGAAGTAATGATTTTTCCATTTAAAGAAGCAGGACTTTCAGTGGGTGCATAAGGGGATCTCATAGTTACTAAACAATGGTAAAAGACTGAGATTTTGCTATTTCCAAAGAAGGAATGGCATGATTTGCAGGTGGAATGGGATATCTCTGTGATTTTACTGAGCGTTTATCTAGTAACACTCACTGCACTAGACCTTCGTTTATATGGCCTCATGTAAACCTTTCTGCAGCCCCAGAAGTTATGAGCATCATTAGTTACTTTTTATGGCTAAGAGAGGAAATATCAGTTTAGCAAAGTGAAGTTGTTGTCAGAGGCCACATAGCTTTGGATTCAAATCCAAAGATAAGGTTACTCTTGGAAATTTTTGTACCAAGTGGAGTAAGATTTGTTAGGTACATTCCTTTCTAACCGATTCTGGTCATGCTGTGCTGGCATTTTTTTTTTTTTAGAAGTCTCATGTTTGAGGATGAAGGAAAAGTCAGAGACTGATTTAAGTCATCTCTGAGGTTGGGAATGGGTGAGCGAGTGAGTGTGCATCTGTGTCTTCAAATCACACATGTTGCAAAAGCATAGCTATTGAGAAATCCCAAGTCTCACACATCCAAACAAGTTTTGTTGACACCAACTAAAGTATTGTTTCTCGTAAAATCTTAAAACTTGAAACAAGTTCTTAAACAGAGCGTTTCTATGCTCTGAATTCAGTTTCAACACTTGTGAAAGAAATGTCTTTGGACTGTCATTTTAGCTTATTGTTTTTATCTCCCCACAAGGCAGAAAGAGAGAGACTGTGAGCTGACCAGGCTCAGTTTCAGAGAAATCCAGCGGCTCTACTTGGTGGAAGGAATTTCCTACTCTTGAATTACTTAATACTTTTGCTGTGCTATGTGCATGCATGCACACTAAGTCACTTCAGTCGTGTCCGACTCTGTGCGACCCTATGGACAGCAGCCCCCAGGCTCTTCTGTCCACGGGATTCTCTAGGCAAGAATACTGGAGTGGGTTGCCATTTCTGTGCTGTCTACAGTTGTATCTAAATAGCCATTGATAGAGGGTCTTCTTCTCAGATGGGTCTTGGGTTTTTGGTTCCCTAAACTAAACTCCACCTCCTGTATCTTTCCTTTTTATTTAATTTAAACCAGAGCTGAGCCTGTGCATAAATTTAAAATCCAACTGCACTCACAAGCATGTCATGAAAAATGGTTCCCTGCTTGTTGTTTCCCAGGGATTCAGGAGCATTCATTTTCATCCTGTGGGGCTGTTCCTTTTGGTATTTTTTGCCATTTTCCTAAAGAACATGCTTCCTTTGTTATTTCTTGGTTTTCAGTTTTAGAAGTTTTTCTTTTGATTTCTTCCAGTGGAGGAGAAGAATATTTTTTAACCTGTCCATCTCCTCCATATGCTGCCCCCTACCTCATTTGACAATATACATATTTTCTCCACTTTGGTCCGATCAATTTTGCTGTTCAGATGGTGACTGTTACATAGTACTTACAGCTATTTAACTTTGGTCTTCCTTGAGTCACCCTCTCTCCCCATTTGCTTTGTGTTCTGTTCACCTATTACTAGTTAATCATAAAGCTCTTTGACAAAACTGGTTGCCTCCAATATGCTCAAATGTGTAAGGTTTATGACCGAGTCACTTTGCTGCACACCTGAAACTAACACAACATTGTAAATTAACTACAGTTCCATGAAAAAATATTGAAAAGTGTATAGGCATGAGTTACAATAAAAGAGTCTGGGCTTTGCTGTCTACAACCACATCATTTTCTGACACGTTACAGCATGGATGTCACTAATGTGACAGGCAGATGAGGTAACATTTCACAACCAGTTTCAACATTTCTAGCTTCATGCCTCTTAAAACCTGGTCCACATCTATAAACCTAGACATCAGCTCTTAAAGAACATAATGATTTAACAGTAAAGACTAACAGATGTGCCTCCCATTTATCTGAATGGTCTAACAACTTATGAAACACAAATAATTGGTCCACAGACAGATTAATTCTGAGTATAGGATTTCCTCTGTTTGTATATCTATGAGTAACCAGTAATCTGGGCAGCTTGTGAGCAACGTGAGAAAGAAGGCAGCATCATGCGCAGAGTAGATTATCACCCTCAGTCGTGGAAAATGTATCTTCTCTGTAGAAATGAAAGTATTCATTTGAGGGAGGTATTAACTCGGTTACCAGATGAATCATTTTAACAGATCATCCCTTGCCTAGAAAACTAGCTTCATGCTGTAAGAATCTGTAGGGTTTTAAAGCCAGTTTTCTGGCGATTTTTTGGAGTGCTTTTTTGTGTTTTGTTCTAAAATGTCATGCTTGCCACTGAGCTCAATATTCTGAGTCTCCTCAAATGGGGTAAAGATCCTTAACACCAGTGAACATTTAGCCCACAGCCCTTAAAAGGAGTGGATAAGCTTTTAAGAACCAGTTATTATGTAAAATGGGAGTTTGGGTTGTTTAAACTAAGTGTTTTTGCTTCTATCACTAGCTTAGGTATTGGAAGGAGACTAGGAAAGAAAGTAAGAATATGATTTTTCATTTTCCCAACCAAGTAGGTGGGGCCTCCTCATTTCCTCTTCAACTCTGATCCTAGGATGACTGAACACAGACTCACAGATAGTTTTTGTCTTTCTCTTACTGCCTTCAAGTGCCATCTTGCAAGGAAAACTGCCTTCCAGGAACGCTGAAGATGCCTGGTGAACTCAACTAAGTTCTATTCATTTTGACAGGGTGTGCGTGGAGAATCTGGTGAAGAGGGCTCCCAAGGAGAGCTGGGGTCTCCAGGTTCACAGGTTGTATCACTGAACTTGTTTTTAGTGCTGAAGAATATTTGCTTGAGATTTTAACTTAGGTTCTTTGGTAGGATTTGACATATATCAGGATGATCTAGGATGCTGCCTTCCCAAAGGAAACTGCCTTCCAAAGAAAATTGTATAGCCTCTTTTTTGGGCAGGTTAAATTGCAGTGGCTAATATTTACTAAGCAATTACTATGGCCTATGTATGGCCCCAAACACTTGTATTAGCTCATTTAATCCTTCAATGGGGAAAGTTTTATCATGCCCATTTTATAGGGGAGAAATGGAGTGGGGATAGAAAAATTAGGTAAATTGGCCAAGCTCACATAGTGCTGTAAGTGACAGAGATGAGACTGAAATTTAGGCAGCCTAGTTAGAAATCTCCTGCATTGCAGACAGACACTTTACCGTCTGAGCCACAGGGGAGGCCCCAGTTATAAATCTATGCTCTTAACTACTGCCTCTGAAGCTGTGTATGCAAATTACTTAATAGTATTTACTTCATTAAAATTGGATTCAATTTTGCAGGAAAAATCAGCAAAGTGTTTATTAAGCATTAAGTATATAGAGGGTACTTTACAGATATGCCTGAGTCATTCAGGAGTTCAAGTCCAGTGGGGCATTGTAAACTATTGAGTGATAACCAGAAATTACACTTTCAGCCAGTTCTTTTGCAGTCTTCGAAGTGTAATCCAAATCTGTCATTCTATAACCCTCTTTGGAACACTTTCTGCATCTTTCTTTGGAAAGCCAAATTGTTTCCAGGGATCGTCAAAAGGAGAAATTTTAAACAACAGATTTTACTAACACATTGAATCACTCTCTATAATTTTGAAACTTGTATAAGTGGCAGATAGTCATTTGAGAAGGTTTATGCTGTCTTTTTGACTTGACTAAGGTGCTAACAAAAGAAATGGGTCATCAAAGTGTAATTACAGATTGTATGTATTTTATAATAGAAAGTATTGTCTGAGCCTAAGGGAAAACAACTGAGAAATATTTTTGGCTTTCCTTTTCCTCACTGGCTTAATTCAAATGTGGACCACTGTTGCGTTCTGGACTTCCTCTTTAAGTTCACTTTATTATATTATAAGGGGGGCTGATCATGAGTAAGATAATCCAGAAAACCTCCCTTGATTCTCGCCTTCCTACTGGGGTGTGGATATGGTGGCCTGTTTAAACAGATGATTACAATACCTCAGCCAGGAGTATAGAAGCCAGGATCAGTGCTTCTAATGGGAAAGCATTTCTCAGAATGCTGAGGAAGAATTAAAATGTCAAAAATCAGTAAAGTCAAATAGATTGGAGAGAAAACGAAGAACTCCCCAGCAATTGCCCAGTGAGATTAAGCCAGTTAAAATGTGTTTGGGTTCTTGATAATACCGGGATGCAAACTCTAGCCCTTAACCCTTGGGTGGATAAGGATACAGTTAATTTTTCAAAGGAGATCAATATCCCAGCCACTCTTTTCATTTCCCTTTTAGGGTTTAAAATTAGTTGAGTGAAAAAAAATCAATTTTTAAATTTTAGTATTCATTAGATTCAACTGAAGAAGTGGTTAAGAATATAGATACTGCTTAGATGGAGGGAGTGTGGAATGAATGAGCTGTGGGTGCCTCAGAGGGCAGTGGCTGCTAGACTCCAGTGTGATGAGTGTGATTGTGATGGGTCAGAGCCCCTTCATCTGTGCTTCCATGGGCATCCGAGGTGATTTTATGGTTACGTGGAAAATAAACAACTCTATAAAAACTGGTTGAATTTTAATGTCATCTCTGGACCAGGGACCAAGAGGAAGGCGAGGCCCACCAGGAAGTTTTGGAGAAAAAGGCTTAGTGGGTGCTCAGGTAGGTTTGACAAACTCACGGCTCAACACAGCTGCTCATTCCCCACGGCCAGTTCATAGACCTGTATGTCCCTGGACAAATAATGTAAAGATACACGGTTTGTTCTGGGATCTCTGGGTATCAGGACTTTCTAGAAATAGTTAATTTGAGGAAATAGACACTGACCACCAGCTATGTACCCTTTCTACTCTAAGGATATGTAGGATTGTGGGAATACAGTAATGAAGTAGATTCAGTATGAGCCACAGGGGTGTGTAACACAAGCTCATGCTTACCTGTAGTACAAGAAATAGTACTATCAAAGCGGCATAAATGACCGATTTATTCCTCATAAACATATAAGGAAGCATTACTTAAAATCACCCCAATTTTATAGAAGAGAAAACTGAGGCTCCAAGGGATTTAATGATTTTTCACCTGAATGGTAAGTGGCTGAACGGGCCCCCAACTTGGGTCTCTCTAGTGCCTGTGTAGTGCCTTCTCCACTTGCTATCCCGTGGGTCATAGGAGGGTCAGATCAGGTTGAAGCTGGTGGTTAGAAGTGGCCTCCTGTGGAAGGAGCATTTGAGAACAGCTTCAAAAACCCAAGCAGCACCATTTGAGCCAGGGATTAAAGTGTCTGGAGATTCAGAATGGCCCGTGCCATCTCTCTCTTGGTTGGGAAGGTCAAGTCCTATAACTGATCGTACCATTTTCGTTCTCATTTGATCATATTTTCTGTTTGGAGTGGGTAAAAGTTCATACAGTTGCCTTCTCAGTTTCTTCATCAGATGGTGTTTTTCTCTAGTAGCCAGGTGATTCCTCCAAATCTTGGCATCTGGAGTATGTGGCCTCTTGCACAGATCACCCTGCTCACTCACCTCAGTCCCCTGCTCAGAGGTCAAATGTTATGCACTTTGGAGGATAAAATTAATTGGGTCAAACATCACAGCTGATCTGGGTTGTGGTCTTATTGCAGGGGAATCCTGGGCCTCCAGGCCCAAATGGTTCAAAAGGAAAAGATGGATCAAGGGGAATGAAGGTGAGTGTCAGAAAGCTCACTCTTCCTTGTGCAACTGGATTCTTTCATGTGAGTATCTCCTTACATGATCATTTCCAGTGTGAGAGACTGATGTGCTTGGTGATCACACGACTCTTCATTACCTTGTAGTTAGATAGATGGGGACCGAGAAGGAAAGATGCTTAGACAGCCATATAGCAAGATGGACGGATAGATGGTCACATACATCAGTAGACACAGACACATCGCTAATTAGATAAACATACAGACTCACCACCAGGGTAGATTCACATTCTAACACATAGAAAAAGCTGTGGTAATATAAAATTCTGTAACTGGCGCTGCATACCTGGCTTGTTGATTTTCAGTACCAAAATCTTTACTGTAATAAAGTTATTGGTATTTCGCAAAGTCTAGAGGAAGATTTTGGAGAAGGCAATGGCACCCCACTCCAGTACTTTTGCCTAGAAAATCCCATGGACAGAGGAGCCTGGTAGGCTGCAGTCCATGGGGTTGCTACGAATAGGACACGACTGAGCGACTTCACTTTCACTTTTCACTTTCATGCATTGGAGAAGGAAATGGCAACCCACTCCATGTTCTTGCCTGGAGAATCCCAGGGACGGGGGAGCCTGGTGGGCTGCCATCTGTGGGGTCACACAGAATCGGACACAACTGAAGCGACTTAGCAGCAGCAGTCTATCTGTAAGCCAATACAGTGGGCTTCCCTGGTGACTCAGTGGTAAAGAAGCCACCTATGATCCCTGGTCGGGAATTTTCCCTGGAGAAGGAAATGGCAACCCACTCCAGTGTTCTTGCCTGGAGAATCCCAGGGACGGGGGAGCCTGGTGGGCTGCCATCTGTGGGGTTGAACAGAGTCGGACACGACTGAAGCAACTTAGCAGCAGCAGCAGCAGAGGAAGATTTGACATTAGACTGCAGGATGATGTCACGAGGACTTAAAAGGAATGTAAAATCTCTATGGAAAATGACATAAAATTGATTGAACTTAGAAAATTAACTTCATGTTTGCCTTTTATTATAAAAGGGAGAGCTTGGTGATGTAGGAGAAAGAGGACCGCCAGGTCTACAGGGACCAAGAGGGCAACCTGTAAGTCTAGTTTCTCTGTTTTGGTCTCCTGATAGAATTTCATGTTATTTGTTCTTGCTCCACAGAAAATCCTAACATTCTTGATGAAAACTTGGGGTTATGAATATGACATGCATCATCAGTAGAGCTGTTGTACATCTCTGTAGTTCAAAGATTCCCAGACTCCTTATGTCAATAAAGACTCCAAAGATATCTTGGGATTTATTGTTGGAGAGGGAGGTTCCAAAAAGACTCTTCTGTTTGACAAAGATATTTTACAAGTGTTTGAGTCTTCGAGAATACAAAGATGTTATGAACCGTTTTTTTTTTTTTTTTTTTCTGGAAAAACAAGTAAGACAGCCAATCAGAGTTGCAAACTTTTAAAGGTCCGGGTTTGATTATTCAGAGCCTGTCATCATCTTTGGAGGCCAAAGATGATCTGCAGTGCTGTGCCTTTTCACCTTAGTCATTACTCTGAAGGTGAGAGCAAGTTAGTTATTTCATGACTATTTTCAATTTACTACCTCACTGTTACAGAGTAATGCTGTCTTTCCAACTCATATTTCTGAGATTTCTTTCATTACAGTAGGAAGGACCTGCTGCTGTTTTTCCCTCAGCATTGAACTTGCATTTTTTTTTTTTTTTTTAGCAAGCAGAAGAAACAAAAACAGGCCTAAGAAGCTTAAACTTAAATGTGGAAAGGGGAAAAAAATAGGATTACTATCAAATGAGTCTACACTCAAGTCAGATGATAAGGTTAACACTGTTGATTAGACTATCTTGACTTGAAATGATGCTGGCCTGTCCCTGGAACAGGCCACGCTGGAGAGCAGTGCCTTTCTTGAAGGTGTCCCCTCAGAGGGGACGTCGCTAAAACATACAGTTGGGGCCTCTGGGGTTACAGATGCTGATGGCCTTGCATGTCCTTGAGCAGAGTGAAGCTGGAGTAAAGCAACTGAGCCTCATTCACATCTTTTTCTCCCTTTAGTAATCTATTTCTGGCAATTTTTTTTTTTTTTTTACATTATTTTTCTTTCTTTTCTAAGATTTCAAACATTTTCCCTTAGGTCATTGCCATAACTTCTGTGGCTTAAAATTAAAAAAATCTTCTCAGTTGATTTGGGTACAGTCTTTGTTCATTCAGCAAAGAATAGACAGAAAGTTCTGAGTTGACTCTTACTACAAGAGGCTCACTGTCTAAGTACACAGTATAGATCCCAGTAGAATCATCAACATTTTCGTAATTGCTGCCCTCATCACCTCTGTGTGGAATCGCACCATCACCGCTTCCACTGACATCAGTTCCGTCACCGTGACCATGACCGTCACCGTGACCAGCATCACCATCACCACCGCTACCACAAATCAGCACCGTCGAGGCCACCACCATCGCCACCACCGTCACCACTCCCCTCCCAACATCACCCGTGCTACAGCCACCGCCGGAAGCAGAACAATGGCACGAATCAAGCACGTTCCCTGTGCTTGGCGCCACGCTAAGTGCTTTCCATGCACAATTCCCCGTAGTCTTTCAAAAAAAAATCATGCTGTGTAGATGACGTTATTATCCCCATGGTATGGTTTTTCCACTAGTCATCTATGGATGTGAGAGTTGGACTGTGAAGAAAGCTGAGCGCCAAAGAATAGATGCTTTTGAACTGTGGTGTTGGAGAAGACTCTTGAGAGTCCCTTGGACTGCAAGGAGATCCAACCAGTCCATTCTGAAGGAGATCAGCCCTGGGATTTCTTTGGAAGGAATGATGCTAAAGCTGAAACTCCAGTACTTTGGCCACATCATGCAAAGAGTTGACTCATTGGAAAAGACTCTGATGCTGGGAGGGATTGGGGGCAGGAGGAGAAGGGGACGACAGAGGATGAGATGGCTGGATGGCATCACTGACTCGGTGGACCTGAGTCTGGGTGAACTCCGGGAGTTGGTGATGGACAGGGAGGCCTGGCGTGCTGCAATTCATGGGGTCGCAAAGAGTCAGACACAACTGAGTGACTGTACTGAACTGGACTGAACAGATGAGGAGGTTGAGTAACTTGGCCAAGGTCATTATAGAACCAGTGTTGTAAGTGGAAAAAAATTCAGGTCTATCTGGGTTTATATCATATGGACCACATTGGCTTCATCCACCCCTCCTCTCCAATTTGTCTTTATCCCTAGAGACTTACCAGTTCTGAAGCTTCTTCTGTTGTGATTTTATCCTGCAAACAAAGCAAATTTAGTCCAAGGGGGAACTTTGTACAGTGATTTGGCTTCCTACAACCAAGATAGCATCTTGCTGAGGTCAGAATTTTGATGAAGAGGTGATCAAAAAATTAACACACACGTGCACACACACACACACACTTACTTATCTTGTGGTCTTTTAAAGTTTTAAACCCTTGTCCCCTCCTTATCCTGTGAAGGACATCTAGTGTTTGTGCTGTAGAGGTAGGAGAAATCTCCACCAAATCCCCCCAACCTCCGCCAAGCCCCTCTGCCTTCCCTACCTCCTTGACCTGCTGGTTTGTCCAAGAGTTCAGAGAATATTATCGACCAAGTGTTGTGGATGACCCTACAATTCATCACGTATCTTTTTCTTAGGGTCTTCCCGGTCCAGAGGGGTATGGACATCCAGGAAGAAAAGGAACAAAGGTGAGGGTTACCTGACAGATTATTCCCAGCTAAAGATGGTACTTTTTATTTTACTTCACTAGAGTAAGAGTTATTACCCAAGTGGTGTACCAGAAATGGTTCCTGTGTATTTTTTTTTTTTATGACATATATCAGAGCTGCCAGAGTTCCCTCCTTAAAAAATAAAAGCTGATTTAGTCTCTCCCTTATTTAAAAAACAAATTCCTAGCCCCACCCCAGCCCTGTGCATGCCAGGACTGTTGCAACTCCTTGTCTTTGCAAATGCTCTTGCCTCTGTTTGGGATGGCCTCCCCATCTCCTTCCTTTGGACCATTTTTACTCTCGTTCTTAGACCGACTCAAGTGTCAGCTTCTTTCTGCTGATGCCCTACTGGGCTTCCCTAGACAGAAACCGTGATGTGCCCTGTGTTCCTAAGGCCCAGTGTTCGTGTCTCTACAGCAGTTTCCCCATCTAGGTTGGATTGTCATTTATCTGTGCAGCTACTTCCAGTTTGTGAACTTGCCGTCAGGCTTGCATCTTATTCATTTTTAGAAATGTTAAGTGTTTAATTTATTTATTTTAAAATTAATCTGTTTAAAAAAATTGCCGTGTGGTTGATTTACACTGCTGAGTTAGTTTCAGGTGTACAGCAAGGTGATTCCTCTATCTGTCTAAATCTCCTCTTTTTCAGATTCTTTTCCATTATAACTTGTTACACGTTTTTGAGTATAGTACTCTGTGCTATACTGTAGACCTTTGTTGGTTATCTATTTTAGCAGTGTGTGTTAGTCACTCACTTGTGTCTGACTCTGTCCATGGAAGTCTCCAGGCAAAAACACTGGAGTGGGTAGCCATTCCCTTTTCTAGGGGATGTTCCTGACTCAGGGATTGAACCTGGGTCTCCTGCATTGCAGCAGATTCTTTACCGTCTGAACCACCAGTAAAGCCCCCACGGTTAGTAGAGTATAAATGTTAATCCCAAACTCCGCCTTTCCCCTTTGTTAAGTTTGTTTTCTATGTCTGTGAGTCTATTTCTAATAATATATTCATTTGTCTCATTTTTTAGACATTTTATTCATTTTTGTATTGCTGCAACAGAGCCTGGTGCTGAAAATAGCTGCTCAATAAGTATATTTGAATATTTCCTCCTATGAGAATCTGGTATTTTAGCAAAACTTCAGTGACAGAGGTTTTGAAGCTTGGAAGCCACATGAAGCTTGAATCAAATGTCATTCGCTACAATTATTCTGGGGGCTTCAGCCCACAAGTTACATTTCTTGTCTCATAAAATAACAAGTCACTGGGCTGTGCAGTGGTGCTCAGCTGCTGAACAGGACTCTGGGCTGACTTTTCTGCCATTCTCTTGTTTCCTCGTGGCTGCCAGATGGCACCACTGCCATTTTATTGAGCAGAAAAGAGCCCTGCGTGCCGTAAGTGCTTAGTAAATACCTGTGGAATGATGGAACATCTTCAGTTTAGCCTTGTCAGTGTGCAGATAAGAGTATGGAGATTCAGAGAAGTGAAGTGACCTACCTAAGGTCACACAGCTTGAGCCAGATCTGAGTGTAGAAGGTAGCCTTTGGAGCCCCATCCTGGCAAATTATATCTTTCTTCTCTAAGCTAGAGTTTGCATAGAAAGGATGCTGGAATTCAAACCGGCATGTTTGGAGCCAGATGCCAGCTGTGAGCTAGCACGGGGGCCGTCCGTGCTCACCGTGATACAGTCTGCTGTGGGGCAGAGGGCTGCAGTTTGCGCTTGCTGCGTTTTCTCCTGGCAGGACGCCGCAGTCTCCCTCAGGCTCTTATCCTGCCTGGCCCACTGCCTTTTCCTGGCTGGCTCACTCTTCTCCCCTCCAATTTGACGACCTCATACCCACCTTTCTCCCCTCAAGCCTCCAAGACCTGCTTCGTCGTCTCCATTTTCAGCAGGTGACTGTGCCTCCTGTTTCATTAAGTAAGTAGATCATTGAGGAGAAAACCGCTACGTGCACCCACCGCTGCAAAGGCCGCCTGCTTGCCTCCAAGCTTGCGTGTCCAGCCTTCCTTGCACTGCCCTGCATCAGAGTCTGTGCCGTTATCTGTCTGTGAGCCTCCTCTTGCCTCCTGTGGACCGAATTCCATTCCTTTTTTTTTGGCTTCCTTAAAGCCCTGGCTCTTGCAGCAGTCACCTTTCTTTCCTGCATCATTACATTTTCTTCCCTCGCCATAGACCATTCCCATCAGTATACAAACAGGTGGAAATATCCCTCATCTAAAACAAACAAACAAACAAATTAAAGAAAAACACCCAAACCAAAAAAAAAAAAACAAAAAACCAAACCCCCTCACTTAACTAGACTCCCATTGCCCCATTCCTCTCCTATAAAACTCTCGGAAGGAGCAGTCTGTATTAGTGGTTCTTACACAGGGGTGATTTTACCCTCCAGGGGGCATCTGGCAGTACCTAGAGATGTTTTGGTTATCTGAACTGGGGCAGGGATGCTGCTGGCATCTAGTAGGTGGAGACCAGAGATGCCGTTTTATGCTGTTTGATAGCCCTTCATGGCTAACAGCCATCAGGTCTAAAATGTCAGTAGTGCCTCGGTTTGGAAACACCACCTTCTTCCCTCTGGTTCTCTGCAACTGATGACAGTTGAGCCTTCACTCCATGGCCCTCCCCTCTCGCGACATCTGCTTCAGTCGTGGTAAATGTATGCTGCGTTTGAGGGACAGTGGTGCTAAGTCCAGCGGTCAGTTCTTTGCCCGAATTGTGCTACATGTCTCAGCGGCATTTGGCAGAGATGATCACAAGGGCTTGATCTTTAAACCTTTCCCGACCCAACTTCCAGCACACACTACTTCCTTGGTTGTCACTGGCTGCTCTTGCCTGGACCTTCTCAATGTTCTAGAGCACTAAATGTTGAAGACTCGAGGTGACTCTATCCTCACGTTTCTCTCCCTCCTTAGTTACTCCTGAGATGACCTGGCTGATGGAGTCAAGTGCCATCCACCCTCCAATCTTCAGTTTATTTCTCTAGCCTGAACCAGTCTCTTAAGTTCCAAATACGTTTCCCTTGGTTATCTAATAGGTACATGAAAATTGGCATGTCCCAACCAACTTTTTTCTTCTTCTTTCATTTTATAATCTTTTATTATGGAAAAATCCAAACATATATATAAGTGAAGATACAAATGGAATGATCCCTCTTCCGATGTACACATTACCTAGTTCAAACAATGCAAAACACTTGGCCAGTTTAGTTTTGTTTTGTTTGTGGTCTCACCCACTTTTATTCACCCCTCTCCCAATTATTTGAAGTAAATCCCTGGTAGTGTATCAGTTCGGTTCAGTCGTTCAGTCATGTCCAACTTTTTGCGACCCCATGGACTGCAGCACGCCAGGCCTCCCTGTCCATCACCAACTCCCAGAGCTTGCTCAAACTCATGTCCATCGAGTCGGTGATGCCATCTAACCATCTCATCCTCTGTCGTCCCCTTCTCCTCCTGCCCTCAATCTTTCCCAGCATCTAGGTCTTTCCTAATGAGTCACTTCTTCCCATCAGGTGGCCAAAGTATTGGAGTTTCAGCTTCAGCATCAGTCCTTCCAATGAATATTCAGGACTGTATAGTTCATGCATAAATATTTCAGCTTGCATCTCTAAATAGCCTTTAAAAATGTACAATACCATCATCACACCTGCGTGCCTGCTAAGTCACTTCAGTCGTGTCCGACGCTTTGCGACCTATGGACTGTAGCCTACCAGGCTTCTCTGTCCATGTGATTTTCCCAGGCAAGAATACTGGAGTGGGTTGCCATTTCCTTCTCCAGGGGGTCTTCCCGACCCAGAGATGGAATGTGCTTCTCTTACGTCTCCTTCATTGGTACTGGCAGGCGGGTTCTTTGCCACCAGTGTCACCTGGGGAGCAATGATGCTGATGGCTTACTGTGAATGGTGCCACCAGATTCCCCGTCTCTGAAGCATAAAATTTCACTCTGGGACCAAAGACAGTCTCAGGCACCAAGAGCTTTGTGAGGCAAAGATTTTTATTTAAAGTGAAAGTGAAAAAGAAAAAGTGAAAAGTCATGTCTGACTTTTCATGAAAAAAAGAAAAAGTGAAAAAAGTTTCTTGCACAGACATCAGAAGGGGGTCGAAGAGTACCCACCCCCCACTATTTTAAGCAGGGCATTGGGTACTTCTCAGCTGATGGCTGAGAATAGAGAAAAAGAATACCTCAAGGTCGTAAGAGCTCCACCCAACCCTCCCCCAAGGCAGACATCCTAAGATAACCAGCCCGAGACTAGCCAGGGAGAACGGGTTCTGAGCAACGTCTCAGACCAAGATATACCATTGCTGTGGAATCAGGGGGACAAGTCTTGAGATATGGGTTTCCATGCAAGATGTGCTATAATTATAATCGTTAACATAGAGTCTAAGAAAAGCATTTCCATTAGTAAGACACTGTCTCACTCTGTAATTATCAACTCCAGACCTAAAGAAAGGCCTGTTCTCAGGCAAGATACATTGTTGCACACGGCTTAAGGAAAGCATGAGGAGAATGTTCACCTCCTCCTGAAAGGTCCCTGGACTCCAGGCCAAAGTTATCTCTCTGAATCCTTTAGTATCATCAAACATGCAGTCAGTCAAAACTGATTCACCTGCCCTTCACCCTGCCTTCCCCAGCATGGGAAGTAGAGACTGCATCCTGCCAGTTACTCAAGACAGGTGCTTGTTTCATCTTTAATAAGTCTCCTTTTCTCCCTGCCTGCGTTTAATCCATCAGCAAATGAGGGTGAGTCTGTCTTCAAAATACATACATGGGATGAGATTTCATCCCATCTTACCACGGCCAGTGCTGCCCCTGGGCTGAGCCAGCATTAAGCGCACTACCTTAATAAGGGTCATCGCCACCTGACTGTTCTCCCTGCCTCTGCGCTTCTGGTTAGCTCTGCTTGAAGGAACCAGAGCCATGTTTAAAATACAGAGTCAGATCATGTCACTTCTTTACTCACAGCCCAGCCATGGCTCCTGATGGCTTTCAGAGTTAGCCGCACTGTTCTGTGACCTGCACGACTCTCTGCAGTCCACCCTCCCCACACCCTTGTTCTGTTTCACTGTTCCTCAGACTTGGCGCCTGTTCATACTCCTGTTTATGGTTTTCACACACTCCTTCCTCTGCCTGGATGCTCTTCTTTGGCACATCTGTTTGGCTTGCTTCCGTAATTCTTACTGGAAGAATAATAGAAGAATTTTGCCACCTCTCCAAAATGGTTTTGCCTGACTCGTCACCCCTACACGTCATTATCTGTTCCTTAATCCTTTTTTCCGGAATAGCATTGATCTTACCCTGTCAGACTGTATGTCTCTCTCTCACTAGCAGGTAAGTTCCTTGATGACAGGATCTTTGTTCTGTTTACCATGGAATTCCCAATGCCTAGAGACGTCTGGCAGACAGTAGGTGCTAAATACATACTCATTGACTGAATGATTGCTTGGTAGTAGTATGTCTTTGGTCTGACAGTGATCACCTACTTTCCTGCAGCAATTTAGTGCCCCTTCCCTTGGTTTCCATTGGATCATACCTCTGGTTACTTAAACTGATAGATAAAAAATGCACAAGGAGAAAGTTTTGTTATACAATACATCAAGGAAGGAGGAGGAATTTGTAAAAATCATGTGCACATTGTTTTGCGTTGAATTGTAGAAGGGAAATACGGCCACTTGGGAGGAGCTGAAGATAACAGCCGTTGTGATCATTGTTTTTACTGGCACTGGTTTCTGAGTCTGTTTCCTCAAAATTGTAGTTCCTTCTTTTCCCCCCAACGAATGTCAAAGAAAGCCTTAATCATATGACACTAAACAAAGCCCTTATCTCGTTTCTGACACTAGGGTGAACCTGGATTTCCTGGCTACCCTGGTGCACAAGTAAGAAGATATCTTTTTGGCCCTGATATCTGGTATGCAGTGTGTGTCATTTGTTTGTCCTTTATTTTTCTTTACACTCATGGTTCTGCTTTTGATTCTATTAAGGGAGAAGATGGTGACCCAGGCCACCGAGGAGAGAAGGGGGCAAAGGGAATCAGAGGGAAGAGGGTAAGAGCCAAAGGAATTTCCCCATGTCTACAAGAGGCCACATCGTGACTCACAGGACTCCATTTCTCCTGGGTTAATGGGTTTTTTAGCAGAAAGCCCATGTCCTCCTCAGAATATTCTACACCTTTCTTGGTCACTCCCCGCTTAATGATAATTAATAAATTATCATTTATCATCTGAATGTAAGTGCAGCTCACCAAACCATAACACAGAAAATTCAAGTTGGAGTTTCAGTTATGCAGTATCAATCTTTTAAAGACAGTTTCAGGGGTACCCTTGTCTTTGATAAATCTAGATGGTTTGCAGGACAAACATTACTGTTTCTTTAAGATTCTTCTAAGCCTTGACTTTCTCTTAGGTATTCTAGGACTAGACTCTCAAGAATGTGGCTGCCATCTTGGTGGACTTGGAGTCATGTTTCCTCTGTAGTTTGGGGATTCTGCATGAAAACCATTAAAATCTTCAGGTTTGGAAGATTCTGTCTTGAAGATCCACAGTCACTCACAGCCCTTCTTGGAAAAAGTAATTGGTGGATACCCCACACCTAGGTAGTGCTTAGCTGATGGATAGGGGCTTCCCTGGTGGCCCAGACGGTAAAGAATCTGCCTGCAATGTGGGAGAAAGATCCTTGGAGACTGATCCTTGGGTTGAGAAGATCCCCTGGAGAAGGGAATGGCTACCCACTCCAGTGTTCTTGCCTGGAGAATTCCAGGGACAGAGGAGCCTGGCATGGAGTAGTAAAGAGTCAGACATGACTGAGTGACTAACACTTCCACATTAGGGAGTTAGGTCTTTTGGGAAAAGAACACGGACTAGGGTTCAGTGTAGAAAAGAAGAATGGAAAGATAGTGTGTATTATCTGGGCACTTTATGATTGGCATTTTCATAGACTGGCAAGGACATAAAGAAAAATTTGATCTGTGTCTAACCTGACTTACTATTGGCTAATATTGTTGTTCAGTCACCAAGTCATGTTTGACTCTTCATGACCACATGGACTGCAGCACTCCGGGCTTCCCTGTCTCTCACCATCTCCTGGACTTTGCCCATGTTCATGCCCATTGAACTGGTGATGCCACTCAACCTCTCATCCTCTGTTGCCTTCTTCTCCTTCTGCCTTCAATCTTTCCCAGCATCAGGGTTTTTTTCCAATGAGTCAGCTGTTTGCATCAGGTGGCCAAAGGACTGGAGCTTCAAACTTCAGCATCAGTCCCTCCTATGAATATTCAGGGTTGATTTCCTTTAAGATGGACTGGTTTGATCTCCTTGCTGTCCAAGGGACTCTCAGCAGTCTTCTCCAGCACCACAGTTCAATCAAAAGCATTAATTCTTCAGTGCTCTGCCTTCTTTATGGTCCTGCTCTCACATCTGTACATGTACTGGAAGGACCACAGCCTTGACTATACTGGCTAATATTACCTTTCTCAGTTAAATTTCTCTCTCCTGTTTAAAATTTAAAAAGATAAAGTGTCAGTTACATGCAGATAATTCAGTATCAGTTCAAATACCTGTAAGATGAGCAGCGAGTCCATGGACAGCATAGACTGCTTCTGAGACACTAAAAATCAGAAGCTAATAGGAACTTTTCCTTTCTCTTGATGCCTGACCCTCAATACTCATTTCCTGCATTCATTTAATTATGTGACGAGTCTCAGCTGAGGACTGAGACATAGGGTAAGACTCTGGAAGTATTTGTGCGAAGGCACACATATTGACTCCGGTTAAGTATGTACGGTGGGGACTCAAGTGGTTCTCACAGAGATGCCTCCCCCCGGTCTGCATGTCTCACTCCACTAACTGGTCCACAACAGACTCATTAGACCTCGCATCTAAGGACTACTTGGAATCTCAAAGTGGGCCTATTGGTCGTAATCAAGTCGTGTTCAAGGGGGGCGCTTACTCCTTTGGTTTGGTCATTTTCAGGGTAAGGCTGGACTTCCTGGATTTGCTGGAACTCGAGGTGACCCAGGCCCTCCAGGACCGGTGGTAACATGGACTTCTGTTTTCTTTTATTTGAAAATAACAGTGATCAAGGATTTGGTGAGAGGCATCTCTAAGAAGAAATAAACGTTTAAAACGCGCAGGAGGAGCTTTATAGGGAATAGGCCAGTCTTGCTTTAGAGGACCTTAGCTTCAAGTCCTTACACAATATGGTATTTATTAAATATAGATATTTTGACTTAAATGTGGGGAAGATGTTAGGGTGCCTGAAGATTCATGAATCTGTCTAAATGCAAAAATAATACGTAAAGTTCACTGGAGAGTGAGCTTATCATTGTAAACAAGATGAGTGACGGCATTTATGCAAAAACCAGAAAGAAATCCTAACAAAATATGACTTTTATAAAATCTTTCCTGAACTGACAATGTTACAGGTCCACAGATATTTGTAAAATTCCCTGGAAGGTCACTTGGTAGGAAAGAAAAAACCTTGAGGTGATTGTAATTTTGCATTATGCTTCATCCTATGAGGCCAGACGTCATCCATGCAGGAAGGTGCAGGGAGTCAGCAGTGGGTTGAACCTGCAGCCTTCACTGCAGTTTAGTGCTTGCTGGAGAGGTGCACAAAAATCTTAAAGATAGATTCAAAAATCTTAAAAGTAGGAGGGCCACCATGCCCATTTTACAGATGGAGAAACAAAGGCTGAGGAGGTTATAGTGAACTGCAGGAAGTCACAACTGACTACCTCACAGAGCCCAAATAAGAAGAGAGAGCTTCCGAGTCCCAGGGTGGCTGGAGTTGGGCGGGTCTGTTGGGACGGTTTCCAGGGGAGACTTGTGTGTGCTCGAGAACAGATAGGGTGGTGGTGGTGGCAGGGGAGGGAAAGGAGAGGGCTGGGGTCCACTTTAGAATCTTGAATGACCTTTTCCTGATTCTAATCCTCAACTGTGGCCTGGTCTCAAAATGACCTGGTCTCTTAAGGGTCTTTCTGTAGCATCTCCCTGGGCACCCTGAACTCTGAGGTCTGGGACACCTCTCCTAGACACTCTGAACTCCTTCCTTAAGGAGTCAGACAGAACTTCAGGCCCTAAAGGGGTAGTCTCTGTACCTTGGTAAACTTTCTCAAGTTCTCTTGCCAAGTCTTCAGAATAATGTGTTGGGCTTCCAAGATCTTGCGTTTGAAACCCATTTCTGTCTTTTCCAGGGCATCAAGGGTCCCAAAGGTGTGGTAGATATGATGGTAGGTAAAGATTTTTTTTTTTTCATATTTTCAAGGATCTTTCTTATTTCTTCAGACATACAAAGCATAGTTATTTTATATTCTCTGTCTGATTATTCTGGTATCTTAAATGGCTATAGAATCTGTTGTTTCTCCTGGGTGTGAATATTTTAATTCTAAACTTTATTTTTTCAAAAACACAAAAATTTCCACCTTTGCAAGATAGAAATCTTAAAAATTCTTTAATTTCTCCTCTTGTAAGTTCTCTTGATACTTTAAAGTTTATAGACTTTACTCTAGTTGATTATAGCCAAATCAAGTAAAAGGAACAGAATAATATTTTAAATATTTAAACAATATTTTAAAGAGTAGAATAATATTTTAAATCTGGATGTTTTTGACTAATACTGGTTGGCATGAAAGGAAGACTTTGAGGTCTACTTGGGATGATCCCCTGGAGAAGGGAAAGGCTACCCACTCCCATGTTATGGCCTGGAGAATCTCATGGACTGTATAGTCCACGGGGTTGCAAAGAGTTGAACACGACTGAGAGACTTTCACTTCCTTTCACTTTTCACCCCTGTGCAAAAAACAAACAAGCTTTTTTGGTGAGGTGCAAAAATTGCTTATACAGACTCACTTCATTCTCTAACACGTATATATGGAACCTAGAAAAATGGCACTGAAGAATTTATTTACAGGGCAGCAGTGGAGAAACAGACAAAGAGAATAGACTTATGGACATGGGGAGAGGGGAGGAGAGGGTAAGATGTATGGAAAGAGCAACAAGGAAACTTACATTACCATATGTAAATAGATAGCCAACGGGAATTTGCTGTATGATGCAAGGAACTCACTCTTGCCTGGAAAATCCCATGGATGGAGGAGCCTGGTAGGCTGTAGTCCTTGGGGTTGCTAAGAGTTGGACACGACTGAGTGACTTCACTTTGACTTTTCACTTTCATGCATTGGAAAAGGAAATGGCAACCCATTCCAGTACTCTTGCCTGGAGAATCCCAGGGACGGGGGAGCCTGGTGGGTTGCTGTCTATGGGGTCGCACAGAGTGGGACATGACTGAAGTGACTTAGCAGCAGCAGCAGGGAACTCAAACAGGGCTCTCTGTATCAACCTAGAGGAGTGGGTGGGGAGGGAGATGGGAGGGAGGTTCAAAAGGGAGGGGATACATGTCTACCTGTGGCTGATTCATGTTGAGGTTTGACAGCAAACAGCAAAATTCTGTAAAGCAATTATCCTTCAATAAAAAATAAATTAAGTAAAAAACTTGCTTATGGAGTATTTATAAGCCAACACATAGTATAGTAGGTGGAGAAGGCAATGGCAACCCACTCCAGTACTCTTGCCTGGAAAATCCCATGGACAGAGGAGCCTGGAAGGCTGCAGTCCATGGGATTTCGAAGAGTCAGACATGACTGAGCGACTTCACTTTTACTTTTCACTTTCATGCATTGGAGAAGGAAATGGCAACCCACTCCAGTACTCTTGCCTGGAGAATCCCATGGATGGAGGAGCCTGGTAGGCTGTAGTCCTTGGGGTCGCTAAGAGTTGGACACAACTGAGTGACTTCACTTTGACTTTTCACTTTCATGCATTGGAGAAGGAAATGGCAAGCCACTCCAGTGTTCTTGCCTGGAGAATCCCAGGGACGGGGGAGCCTGGTGGGCTGCCATCTATGGGGTCGCACAGAGTCAGACACAACTGAAGTGACTTAGCAGTATAGTAGAGGCCACTGTGTCTTATGGCGCACCTGAAAAGGATTTCAGCCTTATGGTTATTTTTCACGTCCCAGGTACAAAAGTACAGTGGTGGGAGGTAGGGAAGGGTGTGGAGCAACTGAGGAGCAGAACGTAATGGGGTCGGTTGGAGAAGAGGACAGAGCAGAGAGGAAGGGGTCAAGGGAGCAATGAAGGTTCCTAGGGGAGGTGCTGAGGGTAGAACGTCTTGGCTGTCGCTCTGAAGAAATGTTACAGGAGTCACTAATGTAGAGACCCAAGAATTGAAGGCATTCCTCTGCTTTTTGTGCTGAGATTCCTGGATTAAACTTCTTCAAAATCAAATTTGATTCCATTCCTTTGTTAAGCAGATAAAAAAAAAAAAAGAAGGGTTCCCCTTATCTACCTGTCTCTAATAATATGGGCAGTGTATTAGATATAAAATATTTAAAATGTCCACTGGATCCAGAAATATAACTTCCTGGAAAGTTTCATCTGCTGTGACAAATTTTGGGTTTTCTGTTGTGGATTAAAAAGCATCAGATAGGCACTGATTCCTTATAAGGTTTCTAAGTTATGAGGTTGAGGAGGAATATGCTTCAAATTAAATAATCTTTATTTTACCATCTTTCTAACAGCCTTGTGAAATCATCAAGTTTGCTCGTGAAAATTGCCGTAAGTTGTTACAAAGCCTCAAAAGGAGCCAGCACTGTGAAGTGGGGATGGATCGTGCTTTGGGAGCATAAGTCACCTGGGATTTGGAGAAGCATGGCCCATCTCGGGAGGGTCTTTTATAATTTATAATATATTCGGCTCAGTTCCCCCTTGGGTAAGTAACCTTCTTCAACGTGATCTCAGCAATGAAGTGGATGATATGGAGAACAGTATGGAGGTTCCTTAAAGAACTAAAAACAAAGCCACCACACTATCCTACAACCCCACTCTTGGGTGTGTATCTGGAGAAAACCATACTTTAAAAAGATACACGCACCCCAGTGTTCATTACAGCACCATTTACAGTAGTCAAGACATGGAAGCAACCTAGATGTCCATCAAGAGATGAATGGATAAAAAAATGTGGTATTATAGTGACGTGGTCATATTAAGTGAAGTCAGACAGAGAAAGACAAATCTCATATGATATCCCTTATATGTGGCATCTAAGAAAAAAAGTTACAAATGAACTTCTTTACAAAATAAAAATAGACCCACAAACATGAAACAAACTTACGGTTACTGAAGGGGAAATGGGGAGGAACAAATTAGGAATTTGGGATTAATATACTGCTATTTATAAAATAACCAACAAGGACCTACCATATATAGCACAGGGAATTATACTCAATATTTTGTAATAACCTACAAGGGAAAAATATGAAAAAGAATATGTACACACGTGTGTATAACTGAATTACTTTGTTGTACACCTGAAATTAACATGACATTATGAATAAACTATACTTCAATAAAATGAAGTTAAGACACATGAAATGGATAAAAGGCACGGTATCTCAACAGCAAAGAAGAATCCCACTGCAGCATGGCATCTCACACAGTGATAGCTGGACACTTGCACTTCTTGCTGCTTCTTAACACAAAACAGGCAAAGAGAAGCTCTGTTCTTTTATTTCATCCATTAAGCAAGGGAGATCAACAAGGAGCCTTCAGTAACTAATGGGTCCTTTTAAATTGACATTTATGTTTTAAAAATGAAACTATGAATCCTCAAATCTTAAGTAATGCTTGTCACGTTCCCAGATTGAAATTCATTGAGTGTCTTCAGTGTACTCCAGGATATTTGCACCTATAATATACACTGGCATTGGGAAGTGAACATGAACTTGGCAAGTTGCTTAGTTTGGGTTTTCTCCCAAGCCATCCCACCCCTCTTACACTAAATCTCCCATGTTCTGTCCACTCCCATTCAGTTGCTGTTCAGAAAGATTCTGGATTTTTCTTCTCCTAGAAATCATAAAGAATAATACCATTATCTTGACCACAAAGGAAAAAAGTTTCAAAGTTAAAGGTGAAACTCCTTTTACATTCAGAAGCATTGTGAAGTAAAAAATAAACAGAAAAAAAGTGGGAAAACATATGCAATATAAGCCATGAATCCAGGGAAACGCTCTAACTTCCTTACTCCATCATGCTGAAATATATAAAATCCCAGCTACTCAATCATTTTCATCTACAAAAACAGGCACTTCATAATTTGCTAAACCTGAATGTAAAAAACCCTTTTAGATTGAAAATGGGTCAGCCTCATGAATGGAGGATTCAGGAAAGAAAAATTACAACATATCTGTAATAATGGTTGACTTCATAAGCAGTCAAAGAATACAAATTAAAATAAGATATTTTTTGTTTCAAATTGGAAATATTTTTAAGATGAGAAAAAAGTCCCTATCCAAGGTTGAGAAATGTAGGCATGTCAATTGGCACAACTTTTCTGAAAAGCCACTGGACAATATATTTATCAAAAGCCATAATTGTAGAGACTCATTTGGGGCTGTAATTGGACAGATATGCAAGGTTCAAGTATTCTCATCACAAAGGGATGTTGGCACAACACATCATAGTTCTCCAGATGATATTGCTCTAAATTTATTGATGGAAAGAATAGATGTTCATCATATATGAAGTGAAAAAAGATTCAGTATAGAACATATCATAAGCCCCAAGTCTTATAAAATAAAACAAAGCATGTATTGTTGTTGTTTAATTGTGTCCAACCCTTTGCAACCCCATGGACTGTAGCCTGCCAGGCTCCTCTGGATTTCCCTCCATGGGATTTCCCAATCAAGAATACTGGAGTGGGTTGCCATTTCCTTCTCCAGGGATCTTCCTGACCCAGGGGTTGATCTCAAGTCTCCTGCATTGACAGGTAGATTCTTTACTGCTAAGGCACCATGGCAGCCCCAAACAAATTATACATATATACATACATATGTATGTGATAAATTAAGGGTGATTTTAACTTTTGTTTTCTAGTATCTTCCATTAAAATATATTGCTTGTGTATACACATTTATACATAATATGTGCACCATATTAATAATTGTTATTAATAATATCTCAATACATAAATTAATAAACAATAATATAATATTAATACTTGGGCTTCACTAGTGGCTCAGAGAGTAAAGAATCTGCCTCAATGTGGGAGACCCAGGTTCAATTCCTGGGTCAGAAGAACCCCTGGAGAAGGGAATGGTAACCCACTCCAGTATTCTTGCCTGGAGAATCCCATGGACAGAGGAGCTTGGTGGGCTATAGTCCACAGAGTCACAAAGAGTTGGACATGACTGATCAGCTAATACACACAATATTAATACTTAATTACTAATATTACTATATTTTATTATAGATATGGTTTAAGATAGGTGTGTATATAAATATGTGTGTGTGTATATAGTTTCCGAGTAGCTCAATGTATTATATTTAAGTTCAGTACAGTGTGACTCAGCTCAAAAGCAGGGACACAAACATAGTTCTTGAATCAGAGCCTGAGACAGTCAGTCTGGAGTTGGTGGAGTGCCATGGTGCTCAGGGGTACAGGCTCTTTATTATATAACATATAATAATATAAATTATGTATTATAATATCAGTCAGTTCAATTCAGTTCAGTCGCTCAGTCGTGTCCAACTTTTTGCAACCCCATGAATCGCAGCACGCCAGGCCTCCCTGTCCAACACCAACTCCCGGAGTTCACTCAGACTCATGTCCATCGAGTCAGTGATGCCATCCAGCCATCTCATCCTCTGTCGTCCCCTTCTCCTCCTGCCCCCAATCCCTCCCAGCATCACAGTCTTTTCCAATGAGTCAACTCTTCACATGAGGTGGCCAAAGTACTGGAGTTTCAGCTTTAGCATCATTCCTTCCAAAGAAATCCCAGGGCTGATCTCTTTCAGAATGGACTGGTTGGATCTCCTTGCAGTCCAAGGGACTCTCAAGAGTCTTCTCCAACACCACACTTCAAAAGCATCAATTCTTCGGCACTCAGCCTTCTTCACAGTCCAACTCTCACATCCATACATGACCACTGGAAAAACCATAGCCTTGACTAGACGAACCTTTGTTGGCAAAGTAATATCTCTGCTTTTCAATATGCTGTCTAGGTTGGTCATAACTTTCCTTCCAAGGAGTAAGCGTCTTTTAATTTCATGGCTGCAGTCACCATCTGCAGTGATTTTGGAGCCCAAAAAATAAAGTCTGACACTGTTTCCACTGTTTCCCTCTGACGCTGGGGCAGGGGTGCTCTTTCCCATATCACCTAATGACCCAAGATGTCTGTCAAGCTTCAGCCAGCAGGTAAAGAAAGGAAAAGTATACTTGTTTGGAGTAAGATGCTATCCCACTGAGAAATGCAGTCTTTGTTCCAGGCAGCCACATACCCAGTCAAAGACTGGGGTTCTTTTACTATGGGGAAAAGGGGGGGAGTGGATATTGGAGAGCAAGCTGAGGTCTCTGCCACACTCAGGTGGGAGTCATAGAGGCTTGAATTTCTCAGAGGAGATGGTTTTCATATCAATGCTGGCAAAAGTGTCTTTGCCTATGTCAATTAACAATGTCCTCTTTTCTCTCCCAAATCATTTCCCTTCCAGCCTGTTCAGCAGGTAAATAACATTTGTTAATATTCATTCTGGCCTTCACCCATGTACAGGCATCGCAGACAGTCCTAAATCTGTGTCTCCACATGTCTAGGTGTTTCCAAATGCCCAGCGTTCCCGACCGAGGTGGTCTTCGCCTTGGACATGTCAGATGACGTCTCCCGGTTGGATTTTGAGAGGATGAGAGACATTTTACTGTCTCTGCTGATGAAGATGGAAATCAGTGGGAGTAACTGCCCCGTGGGTGCACGGGTGGCCATTGTCTCCTACAGCAACAGAACCGATTACCTGGTTCGCCTCTCTGACCACAAGGCAGGGCCCGCGCTCCTGCAGGTGGTCAGGGGGCTGTCGCTGGCAGGGTCATCTGGCAGCCGGCGCCTTGGGGACGCCATGAGGTTTGTGGCTAGACATGTATTCAAGCGCGTGCGTGCGGGCCGCCTCCTGAGGAAGGTGGCAGTGTTCTTCCAGGCGGGCCTGACCCTGGATGCAGGTTCTATTAGCACCGCCATGCTAGAGCTCAGTGCGCTGGACATCGCTGCTGCGGTCATCACCTTCACGGAGGACCACGGCCTCCCGGATGCCCTGCTGGTGAGTGTGGGACTGAGGCTGGCAGGGGTCCAGGGGTTAGTGCTTACCCTGTGGGGAGTGAGAGCTGCTCAGGGGAAGAATTCTCCAGAAACTGATGTATGTGTGTGTGTGGGAGACAGGTGCAGGGTTAGGGGGATGTCTCGTTACAGACTCTGCTGCCAGCGTTACTGCTGGTGCCTAGTGGCCATCCTTGGAGTAGCCATCGAGTATATACTCCATGCCTTGTGCCTTTTAAAGAGTCTTATTGAACTCCTCTCAAACTCTATAAGGTAGATGTCATCGTAGAGCTCCATTTCAGAGATGAGAATACTGAGGCTTAGGTTAAGTATGTCATCACAGGTCAAATGTCTTGTTAGGTGCTGGCCGATTTTTATCTACCTTAATAGCTGGTGCTTACCCACTCTGCTAACCTGTATGATGAGGCGGGGGGTTGGGGGTGGTCCACCGACTGTAATTTATGTTCTCCGTTTTACTTGGGATATAAAACCCATGGGGGCTTACCTGGTGGCTCAGTGGTAGAGAATCCACCTGACGCAGGCTCGATCCCTGGGTTGGGAAGATCCCTGGAGGAGGAAATGGCAACCCACTCCAGTAATCTTTCCTGGGAAATCCCATGGACAGAGGAGCCTGGTGGGCTACAGTCCACAGGGTCTCAAAAGATTTGGACATGACTCAGCATTCAGCACACGCATACATAAAATCCATATACAAAGTGGATAAGGGGTAGTGATTTTAAGGATACAGCTAGATGGGTTTTTATATGTGTTTAAAGCCCAATGACCAAGACATAGCTCAAGGTAACTGAATATTTGAGGCATTCTGTATGTTTGCTCATATGACCTTTGCTCATATGTTTGCTCATATGACCTTTGCTCATATGTTTGCTCATATGACCTTTGCTCATATGTTTGCTCATATGACCAGCTTCTGTCACCATCGAATGGTTCCATCTGGTCCTTTATGCAAATTGAATCCTACAGCATGTATCTCTTTGTATCTGGCTTCTTTCACTCAATTTACCGTCTGTTCTCTTGTTCATCCATATAGATCAATTTTTTATTGAGTAATTTTTTAAAACTAAAGTTTTCTAGTGTATGTATATACCACACTTTATTATTTGAAATTGAAATATAGTTGAATTATAGTTTTGTGTTTCAGGTATACAGCTCAATGATTCAGATATATATATATATATGAATATGCATATCATATATATATTTATGAATCTTTTTCAGATTCTTCTCCATTGTAGATTGCCACAGGTGTTGCATATAATTCCCTGAGCTATACAGTAGATCTTTGTTGTTTATCTGCTTTGTATATAGCAGTGTGCATATGCTAATCCCAAGCTCCTAACTTACCCCTCCTTCCTTTTTCCCCTTTGGTAACCATGTGTTGGCTTGCTACATGTACCACACTGTATTCATCAATCTAGTCTCTAAACTTGACTTTTCTAACTAAAACCCATGTAAACCATTCTTCTGGAACATCTGGGATGATTTATAAGAATGAAAGACGATTGCCTTCTTAAGTGATTTCAGGAGGCTGATGCATATCAGCTTGAGCTATGTTCCACTGGCAATATTCAACTGTTTCTGACCTGCAGAAATGGAAACGTCATATGGTTCAATCTAATAGCTAAAAAAGTCACCTCTGCTGGACTATTTAGTTTTCTCTGAAGGTTGGATGTGCAGTTTGTGTGGGAAGTGGGAGGTTTTGTTGACATAGCTGTGACTATGCTTCTAGGAATCAATAGGTAAAATTGTGACAGCTTGTAAACTATTGAGAAGGATGGACAAAATATCTTTAGTTTTCAGTCCCTCTTGCCTCCCAGGATGTCTGGACAGGAATGGGTAGGGGATGGTGGCAACTCTCAGTAACTGCCTTGAATTGATTAGTAAAGGCAGAGTCAGACAAGCTGTTATCGTTCAGTCACTAAGTCGTGTCCAACTCTTTGCTACCCCATGGAAGCACACCAGGATTCCCTGCCGGGGTCCAGCCCCGGCTGATACAGGGAGTTCGAAGCGGGGACGGCATCGGCGAGGATCAGGATACAATAGCTTCAATTAGATATTAATTAAAGATGTAAAGAGTAATAGAATGAGGATAGCTCAGTAGGAAAACTCAGTGGAGAAAAGAGGCTGAGTAGCTTGGTTTATGCGGGAGACCAATAAAACTTCAAGACAAGAAGCTTGCACCACTTACGTAGGCTGCAGGCATCCTTCCATTCTCTGGAAGGAGAGGAGACACTGAGGCCTCCCCGGTCGGATCTTAGAAGCCCAGGCAAAATTAGTGAGCTTGGTGGGTTCCGTGCTCCAGATGGAGAGTCAGCCAGAGTGAGAGAGAGAGCAACATGGGGAGACCAGTATTTCGAGAAACTGATCCCAATTCTTTATTTTCCATGGTCTACTTTTATACACTGAGATGTTATGCAAAAGTCACGCGGGGTCAGCAGTCCTGACTTTTATCAAAGTCAGGTGCTTCATACAAATGTATACAGAGGTCTTAGGGGTGTTACATCATCTTCTGGCCAGGGGGCCTGCTGACAATTTATGACCCTCTCCTTGTGACAGCGGTCAGTCAACCAGGACACTTATTTCTCCAGGGGTGATTATTCTTAAAACAGACGCCACCCAAATAAAGTTACATTCCTATAGGGTGAGGGTATAGTGGGTTTTAGTTAAGCAAAGAGTTTACTTAGCCTAAGGTCTAACGTGATTTATATCAAAGGTTAATATTTATTTCTTCTATATATTAATTAATGTGTATAAGGGCAGGGGATGTGGAGTCTTAGCAACAAACATTGGCTCAACAAATGAAAAACCCTTCACCAATACAATTTCTAATCAGCCCATTATACTTACACTAATGGTTTTCTAACTTTTCTAAGGAACCTGTTTTTAGAAGGTTTAAAGCATCTCGTGCCTCTCACGGTTGGGAGGCTGTGAGCAATCACATGTGGCCGGACAAGCCTGTCAGGCAGGCTAGAGAACCTTCAGAGGAGTTTGTAGGTTAAAACACTCTTGTCATGCCCAGGAGTTTTTATTAACTGGAGCTCTAAGTTAACTCCTTCTCCGAAAGAGGTGGTGGGGGACAGCCCCCCGTAAAGTCAGAGGTGTAGGTGAGAGCACAAAGTAGTAAAGTAGGCAGGCTCTGGTTATGGGGGTAGATGCTCGAGGATTTCCAGGGGGACACCTGAGGCTCGATCCCACCTTTGCATATGTCGAGCCTCCTTCCTCATGACCTTTGCCACGGGCCGAGTGCCTCACTCTGGCCCCCAACACTTACCTGTCTTCCACTGTCTCCCAGAATTTGCTCAAGTTCATGGCCATTGAAAGTGAAGAGGAACTTCAACACTTAGAAAGTGAGGAGGAACTAAAGAGACTCTGGATGAAAGTGAAAGAGGAGAGTGAAAAAGTTGACTTAAAGCTCAACATTCAGAAAACTAAGATCATGGCATCCAGTCCCATCATTGCATGGCAAATAGATGGGGAAACAGTGGAAACAGTGGCTGATTTTATTTTGGGGGCTCCAAAATTACTGCACATGGTTATTGCAGTCATGAAATGAAAAGACGCTTGCTCCTTGGAAGGAAAGTTATGACTAACCTAGACAGCATATTAAAAAGCAGAGACATTACTTCGCCAACAAAGGTCTGTCTAGTCAAACCTATGGTTTTTCCAGTAGTCATGTATGGATGTGAGAGTTGGACTGTGAAGAAAGCTGAGTGCCGAAGAATTGATGCTTTTGAACTGTGGTGTTGGAGAAGACTCTTGAGAGTCCCCTGGACTGCAAGGAGATCCAACCAGTCCATCCTATAGGATATCAGTCCTGGGTGTTCATTGGAAGGACTGATGTTGAAGCTGAAACTCCAATACTTTGGCCACCTGACGTGAAGAGCTAACTCATTTGAAAAGACCCTGATGCTGGAAAAGATTGAGGGCAGGAGGAGAAGGGGACGACAGAGGATGAGATGGTTAGATGGCATCACCAACTCAAAGGACATGAGTTTGGGTAGGCTCTGGGAGTTGGTGATAGACAGGGAGGCCTGGTGTGCTGCAGTTCATGGGGTCGCAAAGAGTCGGACACGACTGAGCAAATGAACTGAACCGATGTCCATTGACTCAGTGATGCCATCCAACCATCTTATCCTCTGCCGACCTCTTCTCCTTTTGTCTTCAATCTTTCCCAGCATCAGGGTCTTTTCCAATGAATTAGCTCTTCATATCAGATGGTCAAAATATTGGAGCTTCAGCTTCAGCATCAGTTCTTCCAATGAACATTGGCGGTTGATTTCCTTTCAGACTGACTCTTTGCAGTCCAAAGGACTCTCAAGAGTCTTTTCCAGCACCACAATTCAAAAGCATCAATTCTTTGTTGCTCAACCTTCTTTATGGTCTAAGTCTCACATTCATAATGACTGCTCTAAAAACAATAGCTTTGACTGTATGGACCTTTGTCAGCAAAGTGATGTCTTTGCTTTTTAATATGCTGTCTAGGTTGGTCATAACTTTCCTTCCAAGGAGTAAGTGTCTTTTAGTTTCATGGCTGCAGTCACCATCTGCAGTGATTTTGGAGCCCATGAAAAGAAATCAGTCACTGTTTCCGTTTTCTCCTTCTATTTGCCATGAAGAGATGGGACCAGATGCCTTGATCTTAGATTTTTTAAATGTTGAGTTTTAAGGCAGCTTTTTCACTCCCCTCATCAGGAGGCTCTTTAGTTCCTCTTTGCTTTCTGCTGTAAGAGTGGTATCATCTGCATATCTGATGTTAATATTTCTCCCAGAAATCTTGATTCCAGCTTGTGATTCATCTGGCCCAGCATTTCCCATGATGTGCTCTGTATATAAGTTAAATAATCTACAGCCTTATCAAATTCTTTTCCCAATTTTGAACCAGTCAGTTGTTCCATGTAAGGTTCTAAGTGTTGCTTCTTGACCTGCATATAGGTTTCTCAAGAGATAAGTAAGTGGTCTGGTATTCCCATATCTTGAAGAATTTTCCTCAGTTTGTTGTGATCCACATAGTCAAAGGCTTTCTCTTAGTCTATGAAGCAGAAGTCGATGTTTTTCTGGAATTCCCTTGCTTTCTGTATGATCCAACAAATGTTGGCAATTTGATCTCTGGTTCCTTTGTCTTTTCTAAACCCAGCTTGTGAATCTGGAAGTTCTCAGTATACATATTGCTGAAGCTTAGCTTAAAGGATTTTTAACATAACCTTACTAGCATGGGGAATGAGTACAATTGTCCAATAGTTTGAGCATTCTTTGGCACTGCCCTTCTTTGAGATTGAAATGAAAACTGACCTTTTTCAGTCCAGTGGACACTGCTGAGTTTTCTAAATTTGCTGACATATTGAGTGCAGCACTTTAACAACATCATCCTTTCAGATTTTAAATAAATCAGCTGAGATTCCATCACCTCTACTAGCTTTGTTCATAGTAATGCTTCATAAGGCCCACTTGACTTTACACTCCAGTTTGCCTGGCTCTAGGTGAGTGACCATACCACCATGGTTATCCCAGTCATTCAGACCTTTTTTGTTTTGTTCTTCTGTGTATTTTTGCCACCTCTTCTTAATCTCTTCTGCCTCTGTTAGGTTTTTGCTGTTTTTGTCCTTTATCATGCCCTTCCTTGCATGAAATGTACCCTTGATATCTCCCAAGTTTCTTGAAGAGATCTCTATTCTATTGTTTTCCTCTATTTCTTTGCACTGTTCATTGAACAAGGCCTTCTTATCTCTCCTTGCTATTCTCTGGAACTCTGCATTCAGTTTGGTATATCTTTCCTTTTCTTCCTTGCTTTTTGTGTCTCTTCTTTTCTCAGGTATTTGTAAAGCTTCCTCAGACAACCACTTTGCCTTCTTGCATTTCTTTTTCTTGGGGTGGTTTTGGTCACCACCTCCTGGACAATGTTAGGAACCTGTTTCCATAGTTCTTAAGGCACTCTGTCTAGCAGATCTAGTCAGTTTAATCTGTTTATCACCTCTACTGTATAATCATAAGGGATTTGATTTAGGTAATACATGAATGGCCTAGTGGTTTTCCCTACTTTCTTCAATTTAAGCCTGAATTTTGCAATAAGGAGCTCATGAAATGAGCCACAGTCAGCTTCAAGTCTTGTTTTTGCTGACTGTATAGAGTTTCTCCATTTTTGGCTGCAAAGAATATAATTAATCTGATTTTGGTATTGACCATCTGGTAGTTTCTATGTGTAGAGTCATCTCTTGTGTTGGAAAAGGGTGTGGGAAAGGGATTGTTGGAAAGGGTTTGTTGTTGTTGGAAAATGGTATTTATTATGACCAGAGCATGTTTTTGGCGTGGTTCTCCCCTTCATGTATCGCAGCCTTGAAGTGGTGAGGGGGCTTGCATAATTCAGTGAAGCTATGAGTGATGCCATTCAGGATCACCCCAGACGGATGGGTCATAGTGGAGAATTCTGACAAAATGTGATCTGCTGGGGGAGGGAAATGCAAATCACTCCAGTATTCTTGCTGCGAGAACCCCATGAACAGTACACAAAGATGAAAAGATATGACACTGAAAGAAGAATTCCCCAGGTCAAAAGGTGCCCAACATGCTACTGTGGAAGAAGGGAGGACAATCACTAATAGCTCCAGGAAAAAGGAAGCCGCTGGGCCAAAGAGCAAATGACGCTCAGTTGTAGGGGTGTCTGGTGGTGACAGTTAAGTCTGATGCTCTAAAGAACAACACTTCATAGGAACCTGGAATGTTCGGTCCGTGAATCCGGGTAAACTGGACAAGGTCAGGTAGGATATGGCAAGAGTGAACATCGGCATCTTAGCAATCAGTGAACTAAAATGCTTCTTGTGCTGTTGATGGGTTATTGTGGCAACCAGTGAACTTAAATGGAAGAGTATGGGCGAATGGGATTCAGATGACGGTGTGTCGGCTGCTGTGGGCAAGAACCCCTAGAATAAATGGAGTAGCACCATAGTCAACAACAGAGTCCAAAATGCAGCACTTTGGTTCAGTCTCAAAAAGACAGAATGATTCTGGTTCATTTCCAGAGTAAACCATTCAACATTACAGTAACGCCAGTCTATGCCCCAAGCACTGATGCCAAAGAAGCTGCAGTTGACCAGTTCTATGAAGATCTACAAAACCTTCTATAACTAACACCAAAAATATGTCCTTTTCATCATAGAGGATTAGAATGCAAAAGTAGAAAGTCAAGAGATAGCTGGAGTAACAGGCAAATTTGGCCTTGGAGTACAAAATGAAGCAGGGACAAGGCTAGCAGAATTTTGCCAAGACACAAGTTACGCCCTATTATTTTTATTGCAGTATAATTGACTTACAGTATTTTATTGGCTTCAAGTGTGTACAACATAGTGATTCAATATTTTTATACGTTACAGAATGATCACCACAGTAAGTCTAGTCATGATATGTCTCCGTAAAAGACATTGCGTAGTTATTGACTGTCTCCCCCACACTCTGCGTTTCATACCTGTGAGTCATTTATTTTGTAATGGGAAGTTTGTACATCTTAACCCCTCTCACTGACTCCTCTCATCCCCCTACACACGCTCTCTGGCAACCACCTGTTTGTTTTCTGTATCTACGAGTCTATTTCTGTTGTGTTATGTTTGTCCATTTGTTAGATTCCACACATGAGTGAAATCATGTTGTAATTTTGTTTCTCCATCTGATTTAGTCCACTTAGTCTATGGGGTCAGACGGAGTTGGACACGACTGAAGTGACTTAGCAGCAGCAGCAGCAGCAGCATAATACCATCTATTACGGTCCATCCATGTTGTTGTCACATATGGCAAGATTTCCTTCTGTTTATGACTAATATTCTATTCTGTGTCTGTGTATACACATCTCTGTGTGTGTGTATCTGTGTGTGTGTGTATCTGTGTGTGTGTGTATCTGTCTGTGTGTGTGTGTATCTGTGTGTGTGTATCTGTGTGTGTGTGTGTCTGTGTGTGTATGTGTATCTGTGTATGTGTGTATCTGTGTGTATCTGTGTGTATCTGTGTGTGTGTGTGTGTGTGTGCACACGCAATGTGTTAGTCACTCAATCGTGTCTTACTTTTTGTGAGACCGTGGACCGTAGCCCACCAGGTTCTTCTGTCTGTGATGTTTCCCTGTCAAGAATACTGGAGTGGGTTGCCATTTCCTACTCCAGGGAATCTTTCCAACCCAGGAATTGAATCCGTGTTTCTTGCACCTCCTGCGTGGGCGGGCAGACTCTTCACCTGTGTGCCACCTGGGAAGCCTATATATATATAGTCCCCTCTTTCCATGGATAGATACATAAGTGTGAAAATGAAAGTGTTAGTCACTCAGTCATGTCCAACTCTTTGTGGCCTCATGGACTGTAGCCTGCCTGCCAGGCTCTTCTGTCTGTGGAGTTCTCCAGGCAAGAATACTAGAGTGGGTAGCGATTCTCTTCCCCAGGGGATCTTCCTGACCCAGTGATTGAACCTGGGTCTCCTGTATTGCAGGCAGATTCTTTACCATCTGAGCCACCGGGGAAGCGCACGCACACACACACACACACACATCTCTTTTATTCATTCATCTATTGAGGAACACTTGGGTTGCTTTCATTTCATAGCTGTTGTAAATAATGCTGCCATGAACACAAGTGTGCATATATTTTTGTACCTGTATTTTGTTCTCTTTGGGTGAATACCAAGTTGCTGGATGATATGGTAGTTCTATTTTTAGTTTTTGAGGAACCGCTGTACTGTTTCCACAGCAGCTGCACCGTTTACATCTCACCAACAGTGCATGAGGCTCCCCTTTTCTCCACATCTTCACCAGAGCTTGTTCTTTCTTTTATGATACCCATTCTGACAGGATGAAATGATATTTTATTGCGGTTTTGATTTCCCTGGTGATTAGCGATGTTGAGCATCTTTTAACGTGTCTTTTCACACATGGCCGTCTGTATGTCTTTGGAAAAACATTCAGGTCCTCTGCCCACTTTGTAGTCAGGTGGTTTTTTCAGTGCTGAGTCGTATGCATTCTTTCCATGCTTGTTGGATATACGGTGTGCAGATACATCCTCCCATTCAGTAGGCTGCCTTTTATCTCTGTAGACAGTTTCCGTCACCTGCAAAAGCTTTTTCGTTCCCTGCCAGCTGCAAGGTGCTTGCATCTCAGTTCTACCCTTTGCTGTTGTTGTTGCTCCACTCTCCTCTTCATTCCTTAGACATATTCTTGTCCCAAGATGTGGAGGGATCACTCTGTGCCCTAAATTTAACATTTAGAAAGGATGTTCAGCGGCACTTGCTAGCTCAAATGTAGCGAATGACTTTGTTTCTGGTGACTTTGGCAAGGAGATAAACCATAAAAACGACTATCACATCCTCAGAGCCTTTCAGAAAATCTTCATTTCTTCACAACCGGGCATAATGCATCCCATTACCTTCCCTACTCTGTGCTTTATCCCGTGCGGAATTGAGTTAGGGGAGTGAGAATATCCTGTAATTTTCCTTCTGAATTATCTGCCCGAGGGCTCCCTTGGATGATCTGTGGGGCTTTTTGTCTTTCATCTCTATGTTATTTTATTTTCTAGAATAACTTAGTATTCTAAAGCTTCTCAAAAAATGATGGTTGTTCAATTTAAAATAATTGTATAAACTAGAGGAACCAGAGATCAAATTGCCAATATCCGCTGGATCACGGAAAAAGCAAGAGAGTTCCAGAAAAACATTTATTTCTGCTTTATTGACTATGCCAAAGCCTTTGACTGTGTGGATCACAATAGACTGTGGAAAATTCTGAAAGAAATGGGAATACCAGACCACCTGATCTGCCTCTTGAGAAATTTATATGCAGGTCAGGAAGCAACAGTGAGAACTGGACATGGAACAACAGACTGGTTCCAAATAGGAAAAGGAGTACGTCAAGGCTGTATATTGTCACTCTGCTTATTTAACTTATATGCAGAGTACATCATGAGAAACGCTGGACTGGAAGAAACACAAGCTGGAATCAAGATTGCCGGGAGAAATATCAATAACCTCAGATATGCAGATGACACCACCCTTATGGCAGAAAGTGAAGAGGAACTCAAAAGCCTCTTGATGAAAGTGAAAGTGGAGAGTGAAAAAGTTGGCTTAAAGCTCAACATTCAGAAAACGAAGATCATGGCATCTGGTCCCATCACTTCATGGGAAATAGATGGGGAAACAGTGGAAACAGTGTCAGACTTTATTTTTCTGGGCTCCAAAATCACTGCAGATGGTGACTGCAGCCATGAAATTAAAAGACACTTACTCCTTGGAAGGAAAGTTATGACCAACCTAGAGAGCATATTGAAAAGCAGAGACATTACTTTGCCAACAAAGGTTCGTCTAGTCAAGGCTATGGTTTTTCCTGTGGTCATGTGTGGATGTGAGAGTTGGACTGTGAAGAAGGCTGAGCACCGAAGAATTGATACCTTTGAACTGTGGTGTTGGAGAAGACTCTTGAGAGTGCCTTGGACTGCAAGGAGATCCAACCAGTCCATTCTGAAAGAGATCAGCCCTGGGATTTCTTTGGAAGGAATGATGCTAAAGCTGAAACTCCAGTACTTTGGCCACCTCATGTGAAGAGTTGACTCATTGGAAAAGACTCTGATGCTGGGAGGGATTGGGGGCAGGAGGAGAAGGGGACCACAGAGGATGAGATGGCTGGATGGCATCACTGACTCGATGGACATGAGTCTGAGTGAACTCCGGGAGTTGGTGATGGACAGGGAGGCCTGGTGTGCTGCGATTCATGGGGTCGAAAAGAGTCGGACACAACTGAGCGACTGAACTGAAGTGAACTGATGCCCTAATTTCTCAGTCTGTTTAAACATGCTTGGAAGTTGTGGGCCATGTTGGAAAGATTTCTTAAGCCATCCATTATATCAACCTGAGGTCTAACTAAAGCAGTATTGTAACACTTGGGCTATTTGTGCTGAATCCCATTAAGAAATGTCCAATTGTCTTGTGTCCCAAAACATAAGACTTAATTTGCACCCTCTTTTAAAGTCTAAAAATGGAGCATTACAGGGAAAATGCAACTTGTGTGCCTCATTTTAAATTTCATTTTTCTTTATAAAAAACCTAGCATTTGTTCCTTTGAAACAATAGCTTTCAAAATAGCTCATATTTATTGATCCAGGTGCTATTCAAAGATCTTCTCATGTATAGATTCATATAATCCTTATAACAACTGAAAGAGATGACTGATATTTTTTCAGATGATGAAACTGAGGCACAGAGAAGAAAATAAGTTTCTCAGGGTCTGGAATCCCCATTCACAATGAGATTTTAATTCAAAAGCCAAAAATAGGAAAATAAGATAGTTGAGACGTTCTCAGCTCCTCTTGTGTATTAATTAGTTTTACCTATACAAGAGAAGGAAATGGCAACCCACTCCAGTATTCTTGCCTGGAGAATCCCGCAGAGAAAGGAGCCTGGTGGGCTACAGTCCATGGGGTCCCAAAGAGTCGGACACGACTGAGCTACTAACATACACACACACATACATACAAGAATACTGTGAGAAAGATTTATGAACTGGCTCTATTTCTCTTTCTGTATATTGCTCTTAAAAAAAAAAAAATCCTAAGAATTGGCTATCATGGAGACAAAAGCCATTAGCTGTAGAATATGAAAGTATTAACAGGAAGGCCAAAGGGATTTGGGGGGAATAATTTAAAAATGGTATAATTTAGAATTTAGAAAAGTTGCAGGAGGACATTATTTTTCCTTTTTTTCTGAAGGATGTGCTGGGTTGTCCAGACAGACACTCAGAGGCCATCAGATGACCTGCTGTGGAGGCCTTGTCGGGCTGCTGGTTTTGATTAGATTGTTGCCACCCAAGAGGCACCACCAGGATCAGAAGCCAAGGAAAGGAATTAGGCAATGAAGCTTTAAACTCTGGCTTTGCCCGTTGTGTAATCTGGACACGTGATTTGTCACTGGCGCTTCAATTTGGTCACATGTGAAATGGGGATAAACTCACAGATGTGCTGTGAGAGCTACGAGAGGTAGTGTTTACCGGGACCACTGACACTTTCTGTGTACGCAAAATGCAGGCACTGTTACTGCTGTCTCCTCAAGGGCATTACTAGTGCGCCTTTGCCTGGCAACCACCTGTGAAATTGGAAAGCTTCCACTTGTTGGTAGCACCTATGAGGGCCCAGCCACCACGCTATATGCTCTTCATGCTTTGTCATCATCACTCTTCACTCCTCAGGGTGTGTTCACGGGACCAGCAACCCATCAGTCTCACCCAGGTTTGTGAGAAAAGCCAAATCTTAACCTTTCCTGACCCAGTCCATCAGGCTCCGCATCCTTAATGAGATCTCCACGTGGTTTCCACGAGTGGTAAAGTCTGAGGCGTCTTGGGCTGATCCCCATACTAATCTTGCAAGTTAATTATGATAAAACATTTCCCAGAGGAAGTGAGGGAAAGTCGGAGCTGAGCTGACTTGTTCTAAACGACGCAGTCTTGAATCCACACTCGGGAGGTCTGATTCCCTGGTTCCTCTCTATCACTCAACACCCCCAATCCATGGTCCACCCCCAGCGTTTGCTGAGAAGTCCAGGAAGAGCCAGCAGCTTCATGGCGCTCCTGGCAGGACCATGCCTCCTGCCTGGAGCTGGAATGAGACTCCAGATGGTTTCTGACTCTCCCTCCCTGGGGTCCTGTCAGCCGTGCCTCAGCCCTTGGCGACTCCTGCTTCTCAGCACTTGCTCCCGTCCCCTCTCCTCCCATCTGCCTGAGCCAAGGAGCCTCCTCCAGCTCAGTCCCAGGAAACAGCACTGTCCTGTGGCCTCTGGGAACTCAGCCCAAAAGCAGTCAAGTATTGATTTGAACCCTGTGGGTTTCTTGAGCTCAGGGCCCATAAGAGTGTTCTTTAATGCTGGGCGCTGAGGTTTGAAGGTTGTCTGGATCCTTCTATTTAAAAAAAAAGAGAATGTTTATGCAAATCCCTGTGCTTTATCCTTTCCCACCCCTCCTCCATGCACTCTGTCTTTCAGTTCAGTTCAGTCGCTCAGTCGTGTCCGACTCTGTGACCCCATGGACTGCAGCACGCCAGGCCTCCCTGTCCATCACCAACTCCCGGAGTTTACTTGTCTTTAGTACCCAGCTAAGGTCCCCTAGAGAAGGAAATGGCAACCCACTCCAGTACTCTCGCCTGGAAAATTCCATGGACTGAGGAGGCCTGGAGTGCTACAGTCCATGAGATCGCAAAGAGTCAGACATGACTGAGCAACTTCACTTTGCTGCACTTCAGTCTCATCAGAGCACAACTGGACACTCAGAGGGGAAGCTGGTTGATGGAGTCATGAGAGGCGCTGATTCAAGCTGCAGCTCAGCTCCGAGCTGTCAGCACATCACGTGGCTTGTCTTTCAGGTGCCCTGTTGGTGAGGTTTCCTTCTCTGGTGCTGATGGGCGTCTGCAGTGGGGATCATGGAGTTGGGCTCCTCTTTTCATGCTGCAGTTCCCTCCCACACGATCTCTCTGCTTGAGCCTTCTTCAGAATCATCTTGTCTACCTTATCAGTGACAGTGCTGGCAAGCCCAAGGTCAAAGTAATGAGATGTTAATGAACAGCAGCTAGATGCAGATAAGTCTAAAGTGAACCAGTATTCCCCTTAGACCTCTGCTGTGTCTTTGTGTACTTGTTCCCACAATTTGATCTTTGTAAGAATAGTAAAAAATTTTAAGCGTTATCATCAAAGTATTCTTCCTCAGAGCTAAAAAAAAAAAAAAAAAAAAAAGATAAACATTTTGTAGTGATTCCAATTCAGTTGAATTTGGTTGTTCTCCAGCTGGCAGAACAGCAGTTGGAAGAGTTGAGCTGCTCTGAGAAGAAAGTTAACACCGTGTTCCGAACAAGGCAGATACCAGGGACACTTATGAAGGACCAGGCTGTGTTGAGACAGGAAGAAACCTCAGCAGCATTGACTCCTACCCCAAATTCTGTTGTTGAGGAAATAGGCCAAAGGCTTGTCCGAGGTCACCCAGCCAATCCTGGCCAACCAAGGACTAGGACCTGAGCTCCTGACACCTGGTTCCATTGGTGCTGCCTAGAACCTTTCCTGTGAACCTTTCCTTTATATTAATACAGACTTGAGGGTATGCTTGAATTTATTTGAAGTCTTTCATACTACCTCTAAAAGTCTCATCAATTTTGCATTTTATAAGACACTTCAACCACGTTTCCCACGATTTAAGCGTAATATTCACCAGGTTAGCCTTTCCCCACAACTCCTGGAGGAAAGTCCATGTTCCCAGTGCTCCCCCAGTCTTCTCATATCTCCTGGGACGCTGCTGTGGATCCTGGTTTCAGAAGCCTTCCGGACGGCCTCATGTGATTTCCAGTAAAGCTGTTAATGTGCCACATTCACGCCGACACTGTTGTCTCTAGCGCTTGGTAATTTACTACATCTACTTTAGTTTGGTCCATACTCAGATCTGATGACCATGTGGAATGGATCTGAATGTTGGGTGTTGGCAACTCTGCACTCACTGCTCGTCTCAGCTTCCCTCCATCTGGCTGGGTGTTGCAGGGTTTCAAATGTGCTGTCCGTTGGAATGTGTCTTCTCCCTGGGGGCGGAGGGTGTTGAGAAGAATCATGAATAGCCACTGCTTATCTCTGGGCATCTGTGCCTGCTGTTCCTTCACACCATAATGCTTCTTTGCCAGTTAAGGGTCCTACTGATTCTCCCAAAAGTGCCAGATGTTATTATCTTCATCAGGTTCCCTTTATTCATCCGCTTTGAAACGCATCTCCAGTTCCTGTGTTACTAAAACGTGTTATGGGGTGTCTTTCCTTCTTGAGCATTGTTTGCCGGTCCTTCCACTCTTTGAAGGTGTGGCTCTGTCATTTCTGTACCTCCAGGCGGTTTGTTATGTCTTTTCCTAGCAGCCCTTTCATCAGTCTTGGTTGACTCGAATGTCTAAGTCAGGAAAAAGCCTCATTTTAGAGAAGGCAATGGCACCCCACTCCAGTACTCTTGCCTGGAAAATCCCATGGGCGGAGGAGCCTGGTGGGCTGAAGTCCATGGGGTTGCTAAGAGTCGGACACGACTGAGCGACTTCGCTTTCACTTTTCACTTTCATGCATTGGAGAAGGAAATGGCAACCCACTCCAGTGTTCTTGCCTGGAGAATCTCAGGGACCGGGGAGCCTGGTGGGCTGACGTCTATGGGGTCACACAGAGTCAGACACGACTGAAGTGACTTAGCAGCAGTAGACAGCTTTTAGCATGGGAGACTTAGGAATGTTCTCGTGTTTGTTTTGTTTTATATTAGCATAAACAAAAGTTCCACTCTCAATATTTCTTTCCCCACAAGCGTTTTTCCTTCAGGGAAGCTCAGTGTGAAGGATCATGCTGGGGATACACAGCAGTCCTAACAGAAAGAGTGAATGCTCTGTAAGGAGTGTGCGTTCCAGAATGTTCTTTTCCAAAGTAAACCCTGCCTGTCTCACTCCCTGAGGACAGGCATGACATCTTTGTTTGCTGAGCACCTTGCCACCTGAGAAAGGGCCAGGTCTGCCTGGTCCCAGCCAAAGGGATGCAAGGGGCAGGGCTGACTCCCAGGGAGTACTGTCCTACATGCTTTAAAAAAGTAATTTATTTTTTTGTATTTATTTGGCTGTTCTAGGCCTTACTTGCAGCGTGAGGTCTTCTCTTCTGGAGCACAGGCTCAGTAGCTGTGGTACACGGGCCTAGCTGCTCCACATGGGCCTGTGGGATCTTTCCTAACCAGGGGTTGAACCTGTGTCCCCTGCCCTGGAAGGCAAATTCTCAACCAGGGAAGTCCCTGTCCTACACGCTTTGACAGGGTGGAAAACCACATGGCCATGACTAAGCTTGGATATCCAGCTCTTTGCAAACCACACCTCAATTCCTGAGAGAAATAATACGAAAGTGTTCCTAATCATTACAAGGGGGAAACCCTGCAAAGAGCCTGCATTAGTCAGAGCATGCCTGCCCCAGTCTCAGGGGCTCAACGCGAGAAAGTGTTATTTCTCCATCTGTCACCAGTGGTGCGGGTTCCTTGGGGGTGTGGGTGAAAGGAAGGGTACTTTGCTGCATTCAGGACCCAGGCTCCTTCTATCGGTGACTCCATCATGTCCTAGGGCCTCAAGGCCTTTTCTGAATCCTCCACAGCTGGCTGGCAAAGGAGGAGGTGGAGCTCGTGCATACCCTGGGAATGGCATTCACTGCCTCCACCTCCATGCTGTTGGCTAGACCTTGGTCATATGGTCCAAGTGACTGCAGGGAAGGATGGAAATGTAGTCTGGTTTTCAGAAGAAGAGAGAATAAGTATGTTGATTATCTAGCCAGTTATCACACGGACCTTGCTGGATTCATTACTGTTAATATAATTTGTCTTTTAAACCTGATATCAGTTATTAAATTAATCATAATAGGAAAGGGTCTGTGAAGGAAATAAATGGATTTTCCATCCCTACAAAACCTTCCCCGATTCCCCCTCCCTCTTACCAGCTCTGGCCTCTCTGATGATCTCTGCCTCCTTCCATCCTTGTGGCTTATGACCTAGATCTGTGACCATGTCCTTGAAGGGTCTGCATGTTCATGATTAATAACTCCCACCACACTGCATCACACACCATGGACAATCCCTAGAGATTTACAGAATTTATAAATGACTGAAGCCTTAACTCCCTTACCCTCACTCCAATAGACCTGACGTTGGTTGAGTTTTATACATGTGGCCACACCTCATATACCCACACCGATGGTATAGTCCAACCTCCAGCTTAGGACTAGAGAACTATGTGACTGTAAATAGCTGGACTATAAATGCCAGATTATATAGACATAGAGAGTTACACATGTTCTTTAAAAATATCATATTAGTGATTTTCTCATCTGAATTGGAAGGTGCATGAAAAATGTGGCCTGAGATTTAGCACCGCTAATGATAATTTGTGTATGTGTTGGCACTAGATGAATGGAAGCAACAGATTTCATCTGTATGTCTGGGAGACGGAGAGCCAGCAGCGTGTGGAACGCATGGCCCGCTGCACCCTCTGCTGTGGTAAGCCTGGACAGCGCTGCTGGTCGGATTGATGTCTTCAGAGCAGGGTGAATTAGCTGGTGGCCACAGGCCAGCTGTGCTCTGCAGATGTGTATCAGTTTTTCTTGGGAAGTCAGAACAGGCCAGAGAGTCTCAGACACGGCATTCCTTTGTGGCCACAGTCAGCCAGAGATGCGCGGTGCCTGCCCCCTTTGGAGAGCAAGTATCAGCTAGTGCCCCGCCATCTGGTCCCTCCCCCTCCCTGGCTTCTCATCCTGGCCCCTCCGCCTCCTTACCTGTCCTGCCAAGGCTTCTGGATATGCCTGGGTTCATGTCCCTTCCTCATTTGACCATTAGTGTGACGGGCGGACCACTGAGCTCAGGTCAAGAGCACTGAGTTCTCGGCCTAGAACTGCCATTGGCCGCCAGCAGGGTCTCGGAAAGACCTCAGCTTCCACACCTCACACCAGCCTGGGCACAGAAGAAGCAGTGTTGCTGAAACCCACGCACACCCACATGTGAAGAGCTGTCCTGCACATCACCTTCCCTTGGGGCCAGCCCGAGTCCTGGACAGGAAAGCAAAAGGGAATTCTGCAGCTCCCTCTCCTGGATCCACCCTAAGTCCTAAAGCTGCCGTGAGAGGTGTGGCTCTGAAAACCTGGTCAGATAAAGGAACTGCTGTTCGTAGGGCATGTTACAGCTGAGGAACTTCTTTCCCGTTCATTATTTTGTTTGACGCTGTGGTCCCTCTGGGCCTCTACCCCCTCCTGCACAAGTGAAAGCCCAGCTGGGGTTTATGGAACCTGAGCTCTGACTACACTGGCGTTGTTCTGAGCACTATATTAACTCACTTTAAAGTTAAAAACCGCACAAACAGCTTCATAAGAGAGGTTTATTATTATGAGTATCATTATCTCCATCAGTGGAGAAGGAAATGGCAACCCACTCTACTACTTTTGCCTGGAAAATTCCATGGACGGAGGAGTCTGGTAGGCTACAGTCCATGGGGTCGCAGAGTTGGACAGGACTGAGCAACTTCACTCTCAGTTTCGCATTCTATCTCCATCAGACAGATGAGGAATCTGAGTAATCTGCCCCGGGTCACACACCCAGTAGGAGGCGGGCTTGACTGTACCAAGTAGAGGGGCTCTGAACCTAGGGATTAGGAAGCCATGTGGCCTTGTGGTTAGAAAGATTAACTGTGGAATCAGATATACTCTCAACTCTTCTTCTGAAAAACAGGCGTGTTTATTTACAGTGCCCATCTTCTGGCTGAAGTCATCCCCAGGCAGACAGCCTTCAGCAGTGGCTCTCCCTACTGAGTGCCTGGAAGCGTGTGTGCCTGGAAAGGAAAGGGATTCATGGTAACCCCGCTTCTCCTCCGCAGATCAGTGCCTCCCGGCCCCGGAGTGCGGGCGGGGCAGGCCCGGGCCTCTGCAAGTGGATGCGGACATCGCCTTCCTGGTGGACGGCTCCCGCGGCGTGGGCGCCGACCTCTACCGTGTAGCCTTGACCTTGGTGGACGCCGTGCTCGACGAGCTGGAGGTGGCGAGGCAGCCGAGCACGTCTCCCCGTGGAGCCCGCGTGGCCCTAGTGACACACACGACCCCTGGCTTCTGGCCTGGAGAGGGGAGGTCCCCCGTGCTCGAGGGCTTCCACCTGACCGCGTATGGCCACCGGGCACAGATGCAGAGAAGCATCCGCGAGGCCTCGGGCCACCCCCTGCGGGGAGCGCCGGCCCTGGGCCATGCCCTGGAGTGGACGCTGGAGAAGGTGCTCCTGGCCGCCCCGCTGCTCCAGAGGGCGCAGGTCCTCTTTGCCATCGTGGCCAGCGAGACCAGCAGCTGGGACCGGGAGAAATTAAGGACTCTGTCCCTGGAGGCCAAGTGCAAGGGCGTCACTCTGTTTGTGCTGGCCTTGGGCCCGGGCGTGGGGACCCGCGAGCTGGCAGAGCTGGTCCACGTGGCCAGCTCCCCCTCGGAGCAGCACCTGCTACGCCTGGAAGGGGTCTCAGAGGCAGAGGTGGCTTATGCCCTGGGCTTCACGCGGGCCTTCCTGAACCTCTTAAAAAGTGAGTGGACAGGGATGCCTGGCGGGTGGGAAGAGGCAAGCACAGAGCCTGGCATGTGGGTGGGTGGGTGCCCGTGGCACCATCGCCCTTGCTGGGCTGTAGGCTGCCCCGTGGTCTCCACCTCTAGGGCAGACCCCAGGGAGCACCCCACTTCCTGAAAACCCTAAGCTACGTTGCCCTGACACGCTGCCAAGCTTAGTGTTGGCTTCTTGTCTGGTGGTTGGGAGGCCTCAGGTTTCCACCAAATCTTTTGATTTTGTCATTTACCAGAATGAGGATAAAAATCTCTTCTCTATTTGTGAAGCCTATGTTCAAATATGTGCGTGGAAGCAACACTGCTGTACGTGCATAAAGAATAGTTACTGTTATTGCTGTGTCCAGTGATCCAGAGTCCACTGCTATAGAACAGTGCTTCTCAGATTTTAACATGTACATGCTTTTCCTGGGGATCTAGTTACACTTTGGATTTTGATTCAGTGCGTCTGAGCCGGGGCCCGAGAGTCTGCATTTTTACAAAAGATTTCATTGAAGTATAGTCAGTTTATAATGTTGTGTATTTCTCTGTGCAGCAAAAATGGACAGTGCACATTTTAAATAAGCCCCTGGCTGATGCTGCTGGTGCAGGGACCGTACTTTGAGTAGCGAGTTTTCAGGGACTTCCTAGGAAATGAGGGAGACAGGACAGAAACCTGGAACCTCCCATCTCAGGTTGGAGCATCGGTGAAAAGTGCTGTGACCACGCAGCTTGGCCAGAATTCTTCCCTGTGTCCTGTCACTTCCAGTCAGAACAAGTTGAATGAGATTTATGGGTAACTGGCACCAAATCTGTATCCTAGCATGATGATGGAGATGGTTAGGACTGGAGGGTGGGTATTATCCTGGTCACATTTGCAGGAGTTTGTCTTGGGCTTTGTCCAACCGTGCATAGTCCCACACAACTCACGTGTGGGTGCCTCCCTGTGGCGTGGGAGGCCCTCCTGCCCTCTTTGCTGGGGGACATCAGCTTCTCAGTTTATAAGTGGGTATGACATCCCGTCACATAAAGCTCCGCTGTCACTGAGGGAATAAAGGCAGTCTGATGGACACCTTAGAAATAGAGACACAGCACTTGTGCCTCTGTAGCTTGAGAGACATGGACATTAATGAATTGGTTCTAGTCTAATCTTTGCCACTCAAGAGCTGTGTGATTCTAGAAAGGTCAGTGAACCTTGAGATTCCTTACCTTTGCAAGAGATGGAAGAAGGAACTGTAACAGATGACTGAAGGCTTAGTGATTCTTTGAGGGAGAAGGAGGCTAGAGGATTATTTTTCTAGTCTATTTTAATTTCACTTTACTTTATATGTTTTATTACATTAGGTTGCATTTCATATTTTGTTCTATTCTTTTAGGTTATGATTTAATTTTATATTGCTTATACAATAGAATTCATTTTATACTTTCATTTTGCTTATATTTTTATTTTTCTATTTGTATTTATTTTGTGCTTTGAGTTTACATCTTTTTGATTTTATGTCAATAGACTTTTTTGTTTTCTGTTTTATTTTGTTATACTTTATTTTGTTTTATTGTATATTTTACACTTTAATTGATTTTATTTTATGTCTTATGTCTTAATGGATAATATTTTGGTCTTGTGCTTTATTTTACTTCATTTTATTTTTGAGCTTCATATCATTTTATGCTTTATTTGATGTGATGTTTTATTTCATTTTTAGGTGACACTAATCAGTACCCACCTCCAGAGCTCATTGAAAAGTCTGGGGGCCCAAGCCGAGGGGACACCCTGCTGCAACGCATCTTGCCTGTCAAGAGGTAGGCTGAGGGCGGGGCTGGGCTTGTCCCACGGCTCTGTGCCCTGCAGGGACTGTTTCCCTAAGTTCAGTTCAGTTCAGTTCAGTCACTCAGTCATGTCCAACTCTTTGTGACCCCATGAACCTCAGCACACCAGGCCTCCCTGTCCATCACCAACTTCCAGAGTTTACCCAAACTCATGTCCATTGAGCCGGTGATGCCATCCAACCATCTCATCCTCTGTCGTCCCCTTCTCCTCCTTCCCTCAATCTTTCCCAGCATCGGGGTCTTTTCAAATGAGTCAGTTCTTCTCATCAGGTGGCCAAAGTATTGGAGTCTCAGCTTCAGCATCAGTCCTTCCAATGAATATTCAGGACTGATTTCCTTTAGGATGGACTGGTTGGATCTCCTTGCAGTCCAAGGGGCTCTCAAGAGTCTTCTCCAACACCACAGTTCAAAAGCATCGATTCTTCTGCGCTCAACTTTCTTTATAGTCCAACTCTCACAGCCATACATGACCACTGGAAAAACCATTGCCTGTCTTCCTCAGGTCACAGGCAAACCAGTCCTTGACTCAAACCACTGGGATTCAGATGCTCCTGTGTTTAACGATTCTGATATGGTTTGGTTTTTTGTTTTCTTATTTTTCAATAGTAAGAGTAATACAGGACTAATAAAATTCAAGGAGCACGTACGTGTATTAGAGCAATCAGTAACAATTTTCCTATCCACTGCATTTCCCATCCTCTAATCCCACGTCCTGGAGGTAAAATTGATCATGCTAAACATATTATTCTGATGTTTGTCCCAACACCCCTGCAAACCTAAGACAACAGCTGGTTTGATGATGAAGCCATCAGCAGATACCCAAGCCTGAAGCGCCCCGAGCCCAGTGGTACCAAGTGGGACTCACCCCCTCATTCTCCCAGTCTTTTGTTTCTGCACAGGTTGCCCAAGCGCCAGTTTGGCAAATCTGGCCTTACTGATGATTTGGAAGCACTCGAAGCAGCAAGCTCTTTTCGAGAGGAGAATAGCGAAGCCACAATGACGTCTATCACTCAGCAAGAAGCACTTGAGAATTATGAAAAGAGTGGCTACGATGCTGAAGAAAATCATCAAAAAGATCCAGCAAAACTGAAAAAAACTGGAAAAGAAAGAAATTCGGGCAATGTCTATGGTAAAAACCCAACTACTCCTTGCTCCTTGGGTTGAATTTACCTTTAAAAATCTTTAGCTTAAAAAAAAAAATCCTGTGCACTGTGTTAGCATGCAGACATCAGCTTTGTGTAGTTTGCTTGCAAGAGCACAGATTCATGTATGCAGCTAAAAATAACTAGTTTCAGGAAATAGTAGAAGGCTGACTTTTATTTGACTTTAAGTATGGAGCTAACAGAAGCTGTCTGAGGGAGTGTTATAGAGTCTCACCCCATGGAGTGTCTGTACTTCATTGTGGAAACAATGATCTATTGCAGAAGTGGCAAACATACCCTTGACCTTTAGGGAAGGTGCTCTGGCTTGTAGAAGGCTCCTTCATCTATGAGTGGCCACATGTGCTATGACCGAGTTTAAGGAACATTTTGGATCCGTCTAAGACAACCATGCTCCCTTGGTGGTTCAGATGGTAAAGAGTCCACCTGCAGTGTAGGAGACCTGGGTTTGATCCCTGGATCCGGAAGATCCCCTGTAGAAGGGAATGGCAACCTACTCCAGTATTCTTGCCTGGAAAAGTCCTTGGACAGAGGAGCCTGGCAGGCTACGGTCTATGGGATCTCATAGAGTTGGACACAACTGAGCTACTAACACTTTCATTTTTCAAGGCAACTGTAGCATCAATTTTGGATTATGGCCAATGCCATTGCCACCTCTTACATGGGATCAACAAATTAAGCCAAACAGTAAACACATTAGAAAGAGATCTGAGGGCATTTGATTCTGAAGTTTCTAAAAGGCAGGGAAAGGATAGCTGAGAGTTTCTAGAGAGTGGTATGGTCAGTCTCACTTAGATTAGATGAGAGGTTGCCTCCCAGAGGTTTTGAATGTGCCTGCATGATTCTGTCTCTGGTGCTCTATCTAGATGGCCATGAAAAGTTATTTCCTCTCTCTGCAGCTCAGTTTTCTGACCTGTAAAATGGGGATTATGTGAGTGCCTGACTCATGGGGTTGTTTTGAAGATGAAACTTGATAATTCATATGTTTGCCACACAGTAAGCATACAAGCTAGCTAAGATGCTGATTTGTCCTTTGTCTTTTCCAAAGAAAACTCATATCCAGAGGAAAGGAAAAACTGGACAGACATGGGAATACTAGGCAGGACAGTAACATTTCCCCTCCTTAGGCTAGACATTAACCACAGAAAAGCTTATCTGTTGACTCTTAACGCTTTTTGTGTATAATGTCTGCCAAGTGTGCTAAAGGTCACTAAGGCAGTGGTTTTCAACCTCGGCTGTAATTGAGAATCATCTGAGAAGTTTTAAGCATTCTCACCACCCAGGCCTCATCCCAGAGCAATCCAATCAGAATCTCTAGGTGTGGAACTGAGCCGGTGATTCTCCTGAGCAACTGAGAGTGAGAAACACGGCCCCAGTGAGTCTTTCCGCACAGAATCAAGGTGAACAGGGTGGAAGAGAGCCTCTTCATGATGTAGTTCAATGCTATTCACAGGGGCATGACGGTTTCCAGAATTCCCCGGAGCTCTGTTCCTTGGCCCTGGCCAGTGCCCTCTCCCGCTGTATCCCACGGTTGCCCCGAGCCTTTGCCTCCTCCTCACCCCCCTTCCTCCATATCTTCTCCTCTAGCACCTGCCCTGTTTTCTTGGTTTCAGAAGTAAAGGCAGCCAAGTGCAACCTCCTGCAACTCCCTGTGTCGCTGCCAGCCTTGCTCCCTGCCCTCCAGTCAGAAGAAAGGGCTGTTTCTTGTCTTTAAGGGTGTACTGAAAGCCATCAAGGAACCAAAGGGCTGGTCAGACCTCAATGACTGCAGCTCCTCAGGGCTGAATCACTGCTGCCCACTGCCTTCCTCGTCAAGTCCTCTCCTGTGTTAGCTGCAGAGACAACATAATTTTTGAAATTTATTCTTTCTTTATTTTTTTAATGGAAATATAGTTGATTTTCGGTGTTCTGTTAATTTCTGCTCAGTGACTCAGTTATGTGTGTGTGTGTGTGTGTGTGTGTATTCTTTTCCATTGTGGTTTATTACAAGATATTGAATACAGTTCTCTGTGCTTTATAGTAGGACCTTGTTGTCTATCCACTCTATCTTCTAACCCCAGACTCCCAGTCCATCCCCCCTAACCACTTTCCTCATAGCAACCACAAGTCTGTTCTCTGTGTAAGTGGGTCTCTTTCTGTTTCATAGATAATTTTATTTGCATCATATTTTAGATTCCACATATAAGTGATATCATATGGTATTTGTCTTTTTTTCTGATTTATTTCCCTTAGTATGATAATCTGTAGGTCCAACTGTGCGCGTGTGTCTGAAGTTGCTTCAGGCGTGTCTGACTCTTTGGAACCCCATGGACTGTAGCCCACAGACTCCTCTGTCCTTGGGATTCTCCAGGCATGAATACTGGAGTGGGTTGCCATGCCCTCCTCCAGGGGATCTTCCCAATCCAGGGACTGAACCCACATCTCTTAGGTCTCCTGCATTGACAGGTGGGTTCTTTACCACTAGCGCCACCTGAGAAGCCCCTAGGTCCAATGCTGCAAATGGCATTCTTTCCTTTTCATGGCTAATGTTCCATTGTACCTATGTACCATATTTTCTTTACCCATTCATCTGTTGATGGATATTGGGTTGTTTCCATGTATTGGCGAATTGCAAATAGCGCTACTGTGAATGTTGGGATACATGTATCTTTTTGAATTATATTTTTTTCCCCCAGATATATGCCCAGGAGTGGGACTGCAGAAACATATGGCAACTCCATTTTTAGTTTTTTTGAGGAACCTCCACACTGTTCTCCATAGTTGCTACAGCAATTTATTAATATATCCCCACCAACAGTGTAGGAGAGTTCCCTTTTCTCCAAACTATCTCCAGCATTTGTTATTGGTAGACTTTAAAAAAAAGTTAATTTATTTTTTAATGGAAGGATAATTGCTTTGCAGAATTTTGTTGTTTTCTGTCAAACTTCAACACGAATCAGCCATAGGTGTACATATATCCCCTCCCTCTTGAACCTCCCTCGCATCTCTCTCCCCATCTCACCCCTCTAGGTTGATACAGAGATCCTGCTTGAGTTTCCTGAGACACATAGCAGGTTCCTGTTGGCTGTCTATTTTACACATGGTAATGTCAGCTTCCATGTGACTCTCTCCATACATCTCATCCTCTCCTCCCTTCTCCCTGTGTCCATAAGCCTGTTCTCTATGTCTGTTTCTCCACTGGTGCCCTGCAAATAAAATATTTGGTACCATCTTTCTAGATTAAGTATATATACATTAATACATGGTATTTATCTTTCTCTTTCTGACTTACTTCACTCTGTATAATAGGCTCTAGGTTCATCCTCCCCCTTAGAGCTGACTCAGATGCACTCTTTTTTATGGCTGAGTAATATTCCATTGTGTATATGTACAACAACTTCTTTATCCATTCATCTGTTGATGGACATCTAGGTTGCTTCCATGTTCTATCTATTGTAAAGAGTGCTGCAATGAACATTGGGGTACATGTGTCTTTTTTAATTTTGCTTTCCTCTGGGTATATGCCTAGGAGTGGGATTTCTGGGTCATATGGTGGTTTTAGTCCTAGTCTTTTAAGGAATCTCCATACTGTCTTCCATAGTGGCTGTATCAATTTGCATTCCCACCAACAGTATAAGAGGGTTCCCTTTTTTCCACATCCTCTCCAGCATTTGTTGTTTGTAGACTTTTTGATGAGGGCCATTCTGACTAGTGTGAGATGATATCTCATTGTAGTTTTGATTTGCATTTCTCTAATAAGGAGCAATGTTGGGCATCTTTTCATGTGTTTGTTAGCCATCTGTATGTTTTCTCTGGAGAAATGTCTGTTTAGCTCTTTTTCCCACTTTTTGATTGGGTTGTTTAATTTTCTGGTATTGAGTTATTTGAGCTGCTTGTATATTTTGGAAATTAATCCTTTGTCAGTTGTTTCATTTGCCATTATTTTCTCTCATTCTGAGGGCTGTCTTTTCACCTTGCTTATGGTTTCCTTTGCTGTGCAAAAGCTTTTAAGTTTAATCAGGTCCCACTTGTTTATTTTTGTTTTTATTTCCATTACTCTAGGAAGTGGGTCATAGAGAATCTTGCTTTGATTTATGTCATTGAGTGTTCTGCCTATGTTTTTCTCCAAGAGTTTTATAGTTTCTGATCTTACATTTAGGTCTTTAATCCATTTTGAGTTTACCTTTGTGTATGGTATTAGGAAGTGATCTAATTTCATTCTTTTACATGTGGCTGTCCAGTTTTCCCAGCACCACTTAATGAAGAGGCTGTCTTTGCCCCATTGTATATTCTTGCCTCCTTTGTCAAAAATAAGGTACCCATAGTTGCATGGGTTTATTTCAGGGCTTTATGTCTTGTTCCATTAGTCTATATTTCTGTTTTTGTGCCAGTTCCATACTGTCTTGATGACTGTAGCTTTGTAGTATAATCTGAAGTTAGGAAGGTTGATTCCTCCAGCTCCATTCTTCTTTCTCAAGGCTGCTTTGGCTATTCAGGGTCTTTTGTATTTCCATATGAATTGTGAAATTTTTTATTCTAGTTCTGTGAAAAATGCCATTGGTACTTTGATACAGATTGCACTGAATCTATAGATTGCATTGGTAGTATAGTCATTTTCACAATATTGATTCTTCCTTCCCTGGTGGCTTAGTGATAAAGAATCTGCCTGTAATGCAGGAGACCACGTTTAATCCCTGGGTTGGAATGATCCCCTGGAGAAGGAAATGGCAACCTACTCCAGTATTCTTGCCTGGGAAATCCCATGGACAGAGGAACCTGGCCTCCATGGGGTTGCAAAGAATTGAACACGACTGAGTGATGAATACTTGCACACTTACACCCAGGAATATGGAACATCTCTCCAACTGTCTGTATCATCTTTGATTTCTTTCATCAATGTCTTATAATTTTTTGTGTACAGCCCTTTTGTCTCCTTAGGTAAGTTTATTCCTAGATATTTGATTCTTTTTGTTGCAATGGTGAATGGGATTGATTCCTTAATTTCTCTTTCTGATTTTTCATTGTTAGTATATAGAAATGCAAGTGATTTCTGTGTATCAATTTTATATCCTGTGACTTTGCTAAATTCACTGATTAGCTCTAGTAATTTTCTGATACTATCTTTAGAGTTTTATATGTATAGTATCATTTCATCTTCAAATAGTGAGAGTTTCACTTCTTCTTTTCTGATCTGGATTCCTTTTATTTCTTTTTCTTCTCTGATTGCTGTAGCTATTACTTCCAAAGCTATGTTGAATAATAGTGGTAAGAGTGGACACCCTTGTCTTGTTCCTGATATTAGGGGGAATGCTTTCAGTTTATCAACATTGAGAGTAATGTTTGCTGTGGGCTTATCATATATGGCCTTTACTATGTTGAGGTAGAGTTCCTTCTATGCCCATTTTTTGAAGAGTTTTCATCATAAATGGGTGCTGAATTTTGTCAAAGGTTTTTTCTGAATCTCTTGAAATTATCATATGGTTTTTATCTTTCAGTTAATATGGTGTATCACATTGATTGATTTGCATATATTGAAAAATCCTTGCATCCCTGGGGTAACCACACTTGATCATGGTGTATGAGCTTTTTAATGTGTTGCTGAATTCTATTTGCTAAAATTTTGTTGAGGATTTTTGAATATGTGTTCATCAGTGATATTGGCCTGTAGTTTTCTTTTTTTGTGTTGTCTTTGTCTGATTTTGGTATCAGAGTGATGGTGGCCTTGTAGAATGAGTTTGGAAGTGTTCCTTCTGCAATTTTTTGAAAGAGTTTTAGAAGGATAGGCATTAGCTCTTCTCTAAGTGTTTGATAGAATTCTCCTGTGAAGCCATCAGGTCCTGGGCTTTTGGGAGATTTTGGGGGAGATTTTTATCACAGTTTCAATTTCAGTGCTTGTAATTGGGTTATTCATAATTTCTGTTTCTTTCTGGTTCAGTCTTGGAAAATTGAACTTTTTAATCTGTCCATTTCTTCCAGGCTATCCATTTTATTGCCATATAGTTGTTCACAATAGTCTCTTATAATCTTTTGCATTTCTGCATTGTCTGTGGTAACCTCTTCTTTTTCATTTCTAATTTTTTTGATTTGATTCTTCTCTCTTTTTTTCCTGATGAGTCTGGCTAGAGGTTTGTCAATTTTGTTTATCTTCTCAAAGAACCAGCTTTTAGGTTTTTTTTTTTAATTTATATTTATTTATTTTAATTAAAGGCTAATTACTTTACAATATTATATTGGTTTTATCTTTACTATTGTTTCTTTCATTTCTTTTTCATTCATTTCTGCTCTGATCTTTATGATTTATTTCCTTCTGCTAATTTTGAGGTTTTTCTTGTTCTTCTTTTTCCAGTTGTTTTAGGTATAAAGTGAGGTTTTCTATTCAATGTTTTTCTTGTTTCTTGAGGTAGGATTGTATTCTATAAACTTCCCTCGTAGAACTGCTTTTGTTGCATCCCATAGGTTTTGAGTTGTAATGTTTTCATTGTCATTTGTTTCTAGGAGTTTTTTGACTTCCCTTTTGATTTCTTCAGTAACCTGTTCGTTATTTAGAAATGTATTGTTTAATCTCCACGTGTTTGTGTTTTTTACAGTTTTTTTTTCTTGTATTTGATATCTAGTCTCGAGGTGTTGTGTTTGAAAAAGATGCTTGATACGATTTCAATTTTCTTAAATTTCTTGAGGTTTGATTTGTGACCCAGCATGTGGAGAATGTTCCATGCGCACTTGAGAAGAAGGTGTATTCTTCTGCATTTGGATGGAATGTCCTGAAGATATCAATGAGACCTATCTTGTCTAATGTATCATTTAAGACTTGTGTTTCCTCATTAATTTTCTGTTTTGATAATCTGTCAATTGGTGTAACTGGGGTGCTAAAGTCTCCTACAATTATTGTGTTAATGTTGATTTCTCCTTTTATGTCTGTTAGTGTTTGTCTTATGTATTGAGGTGCTCTTATATTGGGTGCATAAATATTTCAATTATGTCTTCCTCTTGGATTGATCCCTTGATCATTAAGTAGTGTCCTTCCTTATCTCTTGTGATATTCTTTAAGTTCTACTTTGTCTGATATAAGAATTGCTACTCCAGCTTTCTTTTGCTTTCAATTTGCATAGAATATGTTTTTCCATCCTCTCTCTTTCCGTCATATGTGTCTTTAGGTCTGAAGTGGGTTTCTTGTAGACAGGATATATACGGGTCTTGTTTTTGTATTCATTCAACCAGTTTGTGTCTTTTGGTTGGAGCATTTAATCCATTTACATTTAAAATAATTATTGAAATATACATTCCTATTGCCATTTTATTAATTGTTTGGGGTTTATTTTTGTAGATCTTTTTCTTCTCTTATATTTCTTGACTATGTAAGTCCCTTTAACATTTGTTGTAAAGCTGGTTTGGTGGTACTGAATTCTCTTAACTTTTGTTTATCTGAAAAACTTTTGATTTCTCCATCAATTTTGTTTGGGATCCTTGCTGGGTAGAGTAATCTTGATTGTAGATTTTTCCCTTTCAGTACCTTAAATATATCCTTTAATTCCCTTCTGGCCTGTGGAGTTTCTCCTGAAAGATCAGCTGTTAAACATATGGGGTTTCCCTTGTAAGTGACTTGTTGCTTTTAATATTCTTTCTTTGTGTTTGATCTTTGTTAGTTTGATTAGAATGTGTCTTGGTGTGTTTATCTTTGGGTTTATCCTGTATGGGAGTCTTTGCCCCTCTTGGATTTAATTGACTATTTCCTTTTCCATCTTGGGGAAATTTTCAACTATAATCTCTTCAAAAATTTTCTCATACCCTTTCTTTTTCTCTTCTTCTTCTTCTGGGAACCCTATAATTCAAATGTTGTGGCATTTAATATTGTCCCAGAAGTTTCTGAGACTATCCTCAGTTCTCTCATTTTACTTTATTCTGCTCTTCAGCAGTTATCTGCACCATTTTATCTTCCAGCTCACTGATCCATGTTCTGCTTCATATATCCCATTATTGATTCCTTCTGGAGTATTTTTAATTTTAGTAGTTGTGTTGTTTGTCTCTATATGTTTATTCTTTAATTTTTTTAGGTCTTTGTTAATTGATTCTTGCATTTTCTCCATTCTATTTTCAAGGTTTTTGATCATCTTTACTATCATTATTCTCAATTATTTTTCAGGTAGTTTGCCTATTTCCTCCCCATTTATTTAGACTTCTATGTTTCTAGTTTGTTCCTTCATTTGTGCAGTATTTCTCTGCCTTTTCACTATTATTTTTTAGACTTACGTGTTTGAAGTCTCCTTTTTCCTGGCTTCAAAGTTGAATTCTTTTTTCTCTTGGTTTCTGCCCTCCTAAGGTTGGTCCAGTGGTTTGTGTAAGCTTTATATAGGGTGAGATTTGTGCTGAGTTTTTTTTTTCCCCCTCTGATGGGGAGGGCTGAGTGAGGTGGTAATCCTGTCTGCTGATGATTGGGTTTGCATTTTTGTCTTGTTTATTGTTTGGATGAAGCATCCGCACAGGGTGCTACTGGTAGTTGGGTGATGCCAGGTCTTGAATTGAAGTGGTTTCCTTTGTTGGAGTTCTCACTATTTGATGTTCCCTAGGGTTAGGAGTTTTCTGGTAGTCTAGGGTCTTGGAGTCGGTGCTCCCACTCCGAAGGCTCAGGGCTTGATCTCGAGTTTTCCGTGGTTCTATATATTCTTTTCTGGTGTTCAGGTACTCTTGTCTGCTCTCATCTGGTGTTCTGTAAGCACTTCTGTGTCTGAAGGTGTATTTCTGATGTATTTGTGGAGAGAAATGTACTCCATGTCCACCTACTCCTCTGCCATCTTGTTCAATCTTTGGTAGACTTTTTAATGATGGCCTTTTGACCAGTGTGAGGAGGCACCTGTAGTTTTGATTTGCATTTCAGAGACAACATCCTTATCTTTTCTTCCACTTTGGATCAGCCCATATTGGTAGGCTCCTCTCTCTAGGTTCATTCTCATGGGGCATCCAGGTATTATGGAGTCTGAAGTTCATAGAACTTAAGGGACCCTCAGTAAAAAAAAGATAGAAAATTACTTAAGGACAAAAATAAATACTTATTTTGAAGAGGAGTATGCACATATGGGCCCTTTGTGCATAAGGGCCCTGAAGCTTAGGCTTCATTAATTTCATGGTAAATCCACAATGCCTTCCCCAAGTCTTGTCTTCAGACCTTGAAGCTGACTACACATACTACCGGACAAGCTTTACTACCATGACTTCAACTATCCCCTCTGGATAAATGATTCCAAATCCATGTCTTGCATCTTTAACTCTGTTCTAAGCTGCAGACCAGTATGTTCAGCTGCCCTCCACACTGTATCACTGGAAATGCTGACAGTCATGTCACACAAATCCATTTAATCAGACTTGCCTTGCCTGCCCTTAGAACATTCTCTCCCTTTATTTCTGTACTGGAAGGAGCCATGCTGGCCCAGGAATGGAAAACTAAGCCCACATACCACCAGTCATTCTCCACTCACCACCGAATCCTCAGTTGGGAACCAGATATTGACATGGCTCCCTCCTCAGCATCCCTCGGACCTGCCCCCTTCTCCACATCTTCCCGAGATATCTTCTACCATCCACCTCAAGTGTAATTGCAGTGTACTCTAATGGGTCTCCTTTCTTCCCATTTGTTCTTTCCCCAATTCCATTCTGAAGACCAACTCATTTTTTCCAAGATACAGATCTAGCCATGTGATGTCTCTTCCTCTGTGGTCCCCATTGTTATGAGACCATGTTCAGGTGCGTGGGTAAGGCACACAGGCTTCTACATGGTCCCAAGGGCCTCACTGGCCACCACTGCCCTGAATACACACCTTTTGTGCCACTGAAGTAACCCTTTTATCTTCTTCTTTACCCCGTGTCCTCATTCCATCTCTCCCATCACCGCCTGTCTCCGCATCCTCTCCACAGTGTCCATCTGGACCATATCTGCTTGTCTTTTACTGCTCAGGCCCATATTATTTGAACTTAGAGCCCTCTTCAGTCCTGAGTACTGTTAAGCTCCCATGGCTTCCTGCATCTCAGGCCAAATTCTGCTACAATTCTGGCCCCTTTTGCTGTATCTAGTTGTGAAGAATTAAATAAACATCCTTTCTCTTCTCAGCAACCAGGCTGATTTGGTATACTTTCAGTTTCAGTGGTATCTCCAGAGTACACAGGTCTATTCTGTGGTTTTCTCCTCCTGGTAGGACTGTTACAAGACGTACACTAGGACACAAAACCGACCTCGGCACAATTGCAGCTTCCCGGTCATTGCTGTCTGCAACCTTCCAGCGCTCTTCTGTCTCTCCTCCCATTTTCTTTCCTTTCTTCCTGAATTTCATGGACTTGTTTCAGTAAAACTGACACCTGCTGCAGGGTTCTTCTGAAATGACAAAAGTTAATACTCATGGTGAAAATAGCACCAAATATAAAATTGGAAGCTATCAATAATTATGTGGGTGAAATGGCCCCTCATACTGTATCATACTGATAAAAAAAAAAAAAAGAAAAAGAGGAGCCTGAGGCTTCCTGAGTGTTAGGTTACAAAGAACACCTAGAGATAATTAGTTCATTTACCTAGAGGTGCACCACAGTGTTTCCATTTTCATTTCAGTAATTTGCAATTGAATCAAAGGAAAAATGCAGTTCCTTGGTTGCAATAGCCACATTTCTAATGCCCAGCAGCCCCATGGGCAGTAGCTCCTGTATTGGATGGGGCAGATATAGAATGTTTCCCTCATGGCAGCAAGTTCTGCTGGGCAGTGCTACCCTAAGAAGTATAATCTAGAAGAAGCAACCCATGTTTGATTGCCTGGGAAATAGATGGGGAAACAGTGGAAACAGTGTCAGACTTTATTTTTCTGGGCTCCAAAATCACTGCAGATGGTGACTGCAGCCATGAAATTAAAAGATGCTTACTCCTTGGAAGGAAAGTTATGACCAACCTAGATAGCATATTGAAAAGCAGAGACATTACTTTGCCAACAAAGGTCCATCTAGTCAAGGCTATGGTTTTTCCTGTGGTCATGTATGGATGTGAGAGTTGGACTGTGAAGAAGGCTGAGCGCCAAAGAATGGATGCTTTTGAACTGTGGTGTTGCAGAAGACTCTCAAGAGTCCCTTGGACTGAAGGAGATCAGCCCTGGGATTTCTTTGGAAGGAATGACGCTAAAGCTGAAACTCCAGTACTTTGGCCACCTCATGCGAAGAGTTGACTCATTGGAAAAGACTCTGATGCTAAGAGGGATTGGGGGCAGGAGGAGAAGGGGACGACAGAGGATGAGATGGCTGGATGGCATCATGGACTCAATGGACGTGAGTCTGAGTGGACTCCGGGAGTTGGTGATGGACAAGGAGGCCTGGCGTGCTGTGATTCATGGGGTCGCAAAGAGTCAGACATGACTGAGTGACTGAACTGAACTGAAAGACAAGGGTGGATCTTCTAAAGACGAAAACCACAAAGGGTCACTGGGAGAAGTGTATGGTTTGTTCCGCTAGTGCTTGCCTTGTCTGTTTGGAATCAGTTTGTAATGGTAGAGGTTGGGACCAGCTGGTTGTTGAGCCCCAAGTCTATTTGTTGACCCTACAGAGCACAAAGGTCACCACTGGATTTTTTTTCTGTTGATCACCCCCACCCCCCTGTTTTTGGAGAAGCATTTTCTCTGGTTTATCCTGGGCACTTGCTACTTGCTCTGTTACACCCTCCATGGAGTCATGGAACAGGCTATTTCTGATGTGCTTATTTAAGGTAGAAGACAATTCCCATGAATATATCTCATTTGCTGGGATCCAGCACATCTGCTCACTCAGGGAAACTGATCTGTGCTGATTATACTAGGGGGAGGTGAGTAGGCAACTTCCCGGGAACAGACCATGAATTTCTTTCTGAAGACAACATCCTCTTTGTTTGGGAGTACTTGGAAGGCTGAGGGAAATTATTTGGAAGACACCATCATTCTGCACTTATAAGACAAGAATATTTTCCTCCAGTATAGAGTGTGCCCAAGGAAATCTGTTCTCCCTAAAAGATAGAGGTTACAGACCTGGGAAAATTCATGTCTGGTTTAAAATTTAAAATAGGCATTCCAGATCTTGCTCTTACAACGGGTGGATTCTCAATGCTATTTTCCAGGAACATTGTATTTTCCTTTTAATAGATAACTTCTTGGGTAAGTGTTAGGCTGAAGTAAATAATAAATTAGCTTGATTTGCTTAGGCCTTTAGAATCCTGGAACATTTGGGGATTAGGCAAGGGATTGAGAGATGGTTTGAAAAAAAAAAGGGAAATAAGCATGATAAGCAAGTGAGGAGTTCTCTTGAATTTTTTCAAGTGCTTTTTCTTCATCCGTTGAGAAAATCATATGATTTTTACACTTCATTCTGCTAATGTGGTGATCATGTTTATTGATTTGTATATGTTGAACCATCCTTGCATCCCAGAGGTAAATCCCACTTGATCATGGTATACAATCCTTTTAATGTGCTGTTGAATTTGGTGTGCTAGCATTTAATCGAGAAAAGCTTTATTGATTCATTCACTCACTCATTTATACATTGTCTGGTATATCTGCCATATACTATACACTGTGCCAAATAATAGCTCTAATTGTATTACCCTTTTCACATACATTATGTGACACTTCATGACAAACTTGTAATGCTTTTTTTTTTTTTTTTAAATATTGTCTTCATGGTTGAGGAAATTGAGGCTCATAGAGGGTAAGTTACCCTCAAGGTCACACAGCCAGTTGCCAGTTGTTAGTGAGGTTAGTATTCGTTTTTTAAGCTGTGCAGGTCTCACTCATGCAGGTCTCTCTTTTCTGCATTTGCTTTCTTGTAGATCCTTGTTCCCTGGCTCCAGTGAAAGGGAGTGCCAGGATTATGTCCTGAAATGGTCCTATAATCAGAAGGAACAGGCTTGCCGACAATTCTGGTATGGTGGCTGTGGGGGCAATGCCAACCGGTTCGAGACCAAGGAAGCGTGTGAAGCTCAATGTGTTCCAGTTTCCCTGTAGAGTCAGGAGGAGCCTCAGCACTGCTGCCTCTGTCTTAAAAACTCATGGAATGGAGATTACCTTTCCTGAGACAGAGCCGCACAGCTCAGAAGTGATGAAGCCCACACCACAACCTCAGAGTTGGACCCCTCAACTTGTGAAGTGTTTTCTGCCGGCGAGGGCTTGGGCCAGATGATTTGTGAAGGACTGCACTCTAGTAGTTTCAAAAAAAAAAAAAGGAATTGAAACTTTCCTGAAAATTCTCTCAATGATTTAAAAACTGTGTAAAAAAGAAACTTGACATTACCTAAACTTTTTCTTGGCCTGGTAGCAAAAAGAAATTTTTCTTGACATTGTAAGTAAAACCTCATTTGGAAATGAGTTAAAACGATATCCTTTTTTATCATTAAGACAACATGGAAGCATTAGTTTGGGGGCGGGGGGGGGGGGTGGGCGCTGAAAAAGGAATAGCTAATGTGAAATTTCATCCTTATTACCTAGTGTAGGAATAAAGGCATTCTTGATTAAACCACATGGTGTGAGATGATATATGATACCACTCACTGTGCTCTGTGTTATACTGTGTGAAGTAGCAATAGAGGGAAAGGAAACAGCAGTGAGTTTGTTATGGGCTGGATCCATTGACATCAACTACAATGACTTTTCTCCACCAAAATTTGGGGAATAGGCAATTCAGGTGACCTTGTCAATACATATATGGGACGAAGGACCTAGGTTCACTCTGCAGAAGGAATTTTGCAATATGGTAGGATGACTGTGATATTTGCAAGATCTTCCTCCAACTCACAGCTCAGTTCTCCAGGCTCTGAACTTGGGTTCAGCTTCAGGGAAGAACCAAACTGCATGGAATTCTGGAGCATCATGTAATAGCTCAGGCTGCCATGACAAAACAGCATAGACTGGGTGGCTTAAGAACAGAAATTTATTTCTCACAGTTCTGGGGGCTGCAAGTTCGAGATCAAGGTGTTGGCTAATTGGTTCCTGGTGAGAGCTCTCTTTCTGGACTGCAGAAAACTGCCTTCTCACAATGTCCTCAAATAACCTTTCTTCTCAGTGAAGAGAGAGACACAGTTCAGTTCAGCTGAGTTGCTCAGTTGTGTCCGACTCTTTGCGACCACATGGACTGCAGCACGCCAGGCTTCTCTGTCCATCACCAACTCCCGGAGCTTGCTCAAACTCATGTCCATTGAGTTGGTGATGCCATCCAACCATCTCATCCTCCTGCCTTCAGTCTTTCCCAGCATCAGGGTATTTTTAAGGAGTTAGTTCTTTGCACCAGGTGGCCAAACTATTAGAGTTTCAGCTTTAGCCTCAGTCCTTCCAATGAATATTCAGGACTGATTTCCTTTAGGATTGACTGGTTGGATCTCCTTGCTGTCCAAAAGACTCTCAAGTGTCTTTTCCAACACCATAGTTCAAAAGCATCGATTCTTCAGCACTCAGTTTTCTTTATGGTCCAACTCTCACATCCATACATGACTACTGGAAAAATCATAGCTTTGACTAGATGGACCTTTCTTGGCAAACTAATGTCTCTGCTTTTCAATATGCTGTCTAGGTTGGTGATAACTTTCCTCCCAAGGAGCACACATATTTTAATTTCATGGCTGCAGCCACCATCTGCAGTGATTTTGGAGCCTCCCAAAATAAAGTCTGTCACTGTTTCCACTGTTTCCCCATATATTTGCCATGAAGTGATGGGACTGGATACTATGATCTTAGTTTTCTGAACGTTGAGTTTTAAGCCAACTTTTTCACTCTCCACTTTCACTTTCATCAAGAGGCTCTTTAGTTCTTCACTTTTTGCCATAAGAGTGATGTCATCTGCATATCTGAAGTTATTGATATTTCTCTCAGCAATCTTGATTCCAGCTTGTGCTTCATCCAGCCTGGCATTTCGCATGATGTACTCTGCACAGAAGTTAAATAACCAGGGTGACAACATACAGCCTTGTTGAACTGCTTTCCCAATTTGGAACCAGTCTATGTCTGGTTCTAATTGTAGCTTCTTGACCCGCATACAATTTCTCAGGAGGCAGGTAAGGTAGTCTGGTATTCCCATCTCTTTAAGAAGTTTTCCTTTGTTGTGATCCACACAGTCAATAAAGCAGAAGTAGATGTTTTTCTGGAACTCTCTTGCTTTTTTGATGATCCAACAGATGTTGTCATTTTGATCTCTGGTCCCTCTGCCTTCTAAATCCAGGTTGAACATCTGGATGTTCGTGGTTCACATGCTATTGAAGCCTAGCTTGGAGAATTTTGAGCTTTACTTAGCTAGCATGTGAGATAAGTGCAAATGTGAGATAGTTTGAACATTCTTTGGCATTGCCTTTCTTGTCTAATTCTGTGGCCACTGCTGAGTTTTCCAAATTTTCAGGCATATTGAGTGCAACACTTTCACAGCATTATCTTTTAGGCTTTTAAACAGCTCAGCTGGAATTCCATCACCTCCACTAGCTTTGTTTGTAATGATGATTCCTAAGGCCCACTTGACTTTGGACTCCAGGATATCTGGCTCTAGGTGAGTGATCACACCATCATGGTTATCTGGGTTGTTAAGATCTTTTTTGTATAGTTCTTCTGTGTATTCTTACCACCTCTTCTAAATATATTCTGCTTCTGTTAGGTCCATACCATTCTTGCCTTGGGAACCCCATGAACAGTACGAAAAGGCAAAAAGATATGACACTGAAAGATGAACTTCCCTGTTGAGCAATATGCTACTGGAGAAGAGTGGAGAAATAGCACCAGAAAGCATGAAGAGACAGAGCCCAAAGCAAAAGTTGTGGATGCCTAGTTGTGGATGTGACTGGTGGTGGAAGTAAAGTCTGATGCTGTAAAGAACAATATAGCATAGGAACCTGGAAGGTTAGGTCCATAGATCCATGGAATGTAAGGTAAATTGGAAGTGGTCAAACAGAACATGGACCTTTTAGGAATCAGTGAACTACAATGGACTTAAATGGGTGAATTTAATTCAGATTACCATTATATCTACTACTCTGGGAAAGAATCCCTTAGAAGAGATGAAGTAGCCCTCATAGTCAACAAAAGAGTTCAAAATGCAGTACTTGGGTGCAATCTCATAAACAACAGAATGGTCTCTTTTTGATTCCAAGGCAAACCATTCAATATCACAGTATTCCAAGACTATGGCCCAACCACTAATGCTGAAGAAGCTAAATGGTTCTATAATGACCTACAAGACCTTCTAGAACTAACCCCACCCCCTCCTCAAAAAAAAAAAAAAAAAAAAAAAAAAGATGTCCTTTTCATCCTAGGGGACTGGAATGCAAAAGTAGTAAGTTAAGAGATATTTGGAGTAACAGGCAAGTTTGGCCTTGGAGTACAAAATGAAGCAGGGCAAAAGTTAACAGAGTTTTACTAACAGAATGCACTGGTCATAGCAAGTATCCTCTTCCAAAAACAGAAGAGACAACTCCACATATGGACATCCCCAGATGGTCAATACTGAAATCAGATTGATTATATTCTTTGCAGCCGAAGATGGAGAAGCTCTATCAGATCAGATCAGATCAGATCAGTCGCTCAGTCGTGTCCGACTCTTCGTGACCCCATGAATTGCAGCACGCCAGGCCTCCCTGTCCATCACCAACTCCCAGAGTTCACTGAGACTCACATCCATCGAGTCAGTGATGCCATCCAGCCACCTCATCCTCTGTCGTCCCCTTCTCCTCCTGCCCCCAATCCCTCCCAGCATCAGAGTCTTTTCCAATGAGTCAACTCTTCACATGAGGTGGCCAAAGTACTGGAGTTTCAGCTTTAGCATCATTCCTTCCAAAGAAATCCCAGGGCTGATCTCCTTCAGAATGGACTGGTTGGATCTCCTTGCAGTCCAAGAGACTCTCAAGAGTCTTCTCCAACACCACACTTCAAAAGCATCAGTTCTTTGGCGCTCAGCCTTCTTCACAGTCCAACTCTCACATCCATACATGACCACTGGAAAAACCATAGCCTTGACTAGACGAACCTTTGTTGGCTAAGTAATGTCTCTGCTTTTGAATATGCTATCTAGGTTGGTCATAACTTTCCTTCCAAGGAGTAAGTGTCTTTTAATTTCATGGCTGCAGTCACCATCTGCAGTGATTTTGGAGCCCAGAAAAATAAAGTCTGACACTGTTTCCACTGTTTCCCCATCTATTTCCCATGAAGTGATGGGACCAGATGCCATGATCTTCGTTTTCTGAATGTTGAGCTTTAAGCCAACTTTTTCACTCTCCACTTTCACTTTCATCAAGAGGCTTTTGAGTTCCTCTTCACTTTCTGCCATAAGGGTGGTGTCATCTGCATATCTGAGGTTATTGATATTTCTCCCGGCAGTCTCGATTCCAGCTTGTGTTTCCTCCAGTCCAGCATTTCTCATGATGTACTCTGCATGTAAGTTAAATAAACAGGGTGACAATATACAGCCTTGCTCTATACAGTCAGCAAAAACAAGACCAAGAAGTGACTTTGGCTCAGATCATGAACTGCTTATTGCCAAATTCAGACTTAAATTGAAGAAAATGGGGAAAACCAATGGACCATTCAGGTATGACCTAAATTAAATCCCTTGCAGTTATACAGTGGAGATGATGAATAGATTCAAGGGATTAGATCTGGTGGACAGAGTGCCTGAAGAACTATGGAGGACAACGGTTTGTAATACTGTACAGGAAGCAATGACCAAAACCATCCTAAAGAAAAAGAAATTCAAGAAGGCAAGTGGCTGTCTGAGGAGGCCTTACAAATAGCTGAGGGAAGAAGAGAAGCAAAAGGCAAGGGAGAAGGAGAAAGATATACCTGATTGAATGCAGAATATAGCAAGGAGAGATAAGAAGGCCTTCCTCAGTGATCAATGCAAAGAAATAGAGGAAAACAGTAGAATTGGAAAGACTAGAGATCTCTTCAAGAAAATTGGAGAATCAAGAATCAATGTGAAGATGGGCTCAATAAAGGACAGAAATGGTAAGGACCTAACAAGCAGAAGAGATTTAGACGAGGTGGAAGAATACACAGAAGAAGAACTATACAAAAATGGTCTTAATGACATGGATAAACAGAATGGTGTGGTCACTCACCTAAAGCCAGACATCCTGGAGTGTAAAGTCACGTGGGCCTTAGGAAGCACTACTATGAACAAAACTAGTAGAGGAGATGGAATTCCAGTTGAGCTATTTCAAATCCTAAAGATGATACTATTAAAGTGCTACACTCAGTAGGTCAGCCAATTGGAAAACTCAGCAGTGTCCACAGGACTGGCAGAGGTCAGTGTTCAGTCCAGTTCCAAAGAAGTGCATGCAATACTGATATTCAAACTACCATACAGTTGTGCTCATTTCACATGCTAGCAAGGTTATGCTCAAAATCCTTCATGCTAGGCTTTGGCATTATATGAACCCAGAACTTCCAGATGTACAGGCAGGGTTTAGAAAAGGCAGAGGAACCAGAGATCAAATTGCCAACATTTGTTGGATCATAGAGAAAGCAAAGGAATTCCAGAAAAACATCTACTTCTACTTCATTGACTATGCTAGAGCCTTTGACTGTGTGGATCACAACAAACTGTGGAAAATTCTTAAAGTTGTGGGAGTATCAGAACATCTTACCTATTTCCTGAGAAACCTTTATGTGGGTCAAGAATCAACAGCTAGAACAGGACATGGAGCAACTGACTAGAAAAAATTGGGAAAGGAGTACGACAAGGCTGTATATTGTCACTCTGCTCATGTAACTTCTGTGCAGAGTGTGTGTGGGTGTGCATGCTAAGTCGCTTCAGTTGTGTCTGACTCTTTGCAACCCTATGGACTGTAGCCCACCAGGCTCCTCTGTTCATGGGATTCTCCAGGCAAGAATACTGGACTGGGTTGCCATTTCCTTCTCCAGGGGATCTTCCTGACCCAGGGATTAAACCTACATTTCTTACATTGCCTGCATTGGCAAGTGGGTTGTTTACCACTGGCGCCACTGGAAGCCTGTTCTGGAGTGTACAGAGTTGCAAAGAGTCAGACAGGACTTAGCCACTGAACAACAACAAAATCCCATAAGGATCAGGACCCCATTAAATGAGGATTATGGCCTCATTTAACCTTAATTACCTCCCAAAGTCATATCTCTAAGTACAAATACAGTCACATTAAAGGTTAAGGCTTCAATATATGAATTTGGGAGGGGGGCACAAACATCTGGTCCGTAACAGATCACCAACAGCTGGGACCCAGAGTGGAGCTTGCTTTCTGGCAAGTTCCCAGTTCAGTAATGAAAGCAATGATTTCTAGAATCTCTTTGCTCCTTTCTTAGCCCATTGACATTGCAACGGGAGTGGGAACATGCTTGGTCATAGAAACATGAGAATTTTAATCTATTGTTATGACAATTATTTCATCTGATCACAAAAGGATAATCATGTGTTTATGGTAATAAAGAGAAGTACACATAGAAGATATAATAATTATCTATCCTCTTTTCTCCCAAAGGTAACCATTTTGGCATAATCTAGGCTTTTTCTTTTTTTCCCTATATTTAAAAATTTTAAATATTATTATTATTTTCTTACATTATAGTACTGGTAATGGCAGCCCACTCCAGTATTCTTGCCTGGAGAATCCCATGGATGGAGGAGCCCAGCAGGCTACAGTCCATGGGGTCGCAAAGAGTTGGACATGACTGAGTGACTGAACATTGGTCATATGCTATCAGCTAGCTGATGAGAAGTTGTGGATAGCACAGGGGACACAGGCTTCCTCTAATGCTTAGAATGTGTGCAGGAGTGCTAAGTGCTTCAGTAGTGTCCGACTCTTTGCAAACCCATGAACTGTAGCCCACTAGGCTCCTCTGTCCATGGGATGCTCCAGGCAAAAATCCTGGAGTGGGTTGTCATGCACTCCTCCAGGGGATCATGCCCGACCCAGGGATTGAACCTCTGTCTCATGTCTCCTGCAATGGTAGTTTACTGCTAGTTCCACCTGGGAAGCCCAATCCTTAGAATACTATCTTTTTATTTTTTCTTCCTTAACAGACTACATTGCAACCAATTTTGGATAAAGTGTCTGCATGATGGGAAAGAAATGGCAGGCGTTCTTTCTTACCCATCCAGAGCTGCTCATCTTCAATATGTGTTTCTCTTTTAGACATGGCCTTGGCTGCCTGGGCATAAAGGGGCCAAGCTTATCCATTCTGCAGATGGGATCCAATTTGAGTTGGGATCTGTTTTCCACTACCCATTCCTACCTTACCCTTCCCATGTCCAGGAGTTGGGGATGCAAAGGCAGAGATTCCGTAATAAGAGGACATGTTCAAAGCTGCTGTTGTTTCCACCCTTGGCGTGCTCACCGCATCCACTGTAGTTCTCCCTGCAATGACGAAGTGGGGCTATAACCCTTCCATGGGGCTCCTCTGACCCCTGCAGAAAGTTTACTTGAAAGGCCCTGAAGCACAGCCACAATCTGACCAAGGGACAGAAACAACCGTCTGATATTTTTACATAGTTTTCACTGAAATGACGAATACACCGTTTATGAAGCACTTTCTCACAGTATCCCATGAATTTGCTTGCTTCCACCACTAAATCTTGGATGTGCGTTTTATTCTCAATTTTTCCTCTTATTCTCATTCTCAAAGGAGTGAAGTGACTCGTTTTTCTGGACTTTCTGTCTTTTCTGGCTGAGAAAATTGGCAATGAGAGAATCACCTTTTGACCCTTTAAATTCTCTCTAAATTCTGCATGCAAATTAAATCCTTCCTCAAAAAAATATCCCAACTCTTATCTTTGGCAGCTAGAAGAAGCAAGTTCAGCTGAGGGCAAAAGAACCCACACAGCTGAGCCCTATACAAATTAGTGAGCTATATAAATGGCTGTTGTTTTTAAAACCCTAGCTTTGGGGTGATTATTATTTGACAAAATTGTGGCTGAGTTTGCTCAAGTGTCCACCAGCAGCTTCTAGTCTAGGGCACTTGGATGGGCTCAGGTCACTTCTTAATAATGGAAATTTTCTATGTTTGTATATCTTTGTTGTTGTATGCCACTGAGATCTGCAGTTTACTGTAGCATTACCAAGCCTATTCTCGCACATACAGACAGATGGCAACGGGGACTCTCAGACACAGCTGCTGGCAGTGAAAACTAGAAAGCATTTTGGCATTTTCTAGTAACATGGGAACACAAATACACTGAAGTAGAAATTTTACTCTTAAGCATATTCCTCGAAAACTCAAGTGCATGGTCATCAAGATATATACTCATTCATGAGCAATGTTCAGAGAAGCATAATTTAAAACCCAAAGTCATGAACAACCCACAGGTCTGTTAATTAGTGGAATGGGTGTACATGCTGTGGTATATTAAAACAGGGTGTACAACAATGCAAATGAATGAGTTAAGCTGAAGAGGAACTAAAAAGCCTCTTGATGAAAGTGAAAGTGGAGAGTGAAAAAGTTGGCTTAAAGCTCAACATTCAGAAAATGAAGATCATGGCATCTGGTCCCATCACTTCATGGGAAATAGATGGGGAAACAGTGGAAACAGTGTCAGACTTTATTTTTCTGGGTTCCAAAATCACTGCAGATGATGACTGCAGCCATGAAATTAAAAGACGCTTACTCCTTGGAGGGAAAGTTATGACCAACCTAGATAGCATATTCAAAAGCAGAGACATTACTTTGCCAACAAAGGTCCGTCTAGTCAAGGCTATGGTTTTTCCAGTAGTCATGTATGGATGTGAGAGTTGGACTGTGAAGAAGGCTGAGTGCCGAAGAATTGATGCTTTTGAAGTGTGGTGTTGGAGAAGACTCTTTAGAGTCCCTTGGACAGAAAGGAGATCCAACCAGTGCATTCTGAAGGAGATCAGTCCTGGGATTTCTTTGGAAGGAATGATGCTAAAGCTGAAACTCCAGTACTTTGGCCACCTCATGCGAAGAGTTGACTCATTGGAAAAGACTCTGATGCTGGGAGGGATTGGGGGCAAGAGGAGAAGGGGACGACAGAGGATGAGGTGGCTGGATGGCATCATTGACTCGATGGATGTGAGTCTGAGTGAACTCTGGGAGTTGGTGATGGACAGGGAGGCCTGTCGTGCTGCGATTCATGGGATCGCAAAGAGTCGGACACAACTGAGCGACTGATCTGATCTGAAGCTGAATTGAAATTCGGTAACATGGCTCATAAAAGATATTTTTGGGAGAAAGACAAAAAACATGCATATAGTAGTATTCCATTCATCTAAACTTCAAAAATTCGAAAAAGTAAATGCATCCCTATGTTTGCCACAGCAGTCTTTGCAATAGCCACTTGTTTACAGGACATGGAACAAGCTGAATGTGCATTGACAGAAGAACGGATAAAGAAGATGTGGTGCGTAGACACAGTGGAATATCACACAGCCACTGAAAAGAACGCAGCACTGCTGGTTGCAGAAGCACGGATGGACCCAGAGATGATCATCCTGAGCGAAGTAAGTCAGAGAAAGACAAATCTCATACGATGTCACGCCTTTATGGAATCTAAAATATGACACGGATGAACTTATCTATGAAGTAGAAACAGGCTTACAGACACAGAGGACAGACTTGTGGTTGCCAAGGGAGTAAGGGGGTGAAGCGTCGGAAGGCTGGGGTTAGCAAACGCAAGCTGTCATATACAGGTGAGGATGAATAAACAGCAGCGTCCTACCGGGAACTATATTCAATGTCCTGTGATGAACCATAATGGAAAAGAATATGAAAAAGAGTATATTTGCATGTATCACTGAGTCACGTTGCTATATAGCGGAAATTAACACAGCATTGTAAATCAACTATTCTTCAATAAAATACGTTTTAAAAACAGGCAAAAATGAATTATATTGTTATTCCTGATGTGATTAAACTAGAAAAGGGGGCACAGGTGCAATTCCCATTGAAGTCAGGATGGCAGTGCAGTGGAAGCTGGGATGTGTCACCCACATGCCCCTTTAGGAATGGGGGACTTAGCCCTCCAGCTGCCGTAAAGTGAGGTGTTAGTTGCTCAGTCATGTCTGATTCTTTGCGACCCCATGGACTGGGGCTCGCCAGGCTCTTCTGTTCATGGGATTCTTTAGGCAAGAATACTGGAGTGGGTTGCCATTTTCTTCTCCAGGGGATCTTCCTGATCCAGGGACTCTTCCTGATCCAGGGACTGAACCCAGGTCTCCTGTGTTGCAAGCAAACTCTTCACTGTCTAATCCACCAGGGAAGCTCTAGCACCAACTGCCATGAGTGCTAGGAAGGTGACCCTCAGAGGTCAACTTTTATTGGAGATTTCCTCAGTTGAAGGACAGTTCAAATCCTTCCACAGGTAGATAAAAGCAGTGACTGATTAACAGTGACTTGTGAAGGCCCAGCCCTACAACTTGGGACAACCTCTGAAGGGCCATTCTAGCTCGAGTTGCCTTTGGGGTGGGCTGAGACCTTCATTCAATTACAGCCCAGCCCAGCTTCTCTCCCTGCCTAACTCAACTTTCTCCCCTTTCCTTCCACGTGTGTTGACCTCAAGGGCACTCCATTATAAATATCCTATGTGCTCATCTCTGTTTCAGAGACTGCTTCCTGGGGTCCTCAGCCCATAATCCTTTTGCAGAGGGAAATGCCTGGTACGGGGAAGTAGAACATGAATGCTGATAATTTCCCATTCTTCTATCAGAGTTACATTTCCGTAGTTACTCACTTTATATGTATTTATTAAAGAGTACATTAATGTTTTATATGCTTGATTTACGGGCTTCCCTGGTGGCTCAGTGGTAAAGAATCGCCTACAATGCAGGAGGCACAGGTTTGATCCCTGGGTCAGGAAGTGCCCCTGGAGGAGGGCATGGCAGCCCACTCCAGTATTCCTGCTTGGAGAATCCCCATGGACAGAGGGGCCTGGCGGGCTACAGTCCATGGGGTCACAAAGAGTGACAAAAATAACCCTGGAAGGGCTCAGGAGTCCAACAAAGAAACCGGCATTAACACAGTGGAGCAAAAGATGAATGTTGCTGCTGCTGCTAAGTCTCTTCAGTCATGCCCGACTCTTTGCAACCTCATGGACTGTATGTAGCCCTCCAGGCTCCTCTGTCCTTGGGATTATCCAGGCAAGAATACTGGAATAACTGTACTGAAAAGATTGCTGAGGAGATTATCTTAGGTAAGATGTTTGGAGATGACTAGGAACAAAGAAAAGGGGGAAGGGTCCTCAGGATCAGCCACGTGGCAGGTGCTATCTGCTGTTACCTCCCTAGTGCCAGCACTGCATAGGACCCTGGCAGCCTTTGCCACTGAGTATCTCACAGGTCCACTGACTGCTGCAGATCCTGACAACTTTACAGCAGAAGACCCTATACTGTTCATCAGCACGGACCCCAAAAGTTTGCTTCACAATGGTTGCCAACACTTTTTGCTACTGAAATATTAACGGCCATAGCTACTGTGGACACCTGGAAGGGAGATGCTGCTATGCGCCCTGCAGAAGAAGCTGTTGCTGTGCTGCTGTAGGTCTAGGACTGCCAGTCTTCGCCAGCCCCATGCACATCCCAGATGTCAGAGCTGGAGCTCCTCCACATGGGCCTATGCTCTAGACCCTGACTGTGTCATTGTTCTCTGCACACCCACATCACAGGGCCTAGAGTGACTGTTGTGGGCCAACAAGCATCCTGGGCCCCGGAATGCTGTCTCCATGCATGCCTTCATTCCAGAACCTGGATCCTTGGCCACTTGGTTCTTGCCCACCTCTCAAGCACCCAAGTCACCATGCTATGGGCTAGCCAGTGCCCTAGACCTTAGAGGGAGTCACTGTTGTTCTGTGAGTGCCCATGCTCCGGATCCCAGCTCCATGGCTGCTCCACAGGTGCACATGCATTAGACCACAGCACCACCACTGCCACCATGAGGGCACCCGTAAACCAGACCCAGGATCAAGAGGAAACCCCTTGGCCATGACATCCCTCATGGGAAAAAGATCAGCAGCCTCCACCACTGAAGACCCTAGCAGCCTTTCCTGCTGCTACAGAAATCAATAGCATTGGTTGTTGAAGGTTCCTGCAATCTTTGCCAGCACTGACTTCAGTGCACCGAGACTGTACCATCGGCCTTCCCCAGGTCTGAAACCACCATACTCACCTATCTGCAACCCTAACACCTACCTGCGGGTGAACCAGTTGGTATATCTGAAAGGGGTAATTGCTCCAAAAAATGTGTAGACATCAACCAAGGCTACAAGAAACATGAAAAATCAAGTAAACATAACATCATCAAAGGAATACAGTGATTTTTCAGTAACTGACCCCAAAGAAATGAAAATATAAAAATTGCTGAAAAAATTCAAAATAAGTATTTTTAAGGAAACCCAGCAAACAAGAGAACATGGGTAGACAACTCAGTGAAATCAGGAAAACAATACATGAACAAAACAAGAAGTACAATTGAGAGACAGAATTCATAAAAAAGAAAAAAATTGAAATTCTAGAACTGAAGAATATAATGAATGAAATGAAAAAATGCAATAGAGCATCAACAAAGACTAATCACTCAGAAACAATAATTGGTGATCTTGAAGACAGGACATTTGAAACCATCCAGTCAGAATAGAAAAGAAAAAAGAATGAAAAAGAATAAATCAAGCCTATGTGAATTATGAGACACCATCAAGCAAAACAATATTTGAATCATGGGAGTCTCAGAAGGAGAAGAGAGAGAGGAGCAGAAAACTATTTAAAGAAATAGTAGCTGAAAACTTCCTATCTTGACAGAGATGCAGACATCCAGGTACATAAAGTCCCCAAACAGATTGAACCCAAAGAGGACTTCATGGAGACACATTATAATAAAACTGCTAAAGATCAGGGAGAGAAATTCAACAGCTGCAAAGAGAAGAAACTCATTACCTACAAGTGAGCCCTCAAGAGGTTATCAGCACATTACTTAGCAGAAACTTTGCAGGCCAGTAGATAGTGAGATAGTATATTCAAAGCCCTGAAAGAAAGAAAATACTGCCAACCAAGAATACTTGACAAAGCTGTCCTTCACATAAAGGAGAGAGAAAGACCTTTTCAGATGAACAAAGGCTGAGGAAATTAATCATCACTAGCCTGCCTTACAAGAAATTCTAAAGGGAGCTCTTCAGGCTGAAATGGAAGAATCAGTTCAGTTCAATTCAGTTCAGTCATTCAGTTGTGTCCGACTCTTTGCGAACCCATGAATTGCAGCACGCCAGGCCTCCTTGTCCGTCACCAACTCCCAGAGTTCACTCAGACTCATGTCCATTGAGTCAGTGATGCCATCCAGCCATCTCATCCTCTGTCATCCCCTTCTCCTCCTGCCCCCAATCCCTCCCAGCATCAGAGTCTTTTCCAGTGTAATATGAGAGTATATGAACCATAAAACTCATGGTAAAGTTAAGCATATAATCAAACTCAAAATATCCTAATACTATAAAGGTGGGGTACAAATCACTCAACTCTATAAAGGTTAAAAGTATTAAAAATAACTATTATGCAAAAAACCTCAACAAAATTCTAGCAAACAGAATCCAACAGCACATTAAGAGGATCATACATCATCATGATCAAGTGGGCTTTATCCCAAGGATGCAAGGATTCTTCATATATGCAAATCAATCAATGTGATATACCATATTAACAAATTGAAAGATAAAAACTGTATGATCATCTCAATAGATTCAAAGAAAGCTTTTGACAAAATTCTATACCATTTATGATTAAAAAACTCTCCAGAAAGTAGACATAGAAGAAACGTACCTCAACATAACAAAGGCCATATATGACAAACCTACAGCAAACCTTATTTTTGACGTGAAAACCTGAAAGCATTTCCTCAAAGATCAGGAACAAGACAAGGCTGCTCACTCTCACCACTATTATTCAGCATAGTTTTGGAAGTCCTAGCCACAGAAAACAAAGAAGAAAAAGAAATGAAAGGAATTCAAGTTGGAAAAGAAGTAAAACTCTCATTGTTTGGGGATGACATGATACTCTATAAAGAAAACCCTAAGGATGTCACCCGAAAATTACTAGAGCTAATCAATGAACATAATAAAGTCATAGGATATAAAATTAATACACAGAAACCCCTAGCATTACTATACACTAACAATGAAAAAATCAGAAAAAGAAATTAAGGAAATGCCCTCATTCAAGTTTGCAGCTAAAATAACAAAATACCTAGGAATAAATCTACAAAAAGGAGAAAAAGGCCTGAATGCAGAAAACTATAAGATGCTGATGAAAGAAATCAAAGATGACAAAAACAGATGGAGAGATATACCATCCTGAATTGGAAGAATCAATATTGTGAAAATGACTATACTACTCAAAAGCAATCTACAGATTCAATGGAGTCCCTGTCAAACTACCAATAGCTTTTTTCACCAAAACTAGAACAATTAATTTCACAATTTATATGGAAACACAAAAGACTGTGAATAGCCAAAGCAATCTTGAGAAAGAAACATGGAGCTGGAGGAATCAACCTTCCTGACTTCAGACGATACTACAAAAATGCAGTCATCAAGACAGTATGGTATTGGCACAAAAAGAGAAATATAGATCAATGGAACAAGATGGAAAGCCCAGAGATAAACCCCTGCACCTTTGGGCAACTTACCTTTGACAAAGGAGGTAAGAATATACAATGGAGGAAAGACAGCCTCTTCAATAAGTGGTGCTGGGAAAATGGGACGACTGTATGTAAAAGAATGAAGCTAGAACACTTCCTAACACCACACACAAAAATAAACTCAAAATGTTTTAAAGACTTGAACATAAGACCAGAAGCTATAAAGCTCTTAGAGGAAAACATAGGTAATATACACTTTGACATAAGTCACAGCAAGATCCTCTTTGACCCACCTCCTAGAGTAATGGAAATAAAAACATCAATAACATTTATCCAGACTCCATATACATTCATTAATATATATTTGTTTTTCTCTTTCTGACTGACTTCATTCTTTATGACAGGCTATAGGTTCATCTGCCTCACTAGATCTTTCTCAAATTCATTCTTTTTAATGGCTGAGTAATATTTCATTGTATACATGTACAACATCTTTATTCATTCATCTATTGATGGTTGCTTCCATGTCCTAGCATTATAAACAGTACTACAATGAACATTAGGGTACATATGACTTTTTCAGCTATGGTTTCCTCATGGTATATGCCCTGTAGTGGATTTGCTGGGTCATATAAAATCCACTGGAGAAAGAATAGGCTACCCACTGCAGTATCCTATGGGCTTTCCTTGTGGCTCAGCTGGTAAAGAATCCACCTGCAATGCGGGAGACCTGGGATCCATCCCTGTGTTTGGAAGATCCCCTGGAGAAGGGAAAGACTACCCACTCCAGTATTCTGGCCTGGAGAATTTCATAGACTGTATAGTCCATGGGGTCACAAAGAGTTGGACATGACTGAGTGACTTTCACTTCACATACTAGTTTTATTCCTAGTTTTTTTTTTTTCTTTTAATATATATACTTTATTGAAGTATGGTTGCCTTACAATGTTTCAGGTGCACAGCAAGGTGATTCGGTTATACAAATGCACATATATTAGTTTTGAAATTATTTTCCATCATAGGTTATTATAAGATATTGACTATAGTTCCCTAAGCTGTATAGTAAACCTTTGTTGCTTGTTGCATACCTATTTTAAAATTAGAAATCTAGCATTCTGTTCATACTAAGTCAAACAAGTGGAATCAAGATGTCATAATCTTTTTAGTTAGGCAAAAATTCATAAGTTTTCTGGTATATATGCACTATACATATTTTTATATATGTATGCAAAAGCTTTTCTGCTACACTTAATGAAGACTTGAGAAATAACATAAAAAAAAGTGATGCAGAAATTGGAGAACATTAAATGAAATGGGAGCACTGAATATAATATGAAATAGAAAAAGTGAAACAAGATAGATAGAAGTAAAACATCATCATGTAGTCCAGTTGTTTTTAAATGTGGCTGTCCTTTAGAAACATATCTGGAGCTCTGGAGGAAAAAAGCAATACCTGAGCATTTGTATTTTTCAAAAAATTTCAAGATAATTCTGATATGGATCTGGAATTTAAAAAGTGATTACAGGTTTTTCTATTAGATTCTAATTTTAGTGATATAGAGTTCTATTATTTTTCTGTTGACCAATCATGATACAATGGTATTAAGTGAGCAATAGTTACATAATCTCTTCCCTTGTGGCTCCATGGGTAAAGAATCCACCTGGAGTGTGGGAGACCCCAGTTCAATTCCTGGGTCAGGAAGATCCGCTGGAGAAGGGATAGGCTACCCACTCCAGTGTTCTTGGGTTTCCCTTGTGGTTCAGAGGGTAAAGAATCCACCTGCAATGCAGGAGACCTGGGTTTAATCCCTGGGTTGCGAAGATCCCCTGGAGAAGGGAAAGACTTACCCACACCAGTATCCTGGCCTAGAGAATTCCATGGATTATATAGTTGTTGTAAAGCTAGTTTGGTGGCGCTGAATTCTTTTAACTTTTGCTTGTATGGAAAGCTTTTGATTTCTCCATCAAATCTGAAGGAGAATCTTGCTGGGTAGAATATTCTTGGTTGTAGGCTCTTCCCTTTCATCACTTTAAATATATCATGCCATTCCCTTCTAGCCATTACCACTTCTGGCTTATAGAGTTTCTATTGAGAAATCAGCTGATAGCCTGATGAGAGTTTCCTTGTATGTTATTTGTTGTTTTCCCCTTGTTGCTTTTAATATTTTATTTTTGCCTTTCATTTTTGTCAGTTTGATAACTATGTGTATGGGTGTGTTCCTTCTTGGGTTTATCCTTGAAGGGACTCTCTGTGCTTCCTGGACTTGGTTTTGACTATTTCCTTTCCCATGTTCAGAAAGTTTTCAGCTATTATCTCTTCAAATATTTTCTCAGGTCCTTTCTCTGTCTCTTCTCCTTCTGGGACCCTACACCAACTAGAATGCAAGTGTTGGTGAGTTTAATGTCCCAGATGTCTCTTATTCTGTCTTCATTTCTTTTCATTCTTTTTTTCTATATTCTATTCTGCAGCAGTGATTTCCAGCATTCTGTCTTCCATCCTTTTGCCTCAGTTATTCTGCTATTGATTCCTTCTAGTGTATTATTCATCTCTGATTATTTGATCTTCAGTTCTTCTAGGTCTTTGGTAAACATTCCTTGCATCTTCTCGATCTTTGCCTCCATTCTTTTCCCAAGATCCTGGATCATCTTCACTATCATTATTCTGAATTCTTTTTCTGGAAGGTTGCCTATCTCCACTTCATTTAGTTGTTTTTTTTTTTTTTTTGGGATTTTATCTTGTCCCTTCATTTGGGATGTAACTTTCTGCTTTTTCATTGTGATTATCTTTCTGTAATATGGTTTTTGTCTTAGCTCCTGTGAGACTGTGCTTCTTCTTGCTTCTTTCTGTCTGCACTCTGATAGAGGAGGCTAAGAGACTGTGTAAGCTTCTTGATGGGAGGTACTGGTGATGGGAAAAATAGGTCTTGCTTTGGTGGGCAGAGCCTTGCTCAGTAAAGCTTTAATATCATTATCTACTGATGGGTGAAGTTGTACTCTCTCCCTAGTAGTTGTTTGACCTGAGGCAACCCAGCCTTAGGAACTATGGGCTCTATGGTAGGGTTAGTGGTGAACTCCAAGAGGGTTTACACCAAGGGGGACCTTCCAGTGCCCGCATCCCTGTGGTGAGCCCCTGCCGACCTGTGCCTCCACAGGAGGTCCTCCAATGTTAGCAGGTGGTTTTGGTTCAGTCTCTTGTGGGGTCACTGCTCCTCTCTTCTGGATCCTGGTGCACACAAATTTTGTTTGTGCCCTCCAAGACTGGAGTCTCTATTTCCCCCAGTCCTCTGGAAGACCTGTAATCAAATCCTGCTGGTCCTCTAGGGGATTTCCAGTCCCTTTGTCAGATCTCTAGGCTGGGAAGCCTGATGTGGAGTTCAGAAACTTAATAGTGTGAGAATTTCTTTGGTATTATTGTTCTGCAGTCTGTGGGTCATCTTCCTGATGGATATGGGATTTGATTTTATCATGATTGCACTCCTTCCGTCTTGCTGAAGCTTCTTCTTTGCCCTTGGACATGAGATATCCTTTTTGGTGGGTTCCAGTGTCTTCCTAAAGATGGTCATTCAACATCTAGTTGCAACTTTGGTGCTCTAGCAGGAGGAGATGAGCACATGTCCGTTTACTCCACCCTCTTGAACTGGAAGCCTATTCCTAGTTTTTTAAGGAATCTCCATCATGCTCTCCACAGCTGACTGTTATCAATTTACATTCCTACCAACAATGCAAGGGGGTTCTCTTTTCTCCACATCCTCTCAAGCATTTATTTTTTTGTAGACTATTTGATGATGGTCATTATGACTGGTTTGAGTGACACCTCATTGCAATACAGGAGGAAAGCTAGAAAATTCACAAATATGTGGAAATTAAACAATACACTCATGAGTAATTAATAGGTCAAAGAAGAAATAAAAAGGGAAGTAAAAAAGTATCTAGAGACAAATGAAAATGGAATTGTAGTATTCCAAAACTTTGGCATGTAGTAAAAGCAGTCCTAAGAGGTTAGTTTATAGTGATACATGTGTACGGTAAGAAAAAAGAAATCTCAAATAAACAACCTAAACTTTCACCTCAAAGAGCTAGATAAAGAAGAGACTAAGCCCAAAGTTAGTAGAATGTAGGAAATAAATATTGGAGCAAAAACTAATAAAATTGAGTCCAGAAAGATAATTGAAAAGATCCATTAAAGCAAACGCTGGTTTTCTAAAAAAGATAAATAAAAGTGTCAAGTCTTTAGGTAGATTAAGAAAAAAAATAAAGGCTCAAAACCAGAAATGAAGGAGGAGACATAACTGATACCACAGAAATACATGAATCATAAGAGATGTGGTGCTAGTTATAAAGAACCTGCCTGTCGATACAGGAGATGTAGGAGACAGACATGGGTTCGATCCCTTGGTTGGGAAGATCCTCTGGAGGAGGACACAGCAACCCACTCCAGTATTCTTGCCTGGAGAATCCCATGGGCAGAGGAGCCTGGTGGTCTACAGTCCATTGGGTCACAGAAGATCGGGCACAACTGAAATGACTTAGCACGCACACCCGCATGACAAATTAAATACCCTAGAAGAAATGACTAAATTCCTAGAAATATACAACTTACTAAGACTGAGTCATGAAGAAATAGAAAATCTGATGAGACCAATAAAGACTTAGGAGGTTGAATCTGTAGTAAAAAAAACACAACTCTCAACTAAGAAAAGTGAATGTGTGTCAGTCTCAGGCTATTGATTATAATGCTATTGAGTAGAAAAGCCTGGAGTAATGCCTTTATTAGTGTTGATTGTGGTGTCTGGAAGATCTCCTGGAGAAGGAAATGGCAACCCACTCCAGTACTCTTGCCTGGAAAATTCCACAGACGGAGAAGCCTGGTAGGCTAAAGTCCATGGGGTTGCAAAGAGTTGGACACGACTGAGCGACTTCAATGTCAATGTCAATGTGTGGTGCCTAAGGTTTCACAAACTCACTCTTTTTTGGTGAAATTAAAACATAAGAGGAGATACACAGGGTGACTCAAATGATCAGTTATCTAGGTCACCCAGGGCTTTCTAGGAGGAAAGATTCATGGGTGGGGCAGCCTGGCTCTTTATCCAGTTGTATAGCTGGTGATGATGTGTCTGTTTGAGATAGATGTCTTTGAAATGGTTGCAATGGCAGTCAAAAGCTTAACATCAGGCACTTATATTACAGTCAAAAAAAATGAAATGTCAGGCATTATAATACAGCCTAGACGGTTTCAGTGATGAATTCTACCAAACATTTAAAGAATTAACACAATCCTTCTCAAACTCTTCCAAAAAGTTGACAAAGATTAAGTGAAAGTGAAAGTGAAGTCGCTCAGTCGTGTCTGACTCTTTGCGACCCCATGGACTGTAGCCCACCAGGCTCTTCCTTCCATGGGATTCTCCAGGCAAGAGTACTGGAGTGGGTTACCATTTCCTTCTCCAAAGGATTAGACACTTCCAAATGCATGTTACGAGGCCAACATTACCCTGTCACCAAAGCTAGATAAGAACAATGAAAACTAAAGAAAAGAAAACTATAGACCAATATCCCTGATGAATATAGAGGCAAACATCTTCAACAAAATGCCAGCAAACCAAATTTAATAGCAGATTAAAAGGCTCATGGTTGGATGGCATTACCTACTCAATGGACATGAGTTTGAATAAGCTCCAGGAATTGGTGATGGACAGGGAATCCTGGTGTGCTACAGTCCATGTGGTCACAAAGAGTCAGACACGACTGAGTGACTGAACTGGTACATGATCACATGGGATTTATCCCTGGGATTCAAGGATGGTTCAATGTGCACAAATTATAAATGTGATACACCACATTAACAGAATGAAGGATAAAAATCATATGATTATCTCAATAGATGAAGAAAAGTCATTTGACAAATTCAACATCCTTTCATAATAAAAGTTCTCAACAAATTGGGTAGAGAAGAAATGTACCTCAACACTATAAAGACTATATATGACAAGCCCACAGCCAACAAACTCAGTGGTGAAAGACTGAGAGCTTTTTCTCTGAGATCAAGATTAATACAAGGATGCCCACTTTCCTGACACTCCTATTCACTATTAGTCCTGGAAGTCCTAGCCAGAGCAATTAGACAAAACAAAGGAAATAAAATATATACAAATAAGAAAGAAGCAAAGTTGCCTCTATTTGTAGATGGTATGATCATGTATATAAACAACCCTAAAAACTCCACCAAAAAACTTTAAAAACTAATAAAGAAATTTAGTCAAGTTGCAGGATACAAAATCAACATATAAAAACCAATTGCATTTTATACATTAACAACAAACTACTTGATAGAAAAATTAAGAATTTTCTTATTTTGTGAAATTAGCACACTTGCCACAGAACTCTGTGTCCCCTTCACCTAGGGATCATCCAGAATCTACCACTAGAAAATTTCTTCTTTGATGATCTGACTCTGAATAATCAAAATTAGAGTCTCCCTTCCATGCTACCTGGGTTGCCCCTTTCCAGATTTCCTGTCAGAAAGACTTACTCTCCAGCTGACATGTATAAGAGTGTAGCTTTTATCTTGACATATCATCAGAATACCTTAGTAAAGCATAAGCATCCTTTTAACTGTAACTACATATGTAGGCGAGAGGAGAGGAGAAAAGCATGCTGTTTGTTCATATGTCTCCTCTTGTCCCTGCACCAAATTACATGAGAATGCACTTTTATAAGGAAAACCATAAAAGGAAATGTAAACTATTTGCCATAAACTAAGGCTTAAGTGGATAGATAAGCATTGAGTCATCACGTGATTTTCAGATTCTGGTTGTATCAGGATAAACAGTGACTGGATTTCAAATATTTTCATACCATTGACTTATATAGAATAAAGTCAAAGTAGAAAAATGAGAAAGGAAAGCTTCCCTACAAATTTGTCATAGTGAATGAAATAAATAGATCTATGCAAAAAGAGGTGGTAGAAGACCTCCAGTTAAGATTAGCAGAATTAAGGTAAACCAACCATATTTTCCTCCTTGACAAAACAGAAAATGAGAGAGGAGAGTATAGGAGAAGAAAATTCCAAACAACAATCTGTAATGTTGTTGCTCAGTTGCTCAATCATGTATGACTCTTTGAGACCCCATGGACTTCAGCACACCAGGCTTCCCTGTCCTTCTCCAACTCCCAGAGTTTGCTCAAACTCATGACCACTGAGTCGGTGATGCCATCCAACCATCTGATCCTCTGCCGTCCTCTTCTCCCGCCTTCAGTCTTTCCCAGCATCAGGGTCTACTCTAATGAGTCAGTTCTTTGCATCAGGTGGCCAAAGTATTGGAGCTTCAGTTTCAGCATCAGTCCTTCCAATGAATATTCAGGGCTGATTTCCTTTAGGATTGATTGGTTTGATCTCCTTGCAGTCCAAGGGACTCTCAAGAGTATTCTCCAACCTCACAGTTAAAAAGCATTGATTCTTCAGTGTTCAGCCTTCTTTATGGTCCAACTCACACATCCACACATGACAGCAGGAAAAACCATAGCTTTGACTAGACAGACCTTTGTCGCCAAAGTTAATATCTCTGCTTTTTAATATGCTGTCTAGGTTTGTCATAGTTTTTTCTTCCAAGAGGCAAGCGCCTTATAATTTCATGGATGCAGTCAATATCTGCAGTGACTTTGGAGCCCAAGAAAATAGTCACTGTTTCCATTGTTTCCCGTCTACTTGCCATGAATAGATGGGACCGAATGCCATAATTTTAGTTTTCTGAATGCTGAATTTTTTTTTTAAATTTTATTTTATTTTTAAACTTTACATAATTGTATTAGTTTTGCCAATTATCAAAACGAATCCGCCACAGGTATACATGTGTTCCCCATCCTGAACCCTCCTCCCTCCTCCCTCCCCGTACCATCCCTCTGGGTCGTCCCAGTGCACTAGTCCCAAGCATCCAGTATCATGCATCGAACCTGGACTGGCATCTCGTTTCATACATGATATTTTACATGTTTCAATGCCATTCTCCCAAATCTTCCCACCCTCTCCCTCTCCCACAGAGTCCATAAGACTGTTCTATACATCAGTGTCTCTTTTGCTGTCTCGTACACAGGGTTATTGTTACCATCTTTCTAAATTCCATATATATGCGTTATTATACTGTATTGGTGTTTTTCCTTCTGGCTTACTTCACTCTGTATAATAGGCTCCAGTTTCATCCACCTCATTAGAACTGATTCAAATGTATTCTTTTTAATGGCTGAGTAATACTCCATTGTGTATATGTACCACAGCTTTCTTATCCATTCATCTGCTGATGGACATCTAGGTTGCTTCCATGTCCTGGCTATTATAGACAGTGCTGCGATGAACATTGGGGTACACGTGTCTCTTTCCCTTCTGGTTTCCTCAGTGTGTATGCCCAGCAGTGGGATTGCTGGATCATAAGGCAGTTCTATTTCCAGTTTTTTAAGGAATCTCCACACTGTTCTCCATAGTGGCTGTACTAGTTTGCATTCCCACCAACAGTGTAAGAGGGTTCCCTTTTCTCCACACCCTCTCCAGCATTTATTATTTGTAGACTTTTGGATCACAGCCATTCTGACTGGTGTGAAATGATACCTCATAGTGGTTTTGATTTGCATTTCTCTGATAATGAGTGATGTTGAGCATCTTTTCATGTGTTTGTTAGCCCTCTGTATGTCTTTGGAGAAATGTCTGTTTAGTTCTTCGGCCCATTTTTTGATCGGGTCATTTATTTTTCTGGAGTTGAGCTATAGGAGTTGCTTGTATGTTTTTGAGATTAGTTGTTTGTTAGTTGCTTCATTTGCTATTATTTTCTCCCATTCTGAAGGCTGTCTTTTCACCTTGCTAGTGCAGAAGCTTTTAAGGTAAATTAGGTCCCATTTGTTTATTTTTGCTTTTATTTCCAATATTCTGGGAGGTGGGTCATAGAGGATCCTGCTGTGATGTATGTCGGAGAGTGTTTTGCCTATGTTCTCCTCTAGGAGTTTTATAGTTTCTGGTCTTACGTTTAGATCTTTAACCCATTTTGAGTTTATTTTTGTGTATGGTGTTAGAAAGTGTTCTAGTTTCATTCTTTTACAAGTGGTTGACCAGATTTCCCAGCACCACTTGTTAAAGAGATTGTCTTTAATCCATTGTATATTCTTGCCTCCTTTGTCAAAGATAAGGTGTCCATATGTGCGTGGATTTATCTCTGGGCTTTCTATTTTGTTCCATTGATCTATATTTCTGTCTTTGTGCCAGTACCATACTGTCTTGATAACTGTGGCTTTGTAGTAGAGCCTGAAGTCAGGTAGGTTGATTCCTCCAGTTCCATTCTTCTTTCTCAAGATCGCTTTGGCTATTCAAGGTTTTTTGTATTTCCATACAAATTGTGAAATTATTTGTTCTAGCTCTGTGAAGAATACTGTTGGTAGCTTGATAGGGATTGCATTGAATCTATAAATTGCTTTGGGTAGTATACTCATTTTCACTATATTGATTCTTCCAATCCATGAACATGGTATATTTCTCCATCTATTAGTGTCCTCTTTGATTTCTTTCACCAGTGTTTTATAGTTTTCTATATATAGGTCTTTAGTTTCTTTAGGTAGATATATTCCTAAGTATTTTATTCTTTCCGTTGCAATGGTGAATGGAATTGTTTCCTTAATTTCTCTTTCTGTTTTCTCATTATTAGTGTATAGGAATGCAAGGGATTTCTGTGTGTTGATTTTATATCCTGCAACTTTACTATAGTCATTGATTAGTTCTAGTAATTTTCTAGTGGAGTCTTTAGGGTTTTCTATGTAGAGGATCATGTCATCTGCAAATAGTGAGAGTTTTACTTCTTCTTTTCCAATTTGGATTCCTTTTATTTCTTTTTCTGCTCTGATTGCTGTGGCCAAAACTTCCAAGACTATGTTGAATAGTAATGGTGAAAGTGGGCACCCTTGTCTTGTTCCTGACTTTAGAGGAAATGCTTTCAATTTTTCACCATTGAGGATAATGTTTGCTGTGGGTTTGTCATATATAGCTTTTATTATATTGAGGTATGTTCCTTCTATTCCTGCTTTCTGGAGAGTTTTTATCATAAATGGATGTTGAACTTTGTCAAAGGCTTTCTCTGCATCTATTGAGATAATCATATGGTTTTTAGTTTTCAATTTGTTAATGTGGTGTATTACATTGATTGATTTGCGGATATTGAAGAATCCTTGCATCCCTGGGATAAAGCCCACTTGGTCATGGTGTATGATCTTTTTAATGTGTTGTTGGATTCTGATTGCTAGAATTTTGTTAAGGATTTTTGCATCTATGTTCCTCAGTGATATTGGCCTGTAGTTTTCTTTTTTTGTGGGATTTTTGTCAGGTTTTGGTATTAGGGTGATGGTGGCCTCATAGAATGAGTTTGGAAGTTTACCTTCCTCTGCAATTTTCTGGAAGAGTTTGAGCAGGATAGGTGTTAGCTGTTCTCTAAATTTTTGGTAGAATTCAGCTGTGAAGCCGTCTGGACCTGGGCTTTTGTTTGCTGGAAGATTTCTGATTATAGTTTCAATTTCCGTGCTTGTGATGGGTCTGTTAAGATTTTCTATTTCTTCCTGGTCGAGTTTTGGAAAGTTGTACTTTTCTAAGAATTTGTCCATTTCTTCCACATTGTCCATTTTATTGGCATATAATTGCTGATAGTAGTCTCTTATGATCCTTTGTATTTCTGTGTTGTCTGTTGTGATCTCTCCACTTTCGTTTCTAATTTTATTGATTTGATTTTTCTCCCTTTGTTTCTTGATGAGTCTGGCTAATGGTTTGTCAATTTTATTTATCCTTTCAAAGAACCAGCTTTTGGTTTTGTTGATTTTTGCTATGGTCTCTTTTGTTTCTTTTGCATTTATTTCTGCTCTAATTTTTAAGATTTCTTTCCTTCTACTAACCCTGGGGTTCTTCATTTCTTCCTTTTCTAGTTGCTTTAGGTGTAGAGTTAGGTTATTTATTTGACTTTTTTCTTGTTTCTTGAGGTGTGCCTGTATTGCTATGAACTTTCCTCTTAGGACTGCTTTTACCATGTCCCACAGGTTTTGGGTTGTTGTGTTTTCATTTTCATTCGTTTCTATGCAAATTTTGATTTCTTTCTTGATTTCTTCTGTCATTTGTTGGTTATTCAGCAGTGTGTTGTTCAGCCTCCATATGTTGGAATTTTTAATAGTTTTTCCCCTGTAGTTGAGATCTAATGTTACTGCATTGTGATCAGAAAAGATGCTTGGAATGATTTCTATTTTTTTGAATTTACCAAGGCTAGATTTGTGGCCCAGGATGTGATCTATCCTGGAGAAGGTTCCATGTGCACTTGAGAAAAAGGTGAATTCATTGTTTTGGGATGAAATGTCCTATAGATATCAATTAGGTCTAACTGGTCTATTGTATCATTTAAAGTTTGTGTTTCCTTGTTAATTTTCTGTTTAGTTGATCTATCCATAGGTGTGAGTGGGGTATTAAAGCCTCCCACTATTATTGTGTTATTGTTAATGTCTCCTTTCATACTTGTTAGCATTTGTCTTACATACTGCGGTGCTCCCGTGTTGGGTGCATATATATTTATAATTGTTATATCTTCTTCTTGGATTGATCCTTTGATCATTATGTAGTGTCCTTCTTTGTCTCTTTTCACAGCCTTTGTTTTAAAGTCTATTTTATCTGATATGAGTATTGCTACTCCTGCTTTCTTTTGGTCCGTATTTGCATGGAAAATCTTTTTCCAGCCCTTCACTTTCAGTCTGTATGTGTCCCCTGTTTTGAGGTGGGTCTCTTGTAGACAACATATGTAGGGGTCTTGTTTTTGTATCCATTCAGCCAGTCTTTGTCTTTTGGTTGGGGCATTCAACCCATTTACGTTTAAGGTAATTACTGATAAGTATGATCCCATTGCCATTTACTTTATTGTTTTGGGTTCGAATTTATACACCGTTTTTGTGTTTCCTGTCTAGAGAATATCCTTTAGTATTTGTTGGAGAGCTGGTTTGGTGGTGCAGAATTCTCTCAGCTTTTGCTTGTCTGAAAAGCTTTTGATTTTTCCTTCATATTGAATGAGATCCTTGCTGGGTACAATAATCTGGGCTGTAGGTTATTTTCTTTCATCATTTTAAGTATGTCTTGCCATTCCCTCCTGGCTTGAAGAGTTTCTATTGAAAGATCAGCTGTTATCCTTATGGGAATTCCCTTGTGTGTTATTTGTTGTTTTTCCTTTGCTGCTTTTAATATTTGTTCTTTGTGTTTGATCTTTGTTAATTTGATTAATATGTGTCTTGGGGTGTTTCGTCTTGGGTTTATCCTGTTTGGGACTCTCTGGGTTTCTTGGACTTGGGTGATTATTTCCTTCCCCATTTTAGGGAATTTTTCAACTATTATCTCCTCAAGTATTTTCTCATGGTCTTTCTTTTTGTCTTCTTCTTCTGGAACCCCTATGATTCGAATGTTGTAGCGTTTAATATTGTCCTGGAGGTCTCTGAGATTGTCCTCATTTCTTTTAATTCGTTTTTCTTTTATCCTCTCTGATTCATTTATTTCTACCATTCTATCTTCTAATTCACTAATCCTGTCTTCTGCCTCTGTTATTCTACTATTTGTTGCCTCCAGAGTGTTTTTAATTTCACTTATTGCATTATTCATTATATATTGACTCTTTTTTATTTCTTCTAGGTCCTTGTTAAACCTTTCTTGCATCTTCTCAATCCTTGTCTCCAGGCTATTTATCTGTGATTCCATTTTAATTTCAAGATTTTGGATCAATTTCACTATCATTATTTGGAATTCTTTATCAGGTAGATTCCCTATCTCTTCCTCTTTTGTTTGGTTTGGTGGGCATTTATCCTGTTCATTTATCTGCTGGGTATTCCTCTGTCTCTTCATCTTGTTTAAATTGCTGAGTTTAGGGTGTCCTTTCTGTATTCTGGCAGTTTGTGGAGTTCTCTTTATTGTGGTGTTTCCTCGCTGTGTGTGGGTTTGTACAGGTGGCTTGTCAAGGTTTCCTGGTTAGGGAAGTTTGTGTCGGTGTTCTGGTGGGTGGAGCTGTATTTCTTCTCTCTGGAGTGCAATGAAATGTCCAGTAATATGTTATGAGATGTCTATGGTTTTGGGGTGACTTTGGGCAGCCTGTATGTTGAAGCTCAGGGCTGTGTTCCTTTGTTGCTGGAGAATTTGCTTGGTATGTCTTGCCCTGGAACTTGTTGGCCCTTGTGTGGTGCTTGGTTTCAGTGTCAGTATGGAGGCGTTTGATGAGCTCCTGTCAATTAATGTTCCTTGGAGTCAGGAGTTCCCTGGAGTCAGGGTTTGAACTTAAGCCTCCTGCTTCCAGTTATTGGTCTTATTTTTACAGTAGTTTCAAAACTTCTCCTTCTATACAGTACCATTGATAAAACATCTACATTAAAGATGAAAAGTTTCTCTACTGTAAGGGTCACTTAGAAAGGTTCACAGCGTTACATGGAGAAGAGAAGAGGGAGGAGGGAGTTAGAGGTGACCCAAATGAGATGAGGTGGAATCAATAGTGGAGAGAGTGGGCTAGCCAGTAGTCACTTCCTTATATGCACTCCACAACTGGACCACTCAGAGATGTTCACGGAGTTATACAGAGAAGAGAAGAAGGAGGAAGGAGACAGAAGTGGCCAGAAGGATAAAAGGGGGGAATGAAAAGGGGAGAGACAGATCCAGCCAGTAATCAGTTCCCTAAGTGTTCTCCACCATCTGGAACACACAGAAATTCACAGAGTTGGGTAGAGTAGAGAGGGTTTAGGGAGGAGACACAGGCGACCTGGTGGAGAAAAAGGAGAGTCCAAAGGGAGAGAGAGCAGTCAAGCCAGTAATCTCGCTCCCTAGTGAAAAATGGGTCCTGAAGATTGGGTTCTTAAAGGTACAAATTGGTAACAAATACATAGAAGCAAAAATTAAAAATCTAGAGTAGAGTTTGGAATTTCAAAAATATGATGTTAAAGAAAAGAAGAAGGAAAAGAAAGAGAGAAAAAACGAACAAAGAAAAACAAAAAAGGTCGTGAAAATTATAAAGAAAATACAGGTACAAAATTGATAACTAATGCCAAAAAGCAAAAATTAAAAATCTAGAGTAGAGTTTGGAATTTCAAAAATACAATGTTAAAAAAAAAGGAAGAAGAAAAATAAAGAGAGAAAACAAACAAACAAACAAAAACAATGTCGCAAAAATTATAAAGAAAATACAGGTACAAACTTGATATCAAATACCAAAAAGCATAAATTAAAAATCTAGAGTAGAATTTCAGATATACAATGTTATATAAAAGAAGAAGAGAAAGAAACAGAGGAAAAAAAGAAAAAAAAAGTCACAGAAATTATAAAAAAAACAATGTTGCAAAAATTATAAAGAAAATACAGGTACAAACTTGATATCAAATACCAAAAAGCATAAATTAAAAATCTAGAGTAGGAATTTCAGATATACAATGTTATATAAAAGAAGAAGAGAAAGAAACAGAGGAAAAAAAGAAAAAAAAAGTCACAGAAATTATAAAAAAAACTATAGGTACAAAATTGATAACATATACCAAAAAGCTAAAATTAAAAATCTAGAGTAGAGTTTGGAATTTCAAAAATACAGTGTTAAAAAAAAGAAAAAAAAAAAACAAGGTCAAAAAATTATAAAATATATATATTTGAAGTTTGCTGAAGAAGAAAAAAATAGGGTCTTTTTTTTGCAAAGTAATAGGTTATAAAAGTGAAAATTAAAGGAACAATAGAGGACTTAAAATTTTTTTTAAAAAATTTAAAAAAAGAAAAAGAAAGAAAGAATGATCATAAAAATGGTAAAAATATATCTAGGACTTTCTCTGGTTTTATTGTGAGTATTGTGGGTTCAGTTCATTTTTGGCTAGTTCCTTGGTCCGACTTATATTCTCAAGATCTATAGGCCCCTTCCTATGTAGTCCGTAGTAGCCACAGGGTTTTAATCTCCGAGGCGTTTCCCTCTGTTATAACTTCTTCAGTTTGCTGGTCTCTTCAGTGTCTGGTTTCCGCCCTGACACAAAGGGGATGGTGGAGGACACTTTTTTTTTTTTTTTAGGCTCACTTGTTCAGTTGCGCTCCTTTCGAAGAGTTGGGTTGCTTTTCTGGGTGCCTGATGTCCTCTGCCGGCATTCAGAAGTTGTTTTGTGGAATTTACTTGATGTTTAAATGCTCTTTTGATGAATTTGTGGGGGAGAAAGTGTTCTCCCCGTCCTACTCCTCCACCATCTTCTGAATGTTGAGTTTTAAGCCAGCCTTTTTCATGCTCCTCTTTCACCCTTATCAATAGGCTGTTTAGTTCCTCTTTGCTTTATGCCATTAAGATGGTGCCATCTACATATCTGCATGTCATCAGCATTTCTGTTACCATACAGTGTTCCTTTTTTTTTTCTCCTGAACTCTTGTAGCTCATTTTCTCCTCTTTTTAGCATTTTGCTCCCCCCTTGCTTCTCTAAACTCTTGATGCAAAAAAAAAAAAAGCCTTTTCCCCTTTCATTCATATTCTTTATTTGATTTTAAAGAAAGTATTAGTTTAATATTTTCTTCAGCTGATCAAGAAAGATTGGCTTCCATGAAAAGATGACCATTAATCAAAGAAACATGAGCTGGAAACTATGAGAAAAATGTTGAAAGGTAAAAATAAACTCAGTATAGCAATAATAAGAGAACAATGAGTTTGCAAAGCAGAAGAATATGTTGAACAAATAATTTTCTTCAAATCAAAGAAAGAAGATGAATTAAAGGAATTATGATCTTTTTGCACCAAAAGCTTAGGGAAGTGAGGTAAAAAGAAGATAGGGAAAAATACTAAAATGAGAAAAAATTAGTTGGAAGAGCACAGGAAAAAAAAATAATTAAAGGAGAGACTGAAGCCTTTACATTATTATAACCATATTAGAAACAGAAAAATAGAAAAAAAGAGTTTAAAATAATCCAAGAGAAAATAATAGAAAAATAATTTTATTTATATGTAATTAGTATCCTTGAATCCAGGTTGAGAACAATCAAGCATGAAAAATTCAAACAAATAAATTCAGAGAATTTTTCTAAAACAGATACAATTAAGCAAAAGTCAGAACTTTTCTAGTTACTATGACTGAAAAAACAAATATTCCCCAAATCTAGGGATGTAAAAACTGTTTATCATGTTCACTGATACTGTGGATTGTGAATACAGATTGGGCATGGTCAGGAGAGCTTGACTCTGTTCCACAATGTCCAGGGCCTCAGCTATGGAGAACACAGAGCATCTCTTCCACTGTCTTCTATTTATCAGTGTGGTCACCAAGCCTTGTCCAGATTCAAGGAGAAGGACAGTATACATTATCACTTTAGAGAGTGTCAAAGAGCATTTGAAACTGAAAATATTGCTGTGGTCAGTTCTGGAAAACAATCTCACAAAAATAAAATGAGACACAACTATAGATAAAATAGAGGTAAAGGAAACCTGAGAAAATATTAAAATGCAATATTATTAAATTTGAAAACTTAGATAAAAGATACTTTTCTAGAATTTAGTGAAATTGACTTGAAATAGGGAAAATGAAGTAAACTAGTAACCAGTAAGGAGAAGGAAATGGCAACCCACTCCAGTGTTCTTGCCTGGAGAATCCCAGGGACGGGGGAGCCTGGTGGGCTGCCGTCTATGGGGTTGCATAGAGTAGGACCCGACTGAAGCAACTTAGCAGCAGCAGCAGCAGCAGTAACCAGTAAATAAACTAAATCTGAAATCAAAAGTCTTTCCACTCAGAAGACACTGAACGAGTATCTTATAGGTAAGTTTTATCAAATTTTCTTTTCTTTTTTTTTGCCTAGAACTTTCAACAATAAATAATGCATATATATGATTTTTTCCTCCCTGGATTTAATAGTCAAACAAATCTATCTTATCTTTATTAGATATTTAAGATTGTAAAATTATAAATTGAACCTAAGAAAAACATGCAATAAAAATAAATTGCTTAAAGTATGTCAAGCACAACAGCAAAAAAGGAAAGAAAGAGAAGTTATGTGTTTAACTTTTTAGGTACTTTGCTTCTATGATGTTCAAATTTTCAAGGAATAGATAACCCATATCTTACCCCCAAATGAATTCCAAGGATAGGAAAAAAATTACTCAACTATTTCATAAAGCTAGTATAAACTTCGTATTAAAAACAAAAAGAACTATACAATATAACAAAATTATTGCAAAAATCTTAAATACATTATTAACTAATTGACTTGTTGCCTATGAAAAGATATCTCATGTTCAAATAGGATTTATCCCTAGAATCCAAGGATGCTATTGATAAGATCCATCATAGTAAGATATCAACAGAATAGAAATTGTATGATCATCTCATAATTACAAAAAAGGTGTTTGATAAAATGCAACATATTTATGATTTTTAAAAATTCTTACTTTCTTAACCTATAAAGAGGAACTACCAACAACCATAGCAAATATTGTACTTAATGGCTAAAGCTTAGAAATATTTCTGTTAAGTAAGGGGAAAATATTGATGCTATTGCTTCCTCTTTCATCCTTTTACTAGAGATTCTTACCAATGAAATAAGACCAAAACAAGGAAACACTAGGGTATAATAATTAGAAAGAAAGGGACAAAGTAAATGTTATGGACTTGAAAATGAAAATCAAATGGGAATAGGAGTGGTGGGGAAAATTGTAAGAGTGTTCTCATCATTCATAGTAGGATATCAATTGAAAATAACATGTAGTTAAAAAGAAAAACAACTCACTGCCCATAATCTCATAATTTTTTTTTTAAGACTATGGGCTTTTTTTTTTTTTTTAACTTAGAGGACTATGGAATACTTTAAGGAATATTTTTTGTACTGAAGAAGTGTCTGCCTTCATGTTCAGCAATTCCTTTGCTTTTACTCACTTTAAGTTACTTATGCTTGTGTTACATTCAAGGTTTCAGACTTTGATGGATGAAAAAATGGCATATGGATTTCTGTTTCTGACTATGATAGAGTTAACAGATATTTACTACCGTCTTGCTTTAATCAAACATAAAACTGGCCAAAACATACGGAGCAGCTATTTTCAAACAGTAAACAGTATGCACAGCTGTAATCCTCAAGAAAAAGGAAAACATTCACACCAGCTGTCTGCATTGAGGCTTTCCCAAACTGCAGCACAGGAAAGTGGATTCCAGAAACCAGCGAGCTGCTGGGGTTCACCGGAGAAACAGCGAAAGGGAGAAGTGAGGAAAAGGGTTTCTCCAGAAATCTCTGGGGACCTCTTGAGCCTCTGGTTGAATTTTAATTGGGTTGATGCAGCCCACTAGGACAGAAGCAGAAGGGTCGCTGTGGATTTGTGAGCTAAATGGGAGATTTCTGAAGTCACGAAGTGCTGGGGAACATTGGAGTCTAACCAAACAGGCTGGAGAGGCTTGCAGAATGGAGGAGACCCCCGGTTGAGATCTGAGAGAGGCCGTAGGATAAGAGCAGAGCTCAGGAGCTCTAGAATGGGCTACTCTAGACCTGCCCTCACAGAGTCCAAAGGAAGGAATCTGATCTGTCAGTAAGCTAACTGCCCTATACAACAAAATTCAGCATTCATAAATAAAAATGACCCGTAGGGGTTGCGTTGCACTGTTTTATGTCATTTCTTCCCATCTGTCCCTAACTTCCACCCTTCTTTGCGTTATTCTTTCCTTCCTCTCAACTTTCTCTGTTTTTTTATATCAGTGTTTTATGTTAGCATCCTAGAATAAACTGGACAGTTTCTATAATTTTCTAAGCTCTTGAACAAATGTCCTAATATGGGAATTTTCTAATGATTGATTCACCTCATTCATAGTACCATCTGGGTGGGTGGTGAAGTGGTTATTTTAGGTTTATTTTGAGAACTTATGCAGTTTATCTTAATATTGTTGGTTTATTAGGGTTTTCCGGTACTTAAGATTATTTGGGGAACTCATCTCTTCTGTCTTGGTCAATGTTAATGTTTGTTGAATGAAGCCATTGATAGCACTCTTTAATTTCTAATCCCATTCCTATGTGTAGCCTCACAGTCTCAACTCAGAGTTACTCTTTATGGTCTCGTTGTTATTATAAGAATGACAAACATTTTGTCAGTTTTATTACTCTTTTCACAGAATCAGACTCTGGTTTCATTGATCATCTTGTTCCCTTTTTAAATACTATTTTTTGTTTTCACTTAATATTACCTTTTCAATTTTTAAAAGCATCTTCCTTTCATTTTATACTGTTTGTTTATTGTACTCAGTCATTAAAAAGGATAAAATAGTGGTACTTGCAGCAACATGCATGGACTTGGAGATTATCTTATCAAGTGAAGTCAGTCAGACAGAGAAAGACAAATATCATATGATATTGCTTATATGTGGAATCTAAAAACAATGATACAAGTGAATTCTTTTACAAAACAAAAACAGGCTCACAGATTTAGAGAATGGATTTATAGTTACTGGAGGGAAGGTTGAGGGGGAGGGATTGATTGGGAGTTTGGAATTGGCATGTATGCACTGCTGTATTTAAAACAGAAAATCAACAACGGTCTAATGTATTAAAAATAAAAAAAAATATTTTTAAAAAGCAATTTGGAAGCTTATTTTATTTTTCTGGGGCTAAAGCAATTCAAATAGTGCCAAGTCTTTGTATTTTATTTTGAATGAAAAATTGACTAAAATATTTGAGCTTTTTGTTGTTGTTTTTTCTTGGGGAGATGCAGAGTGTAAAGAAAGAATTTCTTTGGAAACTTAGTCATCTTCCTTCATGGATTTAATTCATTTTTTCCCTATCTCTTCTTAAGACAGTTTTAATACTTGCTGTCTTAAGACAGAAAACAATTCTTTTAATCCAGATGGGAATGGTAATCTAAATCAGTCTTATTGAAAATAAAACTTCATAGAGTTTTAAATTTCATTGACATCTAGACATAAATGTGCTGCACAAACATTTTTCAAGTTTGTTGTATCATTTGTGATGCTACCTTGCTCCTACTTTATGTTTGTCCATCTTTTTTAAAATTTAAACAAATTTTCAAATTAATAAAAATTTTATTGAAGTATAATTGATTTACAATGTTGTGTTATTTTCTGATATACAAGCAAAAAGATTTAGTTTTACATTCTTTTTCTGTCATTCTTTTAATGAACTAATAATTTCAAGTACACTTAATGGTTTGCTTAAATCTGATGAGTCTATTATCTAAAGTTCTGAGACTCTAATTATAGTATATGTTGCTTCTGCAGACTCTTGTTCATGGTGGACTGATATTTGCTTCTTTCCTTGTTGCTTTATACTTTGTTTTCTAACTTTGTGTTTGGGCTTATGTTAAGGCAGAATTTTATATCATTAGAATCCTGTAATCCCTACGTTAAGTATCTATCTTTCCAGAGAGGATTTGTGTTGGCTTTTGCCAGGAATCCCGGGGTTGTTTTTAATCCAAGACTTTTTATGAAAATTTCTTAGCTTGGGGAGCTAAGATCTTACATAGCGTGTTTAAACCCCTGTCCTGTGTGAGAGCAGACCTTTGCCTGTAAATTATAACATTTCTTCGTTCCATTCAGGGCCCAGGACAAAGTGGATGAGTTCCTTGTCATGCCCTTTTCTGCAAAGAGTTGTTCTTTTCTGCTACCCTCTCTCACCATGACAGCACCTCTTTGAGAGTCTTGGTTTTTTGTAGGGGTCTCATTCCAACCCCTTGTATCACCCAACACTTTGTCCTATTCCTGAGGGGTCATTGAATTTTAAGTCCCTTATTTTCTGTAATTGGCAAATTATGTCACGATGCTCTTGGTTTCTTTTGATTTTCCCTAGTGGCAGAGCGGGGTGGGGAGCGGGGTGCGGTGGGGAGTGGGAGGTGGGTGTTCCTCTCATTGTTTTTAAATTCAGGTATAGAATTAAAAAGTTTAGTGTATTTCACCAGTATTTCTAGTTGCTTTTGAGAGGTTCCCCCAATATACATATATAGCACAAAATGTTAATGGGATTGGAAATCTGACACACAGTATTTATTTCATCTTTTTTTTAAAATTTAACTTTAATTTTTAATAAGATTTTACTGGTGTATCGATTAAGAAATCCATGTGTTCTACTAAGGTAACTACAGAGGGCAGAATTTTCTTTCACCTTATCTCCTCAATTCATGGAGAAGGCAGTGGCACCCCACTCCAGTACTCTTGCCTGGAAAATTCCATGGACAGAGGAGCCTGGTGGGCTACGGTCCATGGGGTCGTGAAGAGTCAGATACGACTGAGCGACTTCACTTTCACTTTTCACTTTCATGCATTGGAGAAAGAAATGGCAACTCACTCCAATGTTCTTGCCTGGAGAATCCCAGGGACGGGGGAGCCTCGCGGGCTGCCGTCTATGGGGTCGCACAGAGTCGGACACGACTGAAGCGACTTAGCAGCAGCAGCAGCGTCAATTATAGGTCTCCAAAGACAATCATATTCAATATTTTCTCTTTCTTTTTTTGGTTTAAAATTCTTACACATCTTCCTTGATTTATAATTATAAATATTATTTATTGAATTTCTATTACAGGCTTTCTCTTTTTTCTTTCTTTCTTTTGGGGCTCACTGGCCTTCCTTGTTGCATGAAGGCTTTCTTTGGTTGCAGCGCGTTGAGGCTACTCTCTGCAGTGATGTGCAGGCTTCTAGCTGTGGTGGCTTCTCTTGTTGCAAAGCACAGGTTCTAGGCGCACGAGCCTCAGTAGTTGTTGACTACAGGTTTTCTTAATCACATTTGTTTTCCTTCTCCACAACTTCCAAACAATTTTACCTATTTAGATGAGATCAGTGCTCAGTGTTTCTATTGCTAGGATTATGTAAACATTATTCCCAGTAGAGCCATGTCTTGTACATTTCATACAACTTCTTTGGGATTAATGGTCACTTCTATTATCGGTTTTGTCTGATAGTCATTGGTATGTGTATGACTATTTCATTGCCAAATGCTGTGAGAAGTGTAACTCCTCTCCACATCTCTTCAAACATAGTTATTCTATCCGTTTTTACCTCTTTACCTCTCGAGCCCTGTGCCCTTCTGCTCTAGCTGGGACTGGCTGTGAAACTGTCACCCTGGGAATTGTAGGGTGGTGATTGCCAAGAGTGGGAATGTTGCCAAAACTTAGCCTGTGCTCATTGGTGCCAAATAGAAAGGCAGAAACAGTTTTGGGTGAAGTAGAAAAGAGTAGTTTTCAAGACTGTGTGACCTACCCTGGAGTGGGTAGTGAGAAGTTTTACAGTGTTTAAGGAACAGGACATGATCAGGTCATGGAAAATTCTCAGATTGGTTGGCCTCAAGGTGAAGTTTCAACCATCATCAACCTTCTGGTTTCAACTAGTCTAGGATCTATGTTCTTCTGGTCAGTGGTTTTCATCTGGAAGAGGTCTGCTTCCTGTAGAAAAAACTTAGGAGCGCATGCCAGGGGTTTATTTATATCTTTCAGGCAACTGGGATTTTTCTAATTCTGCTACGTGGCAGAATTATAGCCTAAATTGTTACCAGATCCCTAGTCCAACAGCTAGTGTTTGTTTATGCATCTTCACATTCCCCAATTATTAACTCTTGAATCAGCATTTTACTTCAAAAGACAAGAATACAAGACTTATACACAGTTTCAGGAATAGCCTTGGGTGTTTGGATTACAGAGGTATATGTACTTATGAAAACTCAGCCAATGCACACTTCATTTGTGTATTTAATTGTATGCAAATTTTATGTCAGAAGGAGATGCAAATATTAAGCAAATATTAAACTTTATTTAATAGTACAGTGTCTGAAGCATTTAGGGGAAGTGTAGTGATGTCTGAAACCTTGAAATGCATCAAAAGAAAAGATGAATTACTAAAAGGACAGCTAATTCTTTGTCAAAATAAGTAGATAAATGGTTAACAGTAGAATCTACATAGAGGGTATACTGTAAAATTCTTCCAACTTTGCCATATATTTGAACATTTTTATAAAAAACTATAGGAGAAAACAAGAATGTAGATAGCAAAATGAGTTTGTCTCTGTAGTAATTTCAACAGAAGCTCAAGATAAATATATCAACTGAAGACATATTGGTGAGGAACGAAGAAAGAATGTATGAAATATCATGTGTTAAAAGATAAACTCAACTCCTGCCTTTAGAATAATTTTTCAATATTCTGCCTTAGTTCAGTTCAGTCGCTCAGTCGTGTCCGACTCTTTGTGACCCCATGAATCGTGGCACGCCAGGCCTCCCTGTCCATCACCAACTCCCGGAGTTCACTCAGACTCACGTCCATCGAGTCAATGATGCCATCCAGCCATCTCATCCTCTGTCGTCCCCTTCTCCTCCTGCCCCCAATCCCTCCCAGCATCAGAGTCTTTTCCAATGAGTCAGCTGTTTGCATGAGGTGACCAAAGTACTGGAGTTTCAGCTTTAGCATCATTCCTTCCAAAGAAATCCCAGGGCTGATCTCCTTCAGAATGGACTGGTTGGATCTCCTTGCAGTCCAAGGGACTCTCAAGAGTCTTCTCCAACACCACACTTCAAAAGCATCAATTCTTCAGTGCTCAGCTTTCTTTGTAGTCTAACTCTCACATCCATACATGACCACAGGAAAAACCATAGCCTTGACGAGATGGACCTTTGTTGGCAAAGTAATGTCTCTGCTTTTCAATATGCTATCTAGGTTGGTCATAACTTTTCTTCCAAGGAGTAAATGTCTTTTAATTTCATGGCTGAAGTCACCATCTGCAGTGATTTTGGAGCCCAGAAAAATAAAGTCTGACACTGTTTCCACTGTTTCCCCATCTATTTCCCATGAAGTGATGGGACCAGATGCCATGATCTTCGTTTTCTGAATGTTGAGCTTTAAACCCACTTTTTCACTCTCCTCTTTCACTTTCATCAAGAGGCTTTTTAGTTCCTCTTCACTTTCTGCCATAAGGGTGGTGTCATCTGCACATCTGAGGTTATTGATATTTCTCCCGGCAATCCTGATTCCAGCTTGTGCTTCTTCCAGTCCAACGTTTCTCATGATGTACTCTGCATAGAAGTTAAATAAGCAGGGTGACAATATACAGCCTTGACGTACTCCTTTTCCTATTTGGAACCAGTCTGTTGTTCCATGTCCAGTTCTAACTGTTGCTTCCTGACCTGCATATAGGTTTCTCAAGAGGCAGGTCAGGTGGTCTGGTATTCCCATCTCTTTCAGAATTTTCCACAGTTTATTGTAATCCACACAATCAAAGGCTTTGGCATAGTCAATAAAGCAGAAATAGATGCTTTTCTGGAACTGTCTTGCTTTTTCCATGATCCAGCGGATGTTGGCAATTTGATCTCTGGTTCCTCTGCCTTTTCTAAAACCAGCTTGAACATCTAGAAGTTCACAGTTCATGTATTGCTGAAGCCTGGCTTGGAGAATTTGGAGCATTACTTTACTAGCATGTGAGATGAGTGCAATTGTGCGGTAGGTAGTTTGAGCATTCTTTGGCATTGCCTTTCTTTGGGATTGGAACGAAGACTGACCTTTTCCAGTCCTTTGGCCACCGCTGAGTTTTCCAGATTTGCTGGCATATTGAGTGCAGCACTTTCACAGCATCACCTTTCAGGATTTGAAAGAGCTCAACTGGAATTCCATCGCCTCCACTAGCTTTGTTTGTAGTGATGCTTTCTAAGGCCCACTTGACTTCACATTCCAGGATGTCTGGCTCTAGGTCAGTGATCACACCATCGTGATTATCTGGGTCCTGAAGATCTTTTTTGTACAGTCCTTCTGTGTATTCCTGCCACCTCTTCTTAATATTTTCTGCTTCTGTTAGGTCCATACCATTTCTGCCCTTTATTGAGCCCATCTTTGCATGAAATGTTCCCTTGGTATCTCTAATTTTCTTGAAGACATCTCTAGTCTTTCCCATTCTGTTGTTTTCCTCTATTTCTTTGCATTGATCGCTGAGGAAGGCTTTCTTATCTCTTCCTGCTATTCTTTGGAACTCTGCATTCAGATGCTTATATTTTTCCTTTTCTCCTTTGCTTTTTGCTGCTCTTCTTTTCACAGCTATTTGTAAGGCCTCCTCAGACAGCCATTTTGCTTTTTTGCATTTCTTTTCCATGGGGAAATTCCATGGGGTTGCTACAGTGACAGACCAGCCTTCCAAACTTAATATTTCCCCTTGGAAATATTTCCAAGACCATGGGGATGGTCTTGATCTCTGTCTCCTGTACAATGTCATGAACCTCCTTCCATAGTTCATCAGGCACTCTATCTATCAGATATAGTCCCTTAAAAATATTTCTCACTTCTACTGTATAATCATAAGGGATTTGATTTAGGTCATAGCTGAATGGTCTGGTAGTTTTCCCTACTTTCTTCAATTTCAGTCTGAATTTGGCAATAAAGAGTTCATGATCTAAGCCACAGTTAGCTCCTGGTCTTGTTTTTGTTGACTTGTATAGAGCTTCTCCATCTTTGGCTTAAAGAAAGATGCTGTCTTAAATATGATCCAAATCCAAAGCAACTGATTAGTTTGTCTGTTTCTCTTTTTAAGGAGAGTGAGTGGAGTTATGTATGAAGAAAAAAGGAGAAATCCTATAGAATCTAAAAAAATGATAGAACGAACTATTTACAAAACAGAAATAGTCTCATAGTGGTAGGGGAAAAACTTAATGATTGTCAAAGGAGACAGTGTGGTGGGGAGAGTTTGGGATTAACAAATCCACACGACTATACATAAAATAGGTAAACAATAAGCACCTCCTGTATATCACAGGGAACTATATTCAATATCTTGCAATAACCTGTAGTGGGAAAGAATCTGAAAAGAATAGATAGGGAGATGTATGTATAATGGAATCACTTGGCTGCATACCTGAAACTAATATAACATGCTTTCTTATAGTTGTAAGTCAGCTATATTTCAATAACTTTTAAAAAAAGGTAGAAATTTTAGAGACAGGAACTCCTCACAGGAATCAAAGGACCCACAGAAAACACTTTTGCTGCAAGTGTCAGCTCTCCCAGAGAATCAGAGCTTCTTATTCAGCCTCAGCATGGAAGATTCTTTGAGTTAGAATAACTGTCACACTGACAGCTTTATTTTGGCCAATTACTTCGACAGTCATTGACAATCACACCAAACAAGCAGTGTATTCAGAAGACAATTACAGAGGACCCTGGGTTGCTACAGTGACAGACCAGCCTGCCAGACTTAATATTTCCCCTTCCAGCTTCTTATTAAAATAGCCTTAAAAAAGAAAACAGAAAAAAAGATAAAAACTGGCAAGCACACTGGAAGAAGAAGATAAGAGATGCTAGGCTTGGAGTGGAATTTCTTCTGAACACATCATTTTAGAATGACCAAGGAGCACAATCTGAGATCATTTCCTTGTCCACCTTTTGCAGTAGAGAATTCAGAGCCCCCTCAAAGAACTGAGGAAAGATTTGAGTGATGCATTTCTAAGTCTGGGGTATGGGGCCCAATGACTGAAAAACAGTGAACTTCACTCCAAAACCCAGTCTCCTGCCCTCCTTTTACCCCATCAACACCTCTTCTCCCCCATATTAATGCAGGAATTCATATTCCTAATGAAAAGCATGTCAGGAGTCAAAGGAAGGCAAAGGTTCATTGTATCCTAGGGTTCTTTGTCATAGAAGAAATCAACCAAACAATTACAGAGATAGGAAAAATTCTAGGATCAGTGCTTACCAAGCATTTAGTGTTCCCTGCACTGTCATTCACTGGAACAATAGCTGTGGACCTCTGACTCAATTAGAGATCTCTGGCTGCCAGATCAAGAGAGCACTCACTTTCAGGCTGGCAGGATTATGCTAAATGAACACAATTAGACTTTACTAATTAAATTAGTGACTGTCCAGGCTTACTTGACATCTACATCTGGGGCTGAGATAAGGAGGCTGCCAGCATCTGAGAGAACATCCAAAGGACCTGAGGACATTCCACACTGTCAGATTCCAGGTAGATCTCTCTCCTTTCAAAGTATGAAACCTCTGCGGGTGTTCTATAAGGATGATGCAACACAGGGGAAAGGAAATGCTTTCCTAAAGACTCTGAGAAGTACAAGTACTAGTATTTGAAAATAGTTTAAAAAAAAAACAAACAATTTTTAAAAAGCAGTTGTGGGATGGGTGGGAGATGGGATGGAGGTTCAAGAGGGAGGGGACATATGTATACCTATGGCTGATTCATGTGGATGTGTAGCAGAAACCAACACAATATTGGAAAGCAGTTATACTCCAATTAAAAATAAATTTTAAAAAGGCAGTTTTGGTTTTCTTCCTAAAAGATGAAAAAGATAAAACCTCTACAACACAAAACTGGATATACAAGGAAAGAAGTGAATCTCTGTAGGGTATCTCTGAAGCGCATCTCTGCCTTGACGTGAAGGCAGAGTACAAAGTGTGCTGGCTTATATAAGGAAATAATACAAAGAAACTCAAAACACAATAGAATAATTTCACGCAGTGATAGTCAAAAGCAGAAAACTCTATCATGGTACAGAGAACAAATGTGGAACACTTCCAAAATACACAAGGGAAAAATGAAGGGAAGGAAATGATCAAGAAGTTGATGGATATAGGAAAGAGACAGTAGAGATTTTGTTTCAGTAAAGTAAATAAGAAAAACAAGGACATGGCATTGACTGACAGTGGGGAAAACACCATCCAGAACTAAATGAAACCTTGAATTTAAAATTTGAAAAGGCTCTGTTGTGTCTTTGGGGGAAATTAACAGAATAAACAACACTTGGAACTATCCTGGTGGAATTTTTAATATTAGAAGAGAAAGAAAAAATTCTCTAAGTATTCAGGTTGAAAAGGAAAGTTATATGTAAAAATGAAAATATTAAGATCAAATCAAGATGGCAGAGTAGAAAGACGTGCACTCATTTCCCCCCAGTGAGAGCACTGCAATTGCAACTAGCTATTGAACAACCATCAATAGGAGGATGTTGGAACCCATCAAAAAAAGATAATCTGTGTCCACAAACAAAGGAAAAGCTGCAATAAGATGGTAGAAGGGGCCATGTACTATAAAATCAAACCCCATACCCACCTGGTGTGTGACCCACAAACTGGAGAATAATAACTCCTTAGAAGTTCTCCCACTATTGTGAAGGTTCTAAGCCCTATGTCAGTCTTCCCAGCCTGGTTAGCTGGCAAAGGAACTGGGAATTTCTAGGGAATCTGACTTTGAAAGCCAGTGGGATTTGATTATAGGACTGGGGGAAACTTAGAGAATCCACTCAGAGGGCATAAACACAATCTTGCACTCCCCAGGACCCAGGGGAAAGGAGCCATGACCCTAGGGAAGACTGAGCCAGATTTAACCTGCTAGTACTGGAGGGTCTCCTGTGGAGATGTGGGTCAGCAGTGGCTCTCCATGGCGATGGGGGCCCTGGCAGTAGCAGTCCTGGAAGGTGCCCCTTGGCAAGTGAGCCCTCTTAGGGCTCACCATACAGACTAAAATGGATGGGAATGGGAGAATTTAATTCAGATGAATATTACATCTACCACTACGGGCAAGAATCCCTTAGAAAAAATGGAGTTGCCCTCGCAGTCGACAAAAGATTCTGAAATGCAGTATTTGGGTGCAGTCTCAAAAGTGACAGGATGATCTTGGTTTGCTTACGAGGCAAACCAATCAGCATCACAGCAATCCAATTCCATGCCCCAACCACTAATGCAGAAGAATCTGAAGTTGACTGGTTCCAGAAAGATCTATAAGATCTTCTAGAACTAACACACACACACACACACACACACACACACACACAGAAAAAGAAATGTAAGAAGGCAAGGTGGTTGTCTGGGGAGGTTTTACAAATAGCTGAGAAAAGAAGAGAAGCAAAAGGCAAGGGAGAAAGGGAAGGATATACCCAACTGAATGCAGAGTTCCACACACAAAGTCCATTGCATCATAGGGGATTGGAATGCAAAATAAGATATTAAGAGATACCCAGAGTAACAGGCAAATTTGGCATTGGAGAACAAAATAAAGCAGAGCAAAGGCTAATAGAGTTTTGTCAAGAGAACACACTGGTCATAGTAAATACACTTTTCCAACAACACAAGAGATGACTCTACACATGGATGTTAGCAGATGGTCGATATAAAAATCAGACTGATTTTATTTTTTGCAGCCAAAGATGGAGAAGATCTATAAATCAGCGAAAACAAGACCTGGAGCTGACTGTGGCTCAGATCATCAGCTCCTTACTGAAAAATTCAGGCTTACATTGAAAAAAGTAGGGAAAATCAGTAGGCCATTCAGGTATGACTTGAATCAAATCCCTTATGATCATACAGAGGAGGTGATGAGTAGATTCAAAGGAGAGATCTGATAGACAGAGTACCTGAAGAAATATGGATAGAGGTTCATAATGTTGTACAGGAGTCAGTGACCAAAACCATTCCCAAGAAAAAGAAATGCAAGAAGGCAAAGTGGTTGTCTGAGGAGGTTTTACAAATAGCTGAGAAAAGAAGTGAAGCAGAAGGCAAGGGAGAAAGGGAAGGATATACCCAACTGAATGCAGAGTTCCAGAGAATAGCAAGGAGAGAAAAAGAAGGCCTTCTTATATGAACAGTGCAAAAAGACAGAGGAAAACAATAGAATTGGAAAGACTAGAGATTTCTTCAAGAAAATTGGGTTATTAAGGGAAAATTTCATGCAAAGATGGACATGATGAAGGACAGAAATGGTAAGGACCTAAGAGAAGCAGAAAGGATTAAGAAGAGGTGGCAAGAATACACAGAAGAATGATACAAAAAACCTCTTAAAGATGCAGATAACCCAATGGTGTGATCACTTACCTGGAGCCAGACATCTGGAATGTGAAGTCAAGTGGGCCTTACGAAGCATTACTATGAACAAAGCTAGTGGAGGTTATGGAATTCCAGCTGAGCTATTTCAAATCCTAAAAGATAATGCTGTTAAACTGCTGCACTCAATATGTCAACAAACTTGAAAAACTCATCAATGACTGCAGGACTGGAAAAATCAGTTTTCTTTCCAATCCCAAAGAAGAGCAACACCAAAGAATGTTCCGACTACTGTACAATTGTGCTCATTTCACATGTTAGCAATGTCGTGCTCAAAATCCTTCAATCTAGTCTTCATCAGTATACAAACTGAGAATTTCCAGATGTACAAGCCAGGTTTAGAAAAGGCAGAGGAACCAGAGATCAAATTGCCAACATTTATTCAATCATAGAGAAAGTAAGGGAATGCCAGAAAAACTTCTACTTCTGCTTCATTGACTACACTAAAGCATTTGACTGTATGGATCACAATAAACTTTGGAAAACTCTTAAAGAGATGGGAGTACTAGACCACCTTACCTGTCTCCTGAGAAACCTGCATGTAGATTAAGAAGCAAAAGTTAGACCTGGACATGGAAAAACTAACTGGTTCAAAATTGGGAAAGGAGTTCAACAAACCTATGTATTATCATTCTGTTGATTTAAGTTATATGCAGAGTCCATCAGGTGATATGCTGGTCTGGATGAATCATAAGCTGGTGTCAAGACTGCTGGGAGAAATATGAACAACCTCAGATACATAAATGATACCACTCTAACGGCAGAAGAGGGAGAGGAACCAAAAAGCCTCTTGATGAGGGTGAAAGAGGAGAGTGAAAAAGCTGACTTGAAACTCAACATTCAAAAAACGAATACCATGACATTCAGTCCGATCACTTCTCAGTAAAAAGTGGACTCAGTTACAGATTTTATTTTCTTTGGCTCCAAAATCATTGTGGACATTGACCCTAGCCATGAAATTAAAAGAAACTTACTCCTTGGAAGGAAAACTATGGCAAACCTAGACAGCATATTAAAAGGCAGAGACATCACTTTGCCAACAAAGGGCCATATAGTTAAAGCTATGGGTTTCCCAGTAGTCTTGTACAGATGTGAGAGTTGGACCATAAAGAAAGTTGAGAACTGAAGAATTTGTGATTTTAAATTGTGTTTGAGAAGATTCTTGAGAGTCCCTTGGACTGCAAGGAGATAAAATCAGTCAATCCTAAAGAAAATCAACCCTGAATATTCATTGAAAGGACTGATGCTGAAACTAAACTCCAACACTTTGGCTACCTGATGTGAAGAGCTGACTCATTGGAAAAGACCCTGATACTGGTAAATACTGAAAGCAAAAGGAGAAGGGGGTGGCAGAGGATGAGAAGGTTAAATTGCATCACTGGCTCAATGGAAATGAGTTGAAGCAAATTCCAGGAGATAGTGAAGGACAGGGGAGCCTTGGGCACTGCAGTCCATGGGGTCCCAAAGAGTCAGACAGGAGTTAGCAACTGAACAACAAGAGTCTGTATACCCAACCCAACTCCAGGGCTGGGTTGCCTCAGGTCAAACAACTCACAGGGAGGGAGCACAGCCCCAACCATAAACAGATAATTGGATTAAAGTTTTACTGAGCATGACCCTGCCCACCAGAATAAGACTTAGTTTTTCCCGTCCACCTCATCCACCAGAGGGCAGACAGAAGAAGAATTATACACTTACTCCTTGGAAGGAAAGTTATGACCAAGCTAGGTAGCATATTAAAAAGCAGAGATATTACTTTGCGAACAAAGGTCTTGTCTAGTCAAGGCTATGGTTTTTCCAGTGGTCATATGGCTGTGAGAGTTGGACTGTGAAGAAAGCTGAGCACTGAAGAATTGATGCTTTTGAACTGTGGTGCTGGAGAAGACTCTTGAGAGTCCCTTGGACTGCAAGGAGATCCAACCAGTCCATCCTAAAGGAGATCAGTCCTGGGTGCTCATTGGAAGGACTGAGGCTGAGGATGAAACTCCAATACTTTGGCCACCTCATGCGAAGAGTTGACTCATTGGAAAAGACCCTGATGCTGGGAGGGACTGGGGGCAGGAGGAGAAGGGGACGACAAAGGATGAGATGGCTGGATGGCATCACCGATTCGATGCACATGAGTTTGGGTAAACTCCAGGAGTTGGTGATGCACAGGGAGGCCTGGCGTGCTGCAATTCATGGGTCGCAAACAGGACATGACTGAGTGACTGAACTGACTGAACTGAACCGAGCCTCCAGAATGAAAACCACAACCATAGAAAGTTAATGGAAATGAAAAGGCAAAGGATTATCTCCCAAATGAAAGAACATGATAAAACCCATGTGAAAAACAAATGAAGTGGGAGCAACCTTCTCAAAAGAGAATTCAAGCTAATGATAATGCAGATGACCCAGGATCTTAGGAAAAGAATGGCGAATATGCAGGAAATGTTTACCAGAAACATAAAAGAACTAAAGAACAAACACACAGAGATGAATAACATAGTAGGAGGAATCAAATGCAGAGAAACTGAGGCAGAGGGATGGATAAGTGACCTGGAAGACAGAATGGTATAAATCAATACTGTGAAATAAACTATAGAGAAAAGAATGAAAAAGATAATGAAGACAGCCTAAAAGTCCCCTGGGACAAGATTGAATTCTCCAACATTCACATTATAGGGGCTTCAGAAGGAGAAGAGAGAGAGAAAAGAAACTATTTGAAGAGATAATAGCTGAAAACTTCCCTAACATGGGAAAAGAAATAATCAACCAAATTCAGGAAGTGCAGAGAGTTCCAGGCAGGATAAACTCAAAGAGGAACACACTGAGACACATAGTAATCGAACTGATAAAAATTAAAGACAAAGATAAAATATTAAAAGAAACAAGGGAAAAACAGCAAATAACATACAGCAAAACTCCCATCAGGCTATCAGCTAATTTCTCAACAGAAATTCTACAAACCGGAAGGGAATAGCATGATATATTTAAAGTGATGAAAGGGAAGACCGTACAAAAAGAATAATCTATCCAGCAAAATTCTCCTTCAGATTTGATGGAAAAATCAAAAGCTTTCCAGACAGGCAAAAGTTAAGAGAATTGAGTACCACCAAACTAGCTTTACAACAAATACTAAAGGAACTTCTCTAGTCAGAAAACACAAGAGAAGGAAAAGACCTACAGAAAAATAAACCCAAAACAATTACCAAAACAGTAATAGGATCATCAGTTCAGTTCCGTTCAGTCGCTCAGTCGTGTCCGACTCTTTGTGACCCCACGAACTGCAGCACGCCAGGCCTCCCTGTCTATCACCGACTCCTGGAGCCTACCCAAACTCACTTTGAGTTGGTGATGCCATCTAACCATCTCATCCTCTGTCGTCCCCTTCTCCTCCTGCCCTCAATCTTTCCCAGCATCAGGGTCTTTTCAAATGAGTCAACTCTTCACATTAGGTGGCCAAAGTATTGGAGTTTCAGCTTCAACATCAGACTTTCCAATGAACACCGAGGACTGATATCCTTTAGGATGGACTGGTTGGATCTCCTTGCAGTCCAAGTGACTCCTTCAGATTTACTTTCATCTTAAAAAAAAAAAAAAAAAGTGTTTCAAATACGGAGAATTTTCTCCCACCTCTCGTTATTTAGTTCAGATTAGCTTAGTTCTTGAACATTGTACTATTTTGAAAGGTTGATATGTCTTGATTCTAAAGTACTTTATATATATATACACACACACACACACACACAAAACTTTTCTACTATACTTGATAAAGGCTTGAGAAAGAACAACAAAAAAAAGAGAGACAGAGAAATTGGAAAACATAAACAAATTAAATGGGAGCACTGAATTTGAAACAGAAAATGTGAGACAAACTAGGTTGAAACAGAAACTGTGAAACAAAAGTAAAAGATCATCATATAAAGCCTTTGACTGTGTGGATCATAATAAACTGGAAAATTCTGAAAGAGATAGGAATACCAGACCACCTGACCTGCCTCTTCAGAAACCTATATGCAGGTCAGGAAGCAACAGTTAGAACTGGACATGGAACAAGAGACTGGTTCCAAATAGGAAAAGGAGTACATCAAGGCTGTATACTGTCACCCTGCTTATTTAACTTATATGCAGAGTACATCATGAGAAACGCTGGGCTGGAAGAAACACAAGCTGGAATCGAGATTGCCGGGAGAAATATCAATAACCTCAGGTATGCAGATGACATCACCCTTATGGTAGAAAGTGAAGAAGAACTAAAAAGCCTCTTGATGAAAGTGAAAGAGGAGAGTGAAAAAGTTGGCTTAAAGCTCAACATTCAGAAAACGAAGATCATGGCATCTGGTCCCATCACTTCATGGGAAATAGATGAGGAAAGAGTGAAAACAGTGTCAGATTTTATTTTTGGGGGGCTCCAAAATCACTGCAGATGGTGACTGCAGCCATGAAACTAAAAGATGCTTACTCCTTGGAAGGAAAGTTATGACCAACCTAGACAGCATATTCAAAAGCAGAGACATTACTTTGCCAACAAAGGTCCATCTAGTCAAGGCTATGGTTTTTCCAGTGGTCATGTATAGATGTGAGAGTTGGACTGTGAAGAAAGCTGAGCACCAAAGAACTGATGCTTTTGAACTGTGGTGTTGGAGAAGACTCTTGAGAGTCCCTTGGACTGCAAGGAGATCCAACCAGTCCATTCTAAAGGAGATCAGTTCTGGGTGTTCATTGGAAGGACTGATGCTAAAGCTGAAACTCCAATACTTTGGTCACCTCATGTGAAGAGTTGACTCACTGGAAAAGACTCTGATGCTGGGAGGGATTGGGGGCAGGAGGAGAAGGGGACGACAAAGAATGAGATGGCTGGATGGCGTCACTGACTCGATGGACATGAGTTTGGGTGAACTCCGGGAGTTGGTGATGGAGGGAGGCCTGGTGTGCTGCGATTCATGGGGCTGCAAAGAGTCAGACACGACTGAGCGACTGAACCGAACTGAACTGAACTGACATAGTATAATATATATATTTTAGAAAACTTACAATTTTTGCTTAGATAAATCATTTGACAGTTTGATTCTTCTCATTTGACAAAATATGAATATAATGCTAGATTTCTAATTTCCATTCACTCAAAATTTTGATATAACTCCATTTATTCTGGTATCTAGTATTACTGCTCAAAATCTAGAAAGTTTATTATTTTTGCTATTTAGGTTTGAAACTTCTAATCCAATTCTGAAAATATAAAGAAACACTAATTGTAAAAACAGCAACAACAGGAAATTAACATGTGCTACATCTAGTCAAGGCTATGGTTTTTCCAGTAGTCATGTATGGATGTGAGAGTTGGACTATAAAGAAAGTCCAAGCACCGAAGCTGATGTCACAAAGAGTCGGACACGACTGAGAGACTGAACTGAACTGAAAGTGAAAGTGAAGCCGATCAGTCATGTCCGACTCTTTGCAACCACATGGACTGTAGCCTACCAGGCTCCTCCATCCATGGGATTTTCCAGGCAAGAGTACTGGAGTGGATTGCCATTTCCTTCTCCAGGGGATCTTCCCAACCCAGGGATTGAACCTGGGTCTCACGCACTGCAAGCAGACACTTTACCATCAACTGAACTGATATTCATTTATCATTTAAACGCTTTCTTCTCTGTAATCACCCTCTGTATTTTTTTTTTTTTTTCAATATTTAACCTTCTTGAGGCTTTCAATGGCTAGGTTAAAGATCTCTCTTGGTAAATGTCACATTGCAATTGAAAATAAGTGGGTTATTTTAAACTATCTGTTGATATTGATTTCTAACGTAATTCCACAGTGGTAAGAGAACAGACTTTGTATGATTTCAGTACCTTCAGACCACAAAAATTTTGCACCCTACTTTATGGCACTGGATATGTTCCAGTGCCTTGTGGTTTACAGTCTGTGGAAACGAATAGAATTTGTACCCTGCTGCTGTGTGAAAATTATGTAAATATTAATTACATTGATTTGGTTCCTAGTGCTTTTCAGATCTACTATATCCTTTTGCTTTTCTGTCCATTCATTCTATTATTTTTTGAGAGTTTGATATTGATACTCCAACTAAAAATCTTAATTTATCTACTTAAAAAATAATTGTAACATACAGTGGAACTATATGTAACTTTGTTCTGTATTTTCCAAGTCTTTTGTAAATGTGTTATCATACTTTCGTAATTTGAAAAATAAAAAGAAAGAAAACATTAGTCTGATCACAGATTATTTCTCTCCCTGCATAATTTAATTCCAGAAGACAATGGAGTAAGATCAACAATGTTTTAAAGGAGAAAAAAATGACCCTCAAATTCTATACTTTGTTAAATGTTATGAATGTCTAAAAGTCAGAGGCATCTAAGATATGTAAGAACTCAAGAAAAGTAATAGTTATTCTTCCCTTCTTAAGAAAACATCCAGTAAGTTAAATGAATAAACAACTAAAGGAAGTGTTCTGATTCTGGAAATTTCCTATAACCCGTGTGTGTGTGTGTGTGTGTGCGCGCGCGCGTGCGCGCAAGCCTGCGTGCACATAAGTCGCTCAGTTCTGTCCGACTCTGCGACCCTATGGACTGTAGCCCACCAGGCTCCCCTGTCCATGGAATTCTCCAGGCAAGAATACTGGAGTGAGTTGCCATTCCCTTCTCCAGGGGATCTTCTCTACCCAAGGATTGAACCTGGGTATCCTGTATTGCAGGTGGATTCTTTACCACTTGAGCTACAAGGGAAGCCCAATAAATCTGGAAGACATGTTCTTGTATGAGAGCATCCCTATGCAGTCTGCACATGCCCAGTGGCTTTGGTTGGAGAGCTGGATCTGAAATACAGGCCACATCACGGCATGGGGTGTGCTTGCAGCCACCACCTTGTTGGGTGGTAGGGCTGAAAAAAATTCAAAATGGCTGTCTGGGGACGTCTTACAAACAGCTGAGAACAGAAGAGAAGCAAAAGGCAGGGGAGAAAAGGAAAGATATACCCATCTGAGTACAGAGTGAGAGGGTAACAGGCAGGAAGGCCAGGGGTCTCCAAATAGAGGAAATAGGCTGCAAGTGTCACATTTTTTTCTCTTAAAATTCTGTGTGCCTTGACAACACCTGGTTCCACCTGAACTTAACTTTTCTCGAACCTTGAGCTAGCCGATGCATTTTCTTATGGAAATGTTTTTCTTAAGCTATGTTAATGGAACTGTGTATTTGCTTTGGAATTTGCCTTTCTTCATAATGGTTCCACTTAAGATTAACTTTCTTTGTTTTCTCAAATCTTGGGCTGATAATAGCTCAACAGACCAGTATTCATATCAATTGTTTTATGGCTGGGGGATGACACACCTCTGCCATCCTATTCCAGAAATGCATATTTTGTGGGAGAGGGGCCTGGTGAAACTCCATCAGCCTTGACCTGTCTCTATTATTTGATTAATAGCTTTCTAACAGACATAAAACATCTGGCTAAAGACTAGCAGGGGGGCACTCTTTCTGCTCCGTTCTGATGTCTGTGTCAGAAGATTTTTCTCTTTTATACTTTAATAAAACTCTATTACACAAAAGCTCTGAGTGACCAAATCTCGTCACTGGCCCTGGATTGAATTCCTCTCCTCCAGAGGCCAAGAATCTCGGCATCTGTCATGGCTCAACAACAACCTTTCAAGAGTTCCAAAGAATAGCAAGGAAAGATAAGAAAGCTGACCTAAGTGAACAATGCAAAGAAATAGAGGAAAACAATAGGGTGGGAAAGACTAGAGATCTCTTCAAGAAAATTAGAGATACCAAGGGAACATTGCATGCGAAGATGGGCACAATAAAGAACAGAAATGGTATGGACCTAACAGAAGAGGAAGATATTAAGAAGAGGTGGCAAAAATAACACAGAAAAGCTATACAAAAAAGATCTTATAACCACAATGGTGTGATCACTTAGCTAGAGCCAGACATCTTGGAGTGCAAAGTCAAGTGGGCCTTAGGAAGCATTACTATGAACAAAGATAGTAGAGGTGATGGGATTCTAGATGAGGTATTTCAAATCCTAAAAGATGATACTATTAAAGTCCTGCACTCAATATGCCAACAAATTTGGAAAACTCATCAATGGCCACAGGACTGGAAAAGATTAGTTTTCATTCCAGTGACAATGAAGGGTAATGCCAAAGAATGTTCAAACTTCTGCAGAATTGTACTCATTTCACATGCTAGCAAAGTAATGGTCAAAATTCTCCAAGTCAGGTTTCAACAGCATGGGAACCATGAACTTCCAGATATTCAAGCTGGATTTAAAAAAGGCAGAGGAATCAGAGGTCAAATTGTCAACATCTGTTGGATCACAGAAAAAGCAAGAGAATTCCAGGAAAACATCATTTTCTGCTTCATTGACTATGCTAAAGCTTTTGACTGTGTGGATCACAACAAACTGAAAAATTCTTAGAGACGGGAATATCAGACCACCTTACTTGCCTCCTACAAAATCTGTATTCAGGTCAAGAAGCAATAGTTAGAACTGGACATGGAACAACAGACTGTTTAAAATTGGGAAAGGAGTACCTCAAGGCTGTGTATTCTCACACTACTTATTTAACTTATATGCAGAGTACATCATGAGAAATGCTGGGCTGGATGAAGCACAAGCTGGGATCAAGATTGCCGGGAGAAATATCAATAACCTCAGATAAGCAGATGACACCACCCTTATGGCAGAAAGTGAAGAGGAACTAAAGAGACTCTTGATGAAGGTGAAAGAGGAAAGTGAAAAAACTGGCTTGAAACTCAACATTCAAAAAAACAAAGATCATGTCATCTGATCCTATCACTTCATAGCAAATACATGGGAAAGCAATGGAAACAATGAGAGACTTTATTTTCTTGGGCTCCCAAACCACTGCAGATGGTGACTGCAGCCACAAAATTCAAAGATGCTTAGTCCTTGGAAGAAACACTATGACAAACTTAGACAATGTATTAAAAAGCAGAGATGTTACTTTGCCAACAAAGCTCTGTCTAGTCAAAGTTATGATTTTTCCAGTAGCCATGTATGGGTGTGAGAGTTGGACCATAAAGAAGGGTGAGCTCCTAAGTATTGATGCTTTTGAACTGTGGTGTTGGAGAAGACTCTTGAGAGTCCCTTGGACAGAAAGGAGATCCAACCAGTCAATCCTAAAGGAAATCAGTCCTGAATATTCATCTGAAGGACTGATGCTGAAATTGAAGCTCCAATATTTTGTCCACCTGATGCAATGAGCTGACTAATTAGAGAAGAGTGTTATCTGAGAAAGATTAAAGGCAGGAGGAGAAGGGGACGACAGAGGATGACATGGTTGGATGACATCACTGACTCCATGGACAAGACTTTGAGCAAGCTCTGGGAGATTGTGAAGGGAAACCTGGTGTGCTACAGTCCATGGGGTTGCTAAGAGCTGGACATGACTGAGCAACTGAACAACAAGTGCTGTTTGGAGTTGGAGGGGCTACAGCCAAAGCCAGATGCAACCTGGGTGTCTCCTATGCTCAGTGGCTATCAGTGCCTTATGAGGAACAGGGGCAGGTCCTGAGGTAGCTGGATCAGGAGCCCTGAGGGAGTTGGGCTTCTCCTGGCCATGAGGGCAGTCTCTTACTTGACTGGGGTCTTGAGTGGGGCCTGAGGGCTTGAGGCTGCACTTCTTGGGGGGTTTCCCTTTTCCCCTAGCATATGTGCTATGGTTAGAGATTGTCTGGGGCTATGGTGTTGTTACACTGCTGAGCTGGTTTTGCTCTCTCCCAAGTGTGTGCAGGAATGTGTGGGTGGCCGATGGCACTCCTTGCCTTAGAGCTAGTTTAATTCCCTCATGAGTGAGTGCACTGATGCAGGTGCACTGGCAATGGCAGACTGCATCTAGGTCAGAGGCTTATCTGGGGATCTGAGTTGGCTCCACTCGCTTCAAGTGTGTACACCTTTATTGGCCATAGCAGCTTCTGCCTTAGTGGGGAGCAGAACTGGACCAGGAGGGCCTGGAACAGGAGCTCAGTGCAGGCTGGAGGTGTGCTAGGCTTGTCCTGGCAGGCTGGCCACAGCCCTCGTTAGATTTCAATCTGCTTCCTCCATGCCATTGAGTTGGAAATCTGAGTTCCTGTCTGCAGAGCTGAAGAATGGAATCCGCAGACACACAAACACTCATGGTAGAAAGCAAATAGGATTTATTAGTTTTATTAGGATTTATTTGTTATAGAGGAGGAAAGTACAAAGCTCTCAGCATAGACACTGAGAGGGGGTAAAGAGTCCCCCTAAGGTGGGACTTACAGTAGGTTTTATATCCTTCCTTGAATCAAATTATTTCTAATCAGTCAACTTAAAGGTCAAGATACTTAACAGATATAAGATATAAGCATCTGAATGCAGAGTTCCAAAGAATAGCAAGAAGAGATAAGAAAGCCTTCTTCAGCGAGCAATGCAAGGAAATAGAGGAAAACAACAGAATGGGAAGGACTAGAGATCTCTTCAAGAAAATTAGAGATACCAAGGGAACATTTCATGCAAAGATGGGCTCGATAAAGGACAGAAATGGTAGGGACCTAACAGAAGCAGAAGATATTAAGAAGAGGTGGCAGGAATACACAGAAGAACTGTACAAGAAAGATCTTTGTGACCCAGATAATCATGACAGTGTGATCACTCACCTAGAGCCAGACATCTTGGTGTGCAGAGTCAAGTGGACCTTAGGAAGGAAGCATCACTACGAACAAAGCTAGTGGAAGTGACGGAATTCCAGTTGAGCGCTTTCAAATCCTGAAAGATGATGCTGTGAAAGTGCTGCGCTCAATATGTCAGCAAATTGGGAAAACTCAGCAGTGGCCACAGGACTTGAAAAGGTCAGTTTTCATTCCAATCCCAAAGAAAGGCAATGCCAAAGAATGCTCAAACTACTGCACAATTGCACTCATCTCACACGCTAGTAAAGTAATGCCCAAAATTCTCCAAGCCAGGCTTCAGCAATACGTGAACCACGAACTTCCAGATGTTCAAGCTGGTTTTAGAAAAGGCAGAGGAACCAGAGATCAAATTGCCAACATCCGCCGGATCATAGAAAAAGCAAGAGAGTTCCAGAAAAACAACTATTTCTGCTTTATTGATTATGCCAAAGCCTTTGATTGTGTGGATTCCAATAGACTGTGGAAAATTCTGAAAGAGATGGGAATACCAGACCACCTGACCTGCCTCTTCAGAAACCTATATGCAGGTCAGGAAGCAACAGTTAGAACTGGACATGGAACAACAGACTGGTTCCAAATAGGAAAAGGAGTACATCAAGGCTGTATATTGTCACGCTGCTTATTTAACTTCTATGCAGAGTACATCATGAGAAACGCTGGTCTGGAAGAAGCACAAGCTGGAATCAAGATTGCTGGGAGAAATATCAATAACCTCAGATATGCAGATGACACCACCCTTATGGCAGAAAGTGAAGAGGAACTCAGAAGCCTCTTGATGAAAGTGAAAGAGGAGAGTGGAAAAGTTGGCTTAAAGCTCAACATTCAGAAAACGAAGATCATGGCATCCGGTCCCATCACTTCATGGGAAATGGATGGGGAAACAGTGGAAACAGTGTCAGACTTTATTTTTGGGGGCTCCAGAATCACTGCAGATGGTGATTGCAGCCATGAAATTAAAAGACACTTACTCCTTTGAAGGAAAGTTATGACCAACCTAGACAGCATATTCAAAAGCAGAGACATTACTTTGCCAACAAAGGTCTGTCTAGTCAAGGCTATGATTTTTCCTGTGGTCATGTACGGATGTGAGAGTTGGACTGTGAAGAAGGCTGAGCGCTGAAGAATGGATGCTTTTGAAGTGTGGTGTTGGAGAAGACTCTTGAGAGTGCCTTGAACTGCAAGGAGATCCAACCAGTGCATTCTGAAGGAGATCAGTCCTGGGATTTCTTTGGAAGGAATGATGCTAAAGTTGAAACTCCAGTACTTTGGCCACCTCATGCGAAGAGTTGACTCATTGGAAAAGACTCTGATGCTGGGAGGGATTGGGGGCAGGAGCAGAAGGGGACGACAGAGGATGAGATGGCTGGATGGCATCACTGACTCAGTGGTGGTGAGTCTGAGTGAACCTTGGGAGTTGGTGATGGACAGGGAGGCCTGGTGTGCTGCGATTCATGGGGTCGCAAAAAGCCTGATACGACTGAGCAACTGAACTGAACTGAACTGATACTTAACATGTTTATGGCTTCTCTTGATCTGTGGATTAAGTCACCACCCTTTTTCATGCCCTCTGGCCATTTTATGATGGACCTGATGTATGGGCTTATGATTAATGATCACCCAGTTGTTTTTCCCTCAAGCATATGGAACAGAATTTAATTACTGCCCTCCCCTGGGTCTGAATGCTGATAATTTTTCAGCATTCTGAATGCTTCCCTGGTGGCTCAGAGGGTAAAATGTCTGCCTGCAATGCAGGAGACACAGGTTTGATCCCTGGCTTGGGAAGATCCCCTGGAAAAGCAAATGGCAACCCACTCTGGTACTCTTGCCTGGAAAATCTCATGGATGGAGAAGCCTGGTAGGCTGGCTACAGTCCAGGGGGTCGCAAAGAGTTGGACATAACTGAGCAACTTCACTTTCAATTTTTCAGACTAAAGACACATTCCAGGAATTCAAGCCAATGGAGCAGGATGTTTACTGAAAACAAGACTGAGATCTCAGAGTTCTACACTGACTGCCAGTAATTTCTATCTCAATCCCCTCCTTTAGAGATGGAGACTCTAACTGCCATTATGGGGAAAGGGGCGATGACTGATCTGGCATCTTTGAGCTGTGTAGGGGCATCATTAAGGGATGGCAGTTAGGTCTCCACCAGTTGGACGATCTAGTGGACCTTCGTATGTGATCTTAGGCTTCATTTCCACAACCATTTGAAGTTTGGTAACTTCTAGGCAAGACGTTACAAAGCAAGAGAGACGGTTTTGAATACAAGGGCCTAAAAGCAATAAGGGCAAAATAAGGGTTCCCATCAGGACCAGGGGTTTCCACCAGGTGGAAATTGATACCTAGTTCCATAGGGCAGTCCCAGAAGGAGAAGTAGAATCAGCCATTGCCTGGACTTGACTTTTCATATCTTTTGAACATCAGGTCCTTCTAAGAATGACAGTAACCAAGACAGTCCATGAATGGAGGATAATGGTAGGGCTCCACAGGCCCAACAGTCTGATCAATTTTGGAACATTGCATAAGAATGTGCCCATGAAATGAAAACATTATCCTGTGTCCAATCTAAAGGGACTTGGGAGGTCATTATTACATTAAGAAGGACAAAAATAGAGTAATATGTATCTGAGCATGTTGTGTTAGAAGAGTTACTTACCTGGGCCCTTCTTGAACAGTCCTTTCAGTTCTTCTAAGGGGGTGTATTGATATTCCAAACACTGAGAATTTTCCTGTGAATTTTCCTCAGGGGGTCTTAGATGGTTCTCGTGATTTTCTCCAGGAGAATTCCAAGGCTTTACTGGTGTGTGATGAATTCAAGCATTGATACCTGTAACCTTAACAGTGGTGGGTAGAGAGAATAGTAGAATAGGATCCCTCCTATGTGGGAGTTAAGGTGGGATTATTGTTGGAAATCAGGTTCCCAGGATCATATATGGACTTTTAATTTTCTTTTGGTTGTGAGATCCTATTTACTAGGGATTGCAACTGGTTTTTAAAAGAAGCTAAGTTAGTGACACGTGTTGTTAGTTTAGCCATTTCTTGGTCTAGAAGTAAATCATTTTTTGAGAAATGGCCTCCCATATAGCATTTCAAAAGGGCTAAGTCCCTGTGACTGTGGAGTATTTCTTATTCTCACTAGAGCTAAAGGAAGTAATGAAGTCCAGGAAAGGTGAGTCTCTTGTGAGAGTTTTTGTAAATGTCTCTTTATCATATCATTAGCTTCTTCTACCTTTCCAGATGACTGAGGTCTCCAGGCACAATGTAAGTGAAATGCAATTCCTAGGGCCTTGGAGAGGCCCTGTGTTAATGTAGCCTTAAAGGCAGGGCCATTGTCATTTTTAATTTAGCACATCAGGCCATGATCTCATGTATTAAAGTTTTAATAACTCCAGAAGTGTATGACTGTTACTGAAAGGTTGTTGCTGAATGAAAAGACGCCAGGATTCTTGGCCTCTGGAAGAGAAGAATTCAATCCTGGGCCAGAGACGAAGCTTGATCGCTCAGAGCTTTTGTCTAATAAAGTTTTATTAAAGTATAAAGGAGATAGAGAAAACTTCTGACATAGGCATCAGAAGTGGGCAGAAGAGTAACCCCCTGCTAGTCTTCAGCTGGATGTTATACAGTCACTGCTACTACTGCTGCTAAGTCACTTCAGTCGTGTCCGACTTTGTGTGACCTCATAGATGGCAGCCCACCAGGCCCCCCCGTCCCTGGGATTCTCCAGGCAAGAACACTGGAGTGGGTTGCCATTTCCTTCTCCAATGCATGAAAAGTGAAAGTGAAGTTGCTCGGTTGTGTCTGACTGTTAGCGACCCCATGGGCTGCAGCCTACCAGCCTCCCCCATCCCTGGGATTTTCCAGGCAAGAGTACTGGAGTGGGGTGCCATTGCCTTCTCCATCAGAGATACAAAGCTTCCTTCAAATCGGGATGTAAATAATTTGTTAATAAACAGCTTAAAGCAATTAAATGTGGTTAACAACTGATAAATATGTAAAAGAATGTGGAATTCTCAATTATATCACTATTCTTTTCTTCTCTCTAGACTCTATACAGATATCCACTTAAATATAGAACAGTAACAGTATTTCTCATGTAATTATTAGTCTCTTTACAAACTAATACTTAGTCTTCATTAATTCCATACCTCCAATGTACTCTAATTAAAAAAAATTTTTTTTCTGAAAGAAAAAGTTTACTGGAGTTTCCAAAATTACTTTAAAAAAAATTCAAATTGCAATTCAATTTACCTCTTTTTGGGGGCATCTTCTGGAGATTTTTGAAGTCTGCCAATTGCAGCTTCTAAACTTTTAAGTTGTCCTCTATTGGGTGGCTTTGTTTTTTGTGCATTTACTGAGCTTAATTCAACTTTCATGCCCTTAATAGTATTTACCAAGTCTTTTTTCTTATTCTCCTTTATACTCCCTTGATTCTCTGTTTCTTTGGAAATTTCACAGGCTGGAACAGACTTATCATCTTTCTTGCCATAGATCACGCTGTTAGTGCCAAAATACCTTTGGATATTACTTTTTGTCCTGATAGTTCCGTGCATCACTAGTAGTCTGCTAATGAAAGAAAGGAATGTCTTAAAACTCAGAATGGCACCAGGCCCCTCACCCATAAGATGCATTTTGGGATAATCTTGACATCAGATGATTCATCCAGCCCATAAAATGATTAACTTGAATCTTGTAGAAGGGCAGATTACCATACAAATAGTTTTGTTTACATAGATTAAGGGAACAATATCTGAGTATAAACATACTGGTTTGTCAAGTAGGTTCTGAGCCATTAGGCCAAAACGACTTGAAGACAGAGTTTGGGGTAAATGAATAGTGCATTAACATAGCTTAAGACAAATATTTCCATAAGAAAAACCTCATTGGTTAACTCAAGGTTTGAGAATAGTTAACTTCAGGTGAAATCAGGTGTCATTATGGCAACACAGTATTTTAAGAGAAACCTCCTTCTAAATTTGTATAGAGAAGGAAAAAATATCTCTAGTTTGTTTCCTCCTGCCTCTTAAGAGAGAGAAAAATGTCTGACACTTGCAGGCTATTTTCTCCATTTGGAGACCCCTGGCCTTCCTGCCTGTTACTCTCCCATTACTTCTCTGGGTAGTTTAATTGCATCTAGGAGGTGCATAATTTCCTAGTAGTATTTAATGGGACTGCCATCTGTGGTTTTAAAGTGTCTTTCCTTCCAGATAGCAGTGTGAAGGACTAAGTAAGCATATTTAGGGTGAGTACAGATGCTCACTTTCTTGTCAGTCTCCAGCTCTAAAGGCTCTGGTTAAAGCAATCAATTCAACTAACTGAGTGCTAGTTCCAGGGGGTAGAGGATTACTTTCTAAAATTTTAGATAATGTGACCGCTGTGTATCCTGTCTTATGTTCTCCTTTTTCCATAAAGGAGCTGCCATCTGTAAATATAGTTTCATCAGGATCTTCTAAAGGGCTTGTCTTTTAAGTCCTCCCTGGCTGAGTAATTTAAAGCTGGGACTCGATGGCAATCATGTTCTGGCTTCTCATTTAATGATTCAGGAAGGAATGTTGCTGGGTTTAAGGCTGAACAAGTTTTTAGCTGAATTATGAGTCCTTCTGAGAGCAGGGATTGGTATCTGAGAATCAGATTGTCAGATAACCATAGCCCTTCATTAGAGCTCAAAATTCCAGAGTTAGTATGTGAAGTATAGCCTGTCAGATCTTGGCCTATAATTAACTTAGTAACTTCAGGTAATAGAGCTACTGAGGCCACTATCCTTGGGCTATAGAATTTAGCTCTTTGCCTAAATAAGAAACAGACTGTTGTGAGCTTCCTTTGGGCTGAGTTAGAACTTCCAGTGCTATTCCTGATCTCTCTGTTACAAAAATATTAAACTGGTCTCCTGTAGGCAGGCTAATGAACAATATGAAAAGGCAAAAAGATAGGACAATGAAAGATGAATTCCCCAGGTTAGTAGGTGCCCAATATGCTACTGGAGATCAGTGGAGAACTCCAGAAAGAATGAAGAGACAGAGCCAAAGCAAAAACAACACCCAGTTGTAGATGTGACTGGTGATGGAGGTGAAGTCTGATGCTATAAAGAGCAATATTGCATAGGAACCTGGAAAGTTAGGTCCATAAATCAAGGCAAATTGAAAGTGGTCAGACAGGAGATGGCAAGAGTGAACGTCAACATTCTAGGAATCAGTGAACTCAAATGGACTGGAATAGGTGAATTCAACTCAGATGACCATTATATCTGCTACTGTGGGCAAGAATCCCTTAGAAGAAATGGAGTAGCCATCATAGTCAATGAAAGAGTCCAAAATCCAGTACTTGGATGGAGTCTCAAACATGACAGAATGATCTCTGTTCATTTCCAAGGCAAACCATTCAATATCACAGTAATCCAAGTCTATGTCCCAATCAGTAATGCTGAAAAAGCTGAAGTTGAATGGTTCTATGAAGACCTACAAGACCTTCTAGAACTAACACCCAAAAAAGATGTCCTCTTCATTATATGGGACTGGATTGCAAAAGTAGGAAGTCAAGAAACACCTGGAATAACAGGCAAATTTGGCCTTGGAGTACAGAATGAAGCAGGACAAATGCTAATAAAGTTTTGCCAAGAGAATGCATTGGTCATAGCAAACACCCTCTTCCAACAACACAAGAGAAGACTCTACACATGGACATCACCAGATGGTCAATACCAAAATCAGGTTGATTATATTCTTTGCAGCCAAAGATGAAGCTCTATACAGTCAGTAAGCAAAAACAAGACTGGGAGCTGTCTGGGGCTCAGATCATGAACTCCTTATTGCCAAATTCAGACTTATATTGAATGAAGTAGGGAAAACCACTAGGCCATTCAGGTATGACCTAAATCAAATTGCTTACGATTATACAGTGGAAGTGACAAATAGATTCAAGGGATTAGATCTGATGGAGAGAGTGCCTGATGAACTATGGATGGAGGTTTGTAACATTGTATAGCAGGCAGTAATCAAGACCATCCCCAAGAAAAAGAAATACAAAAAGGCAAAATGGTTGTCTGAGGAGGCCTTACAAACAGCTATGAAAAGAAGAGAAGTGAAAGGCAAAGAAGAAAAGGAAAGATACACCCATCTGAATGCAGAGTTCCGAAGAATAGCAAGGAGAGGTAAGAAAGCCTTCCTCAGCGATCAATGCAAGGAAATAGAGGAAAACAATAGAATGGGAAAGATTAGAGATCTCTTCAAGAAGATTAGAGATACCAAGGGAACTTTCCATGCAAAGATGGGCACAATAAAGGACAAAAATGGTATGGACCTAACAGAAGCAGAAGATATGAAGAAGAGGTGGCAAGAATACATAGAAGAACTGTACAAAAAAGATCTTTGTGACCCAGATAATCATGACAGTGTGATCACTCACCTAGAGCCAGACATCTTGGTGTGCAGAGTCAAGTGGGCCTTAGGAAGGAAGCATCACTACGAACAAAGCTAGTGGAGGTGATGGAATTCCAGTTGAGCTATTCCAAATCCTAAAAGATGATGCTGTGAAAGTGCTGCATTCAATATGCCAGCAAATTGGGAAAACTCAGCAGAGGCCACAGGACTGGAAAAGGTCAGTTTTCACTCTAATCCCAAAGAAAGGCAATGCCAAAGAATGCTCAAACTACACAATTGCACTCATCTCACATGCTAGCAAAGTAATGCTCACAATTCTGCAAGCCAGGCTTCAACTAGTATGTGAACAATGAACTTCCAGATGTTCAAGCTGGTTTTAGAAAAGGCAGAGGAACCAGAGATCAAATTGCCAACATCTATTGGATCATTGAAAAAGTGATGGAGTTCCAGAAAAATATCTGCTTCTACTTTATTGACTATGCCAAAACCTTGACTGTGTGGATCACAATAAACTGAGGAAAATTCTGAAAGAGATGGGAATATCAGTCCACCTGACTGGCCTTCTGAGAAATCTTTCTGCAGGTCAAGAAGCAACAGTTAGAACTGTACAAGGGACAACAGACCAGTTCCAAATTGGGAAAGGTGTACCTCAAGGCTGTATATTGTCACTCTGCTTATTTAACTTATATGCAGAGTATATATCATGAGAAATGCTGGGCTGGAGGAAGCACAAGTTGGAATCAATATTGCCAGGAGAAATATCAATAACCTCAGATATGCAGATGACACCATTCTTATGACATAAAGAACCAAAGAGTCTCTTGATGAAAGTGAAAGAGGAGAGTCGAAAAGTTGGTTTAAAACTCAACATTCAGAAAACTAAGATCATGGCATCTGGTCCCTCCATGGCAAATAGATTGGGAAACATGGAAACAGTGAGAGACTACTTTGGGGGCTCCAAAATCACTGCAGATGAACTACAGCCACGAAATTAAAAGATGTTTGCTCCTTGGAAGAAAAGTTATGACCAACCTAGAAAGCATATTAAAAAGCAGAGACATTACTTTGCCAACAAAGGTCTGTTTAGTCAAAGGTATGGTTTTTCCAGTAGTCATGTATGGATGTGAGAGTTGGACTGTAAGGAAAGCTGTGCACCGAAGAATTGATGCTTTTGAACCGTGGTGTTGGAGAAGACTCTTGAGGGTCCCTTGGACTGCAAGGAGATCCAACCAGTCCATCCTAAAGGAAATCAGTCCTGAATATTCATTGGAAGGACTGATGCTGAAGCTGAAACCCCAATACTTTGGCCACCTGACTCATTTGAAAAGACCTTGATGCTAGGAAAGATTGAAGGAAAGAAGAGAAGGGGACAACAGAGCAAGAGATGGTTGGATGGCATGACTGACTCAACGGACATGGGTTTGGGTGGACTCCAGGAGTTGGTGATGGACAGGGAGGCCTGGTGTGCTGTAGTCCATGGGGTCGCAAAGAGTTGGACACGACTGAGAGACTGAACTAAACTGAACTGAAGGCAGGCTAAAAGTCTTAAACACACGTATTTCTTTAGGTTCCCATTGTAATACCTTTTGTCCCACTGTAATACCTTCAGTCTCTTTTAGTAACTTAAATAAAGGCCGAGGCAGCTCTCCATATCTGGAAATCCAAATCCAGTGGTAACCAGGATTTGGAAATCCTGGAAACCACAGAGTTGTCTAAGAGTATTAGGGAGAGGATGTTGCAAAATGTGTTCCATTCTTTCTTTTCCCAGGACTCAAACTCCATGACAGAGTTTGATCCTAAATATTTGTCTTCTTCTTGGTGCATTTGAGCTTTTGATTTTGATATCTTGCAGCCACATGAAGCTAGATAATTAAGAAGGTCACAGGTGGCTTGGTTACATTTTTTCTCTGTGTCAGCACAAAGGAGAATATCATCTACATATTGATCGACTTTTATAGATTCAGTTGCCCAAAGGCAGCTAGGTCTTTGGTGAAAGCCTGTACAAACAAGTGGGGGCTATCTCTAAGTCCTTGAGGCAAAACTGTCCAAGTTAATTGAGTAGAGGAATCAGATGCATCGTCAAAGGTAAACAAACATTGTGAACTTTGACCTAAGGGTATGTTCCCTAAAAGGCATCTTTTAAATCTAAAACGGTAAAATAAATGGCTGTTCTTGGGATTTGGGAGAGTACAGGATAGGGGTTAGGCATAACAGGATGTTATGGAATTACAGCTTCATTAATGAGGCAGAGGTCCTGAACTAGTCATTCCCCACTAGGACTCCCCAAATAGGTGTATTACATTTGATTAAGAGCCCCTGTCCTTTGAGGTTTTCAATCAAGGAAATGAGTCCCTGGTTTAGACTTCTAAAAGCACTTCTAAGCAGTGCTTTAGACTGCTTTAGAGTCTGACTTTAGAGGAAAGTTATTAGGAATTTTAAGAGTTATCTCTACTGGTTGAGCTTAAATGGCTCTTCCTGTCTTTCCTCTAGTTGCCCAGACTTCAGGGTTAATTTCTACTTCTGTCAGGGTTGTAAGTATAAGTTTTCTGTAGATCCCATTTCCATATGAATTGAAGGTTGCATGTTAGATAGAATATCTCTTCCTAGGATGAGAGTTGGGCTTTCAGGTATTATCAGAAAGGCATGAGAAAAAAGAATGAAATCCCAGTTACAACTCAACTCTTGTTTAAAGAATTTTGTAATCAGCTTTCCAGAAATGCCACGTAGAGTAGCTGACTTAGTAGAAGGAGGACCCGCATTAGAGAGGGGGTCTGAGAAAGTGGCTTCTGTATCGAGTAGGAAGTTAACAGGATGGGCTCCTACAGTTAGAGTCACCTGAGGCTCCTGTGCAGTGATGAGGACAGGCGACAAAGTGGGAAGCCCCAGGCCACATCAGTCTTGATCCTGGGTCTGAGTTTCTGATCCTGAAACCTACATCCTTTGGGACAGTTCTTGATCTCCTTTGTAAGTGGGCAAGGCCTCGGTGGTGGCCTCTGCTTGCCTTGGGGTCATTGTCCCTTAAAGTGTCCGTCCTTGCCACAATGGAAACAGGCTCCACGTTTTTGCTTTTCTCCTCCCATCTTTGGAGGGAGGACAAAAGATAACTAAAGATAACTCCCTGCAGGCCACAATGAGAGCTTCAGTCTTTTCTTATCTCTCCTTTCTTTTTCCTTATGTTCCTCCTGATCTCTGTTAAATAAAGCTGATGTGGCAGCTCTTAGGAGGCACTCTAAATCCATATCGGGGCTGAGGGCCAATTTTTGGAGTTTCCTCCAAATATCTGGAGCTCATTGAGTAATAAATTTGTCTTTAAGAATAAGTTGGCTCTCTGGGGAATCTGGGTCCAAATACGTGTGTTTTCTCAGTGCCTCCCTGAGCCTTTACAGAGAAGTTGTGGGATTTTCCTTCTTTTCCTGAGTCACTCCAGATAGTTTGGAGTAGTTTAAGGGCTTAACTAGTGATTTTTTTAAGCCTTCCTTAATTCAAGTGATAAAGTGAACTCTCTTCCAGTCATCACTGTCTTTGTCATGGGTCCAGTTAGGGTCAGCTATGGACATTGCCTGGAGTCCTGCAGGTAACCAGGCTGATTCACTGTCAGATCTCCCCTGCATGCTAGTAACATACCACTCATCTCCGCATTCCTGCACATTTTTAATTACTCTACTTCTTCCATTGTCAGTAAGGGTGCTAGTCAGGATTAGCATAACATCTTTTCCATGCCATTTCAAAAGATTGGGTTAGATCCTGGAAAACACTTATATAATTGTCAGGATCCTCAGTAAAGCATCCTAGATCTAATTTAATCTGTCTTAAATCTTGGAGGGGTAAAGGGACGTAGACTTGCGTGGGTCCCAAGTCTCCTTTAGGAACTTCCTGTAATGGCAGGGAAGGATATAGCCTAGAGATCACTGGGGTTGGTCTAGGAGCCGATGAGGTAGGAGCTGCTGCTGGTGCCAGAGGTGCTACCGGAGATTGTGGAGGCTCCTGTGGGCTAGGTTTGGGTAGCCCTGGATAAGGGGGGACAGTTTGAACCTAAGAGTCTGGGGGGAATTTATAGGCAGCGTAGAAGGAACAAGCCCACAACTCCTGCATAAGAGTGTTTTCTCTCAAGACAAAGAAAACCTGAATACATGGGACTTCTGACCATTTTCCTTGTCATCTACAAAAGAGGTCTAGTTGGAGGATGGCATTATAATTAAGTGAGCCCTCAGGGGGCCATTTTTCACCATCAGATGGATCGAATTGAGGCCATGCCTTGGTGCAGAAAAAGATCATATGCTTCTTTAACAGGGTGTGAAGGTCAAACTTCTTCCAGTTCTTCAGTATATATTCCAAAAGTATCTGTTTTGAGCTGGGTATGGGACTCAAAGAGGTTGCTCTCATCTGAAAGAGAGAAGACCAGCGTCCAGGGCTCTTTGTCTTTTCTCTGGTTCCTCCGACAGAGGGTGTAGCAGCAGCAGCGGTGTGTACTTCCCTCAACTTTGGAGCGCACTTGGGCTTGACCACTTATCTGGGTGCCCTGGGCCTTTGTCCTCTTCCTGTCTCTATCTTCCCTTCCACGTAGAGATAGAGTGAGAGCCTAGATTGGTGGGCTTCTTATGCTCCTGAACATGAGGATGCCTGAACTGGAGTTCCCCTAAAGCAAGCTATGCGCTGCACAAGGTAAGTAGTATTTACACACACTCCAAAATGATCCTACCTTAGGTGAAAAATCTCACAACCTCTAGATGTTAGGAAAGAGAAATGGTAGATGTCCTGCAGGTCTCACTGAGGCAGCAGCCTAGCAGAGGTTTTGTTCAGCACTTCCAGGTCAACCAGCCGGTCAATGCCAAGGCCCGAGGCCACTGTCTTCTAATTCTTTGTGCCTTTGGAATTCATGCAGGCTTGTGAAACAATGAGTGGTTCAAGAGACCATGCAGCTAAATTAGGTAACAAGAGGTGAATACCAGAGTTGAGAGTGAGTATCTGTGCTTACCTCGAGTAGGCATTGAGGAATTCTGGGCAAGCCCCCAAAAGCTGAGATGGGAATGTGAGTTCTTGTCTGAAGAAATGAAGAATGGAATCCACGGACACAAAACACTCATGGTAGCAAGCGATTAGGATTTATTAAAGAGGAGGAAAGTACAAAGTTCTCAGCATAGACACTGAGAGGGGGTAAAGTGTCCCCCTACGGTGGGACTTACAGAAGTCCCAAATCAAATTATTTCTAACCAATTTAAAGGTCAAGATCAGTTTGGTTCAATCACTCAGTGATGTCTGCCTCTGTGTGACCCCGTGGACTGCAGCACTTCAGGCTTTCCTGTCCATCACCAACTCCCAGAGCTTACTCAATCTCATGTACATCGAATCAGGGATGCCATTCAACAATCTCATCCTATCTCATCCCCTTCTCCTCCCACCTTCAATCTTTCCCAGCATCAGGGTCTTTTCCAATGAGTCAGTCCTTCGCATCAGGTGGCCAAAGTATTGGAGTTTCAGCTTCAGCATCTGTGCTTCCAATGAATGTTCAGGAGTGATTTCCTTTAGAATGGATCTGGTTTGATCTCTTTGCGGTCCAAGGGACTTTCAAGAGTCTCCTCCAACACCACACTTCAAAAGCATCAATTCTTTGGTGCTCAGCTTTCTTTATAGTCCAACTCTCACATCCATACATGACCACAGGAAAAACCATAGCTTTGACTAGATGTGCATTTGTTAGCAAAGTAACGCCTTTGCTTTTCAATATGCTGTTTAGGTTGGTCATAACTTTTCTTCCAAGGAGCAAGCATCTTTTAATTTCATGGCTGCAGTCACCATCTGCTGTGATTTTGGAGCCCAAGAAAATAAAGTCTCTCACTGTTTCTATTGTTTCCCTATCTATTTGCCATGAAGTAATGGGATTAGATGCCATGATCTTCGTTTTTTGACTGTTGAGTTTTAAGTCAACTTTTTCACTCTCTTCTTTCACTTTCATCAAGAGGTTCTTTAGTTGCTCTTCGCTTTCTGCCATAAGGGTGGTGTCATCTGCATATCTGAGGTTATTGATATTTCTCCCTGCAATCCAGCTTGTGCTTCATCCAGCCCAGCATTTTGCATGAAGTACCCTGCATATAAGTTAAATAAGCAGGGTGACAATATGCAGCCTTGACATACTCTTTTCACAGTTTAGAACCAGTCCATTGTATATTATTGGAGGTTAATTAAAATTGATTGACGAATCAATATACCTATATGATGGAGTAGCTGAGGTTTTGTTATATTTCAAAGTCACTTTAGTTTCAAATATGAATCATTTGTTATTTATGGTAAGTTTACTTTGATAAATTTACTTTAGAGGAAAGAATTAAAAATCAGTTTCATAGGGCAAATTTTACATACTATTAAGTTCTGATTAGCATTTCATAATGACTTGTAAATGTCATATTTAGAAACTTCACTCTAGAAGAGGTGGCAATGAAGTCATGAGTCATAGCAGATATACACAGAAGAGAAACTACACAAAATTTAATCTAGTTAGACCTTTGTCAACTGGAATCGTCTAAGAGAATTATCCCTTAATGCCTTAAGGCAGTGGTTCTCAAAGTGTGGTCCTAGGCTAGACCTAACAAGTGGGAACTTGTTAGAAATGGGTGTTTTCAGGCTTTGCCTTATACTTTTTGAATAAGAAAGTATATGAGGCAGAGTCCAGCTGTTTTAACAAGCCCTTCAGGTGTTTTGATATTCACTGATGCTGAGAACCACTGACAGAAAACATCCTATGCACCTCATGAATTATTTTATTTCTTTTGTATCTAATACTGCTCATACACCATTCTCGGGAGCTTGGAGAAAATAGCCACTCAAATAATTATTTTTGTGTTCAGACTGAGATTGTCTAGAAGGGTTCTTGGCTCTTTAGAGCTGCTATCCACCCTACAATAAGGCCAAAACAGGGCCCAAAGGCTGACACATCTGGGATTTGGAGTTCTGGACATCCAGCTGTGGGCTTGTTATCTTTGGATTCAGCCCTATCTCCAGTTTTGATCATCAATTCCCAAGCATCCCCAATTTCTTCTGACTCTCTTCCCCTGAGATGTTGTGGTTCTCTGTGACATGGCCTCAAACTATGTATTGTCTTCAGAATTTTCTCCTTAAAGGGCCCAGGAAGGTGGCCCACATACAGAGGCAGATGGAACCTGCCTCTCTTTCTGGTGCTGGTTCCATGGGGACCAGTAGCAAGAAAACAGTACCTATGGTTGAAAGTTGGAAGAATGTCATGTGTACTTAATTTAGTTAAGCCAATCAGAAGCCACTGTTCCCCAACAGGGAACAAACAGTAGTGAAAAAAAATAGGACAAACTTTTCCACTCTTTGTTAACAGTTGTGGTAGCTTGTGGTTTACGCTTCAAGAAAGGAACGCCCGATAACACATGGAAGGTATTGAGGTTTGGGGGCGAACAGAGGAATAGAACACTCTGCAGGGGAAAGGCCAAGAGAAGAAGGGACTTAGGATAACATGTCTAATGAAAATTTTTATTAGATTGTTTTGCAGTGTGTGATGTAAGTCCTATTTTGTTGCACATTCAATAATTGTCAACAAAACCTACATTGCTCATTAATCCCTTCAATATGAGTTAATTTTCTTTAGGGAGTTTGGCTAATGTTGAGTTTTGGGTGATTAAGAATAGTAAAGAGTGAAAATGGAGTCTCCATGTGGAACATGAATGTGTGCTCAGTCGCTTCAGTCGTGTCCAACTCTGCAACCCCATGGACTGTAGCCTGCAAGGCTCTTCTGTCCATGGGGTTCTCCAGGCAAGAATACTGGGTGGGTTGCCATGCCCTCCTATAGGAGATCTTCCCAAACCAGGGATCAAACCCATGTTTCCTGTGTCTCCTGTACTGGCAGGAGGGTTCTTTACTGCTGGGCTGCAGGGATGCCCTTCAATGTGGGGAAATCTGGCCTTTGGGTTCCATTCGTCTTTGAGTGTTAATTTAAAATTATTCCCACAGAGGTGATAACTCCTGGCTATTTTCTAGATTTCTTAAGGCCAGAATAGAGACAGCATTTTACTTAAAAAGTAAATCAGAGATGCAACTAGAGATTACCGTACTTAGTGAAATAAGTCAGAAAGAGAAAGACAAATACCATATGATATCACTTGTATGTGGAATCTAAAATCGACACAGGTGAACATATCTACTAAACAGTAATGGGCTAACAGACATAGAAAATAGGCTTATGGTTGCCAAGGGGGTGGAGGTGGAGGAGGGAAGAATTGGGAGTTTGGGATTAGCAGATGCAAACTATGATATATAGAATGGATACAAGGTCCTACTGGAGAGCAGAAAGAACAATATTCAGAATCTTGTGATAAACCTTAACAGAAAGGGATATGAAAAATGATACATATGTACATGCAAAACTCCATAACCAAGTCACTTTGCTGTGTAGCAGAAATAAACATAATCTTGTAAATCAACCATACTTTAATTTTTAAAAAAAAGTAAGTTATAGATGGAGTTGCTTTAAGAAAAATTTCCAAACAGTGATACTGCTGAATATTGATATGCTTTCAAAAATAAAAATGTGTTCAAGAATCAAATGCGGATGGCTAAGTTCCCTCATCTCTTTCTCTAGATGAAGGCTCCTTTTCAAGATCCATTTTCATTTGACCAAAAAGGTAGGAATCATGGCCCCCTTACCCAAGTCTTGTTCTATTTAAACCAGAGGTTAAAGCATCTGTCTGCAATGCGGGAGACCTGGGTTCGATCCCTGGGTCGGGAAGATCCCTTGGAGAAGGAAATGGCAACCCACTCCAGTATTCTTGCCTGGAGAATCCCATGGGCAGAGGAGCCTGGTGGGCTACAGTCCATGGGGTCGCAAAGAGTCAGACACGACTGAGCGACTTCATTTCACTTCACTTCACTTCAAAGACTAAAGAAGGCAGTGCCAAAGAATTGATGCCTTCAAACTGTAGTGCTGGAAAAGACTCCTGAAAGTCTCTTGGATGGCAAGGAGATCAAACCAGTCAATCTTAAGGGAAATCAACCCTGAATACTTGTTGGAAGGACTGGTGCTGAAGCTGAAGCTCCAGTATTTTGATCATCTGATACACACAGCCAACTCATTGGAAAAATCCCTGATGTTGGGAAACATTGAGTGCAGAAGGAGAGGGCATCAGGGGATGAGATGGCTAGATGGCATCACCGATGCAATAGACATGAACTTGGGCAAATTTCGGGAGATGGTGAAGGACAGGGAGGCCTGGTGTGCTGCAGGCCATGGGGTCGCAAAGAGTCAGACACAACTGGATGACTGAACAACAGCAACAACAACAAGAACTATACCCTGGTCTCTTCTCCTGATATAAGCTTGGCAGGACACAGATGAAGTAGCTCACATTCCACTAGCCAGGTGGGCTGTAAGTGGTCTTTGGCTATTGTTTACACAAAGGCTAAGGACTTTTCCTGGAGAAGGCAACGGCAACCCACTCCAGTACTCTTGCCTGGAAAATCCTATGGACGGAGGAGCCTGGTGGGCTGCAGTCCATGGGGTCGCTAAGAGTCGGACACGACTGAGTGACTTCACTTTCACTTTTCACTTTCATGCATTGGAGAAGGAAATGGCAACCCACTCTGGTGTTCTTGCCTGGAGAATCCCAGGGACGGGGGAGCCTGGTGGGCTGCCGTCTATGGGGTTGCACAGAGTCGGACATGACTGAAGCGACTTAGCAGCAGCAGCAGCAAGGGCTTTTCCATCTCCCCCCAGTGCAGAGCTTGCCTCTCCTCAAGTTTTCACATTTCTATATAGAGCTATTTGCCTTGGACTCAGCTTTCTCCATCTCACATGTTCCCATCTGCTAGTTAATCCTATTTTCCAAGTATGTGAATTTCTCATAGTGAAGATGATGACTTTGTTTGGTTTAAGAAAACAGAAACCTCCTCCAGTTATAAGCATCCCCTTTCTTAGAAAATTATTAGGATTGTGATGAATAAACAACTTTTTTTTCTCATATCACTAAAAGCTTCAGTCTTCCTCTCAAGGCACTTAAGCCAGAAATCCAGCAGCCAGCTCCCATACTTCTCTTGCCTTTGTATCCCATATCAGAGTCAATGCCAAACCAAAGTAATCTTGTTTTCAAGTTACAGCTAAACTCTGGGCACTTCCATCCATATTCACAGTCACCACCCTAGTCAAAGTACCTCTTACCTGGACCACTGCAATGATCTTCAATTTGGTCCTCTGCTTTCATGGTCTCCATTTAGTTATCACAAAGCCCACATGATGTTCTACTTAAAACTTAAAGGGGATCATGTCACTTTCCTGCCCAAAATCTTTCAGTGGTTTCTCAATGTGTTTAATAAAATCCAGACTCTGGAACAAGACTAGATAATACTTGACCATGCTTACTCCTCTAAGCATATTTTGTGCTATTCCTCCCTCCCCACTCCATGTTTTTCTTCACTAAATTGCTGATTTACTTCAGCTGCATTGGGATGAATAGTGTTTGCAGACTCCCAAAGCTTAGCCTAAAACTTTAACCTGTAAGTTCTTCTGATAGCTCATACTAAACCGTACAATACTGGCCTTTTTGTGTCCTCACTAAAGCATTTAACCTTGGGTGAATATGCACCATGAGTTCAGCTACTATGGAGGTATGTCTTCCCCAGTTAAACTTGAAACGCTTTCTTACCTCTTCTAAGATATTCACTTGCTTTAGTTTTATGAAGAATCACGCACATATTTCTTTCAACATTTTTATTCTTAATCTATAATAGAATAAAATGTATCACATAGGTAATGTGTTTGTCATATATTCCCATAAAATATGAAATGTCTTCTTTCTGCCTGGATTATCACTGAAGAGTATCAGACATTAAAAAAAAAATCTTTATATTCTTGAGTCTTAATCTTAAAATTTTCTGAGTAATAGCTTAATGTCATGTTTTTTTGAGGGAAACACAGTTGAGAAAATCGTAACTGCATGACTAAGCCCAAAAGCCTGGTAAGTGTCCTTTTAACCATCAGAGACCCCAGAGTATGGATAGTCAGTGTGGAACTTGTGTGAAAGAAATGGTAAAAAAGACACATCTGATCGGGCACATCAATCAGCCTGCAGATTGATAGTTTTCTCTTGTCTTATTCTTAGATGGCAAACTCAAATTGGGTAATTTGAAGAGAGTTTAGTAAAGTAACCTACTACAAAGGTGTAGGTAGGGGAGAGGAAGGACAGGAAGAAATGGTATGATAACTTGGTATATAGCATATAAATTTCTAAAGAATTGATACTTTTGAACTATGGAGAAGACTCTTGAGAGTCCCTTTGACAGCAGGGAGATCAAACCAGTCCATCCTAAAGAAAATCAACCTTGAATATTCATTGGAAGGACTGATGCTGAAGCTGAAACTCCAATACTTTGGCCACCTGATGTGAAGAACTGACCCATTAGAAAAGACCTAGATGCTGGGAAAGATTGAGGGCAGGAGGAGAAGGGGACAACAGAGGATGAGATGGTTGGATGGCGTCACTGACTCAATGACATGATTTTGAGCAAACTGGGAAATAGAGAAGGACAGGGAAGCCTGGTGTGCTGCAGTTCATGGGATCACAAGGAATCAGACACTGTTGAGCAACAACAGCAAATCTGCTAATCCCAAACTTCTAATTTATTCCTATTCCCGTCCCCTTTTTCCTTTGGTTTGTGAGTTTGTCTGTGAGTCTGATTCTGTTTTGGAGATAAGTTCATTTGCATCATTTTTTTTTAAGAGTCCACATATAAGTGATATTATATGTATTTTTCTTTCTCTTTCTGACTTAGTGTGTTCTTTTCTAGGTCCATCCACGCTGTTCAGTTCAGTTCAGTTCAGTCGTTCAGTCCAACTCTGCGACCCCATGAATTGCAGCACGCCAGGCTTCCCTGTCCAGCACCATCTCCTGGAGTTCACTCAGACTCACGTCCATCGAGTCAGTGATGCCATCCAGCCATCTCATCCTCTGTCGTCCCCTTCTCCTCCTGCCCCCAATCCCTCCCAGCATCAGAGTCTTTTCCAATGAGTCAACTCTTTGCATGAGGTGGCCAAAGTACTGGAGTTTCAGCTTTAGCATCATTCCTTCCAAAGAACACCACAAATGGAATTATCTAATTCTTGTTTTGATTGAGTAATAAATGTTCCACTGTGTGTATGCACCACATCTTCTTTATCCACTCATCTGTCAGTGGGTATTTAGTTTGTTTCCATAGGGTGCGTGTATCTTTTCAAATTAGAGTTTTCATTGTTTCTGGTTATATGCCCAGGAGTGGAACAGCTGAATAATATTTACTCTGTTTTTAGCTTTTAGAAGCATCTCCATTCTGTTCTCCATAGTCTCTGCACCAGTTTATGTTCCCACCAACAGTGCAGAAGACGAACGCAACCAATCTTATCAGTTCATTGTGAACCTACCAGAGGTATACTAATGTATAAACAAGCAAATAAAAATAGTTATTCTCTTTTCCCCTTTAAAACACAAATCTTAGTAAGAATTTAAGTGTTTATACTTGCTTCTAAGAATTTTATATTTATTAACTCGTTGATTCCTCTATAAGATATGTATAGTTGTAATTTTTAACTTATAGATGAGGAAGCTGAGGGACAGATAAGATTACATGACTTGCTTGAGATCACACAGCAAAGAAGGACTGGGAGTAGGATTTGAACTTCCATTATCTCATTTCAGAGTCCATCTTCTTAATAGGTATTTTGTACAGCTTTGGAGATAACCAAGGTTAACATAATGGATACATTTTACCCTTTGTAGTAAAAAACCCTATAAAGTGTTGTGGGTGTTACTGAGTCCAACCTCACTCTACTCACCACACATCAGGCCAATAAATCCAAGAGACTGGGTGCTGAGGCAAGGAGTATAACTTTTTTGGAAAGCCAGCTGACCAAGAAGATTGCAGCCTAGTGTCTCAAAATAGCCATCTTATCCGGATCTGGATGCCAGGTTCTTTTCTAAAGCAGAAAGGAGGAGAGGTGAAGAGGTAAAGTAAAAAAAAAAAAAAAAAAAGTCAATTAACCTTGTAAATATCTCCTGGAATGTCCAGCTTCCTGGATGGGATGTGTTAATTTATTCCTTCCTATAGCCATCCATGGACAGGGAGGCCCAGCATGCTGCAGTCCATGGGGTCGCAAAGAGTCGGACACAACTGAGAGACTGAACTGAACTGATAGCCATCCACAGGGGGACAGGGCTCTGAACAAAAGCATTTTGTTTTAACATGCAGGCAGAGGGACAGTGTTCCCCAAGGCAGGCCGTTGTGTATAGACAGTACCCTTTTAGTGAACGAAAGCAACAGGAAGCAAAGGTTGAAGTAAAAGAAATAGATCCAACCTGGAGTCGCTTCTTCCCTATAACATATGATTCCTGTGACGCAATAATGCATTTTTAAAAATTCCATCTATTCCCTTCTACTGGTTTGGAAATTATGCACTCTTTGTTTTTTAGTCATTACTCTTAAAAACATGCATTCTTACTACAACAAAGCCTATAATGAATAGTTGTATTCCCACTCAAAATTCAGAAAGAACTTGCATTTGCTTTTGCTAGGTATCTGAATTCCAGGCTCTTACTAGGGCAAAGTTACGGTTATCATTTCTCTGAAAATCTATTGTTATTATTTAATAATTTTTCCACCCAGAAAAGTAGAAAGAGATGCTTCACATGTTGGCTCCCTTTGTAAGACTTTTTTTCCTCGAGGATCCTTCTTAAGTGACTCCTGACATGATTCTCTGTAAAGGCTACTCTTACATTCCCTGAATCAGGTAATCACGAATCCCCCATACTCTGGGTTCCTGAAACTAGCTTTTGCTCCCAGAAGCCCTACCTTTGTCCATCTTACTTTACCTCTGTAATTGTATCTTATTTTTAATTTTCTCCAGCCTTTAGAGATTTCTTGTACTTTCTTACGAGCCCAGCAATACATTTAAAATATATTCATTATCATTCACTTAGAAGCTAGCTGATTATTGCATAATAATGGAGGAAGAGCTTTTCAGAGTGCTTTGTGTGCCATACTACTCAGGGCTTTGTACCTTTAACAAGAATATTTTAATGGAGTCTTGATGATCTTGGAATAAAGGCTAAAATATATTTTTGACATGGTCTATGAAGACCTCCTTAATGTAGACATAATTTTACATTTATTTTTGCTATCATTTTTTTTTAAAACATTATTTATTTTAATTGGAGTCTAATTACTTTACAATATTGTAGTGGTTTTTGCCATACGTTCACATGAATCAGCCATGGGTGTACATGTGTCCCCCCCCATCTTGAACCCATCTCCCACCTCCCTCCCCATCCCATCACTCAGGGTCATCCCAGTGCACCAGCCCTGAGCACCCTGTCTCATGCATCAAACCTAGACTGGTGATCTGTTTCACATATGAAAATATACATGTTTCAATGCTATTCTCTCAAATCATCCCACCCTCTCCCTCTCCCAGAGTCCAACAGTCTGTTCTTTACATCTGTGTCCCTTTTGCTGTCTCTCATATAGGGTCATCGTTACCATCTTTCTAAATTCCATATATATGCATTAATATACTGTATTGGTGTTTCTCTTTCTGACTTACTTCACTCTGTATAATAGGCTCCAGTTTCCTCCACCTCATTAGAACTGATTCAAATGCATTCTTTTTAATAGCTGAGTAATACTCCATTGTGTATATGTACCACAGCTTTCTTATCCATTCATCTGCTGATGGACATCTAGGCTGCTTCCGTGTCCTGACTGTTGTAAACAGTGCTGCGATGAACACTGGGGTACACGTGTCTCTTTTAAATGATGTCTGGTAGCCAGCCCCCAAGGACACACACAGTGATTGTCATCTGTCTGCTTTATGCCCTGTGTAGTCTTCTCTCATAGGCTGACCTATGATATGGATATGGCTCCTATCATATGGAGCCAAGATTTTGTGGAAATGACTGTGTGACTTTCAGGTGAGAGCATGAAAAGCGGTTTTATTTCTGCGTTGCTCTCCTGGGTCTCTCATTCAGGGAGTTGTTGAAGCAACCCTGTAGGACTCCACATGGTGAAGAGCTGAAGTCTCCTGCCAACAGCCATGTGAGTGAGCCATTTTGGAGGCAAACCTTCCATCTCCAGTCAAGCTTTCATCCGGCCAACAACTTGACTCTTTAGAAACTTGAGCAAGAACAACGGAAAGAAACCACTTCTGACTTTCCTGACTCACAGAAATTGTGTGAGGTGAGGTAGCAATAGATAACAAATACCATGTCCATCTCTTCCCCAATGGAAAGCAAAAAAGTGTTTTGCTTTCCATTGCATGCCCTGTGCCCAGCATATAGTAAGTACCCTATAAATATTTGCTGACTCATGAATAAAGCAATGTAAAGACTACATATCTGGTGCCATAGGGAGGACCAGGGAACCTCACAATGGAGGCTGCTGGGAGAATTACCCTGCCATTATAGAGCAATGTTGTTTTTTTGTTTTGCTTTCAGATCATCACTTTATTTTTTATTTCTGTACTTTCTGGCTGTGCTGGGTCTTTGTTGCAGCCTGCGGGCTCTTCTCTGTGGCGCGTGGGCTCTCTCCAGTTGTGGTGCATGGCCTTCTCTTGTTGCAGAGCATGGGCTCAAGAGTGCACAGACCCAGTAGCTGTTGGCCTGTAGTTTTTTTTTTTTTTAAACAGACTAAGAAATTTTGGATCTAGAGTGTTCTAATGCAGATGATGCTCTATGTGGATTTTCAAAATATTTGGACAGAGATGATGACAATGTGGAGCAAGCCAAGTAGTTCTCATCCTTAAGCTCTTTAAAAGAAAACAAGAAATGACAAATGATCCAAAATGGCTTTGGTCCTATTATAAACAAAGAATTGAAAGTGGAAACGACAAAATGTTTTTCTAGAATTTGGGTCTCTGGATATTTCTGGGTCTGCATATTATGTGTAGTAAACTACAATGGTGATGATAATGGTGGTGATGCTGGCCCTGGAGATGGGGGTGGATGGTGATGATGATGGTACTGTAAATGAAAATAAGATGAAAATGGAACAACAAAACATTCTCCTATAGGAGAATTTTCTCTTTAGCTGATGGGTTTATCTCACGGACTTTTCCTTGCTCTGCTTTCTCAGAATACTTTCCTTCTTCTTTCTCGGTGTTCTTCACATCGTCCATCTGCTTGCCTAGTCTTTACCCTTTCAACAAATTACTGTTCGAATCCTGCTTCCTCTGGATACTTCCTCTGATTTGTTTACCTTTCAGGGATCACTTGAATTTCTCTTGCACTTGTCTGTGGATCCCTCATGGGCTTCTAGGTTGGGATTACTTTGTCTATGATTTATCCTTATTTGCAGGTGTACCATGTGCATGATTTTCTTCCATGGGACAGAGAGCATTCTCAGCAGGAGTAGGACTCCCTCACTTAGAGTCACTATTTGGAGCAGTGGGGTCACACCAAGTCTAAAGTAGGCCTGGCTGAGGAGGGATAGAGGTTAGTCTCAGAGTCCTTGAGGTTGAAGTTCAGTTTCAGACCCAAGGGGTCTAAGTACTCAGGCAGAGAGACTGAGACTGTAGGGAGGCTAGCTGGGGAGGCAGAGAGATACAGCGGATGTGGAGTGCAGGCATGAAAACGCAGGGTCAGGTTGCTGCTGTTCAGTCGTTAAGTCGTGTCCCACTCTTTGTGGCCTCAGGGACTGCAACACGCCAGGCTTCCTTGTCATTCACTATCTTCTGGAGTTTGCTCAAATTCATGCCTATTGAGTCAGTGATGCTATCTAATCATCTCATCCTCTGCTGCCCCTTCCCCTTTTGCCTTAAATCTTTGCTAACATCAGTGTCTGGTCTCCTTGCAGTCCAGCGTACTCTCAAGAGTCTCCTCAGCACCACAATTCAAAAGCATCAATTCTTCAGTTCTCAGCCTTCTTTATGGTCCAACTCTCACATGTGTACCTGACTGCTGGAAAAACTATAGCTTTGACAATATGGACCTTTGTGGGCAAAGTGATGTCTCTGTTTTTTAATATGCTGTCTAGGTTTGTCATAGCTTTCCTTCCAAGGAGAAAGCATCTTTAATTTCATGACACAGTCTTTGACCAGAGTGATTTTGGAGTCCAAGAAAATAAAATCTGTCCCTGTTTCTGCTTTTTCCCGTTCTACTTGCCAAGAAGTGATGGGACCAGATGCCATGACCTTAATTATTTTAATGTTGAGGTCAAGTCAGCCCTTTCATTCTCCTCTTTTACCCTGAGCAAGAGGCTCTTTAGTTCCTCTTCACTTTCTGTCATTAGAGTGATATTATCTGCGTAATTGAAGTTGTCAGTATTTCTCCTGGCACTCTTGATTCCAGCTTGTGCTTCATCCAGCCCAACATTTCTCATGATGTACTCTAAATATAAGTTAAATAAGCAGGGTCGAAATAAATTCAAAGATGCTTACCCTTTGGAAGAAAAGCTATAACCAACCTAGATAGTGTATTAAAAAGTAGAGACATTACTTTGCCTACAAAAGTCTGTCTAGTCAAGGCTATGGTTTTTCCAGTAGCCATGTATGGATGTGAGAATTGGGCCATTAAAGAAGGCTGAACGCCAAAGAATTGATACTTTTGAACTGTGTGGTGTTGGAGAAGACTCTAGAGAATCTCTTGGACTGCAAGGAGCTCAAACCAGTCAATCCTAAAGGAAATCAATCCTGAATATTCATTGGAAGGACTGATGCTGAAGGTGAAGCACCGATATTTGGCCACCTGATGTGAAGAGCCAACTCATTAGAAAAGACCCTGATGCTGGGAAAGATCGAAGGCAGGAGGAGGAGGGGACGACAGAGGACAAGTTGGTTAGGTGGCATCACTGACTCAACGGGCATGAATTTGAGCAAGCCTGGTGTCCTGCAGTCTGTGGGGTTGCAAAGAGTTGGACACAACCGAGTGGCTGAACAACAACAACAACAAAAATCTTGATTCCAGCTTTTAACTCATCCAGCCTGGCATGTCACATGGTGTGCTCTGCATATAAGTTAAAGGAGCAGGGTGACAATATACAGCCTTGATATACTCCTTTCCCAACTTTGAAGCAGTTCATTGTTCCATGTTCTAACTGTTGCCTTTTGACTTGCATACCAGTTTCTCAGGAGGCAGATAAGGTGGTCTGGTATTTCCATCTCTTTAAGAATTTTCCACAGTTTGTAGTGATCCACATAGTCAAAGGATGTAGCATAGTCAATGATACAGAAGTAGAATTTTTTTCTGGAATTCTCTTACTTTCTCTATGGTCCAGTGAATGTTAGCATTCTGAGCTCTGGTTCCTCTGCCTTTTAAAAATCCATCTCATACATCTGGAAGTTCTCAGTTCAGGTACAGCTAAAGAGCACTTTGAAGGATTTTGAGTATAACCTTGCTAGCATGTGAAATGAGCACAATCGTACAGTGGTTCAAATACTCTTTGGCATTGCCTTTCTTTGGGATTGGAATGAAAACTGACCTCTTCCAGTCCAGTGGCAACTGCTGAGTTTTCCGAATTTGCTGATATATCAAGTGCAGCACTTTAACAGCATCATCTTTTAAAAGTTTAAATAGCTCAGCTGTATTCCATCACCTCCACTGCTTTGTTCATAGCAATGCTTCTTAAGCCCCACTTGAATTCACACTGCAGAATGTCTGGATCTAGGTGTGTGACCACACCATCATGGCTATCCAGGTCTTAGGACCTTTTCTCTATATAGTTCTTCTGTGTATTCTTGCCACCTCTTCTTAGCATCTTCTGTTTCTCTTAGGTCCTTACCATTTCTGTCCTTTTTCATGCCCATCCTTGCATGAAATATTTCCTTGGTATCTCCAATTTTCTTGAACCTCTAGCCTTTCTCATTCTGTGTGTGTGTGTGTGTGTGTGTGTGTGTGTGTGTGTGTTAGTCGCTCAGTCGTGTCTGACCCTTTGCGACCCCATGGACTGTAGCCTGCCAGGCTCCTCCATCCATGTGATTTTCCAGGCAAGAATACTGGAGTGGGTTGCCATTTCCTTCTCCTCTCATCCTATGGTTTCATCTATTTCTTTGCAGTGCATTTAAGAATGCACTTTCTTATCTCTCCTTGCTATTCTCTGTAACTCTGCATTCAGTTGAGTGTATCTATCCCCTTTCCCCTCACCTTCCACTTCTCTTCTTTTCACAGTATGAAAATGCAAAATATATGATACCTGAAGATGAGGCCCTCAGGTGGGAAAGCGTCCAGTATGCTATAGGGAAAAAGCAAGGGCAATTGCTAATAACTCCAGAAAGAATGAAGTGGCTGGGCCAAAGCGGAAACAATGCTCAGTTGTGAATGTGCCTTTTGGTGAAAGTAAAGTCTGATACTTTAAAAATCAATATTGCATAGGAACCTGGAATATTAGGTTCACGAATCAAGGTAAATTGGATGTGATTAAGTAGGAGGTGACAAGAGTGAACATCAGCATCTTAGGAGTCAGTAAACTAAAATGGGCAAATGTAATTCAGATTACCATTATAAGTTTGCTTCCCTTGTGGCTCAGCTGGTAAAGAATCTGCCTGCAATGCGGAAGACCTGGGTTCAATCCTTGGGTTGGGAAGATCCCCTGGAGAAGGGAAAGATTACCCACTCCAGTATTTTGGCCTGGAGAATTCCATGGGTTGGATAGCCCATGGGGTCGCAAAGAGTCAGACATGACTGAGCAACTTTCACTTTCACTTTTCACCATTATCTCTATTGCTATGGACAAGAATACATTAGAAGGAATGGAATAGGTCTCACAGTCAAGAAAAGAGTCTGAAATGCAGCACTTGGGTGCAATCTCAAAAATGACAATATGATCTTGGTTCGTTTCCAAGGCAAACCACTTAACATCACAGTAATCCAAGTCCATGCCCCTACCACTAATGTTGAAAAAGCTGAAGTTGATTGGTTCTATGAAGATCTTCAAGACCTTCTAGAATTGACAACAATGAAAAAAGATGTCCTTTTCATCATAGGGGACTGGAATGCAAAAGTAGGAAGTCAAGAGATACCTGGAGTAACAGGCAAGTTTGTCTTTGGAGTACAAAATGAAGCAGGACAAAGGCTAACAGATTCTTGTCAAGAGAATGCACTGGTCATAACAAATACCCTCTTCCAACAACACAAGAAAAGACTCTACACATGGACATCACCAGATGGCCAACACTGAAATCAAATTGATTATATATTTGCAGCTGAAGATGGTGAAGTGTATATAGCTAGCAAAAATAAGACTTTGGCTGATGATGGTTCAGATTATGAGCTCCTTATTGCAAAATTCAGACTTAAATTGAGGAAAGTATGGAAAACTACTAGGCAATTCAGGTATGACCTAAATCAAATCCCTTACTGTTGTACAGTGGAGGTGACAAATAGACTCAAGGGATTAGATCTTATAGAGAGTCTGAAGAACTATGGACAGAATTTCGTAACATTGTACAGGAGGCAGTGACCAAAACCATCTGAAAGAAAAAGAAACTCAAGAAAGAAAAGCGATTGTCTGAGGAGGCTTTACAAATAGCTGAGGAAAGAAAAGAAGCAAAAGGCAAGGGAGTAAAGGAAAGATATACTCAACTGATGAGACTGATTCGGTGCAATTCTTGCAGCAATCCTTTTAGTCTTGTCTTCAGATTAACTTGCCTCATGGAAGCATACCATACCATCAAGAATAAGAGACTATCTTTATTCAAGGGCTTTCCAGAAAGTACCTCACAGAGGAAAATTGCCTGACTAATACATATGTTCACCAGAAGATCAGACACTGACTGGAGTGGCCTAGGATTACTTGAACCAACAGAATGACAAAGCGGAGATTACCCTGATAGTTTTTGATCAGTCAAAGTCTATTCCAGGAACAGAGGTGAAATCAACTTCACCCAATTTTCATAAATGCTATAAATGAGGAAAGGTTAGGATAGACGTGAAGGTTGTTATTGTTCAGTTGCTTGGTCGCGTCCAACTTTTTGTGACCCCATGGACTGCAGCACGCCAGGCTTCCTTGTCCTTCACTATCCCCAAGGGCTTGCTCAAACTCAAGTCCTTTGAGTCGGTGATGCCATCTGACCAACTTGTCCTCTGTCGTCCTCTTCTCCTGTCTTCTATCTTTCCCAGCATTAAGGTCTTTTCCAATGAGTTGGCTCTTCACATCAGGGGACCAAAGTATTTGAGCTTTAGCTTTAGCATCAGTCCTTCCAATGAATATTCATGGTTGATCTCCTTTAGGGTTGACTGGTTGGATCTCCTTGCAGTCCAAGGGACTCTCAGGATTCTTCTCCAACACCACAGTTCAAAAGCATCAGTTCCTCAGCGTTCAACCTTCTTTATGGTTCAACTCTCACATCCATACATAACTACCGGAAAAACCATAGCTTTGATTAGATAGACATTTGTGGGCAAAGTAATGTCTCTTCTTCTTAATATGCTGTCTACGATGGTCATAGCTTTTCTTCCAAGGAGCAAGCGTCTTTTAATTTCATGGCTGCAGTCACCATCTGCAGTGATTTTTGAAGCCCAAGAAAATGAAGTCTGTCACTCTTTCCATTGTATCCCCATCTATTTGCCATGAAGTGCTAGGACCAGATGCCACGATCTTAATTTTCTGAATGTTGAGCTTTAAGCCAACTTTTTCACTCTTCTCTTTCACTTTCATCAAGAGGTTCTTTAGTTCCTCTTCACTTTCTGCCATCAGGGTGGTGTCATCTGCATATCTGAGGTTATTGATATTTTCCCCTGCAGTCTTGATTCCAGCATGTGCTTCATCCAGCCTGGCATTTCACATGATATAATCTGCATATAAGTTAAACAAGCAGGGTGAGAATATGCAGCCTCGATGTACTCCTTTTCCTATTTGGAACCAGTCCATTTTTCCATGTCCAGTTCTAACTGTTGCTTCTTGACTTGCATACAGGTTTTGCATGAGGCAGGTATGGTGGTCTGCTATTTCCATCTCTTTAAGAATTTCCCACAGTTTATTGTGATCCACCGTCAAAGCGTTTAGTGCAGTCAATGAAGCAGAAGTTTTTCTGGAATTCTCTGGCTTTTTCTAGGATCCAACGAATGTTGGCATTTTGATCTCTGGTTCCTTTGCCTTTTCTAAATCCACCTTGTACATTTTGGAGTTCTCAGTTCATGTACTGTTGAAGTCTATCTTGGAGGATTTTCAGCATAACCTTGCTAGCATGTGAAATGAGTGCAGTTGTGCAGTAGTTTGAACATTCTTTGGCATTGCCCTTCTTTGGCACTGGAATGAAAACTGACCTTTTCCAGTCTTATGGCCACTGCTAAGTTTTCCATATTTGTTGGCATATTGAGTGCAGCACTTTAACAACATCATTGTTTAGGTTTTAAAATAGCTCAGCTGGAATCCTATCACCTCCACTAGCTTTGTTCATAGTGATACTTCCTAAGGCCCACTTGGCTTCACACTCTAGGATGTCTGGTTCTAGGTGAGTGAACACACCATTGTCGTTATCTGGGTCATGAAGATCTTTTATGTATAGTTCTTCTGTGTATTCTTGCCACCTCTTCTTAATGTTTTCTGCTTCTGTTAGGTCCATATCATTTCTATTCTTTATTGCGCCTATCTTTGCACAAAATATTCCTTTGGTATTTCTAATTTTTTTTGAAGTGATATGTAGTCTTTCCCATTCTATTGTTTTTCCTCTTTTTCTTTGCATTTTTCACTTAGGAAGGCTTTCTTATCTGTCCTTCTATTCTTTGGAACTCTGCATTCAGATGAGCTTATGTTTCCTTTATTCCTTTGCCTTTTGCTTCTCTTCTTTTCTCTTCAGACAACCATTTTTCCTTTCTTTTTCTTGGGGATGGTTTTGATCACTGCTTCCTGTACAATGTTACAAATGTTAGATGCTGAGGAAACAAGTAAAATTCATCAAGAAATCTAAAGCACTCATATCAAATAAGTCATGCTCAATGATTTTATGTTATGCAATATAAATATAGATGGAAAAATACAATACACTTAAAAATAACTGAGATTAATAAAGGACATTTAAATTAAAGTGTATTTAAAATGAATGGAAATGAGAAGTCTACAAAAAAAAAAACCTTTTTAATTGTAACTGGAGTTGTGTTCAGAGGAAATGTCTATAGCCTTAGATAAATTAATTTTTAGAAAGTAGGGGAAAATGTATTGATACCAAGAAGCTGAATACAGCAAAATTGAAAGAAATAGTAAAGCTGGAGCAAAGATTAATAAAATAGGAAGGAGACATTTGATCAGTAAACCAGGCAGTGACAAAAATCATCCCAAAGAAAAAGAAATAAAGGGAAAAGTGGTTGTCCGAGGAGGTTTTACACATAGCTGAGGAAAGAAGAGAAGCAGAAGGCAAGGAGAAAGGACAGCTCTACCCAACTGAATGCAGAGTTCTAGGGATAGCAAGGAGAGATAAGAAGGCCTTCTTGAATAAGCAAAGAAAAGAAATAGAGGAAAACAACAGAATGGCAAAGGCTAGAGATCAGAAAATTGAAGATACCAAGGACCAGTAGTCATGTATGGATGTGAGAGTTGGACTGTGAAGAAGGCTGAGCACCGAAGAATTGATGCTTTTGAACTGTGGGGTTGGAGAAGACTCTTGAGAGTCCCTTGGACTGCAAGGAGATCCAACCAGTCCATTCTAAAGGAGATAAGTCTTGGGTGTTGTTTGGAAGGAATGATGCTAAAGCTGAAACTCCAGTACTTTGGCCACCTCATGCAAAGAGCTGACTCATTGGAAAAGACTCTGATGCTGGGAGGGATTGGGGGCAGGAGGAGAAGGGGACGTCAGAGGATGAGATGGCTGGATGGCATCACTGACTTGATGGACGTGCATCTGAGTGAATTCTGGGAGTTTGTGATGAACAGGGAGGCCTGGTATGCTGCGATTCATGGGGACATGATTGAGCGACTGAACTAACCTAAGGGAACATTTCATGCAAGGACGGGCATAAAAAAAGACAGAAATTGTATGGACCTAACAGAAGCAGAAGATATTAAGAAGAGGTGGCAAGAATACACAGAAGTACTGTACAAAAAGATCTTAATGACCCAGATAACCACGATGGTGTGGTCACTGTCCTAGAGCCAGATATACTGGAGAGTGAAGTCAAGTAGGGCTTAAGAAGTATTGCTATGAACAAAGCTAGTGGAGGTGATAGAATTCCAGCTGAGCTATTTCAAATCCTAAAAGATGACGCTGTTAAAGTGCTGCACACAACATATCAACAAATTCGGAAAACTCGGCAGTGGCCACAGGACTGGAAGAGGTCAATTTTCATTCCAATCCCAAAGAAGGGCAATGCCAAAGAGTATTGGAACCACTGTACAATTGTGCTCATTTCACATGCTAGCAAAGTTAGGCTTAGTAGTATGTGAACTAAGAATTTCCAGATGTACAAGATGGATTTAGAAAAGGCAGAGGAACCAGAGATCAAATTGCTAACATTCACTGGATCATAGAGAAAGTAAAGGAATTCCAGAAAAACATCTAATTCTGCTTCATTGATTATGCTAAAGCCTTTGACTGTGTGGATTACAACAAACTGTGGAAAACTCTTAAAGAGATGGGAATACAAGACCACCTTGTTTGCCTTCTGAGAAATCTGTATGTGGGTGAAGAAGCAACAGCTACAACCAGATATGGAACAATGGACATGTTCAAAATTTAGCAAGTAGTATTTGTCAAGGCTTTACATTGTCACCCTGCTTGTTTAACTTATATGTAGAGTACATCATGTGAAAAGCTGGGCTGGATGAATCATAAGTTTGAGTCAAAATTGCCAGGAGAAATATCAACATCTTTAGATATGAAGATGATGCCAATCTTATGGCAGAAATTGAAGAGGAACGGAAAAGCCTCTTTATGATGGGAAAAGAGGAGAGTTAAAAAGCTACTTGAAACTCAACATTTAAAAAACTAGGGTCATGGCATCTGGTGCAATCACTTCATGGCAAATAGAAGTGGGAAAAGTGGAAGCAGTGACAGATTTTCTTTTCTTGGGCTCCAAAATCACTATGGATCATGTTTGAAGCCATGAAATTAAAAAATGCTTGCTCCATGGAAGGAAATTTATGACAAAGTTAGATAGCATACTTAAAAGCAGAAACATCACTTTGTTGACAAAGGTCCATATAGTCTAAGCTATGGTTTTTCCAATAATCTTGTACAGATGTGAGATTTGGATCATAAAGAAGGCTGAACACCGAAGAACTGATGTTTTAAAATTGTGATGCTGGAGAAGACTCTTGAGAGTCCCTTGGATTGCAAGATAAAACCAGTCAATCCTAAAGGATATCAGCCCTGAATATTCATTGAAAGGACTGCTGCTGAAGCTCCAAAACTTTGGCCATCTCATGGGAACAGTCCCTGATAATGGGAAAGACTGAGGGCGAAAGTAGCAGGGGAGTGGCAGAGGATGAGGTTGTTAGATGGCATCACTGACTCAATGGACATGAATTTGAACTAACCCTGGGAAATAGTGGAGGACAGAAGAGCTGGTGTGCTGCAGTCCATGGGGTTGCAAAGAGTCGGACATGACTTAGTGACTGAATAATAACAAGATTTCTTTTAAAATACCAGGGAAGAGAAAGTATTTTGAAAAGTCTGTAGAAGAAAAATAGAAGACACAAATAACCTATACAAGGACTATATTCAGAACTGCTTTAGAACAGTGACCATATAAATATTATGTATTTTGTTGCGGATATTTTGATATGGAGGACAGTAAGTATTTAGGATGATATGTAAACTTTTATGCCAATTATTCTAAAAATTAGGCTAGAAAGCAAACTTTTATAGAAAATTATATAAAAAAAGAAAAATATAAAATATCAAGCCACCTGAATAGTAGGAAAATGTAATCAAATTTGAGGATCTAAATCAGTACCATGGCTGCAGTCAACATCTACAGTGATTTTGGAGCGCCCCCAAAAATAAAGTCTCTCACTGTTTCCATTGCCTATTTGCTATGAAGTGATGGGACTGGATGCCATGATCTTAGTTCTTTGAATGTTCAGTTTTAAGCCACCTTTTTCACTCTCCTCTTTCACATCAAGAGGCTCTTTTTTTAAAATATAAATTTATTATTTTAATTGGAGGCTAATTACTTTACAATATTGTATTGGTTTTGCCATACATCAACATAAATCCACCATGGGGTACATGTGTTCCCCATCCTGAACCCCCCTCCCACCTCCCTCCCCATCCCATCCCTCTGGGTCATCCCAGTGCACCAGCCCTGAGCATCCTGTATCTTGCATTGAACCTGAGCTGGTGATTTGTTTCATATATGATATTATACATATTGCAATGCCATTCTCCCAAATCATCCCACCCTCTCCCTCTCCCACAGAGTCCAAAAGACTGTTCTGTATATCTGTGTCTCTTTTGCTGTCTTGCATACAGGGTTATTGTTACCATCTTTCTAAATTCCATATATATGCGTTAATATACTGTATTGGTGTTTTTCTTTCTGGCTTACTTCACTCTGTATAATAGGCTCCAGTTTCATCCACCTCATTAGAAGTGATTCAAATGTATTCTTTTTAATGGCTGAGTAATACTCCATTGTGTATATGTACCACAGCTTTCTTATCCATTCATCTGCTGATGGACATCTAGGTTGCTTCCATATCCTGGCTGTTATAAACAGTGCTCCGATGAACATTGGGATACACTTGTCTCTTTCAATTCTGGTTTCCTTGGCATGTATGCCCAGTAGTGGGATTGCTGGGTCATAAGGCAGTTCTATTTCCAGTTTTTTATGGAATCTCCTCACTGTTCTCCATAGTGGCTGTACTAGTTTGCATTCCCACCATCAGTGTAAGAGGGTTCCCTTTTCTCCACACCCTCGCCAGCATTTATTGCTTGTAGACTTTTGGATTGCAGCCATTCTAACTGGCGTGAAATGGTACCTTATTGTGGTTTTGATTTGCATTTCTCTGATAATGAGTGATGTTGAGCATCTTTTCATGTGTTTGTTAGGCATCTGTATGTTTTCTTTGGAGAAATGTCTGTTTAGTTCTTTGGCTCACTTTTTTATTGAGTTGTTTATTTTTCTGGAATTGAGCTGCAGGAGTTGCTTGTATATTTTTGAGATTAGTTCTTTGTCAGTTGCTTCATTTTCTATTATTTTCTCCCATTCTGAAGGCTGTCTTTTCACCTTGCTTATAATTTCCTTTGTTGTGCAGAAGCTTTTAATTTTAATTAGGTCCCATTTGTTTATTTGTGTTTTTATTTCCAGTATTCTGGGAGATGGGTCATAGAGGATCCTGCTGTGATTTATGTTAGAGAGTGTTTTGCCTATGTTCTCCTCTAGGAGTTTTATAGTTTCTGGTCTTACTTTTAGATCTTTAATCCATTTTGAGTTTATTTTTGTGTATGGTGTTAGAAAGTGTTCTAGTTTCATTCTTTTACAAGTGGTTGACCAGTTTTCCCAGCACCACTTGTTAAAGAGATTGTCTTTTCTCCATTGTATATTCTTGCCTCCTTTGTCAAAGATAAGGTGTCCATAGGTGCGTGGATTTATCTCTGGGATTTCTATTTTGTTCCATTGATCTATATTTCTGTCTTTGTGCCAGTACCATACTGTTTTGATGACTGTGGGTTTGTAGTAGAGCCTGAAGCCAAGCAGGTTGATTCCTCCAGTTCCATTCTTCTTTCTCAAGATTGCTTTGGCTATTTGAGGCTTTTTGTATTTCCATACAAATTGTGAAATTATTTGTTCTAGCTCTGTGAAAAATACCATTGGTAGCTTGATAGGGATTGCATTGAATCTATAGATTGCTTTGGGTAGTATACTCATTTTCACTATATTGATTCTTCCAATCCATGAACATGGTATTTTTCTCCATCTATTACATCAAGAGGCTCTTTAGTTCCTCTTCACCTTCTGCCATAAGGGCAGTGTCATCTGCATATCTGAGGCTATTGATATTTCTCCCAGCAATCTTGATTCATGAACCTTGCCCTCATCCAGCCTTTAAAAATATTTTGCTGAAACTCTATGAGGAGTTTGGGTTATTTGAGCATGAGCCACCTATTTTTGCACGGCCCTGTAGTAAACCTTTCTCTGCTCCAAACTCTGATGCTTTGGTTTGTTTGGCCTCACTGTGCATTGGACACATGAACTTGTGTTCAGTAACAGTGTAGGGTTCATATTTTTGGAAATATATCAATACTTCTCAGCAAGAATTAAGGAATGTAAAGTAGAAGACAGTTGTAGAGTAGAAGGCAGAATGCAGAGTGGCTCATTCTAATGTTATCTCCTTATGTAAAATAGTTGCAGAAATCCAAGACTGTAGAGGTTGGGTTAATGAAAAGCAAATAACTAATGACTATTCTGGGAAAACATTTAACACTCCACAATTTAGAAATACTGGATTTTTTGTTTTGTTTTGTTTTATTCAATATCAAGAAGGCAATGGCAACCCACTCCTGTACTTTTGCCTGGAAAATCCCATGGATGGAGAAGTCTGGTAGGCTGCAGTCAGTGGGGTCGCTAAGAGTCGGACACGACTGAGCGACTTCACTTTCACTTTTACCTTTCATGCATTGGAGAAGGAAATGGCAACCCACCCCAGTGTTCTTGCCTGGAGAATTCCAGGGATGGCAGAGCCTGGTGGGCTGCTGTCTATGGGGTTGCACAGAGTCAGATACGACTGAAGCGACTTAGCAGGAACACCAGCATTCAATATCAAAGCCAGTTAAATGTAAGTCCAAATAGTCTACTCTCCGTGGTAATGAATTGAAAACTTGGTGATTTTAGTACCTGAATTCCTTGCAAAGTTGAGCTTAAAACTCCTACTTTCTGAAACAAATTAATGTATCTTTAGTAGAACAAGTGTAATTCCTAACAGAGGACAAATTTTGCGTTATAATTTCTTTAGGAAAGGGCTTCCCTGGTGTTTCAGCTGGTAAAGAATCTGCCTGCAATGCAGGAGACCTGGGTTTGATCTCTGGGCTGGGAAGATACCCTGGAGAAGGGAACAGCTATCCACTCCAGAATTCTGACCTGGAGAATTTCATGGGCTGTATAGGCCATGGGGGGTCACAAAGAGTCAGATATGACTGAGCGACTTTCACATCACCTCTTTAGGAAAACAATTGCTTCAATTTTACAAACAGAAGGAAGAAAAAAGAAAGCCTTGAATTCTGTAGAAAAGGCTGTTGATCACCAAAACCACTTTTATATCATAGTGTGATTGTGAAACTTAAATTGCAATTGTATTATAAGTAAAAACATTCCTATAATAGTACTGTCCAGAAAAGTTACTCAAAAGAGCCAAATTCTGGTTGATTCCAATGCAATTGGAATACTACTTCAGTTAAGTGTGGGGAAAGAACCGCACCCTTCTCCTGAAGTGAAACTGGTCTCCTTGGGATTTCACTCTTGGTTAGAAAAGAACATCTGAGTTAATCCCTCTTTGTCCGCAGAGGGCATATGGACACCACATGCAGGTGCAAATGAGAACAGCATGTGTGCTCTGCTCCTGGAAGGTGGGTTCTGACCTTCCAGCCCTGCCTGACACTCTTTGTATTTCCCTCGTGAGGCACACTTGTTGTCCAGTCGCTTGGTTCTGTCCAACTCTTCGGAACCCCAGGGACTGCATCATGCCAGGCTTCTTTGTCCTTCATTACCTCTCAGAGGTTGCTCAAACTCATGTCCATTGAATTGGAGATGCCATCCAACCATCTCATCCTGTCATCCCCTTCTCCTTCTGCCCTCTGTCTTTCCCAGCATCAGGGTGTTTTCCAATGAATTGGCTTTTCACATCAGGTGATCAAAGTATTGGAGCTTCAGCTTAAGCATCAGTTCTTCCAATGAATATTCAGGGTTGATTTCCTTTAGGATTGAGTGGTTTGATCTCCTTGCTGTCCAAGGGACTCTCAAGAGTCTTCTCCAACACCACAGTTCAAAAGCATCAATTTTTCAGCACTCAGCCTTCTTTATGGTCCAACTCTCACATCCATACATGACTACTGGAAAAACCATAGCTTACCTTTGTTGGCAAAGTAGTATCTCTGCTTTTCTAATAGACTGTCTAGGTTTGTCATAGCTTTTCTTCCAAAGAACAAGTGGCTTTTAATTTCATGGCTGTGGTCACTGTCCGCAGTGATTTTGGAGCTCAAGAAAATAAAATCTGTCACCGTTTCCATTTTCCCCCCATCTATTTGCCATGAAGTGATGGGATCGGATGACATTACCTTAATTTTTTGAATGCTGAGTTTTAAGTCTGCTTTTTCAGTCTCCTCTTTCCTTCATCAAAGTTGGACAGGATCTAAGACCCATTGATACTAAATGATCAATCCTGGGGGCAGGGGAGGGTGGACAGTGGAGACCAGCTCAACCAGGGAAACCATTCTTTGGCACCTTGAGTTTTTTCCTGATTATTTCCTAAAAGTAATACTGGGTGGTGGTGTACTTGAGAACATGGCCTCTTCCCCCATTCTGCTTTTGCTGGATTGTGTTCCTGGTTCTCATCACATCTCTTGGGGGACTGCTGAGGTGGGCCATGTTTGACAGCACAAGTCTGGTGGGCAGTGCCAGGGAAGGACAGTGAATACCAACGCACCCCTCCCCCCAACACACACACAAAAGGAAAGCCACTGGAGAGAGGAGACAGGTGAGGCAGGCAGGGCATTCTGAACCCTGGGGGCCAGGAGGAGACCTTTCCTCCAAACAGGACAGGCTAGGTTAAAAGCCAGCACTTTGGGGTATCCTGTGCAGAACACCCTGGGATCCTCATTCTACTAAGTAGATACTAGAATTCTAGGTAAGCTTTGATGGTGGTGGTTGAAAGGTTGTTGTTGAATCACGCGAATACACCGGGATTCTTGGCCCCCGGAGGAGAAGAATTCAATCCGGGGCCAGAGACGAGGCTTGATTGCTCAGAGCTTTTGTGTAATAAAGTTTTATTAAAGTATAAAGGAGATAGAGAAAGCTTCTGACATAGGCATCGGAAGGCAGCAGAAAGAGTACCCCCTTGCTAGTGTTAGCAATAAAGTTATATACTCTCCAATGAATCCAAAGAATGTCTGGAGGTTGTAAAGACCTCACCAGACCTACTCCCATAATTTACATTTTAAGATAACAGAATTAGCCAGAAGGTTTAATCCAAAGACTGTCCTTAATCCAGAGACTGTCCTCAGGCAGGATACATTATTGTTATATAATCCTAAGGAATGTAGAGAAAGAAAAAAGAGTTCGTCCTTTCTTCCTCCTTGAGAATTCCAGACCCCTCTCTCCTTGGGGACCCCTAGACTCCTTAGCAACCTGCCTAGGAAATGACTCTCTCAGTGGTGGTGGTGGTTTAGTCGCTAAGTCGTGTCCGACTCTGTGCGACCCCATAGACGGAGGCCCACCAGGCTCCCCTGTCCCTGGGATTCTCCAGGCAGGAATACTGGAGTGGGTTGCCATTTCCTTCTCCAATGAGTGAAAGTGAAAAATGAAAGGGAAGTTGCTCAGTCGTGTCCAACTCTTAGCGATCCCATGGACTGCAGCCTACCAGGCTCCGCCGTCCATGGGATTTTCCAGGCAAAAGTACTGGAGTGAGGTGCCATCACTTTCTCCAAGGTAAGCTCTAGCTTACAGCAAATACACCATCTTCTGAGAAAGATCATTTTGCCCCTTACTAGTGAAAAAAAAAAAAAAAGAAGAAATCAGCCGTTAGTTTTACATATTTGTGTTCTCCTTGTTAAAAATTAATAATAAAAGGAAAAAGTCCTGACAGCCCTCCTTCCACTTCCTTCTCTCCATTCTTCCAGCCCCATTCTTTCTGAGACACACCTAGGAACCTCCTGATTCACTTCTGAAGCTGTTCTGGAACAGAGAGGCCTGGAGCTCTAATGGTCCTTGCTAAGCAAGGGTCTTTTGACCTTTTAATAAACTTTCCTCTTGACCTTTGTTGAGTACAAAGGAGCCTGGCCTCCTGCAGTCCATGGGGTCACAAAGCATCAGACATGGCTTTTAAATAAACTTTCATTAGTGTTCAGTAATTTCCATATTTATTCAAGGACAGCGGAGAAGGTGGCAGGCTGAGCATTGTGGGGATAGACTGAATTCAGCTGCACAAGCTGGGAATAGGTTTATCCATAAAATCTCAATTGTGGGTTCACGTTAATGGAAAAGAAACAAGTAAGCAAACACGCCATCCACCTAAGAACAGGCAATGCTTTTCAAGTGCATCATTGGGGTCCCTGTGAGAATCGAGTCTTCATTCCTGTTGCCCACCCCCCTCCCAGCCCCCTCCCAGCCCTGCCCTTGTTGGGAGCTGCTGGGGAGCTCCTGCCGCCTTTAGCCCAGCTTTGCCCTCTGCTCCCACTCGGACCTCAGCTCCCCGAGACATTGCCTGCTCTCTGGCTCTCTGGGAATGTTCTCTGGTTCTCTGCAGGCTGGCTTGGAGGAGACCACAGAGTAAACCATTGGAGCCAAATGGCGAGTCCTCAGCTCAAGTAGCAACAGTGACCTCAGTTCAGCAGATAAAAGTTGCCCTGGGTTTCTGAGAAACCGCTTTCTCAAGTTTTTTTCTTTTTTTTTTTTGACAGCCCCCGGCTTCCTCCGAAACAGCTGCTGGCAGCTGCGCAAAGAGCCAACAGCTGGAGAGTCTCTGGACACTCACATGAAACCCACGAGGAATTAATAGTCCAGCCCAACACCCCCCCCCTCCTCCCGGCCCCCCACCCCCACACCCGGCGAGCCCAGCCAAGTTCACCAGTCCGCGCGTTTTAAAGGGCCCAGCAGGGCGCGGGGCGCTCCGTATCACCCGCGGTAGAGCGGGGACCTAGCTCCGCACTTCCCCACCGCGCGCCGTTCCCGCGCCCAGGCGCTAGTGCCGCCCTTGGGAATCAGGGGCCCTGCCCGCCGTTCTGAGGGGCCCCGGGCCCTGGGAAAGCTCGGTGAGTGCCGGTTACAGGGGCTTGGGCATAAAATGGGCGGAGGAGGGCTCCGAGGGCAGGTAGGTAGACATGAGTTCAGTTCAGTTCAGTTCAGTCGCTCAGTCGTGTCCGACTCTTTGCAACCCCATGAATCGCAGCACGCCAAGCCTCCCTGTCCATCACCAACTCCCGCATCCTGGTAATTTTTGCCCCTGTAGGATCCTGTCAAATCCCAGACTCTAAGGACTTTTGCAAACTGAGACCAGGTTCTGAAAGGTTAGACTCTGAATTGAAAAGGATCGAATAGCAGTGCTATTCGACGTGTCCAAAGACAAGTAGCAGCTGCATCCCCTGGCACCTGGTTAGAAATGTAAATTCATGGGCCCCACCCCACACCTGCTGAGCCTCAGTCTCTGGGACTGGGAAGTATGTGTGTTAACAAGTCCTCCTGGAGATTCTGACCCTGCAGAAGTTTGATAGCCACTGACTTAGAGGTCACTTGGGTCTAACACTTGGGCCCCTTACCCCATGCAGGACCCCTAAAATAAACAGCAGTGGGTGCACAGTGAGCCGTAAGGCGTTAGTTACTGGGGTAGATTCAGATACTGCATCATAAGAACTTTGAAACACTCATAGTTTGTAGAAATTGCTGCTGCTACTGCTGCTAAGTCGCTTCAGTCGTGTCCGACTCTGTGCGACCCCATAGACGGAAGCCCACCAGGCTCCCGCGTCCCTGGGATTCTCCAGGCAAGAATGCTGGAGTGGGTTGCCATTTCCTTCTCCAATGCATAAAAGTGAAAAGGGAAAGTGAAGTCGCTCAGTCGTGTCCGACTCTTAGCGACCCCATGGACTGCGGCCCACCAGGGTCCTCCCTCCGTCCATGGGATTTTCCAGGCAAGAGTGCTGGAGTGGAGTGCCATTGCCTTCTCTGGTAGAAATTGCTATTCTGTACCAAACTGTGAACTACCATCTCTGAAATTTCCTCGAAACAGCACTCACCACTTTAACAAACATCTCTGAATTTCTGCTGTGTGTCAGGTTCCAATTAAGTTTCTTTCAAAATGAAGAAGGGAGTTATCTGGCTCTTAAGATCTTCAAACTGCTAGCATATTTTTCCTTTAACCAGGATCTTTGTAATTTGGTGTAGTGTTTCATATCTCATTTTTATTTTGGTTTTTAGCATTTAATTGCTCCTTCTGAAGTTATTTTTTTATTATTGTTGTTAACTCAGAATGCCAGAATAGATATTTTGGAAGAGATGTGTTTACTTTGTGAGTGAGTTCTGAACAAAATTTTTAAGAAAAAAAAGATTCACATTGGCAGGACATATTTTCTGATCTTTGTATTAGTTTATGTAATATATTTTACAAGTAGAATAAATAGGGATCCTGAAATTTCTTATGAATCAAAATGAGAGAGAAGATTTGTCCCCTTTTCTGAAAAGCCCAATGCCAGAGCTAGCTACCTCCTAGGAACTCTGAAAAGGAATCAGTTGCTATGGGGATGCCCCTTGGAAACAATTATGGATGCCAGGTATATCCAAATCATGTGGTTCCTCATTCTCCAAGGTTCTGAACAATTTCTGTAGATGAGGCTGAGAACTTTACTCATGAAATATTCAGTGATGAAGGTTCTGTGAATGGTTTGCTTTCAATTGTGGGGTTTTTATTTTTGTTTGTTTGTTTTTCTGCTTCTCCTTTGGTGACTTAATTTAAATATTATGTCTAAATCCATTACTGACTTATTCTGAGACTCTGGAAAAATGTTGTATATATTTCTCAGTTTTCTGGATGCAGGATGTATGGTCTTGAGGTGGCACTTGCCAGCATGATTTCAAAGTATCACCCCAGAGCTCCCTACGTGCATTATGGTTACAACCTGGACTCTACTAATATGTTAAAGCAGAGAAAATGCTTAATACGGTGGCCACATAATTAATTATGTATGCGTGTTTTAATTTAAAACATCTGAAAGGCTTGCTCACTGATGTCAAAGGCTAACTAAATTTTCTTCAAAAACAACTTTGGAAATGTTGGTAAAATTTTAAGCCAGTGCTAGGAAAGTCATGAGCGTCTGAAAATAAAGTTTGTCCCTGTAAACTTTTCTGTATTCCTCAGAATCATGCCTGTACATACTTGTTCGTAAGTACTCAAAGAACATATAATCAGCATCCTTCTGTAACAAAGTATAAGATTTATGACATATATCTTGTTTGCATGTAATTTTATGTTGTGATTTTCTGCCTTCAAGTTCAAATCACCTTCCAAAAGGGAGGACTTTCGAATCTTGGAATATTTACCTAGAACCCTTTAGCTCTAGCAGTGAAGAACAGAAATTCACTTGAAATGTGTACTTTTCATGGCACTGAGGTTTACTTTTAGGATACTGCTGTCAGTCTTGTAGGGTCTAGCTTCAGGTCCTCTCTAACCACATACAAAGGAGGAAAAGGTAAGAGCTGGGCAAAACTGGGACCTCGGATACAAACAAGATGCATGCCCACCTCCCTCAGGAGGAAGAGCTAGCTTGTAGTGCCTGTGACAGTTGCCAGCATTTTTGTTACTCCTGTCAATCCCCAGTGCCTGATGGTACTGCCCTAGATTTTTCTGTTGTTTGAGTTTTGACTTTTCAAGCCATTCTTTGGGGGGTATTCTGTAATCCAAGACTGGGTCTCTGAAAAGCCACTGTGAAATTCCACATTATTTGCAGGGCTCAGAAGATACCTTGAGTCTTCTCCCTTAGCATGGTTAACTACTTATCTTTGACAATAAGGGACATAAAGAGACCTGAATAGTGAGCTGCTGCTGCTGGTAAGTCGCTTCAGTTGTGTCTGACTCTGTGCAACCCCATAGACGGCAGCCCACCAGGCTCCCCCGTCCCTGGGATTCTCCAGGCAAGAACACTGGAGTGGGTTGCCATTTCCTTCTCCAATGCATGAAAGTGAAAAGTGAAAAGTGAAAGGGAAGTTGCTCAGTTGTGTCGGACTGTTAGCGACCCCATGGACTGCAGCCTACCAGCCTCCCCCATCCCTGGGATTTTCCAGGCAAGAGTACTGGAGTGGGCTGCCATTGCCTTCTCAGGAGAGCCTTATAAAGACAGTGTAAGGCAGTGGAAAGAGCATCATCTTTACATTTAGAGAGACCTCAAGTTTTGGGGCAAGATGTACTACCTTAATTTCTCTATCAGTAGTACAGGCATAATTATACGACACGAAGACCTATCTTCTGCTGAGTCATCCACTTTCTGTGTGTATTTCATTGGCAAACCTTTGAGACAAAGGAGGTTTGAAAATGTGTTTTTGTAGCTGAGCATGTTGCGCCATTCATTGATACAGAGATTCTGTTGATAACAATGTAGTAATGGGCAATGGGTAGGCAACTAGAAATCTATGTAGCGCAGATGCTGGACAAGAATGGTACTTTGAAGAGCGAGTGACAGTGGATGTGTTGGGTACATGTGAGTGCATTGGGGAATAGAAGGTGAGAGAGAAAGTGTAATAACAAATTTCTAGGCAACTAGGTGGCTTGAGGATGTTCAAGTCAAACAGACAGGCCCTGAAATAGAAACACTTTGGGCATGATTGCTGTTGTTCAGTCACCAAGTCATGTCCAACTCTCCATGACCCATGAACTGCAGCATATCAGGCTTCCCTGTCCTTAACTATCTCCTTGAGTTTGCTCAAACTCATGTCCGTTGAGTCAGTGATGCCATCCAACCATCTCATTCTCTGTCACCCCCTTCTCCTCTTACACAGCATCAGGGTCTTTTCCAGTGAATCAGCTCTTATCATTAGGTGGCCAAAGTATTGGAGCTTCAGCTTCAGCATCAGCCCCGCCCTTCCAATGAATATTCAGGGTTGATAGCCTTTAGGATTGACTAGTTTAATCTCCTTGCTGTCCAAGTGACTCTCAAGAGTCTTCTCCAACAGCACAGTTCTAAAGCATCAATATTTTGATGCTCAGCCTTCTTTATGTCCAACTCTCACATCCATACATGATACTGCAAAAAACATAGCTTTGACTCTATGGACCTTTGTCAGTAAAGTGATGTCTCTGCTTTTTAATACACTGGCTAGGTCTGTCACAGCTTTTTTCTTCCAAAGAGTGAATGTCTTTTAATTTCATGGCAGCAGTCACCATCCACAGTGGTTTTGGAGCCCAAGAAAATAAAATCTGTCACTGTTTCCATGATATTGTAATAATAGTGATATCTCTATCTAGGTCTTGAAGCAGTTTATTAAATGATTATATCTAAATCTTGCAGTAATCCTGAAAGTTTTTTTTTAAGTAGATGTGTTTATTACTATTTCATTAATGAAGAAATTGAGGCTTAAGATGGCAAGAGCACATGCCGCCCAGTTAGTAGAGACCTGCCCTGGACCTTAGCTTTACTTTATTCAGTTCATCTCCTTAATAGAGAGGGAGCAGGTTGTAGAAGAAATGAGAGAATGAAGATGACTCTGTGATTAGGTAAGAAAAAAAGGAAAGAGGGAGTGTAATGATTTGAGAGTCTACCCTACCTATCAGGGCTTCCCTGATAGCTCAGTTGGTAAAGAATCTGCCTTCAATGCAGGAGACCTAGGTTGGATCCCTGGGTTGGGAAGATCTCCTGGAGAAGGGAATGGCTACCCACTCCAGTATTGTGGTCTAGAGAATTCCATGGACTGTACAGTCCACGGGCTCTCGAAGAATCAGACACAACTGAGCAAGTTTCACTACCTGGGTGCAAATCAAAATGTCATCATTTAATAGCTGTGTGAACTTGGGTGGAGCTTCCCAGGTGGTGGAGTGGGAATCCCCCTGCCAGTGCAGGAGATGCAGGGTCAATCCCTGGGTTGGAAAGGTCCCCTGGAGAAGGAAACAGCAACGCATTCCAGTATTCTTGCCTGGAAAATTCCATGGACAGAGGAGCCTGGCGGGCTGCAGTCCATGGGGTCACACAGAGTCGGACACGACTGAGCATGCATGTGCTTGGGGGAGGTAGTTTACATCACCGTCTTCTTTTATCTTATGGGCAAGTGGTAGTCGTGACCCACAGAGGCCGTGACTAAGAGAAACAATTAAAAGTTGATTGAGTTAATTGAGGTTGCTGACAAAATAAATCCAGAAAAAAAAATCCGTAGATTCTGTATAAAGTAGTAACAAGCAGCTAAAAGTATAATGAGAGGAAAATGTCTGTTCCCAATATCAATAAACTACAAAATAGCCGAGAACCATAAATGTGAAATGTGTTCAACCAACTTCTGTTGGATCCTAATTTTACTCCCCTTGCCCCTCATCCCCTTACCCCCAAAACATATTTAAAACCTGCACAAAAAAACCCAAAGCACCAATGTGGGTATTATGCAAAACTGCTTCCAATAAAGAATGAAGCATCTGGTATATGCCAAACAGAGATTAAGAATTATTCCAAAAAAAGAAGAAAATTACTCTGAACTCTAAGGCATTAGAGAAAACAGGTTTATAATAAAAGTGGTCAAAAAATGTAAGACATAATGAAAGGGAAAGCCAAGAAAAGCACAAAAGGAAAATAAAACTGTTACAAAACCAAAACCCATATTAGAAGCAACTAGATATAAGTCAACTTTGTGGAAAATTGAGCTTTGACTTAAATGGCACTTTGGGGAAAAATTTCACAGATTGCAGAGCATATGGACAGAGGAAGAAAACTGGTTAAGGAGAGTAATGGTAATAGAGGACAAATAACAGACAAAAAGCACAAAACCATGTGACTTTCCAGGAAAAAAAAGAGAGAAAGATCAAAGGGAAGTGAAAATAAATATAAAACTTATTGCATTTCTTTGGTCTCGAACTATTGTTAATTTCAAGATGCACCATTGATTTAAAAATAGCTTTCAGGAGAATAAAAGTAAATGATTAATTACTGCATGGACATGTTACTTACAAGTTATATCTTAGTTTGAGAAACACCAAATGTGAAAAAAAATCTTTTAATTGAAGAAATATGGAATTAGATGAAAACTTTGCTAAAGTAAAAGAACATCTAAATTGGCAGATCAAAATCCTCAGTCTCATTATGTTCCAGAAAAACAAAAACAAAGATTAGCATGGTGTTATTGAGATTAATAGATACATTATGTGGACAGAAAAATTAAAAATAAATTAGGCTAACCAAATGAATTATCTCAATAACATCAGATTCTGGAAGGCAATGACTCAGTAACAAAGAACTGAAAGGAAAACTGAAATGGATGAGACCCAGGAATATATTCTATATATAGCCACATTCTATATATGGGTTGTGTTCTATTTCTGTTAAACAGTACTGATTTAGACTGTTGGCAAGTTGAAAATGTATCCGAAAGACATTCACAATTATGACAGACTTCAGAATATATGACTTAATCTTTTGCTACACAAAGTGTTTTCAGAGGACCAGCCTCCTTTAGGGTCTTGTTAAATATAAAGAATGCACTCCAGAGCTATTGAATCAGAGCCTGCATTTTAAAAAGACACCCAATATCTGGACAAAACTTTAAATCAAAAAGATACATGCAAGACTATGTTCATAACAGCACTATTCACACAGTGAGACATGAAGAGCACCTAAATGTCCATTGGTGGATGACTGGCTAATGAAGATGTGGTACATATATACAGTGTGGTACATTTCAGGTGTAAAAGATAATGAAATAATGCCATTTGCAGCAACATGAACGGACCTAGAAAGTGTCATATTAACTGAAGTAAGTCAGAAAAAGAAAGGCAAATACCACATGACATCCCTTATACGTGGAATCTAAAATATGACACAAATGAGCCTATGCAAGAAACAAACAGACTCACAGACATAGAGAACATTCTTGTGGTTGCCAAGGGGAGATTGAAAGGGGGAGGGATGGAGTGGGGGTTTGGGATTCAGTTCAGTTCAGTTCAGTCACTCAGTCATGTCTCTGCGACCCCATGGACTGCAGCACGCCAGGCCTCCCTGTCCATCACCGACTCCCAGAGTTTACTCAAACTCATGTCCATTGAGTCAGTGATGCCATCCAACCATCTCCTTCTCTGATGTCCCCTCCTCCTCCTGCCTTCAATCTTTCCCAGCATCAGGGTGTTTTACAATGAGTCAGTTCTTCCCATCAGGTGGCCAAAGTATTGGAGCTTCAGCTTCAGCATCAGTCCTTCCAATGAATATTCAGAACTGATTTCCTTTAGGATGGACTGGTTGGATCTCCTTGCAGTCCAGGGAATTCTCAAGAGTCTTCTCCAACACCACATTTTAAAAGCATCAATTCTTCGGTGCTCAGCTTTCTTTCACATCGTACATGACTATTGGAAAAACCATAGCTTTGACTAGATGGACTTTTGTTGGCAAACTAATGTCGCTGCTTTTTAATATGCCTTCTAGTTCGGTCATAGCTTTTCTGCCAAGGAGTAAGCGTCTTTTAATTTCATGGCTGCAGTCACCACCTGCAGTGATTTTGGAGTCTAAAAAGATAAAGTCAGTCACTGCTTCCACTGTTTCCCCATCTATTTGCCATGAAGTGATGGGACCAGATGCCATGATCTTAGTTTTCTGAATGTTGAGTTTTAAGCCAACTTTTTCACTCTTCTGTTTTACTTTCATCAAGAGGCTCTTCGCTTTCTGCCATAAGGATGGTGTCATCTGCATATCTGAGGTTATTGATATTTCTCCCGGCAATCTTGATTCCAGCCTGTGCTTCATCCAGTCCAGTGTTTCTCATGATGTACTCTGCATATAAATTAAATAAGCAGAGTGACAATATACAGCCTTGACATACTCCTCTCCTGATTTCGAACATGTCTGTTGTTCCATGTCCAGTTCTAACTGCTGCTTCCTGACCTGCATACAGATTTCTCAAGAGGCAGGTCAGGTGATCTGGTATTCCCATCTCTTTCAGAGTTTTCCACACTTTCTGGTAATCCACAGAGTCAAAGGCTTTGGCATGGTCAATAAAGCAGGAGTAGACGTTTTTCTGGAACTCTCTTGCTTTTTTGGTGATCCAGCAGATGTTGGCAATTTGATATCTGGTTCCTCTGCCTTTTCTAAATTCAGCTTGAACATCTGGAAGTTCATGGTTCACGTACTGTTGAAGCCTGGCTTAGAGAATTTTGAGCATCACTTCACTAGCCTGTGAGATGAGTGCAATTGTGTGGTAGTTTGAGCATTCTTTGGCATTGCCTTTTTTGGGATTGGAATGAAAACTGACCTTTTCCAGTCCTGTGGCCACTGCTGAGTTTTCCAAATTTACTGGCATATTGAGTGCAGCACTTTCATCTTTCAGGATTTGAAATAGCTCAACTGGTGTTCCATCACCTCCACTAGCTTTGTTCATAGTGATGTTTCCTAAGTGATGTTTCCTAAGTTTCCATAGTGATGTTTCCACTTGACTTCTCACTCCAAGGTGTCTGGCTCTAGGTGAGTGATCACATCATCGTGATTATCTGGGTCATGAAGATCTTTGCTGTACAGTTCTTCTGTGTATTCTTGGCACTTCTTCTTAATATCTTCTGCTTCTGTTAGGTTCATAACATTTCTGTCCTTTATCGAGCCCATCTTTGCATGAAATGTTCCCTTGGTATCTCTGATTTTCTTGAAGAGATCTCTAGTCTTTCCCATTCTGTTGTTTTCCTCTATTTCTTTGCACTGATCACTGAGGAAAGCTTTCTTATCTCTCCTTGCTATTCTTTGGGACTCTGCATTCAAATGGGTATATCTTTCCTTTTCACTTCTCTTCTTTTCACAGCTATTTGTAAGGCCTCGTCAGACAGCCATTTTGCTTTTTTTGAATTTCTTTTTCTTGAGGATGGTCTTGATCCCTGTCTCCTGTATGATATCATGAATCTCTGTCCATAGTTCTTCAGGCACTCCCTCTATCAGATCTAATCCCCTGAATCTATTTCTCACTTCCACTGGATAATCATAAGGGATTTGATTTAGGTCATACCTGAATGGTCTAGTGGTTTTCCCCACTTTCTTCAATTTCAGTCCGAATTTGGCAATAAGGAGTTCATGATCTGAGCCACAGTCAGCTTCCAGTCTTGTTTTTGCTGACTCTATAGAGCTTCTCCATCTTTGGCTGCAAAGAATATAATCAGTCTGATTTCAGTATTGACCATCTGGTGATGTCCATGTGTAGAGTCTTCTCTTGTGAATATGCAAAAAGATAGTTTGGGATTAGCAGATGCAAACTGTTATATAGAACAGATAAACAACAAGGACCTACTATACAGCACAGGGAAATATATTCAGTATCCTGTGATAAACCATATGGAAAAGAATATGAAAAAGAGTGAATATTCATGGCTAACTGAATGACCTTGCTGTACAGCAGAAATTAACACAACATTGTAAATCAAATCTACTTCAGTGAAACAAAATTTAAAAAATGATGCCCAGGTAATTCTTGGGCATATTAAAGCTGCAGAAACACTGTCCTAATTAACCGCTTCTGAAAAGTCACTTGGCCCAGCACTTCCTAATGGGCTTGTGCTATAAGGACGCTGCATGTGCTGAGTTATTGCTCTCCTTTACCCGGGAGGTGAGGTAGAAGGCCTTGGACTGAGGACCTAAAGCACATTGTCCTTTTCTCTGTGTTCCATGATCTATAATTGTGCTGTCCTGTTAGGTAGCCACTCAACATAGGTGGTTACTAAGCACTTGAAATGTGTCTGAGTTGATTTGTGCTGTGGGAGTAAAATATATACCAGATTTTGAGGGCTTAGTATGAAAAAATAATGTGAAGTGTCTCATTAATAATCTTTATATTGACAATAAATTGATATTTAGATATGTCAGGTTAAGTGAAACATATTATTTAATTCATTTCACCTATTTATTTGGAAGAAAAGCAATGACAGACGTCGACAGTGTATTAAAAAGCAGAGAGATTACTTTGCCTACAAAGGTCTGTATAGTCAAAGCTATGGGTTTTTTTAGTAGTCATGTACAGATGTGAGAGCTGGACAATAAAAAAGGCCGATAGCCAAAGAATTAATGCTTTTGAACTATGGTGCTAGGGAAGATTCTTGAGAGTCCCATGGACAGCAAGGAGATCCAACCAGTCAATCCTAGAGGAAATCAATCCTAAATATTCATTGAAAGGACTGATGCTGAAGCTGAAACTCCAATACTTTGGCCACCTGATGTGAAGAACTGATGCATTGGAAAAGACCCTGATGCTGGGAAAGATTGAAGGCAGAAGGAGAAGGGGACAGCAGAGGATGAGATGGTTGGATGGCATCACCAGCTTGATGGACATGAATTTGAGCAAGCTCTGGGAGTTGGTGATGGACAGGGAGGCCTGGCATGCTGCAGACCATGGGATTGCAGAGTCAGACATGACTGAGTGACTGAACTGAACTGACTCAAGGGAAAACAGGGATTATAATGTTATATCAGATAATGTTGAGAGCAAATAATGTTGAGAGCATACTCAGTGAGGCCTCGTTCATGTTTTTTTTTTTTTTTAACTTTCTTCTGTTTCTCCATCTGCTCCTTGTTTTAACCTTCTTTTTAAAAAACTGTTATTTTTTGAGTGCTATTGATAAACAGCAGTAAAGTCTGGGGTAACAACAGTGACCCAAATCAGATATCCTTCTCTGATGGAGTTTCTGACCTTGTGGTGGCACAAGCTGTCTCCAAAGGTCACATAATAATGATTACAAATGAGTATAATCCACGAGGACAACATAAACCTTAGGAAATAACTAGCCTGTTACAGAAATATATTAAGCTAAACTGTAGGAAATAAAAGAAAATTGACGAAAATATAGTGTAGGGGAAATGCATTGCCTTTATTTTAGTCCTTGAGAAATTATATAGGCAAAAATAAATAAGGATAATCTAATAGATTAATAATAAATTCTATTATTATCAGGAATAATATGATTTTTTGTTCAAACATCTATTAGCCTTTTTAAAATGTGAGCTTATGTTGGTCACATGGGAAACCTCAGTGGATTAAAAAAAGAAATAGCACAGATCACAATCTCTGAATGCAACGCATTGAAGCCAAAAGTAAATAATAAAAGTAGGAGTTACACTCACACTGAAAAATAAAACAGCTTCAATAAAAAAGCCCCAAATTAAAATCTCTAACTATTTAAAAATTTAAAACCATAATTGAAGAATAACTGCCCTATAACAATCATGAAAATGCTCGCTTACCAAAGGCAGTGTTGTAGAGATATAGTTATAATCAGGAAAATGCATTGCTCAAAAAGTTTTCACTCCTAAGAAAAAAAAAGAAAGAATAGAAATAATGGCTTAATCATTCAATTCAAGAAATTATAGGAAAACACAAAATGAACCCAAGTAAAGATAGAAACAGAAAATTGAGAATTAAGGCAAAGAAAAACAATAGGATTCATTAATACATGCAAAAAAGTTCTTTGATGAAAAATTTCTCAGTAAAAAGGATGACCTACTGATTGCCATAATCCAGAAAGAAAGAAAGAAAACAAATACATAATATTAGGAAAGAGAAGTTAGAGATAACCCTAGAGGGGAGAGAAAAAAAGAGAAGATAATGTGCCTGATTTTATCATAAACAATTTGAAACCAAGATGCAATGGAAAAAAGAAAGCAAGAATGATAATTACAACATCCACCTGAAGAAGCAGTAGAAAGCTGATGTGGCATCTAACACTGGAAGGAATTAAGACAGCTGAAAGCTAGCACCCTTGACCCTGGGTAAATCCCGTCAAAACTTGAAGTGACAGATGACTCCTCTAACATTTAAAATGTTTAGAAACAAAGAGAAAGAAGAAAAGCTTCCTAATCATTCTTGTAAATGCAGCAGAATTGATACAAAAACCAAAGAGAGGTCACAAAAAGTAAAAGACATCAGTGTTCCTCACTTCCAAACAATGGTTCAAACTTTCCGAATCAAATACTAGCAAGTAAAATCTGACAGTACGTACAAGAGGATGCATGATGACTACCTGGGGTTTGTTCCATAGTAGTTCGATGTTAAGAACTCTAATACGTTACCCACTAAGGTCTTGTTGAGGGCTTCCCAGATAGCTCTAGTGATAAAGGACCCACCTGCCAATGCAGATAGAGTTAAAGAGACATGGATTTGATCCCTGGGTCAAGAAGACCCCCTGGAGGAGGACACAGCAACCCACTCCAGTACTCTTGCCTGGAGAACCCCATGGAGAGAGGAGCCTGGTGGACTACATTCCATGGAGTTGCAGAGTTGGACACGACTGAAGTGACTCAGCACACACACACACACACATCTTGTTAAAGCTAAGCATATTATTAGTTTGTAAAAGAAAAATATACCTGGGAATTACAGTAGATGTTGAAAAAGTAATATTTCACAGCTATTCACAATTCTCTTAAATTTTAGGTTAAAATAAAATAGGATTTTTTTTAAATTTATTTTTTATTGAAGGATAATTGCTTTACAGAATTTTGCTGTTTTCTGTCAAACCTCAACATGAATCAGCCATAGGTATACATATATCCCCTCCTTCTTGAACCTCCCTCCCATCTCCCTCCCCATCCTACCCCTCTAGGTTGATACAGAGCCCCTGTTTGAATTTCCTGAGATATACAGCAAATTCCCATTGGCTATCTGTTTCACATATGGTAATGTAAGTTTCCATGTTGCTCTTTCCATACATCTCACCCTCTCCTCCCCTCTCCCCATGTCCGTAAGTCTATTCTCTACGTCTGTTTCTCCACTGTTGCCCTGGTACTAAATAAATTCTTTAGTACCATTTTTCTAGATTCTGTATATATGTATTAGAATATGGTACTTATCTTTCTCTTTCCAACTCACTTCACTCTGTGTAATAGGTTCTAGGTTCATCCACTTCATTAGAACTGACTCAAATGTGTTCCTTTTTATGGCTGAGTAATATTCCATTGTGTATATGTGCCACAACTTCTTTATCCATTCACCTGTCGATGAATATCTAGGTTGCTTCCATGTTCTAGCTATTGTAAACAGTGCTGCAATGAACAATGGGATACACGTGTCTTTTTCAATTTTGGTTTCCTCATCAAAAAATCTACAAACAATAAATGCCGAAAAGAATGTGGAGAAAAGGGAACATTCTTGCACTGTTGGTGGGGATGTAAATTGATACAGCCACTGTGGAAGACGGTATGGTGATTCCTTAAAAAACTAGGAATAAAACCACCATATGACCCAGCAATCTCACTCCTAGGCATGTACCCTGAGGATTTTTTTTTTTTAATATGGTGTGGGGCGTCAGAAGATTAGCCAAGATGGTGTGTTCAGACTCTCTCGTCCTTTGTTTTGTAAATAATGACTATGTAACAGCGTTGGATGGCATCACCGACTCAATGGACATGAGTTTGGGTAAACTCTGGGAGTTGATGATGGACAGGGAGGCCTGGTGTACTGCGGTTCATGGGGTCTCAAAGAGTCGGACACGACTGAGTGACTGAACTGAACTGAACTGAACAGCTGAGATCGTTTATAGCACCGCACACGCACATCATGAGGTACTCACTTGGTCGGGGCAACTGTGTGCAGTATGCCTAAATAACCTTCACCTTGAAAAGCCCTGAAGGGTTGTGTGAGGTTATGTTGTGTTATGCTCTGTCTGCTGCTACGGCTGCTGTGTCAGCCAGGAGAGAATAAACACATCTGCAGTTCCTACCGGAGAAGGCAATGGCACCCCACTCCAGTACTTTTGCCTGGAGAATCCCATGGACGCGGGAGCCTGGTGGGCTGCAGTCCATGGGGTTGCTGGAGTCGGACGCGACTGAGCGACTTCACTTTCACTTTTCACTTGCATGCATTGGAGAAGGAAATGGCAACCCACTCCAGTGTTCTTGCCTGGAGAATCTCAGGGACGGGGAAGCCTGTTGGGCTGCCGTCTATGGGGTCGCACAGAGTCGGACACGACTGAAGCGACTTAGCAGCAGCAGCAGCAGTTCCTACAGCGCTCCAGTCTCTTAGCTCGTGCCTGGCCTACCCTGGGTTCAGCAGACAGTGCAGGCTGTTCAGTGTGAACAGCAAAACAACTGGCATCAGAAACAGGGTCAGCAATACAACTGGCGTAGTTGGCAGGATACCCAGGGGGTAGGGGAGCCTGAGGCTCCACTGGGTGGAGGAAGCCAATGGCCACCAGATAGTATGTGGTACTGTGTGACTGTGGTCCTCTCGGGCATCGGCTCTGGTGGAAGACTGGGAGGCAGTGGACGGTTCACCAGAGAGCATTGAGAAGGTGTTACGAAGGTGGTGAGTTCCCCTTTGCTGAACAAGGCGGCACAGACTGCTGCTGGCACTGTGGGGTGGATTTTCCTGATTGCCCTGAAGGCTAACAAAGGTAGTAATCTCAGTGATGCCAAGCCAATGAGCAATGTGAAGGGACGCTTGGAAGAGCTAGAGCAATGTATATTGGTGTTAGAGCAAGAGCCCTGTGACCGTGAAGAAGCCGGCATCTCTGACAGCCAGGTGGTAAGTGTTGGTGACGATGAACCTTATGAGATGGCGGGAATGGATTCACGCTGCCAGCCCCACCGTTTGGTGCAATGTGGGAAAGCTCCCGGATACTATGAGTAAATGGCATACCCATGCTGAGTTGACCCAAGGGGTGAGAGAACTGGGCATGAAGCAGTCGGTATTTAACCCAACGACCTGAGGCCCAGATGATGAGCACTTTGCTGGTGGCATTCGATACACCATTTTGAACAAAGCCCCATCTACTTCTTTTGGATCCCTGACTGCTCTTCTTGCACCCTATGTGGGGTGCCCCATCTGTGAAGGGACCTCAGTGGTGGCTCGCTTGGGAGAAATAGAGGGGTGGCAGCAGGCAAAAAGTGTCAGGAGTGTGAAGACCCCGAAGCGGGGCTGAACCGGGAAAGGCCCCGTCTGGGTCATGCGGATGCAAATGTGGGCTGATTCGTGCAGAGGTGTACTGTAAAGGCTGTGTCCTCTCCTGCAAGTTTAGAACAGTGTATCGTGTAAAGTGTAAAGGCTGTGTCTTGTGACGTGCTTATAACCTCTGACTCTCTTGCAGACTTAGAACAGTGTGAACACATTCCACCCTGAACAGTAGAACATATTCCAAAGCATTTGGAATATGCGGGTGGGCCGTGAACGCCACAAAAACCCCCTCTTTGGTGGACTGGCACCTGTGGAGTGTTTTGCGGGTCCTTAAAAGTCCCGGAGGGGTGGGGTTGCCTCTGCGGAGGCCTTCCTGCAATCTCACAAGGACAGACAGTGGACCTGACTTGGCCATGGCAGATAAAGGCACTCCATCTGTGGAGGGTGGCTCTTCTAGCCCTGTGAGCGCGAGGACTGCAACATGCGTTCCAAGTGACACCTGGAGTTGGGTTTTGCTACGTGTTGGGGATGTAATTGCTTATTTTAGCTGATGCAAGAAGTGAATCTAAGGGTCAGTGTTACTCCCCAAGGGGAAAATCGCAGATGGACCGGGCGTAGAATGTGAGGCGAGAGACCCTGAAGGGGTGGAGTGCCGGGAGAGGGCAAATTAGCCAGGCTGGCGTGTTCAGGCTCTCTTGCCCCACGTTTCGTGATAATGACTATGCAACAGCTGAGATCATCATAGCACTGCACATGCGCGTCATGAGGTGCTCGCTTGGTCAGGGGTTGCCGTGTCAGTACGCCCGCATAAGCCTCACCTAGGAAAGCCCTGAAGGGCTGCGTGCAGTTGTGTTGTGTTGTGCTGTTTGCTGCTATGGCTGCTGCGTCAGCCAGCAGAGAGGCTGTGTTAACGGCTTCCATGCCGGCAGGGAGAGAATAAATGCATTTGCAGTTCCTACAGCTCCTCTCATTTTCTTCCAGCCCCTTATCTTGCGCCTTGCCCACCCTGGTTCAGCGAGCAAGGCGGACAGTGTGAAAAGCAAGACAATTGGCGTCACAAAAGGATCAGCAATACACATGGTTAGAAATATATGTTACAAACCAAGTGCCAGCATATCACACTTTAATGGTGAAGCATTTGAAATTTTACCATTAAGTTAGGAACATTATCAACATCATTATTTAACATTACTTTCAAAGTTCTGGTCAATATAACAGGATAAAGTAATATAAGAGATAGACATTTAGGAAGGAGGAGACAAAGTAATCATTATTTCCATTTAAACTCAGAATATACTAGAGAAGTCTAAATGACTCAACAAGAGTGTTTAGGAAAGTGGCCAGTATAAATAATCATTTAGTAAAGTGAGTAGAAGAAAATATTCCATTTATAATAACAACAAAAAATATAAAACACCCAGGATTGTGTATATTCATTAATGTTAAGAGTGTATCCAGGGCTGCTGCTGCTGCTGCTGCTGCTGCTGTCGCTTCAGTCGTGCCCGACTCTGTGCGACCCCATAGACGGCAACCCACCAAGGTCCCCTGTCCCTGGGATTCTCCAGGCAAGAACACTGGAGTGGGTTGCCATTTCCTTCTCCAGTGCATGAAAGTGAAAAGTGAAAGTGAAGTCGCTCAGTCATGTCCGACTCTTAGTGACCCCATTAACTGTAGCCCACCAGGGTCCTCCATTCATGGGATTTTCCAGGCAAGAGTACCGGAGTACTGCCTGGCAAGAGTACTTGCCATTGCCTTCTCTGGTATCCAGGGCAGGGCAAGACAAACACTGATGAGGGGAAATGGCTCTTAAGAATCTTAGGTATATAGTTCATAGGAGAAATATAATTTGCAAGCTCACTAGTAATTACAGGAATTCAGAGAGCCATGCGGTAATATGAATTTCCCTCTTTATTCAGGATTCCAAAACTTTAACAGTGTGTGACGAGAATGTGAAGACATAAGTTCCCATATGTTCCAGGGAGATGTAATTTAGTACCACATTTTTGTTGCAATTGCTTAATATTGATTATAATTTTAGATATACATTCCCTTTGACCCAGAGTTTCCCCTCCTAGTAAGTTTCCTATAAAAATACTTTTCCCTTGTGCTGTGAAGTTTATTGCAACATTGCTTAGAATTGTGAAAAAATTGGAAACATTCTAAGTATTCATCTATAGAGAGCTGGCTAAATGAGTTAGGATACATTGGTATAGTGGGGTACTTACTATACAGCTGTTAGGAAGAATAAGAACAAGAGCAGAATTAACAGTAGTTAACAATAATCATTGACTAATCAGAAACAATGTTGGTTTCAACTAGTATGACAATACTGGTCAGGGACAGTTATGGACTTTCAAATAAAGTGGGTGAACAGCTAATGTGAATATTAATAAAGTATGAATGAGGTAGATATATTTAGGAAGAATAATTAAGCCAACAATTGGTTTTAAAATTTAAAAACTCATATCAAGCAGGATAATAGAGATTAAAACATAATATTAAACTTGTCTAATTATTCAGTGCAAAGCTGGCAGCCTGCTGCCAAACAAAATTTTACTGAAACATAGCTTTATAGGGCCAAATTATTCATTCAGTACAGAAGGCATAGAGAACAGGGCCCACAGAAGTCAATGAAATGCCTTAATTTCTTTAAAAGATAGAAAAAAAATCAAATTTTTAGGGTCAAAATATTTAAATTTTTTTCTCACATCAGGAAAACAATGCAATGTTAGAGCCCACAAGAGTCTATTAATTTTTTCCAAAACAAACAAAAAAAATAATTCATGTATCTAAAGTTATTTAAATATAATTTTTAATTTACTTCTGTATTGGGAGGGAGCCCATACCAGAAGTTGTTAGGCCCCACAGAAGGCCTAAAGCAGTTCTGCAACCATGCTGGTGTGTTTGCATATTGTCTGCAGCTGATTTTGCAAGAGCAGAATTGAGTAGTTATTTGTATACAAATTCCAGGAAAAATTTCCTGATCCTTGGCTTAGTGTATTAGTACTCATGATGTACTCAAAAAGCCTCTTGATGACAGTGAAAGTGGAGAGTGAAAAAGTTGGCTTAAAGCTCAACATTCAGAAAACGAAGACCATGGCGTCTGGTCCCATCACTTCATGGGAAATAGATGGGGAAACAGTGGACACAGTGTCAGACTTTATTTTTGGGGGCTCCAAAATCACTGCAGATGGTGACTGCAGCCATGAAATTAAAATACGCTTACTCCTTGGAAGAAAAGTTATGACCAACCTAGATAGCATATTGAAAAGCAGAGACATTACTTTGCCAACAAAGGTTCGTCTAGTCAAGGCTATGGTTTTTCCAGTGGTCATGTATGGATGTGAGGGTTGGACTGTGAAGAAGGCTGAGCACCGAAGAATTGATGCTTTTAAAGTGTGGTGTTGCAGAAGACTCTTGAGAGTCCCTTGGATGGCAAGGAGATCCAACCAGTCCATTCTAAAGGAGATCAGTCCTGGGTGTTGTTTGGAAGGAATGATGCTAAAGCTGAAACTCCAGTACTTTGGCCACCTCATGTGAAGAGTTGACTCATTGGAAAAGACTCTGGTGCTGGGAGGGATTGGGGGCAGGAGGAGAAGGGGACAACAGAGGATGAGATGGCTGGATGGCATGACTGACTCAATGGACGTGAGTCTGAGTGACCTCCGGGAGTTGGTGATGGACAGGGAGGCCTGGCGTGCTGCGATTCATGGGGTTGCAAAGCATCAGACACGACTGAGCGACTGAACTGAAATGAACTGACCTCATGTTGTTAAACAAAATCATCTTTATAAACTGAATTTTACTTTTAATACTATCCTGACCATGAACTTTTAAGAAAAAAGTTGTATCTTTTAAAGTCTTTGTATTAAAGAAGGAATGTCAACTATGGCAGTTAAAATTTTTAATAGAAGGAAAATCACCAAATAACCTATATTTAGATTAAATTATCTTCATGCCAGACTTCACAAAAAATATAAAGAGAATGAAGACAAAAAGGAAATTTTAAGGGGAAAAAAAAAAATCTCCAAATAGTATGCTGTTCCAAATAGACATAAGTGGCAAAAAACATCTGCCTTCTGTGGCATGGATGTAGCACAGTGACCTCATGAATAATTCAGCAGCTGACAGTATTAAGAGTATTGTTCCTGAGATCTAATGCCAATTGTTTATAATTCTGCTACTAGAGTTTAAAGAAAACAATAATAGCTCACAAGGCATTGGCATACAATTTTAGATTTATTTTTGGATTCCTCAAATTTGTATTATGATAGGTCTATTTTAGTCTAGACTAAAAAACCTTAATTTTAAGATTCAGACTCTTGGCATTCAGGTGTCACAGGTCATGATTCATTTATTCATAAGATTTCTGGAAGATTATTTCCAAACTGGTATGAGTTTTGTCTCTAGGGATGGGAATATGTATCCTGTGGTTTACCAACATAGAAGGGCAGTGGAAATGGTCCATGTGGCTAAGAAGGATCAGATTGTTACCAACACTAATTAGACTGGCCAGCTCACTGGGATACTAGGAAGCAGGTCAACCTGGGATTAGTAATGTTTTTAAAGTCTCTGTGCACCCCTTTATGCCTATTCCAGATCAGACCACTCCTACCTCCCTGCCCGTGGTACGCCATGCTCAAGGTCACATAATCTATCATCCAAACTGGGCACATCAACTGTTCAGTTCAGTTCAGTTCAGTCACTCAGTCGTGTCCGACTCTTTGCGACCCCATGAATCGCAGCACGCCAGGCTTCCCTGTCCATCACCAACTCCCGGAGGTCACTCAGACTCACGTCCATCGAGTCAGTGATGCCATCCAGCCATCTCATCCTCTGTCGTCCCCTTCTCCTCTTGCCCCCAATCCCTCCCAGCATCAGAGTCTTTTCCAATGAGTCAACTCTTTGCATGAGGTGGCCAAAGCACTGGAGTTTCAGCTTTAGCATCAGTCCTTCCAAAGAAATCCCAGGGCTGATCTCCTTCAGAATGGACAGGTTGGATCTCCTTGCAGTCCAAGGGACTCTCAAGTGTCTTCTCCAACACCACAGTTCAAAAGCATCAATTCTTCGGTGCTCAGCTTTCTTCACAGTCCAACTCTCACATCCATACATGACCACTGGAAAAACCATAGCCTTGACTAGACGAACCTTTGTTGGCAAAGTAATGTCTCTACTTCTCAATATGCTATCTAGGTTGGTCATAACTTTTCTTCCAAGGAGTAAGTGTCTCTTAACTTCATGGCTGTAGTCACCATCTTCAGTGATTTTGGAGCCCCCAAAAATAAAGTCTGACACTGTTTCCACTGTTTCCCCATCTATTTCCCATTAAGTGATGGGACCAGATGCCATGATCTTCATTTTCTGAATGTTGAGCTTTAAGCCAAGTTTTTCACTCTCCTCTTTCACCTTCATCAAGAGGCTTTTTAGTTCTTCTTCACTTTCTGCCATAAGGGTGATGTCATCTGCATATCTGAGGTTATTGATATTTCTCCCAGCAATCTTGATTCCAGCTTGTGCTTCTTCCAGACCAGCATTTCTCATGATGTACTCTGCATAGAAGTTAAATAAGCAGCATGACAATATACAGCCTTGATGTACTCCTTTTCCTATTTGGAACCAGTCTGTTGTTCCATGTCCAGTTCTAACTGTTGCTTCCTGACCTGCATATAGGTTTCTCAAGAGGCAGGTCAGGTGGTCTTGTATTCCCATCTCCTTCAGAATTTTCCACAGTTTATTGTGATCCACACAGTCAAAGTCTATGGCATAGTCAATAAAGCAGAAATAGATGTTTTTCTGGAACTCACTTGCTTTTTCCATGATCCAGTGGATGTTGGCAATTTGATCTCGGGTTCCTCTGCCTTTTCTAAAACCAGCTTGAACATCTGGAATTTCATGGTTCACATATTGCTGAAGCCTGGCTTGGAGAATTTTGGGCATTACTTTACTAGTGTGTGAGATGAGTGCAATTGTGCCGTAGTTTGAGCATTCTTTGGCATTGTTTTTCTTTGGGATTGGAATTGCTGGAGCAGCCGTGAAGAGATACCCCACAACCAAGGTAAGAGAAACCCAAGTAAGACAGTAGGTCCTGCAAGAGGGCATCAGAGGGCAGACACACTGAAACCATAATCACAGAAAGCTAGTCAATCTAATCACACTAGGACCACAGCCTTGTCTAATGCAATGAAACTAAGCCATGCCCATGGGGCCACCCAAGATGGGCGGGTCATGGTGGAGAGGTCTGACAGAATGTGGTCCACTGGAGAAGGGAATGGCAAACCACTTCAGTATTCTTGCCTTGAGATCCCCATGAACAGTATGAAAAGGCAAAATGATAGGATACTGAAAGAGGAACTTCCCAGGTCAGTAGGTGCCCGATATGCTACTGGAGATCAGTGGAGAGATAACTCCAGAAAGAATGAAGGGATGGAGCCAAAGCAAAAACAATACCCAGCTGTGGATGTGACTGGTGATAGAAGCAAGGTCTGATGCTGTAAAGCACAATTTGCATAGGAACCTGGAATGTCAGGTCCATGAGTCAAGGCAAATTGGAAGTGGTCAAACAGGAGATGGCAAGAGTGCACGTTGACATTCTAGGAATCAGCGAACTAAAATGGACTGGAATGGGTGAATTTAACTCAGATGACCATTATATCTACTACTGTGGGCAGGAATCCCTTAGAAGAAATAGAGTAGCCATCATGGTCAACAAAAGACTCCGAATGCAGTACTTGGATGCAATCTCAAGAACAACAGAATGATCTCTGTGCATTTCCAAGGCAAACCATTCAATATCACAGTCTATGCCCCAACCAGTAACACTGAAGAAGCTGAAGTTGAATGGTTCTATGAAGATCTACAAGGCCTTTTAGAGCTAACACCCAAAACAGATGTCCTTTTCATTATAGAGGACTGGAATGCAAAAGTAGGAAGTCAGGAAACACCTGGAGTAACAGGCAAATTTGCCCTTGGAATACGGAATGAAGCAGGGCAAAGACTAATAGAGTTTTGCCAAGAAAATGCACTGGTCATAGCAAACACCCTCTTCCAACAACACAAGAGAAGACTCTACACATGGACATCACCAGATGGTCAACACCGAAATCAGATTGATTATATTCTTTGCAGCAAAAGATGGAGAAGCTCTATACAGTCAACAGAAACAAGACCAGGAGCTGACTGTGGCTCAGAACATGAACTCCTTATTACCAAATTCAAACTTAAATTGAAGAAAGTAGGGAAAAGCACTAGACCATTCAGTATGACCTAAATCAAATCCCTTATGATTATACAGTGGAAGTGAGAAGTAGATTTAAGGGCCTAGATCTGATAGATAGAGTGCCTGAGGAACTATGGACTGAGGTTCGTGACATTGTACAGGAGACAGGGATCAAGACCATCCCCATGGAAAAGAAATGCAAAAAAGCAAAATGGCTGTCTGACGAGGCCTTACAAATAGCTGTGAAAAGAAGAGAAGCGAAAAGCAAAGGAGAAAAGGAAAGATATAAGCATCTGAATGCAGAGTTCCAAAGAATATCAAGAAGAGATCAGAAAGACTTCCTCAGGGATCAATACAAAGAAATAGAGGAAAACAACAGAATGGGAAAGACTAGAGATCTCTTTAAGAAAATTAGAGATACCAAGGGAGCATTTCATGCAAAGATAGGCTCGATAAAGGACAAAAATGGTATGGACCTAACAGAAGCAGAAGATATTAAGAAGAGGTGGCAGGAATACACAGAAGAACTGTACAAAAAAGATCTTCACGACCAAGATAATCACGATGGTGTGATCACTCACCTAGAGCCAGACATCCTGGAATGTGAAATCAAGTGGGCCTTAGAAAGCATCACTACGAACAAAGCTAGTGGAGGTGATGGAATTCCAGTTGAGCTATTTCAAACCCTGAAAGATGATGCTGTGAAAGTGCTGCACTCAATATGCCAGCGAGTTTGGAAAACTCAGCAGTGGCCACAGGACTGGAAAAGGTCAGTTTTCATTCCAATCCCAAAGAAAGGCAATGCCAAAGAATGCTCAAACATGAACTGTATTGAGGTATAATTCATATACAGTATAATGCATCCATTTTAAGTGTATTTTTAAAATTGTTTTGGCAAATGCATACTTCCATCTAACCACAATCAATACAGAGATCATTTTTATTATCCTTGGTAGATTCCTAATGCCCAAACGAGGCTCACAGCAAAACTGAGCAGGAGGTACCAGGAGTTCCCATATGCTCCCTGCCCCCACACATGAACACACACGGCCGCCCCCCCATGCCCCGATCAAACTGATTCATTGGTTATAATTGATGAACACATTAATTAATTGTATTAACTGTATTAATTGTATTAACACATCACTATCACCAAAGCCCATAATTTACATTAGGGTTTACTCTTGGTGTTTCATATTCTATGGGTTTGGGGATGTGTATAATGTCACGTATCCACCATTATAGTATCATAGAGAATAGCTTCATTCCCCTCTCTCCACAAATGCTGGCAACCTCTCGTCTTGTCACTATTTCCATAGTTTCCTTTGCCATAATATTATAGAATTGGAGTCATATAGAATGTAGCCTTTTCAAATTGGCTCTTTCACTTATTAATATTCATTTTAGATCCCTCTAAATCTTTTCATAGCTTGTTAGCTCATTTCTTTTTACCACTAATATTCCATGGTCTGTTGTATCAAAATATATTTATCCATTGCACCAAAATGTATTTATCCATTCACCTATTAAAAGATATCTTGTTTGCTTCCAAACTTTGGAAATTATGAATAAAACTACCATAAATTTATCCATGTGTAGATTTTTGTGTGAGTATAAGTTTTCAACTCATTTGGTTAAATACTAAGGAGTGTGATTGTTGGATCATATGGTAAGAAAATGTTTAGTTTTGTAAGAAACTAACAAAGTGTCTTCCATAAGGGCTATACTATTTTGCATTCCCATCAGCAATAAATGAAAGTTTGTTTTGCTTCATACCCATGCCAGCATTTTGGTTGTCAATAATTTGGGTTCTTGCCATTCTAATAGATGTGTGATGTTACCTGATTGTCTTAATTTGCAATTCTTAATAATATACAGTGTGGACTATCTTTTCATGTGCTTATTTGCCATCTAGTGTATCTTCTTTGGTGAGGTGTCTGTTCAGATCTTTGCCCACATTTTAATTGTGTTGTTCTCTTACTTATTGTTGAATTCTAAGAGTTCTTTGTATAGTCTGGATAGAAGTCCTGTGTCAGATACATGTTTTGCAAATATTTTTTTTCTCAGTCTGTGACTTGTCTTCCCATTCTCTTGACAATGTCTTGTGCAGAGCAAGAGTTTTGTAATTAAGTCCAGCTTATGCATTATATCTTTCATGGATCTTGCCTTTGATATGGTATCTAAAATGTCATTATCAAACTGAGATCAAACAGATTTTCTCCTATGCTACCTTCTAGGAGTTTGATAGTTTTACATTTTACTTTGAGGTTTATGGTCCACACTGACTTAATTTTAGTGGAGAGTATAAGATCTGGGTCTAGATTACCTTTTTGGGGGGCATGTGAATGTCCAATTTTTCCAACATGGTTTGTTGAAAATTAGATTATTTCTCCATTTTATTGTCCATGCTTCTTTGTCAAAGATCATTGACTATATTTGTGTGAGTCTATTTCTGGGCTCTCTATTTTGATCCATTCTTTTACCAATACCACACTGTCTTGCTTACTGTAACTTTATAAAAAAAATCTTGAAGTCAGTGTCAGGCTTCTGATTTTGTTCTTCTTCAATGTTCTGTAAGCCATTCTGAGTCTTTTGCCTCTCTGTATACAATTTTAGAATCAGTTTGTCAATATCCACGAAGTAACTTGTTGGGATTTTGATTGGGGTTGAATTGAATCTATAGATCAAGTTGGGAATAACCGATATCTTGACAATCTAAGTCTTCCTATGCATAAACATGGAATACCTCTCCATTTATTTAATTCACTCCTTAGAGTGTTATAGTTTTTCTCATACAGATCTTATATATATTTTAAAAATTTATACCTAAGTATTTAAGTTTTGGAGATACTAACATCAATGGCATTGTGTTTTTAATTTAAAATTCCAATTGTTCATTGTTGGAATATGGGAACGTAATGGACTTCTGTATATTAACTTTTTATCCTGCTACCATAGTTCCAGGAATTTTTTGTGGATTCTTTGGGATTTTGTACATAGATAATCATATCATCTGCAAATAAAGACAGTTATATTTCTTCCTTTCCAGTTGGTATGCAAATGTTAAGAAAATTCCCTCTATTCCTAGTTTGTATTTTTCTTCATGTATTTGATGAGATGAATCACATACATGATTTTTGAATGTTGAACCAGGTTTGCATTCCTGGGATAAACTCCACTTCACCACGGTGTATAATTCTTTTCATACGCTGTTTGCTTTGATTTGCTAACATTTTTTGAGGATTTTGGCATCTACATTCATAAAAGATACTGGTCTATAGTTTTTCTGTTTTGTAATGTTTTATCTGGCTTTGGTGTAAGGGTAATTCTGGCTTCATAGAATGATTTAGGCAGTATTCTCTCTGCTTCTATCTCTTGGAAGAAATTGTAAAGAACTGGCATAAGTGTTTGGTAGAATTACCAGTGAACCTGTCTGAGCCTGGTGCATTCAATTTTGGAAGGTCATTAATTGTTGATTCAATTTATTTAATAGATGCGACCTATTCTGATTGTCTATTTCTTCTTGTGTGAGTTTTGGCAGATTGTGTCTTTCAGAAAATTTGTCCACTTCACCTAGGTTATAAATTTGTGAACATAGAGTTGTTCATAATTGTTATTGCAGTCATGAAATCTAATATCCTTTTTAATGTTCACATCCAGATCTTGAGTTCCTTAGAGCAAAATTCTGGCTTAAATTCAAGAAAGTAGGGAAAACCACTAGGCCACTCAGGTATGACTTAAATCAAGTCCCTTATGATTACACAGTGGAGGTTATGAATAGATTTAAGGGATTAGATCTGGTAGACAGATTGCCTGAAGAACTATGGACAGAGGTTCATAACATTATACAGGAGACAGTGACCAAAACCATCCCAAAGAAAAAGAAATGCAAGCAGGCAAAGTGGCTGTCTAAGAGACTTTACAAATAGCTAAGGGAAGAAAAGAAGTAAAAGGCAAGGGAGAAAGGGAAAGGTATATCCAACTGAATGCAGAGTTCCCGAGAACAGCAGGGAGAGATAAGAAGGCCTTCTTAAATAAGCAGTGCAAGGAAATAAAGGAAAACAATAGAATGGGAAAGACTAGAGATCTCCTCAAGAAAATTTGAGACATCAAGGGAACATTTCATGCAATAATGGGCATGATAAAGGACAGAAACAGTAAGAAGCAGAAGGGATTAAGAAGAAATGACAAGAATACCGAGGAACTGTACAAAAACAGTCTTAATGACCTGGATAATCCATGATGGTGTGGTCACTTACCTAAGCCAGACATCCTGGAATATGAAGTCAAGTGGGATCTAGGAAGAATTACTATGAACAAAGCTAGTGGAGGTGATGGAATTCCAGCTGAGCTCTTTCAAACCCTACAAGATGAGGCTATTGAAGTGTTGCACTCAATATGTCAGGAAATTTGGAAAACAGCAGTTGCCATAGGGCTGAAAAGGTCAGTTTTCATTCCAATCCCAAGGAAGGGCAGTGCCAAAGAGTGTTCCAACTACCATATAATTGTGCTCATTTCACATGGTAATAAAGTTATGCTCAAAATCCTTCAAGCTAGGCTTTAGCAGTATGCAAACTGAGAACTTATAGATGTACAAGCTGGGTTTGTAAGGTTTAGAAAAGGCAGAGAGGAACCAGAGATCAAATTGCCAGCATTCACTGGATCATGGAGAAAGCAAGGGAATTCCAGTAAAACAACTACTTCTGCTTCATTGACTATGCTAAAGCCTTTGACTGTGTGGGTCACAAGATTGTGGAAAATTCTTAAAGAGATGGAGTAGCAGATAACTTGAATTGTCTCCTGAGAAACCTGTATGCAGGTCAAGAAGCAACAGTTATAACCAGACATGGAACAATGGACTGGTTCAAAACTGGGAAAGGAGTACGACAAGGCTGAATGTTGTCACCCTGCTTATTTAACTTCTATGCAGAGTACCTCATGTGAAATGCTGGGCTGGGTGAATCACAAGCTGAAATCAATATTACCAGGAGAAATATCAGCAACCTCAGATATGCAGATGATACCACTCAAATGGCAGAAAGTGAAGAGGAACGGAAGAGCCTTTTTGAGGGTGAAAGAAGAAAGTGAAAAAGCTGGCTTAAAATTCAAATTTTGAAAAAACTAAAATCATGGCATTTGGTTACATCAGTTCATGGCAGATAGAAGGGAGGAAAGTGGAAGCAGTGACAGATTTTAGTTTCTTGGGCTCCAAAATCACTGCAGATAGTGAGTATAGCCATGAAATTGATAGACACTTGTTCCTTGGAAGGAAAGCTATGACAAACCTAGACAGTGTGCTAAAAAGCAGAGACATCGCTTTGCCAACAAAAGTCTGTTATAGTGAAAGCTAAGCTTTTTCTAGCAGTCATGTACAGAGGGAGAATTGGACCATAAAGTAAGCTGAGCACCCCAAAATTGATGCTTTCAAATTGTGGCATTGGAGAAGACTCTTGAGAGTCCCTTGGACAGCAAGGAGATAAAACCAGTCAATCTGAAAGGAAATCAACCGTGACTATTCATTGGAAGGACTTGTGCTGAAACTGAAGCTCCAATACTTTGGCCACCTTAAGGGAAGAGCCAACTCATTGGAAAAGACCATAATGCTAGGAAAGTTTGATGGCAAAAGGAGAAGGGGGTGGCAGAGGATGAGGTGGTTAGATAGTATCACCAGCTCTATGGACATGAATTTGAGCAAACTCTGGGAGATAGTGGAGGACAGAGGAGCCTGGTGTGCCCATGAGGTTGCAAAGAGTTGGAGATGATTTAGTGACTGAACAATGATAACAACGATGTCCATGTCATCTAAGTGATGTCCCTTCTTCAACTTCTGATGTTAGTAATTTGTGCCTTTTTTCTCCTAGTTACGCTGCCTAGAGGTTTATAGATTTACTTGATCTTTTCAAATAATGTTCTGTTTTGTTTATTTATTTTTTCTCTATTTCCTGTTTTCAATGTCATTGATTGTGTTGCATTAAAAAAATTTCCCTTTCCTCTCTTTGGATTTAATTTTCTCTCTTTTTAAAGAAATTTCCTAAAGCAGATGCTTATATGATGCTTAGATGATTGATTTTAGATCTCTCTTCTTTCCTGAAATATACATTCAATACTCTGGATTTCCCTTTAAAATACTACTTTTGCTGCATTCCACAAATTTGGATAAGCTGTTTTTTCATTTTTATTTAGTTCAAAGTATTTAGAATTTTTTTTTTTTTGAAATTTTGTCTTTAACCCATGTGTTATTTAAATGTGTGTTATTTAATCTCCAAGCATTTTGGTACTTTCTAATTATCATTATTGATTTCTAGTTTAATTCCACTGTGGTCTAAGAGCAGACATTGTATGATCTGTATTTCTTTACATTTGTTAAAGTGTGTTTCATGGCCTAGAATGTGGCCTATCTCAGTGAATGCTCTATGTGAGATTGAAAAGAATACATATTTTCAATTGTTGAATAACATATTTTATAGTTGTCAATTCTCTTAAAAAATGCACAACAGTTTCCTTACTGATTTTCTCTCTGCTGGATCTGCCCAATTCTGAGAGAGGGATGTTGAAGTTTTCTACTATAATAATGGATTGATCTACTTCTCCTTACAATTCTACTGGTTTTTGTCTCACTGATTTTGATGCCCTGTTTTTAGATGCATATACGTTACGGATTACTGTGTCTTCTTGGAGTATTGATCCCTTATCATTTTGTAATGTCTGTCTTTATCACTGATAATTTTCCTTACTTGAAAGTTTGTTTTTCTGAAATTCATAGCATTGTTCTATCTTTTAGCATATTTTTTCCATCCACTTTCTTTACTCTATTTGTGTCTTCATACTTAAAGTGGGCTTCGACTACATATAATAGGGTCTTTTTTGGATACATTCTAATAATTGCTGTCTTTTAATGGAAGTCATTAGACCAATGACATTTATAGTGATTATTGATGTAGTTGGATTCCCATATATATATAACAAACATATATAGTTTGTTAATTTTCTACCCGTTGCCCTTGTTCTTTATATTTGTGTCTTCTACTCTTTTTATGTCTTTTGATTTTTTAATTGAGAATTTTATTTGATTCCATTTTTTTCTTTCTTAGTGTATCAATTATCTTTTAAAAAAACCTTTTTAGTGGTTGCCCTAAAATTTGCCCTGGGTATTTACAGCTAGTTCAAATAACACTATATTACTTCATGGGAATTGCAAGTATGTTTTAATAAGCAAGCATCCCTAACTGCTCCATCCTGTCAATAATCAGTGCATTATTGTGTCATTCACTTCAAATATATAAAAGGTATAATCATCAGATACATTGTTGTTGCTACTATTTTGAAGAAGCTCTTATCTGTTAGATCAATTAAAGAATAAGAAAAATAAAAGTATAACTTCACTTATTCCTTCTTTATTGTTCTTGTATTAACAGTATTTTCTTATGTTCTATATTCCTTTTTGTTAAATTGAAATATAGTTGATTTACAATGTTTTGTTAATTTCAAGTGTATATCAAAGTGATTCAGATATATGTGCATGTGTATATATATACTTTTTTTCAGATTCTCTTCTCTTATAGGTTATAAAAAATATTGAGTATATTTTACTGTGCCACACAGTAGGTCCTTGTTATTTTATTTATAATTTTTAAATATTTTATATAAATTAAATTATATTTTATAGCCATTATTTATAAAGAAATTATTTATACATTTAAGTTTGATTATAAAAATACAGCAGTGTGTACTGTATTCTTGATGCTCTGGCTTCTGAGACCTTGCTGACCCAAGGAGGGACTGCCCTTCCCCAGGATTAACTAATTCCTGGAAATAGTAGGTCTTGCCTGCTAACACTCCTTAGATGTACAAACCAATGAATCCTGAGTCCACACCCTCTCCTGCCTCCTCTTATTGGGCTCTTGAACTCTGGGACACTAGTCATCTTTCGTTGCCACTCCAGTAACATGTACTTGGCAACTAAGGATCACCCCTACAATCTAGACCCCACTGAGCTTCCTCAGACTATTCACTTCTAAGTCTGTGTAGCCTCCCAGGAAAACCAGGATGAGGCTCCTACCCACCTCTCTCTGCCAGCTCCTGTTCCCCCAGTGCTTCCCTGTGTGACCCAGCATGGTGTGTCATGCCTCTTGTTTCTAAGGGGCTGTGAGTACAATAAAAACGTCTTCCTTTTTAACAGTCATCTTGTGTCTTGCATCTTTCTGTGTCTGATTAAAACATAATTTGTGTCTTTATGGAGATCCAAGTTGCTGACCTATATTATTTTCCTTCTCTCTCTCTCTTTCCTTCTCTCTCTCTGAGATCGTCTTTGAACATTTCTTGCAAATCAGGTCAGCTAGTGACAAGTTCTCGCATTTCTTCGTTTGTTTGAGTAAGTCTTTATTTCTCCCTCACTCTTGAAGATAGTTTCACAGGTTGCAAAATTCCAGGTTTTTGGGTCTTTTTCTCTCAACATTTAAGATAGTCCACTCCTGGGACTTGCCTGGTGGTCCAGTGGTTAAAAATTTGCCTTCCAATGCAGGGGACACAGGTTGAATCCCTGGTTGGGGAAATAAGATCCCACATGCTGTGGGGAGACGAAGTCTGTGCACCCCAGTTACTGAGCCTGTGCCCTCTAGAGCCCGTGTTCCAAAACAAGAGAAGCCTGTGTGCCTCAACAAAGAGCCTGTACAATGCAATGAAAATCCAGCACAGAAAAAAATAAATTGTAAAATAAATAAAACAGTCTGTGCCAACCTCCTCTTGTTTGTGTGATTGCTGAGAAGTCAGATGTAATTTTTGCTCCTCTATAGATAATGCGTTTGTTTTTTGTTTGGTTTTGGCAATTATCCTTTTTATGTTGTTTGAGCTTCCTGGATCTGTAGTTTGGTGTCTGACATTAACTTGTGCGAAATTCTCAATCATTACTGTTTCAAATACTTCTTCTCCTCTCTTCTGCTGGTATTTCCACTACACATATATTATACTTTTAATAGTTGTCCCCTAGTTCTTACATGTAATGTTCCATTTTTTTTCTTTGCTTTTCAATTTTGGAAGTTTCTATTGATAAATCCTCAAACTCAGAGATTCTTTCCTTAGCTTAAGTCCAGTCTACTAACGACTCCATCAAAGACATTCTTCACTTCTGTTACAGAGTTTCTAATCTCTTGAATTTGTTGCTTACATCACCCATCTGTTCTTGCATGCTGTTTACTTTTTTTGTTAGAGCCATTAGCATATTAATAATTTTTATTTTCACAGAGTTCTCCTTGGAGTGTAATTTTTAAAAAAAGATATACAATAACAAGTGTTGGTGAGAATGTGGAGAAATTGGAAACTTTATATCTGCTGGTAGGAGTGTAAAATGAGGCAACCACTTTGAATAGCAATTTGGCCATTCTGAAGGAGATCGGCCCTGGGATTTCTTTGGAAGGAATGATGCTAAAGCTGAAACTCCAGTACTTTGGCCACCTCATGTGAAGAGTTGACTCATTGGAAAAGGCTCTGATGCTGGGAGGGATTGGGGGCAGGAGGAGAAGGGGACGACAGAGGATGAGATGGCTGGATGGCATCACTGACTTGATGGACGTGAGTCTGAGTGAACTCTGGGAGTTGGTGATGGACAGGGAGGCCTGGCGTGCTGCGATTCATGGGGTCGAAAAGAGTCGGACACGACTGAGTGACTGAACTGAACTGAACTGAAAAATGTTAAACATAAAGCTGGCATAAGATAAAAAATTCTTCTAGGTGTCTACCAAAAGAAATGAAAACACATATCCACATAAAAATTTGTACATGAATATTCATAGCAGCATTATTCATAATAGCCAGAAGTAGGACAATCCAAATTTCCAACAACTGGTGAATAGATAGTTTATATGTTGTATATCCACACAGTATTGTTGTTCTTCAGTCGCTAAGTCACGTCTAATTCTTTGCAACCCCATGAATTGCAGCACTCCAGGCTTCCCTATCCTTCACTATCTCCTGGAGTTTGCTCAAACTCAAGTCCATTGAGTTTGGTGATGCCTTTCAACCATCTCCTACTACTCAAACATAAAAGGAATGTCACAACATGGATAAATCTTGAAAGCGTTATGTTACAGAATCCAAACACAAAAGGCCACATGTTATCTGGTTCCATTTATATTAATGTCTAGATGGGTAAATCCATAGAGAAGAAAGCAGATTAGTGGTTACCAGGAACTTTGGGGAGGGGAGAATTAGTAACTGAGGATGGGTATGGGGTGTCATATTTGTGTCATTAAAATGTTCTGGAATTAGTGGTAATTGATGCAAATACTGCTAATAAACTGAAACACATTGAATTGTCCACTTTAAAGGGCTAATTGTGTATAATGTGAATTATATCTTAAAAATAAAATTAATAAGTAAAATATATGATATGTTAGAATATGATGACTATAGATTTGAAAGTCATTGATGACATGATCAGCTACTAACTACCAGGGAGCCTCGATTTCCTCTTTGGCAAAATAAGGGTTTAGTCTAAATGATCTATAGGGTGACTTCCAAATCTAGTTTTCAGTGATTCCCTCAATCTTCATGCATGATTAGCAATTTCAAAATAACCCTGAAAGGTCAACTCTAGAATAAAATACAGCCCTTATACTTTAGGTATTTCGTTAGAGGCATCTCTATTCTTGAGTATTGGTTATTTTATGTATTTCCCTATTAATCAAAACAACTTTGGCTTGGTGGAGTTTCTGTAAGATTGTAATTTCCCACAAAGAATATTTCTAATTGATTGTGAGCTCATGAAGAGAAATCCTGAAGTTAAAGTAATTTACAAAATTGGGTATAACCAGAAATGACAGAACAATTTTCACAAGGGATTAATGAAGAAAGAAATGTGGGTAGCTGTTGGATTTTTGAGCCAAGTTGTGAACATATACAATAGTTATTGTTGACATGAAAATAGATAATCAAGAATAGTGACTTCATAAATTCTGTGAGTTCATAGATTTTGTATAAAGCTTATAGAACAGTGGTTAAAGTTTGGGCTCCATGATCACCTGTCTGGGTTAGGATGCTGGATTCACCACTTATCAATACCAAGCCACCTATGCCTGTTTCCTTATCTGTCATGTGGATATATTAGTTGTACCTCAGTAAGATGGTTTTGAGGATTAAATAATATGATGCATAAAGAGCACTAAGAAAAATATCTGAGCCATGGTAAGGACACAGCAAACATTAGCATTGGAATAATTTTCAACAAATGGGCTCCTCTGGTGGCCCAGATGGTAAAGACTCTTCCTGCAATGCAGGAGACCCAGGTTCGATCCATGGGTTGGGAAGATCCCCTGGAGAAGTTAATGGCTACTCACTCCAGTATTCCTGCCTGGAGAATTCCACGGACAGAGGAGCCCTGTGGGCTACAGTCCATGGGGTCGCAAAGAGCTGGACCGGATTGAGCAAATGCACACACACAGAGACATTTTCAAAAAGCGCTCAAACGCTTGATGAATACTTTCCTTGTAGTTCAGACGGTAAAGAATCTGCCTGCAATGGAGACTTGGAATCGGCCTGCCAATGCAGAAGACAAGAGACTCGGGTTCGATCCCTGGGTCAGGAAGATCCCCTGGAGGAGGAAATGGCAACCCACTCCAGTATTCTTGCTTGGGAAATTCCACGGACAGAGGAGTGTGGCAGGCTACAGTTCATGGGGCTGCAGAGTCAGATACGAGTGAGCAGCTAACACTTTTCACTGGATGAGTGTTGTAAGCACCCCCGACCCTGCTTTGACAAATAGAGTGTTTACAGTGTATTTTGTTCTAACTCAATTTTCTCAGTTATTTATCATTATTTCTTGTTACACAATGATATTTTTCATATTATAAATAACATTTTTTACAGAATAAAAGCAAGCAAACTATATTTTTTGCTTTTACAAGAAATATAGTTTCTTGAAATATACAAGAAATATAGCTTAAAAATCTATGTTTTGCTTTTACAATATGAAAACAATATTTTTCATATTGTAAATAACATTTTTTTTTTTTTTTACAGAATAAAAGCAAGAAACCTTCACTAACAAAATGAAGATCCTGCTAATTATATTTGTTCCTCTTTTCTGGACTAAAACGCTGTCATATCAGAGCCCAGGTACCAGTATATTTTATATTTATTGTTATTAGGAAAATAAATATTTTTATGTCTCAGCAAATCTTTATTTTAATTAATAGAAACAAGGGATGTGTTTCTTTACTGAAAAATCAAGGTAGACGGAATTTATTTGTAGTTGGTGATATGCAATGTCAAGCGTACTTAAGCTTTCAAAGATGACAGAAAGCTAGGTGCAAAAGTCATGAATTATGCTACACTTGGCCAGAAAAACTTCAATTATTCACTGATTTTCTGAAGTCCTGATGTTCCATGTCTCTATGAATAGAGTCAGCCCATTTGTTTTGTAGGCCCGTTTGCAACTTGGCCTTAATAAAGGAAAAAAAGGAACCCCACAGAGGAAATTATATGTATATAATAATAATATAAAAGCTTTAATATTCCATATATATGTAGAATATGAAAGCTAGATTTTTTTGTATTTATAAAAACATCATTCAAAGAAATATTTTTAACTCTGCACTGTGCTACCCTCAGATTTCCTGATATCAGGGTCACTTTTAAAGAAATATCTTGCTTAGTTAAACATTTATGAGCAGATCACTAATTGGGAGGGTGGAGGTAGCTGACCATTTCTGCTAGAGTCAACACTGGTGGTTTTTTCCATTGTCCAGACTCTCTTTATGAGGTATGAATACACTCCCCCTCCCCTAGTTGCTGTGAATATTGCCTACAATGTCTCACAGCAGTACCTCGCTTTCTCAGGAGAACTGCCCTTGGCTTTCCCAGAGCCACCTTACCCGGGTTATGCCTATAAGCCTCCAATCCTTCTCTCCAATTCTTGGGGAAGGTCTGTAGCTGATAACTGACTCCTGTCAGTAGCTAAATCGTGTCCGACTTTTTTGTGACCCCATGGACCACAGCCAGCAAGGTTCCTCTGTTCATTCAGTATTTTCCCAGGCGAAAATACTGGAGTTAGCTGCCATTTCCTTCTCCAAGGGATCTTCCCAACCCAGGGAAAGAACCTGTTTCCTGGATTGACAGGTGAATTCTTTACCACTAAGCAGGGGATGAAACTGTTTCCTACATTGGCAGGTGGATTCTTTACCACTAAGCCATCCCTCTCGAGCCAAAGAGGGATGCTCTGGTGTAAGGAATGCACCAGAATCTCCTCCAATCAAGCCACACCCTGCTTCTCTTCCTCTGCCTCCCCTCAATCAAGCTCCTGTTTCAGATCTGCCTCTATGATCTCCAGCCCAAGATAGCTGCTTCTTTGCTTGATACTGTTATAAAAGTTGCTTTTAATCCACAGGCCACTTGGCAACTTTATGGCATCACATTGTTTATTCTTTTAGTACAATATCAAGTTGTTTGGGGTTCCACAACCAAAAAACGAAAAAAATGTCAGTTGGTTGCCTTTGGCACAGAGTTGTAAAAGAAAAATCTGTTGTTAACATTACAGAAGTCCTCTTGTTTGACATTTTAGCATAAACAAGTACAGTTTCCTCTCTTTGACCTCCAGAAGATACTTTCCTTGGGATTCTGAGTCACCCTTAACAATAGGACATAATCTCAAAGGAGATGTGGTTAAAATATCAAGGCTAAACCATCTCCTTACTTGGGTTTGTTGTCATCTTATTTTGATAGGGCCAGGCCCTGAGTATGCTGATGTGGTGTTTCTGGTGGACAGTTCCGACCACCTGGGAATTAAGTCCTTCCCGTTTGTGAAGACCTTCATCAACAAGATGATCAGCAGCCTCCCCATAGAGGCTGACAAGTACCATGTGGGCCTGGCCCAGTACAGCGATGGGCTCCACAGAGAGTTCCTGCTCAGCGCCTTCAAGAGCAGGGGCCCCATGCTGAACCACATCAAGAAGAACTTCGGGTTCCTGGGGGGCTCCCTGCGGATTGGGAAGGCTCTCCAGGAGGTTCACAGGGCCTACTTCTCAAGCGGGAGGGACAGGAAACAGTTTCCCCCGATCCTGGTGGTCCTGGCTTCCGGAGAGTCTGAAGATGCTGTGGAAGAGGCCGCCGAAGCGCTGCACAAAGATGGGGTGAGGATCGTCTCTGTGGGGATACAGGGGGCATCTGAGAAGACCCTGAAGGCCATGGCCACGGGCCAGTTCCACTACCGCCTCCGGACGGTCAGGGACCTCAGCACATTCTCCCAAAACATGACGCAGATTCTCAAGGATGCAGCTCAGTACAAAGATGGAACAGCCTACTCTGATATAGAAGGTAAGGAGGCTCTTTGTTGAAGAGGTGTCCCACCCCCATGCATTCTGACCCAGAAAGCCATCTCCTATTACCTCTAAGTTGCCACCCACCAGAAATCTCTATTTCATGCAGAAATGTAGAAGACCTCCTTCTCATGAACTTTCATTCCTGATCTCCTAAAGCTAAAAGGAGACTACCATAGCTTATCATTTGAAAAATGCTTTATTTATGTCTTAGGAAAGTTCTACATAAGACCCCCAACAGAAGACCTTTGAGTACAAACAGTTTACTTAGGGAGTTATCCTAGAAAGCCTTAGCAAAGAGAGGGTGATGTGAGACAGGAAGCCACATATGCAGTGTTGATGAGCAGGTGGAACAGGTCAGTACACTCATGGAAGGCACCCAGTAAGTATACTGCCCTGCTGAGGGGATCCAGTCATTCTATCCAGAGTGAGGTAGAAAGAGTTTCTAGCAAATGAATTTTCCTGGCTGCCTCTGTGCTCAGTTGATAATGAGAGGCTATTCTGAGTAGGTGCTATCTAGTTCTAAGACTCAAGGAAGCCACTTGGTGTGGTAAAAAGTGCCCTTACCACAGGTCAAAAAGATCCAGACAATGCCAATAGCTGGCTGTGAACTTGAGGAAGTGATGTCGTCTCTGTGAGCCTTGCATCAGCACCTTCATTTGTAAGCTATAAAAGTTGAAATGATCTTGAAACTTTTTTCCTGCTCTCATTCACCAATGGGTTGATTTTGTAATCAGACCAGGTTATGCCTTAATAACAACCCACTCCAGTATTCTTGCCTGGAGAATCCCAGGGAAGGGGGGGCCTGGTGGGCTGCCGTCTATGGGGTCGCACAGAGTCGAACACAACCGAAGTGATTTAGCGGCAGCAGCAGCATGCCTTAATAAAAAGTAGACTTCCCGAATAAGAAGTTTATTGATTTCCCTTGTAACAGTGCTCAGGTTGACCAGTTGTTTTGCTTCTATTCAAATACTTAGGTTGGTGGTGGCTCTTCCATCTTCAAATGTCACTTTCAAGGTGCCCTGGGAATTGGTATGCAGCTGGTGAAGGGGAAAAAGAGGGAAGGTCACTCATGGGATGAGTTTATGGGCTAAGCTTGGAAGAGGCACACATTCTGCTCACATTTCTTTAGTAAGATCTTAGTCCCATTGCCACACCTAATTGCAGGTAAGGCTGGGAACTATGTCTAGTCCTGTGAGCAAGAAGAGGAAATGGGTTTGGGTAAGTATTGGGCAGGCTCTGTCACAGTTAGTGCTGCCTCTGAAGCACCAGGAAGTACTTTTACCTTCACTTTTCTCATCCTTCATTCCTCCTGCCTGGGGGGAAATAGCAAGTTCCCAGAGTACATGTACTTCTCCTCCTAGAGAGAAAACCCTCCTGTGACCCTTCCCTGGTGGCTCAGACAGTAAAGATCCCCTGCAATGCGGGAGACCTGGGTTCAATCCCTGGGTTGGGAAGATCCCCTGCAGGAGGGTGTGGCAACCCATTCCAGTATCCTTGGTTGGAGAAGCCCCATGGACAGAGGAGCCTGGTGGGCTACCATCCATGGGGTCACAAAGAATCGGACACGACTGAGCAACTAAGCACGTGAATGAAATGTGACCCTTCCCCTTGGGAACCTTGGAGACCTTACAACCCTGTAGATAGCCTGAGATCTCCATGACAGTAGGGCTTTACCACCTTCTTAGAAGGCTCTGGGTACTGACTGTGTTTCTCTCACTCCTCCTGATTTATTTTACAGCGGTATATAGTTCAACAAGGGTTGCTTGTCAGGACCCTATCCTTCCCTTTGAAAGTGAAAGTGTTAGTCACTCAGTGATGTCTGACTCTTTGCAACCCCATGGACTATAGTCCACAAGGCTCCTCTGTTCATGGAGTTCTCCAGGCAAGACTTTTGGAGTGGATTGCCATTCCTTTCCTGATCCAGGGATTGAACCCAGGTCTTCTGCATTGCAGGCAGATTCTTTACCATCTGAGCCACCAGGGAAGCCTAGAGGTTAAGAATAAGGGTTTGGGAGTCTGAGTTCAAAGCCTGGCTTGGCTGCTAAGGGCCTTGAGTAAGCTGCTTAGCTTCTGAGCTCCAGTTTCCTTACCTATAAAGTGAGGATAATAGTGTTGGCCTTATGATGAGTGGTATGACTTGTATGGAGTTTGGCAAACAGTTTGTAATAGCTATTTGCAAATAAATGCTGAGCTGAGCAGGCTATGTTGAAAGTTTGTTTTAGCAAACTATGGGGGTGGGGTGGGGTTCAGAGCACAGTAGTAGGTTTATGAGAATTATAATTCCACAAATACTTCTGAGCTTGTACCAGGTACCAGGTACTGGAGAGATAGAGATAAGTAAGATATGTCTTTTGGCTTCTAGAGCTCACTATTTTATGGGTAGTTTTTGGCAAGATTTGAGCTTATCTCTCAGCTGCACTTATCACAGCTGTGGTTCCCCCATCTGTGTCTGGAGTGGGTATTTTCTGTGCATGTGATATACTTTCCCCTGCATTCCAGATTTATAGAGCCAACTGCTTACCTGGCATCTTCAATAGATCTCAAACTCAGCATGTCTGAAACAGAGCTCTTGACTCCTCCCTCCAACCTGTTCTTCCCCCTATCTCCCCTACCTTGGAAAAAGACAGAACCAACATCCTCTCAGTTGTTCATGTCAAAAACCTAGGCGTTTTCAACACTTCCTTTTTGTTTCCCAACACATATCTAATTTATCATCAAGTCCACTCTACGTCTAATTCATGTATCAAAAGTACTCTTGTTATCTTTGCCCAAGAACCATTATCTATTTCCTGTATTAGGGCAATTACTTTTAAGTAAACTTTAATGAGTTCATTGTCTCCCTTCAGGAACTAGGGTGATATTTAAAAGATGTAAATAAGATCATGTGAGTCCCACATGGTTGGACCTGGTTCCCTCTGACCTCATCAGTCATTGTTCCCCTCACTCACTGGCTCTGGCTACTCTGAGCGTCTTGCTTGTTTCTACTTCTTGCTTTTCTTTCTGCCAGAATTATTCTTTTATTTTTCAAACAATGTGTAGCTGAATCTTTCTCTTTGCCTTTCTCAACCTAAATGTGATCCTTTCAGAGAGGCCTTCCCTAACTTATTTATGTCTCAGATAATTTAGTTCTTACCCCACATCACCAACATAGGGCAGCTCATTTGAGACACCTGTTTTATTTTCCTTGTTAGCATTCATTATGGTCTGAACTAATATAAGGAGAAGGCAATGGCACCCCACTCCAGTACTCTTGCCTGGAAAATTCCATGGATGGAGGAGCCTGGTGGGCTGCAGTCCATGGGGTCGCTAAGAGTCAGACACGACTGAGCGACTTCACTCTCACTTTTCACTTTCATGCATTTGAGAAGGAAATGGCAACCCACTCCAGTGTTCTTGCCTGGAGAATCCCAGGGATGGGGAGCCTGGTGGGCTGCCGTCTATGGGGTCGCACAGAGTCAGACACTACTGAAGCAACTTAGCAGCAGCAGCAGCAGAACTAATATAATCTATTTTTCTGTCTTCCCCATAAAGTAAGAACTCCTTGAGATCAGAGATATTTCCATGAACTCATACCTATATCTCAGCATTTGAAAGTGGTCTTGGTGGTTGTGGTGGAGGTTCATACTGGTGATCGTGGATTTGGAGGTGGTGGTTGGTAGAGGTGGTGGTAGTCATACTGGTGGTGATGTTGGTCGTGAAGATCATGGTGATGGGATGTGATAGGAAAACTGGTAAGACGAGTTCTGCAGATAGGGGAAGAGCATTTCAAGGTCTCTGAAATCAATGGCCAGTGTAAATTTTGCTCAGAATTTTTATTTTTTTTTTCAGCAAAAAATTGCTAATTCTGTTTGTCATGACTCCCTCCATTTTCCCTAATGATGTCTGACAAGCTATACAGTGGCTTTCTCACTCTGAGCCGGGGTCTGTACTAACCTACTTGCTTTTTCTCTCTCCGTAGTCCCCTTTCCCAGGGCCTGTAAGAAAGATTCAGTTGCCGACCTCATGTTTCTGGTGGATGAGGCCGTTGGGACCACAGAGAATCTAAGGCTCCTGCAGAACTTCCTGAAGAACATCACCTCCTCCATGGATGTGCAAGACAACTGCCTGCGGATTGGACTTATGAGTTACAGTGACAGAGTCGAGACGGTTTCTCCTCTGAGCTCGAGCACAACCCAGTCTGAATTTCAGGAGCAAATCCAGAAGCTTTCTCTGCGGGCTGGGAAATCCAGTGCTGGAGCTGCCATTGATCAGCTGAGGAGGAAAGGCTTCTCAGCAGCACATGGCAGCAGACGGGCACAAGGAGTGCCCCAGATAGCAGTCCTGGTTACGGACAGGCCGTCGGACGACAGCGTGCGTGAGGTGGCCCTCGACCTCCGGCTGCAGGACGTAACCGTGCTTGCCTTGGGCATTGAAGGGGCCAACAAGACCCAGTTAGAAGAAATAGTGTCTTACCCTCCGGAGCAGACCATCTCCATGCTGCAGTCCTACGCAGACTTGGATAATTATAGTAAGAAGTTCTTAAAAAAGCTCCAGAATGAAATATGGTCCCAAGTCTCGGCTCGTGCTGAACAAATGGAACTTGATAAAACTGGTATGTTTTAAAAAATACTTTTCCTATTATAAAAGTAATACGAGCAGTTGTCAAGGGTGGGAGCAGGGGCAGGCTCAAGGACTTACTGTAATTGGGTAAAGGGATTTTGGGGGTTATGAAAATATTCTAAAGCTAGATTTTGGTGATGGTTTCACTTTATACATTTTCAAACCTTATGACTTTTCTAAACGTTATTAAATGATTGCAATGGATGTTTTAAGCATATAAGTCATACTGGGATAAAATATAAAAATCGTAATTTTAAAATAGTTGAATAGTGTTGATGAACATAAAGGAAAAAAATAAAATCTCTTGAAGTCTTATCTTTCAGATAAAGCCATTCTTAACATTTCTCTTATCTTTTAGTCTCTTCTCTCTCTCTCTACACTCATGGACACAAACACATGCATATACATTTTAAAAAAATGGTGTAACATGGGTATTGGTGCTGTTGAGAAGAACTTTATGTAATGATGACAATGTTCTTTGTCTTCACTGTTCAGTAAGGCAGCCACTAGCCAACTTTGGCTATTGAGCACTTGGAATGTGGCTAGTGGAACTGAGTTTTAAGGTTAACTTAGAACTTTTTATTTTTATTTTAGCAGCCACATGCTGGTGGCTGGCATGTTGGAGAATGCAGGAACACACAGTTGGGTACTTGTTGTATCATTTACAATTACTTCTGAGTGTGACTAACAAAAGGAAAAAATATAGCAGTGATTTAGATACAATAAAATGATTTTCTGTTTCACAAATAAGTCCTAAGGTAGGTTTAAAGAGCTGGATGGTATACCAGTGTCCGTGTCTAAGTTATTTTCTTGTTTGTGGTCTCTATTCCCAGGATCATAATCCAAGATAACTGCTCCTGGCATTACATTCACATCCAGCAACTAGAATGATGAAAGAGAAGGAAAAGGCAGGGTTCCCCTGCCTTTTCTTCAATGGTATTCCCGGGAATTACACATACCATCTTTGCTTACATCCCATTGGCCAGAACTTAGTCACATATCACTCTTCATTAATGTAATCTTTATTTGGGGCAGCCAAGTACCTCGGCAAATTACTGGGGTCTAAATTAGCTTAGAAGAGAGAACGGATGTTAGGGATAACCAGGATGATATGCCTTACTCCCTTTTCTATCAACCTTATACCATGAACTTTGGTCCACCTCTTTAAATGTTCATTGCCAATATTCTTTTTAGGTTGGGAATAATAATATTTCATCCTCTGGGTATAACAGAATTTGTTTGATATATCCTAAATTGTTGGATATAGAGGTTGTTGCCAGTATTCTGCTTTTATGAAAATCTTAGCAGGGATCATCATTATACTTATATCTTTGTCCACAACTGAATCTGCTATAGCCTTACCAAGTTCTTTTCAAAGGTGCCAGGACATACAGACAAAACACACTTGATGTGGCTTCGAGTTTATCTACTCCTGAGCTCTCTGCTGTCTTCACACATTTCCCTGCAATAAAACGCTTTCCAACAATTGGACTCAAATTTGGTAGCACCCACCTGGAAAAGAATCCTCCAATCATATTAAAGGTTAATTTTAAATTCACATTAGTCAACTGAAAGTAAAAGGATGCGATCCTGGGCCAGCCCTGACTTTCCTCTTGCATGTATACATTACACGGCAGCAGCAAAGAACCAGTGTCCCATTCCCTCCTGTGTGATACAGAGAGGAGTCCTTCAGAGTGGCAGCTGCTTTGCTGTAGTATAAAGTTTAAGGCATAGGGGGATGTGACAAAAACCACTGTTGCCATTATAGAATGTCTACATGGGAAGAAATGGGGCCAAGGCTAGGACAAGGGCTACCCTTATCTTCCATAAAGCCTCAGTAAGTGGCTTTGTGTTCATTCAGTGGCTCTCAAATATTGGTACCTGACAGGTAAGGATTCATGTAAAATTGATGTATCAAAAATATACCCAGGAAAACTGGAGATTGGTAGGGAAGTGAGGATACGGGACCAGGAAGGGCAGGATGATAAGCAAAGTCCCATGGAGGGCCAATTCCACTGAACCATTCTAGAGACAGTGTGGGTTAAACCTTAGAGTTGTCCTAGTCAGGGGCAATGTAACCAAAGAATTTATATTCCAGCACACAGGAGGAAATGTTCATTTCCAGACACTTGTGGCTCAAGTAAAAAGCAAAAAGGATTTCTACAACCTGAGTAGCCAACCACCCCTAGATACTGCTGCTAGCTGTTTAAATGAAAGTGCTGGGAACTGGTTACACAAAATTCCTGATAAAGGATTTGAGGGGATATAGGTGGAGCACCCACAGTGTCTACTATAATTTTATTAGGGCTCCCTGAGGAGATTGTTAATAATTCGGTGGCCCAATCCAATGACTCAGTGTCTGCAGGTAGGTCAGGCATTTTAGAAAGCTCTCCAATGAACTCACACTAGCAGTATCTGAGAACCACTGCCTCAGTGAATTTGCCACGGTCTGCAGTGAGACAGCCAGCTTTACAGTTTCAAAATGGTCAAACACAGACAACCAATCTCTACTGACTTAGTCACTGCTGTGTCCACCACCTCCCACACTACTGTCTCTAATTTATGTAGCAGAATTTCATTAAAGCAAGGAAAATCTCACATTAACCAAACCAGGAGACTGATGGATAAGAAAAGATTGATGATTATCTTTGTAGTGGAGCTATAGTGCCGGAGACCTGGACACTGGAGACCATATTCCTCTGAGAGATACAGTCTCTCCCTATAGACATATATACAAGTGGGAAGCTAGTCTATAAGCAGAATATTGCTGGAGGATGTGGAACCAGAGCAAAGGAGTTAGTTTTATGACTTAAATGTCTTGTGGTATTTAGTCAGGGGGATGATTCTATTTTAAAGTCCAATATATAGATCTATATCTCTAGATAACTGTGCAGGTGAGACCTTGTCCCAGGGCACACATTTTTCTTCAACCCTGTCCAACTGAACTTTTTAGATGGATATATTCTGTAATTACACTGTCCCATGTAATAGCCACTAACCACATGGAACTGTTAAGCACGTGAAATGTGGCTTTTGCAACTGAAGAGTTGAATTTTAAATTTTATTTAATTTTCAGCCGTTTGTGTTCACGTTTTAATAGAAACATGTGACTAGTGGCTAGTCACTAGTCTAGCCATGGTTGGATGGGCATTGCCATGGTTACCCCCTGGGACTTGAATTTTTCTCTCCTTCATTACTGATCACCATTTTTCTTTATTAGATATATAAATCAATTCATTCTGGTCTCTATCAAGTGTTTCTGTCTGGGGATCACACTTGTCTTTTGCAGATAACTGCTTACCTTTGCCCTAATACTTTATACGTTGATTTCATAGTTTAATTCTCAGAGTCAAACTTATTTTCAGTATTTCTGATTTCTTAAGAGCCAACTCCCCATAGCCTGAAGTAGTGTCAACAGCTATAAGTTACCAACAAGCTATCAAGAAAGAAAATATTTCTGAAAAGACTAAATTGTCTTGTATTTTAGAGACCTTTTCACATACTCAACCAGGTAACTGTACACATAACCTAAAATTTAAAGGTATATATTTTTTTCTTCCACCCAATTTAAAAACTTGGTGGAGTAGTAGAGTAGTACTCTACTAAGCAGAGTAGTGAAGAGACTATTAGGAAACTTAAAGCACTTTTTGACAGAGCTTCTGCTCAACAAAGGAAAAATATTGAGAGCTCTTTGATTTATAATTTCCTGTTGAAATCTTGTGATGTACCAGGCCTGAACTGGGCAGAAGCAGAAAACGAGGCAAAGTCTCTGCCCTCATGGAGCTGACATTCTGTGTCAGCAAACAGGCTGTGCTCAAATGAATAATCAAGTAATTTCAGAAAGTAACGGGCATCATAAAGAAAGCAGACAGGGTAGTGGGGTAGATAATGATTGATGTGTTTTAGCTGGAAGGGAAGAGAAGGACTTCTAAAGACCTACCTTTGAGTTGACACGTCCATGAGATGAGAAGCGACCAGCCTGTGAAGATTCGGGGGGAAGAATATTTCAGGAAAGAGGACAGGCACAAAACTACAGGAGGCAGCCCGGTGTTGCTGAAACACAGCAAGGAAGGTAAAGAATTGCCAGTTTCCTTGTGGCTCGGCTGGTAAAGAATCCGCCTGCGATGCAGGAAACCAGGGTTCGATCCCTGGGTTGGGAAGATTCCCCTGGAGAAGGGAAAGGCTACCCACTCCAGTATTCTGACCTAGAGAATTCCAAGGACTGTATAGTCCACGGGGTCGCAAAGAGTCAGATACAAATGAGCGACTTTCACTCACTCACTCAGAAATAGGATGACAAAGAAAAGGAGGAAAAAGTAGTGTTATTTTTCATTTTAAAATTCTAACTACAGTGATAAATCATTTAAGTAGAACAGTAATATGGTCTGGTTCTAGTTTTAAATATATTATTCTAGTTGCTCCAGGTAGAAGAGGTTATTGGGGCAGTAAGAACAGAAGGTCGTCTGAACCTATTTCTCAAAGGAATGATAAGGCATAAACTACAAATGCAGGCAGGTGTCAATACCAGAAAATCAATCTTAACTAAAAGCCTGGAGGTTTGGGAATCTGGTCTTTAGTCTTTAATTCACTGACTGCATGACCTCAGTGACTGGGCCTCACTCAGTTTCAACTGCCTCACACGGTTGCGGTAAGTTTCACAGGAGAAAATGGGTCTGAATGTGGTCAGTGAAACGTCCAGGCCTCAGCTGAAGTGTCCTCATTCTTTAGAAGCTGTTACCGAATCCAAACTCACTCTGCTCTTGATCCACAATAGGCCGGTAAGTCTGAGATATGAGGTGTTACGGTAAGGAATAACAACTTTATTTGGAAAGCCAGCTGACTGAGAAGATGGCAGACTAATGTCTCAAAATAATCATCTTATGGGGCCTGGATGCCATGTTCTTTTATAGAGCACAAAAGGGGAGGAGGTGAGGAAGTAAAGTAAAAAGGTCCTAAGTTTTGCAAGCATCTCCTGGAAAGGCCAGCCTCAGGGAGGGGGGCTGTTACTTTCTTCTTTTTGCAGCCATTCACGGGTGGACAGAGTCAGAATGTTTCCCTGGACAAAGTCACTTTAGCTTACCATTCAGGCAGGGTGGCAGAGTTCCCTAGGCAGGCCGTTATGTATAGACGGTATCCTTTTAGTGAACAAAAGCAACTAAAGTAAAAGAAACAGATCCAACATGTAGTCAGATTTTGTTTTTCCCTGTAACAGCTTCACAGCCTCAGGCTCCTTTCCAAATCCTTCTGCAAAGTTCTCTCCAGGTTCTCTACAATTAACAAAGAATGTACTTTCTGTTTTCAATTTTTCTGCAGGCTGTGTGGACACAAAAGAGGCTGATCTCTATTTCCTCATCGATGGCTCAAGCAGCATTCAGAAAAAACACTTTGAGCAAATCAGGGAATTCATGTTGGCGGTGATAAGGATGTTTAGCATTGGTCCAGACAAAGTTCGAGTTGGAGCTGTGCAGTATTCCCATGAGAAAAAAGTGGAATTTGGTATCAGTGACTACCTTGATGATGTGAAATTAAGAAAGGCTGTTTTTAACATCAAGCAACTTAGGGGCGGAACTCGTACTGGGGCAGCCCTGGATTTCATGCTGCCACTGATGAGGGAGGGAAGGAAGCAGAGGATGAATGAGGTACCCTGTCACCTCATTGTGCTGACCGATGGGATATCTGGAGATGCTGTCCTGGAACCTGCTGAGAGACTAAGGGCTGAAAATATCACCATCCACGCGATTGGTATTGGGAAGGCTAACAGAACACAACTGCAACAGATTGCGAGGGAAGAGGAAAGGGTTAACTTTGGGCAGAACTTTGATGCTTTAAAAAGCATCACAAATGAAGTTGTTCGCAGTATCTGCACTGAGAAAGGTAAGCAAAACAAAAAGGCTTTATTATCTGTCCTTTCCTAGTTGTTTCAGGGGCACTAATAGGCCAAGTAGAGGAATGATGTGACCATTTGTCTGGCTCACATTTTGCTGAAGGGGTTCAGCCCCTGACTTTAAGCCAATTGCCAAGGTGGGAGAATCCCTCTGTAGACAGCTGCCCTGAGGCCATCTTGAAAGCTGTTAAGTGAAAAGGCCGCTAAGGATGCTGTTGTCTTCACCAAGCCCACTGCCATGCAGGTGAAAAAAAAAAGTGTGAAAGTGAAAGTGTTAGTTGCTCAGTTGTGTCCCACTCTTATCCACCCCATGGACTGTAGCTCGCCAGGCTCCTCTGTCCGTGGAATTCTCCAAGCAAGAGTACTGGGGTGGGTTGCCATTCCCTTCTTCAGGGGATCTTCCTGACCCAGGGATTGAACCCAAGTGTTCTGCATTGCATGCAGATTCTTTTACCCTGAGTTACCAGGGAAGCCCTATATTTGTGTGTGTGTATGTGTGTGTGTGTGTGTGTGTGTGTGTGTGTGTGTGTGTGTGTGTGAGACACATTAATGGAGGCAGATGAGAACACTGGAAAGAAAACAGGCTCTGGTTTTCAGTGGGTTAGGATTCAACTCATTTCATTACTTGAGACTTGTACTTGCTCATCTATAAAATTAGGATAGTACCTACATCAGAGTATCCTTACAGTAAATACCAACTGTTATTTCTTTATTATGAAAGCGTGCCTAGTCCATATGTAACCCCTATTTTTTTTTATTTATAATGCAAATACATACTTGCATTTTTGTTCTGACTAAAAATTAAGTAACAGAAGTTAGGAAGAACAATGTGAAAATTCCTGCTGTGGACCTTGAATGGGTTACTTACCGTCTACTTGGCTTGGTCCTGTATGTGCAGGCTTATTATGAAGCTTAAAGGAAATAATGCACATGGAGCATTTAGAGGAGGGCTTAGCCCATGGTAAGTGCTACATAAAATGTGATTATTGTAAAAGATGGTCAAGGTGTTCATTGGTATGGAAAAGAAAAGAATGCTCACTTTACTTGAACTTACAAAGGTGAAACTGTGTTGGAAGTTTCTCTGAGCCACTAAAATCCAAAGAAAAATAAGCCAGCAAGTAAGTAACATGGGCAGTAAAATCCTAAACCATAACTTTATTGATCTTTTTTGTCCTGTTATGGACAGGAGTAAAGCTGGGTCTTCAGGATGTCTTAGAAACAGTATGAATACAAGTTCCTTTATGTTTCCTGGAGTTGATGGCAAGGAAAATAAAAAGATTTCAGGAAAAATAAAATAGATTGTACTGAGGTCTTTTCAAAGGCAGGGACCAGTCTGAGGAGGGCCAGGATATTTCTTATTTGTTAAATATTTCTTATTTGCCAAACCCTGGCATACCTGAAGGAGGAGACAAACTGTGGTCAAGGAACTGAGCCACAAGACGGTGAACAGAGAGGCAGAAAAACCAAGACGCCGAAGCTGGAGGGCCTAGAAGAAAAACATTCCTCTCAGAGAAGACGTGGACGGAGTGAGGCACAGGGTATCCATTCACGGGCAGGAAAAGAGGCTCTAGCAAAACGGCCCCATTCCACACAGCACAGAATGTGGTTTTTCTCTTGTGTAGTTGTCCGGGGTGAGCAGTTCAGGTCTAGCAAAGAGGCAGGTCCATTTGCAACACATAGTAACTACCTGTAGGTCAAAGATGGAGCTCCACACCCCGTCGTCTTCCCTTTGTGGACAGGGAGATAGGACCAGGGGCATCTCATCAGGCTCAATTGTTTTATTGTTCAGACCCAGAAGGGGTTAAATCACTCCTCCTCATAGCTACTAACAAATCCACAGTCACAGGGTCACATCTAGCTTCAAGGAAGCCTGGAAAATGTAGTCTTTACCTGGGTGGCCATCTTCCTGGTTGAAATCCTTTTATTGACATAGAGGAGTGGGAGATGAGGAGGTTCAGTTCAGTTCAGTCACTCAGTTGTGTCCGATTCTTTCTGATCCCATGGACTGCAGCACTCCACACCTCCCTGTCCATCACCAACTCCTGGAGTTTACTCAAACTCATGTCCATTGAGTTGGTGATGCCATCCAACCATCTCACCCTCTGTCATCCCCTTCTCCTCCCACCTTCAATCTTTCCCAGCATCAGAGTCTTTCCTAATGAGTCAGTTCTTCACATCAGGTGGCCAAAGTATTGGAGCTTCAGCTTCAGCATCAGTCCTTCCAATGAATATTCAGGACTGATTTCCTTTAGGATGGACGGGTTGGATCTCCTTGCAGTCCAAGGGACTCTCAAGAGTCTTTTCCAACACCACAGTTCAAAAGCATCAGTTCTTTGGCCAACAAAGTTCCGTCTAGTCAAAGCTATGGTTTTTTGATGAGGAGGTAGATCCTGTGAGTAGTGACTGCATGTAGAAATCTCCCCCTTTGACATGTTATTTGTGGAACAGAGCATTCCACACTTCCCAGCACTGGGGATTTGTCAAGACCCTCAAACATCTTTGGCAACTTCCCTATTCACAACTTTCAAAATGGCCCCAGGGCAGCGTCGATCTCAAATGGTTTTAATCCCCCTACTGGGCCTTATGTTGTTGTTTTTGTTGTTCTTTAGTCACAATGTCATGTCCAACTCTTTTGCAGCCCCATGGACTGTAGCCTGCCAGGGTCCTTTTGTCCATGGGATTTCCCAGGCCAGAATACTGGAGTAGGTTGCCATTTCTTTCTCCACAGGATCTTCCTGACTCAGGGATTGAACCTACATCTCCTTCATTGGCAGTTGGGTTCGTTAGCTCTGAGTCACCAAGGAAGTTCCGGTGGACCTCATATAAATTATTAAAAAATAGTAAACATTTGGAAATTTGCTGTATGTCTCAGGGAAATCAAACAGGGGCTCTGTATCAACCTAGAGGAGTGGGATGGGGAGGAAGATGGGAGGGAGTTTCCAGAGGGAGGGAATATATATATACCTATGGCTGATTCATGTTGAGATTTGACAGAAAACAACAAAATTCTGTACAGCAATTATCCTTCAATTGAAAGTAAATAAATTTAAAAAAAAGAAAAGAAAGCAAAAAAAAATAGTTGGCATTTTTTAGTTCTTCTATGGTTGATGATAACTGGTCATATACAAATAGTATGGGATAGATTCTGTGAGGACTGAGGAAGGGGCTGGTAAGAGAATGGCAGTGACAATGAAAGAAAAGGTTAAGACTAAGGAGATACATGCTAAAGACAATATACTTACAATTTCTGCTATATATATTATATATATATATACTATGGTGCATATGTGTGTATACATATGTAAATATATATATGTATACACACATGGCTTCCCAGGTGGCTCAATGGTAAAGAATCTGTCTTCAATGCAAGAGATGCCAGACATGTGGATTCCATCCCAGGGTCGGGAAGATCCCCTGGAGGAGGGCATGGCAAGCCATTCCAAGATTCTTGCCTGGAGAATCCCATGGACTGAGAATCCTGTCAGGCTACAGTCCATAAGGTCTTAAAGAGTCAGACAGGACTGAAGCAACTGAGCATGCACACACACACACACACACACACATGAATTAATAGCACTTTTTCATGACTTATAGAAATTGATCTTCTGTGTGCGTATATATGTACAGATATGTATGAGGTGGAAGTGAAAGTGTGAGTCACTCAGTCGTGTCTGACTTTTTGTGACCCCATGGACTGTAGCCCACCAGGCTCCTCTGTCCATGGAATTTTCCAGGCAAGAATACTTGAGTAGATAGCTGTTTCCTTCTCCAGGGGATCTTCCAGACTCAGGAATCAAATCTGGGTCTCCCGCACTACAGGCAGATTCTTTATCGTCTGAGCCACCATATAGATGCATATATATGCCCACCTCCAGTCCATATCAACACATTTTATATATAAATAAAGTAATAGTCCCTGTTGAATGAATATGTGCTTACTAATGTACTTATTATCTCTAGCAAAAACTTTTCACCCCAATTTCTAATATTGATATTTTTAATTGCTTTAAATTATCCCAGAAAAAAATGCTATATAAAGGTTACTTAGAATTTTGTGCTTCAAGAATACACATAAAACCCTGAAATATTCGTCATATTAGTGCCCCAAATTGATTACTTTTCTCTGACTTTCTTTGTTGATCACCACTGCATCCTTAACACATGGCCTGATGCTCGCCATTTCATACACTTGAAGAATTATGAATTATGAATAAGTGTATAATGCATGCATGCATAAGTGAGGGAATGAATATATACTTTAGAAGTTGCATTTCTTCTTTGAAAATTTTTAGATAATCTTCAATGAATTTCTAATTTAGCGTTATAGTCAGCAGACTACTACAAAAGAAGCAGATAAAATTTTTAAATGCAGTGGCAGTTGTTTGAGTTAATTTTTGATATTTACTGATTAAAGTATTTATTTCTGCTTTACTGTCTCTTGCATGTTCTGATAACCATGCCAACCTGGTATATTTCTGGCCTTTTTGATTACATGCAGGATGTGAAAGCATGAAGGCTGACATCATGTTTCTGGTGGACAGTTCTGGCAGTATAGGACCTGAAAATTTTGAGAAAATGAAAACTTTCATGAAAAACCTGTTAGATAAGATTCAGATTGGTGAAGACAAAAGCCGAGTTGGTGTAGTTCAATTCAGTCATTATAGTAAGGAAGAATTTCAGCTTGACAAATACTTTACACAAAAAGAAATTTCTGATGCAATAGACGGCATGTCCCCCATCAGTGACAATACTTTGACTGGAAGCGCAATAACCTTTGTGGATCCATACTTCACTGAGTCCAAGGGGGGCCGCTCAATGGTAAAAAAGTTTCTCATCCTTATCACTGATGGAGAAGCCCAGGATGATGTGAGAGACCCCGCAAAAGCTCTTCGGGACAAAGGTGTGGTCATCTTCTCCGTTGGGGTATACGGGGCCAACAGGACTCAGCTGGAGGAGATCAGCGGGGATGGCAGCCTGATCTTCCATGTTGAGAAATTCGATGATCTAAAGGCAATAGAGAGTAAACTCATCTTTCGCGTGTGTGCCCTTCATGGTAAGTGACCCTCTTATCCTTCAGGACGCAAGCTGTTGACTTTATAGTGGGATGGGCAGAGACTTGGACTTCAGACTTGGCCTCTAACTGGACTTTGGTGTTAAGTGTTGGTCTTAGCTATGCTACGTTAAAAGCCATGATCTCAGGGCTGTGTACTTAAGTGAAATACCCAGGGATATTCCAGAATAACAGTTTTGTCTGCTAATTTGGAAACATATAGTCTGATTTTGATGACTTCAAATAGATATACCAAGAGAATACTTGAGTGGGTTACCACGTCCTTCTCTAGGGGATCTTCCCACCCCAGGAATCGATCCTGCGGCTCTTGCCACTTCTCCTGCATTGCAGGCAGGTTCTTTACTGCTGAGCCACCAGGAAGCCACATATACCAAGGAGGTCTCAGAATTTTACATTAAATTTCTAGCTTTTTAATACCTGTATACCTAGATTTTCCAGTCAATTTTTAATCCCAAATGATTCTCCCACATTGTTTCTTGGCTACCTGTGCTGCTGCTGCTAAGTCACTTCAGTCGTGTCCGACTCTGTGAGACCCCATAGACAGCAGCCCAACAGACTCCTCCGTCCCTGGGATTCTCCAGGCAAGAGTACTGGAGTGGGTTGCCATTTCCTTCTCCAATGCATGAAAATGAAAAGTGAAAGTGAAGTCACTCAGTCGTGTCCGACTCTTAGCGACCCCATGGACTGCAGCCCACCAGGCTCCTCCGTCCATGGGATTTTCCAGACAAGAGTACTGGAGTGGGGTGCCATTGCCTTCTCCTGGCTACCTATAACCACTGTTAAGTACGTACACATAAGAATGTGTAATTAGAAATATACAGCCATCTTCCTCTCAGTTAAATTAGGTCCAGAATCCAAAGCACAACTCTGCACCTTCTTTGTAAAGATACAGTGTATATTTTTATTCCTTACATTAGTCTTCTTACCCTCTCTCAGCTAAGTAGTTTCCATTTGCCTGTTCATATACCTATCCTTTTGGAAAATTTTAATTTGTTACTTTACTTAAAGTGATCTCTTGGAGTCATCACTTTTATCTGACAAACTATAGTGCTTTTCAAATTGGATTAAGCAACCTTAGGTTTGAGCCCATCAATTTTAATGACGTGTCAGAACTTGCTATAAATTCACATGTAAGGCTAACACCACCAGGTCTTTTAAATCTATCATGTGCTGCTGTTATCTGTGTTTTGGCTACAACTAACAGAAGAAACCAAAACATTAGTCACTTTGTTGTATGCTGTTCCTATGGCAATAGAAACCTCCTTTGGACTTTGTTGTTCAAAATTTCAGAAGGTTAACAAGTAAGATGTCTTAGTATAAACTGAGCTTTAGGCAATGGCCCTAAGATTTCTCTTGGAAAGGCTTAACTGGAATTTTTCTTCTTCCTCCATGTATGGCAGTAATTCCCAAACTCTTGGGATTGTGGAGATATTCTAAGAAGGGCTCACAGTAAGGCCACAGCTCCACCTTTGAAATGCAAAGGGTTCTTCCTGGCCTTTCTTCATTGAGAAATGTCATATTTGTAGAGGCCCTGTCTATAGCATAAGGTAGAATTTTAGCTGACTTGTACATTCGGTTTATAAATTTATCAGGTAAATTTATAAATGTGTATCAAGTCAACTCATAAATATGTATTGAGTTATGACTCATATGACTCATTGCCAAATCATGGCGAGTCATTCTTCCTACATGGCCTGGGCTCATCTGCAGTGGAAGATCCTTGAAAACTTGGAGATCTCACTGCCAGAAATAAGGATTGGAGGTAGGTTGGCAGGTAGAGGGTGAACCATTGGGAAGCATGTGCTCAAGCTACTCAGGGGAGGAAGAGTGGAAATAAGCTCATACTTTGGGGGTCCACCCAGAGTGGGTGCTTGGCTTCTACGGAGGAGGAGGGCTTGGGGCTAGGGTGTGGTGACAAGTGTCTTAGCTCTTCCCCTGTGTGGGATTTTCTGGGCTCCAGCTTGGGAAGGTCAGAGGGAGGGCCACAAATAAATGTGAAGACACATGGAGCACAGAGGAAAATTTATCTCCCGGAAGCTGAGGCGACACCTGGAGTCTGAAGGGGCGAGACAGAAACTCCAAGGTTGTACACTGAGCCCCCGAGCCCTTCAAAAATGCAGGCCAGTCTGGCAAGAATCAGTCATGGCTCACCACTGTACTACACTGACTCATCTCCTGACATTCCCTTCCAGGTGAAAGCCTGCTTAGCAAACGTTGTTGTAAAGGACCTGAAGTGGTTTAGCAGAACAGAGTAGGGAGGTGTGGGAAGTGCTGATCTGATCATGGAGTTAGGAGCGCTCCTATCTGATCATCATAGATAGGAGCGCCAGTGTCCTTAGAATCGTGATGTGGGCAAGTTGAACATCTCTGAGCCTGAAGTTTCTTTTCTCTTTAAAATGGCATCAGCCATCCCTAAGAGCAGTGAGGTGTCTGGCACGTGAGAGGTACAAGGCACACATAACTGGTTTCCCTTCTAGGAATCTGTGCAGAATGCACTGCAGAAGTCTGTCACGCCTGCTCTCTTCTGCTTTCAGATTGTAAACGGATTCAGCAGTTAGATGTCGTGTTCGTGCTGGACCACTCAGGCAGCATCAACCCCGAGGACCAAGAAAACATGATCAACCTCACCATCCACCTGGTGAAGAAATCAGACGTGGGCCTGGACCGCGTTCGGTTTGGAGCGCTCAGATACTCAGATGACCCCGAGGTTCTTTTCTACCTCAACAAGTACTCAAGTAAACCAGCCATCATCGAGCATCTGAGGAGGCGCAGGGATACGGCGGGAAGAACCTACACCGCCAAGGCTCTGGAGCGCGCGAATGACATGTTCACAGAGGAACACGGCAGCCGTATCAAACAAAATGTGAGGCAGATGCTGATCGTTATCACAGATGGGGTATCTCACGACAGAGATAAGCTCGGTGAGGCGGCCTCAAAATTAAGAGCCAAAGGCGTCATCATTTACGCAGTGGGTGTAGGTGCGGCTGACCAAGCGGAACTGGAGACCATGGCGGGGGATAAAAACTACACTATCCATGTCAGTGGTTTCGACAAACTGAAAGATATTTACCTGCCTGTGCAAGACAGTATGTGTAACAACTCGCAAGAGGGTGAGTTGTGCTTTTAAAGTTGGTGTAGCAATACAAGTTTACGCAAAAAAAATAAGTGATTACGCTTGGCTTCCCATCACCCAGATGGCATGGGCTGAACGTTCCTCTACTCAGGCTACCAGTTTTCTCAGCTCTGAGAGAAATGCATTCTTGATTCAGCAACATCTAAAGGTCCTTCGCTGCTGTACTGAAGACGTTATACGAGAAGTTTGCAGAAGCGTTCCTTGCTGTCAGGCCTCTCCTTTCCCTTTCCTTCGCTCTTCCTAGGGCCCTATTCAGCTGTCCCCATTTCATGGTTGCCTGTGCTGCGCATTTGCTTGATGGTCCCAGTGCAACTACTCTGTATCAGGTTCAGGCCAAACTCAAGTGGAAAGTTTCATGCTTTGAACAGATAGGCTTTTGTTTTCAAGATTCTAGGACCCTCTAAATGGGATTGTCAGCATCCTGTAGGAAGTGATTCCTACAAGGAATCACTGCAGGGATTCCAGCACCCTGGAAGTTCAACCAGGGCTATGAGCTTTTCTGAATCAAGGCCAGGAGTGGGATTGAATGGTGTAACAGAGACCAGTTTCCAGGAACCAGGAAGGAAGGGGTCAGAGCTGAACCAGGAGATACCCCTGGAGTAGGACAAGCTGGAGGCATCATGTCTGAGTGAGCAAGGGGTGAGATTTGCCACCTGACCTAAAAGCAGCGGAGATCAACCCACCCTCTAGGAGGGTCACTGTGCCTCCTTGGAAGCCTGGAATCCTTCCCAGGTACTGGCCTGGTCCTCCCCACATGGCAAACACATCAACCAACCAGCTAGCTTCCTTTCTTCTTTCTTTTTCCCTCCCTTTTTCCAACTTCCTTCTTTTTTTCCTTTCCACCTCCCTTCCTTCCTCTCTACTAGCTTGAAACCTACTTTTGTTTCCAACACAAATTGTGGTTTGTCCACTGACATTAACCCACTCCCTTCTCTGTGAAATCCTCCAACCCCAAACAAAACCTTCCCCCAGATCTTGTGCCAGACCAGCATTTGCTGGGCTGAGTAAAACTACGTCTGATCTCCACAACCCTACTTTACTTAAGTAAGCAATAAATTCAGATTCTTGGTTTCAGATACAGAATGTGGGTATCCTCTTTAAGAAAACATGACTGTCCCCAAGGCATCTTTCTGATACAAACTAGGCTATGTCACTGCAGGTTACCGCAGGTTACCGTTTCTAAACTCCTGAGTTCCAAGTAGGTCCTGCTGACATCTCCAACCTCAATTGCCCCCTGCTTCCCAGCCTCCCTAGTCATCCTGAAGTCCCTTCATCTTCGCGTGCATCACTTGCCCAGCACAAACACGCCAGCCCACGGCTTCCCCTGGCTGCATCTAGCTTGCTTGTCACCTTTCAGATTTTGTTTGCCAATTTCTGACCCAGCACATGTCGGTGTCTCTGCTGTGTCCCCTGACTCCTGCACCTTCTATTTCTCCAGATGGTAGCATCTAACACATGCGTGCTGCTTCCTTATTTGTCCTTGTAACAAGACTGAGTTCATTGGGCAGGCTGGGACTCTTATTTATCCCTGGATCCCCACCAAATCTAAGACTATTAGTAAGACTACAGTCTTTTCTTTGTGGACTGCTTTCTTCTCATCTCCCACACCTACTTTTGGAGGTAGGTGTCAAGACGGAGTTTTGAGATAGATGTTGAGATAATAGTCTAACTTTTGGATGCAAGATGTTTTTTAGGGGGGCACAGCTCTGAAGGAAAGAGGGGGAAGCAGAAGAGGCAAAAGAAGTCCATGATGCACGCCCCATCATCCCAGTTACCTTCACTGAGCACTTTAGTACAGCTCCATCCCAGCCTTTGCATTTGATGGAAACTGAGCATAAAAGATCATTCCTCGTTTTGGGTCATGTCACATGGGACTTCAGAAAGACGACCCTGTAACCAATGTTGACTAACACTTGTCCATGAGATTTCAATATTTGGGCTACGATATTATTAAAGCAATTTGTAGTAGAAAAAAGTGCTGGATTTACGGATAAAAGGGATCCAGATACCAGCTCCACTGCAGAGTGATTGCTTATTCTGAGGCACCTTAACCACTGGATTCCTTTTCTCTACCTAAGATCAGAATAATTCCTCATAAGGTGGTCATGAATGTTAACCACTGTAGTATGCTAAACACATTTTTAAAGTGATAATTTTCAGCACAAATGTAAAGTGGTGGCATTAATAATAACAGAATTACTAATGGCCCTCGAGAACAGTGGCACTCAGCTTGGGTGGATGTTCCGGTGTGGGAGTGTTGAATGTATTTCAGGCCTTTGCAATGACCTTTCAGTGACTATAGTCAATCTAGTCAAACTTCTTCCTTCCTTTCTCAGAGTAGCTTTCAGTGTCCTTTCAGATGTATCATGTAAATTATTAAATTTGAAACAAAGCCTATTAAGCTTTTCCTCACCACTACTTCCTCTTCTCTTTGAGGGCCAATTGTGACCTCTCATCTGTTATCTCGTCTCAATTTGCCATGAGTGTGAGGATTTAGTAGAAGCAATTAAATATTTGAGCGAAGGGGAAATTTAGAATGATTGTTGAGGACAATCAGTGATTCTTTTTTTTTCAATTGCAGCCTGTGACATTCCAGAAGCTGATGTGATTTTCTTTTGTGATGGCTCTGACATGGTATCTGATTCAGACTTTGTTACCATGACAACTTTCTTGTCAGACTTAATTGATAATTTTGACATTCCATCTGAGAGGATGAAAATTGGGATGGCCCAATTTGGGAGCCGCTACCAAGAAATCATCGAGTTACAGAACTCTCTGACAAAAACCGAATGGAAGTCTCGGATTCAAGCTATCACCAAGAGCAAGGGCCTTCCGCGAATAGACTTGGCCCTGAGAAACGTGGGCATTATGTTTGAGCCATCCGCTGGCGGCAGAGGGAGCGCTGGTGTCCCTCAGACTTTGGTGGTCATCACCTCTGGGGGTCCCCGCTATGATGTGTCAAAGGCAGTGGAGGCCCTGAGAGAAGCTGGCATTTGTATTCTGGCTCTGGGCATAGGAGATGTTTACAAGGAACAGCTCCTGCCGATAACGGGCAGTTCTGAAAAAATCATCACTTTTCAAGACTTTGATAAATTAAAGAATGTGGATGTGAAAAAAAGAATGATCCGTGAGATCTGCAAGAGTTGCGGGAAAACCAGTAAGTGCTCCTTTGCTCCTTTGCTTTTGTTTGATTGCAGCTTCCTGGTTGTCCATTTCCCAGGGTGTCTTTGGGTGAATCTAACAGGATGTGGTTTAGAATAATATGCAATGAGAATAGGCGTCTCCTCTGTTTCCAAAAGTCTGGGATGGGTCAGCCTTCCCCAGAGGCAGGGGAAAGGGTTCAGAGGCCAGAGGATGCCCTGGGTTGTGTGCCCGGCTCAGCCTTCTCTTCCACTACAATCCAGGGGTTATATTCTTCTTAACACTTGGAACTCAGCCTTCTATTTCTATCCTCTCTGATTCCGAAAGTCCCAGAGCTATTCCCTGCATTCCACAGGAAGTAAGCAAAATAAACATTCGCTGATTTTACTTTTTCCTATTTTAACTTTGTTGAACCATCTTGTAAGGGACTCAGTATGTGTGCGTGTGTGTGCACGTCTGTGTATGTGTCTGTCTGTGTCAACTGTATCAGCACATGTCTGGTACATTTTCATCTTTGAATGATGGCATCTGTATAATCATAACATAGTAAAGATTTGAATTGGCCTTGGGGATTATTTAATTTCCAAAGGTCACCAGGGCTGATGGCTGCAAAGGCCAGGTGCGTCATGGAAGTGAGTCACATGGGTTGGGACTGAAGAAAATAAATGCAGAGCTGTGGTCCATCTGATGGGGATGTCATTCTTCAGCTCCAACTGAGAGCTGTGTGCAGGACTCAGGTTCTGTACACTTGGGACTGGGAGTTGGGAGGACAGAGCATCAGTGAAGGATAATATTTTATGGAATTTGTGCAACAGCAGAAATTCCCCACAGGCCTTCTGTTTCTAGACTTACTATGAAGGAAGACAGTTCTTTTACAAACCACATTGGTTTTTCGAAGCTGTCTGGTGGGGTGCTCACTGGGAGCAGATGACAGTGGTAGAGGAGTCCAGGACTGGAATCAGAAAGCCAGGGTTCCGGCTCTGGTTCAGCAGCAGCAGCTTCCCTGCCTCACCATCTCCTTGTGTGTAAGATGAGCAACTGGACAGGGTCATGGATGACCAAGTAGCAACTCGCTGCTGAATTGAGTTTGTCCTATTTGGTGTTGTGATCTCGTGAAATTAGTTGATAGTATTTACAGACTCGAGGTTTCACATTAAAATGTAGATTTCAGGCTTCTCTGAAAAAATCAGACAATGTGACCGGACTGGGCCCCCTTTCCCACACAGCGACTCTCAATTGGAAGTGAATGGTGAACAGATGGGTCATTGCTCTGCGTTCACTTTCTCACCCACTGCCCGCTTGACTTGATAACATGACCCTCCTGTCCTTTGTTGCTGACTGAGTTGATGGCCTCTGGACTAAGTAAACTCTAAGAATGATCCAAATATTTTATAATTATATTCATCATAATATGTCCTCATTATGTGAAGAAAATATGCATGCATGCACACACACACACACACACATACACATGAGGCCAGCCTGAGAATAAACCAGGATTAGACTTCAAATAGCCACTGAAACGTGTAACATTTGAAAGGGGACAGAAGAAACACCTGAATTGCATGCTGACTCAGCAGCTAGTATTCTCCTTATGAGACAGCTTTGGGTCCTAGAGACCCTCCAGCCCTAGACTGTGATGCTCTGCCTTTTCAGAACCCTCTGCCCTTCCTTACTCCTGGCTGGTCATTAATGTGGCCTTGTTTTCCTTGATCTCCAGACTGCTTTATGGAGATTGTGGTTGGCTTCGACATTTCCACTCACCTGCCGGGTCAGCCATTGTTCCACGGCCACCCCCGGCTGCAATCATACCTCCCAAGCATCTTAGAGGACATCACCTCCATCAGGGGTGTCAGCTGCGGGGCAGGTGCAGAGGTGCAGGTGAGCGTGGCCTTTAAGGTGAACAGTGGCCAGAACGTCCCTGCCGAGTTCCAAATCTATCAGCAAACAATATTTGACAGCCTCCTGCAAGTCACCGTCAACGGGCCGACTCACCTGGATGCGCAGTTCCTGCAGTCCATGTGGGACACCTTTGAGAATGTGTCTACATCCCAAGGGCAGGTAACCAAGTCACTTTCTAGCTCCCATCTCCATGTCCGTTCGTTAGTTTCTCCCTCCCAGTTATACGTTTTGTTCTCGAGTCATCCCATTCTACGCTCTCCTCTTTCTCCAGGTGTTGCTCATCTTTTCAGATGGTCTTGGGGGTGAAAGCAAAATGATGCTTGAAGATCAATCGGACAGGCTCAGGGAAGCAGGTAAACTTGAAATTGAAAATGTAAATAATGAAGCAGGGGATGTGCTGAACAAGTCTCTACCTATGCGGGTGCTCTGGAACTTGGGGTTTGCCTGGCCCCTTGAAGCAAATGCCACTGGTGCCCTGCCCAACCCCTCTTGACCACACAGGCATCCCCCAGATACTGCAAATGCCACAGTCAAGTGCTTATTCCTGTGACCTTCTATAGCCTGGTGCCTATGGCTGACCCGACCAGTGACCTGATTCTTGGAGAGGAGGTTGGGGTTATAACGTATTCCACCTGATGGATGGAGGCAAGGGTAATTAATACAGAGGGCTATAGAAGCCCAGCACCCTTGCCTGAAGTATACAGCCTGTGCTCCAGAGTCCCTTGGGAATCAGACCAAGGCAAGGACTTCATGGAGACATCCTTGTCCACAACCTCCACTTCTCTTTGCTGCTTCTCTCTCTACCTCGGTAAGCCACACACACACAGATTCCTCTCCCAGATGCAGCTTCTAGGGAACCTAAGACGCTTGCTGTCTCTGTCTGTGATGCTCCATTTCTGCTCCCAGCTCATCTGAAACTATGACATGGACAGGGGAGAAGCAGTGAGGAGTGCTTTTCAAAATCCATGACGCAGTCTTTCCCATGGAAAATCAGACACAATAGGAAGTGTCTTAGGGTCCCTAGAAGCTGCATCTGGGAGAGGAAACTGTGTGTGCGTGGCTTACCAAGGTAGAGAGAGAAGCAGCAAAGAGAAGTGGAGGTTGTGGACGAGGGTGTGTTTCCATGAAGTCCTCACCTTGGTCTGATTCCCGAGGGACTCTGGAGCACAGGCTGTACACTTCAGGCAGGGGTGCTGGGCTTCTGTATCCCCCTGCATTAATTACCCTTGCCTCCATCCATGAATTCTCCAGGCCAGAACACTGGAGGGGGGTAGCCTTTCCCTTCCCCAGGGGATCTTCTCAACCCAAGGATCGACCCTATGTCTCCCATATTGCAGGCGGATTCTTTACCAGCTGAGCCATGAGGGAAGCCCAAGTGAAGTAGGTCAGAGAGAGAAAGACAAATATTTACAAAACAGATATAGACTCACAGACATAGAAGACAAACGTATGGTTATCAAAGGGGATAGTGGTGGGGCAGATAAATTAGGAGTTTGAGATTAACATATGCTCAAGTATGTATAAGACAGATGAACAGCAGGGACCTACTGTAGAGCACAGATACTGACATATATTAGGCATCTTAGAATAACCTATGTGTATGTATATATATAACTGAATAACTTTGCTGTGCCCTTCAAACTAACACAACACTGTAAATTTTTTTACACAATACTTCAATTTTTAAAGTGGTGAGAAAAAGTATGTTACTAGCTACCTTTCTTAAAAATTGCTTTCAGATGCCCAAGAACTTCATTAGGACTGGTGGTGAGGTATTAAACACAGTCTTCTGCTAGTCTTTTTGTGTAAGATTTCTTAGATTTCGTACTGAAGTCAGGAACCAGTGCCTCATGTGTGTACAAAAGATGCAGGCAATGCCGCTGTTGCGTTCTTCAGTGTCAAGAGCACTTCTTTCTCTTATTTCCCCCTCTTTCTGATTCTTTGAATCATGTTCACTGGAAGGAAATAGATGGGCTTTCCTTCTTTCGGGAGTGTGATTCCTTGGGTTTTATCACCACTTTTTTTGCTGCCTAGGACTTGATGCTTTGCTGGTGGTGTCCCTAAATGAAACCGCTCACGATGAGTTTTCCAGCTTCGAATTTGGAAAAGGGTTTGACTACAGGACTCACCTGACCATTGGAATGAAGGAACTGGGCAGTATGCTATCACAGTATCTGGTGAGTTGCTGAACAAAAACCCCACGTTATTCAAAATGCCCTGGGAGGTCTTCCCTGTGGTCCAGTGGTTAAGAATCCGCCTGCCAGTGCAGGAGACGTGGGTTCCAGGAATATTCCATGCCTCAGGGCAACTAAGCCCGTGTGCCACAACTGCTGAAGCCTGGGTGCCCAGAGCCTGTGCTCCACACACAGCAACATAGCCCCTGCTTGCTGCAACTAGGAAAGCCCTCGATAACGAAGACCTAGTGCAGTCAAAAATAAATAGATAAATCTTTTCAAAAAATGCCCTGGGAACAAGACTGGAATCTTGATGAGTATTCTCAAAGATTCCCTTGTTTGCCCTAAATTCAGTACATGGTCTTTAGCATATGAAAAAGTGTGACAGCCCAGAGCATTGGTTTTTGTTTCCCCATGACCTTTCACCCTTTGTCATCTCACCAAATGAAAGCTGAGGAAACTGAAAACCCAACCAACCCCTAATCAAATAATAATTAAAAAAACACACACACACACAAACACACAAAACCCAGCAGTTTCTGCTGCAGAAATCCCAAGAAACAAGAGCCTGTCGACTAGGAACCAGCCAGTGGTCATCTGTGTGGTGAGTGCCCCTTCTATAAATAGAGATCATTTCCTTGGAGAAGGTATGTTGCCCGTACAATTGCTAATCTGATGCTTTCTCTTCAAGGTTAAAAAAAAACAAAAAACAAAAAAACCCTCTTATTCTTTGCAGTTCCTCACCCAATGAGAGAGGACGGGCTGTAGGTGGTGAATTATGATTTGCGTCAGTTCAGTTCTTATGTGATGAATTTCCACACCGTGGCTTCTCACTCAGTGTTTCTTTTTCCCAGGGGAACATTGCAGAGAGGACGTGTTGCTGTCAGTTTTGCAAATGCCCAGGAATTCCAGGACCTCAGGGGAGCCAAGGGCCACAAGCCTCCCAGGTACCATTCAGTTGTGACACTGTCCTACCTAATGGGCTTTGATTTGGTACAGATGGAACTGAGACTGAGTGGGTGGGTTTTCAGCCTTCACTTGATGCTGAGGTAATTACTTTGGGCCGTTCGTGTGACTTCTCTGGGGTAGGAGCCAGATCATAAAGGTTCACATTTTAAAAAAAATTATTTTATTGAAATATAGTTGATTTGCAAGGTTGTGTTAATTTCTACTATACAGCTAAGTGATTCAATTATATACACACACATATACAGAGAGAAATAGATATACATTCAGTTATACATATATATATACACACACACATTCTTTTTCCATAAGCCTATAATAAACCATTATGGTTTATTATAGGATATTCAGTATGGTTCCCTGTGCTCCACAGCAGCAACTTGTTTATCTGTTTTATATATAGTAGTGTGTATCTGCTAATCTGAACTCCTAGCTGATTCCTGCCCTCCGTCCCCTTTGGTAGCCATAGGTTTGATTCCCATGTCTGCGAGTCTATCTTTGTTCTGCAAATGCATCCATTTGTATAATTTCTTAAATTCCACATATACATGATATCATAAGACGCTTGTCTTTCTCTTTCTGGCTTACCTCACTTCACATGATGATCTCTAGGTCCACCCATGTGGTTGCAATTGGCATCATTTCATTCTTTTTATGGTTGAGTAATATTCCATGGTATAAATATACCACATCTTCTTTACCCACTTCTCTGTTGACGGACATTTGGGTTACTTCCATATCTTGGCTATTGTAAACAGTGCTGCTATTAACATTGGAGTGTGCGTCTTTTCAAATTAGAGTTCTTTTTTTTCAGATATTTTCCCAAGAGTGGGATCACAGAATTGTATGACAACTCTATTTTTAGTTCTTTGAGGAACCTCCGTACCGTTTCTATAGTGGCTGCACAAATTTTCATTCCTTCCAACAGTATAGGAGGGTTCAGAAGACTCGCTTTTGATTCTACTATTAAGAATGACTCCTTTTTTTTTCTTACGTAGACTTTGGGGTATTGCTCCTTGGCTTCGCAATTTAGACTTTAGACAGTTTTAAAGGTGGCAAGAGGTGTTAGAAATGGTGGGGAAAGTTTTGCTTCATGAACACTGGGTCATGACTGAACTACAAAAAGAGTGTAGCTTTGCAGAGCCTTGCCTTTAAAAAATGAATTACACAGCGATAGCATAAATAAGTATATGTTATATAAATATATCACACATATATATACACACATATATATATATCATGGTATTTTAATTCCGTGGAATGCTCTAAGGGAATGAAAATGAATGAACTACAACTACACATGACAACAGGTATAAAATTTATAAACACAATAATGGCCAAAAAAAAAAAAGGCAAAACACAGAAAAGTGCATATGGTATGATAGATTTATAAAAAGTTTGAAAACAGGCAAAACTAACCTACAGTTATTCTATCCAGGGATGAATAATTAAGTAGTGAAGTATTTTTCAAAGACTTGGAAATATCATCATAAAAGCAAGCGTCTGTTCCCAGGGAAGGGATGGGGACTGCTTTGTGATTGGGGTAGCGGCTAAGTGTGGGTATCAGCCATGTCCTATTTCTTGGCCTGGGCAGTGGTTACACTGATATTCACTTCATAACAATTAAGTTGTACCTTTATAGTCTATTTACTTTTATGCACTTTTTCAAATACATTTTAGATCGCACAATGAAAAGGAGTCTGGTTTATTTGAAGGGCTTAAAAATGATTCTTGCTCAGGAGTCACACTGTCCATCCTTGTGAAAAGATAATTGATCTCAGCCTTTTTACTGACTTCTTGATGAAAGTGAAAGAGGAGAGTGAAAAAGTCGGCTTAAAGCTCAACATTCAGAAAACGAAGATCATGGCATCTGGTCCCATCACTTCATGGGAAATAGATGGGGAAACAGTGAAAACAGTGTCAGACTTTATTTTTCTGGGCTCCAAAATCACTGCAGATGGTGACTGTAGCCATGAAATTAAAAGACGCTTACTCCTTGGAAGGAAAGTTATGACCAACCTAGATAGCATATTCAAAAGCAGAGACATTCCTTTGCCAACAAAGGTCTGTTTAGTCAAGACTATGGTTTTTCCAGTAGTCATGTATGGATGTGAGAGTTGGACTGTGAAGAAAGCTGAGCACCGAAGAATTGATGCTTTTGAACCGTGGTGTTGGAGAAGACTCTTGAGAGTCCCTTGGACTGCAAGGAGATCCAACCAGTCCGTTCTAAAGGAGATCAGTTCTGGGTGTTCTTTGGAAGGAATGATGCTAAAGCTGAAACTCCAATACTGCCACCTCATGTGAAGAGTTGACTCATTGGAAAAGACTCTGATGCTGGGAGGGAATGGGGGCAGGAGGAGAAGGGGACGACAGAGGATGAGATGGCTGGATGGCATCACCGACTCGATGGACGTGACTTTGAGTGAACTCTGGGAGTTGGTGATAGACAGGAAGGCCTGGCGTGCTGCGATTCATGGGGTTGCAAAGAGTTGGACACGACTGAGTGACTGAACTGAACTGAGTATATTTTTATGGAAATACAGTTGTTTTGCAATGATGTGTTCATTTCAGGCATACAGCATGGTGTTTCATACACGTGTATGTGTATTGTTTTTCAATAACTCTTTTGCATTATAGATTATTACAAAATATTGAGTAGAGTTCCCAGTGTTATCCGGTAGGACCTTATTGTTTACCTATTTTATTCATAGAAGTGTGTATATATTAATCCCGAACTCCTAATTTATCCCTCCCCTGGACTTTTTACTGAGTTACGATGTTTTGTTTAGCACAGTTTCCTTTCTTATTGTGTTGCTGGAGACTAGAATTCTATTCCAAGAGTGCAACCTCCCAGTGTACTGAGCAGACAGTGGGGATCTGTGTTAGAGGGTGAGGAAAGCAGACCTCAAGTGAGATCCTTGCCAAACATAAACCAGGAGACAATGAAACAAGAGAGGGAGAGAAGACAGCAGATTACAGCAGATAGAGCTGATAGGGAGAAGGCTCCTTCTTGTCCTCAAAAAAAAAAAAAGGAAGAAAGTAAAGTGATGTCTTTGGAAATGTTCTCAGTTTGCCTGCTGAAGGGGTCGTGGTGGACACTGCTATCCTCCATGCAACCCCCCAGGCACAGACCTGGCCCTGAAGGACATGCGGGCTCCAAACCCAGCCTTCTGGAGACATCGGGAGGGCTGCCTCTGCAGAGAGCTTCAGAGCCGAGAGCCAGGACCAAAGCCAGCCCCAGCGCTTGTCCAGCTCTCCCCAAACTCACAGCCGCACCTGCAAAACCACAGCTAGGCTGGAGGGAGGGACTTGCCTGAAATGCCTAATGTAACAGGTCTGAGTTGATGAAGGATGACTAAGATGGGTTTTTCTCTTTCCCCGCAGGGCTCTCCAGGTGTGAAAGGCAGCAGAGGACACAGGGGAGAGGAGGGAGAGCCTGTAAGTTTTGTGACTCGCCGCCCACCACACTCTTTCCTTTTCCATTAAAAAAGCTTTATTCTGCAGAAGGAATAGTGGGGTTTTGTTTATATGCCTTTTGAGTTTGAGGGGGTGGGGTGGGTTGCCTTTTCCCCCCTTCTCTTTGTCTGCGTCACGAGGCACTTGCTGAATCTACTTTTGGGGGAAGAAGGGAGCAGAGTCTCCTATGTTGTGCCCGGCACATTTTTGGCGGGTGGCAAGGAACTGGGCACCCTCCCTCTGCCCCCGCGTAGGGTGAAGGCTGAGCGGGTGTCTCTCTGGACCGGCAGCCCAGTGCTTCCAGTGTGGAAAGAGAAGCGGGCAAAGCACCCGCACATATGGTGTCATGGTCCTACGCTGCACAAGGCTTTTGAATGTCAGTCGTTGACTCCCAAACCGTAACTCTCTCTTGGTTTCATCAATTAAATTATAAAAATGGATTTGGAGGAATGGAAACCACTTGGGTAGCTCCACTGGGATGGGAAAGTTCAGGAGGTATCCAGTTGTCTGCATAGCAAGTTGTGAAAGCACAGCCTCCAGCGTCGGATGGCCCAAGGCTGACCTAGACGTGAAACCTTAATAAGATATGTTAAGTTCTTGACCCTTGGTTTCCTGTCTGTCAACTTATAAATTTCTCTAAGACTATAGTTTACCCACCCTGTACCTGTGGAGGGGTTATGGAGCTGACTGAGCCAGTCAGGATTTGAGTGAGGGGAAGAGTGTCACCCACTGCCCGACTGTGAGCCTGCAGCTGGCTGAGTCCAAACAGCGGGGACATTTTGGTTCCTCTTATCACCTGCAATGCGGGAGACCTGCGTTCTATCCCTGGATTTGGGGAGATCCCCTGGAGAAGGGAAAGGTTACCCACTCCAGTGTTCTGGCCTGGAGAATCCCGTGGACAGAGGAGCCTGGCTGGCCACAGTCCATGGAGCTGCAAAGAGTCAGACACAACTGAGCCACTTTCGTTCACTTTCACTTTCAGCAACCTGCGGCCATGGGTGAGGCCTCCTGCTTTTACTGCAAACAATCCTCATTAAAAAGAAAGAAAGCAAAGCAGTGAAAGGAAAATTGCCTCTCCTCTCACCTACCGGGAGGGAGAGAACTAAGTTCATTGCTAGTATTTATCCACACAGCAAACCACGAGCACCTTCTGTGCACCCAGATCTGAGCCAAGCCTCCAGGACACAATGGGGAAAGAGACAGCTGGGGATTCCAGCTCTCAGGAAACACAGTATTATTCTTTTCTTGCGACTCATTTTATTCTAGCCCTTGTGTGTGCATGCGTGCTAAGTTGCTTCAGTCGTGCCTGACTCTTTGCGACCCCATGGACTGTGGCCCACTAGGCTCCTCTGCTCATGGGATTCTCCAGGCAAGAATACTGGAGTGGGCAGCCTTTCCTTTCTCCAGGGGATCTTCCCAACCCAGAGATTGAACCCAAATCTCCTGCATTTCGGGCAGATTCTTTACCATCTGAGTCACCAGGGAAGCCCATTCCAGCCCTTACCTGTATTTTAAATATTTCCGGGAGAAGCTGGACTAATGAGAGATGCACAGGCCACTGACCTTGGGTGCTCTTCCCTGTGCGGATGTTCTAATTTGGGGGTTCTTTAACTGGGGAGTCCTTCCTGTGAGCACTGGCTTGAGGCAGTGTCACTTCTGATCAGCTGCTTCTGCTCAGCTCCTGTCCCCTGGAACCAACTTGCTTCTCTGCCGTGAGCATGGTGATTTTTCCAGGATGGTTGGGGCCTGGGCAAGATGTCAGGGCCAACATGTGTCAGGGGAACATTTGAAATGTGGCTGCAAGTGATGTGACTTCAGACCTTTGGCTGTGCTTTCTGTTGAGGGCAGGGAAGCAACTGAGCTCACGTCACATGTTAGTGTGGTCTCGGATCTGTACAGAAGCACTGAAGGGAAAATGTTTGAATCCAGGGGAAAAACAGACTTAATGAACCAGTGTGCAGGGGATTTTGCTTTAACTGGAGCTCAGAGTGCCCTGTTCTGGCTTCACTCTGGAAGAGTAAACGGCTGGCAGCTTTCTGGCAAAAGAATCACTATGGATATCTGTTTGGGTACCTTTCCCTAGGGAGCTCGAGGAGAAATTGGACCCCAAGGAAACAGAGGGAATGCAGGATGTCCAGGGCAGCCAGGTCAAAAGGTAAATGTTTCATTTTAAGTTCCCTATGGCATCTTCTGTCTCTCCTCCATTCCCTCTCTCTTCCATCCCTCCTCCCACTTTCCCTGTCTCTAATTATATGTTAGTTTCTTCCTCTGCAGATTAAGTCTCTTTAGTCATTTCAAGAAATTATAAGCATTAATTAAATTCCACCCATAACCTTTCTGTGGCTGTATAACCAAAAGTAACTAAAGGAATACACAGACACTCTTAATGGAAGCAGCCCCTTCCCACCCCAATAGGCTGTGAATCCACGTTCGGTCTTTGACATGCCAATGAGAGATATTTAATCTTTTACAGGGAGCCAGAGGATTTTCTGGATATAAGGTACGTGTGGTTACTTCTAAGTCAAATTTGACTTCCTTAATTTGCCCATTAGGTGGCAAAGATCTGCCTTGTCTGTCTTTCAGGGAGAACACGGAGATGATGGGATTGATGGACTGGATGGGGAAGAGGTAAGCCATTTTTCTTCAAGTGCCACAAAATCATCATCAGATCAATGTATCTCTTTAATGGGAATTTCGTTTGCATTGTCTTCTTTCAGGGCTTTCATGGACTTCCTGGGAAAAAGGGAGAAAAAGGTGATCCAGGTTCCCAGGTAACACTTTTTCATACATCAAAGAAGGAGAATTTGGCATTAGAGGTAGTCTTAACTGTAGTGTGTCAGAGGTTGGGAGGAAGAAAGTGGACATCTGACTGGCATACAGTGAAGCCTATTACCACTGAATAGATGGTGCATCCCCATTTGGGGCAAGTGGGTAACTATGCGATTTTCAAGAATTTCCAAGCTAGAAAGATCCAAGGCTTGCAAGAACCTGTGAGCAAGAATCTTTTGCAAGATTGCAATCTGCTTGCAAGAATCTTTTCAGAAGTCTGCAAGTGAATCCATTTGCCCATCAGCAATTTGTTTCCTTTATTGCATCCAAAAAAAAAAAAAAAAGCAAGAGAATGAGACAGAATTATTTTGGTGGACTTGATATAGCAAATCACAATGATACATATATATATATATATATATATATATATATATATATATACATGTTTATTTATTTTCAGTTCACTTCAACACTCATTAATGTGTGCCTCTTTGGTTCCAAGCAGCTCTCCTTTTATGTTCTGATTCACTTATTTATTAAATACTTTGAATACCTGGCGTGCGTCAGGCACTGAGTTATGTACAGAAGACTCAGAGATTAACCAGACTGTCCTTGTCCTCAGGGATCCTTTGGTGTGGTTGGGAAGACAGAGATATCAGTAGCTAATGGAACGCAGGATGTGGTTGGGATCATGTTATAGGCGACTGTGTGGTCCCAGAGAACAGTGGGGAGGGAGTGCAGGAAATCTTTCTGGAGGAAATGATCCCTGAACTGAAGATGAATAGGAATTAGCAAGATGTGGAGAGAGGGCATTCCAGACAGAGGGAGCGGTTTTTTAAAATTTTAATTGGAGGCTAATTGCTTTACAATATTGTGGTGGTTTTTGCTATACATTGACATGACTCAGCCATGGTGTACATGCATTCCCCATCCTGAAGCCCCCTCAATTCCTTCCCCACCGCATCCCTCTGGGTTGTCCCAGGGCACTGGCTTTGAGTGGCCTGCTTCATGCATTGAACTTGCACTGGTCATCTATTTCACATATGGCAATATACATGGTTCAGTGCTATTCTCTCAAATCATCTCACCCTCCCCTTCTCCCACAGAGTCCAAAAGTCTTTTCTCTTTGGCTGTCTTGCATATAAGGTCATCGTTCCTGTATCAGTGCTTTTCTTTCTGACTTCACTCTGTATAGTAGGCTCCAATTTCATCCGTCTCATTAGAACTGATTTAAATGTGTTCTTTTTAATGGCTGAGTAATATTCCATTGTGTATATGCACCACAACTTTCTTATCCATCCATTTAAGCAAAGACACGGAGGCTTGGGGGGGCCCTGAAAGTTGTTCTGCCTGTTATGAGCGTTAGGGTTCAGATGGAGGGAGCTGGGGTTCAAAAGGAGTTGGGAAGAGCTGGGAAAGGCACTGGTGAGCCAAGGAGAAGCCGTCTGGATCACAATCATTGGGAATGCGGAGCCTTAAAAGATTTTAAGCAAGGAGGTCACAATCCAATTTGCATTTTTAGAACTATTGCATGACGGTAGCGTGGAGGATGTGTTGGGGATGACATAGATGCAAGGCAAAGATGAGAGGTGGATCTGTAGTAATCAGGGTGAGAAGTGCTGAAGCCTTCAAATGAAGCAACAGACAAAAGACACATTAAGGATGTAATAGGGTCCAGGCTGGAGTGAGGTCCTGGCGTGCAAAATTTACGGAAGCACTTATTCTCAGAGTGATGTAGAGTGGGTGCCTGCCCAAATGTTGTACCCTTGGTATCTTGTTTGTCTCACCGTGGCTCTGGCTCCAGGATGTCAGATTTATTCAAGTTAACTAAAATGAAAACTTCTGCTCTCCTGTCGTGTGCTTGACGGCCATCGATGGCCAGGGGCTAGTGTACTGGACAGTGTGGATGGACAACCTCTCCATCTCTGCGGAAGGTTCTAGAGGGCGGTGCTAGACCATGAGAACTTTTACCTTTTCTCAGCCTCATTATAAATAGTCCTGACCGTAGGTTTCGAACTGGGCTTGGTTCTGCTTGAGAGGCTGAAAAGAATCTAGCTGGGAGAGAGGAATGTGAATCATTTTGTCTGATGGATTTTCTCCCCTACAGTCGCCACAACACTTGATATTTTAACACCCTCCTGCAAGCTAACTTGGAGCTCATTTTATTTATTTTTTTTCAGGGCAGCCCAGGTTCCAGAGGCCCCCCTGGGGAATATGGGGACAAGGGTTTCCCAGGGGATCCTGTAAGTTTCTGGGGCCCAGATGGTCCTGAATTGTGTAGTTACTCCACATTTCCTGTCTTTTTTTTCTCTTGTGTTTCCTCTCACCTGTAGGCAAACACATGACTTGGGAGGGGTGTAGTAGGTATTGACTGAGGCTTATTTGGTTGAGGTAAGCCTGCATATGGTCTGGGCTGATTATATATAAAAAACTCAGAGATGGGAACAAAAATGCCATCTTATTCATTTTCAGACTTTCAAGTTCCTTTGGGAACGAAATTTCCATAATTTTGCTTACTGAGTTTTCAATCCTGTAGATTCCCTCATGCAGACTCGATTACAGGGGAGTCTTGCTACGTCTTTGAGTGAGTGGCATGGGCCTGTCTGGATGGGTGCACTAGTGAAGCTGCCAGTATAGAGGACGGAGAACCACTGTGAGCTCAGCAAGCACTCGTAACTCTTCATTTCTCACTAAGCCTCCTTCAGATTTACTTTCATCTTTAAAAAAAAAATTGTGTTTCAAACATGGAGAATTTTCTCCCACCTCTCATTATTTAGCCCAGATTAGCTTAGTTCTTGAACATTGTACTATTTTGAGAAAATTTAAAAAAGGCTGATATTTCTTGTTTCTGAAGTACTCTTTAAATCTTCCTCTAGGGTAATCCAGGACAAAGCAGTACCATCAAAGGACAGAAGGGCTCCAAAGGAGAACAAGGAAGACAAGTAATTGGATCTATTTAATGTATATGAGTTGATTAATTCTGTTATGGAGCTGAGGCTTTCTTAAAGCCTAAATTATTTAGTAAAATACATAACCCTTTTTTATAATTGAACAATCACTCCTAAGTTTAAGAGAGCCTTATTTTCTTAAAATCAGGCATGCCTGTAGTAGCTAACATCTCTATGGGGAAAATCATCACATTTCTGGCAGGTGATATTATTATATGGGGAAACTAGTCATAGCAATGCATGTTGCGATATCATTTTCCTCTTTAATACATGTATACCCAATAGGGTTAATATGCAGAAATATTCTGGCATGACGCATCTGTTCAGTTTAATGGTACTTGATGTTGTTATGCTGATGCCTTTGTCACTTCTTCAGAATCTTTTGCCTTATGATCTTGGGGGAATGATTTTCTTTCCAGGGTAGAACCGGGCAGAAAGGGACACAAGGCAGTCCTAGCTCCAGAGGGAGCAGGGTAAGTATTTCCATGGACATTTATTGTCCCTCCTTATCACCTGAAGATGCCACAGAGGCATTCAGAATATGTGTCCCTGCAGTCAACTGATCCAAGAGTCCTATCTTGACACTGTTGTCATTCGGGGTCAAGATAGCTCAGTTGGTGAAGAATCCAACTGCAATGCAGGAGACTCCCGTTCTATTCCTGGGTTGGGAAAATCCACTGGAGAAGGGATAGGCTACCCACTCCAGTATTCTTGGGCTTCCCTTGTGGCTCAGCTGCTAAAGAACCCACCTGCAATGTGGGAGACATGGGTTTGATCCCTGGGCTGGGAAGATCCCCTGGAGAAGGGAAAGGCTACCCACTCCAGTATTCTGGCCTGGAGAATTCCATGGACTGTATAGTCCTTGGGCTCGCAAAGAGTTGGACACGACTGAGCAACTTTCACTTTCACAATTCTTTGTTTTGAGGGGCTTTCCTATGCATTATATGATATTTTGCAGCATCCCTGGTCTCTACACACTAGAGATCAGTAGCACCCACTTTCCTGAGTTGTGGCATCCAAAAATGTCTGCAGATCTTGCCAGATTTCAGTCGAGAATCATGATGGGCGGCAAATTGCTCCTGGTTGAGAAACATTGTGATGGTGTGTTTTCCCCTTTCCACCTTCTGGAAGCTTTTAAATGCCTTTGGAGAGAGCCAATGATTTTCATATAAAAATCCTCCTCCAGTAGCTCAGCCTCTTTGAGCTTTTTAAAGAACATTAGGAAATATATATCTTCCCTGGTCGCTCAGAAGGTAAGGAATCTACCTGCAGTGCAGGAGATCCGGTTCAATCCCTAGGTCAGAAAGACCCCCTGGAGAAGGAAATGGCAACCCACTCCAATATTCTTGCCTGGAATAATCCCATGGACAGAAGAGCCTGGCTGGCTACAGTCCATGGGGTCGCAAAGAGTCGGACATGACTGAGCGACTCACACTCAGATATACTCTCTTCCTCTTCGTATATCACCAGTGGGAAAGATACATCACAGATAATAATAAATTCTTCCTGAATAAACCAGAACATTGGCGATTAGGGCTGAGCCAGTGGCAACCTTGAGATGCTGCGCACATTCCGTGTGAGATCAAGCTGAAGACAGAAATGTTGGATCTCCCCTTCTTTTTAAAGAACAGCCAAGAAACCACTTTCCCTTTGTGGACTACTGAAATTAGAGAGTATGTTTATAATGTATTAGAAACCCACTCATCATGCACTCAGACAGAGATAGTAAAAAGAAATGACATACAATATCCTAGATTTGGTCCTGGGTTTTGGTCAAGGGAATACTGGAAACACTTGGCTTCCTTTTCTGTTATAAATTTGGAATCTTCCTGCCACTTTGAAAGCTGTGGCTTTTGCCTCTCTCTCTGGGAGAGATAACGGGTGAATGTTTTAATTCCTCCTGCCTTTGTTTATCTTGACTCAGTTCTTAAGGGAAAAGGTCTCCCGCTGGATGACTTAGGCCTCCCAATGCTACTAGTGAAATTCTTTGGGACGTTGCCCTCCTCTCCACACAAGATAATTGAAATTAATCAGAGGAAGCAGGAGATCAGCAAGATGAACCAAATGCTATAAATCTTAAAGATAAACATGTAGTTTTGTTGGTTTGAAACAGCTTTATAGCAGTCACCATCAATCAGCACCTTTTAAAAAAAGAGGTGGTGGAGCCAGTTAAAGGATTACTACTTGGACAAACCAACCATTGACTTTAAGTCACTGCATAGACAGGCGGCTCAGCTTGTTTCTGCCATCCTCACCTACTTCCCCGCCCATCTCCTCCTCTAACCTCTTTCCTCTTGAATTAAACAAGGCAACATGGATGGATATAAAGCAGTGGCTTTTCTACTTCTCTTTCACCTTTCCAGTGAAGGCTAGAATTCTCTCTGATGGTCAGAGGATCTTAAATGGATGACAAATGCTAAAAACACAAGCAAACCTAAGACATCTCTTGGGTGATACAATTTCAATCTATTTAAATTGAATTGCTGCCCCAGCTCTTGAGAAAGCAATGGATCTGTGTACTAAGAACCAGACCATTTGAAAACATGTTCCAGGCCCATTTGGGGGCTTCCCTGGTGGCTCAGATAGTAAAGAATCTGCCTGCAATGCAGGAGGCCTGGGTTCAATCCCTGAGCCAGGAAGATCCCCTGGAGAAGGAAATGGCAACCCACTCCAGTATTCTTGCCTGGAGAATTCCATGCACAGAGGAGCCTGGTGGACTATAGTCCATGGGGTTACAAAGAGTTGGACATGCCTGAGTGACTAACACATTTTTCTTCCAGGCCCATTGCCTTTGGCCCATCAGGCACAAGGAATGCTTATAGATAATAGTATTTATACTTCTAGAGCACCTAATTTGTGCCTGGTCCAGTTCAAGTCATTTTCAAATATTAATTTGTTTAATCCTCGTAACAAATCTATCAGGTAGAAATTATGAGTATAGCCATTTTACAGATGAGAAAAAGCAAGAGACACTGGACAAACTGGCCAGGATTAGAACAGGTAGTGAATGTCGGAGCTGGGGTTTGAACCAGGTTGTCTCACTCCTAACCAGCCAGGCTCAGGTTCATTGTGCAATTGCTCTGTGCCACCCAGGCTTCAAAGAGCAAGGCTGAGCTCACAGCCATCTGACTTCTGAAGACACATCCCTAACCATTGTGCTGTACTGTCTGAATACAGAAGGAATGCTATTTTATCCTTGCTTTTTAATGAAGACAGAATTACGACATCATGAAAGAGTGACTTCAAACTTTATTTACTGTTCTTCTCCACTTTCAACTGTCAAGAGTTCTGTGAGTCACATCAAACAGCTGACAGATTACAAAGGGCAGCTTCTCTCAATGGGTATTTGCACTTTATAAGCAAAGAGTACCTAAATCAAGTACTCTAATCGTGGAGGAATTCTAATCATTAGCCAACCCGGTGGAGGGGATATTTGGTCAGGTGGTTTATTCTAAGAAGATTCAGGAGCTGGGCAGTTGAAAGAAACAGCTGTTCTGCAATCGTTTCATGGCTACCTTTCCAAATGAATGTAGGAAAAAAAAATATTTTTAAGTATTTGTTTTGGACATGAAGTAATCATAGTTTTTTATCACGACACAAAGTAGATTGATAGGTGAGATGTCCCTCTGGAACTCAGTGAGGCAGAACTGGGAGGTGAGCGGTGAAGACAGACCTCATCATAGCTTTTCAGGAAAAAAGTTAGGATCTGGGGCTTGGATATCTTCTTCTGGCTTAGCCACCCTCTGGAAAGCAGAGATAGCCACTAGGTGGAGAGCCTGCCCTGGCAACGTGAAGTTGCTTCTGGAGATGTGCAGCTGGATTTTGGCTTCAGGCCAGCTTTTCTCTGACGACCCTAATGGTGGCATTGTACCAGCACATGGACCCCACTGGCCATGTTCCTCTTGGAGAATTCCATGGAGTCTAACCCCTTGGGCCCATGAGGGGCACTGTGTGTCATGATGTTTCACTCTCCCCTAATATATGATCAGGGGCTGGGACAGAGGGCAGAGGATATGGCACAGCTTGTGCTCAGGCAGGAAACCTCTGATCAGCAGACAGGACTTTGTGGGATTTGCCTGAGTGGGTGGGCATCAGACAGGTGCTCTGGGATGATCTGATTCTCCAAACAGCCTCCCAGATAGTTGCCAGGGTTGTCAGCCTAGAGCTGAGTCTGTAATGACTTTTAGATTGGTTTGCAATCAATCCCCCAAATGTTAGTTAGTAATTAAGTGCCTGGTGTGTAAGCTTGTCTTTGGAGAGTGGCTCGGGGAAGTCATTTCTACAAGCTGCCTGTTACTCTGTCTGTCAAGAGCAAGAGAAGTCGGATTGCCTCTAAGTAGTCTCCATCTAGACACCCATTCACTAACCCTCTGTCTTTTCTGATCCAGGGAAGAGAAGGCCAGAGGGGAGTCCAGGGTGCCTTGGTGAGTAGCCTTTCTCTCCTGTCCTCTATGGGAGGTGGGGCCAATGAGCTAGCATTTGATAAGGGTGCTGCAGGAAGTGCAGAGCACTGGATATGGGCCTTCCCAACTGGTGGATCCAGTGTCCATCAATTAGGCTGCCAGACATAGGACAGACCTAGAGTAAGGCAAGCCTCCTTCATGAACACCTCAGAGACAGCGGACCTGCACAGTTCTGCAGACTCTGCTGTTCACACACCCTGGGCTTTGACTGCAAGACAGTGAAATTCTGTTTTAGAGTAAGCAATGGCCCGGAGTTCAATCCTTAGACAGCATGGAAGAGTACAATCCTAGGCAAAGAGGGGCACGATCCAAGTTAGACAAGACAGTTTCAGGTACCATGCCGTGGAGCACTAGTACTATGAAGGGAAAACCTATGTGGAAACTGTGTGAAGAGAATCTTAACCCTGAGAACTCATCCATCAGGGGGAACCGGGCATACCTGGACCTCAAGGTGAATCAGGAGCTGAAGGATTGCAAGGATCACAGGTGTGTTGGAATATTTATAATACTGATAATAATGCTGCTATTCTGATGGGAAGATGTAGTTCTGTATAAAAATAAAGTTGCCCCTGCCCTTCTCCTTGGTACATGTCTCAGGGATTCTGCATTTCCCTTTGCAGGTAGATGGCTTTGCCCCATTTCTGCAGCTCACTGATGAGGAAAGCTTGCTCTTGTGTGTACCTGGCATCGTGTCTGCATTTTAATCATAATGAATTATTGAGACCTTAATACTTCGTCACTAATCAGTATCCGGATCAACAAATTGGTTTTACTTAAGTGAGATCCTGAACACAGACTCCCATAAAGGAAAGTTAGAAATTGGCAACTGTTACTCACCTCTTCTGAAGCTAGCTCTACAGGGGGTGACAGTGCTTCCAGAATATCACTGATAGGGCTCCATTTGGGGCATCTGCATTTTCTCTTAGTCACATCATTAGTGAGATGGGCATTGGAGTTGCAACATCTCTTTCTTTTCCATGTCAGAAATATGCCAGGGTCACCCAAGAGAGTGGCTTTAGCACAAGGGGAGTTGGTCACCTTGCTATTCTTTGGAACTCTGCATTCAAACGAGTATATCTTTCTTTTTCTCTTTTGCCTTTTGCTTCTCTTCTTTCTCAGCTATTTGTAAGGCCTCCTCTGACAACCATTTTGCCTTTTTGCATTTCTTTTGCTTGGGTATGGTCTTGATCACTGCCTCCTGTATAATGTCGTGAACCTAGACGATCATTCACCTAGAGCCAGACATCCTGGAATGCAAAATCAATTGGGCCTTAGGAAGCATCACTACGAACAAAGCCAGTGGAAGTGATGGAATTCCAGTTGAGTTATTTCAAATCCTAAAAGATGATGCAGTGAAAGTGCTGCACTCAATATGCCAGCAAATTTGGAAAACTCTGCAGTGGCCACAGGACTGGAAAAGATCAGTTTTCATTCCAATCCCAAAGAAGAGCAATGCCAAAGAATGTTCAAACTACTGTACAATTGCATTCATCTCACATGCTAGTAAAATAATGCTCACAATTCTCCAAGCCAGACTACAACAGTACATGAACCGTGAACTTCCAGATGTTCAAGATGGATTTAGAAAAGGCAGAGGAACCAGAGATGAAATTGCCAACATCTTTTGAATCATAGAAAAAGCAAGAAATTTCCAGGAAAAAAGTATACTTCTGCTTTACTGATTATGCCGAAGCCTTTGATTATATAGATTACGATACAGTATGGAAAATTCTGAAGGAGATGGGAATATCAGACCACCTTACCTGTCTCCTGAGAAATGTGTATGCAGGTCAAGAAGCAACAGTTAGAACTGGACATGGAACAACTGACTGGTTCCAAACAGGGAAAAGTACGTCAAGGCTGTATATTGTCACCCTGCTTATTTAACTTATATGCAGAATACATCATGCAAAATGCCAGGCTGGATGAAGTGCAAGCTGGAATCAATATTGCCAGGAGAAATATCAATAACATCAGATACGCAGATAATATCACCCTTAAGGCTGAAAGTGAAGACGAACTAAAGAACCTCTTGATGAAAGAGGAGAGTGAAAAAGCTGGTTTAAAACTCAACACTCAGAAAACTAAGATCATGGCATCTGGTCCCATCACTTCATGGCAAATAGATGGGGAAACAGTGGAAACGGTGGATGACTTTATTTTCCTGGGCTTCAAAATCACTGCAGACTGTGATTGCAGCCATGAAATTAAAAGACACTTGCTCCTTGAAGGAAAAGCTATGACCAACCTAGAAAGCATATTAAAAAGCAGAAACATTACTTTGATGACAAAGGTCTGTCTAGTCAAAGCTATGGTCTTTCCAGTAGTCATGTATGGATGTGAGAGTTGGACTATAAAGAATGCTGAGTGCTGGAGAATTGATGCTTTTGAACTGTGGTGTTGGTTAAGACTCTTGAGAGTCCCTTGGACCACAAGGACATCCAACCAGTCTATCCTAAAGGAAATCAGTCCTGAATATTCATTGGAAGAACTGATGCTGAAGCTGAAACTTCAATACTTTGGCCACCTGATGAGAAGAACTGACTCACTGGAAAAGACCCTGATGCTGGGAAAGATTGAAGTCAGGAGGAGAAGGGGACAACAGAGGATGAGATGGTTGGATGGCATCATCGACTCAATGGATGTATTTGAGCCAAGCTCCGGGAGTTGGTGATGGACAGGGAGGCCTGGCGTGCTGCAGTCCATGGGGTTGCAAACAGCCGGACATGACAGCCAGCCTCAGTGCATCCCCAGCCTTTGTCGGGAGAGGAGTGATGTTACCTCAGCCCCTCCAGGATTCTATGATGCTCAGGCTGTGAACCAAGGTGGGCCAGGGGCTCTGACCACCATTTGCCCTGAGAAGCCAAACATCTTGGCTCAGAACAGCTGCTGTTCTGGTGATGAGAAGCTGCACCAGCACCGCCAGTTTCCCCTTCCGTGCAAGAGAACCATATGAGAACCAAGCAATTGATGGGAAGTACAGCAGAAAATATGTTTTAATTCCTCTGATAGAGATCTGCTGTGAAAATGTCCTTTTGTGCTAACTCAGAACAACTTGCTTTCTCTTTTACACATTGAAGTACTTTGGCCCAATAACTTGCCACATCAAAGAAGTCCATCTGCCTATTGTTTGTGTCTCGCTTCCTTCTTCTGTGGGTTTTATTTCCTCTTCAAGTCTCTTTTCCATTTCTACCCCTTACAGAGGGATAAGGTCTTATACCCAGGCAGGGAATTTCTCATAAAAGCTGCTCCACTGAGTCTGGACCTCCCAGCACCTTCTCTTCCGAGACAAGCTTAATCATGGTGTTAAACTGCTTGAAGGGCTGGACTGGTGCTTTTCCATGCGTGTCTTTCAAGAGCAGCAGCAAAGAAAGTCACTTTTCATTGACTTCATTGCATTTTGTTTCTTTTTTTACTACCAAAGGGAGCCAGTGGACCTCCGGGCGGGAAAGGAGAGAAGGGAAGCGAGGGACGCAAAGGACCTCAGGTGCGTGACTAAGGTGGTCTTGTCAGTGGCCTGCAACCTTCCTTCTCCTCTTGCTTCAAAAACATCTTCGCCCAGAGATTATTTTATATTATCTAGATGTGGAGTCTTTCACTTGAGGATTCACTTGGGACAAAATGGGGAAAAAGTACTTAGCACAGCTCAGATCCCTTGTTCATTCCCCCTTCTTCTTCCCTGGGGTTGATTCGGAAAGCACAGACCTACTTTATCTGCCTGAAGTAAGCCTTTAGGAGAATGCACATCACGCTAACTCAGGAACATTTAAAAACCTGATACATTATTCAGGCTTTTCTAACTTTTGAAAATTATCTGTGCCATGCCTGTCTCCATTGACGAGAGATATTTGAAACTGACTCTACCAAGATCGCTTGCTACCCAAATTTATTTGATTCCAAAGTTCAGCTTTGAATTCATTCCCTGAAGATACTTGGTTCCTGAGTTTCTGATGGTGAATAATGAGAGTGTGTATGAGAAGAGATTCATATGAAAAACGTTCTGAATCTGTTCACTTTTTCAGTGCAGATGGCGAGAGTCTAGAAGGCAAGGGTACCTGTGTTTGCTTAGTGATCTTCCCACCATGTTTGTGAGAGACCTTTTGGCCCCCTCTGCAGGTTCAGGACACATTCAGCATCCTTTTCACACACATGGGTGGCGCAGAGCACAAAAGTGACAAGGACAGCACCATGTCTTGTTCTAGCAAGATCAGTTCGTTACAAAGTTGGCACATTCAGAAATAACGTGTGTTGTGTCTGGGGTGCCATTTTCATTTCTCACTAAGGCCCCATCTGGACTAGCCACATCCCTGTAAATGAAGACTTGGGCTCCTTTAACCAGGACTGAAGCCCAAGGCGTCTGGTTTCAGGTTGGGTCTCTTCTTAAGCAAGTATCAAGAAGTCGGTAGAAATGACACAAAGAAAAGCCAATCTGTTCTGACGGATTTTGTATGAGTTGCTACAGTGCCAACATCTGTGTTTCCTGTTTTCTTTCAGGGTGCTCCTGGACCAGTGGGAGAGAAAGGGAGTGTTGGAAGGCCTGGTCCTTTGGGGAAAAAGGTAAATTCCTACAGGTTTCAAATGCTGAGAAAAGGGGAGCCCCATTTTTTTGATTTTCATGTTAATTCTTCACATGATCCTGGCACCATCAACTACCCATTTTCTGCAATAAATTCTTTTCCTTCCTCTGTGAAATCGCCTCATTTCACTAGGAGAGACACGGTTTATTCACCTATCATAAAGCAACTCTGATAAACTCAACTCCCTGGTTTTCTGAATGCATCAAGGCACTTGTGGCAGAGTCGGCCAGGGACATGGGGGATGTCAGAACTCAAATCTGTTCATGCATGCAGTCCTCTGTCTAACTCAACCTGTTTCTTGGAAGTGTCCTTCCTGGAGATCCCTAGAGAACAGACCACTGGCCTGTTCAGTATCTCACTCCCCTGCTCAAAACCTTTAGGCTCCTCCTCCAGGGCAGCTTCACGGGCCTGATATCCATTCAGTCATACAGGGGGCCTCACTTTGAAGGCACTGTGCTTGACTTCATGCTCCGCTTTCACCGTCTGGAAGGTCTTTGCATTTGGGCTAAGGGTCCATGCTTCCATGTGGGTCCCAGAAATTATATCACTGGTCCTAATTTCCCAGTGGCCCTAAGGAAAATCTCCAAACTTTCCAGTAGCTTCAGTTCAGTTCAGTTCAGTCACTCAGTCGTGTCTGACTCTTTGTGACCCCATGGACTGCAGCACGCCAGGCCTCCCTGTCCATCACCAACTCCCTGAGTTCACTCAAACTCACGTCCATCAAGTAGGTGAGGCCATCCAGCCATCTCATCCTCTGTCGTCCCCTCCTCCCGCCCTCAATCTTTCCCAGCATCAGGGTCTTTTCCAATGAGTCAAGTCTTCGCATGAGGTGGCCAAAGTATTGGAGTTTCAGCTTCAGTATCAGTCCTTCCAATGAACACCCAGGACTGATCTTTAGGGTGGACTGGTTGGACCTCCTTTCAGTCCAAGGGACTCTCAAGAGTCTTCTCCAACACCACAGTTCAAAAGCATCAATTCTTCTGCGCTCAGCTTTCTTTATAGTCCAACTCTCACATCCATATATGACTACTGGAAAGACCATAGCTTTGACTAGATGGACCTTTGTTGGCAAAGTAATGTTTCTGCCTTTTAATATGCTGTCTAGGTTGGTCAAGTAGCTTAGAAGGCTCTTTGACCCTATTTAATTCTAAAGCTTCCTCCCTCATCTTGCTCCTGTGTAGCTGCCCCGGCTTTTCACTTTCCCTTCCCTTTTCCATACTCATTCCTCCCTTGGTCCTTCTTCCAGCTCGCACAACTCATACTTTAAGCCTCAGCATCCCTGTTTCCCTCCTTTAGGCAGCCAGCCTGCCAACCCCACCAAGTCTGACTTAGAGTCCCCTTCTCTCTGCTGCCATGGCACCCTGAACTTCATCATGTGGTGTAGAATCGCCTAATTGTCTCTCTTCTAACCAGTGTTCTTGATGAGGGCAGAACCATCTCAGCTGTGTTCAACAGTTCCTTTTCCAGGACAGTAAATAATTGCTGGATGTGTGAATAAATCAGCAAATGAATTCACTCTCCCTGGAGTAAATTTTCCACTCTTCCCCATCCCCATTAGTCCGTCTAGGGCATGGGAAAGCAGTGCTGAGTCCAGCCTTGGGCTGTGCTAGTGTTTCCTACTCGCCTTTGGGAACATTATCCATTGTTTCCTACACTCCCTTTCCTTACTGAGTACTGGACCCTCACGGAGAACACAAAGTATCCCCAGCAAACAGACAGAATGTCCTATGGTGGAAATCAGGCATGATTTTTACTGATCTGAAGCTCTTCTTGCCTCACTCACTAGGGAGAACCTGGGATTCCTGGAGATCCAGGGCCAGCGGGGCAAGTGGGACAGCGAGGAAAGCAGGTACGAGGTTTAAGAACCCCCACCCTGTCTCAGTTCCGAGGGCTCAGTGAAGGGAAGAGGGCTGATACGATCAGTTCAAGCAGCTGCATCCTGAAGATGTTTTGGGACCTCCGAGGAAGATGTGAGGACATTCCTCTGGCTCCCTGCAGCTTTCATTCTGCAGCTGGTCTGTCTGCTGAAACAAGGGGAGAACAGCTGTTAACAAGGAAAGTGGAATGCAGAGAGGATAACGGATGAGTTCAGTATGTTAACAACATATATGGCCTTGTAAGTTGCAAGTCAGGACTGCCAATTTCTCTTGAGTTCCTGCAAAACTCCAGAGTGATGAGAAGAGGGGAGGATCAAGAAGGATCAAGAAACAGGGTATCTGTTTTAGTATCTCTGGCTGTTCCAGGATCTCAGTAGCTCACTGAGCCACCAATATAGGAAAAATTTTATTTTCTTCTCAAAAGTAATGTTTATTAAAATGTTGCATATAGATATTGTAGAAAATCAGGTAAGCGTAAAACATGGGAAATGGGGAAGAAAAATTACCCATAATCCCACCATTTTGCAATATGTAACATTAATATCCTGGGATACCAAAAAACTTCTATTTTTCCCTATTAACACTGTATCATGAGCATATTTCCAAGTCATTACATTTTCCCCTCAGTGTTGCTTTTAATAGCTTCAAAATATTCTACTGAATGTGTATGTACCTTAGCTCATTTGACCGATTTCTTATTGCTGGATATGCAGTTTACTTTCTGTTTTTCACTGTTTTAAATAGCACACCAATGAACATTCTTATATGTATCTAAGTTTTTGGATGAAGCCAAAATTAATTTCTACAAAGAAATTTCTAGAAGTAGCATAGCTAGGTCAAGGAATATGTACATATTTAATTAAGGCTTTAAACCCTATTGCAAGATGCCCTTAGGAAAATTCAAACAAGGTATGAATTGTTGTTATTCAGGAAAAGTCATCACTTCAGGGCATACATACCAACAATAGTCATTGTCCTTTTTTTCCTTCATCTTTACCAATTTTATATCATTACTGTTTCAAATTGCATTTCTTTGGTTACTAGTGAGGATAACAATTTTCCATATGTTTATTGGCCATTTATAATTCTTCTTTGAGGAATTCCTCACCCAGTGTTCTTTGGACTAGCTCTTAATTTTCCAGGAAAGTAACCACTACTGATCTGTTAGTCTAAATGGCCATCCCTCTGCCTCCTGCAATGTCTGAAAAGCAGAGCTGGCTGGTGAAGTACCAGAGCCATACCAGGAAATGCAGAAAACTAAGCAACATGCATATTTTAAGAGTTCAAGGTCGTCAGGCCCCCTCTACCCGGAAGTCCCCAGGGCTTTGCTCCTGACACCATAATCTCCCCATTATAAGTTACAATTAATTTTCACTCTTAAGAAACTGAAATAAACTCATATGTTCACAGGGTGACTATGGCATCCCAGGCTATGGTCCTATGGGAGGAAAAGGAGTCAAGGTAAATATGGAAAACGATTATTTCTTTAATTGGTGAAAGTCTGTTACTTGTGTCCAGCTCTTTGTGACCTCATGGACTGTAGCCCACCAGCTCCTCTATCCATGGAATCCTCCAGGCAAGAATACTGGAGTGGGTTGCCATTCCTTTCTCCAGGGGATCTTCCCGACCCAGGGATCAAACCCAGGTCTCCTGCACTGCAGGCATATTCTTAACCATCAAACTTAATAATAGAAGAAACGGTTATACTATAGAAATGGTATGTTGATTTATTTATATTCTTTGCTGAAAATTGCAGGGTCCACGAGGATTCCCTGGAGATATGGGCCAAAAGGTATGGTGCACATGAACTTGTCAAACTTGCCGTGATCTTGACCTTCTATATGAGAAGGAGGATAAGTCAGTAGATCTGAATGAAACAGAAAAAAAAAAAAAGGCAGGATAATTGGTTGCCTGAGCTTCATGAAAGAAAGGACCACACTTAACTCCTATGAATCCTTAAATTGGAAAAGATGTCCTTCACTGCCTGATTTTCCTTGTCTTGAAACCCTACCTCTAGGTACCCTCTCAAGTTCACTCCTTTGTCTTTTTCTTGATTTCTCTGCCCTGGTGATCTCATGCAAAACTCTTGGCTTCTGCTATTGTTCTTTGCCCTTCATTATCACGGCTTCACTTCCTCTTTCCTGAAATATTACAAGAGTCTTCTCATTGGTTTCCTACTTCCAAATTTAACCTGTCTCAGTTAGTTCAAAACACTAATGTCACCTGATTTTTTCCAAGGTATAGCTTTGTTATGTTACTTTCTTGATCAAACATCTTCTAGAATTCCTCATTGCCTATCAGCCTGAATTTGACCTCCAAGGGCTACGACCAGACGCCCCTTCCAGTTCAATCAGAGTAGCTCAGGTTATATTTGTTCTATACACTGGAATTCTGTGATAAGATTTCTTTTAAAAATCTTGCAAATGAGCTTATTTACAAAATAAACCTAAAGACACAGAAAACAAATGTGTGATTACCAAAGGGGAAAGTTGGGGAGTGATAAATTAGGAGTTTGGGATTAATATATACACTCTGCTGCTGCTGCTGCTTCTAAGTCGCTTCAGTCGTGTCCAACTCTGTGTGACCCCATAGACGGCAGCCCACCAGGCTCCTCTGTCCCTGGGATACTCCAGGCAAGAATACTGGAGTGGTTGCCATTTCCTTCTCCAGTGCATGAAAGTGAAAAGTGAAAGTGAAGTCACTCAGTCGTGTCCGACTCTTACCGACCCCATGGACTGTAGCCTACCAGGCTCCTCCGTCCATGGGATTCTCCACACTCTACTATGTATAAAATAGATAACCAACTGTATAGTACAGGGAACTATACTCAATATTTTGTAAAAATTTTTAAGGAAAAAGAATCTGAAAATGAATATATATATATGTGTGTGTATGTGTATAACTGAATCACTCTGCTGTACACCTGAAACTAACATCATAAATCAACTATACTTCAAAAAAAAGTCAAATAAATAAATAAAATTATCCTGTCTAGAAGAGTGGCTTCCAATCATTGATGGAAAATATGGGTGAAAAAATAGAATGTCTAAGCTAATTGACTCAACCTCAGTATAGGAAAATAGCCAAGTTTTGAGTCCCCTTAATCGTGCTTTTAAATGATGAATTACCAAAAGAGATTCTTTCTAGGTGCAGAAGGGTACAAGTAGGGACTATATAAATAACTTTTAGGATAGGAGTTCTCATTGTAAAGGACCAATTTTCTAATTTGCTGATAAAGAGAAAATTAGCATATTTCAATTTACAGATAAATGTGAAATTAGCTTATTGATTAAGGGCTAAATTAGTTTTCCACCCAAGTCAGAATAAATTTGTTTTTACCTTTAACTTTTTGAAAAACGACTAAGGAATTTAGGAAGTAATTCGTTGTTTGGTACTTTATAAAGTCAGTACCCCATATGTTTTCCTTGATTTTCAAGCAGTTCTCTCTAGGTATTTTTAGTCACTGATGGAATAGCCATTGGATTTATATTTATGCATAAATATTTGTGTTCTCAGACAATTAAAATAGTTTGGGGAATATCTAAGTGTGTCATTTAGACTTAGTTCTAAATGCTAAGAGGAGATATATTTAATGTTTAGTATGTGATATAGTTACAAAATCAGTTAGGTTTTGGTTTGGAGAGAATTATTTTCATATTTTCATAGCAAGCATTTTAACATCTTGATGTCTTATATTTGAATCTTCAGGGTGATACTGGTGATCCTGGAATTCCTGGGGGGCCTGGACCCAAAGGATTTAGGGGATTCACAGTAAGTGGTCTATAATTGCAGAAATAATAAATATTTCTTTGAAGATCTGGCTTTTATGTTATAATTATAAATGTGGATTGTCAATCCAACCCAGGGTCATCTGAAATGCCACTTCCTAGCTGCGTGAACTTCAACACAACTTTTCAGGGTCTCTATTGCTGTAACATGAGAGTTAAACCTAAGGACACCAAAAGTCACTTTGAGCTCCAAAATTCTATGGTTGCATGAATCTGAACTATTTTAAGTTTTTGCAGAGTGATAACAAGCTATTCCAATAAATGCCAGTGTCTTCCAGTCTTTTCTAAGACATATATTAAAGCCCAGATTATTAACCCTGTGAGTGGAAATCTTCCACTGTGAAGAAGCTGACATCTTCCCACTGTGTCCTGGAGCATTTTCTGACAATTCTGGTTCCTAGAGCCATGGTCACTTGAGGTGTTCATTTTAAGGGAGTCTGTTGAGATGTTCTAATAGCAAAGTGCAGAGTGTCATAGTTATTGAAAAACGAAACGCTGAGACAAGCATCCTTTCATTTTAAAATTGAGTGTTATATCAATGATCATTAACATTGTGAAAGAGATGTAATTCAGTAGATCCAGTTTACACCTGGCTGGATATTTTTCATTAGCATCTATTTCCATTACCTTGAATTATGGGGATTGATACAGCCAACCCATGTCCTAATGTATGTGGGGAATTATTTTTCTTGTTTGATCCTTTGAAGATGGCAAGATTTTATTAGATCTCCACATGCTGTACTATATTTGCTTTTTAAAATGCTAATTCTAGCTTATAATTGATTTAGATTTAAATGCACAGCCAGTGCCAGAGCAAAGGATGTCACTAGATGAAGAGGCTAGGAAGGAAATGGATGTTTACCAATTACTAAGAATGTCTATTTAAAGAGCCTCTTGATGAAAGTGAAAGAGAGGAGTGAAAAAGTTGGCTTAAACCTCAACACTCAAAAAACTAAGATCATGGCATCCGGTCCTGTCACTTCATGGCATATAGATGGGGAAACAGTGACAGACTTTATTTTGGGGGGCTACAAACTCACTAATAAAGTAACGCTCAACATTCTCCAAGCCAGGCTTCAGCAATACGTGAACCATGAACTTCCAGATGTTTAAGCTGGTTTTAGAAAAGGCAGAGGAACCAGAGATCAAATTGCCAACATCTGCTGGATCATCAAAAAAGCCAGAGAGTTCCAGAAAAACATCTATTTCTGCTTTATTGACTATGCCAAGGCCTTGGACTGTGTGGATCACAATAAACTGGAAAATTCTGGAAGAGACGGGAATACCAGACCACCTGACCTGCCTCTTGAGAAACCTATATGCAGGTCAGGAAGTAACAGTTAGAACTGGACATGGAACAACAGACTGGTTCCAAATAGGAAAAGGAGTATGTCAAGACTGTATATAGTCACCCTGCTTATTTAACTTATATGCAGAGTACATTATGAGAAATGCTGGGCTGGAAGAAGCACAAGCTGAAATCAAGACTGCTGGGAGAAATATCAATAACCTCAGATATGCAGATGACACCACCCTTATGGCAGAAAGTGAAGAGGAACTAAAAAGCCTCCTGATGAAAGTGAAAGAGGAGAGTAAAAAAGTTATTTTAAAGCTCAACATTCAGAAAACTAAGATCATGGCATCTGGTCCCATCACTTCATGGGAAATAGATGGGGAAACAGTGGAAACAGTGTCAGACTTTATTTTTTGGGGCTCCAAAATCACTGCAGATGGTGACTGCAGTCATGAAATTAAAAGACACTCCTTGGAAGGAAAGTTATGACCAACCTAGATAGCATATTCAAAAGCAGAAACATTCCTTTGCCAACAAAGATCCGTCTAGTCAAGGCTATGGTTTTTCCAGTGGTCATGTATGGATGTGAGAGTTAGACTGTGAAGAAAGCTGAGCACTGAAGAATTGATGCTTTTGAACTGTGGTGTTGGAGAAGACTCTTGAGAGTCGTTTGGACTGCAAGGAGATCCAACCAGTCCATTCTAAAGGAGATCAGTCCTGGGTGTTCTTTGGAAGGACTGATGCTGAAGCTGAAACTCCAATACTTTGGCCACCTCATGGGAAGAGTTGACTCATTGGAAAAGACCCTGATGCTGAGAGGGATTGGGGGCAGGAGGAGAAGGGGACGACAGAGGATGAGACGGCTGGATGGCATCACCGACTCGATGGACATGAGTTTGAGTGAACTCCGGGAGTTGGTGATGGACAGGGAGGCCTGGCGTGCTGGGATTCATGGGGTCACAAAGAGTTGGACATGACTGAGTGACTGAACTGAATTGAACTGAAACTCACTGCAAATGGTGACCTCAGCCATGAATTTAAAAGATGCTTATTACTTGGAAGAAAAGCCATGACCAACCTAGGCAGCATATTAAAAAGCAGAGACATTACTTTGCTGACAAAGATCCGTATAGCCAAAGCTATAGTTTTTCTGGTAGTCATGTATGGATGTGAGAGTTGGACCATAAAGAAAGCTGAGTGCCAAAGAATTGATGCTTTTGAACTGTGGTGTTAGAGAAGACTCTTAAGAGTCCCCTGGACTGCAAAGAGATCAAACCAGTCAATCCTGTAGGAAATCAGTCCTGAATATTCATTGGAAGGATTGATGCTGAAGCTCCAATACTTTGGCCACCTGATGAGAAGAACTGACTCATTGGAAAAGGCCCCAGTGCTGGGAAAGATTGAAGGTGGGAGGAGAAGGGGACGACAGAAAATGAAATGGTTGGATGGAGTCACTGACTCAATGGACATGAGTTTGAGCAAGCTCCAGGAGTTGGTGATGGACAGGGAAGCCTGGCGTGCTGCAATTCATGGGATCACAGAGAGTCGGACATGACTGAGTGACTGAACTGAACTGAAGAATGGCTATTTAGAATTAAAGATAAAAATTATAGAATCATCTCAATAAATGCTGAAAAAACATTTGACAAAATTCAGCATCTTTCCTGTATAAAAACTTTTAACAAATTAGGTATAGAAGGAACGTACATCAACATAATAAAGGTCACATACAAAAAATCTGCAACTAACATCACACTCGATGATGGAAGGTTGAAAACTTTCCTGCTAGGACCAGGTACAAGACAAAGGTGTCTGCTTTCTCTACCCTATTCAACATAGTACTGGAAGTCCTAGCTAGAGGGATTACACAAGAAAAGGAAATAAAAGTCATTCTAATGAGAAGGGAAGAAGTAGAAGTGTCTATTTGCAGTCACATGATCTTAAAGCTGAAACTCCAGTACTTTGGCCACCTCATGCGAAGAGTTGACTCACTGGAAAAGACTGATGCTGGGAGGGATTGAGGGCAGGAGGAGAAGGGGATGACAGAGCATAAGATGGGTGGATGGCATCACTGACTCGATGGATGTGAGTCTGAGTGAACTCTGGGAGTTGGTGATGGACAGGGAGGCCTGGCGTGCTGCCATTCATGGGGTCGCAAAGAGTCGGACACGACTGAGTGACTGAACTGACATGAACTGAACTTATCTTATAGGTAGGAAATCTTAAAGACTTCATCAAAAAGCTGTTAGAACTAATAAATTCAGTAAAGTTGCAGGATACAAAATAGGCATACAAAAATAAGTTGTATTTCTAGACACCAACAATGAACTGTTGGGAAAATTATTTCTTCTTTGAGTTCTATGAGTAAAAAGGATGACTGTTTATATTAAAAGTAAGGAACTTGCTTGACGTGAATTATTTTTGCTTTTTCTAAATTTTTTTAAGCAATTATAAGGTCTCATTAGGGCTTAGGGAGTCCCCATGGATAGAGGATGTGGAAACTCATGTATGTTTCTCCCTGCAGCTCACGGTAGGCCTGAAAGGTGAAGCGGGCTCTCCTGGAAGCCAAGGCCCCCCTGGACGGAGAGTGAGTACACTCAGGAGAACTAAGTCGTGTGCGGCTTCCTAGGATGCCCGATGGAACGGGCACAGGACTCAAAGTCAGAAACAGGGTTCAAGTCCAGGTTCTGTTCCTTGCTGCCTGGGTGCCCTTGGACAGGTCCCTGGGTCTATTAGTTTCCTTCTAAGATGGTAATGACGTGTCCTGTTTGAACCATCTCCAAAGGTAGCTGCTGTGAGGATCAGATAATCAAATGTGAATGCTCTTTGTAAACTATAAAGTTTCCATACAAATACGAGCTGTGACTGTTAATTTTTACTGAAGTTTTAAAATAGGAATAGAATTGCATAAGCTTCATTAAGGTGTCCTGACAAGTTGATCAGAGTTTCCCAAGCCACTGTTGTTACCTTCCTGAACTCATGATTTAGATTCTAAAGAGATATAGAGATAAAATTGCAGCTTTCCTCTCTGATTGAATTACAAGGAATTCAGTTACCTCTAGAAGCATTCCTGAGCAGAGCCAGGCACATCTCTCACGGGCAAGATATCCACATCTCTATTTAGCACCTTTTGTGTCAGTGTGATGACTTATTAACCTGTTTCTCCCCTCCTAAAGAGAACAGTCAAGTAGGAGCTAAATGTTGCCAGTGCCTGTGTTTTGGGTGTGAGGTGCAGAAAGCAGTGTGTATGGGAGAGGAGAAATTGCTTCTCTTGTTTTGTACAGTGTGACTGTTTTCTGACTACCTCGAGGGGCTCTTTAACTTGCAACTTTATAAAGAAAACAAAAACATGGATCTTTTATGGAAAACTGAGTCTGTAATAGAATGAGAATCAACTAGAGTAAAGGATACTCTGATATAACCTTTTCTTTCTTTTGCATGAAGGAACTAGTGACTATTCTTAGTCACATGGGTGAGAATCTATTTCCTGGGTCAGTCTGGACTGGTCTCCTTTCCAGATTCTGGAGCTCGCCCTGGGGGTCCCACATCTTCCTGCTCTTGTGTTTGGCCATGCTGGTCTAGACTGTGGCTTCTCTGTCTCAGGCCTGTGGCCCCTAGCTTCTCCGGAAGAAGTTGCTCCAAGTTATTCCAAGTCTTGGGACCTACTCTTTGCCATCTGGTCTTCTGTAGGATGTGGGCTGTCTAGCCTATTCATTAGTTGGAAACTGTTCCTCCTTCTGTTTAAATGGCTGAGCATTCTTTTCTGCTTTCTGCTGTCACTTGTAAAGGGAAGAATGAGACTCTGCAACTTTTAGTGAGATGCATATTTCCTGATTTGGATCAGGAAGAAAATAAGCTCCCAGAGGGTAAAATCATGGATACCATCACAGTTCTGGTTAACAGTAGCAGCACACAGAGGGGTGCCTCAGCACTCAGTAGATATTTAGCTGTTGATTGGATGGATGGACGGATAGATGGACGGATGCTCAAGTTGTCGTTTAGAAAGAAGCTCTTACACTGACGTCAGTAGTTGAGCTTCTGGCGGGAGAGTCAGTGAAACGTATAGCAGTCATGAACATGTGATAACATTTTCTGAAGCCAGCATCCTAGCTTTCACTAGCTGCCCAAAAGGGTTCATATGTGCAAACATATTAAGAACTAAATGCCAAGAAGAAGGCTGATCCTCATAAAAGGAATTAAAAGAGAAAAAGAGAAAAACTCACAGTGTCAAGAAAGGTGGCTGAGTGTGTTTAGGAGCCTTCCTTGACTCATCTCACGCGATTATCTGTACTCCTTCCACCCAACGCCTTTCAGGATTTACGGGCTTGGTGTGCATGCTCTCCTGTGGAGTGTCCATTTTGCTATGTAATTGCCTTTTTCACATATGGGGTGGCTGTGTGCCGCTGCCATAAATTTAAATATACTCAGTAAATGTCTCTCCTTCATGGTATTCCTTGGGAAGCTTACTGTTTATAATTTTAAGTATTCTTACAAGAAATGCCATCTAAATGTTCTATCTGCAGTACACATATCGTTAAGAAATACTTTTGTTTCTTTCCTTCTTGTCGTCCTAGAAAAACCATTCAGTTCAGTCTAGGTAGATATTAGCTTAGTTGATCGCACACTGAAACAGAAAGGTTTACGCTCTTGGTGTGTGTGAGGAAGCAGCGATGAAGACTCCAGTTCTTCTACTAATAACTTGTTCTGTGTTTGTTTTCCTAGGGCCCTAAAGGAATGGCAGGGAAGCCCGTATATTCTGTATGTATCTCATTATTCACACACACACAAAATGCAGCCCATTCCCTGGGAAATGAATATGGCCACTTGGAAGTCACTGTGGTAATATTTCTTTTTTTCTCTCTCCTTTTCCACGTACAGCAATGTGATCTAATCCAGTTCACGCGGGACCATAGTCGTGAGTATCTGTGTGTGTCTTAGGGCATCGGTGATGGGCGAGGGCACTTAGCACGAAAGCCGTGTGGGGATGCAGAATCAGTTGGCTGGACTCGCTGGTGGAGAAGCCGTTTGTCCTTGGCAGCGGGCCTGCTCTGAGTGCCTGCTGTGGGAACAGCTCATGACAAAGGAGGAAGGAAAAGGCACAGGTCTTGGCCCAGAGGTGTACTTTCTAGAGGGAGAGAAAACACGCCTGTGAGATATGATGTGACCAGCTCAAGAGGTGTGTGACTTAGTTCACACGTATAGCAGTTATGTAACAGGGCCGGGAGGGCATGATGTTAAAAGGGTGACCATGGCGGTTTGAGGTTATATATATGCTGTTGCTGCTTGATTGCTCAGTCGTGTCCCGTGTCCGACTCTTTGTGGCCCAATGGACTGAGGCCCACCAGGCTCCTCTGTCCATGGGATTTCCCAGGCGAGAATACTGGAGTGGGTTGCCATTTCCTTCTCAAGGGGATCTCCCTGATCCAGAAATTAAACCCAAGTCTCCTGCATTGGCAGGCAGATTCTTTCCCACTGACCCACCAGGGAAACCCCTATATGTACACACACACACAGAGAAACACACTGGAAACAAATAAGAGAAATTGGGAAAATGTAGCCATGTATTATGTTAGGATGATAGACTTTCAGGTGGTTTTTCTTTCTTTGTGTTTCCATTGTGGTTTATAATCATGCCATACAATCACAATCAGAAGAATGGAAAATCCGAGAGACTTACTGAAGGAGATTAGATAAAAATGTAGTCATTGCAGGTGTATGGCCAGGAAAGACCAACAATAGAATCAAGTTTAAAATACTATAAGACCATATGGGGAGAGGTTTGGTACCACCATGGATGAGCAGGCAGAGGAAGAATTGTGAAGAAAATAGATTGGTAGGAAGAGGTGATGAGTTTCCACAGTTCAGAGGGAAAGGAATGCTGTGCAGACCCTAAAGTGAAATAATCTACAGGCAGCTGATGAAATGGAGTCCTTGAAAGGTGAAAATCAGGGAAGAAACGCAGAAAACTGGAGTCACTAATGTCCTTAGAGCTGCAGGGATGGATGAGATTCCCAAGAATGTGCAACTAGAGAGACAGATATGGAAACCCAAAGGATGAACCCAGGAAGTTGCCCTAGCAAAAAGAGTGGACCTAACCCCAGAAAAATGACACTGCAGAGAGTCCTGCCAAGTTTGGGCAGCTTGGGAAAAGGCAAAAAGCAGCCAATGGAGAGAACTCCAAAGTGAGGTGTTGGGTGGGGTGGGGCAGGGAACCCATGTCAAAGATGTCGCTTGAGAGCTGAAAGGCTCTCCAGCACAGTGAGGGGGTGAGAACCAGCCCGGGGCTCAGGGAGAGAACAAGAGGAGAGCCACTGTGGACAGCTAAACAGAATACCAAGTTTTGTTGAAATTTTGTTTTGGGGGTTATTTAATTCCAAAAATGTAACAGACTCTTTCTCTTTCTCTCTCCTTTTTATAGCTTGTTGGAAAGGTGAGTATTCTTACCATATTATGTTTCTTGCTGAACTACTTCCTGCATTCTGACAAGCCCACATAGACACTACTATATATAAAACATATTACCAGCAAAGACACTGTATAGCACAGAGAACTCTGTTCAATATTTTATAATAACCTATAAGGGAAAAGAACCTGAATATATATATATATATTTATATATAAATGAATCACTTTGCTGTATGCCTGAAATTAATACATTGTAAATCAACTATATGTCAAAAAATAATAAAATAAGAGTAAAGATAAATGGGCTAAAGATTTGAAAAAGCACTTCATAAAGGAAAAAAAACCTCTCATCCCCATGAGAACAGGGCCTTCTAACTTCTTTGCAGACACGTATCATGACTATAACTGTACATGTCACGTTTGGACCTGATTATAAAATGCTGACCACCTGGTCCCCAAGCCCTTCACAAGCTGTTCTTTCCAACTCCTGCCACAGTTTCCAACTCATTTTCTTCACGGGGTAGGTTCTTTGCTGCTGAGCAGTTCAGGGCAAGGCCAGGTGTCTGACCTCATTCTGTTGCTCCATATGCTGCTAAGTGTGTGGACACTGGCACCTTGGTCAGGTGATGACTCCTTTCTTCCCTTTGACCTCCATTCACACCTCCACATGTCCACCACTTGTCAACCTGACCCGGAGGATGGAGGAGGATCTTCCAGGGCCTCGACTGCAGCTGGCGTTCAGTGACCCCTCAGATGATGTTGCTCCTGAAACCAGTTAGATCAACTCCAAGACCTCCTGGTCTCCTAGAGGCCTGTTGAGATAGATTAACAGGGTCTTTGAGCTCATCCCAAAGTTTGGTGCCATTCCCTTTAATCCCCCCAAAATCTGATGTCTAAGAGCTCAATAAAACTTCATGGATTTGAATTAAATTTATCAGCTACCATGCTGGCACTAGGAAAGGGAGAGATTAAAAATAAATGGAAATTGGTACTGCCTTCTGGGGACATCTGTGATGATAGGTCATCTATGAAGATACTTATCTACCATTTTGTTAAGCATTTTTACTGTAAGGTTAAGAAATATGTGCTACAGTCCATGAGGTTGCAAAGAGTCAGACACGACTTTGCAACTGAACAACAAGAAACAAGACATCATTTTTCTCATTTTCTTTTTCATTGTTGGGTTTCATGTTTTTAAAATTTCTTCACAGTAAAATGTCTTGATTCAAAACACATCTTGAAATCAACACTTTCTCCTCTATTTCTATAACTGAGGACAGCGGTTGGGAGATGGGATACTTTGAATTTAATGTGCTTTGGGAGTAAGCCAGATTGGGGAGAGTAAAAGCCTGTGTACATGGAGGGTTGGCTAATTTTTAAATAATTTCTTTTTCTCTTCCCGTGTTCAGACTTTAACAAGGCCATTATTTATAATCACAGAGGAGATTCCTTGTGAAATTCCCAAAGTGCAGTTATCATAAAACCATTAGGACTGAGTTGGGGATTACAGACAGGCTCAATGCAAGTCTGCAGTGGTCCATTATGCTGCCCCTTCCTCCTGCCACCCTGGCTGTCATCCCAAAGCCCCTGAAATCCCCACTCCCCAGAAACAGCCTCTTTGTCCTCTGAAGAGTAATCCCCAAGAAGAACACTGATCACTGTCTACCTTTCGATATCATGATCCTCCATAGACAAGGTCCTCAAAGGTAGATCTGTGTTGGTTCATCTTCATATGTATCTCACAGGGCATGTTACCCTGCATGTCACATGATGAATACTCAGGTATTTGCCACATGTATGTGAGGTCGCTCAGTCTTGTCCGACTCTTTGCGACCCCATGGACTGTAGCCTACCAGGTTCCTCTGTCCATGGGATTTTCCAGGCAATAGTACTGGAGTGGATTGCCATTTCCTTCTCCAGGGGCTCTTCCCGACCCAGGGATCGAACCTGGGTCTCCCGCATTGTAGACAGATGCTTTACTGTCTGAGCCACCAGGGAAGTCCAATTTATTTCATCCATTTGCCACATAAATGGATGAAAATCTTCCAGCTGACTTTATCATTATTAGTAGGTCATTTCTGAAGATTTTTTTTAAGAGAATAAGCTTTCAGATTTTCTGAAAAGCCATAGTTTCCTTTAAAAATTTTCAATAGAGTAAAATTCACTCTTTTGTTCAGTTTTTACACATGCATGATTCGTGTAATCATCACCACAATCAGGATACAGGATAATTCCATCAGCCCAAACACTCCTTCCAGTTTCTTTTTAAATAGAAGACAGATGGTAGATGGTGAAGTCTGAGCATTATATTGCCAGATATCACTACTCTGTATTTAGGTAACACCTTAGGCTAACAAAGCAGAATCCTTTCCCCCCTTTACACGTGGATAGCTCTGATTCTAGATTTGATGGGACAGCTGCGTTTTCCCAAACCTCAGTGTTGACTGTCTTACTGGAGTAAATGGAATGGGAAAGCCTTTTGACCCAGTGAAACAACTTAACACTTCTGACTCTCATTTTTGTAGAAAAGTGTCCTGTGTATCCAACAGAGCTGGTATTTGCCCTGGACCAGTCCAACGATATCACAGAGCAGAGATTTAATGAAATGAGGGACATCATCACTTCTATTGTCAATGACCTTCACATCAGGGAAAGTAATTGCCCCGTGGGAGCCAGAGTTGTTGTGGTTTCCTACAACTCGGGCACCGGCTACCTCATCCATGGGTCTGACTACCGTAGCAAGAAACAGCTTCTTCAGCTTCTCTCCCAAATAAAATATCAAAGTTCTGGGGAAGTCCGAGACATTGGGAACGCGATGAGGTTTGTGGCTCGGAACATCTTTAAGCGGACGCCTGCAGGAGCCAATGTGCAGAGAGTTGCTGTGTTTTTTAGCAACGGACAAGCTGCGAGCAGGTCATCCGTCATCACGGCCACCATGGAGTTCAGTGCCTTGGATATCAGTCCTGCAGTCTTCGCTTTTAATGAAAAGGTTTACCTCGATGAGGCTTTTGGGGTAAGTACCTCCCTTGGCAGTGTCTTTATTTTTAGATACTGGTACTGGCAGAAAAGGAATACTGGGGAGTAGGAATCAAGTGGCCTCTTGACCCTCTGTGCAATTTTCGTAGTTGTCTTTTTGCCAGAGTCCTTGAAATCCAATTTCTAGTAAACACTGAACCGAATGCATGTTATCTCCATTTAAAAATCGAGAAAGTGAGGCCCAGATTGTTGAGTGACTTCTCCCATTTTGTATAGCTACTAAATGGCTAAACCAAGCTTTGAATTTGAGTTTGTCTGATAGAGAGGGCTGTCAGTCTTCTGCTGATCTAGTATTTCTCAAATCTGCCATCTGTTGGCTGTGTCTCATTGAACAACTGGGCTTAACCTGTCATGGGTGAAGTTTAAGGGACTTCTGAACCCTTGATGTTGTGTAAAACTTTGACGTGTATGAACCTTTCTCCCAAGAGGAGTTCCGTCCTTTTTGGATTCACAGGTTCTCATGGGATCTGTGCTTCCCTTTTTCTCCCTCCAAATATAAGAACTTCTCCATCTACTGTTCTACTGTTCTAAAATATGTTCATATTAACCATGAAATACATGCTCCTGAAGCTGGGAGAAGCCATTATGTTGCCCAAGAGATTATAAAGATCTATTTTACACAAATACACATGTGTGGGTACATGCTAATTCTCTTTAGTTGTGTCCAACTCTTTGTGACCCTATGGACACATAGGAGCCCATCAGGCTCCTCTGTCCATGGGATCCTCCAGGCAAGAATACTAGAGTGGGTTGCCACGTCCTTCTCCAGGGGATCTTCCTAAGCCAGGGATCAAACCCCCGTCTCTCACATGTTCTGCATTGACAGGTGGGTTCTTTATCACCAGTGCCAACTGGAAAGCCCACAAATACATATATTTCTACTATAAAAAGGAGCACCCTCTATAACATGAAGAGATTTAATCTGCTCATAAGAAAAACACAATTTTTTTTGAAAATAGGAGCCATAGAGTCACAGTAGATCCTGACAGAAAGAATTGTAGAAAGTTAAAGTATTTTTATAAAATATGACCTCCCAATATAGATTATTTATTTATTTGTTTTCTTATGGTATGTGCCCCTCCCCCCACCCCCCCACCCCCGCACTGGAATATAGGATAGAGGGTTCATCTGCTTTGTCTATTTCTGTATCCCCAGCACATAGAATGGTACCTATTTGACATTTTATGCACTCAATGAATGTTTGTTGAATGAACAAATGAATGAAGAGCATGTGGTTGACTCCTGTGAATAAACTTACTTGATTTAACAGGGTTGCAGTTAATGTTCTGGGCTTCCCTGATAGCTCAGTTGGTAAAGAATCCTGCAATGCAGGAGACCCCAGTTCAGTTCCTGGGTCAGGAAGATCTGCTGGAAAAGGGATAGGCATTTAATGTTTGACACAGGGGAGCAGCAAGATCAATACAAAATTATACCAAAGCATCCAGTTTCATAAAAATTAGAGAGTAGAAATGTAGGAGCTACTTTCTAACTATAAGGCTGGAATGATTATAAATATTTCAAAATGCTCAGCACTTTACAGAAAAACAGAGTGGGTGGTTTTTCTTATCTGTTAACTTCTTGAGGGGGAAGAAACAAAAGCAGGAGCATGTCTGTGGATTAAGAGATCCACTCATCACCTGAGAATGATTTATTTCTTCCATATAATCAAAGTATCTGTGGTGCACTGTGCCTCATACAAACTAAATGCCCAATATACAGTCATTGAGTCACTGAATGAATAAATTGAAGTACAGTTGATTTATATATTGTGTTAATTTCTGCTGTATGGCAAAGAGATCCAGTTATACATATATAGTTAGTCTTTTCCCATTATGGCTTATCATGATATTGAAGATAGTTTCCTGTGCTATACAGTAGGCTCTTGTTGTTTATCCATCCTATATATAATAGTTTGCATCTGCTATCCCAAACCCCCAATCCTTCCCTCCTCTGCACCCCCTCGGCAACCGCAGTCTTTTCTCCATATCTACGTGTCCGTCTCGTTTGTACATATGTTCATTTGTGCTGTGTTTTAGATTCCACATACAAGTGATATGATATTTGTCTTTCTCTGGGTCCATCCATGTTGCCGGAAATGGCATCAGTTCATTCTTTTCTATGGCTGAGTAGCATGGAATAGACTTTTTTCTTTTGAACGTTTTGTTTTGTTTTGGGGTATAGCCGATTAACAATGTTGTAGTAGTTGCAGGTGAACAGTGGAGGGATGTATGACTGGAATAGGCTTTTAGTTGGAATTTGTGATCAGGGAAATCCAGTTGACATCTGAAAGATGCACCTTTTTCTATTCATAGATAGCATAATTGGGTGGAAATAGTGGTGTGCATGCATGCTAAGTCGCTTCAGTTGTGTCTGACTCTTTGCAGCCCTATGGGCTGTAACCTGCCAGGCTCCTCTGTCCATGGAATTCTCCAGGGAAGAGTACTAGACTGGGTTGCCATGCCCTCCTCCAGGGGATCTTCCTGACCTAGGGATGGAACCCACATCTCTTATGTCTGCTGCATTGGCAGGTGGGTTCTTTACCACTAGCACCACCTGGGAAGCCCAGAAATAGTTGGAATCACTACTTAAAGAACTGAAAGGTAACTTGTGAATGTAAAATTTCTACAGGACCCAACTCTGGAAGCTGATGTATAGCACATAATCAGCTGGTGCATACTCAGAAATGTGTAAAAATTCAGTGCAGAATTTCAGGGTTGGAGATAGGAATGAGGTTTTAATATCTAACCCAGTGAGTGAATCTTGTAGTTATCTTGTGGCAGTTTTCTTATAAAATTGAGCAGCTGATACAGTTTCTACATTGCCTGGGTTATGTTTAGGATCAGAGGAGGGATAGTTGTGTGTGTGTGTGTGTGTGTGTGTGTGTGTGAGTGTGTGTGTTTGTATGTGTGTGCGTACATGAAGATGCATCGACTAGAGCAGTGAGCAACAATGCAAGGTGATGGTGCCCAGTCAGGTGTTTTTCAAACTCTTGAAGTGGGTGTACAGTGAATTCTTGATGATGTTACCAAGTCCAAGCTTGTTCTGCTTGTTGAACAACAGGCCAGTAAATCTGGAGACAAGGTGTTGAGGCAAGTTGTAATGACTTTATTTGGAAAACTAGCAGACCAAGAAGATGGCAGACTAATGTCTCAAAATAACCTCAAAAAAGCCATCTTATTGGGGTCTGAAGGCCAGTTTCTTCTATAGGACATAGAGGGGAGATGGGAGGTGAGGAAGTAAAGTAAAAAGGCCACTAATCTTGCAAATATCTCCTGGAATGGTCAGCCTCAGGTAGGGGATGTGTTAATTTCTTCTTTCTTGGAGCCATTCACAGGCGGACAGAATCACCTGTGACTCTGAACAAAGACACTTTGGTTTAACATTCAGGCAAAGGGTCAGGGTTCCCCAAGGCAATTATGTGTGGACAGTATCCTTTCAGTGAACAAAAGCAATGGGAAGCAAATGTTAAAGTTAAAGAAACAGATTCTCCCCTGTAACAATGATGACTAAAGAAAACAATAAATGAGTATATATTTCTTTTTCAATGCAGTTTGACAACACAGGAACATTTCAGGTGCTTTCTGTTCCTCCAAATGGGGAATATGATCCATTAGAAAGGCTTCGGCGCTGTACACTTTGCTATGGTAAGACTAATGAAAAAGAATGGGCTGAAACACTTAAATGCCTTCTGGGTGAGTTATTAAATCTATCTTTATCAAAGGTTTTTTATTGTAGATTCTATTTTAAGTTTTTCAGTCTTTCAACACCATATGTCAGGGTTTCAACCTCTGTAATGTTGGAAGTTTCCATAGAATGTAAAAATTAGTTAAAGATTATCCCAATTGATTTGGCTCTTCCTGGGGACAATTTGATAGTTTGTATCAAATACTTCTAAAATATTAAAAATATTTTCTAAATGAGTTTGGACATGAATTATAGACTTCAAATATACATGTTACTTATACCTACTTTTAACAAAGATGTTCCCTAGTTGTCTGCTAGTGGTCATAGAAATTATGAAGAAGTTGAAAATTCCTTAGTAATTTAAATGATGAGGTATTGAAGTTGAAGAGGTATTAATCAGATGATTCATTTTTGATAATCAGTTCCTTATTCACTGGAAGATCTCAACCAACAGTGTCTCCTTCTGCCAACATTGAACCAATGATGAATCTCTGTGTTTTCAGATAAATGTTTTCCAAATACTTGCAAGAAAGAAATTGTCATACCTGAAAATTCATACATGGATGTCGCCTTCCTCTTAGACAATTCTAGAAATGTAGCAAGTGATGAGTTTAAGGATATGAAAGCCTTGGTGAGCTCAATGCTTGACAACTTTGAAATTGCCTCAGACCCTATAGTCTCAGACTCTGGTGATAGGATTGCCTTGTTGAGCTATTCTCCTTGGGATAGGAGAAAGAAGAATGTGGTAAAAACAGAGTTTGAGTTTACAACTTATAACAGTCAAGCTCTGATGAAAAGGTACATTGAGACTAACCTCCGACAGCTAAATGGGGAAGCCACCATTGGCCATGCCCTACTGTGGGTCGTGGAGAATCTCTTCCCAGCAACGCCCAAGCTAAGAAAATACAGGGTCATCTTTGTGGTCTCTGCTGGAGAGAATCGTGAGAGAAAGGAATTCTTGAAGAAGATGGCTCTGAGGGCCAAGTGTCAAGGCTATGTCATATTTGTGATTTCCCTGGGTTTGACATCCGAGGAGGACATGGAGGAGCTGGCCAGCCACCCGCTTGATCACCATCTGATACAGCTGGGGAGAATTCATAAACCAAATCTGGATTATGTTGTGAAGTTTTTAAAGCCGTTTGTGTACTCAGTGAGACGTAAGTCACTATTTTTTTTTTACCTCTTTGTTTTAATAAATTAGTGTTTGTGAATAGTATTGATAACCCAAGATATCCCTGTATCTATAGCTTACCAAAATATATGAATTAGGTGGTGAAAGGGTGACAGGGATAGGACACATCTTGGTTATATACTATTTATACCTGGGTCATGAGATCTCTTTCACGATAGAATGTCTCTTAGCCAAAAATCTCAGCACTATAAAGCACAGAGTGACTTCGGATCTCCCAAACCACACTTACTCAACCTGAACAAGTTCTTGCAGCCCTTATGTGGTCTCCAGGTTGAACATTTAAATAAAAGTTTTCCCTGCTACACCTGGTTTATTTCCAGTCTTGGCATACCTGGAGACCTGTGTGCAAGTGCTGCCCTCCAAAAGTCTAAGCATACAAATCACACAGGAATCTTGTCAGAATGCAGGTTCTGGTTCAGTATGTGTAGGGTGGAACCTGAGATTCTACATTTCTCCAGGCTCCTCAGGAATGTCAGCGCTTCTGGTCCACAGATCATACTTAGAGCAGCAACGTTCTGGGCCAATGCACCACAAAGTGTCACCCATTGGACCAGTGTTAGTCCATAAGCTGAAGAGTAAAGGGAGAAATACACAAATTGATAGTACGCATCTAGAAACTTTCAGAGCAATTTGACATGGCCATATTATACAAGTGTAAGAATGTGTACTTTGGCTCACTGAACAAAAGATAAACCAAAAGGATCAGTCTGCAAAGGGCTGGAAATAAAAATACCTTGTCCTTCACACAAGTGGTTCAAGAAATGCTCTTTCCAGACAAGACAGTTCTCAGCTGGGGATGATTTTGCCCCCCAGATAACATTTGGAAATACCCGGAGACATTTTTATTTGTCATAACTAAGGGACAGGATACTACTGGTGTTTAGTGGGTAGAGACCGGTGCATCCATGCTAAGTCACTTCAGTCGTGTCCAACTCTTTGTGATGCTATGCACTGTAGCTCACCAGGTTCTTCTGTCCATGGGATTCTCCAGGCAAGCATACTGGAGTGGGTTGCCCTGCCCTCCTCCAGGGGATCTTTCCAACCCGGACACTGAACTTGCTTCCCTTATGTCTCCTGCATTGCCAGGCTGGTTCTTTTCTATTAGCACCACCTGAGTAGAGACCAGGGAGGCTGCTAAACATCCGACAATGCATAGGATGCTTCCCCCACAATAAGGAAAAATCCAGCCCAAAATGTCAATGGTATTGAGGTTGAGAAACCCTGCTCCAGAAGATCCCATGAAATCAGAGCTGAACCTCTTCTTTCTGAGAATCTGACAGGTGTAGAGTTAGGTTCTGCTGGAACCAATTCCACCACCTTAGGATTCCAGAGTTACCCTAGTATTCAAGAAATCTCTAACACTACCATGGTGACAACATCTTGGGAGTTCACTCTTCATTGCAGAAGGAGCTTCTCCTTTTTCCTGCAATTCATATTTGATTGAGGAATCCAATAATTGCCCCTTTGAGAATATCATGTTATTTAACTCTAAATCCTTCTATTGTAATGCACCATTGTATTATGAAAGAAGAAAGAAAAAGTCCCTCCAAGTAAATGTTGATACTGACTTTCCTGTGAGAGTTTTTTTATTTTATAGTCATTGAAAGAGTTATTTTAGACAGACTATGATATGTCGCTCTAATGCATATACAAAAATGGAATATACAGGTAGTGCTAGTGGTAAAGAGCCTGCCTACCAATGTGGCAGACATAAGAGATGTGGGTTCCATCCCTGGGTTGGGAAGATCCCCTAGAGGAGGGCATGGCAACCCTCTCCACTATTCTTGCCAGGAAAATCCCATGGACAGAGGAACGTGGAACATGGCAGGCTATGGACCACGGGGTCACAGAGAGTCAGACACAACTGAGCATTCATGTGCACATACATGGAATAGACTTGGTTAAAGCATTCTGAAAACTTCGTATTCAAAATTTGATCTTGTGAGTTCTTTCTTAAGAGTCATCAATAGCCATCTTTTCCCACGTGATATTGTTCTTTATGCCATCGAGACCTTTTTTGTCATCTTAAAATTTTTTTTGTTGGAGTATGTTGTGTTAGTTTCAGGAATATAGCAAAGTGAATGTTATACGTATATACATATATGTAGATATATGTGCACATACATATACACTTGTTTTTAGATTCTTTTACATATAGGTCATTACAGAATTCCCTGTGCTATACAGTAGATCCCTATTAGGTATCTATTTAATATATAGTAGTATGTATATGTCAATCCTAACCTCCCAACTTATCACCCTTCCTGATACTCATCGTGGAGCAGCACTTTAAAAAAACTCCACAGAACAACCCCAAACTGGTCTTGCAGGCCTGTTAAGTTAGGCTTCACCGTTTCTCGAGCTGGCTTTTCCATGATTGCCATCTGAGCCGTGTTGTTAAAGGTGTGGCATTCACTGCCTTCCCATATCCACTTGATTTGTAGAGGTTTCTTATGGACTCTGTGGGAGAGAGAGAGGGTGGGAAGATTTGGGAGAATGACATTGAAACATGTAAAATATCATGTAAGAAACGAGTTGCCAGTCCAGGTTCGATGCACGATACTGGATGCTTGGGGCTAGTGCACTGGGAGGACCCAGAGGGATGGTGTGGGGAGGGAGGAGGGAGGGGGGTTCAGGATGGGGAACACATGTATACCTGTGGTGGATTCATTTCGATATTTGGCAAAACTAATACAATTATGTAAAGTTTAACAATAAAATTAAAAAAATAAAATAAAAATAAAATAAAATAAAATAAAATGTCATAAGATATCATGGAACACAACCTCTTGGAAAAAAAAAAAAGTCTCTGTTATTACCAAGAGTTTTTTTCTACGATTCAACAAGTTTTGGGGCTGGCACATTTACTGTTCCCACACGCACAAGCGATGGCATCACAATTCCTTCCTCATCAACAACTGTCAACCTCAGTTAATCAGAAGACAGTTTCATTTCAAAGAAACAGAAATACTGCTCATCTTAGAACCATACAAATATGGTTATTATAAAACCATAAGCATTCGCAGATGTTTTCATGGAGTCTTTGATCCTTCAATGGTCAAAGGTCTCCTTTCACTGAAACTGATTTATTTTCCTGAATAAGGAGGGAAATTATATACTTCTCAGTATCCCACAGTTTATAGACCAACAATAGGAAGAGGTAAGGATATATTATTTAGGTCAGTAAGCTAAAATCTTTCCTGGAACTATTTCCCTCCTAGGAAATCAGTGTTAATTAGTGCAGAAACACAGACATAGCATTATGTAACAAAACATTTATGTCTTCTATGTTTCAGCTATTAGCATAAGTCTGAGTGAAGAAAGTATTATAGAATTAGAATAAAAATTTCCTTAGATCATGTCATCCTGAACATATGGAAATCAAATGTCTCTGGTTCACAATGAACTCTTAAAATGAACAATTTGAGGAGGTCCCTGGTAATTCTCTGGCTGAAAAATATTCTATAATCAAATTCTGAATGCTATTTCCAGTTGCTACTATTTTCTGTTCTCACCCCAGCCAAATTGTGCTGAAGTATTTTAGTGATATTTATTGCTTCACGAAGATTCCTACTGCAGTTCTTTTCCCCTTAGCACATACAATTTATAGTTTAAAATTTAACTATCATTTTCCTCTCTCAATAGGAGGATTCAATCAGTACCCACCACCAGTGCTTGAGAACATCTGCCAACTCATTGATTCAGAAGACGAGGAAAATCAAGGCATCGGTCTCCAGTGAGTTGGAAAGCTCTGATATTTATCAGTGACCATTGATTGACTGAGCAGTGTGTAACTGGCTGATGGCGGGTATTAGGTGGAGGAAGCTGATGAGGTCTCTGATGGAAGGCTCTTCACGTGTCCCACAATCTGCAGCAGAAGTTACACATCAAGCATGCTTTCTGGATTGACAGATTTTATGACATCCTCATTAGCTTATTGCAATTTTGCTTTAAAATTCATGATTTCCTCAGAAATTTCCATATTGAAATTTTACCCCAAAATAGAACCCAGAATTCAGCCTCAACCTATCTCAACCTCACTTCCCATCTCTCCGCATCATGAGCACAGAGTTCTGGCTACACTGGACTCTTGTCTGCCTTGGGTGAACTGCTGTTCCACCCTTCTGGACCTCTGGTCACATTCCCTGAGAACTTGTTCCTCCCAGGGAAGCCATACCATCCCTCAAGTCCCTGATCGAAGCCGTTTCCTCTTCGAAGCCCGTCTTTACTTTCAGCCAAAATCCAGAGTTCTTCCTTTCTTAATTTTACACCTCTGCTGAGGCATTATTACAATTTATCCCATTGTCTTGTCTCCCTGAAGCCTGGGTTCCATGTGGTTCATTGTTTCATTCCAAAATCATAGTATGAAAGACCCCCATGACATCATTGCATATGCAAATATTTGTTTTTAGTTGCTAAGTCATGTCTGACTCTTCATGACTCCATGGACTGTAGCCCATCAGGCTCCTCTGTCCATGGGATTTCCCAGGCAAGAATACTGGAGTGTGTTGCCATTTCCTTCTCCAGAGGATCCTCCTGACCCAGAGACTGGATCCACATCTGCATTGGCAGGTAGACTTTTTTTTTTTTTTTACCACTGAGCCATCAAGGAAGCCTGCACATGTAAACAATTTTCTTTAAATTTTTATTCATGAATGAATACACAGATAATTAATCTGAATGGATCTTGAACCTCAGCTAGAATGAGAATAGCCTATTTGGTTGCTCTGTGCTTCTCTATTTCACACCTTGGATCCCTGACTGTAGCCTGTGAAAGCCCAGAGTTAGGCCCATAACGGCCCTGCCTGGTCACATGGCAATTAAGTAAAGAGCTTCTCAGAATAGCTGCAGTCTTCCCTATATATCCAGGAGCAAAACGGCAAGATTAAAGTGTTCCTGTCATGTTGGTAGTTTAACAAGGAGCATCTATTAGCTCACACCTCCTGAAGGACAATATGGCACTGATGCCCTATGAAGCAGTGTTTCCTAATGTGGAATAGACAGTAATCTTATTTAAAGGAAAATCCATTCTTACAGAACTATATTCTAACATAATGTCATTTAGGCATGTACAAAAATAAACTATCTGAATACCATATGTGTGTAGTTCCTAAGCAACTATCAAACAAAAACAAATTTGTATATCAAACCCAAGGAAATTCAATAAGACACGAATTTAATGTATTGGATGGTTCTGTTTTGCCAAAATAGAATTCCTAAAAACAAAAAAGCATTTATAGCCAAGACATGGAAGTTATCTAAATGTCCATTGATAGACAAATGGTTAAAGAAGATGTGGTATACACACACACACACACACGATGGAATATTACTCAGCCATAAAAATGAAACAATACCATTTGCAGCAACATGGATGGATCTAGAGGTTGTCATACCAAGTGAAGTAAGCCAGACAAAGAGAAACAGATATCATATGATACTGGTTATATGTGGAATCTAAAAAAGTGATAGAAACAAACGTATTTACGGAACAGAAACACACTCACAGACTTAGAAAGTAAACTTGTGCTTACCAAAGGGGAAAGATCAAGGAGGCAGGATAAATTAGGAGTTTGGGATTAACATATACACACTGAAATTAAAGTGAAGTATATAAAATAAGTAATCAACAAGGACCTACAGTATAGCACAGAGGACGACACTCAATATCTTGTAGTGACCCAAAATGGAAAAGAATCTGTGTGTGTGTATATATACACACACTGCTGCTGCTGCTGCTGCTAAGTCGCTTCAGTCGTGTCCAACTCTGTGCGACCCCATAGACGGCAGCCCACCAGGCTCCGCTGTCCCTGGGATTCTCCAGACAAGAATACTGGAGTGGATTGCCATTTCCTTCTCCAATGCATAAAAGAGAAAAGTGAAAGTGAAGTCACTCAGTCGTGTCTGACTCTTCGCGACCCCATGGACTGCAGACTACCAGGCTCCTCTGTCCATGGATTTTCCAGGCAAGAGTACTGGAGTGGGGTGCCATTGCCTTCTCCAATATACACACACACACACACACACTCATATATATATATATATATATATATATATATATATAACATAATCTCCTTGCTGTACACCTGAAACTAACAAAACATTGCAAATTAACCATACTTCAATACATTTTTAAAACAGTACATATTGGTAAGATATATAAAATATGACGCCTGCTGCTCTCAGCTTGCCTTCTTGATCCCATGAGGCCTTGATTCTCCAGCACTCTCCTCACTTACACTGCCATAAAATGATCATTCCCACTCTATGTCATCATCTCATCTGGGTGTTGCTTGCTTTGCATGTCTTATTGATATATTATGTCAGACTTTATTTCCTTTCCTCTCTCAACAGTTCAAGTAGTGCCAGTGGGTGCCAAACACCAGTATCAGTGCAAATGTAAACATGGATTTGAAATTGCATATAGAGCTCTGGTAGCTTAGAGGGTAAAGCATCTGCCTGCAAGGTGGGGGGCCTCGGTTTGATCCCTGGGTCGGGAAGATCCCCTGGAGAAGGGAAGGACAACCCACTCCAGTATTCTTGCCTGGAGAATCCCATGGACGGAGGAGCCTGGTAGGCTACAGTCCACAGGGTCGCAAGGAGTCAGACACGACTGAGCGACTTCACTCACTCACTCATAGAGCCATTAATAAAATAAGAATAAAATTATATTGAATATGTTTTTATAATCGTCTAAATAAAAGCAAAAATATTTTCAAACTATCATTCTGACTCCAAAGAATGTAAATGTAAGTTCCATTTTAGGAGGGATGATGTCAATGAAATATGCTTTATATAGTCTTATTCCTCTCAGGGAAGTTGGATAGTAACTTAAACAACTATTTTCTAGGTCTTCTGTGGAGACTGATATCAGTCTGAGACACATTATTTGGTTTTCCCAAGTAACCTATGAGTTTCTTGTCATTTATCCAAAACTCAGTGACAAATTCAGTTCAGTTCAGTTGCTCAGTCATGTCCGACTCTTTGCAACCCCAAGGACTGCAGCACGCCAGGCCTCCCTGTCTATCATCAACTCCCACAGATTGCTCAAACTCATGTCCATTGAGTCGGTGATGCCATCTAACTATCTCATTCTCTGTCATCCCCTTCTCCTCCTGCCTTCAATCTTTCCCAGCAACAGGGTCTTTTGAGTCAGTTCTTCTCATCAGGTGGCCAAAGTATTGGAGTCTCAGCTTCAGCATCAGTCTTTCCAATGAATATTCAGGACTGATTTCCTTTAGGGTGGACTGGTTGGATCTCCTTGCAGTCCAAAGGACTCTCAAGAGTCTTCTCCAACACCACAGTTCAAAAGCATCAATTCTTCTGCACTCAGCTTTCTTTATGGTCCAACTCTCACATCCATACATGACTACTGGAAAAGCCATAGCCTTGACTATACAGACCTTTGTTGGCAAAGTAATGTCTCTGCTTTAACTTTCCTTCCAAGGAGTAAGTGTCTTTTAATTTCATGGCTGCGGTCACCATCTGCAGTGATTTTGAAGCCCAAGAAAATAAAGTCAGCCACTGTTTCTACTGTTTCCCCATCTATTTGCCATGAAGTGATGGGACCAGATGCCATGATCTTAGTTTTTTGAATGTTGAGTTTTAAGCCAGCTTTTTGACTCTCTTCTTTCACTTCCATCAAGAGGCTCTTTAGTTCCTCTTCACTTTCTGCCATAAGGGTGGTGTCATCTCCATTTCTGAGGTTATTGATATTTCTCCCAGCAATCATGATTCCAGCTTGTGCTTCATCCAGCCTGGAATTTTGGATGATGTACTCTGCATATAAGTTAAATAAGCAAGGTGACAATATACAGCCTTGACATGCTCCTTTCCCAATTTGGAACTGGTCTGTTGTTCCATGTTCGATTCCAACTGCTACTTCCTGACCTGCATACAGATTTCTCAGGAGGCAGGTCAGGTGGTCTGGTAGTCCCATCTCTTTAAGAATTTTCCACAGTTTGTTGTGATCCACACAGTCAAAGGCTTTTGTGTAGTCAATAAAGCAGAAGTAGATGTTTTTCTGCAACTCTCTTGCTTTTTCTATGATCCAACAGGTGTCGGCAATTTGATCTCTGGTTCTTCTGCCTTTTCAGAATCTAGCTTGAACATCTGAAAGTTCTTGGTTCACATACTGTTGAAGTCTCGCTTGGAGAATTTTGAGCATTACTTTGCTAGCGTGTGAGATGAGTGTGATTATGCATTAGTTTGAACGTTCTTTGGCATTGCCTTTGATTTGTTTCATTTGATTTATTTCAAAGTATTAAATAATATTTCATAGGCTCTAAGTAAATGGGGGAAAAGGGGAGGATAACTGGGAATTTACAAAAATGTATCAGTATATGCTTTTTAAGAAATGAAGTATAGTTGATTTACAATATTATATTAGTTTCTGGGGTATAGCTCAGTGATTCAGTACTTTTACAGATTATATTCCAAGTTATTACAAGATAATAGCTATAAGTCCCTGTGCTATACAAAATATTCTTGTTGCTTATTGATTTTATACATAATAGCTTCATATCTCTTAATCCCGCTAACCCACCTCTCCCCCCTACCTGCTCCCCTTTGCTAATCACTAGTTTTTTCCTGTGTCTGTGCATCTGTTTCAGTTTTGCTATATACATTAATTTGTACTATTTTTTATATTCCACACATAAACAATACCATACAGTATTTGTGTTTTTCTCTCAGACTTACTTCAGTTCAGTCGCTCAGTCGTGTTTGACTCTTTGCGACCCCATGAACCGCAGCACGCCAGGCCTCCCTGTCCATCACCAACTCCCGGAGTTCACCCAAACCCATGTGCATTGAGTTGGTGATGCCATCCAGCCGTCTCATCCTCTGTTGTCCCCTTCTCCTCCTGCCCCCAATCCCTGCCAGCGTCAGGGTCTTTTCCAATGAGTCAGACTTACTTAACTAAGGATTAATGTTCTCCAAGTCTATCCATGTACCTTCAAGTGGCAATATTCCATTCTTTTTATGATTGAGTATTATTCCATCATCCATATATACACCACATCTTTTTAAATCAGTCATCTGTTGATGGGCACTTGGGTGCTTCCATGTCTTGGCTATTGTAAATAATACTGCTATGAGCATTGTGGTGCATGTATCTTTTTGATGAGTATTTTTTAGTGATTTTGTTTTCTTCTTATATATACACAAGAGAAGAATTGCTGGATCATATGGAAACTCTCCTTTTGTTTTTTTAAGGAAACTCCATACTGTTCTGCCAAATGGCTGTACCAGTTTACATCTCCACTCAGTGTACAAGGGTTCCCTTTCTCTTTTTTTTTAATTTAAATTTATTTATTTTAATTGGAGGCTAATTACTTTACAAGATTGTATTGGTTTTGCCATACATCAACATGAATCTGCCACAGGTGTACACGTGCTCCCCATCCTGAACCCCCCTCCCACCTCCCTCCCCATACCATCCCTCTGGGTCATCCCAGTGCACCAGCCCCAAGCATCCTGTATCATGCATCGAACCTGGACAGGCAATTCGTTTCTTATATGATATTATGCATGTTTCAATGCCATTCTCCCAAATCATCCCACCCTCTCCCTCTCCCACAGAGTCCAAAAGACTGTTCTATACATCTGTGTCTCTTTTACTGTCTTGCATACAGGGTTATCGTTACCATCTTTCTAAATTCCATATATATGCGTTAATATACTGTATTGGTGTTTTTCGTTCTGGCTTACTTAACTCTGTATAATAGGCTCCAGTTTCATCTACCTCATTAGAACTGATTCAAATGTATTCTTTTTAATGGCTAAGTAATACTCCATTGTGTATATGTACCACAGCTTTCTTATCCATTCGTCTGCTGATGGACATCTAGGTTGCTTCCACGTCCTGGCTATTATAAACAGTGCTGCGATGAAAATTGAAGTACACGTGTCTCTTTCAATTCTGGTTTCTTCGGTGTATACACCCAGCAGTGGGATTGCTGGGTCATAAGGCAGTTCTATTTCCAGTTTTTTAAGGAATCTCCACACTGTTCTCCATAGTGGCTGTACTAGTTTGTATTCCCACCAACAGTGTAAGAGGGTTCCCTTTTCTCCACATCCTCTCATTCATTGCTTGTAGACTTTTGGATCGCATGAAATGGTACCTCATTATGGTTTTGATTTTCATTTCTCTGATAATGAGTGATGTTGAGCATTTTTTCATGTGTTTGTTAGCCATCTGTATGTCTTCCTTGGAGAAATGTCTGTTTAGTTCTTTGGCCCATTTTTTGATTGGGTCGTTTATTTTTCTGGAATTGAGCTGCAGGAGTTGCTTGTCTATTTTTGAGATTAGTTATTTGTCAGTTGCTTAATTTGCTATTATTTTCTCCCATTCTGAAGGCTGTCTTTTCACCTTGCTTTTTCCATATTCTCTCAAACATTTGTTATTTTGATGTTTGCTATTCTGTCAGGTGTGAGGATATATCTCATCGTGGTTTGTATTTTTCTGATGATTAGCAATGTTGAGCATCTTTTCATGTCCCTGCTGGCCATCTGTATGTCTTCTTTGGAGAAATATCTGTTTAGGTCTTCTCTCTTTTTTTAATTGGATTTTTTTTTTTTTTGGCATTGAGTTGTATGAACTCTCTCTCTTTTGAATATTAACCCCTCATGAGACATTTTTCACGAATATTTTCTCCTGCTCCCTGTGTTGTGTTTTAGCTGTGTCAGTGGCTTCCTTTCCTGAGAAAAAGCTTTTATGTTTAATTTAATCCTGTTTCTTTATTTTTGCTTTTCTTTCTTTTACCTGAGAAGACAGTTCCAAAAAATATTGCTGTGATTCATGCCTGTGTTCTGTTGTGAGAGTTTTGTGGTTTCTGGTCTTAAACCTACTTTGAGTTTATTGTTGTATATAGTGTAAAGAAATGTTCTAATGTCATTGTTTTACATACAGCTGTCCATTTTTTTCACACCACTAGTTGAAGAGATTGTATTTTCTCCATCGTACATTCTTGCTTTTTTCTGTCATAGGTAGATTAATTGGCCATAAGTATGTGGGTTTATTTCTGGGCTCCCTGTTCTGTTTCATTGATCTATGGATCTGTTTTTGTATCAGTACCTTGCTATTTTGATTATTGCAGCTTTGTAGTATAGTCTGAAGTCTGGGAGAATGGAATCTCCAGCTTTTTTTTTTTTCCAAGTTTGTTTTGGCAAGTCAGGGTCTTTTGTGGTTTCATTTGAATTTTAGGATTTTTTTCTAGTTCTGTGAAAAATTTTCATGGGTATTTTGATAGAAATTGCATTAAATCTGTAGATTGTTTTGTGTAGCATGGCTATTTTAACAATAGTAATTCTTCCAACCCAAGGGCAAATGATATCTTTTATTTCTTTGTATCATTTTAAATTTTCTTTTTTTTTTATGAACTTACATAGTTTTATTTTTTTTAATCTTTTTTAAATATAAATTTATTTATTTTAACTGGAGGTTAATTACTTTACAATATTTTATTGGTTTTGCCATACATCAACATGAATCCACCACAGGTATACACATGTTCCCCATCCCGAACCCCCCTTGTATAATATAATAAATGAAATGAACTGCCAGTCCAAGTTCGATGCATGATACTGGTTGCTTGGGTCTGGTGCACTGGGATGACCCAGAGGGATGGTACAGGGAGGGAGGAAGGAGGGGGGTTCAGGATGGGGAACATTTTAAATTTTCTGTATCAATGTTTTATTGTTTTCAAGTATAGGTCTTTTCCTTCCTTGGTATTTTATTCTTTTTGATACAATTTTAAATGGGATTGATTTTTTGCTTTCTCTTTCTGAGAGTTCATTATTAGTATACAGAAAAGCAATAGATTTCTGTATATTAATCTTGTGTCCTGTGACTTTGCTTAATGCATTTATTGGTTCTGATACTTTTGGGGGTAGAGCCTTTAGGATATTCTGCATAAAGTCTCATTCCATCTGCAAATAGGGACAGTTTTGTTTCTTCTCTTCCAGTTTGGATGCCTTTTATTTCTTTTCCTTATCGGATTGCTGTGGCTAGAACTTTCAAAATTACATTAAATAGAGGTAGTGAGAGTGAATATCCTTGTCTTGTTCCTAAAGTTAGAGGAAAACCTTTCTGCTTTTCTCCATTGCATATGATATTAGCTGTAGCTTTGTCTTAGATGGTCTTTATTATGTTAAGATATGTTCCTTCTATACCCACTTTTGGAGAAGGAAATGGCAACCCATTCCAGTGTTCTTGCCTGGAGAGTCCCAGGGATGGGGGAGCCTGGTGGGCTGCCGTCCATGGGGTCGCACAGAGTCGGACACGACTGAAGCGACTTAGCAGCAGCAGCAGCAGCATACCCACTTTGATCATGAATGGAGGTTGAATTTGTTAGATGCTTTTTGTGCGTATGTTGAGATGATCGTGTGATTTTATGTCTTTCCTTCTGTTAATGTGGTATATCACACTGATTCACTTGTGTACTTTCAGCCATTCTCGTGCGCCTGGAATCAATCGGACTTGACATGTGGTTTATGAAGCTTTTATATTCTATTGGATTCAGTTTGCTAACACTTTGTTGAGAAGTTTCACATCCTTTACTCATCTAAGATATTGGCATATAATTTTCTCTTTTTTTCTGGAGTGTCTTTGGTTTTGGTTTCAGGATATTGGTGGCCTTGTGGAATGAATTTGGGAGTGTTATGTCCTCTTGAATATTTTCGAATAGGTATTAGTTCTTCTCTACATGTTTAGTAGAATTCCCCTGTAGTATAATGAATCTTAATGAATTATTTGATTGAAATAAGCTTAGATTTTTAACACCCAACTATCTTTCTAAGAAATAATTAAGTAACCATATTAAATCATTGGGATGTTTTGTTTGTATTCCCCCAATACAAACAAAACTAAAACTTCCCTGAAGTTTAAACTTTTCCTAAAGTTTTAGTTCACCTAAAACCTTCCTTTTTATCTTCTAGATTTACTCCTGAACCTTATGAGATTTCTTCAGGAGAGAACATCATTGGCCAGGAATTGAGTGCTCTGAGAGATTCATCTTTTGTATTGGAGGACAATGGAAGCGACCATTTGGTTTATGTTCCAAGCCAGATGCTTATGCCACAGAAATTAATGACTAAGTATGAAAAAGATTGGAATTCTGAAGCAACTGCAAGTCTCACATCTGGTAAGGAAATGAAAAGTTGTACTGAATAACTTGATCTTCATCTTTTTAACACTAATAGAGAATCAAATAAACAAGTCTGGTATAAAAAGCAACTTTTTTTCAAGTTCAAGATGGTGGCTACAACTGCTGTTTTTATTTGATTTGAAGATTTAAATGGTCACAGGTACCACTCTGGAAATCACTGGTAAGCCCTAAGAAACTTCCCTGATATTCTCACCAAACTTGAGATTTCTCTAGAAGCCACAATTTAGGTTAGTGTGATGTAGAAGGAGGCAATATAGAGAAATAACATAGAGGTTCTTTATTTCTTCTTCACTTTCTGCCATAAGGGAGGTGTCATCTGCATATCTGAGGTTATTGATATTTCTCCCAGCAATCTTGATTCCAACTTATGCTTCCTCCAGCCTGCGTTTCTCATGATGTACTCTGCATAGAAGTTAAATAAGCAGGGTGACAATATACAGCCTTGACGTACTCCTTTTCCTATTTGGAACCAGTCTGTTGTTCCATGTCCAGTTCTAACTGTTGCTTCCTGACCTGCATACAGATTTCTCAGGAGGCAGGTCAGGTGGTCTGGTTTTCCCATCTCTTTCAGAATTTTCCACAGTTTATTGTGATCCACACAGTAAACAGCTTTGGCATAGTTAATAAAGCAGAAATAGATGTTTTTCTGGAATTCTCTTGCTTTTTCAATGATCCAGCAGATGTTGGCAAATTGATCTCTGGTTCCTCTGCCTTTTCTAAAACCAGCTTGAACATCTGGAAGTTCACGGTTCACGTATTGCTGAAGCCTGGCTTGGAGAATTTTGAGCATTACTTTACTAGCATGTGAGATGAGTGCAGTTGTGTGGTAGTTTGAGCATTCTTTGGCATTGCCTTTTACAGCAGCTCAAAGACAATTTGTATCAGAATTACCTGGAAACTCCAAAGCACAGATTCCTAAGCCTTTCTCAGTACTACTGCTTCATATTTAGGGGTGTGTGTGGTTTTATAACCACCCTAGGTGATCTCTGTAGGTACTCGTTTTTGAGATCCACTATCCTTCTGGAAGCATATCTGTAAACCAGCAGCGTCAGCACCACCTGGGAACCTAGAACTGCACTCGTCCTGGATCTTCTGAAGCAGAAACTGGGGAGGTGGGGCTCAGCCCTTTGATTTTTAACAAGCAATACAGGTGATTCGCATCCAGGCTGAAGTTTAAGAACCATTGTTCATGCTACCCGAGAAGGCAATGGCACCCCACTCCAGTACTCTTGCCTGGAAAATCCCATGGATGGAGGACCCTGGAAGGCTGCAGTCCATGGGGTCACGAAAAGTCGGACACGACTGAACTTCCCTTTCACTTTTCACTTTCATGCATTGTAGAAGGAAATGGCAACCCACTCCAGTGTTCTTGCCTGGAGAATCCCAGTTACAGGGGAGCCTGGTGGGCTGCCGTCTATGGGGTTGCACAGAGTCAGACACGACGGAAGTGATTTAGCAGCATCAGCAGCATGTAGACATTATATAGCAATACCATTACACATTTGACCAAGACCTCCACAATATAAAAATTCCTTGGAAAATTCAGTTCCTCTTAATTACTCACCAATGGATTACACATAGTTCTTTGGAATTATGTAATGAAAAATGATGGTTTAATTCTAATTAAATTCAGCTGTTGACCCAATGGTGCTGCTGCTGCTGCTGCTGCTGCTAAGTCGCTTCAGTTGTGTCCGACTCTGTGCGACCCCATAGACGGCAGCCCACCAGGCTCCCCCGTCCCTGGGATTCTCCAGGCAAGAACACTGGAGTGGGTTGCCATTTCCTTCTCCAATGCATGAAAGTGAAAAGTGAAAGTGAAGTCACTCAGTCGTGTCCGACTCTTAGTGACCGCATGGACTGCAGCCTACCAGGCTCCTCTGTCCATGGGATTTTCCAGGCAAGAGTGCTGGAGTGGGGTGCCATTGCCTTCTCCGACACACACATTACCTATATATAAACATTATATATATAATACACATACATTACATATATACACACACATTATATATGTATACACACATTGAATATACACACACACTATATATATATACACATTATATATGTATACAAACATTATATATATATATACAGACATTATATATATAATATATACGTACGCATTATATATATAGACATACATATATAATGTAATATTATATTACATAATATTAGCCGTAAAAAAGAATGAAATAATGCCATTCACAGCAAGAAGGATGGACCTAGAGATAATACTTAGTGAAGTAAACCTGACAAAGACAAATATATCACTTACATGTGGAATCTAAAATATAACACAGATGAACTTATTCATGAAACAGAAACAGACTCACAGACAGACAACAAAAGTAAGGTGGTGGGATGAATAAGGAGTTTGGAATTAAGACATACACATATATACAATATAAATTTATATATAAATAGATAACTATCAAGGACCTACTGTACAGCACAGGGAACTACATTCAATACCTCGTAATAATCCAGGATGGTTATGTATAACTGAATCACTTTGCTGTGCAGCTGAAACTAACACAGCATTGTAAATTAACTGTATTTCAGTGATGATTAAAGAATATCTGGTAACAGACCCAGGAGGTCTGGGTATAAATGCCTCCTGAGGCTTGCATCACTTTTCTCAGTGCGCTAGGGCCTCTCTGCAGATTGTGGGTTCAGAGTGTGACGTGGACAGCAAGAGTGAATCCTGTGGGCAAAGTGCCACCTAGGAAAGTCACAGCCGAGAGGGTATGTATTCTGTCTTCTGGGAAGAAGATGAAATTTATTTTAGGACCATGACTCCTACTTGTTCAGGCAAACGGGGGAGAGAGGAATTCTTTCAACAAAACAAGGGATTGAAAATATATCTCGATTTCCCTTTGGCATAAAATGAATGACACACAGTCAGAGACACACACATGTGCTCCAGCCTGTGGCTTCACTAGTGACCTCACCAGGAAGGCCTGAGGTGACAGTATTAGATGCAGAGGTATGTAAATCATCACAACTCCTCCCGGTTAAGTGTGTGTAAACACGACAGAATGGGCTTGAACGCATGTCCCTTGTGTTCCACTAATACCAGACGGCTTTGCATTTGGGGAAATTCTGGCTCGCAGAGTATAGTGTCATAGGGAGGATTTTCAAATGTCTGAGACTTTTATTTGTTGTTGTTGTTTTTTTTTCCCTCTAAAAGTTATATTTATAGAGTACTTAGGATATGCTGGGCACTGTGAAAATTTTATTTAATTTTCTCAAGAAACATAAGGTTATAGTTTATTATTATGAAAGTGAAGAAAGTGAAGTCGCTCAGTCGTGTCCAACTCTTTGCGACCCTATGGGCTGTAGCCTACCAGCCTTCTCTGTCCATGGGATTTTTCAGGCAAGAATACTGGAGTGGGTTGCCATTTCTTTCTCCAGGAGATCTTCCCGACCCAGGGATTGAACCTGGGTCTCTCACATTGTAGGCTATGTATTTTTAGAGAATGAAACAGAGGCATGGAAGAGACTCAGGGTCACAGAGCTAAAAAAAATGGTTTAAATGAGCCTCAGACTCCAAAGATTCAACTCATACCCATTGCCCCATAAGGCCTAGAGAAGAAAATATCAAAAAATTTATTTAGTTGCCTAGTTTTGAAAGAAAACTTTCTTTAGTACTTTCAATCAGAAAGAATAGTATTGATCAAGACCCTGGTTCTTTAAACCAGGTCCTGGGGCCTTTGGCTAGGTGGTTAATGTGTTCCTTAATGTGTTTACTCCATGCTCAAATCTGATAACCAGGTCTTCTGAAGGAGTTAAACAAAGCTGGGTGCAAATCCTGCCTCTACCACTGACAGACTATCATTTCTTGGCCAAGTCATTTGCTCCCTCTAAGCCTCAGCTTGCTCATCTGTAAAACGGGCATGATGATAATTTCACCCTCACAGTGCTATGTGGAATATTAAATGAGAGGAGATAGGCATGGAGCTGAGCACAAACTCTGAAGCTCATTCAACACTCAGAAAATGGAAGAATTGAAAATGAAAGCATTGCCAGTCTCATGGGAAGCCTTACAAAAAAAAAGGTGAAGTTGAAAAATGTCTTTTGTAGTCCATGTGGACAGAAAAGTACGTATACAGCAGCCGCATCGTCTATGTGGCTTGCCTGTTGGAGAACACATGACTGATTCTGGCCACTGGACAAATCCAAGGCAGATCACAAGATAACTTGTGCCTGTCTTGAGATTCCCCACAACCATGAAAGGCATCATAGCTCCACAGCATTGCAATCCCCGTCCAGATGGTCCAGCCCTGTAGATGCTCCTTTCTCCCTAAATTCCCTTTCCATCTCCACTGCTCCTGAAAGGTGCTCAGCCCTGTGGGTGCAAAATTAGGCTAATCTCTTGGGGCACTTCCCTGGAAATCCAGCTGGGTCCCTCTTTCCTCTCAAGCCATAACAAGTGAGTCAGCCCTTCCTCCTCTTCCATTCCAAGGAATTTATCCACAGAGTTGGAGATGAGTATTTGGCTTGGTGACATTACCAGAAAATAAACAGCATTTCTCTGAGTGATAGGTATTCTTTAGCTACACTTCTACCAGACTTTGTAATTATTGAAAAAAAAATTTTTTTTAAAGGCCCAATCTTTCCAAGTAAGATACTTTAGACTCAAAATAGAATAATTGTAAGTGATTTTTTAGTGTTTGGCTAAATTTTAGAGTTTAGCACTTAGCTTCTTTTATTCTCATTTTAATCCTTTAAATAGGTAAATAACCTATTTTTAGAGATTTTAGAAGTGAAATATGTCTCTACATATCCCCATCTATTTGCCGTGAAGTGATGGTACCAGATGCCATGATCTTATTTTTCTGAATGTTTAGCTTTAAGCCAACTTTTTCACTCTCCTCTTTCACTTTCATCAAAAGGGTCTTTAGTTCTTCTTTGCTTTCTGCCTGAAGGGTGGTGTCATCTGCATATCTGTGTTTATTGGTATTTCTCCCGGCAATCTTGATTCCAGCTTGTGCTTCATCCAGCCCAGCATTTCTCATGAAATATTTCTCATTATTATATATATGATACATTCATCAGTTGATGGATACTTAAGTTGCTTCCATGGATTAGCTGTTGTAAATATTGCTGCTATGAACATCAGGGTGCATGTACTTTTTTGAACTAGTGTCTTTACTTTCCTCGGATACGTACTCAGAAGTGGGATTTCTGGATCACATGGTGGTTCTGTTTCTAGTTTTTTTGGTGGAACCTTCATACTCTTTTCCATACTGACTGTGCCAATTTATATTCTCACCAACCATGTAGGAGAGTTCTCTTTTCTTCACGTCTTTACCAGCATTTGTTATTTGTGGACTTTTTTTTAGGCATTTTTACTTTATTTATTTTTAACACCAAAGGCATTCTGTATCAGGATATAGCCAATTAACAATGTTGTGATAGTTTTAGGTGAACAGTGAAGGGACTCAGTCATACATAGACATGTATCCATTCTCCTCCAAACCCCCTTCCCATCCAGGCTGGCACATAACATTGAGCAGAGTTCCACGTGCTATACAACAGTTTTTTGTTGGTTATCCATTTTAAATAGAGCAGTGTATACATGACCTTCCCGAAGTCCTCAACTATCCCTTGCCCCTGGCAACCGTGAGTTCATGTTCTAAGTCTGTGAGTCTCTGTCTTGTAAGTTCATTTGTATCATTTCTTTTTAGATTTCACGTATAAGGGATGTGATATGATATTTCTGCTTCTCTGTCTGACTTACTTGACTCAGTATAACATGCTCTAGGTCCATCCATGTTGCTGCAAATGGCCTTATTTCATTCCTTTTAGTGGTTGGGTAATATTCCATTGTGTGTATGTACCGCATCTTCTTTATCCATTCTTCTGTCAATGGACATTTAGGTTGTCTCCATGTCTTGGCCATCATAAACAGTGCTGCAATGAACACTGGGGTGCATGTATCTTTTTGGGCTATGTTTTTCTCTGGATATATGCCTATGACACCACCCTTATGGCAGACAGTGAAGAGGAACTAAAAAGCTTCTTGATGAAGGTGAAAGAGGAGAGTGAAAAAATTGGCTTAAAACTCAACATTCAGAAAACAAAGATCATGGAATGTGGTCCCATCACTTCATGGGAAATAGATAGGGAAACAGTGTCAGACTTCATTTTATTTGGGTATGACACTACTGGTCAGGGACAATTATTATGGACTTTCAAATAAGAAAGTGGATGAACAGCTGAAAGTGGATGAATATTAATAAAGTATGAATGAGGTAGATATATTTAGGAAAAACAATTAAGCCAACAATTGTTTTTAAAATTTAGAAACCCATACCAAGCAGGATAATAGAGATTAAATCATAATATTAAACTTATCTAGACAAGTATTCAGTGCAAAGCTGGCAGCCTGCTGCCAAACAAATTTTACTGAAACACAGCTTTATAGGGCAAATTTATCAATTCAGTACAGAAGGCATAGAGAACAGGGCCACAGAAGTCAATGAAATGCCTTAATTTCTTTAAAAGATAGAAAAAAAATCAATTTTTTAGGGTCAAAATATTTAATTTTTTTCTCACATGAGGAAAACAATGCAATGTTAGAGCCCACATGAGTCTATTAATTTTTGCCAAAACAAACAAAAAAAAATAATTCATGTATCTAAAGTTATTTAAATATAATTTTTAATTTACTTCTGTATTGGGAGGGAGCCCATAAACCAGAAGTTGTTAGGCCCCACAGAAGGCCTAAAGCAGTTCTGCAACCATGCTGGTGTGTTTGCATATTGTCTGCAGCTGATTTTGCAAGTGCAGAATTGAGTAGTTATATTGTATACAAATTCCAGGAAAAATTTCCTGATCCTTGGCTGAGTGTATTAGTACTCATGCTGTACTCAAAAAGCCTCTTGATGACAGTGAAAGTGGAGAGTGAAAAAGTTGGCTTAAAGCTCAACATTCAGAAAACTAAGATCATGGCATCTGGTCCCATCACATCATGGGAAATAGATGGGGAAACAGTGGAAACAGTGTCAGACTTTATTTTTTGGGGCTCCAAAATCACTGCAGATGGTGACTGCAGCCATGAAATTAAAATATGCTTACTCCGTGGAAGAAAAGTTATGACCAACCTAGATAGCATATTGAAAAGCAGAGACATTCCTTTGCCAACAAAGGTCTGTCTAGTCAAGGCTATGGTTTTTCCTGTGGTCATGTATGGATGTGAGAGTTGGACTGTAAAGAAAGCTGAGTGCCGAAGAATTGATGCTTTTGAACTGTGGTGTTGGAGAAGACTCTTGGGTCCCTTGGACTGCAAGAAGATCCAACCAGTCCATTCTGAAGGAGATCAGTCCTGGGATTTCTTTGGAAGGAATGATGCTAAAGCTGAAATTCCAGTACTTTGGCCACCTCATGTGAAGAGTTGACTCATTGGAAAAGACTCTGATGCTGGGAGGAATTGGGGGCAGGAGGAGAAGGGGACGACAGAGGATGAGATGGCTGGATGGCATCACCGACTCGATGGACGTGAGTTTGAGTGAACTCTGGGAGATGGTGATGGACAGGGAGGCCTGGCATGCTGCGATTCATGGGGTTGCAAAGAGTCAGACACGACTGAGCAACTGAACTGAACTGAACTGATGCCTAAAAGTGGGAATGTAGGTTCATATGGTAGCTCTACTTCTAGTTTTTTAAGGAGCCTCCACACTGTTCTCCATAGTGGCTCTACCAATTTACATTCCCACCAACAACTTCAGGAAGGTTCCCTTCTCTCCACACCATCTCTAGAATTTGCTGTCTGTGGATTTTTTTGATGATAACCATTCTGACCAGTATGAGGTGAAATCTCATTGTAGTTTTGATTTGCATTTCTCAAACGACTGGTAATTTTGAACATCTTTTCATATGCCTATTGGCGATCTGTATGCCCTTTATAGAGAAATGTCTCTTCAGGTCTTCTGCCCATTTTTTGAGTGGCTTGTTTGTTTTAATGCTATTAAGTGTCATAAGCTGTTTGTAAACTTTGGAGACTAATCACTTACAGTCACATCATTTGCAAATATTTTCTCCCAATCTGTGAGTTGTCTTTTCATTTTGTTTATTGTTTCCTTTGATGTGCAAAAGCTTTTGAGTTTCAGTGGGTTCCTTTTGTTTATTTTTGCTTTTATTTCCATTATTCTGGGAGATAGATTTAAAAAGATGATGCTGTGATTTATGTCAGAGAGTGGTCTGCCTATATTTTCCTCTAAGAGTTTGTTATTTGTGGACTTTTTGATGATGGCCATTCTGACAGGTGTGAAGTGATATCCCACTGTGGTTTTGATCTATATTTCTCTGATGATTAGCAATGTTTAGCATCTTTCCAGTGCCCATTGGCCATCTGTATGTCATCTTTGTACAAAGTTCTCCTTGTCTTCTGCTTATTTTTTCACTGAGTTGTTTTTTAATATTGAGTTGTATGAGCTGTTTATATGTTGTGAATATTAACCCTTTATCATTCATATCATTTGTAAATACTTTCCCCTATTCAGTAGGTTGTCCTTTTGCTTTGTCAGTGGTTCCCTTTGCTGTACAAAAGCTTTTAATTTTAATTATGTCCCATTTCTTTATTTTTGCTTTCTTCTTTCTTTGCCTTAGGAGGCAGATCCAAAAATTACTTCTACAACTTATGTCAAAGAGTATTTAGCCTATGTTCTCTTACAGGAGCTTTGTGGTTTCTGGCCTTACAGTTGAGTCTTTAACCGATTTTGACTTTGTTTTTGTATATCGTGTGAGAACAATGAAATGTTCTAATTTCATTGTTTTTGTATGTAGCTGTCCAGTTTTCCCAGCACCACTCATTGAAGAGATTATCTTTTCTCTATTGTGCATTCTTGCCTCTTTTGTCATAGATAGGTTAACTCATCACAAGTGTGTGGGCTTATTTCTGGGTTCTCTATTCTGCTTCATTGATCTATATGACTGTCTTTGTGCCAGTACCTTGCTGTTTTGATTACTGTAACTTTGTAGTATAGTCTGAAGTCTGTGAGCATGGTATCTCCAGCTTTGTTCTTTTTCTAGCTTGCTTTGGCAATTCAAGGTCTTTTGTGGTTTCATATGAATTTTAGGATTATTCAGATTCTGTGAAAAATGATTTTTATACATAGGTAGCTAGAGATTCATTAAACATAAATAGAGATAGAGAGTCATTAAATCCATAGATTGCTTTGGATAGTATGGACATTTTAACAATATTAATTCTTCTAATCCATGAACATGAGATTTCCATTTATTTATTTATTTGTATATTTATTTGTATCATCTATAATTTCCTTCATTTATCAATATTTTATAGTTTTCAGGATATAGATCTTTAACTTCCTTGGTTAAGTTTATTTCTAGGTATTTTATTCTTTTTGATGTTATTTTAAACAGATTGTTTTCATATTTTCTCTTTTTGATAGTTCATTATTAGTGCATAGAAAAACAACAGATTTCTGTATATTAGTCTTGCATCATACAATTTTTACTGAATTCATTTATCCTAATAGTTTTGGTAGAGAGTTTTCTATATATAGTATCATGTCATCTGCAAATTGTGACAGTTCTACTTCTTCCCTTCCGATTTGGATTCCTTTTATTTCTTATTGTTAGTCTTGAGATTTCTGTCACTGGGGCTTTCAGTACTACGTTAAATAGAAGTGTCAAGAGTGGGCATCATTGTCTTGTTCCTGGGGATTTAAAATAAAATCTTTCAGCTTTTCAACCTTCCATATAATGTTAGCTGTGGGTTTGTCACAAAAGAGACAAACTTATGAAAAACATATCTTTTATTATGTTGAGATATGTTTCCTCCATATCCACATTTTTGTTTTGTTTTTAATTTATTGTTGCCAGTTGACGTCTAGAGAGATTTACAGCATTGCATTAGTTTCAGGTGTTCATCAAACTCATTCAGTTATATGTGTGTGTGTGTTCTTTTTAGGATTGTTTTCCCATATAGGTTATTACAAAATATTGAGATAGTAACCTGTGCTGTGAAGTTTTTATCATGGGTATATGTTGAATTTTGTCAAATGCTTTTTCTGCCTGTATCTGCTGAGGTGATCATGTGGTTTTTATCATTCCTTTTGTTAATGTGGTGTATCATACTGATTGATTTGTGGATATTGAGCCCTTCTTGCATCCCTAGAATAAATCCCACTTGGTCATAGTGTATGATCCTTTTTGTGTATTATTAAATTAGGTTGGCTAATATTTTATTTAGGGTTTTGCATCTATATTCATCAGGGATATTGGCCTGTAAGTTTCTTTTTTGTTGTATCTTTGTCTGGTTTTGGTGTGAGGGTAATGGTGGTCTTGTGGAATGAGCGTACCCTTCTCTTCAATTTTTTGGAATAGTTTGAGAAGGATGGGTATTAGTACTTCTTTGTATGTTTGATAGTATTCCCCCATGAGGCTGATCAGTCCTGGGCTTTTGTTTGCTGGGAGTTTTTTTTTTTATTACTAATTCAGTTTTACTGCTAGTGACCACTCCATTCAGACTGTGTATTTCTTCCTGATTCAGTATTGAAAAATTGCATGGTTCTAGAAACTTAGCCATTTTTTCTAGGTTGTCTATTTTGTGGACATGTAACTGATTTTTTTTTTTTTAAATCATTGGAGTATAATTAATTTTCAATGTGTGTTACCTTCTGCTGTACAGCAAAGTGAATTTGTTATACATACACATATATCTGGCTTCCCACATGGTGCTAGTGGTAAAGAACAGGAGACATAAGAGACATGGTCTTGATTCCTGAGTCAGGAATATCCCCTGGAGAAGGAAATGGCAACCCACTCCAGTATTCTTGCTGTGAGAATCCCATGGACAGAGGATCCTGGCCAGCTACAGTCTAGGGGGTCCAAAGAGTCAGACACAACTGAAGCAACGCAGCATGCACACATCATGCACACACATATATCCGCTCTTTTCAGATACTTTTCCCATATCGGTCATTATAGAGTGTTGAGTAGAGTTCCTCGTGCTGTACAGTAGATCCTTATTAGTTACCTGTTTAATAAATAGTAGTGTGCATAACTCTAGTACTTTGGCCACCGCATGTGAAGAGTTGACTCATTGGAAAAGACTCTGATGCTGGGAGGGATTGGGGGCAGGAGGAGAAGGGGACGACAGAGGATGAGATGGCTGGATGGCATCACTGACTCGATGGACGTGAGTCTCAGTGAACTCCAGGAGTTGGTGATGGACAGGGAGGCCTGGTGTGCTGCGATTTATGGGGTCGCACAGAGTCGGACACGACTGAGCGACTGATCTGATCTGATCTGATGACATGGAACTGCTGATTGTAGTATCTCATGATGTTTTGTATCTCTGTGATGTCAGTTGTAGTTTCTTATTTTTCATTTCTACCTCTTCCTCTTCTACCAGAACATTCATGAAATATTTGTTCTTATGTTTTAACTAAGTATGTCAGTTGGCCCTTTTTTTAAGTCAAAGCAGAGATTCTGGTGATAGAGCAGGTAATGATTAGCCAACTCCAGGGTTGTAAACTCAAAAGGAAAGAAATGTCCATTTAACTAATATTCACAGATCCTGATACACTATTGCCAAGAGCTCTAGAAGAGGTTTTGTTGGTATTTTAGGGTTAAAGTATATTACATAGTATCTATTGCATAGACAAATATAATATCTATGCTTTGGTCTGCACTTCCAATTTTATATTTAGTAATTTGATCAAGAATTTGATATTGATAAAAAATTCTAAGAAGAATTTGTAGCTAAGTTCCTGGTGGAGGATTGGAGATCCATACATATCAAACACACTCCTAATATGTAAAATCCCGATTTATGACTATGAATGTATTGATAAAAGTCTGGCACATCAATACTTGGGGAGTTCGTCTTTCAGTGTCATAATTTTTGCATTTTCATACTGTTCATGGGGTTCTCAAGGCAAGAATACTGAAGTGGTTTGCCATTTGCCTTCTCCAGTGGACCACGTTTTGTCAGAACTCTCCACCATGACCCATCCATCTTGGGTGGCCCTACATGGCATGGTTCATAATTTCATTGGGTTAGACAAGGCTGTGGTCCATGTGATCAGTTTGATTAGTTTCCTGTGATTGTGGTTTTCATTCTGTCTGCTCTCTGAGGGATAAGGATAAGAGGCTTATGGAAACTTTCTGATGGGAGAGACTGACTGTGGGGGAAAGTGGGTCTTGTTCTGATGGGCAGGCCATGCTTAGTAAATCTTTAATCCAATTTTCTGTTGATGGGCAGGGCTGTGTTCCCTCCCTGTTGTCTGACCTGAGACCAAACTATGAATAACTTCAGATATGCAGATGAAACTACCCTTATAGTAGAAAGCAAAGAGGAACTGAGGAGCCTCTTGATGAAAGTGAAAGATGAGAGTGAAAAAGTTGGCCTAAAATTCAACATTCAAAAAACTAAGATTGTGGCATCTAGTCCCATCACTTCATGACAAATAGATGGGGAAACAATGGAAACAGTGAGAAACTTTATTTTTGGGGGTTCCAAACTCAGTGCAGATGATGACTGCAGCCATGAAATGAAAAGACACTTGCTCTTTGGAAGAAAAGCTATGGCCAACCTAGACAGCATGTTAAAAACCAGAGATATTACTTTGCCAACAAAGGTCCATCTAGTCAAAGCTATGGTTTTTCTAGTAGTCATGTATGGATATGAGAGTTGGACTATAAAGAAAACTGAGCACCAAAGAACTGATGCTTTTGAACTGCGGTGTTGGGGAAGACTCTTGAGAGTCCCTTGGACTGCAAGGAGATCCAACCAGTCCATCCTAAAGGAAATCAATCCTGAATATTCATTGGAAGGACTGATGCTGAAGCTGAAACTCCAACACTTGGCCACCTGAAGTGAAGAACTGACTCATTTGAAAAGACCCTGATGCTGGGAAAGATTGAAGGCGGGAGGAGAAGGGACAACAGAGGATGAGATGGTTGGATGGCATCACCGACTCAATGGACATGTATTTGAGCAAGTTCTGGGAGTTGGTGATGAACGGGGGAGCCATGTGCTGCAGTCCATGGGGTCACAAAGAGTCAGACACGACTGAGCAACTACTGAACTGACATCAATAATAGTTTTCATAGGAACATCTCAAACAAGATGATCAGTTCTCATCTGTTAGAATGCCCAAGGTGAAGTAACAGGAACTGGATTTACCTACCAATTGAAATAACCAAAAGAAATATATATGTTTATTAGTTCATTTCATGTACATATATATGAAATGAAACAACAATTGTCAGGACACTGGACATCAGGAATAAGACAGGGATCCCTGCAAGATGAGAAGCAAATGAGATGGTCCCTACAATTGCTCCAGTTTACTGCCAAGGGTTTCCAGGCCATGGTGCAGGAAAGGGAGTTCAGGTAGAGCCCAGTGCACTCCCTGAGATGAACAGACAAAGCTGAGAGTCTGGGGAGACCAAGGGATGAGAGTTCAAAGGACAGAATACCAGAGAGGCATGAGCTGTGCAGAGAAACACAGAGCTCTGCAGAGGATGCCTCTTTGTTTTTCATCAGAGTGCTGATAGAAATGTGAGGAAATGACCCAACTGGGGAACATCCATCTAGAAAGGATTAGAGGATAATTTTCCATTGCTCACAGGGTCAAGGATAGTGCCTTTTACCATTAGAGAGATGGGAAAACTCGTAATTTATAAAGCACTAGGGAGAAACTTCAGAAAGGTCTTATTTCAGTAGTAGGAAATAATTAGCCTTAAATTAAGTACCACTCTGGACATACTTAACAAATCATAATACCAATGCCCAAAAGGATCAAACTGTTTCCAAGTAGCTTAACTGCTTCCCCAAACAAAGTATATGAACATTTATAGGAATGTAAAAGTATCCCATATCCAAAAAAGCAAATTTCATAATGTCTGGCAGAAAAAAACATACAATCAAAAGCACAATCACTCAAAACCAAATCAGAACTAACAAAGATGTTAAAAATTAGCAAATATGTTAAAAGTTATTATAACTAAATTATATATGTTAAAAAGTTAAGTAGAAACATAGAAAAGGTAAAAAAATATTTAAATACATTTGTAGAGATGAAAGCAACACTGTTTGGGATGAACAATACCCTGGATGGGATTAATAAGAAATTAGATTTGATAGAAGAGAAAACTAGTGACCGTGAATATGTAGCAATATAAATTATTCAAAATAAAACTCAAAGACAAAAATGATTAAAAAAAAATGAGAAGACCCTCAGTAGGTTTCAATACCCTCACTCAATAAGTGGCCAAAACATAGACAGAAAATCAGCAGGAAGAATATCATAGGCTTGAAGAACACTATCAGTTAATTTGACCTAATTTATATTAACAGAACACTGCACGCAATAATAGCAAATGCAAATCCTTTTCTTTTTTAAGGATAAAAATTTTCTGGAATTTTTTAAAAATTAATTTTTGTTGAAGTATAGTTGCTTTACTCACTGCTCTGTGGTGACCTAAATGGAAAGGAAATCCAAAAAAAGAGGAGATATATACGTATATATATAGCTGGTTCACTTTGCTGTGCAGCAGAAACTAACACAACATTATAAAGCAACTATATTCCAATAAAACTTAATTGTAAAAAATTCCAGAAATACACACTGTTTTCAAGTACATGTGACACATTTACCAAGATAGACCACATTGTGTATCATAAAAACATTCTCAAAACTTTAAAGGATTCAAGTCATTCCAAGTATAGTCTCTGACCAAAGCAGAATTAAATTGAAATCAGTAACAGGAAAATCTTTAAAAAATCCCAAAGTATTTGGAAACCAAGAAAGCCCTTCTAAATAACCCATGCTCAAAGAAGAAATCAAAGGTGAAATTAGCAAGTATTTTGAAAGTAATGAAAATAGAAATCACCATATACCAGAATTTGTGAGGTTCCACTAAAGCTGTACTTTGGAGATCTTGCATACCATTAAATGCCTATACTGGCAAAGAAGAAAGATTTGAAATCGAAGACCTCAGTTTTCATTTTGAGAAACCAGAAAAAGAGGAACAAGTTAAACCTAAGGTAAGGAGAAATAAGGAGTAATAAAATCCAAACAGAAGTCAATGAAATAGAAAGGAGAAAATAAATAAAATCAAAGTGTTTTTTTTTTTTTTTTTTCTATAAGAGCAATTAAATGGGTAAACCTATAGGCAAACTCACTGGTGAAAATGAAAATACAAATGACCAACATCAGGAATGAGAGAAGAGACATATTCTACAGATATTAAAAGGATAGTCAGGGAACATTGTCAGCAGTTTGGTGCTACTGGTAAAGAACCTGCCAGCCAATGCAGATAGGAGACACAGCTTCCATCCCTGGGTCAAGAAGATCCCCTGGAGGAGGGCATGGCAGCCCACTCCAGTATTCTTGCCTGGTGAACCCCATGGATAGAGGAGCCTGGGGGGCTACAGTCCACAGGGTCACAAAGAGTTGAACACAACTGAAGTGACTTAGCATGCACTCTCCTGTATGTGCTCAGCCACTCAATCCTGCTCTTTTGTGACCCCATGGACTGTAGGTTTTGCTTATTAATTAGACATTTTGGTGAAATAGACAAATTACTTGCGGTACACGAATTACCGAAGCTCACTCAGGGAAAAATAACCTAAATATTTATTCCTAAACCTATTAATGAAAATTGAATTTGTAGTTCAAAACTTTCCATAAGGAAAACTCCAGGCCAAGACGACTTCACTGATGCATTCAACAAAACATTTAAGGAAGAAATAGTATCAATTCTACACAAACTTTTCCAGAATACTGAAGAGGAAGGAAAGCTTCTGAACTCATTCTTTGAAGCCAAAACCACACAAAGACATTACATGAAAAGGAAACTACAACATTCCTTGTAAACATGGATGCAAAAATTCGAAACAAAACTTTAGCAAATCAAATCCAACAATATTAGATCAATTGTGGCAATCATTATATGTGTATACTTATATCAAAACATTGTATACTTTATTGTTAATTTTTCCATTCAATTTTTAAAGTTTTTATTAAAATATAGTTGATTCACAATGTTGTGTTGGTTTCAGGTTTACAGCAAAGTGATTCAGTTATAATACATATATTCATGTGTGTGTATATATATATTCTTTTGAAAATTCTTTTCTAGATAGGTTATGACAAACTATTGAGGATAGTTCCATATGTTATACAATAGGCCCTTGTCGCTTAACTGTATTATACATAGTAGTATGTACATATGATGGAGAAGGCACTGGCATCCCACTCCAGTGCTCTTGCCTGGAAAATCCCATGGACAGAGGAGCCTGGTAGGCTGTAGTCCATGGGGTCGCTAAGAGTCGGACACGACTGAGCGACTTCACTTTGACTTTTCACTTTCATGCACTGGAGAAGGAAATGGAAACCCACTCCAGTGTTCTTGCCTGGAGAATCCCAGGGACGGGGGAGCCTGGTGGGCTGCCGTCTATGGGGTCGCACAGAGTCAGACATGACTGAAGCGACTTAGCAGCAGCAGCATGTATATATGAATCCCAAACTCTTAATTTATCCTCCCCACATTTTCTCTTTGGTAACCATGTTCCTTTTCTGTATCTGGGAGTCTATTTCTGTTTTGTAAGTAAATTCATATGTATCATATTTTGGATTCCACATATAAGCAGTATCATAGGATGTTTGTCTTTCTGTGTTCGGATTACTTCATTTTGTGTGATAATCTCTAAATGAAGTATCCATCCATGTTGCTCCAAAGGGCATTACTTCATTCTTTCTTATGGCTAAGTAATATTCTATTGTGTAAATATACCACATCTTCTTTATCCATTCATCTGTCAATGGACACTTAGGTTGCTTGCAAGTCTTGGCTATTGTAAATAGTCCTGCTATGAATATTAGGGTTCATGTATCCTTTCAAATTATAGTTTATTTCAGATATATGTTCCAGAGTAGGGTTACTGGATCAAATGGTAACTCTATTTTTAGGTTTTTAAGGAACTTCCATACTGTTCTGCATAATGGCTATACCAATTTATATACCAATTGTTCTCACCAACAATTAGGAGGGTTCCTTTTTCTTCACACCCTGTGCATCATTTATTATTTGTAGAGTTTTTGATGAACATTGTGCCCTTTAAACACATACAAATTTTATTTATCAGAAATAATCCTAAAATAGATAAAAAAGATAGTATGGAGTTGGCCCCAGGAATGCAGAAATCATTGCACATTTGAAAGTCATCGGATCATATTTGCCCTGTTAATAACATTACTCATGATATTGTTTTTCTGCATTCTATTTCAATATTAAACTTCTGTGGCATTCATAAAGGTTAATCAATTAATTTGTGAGGTTGTCGTGAGGATCAAGTTAAGTAATAGATGCAAAGCCTTAATAATGGGCCAAGCACAATTGGACAGTAATACATTTTTGCCAGTTAGGAATCTACTTCTTGCTTGATTGGGTTCACAAACACATCTATTTCATAGAAAAAAAAAAAAAGAGAACATTGATCATATCCTTCTTATATTTATTTCTGAGCTGGCATTTCCTGTTGTGGCCTCACCAACCAGCCATTGTCCCCATGATTTTGGACTTGATTTCATGACCCTTTAGAACTACTTGAAGTGTTGGCCTCCAACAAGATAAAAATGATAAATAGTTAAAAAAAAAAAAAGTGTAAATTGAGGCACTATTTCCTTCATTGAGAAAGTCTTACTACAATAATAATAAAATCAGTGAAATATCTGTGTGTTTAGTGATGTAGTTGACTTACTTACGTCATGGTGCAAGCTTCTTATCTTGTCACGGGCCAGTGAACTGTTTGTGGATTGGCACTTTGACTACCAAGGTCTTAGAGTATGTCGTGTCTTACACAGAATTTGGATTCTGAAGTCAGCATTTATACTTGCTCTCATTGAGTCATACTACGGCACATATTCTAAACGTGTATATAAGGATGTCATCAGTAAATGTGACTTTGACATATTTGACTTCCCTGGTGGGTCAGATGGTTAAACGTCTGTCTACAATGTGGGAGACCTGGGTTCGATCCCTGGGTCGGGACGATCCCCTGGAGAAGGAAATGGCAATCCACTCCAATACTATTGCCTGGAGAATCCCATGGACAGAGGAGCCTGGTAGGCTACAGTCCATGGGGTCGCAAAGAGTCGGACACGACTGAGCGACTTTATTTTACTTTACTTTACTTTGACATATTTACTTTTCTCTTGGGGTCATTGTGTATAATGAATACAATATGTACTCCAAATTTTGCAACTAAAAAGTGGTTTTAGTTACAACTGAAGTAGTAAAAATAGCTGTATGTTTCTTACCTTGATCAATCAATCCTTTGACAAAGATCAGAGATGGGGTAAGTTGCTTCACATGTGACAGTATCTGTTGAATGATAATGGCTCTCCACACATTGTGTAGAGATGAACTTAGAGAATGTATCTGAGAACAAGTACTGATATTGACTAGTAACATCTACCATGGGTATGGGGATGATGTGTGATAATACCACATAGTAAGTATTGCCATCCTTGGCTAGCAATTCCAAGTTTATCCTCCTACTAAAAACAGTGACTTGGATTATTCTGTTGCAGGACATGAAAACCTTGGCAGAAAAGAAGAACCAGGTCTTACTTATGAAAGTAGAGATGCCTCTCTTCAAGAATATTACATGGATGTGACTTTTCTCATAGATGCTTCCAAAAGAATAGGAAGTGATGAGTTTAAGGAAGTGAAAGCTTTTGTAACCTCAGTGCTTGATTATTTTCATCTGGCCCCAGATCCACTGACCTCCACCTTAGGAGACAGAATAGCAGTCCTGACCTACTCTCCTCCAGGCTATATGCCCAACACAGAAAAATGCCCCGTCTACCTAGAATTTGATTTGGTCACTTATAACAATATACACCAAATGAAACATCATCTCCAAGACTCCCTTCAGCAGCTCAATGGAGATGTTTTTATAGGCCACGCCCTTCAGTGGACACTTGACAATGTCTTTGTAGGAACTCCCAACCTGAGGAGAAACAAAGTTATCTTTGTTATATCCGCTGGTGAAACCAACCCTTTAGACAGGGAAGTCTTAAGAAAGGTATCTCTGAGAGCCCAGTGTCAGGGCTACTCCATGTTTGTGTTTTCTTTTGGTCCTCTACACAATGACAAGGAATTAGAAGAATTAGCCAGCCACCCACTGGATCATCACTTAGTCCAGCTTGGCCGAACCCACAAGCCAGATTTGAACTATATCGTCAAATTTATCAAGCCATTTGTTCATTCAATCAGACGTAAGTCATTAAAGTTTTATTTTCTGTTGCTTTTGCAATAGATATCTCTGTGTACAATCCACCAGTAACATGATTCTCATTTTCGTCAAGAGTGGTGGCGTCTTAGGTGTGAGTAGGAGGCGATGAGAAAACCACAGGGGAAACCCCAGGTCCTAGTGACCTTGAGCTCTGCTGTCTCACTGTCAAGAAACTAATAAGTGTCTTTTAACTCTAACCTGTGAGGGCTCATTATGTGTCAAGTCTTTTAAAGGATTGGATCATTTAATCCTCAGGATGGCCCTCAAAGGAGAGTAGTAATATCCCCATTTTACAAGTGAGAAAACTGAGGTTCAGAGACATTAAATCAGTTGCTCAAACGCTCACAGTTAATAGCAAATTCTAGACTCAATCCTATGCATTCTGACCCCAAAGTTGTGCTCTTGTCCATTAAGCTATACTTTAATTACTAAAGCCTTAATGAAAGTATTACAGTGACATCACTTTAATAAGTAGTACTCCACTCCCACCACCCTCCACCTACTCCAAGGACTTCTGTTTTACCTTGTCACTGTAAGCCAACTTTGGTTCTGGCTTGAATTATTAAGAGCCAGGGGCATGAATCTCTTGTAGAGCCTCTGTCTCAGACAGCTGGCTCAGGCACAGCCAGGCAAGCGGTTTGCGGGTCTCTTTGCATAGTAGGCATTTGAGAGAGGTGTCCCAGTCTCTGTCCATGTGCCATAATTCCAGACATGGTTATAGGAGCAAACCTAAGAGCTGTAGCATCAAGCCAGTCCTGGCCAGTGCCATGAATTAGGAGTGCAGCAGAGCCACACTCGTAGCTGCTACAAGTTTAGTGGGAAATCACAGGGATACAGATTTTTCTGGTGTTCATAAAGCCCACAGCCCCAGAACCCTCAGAAATCTTGGCACTTAGGATTTATATTTAGTGGCAAGTTTGTCATTTGCAAAAAAAAAAAAAAAAAAAAAAGCCTTCTTCCAACCTCAAGATAAATAAGGCAGATAATTTCAATAGTTAATGCTGTCTTCCAGAAAGTCCTCCTTTCAGAAGGAGAGAAACAAATGATAGAAGGGGTTAAGAGTTATCCTTGAATCATATCACAAGCCTGTAACACAGAGAGCATAATTTTTGACTGAATCACTGCTACATCTCGCTGACTTTGCCAATGAGGTATTGCAAAGTCAGAAGGTACATACTTTGCTGAGTCTCTTATAAAATGAATTTGCTCTTGGAAATACCCCCAACTCCAGGAAAAGATGAACTGACTTTGGGTGATAGAATATGGAAGGGTAAAATTTAGACTAACTGTCCACTCTCTCTCTAGGTGGCATCAACAAATACCCCCCTGCAGACATGAAACCCAAATGTGTTAACATCACCTCTCCCACTCCAGAGAATAATGGCATAGGAAACACTGTATTGTGAGTTGACAAATTCACAGTTTGGGTCATATTACCACTAGAAAAAGTTCTTAAGAAAATAATTTGAAATAAATGGCATTTTAGTTTTCAGGATGCAAGTTTGGTTGTGGGGTATGTGTGTGTGTGTGCATGTGTGTGTGTTTTAAATGTTCCTGATTTGTGACAACATCACAGATCTGGTGTTAATAGCACATAGAATATGATGCATATTAGAAAGAACCATATTTCTATTTCTGTAGTTTTTATGAAAGAAAGGGGCTATTAACACCTTATTAGTAACTATATAATATCATTCAAATACTGGGTACTATCAAAACAGAAAACTTACATATCAAAGGTTAGATGTAATAGTTTTAGAGAATAAGAAAAAAAGATGAAAAAGAAAAACTCATAAAGTGGCAACAAAAACATACCGTTTTGAAACAGTACCCATATGGAGCCTGGCGGAAAGAATTCTTTTAAGTTTGATTTTGCAAAGTCCAACCCTAAGTACTCAGTAAAAATTCAGTAGTGAAAATAATATGGTTTGGAGCCCTATTATTAAACATGGGCACAAATGTTTAATTTCCCTTTGGAATATGAAAGAGTTGGCCCTCCAGTCAGATATCTTACACAAACTACCTTTGGACTATTCCAATAACATGCATAAAATTGATTCCTGTTACCTTAGCTGCCTGTAACTACACTGAATCCTGAAAGGGACTTGGTTAACCTATGTTTCATCACTTTTCTCTGTTACCTTAGCCTTCTTCCTGAGGTATATGAAATTGAGATGGAGAACAGTGAGCTTTCGGGTGACCCCGATTCCCAGCAGCAGCATTTCTTTGAAATAGGGAACAGTCATAGTAACAGTTCTGGTATCAACACTAATTTGATTCAGAGGTTATACATGCTCCTTTCATCTGGGGAACTGATGATGCAAGACAAGAAAGAGGCACATTCAGAAGAAATTACATCTCCAGCAAATGACAGACAAGATGAAAAAGGTAACCTTGAGTGCCGAAGAGTTGACAAGCCTGAAATACCTTTGTCTGGATTTTCCCTGGTAGAAGATGAGCAATTAGAACTCATCTGGATGAATAGATATGGCATAATAGAAGCATTTATCATCTAGACTATGTGGGGTCCCCAAAACAAGGGGACAAAGGAGATAAAACTCTAGAAGGGTGAAAAAAGGGGGCCACTGGTGTTGACAAAACCAGAACTAGATACAAATGCCTGGGGTGAGTCAAGGTATAAAGATATAAGAGGGGCAGGGGGGAGGACCACAGGTCCTGGGGGAGCAGGAGAAGCTCTGCATTCTTTGGGAGATGGGGGAGAGGAGAGGAAGTGGACGTCAGGCCTCCAGAATGTGAAGGCTGGGGGGTCTGCTTTATCCCTTGGTGACCAGCGCGTTCCTGGCTTGAAATGTAGGCTTCTGGCTGAGCCCCAGTGCAGCAGAGACCAGACAGGACACAGCTGCTATGGTTCTGAGATATCTTTGTGCTTCTTAGGGTGCATGGGGAAGTGGCTATGAATGCACAGCTAAAGAGAAAATAGAGACAGAGAAGAGGCAGCCATGACTGGTTTCAGAGCAACTGTTCACAATCTCTGCTGTGTACCAAAATCATGGGAGAAATTATTTTAAAATAAATATTCCTGAATATCTACTAAAGGTGAAAATATGCATATCCTATGACCCAACAATTTTACTGCAATGTCTATACCCAACAGAAAAATATATGTTTACTAAAGGCCAGGTATGAGAATGTTCAGAGCAGAATTATTTGTAACGGCCTCAAAGTGGTGACAGAGATGCCCAACAGTGGTATGATATACATTTGTACAGTTATATAATAAAGCACTATATATGTGTACATTATGTACATAATATACTCTATGTGCTGTGCTGTGCTGTGCTTAGTCACGCAGTTGTGTCCAAATTGTTGTGACCCTATGGACTGAAGCCTGCTAGGCTCCTCTGTCCATGGGGATTCTCCAGGCAAGAATACTGGAGTGGGTTTCCATGCCTTTCTCCAAAGGATCTTCCCAACCCAGGGATCAAACCTAGGTCTCCCACATTACAGGCAGATTCTTTACCATCTGAGCCACCAGAAAGTCCCAAATACTATATACATAAGTATCAGTTCAGTCAGTTCAGTCACTCAGTCGTGTCCGACTCTTTGTGACCCCATGAACTGCAGCATGCCAGGCCTCCCTGTCCATCAGCAACTCCCAGAGTTCATTCAAACTCATGTCCATTGAGTTGGTGATGCCATCCAACCATCTCATCCTCTGTTGCCCCCTTATCCTCCTGCTTGGAGTACTTCCCAACATCAGGGTCTTTTCCAATGAGTCAGTTCTTCGCATCAGGTGGCCAAAGTATTGGAGTTTCAGCTTCAGCATCAATCCTTCCAATGAATAGTCAGACTGATTTTCTTTAGGATGGACTGGTTTGATCTCCTTGAAGTCCAAGAGACTCCCGAGAGTCTTCTCTAACACTACAGTTCAAAAGCATCAATTTTTTGGTGCTCAGCCTTCTTTATGGTCCAATTCTCACATCCATACATAACTACTGGAAAAACCATAGCTTTGACTAGATGGACCTTTGTCAGCAAAGTAATGTCTCTGCTTTTTAATATGCTGTCTAGGTTGGTCATAGCTTTTCTCCAAAGAGCAAGCATCTTTTAATTTTATGGCTGCAGTCACCATCTGCAGTGAGTTTGGAGCCCCCCAAAATAAAGTTCTCACTGATTCCATTGTTTCCCCATCTATTTGCCATGAAGTGATGGGACTGGATGCTGTGATCTTAGTTTTTTAAATGCTGAGTTTTATGCCAGCTTTTTCACTCTCCTCTTTTACTTTTATCAAGAGGCTCTTTAGCTCTTCTTCACTTCCTGGTGGTGTCATCTGCATATCTGAGGTTATTGATATTGCTCCTGGAAATCTTAATTTCAGCCTGTGATTCATCCAGTATGGGTGTTTTGCATCATGTTCTCTGCATTATAAGTTAAATAAGCAGGGTGACGGTATACAGCTATGATGTATTCCTTTCCCAATTTGGAACCAGGTCATTGTTCCATGTTCAGTTCTAACTGTTGCTTCCTGATCTGCATACAGATTTCTCAGGGGCAGGTAAGGTGATCTGGTATTCCCATCTATTTAAGAATTTTCTACATTTTATTGTGATCCACAATAGCAGCAGCAGATGTTTTTCTGGAACTCTCTTGCTTTTTCAATGATCCAGTGGATGTTGGCAATTTGACCTCTGGTTCCTATGTCTTTTCTAAATTCAGCTTGAACATCTGGAATGGAAGTTCATTTCATGTACTGTTGAAACCTGGCTTGGAGAATTTTAAGCATTGCTTTGCTAGGATGTGAGATGAGTGTAATTGTGCGGTAGTTTGAACATTCTTTGGCATTGCTTTTCTTTGGGACTGGAATGAAAAATGACTTTTTCAGTCCTGTGGCCACTGCTGAGTTTTCCAAATTTGCTGGTGTATTGAGTGCAGCACTTTCACAGCATCATCTTTTAGGATTTGAAATAGCTCAACTGGAATTCTATCACCTCCACTAGCTTTGTTTGTAGTGATGCTTCCTAAGGCCCACTTGACTTTACATTCCAGGATGTCTGGCTCTAGGTGAGCCATCACACCACTGTGGTTATCTGGGTCATGAAGATCTTTTTTGTACAGTTCTTCTATGTATTTTTGCCATGTCTTCTTAATTTCTTCTGCTTCTGTTAGGTCCATACCATTTCTGTCCTCTATTGAGCACATCTTTGCCTGAAATATTCCCTTAGTATCTATCAAATTTTTTTTGAGAGATCTCTAGTCTTTCCACTTCTATTATTTTTCTCTATTTCTTTTCATTGATCACTGAGGAAGGCTTTCTTATATCTCCTTGCTATTCTTTGGAACTCTGCATTCAAGTTGTTATATCTTTCCTTTTCTCCTTTCCCTATAGCTTCTCTTCTTTTCTCAGTTACTTGTAAGGCCTCCTCAGACAACCGTTTTGGCTTTTTGCATTTCTTTTTCTTGGGGATGGTCTTGATCACTGCCTCCTGTACAATGTCACAAACCCCCATCTATTTTAGTGCTTCAGGCACTCTATCTATCAGATCTAATCCCTTGAATCTATTTTTCACTTGCATTGTATAATCGTAAGAGATTTAATTTAAGTCATACTTGAATGGTCTACTTTGCCAAAAAAGGTCCATCTAGTCAAGGCTATGGTTTTTCCAGTGGTCATATATGGGTGTGAGAGTTGGACTGTGAAGAAAGCTGAGCACCAAAGAATTGATGCTTTTGAACTGTGATGTTGGAGAGGACTCTTGAGAGTCCTTTGGACTGCAAGGAGATCCAACCAGTCCATTCTAAAGGAGATCAGTCCTGGGTGTTCTTTGGAAGGCCTGATGCTAAAGCTGAAACCCCAATACTTTGACCACCTCATGCGAAGAGTTGACTCATTGGAAAAGACTCTGATGTTGGGAGGGATTGGAGGCAGGAGGAGAAGGGGATGACAGAGGATGAGATGGCTGGATGGCATCACCAACTTGACGGACATGAGTTTGAGTGAACTCCGGGAGTTGGTGATGGACAGGGAGGCCTGGTGTGCTGAAATTCATGGGGTCACAAAGAGTTGGACACAACTGAGCGACTGAACTGAACTGAAATGATGTTTCGATGCGAGAGTTGGACTATAAAGAAAGTTGAGCGCCGAATAATTGATGCTTTTGAAACATTGTGTTGGGGCTCTTGAGAGTCCCTTGGACTGCAAGGAGATCCAACCCATCCACCCTAAAGGAAATCAGTCCTGAATATTCATTGGAAGGACTGATGATAAAGCTGAAACTCCAATACTTTGGCTACCTGATACGAAGAACTAACTCGTTTGAAAAGACCCTGATGCTGGGAAAGATCGAAAGCAGGAGGAGAAGGGGACAACAGAGAATGAGATGGTTGGATGACATCACTGACTCAATGGACATGAGTCTGAGTAAACTCTGGGAGTTGGTGATGGACAGGGAAGCCTGGCGTGCTGCAGTCCATGGGTTCACAAAGAGTCGGACACAAACTGAGTGACTGAACTGACTGACTGAGAGACTGTAGACTCCAGGTCCAGGTCGCCTCAGGCCAAACAACTGACAGGGAGGGAGTGCCGCCCCACCCATCAGCAGACAATTCGATTAAAGTTTTACTGAGCACTGGCCATGCCCACAGAGCAAGACACAGTTTTCCCCACAGCCAGTGCCTCCCATCAGGAAGCTTGCACAGCCTCTTATCCTCATCCACCAGAGGGCAGACAGAAGAAATAAGAACTACAATCCCAGCAGCAGCCTCCAGAACTACCACCACAATCACAATCACAGAAAGCTAGCCAAAATGAAAAGAAATAGGGTTATGTGCCAGATGAAGGAACATGATAAACCCCCAGAAAAATAAATGAAATGGAGGTATGCAACCTCCCAGAAGAAGAAGTCAGAATAATGATAGTGAAGATGATCCAGGATCTCAGAAAAAGAATGGAGAAGATTCAAGAAATGTTTACCAAAGACCCAGAAGTACTAAAGCACAAACAAACAGAGATGAACAACACAGTAGAAGGAATCGATAGCAGAATAACTGAGGCAGAAGAACAGAAAAGTGACCTGGAACACAGAATGGTGGAAATCCATAGTGCAAAACAGAATGTAGATTAGGGTTAGAATGAAAAGAAATGAAGACAGCCTAAGAGACCTCTTGGACAACATCAAACACCCCAGTATTCACATTATAGGGGTCCCAGAAGGTGAAGAGAAAGAGAAAGAGAAAGGGACCAAAGAAGATGTTCAAAAATGAACATATGTTTCATTGGTATTCTAGAAGGAGAGTAGAAAGGGATCCATTCAGGAAAAAAAAAGAAAGAAAATGGCCAAAACTTCCCAAATTTGGTAAAAGACACAATGTTATAGATTTTTAAAGTTCAAAGAAAACCCCACTCAGACATATTAAAATCAAACTGCTGAAAACAAAGGAGAAATAAACAATCTGGAAGCAGTAGCTTCCCTGGTGGCTCAGATGGTAAAGCACCTGTCTGCAAAGCAGGAGACCCGGGTTTGATCCATGGGTTGGGAAGATCCCTTGGAGAATGGAATGCTAACCCACTCCAGTATTCTTGCCTGGGAAATCCCATGGACAGATTAGTCTGGCAGACTACAGTCCATGGGGTCATAAAGAGTTGGACATGACTGAGTGATTAAACACAACAGTAGGGAATATAATTAACAATGTAAGCACAGGAATTACAGGCAGAGCTTTACCATCTGAGCCACCAGGGAAGCCCTCCACTTCTGTATGTGTGATGTATAATAAAATAGAAAAATGGAGAAAACTTCTGAAGGGGAGAAATTATGAGAAATGACAATAAATGAGAAAGTTATTGATAATGCTTGCTTGATTGCAATCCTTCTGATTCTACTAACCTTGGCATTTTCAGCCATAAACTACCTTGAAATACCAGAGAATGTGATTTAATTGATATGAGTGTGGGCTTGGCAACTGAATGGTCAGCAAATATCAGGCCAATTACAATGCATAGATGCATTTGGGAAACACAGATTTAGGGGGTTCTTTCCCAGGCTTGGGCTGCCCCATTGGCTCAGTGGTAAAGAATCCACCTTGCAATGTAGCAGCTGCAGGAGATGGTGGCTTGATCCCTGGGTGGGGAGGATCCCCCAGAGAAGGGCATGGCAACCCACTCCAGTATTCTTGCCTGGAGAATCCCATAGACAGAGGGCCTGGTGGGCTACAGTCCATGGGGTCGCAAAGAGTTGGACGTAACTGAGAAACTATCACTATAGAAGTGGATGCTGTCTTTAATCATTTCTCTCAGAGAAGTCTAGTTGACTGATTGATTTGGTGACTTGGTCAGCCCTGTTCCTTCAAGTCCGTCTGAGTCTCTTCAGAAAATCTCACTTTGGCTTTCCTCTTAGGCTTATGAGAAATTAGAATTTGAAAGTCAGAAAAGCTTTAGAAATCTCTGAGTTGTACTGTGTCTTTTTATAGATAAGGAAGTAGAAGATGCAGACATCTGAAGCGTCTTCCCAAAGAACATCCACAGCACCTACTGCTTTGTCACAGTGATTCATACTCTATAATTATGTTTATAAAACAAAAGTACACCTTAAAGCTTGAAAAGGAGATAATAAAACCTACCTCTGGGTTGCTGAAAGGTTGGAAATGATACCTTTGAAGCTCAGACTACACACTGTGCCTGGTACATAATCAACTAGGCTTGTCCTGTGAATTACCTGCCTGGTAATATGTTTGAAAATTAAAAATAAAAATCCATTGTGAAGAACAGTCAGCATTTACACTGCTTTGCTCACTTTTGTTTTCCCAAAGAGAATGGGCTTTTCTTTTTACCTGCCCATTTTTTCTGATGTTTTCATTTTAACCACCTACTTAATGTACACGCTTTCTATTTGCTCATCATAATGTACATTTGCAAGGTTTTGATGTACGTTTTGAAAAGTGTATCTGTATTCATTTTTCCATTATGCCAACCCAGGGACTCTTTCTTAGCCTTTATTTTTCCATCATTCAGGGCTTTGTCTCTCAAAGTGTGGTCCCTGGACCAAGAACATCAGCATCATCTAGGAATTAATCAGAAATGCAGATTCTTGGAGTCTACCAAAGACCTACTAAGTCAGAAGCTTGGGTCAGGGCCTTCCAGATGACTTTGATGCAGGCTAGAGTTTGCCAACCACCAACCTAATGTATAGATCTTGAGCCTGAGTTAGTCTTCTTAATGGAGGTCCCGTCACTAGATATTACAAGTATTTGGGGAAAATCCTGTTTCTGTAAAATACTAATAAGTAGGTTTTTTTTTTTTTTTTGGCATGATTTCTCATTGACTTTAATGAGCTCATTTTCAATGTAATTCTGAGAGAAGGGCTAATAGTCAAGCCACTTTGACCACTTTGATTTTGTTTCAGGGAGCATCTTTTCAGACTTATGTTTTATAGAAACCACTTTGGGAAACAGTAGTTGAAAGAATGAATCCAGAGGACAGACACGAATTTGAATCTTATTTCTGCCATTACTGGTCATTTGATCTTGGGCACATTGTTTTGCCTTTCTAAGAGTCTGTTCTCCACCTGGGGTAACAGTACCCTACATCATAGGTTAATGTGTGCAATAAATGAACGTAAAGTGCTTCAAACAGCAGTTTGCAAAGAGTAAAAGTTTAATAAATGTTGGGTATTGTTTAAGATGATGATAATGATAATGATGATGATGGCAGCCATAGTGGAAAGAAGGCTAAACTGAGAATAAGGAGATCCAGATGCTAGTTTTGGTTCTGTCGGTAACTAGCTTCGTGATCATGAAAAGTCACCTGATTGCCCTGGTCCTCAACTTTCTTTTTTGCATTATGGAGGCACTTGGGCAAGGCCACTGTATTTTATACTTTAGGGACTCTGTGAGACATACAAAGACTTTCAAATGCATGGATTTCTAAGAAATAGTACTAAAGGACTCTATCTACCTGAGAATGGTTACATATGAAGAATCATGGAGATCTTCTTTCCTGTGTCCCCTTTTACAAGTGCCCCCATGTCACACACACACACATACAAAAATGGCATGTTTCTCAGTCATTCTAAATCTTTGTATGACAATTTGCCCAGGTGTAAAGTCTTCTTAGGGAAGCACAGGCTGGGGGGCGTGTTGTCAAACAAAGTGCCATTTAAATATTGGATCTGTTCTATACATCTGTGTCTCTTTTGCTGTCTCACATACAGGGTTGTTACCACCTTTCTAAATTCCATATATATGCGTTAGTATACTGTATTGGTGTTTTTCTTTTTGGCTTATTTCACTCTGTATAAAAGGCTCCAGTTTCATCCACCTCATTAGAACTGATTCAAATGTATTCTTTTTAATTGCTGAGTAATACTCCATTGTGTATATGTACCACAGCTTTCTTATCCATTCGTCTGCTGATGGACATCTAGGTTGCTTCCATGTCCTGGCTATTGTAAATAGTGCTGCAATGAACATTGGGGTACACATGTCTCTTTCAATTCTGGTTTCCTTGCTGTGTATGCCCAGCAGTGGGATTTCTGGGTCATAAGGCAGTTCTATTTCCAGTTTTTTAAGGAATCTCCACACTGTTCTCCATAGTGGCTGTACTAGTTTGCATTCCCACCAACAGTGTAAGAGGTTTCCCTTTTCTGTACACCCTCTCCAGCATTTATTGCTTGTAGACGTTTGGATAGCAGCCATTCTGACTGCTGTGAAATGGTACCTCATTGTGGTTTTGATTTTCATTTCTCTGATAATGAGTGATGTTGAGCATTTTTTCATGTGTTTGTTAGCCATCTGTATGTCTTCTTTGGAGAAATGTCTATTTAGTTCTTTGGCCCATTTTTTTATTGGGTCGTTTATTTTTCTGGGATTGAGCTGCAGGAGTTGCTTGTATATTTTTGAGATTAGTTGTTTGTCAGTTGCTTCATTTGCTATTATTTTCTCCCATTCTGAAGGCTGTCTTTTCACCTTGCTTAGAGTTTCCTTTGTTGTGCATAAGCTTTTATTTTTAATTAGGTCCCATTTGTTTATTTTTGCTTTTATTTCCAATATTCTGGGAGGTGGGTCATAGAGGATCCTGCTGTGATTTATGTCGGAGAGTGTTTTGCCTATGTTCTCCTCTAGGAGTTTTATAGTTTCTGGTCTTACTTTTAGATCTTTAATCCATTTTGAGTTTATTTTTGTGTAAGGTGTTAGAAAGTGTTCTAGTTTCATTCTTTTACAAGTGGTGGACCAATTTTCCCAGCACCACTTGTTACAGAGATTGTCTTTTCTCCATTGTATATTCTTGCCTCCTTTGTCAAAGATAAGGTGTCAATAGGTGCATGGATTTATCTCTGGGCTTTCTATTTTGTTCCATTGATCTATATTTCTGTCTTTGTGCCAATACCATACTGTCTTGTACTATGGGTTTGTAGTAGAGCCTGAAGTCAGGCAGGTTGATTCCTCCAGTTCCATTCTTCTTTCTCAAGATTGCTTTGGCTATTTGAGGTTTTTTGTATTTCCATACAAATTGTGAAATTATTTGTTTTATCTCTGTGAAAAATACCGTTGGTAGTTTGATAGGGATTGTATTGAATCTATAGATTGCTTTGGGTAGTATACTCATTTGTACTATATTGATTCTTTAAATCCATGAACATGGTATATTTCTCCATCTATTAGTGTCCTCTTTGATTTCTTTCACCAGTGTTTTATAGTTTTCTATATATAGGTCTTTTGTTTCTTTAGGTAGATATATTTTTAAGTATTTTATTCTTTTTGTTGCAATCGTGAATGGAATAGTTTCCTTAATTTCTCTTTCTATTTTCTCATTATTAGTGTATAGGAATGCAAGGGATTTCTGGGAGAGGGAGAGGGTGGAATGATTTGGGAGAATAGCATTGAAACATGTATAATATCATATATGAAATGAATCACCAGTCCAGGTTCGATGCATGATACAGGATGCTTGGGGCTGGTGCACTGGGATGACCCAGAGGGATGGTATGGGGAGGGACGTGGGAGGGGGGTTCAGGAGGGGGAACATGTGTACACCTGTGGCAGATTCATGTTCATGTATGGCAAAACCAATACAATATTGTAAAGTAATTAGCCTCCAATTAAAATAAATAAATTTATATTAAAATCTTCAAAAAAAAAAAAAAAGGAACTAACAGAAAAAATAAACAAATACATAAATATTGGATCTGTAGGCCTTCTTTATACCAGGTAAGGATTCAGATCTTTCCCATCCTGTACATGTTTCTGTTACAGAGGACGTGTGTTGCTAGAGCTTGGGTATTGGAACTCATGTTTGGATATCCTGAATCCACATATGTGACAGAGTGAGCATGATTGGAGTTATGATACATTTCGTTTAGTAAACTGGCCTGTTCCATTTCCCTTGTCAAAGGATACAGCTTTCCTGAGTGAAAATTCTGAGAACAAAGCAAAGAGCATTACAAGAGAAACACCGAAGGAGAGCAAGCATGGTTTCACCACACTGAAAGAATCATAGCAAGAGCCTTAATCATTCAAGGATTTCAGAATGAAATCTCAGGATGTCATAACAGAGATCCTTAGCAATATACTTATTTCAAATGGAAGAAGAAATCAGACTCTTTTTAAGGTGGAAATTCTTTTACAGTAAGGACTAGTTGATTGGTTTTACAGTAAAGCCTAGTTCTGCCAATTAGACTACATGGGGATATATCCTTAAAAAATGAATGAGCTAAGTTGCAGCTTCAGAATTCTGAAGAAAAACTATGTAAAACAGAAAAACTATGTAAATCATAAGAAATATTATTTTATCAAAGAAAGTACATATCCAATGTGCTTATTTATTATGTAACTGGAAATTTGTACCTCTTAATCCCCTGAATCCTTTCCAGCTTCCACCTATTCGTTCTCTGTATCTATGAGTCTATTTTTATTTTGTTTTGTTTGCTTATTTTGAATTTTAGATTCCACATATAAGCAAGATCATGTGGTATTCATCTTTCTCTGTCTGACTCATTTTACTTAGCATAAAACTCTCTAGATCCATCCATGTTGTCACAAAGGGCAAGATTTCATTTTTATGGCTGAGTAGTATTTCATTATATAGACATAGATTATATATATATATATATATATATAATTTCATTATTTATTTATATATACACAATACACATTTATATATATGTGTGTATATATATAAATATTCTTTGTATATTTTGCATATTAATTCCTTATTGGACATATCCTTTGCAAATATCTTCTCCCATTCAGTAGGGTGCCTTTTTCTGTTTTGTTTTGTTTTGTTTTGTTGATAGTTTCCTTAACTGCAAAAGTTTTTTTTTAGTATCATGAACTTTCATTTGTTTATTTTTGCTTTTGTTTGTCTTGATAAAGAGTCAGTCCTTTAGGAAAGCATGCTGCCTATGTTTTCTTCTAGGAGTTGTAGGATTTCAGAGTTAAGTTTTTAATCCATTTGAGTTTACTTTTATGGTGTGAGAAAGCAGTCCAGTTTGATTCTTTTTTATATAGCTATACAGTTTTCCCAAAATAATGTATTGAAGAGGCTGCCTTTTCTCCATTGTGTATACTTGTCTCCCTCTTTGTAGTTCAATTGACCATATAAACATAGGTTTATCACTAGGCTCTCAATTCTGTTCCATTGATCTATATGTCTGTTTTCTACTAGTACCATACTATTCTGATGACTGGATTTTTTGTAGTATAGTTTGGAATCAGGGAGCATGATGCCTATGGCTTCACTCTATTTTCCTCAAGGCTGATTTGGCTATTCAGGATCTTTTGGGTTTCCATACAGATTTTAGAGTTAATTTGTTCTAGTTCTATGAAAAGTGCCACTGATATTTTGATAAGAGATTGAGTTGAATCTGTAGATTGCCTTTTGTAATATAGTCATTTTAACAATATTAATTCTTCCAATTTATAAGCATAATAAATCTTTCCACCTATTTGTATCATCTTCAATTTCTTTCATCAATGTTTTACAGTTTTCCAAGCTATTCCTGTGAATTGTGCTTCAGAGTTTTCTTGACTAGAGGCTTTCTTACTCCTTCATAGACTGTTGATTGGTCAAGAGTTGCCTTGAACTCCCAAGTACTCTGGCTCTATGAGGTTAAAGCCAGTAGCTGGACACCAGCATTCCAAAGACCAGTATGAGCTGATGCTGGAAGCCTAAGCTCACAAGGAGGTGATCAGGGAAGAGTGGGGAAGAGGGATAGGAGGGGAGATTACCGCCAAAAAAAAAAAAAAAAAAGAAATTAATGCTAAAATTAATGCTAAAAAAAAAAAGATTAGAGGGATTCTGGGCAGAACCCTTCTATCTCTGCACTTTTCTTTTACCAGTCACTAAATATGCTAAGCATCAAATTTCAGATCATCAATGTACCAGTATTTTCCCAGGAAGAAGTATATCTATACTTCCATTTACATGTTGTTCTTTTATACCTATGATCACACCACTATTTTATCATGACTATTGAAAATGGCAAAACTATGCCATTTTTTTTTCTTATGTGGCATGAAAAGGAATAGACTCTAAAGGGAATATTTTAAATAAATCCAGTGACATTAAGAGCAACACATATTTTTGTTTTGCAGATGGTGAAGACACAAGATGATCATAGCAGAAAAGAATATAGCTCCATTGGCATGAGAAATTCCACACGGTTCTAACTAAGAAGTATAAATCGTCTATTAGAAGTGGAGTCGTAAGTGGCAGAAATTTTTCACAACTAATAACACGTTAGATTTGTTCTGTTCCGAATCTGAGGGAAAGACTTCTCTGAGTGAAGACATCAATGAGCAGACCCAAGAAACTAGGAATGATTTCATTTCTCCCGAGAACTGGGATAACTGACTTTGAAGAGTTAACTGAATCCTTTCTTTGACAACTCTGTATGAGGCATCAATTGTAATGATGCACCTGCCTACAGGATATTTTTGTCATCATTTTTTATCGTATCTGTATCTCACATTGGACTGGAGTAAAAAGGATTTTGGATTAGAATTTCCCAGGAATGCCTTCTGTTTTTGAGAAATGAAAGTCCGTGCCCATGTCTTCATTTCTGGTATGTCCCTAGAGCTGCATTTAACACTGATTGATCTGTAAGACCCCATCTGCCCAGCTGCTACCATCATAGACAATGTTTGCCCTTTCCAGGACATTTACAAAACAATGACATTTGTAAGAAAGAAAAAAGTGAGATAAGGCTAATTTTATAAAGCACTATTGTGTGCCGTGATCATCTGTTCTATATTTTAGCTTGCTTTACTCTGTTTGTACTTGATTTTGGCTGCGGACAAAACAAAACATTCTGGAAAAACATGAGTACTCTATGTGACAGAACTGTTCTTGGGAATTGCAATGTTAGCAAGAGACAAGTTCTAAAATAAAGACAAGTTTGACATGGACACTTGTTCTGTTCATTTTTACTTCACTGTAGCCCAAGGCAGACTCATTAGACCACCAGTGCAGGATAATTACCAAGTCAGTGAGTATACTTTGTATATTTTTAAAGTGACTATGTTAAGGGGGTACTACTAAAGGCACTTTTATACTTTTTCTCTATAATTCTCCTTAACAATACTCTTGTGTTCAAATATTTTTAAAGTAATCCAATCAACTAATTCTAGGTTGTTGAAAATTTTTACAGTAGCCTTTACTGCTCCCTGGGAAGTTCTAGAGCAAACTCTACTCATTTAATAAAGTTTTATTTTCCCCTAAGAGTACATAAGATCCCTAAATCTAAAAGTGACATGGGTTATCAAGAATATGAGGCCTGGAGGGAAGGGGTAAGGAGGGAAGTGGGAGGAAGGTTCAGGATGAGGGGGACACGTGTATACCTATGAATGATTCATGCTGATGTATGGCGAAAATCATCACAATAGTCTAAATAATTGTCCTCCAATTAAAATTAATTAATTTAAATTTTAAAAAATGTGAGGCCAACTATGGTGAACCATATGGAGGTTCCCTAAAAAACTGAAAATAGAGCTATCATATAATCCAGCAATTTCACTCTGAGACATATATCTGGAGAAAACTATAATTTAAGAGGATACATGACCCCCGAGTCCATTCCAGCACTATTTGCAATAGCCAGGACATGGAAGCAACCTAAATGGCCATCAACAGGTAAATGGATAAAAGAGCTGTGGTACATATGTAAAATGGAATACTACTCCCTTGCATGTAGAATCTTGAAAAATGATACACATGAACTTATATACAAAACAGAAACAGACCCATAGACATGGAAAGCAAAGGTATGGTTACCAAAGGGGAAAGGGAGTGGAAGGGATAAGTTAGGAATTTGGGATTAACAGACACATTATTGTATATAAAACAGATAACCAACAAGGACCTACTATACAGCACAGGGAACTATACTCAAGATTTTATAATAAGGTGTGAAGGAAAAGAATATATATATATATGGACTTCCCTCGTGGTGCAAACAGTAAAGTGTCTGCCTACAATGTGGGAGATCCAGCTTCAATGCCTGAGTCGGGAAGATCTCCTGCAGAAGGAAATGAAAACCCACTCCAGTATTCTTGCCTGGAAAATCCCATGGACAGAGGAGCCTGGTAGGCTACATACAGTACATGGGGTCACAAAGAGTCAGACATGACTGAGCAATTTCATATACATATATATATACACACACACACACACAGACACACATACATGTATATACATGTATGTGAAACTGAATCACTTTGCTCTACAATGGAAACTAATACAACAGTCTAAGTCAACTACACTTCAATTTTTTAAAATGTGAGGCCAGAGAAACTCACATGATGCTGAGGAGAGAATGAAATGTCTTGTCTAGCATCCTTAGCCACGTCTGGCTAGATTTATGATGCTCATGTCGTACAACCCAGCAAACTCACATTAGATCTACGTGCCTGTAGAAAGTCTTACATAGGATACTCAAGGAACCAAATACAAGTACGTTCGCTGCAGCATGGTGTGTTTTAGTGAAGATGTGAACCAACCAATGTGTCCTAAATGTGGAATATGCATAGAATAGAATACAATACAGCCATAAGTTGATAAGCTAGAGCTGTATTTATGGACAAATCTTGGAAAGAGTTGCAGAAGGGTACATTACGACATCATTCATATAACATCCTAAAACCTGAGAAGCAATATCATGCATTGTTTACGAGTACCCACAAATGGAGATAGAGCATATGTGGGGATGATAAACACCAAATTCAAGACAGCAGTTATCTTTCAGTGCAGAGGGGTAAAGCTAAGGTCCAGTTGTCATTATAATGTTTATTTCTTGAGCTGGGTGGTGGAGAGTGAGTTTTCCTTTTATAATTTTTTTATACATTTTTGGATGCCTGACATATTTCATGATGTAAAAAGTGTAAGCCAAGTCATGGAAATAAATGTAAAATTCAAGTAAAGCCTTATGCTATACCTAGAATCATGTTAATATTGTGAGGAAATAATACATATATATACAAATATATATATCAGTTCAGTTCAGTTGCTCAGTCGTGTTCAACTCTTTGTGACCCCATGGACTGCAGCACACCAGGCCTGCTTGTCCATCACCAACTCCTGGAGCTTACTCAAACTCATGTCCATTGAGTCGGTGATGCCATCCAACCATCTCATCCTCTGTCGTCCGCTTCAATCTTTCCCAGCATCAGGGTCTTTTCCAATGAGTTATTTCTTTACATCAGGTGGCCAAAGTATTGGAGTTTCAGCTTCAGCATCAGTCCTTCCAATGAATATTCAGGACTGATTTCCTTTGGGATGGACTGGTTGGATCTCCTTTCAGTCCAAGGGACTCTCAAGAGTCTTCTCCAACACTACAGTTCAAAAGAATCCTTTCTTCGGTGCTCAGCTTTCTTTATAGTCCAACTCTCACGTCCATATTCTCTCTATATACATATATGTATATATTCTCTATATATGTATATATAGAATGTACATATATTCATATATATGTATTCATATATATTTATGGACATATATACATATATATGTGTATATGTGTATACATATATATATGTATATCTATATATGCATATATATTATATATAGAATATATATTCCAGAAAGCTTGACTTAACAAAAACTCAGGGCAAGGATCATTTTTATATAAAATATAAAACACCTTTAACACCAAGCATCAGGGAAACTTTTCTCCTTCATTGGTATATCACAGAATTTGAATCAATGTATAAAATTAGTTTCAATTTTGATGTGAATTTTATATCTGAGTGGTCACAATTTGATGCATATAAGAGGTAAAAATGGTGAAATTAAGTGACATTGACTGGAGAAACAATTGCACTGTAAATATAGGGAACTTTTAAATAGGTGTATTGTGTATTTTGAACATTCAAGCCAAAAGTAGAATACTGGAATTTGTGCTGTTGAGAACCAGCAATAGAGAATGATCACAGGATGATAAAAATGCATGAATACAGAGTAAGGCTGCTAAGTAGAGCCAGTAATTGCTTTGGAAATCAAAGAAGGAGTAAAAAACACTTTGGATTTGAATAACTGGGAGAAACTTCAAAGAAGAAATAGAATTCACATCAGGTCTCTCCCTCCAGTTCCTTAAAGAAAACAGTACAAACTCCTTCCACGTCTTAAACGATTCTGCAAAATCTGGCATTTGCTCACTTTTTCAGCCTAATCTCTCTCCCCTGCAAGGAACCTCTTCCTGTCCCTATCTCTTGTTCATCCTCTGGTTGGGTCTCACCTGGTTGAAACACCTTCCATAAATTCTTGAAGCTGAGCAGGGTAAACACCCTCCCCTCTGAAGTCCCACTATATATTCTCCCATTCCTGGATTGTTCCCTCTGGGTCCTCATCAGTTCAGTTCAGTTCAGTCACTCAGTCGTGTCCGACTCTTTGCGACCCCATGGACCGCAGAATGCCAGGCCTCCCTGTTCATCACCAACTCCTGGAGTTTACCCAAACTCATGTCCATTGAGTCAGTGATGTCATCCAACCATCTCATCTTCTGTCGTCCCCTTCTCCTCCTGCCCTCAATCCTTCCCAGCATCAGGGTCTTTTCAAATGAGTCAGCTCTTTGCATCAGGTGGCCAAAGTATTGGAGTTTCAGCTTCAACACCAGTCCTTCCAATGAACACTCAGGACTGAGCTCCTTTACGATGGACTGGTTGGATCTCCTTGCCGTCCAAGGGACTCTGGGAAGCTTATACTGGTATACTGGCTTGCCCATCCACTTCTCTATGTTCCCAAGGGGCACTGAAGTGAGCATCCCTATTAGTTCATCACTGTATCCCCAACATCCCAGATGGTCCCTGGCACTTAAAAGGCACCCAATAAAGACTGAATGAATGAGCAAACTCATCTTGAAAGAGAAATGTAGTTTAGTTTGATGGGGAAGTCAGAATTGGCATGAGAAATGATAAGGGAAAGCTGAGAAAACAGAACAGAAATATGTGCACTTGTGCACTGGAGTGGGGAGATTGGGAGTGTGTGAGCAGAACTTGGAAGGGACCCAGAGTGGCTGGGTTGGATCTGGGGACTACTGGAAGCTGAGGCCACAGCAAGTATTGTTAGTTGCTGAAAAGTCTTATTTTTTAGGCTTAAAAGAACCTTAACAAACTTAAAAAAAAAAATCTTGAACCACTTCCCAGTAGCCAACCTGTTTGAATTCGGAGTGTCCTATAAACAAAACTGCATGCTCTCAGAAAGGAACCAAAGCACATGCATTAAGCACACATTTCCCCAGGGATTCTGTGAAGAAAAGACCCCTGAGTCTTGACATGGATGATACACTGCAGAACAGCTGGTCAGAATAACAGATGACTAATAATCCTGTGATACTTCTGGAAGACTTCATGTGACATTTAAAATCGGATTCCTAACTCTTTTATCTGAGTGTGAGTGGTGGGGGTGAGAATTTGAATAGTCATAGTTGAAAATTTGTGCAGCCTCTATGGGACTCCCTCGGCTAGAACCTCTTTCCATCTCTGACTCACAACTCTGGAATGTCCTTCTGACTAAATTTCTCCTTCAGCCCCTCCTTGACCATACTTGCACCTCTCCTTTCATGATACGCTAGGATCTTAATAGGCACTCAATAATTTTTCTTTGCTCAGAAAAGGGTGAATGAATAAGCTCTGTCTTGCTGAGCCTGGCTAATTTCCTACTTGGCTCCCTCTATTTTCCCTGGCTTTCACTTCCCAAGCTGAATTTGGATTCTGTGTTAAGAAGTCTGATAAGAGCTAGAAGTTGTCCTCTACACAAATGCTGCTGAGAAGGAAGCTCTCATCCCCTGTGATGAGGATGATCACTGTGTGGGAGCCTGGCTCACAAGACAACTCTTAGAAGTCTCTTCAGAAGCATATCTAAATAGAAATCCCAGAGATAAATCCACGCACCTATGGAGACCTTATCTTTGACAAAGGAGGCAAGAATATACAATGGAGAAAAGACAATCTCTTTAACAAATGGTGCTGAGAAAACTGGTCAACCACCTGTAAAAAAATGAAGCTAGAACACTTTCTAACACCATACACAAAAAAAACTCAAAATGGATTAAATATCTAAATGTAAGACCAGAAATTGTAAAACTCCTAGAGGAAAACATAGGCAAAACTCTCTCTGACATAAATCACAGCAGGATCCTCTGTGACCCACTTCCCAGAGTAATGGAAATAAAAGCAAAAATAAACAAATGGAACCTAATTAAGCTTTTGCACAACAAAGGAAACTATAAGCAAGGTGAAAAGACAGCCTTCAGAATGGGAGAAAATAATAGCAAACAAAGTAACTGACAGAGAATTAATCTAAAAAATATACAAGCAGCTCATGCAGCTCAATTCCAGAAAAACAAACAACCCAGTCAAAAAATGGGCCAAAGAACTAAACAGACATTTCTCCAAAGAAGATATACAGATGGCTAACAAACACATGAAAAGATGCTCAACATCACTCATTATCAGAGAAATGAAAATCAAAACCACAATGAGGTACCATCTCATGCCGGTCAGAATGGCTGCTATCAAAAAGTCTACAAACAATAAATGCTGGAGAGGGTGTGGAGAAAAGGCAACCCTCTTACACTGTTGGAGGGAATGCAAACTAGTACCACCACTATGGAGAACAGTGTGGAGATTCCTTAAAAAACTGGAAATAGAACTGACATACAACCCAGTAATCCCACTGCTGGGCATACACAGCAAGGAAACCAGAATTGAAAGAGACATGTGTACCCCAATGTTCATCGCAGCACTGTTTACAATAACCAGGACATGGAAGCAACCTAGATGTCCATCAGCAGATGAATGGATAAGAAAGCTGTGGTACATATACACAATGGAATGTTACTCAGCTATTAAAAAGATCACATTTGAATCACTTCTAACGAGGTGTATGAAACTGGAGCCTATTATACAGAGTGAAGTAAGTCAGAAAAGAAAGCACCAATACAGTATATTAACACATATATATGGAATTTAGAAAGATGATAACAATGACTCTGTATGTGAGACAGCAAAAGAGACACAGATGTAAAGAACAGACTTTTGGACTCTGTGGGACAAGGTGAGTGTGGGATGATTTGAGAGAATAGCATTGAAACTTGTATATTACCAAATGTAAAATAGATGACCAGTCCAATTTCGATGCATGAAACAGGGCACTCAAAGCCGGTGCACTGGGACAACACTGAGTGATGGGATGGAGAGGGAGGGGGGTTCAGGATGGGGGACACATGTACACCCATGGCTGATTTCATGTCAGTGTATGGTGAAAACCACCACAATATTGTAAAGCAATTAGCCATCAATTAAAATAAATAAAGAAAATTTTAAAAAACAGTATATCTAAGACTCTAGGTTGATGGATATTGTGAGAACAGGCTAGTAAACAGCCTGTCATCTCTTTTTAATATGACGCACTTAGATTTATAGTGCTGGGTCAGTATCAGGGGTACAACGCAGTTACTCTGTTTATACATATACATATATTCTTTTTCATAATGTTTTCCCGTATTTGCCTGTGTGTGCTCAGTCGTGCCCATATAGGTAATTGCAGAATATTGAGCATAGTTCCCTGTACATCACAGTAGGTCCTTGTTGTTTATATAGTTTATATATAGTGGTGTGTATCTGTTAATTCCAGACTCCTAGTTTATCCCTCCCCCCATAAATTCTTTTATCCTCTCAGTAACTTAGCACTTCTTCAAGGTAAAAAAAATTGTTCCTAGTATGACATAAATTGATCTACAAGTGTCCTGTGTTTCATGGTGTTGGAGGGCCACAATCCAGGTAGTTGATGGCCCGTGAACCAGCCTCATCAGCATCACCTGGGAGCTTGTTAGAAATGCAGAATTTCTGGGCGTCAACCTGAGGCAACTGGATCAGAATCTACACTTTGAACAACATCTTCAGATGATTCCTGGGCATATCTATGTTTAAGTGCTGGCCTAGAATTCACTTGCTTGAAGTTCTGCCAATGAGTAGGTGCATTTTGCTAATTTTCATTTCAGCTTGGCATCAGTATTGGTGATCAACCATGTAACATGCAGTTTGCCACAATTAGGGGATATAAATGTAAACAAGGGCTTCCCTTTTTTATGGTGGCTCAGTGGTAAAGAATCTGCCTGTGATGCAGGAGACACAGGTTTGATCCTTGTTTGGGAAGATCCTCTGGAAGAGTGCATGGCAATCCACTCCTGTATTCTTGCCTGGAGAACAGTCCATGGGATCGCAAAGAGTTCAACTTGACTGAGCAACTAACAAAGGTAAATAAAGGTGACCTATACCTTGAACTAATGATTTAGCCAGGAAGATTGAGGCAGAAAAAGAGATCACTTTGATTTCATGTAGCAGTGCTAGGAGGAAGTGAGCAGAGAGCATGGCAGAAATATGTAGGCCTCCTTACCCCAGCCTAGAGAAAGCATCATAAAGAATAGGTTCATTGATCTGGAAGAAAAAAGAGACAATGGCCAGGCAAAAATCAAGTAAGTAATCTAACCATAAAATAAATTGTCTTTCCCAGATCTTTGTCCTTAAAATAATATGTTTTTGTCTAAACCATAAACCTTATTGTGTTCCTGGGGAAGGAGGATTGACTATATAAATTCTGTGTTGCTAACTGGGCTTAGTGGTGATGGAGATGAGGATGGAGAAGTGAATATAGGCCAGCCACAGAGAACCATGTGGACCACATTTAGCTTCTGTTCTGGGGGCACCGGGGGAAGGATGTGGTTGAACTTTTATCATGACTGGTCTTGGCTGCTGAGGGAAGAGGGAATTGAAGGGGAGAAGAACTAGGTACAGCATAATCAGGTAGTTATCCAGGCAAGAGTGGGCAGTGTTGCTCAGGTTGGGAATGAGTGGAAGGGAGATATCTAAAAGGTAAGATGAGCAGGACATGATAATTGTATGATTGTGACAGAGAATGAGGGAGAGAGAGCTGGGTGCCAAGAACAGCAGTTCTCAGACTTGACTGTACAGAAGAATCCCCTGGAAAGCTCCACCCCCTCCCAGAGTTTTTGATTCAGTGAGTCTGGGGTGAGGCCTGAGAATTGCATTTCTAACAAGTTCCCAGCTCAGGCTGAGGCTGCTTGTCCCAGGACCACACTTTGAGAACAACTGCTCAGGTGTACCCCAGTGATTCTTGCCTTTGATAGCTCCTTGGGAACCCCTCAGAGCTTTTTAAACTGCTGGTGCCAGAACCTTATGCCCAGGGTTGGTACAGGGTGCAGTGTAGACACTGGGCATTCTTAGCACCAGGTGATTTCGAAAAGCTGGTTTAAAACTCAACATTCAAAAAACAAAGATCATGGCATCCTGCCCCATCACTTCATGGCAAATAGATGGACAAACAGTGGAAACAGTGAGAGACTTTATTTTCTTGGGCTCCAAAATCACTGCAGATGGTGACTGCAGCCATGAAATTAAAAGACGCTTGCTCCTTGGAAGAAAAGCTATGACAAACGTAGACAGCTATTAAAAAGCAGAGACATTACTTTGCTGATGAAGATCTGTCTAGTCAAAGCTATGATTTTTCCAGTAGTCATGTATGGATGTGAGAGTTGGACCATAAAGAAGGCTGAGCACCAAAGAATTGATGCTTTTGAACTGTGGTGTTGGAGAAGACTCTTGAGAGTCCCTTGGACTGCAAGGAGATCAAACCAGTCAATCCTAAAGGAAACTAATCCTGAATATTCATTGGAAAGACTGATGCTGAAGCTTAAGCTCAAATACTTTGGCCACCTGATGTGAAGAGCCTGCTCATCAGAAAAGACCCTGATTCTGGGAAAGATTGAAGGCAAGAGAAGGGAATGATAGAGGACCAGATGGTTAGATGGCATCACTGACTCAATGGACATGAGTTTGAGCAAGTTCCAGGAGATGGTGAAAGACAGGGAAGCCTGGTGTGCTGCAGTCCATGGGGTCACCAAGAGTCAGATATGACCAAGCGACTGAACAACAACAAGGGTGGTTCGATCGTGCAGCTGAATGCCAGCTAAGTACCGTTTACATATTTGGAACACAGGCACGGGAGTCATTTTGGTATCTATTAAAATTATTTCCTAAAATTTTCATTTTCTTGATTAGTTAAGTACCACAGCAAAAAGTTATTGCCTTTCCTGGATCTTTGTCCTTAGAAAAAGTATTTTGTTAAAACCATATATCCCATTGTGTTCACAGAGAAGGGAGACTGTCCATATGAATTTTTGTTGAAATGCTTCATAATATGTGTCCTCACATGTGTAGAAATGTGTAGTCAATCCATTAGGAAGATCAATATGATGTTTGGTGGTTACTATCTAAAAGGGCAGATATTGAAACAAAACAGACACTATTTCCAACCTAAGACAAGAGGAAGAAGGAAAAAAAAATCACTAATTTGTTGAGTTCTTACTGTATACCAGATGCTATAATTGGTGATTTATATACATTATTCCATTGAATGCTGATGCACACAAAAAAGGAAAAGTAAGCCATCATTATCTCCGTTGTAAAAGTGAGGAATCCAGGGCTTGGAAAGAAAATGTCACACAATTCAAGGTAAAGAGGGGTATAGATCTGGGTTTTCCTGTTTTCCCAAAAATGATATTCTTTTTGTGCATTTTCATGAGAAGAAAAATTGGCTCTAAAGTACAGAAAAAATAGTCACCATGAGACATCAGGTGCTTGAATTCTAGCCCTAACTCTACCCCTAACTAGCTGTGCCACCTTTATTGAATTGCTACATCCTTTGGCCTTGATTTCCTCATCAGTAGAGTGAGAATAAAGACTGTACTTAGCTCCACTGATAAATAAATGAGTAAAGAAGATGTCACACACACACACACACACACAGGAATATTACTGAGCCATAAAAAAGAATACAGTAACGCCATTTCCAGCAACATGATGAACCTAGACAGATCTGGACAACTCTGCAACCTGGACTCACTCTGAACAGCTATTTTTGTTGGGTGTAAAATTCTGTGTTCACAGTTGCTGAAGTAAATCTGACAGAAAAAGACAAATACATGATACCACTGTTTGTGAAATCTAAAAGAAAAAAAAAACTATACAAATGAACTTATTTATAAAACATAAATAAACTTACAGTATAAATTTATGGTTGCCAAAGGGGGGGATATATTAGGAGTGTGGGATTAATGGAATATAAGTAAAACAGCAAAGACCTACTATATAACTCAAAGAACTATACTCAATATCTTGTAGTATCTGGAAAATAATCTGAAAAAGCATATGTATATATGTATTGTTGTTGTTAAGTCACCAAGTCATGCCTGACTCTTGCAATGCCATGGACTATAGCCCACCAGGCTCTTCTGTCCATGGAATTTTCCAGGCAAGAGTACTGGAGTGAGTTGCCATTTCCTTCTCCAGGGGGTCTTTCTGACCCAGGGATTGAACCCAGATCTCCTGCATGGGAGGCAAATTCCTTACCACTTATCCACACACACACACACACACACACACACACATATTTATGAGTGACCACTTTGCTGTACACTTGAAACAAACACAACATTGTAAATTAACTATACCTCAGTAAAAGTAAAACTTTTAAGTAGCAGTGAGATGCAAAAATGCTTAAATTTTTAAAAATCACACTTTCAAAAAAAAAGTACCCAGTTCATTGGACTAAGAAAAATTATTTTTAGCACAATGCCTGGCATATGGAAAATAGTAACATTACCTCTTATTCTCTTTCTGCACTTTATCACTGTTACTAGCAAAATAGTGATACTGAACCCATGTTCCCTAAAGTTCCCTCGTTTTATAAATTTCTTGATTAAGGATTTGCTGGTTCTTTGGTAGCTACAGCTTCTTTCTGAAGCCCTTCAACCAGTGACCTCATCTTAAGAATTGGTCTTTGTTAAAATCAGCCAAACTCTCCTGTCACCCTCCCACAGCACCTGTGTCCCCAGGGTGTCCAGCCAGCTGTGGGTGTTGCATCCATGGCTGTGAAAAAGTTGGGTCAGTGTTATGGTGACTCTCACTACAGGGGCTCCACTGTGCTGAGCTGGCTGTGTTCAACTCCCTCTACAGCACCTGTGTGAGATCCCTCACGCCAGACCAGCAGGATTTCTGTCCGGTGGACACGAGTGCAGTAATAAGTGGACCACACTTCGCAGCTTGGATGCTGAAGACCCTGTTCTGTTATCTGATATCCTGTAGGCTTGAAGATGGTCCAGGAAGAAATTTGGAATCTTGTGACGTGTAAGACTTGTTCTACCACATACTGGTTAGGTGATGCTGGTTTGTTGCCTAACTTCTTAGAAAGTCCAGTTTTCTCATCTCTGAGACTGGTTTTGTGAAATGTGGCGTGTGCAATGGCGCATTAGTATTCAGCTTTGTAGCAGCTGCTCAGAGGCAGTTAGGAGCCATCCTAAAGACTCTATTTGGGAAGCTGGTGATAAATTTCAGGGTAGACCAGGAGACAGGGTTGTACACAAATTTGGAGAGTGCTAATCATGGCTTTCTAAGCCTTTTACAGCAGACTTGGCTTGCCACCACTGTGACACTTCTGTCAGTCTAGATAGCGTAGTGCAGCAGCAATTTTCACTTTGGCATTCCCACTGGCTACATTTTTAAGAATTCGCCTGCGCACCATCTGGGATAGAACCTCAGACACCTTCACACGCATCACTGTTCCATAGAATGGGCTGACTGCATGGTGAGGCAGTCGATAGCATTCCTTCTCACATAAGCCTCCTAGTAGACAGGAGGCTTGTTTACCCTCCTGTGAGCATGGGAGAGGATGTCTGCAGGACTCCTGCCAGTGTTTGCAAACTGCCTAGTTGGGAGACTTCTTCTAACTGCCTGCAAACATGCCTTGATATCTGGATCCTTTGTTTCATCACTTAACCCTACAGTTGGAATAGCTTTTAATTGAGCAGGGTTTTACCACACAACACAGTTTTACCCCCGTGCCAATAGGGAAAGGACACAACTAACAAAGGATCATATTTGCTTGGTTTCTAGCAGAAACCACCTGGAGCTGATCTCCCAGCAACTCTGTGGCTGTTTTTGAGAAGAGTTTCTGAAAGTGGGGTCTAGGGACCACCCTCATCAGAATTTCATAGGTCATGTTAAAATAGAGAGTTCCAGGCTCCCCTAGTTCTACTAACTTATAATCTCTGGGTGTAAACACATAAGCTGCATTTTAACACACTTCTAAAGTGAGTCCTATGTTGTATTATACTTTTCTCTTTTAACTTGAGTTGCTATAAAAATATTGCTGCTAGGTAGCTTAACTTGTGTCCAATTCTTTGCAGCCTTATGGACTGTAGCCCTCAAGGCTCCTCTGTCCAAGGGATTTTCCAGGCAAGAATACTAGCTGCGGTTGCCATTTTCTTCTCCAGGGGATCTTCCTCATAAAAATGTTACTAGCTCTATATTTAAAAAATCAAATAACACTCTGTGGGAGAAGGCAAGGGTGGGATGATTTGAGAATAGCATTGAAACATGTATATTATCATATGTGAAATAGATCGCCAGTTCAGGTTTGATGCATGAGACAGGGTGCTCAGGGCTGGTGCACTGGGATGACCCTGAGGGATGGGATGGGGAGGGAGGTGGGAGGAGGGTTCAGGATGGGGAACTCATGTACACCCATGGCTGATTCATGTGAATGTATGGCAAAAACCATCACAATATTGTAAAGTAATTAGCCTCCAATTAAAATAAAAAAAAATAACACTTAAAGATTCCATGTGCTTACTGCAATTGCATGTCATATTGATTTTAGACTTTGTCTGCTGACTTCCTGTAACGATTGGTGAATATTTAGGGATTTATCCAACATAATCATCCATCCTTACCAGTTTCATATGGTCCCTTAAGTTTTCGTTAAATAAAAAGTTACAATTGCTAGTTTATAACTTTGTCGCTGATCCTGTTCCCAGTGCCAGCTGTCTCGCTGTGTCTCATTTTGTACACTGTGTGCTGAACCCATGGTAGGCAAGACACGAGCTAAGAGGCTGCAAGGAAATATGGGGAGCCATAGGACCTGCAGATACATTATTCTCTTCTGGCTGGCACAGCAGCTGTAGCAGGAGACGTGCATAACAAAGTAACTGCACACAGCCTGTGAGCGAGGGAATACACCGTGACGGGCGGGCGCAGCGCTCTAAGTGGTGTCAGCTGTTACATAATCATCACTTACAAAACGCGGGGCGAGAGGCTGACCACACCATCTTGGCTAATTTGCTGTCTCCCCACAATGACTACGTAAAGGCCACTTAGTACTGAGCCAAGAAGGAACTATGACTATCTTTCTTTTTCAGCTTCTGTTTTATCTTAGACTTTGAACTCTATCAAACAACTGCTAATTTAATTTTATAAATATGCAAATATATCAAATACTTCGCATTTTCTTTCTGTTGCCCCGGGACACGTCACCCCTAGAGTACCCCGTTCTTCTGCTGTGTGTGGACTCTTAATTCTGCTTTCTTTTGTAGATTTCCTTTTCTCTGGTTCCATACCTTCTACTTTCTTAATCTACTTACTTCTTTTGAAAAAAGCACATCTTCTATTAACTTCCCTAAAAACCAGTGCGTTGGAGATAGAATTTTTCAGTCCTTGCTGTTGCTGCTAATCGCTTCAGTCGTGTCCGACTCTGTGTGACCCCATAGACGGCAGCCCACCAGGCTCCCTTGTCCCTGAGATTCTCCAGGCAAGAACACTGAAGTGGGTTGCCATTTCCTTCTCCAATGCACAAAAGTGAAAAGTGAAAGTGAAGTCTCTCAGTCATGTCCGACCCTCAGTGATCCCATGGACTGCAGCCTTCCAGGCTCCTCCGTCCATGGGATTTTCCAGGCAAGAGTACTGGAGTGGGGTGCCATTGTCTTCTCCATTTCAGTCCTTGCATGACCCTAAATGTCTTTATTCTTACCTCATACTTGGGTTGATGGTGTATACGGGGTTGAAAAGTGTCTTAAAATTCATGTTCACCTGGAATCTCAAAATGTGACTTTATTTAGAAATAGGGTCTTCACAGATGTAATTAGTTAAGATGAGGTCATACTTAGAGTGGGACCTAACCTAATGAGTGATCTCCTTATAAGCATGCTATGGGAAGACACAGAAGCACACACAGAGGAAAGAAGCTCATGGGAAGGCAAAGGCAGAGATGGCAGTGATGCGTCAATAAGCCAAGGAATACTCGGATTTGCTGACAGCCATGGAAGCCAGGAAAGAAACACGGAACAGACTTCTTTCTCAGAGCCTCCAGAAGGAATCAACCTGCCAACACCTTGATTTTGGACGTCTGGTCTCCATAACTGTGAGAGAATAAGGTTTTGTTATTTTAAGTTACCCAGTTTGTAGTACTTCATTGTGGAAGTACTAGGAAACTAATCCATGCCTTATCTGGGTATAAAGTTTTATGTTGAGCATAGACCTTAAGACAATTTGCCTCCAAATTATGACAGCACTGTTCCATGGCATTATAACTTCCAGTATTGGTGAGGAATTGAGTGCCACATTAGTTCCCATTTCTTTGTATGTGGCATGTTCTCTGACCATAAGCTTTTAGGAAGTTTCTTTATCTTTGGTGTCCTAAAATTCACAAAAATCTTTCTTAGGTATTTCTTTTTTTAATTAATTGAGGTGAGTTTGTGAAGAAATTGGAAATCTGGCAAGTCAAATACTTCACTTCTGGGGAATTTTCTTGAGTGAGTTCTTTACAAGTTTTGTCTTCTCTATGTTGAAGATTAAAATCTCCCAGATTGACTCCAAATTTCTTATTCCATTTCCTACTGTCTGTTTATCTTGGAGGTTTCCTTAGCTTTATGCATCCATATGCCAAGAAATACTTGGCATTGCTCTACTTTCTTAGAGAATGTTCTATGTTCTACTTTCTTAAGAGATTTTATTTGGCCTATGTTCTCTATTTCCTCGATGTTGCTTTTTCTGATTATTTGGGTCTTTGTCATATTGGGAACTTTCCTCAGATGCCCAGTGATCTTTGGCTGTCTGTTTGTATTTAAGAGTGCAGCAGCAACTCAGTTCAGTTCAATTCAGTCACTCAGTCTGTCTGACTCTTTGAGACCCCATGGACTGCAGCACACCAGGCTTCCCTGTCCATCACGAACTCCTGGAGGTACTCAAACTCATGTCCTTTGAATTGTTGATGCCATCCAATCATCTCATACTCTGTCATCCCCTTCTCCTCCCACCTTCAATCTTTCCCAGCATCAGGGTCTTTTCCAATGAGTCAGTTCTTCTCATCAAGTGGCCAAAGTATTGGAGCTTCAGCTTTAGCATCAGTCCTTCCAATGAATATTCAGGATGATTTCCTTTAGGATTAACCAACTGGCTGGATCTCCTTGCAGTCCAAGGGACTCTCAAATATTCTCTAACGTCACAGTTCAAAAGCATCAATTCTTCTGAGCTCAGTTTCTTTACAGTCCAACTCTCACATCCATACATGACTACTGGAAAAATCATAGCTTTGACCTTTGTCAGCAAAGTAGCAACTAGATGATTGGATACTCACTGTAAGGAGGGTTATCAACCAACCCCACTCCAGTACTCTTGCCTGGAAAATCCCATGGACAGAAGAGCCTGGTAGGCTGCAGTCCATGGGGTCGCTAAGAGTCAGACACAACTGAGCGACTTTGCTTTGACTTTTCACTTTCCTGTATTGGAGAAGGAAATGGCAACCCACTCCAGTGTTCTTGCCTGGAGAATCCCAGGGACGGGGGAGCCTGGTGGGCTGCCGTCTATGGGGTTGCACAGAGTCGGACACAACTGTAGTGACTTAGCAGCTGGAGAGAGGAAGCAAACTAAGGTCCCAATGACTTTCATGCAAAGTTCTAGTCATTCTCCCTGTGGCCTCACACCTCGTTTTTTGCTGTACTTGCTGCTTTAAATCCTGAGCTTTTCCAAATTTCTGAGGGAAAAATCAGATGGCTTCTTCTAAGTCTCTAGCTCCCAAACACTCAGGGTTTTCAGTTTCCCCCACACTGCTAAGAGAGTCATTGCTCTCTTTGAAAGATCGCTCTCTTCCAAAAATTTGTGTTAGTTCTCACTTGGGCTGAATGTCCTCTAATTCTCTTTGCCCTTGTTCATTAATTCTCCTCTCTCCCCCTGCTCTGTCATGTAAAGTGTTTACAAGAAGAGATGTGTGTGGTGTCTTTCACGCTGAAGCCAGAACTTATCTTTATATTCTAACGGACAATACACAGCAAGTATTTCTACTATAATGCTGTATTTAGTGAGAAACCTCTAGTTAAATTAGAACACCATCATTGTAATTAGAGAGATATATGTTGACTTCAGTTCTGATATTTACTGTACACTTAAATTTCCTGAAACTCAGATTCCTTGCCTTTGAAGAGAGATGGACAATCCCACCTATGGGTAGTCAGTGTTAGTTTATTGTGTTCATGATTTCCATTTTGGAGATTACTTAGAGTCAATAGGATCACAAGTAGGAAGAAAGTCACAAAGAGTTTAGGCTAATTCCTGCAATCTCTGCAGACCCTCAGCATTCCCTACCCCCAGTGTGGAATAAAAGAATAATGATGGTGAGTGATATCTAATCTTAACAAAATCAACTGGACTCAGAATTCTCATGATGCAGAACTATCCTCAGAAATAACTCAAGCTGTTACAGTACAAAGGAAAGGAAGAAAAAGGCCAGCGAAAATTGCAAATTCTCTTTTCTTTTGGTCCAAATGTGACAAGAATGGGGCTGATTGAAAAATTATTCTTTTATGTGGTTTCCAGCGACAGTTTATCTTTTTCAAAATCTAACTATAAAATCCCTCAGGATTTAGAAAACATTAACTCAGAGCCAAAATTCAGAAAGATAGTAACAAATTATTCATGGCTCAAGAAAAGACTTTAATAACAAAATGTGTTGAGTAGCTGTATTTGAAATATTAATAAATGTTCACAAATTCCCACATGTACAACCAGACTGAATGATCTCCTCAAATTTTAGGAACTTCCTGAAGATATATTATTTCTGCAAAAGAAATTTGTGCAGTGAATGTCTTGAAGGGCATATTAAAAATATTTTCATTATTCCTTGCTGCTGAAGATGACCTTATTTTTCTTCTTTGAGCTAACATTTTGCTGATTATGAAAATAATGTATCCATTATAGAAAATTTCAAAAACACAATTCACACTAAAATCTGCCATTACAGATAAAGATTATCTCAATTTTGATGCTAATTTTCCTCAAAAAATAGTTAATATATATTTAAATTTCATAAAAATCAAAGTTAAAAAAAGTCAGGAATTGAATCAGAGATGGATAACTAGATGGAGCACAAAGACTTTTCAGGGCAGAAAAAAATTTTGTATGATAACATAATGATGGATACATATAATATACTTGTCCAAACCTGTGGAATGTACAACATCAAGAATGAACTATAATGTAAATTATGGATTTTAGGTGATTATGGTGTGTCAGTGTAGGTTAATTGCTAAAACAAATGTCTAGTCTAGTTAGGAATGCTGATATTGGGCAAGGCTATACATGTATGGAGCAGGGCAAATGGGAAATCTCTGTACCTTCCTGCTAATTTTACCATAAACCTAAAACTACTCTAAAAGATAGTCTTAATTTTTTTTAAGGGAGATAGAAATACCCAAGTTGTTTCAAACACATAAAAGATTTCCAGTACTTGAATATTAAAAAAAAATTAAATCTAAGGTAATTAAAATTAAATCAAATAAAAATTTTAGTTCTCATTCTGACTAGCCAAATATCAAAAGTTTCACAGCCACATGTAGTTGGTGGTGACTGTAATGGACAGCACAGATATGGAAAGGAAGGTCCATAGACATGTAGACATAGGGTAAGGATAGGGATGTGGCTATGTGGCAAATGAGCATTCCCTACATCAGTATCATGTCAGTTCCTCCTAACTTGATCTATAGGTTCAACATAGCCCCAGTGAAAATCCCAGTAAGTTATTTTATGGATATTAACAAACCGATTCTAAAGTTTATATGGAGAAGCGAAAGTTGCAAAATAACCAACACAGTATTGAATGAGAAAAGCAAAGTCAGATGACTGACACTATCCAACTTCAAGACTATACTCACTATAGCAAACATTGTTCTCAACTGTGAAAACCTGAAAGCATTTCCTCTAACATCAGGAACAAGTCAATGGTGCCTACTCTTGCCACTGTTATTCAATAGAGTTTTGGAGATCCTAGCCACAGCAATGAAAGAAGAGAAAGAAAAGGAATCCAGATTAGAAAATAAGTAAAACTCACTATTTTTACATGACATACTCTATACATAGAAAACCCTAAAGATGTAACCAGAACATTACTAGAGCTAATCAATGGATTTAGCAAAGTCACAGGATGTAAAATTAATACACAGAAATCTCTTGTATTCCTCAACACTAACCATGAAAAATCAGAAAGAAATTAAGGAAGCAATCTCATTCACCATTGCACCAAAAAGAATAAACCTACCTAAAGGGACAGAAGACATGTAACCAGAAACCTAGAGGACACTGATGAAAGAAACCAAAGATGACACATTCAGATGGAGAGATATGTCATGTTCTTGGACTGGAAGAATCAATATCATGAAAATGACAATACTACCCAATGCAATCTATAGATTCAATGAAATCTCTATCAAATTACCAACAGCGTTTTTCACATAAGTAGAACAAAAGATTTTACAATTTGTATGGAAACACAGAAAACCCTGAATAGCCAGTGCAATCTTGAGAAAGAAAAACAGAACTGAAGGAATTAACCTTCCTGACTTCAGACTATACTACAAAACTATAGTCATCAAGATAATATGGTACTGGCAGAAATGTAGACCAATGGAACAAGATAGAAACCCCATAGATAAACCCACACACCTATGGGTACCTTATACTTGACAAAAGAAGCAAGAATATACAATGTAGAAAAGACAGCCTCTTCAAAAAATGGTTCTGGGAAAACTGGACACCTACATGTTAAAGAATGTAACTAGAACACTTCCTAACACTATACACAAAAAGAAACTAAAAATGGATTAAAGACTTAAAAGTAAGGCCAGAAAACTGTAAAATTCTTAGAGGAAAACACAGGCAATATACTCTTTACCATAAATTGCAGCAAGATCCTCTATGACCCACCTTCTAGAATAATGGGAATAAAACAAAAATAAACAAATGAGACCTAATTAAACTTAAAAACTATTGCCAGCAAAGGAAACTATAAACAAGATTAAAAGACCACCCTCAGAATGGGACAAAATAATTGCAAGTGGATAACTGACAGATGATTAATCTGCAAAATATATAAGCAACTCCTACAGTTCAATATCAGGAAAACAAACAATTTGATCAAAAAGTGAGCAGAAGACCTAAACAGACATTTCTCCAAAGAAGACATACAGATGGCCAATAAACACATGTACCCCAATGTTCATTACACAATTATTTACAATAGCCAGTATATGGAAGCAATCTAGATGTTCATCAACAAATGAATGGATAAAAAATGATGTGGTACATATGTACGACAGCCTCAAATATGCAGGTGATATCATTCAAATGGCAGAAAGCAAAGAGGAACTAAAGAGCCTCTTGATAAAGGTGAAAGAGGAGAGTGAAAAAGATGGCTTAAAGCTCAACATGCAAAAAACTAAGATTATGGCATCCAGTCCCATCACTTCATGGCTAAAATAGATGGGGAAAAAATGGAAACAGTGACAGATTTTATTTTCTTGGGCTCCAAAGTCACTGTGAATGATGACTGCAGTCATGGAATTTAAAGATGCTTGCTCCTTGGAAGGAAAGCTATGACATAACTGGACAGTGTATTAAAAGGCAAAGACATCACTTTGTGGACAGAGGTCCGTAGTCAAAGCTTTGGTTTTTCCAGTAGTCATGTATGGATATGAGAATTGGACCATAAAGAAGGCTGACCACTGAAGAATTGATGCTTTTGAATTGTGGTGCTGGAGAAGACTCTTGCAAGTCCTTTGGATGGCAAGATCAAACCAGTCAATCCTAAAGGAAATCAACCCTGAATATTCATTGAAAGGACTGCTGCTGAAGCTCCAGTGCTTTGGCCACTTTGATAGGAAGTGCTGAGCTACTGGAAAAGACTCTGATGCTAGGAAAGATTGAAGGCAAAAGGAGAAGAGGGCAGGCAGCAGAAGATAAGATGGTTAGATAGCATCACCAACTCAGTGAATAATGAATCTGAGCAAACTCTGGGAGATAGTGATGGACAGGGAAGTCTGGTATGCTACAGTCCATGGGATAGCAAAGAGTTGGACATGACTTAGTGATTGAACAACAACACCAATATACATATACACACATATACACCATAATTTTTAAAATGCTTTATTGCTAAACCATGCTAACCATCATCTGAGACTGGTAATCATAATCTTTTTCCTGGTGGAGCATCTTTGCCCCAATGTTGATAGCTGCTGACTGATCAGGGTGGTGGTAGCAATTTCTTAAAATACGCCAGTAAATAAGTTTGCCATATCAATTGACTCATCCTTTCATGAACAATTTGTCTGTTGCATGCAATGATGTATGATACCGTTTTACCTTCAGTAAAACTTCTTTCAAAATTGAATCAGTCTTCTCAAAGCCTTCTGTTGCTTTATCAACTAAGTTTACTATTTTAATCCTTTGTTGTCACTTCAACAAGCTTCATAGCATCTTCACCAGGATAGATTCCATCTTAAGAAATCACTCTCTTTGCTTATCCATAAGAATCAGTTCCTCATCCATTCAAGTTTTATTATGAGATTGCAGCAATGAAGTCATATCTTCAGGCTCCACTTTTAATTCTAGTTCTCTTGCTAGTTCCACCACATCTGCAGTTAGTTCCTCAGCTGAATTCTTGAAACCCCTCAAGGTCATACATGAAGGTTGGAATTCAAACTCCTGTTAATGTTGGTGGTTTTAATTCTTCTGAATCATGATAGAATCTAGAATGGTGAGTCCTTTTCAGGTTATCCATTTACTTTGCACAGATTCATAAAAAAAAAAAAATCACTATCTATGGCAGCTTTAGCCTTACAAAATGTACTTCTTAAAGAATAAGACTTAAAAGTCAAAATTACTTCTTGGTCTATGGGCTGCAGGATGGATGTTGTGTTGTTAGGCATAAAAGAAACATGAATCTTGTTGCACATCTCTGCCAGAGCTCTTGGGTGACAAGATGCATTATCAAGGAACAGTCTACTTTAAAAGGAATCTTTCCTTCTGAGCAGCAGGTCTCAGGGATAAAACTGTTCAGTAAACTGCTGGGAGCCAGTGTGAGGAACTCCGCCCATGGCAAAGGTCATGAGGAAGGAGGCTCAGCATGTGCAAAGGCGGGATCGAGCCTCAGGAGTCCCCCTGGAAATTCTCGAGCATCTACCCCTAAAACCAGAGTCTGCCTACTTTACTGCTTTGTGCTCTCACCTACACCTCTGACTTTACAGGGGGCTGTCCCCCACCACCTCTCTCTGAAAAAGAGTTAACTTACAGCTCCGGTTAATAAAGTTCCTGGGCGTGACAAGAGTGTTTCAACCTACAAACTCCTTTGGAAGTCCTCTAGCCTGCCTGAACAGGTTCTTCCGGCCACATGAGATTGTTCACAGCCTCCCAACCGTGAGAGGCATGAGATGTTCTAAACTGTCTAAATACAGATTCCTTTGAGCAGTTAAAAGATTGATTAGAAATTGTATTGGTGAAGGGTTTTTCACTTGTTGGGCCAATGTTTGCTGCTAAGTTTCTATATCCCTTACCTACTGTGTCCCTGGCAGTGTATTGATTAATATAATTGGTGTATAGGAATGTAAGTAGTAGCTTTAATGTTTGTAACCTTGGACCCTTGAGTTAATTCTTTTCTTGTTATAGCCCACCACACCTTTGCCCTATATGAATGCAACTTTATCTAATGCTTTCGGAGGGTGGCGCTTGACTTTAGAATAATCACCTTTAGAGAAAAATAAGTTTCTGAAGAAAGGATCATAAAATGTTAACAGGCCCCCTGGCCAGAAGATGATGTAAATCACCTAAACTTTTGCGTATGATAAATTTGAAAGCTTGGCTTCGATAAGGATCAAGGACTGCTGACCTTCCCCCATTATCCTCCATGCACAACTTAAGGTATAAAAACTACTTTGGAAAATAAAGTGCGGGCCTTGTTCACCGAAGCTTGGTCTCCCCATGTCGTTCTTTCTCTCACCTTCTGGCTGAATTCCCATCTGGAGCGTGGAGGCTCATCAAGCCTACTAATTATGCCTGGGCTTCTAAGATCTGACCAGGGAGGCCTTAGTGTCTCCTCTCCTTCAGGAGAACGGGAGGACGCCTGTGGCCTACGTAGGTGACACAAATTCCTTGTCTTGGAATTATACTGGCTTTCCACGTAAACCAAGTTATTCAGCCTCTTTTCTCCACTGAATTTCTTCGCTGAGGTATCCTTATTTAACCACTCTTAATATCTTTAATTCTATTGTATCCTGATCGCCGAAGCCGTCTCCCCTTTGAATTCCCTGGATCCACCGGGGCTGGACCCTGGCAGTAAACCATGTTGTAGATAGATGTGCTGTCATCCAAGCTTTGTTCTTCCATCCATAGAACACAGCCAGAGTACATTTAGCATAATTCATAGGGGTCCAGGGATTTTAGGAATGCTAAATGAGTACTGGCTTTAACTTCAAATCACCAGATGCATGTATATTACCATATGTGAAATAGATAGCCAGTCCAGGTTCGATGCATGAGACAAGTTGCTCAGAGCTGGTGCACTGGGACAATCTTGAGGGATGGGATGGGGAGGGAAGTGGGAGGGGAGTTCAGGATGGGGGACACATGTAGACCCATGGCTGATTCATGTCAATGTATGGCAAAAACCACTACAATATTATAAAGTAATTAGCCTCCAATTAAAATAAATAATTTACAGAAAAGAAAAATAAATCACCAGATGCATTAGCCCCTGACTAGAGAGTCGGCTTGTCCTTTGAAACTTGAACCTGGGCATTGGTTTCTCCTCTATAGCTATGAAAGCCCTAGGTGGCATCTTCTTTCAATACAAAGCTGCTTTGTATACATTAAAAATCCATTGTTTAGTATAGCCAGCTTTATTAATGATCTTATTTAGATCTTCTAGGTAACATGCGTCAGCTTCTACATCAGTATTCCTGCTCCACTTTGCACTTTTATATATGAAGACAGCTTCTTTCTTTAAATCTCACCAAGAAATCTCTGATATCTTCAAACGTTTCTTTTGCAGTTTCCTTATTTCTCTCAACCTTCATAGAATTGAAGAGAGTTAGGGCCTTGCTCTGGATTAAGCTTTGGTTTAGGGAATGTGGTGGCTGGTTTGATTTTCTAGACCACTCAGACTTTCTCCATATCAGCAATAAAGCTATTTTACTTTCTTACCATTGGTGTGTTCACTGGAGCAACGCTTTTCATTTATTTCAAGAACTTTTCCTTTCCATTCACAACTTGATTCACTGTTTGCCATAAGAGACATAGACTTCAGCCAATTTCAGCTTTCACCATGCCTTTCTCAGTGAGTTTTATCTTTTCTAGTTTTTTATTTAAAGTGAGAGATGTGTGACTCTTCCTTTCACTTGAACATTTAGAAGTCATTATAGGATTATTAATAAGCCTAAATTCAATATGATTGTGTCTCAGGGAATTGGGGGAGAGGAAGAGATGGAGAAACAGTCAGTTGGTGGAGCAGTCAGAACACACACAACACAAGAGATCAAAATGTCTGATAGGAAGATGCTGGGCTCACTTCCCCTCATAAACACATCAAAACTGCTACTATATAGAGAGAGACTTTCACTGAAAGTGGTCTGGACACAGCAGGTTGGCTTCTCTACAACTAAGGCCGTGAAGAAGAATCCACATGGAGTCTTATAAGAAGTGAGAGAAAGCAATCTGGTCAGTACCCACTTTACTAGCAGGGGACACAGAAGAGGAGGGGATATCACAGGCTAAGGGATCCTCCTTGGGGGGGTGAGAGGTACAAGACACATATTAGACACCCCAGACCTGGAGTCTGACATCAGGAACACAAGCTCCCTTGGCTGGTCTGAAAATCAGTGGGCCTAGCTAGAGAAGAGAAGCAGAAAATATTAAGAAAAGGTGGCAAGAATACATGGAAGAACTATTCAAAAAAGATCTTAATGACCCAGATAACCACAATGGTGTGATTACTCACCTAGAGCCAGACATCCTGGAATGTGAAGACAAGTGGGCCTCAGGAAGCATCACTATAGACAAAACTAGTGGAGGTGATGGAATTCCAGTTGAGCTATTTCAAATCCTAAAAGATGATGCTGTGAAAGTGCTGCACTTGATATGCCAGCAGATTTGGAAAACTCAGCAGTGGCCACAGAACTGGAAAAGATCAGTTTTCATTCCAATCCCAAAGAAAGACAATGGAAAAGAATGTTCAAACTACCACACAATTGTACTCATCTCACATGCTAGCAAAGTAATGCTCAAAATTCTCCAAGGGAGGCTTCAACAGTATGTGAACCAAGAACTTCCAGATGTTTTAGCTGTATTTAGAAAAGGCATAGGAACCAGAGATCAAATTGTCAACATCTGTCAGATCACTGAAAAAGCAAGAGAGTTCCACTAAAACATCTAATTCTGCTTTATTGACTCTGTCAAAGCCTTTGACTGTTTGGATCACAACTGTGGAAAATTCTTCAAGAGATGGGAATACCAGACCACCTTACCTGCCTCCTGAGCAATCTGTATGCAGGTCAAGAAGCAACGGCTATAACCAACCACAGAACAACAGACTGGTTCCAAACTGGGAAAGGAGTCCATCAAGGCCGTATATTGTCAACCTGCATATTTAACTTATATGCAGAGTACATCATGCTGGGCTGGATGAAGCACAAGCTGGAATCAAGATTGCCAGGAGAAATATCAATAACCTCAGATGTGCAGATGACACCACCCTTATGGCAGAAAGTGAAGAGGAACTCAAAAGCCTCTTGATGAAAGTGAAAGAGGAGAGTGAAAAAGTTGGCTTAAAACTCAACATTCAAAAAACTAGGATCATGGCATCTGGTCCCATCACTTCATGGCAAAGAGATTGGGAAATAAGGGAAAAAGTGACAAGGTTTATTTTTGGGGGCTCCAAAATCACTGCAGATGGTGACTGCAACCATGAAATTAAAAGACCCTTGCTCCTTGGAAGAAAAGCTATGACCAACCTAGGCAGCATATTAAAAAGCAGAGACATTACTTTGCCAACAAAGATCTGTACAGTCAAAGCTATGGTTTTTTCAGTAGTCATGCATGGATGTGAGAGTTGGACCATAAAGAAAGCTGAGAACTGAAGAATTGATGCTTTGAACTATGGTGTTGGAGAAAACTCTGAAGAGATCCAACCTGCAAGGAGATCCAACCAGTACATCCTAAAGGAAATCAGTCCTGAATATTCATTGGAAGGACTGTTGCTTAAGCTGAAGCTCCAATACTTTGGCCACCTGATGCAAAGAACTGACTCACTGGAAAAAACCCTTATGCTGGGAAATATTGAAGGCAAGAGAAGGGGATGACAGAGGATGAGATGGTTGGATGGCATTGCTGACTCGATGAACATGAGTCTGAGTAAGCTCTGGGAGCTGGTGATGGACATGGAAGTCTGGTGTGCTGCAGTCCATGGGGTCGCAAAGAGTCAGACATGACTGAGCATCTGAGCTGAACTGAACTGAACTGAATAAGAAATCAAGACTGCCTTTGAAGAGCATCTGCATAGATTTACTGACTTCCCATAATAGCCTGGAGGCAGCAGATTAAAAATTGCCTGGGGCTCTGACCAGCTTGCCAGGGCCAAGCCAGCATGCCTCCCAGTCTGCACCTGGCTCCTGCCCCAGCCCCTCTAGCTCCAACACTTTTCCCCAAGAAGGAAGAGGCTGACATGGCCAACAAGAATGCACACAGTTGGACTCAGTTGGAGGAAGCTGAACCAACATGGACCCCAGCCCTTCCTCTGACCAGGTGGGAGGCAGTTATACTCCAGTGCACAGACTCAGAGGGGAGAGAGACCAGCTCCAAAGCAGAGCCTGCCACCTCTGGAGTGCCTGTTCCTGTACACATGTGTGATGGAGTAAGGACAACTCAGTGGTGTGGCACCAACCACTTGTACAATTCACTCTCCAACTAAGGCTTGCACACTGGGGAAAAAGTAAAAGCAGCATAGAAACGCAGTCCCAAGCCCTCAGGCACCAATCATGCTTCAAGGCAAGGCAGAGACTGCTATCACACTCATAAGAAACCCAACTCCCTCAGGTCTTCAGGATTCCAGGGCTCCTGCCCTAGCCCTTTGGACTCCAACTCCACCCCTGATATGATGGGGATGGCCAGTGAACATAAGAGAATCCTCAGATTGCAGCTTCCATAAGCCTCTTATTCTTATTCATGAAAGGCCAGACAGAATGAAAACCACAATCAAAGAAATCCAATCAAACTGATCACATGGACCACAGCCTTGTCTAACTCAATGAAACTATGAGCCATGCCATGTAGGGCCAACCAAGAAGGACGGGTCATGGTGGAGAGTTCCGACAAAACGTGGTATACTGGAGAAGGGGATGGAAAACCACTTCAGTATTCTTGCCTTCAGAACCCATGAACAGTATGAAAAAGCAAAATGATAGGACACTGAAAGATGAATTTCCTAGGTCAGTAGGTGCCCAATATGCTCCTGGAGAACAGGAGACATAATTCCAGAAAGAATGAAGAGACGGAGTGAAAGCAAAAACAAAACCCAGCTGTAGATGTGACTGGTGATGGAAGTAAAGCTCAATGCTGTAAAGAACAATGTTGCATAGGATGTTAGGTCCATGAATCAAGGGAAATTGAAGTAGTCAAGCAGGAGATGGCAAGGGAGATGATCAACATATTAGGAATCAGTTGACTAAAATGGGCTGGAATGGGTGAATTTAACTCAGAAGACCACTTTATCTACTACTGTCGGCATGAATCCCTTAGAAGAAATGGATAGTCAACGAAAGAGTCCAAAATGCAGTACTTGGATGCAATCTCAAAAACAACAGAATTATCTCTGTTCATATCCAAGGCAAACCATTCAATATCACAGTAATCCAAGTCTATGCCCAAACCAGTAACACTGAAGAAGCTGAAGTTGAACAGTTCTAAGAAGACCTACAAGACCTCCTAGAACTAACACCAAAAAAGATGTCCTTTTAATCATAAGGGACTGGAATGCAAAAGTAGGAAGTCAAGAAATTCCTGGAGAAACTAAAGTCAAAGAATAAAAGGAAAGACATATCCATTTGAATGCAGAGTTCCAAAGAATAGCAAGGAGAGATAAGAAGGCCTTCCTCGGCGATCAATGCAAAGAAATAGAGGGAAAAAATAGAATGCGAAAGACTAGAGATCTCTTCAAGAAAATTAGAGATACCAAGGGAACATTTCATTCAAAGATGGGCACAATAAAGTACAGAAATGGTATGGAACTAACAGAAGCAGAAGATATTAAGAAGAGGTGGCAACAACACACAGAAGAACTATACAAAAAAGATCTTCATGACCCAGATAGTCACAATGGTGTGATCACTCACTTAGAGCCAGACATCTTGGAATGTGAAGTCAAGTGGGCCTTAGAAAGCATCACTACAAACAAAGCTAGTGGAGGTGATGGAATTCCAGTTGAGCTCTTTCAAATCCTAAAAGACAATGTTGTGAAAGTGCTGCACTTGATATGCCAGCAAATTTGGAACTCAGCAGTGGCCACAGAACTGGAAAAGATCAGTTTTCATTCCAATCCCAAAGAAGGGCAATGGCAAAGAATGTTAAACCTACCACACAGTTGCACTCATCTCACACACTAGCAGAGTAATGCTCAAAATTCTCCAAGGGAGGCTTCAATAGTATGTGAACCAAGAACTTCCAGATGTTCAAGCTGTATTTAGAAAAGGCAGAGGAACCAGAGATCAAATTGTAAATATCCATCAGATCACTGAAAAAGCAAGAGAGTTCCAGTAAAACACCTACTTCTGCTTTATTGATTGTGCCAAAACCTTTGACTGTGTGAATCACAGGAAAGTGTGGAAAATTCTTCAAGAGATGGGAATCCCAGACCACCTCACCTGCCTCCTGAGCAATCTGTATGCAGATCAGGAAGCAACAGAACTGGACATGGAAGAACAGGCTGGTTCCAAACTGGGACAGGAGTCCATCAAGGCTGTATATTTTTGTCACCCTGCTTATTAAACTTATATGCAGAGTACATCATGTGAAATGCCAGGTTAAATGAAGCACAAGCTTGAATCAAGATTGCCGGGAGAAAAATCAATAACCTCAGATATGCAGATGGCATCACCCTTATGGCAGAAAAAGAAGAGGAACTAAAGAGCCTCTTGATGAAAGTGAGAGAGGAGAGTGAAAAAGCTGGCTTAAAACTCAACATTCAAAAAACTAAGATCTGGTCTTAGTGATGGTATCTGGTTCCACCACTCCGTGGTAAATAGATCAGGAAGCAATGGAAACGGTGAGAGACTTTATTTTCCTGAGCTCCAAAATCACTGCAGATGGTGACTGCAGCCATGAAATTAAAAGATGCTTGCTCCTTGGAAGAAAAGTATGACCAACCTAGTCAGCGTATTAAAAAGCAGAGACATTACTTTGCTGACAAAGTTCTGTCTAGTCAAAGCCATGGTTTTTCCAATAGTCATGTATGGATGTGAGAGTTGGGCTATAAAGAAGGCAAAGATTGATGCTTTTGAACTGTGGTGTTGGAGGAGACTCTGAGAGTCCCTTGGACTGCAAAGAGATCTAACCCGTCAATCCTAAAGGAAATCAGTCCTGAATATTCATTGGAAGGACTGATGCTAAAGCTGTACTTTGGCCACCTGATTCAAAGAACTGACTCACTGGAAACAACCCCGACGCTGGGAAAGATTGAAGGCAGGAGGAGAAGGGGATGACAGAGGACGAGGTGGTTGGATGGCATCACCTACTGCATGGACATGAGTTTGAGTAAACTCTGGGAGTTGGTGATGGACAGGGAAGCCTGGCATGCTGCAGCCCATGGGGTCACAAATAGTCGGACCTAACTGAGCAACTGAACTGAATAATAGGACCAGATGCCATGATCATAATTTCTTGAATGTTGAGTTTTAATCCAGCTTTTTCATTCTCCTCTTTCACCCTCATCAAGAGGCTCTTTAGTTCCTCTTCACTTTCTGCCATTTGAGTGGTATCATCTGCATATATGAGGTTGTTAGCATTCCCTGCCCCCCACAGTCTTGATTCCAGCTTGTGATTCATCCAACCTGGTATTTCACATGATGTACTCTGCATAAAAGTTAAATAAACACTGTGATAATATACAGCCTTGAGGTCCTCTTCCAATTTTGAGCCAGTCCATTGTTCCATGTCTAATTCTAACTGTTGTTTCTTGACCTGCATATAGCTTTCTCAGGAGGCAGGTAAGGTGGTCTGGTATTCCCATCTCTTTAAGAACTTTTCACGTTTGTTGTGATCCACACAGTGAAAGGCTATCTCCTAGTCAATCCTTTCTCTATGATCCAATAAATGTTAGCAGTCTGAGCTCTTGTTCCTCTGCTTTTTCTAAAACCAGTTTGTGCACTGGAAGTGTTTTGTTCACCTACTGCTGAAGCCTAGCTTGAAGGATTTTGAGCATAACCTTGGTACTACGCAGGAATCTTGTTTGTTTTGGTCTCTTGTATATCCTTAGTGTATAGAATAATGCCTCCCACTCAGTACATGCTCAATGGATCTTTCTGCAGTGAGTGATGAATGATTAAACAGCCCATATATCACCTCATACACTCCTATGGCTTCAAGTACCAATTTTATGATGAACCCAAATCTCATTTCCAATCGAGGTCTCACTTGTAGGTTCCATACCCATGTGTTTCCATCTGGCCACTGAATATCACCTCTTGAACAGCTCCCAGACATCTCAAACTCAAAGATACTAAAAAATAGAAATATTTCCTTCCTGCCTCCCCTGTTCAAGCCCCCTCTCCCTCCTGGGTTCACTATCTCAGTAAATGGCCTCACATTTAAAGTCAGAAACTTGGGAGTTACTCTAAAGTCATCTTGCACTCACCCACATCCTGACAATTACCTGCTCTACCTTCTCCATGTTCACTTCATACCAGGCCCCTCTATTGTCCAGCCATCAACTTCCATGTTTTCATGGACACTGATCCCTCAAACTTCCTAATTCAACCCCAAGTTCAACATTTATCCCAAGTATCATCTCCCTCCAGGATTCCTCTTGTGGTACCCAGAGCATACAGACCACTATCACATTAATAATTGGCCTAGCTACTCCTCTCCAATACAAGGCTCCACGGTCCTAATTGTGGAGACCATAGCAGAGCACATGCTAGTACCTAAGGCTGTATCTACCTCATAGTAGGTATTTAAAACATGTTTGTCAAATAGATCTCAGTAAAACAAGTAAGATGCCTGCATTCCATCAGATCAGATCAGTTGCTTAGTCGTGTCCGACTCTTTGCAACCCCATGAACTGCAGCACGCCAGGCCTCTCTGTCTATCACCAACTCCCAGAGTTCACTCAGACTCATGTCCATAGAGTCAGCGATGCCATCCAGCCATCTCATCCTCTGTCGTCCCCTTCTCCTCTTGCCCCCAATCCCTCCCAGCATCAGAGTCTTTTCCAATGAGTCAACTCTTCACATGAGGTGGCCAAAGTACTGGAGTTTCAGCTTTAGCATCATTCCTTCCAAAGAAATCCCAGGGCTGATCTCCTTCAGAATGGACTGGTTGGATCTCCTTGCAATCCAAGGGACTCTCAAGAGTCTTCTCCAACACCATACTTCAAAAACATCAATTCTTCGGCGTTCAGTCTTCTTCACAGTCCAACTCTCACATCCATACATGACCACAGGAAAAACCATAGCCTTGACTAGACGAACCTTTGTTGGCAAAGTAATGTCTCTGCTTTTGAATATGCCATCTAGATTGGTCATAACTTTCCTTCCAAGGAGTAAGCATCTTTTAATTTCATGGCTGCAGTCACCATCTGTAGTGATTTTAGAGCCCAGAAAAATAAAGTCTGACACTGTTTCCCCATCTATTTCCCATGAAGTGATGGGACTGGATGCCATGATCTTCGTTTTCTGAATGTTGAGCTTTAAGCCAACTTTTTCACTCTCCACTTTCACTTTCATCAAGAGGCTTTTTAGTTCCTCTTCACTTTCTGCCATAAGGGTGGTATCATCTGCATATCTGAGGTTATTGATATTTCTCCCGGCAATCTTGATTCCAGTTTGTGTTTCTTCCAGTCCAGCGTTTCTCATGATGTACTCTGCATATAAGTTAAATAAACAGGGTGACAATATACAGCCTTGATGAACTCCTTTTCCTAATTGGAACCAGTCTGTTGTTCCATGTCCAGTTCTAACTGTTGCTTCCTGACCTGCATACAAATTTCTCAAGAGGCAGATCAGGTGGTCTGGTATTCCCATTTCTTTCAGAATTGTCCACAGTTTATTGTGATCCACACAGTCAAAGGCTTTGGCATAGTCAATAAAGCAGAAATAGATGTTTTTCTGGAACTCTCTTGCTTTTTTGATGATCCAGCAGATGTTGGCAATTTGATCTCTGGTTCCTCTGCCTTTTCTAAAACCAGCTTGAACATCAGGAAGTTCGTGGTTCACATATTGCTGAAGCCTGGCTTGGAGAATTTTGAGCATTACTTTACTAGCGTGTGAGATGAGTGCAATTGTGTGGTAGTTTGAGCATTCTTTGGCATTGCCTTTCTTTGGGATTGGAATGAAAACTGACCTTTTCCAGTCCTGTGGCCACTGCTGAGTTTTCCACGTTTGCTGGCATATTGAGTGCAGCACTTTCACAGCATCATCTTTCAGGATTTGGAATAGCTCAACTGGAATTCCATCACCTCCACTAGCTTTGTTCGTAGTGATGCTTTCTAAGGCTCACTTGACTTCACATTCCAGGATGTTTGGCTCTAGGTCAGTGATCACACCATTGTGATTATCTGGGTCATGAAGATCTTTTTTGTACAGTTCTTCTGTGTATTCTTGCCATCTCTTCTTAATATCTTCTGCTTCTGTTAGATCCATACCATTTCTGTCCTTTATCGAGCTCATCTTTGCATGAAATGTTCCTTTGGTATCTCTGATTTTCTTGAAGAGCTCCCTAGGCTTTCCCATTCTGTTGTTTTCCTCTATTTAGCTTAATGTATGATGAAAAATACAGATTATCATTATAAAAATGATTCCAATCCTTCAGAGTGCCTGACCCATGGAAGTATTCAATACATATTTTGTTGAATCAAAGAGTAAATAAACGCAGAGGAAGCATCCTTGTCTACGGCAAGGAAGCACAAAAGCAACATGAGATCAAGCAATGGTGACTAATTCTAAGACACCAGACTTCATAAACAGTGGTGGAAGGAGGACAGAAGGGCAATGCAGAAGCCAGAAAGAATAGGAATAGACATAAAGGGCCCTGAGTCTGGGTTCTGATCTACAGGCAGTGAGGAGCCCTTTAAGATATTAAGTCAGAGATACGCAAATCAAAACCACAATGAGGTACCATTTCACGCCAGTCAGAACGGCTGCGATCCAAAAGTCTACAAGCAATAAATGCTGGAGAGGATGTGGAGAAAAGGGAACCCTCTTACACTGTTGGTGGGAATGAAAACTAGTACAGCCACTATGGAGAACAGTGTGGAGATTCCTTAAAAACCTGGAAATAGAACTGCATTATGACCCAGCAATCCCACTGCTGGGCATACACACCGAGGAAACCAGAATTGAAAGAGACACGTGTACCCCAATGTTCATCATGGCACTGTTTATAATAGCCAGGACATGGAAGCAACCTAGATGTCCATCAGCAAATGAATGGATAAGAAAGCTGTGGTAGATAAACACAATGGAGTATTACTCAGCCATTAAAAAGAATACATTTGAATTAGTTCTAATGACGTGGATGAAACTGGAGCCTATTATACAGAGTGAAGTAAGCCAGAAAGAAAAACACCAATACAGTATGCTAACACATATATATGGAATTTAGAAAGATAGTAATGATAACCCTGTATGCGAGACAGCAGAAGAGACATAGATGTATAGAACAGTCTTTTGGACTCTGTGGGAGAGGGAGAGGAAGAGGGTGGAATGATTTGGGAGAATGGCATTGAATATAATATAATATAATATATGTATAATATAATATATGAAATGAATCACCAGCCCAGGTTCAATGCATGATACAGGATGCTTGGGGCTGGTGCACTGGGATGACCCAGAGGGATGGTATGGGGAGGGATATGGGAGGGGGGTTCAGAATGGGGACCACGTGTACACCCGTGGCAGATTCATGTTGATGTATGGCAAAACCAGTACAATATTGTAAAGTAATTAGCCTCTAATTAAAATAAATAAATTTATATTAAAAAAAATTTTTTTAAGTTATTAAGTCAGCAGAGTGATTGAAAAGATGTGTGGTCTAGAAAGATCCCTCTGTCAGAAGAATGAAAGATAAATTGGCATGAATCAGGTGGGATGGAGTGGGTAAGGAGATGGCCTGACTTCGGAAGGTCCAATAGAAGATAACTTTAGTAGCTTAAGGGTTTAAGCTGTGAAGGTCCACCTGGATTGAGTCCTGGATTTGTGAGAAAAGTAAACCTGGATATTCCCAAGCTGATGGAAAAGACATTGATTCTCCCAAAGGCTGAACTATGAATGTACAAGGCTCCCAGAATCCCATCGCTGTTATGGTAGAGCACCTATAAGTATGGATTAGGTTAAGAGTCATCCATGCTTTCTAATGAAATTCATGACCAGTTTGATGAGGCTGTTATAGCCCTCATCAAACCCATTCAAGCACATGTGCTACCCATACTTCCTTGGAAGTTACAGATGTTCCTCAAAAAGCTCTGGAAATACAGCAAACAGAACTGGCCAGTTGGTCATTATTTCTCTGGTTCAGAAATTAAGGGTTGCACAATGGGAAGATTGGGGTCATTTTAGGCAACCACCTGCATTTACAAGATCTTTCTTCCTTCTCTGCATTTTTGCTCTAGTTTAAGTGAAAAGAAGCATTATTCTTTGGGTGCTGGTCAAAGTTTGATCCAGTTGTAAAATTGGTTTGGGCATCAAAAGATCCATAAAACAGAGTATTTTGAGAGATCCCAAAACAATATGTTGAGGGGACTTGACTTGTTGTCAAGGCAATGCTATTGAGTCTTCACATTATTGATCTGACATGATCATTGGTTCTGGCTAGATCATGAGTCAGAGGTTTCTGAACTGCAGAAGCCATTCTATCAGACCGGTATTTCCTATGGTGCTATAATAAAACAGGCATTGTTTGTATGTGTGGTACACTTTCACAACTTCGGTGAGTTGGCTATTGGCTAGAAACCCTGCTAGCAGGAATTACATCTGCCTCTTTCAATAATGATCCTCAAATAAGGAACGTATACTTGAGTTTTGAAGTGTATTTTAATAATATTAATGGTCTAGGAGAATATGAAAAGCTGAATTAATTTTAGTCATTTTAGGTAAAAACAACAATAACTTGAATGTTCCAATGTTTATGTGTGTGTTCCAATGTTATCTCAGTCTCCTTTGCACCAAAGCCACGGGACCCACAGAAGAGTCTCCATTCTGTAGTCACCTATCCTGGCTCTGCCAAGCCTGTGAACGAGAACATGAACATTCAGTGAGGGGCATGCTGCTGAATCACTTCAGTCGTGTCCGACTCTGTGCAACCCCATAGACTGCAGCGCACCAGGCTCCCCCATCCCTGGGATTCTCCAGGCAAGAACACTGGAGTGGGGTGCCATTGAGGGGCATGAGTAAGTGTCTTTATTTGCATTCCATGGGGGAACAAACTAAAATTAATGACCTGGCCAAAATTACAGTTGGTGATGGTCTGAGTCTTGAAGTTATACCCCAGACTCCAGAGGAATCCTTGTTCTATGGGAACCATCTCTGCTTTGAACTCATCAACATGTCAAGCTGACACTCCATGCTATACAAGCACCCCCTAGGCTAGACTGCCTGTGTTCAATTCCAATTCTACCACTTCCAAATTTGTCTTTCTTTAGATTTAAAATTTTTATTCACTTAGTATAACATTAAATAGTCAAAATTTTAAAACACTCTTAGTTACCAGGTAGAGGGACAGTGGAAACAGAACTCTGTCTTCCCAGTCTTTGCTGCTGTTGTTTCCTTTGTCTGGGACTCTCTTTTCCCTGTTGTATCACTGATCCTGCTCACAGTGCCAATTCTCTCATTGCATCTCACTGTGCGCACTGCTCATTGAACCCATGGTAGGCAGGTGTGAACTAAAAGGCTGGAAGAAAACACAAGGAGCCCTAGCAACTGCAGATGCATTTATCCTCTCCTGGCTGGGGCAACAGCCAGTAGCTGCAGATATAATATAATACAACATAACCACACACAACCCTCCAGGGCTTTTCCAGGGGAAGGTGCATGCACAATGCTATATGTGACCTCAGCTGTTGCATAATCATTATTCACAAAACGTGGAGCAAGAGCAGAGAGGCCAATTGGCAAAGAGAGCCTGACCACGACATCTTAGCTAATTTCTTTCCCTACACCTGCTTTCATGCCTATCTCACTCTTTAGACTTCAGTTGGAGCTTCATTTCCTTTGGGAAGAGTCTTTTGGCCCTGCAAGACTTGAATTAGGATCCCTTCTTCTGTGTTCTCCTGGCCTCACTTACCCCACCAGCAATTACCACCCCGGTTCCTGTTTCCGCTTGTCCCCCAGTGAGACTGAGAACGGAGAGCTCGACTTGGTTTTGCATCCCAAGCGCCTAATAGTAGCAATTACTAGGTGCTCAGATGTTTATAAAATGAATGCATGGATAGACAAATGAATGGACAGTCAGTGGATGAGAGAGTCAGAAATACTCTGCTTTGGACCCTGAATTCCAAGTGGGGACCTCCGAGGGCACTTGACCTCCACCATGGAGCGCGCAGGGTCTAGTCTCCCTTCGCAGGCAAGTTGGAGCAGTTCCCACCACCCTGCGCATCTGGCAGGCGCAAAGAAGGAGCGCACCTCCAACACCCCAACTTCTCCGACCTCAGCTTCCTCCCGGGTCTGCAGCCCGGGGTAGAGGTTCCACGTAGGGAAGGGGTCGGCGGGGCAGTGGCAGCCCCAGGAACCCCTCAACGGCTTCCATCCCCTCCCTGCGGCTGCGGCCCCTTCCTCGGGGACGCGCGCTGGGCCGGGGCCGCCGGGGCGGGGAAGGGTCGGCTCGGGGCGGGGAGAAGCGTTTATATAGCAGCGAAGAGGGGTTGGGAGCTAACGCCCGCCTGTGGGACACCGGGAGGCCAGAGGCTGCCCGCGCCGCTTCCGTCCCTGCCAGGGTCTCCCCGGTCACCGCGGGTCTCCCGGGCGGGGGGCACTGGGCACTGCGCTCCCGCCGGTGCCTTGCGCTCTGCTTCGCGCGCTGCAAGGAGATCTGCCCGGACTCGGGAAGGGCCGGGGACCGCGAGGACGTTTCCCCGAAGTAAGTGCTGGAACCGCGGTTAGCTGGACCGACCAGAGCCAAAACTAGGTTGGCAAGTGGTCAGTGGTTGCATGGAAGGGACGCGCCGGATGCAAGGGGCTACGTGAGGACCCCGGTAAAGAAACGAAGGTAAGAAGCTCAAACCCGCTTCTTCTGTTTCCACCTTCTCCAGGCAGCGTTCGCTGCCCTTCATTGCGACTTTTTCTCGCATCCTCCCCTTGGAGCGCGCACAGCACACTCGGGTCGCTCTCTGCACCCGGCTCCCTGTCCCCCACCGCACGACTGCTCCACTAACAGTGTCCCCACGCCCAGCACAGGGTCTGGAGTGTGGCAGATACCCGGGACGGCACGGGAAATGAATGAATGAGGTTATAACCAGCCGGGGTCAAGAAAAGTCCCTTCTAAGCCCGTTCAGACCCTGCCTGTACGTTTGCTCCTGCAGTCACCCACATTCATTAAAGTTGGTTGAAGTTTTATTGTTGACTGAAGGGAGGAGAGAAGACGGGGGAAAAAATCCGCCCTTTTATGAATGCCCAGTAACATTCTACAATGAGTGGAACCCCAGCTTACTGGCTCAGCGTCAACTGTGCAAATGATGTCAGCGGGGAGCGGGTAGGGGCAGGCAGGCGGGAAGAGGAAAAATATTGGCTCTAGGAAGTGATTTATTTTCTTCTGTGTCCTTTGTGATAAAGATTTCTCATTTCTCTTTTTAGAAGTCTACTCTATAGAGATATTAGAGGTGGCCTTTGTCAGTTGGAGGAAAAGTTTCCATAGGGGACTAGGATGGTAATGTCGATTAGCAATAGCTGAGGTGTCTGTAAAAATCATGAGGCTTAAGACAGGAAGGCTATTACAAGTCTTTCATTAAGAATTTCTGCAGTTAACCAAATCTGCAGTCATATTGCTTTTTTAAAAGAAGGATCTATTTGATGAGTACTATTTTAAGATAAAACTTTCCAGTATGGCATTGTGTAATACATAGGTGGCCTTAAAAGTTTTCCTTTATAAAGGAAGTTATCAGCTTTCTCTCTCCTTCCACATTTTATTCCAAAATATTAGAAGTGCAAAGGAAACCTGAAAGGGAAGCTTATCTTCTACTCAAAAGGCTGGATTAGAAAACTGTCCAAAAGGCCGCTGTATCATGTGAAATCAAATTTTATGGTGTACATAAAAGACTTTAGGTGACGAATCCTTGAAGAATCATCTTTAACCTTTTCTGTATCAAGAAAAACCATCTACTTTTACTAAATTTTCTTGTGAAACAATTCTCAGAAAAGACCTTTGTTAAATATACTTGCAACTTGCACTTTTCACATCCCTTCAGATAGTCCAAATTGCAAGAAAGTTTGGATATTTGGAATGTTTATCAAGAAAGAATTTTTTTAAATCTATTTACATGGACAGTGCCAAGAGCAACTAATTAAGACACTAAACAAAAGTCAGATTATAAGCACTGTGGATAAAAGTTGGTGCATTATGCATCGATATACATGGTATTCTATGTAGTCCTGCTAATACAATAGTATTAAAAATGACTGAAAATACCTTCTTTGACAGTAAATATCTACTGTCCCTGAAATTTCTCAAGAATATACCATTGCCAGGTATACAATCTACAAATAAATAAAAGTGATCCCAACTAATGAGGGTGTATTTGTAACCAAAAATCACTCATTCTTACAGTCCCAAGAAATAAGTATGAAGATCAGATTGTTCTATGCTTCTTTTATAAATGTCATGAATATAAGACTTCTTCAGGGTGATCAAAAGTTGGACAAAACCTTTTTTTCTCTTGTCCTGACCTTTTTGTTGTTTCTTGTCTTTGCTGTTTAAAGTAGGAAGTGGATAAGCTTTGTTATGAAAAGAATCCAGATTCAAATTATAGAAGAGCTTGAAGTGAAGTGAAAGTCGTTCAGTCGTGTGTCTAACTCTTGCAACCCCATGGACTATACAGTCCATGGAATTTTCCAGGCCAAAATACTGGAGTGAGTAGCCTTTCCCTTCTCCAGGGGATCTTCCCAACCAGGGATTGAACCCAGGTCTCCCACATTGCAGGTGGATTCTTTACCAGCTGAGCCACCAGGGAAGTCCATAGAAGAGCTTGGACAGCCGCTTAATCTCTCTGAGTCTTTTCTCACCCGTCACAGGGAGCATGATACCTACGTACCTCACAGGGATGTGTGAGGAAAGAAAAAAAAGATTCTTATAAAATGCCAGGTACACATGATCAATAAATGAGGGTGATGGTGATGGTAGTGGGAATTCTTAAGGGTCAAGGCCCCTAGGAGTGTTCCCAATAATTCATTTATCATTGAGCCCAATTTTAGTCCATATTTTGAGCTCACTGAAATACCTTGTTGCCATGGAGTGTAAGATGATTGTAACATGATTCATAGACATGCATAGCTCACCCAACGTTGTAATCTCCCTTTTCCACCTGGAAGTGTTCCCGTTGGTGGAGATCATTTAAGGAAAGACCAGTCACTCAGGCATGCTGCCATCCCGAAAGAGCTGTTTGGGAGTTGTGGCTGTTCTGATTCGTTCCGTGTCTCTTTGCCTCTTCTGCTTTACAAGTTAGAGGAAATTTTCTAGAAAAGCCCAGTGGTGCCTGCAGGTCGAAGACTTTGAAAAATGCACCCACTGTTTTAGTGTCTTTGGATAATGGTTTTGTGGTAACAAAAATATCTTTCTACTTTCAGCAGAAAGGTATTAAGTTTACATTTTCAGAATTTTAAATTGAAGGCCTATAAAGCAACCTTCAGTTCTTCAAGGGAAAGGAAAACTTAGAAAGTGTACAGGATGCTTTACAGAACAGTCAAGGCCAAACTTTTTTCAATGAAGAAATAATAGTTAGAAAGATTTGGTCTTGCTCCTTATCCAGATTCCTCGTCCTCCTTCCAAACTTGTCTTTTCTTGGGGTGACCCCAGGGTGCTGACAGGGAAATTTGGATGAAGATACCATGAGAAAAAATGGATACTGTTTGGCTAACATAAGCAATGCACAGAAGGAAAGGTCTCCTGTGGCTCTTGTAACCCTTATGTTTCCCACGGTACCTGGCACTTAGTCGGTACTCAAGAAATATTTGATAAATCAATGACTAATTTTAAGTCACTTTGCAATTTTAGTGAAAGAGTCTGGCTGAAGTACCCTTTTCATGTAAATCTGGAGCAGTTGTACTTAGAAAATCCAGACAAAAGAATCGGGAAGAAGATTCTAAATCTTACCTTTATGAGTCATCTTGATTGACTGAGATAACCTTAAAAACTAACACTTTTTATGATTCCAAATAGCAAACCTCAGGAAATTTGCTGATTTAATTTTGCCATGAAAAGAAAGTTTTCCCCCAAATGCTAAAAAGATGAAGAGGAGGCAAGAAAAATAAAGCATCCAAACCAACTCTGTCTCAAGCCTTAGCATTCCCCTTAAGTCACAAAGAGATAATAAATATACATTTAACCATTCTTTTAGCCATTTATAGTTAAGGATGAGGTATTGATTTGACTCAAACATGTTTTTGCAATGCTTTAAGTACTGTATCCTAAACTTTAGAGGGGAAAGATTTTGCCAGAGTTAGTTGGCAAAGGCATTTGTGTTGGCTTGAAAACCCATAAGCTAATCACTTATTGAGTCCTTTAAAAACAACTTGATGAATGTCTGGCAAGATATTATGACTGAAATTCTCCATTGCATGAGTCCAAATACAATAGAACTTTGAAGATTCTGGGCGAGTCAGAGTCATATTTGGCGATGTTTGTTTGGTGGGGGAAAAAAATACCAGAGTGTATCAAATGGCCCATGTGCTATCTTTCAGTACCCCACCTCACCATAAGTCAGTAGGTGTGGATAACACTATGATCAATCCCATTTATGTATGCATGTCTTTGGGCAGATGGCATTTTGTGTTGTAGTAGATTTCCCTGATGCCCAGGCTTTTCTCTTCTCCACTGGCTGGCAGAGGATATCAGAGCCTTGTGCATGCCCCTTCTGCATTCGGCGTTTTGCTGCAGGCTTCTTATGTCAAGCCCCCCTGGAGGCCTTGAGGGTTTTCTCTGGCCTTGGGAGCATGGTTGACTCATGCAGAGCAGGCTAGAGGGGCCTGGAAGTTAATACTCTGGGAGCAACCCCTTACCCAGTAACTGATGAAAGCTGGTGAATAAGTATCCTCTGGCTTCTCACACCTTGGGGGAGGCCACTCTTGAGGTCTGATCTTTATGTTCTTCCTGAGGTGCCCAAGGGGATGAGCTCCAGCTTCCCAGAACACTAACCCACTTGCTCATTCACAGTTCTACCTGGCTCCCTGTCTCACCTCCCTGCCCCTCTACTAGTGATTGGAGGGATCCTCTCCTCAATAAACTTATTGCACAAATTCTTGTCTAGACTCTGCCTTGAGGGAACCCAACCTACCACATGCTTGTTCAAGGTTTCAGTAAAGGCAGTGTTTTAGCCCTAAGTATTCTGTAGATTGTATCCTAGCCAAAAAGTGAATTGTATTGCTCTTTGTCCTGCTTGTGATGCTAGCTGTCTTGCTGTTTCTCACCATGTACACTATTTGCTGAACCCATGGTAGGCAAGATGCGAGCTGAGAGGCTGGAAGTTTTCTTAGCATTTTTCTAGGAGCCATGGGAACTGCAGATGCATTTATTCTCTTCTGGCTTGTGCAGCAGCCATAGCAGCATATGTAACACAACATCCCCACACACAACCTGTGTCCAAGCGAGTACCATGTGGCATGCATGAAGTGAAGTGAAAGTTGCTTAGTCGTGTCCGACTCTGCAACCCCATGGACTGTAGCCCGCCAGGCTCCTCTGTCTATAGAATTCTCCAGGCAAAATACTGGAGTGGGTTGCCATTCCCTGCTGCAGGGGATATTCCCAACCCAGGGATCAAGCTGGGTCTCCTGCCTTGCAGGCGGATTCTTTATTCACAGGTAAAGAATCTGCCTGTGACATGCATGCACGGTGCTTTAAATGATCTCAGCTGTTTCACAGTCATTATTTATAAGGCATGACTGAGAGCCTGAACATGACGTCTTGGCTAATTTTCTCTCTCCCCACACTCTGCCCCTTCAGGGTCTCCTGTCCCACAGATTATGTAGGTTCTGCCCTCTGTAGCATCCTCCTAGCACACAATGCCGCCAGTTGAGCACACATTCCGCAACAGCAGTAGAGGCTACAACAGCGAACAGTTATATCCCCAACACATAGCGAAACTCAATGCCAGGCATCGCAAGGAACGCATGTTGCAGTCCTTGCCCTCACGGGGTTAGAAGAGCCACCCACTGCATGTGGAGCGTCTTTGTCTGCCATGGCCAAGTCCAGTCCACTGGCTGTCCTTAGGAGAGTGCAGGAAAGCCTCTGCAGAGGCAACTGCACTCCTGTGGAATTTTATTACTATGGAACCACACATGCCAGGCCCACCCCTTCAAGCTGGGGATTTTTATTTTTACGGCATTCACAGCTCATCCATATGATCAATTTTCTAAATCTGAGGACACAGCCTTCACAATACACTGTCTACATCATAGGACACAGCCCTCACAGTACACTGTTCTACACAGGACACAGCCTTCATGGTACACTGTTCTCCATAGGACCCAGCCTTCACAGTACACTGTCTACACAGGACGCAGCCTTCGCGGTACACTGTCTACATAGGACACAGCCTTCACAGTACACTGTCTCCATAAGACACAGCCTTCACGGTACACTGTTCTCCATAGGACATAGCCTTCACAGTACACTGTCTACATCATAGGACACAGCCTTCACAGTACACTGTCTACCTAGGACACAGCCTTCACGGTACACTGTCTACATAGGACACAGCCTTCATGGTACACTGTCTACATAGGACACAGCCTTCACAGCACTGTCTCCATAAGACACAGCCTTCACGGTACACTGTCTACATCATAGGACACAGCCTTCATGGTACACTGTCTCCATAGGATGCAGCCTTCACGGTACTGTCTCCATAAGACACAACCTTCACGGTACACTGTCTACATCATAGGACACAGCCTTCATGGTACACTGTCTCCATCGGACGCAGCCTTCACGGTACTGTCTCCATAAGACACAGCTTTCACGGTACACTGTCTACATAGGACACAACCTTCACAGTACACTGTCTACATCATAGGACACAGCCTTCATGGTACACTGTTCTACACTGGACACAGCCTTCACAGTACTGTCTCCATAAGACACAGCCTTCATGGTACACTGTCTACATCATAGGACACAGCCTTCATGGTACAGTCTCCACAGGATGCAGCCTTCACAGTACTGTCTCCATAAGACACAGCCTTCACGGTACACTGTCTACATCATAGGACACAGCCTTCATGGTACACTGTTCTACACTGGACACAGCCTTCATGTTACACTGTCTACATAAGACACAGCCTTCACGGTACACTGTCTACATAGGACACAGCCTTCACGGTACACTGTTCTACATTGGACACAGCCTTCATGGTACACTGTTCTACATTGGACACAGCCTTCATGGTACACTGTTCTACATTGGACACAGCCTTCACGGTACACTGTCTACATAAGACACAGCCTTCACGGTACACTGTCTACATAGGACACAGCCTTCATGGTACACTGTTCTACACTGGACACAGCCTTCATGGTACACTGTTCTACATTGGACACAGCCTTCACGGTACACTGTCTACATAAGACACAGCCTTCACGGTACACTGTCTACATAAGACACAGCCTTCACGGTACACTGTCTACATAGGACACAGCCTTCACAGTACACTGTTCTACATTGGACACAGCCTTCATGGTACACTGTTCTACATTGGACACAGCCTTCATGGTACACTGTTCTACATTGGACACAGCCTTCATGGTACACTGTCTACATAAGACACAGCCTTCACGGTACACTGTCTACATCATAGGACACAGCCTTCATGGTACAGTCTCCACAGGATGCAGCCTTCACAGTACTGTCTCCATAAGACACAGCCTTCACGGTACACTGTCTACATCATAGGACACAGCCTTCATGGTACACTGTTCTACATTGGACACAGCCTTCATGGTACACTGTCTACATAAGACACAGCCTTCACGGTACACTGTCTACATAGGACACAGCCTTCACAGTACACTGTTCTACATTGGACACAGCCTTCATGGTACACTGTTCTACACAGGACACAGCCTTCATGGTACACTGTTCTACATTGGACACAGCCTTCATGGTACACTGTTCTACATTGGACACAGCCTTCATGGTACACTGTTCTACATTGGACATAGCCTTCACGGTACACTGTCTACATAAGACACAGCCTTCACGGTACACTGTCTACATAAGACACAGCCTTCACGGTACACTGTCTACATAGGACACAGCCTTCACAGTACACTGTTCTACATTGGACACAGCCTTCACAGTACACTGTTCTACATAGGACACAGCCTTCATGGTACACTGTTCTACATAGGACACAGCCTTCATGGTACACTGTTCTACATTGGACACAGCCTTCATGGTACACTGTTCTACATTGGACACAGCCTTCATGGTACACTGTTCTACATAGGACATGGCCTTCACGGTACACTGTCTACATAGGACACAGCCTTCACGGTACACTCTCTACATAGGACACGGCCTTCATGGTACACTCTCTACATAGGACACAGCCTTCATGGTACACTGTTCTACATTGGACACAGCCTTCATGGTACACTGTTCTACATAGGATGCAGCCTTCACAGTACACTGTTCTATATTGCACACAGCCTTCACAGTACACTGTCTATATCATAGGACTCAGTCTTCACAGTACACTGTTCTACATAGGACACAGCCTTCTCAGTATACTATTCTAAATCTCCATCTTAGGACACAGCCTCTACAGTACAATGTTCTGCATAAGAAAGTGAAAGAGAAAGTGAAGTGGCTCAGTCGTGTCCGCCTCTTTGCGACCCCATGGACTGTAACCTACCGGGCTCCTCTGTCTATGGGATTTTCCAGGCAATAGTACTGGAGTGGATTGCCATTTCCTTCTCCAGGGTATCTTCCTGACCCAGGGCTCGAACCCAGGTCTCCCGCATTGTAGACAGGTGCTTTACCATCTGAGCCACCAGGGAAGTCCTATGTCTGCATAAGACATAGCCTTTATAGTATACCTTTGCACAAATCAGTCCATATTTTCATCTGCATAACCCAGCTGGGGCCCCCGCCACCTCGGGCCCCCTCTGGGGTCTTCACACTTTCAAAATGGCATCTCACATGCTGTTCCTTCTCAGTAAGGACCCACAAACCACCCCCAAGCTCTGGGCCTACTCCTGTGTCCCAGAGTCACAAAAGCCAAGATGCCATGGCTCCCCTTGCTTTCACCAAAATTGCCTACCCCGGTCAACCAACTCCGCCTGAGTATATGGTCAATATGTCATGAACTCAGTCACAATGGGGGCCCCTTGGGGATGCCCTCCTTGAACCATTGGCTGCTCATGCTTCACTTTTTGGTATGTGACAGTCCTCACTGCCAAGTGGGGACTGGTGGTCTCACAGTGCTCCTTGTCATCATCCCTCATTACCCCATAGTCCAAGGCACTGGGCTCCTCAAAGCCACATGCCTCTTGCTCCAGCATGCATGTGCAATGCTCTAGCCTTCCTCCTGTCTCTGCAACGTGTGCCCTTGTGCAGCGTCACAGAGCTCACTGTCCATATTCACCATCAAGGCAATCTGGAACACCCACCCCCTGGTTCCAGTGGCAATATGCCACTCTGTCCAGCAAATGGGAATTCACCCCCTGTAACACCTTCTCAAGGCTGTTTGGTGACCAGTCCACCACCTCCCAGTCTTCAACCAGGGCCCACACCAAAAAGACCCTGGCCACCAGGTACCACATGCTGTATGGCAGCCACTGGCTTCTGCCATCCAGCAGAGTCTTAGACTCTTCTACCTTCTGTGTGTCCTGCTGACTATGCCCATTGTATCGCTGACCCTGCTCACTGTGCCAATTGTTCTCACTGTTCCTCATGGTTGTGTGCTATTCAACTGAACCCATGGTAGGCAAGGTGCAAGCTAAGAGGCTGGAAGAAAATGAGAGGAGGAACTTCAGACACAGTTGTTCTCCTCTGGCTGGTACAGCAGCCATAGCAGCAGATGTAACAAAGCACAGCATCGCCACACACAACCCGTGACCAAGCAAGTACCTCGTGATGCTCCTGTGCAGCCCTACAAAGGCTCTCAGCCGTTACATAGTCATATTTACAAAATGTGGGTTCAGAGGGCCTGAACACATCATCTTTGCTAATTTTTTCTCTCCCCACATGAATCAAGAATGGAATTCTTGCTTTCCACAGGATTTTGAACAGAATTTTGTCCCCAGCTAGTGCTATTTCAATTGTATCTGGGTCAGTTGGCTTGTTGGTTGTGACCTGATCCTGAATTCCCATAAGCTCTCTGAGAACAGTGTCAGGAGCCTGTGGAGGGAGATATCAGCAAAGGCTCAGTGTGATCCCATCTTTAGAGACATAGCATCTTCCAGGGGTTATGAGAAGTGGCTCAAACCCATGCTCCGCAGAATGGGACCAGTGTCTTAATATTTCTGGTGGATGTTCCTACCTGCTCACAGCTTTGGTCACCATTTCTTTCCTGTGGTAGTGGTCTCTCATAGGAGATATGGAGATAGGTAGAAGTGGATATTGATAGGAATTGACTCACATGATTATGGGGGCTGAAAAGTCCATTTACAAGCCGAGGCCCAGGAAAGTCAGTGGTGTCATCAGTCTGAGTCTGAAGGCCTGAGAATCAAGAGCTCTGGTATCCAGCAGCAGAAGTAAATGGACTTTCTGGCTCAAGAAGGAGAGCAGATTCACCCTCCCTCTGACTTTGTGTTCTAATCAGGCCATCAGTGGATTGGGTGATGCCCACTTGCCTTGGTGAAGGTTATCTTCTTTATTCATTCTGTCAATTCAAATACTAATCTCTACAGGAAACACCCTCACAGGCAAATCCAGAAGTAATGTTTCATCATCTCTTGCACACGTAGTCGCTTCAGTCGTGTCCAACCCTTTGCAACCCTATGGACTGTAGCCAAGCTCCTCTGCCTGTGGGATTCTCCAGGCAAGACTACTGGAGTGAGTTGCTATGCCCTCTTCCAGGTGATTTTCCTGACCCAGGGATTGAACCCGCATCACTTATGTCTTCTGCATTGGTGGGTGTGCTCTTTACCACTAGGGGCAACTGGGAAGCCCTTAGCATCTCTTAGCTCAGTCAAACTGACGCATGAAACTTACCATCACATTTCCCAGTTACTTACTAATCCACCTCTAACCCCAAGCCAGACCTCTCCACGGAACTCAGACCCAGACATCTAACTGTCCAAACATCTTCCACCAAAACAGCCTAAAAGCCCTGTTCTTCTTCCGAGTCTTCCTCAGTCCTATCTGATCGGTCTCTACATCCTGCCATTTGTTTCCCATTGATTTCGGCAAACCCCTCTCCATCCTCCCTGTCATCTCTGCTCTTGGTCCCCTAACACCATTTTCTTTTTCACCCAGACCACAATTGCCTCCTTGACCACCTCCCTGCTCTGATCTTTCTCCTAGCATTTTCCATATTTCAGCTTCAAGTGAGTTCCCTAAAACTGCCTGCTCTTACTTTTTTTCTGCCTAAAATCCTCCATTGCCTTTGGATTTTAAATTTAAAATCCTTGTCATGGTTGAAAATCCCCCACTATCCAACCTTTATTCACCTCTTCCTGTCTCCTGCCTATTTCTTTGCCACCACGGCCAATCCTTCAGGAGACATTGCTCTCTCACCTCCTGCCATTAACATTTGGAATTTCCTCGACCTAGAACAGTACTCTCTGGACTTAAATCTGGCTTACCCCTTCTCTCCCTTTAGGCTCAGCTAACACACCCATTCCTTGGGAAAGTGTTACTGAGTCCTGCCCAGTAGGTAAGATACCCTTCCCTGAGTCCCTACTGTACCCTGAGTTCCCACCATTCCCCCTGAACTGTGATTGCTGTGTCTTCCATGTTCACCAGGTTATCTTCAGTACTAACCACTTCTTAGATAATAAATATCCACTGTAGAATAAATGAACTGAAATCGGGGCTTCCTTACTAGCTGATTACAAAGGGCAAGTCACACAACCTCTCTGAATTTTCATTTTCACATCTAAAGTATAAATCCTATCCAAACACAGAGGTTGAGAGGATTTTGTTAGTTGGTACTGAACTACCGCACAATTGCACTCATCTCACACGCTAGTAAAGTAATGCTCAAAATTCTCCAAGCCAGGCTTCAGCAATACATGAACCGTGAACTTCCAGATGTTCAAGCTGGTTTTAGAAAAGGCAGAGGAACCAGAGACCAAATTGCCAACATCTGCTGGATCATCGAAAAAGCAGGAGAGTTCAAGAAAAACATCTATTTCTGCTTTATTGACTATGCCAAAGCCTTTGACTGTGTGGATCACAATAAACTGTGGAAAATTCTGAAAGAGATGGAAATACCAGACCGCCTGACCTGCCTCTTGAGAAATTTGTATGCAGGTCAGGAAGCAACAGTTAAAACTGGACATGGAACAACAGACTGGTTCCAAATAGGAAAAGGAGTACGTCAAGACTGTGTATTGTCACCCTGCTCATTTAACTTCCATGCAGAGTACATCATGAGAAATGCTGGGCTGGAAGAAGCACAAGCTGGAATCAAGACTGCTGGGAGAAATATCAATAACCTCAGATATGCAGATGACACCACCCTTATGGCAGAAAGTGAAGAGGAACTAAAAAAGCCTCTTGACGAAGGTGAAAGAGAAGAGTGAAAAAGTTGGTTAAAGCTCAACATTCAGAAAATGAAGATCATGGCATCTGGTCCCATCACTTCCTGGGAAATAGATGGGGAAACAGTGGAAACAGTGTCAGACTTTATTTTGGGGGGCTCCGAAATCACTGCAGATGGTGACTGCAGCCATGAAATTAAAAGACACTTACTCCTTGGAAGAAAAGTTATGACCAACCTAGACAGCATCTTGAAAAGCAGAGACATTACTTTGCCAACAAAGATCTGTCTAGTCAAGGCTATGGTTTTTCCAATGGTCATGTATGGATGTGAGAGTTGGACTGAAGAAAGCTGAGCACTGAAGAATTGATGCTTTTGAACTGTGGTGTTGAAGAAGACTCTTGAGAGTCCCTTGGACTGCAAGGAGATCCAACCAGTCCATTCTGAAGGAGATCAGCCCTGGGATTTCTTTGGAAGGAATGATGCTAAAGCTGAAACTCCAGTACTTTGGCCACCTCATGTGAAGAGTTGACTCATTGGAAAAGACTCTGATGGTGGGAGGGATTGGGGGCAGGAGGAGAAGGGGACGACAGAGGATGAGATGGCTGGATGGCATCACTGACTCGATGGACGTGAGTCTGAGTGAACTCTGGGAGTTGGTGATGGACAGGGAGGCCTGGTGTGCTGTGATTCATGGGTCGCAAAGAGTTGGACACGACTGAGTGACTGAACTGACTGACTGACTGAACAGAAGACTTTTCTTTTAGATTCATCAAGATAAGCATTATGCTTGACCTGAGCCTGTGATATTCTGCGATGGTAAAGCCCATGTTCCAGGATGCCTAAGTTTAAAGGGCGCTCTGATAGATGGGCTTTGGGTGGGAGCCAGAAGGAGGAAAGTACCATGTAGCTAAAATTATCTTGCTTTCAAACCCTAGGTGAAGTGTGTGCTTGGAAATGAAAGTGATATAATAACAAATAAGGTACCTAATTCCCTCACACACAGTTTCTTCCAAATAATCCTTCTCCTCCAGCTTCAAGATCTGCATTTCCTGGGTTAATGCCACGAATCCAGTTTCTAAACTGAGGAGCTTTTTCCAAGAGTTTTGCCTTAAAATATTATTCTCCACTGCAATTCCTCCTCAGTTTCCCCCTTCTCCAGGACTGCTGTCATTGTTCTTGAAACACACCATTAAGCCTCTCATTCTTGGGCTTCCAGGAATTTCTGAAAATCGTTACAAACCCAGTTTCACATTTGTAGATGTAACTGGGTGGAGGCAAGCACTAAATTAATTAACAGATTTGCACTGGGCAATGATTAAGGCAAAAAACTTTTTATATTTAAGTAATGGAAAAGTGGTTAAATATATAATTTGGGTAAAAATTAGGATAATAAAGCACCTTCAAGAGCTATGTATCTGCACATGTTCAAGACTTTTATTTTTAATTTTAATTATTTAAAACTTTCTTGAAATACAGTTGATTTATAATGCTGTGTTAGTTTTGGTATACAGCAAAGTGATTCAGTCATACATACATACAGATAGATTTTTTAGAATCTTTTTTTTTTCCTCTAATTTTATTTTATTTTTAAACTTTACATAATTGTATTAGTTTTGCCAAATATCAAAATGAATCCACCACAGGTATACATGTGTTCCATTATATATTATTACAAGATACTGAGTTAGTTCCCTCTGCTATACAGTAGGTCCTTGCTGTTCATTAATTTTATTTAGTAGTTTGTGTATATTAATCCCCAACTCTTACTTTATCCCTCCCCTCCTTTTCCCTTTGTTAACCATATGTTTACTCTCTACATCTGTGAACTTATTTCTGTTTCATAGATATGTTCATTTGTGTTGTGTCTTAGATTCCACATATACAGGTGATAGCATGTGATAACTATCTCTCTTCCTGACTTATTCCACTTAGTATCATTATCTCCAGGTTCATCCATGTTGCTACAAATGACATTATTTCATTCTTTTTATTGCTGAATAATATTCCATTGTATATATATATGTGTGTGTGTGTGTCTGTGTGACAGTGAAAGTTGCTCAGTTGTGTCTGACTCTTTGCGACCCCATGGACTATACAGTCCATGGAGTTCTCCAGGCCAGAATACTGGAGTGGGTAGCCTTTCCCTTCTCCAGAGGTTCTCCAGGGGATCTTTCTGACTCAGGAGTTGAACCAGGGTCTCCAGTGTTGCAGGTAGATTCTTTACCAACTGAGCTATCAGGGACGTCTATCACATCTTCTTCATCCATTTGGCTGTTGACAGACATTAGGTTGCTTCCATGTCTTGGCTATTGTAAATTGTGCTGCAAGGACATTGGGGAGCACATATCTTTTCAAATTATAGTTTTCTCCAGACATACACCCAGGAGTGGGATTACAGGACAGAAACTCATTGAAATTGACTTGGATTAATATTTTCAAAATTTCATTGTCAGTTTGTTGTTTGACTTTTCATTAGATTACAGGATCCCACTCCTGGAATATGTTTGGAGAAAACTATCATTTGAAAACTATAAATATTATAGTAGCTCTGTATTTAGTTCTTTAAGAAAGACTTTTAAATATTATTTGGTAAGTTACTGCTTTGGCACACCTACCTAAGTCTATGGCAATCCAGTTTATTTTTAATATTAATTAATTTATTTTAATTGGAGGCTAATTACTTTACAATATGGTATTGGTTTGCCATACATTGACATGAATCCATCACGGGTGTTCATGTGTTCCCGATCCTGAACCCCCCTTCCACCTCCCTCCCCATCTCATCCCTCTGGGTCATCCCAGTGCACCAGCCCTGAGCACCCTGCCTCATGCAATGAACCTGGACTGGCGATCTGTTTCACACATGGTAATATACATGTTTCAATGCCATTCTCCCAAATCATCCCACCCTCACCCTCTCCCACAGAGTCCAAAAGACTGTTCTATAATCTGTGTCTCTTTTGCTGTCTCGCATACAGAGTTATTGTTACCATCTTTCTAAATTCCATATATATGCATTATTATACTGTATTGGTGTTTTTCTTTCTGGCTTACTTCACTTTATATAATAGGCTCCAGTTTCATCCACCTCATTAGAACTGATTCATATATATTCTTTTTAGTGGCTGAGTAATACTCCATTGTGTATATGTACCACAGCTTTCTTATCCATTCATCTGCTGATGGACATCTAGGTTGCTTCCATGTCCTGGCTATTATAAACAGTGCTGCGATGAACATTGGGGTACACGTGTCTCTTTCCCTTCTGGTTTCCTTGGTGTATATGCCGAGCAGTGGGATCGCTGGGTCATATGGCAGTTCTATTTCCAGTTTTTTAAGGAATCTCCACACTGTTCTCCATAGTGGCTGTACTAGTTTGCATTCCCACCAACAGTGTAAGAGGGCTGCCTTTTCTTCACACCCTCTTCAGCATTTACTGCTTGTAGACTTTTGGATAGCAGCCATTCTGACTGGCATGAGATGGTACCTCATTGTGGTTTTGATTTGCATTTCTCTGATAATGAGTGATGCTGAGCATATTTTCTTGTGTTTGTTAGTCATCTGTATGTCTTCTTGGAGAAATGTCTGTTTATTTCTTTGGCCCGTTTTTTGATTGGGTTGTTTATTTTTCTGGCAATCCAGTTTTTAAGTTTGCTGAGCCTGGGATGCCCACCCCATCCTGAAACACAAAGTTTATGAATGCTCTTTATTTCTGTACATCCCCCAAACTTGTGCACACTTAGCCATTTACCGGCTTCCCTGGTGGCTCAGCTGGTAAAGAATCCGCCTGCAATGCGGGAGACCTGGGTTCAATCCGAGTTGGGAAGATCCCCTGGAGAAGGGGAACAGCTACCCATTCTAGTATTCTTGCATGGAGAATTCCATGGACTGTATAGTCCATGGGGTTGCAAAGAGTCGGACACGACAGAGTGACTTTCACTTCACTTCACTTCAGCCATTTGTAATTAACAATCATTATACTGAGAAAAATGGGTAAATTAATGGTTGACAGCATTGTCTACATTTGAGACCCACTTCATAAATCCATATTTATGTAATCCCTAGATGCAAAGTACTTTAGATAGATGATTTTTTCCTCCCCAAAGCCTGAAGGTTTTATGTATCTCTTTTCTTCTTTTATTTATTTCTTGCTCCATTAGTTCTTTCCATTTCTTCATGAAGAAAGTTGCAATTAGTCATGGATGTTCTGCTGTTGTCTCAATCAACAGCTATCCAAGGAACAAGAAGAGACTATGACTCCATATTTGTATGTCTGTAACTCCCAGCTGAGAAAGATGTGTACCTTGCATGCAGAGCTGTAGCTGTCCAACCAGCTTCATCCAGGAGCAATAGGTGACAAGGTTAGAACCACCCAGGTAGAAAGAGACGGCTGCCTCCAGATTTTTTTCACACAGTGGATCTCCAATACTCTATGTCATGGAAATAGTCTGAGTGAACTCTGGGGCTTGGTGATGGACAGGGAGGCTTGGCATGCTGCAATTCATGGGGTCGAAAAGAATCGGACACGACTGAGCGACTGAACTGAACTGAACTGATGGATACTCTATGTCAGTTACCTTATCACTTATTAAGCACGTTATATGCATCATCACATTTCATCCACAACAACTCAATATGAAAAGTGGTACTATCATTATCCCCCTTTCACTGATGAGTGTCTGAGTGCATGAATTTCTTAAAATCACACTGGCCTGAGGGGTATTTGAATTCATGATGTCAGAGCCACTGCTACCTGTCTATTCTGCTGGGTCCTCTAGAAAATGTTTGCTTCTAAAGCCTAGAAGCTTCGAATGCTGACACTCAACTTAGATCCCTGCATGATCCAAATAATAATTCATAAGTCGGGTTTTTCAGGATAAAGGGAAATTCTGACTCAATGTTATTTGGTTTTCATTTATCTCTTTCTTTTGCTTTTCAGTGGACTGAATCTTGGTCATTGAAATTGACTTTGTTTAATATTTTTAAAGCTCATTCTCATTTTGCTCTTTGACTTTTCATAGGATCCAAAAATTTCAGAGCAAAAATGGGTCTTACAAATTATTTCAAGTAGGTTTTGGGCTTCCCAGGTGGAGCTAGTGGTAAAGAACCTGCCTGTCAATGCAGGAGATGTAAAAGATGCAGGTTCGATCCCTGGGTCCGGAAGAGCCCCTGAAGGAGGGCATGGCAACTCACTCCAGTATTCTGCCTGGAGAATGCCCATGGACAGAGGAGCCTGGTGGGCTACAGTCCATAGGATCACAAAGAGTCAGACACAATTGAAGCGACTTAGCATACATGCCCACATGTTTTGTAACAAAAGTGATTGTTTCTCCCCCATCCATCTCCACAATTAATATATATAATGTCCTCCCACTAATCTTGGGATAAAAGCAAAAATCAATAGTAGATCCTGCAGATTCATGCATGGCCTGGCTACTTTTTCAGCCTCAACAAATGCTCCCTTTCACTCTGTTTTATAGTCATACTGGACTTCTTTTGGCTCCATGACCATTTTGTTCTTTCTGCCACAGGACCTTGACACAAACCATCCTCCCCTAACACACTCCTTTTGGCCTGGTTAACTCTCACCATTCCTCCACATATCACCTTGAACAGCAGCCCCTTAAGAGAGCCTTTCCTGACCTCTGAATTAATCATTTCTCTTTATTACATGTCATCCCAGTGTATGATAATTTGACAAATAATTATTGAGTGTCTTTCTATGTGTTAGCCTTATTTTAGGTGCTGGGAAACAAGATGGGCCAAGTCTTACCTCCAGGGAGAATACAAGTAATAAAGTCAACAAACATGTTAAATGCTAGGGAAAAACAGGTGTTTAATGGGGAAGTGGTGACAGTAAGGACATGGGAGGTTATTTCGGATGGGTGGTCAGGAAGGCCATCTCCTGCATCTCAGGAGGAGCTGACATTTGAGCAGAAAGCTGAGTGAACTTGGGAGCAAAGCAAGATTGCCTGAGGGAGAAGGGACATTTCCAGACAGGAACAACATGGGTGTGAGAAAAAGCAAAGGAGGCCAGTGTGACTGAAGGTGGGTAATGAGAGGGAGTGTAAAAAAGACGAAATCAGATCAGGGGGCATGCCCTCTGTCCTAGAGACTTGTGGCCCATGCATGCAATACAGGGTTTTAATCTAAGCTTCGTGGAAAGTCATTGGAGATTTTGAACATGGGATATGGATCAAATGTATGGTCTCCAAAGATCATCCTGCCTAACGCCTAAACAAAGTATGAAGAAGGGCAAGAGTCAAAACACGGAGACCTGCTAGCGTCATAGCCCGGGCAGGAGGCAGTGGCGGCGTGGATCTGGGTAGGAGGTGGCAAGAGTGGTTAGATTTGCAGGTCCTGTTGGCAGGCTCACCGACGGATGGGCTGAGGAGCCTCAGGGAAACGTCTTCTTTTCAGCACATAACACCGCTGCCGTTTTACACTTATTGGTGTCGTTCTTTCAAGAGAACGTCGCTCTCTCAGTGGGTTGGAAGGTCCACAAGGATGAAGACCACATCTGGCTTTACCCCCTGCCCACCTGCTGCCTACACAGGGCCTCACGTTTAAAAATGAATGAATAAATAAGTATACTGACGTGAAGTGAAGTGGCTCAGTCGTGTCTGACTCTTTCCGACCCCACGGACTGTAGCTTACCAGGCTCCTCCGTCCATGGAATTTTCTAGGCAAGGATACTGGAGTGGGTTTCCATTTCCTTCTCCAGGGGATCTTCCCAACTCAGAGATCGAACCTGGGTCTCCCACATTGCAGGCAGACAGACACTTTACCATCTGAGCCACCAGGGAAGCCAAATAAGTATATTAAAACTACCTAATTTACAGATGAGGGAAATGAGTCTCTGAGAGTTGAAGTTAAACGATCGGTCTAAAAGGTCTCTCAGTCTGGACTAGAACCTACTTTTCCACCTTCTTCATACAAGCTGCTTTTCCTTGTACAGCGGAGCCCCTTCCAGACTCTGCATTCTTTTACTTGAGGGAGGAAGGGGTTACCAAATGTACTTCAAATACTCCTGATGGGAGACTCCACACAATGCAGCAGCATTGTTCTAGTAACCCTTGTGAGGCTCTATTGAGGCAACTTGAGTCTGTGACATTCTTTCTTTCTTTGAGCTTGTTTTCTTCTGCAGGAAAAAATAATTGACTTTATCTTAGTATGTTTTGTTTTATTTATTTATTTGTATTGTATTTTATTGAAGTATAGTTGATTTACAGTGTTGTGTTAGTTTCAGATGTACAGCAAAGTGATTCAGCTCAGCTTCCTTTTCAGATTATTTTCCCTTATAGGTTATTACAAAATATTGAGTATAGTTTCCCGGGCTGTACAGGAGGTCTTTGTTGTTTATTTTGTATATGTTAATTCCAACCTCCTAATTTATCCCCCTTTCACAACTATACATTTGTTTTTTATGTCTGTGGGTCTGTTTCTCTATTGGAAATAAGTTCATTTACATCTTTTTGTCTCATTATCGGTGAGTGTTATGCCTCAGACCAGAAGGAGGTCAGCCTAAGCCATCTGGACTTGAGTTGTTTTAAAAAAAAAAAAAAATGCTACAGCTTCAGACAAGAGCAACTGGCGTGCTTAATCTTCATACAAGAAGTTAGCCATTCAAAAATGTTCACTCCCCAAGGGCGTTTTGGAATAAAAGTCAGTTGAGGCAAGTTGTGATTAAGAGGGAAAAAAAGAACAGAATGCAATTAAGAGTTTCTTTGGTTCACTTGGAAGGGAAAAGCGGCCTGAAATGTAACTTTCTCAAACAGTGATCACATCCTTGGACCTCTGCCTTTCTAATCAAATTCCTGAGATTACAGAAATGTACATATGTTTATGTATATGTACATATATATATATATTTTTTTCATTTAATGAACAGCTGGTAAAATTGGATCCTTACTCTCTGCTCTGTGGAGCTTTACCAAAGCACTTCAGTGTTGCCGTGTGATTGAATACGAATATTTAACCCTGGAATACAAAGAGAAGAAATTAGATCTAACCTAGCTGCGCCTCACCCGGGAGCTTCTACACGGTACCCTTCCTGATCTGCACAGTAATTGGTTTTGTTATTTTCCATGTTGACTGGGAAAACACACACACAACCTAAAAACTCTGAGTTGAGTTTTATTGAGTGTCTTACTGAGGACTATAGCCTGCAAGATAGCTTTTTAGTAGCTCTGAGGAACTGCTTTGAAGATATGAGGCTTGGGAGGTACAGGCCAATGTAGTGTGATTTTGGTTAAAGAATACATGCAACCCAAAATGCACCTCAGTAGAAGGTCACTGCTAATTACAAGGAACACATTTTTCAGTTAAAGATTTTTCAGTTAGTGCTTTTGTAGGTATGGGAAGATGTAAGGATGTGGGTTCATAGAAATTTCTCCTAAAATATATCTAATTTTCTAAAGTCTTCTTTGGCCTGTTTCCCCAAAGCACAGAATATCTGTTCCTATTCTTCATCCTTGAACTTCTTTCAGAGTGTACTGTAGATTAGCGACTACAGTGGCTAATGACTTAATCTTGTTGAACCAGATGGTGAGTGACATTCCTTTGGTTTATATCCACCAGGTCGCCTCCAACATTGCCCACATTCTTCTTTCCATTGCCACTTCTTGGAAGCACCACCCAGAGTGATTTGTACCTTTTTGAGCTCTTTCTCATGCCGTGATTCCTAGCCTCCATCCTTGTGAAGCTTCCAGTCTAGCAGGGGGACAGACATGAATCAGATAAACACTCAAATGAAGGTTTAAACACAGATTTGTGATGTGTTATGAAGAAAAGTAATAAGGTGCCATGGCAGAAAAGTCACAAAGGAGATTTAATTTATGAGGACAGGAGAGGACCTCCCTAAGAAAAGAGGATTGCAATAAAGACCTGGAGGATGAGGACTTAGCAAAAGGAAGGGTAGAGGGCAGAAAAGTGGCCAGACAGATTTCCCTGGTGGTCCACTGGCTGAGAATCTGCCCACCAAAGGAGGGGACACGGGTTCAATCTCTGCTCCACGAAGATCCCATGTGCTGCAGGGCAACTGAGCCCATGAGCTGCAATTACTGAGCCTGTGCTCTAGAGCCCACGCTCTGCAACAGGAGAAGCCACCACAGTGAGAAGCCTGTTCACTGCAGTCAGAGTAGCCCCCGCTTGCCGCTGCTAGAGAAAGCCTGAGTGCCACAACAAAGACCCAGCACAGCCAAAAATTAAATAAATAAAATTTTAAGTGGTCAGAGAAACTACAGTGAGGTATCACCTCATACCAGTCAGAATGGCCAGCATCAAAAAATCTACAAACACTAAATGCTGGAAAGAGTATGGAGAAAAGGGAGCCTTTTTGTACTGTTGTTCCAACTCTTTTGCTGCCCAGTAGACTGTAGCCCATCAGGCTCCTCTGTCCGTGGGATTTCCCAGGTAAGAATACTGGAGTGGGTTTCCATTTCCTTCTCTAGAGGATCTTCCTGACCCAGGGATCAAACCTGCATCTCCTGCTTGGCAGGTAGATTTTTTGCCACTGAGTCAGCAGGGAACCCTCTTGCATTTTTGGTGGGAATGTAAATTGATGCAGTGTCTATGGAGAAGTCAGGACAACTGCTTCTTGGAAGGAAAGCTATGACAAACCTAGAAGGTGTGTTGAAAAGCAGAGACATTACTCTGCCAACAAAGGTCCATATAGTCAAGGCTATGGTCGTCCCAGTGGTCATGTACAGTTGTGAGAGCTGGACTGTAAAGAAGGCAGAGCATCAAAGAATTGATGCCTTCAAGCTATGGTACTGAAAATTCCTGAAAGTCCCTTGGACAACAAACCAGTCAATCTTAAGGGAAATCAATATTTCCTGTATTATATTATATTCCCTGAATATTCATTGGAAGGACTGATGTGAATCTGAAGCTCCAGTATTTTGCTCATCCCATGTGAACAGCCAACTCACTGGAATCCTAATGCTAGACTCACTGGAGTCCCAGTCCCTAATGCTGGGAAGGATTGAGGGCAGAAGGAGAAGAGGGCATTAGAGGATGAGATGGCTGGATGGCATCACCAATGCAATGGACATGAACTTGGGCAAACTTCAGGAGATGGTGAGGAACAGGGAGACCTGGCCTGCTGCAGTCCATGGGGTCACAGAGTCAGACACAACTGGGAGACTGAACAACAACAGCAACTGTGGGAAACAGTCTGGAGGTTCCTTAAAAAGCCAGGAATGAAACCACCACATGACCCAACAACCCCACTACTGGGCACATACCCTGAGAAAACCATAACTGAAAAAGACATGTACCCCCCAATGGCAGCACTATTTACAAATAACCAGGACATGGAAGCAACCTTGATGTCAGTCAACAGATGAATGGATAAAGAGGTTGTGGTCATATATGTACAATGGAATATTACTCCTCCATTTGAGTCAGTTGTAGTGAGGTGGATGAACATAGAGCTTATTATACAGAGTGAAGTAAGCCAGAAAGATAAAAACAAATATTATGTAATAATGCATATATATGGAATCTAGAAAAATGTTACTGATGAGTCTATTTGCAGAGTAGAAGTAGAGACACGGGCACAGAGAACAGACTTGTGGAAACAGTAGGGGAAGGAAAAGGCGGGATGAGTGGAGAGACGAGCATGGAACATACAGTCTACCGTATGTAAACTAGATAACTAACGGGAAGTCGTTACATAACACAAGGGGCTCTACCTGGTACTCTGTGACAAGCTAGATGGGTGGGATGGGGTGGGAACATAGGCAGGAAGTTCAAGAGGGAAGGGACATATGTATACTATGGTTGATTCATGTTATTGAACAGCAGAAACCAATGCAACATTGTAAAGCAATTATCCTCCATTAAATACACACACACACACACACACACATATATGGAGATGCTCAAAACCAAAAGGTGACCAGAGAGAATGGCAGTGGTCAGAGGGCACTGGGCAGGGCTTCTCAAACCTTGCTGCACATACACATTGCCTGGAGATCTTGTTACACTGAAGGCTGATTCACTAGGGCTGGGGATTCTGCATTTCCAGCAGCCTTTGAGGGTGTTCTGCAGGGGTTGAGCTGAGAACAACACTCTGAGTAGCAGAGGTGTATGGCAAAGGTTGGTGAAGTTCTTCTGTAGAGAGTCAGACACTAAACATGTTAGACTTTGTGGGTCCTGCTGTCTCTGCTGCAACTACTCCCCAGTGCTATTGTGGTGAGCAGTGACTAGCATTCAGATCAATAGACTGTGGGTAAAGCAGATTACCCTCCATAATGTGGGGACTTCATCTAAGCACTTAAAGCCTCTAAGATAGGACAGGACAGTCTTGTAGGATGTTTAGAAGTATCCCCACCCGCTGCCCACTAGATGCTAAACACACAGACCCCTCCTCCCTCAGCAAAAATCAAAAAATCTCTCTAGACATGATTAAATGTCCCCAGGGACAAAAAAATCTCCTCCAGTTGAGAAACACTGGTATAAATAACTTTGAAATGCAGGCACCATTGCTCCAATTAAACGACAGCTGCCCTGCCGCCCATGTAGGTCTCTTAAACAAGTTTATCACTTTCCACAAAATCAGACTCAAAACCCACTTCCAACAAAGGTGACCCTCCCTCCTCCAGATGCCACTTCTGTGACTGTCTTTCCTTTATGCACATTACACTCCATCACACTGTTTTCCAAGGGTCTTTTTGTAGTCTCACACATGTGTATACTTTGTCCTCTTGCACTGAACCAGGGGCAGCCTTGATAGGAGGAGTAGATAATTGTACTCAAGTCCAGATACTGCAGTTTGCCACCATGGGTCTTGGGAGAATCACTCATCCTTCCTGAGTTTCAGTATTAATATTGATAAAATGGGAAGAGTTGAGTCTCCTTCACAGAGCTGTTATAAACTTTCGAACTATGAAAGCACAGTATCTCTGTCGTGTCCAACTCTTTGTGATCCCAAGGACTGCAGCATACCAAGCATTCCTGTCCTTCACCATCTCCTGAGCTTGGTTAAATTTATGTCCTTTGAGCAGTATTGCCATCCAACCATCTCATCCTCTGTTGTCCCCTTCTCCTCCTGCCCTCAATCTTTCCCAGCATCAGAGTCTTTTCTAATGAATCAGCTTTACGCATCAGGTGGCCAAAGTATGGGAGTTTCAGCTTCAATATTAGTCCTTCCAATGAACATTCAGGACTGATTTCCTTTAAGATGGACTGGTTGGATCTCCTTGCAGTCCAAGGGGCTCTCAAGAGTCTTCGCCAACACCACAGTTCAAAAGCATCAATTCTTCTGTGCTCAGCCTTCTCTATGGTCCAACTCTCACATCCATACATGACTACTGGAAAAACCGTAGCTTTGACTAGAGGGACCTTTGTTGGCAAAGTGATGTGTCTCTCTGCTTTTTAATACTCTGTCTAGGTTCTTCACTTTCATGCATTGGAGAAGGAAGTGGCAACCCACTTCAGTGTTCTTGCCTGGAGAATCCCAGGGACGGGGGAGTCTGGTGGGCTGCCATTTGTGGGGTCACACAGAGTCGGACACGACTGAAGTGACTGAGCAGCAGCAGTCTCATGTCCATGATAGAAAAGATTCGATTTATAAGCAAAGGTCCAAGAAGTCAAGAAAACATAAATGATCATATGAATCAAGGCCAGCATTTTGGGCAAGCTCTCTACTTCTGATGTTGTTGTCTTCTCATCCTGGTGTGAGTGTAGTGTAGCTCCTAGGTTTGCTATAGCTTTTCTTCCAAGGAGCAAGTGTCTTTTCCTTACATGGCTACAGTCACCATCTGCAGTGATTTTGGAGCCCAAGAAAATAAGGTCTTTCACTGTTTCCATTGTTTTCCCATCTATTTGCCATGAAGTGATAGGACCGATCTTATGCCCTGATCTTAGCTTTTTGAATGTTAAGTTTTAAGCCAGATTTTTCACTCTCCTTTCACTTTCACCAAGAGGCTATTTAGTTCCTCTTTGCTTTCTGCCATAAGGGTGGTATCATCTGCATATCTGAGGTTATTGATATTTCTCCCAGCAATCTTGATTCCAGCTTGTGCTTCATCCAACCCAGCATTTCCTATAATGTTCCCTGAATAGAAGTTAAATAATCAGGGTAACAATATACAGCCTTGACATATCCTTACCCAATTTGGAACCAGCCTGTTGTTCCATGCCCAGCTCTAACTGTTGCTTCTTGACCTGCATACATATTTCTGAGGAGGCAGGTCAGTCTGAAATTCCCATCTCTTGAAGAATTTTCCACAGTTGTTGTGATCAAAATAGTCAAAGTTTCGGTATAATTAATAAAGCACAATAGATTTTTTCTGGAACTTTCTTGCTTTTTCAATGATCCAACAGATGTTGGCAATTTGATTTCTGGTTCTTCTTGCTTTTCTGAATCCAGGTTGAACATCTGGAAACTCACATTTCATGTACTGTTGAAGCCTGGCTTGGAGAATTTTGAACATTACTCTTCTACCGTGTCAGATGAGTGCAATTGTGCGGTAGTTTGAACATTTTTTGGCATTGCCCATCTTTGGGATTGGAATGAAAGCTAACCTTTTTCCAGTCCTGTGACCACTGCTGAGTTTTCCAAATTTGCTGGCATACTGAGTGCAGCACTTTCACAACATCATGTTTCAGGATTTGAAATAGCTCAACTGGAATTCCATCACCTCCAGCAGCTTTGTTGGTAGTGATGCTTCCTAAGGCCCACTTGACTTCCCACTCCAGGATGTCTGGCTCTAGGTGAGTGATCATACAGGTTCGTGACATTGTATAGGCAGCAGCAATCAAGACCATACCCAAGAAAAAGAAATGCAAAGAGGCAAAACAGTTGTCTGAGGAGGCCTTACACATAGCTGAGAAAGAAGAGAAGCTAAAGGCAAAGGAGAAAAGGAAAGATATACCCATTTTAATGCAGAGTTTCCCATCTATTTGCCATGAAGTGATGGGACTGGATGTCACGATCTTAGTTTTTTGAATGTTGAGTCTTAAGCTAACTTTTTTACTCTCCTTTTTCACCTTCATCAGGAGGCTCTTCAGTTCTCCTTCCCTTTCTGACATTAAGGGTGGTGCCATGTGCATTTGTTGTTGTTCAGTCGCTCAGTCGTGTCCGACTCTTTGTGACCCCATGGACTGCAGCACGCCAGGCTTCCCTGTCCTTTACCACCTCCCAGAGCTTGCTCAGATTCATGTCCATTGAGTCAGTGATGCCATTCAACCATCTCATCCTCTGTTGTCCCCTTCTCCTTCTGCATATCTCAGATTATTGACATTTCTCCCGGCAGTCTTGATTCTAGCTTGTGCTTCATCCAGTCTGGCATTTCTCATAATGTGCTCTGCATGTAAGTTAAATAAGCAGGGTGACAATATACAGCCTTGACATACTCCTTTCCCTATTTGGAACCAGTCTGTTGTTCTATGTCCAGTTCTAACTATTGCTTCTTGACCTGCATACAGGTTTTGCAGGAGACAGGTAAGGTGCTCTAGTATTCCCATGTCCTGAAGAATTTTCCACAGTTTGCTGTGACTCACACAGTCAAAAGCTTTGGCATAGTCAATGAAGCAGAAGTAGATGTTTTTCTGCAATTCTCCTATTTTTTCTATGATCCAACATACGTTGGCAATTTATCACTTATTCTTCTGCCATTTCTGAATCCAGCTTGAACATCTGGAAATTCTCATTTAATGTACCATTGAAGCCTAGCTTGGAGAATTTAGAGCATTATGTTGCTAGCATGTGACATGAGCACAATTTTGTGGTAGTTTGAACATTCTTTGGCATTGCCCTTTTTGGGATTGGAATGAAAACTGACCTTTTCCAATTCTGTAGCCACTGCTGAATTTTCCAAATTTGCTGGCATATTGAGTGCAAGACTTTAACAGCATCATCTTTTAGGATTTGAAATAGCTCAGCTGGAATTTCTTCACCTCCACTAGCTTTATTCGTAATGATGCTTCCTAAGACCTGTTTGACTTTGCACCCCAAGATGTCTGGCTGTAGGTGAGTGATCACATCACTGTGGTTATCTGGGTCATTAAGGTTTTTTTTGTACAGTTCTTCTGTGTATTCTTGCCACCTCTTCTTAATATCTTCTACTTCTGTTATGTCCATACTGTTTCTGTCCTTTATTGTACCCATCTTTGCATAAAATATTCACTTGGTATCTTTAATTTTCTTGAAGAGACCACTATCCTTTCCCATTCTATTGTTTTCCTCTATTTCTTTGCATTGTTCACTTAAGAAGCCTTTCTTATCTCTCTTTGCTGTTCTTTGGAACATAGGATTTTTCCCTCTAAAAGCAGAACAATTGCTTTCACATTTTTGGTGAAAGAATAACCAGTACAGGGAGTGAAATATTACCTTGAAAAATACTAAACAAACAATAAATACATGAATTTGCGTGTAGTAGTTTGCATTTTGTTTTGATTTATTTTCTTCTCCGATACCTTTTAAAGTAATGTAGGCAGAGTCCTTTCTGTGTCCTTCTGATATTAATATATAAATTATGTATTGGGACAGTTGCCAAGGCAATGTAGTTTACCTCATTAGACTTCAAGTCCCCAGAAATGATGGTGCTCACTTATAATTCTACCTACCTCCCTGTCCACGTCTTTATTTCCTTACTGAGCACCCATGAGTGAGTGAGTGAGTGCTAAGTGGCTTCAGTCATGAGACTCTATGGACTGTAGCCCACCAGGCTCCTCTGTCCACAGGATTCTCCAGGCAAGAATACTGGAGTGGGTTGCCATTCCCTCCTCCAAGGGGGATCTTTCCAACCAAGGGATCGAACCCACATCTCTTATGTCTCCTGCACAGGCAGGCAAGTTCTTTACCACTAGCACCACCTGGGAAACCCTGAGACCACCCATGCTTGAGACCAAATATTTGTCTTTCAGAATTGGCTGAGGCAGCCCTCTTCCAGAAAAATCACCTCTTCAACCCTCAGCCCTCTCCCCTGCCAAGGCATCCACATGATGCTTTTCTGATTTCCCACAGCCCTCAGGGTTGACCACCTGCATCATAGTGCAGATCTGGCTCCCTGCCTCCTCAGTCAGACTGCGAGTACCCATGCGGAGGGCTGTGCTTGCTGGATTGGGTGTTCCCAGGGCCTGGTGCGCTGTCTGGCTAAAGCAAGTGACTGTGCTCATGAGTGTGCTGATGACTCACTAGGCTTCAATCCCATTCGCCCACTGCCTCCACTTCCACAATGCATGACAGCAGAGATTCAGCACCTCAAAAAAGCTAAGCCTAGATCTTTCCCCTGTGCCAGTTATTTAATATTGCAAAACAAATCATTCCAAAACACTGTGATCTAAAAAATAGCAGTTTATCTCTTGTGGTTTTGTGGGCTCTCCTGGGCAGTTCTTGCTGAGGGGCTTGATTTGATGGCGGTTGAGACTGGAGGTATCAGAAAGCTTTTTAGTCACACACCACTGACAAATTGGTTGAGGTGGCTGGATCATCTGAGGGCTGGCCAATTGTCTCTTTTTTGTCACTTAACTCTTCCATGAGTCTAGCTTCCTCCTAACATGGTGGCTTCAGAATCAGTTCAGTTCAGTCTCTCATTTGTGTCCGACTCTTTGCAACCCTGTGAACTGCAGCACGCCAGGCCTCCTTGTCCATCACCAACTCCCAGAGTCCACCCAAACCTATGTCCACTGAGTCGGTGATGCCATCCAACCATCTCATCCTTTGACATCCCCTTCTCCTCCTGCCCTCAATCTTTCCCAGCATCAGGGTCTTTTCAAATGAGTCAGTTCTTTGCATCAGGTGGCCAAACTACTGGAGTTTCAGCTTTAGTATCAGTCCATCCAATGAGCACCCAGGACTGATCTCCTTTAGAATGGACTTGTTGGATCTCCTTGCAGTCCAAGGGGCTCTCAAGAGTCTTCTCCAACACCACAGCTCAAAAGCATCAATTCTTCGGCATTCAGCTTTCTTTATAGTCCAACTCTCACATCCATACACGACCACTGGAAAAACCATAGCCTTGACGACACGGACCTTTGTTGACAAAGTGATGTCTCTGCTTTTGAATATGCTGTCTAGGTTGGTCACAACTTTCCTTCCAAGGAGTAAGCATCTTTTAATTTCATGGCTGCAGCCACCATCCGCAGTGATTTTGGAGCCCCCCAAAAATAAAGTCTGACACTGTTTCCACTGTTTCCCCATCTATTTCCCATGAAGTGATGGGACCGGATGCCATGATCTTAGTTTTCTGAATGTTGAGCTTTAAACCAACTTTTTCACTCTCCACTTTCACTTTCATCAAGTGGCTTTTGAGTTCCTCTTCACTTTCTGCCATAAGGGTGGTGTCATCTGCATATCTGTGGTGATTGATATTTCTCCCGGCAATCTTGATTCCAGCTTGTGCTTCTTCCAGCCCAGTGTTTCTCATGATGTACTCTGCATATAAGTTACATAAGCAGGGTGACAATATGCAGCCTTGACGTACTCCTTTTCCTATTTGGAACCAGTCTGTTGTTCCATGACCAGTTCTAACTGTTGCTTCCTGACCTGCATACAGATTTCTCAAGAGGCCTGTCAGGTAGTCTGGTATTCCCATCTCTTTCAGAATTTTCCACAGTTTATTGTGATCCACACAGTCAAAGGCTTTAGCATAGTCAATAAAGCAGAAATAGATGTTTTTCTGGAACTCTCTTGCTTTTTTGATGATCCAGTGGATGTTGGCAGTTTGATCTCTGGTTCCTCTGCCTTTGGACTTTTTACATGGTGATTGGTGGCTGCTTCTCCGAGAACCCCATGAACAAGGATGGAAGCTGCAGACTTCTTAGACATGCTGTTGAAAGTCTCAAGACATCACTTCTGCCACATTCTACTGATCAAATACATCATAAGGATAACCAGGGTTCAAGGAGAGGGAAATTAGATCTCCCTCTCAGTGGGAGCAGCAGCAAAGAATTCTACCACTTTTCTAATGAGTATAGTTTCTTGTTCCTGACAATGATTTCTTTTATTTTTTTTACTTCTCAGTAATTTTTTAAGGGAATGTATAGTGGAATGAAATAGAAATTCATTTATTCTCTATCTGGGATACTAAGTTTCCTTACCACCCTGGCTTTCATAAGACATGAACAGTCCCTTTTCAAAAGTCCCTTTTTCCTTCTTAATTCTTATGTTCTATTGCTGAGAATTCCTTTTTCTTTTCTTCTTAATGATTAAAAAAATACACATAAAAGAACAACATAATAAATATTCCTGACCCTAGTGTAATACTAACATCGTGCAATGGTTGTTTCAGCTGTAGTGGTGTGGGGTCAGGGAGCATGGAGAATAGATAAGAAGGAGATGGGCTCAAAGGATTTATAAGACTCAGATGCTACAGTGCCTTAATGGATATAAGGAATTTTGAGTAGATGTATGATATCATCTTATTTTCTAGTTTAAAATAAATCACTCTAGAAGAATTTGTAGTTGGGTAAGACTGGAAGAGGAAAACCAATTAGGAGGCTTTTGCTATAACCCAGGTGAGACAATGGGGTCTTAGATTAGGTTAGAAGTAAAAATGGTGTTGAGACATGGTTGGATCTGAGATCTATTTTTTAAAATAAAATCACACTGGTTTCTGGGTGTGAAAAAGAGAAATCAACAATCACTCGCATAGTTCTAGCCTGGGCAACCTTGTAGAGGTCATGCATTTTACAGAGATGGCAGATGCAGTTAACAGGCATCATTTAACAGTTAATTGTTCTTTAATTATTGTATTTGTTACAGGCCAATAGTCAAATTGTAGGTCTGTGTCCCTCAACACAGGCAAGTACTGTGTTCACGCTTGACAGATGAGTTGATTCCACTTCTATCAGCTAATAGCTGTGTGACTTTTGGCAACTTGACTCAATCTTATCTGTAAAACAAGTATAGTATTTATTGATACTCATTGGGTTACTGAGAGAGTTAAGTGCTTTCCTTAGAAAAATGGCTGGCATATAACAAGTGCTCAGTATATATTAACTCTTCTTATTCATTCTGTGAATCCTCCCTCCAACCAGGGATCGAATAAGTTACTCTTTGCTGTATTTGCTCAATGTAAGGTCAGAATACTGTTCATACTGTTCATGGGGTTCTCAAGGCAAGAATACTGAAGTGGTTTGCCATTCCCTTCTCCAGTGGACCGCATTCTGTCAGACCTGTCCACCAAGACCCGCCCAACTTGGGTGGCCCCACAGGGCATGGCTTAGTTTCATGGAGTTAGACAAGGCTGTGGTCCGTGTGATTAGATTGATTAGTTTTCTGTGATTATGGTTTGTGTGCCTGCCCTCTGATGCCTCTTGCAACACCTACCATCTTACTTGGGTTTCTTTTACTTTGGACGAGGGGTATCTCTTCACGGCTGCTCCAGCAAAGTGCAGCCGCTCCTCCTTACCTTGGACGAGGGGTATCTCCTCACAGCCCCCCCTCCTGACCTTGAACGTGGAGTAATATGAAAAAGCAAAATGATAGGATACTGAAAGAGAAACTCCCCAGGTCGGTACGTGCCCAATATATTACTGGAGATCAGTGGAGAAATAACTCCAGAAAGAAGGAAGGGATGGAGCCAAAGCAAAAACAATACCCAGTTGTGGATGTGACTGGTGATAGAAGCAAGGCCCGATGCTGTAAAAAGCAATATTGCATAGGAACCTGGAATGTTAGGTCCATGAATCAAGTCAAATTGGAAGTAGTCAAACAGGAGATGGCAAGAGTGAACAATGACATTCTAGGAATCAGCGAACTAAAATGGACTGGAATGGATGAATTTAACTCAGATGACCATTATATCTACTGCTGCGGGCAGGAATCCCTCAGAAGAAATGGAGTAGCCATCATGGTCCAAAAAGTGTCTGAAATGCAGTACTTGGATGCAATCTCAAAAATGACAGAATCATCTCTGTTCATTTCCAAGGCAAACCATTCAATATCACAGTAATCCAAATCTATGCCCAAACCAGTAACACTGAAAAAGCTGAAGTTGAGCGGTTCTATGAAGACCTACAAGACCTTTTAGAACTAACACCCAAAAAAGATGTCCTTTTCATTATAGGGGACTGGAATGCAAAAGTAGGAAGTCAAGAAACAACTGGAGTAACAGGCAAATTTGGCCTTGGAATACGGAAGGAAGCAGGGCAAAGACTAAGAGAGTTTTGCCAAGAAAATGCACTGGTCATAGCAAACACCCTTTTCCAAGAACACAAGAGAAGACTCTACACATAGACATCACCAGATGGTCAACATAGAAATCAGATTGATTATAATCTTTGCAGCCAAGATGGAGAAGCTCTATACAGTCAGCAAAAACAAGACCAGGAGCTGAATGTGGCTCAGATCATGAACTCCTTATTGCCAAATTCAGACTTAAATTGAAGAAAGTAGGGAAAACCACTACACCATTCAGGTATGATCTAAATCAAATTCCTTATATATATAGTGGAAGTAAGAAATAGATTTAAGGGACTAAATCTGATAGATAGAGTGCCTGATGAACTATGGATGGAGTTTCATGACATTGTACAGGAGACAGGGATCAAGACCATCCCCATGGAAAAGAAATGCAAAAAAGCAAAATGGCTGCCTGGGGACGCCTTAAAAATAGCTGTGAAAAGAAGAGTAGTGAAAAGCAAAGGAGAAAAGGAAAGATATAAGCATCTGAATGCAGAGTTCCAAAGAATAGCAAGGAGAGATAAGAAAGCCTTCTTCAGCGAGCAATGCAAGGAAATAGAGGAAAACAACAGAATGGGAAGGACTAGAGATCTCTTCAAGAAAATTAGAGATACCAAGGGAACATTTCATGCAAAGATGGGCTCAATAAAGGACAGAAATGGTATGGACCTAACGGAAGCAGAAGATATTAAGAAGAGGTGGCAAGAATACATAGAAGAACTGTACAAGAAAGATCTTCACAACCAAGATAATCACGATGGTGTGATCACTGACCTAGAGCCAGACATCCTGGAATGTGAAGTCAAGTGGGCCTTAGAAAGCATCACTACAAACAAAGCTAGTGGAGGTGATGGAATTCCAGTTGAGCTATTTCAAATCCTGAAAGATGATGTTGTGAAAGTGCTGCACTCAATATACCAGCAAATTTGGAAAACTCAGCAGTGGCCACAGGACTGGAAAAGGTCAGTTTTCATTCCAATCCCAAAGAAAGGCAATGCCAAAGAATGCTCAAACTACCACACAATTGCACTCATCTCACACGCTAGTAAAGTAATGTTCAAAATTCTCCAAGCCAGGCTTCAGCAATACGTGAACTGTGAACTTCCTGATGTTCAAGCTGGTTTTAGAAAAGGCAGAGGAACCAGAGATCAAATTGCCAACATCCTCTGGATCATGGAAAAAGCAAGAGAGTTCCAGAAAAACATCTATTTCTGCTTTATTGACTATGCCAAAGCCTTTGACTGTGTGGATCACAATAAACCATGGAAAATTCTGAAAGAGATGGAAATACCAGACCACCGGACCTGCCTCTTGAGAAACCTATATGCAGGTCAGGAAGCAACTGGACATGGAACTGGACATGGAACAACAGACTGGTTCCAAACAGGAAAAGGAGTACATCAAGGCTGTATATTGTCACCCTGCTTATTTACCTTATATGCAGAGTACATCATGAGAAATGCTGGGCTGGAAGAAGCACAAGCTGCAATCAAGATTGCCTGGAGAAATATCAATCACCACAGATATGCAGATGACACCACCCTTACGGCAGAAAGTGAAGAGGAACTAAAAAGCCTCTTGATGAAAGTGAAAGAGGAGAGTGAAAAAGTTGGCTTAAAGCTCAACATTCAGAAAATGAAGATCATGGCATCCGGTCCCATCACTTCATGGGAAATAGATGGCGAAACAGTGGAAACAGTGTCAGACTTTATTTTGGGGGGCTCCAAAATCACTGCAGATGGTGACTGCAGCCATGAAATTAAAAGACGCTTACTCCTTGGAAGGAAAGTTGTGACCAACCTAGACAGCATATTCAAAAGCAGAGACATTACTTTGTCAACAAAGGTTCGTCTAGTCAAGGCTATGGTTTTTCCTGTGGTCATGTATGGATGTGAGAGTTGGACTGTGAAGAAGGCTGAGCACTGAAGAATTGATGCTTTTGAGCTGTGGTGTTGGAGAAGACTCTTGAGAGTCCCTTGGACTGCAAAGAGATCCAACCAGTCCATTCTAAAGGAGATCAGTCCTGGGTGTTCTTTGAAAGGACTGATGCTAAAGCTGAAACTCCAATACTTTGGCTACCTCATGCAAAGAGTTGACTCATTGGAAAAGACCCTAATGCTGGGAGGGATTGGGGGCAGGAGGAGAAGGGGACGACAGAGGATGAGATGGTTGGATGGCATCACCGACTCGATGACATGAGTTTGAGTGAACTCCGGGAGTTCATCACCGGTGAATGGACAGGGAGGCCTGGTGTGCTCGTGTCACAGAGTCGGACTGAGAACTGAACTGAACTGAAGGTCAGAATATTTTTCAAACATTTTTCAGTTATTTTTCGGTCTCTAAGTCATGTCTGTCTCTTTGTGATCCCAGGAACTGTAGCATGCCACGTTTCCCTGTCCTTCACTATCTCCTGGAGTTTGCTCAAACTCATGTCTATTGAATCAGTGATGCTTTCTAACCATCTCATCTTCTGCCATCCTCTTCTCCTCTTGCCCTCAGTCTTTCCTAGCATCAGGGTCTTTTCCAATGAGTCAGCTCTGCATCAGATGACCAAAGTATTGGAGCTTCAACTTCAGCATCCATCCTTCCAGTAAATATTCAAGGTTGATTTCCTTTAGGATTGACTGATCTTATCTTATGCTGTCTGAGGGACTCTCAAGAGTCTTCTCTAGCACTCCATTTCAAAAGCATCAGTTCTTTGGCACTCAGCCTTCTTTTTGGTCCAACTTTCATATCCGTATATGACTACTGGGACTAGTAGAGAAAATTCATGCCAACTTAAGCATGTTACCGCGTCTGAATCTCTTTGGTTATCTCTTGATTTTCTTAACCTCCAACTTAGGAGGTCAACAATTAAAGAGGATCAGTTCAGTTCAGTTCAGTTCAGTTGCTCAGTCATGTCTGACTCTTTGCAACCCCATGAATCACAGCACGCCAGGCCTCCCTGTCCATCACCAACTCCCAGAGTTCACTCAGACTCACATCCATCGAGTCAGTGATGCCATCCAGCCATCTCATCCTCTGTCGTCCCCTTCTCCTCCTGCCCCCAATCCCTCCCAGCATCAGAGTCTTTTCCAACGAGTCAACTCTTCCATGAGGTGGCTAAAGTACTGGAGTTTCAGCTTTAGCATCATTCCTTCCAAAGAACACCTAGGACTGATCTCCTTCAGAATGGACTGGTTGGATCTCCTTGCAGTCCAAAGGACTCTCAAGAGTCTTCTCCAACACCACAGCTCAAAAGCACCAATTCTTTGGTGCTCAGCTTTCTTCACAGTCCAACTCTCACATCCATACATGACCACAGGAAAAACCATAGCCTTGGCTAGATGGACCTTTGTTGGCAAAGTAATGTCTCTGCTTTTGAATATGCTGTCTAGGTTGGTCATAACTTTCCTTCCAAGGAGTAAGCATCTTTTAATTTCATGGCTGCAGCCACCATCTGCAGTGATTTTGGAGCCCCCCAAAATAAAGTCTGATACTGTTTCCACTGTTTCGCCATCTATTTCCCATGAAGTGATGGGACCGGATGCCATGATCTTCATTTTCTGAATGTTGAGCTTTAAACCAACTTTTTCACTCTCCTCTTTCACTTTCATCAAGAGGCTTTTGAGTTCCTCTTCACTTTCTGCCATAAGGGTGGTGTCATCTGCATATCTGAGGTTACTGATATTTCTCCCAGCAATCTTGATTCCAGCTTGTGCTTCTTCCAGTCCAGCGTTTCTCATGATGTTCTCTGCATATAAGTTAAATAAGCAGTGTGACAATACACAGCCTTGATGTACTCCTTTTCCTATTTCGAACCAGTCTGTTGTTCCATGTCCTGTTCTAACTGTTGCTTCCTGACCTGCATACATATTTCTCACGAGGCAGGTCAGGTGGTCTGGTATTCCCATCTCTTTCAGAATTTTCCACAGTTTATTGTGATCCACACAGTCAAAGGCTTTGGCATAGTCAATAAAGCAGAAATAGATGTTTTTCTGGAACTCTTTTGCTTTTTCCATGATCCAGAGGATGTTGGCAATTTGATCTCTGGTTCCTCTGCCTTTTCTAAAACCAGCTTGAACATCAGGAAGTTCACGGTTCATGTATTGCTGAAGCCTGGCTTGGAGAATTTGGAGCATTACTTAACTAGCGTGTGAGATGAGTGCAATTGTGTGGTAGTTTGAGCATTCTTTGGCATTGCCTTTCTTTGGGATTGGAATGAAAACTGACCTTTTCCAGTCCTGTGGCCACTGCTGAGTTTTCCAAATTTGCTGGTATATTGAGTGCAGCACTTTCACAACATCATCTTTCAGGATTTGAAATAGCTCAACTGGAATTCCATCACCTCCACTAGCTTTGTTTGTAGTGATGCTTTCTAAGGCTCACTTGACTTCACATTCCAGGATGTCTGGCTCTAGGTCAGTGATCACACCATCGTGATTATCTTGGTTGTGAAGATCTTTCTTGTACAGTTCTTCTATGTATTCTTGCCACCTCTTCTTAATATCTTCTGCTTCTGTTAGGTCCATACCATTTCTGTCCTTTATTGAGCCCATCTTTGCATGAAATGTTCCATTGGTATCTCTAATTTTCTTGAAGAGATCCCTCGTCTTTCCCATTCTGTTTTTTCCTCTATTTCTTTGCATTGATCGCCGAGGAAGGCTTTCTTATCTCTCCTTGCTATTCTTTGGAACTCTGCATTCAGATACTTATATCTTTCTTTTTCTCCTTTGCTTTTCACTACTCTTCTTTTCACAGCTATTTGTAAGGCCTCCCCCAGACAGCCATTTTGCTTTTTTGCATTTCTTTTCCATGGGGATGGTCTTGATCCCTGTCTCCTGTACAATGTCACGAACCTCATTCCATAGTTCATCAGGCACTCTATCTATCAGATCTTGGCCCTTAAATCTATTTCTCACTTCTACTGTATAATCATAAGGGATTTGATTTAGGTCATACCTGAATGGTCTAGTGGTTTTCCCTACTTTCTTCAATTTAAGTCTGAATTTGGTAATAAGGAGTTCATGATCTGTTAAGTCTAATTCCTACTTTCCACCATCCTAAGCCATGTATGCTTTTAATTTAGCTGCAACAAATAAAAAATATTTTATCAATGACCCAATATATTTCATTACCTCTCTGGTCCTTCAACTCTCCAAATAGCTGATGTCATTGTTGGCTTTTGTGAATTGTGTCAGTATGGCTGCCCTTCTGTCATTTCAGCCAAATAGAGAAAAAGAGAAACTTGGAGATTAAGAGCCTTTATCCAGAGTTAATGGGTTCAACTGCAAAGAGCAGGAATTCACAGTTGACATTCGTTGAGAAAGAAGATAATTTAAAGAAATAATTTTTAGTACAAAATAATTACAAACAGATGACCGGGTACATTCTAACACACAAGATAAAATTCCTCCTTCCTCAGAACTTGATAGCATGCAAAGCTTTGCCCCAAGGGAAGCTCTGTGATGTAGTAAAAAAAAAAAGTCCTGGACTCAGAATTCGGGGACTGGCTGGGATTTGGGCAATGTTTAGCTTCTTTAACCCTCACATATTTCCTCTGTAAAGTGGGAATAATAATTCCTGTCAGCCTCACAAGGCTGCTATCAGGATTCAGGGAGGTAATGGCTGTGACAGGACTTGGAAAGGTGCAGAAAATAATTCCTCAGCAAAGGTTACGCCTATAAAAGCCTGTACAAGTATTGAGTCAAAATGTGTTGGGGGGAAAGCAGAGAAAGTAAATACATACCTTCTAGGTCATTCTTGCTGGTGTTTAGTTGCTAATCACATCTGACTCTTTTGCAACCCCATGGACTGTAGCCTGTCAGCCTCCTAGATCCACGGGATTTCCCAGGAAAGAATACTGGAGTGGGTTGCCCTTTCCTCCTCCACGGATAAAACGTGCATCTCCTGTGTCTCCTGCATGGGCAGGTGGATTTTTTTTTTTTTTTACCACTGAACCGCCAGAGAAACCCAGGTTATTCCTTAGACAGTGTGTTTTCTAGGTTGCTTTACTTATAAGCTGTCCCACTGTGAAGATGGCAATTACAAGAATAAAAATAATGCTGATAGTAACATGTATTTAATATCAACTGCACAGCAATGCTACACCAACTCCTTTACATGTATCAGTTCATTTAATCCCAACAACAGTTCCTTGAAGTGGCTGTGGCTACAAACACCATTTTGTAGTTGAGAAATGGGCTCAAAGGATTTAAATTACTTGCCTGTCCTGCGGTTAGTGGGTCACATGAGCAGGATTTTAATCGTGCAGTCTGATGACAAGAGTCTGTGGGTCTAACTACGGGGCGACACAGCCTAGAGCTGAATCGTGGTGTAACTGGACTGCAACATCAGTGTTTGTGTTGCCGAGTCATCTTTAGTGTAGTGAATCCCTCTGGGCCTCAGGAATTTTTTCTCACTCCCCTGTGCCCTGGTCACACCCTCTCCTGTTCCTACTATTTCCTGCTACTCGACTAACACAGATGTTGTGGTCTATATTGGTTTGGGTGAAACTTGCTGCTGTAGCCAATACACCTGAAAAATGTACACTGGAGAGCACAATAAGTTAGTCTGTCACTGATGGATCAGAAGCGGGTGAGTGCACATGAATACATGGATACACACGTTCATGGGGCAGCCCCTCTCTACAGTCATTCCGACCCCAGGTGGACGTAGCTCCCCTCTTGTCAACGTTTGGCTTTGAGATTGTCTCCATTCAAGCAGGGGAAAGGCATGGAGGGCCACCCTGCAAGAGGCATCGGGCTAATTGAAAGCAGGTGATGTCACTTCTGCTCCCATTCCACTGGCCAGCACTCCGTGGGTAGCCTCTGCAAGTGGGTCTGGGACATGCAGTCCCCAGCTGGCAGCCACAGCTCCATGACATCTCTACAACATGGAGGAAAGCAGTACAGATATTTGGTTAACACCTAGAGGGGTCTGCTACCAGACTCATGAGGCTAGGTGGTTTATCAGGGTGAAAATTTGTTGATCTAAGTTCCTTTATTTGGATCCCGTAAGATGCCATGGTGAGTTATGTATTCGGGGAAAGTTTTTTTTTGATCAAAAGATGTTCATGTTTCCTTGTTTCCCATGCCACTAAAATTAAACTTTTCACAGATAACAGTCACAGGGAGAGAAATTTCTCCCTGTAACTGTTCCATATCTGCCCACAACAGATCACTAGGCCCTTGGCTGAACTGCCTTTTTTTTTTTTTTTTCCCTCTCTTTTCTCTAACTGTATTTAACTTTTAAAATTGGTTACTCTTTTCTATACATATATTGGCTCTCAGGTACACAGATAGGATTAATTCTAAACATTAGTTCATTATACACATTCATCCATAGGTCCTTTCTATTTATTTGCTACTGTGTAATAATATAACAAACCCATGAAACTCTACCCATGTGAAAACTGGAATATTAACAATAACATATATCTGTAATAAGTTCCCTGTCAATTCCATTCCCCTGCCTCCCACATCCCATACATCCTAGGTCATCTGTTTATTATTCTTTTGCTTTTTTTCCCAATAGATTTTATTTTTAAAAGTAGTTCTAGATTCACAACAAAACTGAACGCAGGTACAAAAAAGGCACAGAGATTTCTCATGTACCCTAACCTCGCCGTATGCACATACATACCACATCAACATCCCCCACCAGAGTGGTACATTGGTTACAACTGATAAATATACATTTACACATTATTACCACCCAGAGTCTATATATTATGGTTCACTCTTAGTGTTGCACGTTTTAAAGTGAAGTCGCTCAGTCATGTCTGACAGTTCTATGTTTAAGTTTTGAGGTTTAAGTTTCTGTGTTTAAGGTTTTGAGAGATCTCAATACTGTTTCTCATAATGACTGCACCAATTGATATCACCACAAACAGTGTACAAGTGTTCCCTTTCTTTATATCAGCAATTTCTTATATCTTGTCTTTTTGATAATAGCCATTCTAACAGGTGTGAGCTGATCTCATTGTGGTTTTGATTTGCATTTCCCTGATAATTAATAATACCGACCACCTTTTCATTTGTGTGTTCGTCATCTGTATGTCTTCTTTGGGAAAATGTCCATTCAGATCTTATGATCATCTCTAAATAGAGTTGTTTGGTTTTTTGGTATTGCATGAGTTCTTTATGGGCTTCCCTGGTGAGTGCTTTATATATTTTGGATATTAACCCCTTAGCAGATACATGATTTGCAAATATTTTCTACCATTGGACAGGTTGCCTTTTCATTTTATTGATGACTCATGAACACCTCACCTCACATATGTATGCAAGAGCTTCCCCAGGAGTAGAATTGTCAGGGCACAGGGCTTGAGAATGTTCACTTTTATAAGATAATGCCAAACTGTTTTCCAAAGTGGTTGTACCAATTTACACTTGCACCAAAAATGTATATGAGGTCTTGCTCATCTATGTCTTGCTCATCTATTAATTTTGTGAGACTTTAAAATTTTTGCTGATTATAAGGTGACATCTCAATGTGATCCTGATTCATACTTCCCTGAGCATAAATGAATTTGAATATTGCTTCATATGGTTAGTGCCTATATGTTTTTCAGGCAGGTCTATGCTTTCAGTTTATGTTTTTTGCCCAATTCATAGAAATTCTAGGAGTATTATATATTTTTAATACCAATTTTTTTTCAAAAGTTTAAACTTTTTATTTTGTATTGGGGATATAGTTGATTAACAATATTGTAGTAGGTTCGGGTGAACAGCAAAGGGACTCAACCATACACATACATGTATCCATTCTCCCCCAGACCCCCCTCCCATCCAGGCTGCCACATAAAGGGAGCAGAGTTCCTTGTGCTATACCATAAGTCCTTGTTGGTTGTCCATTTTAAATATTGCAGTGTGAATGACCTTCCCAAAGTCCCTAAGTATCCTTTACCTCTGGCAACCATAAGTTTGTTTTCTAAGTCTATATGCCTCTTTCTTTTTGTAAATAAGTTCTTTTGTATCATTTCTTTTTAAATTCCAACTGTAAGGAATGTCATATGATATTTCTCCTTCTCTATCTGACTTACTTCAGTTAGTATGGCACTCTCTAGGTCTATCCTGCTGCTGCTGCTGCTAAGTCGCTTCAGTTGTGTCCGACTCTGTGCAACCCCATAGATGGCAGCCCACTAGGCTCCCCTGTCCCTGGGATTCTCCAGGCAAGAACACTGGAGTGGGTTGCCATTTCCTTCTCCAATGCATGAAAGTGAAAAGTGAAAGTGAAGTCACTCAGTCGTGTCTGACTCTTAGCGACCCCATGGACTGTAGCCCGAGAGGCTCCTCCATCCATGGGATTTTCCAGGCAAGAGTACTGGAGTGGGGTGCCATTGCCTTCTCCACTAGATCTATCCATGTTGCTGCAAATGGAATTATTTCATTCTTTTTAATGGTTGAGTAACATTCCATTGTACATATGTATCAGATCTTCTTTATCCATTCCTCTGTTGCTGGACATTTAGGTTGCTTCCATGTCTTGGCTATTGTAAACAGTGCTGCAATGAACATCTGGGTGCATGTGTTCTTTTGGATCATGTTTTTCTCCAGATATATGCCCAAGAGTTGGACTGCAGGCTCATATGGTAGCTCTATTTTTATTTTTCTAAGGAACTTCTATATTGTTCTCCATAGTGCCAATTTACATTCCCACCAAGTGTTAGGAGGGCTCCCTTCTCTCCACATTCTCTCTAGCATTTCTTGTTTGTGGATTTTTTAAGATAGCCATTCTGACCAGTGTAAGGTGACATCTCACTGTAGTTTTGATTTGCATATCTCTAATAACTAGAGATATTGAACATCTTTTCATGTGCCTATTGGCCATCTGCATGTCCTCTTTGGAGAAACTTCTATTCAGGTCTTCTGCCCACTTTAAAGTGGGTTATTTGTTTTGATGCTGTTAAGCATCATAAGCTGTTTGTAAATTTTGGAGACTAATCCCTTATCGGTCACTTTATTTGCAAATATTTTCTCCCTATCTGAGGGTTGTTTTTTGCTTTGTTTATAGTTTCCTTTACCATGAAAAACCTTTTGAGTTTAAGTAGTTCCCATTTATTTTTTTTCCCCCATTATTCTAGGAGATGGATAAAAAAAAAAATGTGGCTGTGATTTGTGTCATAAAGTGTTCTACCTATGTTTTCCTCTAGTTTTATAGTGTCCAGTCTAACATTTAGGTCTTTGATCCATTTTGAGCTTATTACTGTGTATGGAATTAAAGACTAACCTAACTTCATTTTTTCACATGTGGCTGTCCAGTTTACTCAGTACTGTTTGTTGAAGAGACTGTCTTTCCAATATTGTGTAGTCTTGCTTCTTTGTCATTGATTAATTGACCATGGGTGCTAATGCTAAGTCACTTCAGTCGGTCCAACTCTGTGCAACCCCATAGACAGCAGCCCACCAGGCTCCCCTGTCCCTGGGATTCTCCAGGCAAGAACACTGGAGTGTGTTGCCATTTCCTTCTCCAGTGCATGAAAGTGAAAAGTGAAAGTGAAGTTGCTCAGTCATGTCCGACTTAGCAACCCCACGGACTGCAGCCTACCAGTGCATGGGCTTAATTCTGACTTTTCTATCTGGTTCCATTCATCTATATTTCTATTTTTATGCCAGTACCATACTGTTTTGATGACTAAAGCTTTGTAGTATAGTCTGAAGTCAAGAAGCCTGATTTCTCCAGCTCCACTTTTCTTTTTCAAGATTGATTTGGCTATTTGGGATCCTTTGTATCTCCATACAAATTTTGAGATTTTTTTTATTAGTTCTGTGAAAAATGCCATTGGCAATTTGATATAGATTGCATCAAATCTCTAGAATGCCTTCAGTAGTATAATCATTTTGACAATATTGATTCCTCCAATCAATAAACATAGTACATCTTTCCATCTGTTTATGTCTAATAAAATAGACAACCTGGAAGAAATGGACAAATTCTTAGAAAGGTAAAGTCTCCTGAGACTGAGGCAGAAAGAAATAGAAAATATTAACAAACCAGTCACAAGCACTGAAATTGAAACTGTGATTAAAATCCTCCTAGCAAACAAAAGTTGAGGATCTTACAGCTTCACAGGCAAATTTTATCAAACATTTAGATAAGAGCTAACACCGATCCTTCTGAAACTGTTCTAAAAAGTTGTAGAGGAAGGAAAACTTCCAAACTCATTTAATGAGGCCACCATCACCCTGACACCAAAACCAGACAAAGACAGCACAAAAAAAGAAAATTACAGGTCAATAACACTGATGAACATAGATGCAGAAATCCTCAGCAAAATACTGGGCAATCTAAATCCAATGATACATTAAAAAGATTTTACAGCATGATCAAGTGGGATCATCCCAGGAATGCAAGGATTTTTCAACATCTGCAAATCAATCAATGTGATATACCACATCAACAAATTGAACAATAAAAAACATACAATCATCTCAATAGATGCATAAAAAGCTTTTGACAAAATTCAGCACCTATTTACAATAAAAACACTCCAGAAAGTGGGCATAGAGGGTACATAACTCAACATAATAAAGGCCATATATGATAAACCTACAGTTAGAATCATACTCAATAGTGAAAAGCTGAAAGCATTCCGTCTAAAATCAAGAACAAGACAAAGATGTTCACTCTCAACCACTTTTACTCAACATAGGTAGATACAGCAATCAGAGAAGAAAAAGAAGTAAAGAGAATCCAAACTGGAAAAGAAGTTAAACTGTCTTTGTGTGCAGATGACATGATACTATACATAGAAGATCCTAAGGATGGGACCAGAAAACTACTAGAACTCATCAGTGAACTTGGTACAGTTGCAGGTTACAAAATTAATTCACAGTAACCTGTTGCATTTCTGTACACTAATATTGAAAGATCAGAAAAAGAAATTCAAGAAACAATTCCATTTACCATCGCATCAAAAAATAAAATAAAATACTTAGGACTAAACCTACCTAAGGAGACAAAAGACCTGTACTCCAAAAAGTATAAGATGCTGATGAAAGAAATCAAAGAAGACATAAACAGATGGAAAGATACAAATTCTTTATCAGTATTGTGAATATGTTTCCAATATGTACACATTTCACATGTTAGCAAGGTTATGCTCAAAATCCTTCAAGGTAGGCTTCAACAGTATATGAACCGAGAACTTCCATATGTACAAGGTGGATTTAGAAAGGCCAGAGGAACCAGAGATCAAATTGCCAACATCAGTTGGATTATAGAAAAAGCAAGGGAATTCCAGAAAAACATCTACTTCTGCTTCATTGACTATGCTAAAGTCTTTGACCGTGTGGGTCACAGAAAAACTGTGGAAATTAAAAAAAAAATAGGAATACCAAACCACCTTACCGACATCCTGAGAAACTGGTATTCAGGTCAAAAAGCAGCAGTTAAAATCAGACATGGAACGATGGACTGGTTCAAAATCTGGGAAGGAGTATATCAAGGCTGTATATTGTCACCCTGCTTATTTAACTTACATGCAGAGTACATCATGCAAAATGCCAAGCTGGGTAAATCACAAGCTGGAATCAAGATTTCTGGGAGAAAGATCAACAACCTCAGATATGCAGATGATACCACCCTTATGGCAGAAAGTGAAGAGGAACTAAAGAGCTTCTTGATGAAAGTAAAAGAGGAGAGTGAAAAAGCTGGCTTAAAACTCAACATTTAAAAAACTAAGACCATGGCATGTGTTCCCATCACTTCATGGCAAGTAGATGGGGAAACAGTGACAGATTTTATTTACTTGGGCTCCAAAATCACTGCAGACAGTGACTGCAGCTATGAAATTAAAAGACGCTAGCTCCTTGGAAGAAAAGCTATGACAAACCCAGACAGTTAAAAAGTAGAAACAACACTAATCAAAGCTATGGTTTTTCCAGTAGTCATGTATGGATATGAGAGTTGGATGATAAAGAAGGCTGAGCACCATTGAGCACCAAAGAATTGATGCTTTTGAACTGTGGTGTTGGAGAAGACTCTTGAGAGTCCCTTGGACTGCAAGGAGACCCAACCAGTCAATCCTATAGGAAATCAACCCTGAATACTCATTGGAAGGACTGATGCTGAAGCTGCTCCAGTACTTTGGCTACCTGATGTGAAGAATTGACTCATTGGAAAAGACCCTGAGGCTGGGAAAGATTGAGGGCAGGAGGAGAAGGGGACAACAGAGGATGAGACAGAGAATGGCATCACAGATTCAATGGACATGAGTTTGAGCAAACTCACAGTGAAGGACAAGGAAGCGTGGTGTGCTGCCATTCACAGGGTCACAAAGAGTTGGATACGACTTAGTGACTGAACAATAGCAAAGCAAGGTTGAAAATATATCCACCTAAATTAATACAAAATACTAGTTTTTACCTAATATTTTAAAGTTTTGTTTTTAACATTTAAGAACTTTATCCCTCTGTAGTTGACTTTTGTATACAGTGTGAAAGAGAGATCCAGTTTCACTTATTTCCATGTAAATAACCATTTCCCTCCCACCCCACTGGTTTACCAAGGCTATTAGAGGCATGTCATCTCTGGACTGTCTATTCCATTCCCTTGGTATATTGTTGTTCAGTAAAATTGTATAAACTTTGCTATCAACCCTTTCAGTTCAGTTCAGTTCAGTCGCTCAGTTGTGTCCAACTCTTTGTGACCCCATGAATCGCAGCACACCAGGCCTCCCTGTCCATCACCAACTCCCAGAGTTCACTCAAACTCATGTGCATCGAGTCGGTGATGCCATCCAGCCATCTCATCCTCTGTCATCCCCTTTTCCTCCTGCCCCCAATCCCTCCCAGCATCAGAGTCTTTTCCAGTGGGTCAACTCTTTGCATGAGGTGGCCAAAGTACTGGAGTTTCAGCTTTAGCATCATTCCTTCCAAAGAACACCCAGGGCTGATCTCCTTTAGAATGGACTGGTTGGATCTCCTTGCAGTCCAAGGGACTCTCAAGAGTCTTCTCCAACACCACAGTTCAAAAGCATCAATTCTTCAGCGCTCAGCCTTCTTCACAGTCCAACTCTCACATCCATACATGACCACTGGAAAAACCATAGCCTTGACTAGATGGACATTTACATATTACATATTTTAATGTTTTTTGGGGAAGAGGGTATTTGACGTTGATGCTATGTTAACATGACTCTTCTAAAAGAATTATTAAGTTTTCTGGTTCCTTATTGTATATATATGGAAACACAATTGGCTTTTATATCTTGATGTTATGTGAAGACACCTTGAATACTTGTTATTTTTAATAACTTGTCTAGAGATGTAGACAGTCATATCACTTGTAAACAGTGACAATTTTATTCATTCTTATCCTCTTTTTCACCCTTCAGGCTTTAATTTCGCCAGAACCTCAAAGTAAAGGAGGACCACCCCTATGCTTCTTCATTTTAGAGAGAGTATTTCTAATATTTTCCCATTAGGTTGGTTATCTATTGCATATTTTAAATATATATCCTCTACCAAGTTAAGCTTCCTTCTATTCCTAGTTTACTAAGTTTTTGTAAAATTATGAATTAAGTGGTTTTCCTTTCATATTTACAGTTTATCTCCTTTAGTGTGTTGATGTGGTAATTAGGTATTTTCTAATTTTTTAGACCATATTCGGTCCTTTAAAAACTTTTAATATACTTTTCCTCAATACTGTATGTTTATACAGGACTTCCCTGGTGGCTCAGATGGTACAATTATAAATGTACTTTCATTTGCAGTTATTACAAAATATGGACTATATTCCCTTTGAGCCTGTCTTACACTTGTGCCTCCGATTCCTCCCACCATGTTGTGCCCCCTCCCAAGTGGTAACCAGCAGTTTGTTCTTTGAGTCTGCATCTTTTTTGTTATACTCACTAGTTTGTTGCATTTTTTAGATTTTACACACAAATGATATCATACAGTATTTGTCTTTCTCTGTCTGACTTACATTACTTAGTCTAACGCCCTGCAAGTCCATTCATGTTACTGCAAATGGCAATATCTCATTCTTTTTATGGCTGAGCAGTATTCCATATATATATATATATACATATATATACATATATATGTATATATATATATCACATCCTCTTTATCTGTTCATCTGTTGATGGGCATTTCGATTGCTTCCATGTCTTGGCTTGTAAATAATGCTGCTGTGAACACTGGGGTGCATGTATCTTTTTGAATTAGTGATTTGTTGTTTTGAATATATATCCAAGAATGGAATTTCTGGGTTATATGGTAGTTTTATCTTTGTTCTTTGGGAAACCTCCATACTATTTTCAATAGTGGCTGAATCGATTTATATTCCTACCAACAGTGTACAAATGTTCTCTTTTCTCCATATCCTCACCAACATTTGTTATTTGTGTTCTCTTTGATGATGGCCTTTCTAAACAAGTGTGAAGTGCTAGTCTTGTTGTGGTTTTGGTTTGCATTCTCTGATGACTAGCAGTGTTGAGCATCTTTTCATGTGCTTTTTGGCCATCTTCATTTCTTCTTTGGAAAAATGTATTTTCTAATTTTAAAAATCCTTGCATATCTGACATAAACCCAACTTGATAATGGTGTATTGTCTTTTTTATATGCTAAAGGAATTGAATTGCTAGTGTTTTACTTAGGAATTTTTTGTGTTTATACTCATGAATAAAATGGATCTTTAATTTTCCTTTCTCTTACAGTACTTAACTGGTTTGCATATTGAGATTTTACTGGTTCCATGTAACTGAAAGGATGAATATTCATCTTTTTCTAATCTCTGAAATAATTTATAAAAGTTTCAGATGATCTGTTTCTTAAAAGTTTGGTGGAACTTACCAATAAATCCATCTGGGCCTGGGATTTTCTTCCTGTGAATATTTTAAAATACTGTTACAATTTTTTACAAGTCTTTGCCTTATTTATTACAGTTATGTCTTCTTTTTCATTTATACAATTACTAAATTATGCCTTCTCTATTTATTTTCATTTTGATCAGTCTATAGTGAGGTTGATGTTTTCAAAACTGAATTTTCTTTATATATTTTTAATTGAATTTTATTTTTTTAATTTTTTTTAAATTTTATTTTATTTTTAAACTTTACATAATTGTATTAGTTTTGCCAAATATCAAAATGAATCCACCACAGGTATACATAAAACTTAAAATTAATCAGTAAATGAAAATCAATTAATTTCAATTAATTTTCTTTTACTTTTCCATTAATTTAAACTTAATTTTCTTTATAAATTCAGTTTATATTTTAAATTGCATTTTAAACATTATAATTAATTAATTAATTTCAATTAAAAACTATACAGGCAATCCCTGAAAGTATTTTATGTTTGTTTTATAATTTGCTGGTTTCTGCTCAAATATTAGTACTTTAGTCTCTCTGGAGTACTTTTGGATTTATTCTGTAATTTTTCTAAGTTGGGCACTTCATTCCTAGTGGATCTGCCTCCTTGAAACTTGAGTCCCCTCAGGTTTATGTCATGGGATCTAGGAGGATCCCAGCATCTTTAGACCTGGAAAGGATCAGTAGTCAAGATAGGCTCCTCCTCCGGCTGGAGTGAGCCCCTCCCACACAGAACCTTACAGGGGTTCTAAGGCAGCTTCCTCCACAGGATTGTTTCAGAAGGTGGGCTCAGTATTTCCTTGTGTTCTTAGCTTAATTATCTGTGGTTTTTTTCCCCCTTCTAGTAATCCCATGGATGGAGGAGCCTGGTAGGCTGCAGTCCATGGGGTCGCTAAGAGTCGGACACAACTGAGCAACTTCACTTTCACTTTCCACTTTCATGCATTGGAGAAGGAAATGGCAACCCACTCCAGTATTCTTGCCTGGAGAATCCCAGGGACAGGGGAGCCTGGTGGGCTGCCATCTCAGGGTTTGCACAGTCAGACACGACTGAAGTGACTTAGCAGTACTATTTACTAGATCACAGAACGGTTCCCTGTGTGGAGCTGCTAGAATTTAGAGAGAATATAGCTCTTGTGCCTCAGATGAGAAGCGTACAGAAGTGAAGTGTATCTGAAGTCACACAACAGTTTAGAGACTTCAAGAACCCAGGTCATGAGACTCTATAGCCAGAGCTCTTTCTGATGAGCCGAGCGCCCCTCAACAGAGAAGAGTGTGCATTTTATAGTGTTGAGGGCACCTGCATGACCTTGTTCAAATATGACCTCCACGCATAGCCTCTTTCTGTGTTTCTAGAAAATGCACTTGGGGGAAGTGTGACATGAACAGTAACTGAGTTGGGCCGCAAGCGCTCGCTCACGTGCTCTGTTTTGCTCACCATCACCGATTCAATGTGTATTTGTTGCTGCTGTCTGCCAAGGATTTATCCCACAGCATTTCAACATGAACTTAACTCTCACTTTGAATATTTTTCTTTTTAGTTTTTGACTTGTAAGAAGGGACGAAGGGAAACTGTGAGGAGATGAGGCATTTACTAAGCAAACAATCATTTGTCTTGAACTTTGTGACACAGACCCAGCATTGTTTCTTATAATACAGAAGCTGACAGTATTCTTGTTTCCGAAGAAAAGTAAAATTGGTACTCAGAAATGATGTTTTCTGGATGCTCATTTAAAAGGAAATAAATGGCATTTATCTTTATTCTGCTGAAGTCTTTTTTGTATCCCATACTGACTTTTAATATTGTTTCAAAGACATATCCTATTAAATAGATTATGAATTGGCTCATAGGGGCAGAGATCTCCCTGAAGCCCCTGGTTCTTCATAGCCTCAGGAGAAGTGTTGCACGAGTTCTAAATATTCTGGGTGTGGAGCCAAAGACTGGGTGACTGTATTGCTTTTGCAGCTGTAGTTTAAATTAGAAACATTCTACTTTCTCAACAGAAAGTTTAAAGAGATCCAGATTTTTTCACTCTATTTTTCTAAAATGAGTTATTATTAATATACATTATGTTAGTGTAAGGCATACCACATAGTGATTTTTTAACTTTTATACATTATGAATGGTCATTACTGCAAGACTGGTTACTGTCTGTCACCAAAGTAGTTATGGTGTTGTTGACTATTGTGTATACATTACACCCTGTGACATTTATTTTATAGCTAGAAGTTTGTATCTCTTACTCTCCTTCCTCTATTTCATCTGTTCCCCACCTCCAGCTTCCCTTGGGCAATAACGAGTTTGCTCTCTGTACTGAGTCTGTTGCCATTTTGTTTTGTTCATTTATGGTTTAGATTCCACATAAAAGTGAACATGAAGTCGCTTAGTCGTGTCTGACTCTTTGCAACTTATGGACTGTAGCCTACCAGGATCCTCTGTCCATGGGATTTTCCAGGCAATAGTACTTAAGTGGATTGCCATTTCCTTCTCCAAGGGATCTTCCCAACCCAGGGATCGAACCTGGGTCTCCCGCATCATAGACAGAGGCTTTACCGTCTGAGCCACCAGGGAAGTCCTACATAAAAGTGAAATCAGACAGTATTTGTTTTTATCCATCTTAATCTAAGCACAGAATAATGGATACACAAGATGCACATATACAATGAAATGCTATTTAGCCATAAAAAAGAGTGGCCTCTTGCTATTTGCAACCACATGGATGGACCTTGAGGCTATAATGCTCAAGGTTTGGAGACCCAAATTTTTTTTAAGGTTTCTCTTAAAGTGTTTAACTTTGGAAAAGGTATATTAGCCCAGTTTGCCCAAATCAGAATGCTGCTGCTGCTGCTAAGTCGCTTCAGTCGTGTCCGACTCTGTGCGACCCCATAGATGGCAGCCCACCAGGCTCCCCTGTCCCTGGGATTCTCCAGGCAAGAACACTGGAGTGGGTTGCCATTTCCTTCTCCAATGCATGAAAGTGAAGAGTGAAAGTGAAGTCGCTCAGTCGTGTTCGACTCTTAGAGACCCCATGGACTGCAGCCCACCAGGCTCCTCCATCCATGGGATTTTCCAGGCAAGAGTACTGGAGTCGGTGCCATTGAGTAGAGTACTAAAAATTCTAATTAAAGAGATTTGTACTTTTGAGACTGTTTCTAAAGTAAGAAGTGATCAGACTATTGCTACATTAACATGGGGTGCACCATGAGTTTAAGTTTTATGTTATTACTCTAAATAGTATCTCCTTCATTCTCCCCTCATTCCTTTGAGTATTTACAATTTTGATTTTACATAATTAGGTATTTAAAAAATTTAAGAATGTAAGTCCTGACTGTGTCTGGTAAAAGAACAACATACAGATTATAGGCAGTGCATCATGTGGTAAGAGTGGACCCATGCTTGCCCTGCATTAGCCTGGGGATTCAGCCTTCCTGCTCTCCCTGCTAGCCCTTTGTGCACTTTGTCACACTCCCAAAGCAGTGCACATGAAACCCCAAGAGCCCCTTCTGCTGGTCTCCACGTTGTACATAGAGCCTTACAGTACACTAGATTTTACCTTCCATTTAAAGGTTCAAAAAATTGTTTGACAAGATGCTATCTGAAAGAACTCAACTTTCCAGAAGATGGCAAGATGGAACATTGACATCTTAGGAATCGGTCAACTAAAGTGGACAGAATGGGCGAGTTTAATTCATATGGCCATCGTATCAACTACTGTGGGCAAGTGTCCCTTAGAAGAAATGTAGTAGCCCTCCTAGTCAACAAAAAGACCAAAATGCAGTACTTTGGTGCAATCTCAAAAACAGCAGAATGATCTTAATTCATTTCCAAGCCAAACCACTCAGCATCACAGTAATCCAAGTCTATGCCTTAACCACTAATGTGGAAGAAGCTGAAGTTGAATGGTTCTATGAAGAGCTACCTTCTAGAACTAACACCAAAGAGAGAGAGAGATGTCGTTTTCATAGTAAGGGATTATAATGAAAAAATAGGAAGTCAACAAGTTAGGCCTTGAAGTACATAATGAAGCAGGGAAAAGGCTAACAGAGTTTTGCCAAGAGAATGTACTGGTCATAGCAAATACCCTCTTCCAACAATACAAGGACAATCTACACATGGACATCACCAGATGGTCAATACCAAAATCAGATTGATCATATTCTTTGCAGCTGAAGATGGAGAAGCTCTATACAGTGCAAAAACAAGACCTGGAGCTGAGGGTGGCTCAGATCATAAGCTCCTTTTTACAAAATCTGGGCTTAAATTGAAGAAAGGAGGGAAAACCACTAGGCCATTCAGGTATGACCTAAATCAAATCCTTAGGATTATACAGTGGAGGTGATGGATAGATTCAAGAGATTAGATATGATAGACAGAGTGCCTGAAGAACTATGGACTGAGGTTCATAACATTGTACAGGAGGTGGTGACCAAAACCATCCCCAAGAAAAAAAATGCAAGAAAACAAAGTTAGCTGCCTGATGAGGGCTTACAAAAGCTAAGCAAAGGAGAGAAGCAAAAGGCAAAGGAGGAAGGGAAGAGAGACAAACCCACTGAATGCAGAGTTACAGAGACTATCAGGGAAAGATAAGAGAGCTTACTTAAGAGAACAATGCAAAGAAATAGAGGAATACAATAGAATAGGAAGGCTACAGATCTCTTCAGAAAATTAGAGATACCAAGAAAACATTTCATGCAAAGATGGGCACAATATAGGACAGGACCGAGAAGGACCTAACAGAAGCAGAAGATATTAAGAAGAGGTGGCAAGAATACATAGAAAAACTTTGCAAAAAAAGGTCTTAATCACCTGGATAATCACATTGGTGTGATTACTCATCTAGAGCCAGATATCCTGGAATGTGAAGTCAAGTGGGCCTTAAGAAGCATCACTACAAACAAAGCTGCTGGAGGTGATAGAATTCCAGCTGAGCTATTTCAAATCCTAAAAGATGATGCTGTTAAAGTGTTGCGCTCAATATGCCAGCAAATTTGGAAAACTCAGCAGTGGCCATGGGACTGGAAAATGTCAGTTTTCATTCCAATCCCAAAGAAAGGCAATGCCAAAGAATGTTCAAACTACCATTCAGTTGTGCTCATTTCATATGCTAGCAAGGTAATGTTCAAAATCCTTCAGGCTAGGCTTCCACAGTACAAGAACTGAGAACTTCCAGATGTATAAACTGAATTTTAAAAAGGCAGAGGAACAAGAGATCAAATTGCCAACATCTGTCGATGTTGTAGAGAAAGCACTGGAGTTCCAGAAAAAACATACTGCTTTATTGACTGCTAAAGTCTTTGACTGTGTGGATCACAACAAACTGTGGAAAATTCTTAAAGAAATGGGAATATCAGTCTTCTGAGAAACCTGTATGCTGGTCAAGAAGCAACAGTTAGAGCCAGACATGGAACAGTGAATGGACTGGTTCCAAATTGGGAAAGGAGTACATCAAGGCTATATATTATAATCCTGTTTATTTAACTTACATGCAGAGTACATCATGTGAAATGCTGGGCTGGTTGAATCAAACTAGTTAATCCTAAAGGAAATCTACCCCAACTATTCATTTGGGAAGACTGCTGCTGAAGCTGAAGTTCCAATATTTTGGCCACTTGATGTAAAGAGTTGACTCATTGGAAAAGACTCTGACGCTGGGAAAGATTGAAGGCAGGAGGAGAAGGGGCTGACAGAGGATGAGCTGGTTGGATGGCATCACCGAGTCAATGGACATGAGTTTGAGCAAGCTCCGGGAGACAGTGAAGACCAGGAAGCCTGTTGTGCTATAGTCCGTGGGGTCGTAAAGAGTCAGACACAACTTAGTGACTGAATGACAACAACAGTATGACCACCTTCATGGGGGAATTTCCAGATGCTACATGCTATTTGTGTCCTTACCTAACCCTCATTTTTCTATCCAGGTTTTAACTTGCATTCAGTGCTATTTTCTTCCATCTGTTATTTATCCTATTGAGCAACCTAAAGCTTCTTCTCTTATCTCTCATAACTCCTAAAGATAGCACTCATTTATAAAGTTCATAATGTAAACAGATGAGAAGTGAACAACATAAAGCTCTGATTTGAAAAGCAAAAATAAAAAGGCATGAAAACAAATACCAGTATCCCTTCAGTCGGTCAGTTCAGTTGCCCAGTCGTGTCCAACTCTTTGCGAGCCCATGAATTGCAGCATGCCAGGCCTCCCTGTCCATCACCAGCTCCCAGAGTTTACTCAAACTCATGTCCATCGAGTCGGTGATGCCATCCAGCCATCTCATCCTCTGTCATCCCCTTCTCCTCCTGCCCCCAATCCCTCCCAGCATCAGGGTCTTTTTCAATGAGTCAACTCTTTGCATGAGGTGGCCAAAGTATTGGAGTTTTAGCTTCAGCATCAGTCCTTCCTATGAACACCCAGGACTGATCTCCTTTAGGATGGACTGGATGGATCTTCTTGCAGTCCAAGGGACTCAAGAGTCTTTTCCAACACCACAGTTCAAAAGCATCAATTCTTCGGCATTCAGCTTTCTTCACAGTCCAACTCTCACATCCATACATGACCACTGGAAAAACCTTAATACTTAGGAAAAAGAAGACATAGAACCAAAAACTTGGAGACACTTTTTGTGCTAATAATATTTTTTGATATTTTATATAGAATGAATAAGCAACAGGGCCCTACTGTACAGCATTATTGTTCAATAAACTATAATGGAAAAAGGATAAGAATATATATATATATATATATATATATATAACTGAATCATTTTGCTGTATAGCAGAAATTGACACAATATTGTAAATCAGCTATCCTTCAATAAAATACATTTTAGAAAAATAATATTAGTTTGGGATGCAGAGGAACTGAGTGCTACAGTCCACATTTTGAATCAGAGTGATTTGGGTTTTAGTCTTAACTAAGGCCCATTTTATCCATGTATCTTGAATCACATTCCCCTTTATGAATTTGATTCCTTATCTGCATAATAGGGACAACAAGATGACCTGCTTATAGGTTTGCTATCAATATCAAACAGGAGAACACGTGTAAAGCTGCCGGGACAGGGCGTGGCACATGGTCAAGGCTGACCAGAGAATTTGTACAGAGAGTATGACTTAATTTTCACTTTGGGCAATCCACGTTTGGGCTAAACTTTCTCTTAATGAGAGGATGGACTGAATATAACCTCTTAAGGGCCCTTTCCAGATTTCTGATTTCCTCTGAAACAGAATGGATAAACTGACTCACAGCCTGAAAAGTTTATATCATCCAAAGTTCCTATGAAGGAAAGAACAGCATCCCAAATTCCAGAATGTCAGAGGGACAATGGAGTAGGTGAGGAAATGGTGATGGAATTTTTTGTGGCAAAGTTCCATTTTCTGAAAGGGTGAAATATTACACAACAGGAGACTGCCTGACAAAGGAATGAGATAGCCACATGTATCAAACACATGTTTGGGTAAGAATTAAGCAGGAAAGAGAAGATGAATGAGTGAATGAATGAGCCCAACCTGCTTAATTATCAGATTTATTGTCAATATCTTCAATATCCTATTTTATCCCATGAAATGAAAACTCAAGGTGGCTGAAAATGTTTTCAGTTCAGTTCAGCTCAGTCGCTCAGTTGTGTCTGACTCTTTGCAACCCCATGAATCACAGCATGCCAGGCCTCCCTGTCCATCACCAACTCCCGGAGTTCATTCAGACTCACGTCCATGGAGTCAGTGATGCCATCCAGCCATCTCATCCTCTGTCATCCCCTTCTCCTCCTGCCCCCAATCCCTCCCAGCATCAGAGTCTTTTCCAATGAGTCAACTCTTCGCATGAGGTGGCCAAAGTACTGGAGTTTCCGCTTTAGCATCATTCCTTCCAAAGAAATCCCAGGGCTGATCTCCTTCAGAATGGACTGGTTGTATCTCCTTGCAGTCCAAGGGACTCTCAAGAGTCTTCTCCAACACCACAGTTCAAAATGTTTTAGGCCAAATTAGAATCAGAAAGCCCTTGATTCATATGGTTATAAGTAGTTGGAAGCAAAAAGGTGCAAACTGTGTCATTCTGAGGAGCAAGACATCGTATGGAATATGGAGGATCACTACTTATTGCTTTATGTCTTCTCTCAAATGTAAGAATAAAGGGAAATGGTTACTTGCTAGTTATGTAGGAAACGGAGTAAATAGAATTTTGACCACATCTATAAATACTTCTCAAATATGAAACATAACTACCTGTTCATGGTGGAAAAATTGCAAGTCAGGTCTTAGACTGTGTCCTAACTGTGAACTCTAAATTGTCTGTGTAATGAGTGGACAGAGGATGAGACGGGGGAAAATAATTACAAGGAGCACATAATATTGATGGAACTAGAATGCATCTGGCTACTTCCATTGACTATCCAAAATCACATGTTTCTACATGGTCTGGGGGCCAGAAGAAACTGTTTTATGATTCTGTAAATGTTGTAAATGTTGGTGGTTCATTTTTCCACAAAGCACAGATCAAATAGTCAAGGAACCTCAGAAATTCCTCGTCTTCTGTTGCACTGAATTTCTTATGTAATTTTGTGTGCTCATATGTGTATGAGTCTTGATTTCTAAGTAATATCCACAACAATTTTACATGTTTATGTTTTTGCCTTTTCAGATTTCCAGCTGGCAGTTTTTCAGGTTAAAAGATGAAAATGCTGCTCATTTTGTTCCTTATAATAATTTGTTCCCATGTTTCTGTCAACCAACATTCTGGTAAGGAAAATAATGAAAGGAATTCGTTTCCTTAATTCTCATTATGGAAAATAGATAATATATGAGTCTGACTTGCTTAAAATTTAAGAGTTTTGTTTTGTTTTGTTTTGACTGTGATGATGGGGGTGGGGTGGGGAGTGAAAGCTCAATTTCTTTGATGTCACCCCATGTTCCTTTGAAAACCATTTGTTTCTGGGGTTTATTCCCTTTTCATGATAGAAAGATATGAGAGCTGTTTTCTTGTCCTCCAGTTTCAACTTCTTCTATGTCTTCTGGGAGGTTGCGTTTTCATGCAACCTTCTCTTTTCACATTAAGTTTGGGCCTGGAAAATTTGAAATGTCTGTTCCTAGTTTGTTTGTTCCAAAATATTTGTCTTGGTCAAACATCCAGATTTGGCTCCAGTTGAAACTGTGTGTCTCCTTATTGTAAAGCAGGTGCTTTTTACCCTGAAGAGGGAACTCCAGAGCTGTCCACTGTCTGTCAGCAGTCTATGTCCAAATGGACTTGAAGTCAAAATACTGGTCAAGCCTTCACGGCCCTTACCATCTCCTAAATAATCAGTCACTTCATGTCCAGGGCCACCTAGATTGGTTTTACAGTTTTGTTTTTTTTTTTCAAGGACTCTGACCTTGGAAGCAACTTTTCTGGAGAGATAAATTCTTCTTTGCCCTGAAAACATATTCCTTTGATGTCTCACTGGGCCTGATATTAAGCTTTTCAAAGAGAGGCGATGCTTTTTCTCCAGTTGCTCCATGGTTCAGATACAGTGATGGGCCCGTCCTGTGCCAGTGGCTACATTTCTTTTCTCCACCAGGATGTGGGGGTTTGTCTGTGAATAGAAAGCTCACTTTTGGTCCCAAGTTGAGCCACCCTGGGCAGTCCTCACCTGACAGCTCTCGGAGGGGCCCCAGCCTTCTCTCGCTGGTTCCCCTCACTTAGTATTTTCCCAGAGATGCTGCTGGATATAGGATCATCAGAGTCTCAAACTGGCTGAAATCAGGTTGCTTAGAAGAAAAGAAAGGACAATTGGAATCCACTATGCCTTGATTGGACTACTCTAAAGAGAATAAAGTAACATGCAGGGGTACTAAGGCTGTTTTCCTAGCAGTTGTTGACAGGAAAAAACTGAAGTTCCTTTAATTTTATCAGAATTTATATAGTAACTATTTCAAATAATCAGAATATCAGAGTAAAGAGAGACCTTAGATATTTTCTAGTCGAATCTACCCATTTTAATTATGAGGAAACTGAGGCCCAAGTATGTCAGATGGCTTGACAGAGCTGGGAGAATTAGCTGATAACAAAGTTAAGACTCGCATTGCCTGTTCAGTTACACTGTGTTTTCTTAAACATACAACATCAAGACACACACAGGTATGTCCCTCCCTTCCCTGGACAAGACATGGATCTTATAGGACAGTCATGAGAGCTCTGAATTCAAGCCAGCAGACAAACCACCAGCATATTATATTTTGTGCTTGAACCAAATGCTTCTCTATCACATACAAATATAATTTCACATACCTAACATTAAATCTGGCATTGAATGAAGCCTTAAAAGCTCAGCAAAGTATTGCATTCCTATGTAAAAATTACATTATCAATAGAAACTTAAACTGTAATCTCTTTCCTAGCTTAAGGTATACTGGTTTCTGTCACATTTTTCATATGTAAGAATAAATTTACCAATTATAATGCCCACTCATGACTCGTCAAAAGATCTCATAAATAATTTTAAGATAGATTCATACATCTCATATTTATGATTTTTAGGATTTTGTAAAACTCATCAATTTGACACTTCGAATACAAAACTAACATGTTTATAAGTTTAATATGTTTATAAGTTAATTAGGTTACTTGTATTGTTTAAAAGGAAGTCAAAATGAAAGGTTATTTTTCAGATTTCTCCATTCAACAAATTTGATTCATTCTCAATGAAACTGTTTATCTTGTTTCTATAAACTGAGGTCAAATTCTGAAAGAAGAAAAGGACACGAAGGGAAATTATCCACTAACCATGTAAAAACCCATGATATTTTACTTCTTTATATGTAGCTATTTCTATTTAATTCCTTGCAAAAGTGGTACTTAATTTCATGATCAGTTCAAATGAGAAGGTGTATAAAAGAATTAGCCTGAGAAACAAATACTTTCATTGAGAGAATATGTATTATTTTTCAGTGCATTGGAAAGATATTACAAAGGCAAGTAAAAGAGGGAAGTCAGTTTTCCCCATGTGGTTGGCATTAAGCTTGGTAGTAAATGTTTGAAGTTTACTTTCACTGTGTTTGTCTGTGGGTTTGTAGGCCCTGAGTATGCTGATGTGGTGTTTCTGGTGGACAGCTCCGACCACCTGGGAATTAAGTCCTTCCCGTTTGTGAAGGCCTTCATCAACAAGATGATCAGCAGCCTCCCCATAGAGGCTGACAAGTACCACGTGGGCCTGGCCCAGTATAGCGATGGGCTCCACAGAGAGTTCCTGCTCAGCACCTTCAAGAGCAGGGGCCCCATGCTGAACCACCTCAAGAAGAACTTCGGGTTCCTGGGGGGCTCCCTGCAGGTTGGGAAGGCTCTCCGGGAGGTGCACAGGGCCTACTTCTCAAGCGGGAGGGACAGGAAACAGTTTCCCCCGATCCTGGTGGTCCTAGCCTCCGGCGAGTCTGAAGATGCTGTGGAAGAGGCCGCTGAAGCTCTGCGCAAAGATGGGGTGAGGATCGTCTCCGTGGGGATGCAGGGCGTGTCCGAGAAGACCCTGAAGGCCATGGCCACGGGCCAGTTCCACTACAACCTCCGGACTGTCAGGGACCTCAGCTCGTTCTCCCAAAACATGACGCAGATTCTCAAGGATGCAGCTCAGTACAAGGACAGGGCAGTCAATGACATCCTTGTGGAAGGTGGGTCAGGGCACGTGTGTAGGGATGATGATGATAAAATACTTTCAGAAAATCAGCATGAGGAAAGGATGCAGACTCTGTGAGCATCTCTTTCCCCAAAAGCTGACCTGCATTTTCAGATGGTAATTTCTGCATGCCCCACGATTGTGGCCTTTTTAATCCAATAAACATGGGAAGCCTTGGTTTTCCGTGTTTCACTTATCTTATTGCCTGTTGTTTATAGGCTGCCTCCTCCCTGCCACCTGCTATCTGAGCTTTCTCCTTGGGGTTCAGCTACTATGTAGTTTCATTTCCGGTTCGTTTAAAAGGACAATTTGCTCCTAAAGAAATCCTTAATTCCTAAAACCATATAAAGTCACCACAGACTGTTACAGCTTGAAACAACTTCAGGGAGTCCAAAACCTCTGTTCCACAGAGAGGAAGCTGCAGGCGCTCTTGGAAGCGATATGACCTGGCCCTGGGCCAGGCTGTGGTCTGGAGTTAGAGCCACACCTGTGTGGGTTCAGCCCCGCACTTGCTCCTTCCTGCAGCTCTGTTCTAAATTAGCTTTCCCATGCTCTGCTCCAACTCCAACCTGCTCTCTTGGTCTGTCCCCTTGTACTATTCTATTAGCAAGGATGGCCAAGCGTTTATGCACACCACCCAAGACAGGGACAGGGGAGAGCTGGTAAAAACAAAAAAACAAAAAACTTTGCTTTAAGTGTACAAGTCCAGACAAGTGACATAATAAACTCACATTATGTCTGGTTGTCAGAGTGAAGTGATGTATACTGACAACAGAGAATGCTTTCTTGTAGTAATCTAAGAAAATATGGAATCTTATTACTAGCATTTTCCCCAGATAAAGTATTAGAACATCAACTGCTATTACATTTCCATCCCTTAAGAATGTTTGGACTATAAACTGCTGATTTTAGTAGTGGGTTTTAATACGATAGCAGCAGCTTCTGTTAACTGAGTGACTTTTTATGCGCCAGGCCCCATGCTAAACTTGACATGATCTCATTTAATCGCTACAACAACTCTATGAGATCAATATTCTTGTTACCTGTATTTTACAGATGTAGGAATTGGAGCCTGGAGGTGAGCTAAGATCCAGCTTTTGTGCCCAGGACCCTTTGATCTCAGCTGCATCATCAGTTTCGATACCTCCTTCCTTAAGTGCAAAACTGCTTGGTTATTCTATGTGTATTCTATCTATAATTGCTCATAAGTCTACATGTCTTTAATGCTGAGCAGAGAAGCTGAATTAAAACTCTGCCTGTCCGTTCCTTGCCCACAGTTTGCCAAGGCCCTTCCGTGGCTGACGTTGTGTTCCTGTTGGATATGTCCACCAACAGCAGCTGGGAGGACTTTGACTATCTTAAAGAATTCCTGGAAGAAAGCATATCTGCTCTGGACATCAAGGAGCACTGCATGAGGGTTGGCCTCGTGGCCTATAGCAACGAGACGAAGGTGATTAGCACGCTGAGCAGGGGCGTAAACAAGTCGGAGGTTCTGCAGGACATCCAGAGCCTTGCTCCCCAGGCCGGGAAGGCCTACACTGGAGCCGCCTTGAGGAAGATCAGGAAGGAAGTCTTCAGCGCGCAGCATGGCAGTCGGAAGAACCAGGGGGTGCCACAGATCGCCGTGCTCGTGACCCACAGCCTGTCCCAGGACAACGTGACCAAGGCCGCCGTGAACCTCCGGCGCCAGGGGGTGATCGTCTTCACCATCGGTGTAGAGGGGGCCAGCGACACCCAGCTGGAGAAGATCGCGTCTCACCCCGCTGAGCAGTACGTGTCCCAGCTGAGGTCCTTCTCTGACCTGGCTGCCCACAACCAGACGTTTCTGAAGAAGCTGCGGAATCAGATCACACACACGGTCTCTGTCATTTCCGAAAGGACCGAAACCCTCAAAGCCGGTAAAGCCTGTTGCGGAGAGCAGGATCAGTCTCATCCTTTTGCTTTTTTCCTTGTCTTGCAGGCATTCTGTCTGCCCAAGGGCTTGGTGGGTGTGATGCAGGGAGAGAGAGTTGAGTTCCTGGTTTCTTAATTTAACCCAATAGTTTAATTTAATTTAACCAATAATAGGAAATGTAAATTGGGAGAGAATAAATGCTATTGAGGTGCTGGAATGGGAAGAAGGGATTTTTTTTTTAAATTTCCTCTTTTGTGCAGCTTTACTTATATTCTTCATTTCTTGACACCCTGGAACACCTTCCTTAGCTATTTCTCCCCCCTGCCTTGCTTCATTTCTTGCCTTTGCCTCTCGTGTTTCTCTGCTCTTTCCTTAGTTTCTTTTTGTGTGTGGACTTTTCTCTCCCTTCTCTCCTTCCCTCGGCCTCAAATTCCAATGTAGAGAATACGCAGGAAGCATGGTCTGGACTGAGGACAGGGTAGTGAATTTACTGGAAAGTATTATTCTAGTATCTGTGAATTTAGCAGGAGACAGAGAGCAAGGTACTTGTATATTTCATACATAGACATGTATGCTACATAAATTATGTGTGTGTACACATATGTCTGCATCCTTCAACATGTATTTATAGCATGTTGACCACAGAAGTGTCATTGCCCAGTGTAAACTAGGCCCCTGACAATACCCCTGTTGTGTTAATTGAGCAGCCATGGATGAGGAGTAAATGACTCCTAGGTCCACCATGTCCAGTTAAATACCTTCTTCAGTTAACAGAATGCCAGCTGACCTTTTGCCAAGCAGTTGCTCCCTGGTAAGAGAAGCGAGTTATAGAAAGCATCTTCAAGTTTTCTTTCTGATCTTTTTCTATATTCAAATGGACTCCAGTTCTCGATGCAAATCATCTTAAACAGTCACACACAATTGACCCACCCGGTGCTAAGATTCCCCTGAGTCATGGCAGCAGAACAGGTCTTTCTTGCCAAGAAGCTGTTTCCATGTTTTCTGTCTGATGAGGCCGGTGTTGGCCCTTCCTCTCTCCTGCCTCCAGGTCTCTGTCCCACTTGCCAGATGCCACACTCAGTTCTGGGTTGCATTTTAGGTTGTGTGGACACGGAGGAAGCAGACATCTACCTGCTCATCGATGGCTCCGGGAGCACCCAGGCCACAGACTTCCAGGAGATGAAGACCTTCCTGTCAGAGGTCGCAGGGATGTTCAACATCGCTCCCCAGAAGGTGCGGGTTGGGGCTGTCCAGTACGCCGACCGCTGGGACTTGGAATTTGAGATCAGTAAATACACGAACAAGCACGACGTCAGAAAGGCCATCGAGAACATCAGGCAGATGGGCGGGAACAGGAACACGGGCGCCGCCTTGAACTTCACCCTGGGGCTGCTGCAGAGGGCAAAGCAGCAGCGGGGAGGCAGAGTGCCCTGCCACCTCGTCGTGCTGACCAACGGTGCGTCCCGGGACAGCGTCTCGGGGCCCGCAAACAGACTGAGCGAGGAGCTCGTCCACGTCTATGCCATCGGGGTCAGGGAGGCTAACCAGACTCAGCTGCGCGAAATCGCCGGCGAGGAGAAACGGGTCTACTACGTGCATGACTTTGATGCCTTGAAAGACATAAGAAACCAGGTTGTTCAAGAAATCTGTGCTGAAGAAGGTAGGACTCCTTACCTTTGGACTTCAGCTCCCAAGCTGCCTCCCTGCAGTATTTTCTTAAATGTTTTGTTGCTGTTGTTGAAGTATAGTTGATTTACAATGTTCTGTTAACTTCTGCTCTGCAGTGCCACGTGTAGAAACATTCTTTTTCATATGCTTTTCCGTTTATGGGATAGATCCCTGTGCTATGCAGTAGGACCTTGTTGTTTCTCCATTCTATATAGTTGGCTTCTGCACCCTTCAGTATTTGACATTTCAGGTGTGGAGAAAGGGCATAAATATCCCAGCTGAAATTTCTTGACTTTGTAGAGCTGTTTATTCCCCAGAACAAAATGGAGGACCCATTAGAGTGTTGCTCTATTACCTGATGCATAAAAAGAGTGTTTTATGTTTATTTAAATTGCTTTTTAACAAACCCTGTATAAAATCTTCTAGAGCTAGGTAAGTAATTTTCAACCAGGGGTGACATCCCCCCACCGGGGGATAGTTAGCAATGTCTAAAGACTTGGTGGTCATAACTGGGGGAAGTGCTAGTTAATTGGCTTCTGCTGCTGCTGCTGCTGCTGCTAAGTCGCATCAGTCATGTCCGACTCTGTGCAACCCCATAGACAGCAGCCCACCAGGATCCACCATTCCTGGGATTCTCCAGGCACTGGAGAACACTGGAGTGGGTTGCCATTTCCTTCTCCAGTGCATGAAAAGTGAAAGTGAAGTCACTCAGTCGTGTCCGACTCTTAGCGACCCCATGGACTGCAGCCTTCCAGGCTCCTCCATCCGTGGGATTTTCCAGGCAAGAGTACTGGAGTGGGGTGCCATTGCCTTCTCCGAATTGGCTTCTAAGAAGTATTATTTAGTATCTCCCCACAAATTCCTATGAGGATAGATCTATGATTAGACCATTGCATGTGTAATATGATCAAATGATTTCTGATTTTAAGGAGTATTGGGGGTTTATTTAATAACTTTGTAATAAAACTTGTATGAAATCTTCTAGAGTTAGATCAGTAGTTTTAAACCAGGGGTGATTTTGTCCCTAAGGGGATGGTTAGAAATGTCTAGAGACATTTACTTTTGGGGGTCATCATTGGGGGGCATCTAACAGGTAGAGTACAGGGATCCTGCTAAACATTCTTCAGCATCCTGCAGTGCCTGGATTGCCATCCACAGTACAAACTTTCCAACCACAATGTTAGTTGTGCTGAGGTTGAGAAGCCCTGGGTTATACGTTAAATAATAAAGAGAATAGGTTCCCCTTCATCATCTTCAACGCTTCATTTACCTGCTAACAACCCTTAGCAAGCACACACTTAACTTCGTATAGAATTGTTTGTGTTTTAGATTTTCCTGTTCACTCTTCATCTTTTTCACATGAAGCCAACTTGAATATACATCTCCTTTCTCCCATGCAGCCTGCAAAGAGATGAAGGCCGACATCATGTTCCTGGTGGACAGTTCTGGCAGTATAGGACTAGAGAACTTCATCAAAATGAAAACATTTATGAAGAACCTGGTGAGCAAATCTCAGATCAGGGCAGATCGAGTGCAAATCGGTGTGGTCCAGTTCAGTGACGTCAATAAGGAAGAGTTTCAGCTCAACAGATACACATCCCAGGAGGAAATTTCAGATGCAATAGACCGAATGGCTCACATTGGAGAAACCACCTTGATGGGTAGCGCCCTGACCTTTGTGTCTCAGTACTTCAGCCCTGCCAAGGGAGCCCGGCCCAATGTGAGGAAATTCCTCATCCTCATCACGGACGGTGAGGCTCAGGACATAGTCAAGGACCCAGCGGTGGCACTTCGGGAAGAAGGCATCATTATCTACTCTGTAGGGGTGTTTGGCTCCAATGTCACCCAGCTGGAAGAGATCAGTGGGAGGCCAGAGATGGTTTTTTATGTTGAGAATTTTGACATTCTGAAGCACATTGAGGATGACCTTGTGTTTGGAATATGCAGCCCCCATGAAGGTAAGCATGGGGACATTCACCAGGGGGATCATTGAAACACCACATATCCATGTGGGTCCTTGCTTCCTGAACTAAGCAATCTGCTATTTGAACACTATAAACTGGTTTTGTTCAATTGAACTATTTATCCTAGTGGCTTTTGGCTCACATAGAGAAATGCAAGTTTCCTCAACAGAACTGTTAAAATCAGACAGTAAGGAACAATTCAGATCTACCTAGGTTCTTTCCCATTTGTAGACAAAGCACTAGGGGGATGAATCCTCCATTTAAGGAAAATAGTACCATACAGGATTTTAGGTCTGGTTCCCTAGTAGGATCTGAATCAGGAGTTCTTATGGAAGCAATTTATTTACTTATTGCTTTAAAAAAAATTATTGAAGTATAGCTGATTTACAATGTCATGTTAGTTTCAGGTGTGCAGCAAAGTGATTCAGTTACACATACATACAGTGTGTGCCTGTGTGTGTGTGTGTATGTTCTTTTTCATATTCTTTTCCCTTATAGGTTATTATAAAATATTGAGTATAGTTCCCTATGCTATATAGTAGATCCTTGTTGGTTGTCTATTTTATGTATATATATGTTAATCCCAGCCTCATAATTTATCCCTCCCCCTACTTTCCCCTTTAGTAACTATAAGTTCATTTTCTATGTCTGTGAGTTTGTTTTGTAAATAAGTCTATCTGTATCTTTTTTTAAGATTTTTAAGATTCTGCAAATAAGTGATATATAATATTTGTCTCTTTCTGTCGGACTTAATTTAGTAGGATAATCTCTAGGTCCATTTATGTTGCTGGAAATGACATTATTTCATCCTTTTTATGACTGATATTCATTCATTTCATATAAGTATTCATTTAAAATACTTATATGAAATGAGATAATCTTTGTAAAAACATGTCGATATTTATTAAATCTTATAAAGGAGGGATAAGATATAGGAACTTGAGCAATGGATGCTTCAGAGGAAATAAACGGGCAGTCATCACGGTGTTCCCAGGGTGCTGCAGAATGAAAGTAATAACAGTTCAGCAGGAATAAGGGACCCATGGGGCCTGACAACAGAGGCATTCTGGAAAACTTCTAGGAAGGAGATGAATCTTAATGGAATTTTAAAGAAAAAAAGGGACGTCATCGTGTTGTTCAAATAACAGTTCTGGCCAACCTGCACTAGAAGTATTGGTGACTGCAATCTATGTTTTGTGGCTAGAGGAGTACACCTGGATTGTGCGTCCTGGTAACTCCAACCAAAACAAATATGACCTCTTTGAAGGGTGCTTTGACTGAACAGCCTACCCTGCAGCCTCCCGGGTGATCCAAGCAGGCTCCCCTGAGCAGCTGAAGGCCCAGGGGACAGCGCTTCTATTTGTGTGGAACCAGACTTTCTGGGTGATGTGGTCATGGCTCTGTACATGTGGCCTCCAGTTAGGTGGGTAAATGTATTGGCTTTAGGGTTTGCAACAACCCTACCATGTTGTAGGGAAGTGGCTCCAAAGAAGGGAATGTGGTGAGCCTTGGGGAAGGGTTAGGGAAACCTTCTCACAATTCCATTTCTCCAAAATGAATGAGGTAACAGTTGAAACATACCTTCCTCAGGCCTGTAGACAGACGGTGCTACATAAAGGCTAAATCGTTCACCATCCTACAGTTCCACTTCTCTAGAATGAATGAGTTGGAGTTTGGAACTCTGCACTTGAGAATACAATGTGATACACACATGGATTACTTTACTTTTCCATGGCATTGACCCCACATTTAAAAAGTTAATGAGAGGTCATGCTAGGATCACTTGGTTGGGCCAAGTGTGGAATGGGCTAATTTCTATAACAAAGCCCAGACATGAATACAGATTATGTTTTAAGAAAGTCAGAAAAGGAGAAAATGCAACCTTGGAAAGTTAGCCATGAAGAAAATATAGTGTTGCCAAATTTATTTTCATTTGGTCATTTCCCCAAGGTTTATCTTAAGAATAAAACCTCATGATCCCTGTGGCTTAAAAAAAAAAAATATAGACAGATTTGCATAAATGAAAGCACATGTTGAAGGTACCACTTACACAGGAAAATTTCCTCAGAATTATGAATTGGGTTTTTTTGGTCCAAAAGCACTTGTGTTTATCTCTGATGTCCTGTGACTGTCACCCCACCCGCTTCCCACCCACTGCAGCAGGCTTCATATCACATCTGCCTTGTCCTAAAAGAGACACAAATGAGTATGTGTACTGTGTCTGTTATCCAGAGAGCAAACATCCAGATGCACAGCTTGATCCTATGGAGGGGACACCCTGGCATTTAAAATGCGGGGGGACAGGGTGGGGGATGTGAGTCCCCCATAATGTGCAAGGCTAATCTCATCAGTTTTCCTTTTCCTTCCTCTTTCAGAATGCAAGCGCATTGAAGTTTTAGACGTCGTGTTTGTAATCGACAGCTCTGGCAGCATTGACCATGACGAATACAATATCATGAAGGACTTTATGATTGACTTGGTGAAAAAAGCTGATGTGGGCAAGAATCACGTCCGGTTTGGGGCTCTGAAGTACGCGGATGACCCGGAGGTGCTGTTTTATCTGGATAACCTGGACACCAAATGGGAGGTGATTTCGGTGCTCCAGAATGATCAGCCCTTGGGGGGCAACACTTACACCGCTGAGGCCCTGGGCTTCTCAGACCACATGTTCACGGAAGCCCGGGGCAGCCGTCTGCACAAAGGGGTCCCACAGGTCCTCATCGTGATCACCGATGGGGAATCCCACGATGCCGATAAGCTCAATGCTACAGCCAAGGCCTTGCGAGACAAGGGCATCCTTGTCCTGGCCGTGGGCATCGCCGGTGCCAACCCTGTGGAGCTGCTGGCCATGGCAGGATCGAGTGACAAGTACTTCTTCGTGGAAACTTTTGGAGGTCTGAAGGGGATATTTTCAGATGTGTCTGCCAGCGTATGTAACTCTTCAAAAGTAGGTAAGATTCATCCATTTTCTTAATTATCAGAAGAGGTCCAAATAAGCGGGAAACCAAATGGGGCACTGAAGATTCTATAGAAGTTCCCAGCTTGTGAAATCTTCAACCTTCTACACCTCTGCATACATTCTTCCAGTGACGGAAAATTCACTGTTTTTTTTTTTTTTTCTGTTGATGAAGAGGGGCTATACTTCCTTTTTTAATTAAAAAAAATTTTTTTTAATTTTTATTGACACCAGAAACATTTTGTATCGGGGTATAGCCAATGAACAATGTGGTGGTAGTTTCAGGTGAACAGTGAAGGGACTCAGCGCTTCATACACATGTATCCATTCTCCCCCAAGCCCCCTCCCACCCAGACTGGCACATAACATGGAGCAGGAACCATGTGCTACACAATAGGTCCTGCTATATTTAAAATGAATAACCAACAAAATTCACCATTTTTTGAACAGACTGTATTTATTGGAACACAAATGGGTTTTTGCACGCCACTTTCAGAAAGAAAGTTCTTCTTTCTGTTTACACAAGAAATCAAGTCCCTCTCGTGCTCAGAACCACTGGCTGGAGTCCTGTCTCCTCCAGTCCGGAAGTTCCCTGTGCCTTCGCATGTTTCTGTTACGGCACAGGCTCATTTGAAACATGGAGCCCAGTGCTAAACACCCAGTTTTAGCCTCAGATGTTTCCGGAGCAGAGAGCATACAGGACTTCTGCCCTAGGTGCTATGTTTCTGTTCTGGCAGCTCGAAATTGCACTGCCACATCCATGTATGTATTCATTCATTCATGTGTTCAGCTGCCAATTTATGGTTTCTTATCAAAGGGAGATTATGGTCTTTTAAAACTCCTTAGTATTTTTATTAGGATGTGTTTTACTAAAAATACCAAGTATTTTTGTTAAGAGAGTTAATATTAACCTAGGATTTCAATATCTTGGTGCAGTTCCTTTTAAAAATTATTTAACTTTCCTGTTTTTCATATGCTATGCCTCCTGAGACTACAGCTACTATCTTTTTCGTTCACAAAACTAACAAAATCCATCTGGATCTCAACAAAAGCTGGGATGAGTCTCTTACCTTCTACTGGCCAATGTCTTAAATTCAGTCTGACCTTTTCAAGTCCACTGTAGAAGTCGAAACTGAATTTTTATATTGAATGTTCTCCCTTGGGCACAAAGAAAGTTCATTTCCTTTATTTGAATCTGAAACAAAGGCATTTAATGAACTAACCAGTTCCTGAAGGATCTATTCACCCGATAGTTTATCTCTACCTTGTTTATCTCAGTTACAGAAATCTCAAGATATCTTTCATCTTTTCTGAGGCTAAAATGAGAATTAATAATGTTAGGTCAGTGATGAGCTCTATGGGGAATTCAAGGAAATTTTAATGCTTTCCAGAAGGCTGAAGAACACACATGAGCATGAGCCAAGCATAACTCACTCACTGGCAATGGCCTTTCACATTCTTTTTGTTAATTTGCTGTGATAAGACAAGGGCAGCATAGTGCACTAAACCATCGTGAATTGTTCAAAATCACTTCTCTCAAGTCGACATTTTTGCCTGTATGCACCAGAAAGCGGGCTGGTTAGGAGACAAAGAGACTAGATAGAGGCTTGAAGTCTTGTGTCTTAAAACTCAATTTGCCGGAAACGAGAAAAGTGCTTATTGACTCAACTGGCCAGCAAGGCCAAGTCAATAATAAAGACCATCTGTCTGTTTGTTCGCATCCCTAGATGGATGTGTCATTTATTTTTCTTGTTATGCTACCACTGTCACTGGGCTTTCTGGAAGTCAAGCCTAGATTGCAGGTGAGAGCTCATTTTCTGTCACATCACCCCCAGTTCGCCAGCATCTCAGAAAAGAAAATGGTGTGAAGCCAGACAGAAAAGAGAAGCCTAAAAGGATGTGGGACTATGCCTCACACTGACCCTATGGCAGGGTTGTGTGTCTCTGTTTTCTTTCCAATTAATGGGACCACAGGGTGGCATAAGCTAAAACACCACCTTCAGAAATAGCATTTCCCTATCAGTTCAATTCAGCTGCTGAGTCGTGTCCAACTCTTTGCAACCCCATGGACTGCAGCATGCCAGGCTTCCCTGTCCATCACCAACTCCCAGAGTCTAGTCAAACTCATGTCGGTCAAATTGGTGCTGACATCCAACTATCTCATCCTCTGCCATCCCCTTCTCCTCCTGCCTTCAATCCTTCCCAACATCAGGGTCTTTCCAAATGAGTCAGTTCTTCGCATCAGGTGGCCAAAATATTGGAGTTTCATCCATAACATCAGTCCTTCCAATGAATATTCAGGACTGATGTCATTTAGGATTGACTGGTCTGACCACCTTGTAGTCCAAGGGACTCCTCAAAGTCTTCTCCAGCACCACAGTTCAAAAGCATCAATTCTTCAGTGCTCAGCTTTCTTCACAGTCCAACTCCCACATGCATACATGACCACAGGAAAAACCATAGCCTTGACTAGAGGGACCTTTGTTGGCCAAGTAGTGTTTCTGCCTTTTAATATGCTGTCTAGGTTGGTCATAACTTTCCTTCCAAGGAGCAAACATCTTTTAATTTCATGGCTGCAGTTACCATCTGCAGTAATTTTTGAGCCCAAGAAAATAAAGTCTGTCACATTTCCCATTGTTTCCCCATCTATTTACCATGAAGTGATGGGAGCAGATGCCATGATCTTCGTTTTTTGAATGTTGAGTTTTAAGTCAACTTTTTCACTCTCCTCTTTCACTTTCATGAAAAGGCTGTTTAGTTCCTTTTTGCTTTCTGCTATGAGGGTGGTGTCATCTGCATATCTGAAGTTATTGCTATTTCTCCTGGCAATCTTGATTCCAGTTTTTGCTTCAACCATTTTTTCTTCTTGAGGATGGTTTTGACCATGGCCACCTATACAGTGTTACAAACCTCCATCCATAGTTCTTTAGGCACTCTGTGTATCAGATCTAATCTAATCTAATCTAATCATAAGGGATTTGATTTAGGTCATACCTGAATGGTCTAGTGGTTTTCCCTATTTTCTTCAATTTAAGTTTAGTTTTGCAATAATGAGTTCATGATGTAAGCCACAGTCAGCTTCCAGTCTTGTTCATTTGACTTCCCCTGCTCAGTTAGAGAAAGAATAACAATCTGATTTTGTTGTGTTCTTTGTAGACTGTGAAATTGAAAAAGTCGATCTCGTGTTCCTCATGGATGGTTCAAATAGCATTCATCCAGATGACTTTAGGAAGATGAAGGAATTCTTGGCATCTGTCATTCAAGACTTTGATATCAGTAACAACAGAGTGCGTATAGGAGCTGCCCAATTCAGCCACACTTACCAGCCAGAGTTCCCCCTGGGAATGTTCATCAGCAAGGAGGAGATCTCATTTCAGATTGAAAACATCAAGCAGATCTTTGGATACACCCACATCGGTGCCGCCCTCCGGCAGGTGGGGCACTACTTCCGGCCGGACATGGGCAGCCGGATCCACGCAGGTACCCCCCAGGTGCTGCTGGTCCTCACGGACGGCCAGTCCCAAGACGAGGTGGCTCAGGCTGCCGAAGAGCTGAGACACAAAGGCATCGACATTTACTCCGTGGGCATCGGGGATGTGGATGACCAGCAGCTCGTTCAGATCACCGGGACCGCCAATAAGAAGCTGACAGTTCACAACTTTGACGAACTGAAGAAGGTCAAGAAGAGGATTGTTCGTAACATCTGTTCCCCCCGGGGTGACAGCAGTGAGTATCCAACAGGTCCCTAGGGTCTCTGCCTTCTCTGGGGCTGCGGGGAGAATGCAGATTTGTGCCTGTTGATTTCAAATGGAACCTTTCACAGTTATCAAGTGTTTTCTGTCCCTTGTAGATTGAGACACAGGATGAGCCTCTTGTCAGTTTTCCTCTCCTGGGAGAGTATGCCCTCTTTGTGATGGGAATGCCTCACCTTCTGAAGGTGTGAGGACAAGGCCTGTTTACACTCTGGGTGGTTTCAGAGGCTGAAGAATGTGTTCCCCGAAAACAAACTATTTGACAGATTTGGGTTGCCTAGCAGTGGGGCTGCCAACTGCTGCCACAGGTAGTGAGGGAGTATCTTAGAGTTTAGAGTGTTAATATGAAACTTCAACACAGAAGTTGGTAAATATTTTCTTAAAAATTAGCACATTTTGACATTTTTTTCCAACAGATGGAAGAAAAGGTCTTGAAGGAGAAATAACTTTCTATTTTTATAAAAGTCCCCACTGGGTTGGCTGTGATTCTGTATAACTATCTATGGTAAAGAGTAAGCCTAGATTTCCACCAGGGAGAGGAAGGCTACACAGTTGTTAAGAGGCAGCTCTGGAGATGAGTGGTTGGCGGACTATAAATGCCCATTTAATAGCCACTTTTTCCTGCACAAGTGGCTTAACTCTCCTAAGTTTAATTTTCTCATCTGTAAAAATAAACCACAAAGCGTCTAGTTCAAATGAAATGAGAAATGCATATTTAACATTACTTTGAATAAACGTGACACCTGGGCTGTCGTCCTCAAGTCACTGCACTTCTGTCTACCATCGACCCATTCGATTCATTCATGGGGTCACCTCTTGCCTTGCCCCCAGCCACTTTAAAGAAGTAAGTGGCCCTCTTCTTGGTGATGAATATGTCCATCCTTGGATAACTCTTCAGACTCCACACTCAGTCAAGTTCACTGTGCTTTCCCTGCTGCAGGCCAATCACCACGACCATTTTAGCTGGTCGGCATTTTAGCTCTCATCCCCCACCTCCCGTGATGCCGCCTCCTCCCAGGCCTTGCCATCTCCTTATTGATCATGGTGTCCAACCTCTCCAGCATGGGCTGGCCAAGGGAGATGGGCCAAAGAGGATCAGGAAAGTTCTTCACTTGATGGTACTTTTCAGAACTCCATTTTCTCAGCAACCCTTGTGTAAACTGGGCCCACTCATGACTGCTTCAAAGACTTCCCCTTCTGCACATTTGTCAGAGGCATCTGTCCCTTGAGGAAAGTGAGCATCTCTCAATTCCAGCTGTTCCCTTATGCCTTCCTCATCTTCGGGGCATCTAGGGATGCCTCCCGCTTTATCTTGGAGAAGGCAATGGCAACCCACTCCAGTACTCTTGCCTGGAAAATCCCATGGATGGAGGAGCCTGGTAGGCTGCAGTCCATGCGGTCACTAAGAGTCGGACACGACTGAGTGACTTCACTTTCACTTTTCACTTTCATGCATTGGAGAAGGAAATGGCAACCCACTCCAGTGTTCTTGCCTAGAGAATCCCAGGGACAGAGGAGCCTGATGGGCTGCCGTCTATGGGGTCACACAGAGTCGGACACAACTGAAGTGACTTAGCAGCAGCAGCCCGCTTTATCTGCTGCTATCTCTTTGCCCCTCCAGGCAGCTTTCTTGGATGGGAGACCAGAGAAGCCCAACACAGCTCTTTCTATGTGCAGCAGTATCAACTCCATGGGAAACAATTATGTGTCAGTTTCCCCAGGAAACTCTGGAAGTTCCAGCCCCTCAGTGTCGGTGTTCCAGTGTGGGTGCCTCTCCTTTATAGAAGGCAACATTACATCATGTCTCACTCTTTAGAACTTCTTGACCGTATCATCTCCAGGTTGCATCTCAGAGTGCTTCTCTCTTCACTTAAAGAGAACATTATCTCCTCTCTTTGTGTGTCTGTGTGTGTGTGTGTGTGTGTGTGTACATGCACTTGTGGGCAGAGACTCATGGCACACCAACTGTCCCCTCCATAAGTCTTCTGGGCTCTAAGCACAAACCTTCCATAAGGCCCAGTGTGTGAACCAAAGTTTAAGAGTCCTGCCATTGGTCAGGACTGTCTATGTAAATTGCACCCCACTTTCCTCCCATACTTTGTAATGTGCCTGGTGACCTCAGCCAAACCTTCCACATGAATTTCCTGTTTCACATGAAATGCCCATTTCCATTTATTCACATCAGGCTGAAAATGATCTTGGAACTATTTAATCTGTCCTTAATAGGGTGAAAGAAAGCCAAGTGGAAAGTCAAAACAGAAGTCATGAATGTATAAATAAATAAGAAAAGTACACTTTAAAGATAATTCAAGTGATTACTGTAACAAACAAGAATGTGTGAGGCCTTTGTGGCCAAGCTGTGGTCTGAGGACTAATGAGGTTGGAATGATAAAGCTGTGCAAACACGGTGGAGGATACCAGCTCCTCTTGAAAATAAGCTCTCAAATCAAGGGGAATCAGACAGTAGCTTGATGTGTCTCAAAAGAAACCAGATTCAGAGCCTGAACATCCAGCTTTGCTTCTTATTAAAACATGCACCACTTTGGAGTGGTCACTAGCCTTTCTTAGTTTTCTCATTTGTGCAGTTAAATTATTTCTGTTTCTCTGATTGTACTTAGGATTTAGTTTATGGGAAAGGATGGTTAGCTGCATGGAGATATGAGGGAAACATCAGTATTTCTTGTGCCTCTATGGAGGGTCAAGCATTTTCAAATATTGTAAATGCATTATCTCATTAAACTCCCAAACTCTCTGTTTGTATTTTCATTCCCATTTACAAATGAGGAAAAGGGAGCTCCAAGGAATATTGGAAGCCCAGCCCAGATTATACGGAAGGCAACAAACTAAGCAAACTTCTATGTCTGTCTGATTCCAACACATTTGTGGATTGTTAAATTTGTTGATATAGTGGCTGTCTAGGTTATCTGGTGTTCATGTTATAAATATTGTGCTTCAACTATGAAGTGCTGGAACTTACTAAGACATCATGGGTTTATATCTCAAAAGCTTCTGCTATGTAAAGAAGCCACTCCCTGCTAGGCTGTCCCTTCCAGCAGCATAATATAGCACTTGAAACCTGCATGACCTAGCATCACTGGCCACCCAGGAGGTGATGAAAATAAGGTCGTTCAGTGCAGGGACTCCAGACAGGCCTGGATCTCATTCCCACATGCGAGAGCCACAATAGCAACCGTGAGACCTCGGGCAAGCCTCTCTAGGCCACAGCATCTTCTTCTGCAAAATGAGTATTAGAAGCATTTCTGCTTATTCTGTGTGTCATAGGGACACATGAGGAACGCATGAGAACAAGCTCGTGTAAATATTCAGTGAGTCTTAGTAACTCTCATAGCGTATTGCCAAAGGTATCTTGAAGTGATTTTATAAGTCCAGGTGCATGGACTGATAGAGTAGTTAAGTTCACAAAAGGACAGTTTGCCAAGAGTTCCTTGGCTCAGCAACTTTAATCGTTTAGCAGTTCAGAGCTATATTTCAATTTACTGCCTCAATATACACCAAATTCCCCTAAGCAACTAAACTGAACTCTGTTTTCTTATCTTTATCCATGCTAATCTCCTGATTTTTCTTGGAGTCTGCCTGTTCTAACCACCCAGAGGAGGCCCCCAGCAGTTTTCAGGATATGGACCTGCTGCCTTTTCTGGCATGGAGCCATGACTAGGTAGCAAAAGAGTCGAGAGTACCTCTCGTCTTTCACATCAAGGAAGATGAGTCAAAAAGGACATTCAACCAAAGGCCAGTCTGATAAGGATGAAGTAGACACACCTTCAGGAACTGACTCAAGGAATATGGGAAATATAAGAAAAAATTGATGGTCATTTCCAACTTTTCTTGATAAGGATCTCTAGGTCCCTGTCTTACTGGGGTTCTCTAGGAAGCAGAGCTTGAACCACAGTTTATGTGGTAGTACTCCAGTGGGAGTACAGTCCCGGGGAAGCAAGAATGAGTGATACAAGAAAGAAGAAAGTAAATATGAGCTGTGTGTTACCAAGCTCACTACAGCTTCTGAGAAGGCATCATTGGTACTCTGGTCCTGCAGAAGGTCACCCGGGAAGCCCGGAAACACTGCACAGACCAGCCAATCGGGGGAAGAAGAGCCGCTTATCTATTGGTTTTTTCCCACCTTCTGCCTTTCACTGGCCACAGTTCACCCCCATGGAGAGCTGCTCTCCCACACTACAGAACTGTGTTATCCAGCCCTTTGGAAAGTCAGACACAGGAGCGGCAGTGTGTTGAATCTGTGGCTGAAGTGGTGGAAGGTGCCAGAGCTCTCATGAGTTCAGTTGGGTTGGACATGGGTTAGACCAGTCACTGAAGACCTACTGCAGGGAGGCGGTGTCAAACCCTGCCCAAGACACACTGTGTGGGAGAGCCGGCAGTGGTGCCGCCGGGGATCTCCAGGGGACAAGTGTCCAGCTCCTGGGTGTGTGTGCGGATAGCAGGTCTTGGAGGTATACAAACTAGGTCTTTACCTAACTGTGGGCGTCCCTGGTGGCTCAGCTGGTAAAGAATCTGCCTGCAAAGCAGAGACCTGGGTTTGATCCCTGGGTTGGGAAGATCCCCTGGAGAAGGGAAAGGCTACCGACTCCAGTATTCTGGCCTGGAGAATTCCATGGACTGTATAGTCCATGGGGTCGCAAAGAGTCGGACATGACTGAATGACTTTCACTTTTACTTCACTTACCTAATTATATTTTCTAGATCTTTCTTTCTCTTTTTTTCATCTAAGATATCCCCTTCTTTTAAATCTCCAACAAAATTTTTCTCTCATCCCAGCTAATAACCAACAGCCCAACTTTGTGCTTAAAATAAGTGTTTTCTCCAGAATCTGTCTTCTAATCTTATTAATATACCCTACTATCTTGACCATATTTCTTTCTTTTTTAAAAAATTTTATTGAGGTAGAGTTAATTTATAATGCTGTCTTAATTTCTGTTGTACAGCAAAGTGATTCAGTTGTACATATATATTCTTTTTCATATTATTCTTCATTATGGTTTATGATAAAATATTGAATAGAATTCCCTGTGCTACACAGTAGGGCTTTGTTGCTTTTCTATTTATGTATATGGTAGTTTGTATCTACTAATCCAACTTGTCTCTCCCCTATCCCCATCCCTCTTTGGCAATCATAAGTTTTTTCTCTATGTCTGTGAGTCTGTTTCTTAAATAAGTTCATTTGTTGGACAGTGTTTCTTAATACTAAAACTCTGCCATCATTAATTCCAATTAAGGACTTTCTTTATAAGTCAGATAATTAAAATCAGCTTTGGGGTTTGGCAGGGAATCAGGAGACCATTACTGTCTTGCCCAATCCTTTCTTTTCCCTGTTCTTTTGTACTTTTATCTTGAAATATATAATCTTCTTATTTTTATAGACAAGAAAATAGAGAGGTGAAGAGAGGTGAAGAGATCTGGCAGAAGTGGTTCAGTAGTAACACAGTAGTGACCTGTACAGTACTGAAACTAAAGTCTGCCTCCCCACTCCAGGGCTCCTCGCTGCTAGTTGTCAGATTCTCAGAACCCTGGTTTATTTGTTTTTACCGCCCTTGGTAGCCAGTCCTCACCCCCTTTTGATTCCCACTCCCATCCACTTTTAGCCTTCTTCCTAGCCCACTTCCAAAATCGTCTCTGCCTCCTCTTGCTAGCTCTGAAGGGCTCTTGATTTGAGGGCAGACATCTCTGTAGAGTCTGCAAGGTCATTCCATGACAGCCCACTTGACTTATATGATCCACTCTCTCTGATTGTATTTAGACATATGACTGCCCCCTCTGGACTGTTCCCCAAATTCCATTTCTTTGATCACATTATCATGGACTCATTCATCAATCTGAATTAGTTAAATAAACACCAGGAACTTATTTACTAGAGTTTGTAATTTTAGTAATCTAGGTAAAAAGTTAAAATACTCCATTTTTCAAGAGGACAGTTCCTAGGAACACTCAGTGATGACATTTTGGCATCTTTGTTTTTTCACAAGAGAGTGTTTTCCTTGAAGGCAGTAATGTGTTCTAGTAATTCAGTGGTTTTCTGTTCAGGGATTAAATCATCAAAATCATTCCTTTAGGGGTTTTTCTTTTTTTAATTTATTTTTCTAAACAACTTTCTGTTTTCAAATGTTTTTCCCTTATAATTATAATTTAATATTTGTTGAATGACCTCAGTTGATACATAGCATGAAATGAATTTCCTCTTTTGGACTATTAACATTTCCACAACATGTTTCAGCTATTTAAGTGACTCTTCATAGCTTCTTCAGTGGACACATTGGGATCTTTCAGACCTTTGTTATAGAATCATCTAGATTTTATAGATGCTGGGGGGAAAAAAAAACCCCACTTTAGGTTGTTAAAGAGTGATTCTGAGCCTTTGCACTATTCACATCCTCTTCCTTGTTTTCCAGCTTTATAACTGGGATGGAAACAAGAATTCCAAGTCTCATGATTCAACCATGACATACAAGCCAAATGAAGTTCTTTATTGTTCTAATACAATATGCTTTTCCCTTGAATCCTAGATTGCTTTGTGGACGTTGTGGTGGGATTTGACATCTCAACTCAGCAGAATGGGCAGACTTTGCTCGAAGGCCAGTCCTGGATGGAAACCTATCTTCAAGACATCTTACGTGTCATCAGCTCCCTCAATGGGGTAAGCTGTGAGGTGGGCATGGAGACTCAGGTTAGTGTGGCTTTTCAAGTGACCAATGCTGCAGAAAAATATTCCCCCAAGTTTGAGATCTACAGTGAAAACATCCTGAACAGCTTGAAGGATTTAACAGTTAAAGGACCGTCTCTTCTCAACGCAAACCACTTGAGTTCTCTGTGGGATGCATTTCAGAATAAGTCAGCTGCTCGGGGAAAGGTAACTTAGTTTTATTTTATTTATTGGTTTTTGGTTGCAGTGACTTCCTTTTCACTCATTTTTCTTTTTTGAATACTCTCCTAGGTGGCCCTCTTATTTTCAGATGGATTGGATGATGATGTTGAAAAACTTGAACGAAAATCTGATGAACTTAGAAAAGAAGGTACCACGCGTGGGGAGGGCTGGGAAAGGAGTGTTGGCGAACTTTGAATCTCAAAACTGAGTCCTGGCTCTTACATTTGCAGACTCTCAGATAGCACTTAATTTGCAGCCTCTCCACTCTGAATGCACTTGGGAGGGCAAGCAAGCTCTCACAACATTTTGGCATCTACTTTTTCCCTCCTGCCCATATGAAATAGCACTGAATGCAGTGCCTTATCCTTTCTCTCGTATTACTTTATTTTTTCTTCCTAAGCTTTCCTGGAGTATGTTCCTGCCTCCCTTGCCCCATGCTATCTAATATTTCTATGTCTTAAGTGCCAGCAGAAGTGAACCATGTACGTTTCTGCTTGACTAAGGAATGAGAGGGTTGGACGATTTTCTTCTAACACTCTTAAAGTTTTCAGAGTTCCAAGCGTTGGTGGACAAGTTTACTCATGTCTTGGGACTTCGTAATCAGTTCCTTCTCTCAGATGACAGATTGACCAACTATGGTGTTAATGAGTTTTTCAAGCTCTGGCACCAGGCTTTTGGCTTTAGGAACCAATGCTCAGTCTGATTTATTGGCTATTTGTACTAAACTATGGATCAGTGGAAGGAAAATGCACTCACATGTTTTGGTTTGACTAAGAATAGAAACAGATTTTTGTAAGTGGATGTTACTGGTACCCCACCCAGACCCCCTTACAGACAGGCTCCCTCATCATCCAGCTGCTATGAGCACTGGCTGCTCACATGTTACTCACAGGTTCCCCCTCTCTCTGAGGAACTGCCCTTCACCAACCTTGCCTGGAAGGTTACTCCCTGTCCCCATCTTTGGGCAGCAGGTGGAGTGCAGAGACTTGGATGCCAATTGTGTGGTGTAACTCTGGCTCCGGAGTTCCCCACGGGATCAGGCTGAAGCTAGACTTTAGCTGAAACACTGTCTTGCTCAGCTCCTTCTCCAGCCTGACCCCGCTTATCTTTGTTCCCTTCTTCAGAGAGTGCTTCCTCAATAAATCATGGGCATCTAAATGGCTATCTAAGGCTCTGCTTTGAGGGCATCTGACCTGTCTCTCTGGTTAACTATTAGAGGTGGATTGAAAGTGAAAGTGTTAATCACTCAGTCATGTCTGACTCTTTGCAACCCCATGGACTATAGCCTGCCAGGCTCCTCTGTCCATGGGATTCTCCAGGCAAGAATACTGGAATGCTTTGCCATTACCTTCTCCAGGGGATTTCCCGACTCGGGGATCGAACCTGAGTCTCTCATGTCTCTTGCATTGCAGGCAGATTCTTTACCACTGAGCCACCATTAGATTTTGTCTTTTCACTGGTTCTTATTCCTCCATTGTAAACAGATTGCAAAGTTCACTGAAGTCACAGCTGAAGGGTAAGGGTTTTATTTTTATTGTATTTACTAAAGCTATTTCTCTTTATTCTATCGTCTTGGCCTTTATTCTTGTTCTGAAGAGGAAATATTAATGAAGACTGAGATCAGGAAAGGTGGATAGGAAAGGCTTTTTCAATTTCAGCTTTTCTTTTGTGGGAGATGTACCTTTGCAGACAAAATCACAGTTTTCTCCAGAAAGTTTCTCTTGGAACACCCAGGTTTCTAAGACTGATCTTCTTTCTTCCAACTCCTGAGGAAAACTGGTAAATGAGTTTTAACTTCAGAAGCTAGATTTTGAATATCCCCAGAAATTTAGAATCTTTTTCCAGTATTCAAAATCAACTGTATTTCCAAATGCTGACAGTGAAAAAGTGGAAAACAAAATTTAAAAAGCCATTTGTAATGTACACATGACAGGAAGTGCCAAGGTATATATTTAACAAAATATAGTTGTCTATTTGCTGAAAATTACTAAAACAATGATAAAGAAGACTGAATATGGTTAAATGTCAATTCTCTCCAAACAGATCTATAGATTCAGTTAAGTCACAATCAAAATCAAAGCAGGGTATTTGTTAATATAAAAAAAAAAATGGTTCAAAATATATGTGGAAATGTAAAGGACCCAAAATAGCCCCAACAACTTTGAAAAAGAGGTAAAGGTTGGAGGACTCACACTAGCTACAGCCTTTCAGTGGGAAAGATAAAAGGGTGTGGGTCACAATGTTCTTTGAAAGGTGTTGAATATCTCCCACTTGGAACAGAGAGCACCTCGGGCTGTGAACTCCCACATTTCACATAGATGCTGAGTTGATGCTGAGCCCTTGATCTGTTCACCCTGGAGAGCCTCTCTAACTTGAGGCCCAGACTCTGTACATGTAAACTGAGCCATCACTGTGGAACAAGAGGAGACCAGGAGAAAAGGATCCTCAGGGATGGATATCACTTTATAACCAACACATGTAATTGGGGTTTGAATCTGTTTTTTCACTTTAAAAAATCCAGTACTCTAGAATCTACTCAGTGATTCTTTATTCTCGCAACTTTTGAAAGCTTCTTTTTCTTAATTCATTTTTTAAGAATTCAAAACACTCTGTTTAAGATCATATGGACCAGATGAGTCCAGAAAGATCGGGATTGGAGTCCTCTGTCCTGAGAAAAATGAAAGTGAAAGAAAGTGAAATCACTCAGTCATGTCTGACTCTTTGTAACCCCATGGACTATAACCTGCCAGGCTCCTCTGTTCATGGGATTTTCCAGGCAAGAGTACTGGAGTGGGTTGCCATTTCTTTCTCCAGGGGATCTTCCCGACACAGGGATCAAACCCAGGTCTCCAGCATTGCAGGCACATGCTTTACCATCTGAGCCACCAGGCAAACCTGAGTTACAAATTATAGTTACATGCATATTTCCTGCAAATCAACAACCCCGTGGTTCTCATAACTCTTAAACTTCTACCTTTCTTGGAACTTACAAGAAATATCGGATGTGAGATCTTTTCGCCTTCTAGATAGGCCCACTGGCACGCCTCCTTTTGATCATTAGACACGAGTTGATGAACCTGGCGCTCTTCGTGGCCTCTCCCAGCCCCGATCCCGCTTCTCCCCATCATTCTCACTCTTGGAAGTGACCTGTCTTTGTTTGCTTGAGACAAACCAGAGACTGTCAGCACTCAAGCCAGGAGAATTCTGGCAAACCAGGACAGGTTAGGCACCCTATTCTTTGGTATTTCTTCCTTTATTTCGTGTCAGCAACCACATTGTTTGCTGTTGTAGAACTTGAGCCTCCCCACTGTATCCCTGAAACTGTTCTCTTTACTCTCCTTTTCCTCTCAAAATCACATAGAAACTTCTATAAGAAAGCACTCTTGACTCTGCCACGTCCTTGGAATATTCTTTATCTATTCTGATCCACTGGTTTTCAAGTCTCATCCAAAGAATTCTTCACCTATCCCTAATAAAGTGAGAAAGGGTATGCCAAATAGTTATGTTTCATAAAACTGAATTTATCCAACTTTAGGACTGGCCTTTATTATTATGTCTTTAGTACATTTTTGTTATTAAAATGTCCTTTGAGTGTAAGCTTTGAAGTCGTGCTGTTGGATGAAAACTTTGCTCATCTGTAAAATAGAGCTGTAACCACACTTACCTGTAATGTTGTATTTATATCTTAAAAATAAGGTAATGCATGTAAAGCACTTAGCCAACATCTAGGCACATAGTAACTATCAATAAATGAGAGCGCAGTTGTTGCATGGTTACCTCCACCCTAATGATTGCCCGGCTTAGTACCATCACCATTTAATGTCCTTACTTTATAAAATAAGTCAACACTTTCTTAGTCTCTAAAAGTCCTCTTTGAAATATGTTGATCTATAAACTTCCAGAGTCTATGAGTCACAGCTCTGGTTGGTTATATGACATTTGCTTCTAATTGCCTTACAAGAGACCTTTAACTGTCTCTTGTACATGTAATTCCAACCAGATTGTCATTTAGAGTTACGCTTCTCAAGCTTTAATGTGAATCACCTGGAGATTTTATTAAAATATAGATTCTGATTCTGCGGGTCTGGATGGGGCCTGAAGTTCTGCATTTCTGATAAGCTTCCAGATGAAGACCCCACTACTGCTCCAAGGACCTCCCTTTCAAGTGGCAAAAATTAAGAATACTTACTTTCCTGACATATGAATTCCTCTGTGCTTTAGTATGCTCTGTGGATTCCTTATTGCTGCTACTAAATATAGTTGACTTACAATGTGCTGGTTTGTGGTGTTGTGCAAAGTGATTCAGATATATGGAGGTGCAGTCCTTTTCAAATCCTTTCCCACTGTGGTCCATTACAGAGTGCGGGCTACAGTTCCGTGTGCTGTGTAGTAGGCCTTTGTTGTCTATTTTACGTATGGTAGTTTTGTCTGCTAATCCCAAAGTCCTAATTTATCCCTCCCGCCTCCTCTCCCCGCTGGTGACCATAAATTCGTTTTCTGTGTTTGTGACGACTCAAGCGTAGAGTCTGTTTTGTTTTGTGAATAAGTTCGTTTGTGTCACAGTGTAGATCCCACAGATAAGTGATATCATATGGTATTTGTCTTTCTCTTTCTGACTTCTCTCAGTACCATAATCTCTAGGTCCATTTATGTAGCTGCAAATGGCATTATTTCATTCTTTCTTTTATGACTGAGTAATATATATACGATATGTATCCCCCTTCTTTATCCATTCGTCTCTTGATGGATATTTAGTTTGCTTCCAAGTCTTGACTATGGTGAAGAGTACTGCTGTGAACATTGGGGTGCATGTATCTTTTTGACTTATAGTTTTGTCTGGATATATGCCCAGGAATGGGATTGCTGGGTCATGTGATAGCTCTGTTTATAGTTTTTTGAAGAACCTCCATAATGTTTCTGTAGTGGCGGCATTTACATTCCAACCACCAGTGTAGGAGGCTTCCCTTTTCTCTGTGGAGTCTTTTAAACTCACTATGTTACTTTAAGTCACCAGAGACCTCAAGGATCTGTTATAATTTATTATATAAATTATTCTCCACTCTAGTTTTGAAAAATGGAAATTCTTTCATTCACTAGTGATGACTCTGTCACTTGTCAGTTTTACAGTGTGTGGTTGGGGAGAGTGAATGAGGGTAAAATGAGTGTTCCTCTTGCAACCGGCTTCCTGGAATGGCAACTCTCATACCTATGCAAAGAGCGTAAAGGAGCCCTACTCTGCTTAACTGGAGAACTGTTGACTGTTGGCTAGGCCTGAATGCCCTCATCACTGTTGCTCTGGATGGACCCACCAGTTCCAGCGACCTGGCTGATCTTCTGTACATTGAATTTGGGAAAGGATTTGAGTACAGGACGCAGCTCACTCTTGGGACCAGGGATCTTGGGAGCCAATTGTCAAAGCACCTGGTGAGTCACTCAGAAAAGGCTCATGAGTTTAAATTTTTTATTTGTTTTGTATATAGGGTTCATATTTAGGCTTATGAATGTGAACTAATTTTATTCATTTGGGAGTAGAACCAGGCTTTTCTGATTTTGTGAAAAGCCAAAATGAAGGGGTGTTTTGAAAGAAACATCATATCGTCGTATTGTAGAGCAATGTCAAAGCATGTTTCTTTTTGTTATTGTTCTCTATTTATTTATCAAAGTATAGTTTATTTACATTGTATTAATTTCAGGTTACAGCAAAGTGATTAAGTTATAAATGTGTATATATATATGGATATATATATATATACCTATTCTTTTTCCAATCCTTTTCCCTTATAGGTTATTATAAAGTATTGACTATAGTTTCCTGTGCTATACAGTAGGTCCTTGTTGGTTATCTATTTTATATATAGTAGTATGTTTATGTTAATCCCAAATTCCTTATTATCCTTCCCCCACAACTCTCCCCTTTGGTAACCATAAGTTTCTTTTCTATGTCTGAAAGCATGTTTAATTTATATGCGTAGCCAAGAGAAAAAGAAGAAGGAAGAAGAAACTAAATAGCACCTATAATCCTGCCCAAATTGCAGTCAATAAATATGCCACCAAAGGGTGTCTGAGCTGTAAGAGTGACTTGGCTGATCCCCCAGTCAGCCAGTTTTCACATTCCTTGCAGATACTAAATGCCAAAATTCACCACACTGAATATGATTCTGCTGTTTAAGATATGTGTTTTTTTTCTGCAAATGGCCTGTGAATAGAGCTGATTCCATAGAGTTCAACTGAAAAAAGAACATCTGTTCCAATCTTGGAAGAAAAACTAGTGATGTGATGATGGACCTCCCATGTCGTACTTTATGATGGAAAGATGTTTAAAGGTTGTCTTGACTGATGGAAATTTTTGCCTTATGATCTATCTATTTTTAGAACCTAATCCCTAAATAAGATGCATCACAATCCTTTTTCTTTTAGAAATATACAAGAATTCAAACTAGCTTGGTGAAGGTTTTCAAGTTATCTATGACTAGTTTCACCTTTAATGAGAGACTGAAAATTTGCAATTTGCTTATAATTTATAAAATCTGTAATCAGCATATCAAGACACTTCCCAGTAAGGTGCTGGCTCCTGCTACTTTTTGTTTTATAATTAAATTTATTTATTTTTGGTGGTGGTTTAGTGGCTAAGTTGTGTCCGACTCTTGAGACCCCATGGACTGTATGTAGCCCACCAGGCTCCTCTGTACATGGGATTCTCCAAGCAAGAATACTGGAGTATGTTGCCATTTCCTTCTCCAGGGGATCTTCCTAACCCAGGGATCAAACCCAGTCTCCCGCATTGCAGGTGGATTCTTTGCCATCTGAGCCACCAGGGAAGCTCTATTTATTTTTAATTGAAGGATAACTGCTTTACACTCCCATGGTGGTTTCTGCCAAATGTCAATGTAAATCAGCTATGGGCATGCCTCTGTCCTCTCCCTCTTAAACCTCCCTCCCCACCCCACCCTTCCAGGTTGTTATAGAGCCCTGATTTGAGTCCCCTGAGTCATAGAGCAAATTCCCATTGGCTATCTAGATTACATATGATAATGCATATGTCTCCATGTTAACTTTCTCCATACATCCCACTGTCTCCTTTCTTGCCTTCTGCCCACGTCCATAAGTCTGTTCTGTATATCTGTGTCTCTGTTGCTGCTGCTGCTATTAAGTCACTTCAGTCATGTCTGACTCTGTGTGACCCCATAGATGGCAGTCCACCAGGCTCCCATTCCTGGGATTCTCCAGGCAACAATACGGAGTGGGTTGCCATTTCCTTCTCCAATGCATGAAAGTGAAAAGTGAAAATGAAGTCGCTCAGTCGTGTCCGACTCTTCACAGCCCCATGGACTGCAGCCCATCAGGCTCCTCCGTCCATGGGATTTTCCAGGCAAGAGTACTGGAGTGGGGTGCCATCGCCTTCTCCGACTGATGCTCTGCAAATAAATCCATCAGTATCATCTTTCTAGATTCTATATATATGCATTAATAAATGATATTCGTTTTTCTCCTCTGACTTAGTTCACTCTGTATAATAGGCTCTAGGTTTATCCACCTCACTAGAAGTGACTCAAATGCATTCCTTTTTATGACTGAGTAATATTCTATTGTATATACATACGACAGCTTCTTTATCCATTCTCCTGCTACCTTCTGACAATAGATCTCACATATAGATATTTAAACAGTGTGTTCAGTGTAGTAACCATGTAAAAATAATTGCTTAGAGAATATCATCTCTAAGCATCTCTTGGCTTCCCTGGTGGCTCAGACGGTAAAGTGTCTGCCTGCAATGCAGGAGACCTGGGTTTGATTCCTGGGTTGGGAAGATCCCCTGGAGAAGGAAATGGCAATCCACTCCAGCACTCTTGCCTGGAAAATCCCATGGACGGAGGAGCTTGATAAGCTACAGTCCATGGGGTCGCCAAGAGTTGGACATGACTGAGCGACTTCAGTTCACTTCAGTGTAGTAACCATGTAAAAATAATTGCTTAGAGAATATAGAAGTTTTCTTGTAACTTAATGTGGAAGTTTTGCTGTAATTCCTTTCTACATGGGAAAATGGTGTCTATTTTACAAAATTTTTTTCTGTCTCTGAAATTTGTAATTTAAAATTGGTAATTCATAGAGGGAGGAAGTTATTCTTCAAACAAGGTTATCAGTTTTTAGATGTCACATAAATGCAATACTGTATAAGAAATGTTTAATTTTAGAAATAGCCCATTTTAATGTTAATAGTAAAATATGCTGTAGGATGTTAGTGATCCAAAGAAAATTGATATCATCTAATATGAAATCACAGAATCCATTTTGTTGTTGTTATTTGGTTTCACACATTTCAAGTTTTATTGGGTTTTCTGAGGTTTATGGGGCGGGGGAGAAACAGAATTTTCCAATTCAGAAAAGAAACAGTATATAAAAAGAAACAATTTAGAGGAGAAATTGTGAAACGGTTATAACAAAATATTTTCATTTTTCATCACACTAGAATTTTGATGGGAAACTTCTCAACACAAAGATTGATTCTACCCCACTGAGGCAAATCACAGTATTTATCGCAGACAGAAGTTTCCTTAAAGTAAATATTATGGGTTAATTGTTCTCCAGGCAAGAATACTGCAGTGGGTTGTCATTCCCTTCTCCAGGGGATCTTCCTGACCCAGGAAGTGAACCAGAGGGGATCTTCCTGACCCAGGAACTTAACCTGGGTGGCCTGCATTGCAGGCAGATTCTTTACCAACTGAATCACCAGAGAAGCCCCCAAATGTGATGGACTATGTCAGTTTTTCAGGGGATGACTAACTGGGTCCAGGATGAAATTCACTCAGATTTTTTAAATATATAACATGCTTTTTATCCAGAGTTAAAAAACGTAACCAGAGTATAAAATCTCTTCATATGCCCACCCTCTACAGCAAGTGCTTCTGAATGTTGAACACATAATTGGTGTCTTTGAAATCCTGTCCCACACAAACTGTTCTAGAAGTGTTGACCGTTGAACTCCATGCCAAGCAATGTGACAATGGACAGTGTCTAAATTCTCCAGCATACAAATATTTCAAAAAACAGGAAAAGGGGAAAAAAAAAACCCAGCATGTATTCTTTTTATTGAACAAACTATTAGGGGCAGAATTATACAAGGTAATTAACAATACCATGGTCAATGTGGGCACAGGAGAGCCCATTAATAAATTAGTGTACAGTGAGTTGGCTGTGGCAAAACTGATACTTTTTTGAGAACACAAAAACATCTTTGAGTTTATTCTGAATTCCTCATATGGTGGAGAATGAAGATCACAGAAGGAAAGATGAAAGGTAAAGCCTGTCTCCTTCATCCTCTCTAGAGCACCTTGAGCTTGTGTGTGAGTGTGACTGGGCAGTGATACCACCAAATGTAACGTATTCCTACCCTCCTCAAGGTCAATGTTGCGGAAAGGACGTGCTGCTGTTTATTCTGCAAGTGCATTGGAGGAGATGGCACAAGGGGAGACCCTGGACCAGCAGGGAAAACGGTGATTTTAGTTGCAATAGTGGCTCATTTTATTTGAATATAGTATGTTTTTCAGAAACAGGTTTAGGTAGAAATAAGGGCTCCTAGGTAGAGCCTTTGAGGTAACCATTTATCATACTGCTTATATGTCAAATTAGATAGGCTTCTTCTTGGTTTTCTAAATTAGAGTCTTAAAAAAAAAAAAAAAAACTTTTTATAAAAGCATCAAGAGAAAAACTGCTGATGAGATGTCCCTGGCAGTCCAGTGGTTATGAGTCCATGCTTCCACTGAGGGAGTGTAGTTCCTACATGCCAGGCGGAACAGCCAAAAGGAAAAAAAGAGAGAGAGAGAGAGAAACTGCCTAGACTGTTGATTATCCAGTGTCCTGGCAGTGATGACAAGATGCAGAAAAACCAACTGGGATCTCTTATGTTGAATAATGAAAGCCTCCTAAATGCTAAGGAGTCATTTTAATTTTTGTTTTTAATGGCTGCAGAGTCATTTAAATCAGATAGGGAATAAGTTGTGTAGTCTGCTGATCAGATCACCCCGTCACAGCAAGAGATGCCAAGATGTTTCATTCAGCTCTACCCAGACAAAAATATTGCCAGAAATATATAAGTAAAAACAAACCAAGTCTGAAAACAGTTAACTAACAACAGATTCATATATTTCCTAACCCAAAGAAGTTAATGTACCCTTACGTGAAAATATGATTTGGGCTTTGAGGAAATGTTCAAATATGCATAAACATACCATAGATGTGTTTAAAATTTTCAGTCCTACTTATTTACACATGTGTTTGATTTTGGATAACTTATAGATAGCACTGTAACTTCCAAATCACCATGGCTGTCTCTCTGAAGAAAGTTTTTGGGCTAATTATTTCCTGAGTGCTTTGATTTCATGTACAGAGAATGGTAGAATTTTTTTAAACAGGTATCAGGAAAAATGGAAAGAAATATGTGTGGTCTATTTTACATGTAGCATAAATCCTCAAAAAGAATTTTTAATGAGAAGAGGATAATTCTAGCCTGTCAGGGGCAAATATAGCTGTGTTCATAGAATGTTTGTCTAGGAAAAAAACTCCAGCTGTATAAACTCCAGCTCTAAACCCCAGAGAGAGCTATGGAAAATGTTTCTCATACACCCACCCTTGAGTTATCTGGATACTTGTCTCAAAATTCCATTATTTTTATGTGTGTAAATGTAGCTTAGGTTGGGGGGGGGAGGCTGTATTTTGCAAACTCATACTATTCTACATAAAGTAAAACTGTGAAGTTGAGGAATTCTTGCTTGATTACCTCTGAGTTTTGGTCTATGGAGTGCTAATGTATCCTTCCTTTCCTCATTCCCAGGGACTTCCAGGTTTTAAAGGCAGTGAAGGCTACCTGGGAGAGGAGGGCACTGCTGTAAGTCAAGGTTTTTCTAGCTCCATTTATTCCTAAGAACATATCTATGCTATGAAAGCATTTGTATCATTTCAGAAGGAAGCAAGAAAAGTTCTAAGGATTCACTCGCAAAGTTTGAGGTTTTTCCAGGTCACCAATGTTTTATTAACTTACTGTCCCCTCTTGGACTATCCACCAACACTGTATAATCAACTCAATGAAAAACTTCTCTTTTTCACTGCTGCTGCTGCTGCTAAGTCGCTTCAGTCCTGTCCGACTCTGTGCAACCCCATAGACGGCAGCCCACCAGGCTCCCCCGTCCCTGGGATTCTCCAGGCAAGAACACTGGAGTGGGTTGCCATTTCCTTCTCCAATGCATGAAAGTGAAAAGTCAAAGTGAAGTTACTCAGTCGTGTCTGACTCCTAGCTCTTTTTCACTAGGAGAGTCAAATCACTGCCATTTCCCCCTTCCATTCTGCATGAGTAAACCCACTCACCACACTGCTTATCTAGGACCTTGCCCTTTCTTGAACCTATTCATCCATTTATCTTTCCTTCCTTCTTTCCCTCCTTCCTTCCATCCATCCACTTAATAAGTGTATATTAACCATCTTACAATTTATCACATTATTTATCAAAGACCTCATCATAAATACACTCATCATTCATTTAACAGATACATCTTAAGGTATCTTTCCATGTGCCAGGCACACTGCTAGACCACAGAAATAAAAATAAAGAAAAAAAAAGATCGATCCTATCTCAGGCAAATTCCAGACTATTGGAAAGACACATGAGAAGCAGTAGGTCTAGTTGTTATACACGAGAACTCTGCTCGAGGTATATGAGGTGCCATGTGATAGAGTGTGGAAGTGCAAATACTGAACTGCCTCAGGTGACAGCCTGAGAGGAAGGCTGCAGACAGGGGGTAATGCTTGGGTGGCATCTGAGGACAGATAGAACTTTCTCCAGGCTAAAGGGGGAAGAATATTCTACTACAGGGAGAACAGTGTGGTCAAGGGTGTGTAACTGAGTCAGAGAATTGTGTGTTTGCAGAATGACATATGGTCAACATGGCCAGAATCCAGGACACAGTGAGAGATCAAGGTGCAAGACCCAGAATTCTGGGAGTCTCGAGTACTCTGAGAAGGATTTGGAGGTGTCTTCCAGTTGATGGGCATCACTTAATGATGTTTAGTTAGTTAGTTCAGTCACTCAGTCATGTCCAACTCTTTGCAACCCCATGGACTGAAGCACAACACGCCTCCCTATCCATCACCAACTCCCGGAGTCCACCCAAACCCATGTCCATTGAGTCAGTGATGCTATCCAACCATCTCATCCTCTGTCGTGCCCTTCTCCTCCTGCCTTCAATCTTTACCAGCATCAAAGTCTTTTCAAATGAGTCAATTCTTTGCGTCAGGTGGCCGAAGTATTGGAATTTCAGCTTCAGCATCAGTCCTTCCCGTGAATATTCAAGACTGATTTCCTTTAGGATGGACTGGTTTGATCTCCTTGCAGACCAAGGGACTCTCAAGAGTCCTCTCCAACACCACAGTTCAAAAGCATCAATTTTTTGGTGCTCAGCTTTCTTAATAGTCCAACTCTCACATCCATACGTGACTACTAGAAAAACCATAACCTTAACTAGATGGACATTTGTTGGCAAAGTAATGTCTCTGCTTTTTAATATGCTGTCTAGGTTGGTCATAGCTTTTCTTCCAAGGAGCAAGCATCTTTTAATTTCATGGCTGCAGTCACCATCTGTAGCCCCCAGAAATAAAGTCTGTCACTGTTTCCACTGTTTCCATGATGTTCAAGCACAGGATTAAAAATGGCTAGGGCATGGGCTTAGAAAGCATGCTCAGGCAACATCATGGAAGATGACAAGGTAGGGATTGCAGGTAGAAGCCTTGCAGCAGCAGGTGCAAGACAAAATTTAGGGCAGTGCGAATAGATACGCTAAGGAGGTTGAATGGATGTGCCTTGGTGACCACTTGGGGAGACAGTGGCTGAGGATGACATCTTTGTTTCAGCTCACAAGACTGCACCGGCTGGTGGGATTAATAAGACCAGATCACAGGAGTGGGTTTAGGTTAAAGATAGAGAGAAAGGGAAGGAATTTCGTCAAGAAATCTGCCCCTTGCTTAGGTCATACCTAGAGCATCATGCTCCGATGTCTCATCAATTCTTCACTGTCTATTCCCAGAATGTCTTCTGAAATCTTGAGAATGCATCTTAGCTGCCAGTTGTTGTATGTCTGTTTTACTTAGATACTATCCCACCCTGGAGAGTATCCAGGTGGGATCCAACACAGAGGATTGTCATCAGAGTAGCTCTGATTTACTTCCACTGTCAGTTTTCATAAGCATGAATTCTGGGTTATAAACCCATGAGCAGTTGCACTTTTTTAATCCAACACAAAGGTTGTCAGATTTCCAAGACAGATTCCAGATGACAATACGAAAAGCTCGTCTGAGTATGTGCTCTTCCTTAGGGAGAAAGAGGAGCCAGTGGACCTGTGGGAGAACAAGGTACTAAAGGATGCTATGGTGCCAAGGGCCCTAAGGTAAGGATTGCAAGAAGCACTATGAAGGCTTCCCAACGTTAATTCCTTTTCCTACACTAACCCCTGCTGTCCTTTCTATTTCCAGGGAAACAGGGGACTAAATGGACAGGAGGTATGGTACCAAACATCATTTATCTGCCCATCTGTTACCTAGAATTATTTTTGAGGTGATTGACCAGTAGATTGTACAAATGAAGTTTTGTTGACCTTCCTTTTTATTGCTAATTATTTCATTTTGTTTACTAATGCCTTTTATTGCAGACCATGTTTGGTTTTGGTTGACAATTTCTATGACTCAGTAATCTTAAATATGACCCAGGGCCAGCCTAGCAAAGAGCATGTATATAGAACACAAAATTTGACTTTTAATTTGGTGTCTGGCTTCTTTCCACGTAAATGCAGTGCACTGTATTCTGATCACATCTGTCTTTTCAGGGAGAAGCTGGGGAAAGTGGAATTGATGGCTTAAATGGAGAACAGGTCGAACCTTCTCTTTGTATCATGAAAACCCTCTGAGCTAGTTCTCGTTAAGAAAATGAGAACTTGAGTTTATTGTTCTCTGTGTTTTAGGGTGATAGTGGTCTTCCTGGAGCAAAAGGAGAGAAAGGCAATGAAGGAGCCCAGGTAGGCATTCAATAAAGGGATAACGTAGAAACTGTACTGGGGATTCAAGGTGTGACTTGTAAGGCAGCTACACCAGGAATAGTTGTCAGCTAGGATCATGAAAGGGTTTTAGGATAACCAGAAGACCTCAACTGCATGCAAAAAGAAACAGTAATTTCTGATGTGTCTGGGAAGTTCCGCTGATCTAGGCGGTGCGTGGCTGAGCTTGGCTCATGTGTCTGTAGGTTGGCTGGGGGCTTTGTTTCACTTCTCTCTTCTTATCCTTCTGGGAGCAGAGAGCTGCCCGGCCTTTTATGGCCATGGCTGAAGCGCAAGGGAGCAAGTAGAAACACACAAGCTCTCTCGAGGGCCCCTGGGGCCGAGGCTTGGAACTCTCGTGGTGACACTGTAGATCTTACAAGTAGATCTTATTCTTTCTGTTGACCAGAATGAGCCACGACCAAACTCAGGGGTAGGGAGTCAAATATGGATAATCTCTCTGAATCTCAGTTGCCTCATCAAAAGAAGGATAAAACCAATACCTGGTGCATATAGTAGTTACAAAATAATGGACAAGACAATGAATCTGTCTGGAACACAGAATTTATCACTGTGGTGAATAATTGTGGCCACTGTTAAATTATTCACATGGTGCCTGAATCTATTGGTTGTTCCTCTTCTCTACAAAATAACTTTAGTAGGAAAACATTTAATAATTTAAATCAGGGAGAAGATAAGCTCCTTGTTTTTATTAATGTCACTTAAAATTCTTGTCCTTCTTCTCCTTTGTGTTGACTTTAGGGAATCCCGGGAGAGAGAGGAATTTCTGGAGACCATGGAGCAAAGGGCTTGCGTGGAGACCCAGTAAGTGTGCTTTGATCGAGGGGCTGCAAACTAACGTCATGTCAGGGCTCATTTCCCATCAGCGCTTCCGGTGGGGAGAGGGAGCGCTACTTTAAAGCATTACCGTGGCAGTTCTGAATTGAAATCGTCATGGGCACAACTGTTTAGAGTTTTAAAAGCAAGTCCCTTGTGCCTGATACTCTTCATGTACAAGATGAGTATGGACAGTGAGACAGTCTTGCCACTGTTTGCATATGTAATTTTTGAGAAAACATTTTCAGAACTTCCTTGTGCTTCAGAGCTATGAAGGAATTCCACTTCATTCCATTATCTTCCTCAAAATATGGACAGGATGAAAGAAATGGAGCCATCTCTTTTTTCTCTTCTCCAAGAGTCTTTCTCCATTGAGAATATTAGCTTCATTTCCCTGAGTCCAAGTCAGCTAAAAGTGCATTAGGCAAAAAGTACATTAGCCCAGAAATACCTGCTTTAATGGGGATGCAACCCAGTTGAGCAGGCATAACCTACACCAAAGCCAACAGGACGCATGCCAGCCTAGGGGATATGCCAAGTCCATTGGACATCAGTACTCTAGGACTTTGATCACCCACACGTCAATCTTCAAAACCTTAATGAATTAGGATTTTGTAGGTTTTTTTAAACATTCATTAAAACTTTAGAAGTTGAGATAAAATTGTGTATACAATGTGATATCTATATAACGTTGCATAAGTTTAAGATGTACAACAGGTTCAGTTCAGTTCAGTTGCTCAGTCGTGTCCGACTCTTTGTGACCCCATGAATTGCAGCACGCCAGGCCTCCCTGTCCATCACCAACTCCCGGAGTTCCCTCAAACTCACGTCCAGGTTAGTTTGATATATTTACATATTAGCATTACCGCCTTAGTGTTAGCTAAGTCCTTTAACAGGTACATAATTATCACTTTTTTTGTGTGGTAAGAATATTTAAAACCTAGTCTTTTAGCAGCTTTGGAGTGTATAATACAGTATCACAGCTTATAATCACCATGCTATTCATTAGATCTCTTGAATTTACTGTTAAGCTGTAACATGCATCAGAAAAGTACACAAATTATGAATTCACAGCTTGATGACTATAAGTACCCTGTGCCCTCACTACTCAGGTAAAGAAACAGAACATCAGACAAGAGTAGAATAATGCCCAAACCCCCTCATGTGTACTTCAGTCACTACCAGCCCTCCCTAAGGTAATCACTGTCTCAGGACCATGAATCAGTTTTACCCATTATTGAACTTTTCACTGGTATTATACAGGATGTACTTTTCATGCCCAGCTTCTTTTGCTCAAGTATATACTTCTGAGATGAATCAGTGTGGTGAATATCAGTAGTCCATTCAATCTTACTCAGTTGAGTTAGGTTCAGTTCAGTCACTCAGTCATGTCCGACTCTTTGCCCCAGGGACTTCAGTACACCACACTTCCCTGTCCATCACCAACTCCCGGAGCTTGCTCAAACTCATGTCCATCGAGTCGGTGATGCCATCCAACCATCTCATCCTCTGTCATCCCCTTCTCCTCCTGCCTTCAGTCTTTCCCAGGATCAGGGTCTTTTCTAATGAGTCGGTTCTTCGCATCAGGAGGCCAAAGTATTGGAATTTCAGCTTCAGCATCAGTCCTTCCAATGAATATTCAGGACTGATTTCCTTTAGGATGGACTGGTTTGATCTCCTTGCAGTCCAAGGGAGTCTCAGGAGTCTTCAACACCACAGTTCAAAAGCATCAATTCTTTGGCACTCAGCTTTCTTTATAGTCCAACAGTCACATCCATACATGTCTACTGGAAAAATCATAGCCTTGACTAGACAGACCTTTGTTGGCAAAGTAACGTCTCTACTTTTTAATATGCTGTCTAGGTGGGTGATAGCTTTTCTTCCAAGGAGCAAGCATCTTTTAATATCATGGCTGCAGTCACCATCTGCCACGATTTTGGAGCTCAAGAAAATGAAGTCTGTCACTGTTTCCATTGTTTCCCCATCTATTTGCCATGAAGTGATGGGACCAAATGCCATGATCTTAGCTTTTTGAATGAATGAATATTTCATTGTGTGAATATTCCTTGATCTGTTTCTCCATTCTGCTACTGATAGATGTTTCAGTTGTTCTAGATTATGCTTTTATAAATATTACTGATACATACATTCTTGTATGTGTCTTTCGTACACATTTTTACTGGGTCTATACTTTGGGAGTAGACTGTCTGGATGACAGTCACTTAAATCTTTACAGCCGAACAGTTTTCCAAAAAGTTTGCACTGATTTATACTCCCACTATCAATGCACCAGAGCAGTGTACCACAACCATCAGAGACCCTAAACTGTATACAACTAACAGTACTAAGTGCTGATAAGAATGTGGGGCAACTGGGAATGTCACAGGACCTTGTCTTTAATAACTCCTCCTCCAGCACACGTGGTTGTTCAGAGAAAGAATTTTATACTGTACATACTGACAAGTATCAGTGTTATGTATGCATTGGAGATAACTCTATTTAAAAAGCAGAGGAATTTGTACTTGAAGATAACATTGGCATATGATAATACTCTGATAATGCAAGAGTTTCAAACAACTTCAAAGTGTCTAATTAGAAACAAAAATATATCCACAAATAAGGGTAATGAAGAAATAGTAGTTCAAACGCAAGGACATTTCAGTCATTGGTATATGATGGCCTAAAATTCACTTGGGGTGTTGCTATAAAATTGTGATTCAGTTTAATCAGCTGCTGCTGCTGCTTCTAAGTCGCTTCAGTCGTGTCCGACTCTATGTGACCCCATCCCTGGGATTCTCCAGGCAAGAACACTGGAGTGGGTTGCCATTTCCTTCTCCAGTTCATGAAAGTGAAAAGTGAAAGTGAAGTCGCTCAGTCATATCCGACTCTTCGTGACCCCATGGACTGCAGCCCACCAGGCTCCTCTGTCCATGGGATTTTCCAGGCAAGAGTACTGGAGTGGGGTGCCATTGCCTTCTCCAAATTTAATCAGAATCCCCCCTAATTGTCTGCATGATTGTGTAATACCTTTAAAAGAATCTGAATAATATAAAAATACTTTTATTTAAAGAGAAATATTCTATGACTTCGAGATGGCTGAAAATTCAACCCATGGGAGCTTCCCTGTGCTGTATTGTAACTATCCTGACTTCAGATGGTTTTTCAATAAATAATAACTCTTGCCAGCCACTTGGGAATGTACATCTCAAATCGATGAAAGCTCTCTCTACTTTTTCCGTGTATTTTTTGGTGGGTTACTATATGGAGAAATATGGAGAGAGCAAGATTGACAGAATAAATAGGACACAAGCATAATCTACATGCAAATGGCACAAATTCCTGAAAATATATGCTTTTTTCAGAGAGAGTTTTTGATCATAAAAGCTAGTTTGTTTGAAATCTACCATTTTGACATAACTTTTAAATTTATTTTATTGAAATACAGTTGATTTACAATGCTGTGCTAATTTCTGCTATATAGAAAAATGATTATATATATATACACATACATATATATGTATATATATACTCTTTTCCATTATGGTTTATCACAGGACACTGAATATAGCCCTGTGATAAGCCACTGAATATAGTCCAGGATTTCCCTGGTGGCTCAGATGGTAAAGAATCTGCCTACAATTCAGGAGAACCGGGTTCAATCCCTGGATCGGGAAGATCCTCTGAAAAAGGAAATGGCAACCCACTCCAGTACTCTTGCCTGGAAAATCCCATGGGCAGAGGAGCCTGGTAGGCTACAGACCATGGGGTCGCAAAGAGTCAGACACAACTGAGCAACTTCACTTCACTTATTTGATATAGTTCCCTGTACTTGTTGCTTACGCATGCTGTACACAATAGTTTGCGTTTGGTAGTCTCAAACGTCTAATCCCTCCCTCCCCCACTCCTACCCTGGGCAAGCACAAGGTTTCCTCTACATCTCTGCATCTGTTTCTGTTTCAAGGTAAGTTCATTGGTGTCGTATTTTGGATTCCACATATAAGTGATATCATATGATGTTTATCTTTCTCTGTCTGACTTATTTCACTTAGTATGATAATCACCAGGTCCATCATGTTGCTGCAAACGGCATTTCTTTCTTTCTTTTTATGGCTGAGTAGTATTCCATTGTGTATATATATTATATCTTCTCTATCCATTCATCTCTTGATAGACATTTAGGTTGCTTCTATGTCTTAGCTATTATAAATACTGCTACAGATATCAATAGCCTCAGATATGCAGATGACACCACCCTTATGGCAGAAAGTGAAGAGGAACTCAAAAGCCTCTTGATGAAAGTGAAAGTGGAAAGTGAAAAAGTTGGCTTAAAGCTCAACATTCAGAAAACGAAGATCATGGCATCCGGTCCCACCACTTCATGGGAAATAGATGGGGAAACAGTGGAAACAGTGTCAGACTTTATTTTTCTGGGCTCCAAAATCACTACAGATGGTGACTGCAGCCATGAAATTAAAAGACGCTTACTCCTTGGAAGGAAAGTTATGACCAACCTAGATAGCATGTTCAAAAGCAGAGACATTACTTTGCCAACAAAGGTTCATCTAGTCAAGGCTATGGTTTTTCCTGTGGTCATGTATGGATGTGAAAGTTGGACTGTGAAGAAGGCTGAGCGCCAAAGAATTGATGCTTTTGAGCTGTGGTGTTGGAGAAGACTCTTGAGAGTCCCTTGGACTGCAAGGAGATCCAACCAGTCCATTCTGAAGGAGATCAGCCCTGGGATTTCTTTGGAAGGAATGATGCTAAAGCTGAAACTCCAGTACTTTGGCCACCTCATGCGAAGAGTTGACTCATTGGAAAACACTCTGATTCTGGGAGGGATTGGGGGCAGGAGTAGAAGGGGATGACAGAGGATGAGATGGCTGGATGGCATTACTGACTCGATGGACGTGAGTCTGAGTGAACTCTGGGAGTTGGTGATGGACAGGGAGGCCTGGCGTGCTGCGATTTGTGGGGGTCGCAAAGAGTCGGACACGACTGAGCGACTGATCTGATCTGATCTGAACTGTTTTTATTTATTTATTTATTTTTTTAGCTTTTTTTTTAACTTTACAATATTGTATTGGTTTTGCCATACATCAAAATGAATCCACCACAGGTATACATGTGTTCCCCATCCTGAACCCTCCTCCCTCCCATACCATCCCTCTGGGTCATCCCAGTGCACCAGCCCCAAGCATCCAGTATCGTGCATCGAACCTGGACTGGCGACTCGTTTCATATATGATATTATACATGTTTCAATGCCATTCTCCCAAATCATCCCACCCTCTCCCTCTCTCACAGAGTCCAAAAGACTGTTCTATACATCAGTGTCTCTTTTGTTGTCTCATATACAGGGTTATCGTTACCATCTTTCTAAATTCCATATATATGTGTTAGTATACTGTATTGGTGTTTTTCTTTCTGGCTTACTTCACTCTGTATAATAGGCTCCAGTTTCGTCCACCTCATTACAACTGATTCAAATGTATCCTTTTTAATGGCTGAGTAACTGTTTTTATAGTTTTCTCCTGATATATACCCAGGAATGTGATTGTTAAATCATAGGGCAACTGTTTAGTTTTTTGAGGAACCTCCACACAGTTCTCCATAATGACTGCACCAATTTGCACTCCTACCAACAGTGTTGGAGAATCCCCAGTTCTCCACAGCCTCATCGGTATTTGTTATTTGTGGACTTTTTAATGATGGCTGTTTTGACCTGTGTAAGGTAGTAGTGACTCATTATAGTTTTGATTTACATTTTTCTATTAGCGATGTTGAGCGTCTTTTCATGCACCTGTTGACCATCTGTATTTATTCTTTGGAGAAATGTCTGTTTAGATCTTCTGCCCATTTTTTGATTGGGTTGTTTGTTTCTTTATTATTGAGTTGTATGAGCTGTTTATAGATTTTGGAAATTAAGCCCTCACTGGTCACATCCCTTGCAAATGTTTTCTCCCCGTCTGTATGTTTTCTTTTCATTTTGTCAGTGGTTTCCTTTGCTGTGCAAAAGCTTATATGTTTGATTAGGTCCCATTTGTTTATTTTTGTTTTTATTTCCATTGTCTTGGTAGATTGATCTAAATACATTGGTAGGATTAAATTTCTTGTAATTTGAGGGAAGGCTGAGGTAGGTCATTTGTCTGAGCGACACTTAAATAAAGCTCAACATTCTAAAACATATCATTATTAGAAGCCCATGTTTAATCATCAGTTCAGTTCAGTTCAGTCGCTCAGTCGTGTCCAACTCTTTGTGACCCCATGAATTGCAGCACGCCAGGCCTCCCTGTCCATCACCAACTCCCAGAGTTCAATCATAAATTTGTATTAAATGATACTCTTTTGTCTAATTTCATAAACACTTAAAGAGTGGGCCAGATCACACTCAGACTGACCACACAGCTGGTCTGCATGGAAAGTAGGACATTCTGTTCTGTAGAATGTGCTGGCATATGGTTTTTTATGTCATCTCTTCAATCAAATAGTGCAGAGTTGGACTATAGTAAGCAGTGTATATACCCAGTGGAAGAAAATTTGAGACTTTACCTTCCTTTTTCTTCCTTGCTGTTCTAATGAAGATATAACTCTTTAATAGTGTAATTCATCAGATAAATATTAAATAAGAATAAAACAGAAGATGTAAGGAAATAATCTTTGGCTTTGGTATGTGGGGAAGAGAAATAATTATTCATGTAAGTTTTAGTGCTAACAGTTGTAAAATAAATTCTAAGCCCATTTTTTTTTTTCTTCACTCTGTCAGCCTATAAGCCCTGTGAGTATAGAAACTGCATGTTTAAAAAGGTTCCAAAGTATCTGGAATGATGCTATGGTCCTGTTGGTGATCTCAAATTACTTACTGGTTGATGAAGGTCATCTAGTCTGCTATCAGCCAAGCAGCCAGGCAGCTGGCTGTCAGCAGGACTGGATAGTTGCCCTCCCCTCTTCATTTACTGATGAATTGGCGGGTTCAGTTGATCGTCCGGGCATCATGGCTGCTCTGTTTGTGGTCTGAACTACCCAAGGGAGAAAGCTTTCAGTCTGGCCTGCCTAGGATACCATCCCATAATGTGTGCCTGTTCCCAGTGCTCCTGCTAGAACATCTGTATAAATATTGAGAAAAACTCAAGATTCCAAGACTTTCTGAAAACCGGAAAAGTAGGATATAAGCCAATGGTGTTAGAAGGTGTCCAGGGACCCAGGAGGAGAAAGAGAGTGTGTGTGGCAAATAAAGCCCTCAGCGCTATTCGGAGTCCTCACATTCTTGGGGAAGAACCCATTACAAACCTTTGCGTTAGATATTACTCAGTCATTAAAAAAATGCCATTTGAAGCAATATGGATGGACCTAGAGTTTATCATACTAAGTGAGGTAAGCCGGAGAGAGAAAGATTAATATCATATGATATCACTTATATGGGTAATCTAAAAAAAAATGATACAAATGAACTTATTTACAATTGACCTACAGCCATCAAAAACAAATGTATGGTTACCAAAGGCGAAGGCAGAGTGGGGATAAATTAGGAGTTTGGGATTAACATACACACAGTATGTACAGGTCACTTGCTAAGTCATGTCTGACTCTTTGTGACCCCATGGACAGCCACACACCAGGCTTCCCTGTCCTTCACTATCTCCCTGCTGCTGCTGCTAAGTCACTTCAGTCGTATCCGACTCTGTGCGACCCCATAGACGGCAGTCCACCAGGCTCTCTGTCCCTGCGATTCTCCAGGCAAGAACACTGGAGTGGGTTGCCATTTCCTTCTCCAATGCATGAAAGTGAAAAGTGAAAGTGAAGTCATTCAGTCGTGTCCGACTCCTAGTGACCCCATGGACTGCAGCCTACCAGGCCCCTCTGTCCATGGGATTTTCCAGGCAAGAGTACTGGAGTGGGTTGCCATTGCCTACTCCCAGAGGTTGCTTAAACTCATCCACTGAGTCGGTGATGCCATCCAACCATCTCATCCTCTGTTGCCCTCTTTTCCTCCTGCCTTCAATCTTTCCCAGCATCAGGGTCTTTTCCAATGAGTCAACCCTTTGCCTCAGGTGGCCAAAGTATTGGAGCTTCAGCATCAGTCCTTCCAATGAATATTCAGAATTGATTTCCTTTAGGATTGACTGGTTTGATCTCCTTGCTGTCCAATGGTCTCTCCAAAGTCTTCTCCAGCAGTATAGTTTGAAAGCATCAATTCTTCAGCACTCAGATATACACACTGCTGTGTATAATGTAGATAAACAACAAGGACCTGCTGTACAGCACAGAGAACTCTACTCAGTATCTTGTAATAATCTATAAGAGAAAAAAATCTGAAAAAGAATATATATATATATAACTGAATCACTCTGCTGTACACCTGAAACTAACACACTCTTGGAAATCAACTAAACTTCAATAAAAACAAACAGATGAAAAAAAAACTTTGCCTTCCCCAAGGGAAGGGAGTGGGGGGTAAAATCTACCAACCCTCAAATATAAACTTGCCAAGCCCACAAGAATGAAGACCGGAAGCTAAGAGAAAGAGGGTAGTAGCAAGAAGGAAACACCTCCAGACCCAGGATAGGAGTTGCCCTAAACACAACTCATGTCTCCCTGCCTCCTCGGCTGTGTGTCCCATTATGAGCTCTCACTTGGGCCCCACGTACTTGCCGTAGGTCTCCATGCTCTCCTGCTAATGCAGAGCTTGGGAGGAAAGGAAGACATTTATAAGCCGTTTATAATTTAGCCTACTTCTGCTTTCAAATGGGTTAACCTTCTCTTGTCACTTTTTTGGGGGGTGACCAGGTATGTTACAACCATATTACATTTTTAAGGAGAAATGTTCAAAGCCTATTATTTTCTATTTTTTAGGGAGTTCCTGGATTTGACAATAGCATAGAGGGACCCAAGGGCTTGAAAGGAGAACTTGGAAGACAGGTAACTGTGGGCTTTTGGAAGTAACTTTGTAAATATGTGACAATGGTGGGCTCAGGGTGTTAATGATAGAATATGAAATGCGTATAAAAAACTTGGAATCAGAGAATATACCTGATACAGAGAATCTATTTTTTAGAAGCAAAAAGATTCTTTTATTCCTTCTTATTTGCTACACTGGAACTTAAGACACATTCTCTCTTCTGAATCTGATGCAAAGATCTAACCTCTGATTTAAAATGTAGGGCTAGCTGATAGAAAGCACTGGCAAAAGAACTCCTGGCCTTCCCAGAATCCAGAGGACACATGTCCTAAAAAGATATCATATTATACTTGGTACCTGATTTAAAAAAAAAAAAAAAGAAGCAGAGAGAGAATAAGATCTGGTAGATATCTACAGGCTGCACTCTCAAGGCAAGTCTCTTGAGATTAGTCATATGGGATAGCATGCGTCTAAATCTGATCATGTAAGCTTGTTTTTCAGAACTTTAGGAAAACAATTTTCCGGGAAACTGTGTGTCACTGGATTCATGGTGGGGAAGTTCTTTGGTGACTCCACCTGTGAGAAAACCCTTTGGGAAAAGGCCTAGCCTCCATTTCAGGCTCTGTTCCTTAGCTGCTCTGTGGCCTCAGCTACTTTCTACAAGCCTCTGCTTTCTCATCTTCAACACTGGACAAGTAGCCTACTTTGGAAAGGGATGTGGGAACTCAATGACAGAGCCTTCCACATCATAAACTCCCAGAGAATGTTACCTGTCATTTTTTATTAAGTGGCCAGTGTATGCCTTGTTATAGACTCTATGTCCCCGTTTCCTACCTTGAGAGGATGTGTATTGGGAGATTTTATTCAGATTAGGGTGCTAATTAGGCTGTTACACAGGCTAGCCAGACAGAACAGGAAGTTCCAGGAGAGAAATTCACACAAGTTGCAGCCATCCCATCACACGGATGATTCTATGGCAACGCAGCGGGGACAGTTTGATTGAAATACTCTTAACTAACAGCCCAAACACAAGTTAGATGGTGGTGATGAGCAGATGAGGCCACATCATGCACACAGAGAGGTGTGGTTTGTGACCGGTGGGTTAGGGCCTCATCCCTCAGGGAGGATAAGTCTAACCTGCGTGTCCCTATCCACCCTCCCGGGAACACGACAAGCCGGTGTTGAGGAGCGCACTTGTCAGTGCCGGGTCGTTATTGTCACACCTGTGTCTGTTCCTTTGACAGGGAAGAAGAGGCCAGCCAGGGCCCCCTGGAACTCCCGGCTCCAGAAGGACGACAGTAAGGACCCACAGAGGCCAAGTGGCCCGCTCTGGAGGAGCTGAAGTGGGGTGATGAAATGGCTGATGTGGGGCGGTTCCCCGGGACTTACTACCCTGAGGAAACTGACTCAGGGCAGAGCTGGCAAAGGAGGCAGGAAGGGCCTGAAGCCAAGGCCAGACGGCGCTGGCTGCAGGGGAAATGACCACATCGGAGGAAAGCGCTGCCCAAGGAGAACACAAGAGTAGCCAACTAGGCGAAGAGTAGTCAAAGTCTGGCCTGCTCACTAGGCCCACGGAGGTTTGAAGTCCAAGGCTCCATTCCTCTGCCAAGTTTTATGACTGCTTAGAAAAGTCAGTCCTGATGCGAGTGCTCTGGTCTCCTTTCCATTTTCTCTGACTCGAAGAGGAATGTGCTCCAAGATATAAAAATATTTTCTTGGATGAACTACAATATATGGTTCTGTGAATTTCTCCTCAGAAAACAGAATGCATAATGAATGCAATATATTAAACTAGTGTTTATTTGTGCTAAATTTTTAAATGTTATAAATATATATTTTACTGAGATGTAATTGATAGATAATATTAGTTTCAGATGTACAACATGATGATTCCATGTATGTATATATTACAAGATGATCACCATTCAGCTAGTAAGTCTAGTTAACATCCATCACCACACATAGTTATGATTTTTTTTTTCTTGTGATGAAAACTTTTTAAGATCTGCTCTGTTGTTGTGTAGTTGCTATGTTGTGTCCAATTCTTTTATGATCCCATGGACTGTAGCCCACCAGACTCCTCTGTCCATGGGATTTCCCAGGCAAAAATACTGAAGAAAAAAAAAAAAAAAAAGAATACTGAAGAAGGTTACCATTTCCCTCTCCAGAGGATCTTCCTAACCCAGGGATTAAACCCATGTCTCCTGCACTGACAGGCAGATTCTTTACCACTGAGCCACCAGGAAAGCCCTTCTACTCTCTTAGCAACTTTTAAATATACAATATAGTATTACTGGGCTTCCCTAGTGGCTCAGCAATAAAGAATCTGCCTGCCAATGCAGGAGACACAGGTTCAATTCCTGGGTCAAGAAGATCCCCTGGAGAAGGAAATGGCAACCCACTGTAGTATTCTTGCCTGGGAAATCCCATAGAGAGAGGAGCCTGGTGGGCTATAGTCCATGGGGTCGCAAAAGAATCGGACACAATGCAGAAACTACACAGCAACATACTATTATTGACGATAGTTACCATGTGAAGTGAAGTGAAGTGAAAGTCGTTCAGTCATGTCCAACTCTTTGCGACCCCATGGACTAGCCCATGGAATTTTCCAGGCCAGAATACTGGAGTGGGTAGCCTTTCCCTTCTCCGGGGCACCTTCCCAACCAGAGGTTGAACCCAGGTCTCTGACATTGCAGGCAGATTCTTTACCAGCTGAGGCACCAGGGAAGCCCAAGAATACTGGGGTGGGTAGCCTATCTCTTCTCCAGGGGATCTTCCCAACCCAGGAATAGAACTGGGGTCTCCTGCATTGCAGACAGATTCTTTACCAACTGAGCTATCATGCTATACATTAAAACCCATGACTTACTTATTTTCTAACTGGAAGTTTATGCCTTTTGATTCCCTCTACCCATGTCACACTACCCCCCACTCCTCAGCTCTGTTCTCTGTGTCTATGAGTTTAGCTGGTTGGTTTATTTGTTTTGTTAAGATTCCACATATAAGTGAGATCATAGGGTATTGGTCTTTTTCTGATTTATTTCACTTAGTGTAATGCCTTCAGGACTCCCCTGTAGCTCAGACAGTAAAGAATCCTCCTGCAATGCAGGAGACCTGGGTTCGATCCCTAGGTCAGGAAGATCCCCTGGAGAAGGGAATGGCGACCCACTCCAGTATTCTTGCCTGGAGAATCCCATGGAGACAGGAGCCTGGTGGGCTACAGTCCATGGGGTCGCAAAGAGCCAGTCACGACTGAGCGAGTAACACAAGTGCCTTCAAGGTCCATCCACGTTGTCACAAGCGGCCAGATTTCCTTCTTTTCATGACTGAATAGTATTCCACTGTGTGCATACACACATATACACACACACACGTGGTGGGTATATCTTTCTGAGTTCGTGCTTTTGTTTCCTTTGGATAAATACCCAGAAGCGGAATTTCTGGAAGATACGGTATTTCTATATTTAAGTTTTTTGAGGACACTCTGTACTGCTAAAGAGATTATATATAATAAGTGAAAGTGAAAGTGATGTCGCTCAGTCGTGTCCAACTCTTTGCGACCCCATGGACTGTAGCCAACCAGGCTCCTCCCTCCATGGGATTCTCCAGGCAAGAATACTGGAGAGGGTTGCCATTTCCTTCTCCAGGGGATCTTCTAATACATGCCTATAAAAACATATCTGAGGGCAATATTAGGTCACTTGCTTATGAAACCTTTTGGGATCTTTCTCGTTATTTTTTTTCAATAAGTATAAGAGTTTCTGTGCTTGACTTCTTGGAAAAGAATTGACATTATAAAATAAAATCTTTATCCATTAAGAAAATATAACTTCAATAAAATATACTTAAATGCCTGCATTGGGTTCTGAACTAGAACCCAAGGTCTCTTCTTATGGTGCAACGCTTTCTTTCCATTCTTTATTTAGTTATCCAGCCTTTTCCGACTTCCTTCATCCCTCCCTGCCCACTACATGTAGGGATAGATGTTAACTAGATTTATTAGCTGAATGATGGTCTTCTTGCAGTATATACATATATGGAATCATTATGTTGTACATCTGAAACTAATACAATTTTAACATTTTAAATTTGAGGACAAATAAAAACTGTTTTAACATATTGCATTATTATGCATTGTATTTTCTGAGCAGAAGCTCATAAAACCAGCTATTATACTCCAACAGGAAAATATTTTTATATGTTGGAACATACTTTTATTCTTTGTAAGACAGAGAAAAATAAGAACAGGGATTATGTTTAAAACCTGCAGAATTTAATTGGTGGGAAAGCCCTTTCTAATGCATCTAAAGATTTTTAAAAGTACATTTGCTATTTATTTGACTTTCTAAAAGGGTGTAGCCAGTTTACATACCCCAGGAAAGTATTTTGAACTTAAAGAATATCATCCAAAAAATCCTGGCGTGGGAGATGAACTTTTCTTACTTTATAGAGGCTATAATCTCTCTGGAGGATAAGGCAATATCACCATGTATTAGCTAAACTATACAACTCCTGAGAAATATGGCCCCTTCTTGAGTTATAGATTCAGCAGTGTCATTTAGGAGTAAAAACAGAATTCCACCTAAAGATGGTAAAGTCAAGGGATTTTTTTTTAATACTACTCCACTTCTATGCAACTCACCAAAAACAATAAAAGAAATTTAAGATGAATTAACAAAAAATGACCACAACTTCAAGCCACACATGATGACAGATATTGGCCAACTATTTTATTTTTAGAGGTTTTACTTTATTTTGTGGAAATACAGTTGATTGTTGTATTAATTTCTACTGTACAGCAAAGTGATTCAGTTATATGTATACATGTATATATATATATATATATATTCCTTTTCGTATTCCTTTCCATATGTTTTATTACAGGATATTGAATATAGTTCCCTGTGCTATAAAATAGGATCTTGTTTTCTACCCATTCTATATACAGTAGTTTGCATCTGCTAATCCCAAACTCCCAGTCCATCGCTCTCCCACATGCCCTCCCCCTTGGCAATCACGAGTCTGTTCTCTATGTCTATGAGTCTGTTTCTCTTCCATAGGTATATTCATTTGTCTCCACTTTTAGATTCCACACATAAATGATATCATATGGAATTTGCCTTTCTTTTTCTGACTTACCTCACTTAGTATGATAATCTCTAGTCCATCCATCGTGCTGCAAATGGCATTATTTCCTTCTTTTTTACGGCTAATATTCCACTGTATATATGGACCACGTCTGCTTCTGTTCATCTGTCAATAGACATTCAGGTCACTTCCATGTCTTGGCTATTATCAATAGTGCTACAGTGAACATTGGGGTACATGTGCCTTTGAACTTATAGTTTTGTCTAAATATACGCCCAGGAATGGGATTGCTGGATCATCTGGCAACTCGATTTTTAGTTTCTTGAGGAACCTCCGCATTGTTCTGCATAGTAGCTGCATCAATTTACATTCCCACTAACAGGGTCAGAGGGTTTCCTATTCTCCATAGTCTCTCTGATGGCCATTCTGCCTGGTGTGAAGTGGTTGTTGTTCAGTCACTCAGTCGTGTCTGACTCTGCAGCCACATGGACTGCAGCACACCAGACTTCCCTGTCCTTCACCATCTCCCAGAGACTACTCAAACTCATGTCCATTGAGTCAGTAATGCCATCCAACCATCTCATCCTCTGTCATCCCCTTCTCCTCCCGCCTTCAGTCTTCCCAGCATCAGGGTCTTTTCCAATGAGTCAGTTCTTTGCATCAGATGGCCAAAGCTTCAGCATCAGTCCTGAATATTCAGGATTGATTTCCTTCAAGGTCAACTGGTTTGATCTCCTTGCAGTCCAAGGGACTCTGAAGAGTCTTCTCAACACCATAGTTCAGAAGCATCAATTCTTTGGCATTCAGCCTTCTTTGTGGTCCAGTTCTCACATCCGTACATGACTACTGGAAAAACCATAGCTTTGACTATATGGACCTTTGTCAACAAAGTAATGTCTCTGGTTTTTAATACACTGTCTTGTGGTCATAACTTTTCTTCCAAGGAGCAATCATCTTTTAATTTCATGGCTGCAGTCACCATCTGCAGTGATTTTGGAGCCCCAAAATAAAGTCTGTCATTGTTTCCATTGTTTGCTCATCTATTTGCTATGAAGTGATGTGACCGGATGCCATGATCTTAGCTTTTTGAATGTTGAGTTTTAAGCCAGCTTTTTCCACTCTCCTTTTTCACCTTCATCAAGACACTCTTTAGTTCCTCTTCACTTTCTGTCATAAGGGTGGTGTAATCTGTGTATCTCAGGTTATTGATATTTCTCCCAGCATTCTTAATTCCAGCTTGTGCTTTATCCAGCCCAGCATTTCACATGATATACTCTGCATGTAAGTTAAATAAGCAGGGTGACAGTATACAGCCTTGACATACTCCTTCCCCAATTTGGAACCAGTCCATTGTTCCATGTCCAGTTCTAAGTGTTGCTTCTTGACCTACATACAGATTTCTCAAGAAGCAGGTAAAATGCTCTGGTATGTCCATCTCTTTAAGAATTTTCTACTGTTTGTTGCAATCCACACAGTCAAAAGCTTTAGAGCAGTCAGTGAAGCAAAAGTAGATGTTTTTCTGGAACTCCCTTGCTTTTTCTATGATCCAACAATGTGAAGTGTGCTTCATTGTAATTTTGATTTGCATTTATGTAGTAATTAGCGATGTTGAGCATCTTTTCATGTGCCTGTTGGCCATCTATTTTTCTTCTTTGGAGAAATGTCTATTAAGTCATTTTTCAATTGGGAGAAACCCATATTTCTGTCTTCCCCTTTCTTACGGCATCTGATATATTCTGTCTTGTAAATATTTACAGTATTTATCTCCTCCCCACTAACCCAAGTGGTGAGGACCTTCTGAGGTCAAGAACTGTATGTCACCTTTATGATCCTATGGTTCCCATGCTACATACTTTGTGGATAGTAGCTGTTGGATAGATATTTTTCTGAATGAAACTGCTGTGAATTGAACCAGAAAAGATAAATCCTTATGTGAAAGAGTAGAGAAAACTGCTCTTCATCCCTTTGATATGGACGTTTTGACATTCATCATTTGGTGTTAAAGAAATAGGCCTCTAATCATATCCCAGACACATAGTCTCTTTCCTAAATAACAAGAGATTTTCACTGAAATATAATTAGAAGAATTTAAAATTTTCAAGACCAGCCTCACATATAAATTTGACTTGACTATCTCAAATAAATTTCCATCACAAAAATGTCTGATATGTATTGAATTTTACAAATCCTGGATATCAGTCATGCTCTAATCTGAGTTAGACAATAAAATGTCTTTGTCTCTTGATTCCCATATTTATGAAATATTGATCTAGAAATACTGAGATTTTCACTTTATACATGAGAGTAGCAGGAAAAATCCATTTAGTCTAGCCATTTATTTTTCGATCAAGTATTTTGTTAACATACTAAACTGAGTAATCTTGAGTGCTTAAGTTGATTTTTCATTTTTGACAGGTAAGCATATCTGACTTCTTGAAGGGGAAGAGGGATAAAATTAGTTTTGCTATCAATAGCTTCTGAAGTCAATCTATAATAATGTTGATGAATCCTCCTAGTGTTTCCTCTGGGTTCCTGCCTTTTGGCCATTTCTATACTTAATTTCTGGCTTACTTTGTAACACTTTGGAAAAATGAAAAGAAATACAATTCGAATCAGCCAATTTTGGTGCTTATGCTAAGTTCTAGTAGTAATTTAGTAGAGGATGAATTACTGATGACAATCTGTTCCAACAAGTATGTATAGATTTACATTGTCTATGGTTTTATTCATCTGTTGCCCTAGGATAGAAATTCAGAGTTGGCAATATTTTGCTTTCACGGTGCAGTCAGTAATTTAAAGCAGTATGTGGTAACTTTTTGTTTTAATGTCGATGCCCCAAGGGGTCTGTTATTAATTTAAGTTAAACTTTAGAAAGAATTTTTCAGAGTTAATGATATCTACTTTTTTCCCTATTGTAGGCAGCTCATGGCCAGAGGGGACATACAGGCCCACAGGTACAAAGATCTTTATTTTTTATTTTTAAAATTTTCTAAACTGCCAATGATAAACAATGTGTGTCCAGTCAAGGAGCCTGAATAAAGCCTTTAGAAAGTCTAGATTTATTTTGCTTTTGGTTAATATTGGTTGTGGAATCAAATTTGGGAAAACTTTTAGGCTATAACTTAAAGAACTCAGATCTTTAGAGACAATTAAATATGGGCACTTTGATTAAAAAAAAACTATAAATATTAAAGATAAGAAATAATACTTGGCCCAATTAGTATTAAGTTTAACTTTGTTTGGATTTCAAATGCAAACTCTAGTAATTCAAGTTGTTTTCAGAAAAATAACCTACAATTTTATACCTAGCTGTACTATGAGTGATTATAAGACATTTCCAGATAAAGACCAACAATTTACTGTCCACAGACGCTACACACACATACACACACACACCCCTTTCTTTCAAATTTTTGTTCAGTTAACTCTTAAACCTTATTCATAATTTACATAAACCCCTTTTTAACCAAGAGAGTACAATAAAACTTTAATACAAATTGGGTAATCTGAATGTTTTATTCAAAAGTTGACCATGCCAGCTGTCATATCATGTCCCTTTGTACATGTTGGTGACATATTATACATGAACTTACAATATTTATAAAAGAGAATTAGAATTAGATTTAGAATTAGAATTTAGAATTAGAATTAGAATGATTTAGAATTTTACAAAATTGAAGAAACACACATCCTCGGATTGAAAATATAATAAGGATAAATATTAAATCCATTCACAATCACATCATGGTAAAACTCCTGAATGTTAAGGAAACATCGCAAACACTACCAGAGAGAAAAAGCATTTTTACCCATGAAAGGAATAACCAATTAGAATTGCAGCAGGCTTCTGCTCAACAATGCTGCTGCTGCTGCTGCTGCTAAGTCGCTTCAGTCGTGTCTGACTCTGTGCGACCCCATAGATGGCAGCCCATCAGGCTCCCCCATCCCTGGGATTCTCCAGGCAAGAACACTGGAGTGGGTTGCCATTTCCTTCTCCAATGCATGAAAGTGAAAAGTGAAAGTGAAGTCACTCAGTCATGTCCGACTCTTCACAGTCCCATGGACTGCAGCCTACCAGGCCCCTCCATCCATGGGATTTTCCAGGCAAGAGTACTGGCTGGAGTGGGGTGCCATTGCCTTCTCCGCTGCTCAACAATAATATTTGCCAAAACAACAAAGTAATGTTTTGCAAGTGCAGAAGAAAAATAACCTACAATTTTATACTAGCTGTACTATGAGTGATTATAAGACATTTCCAGGTAGACAAAGACTAAGAGTTTACTATCCACAGATGCTACACACACACACTTTTCAAAGTTAGATAGCAACACAATGGATAGCAAATCCAAAAACAAACAAAAAAAATAGCATGAAGTGAATGAGATGAGCTTGGAGGGAGAAAGTGTTGAGAAATTTCCTCTTTATTATTTATAGGAAAAGGCATCAGTGAGGGACAGTTAATCTCATCTGTGTAACTGAGACATAAATGTAGGCTATCCAATTGTCTAAATTAAACGTTTTAATCTTATTTGAAATTCTTATCTGTGACACAGTTCAAAGGCAATGTGAAGGGAATGCTCAACTTTTGATCCCTAGATATTTAAGTATTTGAGTATAAGTATAATGTAGTATTTGAATATAAATATAATGTAAGATAGATGCATGGAGATCTTTTAAGAAAATGTGAATGAAGTAAGTTGTGAGATTTTTTAGTTCAACACCCAAGTTTGGTACAGTATATAACCAGTGTTACAGGCAAAGAAGGGAGTGTTTGTATATTTGTGTGTGCATGTATGCACACACACATGAGGTGTATGAAGAATGAAAGTAAATACACCAACATATTAAGCTGTGGTTATCTCCCCTTGATGAGATTATAGAAGAGTTTTGTTTCCCTTCTTGTATTTACATTTATTTTTCAAAGATCCTGCATCGCCATTATGAATTAAAAAAATATTTAGAAACTTGCACATAAAGAAGACAAAGTTTCTTAGAAAACAATGTTAACCGTTTGATTCTCCCTCCCCATAGGGGAAACCAGGCATCCCAGGTCCAGATGGACTTGCAGGGTCACTGGGACTTAAGGGCCCTCAGGTATGTAACAAGACTAATCAGGCTATGAGAACAGAAAGAAGAATCTGAACCTTAATAGAATACAACCTCCTTGCAAAAGTACAGATGTTTCAAGTGATTCAGAGTAATGAAATCAGGAAGCAACACAGTCTTGACTTGTACAGCGCTTGTACATGTTGGTGATATATCTGAACTTACAATATTTATAAAGAGCTGTTCCCGGTCAGGAGGTGAACAGGAAATGAACTCTGGGCAGCAGTCTCTGTATAATGATCCAGGCTGACTAGTGAATCCTAGGGAGACCTTGAGCCAAATACAATGCTGGGCCTCAAAACTGGGAATTTTGGTCAATTTAGCTATGTATCTGGCTGCCTGTAATGGAGAAAAATTGGCTCTACCCTAGCAAAGAGGTCTTCAGTGGGGGTGATGTATAGTCATCTTTTCTAGCTCACTTCTCTAGGGAGCTGCCTCAAGCAGTTTTTCCTTTGCAAAGAACAAGCCATGGTTGGCTCTTAACACTGCTTACATGAGGGGTAAGGAAACATGCCAGAAAGAGCAAAATGTAGCCTAAAGCAATCATGAGAAGGGAAGGGAAGTCCTCAGAAATGCTGAACAAAGGTCAAGAATAAGAACGTTAAAATATTTTTTTTCTCTCTGAATTTTTACTTTTGAAATCTTGAGAAGTAAATTTGATCTTTGGCAAATGTAGGACAGCAATGATCCTGCAGCTTTTCAAGGTTGTAATCTATGTAGCTAAAAAAAAAAAAAGCGGGGGGGGGGGGCGGGGAGTAACTTCTATATGTTGTCAGCTTGCTGCATGGAAGTTGGGCAAAATATCCTTAAACATCAGAGGAAAAAGTTAATCCACATTTCAGAGCAGTAAACAGTCTACTCCTTGGACCTCTTATTGCTTTCTAGCTTGATTGCTTTTGTTTCTCTTACTTGGCAGCTGAGGATTGTTCATTTTTCTTACCTTCAAGTGAGAATATTTGCCACTGGAATTGTAGGGAATCATTTCAATAGGTTGGCTGGCTTTATTTCATGCTAAACAAGTAATACTACATCTCCTCATCCATTTTATAGGCTGTTACTTTTTTATGACATAATTTAAAATGAGATACAAAAGCCAAACACAGTATGAAGGTTTCTCTGCATAACATATGGAATCCAAAATTAATAGAAAGCATAATACTCCAGATGTACAATTATCTAAATCTTATCTTACAATGTGCTATGTCTTATTTATGACCAATCTTTAGTGTAGTTATTAAATAGAAAATCCACTTAATTATTCCAGTTTCAGATTTACATAAGTAAAAATTACTTTTAAAGTAACAGATACATAAATTTTAGTACAAAGATCCTTTAGAATAATTATAAAGCAATAGTGGAAATTTTAGCTGTTCAGTGTTTCTTCACTTTGATGGAAAATGCCAAGCCATTTAGGCACTAGATTGGACCCTTATGCCTTGGAGAGAAGGAGAACTTGACTGATCAAGACAGAACCAAAAGCATGAATGGAGTTTTCTTTTCAATTGCTGTCCATGTTACTGACTTAGCATTTCCATTTTTAATATTCAAGTGAATATTCTAATGTTCTCTTTTTGGGAGAAAGTAATGTTAATTCTCTATATGTAGGGTCCAAGAGGAGAAGCTGGTGTGAAAGGAGAAAAAGGAAATCTGGGAAGTAAAGGTCCCCAGGTATGTAACGAGAGACAGTGTCTGCATCTGGCTCTAATCTTGGTTTGCATGTGGATGTCCTTGTGGTTGCCTCTCCTCAGATGGAGTTATCTACTGCATGTGAACCAGCAAAGTGTATGAGGTTTGACCTTGGAGCTCAATATGGTGGCCGCATCATGTTCTGGTCACTACCTTGCAGAGTGGGTGTCATTATGTCAGACACAGAGGCGAAGATAACAGCTCAGCCGTTACTGTGACGTTAAGAATTTCTTCCTTATGTAAATCAGGTCACATGACTCACTAATCCCAGTCCTCAGGGGCTCACCCTTGCACCCAGAATACAAACTACTTCAGTGGTCCTCAGCTAACCACACATAAGAATCTCCTGGGAGGACTGTGAAACACCGTACCACCTGGAACCCTCTCCAGACCACTTAAATCCACATTCTCCTCAGGTGGTTCTAACATACACACCCAGGATTGCAAGTGACTGTCCAACATCAACACTTCTTCACCTTCAAGATACTGAACAAACATAAAGACCTTAAACCGCAGATTCTGGTTGAGCAGGTGTGAGACGGGGCTTGAGGTGCTCCATCTCCAGCAAGCTCCTAGGTGACGCCAATGCCGCTGGTCCCTGGACCACACTTTGAGCAGTAAGTCTCCTCCCTGCTGTCACAGACTATATTTATTTTCTTAGCTTAGCTATTTATGAAATGGGCAAGTTTAATCCATATGACCATTATATCTACTACTGTGGGCAAGAATCCCTTAGAAGAAATGGAGTAGCCATCATGGTCAACAATGGAGTCCAAAATGCAGTACTTGGATGCAATCTCAAAAATGACAGAATGATCTCTGTTCCTTTCCAAAGCGAAACATTCAACATCACAGTAATCCAAGTCTATGCCCCAACCACCAGTGCCCAAGAAGCTGAAGCTGAATGGTTCTGTGAAGACCTGCAAGACCTTCCAGAACTAACCCCCCAAAAGATGTTCTTTTCATCATAGGGGTCTGGAATGCAAAAGTAGGAAGTCAAGAGATACCTGGAGTAACAGGCAAGCTTGGCCTTGGAGTACAGAATGAAACAGAGCAAAGGCTAACAGGGTTTTGCCAAGAAAATGCACTGGTCATAGCAAACACCCTCTTCCAACAACACAAGAGAAGACTCTACACATCAACATCACTAAATGGTAAATACCAAAATCAGACGAATTATTTTCTTTCCAGCCAAAGATGGAGAAGCTCTATACAGTCAGCAAAAATAAGACCAGGAGCTGACTGTGGCTCAGATCATGAACTCCTTATTGCAAATTCAGACTTAAATTGAAGTAAGTAGGGAAAATCACTAGGCCATTCAGTATGACCTAAGTCAAATCCCTTACGATTATACAGTGGAAGTGATGAGTAGATTCAAGGGATTAGATCTGATAGACAGTGTGCCTGAAGAACTATAGAAGGAAGTTCGTAACATTGTTTAGGAGGCAGTGATCAAAACCATCCCCAAGAAGAAGAAATGCAAAAACTCAAAATGGTTGTCTGAGGAGGCCTTACAAATAGCTGAGAAAAGAAGACAAGCAAAGGGCAAAGGAGAAAAGGAAAGATATATTTATCTGAATGCAGAGTTCCAAAGCATAGCAAGGAGAGATAAGAAAGCCTTCCTTAGTGATCAATGCAGAGAAATAGAGGAAAACAACAGAATGTGAAAGACTAGAGATGGCTTCAAGAAAATTAAAGATACCAAGGGAACATTTCATGCAAAGATGGGCACAATAAAAGACAGAAACAGAACGGACCTAACAGAAGCAAAAGATATTAAGAAGAGGTGGCAATAATACACAAGAGAAATATACAAAAAAGATCTTCATGACCCAGATAACCATGATGATATGATCACTCACTTAGAGCCAGACATCCTGGAATGTGAAGTCAAGTGGGCCTTAGAAAGCATCACTATGAACAAAGCTAGTGGAGGTAATGGAATTCCAGTTGAGCTATTTCAAATCCTGAAAGACGATGCTGTGAAAATGTGCACTCAATATGCCAGCAAATTTGGAAAACTCAGCAGTGGCCACAGGACTGGAAAAGGTCGGTTTTAATTCCGATCCCAAAGAAAGACATTGTCAAAGAATGTTCAAACTACCACACAATTGGGCTGATCTCACATACTAGCAAAGTAATGCTCAAAATTCTCCAAGTGAGACTTCAACAGTACGTGAACTGAGAATTTCCAGATGTTCAAGCTGGATTTAGAAAAGGCAGTGGAACCACAGATCAAATTGCCAGCATCCATTTGATCATAGATAAAGCAAGAGAATACCAGAAAAACATCTACTTCTGCTTCATTGATTACACTAATGCCTTTGACTGTGTGTATCACAAAAAACTGGAAAATTCTTCAAGAGATTGGAATACCAGACCACCTTACCTGCCTCCCAAGAAATCTGTAGGTCAAGAAGCAACAGTTAGAACGGGACATGGAACAATAGACTGGTTCCAAATTGGGAAAGGAGTACATCAAGGCTGTATATTGTCACCCTGCTTATTTAACTTATATACAGAGTACATCATGTGAAAGTCTGGGCTGGATGAAGCACAAGCTGGAATCAAGATTGCCAGGAGAAATATCAGTAACCTGAAATATGCTGATGACACCACCCTTATGACAGAAAGTGAAAAGGAACTAAAGAGCGACTTGATGAACATGAAAGAGGAGAGTGAAAACGCTAGCTTAAATTTCAGCATTCAGAAAACTAAGATCATGGCATCTAGTCCCATCCCTTCATGGTAGATAAATGGGGAAACAATGGAAACAGTGACAGACTTTATTTTCTTGGGCTCCAAAATCACTGCAGATGATGACTGCAGCCACAAAATTAAAAGATGCTTCCTTTTTGGAAGAAAAGCTATGACCAACCTAGATAGCATATTATAAAGCAGAGACATTAGTTTGATGACAAAGGTCCATATAGTCAAAGCTGTGGTTTTTCCAGTAGATATGTATGGATGTAAGAGTTGGAATATAAAGAAGGCTGAGCACCGAAGAATTGATGCTTTTGAACTGTGGTGTTGGAAAAGACTCTTGAGAGTCCCTTGGACTGCAAGGAGATCCAACCAGTCCATCCTAAAGGAAATCAACCCTGTATATTCATTGGAAGCACTGAAGCTAAAGCTGAAACTCCAATACCTTGGCTACCTGATGGGAAGAACTGACTTATTGGAAAAGACCCTGAATCTGGGAAAGACTGAAGCCAGGAGGAGAAGGGGATGACAGAGGATGAGATGTTTGGCTGGCATCACCAACTTTAGGGACATGAGTTTGAGCAAGCTTCAGGAGTTGGTGATGGACAGGGAAGCCTGGCGTGCTGCAGTCCATGGAGTTGCAAAAAGCTGGACACGACTGAGCGACTGAACTGAACTGAACTGAACTAGCTGTTTGTCTTCCCTTCTAAACTGTAAGCTCTGTGAGAGCTAGGACTTTGTCCCAGAGCCCAGGATAACAGTGCTGCCACCCAACAGAATCAACGCATATTTGTATAATGAATCAATTATTAAATGAAAGAATGATTCTCAGTTGGGACTTGTGCTCAGGGCTAACATGAGGGTAAAGCAAATCCATTACTTTGTGTCCATTATTTAAACTGGGCAGTGGTCCAACATTTAAGTGGATATGTTCATCTTCAAAATTTTTAAGAACCTCTTTGCATGGTTAAATAAACAATATTTAAAAGCATATTAATTACTGTTCATAATGATATTTGTTCCTAATTTTAAAGAATGTGCCCCTTCAAAAAGCATGAAAACCTTAAAATTTCATGTAGAACGAAATTAATGAAAAGTAACTGTTTTGCATTCACATCCTTGAATCTAAAAAAGCTTGCTGGTACCACAAATTGGGATTTTAAAATAACAGTAAGTGCCAAAGGAAATATATATATGTAGCAATTATATCATCTGTTTATGTGAAATATTGAGATGTAGATTGGTTGAAATCCAGAGCTTGATAATTCCCTTGCTCTAGAATCCAGAATTTTATCCAAGTGGCTATTACTCAATAAGGTATTTCATTTGCTACGGGTGGGTGCCCCTTAACCTCGCCTTGGCAGGATTGGTCATATCATAAATCATCCAGCCTCTTGGCATTGCCAGTTAGTCAAAAGGCACCCCCTCCCTCCAGCTGAGCTCTTCTGTTTATCTGCCTGGAAAGCATGGTTCCTTTCTTTGCTTTTCTTAGAACACCCTTGTCAACACAGTTAAAATACTATTTTAAAATGTATAGAATTTTCTATGCTTAGGATGTGATGAACTAGATCTCAAAATTATTGCTTTCAGAGGAAAACCATGGGAGACAAACAATCCGATAACAAGAGAAAGTTATTCTTTATCGGCTCTATAAATCCACCGACACAGGCTTCACAATATTTTACAGCACAAGGACCAGTGTCTCAAATGGAATTACAGGAGTGTTTTCTAACTGCAGCCTTTTGAAGTTTTTCCTAGGATGTACAGTTAGAAAAAGGGATGTGATTTTTGTTGATGGTGTCCTGCAGACTTATTAATTTATGCACTGTTGAAGCATTCTGCATAAATCAAACATGCTGATGCAGTCAGGTATATGTGATAAAAGAAATACAGTCCATAGCATAATGAAAAAGAAGGAAGAACTTTGAAAGGAATGGCATATTCTTTTTTACCTTCCTTTGTTCCCTTCTTGTTTGGTTTACTTTTAAGCCCTTTGCTAATGTAACCAATGCCTAGAAAAGACATGGAATATAGATGCAAAATACTAATTCCATTTAGAACTGGCACTATTCCTTGAATACTTAGACTTATTAGTGAGATAATCACTAGCATCATATGAAATATCAAGGAAGGTTGAGATTATCCAGTGCAAATTTGGAATACAAAATATAATTTCTACTGTAACGTTTACAAAGCCTAGCATAATAGTCAAGGGCACAGAGTCTGGAGCCGAGCTGCCTGGGTTAGATTGCCAGATTCATACCTTCTTAGTTGTGTGGCCTTGGGTAATTTATTTAACCTCTCTGTGCCTCAACTTTCCCAGATGCAAAATGAGAATAGTAATAATAGCTATTATAATCATATAATAATAATAGTTATAATACCACATTGGATTGTTGTGAAAGTTAAATGGTTTAATATATATAGGAATTTAGAATGATGCCTGCATTACAATAAGCATCATATAAATGTTTATTCCTACCATATTGTATCAACAATACCTAACAGGTACATTCTATACCCAAGGCATGCTAATGCCAATCCAAGGAAGGCCATAATAGTAGTACTTCCAAGACAATACATAATCTGTATTGCAATTATTGAATTTCATCAGTCTGTGTAATCTAGGTTGGCTCATCGACCATTTCTTTCACTCACTTGACGAACAAGTACTGACGCATACTTCCTGTGGGTCAGGCCCGATAGTGAAATAAAGGCTGAGATAAACACAGACCCTAGCCTCAGATGCTCCCAATCTCATAAAGGAAACTCATGCAAACACATCGTTGAGATGTGACATGCTGAATGTTAAAATAGAATTATACCCAGGGGATAGAGTGGTGGGAGAGAGGGTGGAGTTTAAGGAGGAGGACAGTGGCTTAGCTTTTATAGGATAAGGAGGTGTTTTCCAGGTGACCAAGGGAGAGCCAGGCATGGGAAAGGAACTGTGTTGTGCAAAAAGAGATCATGGTGAATTGGGGAAGCCATAAATGGTTCAGTGTGCATGGAGTGTAGGGTATACGAAGAAAGATCAGCAGTTGAGCTCGGGGGCTGTCTCCTAGACTAGGACTGTCCAGGTCAGCATCTTCTCGGGTGTCTCGGTGTTTGTTTTTGCATTAACCCTCCCCTTGCTGGTCTCTTGATTTTCATTTTCTCAGACTTAGCTCATATCTGGCTCTTTCAGAAGCTGAGAATTTTATCTCCTTGAGGTATTCCATCCCGGCCTGATATCTGCTGGTTGTGAGTGTAGAAAGAATTTTCCCCCCATAAAAATAGTGAGACGGATTTCTTTTCAGTGTGGAAAGGACCCATGTCTTCTTCCCCTGCCCTGTCATAGCCTATCCAAAGTCAAGGTGTTCTTGGCAGCATCCCAGCCATTTATCCCAAACTCCTAGTGCAACCCTTTCTGATAAGATGCTACTTAAGACATTAAAAAAAGAAAAAACAACATTTAAGCTCTAAGCATCTCCTTTCTATCCTCACTTAAGCGGTTGTGATTGCCAAGGACTCTGTGTCAGAGTTGGAGGTTAGATCTCTCTAATCTGTTAGATTGCCCATGTTGGAGGTTAGATCTGTCCCAGCCTCCTGCATCAAGTTTAGAGATTCACATTTTTAAAACTCCAATCTCAGATGGTACATGTATGGTCAGTTTTGAAATCCTCTCTGAAACATGGGCCTCAGGACAGAAGACACAGTGGCTGGGAGTTCAGTCTCTAGAGACAGAATTGAGTTCAGTTCCCATCTCATCCTCTTATTAACTGAGTGATTTGGGGTTAAGTGCTTTGAGACTCTGTTTTTAACTGGCAAAATGGTGTTAACAACATGTATCTCATTGTGTTGTTGTAAGGGTTGAATAAGTCTATATAAATATCCTGGAGAAGGGAATGGCTACCCACTCCAGTATTCTTGCCTAGAGAATTCCATGGACAGAAGAGCCTGGAGGGCTACAGTCCATGGAGCTGCAAAGAATATATACCTTTCAGTACAATGCCTTGCACAAAATAAATGCTCAATAAAAGTCCACCATTAGAGCAAAGCCGATGGAGACTTGACCTCTAACCAATGTCCTTTCCTTTTCAGTTCAGTTTAGTTCACTCAGTCGTGTCCAACTCTTTGCGACCCCATGGACTTCAGCACGCCAAACTTCTCTGTCCATCACCAACTCTCAGAGCTTGCTCCAACTCATGTCCAGTAGGCCTGATGCTCTGGGCACCTCTGTATTCTCCACAGCTGCTCTTCATCTCAGATCAAGTCAGTTTTTTGACTCCATATCTTGGGAGTCACAGGGAATTTTCCTTCTTTCCTTTAGAAACATGTCCCTTTTACGATCAGCAGTATTTGAGTAGGTAACATATCTGGGTGATAATCCACTGAAGCTTGAGCCCCACTCAAGCAGTCACAGAGCCCAGTTTGTGTGATCCAGCCTAGGAAATAGAATCAGGTTTTCTAATGTTCTAATTACAAATCTGTCCAGTTCCACCCACCCACCCATCCGTCCATCCAAGAAACCTTTTTTACTTTGGATGACTTTCAAACAGGATAATCTGCCATTGTGCTTGTGTGTGCTTGTAGGGACTATAAATGAGTAGCTCTGAGAAGCCTGCTTTGTCTCACAGAGCTCTTTATGTCTAGGGGAAACACACAAAAAATGAGCTCTTAAATAAGACTTCTAATATATCCCTATTGTCAAGGAAAAATAAAAACTCTACTCTAGAAGTATCTTTCATGTCCATGTGAAATACATGCAAATTTCATATGGAAAACCAACAAGTTAAGCACACTATTTCATCCCTCTTGGGGACCATTCTTGGATAAGTGGATGGATAGATAGAGGCATGGATGGGTGGACCGATTGGTTCTACATACAATACTAAGTTCCAGAAATACAAAGTCAATAAGACATGTCCCTTCCTTCAAGGAGTGTACAGGCTGGAATCTAGTGGATGAGAGAAATAAATGAACAACTACATACAGAGTAGAAGTATCTGTGGGACAATTATGAGGTCCAATTCATCCAGGGGATTCAGATCTTCCTGAAAAAGTGATACTAAAAGTAAGATTTTTTTCAGGAAAGGGAGATTGTACCTCTCCCTAGACAGAAAATGGAACAGCTAAAGTAACAACTTGCCTAAGTGTGGAGCCGTAAGACAACAAGAATTTGAGAACTTCACATGGTTTGACGAGCATGACCATAGAATGACTGATCAGTGCACAGGCATGCAATAGCCACATTTTGAGGAATTTTACATATCAATAAAGACCTTCAGCTTTATTGTGAAACTTACTTAGAATTCAGAATTTCAGACAAAGTGAGAGTGTCATCAGCCTGACATTTTAAATCAAAAGGGAGAAAGAAAGGAGAATGGATTAGAGCAAGGCCAGGCTACATTTAGGGAAGCTGGGAATTGGGGTGAGAATTCAAGAAGGGCCTGAAAGTAGGTGATGGCCTTGGGAATGGAAGAGAGATGGCTAGAGAAAGGAAATAGAATCTGTAGGACTTGTGGCTGAATGGCTTTGAAAGATGATCTAGAGGGAGGGGTCTAGGATGATTCTTAGGTCTCTGACCTGGGTTTCAAGGGAAGTCAGGGTGGCAACATTCCTTATGAAAAGAATAGACTGAGCGTGGTTGGTGGTAAATATAACTATCTCTGGTAATCAATTTTTATGAAATACCCAATTATTTAGTTGCTGAGTTGTTCCCAACTCTTTGCAACCCCATGGACTACAGCCTACCAGGGATCCCCCGTCCATGGGATTTTCCAGGCAAGAATGCTGGATTGCCATTTCCTTCTCCAGAAATACCCAATAGGCATCTTAATAGACGAATCTGCTGGCCAGTTGAGTGGTTTGGACCAGAATCGTATATTTAGGATCATTTTATGGAAGTGGTATGTGAATCTATGGGGCTGTCACTCAGGAATAGCAGATGAAGTAAAAAAATTAAGATCAGAGGAGCCTTGGGTACATGGAGACTTACGAGGCCAATAGAAAGGGGGTCTTCAGTGGTTACTGAGAAGGAACCAGAGAGGAGACAGGAAAACCATGGTAACTGGGTGTTACAGAAGTTAATGGAAAAGCTTCAAAGGACACAGTATTAAATTCAATAAGATAAAAACATTATAAAGTCAACTGGATTGAACACACAGGTCATGGGAACTCCATGCAGCGGTGGAAGTAAGTTAGAAGGGAAAGGAATAAGAGCCACGGAGGGTGAAGAAATTGAGACTCTCCCTGTTTTGGGGTTGTAGGAAAACTATTATTATCTTCCCTAGTAACCAATTCGTTGTTCAGCAGTCTTTCCTATTAGGAAATTTTTTATGTCCATCTTATCAAATCTCTAATTCTTTAAATGATGAAAAGTTAATGTTAGTTTTTTCATCTTGAACAAAATTAACTTACTAAGAATCATGCTTATTACACAGATTTGGTTTGTTTATTTTTAAATTATAGTAGCCATGGCAAAAAATGGGAAAATGACTTCAATTCACTGGTGTTTGGATTATTTACAAGTACCTGTAAACAGTTTAAACAAAAGAGATTTCTGTTGCCATATGTTTGGAAATCCCCAAGGAAAAATTCAATCCCAAGTGTCAATAACATAGGAAGGCAGTTGGGCTGCTCTGAGTTGGGATCTTCGAATATTTCGCTCTAAAGCTGTTCCAACAAAGTGGGCTTCTCTCCACACCCTCTCCAGCCTTTATTGTTTGAGGACTTTTTGATGGCAGTCATTCTAACCGGCAGCGTGAGGTGATACCTCATTGTGGTTTTGATTTGCATTTCTTTAATGATAAGTGATGTTGAGCATCTTGTCTTGTGTTTGTTAGCCATCTGTCTTCTTTGGAGAATGTCTGTTCAGTTCTTTGCCCACTTTTCGATTGGGTTGTTCATTTTTCTGGTATTGAGCTGCATGAGCTGCTTGTACATTTTGGAGAGTAGTTCTTTGTCAGTTGCTTCATCTGCTGTTATTTTCTCCGGGTCCGAAGGCTGCCTTTTCACCTTGTTGTGAACAATTAGATGTTGTTCACCTAGTTCCTTCATTGTGCAAAAGTTTTTACGTTTAACTAGATTCCATTTGTTTATTTTTGGTTTTGTTTCCATTACACTGGGAGGTGGATCCTAAAGAATCTTGCTGTGATTTATGTCAGAGAGTGTTCTGCCTATGTTTTCCTCTACAGTTTTATAGCTTCTGATCTTACATTTAAATCTTTAATCCATTTTGAGTTTATTTTTGTGTATGATGTTAGAAAGTGTCCTGGCTTCATTGTTTTACACATGGTTGACCAGTTTTCCCAGCACCATTTGTTAAAGAGATCTTCTTTTTCTCCATTATATATTTCTCTTACACTGTTGGTGGGAATGCAAACTAGTACAGCCACTATGGAGAACAGTGTGGAGGTTCCTTAAAAAACTGGAAAGAGAACTTCCATATGACCCAGCAATCCCACTGCTGGGCATACACACCGAGGAAACCAGAATTGAAAGAGACACGTGTACCCCAATGTTCATTGTTTATGATAGGTAGGATATGGAAGCAACCTAGATGTCCATCAGCAGACGAATGGATAAGAAAGCTGTGGTACATATACACAATGGAGTATCACTCACCTGTAAAAAAGAACACATTTGAGTCTGTTCTAATGAGGTGGATGAAACTGGAGCATATTATACAGAGTGAGGTAAATCAGAAAGAGAAAAACCAATACAGTATATTAATGCTTATACATGGAATTTAGAAAGACAGGAATGATGATCCTATATGCAAGGCAACAAAAGAGACACAGATGCAAAGAACAGACTTTTGGACTCAGTGGGAGAAGGCGAGGGTGGGATGATTTGAGAGAACAGCATTGGAACATGTATATTACCATATGTAAAACAGATGACCAGGGAAAATTCAGTGCATGAAGCAGGGCACTCAAAGCCAGTGCACTGGGACCACCCTGAGGGATGGGGTGGGGAGGGAGGTGGGAGAGGGTTTCAGGATGGGGGCACATGTGCACCCGTGGGTGATTCATGCTGATGTGTGGCAAAAACCACCACAATATTGTAAAGTAATTATCCTCCAATTAAAATAAATTAATTAATTAAAAAAAAGAAAGCATGCATGCTTTCTAGAATACTGAAGAGACTTCTATCACATCAAATAGATTCTCCATATTGACACATAGTATGCTTATTTGTTTGTTTTGCTATTTTGTTTGTCAAGAAAATCTTAAAACTTTATGTAGATCTTTTATCTTTCTTGTTAAATTTATCCTGAGTATTTTGCAGCTTTTTTTCTCTTATTGGTAAATGGAAATTTATTTTGGTTTACTCTTCTGATTTATCTAAGAGAAGAAAATGTCAGAATGTTTATCTTGTACCACCTGGACTTGTCTTATGAGTGTTAATTGTTTATGGTAAAGTCTCTTGAGTTTTCTATCATACTAATCATATTATTTACAAACAAAGATAAGTTTACCTTAACAACAACAACACGCTTTTTCAAAACGAGGAACGAGGGAGAATACAGTTCTAGGCAAATGTCATCTGGAATGCCTTCTTCAAATGTTAGACATTTTGACAACATCTGCTCTAACAGCAAAACACTGAGAACCCAAAATCTCTTTGGAAGAGAAGACTCCCCGGGAAACACAGTCATTTAGGCCACATCTGGTCTGAATTACTTGATTAATTTTCTTTTATTTACTAGTCTTCATTTGACAGTCATGGTACTTTTTTCCAGAGCAGGAGTCAATAAAGCTGTAACTCTTTCTCCATCTGTGGTTCATTTTCCTCTTAGAAGAGATACAGAGGGTTTCAAGGAAAGTTGCTTTATGTTCTGCTATATTTGCAATCCTTCTTTTATTTCAGGGGCTTCCAGGACCAGCAGGAGAGGCAGGGAGTCAAGGCCGTTTGGGAAGCCAAGGAAATAAAGTAGGTCACATTCTTTACACCCATGAAAGCTGAGGTTTTCTTCTCAAGGGAAATGTGTCTGGTTATATTAGCCAAAGCCCTTTCAACACAGAAGAGAACATATCTCATTGCCCCTGTACCCTGGCTTGATTCTTAGAGAGCCAGCAACATCTAAGGACGTGGGTGTGGACCCAGCTGAGGTCAGGGAATCCAGCTCAGCCTCAGCTCATGAGGGGCTACACCCAATCTGACAATCTCAAGGAAGGGGGACTCTTCTAGGACAGCCCTTCCTCCTTTCTCCACCCCCACCCCTTCCTTCTCTTCTTTTATTTCTATCCTCCATTCATATGAACATTTGCTGAATACCTTTAAAGACAAAGTCACTGTGCTGGACCTCAGCTGGACTGATGTCAGCTCCGAAAGGGCAGAGGTCTTTGTTTTGCTCACTGATGCATCCCTAGAGCTTTGAATAGTACCTGGCATGTCATAAGCACTTAGAAAATATCTGTTTAATGAAAGAATTTCTGGGTTGTGAGGTGATAAATATGACAGAATCAACACCACAAAATTGAGAGAATGTTCAAGACAAGAATCTATGATGGTTCTCTGGTGGTTCAGAGGTGAAGAATCCACCTGCCAATGCGGGAGACATGGGTTCCATCCCTGACCCAGGGAGAGCCTACATACCACGGAGCAACTAAGCCCAAGCACGATGACTACTGAGCCTGTGCTCTAGAGCCTGGGAGCCACACTACTGAAGCCCCTGTGCCCAGAGCCCATGCTTCACAGTAAGAGAAGCCGCTGCAGTGAGAAGCCTGTGTGCCGCAACTAGAGAATCGCCAGGGTGGCCATGAAGACCCAGCACAGCCAAAAACAGAGAAACAAAATAAAATTATAAGAGCAAGAACCTATGACATAGGGATAAGGGACTGAACAAGAAGTCTAAACTCAGTGTTCATAGAAGTACTTCAACAAATATTGAAGAAATAAATAAAACACAAGACTGGAAAAACGCCACGAGCAAGTGTTTGGGGGGTGAAATTATCCTCCTGGGGGACCACAAAGAACAGGAAAGTCTGTCGTGACTAACTAGGCAGCCAGTACAGTGTTATTTACAGGTTGTGATCAGCACGTGTGAACACAGTCGGGTTTGGAAGCTTCTAAATAGGCAACTCAGTGTGGGAATATTTTGAAGATGGAGAGATTGTAAGCTAGGAGGAGTGCTGGCCCCCACAGGCTCCAAGACAAGCGAGACTGGGTGACCTGACAGGGTGGGGCCAGGAGGGACTCAGGAGGGGCCTGTGGAGCTCTCCCAGGAGGGGACGGAGACACAGAGGAGAGGGCTGGGCGGGCACCCCCAACTTGAGTGGGAACCCCATCTCAGAAGCGGGAAAGGCAGAGTGGGCAAAAGAGTGAGGGAAACCCCTTGGTCTGTGGGTGGAGCAGAGAGTCTAAGACTGACTGAAGATGCAGGTTTCAGAATCATTGGAATTTAAAAAAGGCTCTGGTGATGACTCTTTGTAAGAAGGGTAAGAAGAGGCAGAAAAGGAATCCATTGGAAAGGAGGGGGAAGAAGCACACTGGATGCTGAGAAGGAGAGTCTTGGAGGAGCTGGGAGCCTCAGCTGGCATCAAGCAGGTAAGGAGGAAAGGACTAGAGAAGCCACCACTTCTGGTGGCCAAGATGCACCAAAGAATAGAGTCCAAAGTGTAGCAGTTGGCCAGCTGCATAGGACTAAACAGCATGTATGGGATGGAGACCTCAGTAAGGCAGACATGATGGAGCCAGCAGTGGAGGGTCACAAAGACAGCTGATCGCAGGATGAAATGAGATCCATCGGTGACAAAGATAATCAGCTCCGAAAGGGATTACTAGAGATGCGGCATAGCAATAACGGTCTGGAGAGGAAAGTTTGGAACAGATATGATGGTGTCTTCTCACCCTGGAGAGGGCTGCAGGGGAAGTGGTGTCTCCAGAAAAACTCAGTTTGTCCTACAGTGAGGATGCATGTGTGCAGACATCATGGGCGTATAGAGAAGGTTTGAATGTGAAATGAAGGCACTCCATAGGGTGTGACGGAAGAGACCAAGACAGAGGTAGGCAGAGACGGAGGGACCTAGAGCTGGATGTAGATAAGAGTGTAGAAATGTGCAAGGAGATAGATAGCAGCAGGGTAGTTGTGCCACAGAATATCACTGTTAGTAAGAGAGATTTTTGAATGGGAGGGGCAAGAATTTGGGAGGCAAGTGCCCTCAATGCCAGCCCAAACCCCTTGGGAACCTCAAGGTGGATCAAGTTCTCCAAGTCTGAGATGAGCCCCAGACACTTACTCCTATCTTATTCCATTAAGCTCAAGTTCCCAGGGGAGCAACCAACCTGCCAGTTTATTCCAGGCTTCATGTCTGGCTGTAACCAGTAACAAAGTGATCTTGAACAAGCCTTATGGCTTCCTTTGTCTCCCTATCTTCAAGCAGATGGCCTCAAACTTCAGTGTGTGTAAGAATCAGCAGAGAAGTGTATTCATAAAGGCATATCCCTGGGCTCCACCATCAGAGACTGCCACCAGTGGGATCCAGGGATTTCCTTTGGCGTGTGGACCCTAGGTATATGGGAGGCAGGTGGCTTCCAGAGCGCACTTTGGGGGCCACTGCCCTGGAAGAAAGTCTGCAAGGCGGGGGGTCTTCCGCCACCCTTCCATGAAGCCCTAGTCTCTGTGCCCCTCCAGGGATCGGTGTTGGTGGGCACTTGCCCATTTGGACCCCTCACATGTACTGTGTGGTCTTTCTAATCGTAACAATGAGTTCACCACTCCTTCAGTGTGGGCTGCGCACACTTCCACTCTCTTGGAAAGGGAAAGGAGAATAACGAGACAGTGGAGAAACTTAGCCAAACCTTCCTCAGCCAGATGGCCAAGGTCAACAGTGTCAGCCATGTTGACAGGATACACTGTTGATGTGAGAAGAAGGACCCTTCACTTTCTCTCACTATGGGTCTTTTCTCCCCAAACTCATAAAACATAGCATAATCATGAGGAAAACATCAAACTCCAATTGAGGGACATTCTGCAAAATACGTGATCAGTACTCCTCAAAACTGTCAAGATCATCAGAAACCAGAAAATCAGATAAACCGTCCCCATCTAGAGGAACCTACGGAGACATGGGATCCTGGGACTGGAAAAGGAGATTTGGTGGTAAAAACTAAGGGAATATGAATAAAGTATGGACTTGGGGCTTCCCTAGTAGCTCAGTTGGTAAAGAATCTGCCTGCAGTGCAGGATACCCAGGTTCGATCCCTGGGTCAGGAAGATCCCGTGGAGAAGGGAATGGCAACCCACTCCAGACTTCTTGCCTGGAGAATCCCATGGACAGAGGAGCTTGGTGGGCTACAGTCCATGGAATCGCAGAGTCAGACATGACTGTGCAACGAAATTTCCTTTCCTTTTATTAATAAGAATGATTTAATATCCACGGGTTTGTTCTGACAAATATTCCCTACGAATGTAACTAATGTGAAGTTACCAATAGGGGAGGCTAGATGTGGCCTGTATAGGAACTCTTTATACTGCCTTCACAACATTTCTGTAAATTTAAAATTGAGATTTTAAAAGCTTTTTTTTTTTTTTTTCACAAAAAGGAGTTAACCTGCTTTTGTAAACCTATGTTAACTTTCCCAAGTAGCTATATTTCCTCAGTGTGAGACTGAGACTGATTTATAACCCACAGTAGACGTGCTACTAGTCAGAAGTCAGAAACTGTTGCCAGTCATGTCATGCTATCTTGGTTATCTTGATTAAAACTTGATTAATAGGTCAGTTTCTGCAGCATCCAGATCATTTGTACGGCTCCTCACAGAGAACAGCTTTGTTAATTTTTAAAACTGTCCAGAGCCTGCCCTTTGACTCATGGTAAGACATTTCCGTGGGTGCGGCTCATGGCCCCGAGTTGCTAAGATGGCAACTTGTACCAAACAATATGTCAGACTTGCCAGGGCTTCATTTATCAACGGAGGAGACTTCACTCACCCCCAGCAGTGCCTGTTGAATTGCTTACAAACTCAGTCCCAGCCACAAACCCATGGTCATGGACGCAATTGAAAATTCTTGTCTTAGTTCCATCATTTCTAATGTCCTTTACAAAAGCAACCTAATGAAGACACATGTCATTTTTCTGTTTGACAGGGAGAACCTGGCGATCTGGGGATAAAGGGAGCCATTGGCCTTCGGGGTCCTCGAGGCTTGCCGGTTTGCGTTTTATTCCTACTTTTGATCTGGCTCTTGGACTCTTTTTAGTTCAATAGGTATCTCTTGATGTGAGAAGAAGGGCCCTTCACTTTCTCTCACTTTGAGTCTCTAAAGTCTTTAGAGTGGTTCTCTAAAGAGTGTGATGAAGATAACAGCCCAATCTAGTTGTAGAACTTTCTAGCAATTGAGATTTCATCTTTGTCTTGGCCAGCTTTTCCAAATGACAACTTCCCAGGTCCCAAGCATCCTGGGCAAGGGTACTCTTAAAGCCAAATGACAAAAGGGACAAAGCCTGTGCTTGACATCCTCCAACCTGCTTCCACACTTTCGTCTCACCCAAACCCCTTCATGGGAAACCCAGTCCACCCTTCCACCCATGCTAGGGGCTTCTCACTGAGTCCTGTACAAGGATCCAGCAGCAGCCAATACCCAGACACTTAGATCTTTCTTTTATCCAGCAAACTGAAATGCTTCAGATATAAGGTATATCTCTATATAAATACAAATGTAACCCAGGAGAGATAACACTTCTGCCTTCTTTTATTAAGATTATTATACATCTGAAGTTTTCTCATTTCATTCTCAGAACACGATTCGCAGGTGTAATTATGATTTTTCCTTTATGATGAGGCAAGTGAGACTAAGTGACAATGCCTTGTCTGCATTTGCTACTGAGAGTTCCGTTGAGCGTCACTATGTCAGTGGCCTGTCCCCGAGGGAGACTCCTGCTGCTTGATTTTTCCTAAGCAAAACAAAAAACTGGCTGTCTAGTTCTCTTGTGAAGAAGCCTATCTGCATCTGCAGTTGGGGGTGTTTGTAAATAATTGCTTCTTCTTGCAGGGTGATGACGGCAACCCAGCTTATGGAAGTGTTGGAAGTAGAGGAGCAAAGGTAAGACGCGTTGCCTAAAAGCCGGTCACTTTCAATTCTGTTGTTGCTGTTTTGGGCCGCATTTAAGAGGAAAAAAAGGAGTGAATAAGGTAGCCTTAGATCTTTGGAGATAGATTTTGATCATTTATTTGATGACATCTTATGGAGAATACAGTAGGAAAACACTTGATAGTTTAAGGGGCATGCAACAATTGAAACTCGAAATTAATTTTCAGTTCTTTGCAGAGATGCGTATTCAGGGGCTGACTGGTTCCAGCTTGAACACGTCATCTAATCTAGAGCCTGAGGGAGGCTGTAGACATATTCCAAAATATGTCCTCTGAATATGTTTACTCTAACTGTTTGTGAGGAGTTCTCCAAGGGCCTTTCCTAACGCAATGGGCCAAGCAGTAATTTTAAGATTAAACCTCATAACTTTATATGAGAATTATAACTTAACATTGTCACTGAATACTTCAGTGCTGGAAGTAAGACAGATAACTTTACCCAAAGCAGTGATTGCTATATACCAACAATAACCACTTAGAAATCATAGTAACACCCATAAAAACATAATATAGTTAAGAATATCCTTTCTACAAAAATATTCAAGACCTAAAACAAAAATTACTGGGATATAAAATTTCAGTAATTGGAGACATAACAAATACTTGTTGGAAAGTCTAAAATATTACAAGGATCAATGTAATTTCAAGTGAAATCCCAATGAGAATGATGTAAGAGGCTGTCTAGAAGGATAAACAAACCCCCAAAAGCTAAAATTTCTTTTTAAAAAACCCTAATGAATGAAGGATTTCCAGTGAAATTTTCATGGAAAGTAGCCTTAGTATTTGATAAAAGTGGAACTATTGAGTGGCTAATAGCCCTGGAATATTGAAAGTGTTAGTTGCTCAGTTGTGACTAAGCTCAGTTGAAACCCCATGAACTGTGACCCTCCAGTCTCCTCTGTCCATGAGAATTCTCCAGGCAAGAATACTGGAGTGAGTAGCCATTCCCTTCTCTAAGGGATCTTCCTGACTCAGGGATCGAACCCGAGTCTCCTGCATTACAGGCAGATTCTTTACCATCTGAGCCACCAGTGAAGCCACTGAAATATTAGCCGCTCTTTAAAATGAATGTGAATGCTTTTATACATAATACATAGAACTTAGGTGACAATGTCAAGTAAAAATCAAAAGGTAATAAGAAAAAAAAATGTATCCTAACTGTGCTAAAATGCATTTTTAAAAGATTAAATAAAATATGGCAAAAACTTTATAGTAATGGTTCTGGGAAGTGAAATTTGGGTGAACTTTCTTCTTTCTGTCTTTTTATTATTTTAAATATATTTGAGGAGATATTACTTTTAATGTCAGAAAACAAACATTATCTTAAATAAAATACTTTTTTCATCAAGTTAGGATTATCATACATTTACAACTATAGCCTGTGGCCAAAGTAAGGCAAACAGAGCACCAGAAACCAAACGATCAGATTTAGTCTGCAGGCTTCCCCAATTTCTCCCTCAAAGTTGAAATCCAGTTTAAGAACACTGTTTCAGAAACACATGGTCAGATCACCAGCTGTCCTGTTGAATGTCTACATTTGAAGGAGAGCCAAGGTGTACGTTTTACCCATTGATCTTAGGTTGTCATGATGTTTTGGTGAGACCGGTCAATAGTTTAATTTAGAGACTGGAGTTAGTGTCTCAGACCATGCAGTACAGTTTGTTTTGGCCCTTTGTTGGTTCAGAGGCATTTAAAATAAATAAGGCAGCAGGCAAAATTAAAGTCAATATAAACCGATGCCAGTGATATGTGCATATATTAATTTTCTCAATTATAGGGGCAAGAAGGATTCCCTGGAGAAATCGGACCTAAGGTACTGTGTACTTTATGCTAACTAGAGATCAGAGATGCTCCTGGGTTTATGAAATGTGTTATAGGACAAAAGAAGAAAAATTAATTATAAATGAATAAAAAGAAACCTTTATGGAGCAAGGGGAAAAGAAAGAAGCAGGCTTTTAAAAATAATCTTTTATTTCTAGCTTTTTAATTCACTAGGAAGAAATCATCCATATTTTCCTCCTCACGTGTCCTCCTCCCCCTCTACCATATGTATTTTCTTCTTTGCCCCAAGGGAAGTAAAATGTGAGAAAAACCAGAATTACCTGATCTCACTTGCCTCAGTTCTCCTAATGTGTTTGTAAGTCACCTTCAGGTAATAAGTTTAGCCATGATGTCCTCTAGCTTAAGGCTTCCACTCCGACTGGAAACACTGACTGAGCTCAGTAAATGCCAGCTCCTGTGATAGGATCAGGGGACAAAGTAAAAAGCACGGTCCATATCTCCAAGGAGGCTGTGTTTCATCTGGAGAAACAGAAATAAAACAGTGAGACTCCAGGGGGCTGTGCTGAGAATCAGAAAATGGGGTTATCAGGGCAAAGACACTTCACAGAAGGCTATTAAAGATAAAAGCATATGTGAAAAATGTCTTCATGTTGGAACCAGTATAAAAACACAATGAGATATACCTCTTTGGTTTTAGTAACCGTTTTGTTTTATTTTTCTGAACTTATTTAGGGTGAGGTCGGGGACCCTGGTGGCCCAGGACAAACTGGACCCAAGGGCGCTAGAGGCAAGACGGTGAGTTTCGTCGGTCGTAAAAGCCTGACAACCTCAACTACCATGGGAAGTCCTTTCTCAGGCTCTTACAGTCGTTTGAGTTGGCACTCGGTCCCAAAAGCTTGTAAAACGTGTAGGTTTTGTTAAGGCAAACTTGGGGCAGGGAGATGGATATTTGGCTCCTTCTTTGCCAGCAATAAGGCAACGAACCATTGGCTCTTAGTGACCGGGTTCACCTGATCTGACTGATAAGGTACCAATCTTAACACTGGAAATAAATTGTGCATTTTTTTTTTAAGGAAACCTTGTGGTCCAAAACAGTGTTTGCATTTAATCCTAGCCCCTCAGCAGACCTCATGTAACTTACTGCCCACTGGCGTCTTGTCTCCCTTGTTAAGGTCTCGTCTAACTACTTTAAGGAGATGATCTTCTCCCAATTTAGCTCAGGAAAGTGCCTCTTGAGCTCTCTGAGAAAGTTTCCATTTATCATGTAAGACGGTGCCTAAAGCTTTGGGCCACTCAGAATAACATCCCATCTCCCGTACCCTAGAAGCATCCGCACTCGTAACTTGAGCTTGCCTCGGGTTCTCGTGGGCTAACAATGGCTTTTGCCTTTGCTGACTCTATTTACCATACATTGCAAAAGTGAGATGGTCACTTTATAAAAGACACAATCTTATGACAGTCATCTCCTGAGACTTTATCTCTTTTCATCAGAACAACTCCGATCAGGTAAATAGATCTTGATACCATGTCAATTTCTGGATAAGAAAAACACAAAGTGTGATGAAAAAAAACGCTGTTACTTGAGGCGGCTTTTCAGTTTTGTCACCATAGTTAGTTTGACCCTAATCTGTTTTCTCCTACAAAGTATAGCGAAAACTGTATGCGAAGAGACTATTCATGAGGGCTTTAGGGGTACGAAGTAAAGAAACTTCTTTCCCTCCATCCTGCTTTTCCCAAGAGGCCTGTTTCCTGGCTGTAATTCTTTTCCTTATACATGTTTTTGGTTGACTGTCCCTTAACATTTTTGGTCTCAAAGAAAAAAAAAAAAAAAGACTGATAAAGATAATTGGAAAAGACCTTCAGATTAATCTAGATGTCATCTGCATTGAAATACATCTTGATCTTTTCCCTCAACGTGTTAATGAGGTAGTTTACCCTTGAACACTGGAGGCCCGTAAACACGGCCAGCAGTTTCTTGGGTTCTCTTAGTACCCAGTGACATATTCATCACTAAAATAAATATATATATATATAGCTAATGGGGAATATATAATCTTTTTCTCTTGGCCTTTGGTTACTTCATTTTTTTTCCCCACATTGGACAATTTATCACTATCTTCAACTTGCTTATTTCACCTGCCAAGCTGCCTTTTTCTACAACTTGTATTTTTGAGTTTGAAGTTTAGACACTGAAAAACTTCCAAGTTTTCGTTGGAGGGTTTTGGTAATAAAGCTTTGAGTATCTCTTTAGTTCTCTTGGATTGATTACATTCCTAGTTTGCTGCTGCTGCTGCTGCTAAGTTGCTTCAGTTGTGTCCGACTCTGTGCGACCCCATAGATGGCAGCCCATCAGGCTCCCCCATCCATGGGATTCTCCAGGCAAGAACACTGGAGTGGGTTGCCATTTCCTTCTCCAATGCATGAAAGTGAAAAGTGAAAGTGAAGTCACTCAGTCGTGTCCAACTCTTAGCGACCCCACAGACAGCAGCCCACCAGGCTCCTCCGTCCATGGGATTTTCCAGGCAAGAGTACTGGAGTGGGGTGCCATTGCCTTCTCCGACATTCCTAGTTTAAGTTTTCTAAATCTTTACCTTTTTTCACCCCAACTGAAGCATTTGTTTTTTCGTTTTTTGTTTTTTTGAAAATGCCATAATTTTTAACCTGCCTTGTTTGGGGTATAAAGGTATGTTTGTATTTATACTTTTTATCAACTTTACACGTGCACACCCTTCAAGGCAGGGCTCCTCAGCCACAGTACCACTGGCGTTTTCGGCTGGGTAATCGCTGTGGGGGCTGTTCCTTGCTTTGCAGGATGTTTAGCAGTGCCCCTGGCCTCTACCCACGAGGCTCAGCGCCACCCATCCCCCTCTCCCCATCATGACAGCCAAAAATACCTCCAGTCATTGTCAAATGTCCCCACAGGAGTCAGGGTTGAGGGACACAGACTTGCCCCCAGTTTTTTTTTTTTTTTTTTTTTCTGCCTGAAATTCTTTTTTAAACTATCCTATCCGGTCCCACCACTTCATGGGAAATAGATGGGGAAACAGTGGAAACAGTGTCAGACTTTATTTTTCTGGGCTCCAAAATCACTACAGATGGTGACTACAGCCATGAAATTAAAAGACGCTTACTCCTTGGAAGGAAAGTTATGACCAACCTAGATAGCATATTCAAAAGCAGAGACATTACTTTGCCAACAAAGGTTCGTCTAGTCAAGGCTATGGTTTTTCCTGTGGTCATGTATGGATGTGAGAGTTGGACTGTGAAGAAGGCTGAGCACCAAAGAATTGATGCTTTTGAAGTGTGGTGTTGGAGAAGACTCTTGAGAGTCCCTTGGACTGCAAGGAGATGCAACCAGTCCATTCTGAAGGAGATCAGCCCTGGGATTTCTTTGGAAGGAATGATGCTAAAGCTGAAACTCCAGTACTTTGGCCACCTCATGGGAAGAGTTGACTCGTTGGAAAAGACTCTGATGCTGGGAGGGATTGTGGGCAGGAGGAGAAGGGGACGACAGAGGATGAGATGGCTGGATGGCATTACTGACTCGATGGACGTGAGTCTGAGTGAACTCTGGGAGTTGGTGATGGACAGGGAGGCCTGGCGTGCTGTGATTCATGGGGTCGAAAAGAGTCGGACACGACTGAGCGACCGATCTGATCTGATCTGATTTTTGTTTCATGGCTGAAACATCTCATCTCTCTAAGGACATAAATTAGTACTTTTGAAGTCTCCTTTGCCCAACATAGCCTGTTCCTGGCAGTGTTTTTTTCTACCCTGCTCTTTGTCTCTCTCTGCCCAGCTCACGAGTCTCTCTATTGAAGAGCTGAGGACACAAAATCTAACTGGAAGCCCCAAGGAAGTAAATGGGGCTCGTCAACTACAGGTTTCACTGAAGAGTGATCTGACTGAGTTGCTACTTAGCAAACATCTGAGACCAGCATCCTGGGGTCTTTCTTCTCTGTCTAGTCAGATTCCCCTGAGAAGATTGTTTCAATCTTCCACCTAAGGGTGAAGGTCTGGCTGCCAGCTTTCCAGGAGCCCCAGCTTTCCAGGGGTCTCACATCTATTCCACAGCTTCACTTGATTACCTTGTATTCTGGACCATACCACCAACCTTCAGCTCTGCCTGGGTTTCCTGGTGTGTAGCCACCTCAGTTTCACCTTTGCCATCAAGGAGAAAGAAGGGACATTTGACTCAACTGTTGAGAATGGGGAGGAAGCCCGGGAATTCCCCAACCAAGCTGCCTTATTTGCCCTCTCTCCTACACCCACACTTCTAGAGGTACTTTCTGAGAACGCATCATAAAACACTCAGCCTCCTAGCTTTCCCTGCTGCTGGCCTAGGATTCAGCTTTTTCAGCTCTAAGTCATTTAATGCTTTCCAGTTTGAAAGCTATTGTCTCATTTCTCATTCCCCCTATGTTTGTTATTTTTTGTCTTAAAAAAAAAAAAAAGTCTGCTTAGTATTATTTTAGTAAAACACTGGAGGGAAAAAAAGTAAGCACTTATGTCCAATATACATTTTTCCCCCCTGGAGGTTAATCTATATCTTCTAAATAAAATAGTAAGGTTGCATTTTGTCTTGCTTTGTCACTCAACCCAGCATGCTGTGCATATCATTGGAAGACACAAAGGTCATCTAGTAATTATTTGCTATTTAATAGGCAATGCTTTTACAGATTAAGTTGGTTTTAAACAACCTTGTTTTTCACTCTCATAAAGCTTGTACATCTCATGACATTACTAATGAACAAAGAAATACTGTCCTAATTTTTAAACTAAATTCTTGCTTTCTTTATGATAAATTATGTTGTTGAATGCACACACGTAAGCTAAGTAGTCAACAGCTGGTGTTTTTTTGCTGCTGCTATTCCCCATTTTACTACAGATATTTCCAGCCACGTGTTCTATGCTTTCTTGTGGTTCTTTCAAGAGTTTTTATATTTAAATTTTTGCTTTTCTGAGTTTTTTTTGTTGTTGTTTTCATGTGTTTGTTAGTTTAGTCACCTACTAAATTCAGATAAATTGAGATAAAAATTCATTTAGATAGAAGTTTCTCCCTTGACCCAGCAATTCTAGTTCTAGCAATCTTTCTTAAGGAAATAATCAGAATTGCACATATGACTTTATAGTGGCATGCTTATTGCAACAACAGCAAACTTAAATGCCAACAATAAGGAACTGATTAAATAAATCAGTATATTCATTTGATAGAATACTATGGCAGCCATGATGGAGAAGGCAATGGCAACCCACTCCAGAGTTCTTGCCTGGAGAATCCCAGGGACAGAGGAGCCTGGTGGGCTGCTGTCCATGGGGTCGCAGAGTCAGACACGACTGAAGAGAAGTAGCAGCAGCAGCAGCATGGTGGCCATGAAAGGCAATTTTTGTGAAAGAATATTTAGTTATATGAAAATGTCCAGAAATACATGTTTAGTTTAAAAGGCAGCAATAAAAAGTATATAAATATATTAAGATGGAATGTAAAATACCAGATATGAACTCTAATGTAAACTATGAACTTTGGGCGATTATGATGTCAATGTAGGTTCATCAGTTGTAACAAATGTACCACTCCAGTTGGGGATGCTAGTAACGGGGGCATCTAGGAATGTGAAGGATCAGGATACATATCGGAAATGTCTGTAACTTCTTAATTTGTTTTCTGAACCTGAAATTGCTTTTAAAAAATACTTGTTAGAATTAAAAATAAAGACCATGATTTTAATCTAAATATAGATAGATAGATAGATAGATAGATATAGGTATAGATATAGATAGATTAACACCAAAAGGATAAATAAGTAAAAGACTAGAAGAAGAAACAACAAAATGTCAGCGAGTATTATCTGAGGGAGAAGAGGCTGCTGAGGATGTTTTTCCTTCTGTGTGCTTTTTGGGAATCGCTCAGTTTTCTAAAGTGAAAGTGTGCTGGGGTCCAGCCCCAGCTGATCCAGGGTATTTGAAGGGGAGACGGCGTCGGCAACTATTTAAATATTCATCAAAGATATAAAGAGTAGTAGAATGAGGATAGCTCAGTAGGAAAATTCAGTGGAGAAAAGAGGCTGAGTAGCTTGGTTTACGCGGAAAATCAATATAACCTGTGACACCAGGTTAGCTCTGACCATGGAGGCTGCAGGCGCCCTCTCGAATAGCAGAAGGTGCCCCACCTTAGACACCTTCTTGAGTGGGTCTTAGAAGCCCAGGCAAATAAATGGTCGCAGAGGACCTCCACACTCCAGATGGAAACTTCAGCCGGAATGTGAAAAGAAAGAATGACATGGGGAGACCAAGCTTTGCTGAGCAAGGCCCGTAGCTTTATTTTCAACAGGGCCTTTTATACCGTAAGTTGCACATAGAGGATAATAGGGGATGTGAAATCATACAAAGTCAGCAGTCTTTGATCCTTATCAAAAACCAGAGTTTCTTTCCTGCAAATTTATTGTATTCAAATGGTTTAGGTGATTTACATCAGCTTCTGGCCAGAAGGCCTATTAACATTTTATGACTCTTGACAAAGGTTTGTCAACCGTAAGACTAATTTTCTCTAAGAGTAATTATTTTAAGGTTTGGCGCCATCCTCCGAAGGCGTTAGATAAAATTGCATTCCTATAGGGCAGAGGTGCAGTGGGTTTACAACAAAGGAAAGAATTTATTACCTTAAGGGTCTAAAGTTGCTAACACCAAGGCCACTACTTATTTTTTCTACATACCAACTATATTAATTAATACACATTCAAGGATACAATACAGGGGATGTGGAAACCTGGCAGCAAGCATTGTCTCATCAGTGAAATCTTTTACTAGTTTTATTCTGACGGTTTCTAACTCTCTGAGAGGCTCTAAGCTAATTGAATATCTTAAGCTTCCCATGCCTCTCGAGGCTGAGAGACTGTAAACAATCATATGCATAGCTGTAGGAGTCCGGGTAAACTTGTCAGGCGAGTTAGAGAGCTATCTGAGGGGTTTAGATTTAAACACTCCTAATGCCCAGGAACTTTATTAACTGGAGCTGTCAGTTAACTCTTTATCAGAGAGAGCGAGATGGTGGTGGGGGACAGCCCCCAGTAAAGTCAGAGGTGAGAGCACAAAGCAGTAAAGTAGGCAGACTCTGGTTTTTGGGGGTAGATGCTCGAGAATATCCAGGGGGACTCCTGAGGCTCGATCCCACCTTTACGTATGCCGAGCCTCCTTCCTCATGACCTTTGTCATGAATGGAGTGCCTCTTGCCGGCTCCCGGCAAAAGTGTATTGCTTTTGAAATGTAAAACACCCACATAGCACACAAACATATATGTATAATTTTAAGGTAAATAAATTCTGCTTTAAGGTATCTGCTGGGCTTCCCGGAGAACCAGGATCCCCTGGGGAGCTGGGACCTCCTGGACGCAAGGTAAATCAAAAACCCATAAATCACATCAGCTCCTTTTCCAGATAAAAAGTCAGTGCCCGAAGTCTTCATTATCCAAATGCATATGCTTTCTGTGTTTGCAGCTTGTCAATGATTTCCACCACTTTTCCACCTTCAATGTCCTCAGGGAGAGGAGGAAAAAAAATGCTGATTAAATATTAGTTGCTATTTCTTGGGTGGTGGGGGGAACTGAGGAAGGAAGCAAAAAGACATTTCTTATTTCATCTAGAATGAGGTTTCTCAATGATCAGTGAATTTTATTTATCTGACCAATCCTTGCCTTTTTTCTCAGAGTCAGTGATCAGTGAATGAAAGAAAGGGAGAGGAAATTAACAAATAGTGAATAAGCTCCCAACAGTGCATTCACATGGAACTTATTTTCTTGAGGAGTTTGGGTGGGGCGCCGTCACATTTTTCCCCGTCTCTTTGAGCTCTTTGAGCAGCCAGACTCTTCCTGTTCCAACTTGAGACTGAACAGATGAAATACAAAATAATTCCACTTTGTTCTTTCTATCCCCTACCCAGATAGATAGAAATGTACATATATATATATATATGTATATATATATATATGATCATATACGTATATATGGTCATATACATATATATATATATATATATATATATACACTCATTTTTGGAAGACAGTGCGGATTGCCTTTCCAGATATTTGGCCTGTCTAGGCCCTTTGTCATCCAGCTGATGATGGGCACAGATTCAGGCTCTGCTCAGCGGCTGCCCAGTGACCAAGGCAAAGTGTTGGGGAACTCAATACCTCTGCATTAAGGAGGGCCCAGCACAGGGGATGGCTCAGCCTTGTCTAGTTCTAGCCCCAGGGTCTGCTGCAAAGCTCTCCCGGCCGGTGTCTCATTGCCAGCTCCGTCTTTATCTTCTGGACAACCCTTATCATCGTCCAGAGACACAGCAGGAGGACAGTGGCCGCTGGAGGCTCACTATGTACAGTTCCCTCCCCTTAGAACGTTATTGTTAATCTAATGATGAGTATCCTACAGGGAGTTTTTTTCTCCCTCTTAGTGAGAATAAAAAGGTTAAGAAGCTATCTTTTTCTTAGAGTAATGTTGATGCATATTCTGGCTCCTGCGATGTGCTTCCAAAACCCTGAAACCACATTCTTTTTGTTTCCCCAGGGTGTGAAAGGGGCCAAAGGATTGGCTTCGTTTTCTGTATGTATCTGTTGACTCCAACAGAGCCCAAGCATCCCGTGACATTTATTTATTTCTCAACTTGCAGGACCTGGAGTCTGTTGGTTAATTCATTCTGTTTTATCTTTTGAACTGCAGACATGTGAGCTCATCCAGTATGTGCGGGACCATAGTCGTAAGTACCCGCTTAGGATGATCACCCGGGGTGTCAGCATTCATAGGAAAAAAGCAGCAAATTCTGCATTCAAAATTGAGACTAGTTACCAGACAGTTTCTTAAAACTAGCGATGTCACTGTGTGTATTTGGAGGTGGCATAGACTGATGTCTGTTAACTCCCTCTCTGGCTCCCAGCATGTCTACTGAAACGCGTCCCAACACTAACGAAGGATACATCTAGTGCTTTTAATCAGGGAAAAATGAAGATAGGAGGTCAGAACTCTCCTGATGGTGAGATCAACCAGTGAGGAGTCACGTTAAACTTTATAAAATTATTAACCCCTGACAACAGCTAAGGATCGAATTCAGCTGCTGTGAAAGAGCCAGCCATGGCAAGGAGGTATCCTGGCAGGTGGGAACTCTGACATTTATCATTCCCTGAGAAGGTGTGCTTGACTGCCTTGAATTAGACTCATTTGCTTCTAAAATTACCCAGTCTACCTGTATTTTCTTTACTTTCAAAGTTTTAATAGCAAGAAATGGGTTTTGATTTGGCAAAGGCTCTTTTGAATTTGCTTTGAGACCCTTAGAACAGGCTCTTCTATCAAAACGCGTGTTAGCAGCATCAAAGGAATGCCATGGACAAGATGAGGAGACTTGGTTGCTTAATGTTCACCTACAAACGACTTCTTAGATAAACGTTAGGATTGAAAGAAATGTCACAGTTCCCTCAAGGCATCTGGGGGGAGAAAACAGACAAATTAAGATCCTATTTCTGGAGAGAGTATGGGTCTCAAAGACAGACTTTGCAAAGCTTTGAATGCAGTGCTGATCTTAACTCTGCCTTGTAGCAGAATGGAACCATCCATTCTGGGAATCAAATCTATGCATTGGATCATGAAGATTGCTTGCTTTGAGGCTGGACTAACAGAGTGGGCTTTCTGATGTTGGAGCCATGTGACATATATTGACTCAAGGGTAGACCCAAGTGTGATGAGATCTGAGCTTTCAAAATGTGAGCGATTTAACACAGAATTGTAAATCCAAAACCAGGTACAAAACTGCTTCAGAAGTGTCATTTAGAACAAGAAAGAAAATTACAGCCAATGACTTCTGCCTGTTATAAAAGTATGTGATCATGTGAACACACGGCTAGGCCCTTCTCAAGGCCTTGCCAGGGGCCCCTCGGGTGAGAGGCTGGCAACAGTGCTGCCCAGAACTTTCTGCAATGATGGAAGTGTCCACTGCACTGTCCAACATGTAGCCACTGGCCACAGGGGAATTTGAGCCTTGATGGATGGTTAGTGCAAGTGAAAAGCTGCATTTATCTCATTTAATTTAAATTAATTCAAATGTTGATAGTCACACGAGACGGGTGGCCTTCTTATTGGACAGTGTGGCCCTAAAGTTTAAGCTTCATTTGTGTTAGCCGCTCGTCGCATCCGACTCTTTTTAGACCCCCATGGACTGTAGCCCCCCCAGGCTCCTCTGTCCATGGGATTGTCCAGGCAAGACCACTGGAGTGGGTAGCCATTCCCTTCTCAAGGGATCTTCCTGACCCAGGGATTGAACCTGGGTCTCCTGCCTTGCATGCAGATTCTTTACCGACTGACCCACTAGGGAAACCCACATAAGAGAGTAATCTGTCAACTTTTCACTTTCATGCATTGGAGAAGGAAATGGCAACCCACTCCAGTGTTCTTGCCTGGAGAATCCCAGGGATGGGGGAGCCTGGTGGGCTGCCGTCTATGGGGTCGCACAGAGTCAGACACAACTGAAGTGCATTGAAGTTGAAGATGTTTGATACTCTGTGTCCCAGAAATTCTGTTTCAACACAAATCCCTAGAGAAAGCTTCATTTACTTAAGACTAAATCTATCGAGGATGTTTACACATACACACATGTATATAAATATGTATATATGTGTACCTATATGTAATCAATAGCTATAGATACCTACACAGGGAAATTTAGAGTGAAAAGGGGTTAAGACCTTTTAACTTTCCAAATTCGGTGCCTCTCTCTGCAATGTGCTGCCCCCTCCCAGGCAGAGAGCCTTTCCCTCTGGCAGCTGGCTGCCTGCTGCTGACTTATGGCCCTCCCGAGTCTCCAGCCCTGTTTCTCTGTGGAAGGACCTGTGTTTTTACCAAGATGCTTGATCTGTCTGCATATCTTCAAACACTATTTGTGGCCTTGATTTGTTGAGTCGTCTACAAAAAGCTCACGAAGTAGAGTCTCGGTTGCCATGATTTCTTACACAATACAGAACGCTGTTCTCCTACCAAATAATAACCAAACTTCTTTTGTTCTTCTTCCCCAGCTGGCAGACAGGGTGAGTAATTTTATTTATAGCATATTATAATCAAGCTCCAAAATGTCGCACATCTGGAAAGATGAGTTAGAACATTGTGTTGCCTGCCAAATTATAAAAAGTTTATCTAAGCCCTCTTGGTAGTACAGCCGTAGCCCCGCCTCCAATAAATCACTCACGTTTAAGCTGAGTCTCACAACTCTTTGTCAACCAAGTTTTTGATCTTTTAATTATTAACATTTTAATGACTACCAGTACCATTTACCTTACCAGTAGACTTTCTGTAATAATATTTTTTCCTCCCTCCCTTTTCTCTCTCTATTTATGTCTGTAGTCTAGTTTTTAAGGATTAAGGGCAAAGGGCAAAAGTGCATGGAATAACGCTAGGGATGATAAGATAGCAAGTAAGCTACATGTGTAGCTCAGATAGTGCTAAAACCTATGGAGATCGCGGCTGATGTTAATTACCAAATTGGCTTAATATCTTTCTGGGCCAGTTTTCAGGAATATTATAAAAACTGGATACATGGTGTTTCTGTTATAACCCAGAGGGCGATGGCCCTCCATACCTTTATACCCTTATACTTTTTTTATATAAATGCATCTGTGCCCTCTGGTTGCTTGTTCACTCATCCAGCAAATATTTATTGGAAGCCCATTATATTGCAGTCTCTGTCCCAGACAGTGCTGACTAAGAGGGGCATAATTCCTGTCTTTGGAAGCTTCCATTCTTGTGGAGGATCCAGATAAGTGAACAAGCAAAAGAATTACAGAATCCTTTGGTTACTATGAAAGAGATAAAGAATGGAATATTCTGTTACAGAATAACATTAGAGGAGGGGGGAAATGCCTCTGAAGGGCGGGTTCATCAATGAGGCAATGACACTAAAGTTTGGATGAAGAATAAAAAAGAAGCTGGCTTTGCAAGATCCAGGCAGGGAATCCTGCAAGTGCAAAGGCCACAGCACAGGAGAGACCCAGGTGTTTTCAAGTTCCTGATGGAAGCCCACGGCCACAGAGACATGATGACGAGGGGGACGTGGCATGTGAAGAATTGGAGAAGGAAGCAGGGACTTTCCCACTGGGTTTTGTAGGTTACATTTAGGAGGCCAGGTTTTATTCAAAATGGAATGGGAGGGCATTAAAAGTATTGAAGGTATAAAAGTGAACTGACGAACAAGTTTTTAAGGTTTATTTTGGCTGCTGTGGGAGAGTACATTGTAGGGAAAGTGAAAGTTCTATACAGTCCACGGAATTCTCCAGACCAGAATACTGGAGTGGGTAGCCTTTCCTTCTCCAGGGGATCTTCCCAACCCAGGGATTGAACCCAGATCTCCCACACTGCAGGCAGATTCTTTACCAGCTGAGCCACAAGGGAAGCCCAAGAACACTGGAGTGAGTAGCCTATTCCCTCTCCAGGGGATCTTCCAGACCCAGGAATTGAACCAGGGTCTCCTGCATTGCAGGCAGATTCTTTACCAACTGAGCCACCAGGGAAGCCTTGTAGGGAGGATGTGTGTAAAAGCCAGAGGACTCGTGTTAGAGGGAGGGGCCGTGTGGGGCTCTTCTAGGCCAGCTTGGCAGTGGCCTGGACGGGCCTCCGTTGCTGGGTGGTGGTCCCCTGGAGGGGCCTGGGTTCGCCTCCCTCTGTCCTCATTGTCACTTGCTCTGGGCTGTGCAGTGACTGTCAGCACATCGGTCCTCCACTTGGGGACTCACGTCTGGATGGGTCCTCCCCAGCGCCTCCACAGTCCAGCCCAGCGTTCCTGAGAATCCTCGGGGTGCTGGCAGCATGCTGGTGAGCCTTGAGGGATTTTTCTCGAAAAGCTTGAATTTTTTGTTATCGTCAGCCAGTGTGCTTGTATCTTTTTCCCCCTTTACAGAGCTGAGGCTGCAATGCTGTTATTGCTGCTGTTGCTCCCATGTGAGACAGCAGCCCAAACAAAATCTAGTGGAAACTTGGTCGTGTTTGGTCACAATTTTACTCAGTTTTTATGGTAAAATTGCCGTGACCTTGATTTTTTGAAATTTCTGAAATTTTTAAGTTTCTGCTCAGCCCACTAAATTAGACTCAGAAGCTAGTAATTCTGCCCTTCTGCCTTGAGACGCGCAATTCGGGGGTTGAACATTTATTCTTGCTAGTCCTTTTGCCTGTGAAGTTCCCAGCATCTAGGACCAGAAGGAGATGATAGCCTGGCACTAAGGTGATGGGGCTTCCCTGGTGGCTCAGTTGGTAAAGAATCTGCCTGCAATGCAGGAGACCCAGGTTCCATCCCTGGGTTGGGAAGATCCCCTGGAGAAGGAAATGGCAACCCACTCCAGTATTCTTCCTTGGAAAATCCCATGGACAGAGGAGCTGGCAGGCTACAGCCCATGGGGTCACAGAGTTGGACAGGACTTGGAGACTAAACCACCACCAAGGTGATGAGGTCCAGGTGGACCAGCTGAGAAGGTGACCCCCTCCTGGGCCCACTTGGCCAGACACTGTGGGTCAGAGTCCTGAGCTCGCCTGGGAAGAGCTGACTTGCTAGCCTCTGAATGAGAGGAGGCCCCCCTCCAAGGGAAGGACATCCCTCAACTTTCCTCTTTACTAACATGCATCTCAACACCAGGCATCTCATCCATCCTGAAAGTTCTGTTCTTCTTCCCGTCCCTGTTCCAAAGAACTGTCCTTCGTTTGCTTCTTTTTCATTCAACCTTTATGAGACCCCACATACATGGCAGGGACTAATCATCTGGCAGATCAAGAGAGACCATCTCCAGACTTCATAAAGTGGTGGGAGAGGCAAACGTTCCTCAGATAATTAGATATAAATCTCTGACTGTGATAAGTGCAGGACACTGGGATTAGAATGAATGAATTGCAATCAGTGAATAAATGTTAACACATTCAAGTTTAACAGTCTTAAAGTTTCTCTAAGTAAGAAGGCATATTTATTGGTTAAGTTTGTTTTTCTAACATAAATAAAAATTCATCAGTTAACACTCTCCTCATTCTTTTAAGTGATGTAGCTCTTCTCTCTCTCAATGGGTAAGTCAATAACAATAATAGTAATGGCGGGCATTAATTGAGCACCTGGCATGTGCCAGGCACTATGGTCCCTGTCATCACCAGGTCCCAGAGTTTACCCAAACTCATCCATTGAGTCAGGGATGCCATCCAGCCATCTCATCCTCTGTCATCCCCTTCTCCTCCTGCCCTCAATCTCTCCCAGCATCAGGGTCTTTTCCAGTGAGTCAGCTCTCCGCATCAGGTGGCCAAAGTAGAGTTGATTACAGTATGTTAGTTTCTGCTGTACATAAAAGTGATTCAGTTATAGACATACATACATGTGTATGTATATATATTCTTTTTCAGATTCTTTTCCATTGTGGTCATTACAGGATATTGAATATAGTTCCCTGTACTCTACAGTAGGAGCTTGTTGTTTATCTATTGTGTATATAATATTGTGTATCTGCTAATCCCAAACTCCCAATTTATCCCCAACCCCTTTCCCCTTTGGTAGGCATAGGTTTGCTTTCTATGTCAGTGAGTCTGTTTCTGTCTCATAAATGAGTTCATCTTTTGCTTTATTTAAGAGAGCAAAGTCAGTTTTTAGAACACAATCTTAATTATTCAAGATTTAAATATTTAAGTATGTGTTTTACTATTTGAGTTATTAACATTTGATGATTTAGTTGTTTCCATATTTTAATGTTTAACATTTAAAATTACTTAGCCTTCTATGTACGCATCATTTTTTTTTTTTTTTTTTTTCATTTTAAGCGAGTGGTCTCATAGTAAGGTGCCTGTTCTGGCCTTTTAGGAGCGCCTCAGTGCCCCGTGTACCCCATGGAGCTGGTGTTCGCGCTGGACCAGTCCCGGAGCGTCACAGAGCCCGAGTTTGTGCGGATGAAGGCGATGCTGTCCTCCCTGCTGAGCGGCCTCCGGGTCCGGGAGGATCACTGCCCCACAGGCGCGCGCGTGGCCGTGCTGGCCTACGACTCCCACGCCAGACTCCTCATCCGCTTCTCCGACACGTACAGGAAGGACCGACTCCTCCGAGAGATCGAGGCCCTCCCTTACGAGCGCTCCACGGCCAGCAGGGACATCGGCAAGGCCATGAGGTTTGTCTCCAGGCACGTTTTCAAGCGGATGCTCCCAGGGTCTCACGCCAGAAGAATCGCCACCTTCTTCAGCGGCGGCCCGTCTGTGGACCCCCAGACCGTCACCACCGCTGGCCTGGAGTTCAGCGCCCTGGACATCATCCCAGTGGTTATCGCCTTCAATCAGGTGCCTGCCGTCCGGCGATCGTTTGCGGTAAGAAGGGCCACCTGCCTCAGAAGTCTTCTCTGTCTTTCTGCCCGTGTTCAGGGGCATTTACAGGAAGGCGAGGAGCTAGGCAAAGTTTTTGTTACTATGTACCAGGAGCATGCCAAGCCCTTGATACCCACCTTCCTGTTTAGTTCACACAAGCAGTGTGTGAGCAGTGTGTGTGAGATGGGAATCACTGTTATTCCCACTGTGTAGATGAGAACACTGAGTCTGCAGAGTGAGTGAGTGAAAGTTGCTCAGTCGTGTCGGACTCTTTGTCACCCCATAGAGTCCATGGAATTCTCCAGGCCAGACACTGAAGTGGGTAGCCTTTCCCTTCTCCAGGGGATCTTCCCAATCCAGAAATCAAACCCAGGTCTCCCACGTTGCAGGCAGAGTCTTTAGCAGCTGAGCCACCAGGGGAGCCCAAGAATACTGGAGTGGGTAGCCTATCCCTTCCCCAGCAGGTCTTCCCGACCCAGGATTTGAACCTGGGTGTCCTGCATTGCAGGCCGGCTCTTTACCCGCTGAGCCACTGGGGAAGCCCAACAATACTGGAGTGGGTAGCCTATCCCTTCTCCAGCAGATCTTCCCAACCCGAGATTTCAACCAGGGTCTCCTGTATTGCCGGAGGGCTCTTTACCCGCTGAGCCACTGAGGAAGCCCGAGTCTGCAGAAGTGGACCCATATGCCCAGGTTCACACAGCTGATTTGTGGCAGAGTCAGGGCTTGGATCGAGGCCTCTATTCTCCAGGACTCCCTGAGTTGGCTCTGGTGTATAGATACCAAGTTGGAGGGCCAATAGACACTCAAGGATGTCACTGAGGTGGCCAGCGTGTTGGTCTCTGCTATGTGATGGGAACCCATGGACCGAGTTTGTAACATTACCGATCGTGTAAATATCCACCCTTTATGAAGGAAGAATCATTCCAGTTACAGCCTCTTAGGTTGAAGATTAAAAATCTTGCCACCTAATATTTCTATTGACACTTTTTATTTTTCATTCTTGAGTGCCCAGCAGCCTGTGGGATCTTAGTTCCCTGACCAGGGATTGAACCCTCACCCTCAGTGGTGACAGCATGGAGTCCCGAGCTCTGGACCACCAGGAAATTCACTGTACTGTAGCATTTGTAGATAAACCACCCAGTATCACAGTGATGTTCAAAACTCCCTGTGAGTAGAGCCTCTGTGGCAGAGGTTCCTTACAAAAAAAGAACACCCACTGGACCTGGCACAGTGTCCTTCTGGTCATCGGTGTCCACCCAGCGTGCTGGTTTGTTCTCCATTCGTGGGAGGGCCATGAGGAGAGACTGCAGTGCAGCTGCAAAGGGTGTTGGGAAATACAACCTGAGCCAGGAGGACAAGTGTTTGAAAACTATTTCATGGAGAGAAAGGGAAGTGAGAAGCAGCTGAGCCCCGGCCTTGAGGTGTGTGGAGGTTTATTACTACAGAGAACTAACCAGCCGACTCCAAGACAGCAAGCATCAGAGAAACTGGGAGCCATAGCAGTGGAAAACCCTGGTTTAGACTCAAGTAGAAACTTTCTGAAGGCAAGATTGATGGATGTTGTCACGGGCCAGGTGACTAAATGTAAGTGGGCAAGACGCCGCCTTTCTCTGAGGCCTTCTCTAGGAGTGGTCACTCGCCTGGCAAGGGCGACCTCCATCTGTCCTGGAGAAGCAGGATTAAGATGCCTTTTAGAGACCCTCTCCAGCTTCCTAATATTTTCTGTGAAAGTGCTAAGCTAAGCAGATCAGAACTGAAATATAGTACTCCTCCATAAAATGCAGAAAGCGGTGCTTGTTTCCTGAAGTTGGTGCAAAGATGAAATGATGTTGCTCCATGCACCAGTGCCTGGGATATAGCAAACACTCAAGATAGTAGCTCTTGTTTTAGTTAGGACTGTGATCAGTTTCTTGATAGTGAACTGAACTCCATTTAATAATATTAAAGTCTGCATTGTTAAGGAGCTGAAACTGCAATTAGCATCATTGAACAAACTCAGAATTACGAAAAGAAACAGGTTGGTGTATGAAACTCACAAAATAAAATGCTTGCACATTAGAAGCTGGAACCAGCCTACGCTAATGAAGTTGCTATGAGAGGTAGTGGCTCAAGAGCTCTGTGACTGGATACACAAAAGAAAAGTGAAAGTGAAAGTCACTCAGTCCTGTCTGACTCTTTGTAACCCCCTGGACTGTACAGTCCATGGAATTCTCCAGGCCAGAATACTGGAGTGGATAGCCTTTCCCTTCTCCAGGGGATCTTCCCAACCCAGGGATGGAACCCAGGTCTCCCGCATTGCAGGCAGATTCTTTACCAGCTAAGCCACCAGGGAAGCCCAAGAATACTGGAGTGGGTGGTCTATTCTTTCTGCAGTGGATCTTCCCCACCCAGGAATTGAACTGGGGTCTCCTGCATTGCAGGCGGATTCTTTGCCAACTGAGGTGCGAAGGAAGCCCAGAGTCCTCCTAATTCCCTGTCTTTATTGGGAGCCCCTTTGTCCTTTGACTTTATTTAGTCACAGAAAAGGCAACTTAATATCCTGACTCAAATAATCGATGGTACCTGTGATACAAATTTAAACAGACACAATTCCACCCTCCCACTCAAAGGTATGTGCATCACATACAGCTTAAGAAAAATGTATTTTGTTGAGTTTTTCTTTTAAGCTTTGGAGGACTGACAATCCCACTTAGAGTTTCTACCCAAATCACCTAGAGACTCCTTGCTCCTTTATTGAAGGAGTTTATCTCAGAAGAACACCAGTGGAGGTTCAAATTCTTGACCAGAGCAGTATTGGCTTCAACATTCCTTGGGCAGAAAAAGAGTTAAACATGCAGACAGAAGTCAGGCTTGGTTCCAAGGTTCATTCATCCTACATATGTTTAGTGAGCAACTGAAATATGCCAGATGCCATCTGAGACCCTGGGGACACAAGAGTAAGTAGAAAACCAAAAGACCTCACCCACTAGAGGATGGAGCTATGCAGGGTTGTCCAGAGGGCTCAGAACAAATGGATGGGAACCTAATACCAGGCATCGCTCAAGAGAGATGATGTTACTACTTTTCCATTTACCCTTGGCTTCTTTTTTAATTTATTTTTAATTGGAGAATAATTACACTATTGTGATGCTTTCTACTGTATAGCCACATGAATCAGCCATAAATATGTCATTTGTTAGTATTTTAGGAGCAGAGCCCAAAATTTTAATGACACAGTACATTTTTATTTGGAGGCCATATTACAAAGCCATCATCTGTTTCATAACCATTGTGACTCTTCTACATCTCCATTTGTCTGAGAGTTCAGCAGAATCCATCTGAAATTCAAAACTGGTGTAGATGTGTATGGCAGATCTCAGACGCAGCTGCTCTGACAACACAGACTCATTTCCCTGTGTTTCTGAGTGAACAGATTGTGTGATCCCCCTCTTGGACATTTTTCATGATGGTGTGAAGCTGAGTGATGAGCCATTCATTCTTCTGGAACGAAGGCTATTTTGATTGAAAAAACTTTAACCTCAGCTTTGTTCTGTCCCAGAGGTTTTCTCTTATGATTTGTTGAGCAATTACCTCTTAATTCTGGTGGACTTTTATTTGCTGCATGTGAAGAATTCTAGAGTAGAATGGGCCTCCCTTTACAATATACTTACAAGAAATGTATCCTTTTTGGCTAGCCTTATTTTCTTTCCTTTACTCTGCTGTTTAGCATTCCCAGTGAAAGAAACATTAGGTGTAATAGCTGACATCACAGATTTTTCTAGTGATGAGGCAGAGGTGAAATTTGGTGGAGAGGCGGGGGTTGTGGGTAGTGGAAAACTTCAGCACTCTGAGCACCCAGGCTTTTTATTTTCTGAAGGATTTCCTTTGTTGATAGAGAATTGTCTAAAGAAAGAAGAGAACTCAGAGTATTAATTGTATCTTCTCGAATGCACACAGTTTTGGAACCCATGTTGTTGAGAAAGGAAAGAGCAAGGTATCACCCAGAACCATAGACTGAAGATCACGTTGCCAACCTGTGGACCATCCAAGCTGGCGCAGCTTTGAATCCACAGGATACTGAGCAATCGAAAAATTGAACCTAACGCAGGGTGCCCAGCCTGGCACTCTGTGATGACCTAGAGGGGTGGGGTGCTCAAGAGGGACATGATTTATGTAGGAAATAGCTCAGCTGGAAATTTCATGACCTCCAGTTGAGCTGTTTCCTAGAGGAAATCCTGAAGGAAATCAGTCCTAAATATTCACTGGAAAGATGCTGAAACTGAAGCTCCAATACTTTGGCCACCTGATGCAAAGACTTGACTCATTGGGAAAGACCCTGATGCTGGGAAAAATTGAAGGCAGGAGGAGAAGGGGAGGATGAGATGGTTGGAAGGCATCACTGACTCGATGGTGATGAGTTTGAGCAAGCTGCAGGAGTTAGTGATGGACAGGGAAGCCTGGCATGCTGCAGTCCATGGGGTCACAAAGAGTCAGACATGACTGAGCGACTGAACTGAACTGATATAGGCATGATCATGGCTGAGTTGTGTTGTTGTATGGCAGAAACCAACACAACGTTTTAAAACAATTTTCCCCCAATTAAAAATGAAAAGTGAACCATAGGATACCTTTATTTTAAATCCCCAACTCAGCTTGGGTAATTTTTCTGTAATATGCTAACAGTAGTTGCTCAATGCTGTGTGGTAGGATGAATGATCTCTAAGAGCACATCTGCCGAACTTTATTGATTAGGAGATTACTTGGGGGAGGGGGAGGGGAGAGCACAGTCCCCCTGGGGTCCTCCATGTTTAAAAAAACATGCGCTAGCATCGGTGAGTAGGAAGTATGGCTTTAGGTTGACACCATCATGTTGCCACAGGATTAAACGTGAAGCCTAAGTTACCAACTAGCTGCCACATTTTAGACTCACAGAACACACACTAGTGCACCAGGGGCGGCAGTCTCTGGGTGACATGGTGAAAGCTGTGTTCTGAGGTAGGTTTGAACCCTTGATACAGAACTGCAGTCATCCAAGTAGCTCAGGCAGAGTGTGGAAGGCAGGTCTTACGTGGGGAAAGCAGAGTTTAAGCTGGAGGCGTCTTTGTTCCACCCTCCTCTGGGCTCACTGTCCTCATCGCTGAAATGGTAGAACTGGCTTCTGAGATTCCTTCTAGCCCAAGCGTTCTGTGACTTGCTTCCCTGAACCCTGACAGTTGGCAGGAAGAGGTGACTTTGCCCCTGTCACATGATCTGATCCACATTCTCTGGATGTGGTTTCCTGGTCCCTGATCACAGTGCAGATGAAGTCATGACACGATTCACTGGAAAGATTGCCCAGACACCTGTGAAAAGCCACTAGTAATTAAAAGCCATTAATGAATTATTAATAATTAATAAAGACTAATTGTGTCTGCTGGTGGGTTAGGCAAGAGTAAAGACCCTGTGCGCACAGGCCCCTGTTGACAAAACACCCCCATTTTGTTCCCACTGCCCACCCCTTTTCTGCCGCCTGACCACCACAGGCTCTTCTTTAAATTAATTTTTATTGAGGTGTAGTTGACTTACAGTGTTGTGTTAGTTACTGCCATACAGCAAAGTGAATCAATTACACAGTCACATATAATCCCTCTTTTTTTAGGATCTTTTCCCAAATAGGCCATTACAGAGTATTAGAGTCCCCTGTGCTACACAGTCAGTCTGTTCAGTGGCTCAGTCGTGTCTGACTCTCTGTGACCCTATGGACTGCAGCACGCCAGGCCTCCCTGTCCATCACCAACTCCTGGAGTTTACCCAAACTCATGACCATTGTGTCAGTGAGGCCATCCAACCATCTCATCCTCTGTTGTTGCCTTCTCCTCCTGCCTTCAATCTTTCCCAGCATCAGGGGCTTTCCAAATGAATCAGTTCTTTGCATCAGGTGGCCATCAAGTATTGGAGTTTCAGCTTCAGCATCAGTCCTTCCAGTGAACACCCAGGACCGATCTCCTTTAGGATGGACTGGTTGGGTCTCCTTGCAGTCCAAGGGACTCTCAAGAGCCTCCTGCAACACCACAGTTCAAAAGCATCAATTCTTCAGTGCGAAGGTAGACTTCGGTGGTATCTACCTGATACCAGTAACATGCTTTTCAGTTATGAACTCATTTTGTGTGCACACTTGCCCTTTTAAAGAGTAACATGACTGTTCTGTTTCACAGATGAGAAAAGAGAGGCATAGCTGCTTATCCTCCAGCTAAAGGGAGAGTCACTGATTTAAACCCAGACCAGTGTTCTTAGGGCCCACTGACGTTCTGCCTCCCCGGGGACCCTCTGAGAGGAAGGGGGCTCTTTTGCTCTCTGTAGCCCTCTGAACCATCCTGGGAGGTTCCGCAGCCCCACCCATGAAGCTCTTCTCGCTTTTGCTTCTTGCAGATTGACGACACAGGCAGATTCCAAGTCATCATTATCCCATCCGGAGCTGACTCTGCACCAGTACTCGAGGGACTCCAGCGGTGTACTTTCTGCTACGGTGAGACCCCCGGGGAGTGTGTAACTTGCTCAGATCATTCAGCAGCACAGTGAGTCACTATCGAAAGGAGGGGCTGGAACTCGGCAGCAGCAACGTGAGTGGTCTTGGGAAAGTCTCCCCGTGGCTCACCCTGCCACACAGCCTCGTCCACAGATGGATCCTCTCAGCTCATGCACGTTCTGGGAAACAGGAATCATTTTTAGAAAACCTCAGCCTGTCTCATGGCCAACTTCCTTGTGCAGTGAAATACTTTTATGAGCTTTCTAAACTTCAAATGTTCATAGTCCCAAAGAAATGCTTTATGGTGGAAGTGGAAGTTAGCAGAAATGGATTTCTCATTGGAAAGAGGCTTTCTCAAAGCCCCAAATGTTAGGGATTCGAAAGATTTGCGATGCTGATTTGCCTGTGACTGCTTTACACACAGTATGTAGTTCTAGGTAGAGAACTGGCCAAAACCTGCATTTGAGTGTTCTAATAATTTGAACATGCTAATAATTACAAGAGTGGGAGTCACTGAGGTTTCTGGTGGGTGTGATAGCTAATGGTTATCAGACATTCATTATTAGCCACACACTGTTGTAATTGCTTTATGTAACAGTGATGGTGGTGATGATAATTTTTACTACTCAGGCTGTTGGGTTTAATGCTTTCCAAGTGTAGTGCAGTGCAAGTTGCTCAGTCATGGCTGACTCTTTGCGACCCCAGGGACTTTACAGTCCATGGAATTCTCCAGGCCAGAATACTGGAGTGGGTAGCCTTTCACTTCTCCAGGGGATTTTCCCAACTCAGGGATCGAACCCAGGTCTCCCGCATTGCAGGTGGATTCTTTACCAGCTGAACCACCAGGTATGCATTCCAAACACCCTTCTAATGGTTTTATTTGATCCTTATAATGGCCCTAAAATTTTTGAATGACTATTAGATCCATTTTACAGATGAGGTGAAATAATTGGCTAAAAGCCAAATCGAAATCAAGAAAGCTAGTTTTAAGACGCCTGCAGTTTTTGAGAAACACAGATCGCACTATACTGTTCCCCGAGACTCTGAACTTGGCCTTGAAGTAAGCGGTTAATTCCTCTCCTCTCCACGTGTGTCAATGAGACGCTCCTTCTGGCCATGTGAGTGATTCATGGGCCAGTGGCAACTGAGAGAGAGGGGGATTCTCTCTTCACAACCCTCTCTTCCTGCTGTCTTGCCCTCTGCTGTGCTCTGATCAGTCATTTCCCCCAGCCCGAGGAGCTCACCAGACTGCGGGCAGACTCTTCCCCCTCGAGTTCTCAGCTGTGGGTTCAGACTCCTCAGTGACACATGTGCCAGTGTGATTTGTGGTCAGAAGTGGTCCACGTGTGTCTGGAGATAGATCTGGGCTCCATTTCTTGGCTTAAAGCCTTGTCTCTGAGGCACATAATGGAAGGTATTTTGGCTGTTGTTTCCCGCAATTAAGAAACCCCACAAAACTGAGCAAATGGGCAGGCTGCTGTCCCTGGTTTGAAATATGTATTTATTTGTTTGGCTCTGCTGGGTCTTAGCTGCAACACACGGGATCTTTAGTTGTGACACGCGAACTTGTAGCTGCAGCATGTGGGATATAGTCCCCTGACCAGGGGCTGAACCTGGGCCCCCCTGCATTGGGAGCTCCTAAGTCTTAGCCACTGGACCACCAGGGGCGTTCCCAGAGTTTATATCTTTATTGAGTCTGTGAGCAAGACGGGAGTTCTGAAGTTTGCTCCATCCATTAAGGATCTGCACTCTGGTTATTACCCTTTCATCTAATCCCTTTTATTCATGGCTGGGCCCTTGTCTAAGTACTGGCTGTCCACATGCATGGCTTTTCATTCTCTTTGGTTTTTAAAGAGAAAAGTCTCTTTAATGCTCATCCTTAACCATCAACTGGAGAAGGCAATGGCACCCCACTCCAGTACTCTTGCCTGGAAACCCCCATGGATGGAGGAGCCTGGTAGGCTGCAGTCCATGGGGTCGCTAAGGGTCAGACACGACTGAGGGACTTCACTTTCACTTTTCACTTTTGTGCATTGGAGAATGAAATGGCAACCCACTCCAGTGTTCTTGCCTGGAGAATCCCAGGGATGGGTCAGCCTGGTGGGCTGCCATCTATGGGGCTGCATAGCATCGGACACGACTGAAGCGACTTAGCAGCAACCATTAACTGTTATTGAAAATGTAGGACTGCAGAGTGTTGGCTCTATAAGGGCTCTCGAGGTGCGTCTAATCCAACCATCTCATTCTATGGAACTGGAGCCTGGTGGAGGCTTGGACAGGAGCACACAGCATGTTTGTTACTGGGGACAGCCAGACCAGAGCCCAAATATCCTGACTTTCAGGCCAATGGGCCTCCCCACCCTGCGGCACTGTGTGGCCCTGCCTCGCACAGTACAACGCTGACTTCATATGCAGATACTTCTAGAAATGCTGATGTCCTTTGGCAAAATGATTTTATTCTCCTGCCCTCAGGTTCTTTGGTAAAATTAGAAGATTAGATGACCTCTAAGATCCTTTAATTTCCAAGTTTTTTTGTTCCTCTGAGTATTGTGGTCAGATTCAGTAAAATGCACTCTGTTTTATTACTACACCTTCTTTTAAAAAATGAGATATGCACACATTAAAATGACCTCATATTTTATGAAAGCCCATTAACATGTAGTATTTATATTCATTTATTTAATAAATACGTACTGCGCTTTCAACTGATAGGTATAAAATATAAGTGGTAGCTCTGTCCTTAATGTCTCTACAAAAAAAAAAAAAAAAGACATCGAGTTATAAACCTTTATTTAAATTGAAATAAAAGATGCACTGCTTTTTTGCACTCCTACATTTTAAGCATATTTCTTTTCATAATAAGGTAGTGTGTGTAGAATGACAGGGGTCCTTGGTTTAACCTGTATATTATCAGTTAGAGAGGTCATTACTTTTTATGTCATGATACAGTAAACACACACACAAGCATGAGATCAACTGTCCAGGTCGATCTTTACAAACTTAAAACTCAGCCAAGATGAAACTTCTGTTGAAAGCAACCTAATTTCAAAGAGTCAGATAGCGTCAGTGAATGGAACTCGAAACACGGGCTGAGTATAAAATCTGTACTTTGCGGATCAGGGTGCAAACCATATTCTAGGAAATGTTCTGTTGCTGACCTCAAAGTCATTCAGTCACTATATTAACATCAAAGATCATGCAGCCTCCAAATGTCGAAATGTTTGAGATGCTATCTTCCCTTTTTCTGTCTGTTTCTGTTTAGTAACCCTAAATGACTTTTGGTCTGCAGATGTATGCAAGCCGGACGCTTCTTGCGATCAAGCCAGACCACCCCCTGTGCCATCTTACGTGGACGCTGCTTTCCTTCTGGACGGCTCCCGGCATGTGGGAAGTGCAGAATTTGAAGACATACGAGGATTCTTGGGGGCGCTGTTAGATCACTTCGAAATCACCCCAGAGCCCGAGTCCTCTGTCACCGGAGACCGGGTGGCCCTATTAAGCCTCAGTCCCCCTCACTTCCTACCCAACACTCAGAGGAGCCCTGTTAGAAGCGAATTCAACCTGACCACCTACAAGAGCAAACGCCTCATGAAGAGACATGTGGGAGAATCCGTTCAGCAGCCAAATGGAGATGCTTTTATTGGTCACGCGCTCCAGTGGACTCTGGACAATGTCTTCTCAAGGACACCCAATCTGAGAAGGAATAAAGTCATTTTTGTGGTATCTGCTGGGGAAACCAGTCACTTGGACAGGGAAACCTTAAAGAAAGAATCCTTGAGGGCCAAGTGTCAAGGGTATACCCTGTTCGTGTTTTCCCTTGGGCCTTCTTGGAATGACCAGGAACTGGAAGATCTAGCCAGCTACCCTTTGGATCACCACTTGGTCCAGCTTGGCCGCATTCACAAGCCTGACCACAGATACGCTGTGAAGTTTGTGAAGGCTTTTATAAGCTCAGTCAGGCGTAAGTCATAAAATCATATTCTTTCTTGCACATTTCAGTATATTTGGGATTCCCCAAAGAAGGGCTGATGAACTGACATGGATTCTTGGAAGCCTCTGTCTTCAAGGGCACTGCAGGGTGAGAAAGGAAAACAGGGAATGATGGATGGTGCAGGGAGGAAGCCTATGATTTCTAAGCATTGAATTCTCTGGCTCCTCTTTTTTATGCTTCTGGTTTCTATGGAGAAGCAGTCATAACAAACAGCTACTCACACATCTGTAGTCACAGCCGGGATACTAGTTACAAAGTAGAAACGCTTGCCATATAACATTATCACGCTGCCCTTTGATGGAAAGTTTGACCAGTTAACACTCTGAGAGAGAGCTAGAGAAAAATTCAACAATCCTTGGCTTTGCTTTTACAAGTTCTAAAGGCAGAGTCTGAAGTTTTAGGAGGTACCACTTTACATGTCAGAATGAAAGATGCATCCTTGCAAAACTTTCTTAGCTTTGTTAATGATTCTTTATGACGCCAGTAATTAGTGTAACTGTTGCCCATAAAAAAAGAAACATGGGTTATATTTCTTGGCAGGAGCTTGTCTCGAAAGTTTGCAATTCATTTTGAATGCAGCAGGATGGATTCAGAGAAGCCTGGTCCTGATATGGCTATGGAGGTCGAAAAGCACTGTCAGACTTCTGATGATTTTACTTTTGGAGTTCAGACAAGGGAAAGCGGACACGCAGGCTAAAGGGCACCCAGTGCCGCATCCTAGGTCGCAAACTTGTCACTGACATTCACCGTGAGACCAGCTAAGGCTGCAGCTGCAAAGACCCTGACTGGTCAGGGCCGGGGAGGTCTGAGGGGCCTTGGGGAATAGTCGGTGGGGCTGATGCCGTGTCCTCGAGTTCTCTGCTACTCGACGTGTGAGTCTAGGACCAATGTCCCGGCATCTCCTGGGAGCTTGTGAAAAATGCGGACTCTCCCGCCCCACCCCAGACGTTTTGTTCCAGAATCTGCATTTTATCAAGATCCCCAGTGATTCCTATATACATTATATGGTTTGAGAAACACTGATGCACGAGCCATATGCTCCTAGAATAAAATTTCTGTGGATTGGGTTCTGGAATAGGAACCAGAAAGAAGAGCTGGGAGAATGAGGGGGAAAAAATAAGTGAAGGCCAGGGGTCATTTGGAAAGAAGAACTCATGAGGCATTTGTAAGGGTAAAACAGAAGAGCACCTTGAAACTCAGCCACTGAAAAGCCACTGACTCTGTTTATTAGCATTCCCCTCCCCCTCCTTCCTTCTCCTCTCTGCAAACGTGTTCTCCTGTCCTTCAGATCAGATCAGATCAGTCGCTCAGTCGTGTCCAACTCTTTGCGACCCCATGAATCGCAGCACGCCAGGCCTCCCTGTCCATCACCAACTCCTGGAGTTCACTCAGACTCACGTCCATAAAGTCAGTGATGCCATCCAGCCATCTCATCCTCTCTCGTCCCCTTCTCCTCTTGCCCCCAATCCCTCCCAGCATCAGAGTCTTTTCCAATGAGTCAACACTTCGCATGAGGTGGCCAAAGTACTGGAGTTTCAGCTTTAGCATCATTGCTTCCAAAGAAATCCCAGGGCTGATCTCCTTCAGAATGGACTGGTTGGATCTCCTTGCAGTCCAAGGGACTCTCAAGAGTCTTCTCCAACACCACACTTCAAAAGCATCAATTCTTTGGCGCTCAGCCTTCTTCACAGTCCAACTCTCACATCCATACATGACCACAGGAAAAACCATAGCCTTGACTAGACGAACCTTTTGCTTGTGGCTTGCAATGTTCCAGACCCTGAATTACAAGTGTCTGCTGATCCCAAATAAACCCATTTTCATGGAAAAGCAGAACAGAAAACACCTTGAAAGACTGAGAAATTTGTCACGAAACACTCCCTTTAAGGCAAAAAGTTGAAAGGAGGTTAAGATGGAATTTACTTTCCTGGCCCCACAAAATTCTTAGTGGTGTTTCATGGTAACTAGTCAAACTATATGATTAGATAAATCACCACCCAGGGAAAGGGGAGGAGATGCTTTAAGAAGAATTACTTGGGGTGGGTGAGAAATATATAAAGTGCTTGTGAAAAACTATAGTCATGACACCACTTTTCTAAAAAGCATCTAGAAATCTCCAACATTTATTTTTTTGTGTGTGTAATAAAGTTTTATTAAAGTATAAAGGAGATAGAGAAAGCTTCTGACATAGGCATCAGAAGGGGGCAGAAAGAGTACTCCCCTGCTAGTCTTCAGCTGGATGTTATACAGTCACTGCTGCTACTGCTGCTAAGTCGCTTCAGTCGTGTCCGATTCTGTGCGACCCCATAGATGGCAGCCCACCAGGCTCCTCCATCCCTGGGATTCTCCAGGCAAGAACACTGGAGTGGGTTGCCATTTCCTTCTCCTAGAAATCTCTAACATTTAAACTATAGCTTTCAAAGTACAAAACGTTGAAAAGATTTTGACATTCAGTTTAGCTGCTCAGTCGTTTCTGACTCTTAGTGACCCCGTGGACTGTAGCAGGCCAGGCCTCCCTGTCCATCATCAACTCCCGGAGCTTGCTCAAACTCATGTCCATTGATTTGGTGATGCCATCTGATCATCTCATCCTCTTTTGTCTTCTTCTCCTCCTGCCTTCAATTCTGCCGTTATCAGGGTCGTTTCCAAAGAGTCAGTTCTTCGCGTTAGATGGCCAAAGTATGACTTTGACATAATCATATTCAATCCCACATCCTCCATTCAGAGCAGGCCCCCAGACCCACACACACCTCTTCAATATTAACACATATGTAGGGGCTTCTCAGGTGGCTCAGGGGTAGAGAATCCACCTGCCAATGCAGGAGATGCAGGATATGTGGGTTCAATCCCTGGGTTGAGAAGATCCCCCAGAGGCAGAAATGGCAACCAACTCCAGTATGCTTGCCTGAAAACTCCCATGGACAGAGGACAGGCTCCAGTCCACGGGGTCACAAAGAGTCAGACACGACTGAGCAAATAGGCACACGGCACATTAGGTACCTACTTTGAGCCACTGACTGTTGAGGGATGGGGTATCAAGAAGGGACCAAAATAGATCTGGTCCCAACCCTCCCAGGCATGCCCATCCAGCTCCCTAAGTAACTCCTGTTTATCCCGCTACTGTGACAGAATTGGCTACCAGACACAATCCACAGAATAAACATATTTTCTAAGCAAAACTACTACTGACAAAAACTATTGCTGATACTTAGAGTGAAGACAGATAACGAAAAATCAGATGCGCATAAAGGAAACACCCCAGTCTGGGCCGTTCAGTCTAGAAGCACACGGCTCAGTCTGCAACAGCAGCTCAGGAGATGGTGCTGGGTCACAGTCCAGGACCAACTTGTAACTACGGGGACCCAGGATCACCAGGAAGAGGTTTAATCATGTTTAACATACAATTAAATTAAAGGCTTCAAGGAAATAAATAGTGCAATTTTAAAGTTTCTCATCAAAAAAAGGCTTTTTAATGTTTTAAATGGTATTGGAATAAGCATGCTTTAGTATTATGAAAAAATAATATATTTCAGATGAAATGAATCATAATGAATTAAACCCAAAATGGACCACAGTTACTGTTGCTGTTAATGATGCAGAGAACATAAAAGGAATATCCTTTTCCCTTTGCAATTTGGCATTTCAAAGGAGCAAATAAAAAATAACTATTCTGATTAGTTCAGGTCAGTTAGAGGCCAGACTTTTAGGATGGGCTCATGATTTCTCCTCTAATGTTCAACGGACTTTGGGAGCTAAGAGCATCTTACTGAAAAGTAAGTTGAATTCTCTACTTATACATTTGGCCGTCCTGACTCTTCTCAGCCTAGTTTAGAGACTCCATGAGAAATCTGCTTTCATCTCACGTGGCCACCCTAGTTGGTATCTTTCTTTCATGGGTGTTGAGTACAGTGATGTGATGCTTTGCACGCAAAGCAGATTGTGGTCATGTTCATTGCTGTGAATAAGAGTCTCCTCACAGATTTTCTTTTTCTTCCTAGGTGCAATCAACAAATATCCACCAATAAATATCAAAGCAAAGTGCAACAGACTCAGCTCTACGGAGCCGCAGCAGCACCCACTCCAGTTTGTGCGAAGGTATAAACCTGCTTGGTATTTACTCGAACAATGAATGTGCCACCCTCTTCCCCTCCTTCTTTTCTCCCTCTTCCTCTATGCTATTTGGACAAAATATATCACTATGTGATAATAAGACATAAGTTGAGGGAACAAGAGATAATAAAAAACACCAGGTTGATCTGAAAACAGAGTTTTTTAAAATAGAAAATCTAATTGTTGAACTGAAACAACCAAAGGGACCCCCCAGTGGCAATGAGCACACCAAATAACCAGATCTTGGTTTCTACGTATCGTTTCCATTGAAAGGAATCAGGGTTTCTTCCAGAAACAACTAATCCTAGGCTGTAACAGGGAAAGTACAAGGTGAGCCTGGAATATTCATTATGCCAGAAAGCAAGAAAGTAGCAAAATAATAATAATAATAACAGTCATGTCACAAGGGCAAATGAGTAGTCTTGAAAGGGTTTACCACTGGCAGGATTTTGGACTATTTGAACATCAGAAAGAATAATGATGGTCATGGATTACAGCACTGAATTTTAAAAATCCACAGCTCTATGTAGAGACCCAAAAAGAGAGGAGGGGAGGAAATGTTATTTTCTTATACAAGTATGCTAGCTAATAAATGAAGAAGTGGTAGAATGAGAAAACCAGGAGCTTGTAATCCCTGCTGTAATAACTGAGTCAGGCAAGAATCAAGGAATGCTAAACCCAGCCCCAGAGAAGCCTTCCCACACTTACTAATTACAAACAAGGGATGGTAGCCTTTCCTGCTGAGGTCTGGCCACACCTACTGTGACCAGGATCTGATACTATTTATCTCCTGAGGGGAGGCAGGGGAGACACAGTATCAAATGTGGGATTCTAGAGGGAGAGCTTTGACCCAACTCAAATAATGAGGAAACCACCGGACAATTCCAGAATGTGGACAGTCCTTCAAAACAGCAGGCCTGTCTTCTTTCTAGGTGTCAACGTCACGAACAGCAGAGGCTGTGGGGTAATGTCCTAGGATGGGAGAGACCACAGACAAAATGGCCCGGTGGTGTGGTTGCATCCTAGAGCAGGAAAAAAAAAAGCCTCTATTAATGACATTTGGAGAAATGGCAACCCATTCCAGTATTCTTGCCTGGAAAATCCCACGGACGGAGGAGCCTGGTGGGCTACAGTCCATGGGGTTGCAGAGTGAGACACGACTAAGTGATTATAACACTTTCATAAAGTAATACTGAAATATACAAAGTGAAAATTGAAAAAGGAGTAGTTGCTATTAAAATATCATCAGAGCTGGAGATTTTAGTACATCAGTTTGAATAGTTGGGTCAAGCAGACGAAAATTAAAGTAATTTAATCATAAGTAACAAGCTTGAATAGACTCATATAGAATTCTGCACAGAAAAATGAGACATTCTTCTGAACTTCTTAAATGGAATGTTAATGACTCTCCATCAGGGTACAGAGTGTACAGATGTCTATTGTGCAGTTTTATTTATAAAGCAACTATCAACAAATCTCTAAGAACTGGCTTCATACAGTCCAAATTGATCACAATCAAGTTAGAAATTCATACATGCAATATTTTCACAGTCCATATGTTTTTAAATCAAAATCACATTTCTAAATAACTAATGAAAAAATTCATAATAAAACTTAGAAATATTGTGAGAACTACATAATAATCAAAATACTGCACGCCAAAATTTGTGGGATGCTTGCTTCAGAATTCATATTTCAGCAAAGTTCATAGTTCCAATTCTCGTTTTAGGGGAATGTCTTTACAAACAATGTTATATTAGTTTCGGGTATACAACACAGTGATTCAACATTTGTGTACATTACTAGATGATCACCATGACAAGTCTAGCTATTCTCCATCACCACTTAAAATTATAACCATATTATTGACTATATCCCATTTCGGTATGTTGCATCCCCATGACTTCTTTATTCTATAACTAGAGGAGTTTGTGCCTCTGAATCCTCCTCACCTGTTTTGCCCATCGTCCCACACGCCCTCCTGTCTAGTAACCACCACTTCATGTTGATGAATCTGTTTCTGGGTTTTTTGTTCATTTGCTTTGCTTTTTAGATTCCACATGTAAGTGAAATCATATGGCCTTTGCCTTTCTCTGTCTGACATATTACACTTAGCATAATACTCTCTAGGTCCACCCATGTACAAATGGCAAAATTTCTCTCTTTTCATGGCTGAGTAATATAACATTGTGTATAAATTCCATATCTTTATCCATTCATCTATAGATGGACACTTAGGTTGCTTCCATATCTTGGGTATCGTAAATAGTGCTGCAGTGAACATACATACATCTTTTCAAATTAGTGTTTTCATCTTCTTCAGGAAAATACCCAAAAGTACAATTGCTGGATCATGTGACAGTTCTATTTTTAATTTTTTGAGGAACCTCCATACACTTTTCCATGGTATGTTAGGGAATCTTTTAAACTCTAAAAGCTAATGAGCTAGACATTGCTCTTAAGATGTAATAGAAAATATATACAAAAAAAATTAAATAACAAGATTCTACCATATAGCACAAAGAACTATATTCAGTGAAAGTTGCTCAGTCGTGTCTGACTCTTTGCAACCCCATGGACTATACAGTCCATGGAATTCTCCAGGCCAGAATACTGGAGTGGGTAGCCTTTCCCTTCTCTAGGGGATCTTCCCAACCCAAGAACTGAACCCAGGTCTCCCACACTGCAGGTGGATTCTTTACCAGTGAGCCACAGGGAAGCCCATTTAATACCCTATGATATTCATAATGGAAAGGAATATTATTTAAATATTATATTGAATATTTAAAAAAGAATGTGTATATATATATGTGTGTGTGTGTGTAACTAAATCACTTTGCTCTATGCCAGAAATTAACACAACATTGTAAATCAACTATATTTCAATTAAACACTTTAAAAATACTTCAGTAAAAAAATACTTCAATAAAAAAACAGAAACTAACACAACATTGTAAATTAACTATACTTCAATTTTTTTAAAGATGTAAAAATGTAATTAAAAATAATTTTAAAAAATTTTAAAGTGTTATAGGACAAAAACAGAAATACTCAAAGAATGGAATGAGATTAGAACATACTTTTTAAAAAAATCTTAATTTAAAAAATTGCCAGCAACAAAGGCAAAAGTTAGTTATTTTAAAACAATAATATACACATAGATCATATCCTTTGCATGTACAAATATTACTTATTTTTTAAATTAGAAATAATTGAAATCAAGCAGTTAGGAGAGTGTCTCTTTTCAGTGTGAATCACACTGTACTAACACACATGTTCCCCACGTACAGCTGAAGTCAGAGTGCCCAGTCTGAGGCTGAGGCAGACGCCTCCGAGTGTGGCTTCTCTGGATGTGTGGAGGGTGCGTCCCTGTGTGGTGATGGGCCGGAGAGCCCTCCCGACCCGGCTCCATAGAGGGTGCATCCCTGTGCGGTGACGGGCCGGAGAGCCCTTCCGACCCGGCTCCAGAAGCCGCAAGAAGCCTCTGCCTGGAGGCTGCTCACCTTGCTGGGAGGCAGGGGAACTGTCCAGCAGCAAGCGCTTCTGAAGTCAGGTTCCATAAGCCGGGGCAGTCAGTTCGGGAGGGGCAGGGCTCCCCCTGCTGCGGTGTCTGTCAGTGTGGAAAGGGCCCTCGAGTTTGCATGTGCATCAGGCTTCATATATTATAGATAACTGCAAGGCACATGCGGGAGCCAGCCTATCAAAATTAAAGACATTTTTGGAAAACCTTCCCACCCTGCATATCCTCCTGCTTCTGCACTTTGCCTTAAGATGTACTCAGTTCAGTTCAGCTGCTCAGTCGTGTCCGACTCTCTGTGACCCCATGGACTGCAGCATGCCAGGCCTCCCTGTCCATCACCAACTCCCAGAGCTTGCTCAAACTCATGTCCATCGAGTCGGTGATACCATCCAACCATCTCGCCCTCTGTCATCCCCTGCTCGGATTCTCCTGCATACCTGGAAGGGTGAGATGCCAGGAAACGCAGGGGCATATGGAGGAGACAAATCCACACTGCCGTCGGTGATTCCCTGACAGTGTGTTCAGCCAAGACTCCCCAGGCGTGTCCTGTCATCAAAGGCCGTAATAAAAGGTAACAAGCCACACGGCTGCTTCTGAAACTCCCTGCCGGAGCCTTTCAAGAACTGGGCACACGCAACTGAGGGAGACAAAAATGCCTGGCAGCAAGAGGCCTGGCCACCAGGATGACTTCCTTTGTCCTCAGAATGACTTGCATGAGAAGTAGGTCATTCCACTGTCAGATTCTGAGAAATACAGACAGAAGCTGGTACTTCTCCAAAGGGGAAAAAAAAAAACATTGAACCAAATCACAAGCAACCAAGGAAACAGATGCCCATGAGGGAGAGATTGCAGGGCAGCCTCTACATAAGCACCTACATCCACTCAGACAATAAAAGACTGAAAGCCACCTGCCTATTCATCTCGGCAGGCCAGCACCCCTGCCAGACTTAGAAGCGATGGCAGGCCAGAACCAAAACAACTGAACTGTTAAAATGGGCACAGTTACCAGTGCCATGTAAATACACATCTATTGTAATTCTAATCTCCAACATGTGTTTTCTAGATGCACAAAATGTGTGAGGTGAAAAGAATTCTTGAAATAAAAGCCATCTTGCCTGCATTTTCCACGCCACCACATCCAGTCAAGTAATAAATGCAGCTTGACTGATTCCTGGTCGTCTGCATAGTTGAAGGAATCTGTGATCACAGGGGAATGAAATCTGCAACTAGCCCCACCCATTTTTCTTTCCCAAGTTTTACTGGAGCTGGGCACAACTGCAAAATGAATGGACAGTATTTCATTCCTGTTTCTTCATCTTGACTACATGCTGTTTAAATTACCCATCAACAAAGAAGGATCCGAACGACACAGAATGAGAGGAAGAAAATCAGCAAGTCTCTATGATTCCTGGAATAATCAAATCATTCTTACCGAGTGCTTAACCAATTATACACTCCATATATGATACAATGGAAAAGATGGAAGATTCAGAGATACAGTGTTTATTATGATCAACCCTATTAAGAATAAAAATACTCAAGGGGGGAGAATAACATCACAATGCTGTAGAAGGAATTTAACTTTTTCTTAACAAAGAGGGAGGAGGAAGACAAAGACAACTAAATTTGTTGCAAAAAGGATCGAATCCAAAGGGAGAGCGTGAGGCTGGACGAGAGAAAGCAGTACAGGCAAGGTAAACTCAGCCGTGTGTCCCAGGCCTGAGAGAATGTCCCCTCACTATCGCGGGGCCATGGTTTGTGCATATAGACAGTTACCACTTTGGAGGATTTGAGTTCATAACATTTAGTCTGGAAGTTAACAAGAAAATGGGGCTTCTCTGATAGCTCAGTTGGTAAAGAATCCGCCTGCGATGCAGGAGACCCCGGTTTGATTCCTGGGTCAGGAAGATCCGCTGGAGAAGGGATAGGCTACCCACTCCAGTATTCTTGGGCTTCCCCTGTGGCTCAGCTGGTAAAGAATCTGCCTGCAATGCAGGAGACCTGGGTTCGATCCCTGGATTGGGAAGATCCCCTGCAAAAGGGAAAGGCTACCCACTCCAGTGTCTGGCCTGGAGAATTCCACGGACCGTATAGTCCATGGGGTTGCAAAGAGTCGGACATGACTGAGCGACTTTCACTTTCACTTTAACAAGAAAATATAGAGAAAAGCACAAGAGGGGAAGGTGTGCAGAAATCGCATTTGCCCTGGAATTGCACCAGGGCTGCCATTCTTGGTGACTGAAGGAGCTTGTTAATCAACACAGCACATTCATGAGAGCACGACAGAAGCCCAGACATGCTGTACACGAGGTGCAGTGGCCTTGGGGTCTGTGTTACAGGACTTATCTGTTGGTCTGATGTCTCCCTTACCCACAACCCTCACTACAGATGAAAGAAGAAAACGTGAGTGTGTGAGAGAGAGAAAGCGGGCAGCAAGATAACTTTCACTTCTTTTTACGGCCTTTACTTACTCATTTTCTAAATCACGATGCTTTTGTGAGAGAGATCGGATTGACAGCTGGACAAAGCAGAAAAATCCAGACACAGAGGAAGGGACTGTGGTGAATGTGGTGAGCGGCTGCTGCTGTCCTCCTGGGCTCAACATTTTGCAGTTCTCACGTATGAGTCTTCCGCAATCAAAACACAGTGAGCCTCTCCTATGCCACCAGGCCCCTCTCATTTTTAATTTAAAAGTATTCATGAAGAGTTCATAGCTTTCTAACTTCTGCCCCTGGCAACCTGCCCTCCTGCGGCCCTGCACCCGTGCATCCAGGTCTTCTGACAGCATGACGTTCATCTTTTCACTTTCTTATTCCAAATATTGTGAGAGTCCTCTGTAGTTTCCTGGGTAAAAACCTAGTTTCACGGAAGTAACACAGGACTCTTACTCTCAGAAGAATCTGGTTGTAGCCTCAGCTCTGCCTCCCACGAGCCCCATACTCATGTCTGAGCAGCTGACACCTTGGGGCTTTGTCTCTCACAGCACTGGTGGTTTGTATTCTGACTTTCCACCTGAAGAAACAAGGATCCCTCTAGTTGAGTGGGCTGCTCAGCTAACAACTAGAGGACCTAGAATACAAGAGTGTTTCAGGACCCACGGCTCTTTCCACGGCCTCCCTGTAAGATAAGGTCGGAAACAGCTCCCTGTCCGTGCTGTCCACTTCTGTTGCCACCAGCTTTCAACTAAAAAAATCTAAAAATTCACTTCCTCTTCACACTACCCACATTTCAAGTGCTCGATTGCACACGGGGCAGCGGCTGCCCGGCCAGTGCAGCCCAGGGGACCTTTCCACCAGCACAGAAAGCTCGATGGGACAGGCTAGGACTTGTGGTCAGCAGCACTCAGCTTCTGACTTCCCCGACTCGCCGGTCTGGCATTCAAGGCCTCTCTGGGTCTGACCCTAGCTCCATTTTTTTGTTGGATTACTCTCGACTCCCAACCAAACACCGGCGTGCCTGCCAGACTGGGCGCTACGTCTGCATCCCCCACTGTACCTAACACAGTGCTTTCGTTAGAGCGTGAACCTTTGGATGGATGGATGATGGATGGGTGGGAGGGAAACAGGAGGAAAGAAGGGGGAAGGAAGAGGAATTCATCCATGCTTTCACTGGATCAGTACTGATAGCTAATGTGTGCTAAGCACGCCTCTGGTTTCCTGGGGTAACTATAGTGACCAGATATGGCTTCATGACACTTTCCGTCTGGGGTGGTGGGAGGGTGGGGAAATCACAAAGAAGTTTAGGAGTAAAAACTCAGATAGTTGTTAAGTTAGGAAAAAAGTAAGAGCATGTAGCGCTGAGTGTCTGGGGCAGGGACACCTGTACATATGGTGGTCTCTAACGAGGTACCACTCGAACCAAAATCTGGGTGAACAGAAGCCAATCATATGAAGTTCTGGGTAGAACATGCTCCACGAAAAAGAAACGTTGCTGTGAAAGTTATACTTTTGGGCACTTTGACAAGGTGTCTTATTCATCCCCCACTGAATCATCTCAGTGCATTTACCCTGAAGAAGGATAAAGCAAAGAATGGGTCCACGACCATTAGGAAGACAGGTTAATGCTGAGTCCGCTCCAGCTGACACGGTAATATTTATCTCCTATGTTGTCTCTCTGTGTAGCGTTGTTCCTGGGCCACACAGAGCTACCCTCAAAGAAGCTGCATTGCAGAAGGCGAAGTTCTTTCAATACAAAAATTACTTTTCAAGAATAGCAAGAGGCGGCAGAGATGGTACCGTTCAAAATTTTACCAGAAACATATTCCACGTCTTCGAAAATGGAAAAAGGGTGATAAAAGCAGCTCCCAAACAACATGCTAAACGAAGCGCTCAGAGAGTGTAATCTCAGGGAGCGTGGTCAGACTCTGGGCTCAGACAACTGCATTCACAGTCACGACGTCGGGCAACTTTACTTGCATTTCTCCCTGCATCCGAGGCCCAGTCTGAACATGCCACAGGTGGTGGGTCACCGTGCAACTTGACCCCTTGCACTCATTGGCAGTAAGATATATCTTGTGCATTTATTTGACCATTCCTGATAATTCTAGCACTCAGAGCCGGGTATGTTCAAGAACTGTTATCATCAAAAGACAGAAGAATAAGAGGAGTGTTGTGAGGTCTCATGGAGATTCGATTTGAAGATAAATGTTGCATCACGTATGCATGTGTGCACACGGGCCAGCGCTCATGCTTTTGAAACTGCATTTCTGCGTCTAGTCCACCTTCTACAGGCCGAGCCCTTGCTTCTCAGCTTAGGACTGATGAACTCTCATCTACTTAGCCAAAGGTTCATGTTTTGGAAGATCTCAGCATCAACCCTAGAAAGCAATGCTATTTGTATGCCTAACTTTGAAAATCTGACCTCCCACACGATTCTGTTTCAACCCACCTCTGTCTGCCGGGACTGACTGGACCTCCAACAGGCTTGTGCTCGAAGACTTCCTCCACCTTGTGTATTCTTGGCTTGGACAGAAACAGAGGTGAACTTCCCCAGCTCCCAATCGTGTTTAAACTCGCTGAAAATCAACTCATATTTGCTCAGAACATAAGCAGTATTTTGATAGTACTTTTCTGCTTTCCCATTACTGTCATCTTCATTATTATTAACTAACCTGTGTATGCTCAGGCAAGAACAGTAAAGACCGAGCACGTCATGGGTGAAGCTCTGCGTTGCCGGCCAGGTAGCTCCTGTTAATCGTAAGCAGCACCAAAGAGGACAGGCAGAGATCTAAACAGGGCTTAAGTGCACACTGAGTTTGGAAAAGACAAAGGTGTCCTTGTCCTCATCTACAAATTCTTACGGGGGCGCGGGCAGGGGAAATGCAAAAAGAGATCACTGTGAGTGACAGCAGGCAGGTCTTCAAAGTGCATCTCGGGTGGCTCTTTCTTCTCACTCCCATCCAGAGCACACACCGAATTTTTAATCAACTAAACACTGAAGGAGCAGTACTCAATTTAGACATAAAGTCAAGTTCTCAGAGCTTGCTCCACAGCCGGTCACAGGAGCCTGGCCGCGTTGATGGCCGTGGTCTCCGGGGAGAGGGGAGCCCTGCAGGGGTGGGTGAAGCACACGGCTACGGACACCAAGACCAGCAGGGATCCCGACTCTCCTCTTTATGCCTCTGCTCACAAAACCTGGGGAAGAGCCATCTGCAGTGTTTGCTCCAGATCACGCCTGCCATCCTTCCCCAGGCAACTCCATAGAAACGGCTCCCAATGTCTCCAAAGAGCAAGGAGTTAAACCGTTGTATCCACACTCAGGTAACAGAGAAGAATACAGCACATTGGCCTTCTTTGTGTATCCTAAATGGTGCTTAGGGGTTCAGGAAAAATTCAAGTACTGGAAATTGATGAGCAATATGTAAGAGGTATTTGAATAAAAGGGATTTTCCTGGTTAGCTTTGGATTAAGCAAAAATTCCTTTTCTTGTTGTTTATTGTTGGAAATACTATTAAAATATTATTTGTCTAGCCTCTCTGTATTGGTAAGTACGCCAAACAAATATCCTGTTGGTGATTTGAGATTCTTTTAGCATTTTGCAGCATATTTTTAATCATTAGTTAGTAAGGGGTCTGAAAACATAATGTAAATATTAAGTTCCTTTAAAAAATATTAATCCCTAATATTAGCATTTTTCCGTGATTTATCTCTTTCTCTTAAAAGGGCAAGTACCACAAACTATAAATTAAATAAAAACCTTTTTAAACCAAGAATCACACAAAATAAGCAGCAATGCTCTTGATATAGAAAATCAAATTAACTGACTATAAAGGACAATTTCTTCTATTATCTCTGCACTGAATATGAGTCAAATGTATTAAAAAACAAACCTATGGATGTCCAAAAGAGATGCAAACTTACTGTGGCAGCAGGCGGTAACACTCAAACGATTCAACCAAAGGGCCTTTTTTAAAGCAGTGGAGGGTGGAGTGTTATTTAAGTGGGGAGAGTAAGTCGAGGAAGACGGGGAGAAACGGGCGGCGGCTCCATCTGTCCCCTCGGGATCTCCAAGTCTGTCCCTTTGTGGCTTAGCTAACGGCTCCAGGCTTGAGGCCCCTTTTCAGCCTAAGCTGATGTCTCAAAAACTTCCCCCAACCTCTTCAGACTCTAAACCTGACTTAGTAGCTAGAAACTCTGCCCATGTGGTCTCAGCAGAGCTTAAGGGAAACAGGCTCTGCAACGTGGCAGTGCCCACGTGAAACCTGCAAGTTTGGGCGATCCGCTGGCGCCCGGCCCAGTCCTGACCTGACGGGGCTGCCCGACTGCGTCACTGTTCTCGTGTCTCAACACCAAGGGCACTGAACCCCGTGCCCTGCACTAAGTTAGGTACATAATTACAGAAAGGGAAATTTTTGGCATACTTCTTAAACAAGTATTTTCCCTGGACTCAGGTTATCGGTTCAACTTGCTTTTACAGACTCACGCTAATTTCAAATCAAAATATTTCTGAACACCATAAACCCTTTGGCAAGTGGATGGACAGTGAGATGTGGATGGAGAAGTTCCTGTGCTAACAGTGATCGATAAATTTGAAGGGTTCATTTTAGTGGGGAAGACCAAATTTTGGACTCTTGAAAATATAAATTTTGGCATGTTTTTAACAGCTTAATCTTTTTATTTTTCTCTCTTCGTGCATTTAATAAATAACGCACACTGGATAAAAGCAAGTTGATGGGCCAAGTTTCAGAATTTATAGTAGAAACTATAAAAAAACAGTCATGATGACCAAGAAGAGACACATTTCTCTGGAGCTGATGCACAGGAGATCAAGTCTCCAGGGTTAAACATCTAAGAAGGATGGCTCTCAAACACAAGGGAGGAAAGATGGGCCGGAGCAGGACGCATGCCACAGGAGTGCCTGTGACACGGGTCCACACACCGCTGAAGGTTATTCTGCCCACGTTTATCGTTAAAAACACCAACAAAAACACACAAAACCCCCTTAAGATGCTTGACTACAGTTTATTGGCTGGTTTGAATAACATTTTTAATAGCAAAAGAAAAATGCGTTTACATTGTAATAGCTTACAACCAACTTTCAACTGTCTTTAATACAAAGTAAATTGAGATCGTGTAAGTCATTTTAAATTCCTTATCTCTGTGATATATACAGTAAGAAAAGCGCCAGATACTGCTGTCTAGCTAATTCCAGCTGAGACACACACAAGGATGCCAGCAAGTTCCTTAGCCACCTTGCATGGGATCTGTTTAATCATGAAATAATAGCCATGATTCTGAAAACTAAGCAAAGGGATCTGCACTCACTCTGTTCTCTAAAAACACTTTTTCTCGAGTCACAGGGTATTGCTGTGTTTTTGCAAATTACACACATCTCCCGGGCTTCACTTCCAAACCTTAACAATGCCGTCCCTAGAGGCGGTCACGATGAAGCCCTGCGTGGTCTGGAAGGTGGCGACGTCCGTGATGATATCGTGGTGGCCCACAGGCAGGGACTCCGGGCCCCTCCGTGGGCCGTCGTCACTCGGTCCCACCTTCTGCTTGTTCTGAATCTCCTGTGTGGTGGTTAAAAGCAAGAAGGCCACAGTCAAAGGCGGGAGCACATCCTGCCGCCTGTCCGCACCCCTGCTTCTAAGGAGCACTGCTCTTTGTTTAGGCTGGTGCTGGTTCGAAGGAGCCACGCTTCACAGAGGCACCGCAGGGGAGTCCAAAGTGAGGGTCTAGGTGTCCAGTCCCTGGACTCCATAAGCACCACTTACAGACATGGAAACTTACAGACAGGCTGATAACCTGTGAGTGCTACCTCTGTCAGCTTCAAAGAACAAAGGGGAAGAACTGAGAGGCAGTGACGACCCAGGCTTGGACACACGTATGTGTCAGACGCTCCAGCCCTCCCGAAGCTCGCTGCCACTCATGAGTCCCCGCACTGCCGCTTACAAGCCAGCTGACCTGAGATGAGCGACACAACCTCGATGTGCTCAACTTTCTCATTTGCGGAAGGAAGATGATAAAGGCACGGAGTTTTTATAAAGGACCCGGCAAGTGTTCAAAGTGCTTACTTTGGCTCATGTAATTATATGTGCACTTTCTATGTTTATTCTACCTTAGTAAACTCGATTTTAAAAATACAGAAAAGTCAAGAGAAAATAAAAATTTTTTAAATTCAAAGAAATACTGCCACTCTTGGGCAAAGCCATTTATGATATTTATGTCAGCCGTTTTTGTTCCTACAAGAGTTGACAGGAAAGCAAGGAACGCTGATACCTGGACAACTTCAGTGCCTTCAATGACCTTCCTGTAGTAGGACACGGACGGGGAGCCCGCGCTCCCCGCGACGATGTAGGACCTCTCTGGGTAGGCCAGGTCCCAAAACCTGCGGAGGAGGAGAGAAGGGGTCATTGTGTCGCAGGAGACAAGGGACGGCTGATCACTGACTGACACTCGTCAATGCTGGTGTGTCCTCTTCTGTGTTTGAAATAGAGATTTTCTAGAAGAGCCTAAAATCAGTTACAAATGAAGTATTAACAGCTGTCCCTGCAGGGTGTGGATGACTGCAAACATCATCCCACTGCTGGTATCTGCAGTAAACACCACCTTGTGGTAACCACGGTATTCACACATTTAACTGCCCTTCTCCTTTCAAGTGCTGAATATGAAGTCTCTTTACTGTACCTTATTTTCATGTCTGAGCCGGCCGTTAGCAGGATGGGGTTCCCATCCGCAGGACTACAGTAGAGCCCGTGGACACTGTGAGAAGAAGGCTTAAAGGAAGTAAAGAAATAGAGAGTCAAATGTTGCCCATGAAGGATGCAGCCATTTCTAGAGATAAGTCAGCTATTAGCAGTTAACTGAAGAGACCAGAGACAGATCACTTATGTCTTAAATCTTTCTTTGGGAATTTAAAATACATTTGTTCTGTATCACCCTGAATGAAGAAGCAAAGCCTCCTCAGCTTCCTAAAACTTTCCATTGGGAATGAGAAGGATCCCAACTAAAGGAGAGAAAAAACTTTCCTACCCTCTGCCCCAACAAAGCAGCTTTAAAAAGTTATGTATGACAGGGTCACGTTCCATTTTTCTAATGATCTAAGCTTTAATCTTTCCTTTTCTAATTAACCCAGATTCTATTGGGTTCCAAAGAAACATCACACACCTTATGGGGCTGGGAGCTAGAACACCCACAGAAGCAGACTTGGGGAACTGGAAAGCAGAGGGCAGCAAAGCCCGCTTAACACTTACTTAGTAAAAACCCAAGCTTAAGGCACAACCCCAAAGCCCAACAAGGACCACGGCTGGCAGAGACGCCCAGCCAAGCTGGGGATGTGGGAGATGGCCTTACCTGTAACTCGGACAGCGGGGGAGCACTGCTGGCCCAGAGCGTGAACCTTCGGTCGCCTGTCTCCATGTCCCACATGGACACCTCGTTGTTGCCCTGGACAGCTGAGAGAGACAGGCCAGTGTTACTCGGACGAGGGCTCCGCTCAGCGAGTCCACGTCCTGGCAGAGGAAGTTAGCCTGCACACATTTCCATTTGCTCCCCATCCTGTAGGAAATGCTCACAGACACTTTAAGTCATGCTGTGACCCTGCCTCCACACTGAAGTGCCAAAAAGAAATGTTTCTGCTAACCTACTGGTCAGTATTTTACTGGTGTCGAGCTGAGTGTAGAGAAATGTCAGGTGGAAAGCAGATTCTGCCCTCAAGAAACCTACAGTCTAGCAGGAAAGAAAAAAATACAAAGCGTAAGACAATGAGCACAGAAGAGAGAATGCAAAAGTCCATGTGCACTCAAGAAGGAAAGGTCACATCCGGTGGGCGAGATGGAGGCCGCTTTGAGGAGTGTGTCACTGGGACAGACACAGGGGACACGAAAATCACGGGGGGCAGACAGGATGGAAGGAGCAAAGCACACACACCCGTGTCCGAGTGTCATGGTCTGACTGGGGCACGTCTGTGATGGGGAGAGCGCAAGGAAGGGCAGAGGGAGATGCTGGGGAATGGTCCCTGCAGGCCTAGGAGGGGCTTTCTCGAAAGTACTTTTGAGCAGTGTTCTGAGGAGTGACAATACCCCAGCCTTCACTTCTTCACTAATGTTTACTGAACTGACTATGTTTACTGTGAGCCAGTCTCGGTCCTAGGTCCTGAGGAAGAGAGGACAAATAATGCAAAAAAAAAAAAAAAAAAAGAAAATTCCTTTTCACAGAACTCACACCCTAGTGGTGACAACAATCTCACAAAAACGCAGAGGCCCTAAAGCAGGAATCTGCCCTAGCTCAAGGAAAAGTTCAGAAAGCCCCTGTGGCTGGAACCGTTTCAGTGCACCTTTGGAAACAGTCCCTGGATGGTACATCCTCCTCAAATGACCCAACTCTGGGCATGCCATCTGATTCCTGCTGGGACTGGCCAAGAGGGTCGTGAGGAAGCAGGAACAGGGCCCATAGAGCCTCCAGGCCATGGGGATGAGCTGGGCTGTTCCGTGGGAGGCACTGGCAGGTATGGAGCAGAAGAAAGAACAGGCTAGGAGGAGCGACTCATTAATAGGAACACGACACGCTGTCATCTGGGAGAGGGGACGGTGGTGGGAACCGTACAAGGGGGTCGGCTCTGGACACACTTTAAGGCAGGACACACAGAGCTGGCTGATGGATGGGAAGTGGGAAGAGAAAGGGAAAAGAAACCAAGGACGATGTCAGGGTTCCTCGGGAGCTTCAAGCTGAGTCGGCTGCCATTTCCTGGGACGATACTGCAGGTGGAGCGAGCTTGTCTGGGGGGAGGCGGCGGTGGGTGGGGGGCGGGTGGACAGGAGACGAAGGGTCCGGCTTGGGCAGGTCAAGTTTCAGCTGGCTGTCAGACATCTTAGGGAAGATTTTATTTTCTAATTATTAGACTTTTATTATTAAAAATGATGTTGAGATTTAACAGGAGTGATATGATCTTAGGTACTAATGTTGAACAATCTTTGTTGACTAAGTTGTCACCCTTCAAAAAATAATGAGCCAAACTGAACTTGAAAAGTAGAAGACCAACAAAACGAGCAGATATCCAGATAAGCAGCTCACTAACTGCTTTCCTTTGCATCAGTTTCCGTGTCTTTAGAAACCTATGCCCTTCTCAATACACAGGGAGGCTGAGGTGCTGAAGCAAATCTTCAAAGATCAGTATTACAAATTTTCTCTTTGTGAGTGACAAAGCACTTCTGTTCTTAACTGTCTTTAATTTTTTAATTAATTTATTTTAATTGGAGGATAACTACTCCACAATATTGTGACGGCCTCTGCCAAACAGCATACATGTGTGTCCTGATCCCGAACCCCTCTCCCACCCCATCCCTCTGGGTGGTCCCAGAGCACCGGCTCTGAGGCTCTGCTTCACGCATGGAACCTGCCCTGCCGTCTGTTTCACACATGGTGATACACATGTTTCAATGCTATTCTCTCGATTCATCCCACCCTCGCCTTCTCCCAGAGTCCAAAGGTCTGTCCTTTGCGTCTGCGTCTCCTCTGCTGCCCTGCATGGAGGATATCAGCACCGTGTTCTAAATTCCATATCCGTGGGTTAACAGACAGTATTTGTCTTTGTCTTTCTCACTTACTCACTCCGTATAATAGGCTTCAGGTTTACCCACCTCATTAGAAGTGACAAATGTGTTCCTTTTTATAGCTGAGTAGTATTCCATTGTGTGTACCACAGCTTTTAGGGAAGATTTTAAATAGGTAGATATAAAAACATGAATAAATTTGGTACTGTTTTGCCTGGGACTGGATGTGCTCACACAGGGAGACAGCACAGAAGGACCAAGACTAAGCCCTCGGGCTGGCCACAGATTAAAAGTAGGAAAAGGGGAAAAAATAGCAAATAAATCAACAAAAGAACCTAGAGAGTGACGTCCTCAATATCAAACAAGGAAAGTGTTTCAGAGAGAGGAAATGATCAACCAAGCAAGCACCAAGTCCTGTAAGACGCAGGATGTGTCATGGCCATGGGAGGAGGCAGCGTGAGTGACCGTGACAGCAGGCGTCATGGAGAGGAGGGGCGGGGGGATGGAGGGGGCGCGGGAATGGAGGCGGCGCGAGGAGAGGAGCGGCCGGGGGAATGGAGGGGGCGCGAGGAGAGGAGCGGGCGGGGGGCCTGAAGGGGACGCGAGGAGAGGAGGGGGCGGGGGAATGGAGGGGGCGCGGGGCCTGGAGGGGGTGCGAGGAGAGGAGGGGCGGGGAAATGGAGGGGGCGCGAGGAGAGGAGGGGGCGGGGGGGCCTGGAGGGGGCGCGAGGAGAGGAGGGGGCGGGAGGAGAGGAGGGGGCGGGGGAATGGAGGGGGCGCGAGGGGGAGGGGGCGGGGGGCGGGCCTGGAGGGGGCGCGAGGAGAGGAGGGGGCGGGGGAATGGAGGGGGCGTGAGGGGGAGGGGGCGGGGGGCGGGCCTGGAGGGGGCGCGAGGAGAGGAGGGGGTGGGGGAATGGAGGGGGCGTGAGGGGGAGGGGGCGGGGGGCGGGCCTGGAGGGGGCGCGAGGAGAGGAGGGGGCGGGGGAATGGAGGGGGCACGAGGAGAGGAGGGGGCGGGGGGGCCTGGAGGGGGCGCGAGGAGAGGAGGGGGCAGGGGCCTGGAGACAAGAGACCAGGAGGAAACACAGACGGTAAGCGCCACCGCTTATCTGGCACTCGCTGTGTACCAGACCGTATGCATGACATGTGTTACCTCACATTCTTCCAACTCTGCTAGACAAGTTTTTTAGCCACATTTTACAGTTGGGAAAAATGAGTTTCAAAGAGCTGCCCAAGTGTCTTGCCTAAGAATCTATACAAGGAAATCTGAACACCCAATAAGAGAAGGGGAAGGAGGCTTCAAGAAATGCAACAGAAATGGCAGCTGAGGGATGACCTCAGGCTTCCAGCTCAGATTTCCAGGAAGATGATGGCAACTAAAAACAGGGAACACAGGAGAAAGACGACAACGGGAAGGAAGCGGTGGTGGACAGGAATGGACGGTGGTGGTGTGACTGATGAGACTTCACAAAAGACAATAAATGAGAAACGACACTGAGATATCCGTGGCAGGAACTTCCACGGAATCAGAACTGACCACAAAAGCCAGCATTTGGCTCACAGGTAAAAACTCTTAAGGTCATGAACCTGGGCAGCAGGGTCGTCTGCCCCGGCCCCGCCAGCCCACCCGCCTCCTACCTGCGATCACCCAGGACTGGTAGAGCGGGTGCATGGAGAGGCGCCGGACGCGGGCCCGCGACGGGTGGCAGTGACTGGAGATGGGCAGCTGGAAGCGCATGTCCCAGCAGGCCATGGTGCCGCTGCTCGTGCCTGCGAGGGGAGAAGCGCAGACGTGACTGCCGCAGGCTCGGCATCAGTGCGGATTCCCCCTGACGTTACGTTCAACCTGGCTGGCCACTTAGGAAAGAGGCTTTACTTCCGGGAAGCTGCCCGCCCCACTCCTCGGTTCCCAACAGCACCTTTAGCCCAAAGGTACAGAGTACTAGCACAGTGCTACCACAAACCTAGCAAGTGTGAAGCGAGAATGAATAACTCGTTAATGACTGACACTTACTAACTGCCGAAGGCACCCGTGGGAAAAACCCAGAAGGCCTAGAGAAGACATGAATCTGATAAAGCAAAACATTCAGACTGCCTTAAGTAACCAGAGGTGGTTTACTAGCGCTCGGTAATCTCAGTCAGCCCTCAAGCAGCAGCAGCTCTGCAGCCGTCCTCAGAGCTCAATCTCTGCCACGTGCCCTTTTCTCTGAAACCTTCTGGAGACAGGCATGGCTGTCTGAGCACAGCAGACACTGGGGTGACTGCCTGCATGTGTGCCCACGACATCTGAAACCACACAGAGAGAATGCCACCCAACTCGAAGAATAACGTGCACTCTAATGCCAAGGCTGGTCTCCAGGTCCAGTGGAGACGGGGGTGGGGAAAGACCAAAGGGGCAGCGGGCCCCTCCGTCTCCTGGCCCCTCTGCAGGCCCCTCAGAGCTGGTGGGGCTGCATGAGAGCCACCGGGGCAACTCACTAACCTTGTGGCGCGTGTGACAGCTACTTTTCCAAGCCTGGCACAACATCTTCCTGTGCCAGGGCAGCTTAGTCTCGCAAAAGGCAAAAAATAATGCACTTCACACAAACCATATAAAATAAAGGGCTGATAATGTCGCAAATTCAAGACAGGGAATCTATTGAACAGAAACTAATATTCAAGCGTAGCAGAGTCTAATTCTTCTGAAAGAGTGTCGAGTGACAATGAATAAGCTCCAGTACCTTCTAAAGGGGCAGGTTCAAAGCCTGGCAGGGGGAGGGGGGCCAGTGAAACTAAAACAGGAGAGAAGCAAGGTCACAGGGCGGGGGCAGGGGTCACAAGGCCCGCGGCCACTGTTTGGCTCTCCTCCTGTGCTGGGCCCTTTCACCTCATTAAATCCTCAAAGCTGCCCTTGGAGGGAATGGGCCCATCTGAAGACGAGAACAGTAAGACCAGAAGGGTGAAGCAGCTTGCCTGTGGCTACCGGGATTTAAAACCGAGCTGCTCAAATTCAAATGTCCTCATCCCGTAAACCCAGCCTGTTGCTTCCCTGGCAGAGTAAGAAAATGCCAGCAAATCTGACCACTGTAGGGGCGCGTTTAAAAACGAAGGGACAGAGTAAATTGTTACACGCGCTGAATATTGACCTCACTCTTTCAAATTTGTTTTTTAATGAAAAAATTGAAATGTAAGTATTATAATAATTATAGGGGGGAAAAAAGAACATAGGGGAAAATTAGCAATGAAGACAAAGGAAAAGAGCTTTCTTAAGAGGCACGCCTGACAGTAGCATCCAGACCCAGGCGGGGACCTGAAAGGCAGCTCCCTACCGATGCAGAGCCAGCACTGGTGGATGTCCACGGCAAAGGAGGTGATGAGGCCTGCCTTGAGATCGTGCCTCAGCGTCCAGGCGTTGCTGGAGGAGCGCAGGTCCCAGCCCACCAGAGCGCCGTTCACAGTGGCGTAGGCCAGCACAGACTGTGCCCCGGAGCTGAAGTGATGCAGGTCCACCACGCAGCCATCCTCCTTCTGGTCTAGGACTCTAGGAGACACACGTCAAGAGGCAAAGGCTCATCCATCATGAAAGACACAGCACCCGCCTCCACTGCAGATCAATCTACCTTCTAACCATGGTCAAGAAACTCTGTGGCCCATCGAAGACAAGGACAGTTGAGCATTTTTTAAAAAATTACTTCAGAACTACAGAAGAGCTGCAAATGTAGTACACAGACTTCCATGTATCTTTCACTCACTTCCCCTCATGCTGATGACTTCTTTTATTAGAAAGAAGGATTTAAGATTCATTGCTGTTACTGCATGAATCAATCATTCGCTCCCTTTTATTACTAATAATAAAGTGAAGTAAATAAGATTAGTGATTGCTTTGTAAGTACTATTCCATTCCTTGATATACCTGTTTTTTGTTTTTTTTTCAAGCTGAGGGATTTTTAAACTAAAATAATGCCATAAACATGCTGGCTGGCTTTCTTGGTCAGTGCGTATCAGGCCTCTGCACACTGCTGTTTTGGCTTTGTTGAGGGTCAGCAGCATTGTCTGTGAGAGCCGGGCAGTGAATCTGCCAGGATTTAAAGCCACACGCATTTCTGCTGCATGTTCTTTTTTTTAAAACAACCCTTTGAAAATGCAAAAATCATTCTTAACATGGGCCATACTGCTGGCTGTAGCTTGCTAACTCCTGTCTTAGGCAAACAATTATAAACATTCTAACAATGACAATATTCCCTAAGGTGATGATGAAAAGTCCAAATGCCAAACAAACAGTGAAAAGGATCCACAGATCCTAAGTACTCAGAGCCAAGGTGACACGGGCAGACCAAATACGCGCCCCGCTCGGGGTTTCCTGGGAGCGCCCACCGCCAGGCAAAGCCTCCTGGGGCAACCTGCCAATCCAGAGAGTCGGTGTTGCTCAAAGTTGCTCAGTTGTGTTTGACTCTTTGTGACCCCTTGGACTATACAACCCATAGGATTCTCCAGGCCAGAATACTGGAGTGGGTAGCCTTTCCTTCTCCAGGGAATCTTCCCAACCCAGGGATCAAACCCAGGTCTCCCACACTGTATGTGGACTCTTTACCAGCTGAGCCACAAGGGAAGCCCAAGAATACTGGAGTGGGTAGCCTATGCCTTCTCCAGTGGATCTTGCCGACCCAGGAATTGAACTAGGGTCTCCTGTATTGCAGGCAGATTCTTTACCAACTGAGCCATCAGGGAAGATATAAGTGTTGCTCAGGGTAAACAGTAAAAACTAATATTCGCAATGAAAAGTGCTGTCAGCTTAAAGGCTCTCCCACACGAAATGTATACTCTGCTGCGGGGTCCTCACACCATGCACTCCGCCAAGAGCCCTCTGGAGATTTACGCCATGCAGAGGCTGCTCTGTAACCACTCTCTGCTGAAAGGACTTCTTAGTTCAAGATTATTATAATGGGTCCTGGACAGAAGCTGCCCAAGTCTCTTTAGTGAATGTGTTAAAAAAAAAAAAAAAAAAATCTTAATTGGTAAAAGCAAAACAAAGAATAAACAAAATGATACAAAGAAATAATAAAGTCCCAGGTGACCCAATCGTCACCCCCTTCTTCCTCAGCTGCCCAGTGGAGGTGAGCTGTAATCCACTGAAACTGTGACGAGGCATCTGGGGGCTCTGCTTCCTCCCTGAGGGTCCCCACTGTGCCCACCCCGCCCTACGCCACCACCCTGCTGTGGGCACACCGGGTGGCACCCCCTCCAGGCCGCCTCCCCGATCCACCCGTAAGCTGGTCCCCCGTCCCCGGCACAGGGCATGCTGTCATCTGTTCGCTGGTCTGCCTCTCCCACTAGGCTCGTTTCTTAGAGAGTATAACAAACACATCTTACTCATTTCTGCAATTTTCCATGTGCAGCACACACTCGTCAGCTGAAAAATTGTTCTGTTTGACCTTTAAATATCTTACCTTGCATGGGTTTAATCTACAAGCAACCACAATCTGTAAGAAGTGGAGGAAATTCTTAGATAAAGCCAGCCAGGATCTTCTTTTTAAAATGATAAGCAAACAATATGACTGAACACTCTGCTCCATTCCCAGCAACTTCAGAGGCTTTACTGCCAAGTGACAAAATGCTGACACCACTTGTGAGCTTCCTTTAATGAAGAACACTCACATTTTCGAAACCAGCAGCCAGAGCTCAGACAGAAGATGTAACTGATAATTAGGTTATTCAGATTCCAGACTGGGATGAGCCACATGTTCAAAGCTGCCCTTCTGACCTTTGGACAAATTGGCAGAAATAGTTTCCTCAAACTGTGTGTGATAGATTTGAGTTGGAAACCCAATTTTATTCATTTCATGTGCTTAAAAACAGAAGTACATTGTCACAGGCCCTCAGCTGATCCAAACTATTACAGAAGGAGGGTTACATTATCCCAGGACACCAAATGCAGTTTAAAAAACACAAACGACAGACAGATACCTGCTTTGCAGAGGATGAATCTTGGGAGACTTGGGCAGCTTGGAGGCCTCAATCGCGAGAAGCTGGACGGCACCGTTATCGGACGCTACGGCTAAGTAGTGGGAACCCTGGCAGAATGTGAGCGTCTTGACACGGCCCCCGACTCGGCTATAGGTGAGAATAGACCTGCACAAAGAAAAGCAGAACTGCGTTTCTGAAAAGCCACGGAGTATTACTATCGCTGACATTAAACAGCCACAGGACTGTTAACAAACAAAAAATGATACTCTGAGGTCTGTTTCCCTCCTTGATCGTGTAACAAAAATAATCCCCCTCAGAAGCACTGGCACAAAACCACCTTTCCTTCTGATATTTTCAAGTGGCCGTCTTCACACGCTTCTCTCTGATCAAGGAAAGACTGTCCACCCTCCTTTCCAGCTGGACTTCCCTCACTGTGGCCTGACCCAGCTTGCTTCCTTTCTGCAATTCCTGAAGCCCTCCTCTTACCCCTGCAGTTATTCCATAATCCCGCAGATGCAGCCTGCCACAGCAGGACGGCACTGGCTTGGGAATCACAGGGCCGAGTTCCACTAACTGACCACCAGTATGATTTGAGTCAAGCCACTTAACCTGCACTGCACCTCAGTTTACCCGTTTACAGCCCAACATTTCTAAGCAGGACATAGTGTAGCTCAATTAACATGTAAATCATGAAACGTTTATTAACACACAGTATTACTGTAATATTCAGTCTCTCCCACACACACATTGACCCCTCAAGCTGTCTGTCCCCCTCCTTTAAATTTACCACCGAACTTCCTGAATGTGACGAGCGGTGCCTGCAGAGTTCCTCCTTCATCACCCTCCACAAGGGTCACATACTCAGCCTTCTAAGCGGCCACTCCTTAAAGGTCACAAGCCCCAAAACACCAAATTTATTCACCTTTATCTTCTATAATTTATTATACAAGTTAATACATCTTAAATATACAAAAACTATTAAAAAAAAAAAAGAAGTAAAAACATAATTCTAACACCCAGAGAGAAACACTTTTGTTGTTTAGTCGCTAAGTTGCGTCTGACTCTCTGCGACCCCATGAACTGTAGCCCACCAGGCTCCTCTGCCCACGGGATTTCCCAGACAGGAATACTGGAGTGGATTGCCATTTCGTTCTCCAGGGGATCTTCCCGACCCAGGGACTGGACCCAGGCCTCCTGCATTGTTAGGCGGATTCTTTACCACTGAGGTACCTGGGAAAACCACAGAGGAACACTACAGACATTATTATATAGCTTCCCAAAGAGTTTTCTATGCATATTACAGTATATTTATATTTGATTTATAAATAAATATGGAACATTTTATATATTAATCATGCCTCTCTAGTTCACTTTTTAATAGCAGCCTTGCTGAAATACATGTCATAAAGTGTAACATTTTAAAGTGTACAACTCAGTGACTTGGAGCATGCATGGGCATTTTATCCCTTCTATGGCTAAATAATATTCCATTATGTGGATATACTGTATTTGCTTATCCATTCAATAGCTGATAGACATTATGGTTTCCACTTTTTGGCTATTATGAATAATGCTACTATGAACACTCATTTATAGATTTTCATGTGAACAAATGTCTTCAGCTCTCTTGGGTTTATACCTAGGAGTAAAACTGCAGAGTAATAGGTAACTCTATGATTAGCATTTGAGAAACTGCCAAACCTTTTCCCAAACTTGCTGCATCACTCGACACTCATACCAGCAAAGTACAAAGGTGCTAATTTCTCCATGCTGTCTCCAGCACTTGTTCTTGTCTTTTTGATTAGTCATTCTAGTGGGTGTGATGTGGTATCCCACTGTGGTTCTGATCTGTATTTCCCTAAAGATGCAGAGTACCTTTTTTGCATACCTCCCAGTTACCCTTTATATTCTTAGGGGACTGGTTCCAGGACCCCCAGCAGATTCTAAAATCAGAATGAACTAGTCCCTCTAGGCCCTCTGTATCCAAGGGTTGCATATCAACAGAAAATATTCTATCCCTGGTTGACTGATTCTGCAGAACCCACAGGTATGAAGGGCCAACTCTATCTGAGTCCTCTGCTTTGTAATTACTTGTTTTCTTACTGTTGAGTTAAAACAGTTCTTTATATATTCAGAGTATTTATCTCATTCTGTGGGTTGTCCTTTCACTTTCTTGACAGTGTCCTTTGAAGTACAAATGTTCATAATTTTGATGAAATCACATCTATTTTTGTCACTGTATTTTCTGGTGGCATATTTCAGAAGTGAAAGTTGCTCAGTTGTATCCGACTCTTAGAGACCCCGTGGACCATACAGTCCATGGAATTCTCCAGGCCAGAATACTAGAGTGGGTAGCCTTTCCTGTCTCCAGGGGATCTTCCTAACCCAGGGATCGAACCCAGGTCTCCCTCATTGCAGGCGGATTCTTTACCAGCTGAGCCAGCAGGGAAGCCCAAGAATACGGCAGTGGGTAGCGTATCCCTTCTCCAGCGGATCTTTCCAACCCAGGAATCGAACCAGGGTCCCCTGCACTGCAGGTGGATTCTTTACCATCTGGGCTGCCTAAATCCAAGGTCATGAAGAATTACATGCCTATGTTTTCTTCTACAAGTTTTACAGTTTAGCTCTTACGTTCAGGTCTATGATCCATTTTGAAAAATTCTCTGCAAACCCATTCTTTTGTATGCAATTGCCCAGTAATCTCTACACCATCTGTTCAGGCTGTTCTTCCCCACACTCAGCTGTCCTGGCACCTATGTCAGAAAGCAGCGACCATAAACGCACCTCTGCGTGTCAGCTCTAGCCCACTGACTAATGCATTTATCCCTATGCCGGTAACACAGTGTCTTGACTGCTGTAGTTTGGTGGCCAATCTGGGAGTGTGATTTCTCCAACTCAGTTATTTCCTTAAGACTGTCTTGGCTACTTAAGTCCTTTGCATATCTTCATGAATCTTAGGATCAGAATGTCAACTTCTGTAGAAAAGGGCAGCTGGAAATTTCATAGGGAAAATCTGAGGATCAATTTGGGGATGTCAGCTATATTAACAAACAGCAAAAGTTTTCCACTGAATGAACATGGGATGTGTTTCTACTTAGGTCTTCTATAAATATTTTAAAATATTTCTTTCAGTGATGTTTGTAGCTTTCAGTATTCAAGTCTTGTATGTTTCTGTTAAATTTATTCTTCAGTACTTCATTGTTTCTGATGCTTTTGTATACAGAATTGCTTTCTTTAGTTCATCTTTGGATTGTTCACTGTTGGTGGTGGTGGTTTAGCAGCTAAGTTGTGTCAGACTCTTCCAAGTCTGTGGACTGTAGCCTGTCAGGCTCCTCTGTCCATGGGATTCTCCAGGCAAGAATATTGGAGTGGGTAGCCATTTCCTTCTCCAGGGGATCTTCCCAACCCAGGAATTGAACCCAGGTCTCCTGCATTGTAGGCAGGTGATTTACCAAGTGAGCTATGAGGGAAGCCCATAGTTCATTGTTAGCACACAGAAATCCAAGTGACTTTTATACATATAAATACAATATGATCGTATGTTCTACAACTTTTTGTTGAACTCATTTGATAGTTCTAATAGGTTTTTCTTTTTATTGCTTACTGACTGCCAATACAATTTTACTTCTTCCTTTCCAACCTGGATGCCTTATATTTCTTTTCCTTATCTAAATGACCCCACTAAGAAACCATGAAAGCAGTCAGAGTGGACATTCTTACTTACATGGCTCGCCTCACGGGCAAGTGTTCAGTCTGTAAGTATGATGTTAGTGGGCTTTTCATAGACGTCCTTATCAGCACTAAACTGTAACTACTTGAGTTGCTTTTAATCATAAAACAGTGTTAGATTTTAACAAAATCTTTCTAAGAATCTTTTGAGATCATCTGTGGTCTTCATCCTTTATTCTATTAATGTGATATATTCACTGACTGATTTTCAAATGTTGGAAAGGGTTTGCATTCTTGGGATAAACTGCACTTGGTCATGGTATATTATCCTTTGAACATGCTGAATTCCGTTTACTAGTATTTTGTTGAGGATTTTAATGCCCATATTACCTGTGCATCTTGGTCTACTGTTTTCTGGTCATATATTTTGCCTGGTTGTGGTATCAGGGTAACACTGCCCTTATAGAATGAATTACAAAATGTTCCCTCATCTATTTTTTTTGAAAAAGTTTTTGAAGGATGGGCGTTAATTCATTAAGTATTGGTAGAATGCACCATGAAATCATCTCAGCCTGGGCTTCTCTTTGTAGGAAGTTTTTCTTTTAATTACTAATTTAATCTTATTGTTATAGGTCTAAATATTCAGGTTTTCTATTTCTTATTGATTACCTCTGATAGGTTGTATCTCTCTAGGAATCTAATCTGTCCATTTCATCTAGGTTATTTTATTTGTTGGCATACAATTGTTCATAGTATTCTTCTGTGCTCCATAGCGATGTACTCAACAGTAACATTCCCTCTTTCCTTCCTAGTTTTAACTTTAGTAACTCTCCCTTTTAAAGGTTTGCCAATTCTGACCTTCCCAAAGAACTGAATTCTGCTTTTGCTGGTTTTTCTCCGTTATTCCCTATGTCATTTGTTTCTTCTTTGGTCTTTTATGATTTCCTTCCTTCTACTTGCTTTGGGTTTACTTTGCTCTTCTTTTTCTAGATTTAAGGTTAAAGCTAAGTTACTGATTTATGATTTTTCTTCTTTTTAAATACAGCTGCATGCAGCTATAAACTTCTTCAATACTCCTTTAACTGCACCCTTAAGTTTTGGTTTGTTGTGTTTTCATTTTCAGTCACCTCAAAGTATTTCTCTAATTTCCCTTTGAGCCATTGGTCATTTTGCCATGCGCTGCTTAACCTCTACAAACCTGTGAATCCCCCGAATTTCTGTTACTGATCTAGTTTCATTTCACCGTGGTTAAAGAACATGTGTGTTGATACAGCTCAGTGCTTTTAAATTTACTGAAGCTTGGTGTCTGTCCTAGATAATCTGCTGCAGTCGGGTAGAGTGTTCTATAGATGTCAGACCTGATAGGTCTGCAATGTGCTCAACTCTTCTTATGGGAAGAGCATTAAAATCTCCAACTATTACTGTTAAACTACTTTCCCCTCCAATTTTGTCCGTTCTTCCTCCATGCAGGGGCTATGCTGTTAGCAGCGTGTTTGTAATTGCTATGTTTTCCCGATGGGATGACCCTGTTGTCATTATAAAATATCCTTGTCTATCTCTAGTATCGATTTTTGTGTTAAAATGTCTGAGATAAGCATAGCCACTCCAGCTCTTTTAGAAACTGTCTGCAGGGTGTACCGTTTTCAGCCCTTTTACTCTCGCACTGCATCTCTTGAATTTAAACTGTTGTCTCTTGTGGGAAACAGTCATGTCATGTTTTGTCTTACTTCCTGCCAACTCTGCCTTTGACTACGTTTAACGTGATTAGAATAAGGTAGGGCTTAGGTTTGACACTGTGCTATTTGTTTTCTCTGCGTCTTATGTGAGTTTTGGTGGTTGCTCTAGTCCACCGCTGCTCCTGTGTGTTATAAAGACATCTTCCAGTACATGATTTCAATCCCTAATTTCCTCTATCACACGTTTTTGAGTTTTACTAAATGTTTTTAAGGGTTTCTTTTAGTGGTTTCCCTGGAAAATACAATCAACATCTAAACACAATCAGATGAGCACCAATTTTGCTCCAATACATCTGCTCCCTCCTCCCTTGTCTGTACTATTACTGTCATACAAATTACACCTTTATGCACTATAAACTCAATGCAGTTTTATAATTATTTCTTTACATAGTCTTCTTTTAAATCAGACAGCAGAAAGAGTTACAGAAAAAAACTAACTTGTACTGTCTTATGTTCACTCCTGTATCTATTGATACCTTTACTTGATGCTCTTTATTTCTTCATGTGGTTCAAGTTAGTCTCATGTCCTTTCCTGTCAGCACGACAGACTCCTTTTGGTATTTCTTTCAGGTGAAATCTTCTGGCAATAAATTCCCTGTTTTTATTTACCTTGGAATATCTTAATTTCTCCTTTGTTTCTGAAAGACAATTCTGCTGGATATAGAATTACTGTCAGTCTTTTTCTTCCTAGACTCTGAATATATCATCTCACTGACTTCCAGGCTCCACCATTTCTGATTGAATGTCAGCTATTAACCTTACTGAAGGTCCCTCGTACAAGATGAGTCTCTTTGCTCTTTTGCTTCAATATTTTTCAACAATTGCTTCAACAATTTGCTTATCATGTCTCTCGTATGGCTCTCTTTGATCTTTGTCCTATTTGGAGTTAGCTGAGCTCCTCAAATGTGCAGATTAATGCTTCTCACCAAATCTGGGGGCGGGGGCGGGGGGGTGGTTCAAGCCGTATTTCCTCCAATGTTCTCTCTCCTTGCCTTTTGGGACTATCATGTGTATGTTGGTACACCTGACGGTGGTCCACAGGCCTCTGAGGCTCTGTTTGGTTTTCTTTATTCTCTTTTAGTTTTTATACTTCTGAATGGATGTCAACTATTTTCTATTTTCAAGTCCCTGGTTTTTTCTCTCGCCAGTTGAAATCTGCTGTTCAGCCCTGAACTCTTCATTTCTGTTATTATACTTCAGAACGCCAGGATTTCTGTTTATCATTTCTATCCCTTTATTGACATTGTCTATTTGTTGATACATTTTTCTCATAATTTCCTTTTAATCCTTTAGACATAATTTCTTCTAATTTTTTGAACATATTTTTAATCACTAATTTAAAGTCATTGTCTAAAAAGTCCAATTTCTTGGATTAGTGAGGTACTGTTTCTATTGCCTGCATTTTTTCCTGTATATAGGACATACTTCCCTATTTCTTTGCCTGACTTTTAACTTTTGTCCAAAACTAGACATTTTAACTGGTATGTATTGACTTCGGAAATAAGATACCAATGTTGTCACTGCTTGTTTAGTGACTTGCCTAGAGACCAATCCTACAAAGTCTTTATTTCTCATGCGTGGCCACTGAACTCTCGCGTCAGTTAAATTAATGATCAGCTAATGACTTTCCTGAGGTCATTAAAGAATCTGCCTGCCAATGCAGAAGAAATGGGTTCGATCCCTGGGTTGGGACGATGTCCTGGAGAAGGAAATGGCAACCCCCTCCAGTATTCTTGCTTGGCAAATTCCATGGACAAAGGTGCCCGGCGGGCTACAGTCCATGGGGTTGCAAAAGTCAGATACAACTTAGTGACTAAATAACAATGACATTCCTTATATCTCATGAACTGATGCGAGGTCCAGCCCTTGTGAGGCTCTCCGTGCTAGCTGTGGCACACCCTCAACAAAGCAGTTTACAGCTCGGCCTCATCCTTCATCTCCTGCTCACACAGAGACTCAAGGTCAGCCACAGCTGAGAACCTGCAGCCTCCAGAGTTCTTTCTTGGGCTTATACACAACCCTGCAAGTGCATGTGGTCTTATAGACACCCATGCATACATCCAAACTTTTCAAAAGCCCCCTACTGATATCACACGCTTGCTTTAAAGTTTTTCGTGAGCCTCTTCTTAGCTACAACTGGGACTGCCACCTCAGGCAGCTGCAATGTTAAACAAATCCCATCAATAATTTCAACAAATGCTCCATGGGTAGAGTTTTTCCTCAAAGAACAAAGTAACAGCTCAAACGAAGACAGGACAGGCCCTGATCGTGGCGGTTTACAGCAAGCTGGTCAAATGGTGATAATTCTCTGGAAACGGGGCCTTGGAGGAGTTCAAAGCCTTTACGACCCCTCCAGGGGCTACTAAGCTGTTGGTTTTCATGGTTACTGTTAAGTTTTCCAAAGCCACTGTACAGCTTGGAAGTAGTGGGGGATGAAATCAGGGCTCACATCCATGGCTTGCTGTTCTGAGAGTCAGCCGTTTTTCTCAAACAACAATTTTCAGATTGATGAAGGACTTTAATTTCTAGAATCCTGAAAAAGTTGATTTTGACAGTTTTTGACAGTTTTTGCCAGTGTTCTCATTGTTTTTAAGGAGTAAAATAATTTTGAAAATTCTTACTCTGTCTTTCTAAAAACAGAAATCCTACATGAGTTCTTAAACCAACTTCTCAAAACTGTATTTTCACAGACTGTATCAATATAGTCCATACCAAAAAAATGTATTTCTACAGCAATCACTTTATTACCACAATAATCACTTACTTATCCAGTTTCTCTCCTTCTGCTGAATCTTTAGTTTGCTCCCAGTTTTTTATAATTAAAAAGAAGGCAAGAAAAGACAACACTCAGAATGGGAGAAAACAATAAGTGAAACAACTAACAAAGAATTAATTTCCAAATTATACAAGCCACTCATGCAACTCAATACTATAAAAGCAAACAACCCAATCAAAGAGTGGGAAAAAGACCTAAACAGACATTTCTCCAAAGAAGACAAACAGATGGCTAATAAACACATAAAAAGATGATCAGCATTGCCCACTATCAGAGAAATGCAAATCAAACTACAGTGAGGTATCACCTCACATGGGTCAGAATGGCCATCATCAAAAAATCTACAAACAATAAATGCTGGAAAGGGTGTGAAGGAAATGGGCCCTCTTGCTTTGTTGGTGGGAATGTAAACTGGTACAGCCACAATGGAGAACAGCCTGGAGATTCCTTAAAATACCAGGAATAAAACCACCTATGACTCAACAATCCGACTACTGGGCATATACCCTGAGAAAACCATAACTGAAAGACACATGTACCCGAATGCTCACTGCAGCATGTATACAACAGCTGGGACGTGGAAGCAACCTGGATGTCCACCAACAGATGAATGGATAAAGCCAGCTTTGGCGTATATATATACACAATGGACTATTGCTCAGCCATAAAAAGGAACACATTTGAGTCAGTTCTAATGAGGTGGATGAACACAGAGCCTATTATACAGAGTGAAGTAAGTCAGAAAGAGAGAAACAAGTATCATATACTAACACATATGTGGACTCTGGAAAGACGGTACTGATGAACCTACCTGCAGGGCAGCAGCTGAGATGGAGATTAGAGAAGAGATGTGTGTGCAGACTCAGCAAGGGGTGGGTGGGATGAATGGAGGGAGAACAGGGAAACAGATGCCCGACCATGTGTACACAGAGAGCCAGCGGGAGTTTGCTGGATGACTCAGGGAACTCACACTGGGGCTCTGTGACAACCTACAGGAGTGGGATGGGGTGAGGGGTGGGAGGGAGACTCAAGAGGGAGCTGTATATGTACCTATGGCTGATTCATGTTGATGTGTGGCCGAAATCAAAACAATACTGTAAAGCAATTATCCTTTGATTAAAAATAAATAAAAATGTTAGGGGAAAATAAAAGCCAATCTGAACAGCCTCAAAACTAAATATCTGAATTAAATCTTTCTTCTTCTTAGAATATGTTCATCATAAAGGCTTGTGATACATAAAGTCCAAAGCCTTCCATGGATGATGGATGTATGAACTATACTCACCAAAGGTCACTGTGTGAGAACACCCAATTGTTTTACTAGGCTTTCATGCCACTTGGCACTTTTACTGCATTTGAGAGCTGCTGATAAATCTAGATAGCATATTCAAAAGCACAGACATTACTTTGCCAACAAAGGTCCGTCTAGTCAAGGCTATGGTTTTTCCTGTGGTCATGTATGGGTGTGAGAGTTAGACTGTGAAGAAGGCTGAGCGCCGAAGAATTGATGCTTTTGAACTGTGGTGTTGGAGAAGACTCTTGAGAGTCCCTTGGACTGCAAGGAGATCCAACCAGTCCATTCTGAAGGAGATCAGCCCTGGGATTTCTTTGGAGGGAATGATGCTAAAGCTGAAACTCCAGTACTTTGGCCACCTCATGCGAAGAGTTGACTCACTGGAAAAGACTCTGATGCTGGGAGGGATTGGGGGCAGGAGGAGAAGGGGATGACAGAGGATGAGATGGCTGGATGGCATCACTGACTCGATGGACATGAGTCTGAGTGAACTCCGGGAGTTGGTGATGGACAGGGAGGCCTGGCGTGCTGTGATTCATGGGGTTGCAAAGAGTCAGACACGAATGAGCGACTGATCTGATCTGATCTGATAAATCTCTTTCTTAAACGCTCCCTTCTGTTGCAGTATGACATAACTTAAATGGTTTCTTCTCTCTTCTTTTCTGACTGCTCTCTTCCTATCCCCAAAATTCAATTTTGTAAAGTTCAGGCCTCAGGTTAACCCTTTACTTCAGGGTAGCCATATCACTCAAAAACTTCAACTTCTAATACTATCTCAGACTCTAAACTATGTAATCCTAACACTGATAATTTCTTGCACTACTCTTCATTGGAATAACACTATACTTAGATGTTTTACCATCAAATTTGGCAAGTACCAAATACATCAGTGTTTCCTAAAATCGAGACGCTAAATGAGCCAAAAATGGGGGAGCACAAAGAGCATATATGGAAAATACAGTTTAGAATACTACAAAGGATTAAATTTTAAAAATCTATGTAAAAGTTAAAAAAAAAAAAACACAGCAATTTTTCAAGAATTAGTCCACAAAGGAAAAACTAAAAGTTTAACTGAAATAAGAAAGAAGCAAACGGCAGAGCTAAGATCCAGATGGCCTAAATCACCGATGCAATTCAAGGAGAAAGTCAGAGCTGCAATGGGGTGGTCAGCCAACATACTGCATGAGGGAAATACCCAGGCAGTCAGAAGGTACTAGTGAGACCGCCTAAGAAACACAGCACCGCTTTGAAGGCCTCCTTCTCCCTCATCAGCTCACAAAGGCACATGATGAGGGCAACACTTTCTATTCCCTCGCCCTCTTTCTCTCCCTGGACCTGGAATGAAGCATCTCCAAGCTAAGGCTTACAGTCTGCTCTTACAGACAAGAAAGCCCCCGTGTCCAGAGGACACCCATTCTCCTAAACATCATACAAACGTTCCAAAGACTACAGTTACTGCCAGCTGAACTGCCACATTTTCTGGTTTACCACTACCTAAAATATGACACGGGGACAAAGGCATGGCTCTGTGATAAAAAGCATCTGGAATTAACAAGAGGTTTCTGCAAAGTTAATGGATGATTCCAAGTTTTTACTTGAGAGGCTTACTCAAACCAATTAAACTTACCCTACTAATAAAAGCAAAAATGAATACAACTAATGATGATAATAACAAAGAACCATTTGGAAAATAGTTATCAGAGATTTTTAGAACATTAATCAAAATGCTAATAATGGTGGGGGAAAATCAAAAGAATGGCTGTAGGCAGGGAGGAGGCAGGCATTTTATGCAAAGGAACATGAGGGAACATTCTAGTTATGTTCTGTATCTTGAGAGTGGTTTTTAAGTTGCACAAGTTTGTGTATTTGCTGGATCTTTTGGAATGGTTAAGATCTGTGTGCTTCACAGCATACAAACTCTATGCCCAAGAAGAAAGGGAGAACTATAAACAAATATTAGCAATATACATGGCTGAAATTTTTGGGAGAAATGTTCTGATATCTGTGACTCACTCTGAAATACATTTTTAAAAGATGAATTGATAGGAAGATGGATAATTATACGACACAGCAAATAATGTAAAATTGTTAAGTATTTAGAGTCTTGCCACAAGCATGTGTGTTCACTGGAAAACCTCTCTCAAGGTTTGAAAATTTCATTTAAATATTGACCAAAAAATTGCCTCATGGAGCCAAGATTCTTTTACTGGTTTTCAACTTATGTTCTGACCAACGCAGTGCCAAGAGTGAATGAACATGAAAAATAACTAAGCATGCTGCAAAGATTAGAGCAGAATTAACAGAACAAAATCATATCAGGTCGGTAAGGAGTAAACTTATTAATTAGTTTATCAAAGATATTTTGTTGACCGTTTTGTGGTTACTGGTCAAATGGTCAGTGGTCAATGATTAGACATCAATGACTCAATGGTCATAAACTTGAGCAAACTCCAGGAGACTGGGGACAGAAGAGCCTGGTGTGTTGCAGTCCGTGGGGTTGCAAAGAGTTGGACACAACTTAACTGACTGAAAAACAGCATGGTCAATGAACTGATAATGAGAAAAGTACCAAAGGTTCCCCACATCTTTTCATGTACATAGATTCAATTTTGATTTCTAATAGCTTTCTTTTCGGATCCAGACCAAATTAGGCACACAACTACAAAGTTGTACAAATCTAAAATATCTCCCCCATTTATCATAACCTCATCATGCATATGTGAAGAGTCTTCAAGATTTCAACGAATAATTATGTCTCTCTTGACTGGGCACTCTTATCATTTCCTACTTTCTCTGTTGCTCACACTCCATCTAACCCATTCAGCAAATCTTGTTGACGCCAGCATTAAAACATACCCAGAATCTGATCATTTCCCACTATGTCCCCCATCTCGCTCAGTTACAGAAAAAGCCTCCTAATCCTTCTACCCTGCAACTCCTCAGTCTATTCTCAACACAAGAGCTAGAGTAATTCTGTTGAAGTTTGACTCAGATCATGTCTCTCCACCATGCAGAACCATCCAAAGGCCCCCACACCTCACTCAGAGGCTAAGCCCCTCACGACAGCCTGCAAGGCCCTGTGAACTCGGGCCCTCTGACTTCCTTCTCCCTCACACAGACCTTCCTGTTCTTCCCCGAACATGCCAAACATTCTTCTGTCTCTGAGGCCCATGTTTCCTCTGCAGAGAAGGCTCTTTCCCAGGACATCCGTGGCATTTTCTCTCATCTTTGTCAGGGGCTTCTTTAAAGGATACCTTCTCCGTGAAGAAGTCTCTAGCCAATTTCTTTAAACTCTAGTCTACCCCACCCACTCACCCTCTACCCCTCTTTTTCTGCTATCATTTTTTCCAATAAAATTTCTTACCATCCAAAAACACAACCTGTTTTACTTACTTACACAATGTTTATTGTCTGTCGCCTCTCACTGACGTTAATTTTCCCAGAACATGTATTTGTGTCTATTTATCACCACTGTATTCCTGGTACCTAAAACAGTACCTGTCACGGAGTGAGCACTCAGTGACTGGGTCGGGGGGTGGCCTCTCCGCCTAGGTGCAGGTTACCTGGTGGTGGTGGTCTTCCCCTCCATCTTCTGACTATTCCAGATTTTCACTGTGCCATCATTTGAACACGTGGCAAACAGTGAATGCTCGTCAGAGACTCTAATCCGATTCACAGCAGACTTATGTTCGTGAAGATGTGCCACAAGTAGCCCCTTAGGCCGCCACCCTGAGGAAAACCAGGAGCGTGTCTTAAGTTTCAGTTTACAGATACAATCTTCCCTTTATGCCCAGCTACAAGCATCAACAGCCAACAGGAGAACAGTTCATAAGAACTAAACAAAGGGTCCCAAGAGCTAGTCAATACTGAGTGGCCTACTGGACCACATCAGATATTATTGCCTATGGAGGAAGATATCCTTTCAAACAGCCTTAGAAAGACTGCCCTAAGGCCTTCTCCAGCATCTAAGAGGGCACACTAGCCATCTGCTACCAGGAAAAACCCCAACTACTTGCTCAACGGCAAGAGGTAATGACTACCTTGATGTAGAGAAATGGGGCACTAGGGAGAGAGCCCACTCCAAAAGCCTCAAAGACCCAGATCTATCACACCACAGCGTGATCTTGGGGTACTTAGGTTTCAATTCCCACAAACGTAAAATGAGGGGGAAATTACTCAACCCACACAATGACTGTATGGGTAAATGAGATATAAAGCGTCTAACACTGCCCCAGGTCCACAGTAAAACCCAAATGTGGACTTCTTCTCTGCCTGCAATCATATATTCTATGACATCAACAGATTGGTATAAACAGGATTATAAATTAGGCTCAGAATACCCAAGGATTTTCTAGTACCTTATGACATCTATACACTCTGCTCGTGTATATTCTTTTCATGAATAATTAATATCCTCTAGTAAACAACAAAGTCCCTGAGGCCAGAGACTATGTTTTATCCATCCTGTATCATTCACAATATCCAGCATAGGTCTTTGCATATAACAATCTTCAATGTTTGATTAAAAAAAAACTTTATATTTGGGCATAACATTTAATAATATTTAATATTAATCAATTTTTTAAAAAAAACCTAGGGTGTGGGATGGGATGGAAGGTAGGAGGGAGGTTCAGAAGAGAGGGGACATACATATATTGTTCACTTGCTCAATCATGTTCAACTCTGCGACACCATGGACTGCAGCATGCCAGGCCTCCCTGTCCATCACCATCTCCCAGAGCTTGCAAAAACTCATGTCCATTGAGTCAGTGATGTCATCCAACTATCTCATCCTCTGTTGTCCCCTTCTCCTCCTGCCTTCAATCTTTCCCAGCATCAAGGTCTTTTCTAATGAGTCAGCTCTTTGCATCAGGTGACCAAAGTATAGGAGCTTCAGCTTTAGCATCAGCATCAGTTCTTCCAATGAATATTCGGGATTGATCTCCTTGCAGTCCAAGGGACTCTCAAGAGTCCTTTCCAACACCACAGCTCAAAAGCATCAATGTTTCAGCGTTCAGCCTTCTTTATGGTCCCACTCTCACATCCATACATTACTACTGGAAAAACCAAAGCTTTAACTAGATGGACCTCTGTTGGCAAGGTAATGTCCCTACTTTTCTAACACACTATCTGTGTTTGGCATAGCTTTTCTTCCAAGGAGCAAGCGTCTTTTAATTTCATGGCTGCAGTCACCCAAGAAAAGAAAATAAAGTATGTCATTGTTTCCCCATCTATTTGCCATGAAGTGATGGGACCGGATGCCATGATCTTAGTTTTCTGAATGTTGAGTTTTAAAACAGCTTTTTCACTCTGATCTTTCACCTACATCAAGCAGCTCTTTAGCAGCTCTTTGCTTACTGCCATAAGAGTGGTATCATCTCCTTATCTGAGGTTATTGATTTCTCCTGGCAATCTTGATTTCAGCTTGTGCTTCATCCAGTCTGGCATTTTGTATGATGTACTCTGCATATAAGCTAAATAAGCAGGGTGACAATATACAGGCTTAACATATTCCTTTCCCAATTTGGAACTGGTCTGTTGTTCCATGTCTGGTTCTGTTTCTCCTTAACCTGCACACAGATTTCTCAGAAGGCAGATAAGATCATCTGGTATTCCCATCTCTTGAAGAATTTTCCACTTTGTTATGATCCACATAGTCAAAGGCTTTAGCATAGTCAATGAAGCAAAAGTGGATGTTTTTCTGGAACTCTCTTACTTTTTTGATGATCCAATGGATGCTGGTAATATGATTTCTGGTTCCTCTGCCTTTTCTAAATCAAATTTGAACATCTGGAAGTTCTCAGTTCACATACTGTTGAAGCCTAGCTTGGAGAATTTTGAGCATTACTTTGCTCAAAGTATGTGAAATGAGTACAATTGTAGTTTGAACATTCTTTGGCAATGCCTTTCTTTGGGAATGGAATGAAAACTGACCTTTTCCAGTCCTGTGGCCACTGCTGAGTTTTCCAAACTTGCTGGGATATTGAGTGCAGCACTTTCACAGCATCATCTTTCAGGATTTGAAACATCTCAACTGGAATTCCACCATGTCCATTAGCTTTGTTCATAGTGATGCTTCCTAAGGCCCACTTGACTTCACATTCCAAGATGTCTGGCTCTAGGTGAGTGATCACACCATCGTGGTCATCTGGGTCGTTAAGATCTTTTCTATACAGTTCTTCTGTGTATTCTTGCCACCTCTTCTTAATATCTTCTGCTTCTGCTAGGTTCATACTGTTTCAGTCCTTATATCTGCCCACCTTTGCATGAAATGTTCCCTTGGTATCTCTAAATTTCTTGAAGAGATCTCTCGTCTTTCCCAGTCTATGGTTTTTCCTGTATTTCTTTGCACTGATCACTGAGGAAGGCTTTCCTATCTTTCCGTGCTATTTGCTGGAACTCTGCATTCAGGTGGATATATCTTTCCTTTCTTCCTTTGCCTTTTGCTTCTCTTCTTTTCTCAGCTATTGGTAAGGCCTCCTCAGACAGACATTTTGTCTTTTTGCATTTCTTTTTCTTGGGGATGGTTTTCTTCACTGCCTTCTGTACAATGTCACAAACCTCTGTCCAGAGTTCTTCAGGCGCTCTATCAGATCTAATCCCTTGAATCTATTTGTCACTTCCACTGTATAACCATAAGGGGTTTGATTTAGGTCATTCCTGAATGCCCTAGGGTTTTCCCTATTTTATTCAATTTAAGTCTGAATTTTGCAATAAGGAGTTCATGATCTGAGCCACAGTCAGCTCCTGGTCATTTTTGTTGAGAGTATAGAGCTTCTCCATCATCAACTGTGAGGAATATAATCAATCTGATTTTGGTATTGACCATCCGGTGATGTCCATGTGCAGAGTCAGCTCTTGTGTTGTTGGAAGGGGGTGTTTGCTATGACCAGGGCATTCTCTTGGCAAAACTGTTAAGTCTTTGCTCTGCTTCATTTTGTATTCCAAGGCCAAACCTGCCTGTTACTCTAGGTATCTCTTAACTTCCTACTTTTGCATTTCAGTCCCCTATAATGAAAAGGACATCTTTTTTGGGTGTTAGTTCTAGAAGGTCTTGTAGATCTTCAGAGAACCATTCAACTTCAGTTTCTTTGGTGTTAGTGTTGGGGAACAGACTTGGATTACCGTGATATTGAATGGTTTGCTGTGGAAACGAATAGAGATCATTCTGTCGTTTTTGAGACTGTACTCAATTACTGCATTTTGGACTCTCTTGTTGACTGATAGCCACTCCATTTCTTCTAAGGGATTCTTGCCCATAGTAGTAGATATACTGGTCATCTGAGTTAAATTCACTCATTCCAGTCCATCTTAGTTCTCTGATTCCTAGAATATCGATGTTCACTCTTGCCATCTCCTGTTTGACCACTTCCAATTTACCCTGATTCATGGACCTGACATTCCAGGTTCCTATGCAATGTTGTTCTTTACAGCACCAGACTTCAGTTTCATCACCAGTCATATCCACAACTGGGAGCTGTTTCTGCTTTGGCTTAGCCTCTTAATTCCTTCTGGAGTTATTTCTTCGCTCTTCTCCAGTAGCATATTGGGCACCTACCAACCTGGGGAGTTTATATTTCAGTGTCATATCTTTTTGCACCCAGAAGTCAATACAGTAATGTAAAGCAATCATCCTCCAATTAAAATAATTTTTTTAAAAAGCTATACTGAAGGATCTATGCCTGCTAAGTAACGTTATCTTAAAATCAACTTATTTCTTTTACCAAGAAACAAACCTGAAACCAAGACCATTGCCAAACCCGGCATATTCAACCGAAAAATACCGTTCCCCTTGCATCTCTAGGTCACATGTGTGGAAAGAACAGCTGAATGTGATTTCCAGGGAGGATATACTAGATTTGAGAATACTAAAAAACATTCTGCCATGAAGTCTGGACAATAGAACAGGCTAGGTTGAACATTTCCCCCAAGAGAAAATCAATTTCACAAAACCACTCAAGTGTGGAAAGGAAAAAATCAAAAGTCCAACAGTCATTGTACCTTTCATGAACCACAAAATCTGATACCTTTTCTGGGATTACTGAATAAAACGTATAGCTGCACTTAGGTATAAAATGCAACTTATAAAGACAGATTCTATAATAAAATAGACAGAGCGTGATCAACAGTTTTTGTTTTTAAAGCAGGGCTGATAAACCATATTGAACTGTATTATAGAAACAAACATTCCAGGGTATTTATTTTCTTAAAAAAAAATTTATGTGACTACACAGACCACTTAATAATATTTCTGAAATCTTTAAATCATTGGTCTCCACTGGCATTTTTCCTACATTCACAACGGAAGCCTGTGGGAACTCATGTGGTTTTTCAATCTCTACCCAATATTTTGACCACTTGATGCAAAGAACGGACTCATTTGAAAAGACCCTGATGCTGGGAAAGATTGAAGGCAAGGGGAGAAGGGGACGACAGAGGATGAGACGGTTGGATGGCACCACTGACTCTATGGACATGAGTTTGGGTAAGCTCCCGGAGTAGGTGATGGACAGGGAGGCCTGGCGTGCTGTGGTCCATGGCATTGCAAAGAGCTGGAAATGACTAAGCGACTGAACTGACTAATCCACAAGCATATATTTCATCTCAGTTTTTAAGATACATTTTTATTATTAAAACTATACAGAAATTCATTAAAAACGTTTTTAAAAATCTGCCAATCCAATATCAGAGATGAGCTCCATCACATAATACTGGGCATGTCTGTTAACACAGCTGAGGCACAGTTTCCATCTAAAATATCTCAAGTTTCTTTAAATTTTCTCAGAATACAGAAGTGTTTTCCCAAAAATCTTAATGTTGACGATTGCTGAGTGATGGTTGGTTATAGGTGATTTTGATTTATTTTTAAAGCATTCATTATTTTTCAAATGTTTCTACCTATTTTTTAAAGAAAATTCATAGCTATTAAACCCTTCAGAAATTGAAAGCCAGAGTTTACTCGAGGAGGTCTGACATTTAGTGAGAAAGTGGCACGACACTAAGCAGGCAGGTAAAACCCAGCACTATGAATGGGGAACATGCACCACAGACAGGATAAAACAGTAGGTAACAGGCCTAAAAGGCACTGCCAGAGCCAAGATCCCAATTCCACGAATAACGAGTTGGGATTTCTCACTTCTTGGTTCTTCCTGTGGGCTTATATATATATATATATATATATATTTTATATATATATATATGTATGTATGTATGTGTTTAGGTTGCACCAGGTCTCAGGTGCAGTACGCAGGATCTGGTTCCCCGACCAGGGATCAAACCTGGCTTCCCTGCACTGGACGCGTGGAGCCTCAGCCACTGGACCACCTGGCAAAAACATTAGGTATCGTGGGCTTTCAAAGTGACAGCTTTGTGATCACTTCCTCTGCCAGTAACTGGTACCAGTTTCTTCCACTGGATTCCAGGCCCTGGCACCCAGGCTGGAATACCACTGCCCGTCAATGGCACACTTACCCGGTGGGGGGGGTTTACTCTCCCACTCAGCGTTTTCCATCATCTGCTTAGCTATCCTCTCGGCATTGCACTGCTCCCGTTTCTGTTGTATGAGCTGCTGAAGCTCAGTTTTACACGTTGTGATCCGGATCTGGTAAGTGGACGGTAAAATTGTACTACTTAAAACCTGTATTGTTGGTTTTCTATTTTGGACATTTGTCACTTCTGGAATCTGCAAAACCAAAAGAATAAGTATCTGTGTCGTAAGTACAGTATGTTTGATGATTAAAATGTACCCGTGTTCTATTTATTACACCAGACTTTTGTCCTTAGTTATGTACCAATTTTTAAATCCATCTAAATACAGGGACATATTTTTCAGTGAAAACCTAATTAAGATAAACTTTAACCACTAATTCCAAATCTCCATATTTTAAAAAAATTATCAGTGTAGGAATAACATTAAACAAAAATATTCATTAATTTAACTGAAAAAAAGAAAGAGAATTTTATCAGTTCATTCAATTAAAATATATTGCCTAGGGAAGAATTACTGCAAATTAAAAACTTACTTCAAATATATCCAAATCATGACACTTCTCACACAGAGTAAACTTGGGACTTTTCTTAATAGAAGTATTTTTGCTGTCTTACAGATGTAACTATGCTATATTAAATGAAGAATAAAAGAAGATTTTAAAGGTTCACTGCAGCCTATGAGTAGAATCATAGTTCATAATGACGACCTCACCCCAGTTTCAGATCACCTTATTTGGTGCTTTCAATACTAGATTTCTCTTTGTCTATGAAAATAAACCTCTTCTGGAAAGAAAAACATCCTTCCTAAAAGACAAGTCACTGTATTGATTTTTCCAGTACAGTACACAGCCTTTAAACATCCAAACAGTAGAATGAGATCCACAGACAAAAAGCGCACTACTGCCGGGATGACAATACCTGTGGAGAAGTCGACAAAGGGACGCAGACAGCAGCGGAGGACTCGGAACGAGGCGGCTTCCCAGCCGGCACCACCTCCTGATCACTCCCTTTAGGCAGGGCCTGCTGCATGCTTGGTGGCTCCAGAGAGCCAAACATGCTTTTCCACTCTTCATTGACATTTGAGTCTTGTTTAACATGTTTTCTAGCTATGAAAAAAGATCAGAATAATCTGAAGGAAGCATCTATGACAAATCCGTGCTTTTATTACTCTGCGTGTGTGGGCTGGAGGAAGGGGGACAACATGGACTTCATGAGGGCCGATTTATTTATATTCACGCATAAACATGTTAGCTCTCATTTCATCTCTAGGACAGATGGACAGATGCACTTTCAGTAGTGTTAGTAATCAGACCTAACTGCTTCCTAGTTGTCCAAGGCTAGCTCAATTTCAAGGAACCACTTTATCTGAAGAACCAACAAAAATATAACTTTTTCAAATGTCCTGACTACACTGATAAATATGACCTCTCTATATCCAGAATCAGTTACATGGGGTGAAGAAAAGAAAAAATAAAAAGTCATTTGCATTCTTATGCATATTCCTTCACATGTCTGTCAGCGTTTCTATGAGAAATTTCCAGAACTGAAAATATAAGTCAAATAGTAAAAAATAATAGTATTAATAATATGTTCAATTTATAAGCTCAAAAACAATGAATTTAGTGAAAATGCCCATTCCCTGCCGCTTGCTGACAAGCATCATCAGTCTTCACTAATCACAAAGGCAGAGAATGGCATCTCATTTCTATTTGCATTCATTTCACTGTTTACCTTTTAAATGTGTATCTCTATTCTATAACTTGTATGTTCAAATCCTTCACTATTTTTCTTTCGGGAGCTTGTGGTTTTTCTTATGAATGGTATAAATGCTTAACATTTTATGGCTATAAGTCAGGGGTCCCCACCCCCAGGTCATTGATGGATAGGAACCAGGCTGCACAGCAAAATGTGAATAGCCAGTGAAACGGAAACCAACCTCATCCCTCACCCGTGGAAAAACTGTCGGCCACTGGTGCCAAAAAGGTTGGGGACCGCTGCTGTAAACCGTTAATAGTTAAGTTGCAAATACTTTATTCCAAGTTCAACAGTTAGAGGTCTTTTCTTTTTTTAAAGTAATTCATCAGCTGCCCTCAAAAGCTGATACTAGAATGTTGTTGTTAGGTTGTAAATTGTGTCCGACTCTTTGCAGCCACATGGACTGTAGCCCACCAGGCTCCTCTGTCCGTGGGATTTTCCAGGCAAGAACACTGAAGTGGGTTGCCATTTCCTTCTCCAGGGGATCTTCCCAACCCAAGGATCAAACCTGTGTCTCCTGCACAGCAGGTGGATTTTTTACCACCCAGCCACAGGGAAAGCCCGATGCTGGAATATAAGGATTTTAAAAGGCATGTACTTAGAAGTCAGTATATCTCCAAAAAAGGTTAAAGGGAAGAATGCATGAGATTTTAAAAACCTCACACAATCAACATCAATGTCACAAGAGCCAACAGGTTTAAATCTCAAGACTTAAAATCATGAAAATTCCATGTACAGAGGAGCCTGATGGGCTACAGTCCATGGGATCAGAGAGTCAGACACGACGGTACGACTAACACTTTTACTTTCAAATCATGAATGCATCTCTCCTTTGCAAGACTATTCAATTCACTGGCCGTTACCCACTAGTAACAAGATAGGAAACTTTACCCTCTTTTTACATAGACTATTGACCTTGGGTTGGTGCTTAAAGGATTAAAAAATAGAATTTTGCCTTCAATCATATACTGCCACAGAGGCAACTAGGCTTTGGAGTCAGACTTTGGATTGAATTCTGACTCCACATGTACAAATCCATGAATTTGGAAAGTTACTTAATTTCTTAACTGTATGTCCACTTCTCCACTTTTCCTCTCCCAAGTCTTCTTGCTATTAAATATAAATGGAGTCATTCACTCACTGTATTTGAAAGTTCTATATGTGAGAAATGTGACTTCTTAGTTTTACTACTAAAAACTTATGAAATAACTAGTAATAACAAGCTAACACGCACACACAGAAATATACTAACCTCGCTTGTCATCTGGTTCCTGTTTGGTTTTAACAAGATCAACTTGTCTCCCAGTTATACCTAAGGCTGCCAAATCAATTACACCTTTCTGACTACTATCATGGAGATGACTCTGATCCACTATATTGGCCTTTGCCTTGTTAGATTTCATCATGAAGTCTTTCAGAGCCAAAAGCTTGTCTTCCTCTTCCTCTGTCATTCCCTAAAAACAAATAAAACGTAGGTTATTTTGCAAGTAATAATAGGCCTCAAAATGACTCACAACTGAAGGGTCAAACCACTCAATTTAAAATTTAAGAGTGAGAACAGTAAAATGAAGCAAGCAAAGGCAAGAGAAAAGGGAATTATCAATACACAACAACAGTACTCTGATCTCGGAGGACACTCTCCCTCTACCGGGCATTTTCTACTTTGTATCATGATTTATATCTTAACATTCTTTCTAACAGGCAACATTCAAATACAATTCACCTTTGAAATCTCCAAAGAACTTAACACAGTGCCTGGTAGACCTTTAATGTATAACTTCTGCAAGTGCATGAAGCAGAAGAAAGCGTGTGTACTTGGACTTTGTCCCTAGATGTGTTGGACTATGCGGTGGGACACTGCTGGGAAGGCACTCTGTGATACATAACGCATTCTGAGCATTCTCAACACACGCCTCATGGACTGACAGGCAAGTGTAAGCAACACACTGGCATCCTAAGGTAACAGGAAGACTAGAGTCAGGCCCCTGTGGTTCAAATTCCAGCCGCATTACTTACAATCTGTATGGCCGTGAGCAAGCCACCCACTTTCTCTGGACCTCTGTTTACCTATGAGGGTAATTACTAGTACCCATCTTATAAGACGATTATAAAATTTTAGTAAATTAATCCACTAAGACAAAACACTTCAAACTGACAGCTAATGAATACTACTTAATTTAAATAATGAATTCGATGTGCAAAGTAAACATTCTGGTACTTGGAGCAGTTCTGCATTTTCTTAACTTTCCCACCTCCAAGAACTCCTGTAGAATGTTTTTATTACGCAAATGAAAAAACTAATAAAATGACAATTCCCTAAGGCCTCAATCTAAAATCCCTCTAAAACTGGAGCTTAAAGTAATAGTCACAATCCACTGGCACAAGAGGAAAATCAACTCTAGAAAGTCAAAAAGCTAAGAAATAATGAAATAAAATAACATTAAAGTATAATACTTGTACAATATCCTTGACAAATTTTTTCCAATATTAACCTGAAATTCATTTATTTACATTTCTCCTAAAATCTACTTAGACAATGACACAGCTAACAGTTCTTCTCTTTTTTTAGCCTACGTTTCAGCTCATAGGAAAGGATGGCTCTGCTTCAGTCCACACAAGGGAAGGCCAGAAAGAAGGCTGAGTGGAGAGACTCCCCAACCATGGAGCTCTAAACATATTCTGCTGAGCAAAAGCAGCCAGTCACAAAAGTCACATACTGTGTGATCTCATTTACACGAAATATCCAAGACAGGCAAATTCACAGAAACACAAAGCAGACTGAGTGGCTGCCAGAGGGAGAAGCACATAGGGAATGACTGCTGATGGAAAAGGACATTCTTTTCAGGCTGATGAAAATGTTCCAGGGGCTTCCCTGGTGGCTCAGAAGATAAAGTGTCAGCCTGCAATGCAGGAGACCTGGGTTTGATCCCTGGGTCAGGAAGATCCCCTGGAGAAGGGAATGGCTACCCACTCCAGTATTCTTGCCTGGAGACTCCCATGGATGGGGGAGATTGGCAAGCTACATACAGTCCATGGGGTCCCAAAGAGTCAGACACAACTAAGCGACTTCACATATTCTAGAAAATGTTCTAGAATTAGTGGTGATGGTTTCACAACTTTGTGAACACACTAAAAACCACTGAACTGTGTGCTTTTAAACACTAAATTTCACTATGAACTATATCTCAATTAAAAAAATGTTAGGAATGCATCATCAAAAAACAAAGAAAAAACCCTGACAAGGACAATTAGCTCAGTTCAGTTGCTCAGTTGTGTCTGATTCTTTGCGAACCCATGAACACCAGGCTTCCCCGTCCCATCACCAACTCCCGAAGCATACTCAAACTCATGTCCATTGCGTTGGTGATGTCATCCAACCATCTCATCCTCTGTCGTCCCCTTCTCTTGCCTTCAATCTTTCCCAGCATCAGGGTCTTTTCCAATGAGTCAGTTCTTCGCATCAGGTGGCCAAAGTACTGGAGTTTCAGCCTCAGCATCAGTCCTTCCAATGAATATTCAGGACTGATTTCCTTTAAGATGGACTGGTTGGATCTCCCTGCAGTCCCAGGGACTTGCAAGTCTTCTCCAACACCACAGTTCAAAAGCATCAATTCTTCAGCGCTCAGCTTTCTTTATAGTCCAACTCTCACATCAATACATGACTACTGGAAAAACCATAGCTTTGATGAGACGGACTTTTGTTGGCAAAATAATGTCTCTGCTTTTTAATAGGCTGTCTAGGTTGGTCATAGCTTTTCTTTCAAGGAGCAAGCGTCCTTTAATTTCGTAGCTGCAGTCACCATCTTCAGTGATTCTGGAGCCCAAGAAAATAAAGTCTCACTGTTTCCATTGTTTCCCCTTCTATGTGCCATGAAGTGATGGGAGCAGATGCCATGATCTTAGTTTTCTGAATGTTAAGCTTTAAGCCAGCTTTTTCATGCTCCTCTTTCACTTTCATCAAGAGGCTCTTTAGTTCTTCACTTTCTGCCATAAGGGTGGTGTCATCTGCATATCTGAGGTTATTGATATTTCTCCCAGCAATCTTGATTCTAGTTTGTGCTTCATCCAGCCTAGCAATTCTCATGATGTACTCTGCATATAAGTTAAATAAGCAGGGGGACAATATACAGCCTTGACATACTTCTTTCCCCATTTGGAACCAGTCTGTTGTTCCATGTCCAGTTCTGTTTCTTCCTGACCTGCATACAGAGTTCTCAGGAGCCATGGAGGGTGGTCTGATATTCCCATCTCTTGAAGAATTTTCCACAGTTTGTTGTGATCTACACAGTCAAAGGCTTTGGTATAATCAATGAAGCAGATGTTTTTCTGGAATTCTCTTGCTTTTTCGATGATTCATCAGAGGTTGGTAATTTGATCTCTGGTTCTTCTGCCTTTTCTAAATCCAACTTGAACATCTGTAAGTTCATGGTTCACGTACTACTGAAGCCTGACTTGGATAATTTTGAGCATTACTTTGCTAGTGTGTGAGATGAGTGCAATTGTGCGGTAATTTGAGCATTCTTTGGCAATGCCCTTCTTTGGGACTGGAATGAAAATTGACCTTTTTCAGTCCTGCGGCCCCTGCTGAGTTTTCCAAATCTGCTGGCATATTGAGTGCATTTGTTCGTAGTGATGCATCCTAAGGCCCACTTAACACTGCACTCCAGGACGTATGCCTGCAGGTTAGTGATCTTACACCGTGATTATCTGGGTCCGAAGATCTTTTTTGTACTGTTCTTCTGTATATTCTTGCCAACTCTTCTTAATATCATCTGCTTCTGTTAGATCCACACCGTTTCTGTCCTTTATTGAGCCCATCTTTGCATGAACGGTTCCCTTGGTATCTCTAATTTTCTTGAAGAGATCTCATCTTTCCCATTCTATTGTTTACAGCAAAAGTGTAGTCCCTTAATATCCGTCAGACTTCTGCTTCCAGCCATGATGTATAACAGGGACAAGATTTACCCTCTCATTTAAAACAACTTTAAAACCAGACAAAAAATACGATATGACACATTTCAGACACTGGAAAACAGGAAGCACAGGGCTCTGATTCCCCCAGATAAAGGTGAGTCCTATGACTGTCCCAGCTTACTCTTTGGAGAGTTTCCAGGCCATGGCGTGAGGAGGGCGATGGTGGGGGGGACTCAGAGTTCATCAGAGCCACATTCAAGAGACAAATCAGAGTTCCAGGAAGCCAAACGGCCAAGAATGGGGCAGAGCCCTGAAGAAGAGAGATCCCCTGCCAAGCAAGAGCTGTGGTCAGGGCGCCACCAGTCTCCCACTGAGTGCTGAGCTACATGCGTATGAACACCAACACCTGGGACCAGGAAAAGGCAACAGAAAGCAGCAAGCCAAATAACCCCAGAGCTGACAAGGCTGAGGATCACTCACTCTGCTCCTACCAGCCGGAAGTGAGAGACCTCTTGCCACAGAGAACATCATGTCCTCACAAGTCCCTAGGAATCAAGCTAAGCTGGCCACTGACCAAAGGCTGATCTGGATCTCTTCTAACAAAGCTCAAAACCAAGGCTTAACATCATCAAACCAACTCCAAATAAGTTTAACTACAGAACAAATCCAACACAATATAGCCATCCTCAGGACCCCCAACAAAATCCACAGATGCTTGATCCTCTAAATAAAATGGCAGCACAGTATTTGCAAGGAACCTACAAACATCTTCCTATATACTTTAAATTACCTCTAGATTACTTATAATATCTAAAACAATGTAAATATTATGTAAAAAGTTGTAAATACAATGTTAACAGTTACCAGTATGAGGCAAATTCAAGTTTTGCTCTTTGGAACTTTCTGGAATTTTTTTTTTTTTTTAATATTTTTGACCCACGGTTGGTTGAATTCATGGATGTGGAATGTGTGGATATAGAGGGCCAACTGTGTAGCGTAAAGGGATTCAGCACCCAACAGTATAAAATTCACAATCAACAGAGAAAGAAAAACGGATGGCCAGGAGTCAGAGATTAGACGAAAACTTACATTTTATTGTATATCTTCTTATACAGCTTTTCAATTTTACACCATGCATCTATACTACCAAGTCAAAATCTTTTTAGTTAAAAATATGTAAAAGTTTAAAATGTTAGTTAAAGTGTCTGTTCTAGTATCTGATTAAATGAATATGAAAAAAACAGGGAGCTCTCATAGATGAGATCAATCTAAAATAATCCTGACATGTGTTACCTCCAGATGGGAAATCCTATTGAAAATCTGGAGTACAGGCAGATTTCAACTCCCACAGAGGTAATTCCAGAAGTGTACTTTAAGTCTATTATCTGGTGCTCTGAATATATCAGAGAAACAACACTAGGCTGCTCTGGAAAGGCCTATTTTAGTCACACCGTATCTCAAGTGTCCCCAAGTGGTACTACAGAAAAGAGCACTGAAGAACCCCGAGCAAAAAAAAAAAAAAAATTCTGCAGGAGGGTAAACTCCACAGAGGCTAATTTCTCCCCTCTGTATTCCTAACATTAGGACAAGGACTCAGTTCCCACCTCCAAAACCGCCTCTGGCTCCAGGCCTCTTCTGGTAATCCCAACAAACTCAGTAGCAAAGGGACCAAAAAGACAGACTCACACAGGGCTGGAAGAGACGAGCGGCCCAGAGGCCTCTTCCTAAGTCCACGTAAAACCCCAGCAAGACTCTCAGCTTTAGTCCCTTATCCTCTGGGCACTTTGAGAGGCACGATGGCACTTTGCGGGGGTGGGGGACTTGGGGAGGCATACAGAGTGAAGACAGGTTTAGGTTCCAACATTAGCTTTGAAATGTAATGTTCACTAAGTGTGCATGCACAGGAGCTTAACTACCCTCACTGAGCCTCAGTTTCCTTATCTAATGAAATGATGCCAATATCTACTCATCAAACCTATTTCAAGGACAGGCACACAACACAGAAAGTAGACTCACTGCGTGTTCTCAACCTGGGGAAGCCAGTGCTGTGCTGCTGCTGCCCAGGGCCTCGGAGACTCTAGCCTGCTGTCCTTTCCAGCAGCAGCACCTAGCCCTTAAAGCAGAGCATCCTTGCCCCTGAGGAGTCTTCTGAGAGTATCTGTGACTAGTCCCCTAAGATTATTCACAGAGACAGCATATCCCTGTTTCCACTCACAGGAAGGAGAGATGAGTGAGGACCTCAAGCACTGAGACTCAGGAATACAAGTCAGCGAGAGTGCAGTGCTTTCACTGGGACCCCAGTGATGGGGGCTGGTGCCGGGGAGCAGCAGGGCCCTGGGGCTGGGAAGAAGAGCAGCAGGATGCAGAAGGGCTATGCCAAGGGTAAAGGGAGGCACGCTGCCCCTCCCCTTGCCCTCCCTTTACCCGTGGCAGCGGAAAACTGACACCCACGGCAAGGTGAAAAGCAACAATCAGGAGCTAAGGCGGTTCCACAAAATAACTAACGACCTACACGGAAGAGAAAACTTCCGCATAGAAGATTTCAACTTAATAAACAGGATTTGCATGGAAGAGAGAAATACAAAAGAATTACACTATTCAAGCTCCAAGAAACATCTAAACTGGGGTGGTTTTTAATGCATGCGGAAATCTTTTTGATAAGAATTACTTGCTCTGGAGAAAGAACTGGAAAATGTGATTCAATATCCAATTTTCCATAAACTGGAAAATACATCTAATGTACAAGCCAAGGTTAAAAGAAAACTCAAAGAAACAAGCTCTCTGGCAATTCAAGTCATATCAAATCGAAGTCCTCTGAAACACAGGAAACAGAACCACTGGGTTGCAAGGGACTTTCAGAGGCAGCTCAAGTCTCCAGATAAAGTTAGACCTCAAAGAACCAAGATGGGTTATTAACCAGCATCCACAGAAGCCTATTGCAGAGTTCAATCACCCAAACCGATATCTGGGCATCAGACAGCACCGGATATTCAGTAACAGGCATCGATGTGAGAAAGGATTTATCTCCCGAAGCTGACCGATTCTCTCTCCGCAGCAGAGGTGTTCTCTCTTCTTTTCTCTTAGACAAGATAGTGACCGATACTCATGTTCTTAAACATCATGTCCCACAGACTTAAAGACACTCATTAACAGTGACCCCAAGCATTCGCTTTAAGGCCCACTGAACATCTTTTCAGGAACCGTACCCTTTATTTCTAACGAGTTACACTCCTACTTTGTCTTCTCTAGGATCCACACGTCCCCTCTAGAACAGGATGCTGAGTCTAGATTTAAATAATGCCAAGCATAATAACAAGGATTCCTAGTTCTAACGAGATTTGTTAACAAGGATTCAGATCCACAGATTTGCAAGATACAGCAGTAAACTGCTGGTTTATTCAATCTAAGACACATTATAAGTCCCAGCATTTCAGCTGTTTGCATGTAGTGAAGACTCTAAATTTTGAGCTGAATTAAACCAAGAGTTTTATTGCATTTGTGTTCTGTAATTTTTTTTTCTAACTGAATTTCTTTATATTTTTGACGAAATATGAAATGCAATCGAGAATATTACTTAAATCTAAGGTTGTATCTACTTTTTCCCTCATGTACATAGCCAGTAACCACAAACAAACTTACACAGTCTCCCATGATTCCTTATTTAACTCAACCCAGTGCCTTATCATCGTCACAGCATGCCTTAGATACCAAAGCAAATGCATATCTGTCAGATTTATTTACTCATTTGCTATGCTACAACTTAATCAAAAATATTTTTACATGCTAGATGTATCCTTCCATGTTTTTATAAAATCTGCATTTAAATGTAAGATTTCCGGAAAGGTGATACTACCTGTGAAAGCAACTTCTTCAGCAGCTGTGCTATGGCAGGATCCTCGGGTGGAGGGCAGTCAGGAAGAGACCCGTTTCGCTTCTTCTGACGCATGTGAAGATGTCTGAACAAGCTAGTGATATCTTTAGACCTCAAAGCATAATCAAATATAGAACGACTTACTGGCTCTTTTAAAACACTGAGTAGAACAAGTTTTCTTTCAATCTATATTAGAAAAATAAAAAGAATCAGCCAAAGATATAACATACAGTACAGCTGTTTTCAAATTCAATAAATATAACCTGTGTAAAGTTAACATGGGCATTCATTTTCTAAGAAAACGGGAGATATTGACATCTGCAACTTTTGCTTAGAAGAAAAAAGAACACCAGGGACCTTTAGAGAGTGAAGGTATTTCTTCATTCATTTTTAGCATCTGAGTATACATTTGTGTCTATCATACTTGAATATTACCAATGTCCAGACTAGAAAAGTTTAGACCCCAAGTTTTCTAGATCTTAAAACATCAGATGAATTTCCAGATCTATGAAGTATCTGAAGTTTGCAGGTCTAACAGCCAAAAGGTACTAATCCAGAGAAGATGCTCAACAGCCACAAGGCCACCCTTCAGTCATCAGGTTTTCCCAACAGCTTCAACCACTTCTAAAAAACATTACTCTCTCCATAGAGTTCTTAAAATCTGTTCATTTTTAATCCCCAAGAATATTCTCCTTGTCAATGCATTTATAATAAAAGGAGTTAAACAGTAACCAAGAGGACTTTTTTAGATAGATTTAACTACCTGGTGAGTTGGCCAAAAGAAACCAGCATACAAAGGTATCTTTTGTCTAATCCAAATTGCAGAAAAGTGAGAACTGTGAAGCATATAGATAAGCAGTCTCTCAGCTCCTAAACCTGGCCTTTCAAAATATACAACAATGATAAAAGCAAAAAGTAACACTAATAACAATTTCTGAAAAACAAGGAGAATGGTGCAATTTCTAACAAACCACGTAAATATCAGGTTTATTTTAGTGAAACACAACTAAAAGTTATTACAAATGAATCTAATTTTTCAATCCCAGAAACACTTCTTTCTTTCTTAATAGTTTAAGAGCCAAACTTGCTTGCTTGTTCAGTCACTTCAGTCGTGTCTAACTCTCTGCGACCCCATGGACCACAGCCTGCCAGGCTCCCTGTCCATGGGATTCTCCAGGCAAGAATACTGGAGTAGGTTGCCATTTTCTTCTCCAGTGATAAAGTATGGAGTGAGTGAAGTGAAGTCACTCAGTCGTGTCTGACTCTTTGTGACCCCATGGACTGCAGCCTACCAGGCTCCTCAGTCCGTGGGTTTTTCTAGGCAAGAGTACTGAAGTGGGCTGCCATTGCCTTCTCCAAAGAGCCAAACTTCTATGGCTCAAAATAGAATAAGCAGTCAAAGCAGTAGGAATCTCTAGACCTGGCTTCTAAGAAAGCCTTAATAAACTTCAAAAAAGGTCATGTTTTAGCAATATTATCTATCTTTCAAGGATACATAAATTGTTCTCAGGATGAAAATTTTAATTTACAAACTCTATGAAAGAAAAAATGATGATTCCCCACGTTGGATTACTCTATTATGAAAAGTAAAGACGGAAGGCAGTCATAGCCACTTATTTGCAGAGGATATCCAAGGCCATTTTCTCCAACCACAGGGAAGGCACACTGGGCTTATAAAAGTAGGAGAAAGCTAGAGAGGAATAGGAACTTGCAAAAGAAAAACAGGTATTTTAGGATGCTTTAGCAACTAGAATCACCTCTCAAAAGTCCATTCAATTTAAACATCTATCAATATTTTGATAGCTGGCTATTCAGCAAAATGAAGGGTATATACACTGACAAGCTGGATAAATAACTGCCTTGTACAAACCAAAGACCCAAAGTTTATCAACAAGTGCTACACTGCTTAGGAAAGGGTGGGGGAGGAGCAGGGAGCAAGAGGGGTCAGTTGTCTTTAGATTAAAAAAAAAAAAAAACCAGAACCAGTGAGTGCTCTAAAAACCAATTTTGGAAAAAGCCTACTTCCAATTTATTATCAATGTGAACTTGGGCTGGAATCAGCTATACAAAAGCAGGTCCATCAATATATATTCCTGCTACACTTCCCGTAACAGCAGACGCTTCAGACACCACACGAAAGGAGAAAGGGTGAGCCACGGAGCTGCATTACACTCAACATGATGGACAGCATACCAGCTCCCTGGCTCCTCTCACAGTCCAGAGCGTTTGTTCATTAACATTAACTACCGCAAAAGAAATGTGAAAAGTCTACAGTCCAATTTAAATCTTTAAAAGTTTAAATAAAAATAGGACTCTCCAAACCTTTTTCTTAAAGGGGCACAGTTGGAAGGGAGGGTTGATTCCAAGCTGGAACATGCATACCTGTATTATTGGCTGAGTAATATATGGGTCAAGGTAAGGCATCAGTTTGCAGTAGACATCAGCTGTGCTTATTTGGTGAGCTACCACAGTGATAAATCCCACAGCACCATAGCGTATCCATAGGTTGGGATGACACAGAAAGGGGGCTAAGAGGGAAAAAAAAGGCATGGATTAAACCATGTTCATAAAGAGGTCCGTACTATCAAGATACCATGTTCATAAAGAGTTTCCCACTATTAAGATAAACAAATTTTTACCTTATAACACTATTGATAAAGGGATTATACCAAATGTTACTATCAGGTTGCCTCTGACTGTCCTGGGACATAAACTGAGCCAGGTGAACATACTGACATTATATTATTCCCGCCCATAAATATGAACAATACCATAAGAGAGCAAAACAGTTCCCTCTTTCCTTGGGATTCAAACTGTTATGTTTGTAGTCAGGGTTGAAGATTGGGGACACATACTCACTCAAGAGACTGAGTTGAAAACCACAAGGCAGAGACCTGAGTCCCAGCAGCACACGGCAGACTGTGACCCCATATAATGCACCCAAGGGAGGTTCAGGGACGCACAGCCACCACACAGAGGGCAAGGAAACAGCGAAGGCGTTTCTCCACCAAGTCACAGTTTGGATTAAGGGAATGATCTCACCTGACTGACACTCATTTAAATACAAAGATCTGATTGTATTGAATACAATACTCATAAATGCATTCACAAGGCAATATGAATTGAGACTGAAAGGCAGAAAACATATGCTGCCCATTGTTAAAGAGTTAAGATGTAAGATTAAACCACAAAATTCAATGAGTATCTTTCACATCTTTTAACTATTTTCTGTATGACACTTAAAGTCAATGATTTCAACTAACTGAAGATTTAGGATAAAAGTCAAACAGCTAAACTAACTGGATTTAACAACAATAAAGCAAAAACCTATTAGTTCTGAGGATACAAAGACATCATCATTTAGAGAATACTGACGTCATAAGAAATTCAGGCTAACAGAGAAATAAGAATTCTGTCATCACAAAGTCAATACTATGGTGGAGTGAGATGCTCCTTTTGTCTTCCTTTTTTACTCTACAATCAGTACAACACCAAAAACTCAACAAAGGTGCCTCTGCTCAACACAACCAGGGGCAGAATTCCACTTACCTAGACGTCTAGAGGTGGGGGGACCGGAGCAAACAGGGAAGGTGGGACCAGGGAATACACAGTGGTGACTGCAGTCTGCCCTCTGCCCACGGCAGCTGAGCCGCGGCCCCAGAGGCGGCGGCTCTCACGGCTCTGGCCTCCCCTGCAGCAGCACCGACAGCTTCCGGTGACCGGGCGGCAGTGGGCCAGGACCCCGTCCCCCTAGTCACAGAGGCGCCCACAACTCCAGCCCCTACACCTCCCGCCACGGCAGCAAAGCCCTCAGACCTTGCAACACCAGACTGGTCAGAGATGGGCCCGTGACCCCAGCTCCTGTCCACCCTCCCCTCTCCTGTGAGAGCAGTGCCTGGGGCTGCACGTGACCAAGGGCCCACTACCCTGGTGCCCGGGCAGTGACGCTAGCAACAGCGGCAGTGCAAGGCACACCGCCACCAGAGGCTCGGGAGCAGCCAGGAGGTTGCGGGGCGACACCTCTAACAAGGCAGCAGAGGGTGGGAACCTCGGGCTCCCAAAGATAACCAGAGGCAGCACAGACAAAGGAACTTTAAAAGTTAGGCTATAGTGCCACCTAACGGACAGCAGAGAAAGACTACTGCCTTCCAGCGTGGTGAATCAGAATCAAGAAGTGTTCACTATTTCCAAGGCACAGGAAGAGAAACACTCTCATCAAGCACCCTGAAGACAGCAGGAAGATTGTGTCACAAAAAGGAAATGAAAAATCTCCAGAAACTAAAGCCACTGAATACAGGGATCTGACAGAGAATTCCAGATAGCTGTCATGAGGAAACTCAAAGAGCCACATGAAAACTCACAGAGATAGTCCAGTGAGCTCAGGAATGAAATTAATGAACAGAAGGAACACTTAACCAAAGAGACTAAAACGCAAAAAAAAAAAAAAAAAGTTGTTTGCACTCATGACTCTGTCAGAGAGCAAGGACGCCTCTGAGAAAGCAGAATGGCACCAGCACCCGAGAAGGACCACCCCCTTCAGTGACCATCCCACCCAAAGGTCAGAAGGCATCTTCTGAGGTCTTCTGGAGCCCCGCACAGGGCTCAGCCTCTGCGACTGCAAGGAGCCCGCCGAGGTGCGCGAGGTGCGGGCAGGCTTCCCCGGAGGAAAACAGGAAATCTTTCTCCCAATTCACCAGAAAAACACTGACCACCGTCATCGCTGCAAGGAGGTCCCAGTGTCTGAAACTGAAACCTTTAAACCCCATGTCTCTAGAATAAGAACACACGAGGAGCCCCTTGTGCTGGGACTGGCGAGATCCAGCCCTGAGCCTCTGGAGTGGGAGCACTGACTTTAAGCCTAGACGACCAGAGAACTAACCCTAGGGAGTATCAACCAGTGAGAACTCACACACAGGAAACCACCTGAATATAAGACCCAGCATCACCTAACCACCAGCAGCACCCTGTGCAGGATGCCTCATCCGAACAACAAACAAAACAAAAATACAAACCCAATCATCAGCAGACAGGATCACCACCTCACCCAGCCTTGCCCATCAGAGGAAAAACAAACAAACAAACAAAAACTCAGCACAAATCTCACCCTATATGAAGCTTACACAAACCACTGGACCAACCTTAGAGGGCAGAAACCAAAAGGAAGAAAGAATTCAAGCTTGAAGCCTGGGAAAACGAGACCTCAAACACATTAAGTTTAAAAAACAATCGTGAAAAGGCAGACAAATATCACACAAGTGAAGGAACAAACTTAAAAGCACAGGAGTCCAAATAAATGAAGTTCAGTTCAGTTCAGTCGCTCAGCGTGTCCGACTCTTTGCGACCCCATGAACCGCAGCACGCCAGGCCTCCCTGTCCATCACCAACTCCTGGAGTCCACCCAAACCCATGTCCATCGAGTCGGTGATGCCATCCAACCATCTCATCCTCTGTCGTCCCCTTCTCCTCCTGCCCTCAATCTTTCCCAGCATCAGGGTCTTTTCAAACGAGTCAGCTGTTCGCATCAGGTGGCCAAAGTACTGGAGTTTCAGCTTCAGCACCAGTCCTTCCAATGATATATATGTCATATATATATAAATAAATGAAGAGGAAACTACAAATCAAAACTACAGTGAGATATCACCTCACACTGGTCAGAATGGCCATCGTCAAAAAGTCTACAAACCATAAATACTGCAGAGGGTGAGGAGAAAAGGGAATCCTCTTGCACTGTTGGTGAGAAAGTAAACTGATACAGCCACTATGGAAGACAGTATGGAAATTCCTTAAAAAACCCACCATATAACCCAGCAATCCCACTCCTAGGCATATACCCTGAAGAAACCAGAACTGAAAAGGACACATGTACCTATGAGATGTTTCATATAAACCTCATGGTAACCACATGGACTGTAGCCTGTCAGGCTCCTCTGTCCACGGGATTCTCCAGGCAAGAATACTGGAGTGGGTGGCCATTCCCTTCTACAGTGGATCTTCCCCACCCAGGGACCAAAGCCAGGTCTCCCTCATTGCAGGCAGATTCTTTACCATAAGGGCCACCAAGGAAGCCCATGACATCCCTTATATGTGGAACCTAAAAGCAAATGTTTCAAATTAACTGATCTGCAAAGCAGCAAGAGACTCACAGACTTGGAGAATGAAACTATGGTTGCCATGGGGAAGGATGGTGGAAGGCACAGGTGGGGAGCTTGGGGTAGATTTGTGCACATTGCTATACTGGAAATGGATAACCAACAGGGAACTACCCTATAGCACATGAAACTCTCTCAATGTCACGTGGCAGCCTGGATGGGAGGGGAGTTCAGGGAGAATGGGTACATGTTATGTATGGCTCAGTCCTTTGCTGTTCAGCTGAAACTATCACAACAGTGTTAATCGGCTATAACCCGATACAAGATAAAAGGTTAAAAGGAAAAATAAGACCCAACTATATATGCTGCCACCAGGACACTTACCTCGGCTCTAAGGACAAACATAGGCTCAAAGTGAAGGGACAGAAGACTCCAAATTACAGCCTAAACAGAAGGAATGTATCCATACTCATATCAAGTAAAACAGGCTTCAAGCCAAAAAAGGTAACCAAAGACAAAGATGAACAGTATATAAGGATAAAATGGACAATTCATCAGGAAGACATAACAGTGATTTATATATACATACACACACACATAGCTAACTCAGGAGCATCAAAACATACAAGCGATCATTATCAGACCTAAAGGAAGAACTGACAGCAAGAGAGGAACTAAAGTGAGTGAAGTCACTCAGTCGTGCCCGACTCTTTGCGACCCCGTGGATAGTAGCCTGCACCAAGCTCCTCCATCCGTGGGATTTTCAAGGCAAGAGTACTGGAGTGGGTTGCCATTTGCTTCTCCAGGGAATCTTCCCAACCCAGGGATCAAACCCAGGTCTCTCACATTAAACAGATGCTTTACCGTCTGAGCCACCAGGGAAGTCCAAGAGGGGAACTAGGGGACTTTAACACCCCACTTACATCAGTGGATACAGCATCACCCAGAGAGAAATAAACCCACACTTGTGGACAAGAGCACATGATATACAATGGAGAAAGGCCAGTCTCTTAAACAGTGCTGGAAAAACGGAACTAATGAAAACATAAACAGCATGCTCTCTGACAAAAGTCTTGGCAAAAATCTTTAGACATGTCTCCTCAGATAAGAGAAACAAAAATAAACAAATGGGGCGACACCAAACTAAAAAGCTTCTGCACAAAACAAGAAATCGTCAACAAAATAGACAACCTACTGAGTGGGAGAAGCTATCTGCAAGGCCTGTAGCTGAGAAGGGGTTAATGTCAATATATATAAAGAACTCAGACAATTCAACAGCCAAAAAACAACAACCTGCATAATAAATGGGCAGAGGAGCTGAATTTCTCCAAAGAAGACATACAGTTGGCTGGCAGACACGTGAAGATTTTCACCATCATTGATTATAAGGGAAATGCAAATCAAAATCACAATGAGCTATCACCTCACACTCTTAGCATGGCTGTCATCAAAAAGATGAGAAACAGCAAGTGCTGGAAAGCGTGTGTAGAAAAGGAAACCTTTTTCACACTACAGAAGTGGAGACTGGAGGAGTCACTATGGAAAACACTGTGGAGACTCCTCAGAAAGGTGAGAACAGAACTCCCATAAGACCCAGCTATTCCTGGCTGTTTGGTGTGCCACATGTAAGTGACTTATCCGAACAATAAAACATTAATTCAAAAAGATGTATGCACCCCTATGCTCATTACAGCTTTATTTACAACAGCCAAGATGGGGAATAACCTAAGTGCCCGTCAATGGATAAAGAAGATCTGGAATAAAGATGGGATGGAATGTTAATCAGCCATAAAAAAAGCAAAATCTTGCAACGACATGGACGGACCTTCAGTGTATTAAGCTAAGTTAAATATGTCAGACAGAGAAAGAAAAATACCATATGATTTCACTTATGTGTGGCACACAAAAAACAAACAAAAAATAATAAATGAACTCAGCCAAAAAAAAAAAGCAGCGTATAAATACAGAGGACACCGTAACAGTTACCAGACAGGGAGGGGCAGGGAGGAGGGCAAGATGGGTAAAGGGGATCAACTGAACGATGGTGGACAGAAACCCGATTTTTGGTGGGGAGCACACTGCAGTGTGCACAGCAGCAGAAATACAATGCTGTACACATGAAACCTGGATGACGTTACAAACCAGGCCCAGTTCCATAAACAATAAATTTAAAAAATAAGAAATGATAAAAAAAAAATCCTATTTTGTACTAATATTACTTAAATAGGGCAAGAGAAAAAAATTGTTCAAGGTATCTGTCTCCAGAGTTTTTCCATTTCCAATTCTTCTACACATGGAGGTGATTTTGGTTATTCCATTAACACCCTACAGCTTCTGAGACAGCCAACGATGGAAGGGCTGGAGTTTCCCTCTGACAATACAGAAAATGAGGGCTGGAAGAACACTGAAAAACCTCCAAAAGGTAACTCAATTCAAGACGACCTGGCAGAAGTTGGGCAGAAGACGAGGCTGAATCAGCGGTCCAGTCCTCTGTGTTACCTGTGTTACAGTCACACCCTTACCTGGCGCTCACCTGCACAAAGGGTCTATCTCCGCCCGCCCCTCGTCTCAGTCACAGCACCTGCTCTAGCCAATGGAACGTGAGGTTTAACAGACAGAGGCTCGAAATGCGCAACACAGCTAGGCTTCTGCCACCACCCAGGACATCACCTGGGTAGCTGCTGTCCCTCCGACACGGGCCCAGGAGGGGACAGATACATCCCAGTCCCCACAGACAGTCCGGGAGACGCAAGGCCTGAAGCAGAGCCGCCCACAGAGCTCACACCTAGATGCATGATGAGAACCTGACTGAAGCGCTTCCTGAGATCTCGTGGTTGATTTTCGCACAGCATTACTGTGTCGGTAAGCAGCTAACGGATACAAAGAACTTCAAAGATGCCAAATACAAGAAAACAGAATCAAGAGGATTTTCCGTAAAACATCCAATACACTCCCAGTTTTCTGGGGACAGGTGGAGGGAAAGGCAGAGGCTTCACAGGTGGCTCAGCAGTGAAGAACTCGCCTGCCAGGGAAGGAGACGCAGGTTTGATCCCTGGGTCGGGAAGATCCCTGGAGAAGCAAATGGCAATCAGCTCCAATATTTTTGCCTGGGAAGTCTCATGGACAGAGGAGCCTGGTGGGCTACAGTCCATGGGGGTCGCAAAGATTCAGACATGACTTGGTGACTAAAACACGAGGACAAGAGGGAAAGGTGAGTTTTCATAAATTCAAAGTGGGAAGCTTGATTAGTATCATTCACGACCATCACCACCACCAGCACAATTCCCACCAAGAATCTCTAGAACAGACTAGCCACACACAGTTTAAAGACAGAACAGAGAGATGCACACAGTTTATCATCTGTTTTGTAAGTAGGTGTTTCTAAGTTATTAAAAACGTTTTTCTTTTTTAAACAGTTCAAAATGCCAACAAATGATTATTTGCTTCATTTTTCTCAGCAAGGCTAGTCTTCATCTCCATAGGTAGTATCAAATTCAGTTCTAGTTCCAAGGAAGTTCCACATCCAAAATAATCCAAATCCAATGTACCACACTGGATTTATTCTATACCTCAAGATAATTATTTTTACGTTAAACTTAAGATACTTGAAGACCCCGACTAGAAACAGCAGAACTCAGAAAAAATCTCTGTAGATTTTGACGAGAGAGGTAAAAAACTATCTTTTATGATAATTTTTGCTTAAAAATTGACAGACATCCATTTTGCAGATAAATAAAATGCTACTTATCTACTATAGTAAATCTCAAAAACAATTTCCTAATAAGCAACAGAAGGAATACATTTATGTGAAATTATAATATACAAGTACATATTTATATACAGAGGATTTTCATTACAATGCAGAATATCAAAGTCAAAAGCAAGGAAAATTTGACCCTTAAAAGGCAATGCCACTTTCACAGGAGGAAAAAAAACAACACTGATGTGAGAACTGAGCAGGAAAATATTCCAAGCAGCAAGATATTTGTTAGGATGATACATTTTCTCTTTAATATTCTTATGAAAAGTGGTGCTTTCTACATCTGCCTTATACTACATAGGACAAGAAACTCAAAAGACCTTCTAACATCTTTTATTATATTAATAATTTTTGCTTCCCAAGCTATTAGCTCTTTAAAAACTGAGGAAAAGAGAGAGACGATTCCCTCAAGGTTTAGTACTTTGTAGATTACACACAAAAAAGTATTTCAGTGTAGCAGAGATTTTTATCATGATTACATTACCAATACTCAAAACTTCACTATTAAATTCTTTTTAACATAATCTTCCAAAAATTCAAATTAGGATTACAATCTAAAAGAATGATTATAGATATTGGAGTATAAAATAAGAAATCTACATATACTCAAGTCTCCACAATTTTTTTCTTTTAAAAATCTATATTCATGCATAAAAAGTTTTAGAAATTTTATACCTCTACTATCTAACCATCTAATTTAAATAATCAAAATAATAATTTCTTTGTCTTTTTTTCTCCAAGGATTGCCTCAAGAAAAACTTATCAACCAAATCTAACTAATTTTGAGTTTTTATAAATTTTATTGGCAAAGCATTAAGCAGTAATAAAATATTATATCTAAAAAGGTAATTGTCTAAGATTTCATGTTTTCTCAGTACAAAGCCAACTTGCAATCTCATACTGGTTACTTCCTTAAAATGAAGTGGTAAGAAAACTAAAAGCTTCTAATATTTTTATTTTTACAAAGGGTCACATGTATCTGTTCTTATTCTGAATTTAAAATTGATAAACACAGGTTAACTATTATAAAGGTCAAGGAATTAATCCTTTCATTGGTTAATAAAATTACTAACAGTAGTAATGGCAATACTGCAAGTGTTTAACTGGTGATCAGTGTAATGACAGAAGTCACAGACAATCTTTTACATACAGTCTCAACATAGCTAACAATCAAGTGTCCAAAAACATAAGCTAACTCTTAGGGCAGTTAAAGACTTTATCTACATTGTATTAAAAAAAAAAAAAATCTTCATCTTTCCAGGATCACCAAGACTTAACTACAGATTAAAACAAAGATGTATTTCCCAGCCTGGGCTGGAGAACCAATGCTCCTGTGAGTGGCCTGCTTGTCACTCACATATAACATGAGTGCAGGCATAAGCATGCATGAGGGTATGCACGCTTGTGCACACACACACAAAAGAGACCCAAGAGCTGAAAATCTGACTGTAGATTGTCTAGAAATTCCACAATGCTATCAATCAGTTGTGGTCATTCCCTTTCCCAGGGAATCTTCCCAACAGTGATCGAACTCAGGTCTCCTGCACTGCAGGCAGATTCTTTACCATGTGAGCCAACAGGGAAGCCCATATTTCTCTTACCTTTCCCTCATTTTCCCATCCTAATTTTAAGAAGCAAAAACTTACCAATATCACTGGCAAACTCGTAGACATGGGGTTTTTGCAGCAGCCCTAATTGACACATACAGGTAAGGGCGTTAAGAGCTTTCACAATAACAAATTCCTCAGCATCACTAAGACCTTGTTGCAGCAGGGGTTTGAGAATTGAGGAGCTCTGCCAGCCAACATAGGCAGCGACGCCTGAAAAAGAGATGCAACCATACGTGATTGTTTTACACCTGAAAGTACAAATGTTATTAGTGAAAGTGCTAGTTGCTCAGTCGTGTCCTCAACTCTTTGTGACCCCATGGACTGTAGCCTGTCAGGAATGTATTCATGGAATTCTCCAGACAAGAATACTGGAGTGGGTTACCATTTCCTTCTCCAGGGGACATTCCCGACCAGGGATTGAACCTTCTTTACCACTGAGCCACCAGGGAATAAAATGAATCAAAAGCCAAATATATTAAGCAATAACCCACAGAGAGACACTGCATTTCCTACCCAGCACAATAAATAAAAAAGACCCACACCAATGCCAATCATCAAGAAATTCTGCGATGCCAAGGGGAAAAAGATCCTATAAGCTTACAGAAAGGAAAATACAGATCCCTTAAAAAGGAAGTAGAATTAGACTGGCATCAGATGATCATTTCAGCACCCATGCAGGCTAGAACACAACAGGGCAAGATCTTCAAGATTATGGAAGAAATGTTATACCCAAACTGTCAATAAAATAAGGATACAAAAATGAGCCATCCTGAGACATGCAAGAACTGTACGTGGTTACCTCCCATGCAAACATTTCTAAGAAAGTTTCTTGAGGATGTTTGCCAACAAAATGAGGAAAATGTAGAAACACAAAATGGTAGATATAAACCAAGAATTCAAGGGGGGAAAAGGATAAAACCTAGTAAAGACCTAGAAATCAATCAGCCCAAATTAAAACTAAAAGTCAATAAACTTCAAAAATGCTATTAAGAAGAAAAATGGAAGACATTACAAGCAACAGATAAAACTAGGAAGAAAGAAGCGAGATATTGTAGACAGAGTGAAGAAGGTGTATTTTCTCTCTAAAAGGAAAACAAAAAAGTCAAACTCCAGGACGAAAAAAAAAAATGTTCAAGAAAGTCATGTAAAAATGAAATAAATTACAATGTACTATGTATGTGGTTGTTTGCAGAGGACAGAAGAAAGAATCCATTGACCTTGACGCTACAGACATTCTCATCAACTGAGAGAGTCATGGCATCAGAACTGTGGTGAAGCAATTATAAATACTGCCCACTACTTGGTGCTAAAGTCAATAAAATTTACATACTCATGTAAATTATTTTGAATTTTCAGAATCACAAGCAGAAGATAATTTAAATATCATCAACTATAAAAATGCAATTGTTAGTTGAATTAGCAACCAACAGAAGAAGCAGAAAGAAAGAAAAAGATAAAAAAGGAATGAAGGAAGTGAAGGAGGAAGGAGGGAAACACAAAATTCTTTGCAGTCCAAATCAGAAGGCCAATTAAGAAACAACTGAATTACTTAAAGTTACAGAAACAACAATCTAAAAACAACCACTGCGAACACAGTGACCAACACCTCAAAACAGAGAGGACAAGGGGGATCAGATTATGATATGAGCGAGTTAACTCTTCATCTGGCACAGAAAAAAGTCGAGAGATAAAGTATAAAACTGATACTCCTAAAAAGAATAATATGAAAACACTACATACGATAGCGATAGTCACCTGAAGGCGGCAAACCACAGCCACGCACCAGGGTACGTGCTGCGAAGTGCAACTGCTGCCTGTCACACATCACTTCTTATGTTTTGAGTAATTTGCAGAAGCGTATTTCCCTTATAATTGAGAAAGAATTTTAGAATTTTTTTCTGTAGTAAAAGAAAAAACACTGTCTAAAATTCCAGTGAATTCTATTTAGAAACTTTACAAACTAAAACGTGCAACAAACTAAAATAGCTCAAAATATTTTGGAAAGGAAGACTGACATTTGGGGAGCTTATTCTACCAGATACTAAAGTTGTTAATAAATATATAATAATTAGAATATAACTATAGAGAGTATAATATTGAGTAGCAAAGTGAAAAAAAAAAAAATCAATGGAATAGGATACCCAGAAAAGCGACCCTAAAAGATATATGCATGAAACAGATACTAATAGAAGCTTCACAAATTAATGGAAAATAAATGAAATGTTTAGTAAATAGTGTTGGGAAAATTGGTTACATTCCTGAGAAAAATTTAGATTTCACCTCATACCACAGCCCCAAATAAAGATTAATCAAGCAGTTCATGCTATGCTGTGCTTAGTCACTCAGTCGTATCTGACTCTCTGCAACCCCAGGAGTGCAGCCCGCCAGGGTCCTCCGTCCATGGGATTCTCCAGGTAAGAATACTAGAGTGGGTTGCCATGCCCTCCTCCAGGGGATCTTCCCAACCCAGAGATTGAATCCAGGCCTCCTGCACTGCAGGCCAGATTCTTACTTCTACGTAAAAAAAATAAAGCTTTAATACAAAAAAAAGACATGCATCCAATGTATAATTAACCTAATTCTGGAATGGAAAAAGATTTAAGTGCAAAAGTAAAAAAAAAAAAACAAGAAGGAAAAGATCAAATAAATTGACAACACTAAAGTTATTTTAAATGACATAAAAAATTATAGTCAACTTATTTGAGAAAAGATTATTTGCCATAGAAGTGATAAAATGTTGTTTTTAATGTAGATATAAAAGGCTCAAAAAAATTATAAGAAAAGCATAACACCATCCAAAAATGGGAGCCAGAATAATAGATTAAAAATTCATAGTAAGAAATATGAATGAGTAATCAACATGAGGAATTTTTTTCACCTCCAATGATAAGCAAATAAATATACATCAAAACAAGTCATCATTCTAAGCTATCAACACTGATTGAAGCCTAGTCCATACTGGAAGGCTGTGCAATACTATTGAACAATGCCCACCAATGATATTATCGCTTTGAAAAGCTTACAAAATGTGTCAAGTTCTAAAAATATACTCATATTATTTAACTCAGTAATTAAAATTTCTGACTCCCAACCTGAGAAAATAATCAGAAGAAAATATTCATGTAAATGGTTAGATGTATAATTGAAGGCGGGAGGAGAAGGGGACAACAGAGGATTAGATGGTTGGATGGCATCACCGACTCAACGGACATGAGTCTGAGTAAGCTCCGGGAGTTGGTGATGGACAGGAAAGCCTGGCATGCTGCAGTCCATGGGGTTGCAAAGAGTTGGACAAGACTGAGCAACTAAACTGAATAGATGTGTATAATATATGTTGACCAAAGTAAAAACAATCTAAATATTCAAAAGAACAGTTCATTAAATTTTGGTAAAACTATAATAAAATATTTCTACTTATTAAATTATGGTTTCAAAGAATTTTTAATAACATGAGAAAATGTTTAGAATATACATGTTACTAGATAAAGGTTTAAAAAATAACAGGACTGAGAAGTAATATAATACATACAGAGCACTTAGGTGCTAGGCATTATTACATATGTTAATTCATTTTATCTTCAAAACAACTAGTGGGTTAGTAATATTGTTATCCTCATTTTACAGACAGGGATACAAAGGCACACAAAAGATTAAATGATTTCCCCTAGAACCACAATCAGTAGGTGACAAAGCCAGAACTTGAACCTAGCAATCTGGTGTCAAGAGTGGCTGCTCTTAAACACTCGATGCAAGTGTTCAAGAGCAACCAAATCAAAGCAAGATCCTTCTACGACCCACCTTCTAGAGTAAGGAAACAAAAACAAAAATAAACATGTGGGACCTAAATAAACTTAAAAGCTTTTGCACAGCAAAGGAAGCTATAAGCCAAGGTGAAAAGACAATGCTCAGAATGGGAGAAAATAACAGCAAATGAAACAACTGACAAAGGATTAATTTCTAAAACATATAAGGAGCTCATACAAGTCAATACCAGAAAAACAAACAACCCAATCAAAAAGTGGGAGAAGATCTAAACAGACATTTCTCCAAAGACATACAGATGCCCAGCAAACACATGAAAGGATGCTCAGCATCACTTATTATTTCCTCAGGTAGCTCAGATGGTAAAGAATCTGCCTGCAAGGCAGGAGACCCAGGTTTGATCCCTGGACTGGAAAATCCCCTGGAGGAGGGAATGGCAACCCACTCCAGTATTCTTGCCTAGAGAATTCCACAGACTGAGGGCTCTGGCGGGCTACAATCCATAGGGTCACAAAGAGTCAGACACTACTAAGTGATTATTAGAGAAATTCAAATCAAAACTACAATGAGATATCACCTCACACTGGTCAGAGTGGCCATCAGCAAGAAGTCTACAAACAATAAACGCTGCAGAGGGTGTGGAGGAAAGGGAACGCTCTTGCACTGTTGGTGGGAATGTAATGGATACAGCCACTATGGAAGACGGTATGGAGATTTCTTTAAAAAAACTAGGGATAAAAACATCATATGATGCAGTACTCTCACTCCTAGGCATATACCCTGAGGAAAACAATATTGAAAAGACACATGTACCCCAGTGTTCACTGAAGCACTATTTACAATAGCTAGAACATGGAAGCAACCTAGATGTCCATCGACAGGTGAATGGATAAAGCAGCTGTGGTATGTGTGTGTGATAATGGAATATTACTCAGCCATAAAAAGGAACACAACTGAGTCAATTCTAATAAGGTGGATGAACCTAGAGCCTATTATATGGAGAGAAGTCAGTCAGAAAGAGAAAGATAAATATAATTTATTAAAGCATATATATGGAATCTAGAAAGATGGTCCCAATGAGTTTATTTGTAGGGCAGTGATGGAGAAACAGACATAGAAAACAGATTTATGGGGTGGGTTGGGGGGAGTGGGTGAGATGTATGGAGAGAGTAACATGGAAACTTTCATTCAATTCAGTTCAGTCGCTCAGTCGTGTCCGACTCCTCGCAACCCCATGAATTGCAGCACGCCAGGCCTCCCTGTCCATCACCAACTCCCGGATAGACAGGCAATGGGAATTCGCTGTATGACGCAGGGAACTCAAACAGGGGCTCTGTATCAACCTAGAAAAATAGATGGGGAGGGAGACGGGAGTGAGGTTCAAGAGGGAGGGGACATATGTATACCTATGGCTGATTCATGTTGATGTTCAACAGAAAACAACAAAATTCTGTAAAGCAATTACCCTTCAATTAAAAAAATAAAAAAAACACAGTGCTGCTCTTAGCCAGTACGTAACAGTGCCTCACAGCATACATGGCAGAATGGGACGACGGGTGGAAAGAAGAGGCAAGGGTGACCCAGAGGAAGGGAAAAAACAAAACACTAACAGAGGCTGTACATGGGCTGGAGAACTGGAGGGGAGTTGTTTTCTTTAAGCTTTTTAGATCTTCCAATTTTTCTACATCTGTGCTAAGTCATGTCAGACTCTTTGCAACCCTGTGGATTGTAGCCCGCCAGACTCTTCTGTCCATGGGGATTCTCCAGGCATTAATACTGGAGTGGGTCGTCAGGCCCTCCTCCAGGGGATTGTGACTCAGGGATCAAACCCACATCTCTTAGATCTCCTGCATTGGCAGGCAGCTTCTTTGCAACTAGTACCACCTGGGAAGTCCAATTTTTCTATAGCACATATATATTAACTTTTATACACAAAAAATAAATGAAAATTACTTTAAAAGTGAAAAAGGAACATAAAGGCCATGTTTCAAAATACACATGGGGGTTTTGCTGGTGGTCCAGAGGTTACAAATCCACCTTGCAGTAAGTACACGGGACACGGGTTCCACCCCCGGTAGGGGAAGATCCCGCACGCTCTGCAGCAACCAAGCCTGTGCACCACAACTACCGAGCTCGCGCCCTGGAGCCTGCAAGTCACAACTCCTGAGTCTGCGAGCTGCAACTGGTGAAGCCATGCACCCGGAGCTTGCGCTCCATGACAGAAGTAGCCACGGCAGTGAGAGGCCCACATGCCACAACAAGAGGAGTCCTCGCTCGCCGCAACTAGAGAAGCCCAAGTGCAACAACAAAGACCGTGCAAAAAATAAAAAGCCAAAAAAATCAATCAATCAATCAATCTTTTTTTTTAAAAAAATCCACATGAACTGACCAGTAGATAAAGTTTCAAGAACTATCTTTTACAAAGAAAAGAAATAAAAACAAGATTACTTAAAGGAGCAAGACAGACAGAGGGAGGCGAGAAGCAAAGGATACCGTGTCTAGGAGCTGAGTTAGCTGGAGTCCAAGACAGAAGGCTGAGATAAATCAATGAACTAATGCAAAAGTTAAAAACAAACTAGAAAGGTATGAAAAGAGGAGGTACAGTAATCTCCAGTTATAGCAAAGCAAGAACAGTAATTTCAAGACTTCTCAAAAGTAGGAAGTATCCTTTTCTCTACCACATTATACAGTTATATTTGCAGAAACAGGAATACTATTGCTAGATGAGTTTCCTTCCTATTTTTATTTTTTAGGAAAAACATCCAACAGCAAACCTTTTATCAGTTACTTTCCCAGATTACTGAAAATCAAAACCTATAAACTCCACAGCTTCTGCTACATGAGAAAGTCTTGATACCTGTAAAGCTTACCAGTGTGCAGAACCGTTTTTAAGCTTTTTTGAGTTAACAGACAAGTTTTACAATCATGTGTAAAATGATATATAAAGGGTTAGTGGGTAATTGGGAGAAGGCAATGGCACCCCACTCCAGTACTGTTGCCCAGAAAATCCCACGGACTGAGGAGCCTGGTAGGCTGAAGTCCATGGGGTCGCTAAGAGTCAGACACGACTGAGCAACTTCACTTTCACTTTCCACTTTCATGCATTGGAGAAGGAAATGGCAACCCACTCCAGTGTTCTTGCCTGGAGAGTCCCATGGACAGGGGAGCCTGGTGGGCTGCAGTCCGTGGGGTCGCACAGAGTCGGACACGACTGAAGTGACGCAGCAGCAGCAGCAGCAGCGGGTAATTTTAACAAGATAGCTTTAGCACATAATAGTTCACAAATAACCAAATCTAAAATTGAAAAGGTCAGTACAATCAGGTAGAAAACAATGAGTTATTACTCCAAAATGAAAAATATTAAATCTTAGTGTAAAACATGACTTAATCTACTCAAAATAAGTTCATTTCTAATTCTGAATCCAAATACAACAGGAATTATATGTAGATAAAATACAAGATTATTTCTCTTCTTTAAATAAATCTGAAAATTAAGAATTGCAACATTTTGAAATAGTGGGAAAAAAGTCGACTAATTTTTCACAAATTTTTGGTTTTACAAAAAAGCAAAGCCTGTAAGCTTCCTTTTTAATTACACTGATTTTCAATCATAATTATACTGTTATTTTCTGATTGTAAAAGTGCTGCATGTTTACTATAGAAAATTTGACGTATTTGTAATTTGTAATTTCATTTGTAAAAATGAAAAAAAGAACCCAATTACCTGTAATCCCAGCCCCAGAAATAATCACTGTTCACATGTTAGTATATTCAGCCTTTTTAATAAACATATCATTTGTTATTATTACCTATACTCAACTGAGTTCAGTCACTTTAGTAACACTTCATGGTACCTTCCCAGGTCATTAAATATTCTTTCAGAACACACTTTTTAATGACCACATGGCATCCCTTTGTATGTGCATCTCAATCTCTTGATCAGCTAAGATATTTCCATCACCCAAAAGCATGAAGACAGACAGAAATACCAGGAATTCATTTCCTTTTTAATGAAATTTGGTAGTACTGTCACCTTTCAGACCGCATGGAAGTTATCTGTTTGAGAAGATAATTCAAATCTTAAAGATAAATTTGAAAACAAACAAAAACGTACCAACTATACTATCAAAAAAAGCTCCACGAAGATGCCAATCATTTTTATCATTCAGGAAAGTGATCATGTGGGACAGCAAAACATCATTAGCTTTCTGACGTCCAAAGAATACACACAGCCGTGTTATCCCATTTTCCATTAAGGTTTGTTTCACGATATTTTCAGGGTCACTTAGCAAAGTGACAACTTTCTGCTGGACCATTTCATGTAAGGCTTGGAGCTCTAAATAAAGAAAACAAAGAAAAATGTGATCAATTTTCTTTTCTCCACACATACAGACCCAGTCTTTCTCACTCCTTGCAGGAAACAGAATGATCACAGGAGCCGCCACAGAAAATGTGCAATCACTAACCTTTTCCACTACGCAAAGCGTGGAAGGCTAGCTGGGAAGATGAAACATAGATCAAAAAACACAGCAATAAGCAGATGCTACAAGCATGGCCACTACCTTGCTATTTACTAGCTTTATTTATGAGGCTCAGAGAAAAAGGCTACAGGGAAGCACCAGAGAGATGCTGTCCAGTAAGATTGACCTAAGGATGCGAAACCGCTTAAGACTGGTCAGGATATAATCTGATGGTGCAGGTGTTGGTTAATTACAGTTTAGAAAGCCAGAAAACACACTGCAAGTCCTGACAAGACTTCACATGATCTGGCCACCACCTCCTTCTTTGATCTTATCTCCTACCCACCCTTCATTTTTCACTCATTTATTTACTCAGTTGGTTGTCTTCCCCTTACTAAAACAGTCTCAAGAGAGCAGGGATCTTTTCTGTCTCACTTACCACCATATCCCTAAATGCTCACAGTAAGCACACAAACTGCCTGGTGCCAAGCTTATGTTTAACAGTTATCCACTGACTAAATGAATGAAGGTGGAGCCCACTTCTGGTGCAGCCACTGTCAAGGGAAAAAGTGGTCTGAAAGACCCAAGTCTATATTCATGTTAAGAAAAACTTTAGATTAACTCCCCCAAAGTTTTATTGCCTAACTTCATTAGTTAAAACATCCAAGGACTTTCCTGGTGGTCCAGGGGTTAAGAATTCACCTTGCAATGCAGGGGACGTGGGTGTGAGTCCTAGTCAGGGAACTAAGATCCTACATCGCCTGGAGCAACGAAGCCCCTGCGCCACCATGAAAGATCCCAATGACACAGTGAAAATTCCGAGTGCCCCAGTTAAGTCCCAATGCAGCCAAATAAACATATTTTAAAAAAACAAACAGTCCAATTACATGCTTATAGGATGTACAACAGTATTATTTTCCAAGTAATTCCAAGAATTTCCTGATACATTATTTTATAAGTTTAAAATTATTCCCGTGTCTTCAACTCCAAGTAATATTTGTTGCATAAAATGGTCCATTTAACAAGTAAATGAGACACTATAGTTGTCTTCAGTGCAGTTCAGTTCAGTCGCTCAGTCGTGTCCAACTCTTTGCGACCCCATGGATTGCAGCACGGGGGGCCTCCCTGTCCATCACCAACTCCCGGAGTCCACCCAAACCCATGTCCATTGAGTCGGTGATGCCATTCAACCATCTCATCCTCCGTCGTTCCCTTCTCCTCCTGCCTTCAATCTTTCCCAGCATCACTGTCTTTTCCAATGAGTCAGTTCTTTGCATCAGGTGGCCAAAATATTGGAGTTTCAGCTTCAACATCAGTCCTTTCAATGAACACCCAGGACTGATCTCCTTTAGGATGGACTGGTTGGATCTCCTTGCAGTCCAAGGGACTCTCAAGAGTCTTCTCCAACACCACAGTTCAAAAGCATCAATTCTTTGGCGTTCAGCTTTCTTTATAGTCCAACTCTCACATCCATACATGACTACTGGAAAAACCATAGCCTTGACCAGATGGACCTTTGTTGACAAAGTAACGTCTCTGCTTTTTAACATGCTGTTTAGGTTGGTCATAACTTTCCTTCCAAAGAGTAAATGTCTTTTAATTTCATGGCTGCAGTCACCATCTGCAGTGATTTTGGAGTCCAAAAAAATAAAGTCTACCACTGTTTCCCCATCTGAAAAGTAGATTTCTCTAGTTTTTCTGAACTAGAAATACCTTAGAAAACATCTTAGTATATTATTCGACTTACAAATATTCAACCCAATAAACATTAACTAAAAGCCTGTTAAAAACCTGTTATCGATGTAGAGAAACATGAGTCAGGGATAGACCTTACAGAGTTCACCGTTATATTGTTGCTTTATGATAAAAGGTATGGGTTTTGATACAAGAATCATAGGTAGTATGAAATAAACAGTTTATGACTGAGTGTATGTCAGAATATTCTTACATAAGCAGGAAAGGTTTAGATTCCTTAGCTATGGTGTTGTCAATGTTTTTCCTTTTATAATTATTTTATAATTCAGCTAGCTTTGCTGTTGATACAAGTCAATTCTGGCTGAGAAACTACTGAGCTTAGAGTCTGTGGTGACAGGTTGGTCATGTTCTGGCAAGATAACAACGCGTAACAAAGAGTAGAAGAGAACAGTCAAACAGTAGGAACCTTCCCTCTGTACGTCTGGTATTCTTTCATTTTACGTTAGAATTATAAAAGACAGTTTGCTGCAAGTTCACATTCTAAATACAGCAATTCATTCTAAGTAACAGAGAATTTGGAAGAGAAAATCATACTACCTGTGTCATAATTCCCATTGGGATGTGTAACTTCATCTATTTCTTCACTATTTGGGTCATTTTCCATATTGAGATTTTTCAACTGTACTAATTCCAGGAATCTCAAAGCTGTTTCTGCCAGCAGAGCTATGTTTTCTATAAAAGGGAGAAAATTTATAATAATTATAATCATAAATTTGTATAATGCTTATAACTTATTTTCCCTAAATTTTAATACACATAAATAATAATAAAACTAAAGAAAAGCAAGACTTTCCAATTTAGCACTTAACCTAATTTGACTTTTAGTGACTAATATCATAATCTACAACTATACCCAAACTATCAGTTTTAACCATAAAACATAAACTTCTTTTAAAAATACAGAAATGTACAACATGGTAACTACAGTTAACATTGCTGCATGGCATATATGAAAGTTTTGGAGTAAATCCTAAGAGTTCTCATTACAAGGAAACAAATTTTTCATTGTTTTTTATTATATCTTTGTAAGACGATGGGTGCTAACTAAACTTACTGTAGTAATCACTTCACAATATATGTAAATCAAGCCATCATGCTCTACATCTTAAAACTATACAGTGAGGTATGTCAATTACATCTCAATAAAACTGGAAAAAATACCAAATAACCAAAATACAGCACTCAAATCATTTGAGGCAAAAAAATAAAAATAAAAAAGCTTAATTCTTCCACAAAGACCTATCTTTTCAACAGCATCATCTTGAGTAAGAGATACGCAATAGGCTACCAGAGAAACACATTTCACATTAAATTAAAAAGCTGACCTTTAGGATCACCCAGGTCCTGGCTCAAACCTTGACCTTGACACTTACCAGCTGACTGCTCAGCCAACCTGAGTCTCAGCTTCCTCACACATAACTGAGTCAGGGCTTCCTCAGAGGACCACTACCCACATGCAGCACCCCTTAAGGGCCTGCCTTACAGTGATCCTCGGGTTCCTGCTGAACCAGTGTGACGCCGTCTGCCGTGCTCCTGCAGCGGTCCACCTCCTCTCCTTTCTCTCTGATGAGACGTCTAAGACTATTTCCCACTCTTGGCCACTGTGAGAACGCCTGCTCCTTAGCGTTGCTGTCTCACCTGAAGCTAACTCTACCTGCTCTGGGCTTACGCTTTCCTCCTCCTCCCATTCTTGTGTATTCCTGCCTCTGCCCTTCCCCTCTGACTCCCATGCTTAATATGTGACCATACCCTCAAAGACACACTCTTTCTCTTCTCAGCAGTCAGTGGCACGGAACATGAACTACCTTGTTCTATTCATTCTAAGATTCACTTTTTCTTCACTTTTTAACATCTCTGAAATAGAGATGCATCCCACCATAATTGATGTTTTTTAGTCTATCAAATACAGTGATTCCCTTCATGGTGGAGTCCCACCCCCTACGCTTGCTAGGTTCAACAGTTTTCTGAATAGAACGAAAATGTACCTCTAAGCAAGCAAGTTATTGATACCTCGCAGCACCTACTCAGCCTAAAGACAGGAGAATCCTATACCATTCTCTGATGATTCCAGATGAATACTCCCACTTCAATAAAAATATCTTTATTAGGAAAAGTCTCTTCTTTTCCTGGGCACTTCTCAAGTCTGAATAGATCTATTACTTATCCCCCCATTTATGCTCATAAACCACAACACACTTGTCAGTTCACTTATACAAGATACAAATCTATACCAGCATCTCTTGAGTTTAAAAACACTACAACAAAAGAAAATTTTAATTGATTTTTAAACATTTATCATTATTGACATGTGTGGTTTAATTACACTTAGCCATACAAGTTCAGAGACTTCTGACTCTATGTAAAAACACAGCCTGCTCATGCTTAAGCCATGGCTCACCACGGCTGGGTAGCACGGGGCACTGCAAGGTCCTGGCACTGACCCTGGGTCACCATGGCCTCTCACCCTGAGACCCAGCAGACAGATAAAAGCAGGGTGCCTCAAAATCCAGGTCCACACCCGCAGCTCTGAGAACTGAGAAAGAACCAGTCCTGGTACACTCTGGTGGTATACCGCAGCCTCTCCCATCCCAACTCCTCAGCTGGGAAATGAAGAGACTCTAATACCTACTGCTCAAGACTGGTGTGTCAGCTTCAACAGCTAGACAGACCTTAAATTCCAGAACCTAGAACCTGGAGCCTATTATACAGAGTGAAGTAAGTCAGGGAGAGAAAAACAAACACCGCATATTAACGCAGATATATATGGAATTTAGACAGACGGCACCAGCGATCCTACATGCAGGGCGGCAAAGGAGACACAGACGTAAAGAACAGACTTCTGGCTCAGCAGGAGAAGGCGAGGAGGGGATGATTTGAGAGAACAGCGCGGAAACACATACATTACCAAATGCGAAACAGATGACACGCGCAAGTCCAATGCCTGAAGCAGGGCACCCACAGCCGGTGCTCGGGACAACCCAGAGGGAGGGGGTAGGGAGGGAGGTGGCAGGGGGTTCAGGATGCGGGGACACACGTATACCTGTGGCCGATTCATGCTGATGCACGGCAGAGCCCATCACAGTATTGTAAAGGAATTATTCTTCAGTTAAATTAATTAATTAAAAAATAAAGAATCCAGAACCTATTTCAGAATCTCTATATCTTATACAATTAACCCCTGCAACCAGGAGCAGTACATGTCCTTACACAAAGCAGATTTTTCAATAAAGTTGCTACTGTTTTTATGCTATTACTGCTAATAAATGAATGTAAATATATTAATATAATACCCACACATCAGAATCTTACCGATTCACTACAACTGAGAAAAGACTAAGATGGGCCAAAAGTAGCTCATAATAGTCTAAAACACACAGCTTGTTTTTAAAAACCATAGGCTTTTCTTTCATTTAATTTTATTCAGTGCAATTAAGTTGATCCTTGAACATCTGAATTTTTTTCAATATTAAATTTAAATATTAATATAAATATTTTATATTTATATTACTAAATAATATTAATAAATAATTCAATATTAAATTAAATTACAGTATCACATAATCCATGGCTGGCTGAAATCCACAGATGCAGAACCATGGATGGAGGGCCAACTATAAATTATAAGAGGATGTTCAACCGTGTGGAGGGTCAGTATCCCTAAGCACGACGTTGTTCAAGGGTCAACTGTATTTCTCTTTACCAAGTGAATTATAAACATGCTTTGTTCCAAATAATAAACCTGGATATGTCTTTAAAGAAATCCTGAATTTCCTAAGCCTAAAATTTACACCTATACAGCTATGGAAATCAGAAACTGTAAATAGACAGATGGATAAATATTTTTTAAAAAGCCAACAAGCACCAATCACTCTGTGGATGTGTGTAGCCGTAAAGACAGAGTCCAAAGATCATTTCTCATAGTCCAGTAAAATAACAAGTATATCATCAAATAATGAACTAATAATAAGCAAGCATCTTTCAAAGAAAGAGACATTATCACCACCACATATGTCACATACTATTTACAAAGACTTCAGAATTCCTAATTTCTATCAGATTATATTTCAGAAATAAATCATGGAATTATGTGAATATTTCAATGACACTTTCCATGCAGAAATAAGCATTCAAAATTAATTTAGGGAATTAAAAATACAAATCTGTATCACTTGATTTTATGAATGAGAATTATAAATATTTATAAAAACAGGTAGATGTGTTACTGTAACACACCCACTTCACCACAAAAAAGCCACACTTCCTAAGCATCACAGTAACTGAAGGCACCTTCAAATTCAGTAACCTAACAGGCTAGGTCCTTTCAACACCAAACTACCCAGCAAAATTAATTTTTTTCAACAGCAATAGACTGTTATACCCTAATACTAATATTCAAGCAAACATACCTGTTCAGAGAAACTTCAGAAAGGCCTAAAGACACTACATCAAAAGCACATACTTGTAAACATCTTACTCCAAATTAAATGTTAATACTCCCAGTAAAATCATAAAATTCTGTGCTATGTATTTTTCACTTAATAATTCTGATCACTTCAAATCAGAGTAAACACAAAGCTTGAGTTTCATGAACAGATCAGCTATAAATATTACCAAAATGTACACAAATAGTTCAAGGACCAAAGTTAAAGGTTCTCTTTGGAATTTCCAAAAATATCAGAGAAACAAGAGGTATTACGGTCACTAACTTCAGGATGTCAGTGGTCACTTACTGGGACAATAAGCTCTTACCAGCGTAGGCTAGCCTGACGATCGTGGCGTCATCCTGGGCCAAGTGGGCTATGCCTGGCAGGATGTACTCTGGGTAAATGTTGACATCGTTGCGAGGAACCTCCTTCACCAGAGCAAGAACTTTAGTCAACGTCCGCAAGGCTTCGGCCCTTACTCTGGGAACAGAGTCATTGCTGAAATGTAAAAGATAAGGAGTAATACGATCCAAAAGAATTTCTACACTTAATCTTGGGGCCAAATGGAGAATAAGTTCCAAAGCGGCAAGCTTGGAGTCGCAGTATTTCAGGGTCTGCAGGCAGGACGTTATAACTGACACCAAGATAACCAGCCCATTCTCCTTGGGCTCTCCATCTGCTTTCTCCAGCAGATCGTGTCCACAGAGATTGTGAATGATGTTGTCCAAATCCTTCCTTATAACCAGAATACGCTCATCTGCAGAAAGAAATGTTTCTTTGGCAAACTGGGCCATATAGGGCTGAAGAAAAGTGTAGAATATTTCAGGAAAGGCATTGCCACGTTGCTGCTTTAAGTAATCTTCTGCCTCTAAACGTTTATCTGGTTCCCGGTGAATCATCTGAGTTACCTACACCAAGGGGAGAATGGGAGTAAAACACAGATTTGAGAAAAGCTAATTAAATCAGACCAAAGCAACACCACCAACTTACATGTAATTTAAAGGGACTCTGAGGTAATACTGACTCTTTCCAATCTTCACCTTTCAAACTACTTTCAGAACATGACTACTGAGTAAAATGTGACTCTACCATCATCCTATAAAGCAAGAGAAAATCACACAGTAACGTACTCTAGATGGTCCAGACACATAAAGAGGATCTAGTCTTTAAAAGTAGTCAAATTCATTCCTTTCACAGCTAAGAAAAGGTAGGCCCAAATTCATACTTAGCCAACACAACATGATAATGGGCGCCACCCCGAGAACAGACAGGTATGCCAGCTCCTAAATCCAGTGTACTGTTCACTGGATGTGAGCTAAACTGGCTTCCTCTGGGGCATCTTACTTTTTAATATTTGCCATTTTTAAAAGAAATCAAAATGCTTATTTCCCTACCTTACTAAAGAATATTTTAAATATACCATAACCTTTCAATGGCTCAGAGTCATCATCAGATGCATGTTACCGTAGTAAATGCTGTAAAAAACATCCCCTCAAAACAGCAGTGTGGATACACGGCTGACATGACCTCCCAGAATTCCTCACGTCTGATCTGATGCCGTAAAAAACATCCCCTCAAACAGCAGTGTTGATATACGGCTGACATGACCTCCCAGAATTCCTCATGTCTGATCTGCTACACTAACAGGTGATTCAACAGCCCCGCTGCCAGAATTGCCCTCAGGTCAAGGGAGGTCTACGAAGCTAGCTGCTTCTATATGAAATGCTCCTATACTACTGTATTATACTCAAGCTGATTCTCCTGTCTCCTCATTTTACATATTTATTCTCTTTATTACTTATCAGCAAGCTCTATCTTGGACAACCTCTCTAATGCCCAAGTACCTCCTTATTTCCTTCCAAATCTGTCCAAAGCAGAGTTAGGATTCTAATGGAAAGATGTGTGTGTATTTGTGTGTTTGTAACATAAAGTCAAATGAGCTCTGTGTCTAAGAAGGGGGAAAAATTATACATTTCTGCCTAACAAACTAAAAATGATAGGAGGCGTATATTAGTCTACAGGGCTTTAATGCTCGTCCCAAATTCAGAATGTTCCAGAGAACTAATACTGAAGGGAGAATATAGTTCTATTTAAAACATTATGGTAAATATTTGCAGCATAGTTACCAGTTCTCTGATACTGCGATCTTCAATTTTACTCAGCACCTGCTCAGGGAAAAACTGCCCATTTCTATAGGCCAAAAGTTGAGAGAGATCAAACAAAGGCACGCCTTCTGTAAAAAGCTCAGCGATCACACAACCTGGAAAACAGCAGGAAATAATTCCATTAAAACTGAAAGGCAAAAGATCCGTAATACAGATCAAGAATTCAGAGAATTCATGAAACTCAAGATACATAACTTCTTTAATATAACACACAACTACAATCAAGCAAGGCAGAAAAAACGTCTACTGGTGAATCATCAGTTTCCAAAAGTATGAAATCAAAAAAGGCCTACTTAATTTTTCTTCTTAAAAAAATTAAATCAAATAAAATTACTTCCTTGTTCCGTAGTTTAAAACAAATGTACTACACATGCATTATACATCAGATCAGATCAGTCGCTCAGTCGTGTCCAGCTCTTTGCGACTCCATGAATTGCAGCACGCCAGGGCTCCCTGTCCGTCACCAACTCCCGGAGTTCACTCAGACTCACGTCCATTGAGTCAGTGACGCCATCCAGCCATCTCATCCTCTGTCATCCCCTTCTACTCCTGCCCCCAATCCCTCCCACCATCAGAGTCTTTTCCAATAAGTCAACTCTTCGCATGAGGTGGTCAAAGTACTGGAGTTTCAGTTTTAGCATCATTCCTTCCAAAAAAATCCCAGGGCTGATCTCCTTCAGAATGGACTGGCTGGATCTCCTTGCAGTCCAAGGGACTCTCAAGAGTCTTCTCCAACACCACAGTTCAAAAGCATCAATTCTTCGGTGCTCAGCCTTCTTCACAGTCCAACTCTCACATCCATACGTGACCACAGGAAAAACCATAGCCTTGACTAGATGAACCTTTGTTGGCAAAGTAATGTCTCTGCTTTTGAATATGCTATCTAGGTTGGTCATAACTCTCCTTTCAAGGAGTAAGCGTCTTTTAATTTCATGGCTGCAGTCACCATCTGCAGTGATTTTGGAGCCCAGAAAAATAAAGTCTGACACTGTTTCCACTGTTTCCCCATCTATTTCCCATGAAGTTGTGGGACCGGATGCCATGATCTTCGTTTTCTGAATGTTGAGCTTTAAGCCAACTTTTTCACTCTTCACTTTCACTTTCATCAAGAGGCTTTTGAGTTCCTCTTCACTTTCTGCCATAAGGGTGGTGTCATCTGCATATCTGAGGTTATTGATATTTCTCCCAGCAATCTTGATTCCAGCTTGTGTTTCTTCCAGCCCAGCGTTTCTCATGATGTACTCTGCATAGAAGTTAAATAAACAGGGTGACAATATACAGCCTTGACGAACTCCTGTTGTTCCATGTCCAGTTCTAATTATTGCTTCCTGATCTGCATACAAATTTCTCAAGAGGCAGATCAGGTGGTCTGGTATTCCCATCTCTTTCAGAATTGTCCACAGTTTACTGTGATCCACACAGTCAAAGGCTTTGGCATAGTCAATAAAGCAGAAATAGATGTTTTTCTGGAACTCTCTTGCTTTTTCCATGATCCAGCAGATGTTGGCAATTTGATCTCTGGTTCCTCTGCCTTTTCTAAAACCAGCTTGATCAGGAAGTTCATGGTTCACGTATTGCTGAAGCCTGGCTTGGAGAATTTTGAGCATTACTTTACTAGCGTGCGAGATGAGTGCAATTGTGTGGTAGTTTAGCATTCTTTGGCATTCCCTTTCTTCGGGATTGGAATGAAAACTGACCTTTTCCAGTCCTGTGGCCAATGCTGAGTTTACCAAATGTGCTGGCATATTGAGTGCAGCACTTTCACAGCATCGTCTTTCAGGATTTGGAATAGCTGAACTGGAATTCCATCACCTCCACTAGCTTTGTTCATAGTGATGCTTTCTAAGGCCCACTTGACTTCACATTCCAGGATGTCTGGCTCTAGGTGAGTGATCACACCATCGTGATTATCTGGGTCGTGAAGATCTTTTTTGTACAGTTCTTCTGTGTATTCTTGCCATCTCTTCTTCATATCTTCTGCTTCTGTTAGGTCCCTACCATTTCTGTTCTTTATCGAGCCCATCTTTGCATGAAATGTTCCTTTGGTATCCCTGATTTTCTTGAAGAGATCCCTAGTCTTTCCCATTCTGTTGTTTTCCTCTATTTCTTTGCATTGATCGCTGAAGAAGGCTTTCTTATCTCTTCTTGCTATTCTTTGGAACTCTGCATTCAGATGCATATATCTTTCCTTTTCTCCTTTGCTTTTCGCTTCTCTTCTTTTCACAGCTATTTGTAAGGCCTCCCCAGACAGCCATTTTGCTTTTTTGCATTTCTTTTCCATGGGGATGGTCTTGATCCCTGTCTCCTGTACAATGTCACAAACCTCATTCCATAGTTCATCAGGCACTCTATCAGATCTAGGCCCTTAAATCTATTTCTCACTTCTACTGTATAATCACAAGGGATTTGATTTAGGTCATACCTGAATGGTGTAGTGGTTTTCCCTACTTTCTTCAATTTAAGTCTGAATTTGGCAATAAGGAGTTCATGGTCTGAGCCACAGTCAGCTCCTGGTCTTGTTTTTGCTGACTGTATAGAGCTTCTCCATCTTTGGCTGCAAAGAATATAATCAATCTGATTTCGGTGCTGACCATCTGGTGATGTGCATGTATGGAGTCTTCTCTTGTGGTGTTGGAAGAGGGTGTTTGTTATGACCAGTGCATTTTCTTGGCAAAACTCTATCAGTCTTTGCCCTGCTTCATTCCGTATTCCAAGGCCAAATTTGCCTGTTACTCCAGGTGTTTCTTGACTTCCTACTTTTGCATTCCAGTCTCCTATAATGAAAAGGACATCTTTTTTGGGTGTTAGTTCTAAAAGGTCTTGTAGGTCTTCATAGAACCGTTCAACTTCAGTTTCTTCAGCGTTACTGGTTGGGGCATAGACTTGGATTACTGTGATATTGAATGGTTTGCCTTGGAAGAACAGAGATCATTCTGTTGTTTTTGAGATTGCATCCAAGTACTGCATTTCGGACTCTTCTGTTGACCATGATGGCCACTCCATTTCTTCTGAGGGATTCCTGCCCGCAGTAGTAGATATAATGGTCATCTGAGTTAAATTCACCCATTCCAGTCCATTTCAGTTCGCTGATTCCTAGAATGTCGACATTCACTCTTGCCATCACTTGTTTGACCACTTCCAATTTGCCTTGATTCATGGACCTGACATTCCAGGTTCCTATGCAATATTGCTCTTTATAGCATCGGACCTTGCTTCTATCACCAGTCACATCCACAGCTGGGTATTGTTTTTGCTTTGGCTCCCTCCCTTCATTTTTTCTGGAGTTATTTCTCCACTGATCTCCAGTAGCATATTGGGCACCTACTGACCTGGGGAGTTTCTCTTTCAGTATCCTATCATTTTGCCTTTTCATACTGTTCATGGGGTTCTCAAGGCAAGAATACTGAAGTGGTTTGCCATTCCCTTCTCCAGTGGACCACATTCTGTCAGATCTCTCCACCATGACCCGCCCGTCTTGAGTTGCCCCACGGGCGTGGCTTAGTTTCATTGAGTTAGACAAGGCTGTGGTCCTAGTGTGATTAGATTGACTAGTTTTCTGTGAGTATGGTTATACACATATATTAAGAGATACAAAGATAGATTGAAAGTCATCATAATAGTGTTTTTATTATGAATTTATAGACATTAAGTTCATAAGAAACTACTAAGATGTCATATCTGACAACTCATTTACTAACCATTGAACAAAGAGTTATCAGGTGCCTACCTCACACTAGACTTTAACAGTGCATGAAACAGATAAAATCTCTACCCTCATGAAGCTCTTATTCTAGAAGAGAGAAAGTAAACCAGTAAACAAACACAATTATAAAATGGGAAGTGCTAAGAAGTGTGGTTGTAAGATTAAAGGGGGAGAAGAGATACTCTGCATAGTGCACTTAAATAATCTTCAAACAAGAAATAAAGTATCTACATTCCCAAAAAGACGAAGCAGTTTCACTGAATCATTACATGACACACATTTAACAAGTTTTAAGGAGATCTTTGAACAACCTGAGTCATAGCTTTGCATGTGCCAGTCCCTCTGCCTGGGATGCAACTCCGTCAAGAATCTTCATGGCTTATACCTAAACCTCTTTCAGATCTTGAATCAAATGTCATCTTAGCAGTGTGGCATTTCTTGACTGCCAGTTTAAAACTGCAAGCCCCCTAAGACAACTACCCCACCCTCAACACGTAGCACAATACTCTCCCAACAGCACTGAATGCCACATTTTATATTTTACGCGTGTATTTCTTTACTGTCCATATACCCACTGAACTCCATAGGGATTTTTGTCTATTTTGTTCACTAAAAAATCTCTAGCGACTAAGACAGTTCCTGATATAAACACTCAATAAATTTCTTAATTTCTATCCATATAGTATCCAGTTTTATAATAAAAAAAAAACTAAAAATGGCTATTAAGAACACCAAAGCAAAAAGAAAACAGAAGAACGGAACAATACTATAAACTAGATCTAATGGATATCAAAGGAACACTCATTCCATCTAACAGAATACAAAATTCTTCTCAAGTACATGCAGCACACTCTCCAAATGAAACCATATGCTAGACCATAAAACAAGCTTCAAGAGTTTTAAAGGACCGGAATCATAGAAATTATGTCCTTCAAACCACAATGGAATGAAATAAATCAGTAACAGAAGAGAAATCTGAAAAATTCACAAATATGTACAATGAAACAACATATTCATAAATAACCAATGATCAAAGAAAACTTACAAAACACTTTGAGATGAATGAAAATGAAAGCAATATACAAAAATGTATGGGATGCAACTAGAGCAGCATTTGGAGAAAACGTAAACTATAAACACCTAACTTGTAAAAGAGCTCAAAACAATAACCTAATCTTAACCTTGAGAAACAAACTAAAACCAAAGGAAAAAGAAGGAAAGGAAAACCAGAAATTAGAGAGAAAATTTATGCAGTAAGGTATAAAATACACTAGAGAACATTACCAAAACCAAAAGCTCGTGCATTGAAAAGCTCAACACAACTGACAAACTTTTGCTGAGATGACTCAAACTACAAAAATCAGGTAGGAAAAACAGGACATAAATCCAACCTCACAGAAATGAAAAGAATTTTACGGGAATAATTTAAACAAATGTATGCCTGCCAAAAATTAGACAAACTAAATGAAATGGACAGATTCCTAAAAAGATAAAGATTACCAAAGGTGACATAAAAGAAAATCTGAATAGACCTTATAAAGTGATGGAATTAGTAATTACAAACCTCCCACAAAGAAAAACCTAAGCCAATTAAACAAGTGAATTCTGCCAAACATTAAAATAATTAACAGCCATCCTTGAGAAATCCTAACAAAACAGAGAGAAGGAACACTTTCCAAGTTATTCTATGAGGCCAAAACAGAGAGAAGGAACACTTTCCAAGTTATTCTATGAGGCCAATCTTACCCTAGTAGCAAACTAGACAAAAGGATCATAATTAAAGAAAACTATACATTAACATCCCTGATATAAATATCCTCCAAAGAATATTAGCAAACTGCAGGTAGGAACTGAAGAGTCCATAGTAGTAGTAGTGAATTTTCTCAGTCGTGTCCGACTCTTAGCGACCCCCCATGGACTGTAGCCTACCAGGCACCTCCATCCATGGGATTTTCCAGGTGAGAGTACTGGAGTTGGGTGCCAATGCCTTCTCCAGAAGAGTCCATACCAACAATAATAAACAAATTAGGGGAAAGAAAGGATACTTGAGCCCACAGAATGCTGAAGGCCTACGGTGGAAGGTGCTGGAATTGGAAGATCATCATTTTGCAACCATCACAGTAAAGATCAAATAAGACAAGAATGATTAACAGATGCCAAATCAAAGAGGAAATCGTGATGACTGGCAGGATACTAGCATGGTGTTGAAAGTTTTTTCCCACAGGTTGCTTTACTAATTGCAAGGGATTAAAAACAAAAACAAAAAGTAACTACAGCAAGGAGAAATTGGGCAAGAATTTGACCACATGATCAAAATAAACACCACAATACATACCATTTGCTCCAGATACCACAGTATGAAGACATCATCACCTACACAGAGGCCCTGAGAACGAATAACTTGAATCTAACCACAAGCCTTCTTACATGAACAGTGCAAAGAAACAGAGGAAAACAACAGAATGGGAAAGACTAGAGACCTCGTCAAGAAAACTGGAGATACCAAGGAAATATGTCATGCAAGGACAGGTACAGTAAGGGACAGAAACGGTAGGAACCTAACAGAAGCAGAAGAGATTACGAAGAGGTGGCAAGAATACACAGAAGAGCTATACAAAAAGAGTCTTAATGACCCAGATAACTATGATGGTGTGATCACTCATCTAGAGTCAGATATCCTGAACTGTGAAGTCAAATGGACCTTAGGAAGCATCAATATGAACAAAGCTAGTGGAGGTGATGGAATTCCAGCTGAGCTATTTCAAGTCCTAAGAGATGATGCTATGAAAGTGCTGCACTCAATATGCCAGCAAATTTGGAAAACTCAGCAGTGGCCATAGGACTGGAAAAGGTTAGTTTTCATTCCAATCCCAAATAAGGGCATTGCCAAAGAATGTTCAAACTACCGAACCATTGCACTCATTTCACATGCCAGCAAGGTAATGCTCAAAATCCTCCAACTTCAGCTTCAGCAGTACATGAGCCAAGAATTTCCAGATCTACAAGCTAGATTTAGAAAAGGCAGAGGAACCAGAGATCAAGTTACCAACATCCACTGGATCACAGAGAAAGCAAGGAAATTTCAAAAAAACATCTGTTTCACTGACTACACAAAAGCCTTTGACTGTGTGGATCACAACAAACTGTGGAAAAATTCTTCAAGAGATACCAAACCACCTTACCTGTGTCCTGAGAAACCTGTATGCAGATCAAGAAAAAACAGTTAGAATCAGACATGAAACATCGGACTGGTTCAAAATTGGGAAAGGAGTACATCAAGGCTGTATATTGTCACTGTGCATATTTAATTTCTCTGCAAAGTACATCTTGCGAAGTGCTGGGCTGAATGAACCACAAGGTGGAATCAAGATTGCTGGGAGAAATATCAACAACCTCAGATATGCAGATGATACAACTCTAATGGCAGAAAGTGAAGAGGAACTAAAGCGCCTCTTCATGAGGGTGAAAGAGGAGAGTGAAAAAACCGTCTTAAAACTCAACACTCAAAAAGCTAAGATCACGGCATCCAATCCCAACACTTCATGGCAAACAGGTGGGGAAAAAGTGGAACCAGTGACAGATTTTCTTGGGCTCCAAAATCACTGTAGATAGTGACTGCAGCCATGAAATTAAAAGATGCTTGCTCCTTGGAAGAAAAGCTATGACAAACCCAGACAACACACAAAAAAGCAAATACTACTTTGCCAACAAAGGTGTGTATAGTAAAAGCTATGGTTTTTCCAGTAGTCATGTATGGATGTGAGAGCTGGACCATAAAGGCTGGGCGCCAAAGAACTGATGCTTTTGAACTGTGGTGCTGTCCCTTGCACAGGAGATCAAACCAGTCAATCCTAAAGGAAAAATCAACCCTGAATATTCACTGGAAGGACTGATGCTGAGGCTGAAGCTCCAATACTTTGGCTACCTGATGGGAAGAGCCAAATCACTGGTAAAGACCCTGTTTCTAGCAAAGATTGAAGGAAACAGGAGAAGAGGGCAGCAGAGGATGAGATGGTTGGATGGCATCACCGACTCAATGGACATGAGTTTGCGTAAACTCTGGAAGCTGGTGAAGGACAGGGAAGCCTGGGGTGCTGCAACTCCATGGGGTTGCAGAGTCAACTACAACTCAGCATCTGAGCCATAATCACCTTTCAGGTTTCAGCGTAATTATCATCCTTCCAATAAAGATTCCTTTCCTGATTCTGCCTCTCTACCCATCACCACTAAAGACTCATTTAAGTATCCTTATGTTCCTGTAACAGTACCCTAAGCATATCACCACCACAGCAAAAAACACTGCACCGAAATCTCTTTTCAATATCAATCTCTCCAATTAAAAGGCAAGCACCTTGAAAATAGAAACAACTACTCATCTCTCTCACTTAAGACAGTGCCTGACCCATACAGAAGAATTCAAATATTCCTTAAACATCTGAATAAGCAGACCACTCTCTGCATTTTCTAGGTACTTAAAACACATTCAATAAAATAATGCATCTGACTGAAGAGTAGGTGGATTTACCAAAAAGTTAATTTCTGTATTCAAGAGTTAAAATAAATGCACATTCCCACCTTAGCAAAGCTGACCAACTCAAATACCTGCTGAAAAGATATCCATTGCTCGCTTCAATTCTCCTCTTGTTCTCTGATTGCTGTTTAAGTCTACAAGTGGAGTTGAAGGATCTCTCATATATTCTAACTCTGTGGCAAACAATCCACCATCGACAAAACGTTCGGGAGCAATGTAACAAGTTCTCCTCCGTGAAGTGTCAAAAAAATAGTTGAAATCTGCCGGGTTGTCCTCTGGAAGGTAAGTGGGCTTGAAACTGGCAAAATCCGTTAGAAGAACCCAGTTCCAACTGGTGACCATCACGTTCTCCGTCTTGATGTCCCCATGACGGACGCCAGATTTGTGCGCTTGGTCCACAGCTGTGAGGATCTGGAAAGCGACCCAGCGCTTCTCGATGTTATTTAGGAACGGACGGGTGCTGATTCGGTCGTAGAGGTTGTCTCGCACGTACTGCCTGAAGAGCATGGCTGCCTTCTCAGAAGCTTTTTCGGCAGCTTTCTGGAAAGGCAGACAGTTCTGGGCAGAATGAAGCCTGATTTTCAGTTCCTCCAGCTCCTGTTTATAGCTGGTGAGAGGCAATGTGGGATCCTGAATTGCAAAGACCTTCACAACTACCAGGCCTTCTCGGTGCTTCGCTCGAGCAACTTTAAAGAACCGAGTACTCCCCAGACTCTTATCATATTCAAAGTCATGGATGTCTGAGAAATAACTCTCCACAGAAAGGATCTGGGAGGGAGCAATGCCAGCGAGCTGGTTTCCCATGATGGCAGCAAGCACCTCTGAGACACCAAGTTAGGATACAACACGTACTTTCTGAAAAAAAGAAAGAAAAAAAAAGAAGCAATGACACATCATTTTTTATCTATCCTTCTACAAGGTAGATACATCATATTTCTCTTCCACCCCACAGGACTGTACTTAACTTTTTGGCAGCCTCTAAATTTCAGACATATTTATCTTAAAAGATATTATTTTGTCGTCCTTTCCGGGATATTAAAGGAAAATAGGCCCCATCAATATTAAATTGAAATGTCACAATGTGTATTTTCTGATACTTGAAAAATTTAACAAATCTTTACTACGTGTTCAGTATTGTGCTTGGGGCTGAAAGAGGCACCAAAGTGCTATGTGACACAGTTATCTGTCCAAGAAGAATGTGTAATCTTGAATACAAAACCCAAGCACATCTTAAATCTAACTGCTGCTGCTGCTAAGTCACTTCAGTCGTGTCCGACTCTATGTGACCCCATGGACGACAGCCCACCAGGCTCCCCCGTCCCTGGGATTCTCCAGGCAAGAACACTGGAGTGGGTTGCCATTTCCTTCTCCAATGCATGAAAGTGAAAAGTGAAAGTGAGGTCGCTCAGTCATGTCGGACTCCTAGTGACCCCATGGACTGCAGCCTACCAGGCTCTTCTATCCATGGGATTTTCCAGGCAAGAGTACTGGAGTGGGGTGCCATTGCCTTCTAGAGTCGCCAAATACAAACAGGTTAGGTTTGGCTTCCCTGGTGGCTCAGATGGTAAAGAAACTGTCTGCAATGCAGGAGACCTGTGTTCAGTCCCTGAGTGGGTAAGATCCCCGGAGAAGGAAATGGCAACACATTCCAGTACTCTTACTTGGAAAATCCCATGGACAGAGGAGCCTGGTAGGCGGCACAGTCCACGGGATCGCAGAGTGGCATACCACTGAGTGGCTAAAAAAAAAAAAAAAATCCAAACGATCACCATATCGTGGACCCGTCCGGCCTTAACTCCTGCGTGCCTTCCCACTCAGCTAACTGAAGGCAGAAGAGCTGTCTGGTTTACAACAACAAGGAAGAACCCCTGGCAGAGATGTTAAAGGAAAGTAAATCAAAACACCCTCCTTGCCAAAACACAGCCCAAGGTTCTCCTAGTTCGGATCTTGCAGGAAATCAAAATACCCTTCTTGCCAATCACAGCCCAAGGTTCTCATAGCTCAGATTTTGCAGGAAATCAAAGCACACAAGCACGCACGGCTGTGCACACACGCAAACCTTTACCCTGGGGCAGTAGGAAGTGTCACAAGCCGACGGCTCGCTGCCTCACTTGGAGCTCACGGCGGATCCCTTCGGGGTCTGGGCGGCGAAGGGAGCCAGCAGCCGGGCGAAGCCCGCTCAGAGGGAGGACGAGGGAGCCGTGGAAGGCGTCCGGGACCCCGGCGGCCCGCGCGGGACACGCGGGGAGCTCTCGGGGCCGCGGCTGACGAGAGTCCAGCCCCGTCGCTTCAGAGGCCACGCGTTCCCGGGCCTCGCCGTCCTCTCAAGCGGGCCTGAACCGTCAGGGTCCTCCGACTCCCCCAGGGCCTCCCGCACAAGCGGGAGTCGGAGCCCGGAGGACGGGCCGGCTTCCGGGGCCCGGGGAAACGCAGCCTCTCCCGCGGCGGCCGGCCGACGCCCCGCGGGCCGAGCTCCCGGGAGAAGCCGCCGGCTCGGACCCAACTTCCTGTGGCGGAGAGGAAGTGACGTCGAGGCGAAGCTGGCGGAGGAGGAGCGCGGGGGCGGGCCTGGTTGCTGGGAAACCAAGGAGGGGCGTGGCCTCGCTCCAGGAGCGTGGAGGAAGAAAACAGGAGGGCGTCTCTGGTGGCTCCGCTGGTAAAGAAGCCACCTGCGGTGCGGGAGACCTGGGTTCCATCCCTGAGTTGGGAAGCTCCCCTGGAAAAGGGAACAGTTACCCACTCCAGGATTCTTGCATGGAGAATCCCATGGACAGAGGAGCCTGGTGGGCTGTGGGTAACTCCAGGATTCTGACCTGGAGAATTCCATGGACTCTATAGTCCATGGGGTCGCAAAGAGTTAGACACCACTGAGCAACTAAGCACACTTGTTATGCCACAGTTTGGGGATTTATTTATTAAAACACACTATTATTTAATTGATATAACTCCTTAGATTATTACCCAAATTATAACTGAGAAGCAGTTGCCCTTGTTGTTGTATTATTTGTATTTTTTAATTTATGTATTTGATAGGTTGGGCTTTCCTGGTGGCCCAGTGGTAAAGAATCCACCTGCCAATGCAGGAGATGCGGGTTCCATCCCTGGGTCAGGGAGATTCCCCTGGAGAAGGAAATGGCAAGCCCACTCCAGTGTTCTTGCCTGGGAAATTCCTTAGGCAGAGGAGCCTGGTGGGCTGCAGTCTATGGGACTGAAAAGAGTCAGATAGGACTAAGCGCTAAAATAGCATACAGCAACAGTAATTTGATAGGTTAGTCTTTACCTGTTGACTTCCAGAGCTTATATATATACATACTGTTTTCCTTATAATTATTTTTGTGAAAAAGGTTATAATTACCATCCTGGTTATATTATTAGATAACAAACATTTGTATGCCTACTACCTGCTGGTCCTTGAAAATGAGGATATCAGATCAGATCAGATCATTCACTCAGTCGTGTCTGACTCTTTGCAACCCCACGAATCGCAGCACGCCAGGCCTCCCTGTCCATCACCAACTCCCAGAGTTCACCCAGACTCACGTCCATCGAGTCAGTGACGCCATCCAGCCATCTCATCCTCTGTCGTCCCCTTCTCCTCCTGCCCCCAATCCCTCCCAGCATCAGAGTCTTTTCCAATGAGTCAACTCTTCGCATCAGGTGGCCAAAGTACTGGAGTTTCAGCTTTAGCATCATTCCTTCCAAAGAAATCCCAGGGCCGATCTCCTTCAGAATGGACTGGTTGGATCTCCTTGCAGTCCAAGGGACTCTCAAGAGTCTTCTCCAACACCACAGTTCAAAAGCATCAATTCTTCGGCACTCAGCCTTCTTCACAGTCCAACTCTCACATCCATACATGACCACAGGAAAAACCATAGCCTTGACTAGATGAACCTTTGTTGGCAAAGTAATGTCTCTGCTTTTGAATATGCTATCTAGGTTGGTCATAACCTTCCTTCTATGTATAAAACAGGGGCTCTGTTTTCTAGTATGGGATAATCCGCAATTAGGTAAGAGCAGTTATGCTACTTGTGCTTTGAGACCATCAAAGGGACAAATGGCTAATTGAACCCAATCGTGGTGTTGAGGGTCCTTAACGTGTATTTTGATGAGATTTTATTTACCCATGTTGTTCTTATAATATTGTTTTCTCTCATTCTTGGTGGACAAGAGCCATACATAGCCTGAGTAAAATATCCTTTTAGAGGAGCAAAAACTACAAGTATATTTTTGGCAAATTGGTGTTACATGGGGATATTTCATTTAGGTGTATGTTTTGGGCTTCCCTTATGGTTCAGCTGGTAAAGAATTTGCCTGCAATGTGGGAGACCTGAGTTCGATCCCTGGGTTGGGAAGATCCCTTGGAGAAGGGAACTGCTACCCACTCCAGTATTCTGGCCTGGAGAATTCCATGGACTGTATAGTCCATGGAGTCACAGAGTTGGACAAGACTGAGCGACTTTCACTCAGTTATTCCCCATCTAGGTCTTATTCCCCATCTAGGTCTTCTACACAATCCCTAAACTCTGAGGCTCTCTGACATCCCGCACAGCCTGTTCAAACGGCCTTCACCCAAGTACACCAGAGCAGAGTCCTTTAAGAGAATTCACAGGCTTATTTAAGAAAATTACGAGGAAATCCAACCAGTCCATTCTAAAGGAGATCAGCCCTGGGATTTCTTTGGAAGGACTGATGCTAAAGCTGAAACTCCAGTACTTTGGCCACCTCATGCGAAGAGTTGACTCATTGGAAAAGACTCTGATGCTGGGAGGGATTGGGGCAGGAGGAGAAGGGGATGACAGACGATGAGATGGCTGGATGGTATCACCGACTTGATGCACATGAGTTTGACTGAACTCCGGGAGTTGGTGATGGACAGGGAGGCCTGGCGTGCTGCAATTCATACGGTCGCAAAGAGTTGGACATGACTGAGAGACTGAACTGAACTGAAGTTGAATTTTTTAAGAGCTTTATAGAGATATAATTTACAGACTATAAATTTCACCTAATTAAAATACACAAATCAGTGGGGTTTTTGTATATTTACAGAGTTGTGCAATCATCCCTATAATCTAACTTTAGAACGTTTTCCTGACCCCCAAAATGAAACCGTGTAACTGTTAGCAGTCACTCTTCATTCTGCCCATTGCTCCTCCCCTTCCCAGCCCTAAGCAACTGCCAATCTATTAACACTTTCTGTTTCTTGCCTATTCTGAACATTTCCTATAAATGGTATACAGCATGTGGGTCTTTGTGACTGACTTCTTTTACTTCACAGGTTTCTGAGGATTATACCTGTTGGAGTTGTGTTTCATTTCCTTTTACTGCTCAATATTCTACTGTGTAAATACATCACATGAATTGATAAGCATCTGGGTTGTTTCTACTTTTTTGGTTCTTACAAATAATGCTGCTATGAACAGTAGTGCGTAAGGCTTTCTGAGGTCATATGTTTTCACTTCTCTTGAGTAAACGCCTAGGAGTGTGGAGTCACAGGGTAACTCTGTTTAAAGAATTTCAGTTCAGTCGCTCAGTCATATCCAGCTCTTTGTGACCCCATGAACCACAGCATGCCAGGCCTCCCTGTCCATCACCAACTCCCAGAGTTTACTCAAACTCACATCCATCGAGTCAGTGATGCCATCCAGCCATCTCATCCTCTGTCGTCCCCTTCTCCTCCTGCCCTCAATCTTTCCCAGCATCAGGGTCTTTTCAAATGAGTCAGCTCTTCACATCAGGTGGCCAAAGTATTGGAGTCTCAGCTTCAACATTAGTCCTTGCAATGAACACCCAGGACTGATCTCCTTTAGGATGGACTGGTTGGATCTCCTTGTAGTCCAAGGGACTCTCAAGAGCCTTCTCCAACACCACAGTTCAAAAGCATCAATTCTTCTGCGCTCAGCTTTCTTTATAGTCCAACTCTCACATCCATTCATGACTACAGGAAAAACCATAGCTTTGACTAAATGGACCTTTGTTGGCAAAGTAATGTTTCTGCTTTTTAATATGCTGTCTAGGTTGGTCATAACTAAATTTGTAACCTGACGTATAATAACTGGTTTCCACAAGGAGCATCAATGGATTCTAAAACCATGTGTTAAAAGGCTCTGGGGCAACAAGATAGACTTATGGTGCCCAAAGAATATTTGCAAGTTACTTTTTACATTAGAAAGAAAGGGGGGAATGAATCTTTCACAGTGGAAAACTCTGGTAGTAAATTTCTTATCCATGTGTTCAAACTTGACATCACGAATAGCACACAGTATCCACCAACAAAGCATTCTCCCAAGAATATTTAACCTGAATCTAATTTGGCCCTTAGACCTTACCATTCAATACAGTAGCCACTAGACACGTTTGACACACTTGGAATGTGACTTGACTTGAAATGTGACTCCTCCATATTGAGATGTGCTCTAAGTGTGAAACACACACAGCATTTAAAGAGCTTGATACCAAAAAAAGAAAATTTTAAGTCTCAAGGATAGCTTTTCAACATTTATGATGTTTTGAAGTCATATTTTAGAAATAGTGGATTAAATGAAAATATTGTATTTGTATTAAAATTAATCTTTTTTAACTTTTCAAAATGTGGCTACCAGAAATACTTTCACAAGTAAGACGAAGACAAATACCATATATCAATTACATGTAGCATCTAAAGTATGACATGAATGAACTTATTTACAAAGCAGAAACAGACTCACGGACGTGGAAAACAGATTTATGGTTACCAAAGCAGAAAGGGAGGGATAAATTAGGAGTTTGAGATTAGCAGATATGAACTACTATATATAAAATAGATACACAACAAGGACTTACTGTATACCACAGGAGACTACATCTAGTATCTTGTATCTATATCTAGTAACTATATCTAGTATCCTATATCTAGGATCTGAAAAAGAATATCAGATCAGATCAGATCAGTCACTCAGTCATGTCCGACTCTTTGCAACCCCATGAATCGCAGCACACCAGGCCTCCCTGTCCATCACCAACTCCCGGAGTTCACTGAGACTCATGTCCATCGAGTCAGTGATGCCATCCAGCCGTCTCATCCTCCGTCGTCCCCTTCTCCTCTTGTCCCCAATCCCTCCCAGCATCAAAGTCTTTTCTAATGAGTCAACTCTTCGCATGAGGTGGCCAAGGTACTGGAGTTTCAGCTTTAGCATCATTCCTTCCAAAGAATATATATATATGTATAAATGAATCCATCCTAAAGGAAATCAATGCTGAATAATCATGGGAAGAACTGATGCTGAAGATGAAGTTTCAATACTTTGGCCACCTGATGTGAGGAGCTGACTCATTAGAAAAGGCCCTGATGCTGGGAAAGATTGAGGGCAGGAGGAGAAGGGAATAACAGAGGGTGAGATGGTTGGATGGCATTACTGACTCAATGGACGTGAGTTTGAGCAAGCTCCAGGAGATAGTGAAGGACAGGGAAGCCTGGTGTGCTGCAGACCATGGGGTCACAAAGAGTCAGACATGACTGAGGGATTGAACAACAACAATATAACTGAACCACTTTTTTATACACCAGAAGCTAATATAGCATTGTAAATCCACCATACATCAATTTAAAAAAAATCAAGCCTTCACAGCTACCATAACTCTTTTGACAAAAAAATGGGCACTGTGGCCCAGCCAAGTTGACACATGAAATTAACCATCGAGGAACTTTCCTGGAGGTCCAGTGGCTAAGAGGTCATGATCTCAATGCAGGCAGCCCAGGTTTGATCCCCGATTGGGGAACTTGATCCTAAATGCCACAAAGACTCCACACAGCCAAATAAACAAAATAAGAAAATAAAAAGTATATTCTTAGAAAAGAAAAAAGAAACTAACCATCTTAACCAATAATGATTAAAAAATGTTTTTAATTTAAAAATTGAATGCAACAAAGGCATGATTGGGCTGGGGGTGCATCAGTGCCTTGAAGCCTCAGTCTCCCTGAAAACTGGGAGGAGCCATTTGGAAGAGGGGATGATGTTTGGAAGAGGGTCTCGTGAGAACTGACACGCAGCTAGTGGTGGCAGGGCCCCTGGCATTTGCCTTTGGCCTGGGCGGCCAAGGAGATGGAGTGGGAAAGACCCTGAGGCTGGCTGATGTGGGTGAGGGAACCAGAGGTCCATGTACAGCTGTGCCGTGCTCGGTGAGTCCACACAGCCCCCGTGCTGGTGAAATGTTGTAGCTGAACCATGGAAAATGCCGGGATTCTTGGCCTCCAGAGAAGAAGAATTCAATCCGGGGCCAGAGACAAGGCTTGATTGCTCAGAGCTTTTGTGTAATGCAGTTTTATTAAAGTATAAAAGAAATAGAGAAAGCTTCTGACATAGACATCAGAAGGGGGCAGAAAGAATACCTGCAGGCTAGTCTTTAGCTGGCTGTTAAATAGCTACTAGCAGTCTGCTAATTGGAGAAAGGAAACGTCTCAAAACTCAGAGACTCACCAGGTGAGTCATCCCAGGCCATAAAACGATTGACATGAATCTTGAAGAAAGCCAGGTTTTCCATACAAATATATAGCTTCATTAACATAGATTAGGAGAACAATGCATGAGTATAAAATATTGGTTTGTCAAGTGGTTCTGAGCCTAAATCTGAGCCTTTAAACGACTGGAAGATAGAGTCTAAGGTAAATGCATAGCACAGTAACATAGCTAGAGACAAACATTTCCATAAGAAAAATACATTGGCGAGCTCAAGGTTTGAGAAAAGCTAAGTTCGGATGGAACCAGGTGTCATTACGGCAACACAGAATTTTAAGAGAAACCTCTTTTTAAATTTGTATAGAGAAGGGGAAAAAATGTAACACTAATTTGTTTCCTCCTGCCCCTTAGATCAGATCAGTCGCTCAGTCGTGTCCGACTCTTTGCGACCCCATGAATCACAGCACACCAGGCCTCCCTGTCCATCACCAACTCCCCGAGTTCACTCAGACTCATGTCCATCGAGTCAGTGATGCCATCCAGCCATCTCATCCTCTGTCATCCCCTTCTCCTCCTGCCCCCAATCCCTCCCAGCGTCAGAGTCTTTTCCAATGAGTCAACTCTTCGCATCAGGTGGCCAAAGTACTGGAGTTTCAGCTTTAGCATCATTCCTTCCAAAGAAATCCCAGGGCTGATCTCCTTCAGAATGGACTGGTTGCATCTCCTTGCAGTCCAAGGGACTCTCAAGAGTCTTCTCCAACACCACAGTTCAAAAGCATCAGTTCTTCGGCGCTCAGCCTTCTTCACAGTCCAACTCTCACATCCATACATGACCACTGGAAAAACCACAGCCTTGACTAGACGAACCTTTGTTGGCAAAGTAATGTCTCTGCTTTTGAATATGCTATCTAGGTTGGTCATAACTTTCCTTCCAAGGAGTAAGCGTCTTTTAACTTCATGGCTGCAGTCACCATCTGCAGTGATTTTGGAGCCCCCAAAAATAAAGTCTGACACTGTTTCCACTGTTTCCCCATCTATTTCCCATGAAGTGATGGGACCAGATGCCATGATCTTCGTTTTCTGAATGTTGAGCTTTAAGCCAGTTCCTCTTCACTTTCTGCCGTAAGGGTGGTGTCATCTGCATATCTGAGGTTATTGATATTTCTCACAGCAACCTTGATTCCAGCTTGTGTTTCTTCCAGTACAGCATTTCTCATGATGTACTCTGCATAGAAGTTAAATAAACAGGGTGACAATATACAGCCTTGACGAACTCCTTTTCCTATTTGGAACCAGTCTGTTGTTCCATGTCCCGTTCTAACTGTTGCTTCCTGACCTGCATACAAATTTCTCAAGAGGCAGATCAGGTGGTCTGGTATTCCCATCTCTTTCAGAATTTTCCACAGTTTACTGTGATCCACACAGTCAAAGGCTTTGGCATAGTCAATAAAGCAGAAATAGATGCCTTTCTGGAACTCTCTTGCTTTTTCCATGATCCAGCGGATGTTGGCAATTTGATCTCTGGTTCCTCTGCCTTTTCTAAAACCAGCTTGAACATCAGGAAGTTCATGCTTCACATATTGCTGAAGCCTGGCTTGGAGAATTTTGAGCATTACTTTACTAGCATGTGAGCTGAGTGCAATTGTGTGGTAGTTTGAGCATTCTTTGGCATTGCCTTTCTTTGGGATTGGAATGAAAAGTGACCTTTTCCAGTCCTGTGGCCACTGCTGAGTTTTCCAAATGTGCTGGCATATTGAGTGCAGCACTTTCACAGCATCATCTTTCAGGATTTGGAATAGCTGAACTGGAATTCCATCACCTCCACTAGCTTTGTTCGTAGTTCGCCCCTTAAGAGAAAGATAAAAAAGATCTGAGACTGGCAGCCTATTTCCTCCCTTTGGAGACCCCTGGCCTTCCTGTCTGTTACCCTCTCACTGGAGTCTCAAGACTAGGGGGCTGAGTTGAGCCGGAGCCAGCCCCTTGCCCGAGGAGCACTGTCACCCTCTCTGGAGACATGGACAGCTCACTCTGGCTGGAGACAAAGTCCAGGCAAGGCTGGCGGAAGGCTTTCCTCTCCCCCAGAGCCTGGCGATTTTCTGACAGCTCTCCTGCCTTGCGCGGGGCTGGAAGCCAGCCCTCCCGGTGGGCTGGGGAGGAGGGCTAGGATATGGATAGACTGATGGAGCGTCAGCCTGAGCCAGGGTGGCGGGGGAGTGGGTGGCGCTCATCCCTGCTCCATTGTCATCCCAGGCAAGTCACCAAGGGGACCGTCTCCAGACGCCCAGAACCAGAGAGGAGAGAAACTCTGTTTGGGGGCAGCGTGTGCTGCAGGCTTGCTTCCCCCTAGAAGCAGTTGTAGGGAAGGAGGAAACAGACAGAACAGGCTCCACCTCGAAAGCAGGACTCCATCTTGGGCCAGACTGTGGACTTTGAGCTATTTGCCCAGTATCTATGGAAACAATGTACCAACTGGAAAACCAGACCCCCCAAGAAGGAACAGCCCCGGGGCTCGTACCTAGACTCTCCATCGCCTAAAAGAATACCCTAATTATCTGTGTAACCAAATAGAATCATACATTCTATTATGCTTATTGGGATATGACCACAGGCCTATTGATCATTGTCCACTGTTAACTGCCTAGGCTTAAGGCATATAAATCACGGGTTAACTTTGATTGTATCTTTCTTTTCCTTTGTTCAGACTAGTTTCAGGGAATTTGGGGAGGCAGGTTTGTGCACATACACTTAGGGTATATAAAGTTTTCACAAAAAACGGTCGGGGTCCTTGGCTAAGAGGAGACTCTGCCTTGGGCCTGCCGGTGTAATAAACTGCACTCCACTATCTGCATCATCCTTCTGAGGGAGTTTATTTCCTGGAACGCGTGGCTATAACAGTGGAGCGTAGAAACTGTCTAGTTTTCTGTGTCTCTTCCCACTGTGTTCCTTGCAGACCGTTCAATGCCTTCCCCCGGGGTGTCATTTTCCACTTGCCCTCCCTGTTGTTTGAAATGGCCCAGAGCTCCTTAAGCTGTAGCCTGAGGTCATCTCTGAGAGAAACTCTCTCTGCACACTTAAAGTGGAGACACGAGCTCACAGCACGGGGGTGCCGGCCGGGGTGAGCCCCACCAGGGGGCCCTGAGGTCTGGGGTCTGGAGGGGTCGCCAGAGGCAAGCTTGGCTGCCAGGGGTCAGCTCCCCCGAGGGAGGGCTGGGGAGAGGTGAGGAGGGGGCTGCAGAGATGACCGCTGGGCTAGCTAAGCTGGCCTGGTACGTCCTGAGTTCACTGTCAACCCAGAGGAGCATCCCACATCCGCACAATCACCCCAGCCAGGAGCGCCTCTGTCTGGAAAGGCCACCGGAGAGGTCCCCAGGTTGTACTCTGAGGTCTGCAGATCAGTTTGTGGATTGCATTCTCTATCTACAAACTGAGGGTTACTGATGGAAGAGACACCATTGTTAGGAGCCTGTGATCTCACGGTCTGGGCCCCAGGGCAAGTGCGGGGCTTGGGACGCAGGTGGCTGGTGGGCAGTGCCTGGACCAAGGCAGATAGAGGAATGCCTCGCTTGTTCTGGAAACTTCTTCAATCTGTGACAACCCTTAACGACCCCCAGAGAAGAAATCATTGTCCTCAGAATTATGTTCTGCAATCTTCGAATGAGCAATGCTTCTTTTGGGGTGGATCGTGGCTCAATGGACGAAATATTTACCTTACCATGTCCCCAGGAGGGGGATAAATTTGTTCTGAGTCATTCCTCGTGGACACATCCCTGTGCCTGCAGGAATATGTCCAAGGTGACCTTGAACCTCCAGCGACAGCTTTCATTGTTGACCTGTTTCCCACTCAGGCTGTTTAAATTGCACTTATGTAGACTGGATTCCCTGGTCCAAAGCGACTCTTTCTCTACCGTCTAGTGTGTGCGTGCTCCGTCGTGTCAACCTTTTGTGATCCCATGGACTGCAGCCCGCCAGGCTCCTCTGTCCATGGAATTCTCCAGGCAAGAATACTGGAGTGAATAGCCATTTCCTTCTCCAGGGGAATCTTCCCGACCCAGGGAGGAAACCTGCATTTCCTGCTTTGGCAGGCAGATTCTTTAGTACTTGCACCACCTGGGAAGCCCTGAGATTCTTTTCATTATTTGCTTATTTGCCTGTGTCACGTCTTAGCTGCAGTGTGCAGGATCTTTAACTGTGCCCTGCGAACCCTTGGTTGGGACAAGTGCGTTCTAGTTCCCTGACCCGGGATCGAACGCAGGCCCTCTGCATGGGGAGCTTGGAGTCTTAGCCACTGGACCACCAAGGAGTCCCACTATGACTCTCTTTATGAACTGTGTCCAGAAGGGGAGAGACCATTTCAAACTATGTAGCATGAGAAGAGGGCACTATCTGCTGTGTTTTCCCAGCCCTTTATTGTGTGTCTTTTCTCTCTTGTTAAATTGTAAGTTTCTTAACTGCAGAGACCTTTCACAAATTCTATCTTTCCTATTGGGGTTTTACCAATGCCCTGTGAGGTTAGCTACATATGTGAGATGAGTGATAACTTGTCATACTGCTGCTGCTGCTAAGTCGCTTCAGTCGTGTCCAACTCTGTGCGGCCCCATAGACGGCAACCCACCAGGCTCCCCCATCCCTGGGATTTTCCAGGCAAGAGCACTGGAGTGGGTTGCCATTTCCTTCTCCAATGCATGAAAGTGAAAAGTGAAAGTGAAGTCACTCAGTCGTGTCCAACTCTTAGCGACCCCATGGACTGCAGCCCACCAGGCTCCTCCGTCCATGGGATTTTCCAGGCAAGAGTACTGGAATGGGGTGCCATTGCCTTCTCCGGATACTTGTCATAGACAGTAATAACAGTAATAAAAATTATCTTTGAGGCAGTGGATTGAAGCTGGCTTCTGCCTTCTTCTGAGACCCAAGGACGGAACCCTCATCTCCTGCTTGGCAGGAGGGTTCCTTACCACTGAGCGCCAGGGAAGCCCTCTTCTTGAAACTGCCAATAAATATCCAGGAATTTAGGGGATCTGGTTGCTAAGCTGTTGATGCCTTGACATTAGCCATGGTAGGAATATTTACACCATAGAAACTGGCAAAGGCTGCAAATCAGGATTTTGACTTTCCTGTCAAAGAAACAGTTTATGGACTTCCCTGGTGGCTCAGTGGATAAGAATCCGCCTGCCGGTGCAGGGGACTTGCGTTCTATCCCTGAAGATCCCACGTGCTGAAGGGCAATTAAGCCTGCGCGCCCCAACTACTGAACCCAGGCTCTGGAGCCTGAGAGCCAAAACTACCAAAGCTCTCATGCGTGGAGCCCGCGCTCCACAAGAGAAGCCACCTGCACGGAGAAGCCGGTGCATCCCAACGAAGCGTAGCCCCTGCTCACGGCAACTAGAAAAAGCCAACACACAGCAACGATGACCCAGAGCAAAGATAAACAGAGATGGTTTACCAGCACATGGCTTTTTGAAGATGAGAAAAACCTCCTGTCATTCACTCCTGGAGAAAAATGAGGAAGACACATGGGACCGCGCACCCCCAACCACCACCCCCCCCACCTCATTTGCTCAGAGGATAAAATTCAACTACGCTTTATTTCAGAGAAGGCAATGGCAGCCCACTCCAGTACTCCTGCCTAGAAAATCCCATGGACGGAGGAGCCTGATGGGCTGCAGTCCATGGGGTCGCTAAGAGTCGGACACGACCAAGCAACTTCACTTTCCCCTTTCACTTTCTTTTTTTTTTTTTCCTCTAATTTTATTTTATTTTTAAACTTTACATAATTGTATTAGTTTTGCCAAATATCAAAATGAATCCGCCACAGGTATACATGTGTTCCCCATCCCGAACCCTCCTCCCTCCTCCCTCCCCATACCATCCCTCTGGGCCGTCCCAGTGCACCAGCCCCAAGCATCCAGCATCATGCATCGAACCTGGACTGGCAACTCGTTTCCTACATGATATTTTACATGTTTCATTGCCATTCTCCCAAATCTTCCCACCCTCTCCCTCTGCAACAGAGTCCATAAGACTGTTCTATACATCAGTGTCTCTTTTGCTGTCTCGTACACCGGGTTATTGTTACCATCTTTCTAAATTCCATATATATGCGTTAGTATACTGTATTTATGTTTTTCCTTCTGGCTTACTTCACTCTGTATAATAGGCTCCAGTTTCATCCACCTCATTAGAACTGATTCAAATGTATTCTTTTTAATGGCTGAGTAATACTCCATTGTGTATATGTACCACAGCTTTCTTATCCATTCATCTGCTGATGGACATCTAGGTTGCTTCCATGTCTTGGCTATTATAAACAGTGCTGCGATGAACATTGGGGTGCACGTGTCTCTTTCCCTTCTGGTTTCCTCAGTGTGTATGCCCAGCAGTGGGGTTGCTGGATCATAAGGCAGTTCTATTTCCAGTTTTTTAAGGAATCTCCACACTGTTCTCCATAGTGGCTGTACTAGTTTGCATTCCCACCAACAGTGTAAGAGGGTTCCCTTTTCTCCACACCCTCTCCAGCATTTATTATTTGTAGACTTTTGGATCGCAGCCATTCTGACTGGTGTGAAATGGTACCTCATAGTGGTTTTGATTTGCATTTCTCTGATAATGAGTGATGTTGAGCATCTTTTCATGTGTTTGTTAGCCATCTGTATGTCTTTTTTGGAGAAATGTCTATTTAGTTCTTTGGCCCATTTTTTGATTGGGTCGTTTATTTTTCTGGAGTTGAGCTGTAGGAGTTGCTTGTATATTTTTGAGATTAGTTGTTTGTCGGTTGCTTCATTTGCTATTATTTTCTCCCATTCTGAAGGCTGTCTTTTCACCTTGCTAATAGTTTCCTTTGATGTGCAGAAGCTTTTAAGGTTAATTAGGTCCCATTTGTTTATTTTTGCTTTTATTTCCAATATTCTGGGAGGTGGGTCATAGAGGATCCTGCTGTGATGTATGTCGGAGAGTGTTTTGCCTATGTTCTCCTCTAGGAGTTTTATAGTTTCTGGTCTTACGTTTAGATCTTTAATCCATTTTGAGTTTATTTTTGTGTATGGTGTTAGAAAGTGGTCCAGTTTCATTCTTTTACAAGTGGTTGACCAGATTTCCCAGCACCACTTGTTAAAGAGATTGTCTTTAATCCATTGTATATTCTTGCCTCCTTTGTCGAAGATAAGGTGTCCATATGTGCGTGGATTTATCTCTGGGCTTTCTATTTTATTCCATTGATCTATATTTCTGTCTTTGTGCCAGTACCATACTGTCTTGATAACTGTGGCTTTGTAGTAGAGCCTGAAGTCAGGTAGGTTGATTCCTCCAGTTCCATTCTTCTTTCTCAAGATCGCTTTGGCTATTCGAGGTTTTTTGTATTTCCATACAAATTGTGAAATTATTTGTTCTAGCTCTGTGAAGAATACTGTTGGTAGCTTGATAGGGATTGCGTTGAATCTATAAATTGCTTTGGGTAGTATACTCATTTTCACTATATTGATTCTTCCAATCCATGAACATGGTATATTTCTCCATCTATTAGTGTCCTCTTTGATTTCTTTCACCAGTGTTTTATAGTTTTCTATATATAGGTCTTTAGTTTCTTTAGGTAGATATATTCCTAAGTATTTTATTCTTTCCGTTGCAATGGTGAATGGAATTGTTTCCTTAATTTCTCTTTCTGTTTTCTCATTATTAGTGTATACGAATGCAAGGGATTTCTGTGTGTTGATTTTATATCCTGCAACTTTACTGTAGTCATTGATTATTTCTAGTAATTTTCTGGTGGATTCTTTAGGGTTTTCTATGTAGAGGATCATGTCATCTGCAAATAGTGAGAGTTTTACTTCTTCTTTTCCAATTTGGATTCCTTTTATTTCTTTTTCTGCTCTGATTGCTGTGGCCAAAACTTCCAAAACTATGTTGAATAGTAATGGTGAAAGTGGGCACCCTTGTCTTGTTCCTGACTTTAGAGGAAATGCTTTCAATTTTTCACCATTGAGGATAATGTTTGCTGTGGGTTTGTCATATATAGCTTTTATTATGTTGAGGTATGTTCCTTCTATTCCTGCTTTCTGGAGACTTCTTATCATAAATGGATGTTGAATTTTGTCAAAGGCTTTCTCTGCATCTATTGAGATAATCATATGGTTTTTAGTTTTCAATTTGTTAATGTCGTGTATTACATTGATTGATTTGCGGATATTGAAGAATCCTTGCATCCCTGGGATAAAGCCCACTTGATCATGGTGTATGATCTTTTTAATGTGTTGTTGGATTCTGATTGCTAGAATTTTGTTAAGGATTTTTGCATCTATGTTCATCAGTGATATTGGCCTGTAGTTTTCTTTTTTTGTGGGATCTTTGTCAGGTTTTGGTATTAGGGTGATGGTGGCCTCATAGAATGAGTTTGGAAGTTTACCTTCCTCTGCAATTTTCTGGAAGAGTTTGAGCAGGATAGGTGTCAGCTCTTCTCTAAATTTTTGGTAGAATTCAGCTGTGAAGCCGTCTGGACCGGGGCTTTTGTTTGCTGGAAGATTTTTGATTACAGTTTCAATTTCCATGCTTGTGATGGGTCTGTTAAGATTTTCTATTTCTTCCTGGTCCAGTTTTGGAAAGTTGTACTTTTCTAAGAATTTGTCCATTTCTTCCACGTTGTCCATTTTATTGGCATATAATTGTTGATAGTAGTCTCTTATGATCCTTTGTATTTCTGTGTTGTCTGTTGTGATCTCTCCATTTTCGTTTCTAATTTTGTTGATTTGATTTTTCTCCCTTTGTTTCTTGATGAGTCTGGCTAATGGTTTGTCAATTTTATTTATCCTTTCAAAGAACCAGCTTTTGGTTTTGTTGATTTTTGCTATGGTCTCTTTTGTTTCTTTTGCATTTATTTCTGCTCTAATTTTTAAGATTTCTTTCCTTCTACTAACCCTGGGGTTCTTCATTTCTTCCTTTTCTAGTTGCTTTAGGTGTAGAGTTAGGTTATTTATTTGACTTTTTTCTTGTTTCTTGAGGTGTGCCTGTATTGCTATGAACTTTCCCCTTAGGACTGCTTTTACCGTGTCCCACAGGTTTTGGGTTGTTGTGTTTTCATTTTCATTCGTTTCTATGCAAATTTTGATTTCTTTTTTGATTTCTTCTGTGATTTGTTGGTTATTCAGCAGCGTGTTGTTGAGCCTCCATATGTTGGAATTTTTAATAGTTTTTCTCCTGTAATTGAGATCTAATCTTACTGCATTGTGGTCAGAAAAAATGCTTGGAATGATTTCTATTTTTTTGAATTTACCAAGGCTAGCTTTATGGCCCAGCATGTGATCTATCCTGGAGAAGGTTCCATGTGCGCTTGAGAAAAAGGTGAAATTCATTGTTTTGGGATGAAATGACCTATAGATATCAATTAGGTCTAACTGGTCTATTGTATCGTTTAAAGTTTGTGTTTCCTTGTTAATTTTCTGTTTAGTTGATCTATCCATAGGTGTAAGTGGGGTATTAAAGTCTCCCACTATTATTGTGTTATTGTTAATTTCTCCTTTCATACTTGTTAGCATTTGTCTTACGTACTGTGGTGCTCCCATGTTGGGTGCATATATATTTATAATTGTTATATCTTCTTCTTGGATTGATCCTTTGATCATTATGTAGTGACCTTCTTTGTCTCTTTTCACAGCCTTTGTTTTAAAGTCTATTTTATCTGATATGAGTATTGCTACTCCTGCTTTCTTTTGGTCCCTATTTGCATGGAAAATCTTTTTCCAGCCCTTCACTTTCAGTCTGTATGTGTCCCCTGTTTTGAGGTGGGTCTCTTGTAGACAACATATGTAGGGGTCTTGTTTTTGTATCCATTCAGCCAGTCTTTGTCTTTTGGTTGGGGCATTCAACCCATTTACATTTAAGGTAATTACTGATAAGTATGTTCCCGTTGCCATTTACTTTATTGTTTTGGGTTCGAGTTTATACACCGTTTTTGTGTTTCCTGTCTAGAGAATATCCTTTAGTATTTGTTGGAGAGCTGGTTTGGTGGTGCAGAATTCTCTCAGCTTTTGCTTGTCTGAAAAGCTTTTGATTTCTCCTTCATACTTGAATGAGATCCTTGCTGGGTACAATAATCTGGGCTGTAGGTTATTTTCTTTCATCATTTTAAGTATGTCTTGCCATTCCCTCCTGGCTTGAAGAGTTTCTATTGAAAGATCAGCTGTTATCCTTATGGGAATTCCCTTGTGTGTTATTTGTTGTTTTTCCCTTGCTGCTTTTAATATTTGTTCTTTGTGTTTGATCTTTGTTAATTTGATTAATATGTGTCTTGGGGTGTTTCTCCTTGGGTTTATCCTGTTTGGTACTCTCTGGGTTTCTTGGACTTGGGTGATTATTTCCTTCCCCATTTTAGGGAAGTTTTCCACTATTATCTCCTCAAGTATTTTCTCATGGTCTTTCTTTTTGTCTTCTTCTTCTGGAACCCCTATGATTCGAATGTTGTAGCGTTTAATATTGTCCTGGAGGTCTCTGAGATTGTCCTCATTTCTTTTAATTCGTTTTTCTTTTATCCTCTCTGATTCATTTATTTCTACCATTCTATCTTCTAATTCACTAATCCTGTCTTCTGCCTCTGTTATTCTACTATTTGTTGCCTCCAGAGTGTTTTTAATTTCACTTATTGCATTATTCATTATATATTGACTCTTTTTTATTTCTTCTAGGTCCTTGTTAAACCTTTCTTGCATCTTCTCAATCCTTGTCTCCAGGCTATTTATCTGTGATTCCATTTTAGTTTCAAGATTTTGGATCAATTTCACTATCATTATTCGGAATTCTTTATCAGGTAGATTCCCTATCTCTTCCTCTTTTGTTTGGTTTGGTGGGCATTTATCCTGTTCCTTTATCTGCTGAGTATTCCTCTGTCTCTTCATCTTGTTTAAATTGCTGAGTTTGGGGTGTCCTTTCTGTATTCTGGCCGTTTGTGGAGTTCTCTTTATTGTGGCGTTTCCTCACTGTGTGTGGGTTTGTACAGGTGGCTTGTCAAGGTTTCCTGGTTAGGGAAGCTTGTGTCGGTGTTCTGGTGGGTGGAGCTGTATTTCTTCTCTCTGGAGTGCAATGAAATGTCCAGTAATGAGTTATGAGATGTCTATAGTTTTGGGGTGACTTTGGGCAGCCTGTATCTTGAAGCTCAGGGCTGTGTTCCTTTGTTGCTGGAGAATTTGCTTGGTATGTCTTGCCCTGGAACTTATTGGCCCTTGTGTGGTGCTTGGTTTCAGTGTCGGTATGGAGGCATTTGATGAGCTCCTGTCAATGAATGTTCCTTGGAGTCAGGAGTTCCCTGGAGTCAGGGTTTGGACTTAAGTCTCCTGCTTCCGATTATCGGTCTTATTTTTACAGTAGTTTCAAAACTTCTCCTTCTATACAACACCATTGATAAAACATCTACATTAAAGATGATAAGTTTCTCTACAGTGAGGGTCACTCAGAGAGGTTCACAGCGTTACATGGAGAAGAGAAGAGGGAGGAGGGAGTTAGAGGTGACCCAGATGAGATGAGGTGAATCAATAGTGGAGAGAGTGGGCTAGCCAGTTGTCACTTCCTTATGTGCACTCCACAACTGGACCACTCAGAGATGTTCACGGGGTTATACAGAGAAGAGAAGAAGGAGGAAGGTAACAGAGGTGGCCAGAAGGATAAAAGGGGGGAATGAAAAGGAGGGAGACAGATCCAGCCAGTAATCAGTTCCCTAAGTGTTCTCCACCGTCTGGAACACACAGAAATTCACAGAGTTGGGTAGAGTAGAGAGGGGTTAGGGAGGAGACACAGGCGACCTGGTGGAGAAAAAGGAGGGTCCAAAGGGAGAGAGAGCAGTCAAGCCAGTAATCTCACTCCCTAGTGAAAAATGGGTCCTGAAGATTGGGTCCTTAAAGTTACAAAATTGGTAACAAATACATAAAAGCAAAAATTAAAAATCTAGAGTAGAGTTTGGAATTTCAAAAATACGACGTTAAAGAAAAGAAGAAGGAAAAGAAAGAGAGAAAGAACGAACATACAAAAACAAACAAGGTCGCGAAAATTATAAAGAAAGTACAGGTACAAAATTGATAACTAATACCAGAAAGCGAAAATCAAAAATCTAGAGTAGAGTTTGGAATTTCAAAAATACAATGTTAAAGAAAAGAAGAAGGAAAAGAAAGAGAGAAAAAACGAACAAACAAAAACAAACAAGGTCGCGAAAATTATAAAGAAAGTACAGGTACAAAATTGATAACTAATACCAGAAAGCAAAAATTAAAAATCTAGAGTAGAGTTTGGAATTTCAAAAATACAATGTTAAAAAAAAAAAAAGAAAAGAAGAAAAATAAAGAGAGGAAACAAACAAACAAATACGAACAATGTCATAAAAATTATAAAGAAAATACAGGTACAAAATTGATATCAAATACCAAAAAGCATAAATTAAAAATCTAGAGTAAAGTTTGGAATTTCATATGTACAATGTTATATAAAAGAAGAAGAGAAAGAAACAGAGAAGAAGAAAAAAAAAAAAAAGTCACAGAAATTATATAAAAAAAAACTATAGGTACAAAATTGATAACATATACCAAAAAGCGAAAATTAAAAATCTAGAGTAGAGTTTGGAATTTCAAAAATACAATGTTAAAGAAAAGAAGAAAAAAACAAAAACAACAACAAAAAAAAACCAAGGTCAAAAAATTATAAAATATATATATATGAAGTTTGCTGAAGAAGAAAAAAATAGGGTCTTTTTTTTTTTTCCTTTTTTTTTTTTTGCAAAGTAATAGGTTATAAAAGTGAAAATTAAAGGAACAATAGAGGACTTAAAATTTTTTTTTTTTAATTAAAAAAAAAAAAGAAAGAATGATCGTAAAAATAATAAAAATATATCTAGGACTTTTTTGTTTTTTTTTTTTGTGGGTGTTGTGGGTTCAGTTCATTTTTGGCTAGTTCCTTGGTCAGATTTATATTTCTCAAGATCTATAGGCCCCTTCCTATGTAGTCCATAGTAACCACAGGGTTTTGATCTATTGCCTATAGCTTCCAAGGCGTTTCCCTCTGTTATATCTTCTTCTGTTTGCTAGTCTCTTCAGTATCTGGTTTCCGCCCTGACTCAAAGGGCACGGTGGAGGACACTTTTTTTTTTTTTTTTAGGCTTACTTGTTCAGTCGCGCTGTGGGGAGGGAGGGAGGGAGGGATGCTGCAAACAAATAACACTGGCGTGGGCTCGCAGTGGCTCAGCCACCCTGGGTCTGCCCCCGCTCACGGCGCGTGTAGCCTCCCTGTCCACACTGCTCGGACTCTAGGTTGTTCCGCCGGGAACAATCCGAGGCTGGCCCTGGGCTGCATGCACCTCCCAGGTCCAAGCCGCTCAGGTTCAGGCACTCGGGTAGTCCTCAGAGGCGCAGACTCAGTTGGGCCTGCGTTTTGTGCTCTTCCCAGGTCTGAGCGCCAATTTGCTCTTCCCAGGCGAGCGCCAATGCTGCGACTTATCGCCTCCCTGCCACTCGGTTATCTGGATGTAAAACCGGCGCACCTTCTCAGGCAGATGTTGACCGTCCAGACCCCCAAGAAGTTTTAGTTAGCAAAGAAGCCTGCTTACAATTTTATAGATAATGTCTCTCTGGGGCTGCGATTGCCCCCTTCCGGCTCTGGCTGCCTGTCACTGGAGGGGGAAGGTCTACAGCCGGCTATCTCTGTTCAGTCCTTTGTTTCGTGCGCGGGCCTGGCGGTCTTAGGTTAGGGCTGGCTTTTCGCGTGGTAGGTATCCCACAGTCTGGTTTGCTAGCCCAAATTATTTCGCTCAGATAGCGCTCAGGGTATTCAGGCCAAATTCTTACTCTCAGCGATGCAGCCCACGCCGCGCCTCCCTGCCCAGCCCCGGTTTGCTAATGGCGGATGCAGGCGTCTGCGCTGCTTCTCTGCTGGGGGAGTTACTGTAGGGCTCGCAATCTGCGAGTTTTAAATTGTTTATTTATTTTTTCTCCCTGTTATGTTGCCCTCTGTGCTTCCAAAGCTCGGCACAGATTCGGCAGTGAGAAGGTTTCCTGATGTTTGGAAACTTCTCTCTTTTTAAGATTCCCTTCCCGGGACGGAACTCCGTCCCTCCCTCTTTTGTCTCTTTTTTTTTGTTTTTAATATTTTTTCCTACCTCCTTTCGAAGAGTTGGGTTGCTTTTCTGGGTGCCTGATGTCCTCTGCCGGCATTCAGAAGTTGTTTTGTGGAATTTACTCGACGTTTAAATGCTCTTTTGATGAATTTGTGGGGGAGAAAGTGTTCTCCCCGTCCTACTCCTCCGCCATCTTGGCTCCTCCCCCTCCCCTTTCACTTTCATGCATTGGAGAAGGAAATGGCAACCCACTCCAGTGTTCTTGCCTGGAGAATCCCAGGGACGGGGGAGCCTGGTGGGCTCTATGGGGCCGCACAGAGTTGGACACAACTGAAGCGACTTAGCAGCAGCAGTAGCATGCTTTATTTGCTTTCTAGAATATGTTTTCTTTTTTTTTCTCAATATCTGGGTTAAAGATGGGTAACTGAAAATACTCATAATATTCCCAGGCACATGTGCTGTGGAAATGTAAACAACCCCTCCCCCACCCTTTCTCATGTACGCTTTGGTTCAGCCAGGAAATTTTTGCTGAGAGAATGCAAGTCTTTGCAGATGCTCAGAATGTTGAACCGCAGGTCTTACCGTCATCATTTTAGACACTTGTTTACTTTAAAGAAACTGTAGGGTAGGAATGTGAGATTCAGCTAATATCACAAAGTCTGGTTTTCTGAAAATAACTTGCCATTTGGGAAGATGATAAAGAGTGTTGATCTCAATGGTTTGGCTGAATTTCCTAGTACAGTTTTAACTTTGCCAATCCTGAAACCAGACGAAGTTGTTTCTTAAGGCATAAGTCATTTTCAGGGTGTTTCTTGGGTTCTGAAATTTCAGTGTGCCAACACTAAACCATCCCTTCAGAAAGAACCACTGTCCCTTGAGAATCGCCAAGGCCTCACACAGCTGAGTCTGACAGATACGCGAGACACTGAAAGACTGAATTCTTTTTCTTTTTCAAAATATATTTAACTTCAGTAAACCTTAAGCCAAGTCTCTTGCAGATGGCAGACAGCTTAATTGCTGTGGTAAACTCGTCTGACGTTTTTGGGAGAAGTTTGGGTGCTATAATTATCCATCAAACCCAGAGAAAAAAGATTTCAACCCACACAAAAGACAGGCATATGGACTAGCCTCTCGACTTGGAGGCTGAAGTTTTGTCCAAGTCTGCTCCTATTTCCCCTTCCTTTTTCAGGCTTTCTTGAATGGCTGGCAAGTGCAGAATGTATTATAGGAACAACGTTAGAGATCTGGAGGCTTCCGTCATGGTCCGGTGGTTAAGAATCCAGCTTCAGTGCAAGGGACTCAAGTTCAACCCCTGGTTGGGGAACTTAGATGCCACCTGCCTCGAGGCAGCTAAGCCTTCGTTCCACAACTAGGGAGAAGCCTGCGTGCCACGACTAAGACCTGATGTAGTCAATAAATAAATAAAATTTTTAATGGATTTTCTTAAAAAAAAAAATTGAGAGGCCCAAGATAAAGAAGGCTGAGCACCAAAGATGTGATGCCTTCAAATTGTGGTGCTATAGAAGACTCTTGAGAGTCTCTTGGACTGCAAGGAATCAAATCAGTCAATCCTAAAGGAAATGAACCCTGAATATTCAGTGGAAGGACTGATGCTAAATTTGAAGTTCCAATCCTTTGGCCACTTGATGCCAAGAGCCGACTCATTGGAAAAGACCCTGATGTTGGGAAAGACTGATGGCAGGGGGAGAAGGAGGCGACAGAGGATGAGATGGTTAGATGGCATCATAAACTCAATGGACGTGAGTTTGAGCAAACTCCGGGAGATGGAGAAGGACAGGGAAGCCTGGTGTGCTGCAGACCATGGGGTCACAAAGAGTCAGGCAAGACTGAGCTCCTGAACAGCAGCAAAATAAGGTAGTTTTGCTGTTTCTGCCCCTCTGTCTGTCTTCCTTGAATACCTGAGATGGTGAAGGACAATATCAGTGGACAGTATTCATGTACTAGCTTCATTTATTTACTTATTTTTAAATTTCACAGGCACTCTGTGCCTGTGGGCTTCCCTGGTGGCTCAGCTGGTAAAGAATCTGCCTACAGTGCGGGAGGCCTAGGTTTGATACCTGGGTTGGGAAGACCCCTTGCAGAAAGGAATGGCTACCCACTCCAATATCCTTGCCTGGAGAATTCCATGGACAGAGGAGCCTGGCTGACTACTGTTCATGGGGTCGCAAAGAGTCAGATGCTGCTGAGAGACTCACACTTTCACTTTCCATGCCTCTAGGCACATCGTTGGTCCCCGGTAACAAGAGCTGTAAGCTGCAGGAGACACAACTTTTTCCAGGAGTGCCATCCACTGGCCAGGCACCGCCCAGGTTCTATTTTCGGTATCTGTATCAATAATGGATCTTTTCTAAAATAATGACTTCTGAGTCCACATAGAATTTATAATTGGCGGATTGTAAGAGAAATATTCAGCTTGAAAGCTGCAGTTCCTCACCACACCCAAGATTCCTGCCATCTTCATGGCAAAGATGGAAACAGAACCCACTGGAGAGTGACTTGTTTTACCTCAACAACCAAAGGCTATGGAGTTTAATTCCTTTTTTAAATAAACTGTGTTTATAAGCACTTGGGAACAGCCGTAGCATGCGTAGTCGATCCATGTTTGGACGCGAATTTGTTTTAACCATCTCCCCTTATGCGTGTCACCGTGTGTACTGATGAGAGTCTGGGCTTGCTCAGCCTCTCTTGGCCTCTAGGGGCCAAGGATCTGAGGGACGCGTTATGTCGTCCACGCCTCAGCACACTTCATCTTCCTCTTTTCCTCACCTCTCATTCTGGGTGGCTCTGTTGAAGCTGTCATTTAACCAGACGGCCTTTGTTCTGTCTTTTAATGCTTTCAGGTACTCTTCTCTCACAGGCGCAGTCTCAGCTTAGACAGTTTCTTCCCACAACATACACGGGTGGTTGCTGCTGATCTGCTTGCCTTCCTTTTCCTTTCTCCAGGAAAATTGAAGATGTTAAGTCCCTTTGCAGGGGAAAAAAAAAAAAAAAGGGAAGCGGGGGGAGGGAAACTTTCCCTGTATGAGCAGGAAAGGCTGTATTGTCATTAGGAAGTTTTGGGCTGGGAGCCCTGGAGAACCCTAGTGAAAATGGCTTAAATATGAAAACAACTGTGTTGTAAAGCACGGAGGCAGTACTTCTGGAGTTGAGTGGCTCAGGGGTGTCATCAAGGACCAGCTTCCCTTCCCTCTTTGGACCGATGGCTTCTTAGCTTTGTCCTCCTCTGGCCGAAAGATGGCGCTGCTGCTCCAGCCATCGCGTCGACACTCAGCACTGTTGACGCTCTCTGCCTGTTTCAGAGGCAGACACACTTCTCTTCATATGACCTTATCCAGGAGGAAAAGTTTTCTCAGTACCTCCGCTGCTCCCCAGGTTCCTTCCAGCTCACCCGCACGATCAGCCAATCCTTGACCCTCCGCTCAGGCACTTGGCCCTGTATGCTGCACGTGGACCAGTGCCGTGGGGGTGGTGGGGGTGGGGACGTTTCTCAGTCTCATCTAGGTTCTGATTTGAGCTGAGGGTTGGCGTTCTCCACAGCGGCTTGAGGACATCCTTCCTCTGTGCCTTGAGTATTCTAAGCCTTCCAGATATCTTTCTGGATTTTTCTAAAGGCTCTGAGTCCCAAGGGGTCAGATTTTTCACTTTCTCCTGCTCTTTTTCCTCCTGTCGCTGACCTCCTGATTACATGATGTAGGAGCTGAGTTTCTGAGATTGTATTTTTTTTTTAACTTATTTATTTTCAGCTGCACCTTGACGACTTTCAAGTTCTTAGTTCCTTCGCCAGGGACTGAGCCTGGGCCCACCGCAGTGACAGCCCTGAGTCTCAACCCCCCTGAACCACCAGGGAATTCCCTCGACAACACTCTCAACTTCATGATCTCTTCCCCATGGCGTGGTCACAACAAGGGAAGCACCTTGATGATCTGAACTTAGAAAATCCTCCTTCTCAGTGAGAACAGGCTTCCCAAGGGACAGGCTTGCAGAGCCGCAGACAGGTGAGCCACTCGACACTCAGTGAATTTGTGTGAAGCGCGTAGACGATTCCTTGGCATGTAGGGAACCCTCAGCAGGAAGCACTTGCTGATGTTATGATTTTTATGATGACAATCACTGAGCTTCATTCTGGTCACCATCTGTCCTGCCCCGAGGTCCAGACGGGAAGCGCCCACCTTGGTTTCCCCACGGGGCCAGGAGTCTGTGGGGCCAAGTCCATGACCACCCCCACCCCCAGATCCTGCTCCACGTGCCAGGGACCCTAAAATTCCCACCCCCGGGGTCTCAATTCTTCTTCTCCCCAAGGTCTGTCCACCCGCCCCCTCCAAGGATGAACAGGCACCAGGGTGTTGCCCCACCTCAGGCCCAGGGAGGAGGCTGTGGAATGGCTGTTTCTGAGACAAATGAGGGACAACCACAGTGCCCGTGAGATTTCTTAGGAGCAGACTGAGCTGGTTGCGGGGATGAGAGGAGGGGAGAGTGAGGGGTGGCTCTGGGGGGTGGTAGGGTCCAGCTCCACGCCCCCTCCATGGGATTCCAGAACTCCGGGACAGGGAGCCCTGCAGACTCAAGTGCAGCTTTCCAGGCTTGTTACAAGGTCTGTCTGGGCTTCCCAGGTGGCGCTCGTGGCAAAGAGCCTGCAGGAGACCTAAAGAGATGCGGGTTCGATCCCTGGCTCGGGAAGATCCCCTGGAGGAGGGCATGGCAACCCACTCCCGTCTTCTTGCCTGGAGAATGCCATGGACAGAGGAGGCTGGCGGGTTACAGTCCTTAGGGTTGCAAAGAGTCAGGCGTGACTGACTTAGCACAGCACGTAAAGCCTGTCTATCAAATTTTGTTGTTGTTCGGTCGCCAAGTCGTCTCCGACTCATCGTGATCCCATGGACTGCAGCTGGCTAGGCTTCCTCGTCCTTCACCATCTCCCAGAAGATTGACATCTGCCCTATCCGTCAACACCCCTTTCACGGATCACAGTCTTGTCGTGGCGAAGGGACTTCTGTAACTCAATGAAGCCATGAGTCAAGCCATACAGGGCCACCCAAGACTGACGGGTCGTGGTGGAGAGTTCTGATAAAACGTGGCCCACTGGAGAAGGGAATGGCAGCCCACCCCAGTACACTAGCTGTGAGAACTCCATGAACTGTATAAAAGGGCAAAAAGGTGGAAGCTAGGACTCAAATGGACTTTCTCCACTTGATTTATCGCTTTAAAATATTTAGTTGTGTGGTTTGTAGGCCTCCATTTGTATTCTTACCCTGGGCAACCCCCCCGACCCTCCACCATTCCCAATGGGAATGGTGTTCCTGAGATACCCTTACGGCACCTTAAGCATCGACGGGGAGATTGTAATTTATGTTATCTCGTTCAATCGCTCCTGTTAACTTTCAAAGCAAGCGCAGACTGGGGTTTTACCGTGATCCCACCTGACAGTATCGAGCGTTCTGAAGCTAATACATCACGTAATTCCATGGGTGTCGTTTAAATTTTCTTTCCTGGAAGAAAAATGATCCAGGCACTGCGCACATGAGGCCAATGTCCGCCCGGCGCTGGGAACCCTTGCCTGCAGCAGACCGGAGTTCTGGGGAACACAGCCCCTTTGTTACCCTAATGGATCCATTCTGCAGCTGCTACTGCTAAGTTGCTTCAGTCATGTCCGACTCTGTGCGACCCCATAGACAGCAGCCCACCAGGCTCCCCCGTCCCTGGGATTCTCCAGGCAAGAACACTGGAGTGGATTGCCATTTCCTTCTCCAATGCATGAAAGTGAAAAGTGAAAGTGAAGTCACTTAGTCGTGTCTGACTCTTAGCGACCCCATGGACTGCAGTCCACCAGACTCCTCCATCCGTGGGATTTTCCAGGCAAGAGTACTGGAGTGGGGTGCCATTGCCTTCTCTGATGGATCCACTCTGGCCTCTGCTGTTTTCCACTGCCTCCTGGCTGCCCCGGGGAAACACCACCTCCTAACAAATACTGGACGCCTGGCAAGCAAATCGAGGTAGGGATGTTTGTGTTCAGGGCTGGGCCAGGTTCGGCCACAGATGGAAAGCTATAGGATGCGGCTCCTGCTCTCAGAGTAGTGAGTAGAGCTGAGGAAGAAAGGCAGAGTGAGAGAGCACATGCTTTTAAAAAGTTTACTTCTCAACAATTTTATTAGAACAATTGAGTAGGTACCCTGGGTGTTCATTGGAAGGACTGATGCTGAAGCTGAAACTCCAATACTTTGGTGACCTGATTCAAAGAGCTGACTCATTGGAAAAGACCCTCATGCTGGGAAAGATTGAAGGCAGGAGGAGAAGGGGATGACAGAAGATGGTTGGATGGCATCACCGACTTGATGCACGAGTTTGGTAAACTCCAGGAGTTGGTGATGGACAGGGAGGTCTGGCATGCTGCAGTTCATGGGGTCACAAAGAGTCAGACATGACTGACTGATTGCACTGAACTGAACCGAATATATTCATGTGACTCAAAGTTAATAAGCCACAGATGACTCATCCGTCGACACGAATCCTCCAGTCACCCAGATCTCTTCTCCATAGGCAATCAATCTTACTCATTCCTTCCAATGATAATTTATGTATGTATATTTTATATTTATTATATATACATATATATATGTATGTATCATTGGGGCTCCACTGGTAGCTCAGTTGGTAAAGAATCTTCCTGCAATGCAGAAGACCCCAGTTTGATTTCTGGGTTGGGAAGATCCCCTGGAGAAGGGATAGGCTACCTACTCCAGTATTCTTGGACTTGTCTGGTGGCTGAGATGATAAAGAATCTGCCTGCAATGCAGGAGACTCGGGTTCGATCCCTGGGTTGGGAGGATCCTTTGGAGGAGGGCATGGCAACCCACTCCAGTATTCTTGCCTGGAGAATCCCCATGGACAGAAGAACCTGGCGGGCTACAGTCCAAGAAATTGCAAAAGAGTCAGACACAACTGAGCAACTAAGCAAGCTCAGCACAAGAATTATTACTGTTGTTTAGTTGCTCAGTCGTGTCTGACTCTTTTGCAAGCCCCTGGACTGTAGCCCATCAGGCTCCTCTGTTCATGGGATTTTCCAGGCAAGAATACTGGAGTGGGTTGACATTTCCTTCTCCAGGGGCTCTTCCTGACCCAGGGATCAAACCTTTATCTCCTACATCGGCAGGCAGATTCTTTACCACTAAGCTATCAGGGAAGTGATATGAGTATTTCATGTATGTAAAAGTCAATACATAGACATATACGTTATGTATGTATATAATAAACACGCACTCATTTCTTCTCCTTTTTGCATATTATGTAATTTAAAAAATAGGCTATTTTAAAAAATTGAAGTCTAGTTGTTATAGTTCCAATCAGCATAATAAAGGCTCTGAGAAATTCTGCAGTGAAATAACCTGTGTATGCAATATTTTCCTGCTATTCAGTTACTGCACCATTTCCTAATGAGGCTTGGTCATTAGAATGCTCCTCCTCCTCCTCCTTCACCACAGAATATGTGTCAGCTCCTTGTAGAACTGGTATTCTGAAGAACCCAGATTGGGACGTTTTGGCCCAGAGGTCCTGAAGCTTTTGACAGTACAGTTTGGAAGCAGTGGGAAGAGTCCAAGAAGGATTTTTGGAAAAGTTGGAATTTAAGTCTAAACAACTCTTTTCTTTTCTTTTTAATAGATAAGAAGTGGATTTATTTAGAAAGATACACATTCCACAGACACAGTGAGGTCCGTCTTGAAAGGTGAGAGCGGCTCTAGGAGAAGCACACTCCAGAGACGGGTGGTGGGCCATCTCACACAGCTTTCTTGAGCTCACCTTCAGATGGAGAGATTCTCTGGGGGGAAGCTCGTATCAGCCATGCACAGCAGACTCTTCTTCATCCCCTACCCACCACCTTCCCACCCGCTGCCAGCCTGGTCCTTCCCACCTCGGTCAATAGCAACTGTATTTATCCAGCTGCTTGAACCGAAAGCCAGATTTGTTCATGACCCCTCTCTTTTCTGTACATTCCATGTACAATTCATCAGCAAGACTTTTCAACGCTGCCTTCAAAACACATGAGGAATCCAGCTGCTTCTCACCACCTTCGCCCTCACGCACCTGACCTGTAATAGTTAACACCCCATCCCTCAAGTATTCCTAGAGCAGTGATCTCCAGAGTGGGGAGGAGAGGAAGCCATTAACTCTTTTATCTATATTTTCTCATTTCCTATCCTTCTATTTAAAAATGTACACAGTGTTCATTTTCTAATGTACGTAATATATGACTAAAGCAGAGCATGCTTATAATTTATAAACAGTGTGTGTGTGTGTGTGTGTGTGTGTGTAGAGGAAGGGGTGGAGAATCTGGGTTATTTTTGCATGCAATCTATCACACACAGGAAGGAAAATCCAACCCTCCTCCTGAGAATAGCTAGAAATGAAGACAACAGGACAAATATTTGAAGGCCTTGGAGAGTTAACAGAGCAGGTAACAGAGCAGTGGAAAATTTTAGGACCAAGATCTGGGAGAGGAATAAAGTACAGAAAGGTGAGCCAGCATTTGTGACCCCTTTCCCCCAGGTGTCCTTTTTTTTCCAGAAGAAGAAAGAAGCCAAGAGAATAAGAAGCTGACAGAGCTGTTGATAGACAGTGCAGATAGAAGGACGTGGGTATTTGGGGCTCCTGAGGAGCTGAAAGCTTTGGACACCAGAGCATTTGGTCTGGGAAAACCACTCCTAGAGCTTCAGTCTAGGAGTAAGGGGTGACAGATTCACTTCAGTAACTGAAGCCCAGCTTTGAATTGTTTCAATTCCAGTTTGGATCAAGGAGCTTATGCACACAGCTGCCTCCTGTAAGTAGATGCAATTTCTCTCTAGACCAAGAAAACATCCTCCAAGATCTCTATGGTTTCTATACACAATGTCTGGCATCAAATCAAAACAACCTGTGTACAAGGAGACAAAACAATGGTACTAAAACAAAAACAAAAAAAACAGAGAGAAAGAGAATTGAGAAGTAAAGGAAACATACCTATGGGAAATCCAAAATCGTGGGCTTGAGAAAAACTATGCTTAATATCTTCAAGGAAATGAATACAAAATGAGAATTTTGGTGGAGAAATAGAAACTATAAGGGAGAATTGAAAGAAAATCTTGCAAATGGAAAATCCAAGTTTTCTTTCTTTCTTTTTTAAACTTTTTGGCTGCACCAGAAGGCATGTATAATCTCAGTTCCCCAACCAGTGACCAAACCCTGAGTGGAAGCGCAGAGCCTGACCACTAGACCACCAGGGAAGTTTCGAGACCCTAAGTTTTCACTCACAGGTTTGACACAGCAGAGGAGAAAATTAGTGAACTGGAACAAGAAAAAAAAAAAAAAAACAGGTAGAAGGAAGTGCAAAGGGAAGAAAGCAGAAAAGAGAGACATAAGGATGCAGAGAAAGGTCAAACATGCATGGATCTGAAGTCCCAGGAGAGAAGGGAGGAAATGAGGCAGAGCTAACATTTGAAGAGATAACCGCAGAAAAAAAAAATCCAAAATAGCTATCAGATCACATGTTCCAGAAGGCCTCTGAGCTCTAAGCAAGATAAAGATGAAGAAAACCACATCTAAGTGCATCAGAGTGAAAGTGTTGGCCACCAAAGACAAAGGGAAACCTCAGAAGAATCAAATCCACGTTTCCTACAATGGCCAACAAACGTTATATGACCTGGTCCATCTGTTCAGTTTCATCTCTTAACACCTGCACCTTGTTTACAGCACAGAACTGATGATTTCAAACTGTGGTGCTGGAAAAGACTCTTGAAAGTCCCTTGGACTGCAAGGAGATCTAACCAATCAGTCCTAAATGAAACCAACCCTGAATATTCATTGAAAGGACTGATGCTGAAGCTGAAGCTCCAATACTTTGGCCACCTGGTGAGAAAAGCTGACTCACTGGAAAAGACCCTGATGCTGGAAAAGATTGAAGGCAACAGGAGAAGGGGGCGACAGAGGATGAGATGGTTGGATGGCGTCACTGACACAACGGACGTGAGTTTGAGCAAGCTCCGAAAGTTGGTGAAGGACAGGGAGGCCTGGCGGGCTGCAGTCTGTGGGGTCGCAAAGAGCTGGACACAACTGAGCAACTGAACAACAGCAAGCCTTTTTTGGTGTGTGTTTCACATTTGATTATCATGACACCAATTTATAACAATAAAAATGGATAAATAAGGTCAATTACTTCTTCACATGTGGCTGATTATACGTGTTGCAACTCACTGGTTCCTTTATTTTTGTTTCAGTTCTGTTCAGTTCAGTCGCTCAGTCGTGTCCGACTCTTTGCGACCCCATGAATCGCAGCACGCCAGGCCTCCCTGTCCATCACCAACTCCCAGAGTTCACTCAGACTCAACGTCCATCGAGTCATTGAAGGGAAATTGCTTTATAGTGTTTCAGGGAAGCAAGGGAGATGCAGATGTAAAGAACAGACTTGCGGACACAGTGGGGGAAGGAGAAGCGGGATAAATGGAGAGAGTAGCATTGACATGTATACATTATTACGTGTAGAATAGACGGCTGGTGGGAAGCTGCTGCATCATGCAGGGAGCCCGGCCTGGTGCTCTGTGAAGATCTGTGAGGGGTGGGTTCCTGGGAGGGGAGGGTGGCTCAAGAGGCAGGGGAAATACCTATAGTTACGTCTGATTTGTGTAGTTGTGCGGCAGAAACCAACACTCTAGCCTTTTGTCCTCCGGTTTCATTGAGTTACAGTTGTCATGCAGCATTGTATTAGTCCAAGGCATACAGCATAATAATGTGATGTATGTTAGTCAGTCATTCAGTCAGTTCAGTCGCTCAGTCGTGTCCGACTCTTTGCAACCCCATGAATCGCAGCACGCCAGGCCTCCCTGTCCATCACCAACTCCCGAAGTTCACTCAAACTCACGTCCATTGAGTCGGTGATGCCATCCAGCCATCTCATCCTCTGTCGTCCCCTTCTCCTCCTGCCCCCAATCCCTCCCAGCATCAGAGTCTTTTCCAATGAGTCAACTCTTCGTATGAGGTGGCCAAAGTACTGGAGTTTCAGCTTTAGCATCATTCCTTCCAAAGAGATCCCAGGGCCAATCTCCTTTAGGATGGACTGGTTGGATCTCCTTGCAGTCCAAGGGACTCTGATGTACGTATATATTGCTAAATAATCGCCAAAATAAGTTAACATTCACCACCTTGTATGGTTACAAATTCCTTCCTCTTGTGATGATAACTTTTAAGATTTCTTCTTTTAGAAACTTTCAAATATATAATGCAGTATTGGTTAACTACAGCCACCATGCTGTATGTTACATCCCACAGCTTATTCATCTTGTAACTGGAAATGTGTACTTTTGACTCTCTTTACCCATTTCAGCCACCCTGTACCTCTGGCCACCACGGACCTGTTTGCTATATCCATGAGATTTTTTTTTTAAAGATTCTGCATATAAGTGAGTTCATACAGTGTTTGTCTCTCTGATTTCATTTAGCATAATGTCCTCAAGGCCCACCCATCCATGATGCTACAAAGGGCAAGATTTCCTTCCTTTTTTATGGCTGAATAATATTCTAGTGTGTGTGTATTTATCTCACATATTCTTTTTTAAAAAAAACTTTTGTTTTGGGGGTGTAGTCGATTAACAAACAATGTTGTCATAGCTTCAGGTGAAGAGTGAAGGGACTCAGTCATACACATACATGTACCCATTCTCCCCCAAACTCCCCTCCCATCCAGGCTCCCACCTAACATTGAGCAGAATCCCATGTATCCGTTTATCCACCAAGGGATGCTCAGGTTGCTTCCATCTCTTGCCTAGTATAAATGATGCTGCACTGAACACAGGATGCTAATATCTTTTTGAGACAGTGATTTGGTTTATCCTCTAGATAAATACTCAGAAATGGGATAGCCGGATCATATGATCATTGTATTTTTAATTTTTTGAGAACGTGCCATATTGTTTTCCACTGTGGTTGGACCGATTCATAGTCCCACTAACAGCCACAAGGGTTTCCTCTTCCCCACATGCTCACTAGTACCTGTCTTCCCTTGTCTTACTGATGGCGAGCAGGTGTGAGGTCACTCCAGCCTTCTGGACTGGCTGGTCCCTGAACACAGCAAGCCTGCTCCCAAGTCAGGACTTCTGTTCCCTCTGCCTAGCAAGTTCTTGGGTATTTGTTTTGGCTTCTTCCCCCTCATCACTCAGGTCTTGGCTCAAACATCACCTCCTAAAAATCCCTTGGCTCCTGGCCCATAGTTCTCTGTCTACTCCCATGGTGTTATTTTTCTTCACTATCCGAGGCATTATTATGTGTATATTTATGTATTATTTGGTCCCTGTCACGAGAATGACAGCCCATGGACGCAGGGCCTTGCCTTGTTCTCCCCTGTATTGGATATACTTAGCACTTAGCACAATTCCTGGCCCAGAATCAGCCTCAATAAATATTGCTAGATGCAAGAGAAAAGAATGAATGAGTGAAGACCTGGCGGATGCTGTAGGCATGTGGAAGAATTCTAAGTCTTCTGGCAAACGAGCATTTCATTCCGATGAATTCATCAGAAGATGCTTCCTGCAGGGTTGGATGCCCTCTTCATCAGGTGTATGCTAAGTCGTTTCAGTCGTGTCCGAATCTCTGTGACCCTACAGACCGTAGTTCACCAGGCTCCTCTATCCATGGGATTCTCCAGATGAGAATACTGGAGTGGGTTGTCATGCCCTTCTCCAGGAGATCTTCCCTGACTCAGGGATGGAACCAGTGTCTCTTACCTCTCCTGCATTGGCAGTCAGATTCTTTACCTCTAGTGCCACCTGGGAAGCCCCTCTTCATCAGGTGCAGACAGTCTTAAGTTTACCAAGGAAAATAGCTCTTTACAGGCAGTAGAAGGCTGTTGCTCTCCCCTCTGTTATATGCAGAGTACATCATGAGAAACACTGGGCTGGAAGAAGCACAAGCTGGAATCAAGATTGCCAGGAGAAATATCAATAACCTCAGATATGCAGATGACACCACCCTTATGGCAGAAAGTGAAGAGGAACTAAAAAGCCTCCTGATGAAAGTGAAAGAGGAGGGTGAAAAAGTTGGCTTAAAGCTCAACATTCAGAAAACGAAGACCATGGCATCTGGTCCCATCACTTCATGGGAAATAGATGGGGAAACAGTGGAAACAGTGTCAGACTTTATTTTTTGGGGCTCCCAAATCACTGCAGAGGGTGACTGCAGCCATGAAATTAAAAGACGCTTACTCCTTGGAAGGAAGGTTATGACCAACCTAGATAGCATATTCAAAAGCAGAGACATTATTTTGCCAACAAAGGTCTGTCTAGTCAAGGCTATGGTTTTTCCTGTGGTCATGTATGGATGTGAGAGTTGGACTGTGAAGAAAGCTGAGCGCCAAAGAATTGATGCTTTTGAACTGTGGTGTTGGAGAAGACTCTTGAGAGTCCCTTGGACTGCAAGGAGATCCAACCAGTCCGTTCTAAAGGAGATTAGCTCTGGGTGTTCTTTGGAAGGAATGATACTAAAGCTGAAACTCCAGTACTTTGGCCACCTCATGTGAAGAGTTGACTCATTGGAAAAGACTCTGATGCTAGGAGGGATTAGGGGCAGGAGGAAAAGGGGACGACAGATAATGAGATGGCTGGATGGCATCACCGACTCGATGGACGTGAGTTTGAGTGAACTTCGGGAGTTGGTGATGGATCGGGAGGCCTGGCGTGCTGCAATTCATGGGGTCACAAAGAGAAGGACAGGACTGAGCGACTGAACTGAACTGAACTGTGAAAAGAAACAATGTTCAGGCACTCGGGTAGTCCTCAGAGGCGCAGACTCAGTTGGGCCTACTACAAAGCCACAGTTATCAAGACAGTATGGTACTGGCACAAAGACAGAAATATAGATCAATGGAATAAAATAGAAAGCCCAGAGATAAATCCACGCACATATGGACACCTTATCTTCGACAAAGGAGGCAAGAATATACAATGGATTAAAGACAATCTCTTTAACAAGTGGTGCTGGGAAATCTGGTCAACCACTTGTAAAAGAATGAAACTGGACCACTTTCTAACACCATACACAAAAATAAACTCAAAATGGATTAAAGATCTAAACGTAAGACCAGAAACTATAAAACTCCTAGAGGAGAACATAGGCAAAACACTCTCCGACATACATCACAGCAGGATCCTCTATGACCCACCTCCCAGAATATTGGAAATAAAAGCAAAAATAAACAAATGGGACCTAATTAACCTTAAAAGCTTCTGCACATCAAAGGACACTATTAGCAAGGTGAAAAGACAGCCTTCAGAATGGGAGAAAATAATAGCAAATGAAGCAACCGACAAACAACTAATCTCAAAAATATACAAGCAACTCCTACAGCTCAACTCCAGAAAAATAAACGACCCAATCAAAAAATGGGCCAAAGAACTAAATAGACATTTCTCCAAAAAAGACATACAGATGGCTAACAAACACATGAAAAGATGCTCAACATCACTCATTATCAGAGAAATGCAAATCAAAACCACTATGAGGTACCATTTCACACCAGTCAGAATGGCTGCGATCCAAAAGTCTACAAATAATAAATGCTGGAGAGGGTGTGGAGAAAAGGGAACCCTTTTACACTGTTGGTGGGAATGCAAACTAGTACAGCCACTATGGAGAACAGTGTGGAGATTCCTTAAAAAACTGGAAATAGAACTGCCTTATGATCCAGCAACCCCACTGCTGGGCATACACACTGAGGAAACCAGAAGGGAAAGAGACACGTGCACCCCAATGTTCATCGCAGCACTGTTTATAATAGCCAAGACATGGAAGCAACCTAGATGTCCATCAGCAGATGAATGGATAAGAAAGCTGTGGTACATATACACAATGGAGTATTACTCAGCCATTAAAAAGAATACATTTGAATCAGTTCTAATGAGGTGGATGAAACTGGAGCCTATTATACAGAGTGAAGTAAGCCAGAAGGAAAAACATAAATACAGTATACTAACGCATATATATGGAATTTAGAAAGATGGTAACAATAACCCGGTGTACGAGACAGCAAAAGAGACACTGATGTATAGAACAGTCTTATGGACTCTGTTGCAGAGGGAGAGGGTGGGAAGATTTGGGAGAATGGCAATGAAACATGTAAAATATCATGTAGGAAACGAGTTGCCAGTCCAGGTTCGATGCATGATGCTGGATGCTTGGGGCTGGTGCACTGGGACGGCCCAGAGGGATGGTATGGGGAGGGAGGAGGGAGGAGGGTTCGGGATGGGGAACACATGTATACCTGTGGCGGATTCATTTTGATATTTGGCAAAACTAATACAATTATGTAAAGTTTAAAAATAAAATAAAATTAGAGGAAAAAAAAAAGAAAGAAAAAAAAAAAAAAAAGAAACAATGTAACACAAATTCTCAGAGACTTCTGGGGACATTAGGTTCCTTTTCAGAAAGCCATCATTTGCTCTGGCTGGGATTACCTGTTTTGTGATTTTTGAGTGTCACTTAGAAACTTTACGACAGCCAATTAATCTTTTGTAAAAGACCTGGTTAATGCAATTGAGTTTCCTCCTCCCCCCACCCCGAGGTAGTTGAGATGAAGCCTGAAAGAGATTTAAAGGATTTAAGAGAGATTTAAAAAACTTTTTTTAAAGCAGGCTTTTTCTTTATTGAACAGCTAAAGGCAAAACCATCTGTTGCCATAATGAGTGTCTTTGGAGGGGATAAAGATGCCAACAATGAACAAAAACGGCCTTAAATGCCCACCAAGATCCTGCGTCATGGTTCCTTGTCTCACTGTCTTCTGGAGCTGCCTTTAGACAACCCAGGAATAAATGACTCCAAGTGTTTGCTGGTGTTGCTGAGTGAGTTCAGAGCTTGCGTCTCTCTCAGGGTTCACAGCACTAATATCTGATTTGTTTGATGTCAGTTTCCTGGAGACAGAGATGGGAGGCCTCGGGTGCAGGGGCCAAATTTCCTCTCGGGATGACTTTTGACCTGTCCTTTTCCTCAAGGTCCCTGACACACAATACCTCCCTGTGTCATGCTGGGTCAGCTCACACCAGGAATAATTAAGCAGAGCTTTGCTGCCGGAAAACCCAAGGCCAATTTGGGGCTGTCATGGGCAGTGATGGCCTCCAGTCAATGACTGCGGTGCCCCCTCCACCCCCCGCCCCACGCATGGGGATTTGCCTGATTTCTGAGACCTACCTTAGGAACAGCCATGTGGCCGTGCGATCATGGCGCTCTAGAATCTGACTTTCGAGAATCTGCACACCAAACGGTGGGTTACAAGTTAGAATCCATGCTCTGCTCTGGGCTGCGTCCCCACGAGGCTCTCTCTTCATAAGTATGATTAAGCTGAAACCCTAGTCTGCCATCCGTGTCTCTTTCGAACTCCCCTGCAGGTTTCAGATGGAGCCCGGTTTTGTACCAAGGATCGTGTTCGCTCTTCAGATAGATGTGCGGGAGATTCAGTGGCAGCTTAATGTCAGAGACAAATTCCCCAGTCCTGGCTTGGGTGTGTGGAGAAAGTCTCCAGATGTTTCTCTGAGGTTTTTCACCCCAGGTACGTGGCGGGTGGGGGGGGCGTCCCCTGAGCGGTCAGCCATGGACACTGCCATCACAAGCGGAGATTGCTGGGTGTCACTGACAGCCCTGCTCCCAGGCATAATGACCGGCAGGCCCCAGTGCAAGAGAGCTGGCACTTCTGCTACTGATGGAAACCAGATGCTAAGGGGACCGTGTAATTACAGGAAAGCTGGTTAATGGTGGAGGGGGGAGGGGAGGCCCTGCCACCGAGCACGGGATGGGGGGAGGGCAGGCTCTGTCTTCCTCCTGTCTTTGAATGAAGTCTCTTTCATCAGCACTTTGAAATGCTGACACTGGCCTGCAGCCGCTTGTTCAAGGAATCACACAGGCGATTTTTGCATGTTTGACACTTTCTTATTTGGAGGAAGGGGACAGGCTGGCAGAATCAGAGGATGCTTTTGCTTTAGGAATGAGGGTTTCGGGACTTTGTGACACAGGTCCTGTGTTGACCTGAATGCCATTGGGGACATGTCTTTCCAGACCGGAGGGTGTCCAGCCCGCAGGCAGGCAGGCCCAGGCCCCTTGGGCAAGAAAGGGAAACTGCACACTCATGTTTCTCCCTTCAGTTGGAGCCTGGTAAGGGTTGTCTGAGTCGCCACAAAGTTCACTTCCACTTCTGGCCCGCCTGTTTCTCTCACTTCCCCAATATCTTGTTAAAACTGCAGGAAAAAGAACACATTGCTTCTTGCCTAAGGTCATCTTTGGAAGGAGCACATTTGACTTTTAGAGGCATCAGACTTCCTGGCCTTGATGGAGAAACACACTTACTCAGTAAACTTTTGAGCTGAATGATCCCGGCAGAGGGACACGTACACAGGGGCCTAAAGAGGCAGGAAGGCCATGGGGACGGGAGCGGGGCGCGAGGCGGAAACCAGGGCGAGTCCAATTGCCCCAGTGTTTACCAAGACGGAGGCAGGTTAGGGAGCCAGGTCCTGGCACGTCTTACTGCTGCAGACACGGAACCAACTGACCCACGATGGCAGGTCTTCCTTCTTCTTGGGGGACATGGTCATGTCAGGGGCCAAGTTTTGACCTGACTTTTAAGAACCTCTCTTTCACAGCCCAAGGCCTCTACGGGGAGCAGGGGGCGGCCCCAGTGTGCCTAAGCATACTGCAATATTTGGCAGGATCCCACTGCCCGTCTTGTGCAGCCCTTGTTTGCGGGCTTCAGTTTGCAGCCTCAGTTTGAGGGTCTCCATCGTGCCACCCCTCTCTCCATGGCCCTCATGCCCCACCTGCTGGGGCGCCTGGTGTGTGGACACCCCTGGTCTCTACAGCCGGCTTCCACATTGTCCAGACGCCCTCATGACCCTCCACACCCAGCAGTGCCACCCACGCACATCGGCACCATCCAAAGGGCAGTGACATCTGTGACACCCCTCCTTGGGACCCTAGCTCAGTTCCCCAGCCACCAGAGTGAGCATGGTCCACCCTCCTCCGAAAGAGCGCTTTCAAGCCAGCATTTATCTGGTGTCCAGGTGCTGCCCAGTCGTCCAGGGACCAGCTCGATTTTCATCTCAATTTAACCACTTGGTACTTGGTCTGAGCAAGTACAAACAACAGGTATTTAACACGTGTCAGCTGGAGGAGCACATGGCTTACGTGGTGGGATCATCTTCCAGATTTTCTAGGAACCGAAAGAGAGTTCACCACCAAGAAAGAGCATGGGAAGGCTGTGTCCCCAAACAAATGTCCAGGAGGTATGGCTGTCATATCAGAAATGGCAAGTGACCCATAGCCTTAGGAAGAGATGATGATTTGTCTGAGAATTCTGAGTCTAAAGAAGCCTAAGATTTAAGCTTTCTGTCCATCCATCCATCCATCCATTTACCCATTCACATTGACCTATCCATCCAACCATCCATCCATCCATCCCTTTATTCATCTATTTCTCTCCTTTCATTTTTCCCCAATACCGATAAGAATATGAGAACAAGGAGCAGTCTCTCAGAACTACCTGAGGTGCTGTCTCCCAGGCTGTAGTCCTCATTTTGAGAGGCATCTAGGCTTGAGAAACATCTAGATTTTTTTTTCTCAGATTTTTATAGCTATGTGATTATTATTAGGAGAATATTAAAAAAAAATCGCTTAAAAGTAGGGGATGGATACGTCCCTTGATGAAATGTTATGTAGCCTTGAAAATGATGCCTGCCAAGGGCTGGCAATAATATGGAATATGGTGTCATAGAAGGTTAAATGAAAAAGTGTATACAGCATTTGAAATAAATATATTCAATGAAGAGTCTGGAAGGACACAGATACACGTGAACAGCAGCTCGAGTGGTGAGGGAGGAGGGATTCGTCTCCTTCACTCCATCTCTGTTCTTTTCCTGTCTTGCCTAATGAGCTCATTCTCACTGAGCAAAATGGTGTTCCAGAAATTTCTGCCACATTCTCCTTCCTTCCTTTGGACCTCTTGAATCATTTCAGTAGAGTTTGCTCCATATAGCAGGAAAGAGGTACTGTCTCTAAAATATATGTACGTATGTATGTATTTGGATGCGTTGGATCTTGGCTGCATCACGTGGGATCCTTCGTTGCAATGAACAGACTCTCTCGTTGTGTCTTGTGGGCCAGGACTTGCAGCATGGAGGCTTTAGTGCTCTGTGGCATGCAGGATCTTAGCTCCCCAACCAGGGATCGAACCCGTGTGGTCTGCACAGCAAGGTGGATTCTTAACCGTTGGACCACGAAGGACGTCCCCTTTCTTTCTTTTTTAAAGAAAGAATTGGAAAATTTCATTTGAGCCAAATTTGAGATCTATAACCCTGCAAGAGCATCTCAGAAAGCTCTGAAAACTGTTCTGATGTACTGTCTTTCTGTGATTAAAAGAAGAATGTGTGTGTGTATATAAAATAAATACATAAAATCAAACATAAATACACAGACATGTACATATAAACACATATGTGTGTGTGCACGCATGCTCAGTCACTTCAGTTGTGCCTGACTCTTTGTGACCCCATGGACTGTAGTCCGCCAGGCTCCTCTGTCCATGGAATTCTCCAGGCAAGAATACTGGAGTAGGTTGCCATGCCCTCTGCCAGGATCGTCCTGACCCAGGGATGGAACCCATGGCTCCTACGCTGTGGCAGATTCTTTACTGCTGAGCCACCGGGGAAGCCCCAGGAACATATATATACGGATATATGTCCGTCTAGTCAAAGGTATGGTTTTCCAGTGTTCATGTATGAATGTGAGAGTTGGACCATAATAAAAGCTGAGCAGCGAAGAATTCATGCTTTTGAACTATGGTGTTGGAGAAGACTCTTGAGAGTCCCTTGGACAGCACAGAGAGCCAACCCGGAAATCAGTCCAGAATATTCACTGGAAGGACTGATGCTGAAGCTGAAACTCCAATACTTTGGCCACCAGATGCAAAGACGTGACTCATTGGAAAAGACCCTGATGCTGGGAAAGATTGAAGGCAGGAGGAGGAGGGGACGACAGAGGATGAGATGGTTGGATGGCATCACTGACTCGATGGACATGAGTTTGGGTAAACTCTGGGAGTTGGTGATGGACAGGGAGGCCTGACGTGCTGCGGTCCGTGGGGTCACAAAGAGTTGGGGATGACTAAGAGACTGAACTGAACTGAACTCATGCATATTCTTTTAATTTTTTCCCCCAATGCTTCTATTTCCAACCAAATTAAATGTGGGTGGGCCTTGCTGCTGGGCCCCTCTGGATCCCCTGCTGGGAGCCTGGCGAGGAGCCCAAAGACTTCAACTCAGTCACTTGAAGGAGCATCCTCTCACCTGTGGCCCAACTGAAGAACCCGCTCTCGAGGGCCTTCCTCCAGGAGACATTATTAAGAGGCCCATTGGCAAGCATTAATGTGAGCGCGCCTGTTTCCACCACGCAAACCACACTTTTCTTGGCTGATGTTAGCTCATGGTGTTTATCTGAGCTTCGAATCCTTTGCAGTCTAATATCCAATGTCACAGTATCCCCACGGGCGCTTTTCACCACGTGTCTCTGAACCTCTCATCTTTCTGCTGCCGTTCCCTCGCGGGTGGTCCTGTGCATGAAATTAGCCTCCCTCCCACCCCCCATCCCTCGGCTTCACTTCTGAAATTCATACTGTAATGCGATGAGAAGCGTTTTTGTTGGCAGCCTCTGCGCAGAGAGGTTCTGAAGGATCAAGAAACATGTTCCCTCCGAGGGCGTATGTATGTGGCTCCATTTCTTGGAAAAGGCAGCAACTTTTCTGGCGCCGGTTCAAAACCCAGGACTGTACCCTCCGACCTGGCCAATGAGAGCTCTGGGGGTGGCTCTGCCAGGACAGCAGGATGCGCCCCCACTGCCCCTCTCTGGACCCTGCCATCATAGGCTTGCCCTGGGGATGCTCTGGGGTCTCTCGTGCTGACCAGGCCTGGGGAGGACCCTGCCCCTTGACGGGGCTCCCTGTAGCCTTTCCTGGGCTGGTGGAGCAAATGGTAAAGAACCTGCCTGCCAATGCAGGAGACATAAGAGACCTGGGATCGATCGCTGGGTTGGGAAGATTCCTCTGGAGGAGGGCATGGCAACCCACTCCAGTATTCTTGCCTGGAGAAGCCCATGGACAGAGGAGCCTGGTAGGCTACAGTCCACGGGGTCACAGAGAGTCGAACATGACTCAGTGACTTAGTACAGCACATGCTTCATGTTAGTGCTCGGTGTTGGGCACACCTCGATGTTACTGGGTCCTGACTCAGGCTGGAAAGAGTCACCTCCCTTCCTCAGAGAACACAGAGGAATTGCCCACGGTTAAACAGGAAGGTGAGAGCTGGGCCTGCGTTGTCTGTCGTCTCCCGAATCTTCACACTCCACCTCTGTGCTTGTGCTTTCTGGAACCTCACTCGGCCACAGAGCACGAGGGGCTCCTGAGTCCTAAGCTCCTCTTCTACCAGCTTTGCCTAACTTTCTTAGGTGGGCTTTCCAGGTGGTGCTGTGGGAAAGAATCGGCCTGCCAGTGCCAGAGATGCAAGAGATGGGGGTTCGATCCCTGGGTCAGGAAGATCCCCTGGAGGAGGGCATGGCAACCCACTCCAGTATTCTCACCTGGGGAATCCCATGGACAGAGGAGCCTGTTAGGTTACAGTCCATGGGGTCACAAAGAGTCGGACCTGAGTGAGCGACTAACACTCACTTTTTTATGCTCATGAGGACTCGGTGAAGGAGGTTTAGAATGTGGCCTCATTCTTCAAAGAGGAGGTCACTGACGCCCATGAGGACTCTGTGTAAAGTGATGCTGGAGTTTATGGATCTCATCTGCTGGACCTCCCTGTGACGTTACGTTCCATCTGCCCTCACCCTGGGCCTGTGCACCCAGCCGTTTCAGCTCTTCTGTTTTTCTGTCCGGGTCTAGGGAAGAAATCCACGGTGCCTTTCACATTGGATGACATGGAATTTGGGGGTGAAATGTTTTAGCTGCTCTCTCTCTCTCTCTTTTTAAATATTTATTTGTTTGGCTGTGTCGAGTCTTAGTTGCAGCATGTGGGATCTTTCCGTGCGGCCTGGGGCCGTCTCTAGCTGCAGTGCTCGGGCTTAGGTGCCCAGGGCATGTGGGATCTTAGTTTCCTGATCCGGGATCAAACCCAAGTTCCCAGCATTGGCAGGTGGATTCTTAACCACTGGACCACCAGGGAAGGCCCACTGTTCATTTTGCAATCGTGCTGAGATGTTATAAATGAATAGATCAGAATCCTTCTTCATGCGCACAGTTCATTCGTTGCAGTAAAGCTCAGAACATTCAAGGTCTCTAAAGGGCAGAGAAACCTCGGAGGGTGATGGCTGAGCTGAGCTCTGTCAGAGTCTGCTGTTTGGTACAACCTTGCCGTAGCGAATCTGGGGTGGGGGGGCTTGGCGGGCAGACAGGCCCTGGGACCCCCATCCCACCGTCGAAGCCACGCATCACCAGGTGCAGATATCCCGGCAGAGACCCACTCACATTCCGAAGGTCCTTTGGGGAAAAGGAAAACAAAAGCAAACAGTAACAAACCACAAGTTTCCAAACCTCACAGCGGATGCGTTTTGTCAGACAATGCAGCCACCCTCTTACTCTCCACTTTTCATTTAATCAGACTAGAACTGACGTACTTTGAATACCAGGAAAAGGGGAACTCATGTTCCCTGGTATCCCCAAAGAGGAAGTGAAACAAACAAGCAAAACAATTCCATTCAAGAAAAAAAAAAACCCAAACTGCTTATAGAAATATGACTTGTGCTTTCAGCTAACCAGGCGTCTAAAATAAGAATGGTGCTCAGCACAGATTCTGGGAAGGCTTTTTAAGAATGGGAGGAGGAAATGAGTTGTCATCCTGGGCTCCTTGGGCGCAGGGCTCGCCTTGGTCGTGGTGTCTGAAGATGACCTCCTGCCAAACCAAGAGCCAGGGTCCACGGTTGGAAAACTGCCCACCGGCCACTGATGTTAAAAAGAAGCTGGGGAAAGTCTACTTAAGCGCCCTGTGCCTTGTCTGTGCCTTTGAATGATGTGTGACTTTTCTTATTCAATTTAATTCGGCACTCGCAACCTGCCATTTCTTCTTCTTCTTCTTTTTCTTGCATGCATGATCTTAGCTCCAACTAGGGGTTGAACACACACCCTCTGCAGTGGAAGCACAGAGTCTTAACCACCGGACAGTCAAGGAAGTCCCTGCAATCTGCCACTTCTGTTGTTCTCAGCTCCTTCCAGAATGGGTCACCCTTTCCCTGGGACTCCTCACCTGGACAGGCCCTGCCTCACCTGGGGAGACAGGTAGAGTATATTGGCCTAAGGGTATATTGGCTGGTTTTTGCACACAGGCTCCGATGGATGGGGAATAAGAAGGGAACAAGGAGAGGGGTCTCTTAGGTACTTTCTCCCTCCCTTGACAACTCCCAGGTCTTTGCTCGGGGTTACCACTCTGGCTGGCACGTCATCCGTTGTCACGGAGGCAGGTCAGCTGGGGAGAAGCTGTACCTGTTGGCCATTCAATCTCGCTGGGGGCTGGAGTTGGCTGTATGGGCACAGACTGTGGAAAACTTTGTGAAAGATGCTATCTGCCCGGGGCCACTGCTCGGTCATCGCCAGGGTCTCACAGTTGCAGGCAGGGCTTAGCGGAGGCCCATGGGTGTGGGAGAGTCTGGCCAGGCTGGTGGAGGAGACTCAGGCATTAAGGATGGACGCTGGGGAGGCAGAAGAGGAGCCGTGGAGTCCACAGGGGCCCCTCACCCTCCTTCCAGTTGAGCTCTTCTCTTTTTTTTTTTTTAAAAATTAATTTTTATTGGAGTAGAGTTGCTTTACAAGGTTATGTTAGTTTTCTGCTGTAAAGCAAAGCTGATCGACTCCACAAATACATACATCCCCTCTTTTTTGGATTTCCTCCCCATTTAGGTCACCACTGAGCTCTGAGCAGAGTTCCCTGTTCTGCACAGTCGGGTCTCGTTAGTTGTCTGCTTTATACATAATGGTGTGTATATGTCAATCCCAATCTCCCAATCCCTCCCGCTTTCCCCCTCAGTATCCACACGTTTGTTCCCTGTATCTGTGCCTCTATTTCTGCTTGGCAAATAAGTTCACCTGTACCATTTTTTCTAGATCCCACATATCAGCCTTGCTAGGTGACATTTGTTTTTCTCTTTCTCATCTGCTTCACTTTGTATGATGGTCTCCAGGTCTGTCCACGTCTCTGTAAATGGCACTATTTCATTTTTTATGGCTGAGTAATATTCCACTGTACACATGTACCACACCTTCTCTATCCATCTGTCTGTTGATGGACATTTAGGTTGCTTCTTTGTCCTGGTAGTTGTAAATAGTGCTTCAGGGAACACTGGGGTGCATGGATCTTTTTGAATTATGGTTTTCTCCAGGTATATCCCCTTTTTAACCACAGATCCAATTCAGTTGTCTCCACAGGAACCTCAGGGGACTTCCTGTTCCCATACAGTTGCTACAGAGATGCAGAAATCAGGTTCACTCTTCACTCCTTCAAAATGTACAGCGGGCGTTAGACTTGAGTTAAAGGGACATATCTGTTTTTCTACCAGAGATATAAGAGCAATTTTGATCAGACTGTGTGTTTCAGAATCACTGGCTTCTGCTGTAACCGTTTGTGATTTATTTTACGTATTTGAGAACATCTGATGGCTCCCCCCGCCCTGCCCCACAGCTGCCATGGTGGGAGCCTTGGATACAGAGGGCTTCTCCTCCCTTTGGCCTCAGCACCCAACACTCCACACTTCTCCCAGGAACCCATGCTGCTTCAGCTGAAACTTCATCTGATGCTTCACAGGGAATTGGCATCAAGTTGGGGGCGTGGTGCCTTCCAGGCCAGGATGGCAGGGCCCCTCCAGTGGGAAGGGTCAGAGGCTCAGGCAGCGTGGGGTCAGGCACCCAGGGAGCAGATGAAAGTCTAATCTTGGACCATGGTTTTTCTTTGGTTTCTTCTCAAAGGCTGCGTTTGGAACTCAGACCCCACTGATTGGCTGGTCTTTTGACTGGTGTTGGGTTTCTAAACACCCTCCTCCACGGAGAGGTCCCTGGAGAACCAAGGTGGTCAGTGAGATGAATGGAAGCTTTTTTTTTCCCCCTTTAACTTTGTTTAAAAAGAGCTATTTTGTTATGAAAGTATCAGTGTTTGCTCACTGTAGAAAATAGATCACATAAAAGGAAAAACATCCTCGCTGCTTTCTGCCACCCCAATAGGCTGTCAAGGATGTAGGGTCTATCTTTCCATCCTGGAAGGCAGCCTGGTACCCACACTGCTTGTCACCCTCTTTTCCTCTTGCTTAGTAATGTATTGTGAATATCTTCCCACGGTAAAATGTTTTGCCACGCTACAATCCCTTCTGTACGACTTACTCCATCAGTGTATGAAATTAACTGTTATCCTCAGTGTATTATTTGTTCAACTTCCTGGTGTTAGCACACTGACTTTTTTTACTCTTATAAGTGATGCCCATCTTGTGTCCATGAATCAGTATTTGTTTAGCTCAAGAGAAGCTTTGTTTTTTTTTTTGGGGGGGGGTCACAGTCTACAAAGGAGGCTTTTCTTTCTTTCTGGCAATGCTATGAGACATAGAAATTAAAAATAAAAATTGAATCCTTCAAGTAACCAGCTGGAGTTAGCTGGTTGACCATTCATGAACAGTTTCAGCCCAAACCCCACGAACTCTCTCTGGTGGCCCAGGAACCAGCCAGGAGAGCTGCCCTCTGCTGGCCCTACCTCTCTGGAAGTCATCCCACCTGTCCCCCAACTCCCCGCAGGGTAGAAGTGGAGACAGGGGCACAGTAGGATGGGAGGCGGTCAGCGTCCAGGGGCTGGGTCTGGGAGGGACCAAAGGAAGGAGGAGTGTGTTGTCCAAGCCATGAACTGACTCCCTAAAAAGGTGGGACACAGTGAGTGGCGTGCTGAGTACGGAAAGTTCTAGAACCCGGAGGACCAAGGCCTGGCTTTGTCTCCAATTGGCACCAGACTCTGAGCTGAACATTACCATTCGTGACCTTTAGCTGAGCACCTACTTTTTATTTATTTTTCTTGTGTCTGGCCTCTTTTAAGGCTTAAAGTAGATAATATTGGTAAGGGTGCTTAAGAACAGCTTATTTCATTAAAGGAGCCAAAATCTAGTCTCTGTTGTAAGTGAATGTACCTTTTGTAAAAAAAAAAAAAAAAACACGTTTTGAGCAATAAAGTAATTTGTTTATTGGCTGTACCCGTGGCGTGTGGGATCTTAGTTCCCTGATCAGGGATCAAATCCATGTCCACTGCATGGGAAGCACAGAGTTTTAACCACTGGACTGCCAGGGAAGTCCCAGTAAATTATTCTTAGATTAATGTATAACGTACCTTTTCTTAATAAACACAGAGCATCATCCTCCCAGTTGTCACAGGAAGAAGCCCCTTCTGGAGGTGTCCTTGATCCCCAACACCTGCCGAGAAGCTGAGTCACCTCCATTCTGACCTCAGGGTACCCCCTCTTTCACTTACCCTTAGCCTGGGACCACAGACCCCAGAGACAAAGCCAGGAGTCAGTGGTCCCAGGCGACTAGCTTGAGCAAATCCACTCATTCCTGCAGCTCAGGAGCCAGCCAGAGCCTAGGGGCCTTCAGGCCTCCCGGAAGTCCTGCTGGGCCCTGGTCTCCTCCACCCTGAAAGGACCAATGCCAGGGTCTGGGCTCTGGGCATGAGTGTGAGCTTGAGGCCTGTTAGGGGGTGCCTGTGTCTCCCAAATGTCGGAATCCTTACCCCCAATACCTCAAAAATGACTTGATGTGGAGACAGAGTTTTCACAAAGGTGATCAAGTTACAGTGAGGTCATTAAGGTGGCCCCAATCCAATAGGAGGGTTTCTCTGGTGGCTCAGTGGTAAATAATCCACCTGCAATGCAGGAGATGAGGGTTTGATCCTTGGGTCAGGAAGATCCCCTGGAGGAGGGCGTGGCAACCCACTCCAGTATTCTTGCCTGGAGAATCCCATGGACAGAGGAGCCTGGTGGGATACAGGCCATGGGATTACAAAGAGTTGGATACAACAAAGCAATTGAGCAACAACAAATCCAGGACTGTGTCCTTATTCAAAAAGGAAATTTGGACACAGGCAAGCACAGGGAACTAAGATCACGGCATCCAGTCCCATCACTTCACAGCATATAGATGGGGAAACAGTGGAAACAGTGGCTGACTTTATTTTGGGGGGCTCCAAAATCACTGCAGATGGTGATTGCAGACTTGAAGTTAAAAGACACCTACTCCTTGGAAGGAAAGTTATGACCAATCCAGACAACATATTAAAAAGCAGAGACATTACTTTGTCAACAAAGGTCCATCTAGTCAAGGCTATGGTTTTTCCAGTAGTCATGTATGGATGTGAGAGTTGGACTATAAACAAAGCTGAGCGCCGAAGAATTGATGGTTTTGAACTGTAGTGTTGGAAAAGACTCTTGGGAGTCCCCTGGACTGCAAGGAAATCCAACCAGTCCATCCTAAAGGAGATCAGTCCTGGGTGTTCATTGGAAGGACTGATGTTGAAGCTGAAGCTCCAATACTTTGGCCACCTGATGCGAAGAGCTGACTCATATGAAAAGACCCTGATGCTGGGAAAGATTGAAGGCAGAAGGAGAAGGGGACGACAGGATGAGATGATTGGATGGCATCACCGACTTGATGGACATGAGTTTGAGTAAACTCCGGGAGTTGGTGATGGACAGGAAGGCCTGGCGTGCTGCAGTCCATGGGGTCGCAAAGAGTCAGACATGATTGAGTGACTGAACGGAACTGAACTGAGGCACAGGGAGGAGAGGAAGCCATGTGGAGAGGAAGCCATGTGAACAGGAAGGCAGAGATCGGGGTGATACTGCTCAAGCCAAGATGATCAGCAAAACATCGGAAACTCAGAAGGGTCTGGACACATTCCCCTTCACAGCCCTTGGGGCTCCTCTATCCATGGGATTCTCCAGGCAAGAACACTGGAGTGGGTAGCCATTTCTCTCCAGGGGATCTTCCCGAACCGGGGATGGGACCCGCGTCTGTTATGTTCCCTGCATCAGCAGGCAGATTCTTCACCACTGCCTCGGGCTCTGGGACTTTCGGCCTCCAGAGCCTGAGGCAGTGACCTCCTATAACCCCTCAGCCGGTGAGACTTTGGTGGCCAAGCACCCGGCTGCCTTGACCTCCTGGGAAACCGGATTGGCTTTGCTCTCTCGGCATTTCTGATGTGCTTGCAGGCTCTGCTCCTCTGGAGCATCTCAGAGACCAAAGGAAAAAGCCCACAGCAACCACCCAACCAAACAACAACAGCAAAAGGGGAAGAAGTGACGACTGGACACCTTCTGGGGTCAGCTCCCACTGGGGGAAGTGGCTGGGGGGAGGCTTTTCGTCCAGCTGCGAAGGCGGCTCAACTCAGCAAAAACTGTGGGGAATTCAGCAAAGAAAGGCTGGGAACGGGCTCTGTGAGTGTCGTGCTGATTAAAGGCCTGATCCCTGCTGTCCGCCACGTGGATACAGCCAAGCTTTGCTTTCAAAGCTTTGCTTTCAAAAACTCTGGCCTTGGATTTTTGGCAGCTGCTCCCAACCCTGGCTGGAAATGAGCATCACCCCTGGGCCTTAAAAAAATGTGCCCCTAACAGAGCCTGGCAAGACCAATGTCTTCAGAATCTCCAGGGAGGGTCAGACAGCAGAGATATACAGAGTGGATTCTGGCATGCAGCATGCCTAGGTGGCCGCTGACCCAAAGGGTGAGGGCAGAGTGTTCTGGATCAGCCACCCAGCCTCTCCAGGCTCCACCTTCAGTCCTGACCCGCCAGCCAGACTCTGTTGCACCTGACAGTCACCACGGAGTCCTGTCCTGCGGCTACTGCGAGTAACAGAAGTACCACAGACTGGCAGTGAAAAAGAAGGAATGTGTCTTCTCATGGCTCAGGAGGCCAAAATCAAGGTGCTGGCAGGGCTGGCTCCTTCTGGTTCCCTGAGGCTCCCCCAGTTCCTGGTGCTCCCCACAATCCTCGCATCCCTTGGCTTGTGGACGCATCACTCAGATCTCTGCCTCCATCTTCATATAACTTGGTCCTGTCTGTGGGTCTTCTTTTCTGTCTCTCATAAGGACATGTTGTGTGCTCAGTCACTCAGTCGTGTCTGACTCTTTGTGACCCCATGGACTGTAGCCTGCCAGGCTCCTCTGTCCATGGGATTTCCCAGGCAAGAATACTGGAGAGGGTTCAGTTCAGTTCAGTTCAGTTCAGTCGTTCAGTCATGTCCAACTCTTTGCGACCCCATGGACGGCAGCATGCCAGGCCTCCCTGTCCATCACCAACTCCTGGAGTTTACTCAAAACTCATGTCCATCGAGTTGGTGATGGAGTGGGTAGCTACTTCCTTCTCCAGGGGATCTTCCCGACCCAGGGATCAAACCCACATCTCTTACATTTCCTGCATTAGCATGCAGATTCTTTACCACTAGCACCACCTGGGAAGCCCCAAAAGTCATTGGGTTTAACGTCCACCCTAATCCAGGATCACTTCATCTAGAGAGCTTTACCTTAAAGACATCTGCAAAGGCCCTTATTCCTAATCAGGTTGTGCTCTGAGGTCCCAGGGGTATATATTCCAGGGAGCAACACTGCTCAGCCCACGACCCCTGGAGGGTTTTATATATCCTGCTGGGCCTGGGCACAGAGCCGGGAGTCTTCAAAGCTCCTGATGATTCCAATCTGCAGCCTGGGTTGCAAAACCCAAGGGAGACGTGTGTCCTCAGGTGCCTTTTATATTGAAAAATCTGAACTGAGACCGGCTCAGTGGGGTTGCCCCTGGTGGAGGGGTCCGTGCAAGGTCTAGTCTTCCCAAGTCCATGGTTGTGGGCTGTGTGTCTGTGTGTGTGTGTGTGCGCGTGTGTCCTTTTTCAGTAAATCAACCATCGTGAAGGGCAGTGTGGGCGCCGGAGCTCCGGCATCAGCTGTCGTGTGTTATTTCTGGCTTTCTGCACCTGGGCAGCCTTGGCTTCGCGAGGAGATGTTTGTTGTCACTGGGCAGTGCCGGCCACTTTGTAATCTGAATCTCTGGTGGTCACGCGAAGGCTTGAACAAAGGTTTACTTCACTCCTCGACGACGTCTGAATGGTTTTCTCGTAAGAGACCGTGAAGCTGGTTTTCTTGGGTCTGTCAGCTGGATTTCCAGCCAAGGGCTTTTGATCCACAAAAGGGCCATTCAGGGCTCGCCTCGGCCTTAATTAATCGCAGGCCCTTGGCCGGCGGGCCCTGTGGGGCTGAGAGCCCCGTCTGGTTTCCATCCCCCCCTGAGGCTGCACCCCCTCCACCAGCCCCCCGGGCGCTCTGTGCCCGCAGCCTCTGCTCAGACCCCAGCTGGCTCCTCTTGGGGCAGAATCAGGGCAAACAGGAGCCTCAGGCGCCAGCTCGGGGACCAGCTTCCACGCCGGGTAGCCATAGGCTTTCGATCCTGAACCTCGCTCACTTCTAGGGAAAGGGAATGAGCACCGGGGAAGGGCCCGCAAGCAGAGGGCTGGCTCGTGGGATCCACGTCTGTTCCAGCCCGGGGTGCAGCCCTCGGGACCCATGTGGGTTCGCAGCCCCGCTTCGCTGTGCCACGCTGCAGGACCTGGAGCAAACTTCTTAACCTCTCTGTGCTTCCTTGACGCCCTGGAACGTGGTTATGACCGCAGGTGACCGCATGTGGCCCTTGGCTCCCTTTGCGTGATAAATGCTCGCAGTCATCGCTGGAGCCTTGTTGGAGCCGCGACTCTGCCTGAGGCTCCTCGTGTTGGAGGGCACATCTTGGTCATCAGAGATCATGTAAGGAAATACCATTCCTTATCCGTGGCCTGCAAAGACATGAAGGGGCTCCAATCATGCCCAGCAGCCCAGCTTACTCCTCCTTCTCCTGGGCACTGCCACTTTCTTCCCCAGATGCCTTTCCATGCCTGAGGCTCTTCTTTGGAATTCCTTCCCAATTTCTTTTATTTTAATTTATACTTATTTATTTATTTGGCTGCACTGCATCTTTATTGCAGCATGTGAGATCCAGTTCCCAGACCAGGGATCAAACCTGGGCCCCCTAGGGTGGCAGCGTGGAGTCTTAGCCACTGAACCACCAGGAAAGTCTGGTTCTCAGTTTCTTGATCCTCAAACTTAAATGCCTCCCAAAGCAGGACACCCACCTGAGCAGGTGTAGGAAGCAGGGACACTGGGTCTGTGAAGCCAGATTCTTCCGGAGTGAACCAGCTTTTGCCAGGTTAATTGTGCTTAGTCACTCAGTCATGTCTGACTCTTTTCGACCCCATGGACTGTAGCCTACCAGGCTCTTCTGTCCACGGGATTCTCCAGGCAAGAGTATTGGAGTGGGTTTCCATGCCCTCCTCCATGGGATCTTCCCAACCCAGGAATCAAACCCAGGTCTCCTGCATTGCAGGCAGATTCTTTACTGTCTGAGCCACCAGAGAAGCCCAAGAATACTGGAGTTGGTAGCTTATCCCTTCTCCAGGGGAACTTCCTGGCCCACATTAATAGTTACACTAATATTATTAATAAGAAATAAGGCTGGAACTTGAGCCCAGGTCTGTTGATGCCCCGGCCCTTGCCATTTAATCAACAGGAGCAGGTGAGGAGGGCCTGTGTGAAGTCCCTTGGAGCCAGGTTGACTGTGAGGCAGGGTTTTCAGGGGGTGGTGCTGCCTTCCTGTTTTTGTAAAGGACCCAAAGCTCACTCCCAGCCCTCAGGACAAATGCCCAGTTGATCTGACTTGTTCAGAAGGCTGTTCCTATAAATCAAGAAATTGTTCTCACAGCAAGAATGACATAAGATTTCTTGCTTCTTGTGACAAGGCTTTTACTGGCATCAGCTTTTACTGAGCACCCTGGTGATGACTTTCTTGGGTGTTGAGCAGTTCAAGGGAAGCTGCTTTTGAAGACCAGCATTTTCAGTTGGAAAATAAACAGAAATTCAAGTGCCAAATGCTGACGGCAAGGTTTCTCCATGAATGGAGAGTGGGCAGGTCAGCAAGGGCTGGAAAGGGCCAGAGAAGATTGGTTCCTGATTGAGGGGAGCTTGAGCTTCGGAGGGTGAGGGGTGGGTAGGTGTGGGGTCGGAGGGGTGGCAGCAGAGGCTGGAAAGCTCAGTGTGTTGTGTGATCCCCAGGAGATGAGCGGAATTGCAGCAGGAACGCAAAGTCCAAGTCAGCTCAGTGGGGACCAAAGGGCTCCCTATTTCGTCCAGAGCTGTCACTAGCACCAGCCCTGCAGGTGCGTTTGTGAGTCCTGGGGTATTTGATCTGTGCTTCAAGCTGGTACAGAAAGCACACTCCACACTGGGCTTTGAAGTCCTGGGACTCTGAATTGAAATGCATAAGGATCTGGTCAGGTTTAGGGGGCTATTTTGGCACAAGACAGACCAAACCAGAACCTTGGAGGGGTTGCAGCTCCCTCCGCTCCCAGCAGCCTTCCCTACAGACACGCCTGCCCTGGGAGCTGTGCTCTGTCCCCAGTGAGGAGGGAGGTGTAGATAGCTCCCTCTGGAGTAGCGAGACCTGGACACGTCCATGCCCCTGGGAAGCTCAGTCTCCCCTGAGATTCGCCCACTTCAGCTACATCAGAGTCACCTGAGGGCAGGCCTCCACCTCTGGTGTCTCTGATTCTGCAGGTCTGGGCGGCGCCTGAGCATCTGCATGAATCTGACAACCTGCCAGGTGGTGCTGATGCCGCCTGTCTGGGGACCACACTTTGAGAACCACTCGTCTAGGGGATTCCCTCGTGGCTCAGACCGTAAAGAGCCTGCCCTCAGGGCAGGAGGTGTGAGTTCGATCCCTGGGTGTGGAAGATCCCCTGGAGAGGGAAATGACAACCCACTCCGGTATTCTTGCCTGGAGAATCCCACAGACAGAGGAGCCTGGCGGCTACACACACTCGATAGGATCATAGAGAGTCGGATACGACTGAGCAACTACACGTTTTCATCTAAGATGCGGGTCCCAAATTTCCGATGCCTGAAAATCATCTGGGTCTAGTTTCTGGAAATTTAAAAAAATTTTTTATTTATGTCTTCTTTTTGGCTGTGCCGGGTCTTCATTGCTATGCATGGGCTTTCTCTAGTTGGGGTGAGCAGGGGCTACACTCTAGCTGTGGTGCGTGGGCTTCTCACGGCAGTGGCTTCTCTTGCTGCAGAGCACGGGTGAGAGGGCTTCAGTGGTTGCGGCCCATGGGCCTCGTTGTCCCACGGCATGTGGAATCTTCCTGGACCAGGAATCGAACCTGTGTCCCTTGTGCCAGCAGGTGGACTCCCAATCACTGGACCATCAGGGACGTCCCCATGGAGATTTTGATAAGTCTGCCATATATCGGGGTGAAAGTGAAAGTTGCTCAGTTGTGTCTGACTCTTTGCAACCCCATGGACTACACAGTCCATGGAATTCTCCAGGCCAGAATACTGGAGTGGGTAGCCTTTCTCTTTTCCAAGGTATCTTCCCAACCCAGGGATTGAATCCAGGTCTCCTGCACTGCAGGTGGATTCTTTACCAGCTGAGCCACAAGGGAAGCCCAAGAACACTGGAGTGGGTTGCCATTTCCTTCTCCAGCAGATCTTCCCAACCCAGGAATCGAACTAGGGTCTCCTGCATTGCAGGCATATTCTTTACCAACTGAGCTATGAGGGAAGCGCCAGCTACCAGGGAAGCCCTGTTCTGGGGCAGATGCATGCATTTTGATGATGTTGCTGGGGACTCTGGGATTTGTGAATCTCTGGCTTACAGAGGGAGGTACTTGTTGCTGCAGCCCCCCAGGTTTCTCCCCAGGTTCCAGACTTGCATCTTTAACAACCGGCCCTCTGACTCTTACAATGATACCGGCTGGGGAGAGATGAGTGGGAGTTGCAGCTCCTACGTCCGGAGGGAAGAAGCATCTGTTGTCTCTTTGTCAAGCCCTGGGTGTCTCCCACCTCCCTTTGCCAGCTCTCCTCTTCCACAGCAGCAGTGCAGCCACTGGCACGGATTTAGGAAATGCCCATTGTCCACTATGTTTCACTTGGCACGTAGTGAGTTGCCCATACCCTTCGGTATTCTCAACAGTGGAAATGCCCAGCAGTGTGAGGAACATTTTGACCTTGTTCAGTCTCATCAGGGCTGGGTCCTGCACCTCCCAGTGTTCCCTGCCGCCCCGTCACTTCCCCAGCTCCAGCCTCAGCTGCTGTCGACTGTTTCAATGGAGTGACTGCTTGCAGCACTTTGAGTCCTTACCTCCAACCGCAAGAAAGCAGAGATGCTATCCAATACGGCTAATGACATGCCTGCTGATGCTCATGTAAGCACGTGCCCCGGGATTCTTGCTCATCTTTCCTGTGCAAGGCTGATGCAACCTCCCCAACCCCCTCCCCCACCCCAGCATTGAGGAGATTGGAGGCCCCTAAATATGAGCACTTGCAAAACAGTGCGGTTTAAACAGGATCTGGTTTCCTAAGCAAAATGGTCCAGCTCCACCCCATGCAATTCTGTGACTACTACTTTGGGGAGATTCCTTCAAGGAAGTCCTAGAGACTGAAGGGAGACTTGAGAGGTCAGAGGGCAGGGGAGAAGAGGGCAAAGGGTAGATTTTTACTGCTGTGAGGCTCTATTTTGGAGCAGTCATGACTGTAGAACACAGAGGAAGGGAAATGCAGACTTGGTTGCTTAGATGGTGAAAAATCCGCTCGCAGTGCTGGTGACCTGGGTTCGATCCCTGGGTTGGGAAGATCCCCTGGAGGAGGGCATGACAACCCACTCCAGTATTCTTGCCTGGAGAATCCCATGGACAGAGGAGCCTGGCAGGCTACCATCCATGGGGTCACAAAGAGTCGGACACGACTGAGCGAGTACACTTTCACTTTCAACCCAGCCCCACCCAGAAAGTGGAAGCCTGTGCTCTCTCCCCCTACTAGGCAGAACCAAGCAGCGCGGGTGAGATGAGAGCTCAGGAGGGGGAGCAAGCCCCAACCTGGCTTCCCCCACCCCTACATGAGTGGAATCCCTCAGTTTATGCATCTGTGAAATGGGAGGGAAATGTCTCTCCGACTCCCTGCTGAGGGAGACCTGGGAGGATGCAGTGTTTGAAGCTGGTTTCCCGGGAGGTTTGGCATCACCAGGCTGCTGGCAGGGCCCTCCCTGGTAGCAGTGTCTAGGAGGAGGCACCCTCTTCCACCCCCAGCCCCGTAGGGTGTCGATATTAGTGGGGAATCCTTCTGGAGAGGCCCAAGGACTCTAAAGGCGGTGGTCAGGAAATGAAAATTCATCCTGACCTTTTGTGTACATTTTTAAGACTATCCTGGAGGAAGTGGGCAGCGGGCGGGGGGCCTCCCTGTTTGTTATTTTCACTGATGCTGCTTCTCCTTTCCTGGCTGACCTGGCATCTTCAAGGTCACCCGGGCAGAAGATGGGGAGATACCGCCATACTTTAAGAAAGCAAAGGGACACCCAGGCCAATAAACAGGCGCGCATTTGTCCTAACGATCCTTGTCACGTGGTGCCCCATCCTCCCAAGTTCAGACAGAGGGGGACACAGAGACAGGCGAGCTTGGAGGTGGCCACACAGAGTGCATGCACTGCGCAGGCCGGCGTGAAGGATGCTTGGGCAGAGGGCAGAGGTCGCCAGGGTCCGGGCTTAGGTCTGCAGGACCCCTGGGCTGAGCAATGCTGGGCAGGAACACATGTATTTCTTTGCTTTGTTTTCTTTATTTTAAAAATAGCAAGATCTCCGACGTGTTGTTAGCCTTGCAGTTACAGGGTTCTGGGGCTGTGGTTCACACAACAGCTGTAAAACTGTTCGGTGAGAATGAAACATTTATATAACCAGCTCTCTCTGCCCTGCAGAAAAGCTCAGAGTCATTTAGTCACTGTAAAGTGTGAAGGTGGTGAAAGTGCTGATGGAAGCCCAAGGAGCATCCCTGGAGTCTCAGCTGCTCATTGGCTCACGGGTTGTAGGGCAGCCTCCGACCCGGGCCCGGGGTGTGTCCCTGGCTCCATGAGCTTGACTCTTGACTAGGGCAGGGGTTCTGCCTTCTGGTGCTGTGACACCTTTGAGGAAGCCTGTTGGCTCCTTATTAGGATAACATTTTTAAATGTATAAAATAAAACACTCGGGATTGCAAAGGAAATCAGTTTATCTTCTCTGGTGGCTCAGATGGTAAAGAATCTGCCTTCAATGCACGAGATCCGGATTCGGTCCCTGGGTTGGGAAGGTCCCCTGGAGAAGGGAAAGGCTACCCACTCCAGTATTCTTGCCTGGAGGATCCCATGGACAGGGGAACCTGGCGGGCTATGGTCCATGGAGTCATAAAGGGTCAGACGCAATAACAAGGAGGAAAGATACAGTTATCAAGTTAAAAAAATGTGCTTTTGTTTAAATGTGTTTTGTAATAAGATCTACCAGCGGTTCGGATAACCGCTCCAATTTGAGAGTGGTGGGAGATTATTCTGAGATTTGTACACCAAGTGTAACGTTAGATCAAAGCATCTGCTGTTTCTAATCCATGACCAGTTCCCAGGATCTGTTCATGCTGTGTGTTGTGTCCATTCATGATGGAAAGAAATGCTCATTTTCAGTTGGAGATTAGTGAAAATATGAATGTCATTATTTGCCTATGCAGTTTCAAAGACTCCTTAAATTCCGTCCATGGACACTCCTGACTGGGACCCCCTCGAACTAGAGCTCATTTACCAGGAATGTCTGCCTGGCTTCCTGCAACCGTGCTGTGCACTTCTCTACCTCCCTCCACCCCTTCCTCTCTCCCTTCCTTCCCCACTGTTTTCCCAGCCTGATATGAGAAAGCCCTTAAAAAATATTTCTGGAAGGAGTGAATTCCTTCAATTGTAGGCACGAGGGGAGGTCGTGTTATGAGGCCAGGGCTGTGTAAGGTGATGGTTTAAAGAAAGCACTCCACCAAGGTCCTTGCTCTCCACGTGGAGCTCCGCAGTTGGGCTGTGGTCCCCTCTGGCCAGGATTGGAGGCAGCCGAGTAGGAAGCCTGCAGCAGAGCTCGGGGTGTGACTCCAAGTTCCAGGCTCACCACCTGTGTGACCTAGACATTTTTTTTTTTTTTTTACAGTGTGAAATAAGTCAGAAAGAGAAAAACAAATACCGTATATTAATGCATGTATATGGAATCCAGAAAAATGGTACTGATGAATCTATTTTCAGGGCAGGCATGAAGACGAAGACATACATAATGGACTTGTGAGCACAGTGGGGGAAGGAAGAGACGGGACACATGGAGCGCGTAGCACTGACACGCGTGCACTGTCGCGGGGACATAGGCGGGTCGTGGGACACATGGAGCGTGTAGCACTGACACGCGTGCACTGTCGCAGGGACATAGGTGGGTCGTGGGACACATGGAGCGTGTAGCACTGACACGCGTGCACTGTCGCGGGGACATAGGTGGGTCGTGGGACACATGGAGCGCATAGCACTGACACGCATGCACTGTCGCGGGGACATAGGTGGGTCGTGGGACACATGGAGCGCGTAGCACTGACACGCGTGCACTGTCGCGGGGACATAGGTGGGTCGTGGGACACATGGAGCGCGTAGCACTGACACGCGTGCACTGTCGTGGGGAAACAGGCGGGTCGTGGGAAGCTGCTGTGTAACACAGGGAGCTCAGCTCTGTGCTCTCTGACAACCTAGATGGGCGGGATGGGGTACGTGGGAGAGAAGCTCAAAAGGGAGGGGATACACGTACACGTATAGCTGACGCATGAGGTTGTATGGCAGAAACTAAGGCAGCATTGTAAAGCAAATATCCTCCAATTAAAAAATTTAAAAATTGAGGTATGTCGATCACTGACATATTGTGTAAGCTCAAGGTGTACAACATATAGCTTTGATACATTTATGTTACAGTGTGATTGCCACTGTAGCATTAGCTAAGAGCTCTGTCACATCCCATAATTATCATGTCTCCTAGTCCCTCCTGACCTGTCAGGTCCACACCTGTTAAGAGGCGAGGAGCGCAGGAGCTGCCCTATGGGTGGTCCAGGTCAAATGAACTGATGCATTGAGCGTGCTTAGAACATTCGGCACACGGTCAGGGTGACCAGTTGTCTCATTTTCCTGGCGCTTCCTGGAGGCACTGAGGCTCACTGAATGCTGGTGGCTTCCAATATTAAAAACCTCAATAGACCCAGGCAAAGGGGAATGAGTTGGTCGCCCAGTGATTGCTCAGCAAACGTTAGTTACCATCACCCTCTTGGGTGGTGTTGCCATGGTGCAGGAGGAAAGGAAAGGGAAGTGATGTGATGGGTGGGAGTTTGCTAGCCTGACCTTCAAGGAGAGGCATCCCTGTAGGATTTTGATCTTCTTTGCAATTATCTTAAAAGGATGCCCACTCTTTGTGACCCAATTTAAAATGGAATGCCTCCAAAAACAGAATGCATAAAGTCCAAGCCTCAGCATGACAAAGGGAGAGGTTGGGAGGGAGACCCAGGCACCCAGGCTCACAAGGATCCCAATTCACCAGGGACCTCCGAAGCTGGCAACGCCTGCCTGGGGTTCTGGAGCTCGGATATTTTGCTGTAACAACAGGCTGACTGGTGAGTGAAACTGCTTTGTTTTACAAACCCACAGTTTTGGGGATCTCTTTGAGGATGTAAGTGTTGTAACAGCAGGATTCTATTCTGCAGGCTGATATTTCAGTGGATTTGTTGCAGTTTCCATACCCACCTGCCAGGTGCTATTAGCTGGTGCTGAAAGCTAGAAAAGTCAATATTCTAATCTTTGCTTCCTGAGTGTATGAACACTGAGCTCATAGAAATGCAGATCTCTCTCGGGTACATGCTTGGCTTATACCTTGTATGTAAGGAACTGGAAAAGATGCAAGCAACACTGGCTGGTAACTATTAGAGGCCTTTTCTGTATTTTTCAGTTGATTGCAGAATTTCATTGTTGCCTTTAGAATTAATTTAATGCCCCTGCCTCTTTGGGAAATAAATGAATATCTCACTCTCGCTATACACAAAATATTTTTTTTAAAAAAACAATGTAAGCTTTATCGTTTTCTAATATTTATATTTATTTATTTCTTTGACTGTGCCAGGTCTTAGCTGTGGCATGCAGGCTCCCCCTGACTGGGGATCGAACCTGGGCCCCCTGCATTAGGAGTGTGGAGTCTTAGCAACTGGACCACTAGGGAATTCCCCAGGAAATACTTGTTGATTGCCTCTACCGTCTGCTTCTCCTGCCCTGGTCACCTCCCCAGACAGCACGAGGGGGGCCATGAAATGGAACCACAGGTGTTTTTCCTCACTGGCTCCAAGAAGTCCTGATGGATGCATTAGCCAGAGGTTTCCAGTTCTTCCTGACTGTAACCAAGAAAAGTTTAGCAAAATATATGCACACATATGTGTGTGTGTGTGTATAATTACAGAGGTTTCTGTGAACAGTTGGGGAGGCTTCCCTGGTAGCTCAGATGATAAAGAATCTGCCTACAATGCAGGAGACACAGGTTCGATCCCTGGGTCGGGAAGATCCCCTGGAGTAGGAAATGACTACCCACTCCAGCATTCTTACTTGGAAAATTCCATGGACAGAGGAGCCTTCTGGGCTACAGTCCATGGGGTCACAAAGAGTCAGACACGACTGAGCCACTGACACCTTATCACTGTTCTGCGAGCCATGCTTACCTTGAACATACTCTCCCATGCCAATGCTTTCAACTCTAGGCTATGCGAGTATGCCTGTACCCACATGTTTTTACAGCATACACATGTATGCACATGTATGTGTGGCTGAAACAGTGTAACACGACACCCTCACCCTACGGAGGCTATGCATTCTAATCTATTGTATTCTATTCCACTCTCACTTTGCTTTTATTGGTTGCTGGCTGTGACATTTCAGTTGATTTCAGGACTTACTGGTGGTTGAGATCCTGGACAGATTGCTGCTGGAGAACAGATCTTACAGGTGTGGGTAGGGTGCCCTGAGGCCTATGAACCAGCCAAGGAATTCCTGGGGTAAGGTGGGGTGGGCTGCTTCTAGTGGCTTCTGCATTTGGGCCCTTCCCCTTTTCTTCTGGCTTGACCTCTGCCTCCCTTTGTTTGCATCAGACTCATTTTTTTCTTTAAACCTCAGTGTATGCACACTCAGTCATGTCCAACTCTTTGCAACGCCATGGACTGTAGCCCTTCAGGCTCCTCTGTCCATGGGAGTCTCCAGGCAAGAATAGTGGAGTGGGTTGCCATTCCCTACTTCAGGGGATCTTCCTGACACAGGGATGGAACCTGTGTCTCCTACATCTCCTGCGTTGGCAAGAGGACTCTTTACTACTGAGTCACCTAAGATGCATAAGAGAGAGTAGGAAAATATAATCTAAATTTGGAGAGATTACTCTCAAAAAACAGTATGGCAAAAGGAAAAATCTTTAAGAAAACATGAACAAATAAAACACACACACATAGAACATCCATTTGGAAGATGAGACAGAACATTTACATCCCAAAGACATAGAGAAACGTAAGTTTCCCCCAGAAAGCCTTTATGTAAAGTCCAAAAAGATATTTTTACTAAGTCAGCTTATAATGTTAGTTAATGTAACTTAACTGCATATGCAATGAAAGAGCCCCCTCAATTTTTAGGGTGAGATTTTCTTTAATTAAACCTCAGGCTATCATCTTAGCCCTTTGCCCCGAAGGCTGCTTGGTCTCTGTGGGGTCCCCTCCACCCAGGCCTGTACTAGCTGGTGGTGAGAGATCAGGGGGGAAGACCTCACTGGCTGTCAGCGCCTAGCCTCAGGGTCACGGGCACAGCAGGTGAGGTGGCTCATCGAGGCATCTCTGTAAAGCTGCTGGATCATCACCCAGGCTTTCAGAGCAGGAAACCCTGCCCCCTGCAGCTCTCTGACTCACCCCGTCTCCAGGTCCTGCTGCAAGTAGGGCAAAGGGTTTCTCTCCAGCCCAGACCTGCCCGGCTCCCAGGCCTGCGGTTTTCATCTCTGCTCCCTCCAGACTCTTCTTTGCTTTTTTGGAAACCATGGTTTAAGGGAAGAGCTCTGACAATGTCTTTGGAGCAAGGATGCCCTCTGCTTCGTGGGAATCAGCTCCTTAGAAGTCGACTGTCAACTCTACCTGAGTTCAGGAGCTTCCCAGTAAGTCGTTGAATGTGAAAGTGATTTTGCCTTGAAACACACCAGCAGTGATAAAGGGTGCCATCAGTCGGTGATCCTTTGTTTACCTGCTGTTTCCTGGGCTCCTTGCCTGTTCTCTTTGTATCTGTATGTGGTGGGGGTGCCTGTTGGTATTTGACTGGTGGGAGGATGCTTTTGGGCTTTGGTGTTGAAAAGACTCTTGAGAATTCCCTGGACCTCAGGGAGATCCAATCAGTCCATCCTAAAGGAAATCAACCCTGAATAATCATTGGAAGGACTGATGCTGAAGCTCCAATACTTTGACCACCTGTTATAAAGAGGCAACTCATGGGAAAAGACCCTGATGCTGGGAAAGATTGAAGGCAGGAGGAGAAGGGGACGACAGAGGACGAGATGGTTGGATGGCATCAATTACTCAATGAGTTTAAGCAAACTCTGGGAGATGGTGAAGGACAGGGAAGCCTGGCATGCTACACTCTATGGGGTCGCAAAGAGTTGGAAATGACTGAGAGAATGAACAACAACAACGAGGCAGGTGTGGAGTCATACTGGGAGGTTTAGGTATTTCTGAGGAGGCAAAGCACTGTCCAGTCATGGGGTAGGATGTCCTGTGTGGGTCGTGAGCGCCCCACTACCGGAAGTGTCCAGATTTCCCGGAAGACTCCTGGAATGCGTGATTTGGAATACCCAAGAGGTAGCATGGTGCCTGTATACAGTGCTCAATAAATGCTTGTTGGATGAGTGAGTTTCTGAGCTTGGGTGCCCCCTTTCTGCCCTGATGAATCTCGGAAGAGGGTGAATGTTAGAAAAGACATTGAGGGATTTGTTGGTGAATTCATCAGCCCTGCATCTTCAAAACCAGCCCAGCCAGAGGGTGGCCACCTTTCCTCAAACTCGACTCAGCTGCTCACGTTGAGGACTTCAGATGCTTCATAATCAGGAAGTTCTTAAGGTGCTGTCTTGAGTCCCTTCTCTTTTTCGGCCACACCATGGAGCATGCAGGATCTTAGTTCCCCCACCAGGGATGGAACCCACGGCCCCTGCAGGGTCTCAACCCCGGACCACCAGGGAAGTTCCTCAAGTCCCTCCTGCCACGAGTGAAGTCCACTTTCCTTGGCATGCTCACCAGCACTGAAGATATGATTGTGCCTGTGCCCATATACGTGCGGAAAGTGCTTTCTGACCTGTCCTGTCCTGTCCTGGCTGAAGGAGATCCATCCTTCATGGAATGGAGCACTTGCATGAGGCTACCTCCTTCTGCGCTCGTCCTAGAGCTGAGGTTGGCACACTCTAGTCTGAGGGCCACATCTGGCCTGCTGCCTGGGGCTGGTTTTTTGTGGATGAAATTTTATTACAGCACTGTAAATGTCATACACATTGTCTGTGACTGCTTCATGCTGCAAAGGCAAAGCTGACCACAAGGCCCATGAAAACGAAACTATTTACTTACCTGGCCCTTAGAGGAAAAGTTTGCTGGCCTTTGATCTGCAGCAAAAATATTCAACATAAAGATTGAAAATATGAGCAGATATTGCACTGAATACCCTAAAATGTACGGTCTCAGTAACATCGGCTGTGTGGTCAAAATGGTGAGGATGCAGAGTGATTCCAGCCCTAGGTATGAGCCCCAGAGCACTGAAGTCAAGGACCCAAAAAGTACTTGTACGTGAACGACCAGGGCAGCATTATTCACAATAGCCAAAAGCTGGGGATTACCCAATGTCCACTAGCGGACAAAATGTGACATTTCCACACAATACACTACTATTCAGCGATGGCAAAAGGTGAAGTCCCAATGCATGCTTCAACATGGATGACCCTCAGAAACATTATGCTAATTCAAAGAAGTCAGATGCAAAAGGTCATATATTGGAATTTCATATAATTCCATTTTTATGAACTGTCCAGAATAGGTAAATCCAAAGAGACAGAAACAATTAGTGTTTTCCAGGAGCTGGGGGTATGGGAAAAGGAGGTGACTGCCTAATAGTTGCAGGGTTTCATTTTGGGCTGATGAAAAAGGCCTGGAACTAGAGAGAAGTGATGGTTGTATAACACTGTGAACACATGCCTCCGAATTGTTCACTTTCAAATGGTCAATTTTCTATTGTGTGAATTTCAGCTCAACTGGAAAAACTGATAGGGATGCTAAGCAGTATAATACATCCTAGAGTGGCAACTGCAGCCTCAGAGTCCAGAGTGTGAGAGCCTCCCTTTGTCTGTGATGCGTTTGGGCTTGTGCGTCTGTGACGTTCCTGAGTCCCTTACAAGGCAACACCATGACCATGGTTTTCTCAGGGCAGAGTTCTTTAAGGGAAGCGACCAGAATCTCATTATCCCTCTTCAGAATTTTTCCTTCATGTACATCCCATCAATTGCTGCTTAAATTCCCATTCCAATCTTCATGGTCCTTAACATTTCTTTAGAAACACAGAAGCCACAGTGCATCCATGTTAGATGCGCACACACTTCTGAGAGGTGTAGGTGGGGAGGGAAGGCAGAGAATGAGGTGGAAATGCATTAACAGGAAGGGTCTTGTTGCAAGGTTCTGTAAGGAACAGGATGGGGAATAGGAGAGGCTGAGAACTGTGGCCAGAGAGTGGGTCCCTATGAACAGTTAGCATGAAGACAAGGGAGGGATAATTTGCTGAAGACATGCTTGCTGTGTTACACGGTTTTAGAGGCACCATAACCTGATGCCTATATGTTGCACAGTACACAACCTGAGCAACTGTACATGGTGGTCTTGGGTGACAATCAGTTCACCAGACTGACGAACTTTAACTTTGATGTTCAAGTTGTAGACTTATCTGAGATCATTATCTCATCTAACACTCAAATATTGCATGGGACATACTTATACTGAATAATTACTGTTTATATTACAAATAAATATATTATACATTTATCTGAAATTCAAGTTTAACTGGGTATCCTGCAGTTTTATTTATAAAATTGACAGTTCTGTGTCTAACGCATACTTCAGACACTGGAACTATATGTGCAAGATGCCAAGTCACTGATGTGGGTCTGGAACCCAAGCTGGGCTGACATGTCTGAGTAATGGAAAATAAACCAGTTACAGGAGCTGTTGGAATTCTGGTCTGTGTTAGTTTCCTAGGGCCTTTGTAACTTTGTTTACAAAACAAAGTCTCCCTGGTGGCTCAGACTATAAAGAATCTGCTTGCAATGAGGGAGACCTGGGTTCAGTCTCTGGGTCAGGAAGATCCCCTGGAGAAAGAAATGGCAGCCCACTCCAGTATTCTTGCCTCAAAGACCCCATGGACAGGGGAGCCTGGTGAGCTACAGTCCATGGGGTCCCAAAGAGTCGGACACGACTGAGTGACTAACACTTCCACTTCTTTGTATCAAAGTGCCATGACCTCAGTGGCTTAGAACAACAGATGTTTCTTCTTTCATGGTTCTGGAGGGTTGAAGTCTGAGCTCCCGCTGTCAGAGGGCCAGTGCTCGCTCTGAAGGTGCTGGGGAAGGATCTGTCCAGGTATCTCCCTCAGTTTCTGGGCCCCCAGATGGTCCTCGGCTTGTCACAGCATAGCATCAGCCTTCACGTGGCGTTCTCCTCCATCTCTTCACAGCTTTCCCCCTGTGTGTGTCCAAATTTCCTGACGCCAGTTACATTGGATCAGGGCCCACCCTCGTGAGCTAATTTTAGTGTGGTTACCCCGGTGAAGACCTGATCTCCTGATAAGGTCGCCTTCTGAGGTCCTGGGATGTCTCAGTCTGATTTGTGGTTGTTGTTTAGTTACTCAGATGTGTCTGACTCTTTGCAACCTCGTGGACTGTAGCCCCACCAGGCTCCTCTGTCCATGGGACTTTCTGGGCAAGAATACTGGAGTGAGTTGCCATTTCCCTCTCTAGAGGATGTTCACGGCCCAGGGATCAAACCTGGGTCTCCTGCATTGACAGTCAAATTCTTCAGCACTGAGCCACCAGGGAAGCCCCCTTGGTATCACTGGGTGGCTCTAAAGGAATCCCGTAAACTGAGTGCTTGTATGTTGTGTCTCACTGTCTGGAGGCTGAGAAGTTAAAAACCAAGGTGCCTGATGAGGGTTTGGTTCCTGGTTCACAGACAGTGCCTTCTTGCTGTGTCCCCAGGTGTAGAAGAGGTGGCAGAGCTCTCTGGGGTCCCTTTACAAGGGCACTAACGCCATTCATGAGGGCTCCACCCTCATGACCTCATCCTCTCCCAGAGGCCCCACCTGCTGATACCATTCCATGAAGGTTAGTGTTTCACGTAAATTTTGGACGGACACAGGCACTCAGTTTAGAGCACAGATGTCAGGATTTCAGCATATCTCTTTTAGGGAACACTGTTCAATTCATAACACAGCCCTAGGTCTGTCCAGGGCCTTTGTTTTCTGAAACTGAGTTGGATGGCTTCCATGTGGAGGGCTGGATAGCCCACATGTATCTGGCCTGTGGACAACTGGTCTTAACTAATGACAGTTCAAAGTGTGGCTGAGAGTCACGCCCGTCCAGAGGGGTCAGGTCTTGGGAAGGCCGATCATCAGAGGACAGGCACAGAGGCAGCCAGCCCAGCCATGAGAGAGGGGCGTGTGTCTGCCGGACGTGTGGAAGTTTTCAAGGGAACGGGCAAACGTGCACGCTCACTTCCGCAAAGTAAACATTTCCGGAAACCCTTGCTTCATAGAAAGGGCCCACGAGTTTTGCACAAAATGTTACACAAGCTTTGGAAGTCATGGGTAGAAACTGTTTGCAAAATCCTTTGAGCCTCATACCAAATGTTTGCTTCAGTCTTGAAGCCTGAAACAAACAACCCTGCTGAGTCGAAAATGTGGGCTATGTATAAATAGGTAAGCAACAAGGATATTCTGTATCACAGAGAAAATTATAGCTGTCATCTTATAATAACCTGCCATGGAGTATAATCTGCAAAAATACTGAACCAGTGTGCTACACACCTGCAACTGACAGCACTGCAAATCAGCTGTGAGTGCAGTTCAGTCGCTCAGTCGTGTCCGAACCTGCAGCCCCATGGACTGCAGCACGCCAGGCCTCCCTGTCCATCACCATCTCCCTGAGTTTACTCAAACTCATGTCCATCGAGTTGGTGATGCCATCCAACCATCTCATCCTCTGTCGTCCCCTTCTCCTCCTGCGTTCAATCTTTCCCAGCATCAGGGTCTTTTCCAATGAGTCAGCTCTTCACATCAGGTGGCCAAAGTATTGGAGTTTCAGCCTCAACATCAGTCCTTCCAATGAATATTCAGGACTGATTTCCTTTAGGATGGACTGGTTGGATCTCCTTGCAGTCCAAGGGACTCTCAAGAGTCTGCTCCAACACCACAGTTCAAAAACATCAATTCTTCACTGCTCAGCTTTCTTTAGAGTCCAACTCTCATGTCCATACATGACCACTGGAAAAACTATAGCCTTGACTAGATGGATCTTTTTTGGTAAAGTAATGTCTCTGCTTTTTAATATGCTGTCTAAGTTGGTCATGAGTTTTTTTTTTCCAAGGAGTAAGTGTCTTTTAATTTCATGGCTGCAGTCACAATCTGCAGTCATTTTGGAGCCCCCCAAAATAAAGTCTGCCACTGTTTCCACCGTTTCCCCATCTATTTGGCATGAAGTGATGGGACCAGATGCCATGATCTTAGTTTTCTGAATGCTGAGCTTTAAGCCAACTTTTTCACTCTCTTCTTTCACTTTCATCAAGAGGCTCTTTAGTTCTTCAAATCGACTATACTTAAAAAAAAAAAAATCAGCTAATGAGACATTTTGTTCTTTTTCAGCTGTACTTGTAATAGGGAAGAAACTTTGTATTCTATTGCAAGTTAATCACTAAAGGGATGTTTCCCATAAGCTTAAATTATGCATCATGGTCCATCTCTGGGAGCCCTGCCTCCCAGGTAATGAGCATTATTCTAAATTACCTTTGGTTAGTTTATAGGAAACATCCTGATCAGGCCCACCTCTGAATGGCCGCAGGGAGGAAAAAATTGGCATACCCCTCTGGAGTCTGGTTGGAAATGGGAAATGTTGGGCTTTACTCCCTCCCCTTTCTGTATGAATGAGTTTGAGTAAACTCTGGGAGTTGGTAATGGACAGGGAGGCCTGGTGTGCTGCGGTTCATGGGATCGCAAAGAGTTAGAAACGATTGAGTGACTGAACTGAACTGAGTCTAACTCAGGCAAGATGGTTCTTTGGGGCATGAGCTCACCGTCTTCTCAGCTGTCTGCCTTTCTGTCAACGTTTCTCACTCCAGAGACTCATCACTTGATTTATCAGCCTGTGTATGGCACGCAAGACGAGCTTGGACTTGGTAACAAAGGCAAAGGTATCATTAGGAAAAAAGCCCCAAATGTATCATGTTGGCCAAGAAAAGAATCAGCTGAGGACTCCAGTCATGCTTGTTGCTTTGATCAGAAATAAGGCTGATATCAGCTTAGCTAAGTATTTTGTTGGACAGGCTTAAAGGTCAATTTAAAGGACAAGCCTCTGATACCTGGAACTAGGTATGTTCAGTCAAGGGTCAGCAGGATAATCTTCAAAGGAAGCCCTGGCTAGGCTGACAGAAAACTTGTGGCAGGTATATATGTGGTCCCCGTAGCCCCTTCCTTCTGCTTTCTAGACAGAAGAGATGAGATGACAAGACTATCTTGACAAGCTGATAAGTTTTATGAATTTTCAGAAAACAGAGAATCAGATATAAAACGGTCTTTAAGAATACTTCCAAGAATTATAGCTTTGAAGTTTGGGGAATCCCTTAGATCAGGGCTGCCCAAGAGAAATATAATCTAAGCCTTTTTTTATTGGATCTAAAATTTTCTCATGGCCACATTCAAAAAAAGAAGAAAGAAACAGCAAAATCAGTTTTAATCATATAGCTATTTATATCCAAATATATACAAATATTACCATTGCATCATGTGTGTATGTTAGTCGCTCAGTCATGTCCAACTCTTTGCAACCCCATGGACTGTAACCCTACTGGAATGGGTTGCCATTTTCTTCTCCAGGGGATCTTCCAAACCCAAGGGTCAAACCCAAGTCTCCTGTGTTGCACGAAGTTCTTTATTATTAGATCCACCAGGGAAGATGGCCTGACTTCTTGGCCCAAATCACTTAGCCTCTTGGTGTCTCTATTTTCCCATTGATGACATGGAATTTACGTTCCTGGAGGGTCTCTCCTGAGTTTGGAGGAGGCATTTTGGAGCCACTAGGGGAGAGAAGTACTGTTGCCTGGAAAATCCCATAGACGGAGGAGCCTGGTGGGCTGCAGTCCATGGGGTCATGAAGAGTCGGACACGACTGAGCGACTTCACTTTCACTTTCCACTTTCATGCATTGGAGAAAGAAATGGCAACCGACTCCAGTGTTCTTGCCTGGAGAATCCCATGGACGGAGAAGCCTGGTAGGCTGCAGTCCATGGGGTCGCACAGAGTCGGACACGGCTAAAGCGACTTAGCAGTAGCAGCAGCAGGGGAGAGAAGGGATGAAGTGCAGGCTCTGTGAGGGACACGCATCCAGATGCTACACTAAGATGCTGGAGTGATAATCTCCAAGCCGGGAATTCCAAGAAACCCCCATGTTCAGGTTTTACCAGAAGGTCAAACCATCCTTAGGCAGGACTGAGAAAAAAAGAGGAAAACAAAATTAGACAAAACCACAAAGAAATCCAAGAGGTGATGGAGAAAAAAATCCAGCCCAACCCTCCCAGGGTATAAATGACCCGTAGGAATGGACAAGCCTGCTGATGGCTGTAGACATGTTTCCAGCCCGTCTGGAACTTTTGAGGCTGGTGGGTAATGTGAGCCATGCTCAGATCTCTGTCAGAATCCTTTCATATGATTTTCTTTTGTTAAAACTTTATTTAAAAATGCTTTACAGTATTGTATTGGTTTCTGCCATACATCAACAAGAATCGGCCATAGGTATACATATGTCCCCTCCTGAACCTCCCTCCCACTTCCCACCTCATCCCACCCCTCTAGGTTGTCTCAGGGTACCAGAGTAGTCACTTCATAAGATTTTAAAGAAAGATTTCTAGGAAGTCACTGGCTTACAAACTTCTTTTATGCAAACACTCCATAACGAGTTCCTGGCTGTGGGAGGTGGCTCAGGGCAGGGTCTCTGGGGACATGGTTGCTAGTAGAAATATCTCCAGGCAGATTCCACCAGTGGTGCAGGGACCAAAAGCCTGATTTCTCGTGGAGAAAGGCATGCGAAGAGCATGTCAAACCCTCTGCATCATACCTTTCTCCAAAGCTATAAAGGTGAAATGCCCAAGTCATCTCCAGCCAGAAGTTTCTAGAACAGTGATTGTGCTGCGTGCAGTCAGTTGTTCAGCCCTGTCTGACTTTTGCAACCCCACAGACTGTAGCCCACCGAGCTCCTCTGTCCGTGGGATTTCGCAGGCAGGAATACTGGAGTGGGTTGCCATTTCCTCCTCCAGGGCATCTTCTCCATCCAGGGATGGAACCTGTGTCTCCAGTGTCTCCTGCATTGGCAGGGGGATTCTCGACCAGTGCGTCACTGGAGAATGGTGAGCACTTAATAATAACACACCAGGCTCTGTTCCTTTGGGGACAATCCAGGTAGTCACATCTGTGAAATGGCTGTGAAATGACTTTGATGGTGAGGACTTCTGAAAGCACAAATAAATCCTTCATTCCATCACATGCTTGCTGCCTTATTTTAAAAACCAAGTGAATACATTCACCATTTCATGCCAGGTGGAAATTTTAAGTGCTAAGATGCATTGCTGGATGGGATTAGCCCTTCCGAGTTGACTCATTGGAAAATACTCTGATGCTGGGAGGGATTGAGGGCAGGAGGAAAAGGGGACGACGGAGGATGAGATGGCTGGATAGCATCACCGAATCGATGGGCGTGAGTTTGAGCAAACTCGGGGAGTTGGTGATGGACAGGGAGGCCTGGCATGCTGCGATTTATGGGGTCGCAAAGAGTCGGACATGACTGAGTGACTGAACTGAACTGACTGAAAGAATGTTTCCCAGACACATGGGTGAAGAGTCAAGAGCATTACTTCAGATGGCTCATCACTCTCTACTCTTCAAAATTAAAATATAAACATTTCTCCTAATTATCAGTTTTACATGCCCATGGTAGAAAGCCAGAAATTAGAGTGTAGACTAAGGAATGAAATTTACTGTAATAATCCCACCAGCCAAGATAATATCTACTGGGGACATTTTGGTCTAAAACATGTTCATTTGAATAGCTTAGATGTTATTGTGTTTACTTTTTTCCTTTTCTGCTTAGTATAGTGAAAGTGTTAGTCACTCAGTTGAGTAGATAATGGCATTTGCCCATGTCACTGAAAATTATTTGCAAGCAAGATTTCAAAACAGTTCATTATAAAATTTTAAAATGTACCAAATTCAATAGCAGTTTATCATCAACTGGAAACACTGACAATTATCAGGATGTGGCTAGTCTTGTTTCTTTTAATCCCACAAATCATCCCACCCCCAGAATTTACTGGAAGCAGTTTCAAGGAATCATATAATTTTATCTCTAAATATTTCAGTATGTAACGGAAAGATGATGAAAAGACAGAGAACTTAAATCATGCCAATAAAACCACAGTACCATTATCTCGTTTAAAAACAAGCACACATTTTTAGTCAAATTAAAATAATTTTTTTTTTAATCATCCAGTCAATGCTTACATTTCCCTGAATGTCTTGAGAGTTTTATTTTGTTTTTAGCATTTTATTTGAATTGGGATCCAAAAACTTTGGTTTGTTTGGATTGGTCCATACATCTCTCTCTCTCATTATTCAGTTATTCTTGTAACTTACTTATTAAAAGAACCAGGACACTCGTCCTGTCCTTTCCTGGAGTCCCGTGTTGCTGGTTACATCCCTGCACTTTTTTCAGTTTTGCCCTGTTCTTTCTTTCTCTTACCTGTTCGTGGTTCTGGCCCCTTCCAGTGAGCCTGCAGGCTATAACATGCTCCCAGGGAGATTCAGGGTCCTGAGAGGAGGTGTCAGCAGGAAATTCCATCCTGCCCATGACTCCTCCCCTGAGGAAACAGGCAGCCTTGAGCTCTGTGGTTCCGTCAGGAGGGACTGAAAACATGGATGCACAAGGGGAAGACCAGAGGCAAGATTCTAGAAAATGTACCAGGTCAGGGTGAGGGGTCTGTGTGTGGTGTGTGTGTGTGTGTGTGTGTGTCCTGAGTACGCTGTGTGTGTGTCCAGAGTACGCTGTGTGTGGGTACTCTGCCTTACCTCTAAACTGGATTTTGTTGGTTGAGATATAATCAGATTGGTGCTCAAACTTGGAATATTTCTATTATTGATAGAATGTGCCTTGGTGTTGTTGAGTCACTAAGTCATGTCTGACTCTTTGCGACCCATGAACTGCAGCAAGTCAGGCTTCCCTGTCCTTAATTATCTCCTGGAGATATATATATATATATATATATATATATATATATATATACATATTGCATGGTATCATTCTATTTGCTTACTTATATTGCATTTTCTCATAACTGTAATTCATTTTTTATTGTGGTAAAATATGCCTAACACAAAAGTTATCATTTCTGCCATTTTTCAGTGTACAGCTCAGTGGCATTAAGTATATTCACTTTACTGTACAACCACCACCACCAACCGTGTCCAGAACTTTCACATGTTCTCCAATTAAAGCACATTGAATGCTAATTCCTCTCTGTCCCCTCCCCAGGCCCTAACAACCATTGTTCCTCTTTCTCTGTGGATTTTACACTGTAGGAACTTCATGTAAGTGGAATCACCATTTTTTTTTTAAATTGTGTGGTGGCTTACTTCACTTAGTGTAGTGTTTTCAAGGTAGCATTGAAATCCTAACATTATTAAGTCTTTTAATCCGTGAACCCAGGATGTCTTTCCATGTATTGGTATCTTCTTTAATTTCCTTCAGCAACATTTTGTTCTTTTTTATTTTATTTTAAATGAAGTCACTAATTTCCTTTCTGGATTGTTCACTGTTAGTGTACAGAAACACATCTGATCTTTGTGTAATAATTTTATATGTGGCAACTTTGCTGAATTCATGGATTAGTTGTCACAGTTTTTCTTTGGTGTAATTTTTAGGGTTTACTATGTATGAAGTCATACATAGGAATAGACAGTAATAGATACTGATAGACAGAGTGCCTGATGAACTATGGATGGAGGTTCGTGACATTGTACAGGAGACAGGGATCAAGACCATCCCCATGGAAAAGAAATGCAAAAAAACAAAACGGTTGTCTGAGGAGGCCTTACAAATAGCTGTGAAAAGAAGAGAAGCAAAAAGCAAAGGAGAAAGGGAAAGATATAAGCATCTGAATGCAGAGTTCCAAAGAATAGCAAGGAGAGATAAGAAAGCCTTCCTCAGCGATCAATGCAAAGAAATAGAGGAAAACAACAGAATGCGAAAGACCAGGGATCTCTTCAAGAAAATTAGAGATACAAAGGGAACATTTCATGCAAAGATGGGCTCGATAAAGGACAGAAATGGTATGGACCTAACAGAAGCAGAAGATATTAAGAAGAGGTGGCAAGACTACACAGAACTGTACAAAAAAGATCTTCATGACCCAGATAATCACAATGGTGTGATCACTCACCTCAAGCCAAACATTCTGGAATGTGAAGTCAAGTGGGCCTTAGAAAGCATCACTATGAACAAAGCTAGTGGAGGTGATGGAATTCCAGTTGAGCTATTTCAAATCCTGAAAGATGATGCTGTTCAAGTACTGCACTCAATATACCAGCAAATTTGGAAAAGGTCAGTTTTCATTCCAATCCCAAAGAAAGGCAATGCTAAAGAATGCTCGAACTACTGCAGAATTGCACTCATCCCACTCCAGTACTCTTGCCTGGAAAATCCCATGGATGGAAGAGCCTGGTAGGCTGTAGTCCATGAGGTCACAAAGAGTCGGACACGACTGAGTGACTTCACTTTCACTTTTCACTTTCATGCATTGGAGAAGGAAATGGCAACCCACTCTAGTATTCTTGCCTGGAGAATCCCAGGGACGGGGGAGCCTGGTGGGCTGCCGGCTATGGGGCTGTACAGAGTCAGACACGACTGAAGTGACTTAGCAGCAGCAGCAGCAGCAGCAGCAGCAGCAGCACATGCTAGTAAAGTAATGCTCAAAATTCTCCAAGCCAAGCTTCAGCAATACGTGAACTGTGAACTTCCAGATGTCCAAGCTGTTTTAGAAAAGGCAGAGAAACCGGAGATCAAATTGCCCACATCCGCTGGATCATCAAAAAAGCCAGAGAGTTCCAGAAAAACATCTATTTCTGCTTTATTGACTATGCCATAGACTTTGACTGTGTGGATCACAATAAACTGTGGAAAATTCTGAAAGAGATGGGAATACCAGACCACCTGACCTGCCTCTTGAGAAACCTATATGCAGGTCAGGAAGCAACAGTTAGAACAGGACATGGAACAACAGACTGGTTCCAAATAGGAAAAGGAGTACGTCAAGGCTGTATATTGTCACCCTGGTTATTTAACTCATATGCAGAGTACATCATGAGAAATGCCAGGCTCGATGAAGCACAAGCTGGAATCAAGATTGCTAGGAGAAATATCAATAACCTCAGATATGCAGATGACACCACCCTTATGGCAGAAAGTGAAGAGGAACTCAAAAGCCTCTTGATGAAAGTGAAAGAGAAGAGTGAAAAAGTTGGCTTCAAGCTCAACATTCAGAAAATGAAGATCATGGCTTCTGGTCCCATCACTTCATAGGAAATAGACGGGGAAACAGTGGAAACAGTGTCAGACTTTATTTTTGGGGGGCTGCAAAATCACTGAAGATGGTGATTGCAGCCATGAAATGAAAAGATGCTTACTCCTTGGAAGGAAAGTTATGACCAACCTAGATAGCATATGAAAAATCAGAGACATTACTTTGCCAACAAATTCCATCTAGTCAAGGCTATGGTTTTTTCTGTGGTCATGTATGGATGTAAGAGTTGGACTATAAAGAAAGCTGAGCACTGAAGAATTGATGCTTTTGAACTGTGGTGTTGGAGAAGACTCTTGAGAGTCCCTTGGACTGCAAGGAGATCCAACCAGTCCATCCTAACCAACCAGTCCATCCTAAAGGAGATCAGTCCTGGGTGTTCATTGGAAGGACTGATGCTGAAGTTGAAACTCCAATACTTTGGCCACCTCATGTGAAGAGTTGACTCATTGGAAAAGACTCTGATGCTGGGAGGGATTGGGGGCAGGAGGAGAAGGGGACGACAGAGGATTAGATGGCTGGATGGCATCACCAACTCAATGCACATGAGTTTGGGTGAACTCCAGGAGTTGGTGATGGACAAGGAGGCCTGGAGTGCTGCAATCCATGAGGTTGCAAAGAGTCAGACACGACCGAGCAACCGAACTGGACTGACGTATGAAATCATGTCATTTACAAGCAAAGACAATGTCTCTTCTTTCTTTCTGATTTAGTTGAATTTATTTGCCACATTAAATCTTTATTAATTCCATTCCTATAATGGAAAGAGAAAGTAGGTCAGAGAAGGAGAAAGCAGAAGCTGGGCTAAGGACTGTGCATTTGGTTAATTTCTTCCCCACCCATAAAAGAGTCTCTTGGTTCAGACAATTTTGACTGAGGGGCCTGGTTTAAATTAACAGAAGTGCAGCTCAAAGTCTTAATTTGGGACTGAAATGCTTTGCTGAGTGTTCACTGAAGCTTCCAAAAACAAGACCATCTGGTCAATAAAGAAAGGACCAGGGAAGGCTGTGCTGCATTTCCAAACAATGTTCATGGATCTTGAATTCTCAGTATTCAGGTTGAATTAGCAACATCTCCTTTGTTGATAAGCTGAACCTGCTTCTGAACCAAGCATCATTGTATGGTATTTTTCCATAAGCAAGAGTGGTCATATATCATATACATAGATCTGTAATATATGTAAAATGCTGAAAAATAACAGCACCCTATAATACATGAATCTGGAACATTTCTCTGGATTAGAGGGGCCTGCAAGATTTGGGGAGAGAAAACTAAGTGTGGTGGTAGGTGGTGACCATGTCTTGGGATTTCCCTCCACAAGACTATGTCACTTAGCTATGTCTGCAAGTATGCATATGTGACAATCCTGAGATCCAATTCTGAGTTTGAAACAGGAGCTGTTTGACTGAGTCACCATAGGTTAACCTCCATAACAAACAATCCCACTGTTTTAGTGGCTTAGTATAATAGAGTTTATTCTGTATCTGGTGGTGGGAGTTTGGTGGGAAGGAAGTCTGCTCTACAGCCTTGTTCAGGAACCCAGGCTCCTCCTGTCTTATGGCCATGCCTTCCTCCAAGACCTGGGGTCCTCCCTTCCCAAAGGATATGGGAAGAGAGAACGTAAGCAGGATTTCCCAAAAGATTTCTCAGGGTCAGATCAGGAAGTAGCTTGTGTTCTTTCTGCCCATGTTCCATTGGCTAGAGCCGTCACCTGTCTGCAAAGGGGACTGGGGTGTTGGTCCAGGTGGGAGCCTCAGAAGCAGAGGAGCCCACTGGGACACAAGGCATTCTCTGTCATTCTGGCCAACCTGAAAACTGGTAAGTCAAACCATCCCGGGGATGGGAAAAAAGGCATTTTTATTAAATCAAAGGATTGTAAATTAGTATCTATTACATTTCTTCGGTATTCAGTTGCTTTTCGACTCAGTGAAAAGACTTTTAAAATTGATATAATTTTCATAACGTTTTTTTCAGAGTTTGGTTAGGCTTCAAAGGCTAAAACAAAATTTTCTGTATAAAGGCCTTAAGACATAATTTTTTCCTTCTAGTTTTATGGAGATAGAATGACATCCAGCACTGAATGTCGAAGGTGTACAGCATAATGATTTGACTTGCATACATCACGAAATGATGACTGACTGTAGTAAGCATCCATCATCTCATAAAGATACAAGACGAAAGAAATAGGAAAAAGTTTTCTCCTTGTGATGAGAGCTCTTACAGTTTCCTCTTTGAACAACTTTCATATATAATGTACAGCAGTGTTAATTGTATTGATCATTTGTACATTACACCCTTAGTGCTTTTTTTATATTATAACTGGGAGTTTATACCTTTTGATTACCTTCCTCTAATCCCCCCTCCCTGTCCCCACTACACAGATTCTTTACCAGCTGTGTCACCAGGGAAGCCCAAGAATATTGGAGTGGATAGCCATTCCCTTCTCCAGGGGATCTTCCCGACTCAGGAATTGAACTGGGGTCTCCTGCATTGCAGGCAGATTCTTTACCAGCTGAGCCACTAGGGAAGCCCATTTAATCCCCCTTCCCTGTTTCCACTATTGGTAGCTACAAATCTGATCTATTTTTCTATGAATTTGTCTGCTTTTACAATGTCAAGAACTATGAAGGGTCCTAGATTTTAACCCTACTTGTAAGCTAACGAGTCAGCATGCCTGTCTCATAGTAAAAGACATGAAACTCCCAGGCCAGAAACATTATTTATCTTGTTCACAGCTGTCTAAGCAGTGCCAAGAGCACATTGTGTGGCACATAGGAGTTTCAAGTAATATTTAGGAAGGAATGGACAAGTTAATATTCATGTATTATGGATTTATTAATATTCAAAATAAATGATGTGTACACACTAGTATATTTAAAATAAATAACCGACAAGGACCTATGGTATAGCACCTGGAACTTGGCTCAATATTGTGTAATAACCTAAACGGAAGGAAAATTTGATAAAGAATGGATACTTGCGTGGATATAACTGAATCACTTTGTTGTATGTCTGAAACTAACGCAGCATTGTTAAGCAACTCTACTCCAATGTAAAACAAAAATTAAACAAAATCAAAGCATAGTTAAGTCAATGAATACTGGTATAACAAATAAATGAGGAAATACCATGACCTAGTCTCATCAAGCCCCCTTCTTATACTTTGTCCTCTGTTTCAGTAAAGGACACTGTCAGTTGCCAAAATAAAAAACTGAGGGCCACTCTCAACTCTCCCTGTTGTTGTTCAGTCGGTGTCATGTCTGACTCTTTGCGACCCTATGGATTGCAGTTTGCTCAAAGTTATGTTCACTGGGTTGATGATGCCATCCAACCATCTCATCCTCTGTTGTCCCCTTCTCCTCCTGCCCTCAATCTTTCCCAGGATCAGGGTCTTTACCAATAAGTCAGCTCTTCTCAACAGGTGGCCAAAGTATTGGAGTTTCAGCTTCAGCATCAATCCTTCCAATGAATATTCAGGGTTTATTTCCTTTAGGATGGATTGGCTGATCTCCTTGAAGTCCAGGGGACTCTCAGGAGTCTTCTCCATCACCGCAACTCTCCTTACTGGAATGGAAACAGTCACATTCACGAAACTACCTATCAGCCAAACATGGGCCCTCCACGTGTCAGCTCCTGCTGACTTGATCTTGCTGTTGGCTTTGAAGACGGAGGGAGGGCCCATGGAATGCAGGCAGCCACCAGAAAGCTGGAGAGACCAGGAAACAGACTGTCCCCAGAGCTTCCAGGAGGAACCAGACCTGCTGAGACCTCGGCTTTGGTGCCCATGTCAGATGTCTGACCCCAGAATTGTAAGATGACGTATCTCTGTTGTTTTAAGCCAGTGCATCTGTGATCATTTGTTACAGCAGGAAATCAACACAGGAGAGAAAGGGCTCCCTGGGACCCCATCCCTCCCACTGGGAACTGGCCAAGGACTCTCATGACATCTTGAGAAGATTTGTTTGTAGGATGAGCCTAGATGGGGAAGGGGTGTTTTGTGGGTGATCAGAAACAGGAACTGGAGAGCTTCTGAAACAAATTTCCAGGCAAAGCTGGAAGGAACCAGAAGGGCGCATCCCAGCTCCTCCATCCAAGTTCTTGAGACTCTTCAGTGCTCAGAAGGGCGTGGGGACAGGTGGGGAAAGGAGAGGTTAAAATTAGTACATGGGTTAAAAAAAAGAAAATTAGCAAACAGGTGCACAGCCATGCAAAAAAGCCAGACCTGCTGTTTTGGGAACAAGACTGTTTTTCTTTCTTTCTTTTGCAGGGAGACTTCCCAAACCATCTCACCTCCCTGTGAGCCAGATCTTGGCAGCTCTGTGAGGTCCACCTTCCCGGCTCTGTTCTGCCTGCTGAGGTCGTAGCTTTTCTTCCGCTCCCCCTTCCTTTTAAATATTCTTTTCTTCTCCTGATGGCCTCTCCTTTATGGTTTTCCAGTAGAACTTGGGATGTAGTACAGGGGAAAAACAAATGACAGATGAGACTTAAAAGTGGAATGTTCTGAATTTCTCAAAGGAGACTATGAAAAAAGGAAAAATGTTTAAGTAGCGTCTACAAGGGAGGAGAGAGGACAAATGAAAGGAACAATTTTTAATGGGATTTGCAATAGGCGTGGATGGGCATGAATCGAGGGGCCTTGAATGAGCGTATACCCCACCAGGGACTCTGGTCTCCCGGAGAGGATGGCTGGACGGGGACACAGGCAGAGGATGGGCCAGCATTTCCCGCAAACATCAGAGAAGCCAAAGGAAGGCACACGTCACGAATCTGATGGCTGGATTTTCGTTTTTTTCCTTTTAAATGTCTATTTCCTTTTAATGTTTTAATTGGAGTCTGATTGCTTTACACTGTTTTGTTGGTTTCTGCTGTACAACAAAGTGAATCAGCCATCATTGTTGTTGTGTTCAGTTGTTCGGTCGTGTCCAGCTTTTTGCAAACCCATGGAGCACAGCCCGCCAGGCTCCTCTGTCCAGGGGATTTCCCAGGCAAGAATACTGGAGTGGGTTGCCATTTGCTTCTGCCATCCAGACCCAGGGATCACGATCATCTCATACTGTGTCTCCTGCTTGGCAGGCTCTTTACCACTGAGCCAGCAGGGAAGCCTGAATCAGCCATATGCATATGCATATATCCCCTCCTTCTTGAGCCCTCCACCCCCCCATCCCACCCTCTAGGTCATCACAGTGCCCGGAGCTGAGCTCCCTGCTATACAGCAGCTCCCCACCAGGCGTCTATTTTACCCATGGTGAGGTAGATGCCATGCTTCCATTTTGTCCCGCCGATGGTTTGATTTTCCTATTCTGATTCTTGGCCTTCTCTTAGATGTTTTTTCTCAAAGCTCCACCACACTAGAAAGAAGACACGGGCCTTGGAATTCTGTACTTCCATTCTCGTACTTCCCGAATGGCAACCCCGGTCATGTAGACTGGGAGCACCGACCTCATTTTCTTCCACAGCTTGGCCCTGTGGTATTTTGTGCCCTGTCCATTTGTCACCTGACTCCAAATATGTCTATGGTCCTTATGGTTGAAAGGAACAGTGGTTCAGGTCTTATGAAAGTGAAGTGAAAGTGAAAGTTGCTCAGTCGTGTCTGACTCTTTGTGGAATTCTCTAGGTGAGAATACCAGCCAGGGTGGGTAGCCTTTCCCTTCTCCAGGGGATCTTCCCAACCCAGGGATGGAACCCAGGTCTCCCACACTGCAGGCGGATTCTTTACCAGCTGTCGAGGAAGCCCTTCAGGTCTTAAGCACGTATGCATCTGTGAAAAATGCAGACTGCTTTGTCTTCATACCCAGCGTTAAGGAATTTGTGTGGACTCGTCGAGTGACTTTGTGGGTTATTCTTCAGGAGTCATCCTCTAAACTTGCTTAGAAGTTATGAAATGTGTCTTGATATCAGCCTTGGTCTTTGACTTGACAAATGGTCTCAATAAAAAATAGTTCCAAACACTGGCATGCAGTCAGGTTCCTGGATGCCTTCTGCCACTCATTAGAGCTTTCATTTGCAATTGTTTTTCGATCACTTATCCATTGTGTTAATTATGCTTTGTCGGTTTATTAATGTCTCGTATTTGCTGTCACATGTGATCATAGTATTGTAATAAAAGCCAGTAATTTGTAGGTGATGGCAGGCGGTAGGCATCCAAATGTGACCTAGAGGGAGAAGTGAATTTATAGATTGCATCACAATATTTTTCTCTTCAAAGTTCCCATAATGTTCTCTTGCAAAGCCTTTTTTTTTTTTTGGTGTGTTTGTCTTGAGGACACAAGCCTTTGAAATAATTTTTCTCCAGGAAGTTTCTCTGGTGCCAATTCTCCATGACAACTGTTTAAAATACCCTGAGATGTTTTATAAAAAAGAAACCCCAAACCCAATAATAGTAATAAAATTACTGGAAGCAAGGGTAGAGATCATCCAAGGCAATTAAAAAGTTTCTGAGTAGCAGAGCAGTCATTTCTGCAGTTGCATTTTTAATCATGTTGAAAATTGTCATTGTCTTGAATCCCTTTGATGAGAAATCTCCCTGGGTCGCTTGTAACGCCTCTGGTATGAGTGTCTTGGAAAAACAAGTCTAATTTCAGGCTTCCCTTAGGGTAGTGGAAGATGGAATATTTTTTCCTTTTCTTGAGCAGCATGTAATTTTGCCAGATTCCCTCTGAGAAGCTCCACATGGCATCAGTGTGATAAATGGCTATGTGGCTCTGCAAATAATTTGAAATTCTGGGGAAATCCTGCTGGGTTGGCAGGAAGAAGTGGGGGTCTGTGCCACATTTTGGGGAAAGTAGATATTTGAAATGAGCCCCCCATCTGAAGTACACACCACTGGAGTACACACGTATTTTATGTCAGTTGCCCACCTAGACAGGGCAGACCAAGAGGACATTGACCATCTCTCAGCGGGGGTACTGATCAATCTCAGTCCCTGGAGGTGGCTGAACTCTCCTTGGAAGACCTGCCTACAGAGAAGGCAGCTTCATCCCACACCTGGAACTTCAGAAAGTTGGCAGAGGGCTTCAATTATGTCGGGAAAGCATGCAGATGAAGGTTTCCCAGGGAACTCTTGTTCTGACTTGAAATTACTTGAGCTAGTTACCAACCTGGGAGGCGGGGCACCTTCCAATGTGGGTGGGGTGGGGGCAGGTGGCGGGGAAGCCATCTGAATGGCTCCTTGTCTGGATCCTAGCAACTGTCAGAGTGGATTTGCAGTTTCCTGTGGGAGGCCAGCCTCCTTGGGGACCCTCTGGCAATTAAGACACGGCCGATTTTAGGGCCTGAAGCCCCCGCTCTGGAGCCCCGGGCATGTGACGATGCGAGGGGAAGAAGGGTGTGTCCCTTTCTCCCTTGGTTCTCTGCAGGCTGGTGTTTTCCTTGAAGAGGGAATACATGCCGTCAACTTCCTAGGGCCTCAAGCATCACAGAACAAACATTAGTTCTAGTTCCCTCATCAGATCCCCAAGAATCTCAACTTCCTTGAAAGAAACCCTCTGATCTGTGGAATCTCTTCCCTGGAATTTCACTGAGGGCAACCAGTCAACAAGGACCAGGCCAGCACTTAAACCAGATTCTGCACAGAGTTTAAGCACTTTGGGGAGGCCCTTCACCCTGAGACTCTGCCTCCATGGCCTTGCCCCCTTCACGGGGAACTTCCTCCTAGCAAAGGGCAGGGCTGGGGAGATCTACATGGGCCGTACTCAAAGCCCCACAACTAATTTTTTTTATATGTATATACCGTAAAAGTCATCCTTTTAAAGGGCACAATTCAGTGGTGTTTTTTTTTTTTTTAATTTATTGAAATATAGTTGATTTACAGTGTTGTGTTAGTTGCAGGTGTTCAGCAAAATGATTCATTTATCTCAGTCTCAGTTCAGTTGAAGTCATGTCCGACTCTTTGTGATCCCATGGACTGCAGCTTGCCAGGCCTCCCTGTCCATCACCAACTCCAGAAGTTTACCCAAAGTTGGTGATGCCATCTGACCATCTCATCCTGTCGTCCCCTTCTCCTCCTGCCTTCAATCTTTCCCAGCATCAGGGTCTTTTCAAATGAGTCAGCTCTTCACATCAGGTGGCCAAAGTACTGGAGTTTCAGCTTAAACATCAGTCCTTCCATTGAACACTCAGGACTGATCTCTTTTAGCATGGACTGGTTGGACCTCCTTGCAGTCCATGTACATATATTCATTCTTCCCAGATTCTTTTCCCATTTAGGTTATTATGGAATATTGAGTTGAGTTCCCTGTCTTATACAATAGGTCCTTAGGCCAATAGGTCCTGTTGGTTATCTATTTTATATTTGGTAGTGTGAATGAAGCAGGGCAAAAACTGATAGAGTTTTGCCAAGAAAATGCACTGGTCATAACAAACACCCTCTTCCAACAACACAAGAGAAGACTCGATACATGGACATCACCAGATGGTCAACACCGAAATCAGATTGATTATATTCTTTGCAGCCAAAGATGGAGAAGCTCTATACAGTCAGCAAAAACAAGACCAGGAGCTGACTGTGGCTCAGACCATGAACTCCTTATTGCCAAATTCAGACTTAAATTGAAGAAAGTAGGGAAAACCACTAGACCATTCAGGTATGACCTAAATCCAATCCCTTATGATTATACAGTGGAAGTGAGAAATAGATTTAAGGGCCTAGATCTGATAGATAGAGTGCCTGATGAACTATGGAATGAGGTTTGTGACATTGTACAGGAGACAGGGATCAAGACCATCCCCATGGAAAAGAAATGCAAAAAAGCAAAATGTCTGTCTGGGGAGGCCTTACAAATAGCTGTGAAAAGAAGAGAAGCGAAAAGCAAAGGAGAAAAGGAAAGATATAAGCATCTGAATGCAGAGTTCCAAAGAATAGCAAGAAGAGATAAGAAAGCCTTCTTCAGCGATCAATGCAAAGAAATAGAGGAAAACAACAGAATGGGAAAGACTAGGGATCTCGTCAAGAAAATCAGAGATACCAAAGGAACATTTCATGCAAAGATGGGCTTGATAAAGGACAGAAATGGTATGGACCTAACAGAAGCAGAAGATATTAAGAAGAGATGGCAAGAATACACAGAAGAACTGTACAAAAAAGATCTTCACAACCCAGATAATCACGACGGTGTGACCACTGACCTAGAGCCAGACATCCTGGAATGTGAAGTCAAGTGGGCCTTAGAAAGCATCACTACGAACAAAGCTAGTGGAGGTGATGGAATTCCAGTTGAGCTATTCCAAATCCTGAAAGACAATGCTGTGAAAGTGCTGCACTCAATATGCCAGCACATTTGGAAAACTCAGCAGTGGCCACAGGACTGGAAAAGGTCGGTTTTCATTCCAATCCCAAAGAAAGGCAATGCCAAAGAATGCTCAAACTACAGCACAATTGCACTCATCTCACACGCTAGTAAAGTAATGCTCCAAATTCTCCAAGCCAGGCTTCAGCAATACGTGAGCCATGAACTTCCTGATGTTCAAGCTGGTTTTAGAAAAGCCAGAGGAACCAGAGATCAAATTGCCAACATCTGCTGGATCATGGAAAAAGCAAGAGAGTTCCAGAAAAACATCTATTTCTGCTTTATTGACTATGCCAAAGCCTTTGACTGTGTGGATCACAATAAACTGTGGAAAATTCTGAAAGAGACGGGAATACCAGACCACCTGATCTGCCTCTTGAGAAACTTGTATGCAGGTCAGGAAGCAAAAGTTAGAACTGGACATGGAACAACAGACTGGTTCCAAATAGGAAAAGGAGTTCATCAAGGCTGTATATTGTCACCCTGTTTATTTAACTTCTATGCAGAGTACATCATGAGAAACGCTGGACTGGGAGAAACACAAGCTGGAATCAAGATTGCCGGGAGAAATATCAATAACCTCAGATATGCAGATGACACCACCCTTATGGCAGAAAGTGAAGAGGAACTCAAAAGCCTCTTGATGAAAGTGAAAGAGGAGAGTGAAAAAGTTGGCTTAAAGCTCAACATTCAGAAAACGAAGATCATGGCATCCGGTCCCATCACTTCATGGGAAATAGATGGGGAAACAGTAGAAACAGTGTCAGACTTTATTTTTCTGGGCTCCTAAATCACTACAGATGGTGAATGCAGCCATGAAATTAAAAGACGCTTACTCCTTGGAAGGAAAGTTATGACCAACCTAGATAGCATATTCAAAAGCAGAGACATTACTTTGCCAACAAAGGTCCGTCTAGTCAAGGCTATGGTTTTTCCTGTGGTCATGTATGGATGTGAGAGTTGGACTGTGAAGAAGGCTGAGCATCGAAGAATTAATGCTTTTGAACTGTGGTGTTGGAGAAGACTCTTGAGAGTCCCTTGGACTGCAAGGAGATGCAACCAGTCTATTCTGAAGGGGATCAGCCCTGGGATTTCTTTGGAAGGAATGATGCTAAAGCTGAAACTCCAGTACTTTGGCCACCTCATGTGAAGAGTTGACTCACTGGAAAAGACTCTGATGCTGGGAGGGACTGGGGGCAGGAGGAGAAGGGGACGCCAGAGGATGAGATGGCTGGATGGCATCACTGACTCGATGGACGTGAGTCTGAGTGAACTCCGGGAGTTGGTGATGGACAGGGAGGCCTGGCGTGCTGCGATTCATGGGGTTGCAAAGAGTTGGACACGACTGAGCGACTGATCTGATCTGATCTGAGTGTATGTTAATCCCGAGCTCTTAATTTATTCCTTCCCTGAACCCCCTTCCCCCTTTGGTAACTGTAAGCTTGTTTCCTATTGTTAGTAATATGTCTGTGAAATCCTTTCTGTTTTGGAAATAAGTTCATTTGGATCCTTAAGATTCCACATATAAGAGATGAAAGTGAAAGTGACTTAATCATATCTGACTCTTTGTGACCCATGGACTATACAGTCCATAAAATTCTCCAGGCCAGAATACTGGGGTGGATAGATCTCCAGGGGATCTTCCTAACCCAGGCATCGAACCAGGGTCTTCTGCATTGCAGGCAGATTCTTTACCAGCTGAGCTACAAAGGAAGCCTAAGAATACTGGAATAGGTAGCCTGTCCCTTCTCCAGTGGATCTTCCCAACCCAATCAAACTCAGGTTCCCTGCATCGCAGGTGGACTCTTCACCAACTGAGCTATCAGGGAAGCATATAAGAGATACCATTTGATATTTGTCTTTCTCTGTCTGACTTCATTTGGTAGGATAATCTCTAGGTCCAACATGTTGCTGCAAATGGCATTATTTCATTCTTTTTTATGACTGAGTAATATTCCATAGTGTACGTGTACTGCATCTTCTTTTTCCATTTATCTGTCGATGGACATATACGTTGCTCCATGACTTGGTTATTGTAAATATTGCTGCAGTGAAGACTGGAAACCTCACAATGATTTCTTGTCCCTGAGTTGTAAGGAGTTCTGGAATTGAAGAACATGCCTGCATTCCTGATGGGGCAGGAGGAAAAGCACCTTCTTGCTAGAAAGCTACAGCTTTCCTATAAGAGGCCAAATAGGTTTTTAAAGCTTTGCTGGTCCTTTATATAATAATTCAACACTGCGATTATAACATGAGAGCAGCTATGCATGATACTAGAGCCAGACATCCGGGAATGTGAAGTCAAGTGGGCCTTAGAAAGCATCACTACGAACAAAGCTAGTGGAGGTGATGGAATTCCAGTTGAGCTACTCCAAATCCTGAAAGATGATGCTGTGAAAGTGCTGCACTCATATGCCAGCACATTTGGAAAACTCAGCAGTGGCCACAGGACTGGAAAAGGTCAGTTTTCATTCCAATCCCAAAGAAAGGCAATGCCAAAGAATGCTCAAACTACAGCACAATTGCACTCATCTCACACGCTAGTAAAGTAATGCTCCAAATTCTCCAAGCCAGGCTTCAGCAATACGTGAGCCATGAACTTCCTGATGTTCAAGCTGGTTTTAGAAAAGCCAGAGGAACCAGAGATCAAATTGCCAACATCTGCTGGATCATGGAAAAAGCCAGAGAGTTCCAGAAAAACATCTATTTCTGCTTTATTGACTATGCCAAAGCCTTTGACTGTGTGGATCACAATAAACTGTGGAAAATTCTGAAAGAGATGGGAATACCAGACCACCTGACCTGCCTCTTGAGAAACTTGTATGCAGGTCAGGAAGCAAAAGTTAGAACTGGACATGGAACAACAGACTGGTTCCAAATAGGAAAAGGAGTTCATCAAGGCTGTATATTGTCACCCTGTTTATTTAACTTCTATGCAGAGTACATCATGAGAAACGCTGGACTGGGAGAAACACAAGCTGGAATCAAGATTGCCGGGAGAAATATCAATAACCTCAGATATGCAGATGACACCACCCTTATGGCAGAAAGTGAAGAGGAACTCAAAAGCCTCTTGATGAAAGTGAAAGAGGAGAGTGAAAAAGTTGGCTTAAAGCTCAACATTCAGAAAACGAAGATCATGGCATCTGGTCCCATCACTTCATGGGAAATAGATGGGGAAACAGTAGAAACAGTGTCAGACTTTATTTTTCTGGGCTCCTAAATCACTACAGATGGTGAATGCAGCCATGAAATTAAAAGACGCTTACTCCTTGGAAGGAAAGTTATGACCAACCTAGATAGCATATTCAAAAGCAGAGACATTACTTTGCCAACAAAGGTCCGTCTAGTCAAGGCTATGGTTTTTCCTGTGGTCATGTATGGATGTGAGAGTTGGACTGTGAAGAAGGCTGAGCATCGAAGAATTAATGCTTTTGAACTGTGGTGTTGGAGAAGACTCTTGAGAGTCCCTTGGACTGCAAGGAGATGCAACCAGTCTATTCTGAAGGGGATCAGCCCTGGGATTTCTTTGGAAGGAATGATGCTAAAGCTGAAACTCCAGTACTTTGGCCACCTCATGTGAAGAGTTGACTCACTGGAAAAGACTCTGATGCTGGGAGGGACTGGGGGCAGGAGGAGAAGGGGACGCCAGAGGATGAGATGGCTGGATGGCATCACTGACTCGATGGACGTGAGTCTGAGTGAACTCCGGGAGTTGGTGATGGACAGGGAGGCCTGGCGTGCTGCGATTCATGGGGTTGCAAAGAGTTGGACACGACTGAGCGACTGATCTGATCTGATCTGAGTGTATGTTAATCCCGAGCTCTTAATTTATTCCTTCCCTGAACCCCCTTCCCCCTTTGGTAACTGTAAGCTTGTTTCCTATTGTTAGTAATATGTCTGTGAAATCCTTTCTGTTTTGGAAATAAGTTCATTTGGATCCTTAAGATTCCACATATAAGAGATGAAAGTGAAAGTGACTTAATCATATCTGACTCTTTGTGACCCATGGACTATACAGTCCATAAAATTCTCCAGGCCAGAATACTGGGGTGGATAGATCTCCAGGGGATCTTCCTAACCCAGGCATCGAACCAGGGTCTTCTGCATTGCAGGCAGATTCTTTACCAGCTGAGCTACAAAGGAAGCCTAAGAATACTGGAATAGGTAGCCTGTCCCTTCTCCAGTGGATCTTCCCAACCCAATCAAACTCAGGTTCCCTGCATCGCAGGTGGACTCTTCACCAACTGAGCTATCAGGGAAGCATATAAGAGATACCATTTGATATTTGTCTTTCTCTGTCTGACTTCATTTGGTAGGATAATCTCTAGGTCCAACATGTTGCTGCAAATGGCATTATTTCATTCTTTTTTATGACTGAGTAATATTCCATAGTGTACGTGTACTGCATCTTCTTTTTCCATTTATCTGTCGATGGACATATACGTTGCTCCATGACTTGGTTATTGTAAATATTGCTGCAGTGAAGACTGGAAACCTCACAATGATTTCTTGTCCCTGAGTTGTAAGGAGTTCTGGAATTGAAGAACATGCCTGCATTCCTGATGGGGCAGGAGGAAAAGCACCTTCTTGCTAGAAAGCTACAGCTTTCCTATAAGAGGCCAAATAGGTTTTTAAAGCTTTGCTGGTCCTTTATATAATAATTCAACACTGCGATTATAACATGAGAGCAGCTATGCATGATACTAGAGCCAGACATCCGGGAATGTGAAGTCAAGTGGGCCTTAGAAAGCATCACTACGAACAAAGCTAGTGGAGGTGATGGAATTCCAGTTGAGCTACTCCAAATCCTGAAAGATGATGCTGTGAAAGTGCTGCACTCATATGCCAGCACATTTGGAAAACTCAGCAGTGGCCACAGGACTGGAAAAGGTCAGTTTTCATTCCAATCCCAAAGAAAGGCAATGCCAAAGAATGCTCAAACTACAGCACAATTGCACTCATCTCACACGCTAGTAAAGTAATGCTCCAAATTCTCCAAGCCAGGCTTCAGCAATACGTGAGCCATGAACTTCCTGATGTTCAAGCTGGTTTTAGAAAAGCCAGAGGAACCAGAGATCAAATTGCCAACATCTGCTGGATCATGGAAAAAGCCAGAGAGTTCCAGAAAAACATCTATTTCTGCTTTATTGACTATGCCAAAGCCTTTGACTGTGTGGATCACAATAAACTGTGGAAAATTCTGAAAGAGATGGGAATACCAGACCACCTGACCTGCCTCTTGAGAAACTTGTATGCAGGTCAGGAAGCAAAAGTTAGAACTGGACATGGAACAACAGACTGGTTCCAAATAGGAAAAGGAGTTCAAGGCTGTATATTGTCACCCTGTTTATTTAACTTCTATGCAGAGTACATCATGAGAAACGCTGGACTGGGAGAAACACAAGCTGGAATCAAGATTGCCGGGAGAAATATCAATAACCTCAGATATGCAGATGACACCACCCTTATGGCAGAAAGTGAAGAGGAACTCAAAAGCCTCTTGATGAAAGTGAAAGTGGAGAGTGAAAAAGTTGGCTTAAAGCTCAACAATTCAGAAAATGAAGATCATGGCATCCGGTCCCATCACTTCATGGGAAATAGAAGGGGAAAGAGTGGAAACAGTGTCAGACTTTATTTTTCTGGGCTCCAAAATCATTGCAGATGGTGACTGCAGCCATGAAATTAAAAGACGCTTACTCCTTGAAAGGAAAGTTATGTCCAACCTAAATAGCATATTCAAAAGCAGAGACATTACTTTGCTAACAAAGGTTCGTCTAGTCAAGGCTATGGTTTTTCCTGTGGTCATGTATGGATGTGAGAGTTGGACTGTGAAGAAGGCTGAGTGCCGAAGAATTGATGCTTTTAAACTGTGGTGTTGGAGAAGACTCTTGAGAGTCCCTTGGACTGCAAAAGTAGGAAGTCAAGAAACACCTGGAGTAACAGGCAAATTTGGCCTTGGAATACAGAATGAAGCAGGGCAAAGACTAATAGAGTTTTGCCAAACAAATGCACTGGTTTAGCAAGCACCCTCTTCCAACAACACAAGAGAAGACTCTACACATGGACATCACCAGATGGTCAATACCAAAATCAGATTGATTATATTCCTTGCAGCCAAAATGGAGAAGCTCTATACATCAATACCAGGAGCTGACTGTGGCTCAGACCATGAACTCCTTATTGCCAAATTCAGACTTATATTGAAGAAAGTAGGGAAAACCACTAGACCATTCAGGTATGACCTAAATCCAATCCCTTATGATTATACAGTGGAAGTGAGAAATAGATTTAAGGACCTAGATCTGATAGATAGAGTGCCTGATGAACTATGGAATGAGGTTCGTGACATTGTACAGGAGACAGGGATCAAGACCATCCCCACGGAAAAGAAATGCAAAAAAGCAAAATGGCTGTCTGAGGAGGCCTTACAAATAGCTATGAAAAGAAGAGAAGCGAAAAGCAAAGGAGAAAATGAAAAATATAAACATCTGAATGCAGAGTTCCAAAGAATAGAAAGAAGAGATAAGAAAGCCTTCTTCAGCGATCAATGCAAAGAAATAGAGGAAAACAACAGAATGGGAAAGACTAGGGATCTCTTCAAGAAAATTAGAGATACCAAGGGAACATTTCATCCAAAGATGGGCTTGATAAAGGACAGAAATGGTATGGACCTAACAGAAGCAGAAGATATTAAGAAGAAGTGGTAAGAATACACAGAAGAACTGTACAAAAAAGATCTTCACGACCCAGATAATCACAATGGTGTGATCACTGACCTAGAGCCAGACATCCTGGAATGTGAAGTCAAGTGGGCCTTAGAAAGCATCACTACGAACAAAGCTAGTGGAGGTGATGGAATTCCAGTTGAGCTCTTTCAAATCCTGAAAGATGACGCTGTGAAAGTGCTGCACTCAATATGCCAGCACATTTGGAAAACTCAGCAGTGGCCACAGGACTGGAAAAGGTCAGTTTTCATTCCAATCCCAAAGAAAGGCAATGCCAAAGAATGCTCAAACTACAGCACAATTGCACTCATCTCACATGCTAGTAAAGTAATGCTCCAAATTCTCCAAGCCAGGCTTCAGCAATATGTGAGCCATGAACTTCCTGATGTTCAAGCTGGTTTTAGAAAAGCCAGAGGAACCAGAGATCAAATTGCCAACATCTGCTGGATCATGGAAAAAGCCAGAGAGTTCCAGAAAAACATCTATTTCTGCTTTATTGACTATGCCAAAGCCTTTGACTGTGTGGATCACAATAAACTGTGGAAAATTCTGAAAGAGATGGGAATACCAGACCACCTGACCTGCCTCTTGAGAAACTTGTATGCAGGTCAGGAAGCAAAAGTTAGAACTGGACATGGAACAACAGACTGGTTCCAAATAGGAAAAGGAGTATGTCAAGGCTGTATATTGTCACCCTGTTTATTTAACTTCTATGTAGAGTACATCATGAGAAACGCTGGACTGGAAGAAACACAAGCTGGAATTAAGATTGCCGGGAGAAATATCAATAACCTCAGATATGCAGATGACACCATCCTTATGGCAGAAAGTGAAGAGGAACTCAAAAGCCTCTTGATGAAAGTGAAAGAGGAGAGTGAAAATGTTGGCTTAAAGCTCAACAATTCAGAAAACGAAGATCATGGCATCTGGTCCCATCATTTCATGGGAAATAGATGCGGAAAGAGTGGAAACAGTGTCAGACTTTATTTTTCTGGGCTCCAAATCACTGCAGATGGTGACTACAGCCATGAAATTAAAAGACGCTTACTCCTTAAAAGGAAAGTTATGTCCAACCTAAATAGCGTATTCAAAAGCAGAGACAGTTCTTTGCTAACAAAGGTCTGGCTAGTTAAGGCCGTGGTTTTTCCTGTGATTATGTATGGATGTGAGGAGGACTGTGAAGAAGGCTGAGGGCTGAAGAATTGATGCTTTTGAACTGTGGTGTTGGAGAAGACTCTTGAGAGTCCCTTGGACTGCAAGGAGATCCAACCAGTCCATTCTGAAGGAGATCAGCCCTGGGATTTCTTTGGAAGGAATGATGCTAAAGCTGAAACTCCCGTACTTTGGCCACCTCATGAGAAGATTTGACTCATTGGAAAAGACCCTGATGCTGGGAGAGATTGGGGGCAGGAGGAGAAGGGGATGACAGATGATGCGATGGCTGGATGGCATCACTGACTCAATGGACGTGAGTCTGGGTGAACTCCAGGTGTTGGTGATGGACAGGAAGGCCTGGCGTGCTGCGATTCATGGGGTCGCAAAGAGTTGAACACGACTGAGCAACTGAACTGAACTGATGCATGATACTTAAATGAGTGGTCACAGCTGTGTTCCAGTACAATGTTACTTGGCAATACCAGGCAGCGGGACTTCCTTGGTGGCACAGTGGATCAGAATCTGCCTTCCAATGCAGTGGACACAGCTTTGATCCCTGGTCAGGGGAGATTTCACATGCAGCGGAGCACCTAAGTCCGTGCACCACAACTCCTGAAGCCTGTGCACCCCAGGAGACGTGAACTGCAACTACTGAGCCCCTGTGCCCAGTTCTGCATCCTCTGCAGGTTTGGCCTAGGGCCTGGGTTTGTGACTCCCTAGCGCCCTGCCCCCTGAATGTTCAGTCACTTGCGTCTGTGTGACCTCAAGGGGGACAGCAGATTCCTCACCTGGTGTATGTGTCTCAGCATCTTCATCTGGGAAGTGATGCTGGCCTCCCCCCACCAGCGACAGAAAAGCATTTCATGGTTTGATGGTTGACTTCATTTGTCAACCTGGCCAGCTATGCTGTCCAATGATTTCATTAAATGCTAATCTAGGCGCTGCGTGGAGATATTACATAGCCAGGATGTTGGTTTAACCTCAGTGATCAGTGGACTTTAAGTCGAGGAGATTGTATTATCCTCAGTACTGTGGATGGGCCTTGTGCAGTCCCTTAAGAGGCTCTCAGTGCACATCCTAGACTTTACCGAGGAGGAAGAGATTCACCTTCGGTTCCTGCCTGAGATTTTACAGCCCACCCTACAGCCAGACGCCACAACTGCAGGTGCCAATTCCTTGAAATCAGGTCATCTGTCTGCCAGTTTGTCTACACACACACGCGCGCACGCACAGAGCTGGTTCTGTTGCTCCACTAGAACCCTCACTGATACACATGGTGAGAAAAGACAGAGATGCAACTGTGATGACGCATTTAATTAACAAAGTGAGAGTTTAACAATGTGTTTTCCACTGGGAAGGTAGAAAAAAAGAGCCTGTCTTGAATGGAGAAGGTGGATCTATTTTTGGTTCTTTTGCTTTCATCCCAGGGGTCATTAAAAGACAGACGTCTGTTAATGCAGAAGTGTTGATGACTCTCTGCCCAACCCCTCACTCCCACCCAGGTTGGCTCAGTGGGCCTTGGAGTTGTTCACTTATGGTTCTCAGGTATGAATCAAGACAGGCTAGGCCTCGTAGACGCTTGCCTAACTCCAGCTCTGCAGGTGAGATTACGCCCCATCAGGCACACCCCAGCAGGGCTTTAGGGGGAAATCCAGTGATGCGTTCAGGCATTATTCACTCTTGCTAATGAATAAGTCATCTTGGGTAGACAACAGAGGTCTGGGGAAGTGACTCCAGGGCCTTAGAAGAAGGTTATGAGCCATGTTGAGTCTGAACCTTAAAGCAAATTACCCGTTTGGTGTCCAGGCTAAATGCCAGGCACAGGCCACTGGGCTGAGTCTTCTTGCAGCAAGCAGCTGTGTCAAATTACCCTGATGCCAGCTCATAGGGATGCAGTCCAGCACATGTTTCAGTCCTCACACACAGAAACTTCTGTGTCATGGGGCCAGTGGCCTATGGACCTGAAGATCTCTGAGAACCAAGGTGGCAGAGAGCAGGGAGGGCAACGGTCTACCTGCAGGGTCCAGAGAGTCCAAAAGCACCCGTTTCGACTCTGGGACATCAACAGTGGTGCCACTCACACCACTGACACCACCAGGTGTCACGAGCTGACAACCTGCCGTTTGTCCTTGGCAGCCCTTGCCCGGTGCTTAAGGCCAAGAGCTGGAGGAAAATGTGAATTCATGCAGGGAGGAAAGAAAAGGATGAATACCTCCTCCAGAAAAGATCAGCCCCAAACTGCCAAGGGTTAGGGAGCTCCCTGCTTTGTTTCAGTGGCTAAATCTCTGACTGGGCCTGCCAAAGGTAACAAATAAAAATATAAGATGCCGGGAAAAAGTGGTGCTGGGACAGCTAAATGTCCATATGAAAAGTGTGAAGTTGGAGTCTTTCTTATGTCATATACCAAATGTGCTCATGGACTTAAGCCTAAGAACTAAAACTGTAAAATGGGCTTCCCTGGTGGACCAGCTGGTAAAGAATCCGCCTGCAGTGCGGGAGACCTGGGTTCCATCCCTGAGTTGGGAAGATCCCCTGGAGAAGGGAAAGGCTACCCACTCCAGTATTCTGGCCTGGAGAATCCCATGGACTGTGTAGTCCATGGGGTGGCAAAGAGTCGGACACGACTGAGTTTTTTCAAAACTATAAAACTATTAGAAGAAAATAAAGGCTAAATAGTTGTGCCTTTGGGTTAGGCTAAGCCTTCTTAGGTATAACACCAAGAGCATAAGCAACAAAGGGGAAAAAATAGATTAATTAAACTTCAACAAAATTGAAAAGCTTTGTCTTTCAAAATGTCTCAATGGTAAAGAATTCTTCTGCCATTGCAGGAATTGTGGGTTCAGTCCCTGGGTGGGGAAGGTTCCTCTGGAGAAGGAAATGGCTCACCCACTCCAGTATTCTTGCCTGGGAAGTCCCAAGGACAGAGGGGCCTGGCAGGCTACAGTCCATGATGTTGCAAAAAGTAGGACATGACTGAGTGGCTAAACAGTAGAAACATTTCCAAGAACACAATCAAGAAAGTGAACAGACAGTTCACAGAATGGGAGGAAGTATTTTTAGGCAATTTAACCAATATGAGTATAGTATTCAGAACTTATAAAGAACTCTTAAACTCAATACTAAAAAGATGAGAAATTCAATTAAAAAATAGGCATAGAATCTGAATAGGGGACTTCGTTGGTGGTCCCATAGATTGGACTTTGCCTTCCAATGCAGGGGGTGCAGGTTTGATCCCTGGTCGGGGAGCTAAGATCACACATGTCTCAAAGGGTCAAAAAAAAAAAAAAAAAAAAAAAACAGAACAGAAACAATATTGTAACAAATTCAATAAACACTATAAAAATGGTCCACCTTAAAAAAAATCTAAATAGATGCAACTTCAAAGAAGATGCACAAACAGCCAGAAAGCAAATGCAAAGATGCTTGTTGGTCATTAGGGAAATGAAAATCAAAACCACAGTGAGTCAGCACTTCACACCCACCCACCAAAGTGGAATAATAAAAAAGCCCAGAGACTCTTTTAGTAATTGTAGCAAAGATGTGGAAAAATTGAAACCCGATGTATTGCTGGTGGAAATAAAATAATTTATCTGCTGTGGAAAACGGTTTGGCAATTTCTCTAAAGATTAGAGTTATTGAATGACCCAGTAATGCTACTCCTAAGTACACACCCAAGAGAAACAAAAACACATCCACACAAAAACTTGTGCATCACGGATGTTCACTGCAGGAGTGGTGGCTGCGCGGGCGCAGGAGGGCTGAGAGGAGCTACTCCACATTCAAGGTCAGGAGGGGCGACCTCATCCAAGGTAAGGAGCAGTGGCTGCGCTTTGCTGAAGCAGCTGTGGAGAGATACCCCATGTCCAAGGTAGGAGAAACCCAAGTAAGACGGTAGGTGTTGTGAGAGGGCATCAGAGGGCAGACACACTGAAACCATAATCACAGAAAACTAGTCAATCTGATCACATGGACCACAGCCTTGTCTAACTCATTGAAACTAAGCCATGCCATGTGGGGCCACCCAAGATGGGCGGGTCATGGTGGAGAGGTCTGACAGAATGTGGTCCACTGGGGAAGGGAATGGCAAACCACTTCAGTATTCTAGCCTTGAGAATCCCATGAACAGTATGAAAAGGCAAAATGATATGATACTGTGCCGGGGTCCAGCCCCGGCTGATTGAGGGTATTCGAAGCAGGGATGGCGTCGGCGAGGATCAGGATACAATAGCTTCAATTAGATATTAATTAAAGATGTAAAAAGTAATAGAATGAGGATAGCTCAGTAGGAAAATTCAGTGGAGAAAAGAGGCTGAGTAGCTTGGTTTACGCGGGAGACCAATAAAACTTCAAGACAAAAAGCTCGCACCACTTACGTAGGCCGCAGGCGTCCTTCCATTCTCCCGAAGGAGAGGAGACACTGAGGCCTCCCCGGTCGGATCTTAGAAGCCCAGGCATAATTAGTAAGCATGGCGGGTTCCGCGCTCCAGATGGAGACTCAGCCAGAGTGAGAGAGAGAGCAACATGGGGAGACCAGTATTTCGAGAAACTGATCCCAATTCTTTATTTTCCATGGTCTACTTTTATACACTGAGATGTTATGCAAAAGTCACGCAGGGTCAGCAGTCCTGAATTTATCAAAAGTCAGGTGCTTCATACAAATGTATACAGAGGTCTTAGGGGTGTTACATCATCTTCTGGCCAGGGGGCCTGCTGACAATTTATGACCCTCTCCTTGTGACAGCGGTCAGTCAACCAGGACACTTATTTCTCCAGGGGTGATTATTCTTAAAACAGACGCCACCCAAATAAAGTTACATTCCTATAGGGTGAGGGTGTAGTGGGTTTTAGTTAAGGAAAGAATTTACTTAGCCTAAGGTCTAACGTGATTAATATCAAAGGTTAATACTTATTTCTTCTATATATTCATTAATGTGTGTAAGGGCAGGGGATATGGAGACTTAGCAACAAACATTGGCTCAACAAATGAAAAACCCTTCACCAATACAATTTCTAATCAGCCCATTATACTTATACTAATAGTTTTCTAACTTTTCTAAGGAACCTGTTTTTAGAAGGTTTAAAGCATATCGTGCCTCTCACGGTTGGGAGGCTGTGAGCAATCACATGTGGCCGGACAAGCCTGTCAGGCAGGCTAGAGAACCTTCAGAGGAGTTTGTAGGTTAAAACACTCTTGTCACGCCCAGGAGTTTTCATTAACTGGAGCTCTAGGTTAACTCCTTCTCCGAAAGAGGTGGTGGGGGACAGTCCCCCGTAAAGTCAGAGGTGTAGGTGGGAGCACAAAGTAGTAAAGTAGGCAGGCTCTGGTTATGGGGGTAGATGCTCGAGGATTTCCAGGGGGACTCCTGAGGCTCGACCCTGCCTTTGCGTATGTCGAGCCTCCTTCCTCATGACCTTTGCCACGGGCGGAGTGCCTCACTCTGGCCCCCAACATCTCCCCCTTTTTTATTTCTTAAAACAGCCAGATGCAGCTCAGTCGCGAGCTTCCGAATGCTCTGCCAAAGAATCCTGACAATACAAGGAAGAATGATTATAAGAGGTAGGATTAGAGCATCAACGACAGCATAACTAGGGATATTAGACAGAATATTTTTTCCAGAAATAAAGTTAGAGAAGGTATGAAAAAAGTCATTAGCTGCTCCAGCGGTGGTAAAATCCAGTCGAGAGTGTTCCAAGGTCTGTATTTGATTATGAAGTTTCCCTAAGTCCAGGCCAATATCAGAGCTATTCCAAACACCTGAGATATGATTTTTAATCTTTTCCCATTCATAATCTGTCTCCTTTACCTTCAAAGATGTCACACATATCCACCTGTAATCAGCGTGGCATGTCAAAGCCATCTTCACCTTTAAAACCTGTAACTCAGTCCCAATATGCATAATTGCTTCTTCTAAGGCATCTACTCTCATCTCTAATTTCCTATCTATAGCTTCCTGAGTTGCTAGAGTTAAAGAAACATTTTTAGACATGGTATCAACATATTGGGCAGTATGCACTTGTTGAGTCAATGATATTGCTGCCACAGTAACAGAACTAATTGCTGCTATTAAAGCTGATATTCCTAAAATAAGTAAGCTCACAAACCGTCACGATCACATTAAATCCTGTAGTTGTTGTAATACAGCAAGACCAAAATTATCATATCAATAAGTGGTTACGTCATAAGATAAGGTGGACGTTGTAACACTACAAAGAAGCAAACATATCGAGGGTTTAAACAAGATGAGAGCATACATTGTTCACAAGTTACTATATTAGGTCCACCTGAATAATTCATATGTACATTGAGTTTCTTGGAGTCATTAGTAAAAAGAAAAACATAAGGCGAGGGTAGACAAGCTAAAACAGAATAAGTAGAATTCCTTTCTGGTTGGAGTTCGCGCTGCAGCAGCCCCGTCGGTCTCGCTGGGATCTTGATGTTTATCTTGCCTCCCCTTCCAGCGGGCTCCTCTTTTGTGATGGAAGCAATGGGGGAACTGAATGTCTGGGGGTCTGCAACATGGCGAATCAGCCTGTCCCAGATCTAAATTGGAGAATCTGCATCCTGTGGAAAAATACAAGCACATCCTCGACCGCTAGTTAATAATGGGTCAGGACCCTTCCATTGTCCGGAGAGGAGGTCCTTCCATTTTACCAACGGCTTTGTATCTTGTTGTTCCGGATGAATCAGCATTTAGGTTATTTATTACAAAGAGAGCATGTTGTAAGATCTGATGGGGGGAACTATACTTAAACTCCCCTTCTTTTAATTTTTGAATTTGTATTTTTAATGTTTAGTGTGCTCCATCTACTATAGTTTGTCCCTGGGGATAATAAGGGATGCCCGTGTTACATTTTATTTGAAATTTTATACAAAATTTTTGGCATCTGGAATAGGGAACTGTTTGTATCTAACAGGGTAAATAACTGGGTGTCTAGATATAAAGTTTAACAAAACATTGCAGGGTAAATGATGTAAAAATTTGACCAAAATAGTTTCCTATAGCAGTCTGCCAATTTTCATCAATCATTAGAAGAGCATCAAGTTGTTCTTTATTATATGGAATTACAATTTCTGATGGCTCTTTACCAAATAATTCAATGTTCTGTTTTTTTCCTTTAATATCAAAGTAGCTATCAATCCTGGATAAGAAGCAGCTACATTTTTAACTTGAGCAGGAAGATGGACACACTCTAGAGGGCCGTTTTGCCATAAAACCAATTTTTTGTCTGGCTACCCCAACTACACCTATGGGGGTTTTATGGTAAAAGAATTGTCAAGCAGTTGTCAATTTAATTTTTTAAATTTTTAAAATTTACATTTTAACAACATAAATTTAGGGATAAGTTAATTTACATCTAATGTTTAGTTTAGGTCTCTGTGTAAATTTAAATAATAAATGTATAAACTCCTTATCTCATTTTGGTATACAGATATACCTAAATGCAAAATGTATTTATATATGTATTTATATATGGCAACAAGTATAAACTTATTGACATATAATATATATAAATCAATATACTTGAATCAATCTTTATAATTAATATATTAATTAATATATATTACAGCAATACAACACGTACACAGCTAATACAACCAACACAAACCAATGTACTGCAATAATATATGTCACACGTATATAATTATACAGTATATAGAACATATATCATCACAGCACATCAATCCATACCAATTAATATCAGCCACACACACATTATATTACTGCAATATACATTTAATTATATAGTATATGTATAATATGCATATATAGTATACATATTAATTATATACAAATTAATTAAGTATAGATCTATAAATAGAATTAGGTATACCTTTATTATATTTTATTTATACCCATATCTAATTAGGCACACTGCAATTAGGCAAATATATTTATATTATGTATTTATAATAATACATATAGTATTGTTAATTGTACCGCCTGTTGATAAGTAAGAAATTGAGAAAACCCTTCTCTGAGTATCTCCTATCTGAGACAGCACGTCCCTCCCACATAGGGTAAAGGGGAGTGTAGGAACTACACAGGGTTGGAAAGTTCCGCAGGTATCCTCAAACTGCCAATCTAACATTTTTGAACTTTTAACTACTGTGGGGGTTTGAGGGCAAATGAAACAAAATTTGACCCCTGAAATCTATCAGGGCAACTTGCCAATCATCACTATTTTGTAAAAGACTTGCAGTTGATCCTTATTGAATGGAATTACTATATTTGCTACTTCTTTTCTAAAAAGTTCCACACTTCTTTTTCCCTCCTTTTGTAATTAATTGTGCCACCAAGCTGGGATAAGATAAAACTATTTTTCTTGGGGTCACTGGTAGATGGAACCAATGGGCCTTTTTGTCACAAGCACCCTGTAGGTGTATGTTTTGTGGCAAGAATAATTTAATCTCATCTTTTGGTAATATTAATCTTAATTAACTGATCATTTAAAGTCTCATCTACTTTAACAAGAGCCGACTCTGTCTCATTAGTCAACTTTGTCTTAGAACTGGGATTAGGATCGCTTTTTAAGCAATCAAACAAAGGCTTTAAATCTGCAGTACTCAGTTTTAAATGTGGGTGTATCCAATTAATGTCCCCTAATAATTTTTGGAAATTATTTAAAGTTAGTAAACAATCTCTCCGCAGCTTCAAAGGGGCATTGTCAGTTTTCAAAACTTTTGGCACCTAAATATGAGAAGCAAGTAAAGAGGTGTTGCACAACATCTTTATAAGCTTCTCCAGTTATTGTTTTGTAACCTAAATCTGGTCTATAGCTTTTTAGATGACAAGCAACCATCTAATCTTTGTTTGAGTACCTCCAGCAATGGAGAACTCACTACTCTTCAAGGTTTTAAACTTTCCCTCAGTTTTTTATCTACAGCATTCCCACTCTGCATACCACTTTCTCTAATCTCACCAACTCATTTTCAGTAGTATGCGTGGGCCAGGAACTGGGCCAGTCTTTCCCAGCAATGTTAAGAGACGTCTGTTCTTGTGTCTAATAGCCCTGACATTTTATTTTCTTGAATTAAAAGATCTTTTAAAGGCCTTGGAGCTGTAATTTCCTGCACCCAAAAGGCTAGATCGCTAAATCCAAATACTCTGTGGCTCCTAGCCTGAGAAGTCAAGATTTTTCCTGTCTGATACTAAGGTAAAAGCAAAAGCTGTGTTACTCTTCGACCTTTATTAATTTGCACAGTTTTAGTAGACAGTGAGATCAAAACTTTAATTTCTCAATATAATCAGAATCTACTACACCATGCACCACCGAAATTTTCTTTTTCTTTTTTTTTTCTAAGAAAGCGAGCTACACCCTAGCACAAGTCCTACAATGCCCTCAGGTAGGGGGCCAGCCACTCCCCTTGGAATTGGAGTAACCAGCTCGTCAGGGGTTAATATTGTTGCTAAATCCCCTTACCCTCCGGCTTTTCTCAGCCTGGGTGAGACCCCCCGAGGGGGTTTTCTCCAAGGAGCATGCTCTGCATATTGTGTACACAGTCCGTTTTAAAAGCTCCACTGTTTAAAAAACTTTTTATCTTTTTCAGGCTTAGGCAACATTTTGAGAGGCTTTGGGGGCAAAGTGGGGAACTTTTGGGCCCTCGAAGGCGCAAACGGAGGCGGCGGCTATCGCCCCAAATCAGAAAGCGGTGGATAAGTTTTTTTAAAAGTTTGCGCAGAGGGAGGTAGCTTGCCAGGGCGTCTGGCCACAGTGTCCTGTAAGTCCTCTCCTCTCTCCTCTGCTGATTTTTTCTTCCTCCTTCTCTTTAAATCTTTCTCAAGTTTTCTTTCCCTCACTCTATCTTTTTTCCTTCCTCTTCTCTTCTCTTTTACTATCATTTCCTTCTTGTTTCCCTCTTTCATTCTCCCTTCTTCCTTCTTACTGTCTCTCTCTCTCCCTCTCTTCCTGAGTTTCTCACTTTTCTCTCCCCCTTCCTTTCTCGCTACCTTCTCTTTCCTTCGTTTCTTTCCCTTTACCCTCTTTCTCTCTTTTTTTTCCTCCTCCCTCTCTTTCTCTCTGTATCTCTTTTTCTAACTTCCTTTCTTCCTTTTTCTATCTTGCTGCGTTCCCTGATTCCTTCCTCCTTCGTTCCTCTCTCCTTTTCACTCTTTAGTTCTTTTTCTATCTTTAGATCTTTCTCTATTTTCTTTCCTTTTTTCTTTTTCACTTTTTCACTTTTTTCTTTTTCTTTTTCTCTCTCTCTCTTTTTTTTTTTTTTGCTTGGGTGAGGCCCCCCCTGAGGGGGTTTTTCTGCAAGGAGCAGGCTCTGTATATTGTGTATTTTTTAAAAGCTCCTTTGTTTAAAAGAAAACTTTTTTTATCTTTTTCAGCCTTAGGCAATGTTCTGGGAGGCTTTGGCTGTAAACTGGAGAATTCCTAGGCCCTGAGAGGCGCAAGCGGAGGTGGGGTAGTCGCCTTAAATCAGAAATTGTTGGACAAATTTTTAAAGGTTTGTGGAGAGGGAGAGGGGGCTTGCCAGGGCGCCCGGCCGCAGCGTCCTGTAAGCCCTCTCACTCCTCGGGAGGTAGAGCACAGTCTCCCTCCTTTTCTTCGTCAATGGCAGAAAATATGATCTGTGCAGAAGGTGGAGACCCACTACCATCCACCGCTATAGCCTCTCCCATAGGTCACCCCACAGCCTCATGACGAGGATCCAGAACATTTTTAATCATATTTATAGGATAAGTTTTTAGTTTTTAGTTTTTTTTTTTTCATCTTTACCCAAGTATCTAAATTAACAGTAGCCTCTTTAACAGTTTCAAGATTACTTGTAAAAAAAGTTGCCATTCTTAGTTTCAGTGTTAGCCATGTCAGAAAATTAAGTATAATAGAAGATAAAGCTTTTAGCTTTCAAAAGATCAGGCTTTTCTTTGGCCTTTTAACTTCAGAAACTGTTTTTTCTCTCTAACTCTTTAACACTTTCAACACTTTCCACTCCTACTCGTCCTGTCTACCCTACAGGGGGGTCCGCGGCACCCTGAGTGGGGTCCTATCCATCCCTAAAATTCAACACTGGGGGAAAGGGTTGGGGACCTACCTTTGAAACGATATCTAAATGAAGCTATTGTATCCTGATCCTCACTGACGCTGTCCCTGCTTCGAATACCCTGGATCAGCCGGGGCTGGACTCTGGCAATACTGAAAGGGGAACTCCCCAGGTCAGTAGGTGCCCAATATGCTACTGGAGATCAGTGGAGAAATAACTCCAGAAAGAATGAAGGGATGGAGCCGAAGCAAAAACAATACCCAGCTGTGGAGGTGACTGGTGATAGAAGCAAGGTCCAATGCTGTAAAGAGCAATATTGCATAGGAACCTGGAATGTCAGGTCCATGAATCAAGGCAAATTGGAAGTGGTCAAACAAGAGATGGCAAGAGTGAACATCGATATTCTAGGAATCAGCGAACTAAAATGGACTGGAATGGGTGAATTTAACTCAGATGACCATTATATCTATTACCGTAGGCAGGAATCCCTTAGAAGAAATGGAGTAGCCATCACGGTCAACAAAAGAGTCCGAAATGCAGTACTTGGATGCAATCTCAAAAACGACAGAATGATCTCTGTTTGTTTCCAAGGCAAACCATTCAATATCACAGTAATCCAAGTCTATGCCCCAATCAGTAATGCTGAAGAAACTGAAGTTGAATGGTTCTATGAAGACCTACAAGACCTTTTAGAACTAACACCCAAAAAAGATGTCCTTTTCATTATAGGGGACTGGAATGCAAAAGTAAGAAGTCAATAAACAACTGGGGTAACAGGCAAATTTGCCCTTGGAATACGGAATGAGGCAGGGGAAAGGCTAATAGTTTTGCCACAGAAGGCACTGGTCATAGCAAACACCCTCTTCCAACAACACAAGAGAAGACTCTACACATGGACATCACCAGATGGTCAACACCAAAATCAGATTGATTATGTACTTTGCAGCCAAAGATGGAAAAGCTCTATACAGTCAGCAAAAACATGACCAGGAGCTGACTGTGGCTCAGATCACGAACCCCTTATTGCCAAATTCATACTTAATTTGAAGAAAATGGGGAAAACCACAGGACTATTCAGGTATGACCTAAATCAAATCCTTTATGTTTATACATTGGAAGTGAGAAATAGATTTAAGGGACTAGATCTGATAGAGTGCCTGATGAACTACGGACAGAGGTTCGTGATATTGTACAGGAGACAGGGATCAAGACCATCCCCATGGAAAAGAAATGCAAAAAAGCAATTTTTTTTTTTTGTCTGAGGAGGCCTTAAAAATAGCTGTGAAAAGAAGAGAAGTGAAAAGCAAAGGAGAAAAATGAAAGATACAAGCATCTGAAGGCAGAGTTTCAAAGAATTGCAAGGAGAGATAAGAAAGTCTTCCTTAGTGATCAATGCAAGGAAATAGAGGAAAACAGCAGAATGGGAAAGACTAGAGATCTCTTCAAGAAAATTAGAGATACCAAGGGAACATTTCATGCAAAGATGGGCTCAATAAAGAACAGAAATGGTATGGACCTAACGGAAGCAGAAGATATTAAGAAGAGGTGGCAAGAAAACAAAGAAGAACTGTACAAAAAAGATCTTCAAGACCAAGATAATCATGATATCCTGGAGAGCCAGATATCCTGGAACGTGAAGTCAAGTGGGCCTTAGAAAGCATCACTATGAACAAAACTAGTGGAGGTGATGGAATTCCAGTTGAGCTTTTTCAAATCCTGAAAGATGATGCTGTGAAAGTGCTGCACTCAATATGCCAGCACATTTGGAAAACTCAGCAGTGGCCACAGGACTGGAAAAGGTCAATTTTCATTCCAATCCCAAAGAAAGGCAATGCCAAAAAATGCTCAAACTACTGCACAATTGCACTCATCTCAGTTCAGTTCAGTTCAGTCGCTCAGTCGTGTTCAACTCTTTGTGACCCCATGAATCGCAGCACGCCAGGCCTCCCTGTTCATCACCAACTCCCGGAGTTCACCCAGACTCACGTCCATCGAGTCAGTGATGCCATCCAGCCATCTCATCCTCTGTCGTCCCCTTCTCCTCCTGCCCACAATCCCTCCCAGCATCAGAGTCTTTTCCAATGAGTCAACTCTTCCCATGAGGTGGCCAAAGTACTGGAGTTTCAGCTTTAGCATCATTCCTTCCAAAGAAATCCCAGGGCTGATCTCCTTCAGAATGGACTGGTTGGATCTCCTTGCAGTCCAAGGGACTCTCAAGCATCTTCTCCAACACCACAGTTCAAAAGCATCAATTCTTCGGTGCTCAGCCTTCTTCACAGTCCAACTCTCACATCCATACATGAACACAGGAAAAACTATAGCCTTGACTAGATGAATCTTTGTTGGCAAAGTAATGTCTCTGCTTTTGAATATGCTATCTAGGTTGGTCATAACTTTCCTTCCAAGGAGTAAGCGTCTTCTAATTTCATGGCTGCATTCACCATCTGTAGTGATTTTGGAGCCCAAAAAAAATAAAGTCTGACACTGTTTCCACTGTTTCCCCATCTATTTCCCATGAAGTGATGGGACCAGATGCCATGATCTTCGTTTTCTGAATGTTGAGCTTTAAGCCAACTTTTTCACTCTCCACTTTCACTTTCATCAAGAGGCTTTTTAGTTCCTCTTCACTTTCTGCCGTAAGGGTGGGCACTCATCTCATACACTAGTAAAGTAATGCTTAAAATTCTCCAAGCTAGGCTTCAGGAATACGTGAACCTTGAACTTCCAAATGTTCAAGCTGGTTTTAGAAAAGCCAGAGGAACCAGAGATCAAATTGCCAACATCCGCTGGATCATCGAAAAAGCAAGAGAGTTCCAGAAAAACATCTATTTCTGCTTTATTGACTATGCCAAAGCCTTTGACTGTGTGGATCACAATAAACTGTGGAAAATTCTGAAAGAGATGGGAATACCATACCACCTGATCTGCCTCTTGAGAAACCTATATGCAGGTCAAGAAGCAACAGTTAGAACTGGACATGGAACAACAGACTGGTTCCAAATAGGAAAAAGAGTACATCAAGGCTGCATATTGTCACCCTGCTTATTTAAGTTCTATGCAGAGTACATCATGAGAAATGCTGGACTGGAAGAAACACAAGCTGGAATTAAGATTGCCGGGAGAAATATCAATAACCTCAGATACGCAGATGACACCACCCTTATGGCAGAAAGTGAAGAGGAACTCAAAAGCCTCTTGATGAAAGTGAAAGTGGAGAGTGAAAAAGTTGGCTTAAAGCTCAACATTCAGAAAATGAAGATCATGGCATCCGGTCCCATCACTTCATGGGAAATAGATGGGGAAACAGTGGAAACAGTGTCAGACTTTATTTTGGGGGGCTCCAAAATCACTGCAGATGGTGATTGCAGGCATGAAATTAAAAGACGCTTACTTCTTGGAAGGAAAGTTATGACCAACCTAGATATCATATTCAAAAGCAGAGACATTACTTTGCCAACAAAGGTCCATCTAGTAAAGGCTATGGTTTTTCCAGTGGTCATGTATGGATCAGAGAGCTGGACTGTGAAGAAGGCTGAGCACCGAAGAATTGATGCTTTTGAACTGTGGTGTTGGAGAAGACGCTTGAGAGTCCCTTGAACTGCAAGAAAGTCCAACCAGTCCATCCTAAAGGAGACCAGTCCTGGGTATTCATTGGAAGGACTGATACTGAAGCTGAAATTCCAATACTTTGGCCATCTCATGCGAAGAGTTGACTCATTGGAAAAGACCCTGTTGCTGGGAGGGATTGTGGGCAGGAGGAGAAGGGGACGACAGAGGATGAGATGGGTGGATGGCATCACCGACTCAATTGTCATGAGTTTGGGTAGGCTTCAGGAGTTGGTGATGGACAGGAAGGCCTGGCGTGCTGCAGTCCATGGGATCACAAAGAGTTGGACACGACTGAGCGACTGAACTGAACTGAAATGAGGCCTTGGTTGCTACCTGTGGGCCTTCCCTAGCTGCGGCGAGCAGGGCTACTCTCTCTAGCTGAGGTGCCTGGGCGTCTCACTGCAGTGGCTTCTTTTGTTGCAGCACATGGGCTTAGGGGCCCCAGGCATGTGGAATCTTCCTGGACCAGGGGTCAAAACTGTGTCCCCTGTACTGGTGAGCTCTTAACCACCACACCACCTGTGAAGCCTCTTGTTTCTTCTGGCTGCTCTCAGATCAGTGAAAATCCTCTGGGCCCCTTGTTCCCTGCAAAGTCTCGGGTTAGTAATTAGGACATGTCCAGCCCCTTGTCCTCATGAAAACTCCTTCCTTCCCTCCTCCCCCAGCCTGGGGGAAAGGGAACCAGGGGAGGGGGCTGGTTCCTTCTTTGCTCTATCAATTCCTTCCTAACTATGGCATTGACCTCTCCATGGAGTGGTGCAACCAGGACAGGTTGTATTAATACATTTCTGGTACCAATGTGCAGCTGGTCTCGGAGAGTGTTTCAATTAGACCTTTTCATGTTCTGTACAAATTCATGAGAATTTTTGGATTGTACCTTACTTTGTAGCTGACTGCTCTGTTCTTAAAATAGGTACACTGGTCACCAACTAAATATTGGACTTTTTTATCCCCTTCTCCATGTTTCTGTCTCTGCCCTCAGATCTTCTGGTCAAACCTCTGCTCCAGAGATGCGTGGCGAGGCTGTCCTGGCTCACACCCGAGGGTGGATGGGAATTACCCAGCTGGAGGAGTGCTGAGCTCTGGCTTAGAACCCACAGCCCCCAGAGAGTCATCTTTGAGGTCACCAGGCTTGTGTGGAGGCCTCCTGCTTGGAGGTCTTCCTTTGGAAACTCCAGGTCATTTTCTTTACCCAGTGCTCTTGGGTCCTGATCTATATCAGTCACACACACACATGCACATACACACAAATAATGTATGGCATGCGATGTAATTATCTGAGGTTTGCATTGCATAGAACCTGATAATAGCCACCGAGAAAAACCACCTACTCAGGCAGGTCCCCAGATATTCCTGGCAAGAAAGACAGTGCTTCTCTGGGCCATTCAGCGGGCGGGTTGACAGTGGTCATTTGCACTTGCACAGCAAGGGGGGACTCTGGGCCCCACCACCTGCTTTCTGAGAAGTGTCCTGGAACTTGTCCTGGAACAGTCACTTCCCCAGATGAATACAGAGGGAAGGCACAACGTCAGCATTGCTTTCACTGCTGGGAGGAAGGAGCCTGGGCGTTAGTGTCATCACAGAGCCCGGTAGAGGGAAGATCTGCCGGGCTGGGAGCAGGTAGAAAGCACTGTGAGTGGTGGCAGCGATGGAGACAGCTCTGTGTGTCCACGACTGCTCATCAGCATCACTCAGAGTGGCCAGGCGGTGGAAGCAACGTGAGCGTCCATCGATGGATGCGTGGATAAGCAAAGTGTGGTCCATCCGTAGGATTGTTCAGCCTCATTGCTTATTACTAATATTATTCAGCCTTCAAAAGGGTGAAATTCTAACACACGTTCCAGTAGGGGTGAACCTTGAGGACGTGATGATAAGTGGAATAAGCCAATCACAGCAAGACAAATTCTGTAAAGATTCTACTTGATAGGAGGTTCCTGGAGTAGTCACACTCACACAGACACAAGTGGAATAGTGGGTGTGGGGGGAGAGGGGCAGAGGATAGGGACTTATTGCTTAATGGGGACAGGGATGATGTTTGGGATGATGACTGGAGGGTGGTTGAAGGTTGTTCAACCATGTGAATGTGCTTAATGACACTGACCTCTAACTGAAGAATGATCAAGATGGTAAATTTTGTGTTATGTATATTCTACCACAATGAAAAAAAAAAAGGTGAAAAAAAGACGCCATGAGGAATAGCTCCCCCACCCTCAATGGGAAGAACTTGAGATGGTTCTTCCAAAGTGCTGGACACACCATGATGAAGGTCTTCTCTTCATGTACCTTCTCAGCTGGACTCTGCAGCCTCCCTGCTGAGCCTGGAAGTTAGAGCAAGTCTCCTTTCTGTCCCGAGGTCAAGATGCTGAATTTGCACTTATGCAAATCTGCAGCATGAAGAGATGCTGAATCTGTTCTCAACAGCACATTCTCTTTCACTGGCAAATACTTGTTCCAAGTGGAAAACCGAGTGCCAGGCTGTTCCAAGCCCTTTCCATCTCTCTTCCAAGGCTCACGCTAGCTCCACACTAGTCATGTAAGTGACTTGTCTAAGATCCTGCAGCTAGGAAGTGCCGGAAGCGGAAAGTGAATGCTTGTCAAGTCTACTCCAAGGCCTGTGGTCTTAACTGCTATCCATTATGGCCATTTGGTTTTCGACCCTCAGCTGTGATTCCTGTTCTCTATGAAAGCATCTCTGGCCTGGCAGCGATCAATATCACAGCTGCTTCCTGTCCCTCTGAATCACTGTAAAAATCTGGCCCACCTCTCTGAATCCCTGGAGCCTTAGCTATGTGCATGATGCCGCCTGCAATCCCTCTGTGTGTGATGCACGGAGAAAAATGACTTCTGCTCTGCTAGGGAATCAAAATATTAAAGGAAGATGATGTCTTTCAAAGCTGGGAGCAGCTCCGATTTTTCTATGCTTCCTGTCTTTCATTGACTTGTGCTTCAGTGTTCTTTTGGGAATATCTTACTTCCACAGTTGTTCTGAGTAGGAAACAGATTTAGTCAGCATGGCTGGCATCATGCAGTTAGATAAACTCCTGCTGATTACTGAACTGGGGAAAGTCCTCTGAGCCCAGTGGAGCAAAATGCCAAGATCTCCTTTGTCCTTCCAAATGCGTCTGCACCAATAGTATTCTGCCCATCACATTAACATGAAGAATTTCTGAGAGAAAAACAAAGATCGTTTATTAACGGGTATATGTGGAGTTTAAAAATATGGTACAGATGAACTTATTTGCAAAGCAGAAATAGAGACACAGATGTAGAGAACAAACGTATGGATACCAAGTGGGCAAGGAGTGGGTGGGAGGAATTGAGAGATTGGTGTTGACACGTATATACTGTTGATAGTGTGTATAAAATAGATAACTAATGAGAATATACCATATAGCCAGGGAACTGTACTTAATGCACTGTGATGACCTGAATGGGAATGAAGTCCAAAACGGAGGGGGGTGATATATATGTATGGCTGGTTCACTTTGCTGTGCTCTGGATATTAACACAACATTATAACGCAACTGCTGCTGCTGCTGCTAAGTCGCTTCAGTCGTGTCCGACTCTGTGCGACCCCATAGACGGCAGCCCACCAGGCTCCCCCGTCCCTGGGATTCTCTAGGCAAGAACACTGGAGTGGGTTGCCATTTCCTTCTCCAGTGCATGAAAGTGAAAAGTGAAAGTGAAGTCACTCAGTTGTGTCTGACTCTTCTCGAACCCATGGACTGCAGCCTGCCAGGCTCCTCTGTCCATGGGATTTTCCAGGCAAGAGTACTGGAGTGGGGTGCCATTGCCTTCTCCGATAAAGCAACTATACAACAATAAAAATTATTTTTTTAAAAAAGGAAGAATTTCTGTTCAATAAAGAAGACTTTCCCTTCAGTAAACAAGATAAGACAGACACGCAAGTATTTTCACACTAAGAGAAAATATTTGTAATATTAAAACTGACAGAAGATTAAATTAGAAAAATATTGACTCGATCTTGCTAACTTGTGTTCTCACTTCCTGACTTAATGGTAAAAATAAAGTTTGATGGCAGAAAATAATCAAGTCACAAAGGAATTGAGTCTTAATGTCAATGTTGTGACTAAAAATATCTAAAATTTTAATGTGATTTTCTCTAATTGATATATTGATACATAAAGGAAGCACAGTGTAGTAGAAAGAATGTGTGTGTATGTGTGTGTGTGTGTGTGTGTGCACACCACATACTCAGTTGTGTCCGACTCTTTGTGACCCCATGGACTGTAACCTGCCAGGCTCCTCTGTCCATGGAATTTTTCAGGCAAGAACACTGGAATGGGTAGCCATTTTCTTCTGCAGGGGATCTTCCCGACCCTGGGATCGAACCTGGGTCTCTTGCATCTCCTGCACTGGTAGGCAGGTTCTTTACCGCTGAGCCACTGGGGAAGACCTATGGTCTGAAAGTGTCTCCTCAAATTCCAGTGTTGAAGCCCTGACCACTGGTGTGGCTGTATTGGGATTGGGGGCTCTCAGGAATTAATTAAGTTTAAGCAAGATCATAAAGGTGGGGCCCTGCTCCCAGAGGATTAGTGTCCTTGTAAGAAGAGACAAGAAGACAAGGTCTTCCCTTGTGGCTCAGCTGGTAAAGAGTTCATCTGCAATGTGGAAGACCTGGGTTCAATCCCTGGATTGGGAAGATCCCCTGGAGAAGGGAAAGGCTACCCACTCCAGTATTCTGGCCTGGAGAATACCATGGACTGTATAGCCCATGGGGTCACAAGGAATTGGACAAGACCGGGTGACCTTCACAAGAAGAGACAAGAATGGACTTGCTGTCTGCAAGGTAGGAAGAGTGCTCTCATCAGAAAACCACCATGTGACACCTTGACTGTGGACTTCTTCCCAGCCTCCAGAATCGAGAGAAAACACATTTCTATTGTTCAAGCTGCCTGGTTTGTGATATTTTTGTTATGGCGGCCTGAGAAGACTAATAGTGGACCAATAGTGTGGGATCAAACACAATTAGGTTGGAATTCTGATTCTTCCACTTTGCTGGTTGACCTTGGACAAATTATTTCATTTTTCTGAACTTGATAAATAACACAGGATCAATGTATCTTGTTGGTAGGTTTGTTGTTAGAGATAACATTTGACATGATCAAATTGCCAACATCCCTTGGATCATAGAAAAAGCAAGGGAATTCCATAAAAACATCTACTTCTGCTTCATTGACTATGATAAAGCCTTTGACTGTGTGGATCACAACAAACTGGAAAATTCTTCAAGAGATGGGAATACCAGACCACCTTACCAACCTCCTGAGAAACCTGTATGCAGGTCAAGAAGCAACGGTTAGAACTGGACATGAAACAACAGACCGATTCCAAATAGGCAAAGGAGTACGTCAAGGCTGTATATTGTAACCCTGCTTATTTAACTTTCATGCAGAGTACATCATGCAAAATGCTGGGCCAGATGAAGCACAAACTGGAGTCAAGATTGCTGGGAGAAATATCAATAACCTCAGATATGCAGATGATACCACCCTAATGGGCAGAAAGTGAAGAGGAACTAAAGAGCCTCTTGATGAAGGTGAATGAGGAGAGTAGAAAAGCTGGTTTAAATTTCAGCATTCAAAAAAATAGGATCATGGCATCTGGTTCCATCACTTCATGGCAAATAGATAAGGAAACAATGGAAACAGTGAGAGACTTTACTTTCTTGGGCTTCAAAATCACTGGAGACAGTGACTACAGCCATGAAATTAAAAGGCCCTTGCTCCTTGGAAGAAAAGCATATTAGAAAGAACAGCATATTATAAAGCAGAGATAGCATGTTGCTGTCAAAGATCCGTAGAGTTTTTCCAGTAGTCATATATGGTTGTGAGAGTTCGACCGTAAAGAAGGCTGATCACTGAAGGGTTGATCTTTTGAACTGTGATGTTGTAGAAGACTCTTGAGAGTCCCTTGGACAGCAAGGAGATCACACCAGTCAGTCCTAGAGGAAATCAGTCCTGAATATTCATTGGAAGGACTGATGATGAAGTGGAAGCTCCAATACTTTGGCCACATGATGTGAAGAGCTGACTCATTGGAAAAGACCCTGATGGTGGGAAAGACTGAGGGCAGGAGGAGAAGGGGGTGACAGAGGATGAGATGGTTGGATGGCATCACTGACTCAATGGACATGAGTTTGAGCAAACTCTGGGAGATAATGAAAGACAGGGAAACCTGGTGCGCTGCAGTCCAAAGGATTACAAAGAGTTAGACATGACTGAGTGACTGAACTGAACTGAGACACTCAGTGGGGCTTCCCTCATGGCTCAGTGGTAAAGAACCCACCTGCCAATGCAGGAGATGAAGAGACAAAGGTTTGATCCCTAGGTTGGGAAGATCCTGGAGTTCAAATTGGCAAACCACTTCAGTATTCTTGCCTGACAAATTTCATGGACTGAGAAGCCTGGCAGGCTACAGTCCATGGGGTCACAAAAGAGTCAGAAACAGCTGAGTGACTAAACACACACACACACAGGCAGATACTCAATAGGGTCTAATTCAGTTGTAGTATATACTCTAAGCCAGTTTTCTTTCCTAAAAGCCAATCCTTGCCTAGTCATTGAATTATGAGACACTGAATATTTGGTCACTTGGAGGATATGTGTTGTTGTAATTGACACAGCAAAGGGAATGCTTTCCCAAATGCAATATGTATTTCTTTCTTTTTTTTTAATTTTATGTTTTTTATTTTTTTTTAACCATCCTTTTTTTTTTTTTTTTATTCCTTTATTTCTCAGGTGTTCCCCATCCTGAACCCTCCTCCCTCCTCCCTCCCCATACCATCCCTCTGGGTCGTCCCAGTGCACAAGCCCCAAGCATCCAGCATCGTGCATTGAATCTGGACTGGCATCTCGTTTCATACATGACATTTCACATGTTTCAATGCCATTCTCCCAAATCTTCCCACCCTCTACCTCTCCCACAGAGTCCATAAGCCTGTTCTATACATCAGTGTCTCTTTTGCTGTCTCGTATACAGGGTTATCGTTACCATCTTTCTAAATTCCATATATATGCGTTAGTATACTGTATTGGTGTTTGTCCTTCTGGCTTACTTCACTCTGTATAATAGGCTCCAGTTTCATCCACTTCATTAGAACTGATTCAAATGTATTCTTTTTAATGGCTGAGTAATACTCCATTGTGTATATGTACCACAGCTTTCTTATCCATTCATCTGCTGATGGACATCTAGGTTGCTTCCATGTCCTGGCTATTATAAACAGTGCTGCGATGAACATTGGGGTACACGTATCTCTTTCCCTTCTGGTTTCCTCAGTGTGTATGCCCAGCAGTGGGATTGCTGGATCATAAGGCAGTTCTATTTCCAGTTTTTTAAGGAATCTCCACACTGTTCTCCATAGTGGCTGTACTAGTTTGCATTCCCACCAACAGTGTAAGAGGGTTCCCTTTTCTCCACACCCTCTCCAGCATTTATTATTTGTAGACTTTTGGATCACAGCCATTCTGACTGGTGTGAAATGGTATCTCATAGTGGTTTTGATTTGCATTTCTCTGATAATGAGTGATGTTGAGCATCTTTTCATGTGTTTGTTAGCCATCTGTATGTCTTCTTTGGAGAAATGTCTATTTAGATCTTTGGCCCATTTTTTGATTGGGTCATTTATTTTTCTGGAGTTGAGCTGTAGGAGTTGCTTGTATGTTTTTGAGATTAGTTGTTTGTCGGTTGCTTCATTTGCTATTATTTTCTCCCATTCTGAAGGCTGTCTTTTCACCTTGCTAATAGTTTCCTTTGATGTGCAGAAGCTTTTAAGTTTAATTAGGTCCCATTTGTTTATTTTCGCTTTTATTTCCAATATTCTGGGAGGTGGGTCATAGAGGATCCTGCTGTGATGTATGTCGGAGAGTGTTTTGCCTATGTTCTCCTCTAGGAGTTGTATTTCTGTATTTATTCTTTCTGTTCTAAGATATTGGCACAGAATCCTCTTGGGAAGAAAGCAGTTCATGCCACTATTAATGACCACACAGGCGGTCATTCCTGTTCTAAACTCCCCAGTGAGGCTCTGAGGAGCTGGAAGCTTACAAATAGAATATCTTCCCTTAGACCTGGCCAAGAGAAATGCATCTTCACTCCAAGGGAAAAGCTTTTAAAACAGCCTGAGTGTTTACTTAAAATGTGGTGAGTGCCTTCAATTCCAGCCACACATCACCAATATTTAACTAAACACTAACTGCTAATTCTAAGGTGAGTCTTTGTGGAGGTGTCAAAAATACTGAGAATCAGCTGCTCCAATATCTGGTTTTTGCGATTTTTGTGTAGATCGTGGGAGGCAGTGTGTGGAGAGGTCTTTGCCAAAGCTGACATTTTAGAGGTAGTCTCAAAACTGCTTCTGCAAATGTTGGAAAACTGTCACTCAACATTGCTCAAATCCTTAGGTTTAGCACTTCTGTTGAGCCTGAGTTTTTGTGGCTTTGATATAGTCACTGCTTTCCAAGCATGGTACATATTCTGATGCCCTCATTATCAATTTATCAGATGAACATGTGGGAAGAGACCAGAAATTCCTTTGTGATTTTGTTAGTTTGGATTCCAATGGGGCAAAATGTGAAACTGGAGAATTTATGTCACCCTTTTAAACTGTAGAATAAATAATACTGACCATGAAACAGTTGGGACAACCCATGAGGAATCTAGCTTCATTTCTTTTCTTCCTCGGACAACCTTTGCCCTTTGATTATGCTTCTCCTCATTAGTCATGGAGACTTTTGTTCAGTGCTTAAATTATAGGCTCATCTACCTCCCTGAAAGTCTGTATCAACTGTACATGTCTTGAGCTATTGGCTATTGGGAATTCCAGATTTTCTGTGTCATTGCCATGGCTGATGAACTTCATGGACAATTAAACTAGAGGTGGGGAAAGTGGTTGGTAAAAAAATATCCCGAGGGTCTAAAAGCATTTATCAGGCACCTCAGTGAATCACCTGTCTGTTCACTGAGAATGTGGCAAGTGCAGTGTTGTTTTCTTTTAGACTCTGTCGGGCAGAGTGCAAACAATTTGGTCTGACCCTACGCCTGGGATCCTGGGGTTGGTTCTGATCCTGAAAAGACATGAAGGGTGAAATACCTAAGAGGCACCACCAGCATTCCATGTCAGGTGACAGAGCATCATTCAAGAATCCACAGGGGAAGGCTAGCCCAGGAGAGGACTTTCCTGAGATTATACATCTCTTCTTACCACATGAAGAGGTTTATAAGAATTTATCATCTGAACAACTGGTAGCAGAATTCTCAAGGAGGAAAACAAATCACTGTATTGTTTGGAAAACACCTTGAATGCTTAGGGTAGGTAAAAGACCCTCTGCGTTGTCAGAGATGAAAAGAGGAGGTTGAGAAAAGAGGGAGGAGGACAGACAGGTCAGGGGATGGAGGTGATGGGCCTGTGGGGCTGTGACTCTGCAACTGGAGAGAGTTTTCATATGAACTTCAGTTTGAACCCTTGTCCATCTATCTCTGGACTTCCCTGGTGGCTCAGGGGTAAAGAATCCCCCTGCCAACGCAGGAGACTCAGGAGACGATCCCTGGATCGGGAAGATCCCCTGAAGGAGGAAATGGCAACCCACTCCAGTACTCTTGCCTAGGAAATCCCATGGACAGAGGAGCCTGGCAGGCTGCAGGCCATGGTGTCCCAGAGTCAGACACAGCTGAGTGACTGAGCGCAAACAGCATCTCTCGGCCACCAGTCTGCAGTAAAGCCGGTAACCCTAGCGTGTGTTCTGTGAGAGTTAGTTTTGTGAGAGAGTGAGCATGCCTGTTTATGTACACATGCTCTCATACATGTATACCTCTCCAGGTGTGTTCGTGCATGCACACATGAATATCCATGCACACTGCTGCCCACGTGTGCACACGTTTGCTGTGTTCGGCTCTTCACCTGGGCTTGTGTGTTCCTGTGCTGGAGAACTTCCCCAGGGCTGGAGCCTGGAGGCCACCACCTCAGGGAACCATAGGATGAGCAGAGAGGAACTCATGTTGCCACAGCTGACATAGAACTGGGGGCCAAACTCAGGTCATTGAGGTCTGGGGGCAGAGAGAACCTACCTCTTGTTGCTGTTCAGTCACTAAGTTGTGTCTGACTCTTTGCCACCCCACGGACTGCAGCACACCAGGCTTCATTGTCCTTCATTATCTAGCAGAGTTTGCTCAAACTCTCGTCCGTTGAGTCGATGACGCCATCCAACGTCCCCTTATCCTCCTGCCTTCAATCTTTTTCCATACCAGAGTCTTTTCCAATGAGTTGGCTCTTCGCATCAGATGGCCAAAGTATTAGAGCTTCAGCATCAGTCCTTCAAGGAAGGTTCCTCCAAGGTTTGATCCATGGGTCGGGAAGATCCCCTGAAGGAGGAAATGGCAACCCACTCCAGTACTCTTGCCTAGGAAATCCCATGGACAGAGGAGCCTGGCTGGCTGCAGTCCACAGCGTCCCAGTTTGTGAAAAGTTCCACTCTTTCAGCAACTTTCAGTTATTCAACACAGTATTCTGACAGTCACCAAGTTACACACTCAGTCCTTAGACCTTCCTGATAGCTAAGTCTGTACTCTTTTACCAGCCTCTCCTGTTTCCCCTACCCAGACCCTGATAGCCACCATCCTACTCTCTGTTCCTATGACTCTGACTTTTTAATTTTTTAGTTTCCACATTGGGTTATGACTTTAGCTGCAAGCATTTCTTGCCGTGGTTATGCTTTTGCCTCAGCTGGGTTTCAATCAGTCACACTGTTACAAGGACCCTTGAGCAAAGGGCTGGGCTCACAAGGTGTACAAGAATAGCTTTCTGTAGCAGACGCTGGAAGACTGGCCAGTGACATTGGTTTCTTGGGGTATGATGTGCATCACTCCATATTCTACACCCGATGAGTTCTCACCAGCTGCATCTCAACACACGGAGTGTCTCCATCGAGGCTTCGCTGAGACCTTATACCCAAGCAAGATCCTGGGATGAAGGATGCTAAGTGCTTATGACAGTTCCTGGCAGACAGCAGGTGCTGGTTACTGGAACATGAACATATTTCAAGTGCCACTCTGTTGAAGCTTATTCCTACCACACTGGAATCCCAAATTGGATTTTCTTGAAAACTATGAACTAAGATGATGCCAACATACTGGGGCTCAGTGGGGTTTGTCCTGGGGAGATAGGCAGAGGTGTTCTTCTCCAGGGCTCCGGATGGAGCCACTCCATTTCAAGGAGCCTCCCCAATGCCTTCAGCCCCTGGAATTAGGGTATACCTGCTGAGCTGTCCCCAGAGGTGCAGGCTCAAGACAGGGACCCTCTGGCCGATGCAAGGAAATGCCTGGGTTTACCTTTTCCTACAGTTTCTTCAGTTGAATGTATGGTTTTACCTTTCACTTTTTAGATCTTTAGTCCAGGAAGAGTCAAAGCTGATAATGAAGTTATCTTTACTTTGCAAAACAAGCCATGCCGTGTGAGCTAAGTTGCTTCAGTCGTGTCTGATCCTTTGCAACCCTATGGACTACAGCCTTCCAGGCTCCTCTGTCCATGGGATTCTCCAGGCAAGGCAATCCACTCCAGTATTCTTGTTTGGAGAATCCTGGGCAGAAGAGCCTGGCAGGCTACAATCCATAGGATCACAAATAGTCAGATATGACTAAAGCAATTTAGCATGCATGCAAGCACTGTGTGGCTTGTTTTGCAAACTAAAGATAACTTCATTATCAGCTTTGACTTCTGCTGGGCTAAAGATCTAAAAAGTGAAAGCTAAAACCATAAATTCAGTTGAAGAAGATGTAGGAAGATGTCTATGGCCTTACGGAGGGAAAAGGATTAGTAAGCCAAAATTTAAAAGCTCACATTACAGGCAAAAAAAAAAAAAAATCAATAAAACCTTATTGCCCCTTAGGACCCCATGGACAAGATTAGAGAAAGATGACAGATTGGTGGAGTCAGGTTAGAGAGAGATATGTCCACAAATGAAACCAATAAAGAATACTCAAGAAACACCTACAAACCAGTAAATAGAAAAGGCATTCTGTGAGATAATGCCATTTGCAGCAACATAAATGGACCTGGAGATTATCATACTAAGTGAAGTAACTCAGAAGGAGAAAGACAAACACCATCTGATATCACCTATATGTGAATCTGAAATCTGATTCAAATGAATTTATTTATGAAACAGACTTACAGACATAGAAAACCAACTATGGCCAAAAAGAGGGAAAGGGAGTGGGGGATAAATTAGGGATTAGAAATTAACATAATCATACTACTATATATAAAATACACAGACAATAAGGTCTTACTGTCGAGCACAGGGGACTGTATTCAATATCTTGTAATAAACCATAATGTAAAATAATGAAAAAATATGTATGTATATAAATGAACACACACGTGTACACACACACACACAACTGAATCACTTTGTTATACACCAGAAACTAACACAACATTGTAAATCAACAGTACTTCAATTTAAAAAGAAGAAATTCTAATGGAAAAAAGGTGAAGGAAAAAACAGGTGATTCACAGGAAAAGTCGACCCCCAACGGTGCTGAAGCATGGGAGGAGACCTTCATTAGGCAGAGGGATGGGAAAAATGCATAGCAGAAGATGCCACCTTAAATCTATGAGGCAGGATCGGGAAGGCTTCTGGCGCTAAATGCTGGCGGGGCAGTGGATGGAGGAGCCCTCGGGCCGTGCACGTGGGGCATTCACGGTTCTGGACTCTGCTGGGCAACATGGCGGCAGTGCTTGAGCTAAGCGGACCCCCAGGCAGGTTCCATGATGGGCTCCCAGTAGTGCTGGTGGCGGGGCTCCCAGGCCGGAATTCAGGTGCAGTCTCATCAGAGCCCCAGGGGCGTGTGGGTGAGGCTGGGCGATGCAGGGCTAAGGGTGGTCTTGGGAAGCTGGACACCCCTGGCTGCCCAGCCCTGGACTGGGGAGGGCACGTGCAGGGGAGCCCCTGGAGGAGCAGCTGTGGGAAGAGGGGAGGGACCGCTGTGCTGGACACACCTGGCTGGGACGCATCTGTTTATGTTTCCCTCTTTCCCTCCCTTCCAACGTGGATCTCCAAGTCTTTGTCCATTTGCTTATTCTCTTCACGATAAGCCATTCACCCCAAATGACTTGCCATTTCCTCTTGGAGCGTTTGCCTACCTTTGCACTGAAGTGTAGTGAAGTGTTAGTCGCTCAGTTGTGTCTGACCTTTTGCGACCCCATGGACTGTTGCCCACCAGGCTCTTCTGTCCATGGGATTCTCCAGGCAAGAATGGTGGATTGGGTTGCCATTTCCTATGTTTGCATTCGCTGCACTATTTAGCGATAATTAATGAAAATGTCCTCAGGTAGGTCCCGCCTGCCCCCCCACCAAACACGGGCCTCCGCCACATGTGAGTGCTGCTGGGGACGCAAGCTTGACCAAGTCCGCGAGTGGGCTGGCCCCCTAGAACTTAAGGTGGAGGAACTGATAACCAACATCTTTTTGTTGGACGGGCCAAGATTCTCAAACTCTTTGGTTTTGGAAATCCTTCACACTCTTAAAAATTGCTACAGACCTCCAAGAGCTTTTGGTTTTGTGTACTGTGCTAACTAGAGAATTTTTACTGCATTAGAAAGTAAAAGAGTAAAAGCGAGATATTTAAAAGTCATTTAATTGACTAAAAATAATAAACCCACTGCAGGTTGGCATAAATAATATATACTTAAAAAAAAAAAAAAACAACTACATGTTCCAAAGCAAAGTAGTCTAATGGGGAAATTAACATTATTTTGCAGTTTTTTTTTTTTCAAGTCTCTTTCATGGCTGGCTTACTGGAAGACAGCTGGGTTCTCATTCCTGCCTCTGTATTCAATCTGGCGCGGTATCAAATGTCACAAAACTTCTGGAAAACTCCATGGTGTATTGAGAGAGCAAGAGTGAGAAAGATGGGTCTCAGTGTTACTACGAGACTGTCTGTGACCTCATGGAGGCCCCAGAAGGGTCTAAGACTCCCAGAGCTCTCTGGCTAGACCACACAGACAACCACAGTGTTGGCCTTCGTTGGTGCTTTTATCCCAGAATCCAGACATCCAGTGCTGTGATGTGATCCAGGGCTGAAGTCTGGCTTAGATCCTCAGACACTAACCTAGAAACTAGGGGAAGCTCCGGTGAGCTGCAGGCATGAAACTTGCCTTTTAGCATTTATTCGTCTCTTCCTAGTGTCTGCTGCTGCTGCTCAGTTGCTTCAGTCGTGTCTGACTCTTTGCGACCCCTAGGATTCTAGCCCACCAGGCTCCTCTATCCATGGGATTTTCCAGGCAAGAATATTAAAGTGGATAGATGTGCCCTCCTCCAGGGAATCTTCCCAACCCAGGGATCAAACCTGGGTCTCCTACATCGCCTGCATTGCAGACATTTTTTTTTTTTTTAATACTGATCCATCTGGGAAGCCAGAGTGTTTAACTGGTTCTTATATTATTGACCACAGGGAGTGTGTGGTAGGCGGCTCACTGATTTTTACCTGTTATTTACTGAGCACTTGCTATAGGGTAGTCTTTTGCTGAATGCTTTCTCTTGCTAAAATTAGTTTACCTCTGCACATCTCTTAGCATGCAAAGGCTTTGAATCAAAGCATGCCGGGTGAGCGGAAATGCAAAGGTGCTTGGGGGCCCTGTATTGTGTGGTGTCTTTGGTCCTGTTTCAGTCTGTAATACCCCGCGGTTGTTTGTGTACTGAGAGCAAGAGGATTTCACATCCTTAGACTGCAGGCAAATTCTCAGAAAAATTTCTAGAGGAATTTAGGAGGAGAGGGGAAAACCTTCAGCTCCAAACTTCTGTGGGTAAAAGTGTGTGCTCGCTGTTGGAAATGCACTTTTTTATAACCGAGACGCCTTGTCTTGGGGCCCTGGTGTGACTGGTGGTGATCTTTTCATCACACAATGGCCTCCTCAGGCTCTAATGAACAAATCACATCGAAAAATAGATTTGGGTAATTCTGTAACAGCAAAGGTTGGCAACAATATAGTTCCCTAAAACAGCAGTCCCTGACATTTGTGGCACCAGGGACTGGTTTTATGGAAGACTGCTTTTCTGTGAACTTAGAGTAGGGGATGGTTTCAGCATGATTCAAGCACACTGGATTTATTTTATTACATTTATTGTCTTCCGGCTTAAAACTCAACATTCAGAAAACTAAGATCATCGCATCCAGTCCCATGATTTCATGGCAAATAGATGAGGAAACAATGGAAACACTGACAGACTTTATTTCTTGAGACTCCAAAATCACTGCAGATGGTGAGTGCACCCATTAAATTAAAAGATGCTCGCTTCTTGGAAGAAAAGTTATGACCAACCAAGACAGCATATTAAAAAGCAGAGACATTACTTTACCAACAAAGGTCCATCTAGTCAAGGCTATGGTTTTTCCAGTGGTCATGTATGGATGTGAGAGTTGGACTCTAAAGAAAGCTGAGTGGCAAAGAATTGATGCTTTTGAACTGTGGTGTTGGAGAAGACTCTTGAGAGTCCCTTGGACTGCAAGGAGATCCAACCAGTCCATCCTAAAGGAAATCAGTCCTGAATATTTATTGGAAGGACTGATGCTGAAGCTGAAACTCCAATACTTTGGCCACCTGATGCAAAGAACTGACTCATTGGAAAAGACTCTGATGCTGGGAAAGATTGAAGGCAGGAGGAGGAGGGGATGATAGAGGATGAGATGATTGGATGGCATCACCGACTCAATGGACATGAGTTTGGGTCAACTCTGGGAGTTGTTGATGGACAGGGAGGCTTGGTGTGCTGCAGTCCACGGGATCACAAAGAGTCGGAGACGACTGAGCAACTGAACTCAACTGAACCAAACTGAACTAATTGTCTTCCTGGTGGCCCAGTGGTAAAGAATCCACCTGTAGTGCAGGAGACCCAGGTTTGATCCCTAGGTCGCGAAGATCCCTTGAAGAAGGAAATGGTAACCCATTCCAGTATCCCCTTGCCTGGAGAATTCCAAGCACAGAGGAGCCTGGCGGGCTCCAGTCCATAGGGTTGCAGGACTCGGACACGAGTTAGCGACTAAACCACCACCACCTTGCTTATTGTGCATTTAATTCTATTATTATTACATCAGCTCCATCTCAGATCATCAGAATTTGGGGGCCCCTGCCCTAAAAGAAGACTGATTAAGTATATTATGGGACATCCATACATACAGTGAAATTCAACAAGGGGTGTGCCTTTTACATCCTGACATAGATTGGTCCAAGACAGAGTGTTAAATTAAAAGGAAATTGCAGTAAGTCCACTGCATATGAACCTTCAAGCTGCAAGCTTTCAGAGATATGAATGTGTGTTCATTTGTCAGGTAAGTTAGTTCACGTCTGGCACACCTTGTCACGTGTGTGCATCCTCTACAAGGGGTTGTGCTTTTGTATGTTTTACAGTACAAGTACTGTACAGAGGCTGAGATGGTTGGATGGCATCACCGACTCAATGGACATGAGTTTGAGCAAGTTCCGGGAGACAGTGAAGGACAGAAAACCCTGGTGTGCTCCAGTCCATGGGGTTGCAAAGAGTCAGACACGACTGAGTGACTGAACAGCAACAGCTGTGCAGATTACAGTCGTGCAGTATCTTTATTTCAAGCCCAGAACCTGCGCCATCAACGTCAGGTAGGAGTGACAGTGTGGCTCGCCCTCCGTCCCCCACGGCTGACGGCCCTTCAGCTCTGCCATCTCCCGCCTCCTCTCCCTCCTCCGGTCAGTGACTGCTCTTGCCTGTTCACTCCATGCCAGCCCCTGGGTGCCAGCTGTTGTACTGGACTACCCTCCTTTTCAAGGTATTGTACTGTAAGTTTATAAATGATCTCTTTATTTTTTTGTGCTTGATTTTATGTATTATTTGCATGAACAGTATTATCAACTTATTACAATACAGTACTATATAGCTGATTCTGTTAGTTGGGTACCTAGGCTAACTTTGTTGGACTTATGAACAAATGGGACTTACAAACATGCTCCATGAACAGAACTCACTTGTATGTAGGGGCCTTGCTGCACAGAGTAGGGTTCAGAGTACGCTTCCCTTTGTGTAAAAGAGGAGTATCTATTTGCTTATATTTGCATAATAATCTTTGAGTATTACTAGATAGAAAGTAATATATAAAACCACCTTCTAACTGTATAGCTTCTTACACTTTTTGATACAGTGTGAAAGTATTACCTAGTCAAACATTCAGTTCAGTTTAGTCACTCAGTCGCGTCCGACTCTTTGTAACCCCATGGATTGCAGCACGCCAGGCTTCACCAACTCCTGGAGTTTACTCAGACTCATGTCCATCGAGTCAGTGATGCCATCCAGCCATCTCATCCTCTGTCGTCCCCTTCTCCTCCTGCCCCCAATCCCTCCCAGCATCAGAGTCTTTTCCAATGAGTCAACTCTTCGCATGAGGTGGCCAAAGTACTGGAGTTTCAGCTTTAGCATCATTCCTTCCAAAGAAATCCCAGGGCTGATCTCCTTCAGAATGGACTGGTTGGATCTCCTTGCAGTCCAAGGGACTCTCAAGAGTCTTCTCCAACACCACAGTTCAAAAGCATCAATTCTTTGGCACTCAGCTTTCTTTAGAGTCCAACTCTCACATCCATACATGACCACTGGAAAAACCATAGCCTTGACTAGATGGACCTTTGTTGGCAAATAAGGTCATCAACCTGACCAACCTAGACAGCATATTAAGTCAAACATTAACTATGTTTAAAAATAAATTAAAAATCCAAAATAAAATGCAGATAGAAAGCAACCCAAGTGCTTTTCACTAAAGCCCCTTGGTTTTTCTGGACAAGGCTGCTAAGCTGCTGCTAAGTTGCTTCAGTCGTGTCCGACTCTGTGTGACCCCATAGACGGCAGTCCACCAGGCTCCCCCGTCCCTGGGATTCTCCAGACAAGAACACTAGAGTGGGTTGCCATTGCCTTCTCCAATGCATGAAAGTGAAAAGTGAAAGTGAAGTCACTCAGTCGTGTCTGATTCTTCAGGACCCCATGGACTGCAGCCTGCCAGGCTCCTCCGTCCATGGGATTTTCCAGGCAAGAGTACTGGAGTGGGTTGCCATTGCCTTCTCGATCTGGACAAGGAGGAGTCCCTCTCTAAACCGAGGCTGTCCCGCAGCTGCCATGACCTTTTAGTTTCAATGGATGCCAGACTTTCTGACTGCACCATTGTGATAAACGCAAAAAGGCATGTGCTGAGATTGGCCGAGCAATTGGCTCAGCAGAGCCAACCTTTATGGATCTGCGTGGCGTCTTACTGGCTTGGGTTTTAGGAAGGGAACACACACCCAGTGTTCAGAAACGCTGGACGGAGGGTGGAATTTTTACCGTTTTCTTTGGACAGGTTTCAGGGGCTGTGAACATTCTTGGAGAGAGAGCCTGAGTGTGCAAAGCCGTTAGGTTGGCCCCCAAGCACCCCGGCATTTAGCCCCTTCACAGGAAAGAGGCCATGTGAAGGGGAGCGGGGACTGAGCCGACTGGGTTGCTGCATCTCTGGGGAGGCTCTCTACGATCAGAAGCTGAAGAAGGTCAGAGGCACTTCCAGTGCCAATGGGGTGGGGATGGTGGGGTTCTGGGGGCATCTCAGATCTTTGCAAGAAAGAAAAGGATTGGGTCCTGACAAAAATGATCAGTGTCGCAAGGGAACTTATCTACGAAACAGACTCACAGACTTAGGAAACTGACGGTTACCAAAGGGGAAAGTGCAGGAAGGGATAAACTAGGAGGTTGGGATTAACATACACACTACTCTACATAAAACAGGCAATAAGGGACTACTGGATAGTACAGGCAATTCTACTCAGTATTCTGTGATAACTGATATGGGGAATGAATCTGAGAAAGAATGGATGTATGTACACATGTAACTGAATCATTTTGCTGTACGCCCTGAAACTAACACAACAGTGTAAATCAATTAAACTGCCAGACAGAATAAAAGTTTTTTAAACGATCATTTTCAAAATGTTTCAAAAGCCCCATGATTCTCATCCTGTTACGTAGTGAGCATATATCAGAATTTTTGCTTAATTAACGAGGAGACAGAGGCTTTAAACATTTACCCGTGCACATCCCTTTTCTCAAAACTTCTTTCAGCGATCACAAACGATAAAGTCAACTATTAGGATAAATCCAAGCCACGTCGACCTGTCCCAGCCTCCTTGACGTCACACTTGTGTCCCAGCTGTGTCCATACACTCAGAAGGGCTTTGCTCTTGGTTCACTCTCTGTTGTAATCTCCATTTAAAAATCCAATTTTTAAAATGGAGGTCCTCATATTTTCATCTTGTAGTGGGCCCCAAAACTATACAGCCATCATGCACTTAACTCATTGTACCTGGAACCAGAATTCCACTATCGCTTTAAAAATAAATGTATCGGGTTGAACATGCTTTAAAACAGAGGACTGCTTTTCTTGAACTGTATTTCATTTTAAATGCACTCTATAGATTCGTTTTCTGTAAAGGGCCAGACTCTACTCAGGAGTCGTTTGTGCAATGATTCCTGATAATTAGCTCATCATCTTTCCTGGAATGAGATGTTTGTTCTTAGGATAGGTGGGGCCTGGGAGCCAGAGAAAGAGAGCCCTGTCCAAGGTAAGTGAAACTTGGCATCATGGAGTTGGTCTATTATAGGCACTGAGTGTTTAAACAGCTCTGACATCATCACTGGGTGTGCGTTTAGGTTTGATTTGAAGAAGAACTTTTAGTGCAATCAATAGAGATACCAGGGGAAAATCCTTCTATTTTTTTTTTCTTGGAATGCATGAAGTTTCCATTTCAAAGAGCATGTTGGGCAACGATTCATTCACTCTTTCAGCTGAGAAGGGTTTGTATGTGGTGATAAAAACGTGATGCCAGGTCCTACTGCAGCTGCAGGGTTAACCATCAGCCTAACCAAGGATATGTTAAAATTAAAGCAGAGGGTTTCTATTTAAGCGGGCTTACCTGGTGGCTCAGATGGTAAAGAATCCGATTGCAATGTGGGAGACTTGGGTTCAATCCCTGGGTTGGGACGATCCCCTGGAGAAGGAAATGGCTACCCACTCCAGTGTTCTGGCCTGGAGAATCCCATGGACAGAGGAGCCTGGCGGGCTACAGTCCATGGGGTCACAAAGAGTCAGACACGGCCGAGCGACTTTCACTTTCAGTATTCTAAGGGAACAGCAGGACCCTGGCGGGGGAGCAGTGCTGTGGTGCAGACTTCCTACTTCATTAGGATGTGTCGGGGATAATGGCCCAAACAGTTATGGTTGTGACTCAATCATTTAAGAAAGACTTAAATATTCATTAAATAGTCAAATGAATTTTTCCTCAAAAAGTTTAAAATTGATGTTATTTTGTTTCATCCTATCATCTTCCCTTAGCCTCCCTCTGCGGGTTGGAAGATGAATAACCTCCGACTTAGGTCCAAATGTTCCAAGTGTTCCTGCTCAGTGTACCGCCTTGCAAATGGTGCGCTCCAAATTTGGAGGATGATGTGGACATAGTTAGCCTATGAATTATAACGTATACAATATCATATGAGTTCCTATAATTTTAAGGGTGGCTTTTACATTAGATTGTCAAATTATAAATGTAAACATTATAAAATAGTTCCACTGCTGTGTAGGTCTTCTGTGCTCCACCTATTCTTTATATATATATCATATATTTATATATATATCATATATTTTTATATATATATCATATATATCTATATATATATCATATATTTATATATATACCATATATATTATATATATATATATAAAGAACAGGTGGAGCACAGAAGGCCTACACAGCAGTGGAACTATTTTATAATGTTTACATTTATAATTTGACAATCTAATATATATATATATCATATATTAGACGGTTTTTCTTTTTCGTTTAGCACTTTTATGTTTACAGAGAAACTGAGCGGAAAGTACAGAGAATTCCTATGCACCACTTCACTCCTCCTAACGCCCCATTTCCCTGTTCTGAACATCTTATATTAAGAGTGGGACATCTGCTTCAAATGTTGAGCCAATATTGATCGTTATTTTTTAACACACTTTTTATTGAAGTATGTCTGTGTGTGCTCACTCAGTCGGGTTCAACTCTCTGTGACCCCATGTACTGTAGCCCTCTGGGCTCCTCTGTCTGTGAAACTTCCCAGAGTGGGTTGCCATTTCCTCCTCCAGGGAATCTTCCTAACCTAGGGATCGAACCCGCATCTCTTGCGTCTCCTGTGTTGGCAGGCAGGTTCTTTACCACTAGCGCCACCTGGGAAGCCCTATTGAAGTATAGCTGATTTACAATGCTATGTTAGCTTCTGGCGTACAGCAAAGTGATTCAGTTATACATGTATGATATATATTCTTTTCCATTATGATTTATCAGAGCATATTGAATATAGTTCCCTGTGCTATACAAGACCTGGTTGTTTATCCATTCCATGTATAAAAGTTTGCATGTTAATCCAAGGCTTCCAACCCATCCCTCCCCCATCTCCCTCCCCCCTAGCAACCACAGTATTGATATTATTATTAGCTCAAGTCCTCAGTTTACATTCGAATGTCATCTGCACCTCACCTATTCATCCCCCTCTTACCCACCCTGAATCCCTGACAACAGCTGATCTTGATACTGTCTCTACTGTTTTGCCTTCTCCAGAATGTCCTACCATTGGAGAATGGAGTAATATAACATGTAGCTTTTTCAGACTGGCTTCTTTCATTTAGTATAGTGCACTTAAAGTTCTTTTGTATCTTTTTGTGGCTTGATAACTCTTTTAAAAATATGGCCAAACGATATTCCTCTGCATGCATTACCATAGTTTGTTTATCTGTTCACCTACTGAAAGACATCCTGGTTGCCTCCAAGGTTTAGTAACTGTGAACAAAGCAACTGTAAACATCTGCCTTTGTGTGGACATAGGTTTTCAACTCATTTGAATATGTATGTGTATGTAGATATCAGTTGTGTCCGACTCTGTGACCCCATGGACTGTAGCCCACCAGACTCCCCTGTCCATGGAATTTTCCAGGCAAGAATACTGGAGTGGGTGGCTATTCCCTTCTCCAGGGGATCTTCCCAACCCAGGGACTGAACCCAGGTCTCCTGGTGCCTGTAGAATGCCCTGCGAACAGGCAGAGGCGATTCCATAGACCCCAGTAGAGGCTTTGCTTGGATCTCACCCTGTCCTGTAGTCACCAGGGGCGTGGTCTGGATCACACACCAGGCCTCCGTATGGACCTCTGTATTCCATTCTCAAGGGACCCAATGCATTCCTGGCTTTTATGGTTGCCTGGTGAATAGGACGAGGGCTGCCCACCAGCCCCTTGTTCCAGGGTTTCCTCAAACTTGTAAGAGATGGAATTTCCAAGGAGGCAAGCCAAGAATTAATCACATGCTTTGCTTCAATTAGGATCAGGCTTCCTGCCAACGTCTGGTCTGTCGACAGCCCCCATCACCACAGGATCTGGCCTTTGAGCTAGGTTTTCCATCTGTGTTTGGAAACATTGCCCATCTTCTCCCAGGCTGGGTGGCCTGTCATATATCCCCAAAACAGCCTTGCTTCTGTCATCTTTGATGTTGTCCTTGGCTGAATATCCTGAAGACCCCATACATTTCTGTCCATGACCCCCAACTGTGTTCGTGCTTTCTTCTCCTCTCTTGATTTCTTGATGTACACAGTACATGCTATTTCTTTGCTACTCTGATCATCAATTGTTTCCATCTAGTTTTAGAAATGAGTAATATTTGCCAGGGCTTCTCTGGTAACTCAGGTAGTAAAGAATATGCCCGCAATGCAGGAGACCCAGGTTCGATCCCTGTGTTGGGAAGATCCCCTGGAGGAGGGCGTGACAACCCACTCCAGTATTCTTGCCTGGAAAATTCTATGGACAGCGGAGACTGGCAGGCTACAGTTCATGGGGCCCCAAAGAGTTGGACACAATTGAAGTGACAGCACGCATGCATAATTTATACCTCTTTCTCTTAAAACTTTAATGTTACTTTGGTTACAAATGTATGTCCTCTGGGTTGGAATACAGTCATCATGGACTAATACTTTAAAAGGTTGCCTGGGGACTTTCCTGTGGTCCAGTGGTTAAGAATTTGGCTTCTAGTACAAGGAATGCTGGTTCGATCCCTGGTTGAGGAACTAAGATCCTACATGCTGAGGGGCAACTAATGAGACTCTGTGTCCTGCCAGGAAGACCCAGTGCAGCCAAAAGAAGTAGAATAAAATAAGGTTACCTGGCTTATTTTTTGGTCTCAGTAATTATGGATGCAAAGGCATCAATTTCTTCCATCAAAGTGCAAATGGAACTGAGAACCAAAGTCACTGCTCAGCTTCCACTGTAAATGTTGAGATATTTTTAAGTCTGTAGTGGATATGATGATCTCAGAGGCTAGGCTTTCGGCAAGCTGACAATAAAGTGATAAATAAACGAGGGGAAAGGAAGGCTTTCTTACAGCAGGATGCTGAGTGGATAAATGAAATGGAAGTGTTGCCTTTGTAAAAATCATCATGCTGCATGCACTGTGGTAAACATTGGCTGAAGCAGATACATCGATGCTGAATCACGTGTGTGTGTGTGCACATGTGAATCTGCTGAGAAGCAAGTTTACATGGTCTCCACTAGAATTGTGTAGATGACATTATTTTCCAACGGGAAATAGAGATGATACGGCACACGTGCCGGGCAGCACCTTTAACAGGATTAACATCCCAGATGAGGGCAGATGACACCGGCTGCTTTCAGATGGGACACCCCAAGGAGGGTACAGCATTCCATAGGACATATTCAGCTGGGAAGCACGGCCTGAATCTAATCAAGAGGAAACATCAGGACTTCCCTGGCCCAGTGGTTAAGAACCCACCTGACAATGCAGGAGACATGGGTTCAGTCCCTGGTCCGGGCACATTCTACATTCTGCAGGGCACCTATTCCCATGTGTCTAGAGCCCATGCTCTGCAGCAAGAGCAGGCACTGCAATGAGCCACCGGGAGCCACAGCTAGAGAGCAGCCCCCATGACCCGCAAGTGGAGAAAACCCACACGGAGTGGCAAGACCCAGAGCAACCAAAGACGGACAGGAAACACCGAGCTAACCCAAGCAGAGGCACATTCCATACAATAACTGGCCTGTGTTCTACAAACGTCATGAAAAACAAGAAAAGTTGAGCTGCTAAAGGAGATTAAAGAAGACTAAAGAGACATGAAAACTGAATTCTGGACCAGATCCTTTATTAAAGGGGATTAAATGCTGCAAAATACACTATTGGAATAGTTGATGGAATGGGATATGGAGATTGGATAAAAGCACTGTGTCAAAGCTAAGTTTTCTGAATTTAGTAGCTTTTCTGTGATGTAAGGGAATATTGTAGGAAATTACTACTCTAGCATTAGGGTATAAAGGGCCACAATCTCTATAACCTCCTTTCCAGTGGTTCAGACAAAATAAATAATATGCGTATAACACGTATAAATGATAACATGTGTATAATAGGTTTCAGTGTGCATGTACCTATATAGGCACTTGTTTTATTGTGCTTCAAAGATACTGTGGATTTTACAATTGAAGGTTTGTGGCAACCCTGCAAGTCTATCGGTGCCATTTTTCTTTTCTGTTTTTTAGCTTTTGGGTTGCATTCTTTTATTTTTTTTTAATTAGTTTTCATTGGAATATATACTCCAATGAAACCGTTTCATTGGACTAGAGTTACAATGATGTGTAAGTTTCTGCTGTACAGAAAAGTGAATCAGCTATCCATATATCCCCTCTTTTTTGAACTTCCTTCCCATTTACGTCACCACAGAACTGAGTAGAGTTACCCGAGCTACACAGTAGGCTCTCGTTAGTTATCTATTTTATTCCTGTATCAGTCATCTATACTGTCTGTCCCAGCCTCCCAACTCATCCCACCCGCCCGACTTCCTTTGCCGTCCATATGTTTCTTCCTTTCCTCTCTGTCTCTGTTTCTGTTTTGCAAATAAGATCATCTCATCAGTGCCATTTTTCCTAATAGCATTTGCCAACTTTGGGATTCCAGGTCATGTTTTGGTAACTCTCACCATATTTTAAATTTTTCATTTGTTATGATGATCTGTGACCAGTGATCTTAAATGTTACTGCTATGACTTGCTGAAGGCTCAGATGATGGTGAGCGTTTTTTAGCAATAAAGTATTTTTTAGTAATAATGATTTTTAAATTACAATAAGTGCGCTACTTTTCTAGACATAATGCTATTGCACACTTGATAGACTACCACATAGTGTAACTTTTACACACACTAGCTCACATACAAAACATTTGTGTGGCTTGCTTTATTGCAATATTCACCCTATTTCTGGTCTGGAACTGAACCCACAATATCCTTGAGGTACGCCTGTATGTATGGATGTACAAACATATTTTTTAGAAGGAAGAAAAAGCAGAGGGGGTGGGAAGGAGAGGGGCAGGTTGCAGTAGTCAACAAAGTGGTGGGTTAGAGTCCCCAGGGTGCCATAACAAATCGAGCTGCTTATAACAGCAGCGGTTTACTCCCTCCCAGTTCTGGAGGCAAGAAGCCCAAAGTCCAGGTGTCGGCAGGGCTGTTGCTCCCCCTGAAGGTTCTAGGGAAGTGTCCTTCCTGGCCTCTCAGAGCTCCTGCTGGCTCCAGGCACTCCTTGGCTTGTGGCCACATCCCTCCTGCCTCTGCCTCCATCTTCTTGGCTTTCTTCCCCTGTGTGTCTCTCTGTGCCTCAAGTCTCTTTCCTCTTCTTACACAGACGCCAGTCACAGGCCTTAAGACCCGCCCCAAATCTGGGATGATTTGACCTTGAGATTCTCAGCTAGTCACATTTGCAGCATCCCAGTTTCCAAACCTGGGCTTCTCAGGTGACTCGGTGGTAAAGAATCCGCCTGCCAAGCAGGAGATGCAGGTTCAGTCTCAGGGTCGGGAAGATCCCCTGGAGAAGGGAATGGGTACCCACTCCAGTATTCTTGTCTGGAGAATTCATGGACAGAGAAGCCTGGCGGGCTACAGTCCAGGGGTTGCAAAGAGTCAGACACAACTGAGCAATGAACACTTTCCCTTTCCCTTTTTTCAAGACCGTAACAGTAGCTAGTATGTCACGGTTCTCGCTATGGACCAAACTCTGAGTACTTTGCCTGCATCAACTCATCTAACCCTCACAATAGCTATGAGGTGCATGCATACATGCTTAGTCACTGGCCCGAAGTCACACAGCTGGTAAGAGGAGGTACTGGGTGCACTCGGCCATCTGTTTCCAGCGTCCACATCCTTCACCTACACGGCTTCTCTGTTTGTGTGCTTGGCATCCACTACACTAAACACTCAAAGAGTACTCATGTGTCAAGTCAGGGGGCAGAGTTGGGAGGATCAGGAATTACTGGAGCTTCAGCATCCGTCCTTCCAATGAATATCCAGGGTTGATTTCCTTTAGGATGGATTGGTTTGATCTCCTTGCTCCAATACTTTGGCCACCTGCTGTGAAGAGCCGACTCACTGGAAAAGATGATGCTGGGAAAGTTTGAAGACAAAAGAAGTGGGTGGCAGAGGATGAGCTGGTTAGATGGCATCACTGACTCAATGGACATGAATCTGAGCAAACTCCAGGAGATAGTGAAGGACGGGGAAGCCTGGCGAGCTGCAGTCCATGGGGTCGCAAAGAGTTGCATATGACTGAGCGACTGAACAACAATCAGGAATTATAAACAAAGGGGTCCAGGAGGAGGGAGCGATTCTCATTGTTTTCCTCATTCCCCCCATGTAAGTATGAAGCTGGGAGAAGACAGGGGGCGTGTCAGGCTAAGAGATGAGAAGGAGGGGTTGTTCTGTTCCAATGACTTAAAATGTTTCAGTAGATCCTCTTGGGGGCCCTTTTCTTCATATCCTGTTACCTTTGGACAATCATCTTCTTGATTCTTGTCTTTCTATATTGCCCATTTCCTTTTGGGTTTTTGTCTGTTTTTATGGAGAAGAGAATCATGTAACATTTACTCAGGACTCTAAGGTTCCACAAACCAGAAGTGCTTCCCAGAAGCCTGGGAGGCAGGATGGAATGGGATTCATGTTCCCTCCAGCTCTGCTGCGATCCCGCAGGTCCCAGGGTGTTTGTCCCTGAGGTCGGGGTTCGGGGTGGGCAACCTTCCTGGGCTGTCATGGCCCCGTGTTTGGGGAGAGCAGACAGGTGATGTCTAGGAGGTCTCGCCCCCAGCAGAAAGACAGCAGGTGTGGCCTTGATGTTCTTGAAGGTTTCCTGACAGAGGAGTGACTTTGAAGACCCATCTCACGTTGACGGACACAAACTGCCCTGGTGAGTGATCTGTTTCAGAGATGCAGCGGATGGAAAGCTCGTAGCAGACAAATGCAACCCATGACGCCTCGTGATTGTCACAAGAGTGCTGAGGGGGTATGCCTGTCTCTGAAACACAATACTTGCTTGGCCTGTTTCCAAAACTAGGGTCTGGGCAAGGGTGATGCTAAAATAGATGCGAAACTATTAATAAACCTCCATTCCTCACATGCAGAAAAGAAGTACAAGGGATCCCATTCCTGGAGACTCCTGGGGTCATTCATTTATGGATGTGGGTGGCGCCTTCTGCCTCTTTTCTTAAAAACAGTACTAACCAACTTGCCAAACCAAGGAGCATCAACCACAAACCCCAGTTTATTTTTCTGAGAAGACAATCATAAAATCATTGGAGAGCAGATGGGAAATTCAGAGACATACAAAGAAGAAAATTAAAACCACACACTGCTCTGCCACTCTTAATGTCCTGGCATATTTCCTTCCCAAGGTTTTCCTGCATGTATGTGTTTTCATAGTTTTACAGAATTGGATACAGGTTTGATTTACCCATTTTCAACTTTGTATGTGATTTCATTCAACTTTGAAACACTGGTTTTAATTAAAATCATCTTTATGAAAATGATTGTAATTGATCCTTTTTCACCATATTATCTCCTACGCTACTGTAACTGATAATACCAGTTTAGCACTGTTGGGCTGTTTCTAATTTTTTTGTAACTGATGATCCTGCAATGAACTCCCAGACAAATAAATACGAGTGCGTATCTCAGATTCCTTGCTTTGGATGGTGGTTCTCCAACTTTCCTTCCTATTCCTAAAGTGACTCTAATAGCAAACTTGAGGTCTTCATCTTTTTTTTTTTTCCCTTAAAATGTTATGAGAAGTTTATCTTCTTCTCTACAGTGGACTCTGTCAAGATGCCTGAGAAACACACCTCAGTGAAGAGATGCAAAAATGGAATTGGAAGATTAACGTGTGGGAACTTTTCAGAAGTTCTTGCTTCATATTGCCATCAAAATAAATTCCATGTGTACACACAATGAAATCGTAGAAGAGTTAGGAAATACCGATTAACACTGACCGTTCTTCGGGTAAAGGAATTCCTAGACATAGAAGCAAAGGAACAGCATCCTGAGAAAATGAAAGGATTTAACTACATATCCCAAAGTGACATCAACAAGACTAAAATCTAAACAGTACACTAGGAATCTCTATTTGCTGTACACTTATATCGTGTTTGTATCTATCTGTGTACATGTGTGTGTGAGAAAATATGATACAAATCTAGATAGATACACTATATGTGTATGTGAGACAGAGTGTCCATCTCTTTACTAAAGAGCCCTTTCAACAGAAATGGAGCCAAAACACCTTATGGGAAAATGAGCACCGAACATACACAGATATCCACAAGAAGGGACAGAAATGATGAATACACATAAGCACTCAGCCTCACTAGCTATCCACAAAATGTTATGAATACAAAAGGCCACTCTCACCCAATGTATCGGCAAAGATTTTTTAAAATGCTAATGGGGTTGTTTATAGAGATGTGGATGGGCCCGGGGTCTGCCATAAAGAGTGAAGTCACAGGGAGCTCAACCCTGTTCTGAGACAGCCTAGAGGGAGGGTTGGGGAGGGAGAGGGAAGGGGTGTTCGTCGGGGAGGGGACGTGTGTCTACCTGCGGCGGATTCACGAGGATGCGTGGCAGAGACCACCACAACACTGCAGAGCCACTGTCCGCCCGCGGTCGTGTCTTGTTCCGTATGTCTCAATATTGCACAATTACAATCTTTGATAATTATTCTTTTTTAATGTAAAAAAAAAGAGAGAAGTGAGAGAGAAAGAGAAAAGCAAATATCACTTCAGTTCAGTCGAGTAGTCTTTGCGACCCCATGGACTGCAGCACGCCAGGCCTCCCTGTCCATCACCAACTCCTGGAGCTTGCTCAAACTAACATCCTTCAAGTCAGTGATGCCATCCAACCATCTCATCCTCTGTCATCTCCTTCTCCTCCCACCTTCAATCTTTCCCGGCATCAGGGTCCTTTCAAATGAGTCATTTCTTCGCATCAGGTGGCCAAAGTACTGGAGTTTCAGCTCCAACATCAGTCCTTCCAATGAATATTCAGGACTGATTTCCTTTAGGATGGACTGGTTGGATCTCCATATTAACCCTTATATGTGGAATCTAGAAAAACGGTACGGAGGAGCCTATTAGCAAGGCAGGAGTAGAGATGAAGACGAAGAGCAGATGTGTGGACACAGTGGGGGATGGGAGGGTGGGACCCACTGGGAGCATAGGGTTGGTACAAACTGTACCATGAGTAGAACAGGGGGCCAGTGGGAAGCTGCCATATAAATCGGGGAGCTCAGCTCAGTGCTCTGTGATGACTGAGAGGGGTGGGGAAGGCCCAAGGGAGTGGGTATATATATGTGTGTAGCTGATTCACTTCGGTGCACAGCAGAAACTAACATGATATTGGAAAGCAATTACACTCCAATTTTTTAAAAAAGTGCTAATGAGCAGGCCTGGCCAGGGCTGAATTCTCCACCCAGCACTCTCCTGCCCTCCTGCCGTGAATGTAACGAGTTTATGTTTGTCCCCTGCCCAAACCCGGTGACCTCCCGGCCGTGTGCCTCAACTCCCATTCTGCCGTGGGTGTGTGTTTCTTTCTCCCCCAAACCCAGGTAGAAACAAGTTCTCCTTAGTCTAAACCCCCGTCACCTGCATCTACGGCTCTCTTAGGTAATATGAGCTATTTTATTGGCTCCTATTGATGCCAGAAATAACTATGGTTTGTTACAGTTTAGAAATAAACAGCATTATGTTGCTGGATCTATTCAGCGAATACCTCTCTTGAATATGCTATGTCCCAGGCCCTGTTCTGGGCGCTGGGGCTGCTGTAGTGGACAGGACAGACCTGGTTCCCTAAGTCCTGGCCTCCTGTTAGGGGCCATAGATGCAGGCAGAGGGGATATGGATGATACATTAAAGAGTAAGTGTGTGGTTTCAGTACATGTGACACCAGGAAATGACAGAAACAAACATAAGATGAATGGGTTGGGGGCTTGGAGGCATTTAGCTCAAGGTCTAAGAGAAGGTGGCATCAGAGACCAGACCTGCCTGGAAGGGGGTGGCAAGCTGTGGGAGACCCTGGGAGGTTCCTCCAGCAAAGGGAGCAGCTGTGCCAAGGCCCCGAGGCAGGTCTAGGTCTAGGAGAGCGGTCAGCGCGGGCACTGGGAAGTGGCAGGAGGTGTGGGCGGGTGTGTGGGCAGGCAGGTGGCCAAGGCGGAAGGTGCAGGGAGGGGTCAGGGGTCAGCCGGAAGCATGCCAGTATACTCAGCTGGGGAGGGGAAGCCTCCAGATTCAGGACTGTATGGAATGTCATGGCCTGACTTCTTTTTAAAAAAATGGAGATAAAGGTCGCATAAAACAAGATTCACCATCCTATTTAAAGTACGTCATCCAGGGGCTTTTAGAATAGTCATGATGGGTAGCTTCCCCACTGTCTATCTCCAGAACAATTCATCACCCGGAAAAGAAACTCCTAACCCATCAGCCGTGTCTCCCCACCTTCCCCTCCCTCCAACCCCGCAAACACCCGTCTACACTCTGTACATTACCTGCTCGGCGACGCCCCGCCCCCGGCGCCCCTCCACCGGGACCACATCCTGCTCCTTCTTTAGCGCGGAATGCCTGTGAGCCGCATCTGGAGGGAGGGGTGCCTCCTACCCCAGCCTGGAGACGGGTATTGATAGCGATTTTCCTCTGGGGATGGTGGGGGGTGGGGAGGGGGGGAAGGTGCTTATAGAATTAGCAAGTCAGGACGAGGGGCCCCGCAGAGAAACCTTCCATAAGATACCGCACTGCGGCTGCAGGCTGCGGCCCCTCGGCCCTCGGTGCCCGCCTCTGCGGGGGCGAAAAATGAGCGCTCCGAAGGATTCCTGAAAGGAAGTGCCAGCTATTTTAAACCCGAGAGCAAAAAAGCCTCCTTCAACAGACAGGATGGATGGACCGGACTTGATCCCGGGCTTCCAGGACTCTGCAGGGGCTTCGGGTCGACATCCCAGCGGCAGTGTGGCTCTGTGTTTTATCACCAAGGGCGTCATCATTTATAGTAAAAAAGGAAGCATCACAAGTTCTGTGAGAGACAGGGATGGTGTTCAGTCTGCAGTTCAGAGTCAGGTTTGCCAATGGCCACTCTCAACATGCCCATCTTTTTTTGATGTTTAAAATTTTTCTTTTTTTTTTCACATTTTAAAATAACTTAATTTTTTTTAATCGGAAGATAATTGTTTTACAACGTCTTGTCTGTTCCTGCTGTACAAGGAAGGGCATGAGTTGTATGTGTTCATACACCCCCTCCCTCTAGAGCCTCCCTTCCCCTTCCCATCCCATCCCTCAGGTCATCACAGAGTGCAGAGCTGAGCTCCCTGTGCTGTTCAGCAGCTTCCCACTAGCTATCTGCTTTACACGTGGTAGTGTAAATATACTCTCAATTCGCCCCCACCCCCCCGCCCCCGTGTCCAAAAGTCCTTTCTCTATGCCTGTGTCTCCATTCCTGCCCTGCAAATAGGTTCTTCAGCATCATTTTTCTCGATTCCATATATATGCGTTCTAATACAAATTTTGTTTTTCTCTTCCTGGCTTATGCAACTCTGTATAACAGGCTCTAGGTTCATCCACCTCCATTACAAGATCTTTTTACATATTCCCAATGGAATACAAACTGATGGAAGGTTCAAAAATTACGAAGGAGAGCAGCACAGGTCCGACTGCCACGGCGCTGACACCAGGGGACAGAGCTGGCCTGGCACCTGTGCTCACCTGCTCCTTGGTACCTGATGCTTTTCTCAGCTGCTCTGGAGACTGGGAGCTGGCTCACCACATCTGCACTGCTGCCGGACTCTCAGCTCTGTGTGCTAATTCACTCAGTCGTGTCTGACTCTCTGCGACCCCATGGCCTGTAGCCCGCCAGGCTCCTCTGTCCGTGGGATTCTCCATGCAAGAGTACTAGAGCAGGTTGCCATGCCCTCTTCCAGGGTATCTTCCCGACCCAAGGACTGAACCCACATCTCCGTGTCAAAGGCCGTCTCCCACATCACAGGTGGATTCTTTACCAACTGAGCCACCAGGGTCTTGCCTTAGTTATGACTTGCTGTCTAGAAGGAGTGCAGAGAAGAACGTGGACAGACGCAACAGTCTCGTGTTGGTGTGATGATGGACAGGGTGTTGGCTAAAGTGTTCCCAGGTCCTCTTCACCTGCTTTGAGCAAGGGCTTGATGGAAGCTGACGAGCAGAAGATACAGCAAGACAGGGAGGGTGCTCCTGGGTCTTGGACCTCAGATCTGTATCTTTATATCTACATGGACATCTATGTCTATTTCTATATCTATTTTTACATCTATAATTATATCCATATGTTTTCCCAGAAACCCAGCTTTGTGAAGACCCATGGATGCTTCTGAGTCCCAAATGAATGCTCACCTCATCCTAACTGGAATTAGCAACTCACAGCTGCCCTGGTCATCATGTGTTTGGGTGGTGTGGTGAGGAGGTCCGCCCATTCTCGGCCCCAGGCTGGTGAGTGTTCTCCAGATCACCTTCTCCCCACCTTCCTATATCTTTTCTGCCTTTCCCCTCCCCACAGGATTTTTTCAGAAACCAATTGATTCATCAAGTTGCCCTGGTGGAGAATCTGGATCTGAGCCCCCGGCTCTCCGCCTATGGCCAGAGCCCTGAAACCTCCACCAGGGTTCCTGGAAACCCTGTGGGTTCACAAAGAAAGGAATGAATGATGCTGTGAAGGCAGAGGTGCTTGGAGGTGGTCTCCTGGGGGAGGTCCGGTCCTATGGTAGCCTCTGCCTGGGAAAGGGGATCGCAGCTCTCGGGGACCCAGTGCAGGAGGCTCACCTTCCCTCTGTCTTTTGGCGGCAGGAGCCTGCTCGGCCACCCAGTGGAGTGTCTGCAGGGCTCTGAGATGGAGACCATGCTTCTCAGAGCAAGCCCTTCCCTCCGTCGCTCCCAGAAGCAGAGGTGACCTTCATTCCACTGGGTCCAGCTGTACCGCACGCACCTGTGTGTTCTGAATTGAAGGATATCCGTCCACCTGCACCAGCAGGACAGGAAGGAAGGGGGCAGGAAAGATGCTCTGGCTTTGGGGTCAATTCCTCAGTTCCAGTCCTGCCTCTGCCCTTTCCTGATAGTGTGACCTCAGCTAAGCCGCTTGGGCCCCTGAAGTTCCAGTTTCCGGTTTGTAGGACACGGCCGACACTGTGGGAGTGGCCGTCAGGACCCAGGAAGGTTGTTTTATGCTCCTCCGTGCAGCGCCTGGGTCCTGTGACACACAGCACGTGGGTCTGATACACTCAGTGGCAGGTGATGTTTATACCACATGTGTACGCTTCCTCGTGTGGGTGGCTGTTCACCTCCCCTTCGCCGCATCTTCCCGTGTTCAGGGCCCCGCTTGTCTGCCCCATGAGCCCTCCCTCAGCCCCCTCCCCGGCAGACCACGATGGTTTCTTCTCTTCTGTGGTCAGTTAGTCCATTTCACTGCACCCCACAAGCTCCCTGTGAGCTTGGACTCTGTGAGTTTCCTGCCCGCGAATATTGCGTCACCAAGAGCAGCAGGTGGTGGTTTAAGATGATGGCACAGATGCAGACTAGAGACACGTTTCTGGGTTCACATAGTAAGTTACTGGGGGCGGGAACTCCTAGGGACAAGAGCCCTCCCCAGACTCCCCTTCCTTTGAGAGTTCTGGCCGGCGCTGGCCAAAGATTTAGCGAATAAAATAACAGGACTCCCAGTTACCTTGAACTGCAGATCAACAACAGACACTTTCTTAGTATAAGCATGTCTCAGATACTGTGTGGGATACACTTAGGCTAAAAAAATTGTCCACTTACTATTTTTTTTTTTTAATTTTTGTTGGGATATAGTTGCTTTACCAAGATTGTGTTAGTTTCTGCTGTACAGCAAAGTGAATCAGCCAGGTGTGTACATATATCCCCTCTTTTTTGGATTTCCTTTCCATTTAGGTCCCCACAGAGCACTGAGTTCCCTGTGCTACACACTAGGTTCTCATCTTATCTGTTTTACACAGAGTAGTGTGTATACGCCAATCCCAATCTTCCAATTCATCTCATCCCTCCTTCCCACCTTGGTGTCCATAGGGTTGTTCTCTATGTCTGTGTCTCTTTCTGCTTTTCAAATAGATTCATCTGTACCATTTTCTAGAGTCTACATATATGCATTAATGTATGGTATTTGTTTTTCTCCTTCTGACCTACTTCACTCTGTGTGACAACCTCTAGGTCCATCCACCTCTCTGCAAATGGCAGAATTTTGTTCCTTTTAATGCCTGAGTCATATTCCATTGTATATATGTGTCATGGCCACTTACTCTGCAAATGGCAGAATTTTGTTCCTTTTTATGCCTGAGTCATATTCCATTGTATATATGTGTCATGGCCACTTACTCGCAATGTGACTTTATTTTGTTATATGAAAAATGGGTCCAAAATTCCTCCTAGAGTTGTTGAATTAAGTGAGACCTTATATATAGACTCTTTGAAATTTGCTTAACCTTGAACTTTGCTGCTTTGTTCCTATTGTTCAGTAGCTAAGTCATGTCCAGATCTTTGCAACTCCATGGACTGCAACACACCAGGCTTCCATGTCCTTCACTATCTCCTGGAGTATGCTTAAACTCGTGTCCATTGTCTCAGTGATGCCATCCAACCACCTCATCCTCTGTCATCCCCTTCTCCTCCTGCCCTCAATCTTTCCCGGCATCGGAGTCTTTTCCAATGAGTCAGCTCTTCATATCAGGTGGCCAAAGTATTAGATCTTCAGCATCAGCATCAGTCTTTCCAATGAATATTCAGGGTTGATTTCCTTTAGATTTGACTGGTTTCATCTCCTTGCCATCCAAGGGGCTCTCAAGAGTCTTCTCCAGCACCACAATTTGAAAGCATCAGTTCTTCAGTGTTCACCCTTCTTTATGGTCCAACTCTTACATTCGTACATGACTCCTGGAAAAACTATAGCTTTGACTAGATGGACCTTTGTTGGCAAAGTAATGTCTCTGCTTTTTAATATGCTGTCTAGGTTGGTCATAGTTTTTCTTCCAAAGAGCAAGCGTCTTTTTATTTCGTGGCTGCAGTCACCATCTGCAGTGATTTTGGAGGCCAAGAAAATAAAGTCTGTCACTGTTTCCATTGTTTCCCCGTCTGCCTTGAAATGATGGGACTGGATGCCATGATCTTTGTTTTTTGAACGTTGAGTTTTAATCCAGCTTTTTCACTCTCCTTTTTTACCCTATTCAAGAGGCCCTTTAGTTCCTCTTTGCTTTCTGCCATAAGGGTGTTGTCATCTACATATCTGAAGTTGTTGCTATTTCTCCTGGCAATCTTGATTTCAGCTTGTGAGTCATCCAGCCCAGCATTTCACGCGATGTACTCTGCACATAAGTTAAATAAGCAGGGTGACAATATACAGCCTTGATGTATTCCTTTCCAATTTTGAACCAGTCCATTGGTCCATGTCTGGTTCTAATTGTTGCTGCTTAAGTGTTAGTTATTATTATGATTTCCGCTTATAAAGTTTTTCTTTATACGTTAATTTCTTCTTTCTGAACCTCCGTTTTCTCATCTGCAGTTGTAATAAACCTGTCCTCCTTGGCTGTGGGAGTTATTGTGTGTGCAGGGCTGCTGTGCAGTACACACTCAGTCCTGGCCGCAATTGTTATCAACTCCTGGGGGCAGGAGTCCTCCCCAGACTCCCATTCCTTCGAGAGTTCTGGCCGGCGCTGGTCAAAGATTTAGCAAATAAAATAACAGGACTCTCAGTCAAATTGAATTCCAGATCAACAACAAATACTTTCTTAGTATAAGCATGTCTCAGATACTGCATAGGATACATTTAAGCTAAAAAAATTGTCCAGTTTTTTTGGTGTGTGTGTCCAGTTTAGCTCAGAAAACCAAGATCATGGCATCTGGTTCCATCACTTAATGGCAAATAGATGGGGAAACAGTGGAAACAGTGGCTGACTTTATTTTGGGGAGGCTCCAAAATCACTGCAGATGGTGACTGCAGCCATGGATTTTAAAAGATGCTTACTCCTTGGGAAAAAAGTTATGACCAACCTGCTACTGCTGCTGCTAAGTCGTTTCAGTCGTGTCCAGCTCTGTGCCACCCCAGAGACGGCAGCCCACCAGGCTCTCCCGTCCCTGGGATTCTCCAGTCAAGAACATTGGAGTGGATTTCCATTTCCTTCTCCAATGCATGAAAGTGAAAAGTGAAAGTGAAGTCGTGTCTGACTCCTAGCAACCCCATAGACTGCAGCCTACCAGGCTCCTCCGTCCATGGGATTTGCCAGGCATGAGTACTGGAGTAGGGTGCCATTGCCTTCTCCAATGACCAACCTAGACAGCATATTAAAAAGCAGAGACATTACTTTGCCAACAAAGGTCCGTCTAGTCAAGGCTATGATTTTTCCAGTGGTCATGTATGGATGTGAGAGTTGGACTATAAAGAAAGCTGAGTGCCAAAGAATTGATGCTTTTGGACTGTGGTGTTGGAGAAGACTCTTGAGAGTCCCTTGGACTGCAAGGAGATCCAACCAGTCCATCCTAAAGGAGATCAGTCCTGAATATTCATTGGAAGGACTGAGGAAGCTGAAACTCCAATACTTTGGCTACCTGGTGCGAAGAACTGACTCATTGGAAAAGACCCTGATGCTGGGAAAGATTGAAGGCAGGAGGAGAAGGGGATGACAGAGGATGAGGTGGTTGGATGGCATCACCAACTCAATGGACATGAGTTTGAGTAAGCTCTGGGAGTTGGTGATGGACAGGGAGGCCTGGCGTGCTGTGGTCCATGGGGTTGCAAAGAGTCGGACACGACTGAGCGACTGAACTGAACTGAACCATCCAGTTTTGATGTGCAATTCAAACTGAATGGGAAATTCTACATTTTATTCGGCAATCCTGCCTGAAGAACTCATGTTGGGTCTCAGAAGCAGTTGCGGCCAGAGGTGGCAGGGGACAGCACAGAGGTGCCCACGGGTTCCCTCTTATTCTCAGCTCTGCACGGGCTCTCTCCCTGCTGCTGGCTCTGCTGACAGCTTCCTGGTCACAAGCTCCCCCTTGGTGGTCCCCCCTGGCAGCTGGACAGGTTGGTGCCCCCAAGTGAGGCTTCCAGCCCTTCCCACCTGGTGTTAGGTGAATTCTCACTGTGACCCACAGTGCCCCTGTCGGCCTCCCCAGCTCCCCAGAAAACACACCCGACTTTGGCAGCCCAGTGGCATCTGCATGGTACCTAAACTCCTCGTCTGTTCTCTGACCTTCAGGATCCCTTTCCTGGGGGAAGGAAACAAACTCTATCGCATTGGGAGGAACTCCAATAACTCCCTCCCCTCCGCTTGGTGTGAAGAGTAGCCCCATCAGAGACCGTTCTCTGGGGATGCTTGCAACTTGACCTCCTTTCAACAGCATCTTGGTGATGGGTGCAAAACATAACTTCTGCCCTAGTCCCAGCGCCCACCATCATTGATGAGCCCCCAGCCCCATTTGTGCTGAACCCCTACTGTCCCCCGCACAGCAGCAGAGCAAACCTTTAAAGACAGGACTCCTCACTCAAAACACTCTCGCGTCTCCCCTCCTCATGCAGAATAAAACCTCCGAGTCCTTCCCCTGCTTTCAGGGCCCTAGGTGGTCTGGCCACGGCGGCTCCCTGACCCCTTTCCCACCCCTGACTGTCCCTGGTTCAGACTCACGGGTCCCCTCTTTGCCCTTTGGATACATCCCAGTCCCATCCGGCTTTACACTTGCCGGCTGGTCTTCCCAGATGAAACCTTCCTTCCCACCACCCCCAGGTAAAGGGGTGCTCACCCCCTCACTTCTTGACGGCTTCATCCAAATGTCTGCTCATCTTGCCTAACTTTTCCCTCTTAGCCCCAGATTCTGTGTGGACTGCCGCCCGGCCCTCATCACACAGGGTGCTCTCAGGTTGTGACCTCTCAGCAGGTAGGTGCGGAGGGAATACATCATTCAGTGGTGGCGGGGTGGGGGAGGCGGAGGGGCTGGCCTGGGTGGGCTCCAGTGACTGTACCCATGAAACACGTGGTGAGGTCTCCCGTGGCTGGAGGAAATCATGTGGGGGTGAACCAAGTGTGTGAAAGTTTCTGCCACACCCCTCGTGTGTGCTGGTCGGGCTCATTTTACACCTGCTCATTCCTCCTCTTCCTTTGTCGCCAAGAGTATCTATTGGTCACAGAGCACCCTGGGGCCTTTAAAAAGAGAGCTTTGCCCTCCAATAGCAGGAATGTTGGAAGGTTTAGCTTGGTGGCCTTGGCTGTCAAGGGGGTTCCCTATCCTTAGGTCATTCTGGCTAGTGTGAGCCCCACAGCTGTTCCCGGAGGTTGAAGGGGTGCATATTCTGTCCATTCTGCAATGAGTTAGAAACCCAAGGTGATGGCAATTTAGTCATTGAGGCTGTCCAACTCTTACCATCCCACTGACTATAGCCCGCCAGGCTCCTTTCTCCATGGCAGGCAAGAATACTGGAGTGGGTTGCCATTTCTTTCTCTGGAGAAACTCATGGTATGCAGACTTAAACACTTTCCCCTAATCTCACAACCTGTTGGATGGTAGAGATGATGCAAACCCATTGTTTCTTCCTTGTTTTTAATTAAGAAATGAAGAGATGTCTAAGATAAAATGCTAAGATGGAAACAGTCCATAATTCCTCTCCTCCAGCACAGCTCTTTTTGTTTCCACACCAGGACTTGCTCGGGTGACAGGCATCTCACTCAATTGTACTAAGAAGTATGACTCACCATGGTTAGAACTATTTTGTCTTTCAATAATAATTTTTAGTGACTGCATAGTAGTCCAACAAATAAAAATTTCAAATAACGTGCCTTTAAGTTATTCCTGTATATTTTTAGATGATCTTTTAAAAATTAGTTTAATTGGAGGATAATTTTACAACACTGTGATGGTTTTTGCCATGCGTCCACATGTCAGCCACGAGTGCACCTGTGTCCCCCCATGCTGAACCCCCCTGCCACCTCCCTCCCCATAGGTGACCTTTGAAATAGGGTCTTTACTTAAATAGATGTCTTCAGGTTAAGCTGAGGTCCTTGAGGAGGGTGCTAATCTAATGACTGGAGTCTTTAGAAGGAGAGAAAATACGGCAGAGGCAGAAACTGGAGAGATGGGTCTGCGAGCCAAGGAGCAGCAGCACCTTCCAGAAGCCGGGAGAGGCCCAGAGCCTTCAGAAAGAACAAGAGCCTGTGACTCCTTGATCCACGCTCCGGCCCCCGGACATTGAGAGAAGACGTTTCCTGTAGCCGGGAGCGCTTGCTGAGGGTCGCCCCAGGGAGTCAAAACGGGCTCTGAATCTGAGGTTCCATCACAGGCTCCCCATGGCCACCGCATCCCGTGACCATGTCCTGCTGGGCTGGCCCAGGTCCGGGCACCCTGGGAAGAGGCAGGAGCGGTGGGTCAGCCTCCAGTGGGCTCCACGGGGCTCGGGCCTCGACTTCTCCAAGGCTGGCCACTCTGAGGACTGGGCTCCTCAAGGCCCGCTGGGGTGACCACAGGGCCAGCCTCACGTCACTCGCCTGGGTTTGGCTGTGTGTCCTCAGCACGGGGGTCCGGAGCCGAGCCTGTGGGCTGGGACACGGGTGTGTGGCTCCGCTCGGGTTTCCTTCTTCTTCCAGCATCTTGAAAATGGCCTTTTAGAGGCTTTTTTCTTGCAGGCACGATGGGTGGGGAGGTAGGGTGGGAGCTCTGGGCGGGGTCTTGACTCAGCCTCCCATCTGCTTGGTGACCCAGCCTCAGTGTAACCCGGCCACTGGCCCAGCCCCCTCCCCAGGGTGGAGAAAGATGGGGAGCGGGCCACTGGAGGTGGGTGAGTGTGTGAGCTTCCAGGGCAGCTCCTGAGAGCTTGCGGGTCCCGTCCTCAGCATCACTTTTTTATTGGTTGTGGCGGGTCTTCGTTGTGTGAGGGCTTTCTCTAGTTACTGTGAGCAGAAACCTCACGGGCTGCTCACGCAGCGGCCTCTCACGTGGAGCATAGGCTCAGGAGTTGCTGATGCTCAGGAGATGCTCAGACTTAGTTTCTCCACGGCACATGGGATCTCCTCAGATCGGGGCTCGAAGCCCACGTTCCCTGCATTGGCAGGCGAATTCTTAACCACTGGACCACCAAGAAAGTACCCCCACGATCAACTCTTTGATTCTACAGTTGGAACACATTTCCAAGTGAGTGTCTGGTCACTGCCTGAACCCATGAGGAAGTGGAGGCAGAGAGGTGTGTCGCACAAGTCTCCAGCCCTCCCTGGTGCCCTGTTCGGGACAGAGGAGCCCCAGTGTGTGTGATTGACGACAGTCACTGTGACTGTGACATCTCCTGTGGCCACTGAAGGAGCCGGTCCAGTTCGGGAGGCGCTGGACACTGCCTTTCCCCAGGGGTCCATGCACGTGGCTGGAGACAGCTCCAGGGCCGCCCCCTGAGGCGGGGTGGGGGCTTCCCCTGTGCCACTGCTTCCAGAAGCCTGAGCTGACCTGGGGACGCCATGTGTAGGGCTGCAGACAGGGTGCAGATGGCCCCGGAGGAGGACAGCCCTTGTGGTCAGGTGCTGGAGATCATGGCTGGAGGGGAGGGACCACTGGGCAGTGAGCCAGGTGTGGGGGGTGGAGCACGTAGGGGAGGGGTTGAGTCCAGGGGCCTGGCCACCCCCCACCCAGGGCAGGATACTAGCCTCCAACCCTCATCTGCCCTCCAAATGTGAAGGCTCTGGCCAGCTGGACTGAGGCCCTGTGGGTGCAAAGCTTGTGTTCACTCGGCTTTGGAGCCTCCCACAAAGGACAGCCAGGAGCTGCTGACAGATGACTTGGAAAGTAGACGGGAGATGTGAGTTTTTCAGGGACAGCTCCCTGGGTGGGGAAGATCCCCTGGAAAAGGGAGTGGCTTGCTGCTGCTGCTGCTAAGTCTCTTCAGTCGTGTCCGACTCTGTGCGACCCCATAGACGGCAGCCTGCCAGGCTCCCCCGTCCCTGGGATTCTCCAGGCAAGAACACGGGAGTGGGTCGCCATTTCCTTGCTCCAGTATTCTTGCCTGGAGAACTCCATGGATGGAGGAGCCCGGTGGGCTATAGTCCATGGGGTCACAAAGAATCTGACAAGACTGAGGGCCTAACACTTCATGGTTTCTCCAGTAGTCATGTAACATGGATGTGAGAGTTGAACCTTAAAGAAGGCTGAGTGCCGAAGAATTAATGCTTTTCAATTGTGGCGCTGGAGAAGACTCTTGAGAGTCCCTTGGACTGCAAGGAAATCCAACCGGTCCGTCCTAAAGGAATCAACCCTGAATCTTCATTGGAAGGATGGATGCTGAAGCTCCAATACTTTGGCCATCTGATGTGAAGAGCTAACTCATTGGAAAAGACCCTGATGCTGGGAAAGATTGAAGGCGGGAGGAGGAGGGGACGACAGAGGATGAGATGGCTGGATGGCATCACTGACTCGATGGACATGAGTTTGAGCAAGCTCCGAGTGTGGTGATGGACAGGGAGGCCTGGCGTGCTGCATCCATGGGGTCTCGAAGAGTCAGACACAACTGAGCGGCTGAACAACAGCTAGAACCGGAAGTCTGCTCGGCCCTGAGGCGGTCTTCCCTGCTGCTCTGTCCCTTCCCTTCCTTCCTCTTCCCCAGGCTCCCTGCCCGCTTGTCCTCTGCAGGGTGGGCGGTCCCCTCTCTGCTCCCTCCTCACTGCAGTGTGTGTTCAGGGCTTCCTTCTGGATGCAGAGCCCTGACCCCACCTCCCGTCCCAAGGCCTGCTCAGCGGGATGAACCGACTGCTCTGGGGGTGCTGGGCAAGCTGGTGTTCCCCATCCAGGGCGCCCTTCCAGCAGCCCCTTCCAGCTCACCCTGCCTGCCTCCAGCCCCAAGCTCCCTGGCAGGTCTTGGGAGAACTGTCCTCCTACTAAAAACTGCATTTAACGCCCAGCTTCATGAAGATGGGACTTCCGAGCAGGGCCTGCTCTGTGTCCTTGTTCCTTGAAAACAGAGTGCTGCAGAAAGCGGACACAGAGCAGGCCCTGCTCGGAGCGTCCTGTATCTACGAGGGCTCACCCACTTGCCTGGACCACCCTGCAGAGTCCCAAACTGCAGACAGGCCAAGCTGCAGCTCTGGCCCCTCGGGGCACCGCATCCCTAATACTGGAGCCAGAATTTCCATGGTGGCTGCAGAGACAGGCAGCCTGGCTCATCAGCAGTGGCCAGGTGGCCTGAACATCTGGGAGCAGAGCCAAAGGTGATCACGGGGTGTCAGCTCTCCTTCCGGGGTGTGGGAGGTTGTTGGTGGGGGCGAGCCCTCCCACCCCGCCCCTCCCGGGGGATGTCAGCTTTACCCAGGACACCTGCCCTGCTGCAGTGTGGCTTAGGGCGAGGATGTTAAAGTCCCAGAGGTGACATTTACAAGATGCTGTGAACCTTTCGCCCCGCAGTTGAAGGGCAGGAGGGGGCAGCTGCTGCTGACAGCAGGAAGCGACACCTCCGGGTTGGCAGGGGAAGGGTTTCGCCAAGCACTTGCTATGTCTTTGATGTCAGCTGTCCTTTCCTCTCTCCCTGACCGCTGGACAGCTCGGGGTTGTGGAGGGCTTAGGGAAGGCAGAGGCGAGCATCCGTTTCCAGGAAGGCAGCCTCGGCGAAGGTCACATCATGCAGGCTGAACAGGGACAGAGGGCTCCTTAGCTCCTCCCGCGGGGCCCTGCTCCAAGCCCCGAGATGTGGCTCCAAGCCTCATCTCCAACCCTTGTGGCCACTTCCAGCCTCTCCAGGTGAATTCCAGCCTCTCCACGTGAATTCCAGCCACATGGCAGCTTCAGCAAGAAGCCCACCCTGGGTTCATGCTTAACAAATCCACGGCAGAGGGAAGGAACTGGGTGGCTATGTTACTGCACAGAGAGGGTTGAACAAGAAGAATCTGAGATGCATTTACGGAGTTCAGGAGCGTGATTTAAAACAGAAGAACAGGTCTTTAAGAAATGTAATTTTTCCAAAGTTGAAAGGATCTTAAAAGTAACATTGCTTTTTTTTTTCTTTTTTCTTATTTTAGAAGATTATTATAGAAAATCTAGAAGTGACAGTGAAGTTTTGGGATAAAGCCAAAAATCTCATTTTGAATTCTACCAGAAACTGATAACCAACCCTTAGTAAGCTTATGGTCTAGTCTTGATCAACAAACAAACATACAGACACATAAACAGACACCCCTTCGCACACATATGAGACCATCCTGCACATACAGGATGCAGCCTCTTCTTTCCCTGTAAAATTCCACCACCTGCATTTTTGCCAGTGTCTTTGAAACATACAGGCTGCACCGGGGGGTCTTTGTTGCGATGTGTGGCCTTCTCTTCCTGCGGTGCGCAGGCTCCTGTCACACTGGCTCGGTAGTCGTGGCTACAAGCGTAGTTGCCCCACAGCACATGGACTCTTGGTTCCCCGATCCGGGGTTGAACCCGTGTCCCCTGCACTGGAAGCACAGTTCTTTTTATGCCTAATTTTCTGTTTTGTTTGTCTCTGGCCGAGCTGGGTCTGCATTGCTGTGGACGGCTTTCTCTAGTGGTGGCGAGCAGCGGCTCCTCTTTGTTGTGGGGCATGTGTGTCTCACTGCAGCGACTTCTCTCATCCTGGAGCACAGGCTGTAGGGCACACGGGCTCCCCTAAATGCTGTGCCGCCTGGGCTCGATCGTTGCAGTTCCCACGCTCTAGAGCTCAGGCTTAGTTGTTGGGGTGTATAGGCTTAGCTGCTCTGGGGCCTGTGGGATCTTCCCAGACCAGGGATTGAACCCGTGTCTCCTGCATTGGCAGGCAGATTCTTGACCCCTGAGCTACCAGGGAAGTCTCCCCGAGTATCTTTGAAAAATGTGAATTTTTGACAGCTACCTTCTGCTCAACGGAAAGCCTAAGGCAAATTTGGAAATTTTGATTTGAATAAATTGAAACATACAAGTATGTCTTACGAGACAGAATGAGAAAGGTGCCACTCGGCACTTCAGTTTTCCCCACCTGTATGCAGGTCAGGAAGCAACAGTTAGAACTGGGCATGGAACAACAGACTGGTTCCAAATAGGAAAAGGAGTTCGTCAAGGCTGTATATTGTCACCCTGCTTATTTAACTTATATGCAGAGTACATCACGAAAAACACTGGGCTGGATGAAGCACAGGCTGGAATCAAGATTGCCGGGAGAAATACCAATAACCTCAGATATGCAAATGACACCACCCTTATGGCAGAAAGTGAAGAGGAACTAAAAAGCCTCTTGATGAAAGTGAAAGAGGAGAGTGAAAAAGTTGGCTTAAAGCTCAACATTCAGAAAACGAAGATCATGGCATCTGGTCCCATCACTTCATGGCAAATAGATGGGGAAACAGTGGAAACAGTGTCAGACTTTATTTTTTTGGGCTCCCAAATCACTGCAGATGGTGACTACAGCCATGAAATTAAAAGACGCTTACTCCTTGGAAGGAAAGTTATGACCAACCTAGATAGCATATTCAAAAGCAGAGACATTACTTTGCCAACAAAGGTCCATCTGGTCAAGGCTGTGGTTTTTCCAGTGGTCATGTATGGATGTGAGAGTTGGACTGTGAAGAAAGTTGAGCGCCAAAGAATTGGTGCATTTCAACTGTGGTGTTGGAGAAGACTCTTGAGAGTCCTTTGGACTGCAAGGAGATCCCACCAGTCCATTCTGAAGGAGATCAGCCCTGGGATTTCTTTGGAAGGAATGATGCTAAAGCTGAAACTCCGGAACTTTGGCCACCTCATGGGAAGAGTTGACTCATTGGAAAAGACTCTGATGCTGGGAGGGATTGGGGGCAGGAGGAGAAGGGGACGACAGAGGATGAGATGGCTGGATGGCATCACTGACTCGATTGACGTGAGTCTGAGTGAACTCTGGGAGTTGGTAATGGACAGAGAGGCCTGACGTGCTGGGATTCATGGGGTAGCAAAGCTTCGGACACGACTGAGCGACTGAACTGAACTGAAAGTGGGACAACATGGCCTTAGTTCAGGCAGCTGGTGTGGCATTTAATTAACATTTAGGAAGGGCCTGGCAATTCACGGGTAAAGGATTGCTACTTAAGATTTTGTGTCACTGTCCATAATTATTATAATTTTCTCATTACAGGCAATTAGCATATCTCGGGACAACAGAGAGGAATTTATTTGGGAGCTGATCTGCACCTTGGTCTCACTTGAGCTGGCGATGGAGGTTCAAAAGACTCGTGATTTTCTTCCGGGCTGGAGAGACAAGGATCGGCCACGAGGCATCAGCCCTAAATGGGTGGGGGTTACTGCTGACAGAGAGCAGGGGAGGAAAGCCCCATCCCCTTCCACTTGTGTATATACACACACACGCACACACACACACATGTGCAAGCATGCGCACAGCATGGGAAGTGGATGCAGAAAGCCCCCCACCATTCCACTTTGCTGTTCTGATTTTTGTCTCCTAGAAGACATAGATAATTCACCAGGATTTTCATCCTAAGCCTTTAGAGGCCAAAGGTACATTGGTTCACTTATCCTTTGCACAAATTTTCCTAATGACCCATGAGCTATGATATGGTGGTGACTTTGAGTGCTTCAAAATTTCTCAGACATGACGACTGAGGCTTCTTACCATCCCCATGGAATGAGAAATAAGAGGTAGAAAAAAGCATTTAGTGACCAGTGTATTGAACATACCTTTGCCAAAGTTTGTAGAAATGTTTAAAGTTCATCTCCTAAGAGATTATGACTGTATTTCACCCTCAAATCCAGACACAGGTTCTGACCAAGGCCCGTTTTCCTGGTCTGAGAAGACAATTATATACAAGCCAAGGGGTTGGAACATTTACAGTGGACACTAACTTGGAAAGTCCAGGCCATGTGGTCACTTTGCACTTGTAAGCAATGTCTATAGTCCTCGGAATGTCTTAATAGCCTAGCTGGATTTTCAGAGTGTTTGGGATCTTGTAGATTGCCTGATGTCAATTTCAGAAATACCAGGCTTCCCTGGTGGCTCAATTGGTAAAGAATCTGCCTGCAATGCAGGAGACCTGGGTTTGATCCCTGGATTGGGAAGATTCCCCGAAGAAGGGAATGGCTACCCTCTCCAGTATTCTTGCCTAGAGAATGGACAGGAGCCTGGTGGGCTACAGTCCATGGAGTTGTGAAGAGTCAGACATGACTGAGTGACTTAACACTTTCAACAGACACTCAGGAACAGTGATGACGATTGGACCTGTTTCATTGCTAACTTCAATCCTGACATTGTTTCCCCTTGGGTGTAGGGCATCGAGGAAGGGCTCTTTAGACCATTCTTGAGTCAGCTTCTAGTTCTGGGGGAAAGATTTAAACCTGAGATGATGGAGCGGTTCAGATTGTTGGCTGATCCAGATTTAAGTTGGGACCCATGGGCTACAGAAGATAAACAAGGATTCATCCCACGTATACTGTTTCTATGGACATCCGATAATGGCTCATTCCAAGGCTAGGCTGACCCCTTAGAGTCACGATCAGACCTTGAAAAAGAAGTTGGGGTGCTTTCAAGTCCTTCAGAGAGCAAAGCAGAAGGTGGAAGGAGGGCAGCTAGGTCCTTCTTCTCCAGTTGAGACAAAATAATAGACTTATTGTCCCTGTAGCTCAAGATTAACTGGTTTTGAGCAAACCAAAGTCCTCCTGCCAATTTGGAGCCAAGTGATTCTAGCATGGCCCTACTCTGGTTGTGAAATACTGAGTTCCTTTTCATTTCTCTCTTCAAGACTGGTGATTATAATCTGGCCCGTCTTCATTTTACCAGACTGTCTCAGAATGTGATGTTGAACGCAACATCAATCCTTGATCTCTCGAAACAGTAGGCTAATAGAAAACATAGGTCTCATGAAAATTGTCTCATTTGCTAGATCAGATATCTCCAAAATGGGTGCACGCACTTCCAAGACTCTGTCAGACGATCCGCTGGAGGTGTTCAGAGAGAAAATTCCAGAATGTTGATTTATGTGTTCTTCAATTTCACCTTGTTGATTTTTTGAGGGTGTTTTATAACATGGACAATGTAGTGTGCGTGAGTGCCAGCAGAGGTGAGCGTAACAGTTTGGTTACTGATTGAAGTGTCTTAGACCAGGGATCAGCCATCTTTCGTCCACAGGCCAAAACCAGCCTGCCCTCTGTGGGTATCGCCCACACGCTAACAACTGTTTTGACATTTTTAAGTGGTTTAAAGGTAAAAACAATAGTTTTCACATTCTTTTAATGGGAAAAAAATGAAAAGAAGAACAATGTGTTGTGACACACGGAAATTATGAAATTTAAACATTAGCATCATCCATAAATAAGGATTTATTGGAACATATTCACGCCCGATCACGTCTATGGTCAATGCTGCTTTTGCACACTCCACTGGTAGAGCTCAGTGAATACAGAAAAACCAAATGGTCCAAAAAGCCAAAAATATCTACTGCTGATCCTTAAAGAAAGTCTGCCAGCCTTGCCCTTGGGTCATCAGCTTCAGGTCCTGATACAGTATTTTTGTACCTACTTACCCTTGTGGAAGGTTACTTTTTTAAAAAATGGTGTAGTAGGTAGAGAAGCCACCTGCCATGCAGGCATGCAGGAGATGCAAGAGACTCGGGTTCAATCTCTGGATCAGGAAGATCCTGTGGAGTAGGAAATGGCAACCCATGTCAGTAATCTTAACTGGAGAATTCCACGAACAGAGGAGCCGGGCGGGCTGCAGTCCATGGGGCCACAAAGAGCTGGACGTGACTGAGCACGACAACGCACATGGTCGATTTACAGTGTTGTGTTAGTTTCACGTGTGCAGGAAAGTGAGTCAGTTACACACACACACGTACATATATATGTGTATATATTCTTTTTCAGGTTTTTTCTCACTATAGGTTATTACAAGATATTGAATATAGATCCTCGTGCTATATACAATCCTTGTTTGGTGACCATAAGTTGGTTTTCTATGTCTGTAAGTCTATTTCTGTCTTGTAAATAAGTTCATCTGTATTATTTTTGAGATTCCACATGTAAGTGATATCGTGTAATATTTGTCTTCCTCTGTCTGACCTCACTTAGTATGATAATCTCTAGGTCCATGTTGCTGCAAACAGCATTATCTCATTCTTTTTTATGGCTGAGTACTATCCCACTGTATATTTTTGTTATTCTTATACTACACACACACACACACACACTCTCTGGAAAGAGCATTGTTAAGCTGGATAAGCATAAGTTCCTAAAGTAATTTGCAGCGTGTGTCTTGGAGGACCTCTTCAGAGCATTTTGCTGGTCAGGTGGGAGTTAGTGGCAGAGGAAGGGCAGGGAGAAGCTGAGAAGCTTTTCCGAGAAAGTCTTGAAGTGAGACCTGAAGAAATCAAGCAGCTGCACAGAGTTGCCATGCGATGGGAGCTCGCCCAGGACAGGCGCTCCCTGCCCTCTCAGCCTGTTATCATCTTTGTTTGGATGTTGGCGCAGAGTCACCCTGTAGTTAGAGCGGCATCTCGCTGTCACGCTGCCCATCACGCTGCCCGCACTATACTTACCCAGCTCCCGTCCCCTCGAGGCTGGCAGCCCTTCCACCCTAGAGGGACCAGAGGCCCTGCAGAAGGAGGCAGCTGGTTCCAGAGGTTTGTTGTTCTTGTTTAGTTTTTCAATTGTGTCCAACTGTTGTGTGTGTATTTCTCTCCACAGCATCCCTGGGAGTGGGATTTCCATTGGATAAGCTCCCTCGTGATCGCTTCCCTTTAGGCACATGAAAGAAAAACAGTCAAACCCTCATCAAAATGGGAGGACCTGCATTTCCTTTTTATGGCTGAGTACTATCCCACTGTATATTTTTGTTATTCTTAAACTATACACACGTACAACCCATACACACACACACCACACACACACACCCCCACACACACACACCACACACACCATCTGGAAAGAGTATTTTTAAGCTGGAGAAGGAAATGGGAACCCACTCCAGCGTTCTTGCCTGGAGAATCCCAGGGACGGCGGAGCCTGGTGGGCTGCTGTCTATGGGGTCACACAGAGTCGGACACAACTGAAGCAACTTAGCAAGCATAACTTCCTAAAGTAATTTGCAGTGTGTGTCTCATGCAACACTGCAGTGTGTGAAGTGCAAGTGGTTGATCACAGGTATCTTTCATCCTGTGTTCTTTAAGGATGGAGGCAAATACTCAGGTCCAGCGGCTGTGTGTCAGTGGATCCAAAATGAAGCCTTGCCTGTCTGACTCCCACTTGGTCACCCACATGCTACCAAGTGTAGGAAAACGGAGGAAAAAGAACCCTGGATATCTCTAAGTTTCACTGAAGCACCACAGGCTCCTTCCATGGGGTAAAAAGTTCATCTTAGGAGGATTTTTTTTTTTTTTTGGTGGATGTCCAAATAAGCAGCTCTGGAGAACCCATGTAGCACAGGACATGTGGGTTTAGATAACTAGTTAACCTCCAGAAAGGAGTCCAGTCTACCCTAGAGGGACCAGAGCCCCTGCAGAAGGAGGCAGCTGGTTCCTCTGGAACAACTGAACCAGTTGTTCAGTTGCTCAATTGTGTCCAGCTGTTTGTGACCCCATGGTCTGCAGCACACCAGGCATCCCTGTCCTTCACTATATCCAGGAGTTTGCCCAAATTCATGTCTATTGAGTCAGTGATGCCATCTTCTGATAAGAGGATGCCATCTTATCCTCTGTCGTCCCCTTCTCCTCCCACCTTCAATCTTTCCCAACATCAGAGTCTTTTCTAATGAGTCAGCTCTTTGCATCAGGTGGCCAAAGTATTGGAGCTTCAGCTCCAGCATCAGTCCTTCCAATGAATATTCAGGGTTGATTTCCTTCAGGATTGACTGGTTGGATCTCCTTGCAGTCCAAGGGGCTCTCCAGAGTCCTCTCCAACACCACTCCAAAGGTTGGAAGGAAACAAAAGACTAGATTCTGAGTCTGTGTCATTCAGAGATGGACAGTCCAGTTGGACAGTGGGTAGAAAACCTCTCAGTGCTGAATGAGAAGGAACTAGCTCCAGTAGGGCAGCCCTAACTCCGGGAAGATGGACAGATTCCTTCCAGGAGGGATATGTGCTTCCTGACATTCACTGGACTCCCGCAGCTCAGGAATCCTACGCTGCTCTGAGTAAACTGTGCTTACTAATATCGGGGGATGACTTAAGCATAAGGATTATGGAGCAAACTTTCCAAGAAAGCAGAAACCACCCCAGTGGGCAAACTGCTCACTTCTCCTTTGCTTGCACGTCGGTGATGGCTCACAAGATTTCTGTGGAGGCTGGGGGTGCCCCTCCAGGGCCAGCCAGGAAATGCGAATCTCTGGATGTTACTAATTGTGTTGGAAGTTTCCTTTTCGTGGAGAGCGTGGTGTGGTGACCTAGAGGGGTGATGTGAGGGCCAGACCCCCCTGAAGCTGTGTTGCTTGGTGACCATGTCACCAGATGAGGGAAGGAATGAAGGTCAGCAGATGAGGGAAGGAATCCCAAGGCCCACTTGAAAGGTCAGAGAAATGAAAATGGACTCATATTTCCCCTTTATTAAAAGTGTTTTAAAATTGTGAAACGATGGCCACATTAAAGACATAAATGAAGAAACTCCAAATCCACCCCTCTCACATTATGACTATGTTCATTTTAAAATGCTAACTTCTCTGAATTTTAGCACATTCTCGGGAATGAGGCACACACATGTTTTCTTCCCTCCCATGGGGAACCCTCGAAATGTGAGCAATCATGATTTTTTCAGCAACTTGTGGCACAAAAGCCCTTACTTATTCCCTGATCTGCCTGCTGCGTGTCTCAGGGGGCGAGGCTGGGGCAGAGGGTTGGATTGGATTCCTGTGTCTGTAGGCAGGGCCGGGGCAGGTGACAGTGGAACAGCCTTCAGACAACTCTCTGCGACCCCATGGACTGTGGCCCACCGGGCTCCTCTGTCCATGGGATTCTCCAGGCAAGAATACTGGAGAGGGTTGCCATTTCCTCCTCCAGGGGATCTTCCCGACCCAGGGATCAAACCCGTGTCTCCTGCACTGCAGGCGAATTCTTCACTGCTGAGCCCAAGAGGAAGCCCCGGGGCGACACACCTGGTCCTTCCGTGTGATGGGTTAACATCAGCCACGCCGCTGCCCAGCTCACCTGCCCATGGCTGCTTCCAGAGGCCTGTCTGTCTCCTGATGGCTGGGCCCCGTGCACCCTCCCCCCGTCCTCACCAGCCCCGTGCAGGGCCCTCTTCTCCTGTAGACACCTTCAAGGCTAAAGGGAATCAGTGAGAAGTAGAAGTGCCGCTGGCAAAGATGGGGTGGGCACCTGTGAGGCTGTGTGGGCATCTAGGAGCGTGTCTGAGGGCGTGGACCTGAGTTTGGGTGAGTGTGCGTGTGCGAATGTGTGAGTGTGAGTGAGCAGGTGTGTGTAAGCTCAGCGTGGCTGCAGCAGGCCTGGCTCACAAACGCAGCCCTGGAGGGTCCCAGGACAGTCGTTCCCAGAACATTCCAGGGAGCATCTGTACGGGGCTTTGCTGGATGAGCCTGCGGTGGGTGCCCAAGGGTGCAGGTGTGAACCAGGCCCTGTGGGTGGGTTTGTTCTGAGCCGGGCAAAACCCTGCCTCACTGGCACATCTTACATAGGGGTGGTCTGCTTTGCCTGAAGCCCAGTCTGGAGAAGTGGGGTGTGGCAGCTTCCTGGAGAGGAGGATTTCCCCGTGGGCCACAACCAGCATCTCCATGCCTCTACCCCAGGGGGTGGAGGGCAACTGGGGAGTCTGTCCATAGAGCAGTTCCAGGGAAAAGTTCCTGAACAGTTACGAGATCATCTTGCATTCTCCCAGGAGAGAATCATCTGCTGGGGAGGTGGGGGACCCTGCCCCAACCCCAAATGGAGGTATTTCCAATATGGAGAGTCATCATAACTTGGGGAACCATCTACTCACAGTAAACATGCTGTGCAAGCAGACTCTGAGGAATGAGGGCCCTGGATGGTACAGAAAATGTCTTTCCCAGCATGTGTAGACCGAGGGAAACATGGCCCTGGTATCTCAAGTATTGTTGTTGTTCAGTCGCCCAGTCGTGTCTGACTCTTTGCGACCCCGTGGACTGCAGCACGCCAGGCCTCCCTGTCCTTCACCAACTCCTGGAGTTTATTCAAACTCAAGTCCATTGAGTCAGTGATACCATCCAACCATCTCATCCTCTGTCGTCCCCTTCTCCTCCTGCCCTCAATCTTTCCCAGCATCAGGGTGATGCCCCCAAGTATGAACGGAGTCACCTTTGACAAGCCTACAGCCCACCCCTCAATCTACACCCCTGGAAAGTTTGGAGTGCTGTGTCATGTGCGAGTGTGCAGGAAAAATGTGTGAAGTCATCCATATTCCACTAGCCCAAGGGTCCTTTTACTGTGGGAGGCGATGGTGTGTCACACCAGTGCTAGGTTCTGGGATATTTCTATCTATGAAAGAATTAAGTGTGTGCACTAGGAAGAGATGGCAGGACGTGGGCTGCTGGGGACCCAGCCCCGCTTCCCTGGTCTTCCTGGTGCCGAAATGACTCATCTCCGCCGGGCGCTGGAGTGATGATCTGATGCTCCTCTGGGTGGGCTTCTCCAGCTGCGCATCTTCAGGGGAGGTGTGGTGGAGGGGTGGGTGTGGGAACACTGGTGTGTCCACCTGCAGAGCACCTCACACTTGTGAGCAACGTCTACAGTCCTCGGAAAGTCTTAATACCCTAGCTGGCTTTTCAGAGTGTTCAGGATCTTGCAGACTGCCTGAAGTCAATTTCAGAAGTACTTCTCCTGTGGCTCAAATGGTAAAGAATCTGCCTGCAGTTTAGGAGACCAGGGTTCGATCCCTGCGTTGGGAAGATCTGCTGGAGGAGGGCATGGCTACCCACTCCAGTATTCTGGCCTGGAGAATCCCCATGGACAGAGGAGCCTGGTGGGCTGCAGTCCATGGGGTTACAGAGTCAGACACGACTGGGCGACTGAACAATACTTGACTGAGCGACTCACACAGCTGGGTGTCTGAATGCATAAGAAGAAGCCCGTTCCTGTGATGACTGGTCAGTTGCCCCGAGCTCCCTAACGCCCCTCCTCATGGGTTTCCTCCAGGTGAGGGCCCCGTGGGTGCAGGCAGGTGGGCAAACCCCTGGCTGGGCTAAGTCCCAAGCTGGAGGAGAGTCTCGTGAGTTGGGCTGGTTCTCTTCCTTTGTGTCCAGCTGTGGTAGCTGCTTGTGTTTAAGAGATAAGGGAGAGGGAGGAAGTGGTGGGGGGAGACACTTTGGCACAGAAGACAATGACAGAATTCTTGCCAGAAGCGGTGACTCAGCAGCGGCCCCCTGATGCCAAGGCCCGGGTGATGGGGGTCTGAGAGCTGTGCTGTGTCACCTCTGCCTCCAGCGGGACCCAGCTTTGAGCTGCCTCAGTCTCCTCAGCTGAGAAATGGCCTAATGACTCTCACAGGCATGCATCTTAAATCAGGCTGCCGGTGGGGAGGTAGTGAGCCAGGGCAGGGCTGAGACTTCTGTGTCCCTGTCAAGTGCTTTCAAATGGTTCAGACGCCATGGTTGCCTTGGTAACGGATACTGCTGTTTGGCGAGTTCCCAGCCAACAGCTGAGCTGTGGTACTTGACCTGGGCATGGCTGATCCCATTCTCACTCCTCCAGGACCATCTGCAATGAGGGTGAATTTGTACCCCGAAGCACGAGGCTGCTCCCAGGACATCAAATGCACACACACACACACACGACACACGCACGCTGAATCACACCACTGTGCCCCGTGCTGCAGTGAGGAGGTTGCTGCTGCTCAGTTGCTCAGTCGTGTCTGACTCTTTGTGACCCCCTGGACTGTAGCCTACCCGGCTCCTCTGTCCATGGGATTTCCCAGGCAAGAATATTGGACTGAGTTGCCATTTCCTCCTCGAGGGGCTCTTCCCAACCCAGGGATTGAACCCGCGTCTCCTGCATCGGCAGGCAGATTCTTTACCACTGGGCCACCGGGGAAGCCTCGCTGCAGTGACAGGGACAGGGTGACAAATGCATGTGACCATTCCAGGAGCCACGCCGACCTTTCCCCTTTGCTTCCAGAAAGGCTTCAAGTGTTTCTGGGACCTGTGGCTTTTAGGAAACAGCCCCTTCCTCCGTAAGATGCTATCTCCGGATGAGAAGCAGCTGAGAGATGGGGTGGAGCCATGCAATATTTTCACAGCAACCCTCCTTTTGAACGACTAAGAAACCAAAGTCGGGAAATTAGAATGAGAGCCACGTGACCTTCCTGGGCTGGGACGCTTGGTTCCCTCTTCCTTCGGGGATCACCTTTCTCAGAAGTCAGGTTCTCGCCCAACTGTGCAGTTGGCCCCCTGAAGGATGGTCAAAGAAAGTAGATTGCTCGAGGTCACCAGCTCCTCAGCACCAAAGTGAGACCACGAGAAGGTCAGTCACAGAGCTTGTGTGTGCCATGAGCCGGTCTGTGCTCCGGGACCTCCCAGCACGACTTTGGTGCCACAGAATCGATACCACAACCTCCGAGATACAGACTTCATCCCCATTTTACAGCTGGAGACACTGAGGCAGAGAAAGGAAAAAGCAACCAGGAGCCAGGCAGTGTGCTTTCCGGAGCCCTGGCTCTGAACACAATACCCTCCTTTCCCTAAACCCGAATTCAAGCTTCCTGGGGGGAATCCCGCCTTGCCAGGAATTGGGAGGGGTAGTGGTGCTAGGAGCGGGACTGACACACAGCCCTGCAACCCACCAGCTGCAGGACCTGGGGCTCAGTCCTCAACCTCTGGCCCTCCGTGAATCTCTGAACCTCCCCAGGACTCAGTATATTCTGTAAAGCGGGCGATCCTGGCAGATACCTCATCGGCTGTGGTGACGATTAATTGCGTGATGTATGAAAAATGCCAGTTAGATTTTATCTGCAAGAGCCCCTTATCTATTCTTCCTCCTTCAAGACTGGAAGTGCCGCCTCCGCCTGCCTGCGTGCCTGGCCCATGCTAACGCGTCCATCAGATGAAGGCTGTTTCGGACTTTTCGAGGATTCTGCAAGAAGTGACCCACACGTGTCTTATCGCCTTGGCCTAATCAGCACAAGAGCTTGTCTCTGTATCTATTGTTTTAGTGTTTCTTGATTCCTGACCCGAGGTCGATTTCCATCAGCTGTGGGATCATCAGCCCTGCCGAGTCACCAGGCATCCTGGCCTGGCTGGTTTGGGCTGGTCCGTCAGCTGCTGCATCCAGGACAAGGCGCTGTGACTCGCCAGGGAACCCCAGGTCCTGTCCATCAGGTGGGTATCAGGGCTTCCTAGTAGGTGTCTCCTCCCTGGAGACAGGTGTCACCCTCCCCTCCCGGCCTCAGGCTCCTCTCCAGCCTCCTGGCGTGAAGCACCTGCCTCCCTAACCCTCCAACCACTGATTCAGCCTGGTGGGGGGACTGGGTAGGACCCTGCCTCTGTCTCTGTTGTCCTGCAGCTACCCAGCCTCTGCTGCTAACCATCTGTGGGAGGCACAAGGCTCTCCCTGGTGGCAGCCTGGGTTTCAGGGCATCATTACTTAATGAGATAATTACATGCCAGAGAGGCTGTCCTTGTGATGTGGGCCATGGCCTCCTCCCAGAAAGCCTCTTCCCCACTGAGAAACGTTGGCAACCCCGAAGACGTCGGATCCCTCTCATTACGTCTCGTTCCCATTTTTCTGGTCCTAGAAATGAATGTTAGCCCCGATCAGTGTATGCATGCATGCTGAGTTGCTTCAGTCCTGTCTGCCTCTTTGCGATCCCATGAACTGTAGCCTGCCAGGCTCCTCTGTCCATGGGAGTCTCCAGGCAAGAACACTGGAGTGGGTTGCCACGCCCTCCTCCAGGGGATCTTCCCCACCCAAGGATCAAACACATGGCTCTTACATCTCCTATATGAGCAGGTGGATTCTTTACACTAGTGCAACCTGGGAAGGGGAGAAGGCGACGGCACCCACTCCAGTACGGTTGCCTGGAAAATCCCATGGATGGAGGAGCCTGGTGGGCTGCAGTCCATGGGGTCGCTAGGAGTCGGACACGACTGAGCGACTTCACTTTCACTTTCCAGTTTCATGCATTGGAGAAGGAGATGGCAACCCACTCCAGTGTTCTTACCTGGAGAATCCCAGGGATGGGGGAGCCTGGTGGGCTGCCGTCTATGGGGTGGCACAGAGTCGGACACGACTGAATCGACTTAGCAGCAGCAGCAGCAGCAGCAGGTATTTCATATAAGTGGAACCAAACAGTGTGTGGAATCTAGAAAAATAGTACAGATAAACCTATTTGCAAATCAGAAATAGAGACACAGACATGGACACCAAGTCCAGACACCAAGGGGGGAGGAGTCATAAGATAAACGGGAGATTGGGATTGACATCCATTCCCTACCATGTATAAAGTGAATCACTAACGAGAACCTCCTGTACAGCACAGGGGAGTGGAAAAAGAAGGGACAATCTGTTTGTAAGGTGTGTATTAAGTTAACCTTAAAAACCCATTTCTATGATTAATTTTTAAGTGATACCGAATATACACTGATCATGGCTCTTCCCAGGTGCTGAGATACCTAGAAGAGTCAAATTCACAGAGTCAGAAAGTGCACTGGTAGATGCCACGGGCCGGGGCGGGGTGGGGTCAGGGGGAGGGGGATGGGAGTTCGTGTGTGATGGGAACAGAGTTTCAGTTCAGGAAGGTGAATTCGGGAGACGGATGGTGGTAAGAGTTGCAGAACAATGTGAACGTACTTAGTGCTGCTGAACCATATGCTTTATATTAAGTGACTTTTATCACAGTGAGAAAACATAAAGGAAAAAATTGCTCATAGGTTGGGGGAATTCCAAAAGTACGTATGAAATGGCCACGTTGAGCTGGCCCTTCCTGGGTTCTACAAAGGACGCAAAGGCTAATCAGACATCATCCTCTCCTTGAGACCTCTGGCATAGCAAGGATACGTGGGTTCGTACACACACACACACACACACACACACACCCAGAAACATATACACAATATAATGTTGCAGTAGTTCTGCTATCGTAGTGACAATTTACCATGAATTTAGTGGATTCAAACCACAGAAGTTTCCTCACTTACTGTCTGGTAGTCACAGATCTGACCCAGGCCTCACTGGTCTAATATGGAGAAGTCAACACCACAAGCATTTCTTCCTGGAAATTCTGTTTTCTTGCGTTTTCTGGTTTCTAGCTGCTCCTTGGCTGGTGGTCCCTCCGTCCATCTTTGATTCCTCTCCCTCGTCTTTACGTCTCTCTGTGACCACAGCAGGGACCCAGCCTCTGCTTTTAAGGCCTCCTGTGGTTAGATTGGGCCCAACTGGGTCATCCAGAATGTCCGCCCTGTCCCCACCCAAGCACACAGTCACGGCCCTTTGCCATGTGATGTCACAGTCAATTTTCAGGGATTAGGATGTTGGCATAATTTGGAGGGAGGTGGAGTGCTGTTCTGCCCACCAGAAATATATATACACATAAGTAATAACTACAATATGACATAAACTCAAGTTGATACACTTACAAACATAAATTTTAATAGACTATAGATTAGTTATTCCAAGTCGCTTAGAGTGGTTGTCTGGTGGAAATAGGTAGTCTGGATCTGGGTTTGGAGATGAGGGCTGTAAGAGTAGGGTGGGGAAGATTAATTTGCGAAAGTATGCATTCAAATAGCAATACAAGATAGTGTGTTTTTGTTCAGTCACTAACTCATGTCCCACTCTTTGCAACCCCATGGACTGCAGTATGCCAGGCTTCCCTGTCCTTCACCATCTCCTGAAGTTTGCTCGAATTCACATCCATTGAGTCAGTGATGCCGTCCAACTATCTCATCCTCAGCCGCCCCCTTCTTCTCCAGCATCAGGCTCTTTTCCAAAGAGTTGGCTCCTTGCATCAGCTGGCCAAAGTACTTGAGCTTTAGCATCAGTCCTTCCAATGAAGAGTCAGGGTTGATTTCCTTTAGGATTGACTGGTTTGATCTCCTTGTAGCCCAAGGGACTCTCAAGAGTCTTCTCTAGCACCACAGTTCAAAAGCATCAATTCCTTGGCACTTAGCCCTCTTTATGGTCCAACTCTCACATCAATGTTATATGACTACAGGAAAAACCATAGCTTTGACTCTATGGACCTTTGTTGGCAAAGTGATGTCTCTGCTTTTTAATACACTGTCTAGGTGTGTCACAGTTTTTCTTCCAAGGAGTAAGTGTCTTTTAATTTCATGGCTGCAGTAACTATCTGCAGTGATTTTGAAGCCCAAGAAAATAAAATCTGTCACTGCTTCCACTTTTTCTCCTTCTATTTGCCATGAAGTGATGGGACCAGATGCCATGATCTTAGTTTTTTTAATGCTGAATTTCAAGCTAGCTTTTTCACTCTCCTCTTTCACCCTCATCGAGAGACTCTTCAGTTCCTCTTTGCTTTCTATCATTAGGGTGATATCATCTACCTATCTGAGGTTGTTCATATTTCTCCTGGCAATCTTGATTCCAGCTTGTGATTCATCCAGCCCTGGCATTTCACATGATGTCCCTGCATATAAGTTAAATAAGCAGGGTAACAATATACAGCCTTGATGTACTCCTTTCCCGATTTTGAACCAGTCAGTTGTTCCATGTCTGCTTCTAACTATAGCTTCTTAACCTGCATATGGATTTCTCAGGAGACAGGTAAGGTGGTCTGGTATTCCCATCTCTTTAAGAATTTTCCACAGTTTATTGTGATCCACACAGTCAAATGCTTTAGGGTAGTCAATGAAGCAGAAGTAGATGTTTTTCTGGAACTCCCTGTTGTTTTTTTTTTTTTTTATGATTCAATGGATGTTGGCAATTTGATCTCTGATTCCTCTGCCTTTTCTAAATCCAGCTTGAACATCTGGAATTTCTTGGTTCACGTAGTGTTGAAGCCTCACTTGAAGGATTTAGAGCATTACCTTGCTCAAAGCCTGGTATCTATCTATCATCACCTGTCTAATTTTACATGTTGCTCACAAGAAGTCATAGTCAGGGAATGATTCCTGCTTTACGGGCATATAGGAGGAGAAGGTGATTTTTGTCTTGGGGGCTGCAAAGTCTTCTAGGGGGAGGTGTGCTTCGAGTACCTGAGGCTAGGCCTTGGAGGACAGGAGGTTTTGGACCCATGGAGACAGGAGACCAGAACAAGTAGAGACCAGAGGGAAGATGTCACGGGCAGCCGAGGGGACCAGACTCTCTGCTGGGCTGTAGGCCTTGAGCAGCTTTCAGAGATTTGGAGCAGGGAAGCCCCCAGGAGCACCAGGGGGAGGCATCAGCCACAGGGCAGGACCAGATAGGAGAAGGAAGGATGAGAGTCTACAGGGAGCAGATGACAATAGAATAGTAGTTCTCAGCCTGAGGGGCATCGACACCCCCTGGAGGGCTTGGGTTCTTTGGGAAACCCCAATGTCTGGGCGGTCCCAGGGTCTCTGATTCAGGACATCTGGCTGGGGCCAGAAATTTGCCCTGCCAGCGGCTGTGGGGGGTTTCTGACGCTGAGATGGATGAGGACACCCCTCTCAGGAGAGACACACAAACAGCCCTGCTGGCCGTCCAGCTCTCTGTGCCACCCTGGCCTCACTGTGCTGAGCAGTGAGTGTCTAAACGTATCCCAACATCATGGTTGAGTGTCTAACAAGCTCAAACCCATCCCAACATCACAGGCTCCTCTCCCGGGGCCTCCCACTCGCTGGACAGAGGGGTGACTGTGCTCTCTGACACATGGCCACAGCCCCTCGTGGTGACCATGTTGCTCTCCCGCCGGGCGGCAGCGTTTGACAGGGAGCACCAAAATTCATCTCATCAGATCTGCCCCGTCACCCTGATTTCCTCCCAGGAGTGTATTCCGGTCACCTTCTCCAAGCCAGCCCCTGGGGACTCAGGGTGTTTCCAGAGGGGCCCCAGGGGCCCCCAGAAGACCTGCATCTCCACTGCCCCAGGACATGCCCTGGTGCCTCCCACCAACACCCCCAGGTGCCTGACATCAGGGGGGTGGTCCTCCTGGCCAGCCCGTGTGACTCGGGCTGCTAGACCGCATGCCCCAGGACTCTAGAAATAGACCCACAGACGTAGAAACCAAACTTACGGTTACCAAAGGCGGAATGGGTGGAGAGGGATAAACTGAGAGTTTGGAATTAGCATATGCACACTACTATCTATATATATAAAATAGACAATTAATAAAGCACAGGGAACTCTCCTCAACACTCCGTCATGACCTATATGGGCAAAGAATCTGAAGGAAGAGCAGATATGTGTCTGTGTATTCCTGTTTCACTTTGCTGTGCCGCAAAAGCTAACACAGTGTTTATAAATCAACTACACTCCAATAAAAATTAATTTAAAAATTAAAAAAAATTTATTTAAAAGCTTCCCTGAAAGAAAAAAGTCTGCCAAGAAAGAAAGGACATTTGAAAAAGGAGATCTCTCACCACGTCAGCAGCAAACATCCAGAGATCGTATCGTGAGTTCAGCGGTAGTACAAACACGTCTTCTGAGAGGTGTAGCTTGAATAAACAAGGCTTTATCTTCAAAGCTAGAGTAATATTTATTGTTCGACTTGAAGTGGGAGATATATATCTTTGCTAAAAGATTAACCTCTGCAGTGTGGGCCCTAAGGCCAGCTCATTCATTTGCTTGTGTGCAGGCACACACGCGTGCAACGCCCACACACGTATGTATGCTGCGTGCAGAGCTGGGGTGGCCGAGGGCTCCAAGGCAACGGATACTCATTCAGTTTGTGCGGATCCAAGGATAGAGAAGGCTTTTGGTGTGTGTTTGTACTATGGAATTCACTTCTCTTTTTCCTTTTTTTTTTCATGGGGGTGGCTACACCACGTGGTGTGTGGGATCTAATTCCCTGACCAGGGATCAAACCCAGCCCCCTGCATTAGAAGCATGGAGTCTTAAACACTGGACTGCCAGGGAAGTCCCTTCATTCCCCTTTTTCTGAACCAAGAGTCTCATTGGCTTTGCTGAACATCCTTTCTCCACTGCCCCAACCGCTGCCTGCGGAGACCTGGGCTGTGCTTTGCTCAGTCAATGCAATTGTGTCCGACTCTTTGCGACCCCATGGACTGTAGCCCGCCAGGCTCCTCTGTCCATGGGGATTCTCCAGGCAAGAATACTGGAGTGGGTTGTCAAGCTCTCCTCCAGGGGATCTTCCCGCCCCAGGGATCGAACCATCGTCTCCGACGTCTCCTGTGTTGGCAGGTGTATTCTTTACCACTAGGGCCACTGGGACCTGGATCTTCCTTAACCACCGCCTCTTGCCAGGTTCTTACTCTCTGGAGCTCTCACCATAGATCACAGCTGCTCCTTGAAATTCTCTCGGCTTCTGGGACACCATTTTCTCTTGATTTCTTTTTTTAGTCCTCTGACTCTCAGGGAAGCCTGCCCCGACCCGCTGGTTTGGTAGCACAGCCCCCTAGAGTGGGGTAATTAGAGGAGAATTTAATAGGGGCACCAACTTACCAATCTGGGGGCAGGGTGGTGAAATCCCTCAGGGCCAGCAGTAGCGGGGAGCCCCTGCTGACTCTTGGTCTGGAGGATAAAAGTGAGGAAGCAGTTTTATCATGGACAGGGCCTGGAGAGGGAGCGCAAGGAAGCGCATCTTGGAAGCAACCAGCAGGGAGGGGAGTGGGGGGTGCTAATGAATACCTCAACACCCTCCTCCCTGTGAGCTCACAGAAGCTGGCTGGTGGGGACACTGATGCGTTTCACTCCCCAGGGTCCTGGGGCAAAGTGCAGAGAGGACGAACGTGGAGAGTGAGTCCACAGTGGGGAGCAGGAGCATCCAGCCACCGCCCTGCGTGGTACGGGCTGAATTCCGTCCCCGCAAATCCATACAGTGAACTCCTAACCGTCAGCACCTCAGGATGTGACCTGAAGTGAAGATCAGGTCTTTAAAGAGATAAGGTGAAATGAGGTCACTGGGGTGGGCCCTGAGCCCATCTGACTGGCGTCCTTATCAGAAGAGATTAGGACTCAGACACACACAGGGGGATGCCCGTGTGAGGATGCGAGGAGAAGACGACCATCTAGGAGCCAAGAGGCCTCCGAAGGCACCGGCGCTGCCTCCACCTTGTTGGATTTCCAGCCTCTGGAACTGAAACAATGAAGTTCTGTTTTTGAATCAGCCTGGACTGTGGAACTTTGCTACGGCAGCCTGAGCTAAGATGATGCCTAACTTTACAAGTGCTCTCAACACCTTTCCCCCTTTCCTTGCTTGATTTTTCTCTGTAGCCTTTATTACCATGTGAGATACAGTATGGTATTTTTATTATGGTATTTATTTATTTATCTTGTCCTTTGTCCCAAAGCCACCTTCCTCCCTGTGTCACCTCCATAAAGGTGTTGTTTCTGTCTCTTTTGTCCAATGCAGAAGCCCCAGGGTGACCTGATATAAAGAAAGTGGCTGATTCATGTTGATATATGGCAGAAACCAACACTATACTATAAGGCAACGATCCTCTGATTAAAGATCAATAAATTTAAATTAAAAAAAGAGAAAGGGCTCTGTTGGGACAAATGTTTGTTGAATGAAAGTTTTTCCACGTCTCTCCTTTTTAATCGTCTTTGCTGGTTTCCTTTCTAATCCTCTTAGCCCCAAAGGCCCTGAACTGCATTCATTGGTCTTGGCGTCTGTAGACCAGCATCTCCTCTAGTCCCCCTCTGATAAGTGACATGGCAACCCAAGGGTGTCTGGAGCCAGGGGCTCCAGAGCCATGCCAACCACGGCCTCTCCCAAGTCTCTGCTGGCCATCTGACCCGACCACCCCCGGCCCAGTCCTCTCATCACAGCCTTGTGCTCAGCCGCGTGGGGAAGACTCTCCATGCCCTCTGGGAGCTGGAGGCTGGGCTACGGTAGCTGGTGAGGGGCGGTGTTCTAAGTGTTCACACCTCATCACTTCGTAGTGTCAGCTGTGGCTGGGCTGGTCCAAGGGAGGCACCAGGAGGTGGGAGGAGGCTGGTGTGTGAGTGAATCAGACACGCAGCGGTGTGAGAGGGAGACGGAGACAGTGAGACACAGACAGGGAGACGGAGGCAAGGACAGAGGGAACACGCGTATAAAGGCTAACAGATTTCCTTCCTCTTCACGTGGCTGATCTAGTCCTATCAATCGCCAGGATATTGGCATTTGGCCCTTGCGATGAATAAGTCATCTGGGATTTTTTTTTTTTTTTCTGGAAGAAGAAAGAACCCCCCGAGTCATCCAGCATGCAAGTTCTCTCTGTGCAAATACACGTTTCCTCGGACGCCTCCTGGGGATCTTTTGCTCATCTGAGCTACAGCCCTCCGGGTCTCAGGACAGGACCTGCACTCCTGTAGACTGTCTTCCACATGCCGACACTTCATCACAGGGAGAATTAGGACTGACCCAGGGTCAGGGGATGGGGACAACAAATTGGAGCCCATTTCTTCAGAATGGGTGGGTGGCTGCCCTGCGCAGGGAGTGGGAAGGCTCTGGATTAGGGAGAAATATTGAGGGTTCAGGCGTAAGTGTTGGCTCTCGTGGGGAGGTCCTCAGACTCTGCTCATACTCTCTCGGAGATGAGGACCATGGACTACAAATGGGACCATGTGTGCAGATGTGTGCGTGTGTGTAAGCAGGGCGTTCACGTGTGTGCATGCTCGTGCCTACTTGTGCATGTGTCTGTGTGTGTGTGAGTGAGGCCGCTTACATTAGCACAGTCAGTTATTAAAGTAGAATGAAATGCTCTTTGGAGAAGGCAGGGCTGCCCCGGTCCAGGGCATGCTGTGGACGGCTGGATCGGTGGACTCTTTCTGGGCAGTTGGAGCCTGTATCTGTCTGGACACGATCTGGGGACGAGCAGAGGCCGAGAACCAAAACTCAGAGAGAAAAGCAAAGAAGAAGAATGTATGCAAAGGCAGGCTGCCAGGGGTTATTTGCTTTCAACAATGTCTTGTCTTACTTCTTGGGAACTCAGAAAAGGAAATAAAGAGAAGAGAGTGTAGAATGATCTGCGTTTCAGAATTTAGGGTGTCAACAAGACATTGTGCAACTGCTGCTGCTTATTATGAGGGTTCCTTATTATGTGAGTTTGGTTATGCAATTCCTGGCCCTTGAATTCATTCTTTCATTCACTTAACCAGTGAACAAATATTTGTTGAGTGCCTTGATTGACTGATCCACCAATTCAGTCAAGCAACAGGTAGTTCACCCTCTCACTACATGCAAAATTTGTTGTTGTTGTTCAGTCACTAAGTCATGTCCGACTCTGCAACACCATGAACCGCAGCACACCAGGCTCCTCTGTCCTCCACTGTCTCCTCGATTTTGCTCAAACTTATGTTCACCGAGTTGATGATGCCATCCAATGGTCTCATCCTCTGTCACCCCCTTCTCCTTCTGCCCTCAATCTTTCCCAGCATCAGAGTTTTTCCAATGAGTCTGCTTTTTGCATCAGGTGGTCAAAGTATTGGAGTTTCAGCTTCAGCATCAGTCCTTCCAATGAATACTCAGGGTTGATTTCCTATTGGATGACTTGTTTGATCTCCTTGCAGTCCAAGGGACTCTCAAGAGTCTTCTCCAACACCACAATTCAAAAGTATCAATTCTTAGGTGCTCAGCCTTCTTTACAGTCCAGCTCTTACATCCATACATGACCACTAGAAAAATCACAGTGTTGACTAGATGGATCTTTGTTGGCAAAGTAAAATCTCTGCTGTTTAATTTGCTGTCTCAGTTTGTCTCAGCTTTCCTTTCAAGGAGCAAGCGTCTTTAAATTTCATGGGAGCAGTCACATTCCACAGTGATTTTAGAGCCCAAGAAAATAAAATTTGTCACTGCTTCCACTTTTCCCCCTTCTATTTGCTGTGAAGTGATACATGCTATGATCTTAGTGTTTTGAATGTTGAGTTTCAAGCCAGCTTTTTCACTCTTCTCTTTCACCTTCATTAAGAGGCTCTTTAGTTCCTCTTCACTTTCTGCCACATACACACCATCATAGTAATTTTGCCAAAGTATTTAACTCTTTTGTATAATGTGTGCATGCTAAGTCCCCTCGGTCATGTCTAACTCTTTGCAACCCTATAAACTATAGCCCGCCAGGCTCCTCTGTCCATGGAATTCTCCAGGAAAGAATAGTGGACTGGGTTTCTGTGCCCTCTTCCAGGGGATCTTCCTGAACCAGGGGTTTAACCTGTGTCTTTGTGGAATAATTTTATTATAGAAAAATTTCCCTTCCTCTCTTTAGCATCCTGGAAGAATTCTAAATAATCCTTAGCATGTTATTTCAATATTTTTACATCACTTGGTTAAAAAAATTCCTAAAGCCAACCATTGTGTTTTTATGTCAAAATGTCTGCAAAATATGTTGCTATTGATGAAACTGTAGGTGAGATGACATTAGCCAACACAAAAATCTTTAGACAGTGTCTCTGCCCCTGATCACAGTCACAGATTGTGGAAGGTGGGAACAGACTCGAGTTCTTACAACACTGGGGAAATGCAGGCTCAAGAGCAGTTTGGAAACAATTGCTTCCTCTATTTTATAGCGGAATGTCCCAAACCTTATCCTGGCCTTTTCCTTCTTTTGTTTGGAAATCTTCTGGTCTCCTTGTCCCTGCTCTGCCTGACTCTGGAATGACTTAGCCGCTCTGACTGGCTGTTCTTTGCAGACAAGCGCAATCTATCAATGTGATATTTTTCTTTCCAGAAAGCCAACTAGATTGTTCATACTGGGAACCAGATTGTGCTGTTACTTGTCACTTGGGCAGAAGCTTGTCTTCGTCCCCAAGGGCTGCAGGCCAGAGTCCTCCCAGAGCAGAGATCAGATTGGCCTCTTTTCATCCAGTGCCCCAGGCCCCTAGCGCTTCTTTCATTCAGAGCACAGAGCTGGTGTCTGACTGCTGACATGATTAATGTTCCCATCTGAGCCTCTTATTTCAGGGAGGTGGAGAGAAGGGGCTAGAAAGAGGCCCCAGAGAGGAGGGGACAGGGCTTTGTACCCTGGGTCGGATAAGCTCCTGCCCTTCCTGGCCTGACCACAAGCACCGAGGGTCAGCATCAGCCTGTGGGCCCTGCCTCGGGACCCCCACCTCTGCGAAGAGCCCCACAGGGGGGCTTTGCTAGGCTGTGTGCTGCTGGAGCCTCATCCAGTGATGATGGAGAACCTGGGAAAGTCGATCCTTTGTCTCCATGGATGTTCTTCAGGGAAGAATGCCATGGACCGGGGTCAGAAATCACTTAGGGGCTGCTCCCGCATGTCCATTCCCTTCTCAGTAGCTTCTCCCAGCCCCGACCTTGGCTGACAAAGGTGCCCCAAGTCTTGCCTTACTGACCTCTCCAGGCCCATCCAGGCTGCGTCTCCAGTCTCCAGCTCCCGGAGCTTTGCCCAGCAGCCAGCCTGAACGTCTCCCAGCTGCTGGCACTGCACTCACTCCCCTCTGGGCCATCACACATGCTGTTCCCTTTTGCTGATACACCCTTCCCTTCCCCAGCCTTGCCATGTTCTAATCCTACGGCAGTTTTGGCTTCCGTGGGGGACGTCCCTGGGGGTCTCACCCTTGGCCTCCTAAACAGTTCAGGGGCCTGATCCTGTGCTCCTGGGAGCCTCACGCCTTCCCTGATATCTCAGGCTGGACCACGTGGGTCAGCCTCCTTCTCCCCTCACATGTCAGCTCTGTAGGGACATATGGCCTGTCTGTGTCACACTGCTGTCTCCCCAGGGTCTACATGTGATGGTCAGTTGGTAGCTGTGGGAGTAAAGAGTCCTGGGCACTCAATGCCAGGTGCTGAGTGAGGTGCTGAGATGCAGGGATTAGAAAAAGGCACAGGACTGGGCCTTCCTGGGGCTGGACTGGGGGAATCAGAAGGACCACATGGCGCCAGAAGTGTTGCATGATGTGGGACTCTGGGGTTGTTTGAGAGGCTGGAAGATGGAGGCAGGATTCCCAACCCAGGGGAAGAAGCAGCAGTCAGGGAAGGCTGCCTGGAGGAGGTGATGCCCTAGGTGAGGGCCCTCCTCACTGCCTTGTTCTGCCCACGGGACTCCTGGAACCATGGAGCTGTGAGCTTGAGCTGTGCTTGGGAACTGGGGGTTGGGGCAGGACCTCCAGGACCCTAAGGGGGCAATTTGGGGCCAAGGCATCCGGCCCAGGGGGAGCCTGTTGCCTCTGATTCTCTCATGGTAGCTGTATTAGTCAGCTGGGGCTGCCATCTTCAAATACCTGGGATGAGTGACTTCACTAGAATCTGTTTGCTCATAACTTGGGAGGCTGAATGTCCAGGTGCTGATGGAGCTGGCGTCTCCTGAGGCCTCTCGCCCTGACTTGCGGGTGGCCGCCTTCTCCTGTTCCTTACATGGTTTTTCCCTCTGTGTTCAAGCCCCTCCACTGTGTCTGTCGGTGTCCAGATTTCCTCTTCTTACGAGGACACCAGTCAGACTGGGTTAGGACCTGGCCTAGGGCCTCATTTTGCTTTAGTCACTGCTGTAGAGACCCAACCTCCAAATATAGTCACGTCTGAGGTTGCTGGGGTTTAAGGCCCCCGCATATAAATTCACTGCAGGGGGCACTATGCAGCACAGCAGTAATTAAGGGACACACTAGGGCTTCCGCGGTGGCGCAGGGGTATAGACTCCGCCTGCCAACGCAGGAGATGTGGGCTCCGTCACCGGTGGGCGACTGAGCACACACACACAAGGCACACACTGTCTCCATCATTCATGCAGCGTTTGCACACCTCCGGAGAGTAGGTGCATGTCACCTAAAACCTCCTAACAGCCGCTACCCTGTCCATCACCTTTTCCCCTTGCTCCCAACTGGTTTCAAGGCCGAGCTGCCTCCATGGCCACACTCTGGGCCAGCGTCCAGGAGACGTGAGGAGATGCTGCGAAGGCTGTCCCTTCTGGCTCCTGGAGCCCCTCTGACCATAGTTAGGCTGTGCTGCCTACTGGGTGCTGAAACTGAGGCTCACGTAAGATTCCACTCATGGGTTTACTTTTTATTTCCCCGAGAAGATTTTCGAGCTCAGATGCTTTCCGTCAGTGTGAGGTGTGTTCCTGCAAGAAGCACCCTGACTGCAAGGGGGGGTAGGATTTCCCAGATGATGAGTCCCTTTGAAAGGACTGTGGTTACTGAGACATCTTGAGTTTCGTCCTCATTAAAGCAGATGGGAGCAAGCAAGCCTGCTGCTGTTGATGGTAAACAAGTTTATTTATTATTCTTTTTTACTGGTGGAAAGATTCTTTACGTTCTGTAGAGCTTTACAATTTTCAAACGTTTCACACACATGATATCATAAAATCCCATAGTAACCCCTTTTTTCTCCAGGTGGCTCAGTGGAAAAGAATATACCTGTCAACACAGGAGATTCAGGAGATGGGGTTAAGTCCCTGGATGGAGAAGATCCCCTGGAGGAGGAAATGGCAACCCGCTCCAGTACTCTTGTCTGGGAAATCCCATGGACAAAGCAGCCTGGCAGGCTGTAGTCCATGGGGTTGCAAAGAGTCAAATGACAGAGAGTCTGAGCATGCATGCACCCCTGTATTGCCCCGTTTCCCTCTCCCCACTGGTAACCACGCGTTTGTTCTCTACAACTGAGTCTGCTTCTTTTTTTTGTATTGTTCACGTATGTTGTATTTTTCAGATTCCACATATAAGTGATATTGTATAGTGCTTGTCTTTAACTGACATTTCATTTAGCATAATGCCCCCCAAATCCACCCCTGTTGCCGCAAATGGCAAAATTTCCTCCTTGCCAGTGTTTTCTTCCTCTGTCCCCTCGAGGGCCCTAAGTTCTCCAGAAGGGGCTCTGCTCAACCCCCCTTCTGGGGACTGGCACTAACTCCTCACTGGGGTTCTTGCTTCCCAGGCAGTGACGGTTTTAGAAGGACTTAGAAACCCCCAATTCCACTTTCTCACCTCAAAGAAAGAGGGCTGGTGTACCTCCTCATCATGCCCTCCCCCGTGCTGGAATGGCATCAAGTAAACCCTGCAGACGTTAATTATAGCCGAGGACTCCATGCGGAGTTTTATATGCAAGCCTTCTGCGCTCTGTTTAATGTCCTCTGAGAAACCTCATAACAAATTAATGTTTATACGGGCCTATTAATCTTCAAAGCATTTCAATGGCTTTAGTCAGTCCCACTGACCCTCTTTTTCAGGTAATAATCAGACTTTCTGGTCTCAGATTCTTTCCCCTTCTGCGTCTACATTCTTGGTGGAAGACAAAACAAACACGGAGACATGAAATGCCCGTGTGCTCCTGCCTCGGGCCGTGCCGGGGTTCGAGTGGGCGGCTTTCCAGCCTTCGTGTTCTGCTCCCTCCAGGCCTCCCCTCGACGCAGGCTGGCTCCGCAGTGAGAGGCTTAAAGCTGCATTTGATTCCTGAAGACTGTGACCAACTCTTCAGGCCACTTTTCGTTAAACACACACACGCATGCACAAACATGTGCGTGCACACACGCTTGTGCTGGCACGCATTCTCACACACCGGCAAGGAGCTTTCCGTGGGGGGAGGTGGGAATGGGGTGGGGTCCTCTGAAGACCCCTGCATCAGTCCGTCGGGGCATTGACTGGCTGCTGGGTGAAGAACACTGGTGGAACGCGTCAGACAGGCCACCCCTCCCGGGAAGACCGCTCTCACTCTGACGAGGTCTGGTGCACGGACAGCTAGGATGGGCTTCCGCTTAGTCCTGCAGTCCTGCCTGACCCTTCGTCACCCTATGAGCTGTAGCTCTCCAGGCTCCTCTCTTCCTGAGATTTTCCAGGCAAGAATACTGGAGCGGGTGGCTATGCCCTCCTCCAGGGGATCTTTGAACCTGCATCTCCTGTGTCTCCTGCATTTCAGGCGGATGCTTTACTCTCTGAGCCGTGGGGGTCGGAAAGATCCCCTGGAAAAGGCAATGGCAACCCATTCTAGTATTCTTGCCAGGGCATGACTAAGCAAATGAAGACTGGCTTAGTGAGTTCAGTTTCCACAGTGCTTTTCCCACCAGTCTTTTGGGAAGTTTTTTTGCAGACAGAGCCCCTCTATTTCCAGGGGACCCCAGGAGATATGTGGGTCATGTTCTTCCTCTGTGGCTGTTCTTGCAAAGACCAAGGACCCAGCTCCTTATTTCCAGCTCCATATCTCTCACTGGCAGAGCTCTCACCAAAGGGATCTTTCTCCAATGGTTCAGGAAAGGTCAATGCAACAGCAGTTCAAAGCAGTGGATTTGGAGGAAAGAAGTCAAGAAGAATAATCAGCATAAAATGTCCTTCTGGGTACAGCCTGATGCAAAGACGTCTTAGAAAATGCAAAGAGGGCAGATGACCCAGCAATGAGTCTCTGTGCATTTTTTTAAATTTTATTTTATTTTTAAACTTTACAATATTGTATTGGTTTTGCCAAATATCAAAATGAATCCGCCACAGGTATGCATGTGTTCCCCATCCTGAACCCTCCTCCCTCCTCTCTCCCCATACCATCCCTCTGGGTTGTCCCAGTGCACCAGCCCCAAGCATCCAGTATCATGCATCGAACCTGGACTGGCAACTCGTTTCACATATGATATTATACGTATTTCAATGCCATTCTCCCAAATCATCCCACCCTTGTGCATTTTTGTTCCATAGAAATCCTCCCCAGAAAGGGCCAGACTCCCACAGCCTGGATCAGGAAGTTCAGGAGGGGAACTTCCCCGGAGGTCCAGTGGTTAAGAATCCCCCTTCCAATGCAAGGGACTCAAGTTCGATCCATGGTCAGGGAAGTAAGATCCCATGTGCCAAGAAGCAAGTAAGCTGGCTCAACTGCTGAGCCCAGGGGCTCTAGAGCCCCACGTGCTACAACAAGAGAGGCCCGAGTGCCACATCAAAGACCCAGTGCAGCTGAGAACAGTAAATAATAATACAACATTCTGGGCTGGATGGACAGCCACCTGGGTCCTGCCAATGCCCCTTCCCTCTGAGCCTTGGTGTGGGAATTTTTTTGGACCTGGACATGAACAGGCATGTAACCCTGATGTGAACAAACAAATCCTCTGCAGACACTAGTCTTATGGTTATTATCTGGCCGTTTTGCTTTCCCATCATCACCAGTCTGATACCAGCCTAGCACCCAGAGCACAGAGACCGCCATGGGATTCTGTTAAAAGAGATAACTACTCAGCAATCCAATAGCCTTTCCTGTCCAGGCTCATGGGCAGAGATGATGACATGAATTTTCCAGTTGAGAAAGAAAAATCTTTCACTTCTTACTTATCACCTTAATCACGTTTTTGGTTGTTGCTGTTTTTGTTAGAGGGACCAGTAACCTTGAGAGGAAAGTGATGGCTAGAAAAGGTGGCAGGGGGTCACAGCAAGGAGCTCAGATAACGACCCTCCAGTTCTGCTGGGGGTGGAGACCCAGGCCTCTGCTTCCAGGCTTAGCCTAGCTCCAGGCAACCAACCAGAGGACACTGTTTCCCGTCTCTGAGGATATCTATTCGACAGAGCAAGACAGGCTCACTCACCTGGTGGACTGCGTGAGCAGTGTGTATTGCTACCTACCTGTCTCTACCTTCTACCTGTCTACCTGTCTACCTTCCTCTGAGTGCTCACCCACCCCTCCCCCCACCACCTCTTCCACCCAAATACAGATTTGGACCCTAGACTGTACCTGTTCTGCATCCATGGTCTTTGGTATTGTTCAGTCGCTCAGTCGTGTCTGACTCCTTGCGACCCCATGGACCGTAGCCCACCAGGCTCCTCTGTCCGTGTCCAGGCAAGAATACTGGACTGGGTAGCCATTCCCTTTTCCTGGGGATTTTCCTGACCCAGGGATCAAACCCACGACTCCTGCGTGGGCAGGCGGATTCTTTACTACTGAGCCATCTGGGAAGTCCATCCATGGTCTGGGCACCGACAGTTTTCTCTGTGCTTTGGGACATTCCTGCAAAAAGTCAGAGGTGATGCAAAGCTTCCCTATGACCAGGGGTGAGTAAGGGGGAGCTGTTGGCCTCCCAGCTACCAGTGATGCTCCAATGGGAACAAAAAGCTGCCTGCCAATCAACACCTTTCCAGGATAGCTCGTGCTTAGTTCTCTGAACAGAGAGAGAGAGCTGTGGAGCAGCGGGTAGGTGTGGCCTGCAGAGGGACAGATGGACAGGAAAATCAGGAATAGATGCAGTTGTTTTCTGTTGTTCAGTCGCTCCGTGATGACCGACTCTTTTCGACCCCATGGACTGCAGCACGACAGGCCTCCCTGTCTTTCACTATCTCCCAGAGTTTGCTCAGATTCATGTCCATTGAGTCAGCTACCCTGGAAATTAGCAATCAGATTCTAGGCCAGCGGTCTTCGAAAATTATATGCTTTCTGTGGGATTTCTTTGGAAGGAATGATGCTAAAGCTGAAACTCCAGTACTTTGGGCACCTCATGCGAAGAGTTGACTCATTGGAAAAGACTCTGATGCTGGGAGGGATTGGGGGCAGGAGGAGAAAGGGACGACAGAGGATGAGATGGCTGGATGGTATCACTGACTTGATGGACGTGAGTCTGAGTGAACTCTGGGAGTTGGTGATGGACAGGGAGGCCTGGCGTGCTGCGATTCATGGGGTCTCAAAGAGTGGGACATGACTGAGCAACTGAACTGAACTGAACTGAACTGAATGGCTAAAAAAGCCTGATTTTAAAGCGATGTTTCTATTCTCATTTTTAAGATGAGGCAGGATTGGAGCAGAAATCTTGTAGGGGGGATTAGTGATCCAAAGCCCACCTGTCAGGATTGGAGCTCAGGCTCTCCTGATTGCTGCTTGATAGGGAACCCCGAATGTGTCCAGAGGACCCATCAGCAGAGACTGTGAAGGTGGAGAGACTGGGGATGGTAGGGAGGGGTGAGGGGCAAAAAGGAGAGCTGCTTCTTCTCGGGCCGGCTCCTGATTCACACTGCTGCTGGGAATCCAGCTCCAGCTGCCTTGACTGTTGGGGCAGGAGAGGAGAAAGCCCCCCCACCCCCAAGCCAAGACCATCGTTCCAATCAGGTTTGGATGGGAAGAAAGGGCTTGAGGAGGAGGATTATCCTGGCGAGTCCTTGGAGAGTTGTCAGGACAATTTGGAAATGAAACTCAACTTTGGAAACCATCATGTGCATTATTCTGAAACGATCTTATGTGAAACTGGAAATGCCCACGTGAGCTACTTACTCTGGGGACTCCTTGCTACACATTTTAAATTCCACGTGGTTCCCTTTGTCACTCCTCACATCTTGTAGCAGCCCTGCCCCCAGGCTGCAGAGAAGTTGGAGGGAGGAGAGAGGACTGGGTGGGAATGATCGCCTGACCCAGATCACTGATTGTCTCGTGGCGGGGTGGTGATGGCATAAATACAGGGCACCCAGTCACCTTGAAATTTCATTATTTTCTTAGTATAAATGTGCTCCGAATATAGGGCTTCCCAGGTGGCTCACTAGTAAAGAATCCACCTGATGATGCAAAAGATTCAGCTTTGATCCCTGGGTCAAGAAGATCCCATGGAGGAGGAAATGGCAACCCACTCCAGTATCCCTGCCTGGGAAATTCCACGGACAGAGGAACCTGGTGGGCTACAGTCATGGGATCACAAAGAGTCATACACGAATGAGTATGCACACATGTTTTAAGAATTGCTTGGAATAAACTTATACTAAAAAATAATTCATTGTTTATCTGAAATTCAAACTTAACAATTTTTTTTTGTTTGTTTTGCTAAATTTGATGGCCCTTCTTCAGGGAGATTCAAACAAACTCAGCCAAGAATTATTCTTTTTCTGCCAAAAGCCCTAGCATATGTGTATTGGGAACAAGAATGCCACCCTTTGTCACAGGACAGTAAAGGACAAAAGACAGCCATCTTCTAGTATCAAGCAGCTGAGGCAATGACTTGTGGCAGAGTACCTCGGCAGCTCAGGGGTCTCCTAAATTTTCAACCTCAGATCAGTGCATCCTTTAGAAACAGTAGGAAGTGGGTCTCTGTAAATGGTTACTGAGGACCATCCATTCACGTGGCCCCTATGGGTTGTATTTTCCCCCAAAAAAAGGTACGTCGGAGTCCTAAGCCTTGGTACCTTATAATGCGTCTTGGTTCAGAAATGGGATCTTTGCAGATATAACTAGTTAAGATGAGGTCACTCATAGTGGCCTAGGATGGGTCCTTGTCCAAGGGGACCAGGGTCCACATAAGAAGAGCAGCAGTGACCCAGACACACAGGGAGATGCCCGTGATGACAGCGGCAGAGATGAGGTGATGTGTCTACAAGCCACGTGAGATGAGCGCAATTGTGCAGAAGTTTGAGCATACTTTGGCATTGCCTTTCCTTGCGATTGGAATGAAAACTGACCATTTCCAGTCCTGTGACCACTGCTGAGTTTTCCAAATTTGCTGGCATACTGAGTGCAGCACCTTAGCAGCATCATCTTTCAGGATTTGAAATAACTCAACTGGAATTCCATTGCCTCCACTAGCTTTGTTCGTAGTGATGCTTCCTAAGGTCCGCTTGACCTCACTTGACTAGTGGAGTGGATATACAAAACAGAGATGGTCTACTGGGATTTGCAGATCTAGACACAAATGTAAGAGGAGTACCTGGCGTCTTCTGGGGGAGGGGAGCTATTTCCCATGCCTGCCACAGGCTTGATGACAGCAGAAATGCATTTCAGATGTTCCTAGCTTACGTGTGTGTCAGCGTGTGTAGATAAAACTATGTGACATTATCTACTGACTGCAGTCTGTATATAATGCCTTCCCTGGTAGAGGTCATACTCGAGTAATCTTGATTGACATTTTGAAGTCTCACATTAAAATAATTGCTTGCGATGCTGTCAGCAAGGTAAGTAGATCAGGAGACTCGAGAGGCCCATGTCAGTGTAATATCTAGGTGAGAAGAGCCTCCACCCTCTTAAGAAATGTGTCTTTCTCATATGCTTCTGCTCAAGGGTGACATGTGTCTGTTCCACCTCCAAACGCCATCAGTGGCTGTATATTCTGAAAATATAAAGTGATTTGAATGTGATCTAATGTGCACTCAAATAAAAAAAAAAAACAGATATATTCTCCATTACTTATGATAATGCAGTCTCCCATCATTCAACTCTACTTCATTCAGCTCATCCACAAACAAAAAGTGGGGATGAGTTTGAGGCCAAAGTTCTAAAATTAGACAGAAGTGTTTATTCATTTCTCACTAGGTGGAACTCTTAGGTGACACCAGCCTTAGATGTCCCAGGTATACAGGTATCTATGAATTTGGTGTCATGCGGACTCTGGGTAACATTAATGGACAGCTTGGTTGTTTTGACATGGGTTACAATTAAGGTTGTGGGGGAGATCTCTCAGAACTTTGCTTACAGCCAGGGATAAACATCCTCTACCCTCCCCACCCATCATCTCTGAAGGATACTCATCCTTGAGTCGGGTTCCTTGTGTTGAGGTTTCAGCCATGGGGTTCTGGGTTCTTCAGTTCTGCTTCTACCCTTTTCTTGGCTTTCGTGCCCATTCTTGCCCACACATTTGTCCCTCAACTGTGCACATCATCTCTTTTAAGAGCTCGCCTCTTCCAGGAAGTCTTCCTGGAATCACTGCTTTGCCTTCCATCCTCGTCATTTTGTTTTTCTTTAACTTTTTATTTTATATTGGAATATAGTTGATTAACAATGGTGTGATAGTTTCACGTATACAGCAAAGCAATTTACTTCTATATATACATGTATCTTTAGTTGTATATATACAGGAGACTTCCCTGGTGACTCAGATGGTAAAGCATCTGCCTACAATGTGGGAGACCCGGGTTCAATCCCTGGGTTGGAAGGACCCCCTGGAGAGGGAAATGGCAACCCACTCCAGTACTCTTGCCTGGAAAATCCCTTGGATGGAGAATCCTGGTAGGCTACAGTCCATGGGATTGCAAAGAGTCGGACACGACTGAGCGACTTCACTTTCACTTTTCATACATATATCTATTCTTTCTCAAATTCTTTCCCCATCTAGTTTGTTACATAATACTGAGCAGGTTCTCTGTGTTATACAATAGGTCCTTGTTGGTTATCTATTTTAAATATAGCAGTGTGTACCTATTGATCCCAAACTCCCTAATTATTGCTTCCCCTACCCTTCCCTTCTAGTGACCATAGATTTGCTAAGTCTGTTTCTGTTTTGTGAATAAGTGTGTTTGTATCATTTTTTAGCTTATATCGACATATAAGCGATATCCTAGAATATGTTTCTTTCTCTGTGTGACTTACTTAACTCAATATGATAATCTCTAGGCTCATATTGGAGAAGGAAATGGCAACCCACTCCAGTATCCTTGCCTGGAGAATCCCAGGGATGGAGGAGCCTGGTGGGCTGCCATCTATGGGGTCACACGGAGTTGGACATGACTGAAGCGACTTAGCAGCAGCAGCTAGGTTCATCTATGTTGCTGTGAATGGCATTACTTCATGGTTTTTAATGACTGAGCGGTATTCCATAGTGTATATGTATCACATCTTTATCCACTCCTCTGTCAATGGACATTTAGGTTACTTCCACGTCTTGGTTATTGTGAACAGTGCTGCAAGGAATATTGGGGTTCGTGTATCCTTTCTGACCATCTTTTTCTCTCAGTATAAGCCCAGGAGTAGAACTGATAGACCAAATGGTAGCTCTGTATTTAGTTTTTAAAGTAACTTCCATACTCTTTTCCATAGTGGCAACCTCAGTCTACATTCCCACCAGCAGGAGAGTTCCCCATCCTCATAATTTATATAATCCATCTAGATCAGATCAGATCAGTCACTCAGTCGTGTCCGACTCTTTGCGACCCCATGAATCGCAGCACGCCAGGCCTCGCTGTCCATCACCAACTCCCAGAGTTCACTCAGACTCACATCCAACGAGTCAGTGATGCCATCCAGCCATCTCATCCTCTGTCGTCCCCTTCTCCTCCTGCCCCCAATCCCTCCCAGCATCAGAGTCTTTTCCAATGAGTCAACTTATCACATGAGGTGGCCAAAGTACTGGAGTTTCAGCTTTAGCATCATTCATTCCAAAGAAATCCCAGGGCTGATCTCCTTCAGAATGGACTGGTGGGATCTCCTTGCAGTCCAAGGGACTCTCAAGAGTCTTCTCCAACACCACAGTTCAAAAACATCAATTCTTCGGTGCTCAGCCTTCTTCACAGTCCAACTCTCACATCCATACATGACCACAGGAAAAAACCATAGCCTTGACTAGACGGACCATTGTTGGCAAAGTAATGTCTCTGCTTTTGAACATGCTATCTAGGTTGGTCATTAACTTTCCTTCCAAGGAGTAAGCGTCTTTTAATTTCATGGCCGCAGTCACCATCTGCAGTGATTTTGGAGCCCAGAAAAATAAAGTATGACACTGTTTCCACTGTTTCCCCATCTATTTCCCATGAAGTTGTGGGACCGGATGCCATGATCTTTGTTTTCTGAATGTTGAGCTTTAAGCCAACTTTTTCACTCTCCACTTTCACTTTCATCAAGAGGCTTTTTAGTTCCTCTTCACTTTCTGCCATAAGGGTGGTGTCATCTGCATATCTGAGGTTATTGATATTTCTCCCAGCAATCTTGATTCCAGCTTGTGTTTCTTCCAGTCTAGCGTTTCTCTGCATATAAGTTAAATAAACAGGGTGACAATATACAGCCTTGACGAACTCCTTTTCCTGTTTGGAACCAGTCTGTTGTTCCATGTCCAGTTCTAACTGTTGCTTCTTGACCTGCATACAAATTTCTCAAGAGGCAGATCAGGTGGTCTGGTATTCCCATCTCTTGAAGAATTTTCCACAGTTTATTGTGATCCACACAGTCAAAGGCTTTGGCATAGTCAATAAAGCAGAAATAGATGTTTTTCTGGAACTCTCTTGCTTTGTCTATGATCCAGCAAATGTTGGCAATTTGATCTCTGGTTCCTCTGCCTTTTCTAAAACCAACTTGAACATCAGGAAGTTCACGGCTCACGTATTGCTGAAGCCTGGCTTGGAGAATTTTGAGCATTACTTTACTAGCGTGTGAGCTGAGTGCAATTGTGTGGTAGTTTGAGCATTCTTTGGCATTGCCTTTCTTTGGGATTGGAATGAAAACTGACCTTTTCCAGTCCTGTGACCACTGCTGAGTTTTCCAAATGTACTGGCATATTGAGTGCAGCACTTTCACAGCATCATCTTTCAGGATTTGAAAAAGCTCAACTGGAATTCCATCACCTCCACTAGCTTTGTTCGTAGTGAAGCTTTCTAAGGCCCACTTGACTTCACATTCCAGGATGTCTGGCTCTAGGTGAGTGATCACACCATCGTGATTATCTGGGTCATGAAGATCTTTTTTGTACAGTTCTTCTGTGTATTCTTGCCATCTCTTCTTAATATCTTCTGCTTCTGTTAGGTCCATACCATTTCTGTCCTTTATCGAGCTCATCTTTGCATGAAATGTTCCTTTGGTATCTCTGATTTTCTTGAAGAGATCCCTAGTCTTTCCCATTCTGTTGTTTTCCTCTATTTCTTTGCATTGATCGCTGAAGAAGGCTTTCTTATCTCTTCTTGCTATTCTTTGGAACTCTGCATTCAGATGCTTATATCTTTCCTTTTCTCCTTTGCTTTTCACTTCTCTTCTTTTCACAGCTATTTGTAAGGCCTCCCCAGACAGACATTTTGCTTTTTTGCATTTCTTTTCTATGGGAATGGTCTTGATCCCTCTCTCCTGTACAATGTCATGAACCTCATTCCATAGTTCATCAGGCACTCTATCTATCAGATCTAGGCCCTTAAATCTATTTCTCACTTCCACTGTATAATCATAAGGGATTGGATTTAGGTCATACCTGAATGGTCTAGTGGTTTTCCCTACTTTCTTCAATTGAAGTCTGAATTTGGCAATAAGTAGTTGATGGTCTGATAATCCATCTAAATCTACCGTAAATGGGTTCACAGTGATAACTGCTTTGCCATGTGTACCTGATTCCACCAAAACCTTTTCTTGGTGTCTTCTCAGAGTCCTCAAATTTCACTGTACCCCATGGGTCACCCCACCCTCCTCCACGTCCACACAATGCTTTTTTGTCCACTCCAACGTGACCTGAGTCCACAGTGCTCTTCTTAAATACACTTTATGACATTTACGAAAGTTAAGGAGATAATTTTCTTCCTATTAATTCATAGCAAAAATTGCCAAGCCACCTGAAGCAGTCACTCCGCTTATCACTCAGAGTTTTATCCCATTTCCCCCGTAATTAGATTACTTGTGACGCAGCCACCTAATTACCCGCCCTGCCCCCGGGAACTCCCGCGCTATCTGTGGACACACACACCTCCCCACCACTGATCAGATGTCAGGCATGGTCTCCTTTCCACGCAAACATCTGCTCTGTTGTTCTGAGTCCACCACAAGAGCCAGCCAGCTCGGACTAGTGAGGGGTGTGTTCCCCGGGCGAGGCACCAAGTCTGGGCCCCGATCAAACTGTGTGAACCCTCGTCCCTGAGTGGCAGAGCCTCTGAGCCCACACCTGGGAATAAGCCACCACTCCTCATACTGTGCCCACGGGTACTGGTATCCTGCAGCTAAAATGAGTCCAAGGGACCAAATGACTCTCGACATTGACGTGAATGCGTTGGTGCCTGTTCAGACCTGTCTGACTCTTTGTGACCCCATGGACTGTAGCCCTCCAGGCTCCTCTGTCCCGGGGATTTTTACACTAAGTAGTTTTTATTTGAGGCAGTCACAGATTGTTTTTTTTTCCCTTCTGTCTAATGGATGAGTGAATGATCAGCCTACCAGGATCTGGGAACCGAGACTCCAGCACATAGGGTGCGTCAAGCTGTGCCTCCAGATGTCTCCACGGGCTTCCTAGGAACCTGGGGTCCTGACCCAGCCGCCTCCTGGCCCCGAACTTGCCCCTTGGGCCTGCAGGAGGTTCAGCCCAGCCAGAGACAGTGGGTGCAGCTTGCGATGGCAGTTTGTATTTTTTTTTTAAGCACATAATAATTTGCAGATGTTGGCAGTCACCAGCAAAGTCAGAGCAAAGTTCCAAATGCCAAACCACACAAATATATCGTTTTTACTGTCTGATTCCTGGAAATGAGGCTGTATCGCAATACAGGGGTTCATGGTAATGAGTAGGCCTGTTCCCTTTAGGCGGTGGACTGGGGCTGACCTGGGCTTCCCTAGTGGCTCAGATGGTAAAGTATCTGCCTGCAATGCAGGAGGCCCTGGTTCAATCCCTGAGTCGGGAAGATCCCCTGGAGAAGGGCATGGCTAACCACTCCAGTGTTCTTGCCTGGAGAACCCCATGGACAGAGGATCCTGGTGGGCTACAGTCTATGAGGCGGCAAAGAGCTGGACACGACTGAGCGACTGACACTGGTGCAGCCTGGTTGAGATTACTGGCTGTTTATCAACTGTGCTGGTCTACAAAGACGGGGAGACGTCTCTTTGCTTCTGGTTAGTGAGCAAGAAGATCACCTGTCTTCTTCGCCCGACAATGCATCTTAAAAAATTCCAGCTGCACAGAGCTCACGTTGACAGAGATATGACAGCACCTGCGTAGGTTTCTCATGGCTAAATCTGGCATTCTTAACCTCTTTGTGCTGAGACTCCTTCGGCAGCTGGAGAAGCCTGGGACGCCTTCTCAGAATAAAGACTTAATTACATAGGATTACCTAGGAAACCATTATGCTGAAGCAGAGTTCACAAAATAGTACAAAAAACCAGATCTGTGAAATGGTAATCCAAGTACTTCTTTATTAATATATTAAAAACAAGACTGAGTAGTCTGTCCAAGAGCTACCATAATTTCTGTTTTTATTTCTTTATTAAAAATTTTTTAAACTATAAAATATACTTCTAATTAAAATAATAATAAGGAAGTAGAATAGAAGCATGGTGTGGTGAAAATTCTACAATTATATATATATAATTCATGTGAACATAAATCATCAATATAAGAATATATTAATTATAATTGCAATAATAATAGAAAGAACATAATTCTACCTAGAGCCCAAAGATCACCCCTAATATGTAATTTTTTTTTGGCCCTCCTTCACTTTGTTTTTTAAAATATGTTTTATTTTTAATTAGAGGATAATTACAGTATTGTGATGGGTTTTGCCATATATCAACATGAATCGGCCACAGGTATCCATACGTCCCCTCCCTCTTGTACTGCCCTCCCACCTCTCTCCTCTCCGTGTTTATTGGAGTATATTGCTTTAGAAGGCTGTGTTAGTTTCTGCCGTACAGGAAAGTGACTCAGCTATACGTATTCAGACAGCCCCTCTGCCTTGGGTTTCCTTCCCATTCAGGTCACCACAGAGTACTGAGCAGAGTTCCCTGAGCTCTACAGTCGGTTCTCATCAGTCGTCTCCTTTATACACCACAGTGTAGCTACCAGAATGTCAGAGTAGAGATGAGCGTGGAAGGGATTTAAGATTCTTGCAACGGTGGTAATGCAGTATGAACGTACCTCTGGGTTCAGTGGTCACAGGGATGAGGGACCCTGTGGGCTTTGTTGTCTGTGCTCCTAATGGAAGGAACTACAACATTCTGCAGGAGGTCAGTGAAAATAGAGACTGAATCTCTTCCCATCCATGTTTACAGACAGTGGGACTTCTAACCAGGTGAGGTCCTGTGTCCTGTGGCTCCATGGTAGTGGCTTCAGGCACACGTGGACACTCCCCTGCAGCTGACATCCTGTTGCAAGCCCCTGCTTGGCCTTGCAGCGCTGATGACCCTTGACCTCCCGCCATTTCTGAGTCCTGGTTTATCTTCCCCAAGGTCTCCGAGTTGAACTGGATCCTCATGATGAGTCTAGAGATTTACCCACCCCCCGACCCATCCAAGGAGTCAAGCCAAATGGGAAGGAGTTTGTTCTTTTCATATAGGCCTAAGTCCATATATACTTACTTTCAAGGCTTACTACTCCTTGGAAAAAAGTTATGACCAACCTAGACAGCATATTAAAAAGCAGAGACATTACTTTGTCAACAAAGGTCCGTCTAGTCAAGGCTATGGTTTTTCCAGTAATCATGTATGGATATGAGAGTTGGACTATAAAGAAAGCTGAGTGTAGAAGAATTGATGGTTTTAAACTGTGGTGTTGGAGAAGACACTTGAGGGTCCTTTGGACTGCAAGGAGATCCAACCAGTCCATCCTAAAGGAGATCAGTCCTGGGTGTTCATTGGAAGGACTGATGCTGAAGCTGAAACTCCAACACTTTTGTCACCTGATGTGAAGAGCTGACTCATTGGGAAAGATCCTGATGCTGGGAAAGATTGAAGGCGAGAGGAGAAGGGGACAACAGAGAATGAGATGGTTGGATGGCATCACCGACTCAATGAACATGAGTTGGAGTAAGCTCTGGGAGTTGGTGATGGACTAGGAGGCCTGGTGTGCTGCAGTCCATGGGGTGGCAAAGAGTCAGATACGACTGAGCGACTGAACAACAACAGTGTCCAAATAATGGGTCTGCTCTCTTCGAAAGAGTTCTCCCACAGAAATAAGACACCAAATAACGAAGCCTGGTTTCCAGCAAGGCAGCCTGCTGCACCTGTACTTATTTCCTGTGGCTGCTGCAACAAAGGGACCCAAAACAGCAGAGAGGTTGTTCTAGAGGCCAGAAGCCCCAGATCAAGGTGTCAGCAGGGCCGAGCTCGCCGAAGACCCAGGAGAGGACGCTTCCTGCCTCTTCCAGCTTCTGATGGCTCCAGGTGTTCCTTGGCACGTGGTCACCTCTCTCCCATCTTTGCTCCATCTTCACGTGGCCTCCTCCCTCTGCATCCTTTATGATGATGAAATGATGAAAGTCACTCAGTCATGTCTCACTCTCTGGGGCCCCATGCACTGGAGCCCGCCAGGCTTCTCTGTCCATGGAATTCTCCAGGCAAGAATACTGAAGCGGGTTGCCATTTCCTTCTCTGGGGGGGTTTCCTGACTCAGGGATCAAACGTGGGTCTCCCACATTGCAGGCAGGTTCTTTACCCTCTGAGCCACCAGGGGAAGCCCTGCCTCCTTGATGAAGACACAATTCAACTCACTAAAGCACCTGAGTCACTAATTGTCTACAGGAGTGACAGAGTGTGGAAAGCAGGAAAACGGAGAAGCCAAAACTCTCCAGATTGCACCCCAGCAGGCTGGGCTGCCGCAGATCCAGGGAGCCCAGCTTTCTGAAGAACTTGCCCTGTGCCCAACGCAGAGCCTGGAGCTTGCATGCCTTCTCTCACAACCACATGGTTGCTGTATTCCCATTTTACAGATGAGCAAATGGAGGCTCAGAGAGGTTAAATTAACTTGTCCACATCTGCAAATCAGTCCTGGAGTGAATCCAAAAAGCTTCATTCCAGGGGTTCTCACCAGCTGCCCCACAAGGCCATCCAGGACGCTAGTCACTTACGACGTGTGACTATTTGAATGTAACGAAATTTTAATAAAATCTAAGATGCAGTTCTTCCACGGTAATGGTGGGAAGTAGCTGCCATATTGGATGACACGACATGGAGTATTTCCATCAGAACAGAAAGCTCCGCAGGATGGTACTGCTCTGGGCCTGTGTTTATATTTATTTTATAATAATACCTGGATCGATGCCCTGACAACTAACCAGAATCCTCAGTTAACTGGACATTTCTTTCAACATGTAATTTTGTGGAGTAAGAAGCAAATGAGAGGCAGCAGACAGTGGAAGAGAGATTTTAAAAAGTTCAGCCACATTCTGAGTAATGCTAGGTGAGTGGTTAAGTGTAGCTCCACCTCTGGGTTCAGTGGGGTCATTGTGGACCTATGACCTCCGGGCAGCAGTTCAAAAAAACAAGAGTCAGTTATATTCACTCCATCATAATGACTAGGGTAAGAAGGTAGATGGGGTTTCTTCCACAAATGTCCAGAGTTTGCAGTATCTTTGAGCTCTTTATAGAACTAAGTGAAGTGAAGTGAAACTGTTAGCTGCTCTGCTGCTGCTGCTGCTAAGTCACTTCAGTCATGTCCGACTCTGTGCGACCCCAGAGATGACAGCCCACCAGGCTCCCCCGTCCCTGGGATTCTCCAGGCAAGAACACTGGAGTGGTTTGCCATTTCCTTCTCCAACGCATGAAAGTGAAAAGTGAAAGTGAAGTCGCTCAGTCGTGTCCAACTCTTAGCGACCCCATGGACTGCAGCCTACCAGGCTCCTCCATCCATGGGATTTTCCAGGCAAGAGTACTGGAGTGGGGTGCCATTGTTAGTTGCTCAGTCGTGTCCAACTCTTTGTGACCCTATGGACTGTAAGCCCGCAAGGCTCCACTGTCCATGGAATTCTCCAGACAAGCAACTCCCAACAAATCAAGTTATCATTCTTCATTTCAGAGAAATTAAAGGAGCCAGAGAAACTCAAGAGACCACCTGAGACCAGACTAAAGGAGTGCAGACTCTGCATACACCCTGGTCTTATCAGCAACCCCGCCTTTGAACCCTTGCTATAAAACTCCTCACCAAATCCTCCTGGGTGGGACACACGGTTTTTGAGAGGCAAGAGCTGTGTCCTCCTTTGCCTGGCAAAGCAATAAACCTCTTCTTCTCTCCTACACCCCAAACTGTCTCCTGGATTCAATTTGGCACTGGCGCACAGAGGCTAAGTTCTCAGTACCACCATCACCTAAACCCCCAGACACATGGGCAGAGGTGTCCCTTCAAGCCCTGGGTAAAGGCCTGTGCACCCCCTCCCATCCATGCCAGGCACTCAGCAGGAAGAACAGCCCCTGACAGATCTCCTTGGGTCTGTGCATTTACAGAGGGATCCTTCTTAGCCCATCAGGAACTAGCAGGACTGGATTTGGGGTCTGATTCTAGATTCTTCTGATTCTTGATTCTTGTCTTTCTAGCCTTCTTGCAAGTCTTCAGGAATTCAGGCACCTGCAAAGAAATGTTCACCAGGTTTGCTGAGGAGCTGGGGATGATGATGGGGAGGTGGAGGGACAAGCTGCCTTATAGTCTAAGAAGACTCCCTTCAGGGAGTAGAACATTTCTCTCTAATGGCCAAGGGCCAAGGTTAAGGACAGAGCCACAGTTAGTGGGAGCTGGTTGCAAAGGTCGCTTTGGGATCATATGAGCCCACTGTTTGGCAGCCCCTGGGGTGGTGGGTGGATAGAGCTGTGGGGATGGCCTCAGTGGAGGCTGACCTTTCAGGCCATAAACTGCAATTTTGAAAAGATAATTACCCCATCACACTACTTATATTTATTTCAAGAGCTTGTAAAACTGCTCACTCACTGTGCTGGAAGCTGTGGGGTCAGCTCTGTTTACTGTCGACATAAATAAATGTGTTTTTTTTTTTCCTAAGAAAAGTCACCATTAGTTGCATAAATAGTCTTTTGTCTGTGTCCTCTCCCTGGTTTACCTGGTTTGGGGAAGAGTGGGTTTGCCGTTAGCTGAGATGCTTCCATCACTAAGAGGTTAACAGAGAGACAAGGTGGTCCTGGGAAAGATGACTGTGTCCCCCTCAAGTGCCATGGCCCCCAGGGGGCACCCCCAGGGATGAGTGGCCAAGCGGCTTGATGAAGTCAAGGCTGGATCCCACATGCTGGTGTCTACTAGATTCACCTGAGGATCTAGAAAGAATGCAGATTCCTGGCCCAGGAACCTGCTTTCTCATGAGTTCCCCAGGGGCAGCCCAGATGGAAGAACCCCAGTGTGGATCCTGGGGCCCAGGGCCCTCCATGTGAAATCATCTGACAGGGGTCACAGTAGCTGACCCGGCCTTTTGACCCCAAATGCCAACATGATGCTTTATGGAAAAACAGCCTCTGTCCGGACTGGAGTGGATAGCCATTCCCTTCTCCAGGGGATCTTCCCGACCCAGGGATTGAACCCAGGTCTCCTACATTGCAGGCAGATTCTTTACCAGGTAAGCTTCCAGGGAAGCCCGAGAAATGTTCCACCTAGTGTTGGGGGCCAGAGTGAGGTACTCCGCCCGTGACAAAGGTCATGAGGAAGGAGGCTCGACATACGCAAAGGCGGGATCGAGCCTCAGGAGTCCCCCTGGAACTCCTCGAGCATCTACCCCCATAACCAGAGCCTGCCTACTTTACTACTTTGTGCTCTCACCTACATCTCTGACTTTACGGGGGGCTGTCCCCCACCACCTCTTTCGGAGAAGGAGTTAACCTAGAGCTCCAGTTAATAATAATTCCTGGGCATGATAAGAGTGTTTTAACCTACAAACTCCTCTGAAGGTTCTCTAGCCTGCCTGACAGGCTCGTCCGGCCACATGTGATTGCTCACAGCCTCCCAACCGTGAGAGGCACAAGATGCTTTAAACCCTCTAAAAACAGGTTCTTTAGAGAAGTTAGAAAACTATTAGTATAAATATAATGGGCTAATTAGAAATTGTGTTGGTGAAGGGTTTTTCATTTGTTGAGCCAATGTTTGTTGCTAAGTCTCCACATCCCCTGCCCTTACACACATTAATGAATATATAGAAGAAATAAGTATTAACCTTTGATATTAATCACGTTAGACCTTAGGCTAAGTAAATTCTTTCCTTAGCTAAAACCCACTACACCCTCACCCTGTAGGAATGTAACTTTACTTGGGTGGCGTCTGTTTTGAGAATAATCAGCCCTGGAGAAATAAGTGTCCTGATTGACTGACCACTGTCACAAGGAGAGGGTCGTAAATTGTCAGCAGGCCCCCCTGGCCAGAAGATGATGTAACACCCCTAAGACCTCTGTATACATTTGTGTGAAGCACCTGACTTTAATAAAAGTCAGGACTGCTGTCCCCACGTGACTTTTGTATAACATCTCAGTGTATAAAAACAGACTCTGGAAAATAAAGAATTGGGATCAGTTTCTCGAAATACTGGTCTCCCCATGTCGCTCTCTCTCTCACTCTGGCTGAGTCTCCATCTGGAGCGCGGAACCCACCATGCTTACTAATTATGCCTGGGCTTCTAAGATCCGACCGGGGAGGCCTCAGTGTCTCCTCTCCTTCAGGAGAATGGAAGGACGCCTGCGGCCTACGTAAGTGGTGCAAACTTCTTGTCTTGAAGTTTTATTGGTCTCCCGCGTAAACCAAGCTACTCAGCCTCTTTTCTCCACTGAATTTTCCTACTGAGCTATCCTTATTCTATTACTCTTTATATCTTTAATTAATATCTAATTGAAGCTATTGTATCCTGATCCTCGCCTACGCCGTCTCTCCTTCGAATACCCTGGATCAGCCGGGGCTGGTCCCCAGCAACCTAGAGGTATATTTGGGGCTGGAAGAAGCACAAAGGGCCAGCTATAAAGTCAGTGCTTCTGCTGCTAGTAGCTGCTTCAAGCTCCAGCCAATGCTTGCCTTCACTTGGATCAGAGGCATCACCTTCACTTCATTCATTAAATCACAATTCACTGAGCACTTCTGAGTGCCAGGCATGGGGGACCCAGTGGTGAGCAAGGCCGGCCCCTGGGCCTGCCCTCAGGAAGCCTGCATTCCAGGGAAGGGATCAGGCCCCAAACACTGATTGCTTTGTTTTCCCTTCCATTTATCTTTCCCATCTCTTCAGCCAAGACACCCGTTGTCTTGCAGAGAAAGGACAACTCAACATTTATCATGACTCTTGAAGTTCATTGTCTTTTCTTAAAATTCATGTATTTTTCATTGAAGAATAATTGCCTTGCAATATCGTGTTGGTTTCTGCCATACATCAACATGAATCAGCCAGAGGTATGCCTATGTCCGCTCCCTCTTGACCCTCCCTCCCAGCCCCAACCCTGTCCCACCCCTCTAGGTTGTCACAGAGCCCCAGTCTGAGTGGAGTCACACAGCAAATTCCCCCAGCTGTGTACTTTATATATGGTTGTGTATGTGTCTCAATGCCAGCCTCCAGCCTCCCAATGTGTCCTTCCCGCCCTGTGTCCACAATTCTGTTCTCTGCGTCTCCATTGCTTCCCTGCAAATAGAGTCATCAGTTTATTTGAAGTTTGTGGTCTTGGAATGCAGGGTTTCTGATGGCCAAACTATGTGTTCAATGCCAAAGCCCCTCAGGTATCAGTGTGAGTCCCAGTTCAGTGGTACGAGGTACAACCCCGGCTGCAGAAGCTGGGTTACCTAAGGAGACTCCCCACCCTTGCCTGGCCTGAGGGCTAAACCAAGGTGGGATGTGTCTGGGAAGAAGTACGGAAAGCTCTGGACTGTTGTCCCAAAAACCATCCCCCATTTGTGATCAGTCCCAACTTAACGCCCTGCAGAGCACCAGAAGGACCACAGCTGAGATGTCATTCTATCTCCTCGTGGCTTCTCGCCTGGGCCAGCCTGTTTGGTGCCTCTGTTGCTCCTGGTACCCTCTAGCCTAACTCTGGTGACTCTTGATGTAAATGCCTCTGCATAGTCACAGAGTCGGTGCTGGTTGTAGTTGAATCATAAAGTCAGAGTCATGGCCGTTGGAGCATCCTTCAGTCTGAATGCAGGTGGGATAAGGAAAGAAGAGAATCAGTAAGGACAGAGTTCGATGCACCATTGAGCAAACTCAGAAGTGGGCGGCTCTGCTGGTCTAGGGTCAGCCCTTCCCAGGGGGTTTAGGAGCTGGATTGTCAGACCCCTCTGCTGGGGAGGCTGAGCAGCCTAGGCAGGGCTGGTCTCATGCCCTCTGCACCCTCTCTTCCTCTCCTTTCTCCCAAGAGTGGGCACACCACTGAGCAGGCTGGGAACTCTCCTGACAGCCCAGACTCAGGGCCACCTGATGGTCCTCTGAGCTCTGATTCTGCTATTCCCTTGCCCAGAGATCACTTCCAGACACCCCTCCCTGCCTGAATCTCACCTGTTCATAAAGTCTAGCTGAGATGCCTCCACCTCCATCAGACTTTCCGAACCCCACCTATAAACTCCTACTGAGCCCTTCAGATGCTCACCTTGTTTTAGGTTTTGGTTGCCATGGTAATCCTCTTATTTGATTTGTAGGAAAAGATTTCACCAATCTCCCTCACCTCCCCTGGAGGGCCTGGGTCTGAACCTAACCTGGAGATAGCAGAAGGACTACCCTGTGCTCCTTCAATTGCCTTGGACACAGGGCAGCAAGATGCTGCTGCAGACAGCTGGGCTGGGCACAGAGCATGTGGCAAATGCGGTCAAACATGTCAGCTCAAACTGGCCGGCAACCATAGTGACACTGTGAGAGAAATAAAGTCCTGCACTTCACAGCGTGAACTGCCCAGATTACCAAGGATAATGACAACAAAACAGTATTTCTAAAAGCTACGATTTTTAAAATGCTCCCAATACACCAGATGATTTATCTATGTTATAACTGACTCTTACAATAGCCCTGCAGTGCTTAGTCAGTCACGACCATCATCACCATCATCAGCATTACCATCACTATCATCACCAGCATCACCAACACCATGATCATCATCACCATGAACACCATCACCATCACCCTCATCGCCATCACCAGCATCACCATCACCTGCATCACCAACACCATCACCAGCATCACCTACACCCTCATCACCATCATCAGCATCACCATCACCATGATCATCATCACCATGAACACCATCACCATCACCCTCATCGCCATCACCAGCATCACCATCACCTGCATCACCAACACCATCACCAGCATCACCTACACCCTCATCACCATCATCAGCATCACCATCACCATGATCATCATCACCATGAACACCATCACCATCACCCTCATCGCCATCACCAGCATCACCATCACCTGCATCACCAACCCCATCACCAGCATCACCAACACCCTCATCACCATCATCACCAGCATCACCATCACCATGATCATCATCACCATGAACACCATCACCATCACCCTCATCGCCATCACCAGCATCACCATCACCTGCATCACCAACACCATCATCACCAACACCATCAGCAGCATCACCAACACCCTCATCACCATCACCATGATCACCATCACCCACATCACCATCACCAGCATGTGTCCTGTGGCTCTGTGATGGCTTCAGGCACATGTGGACACTCCCCTGCAGCTGACATCCTATTGCAAGCCCCTGCTTGGCCTTGCAGCTCTGATGACCCTTGACCAGATGATGCTGTGAAAGTGCTGCACTCAGTGTGCCAGGAAATTTGGAAAACTCAGCAGTGGCCACAGGACTGGAAAAGGTCAGTTTTCATTCCAATCCCAAAGAAAGGCAATGCCAAAGAATGCTCAAACTACTGCATAACTGCACTCATTTCACATGTTAGTAAAGTAATTTTTTTATGATATAAGTCTAATTATGCTCTTCCCTATGGTAGGGATAGTTTCATGATTTGTGGTCTCTAAGTTGTTTTAGAAAACTCAGCAGTGGCCACAGGACTGGAAAAAGTCAGTTTTCATTCCAATCCCAAAGAAAAGCAACGCCAAATTACTGCACAATTGCACTCATCTCACACGCTAGTAAAGTAATGCTCAAAATTCTCCAAGCCAGGCTTCAGCAATACATGAGCTGTGAACTTCCAGATGTTCAAGCTTGTTTTAGAAAAGGCAGAGGAACCAGAGATCAAACTGCCAACATCCACTGGATCATCACAAAAGCAGGAGAGTTCCAGAAAACACCTATTTCTGCTTTGTTGACTATTCCAAAAACCTTTGACTGTGTGGATCACAATAAACTGTGGAAAATTCTGAAAGAGATGGGAATACCAGACCCCCTGACCTGCCTCTTGAGAAACCTGTATGGAGATTAGGAAGCAACAGTTAGAACTGGACATGGAACAACAGACTGGTTCCAAATAGGAAAAGGAGTATGTCAAGGATGTATATTGTCACCCTGCTTATTTAACTTATATGCAGAGTACATCATGAGAAACGCTGGACTGGATGAAGCACAAGCTGGAATCAAGATTGCCGGGAGAAATATCAGATATGCAGATGACACCATCCTTATGGCATAAAGTGAAGAAGAACTAAAGAGCCTCTTGATGAAAGTGAAAGAAGAGAGTGAAAAAGTTGGCTTAAAGCTCAACGTTCAGAAAACTAAGATCATGGCATCTGGTCCCACAACTTCATGGGAAATAGATGGGGAAACAGTGGAAACAGTGTCAGACTTTATTTTTTGGGCTCCAAAATCACTGAAGATTGTGACTGCAGCCATGAAATTAAAAGACACTTACTCCTTGGAAGGAAAGTTATGTCCAACTAGATAGCATATTCAAAAGCAGAGACATTACTTTGCCAACAAAGGTCCGTCTAGTCAAGGCTATGGTTTTTCCAGTGGTCACGTATGGATGTGAGAGTTGGACTGTGAAGAAGGCTGAGCGCCGAAGAATTGATGTTTTTGAACTGTGGTGTTGGAGAAGACTCTTGAGAGTCCCTTGGACTGCAAGGAGATCCAACCAGTCCATTCTGAAGGAGATCAGTCCTGGGATTTCTTTGGGAGGAATAATCATCACCATCACCAGCATCACCAACACCATCATCACCGTCACCATCATTACCATCACCCATCACCCACATTACCATTACTATCGTCACCATCACCAGCATCACCAATACTATGATCATCATCACCATCACCATCATCACCATCACCACCATCATCACCATCACCAGCATCACCAGCATCATCCATAAATGCGATGGCCAAGATTGGAGCAGATTGAATGATTTGCCCAAGATCCCACAGCTCTTTAGGGTCAGCGTGAGCTAGGTCCTTCTGAGCTTGATCTCAGCTTGGGTCCTTCTGCTATTCAAATTCATGCTTTACCCAAATACCCTAAAACTGCTTTGAAAAATAATACTTATGTTATTTATTTTTAAATGGATTCAGTGCTTTTCCATTCACTATCTCATTTGAAATAAAAGGGAGATCTTAGAAGTTATTTTTACTGTATTGTAATACCAGTTGAATCTTCTTTAAACCCTGGGTTCCTACCAGGCTACTCATTGGGACCACCTGAGATCTGGTTAAAACCAGACTCTAGTTCCTAGATCCGGGGCCTCATCTTCCAGGTGACTCAGATGGGTCACCTGATCCAGGGCTTCCGTCCACCCAGGATGTGATTTGGCCTCAAAGCCAACATAACCAGACTGACACTTTCTTTTGAGGGGACAATCGGCCGTGGGTGCCATGGACTATGGGGAATCAGGACCCTTGTGACCCTCCCCACCCCTGTCCTGGGGTTCAGAGGGTGGGCCTGGTGTCCCAGAGCCCCCACCCACAGGCTGGCCTTCTTAGAATTCGTCTGGAGGTCTCACCCCAAGGAGATGTCTCTTCCCTCCCCAACCACTGTTCTCTGTTTCTTAAAAAACAAAACAAAACTATTTTTGGTCTCATAAGTTGCCAGGCTATTCATACATCCTTACTCCCACACTTTCATGGGTGGAGAAAATGCATGTGGGGAAGAAGATCCCAGAGCAGGAGTGGGAGACAGCCGCTTTGCTCCTGGGGCCCAGTCCTCACCAATCTACATACAGTCCACGTGGCCTCAAAAAGGCCAGTTCCGGACGCTTTCTTTCCTTTTGCATAAAAGACCCACATGCCTACACTAATTAACTCACTTAGCTCCAGGGAACCCTAACAATCTTTTGAAAAATATAAAGCCCAGTGCAATAGATGATGTACTTCTCAGGTGGTGCTAATGGTAAAGAACCCGCCTGCCAATGCAGGAGACTCAAAGAGATGCGGATTCCACCCCTGGGCTGGGAAGATGCCCTGGAGGAGGAAATGGCAACCCACTCCAGTATTCTTGCCTGGAGAATCCCATGGACAGAGGAGCCTGGGGGGCTACAGTCCATGGGGTCGCAAAGAGCCGGACACGACTGATGTGACTTAGCACGTGTGCACACACAGTGGACGGTGAGACGGGGGGCAACGTGGCCCAATGGAACTGGCACTTTCTGATGTCACAGGTGGGATGACCTGGTCCCCTGGTTTGCCTGGGGCAGTCATGGTTCACACTAGTGACCTTTCAACTCTCAAGACAGATAAAAGATACCATTAACTTCAACATAAGCCCCAAGTCTTGAGACATTGGGCAAATCACTGAATTTCTCTAGGTTTTAGTTTTCTACTCTATAAAATGGACACCATAATGCATGCATGTAAATACATACTTTGAACATCAAGAAATTATATTAGAGAACTCTGGAAAAAAAATCATACAAGGAGTAGGTTTTATTATTGCTGAATCCAGGTGATGTGAAGTTGGGAGACATCATGTCACCTAGGCTCTGGAATCTGCTTCTTTGCTGAGAGTTAGCCCATCCCTGCTTTAGACATTTTCCTCTCCTAGCTCAAGAGGCCATTGACCTCCCCAGTTGCCTTGTCTGAAAACTGGAGTGACTGGCATCTAGGTTTCTGAGCTGCCTCTTGGGGTTGACATTCTATGATTTCACGATTCTTAAGAATATTTGGCCTGCTGTGATGGATTGGTTGTTTTCTTAAGAACAAAGACAGACAGACAACCTAAACATGAAACCCTAGCCCAGCAGTGAATTACATGGACTTTGAAAGCAGCAATAAACAGAAAGGTTATGTCTCGTACCGAGCCTGCCCGCCTTGCCAGGGCCTGGTAACTGGAATCGGATGTCTGAACTTGATATACACCTGCAGGTACGGTTACAGCTTTTAATCCTCCAGGCTCTGTTGTTGAAACTGCTTGAGAGCATTCAATAACTTTCTTTAAAAGCCTTGCATTATATGGTTCTTTGTTTTCCCAAGCAAAGTCACTCACATTGTATTACAGCTGACTTCAGTGCCTTGGCCTCTTGTGGCGGGTTTTTTGGGGCTGGATTTGTTTTGCTTTTGCAGACTTTCCACGCATCATCTGGGGATGTCTCCCGGCAGCTAACGAATGCATATGATGTGTTTGGGGATTGTCCTGGATTTCCTCTGTGCTCTGGACAATGAGATTGCTGGAGGGAGCCTGGCTAGAAGAGTCACAGATGGAATGTGAGGATGCAGGCTCCTCAGAACCTGGGCTCCAGAGAGAAAGATGAGAGAGAAAGACAGTCTTTGTATCCAGGCCAAGCATCCTAGGGAAGTGCTCATTCTTGGGTTAGCCCTGAGCTCAGGCTCTGCCTCTCAGAGATGGCAAGTCACCCAGGGTCCCCTGAGCAGACCCACTCAGGTCTGATGAGCCCAGTGGCTTGAGTATCTTTGCCCCCAACTCGAATAGCTGTCTTGTTCTTGGCTGACAGACAGTAGTTGCAAATCCCTCCCAGTCCTCTCCACTGGGTCACATGAAGTCATTGTTGTGCCTGCTTCGCAAAATTCAGCAGAATAAAACAGACCCACAAAGGGCTCTTTCCTCCACCTGACTCTTCTGTGCTGTGGGTGGTATTTCCTCCATGCTCCATCCTGAAGCCAGGCCTGCCCCTTGCTCATGAAGAGCCCACACCCTCGGATACTCTCTGCAAGGCATCTGTTCATTCTTGGTCCAGGCGGGGGTGGAGTTCTTTGCCAAAAATGCCAACTGTGGTCACTTGGCCACTGAAACTCTCAGGCTGCACCAAACCCAGTCTACAGGTCATGGAAAGTCCAATTTCTCCAAGCTTCTGCTTCAGCTGAGTTGCTTCCCTTTAGAGACCGTCTCATCAGCTTCTTCTGCCATCCCCCTTCCTCACTGTGGTGGACACATATTCTGGGTGGCCAGACACAGAGTTCCAGGGCTTTCTGCTACAAATACACTCAGCAAAGCATTGCGTGCTTTTGCCGGTGGCTTGGGGAACTGGAGACCTTAAGGTCCATTGACACCTATGACTTTGGGAAGAACTATGTCTGTGCCCAAAACAGTTCCCCGGGGCCGTTTGCTCAGCGGTAGCTCACTTCCTCCCGTGGTTTTCTGCTCCCCACACCATCTCCCCTTCCTTGCTTGAAAAAGCCTTTCTTTGCGCTTTCTTACCCCTGATTTCCTAAGACAGCCCCCAGGGCTGCAATTTCCCTGCTCCTTTTACACTAACCCATGTCCCCACCTTCACAACTTCTACCCCAAGCAGCTGGATCAAGATGCTTTGCCAAACAGAGGCAGCTGCTTCCCCAAAAGATACTCCAATGACCTTAATTTTAATTTATATTATTTGTTTCTTTCCCATTAGGGTTTATTTAGGATATCAAATAACTGAACAACAACAACAAAATTGAATATAGTTTCCTGTGCTACACAGAAAGACCTTGTTGATTCTCCATCCAATATTTAATAGCTTGCATCTGCTAATCCCAAACTCCCCACTCATCCCCCCCTCCCCCACAAGTGTGTTCTCTGCGTCTGTGAGTCTGTATTATAATTAAGTTCATTTCTGTCGTATTTTAGATTCCACGTATGACACCATATGGCATTTCTCTTTCTGACTCCCTTCGCTGAGTATGGTAGTCTCTAGGCCCACCCATGTTGCTGCAAATGGCATTGTGTTGTTCTCTTTTATGCGTGGGTAATTTTCTGTTATATCTGCACCACATCTTCTGCATCCAATCATCTGTCAGGGGTGTTTAGGTTGCTTCCACATCTCGGCTATTGTAAATCATGCTGCTATGAACACTGGGGTGCATGGATCTTTTTGAATTTTAGTTTTGCTCAGATATATGCCCAGAAGTGAGGTTGCTGGATCATATGACAATGCTCTTTTTTTTTTTTTTCAGTCTCATGAGGCACCATCATACTGTTTTTCACAGTGGCTGTACCAATTTACATTCCCACCAGTGGCGTAGGAGGGTTCCCTTCTCTCCACACCCTCTCCAGTACTTGTTATTTATAGGCTTTAATGATAGCTGCTCTGACTGGTGTCAAGTGGTATATTCTATAACTTTATGATAATACAGTTTTGGAAATGAGTATGACATGGGTTGGCACTAAGATGGGAATTTAAAGTCACATTTACTGGTCAGATCAATATTTATTAAGCTTCCACTCTCAGGGATAGCAGGATGACCAGGCCCACATTCTCTGTTCTCCAGAATCATTTAATCTCATAAGAGAGACAGTCCTCAGTGAGCAGCATTACTCCATGGAGCAGAGCATCTGTTGTGCTGAGATGAGATGGAGCAGGGCTGTTGAAAGTTCCAGCTGGGGAATCAGGGAATCCTTTACTAGAGGAATGTGCCTTTAACCAGACCTAAAAGCTGTTGGAAATGGAGAAATTAAGGGAAGAGAGGGGAGAGGATTCCACCTGGAGTTCACAGCATCACCCAAGGCTCAGAGGCAGTGCCATAGTAGATATCAGAAGGTATGTTGGAAGTGAAAGCAAAGGTTAGACTTCTGGTTTCTTGTCTGGCAAGCTATGCGCTTGGAAGTCACCCTCCAGCCATACAACAAGAAAAACACTCAAAAAAAATGGAAAATTAACAACCAGATACAAAGAATCTGGAAGCAGAAATGCATGAGCAAAAACCTCTCTGGCACGAGTATTGGATCCTTTTACCTAGTACAAGATGTCTGGCTTTTAATCAGAAATTATGAGACATTTGCTGTTCAATCACTGAGTCATGTCCGGCTCTTGGCAACCCCATGGACTGCAGCATGCCAGCCTTCCCTATCCTCCACTATCTCTTGGAGCTTGCTCAAATTCATTGAGCTGATAATGCCATCCAACCATCTCATCCTCTGCTGCCCTCTTCTCCTCCTGCCCTCAATCTTTCCCAGCATCAGGGTCTTTTCCAGTGAGTCAGCTCTTTGCATCAGGTGGCCCAAGTACTGGAGCTTCAGCTTCAGCATCAGTCCTTCCAATATTCAGGGTTGATCTCCTTTAGGATGGACTGGCTGGATCTCCTTGCAGTCCAAGGGACTCTCACTACTGGAAAAACCATAGCTTTGACTATGTGGACCTTTGTTAGTCCACAAAGTGATATCTATCCCTGTTTTTTAGAGACAAATGGGAGTTGGTAGAGACCAAACAAGCATCAGGTCCTGACTTACATATGGCAGAGATGTTGGAATCATCAGAGCAGGAATTTAAAACAACTATGATGAAAAAGCCAAGGGCTCCCAGGCACCAAGTGAAAGGAACGGACCCTGGTGCGGGGCCCGGCTGAGGGGAAACTGAGAGCAGGCATGTGTTTCCAGCTCGGGGGAGCAGCTGTGCTCACTGTCCGCAGCAGGACACCCTGCCCTGCTCTGTCCTCACAGGCTGCCTGAGACTGGCCAGAAGTAGCTTCTTCTAAACCACTGATTTCTCTCTAGGTCCCTGTCCAGTGACCCCAGTGCCCAGGTTGGCATGAACAGCAACAACATACAGAAGGACTGCTTGCCTGGCCTTTGGGTGAGGTCAGGAGCCGACTGAAGTCTGGTTTCCTGGAGTGGAGGGCAGGAAAGGGGGCTTGGTAACCGGAGCCTGACGAAAACAACGGCTTTTTATTGTTTGAACAGAAGGATGCTAGGCCAGCTCCTCCTTCCTTCCTTCCTTCCACCATCCAGCACTTGTCACCAGGCTAGCAAGCACATCCCTGACTCTCAGCCCTGATGAGAACTGCCCACCAATAGAGGCGGTCTCAGGAGGATGGGGACTGGGGCCATCAAGGGGTGTAGGCTGGTTGCCGGGTGGAGGTTAAGGTGTGAGAGGAGAGGGTGGTGAGTCTTGAGTCCAGAGGGAGGCCAGCTCATCCCCTTGAGGGGGATGTGGGTCTTGCCTCCTCAGACTCCATCCCCATCTCCAGACTTTATTTTTTGGGGCTCCAAAATCACTGCAGATGGTCACTTCAACCATGAAATTAAAAGACGCTTACTCCTTGGAAGAAAAGTTACGACCAGCCTAGATAGCATATTGAAAAGCAGAGACATTACTTTGCCAACAAAGGTCCGTCTAGTCAAGGCTATGGTTTTTCCAGTGGTCATGTATGGATGTGAGAGTTGGACTGCAAAGAAAGCTGAGCCCCGAAGAATTGATGCTTTTGAACTGTGGTGTTGGAGAAGACTCTTGAGAGTCCCTTGGACTGCAAGGAGATCCAACCAGTCCATTCTGAAGGAGATCAGCCCTGGGATTTCTTTGGAAGGAATGATGCTAAAGCTCAAACTCCAGTACTTTGGCCACCTCATGTGAAGAGTTGACTCATTGGAAAAGACTCTGATGCTGGGAGGGATTGGGGGCAGGAGGAGAAGGGGACGACAGAGGATGTGATGGCTGGATGGCATCACTGACTCGATGGACGTGAGTCTGAGTGAACTCCAGGAGTTGGTGATGGACAGGGAGGCCTGGCGTGCTGCGATTCATGGGGTCGCAAAGAGTCAGACAAAACTGAGCGACTGAACTGAACTGAACTGACCCTTTATCCATCACTGTCCCTAAGCAGGAAGCTCCAGGTTGGACACAGCCTGTTTGTTAAGGGCTGTTCTAAGACTTTGTCCCCCCATTCCCATTTATCCAAGACAAAGTCAAGGCTGACCCCACATGAAGCCCCTTCTGTGTTGGGTCAAATACGCGCTTCACCTGGCCTCCCGAGAAGGAAAGGGTTTGATCTAGATGAGTAGGTGCTATCCTCCCTCTCCTTAGCTTTGAAGTAGGTGTGTGGAGTGGCCGATGGTCCAGGAGGTGGACACTGGGCTGCCCAGAGCTGTCACTGGTGGGTGTACCACCTCCCACGAATCACTGGCCCTCCCCACACCCCAGCGTGTTCATCAACCGACAGGGGTAGTCACTGTGCATAGTAAACGTAGAGATTCGTCACCTGGTTTTTATTGGAATAAAGTAACCGTGGGCTTACGATTTTGGTGGATGACTGAGTATATTTAAACCACCAGCTCAGCCTCACTTGTTTTCTCCGGAACATGACGTCACGCTTATGGGTGGCCTGGGAGGTTGTGTTCTCTGGAAACCCAGCGGGAACGCTGGGCTGAAGTTGGCTGTAATCTCCCTGTCCTGCCTCCTCACTCCCTGCGGAGGTGGCCCCGATTGGTTTCTAGGGCGCTGCCCCCTCTCCTGCTCAGCCTGAGGTTGGAGCCTGCTAACCACAACAATTAGAGGGCTGGTTTTATGGGGAGGCTCAGATTGCTGGCTCGCTTCGCCTAGGCAACTACAGCGGGCTGGAAGCTGGAGGTTGGCTCTCCCAAGAGTGTGGAACACCAGCATCATCGTGGCTCTCGTTTCTTTATTAACACGCTCAGGGGTTCTCAGCCTCGGCACTGCTGACACTCTGGGCCAGTTCACTGTTTGTCGTCGGGGCTGCCCCATGCATCATAGGATGCTGGGCAATGTGCCTAGCCTCTATGCCCTCTGCTCCAGACCAGAACATTCGCACTTCCATGCAGCTTCAGACACAGGGCCTGGAGGCTTTAGGGCACTGTGATCGTGACCTATCTAGGACTCAGGTAGATCTTTATTTCTTTCTTTTATTTCAGCCACACTGCACAGCAGGCAGGAATCTTAGCTCCCCGACTAGGGATCGAACCCCCTATAGAGGAAGCATGGATTCATCACCGCTGGACCACCAGAGAAGTCTCTGAGATAGATGTTTTCGATAATCACAAAACACAAGCCAGCGTGCTGAGAACCGTGGGTCCTAAAGAGACAGCATCTGGACCACAAGGCTATAAGGAGCCACAGAACCATCCCTGGATTCCTGCTCTGGTCGCCTTGGGAGAGAGGAGGGGCCACAATTCCAGTTCACAAGGAAAGATGTCTCAGCGGCCTTGATTCCTTCTCCCCAGGGTGAAGATCTTCTATTGAGGACCATCAGGTAACGGAACATCATGCTTATTCAATAATGTCACGGAGTGTCTCCCTGAAATCTCAGAACCCAAACAAAAGGACTGAAACATGAACAACGTGTCTACCCTAGGAAAGGTGGTAGTCGTAATGCCACATGCCAGCGGGGAGATTTTTGAGCCAGGAATTAGGAGGAGCCAGGGATCATTCATTACTAGGGGGCTGTACCCCTCAACGGTGCTCTGCCCCCCAGTAACTGCTCCATAATTCAGATGTGCTCACAGGTGGGCTGGGCAACAGCATTATCATTCAGTCTCTAAGCCGGGTCCTACTCTTTGCAACCCCATGGACTGCAGCAATGCCAGGCTTCCCTGTCCTTTACCATGAGTTTGCTCAAACTCATGCCCATTGAGTTCATGATGCCATCCAGCCATCTCCTCCTCTGTCACCCCCTTTTCCTCCTGCCCTGGGCTGCAGTGTAGGTTCCAGGATTCCCCCCAAAGAGAGGTTTGCGGATAGAACCAGGTTGGAAGAAAAGGTTAGGTTTGCACATCCAGTTGGCAAACCCCTACTTAGATGTTTCGGATCAATAAAAGGAGTGAGAAGCTTTTATCCACGTTTGTAAAAGTTTAGGAAAATCAACTCAATCAGATAATATTATTTCTTACTTTTTTTCCCCAAGAGGGTAGCCTTGAAGTTGCCAGTGGAAAGCAAAACGGGACCTAATGGGCACGTCCCCAGGTCTTCTTGGGGGTCCAGGGGGAGCCGGCCCCTTCCACTTTCCTCCTGGAGCCCGGGAGGGGGTCCCCCATACGGGCCCTCTCTGTGCCTCTCAACCTGCCCCCCTTGCAAGGAGACGGTGTGAAGTCGTGTCCCTTACCTCCTGTACGTCCTGCTTTCTCTCTGACTCTGTGACAGGAGCCCGAGTTTAAACCCAAGTCTCGTCGTTCAACAGCCCGCGGTGACCTTGAAGCAGTCACTAACCCTCTCTCAGCCTCAAGTTCTTCATCCATAAAATGGGGATCAGGGGAGTCCCCTCCTCAGAGGGTATTTTCAGACTAAATAGGATAATGGTAGGAAAGCCGCTGCTGTGGTGCCTGGCAGGTTTAAAATGTTCTGCCTACACGGTTCTTGTTAGTGCTAGACCTCGACGTTAGAGGTGTCCACGTACATGCTCTTGGGCTTCCCAGGCGGCTCAGTGGTAAAGAATCGTCCTGCCCATGCAGGAGACACAGGAGCCACGGGTTCAGTCCCTCGGTCGGGAAGATCCCCTGGAGAAGGAAATGGCAACCCATCCCAGATTCTTGCCTGGGAAATTCCATGGACAGAGGCGCCTGGAGGGCTACAGCCCACGGGGTCCCAAAGAGTCGGACATGACTGAGCGACTGAACACATACACACATACACATATGCACTCCTATCAGTCCAGGGGCCTGCAGGCAAGGCCAGAGTCTCAGGGAGTCTTTAATATTTTTAGAGGGGCTAATGAACTGCCCTTTTGCTGGAAAAAAAGACTGCTGATCTTAGTTGTTGTTCTATGGGCAAGTTCATAAATAAATGCCCGTTTGAGATTTTGGGTACCCTTTTAAGTGTTGAAAAGTGCAAATAAATTATTTCCCCCAAAGACCCTTTACAACTGTCAGGACAACCTAGGGTTATGCTGCTGTAACAAATAGTCCTAAAAATTTCAGCGGCATGGTACATACAAGTTTATTTCTTTCTCATTGCAAACTCATCTTAGGACAACAGTGGTAGGGGCTCTGCTTTGAATTACCACTCAGGGCCCCCGGCTCACTCTCTGGAATTTCGGTAGTGGCAAGACAAGGGAAGGAAGGATGAAGAATTCCTCCAGGCTTGTCACTGTCCCAGCCTGGAAGTGACACATACATCACTTCTGTTTGCGTTTCATGGGCCAGAACGGGTCACACAGACGGGGAAGGGCGGGCTTCCATCTGCCTAGCAAGGAGGGGAGATGGGACACCCGTGAGCCCAGCTGGCCACCTCCACGTCCAGACACCACAGACGGGGCCAGAGGCCATTTGGCCAGTCTGGTGCATTGAGAGCAAGAATACACAAACATTTTCTAAAGGGCCAGAGAGTAAATATTTTAAGCTTTGTGACCGCAGTGACTTTGTCCCAACTGCTCACCTCTGGAAGACAGTCACGGACACTGTGTCAATAAATGGATGTGGCTGCGTTCTAATAAAACTTTTATTTACAAAAACAGGTGGGCCATAGTTTGCTCAGCCTGGAGTAGAGTGAAACTATCCCTTAGAAGTCACCAATTATGTTCTTCATAAAAGCCATAGCATTCCAATTGAAATGTCTCGTTTGCCAGAGGGGAGGAGCTAGACAAAGCGGGGTGTGTGTGAAGGTGTTGAAAATGACCACAGTCAGGATTTCAGCAACCCGGGTGTCAAGATGTTGAGTTTCTACGTTTGACCCACAGACTCTTAAAGAACCTCAGCTTTTTCTCTGACTTTTTCAAGAGAAGCAAACTCTCTCAGTATTCTGGAGCTGTCTGTTTCTTAATTGAAATGCAAAACATGACCATTTTAAGGCAGATGAGGAAAGAGAGCAGCTGGGTCTTTGTCTTTATTTATCTGTTTATTTTACGAAGTATAGTTGATTTACAATGTTGTGTTAATTTCTGCTGCACAGTGAAGTGATTCGGTTATACATATATATGCATTCTTTTCCTATTATTTTCCATTATGATTTATCCCAGGGCACTGAATATAGTAGGAGCTTGTTGATTACCCATTCTATACATGCCCGTTTGCATCTGTTAACTCCAAACTCTCTCTCCATCAGTCTCCAACCCCACACGCCTGGAGGCAACCACACGTTTGTTCTCTATGTCCGTGATTCTATTTCTGTTTCGTAAATAAGTTCATTTGTATCACCCCTTGGATTCTACATATAGGCAGTACCTTTGATATTTGTCTCTGACTTGCCTCACTTAGTGTGATCATTTCTAGGTCCTTTCATGTTGCTGCAAATGGTATTTCATTCTATTTTGTGGCCCAGTAATTTCATTATGCGTATGTACCACCGCTTCTTTGTCCATTCCTGAGTCCGTGTGTCAGTGGGCATCTAGGTGGCCTCCACAGATTGGCCGTTGTAAATCGTGCTGCTGTGGGCGCAGGGGTGCGCGTACTTTTTCGAATAACGATGTTGCCCGGATGTTGCCCGGCGGTGGGAGTGCCGTACGGCAACTCTACCTTCAGGTTGTTGCAGTGTCTTCTTAAACATAATTTATTTAACCTATAGCCTCTGTAGCCTTTATTTTCGAGTATTTCAAGTGCTCCAAAAATATCTTGGGAAGTTTCTTAAAGGAGAAGCTGAACTTAGAAATTCCTTCCTCCCCAACCGTAATTTTCCCTCTACCTTTCTGAGTTCCTGCCTAAGGCTGGCTGCACAGGAAGAGGTTAACAAGAGGAAAAGGAACAGAATTGTACTGAGATGTATACCTCCTGTGTACGTGGGAGAGACCAGGGAACACGAATAGACTCCCGGGATGGACCAATCCATCACCTCCAATAGCATCTTCGGCCGAAGACAAAGACAGATGCCCTTGGGGGGAGGGAGGCAGGTTAAAGGAGGTGACGGAAAAGTGTCATGAATGGGTAGGTTGTTCTGCAGATTTAAGTCGGGTTAAATCCAACTGACAAGAGTTTCTTGTGAAGAATAAGCTTTCTCTTCCAGACAAAGAGAGAGACACTTTTATCAATGGAGATTTCCTCTATAAATTTAAATTTTCTTTACAAAAGGACAACTTGTGCTCTGTTTTCAGTTTTCCTTCTGCCTGAAGTTTCTCAGAAATAACCAGTTCAAAATAATCCTTCTGCCAAAGAGAGGCCTTCTAGGGTGACATTCTCTGCTACCCTCACTGCTTCTTCCCTGAGTGCTCTGCAGGTACCAAGTCCTGGGCCAGGCATGGGGCTGAGGGGCTCTGAGGCAGACAAGGCTGGTGTGCCCAGCATTCAGGAGGAGACTCAGCAAGCATCGAGAAGACAGTGGGCCAGGTCTTCAAGGAGGAGGGAGGTGGTGCAGTCTGAGTGGATGCTGTGGGTCGGTTCAGCCCCAGGAAGGCAGACATTCTGGCCACGTGAAGCAGAACAAGATTTAAGGCAGGGCATCAGGTGCTTCCTGAAGCCTTTGGAGGCCTGGGCTGTCAGATGGCCTGCTGGGAGCTGCACCCCTTGCCACTGTCAGGAAAATGAGGACCAGCAGCAGGTGATGGGAGCCTGGCTCAGGAAGACGTGGGAGGGGGAATCCAGGAATAGGGAAGTTCCTAGAAATGCCCCTGGATGCCACCATGGCTGGGTCCAGCTCCTGCTCCCCCAGAGAAGCCTTGGAGGCTGGCAGAATGCCCCTCCTGCGATGCCATCACTGTGTCTGGGACAGTGCCAGCCCCCCACTCCCTACAATCTCCTGCAAAGGCGGGAGTCCCAGCCCTGGTGGTGGCTGGCTTCTCCAGCGCATCGGGTCCTAGGGCCACTGTGACAACCCAACACACATGGGGTGGCTCGAACAGCAGAGACGTGTTGCCTCATGACCAGGGGTGGGGCTGGGTGCCGGAGGCCCAGATGCCAGTGGCTGGGTCCTCCAGGGGGTTTGTCCCCGCAGCTTCCGGTGGTCTGCCGGCCTCGCCCCACCTCTGCCTTCATCTTCACCTGACGTTCTCTGCCTGCACTCTGGCGTCGGTGTCCCAGTTCCCCTCTTTGTAAGGATGCTTGGCATGTCGGATTAGGACCCACCCTAACGACCTCATCTTAGCTGATTACATCTGCAGGGTCATTGTTCCCAAACAGAGTCTCATTCTGGGGGTCTGGGGCTCAGGACTTCCCCATGTGACTTTGGGGGACAGGGTTCTGGAGGAAAAAGACCCTCAAAGTGGGATGGACTGGAGATGAGGAGGGTCTACACTCTAGCATGAGCGGGGAGTAGGGGGAGGCCATTGGAGGCAGACTCAGCTCAGAGGGAACCTCTGGGGCCCAAGGTCTAGGGCAGGAGTGAGTGTCATGTGAGGGGAAGGGGAACCTTGGGGCTGCAGGGCTGGAGTGAGGGGCGGCCTGGGATGGGGTTGGCCACATCACAGGGCCTTCAGAACACTTGAAACTGCTGGCTTTCACTGTAGATGGGGTGAGAAGCCTCCAGGAGTTTCTAATCAACAAATGACACAGTGGATACACATCTGGGGATGCACTCTGGCTGCTTCATGGAGCAGGGGTGTAGGGGGCCAATGCGGACACAGGAGGGTGGTTTGAGGGGCTCCTGCCATTGTCCTGGGGAGAGACTATGGTGACTTGGGAAGGGAGATGGGGGCTTCCCTCATAGCTCACTTGGTAAAAAAATCTGTCTGCAATGCAGGAGACCCCAGTTAGATTCCTGGGTTGGGAAGATCCCCTGGAGAAGGCTACCCACTCCAGTATTCTGGCCTGGAGAATTCCATGGACTGGATAGTCCATGGGGTGGCAAAGAGTCGGACACAGCTGAGCGACTTCACTTTCACTTTCCTTTTTCTATGGTGACTTGAGCCTGAAGGAGTGGTGGCCAGAGAGAGGGGATGGAGTTAGAGTAAGCTCTGATGAGAGCTGCCTGGATGGATGTAGGTTAGAGAACGAGGATGTGGCGGCTGGCATCGCCAGGTACCTTAGAGCTTTCCAGTGGGCATTTGTTTCCTGGGATGACATTCACTGCACAGAGTAAGGGGGTTTCCCATTTGGTTTCTAGTGACCACATGTTCTTAACACCAGATCGGTACTCTGAGTCAGGTGGGAGAAAGAACATTTACTGGGTGGTGTGTGTGTGTGTGTGTGTGTGTGCGTGTGTGCTTGTGTGTTCTGGAGGGCTGGAGCATACATGCTATCACCTTGGGATGCCAGGCCAGGGGGCCACAGCCCCTCCTTCCCTCCTCTGGCGTGCGTGGCCTGTGTGCTGTGGCTGGGGTCCCTCCTCTGGCGTGCGTGGCCTGTGTGCTGTGGCTGGGGTCCCTCCTCTGGCGTGCGTGGCCTGTGTGCTGTGGCTGGGGTCCCGGCTGGCCCGAGGGACAAGGATTCTCAGTCCCAAGGGCTGTGTCACCTTTCTTGGCAAAAGAAACTGCAGACGTGAGTAAGTTAAAGATGTGGCGAGGAGGAGACGATTCTGGATTACCTGTCGGGGCCCAAGGTGCTGACGGGGGTGCCTGTGACAGAGGCAGCCGGGCAAGAGTGAACAGAAGGTGACGTGACGATGGAAGCCTTGGTCTTGCTGCTGACTTTGAAGATGCAGGAAGGGGCACCAGCTAGGAATTCTGTGGCTTCTAGAAGCCGAAGAAGGTGAAGAGAAGGACTCAGCCCTAAAGCCTTGAGAAGGAACAAGATCTCGCCAACACCTCGGTTTTAGCCCACTTAAGCATATTGCTTATAGAGTTCTGCCCCAAGGCCACAGAAACAGCACCCAGAACCAAGGTCATCTCTGAAGCTGACGGAGCCCCCTTGTAGTCATCACCCCAAAAGCCCCCAATCGTCACCAGCCAGCTCCCTGACCCCATAGTATGCAAAAACACCCTCCCCGGTGCTCACCCTAACCGATCACCGAAGGCCACCCTTCCAGCAGGAAGTCTTGAAGCTATAAAAATACGCTACTAACCCGTGGAAGGGGTCAGCTCTCCCTGGTCTGTGTGCTCACAGCGCCCTCATTATCTCTGCTCTTTGCTCTTAATAAACCCACTCCCTTCTGAAATGCTCTGTGTCCGGAAATTCTTTTCCAGTCTGCCCTCGGACTGCCCCAACATTGTTGAGCTTCTGGAATCCAGAAGGAAAAGTTAGTAAATTGGCTTGTTTTAAGCCGCGACATCTGTAGTCATCTGTTACAGTTGCGTTAGGAAAACGAGTCAAGGTGGAGAGAAGAAAGAGCCTACAACTAAACCCCTCCAAGAAATCCCAAAATGAACCTAAGGGGTATTCCAGGGGCCTGTATGTCTCGTACCAGCACCAGTCACACTGGCAGAGGAGAAGAGTTTGGTGTGGGAGGCGGGGTGGGGCGGGGGGCTCAAGTCCACAGCAGGCTCTCCAACCAGAGACAGTCGGAGAAGTATCAGTCACATGGCTAACTTAATTTGTTGTCACTTTTTCTCTGGACAAACAGAACATCACTACAGAAGCCGTAGCAGGTGTTAGACTAGCTGCTGTCAATAACACACCCAAGTTAATTTCTCTTTGGCTTGCAAACTCTCTTTTGCTCCCGCTGAAAACGCTCACTCTGACTGTTCTCAGCACACAAATACTCGCCAGGCCCTTAGGTCTCAGGGGCTGTGATTTCAGCCAAACTTCAACCTGCCTTCTCCACATGCAGATGGATGGAGACCTAGGAAAGGAGGGTGAGCGGGGGCTGTCAGAGATGATGGAACAACTTCTTAAGTCAGAGCAGGGGAAAGGCTCAGCTTGGACCTGACCTCTCCCTTGGACACGTTCCCTGGGAGAGCATAACGCTGCTGATATCTGAGTGTAACCGCCACCGAGAAGGCCTCGCTGTGTGTGGCTGGAGCCACAGAATGAAGATTTCACAATCTTCCCATCTGTTTGTTGCTGTTCAGTCCCTCCGTCGTGTCCGACTCTTTGCAGTCCCATGGACTGCAGCAGGATCTCTCCAACCATCTCATCCACCTCCGCCCCCTTCTCCTGTTGCCTTCAATTGTTCTAGGAAAAGAGGGTACTCAAACATTTTTTTAAAAAAATCCAACATGGAGTTTGGGATTTGCAGATGCAAACTATTATATAGAGAATGGTTAAACAGCAAGGTCCTATTATATAACACAGGGAGCTATACTAAATATCCTGAGATAAACCAAAATGGGAAAGAATGTGAAAAAGAGTGTGTGTGTATATATATATATATATATATATATATATATATATATATATATACACATAACATATAAAACTTTATTTTTATATTAAAAAAACTTTATATATTATGTGTATATATATATATGTGTAACTTTTTATGAGTCACCTTACTGTAGAGTAGAAACTGACACAGCACTATATACTTCAATAAAAATAAATTTTTTAAAAAACCTGGCATGTTTATAATATTGAGAAGCCCTCACTGCCTGGGGGAGACGGGGTCCCTCGGTGATCCGAGGATCTGGCGCTGGGGAGGCTCTCAGAGCTGGTTTAGGTCCTGTGTAAATACTATGGATTAGTGGGATATTGGCCCATGAAACACGTAGCTCCAGCCAGCTACCAGAGTATTTTGAGAGCTGCCAGTGCGCTTAATGCCACTGGAGTCTGAATAACATGTTTTGGAACAGGCGTTCAGGCAGACTTGAATTTCATTTGGAAAGAATCTGGAGCAAGATGCTTTTCTTGGGGGATTAGTTGCTGCTGAGAAATTGAAAAGCCAGCATCCTGCGTTACATTCATCTGGGAAGTCTCCAGAGACGCGGGATCCCACAGGAACGCGTCATTGCTGCCGTTGCTTCTCCCCACAACTGTTGGGGCGACGTCAGGAGCCATCAGTCGTGGTGAATACCATGTAAAATGCCGTGGCTCAAGTGCCTCCGACCTCTGGGCGGGTGAGAGGGTTTGCAGAGTCTCTGGGGACACGCCTGCCTTCAGCACCTGTCAAGACTGCCATCACACCCCAGACCTGTGATCCTCTAGTCTCTGCGCTTCAGAACCCTCCATGACATCTCCTGTCCTGGGATTGTGGTTATAAATGGAAACAGAGGCCGGAAATTCTGCGTTCAGTGTCCTCGGGTCCCTGAAACTCCTTGTGTGACATTCTCTGCTGCCCTTGTCTCAGCCTGAAGCCACCTGTTCAGCCCTGACCCTCTGGCGGGGGGGGCAATGTCCTGCTGGCTGCTCATGTAACATCCAACCATGTGAGTGTCTCTTTGCTACTGCAACAAGACAAATGACCACAAGGTTAGCGGCTGAAAAAACACCCACGTGTTACCTTCCAGCTCTGCAAGGAGACTTCAGACTCAGCGTGACTCAGCTGGTGTCCTGCTCAGGGCCTCATAAGTCCAAAGTCAAAGGACCGGAAGGACTGTGTTTCCTTTTGGAAACTGTATCCATTTCTGAGGGCTGCTGTGACAAAGGATTACAGACTAGGTGACTTCAGTTCAGCTCAATTCAGTTGCTCAGTCGTGTCCGATTCTGCGACCTCATGGACCACAGCATGCCAAGCCTCCCTGTCCATTACCAACTCCCGGAGTTTACTCAAACTCATCTCCATTGAGTTGGTGATGCCATCCAACCATCTCATCCTCTGTCGTCCCCTTCTCCTCCTGCCTTCAATCTTTCCCAGCATCAGGTGGCTTAAAACAACAGAAATTGATGCTTTTGCAGTTTCCGAGGCGAGCGTCTGATATCAAAGTATCAGCAGTGTGATGCCTGCTCAGAAGGCCCTTGGGGGGAATCCTTTCTTGCTCCTGGGGCTACTAGTGGCTCCAGGCATCCCCTGGCTTGTGGCCACATCACTCCAGTTTCTGTCTCCATCTGCGTCTTCCGTCTCTTATGAGGGTATCTGTTGTTGGATTCCAGGCCCACCCTAAATCTAGGATGATCCCATTTTGATATCTTGAACTTAATCACATCTGGCAAAGCTCCTTTTCCCAAATAAGTTCACATTTACAGGTCTGAGGGTTAGGATGTAGAGATAACTTTTGGGGGTCACCATTCACTCCAGCCTGGTGGCTCAGATGGTAAAGAATCCACCTGCAATACACGAGACCTGACTTGAATTCCTGGGTTGGGAAGATCCTTTGGAGAAGGGAATGGCTACCCACTCCAGTATTCTTGACTGGAGAATTTCATAGACAGAGGAGCCTGGTGGGCTGCAGTCCATGGGGTCTGAAGGAGTCAGATGCAACTGAGCGACCAGCACTTTCACATTCTCTCCAGCCGCTCCGGCTGCCTGGCTGTGGTTACCGCCACTACCCTCTACACACAGCAATTCAGAGCATCCTAGGTATTTTACTAGGTTTTATCAGACAAATCTCTCACACTTATTCTGATATCACGTCCAAAAGATCTCCAGTGTGGAAGGGCAGCATCTTCAGGAACGCGACATGGAATTGCGTTCTGTTCACTGAAATCAGTTGCCTTCTATTCAAGGTATAGGTGTGAAACCCAGATTAATCATCACTCACCGGGTTAAATCGGGCAGCACCTGCTGGGATGTTTGCTTTGGATTGGCTTGCTGTTGAGGTTTGAGCTTAATTGCTCCTTCATGTCAGGCAATCAATGCAATGCTTTTTTAAAAGAAATACTTGCCAGCCTGGAAGTCTGGGAATGAGGAGGAAAGTTTTTCTCACGTGAACTGTTCTATCCTCTATTTTATTTTGATAAGCCCTGCACAATAAACCCCTGAAGACCTTGTAACTTATTATTTACTTACTTACTTCTAATTATGATCTTTTTTTTTTTTTTTTCAAAGGCTGGTCTTCAGAGCAAACAAGAATCGAGTTACAAGTTGTGGTCTGTACCTGGCTCTTCTCCTGGGGCCAGCAGCTCAGGGCAGCCTCACGGGCAGAGGCAAGCGTGCAACTCAGGGCTCTCATTTCCATCTATATGAATCCTCCATCCGAGTGTCCTTTCCTGTTAGTAAACAGAGGGCCATGACCTAATCTTGATGCTGCCGGGAAGGATGTTGCCACAGCTCCGGGTGCCTGTCACCACTGGCCACAGACATAGATGGGGACTCTGCCACCTCCGGGAGGCCCTGGGCAGAACTTCCTGCTGAGGCCCCCAGGTTGGGACGCCGTCCAGGCAGTAAGGGAGCGGAATGCAGTCTGGAGGAGTCGTGACTGTCTCTCTGCCCGTCACATCCCCAGTCCTACCCATCAGCCCATACTCGCTTCCCTTATTCAGCATTGCATCCCTGCAACACTTTCCTTACCCTCCTCTCCCTAGCTGCCCGCCTCCTCAGCCAGCTCTGCCAGCAGCCAGAGTGAACCCGCTAAAACATGAGCCCTTTGAGCAAATCAGCGGCTCCCGCATCCCTCGCGGAGACCAGCCAGCTCTCTGTGGACCCCCGTCAGCTTCGCCACCGCAGCCGGCTGTACGGACTAGCAGGCCTGTTTGCTCAGCATCCTCTGCCTGGAGGGACCACTCTTCCCAGAAAACCTCACGGCTCCCTCTTCAGCACCTTGCCAACTTCCCCTGAGGCTGTCCCGAATTGTCATTGCAGCCCCTCCACCAGCCCCTTCTCCCCAGTGTTCTTTCTCGTAATTCTCTTATTTGTTTTTAAATTGCTGGGTGTGCCACAGGGCATGTGGGATCTTATTCCCTGGCACAGGGACTGAACCTGTGCCCCCTGCAGTGGGAGAATGGACTCCCAACTACGGGACCACCAGGAACGACCCTCTCAGTTTTGGTGATGGTGTGACTCATCCCCACGCGATGGGGATTTCCTAACAGCTGCCCCTCCGAGCCCCACCGAGTGGAAGCTCTCGGGGAAGAGCGAGTGTTGGGGCACCGTTTCTTGTGCTACTGCTGCTGCCCCAGTGCCCACCGAGCACCCAGGGGCTCCGTGAGCGCTCGGCCATGTGGGCTGAATGAATGAAGCTGAGCCTGCGGGAACGCATCAAGTGGTGGCACTGGCCAGTGACCCGGCAACCCGTCCGTTCAGAAACGGCCTTGTCATTTCTCTCTGAAATGAGTCATCATGGGCCTCCCGGCCTCACGATTGATTCTTCCTCCCTCTTCGCCCACAGGCTTTTTTTTTTTTTTTTTTTTAATGATGAAAGGCTGGATCATGTGAGGTCACCCTGGGTTGTGCGCTATTCCAGCCCTGCGTGTGGCACGGACGGCGTAATTTTCCAGGCACTCGTTGAGGGAGGCAGTAGGTTTCCACCGAGAAGAAGGAAGAAGCTGGTGGCAAAGTCGAGAGTGGGATTTTCCCGGGGAAATCCAGGGATGGCTGGTCCATACAGCCAGCTGCAGGCCCAGGGCTGACACCAGGGCTCTCCGGCAGGTGTAGAGCCTTCATTTAAGAATCTCCAGAACAGAATGTTTATGGCCTATTTGAGATTACACATTTTCAGTTGACCCTGCCCCCAGACTGACTTCTGAGAAAAGCGTCATTGTCTATGGTGTGGCTGTAAAAGTGATAGCCCCGCTCAGTTGAATGAGCTGGGGAGCAGATGTCCAAGCTCACCTTTGTTTTAAAAAGGGGCTTCTAACAAACCAGCCACCTGCCTTGTAAAGCAAGCTGGCTAGACTGGGGGAAAAAGACAGGAGCTTTCATTCACATCCACACATACTGCTCTTACAGAGCTGCCCTTCTTTTCTTCTTTTTTCTCCTCATTTCTCTCCTTAAGAGAGCTGTGTGCCCAGCACAAGGATCTGCAGGGAGGGGAATGTTCTAGATTTATTTGTGGGCTCACTGACCTCCTACAACACCTGTGGACAGGCTCAGTTTGTGTTGGATCACAAGCTGCCTTAGGACATTGATAGCCTGTGTTGCTGTTGTTCAGTCGCTCAGGCATGTCCAACTTTTTGTGACCCCATGGACTACAGCATGCCAGGCCTCCCTGTCCATCATCAACTCCCAGAGTTTGCTCAAACTCACGTCCATAGAGTCGGTGATGCCATCCAACCATCTCATCCTCTGTCGCCCCCTTCTCCTCCTGCCTTGAATCTTTCCCAGCGTCAGAGTCTATTCTAGTGAGTTGGCTCTTGCATGTGACTACATGGCCATTGTTTATGGTTCATCTGAAGAGTGTAGTATAGTGGAAGGCAAACTTACAGACTCCAAAGCCAAAGACTCGAGTTCACATTTGACCACCTGCTGACTGGCTGCATGACCAGAAGAAAGTTCCTTAACTTCTCTGATCCTGTTTCTATAAAATGGGTCCATTCATTGCCAACTCATGGAGCTATGATGGGAATTAATTGCAAGAATTTATGTAAATCACTGAGCACCGTCCTGGCGTGAAGGAGGCCTTTGGTGCATGGTGGCTACTGCTAGTTGACTTTCTGGGCACGTCTTAGTCTGGAAGCTGTAGGAACTGGGGGACTCTGGGGGACTGGGAACTGGGGGGCTCCAGCTGCTGGACAACCAGGGAACATGGAAGCAGAGCTAGCACAGGCCTACATCCGGAGCTCAGAGCTCTGGGAGCCTCGGCTCCTGGAACACCTGCTCTGTGGCCGTGTTCCGCAGCCCCTACATCCGGAGCTCAGAGCTCTGGGAGCCTCGGCTCCTGGAACACCTGCTCTGTGGCTGTGTTCCGCAGCCCAGTGAGCAGCATGGTCGGCGTCACTGTCCCCTGTTGTTGGACTTCCCTGTTGGCTGAGACGGCAAAGAATCTGCCTGCAGTGCAGGAGGTTCAGATTCCATGCCTGGGTCAGCAAGATCCCCTAGAGAAAGGAATGGCAACCCACTCCAGTATTCCTGCCTGGGAAATCCCGTGGGCAGAGGAGCCTGGCGGGATACAGTCCATGGTGTTGCAAAGAGATGGAAACGACTGAGCCACCAACACTTCTCCTTCCCTGTTGTTGCTGTTTAGTAGCTAAGTCCTGTCCGACCCCATGGACTATTGCCCCCCAGGCTCCTCTGTCCATGGGATTCTCCAGGCAAGAATACTGGAGTGGGTTGCCATTTCCTTCTCCAGAGGATCCTCTAGGCCCAGGGCTTGAACTCGCATCTCCCACATTGGCAGGTGACTTCTTTACCTTATCATTAGTCAGAAGCTTGTGCAGGATGATTCCACGGCCAGGGTCGCTTTCTTACCTCCACCACAGGGTCCTCTGTGCCCGGCTTCCTGGCTCACAGGGTCAGTCGCTGGCAGTGGACAGGAGGCCCTGGCAGGTCTGGCCTCGCCTCCTGCAGAAACTGGCCTCTCTGCTCACAGACACCCCACCTTTCAGCTCTGTCTTCTCTGGACCTAGAATAGGATCTGGCCTTGCAGGCAGAAACTGGACACAGTGAGCAGGACCCAGAGCAAAAGGAAAAGGGGAGACTCCACACTCAAAAAGGATTCAGCATTTCAAGATAGTGACTGAGCATCAGAACAAGAGTGGGCCCTCCTGGGGACGGCGTCCTGTGCCAAGAGGCCAGCGCTGTTTGGAGGCAAGAAATGTGTCTTGGGTTGAATTAAATAGAAGATGTAATTCGGGGTGCTTATACGCATATGGGTCCCAGGGAACCTACTGTTTCACGGCAGGGTGGTGCCTGAGCCTTAGGCCCACAGCTGCTGGTTGGGTTGATCTCTCATCTAGTTTGGTGCCATGCAGCTGAGCACACAGTAGAGCCTCTAGGAAAACCTGACGCCTAGGACACAGCCTAAAGGATTCAATCTGATTGGTTAGGGTGGGCACTGGGCATTGAGGGTTTTAATCCTGCTTCCCCTCTGCCCCATCAAAGGGACTCTGGAGTCTTCTCCAGCACCACAGTTTGAAAGCATCAGTTCTTCAGTGTTCAGTCTTCTTTATGGTCCAACATTCATACATGACTACTGGAAAAACCATAGCTTTGATTATACGGACCTTTGTTGGCAAAGTGATGTCTCTGCTTTTTAATACACTGTCTAGGTTTGTCATAGTTTGGACTGCAAGGAGATCCAGTCAGTCAGTCCTAAAGGAAATCAAAGTCTGACTATTCATTGAAAGGACTGATGCTGAAGTTGAAGCTGCAATACTTTGGCCACCTGCTGCGAAGAGCCGACTCATTGGAAAAGACCCTGATGCTGGGAAAGATTGAAGGCAGGAGGAGATGGGGGAGACAGAGGATGAGATGGTTGGATGGCATTACCAACTCAAGGGACATAAATTTGAGCAAACTCTGAGAGATGGTGAAGGACAGGGAAGCCTGGAATTCTGCAGTCCATGGGGCTGCCAAGAGTTAGACATGACTTAGTGACTGAACAACAACAGCCCCTCTGCCCAGTGGGTGGACTCTATGTGAGTCAAGATTGACATCAACAGACCCAATGAGTTGGGGTCCAGTATGAAGCATGCTTTTCCTCTTTCCTTCGCAACAAAGACAGAATTAGGGCAAACGTTATTACCTGCTGTTAGTAGTAGTTTTCTTCATTTTTATTTTTAAAAGAGTATAGTTGATTTATAATGCTATGCTAGTAGTAGTTTTAAGTTGAAGCAAAATACATATAATGTAAATTGTCCCATCTTAACCATTTTAAGTGTGCATTTCAATGGCATTAATTCCTTTCACACTGTCATGTAACCATCACCACTTTTCACATCCAGAACTTCTTCATCTCACGAAACTGAAAATCCATGTTCTTTAAACACTGACACCCCATTCCCTCCTTCCCCAGCCCCTGGCAGGTACCATTATACTTTCTAAGCCTATGAATGTGATACTCCAGGTCCTTCACTGAAATGGAATCACACAGTATTTGTCTTTCTGTGGCTGGTTTATTTCACTGAGCACAGTGTCCTCAAGTCTCCTTGTTGGAGCCCATGTTAGGACTTCCTTCCTTTTTAAGGCTAAATTCTGCATCTACCCTGTTTTGCCTAGGCTAGTCATCTGTCGATGGACACTTGGTTTGCTTCCACCATTTGGCTACCGCAGGCAAACATAATTTTTATATAACAGTGAGGTTGGAGCGTGACCCCCATTCACAGAGAGGAATACGGAGGCTAGAGTGGGGGCAGCTTGTTCACACAAGCTGAGACGCAGAATCCAACAGAAGATTGTCCCCTCAAGGGCCCTTTTCCTCCATCTTTCCAGACTTCCTTTTATTCCTACCAAAGGATTTTTTTTTTTTTTAGCATGAAGATAAACAATGACTATTTACCCAATGAGTAGCTTAGTAGTTTTCCTCTCTTTCACGTCCAGTGGGTGAGCTGGTACTGGCAGGAGATTGGATAGCACTCAGGTGTCCTCGTATTGGAGTCCTGCATATACAACATCTGTAGGTACCTGGTCACTGGGAACTGGGGGCTCACTGCGCAGGTGAGTAGGTTGAGGAGCCTTGTGCTTCTCCAGGGCTCTGGTGAGGATGTGGGGAGGCCAGACAGAGGTGCCACAGCAGAGCTGGGGGTTACTGTGCAGATTCTTCTGCGAGGGCCTTCATGTTTTATTAACGCCTTTCAAATGCAATGGGAAAGGCAGGGCCTGAGTCCTCTAGCCTGATCCAGTGAATATTAACAAGTGAGGCTGACATGGGTGATTTGATTCTCCCTGAGTACTGGTTTCCTCACCCTTAAACAGAGATCACAGTGCCTGCTTGTGGGGCTCTTGGGAACATTAAACTGGAATTGGAGTTTCAGCAGCCAAGATGACACCGTGCATGCTTGTTCTGTGCTTCAGTCGTGTCCGACTCTTGCGACCCCATGGACTATAGTGCACCAGGCTCCTCTGTCCATGGGATTCTCCAGGCCAGAACACTGGAGTGGGTTGCCATGCCCTCCTCCAGGGGATTTCCCAACCCAGGGATCGAACCTGCGTCTCTTGCAGCTCCTGTACTGACGGTGGGTTCTTTACTGCTGAGCCAGCAGGGAAGTCCGCACGGTGACATTAGTACTCTCCAGTCAGAGCACACCAAGGCCTCCTGCCTTGGGGACATACATTTTTAATTATTAATGTTTCAGTGTGTGTATTTTGAACACAGTCATCTATTTTTATGTCCAAAAGAATGGAAACTTTTCTTTATTCATATTTGGAAGGAATATTGGTTCTTTGTAACCAATATATTTGTCTTCTTTATTTAACATGAAAGATAGTGGGACATTGCTTTCTCCAAAAGTTTTGAGACAGAAAGCAGGGTTCCCCCATTCCCCAAATCTATTATAAATGTGGGAAAGTGAAAAAAAGGAAAGAGGGGAAAGTTTCAGTTCAGTTCAGTTCAGTTCAGTCGCTCAGTCGTGTCTGACTCTTTGTGACCCCATGAATTGCAGCATGCCAGGCCTCCCTGTCCATCACCAACTCCCAGAGTTCACTGAGACTCACATCCATCGAGTCGGTGATGTCATCCAGCCATCTTATCCTCTGTCGTCCCCTTTTCTTCCTGCTAGGTTTTCTAATTTTTCCACTTTTCAAAAATTGAACTCTTCTGACCTTTCTTAGGTTTGCTGATCCTTCAGTGAGTCTAAAGAAGACCTAATTAGGAATGGAAATCTCTGGAATGAACTTAAAATAGTATGTGTGTGTTCTGTTGGCATTTCCCCAAAGACCCTAAAGCAGATCCTCAATGTCAATTTCCATAAAAGATTGAGTTTGAAACTGGGACCCAGATTCACTAATAGAGGTTGTGGCCTCCACTGGTCATTTCTTGTTCAAAGCTGGGAGGTTAAGTGCGCATTTCCTTCCAGGCTGCCCTCCTGGCCAAGGCTCCATCCACATGGTTAATAGGTAAAAGGGGCACTATGGGGCAGACATGATCTGTATGTCTCTGCACATCCATGGGTTTTGCTGCCGTGTCATCACCAACTGGTGATACAGAGCATGGTTTAGAGGGGAGGGAAACCAAGCTGCTGTCCCAGTGTGGTTGATGATGGGGTGCATGGTCAACATGGCCCTCTATAGGGTTGGTGATGGGGTGCATGGTCGACATGACCCCCTATAGGGTTGGTGACAGGGTGCATGGTCCACATACCCCCTTATGGGGTTGGTGACGGGGTGCATGGTCAACATGGCCCCCTATAGGGTTGGTGACAGGGTGTATGGTCGACATGACCCCCACAGGATTGGTGATGGGGTGTGCGGTCGACCTACTCCCCTATAGGGTTGGTGATGGGGAGCATAGTCGACATGGCCCCTTATAGAGTTGGTGACAGGGTGCACGGTCAACGTGGCCCCTTATAGAGTTGGTGACGGGGTGCATGGTCAACATGGCCCCCTATAGGGTTGGTGACAGGGTGCGTGGTCAACATACCCCCCGTAGAAATCACACAGATCACTACAACAAATAAGCATGAAAAAAATTGAAATCTTGCAGAAATTGCCAAGAATGTGGCAAAGAGACATGAAGTGAGCAAATGCTATTGGAAAACTGGTGCCCATAGACTTGCTCAACGCAGGGTTGCCACAAACTTGAATTTGTAAAAACACACAGTCTCTGCAAAGCACAATAAAACAAGGTCTGCCTTCATTTCAAATGATTAAAAACAGCAACTGAAATACTGACACCTGAGCGTTCACAGCAGCTGTAATTCACAGTGGCCAAGGGTGGAAACAACTCAAAATGTCCATCAATGGCCAGAGGAGTAAACAAGCCCACAGAATGGACTATTGGGGGCTTCCCTGATGACGCAGCAGTGAAGACTCTGCCTTCAGTGAGTGAAGGAGATGCAGGAGACGGGGGCTCGCTGGGTTTGATCCCTGGGTCTGTAATGGAATATTCAGTTCAGGCAGTTCAGTTGCTCAGTAGTGTCTGACTCTCTGCAGCCCCATGAACTGCAGCACACCAGGTCTCCAACTCCCGGAGTTCACTCAAACTCACTTCCGTCGAGTCGGTGATGCCATCCAGCCATCTCATCCTCTGTTGTCCCCTTCTCTTCCTGCCCCCAATCCCTCCCAGCATCAGAATCTTTTCCAATGAGTCAACTCTTCGCATGAGGTGGCCAAAGTACTGGAGCTTCAGCTTTAGCATCATTCCTTCCAAAGAACACTCAAAACCGATCTCCTTTAGAATGGACTGGTTGGATCTCCTTGCAGTCCAAGGGACTCTCAAGAGTCTTCTCCAACACCACAGTTCAAAAGCATCAATTCTTCGGTGCTCAGCTTTCTTCACAGTCCAACTCTCACATCCATACATGACCACTGGAAAAACCATAGCCTTGCTAGATGGACCTTTGTTGGCAAAGTAATGTCTCTGCTTTTCAATATGCTATCTAGGTTGGTCACAACTTTCCTTCCAAAGAGTAAGCGTCTTTTAATTTCATGGCTGCAGTCACCATCTGCAGTGATTTGGGAGTCCAAAAAAATTAAGTCTGACACTGTTTCCCAATCTATTTGCCATGAAGTGATGGGACCAGATGCCATGATCTTCGTTTTCTGAATGTTGAGCTTTAAGCCAACTTTTTCACTCTCCTCTTTCCCTTTCATCAAGAGGCTTTTGAGTTCCTCTTCACTTTCTGCCATAAGGGTGGTGTCATCTGCATATCAATGGAATATTACTCAGATATAAAAAGAAATGAAGTTTTCTGATGCACACTCCTGTGTGGGTGAACCTCAAGAGAATTCTGCAAAGAGAGAAAGACACAAAAGACCGCATAGTGTATGACTGAATTTATTTGGAACATATAGATGCTAAGGAACAGAGAGGAAGTTGGTGGTTGTCAGGGGCTGTGGGGAGGGAGGGGTGGGGAGTGGCTACTTGGTGTGGGGGGCACGTTCTTCTCAGAGCTCAATGCCAATGCGATCAATGCCACTGTTTAAAGTGCATTTAAATTGCACTTAAACAATGCCAGTTGTTTAAAATGATTTCCAAGTGAGCTTCGCCTCAGTGATAAAGCACAGAGAACACTACTCAGCACTCTGCAGTGACCTAAACAGGAAGGAAATTCAGTTTAGGAGGGGATATGTGTATGTACATGGCTGATTCACTTTGCTGTTCAGTAGAAACGAACACAACCTTGTAAAGCAACTATGCCTGTGTGCTCGGGCGCTCAGTCCTCTCCGACTCTTTGTGACCCCATGGACTGCAGCCCGCCAGGCTCCTCTGTCCATGGGATTCTCCAGGCAAGAATACTGGAGTGGGTTGCCATGCCCTCCTCCAGGGGATCTTCCCAACCCAGGGATCAAACCTGCGTCCCCTACAACTGCTGCATTGGCAGGTGAGTGCTTTACCACTAGCACGACCCGGGAAGTGAGAAGATGTGAACGGACCTGAAACAGGGCGTGACCAGCTCTGCATTAGCTGGACAGGTGAGATTGTTTTTTTTTTTTTTCTTCAAAACGTGGTCCCAGCCCCAGCAGGGCGAGCAGGGTCTTCAGGCTTGTGAGACCTCAGAATCTCAGCCCTGCTCCCACCCCCATCTGAATGAGAACCTGGGCTGTCCCAGGACCAGCAGGTGATTGTCATGCTAATGGTAAGGACCGTGCAAAGGCCTGAAGTTCTGCCACCTGACTGCATTCCCAGGCAAGTCTCCCGGATCCAGATCCACCGGCCCTCCATGGTAAAAAGGAGACAGAAATAACGAACCTTGAAGAATTTAGCTGACTTTAGGACGCTGCACCGAACACGGTCCCACCCACACAGGCATCGCTCCATGGAAACCTGTCCCATCTCCCCTAACATACGCGATTCTTAGAGACTTTTTGGAGTTACACTGGGTCTGTTTCAATTCTGATGAAATCTTCTGCTTTCAGCCTCCATATTCAGAGTTGAAATTTGACTTTCAGACCTGAAGATGCTCAGTTGGGTTTTTCTTAAACAAACGTGACCCAGGAAATCCAAAAATGTAGGCAAGCAGACTTACATATAGAGATGTTTAATGAGTCGCTGTGTCTGGACAGTCTTTAAAGCACGCTTTATAAGTGTGTGAAGTCAATGCTCACCAGCAATGAACTCTGACCGCCCCATAAACCAAGAGGGCAAGGGCCACTGGGCAATAAGTCACCCCCGTAATAAAACTATACTTCCGTGGGCTCCAGTCCTTTCCTGTGCTAGCTGAGAAGAGGAAGAAAGTGGCCATTCCAGTTTAATAGGATATGTTTACGAAAGCTTTTTCATAAAACCAGGTCAATATACACAGTGAACAGTCTGTCTATGTATACTCTCCAGGGTGGAGTCTAGGTTACTTTTATGGTAAACATATAGAAACTTACTGGGCTTAGATTTTTTTTTTTTCCCCTCCTAATGAAGTTTTTCATTAACCCAGGTTTCGACTTTGGCTAATCCACTTCTATTGTTATCCAGACCAGAAATGCAAGTTGGTGTCTAGACAAAACATCCCTACACTTTACTACAAACAGAAAAGTTAAAACACTGGCTGACAGCACTGAGATTGTACTTGAGTGAATCAAAGAAAACCAGAGGTAGAAACAAGGGTTTTTGAGATCCCCAGCAGGATAACCTTCTGAGTCATGGTGCATTTCTGGGACACAACCGAGCTGATTAAAAACTGCTGATACTTAAATTGCACACGTAAAAGTTGTTCTTCAGTCGTCTCTAAGCTTATGGTTGTTTGCACTGGGTTTTCATTGCTCTAACGTGAACTGTGCCGTATTCAGAAAATTTTCATAATACATATAGTACTACTATTCTGTAGATTAAAAATAATTCCACACTGTGCAGAACTTGTAAGGACAATGTCTTCTCCTTGCAAAGTTTTCAGTGGATTGCTGTTGTCTGGTCACTCAGTCATGTCCAACTCTTTGCGACCCCATGGACTGTATCCTGCCAGGCTCCTTTAGCCATAGGGTTATTCCAGCAGGAATACTGGAGTGGGTTGCCTTTTCCTTCTCCAAGGGGTTTTCCTGACCCAGGGGTCCAACTCGCATCTCTGGCATCTCCTGCATTGCTGGTGGGTTATTTACTGCTGTGCTACCTGGGAAGCCTCTTTACTGGAGTGGGGTGCCGTTGCCTTCTCCTTTGAATGGATAATCCTGGTTAATGATACATTATTAAAAATCAAAGAACAGTGTCACGTATCTTATTCCTGTTACCTATGTTCTTTCAGTTAGTTGAGTCAAGTCTTGCAAAGAGATGAAAACACAAAAGTCGTCCAGGGAGTTATAATCTAGCTGCTTTCTCTGAAACAGAGAAAATTAATTGAACCTCTGCTTGATCTGTGGTGTGGATAAGGCCTGCCACGGGGTTCAGAATAAGCACAGGACACCGACTCTTGGATAAAGATGTTCCACAGTGCCCATCAGCCACTCCCATCAATGGGGCATTTCCCCCGTGCGTGCTAAGTCACCTCAGTTGTGTCCGACTCTTTGCGACACCATGGACTGTAGCTGGCCAGGCTCCTCTGTTCATGGGATTCTCCAGGCAAGAGTACTGGAGTGGGTTGCCTTGCCCTCCTCCAGGGGATCTTCCCAACCAAGGGATCGAACCCAGATTCCTATGTCTCCTGCATTGGCAGGCAGGTTCTTTACCTCTAGCGCCACCTTGGAAAGCACATGTGCCCCACCAGAAGCCAAAGTATGTCTCAAGATTGCAGTTAGAAATAAGGTCTGCGTTTGTTCTGTTCTTTGCTTTCATGTTGAGGAAATGCAGATATTGGATTAGAAAGCATGTTACTCAATAGACATTAAAAAAAATAAGATCATTTAGATCCAAAGATACTAGGGCTTCATAGCATTGATATTACCTAAACATTTGTTGAAATGATCAGGATTCCTTTGGGTGTAAGTGACAGAAATTGAGAGTTCTGACTAACTTAAGCAAAAACAAATAAAATTTTTTTTAAAAATGAGGGGTCTTCAGGTCCCACTGGATCCAGGGTCTCAGATGATGTCATCAGGGCTGCCTCCCTCTTCCCAGTTTCCCAGATCTTTATTTGAAATCCTATGTGCTTTCTTCCGTAACACCTCTCCTGGTCATGGGTGGAGGAGATCTCACCCTGCCTCTCTTTCTGGGTCTTATAAACCTGGGTGCTTCAGCTTTGTGGTTGTTTGGTCACTAAGTCATATCTGATTTTTTGTGACCCCATAGACTGCAGCACACCAGGCTCTTCTGTCCTCCACTATCTCCTGGAGTTTGCTCATATTCTTGTCCATTGAGTCAGTGATGCTATCCAACCATCTCATCCTCTGTCATCCCCTTCTCCTTCCACCTTCAATTTTTCCCAGGATCAGAGTCTTTTCCAATGAGTCAGTTCTTCACATTAGGAGGCCAAAATATTGGAGCTTCAGCTTCAACATCAGTCCTTCCAATGAATATTCAGGGTTGATTTCCTTTAAGATTGACTGACTTGATCTCCTTTCTGTCCAAGGGACTCTCAAGAGTCTTCTCCAACACCACAGTTCAAAAGCATCAATTCCATGGCACTTAGTCTTCTTCCTGGTCCCACTCTCTCATCCGTACATGACTACTGGAGAAACCAGCGCTTTGACTGTATGGACCTTTGTCAGCAAAGGGATATCTTTGCTTTTTAACACACTATCTAGGTTTGTCATAGAAATTGATCTCTGGTTCTTCTGCCTTTTCTAAAGCCAGCTTGTACATCTGGAAGTTCTCGGTTCATATACGGCTAAAGCCTAGCTTGAAGTATTTTGAGCATTACCTTGCTGGCATGTGAAATAAGCACAAATGTACAGTAGTTTGAGCATTTTTTGGCGTTGCCTTTCTTTGGGGTTGGAGTAAAAACTGGCCTTTTCCAGTTCTGTGGCCACTGCTGAGTTTTCCTTATTTGTTGACATATTAATACAGCACTTCAACATCATCTTTCAGGGTGCTTCAGCTAAAGGTATAGAAATTGTTGATACTGGATTTAGGGTAATGGTCTCTATGAGGGGTGTTTGTGATTTTGCACCTAAAGGACATTTGGTGGGGTGTGGGGATATTTTTGGTTGTCATATCTTGGGGCGCTGATGGCTGAGCCACCTGGAGCCTTCCTGATGCTTGGAACACAGATGCGGTAACTGGGGCACTGCCTGGACTGAGACACAAGGACTTAACCATAGGGGCGGCCAAGGGGAAGGATGATGGAGCTTGGGGGAGCTGAGCTAGATGGCTTCTACCGGGCTTTTCAGGAGAGGGATGCCCCCTTTCACTCTGTTTAAACCACTGTTACTTTAGCAGTGGGCTTCTCTGATGGCTCAGTGGTAATCTGCCTGCTAATGCAGGATGCGTGGGTTCGATCCCTGGGTCAGGAAGATCCCCTGGAGAAGGGAATGGGTACCCACTCCAGTATTCTTGCCTGGGAAATCCCATGGGCAGAGGGGCCTGTTGGGCTACAGTCCCTGGGGTCACAAAAGAGTCAGACATGACTCAGTAACTGAACACCACCAATCACAGCAAATCCTAACTGATAGATAGAACATGCTCATCCACTCTTTGACTTGCAGATTTTTAACATCTAAAACTTTGGGGGCTAAAATGGAGGCGAACTACCCGGAGGAGAGTGGCAGCCCACCCGCAAGATGCCCAGGATGCAGACACGCTAGGAAGGGCGGGGTCTCACCCAGACCCGGGTCCTCGGTCTCCCGTGTGTACCTTTGTCGCAATCTGGAAAGGCCCATCTCTTGGATCACTCAGGAGAAACTCTTGACATGCATGGCGTGCCTGTCAGGTGTGAGGCGCAGTCTGAGGCACCCCAGAGATGCTGTAAGGTGAGCACTGATGCTCAGTGTAACCTGGCCTGCAGGGGACTTAGGGGTTCTTAGAAGGGGAGGTGACATCTCAAGTTAGAAGAGCAGGAAGAACACAAAAACAGAGGAGGGACTATGTCCAGGAGGGTCCTGGAATGCTCCCATCCTCGCAGTCCCAGGCTCTTAATGAACCAGGTCCTTGGTTGGCCCTGCAGACACAATGCACAGTGCAGACATCTCCATGGTGGTCCAGGCTCACTCGGGTCCTGCTTTCCCCCTGAAGATCCTGGGACATCTGTTCCCCCATCCCAGCGTCTCTGTTTCTGAAAGTCTTGGGAGGAGAGAGAGATGGAGGAGGGTGCTCTTGGCCCCTCTGAAGAGGTCTTGCTGCTCTGTAATTACAGTGTGCCCCCAGCCTCCACACTCTGGCCCTACCTCCCACGGGGGACCCCCAGCTGCAGCAGACAGGGCTGGTTCAGCCTCTTCCCTGTGCCCTGGCCCCACCTGTGTGCTCCTGCACCCTGCTCATCACCCCTGCCCCACCTCAGCTCCCCTTCGCTTCTCCTTCTGAGAGGTCACGCCCTCCCAGTCCACAGAGGAGAGGCGGCCCCATCTCTGTGGTCCCAGCTGATCCTGGGAGGGTAGGGACCCCTCTCTAGACGCAGTGTGTAGGCACGAGAATGAACCAGGACTCAGACCCAAACCTTCTGATTCCAGGACGCTCTATCCCTCCATGGACCACGGTTCCCTTGGACACAAAACATCAGATAGAAATATAGAAATACAGAAAATTTCACCTATATAGAACAACCAAGCTTTCAGATGGCTTCATTATTTCTTTTTAGTGTAGAATAAAGTCTAGGTTTTATTTTTTTGGGGGGGGTAATGACAGTATAATAAAATGCTATGACTAAGCACTGAGTCATACTCATTTAAAATAAGTTTCTTCAGCAGAGTTAATTAGCAATGCTAAAATTACCTGCCGTGTTCTCCTCAGTGACCAAGAGGTTGGAAACACCAAGTTCCCCAGCAGGAGTCCGAGACTTAATAAAATATCCTTTAAGAGGAAAAGTCCATTCTCAAAAAAGTGTAGACCCAACAGCGGGGAAACAAAGACCAACTCTAAATGATAGAAATGCTTCTCTGTGGGGCTGGGGAAACAGAAGACTCCGGAGTTTTCTTTAAAGACAGAAAGGAGCACTGTTTCTGCAGAGCTGGCAGAGGGCTGGCTGCGACGGTTACATAAGCAAAGGAATGCTCTGCCTGGGTGATTAGATGTATTACTTTGCTCTCGAGAAATAATGGGAATTACCCACTTAATGCCTGGCACACGGTGCTGCTAACATACCAATTAATGACTAATTAGGAAGATTTTTCAGACCATTAGGTTCTGGGAGAAAGCCCCTGTTTGAGATTCATCACTTAAGTCTCTTCTCTTTTCCTTCCTGCAGTTTTCAGCTCAGCGGGCTTCCCCAGTGAGTGTGGTCTGGTTTGCAAGGACCCCGTGGCTCCTTCATTCACTTATTTAGTTAAAGCAGCTGGTGTAAAGCAGGCTGCACTGACCCTGGTCATCTCCAAGCTGAGGGAGCAAAATGTTAATGCTGTCTCCCACTGTGAGAGGGACTTCCATCTAACCACCTCCCTTCCTGAATTCTTGAATGTGAAACACAAGTAAGCCAGGAAGGAAGAGGAGATGATGCCTCTTTTTGGAAGAGAGAGGAAAGGTCAGCTTGGGTTCCTTTGCTCCATTTCCTAGGAACCTGGGATCCCACCTACCTCCGCAGCTTCAGGTTGGAAGGATGGAGACCAGGGATCAGTCTAGGAGCCTTTGCGCAGTGATGAGGGGGCCCCTGTGGGCCCCAGGGGTGGAGGAGAAGCAGGAAAAGGGAAAATTGAAAGTGATTCCCAGTTTTCTGACGTTGAGAAAGGAAGAAATACTGATGGGTGACCAGCAACCAGCCAGTTATGGATGGGCAAGAATTTCCTGTGCTTTAGGGAGCAATCCTCAACATGTTCACTGAGTCCAAAACATCCACGGAGCACATTTCAGCCTGTGTCCTAGGCTCTGGGACACAGTGATGACTAGGAAATTGCTGTCCTCATGAAATTCATAGTTTTAGATAGGGCTTCTCCATGTCAGCCTTATTGACACTTTGGACCTAATAGTTCTCTTATGGGGCTGTCTGTGCATCGTAGAATGTTTAGCAGCACCCCTGGCCTCTACCTGCTAGATGTCTGTAGCATCCTTGGTCATTCATGAGATTCAAGATGGTCTCCAGACAGGGACAACCGGCCCCTGGGAGGACATCAACCCCCGCTGAGAACAATTGGTCTAACAGAAAAGCCGGATGATAAACAAAACAAGTGAAAACACATGTACTAAACTGCAGAGAGAGATAAAACAAAGGTGTTTGGGGGAGGGGGCCTGGCAGATCTTACTGAGAAGTGACACTTGAACAAAGCCCTCAAGGAGGAGGAAGCAATGCTGGGCAAATGCTTTCAGGGTGAAGGGGCAAGGGATGTGCAGAGCGATTATCAGCAAAGGGAGGAGGTTGCTCAGCTGGAAAAGAGGGTGGTGAAGGAGCACGTGGAGACCAGAGGCAACCGGCTTCATGGTGCTGGAGGGGTGGGACTTCACTGTGATGGATGGGGGCCTCAGCGAGGTCAGCAGAGGGAGGGATGGGACCAGCACTGATTGGATACAGGTCTGCAGCCAGACCACCTGACCTGCCTCTTGAGAAACCTGTATGCAGTTCAAGAAGCAACAGTTAGAACTGGACATGGAACAACAGACTGGTTCCAAAGAGGGAAAGGAGTACATCAAGGCTGTATATTGTCACCCTGGTTGTTTAACTTATATGCAGAGTACATCATGAGAAACATTGGGCTGGAAGATGCACAAGCTGGAATCAAGATTGCCGGGAGCAATACCAATAACCTCAGATATGCAGATGACACCACCCTTATGGCAGAAAGTGAAGAAGAACTAAAGAGCCTCTTGATAAAAGTGAAAGTGGAGAGTGAAAAAGTTGACTTAAACTCAACATTCAGAAAACGAAGATCATGGCATCTGGTCCCATCACTTCATGACAAATAGATGGGAAAACAGTGGAAACAGTGACACTTTATTTTGGGGGGCTCCAAAATCACTGCAGATGGTGACTGCAGCCATGAAATTAAAAGACGCTTTCTCCTTGGAAGAAAAGTTATGACCAACCTAGACAGCGTATTAAAAGGCAGAGACATTACTTTCCTAACAAAGGTCTGTCTAGTAAAAGCTATGGTTTTTCCAGTGGTTATGTATGGATGTGAGAGTTGGACTATAAAGAAAGCTGAACGCCAAAGAATTGATGCTTTTGAACTGTGGTGTTGGAGAAGACTTTTGAGAGTCCCTTGGACTGCAAGGAGATCCAACCAGTCCATCCTAAAATAAATCAGTCCTAAATATTCACCGGAAGGACTGATGTTGAAGCTGAAACTCCAATACTTTGGCCACCTGATGCAAAGAGCTGACTCATTTGAAAAGACCCTGATGCTGGGAAAGATTGAAGGCAAGAGGAGAAGGGGACAACAGTGGATGAGATGGTTGGATGGCATCACCGACTCAATGGACTTGAGTTTGAACAAGCTCCAGGAGATGGTGAAGGACAGGGAAGCCTGGTGTGCTGCAGTCCATGGGGTCACAAACAGTTGGACACGTCTGAGTGACTGAACTGAACAGAGCCTGTTTCCTTGTGGTTGTAGAACTGAGGTCCGGTTTCCTCATATCCACCAGCAGGAGGCTGCCCAAGCTCCTAGAGGCCTGTCTCTGGTCATTGTATCTCAGAGACAAGAAAACCAGGATGAATCCTTCTCATTCTTGCACCTCTGACTCTCTGTCTGTTGCATCTCTCCTCTGCTTCCAGTCGGAGAAAGTTCTCTGCTTTTGAGGACTCATGCAATTAGCCTGGGCTCACCCAGATAAGCGAGGATAATCTCTTTATTTTAAAATGTGAACCTTAATCACATCTCTTGTGCCACATAACATGACGTATGCACGAGTTCCAGGGATTACAATTATTCTGCCTATTGCATCTCTGAAACAAAGGGCATGGTTTTATTCATGTGATGAGGCGTTTATAAAGTGAACCCTGGGGAGGGCTTGGCTGGGTGTGCCTCGCTTAGCTCTTTTTTTTTTTTTTGACATTGGCTTTCCCCCATGACAAGGTGTGTGTTCACAACAGTGAACATCTATTGAGCACCCGTGCTCTATGCAAGGCCAGGAGTTCAGGGCTCCCCTCACCGTCTCAGCCTAGGTTTCTGAAGAGGAAAATGGGAGAGCCAGGCTCAGTCTACACTTGGCCACACCAGGAGGCAAGTCCTGTTCTTCCCTGAGATCCTTCTCTTCCTGGGCAGCCCCCTCAGGCACCCAGAGTTTTTTGTTTACTTCCACTGGGAAACGCTGGCCTTGGGACATCCCGATGCCAGTGTTCTGCTGTTACGGAGATGCTGGCGTGTCAAGAGGAAGGAAGGAATTTCAACAATGAGCAGAGTGCCGGGGCCCGTGGAGGAGCCAGTGGTGGAAATGGTTCAAGTGAAGGGGATGCTGGACATCCGAGACAGGCCGCAAGATGCAGAGGTTGAGGGGGGACTGCAAGGCCCGGGAAAGGTGAGGGCTGAGAAGGGACGATGAGAAAAGGTGACATGAGCTGCGCTGGGCACCGAGGGCGACTCACTGTGTCATCTGTGAAGATGACGTGGAGCAAACATTCCATAGCAACCAGGCTGAAAAAAGGCCAGGTGCACATAGGTGTGGGGAGCGCCAAGTACTGAGCGGAGTGGAGCTCAGCACGGAGCCTCATTGTTTCATTTTAACAAGGCTCTCCCATCAGCAGCCATCCAGAGGGGTGGACCGTTTAGAGGGGAGAAGCACCTTCAGATAGCACTGATGTAATTATGCTCCTGACCTCTCTGGAGCCCAGTACGCTGTAAACACTCAGCAAACCTTGCATCCGGTTTCCATTTATAGGAAGTTTATATTTGATCTCATTCATCTAAAGTTCTAGAAAAGGAAAGCCAAGCTTGCAGTGTCAGAGAGCCATTCAGCGGTTGCCTAGGGCCAGGAGTGGGATAGACTGCAAAGGCATATGAGAAAATTGGGGGGATTATCAGACCATTTCATACATTTACTGTGGTGCTGATTATGTGCTTCTATCTGCCAAAGCTCATTGAACTATACAAACAAAACACATACATTTGTTTGTAAATTACACATTCATAATATAGATTAAAGGGCTTCCCTGGTGGCTCAGTGGTAAACAGTACACCTGCTATGCAGAAGACAAGGGTTCAAGTCATGGATTCTCTTCCTGGGTCAGGAAGAGCCCTTGGAGAAGGGAATGGAAACCCAGTCCGGTATTCCTGCCTGGAAAATTCCATGGACAGAGGAGCCTGGTGGGTTACAGTCCATGAGGTTGCAAAGAGTCAGACACGACTGAGCGACTAAACAACAGCATTAATTGAACAGTCAAAGTGGAGAGTGCTTGGGAGAAGGAGTTTCACAGGATTGCGATAGATTTAGATCTTGCCACTGATGAGTGTGCTGGGCCTGAGGCACGTGCCTGGGCCTCCGTGGTCCTGCTTTTTCCCACTATCAGATTGAAGCAGGATCTCACATCCCACCCCATGGGCTGTGCAGATGAACTCACCAGTCATCACGTGGCTCTTAGAACTGACGACCAAGGGTGGTGTAAGTGCTGAGTGGCAGACTTGCTTGTAATCATGGGCTCGTCAGGTCAGGTGGCTATTAAGTCACCACCCAAGTAAAGATGAAGGATTAGATGTGGTTTCTGGTGCTTTAATCTGATGCTGGTTGAGTGTGTGCACAACAGTTGTTCTTTGAAGGATGAAAAATAAGCAAAGTCAGGGAAACGTGAGTTTCTTTTTAGACTCCAATGGTTCATTTCCTCGCAATAATGGGCAGGGTGGTGAGCTACGCTGAGGGTTTCCTAAAGGGCCTTGGGCAGATCTGGCCAAGCTCCTTTTAATTTTCTGTTGCCTGTTTCCCCACGTGAACAATCAAAGAGCCAGTAGCCTGATTGTACACGTGTGCTGAATGTAAGTTGGAGCATATCCTTCTTCAGTGTCTTTGCTTTGGCAGAATTAATTAAAACAGGATTAGATTTAAATAACAAGTGTAATGACTCTTGCGGTCTGTAGTGAGTTTTTGTGTTATCATCTCCATGACTTAGGTTTTATTCTTTAAATATATGTTTTTTCCCCTTAGAAAGTCCGAGTCAACACCATCATTTCTCATTTACATGTAACTTGTGGCTCAGCTGGTAAAGAATCCGCCTGCAATGTGGGAGACCTGGGTTCGGTTCCTGGGTCGGGAAGATCCCCTGGAGAAGGGAGAGGCTACCCACTCCAGTATTTCAGCCTGGAGAATTCGGTCCATGGGGTCACAAAGAGTCGGACACGCCTGATCACAGCACACACACATACATGCTCTATCATGACGGGACCCATGGCAGGACTAACTCCTAGGATCACTCTGAAGCACTGATGGGCAGTGATGTGTGGAGGCGTTGGCAGTAAATGTAACTTTGGGTAAAACAACAATCTGCGGTTTCTGTTGTCATTGTCGCGGGAACAGCACACAGCCCATGGCGGCTGCCTGCCTGCCTGTTGGGAGGAAAAGCCAATGACAATAAAAATGTCCTTTACTACTTAGGCCCTTGGGTCCCGGTAAGGAGCCGCACCTTCCTGACTTGGTCCATGACCTCTCCTCTGTGCCTCCCCGCCTTCTCGGGACTCCATCCCTCCTCCTTCTGGGGTCCAGAAGATAGAGCTAGGCTGCCCTGGTCTTGGTCTCCCAGCCCTGGAACCCCAGGTGTGACAGCACTATAGCAGAGACACATCTAAGAGTGGACGAATCGTATTCTCAGAGACAGCGGTATTTACACCGTATGATGTGTCTCAGGAGATAAGGGGAACCTCATGTCCTGTGGGAGGCCAAGGAGGCGGCTGCACCGGTGTCCTCAGCATCTCACTGAGTGCCACTGGGATATAAACTGCTTACAGCCCCAAATGTAAGAAGTGACTCACAGGCTGTCCTCTGCGAGGTGGCACAGGCAAGCACAGAGAGGGTGCTGGCCTTTGTCCCTGGAATGGTGCTGAAGCCCCAACACCAAAGCAGAGTCAACTAGGGCACTTTAATAACCCGAGGTCGCCGGGAGAAATGAAGGTGGTGCCTGATGAGGAGGCAGGCTGGATGCTGCAGCTGTGTTGCCCTGGCAACGGTGCCCTGGCCAATCCCAGGCCTAGCTCAGGCTCGCCTTCTGAATGAAGCGCTTTCTCTAACATCCTCCATGGTTTTGATACACCACCCATGTGAGCATCTATTTGTTGCAACAAATTTAAATAGAATCTCTTTTCTGAAGAAGGAGAGAGGTAATAACAGAGAAAGACAGACAGATGGAGAGAAGCACTTCCGGTAAAGTTGGTGACATTAGGAAAAGGCACATTTCTCTTGGGACAGATTTGCTGCTGGGAGTAGGCTGGCTTGTGTCTCTCCTGGCGCCTCTTCTGCTCCAAGCATGGCCTCAGCAGGTTTGACAAAACCAGCCCAGAGTTAAAGCTACCTCCCGCCCACTGCACCTGAGATGGTCTCCCCTCTGTCACAGGGCTACCATGTGCTACAGTTGTATAGGTTGCACACTGCACCAGGAAGCCAAAGGAGAGTTACAGGAGGCTGGGCTCAGGGGCTTGAGCCCATTTCACATGAGCCCCAATAAGCATCAGAGTCTCCCTGGAGAAAGGGGAACCTTCCCCAACTGGGGACAAAGGCACCAGCAGCAACCCATTCCCTCCTGCACTTTTCACTTTGCAATTAGGAGACTGGGGAGGCTCTTAAGGGCTATTTATACACCGTGGTGACTTCCCATCTTCCACCTCCTCCCTTTGAAGCAGAAGATGTGGTGATTCCAAGTGAATCTTGGGGTTTGTGTGGGCACCAAGAGGGTCCTTGCCTGCCCTTTTTGCGGTTGATGTGCAAAGCTGCAGTGTCCTGTGGGTGATAAGGATATTAGAAGCTCAGCTCTGCCACCCTGAGCTGATGCCTCAGATAAAACTTCAGCCCCAGAGCCTCAGTTTAGTCATCTGTACAATGCGGGGAGGTGGTAATAATACCAACTTTAAAGGGTTGTTGCTGCTGCTGCTGCTAAGTCACTTCAGTTGTGTCCGATTCTGTGCGACCCCATAGATGGCAGCCCACCAGGCTCCCCCGTCCCTGGGATTCTCCAGGCAAGAACACTGGAGTGGGTTGCCATTTCCTTCTCCAATGCATGAAAGTGAAAAGTGAAAGTGAAGTCGCTCAGTCGTGTCCGACACTTCTCGACCCCATGGACTGCAGCCTGCCAGGCTCCGCCGTCCATGGGATTTTCCAGGCAAGAATACTGGAGTGGGGTGCCATAAAGGGTTGTTACGAGGGTTCAAAGAGATAAAATATATGAAGCGCATAAAAGTGAGTGTGTGTGTACGTGCTTATGTCTGTGAGTGTGTGTGCAGAGCCTGACTCCCCAGGGTGGGGTGAAGGTCCACATGCCATTGGGAGGCTGAGAGGAGCAAGATGAGGTCTCTCTCTCTCTCTGTCTCTGTGTTGTTGTTCAGTCACTAAATTGTGTCCAACTCTGCAACCCTACAGACTGCAACGCTTCAGGCTCCTCTATCCTTCACTCTCTCCTAGAGTTTGCTCAGAGTCGTCCATTGAGTCGGTGATGCCATCCAACCATCTCATCCTCTGTTGTCCCCTTCTCCTCCTGCCCCCAATCTCCCAGCATCGGGTCTTTTTCAATGAGTCAGCTTTTCACATTAGGTGGCCAAAGTACTGGCACTTCAGTTTTAGCATCAGTCCTTCCAATAAATATTCAGGGTTGGTTTCCTTTAGGATTTACTGGTTTGATTTAATTTATGGTGTATGCCTATTGTGTTTTAAGAAATCCTTCCACCCCCAAGTTAGAATATTCATCTCACTTTTCTAGTACAAACTTTGCTATTGGAATTTCAGACTCTAAGCTCTTTGGAGTGGTGTGGATAGTGTGAGAAAATGGCACAGTTTCTTTTCCTCCACATGGAAAAGCATTTATTCTCTACCTCCATTCACACAATCCCTATTTTCTTCATCAGTAAAAGGATTAAGAAATTGCTCTTTGGGAAACCAGAACGGGCAGAGACCCTTTGAAAAATTTTCTCATCATCTCCTACAGTTGAACATTCACCCCAGGCACATATCAAGAAGAAACTCCTGCCTGAATTGATCAGAAACGTGCATAAGAATCTTTTGAGTCAACACTGTTAGGAATAGCAAAAACCTAGAAATAACCCACTGCCCACCAGCCAGACAGTAGATGAACAAATTGTGGCAGAATCATATAACAGGATGTGATAGAATGGTGAGAAAGAGTTAACCACAACCCACCACCAGAGGAGTATATCTGGGCAACTTAAAACGTTGAGTGAAAAATGTGAATCCCAGAAAACTCCGTTCAACTTGACAACCTTTGGTCAAAGTGAAGAACAACTAAAACTAGAAAGTATGTTTTCAGGAATATGAGTGTATAATACAATTATGTGTGTGCATGTGTTTTTTTTTTTAATTTTATTTTATTTTTAAACTTTACATAATTGTATTAGTTTTGCCAAATATCAAAATGAATCCATCACAGGTATACATGTGCTCCCCATCCTGAACCCTCCTCCCTCCTCCCTCCCCATACCATCCCTCTGGGTCGTCCCAGTGCACTAGCCCCAAGCATCCAGTATCGTGCATTGAACCTGGACTGGCATCTCGTTTCATACATGATATTTTACATGTTTCAATGCCATTCTCCCAAATCTTCCCACCCTCTCCCTCTCCCACAGAGTCCATAAGACTGTTCCATACATCAGCGTCACTTTTGCTGTCTCGTACACAGGGTTATTGTTATCATCTTTCTAAATTCCATATATATGCGTTAGTATACTGTATTGGTGTTTTTCCTTCTGGCTTACTTCACTCTGTATAATAGGCTCCAGTTTCATCCACCTCATTACAACTGATTCAAATGTATTCTTTTTAATGGCTGAGTAATACTCCATTGTGTATATGTACCACAGCTTTCTTATCCATTCATCTGCTGATGGACATCTAGGTTGCTTCCACGTCCTGGCTATTATAAACAGTGCTTCGATGAACATTGGGATACACGTGTCTCTTTCCCTTCTGGTTTCCTCAGTGTGTATGCCCAGCAGTGGGATTGCTGGATCATAAGGCGGTTCTATTTCCAGTTTTTTAAGGAATCTCCACACTGTTCTCCATAGTGGCTGTACTAGTTTGCATTCCTACCAACAGTGTAAGAGGGTTCCCTTTCCTCCACACCCTCTCCAACATTTATTATTTGTAGACTTTTGGATCGCAGCCATTCTGACTGGTGTGAAATGGTACCTCATAGTGGTCTTGATTTGCATTTCTCTGATAATGAGTGATGTTGAGCATCTTTTCATGTGTTTGTTAGCCATCTGTATGTCTTCTTTGGAGAAATGTCTATTTAGTTCTTTGGCCCATTTTTTGATTGGGTCATTTATTTTTCTGGAGTTGAGCTGGAGGAGTTGCTTGTATATTTTTGAGATTAGTTGTTTGTCAGTTGCTTCATTTGCTATTATTTTCTCCCATTCTGAAGGCTGTCTTTTCACCTTGCTGATAGTTTCCTTTGATGTGCAGAAGCTTTTAAGGTTAATTAGGTCCCATTTGTTTATTTTTGCTTTTATTTCCGATATTCTGGGAGGTGGGTCATAGAGGATCCTGCTGTGATGTATGTCAGAGAGTGTTTTGCCTATGTTCTCCTCTAGGAGTTTTATAGTTTCTGGTCTTATGTTTAGATCTTTAATCCATTTTGAGTTTATTTTTGTGTATGGTGTTAGAAAGTGTTCTAGTTTTATTCTTTTACAAGGGGTTGACCAGTTTTTCCAGCACCACTTGTTAAAGAGATTGTCTTTAATCCATTGTATATTCTTGCCTCCTTTGTCAAAGATAAGGTGTCCATATGTGCATGGATTTGTCTCTGGGCTTTCTATTTTGTTCCATTGATCTGTATTTCTGTCTTTGTGCCAGTACCATACTGTCTTGATAACTGTGGCTTTGTAGTAGAGCCTGAAGTCAGGTAGGTTGATTTCCTCCAGTTCTATTCTTCTTTCTCAAGATCGCTTTGGCTATTCGAGGTTTTTTGTATTTCCAGACAAATTGTGAAATTATTTGTTCTAGCTCTGTGAAGAATACTGTTGGTAGCTTGATAGGGATTGCATTGAATCTATAGATTGCTTTGGGTAGTATACTCATTTTCACTATATTGATTCTTCCAATCCATGAACATGGTATATTTCTCCATCTATTAGTGTCCTCTTTGATTTCTTTCACCAGTGTTTTATAGTTTTCTATATATAGGTCTTTAGTTTCTTTAGGTAGATATATTCCTAAGTATTTTATTCTTTCCTTTGCAATGGTGAATGGAATTGTTTCCTTAATTTCTCTTTCTGTTTTCTCATTATTAGTGTATACGAATGCAAGGGATTTCTGTGTGTTGATTTTATATCCTGCAACTTTACTATAGTCATTGATTAGTTCTAGTAATTTTCTGGTGGAGTCTTTAGGGTTTTCTATGTAGAGGATCATGTCATCTGCAAATAGTGAGAGTTTTACTTCTTCTTTTCCAATTTGGATTCCTTTTATTTCTTTTTCTGCTCTGATTGCTGTGGCCAAAACTTCCAAAACTATGTTGAATAGTAATGGTGAAAAAGGTGAACTCCACGGCCTCCCCCTCCTTCAGGCTCCGGAAGCCCTCCATGTGCAGCTTACTCTGGTGCACAAAGACATCCACCAGGGGGTCGAGTGCGACCCCTGCACGGGCGGTCATGGACAGGAAGCCGAACCCCATGCGCACGTTGAACCACTTACAGATGCCGGCACCGTGCAGCAGCTACAGCTCCTCCGCCACGCGGGCCGCGTCCTCCGGCACCTCCTCTGGCGCCTTAGCGCAGCCACCTGGAGATTGGGAAGGCGCTCAGCTGGGGGGCCACGGAATTGAAGGGCCCCCATCAGAGAGCCGGCAAGGAGACCCAAGGGTCCAGCCCGAGGCTGGACAACCAGGAAGCTGCAGCTACAAAGCAGCCGGCGAGAAAATACCTGTCCCGGCCGCCTCCCGCACTCCCCCAGCTTAAACTGAGGCCGTGCATGTGTTTTTAAGGCAAAAAACACCCACGGCTCTCAGGATTTATGCTCCTCTAAAGGGGGAAGGACATGTCAGTGGATGTGAGTTCTTTTTACTACTCTGAACCTCATGATCCGTGGGGAGCTCACTGGGGTTCATTATAATACCACACATGCTGTAGATCTATCCATGCGTGTCCAATGTAGAGAGGCTGACAGCCGGTTTCTATGAAGCTGAGATTGGAGAGGGATTGAGGGAGAGAGAGAGAGACAGAGGGCGAAGTATCAGGAACTGGTTTTCTCTAAGTGATCCTTCCCGAATGGTCCCTCTCTGGCCCCAGCCTGGCCTGGGGACAGACGGGAAGGGAGGGCTGTCAGTTTCATAACCATCAGTGATAAACATAAGCCAAAGCCACTGTGTCCTGAGCAGAGTTTGTGGGCTAATCTTTGAGACAGGGCATTATAATTCTATAGAGAGAGGACATGCTGGGAAAGATTGCAGGTGGGAGGAGAAGGGGACGACAGAGGATGAGATGGTTGGATGGCATTGCCGACTCAATGGACACGAGTTTGAGTAACTCTGGGAGTTGGTGATGGACAGGGAGGCCTGTGGTCCATGGGGTCACAAAGAGTTGGACACAACTGAACGACTGAACTGAACTGAACTGAGAAAGAGGACATGGGGCTTCCAGGTGGCTCAGTGGTAAAGAATCTGCCCTCAAGGAAGGAAACGTGGGTTCCATCCCTGGGTAGGGAAGATCCCCTGGAAGAGGGCATGGCAATCCACTCCATCCAGTATTCTTGCCTGGAGAATCCTATGGACAGAGGAGCCTGGTGGGCTGCAGTCCTTGGGGGTCACAAAGAGTCAGACATGAAGTGACCAAGCACTCACAAACAAGAGGACACAAACAGCAGCTCAGAGGTTTCCACAAGAGGAAAAGAAATACAGTTTTGAAAGAGTTCAGAACGTGCCACCCCAAAACATGCCACTGTATGATGCTTTTGAACTGTGGTGTTGGAGAAGACTCTGGAGAGTCCCTTGGGCTGCAAGGAGATCCAACCAGTCCATTCTAAAGGAGATCATGAATGTTCATTGGAAGGACTGATGTTGAAGCTGAAACTCCAATACTTTGGCCACCTGATGCAAAGAGCTGACTCATTGGAAAAGACCCTGATGCTGGGAAAGATTGAAGGCAGGAGGAGAAGGGGATGACAGAGGATGAGATGGTTGGATGGCATCACTGACTCGATGGAGTTTGAACAAGCTCCAGGAAATGGTGAAGGACAGGGAGGCCTGGTGTGCTGCAGTCCATGGGGTCGCAAAGAATCGGACAGGACTCAGCAACTGAACTGATCTGAACAGATCATACTGATGACTTTGAACTGCAACCACTGGAAAAACAGTCACCACAGGAAGAGACCCCCTCTGAATTCTCCGCGTCTGCCTAAAGATAGATTCTCCAAAAAGAACTCAATTGTTCTATATCCCCTCCAGGAGCGCTATGAGCAGGGAAGATCCACCCTTATCCAGGGTGGAGACCAGGAGTCGGCACACGCCTCGACAGACATCCTCAGTGACTCTCCCCTCTCCCATCTGCACCTCTCAGGGTGCCTTCACCTTTCCCGAGTCCTCTGCTGGTCTCTGAACCACGTCTTCCCCGGCTTCTTCTATTGAGATGGTATGTAAGCACTCACATTGCATCAGTTTATTTAGTATTAGCCCCTACCCCCACCGTGATGCTCTCATGCATATAATAATAAAAATAAATATTAAACACCTTTTCTGCTCTCAGTCTGACTGCTTTGGGTTGATTTCAGAGCCCCAGCTATCACACCTAGAAGGGTGGAGGGTAAGTTTTTCCTGCTTTATAGTTCATGGAGTATCACTGTATGACTACAATTCAAAGCTGCTTACTTCAAACACAAAAAAGCTCCCATTCAGTTAGGTTGGTTGGTGGTTTAGTTGCTAAGTCTTGTTGGACTCTTTGGGACCCTATGGACTGTAGCCCGCCAGGCCCTTCTGTCCATGGGATTCTCCAGGCAAGAATACTGAAGTGGTAGCTATCCCCTCCTCCAGGGGATCTTCTTGACCCAGGGATTGAACCTAGGTCTCCAGCATTGCAGGCTGATTCTTTACCAACTGAGCCACCAAGGAAGCCCCTTAGTAAAAGGAGAAAAATGAGTATTTCTGCTGCATTAACCTTGTACCTGCCTGGCACCACGCTGCGGGGTTTGGGAGGTTGTCCCACTTAAACCACAGGACAAGCTCCACCCTTATGACCCTCCTGGCTGGTATCCCCACTGTCTGTGTGTTCATCTCTAGTTTGAGTTGTACGATTGCAGGGGATGCTTAAAATTCATTCCTGGGGACACTTAGCAATATTCAAACCATGGATGAATGGAAAGAAACTCTGAATACACACAGCTGAGACAGGAGAGAGGGGGGCAGGGCACAGGCCTTGAAAGGATGACTCAGCCTTTGAGGACATGACATAAACAGATTAGAACCAACTGGCCCCAAGACGGTGGAAGACTGGGCTTCCCGCAGACCTCGAGCCTCATCTTATGCTCACTGTAATACATCACTGCTGTAGTTCAGACACTAAGTGGTGTCGGACTCTTTGTGACCCATGGACTGCAGGACTCCAGGCTTCCCTGCCCTTCAGCATCTCCTGGAGTTTGCTCAAACTCAGCAATCAGCTGGACTCACAGACCCGGAAGAAGTGGTGACAACTTCTCGGTACTTACAAAATAGAGAAAATGACAAAATGTCTTCGATTGTTTTCTGAAACCACCTATTGCCTGCTCGGTTGCTCAGTCATGTCCGACTCTGCGACCTAAGGACTCTAGCCTGCCAGGCTTCTCTGGCCATGGGATTCTCCAGGCAAGAATACTGGAGTGGTTTGCTATGCCGTCCTCCAGGGGATCTTCCTGACCCAGGATTCGAACCTGGACCTCCTTATGTCTCGAGCATTGACAGGCGGATTTTTTTTTTTTTTTTACCACTGAGCCACCTGGGATTGCCTATTTAGCCTCATTTAATTGAGAAAAGAAAAAAGAGAATCATCAACTTAGATCTTTATGACTTTTTTTTTTTTTTTGGCCTGGAGGCCATTTCGTCAAATGAGGGGTTTGTGGGGGGAGGGGGGTGGACAATATGAGGGTGGTCTGAAAATAAATGCCTTAACTATCCTCTGCATCTGGATGGAATGTTCTGGAAGGAAGTCATATACGTTTAATGATGTGTTTGTTAGGATTTAAGTTCACTGGGACTGTTCTAGAGGCCATTTCTTTAAAAGCATGCTTTTTTTTTTTTTTAAAGGGGGAAAAAATCCCTGCTGGGTTGGAAGATGAAAATGAGCTCAGCCCAACCTCCACAAACACTTTGCAGATTGCATCCACCCTGCTGTGCTCTAGCAAAAGGGACAGAGGAATGGGTGACCTCACTTCCCATAAGCAAAGTATTGCACAAGCTCAGAAGGAAGGAGCTGTTAGTCTTGGGGATGGTGCCCCTTCGGGAGTTTTCAAGTCTCCCTCTGCTCGACTGTGGTTTGCCTCCTTTAACGGAGTGGGTGACCATGGCTCAACCCTAACTAGCTCGGCCCTTGTCATTTGACCTTCATTCCTTTAATCCCAAACTATCTTCAAAGATGGAAATGTCTCCAGGAAAATATTCTGGGAGTCCTTGCAAGAGAGTCTACCACACCCCATGGAGTAGCCTCCCAACGCACAGGGTGCCAAATTGGCTTGTGTCCTGATTTAATGACCCTGACCACAACTAACGGAGCCTGTCCTCCAGGCTGGCTGATGACCAGTACAGTGGCCTGGTACCAGCCTTCTACCTTAAGGCGTGTCATGGGCTGAATAATGTCCTTCCTGGAAGTATGGGCTTGGACCCCTGAATAGGTTACCTTACATGGCACATTGGGGCTTTCCTAATAGCTCAGTTGGTAAAGAATCCACCTGCAATGCAAGAGACCTTGGTTGGATTCCTGGTTCAAGAAGATATGCTGGAGAAGGGACATGCTACCCACTCCAGTATTCTTAGGCTTCCCCTGTGGCTCAGCTGCAATGCGGGAGACCTGGGTTCGATCCATGGGTTAGGAAGATCCCCTGGAGAAGGGAAAGTCTACCCATTCTGGTATTCTGGCCTGGAGAATTCCATGGACTGTATAGTCCATGGGGTCACAAAGAGTCGGACACGACTGAGTGACTTTCACATGGCACAAGGGACTTTGTTGATGGGTTTAAGGATCTTGAGATGGGACATTATCCTGGATCACCTAGATGACTCCTAAATGCCTTCACGAGTGTTACAGAAGACAGAGGGAGCTTTGACACAGAAGAGAAGGCACCGTGATGATGAAAGCAAGATGCTGCACTGCTGGCTTCAAAGATGGAGGAAGGGACCACCAGCCAAGGAACCAAGGGACACAGGTCTAAATGCTGGAAAAGGCAAGGAAACAGATTCTCCTTGTAGCCCCAGGGAGAGCACAACCTCGTGAAACAGTTTGGATCTCTAGCCTCCAGAACTGAAAGATCAAACCAGCAAATCCTAAAGAAAATCAATCCTGAATATTCATTGGACTGACTGATGCTGAAGCTGAAGCTCCAATACTTTGGCCACCTGATGTGAAGAACTGGCTCATTGGAAAAGACCCTGATGCTGGGGAAGATTGAAGGAAGGAGAAGGGGATGGCAGAGGATGAGATGGATGGATGGCATCACTGACTCAAGGGACATGAATTTGAGCAAGCTCCAGGAGTTGGTGATGGACAGGGAGGCCTGGCGTGCTGCAGTTCAGGGGTTGCAAAGAGTCGGACACGACTGAGCGACTGAACAGTAACAGCAAGAAAGAGCTAAGAAAGCCCGCATTGCTGTCGTTTTAACTTCCAAGTTTTCACTAATTTGTCACAGCAGCAAAAGGAAAATAATACCTCTTTCTAAATAATTTCTCTGTGAAATAACAAGGCCCCATCCCTGACAATCATCAGAGACCAGACTGCTTCTCAGAGTGTGTCCATAAAGGAGAAGGTGGCTCTGGTGACATGGGAGGATTTTCAAACCCTTCCCAGCTCTAAGACTGGGCTTCCCTGGTAGCTCACCTTGAATTTGCCAGGAGTGCAGGAGACCCAGGTTTGATCCCTGGGTTGGGAAGATGTCCTGGAGGAAGGAATGGCAACCACTCCAGTATTCTTGCCTGGAGAATCCCCATGGACAGAGGAGCCTGGCAGGTTACAGTCCATGGAGTTAAAGGGGGAAAAAAAATCTCAAAGTGAAAGCCCATGGTATCAGCAAATGCCTACAACTTTAAGCTGTGCATCCAGGTGCTTCGCTGGAGGAGGACCCAGCTGGGCGTGGTCCAGTTTCTGGGAGCTCCGAGCAGCCCCGGATCCTGGGGTGGTCTGTTGGCCTGTGCTTCTGGCTCCGGCCCATCCTGGGACTTCCCCTCATGATGCGCTGTGAACCACACTTAGATGTCCATGGCACATCCGGCCTCTGCCAGAAAGCCTGCTAAACAGACAGAAAACCCAGCCCACGGACTGAAATAGAAACTCATTTAAAATTTCCGATGTGTGACAAAGGAGGGAGGTGTTTAATTTGGGAAGGAGCTGAGCCAGCTTATGGGTCATTTTTTTTTTTTTCTGGAAGAAAATCCTCCTTCGCAGACTCCCTGGCAGATCTTTTTCTCCATCCATCAGCATTTTGAATGGGATTATTCTCTATTCTCAGGGGAACACCCTGCCCACAGAAGGATGCTAAAGAGCATCCCTCCCCCTACTCTTCAGATGCCAGTAGCAACCTCCCCGCCACCCCGCCCTCCACCACCTTTGGTGCCAACCAAGAATGTCTCCAAATGTCCCCAGTGTCTCCTAGGGGATAAATCACCCCCAACAGAGAAGGAAAACAGAATGGGTGGAAAGAATGGCCTGTGTCCTGGCTTTGCCCTTTTGTTGAGGCTATGATAAGCTGTGTGAGGATAAAGGTTTGGACTGTTCCAGGTGGACGGAGGTACTAGCAGAGAAGATAAGAGCCCCAGAAGCTGTGGTAAGGGGCACAGGAGGCCAGCGTCCTTAGCTGTGGAATCAGACGGGTCCTCCACTGTTCCCCTGTGTGGTTCAGGGCTGCCGGTGAGAACAGTGCCCTCAGAGGACGAGAAGCCGTCCCCCTCCTCACTGATGCTCTGAGTGAGGGCCCTTCCCCGCTTCTGTAAACTCAGCCCCGACAGGTCGCACTCTCACTTCACTCTGGCCACGTACTGGGCTGCTCCTCAAACACCTCAGTCTCCCAGGTCGTCCAGGGGTGAAGAGTCTGCCTGCCAGCACAGGAGATGTGGATTTGATCCCTGGGTTGAGAAGATCCCTGTGAGAAGGAAGTGGCCACCCACTCTGGTATTCTTGCCTGGGAAATCCCATGGACAGAGGAGCCTGGTGGGCTCCTCCCTGGGGTCCCCAAAGAGCCAGACAGGACTGAGCACACACCCATGTAAACAATTCAGACCCTTCCTGCTCAGGACCTTTGCACCTGACGCTTCACCCCACACAGAGCTTTTCCTCCCGTGTCTTTGCTTCCCTTGGCATCCCTGAGATCTAAGCTTGGCTGTAGCTTGACCATCCATCTAAAACCACTGCCACAAACATATGGTTGCCAAGGGGGAAGGGTGGGGTGGTGGGAGATAGTTCGGAAGTTTGGGATTGACATGTGCACACTGCTATATTTAAAAGCAATAACCAGCAAGGACCTACTGAATAACACAGGGAACTCTGCTAATACTCTGTGATGACCTAAATAGGAAAAGGATTTGAAAAAGAATTGATTCATGTATAACTGAATCATCTTGCTGTACACCTGGAACTAATGCAACATTGCTACTCAACTATGCTAAAAAGTTAACAAAAACAAAACCCCACTCCCAGCGCTCTTCAGCACATCACTTCACTTTCTTTTCTTCACAGCGCTGCCCTTATTTTCAGACGGAGAAATGGAGGCTCCAGCTCAAAGCTTCACCAGAAGCAGCCCCTGCCTGCCTGCTCCCTTCTGGTTCTTCACAGTCTACGGAGTTTCCGGAAAGTCTGGGACGAGCTTCTTCCAGCTGCCCTTCATTCCAGAGCAAGGGGCACCCCTCTGCTCCCCATTTCCACCCCCTCATTCAGCACACCAGGGAGGTCTTTGCCTGGGGTCCATAGCGGGCTTGTTTATGTCTGTGCAGGGCTCCAACCACGCCTGCCTTCCAGGACCACAAAGTGTGGACACCATTGGGAAGGGCTCTCCCGTGGCTTATCCTAGGACTTCCAGAAGAAAGCACGTACTTCTTGCTGCCCAGGCTTTAAAGGAGGGCAGCAAAGAAATGTGGGCAAAGGCCAGCAGAGCAGAGTGGGAGATAACCACACCTAAGTCATTTTCCTACTCTACTCTGAACTAGTTGTCATGGCCGGTGCAATACGGCACCCAGCCTGACATCTCAAGTGGCGACAACTAGGCCCAGCCAAGTCCCTAGCCCTAGGCACTGCATTTGCACTGTATTATATGGCTGCTCCCCCAGCCCTGGCCAGAAAGAGACCTTCCTAACTGTCCTGGAAACCAGTGGTAATTGAGTTCTTATCCGTCTTTCCCATCCCCTGTGCCCCTAGGGTACATCAACAACTCTGCCTAGAGGCGTGAAGGAGAGAGGTTACAGCCAACCAACAGTACATTTGAATCACTCCAAATTACCCCCAATTAAGAAATTGGGGATGATCTGCATGTGAAAACCATCTGGCAGGCTTTTTACTTGGAAAGTTTATCTGAGGACTGAGTATGTGGTCCACCCAATCCTTATTTAACCCAAATGCCTGTTAAAGACAGGAAGGCGATCCAACAAATAAGACGTTCAGAGCAAATCCAGCCAAAACAGAGGAAAACATACGTAACAGGGATTATTCTGGAATGTTATGACTGGTCACATTATGTAGATATCTCTTAATATGTCATTCTGAAATGTGTGACATGCTTTAAAGAGAAAGCAAGAAAATACATACAATGTGGGTGTTATGACCTCTGTGGTCATGCCAGAGACACTTTCAAAAACGAAGTTCTCAAAGACCTTTATTAGAGTGGGAAGAATAAAGATCTTTTTCTTTTTTTTAACCTCAAACAACAGAATACTTCTTCTGAGGTTTGTGGCTAGCCCAGTTAGTCGCCCTTAATGGGCAATCAAGAAGTCTGTTATTATGAGCCTCAACGCTTTATGGGACTTGTCAAAAATTATCTCACACACAAAGGGCTTCAACACTTTGGCTGGCCACACAGTTGGAAATAAAACACAGAGCGAGTGGTCTGGAGATTAGGGTGAATTTTATGGCCAAGTTGGAGGGTTGCATGTCTTTGAACACTCCGTGGCGGCCCATTTATGACACAAGAACAAAGGATCTGTTAACTGATTGTAATGACTGCAGTGACTTAGAACATGTCTCAGGAGCCATGAGATTTCATCGGTTGAGACATTTTTCCCCAGGAAGGCTGGCTTCACCTTCCTTCTGCCAAGACCATCTGGCAAAGAGTGTGAGAATACCACCTCCCTCAGCCAGAGTGGTACCCGTTCCAGATGAGGGGGGACTTAGGTTTATCATGTCTTAGCTCTGGAGAACCAGGAATGCGGCTATTTCTGGAATAGCAGAGTCAGGAAGATCAGAAACAAGCAGGGCGAAGTTGGGACACAGGTATTGCTCAATGTCGGCTCCAGAGAAAAGAGAAATTTCTGTGTTCGTTGGGGAGGGGCGGGGCGTGTAAAAGACACCTAACAAAAATTGACTGCTTTAACCATTTTAAAATATTCTGTTCAATAGCATTAACAGCATTCACCCTTTGGCCACCTGATGCGAAGAACTGACTCACTGGAAGAGATTCTGATGCTGGGAAAGATTGAGGGCGGGAGGAGAAGGGGATGACTGAGGATGAGATAGTTGGATGGCATCACCGACTCAATGGACATGAGTTTGAGTAAACTCCGGGAGTTGGTGATGGACAGGGAGGCCTGGTGTGCTGCAGCCCATGGGGTTGCAAAGAGCTGGACACGACTTAGCATCTGAACAGCAACGAAATACCATGATGACATTCATCTCCAGAACTTGTTCATCTTTCCCAAGTCAAACTTCTTATCCATTAAACACGTAACTGTTCACTTCTCCCCCCTCAGCCCCCGGCAACCACCATTCTGCCGTCTTTCTCAGTGAATCTGACTACCATAGGGACGCCATATCAGCGGGGTTATATAATATTTGTCTTTTTGTGATTGGTGTGTTTCACTTACATTATGTCCTCAAGGTTCATCCATGTTGTGACCTGGGTCAGAATCTCACTTCTTTTTAAGGCTGTGTAACATTCCATTGAGTGGATGAACTACATTTTGCTTATCCATTCATCTGTCAATGGACATCTGGTGAAAACAGAACTTTTCACATTATTAGTTTGTACAGGGACATGATTTATTCTAAAGAGCATTATGCAACTTAACTGAATAATCTGCCCAGTCTCTTTAATCCAATTGCAATAGTAGACCATGAAAGACAAAAGCAAGCGGACAAACAGCACGTAATACCAAGTTGGTAAACAGGGGTGTCATTACCCCCTTCCTTTCTTTTTTTGTTCTGGGAGAATATTCAGGGTACAGAGTCTACACTTCAAAAATAGAATTTATGAGTCTAATCATATTAACTCAACAGGGAGCTTAGATGCCAAAACAGCCTCTGTGAGTCATTCCCTGGATTCTAAAAGGAATGTTTCAGACGGTAGTTTTCTCCTCTTTGAGCTTTGCTTTAAAGAAGTTTTAAAAGCAAACGGCAAAACAGCATAATGCCTGGAGCCACAGATCTCAAAGTCGCGCTTCAAAATGGCAGCCTCAATGCCAGAAATCAGAGGCTGGCCCTGGCTAGGGCCACACCATTCCTTGGGTGGTTCAGGCTGGGGGCTCACGCTAAGTCTCTGACTGATTTAGGAAAACTGTTGCTGAGGAACAAACGTGGGGGTTGGTGGAGAAGGGGTGTGTGAGAAAGAACACAAAAGGATGTAAGGATTTTGGAACGGCATCACCATTTTTTAAAATAAGTGCCATTCAGTAGGACCAAGTTGGTTTAACGGTTTGTTTTTTTTTTGTTTATTTGTTTTTAGTCCTCAGCCAAAGTCTAGAGCAAGCTTAAATTTAGGGCTTCAGTGTGTTTGCTGCAGGATGACATCATGTGTGCCACTGTGAGAACCAGTGTTAGCTGCTGGGCCAGGGTCTGACCTCCTGGTCTCCAAGGTATCCACCCCTTTTCCTTCCCACCAGGACCGCTGGGTGCCATCTTGGACTTTTGTCTTGAGTTTAAGCCATCACTGCACTGTCTTACTGGCTCATCCGTATCCATCCCCTATGCCTGGGGGACAAAACCTCTCTGTTAAGAACAGACAAGCCCACGTCTACATCAACACAAACACCCTAGTCAACCAGGATGGATGTCCATCTCCAGACCCTGCAAATACAGAACACCTGTGCACCTCGGTGGCTGCCACGTCTTGATCTGTGTGGGCCAAGGGTGCTCTGACGCTAGCTTCTTGTTTTCCATGAGCAGGTAAGTTTAGTGATCAAATCAATGAGGGAAATCCTGGGTTAGCCAATGACAAATATGCATATTTACTGTAGGAATTATCAGAAATTTAATGTGCACTGGAAATCTCCAGGAGACAGAAAAGAGATAACACATTTTCCAAATGTATTTAATCATCAAACCCTATTATGAAGGAATACCTCCCTGGAACAGTGTCCTCAGCTAGCACTTAACAAAGCCGCAGTTTAGATATCTGTTAAATTCAGTAATTTAATACAGTGTTCAACACATAATAGGTAATCAACAGAGTATCAGTAGTGCTTCAGGGAACACATATGTAAAGGCACCAACAATTCTACACTCTCTTTCCCACCCCACCCCCAACCCCCCCCCTTTTTGGAATGCCAGTTTAGTCTTGATATTTTGGGTATAGGGGAAAATGGGCTTCCCAGGTGGCGCTAGTGGTAAAGAGCCTGGCTGCCAATGCAGGAGACGTAACAGATGTTCAATCTCTGGTTCAGGAAGATCCCCCCGGAGAAGGAAATGGCTCCCCACTCCAGTGTTCTTGCCTGGAAAATTCCATGGGCAGAGGAGCCTGGCGGGCTACAGTCCATGGGGCCGCAAAGAGCTGGATGTGACGGAAATGACTTAGCACATGTAAGGAAAATAAAAGAGAGGGAGAGGGAGCCGATGGTAGGATTTTCAGTGGAGAGGTTTGAGAACTACAGCTGCTCAGAAAAGAGAAGGGGAAGCAGGGAGGATGTTGTAGGACAGAGGGGCAGAGTTCGGGCAGGAGAGGGAGTCTGAAAGAATTGAAATGCGGACACAGAGAAGAACGGAGGAGAAAGGCGGGAAGGAGCGTCACTGTGTATGGTGAAAGACTCTTTCCTTTGGCCTTTCCAGGAACTGGACTTGCTCTCTGTTTTATTCTTTGCCTGCTGAGTTGTTTGGTTTTTGAATCAGGCACCGCACCACGGCTGGCTCCAGGGTGCCAGCAAAACAACCCAACTCACTGCAGGTTTCACTGATAACAATACCGTCTACTATTATTTTTACCATCATCCACGTAGGTCTTCCTATGTGCTCTCCCGAGGAGAGGATATGGAAATTGGAACCGTAGATCTGAATACTGGCCACCTCGATGGGATCAAATGCCACCTAAAGACCCAGAGTCTCCAAAGTCTAAGTAAAGAACTGGCCAAGGAAGGCCAAACCAGACAACCCAAAGAATCCCCTTTATGCCAGAATCTTGGACCACAAGGTGAGCATTTGTTTCTAGCAGGTAAATCTGGCATGTCTCCTCCAGCCTCAGCCCAGGTATTGGGATGTAGGAGCACCTCCGGGTGGCGGGGGGAGGTCAGAGCAGACCCCAAAATGTGCACTGTCCCTCCTCCCTCTCCACGCGCGGTCCGCCACGGTGCTTCAGCCACGGTTAGATCCCAGTGGTAATTCTGAACCCCGGGGGTCCTGCCCAACTGTGTGAAATCAATGGAGCACATTTTGATCCTTGCTTATAATTTCCACCCGTGTTACTAGTGGAGAAGAACCTGTCTGCCAATGCAGAAGAGGTAAGAGACACGGGTTCCATCCCTGGGTTGGGAAGATCCCCTGGAAAAGGGAAGGACAGCCCACTCCAGTATTCTTGCCTGGAGAATTCCATGGACAGAAGAGCCTGGCAGGCTACCGTCCATGGGGTCACAAAGAATCTGACATGACTGAGTGACTAACACTACTACTAGTAAAGCATCTCTGCAGGTGACTTCAAGGCCTGCTTTGAAGTCAATCTCCAAAGCACAAAAGGATTCTTTCTGCACCTCTTTACTTTGGGGGGGGGGGACTTACAAACCAAGATCCGATAAGGGCGGTTGATGATTCAACACAATGAACTGGCTGCCCCTTAGAGCTTTGATTGGCTCTGACAAAGGCTCCTTGAGCTTGGTTGCAAACAAGATTGGTTTTGTTTTTTTTGGTCTCGGCCTTTTCTGCTGGAGACCTTCACTTAAGTCTTGAGAGGCTGCAGGTTTGCTGGAAGGTTCTGTAGGTTGAGATCTGTCCTTGGTGGGGATGGCTGAGGGGCCTACATGAAATGGTCATCCAGTCACTTCAAGGAACACCCGGGGATGGTGCCAGCCAAGGACATTTTGGGAGATGGTTTTTATACAATGAATCTTTTAATATTTAAATATGTGATTTCAAAAATTAGAATGGGTTAGAAAACATAGAAGGGATTCAGGAGGAAGAGGAGTATCGTAGAGAAGTGATATCATGACTGTAATCCTGGAATAGCCAGGTTTGAATTGACTTTCTCATAAAGGTGTTATCACGTGGTTGAGTTTATATGAGTTATCTACATTTGTAATGAAGTTCCAGCATTTTTTTCAGATTTATATTTTATTCTATAAGCATAGCTTTAATAATAAAAAAAAACACAATAAATGGGATATTTGAATTTTTTTTAAAAAAGGTGTTAGAGTTTTCTTTAATTATTTATTGATCTGTTCATTTCTGTCCCAAAGCTCCCAGGCACGGACAAGGGGCTCCCATGGGGGCTTTTTGAAATGTACTGTCATGGGTTCCCCCACCAGAAAGTCTGACACAGCCAGGATGGTGGGGGTGGGGGGCAAAGAACTCTTCAGACATAAATCATACCTTTTTTTTGTAACTCAGACACGGCTGGGCGGGGGTGGGGGGGGCGGAAATCAACCAGTAGAAAACTAGAGTTCTCTGCACTTGAGCTCTACAGAAATAACCATTTCAAATGAAATTTTAGACTACTTCTCTTCCTAGTCCTTTGAGAATCACTGCCAAGTTGCTAAGTAAAGTATGTGCACCACTTTAAAAAAAAGACCCATTTGTGGCAATACCTATAGACTTGCTGTCATGGGAAATGAAAATGTCCTTCTCTCTTTCGGCTCTCCCACCAATATAATTATGAAACAATTTGGCTTTTTCAGCTGGTTGACTTTGCAAGTTAAAGTAATGAATTCGTCGCCCCCACAAGTGCTTCTTAGGCCCTCACTTAGCAGGATAAGGATTGTCCGGTCCTGACCTTCTTCACCACCCCTGCCAGCCCCCAATCCCACCCCCACTTCCCAGACCCCTTCCAGTCTCTCTCCACACCCCCACCCCCCCCCCCCAACTCCAGGGTATCATGCTGACTTTGGACCCACTTCAGCTCTCACTTACCCCCTCTCTGGAAGCCAGACCTCTCCCCTCCCTCCCAAAGAAGTTAACTGTGCTGCACAGCACTACCTCTCTTTAGAATCTCCCAGCTCAGGGCGTTTGGAAAGGCCTAGAATATTACTGTTTTAGCAGATGGCTGTGATGCAAGTGGTCTGAAAAATGCACTCTGAATCCTCGCAAACAGGTGACATGAAACAGCAGTTCCTGTCTGGGCAAGGACACCCGACACTAACAGAGGAAGCTGAAACAGGGCAACCGTCCTACAGCCAGCCCTACGTCCCCACCGACAAGTGGGATACAGTATGCTGTAGGCTATCGTTAGGGGCTAGAATGCCTTCATCTCACAAACGTTTACTGAACTCGTTCTGACTGTGTATTTCCCTTTTGGTGTGCTTTTTCTCTTTCAAAGTTTCAGATGCTTTTACATAGTTCTAATTCCAGGAGCGTTTACTCAGCGTACTGTTACAAGATAAAGAAGGGCTCCATAAGCGGGTGCGACAGGCCGCGGCCTGTGCTGGGGGAGGGGCTCCCCGTGAGGAAGAGGAAGGCCGGGAAGACCTTTTACTTCTTTCTAATTTCTGTTCTGAAATTAACTGAATTTCAGTTCAGTTCAGTCTCTCAGTCATGTCTGACTCTTTGCAACCCCATGGACTGCAGTACACCAGGCTTCTTTGTCCATCACCAACTCCCGGAGTTTACTCAAACTCATGTCCATCAAGTCGGTGATGCCATCCAACCATCTCATCCTTTGTCATACCCTTCTCCTCCCGCCTTCAATCTTTCCCAGCATCAGGGTCTTTTCCAATGAGTCAGTTCTTCGCATCAGGTGGCCAAAGGATTGGAGTTTTGGCTTTAGCATCAGTCCTCCCAATGAATATTCAGGACTGATCTCCTTTAGGATGGACTGGTTGGATCTCCTTGCAGTTCAAGTGACTTTCAAGAGTCTTCTCCAGCACCACAGTTCAAAAGCATCAATTCTTCAGCGCTCAGCTCAGCTCAGAGTTGTGTCCAACTCTCACATCCATACATGACTACTGGAAAAACCATAGCTTTGACTAAATGTACCTCTGTCAGCAAAGTCTTTCAGATTTACATGTGGATAATCAGGCTAGGATGAGATGGAATGGCTCTGTTTTAAGGAGTCCTGTTTGCTTGGCTAGCATATTTCATCTTTCATTCCTTCCTTCGATCTTTCTTTTCTCTCCCTCCTTTCCCCTTTTTTCCTGTAATCAATGCTTATTTCTAACCAAAAGCATGAGAAAACACACATACACAGTTCAGCAACCTAATAGGTATGCTTTTGATTAGCTCCAGTAACTAAAATAACCAAATCATACGGAATCTCACTGCTGTTGATGTACATTTTCCTGGTAGCGCATGACGTGGAACATTTCCTCCCATGCTTACTCACCATCGGTATATCTTTTCTGGTGAGGAGTCTGTTAAGCTCTTTGGCCCATTTTTCAGTTGAGTTGCTTGTTTCCTTATTGTTGAGGCTAGGAGCTCTTTGTCTATTTTGGATGACAGCTCTTTATCAGAGGTATCTTTTCCAAATAGATTCTCCCAGCCTGTGATTTGTCTTCTCTTTCTTTTGAGATTGCCTTTCATAGAACAGAAGTTTCAGTTTACTAAAATCCAATTTATCCATGATTCCTTTCAGGAACCATGCCTTTGGTGCTGTATCTAAAACATCATTGCCATACCCAAGGTCATCTAGATTTTCTGTTTTTTTTTTTTTTTTTTCCCTAGGAGTTTTAGAGTTTTGTGCCTTACATTTAGGCCTAAGATCTATTTTGAGGTCATTTTTGTGAAGGTATAAGGTCTCTGTCTAGATTCATTTGCACATGGCCATCCAGTTGTTCCAGCACCAATTGTTGAAAAGATTATCTTTGTCTCATTGCATTGCCTTTGCTTCCTTTGTCAACGATTGGTTGACTATGTTACATGGATCTGTTTCTGGGCTCTGTATTGATTCCATTGATCTATTTGCCAGGTTTTTTTTTTTTTCTGATGCCGCACCATCTTGATTTGTTGTCGTTGCTGTTGTTCAGTTGCCAAGTCGTGTCTGACTCTTTGGGACCCCATGGACGGCACCATATCAGGCCTCCCTGTCCTTCATCATCTCCCAGACTTTGCCCAAGTTCATGTCCATTGAGTCGGTGATGCCATCCAACCATCTCATCCTCTGTTACAGTCTTCTCGTTCTGCCTTCAGTCGTTCCCAGCATCAACAATTTTTTTCCCAGTGAGTTCGCTCTTCACATCAGGTGGCCAAAGTATTGGAGCTTCAGCTTCAGCATCAGTGCTTCCAATGAGTATTCAGGATTGGTTTCCTTTAAGACTGACTGGTTTGATCTCCTTGCTGTCCAAGAGACTCTCAAGAGTCTTTTCCAGCACCACGGCTCAAAAGCATCAATTCTTTGACACTGTCTTGATTACTATGGTGGTGGTAGTTTAGTCGCTCAGCCATGCCCGACTCTTGCGACCCCATGGACTGTAGCCTGCCATGCTCTTCTGTCCATGGGATTTTCCAGGCAAAGAATACTGGAGTGAGTTGCCATTTCCTTCTCCACTTGCTTATTGCAGGTTTACAGTAAGTCTTGAAGTCAAGTAGCATCCATCTTCCAAGTTTGTTCTTCTCCTTCAATATTGTATTGCCTATTCTGGGTCTTTTGCCTCCATATAAACTTGAGAATTGATTTGTCATCTTTTGAGTTTTCAAAGGTGCATGGAACTTAAAATGGAAAAATAATCCAAGGCATAGAGAAGTGCCTACTATAAGAAGTGCCTACTGCAAGGATTTTGCAGACAATCTCTTATTGAATCTTTACAACAACCTATCAGGGAACTATTTTTACCATTGTTCATGTGAAGATGGAGACCCTAAATCTAAAGGGAGTTAATTAGCTAATAAATGGCAGAAATAGAATTTGAACCCTTGATACTATAACCAGCTACCAAAAAATATACCCAACACATATTGTCACATGTAAATCGACCTACTTATGAAGGAAATGTGTACACACTGCACTCATCAAGAGTCCATCTAGGTCCATTCAACCTAGCATTTCAAATCACTTTGACCTAAATACAATGGATTTGGTTTAACTGTATCTTTGAAAGGATACCCTGAGTTCCCTGCCTAGTCCTAAAAATGTCCACAGCAGCATTTAGAAAATAGTTAATAATCCTAGTTTAAGGAAAATGGGTACGATTTTCAATGAAAGGCTCAGAATGAAATCCAGGTCAGAATAATTCTCATTTTTCTCTTCTGAAGCTGATCTATAAGGCTGTGAATAGCTGCTTCTGTCACTGTCCCTCCTTTAGTCATTAGAATTCTTGATCTAATGCCTTTTTAAAAAAAAAAAGAGATGAGTGTATTTTTCTGTGCTTCATGTAACGTGCCAAAACAATCATGAGCCCTAGGACAAGCAGCTAGCCCAAGCGATGATACAGAAGCCGGCCTTTGAGTTGGACAGTTCCTCTTTTAAACTTCCTTTTCCACCAGCAGATTGGGAGGGGGTGGTGGGGTCACAGAAAGCCGCCTCATTCAGGTGAGGTTCACTGAGGCAGCCATCTCAACACGCTTTTCCAGCCCTAAGGACCAGGCCTTTGGGAGTCGAGTCCTGCTGCCCATCACCCGTTTTGAGAGAGAAAGGATGCCTGCTTCTAAACAGCGGTAGGAGAGGCTCCTCAGGTTCAGCTTTCCAGAAAACACACACAAACAGGGATACATATCTCTGAAGCTCTTTCGCATAAGAAAAATTCTCTTTTCCACCCCACCAGCATGGTGACAACCCCTAGTGAGTTCTTGCAGAGTGTGAGCTGGTCCTCAGACACAAAAGTTTCATCCGGATGGGTCCTCGCCGGCCGGGGAGTCAGGTGTGTTGATACCCACATCATGAATCAGATGTGGAGGCACCCGGCCAGCCCTTCCTTTGCCAGGCCAGGCAGCTGCTGCCCTGTGAAAGCCACACCAGGCAGTCGGGCCGGTCCGCCCCACTGGCCCGTGGCCCCTGCCCTTGGCTCCCTGGGCGCCCCAGGCTGGAGGCCAGCAGACGGTGCCCCGTGAGGGCGCGGCGTGCCGAGAGCTGACCTGGTGTCCCCAGCCAGCCCTGCTCCCGCTTCGTAAGTCTCCAGCCCCTGGAGAGCTGGGCCCTGCCTTCTGACCTGTCTGACCTCCGGTCCGGGCTGGTGCTCCGGGAGACCGGAGCCAGGGCTGCCGGGGACTCTGCTGAGCTCACCGCCGGGGCGGGGGCGGGGGTGGCGGGTGATTAGTTACCGGGGTGAAGCTCCGTGAGGACACCGAGCTGCACAAACACTGCTTCTGGCTGTGCTGAGAGCACAAGACGTTGGAGGCTGGTCTTCCTGGGAGAGAGGGGCCTTAGTGTTTTCCCTTCTTTTCTTTTTTTTGGAGAAAGCCGAATCCTAACAGGCTCTGAAAGTCAAGTAGCTGCTCTCGGCTTCGGGCGAGGGGCGGGGGCGAGAGGGGGAGGAGGTGTGCTTTTATGTACTGTATGCGTGATGATCTGCGTGCGCACCTGTGTGTGTGACTGGTGTGTGTGCGTGACTGGTGTGTGTGCGTGTGTGCGCAGCGGCGTGCACCTTCCCAGACCCGGGTGTGGGGCGGGCAGGGAGGGGCGGCGCCGCCCTAGGTGATCTGCGTCGTGGCCTTGGCCTTGAACTTTTGTTCCGGGAACCAACGCGGCCGCCCCCGCGCGGGGCGGGCTGCCAACGCTGCGCCGCCCACGCCGATCACTCAGGCCAACGTGAAAGGAATTAGCTTCCAACAGACAGGGAGTTTTCTTTTTTTTTATTTAAACACTGCCTCCCCCTGCCCCGGCCCCGGCGCCGCCCCGCCTGGCGCACACACACAGCGCTGCTTCTCTTCGTTCCGATTTCTGCAGACCTTGGTCAACACTCGCCTCCCGCCCCGGAAAAGGATCCATCAGACCCGCTGGCCACTGGGTCCTCCTCCGCCACTGTCCGGGGGAGCGGGGTGGGGGGGATGGGGGGATGGGGAGGGATCGGGGTGGGGATCAGGGCTTGGGGGGGCTAACTGCTGTCCCTCCTGCGGATGCTGCAGAGCCCTGCGCCGGAATTCTCCTCTAGGAAACCTTGGCCTGGGGAGCTCTACCCCACCCAGAGCGCCCCCTCACTGCCCTCGCACCTCCTTTCTGCCTCACGGTCCACAAGGGCAAAGGATCCCTGTGGCTTCTTTTCAAAAAGTTAAGATACAACCATTATTGTGGGTGCGTGCTCAGTCCTGTCTGAGTCTTGGCAAACCCCAGTGCCTGTAGCCGGCCAGGCTCCTCTGTCCCTGGGAGTCTCCAGGCAAGAATACTGGAGTGGGTTGCCATGTCCTCCTCCAGGGGATCTTCCTGACCCAGGGATGGAACCCAGGTCTCTTGTACCTCCTGCATGGGCAGGCAGATTCTTCACCAGAGCACTGCCACCTGGAACCCAAGCTATAAGGCCCACGCTATAAAACTCACCATTTAGACCACTTGAAGGTGTCCAGTTCAGTAGTTTTGAATATATTCACGAAGTTGTGCATGAATTCAGAACATTTTCACGACCACCCCCACCAGAAAGAAATCCTGGACCCTTGGCTGTCACTCCGGGTCTCCGCCTCCACCCACAGGCCCTGGCAACTCCTTTCTCTCTCTCTGCAGGTTTGGCAAGCCTGGACATTTCACATCCAAGGAATCGCACAGTGTGTGGCCTTTTGTGACCGGCTTCTCTCTTTTGCCCGAATATTGTCCAGGCTCATCCATGTTCCGGCATGTGTGAGTGCTCCGTTCCTGCCCAGGGCCGGACAACATCCCGTGAAATGGTCAGGGTCCACGATATCTGTGTATTCTTAGCTGATGAGCTTGCTGTGGCCATGGCAGGGCTTCTGTTGTCCACTGTCGGAAGCTTCCAGTGGGCTGTGTGCAAGCTGCACACAGTCTGTTTACTGAGCGCATAAGCGAAGGATACCCAGGTTAGAGTATCTGAGGGATGATGGTCGACTCTGCCCAAGTGGGGAGATGCGTGGCCCCCCAGCACCCCTCCATCTCCCTGCCCACAGTTCATCCATCAAACCAAGGACTAGAGCCACCCGGCCTCTAACATCTGGCTCTAACCTTTTCTGACATTTTAGCAAAGCAGGGGACGTGTTACCTTTGGAAAAAGGTAGAGAAATGCAAGCCGCAGGCTGGCATGAGTACGTGCATCCACAACTGAAAATGCTTTTTAAATAATCATCTGGGTCAAGCCGCAGAAGGCATTTCTAACAGGCTTCCAAATGACAGAAAGTTGCCATGAATGACAGGGAAGGAACGATGGGTCAAATTAAAAAGATGAAAGATAACAGGAATAAGTAAAAGTGTGGCATTTAGTTCCCAAACTCAACAGAACAGCTCCTGGCTGGGGGAAAGAAGGCCAAATGGTGCGCACACACAAAAGGAGTTTAGTTGTTGTTTAGTCGCTAAGTCGTGTCCAGCTCCTTACAACTCTGTGGACTGTAGCTCACCAGGCTCCTCTGTCCATGGGATTTCCCAAACAAGAATACTGGAATGGGTTGCCATTTCCTTCTCCAAGGAAACTTCCCAATCCAGGGATCAAACTTGATATTCTTGCTTGGTAGGCACATTCTTTACCCCTGAGCCCCCAGGGAAGCCCAGAAAATGGTTTTAGTTTACACTAAATATTAATAAATCTCATTAAGAGTGATGCCAGGGCTAAGCTGCCAAAAAAGCCAATGTGATTTCAGGTTGTATTAGTAGAAGTATTGTGGCTGAAACAAGGGAGGTGCCCCTGGTGAGACCACTGCTGGTGCAAAGGCCACATTGGCAGAGGCGGGCCACCAAGAAGAGCAAGCCTGGAGGGGAAGGGTAGGACGGTGCAGATTTTTGGAACCCTGATGTATTAGGAAGTCCAGGGTTTTGGTCTGCAGAGGGAAGCCAGAAAGTACTTCACAAGCGTTGACGGCACGTCCCATGACAAAGACAGTTGGTTTCTGCCATGTGGACCTGGACATGGCTGGAGCCATTGCAGTACAGGACAAGGAAGAACTGTGTGGTGGTAAATTGTGTGGCCTGAAAGTGGAGAGACAGACCACCGGGGTGGGAGCACGGGGGTAGTAGCCCGCTTATCAGGGGCTGCGGCTGGGAACCAAGTCATGACCTGGAGAATGCTGTTCATTTATGGGATATAGAAGGAGGGACGGGAGGAAAGGGGAGAGGGTAGAAAAGAGGGGTAAGGGAGGAAAGGGGGGAGGGAAAGAAAGAGGAAGGGGAGGAATGGGGAGGGGAGAAAAGGGGGAAGGGAGGAAGGGGGGAGGGGAGGAAAGGGGGAGGGGAGAAATGGGGGAGGGGAGGAATGCGGGAGGGGAGGAACAGGGCGGGGAGGAACGAGGGAGGGGAGGACAAGGGGATACGGAACCCCAGGAGTCCTCCCTGTCCCAGGGTGCTGCTGGCCCAAGAACAGCCTCCTGCCGGGACTCTGAGTTTAGACTATGCAAATGGATACTTCTTTTCAGTCCCTGAAACTCCCAGAGGTAAATTACCTGCTGAGGCAATGGTGGATTAATCTGAGGCAATCAGCTATCTGTAAGTCCACCCAAGCCCACGTTTGAATCAGATAGGGTGATTCATAGCAATCTGAAGTCGACTGTGAAAACTGGGCTCTTCCCAAAACACCAGCCAAGTGCCCTTGGTGACGCATCAGATGTCAGAGCTACGCTCTGCCTAGGGTTGGTGCAGCTGGTTGGCGAGGCTACCTTTTGCACCCTAAGGACTGTGGGAGGAGGGGTGGGAGAGCCGTGGCCGCTTCCTGCTCCCAGGTCTGAAGACCATGCTATTTGGGCACAATTGGCCATTTCTCCACTCGCACTGCACTGGGCTTTCTTTCCCAGGCAGAGTGCAGCTCGTGAGGGGGGTTGCCTTGCTTATACAGAAGCTGGCCTGTGGCATTCGTGAGGTCAGTGGTCATTTCTTACTGACCCCAGTGGATTCGGCGTTCCCGAGGCCTGGGTCCAGCTCTGTAGGCGCAAGTGTCCTAAAGGGAGTGCCTTCTGATTCACAAGTCCTTAAGCACCAGAGTCACAGGCGGCCAAGGTGAGCTGGTGACACTGTTAACCCTTTAGATCCCACAGTCCTCTCTGCCATGCTAACACGTGCTACGTTGCTCAGTCGTGTCCAACTCTTAGTGACACCATGGACTCTAGCCCGCCAGGCTGCTCTGTCCATGGGATTCTCCAGGCAAGAATACTGGAGTGGGTTGCCATGCCCTCCTCCAGGAGATCCTCCCAACCCAGGATCTCTTATGTCTCCTGCACTGGCAGGCAGGTTCTTTACCACTAGTGCCACCTGGGAAGCAAGGCCCAGGTGGGCTTTGGTGACAAGCCTGGCTGCTTTTCATAAGGAGGGAGGCTGGCTTTCGGGCAGCCACAGTCTCAGGACGCACCTAGAGGATTCCCTCTGGTCGGTTCTGCAGAGCTCAGGGCCACCTGGGCTCTCAGGGGAGCTCAGTCACTGGGAGACCAGAATCACGCATCCCAGCGTACTTAGCAGATGAGGACACCCAACTGGGGAAACCAAAGAACAGAGAGAGCGGAATCATGAGACAAGCGCTGAGTGACGCTAAAAGCGACTGCTAGCGGCACACATATCAGGAAGCCCAGGCTCTCCTGGGAGATTCCTGCTGTCGTTAAGACCAAGTGCAGGAGGAGATGTGTGCCCGAGACTGAGCTGGACACACTGCAGGTCCAGACGCCAGACGTTGGGGGCATGGGCGAGCTGGAGTGATTCAGCCCCATCACCTGTGAGGACACCTCAGGCCTGGAGCCGTTGTGCTCAGAATTGCAGTTCCCGCTAGCTCTCAGCACAGGGATCCTGTTCTTAGCACTGAATTGGCTTTGGGATGTGTCCGGGAGCATCCCTGCTCTCAGTGGGCCTGAGTCTTACATCTAGATCCCCTGCTCCACAGAAAGCTTCTTCTGGGGGTTCCTAGGACCCCACACCCCTGCAGGTGGATCTGGGAAGGAGAGAGATGCTCTCTGCAGTGTGAATGGTGGGAAGGGGAGAGATGCTTTCCATAATGTGAATGGTGGGAAGGGCAGAGATGCTCTCCACAGTGTGAATGGTGGGAAAGGGGGAGAGTTGCTCCCTGAGAGTGAACAGTGGGAAGGGCAGAGATGCTCTCCACAGTGTGAATGGTGGGAAGGGGACAGATGCTCCCTGAGAGTGAACAGTGGGAATGGGTAAGATGCTCTCCGCGGTGTGAACAGTGGGAAGGGCAGAGATGCTCTCCGCGGTGTGAATGGTGGGAAGGGGACAGATGCTCTCTGCAGTGTGAACAGTGGGAAGGGCAGAGATGCTCTCCACAGTGTGAACAGTGCTGATGCAAATGCCACCACCCCACATGACCCATGTTCTCATATTCTCATGTAAATGGACATCAGCTGCAGAATTTGGGTGCAGGGAGTGAGGGGGGTCTTCTGACAGCCCTTCCCCTCTCTCCTCCAGATTCCTACTGCTGGGCCCTCATCCTCAACTTGCCTCAAGACAGCACCCACTGAAGGGAGAGCTAGCCAGCAGGTCCCAAAACCCAGGAGATGGCACCCAAACCTCTGCCCTCCAGTGTCCACGTGCTGCTTGTCCACCAAAGCCTTGTCTTTCCACCTCGACCTCTCCCAGGCTTTCCTCCTCCAGTGTCCAGGCTTTGCACCTGCTCCCACCCACCACATTCCTTATTCCCCGCAGCCTTTTCTTTCCAGCTGAGAAAGAGAAAAGCCCGGAATCTGGACTCACGCCCACCCTGCCTCTCCTCCTGGGGACCCATGTGGTCTGTTACCAATAAGCCTGAAATGGTCAGGGCTAACGTCCGCTTCCACTTCTTTCTTCCACTAGGTTATTTAAACCTCCCATGACCTCTTGCTTTTGGTAAAGAAGCAGTTCTCATTTGTGGGGAATTGACAAGGAGATCCCAGGTGGGAACTCAGGGTCACTGAGTTACACAGTAAATGCTCTAGCCACCAATCCGGATACTTGCCCTTCGTAGACTCAATGATCTGATTGCTATCTGTGTTCTGGTTCCTTTCCTGCTGAGCTGAACGGGGTTGCCTGGGGAACAATTCCCAGGTCCCTGTTTCGAGCAGGGAATCATTTCCCGCAGGAAATCTGGGCACTCCAGAAGCCAGCTGGGGTTGGGGGGGCGGCGGTGCAGCGCTGCTAGGCCCTGGCCAATCTCACCACGCCAACAGGGGCAGGGGGCTGGCCTGAGGGCGGGGTGGCAGCTGCAGAGGGCGCTGGCCTGAGGCCTCAGCCCGCCTTTGCTGACGTTGGAGCCTTGGAGCAGGGCTGCTGACGTGTACTGACTGGGCTGGCTGTTTACTGAACTGTTTTTTAATAGCTACACTTCCAGTAAGACCTGAGAACACGCCACAGCACCCTCATTTACGGCACTGAGCGTGTCACTCGGGCAGCATGTGGGCCAAGAAAGGGAGAGTCCAGGAAAGGTGAGGTTCACAGGCAGTCAGGAAAGTCACCTGACGTGAAGAGAGAGAGCCTGGGGTAGACCAGATGGCTGCATCAGCGCTGTCCGGGACTACCCCATGGGCTGTATTTTGGAAGGGCCAATTCAGGCAGGATTTCTTCTTGAAAAGGTCCAAATAGCCAAGGCACCTTATTCTGGGAATAGGAACTAGTCTCAGACTGGCTGGTTTCCAGAGTGACGTGGGCGAGTCATTTCTCCTCCTTTGAGCTGCAGTTTCCCTACCTGTTTTGGTGAGGGTGTTCAGCCACTGATTCTCTTGGGGGGCAACAGCCAGCCCAGGGTTGGCATGGGGGCTCTGTCTTTCCGGCCATGGGGCTGTGGGAAAAGCCTTGTCTTGTGAAGACATAATCTTGTCATGAGTTAACACAGACGTTAGTGTCCCTGCTGCCTTTGGGTGCTGCTGTTCTGAGTGTTTGTGTGATAACGCACACAGAACACTTAGCAGAAAGGCAGGTGCCCAGCAAGCACTCAACACCCAGGAGCTCTTATCAGCATCAGCACCCGTTCTTGGAGGGTCTGAGTATTGGGAGCACTGTGCATTGGGCAGGGTGGGGATGGTGTTCTCAGATCCCATCCCACTGGAACATTCCACACCGCTGATCTAATTAAAAGGCACTGACTCTTTTCTTCCCTCTTGATAAAAGTTACAGAAACCTCCATTTCCATTGTACTCAGATTCCTAAAACACAGTCCTTTTTTAATTTAAAACGATTTCCCTAAGGCAAAAGTCAAGCTGTCAATTTGGAATGAAAGATGATGATGATGAAAGCAATAAAAAAAAAATAATAACAATAAATTCGTCTTTACTTGGTATTATAGATTTGAATAGGCTTCCCTGGTGACTCAGGGGTAAGGAATCTGCCTGCCAATGCAGGAGGTGCAGGGTCAATCCCTGGGTCGGGAAGATCCCCTGGAGAAGGAATGGCAACTGACTCCAGTATTCTTGCCTGGGAAATCCCATGGACAGAGGAGCCTGGTAGGCTCCATGGGGTCACAAAGAGTCAGACACAATTTAGCAACTAAACCACCCCCACATAGACTTGAAAAGCACTTGAATCCTCCTGACAGCCCCGTAAATACGAGAAGGGAAAGTTATGTCCCATGAGTTGCAGATGCAGAAACTGATGTCCAGGGCGATTGTCCGAGGTAATGTGCATAATGAGGGCACGGGGGTGGGGGTGGGGGACTAGAAAGTGTGTCCCCTGGCTCCAAATCTAGCTCTTTCTAAAGAAAACTCTATAGTAGTTGGCTTTTCCAAAACTGGGGGGAGGAAATTGCAAAGACGTGTATGATTTGTCTCCCCGTTTTTGCACATGGTTGGCTGTTTGAGAGGCTGTGGACACAGGCTCCAAATGTGCTGTCCGGGCATGTGTAAACGCCACTCTCTGCAGGCTCACTGGGGTGGCCCTATACAAGACCCTCCCACCGGCAGCCCCTCCTGTGGAGGTGTCCTGGGTCATGTGTCAGCCTTTCCTACCTTCCTGGGCCACCTTGGGTAAGCCCTTGAGGAGACAAGAAATCCGTGTGGAAGCCAAGGAAGATTCTAGTCCGGTTCTCCTAGGGGGTGGGGAGATATGCAAGCTCAGCCAATGGAGGAGAGTGACTGGTTACTAAAAGCACTTATGATGAGTGGAGGAGACGTTGAAAACAACACCAAAGGCCAGTTTTAACTGGAAATGACCCGGCCAAAAAGGACAGCGACAGAGACCCTGTGGCTCAGATACCGGGCCTTAAAGGCTTTGCCCAAGTGCCCGGCCACCCTCTCTGACAAGCCGACCGGACTCGACAGGACAGGAGGGAAGAGGCCCCAGGACAAGTCTCATCAGGCTGCAGGGGGCCACTTCCTGGACTTGCTGGCGTCCGAGACCGACGCCACCGCCTCCTCCTCGCTGACACGTAGGCAGCTTATCTCAGGTCTTGTTTTGGCTTAGAAATCCTTTAATCTCCCAGGATCGTTTTAATGGCACAGCCTCTATTTTTATTCTTGGATGGTGGAGAGAATCAGAGACTCAGCCGACTCCTCTGGACGTGTGGAGGCCTGTCCCCCAGAGCACTGAATTCCTTGCCGCTTGCAGCCAAGTGAAGCCCGGAGCCGGGATTCTGAAACGAACACGCCGACAGGAGGGGGCTTGCTCTCAACCACCGAGCGTGGGGCATCGTAGGCATTCGGCAAATATTTGCTGAAAACAAACCCTGAAGGGCTCTATTAATTCCAAGCCGTTTTCCGCCCTGTTGCACAGCCCTGGGGACACGTGGGGCGGCAGCCCACAGGTCGTTTTCTGAACTGATGAGTCCGGTGCCTGTAATTTTCCCAAAGCGAAATATCTGTGGATGTGGCTACGTGCCATGGAACCTTCCAGGCTTCTTGCTTTCCTTTCCATTATAAGGTTACTTTGCTTTACCTTCTTATATGTGGTCACTGTGTTTACCCTCCTGACTCTCTCTAAGGGGAGCCCCAGGGCATGTGGGTGCTGTCTTGAGCCTAGGCTTCCTTTTTGCCTTCTTCTTTTTAATATAGTTCATATATTTTAAATTTTGTTTTTAATTTTTAAAGTATGGTTGGTTTACAACGTTGAGTTAGTTTCAGGCGTATAGCCACATGATTCAGTTCTAGATATATGCATACGTATATATATATAGGCTTCCCAGATGGCTCAGGGGTAAAGAATCTGCCTGCCAAGGCAGGAGACACAGATTCAATTCCTGGGGCAGGAAGATCCCCTGGAGAAGGAAATGCCAACTCACTCCAGTATTCTTGCCCGGGAAATCCCACGGGCAGCAGAGCCTGGTGGGCTACGGTCCATGGGGTTGCAGAAAGTCAGACATGACTTAGCGACTGAGCATGAGCACATATATATTACAAATATAGGGCTTCCCTGGTGGCTCAGTAAGGAAGCTGCTTGCCAATGCAGGAGACATAAGAGACATGGATTTGATCCCTGGGTTGGGAAGATTCCCTGGAGGAGGGCATGGCAACCCACTCCAGTATTCTTAACTGGAGAATCCCTGTGGACAGAGGAGCCTGGCGGGTTACAGTCCATGTGGTCTCAAAGAGTCAGATATGACCGAAGTGACTCAGCACGTACACAGGCACATGTGTAATATATATATTATTTTTTAGATTCTTTTCCCTTCTAGGTTATTGTAAACTATTGAGTACAGTTCCCTGTGTTGCACAGTAGGTCTTTGTTTATCTGTTTTATATATAGCAGTGTGTGTATGTTAATCCCAACCTCCTAATTTATCCTTCTTCCCCTCCCCTTTCCCCTTTGGGAACCGTAATTTTGTCTTCTAAGTCTGTGAGTCTATTCCTGCCTTGTAAATAAGTTCATTTTATATCACTATTTTAGATTCCACCTATAAGCGATATCATATGGTACGTGTCTTTTTCTGTCTGTTTGCCTTCTTCTCCGTGCTTATCAAAATCCATCCTGGGCCCTATAGGAATGGCATTTGGGTTGTTCTGGCTGCCGTGATCTGGGAGCTGCAGAATAACTGGACGCCAGCAGCATCGTGCTCTAGGGATGCTGTTTCATGTTAAGCCGTCAGCACCCTCCCCAGACTGTTGGAAGTGGGGAATGAGAACAACGGGTCCTGAGTGGGCCCTGGACATCTGAGGCCATGCATGGAGCCTCCTGAGCGAATGAGCAGACATGCTCCGGGAGCTTACTATAATCCCAGAGGTCCTGGGGAGAAGGTCAGATTCAGAAGCCCACTGGTTCCCCATCTGGCTCATGTAGTCACAAGGCCCTTGCGGAGGCCATGACCCACACAACCACCAGAGCTGCCCCTTCTGAAGGCAAAGGCTCAGCTCATAGCTAAGCTGAGGTAAGTATCTCTAACCTGCTTCTTATTCTAGGATGTGTGTCTCTGTTAGTTAGGATTTTCCCAAGAACAACAGGATATGATTGTTGTTACTTCACTCATATCTGACTCTCTGTGACCCCTATGGACTGTGGCCCACCAGGCTCCTCTATCCATGGGATTCTTCAGGCAAGAATACTGGAGTGGGTTGCCATTTACTTCTCCAAGGGATGTCCCTGACCCAGGGAGTGAACCCAGGTCTCCTGTTTGGCTGGTGAATTATTTACCATTGAGCCACCTGGGAATCCTATAGGATATGTATCTATCTGTATACACAAACAGACTTATTATAAGGAATTCACTCATGCAGTTATTTGGGCTGAAAAGTCCCCAGGTCGGCAGTCGGCAAGCTGGAGATCTTGGAAGAGCTGATGTTTCAGTCCAGCATACAGGCTAGAAAAGGCCAATGTCCTAACTCACGCACTCAGGCAGGAGGTTTTCTTTCTCTCTCTTTTTTTTTAATTTTTAAAAATCAATTAATTAATTTATTTTTGGCTGTGCTGGGTCTTCCTTGTTGTGCTGGAGCACCTCGTTGCAGTGGCTTCTCTTGTTGTGGAGCACTGGCTCTGGGGCGCACAGGCTCAGGACTTGCAGTGGGCAGGCTTAGTTATCCCATGGCACGTGGAATCTTCCTGGACCAGGGATCAAACCTGTGTCTCCTGCATTAGCAGGCGGACTCTCAACCACTGGACCACCAGGGACGTTGTAGGCTTTCCCTTTTATTGGGCTTTTTGTTCTTCTCAGGGTTTCAGTTGATTGCACGAGGGCCACCCACACTAGGAAGGGCAATCTGTCATACTTGGTCAACTGATTGAAATCTCAAAATCTCAGCCAGAAACACCCAGAAAAATGTTTAACCAGATATCTGGGCAGCCCATGACCCAGTCGACACATAAAATTAACCATCCAAAATTCCAAACCATATTTCCCAGCCTCGGAGAGACTGAGTTGGTCGAAGATCTTGCCCAAACCAAGGATGGCGCTCTGTGGGCTGAGGGACGATCTGTGAAGGTCTGTAGGATAGTCCCCTAAAGCAGGGACAGCAGCAATAAGCAAGGATGGTTATGGCCTCTCTCCTAGAGATATAGACGGAATCAGTCAATTGGTTCCTAAAGGAGAAGCAAGGAGGCATCCAGAGAGAAGTGGAGACCCCTGGGCAGTAGGGGATTCAAGCTAATGGGGATGCCGTAGTGAAGACGCAGGAATGCCTAATGCCAGGGGGCCAGCAGGACAACATGGAACCCAGAGCTGCCTTCCACGCTGAACGACCACCCAGATCACCCTCTGTGGGGCCTGTAGTACATTAGATTCTGTCCACTCTCGTGTCCCTTATTACCAAATGGTTCCTGAACTAAATCATAGAACCCCAGTTCTTAAGGTGAACTGCATGAGTCTGCTCCTTACCATCAAATGAGGTGAAACTTTACCACACATGAGACTCTAATGCCAGTGACGTGAATCCACTTGACTCTTCAGATTGACTGGAGTCCAAGGAGAAGAAGAAACTCACAAGGACACTTTCTGCTCCATCTCCTTCCTCTCTTGGCTGGATGAGAGCTATATTAGAGTAAGAGAAGCAGTCTCCAGAAGACTGGAGACCTTGTCATTGTGTCGATGCCACCGTTCACAGATTTCATTGGATAGAGAAATGTGGGATCAGTTGCTTTCCCCCGTTTGCCATTATAGGCTTTCAGACACAGCTCACTAATCTCATCTTTGATGTTCAGCACAGTCCTTGTAAGTCTTCCCTAAGTGGAGGGTTGGGTAGGTGGAAGGAAAAGATGAGATAAATTCTTACCATGGCAACATTAGAGTCATTATATATGTTAGCTAGAGGAGCATAAAAAATGTACCCTGATTCAGTTGATAATATTGTTAAGCACGTGACCAGTAGGGTCCTAGTGCTTAGAAGATGTCAGTGACTAAAATAAAGATCCCTGACATGGGCACTTACGTTGTCACGGGGGAGCAGACATCAAACAATGAAACATAATAAGATAAAATAGTTAAGTATAATACAGTAAGGTAATAAATATAATAAAATGAGCAAATACAATAAAACTTATGGGATGTTGAAAGTGATAAGGGCACTGGAAACAAGGAAGTATAGAACATGAGAGGGGTGTGTAAAACTTGTTGAGAGGACAGAGGTCAGTCCTACTAAGAATATGATCTTTATGAAAAGACTTGCAAGCGGTGAAGGAGTTAGTCATTGGAGCATCTAGGGCAGAGTGTTCAGGCACATGGAACAGTCACTGCAAAAGTTCTAAGGCGGGAATGTCAGACATGTTCAAGGAGTAAGGAGAAGGTGGGACTTCCCCGGTGGTCCTGTGGTAAAGGATCCACCTTGCAATGCTGGAGACGCAGGCTCAACCCTGCAACTAAGCCTGAGCACTGCAGGTACTGACACTCTAGAGCCCGTCTGTGCTCCACAAGAGAAGCCCATGCCTCAGCTAGAGAAGGCCTGCATGGTGTAATGAAGAGCCCACACAGCCAACATTTCTAAAAAAGGGGAAAAAAAGAATAATGAGAAGTCCACTGTGGTTAGAAGTTGGCAAGAAGGGAGGATACACGAAGCTGGAGAAGAAGGAAGTGGAGTCAGATCACGTAGGGTGTTGGGGATACAGAGAATGAAGGATGGGTCTGAGTCAAAAAAAAAAAAAAGGCAAATGGTGCTGGATTCCTTTAATCCCTGATAGAATCAGTGACTCTCCTGGTGGGGGAGGGGAGCAGTGTGGCATAGCTCCTCCAACCCCCAGAACCTCTTTTTGCACAGCTCCCTTCTTTAGAAGAGCACACTGTCTTAAGGAGGCATCAGTGCTGAAGGGCAGTGATGCATCTTGCCCCTTGCACATGTGAGGGAAGGGAGAGTGCTGAGGACCAACGATGTGGACACGTTGAAATTAACTAACCTTTATTCTTGTCTGCTATGGGCAAACTCTCTTCTAAGGCAACTCTCCATTTGTATCATCTATGTCCCAACAAAAGTATCCTGACCAAGAATATACTAATGTGGTACAATTTTTTAAAGACTCTGAAGGGGTGTATCTTAGTGAAACAAGTAAGGTTTCCGGTAGTTTTCCACGAGTTCATTTCGGATCACAGAACCAATGTAAACTTCATCACTTTCAGATGGAGCTAGATTCTGAGGGGCGGTGACTGTATGATGGGTGAATATCTTGGTTAATGTGGTTTTGTTCCTTGGGGTGCGAGATTTCTCTGTCCTTTTAAACCCCGTTGAAGACATTCTCTGTGGCTTCATCTGATGTTTCTAATAGTCTGTCTTGCACAGTGAATACGTTTTTGGATGTAAGTTTCTCCTTTTGAGTATTTGCTAGCTCAGATGCATGGCAAGGTGGATTCTTCACCACTGGACCTTCAGGAAGTCCCATCTTCTCCTTATTCCTTGAATGTGTCTGATGCTCCTGCCTTAGGACTTTTGCAATGGCTTCCCCATCTGCCTGAACCCTCTTCCCCAGACGCTCCAGTGACTAGCTACTGTACAGGTTCAGGAGGTATGGGGAGTTATATTTTTCTGAGACTCAGCCCCCCGCAGAGATGGTCCTCAGAGGTGCTTCCTGCTCCCCCTCAACTCCTGGCCTCACTGTGGCTTCATTATCCAGAGCTGGCTCTTGACCGCCTCATGTGACGGAGGGACATTTTATCAGCAGAATTGTACTCGATCGTGATATTAACAAGTGCAGTGCCCTGGATGCTTGCATTCCCCCTAAATTGATGTGCTGGTGCTATAACCCCCAACATGATGGTATAAGGAGGTGGGACCTTGGGGTGGTGACTAGGGTGAGATAAGTTTCTGAGGGTGAGGTCCCCATGATGGGGTTAGTGTCCTTGTAAGGAGAGGACATAGCACCAGAACTTAATCTCTCTTCCTGTGAGTGCATGGCACGAAGGCAGGAAGAGGACCCTCACCTAGAATGGAATCTCTTGGCACTTTCCCCTCACAGTCCCACTTAGGTTGATGTAGGATTTGGGCAGTGGTGTATACCATAGTCCTGTTCTGTAAGCCTCTGCTGTTCTTCCTCGGCTATGTTCCACAGTGTTCCCAGCCTCCAGAACTTCGAGAAATACATGCCGTTTAAGCTTCTCAGTCCATGATGTTTTGTCACAGCACCCTGAGTTAAGATAGCAAGGATGAGTAGTCCCTACTATGCAAACTCACAAATGTTTACTATTTCTATTTTTACACTTTCTGACCATTTTTTAACATTTGAAGTATAATTGAAGCATAATAAAAGGCACGGCTTTTACATGTTTAGTTCAAAGTGTTTAGTCACTCAGTCGTGTCTGACTCTCTGTGACCCCATAGACTGTAGCCTGCCAGGTTCCTCTGTCCATGGGGATTCTCCAGGCAAGAATACTGGAGTGGGTAACCCTTCCCGTCTCCAGGGGATCTTCCCAACCCAGGGATCAAACCCAGGTCTCCCTCATTACAGGCAGATTCTTTACCGCTGAGCCACCAGGGAAGCCCAAGAATATTGGAGTGGGTAGCCTATCCTTTCTCCAGGGGATCTTCCCAACCCAGGAATCAAATCAGGGTCTCCTGCATTGAAGGCTGCTTCTTTACCAGCTGAGCTACCAGGGAAGCCAATTCCCTGTTTGAGAAGTTTGGACTATTGTCCACCTCTATCAAAATGTAGAGCTCATCCATCAACCCAGAATGTCCCCCTTTGTTCCTTTCCAGTTAGCTATCGGCCTACTCTGATGACCTTGAAGGCAACCACTGTATAACTTCTGTCATCACAGACGAGCTTTGCCTATTCTAGAGTTTCGATTAAATGGACTCTTCCAGGATGTGTTACTTGTGTTCATGACTCTGTCACTCAGCATTTTTGAGATGCTTTCACGTAATTGCACCTATCCATGACTATGCCAAAGCTGTTGACTGTGTGGATCACAATAAACTGTGGAAAATTCTGAAAGAGATGGGAATATCAGACCACCTGATCTGCCTCTTGAGAAATTTGTATGCAGGTCAGGAACAACAGTTAGAACTGGACATGGAAAAACAGACTGGTTCCAATTAGGAAAAGGAGTACATCAAGGCTGTATATTGTCACCCTGTTTATTTAACTTATATGCAGAGTACATCATGAGAAATGCTGGGCTGGAAGAAACACAAGCTGGAATCAAGATTGCTGGGAGAAATATCAATAACCTCAGATATGCAGATGACACCACCCTTATGGCAGAAAGTGAAGAGGAACTAAAAAGCCTCTTGGTGAAAGTGAAAGTGGAGAGTGAAAATGTTGGCTTAAAGCTCAACATTCAGAAAACGAAGATCATGGCATCTGGTCCCATCACTTCATGGGAAATAGATGGGGAAACAGTGAAACAGTGTCAGACTTTATTTTTCTGGGCTGCAAAATCACTGCAGATGGTGACTGCAGCCATAAAATTAAAAGACGCTTACTCCTTGGAAGGAAAGTTATGACCAACCTAGATAGCATATTCAAAAGCAGAGACATTACTTTGCCAACAAAGGTCCGTCTAGTCAAGGCTATGGTTTTTCCTGTGGTCATGTATGGATGTGAGAGTTGGACTGTGAAGAAGGCTGAGCACCGAAGAATTGATGCTTTTGAACTGTGGTGTTGGAGAAGACTCTTGAGAGTCCCTTGGACTGCAAGGAGATCCAACCAGTCCATTCTGAAGGAGATCAGCCCTGGGATTTCTTTGGAAGGAATGATGCTAAAGCTGAAACTCCAGTACTTTGGCTACCTCATGAGAAGAGTTGACTCATTGGAAAAGACTCTGATGCTGGGAGGGATTGGGGGCAAGAGGAGAAGGGGACAACAGAGGATGAGATGGCTAGATGGCATCACTGACTCGATGGATGTGAGTCTGAGTGAACTCTAGGAGTTGGTGATGGACAGGGAGGCCTGGCGTGCTGTGATTCATGGGGTCGCAAAGAGTCGGACACGACTGAGCAACTGATCTGATCTGATTTGATCTGATGATTTTTATTGTTGAGTAGTATTCCACTGTATGAATATACCACAATTTTGTTTATCCCTCTTCCTGTTGATGGCATTTTTGTTTATTTTTTTGGTTATTGTAAATAAATCTTGCATGTGTCTTTCTGTAGACATGCTTTCATTTCTCTGGGGTAAGTACCTGGAAATGGAATTGCTGGGTCATAAGACAGATGACTGTTGAACTTTAAAAGAACTGCCAAAGAGATCGCTAACACAGTTGGACCATTTCATTCCCTCCTAGCAATGTAAGAGTGTTCCAGTTGCTCTTCATTGCAGCCAACATTTGGCATTGTGTGTCTTTTTCTTATTTTAGCTATTCCAATGGGTGTGTAATGGCATCTAGCTGTAGTTTTAATTTTCATTTCTCTGCTGACTAATACTGCTGAGTAACTTTTCATATGCTTACTGACCTTTCATATATCTTCTTTTGTGAAATGTCTGCTCAAGTCTTTTGACGGTTTTTAAAATGGTTTTTTGGTGTTTCATGTTAATCTGTAGGAGTTCTGTTATTTACCTTTGTACCTGTCTTTCCCCCTGGTTACTCTCCAAATTCCTTGAGATATTTTACTACTTCTCAACTGCAGTGCTCACCACCATTCTTTGTCAATAGCAGGTACTTAATATTTATTGGATTGTGAGCAAGTGCTAGGCTCTGCCTGCTTAGTGGTATAACTTGTTGATTTTTTAAAAAAAATTATTCAGTAAAGTTTATATATTTAATTTTTTGATAGCATCTTTTACTTTTCAGCTTTTGAATTTGACGTTAATCTTGACCTTTGGCAAACATTCAGTATATTTATTTCCAAATGTGTCAAGCCAATCTGGCATATACTACTTGAGTTTGGAAACTATAATAAACTTTATAGTTAATCTTTATAAGACTTAGGAATATCTGAAGTATTCATGATAGGTGGTCTCTTCTAGAAGTTAAAATATTTATAGTTTTAAAAAATAGAAGATTATGACTATCATCTTATGTTTTTTCTCCTCTTCTGAAGTTTATGAGACACTTCTTAACCAAGAACCAGAGCCTAAGGGGCAGAGGAAAAGAGTAGAAATACTTTTATTCAAAGATAAAGATGGTGAGCATCAACAAAGAGAATATTTGAGGCTTTTAAACTCCCATCTACCTGCCAGGTTTGTCAACCAGAGCATTATAAATGATTGTATTACTTTGAAAGAACACCTGCAGTGATGTCATTTCAAATTCCTAAATTAGTTTCTAGGCAGACTGGCCAGCTCGGGACAGCCAGAGAATTATTTCCACTCATCCATTTGAATTTCGTCTGACTCTTTGCTCTTGAGTATTACCCCATGTTTTAGAAAAGCTCTTCAGATTGATTCAGAGGAGCATAATCTTGACTTCTGAAAATTATAAGTAGCCAACAAATTTATTATATTTCACTTGTTTGGTTTTAAACTCAAGTCAATTCAACAAGTCAAAAAATTTTGGACCACCTCAAAAGTTATATTTGCTTGTTGCAGATAATACTGCATAAAAATATAGAGAAAATGAAAATGATCTGAAAGTGTATCTTCATAAAATAATTATTAAAATTATAAATAATTTTAAAATAAAAATAATTATAGACTTATTTAAATCTCTTAAGTTTACTTGAAATCTTTTTAATTTTTCTTTTCCTGGGATTTATATCATTCCTAGCCCACAAAAAGGAATCATAGTGAATATACTCTTACGGATTCTAGGTTTTGTTTATTCAGTTTTGTTTTTTCTAGAATGTTTTCACACATCACTGCAGATATTTAAGGGCTGTGTTTGTCCATTTTTAATGTGCTTTTTCTCATTGTGTTTGGGCTGCGTCTCCATCAAGCTTTATTCTTTTCTTCATGCTGTTAATAAGAAATCTTTGCTATCCATGAGCTATATTTTCAGCTTGCTTGATGTTCTTTGGTGTAGAACTTATTGACTGTTGCACATTTATTTTAAAATCTGGCTCTTTTGCTAAGCTTTCCTTTAAATTCCACACATTACAGAGTTGATTCGCTTAGATGTTTAGGTCGCCTAATCTTAAGGTTGTATATAGTAAACATTTTGTCTCTTCCTTTCCAACAGTTATAGTTCTTATTTCTCTTTCAGATCTTATTACATGAGTCAGATCTTAAGCAACATGAAGCACTACTGCTCGAAGCAGCCACGCCTGCCCTGCTTCTGATTTTAATAGGAAAGCCTTCGGTGATTCACTATTTAGTAAGATGTTGGCCATGTGTTTGTGTAATTATTATGGTATGAAAGAAGAATCTTTTAGTTCTAGTTCTCCCTGAGGATTTTTTTTTTAATTTGTGTATTTATTTTAGGTGTAATTTGATTCCCTTTAAGCCACTATTAAAAAGTGGGTGCTACTGACATCGTTGGTGTTTTTTTTCCTAATCTGAGCTATTTATTGAAATTGTATTGAGGTATGGTTGATTTACAGTATGTTCCATCCTCTGATTTCAATAATGACCATCTCAGGGACAACTTTATTCTCTTGGTACCTCATTCACAGGCTCACTTATTGTCCCCTCTCCTCCATTATTTTGAACAAATGCCATCGTAATTTTATCTATAGCTCTTTTAGCTTTTATCTCTAAAATACAAAGACTCTAAAAGCTAAAGAGAATATTACTGTTCACCTAAAACAGTAACAATAATTTCTTACTACCATCAAATATCTATTTATTCTTCACCTTTCCCCAATTATCTTCTACATGTTTATGATTTGAGTCCATACTTTACGATTGGTTAAGTTTCCTACATTTTTTTTTGAGTATATATTTCTCCCTCCAACACTGTTTGCCTTGAACTTTCTAACATATAATTTCTTATTTGCCTTTTCTTGATTATATTTGCTTGAAATTTAGTTTTTTTTTTCTCATTTCTATATTTGCTCCTTTCCCCCTGTTTTCTTGATTATATTTGTCTAGAGTTTATCTATTATATATATGTTTTTAAGAATCAGATACATAACATTGCTATGTTTTAAGTGGATAACCAAGAACCTACTGTATAACCTGTGGAACGCTGCTCAATGTTATGTGGCAGCCTGGATGGGATAGGAGTTTGAGAGAGAGTGGATACATGTATAGGTACGGGTGAAGCCCTTTGCTGTCCTCCTGAAACTATCACATTGTTAACTGGCTACACTTCAATGAAAAGTAAAAAGTTTAAATGGTGAAAAAAGCAAATCAAGTGCGTATTTCATTAATCAGCTCTGAGGCTGTAGTCTTTGGCTCCTGCAAAATGTATTTAGGTTATTGCCATTTTAGTCTCCTTAGAATTCTTCCTCATCTCTCCCAGCCTGTTTTCCTCATCTTATACTTCTGGCTCATCTTACATTTTTTTTTTTTAAAGAAAACGAGGTTTATTATTTTTTAATTTTTTAAATTGCAATCAAACTGACGGTGTATAGAAGTACTTGACAGTAACACTGGCCACACTGCATGTGGGATCCTTGTTCCCCAACCGAGGATCGAACCCACGCCCCCTGCAATGGAAGGGCAGAGTCTCAACCAAACCACTAGACCATCAGGGAAGTCCTGCAGTGTTTATTTTTCATCAACCTTATTTCCATCATCTGTGGAAGAGCAGTGAAGACTGTTACGTGCTGACCCCTACCCACTTGATGCCTGGGCAGTGGGGCTGCAGCCCTGTCTCCAGGGGCAGGCTGGGCACGCCAACCTTCAGCAGCTGGACAGCCACTGAGGGTAACCAAGAGCCTTCAGACCATCCTGGGACCTTGAGTGAAGCCAGACAGCCCACGCCACTCCTCTGTTCCCATCTCTCTGTGATCTCTATACAAGGAGAGATTGGATCTGAATTCCCACTGATGCTCCAGGGAGGTGGTGCCACGTGCGTGCAGAACACCCCAGGCCAGGGCCCACCACATCGGATGCACAGAGCAGAGCACACCCTGGGCCGTTGGTCACACATTGTGCTCCTTCCTCGAGGTTCTCATACAATTACTGTTCCCCCACCTTACCGGGCCCAGGAGTCTTGTGGAGCTGGTGACAAACTTGTCCCTCACACAGTATACTACCTACCACCTTTCTGTTTTTAATGCCCACTGTTCTTTCTCTTTCACCACAGTCAGTTCCTAGATTGTTATTTTCTGATCTTGTTTTGTGGAGGTATCACCATCTTGTATTCTACCAAGGATGAAAAACTATCTCCAAAATAACATTTATTTTTCCTTTAGTAAGTGATTTTCAGAAGTTTTTTTCATCCTCCTCTGAGTCTTCAGGATTGTTGCTTCTTTCAACTTTTTTGAATTTTGTATTCAAATTGGTAACATATCTATTTTTTCCTTTTAGAAATGAAGTACTCTTCCAAGAAGAGACAATTATCTAGACTTAAGTTTGGCCTACAGAAAAACATATTCACTGTCCTTTTATTGTTAATGAGATTGCTGATTACACTGGTCAAGGCTCATAGTGGCAGATAACAGAAAAATATATATATATATATAAGTGTATATATATATACATATATGAAATGTTAGTCCTTCAGTTAGGTCCAACTGTTTTTGATTCCATGGACTGTAGCCTACCAGGCTCCTTTGTACACAGAATTCTCCAGGCAAGAATACTGAGTGAGTTGCCATTCCCTTCTCCAGGGGATCTTCCTGACCCAGGGATCGAACCTGGGCCTCCTGCATTGCAGGCAGATTCTTTACTGTCTGAGCCAGCAGGGAGTTTTATACATACATATATATGTATGTATGTATATATATATGTATATATGTGTATGTATGTGTATATATATGTTGTTGTTGTGTTGTGCTTAGTCATGTCCAACTCTTTGCAACCCCATGGACTGTAGCCACCATATATATAATTATGATTGATTCATATTGTTGTACAGCAGAATTCAACACAACATTGTAAAGCAATCATCCTTCAATTAAAAAATTAAAGTTAGAAAAAAAGGAAAGTGGTTTCTCAGATGGTATTATGAAACTGACAGAATCTCATTGAGACCCAGGACATGAGATTTGATTGCTATACAACCGGAAGCAATGGGAACCAAGGGAAACGCCCAACAGTGTGTGGAGATTTTCTAGAGGAAACCTCAGTCAGTGCTCACTGCCTCAGTCTCATCACTCGCTGCTCAGTACCGAAGTTATTAGGAGCAGACTTCAGAAGCTCCGTCGGAGCTGCCCCAGGGGAGCCAGTGTGTCTGCTGCCTTGCTTGCAAAGACCTCCAGTCTCTCGGCGCTTGGCACTGCCTCGTATCAGTTGCATCCTTCTGGTGTCATGTAGGTATTGACTTGTAAGAAATTAAGTCACACACACCATTCTGGCTCTCCCTAAGTAAAGGTTTTGGTTTCCCAGCATCTGTTATTCTGGAAGACTCACTAAAAGTTGAACTTCCCTGGTGCCTTAGTCAGTAAGGAGTCTGCCTGCAATGCAGGAGACCCAGGTTAGATCTTTGGCTTGGGAAGACTCCCTGGAGAAGGAAATGGCAATCTGTTCCAATATTATTGCCTGGAAAATCCCATGGACAGAGGAGCCTGGCAGGGGGGGAGGTGGAGGGGCTACAGTCCATGAGATCGAAAGAGTCAGACATGACTTAGCAACTAAACTTATCTACCTCACTAAAAGGCAGTAGCAATGGCATCTGAGTGAGCCTGTGAAAAGTTTACTGCCCCAAAAGTTCAGTGATAGATGGAACATGTCTGTGCACAATCCCAGATCCAAGAGGTCTTCATCATTGGTGACTTTGCTACTTAAGTACTGGTCTTTACAATACAGTGATTTTCTGGAACTCTCTACCAAAGAAGGGTGTTTTTAAAAAGCAAACAGACAAACAAACCACAGTTCTTTCTCACACTAACTCTAAGGCTTCTTCTGCTTGAATCTGCTTGTTCTGAACTTTATTTTCTCAGATGAAATGTCTTACCAGCAATCTCTCCCCAAACCCTCCATGCCACAAACCTCTATATCCACTAGTCTTTGAGACTTTCAGTTTCTGAGTGGAAATATAAATATGTGGGGCTTAAAAGGAAAAACCAGTTCTGACAGTAACAGAGTAGTCGACCAGCTGCACCGTTCCTGGTTTGGTGCAGATGATGGATGCATCAGTGGGAAATAGAATGGGGACAAGGAGGGCCTTCAGCAAATCAATTGACTTGTTTGAAGACATTCAAACAAGTTACCTCTTAGCATGTTTTTAGAGGCAATGCCCTATGACTGTATGAAACTCAAAAGTCATTCATTTACATATTAGAAGAGTGCTTTTTCTTTCTTGACAAAAATGATTCAAGACTTTTCAAAAATGGATATCTACATGCAAAATAATAAAACTGAAACCCTATCTCACAACACACACAAAAATGAACTCAAAATGGACCATAGACTCGGATGTAAGAGCTAACACTACAAAACTTTTTAAAAAGAAAACAGAGGAATAAATCTTTGTGACTTTGAATTGGCAGTAATTTTTAGCTACAATACCAAAAGCACAAATGACAAGAGAATACATATATAAATTGGGCTTCATCAAAATTTTAAAAAAAAGCACAAAAGACACAGACTGAGAGAAGACATTTGTCAATCACATATCTGATAATACACATATCCAGGATACATACAGGACACTAGCAACTTAACAGAAAGACAAATAATCCAATTTAAAAATGAGCAAAGCATTTAAACAGACATTTCTGCAAAGAAAAGACCAAAAGATGATCAATATCATCAGTTAAGAGATGTGAATCTAAATGAAAATTTGATACATGTCACACCCAGATAACCACAATGGTGTGATCACTCACCTAGAGCCAGACATCCTGGAATGTGAAGTCAAGTGGGCCTTAGAAAGCATCACTATGAACAAAGCTAGTGGAGGTGATGGAATTCCAGTTGAGCTATTCCAAATCCTGAAAGATGGTGCCGTGAAAGTGCTGCACTCAATATGCCAGCAAATTTGGAAAACTCAGCAGTGGCCACAGGACTGGAAAAGGTAATTTTAATTCCAATCCCAAAGAAAGGCAATGCCAAAGAATGCTCAAACTACCGCACAATTGCACTCATCTCACACACTAGTAAAGTAATGCTCAAAATTCTAAAAGCCAGGCTTCAGCAATATGTGAACCGTGAACTTCCAGATGTTCAAGCTGGTTTTAGAAAAGGCAGAGGAACCAGAGATCAAATTGCCAACATCCGCTGAATCATGGAAAAAGCAAGAGAGTTCCAGAAAAACATCTATTTCTGCTTTATTGACTATGCCAAAGCCTTTGACTGTGTGGATCACAATCAGTTCAGTTCAGTCGCTCAATCGTGTCCGACTCTTTTCGACCCCATGCATTGCAGCACGCCAGGCCTCCCTGTCCATCACCAACTCCCAGAGTTCACTCAAACTCACCTCCATTGAATCGGTGATGCCATCCAGCCATCTCATCCTCTGTCATCCCCTTTTCCTCCTGCACCTAATCCCTCCCAGCATCAGAGTCTTTTCCAATGAGTCAACTCTTCACATGAGGTGGCCAAAGTACTAGAGTTTCAGCTTCTGCATCATTCCTTCCAAAGAACACCCAGGGCTGATCTCCTTTAGAATGGACTGGTTGGATCTCCTTGCAGTCCAAGGGAGTCTCAGGAGTCTTCTCCAACACCACAGTTCAAAAGCATCAATTCTTCGGTGCTCAGCTTTCTTCACAGTCCAACTCTCACATCCATACATGACCACTGGAAAAACGATAAACTGTGGAAAATTCTGAAAGAGATGGGAATACCAGACCACCTGACCTGCCTCCTGAGAAATCTGTGTGCAGATCAGGAAGCAACAGTTAAAACTGGACGTGGAACAACAGACTGGTTCCAATTAGGAAAAGGAGTACGTCAAGGCTGTATATTGTCACCCTGCTTATTTAACTTATATGCAGAGTACATCATGAGAAATGCTAGGCTGGATGAAGCACAAGCTGGAATCAAGTTTGCTGGGAGAAATATCAATAACCTCAGATACACAGATGACACCACACTTATGGTAGAAAGTGAAGAAGAACTAAAGAACCTCTTGATATAAGTGAAAGAGGAGAGTGAAAAAGTTGGCTTAAGACTCAACATTCAGAAAACGAAGATCATGGCATCTGGTCCCATCACTTCATGGCAAATAGATGGGGAAACAATGGAAACAGTGACATACTTTAATTTTGGGGGCTCCAAAATCACTGTAGATGGTGACTGCAGCCATGAAATTAAAAGATGCTTGCTCCTTGAAAGAAAAGCTATGACCAACCTAGGAGCATATTAAAAAGCAGTGACATCACTTTGCCAACAAAAGTCTGTCTAGTCAAAGCTATGGTTTTTCCAACAGTCATGTATGGATGTAAGAGCTGGACTACAAAGAAAGCTGCATGCCAAAGAACTGATGCTTTTGAACCATGTTGGAGAAGACTCTTGAGAGTTCCTTGGATTGCCAGTCAATCCCAAAGGAAATCAGTCCTGAATATTCATTGGAAGGACTGATGCTGAAGCTGAAACTCCAATACTTTGGCTACCTGATGTGAAGAACTGATTCATTGGAAAAGAACCTGATGCTGGGAAAGATTGAAGGCAGGAAGAGAAGGGGACAAGAAAGGATGAGATGTTTGGATGGCATCACCAACTCAATGCACATGAATTTGAGCAAGCTCCAAGTGTTGGTGGTGGACAGGGAATCCTGGTGTGCTGCAGTCCATGGGTTTGCAAAGAGTTGGACATAACTGAGTGATTGAACTGAACTGAACACCCAGTAGGAAGATTAAAATTTTTAAAAGACAAAATTTGGCAAGCATTTGGAGAAATTAGACCTCTCATTCATAGATGGTACTATTTTATTTTTTAAATAGTGAATTACATTTATTGATGGTCTTTTGTTTTTAATTAAAGTATGATTTAGTTGATAGTATTTTAAAATAGTGCAGTGGCAGTGACTTTGGAAAACAGTTTGGCAGTTTTCAAAAATTTAAACATAAAGTTACCATATGACCCAGCAATTCGAGGACCTATTTCATATTTAAAACATATATCTACACAAAAATCTATACACTAATACTTATATAATCATTATCTGTGCTAGTTAAGGAGTAGAAAAGCCCAAATATCCACCAACTGATGAATAGATAAGCAATTATTGATTGGAATATTACTGCTGCTGCTGCTGCTGCTAAGTCGCTTCAGTCGTGTCCGACTCTGTGCAACCCCGTAGACGACAGCCCACCAGGCTCTGCTGTCACTGGGACTCTCCAGGCAAGAATACTGGAGTGGGTTGCCATTTCCTTCTCCAATGCATGAAAGTGAAAAGTGAAAGTGAAGTCGCTCAGTCGTGTCAGACTCTTCGCAACCCCATGGGCTGCAGCCTAAACAGGCTCCTCCACCCATGGGATTTGCCAGGCAAGAGTACTGGAGTGGGGTGCCATCGCCTTCTCTGTGGAATATTACTCAGCAATAATAAAAAAGATATGAAGTACTGACACGTGATGAATATGGATGACTCGAAAACATTATGCTGTGTGAAAGGAACTAGTCACAAAATACCAGATACTGTATGATCCTACTGGTACTAAATGTTCGTATTAGGCAAATTCATTGAGACAGAGGGCAGATTAGTGGTCAGCAAAGGCTTAAAAGAGGGGAGAAACGAGAGACTGAGAGTGGGTACAGTGTTAATTTTGGGGATGGTGGAAATGTTTCAAAATAACAGTGTTGGTCACCCACATTTGTAAGTACAGTTGACCCTAGAATAAAACAGGTTTGAATTGTGTGGGTCTATTTATACATGGATTTTTTTTCCCCAATGGTATAGAACTACATGATCCATGGTTGATTGAATCCACAGATGCCAAATGGCAGACACAGAGGGCTGACTATGAAGTTATGCATGTATTTTCAGATGCGGCTGGTCAACTCTCCTAACCATTGCATTGTTCAAGGGTCACCTGTATATGAAAAGCCACTGAGTCATACATTTTTTAAAAGGTGAATTTGGGGGTATGTGAATTATATCTCAACAAAATTATATTTAAAAAGTAATGTATGAGATTTGAATTTCAAGCTCATGGCATGAAGTACAGTCCTAGCTTCAGCTAGAGGAATTAACTAAAAAAGAAAATAAGAAATTGAAGTTCCAAATTAAAAAGTATTTGAAAGCAAGACAAAAGAGAGCAGAAGAAAGAAAATAATAAAGATAAAAGCAATAAGTAATCAGATAGAAATTTTAAAAACATAGCATACATAATAAATTCAAATGTAGTTCACGGGAAAAAAAGACAACAAAGAACGTAGACAACTCTACTTAGGAAAAGAGGGAGAAGCACAACTATAATCACATAAATGACAAAGGAAATAATGAACAAAGCAGAGGAAGTTAAAATATAATGAGAACCATCTCTGGCCATGAGAGAAGACAAAGTTCTGATTTACCCTCTCACTGTAAACTATTTGAAAATTGGACAAAATTGATTAGACAACTGTTTTTGGACATTAGACAATACATAGCATAGATCTACAGTCCTTAGTGGGCTTCCCCCGTGGCGCTAGTGGTAAAGAACTTGCCAGCCAATGCAGGAGGTGCAAGAGATGCGGGTTCCATCCCAGGGGTCAGGAAGATCCCCTGGAGAAGGGCATGGCAACCCACTCCAGTATTCTTGCCCAAAGAATCCCATGGTCAGAGGAGCCAGGCGGGCTACAGTCTGTAGGGTTGCACTCGACAGAAGAAGAGTCAGACTCAACTGAAGCGACTTCACATTCACAGCCTCCCTACTCACAGAGAAAGAAAAGAAATAAGCCTTTCGATTGCTCCAGCTTCCTAACTCCAGACATTTTTCCGACCGTAGGTGACAGAGGGGCAACCAAGACAGAGCCCAGTCACTTCATGACTTGAAGAGACAGAGATCAAAATTCAGGGAGATTGGGGCTAGACGAAGTCATAGGGCAGGTTCCCAAACAGGAAAGAGCTACTCAGAAAAAAAAAAGCTGCAGGAACGTGCATCGAGGTTCCTTGGATGTTTGCTAAGTCCTGGGTTGCTTCTGGATACGGTGGATACAGGCAAAGACTGGCTAGGTGCTGTAAGCTGAAGGAAGTGTAATGTTAAATTCTGCCCAGTCAGAGCGGAGAGTCCTCAGTTACAACCTGGGGCATTCATTGAGGAACCCAGAGCAGTCACACCACACTGGCAGGGCTGAACTTTCTGTGGAGTCAAGTTATTCTGGCCCTTCCCTAGCAAACCAAGGCTCACAGGGATCAATCTGACCTTCAAGTAACTTTTCTCCTTCCAAAACAAAGTCCATCACTCTATACAGGAAAACAACAAAATCTAGACATTAAAACATAACATTTACAGTAGCCTGAAAAAATTACCAAAAAAATCCCTGTGACTAGGAGAAATTCCTATCTTTAGAAGCAAAGCAGAATTTACAGATGATGGAATTAGTAGATGAGGACATTAAATCAGGAATTACACGTAGATTTTAATATTTAAAGGAAAACATAATGAGGAGAGACATGAGATACATTTAAAACGACTAAATGGAAATTTAGTTCCAGTCCATCCTAAAGGAAATCAGTCCTGAATATTCATTCGAAGGACTGATGTTGAAGCTGAAACTCCAACACTTTGGCCACCTGATGTGAAGAGCAGACTCATTGGAAAAGACCCTGATGCTGGGAAAGATTGAAGGCAGGAGGAGAATGGGACGATAAAGGATGAGATGACTGGATAGCATCACCGACTCGATGGACATGAGTTTGAGCAAGCTCCGGGAGTTGGTGATGGACAGGGAGGCCTGGCCTGCTGCAGTCCATGGGGTCGCAAAGAGTTGGACACGACTGAGCGACTGAACTGAACTGAAATGGAAATTAAAGAGATGACGCTTACAATAAAGGAAATTTAAAAAACATTAGCAGAAGGAATAATAGTACATTCTAATACTTCAGAAGAAAAGACCAATGAACTTGTGGATGTAACAACAGAATTTACATAAAATGAAGCATAGAGTGAGAGAAAAACTGAGAAAAAATGAACTGAGATTCAATTATTTGTGGAAAATTTTCATGCCCTCTAACATAATGGTCAAATCACCATCTGCAGTGAATTGGGCTCCCGGGATTTGGGTGATTCTGGGAGCCCAATTCACTGCAGATGGTGATTGCAGCCATGAAATTAAAAGACGCTTACTACTTGGAAGGAAAGTTATGACCAACCTAGACAGCATATTCAAAAGCAGAGACATTACTTTGCCAACAAATGTCTGTCTAGTCAAGGCTATGGTTTTTCCAGTGGTCATGTATGGATGTGAGAGTTGGACTCTATAAAGAAAGCTGAGCACTGAAGAATTGATGCTTTTGAACTGTGGTGTTGGAGAAGACTCTTTAAGTCCCGTGGACTGCAAGGAGATCCAACCAGTCCATCCTAAGGGAGATCAGTCCTGAATATTCATTGGAAGGACTGATGTTGAAGCTGAAACTCTAGTACTTTGTCCACCTGATGTGAAGAGCTGACTCATTGGAAAAGACCCTGATGCTGGGAAAGACTAGGGGCATGAGGAGAAAGGGACGACAGAGGATGAAATGGCTGGATGGCATCACGGACTCAATGGACATGGGTTTGGGTGGACTCTGGGAGTTGGTGATGGACAGGGAGGCCTGGTGTGCTGCGGTTCATGGGGTCACAAAGAGTCGGACATGACTGAGCAACTGAACTGAACTGAACATGATGGTAGTTGAAATCTCTGAAAGAGAAGTAAGCAGAAAATTATTTGAAGAAATAACGCCTGCAAATTTGATGAAAATCGTATAGTAAGAGAAGCTCAATGAATCCAGAGTAGGATAAAAACACAAAGGCACACACAGGGGTGGATGGGGAGGGAGGTTGGGAGGGGGATTTGGGAGAGAGGGGACATACATACACTTGTGGCTGATTCATGCTGATGTACGGCAGAAACCCACACAATATTATAAAGCACTTATCCTCCAAGTAAAAAAAAACAAACATGTACACACACTCCACCATAAAACATCCCAATAAAATAGCTGAAAACCAGTGATAGAAAAACTCTAAAAGTAGAGGGAAAAGATGGGCAAAAAGGAGCAAAGGTAAGAATGACTGCAGATTTCTTGCCAGAAACTGTGCAGGTCAGAAGACAAAGGAATGATGTATTAAAGGAAAAGAGATAAAGTGATGATAGATAAATAGATAGATGATAAATCTTGTCAACCTATAATTCTATATTCAGGAATTTGAAAACGGAAGTAAAATAAAATCTTTTTGAAAATGAAATTAAAATCTTTTTCAGACAAACATAAGCTGCAATAACTCACTTCCAGGATATCTGCTCTTCAATAAATTAAAGCCAAGTTCTTTGTATCAAAAGAATATGAAACTTGGAATCACATGAGAGCTTGGATCTAGATAAAGAAATGGAGAGTTAAAAAAATTGGAAAATACATGGTTAATATATATTTTTTGCTTCATTTAAAAATTCTTTTAAAAGATAATCAAATATTTAAGAAAAATATAAAAATGTATTGTGTATTTAATATATGAAACATAAAATGTGACAATAACAAATAGAAGGGGAAACATAGAAGTATAATGTTTTAATGATTGTATATTATACATGAAGTGGCATAATATTATTTCTATGTGGATTGTGATGTATTAAACCTGAATATTATAAACTTTAAGAGTAATCACTTTAAAAATAATAAAACATGAAAAGAATAGCTTATTGGCAATAATGCATGTAAATAGAATAGCAAAAAAATACACATAATCCAAAAGAAAGAAAGGAAAGAGAATAAAGAAATACAGAAGGGATGGGACAAACAGAAAATGCAACAAGATAATAAATTTAAATTCAACAATGTAATAGTCTACACTCCAAAGACAGAGCTTCTAAGATACAAAAAGAAAGACAAAACTGTGATCTTCAGAAAACCTACTTTAAATGTGATGACAAAGATACGTACAAGTTAAAAAATGGAAATAGATCACGAAAGTAGTAATCAAGATAAATTGAGCAGCTTTATTATAGGTCTGTTGGTAAAGAATCTGCCTGCAATGCAGGAGACCTGGGTTCGTTTCCTGGGTCCAGAAGATCCCCTGGAGAAGGGATAGGCTACCCACTCTATTATTCTTGGGTTTTCCTTCTGGCTCAGCTGGTAAAAGAATCTGCCTGCAATGTGGGAGACCTAGGTTCCATCCCTGAGTTGGGAAGATCCCCTAGAGAAGGGAAAGGCTGCCCACCCCAGTATTCTGGCCTGGAGAATTCCATGAACTGTATAGTCCATGGGATCCATGGACTATCATGGACTACTCAGTCCATGACTGAGCAACTTTCACTTCTCTTCACTTCATTAACATAAAAGAAAATAGATTTTAGAATTATGAACATGGATAAGGAAAAATATTTCATACTGATAGAGGTCAATTTACCACAAAAACATAACAATCTTAAATGTGTGTATACATACAGTAAATAAAGCAAAAACAAACAGGCCTGCTAGACTAGGCAAATCAACCATTTTACTTGGAAATATTAGCATTCCTTTCTTAATAATTTATAGAACAAGTAAACGGAAACTCAGCGAGGATATTATTCATAACTTGACGTAACTGACAAAAAAAGGTCTCCCCACACCAGCAGAATAAAGCATTCAAGTGTTAATGGAACATACAAGATAGACTATGTGCTGAGTCACAGAATGAGCCTCAACAAACTCTAAAAGGATTGAAATCATACAAAGTTTATGCTTTGCATAACAGCAGAATTTAATAAGAAATCAACAACAGAAGAGTATCTGGAAAACCTTCAAATATTTGGAAATTAAACAGCATGCTTCTAAATAATCCATGGCCCAAAGGAGAAACCACAAGGGAGATTAAGAATATTTTGAGCTAAATAAGAATAAAAATGCAAGCAAAACTTGTGAGGTACAGTTTTTAAAAGTGAGTTGAACTTCCACCTTAAAATTCTAGTAAGGAGAAAGTGCAAATTAAATTCAAAAACAGGAAAAAGGAAATAATGAACATAAAAGTGGAAATCAGCAAAATGAAAAACAACAAAATATCAATATGAATGAAACCCACAGTTGCATCTTTGAAAACAAAATACACAATGAAATTGATATACCTTTAACTAGACTTATTCAGAAAATACAAATGACCACTTCAGGAATGAAATAGAAGCATCACTAGATACTAAAAGATTTAAAAGGATAATAGAAAATATGAGCAATATTACACCAATTACTTCAATAATGTAAATGAAATGATAAATTTTTTCACAGTATTACTTAGTGTATTAAAGAATATCCTTATTTTTAGGATATACAGGAAGAAATATGTGAAGCACAGCTCACTTTCAAACAGTTTGGGACAATTTTGACAATTGGTAGGCTGAGATTTTGACTCTAATTGGTGAGTGTATTTCTTTCCTTTTCTTTTTTCCAGATTTTTTTGGTGTGGACCATTTATAAAGTCTTTATTGAATTTGTTACGACATTGCTTCTCTTTTTTTTATGTTTGGCTTTTTGGCTGTGAGGCATGTGGGAATTTAGCTCTATGACCAGGGATTGAACTGCCACCCCGCTCCAGCTCCCTGCTTTGGAAGCCAGTCTTAACCGCTGGGCCACCAGGGAAGTCCCACTGTGTTTCCTCCTTTATCTTTTCTGTATCCTTGAATGTGTTCATAATTCAAAGTTGGGAAAAATTGATCAGGCATAAATGCTTGTCAGCTAAGAGGCTCTCACTCCAAATTCTCGTTTTGAAATAAGATGATGGTGGGAAAGGCGGGGTCATGACCTTTTTGCCCAGAAGGCAGTGTTGTGACCTTCCCTCTGTGTCAGGGTGAAGCTTCTTGGTGGAGACGCTGGTGGGTTGTGGAACCTCCTATAAGACAAACACAGAGAAGAAGGACCTAGATTACTGGGTGACTAGTCTTCAGCCTTTCACCAGCAGCAAAAGCCAACAAAAATACCAAGTAGCTTAATCCAGGGGTCCAGCCACTAAACAACTTTTAAAATGCCCAGGGCAGTCCGCTTTGGGCCTTGCTCTGTAAACAGAGCCCTGACATACTTAATTCTTCCCAGAGGTTGGAAAAAGAGGCCTTGACTCACACAGACATGAAACTCAGCCTAATTAAATACTAATTACTCATAAGAGCTTTGTTTACCCAAACTTCCCGTAAACCAAGTTTGGTATGAAATGAGAGTAGGCAGAAAGAAGCATAATAGCTGCTAGGAAAATGACACAGATAGCTTTATTCAGTCCTGAAAGTCTTTTTTTTTTTTTTTTTTTAATGCAGAAATCATGTTGCTAATTGCACAAGAATAAGCAACACACTGAGTTGATAAACCCCACATGCAGGGACTGAGAACAGCTTCCCTTCATTCCTAAGGAGCTGAGTGTTCTAAATGGGTAGAATTGCAAGTGAAAAACAGTTGACCATCTAAAGCCACTTTGGATGAGACAAGCAGAATTTCCCATATTTCTATATATCTCTTTGTGATGAGAGGCTCTGTCAAGGAGACAAACGATTTCGTGCTTATGATTTTAGTAAGATATAAGGAAAAGAGGCAATGGCACCCCACTCCAGCACACTTGCCTGGAAAATCCTATGGACGGAGGAGCCTGGTAGGCTGCAGTCCATGGGGTCGCTAAGAGTTGGATACGACTGAGCGACTTCACTTTCACTTTTCACTTTCATGTATTGGAGAAGGAAATGACAACCCACTCCAGTGTTCTTGCCTGGAGAATCCCAGGGATGGGGGAGCCTGGTGGGCTGCCGTCTATGGGGTCGCACAGAGTCGGACACGACTTAAGTGACTTAGCAGCAGCATGAGTTTCCTTTTGGCCTTTGGTCCTGGCTGACGTCTGGGCACCCAGCCACCCTCTTTGAGTGGAGACCTGAGAGGGAGCCAGAGAGAGGAACAGCATCAAAACTGTCTTGCAGGATGGTGGGACTTCCCTCGTGGTCCAGCGGTTAAAATCCACCTGCCAATGCAGGGGCACAAGTTCGATCCCTGGTCCAGGGAGATCCCACATGCTGCGGGCCAACTAAGCCCATGTGCTGTGCTATGCTTAGTCACTCAGTCGGGTCCGACTCTCTGCGACCCCATGGACTGCAGCCCACCAGGCTCCTCTGTCTATGGGGATTCTCCAGGCAAGAATGCTGGAGTGGGTTGCCATGCCCTCCTCCAGGGGATCTTCCCAACCCAGGAATCGAATCCCAACCCAGTCTCCTGCATTGGAGATAGATTCTTTCCCAGCTGAGCTACCAGGGAAGCCCAACCAAGCCCATGCACCCTAACTACTGAAGCCCACTCACTCTTCCCTAGAGCCTCTGTTCTGTGATGAGAGAAGCCACCACAATGAGAAACCCTAGAACTGCAACAATTGATTCCTGGGACGGGAAGATCCCCTGGAGGAGGGATGGCTACCCACTCTAGTATTCTTGGGCTTCCCTGGTGGCTCAGACAGTAAAGAATCCACCTGCAATTCAGGAGACCTGGGTTTGATCCCGGAGTTGGGAAGATCCCTTGGAGAAGGGAAAGGCTACCCACTCCAGTAGCTCCTGTTCTCCAAAACTAGAGAAAGCCCATATGCAGCAACAAAGACCCAGAACCGCTCCCCCAAAATATTAGAAAAAAACGTTCTTGCAGGATGAAATCAATCTACTTACACAAGGGGTTAGTTGCTCAGTCGTGTCCAACTCTTTGCAACCCCACGAACTGTAGCCAGCCAGGCTCCTCTGTTCATGGGATTTTCTAGGCAAGAGTAGTGGAGTGAACTGCCATTCCATTCTCCAGAGGAACTTCCCAACCCAGGGAATGAACCCAGGTCTCCTGCACTCCTGCATGCAGATTCTTTACTGACTGAGCTACAGCAAAGTCCAAATTCACTTACCGCGTACTACTTATATTTTTATGATCCATTTGTTCAAGAAATGGAGCGGCTCCATCATTAATGCCCTGTAGACACACCACTAGGTACAAGACACAGACAGAATAAATTCTTGTTGTTAAGCAGCTTATATCCTGGTTGATATCATACAATCAAAGTTTTTAAATAGGAAAAAAAGCTGTGAGGAAAACTTTGGACCCAGAAAATCTGAATTCTCATCTCAGCTTTGCAGCTAGCTTTTGGGGGGCCCTGATAACGAGTCCTTTGACACCCATCCCCCCCAACCCAGAACTAGAGGTCTCATACACTAGGTGTGAAAACTTCACCAGATTTCCAATTACAGTCCTTCCGGCCCAATCTTTGTAAGGGGATATCTGAGTACAGTCCAGTGGGGAAGGGCCCGGGTTTTGAGGTAAAGTATTTGGGTTGCTCAGTATTGAATCTCTGATCTTGTTCAACTCATTTAACTTCTCTCTAAGCCTCCGTTTTCTTGCTGCAAAATGAGATGATCACACTCGCTCAAATGAGACCCCACAAACAAAGCGGCCACTCCACTATTGACCTAGCTGTGGCTACCCGGGGGACTGTGAAAAAAGTTTTGCAGTGCAAAGACGATGATTGTTTTGCTTGTGGAGCAACCAGGAAAGTGGGCAATTTCCTCCAAATGCCCTGTCAGCCAAGGCCCAGCCTAAGAACGTTTGGCTCATAACAGAGAAGGAGCCCCACCTCCCTGCGGCCTTCTGATCATCCGTGGTGGGAAGAGCTGCAAAATTCCTTTCAGCTGAGAAAAAATTCCTGGTGGCACGAAGATTCATTATCCACATGGAGTTGATGTTCCTTTCAGGAAATGTGTCCATCTGAACAAGTCAGGGACATCTATCTTGTGGCCCATCCTGGCTCCAAGACATGCTGCAGGAGGAGCAGAGGGACTCGGGCTCTAGCTGCTGTGTGCAGGCGTGTGCAGGCGTGCCCCTCGCAGTGAATATGGTGGGGGACGGCCCTCCGGGGTCCACGTGTTGGGGGGTGGCTCCCTGTGACCACCCGCGTCTATCCCTCAGGGGCTTTGGGGTAGAAATTTCCAAAGCAAGGCTGGAGCAGTGGTCCATTATAATACCATCATTGCTTCCAATTTCCAGACCATGGTAGATAATTAACAACACAAGACTGGGATCCAGAGCCCGCAGAGAACCTGCACAAACCTCTAAGAGAAAGACAAACGAACCAATTACAAACTGCGTCAAAGTCCTGAGCAAGTGCTTTATCATAGAGCAGAGGTCCGCAAAGGAAGGCCCCACAGGCCAAATCCCGCCCCTCCCCAGCCTAGTTTATTAATAGCTTTATTGGAAGAAAGCCACCACCCCCCCCAACCCACTTCACTCCCACATGGTAAGTAAGGGCTGCTTTTCTCTCTAGCAGTGGAGCTGACATGGTTGGAGCAGAGACTATGTGGCCTGTAAACCAAAGATTTTACTCTCAGTGCCCCCTCCCCAAACTCCTTTTTTTTACTTTCTCTATTTTACTTTATTTTTTATTTATTTTTAAATTGAAAGGAAACTGCTTTAAAATGTTGTGTTGGTTTCTGCCATAAAACAAGGCAAGTCAGCCGTAATTATACAAATATCCCCTCCCCTCTTGACCTTCCCTCCTGTCCCCCTATCCTACCCCTCTGGATTATCACAGAGCACCAGACTGGGTTCCTTGTGTTACATGCAACTTCAAAGTGAAAGAGGAGAGTGAAAAAGTTGGCTTTAAGCTCAACATTCAGAAAACTAAGATCATGGCATCTGGTCCCATCACTTCGTGGCAAATAGATGGGGAAACAGTGGAAACAGTGGCAGACTTTATTTTTGGGGGCTCCAGAATCACTGCAGATAGTGACTGCAGCCATGAAATTAAAAGACGCTTGCTCCTTAGAAGAAAAGCTATGACCAACCTAGACAGCATATTAAAAAGCAGAGATGTTACTTTGCCAACAAAGGTCTGTCCAGTCAAGGATATAGTTTTTCCAGTAGTCATGTATGGATATGAGAGTTGGACTATAAAGAAAGTTGAGTGCCGAAGAATTGATGCTTTTGAACTGTGGTGTTGGAAAAGACTCTTGAGAGCCCCTTGGCCTGCAAGGAGATCCAAACAGTCCATCCTAAAGGAGATTAGTCCTGAGTGTTCACTGGAAGGCCTGATGCTGAAGCTGAAACTCCAATACTTTGGCTACCTCACGCAAAGAGCTGACTCATTGGAAAAGACCCTGACGCTCGGAAAGATTGGGGGCAGAAGAAGAAGGGGACGACAGAGGATGAGATGGTTGGATGGCATCACCGACTCAATGGACATGGGTTTGGGTAAATTCCAGGAGTTGGTGATGGACAGGGAGGCCTGGCTTGCTGTGGTTCATGGGATCACGAAAGTCGGACATGACTGAGTGAACTGAACTGGATGTCTATCTTACGTATGATAATGTGTATATGTCGATGCCACTTTCTCCATCCATCCCACCTTCCCCTTCCCACACTGTGTCCACAGTTCTCTACATCTTCATCTCTGTTCCCTCTTTAAAAATGGGTTCATCAATACCATTTTTCTAGATTGCATGTGTATGCATTAGTATATGATATTTGTTTTTCTCTTTCTGGCTAACTTCACTCTGTATCACAGGCTCTGGGTTCATCTACCTAACTAAAAGTGAAAGTGAAGTCACTCAGTCGTGTCCAACTCTTTGTGACCCCATGGACTATATAGCCCAGCAGGCTCCTCTGTCCACGGAATTTTCCAGGCAAGGGTACTGGAGTGGGTTGCCACTTCCTTCTCTTCTCCAGGACATGTTCCCAACCTAGGGATCCAACCCAGGTCTCCCTCATTGCAGGCAGATGCTTTACCATCTGAGCCACCCTACCTAACTAGCACTGACTCAAATTCATTCTTTTTTATGGCTGAGTAATATTCCATTGTGTATCTGCACCACAACTTCTTTATCCATTCATCTGCCCATGGTCATCTAGGTTGTTTCCATGTCCTGGCTATTGTAGATAGTGCTGCTAGGAACATATAAGCCCCTTTCAGAAAAATCTGCAGATCCTGTAATATAGGGGTCCCCAGTCTCTGGGATCGAATGCCTGATGATCTGAGGTGGAGCTGATGTGATGACAACAGAAATAAAGTGCACAATAAATGCATTGTACTTGAATCATCCCCAAACCACCAACCCTCACCCTAGTCCGGGGAAAATTATCTTCCACAAAACCGGTCCCTGGTGCCAAAAGGTTGGGGACAGCTGCAAGAAATCTGAGTCCAATAAGCACATGAAAAGGTGCCCAACGTATTAGCCAAGAGGAACATGTTAAGCCAAACCCACAGTAAGACACCCTTATGCACCCATTAGAATGGTGAAAGCCCCAGAGCCTGACCATTGTGACAATGATGGGGTAACTGGGGCTCCTGGTTTTAGCACCCATGGCTGAAGTGCAGACTGGCACCATCTTGGAAACAGCTGTACTGCATCCAATACAGATAAACACACGTGCCTCCATGACCAGTGATTCCTGGGGCTCAAGAGAGATGAAGCCTCAGGGCACCAAGAGACACTTGTGAGAATGCTCATGATATATTTAGGCACCAGAGCCCCAAACATGAACCAGCCAAATGGTCATCCGCTGTGGGCCCGAGGTGAATCAGTGTGGTATATTCCCGTAATGGGATGGATGGTGCACGCCAATAAAAAACTATCACAGAGGCAAGGGCGCATCACAGACACGGTGCGGATTCAAGAAGGCAGGTCCCAGGGTGTGTCCTGTGTGAACCCACCCGCAGGGGCTTTAGTAACATATGGGTTGGGGGCTCCATACAGCAGTCATCTCCAGGTTGGGGATGATTGAGGGGGGTTGGTTGTTGACCACGAGGGCCCGCTGGGACCTAGAATGTTCTGCATGTTGCTGGGGAAGGTATCACATGCTGGAGATGTATGTTGAAGGTCCCTAAATGGGACCCCAAAGATTCGAGCACCTGCAGTGGAAGTGTTGTATCTCAATAAAAAAGAAAAATAGAAAGAAAGAAAAAAGACCGGGAACCCTTCGGACTTGAACCTTACCACCAGCAGCAGACCGCTGCTTAGTGAGGTGAAACCATAATACCTTCTAAACTTGGCCCTGAAGAGGATTAACATTCCAGAATGTACTGAAGTCCTTCCTAGAAACTCATTTTTCTCCCCATCCCCTCTCACCGAAGCCCAGGACACTAACTATGGGCTCACCTGGCCCTGGCCTGATCCCTGATGTAGGCGTGTTTTAAGGTGACACCCGTTGGGTGGGTGTGTGTGTGTGTGTGTGTGTGTGTGAGTCCTACTGCGGAGACGGGGGACGTGGGCTGATGCCAGTTCTGCGCTGGTGGTGATGGAGACCCATCCTGTTCACTGGAAGGCGGAGATGCCTCCCCAGGGTCAGCTGGTCCCATTGGGGTCCCAGCGGTCTTCCTAGGTGAACCCAAGCCCCACCTTAAGGCACAAACACTGGGGATCCCCGTCATACTTCGGCCAAGTAAAGCGTCCTTCCTGCATGGTGCACAGGAGGCGGGCAGACGCAGGATGCGTGAAGGAGGGAAAGCCAAGGCAGCTCCTTTGGGTCTCCAAGCAGGTGAACGTCTCCCGTTAGGGGCTGGGACTTGTGCTGCTCTCCGACAGTCCCCAGGAAAGGCTCGGAAATTTCCCCAGGTTTCATGGGTTACGGAGGACAGAGGGGTGGACTCACCCCGGGGCCCGCCCGGGGACCTCCCCCATCACCGCACAGGTGGAGCACGTCGCAGCTGCCCAGGAACGGGGCGCGAGGCTCGGCGGGTCCCTGAACGCCTATTCCTGGGGGTTTGACTTCACGCCGCCTCCGGGCTCACCCTGAGGGAGGCGAAGGGCCACGCAGGAAACTCAGTGGGACAGACTGTGAGCCCCAGTCGACAAGGCACCCTCTGTGAAAACATGACCACATGATGGGGGTCGCAGGGGCGGCGGGCCTGCCTCTCTGCACCTTTCCTTCCCGCCATTCTTGGGACAGAGACGCCCCCCACCCCCAACCCCCAGGAGCCGGCACAGAAAACAGAATGGAATTTGTCTTCATGGAGCTTTTCCAGGATTACACGCAGGTGCGAACTGTGAACTCAAGGTCCCTGGCGGAATTCACGATGAATCGGTGTCAATCCCAGCACATTGCCTGGAAGGTTATTTTTGAAATATTTAAGGATGTATGTGTATGTTATTTTTCTGTTAAAAGTATGAGGTATGGCTATCAGACATACATACGTTTTTAATATTACCGCAGGTTCCGGCTAACTGAATCCCAGCTTCGAGTTTTTGCAAGCTGTATATTTTGAAGTATCCAGCCGCACTGTTTGGTTTACAGTGGGAGCTGCAGCAAACTGAAAGGCTGGAAAGAACAGAAATGTATTCTCCCCCAAGTTCAGAAGACCGGAAGTCTAACTCAAGGTGTCAAGCCAGGCTGGTTCCTTCTCAAGTCCTGAGCAAAGGTCTTTCCGGGCCTCTCTCCCAGCCCCTGGTGGCCGCACCCTCCCAAGCTCTGCTTCTGTCTTCACGTGGCTTCTTCCCCATGAGTCTGTCTGTTTGCCCCTCTTTAAGAACCTCAGTTACCCAGGATGGGGCGCCAGCCCTAACCCAGTGCCACTTCATCTTGACTGACATCTGCAAAGATCCCATTTCCAATAAGGTCTCCTGAAGTTCCAGGTGGACATGAATTTGGGGAGATGCTCTTCAACTTAGCAGGAGCCCCGAGTGTCCCTATCAATTTTGTCACACCCCACTCCAGTACTCTTGCCTGGAAAATCCCATGGATGGAGGAGCCTGGTGGGCTGCAGTCCATGGGGTTGCTAAGAGTCAGATATGACTGAGAGACTTCACTTTCACTTTTCACTTTCATGCATTGGAGAAGGAAATGGCAACCCACTCCAGTGTTCTTGCCTGGAGAATCCCAGGGACAGGGGCGCCTGGTGGGCTGCGGTCTATGGGGTCGCACAGAGTCAGACACGACTGAAGTGACTTAGCAGCAGCAGTAGCAGAGGACAGGCAGGAAAACCAGCCCGTGACCACGTCCTGAGGGAAGGGCATCTCAGGACATGGGCTCTGGAAGAAGTGTTTGGTGAGCACAGGAGGGGAGGACACGGGCTGGTGAGAAGGTTGCCATGGTAACCGTCTCACGTCTACCATGGTCCCCCTAGTTCCCAGGGGTCCCCTTCCTCCATAGATTATCCACAGTCCACCCACCCTGCACACACCCACCTCTGTGGATGGCCAGCAACCTCTGCTCCTCCCTTGACAATCTGGGATCCTGGGACAGAGCCATGGAGAACCCAGAGATTTGAGTTTTCAGGGTTCCTTAATGAACTTGAATGAAGTTGAAGTTGGATGAACTTGAACTTGAATTCAGTTAATGAAGGAAGTGCTGCATTTTAGTTTGAAGCCAGTGAACATTTAAAAAAATAAAAAACACAAAATTTTTAATGTTCACTGGCTTCCAACTGGGCTTCCCTTGTGGCTCAGCTGGTAAAGAATCCGCCTGCAATGCGGGAGACCTGGGTTTGAACCCTGGGCTGGGAAGATTCCCTGGAGAAGGGAAAGGCTACCCACTCCAGTATTCTGGCCTGGAGAATTCATAAAATGCAGCGTTTCCTTCATTAATTGAATGGAGGCCACACATTACAGCAGGATTAGCTGCACCTCTGATGGGGTCATCAAGCTAAATGACACATATTTCATCCCACATGGATGCGGTTGTGAAATCTTGAAATACTGCTTCGAAATTGTAATAGTTATGAGACCTGACACTGATCTTATTCTACAAAATGCCAAGAAAAAAGTGTAGATCGCTTTTCCACAACTATAATCCAGGGTACAACATTTGGTTTCATTTGTCATCCTCTGAATTTTGTATGCCTAAAACTAGGATTCTGAGAGGGGGGGCCCCTGATCTCCACCAGCCTGTCCCCAGGAGTCACAGCACGTCCTAAGTAGACTCCCCACAACTACACTGTGAGGTAGGTATGAAGAAGCCTCCCATTTACAGATGAAAGTATTGAGTTCACCAAGTGGATAAGTTTCCCCAGGACCCAAAGCCAGTAAGTGGCAGAGTTGGGACTCAAATCCAGAAAGTCTGGTGGGGAGCATGCCTCAGCGCGTTGACTCAGGGGTGACGATCAAGCTCTGGTCCATTGAGGTGGCAGGTGTCAGACCCAAAGCTGATGCATCCTTGAGCTAGGTTCACAAGAAAGTGTGATTTTAATTTTTCCTTTTTTAACTAAATTTTTTCCTTTTCCTGTACATTTCCCCCTAGGTACTAGAATAACAAAATTGTCTTATACTTGCATTGTAGTCTTGGTGTTTGTGTTTATCTGTGTATGTGTGTGTACATGTGTGCATGGGATTGCCACCAATAAGAAACTTTCACGTCATAAAGTAGAAAAATGTCTAAACAGCAAGAAGTACACGTGTGCGTGCTCAGTCGCTTCAGCTGTGTCTCTTTTGTGACCCTATGGACTGTGTAGTCTGCCAGTCTTCTCTGACCGTGGGATTCTTCAGTCCTGGAGTGGGTTGCCATTTCCTTCTCCAGGGGATCTTCCCAACCCAGGGATCAAACCCATATCTCCTGTGTCTCCTGCATTGCAGGTAGACGCTTTACTGCTGAACCACTGGGGCGAGCCTGGAAAGACAATAAAACCTACCGAAAATGAGCGCAGAATGTCAACTCCTCTAAATTATTTAATGGATTTAGGCCATTTGATAAAAATCATGAAGTTTCAGGGATAGTGTATTCGTGTGTGGTTTTTTTTTTTTTTTTTTTTTGCATTGTGTTTTAAAACCAATTCAGTTTCTTGGGGGCAAAATTTAGATTAACTGTATCCATTTCTAATAACCGTTCATAGCATACAGACATGGTCTTTATTATTTCAAACATCTCTATGTTAAACTTCAATGACGGCTTAAGGAATCATGACTTTTGATTTAAATTAAAATACATTATTTATACTACCTTATTCTATAATTTATACTAACTTATTCTAGAGGGTGCAAGACATACAAATAAGTTATTCCTCAGAAATGTATTAAATAAAACTTTATTCAGAAAAAAATCTTACAAATTATAATGCACCATCTATACGAATAAAAATCGATTATGTAACAGAAGCTAAAATAAAAAGATAAAACATCAAAATTACTTTAAAAAGGGAAAACACACACTGATGTTGTGTCCTGGTCGTGAGTGTCCGGACCCGGCTGCGCTGAGCTGAGTCCCGCCTGCAGGTGACCGCGGGCCCGAGTCCTCACGGCTGGACCCTCCCCCTCGCCGAGGGTGCCTCCTGACCCAGGGGTTCCCCTGACCCCTTCGGGCCCCTGTGGGCTGTGGGTGAAGCAGCAGGGGCATGAAGGCCCCTCGGGGAGAGCTGGGAGTTGAACTCGACCTGGGCCAGCAGCTGCCTGAGGCGGGCCTTCTCTCGGGTCAGCTCGCTGAGCGCTCTCTCCATCCCCAGGGCTGCCACCCAGCTTTCCTGAGCTCTTTCCTGGCAGAGACCCACCTCCTGGCGATGGTAGGCAGCGGTTCTCTCTAATTCTTTGCTCATGTCTCCAGCTATCTTCTTGGAGAGGTTGCGGATCTGACACACGGAGTTCAGCTCTCTACACACGTTGAGGAGTTTCTTCTTCGCTTCCAAGCAGCGCGCTTCTTTCTTGAACAGTCTTCTGTGAAGTTGCATCACATAGCTGTCGTGTAAATCAGGCAGGCTTTGAAGTTTCCACTTCAGCAGCTGGATCTCACTGTCGAGCTGTGAATTTTCACACCACAGGGACGCTTCCTCAATGTGGAGACTTGTGATTCGTCCTGGAAGCTCTTCCCTCCTTTGCTGATCTCCCCTCGGGTGTCTGGCGGTTGCTTGCTGTTCCTCTTCGGGACGTGGCAGGGACACACTGCAGTCAGCATCATCAGGGACGCCCTTCAGGTCACCCTCCACCCCCTGGACAGGGGGATGGCTGTTTTCTGCTTCCTTCTTTGGCTGGACGTCTGGGTTCCCTTCATCCCCGCAGTCTCTGAGGAGCTCAGGAAAGGGGAAGACGGTCAGCAGGTGTTTTGCTATGAATCTTAGTCGGTTGACCCTGTCTTCCAGGACCCGCTCCTTGCGGGCCTTGGACGGCTCGGGCCTCCTCCCTGCCCCTCCTTTTCCTGGACTCGCTGCTTTTCTCTCTCGATTTCTTGGTCAGATGGTTCTGGACTTTCTGGAAAATCAACACTGTTGTTCAAATCACTCATGTCTTTCTTCTGAGGTCGTTCTCCACCATCCTCTGATGCTTTGAAGGCGTGTTTTCCGTCAGTAACTTGGGAAAGGGAAGAAGACTGACCGCTCCATGCCTTCTCCAGGAGGTCCGCCGTGTCCTGAAACGATGACCCGCTCAGGTTTGCGTTCACGGCCGACAAGCACAAGGTTTGTGACGTGGGAGAACTGGCCTCCACCCGAGATGGCTTGAGGGCTTCGTCAGCCTGAGCCCGTGGCCCAACATTCTCACTACATTTTCCGCAGACTTCCTCACGGGCAGAAGACCTTTTCCCTAGCGACTTCACACTTCTTAAATTGTGCCATCTCTTTACCATGAGAACCAGCACCACAGCACATACCAGGATCTCCCAGGAAAACTCAGGGAGACCTGAGTCATGTGTCCAGCTCTCAGAGACCACCAGCAGAGTGCCCCATAAATGCTCCAGCATCAGCTGGAAGGAAGATCCCAGGGCAGGCAGCAGGCCCTCCATGTCTGCGAGGGCTCCACTGCTCTGTCTCTGAGATCCAGTGTCCCGGGGACCTCAGCAGACCACTGAGAACCCTGCGAAGTGTTCTGTCTCCAAGGTAAACATGTGCCTGACAACCAGGGCTGTCAGTTAGGCTGGGGGAGGGGAGGCCAGCCAGGTTCTAGGAAACAGTTCTCCCTAAGTGCTCTGAAATAGTGATCTAATCCCCTACACAGGCCCTGGGGGAGGTGGAAACAGCTGACCTCAGCTTGGAGGTGGGCCCTATAGGCACAGCTGGCCCTACAGCGAACCTTGTGGGTCGGAGCACAAGAGCAAGTCAGTGCAAAGTGGTGAGACCCACCAGATAGGACCCACAGTCCTATTTGCATTGTGATGATGAATGACCTCTTCCAGACCTTATTTGGTGGAGTTTACCAGCAAATGATAAAATTGTTTCTGAAGGGCTTTATATGGAGATGAATCATGGCTGATACACAATATTTTTGTCCATTTTCTATTTACCCTTTTCCCCCCATTACTGTCTCTGTCCTTCCAGCCTGCCCAGGCCGTGGGTCCACCTTGAATCAGCCTAGCTGGCTCCCTGCCATGTAAACACACAGGTGCGTGCTAAGCCCTGGTCATATGTACACAGCACAGGAACAACTGGCAGGGGTCCAATGTGGCAGTCTCAGGCTGTTTTGCCATCTGAACACGAATTTGGCAAGCAGGAGGGGTCAGTTACTCATAGCACATGGACAGAGGCTATGCCATTTCCAGTTGCAAAGGTGTCAACACACCAGCTATGACCAAAAATGGTCTCTCCCCTAAAGTTAGATTTCAAGCATCATCACATGTTCTAACCTTGCCCAGGAATTGCAAAAGGGTTTACACAATAAGGGGTTTCCTCCTTCCCTGCTTGAGTCTCACTCTTCTGTCGCGTTCTTATAGAAAAGACAGGTTAACATCTAGCCCAGGTTATGGGACTCTCTCATCCACTCAGAGGACTGAGCTGCTGCCAGCTGCTGTGTGTCCGAGGGCTCTGGTTGGAGGCTCCTGGGTCATTTAAAATTCAAAGCCAAGGGCAGTCACAGAAGCCTGGGGGAGTCCTGGGTAGCAGTTTCAACGACATCAGCAAAACTCAGTCTGGTTATCTCGGCAAGGGAGAAGCATCAGGAGACAGAAGACCTGGGTTTGAGTCCCAGTTCTGCTCGGTGTCAGCTTTATCACTGAACTCTGAACCTACGATGCTTCTGGAAGGAGCGTGGCTGTCAGAAGCCATCTGTGTTTTGCAGGACTCCTGCTGGAAGGCTTTGGCCGTGACTTCCGTGGACCCTCCAGGCCATCGACTTCCCTCAGTCCTAAACCAACAGTGGATCATCCACCCACTCCCCACTTTACGGAGGGGAAACTGAGGCATGGAGTGAGTCATGCGGCCAGGATCACACACCAGTGCTCCAAAAGCTGGGCAAGAGTGGTAACTAGAGGTTTAGCTCCTAAGCACAAAAAGCCAGCTTGCTCGATGTTTCCAAAGAGGTGATGAAACAGCCCACCCTGCCCCACCCTTGGGCCCTGCCCACCTCCTCTGGCCCCACAGCCACCAAGCTCCCGTCCCCACCCCCTGAGCACTCACCACATGGCCCCTCATACGAGGAGTAGCCGGGACTCAGGGAGCGGGGGCCCAAAGGGCAGCTCCTAGCTCTGCTTCTTCTCCACCTTGTGGAAAAGCTGGAATATGGACCACACACACCTCATCTCTTTATGACCTCAGATCTGACCATGTTAGGGGAAAGTATTATTAAAAAAAAAAATCATGATAAAATAAACATTTTTAAAAAGGTTTGGGATTTGAGTGGAACAAGGAAAAGAAGAATGCTGCTGATAGAAGGACTTTGAAAAGATCCAGTTCAGCCTGCGTGAACGAACTTCTTCCTTGTCGTGGAGACATCAGACCGTTCTTTTTGCTTTAAATGGAATGTGCTTCATCTAAACTGGCTCTGGAAGGGTAAGATTGTAAGCGTGGACGCAGAGAGACAAAAGAAAAATGTTTCCTCCCTGTACACCCTCACTGCCCCAGTTCCAGCTCTTTTGTTCTGGGCGAGCTTCTCCACTTTCTAGAATAGTTCTCAAAGTGTGGTCCGCAGACAACACCCTCTCAGGGGGATCCTCAGGATCAAAATGATATTTATAATAACATTAAAACATTCATTTTTCTTTTCTTTTTTTTTTTTTACTGTGTTGACACTTGCACTGATGGTACTTAAAACCCTTGAAGCCTTAGCACTAAACCGTACTAGAGTGTTTCATCATGTACTTACAGGGAAAAAGCACCAGTTTCCTTTAAAAATGTTCTTGAATAAGCAGTAAAAATTAATTTTCTTAATAAGTAAAGATACATCTTTTTGGTTCCTGGTTAACCACATGGGAAATATACAGAAGATCTGGTGCTACTGAGGGAGTTTCGTTGTCCTGGGAAATGCAGTTGAGGCGTGCGCTTGAGTTGCAAGCTACACTGACCCCTTCATACACAACCGACAAACGAGGTTTATTCGGATTTGCGTGTTTGACAAGCATTTCCCCAAAGGAAAATTAAGTGAGCCTGTCAGCCAGTGCCAAAGGAACAACAGATTATTTGTTGCTGATGATAAAATTTGAGCTCTCAGGTGAAAAATCTGAAATTTTGAAAAAAAAATTTGTGTCTGCCACTGGGCGCTTGATAGCTTCTTAGGACTTTTCTGGTGAAATCAGTGGGGAGTGTAACTAATGTGATCATTTTACAGTGTATGTTGAAATGAGTCAACATTTTGAGGCAGTATTTTCCGATGACTAATGCATGTTACAAAATCACACTTGGGTAAAAAGATTCATTCAAGTGCAAGATGGACCCACGGAATTTCATGATTGACAAGTTTATTAACATAGCTTCATCTTCCAACTGCAATTCATGCTTAAGAAACTACCATGTGTCAGCTTAGGTGTAGAATATAACAATATCCAGTTATCTGAAACAACTGTAAAACATGCTCCCTGTTCCAGTTACAGATTTGTGTGAGGCAAGGCAGAAAGTGAAGAGGAACTAAAAAGTCTCTTGATGAAAGGGAAAGCGGAGAGTGAAAAAGTTGGCTTAAAGCTCAACATTCAGAAAACTAAGATCGTGGCATCTGGTCCCATCATTTCATGGCAAATAGATGGGGAAACAGTGGAAACAGTGGCAGACTTTCTTTTTTTGGGCTCCAAAATCACTGCAGATGGTGATTGCAGCCATGAAATTAAAAGACGCTTACTCCTTGGAAGGAAAGTTATGACCAACCTAGATAGCATATTGAAAAGCAGAGATATTACTTTGCCAACAAAGGTCCGTCTAGTCAAGGCTATGGTTTTTCCAGTGGTCATGTATGGATGTGAGATTTGGACTGTGAAGAAGGCTGAGCGCCAAAGAATTGATGCTTTTGAACTGTGGTGTTGGAGAAGACTCTTGAGAGTCCCTTGGACTGCAAGGAGATCCAAACAGTCCATCCTAAAGGAGATCAGTCCTGGGTGTTCATTGGAGGGACTGATGCTGAAGCTGAAACTCCAATACTTTGGCCACTTCATGTGAAGAGTTGACTCATTGGAAAAGACTCTGATGCTGGGAGGGATTGGGGGCAGGAGAAGGGGACGACAGAGGATGAGATGGCTGGATGGCATCACCGACTAGATGGACATGAGTTTGAGTGAACTCTGGGAGTTGGTGATGGACAGGGAGGCCTGGCGTGTTGTGATTCATGGGGTCACAAAGAGTCGGACATGACTGAGTGACTGAACTGAACTTAGTTTCTTTAAAGTGTATCATAACAGATTGATGCAGAAGGCAGTATGTAAATTCAGCTCTTTTTCATTAAATCAGACATCAAAGAGATTTGAAAACACGTAAAACAATGCCATTGTTCCTTTTTTGGAAAGAGTTATTTCTCATAAAAATGTTAATATAGGTGTTATTTCAAAAATGTGGAGTCATATTTTAAATTTTTCTTTAATTTATAATATATTTATATATATATATAGTTAATATTGATGATCAGTGATGTGCTGTTAAATGTATTTCAGTTCAGTTCAGTTCAGTCGCTCAGTCAGGAAAAGGGGACATCCATTGAGTCGGTGATGCCATCCTGCCATCTCATCCTCTGTCGTCCCCTTTTCCTCCTGCCCCCAATCCCTCCCAGCATCAGAGTCTTTTCCAATGAGTCAACTCTTCGCATGAGGTGGCCAAAGTATTGGAGTTTCAGCTTTAGCATCAGTCCTTCCAAAGAAATCCCAGGGCTGATCTCCTTCAGAATGGACTGGTTGGATCTCCTTGCAGTCCAGGGGACTCTCAGAATGTATTTAAGCTCCCTTAAAAGGGTTGGTGGGGAGCCCTGATTTGTAGCAAATGCTGATTTTGTTTTTGTTTAAATAAATGTGTATTTATTTTTAGCTTCACTGGGTGGGTCTTGGTTGCTGCACAGAGGCTTTCTCTAGTTGCAGCAGTCAGGGGTTACTCTCAAGTTGGAGTGCCTGGGCTTTGGTGATTGCAGCATGCAGGCTCAGTAGCTGTTGATACACTGGCTTAATTACCCTGAGGCATGTGGAATCTTCCTGGAACCAGGGATCAAACCCATGTCCGCGGCCTTGGGAGGTGGACTCTGATCCACTGCACCACAGAGGACATCCCAGATGCTAATTTTGGTGGTGCATAACTGCTTTCATCCCAACCAAGTTCCAGCTACCAATACCTCACTGATGCAGCGCTGGGGAGAGGCCCACACCCTCAGCTTGGGTTGGCCCATGGCGAGCCAGCTCCAGCACAGCTTGGACATGATCCATCTACGGTTCTGGAATCCTCACTAATTCTGGAGAGTGGAAAGGAGGTCCAAGAATGAGTTTGTGCTCAGGCGTCCTAGGACCACCACCCTCATCTTGGTCACATCAGAACTCCAGGGCAGTCGAGGCCTCAATTACAAGTCTTTGAGCTTCCAACCCTAAGGTTCTTCTTTCTTTAACTGGATTTTTAAAAACCTATTTTGGTTTTTGGTCATTCCACACAGCATGTGGGATGTTAGTTCCCTGCTGCTGCTAAGTCACGTCAGTCGTGTCCAACTCTGTGAGACCCCATAGACGGCAGCCCACTGGGCTCCCCCGTCCTGGGATTCCCCAGGCAAGAACACTGGAGTGGGTTACCATTTCCTTCTCCAGTGAATGAAAGTGAAAATGAAGCCGCTCAGTCGTGTCCGACTCTTTGCGACCCCACGGACTGCAGCCTACCAGGCTCCTCCATCCATGGGATTTCCCAGGCAAGAGCACTGGAGTGGGGTGCCATTGCCTTCTCCGTTAGTTCCCTGACTAGGGATCAAACCTGCACCCACTGCGCTGGAAGCAGAGACTTAATCACTGGACCAGCAGGGACGTCGCCACCCTCGTGTTCTTAACAGAAATATCCTGAAGTCTCTTCTGTGATCTCTGCCAAAGCCCAGGTGAAGACAAGATACCCGAATCTTTCTAATCTCTCCTTGAAAAACCTTCTCTTTAAGGAACACTTTTTGGGAATTGCTTCAGGAAGGTTTACAGTAGGTTCCAGCTTGGTCCTGATTTGCTGGGGAAGAGGTGTGTAACAGAGAAGGCAATGGCACCCCACTCCAGTGCTCTTGCCTGGAAAATCCCATGGATGGAGGGGCCTGGTGGGCTGCAGTCCATGGGGTCACTAGGAGTCGGACACGACTGAGCGATTTCACTTTATTTTTTCACTTTCATGCATTGGAGAAGGAAATGGCAACCCACTCCAGTGTTCTTGCCTGGAGAATTCCAGGGACGGGGGAGCCTGGTGGGCTGCCGTCTATGGGGTCGCAGAGAGTCGGACACGACTGAAGCGACTTAGCAGCAGCAGCAGAGGTGTGTAAAGTCAGTTCAAAGGGGCTGTGACCTGGAGTGACAGCCACCAAGGGGCAGGCCCAGCACTCTGGATCTCCCGCCTCCATGCTGGGGGAGGGAGGCAGAGGGGTGAAGCACGAAGACTCTTACAAGGAGGAATTGATGTAAACAAAATACTTTATTATTTGAGAAAGAAAAGGCCAGATTACAAAACTTTGATATATAAGTCCTGTTTATTATCATGCCAAAGGTTTACCATGGATTTGATTTTCCATGACTCTTGGCTCGAGCCATGTAAAATTGCCAATTCTGTAGATAAAAACAAATACTGGCAAATTCATGCGGTCAAAGCCCAAATAAAACGAGCGAGCGGATGGCCGATTTCTGTCAGCAGCAAGATGTTCCCAGCCGCATGTCTGTTGATGTTATAAACAGCTGTCCGGCAGATAAACAGGTCTTGCTTGAGAAGAACATCCTGTGCTTAGCGGTACTGCAAACGGTCTTGTCTGGGTATGAGACTCCGTGGTCCCCCTTCCGGCTCTCCCCTGCTCACCCTACCACCCAATTCCCCTGTCTCATCACACGGAGGACTCGTCTTCAGAGACATCACCACTCGTCCCCCTCAGACGCTAGTGAAGACTGTCTGACTTGGAAACCAACTCGCTCGTTTACAAAAGCCAGGAACACAGGCTGAACCAGGGGTTCCTTCAAAAGGACTATGGAAGTCTCCATCACGATGAAGACGCTTTCTTCACATGAATGGCCCCAATGCCTTCTCTTTCCCATCTTGCTGACCCTCTTTCTGCCTCTGGGCATTCTGTGTGCAAGAAAATAAAAACGGTGGACACTCAACAGAAAGGAGCAGCTTGGTGTTGGGAAATCCTGAGACTCCACAGGTAAACAAGATGGGACAAAATCAGGCTCCACTCATGCCCGAGAAGTTTATTAATTAAGCCTCCCCTCCCCCTGCATCTTCAGCTCTGTATGGCTCATGGTGCTGCAGTAAAAATAAAACTTTCTAACAAATTACATTTTTTTTCCAGTGAGTTACTTTTGCAGTAAAAATAGCTGCTACATAAATCCCTCCTGATCTCTGAAAAGGAGTCGCATATTTCCAAAAATAGTATTCCTATTTTAATCATACAGCATAATTTGGGGTGTGGGGGTGGGGCTGGGGAAGGAAATGCCTGGTCAGGGGAGGTGAGTCGCTGGGGAAAACACAGTTGAACTAAAAAATAAAGTAAGTTTTGTTATAAACTTATTTCAAGGCATGCATAGAAATGGAAAACATATGCCATCTGTCAAGAAAAATACTGCTTTATAGCTTTTACATTACAATTAAAGGAGAAGCAGAGAGGCCAGGAGAGGCCCCCAGATAATAACATTAAGTTTCTTATAAAAATTCCCAAATGTACAAAGTCCTTGCCATAGATAACAACCTAGGCAAAACAAAACAAAACAGGAATGAACCTTCTTAGACCTTATTCCTGTAGGCATATTAAATGTAAATAATACACACTTTACAACTTCTCTTAATCTGCACCAGCAGATTAAATGTTTGCAAAAGGACGCCAGTGCTCTTGAAAACCAGCGAACACGGCAAAATGCCATCTGCATTCCTATTTTCACATACAGTTATATAATTATTTTAAATTACAATATACAGTTTCTGTTAAATAGGTCTGTTAGGGGACTCTGATAACAATTACAAGGTTACAGTCATATATACAAACTAACTTGGAAACAGAATGTGTCTTTGCCCCCTCCTCCCCCTCAGAACCAAAGAGAGCTCTTGTGCGATTCCTGGCTGCAAAAAGGCAAAAGAAAAATCCAAGAAGTGTGCGTCTGTGACACGCTCGCAACTTTGAGAAGACCCAACAGCCTGACCGATCCTGTCACCGTACAGCCTGCCCAGGGCTAGGCCGGGGACCCCAAGCTTCTTCCTGGGCCGACAGAATGGAATAGCATTGTTAAGTGGCGGGTTCCCGGCAGCAGGCTTTCAGAAGCGAGAAACCGTGCTGCTTTCCGCGAAGAACTGCGGTGTCCGATGGAATAAGGCCACTGCTTCCAATAGGCGTGCCGGAGGAGCCGGTCCGGCCTTTCAGGGTCCTGGGACGGGGCGCTTTGACAGCCCCGCCCCCAGCCCGGGCGGGCTCAGTCCTCCGTGTCCGGCTGGACGCCCAGGATGGCGTGCAGTTCCTCGGGCGTGAAGCCCAGCAAGTTCTGCAGGTCGCACACGAAGCGGTACACGTAGCGCTTCCCTGACGTCTTGTGGATGATATTCTTGTCGTAGTAATAGCGCAGACCCCGGCTGAGCTTCTCATAGTTCATCTTGGGCTTGTTTTTCCTCTTTCCCCACCGGCGGGCCACCTGTGGCGGGGATGGGAAAGAGTGCCATTTAAAACTCCTTAATTGAAAAAAAGCACACGTGTCTCCCTCGTCCTGGCAAAAACCATCGCAATACTGTAAAGAAAACTATCCTCCCATCAAAATAAATAAAAAAAAAGAAAGAAAAAGCACGCCTTCTCCGTCACAATACTGTAAAGAAAACTATCCTCCCATCAAAATTAGTTAATTTTTAAAGAAAGAAAGAAAAAGCACCCCTTTTGCCCTGATGACAATTTGGATGCATGATTATTGGACCACCACAAAGGGACCGAAGAGATGCCGTCTGCTTTCCTGCTCTGCATCCCTGGGTATTTGTCTGGGGATGGAGGGACAGGCAGATGAGGGAGACGGGTCCCCCGACCCACAGCTTCGTCTGCTGAGGCTTCTCCCTCAGTAAAGTGTTCGGGAGCCAAGGGTTCAGAATCAAGGGGCTGGTCCTGAGACAAAGGAAATGCTATGTGCCCCCAGCTCCTGGGCTCGCACTCCAAGACCACCGCGCCCGCAGCTGCCGCAGTGGGACCGAGGTCCCGTGGACGTCTGCATTCCTCAGTGCCTCTGCCGCCCTGGGTTACTGGGGAGGTGACGCACCACACCCCGCAGGTGCCAGAGACCACGGGCGCCCCTTGCGCTATCCTTGAAGGGTTGCTATGGGACCCGCCCTCAGCTTTCTCATCCAGATGGGCTGGCTCAGCTGAGGAGCGGGGCTCAGTATCTGCCCCCAACCCCCGGCAAGGGAAAGAGGCAAATTTCCTACGACGTTCCGACAGTCAGGCAAGAGCCTCAGTTTATAGCCTGCGCCTTTCGGCTCAATGACAGAGCAAGATGGGGAAGCCCAACAGTGCCACGCACACAATCCACACCAGCGTTCTTGCCTCAAGAACCCCACGGACAGAGGAGCCTGGTGGGCTACAGTGCACGGGGTTGCAGAGAGTCAGAAACGACTGGGCCGCTGAGTACAGCATATTAAACTGCTTATCATCGCAGTAAGACTCTTAAAGGGCCAGAAATTGTCTCCTGCAGAAGTGCTCTCATTTGTATATACTTGGGACCCGTTTCTTGCATGCAAAGCCCATGTGATGGAATTAGGTTTGAGAACCTGGAGACTTGAGTCCCTGGGTCTGGACATACCTCGTCGGGGTCAGCGAGCTTAAACTCCCACCCGTCCCCCGTCCAGCTGATGAATGACTGGCAGGACTTGTCGGAGAGCAATTCTAGAAGAAACTGCCACAGCTGGATAGGCCCGCTTCCTGCAGGGGAGAAGGGGGTGGGTTAGACGTTTTTAAACACAGCAAGGCTTTTAGAGTCACCCTCCTGAAACAAGAACTGTGAGATCAAGTGGTATCAAGTGGGTATCAAGGTGAAGGTGTGGCGCTGGGTGCTGGTGACAGTCTTGGATGCTTTAATGGCAGGAGGCCAGACCCCAAGGTGAGGGCTTCTTCCCCCATGCCTCCTGCTCTTGGGAAAGAGATCACCGGGTCCTTGATCGCTGGGGCTTGGTCTTTTGGAGAAAAGAAACAAAAAAAAAACAAATTCTGGGCCACCATCTCCTTGGCATCAAAATCCTTCCCTCCATTTAATTGTTCCTTATGTCATAACTTTCAAGGTTTATTTCTAGAGACACCTCGTAGGACAGGGGTGGGGGCGTTAGAAGGGGCCTTTCAGCACAGAGCGAGGCATGTCATTCTTGGAACCCCACGCGTGGCTTTCTGACCAGATGACAGTGGCTAAATCGCTTGATCCAAGACTTGGTTGACTGAGTGGTCACTGGGGCACCTAGGGGAGTAGCCAGGGCCTTAGCATGTGTTGGGTGAGGTATAAGCTTTGCAAAGTGCTCTCCGTATATTCCCCAAGGCACAGTGACCACATCATGGATACAGCTGTGACCTGAGTGACCACAGCTAGCGTCCTCCAAGCCCACTTCCCTGTCTGTGAAATGGGCTACTATCAGCCATGCTAGGCTGCCCTAGGGTCCCAGTACTGTCCTAGTCAACCACAGAGCTGGCAAGGCAACCGATGATCACTAACGTTAAAATGAAAACCCACCCACACCGTGGCTGTTTCCCTTCTGATTAGGCCCTGACGCCCATGTATGAAAATGACAGCTATTTTCACTCTCCAAGTAATTTTCATGGCTGTTTGTTTTACAGGACAGAAAAGAAATGGGATGCCTGCGTATTCTTATTTTAACCTATTGGATTTTTAAAAGCAGGTATTTTTTAAATCCCCAGTGGCTCCATATGGTCAAACTATGGGATTGGGGGGGGGGGTGCATAAAAAAAGGAAAAAAAAAAAAAGCACATTTAAGGACACAGAAAGCAATTAAAAAAAAAAAAAACCCTGGAAATATCTGGTTCTAAAAACAGCTTTAATATTTGTCCCCGCCTAGAATAGCTGTTACTCAAACCTTCAAAATAAGATGGATCTGAGAAGCAGAAGGTAAACAGTCCCTGGGTTATTGGAGGCCAGCTCTGTGCCCCTTCCCCCACCAGGCTACAGTCTCTGAAATTCCAGGCGTGGCTGAGTCAGAGCTTCAGCCTCCAGGGCCCATGTCCCCCACTGTTCTCCTCTCCTTTTGGGGACCGGCCAGGACTGACCAGGTGAGGGAGCAGCCTGGGGATTCCCACCCACTATGCTGAGCTCAGCGACCACGAACATCCCTGTCCATGTGGCCTCTTTCGGGTGCAGGGAGACAGCTCGCTCGGCTTAAGGATGACACCGCACGCGTAAAACCGGGAGCACCAACGCGGGGTCGTCCAGCGAGAAACGCCCTTGATAAACAAGGCGGGCGCACGCACCTGTGAAGCCGGCCAGCACGGCCGCGGGTATAACTGGTTTGCCCTGCTCCACTGGGTCACTCCGGTCCTGGATGTAGTCCTTGAAGGACATGGTCGGCTTGCTGAGGCCCAGGGACTGGCTGCAGTCGTCCTCGAAGCTCTCGAAGGAGGGCACCCGCTGCACGTCCAGCAGAGACGACTGGCTGTTCCAGGACTGCAGCAGCGACTCCGAGCTCTCGAAGCTGTCGCCGCCCGTCTCCGCCGAGTCGTGGTCCCTGGGTTTCCCTGGCAGAGACAAGCATGGGCTCTGACCCCTCTAGGACAACGCAAGGTCAGGCACGACCACTGGCCCCTCCAGGCGTTCGCCCCGCCGGTGCACAGCAACTCAGGTTTCTCACTGAGGCGCCTGTTTCTTATGAATAAACATGCCACTCAAGCGCCTCTTCCATAAAAGGCAAGAGGACAGAGACATTGTGTAGCTCCGAGCGGAGGGCTACACCGCACGGGAAAGGGGCGCCATGCGGATGGATCTCAGACACAATGTGAGCAAAAGCCCAACACGAGAACACTTTGCATCCAGTTCAAGAACGGGAAAGACGGTGATGAGAAAAGTCAGGACAGTAGCATCTTCTGGGGGTAGGGAGAGTGCTACTGAGTGGGTGGGAGTATGAGAGAGCCTTGTGGGATGCTGGCACCCTCTCCATCTCAATCTGGGTGGTGGTCCCCAGGGGTATATATATATATATAAAATCCAATCTGAGTTTTGTACACTGCATACTTGCCAGTGTGTTCAGTCGCTCAGTTATATCCGACTCTTTGCAACCCCATGGACCGTAGCCCTCCAGGCTCCTCTGTCCGTGGGATTCTCCAGGCAGGAATACTGGAGTGGGTTGCCATGCCCTCCTCCAGGGGATCTTCCCGCCCCAGGGATCGAACATATGTCTCATGTCTCCTGCACTGCAGGCGGGTTCTTTATCACTGTGACACCTGGGAATATGCATTTTCGTCTCCACAAAGACATCCCATCACCTGCCTACACCGCCTCCTCCAACAGCGCACTGGGTGGGTGGAGGACTCCTGCTACAGGAGCAGGAACTCTGCTGGTTCCCCAACACCCTCCCGGCCGGAGCAGAGCCGGAGGCACGTGAGGAGCAAGCTCGCTGAGCATCGCTGCTGCGGCCGGGTTCCGGCAGTCCAGCCCTTGACCTCCTCCAGGGGCAGAGCACGGGCCGACTGATTAAGAAACTCAGTTATGGTCTGACCGTGGCCCCGGGAAATCACACCCCCAGCCCCACCGAGAGTGGCGCTCGGGAGCCTGGGTCTCACCAGAAGCGCTGGAGAGCAGGTTCAGGCTGCCGGCCGGGAAGTCCTGCCCCACAGAGCAGTAGTTGACGCTGACGGTGCTGAGTCGGGCCTTGGGGAACATCTGGAAGTCCTGCTCTGGCCCGAGCGTGCTGGGCGCTGAGGACGCTGGACACAAGCCATCCAGGAGGCCGCCTTTAGGGTAACTCTGCGTCTGCATGCCGTACGGCGCCTGCTCCACGCCAAAACCTGTAACAGGGGACCGCGGGCTGTCAGACGACATCAGCGTGATGACCAGAGACCCTACACGCCTCCAACCAGAGGGAACGCGAGCAGACCCTCCCGCTCCAGCCCTCCCTCTGCAAGATCTCAGTGGACACTCTGAGGCTTTGACAGGCAGCTTTTCCACTGAGTCCTCCTCTGTTCTAACTGTCCATCTTCTTAGTCCAGGGCCCTTTCCCAAAAGGCTTGCAGCCTCTGGACCCTTGGGGCAATGCTGCAGGTGGATATTCCTAATGCTTCCGCGGGAGCCTCAGGACGACAGGGTCACTGGCTCTTTCGCCTTCTGAGCAAACAGGTCCAGACCAACTAAGCGATCTGCCGTCCAGCCTGTGACCCATAAGTGAGCCTGTCCAGTCACCCTGCCCATGCCCGAGGGGACCACCGTAAGCTGCGCTCACCAGCGTCAACCACCAGAAACACCGACCCAAATTCTGTAACATCCCAGAGCAAATGGGGTACTGCTGTTCACATACCTCCTGTGCCTGCCACCTTTATCTATTATACTGATCTGACCCTGGCGATCAGCTCACTCCATTCTGCCCCCTTGCGTTATAAATTGCCTTGACCAGCGCTGGCCAATGCAAAGGTTAACACAAGCCACCATAATGCAATGTTAGATTTTCTAACAGCTCCACTGGAAAACTAAAAAGACACTGGCAAAACAAGTTTGAACATTTTACTTGACCCAAGAGATGGTAAAGAACCCGCCTGCCAATGCAGGAGATACAAGAGACGTGGGTTCAATCCCTGGGTTGGAAAGATCCCCTGGAGGAGGAAATGGCAACCCACTCCAGTATTCTTGCCTGGAGAATCCCACTGACAGAGGAGTTTGGTGAGCTACAGTCTATAGGGTCACAGAGAGTCAGATACAACTGATCAGAATGTATGCAAGAAATCCATTATCATTTCAACATGTAATCATAATGTTAAAAGTTATTAAGGAGACATTTATATTAAGACTTTCAGATGGGTGGGCATGAGTTTTATCTCACTGCACATCTCAGTGTGGACCAGCAACACTTCAAGTGACCAGTGGCCTGGATTTGTGAGATGTGACCGTTGTGTGGGACAGTGCAGGTCTAGACCCTGGCTTCGCACCCTTTGTGAATCTAACAGGAAGTCTTAGAACCAAGCTCTCAAGGGCAGAATTCATTGCACTGACCTAACGAATTGCTATTAATCCAATGAGGAACTGAGTTGAGATGCGAATTTTCTTCATACTGATCTTCGTTCTTTTCTTGGTTTTCTGAAAAATTGACAGAGGAGACAGAAAATTACAAATTGAGAGGTTTTAAACGACGCAAGGAAAAAAAGTTCCTTTCTGAATTACTGTTCTACGGTTATTCCAGCATAAAGAAATGCATTTTAGTTGCATACTTAATCCGATGGTGTTCCGTGTCATTATGTTTTTTAAAAGTACTAGAGACAGCAACGTATTTTCCTAATAACTTGAAAAAGACTTCTAAAATTAGTGCTGCCATTGGCAAAGTTAAATTTTCTATTGTATAATTTGAGCGAACTAGATGATGTATTGAATTCATCCATGTAGTCCACAAAGGGTTAAATGCTTATGAAGTACCCTCTTCACCAGGGGCTGGGAACACAGCAAATTAGGGACCTGGACAGGTTCTCTGCCCTGGTGATGCTTCAGATCCATCACCTCAAACCCTAAGGTGTGTCCACGCATGGGAAGAGCTACAGAGATGTCAAAACAGTGCCATGGGCTTCCAAGTGGGACCCATGTGTCCAGGAACTTTAAAAAGGAAAAGGTTGGCATTCTCTGTGTGAACTTACTTCTACAAACACACAACCACACACACACACACATATCCAGACACACACACTGAGAAATCACAAAATGGGCCCAACATGCCAACAAACAGATTCAAACAGAAACTTGTCAGATCAGACTTGTCCAGGTTCAGGGAAAATTTAAGGGTCTTTAGGTTTCCCTGGCCCTCAGAAGTCATAACTACAAAGAGCTGGTGGGGGGCCCTGAGATCTTTTTAAGATGCTGAGTCTGTAATAGGTGTTGAAACTCAGAGTTTAAAATCAATTGAATGAGAAATATTTCTCTGAACTCCACCAACAGGCTTATTTTCTTATATTTTTAACTTGAAGATTCCTATATCTTGCTTTTTAACTCAATGTGGTTTTTTTTTTCTTTTATCCAAAATGTGTATTGGGAAGGTTTCCCACTCATCTTGATACAGGGTACGTTGATACAGGGTACGTTGAGCACTGCTTCGGTCTGAATCGAAGGAGCAGCCTTCTGTAAGGCTGGTCCTCCTGTAAGGTTGCTCTTCCTCCTGAAGGCTGGCCAAGAACAGCACAGCAGTGAACACACATAACTACTGCCTGTGCATGGCTAAAGACAGGGTGATTCTGTAGCATCCTGGGCATTTCACACCCATGAAACAGGAACTGGGGCTCTGCACGAGGCACTTGCTCCTGCTTCCTCGTCTCTTCTGGAGAGGGATGAAGGAGATACTTTGCGAGAGGCATGAGCTCATGGGGAGGGCGTCACCGCCCGTAAGGCTCAATGTATTTTTAACACTAGTCTCAATGCTCTGTTTAGGTCTAAATCAACATTTTCTACATGAGAGTTCTTTTGCTTGAAGGCTAGTTTCTGTACAATATTTCAGTGTGTAAAATATACATCAATCACTTCTACATTTGTTTACAAACATAAAAGAAAAAGTCTTTGTGGGATCCCATCTGGTCTTAGGGAAAATAACTATAAAATTCCCAGTTTATCAAAGGCACGCTTTGGTTGGGACCAACTGATTTCTCAAGGCTCTGTAAAGTGAGCCCCCAAACACAGGCATCCCAGTTGCCTTGACGTCAGAGCCACATGTATGCCTCCGACTCATGAGGTCTGGCGACACTGAACACCTTGGTGACTAAGGCTCCCACCTTGTGGCTAATGCTCCCCACACACGTACTTAAGTGGAACTGAAATCATTGAAGTCACCATGGAGCTGACTTGTGCAATGCTATTTTCAGTCTATCTGCCTTCCATCACTGAACTGCTGACCCTACAGTTAGCATGCACAGCTCCCCCATCACTCTTTCCCACCACAATCACCCCGTTGCTCACAGGTACCTTTGATCATCTGCTCCAGATGCTCCCAGAGAATATCACCCACAAAGTCGGGTGCCAGCTCCAGAAAGCGCTCCTTGCCAAGGTTACACAACACCTGCCCTGTCATGCCAAACCTCTGTAGGTTCACATCCACCAGACTGAACTCGTTGGTGGCCCAGAGAAGCCACTGGCACACCTGCTGCTCAGTCCACAGCCATGGATCTAGCAGGGAGGGGAGAAAAGCAAGACGGTGAGGCCAGACACACTCCTGATTTACCTGCAGAGCCCCGATGGGCACCAGGGCTCAAGGTGACGAGCCAGCAGATGCTGAGGTGCTAACAGCACTGCTGGAAGAAGTGTTCAGAGGGGTGGCTCAGCTCAGCTTCATGAGATCTCTGCCCCTCTTTGCAAGACACCCTAGGCACATGCTTGAAATGACGCCATCTCAAGCTATGGCGGCCCGACTTCCCGGTCTAGCACAGCGCAGGGCAGAACACAGCTCCAAGAAGCAGCACTTACTCTTTGGGATCCCCAGCCGGCGTTGCTCCTTTTTGAAGCCACTGAAGGTGGCTTTTAAGGCTTGACTCATCACAGCTTTGCTGCATGGGGTCAGCAGAGGCAACTCGCAGTTGGCTGAGTCTGGAAAACAAACCCCATGGGGACGTTAAGAGTTCCAGCTGGCCACAGCACAGGGAGAACGGATAGGGGAGGAGGGAGGGAGTCTTAGCTCCTATGGAAGAACAATGAGGATCCTCAGTCTTCAGCATCATTCCCCAGAGGAGCGTAAATATTAATATAACCAAAATGGTTTCTGAACGAAACTGAGAAAATATATTGCAATTTAATAAAACACGTATTATTTTAATAATTATGTAACTATACTTCTTACAATTTAATAACTACCCTTATTTGAAAAAAAAAAATGTAAAGCAACACTCAAGTCAAATTTTTGCCAAACTTCAGAAAGCAGTGATCGACACCTAGGTAAGGTTTCTTTTGCAGGCCAGCCAGTCTTACATTTTTGACAACAGACGAAGTTGTGTGGTTTCTCACCAAAAGCCTTCAAGGGTTGTAAATGGCTAATCTGGAAGCGACTTCCATCCATTAAACTAAGCTGCAGGCAAAGGGACAGCAGATGTCGCAGGAACACATAGTACTTAGCACCTGTGACGTCAATTTTTTTGAAAAACAACCTTCTCTGCATTCCCTCAGCAATTTCAAGAATGATGAATGGCTGTCACGTGACAGCACACTTACGCAAGCATATGCGTTTTAATTAATTTTCTGGGCTGTATTTTTTAGCACTGACTTCATGTGACAAAGTCATCTCTGGAATGTCTCCTGCTAATAACTCTATCATAGTAATCACAGAGGCATCACCTGACATGCTATTCCTTTCAAAAGAAAGAACACTGATAGGAAGAACTACAGGCACAAAGGCAGATGGTTAAAGATGAGCAGGAATGCTTTGCTGCCCCAAAACTGGCGGTAGCGAGGGGAAAATCTAAGCTAAGGACGTGAACCTAGGATGAAAAGGTGGGGTGCACTCTGAGGTCCACTGGTCTGCATCACAGAGGGGACTGGGAGATGGGGCCTGGGCTGGCTGCAGAGTTGGAGCAGCCTAAGGAGCCGCTCAGGGCCCCCTGCGGTTTGCCCCCAGGAGGGCACCTCCTCTCCCTGGGGTGTGTCTGGCAGGTAAGAACTTCAGAGTCACCAGCTGCATAAAAAAGAAGTGTTTTCTCCCAGATCCCAGCCTCTGTCTGACTTTTCATACAAAGATTCAAGACATCAACGTGCATCCCTTACGAACGGTAATCTATGAACTGAGATCCTTAGGGACATCACGCTCAATTCATCAAGTCTGAGTAACCAATTACCATGAGAAATCGAATCCAAGCCGGTTGGCACTTCCTGGAGTGTTTGCTCTTCATTTAGGGAGGGGAAAACCGCAAGCAGGGACCCATCAAAGGTGTCAAAGGCGGCCTGGCGCTGCAAAGGCAAGAGGGAAAGAAAACGGAAACGTTGGCATTTACACTTAGTTAATGACCTGTTTTAAAAGTGGTCCATGGGCAGCCTCACCAAAACACCCTGATTCAATTTGCCAGTTATAAAGCCACGCACGGCATTGACCAGTTGGCACTCTGAGCAGACTTCTGAGAGGATGCAAGTGACCCAAAGGATCTCTTTACTCTGGATCACTTACAGGCACACCTTGGAGATGCTGCAGGCTTGGTTCCAGACCACCGAAATAAAGTAACCATCACAGTAACGTGAGTCACAGAAATTTCTTGGCTTCCCAATACATATACAAGTTACTCTTACAGTATTAATTGTACAATAGCATGGTGTCTAAAAACTGTGCACATACTTTAATTAAAAAATACTTTATTGCTAAAAAATGCTAACCATCATCTGAGCCTTGGTAATCCTTTTGCTAGCAGAGGGTTTAAAACATGTCGAGGATTACCAATATGTGACACAGAGACACGAAGTGATCAAATGCTGTTGGAAAAATGGTGCCAATCAATGCTAGACTGCAGGGTTAGCACAAGCCTACAATCTGTAAAAAAAAAACAACTCAGTATAGCAAAGTGCAGTCTATCAAGGTCTGCCTGTCATCAACCACAGAATCAGAATGACTAGGAATTTACTTTTAATGGCCTAATCAAGTTAAATGTATAAGTTAAGCAAACAAACCTAAAACCCAGAGAGTCTTAGAACAGTGCCTGGAGGGACTCGGAGACCACCTCAATCCAAACACCTGGCCCTTCTCAGCTAAATGGGTGAGACACGCAGGCCATGTGCATAAGGAAAATGCCTCTTATGCTGTTGTACAGCAGAAACTAACACAACAATGTAACATTATCCCCAACTAAAAAGAAAAAATCCTATGAGAAATCATAATGGAAAATAATATGTTTAAAATGTACATGTATATCTATGTATATATGTGTAAATATATATATATATATATATATAAAAAACCAAACCACTTTGCTGTATAACAGGAATTAACAACAATGTAAAGTAACTACGTGTGTGTACAGGTAATAGTATCTGACTTTTTGCAACCCTATGGACTGTAGCCCTCCAGGCACCTCTGTCCGTGGAATTTTCCAAGCAAGAATACTGGAGTGGGTTGCCATTTCCCCCTCCAAAGGATCTTCCAGACCCAGGGATCAAACCTGTGTCTCCTGCCTCTCATGCCTTGGCAGGCAAATTGTTTACCACCACACCGCCTAGGAAGCCCTACTATATTTATACTTCAATATATAAGAAAATAAATAAGGAGGGGAAAAAAAATGATCCTTGGCAAAACAGCTTCAGCTCACTGCAGTTAAGATGAAAGGCAGGGAAAGAAAAATATCAAATGACAAAAATCAAACAAAATACATATAAGAACATTCTTTAAGATTTAATTTTGTAAAAATATAGTGTATTGAAAAGGTCACTCCATTACTGCCTCCCATCATCTATGAAGGGGAAAGATTTCCAAAGCAAACAGATTTAAACTACCTACAATTTAGGGGAAGAGACACACACAGAAAGATAAGCCTGGAGCTGTGAGAATTTCAAATACAAAACGGAAGAGCCTGTACTGTAAGAGTCATTTGTAAGTAACAGACAAAGGCCTGATTCATCATTGCCTAACTTGTGGAAGAAAAACGTGAAGAACGGCTATATTTTCCCAACATAAGCTGGAAATCCCATGTCATGTGTAATGCAGTGACCCATTTGTTGAGTCATCAATCAGAAAGCGTGTAACACATTTACAGATCCAATGGTTGGTGTGCTTTCTGTTTAGAAATGCAGAACAGTGAATGACATAAGAGGGTAGGCAGAAGTTGGAGCTTGGCCCAATGATGTTGGCACCCAGCCCCCCAAAAAACCCAACTGCCCAAGACGCACGGGGGCAGGGGGTGGGGGGCGGGGAGAGGCCAATCATGCACGTGTGAAATACTCATCTCGAGTTATAAAACAGCTTATTAAATAGCTTATAAAATACCTTATAGCAATGCTAATTTTGGTGACATACCGGATAGATTTTTTAAATTCCTGGCGTGGAAGCTGGGCGTGCTGCAGTCCAAGGGGTTGCAAAGAGTCGTACAGGACTAAGCAGCTGAACAACAAAGCGTGGCCCAGGTGACTAAGAAATGCCTTTCCTTTCCTGACTGCACTTCTGTTCTGTTTTTAAAACCAAGAAGCCAAAAGACAAGATAAATTCCCACGGCATATTTCAAGACATCAGTTTCAGCAAGAACGATTTCTTCTCCAAGCCCAGAAATCACACAGGCCTAAGCTCTTCGAGTTTATAGGAGAAATTTTCTCTCTAGAGGTGTCATTTCAAACTTAATATTACTGTAATTTCTTGTATGGTTTCTGCCAGGCCACAGTGAAAACATCTGACCAGACTGAACAACAACAAAAACCTCACTGGCTTGAAATCTGATCAGTTTCATGATACTCTGGAGAGACCTGTGTCGGTTTTTGCCTCCTGGGGTTTGATCAGACAAACAACCTCATAAACGATAGTAAAAAGCGGAACGTGCCAGAGACACAATATTATACAAAACACTACCAATCTAAAACCACTGCTTCTGAGACATCTTTACCACAGAACACTAAAAAAAAAAAAAAAAAAAAAAAAAAATCAAATCTCGCTGTCATATTTGGAGAAGGCAAATGGGAAATTATCAATTTGTGTTGCTAAAGAATGTTCCCAAAAGGGAGTGAGATAGAAGCTACATGAAATGTTTATTACAAGGGAGGAGGCTGTTTAATCTGTTTTTCTCTTTGTTTTTAAACAGCCGCAGTTGTCCCAGGAAGGACAGACTGCCTGAACCCCACAGGCTCTGACCCTTCAGATGAGAGCAGGAGCAACAGCCAATAACTGGGCCTGCCTGCCTCCTCTAAGCTCTTTCAGCTCTTTGCCATCACTTGAGGAAACTTCCTGGGTGGATAGAACAGATACCTCCTCCAGTTCTATTCTCTTGAGAATTTATGGAACATTCCACCTGGTAGGAGCCTCAGAAATCAACTACCAAGGTCTCACCATCTACAAATTGAATGGTTTCCTTCATATCTTGGAGGATAAGTCAAACAAACACCAGGAAACCCATTTAACAGAGGAAAACACTGAGACCCAGAGATTAAGCAAACAGTCCAGAGTCACACAACCAGTCTCACAGCTAGAACCGGTCTCCTGGGACCCAATTGTTTTTTCACTCCAAGAAACTGAGCTTTCCAATTTTCTAAGTTTTTATTAAGACTCGTTCACTCACCTTGAGTGTCCCTCTGTAACTGCTGGCCACAGGAGCCACCTGGTCCATGTTCTTGATTCCAAAATCATTCATCTTTAACAAGAAGAAAGAAAAATTAAGAGTTGAAAGAGGCAACAAACCAAGGCGATGGTTAAACCCGCATCCACACCTCAGTTCCAGTGCTCCAGCCCTAACAGGTCATTCAGAACTGAATGCCAGGAATTCTTCTCACAAGGTGATGCTACTCAAGGAATTAAATAATAATGCCGCCTGCAGAATTCCCTTAGGATCTGAGGGGCTCAGATAAAGCTGCCTTCCGGCTGGCTGGGATAGCAAGGCTGGGGGCCTGGGTCCTTCCAGGACAGAAGTGCAGAAGACCTGTTTTTCATCGCCAATTTCAAGGTCAGGTCGGGGTGTAGGAGCTGTTGGGGGCTGTGGGTGGGTCGGCTGCCTGGCCGTGGACCACCTCCTGCATGCAAGGGGCAGCCAGCTCAACCTGGGAGCTCCAGGGCCAGCCGCCACCTCTGCTCCTGGGCAGATCCAAATCCTGGAAAGCCCACTGGAAGACCCGCCTCGGAGGCGCCCTCCCCCCTCTCCAAGCTCAGGAAGCACAGAGAAAGGAAGAAGGGCAGCTTGAGATGAAACTCTCCTGCATTATCTCAGATTCTCCAGCGTTGAGCACACAAGCTCAAAATCCTGCATTTGCAGGCTGCTCAGCTGTGCGTTTCTTTAAGAGGAAGTAACTCCGACTGCGGACCTGCCTTACTTGGATGGCCTGGGCTTTTGCCTTTGACCCGCGCTGACCCGTGTGGTAACCACGTGTGACTCCTGAGCACTTGGCCCTGGACTAGGGCGGACTCAGATGTGCTTGCCCTCGATTTCAAAGATTTCGCAGCAAAAAGTCAACTATCTCAGTATTGACTCTTTGTTTACTGCGTGTTTATGTAATATTCTGAATGTGTTAGGTTAACTGAAATTAATTTCATCTATTTCACTGTATTTAACTGCGGCCCTTGGAAAGCTTAAGAGCTACATGTATGACCTGCAACTGGACAGTTCCCTAAGTGACCTGTGATTTGCTGTAATCAACTGAAAACTTAACTGGGGCCCTAAAACGTTACTGTTTGCCAGGGTAAGTTAAATATTAGTTCGTGAGAAAAGTACTTAGATAATCCTGCCAGAGCATTAGATGAAAAAAAAAAAACAAAGCAACTGAACCTGATTTTCAAGTACCCTGGGAAAGCCCCCATGACAGTAACCCACCCTCCTGGCTTCAGAACCAGGAACAGGAGGTCTAGAATAGGAAACTTCATGGGTACCTCTCACTGCCCATTCTGAGGTCTCCACTGGGTGCTGCTACCTGTTTCAACCAAAACTTTGAGTAATTAAAATATTGTGCAATGGATAAGGCTGACTAGCAGAGGCAAACAGCATATTTTCCTGTAACTACTTAATTCGAGTTTGTCCTTTCTTGTTTTCTCTTTATGGTCAACACTATGGCTAAACCAGACCTCCTAAGGACTCAGCATACAGACACACACACACCCCCCTTGGCTAGAAAGGCAGTGTGGGAGGAGAGTCCCTGCCACAGGGGAGGCCAGAGGCAATGGTGTGTTTGTGCGGGCGGAGGGTGTGCATGCTCCGTAGTGTCAGACTCCACGACCCCATGCACTGGAGCCTGCCCGGCTCCTCTGTCCATGGAATTTTCCAGGCAAGAATCCTGGAGTGGGTTGCCATTTCCTACTCCAGGGGATCTTCCTGACCCAGGGATGGAACCCGTGTCTCCTGCACTGGCAGGCAGATGCTTTACCACCGAGCCACCTGGGGGGTGGGGGCAGTTGTTAAAAACCTCTGAGGGCAGGTCATCATCAGGGGGGCCGGTGCAGGCTGGAAAGGTTTGACAGTAAATAATGGGGGGTGGGGAGGGGGTGTTGTTCTGGATCAAAAAGGACTGCGTCTGCTCAGAACCCCCACTTGGTGAATCCTGTCATCCACAATCAATCAAAAATCAATATACACTATGGATGATCACTGCCATGGTAGGTTCCTACTTTCAAAGGGCTAAGCCTGAGCTGGGGGACCACGCCTTGTCACCTTACTCAACAGTCTGATATCCCAGAGAGGTAGATGTTATGCCATCTGACAGAGAGGCTACAGAGACACCCCCGTCCCAGGACTTTGCCCAGGATCACAGGGCTACTGCGGGATGGGGGGAGCCCTCAGGGGCACAGAGCAGACCAAAACCCCTTGGGGATATGGCCTGACCTGAGCTCCGCCTTGAGCCAGGATCCCCTGAATGGTGAGGCCTCAACCCTCCTCCCAGCAGTGAAGAGCAGAGATCACACACAGATACCACAAGCCTAGGCTCCTGCTGGCCGACTTTGCACAGATGCAAAATGCTCCTTAATGGAGAGCTTTATGCCACTGATCTGCATGAATGAAGCCCTGTCACCTGTTGATGACATCAGCAAGCCTCAAAACAGGAGACCAAAATGAAAGGACATCTTGGGTGTCAATTACCCATCTCCTTCTCCTGACTTGCAGACTTTACTCCACATTCTTAAGCTCCACGGAGATGGACCGAGAATAGATGTGGAAGGCCATGGAGCAACCTCGCCTGGTTTTTGTGTACAAATTCTGAGAGGAAAGTCAGTCTACCACTCCCATATAAAGAGCTCTAATTACCAGCTGCGGAACAGAATTCTTTTGTTGTTCGGCTTTTAATTTGTTTTGTAAAAACCATGTAGAATCAAAGTGCTCTACCAATCGTTTCTGGCAAACACATAGCTAATCAAATTTAAGTTCCCCTGTGTTACTCAACAGGTTCACAGGTGGCTCAGTGGTAAAAAATCTGTTTGCCAACGCAGGAGACACAGATTCAATCCCTGGGTTGGGAAGATCCCCTGAAGAAGCAAATGGCAACCCACTCCAGTATTCTTGCCTGGAGAATCCCATGGACAGAGGAGCCTGGTGGGGTTCATGGGGTTGCAGAGAGTGAGACGTGACTTAGCGTTTAAACAACAGTTCTACTCAACAGGGCTTGTGAAGACAGCAGACAGGCCAAATCAGTCCACATAAATCAATTTCACATTCAGGTCTTTTTGCCATTGCCCTACTGATCGCTGCTCTTGAGCAACAACAGAAAAAAATGGGTAAATGGCAGACATGTTCAATTTTAAAACAAGTAGAACTTGCCCAACAACAGTACCCTTATGGGAACAAGTGATTGCTTCTAGGAGATTAGAGCACAGGTTTGCATTTAGGCAAATTGGAAAAGAAAAAAAAAAAAAAAAAATCAAACCCTAAGCGCACTTTTGAAGATTGGTATTCTTTTTCCTTTGAAAGCTATCAATTTAGGGAGAGGAATGACTAATCCCAGAAATGAGTGTTAGACTATTTCCCTGCAGGACACACAGCACGCTAGTTTACTGTACTGTGATATTATTCAGAATTTTAATAAACCTTAACTTAGAGATTTATCTCCCTGATTGGTGGCGGTGTGGGATGGCAGACAGCGCGCAGGCGCTTCCACTGCACGGAACAAGATGAATCTGTTACCGGTAAATTAACATTAACTACCCCTATCTCCAAAGGGGGCTGCTCATTTCTTTATTCCCTAAATAAACTGCAGGTCAAATACTATTTTAGGATACCGTACAAGTGAATACAGGCCAATAAAAAAGTCTCGAGTGCTTGGAAAAAAAAAAAAACATATACGCACAAACGCTGTTACCCCTTCGTCCAAAATGCTGTAAGATCCCGAAATTAGAGGCAGCCTTGCGCACCCATAACCCCATTTCCGACATTGTCCCCACATTCACCTCCCAGCATCAAGGGGCCCGAATGCAGAGGTCCTGGGGAGCCCCGGGGGTCTCGGTAGAGCCGCCGGATCCTCCCCGCGCCCCCGTTGCCTGCCGCCCTGGCCGGGCCCCGGACGCAACAGCGCAGGTGACCGGGAGCGGGGGTGGGAGCCGCAGTTCCCCAGGTGTTTCAGGCGCCCCGGATCTTGCAGGGCCCGGCGCCCTCCGGTAAGTCACCGGCAAACCAGGGCGCGCCAGGGGCCCTCAGACACCTTCTCGCGCGTCCCCCAAGCCCCCAGGCGAAATCAGGTTCGCCGGGCGCCCACCGGCAGGAGCCACCCCCGCCTTCACGCCTGCGTTTCCTTTTAAAACAAAAGCAAGTGAAACGAGCCGGCGCGCCTTGCGCGCCCCAGCCGCCTCGGCGACCCCAGGCCCCGCGGCCCAAGTTCGGAGCCGGCTCCGCGCGTCACGGCCGGGCCCACCCCGAACCCTGCTCGCCGCCCACCCACCTACCCCCAAAGCCACTCGACACGGGGAATAAGAACCCCAAGCGGACTGATCCTGGACGCGCGACCCCAGAATCCCACGAATAGTCGCCACCCTGCCTGGACCTCGGCTGCGCCCTGGGGATCTGGGGCGCCACCTGCGTCCCAACTCAGTTCCTGGGTTCCCCGGGAGAGAAGCGGGCGCCGCAGAGCGCTCCCCGCCCGCCGACCCCCGCCGGACCCCGGCCACCCCGCCCGGCCCGACCCCGCTCTTACCGCGCCGCTTCGGGCAGGGCCGCCCGGGGCTCGGGGCCCGGGCTTCCTCGGTGCGCGCCGGCGAGCGCGGGGGCGCGGGCGCGCGAGTGGGGCGCTCGGGGAAGCCGGGGGCGGCGGACGGGCTCGGGGCGCTCGGGGCGCTCGGGGAGGCCGGGGCGGACCGGGGACGGCGGGCGGGCTCCGGGAGATCCGGGAGGCCTGGGCGGGCCGGGGACGGCGGGCCGGCTCGCGACGATCGGGGCGATCCGGGCTGTGGCTGCACCGCGCTCCGCGCCGCCGCCGGAGGAAGTAACCGGCCGGTGCCCTCCGCCGCGCGCTCTTCTGGAGCCGGGGTTTCGGGGGGGAGGAGGGAGGAGGGAGGAGGGAGGGGACTTCGGGACAAGGAGGAGGGGCGGAGGGGGAGGGGAGAGAGGAGGAGGGGCGGCGGAGGGGGCCAGGCGGGGAGCCTGCGCGCGGAGAGGAGGGGCAGAGGGGAGGGGAGGAGCACGGAGCCGGAGGCGGAGCCGGACCTGCCCGGTCGGACCTCGCCCGGCGCCTGCTGTCGCTCGGCGGCCGCTCGCCCAGGGCCGCTGCGGACCTGGGCCTCCGACGTCCGGCGCCCCGGGCCGTGTGAGTCCTGGGAGCTCAGGACGAATCTTTCTTTTCTTTCTTTCTTTCCCGGGTCCGCCGCTTTAACCCCCAAAGGTGTCCTGGCAGGACCGGAGTAGCTAGCTACCGCCGGTGCCACCGAGTGGCCGCGGGGCTTGGTCCACCGGGGCACTCATTGTGGCCCCATTCTTGGACATGCTTATGGACTTATGATTTCCGATCGTTTTTATTCCGAGCGTTCTGTCGTGAAAACACGCTGAGATGACAAAGGTACGAAGTAGACCCTCGGTCTGTCACGAAGTCCTCCTGCTCCGGAAAGCCGCCCCCCTCGCCCCAATCCTGCAGCCTCCACGTGAGTGGCGCCCCTAGAGTTGAGCGGTGCCTTGGTGATAACCAGCCTTGGCTGGGCTTCCCTGGGTTGTGCTAAGTGGCTTCAGTCGTGCAGACTCTTTGCGACCCCCTGGACTGTAGCCCGACAGGCTCCTCTGTCCATGGAATACTCCAGGCAAGAACACTGGAGTGCGTAGCCATTTCCTCCTCCAGGGGATCTTTGAACCCAGGGATCGAACCCGCATCTCTTACATCTCTTGCGTTGGCAAGCGGGTTCTTCACCTCTAGCGCCTGGGCTAATCCTCCGTGATAATTCTCCAAGGCCTCATTGTCCTTGCTTTATATATGAGAGAATCGACCCTTAGGGCAAATAACTTGCCCAGTCAGAAGACATACAGATGGGAAATTCAGGGTTGAAACTCCAGTTTATCTGACTTCCAACTATGGTCAAAACTGTGACTGGTACCTCCTGTTTCCATTTTTAGCAGGAAATACTTGAGTCTCTGGCTAGAAATGTGCACATTTCCTATTCAGATTCAGATCAGCTTCTCAATATTTTGGTGGAAGATTTAGTTTCCCAAAGGTGGGTGTAGAATAAAATAGCTCAGCTTAGGCAAGGCCAGGGACTGGAAGTTGGTGCATCTCAGAGACCACAGTGCTATGAAAGGAGAGGGAGAGGGGCCTCACTTCTCTGTTGCCAAGGTTCCCAGTTTCCATGGCAACCCTGAACCCAGGAGTTGTTCAGATAATTGAGATAGTATTGCACCTTAATGTTTTCAGGTACCTGAGGGTCTCCAGGACTCACCATAGCATAGGTCAGAGGCCGGGTCTATACAGCTCAAACCACCAGAAGCAGAAACAGTTGATCGTTCCAGCAGATTGAACGGATTCTAATGGCTTCTCTGTGTACATTCAGGCCTGGATCAGAAATCACAGATAGATAGATCAGGAAAGAATTTCATAAGTGGGATACAGATCCATAGTAAGTTACCATGGAGACATGAAGAGTATGCTACCTTTTTTTTTTTTTAACTGTACCAGAAAATACTGACTCATTCGGGCTGCGGTTTCAGCTAACAGAGGGACTTACCCTCTAGGCTACTGAAAGCATCTGAGAAACTCGGAAAAGACAGCCATTAGGTCAAGTTCAGTTGCCCGGAGTGGGGCTGCCTTGTCCTGTATACATGGGTATCAGTGCTAGGTGATCAGGGGCCCCCTGGGCCCCTGAGACCCAGTGATCTTTGGGAAGACATCTTTCTTCCTTGAAGAACTCAGAGAGGAGGGGCATCTCCAGCACATCTGAGCAGAAAGACATCAAAAGAAGGGTCACAGGATTTTGAAGACAGTCCGTTCATGACAACCAGCTTTCCCCGTGCTCTAACTGGCTAAACCTTGGGGGGATTCTCAGCTGTATAGAAGCAAGGGTGATTATGCCACCTATGTCATAAGGCTGTGATGGGAGCTCAACACAGAGCCAAATTTGCAAATTTGTCCATCACCTGGTAGAGAGAGGTTCAAAATGATATAGCTATTACATGTCTTTTTCCAAGCTCCCCTCTGGGAGCATTTTATGAAAAATCCTTTAAAATATATACATCAATATATGAAAAAAATCATTCCTACCCTCTCGGATATAAATGCATGAAAACTTATAGAAAATAATCTAGCCAGGGGCACAAGTGCAGAGCTGGAAAAAATACAGCAGCTGAAAGAGACAGGAAGCTCAGGGTACCCACAAGTTGGACTCTTGACTCCCACCCAGACTTCTGCCACTCCCTGCTCCTCTTCCCAGGAGCCCTGGGCTCAGCCAAGCAGCGCCCTTACCCTGGGTCCTACGCAGTAAGTAACCCCCTCTATGCTTGTCTGGGTCACTGGCTCATAATCAAATGGGGCCGTACCGGGGTTCCTAACATTTTTTACCTTCCTGTTATTTGTCGGTTTCCTAGTTACTCAGCAGAACTAAAACCCGGCATGGCTGCAGCCTGTGATTATTCATTGACTATTATGGCTTGATTCACAAGGAACATTGGGTTTTCCAGTGAATTAAACCCAATAAAAGTATGACCCTTGGGCTTCAAGATCAAAAGTCGAAGATGTTAGAAGGAAATGAAAAGTTGGGGCATGCATGGGCTGAAATGACCAGACACACCATGTCAAGCTGAGTGTAGGAGTAGCCTTAACTCTTCCCTTAAGAAAGAAGGAAGCTCATCGAAGAGAGGAAGAAAGAGGAATTATAGCAGAATGAAGGCATTATAAGTACTAAATTTCCAGAGAGTAAAATGCACATAGAGTTCTTTAGAATCCAGATGTAATTATTAAAAATGATTAGCTTACCTAGTCATCCTGTAAAAACTACCACAACAAAAATGGTTCCTTAGAAACATGTCTGTATTTACCTTGAAATATTAATCAATAGGCAGTATACAGTTTGAAGCAGTTTCCAGCTGCAACAGACGTCATATGGTCTGAGGTATATCATTTATTCATTCAGCAAACACAGTGTCAGCTGCCGAGAAGACAGATGAGTAAAGGCTTAGTCCCTGCTCTTGGAGAAGTAAAAATAAAGTCCACAGTTCTGCAAATATCATACACAAACGCGAGACTTTGGAAATCCTAGAAGGGGATAGGCAGTGGAGGAGAAAATGCACTTAGATATAATTTAATTCATTCATTCACCTGGTGGATAAAGGTCTGTCTAGTCAAAGCTGTGTTTTTTCAGTAGTTATGTATGGATGTGAGAGTTGGATCATAAAGAAGGCTGAGCATCAAAGAACTGATGCTTTCAAATTGTGGTATTGAAGAAAACTCTTGAGAGTCCCTTGGACTGCAGGGAGATCCAGGTCCATCCTAAAGGAAATCAACCCTGAATATTCATTGGAAGGACTGATATTGACACTGAAGCTCCAACGCTTTGGCCACTTGATATGAAGAGCCAACTCATTTTGAAAAGACCCTGATGCTGGGAAAGATTGAAGGCAGGAGGAAAAGGGGATGACAGAGGATTAGATGATTGGATGGCATCACTGACTCAATGGGCATGAGTCTGAGCAAACTCTGGGAGATTGTGAAGGACAGGGAGACCTGATGTGCTGTAGTCCAAGGGGTTGCAAAGAGTCAGACACGACTGAGTAACTGAAAAAAATTCATTCATATTCTACCGCCTATGTTTCCTTTACTGACCATTCACCTTGCAGTCACTGGGTCATGTCTGGCAGGAGTTATTCTACTGATACATGTTAGGGTCAAGGAACAGATGAGGACTTCCTGGTGTTCCAGTGGTTAAGAGTCCACCTGCCAATGAAGTGGACGTGGGTTCCATCCCTGGTCTCTGAAGATTCCATATCCTGTGGAGCAACTAAGCCCACGCGCCTCAACTACTGAGCATGCACTTTGCAACAGAAGCCACTGCACTGAAAAGTCCCTGAACCGAAACTAGGGTAGCCCCTGCTCGCTGCAACTAGAAAAATCCTGCGAAAAGCACCAAAGACTCAGCACAGCCAAAAATAAATGAAAAACAATTTTAAAAAGGAACAAATGAAAAAAATAAATAAAAAAATAAAAAGGAACAAATGAAATTAAATTTTAAAGCACCCCCATCTCCCTTCACCTCACACAGCAGATAGGCACACGATGTGGACACCATGCAGTTGCCCTCTACTCATGCCCATCTGCTGTCAGAGGTTCCCAGAATCCAGGCCAACCTGGGGTGATCCAGCACCCTTGCAGTACCACTCGACCCCCCCCAGGCTGGTTCCACACTACTCGAGAGCAGGTAGTTTGGTTCTATACTTCTCTTAAAGATTCCTCAAAACAACCAACATGTGACTATGGAAGGTCAAAAACTGCCCCTAATGTCCTGTGTTAATTTCATCTGCTTTTGGCAGCCTCATTCAGTTCAGCTCAGTTGCTCAGTCCTGTTCGACTCTTTGCAACCTCATGGACCACAGCAGACCAGGCCTCCCTGTCCATCGCCAACTCCTAGAGTTTACCCAAACACGTGTCCATCAAGTCAGTGATGCCATCCAACCATCTCATCCTCTGTCGTCCCCTTCTTCTGCCTGCAGTCTTTCCCAGCGTCAGGGTCTTTTGAAACGAGTCAGCTCTTCGAATCAGGTGGCCAAAGTATTGGAGTTTCAGCTTCAGCATCATTCCTTCCAATGAACACCCAGGACTGATCTCCTTTAGGATGGACTGGTTGGATATCCCTGCAGTCCAAGGGACTCTCAAGAGTCTCCTCCAACACCACAGTTCAAAAGCATCAATTCTTTGGTGCTCAGCTTTCTTTATAGTCCAACTCTCACATCCATACATGACTACTGGAAAAACCATAGCCTTGACTAGATGGACCTTTGTTGGCAAAGTAACGTCTCTGCTCTTTAATACGTTGTCTAGGTGGGTCATAACTTTCCTTCCAAGGAGTAAGCGTCATTTAATTTCATGGCGGCAGTCACCATCTGCAGTGATTTTGGAGCCCAAAATTGGTCCCTTGTGATTGATCCCTGTGGGCATGAAGGCAGGGCAACCAGATAGAGCAAGCCCGTGATCTTATCCTTTGATGGGCCAGTCTCCCTGGGGTCCAGTCCCAGCTCAGCCTTTCATTAGCTGTCCAGCTGCGACCCTGGTAAGCTACAGAAACTGTCTGGGCCTCAGTTTCCTTTTCCATCATTTGCATAATGGCCATGCTTTTCTCCTAGGGCCGCTGGACGATTAAGTGAGTTCAAGGTTCTGAAACTCTTAGAACAATGCCTGGCACGTACAAGGTTGTGACAAATAAGCCAGAGCTCCCCTGACCCTGCAAGGGTTGATCCCACCATCCCCTTCAGCCACGTGTAATGACCACCCAGTTCTACACTCTAAGCAGGATCTTGACTCACAGCGAGGAATAAGATCAAGGCCAATGCCGTTCATAGGCGTACATGGTTTCACTGTAATTCTCTGGCCTTTGGTAGCAGGATATCAAGGAATAAACACTGAATTTTAAAATTGGGGAAAAAAAAGAGAGTTAATAAGTGAGACCAACTTCTGTTTTTATACGGAATCTAAAGCCTACTGAGGATCAATTTCTTGCTGTTGGTCATAAGACTATTTCCTGGTGGACCTGGGGCCCCAGTCCAGGCCAGCTGCCCCCCATGCCTCCCTGACGCAGTCATATTTCCTTATAAGGCAGTGCTCTCAGAGTATACGAGCCGCCTTCAAAATCCACTGTGATATTAAGCTGCATGATGACAGGCTGTAGGCAAGTCTGAACAACAAAAATAGTAAGAGGGACCCGTTGTATTCTGAAGAACTGATAATCCCTAAATAAATGTGTCTGCAATGTGAGTCAGATCTGAGGAGATATAGGATTTCAGAGGTGTGCATGTGTGTTCTGAATCACAAAATGATTCCCACAGTACACGCTGGACTGAATGATGCTTTGAGCACCAGCATGACTATTTATCTTGCAAACTGGACACCGAGCTGCTAGTCTTCACACAAACGAAGAGTTAGTCACTGCTGCGCCCGCCAGTCCAGCCAGTGATTAAGGAAGGCTAATTCACGTTGCCGCTCTTGGTGACAACGTAAAACCTGGATTAGCATTGTAAAGCCCAGGAATGTGACAGAAGCAACACGTGAATAATCATTAAAACCGGGTATTTATGTTATGTCCATTTGAAACTGCTCCCCTCAGGCTGGGACTCGAACCGAGTCAAAGCCCAGATTAGGATTTGAACCCCTTTAGTTGAGATCACACACCTGGTCCCAGGACTTAATGAGGCTCAGGTTCTTTTTACGTTCTTTATGTTCTTCAGGTTCTTTATGCACAGAAGGAATTCCGTGAAAGCCAAAGTGATAGGTAAGAAGTGAATTTATTGAGAGAGATACACATTCCATAGACGGAATTCAGTCCATCTAAAAGGCAAAAATAGCCCCCGGAGAAACACATTCCACAGACAGAGTGTGGGCCATCTCAGAAGGCCAGAGGCTCTGAGATATGGGGTGGTTAGTTTTATGGGCTGGGAAATTTCATAGGCTAATGAGCGGGAGGATTGTTCCAACTAGTTTGGAGAAGGAGTGGAGATTTCCAGGAATTGGGCCACGGCCCACTTTTTGGCCTTGTATGATCAGCCCTGGAACTGTTAGGGCACCTGTGGGTGTGTCATTTAGCTTATGGTAATGTATTATCTTCCCTGGTGGCTCAGATGGTAAAGAATCTCCTATAATGCAGGAGAGTTGGGTTGGGAAGATTCCCCTGGAGAAGGAAATGGCAACCCACTCCAGTACTCTTGCTTGGTAAATCCCATGGACAGAGGAGCCAGATGGTCTACAGTCCATGGGGTTGCAAAGTGTCAGACACGACTTGGCGACTGAACAGCAGCAGTGTATTAAAATGAGCGTATATAAGGCTCAGGGTCTGCTGGAAGTTGAACCTTCTGCTGTCTTGGACCTAGATGATTCTAACCAGTTTATGTCATATCCTCTACTGGGATGTCATTCTTTTAAAGGCTGTGCCCTGCCTCCCTCCCTCTGGTTTCACGTTCTTTTGAGATTTGGCTTTCCAATTGCTGCAAGACATTTTCCCTCGTTTCTTTACTTTTATGATTTCCAGTGTCTATGTCTATTTCAGACCCGTGGATTTGCTAGTGTCTCTGGTTTATAGTCATTATGTAAATCACCTCTTCTCATTGCAGCTAATGCTGGCTTTACCTCTCAGTGCCAGACTTGTCACCTCGAACTTGCCTCTTTGTTTCTGGTTGAGGGTGAAGAGGAGACACCACACAATACTCTCAGCTGTCAAGAGGAAGAACCCCAGGATTCATCTTCTGGAAGGTTCTCACAGAACTCTACAGGGGGTGCCCCAGCTCTCTGAGCAAAGAAACAGTCCTGTATTTGCCCCCTTATTAAAACAAAGCAGAGATGACTCACAGGGACACACCCCTTCCCCACCTCCCATTTTGGAGAAGGAGTGGAGGTTTCCAGGAATTGGGCCACTGCCCACTTTTTGGCCTTTTATGATCAGGCTTGAAACTGTTAGGGCACCTGTGGGTGTGTCATTTGCATTTACACCTGGAAAAAGGGACAATGAGGGGACCAGGTCCCAGTTGCCATCATGAAATTCTTTATACTTAAAAATTTTTACATTTTTTAAAAAATTACATTTTCATTTATTTTTTTGGTCATGCGCTGAGAACTGTGGGATCTTAGTTCTCCCACCAGGGATTGAACCCATGGTCTCATCTGTGAAAGTGCAAAATCCTAACCACTGGACTGCCAGGGAATTCTCTTAATAATATATAAGAGGCTCTTTTCCATTTTGCAGCTGCTGCTGCTGTTAAGTTGCTTTAGTCATGTCCAACTCTGCTACCTCATAGACGGCAGCCCACCAGGCTCCGCCATCCCTGGGATTCTCCAGGCAAGAACACTGGAGTGGGTTGCCATTTCCTTCTCCAATGCATGAAAGTAAAAAGTGAAAGTGAAGTCACTTAGTCATGTCTGACTCTTAGCAACCCCATGGACTGCAGCCTACCAAGTTCCTCTGTCCATGTGATTTCCCAGGCAAGAGTACTGGAGTGGGTTGCCATTCCCTTCTCCCTCCATTTTGCAGAAGGCTCTTCAAATTATGTAGTCAGTCCCTGGTGAGACATTTTCCCCATGACTTTCCCCACGTGCAGGGAGCCAGAGGGCACTTCTATCATACAGAACACACAGCAGACAGGTGGCCATCAGCCCCCTGCTCCCAAGGCAGCAGGTCAGAGCCTCTGTGTCAGTCTGACTTGGTCTTTTCAAGCTACATACTACACAAACTCACTTAAACACCTGTATTGTGATATAATCCACATACTGCAAAATTAACCCATGTAAAAGCCTAGAATGTGAGTCAAGTGGGCCTTAGAAAGCATCACTATAAACAAAGCTAGTGGAGGTGATGGAATTCCAGTTGAGCTATTTCAAACCCTGAAAGATGATGCTGTGAAAGTGCTGCACTCAATATGCCAGCACATTTGGAAAACTCAGCAGTGGCCACAGGACTGGAAAAGGTCAGTTTTCATTCCAATCCCAAAGAAAGTCAATGCCAAATAATGCTCAAACTACCACACAATTGCACTCATCTCAGATCAGATCAGATCAGATCAGTCGCTCAGTCGTGTCTGACTCTTTGCGACCCCATGAATCGCTGCACGCCAGGCCTCCCTGTCCATCACCAACTCCCAGAGTTCACTCAGACTCACGTCCATTGAGTCAGTGATGCCACCCAGCCATCTCATTCTCTGTCATCCCCTTCTCCTCTTGCCCCCAATCCCTCCCAGCATCAGAGTCTTTTCCAATGAGTCAACTCTTCGCATGAGGTGGCCAAAGTACTGGAGTTTCAGCTTTAGCATCATTCCTTCCAAAGAAATCCCAGAGCTGATCTCCTTCAGAATGGACTGGTTGGATCTCCTTGCAGTCCAAGGGACTCTCAAGAGTCTTCTCCAACACCACAGTTCAAAAGCATCAATTCTTCAGCCCTCAGCCTTCTTCACAGTCCAACTTTCACATCCATGCGTGACCACAGGAAAAACCATAGCCTTGACTAGACGGACCTTTGTTGGCCAAGTAATGTCTCTGCTTTTGAATATGCTATCTAGGTTGGTCATAACTTTCCTTCCAAGGAATAAGTGTCTTTTAATTTCATGGCAGCAGTCACCATTTGCAGTGATTTTGGAGCCCAGAAAAATAAAGTCTGACACCGTTTCCACTGTTTCCCCATCTATTTCCCATGAAGTGATGGGACAGGATGCCATCCATGATCTTCCTTTTTTGAATGTTGAGCTTTAAGCCAACTTTTTCACTCTCCACTTTCACCTTCATCAAGAGGCTTTGTAGTTCCTCTTCACTTTCTGCCATAAGGGTGGTGTCATCTGCATATCTGAGGTTATTGATATTTCTCCCAGCAATCTTGATTCCAGCTTGTGTTTCTTCCAGTCCAGCATTTCTCATGATGTACTCTGCATATAAGTTAAATAAACAGGGTGACAATATACAGCCTTGATGTGCTCCTTTTCCTATTTGGAACCAGTCTGTTGTTACATGTCCAGTTCTAACTGTTGCTTCCTGACCTGCATACAGATTTCTCAAGAGGCAGATCAGATGGTCTGGTATTCCCATCTCTTTCAGAATTTTCCACAGTTTATTGTGATCCACACAGTCAAAGGCTTTGGCGTAGTCAATAAAGCAGAAATAGATGTTTTTCTGGAACTCTCTTCCTTTTTCCATGATTCAGCGGATGTTGGCAATTTGATCTCTGGTTCCTCTGCCTTTTCTAAAACACGCTAGTAAAGTAATGATCAAAATTCTCCAAGCCAGGCTTCAGCAATACGTGAACCATGAATTCCAGATGTTCAAGCTGGTTTTAGAAAAGGCAGAGGAACCAGAGATCAAATTGCCAACATCCGCTGAATCATGGAAAAAGGAAGAGAGTTCCAGAAAAACATCTATTTCTGCTTTATTGACTACACCAAAGCCTTTGATTGTGTGGATCACAACAAACTGTGGAAAATTCTGAAAGAGATGGGAATACCAGACCACCTGACCTGCCTCTTGAGAAACCTATATGCAGGTCAGGAAGCAACAGTTAGAACTGGACATGTAACAACAGACTGGTTCCAAATAGGGAAAGGAGGATGTCAAGGCTGCATATTGTCACCCTGTTTATTTAACTTATATGCATAGTACATCATGAGAAACACTGGGCTGAAAAAAGCACAAGCTGGAATCAAGATTGCCGGGAGAAATATCAATAACCTCAGATATGCAGATGACACCACCCTATGGCAGAAAGTGAAGAGGAACTAAAAAGCCTCTTGATGAGAGTTAAAGAGGAGAGTGAAAAAGTTGGCCCAAAGCTCAACATTCAAAAAACAAAGACCATGGCATCCTGTCCCATCACTTCATGGGAAATAGATGGGGAAACAGTGGAAACAGTGTCAGACTTTATTTTGGGGGGCTCCAAAATCGCTGCAGGTGGTGACTGCAGCCATGAAATTAAAAGCTATTTATTCCTTGGAAGAAAAGTTATGACCAACCTAGATAGCATATTCAAAAGCAGAGACATTACTTTGCCAACAAAGGTCCATCTAGTCAAGGCTATGGTTTTTCCAGTGGTCATGTATGGATGTGAGGGTTGGACTGTGAAGAAGGCTGAGGGCCGAAGAATTGATGCTTTTGAACTGTGGTGTTGGAGAAGACTCTTGAGAGTCCCTTGAACTGCAAGGAGATCCAACCAATCCACTCTGAAGGAGATCAGCCCTGGGATTTGTTTGGAAGGAATGATGCTAAAGCTGAAACTCCAGTACCACCTCATGCGAAGAGTTGACTCATTGGAAAAGATTCTGATGCTGGAAGGGATTGGGGGCAGGAGGAGAAGGGGATGAGAGGATGAGATGGCTGGATGGCATCACTGACCTGATGGACGTGAGTCTAAGTGAACTCTGGAGTTGGTGATGGACAGGGAGGCCTGGCGTGCCGCAATTCATGGGGTCGCAAAGAGTCGGACACGACTGAGCGACTGAACTGAACTGAAAGTATATGGTTCAGTGGTTTTAGAAATATTCACAAATATGTGCAGCTGTCACCCCAGTCACATTTAAGACATTTTTATCACCTCAGAAAGAAGCTCTGTTTCCATTAGCCATCATCCCATCAGCCCTTCTCTCCCCTGCTAGCCCTGTGTAATCACTGATCTGCTTTCTGCCTGCCTATTCTATGCTTTTCCCATGAACAGAGGTGTACCATTTTTTGTTTTGTTGTTCAGTCGCTCAGTCACTCTTTGTGACCGCCGTGGACTGCAGCACACAAAGCTTCTCTGTCCTTAGCTATCTCCCAGAGTTTGCTCAAAACTCACGTCCATTGAATCTGTGATGCCATCCAACCATCTCACCCTCTACGGTCCCCTTCTCCTCCTGCCCTCAATCTTTCCCAGCATCAGGGTCTTTCCTAATGAGTCAGCTCTTCCCATCAGGTGGCCAAAGTGTTGGAGCTTCAGCTTCAGCATCAGTGCTTCCAATGAATATTCAGGGTTGATCTCCTTTAGGATTGACTAGTTTGATCTCCCTGCAGTCCAAGGGACTCTCAAGAGGCTCCCCCAACACCACAGTTTGAAAGCATCAATTCTTCCCCACTCAGCTTCTTTATGGTCCAACTCTCACATCCGTCCACGACAACTGGAAAGACCGTAACTTTGACTATACGAACCTTTGTCAGCAAAGTGATGATCTCTGCTTTTTAATACACTGTCTGGGTTTGTTGTAATAGCTTTTCTTCCAAGGAGCAAGCGTCTTTTGTGATTGGCTTCTCTCACTCAGCCTACTCTTCTCAAGGATCATCCAGGTTGTAACCTGTGTCAGCATTTCATTTTTCTTTATGACCCATATATATTTTATTATATCCAATTGTTTGGTTTCTGTTGGCAGCTATCTGTGAAACGTCTGGCTTGTGATTGAGGCTTATAGCATCTTTAACGCCAAGAGAGGGCTGACCAGTGATGCTCTTTTCCTGGACCAGCTTGGGCAGCAGAGGAAGACGCAAAGCCAGGTGGGTAGGAGGTGCCCTGGGCTGTGCCAGACGGTCCGTCACAGGGCTGCGTTCAGGCCTCCTTTGTTTTTCTCCCACGGTGGCTGTCACGGCAGAGGGCCACCTTAGGAACAGCTGGGTCTTCCTCACTGGGGAGAGGAGAGGAGATCAATGAAGCCCTTCCCTCTCTGAGCTTCAACACACTTGATAACGAGGGAGAAGAATATTTGAGGAAACTAGCTGCTTGTCTCTTGTTGCTTTATTTTCACTTTGGTGTTTGTATAGAAAAAAGAGTGAACTATTTCTCTGAAAGAACCACCTGATCTGGTTTACTTAAAAAAAAAAATTGACATTTTGCTCATCCATTCACTCACTCATTCCTTCCTTCATTCATTTCAGTTTTATTGAGGTACAATTGGCACAATTTGACATTTTATTTTGACAGGGAAGTAGGATTTGTTGGTAAGCGTGAGTGAGCAGGGGAAAGCACCAAGCTCTCATGAGTGGAGGCCCACCACTGGTCCGGGGGGCCATAATTAGGGGTGTATTTGATCCCTCGTATCTTCCCTGGTGGCTCAGATGGTAAAGCGTCTGCCTATACTGTGGGTAGACCCGGGTTCAGTCCCTGGGTTGGGAAGATCCCCTGCAGAAGGAAATGGCAACCCACTTCTGTACTCTTGCCTGGAAAACCCCATGGACGGAGGAGCCTGGCAGGCTACAGCCCATGAGGTCGCAGAGAGTCAGACACAGCTGAGCAACTTCACTTTTCACTTTGGCCCCTCAGCCATCCGGGATGAGCCGCTTTTCCGCCACCATGTTTCAGATTCATCCACGTTAAATTTAGCAAATCCCCGCTTCTTGGAGATGTGGACCTTCCGTCAGCCAGGGAACTTGAACTTGGCCTTGTGAAGGGCCTCAGTCGCATGCTCCTTGTTCTGCAGCTTGGTGTGGATGGACTTTATGACTTGGCCGGTGTGGGCCCTGGCCACTGTGCCCTGGGCCTTTCCAAAGGCATCGCAGATACCTATCTGCAGCCTGGATTGAGGGTGGCAGGCCAGTCATGAGTGTCCCCTGGAAAGGGCTGTTTCCAAGGTCCCTTAGGGCAACCCACACAGGCAACAGGCTGCATATACTACCTGACATTTGCAATCACTGCACACCAAGCCCCCATGGGGAATGGAGCATAGTTGGCTTAATTGGCTGCAAATACAATTTGACATTTTAAAAATGATTTGTCAGTGTGACTTGCACATTTGAATACTTATTTCTAAAGGCTTTTAAACACTGTATTTGTTCTCAAAACAGCATCCAGAGGGATCCTGTTAAAACATCTGTCAGACCCTCTCTCCTCAGCTGAAGCCCTCCAGTGGCCCAGGGTGACTCAGAGGAAGAGCTTGAGGCCCTCCGATTTCCCCTCCCCACTCTGAGGCCTCCATCTCTCAGATGTCTCCTCTTGCCCCAGTCCTCCTGGTCCTCAGGGCACCAGCTGGCCTCCCCCAAACATCAGACAGGATCCTCCCTCTCCTGGGAAACCTCTTCCCACGTCTAAAATTTAATCCATTTTTCATCTAACACAGCCTGACTTTTTTTTTCCCTAAAGCCCTTGTCATTATGTAATTTTCCTTTGACATTTTCCTTTTTCACCCTGTTCACTCTCCCTGAATATTCATAGGAAGGACTGATACTGAAGCTGAAGCTCCAGTACTTTGGCCACCTGATGCAAAGAGCCAACTCATTGGAAAAGACGCTGATGCTGGGAAAGATTGAGGGTAGGAGGAGAAGGGGACAACAGAGGATGAAATGGTTGGATGGCATCACTGACTCGAAGGACATGAGTCTGAGTAAACTCTGGGAGTTGATGATGGACAGGGAGGCCTGGCGTGCTGCAGTCCATGGGGTCTCAGAGTTGGGCATGACTGAGTGATAGAACAACTCTTCTTCTCCCCTGCATGAATTCTATTTCAGCAGGGTGGGGTTGTATCCATTTCAGGCACTACTTTTCTGCAGAACAATTCCTAACATGGCACTCAATACATATTTGTTGGGTAAACGACACCCATGAATTCCAGGGAATTTTTGCCGCCTTTCTGAGGAAGAAGTATAATGTTAGTTTGTACATATGGATGCAGCTGTTACAAGTTTTACCAATAAAAAGAGATAAATACATTATGTGAAGTCTTTCATTTTTTAAAATTTTATTTTATATTGGAGTTTAGTTGATTTACAGTGTTGAGTTAGTTTCAGGTGTAACAGCAAAGTGATTCGTTTATATTGATATTAATACATATACATGTGTCTGTTCTTTTTCAAATTTTTTTTAGCATTTACATTATTGCAGATTATTGAGTAGAGTTCCCTGTGCTGTACAGTAGGCCGTTGTTGGCTATCTGTTGTAAATACGGTAGTGTGTAGGCGTTAATCCCAAACTTCTAATTTATCCTTCCCATGCCCCATCTTTCCTCTGTTGGTAAGCATAAGTTTCTTTTTGAAGTCTGCAAGTCTGTTTCTGTTATGTAAATAAGCTCACTTATATCATTTTTAAGATTTCACATAGGAAGTGAATGGTATTCTTTCTTTGACTTCACTTAGTATGGTAATCTCTAGGTTCATCCATGTTGCCAAGATGGCATTATTTTATTCTTCTTTATGACTGAGTAGTATTCCATTGTATGTATATACTACTCTTCTTTAACCATTCCTGTATTGATAGACATTTAGGCTGCTTCCTTGTCTTGGCTGTTGTAAATAGTGCTGCAATGAACATTAGGGTGCATGTATTTTTTGAATTTGAATTTTGCCCAGTATATGCCTGGGAGCAGGATTGTTGGGTTATATGTTAGCTCAGTTTTTAGTTGTTCAGTGGTCATTTATAGTATATAGCTGAAACAATGAAAACCAGAACAGTGGCAGACCTTGTGTTTACATAGTACTTTATGATTTTCCTAGGCTTACTTTCTATGAAATTACTTATTTTGGATAGCAGTACTATTTCCAGTTTAAATGACTTGCTCCAAGTCACAGAAGTTGCCGACACCTTGATCTTGGACTTCCAGCCACCAGACCTGTCAGAGAATTAACGTCTACTTTTTCAAGCCACTGAGTTTGTGGTACAGAAGCCACAGGAAACTCTTGCAACCTTTTTTTCTGAGACAAGATACTGAAAGGAGAGAAAAAACCACCAGGGATGAAGTTAAGGGATGGGAAGCTTTCTAAGAAAGTGAAGGGCCTTAGTAGGAGTAAGAAAGTTTTGAGTACATTGAAAACAGGATAAAGAGTAAAAAAAGCTGAATTAGGCAGTGACTTGGATCTCTGACCTTCTCTACAAGAAAACGAGAAAAGGAGGTTTATGAAACTGCTTTCTTGAACACTCTAGCCAGTGGGGCCAATGTGTATTTAGGGTGATAACTACACGTTGAAATCTTAAGTACAGTCTTAGAGGTGAGGCACCATCTCCTATTTATGTGAAAAAAATCATTAAAATAAAAAGAATAAGAGCTTAGAATTCAGATCAATTACAAGTTGATAATGGTGTGAAGGGATCAATGGCCTGAAGATTAGAAGAAAACGAGAAGGTTGTCTTTAGTTCTCCTGTTCCTAGTTTCTCCTTGTTGGGGTCTCTGAGCCCCTCAGCTTTGGAATCCGATCCAGTCCCTGTTCCTGAGTCAGGAAGAGAACTGGTCTAGCCCCGTAGACTTTTGGACAGGAGCTAAAGATACACCAAGAGGGAGCCCTGTGGTCTGGTGGAGATTGGCCAGGGTCACCGCTGGGTCCTGAGAAATCCTTGGTCCCTGTCCTTCTGTGCACCGGACTCTCCTCCTTCCTTTGCCTCTGGTCTCCAGGACAGAGCTTCTGCTATGAACTAAATCACAAGCTCAGGGAGAGCAGAACCCTTGTCCGTTTTGTTCATTGCTATGTCCCAGCACCTTTGACAACCTCTGATGTGTTCTAAGTGTTGATGAATATGCCTTCAGTGAATGAATGAATAAATCGGTGCATGAATCCATGACTGAATCTGGCTGAATTCAAGGCACCATTCCTGTCTCTCAGATCTTTATGACTCCCAAGCCTTCCTATCTTCCATTACTAACAACTTTGAGTCACCTATTACCTTGATAAGGAAGTCCTTGAACAAACAGTGACTAAGAGTCAGTTGGTATGTCACTAGGACTCTCCCTCTGGGTGACAATAACTTAGGGATGATTAACTCTTTTTGTATAACTGCCCTGGAAGATCTAAGACATTGAGTGAAATATCCTACTGATGAACAAATAACATCTGTCACACTTGCCTTTTCTGCTTTTCCAGTAAGCTGGAATCAAGATTGCTGGGAGAAATACCAATAACCTCAGATATTCAGATGACCCCACCCTTATGGCAGAAAGTGAAAAAGAACTAACAAGCTTCTTGATGAAAGTGAAAGAGGAGAGTGAAAAAGTTGGCTTAAAGCTCAACATTCAGAAAACTAAGATCATGGCATCCGGCCCCATCACTTCATGGCAAATAGATGGGGAAACAATGGAAACAATGGCAGACGTTATATTTTCACTTCAGTTCAGTTGCTCAGTCGTGTCCTACTCTTTGCAACCCCATGAATCGCAGCACGCCAGGCCTCCCTGTCCATCACCAACTCCCGGAGTTCACCCAGACTCACATCCATCGAGTCAGTGATGCCATACAGCCATTTCATCCTCTGTCGTCCCCTTCTCCTCCTGCCCCCAATCCCTCCCACCATCAGAGTCTTTTCCAATGAGTCAACTCGTCATATGAGGTGGCCAAAGTACTGGAGTTTCAGCTTTAGCATCATTCCTTCCAAAGAAATCCCAGGGCTGATCTCCTTCAGAATGGACTGGTTGGATCTCCTTGCAGTCCAAGGGACTCTCAAGAGTCTTCTCCAACACCACAGTGCAAAAGCATCAGTTCTTCGGTGCTCAGCCTTCTTCACAGTCCAACTCTCACATCCATACATGACCACAGGAAAAACCATAGCCTTGACTAGACAGACCTTTGTTGGCAATGTAATGTCTCTGCTTTTGAATATGCTATCTAGGTTGGTCATAACTTTCCTTCCAAGGAGTAAGCGTCTTTTAATTTCATGGCTACAGTCACCATCTGCAGTGATTTTGGAGCCCAGAAAAATAAAGTCTGACACTGTTTCCACTGTTTCCCCATCTATTTCCCATGAAGTGATGAGACAGGATGCCATGGTCTTCGTTTTCTGAATGTTGAGCTTTAAGCCAACTTTTTCACTCTCCACTTTCACTTTCATCAAGAGGCTTTTGAGTTCCTCTTCACTTTCTGCCATAAGGGTGGTGTCATCTGCATATCTGAGGTTATTGATATTTCTCCCAGCAATCTTGATTCCAGCTTGTGTTTCTTCCAGTCCAGGATTTCTCATGATGTACTCTGCATATAAGTTAAATAAGCAGGGTGACAATATACAGCCTTGACGTACTCCTTTTCCTATTTGGAACCAGTCTGTTGTTCCATGTCCAGTTCTAACTGTTGCTTCCTGACCCGCATACAGATTTATGAAGAGGCAGATCAGGTGGTCTGGTATTCCCATCTCTTTCAGAATTTTCCACAGTTTGTTGTGGTCCACACAATCAAAGGCTTTGGCGTAGTCAATAAAGCAGAAATAGATGTTTTTCTGGAACTCTCTTGCTTTTTCCATGATTCAGCGGATGTTGGCAATTTGATCTCTGGTTCCTCTGCCTTTTCTAAAACCGGCTTGAACATCTGGAAGTTCACGGTTCATGTATTGCTAAAGCCTGGCATGGAGAATTTTGAGCATTACTTTACTAGCGTGTGAGATGAGTGCAATTGTGCGGTAGTTTGAGCATTCTTTGGCATTGCCTTTCTTTGGGATTGGAATGAAAACTGACCTTTTCCAGTCCTGTGGCCACAGCTGAGTTTTCCAAATTGGCTGGCATATTGAGTGCAGCACTTTCATAGCATCATCTTTCAGGATTTGAAATAGTTCAACTGGAATTCCATCACTTCCACTAGCTTTGTTCGTAGTGATGCTTTCTAAGGCCCACTTGACTTCACATTCCAGGATGTCTGGCTCTAGGTGAATGATCACACCATCGTGATTATCTAAGTTGTGAAGATCTTTTTTGTACAGTTCTTCTGTGTATTCTTGCCATCTCTTCTTAATATCTTCTGCTTCTGTTAGGTCCATACCATTTCTGTCCTTTATTGAGCCCGTGGGGGCTCCAAATCACAGCAGATGATGATTGCAGCCATGAAATTAAAAGATGCTTACTCTTGGCAGGAAAGTTATGACCAACCTAGACAGTATATTAAAAAGCAGAGACATTACTTTGCCAACAATGGTCCATTGAGTCAAGGCTATGGTTTTTTCAGTAGTCATGTATGGATGTGAGAGTTGGACTATAAAGAAAGCTTTCTAGCACTGAAGAACTAATGCTTTTGAACTGTGGTGTTGGAGAAAACTCTTAAGAGTCCCTTGAACTGCAAGGAGGTCCAACCAGTCCATCCTAAAGGAAATCAGTCCTGAATATTCATTGGAAGGCCTGATGTTGAAGCTGAAACTCCAATATTTTGGCCACCTGATGTAAAGAACTGACTCATTTGAAAAGACCCTGATGCTGGGAAAGATTGAAGGCAGGAGGAGAAGGGGACGACAGAGGATAAGATGGTTGGATGGCATCACTGACTCAATGGACATGAGTTTGGGTGGACTCTGGGAGTTGGCGATGGACAGGGAGGCCTGGAGTCCTACAGTCTGCAGGGTTGCAGAGTAGGACATTACTGAGCGACTGAACTGAACTGAGTAAGCCCATCAGTTCCCACCAATGTAACCTGCTTTTATGAAATTCTAGCAGTTCAGTGGCAAAGAATCCACCAGAGTTTGCTCAAAACTCATGTCCATTGAGCCAATGATCCCATCCAACCATCTCATCCTCTTGTCCCCTTCTCCTCCTGTCTTCAATCTTTCCCAGCATTAGGGTCTTTTCAAATGTGTCAGCTCTTCACATCAGGTTGAGGAAGTATTGGAGCTTCGGTTTCAGCATCAGTCCTTCCAATGAATATTCAGAACTGACTTTCTTTAAGATTGAGTGGTTTGATCTCCTTGCTGTCGAAGGGACTCTCAAGAGTCTTCTCTAACACCACAGTTCAAAAGCATCAATTCATCAGAACTCAGCCCTGTTATGGTCCAACTCTCACATCCATACATGACTACTGCAAAAGCCATAGCTTTGACCATAAGAACCTTTGTCAGCAAAGTAATGTCTCTGCTATTCATTATGCTATCTAGGTTTGCCATAGCTTTCCTTCCAAGGAGCAAGCGTCTTTTAATTTCATGGCTGCAATCACCAACTGCAGTGATTTTGGAGCCCCCCAAAATAAAGTCTCTCAGTGTTTCCATTGTTTCCCCATCTATTTGCTGTGAAGTGATGGGACCGGATGCCATGATCTTAAGTTTTTTGAATGTTGAGTTTTAAGCCAGCTTTTTCACTCTCCTCTTTCACATAAGAGAACACTTAAATGTGTCAGAAACATGATACAACAAATACAGGAGTTAAAGTGAGATAGCAACATATTCTTCCCTGGCAAAACACTCAGGGAAGATGGTCCAAGGTGGGTTTGATGGCTCAGTGATGTTGGGACTTAGGCTCAATTGTCAATAAATCCGTCCCTGAGGTATGTCCCTCCCCCAGGCTATTTCCCTGCTGCTCAGGGATATTCCTCAACCTCTTCTATCTCTTGCTCTCTCCAAATCCATCTGGAACTGAAACTGTGGATTCTAGCTCTGAAATTTCCCTAACACTCAGTCTTTTCTTCTGATTCTTACTGATCTAACAGGGATGAGCACCATAGCATCAGCCAGATCATTTCCAATCAGGTGCCCTCCCTCTGACACCTTCCTCTCAGTCAGTACTACACCAGGCAGCCCAATGTGCTGTGCTTCCTCACCTGTTGGTCTGGTTATGTTATTCCCCTGCTCTGCTCGCTCTCTCTCTCTCTCTTTTTTTTTAGTATAGTTGCTTTCCAATGTTGTTTTAGCTTCTTCTGTACAGCAAAGTGAATCAGTTGTACCTATACATATATCTTTTTTTTTTTTTTGCATTTCCTTCCCATTCAGGTCACCACAGAGCATTGAGTGGAGTCCCCTGAGCTCTACAGTCGGTTCTCATTAGTTATCTCTTTTATACACAGGGTATACATGCCAATCCGGATCTCCCAATCCCTCCCTCCCTCTGTCCCCACCTTGGTGGTGGTGGGTTAGTTGTTAAGTCGTGTCCAACTCTTGTAACCCCATGGACTGTAGCCTCCAAGGCTTCTCTGCCCATGGGATTTCCTAGGCAAGAATACTGGAGTGGGTTGCCCTTTCCTTCTCCAGGGGATCTTCCAGACCTAGGGATCGAACCCTCATCTTGAGCCCTCATCTCCTGCATTGCAAGCAGATTCTTTACCACTGAGTCACCAGGGTAGCTCTTACCCCCTTGAGAGCCAAACGTTTGTTTTCTATGTCTGTGTCTCTATTTCTGCTTTGCACATAAGTTAATCTATACCGTTTCCCTAGATTCCATATAGTTGTGCTAATATATGTTATGCACTGCTCTTGTTGCTGTTCTGTCACTAAGTCTGACTCTTTTTGACCCCATGGACTGCAGCACACTAGTCTTGCCTGTCTTTCACCACCTCCTGGAGTTTGCTCAGACTCATGTCTGTTGAGTTGGTGATGCCATCCAACTAGCTTATCCTCTGCCAGCCTCTTCTCCTTCTGCCCTCAGTCTTTCCCAGTCTTTTCCAATGAGTCAACTCTTCACATTAGGTGGCCAAAGTATTGGAGCACTGCTCTTAAAATGAAATCTAAACAGCTTGGCATGACTTTTGTTTGCACTGCCAGCCTCCTCTCCCACTAACCCTCCCACCTACCCCATGAGCCTCAAGGTCCAGCCAAGAGTAGGGAAAGACAGAGAGGAGTAAATTGAAATGCACTGAGGGCTTTCTGAATCATCGTTGCTATGGTCTGAGTGTCTGTGTAGCCCCCAGATTCATTCGCCGAAACCCAGTCCCCCATGAGATAGTATTTGGAGGTGGGCGACTTAGGAGGTAATTGAGTCATGAGAGCTCGGCTATTTTGCACACAGTCCTTATAGTAGCCTCACTGGATCTCTGAGCCGACTCCTGGATCTTAATTCCTGGGCTGTAATGGTCAGTATTGCCTGTTTCTCCCCAGAGACACTAAAGTTCCTTACGGTCCCGGAGAGTCCCCTTCCACTGAGCCTCCTTGGGTGAAGGGAGCACCAGGATCTTTTACAGGGGTCGCAGGCAGGCACTTGCAGGCTGGGGAGGCTGAGGTTGAAATGGGCTCCACCAGTTCTGTGGGTATCAGGATCCTGGCTGGCTGATTGCAAGATGATCCCTTCCTTCCCAAAGGTTTCCAGAAGAGGCAGCCAGACCTGGTCTGTGGCTGTGCTTACTGAGTCATGGACTTATTAGGAACCGAAGCTGCAGGTGGTCCTCAGAGGGCACAAACGCCAGGGCTGGTGAATGGGGCCTGGCCAGTGTCGCTGCACTGAACTCGGAAGGCTCTCAGTAGATTTCAAGGCCTGGATCTGTTCACACCATGTGGATTCGAGCCTTCCTGCTGAGCTCTTCCAAAGGGCTCTGAGTTCTCTCCTGGGGACCCAAGCATCTTTCAGGGTCAATGGGACCCAGGGTCTCTGTGAATACCAACTCCAGGGGGCTGAGATACCCCTCGGCTCTACTGGGGAAGGAGCTGCTTTCCAGGGTCAGATTATAGAGCCCTGGGACAGAAGAAGTGATGAAAAGAAGTTCGGGCTTTGCCAATCACCATGGTGTCTTAAATAGGGCCTTTCACTTCCAATGCCAGAGTTTCTCCCATAAAACAGAGATAATGCCACCTGTCTCATCAACTACACATATCCTGGAAGGGTTATTCCCCCTGTCTCCTTTCCCTCCCCTCTTCCTCCCATCCAGAGCTGTCTGTCAGGTGCCTGCCATGTGCTAGCCCCAGTTTTAGGCAACTTGGGATACATTAATGAACAAAATTGATAGATATCTCAGCCCTCATGAAGTTTATGTAAGAGCAAGGAAATACACATGACAAATAAGAAGCATAACAAGGAAGTGAAGTGTTTAGTAATTAAAATGACCTCAAGTGCAGAACTTGCCTGATGGTCCACTGGTTAAGACTCTGGGCTTCCAGGGCAGGGGGCACAGGTTTGATCCCTGGTCAGAGAACTGAGATCCCACATGTGGGGCAGCCAAAAATATATAAATAAATAAAATGACCATAAGTGCATGATTGGTAAAGAGAAAAGAAAGGACTACAAGGCAAGGAAACCCGAATTATGAGTGACAAAGGACCATTAAGATCTAGTGCCTTGGGTGTCAAATCTTCTTATCTCAGGATACCTCTACATTCTAAAATTTCTCATTTATGTGGATCCTATACATTTTTACCACATTAAAAATCAAGCAGAAAAGTGTTGAAAATATTTATTTTAAAATGACAATAAACCTATTATATGATCGTTTGAATAACAATTCTTAATAAAAGGTGACTCTATCTTCTAAAACAACAAAAAATTAGTATGAAACATGCAATTGTTTTACACTTTTGAGAATCTTCTCAATGTCTGGCTTAACGGAAGACAGTTGGACTTTCTCATCTGCTTCTGAATTCAAACCCTTACAATATCACGTGTCATGAAGCCTCTGAAAAGCTCTACTAGACATTTGTGAAAGATTGAGAGTGAAACAATTATTTATGTAAATTTTGACTTCACAGATGCCAGGGAAAAGGCTCAGGGACCCATAGCCACCCTGGAACACACTTTGAGAACCACCACTCAGGTGTATTCCAGTCTCATTTCAAATGAGAAAACAGGGTCCCAGTGTGAGTTTCTGAGGTCTCACAGCTGATCAGTAACTCTTACTGAGGACTGGATGCACAACTTCTTACCTTAGCCCAAGATTCTGTCCCCAGCAGAAGGTTTATTTGTTGCTTGATCATTTTGATGAAATGCAAAAGCCTAGGTACTTAATCACACTCAAAATGAAGGCACAACTTTTGAAATAAATAAGGTACCAACGCAATGGCCACCCACAGTGCAAGGTAAGCCATCCAGGCCCTCGGAGCACAGCTGTCACAGCTGTTTACTAGGCCATCCGTCTCACTGGGCTCCGGTTTGCACAATGTTCTTTTGTGCTTTCTGAAAAGCCTGTGTATTTTAGGTGTAGCCTTGTGTACAGTAAGAGGAGTCATTACATTAACAGTAATTATTCCCTTTGATGAATGGAACAGAGGTGGTTTAAGCCGAATCTTGATGGAAGGAGGAGAGGTAATGAGCTGCTCTGTGTCAGCTGGTCACACTTAGAAGAGCATCTTATGTCCTGGACAGGTGTATTTGACACACCTCGACTTCGGTCCCAGGAGGCCCCAAGTCGGCTTAATGGATCAGCCCCTCTCATTCAGGGACTGTGGGGACATAGCTGCTAATTGCCACCATTTGATTTCAATTCCTGGAAGGACAGGCCCTTGGAGGGAGTGTGGTCTGAACAAACAGTGCCCTCTCTGAGCTCCCCAGGTGTTGTAGGCATTAGTCATCTAGGTGTTATCAAGATGTAGAAAGTCCTGACTGCATTGGGAGTGAGTCACTGGACTCCATCAAAGACCGATAACACAAACAGAGAGGAAACAGAAAAGTCCATATGGTGTCCTTCACTTGATGAGCCAGGGATTGTGCAAGCAAAGACTTCACCACCTGGAGGGGAAGGTGGTGTCCCCACAGCCCCCAACCCCTGCACCAGCTGATTGGGGTCCAGGGAATTGTTGGGCATCCCTAAGCTGGTGCACAAGACCTGTTATGTTCATCCACAGCCTCTCTGATCTCTCACGGTGGTCTGTCCCCATTTTAGACTGTAAAAATGTAAAATCAGCCACATGGGGACAAGGTACAGGGGCTTCTGGGGACAAGGGAAGGGGGCTCTGCAAGAGAAATAAATGAGTTGTTATTAGAATTAGGAAGAGTAGCTCCAGAGATTTGAAGTTTATTCTTTCAACAAACAGCTTCAACTAAAGGACCTTTATTTTAAGATTTGAGTTCCTTGTTTCTCTTTGGACATTTTTTGATATCATAAAATAATTTGGTTGATAAGGCTTTTATGGCCATCATAAATTTGAATTGTTAAATATTTTACCATGCTTACTGAGACTTTGGAGTAAGTTTAAGGTAACATTTAATGCACTGTATTCTACAAAATAACTCGTTTTCACATTTCCCTTTTCAGATTTTCAAAACTTTGCTTGTAAAAGATTAAACTGAAAAAACTAAATTTAGTCACTTAGTCATGTCTTTGTGACCCATTGGACTGTAGCCCGCCAGGCTCCTCTGTCCATGGGATTCTCCAGGCAAGAATACTAGAGTGGGTTGTCATTTCCTCCTCCAGGGGATCTTCCCAACCTGAATCTCTTGTGTCTCCTGTGATTGCAGGTGGATTCCTTACCCTACTGAGCCATCGGGGAAGCTTGCTTTTAAAGCTGTGCTATAATTAAGCATAGATGGAAAAAAAAAAACCTGAGCCTGTAATTACTGTCTCGTGAGAGGGCTCAATATGAATGACAACTTAAAAAAAAAAAAGTCATTGCTATAAAATCTAGAGCAATGACCTAGCTGAAAGTTAGAATACATAACTAATTTTACACTATGTTTAATGCTAATGTTAAATATTGGTGGTTGAAAGAACTATTGACTTATTTCTATTGAAATGGCCTTTACATAGGCTTATGTCTCTGGACTTGTTTCTGGCTGCGATGGGTCTTCACTGTGGCTCTGGGCTTTCTCTAGTTGTGGCTTAAAGTCTTCTCTTGCTGTGGTTCATGGGCTCCAGAGCCCGTGGGTTCAACAGTCGTGACGTGTAGGCTCGGTTGCGCCGCTGCAAGTGGGATCTTAGCTCTCTGACCAGGAATTGAACCAGCACCCACTGCATTGGATGGCAGATTCTTAACCACTGGACAATCAGGGAAGCCCCCAAGAACTGGACATTCTCACAGGTGACATTCCCTCATCTGTATCACTTACAACTGGGGACAGTCACTCATCTAATACCCTGATGTCAGGCTTTCTGCACCGGGTCAGTATTGTGGGGATATGTAATATGAGAAGCTTTGCTTTTGTTTTTGTCTGATCAAGTTAATGCCCATCTTCTGTGTATCCTAAGGGCTCAGACCACATACTGAATTTAGCATTTTCATAAGAGCATTCTAGATCTACCAAGTCAGATACACTATGTTTTTCCCAGTGGTATAATACAGTGAATGAGAACATGTAGGCTTCTTAATGATGCTTGTTCTGTTTCTCCTTACGTCAATTCACTCATTGGGTGTGTGCGTGCTAAATCACTTTAGTTGTTTCTGACTCTTTTCAACCTCATGGACTGTAGCCCATCAGGCTCCTCTGTCTGTGGGATTCTCCAGGCAAGAATATTGGAGTGAGTTGTCACTTCCTTCTCCACAGCAGGTAGTAGATGGTCAATAAGTATTTACTCTGGGGCTTCCCAGGTGGCCCTAAGCAGTAAAGAATCTGCCTGCCAATGCAAGAAAAGGAAGAGACGCGGGTTCAATATCTAGTTCAGGAAGATCTGGGTCAGCAATAAGTGGTAACCCACTCCTGTATTCTTGCCTGGAAAACTCCATGGACAGAGAAGCCTGGCGGGCTGCAGTCCACTAGGCCACAAAGAGGCGGAAAAGACTGAGCGACTGTGCTCATACATACAGACACATAAATATTTACTGAATGAATGTCAGGGACAGGTTGCAGTAGAAAAAATAATGTATTACAAAGTCAGTAAACCATAAAGTTTATAAGAAAATTCCCATCTTGATAAAAGTTTTTTTGTTTTTTTTTTTAATGGTTGCTTAGTGGTGGACACGCAGGATGAACAGGAATTTCAGGAAAAACTTTGGGAAAGTTAGGCAGAGACTATAACCCGGCTGTGCTCCCAGGCATCTGGCTTGGCCCTCACAGGGGAAGATAACGTGAGTCCCCCTGGAACCTCCAAACCCCTCGCTGGGAGGGCCAAGCTGACCACTGATCTCTGCAGCTTTCGGAATTGTTGACATGACCAGGCCCCAAATGGAAATGCTCTGGCCCTGGGGGGACCATGTCAGCACGTGGAAACAGATAAACCTGGTGGCCTTTACATGCACTGCTTGACCAGAAACACGGTGTCTCAAGGCGGCCACTCCCCAGCGCCAAGCCCGCACTGGGTTCTTCTACACTCAGGCCCTTGGCTTTTATCCATTATTATGTACAAGCCTCCTGCCTTCTGCCCCATTTTGTCATTTTCCTAATGGAGACCGTCCGCTTCACAAAGGGTTAAGCAGGTTTGCTCGTATCACCTAAGTTATCTTCTTTTCCTTTTTTTTTTTAATTTCATAGGAGTGTAGCTGCTTTACGATGTTGTGTTGGTTTCTGCTATACAGCAAAGTGAATCAGCCATAGGTATATACACATATCCCCTCTTTTTCTGGATTTCCTTCCCATTTAGGTCACTGCAGAGCATTGAGTAGAGTTTCCTGAGCTACACAGTAGGTTCTCATTAGTTACCTATTTTACACATAATATCAATAAGAGTATGAGCTTCCCTGTTGTCTCAGCTGTAAAGACTCTGCCTACCAATGTAGGAGACACCAGTTTGATTCCTGGGTGGGGATGATTCCCTGGAGAAGGGAATGGCAACCCACTCAGTATTCTTGCCTGGGAAATCCCATGGACAGAGGAGCCTGGTGGGCTACAGTCCACCAGGGGTCATAAAGAGTCAGACACGGCTGAAGCCACCGAGCATGAACATCAATACTGTATATATGTCAATCCCAATCTCCCAATTCCTCCCCCATCTTCCTCCAAAACTGTCTCTTTAATCATTTTTTAACATGTGCCTTTAGGGCCCATTGAAAGATGAAATAAGGCACACTAAATTTTTTTTTTTTTTTAGTTTCTTTAAGCAAAAATCTATTCAAATTGGGCAGGACCAAACTGGAAATGGTTAGCAGCCCTTCACCCAGAGGCCCCAGAGAAGAAACATACGTACATAGACGGTACATGTGGAGGCAGAGATGGGGAATCATTGGTTGGTTGTAGAGAGAGTCAAAGTTGACTTTCTGATTGGTTGTCCTTAGCTTTAGATTTCAGAACCTTGAGGCATCTACGGGCTGAGGTTCTAGTTTACTTATGAAGTTGCCATTTCATGAAGGTATATCAGACTGATGGCTTCCTTGTTTAACTCATTAATTGAACAGGCTTAAACTGCCACACAGAGAAGGCAATGGCACCCCACTCCAGTACTCTTGCCTGGAAAATCCCATGGATGAAGGAACCTGGTAGGCTGAAGTCCATGGGGTCGCTAAGAGTTGGATACAACTGAGCGACTTCACTTTGACTTTTCACTTTCATGCATTGGAGAAGGAAATGGCAACCCACTCCAGTGTTCTTGTCTGGAGAATCCCAGGGACGGGGGAGCCTGGTAGGCTGCCGTCTATGGGGTTGCACAGAGTCAGACACGACTGAAGCGACTTAGCAGCAGCAGCAGCAGCAGACTGTAGTTCAACTTGGTAGCAATCCAGTACCTCTTCCCATGATACAAAGCATGAGTTCTGTTTTGGGTATATCTTGAGAGGGAACCAGACAACATGGAATAGATCCTGCCCTGGATCAGATCTTAGTTCTGTCTTTTCCTAATGGTGTGAACTTAGGCTGGGTGCTGACCCTCCCTGGGTCTTAGCTAAAGCATGGAGATCATAGCACCTATCTCAGTGGTATTGTGCAGGTTGGTAGCCACCCTGACCATTGATATCTATCATCTATCCACCTACCTATCAATCACCAAGTCTATAGACCAGGCTACAGTGTTTTGGCACAGTCTGTGCAGGAAACACAAATGCTTTCATTGACGACACTGCATCTAAAAATGATGTAATTTGATGCTTTTCTCCCTCTTTCTCTTTTTAATTGAAGTATAGTTGGGAGTTCCTTGATGGCTCAGATGGTAAGAAGTCTGCCTGCAATATGGGAGACTTGGGCTTGATCCCTGAGTCGGGAAGATTCCCTGGAGGAGGGCATGGCAACCCACTCAAGTATTCTTGCCTGGAAAATACAATGGACAGAGGAGCCTGGTGGGCTACGGTTCATGGGGGTTGCAAACAGTCGAACATGACTGAGTGACTAACACACACGAACACACACACACACACACACACACACACACGAGTTGATTTACGATGTGTCAGTGTCAGGCGTCCAGCTCAGTGATTCAATGATAAATATATGAATACAAACATCTATTTTTTCAGATTCTTTGCACTTATAGGTTATTATAAAATATTAAGTATAGTTCCTTGTGCTATACGGTACATTCTTCTTGGTTATCTGTTTTACATCTAGAAGTGTGTATACATTAATCCCAAGCTCCTAATTTATCCCTACCCACTTCAACCTTCTCCTTTAGTAACTGTGTTTGTATTCTATGTCTATGAGCTTTTTTCGTTTTGTAAATAAATTCATTTGTCTATTTTAAAAAAAATATTCCACATACAAGCAATATCATATGATGTTTGTGTTTCTCTTTCATGCCAAAAACTCAGCCTCTGTGCACTGGTGTCAAATAGAATCTCAGAGACAGAGTGTTAGGTGAAGTGGAGAAGAATAGCTTATTTGCTTTGCCAGACAAAGGGGAACACAACAGGCTTGCACACCTCTAAATCGTGCATCCTACCTGGGAGGATTTGGTGACCAGTTTTGCAGCAATGGTTCGAGGTTGTTGATAAGATTAGGGTGTGTGCAGATCCTGCACTCCTTAAAGTGAAGTCGCTCAGTTGTGTCTGACTCTTTGCGACCCCATGGACTGTTGCCTAATAGGCTCTTCAGTCTACGGGATTTTTGAGGCAAGAATACTGGAGTGGGTTGCCATTTCCTTCTCCAGGGGATCTTCCTGACCTAGGTATTGAACCCGGGTCTCCCGCATTGTAGGCAGACACTTTACCGTCTGAGCTACCAGGGAAGCCCTGCACTCCTTAATCTGCCCTCAAATAATCCCTTGATGAGTTTCTCTAGTTCCTTTACTCTGGTTTCAGGTGCTCTTCTCTGGAACAAAGAATGCTACTTCTTTCATTTGTTGTGGGGTCTAGATATGTAAAGACCTCAAAGATATCATTATGTGTATCCCTTGGGGTAGAATCAGGACCTGCCCCAAGTCTACACTGTTGACTTTTGGTTGCTTCTCCCTTGTTTCTCCATACCCTCTCTTCCCTGATTAGGAACTGTTGAAATCTGCCCTTCAGAACTCAGGGAAGGTCATGGAGGCTGGAATCTGTTCCCTACAAACAAGGAATGGAAGACACAGGAAGGCTTCTGTGCCCAGGAGCCCCACAGGGTCCTGCTCGGTTTCATCTGTGTGACCCACTTCACTGTGATAATCTCTAGGTCCATTCCTGTTGCTGCAAATGGCATTCTTTCATTCTTTTTTATGGTTGAGTAATATTCCATTGTATACATGTACCACATCTTTTTCCGTTCATGTGTTGATGGACATTTAGGTTGCTTCCATGTATTGTAAATAATGCTGCAATGACCATTGGGGTGCATGTATCTTTCCAAATTATGATTTTCTCCAGATATATGTCCAATGATGGTAGGACCATTCAGTAACCCTACTTTTAGTGTCTTAAGGAACTTCCATACTGTTCTCTGTAGTGGCTGCACCAATTTACAATTTCCACCAACAGTAGGAGGGCTCCTTTATCTCCACACAGTATCCAGCATTTATCATTTGTAGACTTTTTGATGTTGGTCTTTCTTGTTGAGGGACGTGATACCTCATTGTGATTTATGTTTTTGTAGGATTTTATGCTTTTGTAGGACTGTTTCATTCTCTAATTTGAGAACTTATTAGATTGACAGAAATTTGAAAATCTAGTAGGACACAATAAAAATGGAAAACTGAGAAGAAACCATAAGGTATTATTTTCTGGTCTTTGTTCTGTCCTACACAGAAATGATTTTTTAAGTGTTTGGTTTAATTGTATTAGACAATGGTATGAATCAGCCTACTGTTTTCAATGAGAGATTACAGCCCCCAGGCTATGGGTAGCCAGTTGGGCACTCAGCCTGTTTCTTACTTATAAAAAGAAACTCTGAGCTTCCCTTTACTGTCCTGGGGAAGATTAATGAGACAATGTTTGCTCAGAGCCGGCTGGAGCGAATACTTTGAACAAAGCCTGTTTCATCCTTCTCGGAAGGTGTTCTTGAAGTTGTGTAAATAGAAACTATTTTGATTTAACCTGCTGCTTGGTTAGCAATGAGTGATGTTTCTGGCACGCGCAATGTAAACCATGAGGTGAAAATGAATTACAGTCCTGAAAGCCTTCCTCTCTGATAAGGACTTGATTGGGCCGATAACTTCCACAGAGAAATTCCTCCCTCTCTCTTTTTTCTGGAGAACCAAATATGACTAATGCACACTCAAGTTAATATGCCAAATTAATCCTTTACCTTTAAAAGTTTTCTATCTACGATTTCAGACATGAAGTGGTAGACCAGAACCCTGCAGCCATTCAGTCAGTAAAGCTGGAGATCCTGGACAAGAGTTTTCCTTTCTAACTGGGACCCTTCCTTCAGGCCTCACTCTTAGTGTCACCTCAGAGGGAGGATCTTCCTGACCTCAGTGAGTGTGTGTGCTAAGTCACAAACTTAGCAGAAGTCTGACTCTTCTGCTACCATATGGACTGTAGCCCACTAGGCTCCTCTGTCCATGGGGTTCTCCAGGCAAGAATACTGGTGTGAGTTGCCATGCCCTACTCCAGGGGATCTTCCTGACTCAGGGATCAAACCTTCATCTCTTATGTCTCCTGCATTGGCAGACAGGTTCTTTACTCCTGGTGCCAGCTGGGAAGCCCCCTGACCTCAGACAAGGTTACATTCTGAGCAAAGTGACCCAGGAAGGCTTCTGGCAGTGGGTGGTGAAAGAGATGCTCAGGGTAGCTACAACAGCAGAAAGGAAATGTCACAAATTTCAAGATCACCTTGCTCCATCCCCATTCTTCCCCTAACCAGTGTAAGTGCCACCAGCATGTTCTGAATATTAGTTCCTCTTCCTACAGGCAGATTCTTCATCCTGGCTTTTTCCCCAGATGCATGAGCAATGCCCATTGACAGGCCACCTCCCCGGGGAGGTCTGACTTTGGTTACACTGTGACATCTTTCTTCGAATTCCCATCATGTCAGATTTTGGGAACCAAGGAGGTGGATCTGAACCCCAGCACTTGGCCCAGCACTCCATTCCTGGCTTCAAATGATACCATCAACTGTTATGCAGAAACAATCATGATCCTGTTAACTTCACCCTTTATGAAGCTCTCACTTTTCTCTTGAGAATTAATGCAGATTTATACACAACGCAATGAAATTCATGTAGACTTAGCTGTTGTCTCCAAAGTACACAGTAAGAAGTTCAGAGATGGGGACTGGGCTGGAGGTGGTGGGTCAAGGCAGTGAGGTGAGAAAATTCTCATTCTAGGAACATCTTTGTGGCCACTGTGTAGAGAACAGGTGAAGAGGGGACTCCTGTTCCCATGAGGCCAGGTTAGAAGAGGGCTGTGAGGTAAGGGGAGTGGAGATGCAAAGAGGCTTTGCTGAGTCCATGTTGAGAGCGAATTCTTAACTGTGGAAATCAGTGAGGAAAAAAAAAGCCATCAAATGAGAAATAGCAGACTACATTACATGTTAAAAAACAACAAAAGTGGTGATTAATATAACCAAAACAGCTAAACATGTGTGGAAATAAACAAAGACTGTCAAAGTGAGAAAAGCAAAGACTATTTCTAGTTGGCAAGGGAGTTGGCCCCTCTTGAGTCTCTTTGCCTCACCCAACAGGTATAGAAGGACCACAAATCTGAAACCATTCCCCTCAGACTGGGACTTGAACCCACGGTGCTTGGATTCAAACCCAGCCAAAACCCACAGTCTTCCAACTGAGATCACACACTTAGTATCAGGACTTAATGAAGCTTGGTTTCTAGATGTCTCATCAGAGAAAGAATTCAGTGAGAGGCAAAGTGATAGATAAGAAGTGGATTTATTTAGACAGAGACACACTCCACAGACAGAATGTGGGCCATCTCAGAAGGCAAGTGCAGCCTTGAAATATGGCGTGATTAGCTTTTACTGGCTGAATAATTTCACAGGCTAATGAATGGCTATGGTCTAGTCAAGGCTATGGCTTTTCCAGTAGTCCTGTATGGATGTGAGAGTTGGACTATAAAGAAAGCTGAGCTCCAAAGAATTGATGCTTTTGAACTGTGGTGTTGGAGAAGACTCTTGAGAGTCCCTTGGACTGCAAGGAGATCCAACCAGTCCATCCTAAAGGAGATCAGTCCTGGGTGTTCATTGGAAGGACTGATGCTGAACCTGAACAGCTCCAACACTTTGGCCACCTGATGGGAAGAACTGACTCATTTGAAAAGACCCTGATGCTGGAAAAGATTGCAGGCAGGAGGAGAAAGGGATGACAGGATGAAATGGTTGGATGGTATTGCCAACTCAATGGACATGAGCGTGAGTAAACTCTGGAAGTTGGTGATGGACAGGGAGGCCTGGCGTGCTGCAGTTCATGGGGTCTCAAAGAGTTGGAGATGACTGAGCAACTGGATTGAACTGAACTGAACTGAATGAATGGGAGGATTACTCCAATTATATTGGGGAGGGGTCAGAGATTTCCAAGAGTTGGGCTTCTGCCCACTTTTTGGTCTTTGATGGTCAGCCTTGGAAGTGTCATGGTACTTGTGGGAGTGTCATTTAGCTTGCTGATGTTATGATGAGCATATATTGAGGCTCAAGTTCTAGTGAAAGTCGGACTCATCCTTCATCTTGGACCCATTTGGTTCTAATCAGTTTCTGTTGAGTCCTCTGGCTGTGCCATTCTTTTAAATGTTGTGCCCTGCTCCCTTCCTTCCTGTTTCAAAACCATGACTATATAGATTTACCTTTTTGTCAAGCACACATGGAATATTTACCTCAATGTGCACATACTAGGCTAAAAACCTTAACCAATTTCAAATGATTGTTAAAGTGCAGACCACATTTTCTGACCACAGTAGAAATCAACAACAAAAAGGGAACTAGAAGCAAACCCATGTGACTGGAGTTGAAGAAACACAGTTATACATGATTTATAGATGCCCAGAGGTGATTCAGATGGAAAAAAAAATCTCCCTGCTATGCAGGAGACCTGGGTTCTATCCCTAGGTTGGGAAGATCTCCTGGAAAAGGAAATGGGAACCCAGTCCAGTATTTTTGCCTGGGACAGCCTATGGATGGAGGAGCCTGGTGGACTACAGTCCTTGGGGTCACAAATGGGATCATGACTGACTGACTAACAATCCTAAGATTAAAGATGGTGTTCTTATCTGCTATGGTTTTCACCACAAACTCAGTGGCTTAAACATCAAAAATTTATCCTTTCCTACACCCTTCCATTGGACAGTTAGTTTTATCAATATATATTCTCTTTTATTTATATACATAATCTTGTGTGTCAACTTGACTGGGCAAAGGAATGCCTAGATAGCTAATAAAACATTATTTCTGAGTGGGTCTGTGAGGGTGTTTCTGGAAGAGATTAACATTGATTCAGCAGAGTGATCAAGGTTCTCCCTCACCACTATGGGCAGGCATTATCCAATCCACTAAGGGCCCTGATGGAACCAACAGAGGGAGGGGAAATTCTCTCTATCTTTTTGAGCTGGCACATCCATCTCTCCTACCCTTGGACATCAGAACTTCTGGACTTCAGACCAAATTATACCACAGGCTTTTCTGTTTTGTCAACTTGCAGATGATATACTGTGGGACTTCTCAGCCCATATGAATTGGGAATATAGGAACTGTGTGAGTCAATTCCCATAATAGATCTCCTCTTATAACTTATAACTATATATCCTAATGGTTTTGCTTCTCCAGAAAACCCTGACTACTACACGCATTATTTTGCTTGAGGTACCCAGAGTTGATTTTGCTACTGGCAATCCTAGAACTTCAACTAACTTAGACTGTCACCTCTGCTTCACCACTTACTAGGCATATGACCCCATTGTTCAGTCGCTAAGTCTTGCCCGACTCTGCAACCCCATGAACTGCAGCACGCCAGACTTCCCTGTCCTTCACCATCTCCCAGAGTTTGCTCAGATTCATGTCCACTGAGTCAGTGATGCCATTGAACCATCTCATCCTCTGTTGTCCCCTTCTCCTCTTTCCCTCAATCTTTCCCACCATCAGGGTCTTTTCCAAAGTCGACTCTTCGCATTAGGTGGCCAAAGTACTGGAGCTTCAGCTTCAACATCAGTCCTTCCAATGAATATTTAAGGTTGATAAGGAACTTAACTTTTCTGAGCTTTATATTTCTCATAAAAAGTACAATAATAAAAAAAAATGTAAACGTTAAGATTAAATTAGATAACACATATAAGTATATAGAAGATCCTTCCTTATGTCTTTAAAGGGAGCTGTAGTTCAATACAGCAGAGGAATAATTGTTATTATTTAGAATGAGCGCCATGATTCTAAGCTAGATTTCATATTGAATATCAACAAAAATAGCTGACTATATTTTCCTTCAGAACTGCCAGAAAGGAGAGACGACAACTTCTCCTGGCATTAATTTGAAGAATTCACAACTTTTCTTCCTAGAAGCTCGTATAACCCTCTTGTTATGACCTAATTCTCAAGAAGAACAAAGCAGTTAGTTACTGCTCCTACTCAGTCAAAATCCTGAATATATTTGAGTACATGGGATAAAAGTCCTTATCTTCCTACGCTTGTTGCCATTTCTTTTTAAACTTCCCCATGGGCTTCAGCCTAATGCTGCCATCTTTGTTAGCTGTTCTCTTTGTATCAGTTGTCATAACTATATTTGTTAGAACTTGATGGGAGGGGAATTCTGCTTCAGAATGTCACAGTTTATTAATAGTATGATTCCTGTTGCTAGAACTGCTTTCTATACAATTGGTGTTACTTTTCCTGTTAGTGTTGTTCCGGTGTTATTTCTAGCAGTTCCTTAGCTTTCTTAAACTAAAAAAAGAAACCCAAACAACAGCAATAATTTATTTTGTAACAATTCTGAAGGCCAGAAGTCCAACATCAAGGTGTTGGCAAGTTTGGTGTTTCCTGACAACTTTTCCCAGTATAATTATAAGTCAGTCATACCATAAGATTTGATTGACCTACTTAGAATTTCGGTGCTTCTAAACATTCATTAAACTTGCAAACTAAGTTAAGAAAGAAAAAGGACACCAGCCAGATTGAATTAAGGACCGCCCTATTGACCCTATTTTTTAAATTTATTTTCAATTGGAGGATAATCGCTTTACAGTGTTGTGTAATAGTTTCTGCTGTACAACACATGAGGATACATACACTGCCTCCCTCTTGAACCTCCTTCCCACCTGCCCCCATCCCACCCCCTAGGTCATGTTAGAGCATGAGCTAAATTCTCTGTGTCATAAGCGGCTTCCCACTAGCTCTCTGTTTTATTCGTGGTAGTATGTGCGTTTCAGCACCACTCTCTTTTCAGTTCATCCCATCCTCTCCTTTCCCCCATGTTCTCAAGTCTGTTTTCTATGTCTGAGATAACGACTCTCAGCTCAGCTCAGTTCAGTTCACTCCAGGCGCTCAGTCATGTCCGACTCTTTGCGACCCAATGCACTGCAGCACGCCAGGCCTCCCTGTCCATCACCAACTCCTGGAGTCCACCCAAACCCATGTCCATTGAGTCAGTGATGCATCCAACCATCTCATCCTCTATCATCCCCTTCTCCTCCTGCCCTCAATCTTTCCCAGAATCAGGGTCTTTTCAAAAAATAATGACCCTATTTTAACCCAATTACCTCTTTAGAGAATCTACCTCCAAAATGAGGTGCTAAAGGTTAGGGTTTCAACATATGAATTTGAAGGCACACAATTCAGCCCAGATAGTTAACCAGAAATTCCTTGCCATTTCTCCCAACCAGAGGCAGGGTCTGTGTCCCTTCCAGTGAATCTGGGATGTCTCTGGGGCTGCTTTGAGCCACAGAATATGGCTGAGGTGGTGCTGTGCCAGATCCCAGGTCTGAACCTTAAACCAGCAGCTTCCCCAGTCCTGCATCATTCTTTCTAGGACCCTGAGCCCACTTGAATTAGTCCAGACATCCCAAGAGTACTGTGTGATGCCACGTGTGCACACACCAGCCAACAGTCTCATCCAAGCCTACCCATCCCTCTCAAGAGGCAAAACATGTGAGGGAGGCTGTCTTGGACCTTCCAGATAAGTCCATTTACTGCCCGAATATCACCAGTTACCTCAGTCAACACTTAGGGGAGCAAAAGAATCATCTAGCTGAAAGTTGCCCAAATTTATAACCCACAAACTCATGAGAGAAAATAAAATGATTGCTGTTTTAAGCTGCTCAACTTTTTATTTCAGTGCAGCACTAGATAACCAAATCAAAAGGTCACGGAAGAAATCATAATGAAAGTTAGAAAATATTTACAATTGAATGATGAGGAATAGACTAAAGATTAAAACATTGGGGATGCAGCTAAAGCAGAACTTAGAAACACAGTCACAGCTTTAGGTGCTCATATTTGTGGGGGGTGGGGGAAGTCTGAAAATGAATGAATTAAATATCTATCTTAATATACAAGAGAAAAAACAGCAAAATAAACTTAGGATCCCAGTTTGCAGATTAAATCTTCAAAGAAATCGGTGGGACCCCTGACCCTGCAAAATTTTGTGTGCATGTGGGAGAGAGTCTACATATTTCAACATATTTGCAAATTTTCTCTGGCTGGTCACACAGATTTTTCGACTTTATTTCAGTTCAGTTCAGTTCAGTCGCTCAGTCGTGTCCGACTCTTTGCAACCCCATGAATTGCAGCTCGCCAGGCCTCCCTGTCTATCACCAACTCCTGGAGTTCACTCAGACTCATGTCCATCGAGTCAGTGATGCCATCCAGCCATCTCATCCTCTATCGTCCCTTTCTCCTCCTGCCCTCAATCACTCCCAGGGTCTTTTCCAATAAGTAAACTCTTTGCATGAGGTGGCCAAAGTACTGGAGTTTCAGCTTTAGCATCATTCCTTCCAAAGAAATCCCAGGGCTGATCTTCAGAATGGACTGGTTGGATCTTCTTGCAGTCCAAGGGACTCTCAAGAGTCTTCTTCAACACTACAGTTCAAAAGCATCAGTTCTTCGGCGCTCAGCCTTCTTCACAGTCCAACTCTCACATCCATACATGATCACTGGAAAAACCATAGCCTTGACTAGACGGACCTTTGTTGGCCAAGTAATGTCTCTGCTTTTGAATATGCTGTCTAGGTTGGTCATAACTTTTCTTCCAAGGAGTAAGCGTCTTTTAATTTCATGGCTGCAGTCACCATCTGCAGTGATGTTGGAACCCAGAAAAATAAAGTCTGACACTGTTTCCACTGTTTCCCCATCTATTTCCCATGAAGTGATGGGACCGGATGCCATGATCTTAGTTTTTTGAATGTTGAGCTTTAAGCCAACTTTTTCACTCTCCACTTTCACTTTCATCAAGAGGCTTTTTAGTTCCTCTTCACTTTCTGCCATAAGGGTGGTGTCATCTGCATATCTGAGGTTATTGATATTTCTCCCGGCAATCTTGATTCCAGCTTGTGCTTCTTCCAGCCCAGCATTTCTCATGGTGTACTCTGCATATAAGTTAAATAAGCAGGGTGACAATATACAGCCTTGACATACTCCTTTTCCTATTTGGAACCAGTCTGTTGTTCCATGTCCAGTTCTAACTGTTGCTTCCTGACCTGCATACAAATTTAGTTGCCTTAATTGCTGCAGCCATTATGGCTGTTACTATGGGGGCTACTGTTGCTTTTTTTTATATTTGTCTGTGTGTTTGCACCATCATTCATGTCTCTTTTTCAGTAAGACTGTTAATCTAATCATTAAAGCTATGTAGGAAGCCCGTGGTGCTGCTCATTTTTCTCAAGTCTGTTCCCTAATATGCGTTCTTGAACCTGGCCCTTCTTGGCCACCACTATTACTCAAGTCCCTAAAGGACCCTAATGACATGTCCTGGCTACATTGTCCTTAAAACTCATCTAACCCTGGCTACCTGGCTTTGAGTACCACCTTGACATTGAGCATGCTCCAGGATCTGTTCCCCCATCCATATTTGCCCTGCTCCATTCAGGACACACCTGGGCACCTCAGATACTTGCCAGCCTTTCCTTCCAGTCCTGCCCTGCACATGACTCATGAGTTCCTCCCACGGTACCCTATCTCTTGTGTACTGATAAGAAAGAGTCCCAGGGGAGTGGAAGGGCAGGAGCCCTAGACCCAGAGTGATCCAAGTTTAAATTACGGCCTTACGTCTTACTGGTGTGTGATCTTGAGCATGTGATCATGCCTATTTCCAATTCTTTATATTGCTTTTGTGAAGGTGAAAGGAATCATTCTTCAAACAGTTAAATAAAGAGTTACTGGTTATTAACCAGCAATTCCAATCCTAGGCATGGACCCAGAGGAATGAAAAGGTACATCTACACAGAGACATGAACATGAAGGTTTATAGCAAACGTTACTCATCATAGTCAAAAGATGAACACAGCCCAAATGTTCATTAACAGATGATAAACTGTGATGTATGCACACAGTGGAATAACATGCAGTCATAAAAAGGAATGAAGTACTACAACGTAGACGAACTTTGGAAATATTATGTTAAGTGAAAGAACCAGTCACAAAAGATCCCATATTGCATGATTTTATTTATTTGAAATGTCCAGAATAGGCAATTGTATAGAGGCAGAATATAGACTAGTGGTTGCTTAAGACTGGGGGGGGACTGGAGGGATAATGAGGTGATAAATAATAGGAACCAAGTTTTGCTGAGGTGATGAAAATACAGTTGACCATTGAACAACATGGAGGTTAAGGGGGCTGACCCCCTGTGGACTTGAAAATTCAAGTGTAATTTATAGTTGGCCTTCTTTATATGATGTTATTCGTATCTATGGTTCCCTGTTACCCACATTTCTACATCCATGCATTAAACTGACCAATGATCTGTGGCACTCTAGTATTTATGGTTGAAAAAAAACTTCTGGTATAATTGGATCTGCACAGTTCAAATCCCTGTTGTTTTTATTGTAAAAAAGAAGCCAGACACAAAAGGTCACATATTGTATGATTTTGTTCCTATGAAATGTCTAGAAGCGGTGAATGCAGAGAGAAAGAGAGCAATCAGTGGTTACTGGGTGGTGGGGGGAGAGGTGAAGGGGGAGTTATCATTTGATGGTATTTTTCTGGGGTGATGAAAAGACTTGAAACTAGAGACAGGTGGTGATAGCTCAACATTTAGTCAATGTATTCAATGCCACTGTGTTGTAGACTTTAAAATGGCTAATTTATGTTATGTGAATATCAAGTCACTTTTTTTTTAAAGATGAAAGGAATCAATGGCACATGATAAGTGGCGATGATCATTATTAATAATCCACAGTTATTATTACCAGTGTCCTTATTCTGTCAGCCATACTGTTATTCCTTTCTGCCCTATAACCAGCAGACTGGTTTTATGTTTTGTTTCACATTTATCTTTATTTTTTATTGAAGTGTAGTTGATTTTCAGGTGCACAGCAAAGTGATTCAGTTACACACACACACATATATGTATGTATTTATATGTATATTCTTTTTCAGATTCGTTTCCATTATAGGTTATTATAAGGTATTGAATATAGTTCCCTGTGCTACACAGTAGGTCCTTTTTTATCTACCAGCAGACCAGTTTTAACGGTCTCCCTCCCGGAGGAGCCTGGTAGACTGCCGTCTGTGGGGTTGCACAGAGTCAGACACGACTGACGTGACTTAGCAGAAGCAGTCCCTTTTGAAGAAATCTCAATGCATTGTATCACGTGTATTAAAATGCACCTATTTTGCATCTTAAACATTTCTTGAATGTAAAATAACTTGAGAAGAATTCTTAAAAATAACATTGCTTTCAAAATGAGTTGGCTACAAGTAGCTAATCTATCGTGCATACTTAAGAATTCTGAATTCTGGAAAACTGAGAAAATCAACCTTACAAATTATTTTAAACATAGTGGAATTTGTACCTACTTAAATATCCAACAATTGATGAATTGAGATAGATTACAGTTTGCAGTCATTCAGCAAAGACATTTTGATTTCCTAATTTCTTACCCAGGCTTTCAAACATTTTCATAGGCCCCTCTAAAAGTTATGGGCTAAATGTACAAGCTCCAGATGCCAAGTTCCCTTATGGCGTCTGTCCTATTCTTTGCAAATAATCCTGACAGAGTCCAAGTGGTGTTTTTGATGGGTAAGGCCAAGTGTGGATGTCTGCACAGTCTTGAAGGTTTGGCAGGCATCTCAACCTGGGAGGAAGCTTGACTATGAAATAAGGATTAAGGAACAATGGGTTAGGGTGAATATGAATGGCAAAATGAGGGTTTTAAAATAGGATACTCAAAAGAGCCTTGGAGAATAAATAATCATTGATACCATCTATTAAAGCGTTGAATAGGTTGATGTTTATTTAAATGGATTTTTCTGGGAAGCTCCGGATAAAGTTAGTAACTTACTTTCTGGGGTACAGTGGGATGGTATAGTCATGTTAGGGAGGGCAGACAAACACTGAAGCCATATCCTTGCAGATAGGAACTGAGTGGGTGCGGATATTTCAGCTCCTGGGGACAATCTGAGGCCACATCATAGGGTGCTTTAAATAATATTTGAAATTTTAATTTTTTTTTTATTTTTTAAAACTTTTTATTTTGTATTGGGGTATAGCCAGTTAACAATGTCATGACGGTTTCGGGTGGCCAACGAAGGGACTCAGCCATACACATGTACGCATTCTCCCTCACACTCCCCTCCCATCCAGGTTGCTGCATAGCACTGAACAGAGCTCCATATGTTATACAGCAGGCCCTGTTGGTTATCCATTTTAAATACAGCAGTGTGTCCATGTCCAGCCCAAACTCCCTAACTATCCCCTCCCCTTTGTCCTTCCCCTTGCCCCCCTCCTTGGCAACCATAAGCTCATTCTCTAAGTCTGCGAGTCTCTGAAAGAATTTAAATTTTATTTGAATGAAAACGACAGGGCCAGAACTTTTACTGGAGGGTCCGCATGGTGGCAGGCTGGGATGGAAACAAGATCAAAGGCCAAGTGACTGCCGAGGTGGATGGTGAAACATTTCAGGCAGGAGGGCATGAGAACTTCCTAGAGAATCTGTAGCCTTTACTATCTATGTGGTCACCACCGAAAAAACCCCAGGTTTCATTTGTGCGCAGGTCCTGTCCTCCACGTGGGAGTGCTTGGGGACCAGTACAGGCAAGGACCTGTTTTTGTGGTGCTTACAGAGACCTCCTGCGAGGTACATGTGTAGGATAATGATGTCACACCTTCCAAGCCCAAGATTCTGATTGTTTTCCAGGTTAAAGTCTCACCAGCCTCAAATTTAAAGTCCATGTATCCATTTCCTGCAGCTAGTGTAAAAAAGTACCGCAAACTAAGTGGCTCAAAACAACACACATCTATTCTTTCACAGTTCCAGAGGTCAGAAGACCTAAAGTCAGGGCGTCTGCAGGGCTGCCTTCCTAGTAGAGGCTCCAGCAGAGAATCTATTTCTTGGCTTTTATTCAGCTTCTATAGGTCACCCACATTCCCTGACTAATGGTCCCTCCCCTGTCTTCAAAACACAGCATCATAGCAGAACACCTTGAATTCTCTTTCTCTGACTTGTCTCTTGCTATGATATGTCCTTCTCTGAGTCAGAGATTCCCGCCTACCTCTTACAAAGACTTTTGTGATTGCATTTAGATTCCACCTGGTTAATCTAGCATAATCTCTGCATTTCAAGGTCTTTAACTTAATCACTTTTATAAGAGTCCCTTTTATAAGGTAACATTCATAATTTTGGGGATTAGGACTTGGACACCCTTGAAGACATTACTTTGCTGACAAAGGTCCGTATAGTCAAAGCTATGGTTTTTCCAGTCATCATGTATGGATGTGAGAGTTGGACCATAAAGAAGACTGAGCACCAAAGAATTTATGCTTTTGAACTGTGGTGCGGGAGAAGACTCTTGAGAGTCCCTTGGACTGCAAGGAGATCAAACCAGTCAATTCAAAAGGAAATCAACCCTGAATATTCAGTGGAGGGACTGATGCTGAAGCTGAAGCTCCAATATTTTAGCTGCGTGGTATGAGGAGCCAGCTTATTGGAAAAGACCCTGATGCTGGGAAATATTGAGAGCAGGAAGAGAAGGGGATGACAGAGGATGAGATGGTTGGATGGTATCACCAACTCAATGGACATGAATTTGAGCAAGCTCTGGGAGACAGTGAAGGACAGGGAACCCTGGCATGCTGCGGTCCATGGGGTCACAAAGAGTCAGACACAACTGATCAACTGAACTACAACAACCCTTGTGGGGGCCATTGTTCTACCAACCACACCTTCCAAGACCAGATCTCATTTTTCTTTCCCTTGAGCCTCTTCCCTGCTCCCAGTGCAAGTTTCCACTCCAGCTGACCTGGGGTTCTCACAATCTCACCCCATGCTCATCCTGGCCTCCAAATTTTCTCGTAATGTCCTTACCCTTGTCTTGACTTTTCCATGTTCTCACCATCTTTTTGGGCCTCTGGAAGCCCACCTCTTTGGGGAGGGAGATTGTAGCCCATCTTTTCTTCCTTGTCAGATTCCTCTCACTCATTGTTAACGTAACGATGTTGTTGTTCAGTCACTAAGTTGTGTCTGACTTTTTATGACCCCATGGACTATAGCATGCCAGGCTTCCCTGTTCTCCACTCTATCCTGGAGTTTGTTAAAATTCATGTCCATTAAGTCAGTTATTTTATCTAACCATCTCATCCTCTGTTGTCCCCTTCTCCCACCTTCAGTCTTTCCCAACATCAGGCTCTTTTACAATGAGTCAGCTCTTCTCATCAGGTGGCCAAAGTATTGGAGCTTCAGCTTCAGCATCAGTCCTTCCAATGAATATTCAGAGTTGAAAGAGGAGAGTGAAAAATCTGCTTAAAACTTGACATTCAAGAAACTAAGATCATAGCATTGGGTCCCATCATTTCATGGCAAACAGAAGAGGACAAAGCAGAAGCAGTGCCAGGAGGCATAATAAGACCCTGCCAGCTCTTTTGTGTATCTGTCTTATCTCCTTGAGGGCAGAGACTGAGCTTCAATCATTGGCTTGTTGGATTCAATAAATTTCAGACCAACACATTATTCTACCTAGTGAGGAAAGAGCCACGAGGCATTTATGTGATGTCAGGAAGCAAAGAAATGAAGACATACAGTGTGGAAACTGAGCAGCAGGCTGCCCCTCATTGAACAGAATGAATGGGAACAAGGCATGGCCGCCAACAGGCTTGGGTCAGCTCTTAAGAAGAATCCCCTGGTCCCCGAGTTTTGAGTCACCGGATTACTAGGGTGGGCCGTGGACGCTCAGGCTTGGCGTCCTTTAGGAACAGGTTAACAGACTGGCCCTCAAGGGTGACCAGGGTGTAACTGTGCTTAGAATCAGGGAATGAACCGAACGACCCTTTTGTTCTAGGAATTTATGTGAATTGGGTCTGGAGTAAGCATCACCTCACTCTGTTCACTTTCTATTCTCTTCCTCTTCCCATCTGGGATCCTTTGGGACTGAGTTGAACCACACGCCTGATCAGGAAAAAAATCTGAAAAAGAAGTTACCTGTAAGCACACCGCTGGGCAGCATCTGTCTATGTTTCCTAGATTTAGATGCAAGCATCAGGATAATAAATGCTATCAATGAATGCTAGCTGCTGTAAGCATCTCCAAACCTCAGTGTCTTAACATCATAAAGATCTCTTTTCCCTCCTCCACAGTCAAATGCCACCTGGGAAGCCCTCCTGGGACCTGTCCTCCAAGTGGGAGCCCAGGGATCCAGTCTCCTTACATCCTCTGAAACCATCATCTTCACGCATGACCTCCAGGGTCATGATGGAAAAGGAGTGTGCATCAGAGACCACGCAGGGTGTGTAATGACCAAGCCCACAGGTAACTCTCAGACCTTCTGCCCACTTTCCACTGGCCAGAACCCAGTAGAATGGCCAACCTGACTTCAAGGGTGGCTGGGAAATGTGTCCTCCTGAGGACATGGACTCTGACCGTCTCGCCTTGTCCACTTGTACTACAGCACGTCTGCACAGACCAGACATCGCATGTGGCCACATCTGAATGTTTGACTAATATGACAGTTCATCCTGATACTCACAGATGTCTGGGGACAAGGGGACCAAATCTTGTCCACTTGACCAGGCCACTGACTAGTGATGCTATCGTATCAACACAGCAAAGATGTTCCTGCAACTCCCGACAACCTGTCCAGCCTGTGCACACAACCTAGAGGTAATTTTCTATAAATACTAATGCCCGGTCAAAGACCCAAGTAGATGTATCCCTAAAGAAGACATACGGATAGCCAACAGACACACAAAAAGATGCTCAGAGAACTGCAAATCAAAAGTACCATGAGGTATCACCTCACTCTGGTCAGAATGGCCATCATTCAAAAGTTGACAAACAATAAATGCTGGAGAAGGTGTGGAGAAAAGGGAAGCCTCCTACACTGCTGGTGGGCATGCCAATTGGTGCAGTCTCTACGGAAAATAGAACTGAAAATAGAACTACCATATGATCCAATAATCCCACTCGGGCATATAGCTGAACAAGATTCACTGCAGCACAATTTAAAATAGCCAAGGTATGAAAGCAACCTAAATGTCCATTGACAGAGGAATGGATAAAGAAAATGTGGTACATATATACAATGGAGGGTTTCCCAGGTGCCACTAGCAGTAAAGAACCTGCATGCCAACGCAGAAGACATAAGAGACATGGGTTCAATCCCTGGGTCAGGAAGATCCCCTGGAGAAGGACGTGGCAACCCACTCCAGCATTCTTGCCTGGAGAATCCCACGGACAGAGAGATCTGGTAGGCTACAGTCCATAGAGTCACAAAGAGTCAGACATACATATCCTAAGTATATGTGAGTTAGGATGGATATACAATGAAAGTGAAAGTGAAGTCGCTCAGTCGTGTCCGACTCTTTGCGACCCCATGGACTGCAGAACCCCATGGGATTCTCCAGGCAAGAATACTGGAGTGGGTTGCCATTTCCTTCTCCAGGGGATCTTCCCGACCCAGGGATTGAACCCAGGTCTCCCGCATTGCAGGCAGACGCTTTAACCTCTGAGCCACCAGGGAAGCCCCTGGATATACAATGGAATATTATAAATATACAATGGAATATTATAAATACAATGGAATATTACTCAGCCATAAAAATAATAAAATAATGCCATTTGCAGCAATATGAATGGACCTAAAGATGATCATACTAAGTAAGGTAAGTCAGAGAAAGAAACACACCTCAGATCAACTGAGTCACATTTGGTCTTTTTATGGCTGAGTAATATTCCACTGTATATATGTACCACACTTCTTTATCCATTCATGGGAAGGAGGCTCAAGAAGGAAGATACATATATATATATATATATATATATACACACACATATATATATCAGCCATGAGACATATATATATATATATATATGTGTATATATATATATACGTTGTAGTACAGCAGAAACCAACACAACTTTGTAAAAAAAATTATCCTCCAATTAAAAATAAATTAAAAAAACAAATGCGTGATATCACTTATATGTGAAATCTAAAATATGATACAAATAAACTTGTATACAAAACAAAAACAGGCTCACAGACATAGAAAGCAAACTTATGGTTACGAAAATGGAAGGAAGGGATGGATAACTTAGGAGTTTGGGAACTCCGGGAGTTGATGATGGACAGGGAGGCCTGGCGTGCTGCAATTCATGGGGTTGCAAACAGTCAGACACGACTGAGTGACTGAACTGAACTGATATATGAAATACATAACCAACAAGGACCTACTGTATAAAACAGGGAACTATATTCAGTACCCTATAATAAGATGTAATGGAAAAGAATCTGAAAAAGAATATCCATACCTAGGAACTGGGACTTTGTTTTGTCTTTCTTTTCTTAGAGTTTAACTAAGAACCAAGTTCCAGGTCATTTGGTTTCATGACAAAGGAAACAAAAGTGGGCCTTTTCGACCTTAAACCTCAGTCAGCCAGAGTGACCACACCTGTATGAGGTCAGCAAGGCTGCCAGGCCCTGAAGGCACCAACCGTCCCTCCCGTGTCCACTGGCTGGGCGGGGAGGGGCTTGCCAAAGATGACCTGCGGGCAGCTTTCCAGGCTGTTTCACCCCTAGCCCTCCCATCTCAGTCCTCACCCCCCTACAAAGCAGTCACAGCTTCCGTCAGTGGGGGAAGCTCCAAAGGCAACAATCTTTGCCACACGCTTCTGCAAGAAAGGGAACCTGCTTTGCAAAGTCTGATAGCATTTTTTTTTTTTTACCATATAAAGAGTAGTATGGTCAAAATTCACACTTTTCCCTGTCTCTAATTCTTTCAGAGTTTTAAATGCTTTACTGCATCGCTTACATTCAGCGAGGAAATGAATGCATGTGAAAATGCTTCCAAGCACCATGCCTGACACGCAAAAAATGTGAATTGCTCTATTTATAAATGACCTTTTCTGCCTGGTTTTAGTTGTCTTCATAGTCTCACTGAGACTGTTCCCCTCCCCACTGAAACGGGAATTCTGGTATCAGTGTCCAGATCTTGGGTTCTTGCTATGAGAGGAGAAGAGGCGGGTCTCTTCCCAGGAAGAACTGTGGTCCTATGGCCGCTCTGACTTCAGAATCCTGCCGGCAACCTACCTTCTTCCCCAAATTTCCAATGACTTATTCCCAACGCCTCCTGCCTAGTGCTCCCTGAAATAACATTCTGAGGCAGTCTGCGTCCAGGAGGCCTCTGGAATGTTCTTCAAGTAAATGAACGAATACCATAAGAATGTGTAAGAACTTACCAGGACACGGGCTATTGGATGCTCGTCTTGACCATATGCTGTTCACACGTCTGTTTCGGTGGCATAAGACAAAAGATTCTCTCTTCCATACCTTTGCTGAAATAGCCTGTTGAAGATTCACCTCCTGGGGGAAAACAGATGGAAGCCTAGATGCCTTTGAATTTAACCGTTTTATGTGTTTTCTTAACATTTTGGGCTGGGACATCTGTCTTTGCTTAAAAGCACATCTATTTATATCAGCAACCGTTTACATTGAGTCCCGGGAGGCTGATTCACACAGATGTTGTATTATGTGGGTTTTTAAATACAATTCACTTTGAAAAAATGTGACATTCATTTCTACTCCACTCCTTCCCCCACTCAAGTTGAAGCCTAGAAATCTACAAACCTTAGATTTCTGGGTAGGCAGCATACACCATACGTCCTTTGGGCTTGCGTAACACGTGACTCAGGTTATTGCGTGATGGATGAACGGATGAATCAGTTTTGTAGGAGGAGGCCTGGAGGACAGTGCTTCTGGAGGAGCTGGCTTGCTTAGAAGACTGGAACGAGGTGACTCATTCAAACAGAGACCAGCGTGGAGGCTGGGAGCCGCACACCCAGTGATGTTTACATAGCCACTGCCCTGGCACGGAGCACGGGGCCTGGGTAGCTTGGAAGTGGGTGGGAAAGGCTGAGGCTGGTGTTTTAGAGGGCAGTGATGCCAACAAGGCAGAGGCTGATGGGGATCTGGAGGAGAGACCCAGGGTGAAACCACACTCTGCTCATCTGAAAGCTGTGCTCGGGCAGTGAGATTTCTTAGGCGTGGTGGATTCTTCTGGTCTCTTCTCCATAGGTCTGTGCTGGCTCCAGGTGGTGGGGGTGGGGTGGGGGTCGGGGGTGGAGGGGTGCTTCCAGCTTTCAGGGGCCCCAGGAGGTCTGCATTGCCTTTAGGGGAACAGATCCACTAACAGAACCCTGTTGTGTTTGTCTATTTGATTGTCCTTTTTGCTGGCTTCTCTCTCTCTCTCTCCTTTTTCTTTTTAAAAATATTTATTTATTTGGCCACACTGGGTCTTCGTTGTGGCATGCAAACTCTTGGCTGCGGCCTGTGGGGGCTAGCTTCCTGACCGGGGGTCAAACTGGGCCCCCTCCTGCATTAGGAGCACAGAGTCTCAGCCACTGGACTCCAGGGAAGCCCATCACTGCCTTCTCTTCATCTTTCCCAGATCCATCACACTCATCAGTGGCACACAGGAAATTTACTCCCATTCAACTCACATTTGCCTTGGATTTGTACCTGTAGAGAGTTCTTACTGATGGGATGGAATTTGTGAAGCCATTTCGTCCTTATTCTGTGAAGTGACATGTGTGAGCTTATATACACAATGGCTTCTTTTATTGAAGGATACTTTCTGCTGACTCAAGGCCGCTTAAAATGAACTTAGGATGATGAACATGATTTCGTAAAACCAGTGGAGGAAAAATGACAGCTGGGACATCTGGACATTGAAAAGAAAACTTCAGGCACTTCCCTGGCAGTCCAGTGGTTAAGACTTTCCCTGCAAGGGCTTGGGTTTGGTCCCTGGTCAGGGAACTAAGAACGTGCAAGCTGTGCAGGGCAGACTTTCAAAAAATGATAAAATAAATATTTGGGGTTTTTTTATTAATACATTTTAAATTTTAATTGCAACACCAGCCTTCACCACAAATTGAGTGATTCTAGCAGTTCCTCAGTCATGGTCTTTCACATCAGGAAACCTGTTATTCCAGGCGAGGTTTGAAGTTTCACTTTGTCGTTGACTTGCATTGTTTTTGCACTTTGTTTTCTGATGGTTTCGCTGTTTGTCTGTTTACAAGACTGATGTAGACATCAGCCCAACTTTCTGTAGGCCTGGAGTTGGGTGTTGGGGGTGGGTTTGAGTGTCAGCTCCTTCTCTAAGTGGTGGGTCCATTAGAGAATATTTAAGAAGTATGGTTACTTTGGCTTTACTATGCAATACTGTCGTAAGTTCAGAAGGAATATCCCGATAAATAGAACCCTCTTTGATACATATTAGTCTTCATTATGAGCAAGGCACTTTATTCCCATTAATTCACCTGAACCTCATAATGATTCAATAAGTTAACTGTGACTGTTCCGTTTTATAGATACAAAAATCAGAGGCTCAGAGAGGTTGAGTGACATGCCTGATGTCACACAGTAGATTCCGGAGGAGCGGAGATCCATAGTCAATTGTGCCTGATTTCAACACAGGTGGCCCCAGCCTCTCCACACCCTTCATCCAAGTCAACTGTGCTGGGTGGCCAAACATCTAAGGGTCAAATCCACCCACCCACAGTAACCAGCCGTCATTTTTCCAAATCTCTGACCTGGATTAAAAGGAACTCTGTCAATTCAATTGAAAGGTGCAACCAGTGGTGGAAGCTGGTTTAGGCTAAACCTGAAACAGGACATCATCTTAATCCTATGGGCCTCTGTTATGAGCCACTCCAATCCTCTCACTGTCTCAGAGCATCTGTCTGAACTTCAGAGCATCAGAAACATTCCCACAAGGAATAACAGTCCAAGGACAACAGAAACCCTGCCTGGCAGTGACTGTCTCTGTAGACCAGGTACACTTCGTTGCTGGATTTGAGCAAGTTGACATCCCAAGTGGCGTCAGTGGTAAAGAACCCGCCTTCCAATGCAGGAGACATAAGAGACGCAGGTTCAATTCCCCGAGTTAGGAAGATCCCCTGGAGGAGGGCATGGCAACCCACTCCAGTGTTTTTGCCCGGAGAATTCTATGGACAGAGGAGCCTAGTGGGCTACGGTCCATAGGGTTGCAAAGAGTCTGACACGACTAAAGCTACTTAGCTGAAGAAGGCACTGCAGGACCCTCATGGTTAGGACAGTTTTCTGGTGAACTTTCCAACAGTATTTTTAAAAATTTATTTATTTTTAATTGAAAGATAATTACTTTGCAATATTATGTTGGTTTCTGCCATATATCAACATGAATCAGCCAGAGGTATACCTATGTCCCCTCCCTCTTGAACCTCCCTCCCACCCCTCTAGGTTATCACAGAGCCCCAGTTTAAGTTCTCTGAGTCACACAGCAAATTTCCTGGCTCTCTATTTCACATATGGTAGTGTATATTCCCAGCCCACTCCAGTGTTCTTGCTTAGAGAATCCTGTGGACGGAGGAGTCTGGTGGGCTGCTGTCTATGGGGTCGCACAGAGTCGGACACGACTGAAGCGACTTAGCAGCAGCAGCAGCAGTGTATATTCCAACAGTATTTTACAGGGTCTTTGCTGTCAACCAGCGGAACAGGCAGTCAGCAGCCTGACACTGAAGATGATTTTTACTTGTTTTTACTGTGTTCTGTCTGGAAAAGATTCTGGTGAAAATGTCAGATCCTCCGTAGATGCTAAATGTACAACGCTGACTCTGGCAGGTGGAGGGGAGCTGAGTCACCTCACCGGTTTTGGGGCCCCTGATTGGCTGCTGCGCCTGGGGCCCCGCCCACAGGGAGTGATGCTGCGTGAGGTGATGGTTCATAGCACGGAGATCAGGTCTCTAGGACAAATCGGATCTTTGCAGGTGAGCTCCCTAAGTAGGTGAACCTAAAGGCCAGCCGGAGGAGATCTTGTGCTGGCCAAATCACTGTTTCGTTCTTCAGTTTCCTCACTTCTAACATGTAAAAACAACAACACCACCACCACCAGGATCCTGGAAGTATTCTGAAATCAGATGAAATTTTGATGGATAAAGTTTGTGAGTGTGTTGTTAGCCGTAAAAAGCCGATTTCTAGGGAAGGGCTGATGAAGAGCGATTGCAGTTTGTACACAAAGTGAATTTTCTTTTTAATTTAAGATTGCTATGCTGTCACTTCAGTCGTGTCCGACTCTTGTGCGACCCCATAGATGGCAGCCCACCAGGCTCCTCCGTCCCTGGGATTCTCCAGGCAAGAACACTGGAGTGGGCTGCCATTTCCTTCTCCAATGCATGAAAGTGAAAAGTGAAAGTGAAGTCGCTCAGTCGTGTCCGACTCTTAGCGACCCCATGGATTGCAGCCCAACAGGCTCCTCCATCCATGGGATTTTCCAAGCAAGAGTACTGGAGTGGGGTGCCATTGCCTTCTCCGAATTTAAGATTAATGCTTGTTTAATGACAATATCATATTGCCACGTTTGAAGACACTGTTTTGGAAGAAGACATCTGGGCATTCAAATCCAGAGAAAATCAAAACCAGAACATCCCAACATAGCGCTTCAAGGAAACAAAATTTCCATGAACTTGACACTGAGGACTGAACTTCCGAGGCTGATGTTAGACTGTATCCTAAATGACTCTCATAAACAACTGCTCTCACCATCATAGTTACCAGAAAGGTCATTTATATGATACATTTAAGTTTGAGATACAACCACCATTCCACTGCCAACCCCCATGTAATGAACTAAATTCCAGTCCCTGTTAATCATTTGTGTAGGGTGTATATTTGGATGTGATGTATCTGCAATTAGGCTTAATTAAAACCACCCACTTCGGGCATGCTGAAAGACCAGCATTTAAAAATAGGAGCTGAATAATCAGGGTCGTTAATAGGAACTGATTATTTAGTTTATGAGAGCTTAAACGTAAATAGGGATCAGCAGCCTTCTCATTTCTGATGGAAGCAGAGGGCAGACCAAAGCTACTTGGGAGGGAATCCCTCGTGATACGCTCAGGGGTCTTTCTTGTCCTGCATTTTGCTCCACAGCGTCTTCATCAGGCTGTGGAAAGTCGAAACTGCACCCTGTGAAGTTAGAGGAAAATCCCTCTTCCTGGGGAGGAAGGAGGCCAACCAGGTGGGGGCTGGAGTCAGGTTCCTTGACCCTGGATGGAGCCCTCGAGCTGGGTCTGGGCTGCACCGCTCCAGGTGGCAGCCCTCACCCCTGCAGAGGCCTCGAGGAACGAATTCTCCGGAGTCTCTGGTACTGCGGTTCCGGCGTGGATGTCTCCAAGGCTGCTCTGAACCTATGGATGAAACTCCTAGCTCACCCACAGGCTATTACTCCCTGCCCTAAAGTAAACAGTTTATGTACGAGATGTTGCAGCTGTCTGAGACATGCACATTCTTTTGCCTCGCTGGTGGGCACCGGGAGCTTCAGGTGGCTTACTAAGACAATGGGGACTTGGAAAGTGGATGTGAGGCAAGGAGATACTCAGCCTGTACCAGCACCCAGGGTGACCTCAGGAGTACAAAATCCACAGCTGAGCCTGGGTGGGGTGGGGGTGGAGTGGTGACACGTTCAACTCATGCAAGGCACCAGAGGCTCATACCAGTTGGCTGGTACCCAGGGGAAACGGGAAGATTTCTTTTTTCCCCTTAATTTTGTGGGCTTTATTCACAGAAATCCAGAATAAGTGGTGTGTGTGTGTGTGTATGTGTATTGTTAAACAATCAACCACAGAAGAGGCCAAGTTTCTCTTCCTTCCTTTTACTATGGAAATAAGTTTAAACCTTGTTCTCCAGGCTTGGAGTGTAGTTTCAAACTATGAGTAAGTTTATTGTGAGAGACCCAGATCAGCTTCATGAGAATTGGCCCTTCCCTCCAGTGTCTGAAGTCATGTCTGGCTTGCCTAGAAGTCCTGTTCTGTGTTTTGGGTACCACTGTTTAACCTTACTTCATAGTTTTTCAAGGGAGTATATCTCATTCACAATTTTCATTCCAGCTTTTTTGGGAGGAGGGGGAGTTTGGTAGTTGAGATTGGTTTAGATTCATAAGAAAATTATATTGTTTTTGATGTGTTTTGAAATGAACATGTTTTTGATGTGTTTATGAATTTGGTTGAGTAGGATTTTGTATCCATTATAACACAAAAAGCAATCCCTTTAGAAAAACTGTAACACAGGGCATGTCAGTCCCATCAGTTCTGACATTTTAGGCTGGGTAATTTTTCATTGTTGGTGGCTGCCCTGTACTTTGTAGAGTACTGAACAGCATCCCTGGCCTCCACCCGTTAATGCCAGAAGCACTGTCCCCCACCCTCACCCCAGGGTGACAGTCAAAGCCGCTTCCCTCGTGGTTCAGTGGTAAAGAATCCACCTGCCAATGCAGGAGTCAGAGGTTCAATCCCTGGTCGGGGAAGATCCCACACGAGTCAGAGCAACTAAGCCTGGGCACCGCAACTACTGAGCCTGAGCTCTAGAGCCCAGACACAGCGACGACTGAGCCCACGCGTCCGAGAGCCTGTATTCTGCAACGGGCCACTGCAAGAGAGGCCACTGCAGTGAGGAGCTGGGCAGCCAAACTAGAGAGTAGCCCCCACCCCCAGCCACAACTAGAGGAGAGCCAGTGCAGCAACAAAGACCCAGCACCGTCAAACTTAAATAAAAAATTTAAAGTCCTTAAAGGGACATTGCCACATGTTCCCTGGGGGCAGGGGGGCTAAATGCCCTAATTGAGGACCTACTATAATGTGATTTATCAGGGTGAGTGAAGTCGCTCAGTCACGTCCAACTCTTTGCAGCCCATGGACGGTAGCCTCCCGGGTCCTCCGTCCATGGGATTTTCCAGGCAAGAGTACTGGAGTGGGCTGCCATTTCGTTCTTCGGGGGATTTATCAGGGTAGGGAAAATTCATTCAGCCCTTATCAATGTCTAAGCTATCTTGAACTTTGTTTTTCTGTGGTTCTCAAGGAATTATTGAATCTCAAGATTGTTCATCTTCTTCAAGAAGATAAAGTCTTCTACTTTCTTAAAGACTTTTTTGGGGGCCCTGTATTTTTGTGCTTTTGCAATGTACTCTCCAAATTTTTAAGATTTAGGGATGAAATTGTACATAAAGCATCCTTGCACTATGTAAGTTAGGTCTAACTTCTACTTGACCCGAGATTAAAAAAAATATATGTTTTCCCGTGGCTTTTCCACTCCTTTCTATATACTGACAAAATGTCTAACCATCCATAACTGTTGACTCTTTCAGGAGCGTCACTGGAGACCACTTTTTCCCAGCCACGGAAGAAAAATATCGCACATACTGTGGCGGGAAGCCTTAGGGTTAACACTGGCTGGTGAATCTTTTTCCACTTCTCCTCTTGACCGCCTTCAAATCTCTCTCCCCAGAATTTGTGATGTGCACACTCACAAGTTTCAGGTCACACCCACAGAAACTTGTGGCATATTTCCTCAAGGCCCATTGTAAATTTATAATCACCCAGATATCTTACAGAGTTCCCCCAACTCCGATTCACAGTTCCTTTCTAAGATAAATCTCTCTTTACTTGTGTGGGAAGATGAAGACAATCTAGCAACAAATGAAAAAGGAAGTTGTTAGACGCTGTGCTTTAAAAATAAAACAAAAGGAAACAGACAGTGTGACAGCATGTCCATATGGGCAAAGGAGATTCTTCCCCTAGGCAAACCCCACACATGTTATAAATGGTAGTTCCTGGGGAGGACAGGTTTAGGGGTGAAAATCGTGGCAAAGGCAAGTCTGTTTTGACTTTGTACATACTTGTATAATTTTCGTGTTTTGTGTCACCATGCACTGATTTTATAAGTGAAATCAGTGAAACACTTTCTCTTTCACTAGACAGGTGGCACTTTTGTGTTTTCACTTCTGGCCTTTCTTTCCTCAGTTATGACGTTATCTTTCAGTTACTGTTTGAGCGTTCATACTCAGTCGCTCAGTCATGTCTGACTCTTTGAGACCCTCTGGCCTGTAGCCCACCAGGCTCCTCTGTCCATGGGATTTTCCAAGCAAGAATACTGGAGTAGGTTGCCATTTCCTCTTCCGGGAGATCTTCCTGACCTAAGGATCAAATCTGCGTCTCCTGCATTGCAGGCGAGTTCTTTACCGCTGAGCCCCCGGGAGGCCCCGTTTGAGTAAGAACATCATTTGTCATCAGCCAAGGACAAGAACATCATTTGTCATCAGCCAAGGACACCAGTCAAGGATACTGTACAGTCCAGGATATCCTCAGTGAGCAGTTCCCAGGCCTTAGCTTATCCCGCCTGTGTAATGGCGTGCTGGGGGTAGAATCTGCCATCATTTTCTAAATATGTGCCTTTGACACGGCAGCAGAGGTGCTGGGCTCAGCAGGTTTGGCAAGGCCTCCCCGCCGCTTCCTTCCTGGCCCCCAGGACTCATGAGCTTCAGAGCTAAGATCTCCACAGTTAGAGACCCCTGCAGAGCACAGGTGGGCAGAGGCAACTGACTAAAGCAAGCGGGGGTGTTTCTGCTGATGTTGAGTGAATGCACAAACACTCCCAGTCAACTGGGCCTGAAAGCAGTTACTATTCCTGCTGCTGCTGCTGCTAAGTCACTTCAGTCGTGTCCGACTCTGTGCGACCCCATAGACAGCAGCCCACCAGGCTCCCCCGTCCCTGGGATTCTCCAGGCAAGAACACTGGAGTGGGTTGCCATTTCCTTCTCCAATGCATGAAAGTGAAAAGTGAAAGTGAAGTCGCTTGGTCTTGTCCGACTCTTTTCCTAAGATCCGTCAAAATAAGCGCAAGGAAAAAGGCTGGAGACGGAATGGCAGCTAAACCCTAGCTTTACCGTTGTGACTTGGATACCATACGTGTGTCCTGCAGTAACAAACTTCCACGGACTAGGAGGCTTAAACAACAGAAAGCTATTCTCAAAGTTTCGGAGGCCATTAGTGAGTCAGCAGGGCCATGAGTAGTGCAAGTGGTCAGTCGTGTCCGACTCTTTGCGACCCCATGGACTGTAGCCTATTAGGCTCCTCCATCCATGGGATTTTCCAGGCAAGAGTGCTGGAGTGGGGTGCCATTGCCTTCTCCAGGGATTGGTGGGGGGGGGGGTCCACTTTAATCCAGTATGATCACTCCTGAATTTAATTATAACTGTAAATCATCAAATCAGGTCATGGTCTAGGGCCAGGGTCCCCAGCCTCTGGGATCCAATGCCTGATGATCTGAGGCAGAGCTGATGCAATAATAATAATAATAGAAATAAAATGCATGATAAATGTAACACATTTGAATCATTCTAAAACCATCTCTCACCCCCACCCCACTGCTCCATGCAGTCTGTGGGAAAATTGTCTTCCATGGAATAGGTCCCTGGTGCCAAAAAGGTTGGGGAGGCCTTGGGGATGCCCTGATGTTCCAGGGCGTCAGGGGTTATGACTTGAACACATTCTGGGGGGACAAAATTCAACCCATAACAGAGTCCTCCACGGGCTTAATTTTTTGGACCGTGGTCATTACCACATCTTCCTGGTCAGACCTAGGTGTGGGGGCTGGGGAGGGTTCTGAGTCCCTTTGCAAGGGGCTTTCTGCTGGCATTTCCTTTCTACTGACATTTCCTTTCTGCTTTCTGCTGGTTTTCCTTTCTGCTGGCATTTCACAGCCCCCTTCCCAGTTACCTGCTCAGCTCCTGAGCCATCTTCTCCCACACCTTCCTATGTCCCTCAGAAGTGACGCTGAACCCATGACTCACCTGCCGTGCATTTGGGTTCCCACTCAGCCTCCTTGAGTTTCTCCAGAAGAAATATGAGGATGTTGGTCTAAAGAGTCTCCCACTTACTTTCCTGGATTTGTTACCAAGTGTGATTAATAGAAAAGCCTGTGATCCCTACCGATTATCTCTGGAAGCAGTTTGGCTATGAATTGCTCTAGAGAGGGCATTTCAACTGAAGGGGAACGAGAATCCGATACAACACCAGTCATATATGATTTCAATTACATGAAACGTTTCCCAACAGACAAATTTAGAGACCCAGCAAGGACATTAATGGTTGCATAACTCAGTCACTATATTAAAAAACATACTTTAAAAGGACGCATTTTAAGGATACATTTTATGGTAGGTGGATTATATCTCAATTAAAAAAAAAATCCTGGGGGAAACAGAGACTGTGCCTACTGTCAACATCTTCAGAGAGATGAGAAGATTTTCAGCTATGAATCAAGAAAAGTAAAAGTGAAACTTAAACATAGCCTGCCAGGCTTCTCTGTCTATGATATTCTCCAGGCAAGAGTACTGGAGTGGGTAGTCATTGCCTTCTCCAGGGGATCTTCCCAATCCAGGGATGGAACCCGAGTCTCCTGCATTGCAGGCAGATTCTTTTTTTTTTTATTATAAACAGGGATGGACACGAGCTAAAAGACTGGGATCCCCCACCCGCGCGGCGAACTCCGCTGCCGCTGTCTCCGCCCCACAGACACGTTGCAGGCAGATTCTTTACCATCTGTGATACTAAAAAAAAAAAAAAAAATGCTCACCCAACATTTAGAAAACAACAACATCCAAAGATGCTTTGGGGAAGTCACAACATAATGGCAGACATAGAAGACCCAGTGGATGGGTTGGAAAGTGTGGCTGAAAAGCTCTATCAGAAAGTAGAGCAAAATGACCAAGAATGAAGAAGGGGAGAAAATACAAGAAGGTGGAGGCCTGATCTAGGTGGTACAGTATCCAGAAAGAAGGAACTCTAGGAGGAAGGAACAAAGATGTTCAGAAGTCTTTAAAACACAAATTAAGAAACTTCTCCAGGAATGAAGGATGCCAGTCTGCAAGTTGAAAAGGCCCCCTGTGGTGGGTAAAATTAGACCCACACAAAGGCCTAGTGCTGTGAAATCTCAGAACAACCAAGGCAGAAGATCCTGCAAGCTTCCAGAGTGAAGAAAAAGGCAGCCTGTAAATAATCGAGACGCAGAATGGCTGTGGCTTTCCCAGCAGCAACTCTGGAAATGAGAGATCATAGAATGTTCTGGAGGAAAGGTGACTTTCAAGCTGAAATTCTATATCCACAGAAACTATCATTCAAGTGCAAAGGCAGAATAAAGTTACTTTCAGAAATTTGGGGCAGCAATTACAAGGAATAAGTTAGATATTCATTCTGCCACAATGATGGAGCTTAAAAATAGTCCTAAGGGAAAAGAGTCAGAGACAGTGGAGTAAGTAATAGTGGGGCTTACGGCAAACACAGTGCACCCCGCAGATGCCTGGCAAAAGAGGAGCCTGGAGCGGGTGCTGTGGTGTCTCCTTGAGACCCCTCTCCTTGGCCTGTGGATGGCTCTTTTCTCCCTGTGTCCACCCATGGTCTACCCTCCGTGTGCATCTGTGTTCCTAAGCTCTTCTTCTTATAAGGACACCAGTCATCTTGAGTCAGGACCCACCCTGATGGCCACATTTTAACTTTTTCACATCTTTAATATAAACCCTATCTCCAAATAAGGTCCCGTTCTAAGATACCAGGGCTTCCGTGGTGGCTCAGATGGTAAAGAATATGCCTGCCATGCAGGAGACCCAGGTTCGATCACTGGGTCAAGAAGATCCCCCGGAGAAGGGAATGGCAACCACTCCAGTATTCTTGCCTGGGAAATTCCATGGACAGAGGAGTCTGGTGGGCTATAGTTCATGGGTCACAAAGATTTAGACATGACTGAGCAACTAGCACTGGAGAAGGCAACGGCACCCTACTCCAGTACTCTTGCCTGGAAAATCCCATGGATGGAGAAGCCTGGTGGGCTGCAGTCCATGGAGTCTCTAAGAGTCAGATACAACTAAGCGACTTCACTTTCACTTTTCACTTTCATGCATTGGAGAAGGAAATGGCAACCCACTCCAGTGTTCTTGCCTGGAGAATCCCAGGGACGGGGGAGCCTGGTGGGCTGCCGTCTGTGGGGTCGCACAGAGTCAGACACGACTGAAGCGACTTAGCAGCAGCAGCAGCAGAGCGACTAGCACACGCTGAGGTAGCAGGGGCTGGGGCTTCAGTGCATGAATTTGGGGAGATACCTTTTAGGCCATAGCAGCTGGACAGACACCTTTCAGACATACAGTTTTCCCACCTCTAACATATACAGAATAACAGGGCCAAGCTCCCAGAGGTACCAGGGAATCAGCTGGATAAAGTGTCTAAGAGGACATTGTTCAGAGTTTGAGCAACAAACACACCTCGATAGTTATTTCTGCAGGTGAAGGACCTGTGTTTTTGTGATGTTTAATCTTAGCAAAGACAAGTGCTGGAAATGTTCCTCTCTTGTCATCAGAAACCACATTCACAGGGCTTTATCTTAAAATGTTTTTCCATCACGTCATCTCATGGTTTGTTGCTTTGATCTGATAGAGACCCGTCATTGGGATGGGCAGTTTCTGTCTTGTCATTGGCTGGGGACTGAGCGGGTCCAGCGCAGGGTAAGAAGACGGAGTTTGTCCCTACAGGTCTTCTCATTACCCACCTAAGAGTCTTCAGCTCCAGAAACGTGGGCTCTTTCTTTGGTATAAGCAGAAGCACAAATGAAGGTTTGAGGCTTTTTTGCAGTTTGGAAATAAGGTTCTTATTTTTGTTTTTGCCAAACTTGGCATCTTACTGTGGATGGTGAAGGGGCCCCTTTCTTCTCAGAAGTGAGGCGTCTTTGCTGTCTGGCCTCCAGGGCCTCCCGTGGAACACGGTGTTTAACGATGAGTTATGGGAGTCAGAAGCTTTTGTGGGACTGTGTGGGTGGAAATCGCCTTCTAATGAGAATAGAGTCTGAGTTTGCTGGCATCACTGTGGGAGCTGTTTACATGCAAACCTGAAACCCAACCAAACTGACAGAGTGAAACCTTCCAGGCCCTCAAATGTCATTTTACAGCATCCAGCAAATACCAGATAAACACAAACAGCTGTGGGAAAGCCCCAGAGACTACCAGCCAGGCAGACGGAGGCTCCCAGACGGTATGTGTCATGTGTTGCAGGGAGAGTGATCCAGAAAATTCCAGAAGCTTCCAGAAATTCCTAGTGGGTCAGGTTAAATGAACGGAAAAGTCCTGAAAAGATTTTCTTTGGTTTAACAAAATTGTATCAGTCATGCCTAAGTGCTGTGTTAGGCCTCGTGAGCATTCAAACGTGAGGCAGATATTGTTACTGTTGTCAAGGGGTTGCCAATACGTGTGTGTGTGTGTGTGTGTGCGCACGCGTGCGTGCACGTGTGCCTGTGTGTAGCATCAAGAACAAAGCACCGTCAAGTTGGCCCTTCTGATCATAAAACAGGGCAAGATGGAATGTATAGTTGTGCTAAACATGGTACTTCCCACCCCTTCCTCCTGTCAGTCCTTACCAGGGAAGATTTACTTTGCCCTGTTTTATTTTTCTGCAGACCATATGAAACATGGTGTTACCTTACACATTCATTTGTTTACCGTACTGCGTGTCTCCTTCCCTCCCCAGGCTGTTATTTCCACCAGGGCATGTACTTTCCTTTATTCCTACCACTTGGAACTACGCCCGGCATATTTAGGTGCCATAAATATGTGTTGAGTGAACAAATGCAAATCAGAAGGGCAAGCACAAGGTGAGAGGGAAGGACTGACTCCCCCTGAAGTCAGGGGACACACATTTCGAGAGTCCTACACCTACAAAAGTAGGGAAACTGAGGTTCCTAGTTCCACTAAATGGTGGAAAGCCTGGGCTAACAAATTGAAACTGTGTGCATCTTTATGTCACCCTATAACAGATGGACCGGTTATCATCCAAAGATTGTTTTCCAACTCTTTCTTGGGTGAGTGATACAAGCACACAAAAAAGTATGTTGTTGTTCATTCACTAGGTTGGGTCCAACTCATTGCAACCCATGGACTGCAGTACGCCAGGCTTCCTTGTCTTTCACTATCTCCCAGAGTCTGCTCCAAAGAAGAAATGAAACTAGTACCTAGTTTATGAGAAATAGTGCCACTAGCAATTGAGGAAATGGAAATTTAAGGAAAAAAAAAAACCATTTTCAACCTATGAAATTCACAAGAAACACATAAAATGTCATGCAATTCCCCTGTACTACCAAGGATAGGGTAGACAAAATAGTCAAAGTTAGGTAAGTTAATGTGGGTTGCTTTCTGATGGTGGAATTATCGGGAATTTTTCTCTTTGTTTAGCTTTTAAAAATTGTTTCATTTTATAGGTGTATGCACATACTCATGAACACGTACAGCTTATCACTGCCTTACAGGAATTCTGATTTGGGCTATGGCAGGGCTGAAGGTCTGCTCCCGACACGGGTGAACATGAATGCTTTACAGGAATTATGCTGTACAGGAATTGTGCTTTACAGGCACAAAAACATCAGAAACCTTCTTGACAACTTCAATCTCCTCCAAAGAAATGTGGTTAGGGGAAGGCAATGAAAGAATAAGACAGAAGATTTCTGTGGCTTGTGGAATCTGTCATTATTTTGTGGGAACTCTTGGAACTTGGGCTTCTTAAATGTGTTCATGTACTTGTCAGAACATTCATGAAGAGAGATGTTATCACACCATGAAGAAAGACACCACGAGGGTGCTTCCTGACAGTAACCCGGGCCTTAGGGAAAGCAGCGTGATGCCTGTAAAAGCAGATAAAACGGTTAAAGGAGATCAGATCATAAGAACAGAGCAGCAGAAGGCAGGTAGGGGGCAGGGAGGATGATGCACTGTGCTCACGCTTCTGGACATTTGGGAAAATCCATTTTCAGATTGGTCCCCAATTGGGAAGTAATTTTTTTTTTTCTTTTAGCCAAAAGGGTGGAGTTGACCACCTCCCTCCTGTTATTGACCTGTGAGAGAGATGAGGCTCAGAAGTCATCAACTTAAGGACAAGCCCTTTCTCTTACTTGCTATTGAAAAGAACAGTTTTGTGAATGGAATTGATGAAGACTTCATATTTGGAGTGAATTGCAAACAATTAGATCAGCACAATCTAAAAAAAAAAAATCTAGTAATAGTCAAGGTGCTAAACTAGAAATGTGAGCAATGGCATGCAGAGCAGAATGTGGAGTAAAGAGAGTAAAGCCAAAAAAGATAGAAATAGAGATCTCTATCACCTTGAAAAAAGCAGAATCTCACTTGGGCCAATTCTAGAACATTCTCATATTCTCACTAATGAAGAGTTCTTGTGGGTTCCTTAGAAAGCAGAGCCTGGCAGGGTCTGCTTCAACCCAACAGTACAGCTTCACAGTTTTTGTATGTACTTATCTTCAAGTTGATGAACAGGAAAATGGACATCGTCCTTACTTCATAACATGGATTCTATCATTGACACATTATTTTGCCACTAAAACAAGCATGCTTGCACACACACAGGGCTTCAGTTTAAGATAGGAATTTTTATATTTTAACAGTTGGCTAGGTAATTCGGGAAAGTCAGAAATTCTGGTGAAAATAATTTAAGAATTTTTCTTCCATTAACAGAGGAATGGATAAAGAAGATATGATACATAAACACAATGGAATATTACTCAGCCATGAAAAAGAATGAAATAATGCCATTTGCAGCAGCATGGAAGAACCTAGATATTGTTGCACCGAGTAAAGTAGGTCAGACAGAGAAGGACAAATATCATTTGTATTGCTTATGTGTGGAATCTTAAAAAATAGCACAAATGAACTTAACTACAAAACAGAAATAAGAGTCAGAGATGTAGAAAACAATCTTACGGTTGCTAGATGGGAGGAGGGATAAATTGGAAGACTAAGGTTGACATACACACACTGCTGCTGCTGCTGCTAAGTTGCTTCAGTCGTGTCCGACTCTGTGCGACCCCATAGAGGGCAGCCCACCAGGCTCCCCCGTCCCTGGGATCCTCCAGGCAAGAACACTGGAGTGGGTTGCAGTTTCCTTCTCCAATGGATGAAAGTGAAAAGTGAAAGTGAAGTCGCTCAGCCGTGTCTGACTCTTAGAGACCCCATGGACTGCAGCCCACCAGGCTTCTCCATCCATGGGATTTTTCAGGCAAGAGTACTGGAGTGGGGTGCCATTGCCTTCTCATACACATACTGCTATACATAAAAGTGACAACTGATAGGGACCAGCTGAATAGCAGAGGGAGCTCTACTCAGTGTTCTGTAATGATTCATGTGGAGAAGAATCTAAAAAGGAGAGGATATGTGTATATGTATAACTGATTCACTTTGCTGTATAGCAGAAAGTAACACAGCATTATAAATCAACTCTATTCCAATAAAAATTTCTTTAAAATTTCCTAATATAGATTTCTTGGAATTTCCTAATAAATAAAAGCACTAATACATCTGAAAAAAACGTTTTCTTGAGAGCATAAAAAAGCCAACAACTAAACAAAAACAAAAGCCAACAACCAAAAAAAAAAAAAAAAAAGTAAAGACTTAACCAGTCAGGATGCAAGGGAGGACAAAATTCAAAAATGGATAGTCTGGATCTTAAGCTGCTTTTTCTTCTGATTCCTGAAAAGGCAGCAGAAAGGTCAAGAGGCTGAGCTTTATGGGGATGAAACTATGAAAGCCAGGGTTTGTCAAGAAGGGAGAGGAAGTATTAAAGATAAGAGCAGGAATGAATGAATCATAGATCTATGTAACAAGCACTTAATAGAGCTAATTAACAAAGCTAAATAAAGTCAATTTTCTTAGAAAGATTCACGAAACGGATAAATCTCTGGCAAGACAGATTAAGGTGAAAGAAAAGACAGAAGACACAAATAATCAGTACTGAGAATTAGAAGCAAGATAAAATTGTAATTTCTACGGTAAGTGGATATAATGGCTACCTTTGTTGCAAAACATTTAAAGCATTAAGATAATAATTGACAAACTCCTAGAAAAAATACAGCCTACCAAAGTAATGGACTTCCCTAGTAACTCAGATGGTAAAGCATCCATTTGCAATGCAGGAGACTAGGGTTTGATCCCTGGGTTGAGAAGATCCCCTGGAGAAAGAAAAGGCAACCCACTCTAGTATTCTTGCCTGAAGAGTTTCATGGACAAAGGAGCCTGACAGGCTACAGTCCATGGGGTCACAAAGACTCAGACATGACTGAGCAACTAATACACACACACCAAAGTAATATTTAAAGGAAAAATTAGAATAGCTCTACAACCTTTAAGACAATCGAGTCCAGAATTTAACGCTGGCTATTTAACCCTTCTACAACTATTAAGACAATCGAATCCAGAATTTAACGCTGGCTATTTAACCCTACCCCACCCCCCACCAACCACAAACAGATAAATCCTTGGGATCAGAGGGAGCCTCACTAGCTAGAGAGCAAATCTAGCAAATATTTAAGGAAGGAATGTCACTAAAATTATACAAACTGTTCCACAGAATAGAAAAAGGAGCCGCTTCTCAACCATTCATAAGAGCATATCTCTGATACAAAAACCTGACAAAGACATCACAGAAAGAAAAATTACAGGCCAGTCTTATGAATGCAATATAGATGCAAAAATCTGAAACCAAATCTTAACAGATGAAATCCAATAATATAGAAAAATAGCACATGATGACCAAGTTGAATTTAATCCCAAAATACAAGATGGGAAACATTTGGGGGAAAAAAATCATTGAAAATTTACCATATTAACAGAATGCAGGAGGAAATAATAAGGTCTTCTCCGTAGATGCAGGGAAAGCATTCTATAAAATTCAACATCCATGCATGATAAAAAGTCCTAGCATATCAGGAATGGGTAGGAATTGGCTTGATTTGTCAATTGATATCTACAGGAAACCTATAAAGAAAGAGCATCCATTATGGTACAGTGTTGAAATCAGCAAAAAGGCAAGAACATTGTTACTTCTATTCTCCACTGCACTGGAGAGCTTAGCCAGTGCAGTAAGACAGGAAAAAGAAATAAAAATAAGTGTGGTAAGGCAAGAAACAGAAACACAGATAAAAGGTTTGCAAAGGAATAAATAAAATGGTCAGTATTCCCAAATGATTTAATTATGTACATAGAGAACAAAAAATGAATTAGGATTCAGGTTAATTAGTCATATTAATAAGAAAGATTAGTGAGACTCTTTGTTATGAGGTGTATATACAAAACTCAAGTTACCCAATAGAAAAGGACAAGACCTGAAGATGCTTGACCAGGAAGGGTATTCAAATGACTGAAAAATATAGGGAAAGATGCTCAACTTCATTAATAATAGAAAAAATGCAAATTAAAAACACAGAGAGATTCTACAACACATTCACCAGAGTAGCTAAAGTTAAAGGGAGTGCCCACAATGAGGAGTGGTGATGTGGGGAGCAATGGAAACTCTCCCACACACTGCAGTGCTAATAACTGATGGAAGTAGCGTGGTGTGTGCTACTAAAGAGAATATGTGCATGCCTTCTTTCCTAGTAGTTGAACTTCTAGGTAGATGCACAGAAGAAGAGCATGTCTGTGTTTACCAAGGGGCTTCCCCAATAGCTCAGTTGGTAAAGACTCCACCTGCAATGCAGAAGACCCAGGAGATGGGGGTTCAAATCCCTAGGTTGGGAAGATCTTATGGAGGAAGAAACTGGTAGCCCACTCCAGTAGTCTTGCCTGAAAAATCCTATTGACAGAGGAGCCTGGAGGGTATTTACCAAGAGACTTAACAAGAATCTTCACAGCAGCTTTATTCATAGCACCCCACTCCAGTACTCTTGCCTGGAAAATCCCACGGACAGAGGAGCCTGGTAGGCTGCAGTCCATGGGGTCGCTAGGAGTCGGACACAACTGAGCGACTTCACTTTCACTTTTCACTTGCATGCATTGGAGAAGGAAATGGAAACCCACTCCAGTGTTCTTGCCTGGAGAATCCCAGGGACGGGGGAGCCTGGTGGGCTGCCATCTCTGGGGTCGCACAGAGTCAGACACGACTGAAGCAACTTAGCAGCAGCAGCAGCAACCTACCTATCTATCAACAATGGAATCTACTTATGAAAATGTTTTCATATAATAAACTGCTCTAAAGCAGTAAAAATAACTGAACTCTAGTCACATGAACATGAATGGCTCTCAAATATAATAATGAGCAAAAGAAGCCAGATAGTCAAGAAAATCCATGGTAGAACTCCATTGACACAGAGTTTTTAAAAAACAGGCAGGAGTTAATGGTGTTAAAGGAGCCCTGCTTAGGAGGTAAAATTATAGAAGAGCAAGAAAATGTTTAGCAAGAGTCAGGAAAGTGGTTTGCCTGGTGGCTCATAAGGTAAGGAATCTGCCTGCAATGTGGGAGACCCTCGTTCGATCCCTGGGTTGGGAAGATCCTCTGGAGAAGGGCATGGCCACCCACTCCAGTATTCTGGCCTGGAAAGTGCCACAGGCAGAGGAGTCTGGGGGGCTGCAGTCCGTGGGATCACAAAGAGTCAGACATGACTGAGTGACTGACACACACAGGAAAGTGTAACTTTTGTCTTTGGAGGTGGGAAGGGAAAAGTACCAGGAGGATACACTGGGGTCCCGGGTGCTACCAACGTTCTTTTTCTTGACCCACAGCACTGTTACACCTGTGTGTGTGTGTGTGAGAGAGAGAGAGAGAGAGACAGAACGATATTCACTGAGCTGCTCATTTTTCTCTTGCACACTTTTCTGTATGTGAAGTATATGTAACATGAAAAGTCATAGCACAACCTCTCTACATTTGAAAAAATATAAAGTTATTTGGGTTTACTACTGATGGTGTTTAGATGCCCATAGTGAGGAAAATCAGATAATCTATACTAGGGTGCCTTGATGAGTCTCGGTTCCACCTGTGTGTCTTAGCAGTTACCTAGCCAGGGTATGAAAGAGCACATTGGTCAGAATGGGGGAGAACACTAATCATTATGATTCTTACGTGTGCACAGCACTTCTGGGGGTATTAAATGAGAAAGGAAGGTCAGAGATAAAATTTTTTTCAACATGCTTTAAAATTTCACCCAGTCTAAAGAAAAAGCAGCACTACTGGGAAAATAGGATGACAGCCAAGGGGGCCTGTGAGTTGTTGCCAAGGCTAACACACAAAAGCCGTACATCACCTGAGTCATTGAACCCACACAATGGGAGCCCAGTATACAACCACTGTGGCATATGGCGAGTCTAGATTCAAAGTAAATCTACGCGGGGTTTTCTTGCACATGGGGGGTCTACAGATCCCAGGAGAAAAAGTGCTCCTATTTCAGTCTTGGGGACAATAGATCAGGGTGACGAAGCTGACAAAAATTGCAACCCGTGCAGTCCTCTGCCTCACAGGAGTCGTGGGCCAGGTGGTTCCTTACGATAAGCTTTCATAAGAATAAGCTATGTGTGCGGTGCTTTGTGGTCTACGAAAGTTGTCTGTGTACATCGGTTTCATTTTCTTTTAACTCTACAGAGTAGGGAGATCTGCTATCATTACTCCCATCTGCCACAAAAGGAAACCAAGACTTGGGGAAATCACGTGAGTTTGCTCAGGGTTCCATAGCGTGTAATAGGATCAAGTCTTCAGTGTTTCAATTTATCACTCACCCCCTTGCATCAGTGATTCTCTTAGGGATGGCCTCTGGAGTGACTCCTAGGAGTTCAGAAACCCATAAGGGTGATAAAATAATAACATACACATATGCCACCATTTTTTACATCTATGTATTCATTGTGTGTGATAAAAGACAAAATCTTTCAATGCTGTTGGTGAATTCACAGTGAGTTTTGTCATTAGAATCCTTCGTTAATTAAGTAGCTCTACAAACATTTATTGAGCATCTACTATGTGTCAGATGCTTTTCTAGAAACTGGGGATACAGAAGTGTATAAGAGAGAAAAATTTCCTGTTTCCTTGGAGTTTATTTTCTTGTCAGGAAAGAAAGACCATGCAAGAGTCAAGGGCCGGTATAGTTGAGAGAGTGTTAAATGTTATGAAGAAAATAAAGCGGCTTAAGGGGAGAGTATGATTCTGGTAGAGGTGAGGATGGCCGCGGAGAATAACCCCCTCCAGAAAGCTGAGAATACTCCAAAGTACAAAGTGAAGTTGCTCAGTCATGTCCGACTGTTTGTGATCCCATAGACCATAGCCTACCAGGCTCCTCCGTCCATGGAATTTTCCAGGCAAGTATACTGGAGTGGGTTGCCATTTTCTTCTCCAGGGGATCTTCCCAACCCAGGGATTGAACCCGGGTCTCCCACATTGCAGGCAGACGCTTTACCATCTGAGCTACCAGGGAATACCCCAGCCCTCCACGAATCCTGCCCCATCAGCAAAGGATGCAGGAAGATCATTTTATAAAGTCAACATCCATTCACGAGATGTTGGACCTCCACAAGTCCTGGCCGGCAGGAGGGAGGGAAACAATTTTGTTCAAAGAAAGTGATTTTTAAAAAAGTTACAGAAAACATTTTTTCCCCTCGAGGGAACGGGAACATTTTTATAGCCTGAAGAGATTGGGGACAAAGAGGGGGCGGTTTATGGCATAACATCACAATGCTTTTAAGTCATAGATGGCTCTCAAAAAGAATTAGCTTGGATGCTGTTAACAATAACTGATTTTAGGGACAAAATGTCATAGTTCTAAATTTAAGACTCTGCGTGTGGGTTTTTTTTTTTTTTGTTGTTGTTGTTGTTTTTAAACCTACTTATAAAAACGTCAGCACTTAAAATATTTGACTTTTTTGCCCAAGAAACTCTCACTTGGCCATCATCATGATTATGTGTGCAACGCCCAACTCTGCAAGTTTCATGTGGCAGGCTAAAAGAGGAACTATCTTCCACCAAGATATCATTGAAGCAACAGATACATTTTCATTTTATTTAAGAACAATTAAGGACAGATCATCCTGGCTTTCAGCTAAAGATTTCTCCTGGCCAGAATTTTCTCCAATTACAAAATAAATAATGGATGTCTCATACTTCAGATTATTTCCACATTTGTTGTACAAGCTATAGCTTGCTCTCAAACGTAAAGCACATTCAGCTGTAAACTGGGAATGGAATGTTCTTAAGACTTGGAAACACTGTGTACTTTGCTTTCGTCTTTTTTTTTTTAAATACTATAGAGCTTGTCTAAACAAATTTAGCCCAGACTTTAACCAAACCTAGTTAGGACAGGAAATGATAAGGTAGGTACAACATTAAAAAGACTTGAGAAAGAGAGTCAAAGGGATGAGATGATATTACATTTAAAAATTAATTTTTATTGGAGTATAGTTGGTTTACAATGTTGTGTCAGTTTCTGCTGTACAGCAAAATGAATATTATACATACACATTTCTCCACTCTTTTTTTCTGCTTTATGGACTATGCCAAAGCCTTTGACTGTGTGGACCACAACAAACCTTCGAAAATTCTGAAAGAGATGGGAATACCAGACCACCTGACCTGCCTCTTGAGAAACCTGTATGCAGGTCAGGAAGCAACAGTTAGAACTGGACATGGAACAACAGACTGGTTCCAAATAGGAAAAGGAGTACGTCAAGGCTGCTGCTTATTTAACTCACATGCAGAGTACATCATGAGAAATGCTGGGCTGGAAGAAGCACAAGCTGGAATCAAGATTGCCAGGAGAAATATCAATAACCTCAGATATGCAGATGACACCACCCTTATGGCAGAAAGTGAAGAGGAACTAAAAAGGCCCTTGATGAAAGTGAAAGAGGAGACTGAAAAAGTTGGCTTAAAACTCAACATTCAGAAAACTAAGATCATGGCATCTGGTCCCATCATTTCATGGCAAATAGATGGGGAAACAGTGGAAACAGTGTCAGACTTTATTTTTTGGGGCTCCAAAATCACTGTAGATGGTGACTGCAGCTGTGAAATTAAAAGATGCTTGCTCCTTGGAAGAAAGGTTATGACCAACCTAGACAGCAAATTAAAAAGCAGACACATTATTTTGCCAACAAAGGTCAGTCTAGTCAAACCTATGGCTTTTCCAGTAGTCATGTATGGATGTGAGAGTTGGATAAAGAAAGCTGAGCGCTGAAGAATTGATACTTTTGAACAGTGGTATTGAAGGAGATTCTTGAGAGTCCCTTGGACTGCAAGGAGATCCAACCAGTCCATCCTAAAGGAAATCAGTCCTGAATATTCATTGGAAGGACTGATGCTGATGCTGAAACTCCAATCCTTTGGCCACCTGATGTGAGGAACTGACTCACTTGAAAAGCCCCTGATGTTGGGAAAGATTGAAGGCAGGAGGGATGACAGAGGATAAAATTGTTGGATGGCATCATCGACTCAATGGACATGAGTTTTATTCAACTACAGAAGTTGGTGATAGACAGGGAGGCCTGGTGTGCTGCAGTCCAGGGGGTTGCAAAGAGTTGGACATGACTGAACTGAACCAAACTGAACTCTTTTTTGGATTCTTTTCCCCTGTGTAGGTCAGAGTACTGAGTAGAGTTCCCTGTGCTATACAGTAGGTTCTTATTGGAAAGTGAAAGTGAGTGAAATGAAAGTGAAAGTCACTCAGTCTTGTCTGACTCCTTGCAAGGCCATGAACTATAGCCTACCAGGCTCCTCTGTCCATGGAATTCTCCAGGCCAGAACACTGGAGTAGGTAGCCATTCCCTTCTCCAGGGGATCTTCACAACCCAGGGATCAAACCCAGGCCTTCCACACTACAGGTGGATTCTTTACCATCTGAGCCATCAGGGAAGCCACAGGAAGAATAATAGGTTCTTATTAGTGATCTATTTTGTACATAGTCATGTATATATGTTAATCCCAATCTCCCAACTTATCCCTCCCTTTCTTTGCCCCTGGCAACTGTCAGTGTGTTTTCTATATCATGACTCTGTTTCTGTTTTGTAAAGAAGTGCATTTATGTCGTATTTTGGGGGTTCCACATATAAGCAACATCAGGTGATACTTGTCTTTCTCTGTCTGACTGACGTCACTCAGCATGACTATCTCTCTGACCAGCCATGTTACTGCAAGACGTTTCATTTTTTAGGAAAATCAACCTGATTTTTCCCTCCAGAGTTTTTGGAAACTGTGCACTGCAGCAGAGGCAGAGATGGATAAAGTCAGCATCTCCGTTTCCTGAAGACGTGGTGTGAGCTGCCTTGCGTGGCTGTGGGCCCACCTCTCACCCACTTGCTGTCCACTCTCACCAGAGTGCCACTGCCAGTCTCGCTGCCCATCAGCTTTTTCAAAAACAAATTATTTTCTTTCCCCCAGAGGTAGAAGCAGCAGGATAGCTGTAGGGAGCAGAGTCCCCCATGGCCCACCGCATGGTGAATTTTGGCATGGTCTCCCGTTTTGCCCCTGGGGCCAGGTTGTCACTGGGGCCTCTGGGAAAGTGGCCCCTCATCGGGGAGGTGGAGGTTTGCCCAGGCCCATCTCGTGGGTCAGTGGTGTCCTGTCCTGGGAAACCAAGCCGATCTATCCTTTCTGTCTTACTGGGGTGACAGCAGGGACCCAGAGGCGATGGTCCTGGGAGTAAGGAGGGCCACTTGGTGGGAGGCGCTTCTCCCTGCTGGCACTGGCCGGGGGCGGGGAGGGCGCTTATCTGTGCAGCACAGGAGGAAGCCCCCCTGGGCTCTGTGGCGGGGGTGGGGACGATGTGGCCTCCTGACCCCCGGGAGAGGAAGGAGATCCCCAAGAGGCTGTTTGGAGTCCAGAGTCTCCGGATCACTTATACATGTGATGTCCTTTCCCCCTTCCTGTGACTTCACCAGTGGGTCCAGCCGGTGGAATATGTTGGAAAGCGCAAGCTCCTACCCTTCTCACCTTCCCTAAACAGCCCTCTGTGGCTTGATGGGGTCTGAAGTGGCTCGCAACGGGGCACCTTTCTCTCCCTGACGTGAGAGGAAGCTGGAAATGCAAAGAACATGGCAACTTAATTCCTGCCAGTGATCAGTGTCCAATCTGGGAGCTTTCTCCCCAAGAGTCATTTTCAAAGATGCCTGACGGGATGGAGAGATGCCTTTCTGTTCATGCGCAGGGCAGGGCTCAGTGGGGAGCAGGGGATAGCAGGCATGGAGAGAACCTTGGGAGGTCAGGGGCAATGTTGGCTCCCACCTGCAACACACGGCCCTTCTCTACCCAATCCTTGGGGACTGACTTTTGTTCTGAGACGTGGTCCAGGGAGGGATGCTATGGTATGAGACGCTCGTGTCTTGGCAGAGGGAGACTGACATGGTGTCTTTGATCTGCCGCTTCCACAAGGTGAAAACTCCCTTCCCTGGCTTGTGTCTCCATAGGTGTGCGTTAGTGTCCAGACCTCCTTCAGGTCTTGCTGCTGCTGCTGCTGCTAAGTCACTTCAGTCGTATCTGACTCTGTGCGACCCTATGGACAGCAGCCCACTAGGCTCCTCTGTCCACAGGATTCTCTAGGCAAGAATATGGAAGGGGTTGCCATTTCCTTCTCCTTCGGGTCTTACAGTGGTTCTTTCCATGGTCGTGGGAGGGGTGTGAAGAGAAGGCATGAGAGGACATGACCGAGTAGAACTGAGTTTGGTTAACTGGCGGGGACTTGAAAAAGTGCAACAGAGCAAAGCAAGCCCCTAGTTCCAGGGTTCCCTCATCTGGTTCTTACCCAGCCAGGGATCCCCACTCACCCTGCAGTGAGTTCCTGTGCTTGTTAAGCTAGCAGATATGGAAGCTCACCATGTCCGGATTGCTCCTACAGGCACGTGTTCGTGGACTCATTGCTTCGTTGGTGGCCTCATGGTTCCTCTGGGGGTTTGAGGGGGTGTCAGTCCTGTGTGATTCTGAGGGTCTTCCTTGGGGGTCCATCCAATGTTCTGTAAACAAGAGTCCCTGTTTTCTAACTCCCTGCCGTGTGACTCACCTACAGTAGTTCCTGACCTGAGCATCCAAGCACTCCATGTTCTCAGACGGCATCTAATGTGTTCTCCCCCATGATGGGCTGAATCAGTCCCTCCCCTGCCCTCCACCCCCGCCCACATGGTGAAGCTCTCACCTCCAGTCCAAGCGTGACTGTATTCGGAGGCAAGTTCTTTAAAGAGGTACATGAGGTTGTTACAGTGGGTCTGATCCAGTCCTCATAAAAAGAAGATACGGAATGCACACACACACACACAGGAAAGACCATGTGAAGACACAGGAAGAAGATACCATCTAAAAACCAATGCTGTGTATATGCTAGTCACTCAGTGTCTGACTCTTTGCAACCCTGTGAACTATAGCCTGTTGGGCTCCTCTCTCCATGGGATTCTCCAGGCAAGGATACTGGAGTGGGCTGCCATTCCTTTCTTCAGGGGATCTTTCCAACCCAGGGATTGAACCCAGGTCTCCTGCATTGCAGGCAGGTTTTATACCGGCTAAGCCACCACAGAAGCCCATAGAGCCTCAAAGAAACCAACTCTGATGACACCTCAGTCTGGGATTTCCAGCCTCCATAGCTGTGAGAAGATAAGTGTCTGCCGGGTGAGCCTCCCAGTCTGCGCTACCTGTTGAGACAGCCCCAGAGGACTAACACAGCCACCCTCACTTTGCCTCAACTCCACTGGCATCTTCGTGGCTCCACAGGCATAGAGACAAGCTCCTGCCTCAGGACCTTTGCACTGGCTCTTCTCTCTGCCTGGAATGCCCATCCCCCACACTCCTCACAGCTCACCTGCTTCAGGTCCCCACTCAGAGGCCACCCTCCCTGACCTCTCAAATGAAAGCGGGAAGCCCCCAACTCTCCCGATGCCTTCCCCACTAACTTCTTTCCTTAGCGCTGAGCACCCCTGAGCACGGTCCCTCTTCTGCTTCTCCAGCTTGTCATCTGTCTCCCTAGGCCAAAGGAGGCTCCCTGAAGGCACGGTGCTGGTACGTGTATTTCTCGTACAAACGAATGTGCTGCATGCTCTCCGAGTGCCACACAGTAACTCCATCCTCACAAACAGCCCCTGCGCTCAGTCGCTCAGTCGTGTCTGACTCTTTGGGACCCCATGGACTGTAGCCTGCCAGGCTCCTCTGTCCATGGGATTCTCCAGGCAAGAATACTGGAGTGGATTGCCATGCCCTCTTCCAGGGGATCTTCCCAACCCAGGGATCAAACCCAGGTCTCTGGCATTGAAGGTAGATTTTTTAGTGTCTGAGCCACCAGGGAAGCCAAACAGCCCCTAGAAGTAGGCTACTTGTCATCTCCAACTGAGAGCATAAAAGTTAAGTGACGCACCTGAGGTTGCATTCTGTGTTGGCAGGAGAATGGGGATTTGAACCCAGGCAGCCTGGCTCCAGTGTCTTGGCCTTGGACCAGAGGTTAACTGTCCTGTGCAGAAGTACAGCTGGGGCTGTGGTGTGTTTGGCAGGGGAGGAGGGGTGGTCCCAAGCAGGGAGCTGGAAATGCAAATCCAGGGCCTGGGTGTGGGGACCAGTTTGGGATAATCTATAAATGAGTGATATTTGAAACCCAGGTCCAGGGTGAGACAAAACCGAGTCAAGTTCTCAAGTTGTCTTTTTTTTTTTTTTAAAGGAGGAGACCCCTGCCTACATCAAATCATACATTTTAAAATGTAGTCACATCTCAATTCGCATACACATGCATTTGGCTATAAAATAGTTTGAAAGATTTTTTAATACATTTATTTAAAAAAATGAGTTGTTTCATGCTTGGCTAAGATGTCTAGGCAGTCACTCTGTGTACTTAGGGAAGCTTTCAAGTCATAAAATCAAACCTACACTTAAAAAAAGACAAGGTACTTTTTGAACACCAAATTTAGTTATTTTTAAAGTCAATAAATGCTGTGTTGTATGCACAGTTAATTAAGTGGATTGATTTTGAAAGAGGAGATGGAGTGGAGTCAGGGGTAGGGGATTGGAAGGGGGTACCACAACGGAGGGGACGTGGAAGGGAGAGCTTATGATACAGGAAGGATCCCTTCTGAAGATGGGCCCCAGTCCGAGCCACACTGATAAGTGGGAACAGGGATATGAAGAGTGTGGGAGGAGTATGCTTTCATATAGCGCCGTGGTCCATTTGGGAAGAAATGAACCACGTCACATGTATAGACATTTAACATATACAGCATTTGCACATTCCTTCAGGGCCAGAAAAAGCAATCACACACTTTACAAAGCGATCTTAATAATCAATGGGGAAGATTTCACTTGTCCTATGACCTTAGAACAATTTTATCAGCAATTAAGAGTTGTCTTAATATCAGTTATAAATACACAGGGAAACAAAAAAAATTGTGCAGCTAATGTTTATATCATACATTGTGATTTAAACATTAGAAGCATGGAGAATCAGCATGTTTTCTTTGCAAAGAACTCATTGGGAGTAGTTTGAATAATGCTTGTCTTCTTCTCATCATAGAGTTTACGATATTGAGTGAGCATCGTTCCTTTGCCTTGGAAAATTGCCACGCTCCACTCTAAGTTTGGATCAGCTTCCCACATTTTAGCTTTGGTGCTTTCGATGTTGTGAAATATCTATGAGTCCCTTCAATGACAAGATGTTTACTTCCTCTGGGACACTGTCATCCTTTATCCGCAACCACTGAGCTCATTCATGTCATTCAGCAGCTTTCACTTGGTTCCTCTGGCTGCATGTTAGAAGTTTCTGGAACAGCAGCAGTGTTGGCAGTTCACGATCAGCTCTTTCTTCTATAAAACTCCACGAACACTTGATTCAAATTTAGCTTCAACATTATCAATTTTTTTTCCCCTCTGATGTACTCTTTTGGGGCCAATTCCCTTTTTCAATTGTCCATTTTTGTAAAATGTTGTGTGAGCTTATCAGTGGGATACAAGGAAGCAACACAGCTTCACACTTTGCTGCCTGTGTGCGAGCTGAATCACAGATGTGCAGTGACCAGTCAACCACAGACTGGAAGAAGTGACAGGATTATTATTTGGGCAGTGATTCGGGCTTTCCGTTGGCTCAGATGGTAAAGATTCTGCCTGCAATGTGGGAGACCCACGTTTGATCCCTGGGTTGGGAACATCCCCTGGAGAAGGGAATGACAACCCACTTCTGCATTCTTGCCTGGAGAATTCCATGGACAGAGGAGCCTGGCAGGCTACAGTTCTTGGGATCACAAAGAGTCGGACACGACTGAGCAACTAACACATAATTGGGATGCTCCAAGGACCTAACATGTAAACTTCAGAAGGAAGCCTCATGTGTTTAGGGTATGGAGACTCCAGGGTCAAGATCAGGGTGTCTACCCATTTGTCGATATTTCCCTGTTCTCTGTGAGTGCTCCGTCATGTTCAACTTGAGGAGTGAAGGGCCAGCATGAAGGTTTGTACCTTATGCAATTACTCACAGTTAATGGACCCTGGAAGCTGAAATTTGAACCACGATGAGTGAAATTTGTGTGAGACCACAGGCTTTAATTTTCTAACACCAAAGACTCTGCTTTCTGGAATGTGATTAACTGGGGTTCCCAGTGCTGTTTCCTTGCTCTGGAGATCACCTTTCTTTTCTGCTGAAGATGATCTAAGTTTCTATAGCACGCTTCTGGAGTAAGGGGTTTGTGCCCAGGCTACTTGTCGGCTGTGTCCAAACCCTCTGTGCTCTACGTCCTCTGTGGGGATGGAATTAGTGACACCTGTGTGTGTGTGTGTGTGTGTGTGTGCACGCACACATGTGCTCAGTTGTGTCTGACTCTTTGCAAACCCATGGACTGTAGCCCATCATGTTCCTTTGTCCATGGGATTTTCCAGGCAAGAATACTGGAGTGGGTTGCCATTTCCTCCTCCAGGGGATCCCCCTACCCAGGGATCAAACCTGGATCTTCTGCGCCTCCTGCGTTCCACTGAGCCACTCGGGAAGCCCTTACTAACACCGATTTGCAAGGAGTCACAAAGAGTCAGACACAACCGAGCAACCGAACAACTCACAAGGCAATTTTGAGGGTTAAAAAAGGTAATGTGCATAAAACAATGGCAACAGAGCCTGGGTCATACTATGATCATACAATGACAACAGCCTGGGTCGTACTATGAGTGTGACTTATTATTTTTATTCTTTAAAATAGCTAATACGGGGTCATTTCCTTAGTTCAGAGGCAGTGCTAAGAAAACTACAGGTATCGCCTTCTCACATCCCAGTAATAGTACAGGAAGAAGGTTCCAGAATGCCCATTTTACAGATGAGGAGACTGAGGTTTTGAGAGATAATAACATTTCCATGGCCACATTGGACTCAAATTGTCCAACTCCAAAAGCAAAACTTATATTTCTTCAATCATCAAAACTTTGATGATATCTGGTTGATAACCTTTCTCATATACACAGGTAACATGCACATACATCAAGTTAGTGTAATAATCTAGCTTATTTTTCGGTCAGGTCATATCCATATATGTCCTTATATTGTTATCAGGGTCACAAGGACTCTTTGTATCCTAAAAAATAGATTTCTGCCTTCTGGCTTATTCTTCAAGATTTACATAAATTTAGGTCCTGGAACAGATCTACTCAGCCCAAAATTTGGGGCTCACCACCTAAAATGATGGAAATAACTTAGTTTTGTAGTAATTTCCGGGCAACTTCAGATTAAATTTCTTTCAGTCTACATAGAAGTGTAAATATTTCTCCTGGGGAACAATTGGTTTTGGTTTTCTAATTTGATTTCGAAAAAAAGGAAGTGGAATCTCTGTGTTTTGCAGAGAGCAAGGCATTTCAGTGCATTTGGGAGATGTTCAGATATCCGTGTAGGTGTTTTTAATAAGTTAGTTCACCTAATTGTATTTCCTCTCTACTAAAGAAGAAGCATCCTACCCTAATGGGTTTAATCTTCCTAAATTATTTTCTGGTTTTCATTGTGCTCTTTCCCACAAGCACCTAATTTCATTATAAGATTGTAATGCTTTGCTGTGAAAAGCTTGCTTGCACATTAGGAATGCTGGGATTCAAATGTTTACGGGGGATAAAAATGCAAACTTACTCACTTTCTCAAGAGGGAGCAGCAAAGTACTTGAATGCCCACCTGCCCCAGTCCTTGGGGTCTTTGGGAGGTGCAGAATGGGAGGGGCCTGACTCGCTCAGGGGCTGAGAAAGATGCCCAACCTGTCTCAAGACAAGCTGGGTTGTCACTAAAGACTCACAGTCCAAAGTCTAGGCTGATGGTCCACAGCCAGGAAGAGCTTCACTTCTAAACGCATTTGTAGATTTCCCTGGGGGTCCAGTGGCCCGGATTTCGCCTTCCAGTTCCGGGGTGGGGCGGGGGCATGTGGGTCCAACCCCTGGCTGTGGAGCCAGCATCCCACATGCTTCGCAGCCAAAAAGCCAAAACATAAAACAGAAGCAATATTGTAACAAACTCAATACAGACTTTTAAGCAAAAACAAAAATCCATTTGCTTTCACTGAAATAGCAAAGTGACTACTGACCTATAACCCGGCCAGGGATTCAGAAAGTACATCCCACTGAAGAGTTCATGCCTGGAGTGAGAGTGAGCAGTTATCTCTGTAACATTTTTTGGAAAATGTTACACTCCATGCCAAATGAAGGACGAAGCAGAGGAGAAGCACATTTTTGCAGGTGGGAGAAAGCTGCATTTTTTGAGCGTGAAGTCTTCAGCTGCAGGCTTTTGGTTTGTGAGATGCTGAACTGGCCCTATATTTGCAAAATCTACGAGTCCCCTTCCCAGCTTTATCTTCCTCCAAGGACAGCAGGGTCCAGAGGGGTGTCCTGCCCCAACACCTCAATTGTGAACTTGAAAGAAACTGCCTAAGCTGCTCAAAGCTCATATGAGTTCTGGAGCCAGAGACAGGCTGGGGAGCAAAGCAGGTACTTAAGAGGGTACCCGTGGCAGACAGCAGTGGCTGGCACTCTGGACAATGCCCACCACGGGGCAAGACGGAGAGGGCCACCCAGAGGAGACAGACACAAGGCCCCCTAATGATTCTGCCCTGGCGATTCCTAAGGGTCTTGAGCATCTGAAGCAGCAGTGTGGAGCCATGTACCCAGACACCAGATCTATTTTCTTGGTAAACTAGCTGCTATACTGGGAGAAGGGGAAGAAGGAAGGATTATTTATAAATGTGGGACGTCAACTCTGCTGCTTTAATTGGGAAATTAATGGCCTAACAGCTGAGCCAAGGACAAGGATTGACCCCCTGGCCTTTCCCTGGACCACAGAGCCTGTTAGAGACTAAGCGATTCCCTGCCCCCTTCCTGACTCTTATGTTGAAGTCCTGACCCTGATGTGACTGTATTCAGAGACGGGGCCTTGAAAGCTGCAATTAAGATGAAATGAGGTCACAGGGGACCGGTGTCCTTAAAGGAAGAAAAAAAGACAAGAGGGAGCTCTTGCTCTGCACCTTCAGAAGGAAGACTTTGTAAAGAATTTGCTGGTACCTTGATCTCAGACATCTGGTCTCTAGAACTGTGAGTGAATAAATGCCTGTTGGTTAAGTCACTCAGTTCAGTTCAGTTCAGTAGCTCAGTCGTGTCCAACTCTTCGTGATTCCATGGACTGTAGCATGCCAGGCCTCCCTGCCCATCACCAACTCCCGGAGTTTTCTCAAACTCATCTCCATTGAGTTGGTGACGCCATTCAACCATCTCATTCTCTGTTGTCCCCTTCTCTTCCTGCCTTCAATCTTTCCCAGCATCAGGATCTTTTCAATATGAGTCAGCTCTTTGCATCAAGTGGCCAAAGTACTGGAGTTTCAGCTTTAGCATCAGTCCTTCCAATGAACACTCAGGACTGATCTCCTTTAGGATGGACTGGTTGGAGCTCCTTGCAGTCCAAGGGGCTCTCAAGAGTCTTCTCCAACACCACAATTCAAAAGCATCAATTCTTCAGTGCTCAGCTTTCTCCACAGTCCAACTCTCACATCCATACATGACTACTGGAAAAACCATAGCCTTGACTGGATGGACCTTTCTTGGTAAAGTAATGTCTCTGCTTTTTAATATGCTGTCTAGGTTGGTCATAACTTGCTTCCAAGGAGTACGCATCATTTAATTTCATGGCTGCAATCACCAACTGCAGTGATTTTGGAGCCCCCAAAAATAAAGTCAGCCAGCCACTGTTTCCCCATCTATTTGCCATAAAGTGATGGGACCAGATGCCATGATCTTAGTTTTTTGAATGTTGAGTTTTAAACCAACTTTTCCACTCTCCTCTTTCTCATCAAGAGGCTCTTTAGTTCTTCTTCAATTTCTGCCATAAGGGTGGTGTCATCTGCATATCTGAGGTTATTGATATTTCTCCCAGAAATCTTGATTCCAGCTTGTGCTTCATCCAGCCAGGCATTTTGCATGACTCCATATAAGTTAAATAATCAGGGTGACAATATACAGCCTTGATGTACTCCTTTTCCTATTTGAAACCAGTCTCTTGTTCCGTGTCCAGTTCTAACTGTTGCTTCCTGACCTACTTACAGATTTCTCAAGAGGCAAGTCGGGTGGTCTGGTATTTCCATCTCTTTCAGAATTTTCCACATTTTAATGTGATTCACACCGTCAAAAGCTTTGGCATAGTCAATAAAGCAGAAATGGATGTTTTTCTGGAGCTCTTGCTTTTTCAATGATCCAGTGGATGTTGGCAGTTTGATCTCTGGTTCCTCTGCCTTTTCTAAGCCACTCAGTCTATCGTATTTGGTTAAGGCAGCCAAGATACAGCTGGTGTTTAGGAACCAAGGGTCAATGGGGAAAGGCCCGGGTAGCTAAGACATGAGGGGAGGGGTGCCAGATGTGGCCACTGTGTCTAGTTGCTCAGTTTCTGTCCTCCTCTTTGTAACCCCCCTGGACACAGCCTGCCAGGCTCCTCTGTCCATGGGAGTCTCCAGCAAGCATGCTGGAGTGGGTTGCCATGCCCTCCTCCAGGGGATCTTCCTGACCCAGTGATAGAACACACGTCTCTTTTGTCTCCTGTATAGGTAGGCAGGTTATTTATCACTGTCCCACCTGGGACGCGTGGCTCCGGGGGCCCCTTGAGGATAGTCCTGGAGAGAGAGGAATGACTAGCAAGGGAGGAAGTCCAGGAACCATGTTAAGTGCCTCTTCCTTTGATTATAAAGGGAAGAAGAGTCGAAAACTCTGTAAGGAAATCCCAGGTAGATGAAAAATCATGGATTTCTGGCCATCATAGGGAAAGGGAAGTGGAGGAAACCAGCACCACAGTTTCAAAACGATTCATCTCTTTGTGCGTCTGATTTCAAGATGAGCTGGTAAGGGTACCCCAGTGGGATGTTATGAATCTTAATCGAGCTGATCTCTGTAAAGAGCTTTTAAAAATGTGCGTTTCTACAAACTCATAGACACAGAGATCAAACTTGTGGTTGCCAGGGGTGGGCGAGGGAGGGACAGACTCGGGGTTTGGGTTTAGCAGATAGCAAACTGTTATATATAGAATGGATAGCTGAATCACTTTGCTGTATACCAGAAGCTAACACAGTTGTAAATCAACCGTACCTCATTGTTACATAGAAAGTGTGTTTATGAAATAAAATAAGATAAAACGGAATAAAATAGACAGGAGCTAGCATTTATTGAGCATTTACTAAGTGTGGGCACCATGCTAGGGATTTTAGACACTATGTCTCATTTAAGAGTCAGGAAACTAACATTTCAGAGTTCCTGGTACAAGCTGTGATGTATTTCAATTACATGCATGAAAAAGCACAACTACAAGGTTGTAGTATTAGCTTTATTTGTTAGCTCCCCTGCTAAAGACTTTCCCCCCTAACAGCTCGAGGCAAAGGAGGTACATATTGCACAGATGTAAACACAAATCATATACATATTGATTCCACTGATAAAAGCCAATCAACACTTTTGGTTTCATAGAATTAAGAGAGATATACTGATATTGTCCATTTGGTTTTTCTAAGCAGTACAATCAGTCATCACATTTCAAATCAGAAATATCAAGAGGCTTTGTTTCAGTTCAGTTCAGTCGCTCAGTCACATCTGACTCTTTGTGGACTCCCCATGGACTACAGCATGCCAGGCTTCCCTGTCCATCACCAACTCCTGGAGTTTACTCAAATTCATTTCCATTGAGTCAGTGATGCCATCCCACCATCTCATCCTCTGTCATCCCCTTCTCCTCCCGCCTTCAATCTTTCCCAGCATCAGGGTCTTTTCCAATGAGTCAGTTCTTTGGCATCAGATGGCCAAAGTATTGGAGTTTCAGCTTCAGCATCAGTCCTTCCAATGCATATTCGGGGACTGATTTCCTTTAGGATGGACTGGTTGGATCTCCTTGCTATCCAAGGGACTCTCAAGAATCTTCTCCAACACCACTGGGAATGCATATCTCAATTACCTCTCAACATCCTCTATGGCTGTGATTTAGGAACCCCAAGGGATGCCTTCCTGGAGATGCAAAGGTCTTGATGTCATGATTTTTGTGGTTTAGAGAAATGCAAAGCAAAACTATAATGAGGTACCAGCTCACACTGGTCTGAATGGTCATAACTAAAAGGACTATAAGTAACAAATTAAGGGAATGGTGTGGAGAAAATGGAATCCTCCTACGCTGCTGGTGGGAATGTAATTGGTACAACCACTATGGAGCACAGTACGGAAGTTCTTTAAAAAACTAAAAATAGAGCTACCAAATGATCCAGCAATCCCACTCCTGGACAATTATGTGGAGAAAGCTAGAATTCAAAAAGGTATATGCACCCAGATACATGTATGTGTTTAGCTGATTCATCTTGCTGTACAGTAGAAACTAACACAATATCATAAAGCAACTATACTGCAAGAAAAATTAATTTTAAAAAAGATACATACACTCCGGTGTTCCTTGCTGTTGTTATCATTGTTGTTCAGTTGCCAAGTCATGTCTGACTCTTTACAACCCCATGGACTGCAGAACACCAGGCTTCCCTGTCTGTCACTATCTCCAGGAGTTTGCTCAAACTCATGTCCATTGAGTTCGTGATGCCAATGGTGCCCATGCTCACAGAAGCATGATTAACAATAGTTAAAGCAGGCTAAATGAAAACAATCTAAATGTCCACTGATGGATGGATGGATAAAAAAGGTGTGGTGCATGTACGCAATGGAATGCTACTCAACTGTTAAAAAAAAAATGATGAAATTATGTCATTTGCAGCAACACAGATGAACCTAGGGATTATCATACTAAGTAACGTAAGTCAGAAAGAGAAAGGCAAATACCATATGACATCACTTATATGTGGACTCTAAAGAAAAAAAAAAAAAACAAACGAAATTACTTGCAAAATAGGAACAGACTCACAGACATAGAAGACAGACATTGTTACCAAGGGTGAAAGAGGATGGAAGAGGGATAAATTAAGAGTTTTGGATTAGCAGATACAAACTATTATATACAAAATAGACTAACAAAAGGGCATAGCACAAGGAACTACATTCAATATCCTGTAATAAACCACAGTGGAAAAGAATATGAAAAAATATTTATATACACACATATGTACGTGTGTGTTTGCGTATGCAAATCACTGAATCACTTTGCTGTACTCCAGAAACTAACAAAACTTGGTTTTGAAGATTTATTTATTTATTTATGGCTGTGCTGGGTCTTTCTTGCTTCGTGTGGGTCTTCCTCAGTTACGGGGAGCAGGGGCTACTCTCTAGGTGCAGTGCATGGGCCTCTCACTGCAGCGGTTTCGCTTGTGGCAGAGCCTGGGCTCTGGGTGCCTGGGCTCTGGGCGCCTGGGCTTCGGGAGTTGTGGCACATGGGCTCAATAGTTGCAGCTCAAGGGCTCCAGAGCACTGGCTCAGTAGTTGAGGACTTAGTAGTCCCACAGCATGTGGCATCTTCCTGGACCAGGAATCAAACCCATGTCCTCTGCATTGGCAGATGGATTCTTTACCACTGAGCCACCAGGGAAGCCCCACTAACACATTTAAAATCAATATAGTTCAATAAAAAAGAAAAGAAGGGCAGAAGAAAAAGAAATGCCAAAATCTTAACTGTGATGGGATTACAATTTTTTTCTCTGAATTTTATAATTCTAAAATAATTTTCAATGATGATACCTATGCATCATTGCATGTTTGCGTTGAGGGGAGAGAGAGAGAGAGAGGACATGTAACAGAAAGATAGCTGTTTTGCCTGATGAAGATGATATTCTTAGTTGAAGTAAATTTTAAAACAATTTACTAAGAGAAGAAAAGCACAAGATACAAGAATGAATTCTGGGATCTTCCATAGCAGGTGAACAAACCTGGACAACATCATAGTTTTGCTATTTTTTTCCCTAAAGCAGTGTTCTTGAGAACTTCCTAAAGGATCTGTTCTTTAGAACAATTGTCTCAAGACGTGTTCCGTGAAAAAAAAAAAAAAAAAGATTCCAGGATTAGATGACTTTAGGAAGTGATCATCTGTTGGCAAATCCTCTATTTACTTACTTAATATATATTTGTTGAGATCTTACTATGTTTGAGACATTGTCCAAGACACAGAATATTTAAGAAGACTCAGTCTTTGCCTTCCTGGTGCTTGTACTGTAGACAAAGAAGGAGAGAGGGTACCCAGGGGTAGGACCAATGTAGCTGCTATTGACACAGACAGACACCCATTCCTGAGGTGCTAGATCAAGGACTCTGACCCATTTTGTGGTCAAGAAGTCTACTTCATTTCTCTTCATCCCATCTTGCCAAACTCTTCTGCATAACATGGGCTGGCGTCTCTCTAAACATCCACAGTCCACACTTGGGGAAATTCTGCCCTTTAATAAACCTGACGATTCAGCTGAAGTTGACCTCCAACTTCTCTAAAACAATTACAAGGAAGCTCTTGTAATTGGACCCTTAGGGACCACAGTGGTTTTTTTTTGTTTTGTTTTTTCGTTTTTTTGCATAAGTGAGGTAGGGCAGCTCTCTTGGTTCCCCTTCCTTCCTCAAATGATTGGGATCCTGAACATTTATTGCAGAGGCCAAACCTCCTGTGCTACAATGAAAAATGAGACATAAAGAACAAGTTGCAGATGTGACTGAGATACAAACAATGTGAAATACATTCAATATGCTAGTGGGAGACACTGTAAGTGGCGCAGAAGGTACATCTTTGTCTAGGGAGAAGAAGATGGATACTGTGGTGGGGAGATGCTGGGAGCCTTGGAGTTTGCAGATGAAAGCTGCACTAGACTTGCTTGTATGTGGTTGATCTTTGCACTCAGAACAAAACCCACACTAGCCCTGCATTTTCCAAGGCCATGCAGGAACTGGCCCTTCCTGTCTCAGGATGTCATCTTGTGTTCATTTCCGCTAAGCTCCAGCTGCTTAGATTAGAAAGCACCTTTCTAATCTGGGACTTACAAACAAGGCTATCTGTGGCCTTGGCCATGTACACTTACCCCTCAAGCTGGCTCCTTCAGTCCTTCAGGTCTCCTCCTTAATGTCCCCTCCTGTAAGGTACACCCCTCACTTCCTCTAAGAGCACTCCCCTTTTCCTTCTCGGAACCAGGAGTATATGGAGCAATCTATGAGTCTGCATGCTCCCCTGTTTCCTATGAATTTCCTTCTTCAGAGAGTCACCTCATTGCGGGAACATTCTGTTTTGTCCCCACTGGACACTCAAGCTTCACAGGTCCAGCCACAGAAGATTAGGCTCTGAAATATTTGTTGGATAAATGAATGGCTCACTGGCTTTCATCTGGTTGCTGGAAGGATGGAAGGATTGGCAAATAATAGGTAGTATGAAATGTTTGGTCATGCATTCCCAATGTTGTTGTTCAGTCACTCAGTCATGTCTGACTCTTTGCAAACCATGGACTGCAGCATGCCAGGCTTCCTTGTCCTTCACCATCTACCATCACCATTTGAGCTTGCTCAAATCCAAGTCCATTGAGTCAGTGATGCCATCCAACCATCTTGTCCTCTGTCATATCCTTCTCCTGCCTTCAATTTTCCCAGCATCAGGGTTTTTTCTGATGAATTTGCTCTTCCCATCAGGTGGCCAAAGTATTGGAATGTCAATTTCAGCATCAGTCCTTCCACTGAATAGTCAGGGTTGATTGCCTTGAGGATTGATGGGTTTGCTCTCCTTGCAGTCCAAGGGACTCTCAAGAATCTTCTCCAATATCACAGTTCAAAAGCATCAATTCTTCAGCACTCAGTTTTCTTTATGGTCCAACTCTCACATCCATACATGACTACTGGAAAAGCCATAGCTTGACTAGATGGACCTTCATCAGCAATATTCAGTTCAGTTCAGTCACTCCAACTTTTTGCAACCCCATGGACTGCAGCATGCCAGGCTTCCCTGTCCATCACCAACTCCTAGAGCTTGCTCAAACTCATGTCCATTGAGTCAGTGATACCATCCAACCATCTCATCCTCTGTCATCTCTTTCTCTTCCCACCTTCAATCTTTCCCAGCATCAGGGCCTTTTTAAATGGGTCAGTTCTTTGCACCAGGTAGCCAAAGTATTGGAGCTTCAGCTTCAGCATCAGTCCTCCCAATGAATATTCAGGGCTGATTTCCTTTAGGATGGACTGGTTGGATCTCCTTGCAGTCCAAGGTCTCTCAAGATTCTTCTCCAACATCACAGTTCAAAAGCATTAGTTCTTCAGTGGTCCAGTTCTCACATCCATATATGACTACTCAAAAAACCATAGCTTTGACTAGATGGACCTTTGTTGGCAAAGTAATGTCTTTGATTTTTAATATGCTGTCTAGGTTGGTCATAGCTTTTTTTTCAAGTTTTTAAATTTCATGGCTGTAGTCACCATCTGCAGTGATTTTAGAGCCCAAGAAAATCAAGTCTGTCACTGTTTCCATTGTTTCCCCATCTATTTGCCATGAAGTGATGGGAACAGATGCCACGATCTTTGTTTTTGAAATGTTGAATTTTAAGCCAGCTTTTTCATTCTATTCTTTCACTTTCATCAGGAGGTTCTTCAGTTCCTCTTTGGTTTCTGCCATAAGGGTGATGTTACCTGCATATCTGAGGTTATTAATATTTCTCTCAGCAATCTCGATTCCAGCTTGTGCTTCATCCAGCCAGGCATTTCGCATGACTCCATATAAGTTAAATAAGCAGGGTGACAATATACAGCCTTGATGTACTCCTTTGCCAATTTAGAATCAGTCTGTTGTTCCACGTACAGTTCTAACTGTTGCTTCTTGACCTGCATACAGATTTCTCAGGAGGCAGGTTAGGTGGTCTAGTATTCCTATCTCTTTCAGATTTTCCACAGTTTGTTGTGATCCACATAGTCAAAAGCTTTGGCATAGTCAATAAAGCAGAAGTAGATGTTTTTCTGGAAATCTCTTGCTTTTTCTATGATCCAATGGATGTTGGCAATTTGATCTCTGGTTCCTCTGTCTTTTCTAAATCCAACTGGTACTTCTGGAAGGTCTCGGTTCACAGAATGTTTTAGCTGCGCTTGGAGAATTTTGAGCATTACTTTCCCAGCATGTGAGATGAGTGAAATTGTGCAATAATTTGAATATTCTTTGGCATTGCCTGTCTTTGGGATTGAAATGAAAACTGACCTTTTCCAGTCCTGTGGCCACTGGAGTTTTCAAAATTTGCTGGTATATTGAGCACAGCACTTTCACAGCATCATCTTTTAGGATTTGAAATAGCTCAGCTGGAATTCCATCACCTCCACTAGCTTTGTAGTGATGTTTCCTAAGGCCCACTTGCCTTTGGACTCCAGGATGTCTGTCTCTAGATGAGTGATCACACCATAATGATTATCTGGGTCATTAAGATCTTTTTTTGTATAGTTCTGTGTATTCTTGCCACCTCTTCTTAATGTCTTCTGCTTCTGTTAGGTCCATACCATTTCTGTCTTTTATCGAGCCCATCTTTGCATGAAAAGTTCCCTTGGTATCTCTAATTTTCTTGAAGACATCTCTGTCTTTCCCATTCTGTTGCTTTCTTCAGCAATATTAAGTTCTTTGATTTCTTTCCTGGGACTCTAAGGGGATACTGAAAAACCCCAAGAGAAGAGTCAGAGCTGGTGATGGCGGGTGGCTTCCAGTTCCATCCCTCAGGAGGGTAACTTCGGCTCAAGCGTGATCAAGAGAAGCCCTGAGTAGAGGCACCAAGAGTGTCCTTTAGAACTTGGTGGGGTGAGAAGGACAAAGGTCTTCCACAGAGCTCAGTAAACTCCATGGAGAAAGGCCGTTTCACTGCCTCCTGGCATTTCACCATTCTTTCTTAGAACCACAATGTGAGAACAAGGAGGAGCCTTGGAGGGACTCCGGTTCAATCTCTTTTATTTCAGGTATGGAATCAGAGGCTTGAGAGGTGAAGGGTCATCCTCCTTACCACCCGAGTTCAGGACTGTGAACTTCCTTGAACCCTGGAAATTCCAGGTCCCAGGGACGCACCGATCACTTTTTGCTTCCTGGGGTCTAGACACATCTCCTAAAGATTCTTTCTTAGACACAAATTGTGCTCAAACCTGTTGCAATATGTCAGTTTCAAAGGCCTATCTTAAAAAGAAAGAAAGACTTTTTCACACCTCAAGACAACCACTTTTGATCTGCCAAACAGGAATATTTTAGAATTTAGGGGCCATTTCCTGGGCAGATCTCCATGTGCATACTGCTTACAGAGAGATGAAAGTGTTCTACTTTCCTGTTTTCTGGTAAGACTGGGGGACAAAAGCCACCCCTTAGTTTAATTTTAAAGGCTAGAAGGAAGTCAGTTTTAAGGGTAAGAAAGCTTCTTTGATTAACGGTAATGGAATGAACTCCAATGGTTTCCTTTTAGAAATCATGATATTATGCAATTGTAGGATGGCCATTGTAATTTGATTAAACAAACAGTAAAACAAAAACAAAAAAAAGCAGGGAAAGCAGGAGGATGTGGTTTTATGCCAAGTTTGAGCCAATGAGGGTGTGTCCTGCTTTCAAGTCTTATGTGGTGTTTCAATTCTCCAAAGTTCACCACTTGGGTGATGCTGCTTGCTTGTTTTAGGTTTACTGCTGGCTCACTGATGAATAAATGAGCATCTGTCATCTTTCCCAGAATCTTTCATTAGTTCTGTTGCTTGTTTCCACCTCCCAGCACCATCCAAGCCCTTGTCCACCGTTTTCATCATTTACCAACATGCTGTCAAGGAGAAGTCTTTATGTTCGCTTCTTTGAAAGGAAGCTTTGTCCAGAGTTGACACTGCATAGTTCAGCATGTTCTTCGTGTTCTGTTTCTTGAGATCCAAACATCTGTAATCCTTAACCTCAAACTCCTGGACTGAGCAGGCATCTCAGAAGGATTGGCCAACTCTTTTAAATCTTAGAAATGTGACTGGCACAGTAGAAGACAGCCGATAAATATTTGTTGAGTGAAAACATTTGAATGTCAGTTAATGGGGTGAATGACCTTGGTCATTGTAATCTGTCACCTCCCATAATACTAGGATCTTGAATCATCAACTCTTTTTATAGATCAATGGAACAAAATAGAAAGCCCAGAGATAAACCCACGCACCTATGGACACCTTATCTTTGACAAAGGAAGCAAGAATATACAATGGAGAAAAGACAATCTCTTTAACAAGTGGTGCTGGGAAAACTGGTTAACCACTTGTAAAAGAATGAAACTAGAACACTTTCTAACACCATACACAAAAATAAACTCAAAATGGATTAAAGATCTAAACATAAGACCAGAAACTATAAAACTCTTAGAGGAGAACATAGGCAAAATACTCTCCGACATACATCACAGCAGGATCCTCTATGACCCACCTCCCAGAATATTGGAAATAAAAGCAAAAATAAACAAATGGGACCTAATTAAAATTAAAAGCTTCTGCACAACAAAAGAAACTATAAGCAAGGTGAAAAGACAGCCTTCAGAATGGGAGAAAATAATAGCAAATGAAGCAACCGACAAACAACTAATCTCAAAAATATACAAGCAACTCCTGCAGCTCAATTCCAGAAAAATAAATGACCCAATCAAAAAATGGGCCAAAGAACTAAATAGACATTTCTCCAAAGAAGACATACAGATGGCTAACAAACACATGAAAAGATGCTCAACATCACTCATTATCAGAAAAATGCAAATCAAAACCACAATGAGATACCATTTCACGCCAGTCAGAATGGCTGTGATCCAAAAGTCTACAAGCAATAAATCCTGGAGAGGGTGTGGAGAAAAGGGAACCCTCTTACACTGTTGGTGGGAATGCAAACTAGTACAGCCACTATGAAGAACAGTGTGGAGATTCCTTTAAAAACTGGAAATAGAACTGCCTTATGACCCAGCAATCCCACTGCTGGGCACACACACCAAGGAAACCAGAATTGAAAGAGACACGTCTACCCCAATGTTCATCACAGCACTGTTTATAATAGCCAGGACATGGAAGCAACTTAGATGTACATTAGCAGATGAATGGATAAGAAAGCTGTGGTACATATACACAATGGAGTATTACTCAGCCATTAAAAAGAATACATTTGAATCAGTTCTAATGAGGTGGATGAAACTGGAGCCTATTATACAGAGTGAAGTAAGCCAGAAAGAAAAACACCAATACAGTATACTAACGCATATATATGGAATTTAGAAAGATGGTAACAATAACCCTGTATACGAGACAGCAAAAGAGACACAGATGTATAGAACAGTCTTTTGGACTCTGTAGGAGAGGGAGAGGGTGGGATGATTTGGGAAAATGGCATTGTAACATGTATTGCCACTCCAGGTTCAATGCAGGATACAGGATGCTTGGGGCTGGTCCACTGGGATGACCCAAAGGGATGGTATGGGGAGGGAGGTGGGTGGGGGGTTCAGGATTGGGAACACGTGTACATCCATGGCAGATTCATGTTGATGTATGGCAAAACCAATACAATATTGTAAAGTAACTAGCCTCCAATTAAAACAAATAAATTAAAAAATAAGTAAAGCTTCCCTTAAGATACTAATGGAGAAGGAAATGGCAACCCACTCCAGTACTTTTGCCTGGAAAATCCCATGGACGGAGGAGCCTGGGAGGCTACAGTCCATGCAGTCGCAAAGAGTCGGACACGACTGAGCAACTTCACTTCACTTCACTGAAGATATTAAATTGAATGTACTTTTAAATGAGGAAGAAATATCTTATTTTTCACTTTTGCATTCAAAGTCTTTACCTTGATCCTCATGGAAGATACAAAATGAAATAAACATGGAATTTTGGGGAGGTTTATGATTTCATAATAAGTAGAAGTCAGTTTTTAGTTCCTGCTCACTCTGTAATTCTCTTTTTTAGATTCAAGTTGCAGAAAAATATTCTGATATCTCCAATACAAATATGCTTCTAAAAACACATTTCTTTTTTAAATAATACAGTAGTTATCTTTTTTTTAGAGGAGAAATTTGAATTTGTATTTCTAGAAGGTACTTTCAACAAAGATACTGGAGAGAAACAACATTTTAGAAAAACCAAAACAACTCACGCAAGTTTATTATTTTTCAGATACTATTATATTTTGGGCTGTATAAAGACCAAATCCATAATCTACATGGAGAATGTTTTGCAAACACCATATTTTGTTAAGATATACTTTCTGACAAAATAAAATGCTTTAAAAATGATCTTTTCCCCCTGATTTTCAAGTGATCAGTACTGAAGAAGACAGGCAACTTGATTGTTTAGAGCTCTGTGGCGTCAGAAGCCTGCTCTAGAATTCTGGCGTCCCCATTCAGCAGGCAGGAGTGTAGCCACAAGCGGTTTTATTTATTCTGAGTCTCCCTTGCTTTTTTCCCATCTGTAAAGTGGGATCAATAGTCCATCTAAGTAAAACATTTTTGAGAGTAAATGACTTAATATACATTAAACACTTATAGATGTACTTTGCACAAAGTAAGTGCTCATTTAACTTTGTGAAATTTTGGCAAATCTGAAAGAAACCCAATGGAAAAAATAAGGCCGTTCATTTCCCACCACTCACAGAACCAACTAAATAGTATTTGACTTTCAGTCCTTCCTTATCCATTTTATAACCTCTTTGAAAGTATACAATTCATGAAAATTCTCATGCCTTTGTTCCACTTAACATGTAGTATTTAAGTTATTTGTAAGCACTTTGTGTCCCTTCCATAATTTTCTTAATTATTTCCTTATTGTTGAATACTTAGGTTGTTTCCCCTAATATCAAAACACATTAAAAAAAAATGAACTTAGTTTTATCCTTAATATATAGAGCTATCTCTAAACTACAGAGTCGTTTAATGCTCTCTGCTAGTAAAGTAACATGCATTTTTGAAAACCTTACAAAACATGATGTATTAGACACAGGATTACTGAGACGTGGTGGAAGTGAAGCCTTTCATCTCTGTGTTGGGAAACACGTGTTTCCTATGAGAAATAGTAGAAGAGTAAAATTCATTGAGCACCTTGTATGTTCTTGCCCCAGAACCTGTCTCAAATGCTTTACATGTATTAACTTGAACCTTGTAGCCACCTTAAGAATGGTGGTTATTTCCATTTAGCAGATGAAAACACTGAGGCACTGTAAGTTTAAATCATTTGCCTATGCCGCTGTTGCTGCTGCTGCTAAGTCGCTTCAGTCGTGTCCGACTCTATGTGACCCCAGAGACGGCAGCCCACCAGGCTCCCCCATCCCTGGGATTCTCCAGGCAAGAACACTGGAGTGGGTTGCCATTTCCTTCTCCAATGCATGAAAGTGAAAAGTGAAAGGGAAGTCGCTCAGTCGTGTCCGACTCTTCGAGACCCCATGGACAGCAGCAGCCTACCAGGCTCCTCCGTCCATGGGATTTTCCAGGCAAGAGTACTGGAGTGGAGTGCCATCGCCTTCTCCACACTTGCCTGGGCACCACTCTAATAATTTGCAGACATGGGATTCAAATCCAGGAAACCTACCTCCAGAAATTGCATTCCCAGCCACTTAATCTTTTATGTAGGGGTTTTATTCTGGATATTTAATCAAGAACTCTGTACTGCTGTTTCCCTTCCATTATTCTTTACCAGGAAGAAAAAAAAATAGGTCAAGGATATTTTGGTAAACTGATACTTGTTCTGCTTATAGGGGCCAAAGCTTAGACAAGCTTTCACATAATGAATTATTTAGGCTTTTGGTTTTCTGAACTCTAATTTAGTACTGGATCAAAATATCAGTGGTTGCTTCCCATCCTATTTTAAATTGGGTTATGGTATAACTTTGAGAAAATGACTACATTGTTTTCAAATAAGCATTTCTCTTTTTTTACTGACCATGACCTTGTAATTCACAGAAGTGTACATCTCCTGTAAGGAATGTTTGCAGCTGGAAAAAACAGAGATTGGAGTGTCTTTCTTGTGCAGTCCTTACCCAATCAGCCACCCGAAAAACATTTGAACAACACATTTTCCATTTTTCTGTCTCCTCCAAATTGCGTGATGAATAGCTCATAACAGCATCTGCATACACTCTTGGGGGTTATACGAGAATTGTTTGGGGAGAGAAACCACACACACAGATATATTCAAAGAGTGTTTCCTGGGGGAAAGGAGTCTGTTTTTCATTCTTAGCTTTTCATATAGTACTTGACTCTTCCCAGAACAGAGAGCCCTTGTGGGTTTGAAAGTAAAGTCACAGAGAATTTTCAAAAGACAAAATGAAACAGAAAACTAGGAAATGACACTGCAGAGGATCTTGTTCTCTTCTTTCACTGCAAAATCTTTCTTGAACTTGAGTGTTTCTGGGTGAGGTGTATGATACTCTACTCAATTTGTTTCATGATTCAGCCTCATAAAACGTGGTTCTTGCCCTGGAGGATCCTGGCTTTTTCTTCTGATTGCACCATTTTGAGCCACAGGGCTTTCTTTTTGTCCTTCCCTAAATTTTCAAGGAATGGAATGAAGTTCTTACAACTATGACTCCAATTACAGATTATTCAGAATTTAGAAAGGAATCCAAATGAACATTTCTAGATAGTTTATTTTATTCTTAAAAAGGGCATATGCTTTGTTTATTGAAATGACTAGAAAATTCTGGGACATTTCATTTTAGAAGTCTTCTCTTGAAAAAATGTGCAGACTTAAGCTAAATGTACAGTCCTAGCTTTTAGGAGCACTTCCTTCCTCAAATTGAACTTTTTTGCCTATGTGCTCCATTTTTTTTTTTTTTTTTGGTTTGTTTAAATAGAGACAAGAATCACCCATATTTAAACAGCGATCTGAAGGACAGGTCTTGTTACCGTACTTACAAAAGGCAGTCGTAATTTTGCAAGGTAATAAGACACGGGGGAGGGGCGGGGGGTAAAACAATCTCTTTGAATTCATTTGCGTGTGAAAGGAGAACTAACTAACTTGACAAGTCCTTCCATGACATCTGAAAAGGGGAAATGGGGGTTAATTCTGAAATGCTGAATCCCAGTAAGACTCTCTAAGATTTGGTTTCGGTTCGCACTTTTACCTGCACAGCCTGGTTTAGGATGCATACCGGGCCGAAGCTGCTGGGTGCTCCCAGAGACCATGCCAAGCGCCCCCTTCCTCGCAAGGGAGGGCCGCACGAGCGGCAGTGGTTTTCACACAATTCATTTCTGTTCGCACAGCTACACCAGGTGCTGCGCGGGGTCCAGGCTACTCCGGCGCCTCCTCTTACCCAGTGGCCAGATCTCCCTTTGGGCTGCCCCACTCCTTTTGGGTCTTTTTCTTCGGCTTTATGCAGAGCCATGTCGATTGGGCACACTTTCCAGACGCTTATCCCATTCACCCCAAAGCGATGTTTCCGACCGTCTCAAGTCCTCTCTGACGGTCCTGTTTGGATAGCGCTTTCAGGATCAGCGCTTCCAGGCCAATTGAGAAGCAGCGTTTGCCTCGAGCGTCACCACCTGGTAGAATCGGGAATGACCGCCGCTTCTTGCTGAGGATCAAAATGGAAAATGACTGAGGTGGCATTTCTAGTTTCTGTATTCTAAACATGGGAAAAAACCAAGATCATGGCACCTGGTCCCATCACTTCATGGCAAGTAGAAGGGGAAAATGTAGACGCAGTGACAGATTCACTGCTGACAATGGTTGCAGCCATGAAATTAGAAGACACTTGCTCCTTGGAAGGAAAGCTATGACAAACCCAGACAGCGTATGAAAAAGCAGACCCATCACTTTGCCTACAAAGGTTCGTGTAGTCAAAGCTATGGCTTTTCCAGGAGTTGCGTATGGATGTGAGAACTGCACCGTAAAGAAGGCTGAGCACCAAAGAATTTGCTTTCAGACTGTGGTGCTAGAGAAGGCTTGATTGTCCCTGGGGCTGCAAGACTGTACCAGTCCATCCTAAAGGAAATCAACCCTGAGTATTCATCGGAATGACTGATGCTGAAGCTGAAGCTCCAATCCTTTGGCCACTTGATGTGAAGAGCCAACTCTTTGGAAAAAAAACTGATGCTGGGAAAAATTGAGGGCAGGAGGAGAACGGGACTACAGAGGATGAGATGGTTGGATGGCCTCATCAATCCAATGGACATAAATTTGAGCAAGCTCCAGGAGATAGTGAAGGACAGGGAAGCCTGACGTGCTGCAGTCCATGGGGGTCACAAAAAGTTAGACACGACAGCAACTGAACAACAACAAATTTACAAGATATTAAGAGTGCGAGTTAAGAAATGATTTACTGGAGACTTCTCTGGTGATTCAGTGGTTAAAAGTACAGCCTTCCATTGCAGAGGGCACAGGGTTGATTGCTAATATCTAAGATCCTGCATGCTGCGTGTCATGGCCAAAAAAAGAGAAAGGAATGTTTTACTGATAGAAGTTTGTGACCAAAATGCATTTAAATATCTAAAAAGATGCATTAAACTTAGGGACGTTCTCAACATTAGTCCTAATTGGCATTGCCAGGCAACATAGTAGATATCCAGGCAGTTGGAGTAGGGACAGGCTTGCAGGAAATCTAGCCGGGCTCTCTCTCTGGGTGGGGGACCAGGACTGGATTAGACTCAGGGGGGAATTCTAAACCTGCCTCTGACAGTGTTATTACGAAGCCTGGGTAAATTATTTCACATCCGTGAGCTTTATCCTTTGCTTAACAAATGTGTAAAGCGAATCAGCTAAGTGCTGGACACCAGATGGGGAAGTGTGTTGAGATAATAGGTGACAGGAGGTTGAGCTTATCATGAGGAGTTCACAGTCAAGGCTGACTTTTGAAAAATTGCATGAAATTTCAAAATAAAAGTATAAGCAAATGTAAAAGGGAAAGATCTAAAATACCTAAAAGAAGATGAATGCTAGAGGCCTCTTAAGCTCTTGAAGAGTCTGCCTCTGCTTACAGAAGTTTAGTGCCTTCTAAGCAGATGATCCTTACCAACTGAAAAGAAATGAGAATGGAGAGAGCACTAATTTGAAAAGACACACGCACCTGAATATTCACAGCAGCACTGTTTTTAGCAGCCAAGATGTGGAAGCAGCCTAAGTGTCCACTGACAGATGAATGGATAAAGATGTGTGTAGACACCCACACACAGACACACACACACACACACACACACACAATGCAATATTACTCAGCCATAAAAAAAGAATGCATGTGCGTAGTCACTTCAGCCAGGTCTGACTCTTTGCGACTGTGGTCCATCAGGCTCCTCTGTCCATGGGATTCTCCAGGCAAGACCACTGAAGTGGGTTGCTGTGCCCTCCTCCATAGGATCTTCCCCACCCAGGAATCAAATCTGTGTCTCTTATGTCTCCTGCACTGGCAGGCATGTTCTTTACCACTGGTGTCACTTGGGGAGCCCTAAAAAAAAAAAGGATGACATAATCTAGTTTCAGCACCATGGATGGATATAGACATGATCATACTAAGTGAAGAAAGTCAGACAGAGAAAGACAAATACCACATGAGACCGCTTGTATGTGGAATCTAAAATGTGACACAAATGAGCAGACACAGACTCTCAGACATAGAAGGCAAACTTATGGTTACCAAAGGAGAAAGAGGGTGAAGAGAGATAAAGTAAGAGTTAGGGATAATGAAAGTGTTAATTGCTCACTCTTTGAGACCCCATGGACTGTAACCTACCACGCTCCTCTGTCCGTGGGATTTCCTGGCAAGAATACTGGCGTGGGTAGCCATTCCCTTCTCCAGGAGTCTTCCCAACCCAGGGATTGAACCTGGGTTTCCTGCATTGCAGACAGATGTTTTACCATCTGAGCCATCAGGGCAGGCCAGGATACACACTGCTGTATCGTTTGTTGTTCAGTCGCTAAGTCGTGTCCAACTGTGTGCAATCCCACGGACTTCAGTGTGCCAGACTTCCCTGTCCTTCACCGTCTCCTGGAGCTTGCTCAAACTCATGTCCATTGAGCTGGGGACGATATCCAACCATCTCATTCTCTGTCACCCCCTTCTCTTCCTGCCTTCGATCTTTCTCAGCATCAGGGTAATTTCATGACCGCAGTCACCAACACTACTATATATAAAACAGGCAAACAACAAGGCCCTGCAGTATGCTACAGAGAACCACACTCCTCCTTATCCGGCAACAATCTGGAAAAGAATGTGAAAAAAATAATATACACACATATGATATAAATATGTATAAAACTGAATTACTTTGCTATATACTCAAAACTAACACAACATCAAAAATTAAACTATACTTCAATAAAAATAAAACAGTAACACACACAGAAAAGTGAGAACCTTGTATATTAGATCTGCATTATATCTGTCTTTGAATAAATCTGTTTTTCCCAAAGTGGATGGAGAAAACAAAATTAAAGATCCAAGGGCTGAATTGCCTTTTTTCAAAGATCATTTTTGATATGTGTTTGGATAAAGAAACCAGAAACTCCAGTTTTAAAAGGAGAAGTGGGAACATTTTAATATGCAGCCCTGGCCTTGGAATAGGGATATAAATTCTTCTTCAAGTGACAGCTTTGACTGAACTCTGAAACCTGTATGATCCCACCGATGTGACCTAAAGCACTGTAGGTGACAGAAAGCTTGTCTTGTTTTAGGAGAAAGGCAAAAGACAAAGGCCTATGTTTTTCGTTTACCTATAACTTGCTGACAGCTGTCAAATTTATTATTATTTTTGTTCTAGATTCGAAACTAGAGGTTTCCCTTTGAACAGCTTGAGGCCAGGACATTTTATTGGTGTTGGATCTTGTCTGCAGTGAATAGCAAATTCCTCCTCGCATGGGTCATTTGGTGACTGTGTGGGTGAGGGAAATCATAATTCGACCATGATTTGGAAATGTTCTGGCATTTTCCAAAAGGTGCAGTTTCTGGAATCACTGAAGACACAGAGTGTTATTTGCTTTGCAAGAGAGTCTGTGGGTGGTCAAAAGTTGACAGATGGAGGGGTAACATCCCAGGCTGGGGAATCTCTGCTTGGTGGGTATCACCTGGTTCTTTGTCTATCTTCTATATTTGAGGAGATGCTGTTTGTTGTTCCTGAAATCCGCTGGAGAAGGAAATGACAACCCACTCCAGTATTCTTGCCTGGAGGATTCCATGGACAGAGGAGCCTGGTGGGCTACAGTCTATGCAGTTGCCGAGTCAGACACAACTGAGTAACTAACACTTTTTCTTCTGGGCAAGGCACCCAACTGAACTGGGCCCTCTTTCCTCATCTGTAAAATCTGAGTTTGGGTGCATTGGGAGGGCAGCATGATTGAGCCAAGAAACCTCTAGCAAAGGGCGTTGGGATTTTATCTGCCCTGGTGGGAATGAATATTAGTCAGGCCTCTTGGGATCACCATTTGGAAGAATGCCTTGTTAGCCACATCCATGCTTTCTGACCCAGCAGTCTTGCCTCTAAGAATTGATCCTAAGGAAATAGTCCAATGATGGAGACAGAGACTCATGGACACACTCATTTACTCCCTAAATTTTAAGACTAGCTAAATGTGTAAGAGTAAGGGCATTTCTAAATAAATTAAGGCAATTTGTTTAATGGAACACTGTGTAGACATTACACATTACATTTTCAAAGCAAATGTTCATTGTATAATATTAGATTGAGAGATCGGGATTGATACATACATATTATTGACTCTATATAGAAAATAGATAACTAATGAGAACATACTTAATACACAGAGGACTCTACCTAGTGCTCTGTGACCTAAATGGGTGTGTGTGTGTGTGTGTGTGTGTGTGTGTACTAGTTACTCTAATACTGACTGTTTGTGACTCCATGGACTGTAGCCCACCAGAGTCCTCTGTCCATGGGATTCTCCAGGCAAGAATACTGGGGTGGGTTGGCATTTCCTTCTCCAGGGGTTCTCCTGACCCAGGGATCGAACCCGGGTCTGCTGCACTGCAGGTAAGTTCTTTACTGTCTGAGCCACCAGGGAAGCCCCACGTAAACGGGAAGGAAGCCCCAAAGGGAGGGGTTTTATATATATGTATGGCTGATACATTTTGCTATATAGCAGAAACTAACACAGCATCGTAAAGCAACTATACTCCAGTAAGAAATTAATTTTAAAAAAGATTGTAAAAGGCAAAGCAGAGTGTTGAATTGCATGATACTAATTTCGCATCAAATATTTGAGACATACATTGGCCTGCAAAAAGCCTGGGATAAAAACAACCACATGTGAACAGTGCTCTTCAGTGATCTAATAGTCTAATTTCCCCCCTGGATTTCCAATTTTTCTTCAATATGTATCTTTTTATAATTGGAAAAAACCTAAAGTTCCAAACTCGAACCACATGGAGTTTATGGTCTGATCACCTTTGTGACTAGTGTGATTGTGGACGTTTCTGAGACTCAGAGGGAGAGCTGCAAAGGGCTGTAGACCACAGACTTCGGAACCAGACTACTTGGGTTTGAATCCTGGCTGTTCTTCATCTTGTTTGCATGGCTGGTGATCCCCTTAGCCTCTCTGTGCCTCGGTTTCTTCAACTGTGAAGGGAAGATAGCCCTGGTACCTACCTGGAGAGAGTTACGGGTCAGCATAAATAAATCTCTGGCCCATCTCAAGCACTCAGTGAGAGCTAGCTATTAGCATTTCGTGCATGCTCAGTGCTTGTCACTTCACTCGTGTCTGACTCTGCAACCCGATGGACTATAGCCTACCAGGCTCCTCTGTCCATGGGATTCTCCAGGCAAGAATACTGCAGTGGGTTGCCATGCCCTCCACCAGGGGATCTTCCCAACCCAGTGATCAAACTTGTGTCTTTTGTAACACAGGCAGATTCGTTACCCACTGAGTCACCTGGACACCCAGCTGTTATCATTAACATCTGTAAAATGGAAAAACTAATACTAATTCAATAACTGTTTACTGAGCACTTACTCTGTGCCTGGCACTGCCCTAGGTGCTGGGCACACCACCATTCAGGAGTGATCAATGTTGGTGATGACTCTGCTCTCAAGGAGCTGTATTTTAGTGGAAGACAGCAACAAATAAACAGGGCAGTTAAAGTGTTAAGAGAAAGAGAAAGAATGGGAGAGGTGTGCTTGTCAGGGAGGCACTGGATAAAGTAACACTGGAGTACAGACATAAGTGACCATGGGGTGAACCAATCAGGTATGTGGAAGAAGAGCACTGAGGCAGAGTGAAGCGTCAGTGCAAAGGTCCTGCGGTGTGCTTGGATTGTTTAAGGAACAGTAAGGAAATAATGGGGAAACAGTGGAAACAGTGTCAGACTTTATTTTGGGGGGCTCCAAAATCACGGCAGATGGTGATTGCAGCCATGAAATTAAAAGACGCTTACTCCTTTGAAGGAGGGTTATGACCAACCTAGATAGCATATTCAAAAGCGGAGACATTACTTTGCCAACAAAGGTCCATCTAGTCAAGGCTATGGTTTTTCCTGTGGTCATGTATGGATGTGAGAGTTGGACTGTGAAGAAAGCTGAGCGCCAAAGAATTGATGCTTTTGAACTGTGGTGTAGGAGAAGACTCTTGAGAGTCTCTTGAACTGCAAGGAGATCCAACCAGTCCATTCTAAAGGAGATCAGCCCTGGGTGTTCTTTGGAAGGAATGATGCTAAAGCTGAAACTCCAGTACTTTGGCCACCTCATGTGAAGAGTTGACTCACTGGAAAAGACTCTGATGCTGGGAGGGATTGGGGCCAGGAGGAGAAGGGGACGATGGAGGATGAGATGGCTGGATGGCATCACCAACTTGATGGACGTGCATTTGAGTGAACTCCGGGAGTTGGTGATGGACAGGGAGGCCTGGAGTGCTGCAATTCATGGGGATGCAAAGAGTCGGACACGACTGAGCGACTGAACTGAATGGAAGGAAATAATGGGCTTCCCAGGTGGCACTAGTGGTAAAGAATCCACCTGCCAATGCAGGAGACGTAAGAGATGTGGGTTTGATCCCAGGGTCAGGAGGATCCCCTGGAGGAGGGCATGACAACCCACTCCAGTATTCTTGCCTGGAAAATTCTATGGCCAGAGGAGCCTGTCAAGCTACAGTCCATAGGATCACAAAGAGTCAGACCCACCCAAGCAACTTAGCACACACAAGCATGCAGATAATGAAGCTATGTAAGCAGACTCAGAGACAAAGATTCAAGTGCAAGTAAACTGCTTGGAAAGTGATCCCAGAAAGTATAGACAAGTGGAGAAGGGAGCATGGGAAGGAAGGGACATGAATGAGGGAGCCATCCCTGGGGCCAGCTGCCCAGGACAACAGAGGGTGATGTCTCATCTGAGGCATGAGGAAACAGATGAGATTACTATTTAAATAAGCAGACTTTGAGTAAAGCATATTGCCCTACATAAAGTCGGTAGGATTCATCCAACTAGTTCCTTAATAGAAAAAAGACAGGCTTCCTCCAGAGAAGAACCTTCAGACTCTAACTAAAACCCCAGTTCTTTTCTGGGTCTCCAACTTGCTAGTTTATCATGCAGATTTTGGACTTGCTAGCTTCCATAATAGTGTGAGCCAATTTCTCAAAATTAATCTACCTATTTATCTCTCTATCATCTGTCAAGAGATTTATTGGTTCTGTTCTTTTGGAAACTGATACAACATCTCTGAGTTTTTTTGTTTTTTTTTTTTAACAATTTATTTTACTCTGGCTGCCAAAACTTTGCCTGTATGGCTATCTCAAAAATGTTCTGTGCATTATATATATTTGGTTTCAGACTACTCCATGTACCGAAACCACACACATAGTTCATTTTGAGATATTCATCTCTCAGTGTACTTACTGGTATTATAGGCATCTCAGGCTGAACTTGCACCCCTCCCTTAGGCTTTCTAAATGTCTTTTTGTCCAACTAAGAAAGTATATCAGACTTCACCTTAATTCTTACAAAATCTGCTTAATTTGGTCTTTACTCAGAGGTCAGGTCTTACTGGAGGTGTCATGGGATTAACCATTGTTGCCAGGCTGTATGCTGATTTGAAAATGTTTTGCTACCCAGAAAGGATGGTAAATGAGAAACACTTATTTTCTAACTCAGCGAGTTCTGAATTCCTATGTTCCCTCCCAATTCTGCTTGTAGACTGGCCAGTTCTTTTCTGATCCCGTCTCTTCATTGAAGTAACTCATCATAGGTGCTAAAAGTAACCAGCTCACATTTTTGGTGTTTTGCCTGCGGATCTCTTTGTCCAGGTTCACAAGTTCATCAGGTACATTGTCCATATTTTACTCTCACCATCAGTTCAGTTCAGTCGCTCAGTCGTGTCCAACTCTTTGGCGACCCCATGGACTGCAACATGCCAGGCTTCCCTGTCTATCACCAACTCCCAGAGTTTATTCCAACTCATGTCCATTGAGTCAGTGATGCCATCCAACCATCTCATCCTCTGTCATCCCCTTCTCCTCCCACCTTCGATCTTTCCCAGCATCAGGGTCTTTTCAAATAAGTCAGTTCTTTGCATCAGGTGGCCAAAGTATTGGAGTTTCAGCTTCAACGTCAGTCCTTCCAATGAATACCCAGACTGATCTCCTTTAGGATGGACTGGTTGGATCTCCTTGCAGTCCAAGGGACTCTCAAGAGTCTTCTCCAACACCATAGTTCAAAAGCATCAATTCTTTTGTTCTCAGCTTTCTTTATAGTCCAACTTTCACATCCATACATGACTACTGGAAAAACCATAGCTTTGACTAGGTGACCTTTGTTTGTCTCTGCTTTTTAATATGCTGTCTAGGTTGGTCATAGCTTTTCTTCCAAGGAGCAAGTATCTTTTAATTTCATGGCTGCAGTCACCATCCACACTGATTTTGGAACCCCTCAAAATAAAATCTGTCACTGTTTCCATTGTTTCCCCATCTATTTGCTATGAACTGATGGGGAGGTGATGGAATTCCAGTTGAGCTATTTCAAATCCTGAAAGATGATGCTGTGAAAGTGCTGCACTCAATATGCCAGCAAATTTGGAAAACTCAGCAGTGGCCACAGGACTGGAAAAGGTCAGTTTTCATTCCAAGCCCAAAGAAAGGCAATGCCAAAGAATGCTCAAACTACCGCACAATTGCACTCATCTCACACGCTAGTAAAGTAATGCTCAAAATTCTCCAAGCCAGGCTTCAGCAATACGTGAACCGTGAACTTCCTGATGTTCAAGCTGGTTTTAGAAAAGGCAGAGGAACCAGATATCAAATTGCCAACATCTGCTGGATCATAGAAAAAGCAAGAGAGTTCCAGAAAAACATCTATTTCTGCTTTATTGACTATGCCAAAGCCTTTAACTGTGTGGATCACAATAAACTGTGGAAAATTCTGAAAGAGATGGGAATACCAGACCACCTGACCTGCCTCTTGAGAAATTTGTATGCAGGTCAGGAAACAACAGTCAGAACTGGACATGGAACAACAGACTGGTTCCAAATAGGAAAAGGAGTTCGTCAAGGCTGTATATTGCCACCCTGTTTATTTAACTTCTATGCAGAGTACATCATGAGAAACACTGGAATGGAAGAAACACAAGCTGGAATCAAGATTGCTGGGAGAAATATCAATAACCTCAGATATGCAGATGACACCACCTTTATGGCAGAAAGTGAAGAGGAACTCAAAAGCCTCTTGATGAAAGTGAAAAAGGAGAGTGAAAAAGTTGGCTTAAAGCTCAACATTCAGAAAACGAAGATCATGGCATCTGGTCCCATCACTTCATGGGAAATAGATGGGGAAACAGTGGAAACAGTGTCAGACTTTATTTTTCTGAGCTCCAAAATCACTACAGATGGTGACTGTAGCCATGAAATTAAAAGACGCTTACTCCTTGGAAGGAAAGTTATAACCAACCTAGACAGCATATTCAAAAGCAGAGACATTACTTTGCCAACAAAGGTTGGTCTAGTCAAGGCTATGGTTTTTCCTGTGGTCATGTATGGATGTGAGAGTTGGACTGTGAAGAAGGCTGAGGGCTGAAGAATTGATGCTTTTGAATTGTGGTGTTGGAGAAGACTCTTGAGAGTCCCTTGGACTGCAAGGAGATCCAACCAGTCCATTCTGAAGGAGATCAGCCCTGGGATTTCTTTGGAAGGAATGATGCTAAAGCTGAAACTCCAGTACTTTGGCCACCTCATGGGAAGAGTTGACTCATTGGAAAAGACTCTGATGCTGGGAGGGATTGGGGGCAAGAGGAGAAGGGGACGACAGAGGATGAGATGGCTGGGTGGCATCACTGACTCGATGGACGTGAGTCTGAGTGAACTCCGGGAGTTGGTGATGGACAGGGAGGCCTGGTGTGCTGCGATTCAGGGGGTCGCAAAGAGTCGGACACAACTGAATGACTGAACTGAGCTGATGGGACAAAATGCCATGATCTTAGTTCTCTGAACATTGAGTTTTAAGCCAACTTTTTCACTCTCCTCTTTCACTTTCATCAAGAGGCTCTTTAGTTCCTCTTCACTTTCTGCCATAAGGGTGGTGTCATCTGCATATCTGAGGTTATTGATATTTCTCCCAGCAATCTTGATTCCAGCTTGTGCTTCTTCCAGTCCAGCATTTTTCATGATGTACTCTGCATACAAGTTAAATAAGCAGGGTGACAATATATAGCCTTGAGGCACTCCTTTCCTTATTTGAAACCAGTCTGTTGTTCCGTGTCCAGTTCTAACTGTTGCTTCTTGACCTGTATGCAGATTTCTCAAGAGGCAGGTCAGGTGTTCTGATAGTCCCATCTCTTTAAGAATTTTTCACAGTTTGTTGTGATCCACACAATCAAAGGCATAGTCAATATCACAGAAGATGTTTTTCTGGAACTTTCTTGCTTTTTCAATGATACAATGGATGTTGGCAATTTGATTTGTGGTTCCTCTGCCTTTTCTAAAGCCAGCTTGAACATCTGGAAGTTCATGGTTCATGTACTGTTGAAGCCGGGCTTGGAGAATTTTGAGCATTACTTTGCTAGCATGTGAGATGAGTGCAATTGTGTGGTAGTTTGAGCATTCTTTGGCATTGCCGTTCTTTGGGATTGGAATGAAAACTGACCTTTTCCAATCTTGTGGCCATTGCTGAGTTTTCTAAATTGGCTGGCATATTGAGTGCAGCACTTTTACAGCATCATCTTTTAGGATTTGAAATAGCTCAACTGAAATTCCATTGCCTCCACTAGCTTGGTTCATAGTGATTGCTTCGTAAGGCCCACTTGACTTTGCATTCCAAGATGTTTTAGGTGAGTGATCACACCATCCTGATTATCTGGGTCATGAAGATCTTTTTTGTATAGTTCCTCTGTGTATTGTTACCACCTCTTCTTAATATCTTCTGCTTCTGTTAGGTCCATACCACTTCTGTCCTTTATTGAGCCCATCTTTGCATGAAATGTTCCCTTGGTATCTCTAATTTTCTTGAAGAGATCTCTCATCTTTCCCATTCTATTGCTTTCCTCTATTTCTTTGCTTTGAGCACTGATGAAGGCTTTCTTATCTCTCCTTGCTATTCTTTGGAACTCTGCATTAAATGGGTTTATCTTTCTTTTTCTCCTTTACCTTTTCTCGTCTTTTCTTTTCTCAGCTATTTGTAAGGCCTCCTCAGACAACCATTTTGCCTTTTTGCACTTCTTTTTCTTAGGGATGGTCTTGATCACTGCCTCCTGTACAATGTCACGAACCTCTGTCCATAGTTCTTTGGGCACTCTGTCTATCAGATATAGTCCCTTAAATCTATTTCTCACTTCCACTGTATAATCATAAGGGATTTTATTTAGGTCATACCTGAATGGTCTAGTGGTTTTCCCTACTTCCTTCAACTTAAGTCTGAATTTGGCAATAAGGAGTCATGATCTGAGCCTCAGTCAGCTCCTGGTCTTGTTTTTGCTGACTGTATAGAGCTTCTCCATCTTTGGCTGCAAAGAATATAATCAGTCTGGTTTCTGTATTGACCATCTGGATTATCACAATTTCAGGCCCTATAACTGTCTCCTCCCCATTTTCTCAGCTCCTTTAAGTTTCTCAACATCCTGCCATTCATCTCCCAAACCAATCAACATACCTTGGGTTTCATTAGAACAGCACTCCAATCCTGGTAGCAATTTTAATTCTGGTTCTGTGTGGCCAGTGATGCTGTGTAAGACATAACCACAACATCTCCCTAGCTTTCAACAGTAAGCATTTATTTAACTCATTCATCTTGGAGTCCGCCGGGGGTCAGTTATTCTAGACTGGGCTTGGCCAGGCAGGTTTGACAATTTTATCCAGATTTACTCACAGGTGGTGCTAGAAGTAAAGAACCCGCCTGCCAATGCAGGAGATGTAAGAGATGTTTGATCCCTGAGTCTGAAAGATTCCCAGAAGCATCTCCTGGAGCAGGAAATGGCAACCTGCTCCAGTATTCTTGCCTGAAAAATTCCTTGGACAGAGGAGCCTGGGGGGTTGTGGTCATTGGGGCCGCCAAGAGTTGGACACGACTGAGCGACGGAGCTCAGTCACACATCTGGGAGTCATCCTGTGATGAGCTGACCTGTGTCTGGTCCATCTGGGGGTGATTCAGTTCTGCTCCACGTGTCTCTCGTCCTCCCCCTCTGCCAACAGTCCAGCCTAGCAGTCTAGTCTCCTGCCAGTGGTGGGAGTAAAGGAGGGTGAATTGAAATACCTAAAATCTCTTAAGGCTGAGGCTCCCGATTGTACTCATTTCTCCTGATTCCAATGACAAAAGGCATATGAAAAACTTAAAGCCAAGGGATAGGAAATATTCTCCACCCTTTAGGAGAAAGATGGAGAGTGAATACTTCTGATCAATAATCTGACCTTCCCACTCTCCTATCCTTCCAGCGATGCTGTGTTTCTATATAATGTTTCACCAGAACCTCCAAGTTGAATGAAACGGAGTACATCTGAGTGAGAGTGAACCAGGGGAAAAAAATGTGTGTGATACTTGAAAGGCAGTGAAGCAGTGGCCCCTTCTCTTTGAGGTCTTTGGAGCGTCTGGATGGTGGTGGGTAGACACAGAGTCTGGGGGGTTTTGGTTATTTTCTCCCTTCTCTGCTCCCCACTGCTCTGAATCCTGACTCGGAACTTTCTCAGGCTACAGATCCTCAGAGGTGATAGCCACCTTCTCTTCAGCTCTACCTCTGTATTCTCATATGAGCAGCTTGCAGTGATTGACCTTCAAGTTGATGGGCTGAAAGTGATGGGCTGGGGGTCTCCAGCACTGAGCCTCTCCCGGTCCTTCTGGACATCTGCTTCCTCAGTTTCTCCCACAGTCGTGGAAGTTCTAATTCTTGCAATTCCTCTATCCTGTGACACTCACCATGACCTTGCTCCTCGGCCTGAGCGCCACGCAGCTGAAACAGCCCCCAAGTTGTCCCCAACCCTACAGTCCCATCATCCCCATGACTCAGCCTTGGACCCCGAGTCCTTGTTCTGCCTCTTAACTGCCCAATAGCTCAATGCCTAAGTCTGAAATGCTCCCTCCTTGCCTGAAGCGATCCTTCCCAGCATCCCTTTATCTTTTTAAATTAAATTAAGGAATATTTATTGAAGTATAGTGGATTTACAATGTTGTATTCATTTCAGGTGTACAGCAAAGTGATTCAGTTATGTGTGTGTATATATACATATATGCTGCCGCTAAGTCGCTTCAGTCGTGTCCGACTCTGTGCGACCCCAGAGACAGCAGCCCACCAGGCTCCCCTGTCCCTGGGATTCTCCAGGCAAGAACACTGGAGTGGGTTGCCATTTCCTTCTCCAATGCATGAAAGTGAAAAGTGAAAGTGAAGTCACTCAGTTGTGTCCAACTCCTAGCAACCCCATGGACTGCAGCCTACCAGGCTCCTCCGTCCATAGGATTTTCCAGGCAAGAGTACTGGAGTGGGGTGCCATTGCCTTCTCCGAGTATATATATATGTGTGTGTGTGTCAGATTCTTTCCACTTTTACGTTATTATAAAATATTGAGTACATTCCCCTGAGCTATACAGTGGGTTCTTGTTAGTTACGTCTTTTACATATGGCCAAAGTACTGGAGCCTCAGCTTCAGCATCAGTCCTTCCAGTGAATATTCAGGGTTGATTTCCTTTAGGGATTGACTAGTATATGTCCATATATGTCTCCAGTATATGTCCATCCCAAACTGATAATTTATCCCTTTCCCCCTGCCCCAAGTCCCTTTAAATAGGCTCCTGCTGTCTACTCCCCATCGTTTACCTAACCAAGGTAATACCCAGATTGTGCTGCTGCTGCTGCTAAGTTGAGTCAGTCATGTCCAACTCTATTCGACCCTGTAGACCGCAGCCCAACAGACTCCCCTGTCTCTGGGATTCTCCAGGCAAGAATACTGGAGTGGGTTGCCATTTCCTTCTCCAATGCAGGAAAGTGAAAAGTGAATGTGAAGTCGCTCAGTCGTGTCCGACTCTTCGCGACCCCATGGACTGCAACCCACCAGGCTCCTCCATCCTTGGGATTTTCCAGGCAAGAGTACTGGAGTGGGGTGGCATTGCCTTCTCCCTTCCTTCTCCTGGTGGGTTTCAAAGTGTTACCAGGTCACTTCCTCATTTTACATCGCTATCTTTCAGCAGGACCTCTGGGTACAATGACAACCCGGCGCAGTGACAGTGTGAGTTTCAGGCTCTGTGAGTCACAAAGAAGCTACTCGGGCACCAGCCAGGACCTTGCAGAGTCCCCTCAGGACAAGCGGGTCTCGGTGGTTCCTCAGATACTGGGTTGGAGCTGAATTAAACCCACTCTCTTGCTTCTTTGCCTAAATAAATTTTGCTTTTCCTTTGAATAGCAGGGAAATTCCCTTGTGACCTCCTTCATCACCAAGGTGGGGGATTATATAATCCAGACACTTTAAAAACAAATCAACGTATTAAAACTAATATAAACAGAGCTTTTCGAAGTAGCCACCTTGTAAGCTTACATGCTTACTCATAGGAAGTCTTTCAGCCAGTCTCAATACCTTTTTGTAGGCCTAGTTCAGATTCTATGAATAATACCGTTAATAATAAGAAGTAGCAACTGATTGCACCTAAAGATAAGCTCAATCTTTTGAAGCAACCAGAAGTTGGTTAGTGATCTACTTGATGAATAAAGGGAGTTGTCAAGGTAAGTGCAATTATTATATAAAAAATTAACAAAAAGGTGGTGGTTCAGTGGTTAAAACTCCATACTTCCAGTGTGGGAGGCATGGGTTCGACCCCTGGTTGGAAAACTAAGATCCCACATGCTGTGAGCACAGCAAAAAAAAAAAAAAAAAGGTGGTTCTGAAAAGCCACAGCAAAGAGATTCTTGACGTCAAAGAGGTTAACCCTGGTAAAAAGTCACCGTCTTCCAAAGAGATGTCTTTAAAGACAGATGATTGAATTTAGAGGTTACATCTTGGTATTTGAAATCATCTGGGTTTTCTCAAGCCTGACACCTCTAATGTCTTTTTATTAGTGGCTCTTGTTAATTAAATATTATTGGGAATTCTTATATATCAAACTAATACTCCTTTCACTTCTGAGCTAACACACTGCTCCTGACAGATACTATTTCCTTTCCTAGCAGAGTTTAAACAAGGCTGATATATCCTGGAGGGAATTAAAGGATATTAGCCCACAATATCCTAAACAAATTAGCACACACTGAACTGAAAATGGATGGTTTTGCTTCTTCCAACTTCAGAAGTGACTTGCATCTTTGTTGGCCAATCTCTCCAGCAGGCAGATTTTCTGTGTTTTTTTGGAGATGAGCTCAATCAGTGCATCACTGGGAGCCCCATCATGGAAACAGAAGTTAGAAACTGCCTTTGCAGGCACAGAATGGATCAATACTGGTGATTTAATATGGTTAACCTAGTATTTCCACTAGTTTCCTGCCAGTGATCCCCAGGCAAACCCAGATGGAACACAGTGCGTGGGGGAGACCAACCTGAAGGGCTGAGCGGGAAAAGGGGGCTGAGGCAGGAAACTTGGAGGCAGGAAACTTGGAAGAAATGTCCAGAGCGTTCAGGACAGATGAAGACCATCTAGGCTTCGACAAGAAGAGCTTCTCCTGTGACAGGACTACAGTCTCGTCAAAGCACTGTTGCCGGTAGATTTCATCTCTTATCCATTTCATCTCTCGTCCATCTGTCCGAAAAGCCATTTCTCTAAGTCCTGGTGGCTGCAGGCGCTGGAATAGCAGGTCCCTTGGGACCACATGACTCTGGGGAGCAGAGAACTATGTGGACATAGCAGTAGGGGTAGATCTTTTGTTATCCTCACAAACGGCCTGCAGAGGTTTGACATCTTAAGTGTAATTTTACATATTTCTTATGTCTCACCTGTATGATCGAGGGGCTGTTTACAGAGTGTGATTTGAGGAGGTCCTATGGCTTGAATTGTGTCCACCGATTCAACCCATAGTGAAGCTCTAACCTCCACCCCACCCCCTACCTGTGAGATTTACCTGATTCAGCAACAGGGTCTTGGCAGGTGTCTTCACATTAAGATGAGGCTGTACTGGGTTGGGATGGGTACTAGTCCAATAACTGGTGTTCCTAAAAGAAGAAGAAAATTTAGACACAGAGAGACACAGACACCCAGGAGACTCCATGTGAAGACAGAGGCCCAGATGTGAGTGATCTGTCTGTAAACTAAGACCATCGAGAACTGCTGGCAGGCTGCCAGGAGCTGGAAGAGGCAGGAAGGACCCTCCCCTGGATTCTTCACAGAGCGCCCAGCCCCACCAATACCTGATGTTGGACTTCTGGCCTCCAGAACTGGGAGGGACCACACCTCTGTTGTTTTAAGCCCGTAATCTGTAGTCATTCGCTATGGTGGCCCTGGAGGGGTGGGGGCTCATCCAGGGGGTATGCAACCGAGGTGGCTGTCTGAGAGAATTGATATGTGGGTAGTTCTGGGCTTGCCTTTCCGTTTCCACATTCATCCCTCTGCTCCTCTCCTCTGGGGTCACCCATGTCTGAAACAAGTGCTACCAACAGAGCTTTCCATTCCAGAGTGCAGATGGCAGGCTCATTAGAAGTTTCCCGTGGTCAGAAAAACTCCACAGGGAAAAAATACTTCAACCTTACACCCCAAAGAACTGAAAATTCGTGGACACACATGTTCATAGCAGCATTATTCCCAGTAGTCAAAAGGTGGAAACAACCTAGACGTTCGTCAGTGAATGAATGTGGTATATCTACACAATGTAATATTACCTAGCCATAAAAAGGAATGGAATATGGACGCAAGCTCCTACATGAATGAACCTCGTAAACTTACTAAACGAGAGAATCCAGACACTAAAGGACACATGCTGTATGATCCCTTTTTTTTAATGTAATATCCAGAAAAGGAATAAAACACACAGAGGTGGTTGCTCACATCTGGAGGCAAGGGAAATGGAGGAGAAACTGATTAATGTGTAAAGGGCTTTATTTTGGAGCAGTTATTGTTGTTTAGTCACTAAGTCACATCTTACTCTTTGGGATCCAATGGACTGCAGCACGCCAGGCTTCCCTGTCCTTAACCATCTCCTGGAGTTTACTCAAACCCATGTCCATTGAGTCGGTGATGCCATCCAACCATCTCATCCTCTGTCACCCGCTTCTCCTCCTGCCCTCAACCTTTCCCAGCATCTGGGTCTTTTCCAATGAGTCGGCTCTTCACATCAGGTGGCCAAAGTATTGGAGCTTCAGCTTCAGCATCAGTCCTTCCAATGAATATTCAGTGTTGATTTCCTTTAGGATTCACTGGTTTGATCCTCTTGCTGTCCAGGGGACTCTCAAGAGTCTTCTCCAGTCCACAGTTTGAAAGTGTCAATTCTTCAACACTCAGCCTTCTTCATAGTCCAACTCTCACATCTGTACATGACTACTGGAAAAACCACAGCTTTGACTGTACCTTTGTAATTGGAGTGTTTTGGTATGAGATGGTGTCTGTACAACACTGTGGAGGTACTGAATGCCCCTGAATAGTTCCCTTTGAAATATGCTGTGTGAATTTTATCTGAATAAATTAAAAAGAAAAGAAAAAAAGATCCACAGGGTATTTTAAAGAAAGTCAAGAAAAGGAATGTTTCCTTTCCTTCTTCTTTTTCTCTTATTTTTTGCTCCTGGCTAGATTTTGAACAAGAAGAGGAAAGAGTCCTTTTGCTCCTCTCCTCCTTCCTCCCTTCATTTCTTCCTTCCTGCCTTTTGTAAACTTCCTCCCTTGTGTGTGCATATGCTGTGCACAGTCGTGAGCACAGCTCTGCAACCTCATGCATGGTGGCCCACCAGGCTCCTCTGTCCATGAGATTCCCCAGGCTAGAATACTGGAGTGGGTTGCCATTTCCTCCTCCAGGGCATCTTCCCAATTCAGGCATCGAACCCACATCTTCTGCATCTCCAGCGTTGGCAGGCGGATTCTTTACCACCGAGCCGCCAAACTTCCTCTCTTACCTGTATGTTATTTGTTGGCAGAGGTGTTAGACAGACATTAGGAAGCAGGTTGTTCAGACTCTGGTTTGATCCTTAAACCTTTAAGGGTTTATGGTATATGTGCCTTCTGGGAGTAGGAAAACACACCGCAATCCCCTTTCCTTCCTTTTGGAATGTGTCTCTGTTACTTTATGACAGAATGTTCTAACTGGGCTGGGCTGATTTTATGCTCCTTTCAACACTGTGCAAAAAATGTGAAGAATGGATGGGAACTGAGCCCCACCTGGTCTGAATTATTGGCTGTCCTCTTTTCTTCTGAAAGCTGCTGTTGGACATCTTTACAGAAAGCAACACCTAGGTGTTTCTGTGTATCTCTGTCTCCTACGTGTATCTCTCGAGAGCCATCGGGCTAAGTAAAGGAAAACCCACTCCAAATTAGCCAAGACTGGATGGAGTAGAAGCCGGTTGGTCTCAGTCAGCATTCCTTAAGGGGGCTCTTCTGCTTGTGGACTGAGACATTTCTTGCTGAAGCATCATCTCAAGTATGTTCTCAGCCAGTTAATACAGGTGAAAGAGAAAGTGTCCATCACTCAGTCATGTCCGGCTCTTTGCGACCCTATGGACTGAGCCGGTAGCCCACCAGGCTCCTTTGTCCATGGGATTCTCCAGGCAAAATACTGGAGCAGACAGCCATTTGCTTCTCCAGGGGATTTTCCTGACCCAGGGATTGAGCTCAGTTCTCCGGCATTGCAGGCAGATTCTTTACTATCTGAGCCACCAGGGAAGCCCAAATACAGGTAGGCACCCCCAATTATTGTGGCAAGCAAAATCCACCTCCTTCATGCACACTTATCCCCAAAAGTTGTTTGTCACAGATGTTGGGTGTCCCTGGATGTCATCATGACACAGATGGCTCCTGAGTGTGAACATGTGAGACTTTCTGCCTGCAGGCTTGTTGCCGGATGATCACAGAGCACACTCAGATGTGTAGAAGAGCCGGAAACTCTGGAGTGTTCACCCTACTCATCGTGGGACTTCCACTCAAAGACGAAGCAGTGAGCGCTGGAAAGGCCAATAACAAATGTCAACTACACTATCTTTTCTTTCTTCTCTTTCACTCCCTTCCCAAGCCTGCTGCATGTGGGTCAATGCAAGTATAACACAGGACGGCTGAGCAGGTCTTAGGCAGTGCTCAGTGAATGCATTTATTTCACAGATTGCAAAACTGCGTGCTCAGGTGCTTCAGTCACGTCCGACTCTTTGTGACCCCATGGACTGTAGCTAGCCAGGCTCCTCTGTCCGTGGGATTTTCCAGGCAAGAATACTGAGTGGGTTGCCATTTCTTCCTCCAGGGGGTCTTCCTGTCCCAGGGATCAAATCCAAGTCTCCTGTGTCTCCTGCACTGCAGATGGATTCTTTACCTGCTGAGCCACTGGGGAAGCCCCAACAAAAGCCAGGAATTGCTGTTGGCTATACACCAGCGTTGTCAGTCTTTCTGAGAATATCTGTCTCCTGATTCTAGACCCTGGGTCCTGTCCACCACAGTCTGACCTCTCCCAGACTGCAGACTTTTGTAGCTTAGGTCAATTTTGTATTAAAATAGATACAATTAGGATGATAGTGGTAGTTATGTCTCTTAGTAATTCATGTTTGTTTGTGTTTATTTGTTTGCTTTTATCCCTACCCCCAGTTCACTTTTGTGGTAGGGTGCACACACAGGTAGCATGGTGTAGAAGCAAATTGAAACGTGCATTCAGCAGACCACACGGAAGATAGTCAGTGTGCCTTGTAATACTGATGTGATGGCTCATTGCACATGACACTCAAGAAATGTGGTGGTGACGATTAATAACAAGTGACATTAACAAGGAACATGTCTTACAACTTCAAAATCTGCAGCCCATTAGATATCCATGTGGGGATGGAGAACCTCCTTTGGAACCCTTAGATGATCAGATTTTTTCCCAAGAATTAACCCCAGGAAATAGAGATCCATTCCCTCCTTGCATCATCTATAATATGCATGACAAATTCACAAAGCAAAGTTTTGAGAGAAAAGTTACTCCTCTCTATGAAAGATGCCACTTAGAGTTAGAGCAGCTGTAAATCAGTTCAATGTTCCCTGGGCTCAGTTCTGCATGGACTTCTCTCCCATCCCGAGTGTTCTCTGGAGTCTCTGCTATTTGGTTATCTCCTTTAAGTCACTTAGTGCAGGTGGAGATGGCTCAGTGGCAAAGAACCCGCCTGCAGTGCGGCAGACCCGGGTTTGATCCCTGGGTTGGGAAGATCCCCTGGAGAAGGAAATGGCAACCCTCTCGAGTATTCTTGCCTGGGAAATCCCCTGGACAGAGGAGCCTGGCGAGCTACAGTCCATGGGGTCACACAGAGTTGACACTGAGCAACTAACTTTTGCGCACTCATTGTGTCTCAGTCTTAATTTTAGGTGAGACTTTCAGCCAACTGTTTTTCTTGAACTGCTTTCTTTGAAACAAAAATGAAAATAGAAAGCAAAAGCAGAAATGTCTTTCCATTCAGCATCTTTGAAATAACCCGCAGAATCCTGGGGGTGGGGGTGAGAGAGTGTGAAACCGTGGGTACGCACACTTTCGGCTGGCTGTGTGAACGCACATGGAACATTGACCAGTGACGGCTGGAAGTCAGTTTCCCCTCCCCCCTTTCCAAATGACAAACACCACCGTCGGCAGAGAGAGATTGCACTCGGAGCCGGCAGAGTGGAGGTGTGCAGAGATCGGCCCATCGGACTTGGTCTGGACCTGGGGTGTTGGCGTGGTGGGGAAGGTAGGTGACCAAGTGGGAAAATATGTAATTTTGATCCTATTTCCCTTCTGTTTTATTATCTTCAGGTTGGTTGAACATAAAACACATAAATGCAGCAGAGTATTTTCTCTCTCTCTTTTTTGTTTTTTGTATTTACTTCTAGGCCAGTTGCAGCCCAACATAGGAAGAGAGAATATGAACAAACTGCATTGTTTAATGTAACAGAACAATTACGACTGGAAGGAGAGGTGTGGGAACCTAGAAATCTTTAGGCCTTGGAGGGCTTTTTTGTTTTGTTTTGTTTTTATTTTTGTCCTTTGCTGCGTCTTTGTGGCTTCATGGACTTTTCTCCAGTTGTGGTGAGTAGGGGCTACTCTTTAGCTGTGGTGCATAAGCTTCTCACTGTGCTGGCTTCTCGTGTTGGGGAGCATCGGCTCAGTAGCTGTGGTGCACGGGCTTAGTCGCCCTGTGGCATGTGGGACTACCCCGATCAGGGATCAAACCCTCGTCTCCTGCATTGGCAGGCGGATTCTTTACCTCTGAGCTACCAGGGAAGCCCCAGGTCTTAGGGTTTGAATCTTTAAAATGAAAAAGTTGATCAGGGCGGTCTCTCAGCTCCAGCATTTTAGAATTCATTGGCATAGGTTCCTGTGTTACCACTGTCAGAATCTTCTGCCTCAGGTGATGCTGAATTGGTGGCTCGATGGGAAAGAGCCTGCCTGCCTGTGCCGGAGGCACAAGAGGCTTGGGTTTGATCCCTGGGTTGGGAAGATCCCCTGAAGGAGGAAAAGGCAACCTGTTCTAGTACTCTTGCCTGGAGAATCCCGTGGACAGAAGGAGCCTGATGGGCTGTAGTTCATGGGGCTGCAAAGAGTGGAACATGACTGAGCGTCTAACCACATATGACCAACAAATACCCTCAAGGTAGCTCATTGGGAGGTGATGGAAAGGACCAGTTGTCTAGAAGGAGTGGACCCTCCCACCTGTGTCCAATTGTCATACAGCATTTGACACCTGTTTTTATTTGTCAGTGTGGCCACCACTGAGAAATGAAGTCATTGGCAGATTTGAAATATAGAGACCTTATCGTGCTTAACCTTCTTTCACATCTATAATTCCTAAGACTGAAGAGGAAGTGAGGGGAAGAAAAACACTTGGAAATGGCCGTGTTTTCATGAAGTAAGCTTTGTTGAGTTCCCTTAAAGATAGTGTATATTTTGTTTGGTTTTTATGCAGTTAAAATGTTTAGGGAAGCAAGAAAGGACCATTTAAGAAACGCCTGTCAAAATTCCATGGTACACTGGAGGAACCATTCAGAAAGCGAAAGTGGTCCTTCTAGATGAATCAAAATTACAGGGACAAGGGAGGGAGTCCTGGGTCTGTATTTTGAGACTTCTTTAAGAAGCCATGACGTGTGCATGCCTGTGTACACACAAACACACACACACATACACAAACTCACATACACAGGAACAAGGCAGGGTGTGGCACATCAAAGATACAAATTGTTTCTCCTGGTAAAAGATAAAGAGCCAGCAGTGGGTTAAGGGTGATTTCACAGCTCTCCACTGATGAGCTGCTGGGCTCTCAGCTATGAACCCACAGGCCCCGGGGGGCTTTGTCTGCATCTCTGCAGGCTTGTCTGTGAGACAGATGAGGGGAGTCTCCCGGGCTGAAGAAAGGAGAGCCTAATACAAGGAAACAGGGCTGAAAACTGTGATAGTTAGCCAGTATCTAGGAGTTTGTACTCATTTTGAGAAAGATTGGGACCCAGGGCCTGGACCATTTGCTGTAGTGCTTGAAAGTTAAGGTGGTAGTCACTCAGTTGTGTCTAACTCTGTAGCCCACCAGACTTCTCTGTCCATGAAATTTTCCAGGTAAGAATACTGGAGTGGGTAGCCTTTTCTTTTTCCAGGGGGTCTTCCCTGGAAAGCAACAAAATACAAAGAAACTATGAGGGACTAAAAAAACCTTCCGTGCATGAGTGATTGAAAATTATGAACAACAAGATAGAAAAAGCCCTGCCCCCCAATATATGTATCCTGTCACTTCTTAAGAACCAGGAGCGAAAACAGGGTGTCTGAAGCAAAAGCAGGGTACTGCGCATGCCCCCTGCCCTCAACACCACCAAAGGGGTGGGCAAACCACCTAAATCACCCCTCCAGTCCAACCTGTGGACACACCCCCACCCTCACCCCTTACAAGGAACACGCTGTCCCTAGCCTGCCAACACTGGTGAGTAGGCAAGGGACCCTGTTACTTGCTTCTGCTCCCTGCTGTTGTAACAGGGTTCTTAATAAAGCCTTGCCTGAACCTCTATGAATTTCTATAAATTCAGTCAGTCAGTCAGTTCAGTCACTCAGTCATGTCCGACTCTTTGCGACCCCGTGAATCGCAGTATGCCAGGCCTCCCTGTCCATCACCATCTCCTGGAGTTCACGCAAACTCAAGTCCATCGAGTCAGTGATGCCATCCAGCCACCTCATCCTCTGTCGTCCCCTTCTTCTGCTGCCCTCAATCCCTCCCAGCATCAGAGTCTTTTCCAATGAGTCAACTCTTCACATAAATTGGGAAAGGCCAAAAACCTTGGTTGGTAACAATTCTACTACTTGCTGTAAAATAATTTGGAAGAAGAGATTTCAATAAGGAGGATTCTGGATAGCATGGTTGTATATATTTGCAGCAGGTGCTGCCAGCAGCTCACCCCAAATCCATGTTTCCCCCTTTCTTTCTTACTAACAAAACCTTCATATGGCTTGGAAACCCAACCACTAGCTAGGGAAAACCCAACCACAGGCTTCTTTTCTGTTGAAGGAGCCATGGGTGTGACATAGCATGGAGAAGTAGCTGATGGCCTTAGGATGGGCAGCCCCTCGTGATTCAGAAGCAATCAGTTTTTTGCCTTTCACCTGGTTACCCTTTTTTCTTTTTCCCGCTTGATGAAGATCATGTGAATTGTGAGTGAAGCCGCGTTTTTGTAAGAAGCACATTTCATTGAAGAAATATGGCAAATGTGTTTAGATGTCATGGGCTGAAAAAGGAACAGTGGCTTCCAATGAGGCAAAGAGTCATATGGAGATTGCCTTGAAAATGCATACATTGGTTTGTGATCCAGCTGCCTGTCACGTGGTTAACCTATGTAGCATGGGCTAAGGGGATTATCAACAATTTTATTTATTCAGTGGTAGTAAATACTTCTAAGAACTACTGGGAAGGCTGGCTGATGTTTCACAATCAGAAAGAAGCTTATAGTGGTCGTGTGCAAAAGACAAGACTATGACTATTGGCTAACCCAACATTCATTTTCAAACTCCTTCTACTTTTGCCCATCTCTATTACAGAAGCTCAAAAAACAGATCATTTTCTCCCAGCCTCTTGAGTGTCATAATTGAATGACACAGAAGCATGGATCTTCATGGGAAGGTTTTTGGGAAGGAACAGGTATGGCTGCCTTGTTCTTCTCCCTTTGATTCTGTCTTGAATGAAGATGTGATGTTGGATCTGGGGCAGCCATCTTGCCACCACAAGTATGAGGCCACGAGATTGGCAGACATGCTGTCGTTGACACTACTGAGCTTCCGAACCAAAAATGACAGCCAATTTCTGCAAAACTCTAAAGAAAACCTCTATTTGTTTCCATTATTGTAAGTCAGATTTTTCTCTTACTTGCATCTCTGAGTATTCCTGATGAATACTATGTGAAAAATAAGAAACACAAATGGCCGATAGAATATGAAAAAATTCAGCCTCAGTAGTAATTAAATAAGTTAAATTTGACCAAGATTTTGAAGTAATGATCACATTTAGTGGTTGGGAGGCTGCTGCAAGATGTGTTCTCAGCCCCTACAAGTTGCATTACCAGCAGGTATGAATTTTCGCAGAAGATGTGTATGAATTTATGAAGAGCCTTCAAAGATTTTCTACCTTTTGACCAAATAATTTCACTTTTGAGAACTTATCCAAAGGAAATAAAATAAGAACCCAGATTTGCATGTCTTATGATCCACATTTTGTAAGGAAAAAAAAATATCTTCATAGATGTAAACTGTTGCCAAAATGCTAGGAATTATATCTGGTTTTCAGTGGCTTTCCCCTCCAGTGTTTAGGGAAGGAACATGTATTCATTTGGAATTAGGAATATACAACAGAAGTCATTTAAAAGAATAATACCACCGAGTGCTCAAGTCTCTGTCCTCAGAATCCCCTGTTTGTGTGGAAATAAGAGTGAACCACCTTCACAGGTCTTTGATCACAAGTCTTTCTTTTCATTTATTTTAAAATTTGTTACCGAGATAATGAAGTTACTAAACAGAATCATAATATATAAAAAAAAACTCTAGATATGATTGCACATATTCATATACTCACTTGAACTTGAAGATGGATCTGGGAGTTAGAAAAGGATGTTATTATTCTCATTTTACTTTTTGGAAAAGGAAAAAAAAAAAGGGACCAAGTATTTTTATGAAGGTTAGTCTGCCTGTGAGAGGCAAACCCAGGACCTGACCTGAGTGGCCTGATTATAACCTTGAGTTCCATCTTTAAAAAATGTGTTTTTTAAAACTGGAATATAATTGCTTTACAATGTTGTGTTAGTGTCTGCTGTATAAGAATATGAATTATTTATGTGTATATGTATATCTGATATGTGTATACATATGTGTATACGTATACACTGGGCTGGAAGAAGCACAAGCTGGAATCAAGATTGCCGGGAGAAATATCAATCACCTCAGATATGCAGATGACACCACCCTTATGGAAAAAAATTAAGAGGAACTAAAAAGCCCCTTGATGAAAGTGAAAGTGGACAGTGAAAAAGTTGTCTTAAAGCTCAACATTCAGAAAACAAAGATCATGGCATCTGGTCCCATCACTTCATGGGAAATAGATGGGGAAACAGTGGAAACAGTGTCAGACTTTATTTTTCTGGCCTCCAAAATCACTACAGATGGTGACTGCAGCCATGAAATTAAAAGACGCTTACTCCTTGGAAGGAAAGTTACGACCAACCTAGATAGAATATTGAAAAGCAGAGACATTCCTTTGCCAACAAAGGTCCATCTAGTCAAGGCTATGGTTTTTCCAGTGGTCATGTATGGATGTGAGAGTTGGACTGTGAAGAAAGCTGAGTGCTGAAGAATTGATGCTTTTGATTTGTGGTGTTGAAGAAGACTCTTGAGAGTCCCTTGGACTGCAAGGAGATCCAACCAGTCCATTCTGAAGGAGATCAGCCCTGGGATTTCTTTGGAAGGAATGATGCTAAAGCTGAAACTTCAGTACTTTGGCCACCTCATGCGAAGAGTTGACTCATTGGAAAAGACTCTGATGCTGGGAGGGATTGGGGGCAGGAGGAGAAGGGGATGACAGAGGATGAGATGGCTGGATGGCATCACTGACTCGATGGACGTGAGTCTGAGTGAACTCCGGGAGTTGGTGATGGACAGGGAGGCCTGGTGTGCTGCGATTCATGGGGTCGCGAAGAGTCGGACATGACTGAGCGACTGAACTGAACTGATACGTATATCCCCTCCCTCTTGAGATTTCCTCTCACCCACCCCATCCCACCCTCTAGGTCATCACAGAGCACTGAGCTGAGCTCCCTGTGCTAGATAGCAGCTTCCCACTAACTACCTGTTTACACACGGTAGTGTTCAGCTCAGTCAGTTCAGCCGCTCAGTTCAGTTCAGTCGCTTAGTCGTGGCTGACTCTGTGACCCCATGGACTGTAGCAGGCCAGGCCTCCCTGTGCATCACCAACTCCTGGAGTTTACTCAAACTCATGTCTGTTGAGTCAGTGATGCTATCCAACCATCTCATCCTCTGTCATCCCCTTCTCCTCCTGCCTTCAACCTTTGTCAGCATCAGGGTCTTTTCCATTGAGACAGTTCTTTGCATCCAGTGGCCAAAGTATTAGAGCTTGAGCTTCAGCATCAGTCCTTCCAATGAACACTCAGGACCCATCTCCTTTAGGATGGACTGGTTGGATCACCTTGCAGTCCAAGGGACTCTCAAGAGTCTTATCCAACACCACAGTTCAAAAGCATCAATTCTTCAGCACTCAGCTTTCTTCACAGTCCAACTCTCACATCCATACATGACCACAGGAAAAACCATAGCCTTGACTAGACGGACCTTTGTTGGCAAAGTAACGTCTCTACTTTTTAGTGCACTGTCTAGGTTGGTCGTAGCTTCTCTTCCAAGGAGCGAGTGTCCTTTAATCTCATGGCTGCATCACCATCCACTATGCACGGTGGTGTGTATATCTCAGTGCTACTCTCCCGCCTGTCCCAGCCTCTCCTTCCCTGACTGTGTCCCCAAGTCCATTCCCTCCGTGTTGAGCTCCATTTTGACGACAGGATTTCTATCCTGCATGGGTGAAGCATACACCCAGTGAGAGTCATAACTGAAGTTCCGTGTAATTGCAAAAGAGACCGAGGAGAGACACTTGGTTTCTATCCAGACAGGAAAAGGGTGAGGGAGGCAGCTGCGAGCCGCATAGATTATACACACTCTGAATGCTTATTTACACAAACCCCCCCACCCACGTCTATAACATAATATGCAAAACGAACATCTATTTTTGAGCTAAATACCAAATCAATCATTGTTAAAAGAGAATAAACTACAAGTATGTTAAATTATTTAGGCCTCCATCAGAGGCTTTGGAAGAGTGTGGGAACTGAAATTATGTGTATGTACTACAGAAGACCTGTAGACACGCGTTCATGTAAATGACGGACACAATTAATTCAAGTGGCCATATCTGCATTAATTTCCATTCTCTCCATGTACCTGGTGTGCTACAACTAAACTTTTCATTCTGGACATTAAATTTTCCTTTACAAATAGGTGTGACTGAAAAGACTGTGGGTTAGAATATTCTTTTCTTGACCCCCAGAATTCTATTTTTTTTATTCTTGATTTTTATTGGAGTACGACTGATTTACAATATTGTGTTAGTTTCTGCTGTATAGCAAAGTGAATCGGTGACAATTAATACGTATAGATATACCCACTCTCTTTTAGTAGAATATTCTTAAATAACGTCATGGGTAAGACAAAGGTGCTTAAACTGCAAGGGACAATATAATACTATCTTACTCTATTCCGTGCCCTGTGGTGACCTAAATGAGAAGAAAATCCAAAAAAGAGGGGATATTTGTATATATATAACTGATCTGCTTTGCTGTACAGCAGAAACACAACATTGTGTTTCTACACACCAATAAAAATTTTTTAAAAATTGAGATTTCTACCAAAAAAAATTGAGATTCTACCCATAATACTATCTAATTTGTCATTGTTTTTGGCTGCATGGCGCATCCTGTGGGATGCTAGTTCCCTAAGCAAGGATTGAACCTGTGCCCCTAGTGAAAGCTAGGAGTCTCGACCGCTAGACTGCCAGGGAAGTCCCAATGTTATCTGACTTTTAAGAGAGATGACCACACATGCCAAAGTGTGAAGCGGCAGTGATGAAGTCTTTGCTGGTCATGAGCAATAGTTAGCAGGGTTATTTAGAACTGAACCATACCTGAAGGAAAGCCACAAATTCCTTCTAAAAGTAACCAGGCACTACAGACGTATCCTCTGTGTGTCACGTTTGCATGCTCCAGCCTCCCTGCCCCCCTTCCTGCACGAGCCTGGGCTCCTGGACCCCACACTTGCCCTAATCAACTAGGTGGCTCTTCTCTCTCAGCAAATGCCAACGCAGAGCACATTCAGAGACATTAGAAGCAGGTGAGGATATATTACATTTCGTTATGGACTGCTGCCTGACTTTCGTTCAGCTCACTCAGATTTATTTTATACTCTGGACACTTGAGTTAGTGCTTATTTTTAAGTTGTCAAGGGATACCTCCAGAAATGAAAAAAAAACACGGCCTCTCTATTTACATAGACCTTTTCGTTCTCTGTTCACTTTGAGTTCCTTTCCCCCTGTTTTTAATTTATGACTTTTTAAGTATCCTTTAAGTAGCAGATGTTTAAACACTTTTTAATCGGGGAAACTGCAAAGTGTAATTGCTGGGTTTGGCAGACGGCCGTCTGGGAGCCCCTGGCCGGCTGATAAACGTGTTCTGGATGCAGCGCCATCTCCCCGCAGAAGCAGGGAGACCGTATCACAGCCTCCAGGCGTCTTTCTACAGGGTTGGGAGGAGTTCTTCAATTAATCAGTCGAACTGGCTGAACTTGAAGGGATGTGTTAGGGAAACCTCAGCTCCCTGTGTCATAGGGGGATAAGGTGGAGACGGTGACGTGCTCCCTGAGTTAAAGTAAAGACCCTCTGCTTTCTAGGGGCAGGGCGCTCAGCTGCTCAGTGTTGTCTGACTTTTTGGGACCCCATGGACTGTAGCCCACCAGGCTCCTCTGTCCACGGGAATCTCCAAGCAAGAATACTGGAGTGCGTTGTCATGTTCTTCTCCAGGGGATCTTCCCAACTTAGGGATTGAATCCACATCTCTTGCTTTGCAGGTGGATTCTTTACCACTGGGCCACCTGGGGGTGGCGGGGGGCAGGGGAACTAAAAGCTAAACAGGGTGTTTGTCTGTTGGGCTGATCGAAAAAGCAAAGACGGAATCAATTAAGGCGCCAAACCATGTGTCCAGTGAATTGTCATGTGCGTTTCTGGTTAGCTGCTCTCCCTCTGTGAGTCTGCACAGGGCAGGCCAGGGAAGCAGCGTGGAGGAAGATAAATACCAATTCCCTACCCTTGTCATTTCTCTGTTCCCTGCAGAGTCTAAGCAGAGAGTGGACATTTCACAGTGAACACATGCGGGCGTTCTTCTTTCAGAACGATAATCCAAGGGGAAACGTCATGACTCGGTCTCAGGGACTCACTCGCGTTTGATGTTTTTCTGCTCTCTGCCGTGGTCCCTAGATGTGTGTGCTGGTACCTACACCTCTGTCCCTGGACAGATGTACAGCAGCATGCCTGGATGTGCTCCAGCAGGACCCCCTTCCAGAAGGTTCCTCCGAGCAGACTGTAAGATCCACTGTGCCTCCATCATGACCCACACCTGGTCCACGGGAAACGGCCACCAGTGGGCGTGACCTCATGCCCCCTGTGTCCCCTTCCCTTCTCCCTGCACTGTGGCTGCCACAAACCCACAGCCCGCAGCCTCTCATCCCTGGGTTCTCTGCACAGATGTCAGACATCAGACCATCAGGCCTCCCAGAGTCCAGGGCACACAGAGTGCCGTCTCCAGTCCACCTTGCCAAAGCTGGTCCCCCGATCTGAAACGGACAAAGGCACACATACCGCCCTAATGGGGGTGTCTCATAGTTTTCTCCAAGGAAATCCTTTTCACAAACCGTCTGTCTCCCAAGCCTGACCTCTTTATAACCTTGATGTGGATGAGTTCTCAAATTAGTTCTTGACTATTTATAATATTTACATTGAGGCTGATTCCACCATTGACTTGTAATCTGGAATCTACTACTCCAGGTTGCCTTGGGGAAAACAGTGTTCCATGTAATAATATCCCGTATAATATCCGTATGGGCAATACTTTGGCAGTGCACTGACCACAGAGTAAAGGGTGGAGTCTGGGCCGCACGGCAGCTCCTTAGGGGAGAAAGGGTATCAGGGTTCTAGAATGACGACCACAGTCATTAGATTCCATGACTCACTCTAATGGCTGAGATTTCAGCCTGGCCAAGCTGCCTTCCAGTCATCTAATAATTTGTCTTCTTCAGTGTATCTGCCTGAGTTGGGGAGAGGGGAGAGGCTCTACTCAACCACTTGACGGTGATGTTTCTCCTTGCAATTATTAATGCATAAATATCATGCCATGCTTTCACTCAACAAACCTCTAGAAAGAGCCGGAAACCTATGTGCCACAGCTTGGTAAGGGCCACATTCCCACCAAGAGGCTCCTTTCACCTTGCAGCCCCGGCCGCGAAGCATCCGGCTTTGCAAACTTGTTGTAACATGCTCCCTCCATTTTCTTGGGATGTTTTGCCTTCTCCTCTACCTCAAGCAGTCCCCACTCATCAACAGTCTTCTGGTCTCTGTCACTAGGTCATCAGTGACTCAGTGCCACAAAAGGCACCTTGTTAGACTCAACTGTTCTAGGACTGCCCAGAGCTCAGACCGGGGCTTAGTTTGGACCGAGGCTTAGTTTAGGTTGGTGCTTATCAACGTGTGCTGAGAGGAGTCGGGTTGGAGACTTCCCTGGTGGTCAAGAATCCACCTGCCAGTCCAGGGGATGCAAGTTTGATTCCTGGTCTGGGAAGATTTCACATGTCGCAGGGAAGCTACGGCCAGGCGCCACAACTACAGCCGCGCACGTGCCTAGAGCCCTTGCCCCGCAGCAAGAGCAGCCACCGCACTGAGAAGCCTGCTTGCCATCACTAGAGAAAGCCTGCGTGCAGTGGCAAAGACCCAGTGCAGCCAAAAATAAAGGTAAATGAAGTTAAACAAACAAAAAGAATCAAGTTGGATGTTTCCAGCAGTTCTGACCATGAGAAATATCCTTGGAAGGGCAGAAGCAGTACATAATTTGACTTTATCTGGTTTTAATTTATAAGCTAAAAGGTGATTAAAAATCAGAGACATCACTTTGCTGACAAAGGCACATAGAATCAAAGCTATGGTTTTTCCAGTAGTCATGTACTGATGAGAGAGTTGGGCCATAAAGAAGACTGTGCCTGCACACTCTGTCACATCCGACTCTTTGCGACCCCATAGTCTGCAAGTCTGCATAGTCTACAGGCTCCTCTGTCCCTGGGATTCTCCAGCCAAGAATTCTGAAGATTCTTGGGACCTTCTCCAGGGATCTTTCTGACCCAGGGATCGAACCTGGGTCTCCTGCATTGCAGGCAGTTTCTTTACCGTCAGAGCCACCAGGAAAGGCCCAAGGACAAAATCCTCAGGTTAAGCCAGAACTGGCCTATGCTGTCTCAGAATTCTGCCTCTTGGTGGTTCTAATCAGTGTTTTCCAAAGAAGGCTGAGCATCAAAGAATTGATGCTTTTGAACTGTGGTGCTGGAGAAGACTCTTGAGCGTCCCTTGAACAGCAAGAAGATCAAACCAGTAAATCCACAAAGAAATCAACCCTGAATATTCATTGGAAGAACTGATGCTGAAACTGACGCTCCAGTCCTTTGGCCACCTGATACAAAGAGCTGACTCTTCGGAAAAGACCCTGATTCTGGGAAAGATTGAGGGCAAGAGAAGGGGGTGACAGAGGATGAGATGGGAGGCATCACTGACACAATGGACATGAGTTTGACCAGACTCCAGGAGATAGTGAAGGACTGGGAAGCCTGGCATGCTGCAGTCCATGGGGTCACAAAGAGTCCGACATGACTGAGATACTGAACAGCAACAGCTGTGTTGGGTCAGGCAAGACCTGAACACCTTCCATGAATTTGCAGTTCCCCTTTTCCAAGAAATCTAGGCAGTGGGTACTCTCATTGGGACCTACTGCACAGATGCAGGTCTGGCGATGTTAGGATCTTTCTCAAGGTCATACAGATCAAGAGTGGTGGAGCTGAAATTTAAACTGAAAGTCCTACTCCTGAGCCCACCCTACAGTACAGATCACCATATTGTGTTTCAATGGCTTTGCAGCCTGAGGTCAGAACAAACCCTGTTCTTGCTACTCGCCAGCTCTGTTATTTGGGACCAAGGACTTGATATATTTGAGACTCTGTTTCCAAACTGAAAATGAGCACAAGGCTCAGTTGACTGTGAAGGTGAAATGAGAGATAAGGATCAGCTGCTGGAAGAGGCTCTATCCCACCTTCTCCCCTCTGTCCCACCACACACACAATGGTGTCTCGTTCACACTGGTCAAAGATAAGGCGAGATGCACTGGGATGGTGTTGGAGGTGAGGCCCCCGGTTGAGGGTGCATCACCATGACACGAGGCTGCATCTTCCAGAAAAGGAACATCATCTGAAGAGCCCCTCGTGTGTGTAGCTGGGAGCTGGGAGTCTAGGGCAGATGAATGCCTGACCTTGGTAGGCGCGCCTGGGGACAGTGGTGAGGCTCCCCTCGGGGGCTCCCCATGGTCTTCCACACCCACTCCATCACGTTCATCTTTCAATTGCATTCCCTCTTTTTCACTGACTGCTGTACTTTTCCCCCTTAAAAATAGCATATTATTGATTATTCTTCTTTACAAAGGGATGTAGGCTCTCGAGGGAACTTTTTGAAAGTAGAAGTAAGCAAAAGTGAAAGCCTTAACGTCACATACAGGTTCGCCTTGCATTTACCAGGACTGCTTTCCCCCAGCCAGCCTCCTCGCCTCTAGCCTTACTCTCCTTGAACGAATGCCTTCTCTGCGCTGAAGCCGCCGGTCCTTTTAAAACACAAGTTTCTACCATAGAGCATAGGGAACTGTATTGAATATCCTGTGACAAATCACAGTGGAAAAGGATATAAAAAAGAATGTATGTATTCAATTCACGTGTATAACTGAGTCACTTTGCTGTATGGCAGTAATTAACATCTCAAATCAACTATACTCCAATAAAAATTTTAAATAAGTGAATAAATGCAAAGCCGATCCCATCACTCTCCCACCAAAAGCCATGCATTGTGCCCCTGTGCCCTGCCTCCAGGCCTTGACCTTAGACCCACAGGTCTCTGAATTTCTGTCTCTGACCTTTGCACTCTGCACATTTTGCCTGGAAAACCGCCCTTTGCACTCTTGCCCCCCACCTGTATGTAAGCCTCACGATCCTACAGGTCTCAGAGTGCACACCAGCTTCATGATTCCCACTGGTTGATGTCAGGGAGTTCTGCTCTGCACCCCAAGTCCCAGAACCCTCTCCCCTCAATATAACACAGTTCATGCATGCTCTGCATAATGCCCTCAATGTCACTGTGCACAGTGTCTCTGGGCTGAGTTTTTTTTTTTTTTATTAATTTTTTAATCAGAGGAAAATTGCTTTACAGTGTTGTGTTGGTTTCTGCCTTAAGAGGGGATCCTGGCAGCTCTTAGAGCAAGACTCAGACTCAGGGCTTCTCCTGACTTTGACCTCTAAGTGCTGAAATGCCTGGAATCCCATCTGAGGCCTCGTTTCTTCCCCATCAACACTCTTGACCCAGGTAATATCATCCTTTTTTATAGCTTTAATGACATTGGCGTGACCAACGATTGTGGTTTGTTTGGGACTGAGGGGTTTCACGGAATGTGGGAGTTTAAGCGCTGAAAACCAGCGAAGTCCAAGACAAACTGGGATGAGCTGATCGCCCTAAGTCCCACCCAGTGCTGGAAACTCCACAGATTCATATCTGCAGCCCCAGTCTCTCCCCTGAGCTCCAGACGTGAGGATTCTGATTCTAATTCCACCCTGACGTGTCACCGGATTCTCCAAGCTGAGGTGGCCCAGTCAAGGCTCCCTGTGGTCTAGACTCAGCCCCAGGTCCCGTCACCCCTCACCTCACACCCACCCTGAATCACTGGACTCCATCCACCCTCAAACACTCTGGTCACTTCCCACCCCAGGACCTTTGCACCTGCTGTTTTTCCTGCAGGGGACGCCCTCCCCTCCTCGTCTCTGCTACCTGCTGTTCCTCTCTCCAGTTTCTCCCTAACACTTACTCCCTCCTGGAGCCCTTTCCAGATCGAGAGAAGCCCCTTATCATTTCCTGCATCGTGTCACCTGGCTTATGTCTCTGCTGACACCACAGCCAGAAAGCACCTTACTCACAGCACTGCTCCTGTTTGCTGCCGTTCTCCCACCCTCCTGCCTGCTCCCACTCAAACGTAAACCCTCGAAGGTGGGGATTGTGTCCTGTTTATCTACAACAGTGCAGGGCACGAAATGGGCTCAAGACTTTTGATGAATGAAAGAATTAATCAATAGATTGGAATAAGAATGTGCTGGAGTTGGCGATGGACAGGGAGGCCTGGTGTGCTGCAGTCCACGGGGTTGCAAAGAGTCAGACACAACTGAGCGACTGAACTGACCTGAACTGAACTGGAGAGGCAAAACAGAATGATTTTCCTAAAATAGGTTCAACATCAGAGGGTATTATTCACAGACAAACTGTTATCACTTTTCCATCATTTTACCGAACTGTGTGTCCTGTCTCCCCATGTTTTGATAGGGCAGTTGATGGAGCATGTTAAATCATTTCAGTCATGTCTGATTCTTTGCAACTCTGTGGACTGTAGCCTGCCAGGCTCCTCTGTCCGTGGGATTCTCCAGGCAAGAATCCTGGAGTGGGTTGTCATTTCCTCCTCCAGGGGAATCTTCCCGACCCAGGGATCAAACCCACGTGTCTTACGTCTCCTGCATTGGCAAGCAGAGTCTTTACCACTAGTGCCTCCTGGGAAGCTTGGAACACAGCACTTCCTACCGAGTGTTGATGCAGAGAGCAATTTGAAAGAAAAATCTGTCATTAGCCCTGGAAGATATCATTTAACTTTTTACTGGATGACTTGATTCATTGATTTTTTTTTTAAGACAATTTTTGTGTTCATAGCAAAATTGAGGGGGAAGTACAGGAAGTTCCCATAGGCCTCCTGCTTCCACATACGGTCAACATTCCCCTCCTCCGCTCTGGGGAGGGGGCGTTTGTCATAATTGATAAACCTGCATTGACACGTCATCATCACTTTTCCATAGTTTACATCAGGCTCACTCTTGGTGCTTCACACCCCATGGGTTTGCACAAATGTGCGAAGACAAGGGTCCATCATTAGGGTGTCACACAGAGTGATTTCATCGCCCACCCAAAGTTCCCTGAGCTCTGCCTCACCTCCCCCTGCATACCCAGCAACACGGATTTTTTTTACTGCCTCCGTATGTTTGCCTTTGGAGAAAGTTGTGTAGATGGGGTCATACAGTCTGTACTGTTTTCCAACTGGCTTCCTTCACTTAGCAATATGCATTTAGGTTTCTTCTACATCTCCTCACAGCTTGATAACTCGTTCCCTTTTAGCAGTGATTGCTGTTCCATGGTCTGGATGTACCTATCTGCTCATCTACAAAGTTTTCAATTCTCACCAGCAATGAATGGGAGTTCCTGCTGCCCCACATCATTGCCAGCACTTCATATTGTCAGTGTTCCAGATTCTGGCCATTCTAATAGGTGTTGTAGGTTCCTTACCTTTTAAAATAAGAAAAGCATGAAAAGCAAAGAACAGAACATTTTCCATAATGTCTCCAGACATGGATATCATTGTTAAAGTTCACCAGTTGTTCTTCAGGACTTTTTTTTTCCGCTAATACAGGCAGCCCTCATTTTATTGTGCTTTGCAGATACTGTGTTTTTCGTCTTTGTTTTTACAGAAGTGAAGGTTTGTGGCAACCCTGCCTCGAGCAAGTCTGTTGGCATCATTTTGTAAATGATTGCTCACTTTGCATCTCTGTGTCCCATTTCCTGACAATACTTCAAACATTTTCATCATTATATCTGCTACGGAGATCTGTGATGCTCACACTGGAGTTGTTTGGGGACCACACAAGCCATGCCCACGTAAGACACATAATCAGTAAATAAGCTGAATCAGCAAATGTTCTGTGTGTTCTGACTGCTTCACAGACCGGCTGTTCCCAATCTCTCTCCCTCTCCCTGGGTGCCTCTATTTCCTGAGATACAACAAAATTGAAATTAAGTCACTTAATAACCCTACAATGGCCTGTAAGTGTTCAAGTGAAAGAGTCAATGAGTGCAGTAAACTTCACTGTGTTTTATTTTAGGCAGTTGGCATGGCCACCCCAACCTTCCCCACTGCCACTCTGATCAGTCAGCAGCCACCATAAACAAGGCAAGAACCTCCACCATGAAAGATGATAATTCCTGAAGGCTCAGATGACAGGTAGCATGCAGTATTTTTAAGTTAAGGTGTGTATGTGCATTGTTTTTTTAGACATAATGCCTTGCACACAAAATAGGCTTTAGGACAGTGTAAGCGTAACTTTTATACGCGCTGGGAAACCAGGTCTGCCCTATTGAGCTGATCTGGAACCGAACCTCTAATATCTTTGTAGTTATCTCCAGATATATTCTGACTTTTTTTTTTTTTACACAACTGATGTAATAATGCTTTTTTTGGTAGTCATTTAAATTTTTCCTTGATAATACGCCATGACAATATTTACACATCACTTTTAATAGCTGCATGAGATTCCATTATATACACATCTTCAATTTATGTAACCAATTCCCTATTATTGGAAAATGAGATTGCTTCCAAATTTTTACTATTACAAACAAAACTGAGGCAAACATGCCAGTAAATATATCTCTGCCTAGATTTCTTTTTGTTGTTAATCCCTCTGAATAAATTCCTTGAAGTGAAATTAGGGAGCTACAAAGTTTTAAATTTTTTGATATTTGTAACCAAATGGGTCTATGGAAAAATTAAATAAGGTCATATCTCCCAGCCTAAGAGAGTATGCTCAAACTTCCACAGTATTAATTTGGTAAGTTTCTTTTTTTTAATCTTTGCCAATTTGAATTATACTTTAAAGTGAAAAGTGAAGTTGCTCAGTCATGTCCGACTCTTTTCAACCCCATGGACTGTAGCCCACCAGGCTCCTCCATCCATGGGATTCTCCAGGCAAGAATACTGGAGTGGGTTGCCATTTCCTTCTCCAGGAGATCTTCCAGACCCAGGGATTAAACCTGAGTCTTCTGCATTTCAGGCAGACTCTTTACCATCTGAGCCACCAGGGAAGTCCAATTTTTGCCATGTTGAGGATGGGAAACATGGCTTTTGGCATTACCTTCTGGAAGACAGAGCAGGACTTTTTTTTTTTTCTCTGGACTCTCCTAGGGGTCAAGAAGGAGTAAGCAGCATGCTGGGTGCAGGGGGTGTGTGGGATGGGGCGGGTCTGAGGGGCCGCCAGTGCTGAAGGTGGCCACCTGAAAGAGGGCAGGACCACTGCTTGCGGGGCAGAGATGGCATCCCAGAGAAAGGCTTTTTTCATCCCAGTTTTTAGCATCATCCATCACACCTTGCATAGCACTTGGTGTGGATATCCTGCTCTTGTGGCTAAGCCTTTGGGGCAGGATAGTTTCTCTGAATCCTTGAGGACTTACCACGGGCACGAGGATCTCAAGGTCAGACTAGATGGAGATCCACAGGGCCCAGTTCAGCCAGAGCTTTGCAAAAGAGATCGGTTCGTGTATTGTCAACATCTCCAGCTTCAGAAGGTGGACCAGGACTTCCCACTGGTGCTTTCCGTAGATGGTGTGCCAGGTGGGCTGAGGCTGACAGTGGTGGGGGGGCAACCCAGGGGAGGGTGGCAAACCGCTGAGCATCCTCTAGGATGAGGACCCAGAGAAGAGGGCTCTCTACCTGCAGGCAACAGTGAACACCAACCTCCTCTATCATTACTCAATGCTTTGGTCACCAAGCAGCTTGCCAGAGGCGCCCTGTGGTTAAATCTAAAAGCTGTGCCTTGTAACTGTGCTGACTGCCATTCTGCAAGGTCCCAGGGTTCTTGAGGCTCCGGTGTGGTCCTCTGTAGGACACCCTGTGTGCGTGCATGCTAAGTCTCTTCAGTCACATCTAACTCTTTGCGACCCGATTGACTCCAGCCTGCCAGGCTCCTCTATCCATGGGATTTTCCAGCCAAGATTACTGGAGGGGGTTGCCATGCTCTCCTCCAGGGGATCTTCCCAACCCAAGGATCGAACCCATGTCTCTTATGTTTCCTGTGTAAGCAGGTGGGTGCTTTACCACTAGAGCTACCTGGGAAGCCCATCGGACACCCAATGCCTTTGCAAAGGGGACCAGTGTCTGTTATGTTCTAGTCTTTAAAAAAAAAGGAAAGAAAGGAGAACAATTCTGCAGTTCTGTAAATGTTTTTCTTTGGAATTTTCACAAAATTCCAATGTTTTGTCTAATTTGAACTGTCTGTTGTTCTTCTTGGTTTGAAATTTTGGGAGGTGCATGGAAATGCAGTTCCATGGACTCTCTCAAAACTGGACTTTCCAAATGTTTAATGCTTAACTTGGCCAAATGGCTTGCACACCCAGGATCTATTTCCAGAGCTGTGGAGGGATTCGTCCCTCCTTCCCTGTTTGTCTGGGCGTGGACACCTGGCGAGTGGTGGTGGGTGGTATTCACCCCAAGAGCAAACTTTCTGAATGAGCTGGTCACCAGTACAGCCCAGAGGAGCATTTGGGTCCCTTTATTTTTTATTGTTGATCCTCACTGATTCCTAAAATCACACGTGATGGGTATTTGGTGCTCTGAACAGAAGCAGGGGGGCCAGCAACCTTTCTGGAAAGGCGTTTTTATGCAGGTGTGCTGAATGAATGTCCAGGTAAGCAATAGCACGTTTGATCTGGAGATGTCAAAGCTCTGCTTTTACTTAGATCTTCTTGTACCAACAGAGTGCTGAACTATGTGTATTTTTTGTACCAGGCAGAGTGCAGAAAGAGTTTCCCTTCATGCTCATTGACAACGGTTCAGTGTAAATGAATTCTAATCTTCCTGGATTTTAGACACGTCATCTCCTCAGAAGGAAGTGGGGAATGGTTAGAGGGGGCAGCATTCTCCACAGTCAATTTTCCAGATGATTAATACTTTCATTCAGTTATTTATTCTCCAAATATTTATTTAACACCATTCACGTGCAGGGCCTGGGCTTATTGTTAAGGAAAAGATGAAAAGGGCGAAGTCAAATGGAAATGCCAAGGCAGGAAGATGGACTCTTTTGAAGACTAAAAAGGCGGACGTCTTCATGGAGGAGGTGTCTCAAGTGTTTTTATTGAAGTATAGTTGGTTTATAATGTTGTGTAAGTTTCAGGTGTACAGCACAGTGAGTCAGATACTGAATCTAGCTCCCTGTGCTAATATAGGTGGTCCTTGCTGTTTATCTATTTTATATACAGTAGTGTGTAACTGTTAAGCCCAAACGCCTAATTTATTCCTCCCTTCCGCTTTACCCTTTGGGGATCATAAGTTTGTTTTCTATGTCTGTGAGTCTATTTCTGTTTCGTAAATAAGTTTATTTGTATCACTTTTTAAAGATTCCCACACATAAGTGGCATCACATGATATTTGTCTTTCTGTCTCTGAATTGCCTCAGTGAATGTGATCATCTCTAGGTCCATCCATGTCGCTGCAAAACGGCATGACTTTGGAATGGTGTCTTGAAGGAGGCCTCGAAGCACAGCAGTACTTGAAATAAGACTGAGGAATGCTTACTGCATAAGCATCACTCGGCTTTTAAAATATTTTCTTCAGTCCAACTTTTGTTTGTTCTTAACTGAAGTATAGTTGATGTGGGAATTCCCAAGTGGTGCAGTGGTAAAGAATTCTCCTCCAATGCGTGAGACCTGGGCTCATGCAAGTCTGATCCTTGGATCTGGAAGATCCCCTGGAGCAGGAAATGGCAACCCACTCCAGTATGCTTGCCTGGGAAATCCCACAGACAGAGGAGCCTGGAGGGCTACCGTCCACGGGGTTCTCAAAGAGTTGGACACGACTGAATCACTCAACAGCAGCAATGAATAGTTGATGTACTTTCCTCAGTGATTTTTTTTTCAATGTATTCTTTTCAAAAATAATTTTTATTTACATATTTATTTTCATTTTTGGCTGTGCTGGGTCTTTCTTGCTGCACAGGCTATTCTCCAGTTGGTGCAAGGGCTTTCTCCTTGCAGCGGCCTCTCTTGCTGCCGAGCTCTAGGCGAGTAGGCTTCAGTAGTTCTGGCTCCTCCGGGCTCCGCTGCTCCACAGCATGTGGGATCCTTCTGGACCAGGGACCGAACCCTGGTCTCCTGCACTGGCAGGCAGATTCTTTGCCACTGAGTCACCAGGGGAAACCTCCCTGTATTCTTGACACCATGGCTAGAGTTAACAAACTTGATCACACCATCCTGTATTTTTTTTTTTGGCCATGTGGTGTCTTCCTCAGCCAGGGTCTGAACCAGTGTCCCCTGAAGGGGAACCGTGGAGCCCCAACCACTGGACCACCAGGGAAGTCCCCTCTCATTCAGCTTTTTGAAAAGGTTATTCCTCAAGAGAATGTTTTCAATGTGTGCTCTTGGTGTTCTCCTTAGTGGAGAAAAGTGGATGGCACGAGAAAACACAGGGCACTTCCCATGACCCTAATCAGACGGCCAGGAAGCGCTAAAGCGTGTGTCCATTCCAGTAGTGCTGTGAGTATCCACTCTTTGCTTTTATCCAACACCAACTGTTATTCTGTCTCTCTCTAAAGGTAATTAATATATATTTTTAGATAGCCTATATACTGTTTTAATTTTTCTCTTGAAATGTTTCTTCGCTTTGAGTTTTTAAAGGAAGAATATTTAGCAATGACAGTAACAGAAGTAGTAGATCTTTATAAAGTTTGTGCAATGACTGGGTATAGCTGCACTTTAAAGGGGAGTTTTAAAATTTTCTAGGTACCTTGGGGCTTCCCTCTCAGCTTAGTGGTAAAGAATCCACCCGCAAATGGAGGAGACACGGGTTTGATCTCTGGGTCAGGAAGATCCCCTGGAGAAGGAAATGGCAACCCACTCCAGTATTCTTGCCTGGAGAATCCTACAATCCATGGGGTCACTGAGAGTTGGACATGACCGAGCAACAACAAAAGGAGGTATCATCTCTCCTCTAGTAAGGGTCACAGAGATAAGTAGTGGGGTCAGGCAATTCGAGGTATAATGGGAAGCCTCTGGGGGTTCTGATAGAAGGAGGAACTTGATTCTACTTACATTTTAGGAGCAGTGCGGAGGCCGAGATCAGAGGCTCTTCCAGTGGTTCAGGAAGGGCTCAGATTCAGGATGTATTGTAAAGCTGAGGGTAGCAGGATTCGCTGCTGGAGTGTGTTACCAACCAGGGTTCTTGGCCTGCTGAATCAATAGAATTGACTACAGGCCGGACAAGCACTCGAGCCAGGGCTTCGTTGGAGTCCCTGCTGCAGCAGTGTACAGAGAGAACAAACAACAGATCCCCTTGCTGGCTTGTTCCCCAGCAGGGGGACAGCTTGTTCCTTATGGGGGGCAGTGAGGGTAGGAGTGTGTCCAAGGGTCGGGCCAGAGGGGTGGCTTAGGTGTTTTGCCCATCCCTTAGTTGGTGTTGTGTGCAAGGGGCAAGTACCTGCTTTTGCTCTAGGCTCTTAAAGCTCAACATTCAGAAAACTAAGATCATGGCATCTGGTGCCATCACTTCATGGCAAATAGATGGGGAAACAGTGGAAACAGTGGCAGACTTTATTTTTTTGGGTTTCATAATCACTGCAGATGGTGACTGCAGCCATGAAATTAAAAGACACTTACTCCTTGGAAGAAAAGTTATGACCAATCTAGACAATATATTCAAAAGCAGAGACATTACTTTGCCAACAAAGGTCTGTCTCTTCAAGGCTATGGTTTTTCCAGTTGTCATGTATGGATGTGAAAGTTGGACTATAAAGAAAGTTGAGCGCCAAAGAATTGGTGCATTTCAACTGTGGTGTTGGAGAAGACTCTTGAGAGTCCCTTGGACTGCAAGGAGCTCCAACCAGTCCATCCTAAAGGAGATCAGTCCTGGGTGTTCATTGGAAGGACTGATGTTGAAGCTGAAACTCCAATCCTTTGGCACCTGATGCAAAGAGCTGACTCAATTTGAAAATACTCTGATGCTGGGAGAGATTGAGGGCAGGAGGAGAAGGGGACAACAGAGGATGAGATGGTTGGATGGCATCACCAACTCAATGGACATGAGTTTGAGTAAACTCTGGGAGTTGGTGATGGACAGGGAGGCCTGGCATGCTGTGGTCCAAGGGGTCACAAAGAGTTGGACATGACTGAGCGGGGCTGTGAGGAGGATCCAGGGGTCATGGCAGACACGTGGGAGGAGTTGGTCAGTAGCACAACAGTTTGGGCTGTTGAGTGGGAAATGCTTTTCTTAGATTGGGGTTCCTGGAAGCAAGGCCTGAGCTGGGGATTCTTGGGCAAGTGATTTATGGAGGAGGAGCTCTCCAGAGAAAGTGGTGGAGGATAAGGCAGGAGAACCAGCTGGGCAAAGACGTAGTTGCAGCTGGACTCTCTTCTCAGCCTGATCCCACAGTGGGACTCTGGGCTGTGAAAGGCACCATGGAGTTGTCTCTCTTGGATACAAGGAGGCTGGGCTTCGGTGACAGCCAGTCATTGGCTAGGCTCCCCATTTACCCTTCCTAGGGTATTATCTTCCCAACGTTTCTGGGTGAGAAGTTTTTTTTTTTTTTTTTTTTTTTTAATCATCTTGAGCATCTTTGATCAGCCAAGGCAAGGCTCCAGAAAGGCTGCAGCTGAGTGCTGGTAGCAGCCAGCAGGCCCTGGGGGAGGGACACACTGGCCTGATGAAGGTCTAGGAGCCCACCTAGCAAGGCCACCCAGGAGAAGTGCAGAGGGAACAGCTGGGGATGCACAGTTATGGACTGGTGGAGTGTATTGTGATGATTAAAGCCATGAGACCAGCCGAGGTCAAGTCAGGAGGAAATGTGGATAAAAGATGAGAAGAGCCTCAAGATCTGAGGCCTCGGGGCACCTCAACCTTAGGGCTTGGAAGAGGAGACAGAGGAGGAAGAAGCTAGTGAGATAAGAGGACAGCCTGAGTAGCAGGGTTCTCAGAACACACTGGAAAGAGGGTGGCTGAGTAAGAGGAGAAGGACTGCATGGAGATTCCTGAATGAGAACAGTCAGATCGGTGATGGGAACCAAAGCCGGGTCAGAGTGGACTCCCCAGAGAACGCTTCTGAAATAGCAGAGCAGGTTGCAGGAACTGGAGATGGTTTGCCCTCGATGGAATGAAGCGTGCAAGGGGGCAGCGGTGAAAGACAGTGTTGGTATGCAGGCAGAGGGGAAGGGGCTAGCTCATCCAAGTCTTGTGGGTGCCATGTCAAAAAAAGCTGGGATTTTAGGCTGTGGGAAGAAAGCACTGAAGGACTTTAAGGTGAGAACAAATGTGGTGGGATTTGTACCTTCTTCTGGAAACATTTCATGCCCTTGTTTGTGCCCTAGACTGTACACCCTTTGTAAGTCTACGGGCAATCTTCACAAGGGTGTGTCTCTGTAACCGTGGTTCCGTTGTGTTTTCCTGCAGTTCCAAAGAGGTTCCGCCTTTCAAAGTCTCCAGCCAGTTCGGATGCCCACTTTCAATTTCTTTCAATTTTTAAATTTTTTTTTTTTTGAGCTAACGATGCTAGAAAATGATGCATCAATGAGAAAAATTGGGAAATTATTAAAAATATACCCCCATGAGCTTTAAAATTTTCATCAGCATGTTCTTCCTGATGAACCTAAGGAGATTTTTCTTTGCAAAATAAGTTAAGCATTGTTGTCAGATAGCCCTAAGAGTTTGACGTGTACAATTTTACCCAGATTTGGGCTCGCTGAGTTCAAAACAAGAACCATAATTTCCTGGAAACATCTGGCTCTCTAACCACCATCTGGCATCATCTTGGTAACTCTTAACTGTTATTTTGTGCCATTTTATCGACCTTTATTTATTTTACATTATTCATTCATCTTGGAAATGAGTCCTTAATGCTTATCAGAAAACCCTTATTTCTAGTCTCCTTCCTTTAAAAACAGTACAGCTAACTCTTCCTTTTGTTCTAAGAAAGCAAAAAATGTGTGGTACTTAAGCTTTCAGGCCATAAAGACAGGGTAGAGAAGAGTTTTCTTTGGTATATATGTATTGCCTGAGGGAGCATTAGACTTTTTTTGTTAACCAAATCTTATTGACTTTCTGACTGCTGGTGGGAATATAAATTTGTGCAACTGCTTTGGAAAGTTACTTGGCAGGACCTATTAATACTAAATCTGATAATCCACAGACCCTATAACCTAGCAATTTCATTCCTAGGTGTGTGCCAAACAGGAATGCCTACGTATGTTCTCAAATAGACAAATACAAGAATATTCATGGTAGTACAACTCATAATAGCCCCAAACAGGAGCCTGTCCAAATGCCCTTCAGTTGTAGAATGGATGCGCTGGTGTATTCACGCCACGAAATATTACACAGCAATAAGGATGAGTGAAATACAAGCAGTACAATCTTTGCCACAATATCACTGAGTCTGTTGAGCATGGTGTTGGATGAGGTCTATACTGTAAGAGTCTATCTATCTTGTTGTTGCTGTTCAGTCACTAAGCCGTGTCCAGCTCTTTGAGACACCATAGACTGCAGAACGCTCAGCTTCCCTGTCCTTCACTATCTCTTCGAACTTGTTCAAATTCATGTCCATTGAGTCAGTAATGCCATCCAAGCATCTTATCTTCTGTCACCCACAAAGTTCAAGAATAGGCAAAATGCATCTATGGAGTTAGAAGCTGTGTTCGTGATTACCTTCGGAGAGAGTTAGTGGCTAGAAAGGTCCCAAAGGGGAAATTCTTAGATGGTGGTCACATTTAGTTTCTTGATCTGAGTGCTGGTTCCTCAGGTGCATTCACTCTATGAAAACCCTTCAAATGTACATTTTTTTATTTGTTAATTTTTCTGTACTTAAACTTTAATGAAAGGTCAAGAAAAAACAACCCAGAAAATATACAAAGAAATTTAAAAATTGTAAACATCTCACTAAAAGCAAATGAGATAAATTTAGCCATAAAAGGAAAACACTGAAAAAAAAAAAAAAAACCCCAAATACAGATGATTGTGCCTATATGTCAGACAAAGCTAGACTTGCTTACTGACTTCATACCAATGCAAAAGATACTAAATTTCACAACCCTGGTTGTATTCTCATCCTTGGTTTAGGTCTAAAACATAGGGCACCCTGACCTCCTTTTCCTTTTTGAAGAAACTTCTATAAGAGATGTGTCAAGAATGGTTCGCATGAGTTATCACCTTTGAACATTGATCAGCTTGTCTCCCACATGATGTCTTCCCAGACTTCTCAGACATCATTGGTTGCCATCTTTTTCTTGGCTCTCGGCAGACCAGGTCCACTCCTCATGGCCTGTCTCCTTGCATCCTTGCTCTGTCCCCATCCTTTCCTCTTGGCTCCAGGGATTCTGTCAGTGCACCTCCTGCCTAAGAGGGAAAACTCCTGGAGGACCAGAGTCATTGCTCCTTCATCTGTGTGGGCATTGGCCCCACAGCCAAAGTCTTGATGGACGCTTGGCAAATGGTTTTTTTGGTGGGATTCCCTGGTGGATTGTTGAATGGTATTCCCTGAATGGCAGTGCTGTGGATCACACTATTGAATGATCTATTGAAAGATCACACATCATAGCTCTTAAGGACATCTTTCTAAAACAGAATCTATGCAACCTGAATACCTTTACTTTGATGAGTTCTACCCATAAACATGGCAGTTGAGTTTAAGGATTGGTTTTCTAGTATTTAAAAAATTTGTCTCACTTTATTACCTGGAGACCTTCCCACTGTGGAGAACTGTGATTGCTGCTCAGACACTCAGAGTCACCTCTTGATTGCAGTCAGAGGGATAGGATTTGAATGAAGATTCGTGCTCTTGACTACTGTACCTACAGGGGAGGAAAGTCGTGTCAGATCCTTTTTCTTTTTAACCATCAAACTCTCAATTACTCGTGACAAAGTGACATGTTCTCAGCTGCCACCCTAATTAGACCATCTCACATTTTCTCATTTCCCATTTTGAGCTTCATTTTCCTTCTAGAATCCAGTTTTTTGGAACATTAGCTTTTATAAACTCACAATATGCTGCATATTCAGCATATTAATCCCATTGTTATCAAGCTTTCTGAAGACTGAATGAGACTGAATCATTTTCTGATTTAGATAAGATTTTCTTTCTTCCCCCTATAGTGCTACATCATTTGACAGACTTCCTTTTGAATGTCAAGGGTGCAGAGTTCACATTTGGCATGATTATGCTTCATCCAGGAGAAAGAATTTCCCAAATGGTTTAGAAGGCTGAAGGGCAATACTTGGAGACTAGGAAAACCTCCCAGCATAAAATTGATTGGAAATGCCTACTCAGTCCTTTTTTTTTTTGAACCCACATACATTTTTTTTTTTTTAACTTTCACCTTTGTTCCCTTCTGGGTTTTCTGAAGCTTCTCTTCATGGGGTCTAAATTCCTTTCTCTTGGGAGCAAGTTTTAGCACTTTTTAGTACTAGGGGGACAGTATTTCTAAGACAGTTTGAATATTAGATAGAACCATGAAACTGCCATGTTTTGGTAGGTCAAAAATCATCAAACATTAGCAATTTCAGGTGGCTTAATCTCAATATCTGTTCTTGCTATTGTATCCATTCATCAAATAATTGTTCACCACATATCACACATGTGTCCGACACAGTGCTAGACTGGGAAGATACAACAAGGAGTGAGTCCTTGCCTTCTGAGACCCTGCTGGGGAGCAGCCTTACAGACAGGTAATAACAGCAGAGGCACCATGGTGGGCCGCTGAGGCCAGTGCGGGGGCAATCCTGAGAGAAAGCAGTGCCCTGCAGAATAAGCGGAAGTTGGCCAACTGAAGGAGGAACAGGAATTGTAAGAATAGCACTTCCGTTCTGGAATGTTCCTAGGGCTGGGGTGGTTTACGGGAAATAGAACATACTGGGCTACGGTGGAGAGAGTGGAATAGGGCTTCTGGGGAGTTCTGAGGCCATGAAGATGGGTAGGGGCGTGTAAACTTTGATATGGCTTTGGAAAGCATTCCAGGAGTAACAGAGAAGAGAGTTTTAAACTGAAGCACGGTTTATGCCTGGCTTCCCTGGTGGCTCAGATGGTAAAGAATCTGCCTGTGATGCAGGAGATTCAGATTCGATCCCTGAGTCAGGAAGATCCCCCGGAGAAGGAAATGGCAACCCACTCCAGTATTCTTGCCTGGAGAATCCCATGGCAGAGGAGCCTGGAGGGCTACAGTCCCTGGGGCAGCGAAGAGTCAGAGATGACTGAGCGACTAGCACTTTCACAGCGTATGCCCTTCTGCATCCAGATTGAGGACTAGAAGGAGGGATAACAGTAGTCCCAGGGAGGGCCACTGGGGTGGAGCCCTGCGCACATGTTTCCTTTGTTGTGTTGTCTGTTCTTGGCGGGGGCGGCGGGGTGGGTCCCATTATTAAATTTTTGTGTGAAGGCAGAAGAAAAGGAACTCTGATCATGTTCAGGAGAGAGTTCAGGAAGGGGAGTTGTTCTAGGGTAGTTGTGGGGGAAAAAGGCAGAAGAAATGGCCTTAGAGCTGCAAGTGACCCAGTCCACCGCCTGGGGAGAGAGCCATCCAGAGCGGGCAGGAGGGAGGACCTCAACGGACAGCAGGGTTTCTTGGAGTAGCTGTGTAGGGCAGCAGTGGGGCAGCTTGTCTAGCCACCAGCCGAGGCAGATGGCAGATGTTCTGAACGTGGCAAGGATGGCAAGCCGTTTCCTCGAGCTTGGAAGCCACACAAAAATACCAAGACCCATGCCAGCATCCCCAAGGCAAAGTCCCTCTTAATTATATAAGGGAGCCATAGAAATACACAGAAACGCGAAGGGGAGAGAGTTACCTGTGGCTGTAGCAGAACATCTTATACTTAAAAATTGTCCCGACCCTTTTCTGAAGAGGGGAGGGATAGGACACAGAGGGACCTGCTTAAACACTTAGCCTGACTGTTGCTTTCACTTATAATTTAATATTAAAATTCAAGTCTCTAAACACATAAATTTATCTGATCCTGCACAGTGCTTTGGCTCCCTCCCCGAGCCCCCTGTTATTTTTCCAAGCTGGTCTAAATTTTCCAGGTTGTTGGAAACGCTGGTTATCCTGTGGCCTTCAAGAACATCTTACATTAAAGCCAGTCACACTGAGTTATGGTTTTTCCATCAACTAAACCTTTTCACCAAATTGCCCACGGCTGAAACTATTTTCTGATAGATAAATATTTTCAAAGTTCCACTGTCAAACCCAGTTTAAAAATGTCAAGTTTGTAATAAGTGTACCCACTGGTGTCTCTTCTTTCTTATGGTACTTTTTTTTTCTTTTTTTTTTTTTTTCAGAACAACAAATCTGGGGGAAAAAATGTAGAGATCCACATATTAAAATGATATTAGTGAAGAAAGAAACAATGACTTCTTTGTGATAATTTATAGTTATTCAGAGGAGAAATAGCTTCATACCCTTATATTTAAAATCACGCCTACTCTTGTGCTCAGACTCAGCTCTGACATGAATGTTATGACTTATTATGAACAATACAGGGCAGTAAGAGATACTGTTGAAACTCTGCAGGAAAGAGGAGTGTAGTCTAAAAAAATTTGAGGACATCACTTGCAAAAATTGGAAGATATTCATCCTGTTCAGCAAAGGTTAAAGAAGGGATAAAGACAGACTTTCTATCAGAAACTGCAAGCCAGATTATTTCAGGACTGGCATAAAGCTGAGCACACATGAAAAGCAGTGTATTCTCGATGTGGGATGTGTCACACGACATTTTCTTATTTCTTTGTGGGTTTATTTGTCTGTCCCCTGCCCCAGGGAGGTATCTCCCTGAGGGGCCGCTGCTTGCTCACTGCTATAATCCAGCACCTGGTATGTAGAAACTTCAGTGAACAGGCATTAAAGAAACAAATAACATGTGAATGAACGGAGAATCACAGAGGTCCAGGAAAGTGCTTTTTTATGTGACTGTTCGGGATGAAGCTGTTGCGTCTCTCAACACCCCACCCTCTCCTGTTCTTGTGTTAAAGCTCCAGTTCCCAATGTGGCAGTGTTTGGGGCGCTGAAGAAGGTTGTTGTTGTGTTGTTCAGCTGCCAAGTTGTGTCCAACTCTTGGCCGTCCCATGGACTGCAGCACGCCAGGCCTCCTTGTCCCTCTCCATCTCCCAGAGTTTGCCCAAGTTCATGGCCTTCGAGTCGGCGATGCCATCCAACCATCTCATCCTCTGTTGCCCTCTTTTCCCTCTGCCTTCAATCTTTCCCAGCATCAGAGAAAGTAATTAAGATTCAGTTCAGTTCAGTTCATTTCAGTCACTCAGTTGTGTCTGACTCTTTGCGACCCCATGAACTACAGCACACCAGGCCTCCCTGTCCATCACCAACTCCTGGGGCTTACTCAAACTCATGTCCATTAATTAGGTGATTCCATCCAACCATCTCATCCTTTGTCATCCCCTTTTCCTCCTGCCCTCAATCTTTCCCAGCATCAAGGTCTTTTCAAATTAGCCAGCTCTTCACATCAGGTGGCCAAAGGATTGGAGTTTCAGCTTCAACATCAGTCCTTCCAATGAACACTCAGGACTGATCTCCTTTAGGATGGACTGGTTGGATCTCCTTGCAGTCCAAGGGACTCTCAAGAGTCTTCTCCAACACCACAGCTCAAAAGCATCAGTTCTTCCACGCTCAGCTTTCTTTATAGTCCAACTCTCACATCCATACATGACAACTGGAAAAACCATAGCCTTGACTAGACAGACCTTTGTTAATTAAAGTTAAATGAGGTCAAAGGGTGGGCCCCGATGCCATAGGATTAATGTCCTTATAAGAAGAGATGCTGGAGAGCTCACTGCCTGTCTCTCTGCAAGGAAAGGCTGCAAGAAGATGCAGTAAGAAGGCTGCCGTGTGTGAGGAGGAAAAGAGCCCTCAACGGGAGCCCAGGCCTGCTGGAGTCTTGATCTAGACTCTGTGCTCTCTGGACCTGTGAGACAACACACTTCCACTGTGTAAGCCTCCCTGGCTATGGTGTTCTGCAGCCCAAGCAGACTGCACACATCCTAGACTTCAGGTGGAATGTGGACTCTAGAACTGGCTCTCCTTGGCCTCCGTCAGCTGGCTGGCTTGCCCCTGGTGAGAACTTCTCAGTTCATTTTATACATGAATGATGAGAAGTTCTCTCTTATTGGCAAAGCTGATGTTCCAGGCAGAAGAGGGCTGTGGTCTCAGGGCTGGAGGAGAAGGACCGTTGTCCTTCCCTTCGATGAAGTCACGCTTAGGGCCAGAAAACTTCCAGGTAACTTGGGAAAACGAAAATATCCTTTTAGTCCTTGGAATCAAAACAAAACTGTTTCGCACAGCCCTCTTGGCAGGTGGGGGTGGGGTGCTGCACTCCAAGTTCACATGCTGAGCAGTTTAATATTCTGACAACAGCAACAATGAAGATCGTTCACATTTTTAAAATTAAAGAAGTCAGAGGTGAGGACGGGTCTGCCTTGTGAAAATGACGAGAATAGCGATTATATTCTCAGAATGAAAATATCGCCTCATGAATTTGTGTTTGTTTTGCCAGTCCGTATAGTTTGTTTTTTGACAAGTCCCTCTTGGCCTGTTTCTCCGATGGAAGGGCTCTGTGACCCACTCTGACCTGCCTGGGCCCGGGTTGCTGATGGCGGAGACGGCCTCAGGGGCCCAGAGGACAGGAAGGTGTCAGAGTCCCACAGGTCACATCAGCTTCCTGCAGCTCCTTGGTTTTGCTCCTGTCTCTGTGGTCTGGCTCCTCGTGGTGGCCTCCCATTGCAGAGCTCTGCAAAAACTCAGTGATTCAAAGCCAGCTCAGCTTATGTCCCAGCGTGGCAAAGGGGCAGAGCAGGGACGGGCAGCCCTAAGGTGTTTGCGTGATGCTGGGCACCCTGGACACAGGGAGAACAAAGGAGCATTTCATGGTCGCGTGCAGGGGACCTGGGCTGCTCTTGAACCCATGACCTAGTGGAGAAAGTTGCTATCCAATTAAAAAGTCATCCAGGGAACTCGAGAGAACAAGCAGATGAAGTGTGAAGCTGCCAGCAAGTCATTCTGAGGTTTGCCTGGGACTTGTGGCCCAGAGAGGCCCCGAGGGAGCTGCAAACACCTGCCCTGGGGAGTTGCCAAACTTGGTTCCCACGCAAGGACAGTTGCATCTGCTACAACCTGCTGACCTGGGCGCTCCAAGCAAGTTCTCTAGCCCACAGCCCTTGCCCTCAAAGATTTTGCAATCTGAGATGGAGCTGAAATGATGACCTGAAATGGACACCCCAGGTCTGAACAGAGTCAAGCAGTGTCTGCTGCCCACTGGACTTAGTACATGGGGAAAATATCCCATGGATAGGTCCTCATTTTTCAAATATGAAGAGCATATGAGTGTGATGAAAACCCAGTTAACACCATGATTCAAGATGAACGAGACAGAGCAAATGTTAGCATCCAAACCAAAGTTTCTAATGCTATTTGAAAATTCCTTGTCATGGGACACATCCCAGATACAATCTCCTTAACAAGGGTTTCATGAGGCCTTATACTTCCTCTGAAAGGCAGTTGCCCTCTCATGCGTATTTACCAGAGGTGCACTTGCTGATGAGTTAATTACTATGAGGATGAAAAATAAGATCCCCAGTCTCTGTGTTTATAGCCTGCAAATCCGAGCCACTATTCCACACTGGAGAGATTTCCATAACTGTTCTCCTTCAAGCAGAGGACTGGATTTGCCTTCAGCACAAAGTAGAAGGGAACCTGTAGTTCAGGAAATGGTTCTCGAAGTAAAGAGGTAACATCACACTATGTGTTTTCAATCCCAGTTTCAGCAACATGGGCTTCCCTGGTGGCTCAGACGGTAAAGCATCTGCCTGTAATGTGGGAGACCCAGGTTTGATCCCTGGATCAGGAAGATCCCCTGGAGAAGGAAATGGCAACCCACTCCAGTATTCTTGCCTGAAAAGTTCCATGGACATCAGACCCAGGTAGGCTATGCCATGGGGTCTCAAAGAGCCAGACACAACTGAACGACTTCACTTACACTTTCAGCAACTTTTCCCTGGTATCTCAGTGGTAAAGAACCCACCTGTCAATGCAGGAGATGCAGGCTTGATCCCTGGGTCTAGAAGATTCCCTGGAGAAGGAAGTGGAAACCCAATCCAGTATTCGTTCTGGAGAATCTCATGGACAGAGAAGCCTGGTGGGCTACAGTCCATGGGTTGAAAGAGTCGGACATGACTTAGCAACTGAGCGCATCTCCTCTGGCAACATTCAGGGAAGGCTCATCGGCTACTGCCTAGAGCTCTACTAAGCCAGCAAATCAGAGACACGGCTCTGAGCCTCAAACAGCTAAAGAGAGATGCCACCAGGGCTGCTGCTGGAAAGGCACCGAAGGAGGTCGGGGGACAGGAGGCTGTTTAATAGGAGGTGTTGTCGTCTTCCTATCCTGGCTCCTAGGAGAGCTGTTCTTAGTTCCTCTCAAAGCAAAAAACGACCCTGTCTACGACCGGTGGCTTCAACTCTCACCACCACCCCTTAGCCAGAGCAAGGAAAAGTCCTGATCCTATAGGAGATGATGAAGGGAAGCCAAGACCTGGAGGCTGTCTTCTCTTACAGTGCAATTGAAGCAACACTTTTCTGGAAATCAGTTGGAGAAGATGCAGGGCTGTGTTTGGACAAGTAGGTCAGTACGGACCAAACACTGGAGAAGACTCTTCAGAGTCCCTTGGACTACAAGGAGATCCAACCAGTCCATCCTAAAGGAAATCAGTGCGAATATTCACTGGAAGGACTGATGCTGAAGCTGAAGTTCCAATACTTTGACTACCTGATACAAAGAACTGCCTCATTGGAAAAGGCTCTGATGCTGGGCAAGGTTGAAGGCGGGAGGAGAAGGGGACGACAGAGGATGAGATAGTTGGATGGCATCACCAACTCTATGGATATGAGTTTGAGTAAGCTCTGGGAGTTGGTGATGGACAGGGAGGCCTGGTGTGCTGCAGTCCGTGGGGTCGCAAAGAGTCGGACATGACTGAGCAACTGAACTGACTGACTGATGTATATACAGATAAAAAGTTGTAGAACAGAGAAAAACATTTATCTTGTTGGAGTTTATAAGAATATCCTTACCTAAATGGACAGCTGCAAGAACAAAGGATTCTCATGTCAAGAAGTTTGCAACCACCAAACACGGACCTCCCTCACCTTGCCTTTAAAAATACTTAACTGAAACCCTTTGGGGAGTTTGGCATTTTGGGGAGCATGAGCCACCCCCTCTCATTGCATGGACCTGCAATAAGCCCCGGTCTCCTCCAAACCCCGACGTTTCGGTATCGCTTGGCCTCACTGTGCACTGGGCACACGAACTTGCCTTTGGAAACAGGAGGAGCACCTGGTCTCTGATTATTGGTGTTTGCAGCGTGCAGGTCAGGGAGCAGCACCTCTTCCAGAATTCAGTGTTGGCTTTCCTCTCTCTGCATCTATGTGGGGGATAAACGTGGTAGCAGAGAGCCTTGAGGGATTAGATGGATATTTAATGTCTGAGAAATCCTAGTATGTGTTGAAATCACAACATAACAGAAACATTCAATTCTTACTTGGACTTTTTATCTGTAACGAACTGAATTGTGGTCCCTCTCCTTCCCACCTCGAATTTATACGGTGAAGTCCTGACCCCAGTACCCCAAAATCTGACCTTTTTAGGAGACAGAGCCTTTGCAGAGGAAACTGAGTTTGCTGTTGTTCAGTCACTAGGTCATGTCTGACTCTGCGACCCCATGGACTGCAGCCTGCCAGGCTCATACTTTGAGTCAAAGACTTTAGTGTAGTCAATGAGGCAGAAGTAGATGTTTTCCTGGAACTCCCTTGCTTTCTCCATGATTCAATGAGTGTTGGCAAGTTGATCTCTGGTTCTTTTGCCTCTTCAAAACCTCGATTGTACATCTGGAAGTTTTTGGTTCATGTGGTGTTGAATCCTTGCTTAAAAGGATTTTGAGCCTAACCTTAGCAGCATGTGAAATGAGCACAGTTGTATGGTAGTTTGAGCATTCTTTGGCATTGCCTTTCTTTGGGACTGGAATGAAAACCGACCTTTTCCAGTCCTGCGGCCACTGCTGAGTTTTCCGAATTTGCTGGAATATTTAATACAGCATATTAATAGCATTATCTTTCAGGATTTGAAATAGCTCAGGTGGAATTCCATCACCTCCACTAGCTTTGTTTGTAGTGATGCTTCCTAAGGCCCACTTGACATCACACTCTAGAATGTCCAGCTCTAGGTGAGTGACCATACCATGGTGATTATCTGGGTCATTAAGACCTTTCTTGCATAGTTCCTGTGTGTATTCTTGCCTCCTCTTCTTAGTATCTTCTGCTTCTGTTGGGTCCTTACCTTTTCTGCCCTTTATTGTGCCCATCTTTGCATGAAACGTTCTCTTGGTATCTCTAATTTTCTTGAAGAGATCTCTAGTCTTTCCCATTCTATTGTTTCCCTCTATTTCTTTGCATTGTTCATTGAAGAAGGCCTTCTTATCTCTCCTTGCTATTCTCTGGAACTCTGCATTCAGCTGGGTGTATCTTTCCTTTTCTCCTTTGCCTGTTGTTTCTCTTCTTCCCTCAGTTATTTGAAGGCAAAGATAATCACTTTGCCTTCTTGGATTTATTTTCCCTTGAGATGGTTTTGGTCACTATCTCCTGTACAAAGTTACAATCCTCTGTCCATAGTTCTTCAGGCACTCTGTCTACCAGATCTCATCCCTTCAATCTTTTCATCACTTCCACTGTATATAAGGGATTTGATATAGGTCATACCTGAATGACCTAATGGTTTTCCACACTTTGTTCAATTTAAGCCTGAGTTTTATAATAAGGAATTCTTGATCTGAGCCACAGTCATCTCCAGGTGTTGTTTTTGCTGACTATATAGAGCTTCTCTATCTTTGGCTGCAAAGAACATAATCAATCTGATTTTGGTGTTGACCATCTGGTGATGTGCACATGTAGAGTCATCTCTTGTGTTGTTGGAAGAGGATGTTTGCTGTGAGCAGTGTGTTCTCTTGGCAAAACTCTGCCAGCCTTTGCCCTGCTTCATTTTGTATTTCAAGGCCAAACTTGCCTGTTACTCAAGGTATCTCTTGACTGCCTACTTTTGCATTCCAGTCCCCTATGATGAAAAAGACACCTTTTTTTTTTTTGGTGTCAGTTCTAGAAGGTCTTATAGATCTTCATAGAACTGGTCAACTTTAGCTTCTTCAGCATCAGTGATTGGACATAGACTTGGATTACTATGATGTTGAATGGTTTGCCTTAGAAACGAACCAAGATCATTCTGTTGCTTTTGAGGTTGCACTCAAGCACTGTATTTTGAACTCTTTTGTTGACTATGATGGCTACTCCATTTCTTCTAAGGGATTCTTGCCCACAGTAGTAGATATAGTGAATTAAATTTGCCCATTCTCATCCATCTTAGTTCATCAACTTCTAATATGTTGGTATTTAATCTTAACCTTAATCCTGCTTGACCACGTCCAATTTACCTTGACTCATGCGCCTAACATTCCAGGTTCCTATGCAATACTGTTCTTTGTAGCATCAGACTTTACTTTTACCACCCGACACATCCATATCCGAGTGCCATTTCCACCTTAGCCCACCCTCTTCATTCTTTCTGGAGTTGTTAGTATTAATAACTGTTCTCTGCTCTTCCCCAGTAGCATACTGGACACCTTCTGACCTGGGTGGCTCATCTTCTGGTGTCGTATCCTTTTGCCTTTTCATACTGTCCATGGGGTTCTCCAGGCAAGAATACTGGAGTGGGTTGCCATTTCCTCCTGCAGTGGACCACGTTTCATCAGAACTCTGCACTATGACCCATCTGTCTTGGGTAGTCCTGCATGGCATGGCTCGTAGCTTCACTGAGTTAATGCAAGCCCCTTCGCCACTACAAGGCTGTGACCCATGAAGGGGAAAATTATTAAGATAGAATGAGATGATTCAGATGGGTCCTGATCCAGTAGGACTGGTTTCCCTCTCAGAAGAGAGATTTGGGCACAGACGCATGCAGAGGGGAGATGGTATGAAGACACGGAGAGATGACACCTCTACAAGCTCACACCTTGACCTTGGGCTTCTGATCTCTTCAACTGTGAGAAAATAAGTTTCTGCTGTTTTACACTCCCCCCGCCCCCCATCTGTGACCTGTGGTATTTGCTATGGCAGCCCTAGCTAACGAATACACCAGCTCATTCTTTGTTAGAGTGAAATGCTCCTTTTATTATGCAAGCATCTCTTCATGAATCATCTCACGCTTCTTGTCTAATTATTCACAGATTTTGTATAAATGATGATGCATATTTGAAGTGAAGGAAATAGCACTGATAAAGGACAGATTTTCTAAAGTCATCTCAACTGGTGGCTGGAGTATTTTGAGTGATTTACTGCACTATAGACAGTATGAAAGTTGGGCAGCTGTTTTGCTTTAAACATTAGTTGCTTCCATAGGGAGTGGAAAACTACTCCAAGAAGTGATTCTAAAATGCTGTTTCTTGTTTTTTGGCCAAATTCTCCAAAAGAAGTTACGAAAAAGATTGTCTTTATCTGGGGGAATTTTTTGAACCGCTGCCTCCTTGCTGGCTCAGTTCTGCCCATTTATGTCTCCACCTCCACCTTATCCTATTGGGTACTCGTTAAACAAATAACATACACGCCCAGGGTTGGATTTATGATTTTTATGCCGATAGTCAAAAATAGCACAACTGTGGGCAGAGGAGCGACCACGGGAAGTGATTCACTTCCTCTGGTCAGCTTCTCTGACACCTACCAAGACCAGAGAAGTAGGAATAATGCAAGAATTCATGTTGGAGAGTCATGGCCCCATCTCTTGATTTCTATTTCTGCCAGTGACTAACCCAGTGTAGGATGCGTTTCTACTTGCCACCTGGGCTGTGTGTCTTTGAAGTCTTGGATCACGCTTCACGTCCACTCCATGAACCTGATTCTTCCCTCTAACCCGTCTGTTGTGCAGTTGATAGAAATGGACTTTAACTGCAGCAGAGACACTTGCCCCTTTGCCCTTGGGGAGACAGTGGGGGCTCCTGTTGCTGGTGTGGGTTCCCATCGGTGGCCCTCAGTCTGCTTCAGTCCAGCTTCAGCAGGTCTTTCGCAATGGTCCAAACCACTTTACCTGGTATTGGTCGTAGACTGCATTTGTTTCTCTTAGATGATGGTATGACTGGACGAGTATAATCATGACCATCTTGAGCCTTGTCTGGTGTTTATAGATTGTGTTTTCTCCAACATGGTCTTGTTAGTGTGAACCAGTTATGGAAGGTCATTGGTGATTTGATATCTGGGTGATGGACGAGGGTTCAAAGACCTTCACTGGATTTGATATCTGGGTAATGAAATGGGGTTCAAAGAGCCATGAGCTGATGGTGGCTTTATCCAGGGCATTAAAAGTATGTAAGCTGCAGATGAACTCTTATAGGATGCATCTGGGCCCTTGGAAGCCTTCAGTTCCCCTTCTTTATTCTTATTCTCAGTAGAGGATGTCATACACTGTTGTTCTGCTAAATCGTTAAGTCTCGAGTGAAGAATAGTTTTGTTCTTAATTTTTTAATTGAAGGATAACTACAATACTGTGTTGGTTTCCATCATACATCAATGTGGATCAGCTGTAGGTAGGCATACATCCCCTGCGTCTTGAGCCTCCCTCCCACCTCCCACCCCATCCCACTCCTCTAGGTTGTCACAGAGTCCCAGTTTGAGTTCCCTGAGCCTGTTGTAGCAAATTCCCCCTGGCTGTCTATTTTACGTCTGTTAGTGTATGTGTTTCCATGCCACTCTCTCCATTTGTCTCACCTTCTCCTTCCTACCCTCCGCCCGTGTTCATAAGTCTGTTCTCTATATCTGCGTCTCTGTTGCTGCCTTGCAAATAAGTTCATCAAAACTGTGTTTCTAGATTCCACATATAAGCATTAATAAACAACATTCGTTTTTCTCTTTCTGACTGAAGAATAGTTTTTTGAAAGATGTAAATATAGATTTTAAAAAAATCACCTGATGAAGATTTTGAAAAAGATGGTTTACAAATAGACAAGCAGTCAAATCATAATAGTTTTTTTTAAAAAAATCCATCCAGGGTAATTAAGGGGAAAAACCTCTTAAATCACTGAAGGTGTTTTGGGAAAATAATTTTTAAAAGTTAAAATATTACAAGCATTGTTTTTAATCCAATATACAAAAATGATGTTTTCATCCCACATTCTGGTTACTACAGAGTTTAGGGGAGGAAGATAAAATGGAAAAAAGGAAGAGACTTGGAGGGGGTGGTGGTGGGAGGGATGCAGAATGGAAGAAGTGTGGAATGCAGAGAACACAGAGACAAGCTGGGGGACTGCTCCATGACAAGGCGGCAGCACCCATAGGTAAGTCAGGAAGCATAGCATAAGGAGTGCGGAGAAACCAAAAGTCCAGGAGCTTTCTGAAAGGCTTGTAAATTGTTCTTCTTGCAGGCTGGTCCCTGGCCCTGCAAGAAAGCAAAGAGGAATTAAAGACCTTCTTGATGAAGGTGAAAAAGGAGAGTGAAAAAAACCTGGGCTTAAAACTCAACATTCAAAAAATGAATTTCATGGCATCCAGTCCCATCACTTCACTTCTCACTCCATGAGAGCTGGACAATAAAAAAAGGCTGAGTGCCAAAGAATGGATGCTTTTGAACTCTGGTGCTGGAAAAGACTCTTGAGAATCCCTTGGGCAGCAAGGAGATCAAACCAGACCATCCTAAAGGAAATCAACCCTGAATATTCACTGGAAGGACTGATGCTGAAGCTGAAGCTCCAATACTTTGGCCACCTAACTTGAAGAGCTAACTCATTGGGAAAGACCCTGATTCTGGGAAAGATTGAAGGCGGGAGGAAGCGGGGACAACAGAGGATGAGATGGTTGGATGGCATCACCAACTCAATGGATATGAGTTTGAGCAAACTCCAGGAGATGGTGAAGGACAGGGGGGCCTGGTGAACTGCAGTCCATGGGGTCACAAAGAGTCAGACAGGACTGAGCAACTGAACAACAACCATGGGCCCATAGGCCTTCCTTGGCTCCATTCTTTGCCTGTGAGTGCCGTTTAAAATGCAGAGAAGGCAATGGCACCCCACTCGAGTACTCTTGCCTCTAAAATCCCATGGACGGAGGAGCCTGGTAGGCTTCAGTCCATGGGGTCGTGAAGAGTTGGACACGACTGAGTGACTTCACTTTCACTTTTCACTTTCATGCATTGGAGAAGGATATGGCAACCCACTCCAGTGTTCTTGCCTGGAGAATCCCAGGGACGGCGGAGCCTGGTGAGCTGCCGTCTCTGGGGTTGCACAGTGTTGGCCACGACTGAAGCGACTTAGCAGCAGCAGGAGCAGCAGCAGCCACTTAAAATGCAGATTGGCTGGTCACCTGATGTTTGGAAGTTTTCCTTGGCTCTATGCACGAGCAAGCCACTTGAAACTGGCATTTGCAATGGATGGTTTCAAACATCACAGTGGGTCCAGTGGGTCAAAGCAATAACCTTCAAGGTTTGGAAGAAGAGGGACAGAAAGACAGCTGGCCCTCCGGTGTGTAGGTACCCCAAGGCAGTGTGAAATGAAAATATCTCTGCCGTATCAACACACAAGAAATGTTATAGCCTTCAGTGATTTCTGGCCTCCAAATATGAAGGAGGGCTCCCCAAACTGGGATCCAGCAGATGCTACCACCCCCTAGGGTGATTGCTGAGGAGCTGGGTTGGCAAGAAGCAGTCATCTACCACTCCTTAGAGATGAGCAAGGAAACAGGATTGGCCCCAGATAGCTGAGGTTCATATGAAAGGAACAAATTCAGTGAGCCCAGAGGCTTGCATCTTCCCCTACAAAGAACACGAAATTCCTCAACTTGCTATCTGATCTTTGATGTTGAGACTGCCTGCTCCCTGTGTTGGAGAAGGCAATGGCACCCCACTCCAGTACTCTTGCCTGGAAAATCCCATGGACGGAGGAGCCTGGTGGGCTGCAGTCCATGGAGTCGCTAAGAGTAGGACACGACTGAGCGACTTCACTTTCACTTTTCACTTTCATGCATTGGAGAAGGAAATGGCAACCCACTCCAGTGTTCTTGCCTGGAGAATCCCAGGGATGGGGGGAGCCTGGTGGGCTGCTGTCTATGGGGTCGCACAGAGTCGGACACGACTGAAGTGACTTGGCAGCAGCTCCCTGTGTTGCAAACTTGTATAGAGCCTGACTTCCCCTTCTGTCTCCCTTGGAGCAGTTTTCTCTAGCTACTGAGATGCTGTCTCCAGGGCTTGGAGTCCTAAGCACTCTCCTCAAATAAAATAAGTCTCTCCTGTCAGGCTATGACTATAGTCTTTAGCTGACAGCAGCATGCTAGAGGTTCTTAAGCCGTACGAACCCCCAGACACAATTTCCCCAACGGTAAGGGTTCAGGTACTGAATGTTTTCCTGGGAGAGGGGGCTTTCTCTTCCGCAAAGGCTCACTGTGTCAGATTTTGCCCAGCGAGCGTGGGGCTGCCCAGCAATGAGACAAGGCTCCTTCCAGCAGGAAGAGAAGAAGGGAATAATCCCAAAGCAGATTCACTGCCATCCCATCATTGCTTCCAACTCTAACAGCCTCTGATTCTCACAGAATGATCAAGTCACAATAATTAAAAAAAAAAAAAAAATCCACCAAGGGCCGTTAGAGAAAAAATTCTTAAATCACCGAAGATGTTTTGGGAAAGTGATTTTTAAAAGTTGAGAAACCACAAGTGTTGTTTTTAAATCCAATATACAAAAATCAGTGCTTTCATCCCACATTCTGGTTTGTGAAGAGACTTAAAAATAATTCACAACCTAAAAGCTGGGTTATGTTTGACAACACAAAAGTTGAGTTACGTCTTATTCGATGCGAATTTTTAGGACGTCAAGCCCAGGAGGCAGCATTTCAAGTAACCCTGAGAGATCTGCTTCTTCGAGGAGGCGAGGGGAAAACCTGGGTCAGATAGAAGTTTGACCACAAAAGGCAAGTAATCGGAACATCGAAAGATGATTGTTAATCAAAGAAAATCTGATACCCCAAGTTAGGGAATTTAGTGTCTTTCCACGCAAGGGAAGATGCAAGAGTCTGGGCCTGCTAAAGCGTTCCTTCCACACACATCTCAGCTATCGGGGGCCAGCATCTTGGGTTTTCCACATCCTGAGCACCCTTGGGGCTCACCTGGGGAGTGGTCTCAGTCTGATGGATGCTAAATGCTAAACTGCAGGGATTCCTCTCCTTCCTGAGTCCTCTAGGTCTTGGGACCTCACACTGGAGGGCTGCAATCGCTGATAAACTGTGACATCCCTGTTTACCTGTTTACCGACGGGCAGGAAATATTCCATTTCTCAGTCTCAGTTCAGTTCAGTTCAGTCGCTCAGTCGTGTCCGACTCTTTGCAACCCCATGAATCACAGCAGGCCAGGCCTCCCTGTCCATCACCAATTTCCGGAGTTCACCCAGACCCACGTCCGTCAAGTCAGCGATGCCATCCAACCATCTCATCCTCTGTCGTCCCCTTCTCCTCCTGCCCCCAATCCCTCCCAGCATCAGAGTCTTTTCCAATGAGTCAACTCTTCGCATGAGGTGGCCAAAGTACTGGAGTTTCAGCTTCAGCATCATTCATTCCAAAGAAATCCCAGGGCTGATCTCCTTCAGAATGGACAGTCTCAGTAGCTATCATCAAAATTTTTTTTTAAATTATAAAATTCAGACATGTAAAGAAAACTACCAATTCAGAAGTTGTGTAAAAAATAGAGGAACATACCACCTTTAATCTCATTCCTGGATGATAATCATAGTCCAACGTTTGGGATATATCCATTCATCTACCCATGTTAAAAAAAAATGCAGAGTTAAACATGTGAAAAATACCACCATAAATATAGATGATGTCTTTTGTGTGCAACTCATTAATCTTTTATTTGCCATCTCACAGAAAATAGTGGATACCTTGTCATGTCAGTACTTAACATCGATTTCATTCTTTTTTTTTCTTTTTTGATTTGGAATTATGGCCCCTCAGGTGGCTCAGACGATAAAGAATCTGCCTGCAATGCAGGAGACACGGGTTTGATCCCTGGGTAGGGAAGATCCCTGGAGAAGGAAATGGCAACCCGCTCCAGTATTCTTGCCTGGAGAATCCCATGGCCAGAGGAGCCTGGTGGATTCTGAGCCATAGAGTCGCAAACAGCCGGACACGACTGAAGCAACTAAGCACGCATGCATGCACGCCACTGGAATTAAAATAGCACAAGAAAAACCCTGATTGGTCCTAAAAGTTCAGCCTTGTTCAGATTTGCTGGGCCACTGGGTTATTTCTGGTTAAGCCCACCAGCTTCCCCCTGGCCAGCTTGGACTTTTCAGCAGACATCCGAAAGTGCAGCCCTGGGGTGGTCTCTCAAGCTGCCGGGGCTCGTGTTCTCCCAGGCACCACGTCAACTCAGCTGAGCTGACAGTCTGTTTCCATGATGCTCTTGCCCCTCCTGCCCAAGGCCCTGAGTGATCCCATCTCTGACACTCTTGGACGTGAAAATCTGCTTGTGGGAAAGGCCTGGAATGTCGCCTCACTCTCGCCATGTCTGCCTGTAAGTGACAACCGTGGAAACCCAAGTTCTGGCTCTTGGACAGCACACGTCTGGATGGATCACAGGGAGTGAATTTTCCATCATCATCACAAAAGCTGCTCTTGGGAAACTTCTACTGCTGTCCTGGGGTTTTACTTCTTAACACCTCTGATTTTCAGAACCCCTAGGAGGAGGGTATGACTATCTCCATTTTATGGAAAAGGAGAATCAAGTGCAGAGAGCTGAAGGAACTGGCCCCACGTTGCACAGCTTCATGGTAGGGGCAGAATTCTGTTTGCGGGTCTCCGTGTACCCTTCACACTGCACCCTGCCAACCTAGTGAAGGGGACATTGCCCTCTGTGTGGCCTTAAGGCAGCTGTCTGGCTACATCCAAGCTTGCCAGTGGTCACTTAGAAAGTGGAGCCCCCAGCTGGGGCAGGAGGCTGGAGGCCTGTGTTCAAGGGGTCATGACCTCCAAACCCATCCTGGATGCCCTCGCTAGCCCACTGGACCTCTGGTCTTGAAATAGAAACATTGACCCATTGATGCCTTAAACACTTGGGCCCTGAGTTTGGCATCTAAGCCAGGGTTTTGGTGTCAGAATCTTCTGATAACCTGGATTGTCTATTGAAGGTCTCACTACCAGTGTCTTTCACTGTAAACGATTTCAAACTTTCTTTAAACGTCAAAGTGAAGTCGCTCAGTCATATCCGACTTTTTGCGACCCCATGGACTGTAGCCCACCAGGCTCTTCTGTCCATGGGATTTTCCAGGCAACAGTACTGGCATGGGTTGCCATTTCCTTCTCCAGGGGATCTTCCTGACCCAGCGACTGAACCCGGGTCTCCTGCATTGCAGGCACATTCTTTACTGTCTGAACCATCAGGGAAGCCCTGCTGTACAGGGGTGTAGGAAAATTGGATAGAATTCAGAAAAGAGCAGAAGTAATGACTCTAAGGATGGAAAGCAGGGCTCCTTGGACAAGGGATTAAGGAAATTATTTGTCTCCTGGAGGGAAGTGGAGGGGTGATTATCAGTCTTAGGGTCCTGGTTGGCTTCTGACCACTGATTGGCAGTTCCTAACTCCACAGAAAAACAGCCTCCAAGCCCTCCTAGGGGGCCCTCTGGCCAGACGTGGCTAGCACTCACTGGTGCAGGCTCCTGGCACTCTTCAGAGCCCTCTGGGTTCTCAGAATTGTTTTGTGAGGGAGGTCGAGGATGGTCTCAGCTCTGCCACTTATTCTCTTTTCAGACATGACTGAATCCCATGAACTTTCTGTGCCTCCCGTTCCGTACCAGCAACATGAAGCTGTTAATTGTGTCTATCTGGTGATTAGCTGCATTCATCTATGCAGATATTCAGAACAGTGGTGGTCACATTACAAAGATCATGCAAGTGTTGAAATCAGAAACAGAGAACCGGGGGAACTCAGAACCTCGTACAAGGCTTGGTCTAGATTTATAATTAAGTTCCATACGTAGGAACCTTCGAGTTGCTAACTTTGGCAGATGCAAACGTACCCCTGAGTGCTAATGCACTGTACTCTGTACTTTTTCAAGGTACCGTACTGTAAGATTAAAATGCTTTATTGTTTATGTTTGTTTGTTTTTAATGTATTATTTGTGTTGTATGAGGGCCTCCCAGGTGGCCCTGGTGGTAAAGAACCCTCTGTCAATTCAGGAGGCATAAGAGAAGCGGGTTTGATCCCTGGGTGGGGACGATCTCCTGGAGGAGGGCATAGCAACCCACTCCAGTGTTCTTGCCTGGAAAATTCTATGGACAGAGGAGCTTGGTGGGCTCTGGTCCAGGGGTCCACAGAGTCAGGGACTAAAGTGACTTAGCACGCATGCTCGTGTTGTTTGAGAAGCATTGTGAACCTATTACAGCATTCTGCCGTAGAACTGATTCTGTTAGTTGGACACCTAGGCTAACTGTGTTGGGCTTACGAACAAACTGGACTTAGAGACTCGCTTTTGGAATGAAACTCGGTGTGTTGGGGACTTACTGTAATTTTTTAAATTAATCACTTTGCTACTTATTAGTGGTTAGTGGAGTATGATTTGTATAGACAAAAATGAAGCTTGCACGGCTGGATGAATTTTGACCCGTTCAGCACCTGTGTGGGTATCAGCCCCACCCCGTGTGTTTCTGGAGACGGCACCCTGTGTGGTCAATGAAAGGTCCTCCCCACTGTGCTCGACAGTCCTTACTGAAGGGCGCACAGACTCTAAGGGTAGAAGGGGCTCCTCATCTTCCGTGTTCTGGTGTTGCTGCCATCACTATCGCCCCTGGGTCCTGGCTGGATGGCAGAGTCAGCACCGAATCAGAGTCAGGCAGGTGTCTCTAGACTGTCCTCCTTCTGGTCCAGACTCGCCAACTCCGTCAGCAGCCTCCTTCTTGGTGAGCCACCTGCTCCCCAAAGTCCCTGGGGAGCCTTCTGCACCATGACTCAGCCCCGGAGCCCAGAGCCCCTGGCACCTGGACCACTGCTGGGGAGGCTCCGCCCTTGCTGGCTCCCTGTCTTTCTCCAAATCTGCCACATGTGATGCCCTCCTAAAATATCTCCCTGCCACCCTCCCTGCCTTCCTTCCTTCAGCATCTGTGCACCAGTCCCTTGACCCAAGGCCCTCCCGGATCCCTGCCCCCGTGTAGCTTTGCTACCCCTCACCCGCCTCACCCAGCATCTCCACACGAGTTTATCACTCTGCGATCTGTCTTCCCTCTGCCCACTGTGGAAGGCATGCTCTGCAGGAGCCAAGACTTATTTTCTTCTTTGCTGGTTACCAACGGGGAAAGGGGGGGGCAATAAATTAGGAAGTTGGGATGGACAGATACATACTACTCTACGCAAAATAACCAACAAGGACCTGCTGTGGATCGCTCTGCTGCTCAGTCACTTGGTCGCATCGGACGCTTTGAGACCCCACGGGCTGCAGCCCTCCAGGCTCCTCTGTCCATGGGATTCTCCAGGCAAGAATACGAGAGTGGGTGGCCATTTCCTCCTCCAGGGGATCTTCCAGACTCAGGGACTGAACTTGCATCTCCTGCATCACAGGCAGATTCTTTTGTGCTGAGCCACTGGGGACGCCCTCAGGGAACTGTATTGAATATTGTGTAATTGCCTATGGCGGAAAGGAAGTATATGTGTATGGATAATGGAATCACTTTGCTGTACACCTGAAACACTGTAAACCAGCTAGACTTCCGGTAGGAAAAACAAAGAAAGCCATCCAAACCTGAAAGTGAGGGTGTCCCCTCGGGCCTCAAGGTGAGGCTGTGACTCTCTGTTGTCCCCTCCCGGGGAAGTAAAAATCCTTGGCTATTACTCCAAGGATTTTTAGAAGAGCTCTCCTAAGGCTTCATGAGTAGCTTGATGTTGGTGAACTTGGGTGAGAAAAAAAAATAGTCTCCATTTCTGCAATGGCCTCACTGATATTTAGCATTTTGTTGACTTAAGCATGAAGTGAACTCTCCCCATGATTAGTAGCGGGACTTTTGATTTTGTCAATTCGCACACTTTCATGGCACATTATCATTGTTGCAGATGTCTTGGGGTCTGTTTTTGACTCAACATGACATTGATATTATAAGTGTATGAGGTGCCAACAGGTCATTTTATTTAATGAATTAATAAAGAAACATGTAGACTGCAAATTTATTTTGTGATATTTTGTTGAAGCTGAAGCTCCAATACTTTGGCCACCTGATGCAAAGAGCCGACTCATTTGAAAAGACCCTGATGCTGCGAGAGATGGAAGGCGGGAGGAGAAGGGGATGACAGAGGATGAGATGGTTGGATGGCATCACCGACTCAATGGACATGAATTTTCGTAAACTCTGGGAGTTGGTGATGGACAGGGAGGCCTGGTGTGCTGCAATCCATGGAGTCACAAAGAGTCGGACACGACTGAGTGACTGAAATGAACTGGACTGATATCAATATCATTAATTTGCTTTGCGATCCTATATATTCTATTTGGTGAATTTAGAAAAGATTTTCCGAGAAGCAGTCTCCATGGGTTCATCAGAGAGCCCAGGTGATCCATGGCATTCAGAAGAAGAGGTTCTTGTCTATGGGGTTGAGGGTACCACTGAGGAAGAAGATGGAACCTTGGTGTGGTGAGCAGAAATCCTCCTACAGACCAGGAGCCCCAGCCCCTCCTTCTCAACCTTGTTCCAGGTAGGGCCCAGGACCTGGGCCAAGGATGACCTTGGTTTTGACATGAGGGAGGTAAACCGTCTCCATATCCAGGTCCCTCTGTCAGCTCTCCCATCCCTTCTCTCTAATCCTGCTTCCTTTTCAGCCCCAACTTTTCCCACTAAAGACCATGAAAGTCCTTTTATCCTCCCAGGAGTTGCTGCTGTCATAGAGGGAGACAGGTGACCTTGATCTTCCCTGGTTGTCAAGGTGGGGACACCTGCGTGGAAGAGGCTGTGAAGCCAGGTGCCTCTCCTGGGCCCCCAAGTTCCCTAGTCTAGACAGAGCCTTCCTATTTTGGACAAACCCTTAAGTTCATAAAGACAGACGATCCAGTCTTCCTATCAGGTTCCAACAGAACATCGAACAAAAGAGTTTCGATGTGCAGAGCAAAGATTTGCAGAGAGAATGCTGGTGGCGGGCAGGAGAAAATTGCAGAAAGAGTGAAGACAAGGTACAGATGTAGGCAGATCATGTGTCCTGTTATTCTCCTGAAATCCCGTGTTCTGTTCAGTTTCCTTTGGGAAGGCTGGAGAACGTGAAGGAGACTATAGTGAGTGGCAGTCGCTCAGTCGTGTCCGACTCTTTGCAACCCTATGGACCATAGCCAGCCAGGCTCCTCTGTCCATGGAATTCTCCAGGCAAGTATAGTGGAGTGGGGTGCCATTTCCTATAGGAATTACTTTACCTTGGTCTTAACCATAAAGGCCACTGTCAGAACTTGGGCAAGTCATTACAATGTTCCTATTTTACAAACCAGTCATTTCTCTCTCTCTGTCTGCCTCTCTCTTTTCCTCTGTGTCTCCACCTCTGTCCCTCCGTCTCTCTGTGTCTCTGACTGCCTTTCTTTCACACACACACACGCATGCACGCACGCACGCACCATTAGTTAAGGATAGAGTGGACATCCCTCCCCACCCTTTTTCATTTCTCTGCATCAAGAGATTCCATGACAGCAAGGCCTGCACGCAGCACCCTCTGCAGATTCAGCTCCTGGCTGCAGCCCCATCTCCTTTCTCAGGTCCCAGGAATATTATGTGACCAAGTGTTAATATCTGAAAAATGCTTTGAAGTTTTGGGAAAATACACTATATTAAAGGCTTCTTAAAAAAAAAAAAAATCCTTCTCCTGCCTAAAATGTAGAACGAGGCCAAGCCAGAAAGCTGTGATTGAGGGAGCAGGCCAAGCTGATGATTTAGAAGTTATCATTGTAACAACACATCAACTCAAACCATAAATTAGATCTTAAAATAAGCCTTCGGACCTCAGAGTCTTCATCTTACTCTTGGGCAAGGCTTTATGATAGAAATGTGTCTGATTTAATCATCACACATATAACCTACTTTCCCGTCTAGATATGCTTCATAGAATGCGACCATTTGTCAAATTTAGAACACACTATAAACATTTTTTCCTTTTTGGAGATCTGACATGGATCCTGATGTCCCTGAAAAAAAAAAATCACGTTGCAAAATGCAAGGAGTATGATATCCCGCGTCCAGAATATATACTACTGGTTCAGCCACCCTAGCCCAAAGCTCCATCTGAGCATCTATTTTTCCAAGCAGTTGAGAGGAGTGATGTGTACATTTTTCACGTGTAATTAGGCAGTGTAAGGCGATCCCCACCGCCGAAGGGCTGCTGCTGCCCTCGCTGGGTGAATGGCTTCCAGATTTCACCCCCATCTCTTCTGTCTAGACTCTACGTTGCTACTTTTTTTTTTTTCCCTCCTCGCTTAAAACAGACTCCAATATAAAATGCCCAAAACAGAAATTTTGTCCCTCTTTCTCATAAAGATGTGGGACACAGCTCTCTCTGCCAGACAAGCAGGGGCCCCAGACTTTCATAAGACACGTGTCGTCTGAAGCTGGCATTAAAGATTGTCCAGGCGTTTCAGCGGGTCAGGCAGACGGATTTTTTTTTTTTTAAATATGGTTTTCATTAAAAAAGCGAGTATTTCTAGAGAGGTGTGGTTCAGTTCAGAGGCGAGGCAGGGAAGGCTGCCTCCTGCGTTTTCCAACAACGCTGTTATTGATGCCGCTTTTGAAATGTACATTGTCTTCTAAAATGGCTTTGGGGAGAGAAAAAATTATCTCATTCTATTACCAGGGGCATAGCTTGTTGAGTGTGCTGATAATTCAGGTTAGAAGCTAGTCACTTAATAAAAGAAAATGGTGAAATTCTTATGACACTAATGTCGTTTATTAATTGTAGGAATTTTTATATATCCTGTCCTTGCAGGGAGGTGGGTAAGAAGTCAAGTTTTAAAAACTTAGATTAAAAAAACAAACACTATTACTACTGAGTTTATTTAATAAGATGAGATGCTAGGAAGATGAAACAGGTAGTTGAAGGTCCACGTGATTTGACTAACAAGGGCTGGGGTAGATTCAGGTTTCGGTTATTTAAAGCCACTTTGTTGGTTGTCTTGTTACTCAGCTTGTCTGACTCTTTGCGACCCCATGGACTGCAGCATGCCAGGCTTCCCTATCCTCCACTCTCTCCTGGAATTTGCTCAAACTCATGTCCGTTGAGTCAGTGATGCTGTCTAACTATGTCATCCTCTACCACCCTCTTCTCCTCCTGCACTCAATCTTTCCCAGCATCAGGGTCTTTTCCAATGACTCAACTCTTCACATCAGGTGGCCAAAGTATTGGAGCTTCAGCTTCAGCTGCCTTGTTTAATTTCATCCAAAACTTCTACAGTTTCTATGGAAATGAAGCTCATAGCCTGTTTGTTTACCAGGTTGCTTCCATATGTGATTAATAAAGATAATAATATAGAAATTTAATTTTTAAAGAAAAAGAAGAATAAAATAGTGCTGTTTACTGGATATCAAAAACCGAATATTTCCTCAGAAAGCTGAAAATGGGTTTCAATTTTCACTGAAACAAAGCAAAGCAGAAGTGGGTGAACACTCAGTACAAAAATAAGCTTCAAATAAGCAAACGCTAAGAAAATTCAAATACAAATTCAAATATATATTTTATTTTTCTGCCTCCCTCTCTAATAGCCCATTTCAAAATATAGCCTACAAGGTGGTACACATGGTCCTGTTAACTAGAGGTTTAAAACCTGAGAACCCAGTTGCAGATGTATTTATCATCTCTTTAGGGGTCACGGTTAGCCTTTTACTAAAAATATCCAAAAATCATCCTTATAGCGTTGGGGTAGACTTTTCAGCTCTTCAGGATTGGCTAATTTGCTGACCAACTTTTTAAAAAGGAAAAATAGTTGTATTTACTGATTTCTGGCTGCGCTGGGTCTCGGTTCCTGATTGTGGAGGACAGGGCTCTTCTCCAGTTGCCGCACTCAGGCTTCTCATTGCTGTGGCTTCTCCTGTTTTGGTGTGTGGGCTCCAGGGCGCTCAGCCAGGTAGTCCTGGCTCCTGGGCCCCAGAGGACAGGCTCGATAGAGGTGACTCACGGTCTCAGTTGCTCTACAGCATGTTGGATCTTCCTGGATCAGGGGTCGAACTTGTGTCTCCTGCATTGGCAGGAGGATTCTTAACCCCAGGGAAGCCCTTGCTGACAATTTCAAACAATCTACTCTATACATTGGTACTATTCTTTACCAGCTGAGCCACAAGGGGGAAAGCCAGGAACACTGGAGAAGGTAGCCTATCCCTTCTCCAGGGGATCTTCCCAACCGAAGAATCGAAGCAAGGGGTCTCCTGCATTGCAGGCAGATTCTTTACCAACTGAGCTATCAAGGAAGCATAGAAAATCAACTGTATCTTACTTGTTTCATAAGGGATTCAGCAACAGCTGAACTGAAACAAATAATCCCGCAATACTGTTAAAACTTCCTGCGTTTAAAGTCAAATCGAATTCCTGTAATTGAAATTCTCAGAAGAGTCAAGAGCTGGAAAAAGAGGGTGAATTGGCTGGATTTTGAAAAGCCCTCAACCTCAGTGAAAAGACCAGGCACCCTTAGAGCTGAGAAATGATTCATGTACGGAGGTAATAAAACGTCGGTTGTAGGAGGCAGAAAGAGACAGGCAGTGAGAGAAGAAGGGGGTCTCTGACACCTTGAATAAGAGATGTTTTGTGGGCCAAGGTCCGGGAAGGCTCCACAACATAATTTCACTTTTGAATTTATAACTGATTTTCTTAATGGTGTTAGTCAGACCCCAGCAGTAAATGTCTCCTTAAAAACATCATAAAGTCTAGAAGGCGTTGCTAGCCTTTGACGGAAGATATGCAAAGTCATGCTTAGATTACAGAAGTAGGGTTGAATTCCCGAGTCTTGAATCAATAAGCTCAACAAGTGTCCTAATGTGTGCCAAATACGTTGTGTCTTTTACTCCCGATTTAAAAATGTGTATGTTTGGAGTTTATCTTATTAGGATGACCATATGTCTACAAAGCAGGGTTTAATGGTAATCTATGGAATTTGTATACCAAGATTTATCTTTGAGTCCTGCTCATTCACACAGTGGGTTTACTTGTAATTTTGGGGTCAGTGGGCATCATTGGCCTTGCTGTGACTTTGCTTGGGCATCTAAGTACAGCTTCCTGGACCAACATAACTTTCGTCTACTGAACATCTCCATCTCTGTATTGCATTTGGGCTGACCTGAGTGACTCTTGTGAACTGAGCCAGTTTCTCTCGTTACACTTATCTCAGCCCTCTGCAAGGATGAGTTTGCATACTCTTCTCCCCCACCAGATCCTGAGTTCCTGGAGGGCAGAGGGCATATCATCTTTCCATTGTCAGTGCCTGGCATGATGCATACACTAGGTGCTCAATGTGTGCACACTGAATGCATAAATGGATGCGTGCTTCTCTAGCCGGTGCCTGATCCACTTTCAGGAGAATAAAGAAAAGTACAGAGGAAACACATTCCAGCTTGAACCGCTTACAGGAAGACCACCTTGGTTTCTGGGGTCAGGAAGGATTTTGCCTGCAGCTGAACTCTGTAATGGTCCTCTGCTCACTTCGATAGCCTTCGTTTTACATATCCTTTACGTAGATTCCTGTGTAGAGGTCATGACTTCCTCATAAGGAAGCAAGCTTGGGAAAACTGAGATCTTTAGTTCTATATCTTGGTACCTCGCATGGCTCCAGGCACAGGAAAGCATGTGTTGTGGGTGAGGAGTAATAATTTCTCAGATCTCTCCTTGACGGCTGTCGAGGGCATCACAAGTGGATGAGAAGCCAGTCATCTCATTCAGTGTTTCTCTATGAGTACCTGGAGAAGGGGATGACAACCCACTCCAGGATTCTTGCCTGCAGAATCCCATGGACAGAGGAGTCTGGCGGGCTACGGTCCTTAGGGTCACAAAAAGGGTCGGACATGACAGCGACTGAACAGCAACGACTGTGCTCAGGGCCCAGGGAGTACGGAGATTTCTCTGAGATGGTTTGGGGTTTCTCCGCTTTAGGTCTCGGAAGCATCCAAAGCTCTATTCTGTTTTTACACGTCTTTGTCTGTCAGATGACCACTGTGATTCTTCTGGAAGTGAGAGGGCATTTTGGCCAAACAGAGGCTGAGCCAGCTGGCTCCTTGCTGTCGCTCAGACTCTGATGTATCCATTTAAGAGGACGAGAAACGCAACCCCAGGGAAATCTGATGATGGGTTTAACCGTAATAGAATTTAGAGATCTCCACACGGCAAAACTAGAGGTCCAGTTTGCCAAAGGGCGGGCGTGGAGCCCTTCTCAGTGCCAGTCATGGAAACACTTCTGCCAAGACAGGAACAACAGCCCATGGTGCAAAGCGTGCCGTCTGCATGGGCTCAAATTCTGCACGTTGGTGCATAATTTTTTTTTTTTTTTTTTTCTGTTCACATCGGAGAACACAGGGTTGGAGTTGTTTTCCGAAGACTTAGTAGCTCTCATTTAAATTATTCAAAAGTTGTGTTTGGCTGAATGTTGAATTTCATTCCTTCTTAAACTGGGATCATTTCCAAGGATTGTTAAAAAAAAAAAAATCCCAGTGACTTTAGCAGTGAAAGAATGTAACTACTCTGGTGATAGACCCCATAGAAACAGACAGCTAACTCAACAGACATGGTCTGGTCTGGGGTGAGGTGGCCTGCCCTGGGACTTGGGGGCTGGCAGGCTCTGCTGGAGCTCATGAAAGGGGTTCAGTCCCCGGAGTGGCCGCAGAGGTGGTGGGAAATGACAGGAGTGGGGGGCGGCAGCGGGGCCATGGGGGGTTTATACGGGGCTGGGGAGGGGGTGGATCATAAAACGTATGTAACTTTAATCTCGATTGCCAAGAGTAAACGGACAGCTGAAGCCGCCTATTCATTAGCAGACTGGGTCTCGTGTGCGCCCAGGAACAATAGGCAAAGGGAAAACGGCTCTCTAGAACTGAAAGCTTTGGAGAACATGTTTGTATTTTCTTTTCCTTGGAACTGGATTGTGGCGCCCTGGGTTCTGAGGCTGTGTTTCCACAGTGATGACTTGGAATCGTCTGTTGAGCCTCGTCATCAAGGAACAGAGCTCTGAACCTGATTGATTAGTGGAGTGAGCACAAATTGGTTGGCCTCAACTCAGACCCAATTGGAAGAGAGCGTATGTGTGTGTGTTTGCACATAAGTGTATATTCTTTCCCTATCTGTCATCTATCTTTCTATCTGTTCTATCCCTTACTATATCGATCTGTTCTATCATGTATTCTGTCTCTCATGTATTATCTATCGATCATCTGTTATCTCTCTGTCAATCAATCACCTATTATCTACCTATGTATCCATGTATCTCTCATCTATTTCTCGAACAACGCACACAAATCACATTACGCTTTGTTCTTCGCTCCAGTGTATTTTAATCCAAGCCTAAGCAGATCCAATTTAATTCCTTTCAAACTGATTTAAAAAACATTTATTCAGGATCTGCCGTGTGCCAGGCTCTGAGAGCACCAAGATAAAGAGGACACACGCAGCCATCAGGGGGCCCGCGGTCTGGCGGGAGACAGGGGCAGACGGCCGCCGCGTCCTGGGCTGAGTTCCATCGCAGACAAGCCTGTGAACCAGGGTGGACTCAGTGAAAGCTGGGCTGTGGGAGGAACAGCGTGAGGAACAGCCAGCACTGCCCCGGGGATGCTCTCCGATGTCCACAGAGAGCTGAGTGCCTGTATCCTCAGAGTGCGGCGGGTCTGGGAGGCCCCGTGAGTTGCCATCTGTGCTGAGTCGGGCTGGATTCTTCTGACGCCACAGGCCATGTGGTCCTGGCCACCCCTGGGCGAAGCAGGTAACACCATGTGTGTTTTGCTCTGACTTCCCGGGACTTCTTTCTGGGCCAGGGGAGGGTTGTGCTGTTTGCCTTGGTGGTGGCCGTTGGCAGGGCGAGTTTTTCCTGGAGAACAGGAAGCCTGGGGCATCTTTAGACAGAGGCAAAGCCATCAGCTTCTTTGCTACTAGCTGCCTTGTCAGTCCCACTGCAAGACGGCAAGTCCCCAAATCTCTCCAGGTCTACTTCTCCACCGAGGTCTCGTTCTAGCTCATCCTGGGTTCTAGAGCCTCCTGCAGGCCATACCACCTGGGCCTTGATCCACCCCTGGACTGCGTCCACGGGTCAACTCTGCACTGCAAAGGCAGGGCACCCATGGACAACAAATGGCTCCTTGATGATGAGAATGGTGTTCTGTACGGTTCCCATGAGAAGTATACCTGAGACAGGGGTTTGGGTTCAAGAAGCTTAACTGGTGAGTGATCCCAGGAAGAGAGAAAGGGAAAGTGAGGGGAGAGGGATGGGGGCATCAACCAGCAGAAAGGATGCGTTCTAGAGATGGTTACTGCGCCCAGGGGCAGCTGGGGCCCAGGTCCATGGACACACTCTGGGGAGCTGGGTGGAATGTGCTTCAGAGCTGTGTCCATGTGTCTCTGAGCTGGGACATTGGCCCAGCACCTGCCGCCCCCGGGGTTGAGGGGTGGGTCTTCCTGTCTCCCGGCAGTCCTGGGCTGCCTTGCACAAGGGCTAAGCCAGCTCCAGGCACCCCAGAGAAGGCTTCTCCGAGCAGCCAGGGATGCTCAGACAGAAACTGGGGGCGCAGGAGGAAACGGCCTGCTGCACTGTGGGTGAGCTCGAGGGGCCAGTGGGGTCCAGGGCAGGGCGTTGCCTGCCTCGATTGGATTTAGGTACCAGGAGGTGAGTTAAGTCACAACTATGTGAGATTCAGGATGTGATGCTAACGGTTTGTGAATCTATAGACACTTGTCAGGTAGATTGTCTTTCCAATGCTGTGACTGATGCTATGAAAATGAAAATGGCAGGCTGTGTACAGTGAACATGAGTTTGAGTAAACTCCAGGAGATGGTGATGGAAGGGAAGCCTGGCGTGCTGCAGTCCATGGGGTTGCAAAGAGTCGGACATGACTGAGTGACTGAACAACAGTATATGGTTCAAAAAGAGAGGAGAGGAAGCTGCGTATATTGAGATTCATGTAAGAAACAATGGGTGTTATATCAGAAAGAAAACCTGGACCCAAATTGTGGGTCAATATCTACGTAAAATATATCCCTCTGTCCAGGAGTCACAAATTTCAATTCACACCAAAATTTACATGTGCAGAGAAAGGTGATTTCTTCAGCACTCTGAGCTTCTTCCTCCATTCCACTTGCTGGTTGGTAGGAAAAATATTTGCTTTATGAGCTGGTCTGGCTTAGAACTTTTAGTCTGACCCAATCAATTACACAGTATCTCTAGACAGAGTGAAGTCTCCCTGGTCTTCCCCAAAGGCTGTCCAGGTGTGTGGGCTTGGGAAGGTTGCAGCATCTCTCCAACTCTCCACAGTCAAAGACAAGTTTCAGTTTTATCACATTAAAAAATGTCTCAATATGTTAGTAGTGTATATTTCAGTTCAGTTCAGTCACTCAGTCATGTCCGACTCTTTGCGACCCCATGGACTGCAGCAAGCCAGGTCTCCCTGGCCATCACCAGCTCCCAGAGTTTACTCAAACTCATGTCCACCAAGTTGGTGATGCCATCCAACCATCTCATCCTCTGTCGTCCCCTTCTCCATTTAGCAACACATAAAAATAAGTTACTAGGAAAATGAAAAGAATGACATCAAATGAAATGAAAGGAAGACACCAAATCTAAGTTCAAAATTTTCTAATTAGATTGAGCAGGTGTAAAATTGCTATAGAAACTTGGAGATGCTCACAGTCAATATCTGGATATACCACGATGGGCAGAAAGCTCAGGAACTGGTACCCATCCCGGGGGCCACACTTGGAGTAGCACTGTCTTCTGGAAGAGATGAGGCATCCCCAGGATTTATTTTTTTGAGGGGGTCCCTCATTCTCCTGATTGCCACTCACCCCATTGGCAGCCTAGAGACTGGAGCCTGCAGCTGGTGGGACCCATGGTCCAGACCCCCTCTTGGCACCTCTGAGGCTCAGCAGCCTGTGACCCTGAGTTTGATTCCCAGTGGTGACAGTGATCTTACCTCACCGCATGGGCTCCCGGGATCTCAGCTCAGGGTCCACAGCATGATGGGGTGGGTGGGGGGACACATGGGTCCCACTCTGTCATCCCAGGCTCTGGGTCGTGGGAGCTTCCACATCTCTCGTTAGGAATTGGGGTCCAGAACCCCGTTTTCCCCATGCTTGGCCTTATCTCCATGCGTCTTTGTGCAGAAGGCGATGGGGACCCAGACTTTCTCATCTATGAGTCCTCCATTTGTCTCTCATTAATCAGAGAGGGCCTCAGAAGGGAGGTAGGCTCTCCCTTATATTATGCTTTGCCCTTCTGAACCCAAGTGCGTGTTAGTTGTTCAATTGTGCCCAGCTCTTTGCAACCCCATGGACTGTATCTCGCCAGGCTCCTCTGTCCATGGGATTCTCCAGGCAAGAACCCACTGGAGTGGGTTGCCATTCCCTTCTCTAGGGGATCTTCCTGACCCAGGGGTTGAACCCTGGTCTCCTGCATTGCAGGTGGATTCTTTACCACCGAGCCACTAAAGAAGCCCCTGGAACTCAAATGCCCTGTGAAGTCCTGATGACAAATAGGACTCTAGCCTCTGGCACCATGGGAGGACTCCCAAGAGGGGTGCTCCAGGCCTGTGCAGTGCACGAAAGTGCTGAGACTCTTTGAAAAGACCTGGAGACTAGAAAAGACTTCTAAGACTTTAGAAAAGACTTAGTAGACTTAGAAGAGACTCCTGTCCTGCTCCTTTAGCTCACTTGCATGTTGGAATCTTCCACGTTTAGTGTCTTCTGCAATAAATAAATCCTAGTCTGCTTCTCTCCATGCAAGTAAGCAGATATAGAGGTGAATAGCTTGCCCTTCGTCAGGTGTGTTCATGATTTTCAAATTCTCACCTGGACCTGGTGACATCTAGAAATGCATTTGAAATCTACCCAGTGGGCAAGTCGGGCTCCTGAAGCTTCCTGAAGCCAGCTGTGGTATGAGGAGGCGAAGGCTCTTTGGCTAGATGGTACTCAGTATAGTGCCAAGGAATAGATCAGCAGTTAGGACACAGCTCTAGTGGCCAGATGCTATAAAACCTCGAGCGAGAGGCCTGGACCCTGGGCACAGACAAAGCCGATGTCCATGGAAGCTGTTATGACTCAGTGTGGCCCATGATAACTTTAGCTATGGGCCAGGTGATGGGCAGGTTCGACGATCGATTCTTCTTAAGTATTTCTTACTGAGTTTCAATGTGTGAATGATGCAATTACAAGAAATCGGTGCTGTCCCAGGGTTGGGAAGGCCTGCCATAGGGGAAGAATTAGATTAGGCTCAGGTCTAGCCAAGACAAATTCAGAATGAGACTTTGAATAAAGAATGGTGATAAGCTGGTCACAGCGTGAAAACTCCCAAGATCTGGGTCTGAGTCTTGATTCACTTTGGAGCCCTTTGAACTTGGAGTGTCTCCAGACTTGTTACTACTACCCAAATAACTGAAAGGTACCTGTATAATAAACATGTCTGTAAGAGCTTAGTAAATGCTAGACCGCAATGAAGATGGGAAGGACATTCCAGGAAATGGGGACAAAATGAGGACGAAATCGCAATGTTCTTGGCTTTGGGGGCTGAGTGAAGATTGACACTCAACACAGAGAGAGGTCAGTCTGGCCAGACAACTGTTCTGGGGGACAAAGTTCATCTTTGAAGTGTGTTTTCTAGAATTATTTCAGTAGAGTGAGATTCTGGACTTCCTGCCTTATCCGTGGAATGACTGTCATTTCAACAGCTGTCATCGTCAATCCTGGAGGTCCACACCAACAACCTGGGGTGACTCAAACATCGTCTCAGTCCACAGACCTGCCTGTCGTCCAAGATTCTGATTCACTTGGTCTGAGCTGCAGTCCGAAGGATGGAGTTATTTTTGAAGCTGCCAGGTGAGTTTGACAGTGGAAGCAGGACTCTGATCACTGCTGTAGAGACTTCATTTTTCTGCCCACACCAGGACTCATGATTAAGGAAACCTCTGCCCAGAGGGTGGTGCTCTCACAGCATGGGTGCATGGGGGAGAAGAAGGAGGTGTGTGCGTAGGGTTTATTGAAGAGAGATGTGATTTCTAATAGGTGTCTTCAATCAATTAATTAAACAGTCACAATGCTTTCAAACTGTGGTGCTGGAGAAGACTCTTGGGAGTCCCTTGGACTGCAAGGACATCCAACCAGTCAATCCCTAAAGGAAATCAAACCTGACTATTCTTTGGAAGGATGGATGCTGAATCTGAAGCTCCAGTACTTTGGCCACCTGCTGTAAAGAACTGACTCATCTGAAAAGACCCTGATGCTGGGAAAGACTGAAGGCAGGAGGAGAAGTGGACAACAGAGGATGAGATGATTGGATGGCATCATTGTCTCAATAGACTCGAGTTTGTTCAAATTTTGGGAGACAGTGAAGGACAGGGAAGTCTCGAGTGCTGCAGTCCTTGGGGTCACAAAGAGTCAGACACAACTGAGTGACTGAACAATAGCCACAGCAATGTTAAAAAGCAGGGAAATAAAAATGAATAACCCAGATTCTTCCCTCGGAGGTCCTGTGTTTAGCCTATTTGGGAATCATCCACTCCAATAGCCTCAGTTGATAGATAATAACATTTGAGGCTTCAGTCAAGAGACCGTGACTTGCCCAAGGTCATAAGGCTGACAAGTGCTGGATTCCTGTTCTCACACAATTGTCTGTGCATTTTATCCGAAACAGACTGTATATCCATTTAAAGTATATCAGGTCACCCATAACCACAAAATAATCAGTTACTATCCTGGAATGCAAAGCAAAGTCATTAAGATAATGGTTTTATTTGCATCGAGGCACTGTTATGCCAAGGTCTTTGTCGTTGTTACTGTTCAGGCACTAAGTTGTGTCCGATTCTTTGCTATCCCATGGACTGCAGCACGCCAGGCTTCCCCGTCCCCCTCTATCTCCCAGAGTTTGCCCAAGTTCATGACCATTGAATCAGTGATGCCATCCAACCATCTCGTCCTCTGTTGCCCTCTTCTCCTATGGTCTTTATCAATATACAGAAAAATCACCGAGATACTGTATGGCACGTGGAACTTGGCTCAATGTTACGGGGCAGGCTGGATGGGAGGGGAGCTTGGGGGAGAATGGATACACGTATTGGAGAAGGAAATTGCAGCCCACTCCAGTATTCTTGTCTGGGAAATCTCATGGACAGAGGAGCCTGGCGGGCTACAGTCCGTGGCGTCGAAAAGAGTCAGACAGGACTTAGCAGCTGAACAACAACAACGGGAGTCCATGTATATGTATGGCTGAGTCCCTTTGTCGACCACCTGAACTAGCACAACATCACTAATCAGCTATACCCCAATCCAAAATAAAAAGTTTAAAAACAAGCGAACAAAAATAAAACGATTCCCTGGATCCTCAAAAAAAAAAAAAACAATCACTGAGAAGAAATTATGTCAGTTTTCTAAACATACAACTATTTTCACACCCATGAGTCAATCACATTGATGAAAACGTATGACAAAAGCATGCATTGATGGAGGGAGTGTCATGGCAGGTATGTGAAGCTCACAAGCAGATCAGTTTAATCATCAGAAGAGCCGCGGCAGATCTCCTGATGCGCTTTGTGTAACTCCATTGAAGAAATGCAAATACAGCGTCCCGATCCATTTCGTATAACCTTTGTCACCAGTGTTCACTGACAGATGTACAATGTGTTTCCCATCAAGTCATCGTGTGCATTATGCAAGTTGATAGGAATTATGCATTATGCAATTTTACGGAGCAGTTTGTGGTCACCACGTGTGATTAAGAACTGCTGTGCGCACTGCAGACTCTAACTGCATCCGACAGCGATCGAAAAAGCGCTTCACAGGGTAAGAGTGTTGCAGGAGATTCGTCCGTCGGGAAGGGCCAAGGACGAGTGAAACTGACTGCTTAGCGGCTGATGATAAAAATCAGGATAAGGACCGGCGTGCTTCTGTGGTGGGCTGAAGACTCTCTCAAGAGAATCTCCACCTCTGTCCTTCCGTGTTCACTTATGATCAGCAAGGGGAGTCCGGGAACAGGATGAGGACCGTGGTGGGGAGAGGGGCCAGGGGAAGCTACGTGTAGAACCCCAACCTGAGTTCTTACCCCTGTTCTCCTCCCTGTCCTAGCTCAGACTGGCTCCAGGGGAATGAGAGGAGCCTCATCCGATCCACCTCCAGGATGAACAGGAGGTCCCAGTTGATCGAGTGGAGGCTGTGGGAGAGGGGTTCAGGGCAGCCCGAGAAACACTGAAGGTGCTCAGGGCATGAACACCAGGCAGTGGCCAGGAGCTGAACCATGCGGGCTGTGTGTTCTCCCAAACGGAGGCTGTCCTTCAGAGGGGCTTTCTGCCGGGTCTGAGCTCACCCAAGGCATGGAAAGTGTCAGTGCGGGGGAACCTCCCTCCAGCACCTCCTTTAAAACCGAATCTGAGGCTTCCTTCCCTGTGAGTCCTTCCAGAGGAGGGGCACCCTCCCCTTTCCACATATAATGCGCAGAACTGCTAAGCCATAAAGTGAGCTCAAAGACGCTCCCTGCAAAGACTACAAAAACCAGACCTACAAAATGATAACCAGGAGTTTATAACTCATAACTCCACGCACGTGATCTTGAACAGGGAAGGCTTTTTGAACTGCAACCTTTACATCCCAATCCAATAGTTCTTTCGGCTTTGAAATGTCCACAATCTGAATTTTATAGGGATTACTTTTTATTATAGGTAGAGCAATTAAATCTCCATATTGAAGGATGTAAACCTTTTAAGGCCCTTCTCCAAGTATCAAAAGAAAAGGAGGCTTATATTTAACAGGTGTGACAACCCAATGCAGGACATTTCATTGACCAAGAGCTTGACGTTCTCCAGTAACAAATACTTAAATTAATCCGAAACATCTTTCAGATAAAAGGGATTTCAGAAAGAATTAAGTCGACCACAAAACTTTATACAGAAAGATCATCTCATGTATGAAATACTTAAAAATGCTAATTCTTGAGGAATGTGTCAAGGGGTGTTTTTATAAAATCTTTCCTTTTAAATTATATTTTATGAACTTTAAATGATCGTATTTCCTATCTGTCCCATAGCATAGATAATGAACGTGTCTTCATTACTTGTATCCTGTTGACCTTTCAAATTAATTAACTGGTGGAAATTGCCCTTGACCTTGATTATGGCCCAGACTGAAGGGAGTGCTCTGGTAGAGGGTAAGATTAGATCATATGAGAGAAAAAATTTCCTAACTGCAACTGCAAGATACAATCAGTTGGAGGAGATGGTGTCCTAACTTTGCAAAACTCTGAGATTCTTGGTTCTAAGATTTTTCACTGTTAATAGACTCAGCTTTGAAAGTGGTCTCAGTATGAGGTTTTGTTTTTTACAAAACAATTCTCTCCCCCTTCTCCTCCCCTCTCCCCGCTCCTCTGGAAAATGTGTGAGGTGGGCATGTTTGTGACGCCTTTCTCTGTGGGGTGTATTTTGAGGAAGGGGAGAAAAGTATCAAAAGGGAGCCACAGATAACATTGGTTCAAATATTGTGTTTTTTCTGAACTCATGTTTTTTTCTGTTCTCAACAGTGGCAACCTGGATTGTTGAAGTCATGCTTGGCTATTAAAGTACAGTTCTTTATTCATAAAGCAGGCTCCCCTGTTAGCAGTATTACTAACATACTAACATAGTATATTACTTCCAGTATTGTTCTATCCTATCAGAGTACTCGGTCCTACTGATGATGTTGAAGGAACTTGCTAGGGTCATGTTGTATTATGAAGCAGAGTCATTGCTAGGGGCTCCTGATCTCAGTGGTCAGGGGGAGAAATGATTCACTTTAAAGCACTCCCCTAAATCATAAAGGTGGCTTCTCGGGTGACTCAGTGGTGAAGATCACCAGCAATGCAGATGTGGGTTTGACCCCTGGGTCGGGAAGACCCCTTGGAGAAGGAAATGGCAATCCATCCCAGTATTCTTGGCTGGGAAACCCCATGGCAGAGGAGAGTCCATGGGGTCTTGAAGAACTGGATGTGACTTAGCCACCAAACAACAGAATCTTAAGGGCTCCCTGTGGCGTGTTGGATGTGAATGGCCAAGAGCAAGATTTCTAAATACAGCCAGGTTGCTTGGATGCGGGGCTTCTTTGGAGAATAGCTCTAAAGAAAAGAAACCAAAATATGCAATTAAGGGGGAAGGCAGGTTGGATATTTTTTAAGATCTCGTGAACGGCAGTGACACTTCTGTGCTCCTACTGTTCTGTGTTACTACTACCGACGGAGCAGTTCAAAGGAGTCAGTCAATTTTGCAAATGACGATTCTAGCACAGACTGTAAAAACTGATATGGTCCTATTACTGAGATGCACATTTCAGTATGCATTCTGCTTTTTGTACCAGGACCTCGGAGAGAAAAGGACTGCATGCTTCTCAGAAACTTGGTCTGTTTTCGATATTTCCTTTTTATTGGTATCTTCTGCCCACCTATGGAGAGGTGGGCTTGTGTCCCATATGCAGTGGTGTGCCTGTTTGTCCAAGAAATTTCCTAGGAATGCATTTGTAGCTTGTGAGGCTTGTCTGTTTAAAAGAGAAACACTTCCTCGGAGAGGGTGGAGTGGTAGATTTTCGTATCAATGATCTCATTTTGGCATCTGTAGGGTTAAAGAACCTCTCAGAATCTATAGGTCCTAGAGAAGGCGGTTTCTAAACTCCGCTGCTTCTTTAGACTCATCCTATTTCCCCCCTCAGCAAACAGGAACTAGAGCACTAAAGGGCTTTTTTTTTTTTTTTTTAATTGGAACGTGTGTAGGGAGGGGGCATACTCTTGATGCCCACTTACAACCCTGAGCCTGACCCAGACTTGGGGGTCTCCGTGTGTTTTTTCTTCCCTCTCTCTCTCTCTCTTTTTTTCTATTATTTTGGCAGACTTTTTGGAATGTCTGGGAGCTAAGGGCTTTGCTTCATGGAGCAGAATTCTGAAGCAAGAGAAAGAGAAAGTTATAGACTAAACCACAGAAATGTAAACACGTCTACAGCTAAAATAACTCCACTTTCATTGAAAACACTCCTCCTTCACAATCAGACTTCTGTGTGCTATGGTCAATAAAACGGCATGTTAATAGCGACCAATTAATAGATTATGTTGCCCGGCCTTAAAAGTTGAGGGAGTTTTAATTATTATTTTTCAAATTAAAGGAGTGCTTATTTCGCTCCCTTCCCTTGGGGTTGCGGCGGGGGTGGTGGGGGGGCGCGACTTAGCTTTCTTTCTGGCTGTTTGCTGAAATTCTTGGCTGTTAAAAAGTTTGGAGAGGGAGAGACACGAGTAGTTTTCACTTGGTTGGAAGGGGAGAGCCTGCAAGGGAAGGGTCTGGGATGAATTCCTAGCTATCACGCTGGACAGTCGTGACGGTGCCCGCGGGACATGGTCGAAGAGAGGCAGCACCCAGGTAAGCGCGGTTTTGAAGTCAGAATTCCCTTATAAGCTGTAACATCTGGAGGGCTTCAGAGCCGCCGGACCGGAGGAGCCAAACCTCGCGCGCGGCTCCCCCTTTCGGAGGCGGCGTCTTGGGGACACCCTGCTGCCGAGGGCTGCTGTCCCTGCGTCTGTCGGGCCCGCCCGGCGGTCTCCCGGACGGCTCGGCATCCTAGCGGCTGCGCCCCGCGCCTCCGGAGCCCCTCCACCCTGGCCCCAGGCTCTCAGGACGCGCACCAGGTAGTGACTCCAGGTGTGACCGAAGCCGGTGGCACCCGGCATCGCCGTCTCTTAATTTGAGGGCGACGTTTATGTCAATTCTCAGCAGCATCCGTGGCAGCCCCAGAGGTCATTTTCACCTTCTTCCGACACAACCGGTTTGAACTTTTATTATTTGTAATGTGTGTAACGGTTGAGGCGGGGGAAAAAAATCACTTCTAAGTTCCGAGGAGGAAGCACTTCCGCGGCATCTCCCACCGCTCGGCCCTCGCCTGCCCCAGCCTGTGCTCGGCTTCTCGCTCCTCTCCGCTCCTGGACGCGCGTCCTGGTTCTCCTCCCGCCGCCGCCCGGGCCGGGACTCTGGCTCTCCGGTCCCAGGCTCCGCTCCTCCCCTTTCTCCCCCTCCTCCTCGCCGTCCTCCTCCTCTTCCTCCTCGGAGCCGCCCGCCGCGTCCCCAAAGCCCGGCAGTGTCCGGACCTGCCCACGCCGCCGCGCTCCTTGGCCCCAGGGCGCGCCCCCCGGACACGCGCGCTGGGCTACCCACGCGCGCCCCCCGGACACGCGCGCGCCGCGTCCACGCGCCCCCCGGACGCGCACGCACAGAATCCACGAGCCCCTGGACACGCGCGCGCGCGCGGATACCCAGGCGCACCTGGACACGCGCGCTCGCGCCCCGCGCGCCACCCCCGCCCCCGCCCCGCCCCGCCCCGCCCCCGGCGCGCACTCCCGGATCTGGAGCCGCGCGTCGGGGCGGCAGCCCTGCTCGGCGATTGGCGGGAGCCGGGGCCTCCGGGAGGCCGGCGCCCACACCATGGGCTGAGCCCGGCGGCGCCCAGGGACTCAGTGCCGCCCGGCTCGGCGGCGGCCCCAGTCAGGCACGCGCGCCGGCACACGCGGGCGCGGACACGCGCGGACACCCACGTGCGCAGCGCGCCCTCCCCCGACGGCGGCGCTCGCTTCTCGGTAAGTCCCGCGCCTCGCGCGTCTTGCCCGGCTCCCGCGGCGGGGACGGTGGCGGCCGGGTGACCCAGCTCTTCCGACGGCGCCGGGACGGATGGGGTGTGTGACGCCGGGAGGGCCGGTCCGTCGTTGCCCGGGTCCTGGGGAGGCGCGCGCGCCCCGGCTACCCGCGAGGGCTGGGGAAGCCGAGCGCGGGAGCTTCGTCTGGGCTCTCAGCGAGCGATGATTTGTTGTTGTCTGGAGTGGAAATAAGGCTTGAATGAAAGCCCACGCTCGGCTGAGAGTCGATACCAGGTGTGGGCTTGGCTGTCGCTGCCCGTTCAGTCCTTCCGTGGGTGGAATCGCCCTCCGACGGCACCCTCACCGCGCTCTCCCGGACCTCAGCTTCCTCTCTTTTCTCTGCATCTCTGTCTTTTCCCCTTCTGACACCTCGGCCTGCAGCTGTTACGTTTATGTGCTCCCCCGTTTACCGCTTACTGGGGACACTTGGCATATTTAAAAATTATACGTGTATCTCTCAGCAAGCCTTGTTGGTTTCTGTCTGAAATACGACGTCCTTGGACCACAGCTATATGTTGTCTAGGTATTTTACAAAAGGTACCACCTAGAATTATTTTTAACATTTTAAAGGATTTAGATGCTATTGTTAACAGCAGACTACACTGCCTCATAAATGGATAAACAGTTTTAATGCAGGTGTGAATGTAATGCACTTCTTCGTTAGGATGATGATAGTTTCGTTATCCTTTCCAAAGCAACGTATTCTTAAGTGCCACAGCTTTCCCACCATGCGTGTTTCTGGAGCTTCTGTAGTTCAGAAAACTTTCAGTGTGACTTAAGAAACAATTTTAGTCTTCCCCTAGTGACATACACGGGGCATAGAGGTTATTTATTTTTTTCAGCATTTTCAGTTCTCTGCAAATAGCTTAGAGCCCTTGACCGGCCTCAGCTACCCTCACCTTATCACCGGGAGGACTGTCACAGTCCTGGGGTTAACCCTTGCTGTGCTGGCGGCACCTCGCACTGGCTCTCTCAGTGGGAAGAGTGGGCAATAGAAGTTGTATGAAAACCCTAGCCAGATGAATTAATTCATCATATGTCAAATTATGAATGAGCTAACCATGCCATTGAAATGGCAGTTCTAGGGGAAACAGGATGAGCTGTGCAAACCTGTGGCTACTACTGCAAAGTTTTCTAATTCTGAAGAAAGGCTTTGTTGAGTGCTAGACACATCACAGATCCTCTCGTGGTCTGGTAACCCAGGCTTCCATTTGAATCAATAACTTGCATAGTACACTAAACTAGCAAACGGGTTTTATGTCTCTTTGAATTATTTGTTTAAGGATATATAATTCCAGCTACGCTTAAAATGTTGGTTTCCCTTCTATCACTGTATAGTTATTTTCCTGTTAAAAATGAGGGGTAGCATTGTGATATGTTGTTTTCCATGTATCTATTCTCTTATGATGAGTTCTTGGTTATTTAGTCTAAAGTGCCTTCTTTAGGTAAATTTTTGAAAATTCTTGGTTGCCATTTGATTATGTAATGGGGCTGCATGTACACGTCTTTATAAGCTTTGCCCCCGGCCACTTCTTAGGTTTTGTTTTGGTATTAAGAATCTTATTGCGTTTCTAATCTCATAAGATCAGCTCATTTATTTGTGGTAGAGGCTGAGACCCCAGTGGGGTGCCAGATATATAAATAAGAAGTAAAGCCTGTTTGAAAGATGTCAACTTTGATTTTGAACTTAAGTACTATTCTAAAATTTTATGCATTGTGCATATATGGAATATATCATATTTTATAAGTAGGTAATGGGAGACTTTCAACTTTTTTTCTAACATTAATATCAGGTCTAGTTTTTCCTTGTTACCTGTCCTTAAACACAACAAAAATAAATAAAAGGAGGATTTGTTTCTTCACAAGACAGAGGAACTAATGTTCCAAAGATCTTTTCCTATTCCCCAGTGAAAAACTGGAGCAGGTCAGTGTCAATCATATGATACGGAGGGTGGGGAGACAGTGTCATGTTGAATAAATGTTGGTGCCGCCTGCTCTTTCATAGAGCTCGGTTCAGGAGGTGTCGACAGAGAGATACCCCCCCTTCTAAGGAGGCTGCTGGGGCCTAGGACCTGAGATGTGGTCCCCGTAACTGAGATCAGAAGGAAGTCATTATGAGCAGAGTCCTGGCCTTGTGGCGCTGAGAGGCAGGTTTGTGTTTCAAGTGGGCGCTGGTCTCTCTAAACGCAGGTCTCTTTCCACCTCCTGGCTTGGTCACCCTTTGCATCTCAGGGCCAAGATTTTCCAGGCGAGGAGGAGAATTCCATTTTCTTTCCCCAAAGGGTAAGGACACGTGGGCATTCCCAGGATATATCATCCTTTAAAATACAACTTTTCTTTTATCATATGCCTGTACCTTGAATTTGAAACTCTTCAAACCTTTGGAGTTGCAAAGGTTCAAGTGTTTTGGGATATAAGAGGGATTCAAGTGTTTTGGACATGGTTGCAGCAGATTTTGATACCTGGTGGAAGCAGTGGGTGTTCGAGTTTGGTAACCGTGTCTGTTAAAGTCCCTGGGGGGACTTTGAAAGTCCCTGAAGTAGCTGGTGACCCTTAGCCACGAGGTCTCCTAGACTTCCCTGTATTGTTGACGTCATGAGGGCATCCTCCTTGGTCCTGTTTGTGCCCTCACTCGGCTCAGGAGCAGTTCATTGGCTGGACATTGTGCATGGTCAGTATATATCTTCTCACATTCATAGATTCAAGGCCGTCGTTCTGTGGATAAAAACAACAGAAGTCTCCAGTGGTTGGGCTATCATCCACCCCAATTTTTCAAAATGACCAGGGGGAAATGTTGCCCTCTTAACTTTTTACCTTTTTTACTTTCAAACATTTGAGTATTTAAAAGAGAGAGGATTTGGTGCTTTGCTTTGGCAGCACTGCAGATCCAGTGAAGGTAGTGAAGTGATCTAAAGGCAAGTGGTCTAAAATTACTTTGCTAAATTTAAGTGTAAGTGAGATGTCGACAGCACCAAGTAATTAAAGGGTGCACCTAAAAATGGAATGCTGGGTCTGAATTTTAGATTTAAAGTAACTTTTAAGTTCTTCTATTTTGACAGTGGCATGTCATCATCTGGAAGACCCTGATTGCGTATGAGAAACCGTAATTTAACAATGAAAGTAGGGGGTTCAGTTACCTTGACTCGGTGCATGGTCAGAAGCCTGAGCAAAGGAAGTTGAGTTCTGTGCCTTTTTTTTTTTTTCTGTTTCAGAATGACCGTGAGTGAAGCTGGAAATATCCTTAAAGTGTGTAAAATAGACCTTTTGAGTTAATTTATCACCTCTGAAAATCATAACCCTGGAGAAGTTGATGGGAGATCTGATCTAGCATAAAGCATTAGCATGTCTAAGGGCTTTGAAAAACCAAGTGTTGTAGCTGCTTCCTGTTTGAGCATACCATCTAATTTTGAACTGTTTTAGTGGGAATGAGATGTTCACACGTCAGTGTCTCACATGGGATTCCTTATAGTGCTACTGTTATTTCAATAACTGTTCCCCCAGGAAAACCTACTCTGGGACAGAAAAGCAGCCCTCTGATAGGAAGGAAAACATAAATCATAAAAAAGAAAAAAAGAAAACATAAAGAATGGTTAAAAGAAAAAAAAAGGGAAAAGAAAAACAGTCACATTTACGGTGATTTTTCAAAACCAAGAAACCCTTACTTTCGCTTGATGAAGGGCTTGGCAGAGGTTCCCAAACCTTCATTTAAAAGCGAAGAAGGGTGTTTGCCCCGCAGTCTGAGTGCAGGGATGAACCCGCCTTGTCGTATTTCCACCGAACGGTTCTCCGTTCCCGGTGGGGAGATTCGTTCTCTCCGTGACGGAGTGGAAATGTGGGTTATGGATTTTTTGGGAGCTTTACAAAAGTAGTCAAGCTGGGAAGTAAAAGACGTGTGTGCACATTTTTCTTGTGCTCTGGGCTGGGAGGTTTGTGTTGCCACCTTTGGGGCAGGAGCACTTTTGTGAACAGTCGTCAGCAGCCTTGTGGAGGTGGATTCGGGCTGTGGGCTGTGCCTTTCTGCGTGAACTGAGCTGCATGTCAGGCTATGTGTCTTCTGAACCGCGGGGCAAACCCAGGATCTTACAGTGTCTGTTAACGACCTGTTGCCTTCATGGAATCGATGGATTGGATCAGGCAATGGAAAAGCGCTGTTCCCTTCCCTCTGTGCTGCCCCTGCTTGGCGTTCTGCGCCTGCTGAAGCCAGTAGGATTCTCAGGCTTTTGAGAAGAGATTGAAAGAAGCTGTAATGAGGAGCCTGGAGGGAGGGAGGGGACCTTGGTGATACCTTGGGAGCCTGGGAGTCTTACATGGAACCTACCAAGAACTAAGCTAGATGTAAATAATATTTGAAGTCTGTGCTAGTAATGTGAAATGTTTGGAAACACAAACCATGCACACTTACCATCTCAACATAAAACCTGAAATTAAATATTAGAAAGTTGAGATTTCTTTTATTGGGAAACAAGGTAAAAAAGCATTTTGAAAGGATATCAATGGGTGACTTAGGAACATTTTAAGAAGACCTCGTTTGAAGAAGAATGGAGTCTCATTAAAATCACATGCAACCTCACAAAGCTGATGCGAGCCCTCTGCAGGATTTACAAATTTGAGTCTATGATTGCCTCAAATTCAAACATGTCTTGTGCAAGCCTGGCTCTTTTTGGAGTGCAAGTTACTGCAGCAAGAAGACAGAATAAGCAAAAATGGAGGAAAAAAAAATTTGCTTCTTCAGTATCCAGAAGTACTTCCTAGTCTGTTTGATCCTGGCAGGAAATTTTACTTCACTCCAGGGTTTTAAAACAGAAATAATGACAATGAGGATCAGACCCAGGGAATATGGTGAGTCTTTTCTGGAGAAAGGGGTGTTAGGTCTGCATATTACCTGTGTTTAGGTTCTGAAACTCCACCCCAAACCCTGCCATTCAAACAGAAAAGCGATTGTTGCTTGCTGCTTTCTGGGTCAAACAGAGAGGGTTTTAACAGCTGGAATGGGATCAGGTCTGAAAGCAGTTTATAATCCTATTTCATGATAGACTTCGAGGGATTTTTGCAGCTTTGTAAGACTTGTAAATATAGATGATTAAACAGAACACTCTTAAGAGCAGTTTCTCCTGTGTAATGTACACCCAAATTGAAAACTGGAGGTAAGTCCAGAAAATCACCCTATAAGCATGTAGAAGCCACAGTCAACTACCAGGAGGCAGAAAGGGGTTATGTCTGTGTAAAGGCTAAGATTGCATTTGCAGTTACGTTTTGCAATTACGTTTTTCTCTGCAAACGTGAAGTACTATACCATGTTGAATTTTGTTTATTACATTTAAACAACCTGGAAACACATTTCCCTATCAGAATTTATTGATTACCTATTAAATGAGAGCACAGTCCTAAGAGATGGGAACGTGGATCACAGAGAGACTAAGACACTGGACATACCTACAGATTAGAAAAACAACTGCAAATGTAATGGAAAAGCCACAACATTCCAGAGCTCGCCTGTCCGCCGACTCTGGCTGCTGGTGTCCTGCCTGGGTTATTCTTTGCTCAACTAGTTGTACGGACAACATGCAAACAAAATTGTAGCCCCTTTCACTCCAAATAGCTAATGGCATTCACCCTGAACGCAGCATCCCTGGGATAAATGTCCACGGGTGGAAATTCACACAGGAAAGTCAGGGAGTGCTGAGAGGGCAGAGGCGTGTTCGAGGTCAGATTTGACCTAGGCTTGGAAGGTTCAGGATTCTGGCAGAGGAGGGGCATTCTGAGTCACGGCAAGGCAGGTGCCAGGAAGAGAGGAGGCGGGCAGGCTGACCTTTCAGTGCACAGCCCTGTGGGGAAGCCTCAGGTCAGGCCTTCAGGAGCTGAAATCTACGAAGGTGCATGCGCTGTGGAATCTAGAAGGGCGATGAAGGCTCAGGCCACATGTCTAGAGAGAGGTGGATGCACCGCCATAGAGACTAGAAAGGGGTGAGCGCACAGGCCGTGGGATCTAGAAAGGGGTGAGCGCACAGGCCATGGGGTCTAGAAAGGGGTGGATGCACAGCCATAGAATCTAGAAAGGGGTGAATGCACAGGCCGTGGGGTCTAGAAAGGGGTGAACGCACAGGCTGTGGGTTCTAGAAAGGGGTGAATGCATAGGCCGTGGGATCTAGAAAGGGGTGAGCGCACAGGCCATGGGTGGGGTCTAGAAAGGGATGAACACACAGGCCGTGGGGTCTAGAAAGAGGTGGATGCACAGCCATAGAATCTAGAAAGGGGTGAACGCACAGGCCGTGGGTTCTAGAAAGGGGTGAGTGCACAGGCCGTGGGGTCTAGAAAGGGGTGAACACACAGGCCGTGGGTTCTAGAAAGGAGTGAGCGCACAGGCCGTGGGTGGGTTCTAGAAAGGGGTGAACGCACAGGCCATGGGTGGGGTCTAGAAAGGGTGAGTGCACAGGCCGTGGGGTCTAGAAAGGGTGAACGCACAGGCCGTGGGGTCTAGAAAGGGTGAACGCACAGGCCGTGGGTGGGGTCTAGAAAGGGGTGAGCGCACAGGCCGTGGGTGGGGTCTAGAAAGGGATGAATGCACAGGCCATGGGGTCTAGAAAGAGGTGAGCGTACAGGCCGATGCCAGTGTTGGGTTCAGCAGAGCCGCCTGCTTGAATGAGACCAGTGTGACAGTGAGCCAGGGCGCTGGGCTCTGCAGTGTGGGGGGCAGTGGTCCCTAGGGGGTGCTCAGGTGCTCTGTGGGCCCCATCAGAGGCCACCCTCGCACCTGCTGTGGGTCAGTGCTGGGGAAGTTTGTATCTCGTCCACAGGTCCTTCTCTCTCACAGCCTTTGGGGAGAGCTTCGTTTTTCGTCTCAGCTTCAGGAGCAGCTGTGTGAGTTGGGTGCCGGCCAGCGTGGAGGCCTGCGTGTGCCCAGCTCCGGCCTGGGTGCAGGACCCCGTGGCCTGCGTGGTGGACAGCTGAGTTCTGAGCAACTCCTCCTGTTCTTTCCCTTGGTTCCCTTTAGTCTCAGCTCTGCTGTTTACTTAGCATCTACTTCAGAATTTAAAGCAAAACAAAACAAATCCTTGTCATATCATGTGTATCCTTGTGGATCGCTTTCAGTCCTTCTACAGGACAGGGTAGGGTATAAATAAAATAATAAACTAATCCCCATCATTAGAGTCAGACAAAAAGTAATCTCGACCATGCCAGAGGAAGATCAGAAAACACTTCCCAAAGGTCGGGCTGCACCAGGGCAGATCATAGCTCTGGTGGGCCGGATGGGGGTGAGGGCCCCCCGCTCCCATCATGGGCGGCTGCCTGGGGCCACCCCCAGGCTTGGGGTGTGGGACGTGCCATCTGGGAACTGGGTGACACCTTGGTGGGTGCTGGAAAGGCCCGACCTCTGGCATTGGAAGGACTGATATAAACGCCTCTGGCAGGAACCCAAGTGTGAATTAAAAGGTAGCGAGTGGGGCTTCCCAGGTGGCCCAGTGGTTGAGCATCTGCCTGGCAGTGCAGGGGACACCAGGTTGATCCCGGGTCTGGGGAGGATCCCACCTGCTGCTGAGGAACTCAGCCCAAGAGCCTCAGCTGCTGAGCCCGAGCCCACGCGCTGTGACACCATGCACCGTGACAACCACGCACCGTGACAATCACATGCTGTGACACCATGCGCCGTGACAACCATGCGCTGCAACCACGCGCCCCCCAGAGCCTGTGCTCTGTAGCCAGAGATGCCGCCGCAGTGAGCAGCCCACGCGCTGCTGTGAAGAGTAGCTCCTGCTCACTGCATCGAGAGAACCTGTGTGCAGCAACCAGTGCAACCAAAAATAAATAAATCTTAAAAACAACAAAAAGAAGTAGGGAATAAAGGAATCCTGCCAAAGGGGAGGGAGATGTGATGTTTGTTTGGAGCATGCTCGCTGACCTGGACTGCCCACCAGATGGTGCAGACGTGGGAGCCCTGTTGCTCTGGGGTGTCCTCACCACGGCTCTGTGAGGGCGGGGGCTTTATTGACCCCATCTTCCAGAGTAGCAGAGTGAGGCTCCCGAGTGATCGGCGTGGCCAGAGTTACCCAGATGGTCAGAGCCAAGGCAGAGGCAGAACACAGCTGGGGGATCGGCTTTGGATCTCTGGTGCCGCCAGGAGTTCTCTGGGTCAGAGCAGAGGGTCCACTTCCAGAAGTGACGACGGGAAGCGGGCAGGTGACGTGGGGACTGGGAGGATGGGAGGTCAGAGGGTGCCGGGTGGGGGGAGTAGAACGCGAATCTCATGTGTAGCTTGTAGCTTTCAGCTTTCTAGTGGCCACGTTACAAAAGGAAAGAGAGACAGATGAAATTCATTCTAATAATCTCTTTTATGTAATGCGCTGTGTCCAAAATATTATCACTTCAAGTGTCATTTATATAAAAATGTGGATGAACTCTTTTACTTTTTTACCTATATTAAATTTCAAAATCCGATGTGTCGTTTACACAGGTGTTTAGTTACATAGGTGGTTTAGTTGCTCAGTCGTATCCGACTATTTTTTGACCCCCCCATGGACTGTAGCCCGCCAAGCTCCTCTGTCCATGGGGATTTCCTGGGCAAGAATGTTGGGTTACCATGTCCTTCTCCAGGGGATCTTCCCGACCCAAGGATCAAACCTGCGTCTCTCGCATCTCCTGCTTTGCGGGCTGTCTCTTTCCCCACTGAGCCACCAGGGAAGCCCAGTTTACATACAGCACATCTCAGTTTTGGACTGGCCATGTGTCACATACCTAATAGCCACACGAGTGGCTCCTGAATTGGACTGTGCAGGTCGGGAATATTCAGCAGCGGAATTCAGATTTAATATAATTAGTGGCCGTGAAGTCTATTGTATTGTATAACTTGATCACAGGAATAGAATTTTTGTGACTTGATGTCCCTCTTGGCAGTATTATCCAGTACCTCATGCTGGAGCCAGAAATGATAGCAGTTAAAAAGGGAACATTAGCATGGTATGTACAGCATCAGATCTGCAGTTTTCAAGTTGGAGGGATCACGAATATATGATTTCTTGTCAACTCGCTTCATGCTTTTCAAAGCCAAAACCAAATATCTGCTTTCACACTGAAACTTTGTATGCCTGGTGATGCATAGTTTTTGTTAGAATCGTCTTCTGACAACCTCAGGTGTAAACATCTTGAGTATTCCCTGTTTAATGCTGATGTCGACAGATGACATATGTCATTTTTTTGCACGCGGACAGTGTGTTGAGAATAATGCTATTGGTCATTTTGAGGAACAGCATTCATGAGGTGCTGGAGCCCCAGAGAAAGAAAGGATAACCGTCGGATGGATTGCTACGGAATTAGCTCCCAAGACCACATGTTCGTTCACGGGTTCCATGAAGGCAGAGCACATCCAGCGCAGACCTTTCTGTGGTGCTGAGCACTGAGTTTCACGGCACGTCTTACAAAGTCAGTCGCCTCGCTCGCATGCCGCTTCTGATTACCGATGTACCTTGTGTAATGTAGTCGTGGAGCAACTCAGCCCTTTCACCGTGTGAATGGTTTTGTTGTTGTTCCGTTGCTTAGGCGTGTCCAATTCTGAGACCCCATGGACTGCAGCACGCCAGCCTCTCCTGCCCTTCACTGTCTCCCAGAGTTTCCCCTGAATGAGAGGTTTGTGTAGGATTCAGGACCTGCTCTGGGTAGTTCTGTGCTCATCCCCACCCGAGCTGGAGGGAACGTCCTTCCCTTGTTCTGGTTTGTTTTCCTCATGGGCGGTGCTTACCGCAAACTTAGCAAGACTGCGGTAAATAAAATGCGTGCCTTTTCTCAACTCTAATTTGCTGCACAGAATCTTAACGCCTAATTCAGGGTAACTGAACACAGAGAGAAAGGATATTGCGATTTATTAAAAGGAAAAAAAAAAAAAAGAGCCAGAAAACACACAACTCCCAAACAGGGCTTTGTGTGCTGGTCTGCATGTGACGAATCTCTTATTGTCCGATGCTTCATTTTGGATCGGCCGAGGAGGATAAGTCAGAACATGAGGATGTTTGTGGTCTGTGAGGCGTGTGGTGGGGCTCGGTGCTTTCAAAGGCAGGCAACACGTTTAAACCTTGTAGCTCAGTCCTGATTCATTTGACCCGGAGCATCAGCTGCCAGGGGAGAGGCCGTCGGGGTACCTGCAGTTCTGTTCCGAGACCTACTGCACGTCCACTGGATGCCCTGCGGGTAGCTCCACACTCTTTTCCCCCACGGGAGTGCAAATTCAATTTTAAAGTCTCAATTGTATTTGAGAAGTCTGAAGCACATTAAGCCTTCTTAAATAATTCACTCGGGGTTACGTTCAGTGAACATGTGTAAATATGAGAACGTGCGAGGCAAGTGGTCTAAACACAGAGGGAATGTGAGACCACAGTGATGGGAGCCACGTGTGTGTAAGCCCTCGGAGGAAAAACCGTGTCATCGCTGGCACCCCGCGCCTCCGATGGGCAGCATGGCTCGGAAGGGGAGATTGAAGTCCGGTTACTTCTACCCGGGATCCTCACAGTTTACTGCTTCTTGAGTAAGACCCTGGAGACAAACTCCTGAATGACTGATCGCTCATGGTGGCAGCTCTGGGCTGGGGCACAGAGCAGGTGATGGGGTCCCCTACCCCAGCCCCATATGGATCCCCCACCGGCTTCTCCAGCTGGGTGTTTGCGGGTGTGCGATGGCTGAAGTGTGCTCTTGCAAACTGCTCTGTTTAGTCAAACTTGGATTGAGCGTGTCAGCTGTGGAGGTTCTTTTTCCCCTTTCCAGGCTAAACAGCTATCATGGGCTATAAGGATGTGTGGGCGGGTTCAATGACAGGACCCGTCTCACCCAGCAGAGTCACCTTGTAAAGGCATTGCTAAGCGTTTCCATGTCCCAGTGACCTCTGCACTCACAGATCGCCCGTCTCTGCCACCAGAGCCCCTGTCGCTCCTGCAAGGGGTCTTATTTCCTTAAGTGCCCAGACAGCATGGCTTTGAAGGTCAATGTCAGCAAAGTGTCACCTGCAGTGAGCACTCACAGGGGCTAACAGAACCACGCCAGCGAGTCTAATGAAACCAGGCTGCAGAAGTGGGGCAATGTTGGAATATCCTGCCCCTGATTGCTGTCCCGTGTCTGGTTTTCATGGAAATTTGTGTCTGGGAATGAGGGGGAATCGGAATGGATTTGCTGGAGGCAGGTGCCTGCGTTCTTTGGCCATGGCCGTCAGGACTCTGGTCCAGGATCTCCGAGGAGGGGAGGGAGTCAGAGCCACTGGAGATTCGATGAGCACTGTGCAATCTTTTTAAGACACGGAGGGTTTTCACGGACTTCCTGATGTTTGAAAATTATTCATAAAAGTCTGCCCCAGTCCGGGAGTTTTGAGGCAGAAAACATTCCCCACTTACTGTTTGTTCTCCATAAATTTACACTTTGAGGTCATCGCAGAGTTCCTTCTGTATTCTGTGATGCTGGTGTATGTAATCTTCGAGATTGTGAGTAAAAAGGACTCTGTTTCTCTCTCCAGCCAGGGCACAGCCAGTTTAGGTCAGAAAATCATGCCGCATTGGGATTGGCCCTGTTAGACATATAGGGTACCTCTCCAAAAGGCTAGGAATAAACTCTGACCCAACCAACCCAGGTGAAAGAAGATTCAACAAGTGGAAATGAGGATGAGAATTTGTTACATGGCCCTGGCAAAGGAAGCAGGATTAAACGCTGTTTCTAAGCTTTTGCTCCAAGCAAGTAAAAATAAGAATCGCACATCTTGTATTTGAGAAAGTTGAATGTATTCTTTCTTTTGGGAATAAGCAAGATTCTTAGTAGACTAAGGCAGGAAGACGTTGTTTGCTATATTGAATACTTAATACAGAATGAAAAGATACTCTGGGAGATCTTTATAGTTTGTAGACATTGAAAAATAATAGGTCATTGTTTTCAAACAAGTACAGTCATCTGCTTCATTTGCATCAGAGTATTAGGTCTTTGTTTCTTTCCATTTCTATATTTTGGTTAGTCTTTGGTTTTGTTTCTTGTGCTCAATACCCACCGGCTTCTAAAACGTAAGAGGAGACCTGTAGGTGAATTGTTGCCTAGAGTATCTCCTTTGAAAAATACCCTGCTGCCGGGAAGGATTGAGGGCAGGAGGAGAAGGGGACGACAGAGGACGAGATGGTTGGATGGCATCACCGACTCGATGGACATGAGTGTGAGCAAGCTCCGGGAGTTGGCGATGGACAGGGAGGCCTGGTGTGCTGCCGTCCATGGGGTGGAAAACAGTCGGACACGACTGAGCGACTGAACAGCAACAGCAGTGTAGTATAATTCTTTCAGTTTCCAATTTACAAAGAAATGATTTTGAGGACTCCTAAACAGACTGCAGTAAATGCAGACAGGATGTATTTATCACTGAAACACCTGTGCCAAATATATCAAGAAGTAACGAGATTTTGTGATACAGTTAACCCTTTGGTTTAAATTAGTCTTTTTCAACCTTTTCTGAAGAGTCTTTCCAACCTTTTCAAGAACCTTTTCAAACAGTTTTCCCTCTAATCACTCCTCTCCCACATGAATATTTAATGCCCCGGATATATAGCATATTGGTTTAGGAATTTTACATTAGACATATACATGAATATGTGCATTTGCATGTATCTGTGCTTTATACATGAAAGAGTGAGATATTTTTTTCATCCTTCAAGAACAGATTTTAGCCCCTTTGGGAACACATGGCTTCACTTTGAGAGATGCTGATTGTTTAAGAGAAAAGAGGACAGATACTAGTCCACAGACTTAGAAAGGACTGGAAGAGGGGAGCCACTCGGGAGAGTCAGGACGTTATGCTGGGGGATTGTGTGAGCCCTTGAGTCCACAGTAGCCTGAAACTCACGGTAGTAAAGCAAAGGCAACTTTTAATTGTATTTTTTATTGAAGTATGTAGTTGATTTACAATGTTGTGTTAATTTCAAGCAAAGGCAGTCGGCAGCTCCAAGGGCTTCATTGACCTTGTGCTGCTACTGCTGACCATATACTCTCCGCAGGAGAACAGGTGGTGGGGTGTTTATCAGACTTAGGGTGTGTGTGATCAGTGGGTCTGCAGAAACTCCTGAGTTACAAAAGCAAGACCCACAGGAATAGGGATCCCAAGACCTCCTAGAGGCCAGGAGCCCTTTTCGTGTAGCCTCTACCTCCCCATCTGGGCAGGGTCAGCCCCGCTTGGCTTCTGCAGACAGCACGTCCCCGTCGTCATGAATGTAGAAACAGGTCGTGCGCCCGATGGATACAGCTGGATCCCATTGGCACTAACGTTGTTTCCCCTCCAGTAAAAATGGAAATATATTAAACAACAAACAACCCCAAAGACACTCTGAGCTGAAACCAAAAATCAATCAGAAAGAGAAAAACACTTGGGTTGGTGTCAAGAGAAACAAACCCACGCCAGCACAGACTTTTATGAAAATGGTCACCAAATAGTATTTCCATGAACAGGCAGCTGACTCAGAGGTGGAGGGTGAGTGTTCTGAGCACTGTCTGAGCGGCCCGCCCACGCCTAGAGCTGACGGGACGCTTACTCGAAGGGACCCAGGGATGCTGAAAATAGGAAAAACTGCACGAAGGAAAAAGAAAAAAAAACAGATTCTTAGGAAGGGAGGGGTGGGCATGCTGTGAAACCAGAGGGGTTTGGGAAGAAGCTCAGAGTGTGTTTGAGTTTCCCCTCGTTACCAGCAGTCCTGACAGATCTCTGGTTCTCAAAGCCAGTGCAAGTATCCAGCATCCCTTCTCCTCTAGAAAAAAATCACACGATGAATACATCTCTGTGAGAGCAGAAGGCCCAAAGGTGAAGTTTTGTTTTTTCTTCAGCTAAGACAGTTTGAAAGAGACAGTTCATTGTACATGTTACATTCGGCCACGACTGAGAACAGAACTGGTCTATCCAGGGCAGAGGACCCAGAGGGACCGTTCTGATGCGAGAAGGTGGATCTCTCAAAGGGGTCGAGGCAATCAGCCTAGCCATCGATGTTTCAGATCCAGCGAGACATATCTAGATGGCAGGCTTACTGTCCAGCACTCTGTCCCCGCGTCCCTGGCCTCTGGCTCCTCTTGTTTCTGCTCCTGTGGCTTCCCTGGGTGCGCAGGGCTCCTGGGACCCCTCCCTGCCTCATCTTCTGTCTTCGGAGCTTCAGCCCGTGCTCTCGCTTCCTTCACTTTGCTCTCGAGGCGCGGAGGTGTCTCAGAAGATGGTGCTAGGGTCAGGAGGAGGCGAGGTGGTTTCCAGTGCTTCCCTCCAGCTCGTGGTATTCGGAGGAGTCATGGTATTTTCTGGGAGTTTGCTTCTTCCTGGAACATGGCTGGGAGATTTGCTTCTGTTGAGATAGGAGGTCCAGGTGGTCCCGGGCCTCTCCTATCCCTTGACGTGATGCAGAGCCTGGCTGTTCCTTCTACCCCGCCTCTGATGCTGTCTGTGCTGTGCATTTGGAAGGTAGAAGGTGCGCTTCCATGGATTCTTTCTGTCTCTGTTGTCTGCATTTTAAGAGATGCTTCACTCCAAGCTTCCCTTCCCTAGTGGCTCAGATGCTAAAGAATCTGCCTGCAATGCAGGAGACCCAGGTTCGATCCCTGGCTGGGGAAGATCCCCTGGAGAAGGAAATGGTAACCTCCTCCCGTATTCTTGCCTGGAGAAACCCATGGACAGAGGAGCCTGGTGGGCTACAGACTAAGAAGTCACAAAAAGTGGGACATGACTGAGTGACTAACACTTTCACTTTAACTCCAAGCAGGGCTTCCCAGGTGGCCCTAGTGTTAAAGAACCCACCTGCCAAGGTAGGAGACATAAGAGCTGCTGCTGCTGCTAAGTTGCTTCAGTCGTGTCCAACTCTGTGCGACCCCAGAGACGGCAGCCCACCTGGCTCTGCCGTCCCTGGGATTCTCCAGGCAAGAACACTGGAGTGGGTTGCCATTTCCTTCTCCAATGCATGAAAATGAAAAGTGAAAGTGAAGTTGCTTAGTCATGTCCGACTCTTAGCGACCCCATGGACTGAAGCCTACCAGGCTCCTCTGTCCATGGGATGTTCCAGGCAAGAGTACTGGAGTGGGTTGCCATTCCCTTCCGGTTCAATCCGTGGGTTGGGAAGATTCCCCTGGAGGAGGACATGAGGAGCCTGGTGGGCTGCAGTCCATGGGGTCACAAAGAGTTGGACGTGACTGAAACAACTTAGGGTAGCATAGCATAACTCCTAGCAAGTAGCATTTAGTTACCAAAGCCCCCTCTCCTTGGCATTCCTCCTTCTCTTCTTTACATGGGACTTCTGTTTAATTCCTTACAGATAAGCGTTAGTTTGAGTCAGCAGTGATCCACAGTCAGAATTTTGAAAGCCAAGCATGAGAACTGACCAAATGCTGTGTTGTGGTCACATGAAGACCAGATGTGGGAGTTGATGAATCTGTGCCCTTTAAAATCACCCAGAATGGCTCTCCAGACTGTGACTGCTCTCACAGTGCATGCTGTGGCAAAATATCATTATTTTATAATCATCATATCATATCATATCATATATGATATATCATATCATTTTATAATGATCACATCAATCAAAATATCATATCATTATTGACTTTTTTTAGGTAATAGGATCCGATTAGATGACATACCAGAATGTATGCCTATAAATGCTTACATTTCAAGCTCTGTACGCCATCTTCCTCAGCTAGAGTTGACGCTTCATTTTGCCTTTCCTGGGAATTTCCTTTGAACTTAATATTCGAGAGTGCTGACGTGAAACAGTCTCTCTGTGTGTGCATGTGCTAAGTCGCCTCAGTCGTATCCGACTCTTTGCAACCCCATGGAATGTAGCCCTCCAGGCTCCTCTGTCCATGGGATTCTCCAGGCCAGAATACTGGAGTGGGTTGCCATGCCCTCCTCCAGGGGATCTTCCCAAACCCAGGGATCGAACTCACGCCTCCTGCAACGAAGGCGGATTCTTTACAACTGAGCCACCAGGGAAGCCCACATGTATATAAAATCTAGTACATGGATTTTATGCATACTGTATGTATGATCTATTGCATATATTATGGTGGTATGATAATCCTGTCAGTATGGTGATAACCCTTTACCCAGAGCCTAGAATCAGGATAAGCTGCCTCTTCTTAGACCACAGTCAGAGAAGTCCCTGGAGGACCCCAGTCTTACTGACTCTCAGTCTCTTGCCAGTTACTCAGGTAGAAAATGACCACGTTCAGTGTGATCTCCTTCTCCGGGGGTCCCTGTGGGCCGAGGGACCTGCAGCTCGTGTAGGCTGCACACCTCGACAGAAGCCTTCACGAGACCAGTGGAACCTGCGAAAGGCACTTCTGACATTGGAGGGTTGAATCCCCTTGCGCCTAGGCGCTCAGTCGTGTCCGACTCCTTCCAGCTCTGCACTGTGGCCTTCCAGGCTCCTCGGTCCCTGGGATTGTCCAGGCAGGAATACTGCAGTGGCTTGCCATTTCTTCTCCTTGAGTCTCCTTTAAAAATATATGGTTTAAAAATATATATATATATTTATTATTATTTTATTTTTATTTTTGGCTTTGCCGGGTCTTCGTTGCCATGTGTGGTCTTTCTCTAGTTGCAGCACGAAGGCTTAGCTGCTCTGTGGCCCGTGGGGTCTTTTAGTTCCCTGGCCAGGGATCAGACCTGCGTCCTGTGCATCGGAAGGCAGACTCTCAACCACTGTACGCCAAGGAAGTCCCCAAATGTAAGATTTCTAAAAGCAAAGGTATCTTCCCATCATGTTTGTTGTAATACGTAGAAAAATCTTTTGAAAGGAAGTATTCCGCTGAGTATAAATAGCATCACACTGGATTGCAGGTCAGATGCCACCCTAATAAATGGAACCCCACTTTTCCCTGAAGTCAGAAAGATAGTCAGAACCCTTCTCTTTCCTCCCTACTTCATGCCTTGGCCTTGATTCAGGCTGGTGATCCAGAGTGGACCCGTAGGTGCTGACCAGAGTGTGTGGCTGGAAAGACCCTTCTAGGGAGTGCAGACAACTCCACTCGTGTTTGCTGAGCCAATGGGACAGAAAGAGAGAAAGGTGATGGAGTGTTGTGGTCACGCAGATGCCGGGGGACCCAGCCTCTGTCAGTGGCTGGTCTCTGGGTGCTGGACTGAGTCATCCCCTACAGGGGAGGGCTTGTTACCTCCATCGCCTGCCAATGTTCCAATCAAGGCCTTGGGGCGTTTCTTCTCCCAATGACTTGAAACCCCTCTGAACCCATGGATTTACATAAGCACACAATGTCATGATTCTCTACCTTGACCCAAAGTGGAACTGGGAACATTTTCAGATGATCCTGCCAGCACTGAAAACGGTTGAGTTGAATCTAGCCTTTGACCTCTTGAGTGTTGTTTTCCTGGGTTGTGCTATTTCAGGAGCATGTGTGCGCGCGAAGTCGCTTCAGTGGTATCCTTGTCTTTTTTTTTTAAATTTTAATTGGAGGCTAATTACTTTACAATATTGTGGTGGTTTTTGCCATGCATTCACATGAATCAGCCGTGGGTGTACATGTGTCCCCCATCCTGAAACCCCCTCCCACCTCCCTCCCCATCCCATCCCTCAGGGTCATCCCAGTGCACTGGCCCTGAGTGCCCTGTCTCTTCCATTGAACCTGGACTGGCAATCTGTTTCACATATGATAATATACATGTTTCAATGCTATTCTCTCAAATCATCCCACCCTCACCTTCTCCCACAGAGTGGTTTCCTCGTCTTTTCGACCCCGTAGACTGTAGCCCACCAGGCTCCTTGGTCCGTGGGGATTCTCCAGGTAAGGATCCTGGAGTGGGGTGCCATGCCCTCCTCCAGGGATCTTCCCTGACCCAAGGACTGAATCTGTGTCTCTTACATCTCCTGCATTGGCAGGCGGGTTCTTTATCCCTCCTGCCACCTGGGAAGCCCCATTTTTCAGGAGAGGGCTGGTCACTTTTGTTTTTGCAGAGCCACCTGAGTTTCTTTGTGGCCTGAACACCTGTTGTACCATAAGAAAGCATTTTGCCCCTTAAATAAAGGGACTGGAGACTACCGGACTCTTGGCTCTGGGATGTGTCGGGGTTAGAACTGCTGCCTAGCTCTGTGTCTCCCTGCAGGCTTGCAGGTTCAGGGACCGTTGGGTGGGAGGCTCGTGGAGTGCATGCGTGCTCACTAGGTATGTCCAGAAAGATGTTTTTGTTTCCCACTTGGGGTTTTAGCCCTGAGACTGCCAATTAAACCATCCCATAAATCCTCCGCTATAGGTGGTAAAACCTAATTTTAGATTTCCTGCTTGCTCCAGTGTCCTGCTTGCTTGCTACTCGCTGGCGAAAGGCTGGCCCTGGGCGGCAGGCACTTAGTTCACGCTGCACCACGTGTTCAAGCCTTTTTCTCACGTCTTTGGGGTTGGGTCTGAATTCACTGATTGCTTTTATCTTGAGTTTCAAGACCTTCTGAGGATCGTGATTTGCAGAACTCTGCAGCGTACTTGGTTCTTTTTGGTGAACAAGTTTGATGCAAGAGAATGAGGGCAGGGGGCAACAAGAAGGGGGTGGATCAATGAAGAAGGGTGAAAACCTCTGCAGTTTTTGTTCAGAATATGAGATCTGTCCCCTGCAGGTCGTTCATGCTCCGTGATCTGTAATTCAGACCCGTCCTACTGCTGGAAACTTCTCAGGAAGACACATGTGAATGCCTATTAGAAACCCGTTCTTCCTAAATCTCCCAACACCTTCCACCGATTATCCTGAATGTTACTGAGTCCAAGCTCGCACTGCCCGTCTCATGACAGGCAAGTTGTTGGGAAAAGGGATAGGGATTTTATTCGGAATGCCAGCTGACCGAGAAGCAGTAGACCAGTGTCCCAAAGAACCATCTTCCCCAAGTTAGAATCCAGGCTTCTTTTACAACTAAAAAGGAACTTTCCTGGTGGCTCAGTCAGTGAAGAATCTCCTGTAGTTCAGGAGACCCAGGTTCGGGCCCTGGGTTTGGGAAGATCCCCTAGAGGAGGAAATGGTAACTCACTCCTGGATTCTTGCCTGAGAAATCCCATGGACAGAGGAGCCTGGCAGGCTATGGTTCGTGGGGTCACAAGAGTTGGACAAGACTTAGTGACTAAACCACCACGACCACCACCACACACTAAAATAGGTGGGGGTGGCGGGTGTAGGTTGTTGCAAACTTCTTGGTGCCAGATCCTTTGTTCTTGCAGCTGTCCATGTAGGTCTGATCAGGATGTTCCTGTAAACCTCCAGCAAGACTAAGGGTATCTTCTGTTCTGCAACTTTGTCTCTGTGTGAATGGAAAAATGTTACACCTTTAAAGGTCAGAGCTCTGAGAAAGGGCTCTCCTGTATTATTTCAGGCTATAGGCAACATTCTTGTAGCAAAAGCAATAGAAGGCAAAGGTTAAAGTAAAAGAAGCAGATCTGATGTGGAGTCAGATTTGTTCTTTGTTACACTGATGATTTATGGAAGCTGAAAGCTGGGAGGTTGGACTTCCCATTGTCTTTCTGAGTCACAAATCCAGTCTCTGGTTTCCTGGTATTATTACAGTAATAACAGCTCCTGTTATTACTCATCCCTTGAGTTTATAAGTGGGTGTAAGGAGGTTAACAAGGATATTCTGCGTTTTGAGGCAGCCAAAACTTATTGCCTAGGAAGGAGAGGTGAAACTCATGGGAACATTGTTCTCTCACCCTGGAGACTTGGCAGGGAGCAGTGTACCCCAAAAGACTCACCTAAGAGTTTTGGTGTGTCTGTGTATATAGATTTATTGGTTCCGGCCCTGGTGGGATGTGAAGTGAAATCTATGTGAACAGTGTTAATATGTTCAAAACTTACAAAGGACTTGTCTAAGCGTTTTTGAACTTTGGAGGGTGGTATGTGTAACAGGCAGTCTGTATATAGTACTTTCTTCCCATGGTGGAGATATTAGTACATACAGATAGACAAAATATTTAAATTTAATCTTTTCACACTTATTGTCAGTTTTGGCTACTGACAGTGTTGCATTTATCTCCAGAGGAGTGGCAATTTTTTTTTTTATACACGTTTTTTCCTAAGTGGGTCACATCACACACACACACACACACACACACACACACACACACACACATATGTATATGTCTATATGTATTATATATTTAAAGAAGGCAGGTTTTAATTATTTTTGTTTTGATTCTTTTTTGATGCGGACCATTTTTAAAGTCTTTATTGAATTTGTTACAATATTGCTTCTGTTTTATGTTTTGGTGTTTTGGCCACCAGGCTTGTAGGATTTTAGCTTCCCTACCAGGGATGGAACTCGATTGCCCTACATTGAAAAGTGAAGTCTCAGCCACTGGATCACCAGGGGAGTCCCTGCATGTATTTTTAGAACCTGTGTTTTTACTTAACATTGTGTCTGTCCATGTCAGTAAATACGATTCATGAAACATCTTTCCTTCTTCATGAAACATCTTTCCTTCTGTCACACTATTTTAAGGCTGAAATGGCAACCCACTGCAGCATTCTTGCCTGGAAAATCACATGGATGGAGGAGCCTGGTGGGCAAAACCCCATGGGGTCACAAAGAGTCGGACAGGACTGAGCGACTAACGCACACAAAGAGGACTCACTCAGGCCGCTCTGAGTGTTTAGCCCGTTTCCAGTTTTCTTTATTATGAACCCAGAGTTCTCTATCTTGGCTGCCGGATACAGATGCCCAGGTCCCATCACAGACCAATTAAGTCAGGCTGTCTTGAGGGCAAGGCCCAGGAATCAGTATGCTGACATCCTCTTAGGGTTTAAGATCACTGTTGCAAACCATGCTGTCGAGTTACAGATTGGGATACATTCTTGGAAATAGAATTGTGGGGACGAAGGTGTGGGTCGATTTGGATGCCACAAATTTTCTACAAAGGAGGAGGAGAATTTTCTCTTCCCCTCCCATCCCCTGTTCCTCCATCCTTCCAAGGAGTTAAACTATGACATTGGTTATACTAACGATCACTTCTAATATGATTATTACTATGTAACTGTTACTACAGGTGAGCTGTGTGGTGTGCTCAGTTCAGTGCAGTCGCTCAGTCGTGTCTGACTCTTTGTGACCCCATGGACCGCAGCATGCCAGGCTGCCCTGTCCATCACCATATCCTGGAGTTTACCCAAACTCATGTTCATCCAGTCGGTGATGCCATCCAGCCATCTCATCCTCTGTCGTCCCCTTCTCCTCCTGCCCTCAATCTTTCCCAGCATCAGGGTCTTTTCCAATGAGTCAGCTCTTTGCATCAGGTGGCCAAACTATTGGAGTTTCAGCTTCAACATCAGTCCTTCCAATGAATATTCAGGGCTGATTTCCTTTAGGATGGACTGGTTGGATCTCCTTGCCGTCCAAGGGACTCTCAAGAGTCTTCTCCAACACCACAGTTGTGGTGCTGTGGTTGTGGTGTGCTGTGATTGTCTTTTTGTGGTGCATTTCTGGTTGTAATACCTGGGGTTTCAGTGTTCTCCCTTAGTTTTTCTACTTGCTTATCAATCAGATGCCAGTCAGCTTCCCAGCAGGACTAGCATCTCCTGCTGGGGTGGGAAGATGTGTTTGGTACCCTCTCAGGTGTTTGCAGGGAGGGAAGAGGATGCCTTGAGAGCCCCATGTTCCCAGGTTCCTGCTGAATCGGCCGCTCCCAGGTAGGGGGATTCCTCGAGCTAGGCTCCCTGTCCATCTGTTTTCTCATCCTTCTCGTTCTCAGGGTAGCCCTCAGCTTGGCCATTTGGCCAGGCATTCAGTTCTGTTTAAAAAGCGTTTTCTGCACGATTTTGAACGTGATGCTTCATTGACTCTTTTGTTTCCTGTTTCCCTTTTTTTAAATTGAAGTAGAGTTGATGTTCAATGTTCTATATAAGTTACAGGTGCACAGTGCAGTGAATCACAATTTTTAAAGGTTATAGGGTTCCTGTTTATTTTCTCTGAATGCTTCCAGATTTTTCTGCGTATTCTTGGTGTCCTGAATTTTCACAGCGATGTACCTCAGTGAGATTTTGCTTCCTTTTATTTTGTGAGGTGCTCAAGGGGGCTCTGTCTAGAGATTCATGCCTTTCTATTTTTAGGAAGTTTTGCTGTATTACTACTTTTATAATTTTCCTTCCGTTTTAAACTTGTGCGCTTTCCTTAGAGCTCTTATTAATTAGGAATTGACTCTCTTCTCTGATTTGTTATTTTCGCATCTTTTTTTTTTTTTTAATGGAGGCAGCGTGTTCTTATTGCTGAACATCTTAATGATGGTTTTATAAGGTTTTTTTTTTTTTTTTTCTGCTTCCTGTCATCTCTTTACGCTTTGCGCTTTTTTGCTTCTTTCTATTTGTTGGTCTCTGTCCGCTGTCTCTCACGTTGGAGGCTTTTCTCCTCGGGTGCTGTCTGGATGCTTGTTCTGATCAAGAGCCAGTCTCCAGGATCCTGACCGTGAGCCCAGGGTGGGGGTGTTGGCTGTCGTGTGTGCCATGGTGGCGGGGGTGGGGGGTGCTGACCTTGACCTTGGGGAATGGGTGGCTGTCTCGGGGCTTTTCCTTTAGGGCTGGTGGTATCTCCAGAGAGGATCCTGCAGACTTCCACCTGAGGGAGGGCAGTGGAGTGAGGCCTGGGGTTGCAAGAGCCTGGCTGCAGAGCGCTGAGAGTCTGGCAGAGAGAAGGTCCTTGGAGGGGAGAGTCTCACCCTTTGCTTAATTCTCCTCATCCCCACACTCTGAAGGGCCTGGGATCCTACCCATCTCTGGAGAGGGACCTCCAATTACCTGCCAGGGTATGGATCAACACTTATGTGGCCTCAGTTCCGTTAGTTCAGTCGCTCAGTCATGTCCGACTCTTTGCAATCCCATGGACTGCAGCATGCCAGGCCTCCCTGCCCATCACCAACTCCTAGAGTTTGCTCAAACTCGTGTCCATCAAGTCGGTGATGCCATCCAACCTTCTTATCCTGTCGTCCCCTTCTCCTCCTGCCCTCAGTCTTTCCCAGCATCAGGGCCTCAGGGGCTTGGAAGGGGAACCAGGAGGGGGGTCCTTGAATTGCTCCTTACGCCAGGTTTCACATACTCACACTTTGGCCCCTCCTGTTCCCTTCCGTCATGTGCGTGGCCCTCAGATGTCTGAATCTTTCTGAGGTTCCATGGTAGGAATTGTCTTTTCCTTTCCCTGGCCTTCTCCTCCATGGGCACAGAGGTCCCCTCCATCAGCTTCCACTTAACCATTTGCTTCTCCTCTGCTTGACTTTGAGGGAATCTCCCATAGGCTCAGACCGTGGCTCAGACAGTAAAGCGTCTGCCTGCAATGTGGGAGACCCAGGTTCAATCCCTGGGTCAGGAAGATCCCCTGGAGAAGGGAATGGCAACCCACTACAGTATTCTGGCCTGGAGAGTCCCATGGATGGAGGAGCCTGGTGGGCTACAGTCCACAGGGTCGCAAAGAGTTGGACAGGACTGAGCGACTTTACTTTCACTTTCCCATTAGGCTGACATCTCCTCTTTGGTTTCTGCGTATGCCTGGGTTTCTACTTTTTGTGATAGTATTCTGAAGGCAAGCTCATGGATTCCATATACACACAAATGGATTTTTATCTATGTCCTGCCGGCAGGTCTTGAATGGGGCTTGAGAGGCCGCTTCTCTTTTCTTTCGTTTACTTAGGCTGTGCTGGTCTTCGCTGCTGCTGGAGACTTCCTCCAGTCGCAGGGAGGGAGCCGCTCTCCAGTAGCGGTGTGGGGTCTTCTCATCACAGGGACATCTCTCGTTTCAGGGGGTGGGCTCTAGAGCACAGGCTCAGCAGTCGTGGCGCTCGGGCTTGGTTACTCCCTGGCACGTGGGATCTTCCTGGGTCAGGGCTCGAACCTGTGTCTCCAGCATTGGGCAGGCGGACTCTTCACCACTGAGTCATTGGGGGAGCCCCGCGTGCCATTTTAAAAAGGGACTCGCTACGTTTAAGGGATGAAGTAGCTGCAGATGTTCACAGATGACGGCTGCGTTTTATCCCGGGCCGCAGCAGCTGTGCGTGGCGAGTATTCGATCCATGGAAAAAGAATTCATGATCCTCATAAAGCCCACATTTAGAAAGTGCTGATTGCGGCAGGTGTCACCAGAATGAACTCACTCTCAATCCTCACAGCCCAGTGGTGGAAGGCCTGGTCTCCCCGGCTCACAGAGGAGGGCCTTGGGACTTGAAGTCTCCGGGTGATTTGCCTAGGGTTCCTTGGGGAGAGGTGTCTGAGCTGGGTATCAGACCAAGGCTGCTTCATCCAGGGACTGAGGCCTGGAACACCGCACTGTCCTTCAGGAGGGAGGGTGTTTCTTGCAGCCTCTCTGAACCCTCCTCCCCACACTGGGGACAGTCTCAGATTCCACACGAGCCTCTCTCTTTGATGAGTCCCATGAGCCATAGCCCCTCCCTGGATGTGTGTGCCCTGTCCCATCCCTTGGCATTTAGACCTTGGTTTTCTCTGATCTGCCCACTCAGTATGTTCATGGATATGGAGGTCGTGAGAACGTTCCTGGCCTTGAATTCATTCAGCTGATATTTTTTGCAGGACTGAATGTCTTGTTTTTATTGCTATACAGATTCCAGGGGAAAACTCTTAAAGGGAAAATGGGAATCCTATTGAAACACTTCTGTGTGTACATACACACAAATACACACTCACAGACACATCAAACCCCTGAAAGGACTTGGCATAAAGCTGACAAATAACACCACATATTAAAACAAGACAGGCAGAGAATATGACTGAGCACAAGTCAGTACGATATTATATTAGGTTGATAGAACAATGAGTTAAAAACAGTGAAGTTATTTAAGAATCTTTATTATTATTAATAGCTTTTAACATTAAAGTCATTAATCATATTAACATAATGGTAGCTGCTACTTCTTGGGCCCCTTGTATATACTAGCTCATTGTCATGGCAGCCTTGCAAGATGGACATTTTAATCCTCATTCAAAATTGAGTCACTGAAGCTCGGAGATGTTAAGTCACTTCCTGCAGCTGTCTAATTAGTAGTGCAGGGTCTGTTCCAATGTGTGGGTTCTTTCCACTACCCTATGGTATCCTTCAAGAAATTGAGTCCAAATAAAGACTGTTTTGAATGTTCAAGTTGTACTGCAGTGAGAAATCCAAATGGTTGTTTCTTAAGCTCTCAGTCCAGTCTCTCCTCACTCAGTTGGGTTGCATTTGCTGGTTTGCAGGCAGGTTGCTTTCTTCCGTGTGCTTCCACAGAAAGGCACATGGATACTCAAGGACAGGCACACAGATGTGAATGCATAGACATGCACACACACCTTTCAGGAGACTGTGATGTCCAGGGAGGCAAAACACTTGAGATGCTTTTCACCCTGACCAGCAGACACACAGGGGCTGGACGGAGCCTGAGCAGAGGGATCTTTATCTAGATCTCTGCTTAGAAGACATCATCATGGGCAGGACCAGCTTTGGATCCCAGTTTCTACCTCCTTTTCTGTAACATTTCACAGCACTTTTCTCCTCTGTGGCTTTATTTCCTTCCTCATTTAAAGTCTCTTAAGAGTTCATGATTCTTACATGTAAACTGTAATGGGTGTTTGTCTTTTTCCTTTCTGATGGTTTGTCTTATTATTTAAGAAATGCTTTGGAATAAACAGTGGCTTCCCTCTAAGTGGGCTTCTCAGGTGGTTCAGTGGTCAAGAATCCGCCTACCAATACAAGAGATACAGGAGATCACTGGGGTCTGATCCCTGGGTCAGGAAAGATCCCCTGGAGAAGGAAATGGCAACCCACTCCAGTATTCTTTCCTGGGAAATCCCATGGACACAGGAACCTGGCATTCTGTGGTTCACAGGTTCTCAAAGAGTTGGACTCGACTGAGCAACTGAGCACGCATGCCCTCTTAAGTAGGGCAAACACTCAGATAATACTCACTTGTTCCTCCGTGTTTCAGGTAGAGTCTTCCTCCGTTTAGGCTGTTGGAATGGGAGAAGAATTCTTTGGATAGCATCCTATAGAACTGCAGCAGCGGGCCAAGGTGGGAGATGAGATGCTGGATGACTATAGGAGCCAGAGTACATTCTGCCTTCGATAATCCCCTTCGAAATGAAAAAAGTGGCCCCCTCGAGTTTTTATATTTCCAGCTTTCATCTGCTCCTCACCCACAGGTGCTTTGCTCCTTGGCGTGAGCAAATACCTTCAGGGAAAAGGAACCAGATGTCTCTTTTAATTTTTTTTTAATAGTGGAGGAGGCTTTTGTTCAAATAAAATTGTACACAAAAGCTCAGTAAGTAAAACCCGCCCCAAGAGAGTGGAACTCTTTTGCTGGAAGCCAGTCCCCTCTTGCCCCTTCCAACCCTGCCACCATCCCCCACCCCCCCAATCCACTCAGATTCTCTTCCACTGGAGACCAGTTGTCCAAAACTGCTGGCTGGTCTGTTCACGTCGTCTTCTTTTTGAAAGTAAATTGTATTTCTCTATTTATTTTTGCCTGCACTACATGGCACATGGGATCTTCATTCTCCAACCAGAGATCAAACCTGTGCCCCTGCAGTGAAAGTGCAGAGTCTTAACCACTGGATCGCTGGGGAAGTCTCTCTCGTGTGAGAAAGTAGACACCTGTCATATTCAGCTGCCCATTATTGCAGAACTAGTGATCGGCAAAGTGGGGTCCCTGCCCAGTGACGTATTTCCTGCATCTCATTGCACTCTTGGTCATGCTGGGGTCAACCACGATGGAACGTGTGTGGTCACAGCCAGAGGGGATCTCTGCTCACTAGACCCCAAACGTGTACGGCTCAGCCTTCAGGTTTTCAGCTGACCTCACCTAGACTCAGAAAGTTATTGCAAAGCTGTGTGATGTCAGTTGCATTCTATACTGAAATTGTGTGCATGCGCACGCTCAGTCGTGTCTGACTCTTTGTGACTCTGTGGACTGTAGCCCGTCAGGCTCCTCTGTCCATGGGGTTTCCCAGGCAAGAATACTGGAGTGGGATGCCATTTTGTCCTCCAGGGGATCTTGCCAACCCAGGGATCAAACCCATATCTGTTTTGTCTCCTGCACTGGCAGATGGGTTCTTTACCACTAGCACCACCTTCAGGCTCCTCCACCGTGTCTTTCTGTAGCTTGATAGTTCATTTCTTTTTTATTGCTGAATAATATTCCACAGCATGGATATACCATGGCTGGTTTATCCATTCACCTATTGAAGGGCATCTTGATTGCTTCCAGGTTTTAGTAGATATCTTCTTGATTGTTTTCAAAGTTGGAATGAAATTTACAAGGAAAGGATACTACCCCTGGGTGGACTGCTGTGCTATTGTAATTTACATTGAGATTTTAGTAATGAATCATCAGTACTCACCTAGGCTTCCCAGGTGACCCAGTGGTAAAGAATCCACCTGTCAGTCCAGGAGAGAGGAGACACAGGTTTGATCCCTGAATTGGGAAGATGCCCTAGAGGAGGAAATGGCAACCTGTTCCAGGATTCTTGCCTGGGAAATTCCATGGACAGAGCAGCCTGGGGTCACAAACAGTCGGTCATAACTGAGTGTGTGTGCACACACACACACACCATATGCACCCATACAAAGACACATGGTCACATTTGATATAATACATTTTGCAAACTTGGTCTAGGTCTGCATCATTTTAGGTCTCTGATCAGGTTGTCACCAGAAGTGAGCAGTGAAGCTCTTCTAAGCTTTCTATCCAGAGGTCCCTGTGAATGTACCTGCAGTCTCCCCACTCAGCGTGTTTTACAACTGGACTTCACAGAGTTTCCGGTTCGAGGAGGGGTAGACTGTTACCCTGTACTACGTTTGTTTAGAACCTAGTGTAGAAGTTTCTTGACATTCTTAATGCCCATATTGCCTTTGCCTGCATAGTCCCTGGCATGGGGAGCTCACTCCTTCAGCAAGTTGCTTTTCCCTTTGTAGGGCTTCCTTGGCGACTCAGATGGTAAAGAATCTGCCTGCAATGCAGGACACCCAGTTTCAATCCCTGGGTTGGGAAGATCCCCTGGAGTAGGGAATGGCTACCCACTCCAGTATTCTTACCTGGAGAATCCCATGGACAGAGGAGCCTGATGGGCTACAGTTCATGTGATTGCAGAGAGTCCCACACAACTGAGCGACTGACACATTGCAAGACAGCTGTTTATCAGTACATGCTTCCTCAGACTGCCCTCAGATTTTCTCCTTCATCCTGCCTACTTTTACCTTCTAGAATAGCATAATTCACTGGCTGTTTTTGCTTACGATTGGTACCATTAACACCTAGCATACTGCCTGGTTCTTAAAAATCTTACAGTAAATATCTACCTGATAGTCTCAAAACTAAACAAGTGAACACCTCATAATTTGACTGACCTTCATATATTTCAAAGCTATTTCCTTAAACTTCTCTTTTTCAAATAAAACGCAAGTAATTTCTTCAACCTCTATTCCGTATATTGGATTTCCTTGGGATTCTCCTGGCAAGAATACTGGAGTGGGTTGCTGTTTCCTTCTCCAGGGAGTCTTCCCGACCCAGGGATTGAACCTTGGTCTTCTGCATTGCAGGCAGATTGTTTTACTGACTGAGCTACAAGGGAGGTTCTTCCCTGGTAGATCAGATGGTAAAGAATAGGCCTGCAGTATGGGAGACCTGGTTTTGATACCTGGATTGGGAACATCCCTTGGAGAAGGAAATGGCAACCCACTCCAGTATTCTTGCCTGGAGAACTCCATGGACAGAGTAGCCTGGTGGGCTACAGCCCATGGGCTCACAGAGTCGGACATGACTGAGCAACTAACACATGCATTTCATATACTGCTCTTTTTAGAGCTATCATATATTGGTTTTATTTTTCTGGATATATTATTTTTTAAATAAATGTTCTTAAAAATTCATGCCCAGAATTGTTGTTTAGTTGTTGTGTCTGACTCCTTGTGACCCCATGGACTGTCAAATTAGTTCTAGTAATTTTCTGGTGGAGTCTTTAGGGTTTTCTATGTAGAGGATCTGTCATCAGATTCCTCTGTCCATGGGATTTCTCAGGCAAGAATACTGGAATGGGTTGCCATTTCCTGCTCCAGGGGATCTTCCTAACACAGGGATTGAACTTGAGTCTCCTGCTTTCAGGAGTTCAGCGGGTAAAGAATCTGCCTGCAATGCAGGAGACCCCGGTTTAATACCTGGGTTGGAAAGATCCCCTGGAGAAGGGAATGGCTACTCACTCCAGTATTCTTGCCTGGAGAATCCCATGGACAGAGGAGGCTGGCAGGCTACAGTCCATGGGGTCACAAAGAGTCAGCAGGACTGAGAGACTTCTGCTTTCTTTCATTCCTGCTTGCAGGGAGATTCTTTACCAGTGAGCCACAGGGGAAGCTCTAGTAGTCCTGAGAACTCTGGGACCATTTGTGATCTGGGCTTCGTGCTTCTGTCTGTGTTCGTTCTTGGTCAGCCCCATCGTAGCGCCCTTGAAAACAACCACGTCTCTTTTTGATCAATTGCTGCCAAGTCCACCGTAAATAGGAAAGCCTTCAAGAAGTCTAAGCAAAGAAAATAACCCAAACTTAAAATTATATCTTTTGAAATTGAAAAACTGGCAGCTAATCTTTTCTTAAAAATTTGTATTATGCTTTTTATTATCCTAATAATGAATAATTTTAAAATAGAAAGTGTGACGCTTCTAAAACAGTTGGCCTTTAGAATGCCATAAGAAATGACAAGGCAAAGAGAAGTAAGAAAACGAAACCCCAAACAAATAAAAAAGATGCCAAAGCAAACCTGAAATGACTCACATACATTGATGTAGTGTGGAACAAAATGAATGAATCTACTGATGAAGATGACATTTGTGACACATTCAGTCTGTGCCATTCAGTGGTCTGAGCTTCACACGAGTGAGCTGACTTTATCTATCCGACAGCCCTATGGGGAGGCACATTTTTATAATTGTTTCATCTGTGTGGTTAAAAAAGCACATAGTATAAAATTTACCATTTTAACTACTTTTAAGTCTACAGTCGGTTGTTTAGTCTCTCAGTCGTGTCCCACTCTTTGTGACCTCATGGATGGTAGCCCACACCAGGCTCCTCTGTCCATGGGATTTCCCAGGCAACAACAGCAGAGTGGGTTTCCATGTCCTTCCCCAGGTGAATCTTCCCAACCCAGGGATTGAACCTGAGTCTCTTGCATTGGCAGCAGAGTCTTTACTGCTGACCCCGGGGTGCTCAGCAGGGTTAGGTGCACTAGCGTTGTTTCAGAGCTCATTGGCAGAGCTGTGTCATCTCTCACATCTGTAACTCTTGTCCCCATCCAGCCCTCCCTCCCCATTCTGCTTCCTACCCCTGGTAACCACCATCCATACTACACACCTGGCTGTTGTAAATCCTCACATACGTGGAATCATACAATATTTGTCTTTCTGTGATGAACTTATTTCACCAAGCATAATGTCCATAAGGGCTTCCCTTGTGGCTCAGTTGGTAAAGAATCTGCCTGCAATGCGGGAGACCTGGATTTGATCCTTGGGTTGGAAAGATCCCCTGGAGAAGGGAAAGGCTACCCACTCCAGTATTCTGGCCGGGGGAATTCCGTGGACGTGTAGAGTCACTGGGGTCACAAAGAGTCGGACACGACTGAGTGACTTTTACTTTCAAGGTCCACAAGGTTCATCCTTGTTACAGCATGTGACCCAGTTCCCTCCTTTTTAAAGGCTGAATAATACTCCATTGTGTGTGTGTAGACCACATTTTCTCTATGCATTTGTCGGTTGATGGACACTTGGGTTGTTCCCGCCTCTTGGCCAATGAAAAAGGCTGCTATGAACATGGCTGTTCGGATGGCTCTTCAAGACTCGGAAGGGAGTCTTGTGTTCCTTTGAGTAAATAACCCAGAAGTGGAATCACCGGATCGTATGGGTTTTTATTTTTATGTTTAACTTTTTCAGGAACGTCGTAGTGTTTTCCAGAGCAGTTGCACTATTTAAAACTCACACCAACAGTGTGCAAGGGTTCTACTTTCTCTGTATTCTGGTCTCTATATCCCATGTTCTTTTCTTTTTTTCTTTCATAGTAGTCATCCTGATGAGTATTGCAGTTGGATCTCACTATGTTTTTTTGATTTGCACTTTTCTGATGACTAGTGATACCGAGCATCTTTTTGTGCATGTGCTGGTCATTTGTATGTGGAGAGTCGTCTTCAGTACACCCCCATTTTCAGAATAAGAGAGTGGAGGCGATGAAAGTTCAGTCAGCTTGTTCAAAGGCATATAGATAGTAAATTATGGAATTAGAATTTGAATCTGGACAGGCAGCCAGAGTCTTTAACTTTTCATCCACTGTGATATATCCCTCCCTTTGAGGGGAGAATGCGACTCTTTCAAGTAATTTTTTCTAACACTCTTTCTTCTACTGGGCTCACACCTGGACTTTGAGGAGGAGGAGGAGAGAGTCATTCACTCCATCTCTCCCTCCGTCCTTCCCTTCCCTCCTTTCTTTCAGTAGGTATCGATTTGTATTCCAAAGAGTCTGCTTGCATATGCAAAGAGTCGGACACAGCTGAGTGACTGAACTGATACTGATCGTTGTATTCCACCTGGGTCAGCTGCTGTATGAAGGGACGCTCCTTGGAGAATGGAAAGGTTACTCTCTCCCGTGATCAAAAAAGTGACACACACATCAGAGAGATTGGTCATGTGTCCATATAATTTTTCTTCCAAACTCAAAGTGAAAGAAGATACAATGGATAATTATATTGATGGGCTTCCCTGGTGCCTCAGTGGTAAAGAATCCGCCCGCCAGTGCAGGAGATGTGGGTTCCATCCCTGAGGTGGGAAGATTCCACCCACCGCGGGTCCATTAAGCCCTTGTGCACCACAGCTGCTGAGCCTGTGCTCTTTAGCCCGGGACCCACAACGACTGAGCCCGCGAGCCACAACTCATGAAGTCCCCGTGCCCTAGAACCTGTGCTATGGGACAGGAGAAGCCATCACAATGAGCAGCCTGTGCCCTGCAGCGAAGAGTAGTCCTTGGTTCCGACAGCTAGAGAAAAGCCCGTGTAGCAACAGAGACCCAGCACAGCCAAAGATGAATAAATAAATACATAAAATTATTTTTAAAAAACGGTTATATTGACAACAGGCTAAACTTGAATTGCCTTGGGCGAACGAGAATGTGTGATTGCCTTAGACATAAGACAGATATGATAAGTCATAATATGAGATGGACCATAAATGCTCGGAATAAAAGCGAAGCCTTCTAAAAACTCAGGAGATGAATTTCTTCAGTGGTGATGGTGATGGAGCCATGATTCAACCAGAAGCCATGGAAGCTGGGCTTCCGCAGCCAAGCACACCCTCTGGAATGGTCTGTGGGATTTTGTTTGCCGGCCTTGGGTCTGAAGTGCTTCCTGCTTGAACGGTGGCAGGGCACAGGTAATACCAGGAGGCCTGAGAAGGGATAAGGGTTGTGGTTGCCAGCACGGGGGTATTGGGGAGCTTTTGACCTCTCTGTAGAGACAGATCTCTTCCAAAACAGGGGCTGGAAAAGGCGTGGGAATCAGGTGTGCATACAGTCACCCCGAGTTGCCCTAGTATTCTGGAGGATTTATGTGGATTTTGTCCAAAGGAAAGGCAAGTAGAGAAAGCAGGGTCAAAACTGGGACCGTGCCATCCCTTAAAAAGGATGAGAAGGCTATAAAAGCCTTCCCAGGCTGTTAGTTATTTCGTCTCTGCTGAAAACGACATATATAGCAGCAACAGAATGTTAGGTTACCACTAAAAGCAAAATTTCCCCCCGTGCGCTTTAAAGAGATGAGACATGTAGGCGTTTAGTGTTACTGATTCTTCCTGATGCCATTTTTTTTTTCCTGAAACCAATTTTCTATGACTCATAAGAACTCTAATTCTCTCTCTCTCTCAACTGTGCAAATACGGGAGACCCTGTACTTGGCCTCTGAAATGTTCAACCAGAGACAGCCTCGATGGGAAACAAAAGTGTAGTCGAGGGGGCGGCCGGAAGGTGCTGAACCTCTCTCCAGGAGGGCAGGAGGCGTCAGAGTTGAGGGAGGTGGTGCCCTGGAAATGGCGCATGTCTGTCGCCCACCTGAAATGGCACAGATGTACCAGTGGGTGTTTCCTGGTCTGTGCCAAAGCTGCATGCAGCCCAGGTTATAAGAGCTTTTCTTTGATTTCAGTGATTGCGGGTGCTTGGCGTTCTACAGAATGGAGGGGGTAACCCCTTAGCTTCAACTTTTACTTTTACTTTTCTCTGTCTCCCTCCCTCCCTCCCTGCCTGCCTTCCTTCTCTCTCTCCCCCTCCATCCCTCTTTCTCGCATTTGTTTACTTTTTCTTTTTGCTTGCTTGCTTCTAATTGCTTCTCAGTCTAACTGTAGTTATTCCTTGGACTACATGGTGAATAACAGCTTTTGGATTGCACATCCTTATAAGGGTCCAGATTCCTTGTATGTTGCCAAGTGAGCTTACTGAAGAAGGAAGTACTGTTTCTTCACAGGACTTCACAGCTGTTTCTTAAAGCTCCCCCCTTCCGTGTGTGATCCTAGGAAATCTTGAAGATTTGTAGCTTTGTGCCAAAACACATTTACAAGGTGATCTTCAACTTGTGCAGAGATGGCTTATGGTCAGTCCTCATCCTTCCCTTCTTCCTCAGGGATAGAACTCCTGAATGTTAGCTGAGAAGATGCATGCCCAGCATGAAGGTCACATTTCCCAGCTTCCTTTGCAGCTGAGTGCAGCCATGTGATGAGCAAAAGGGCTGTGTACAACTTACAGGACTGTGTACAACTTACAGGAAGTTGACCATCCAGGTGGAATCCTTAAAGGGAAAGGTGTGCCCTTCTCCTTTGCTTTCCTCACTGTAGTTGCTGGGTTGCTGATGTGATGACTGGAGTTGGAGCAGCTGTCTTGTTATCAGAAGTAAGCTGCGCATTGAGGTAGTAGAACCTCAAAAAAGAAGGAATTGGGTCCACAATACACATAACAGCCTTTATTTGTCTGTTTTGGTGTGATTTAAGTATTGACTGTCTGAAGACTCTCTGAGAGTCCCTTGGACTTCAAGGAAATCAAACCAGTAAATCCTAAAGGAAACCAGCCCTGAATATTCATTGGAAGGACTGGATGCCGAAGCTGAGGCTCCAATACTTTGGCCACTTGGTGCAAAGAGCTGACTCATTGGAAAAGACCCTGATGCTGAGAAAGATTGAGGGCAGGAGCAGAAGGGGACGACAGAGGATGAGATGGTTGGATGGCATCACTGACTCGTTGGACATGAGTTTGAGCAAACTCTGGGAGATGGTGGACAGGGAAGCCTGGCGTTGTGCAGTCGATGGGGTTGCAAGGAGTCAGACACGACTGAGTGAACGACAGCAAGCCACTGTTTACAAAACTATGTAATGAAACCCACCATGGTCACCATTTTTAAGTGTGCAATTCAGTGGTATGAAGTACACTCACACTGTTGTGTAACCATTACCACTGTGCATTTCCAGAACTTCTTGTATCATCATGACTACAAACTCTGCACCCATTAAACTAACGCCCTTAGCTCACCTGTGAGAAAATCACAGGCTATATGTCTTAAGCAACATATATTTCTTAACAGTTCTGGGGTTCGGGAAGTCCAACATCAGGGTCCCAGCATGGTCAGGTTCTGCTGAGATGCTCTTCCTGCTTGAGGCAGCTGCCTTCCTGCTATGCTCTCACATGGCAGAAACAGAGAGAAACTTTCTCTTGTCTCTTATAAGGACACTAACCCAGTCATTGAAGGTGACTCCTCTGACCTCTGAAAGGCCCCATCTCCAAACACCATCACGTTGGCAGTTAGGGCTTCAACATAGAATTTTAGGTGAGCATAAACATTCAGTCCATAATACAGTTCATTCCTCTATGCCCCCAGGCCCTGGTGGCCTCTGTCCTATTTCTTGTCTTTATGAATTTGACTACTTTAGGGGCCTTACAGAGGTGAAGCTGAAGTGTTAGTTGCTCAGTCCTGTCTGACTCTGCCATTCCTTGAACTGTAGCCTGCCAGGAATTCCTCTGTCCATGGGATTTCCCAGGCAAGAATACTGGAATGGACTGCTATTCCCTCTTCCAGGGGATCTTCTCAACCGAGGAATCGAACCCAGGTCTCCTGAGCTGCAGGCAGGTTCTTTGCCGCCTGAGCCACGTGGGAAGCCCTTATGTAAGTGGAATGATACAATGTTTGTCTGTTTGTGTCTGGCCTCTTTCATTTAGCATAATGTCTTCAAGACTCATCCATATTGCAGCATGTTCCAGATTTTACTTTTTTTAGGGCTGAATAGTACAGAATTTTATGTACACAACTTTTTGAGGAACTGCCATATACTCTTCCACAGTTCCGTGCAGTGCAGTCGCTCAGTCGTGTCTGACTCTGTGAGACCCCATGCACCGCAGCACGCCAGGCCTCCCCGTCCATCACCAATTCCCAGAGTCCACCCAAACCCATGTCCATTGAGTCAGTGATGCCATACCACCATCTCATCCTCTGTCGTCCGCTTCTCCTCCTGCCCTCAATCTTTCCCAGCATCAGGGTCTTTTCCAGTGAGTCAGCTCTTGCCATCAGGTGGCCAAAGTATTGGAGTTTCAGCTTCAACATCAGTCCTTCCAATGAACACCCAGGACTGATCTCCTTCAGAATGGACTGGTTGGATCTCCTTGCAGTCCAAGGCACTCTCAAGAGCCTTCTCCAACACCACAGTTCAAAAGCATCGATTCTTTGGTGCTCAGCGTTCTTTATAGTCCAACTCTCACATCCATACATGACCACTGGAAAAACCATAGCCTTGACTAGACAGACCTTTGTTGGCCAAGTAATCTCTCTGCTTTTTAATATGCTATCTAGGTTGGTCATAACCTTCCTTCCAAGGAGTAAGCGTCTTTTAATTTGATGGCTGCATTCACCATCTGCAGAGATTTTGGAGCCCCGGAAAATAAATACTTCCATAGTAGCTGCAGTATATATTTTTATCAGTAATGCCCAAGATTTCCAATTTCTTCACAATCTCACCAACCCTATTTTCTGTTATTTTGATAGAAGTTGAAGTGGTATGTTGGTGTGGTCTGGATTTACAGCTTATTAGTGATTGGTGATATTGAACACCTCTTCATGAGCTTATTGACCAGTCTGCATCTCTTATTGGAGAACTGTCTGTTCAAGTCCTTTGTCCATTTTTACATTTAGTTGCTTTTTTTGGAAAAGTCACTGTTTTCCTTAGTGTTGTCTCTGCCGCTCACAACTGAAACGAATCCTACCTGATACACTGATCTGTTGCTCTGCTTGTGGTGAGAACGTCCTGGGAGGGGAGGTCACAGGGTCCTGATACGCCTGTCCTGGAGGTGAGTTACCATGGCCTCTGGCCCAGGGCTGAGAGAATGGGTGCTTTGCCTCAGGTTCCCTGTGGGGATGGGGAGACTTAGGTTTCCTTTCTTCTATTCCCAGGGTTTACATCTCACTGTCCCAGTGAAGGGGCCCACAAGCAGTCAGCACAGGGAACGTCACCAGTGAACAGTAAATGTTATCCTGCGTAAAAGCAGACCATGTCTAGGCATCAGTAACAGCAGCACATGTGCTCTGATAATCAGTTGTGTCTGACTCTGCGACCCTTTGGACCCCGCCACGCTCCTCTGTCCATGGGATTTCCCAGCAAGAATACTGGAGTGGGATGCAATTTCCTCGTTCAGGGCATCTTGCCAACCCAGGGATTGAACCCAGTACATCTCCTGCATTGGCAGGCAGATTCTTTACCAGTGCCACCTGGGAAGCCCAATAATAGTGATGTAAATTGCAGTAATATTAATGATATTATTTAGTTTAGGGTATTTTGGTGGAAGGAGGGGGACACTTTGGAGGACCCTAGTTATTCATAAGCAAAATCTGTGTATTGCTGGTCTCTTTATCTCATGATAAAAGAGAAAACAGTTAATAATGCAGTTATCATGAGCAGTGATTTTTATGAGAAATTGTGTAAAAATACTCGCCTTACATTTTTTGCAGAAGTAGGACAAATTTCACAATTCATATGGAAACACAAAAGACCCAGAGCAGCCACACCAAACCAAAATGGAAAAAGACACATGTCACCCAATGTTCATTGCTGCGCTATTTACAGTAGCTAGAACATGGAAGCAACCTAGATGTCCATCAAGAAATGAATGGATAAAGAAACTGTAGTACATTTATACAATGGAATATTACTCAGCCCTAGAAAGGAACACATTTGAGTCAGTTCTAATGAAGTGGATGAACCTCGAGCCTGTCATACAGAGTGAAGTAAGTCGGAAAGAGAAAGGTAAATTTCATACACTGACACATACATATATGGAATCTAGAAAGATGGCACTGATGGATTTATTTTCAGGGCAGCAATTAAGAAACAGACCTATGGACACAGCAGGAGGGGAGTAGAAGGTGTCTGGAGAGAGTAACAGGGAAACTTCCATTACCATTTGTAAATAGATGGCCAACAGGAATTTGCTGTATGACTCAGGGAACTCAAACAGGGGCTCTGTGACCATCTATAAAGCAATTATCCTTCAATTAAAAAATAAAGTGGCAAAAAATGCTTGCTTTAGCCTGATTGGCTCTGAGATCTTGGAGCAGGTGGATGAAAGAGGTGGAAGTTTTGACAGGAAGGAAAGTGGGGCAGGGGAGTGGAGGTGCTGTGCCCCCAACCCTGGGAAGGAGGCCACCGGGTAAACTGCTGAGCTGCCCAACCGGCAGACTTGACTCTGTTCCCAGTTCTGTTGTGATGGACGTGTGGCAGAATGCATGGGCTGACATGCTTTGCCCAGTGACTGGAGGTGGGAAGTTGTGTGTTTTAATTGACTCTTCCTCAAGCTCGGGCTGAGGCCATCACACCCACACTTGATGTGTTTGTGGTTCGGGTATTGTGTGGGGCCCATGAATGATTGACAGCTCACACGATCCCTCAGATAGGAAAAGTCTTGAAGTCTTTTTAAATGGCTGAACTCATGTCAACCTCTTATGACCCTGTGGTCTTTGGTTCTTATGGCGTGAGTATAATTCAAGGTTCAGTTCAGTCGCTCAGTCGTGTCCAACTCTTTGCGACCCTATGGACTGCAGCCCGCTGGGCTTTCCTGTCCATCACCAACTCCCGGAGCTTATAGTTCAGTGTATAAGATTATAAATACCGAGAAGCAAAAGGAAGAAAAACTCTCTGTAATGTCCCTGAAGAGTTATCCACTATTGTTATTCTGTTTTATATAGTTCCAGACTCTTCTATGCATATTTGTATAAAGATATGCAATACATTGTAAAAAACATTGCATCCCTTCTTTGACTAGGAATATTATGATATTTATGGGCTTTGCAGGTGGCTCAGTGGTAAAGAATCTACCTGCCAGTGCAGGAAATGAAGAGACCTGGGTTCACTCCCTGGGTCATAAAGATCCCCTGGGGGAGGTAATGGCCACCCCGTCCAGTACTCTTGCCTGGAGAATCCCATGGACAGAGGAGCCTGGCGGGCTACAATCCATGGGGTCACAAAGAGTTGGACACGACTGAGCATGCACACCTCTCCAAGTGACTTAAAATGTTTTTAGCAGTTCTCCGTTGATTATGGCTCTGAAACTGAATGTGTTTGGCCTATGAGGATTCATACCAACGTCGCGTAGCTGGCTGCTGGCAGAGCTCAGATTCAAACCCAGGTTGTTAAACGAAGATGGAGAAAGACAGGTGTCCTAGGAGGACCCCAAGAAGTGCTGTTTTACCAAGACCATCTGGGGGTCAAGGATGGCAGCTCAGAAGAGCCGGTGCATGTATGATGTCTCAAGGGTGGACACGAGTCAGCTGGACTGAGGAGGGAGGCAGTTTCCAGGAAGTGTGCCAGAGCATGCCTGGCGCTCCTCTGGAGACAGTCAGCGGTTCACCGAGACTGGACCGTAGGATGTATGGCAAGGAATGGCCAGAGGTAATCCAGAAGGTGGGAGTGAGAACCTCCAAGTCCCATGGTTGGCTTAGCTCAGAGCTTTGCTCTGTCTTCAAACATAGCCTGAAGGGTAAAGCAAGCTGAGGTTATTTAATAGTTATACTCTTCAAAATGAAAAGCATCTGAAGAATGTTTTTATTTGATGTGTGATGACTATGACTCTGAGAGCTTTAAAACTTCTGTTGTGAAAAAAATTTGCTAGGGAAGAAGTGGCTCACTTGAACTGCATTTTAGCCAAGACAGAGCCTGTATGTCCTTTAAGAAATGGAAACGCTGAATGTTAGGAATTGCCTCGTTTCATTGTGGAAGGTTTTGTGTGTGTCACAGTCAAAGGGGCACAAGTGTATAGACTCATTTCAAGTTCTGTTCCTCCTGGACAGATGATCACCTACGCCTCAGTTATAGGTTAGCTGTCAGTGCAAAAAGCAACACGTGTGCTTCATTTGTGTGGGGAAGATCACACCTGAGTCTAGGACCTTCATCTCCTGCTGCACTGATGTACGAAACAAGCTCACATGTGTGCAAGCTCTGTTGCACTGTGATGCTACAAAACAGGCTAGTGTTGTACAGGTGATGAAACCCCAGACACTGCCTGACAGGTGAAGAGAGAAGCGAAATCATATTTTGAGCGTGACGAAGATTTCAGAGATAATGTATAAGGATCTTGCATTTGTCTGGTCTTCTCTAAGTTTGAATCTAATCTGTACTGCAAGAAAGATGACTCAGGGTTTTTTATTTGCTTTCTCTTTACTTCATGCAAACTGTGTGTGTGTGTGTGTGTGTGTGTGTATGTATGTGTGTATTTGTGTGTGTGTGAGTTATTTGATATTGAAAGAGACCGAGGAAACCTTTCATTCAGGAAAGATTCTCCTACCTAGACGTCATCCAGCCTTCAGTCTCCTCCACTGATGGGGTGAATGCAAAAAGGAATGCTCTTTGGTGAGTTACATTGACTGTGGAGAATGAAAAGCCCAGACAGATTAGGGTCAGAGTGAGAGCATATCCCAGCTTCCCCGGTAGCTCAGCGGGTTAAGAATCCACCTGGAATGCAGGAGACTCTGGTTGGATCCCTGGGTCGGGAAGATCTCCTGGAAAAGGGTTAGGCTACCCACTCCAGTGTTCTTGGGCTTCCCGGGTGGCTCAGATGGTAAAGAATCCACCTGCAATGTGGGAGACCTGGGCTCAATCCCTGGGTTGGGAAGATCCCCTGGAGACAGGAAAGGCTACCCACTCCAGTATTCTTGCCTGGAGAATCCCCATGGACAGAGGAATCTGGCGGGCTACAGTCCATGGGGTCACAAAGAGTCAGGCATGACTGACTGACTAGGCATAGCACAGCACAAGAGCACATCCAGTTCCCCTCCTGAGCAGAAGGCCTGTGACAGTTGTGTCCTGATGCAGTGAATCTGGGGTGGTGACATCCTGGGGCTCCCCAGAGTTCCTGCAGGTAGCCTGGCATAGCTGGGGGCTGCACCTGAGCAGTGCATGTGACCCAGAGCCCCACAGGTCAGCTGGGTCAGGCTGCCTTCCAGAGCAGTCGCTTACTTGTCTACCCTCAGATTCAAGGTGGTCTGTGGCCTCTGCATTTGAAAGTTTGCTGCTGTGAACTGTGAATGACTGGGATTCTTGGCCTTCCGAGGAGAAGAATTCGATCCGGGGCCAGTGATGAGGCTTGATCGCTCAGAGCTTTTGTGTAATAAAGTTTTATTAAAGTATAAAAGAGATAGAGGGAGCTTCTGACATAGACTTCTTAGAAGGGGGCAGAAAGAGTGCCCACCTGCTAGTCTTTAGCCGGATGTTATATATCTAATTTCATGGACTGTATAGTCCATGGGGTCACAAAGAGTCAGACAGGACTGAGCAACTTTCACTTCACTTCACTTATATACCTATCAGCAAGCTGTTAATTAGAGAAAGGAGATGTCTCAAAACTCAGAGAGTGGCACCAGGCCCCTCACCCACGGCATGCATTTTGAGATAACGTCGGCATCAGGTGAGTCATCCCGGGCCATAAAACAATTGACATGAATCTTGAAGAAAGGAAGATTTTCAGGCAAATACGTAGTCTCATTAACATAGCTTAAGAGAACATGTCCAGAGTAAAACATACTGGTTTGTTGAGCCATTATGGGTTCTGAGTCTTAGGAGGAAACGACTTGAAGAAAGACAGAGTCTAAGGTAAATACATAGCTCATTAACATAGCTTAAGAAAAATATTTCCATAAGGAAAAAAAAAAGCATTGGTTAGCTCAGGGTTTGAGAAAAGTTAAGTTCAGGTGGAACCAGGTGTCATCATGGCAACACAGAATTTTAAAAGAAAAGAAAGAGAAGTCACTTCAGTTGTGTCCGACTCTTTTGAGACTCCATGGATTGTAGCCCACCAGACTCCTCCATCCATGGGATTCTCCAGGCAAGAATACTGGAGTGAGTTGCCATTTCCTCCTCCAGGGGATCTTCCCAACTCAGGGATGGAACCTGGGTCTCCCACATGCCAGGCAGATGCTTTACCATCTGAGCCACCTCCTTTTAATTTTGTATAGAGAAGGGGAAAAAAACAGTCTGACACTTGTGGTTTGTTTCCTCCTGCTGATTAAGAGAGAAAAAAAAGTCTGATACTTGCAGCCTATTTCCTCCGCTTGGGGACCCCTCGCCTTCCTGCCTGTTACCCTCTCATTCCCCGCTTTGATTTTAGGAGAGTTATGTTGCCTAGGGAAAGGGGCGTCGTTCTCCTTCTGTAACTGCTTCTGCTGATAAGGGCGTCGTCCCTAAGTTGGTGCGGCAATGTATTCTCCTAAGGCTGTCCTGCCTGTCACCCTCTCACATTCCTCAATCTTTTGTACTCAGTGAGCAGACTGGATGTCAGCCCACCGAAGGCCCCGGTTGTCTCATGTTCATTGTCGTACGTAAGCAACTCTGCTGGCTCATAAATCTTGTAGCTGTTTGTTGAACTGAGCTGCCACAGTGACTCATGTCAGAATCTTTCTTCAGGGCAGGTTTTCCCTTCCCAGGAGAGGCACCGGTGGGGAGTGGGTGGATATAACCCACGGTGGGAAGTCTGGATGTTCCGATGGTACACATGGACCATTTCATCATCTGCCCCCGTGCTGGCCTTACACAGCTCCCCGGAACATTCTCAGGCTTGGGGGCCTGGCATCATTGAGGCAGACTGATGCTTTTGAATTGGGGTGCTAGTGAAGACTCTTGAGAGTTCCTTGGACTGCATGGGAATCAAACCAGTCTATGCTGAATATTCATTAGAAGGTTTGACACTTCTAAAAGTGAAGCTCCAATACTTTGACCACCTGATGTGAAGAGATGACTCATTGGAAAAGACCCTGATGCTGGGAAAGATTGGAGCAAAAGAAGAAGATGGTAGCAGAGGGTGAGATGGTCAGATGGCATCACCAACTCAGTGGACATGAATTTGAGCAAACTCTGGGAGATAATGGAGGACGGTGTGGCCTGGCATATGTAGTCCATGGGGTTGCAAAGAGTCAGGCATAGCTTAGTAACTGAAGAACAACAACAACAAACCTACTTTGGGGAAAGTATTTACTGGGGATGATAAGTTTCATTTATGTATCAGCTTTTGCTGCAGTAACAGATAGCCCTAAAACTCTCAATAGCTTCTCACAACAGATCATTATTTCCGACTCAGAAGACTTCAGGTCAGACATGGCTCTCCTGGGCTCTGTTTTGGGTCCCAGATGGAAGGGGCAGAAGCTGATGGTGGAGCTGAATCCTATGATTTCCTCTCAGAGTTGCCCCGTGGAATGGGCACCCTTTCACTTTTGCACACATTTATCGGTCGAAGTAAAATGCACAGGCAAGACCAAAGTGAAGGGGGAGCTGAGTGTCCTGTGCCCACACACAAGCCAGGGCAGGTCACAGACAGAGTGTGGGGCTGCATTATCCTGTTACAGGAGGGACGGAAGATGAGTTGGGAAAGTCATCGACAGTAATCTCCCGTAATTCCTTTATCACAGGCGCCATCCGTCTCCCTGAGTGGCCTCATCTTGTCCCTCTGGACTTCTAGCAGCACTCACGGGCCAGTGACTCCCAGACATCCCCATGCCTGTTGGCTCCGCCTTACACTCAAATTCCTGTATCCAGCTGTTGGCTTGACATCTTACTCACGTACCTAGTGGACATCTTTAAAATTGTTCCTCCAGTAGTCTGTGCTCTTCTCTTTTTTTAGAAAATATTTTTGTTTTCTCTTTTTTAACAGTGATTTTGTTTGTGTATGGCTGTGACGGGTCTTCATTGCTGCACGGGCTTTTCTCTAGCTGTGCTGAGGGGGGCCACCCTCTAGTTATGGTTCAGGGACTTCTCATTGCAAGGCCTTCACTTGTCGTGGAGCGTGGGCTGTAGGGTGTGTGGACTTCCGTAGCTGCAGCACATGGGCTCTTGAGCACAGGCTCAGAAGTTGAGGCCCACGGGCTTAGATGCTCTGCAGCACGTGAGATCTTCCTGGACCAGGGATCGAGCCTGTGTCTCCCACACTGGCAGATGGATTCTTGACCACTGAGCCACCAGGGAAGCCCTGTGCTCTTTTATTAAATGGTGAAAACCCTTGGCGTTATCCTCAGCTCTCTCCCCGGAGGCCAGGGGTGAAGTGTGTTAGAGGGTATTTAAGGTTCCTTCCTTGCTTTTGAACTGTGGTGTTGGAGAAGACTCTTGACAGTCCCTTGGACTGCAAGGAGATCCAACCAGTCCATCCTAAAGGAGATTAGTCCTGGGTGTTCATTGGAAGGACTGATGCTGAAGCTGAAACTCCAATACTTTGGCCACCTGATGCAAAGAGCTGAGTTGTTTGAAAATACCCTGATGCTGGGAAGGATTGAAGGCGGGAGGAGAAGGGGACGACAGAGGATGAGATGGTGGGATGGCATCGCCGACTCAATGGGTGTGGGTTTGGGTGAACTCTGGGAGTTGGTGATGGATAGGGAGGCCTGGCATGCTGAGATTCATAGAGTCACAAAGAGTCGGACACGACTGAGTGGGAGAACTGAACTGAACTGAAGGTCCTTCTACTTGGACAAGTCTGTGTGTTGTTGAGTGTGTGGGAATGGTTCTAAGGGGATTCTACTTTCCAAGCTCCTCAGACCAAATGTACCAGCCTGTTGCTGCCCACCCCCTGCACACCCCGCTGCTGAGCCACGTCTATAGTGGGAAACTCCATTTAGCTCTGGACTAGGGGGCAGGTAAAGTCCTGCCCTTGGGTAAAAGTTAATGGTGGCACGCATATTCGAATCCACATATTTCTGTCTCCTGAATCCATGCTTTTTTCCACTACACAGATGTCGTTGAGAAAGTCTGCTGCTGTGGCATTCTTAAAATCTTAGTGATGGGAACATTTTCATGGCTCAGAATCTCTTTATTTTTTAATTTTTTGAAAAATGTCTGTTCTTTATGCATGAAACAATGTAACCTGTGTTTGAAAAATAAATAAAACCAGTGTTCTCTTTCGTGGGTCATTTTCAAATTCCGGTATTGTTCCTCCCTAAGCCGACAAGCTGGCTGCAGGGCTGCAGAAGGCATTGGGGATTTTGTGGCCAGAAGTCAGAGGTTCGTTTGGCTATTCCACATGGCCAGGAGAGTCGGCTTGGCATGGCTCTTAGTCCTTGGAGTAATGATCGGGAACAAAAGAACAGGTCGTAGCTTTTCAGCTGCACAGCCTCTCCAACCCACAAACCAAACCAAACCCACAGCCGACCACATAAAACCCGACCAGCCCAAACAGCCGAGTAACAGAAGATCCTTGCTGAAGACACCAGATCATGTGGAAGGAATATAATCCTGATTTATGGAGTCTCTTTATCTAACACTTAAAATGCTGATTTGGAGAGGGAACCCAGCCCAGATACCTCAGCAGAACGAGGCTCTACTGCTTGGCGGGCGTTCTGCGGGTTGTCAATGGTCTCTTCACCACGTATTTTCCCATTCAAGTGTAAAGCTTTTTGAGTTGAAATAACACTTAGCACATTCAAAAAATCATGCACAGACTGCAAACTTTTATCAAGTATCTCCTTTCCTTTTGGGATTGATTCAGGCAATTAGACCGTAACCTACATATTTTTCTTCCTCTTGTGTTTATGTTGGTCTTCTCATAATAGCTGAGATGAATTACATCCCAGGGTAAAATTAATGCTCACAGTACTGGGAGGCGGTGGCAATGATGCTATGCAAAGGCAGCGTACTGTACACTCACGGCTTCCACAGTGCACTGAGAGGGGGCGATGGCTTGACTTGCTAATTTATGAAGCCGTGAGGCTGGTGATAAATTCTGGCCCCACAGACTGTGTCAGGTCGTGTAGATTGAAGTATAATAGATTCACCTGGAGCACTGTGGGGGCCTCCTGCGCTGTCCCCGTGAGTTATAATCTCAGAGAGGTGATGCTCTGAGGTTTGCTTGGAGAGCTTGTGTGCCATTTTGTTCCTCCCCATGGAAGACTGAGGACCACGGTGGTAATGAACTGTGAGGCGGTAGGCTGGGATTGCAGGGAGGCTGAGTGACAGAGGGAGAGAAACGGGGGAAAAAAGGAGAAGGGGGAGGCGGAGAAGGAGGACGTATCACGTCTCGGGGGGAGACATGGAGATGTGCCCGAGGCTCCTCGCTGGTGTTCAGGATCCCAGGTCTTGGACCACAGTTCCAGACCCCACTGGCTCATGAAGCCGGCATCCTTGAAATACTGTCAGCTCAGAGTCCCAACTGGCTCGGGTTTGAGGAAGAGAGAGGGTCTACCACTGGAGTCGGTCACTGGAGCCGTCCTGGTTAATTCAGCGGATGGACGGCAGCAGCGCCCAGTCGGTCTGGTTGGGTCAGAGACGGCGGCGGCGCCCGGCGGGCCTGGTGGACACGATCAGCTTCCCAGGTGAACCAGTTTCACACGAGCCTTTTCCATGACGTCTCCTTAATGTTTCAGGTTTTTCTTCAGTTCGTTCCTTAGTCACTGGCTTTGATATATTAAGTAAATTTTTGGAACTGGGTTCCAATCTCTTAATGCAGATATCTCTTTGAGATAACACAGAGCCACTCATTTTGTGGTCCCCACAGTCCAGGGGGCTTGGGCTACCTTTATTCTCCTCCCATCTGCTGGTGAAACTGGGGCGCAGAGTGGTGAGCTGATGGGTGCCATGCTGCTAGGGAGTGCTGGAAGGGGCTGGGGACACCCCGCAGCAGTGCTGTCCCCTGTTGCGGGGCCGAGGCACTGCTCTTTCAGGACAGGAGGCTCTGCTGACTGGTCCTGAACGTCCCCACGTGATGGGGAGATGGAGCCCTTACTGTGTTCTGGTGACAGAGGAACTGCGCCACCAGCAGGCATGGCCTTTGTCCAGAGGAGTCTTCTGAAGGGCTCAGGATGACCTGTTTTCATTGGAGTGATGATGTTTTAAAGTTTAAAAACATTTTTATTTCTTTCCTTTTCCCCCCCCCCCAAGGAAGGTAATTTGATCATTTGTGCTAACCTTTTAGTTATGGCGATTTAAAATGTTGCCAACCAGGCTTCTTGCTTTTGGGGCCAAAGAATGTCTTTGAGGGTCAACCTGATCTTAGTTAGTTTCTGATGATCATTCCATGTTACCTTTTCCTTGCCAACTGTGACTTTTAAGGGCACTGTATATAAATGTCTACAACTTATGTATCCTGGTGTTTGCTCTTTCCACTCCTGTCACCTCCTGTGTGAGTCTGTTTATTCTAAGCCTCTCTTTCAGCCCTGGTTTTGCACAGGTTCCAAGGCCACTTTCCCTCTTGAAAGTATCTTATATGATGGAGACTTACTCCAGCATGGCTTCCAACTTCTGCGGGGCTGGGAGCTGGGTTGCTGCAGGTGGTTCTGCCAGTTTCCCACCGGTGGCTTTGCCTTGATTGTCTGTGTCCTCTTGCTTTCTGATCTGACTGCTGATGGTCTGGGTGCCCCAATCCCCTGCCAGCCCCCAACCCATCCTCCCGTAAGATGAGCAGAGGTTGTGCCTGGCACATGGGGCCTCATCCCACGCCTCCTTCATCCCTTCAACCACTGTTCCAGCCTGTCCCCTCTCCCCTTGCAGCTGCTGCCGGCTGACCCAGGGCCACCACGTGCTCCCCTCTCTGCCTGCTGTCCCCTGTGAGAGCATCTCTACCAGGTAAAGAGGGTCTTCCTTGCCTCTCTGCTCTGAAGACTAACTCGTCCTGGGGCTTTGTCAGCAGCAGACTCTCAGCAAGCCATTTGGGAATCAAAGGACACTCAGTTTCAGTCAGAACGTGTCACATCAAACGTTTATGGTGAAATGCAGATTATACAGAAACTGAAGGACGTCTCCATCCCACCGCCACGAAAATAGAAACATTATGATACAGCGAGTCCCCGTATGGAACAGAAATGAGCTTGGAACTTAGCCCCGTCTCCCCTGGTCAGTGAATACTGACATGAGCTGAAGAGGTCAGGAAGGAGCTGAAGCAGACAGCATGCCCCACTGTACTTATTTCTTCCTTCAAAACTCCATCAAGGCCATTTAAAACAAAGCCAGAGGGATATCTTGCAAGACAGCTCTAAATCTGTTCAATAAAGTGTTCTCGTAAATGTTAGTGGGGGCCGATGGTCTTTGGAGAGTTCACTGCCTTGGGCAGGCGATCCACCTGCCCTTTCCAGTTGGCTTGGAGGCGGGGAGAGGCTGAATGTGGGGCTGTTTGCAGGTCTGCTGTGGCTGGAAGAAGGGGCTGGAAGGGCACAGGTGCTCTGTGCCTGAGGTGTATTCCCGAATGAACAGCTCAATTTTTCATTAAATCTCTCTGTTTAAGACATATTTACGGTTAACACTCTTAGAACTGGAAGATCCTTGAAGCCATCTCTGCCAGAATCCAGGAGGGGAAGAGATGACATTTACCCAGCACGCAGCAGTGTTATTCAGTGCGACTCTCTTACCCCCAGGTGCAGTCCATTTGGAAGCTGGGCTTGTGTAAGCAGAATGTGATGGGACCCCTTAGACCTCCTTGCTAGAAATCCAGGCAGGTAATTTGATGATATGCTGTCTCTCTTTGGTATATTCTGATGGGTAGATCAGCCTTGGGTTTATCCATATCTCCTTGTTTGCTATGGGACTCTCCTGGGAATTTCTTGGTTTTCTGAATCTTTTGGCTCCAAGAACATTTCAGAAATCGATATCTTATGTTGATAACGAATGTAGACGGGCAGAGAGGGTGGGAAAGTGGCGTCCTTCCTCAGTGTGGCCCAGAGCTGACTGTGGACAGCAACCCAAGATCCTAAACAGCTCCCTTCCCTGATCTCATAGTCATCAAAACATTTTTTTTTTTCCTGAGTCCCAGTTCAAATTATGGCAAATGATTAAGAGGTGGAAAATAGTGGAGGGCCTGAATGTTTGTGAGCTTCCCAGGTGGCTCAGTGGTAGAGAATCTGCCTGCCAGTGCAGGAGACCCAGGAGGCACAGGTTTAATCCCTGGGTTGGGAAGAGCCCTGGAGGAGGGCATGGCAACCCACTCCAGTATTCTTGCCTGGAAGATTCTATGGACAGAGGAACCTGGCGGGCTACAGTCCATGGGGTCACCAAGAGTCAGACATGACTGAACGTGCACACACAGAATGATAATAATCAACTATCAGTCGACTCACTCAATGTTGCTTAGTGCCCACATACCAAGTCTCTGCCACGCACTTGGGAACCCGCAGTGAACGCGGGCGTCACTCTGGGGCTGGACCAGTGTCGAGCTGATGCTGGCTGGCTCTGACCATCCTGAGAGCTAACAGGATGCTTATCTTCCCAAGTCTGCTCACTGACATCACGGTGGTAGCTGGAAGTTGGCCCCAGTGGGAGTACTTGCACCGTGGGAATTGGTAATGGTTACGATTTGGGGCTTTTTTCCCCTAAGAAACAAACAACATTTTGACCAGCACATCCCTGCCTTGAACTTACATCCTGATTATCAACCATTGTGTGTTGTGAGTATTATTACAGGCAGACCTCATTTTATTGCACTTTGTTATTTTTCTCTTCTGTGTTTCACTCATGTGTTTTTTTTTTTTTTTTTTTAATTGAACGTTTGTGGCAACCCCACATTGGCCAAGTCTGTCAGGGCCGTTTTTTCCAACAGCATTTGTTCACTTCATGTCTCTGTTGTGTTTTGGTAGTTCTCGCAGCATTGCAGACTTTTTTTATTGTGATATTTGTTGTGGTGATCTGTGATCAGTGATCTTTGATGTTCCCATTGAAATTGCTGAAGAGCCACACGAACTGTTGACATAAGACGGCGAACTTACTAAAGGTGTGTGTTCTGACTGCTCCACGGGTCTGCTGTTCTTCTCCCACTCCCCCAGCCTCCCTGTTCCTTGAGACACAATAATATAACAAGACTGAAATGAAGCCACTCCAGTGGTGCTAGTGGTAAAGAACCTGCCTGCTGGTGCAGGAGACATGAGACACGGGGGTTTGATCCCTAGGTCGGGAAGATCCCTTGGAGGAAGAAATGGCAACACACTCCAGTATTCTTGCTGGAGAATCCCATGGTCAGAGGAGCCTGGCAGGTTACAGTCCATGGGGTCGCAAAGAGTCAGACACGACTGAAGCGACTCAGCACATACAATAACCCACAATGGCCAAGTGTTCAATGAAAGGAAGAAATTGTGAGATCAGTTCAAGTGGTCTGTCAGCAGCCACAAACACTGAGGCAAGACCCTCCCCCTGCAAAAATGTATGACTCCCTGAATACTAAAATGTAGCATTTTTGGCAACAAACATTTTTAAATTAAGGTGTATATGTTTTTTAGGTATCATGCTATTGCACACTTAAAAGACCACAGTCTCATGTAAACATAACATTAATAATATGCATGGAGTGACCCAAAAATTCGTGTAACCCACTTTATTGTGGTGTCTGGAACCAAACTCGCAGTCTCTCTGAGGTGTGGCTGTATTTAATACCATTATTATCATTTACATATATAAGCCATTTATTCACCTGGTTTTCTGCATGCCGGATGCTTTACTGGCCTTGTCTCAATATCTTTACAGCTACTGTGAGATGCTTTCTTTCGATTAGGAAACTGAGGCTTGGGAATATTAGGAGTTTAACTGTGTGTGCACACACGCGTGTGCTCAGTCGGGTCTGACTCTTGGTGACCCCATGGACTGTAGCCCGCCAGGCTTCTCTGTGCATGGAGTCTTCCAGGCAAGAATACTGGAGTGGGTGGCCTCAGGTCCCACCAATACAGTCAGGCCCTTGCATAGAAATGAATTCTATCCCAAGAGCGTGTTCTTAAGTTCAGTTTTTTCATAAGTCAAACACAGATAGCCTAGGTACCCAACTAATACATTCAGCTATGTAACTTATACTGTAATAAGTTGATAATATTCACACAAATAGTACTTAATAAAACATTTTTAATCTTACAGTAGAGTACCTTGAAAAGTACCGTATAGTGCGATACAACAGCTGGTGCTTCTTAGCAATGCCCCCTGTATCCCTGCTGCTTTTGGCTTGTTTCCAGGCATCCTGGGCTTGAAATAAAGATGCCTGCTACAGTGCTCTCTGCAGTCCTAAAGCGCACAGAAGCACAGCCTTTTGTAGAAGATGCATGAATGGGACAGTATACACCAGACACGTGAGCTAACTTACGTGATTGGACACGTGGACGTGTGTGTGCATCTGTGGAGGTCCACAACTTGAAGGTTCGTATGTTGGGGACTTACTGTAGTAAACCTCAGACCCAGAAGCAGAATTGAACTTGACCTCAAATTCCCCAGCTATGCTCTGCCGCCTCCTTCCAGGAGACCTTCCCAAAGAACCGCACGGGGATGTTAACAGGTGCTGTCCTCACACACAGTGTCTCCACCTTGGCAGGGGAACAGGGGGACTTCTAGCCTTCACATCAGTTCAGTCTGGACGTTCTGTTCAGATAATCGTTCTACTCAGCCAGATGGGGGCTTCCCTCAAAGCTCAGTTGGTAAAGAATCTGCCTGCAATGCAGGAGACCCTGGTTCAGTTCCTGAGTTGGGAAGATCCATTGGCGAAGGGATAGGCTACCTGCTCCAGTATTCTGGCCTGGAGAATTCCATGGACTGTATAGTCCATGGGGTCGCAAAGGGACAGACACGACTGGGCGACTTTCCCTTTCAGTTTTCAGCCAGATGATTCAGCGCTTCTCAAGTTTAATTTGTATCATCCAGCATTGTATCTACCGGCGAGCTAGCGGCGGGTTGTGTGAGTAGCACTGGTATTTCCCATTAAATTCTGCAGGTAGGTTGTTTGCTTTAGTGAAATGCAGAATTAACAGGGAATCCCTGATTTCATGGCAGCTCTCTGCTTCCTAATGGGAAGGAATGGAGCGTCACCCTCGCTGTTTCACCTGCAGGATCGTCTGTCTGCTGGAGAGGGAGTTGGTGGGAACGGACTGAAGGAGAAAGAGGAAAGGGACGAGGCGCTGTGTCTTGCTTGTCCCAGCAGGGAATAGTGAAGAGCCTGGTCTGCAGCTGTGTTGGCTGCTGCTGTTTGCCGACGGCAGCGCTTTGGGGACAGTGTGTGTGGGAGAGCATTCTTCTGTTCTCGTGATAATGATGGACCGGCCACTGCTACGGGGAACAGAGGGAAGCGGTGTTCTCCATGAGAACCGTGTTCCATCTTCATTGGAAGGTGGTCGTGTGTGCTTTAGTGACTTGGCTTCATGAATCCACCCAGCAACTCTGATGAGACTGCGACCATCAGATTTTATAGTTTGGTCACTTCTAGAACATACATCAGCAATAGACTAGAAGGTAGCTGCTGCTTGTGCTAGTTTTAATTTTGGAAACTAAGTCTGACTAGGGGCTTCCCTGGTAGCTCAGCTGCTAAAGAGTCTGCCTGCAATGTGGGAGACCTGGGTTCAATCCTTGGATTGGGAAGATCCCCTGGACAAGGGAAAGGCTATCCACTCCAGTATTGTGGCCTGGAGAGTTCCATGGACAGAGGAGTCTGGCAGGCTACAGCCCATGGGGTTGCAAAGAGCAAGACACGACTGAGCAACTAACATTTTTCGCTTTCACTTTTCATGTGAGGTTTCCGTCCCTGGTGGCTCAGGTGGTAAAGAATCCGCCTGCAATGTGGGAGACCTGGGTTTGATTCCTGGGTTGGGAAGTTCCCCTGGAGAAGGGATAGGCTACCTGCTCCAGTATTCTGGCCTGGAGAGTTCCATGGACAGAGAAGCCTGGCAGGCTATAGTCCCTGGGGTCCAACGAGTCAGACACAACTGAGCGACTTTCACAAGTCTGACTAGAGGCTGGGGATTTTTAAACTCATGGCAGTTTAGCATCTTGTGAACTCATTTGTGAGTTTACTAAATAGTCTTAAATAAGATGACCCATGTGTCTCTGGCTGCCCTGAGTGGACACTTTCAGAGTCCTTGCTACACCAATTCCTGTTGTGTGCTTGAAATAGAGTTGACGAGGGGAATATTTTGTTCATGCTGATAAGAACCAGTGAGGGAACTCAGATAAACTGGGAATTTGAGGGTTGTCCTTGTTCAGATTTGTACATCTTTTACAGATAGTTGACATGGTTTGTGAATAATCTGCTGCTCATTTTTTAAAAGGGTTTTTTTTTTTTTTTGATGTGGATCACTTTTAAAGTCTTTATTGCTACAGTATTGCTTCTGTTTTATGCTTTGGCTTTTTGGCCATGAGGCATGTGGGATCCCAGCTCCCTGGTGAGGGATCAGACCCTTACCTCTTGCCTTGGAAGGTGAATTCTTAACCACTGGACCACCAGGGAAGTCCCTAATCTGTTGCTTAGAAATGTCAAAGCAAAAAACTATAATGGGACCTAGTGGCTCTGTTTTATTTCTTCATCTTTTTATTCATGAGGATTTAAATAATTTCTCTGGTTGAAATGGAAGGTGGAGGAAGGCAAGGGAAGATTTCTTAAAGGAACATACAGGATTTAATATGTGCAGATGCTCTTGATGTAAAAGGCATCTATTGATGACACTTGGTTTTAGCCTTATGAAAAATAAACATTCTATAAAGAAGGCACCATGTATAGTGATAGAAATCAGAAAACATTTTATAACCAAATAAAATATCAACATTTTACTAACATGCTTTAACCAAAACGCTACTCCTATTTTGCTATTTCTAAAAAAAGAAAACGAAAAGAGAAATTAATTCCAGTCAATCACATTTTCAAGAAACTATTTTTGAGCAAAATCTTAAGGTCCCACTTAAATAGTGTTTTCAGCTTTTCTAAATATTTTATGACTGTGATTTTGTAAAGTGGAGTTCTTCAGTGTAGGACCCTTAGGACGATTTATGTTTTATATTCGCTGCGTTTGCTGCAGTCTTGGGAACGTCGCCCACATTCTTCCTGTTCATAAGCTGGAGTACATATAACTGACTTGACAAAATGGATTTAAAATGTCTCTGACTAAATTTAGTTTATGTAAAAATCAAAGGCATTAACATTTTGACTCAGGAAAGAAGGATTACACAGAACACCCTTTTTTTTTTTCCTGCCTCACATGAATTTCATAAACTAGAAAATAGAAGCCTGCCCTCCCATCCTCTACTATTTTGTAACAGACTCACCGTATAATTCAGTTCCCAGATATTTGTTGCTCACGACCTATATGCCAGGCGCTATTCTAGGTTCTGAGGACACAGCCCAGACCACAGCTGCCTTAGGGAGTATTCATTCTCCCCCTGGGGAGACAGTAAGAAAAATAGAGGTAAACAGCAAAATGCCTGATTGGGTAGAAATTAATGCTAAGGAAGAAAAGCAGGAACAAGGGAATACGTAATGTAGAGGGTTGCTGCTGCTACTGCTGCTAAGTCACTTCAGTCGTGTCCGATTCTGTGCGACCCCATAGACGGCAGCCCACCAGGCTCCCCCATCCCTGGGATTCTCCAGGCAAGAACACTGGAGTGGGTTCCATTTCTTTCTCCAATGCAGGAAAGTGAAAAGTGAAAGTGAAGTTGCTCGGTTGTGTCCGACTCTTCTCGACTGCATGGACTGCAGCCTACCAGGCTCCTCCATCCATGGGATTTTCCAGGCGAGAGTACTGGAGTGGGTTGCCATTGCCTTCTCCTAATGTAGAGGGTTAGGATTTTTTAAAATTATTTTGTTTTTAATTGGAGGATAATTACTTTATGATATTGATGCTTGGGCTTTGCTGGTGACTTATTGGTAAAGAATCTGCCTGCAATACAGGAGACATGTGTTCCATCCCTGGATTGGGAAGATCTCCTGGAGGAGGAAATAGCAACCCACTCCAATATTCTTGCCTGGAGAATCCCATGGATGGAGGAGCCTCATGGGCTACAGTCCACGGGGTGGCAGAGGCACACACAACTGAGTGTGTGCCTGACTAAGTGTAACTGACTAAGCAACAACAACAATATTATGAGGGTTTCTGCCATGGTCACCATGAATCAGCCATATGTAAGTGTCAGTCGCTCCAGTCGTGTCCGACTCTTTGTGACCGCACGGACTGTAGCCCACCAGGCTCCTCCGTCCACAGGATTTCCCAGGCAAGAATACTGGAGTGGGTACCCATTCCCTTCTCCAGGGGATCTTCCTGACCCAGGGATCGAACCTGTGTCTCCCATAGCAGGTGGATTCTTTACCGTCTGAGCCGCCAGGAATCAGTCAGAGGTACACCCATGGCCCCCTCCCTGCCACCTCCCACCCCATCCCACTCCTCTAGGCTCTCAGAGCACAGGCTTTGGTTCCCCGCATCACACAACGAATTCCCACCGGCTCTATTGAACCCATGGTAACGTGTGTTTCAGTGCAGTGATCAGTGATGGAAGGAGTGATGTTTGAGTGACTGGCCTGAAGGAGGGGTGGGGGGTCAGCGTCAACCACCTGGCAAGGAATCTTCCAGATGAAGGGAGGAACCAGTGCCTTGTGAGTCTAAGGAGCAGTGAGGAGGCCAGCGTGGGGGGAAGGGAAGGCTGGGGACGAGTGAAGGTGAGGTCAGAGACGCGAGGGGGACGGCTGCGGATGCAGGACGCTGAGCGGCCGCCATAAGGACTTTAGTCTTCGCTTTTCTCATCTGCATGGGATAGGAGTCCCGCCTGAGGGTTTTGAGCAGTGGGAGGGACATACAGTCATGTGTGTTTCTACGAGGTCATGCTGGTTCCTCTGTGGACAGTAGGCTTGAAGTGGGAAACACGGGAAGGTCTGGGAATAATCCAGATGAGAAATGATAGTGCTTTGGCCGTTGTGGTTTCCCCGGCAGTCGGGGGTGGGGTGGGGGCGGGTGGGTCATGTTGGGGTTGTGGTTTGGGTGCTAAAGGAAGGGAGGATGAGCTGATGTTTTGGGGGTCTCAGCCAGTGGCGGGGAGGGGGTTCACGTCTGTGTCCCATCTTCTGTTGTCTCGGTGGTCCTTGGGCAAGAGGAGGTTTTGGTGGCAGCACAGTGGGGAACGGGGTGTGTTTGCATGCTAAGTTTCTTCGGCCGTGTCTGACTCTGTGACCCCGTGGACTATAGCCCGCCAGGCTCCTCCATCCACGGGGAACGGTGTGAGGAGCTTTTTCTTTGGGCCATCTTACACGGAAGCTTCTCTCCCTCTTGTGAGGCGCTTCCTTCCTTCTTCAGCCTCTCCGTGGAGCTCCCCCTGCTCCTCTGGCTTTGTGCTCAGGACCAACCGATGGCCCGGGAGAGGCTGCCCGGATGCGCCTTGCTTGCTGTGTGGTCACGGGGAGGCGGGTGTCATTCCTGAGGTTTCCTTTCTGACACCGCAGAGCAGAATGATTGCTCGGATCAGAAGTTCACTGTCCTGAAGCGCCAGTACAATTGCAATTCAATATCTCCCACCTTAGTCTGCATGCTGTGTTTTCATGGAAACTTCGAGGAATCCAGCCCCCTCCCGCTGGCGCGCACACTGACCGCGGGGATCGGGTTTAAAACAGGGACGGGGAAGGTGGAAGGTGGAGGTTCAGGTCAGCCTGGTGCAGAAGGGAGTCCCCCAGGCGTGGACGGGCTGATTTTGAGTTGTGACCTTTGTCCGGTTGAAGAAGGAGGCCTGGCCGGAGCTGCCAGCAGCTTTAAAGCTGTATCCCTCACCCCTCCAGGGTCTGAATGTGGAGCCCATTTACCAGAACTTTTCGGTTCTCATTCCTTCCCCAGAAGCTTTGCTTTTGTGGCTGGGGGAATACCTGGTTGGGAAACTAAGATCCCAGGTGCCTCATGGCATGTAGCTAAAAAAAAAAAAAAGATAATTCTGCAGGAATGTTAAAAAGAAATTAAAAAATTTTACATTGTCTCAATTATACCATTCTTATTCAGCTATTTTCCTTTTGCATTTTATATCAAATTTATGAGTATCTTCCTTTTGTTGTTGTTGTTCAGTCACTAATTTGTGTCTGACTCTTTGCAAACCCATGAACCGCACTACGCCAGGCCTCCCTGTCCATCACCAACTCCTGGAATGTATCCAAACTCATGTCCATTGTGTTGGTGATGCCATCCAACGATCTCATCCTCTGTAGGCTCCTTCTTCTTCTGCCTTCAATCTTTCCCAGCACCAGGGTCTTATCCAGTGAGTTTCAGCTTTTCACATCAGATTGTAATCATTCTGTATATGGTAGTAATGTTTTGTATTTTCTTTCGTTTATTTTGTGAAAGATGTTTTCAGGTATCTGATTAAATTCTCATAATGTTGCAGACATTTTAGAGTAGAAATTTGTAATTAAGACATGGGACTAGTAAAATAAAAAAGAAAGGGAATCAGGGTTTCCATTTTTTTTTTTTTTGTCAAGTAAGGAAGCAAAAAACAGAAAGCAAAAAACCAAGAAAAAAAATCCTATTGTGCAGTTTCACAGCATTTCTAAAGGACATTTTAACACCGAGGGAAAAAAGGATATTATCTCAAAGGAAAGTGCCTTCAGTTCCTTTAGTTTAGCTTTATGAATAAAATTTATCTCCTTCCACTTTCCCCCCTGTTTCTCCAAAGATGCTTGAAAACTTCATGAGGGGACTTCCTGATCCAAAAACAGGGTCAAGGATTCCCTGGACCTGGTTAGTGACTGGAGGATCTTACGAATGTCTGCGTTTGTGACTTTGCTTGCAAAATAGCTGACTGATTGAGTGAAAACCAGTGAGAAAGCTGGGTATTTCAAGTGGCCGACCCCAAATCCATCACTTTTCACACAGGTGAAAATGAAAGTCAATGCTAAATCGTGTGGGACTCTTTTGTAACTCCGTGGATTGTAACCCACCAGGCTCCTCCGTCCGTGGGATTCTCCAGGCAAGAATCCTAGAGTGGGTTGCCATTCCCCTCTCCAGAGGATCTTCCCCGCTCAGGGATTGAACCCAGGTCTACTGCACGGCAGGCAGATTCTTTACCGTCTGAGCCACCAGGGAAGAAGCCACACAGGTGGAGCCTCTCAAAAGTCCCAGAACAGAGGGCCCCCAAAGATGGCTCTGATATTTGTCTACTTTAGTGCAATCTTGTCTGAAAATCTTGAAAACTGTTCAGTTAAGAGAACATTGACATTGGAGACCCTGACATTTTTATGTACATTTTTGGTGAAGGAGGATCTGATCTGGACATGTTTCAGATCTCTTCCCGTGGCAGAGGTACCCTCTCAAAGAAAAGCTTTTTAGGTAATTCACGTATAAATTAAAAGTGTAACACTAGACCCTGATGCCGGGAAAGATTGAAGACGGAGGAGAAGGGGACAACAGAGGATGAGATGGTTGGATGGTATCACCAACTTGATGGCCATGAGTTTGAGCAAGCTCCAGAAGTTGGTAATAGACAGGGAAGCCTGGTGTGCTGCAGTCCATGGGGTCACAGAGAGTTGGACATGACTGAGCGACTGAACTGAACTGAACTGAACACTGTTGAACCAGCTCAGTTTGACACGAATGTGTGTTCCTGGTATCCTGGGCTGGACAGGTTTTCAGTGTCACCTGGTCTGTGCTCCTTTCTGTAATAAGTCTGGGTCCCCTGCCTCTTCGGCTCAGCTGGGCTCCTGCCCCAGCCATGGCCAAGCTCACCGGTTCTCAGCAGAGACAGAAAGCGCTTCAGTACCTTTTTTTTTTGGTGTGGTTTATCTTTCACTTCTCAGGAGGAAATTCCTTCCAACTGGATCATAATTTTCTGAGGACTTTCACCAGATCTTAGAGTTTCAGGAATGAAAGGCTCATGTGTTTTATTCAGGAAACTTCCAGTTGCTGAAAGGACTTGAATGTTGAGTATCAGATCCCTGTGAGGTGTGCAAAGATACTCTTCAAAAGGGCTTGAGAGAAAAAGGACAAAGCCCACACACATCAATGTCTTATTAAGCATTATTTTCAGTGCTGTTTCTCTGTGCCACTAGTGACTGAATGCAGAAAGATTTTTGACCATAATTTTGTATAATATATGATAATTTAATGAAACACTCTAATGATAAGGGTGGATTTAAATTACTATAAATACATGGGTTACTGCCTTTTCAGTCCCCACCACCTCTACCCCCTGTTTAAAGTCAATATTTATCAAAAATTGTTTGATTTTCAAATGTCTGATGTTTGCACAGCTGTTTTGCTTTCCTTTTTTTTTTTTTCAAAGTTCCTACATTTGCAATGAAAGTGTCAAAAGTTAAAGGCTGAAATTAAATCAAGAAGTAGAAGGTTTATGCCCAGCGCAAATAACAGGATGCGGCGGTGCAATCAGAAAAGACAATGGGGATGGCTCTGAAGACCTTCAAAGTCTTCCTGAGCTCAAAACACTCTTCATGAAGTAGCTTCCTTTTACAGAAGTGCTCGTGAGGCTTTGACTTCTGTTTCTTTTGATTTTTTTATGCCTATGAATTTAAGTTGCTTCTCTTATTATTCTAGGAGAAGACTGTTACCATCTCTCCTTAAGGTGGTGACTGGAAGTGCTCACAGAAGTAAGAGGATCAGTGAAAATAGGAGCAGGAGTTGAATGCTCACAGCAGCAAGCCAGGGGGGTGAGAAACCTGGGCGGTCAGGCCATCTGAGAGCAGAGGTGGGAGGAGTTCCTCTGCTGGGTATGGGGACAGTGTTTAGTCATTATTCGGACCTCCCCCCAGCTCCTGTAACTGTCCCGAGTTTCCTGGTTAGCCTTTGGCAATTTAAGCAGAAAACAATATTGATATCTAACTGTCTAGCGTTTGTGTCTGTCTGTCTCTCTCTGTGTCTTTCTACTGTGTATTCACCAATCATCCTCTACCTTTCTTTTATCTATCTTTCCATCTCTCTGTCTGTCTGTCCGTCTCTCTGATTTTCTCTTCTGATGCATGACTAGCACAATTGTTCCATAAACTAACTTAGAGATTTGCTTTGATTTCCTTTAGGCTTTACCAGACTTTGTAAATCTTTCGGGACCACACCACCTTCACAACTGAGCCTTCCCTTCACTTGCGTTCTTTAAATATTAGTTTGGATTCCCGCCTCGTACGGCTCTTCTGTTTTAGGCTCTGTCATCTGAATCACTGGGAGTGGGGCGTGAGGGGTGGGAATCCCGGGACCAATTATGGAATCTGGTGATTCTCTGAATCATGTGACATCCATCAGTTTCAGTAACACAAGCTGGTGAACCCTGTGTCCTTTGGGTAGAGACGATACTTCTGGTTGTCTGTTGTTCCCCTGTAGACCTGATTGTTGTAGCCAGAAATGGGGAAAAAAAATTAATGGTGACAATGTGGGCATCTCAGAGCCAAGGATTTCCAGGTGGGGCTAGACGCATGGACATGTTGGAATTGGAGAGTTGCCTTTTCATTTCCCATGAGCTCTATCAGAATTTAAAGATTGCCTGAAGTCTCAAGCTGTTTTATTGTGGCTCACCTATCAGAATTTAAAGATTGCCTGAAGTCTCAAGCTGTTTTATTGTGGCTCACCTATAGAAGATACTCGATGTTAGTTATTGGTTGTCTGGAAAAACTAAAACATAAACCAAGAAACAAAACCAAAACCTCTTGGCATATTTCAACAGGAAATGTCTCTTAATTGTTTAATTCTGTTTTTGACTAGTCGTGTGATTTCATGCTTATTAAGATTTTCTTATTATTGCGTTTCTTGGTCAAGTCAGATGGAACTTCTCGTCCCTGCCCTTAACTCCTCTCAAGAGCAGGCAGGGGTGGCTGGTAGGATTGAGGAAGTCCTAGAGTCCGGGCACGAGACGGGCTGCCACCTGGGGTGGGGTCACGCCAGTGCCCCACTCTGGGCCCTGCATTGTCCGCTTCTGTGCTGCCTTCTGTGGAGCAGGGGTGGAGGGCTCCCTGTGACACTGCCCTGGAGCTGTTCTGAGTCCTGTCTTTAGGGGGACACTTTCTTTCTCACCCACCCTTCCCTGTGGGGACGTGCAAACCCAACCGTGAAGTTTATTTTTTTACTTTTTAATTAATTAATTAATTTTTGTGTTTGGAAGTTTTATCCTTATTTTAATTGAACTATAAAAAGTGAAATCCCTTATGATTATACAGCAGAAGTGACAAATAGATTCAAGGGATTAGATCTGATAAGAGTACGTGAAGAACTGCAGATGGATGTTCCTAACATTGTACAGGAGGCAGTGATCAAAACCATTTCTAAGAGAAAGAAACGCAAAAAGGTGAAATGGTTGTCTGAGGCGGCTTACAAATAGCTGAGAAAAGAAGAGAAGCAAAAGGCAAAAGAGAAAAGGAAAGATTTATCCATCTGAATGCAGAGTTCCAGAAAATAGCAGGGAGAGACAAGAAAGCCTTTTTAGGTGAACAATGCAAAGAAATAGAGGAAAACCACAGAGTAGGAAAGACTAGAGATCTCTTCAAGAAAATTAGAGATACCAAGGGAACATTTCATGCAAAGATAGGCACAATAAAGGACAGAAACAGTATGAACCTAACAGAAGCAGAAGATACTAAGAAGAGGTGGCAAGAATACACAGAAGAACCATGCAAAAAAGATCTTCAGGACCCAGATAATCACGATGGTGTGATCACTCACCAAGCCAGACATCATGAAGTGTGAAGTCAAGTGGGCCTTGGGAAGAATCATTAGAAAAAGCTGGTGGAAGTGATGAAATTCCAGCTGCTGTTGATGTTTGTTTAGTTGCTCAGTCATGTCTGACTCTTTGCGACCCATGGACTGCAGCACCCCAGGATTCCCTGTCCTTCACTGGCTCCCAGAGTTTGCTGAAACTCATGTCCATCGAGTTGGTGATGCCATCCAAATGTCTCATCCTCTGTTGTCCCCTTCTCTTCCTACCTTCAGTCTTTCTCAGCATGAGTCTTTTCTAATGAGTCTGCTCTTTAAATCAAGTGGCCAGAGTCTTGGAGCTTCAGTTTCAGCATCAGTCCTTCCAGTGAATATTCAGGGTTGATTTCCTTTAGGATTGACTGGTTTGATCTCCTTGCTGTCCAGGGGACTCTCAAGAATGTTCTCCAACACCACAGTTCAAAAGCATCAAGTTTTTGGTGCTCAGACTTCTTTATGGTCCAACTCTCACATCCATACATGACTACTGGAAAAACCATAGCCTTGGCTAGACAGACCTTTGTTGGCAAAGTAATGTCTTTGCTTCTTAATATGCTGCCTAGGTTTGTCATAGCTTTTATTCCAAGGAAAAAGTGTCTTAATTTCATGGCTGCAGTCACCATCTGTAGTGATTTTGGAGCCCAAGAAAATAAAGTCTGTCACTGTTCCCACTGTTTCCCCATCTATTTTCCATGAAGTGATGGAACGGGATGCCATGATCTTTGTTTTTTAAATGTTGAGTTTTAAGCCAGCGTTTTCACTCTCCTCTTTCACCTTCATAAAGAGGCTCTTTAGTTCCTCTTTGCTTCTGCCATAAGAGTGGTGTCATCTGCATATCTGAGGTTATTGATATTTCTCCCAGCAATCTTGATTCCAGCTTATATTTCATCCAGCCTGGCATTTTGCATGAGGTACTCTGTTTATAAGTTAAATAAGCAGGATGACAATATACAGTCTTGATATACTCCTTTCCCAATTTGAAACCAGTACATTGTTACATGTGGGGTCTAACTGTTGCTTCTTGACCTGTGTACAGGTTTCACAGGAGGCACGTAAGGTTGTCTGGTGTTCCCATCTATTTAAGAATTTTCCACAGTTTGTTGTGATCCACACAGTCAAAGGCTTTAGTGTAGTCAGTGAAGCTTTCTGGAATTCTCTTGTTTTTCAATGATCTGACGGATGTTGGCAATTTGATCTCTGGTTCCTCTGCCTTTTCTAAATCCAGCTTGAACACCTGGAAGTTCTCGGTTCATGTACTCTTGAAGCCTAGTTTTGAGAATTTTGAGCATTTCTTTGCTAGCATGTGAGATGAGTGCAGTTGTGCAGTAGTTTGAACATTCTTTGGCATTGCCTTTCTTTGGGATTGGACTGAAAACTGACCTTTTCCAGTCTTGTGGCCCCGGCTAAGTTTTCCAAATTTGCTGGCATATTGAGTGCAGCACTTCCACAGCATCATCTTTTAGGATTTGAAATAGCTCAGCTGGAATTCCATCACTTCCACTAGCTTTGTTCGTAGTGGTGCTTCCTAAAGCTGGCTTGACTTCGCACTCCAAGATGTGTGGCTCTAGATGGGTGATCACACCATCGTGGTTATCTGTGTTATTAAGATGTTTTTTGTATAGCTCTTCTGTGTATTCTTGCCACCTGTTCTTAATATCTTCTGTTAGGTCCAATTGAGCTACTTCAAATCCTACTTGATTTGAAATAGTTGATTTGTAATGTTTCAAGTATACAACAAAGTGATGCAGACATATATTTTCTTTTTCATATCCTTTCCATTGTTTGTTGCTGTTGCTCATTCACTAAGTCCTGTTCAACCCCCTGCAGCCTAATGGACTGCAGCACGCCAGGCTTCCCTGTCTTTCACTGTCTCCTGGAGTTTGCTCAGATTAATGTCTGTTGAGTCAGTATGCTCATCTAATGATCTCACCCTGTATCACCCCCTTTGCCTGCAATTTTCCCCAACATCAGGATCTTTTCCGATGAGCCGGCTCTTCCCATCAGGTGGCCAAAGTATTGGAGTTTCAGCCTCAGCATCAGTCCTTCCAATGAATATTCAGGACTGATCTCCTTTAGGATGGACTGGTTGGATCTCCTTGCTGTCCAAGGGACTCTCAGAGTCTTCTCCAACACCACAGTTCAAAAGCATCAATTCTTGGGCGCTCAGCCTTCTTTACGGTTGATCCCATTACAGGTTATTACAAGATACTGATGATAGTTCCCTGTGCTATGCAGTAGGGACTTGTTTATCTACTATACACACAGCAGTATATATCTGTTAATCCCATATTCCCTATTTATCCTCCCGCACCGTTTTCGCTTTGGGGACCCTAAGTTTGTTTTCTATGCCTGTGAGTCTCTTTCTGTTTTGTAAAAGAGTTCATTTGTGTCATTTGTAGGCTCTGCGTCCAGGTGATACCACACGGTATTTGTCCTTTTCGAAACCCTAGGGTGGGAGCAACGGAATGTCTCTTCCAGCCCCTGTTCTGTATCAGGCAGGTGCTTCTGACTGTGCTGTGATCAGAACTTCAGTGCTCAGCTGTTCTTTGAGTCGGGTGTTCACACTCATTGCTGTGCAGTCCCAGGTGAGCCAAAGCTGTGGGTGGGTGGAGGGGTGATGGGTCTGTTACCAGCCTGAGCCCCTCTAGACCCTTCTGCCTCTTGGAGTTTATCCCGGGGTCCATGTTGCTTTCGTCCCTGTGCCCAAGCTCGGTCCCCACCGCTCCCTGATTCCGTGTCTTTCTGTCTCCCCATTTCTTGCACAGTCCACATGGGCTGTTGCTCACTCTTGGCTCATGTGCCTACTCCCACCTGGTTTGGTTCAAGGTTTTCAGCCACACCTGTGAGAAGCTGGGCACCTGTGTTTCACAGGTGCTGGGCTGAGTGGAAGGCATTGCCGGATAAAGTTTATTTCCCCCCAAGTTCACGGTTTGAGTCTGCGTGTCTCACCCTCACCCCAGTCTCTTTCCCCAGCACTTCTGGGGACTCAGGGGCAGTCTTAATTTTCAAGCACTGAGAAGCCCAGGTTAGTCTAATCAGTGCAAGCCTGTCTTCCAGTCCATTTAAAGACCCTTTGCATGTTCAGCCTGTCTCAGAATCAGCAAGTCCAGGGCCCATGGGCGGTCCCTGTCCTGGCCCTGCTGTTCCTCTCCTTCTCCCCCTCTGCCTCTGTCCTCCATGACTGCAGCAGGAGTGGAGGGTGGCCAGGGGCTGTTGGAAGCCCTCTTCCCAGGGCACTGTGCTTTGTCAGGCTCTCAGCACTGGCGACAAGGAGATCCAACCAGTCCATCCTAAAGGAAATCAGTCCTGGTGTTCATTGGAAGGACCGATGCTGAAGCTGAAACTCCAATCCTTTGGCCACCTGATGCAAAGAGCTGACTCATTTGAAAAGAGCCTGATGCTGGGAAAGATTGAGGGCAGGAGCAGAAGGGGCCGACAGAGGATAAGATGTTGGATGGCATCACTGACTCAATGGACATGAGTTTGAGTAAACCGGGAGTTGGTGACGGACAGGGAGGCCTGGCGTGCTGCAGTCCATGGGGTTGCAAAAAATCGGACATGACTGAGCAACTGAACTGAACTGAAGTGAAGCACTGGATGTCTTCCATGGGGCAAGTTGCAAGGTTCTCAAGGCTTTAAAGGGACCATAGCCCTCTGTGTTGTGGTGATTCCCCCAGGCTTATCTGCTTCTGATCCCCCCTTCCTGGTTTCTCTGCCCCTGGGATGCCTGCAGCTGCCTTCTCTCAGGTGTGACTCGGTCCTGAGGGCCGGCATCCCACCTTGCAGAGGATTCCCAGGCCGTTGCCAGCAGCTCTCTGTGCTCCCACCAAGCCTCCCCGGCCTGTCTGCTCTTGGGTGGCTCCAGGCTACCCCTCTGAAGGATTCTTCCTCTGGAAGTCAGTCCCTAGACCCTAGCTGCTTGGAACCTGGGGGCCCCTGTGAGGCTTCCCAAATGGTTCTTCTGAAACTTCACTCACCTGCTTTGAGCAGAGTGTGCGCTTGTGCATGTAAGTGATATAATTTCATATTTATTCCTGTCTCTCTGACAAAAGATGATGATGTTAGCAAGAGAAGCTGCACTCTTCTCCCTGGCCTGATCAATAGGTGTTTTCTCAGCTTTCCTCCTAAAGGAAATCAGTCCTGAATGTTCACTGGAAGGACTGATGTTGAAGCTGAAACTCCGTACTTTGGCCACCTGATGTGAAGAGCTGACTCATTGGAAAAGACCCTGATGCTGGGAAAGATTGAGAGCAGGAGGAGAAGGAGACAACAGACAATGAGATGGTTGGATGGCATCATTGACTCAATGGGCATGAGTTTGAGTAATCTCTCTGGGAGTTGGCAATGGACAGGGAGGCCTGGCATTCTGCAGCCCATGGGGTTGCAAAGAGTCTGACACGACTGACAAACTGAACTGAACTGAACAGCTTTCCTCTGCAAGGGCCTCAAGGTGTGTTTGACTGGCTGCCTTGTGTTTTTAGTAAACATGGATGGACACAACGGGATGGAGAGTGGTTGATGTGATGTCTGGGCCCATGCCACGTCTGAAGCACCAGTGAGGGAAACTCCTCGTGGGAGGGTCCACATGACCTGGCCCTGCCTGAAATGCCACTCTTGACCTTCCCAGGAAGGCCGCAGTGGCCGGCTGAGATTTGAGGACGTTGATTCAGAGAATGGATTGCCAGAATTTAACATTTCGGAGACATCTAGTAAACTAAGGGACTCTTTAGAGAAGACTGGGAGGGCGTTAAGGCAAAGATTGGCTTGCATGCGTCTGTCCGAGTGGATTTTTGTCTTTGGGGTATGAGTTGGTTCTGAGCAATCAGCGTAACAGCGTTCAGCTCTTTAAAGCAGGGGTCCCCAACCTCTAGGCCACAGACCGGTTATCTGTCTGTGGTCTGTTAGAAATTGGGCCGCACACAGGAGGCGAGCAGTAGAAGAAAACAAAACCACTCCTCTCCCGCCGCCTATCATGGAGAAATTGTGTTCCATGAAGCCAGCCCCTGGTGCCAAAAAGGTTGCTCACGACTCCCCTAAGGGACATCATTTCACTCATCCTGTTGTTGTCCAGTGGCTCAGTCATGTCCGACTCTTTGTGACCCCATGGACTGCAGCACACCAGGCTTCCCTGTCCATCACCATCTCCCAGAGCTTGCTCAAACTCATGTCCATTGAGTCGGTGATACCATCCAACCATCTCATCCTCTGTCATTCCCTTCTTCTCCCACCCTCAATCTTTCCCAGCATCAGAGTCTTTTCCAATGAGTCGACTCTTCACGTCAGGTGGCCAGAGTATTGGAGCTTCACCTTGAGCATCAGTCTTTCCAATGAATATTCGGGACCGATATCCTTTAGGATGGACTGGTTGTATCTTCTTGCAGTCCAAAGGACTCTCAAGAGTCTTCTCCAACACCACAGTTCAAAAGCATCAATTCTTTGGCACTCAGCTTTCTTCACGGTCCAACTCTCACATCCATACATGACCACAGGAAAAACCATAGCCTTGACTAGATGGACCTTTGTTGGCAAAGTAATGTCTCTGCTTCTGAATATGCTGTCTAGGTTGGTCATAATCTTCCTTCCAAGGAGTAAGCATCTTTTCATTTCATGGCTGCAATCACCATCTGCAGTGATTTTGGAGCCCAGAAAAATAAAGTCTGACACTGTTTCTACTGTTTCCCCATCTATTTGCCATGAAGTGATGGGACCAGATGCCATGATTTTCATTTTCTGAATGTTGAGCTTTAAGCCAACTTTTTCATTCTCCTCTTTCACTTTCATCAAGAGGCTTTTTAATTCGTCTTCACTTTCTGCCTTAAGGATGGTGTCATCTGCATATCTGAGGTTATTGATATTTCTCCCGGCAATCTTGATTCCAGTTTGTGCTTCTTCCAGCCCAGCGTTTTGCATTAGCTTCATATAAAACTCAGCAGAGATCTCAGGTGCTCACCCCCTGAACAGAGCAGAACGCGAGTTCAGCAGGGGGGAACATGGTGAGTGAGGGTCAGGCTCTGCTCCCCAGGAGGGCGGAGAGCCCCTTCCCTGCAGCCCCTCTCTTAGCTCCCATCTTGGCCCCTGCCTGATGGAGGTCTCTGCAGTGCTCTGGGGCTCCGAGAAGCTATAGACCAAGCCCTGGAGCTCCGTTCCACCATGCCCAGCTCCACCGCTCGGGGCCTGAGGATGCTATTGGACGTCCCTGGACTGGATCAGGGTGCCCCATCTTCCCCTAGAGCCCCCCCTCCCCACGAGCCATCCCCTCTTCTCTCTCCTGAGGGCCCCCCCAGTCTTGGCATGTCCTCTGCCCTCCGCCCTGCTCCCGGCTCTTTGGCCGCCTTGCCTTCACTACCAGCTGGACCATTCCAGCAGCTTGCTCTCTGCAGTCAGCCACCTCGGGGATCTTCCCTGAAGCCTGTATGGGACACTCCCCTCTGCAGAGGCGCAAGCACCCCCCATTGCTGTTTGCAGAGCAAGGGTCGCACTTTAGAGCCTTTCTCTCTGGGCCCTCCCTCTGGCTCCGTCTAGCCGTCTCCCATCCGCACAAGCCTTCCTGCCGGGTCCAGTGAGGTGTCCACAATCCCACCGCGGGTTCTGTTACTTCTCCATTATTCTGGAACGTCTGAGGAACTGAGCCGGCTTCTTTGGGCCCCTTTGCTCTGCCTTGAAAGTCCTCCTTGACTGCCGCAGGGGAGGGCAAAGATGATTTAGATGTTGTCATGCTGTTGGCGACTTCTCTGCTGCTCAGTCAGTAGAGAATCCGCTTGCAGTGCAGGAGACCAGGATTCAATCCCCTGATTGGGAAGATCTACTTTAGAAGGAAATGGCAACCCCCTCCAGTATTCTTGCCTGGAGAATCCAATGGTCAGAGGAGCCTGGGGGGTACAGTCCATAGGGTGGCAAGAGTTGGATACGACTGAGCGACTAAACCACCACCACCATGCTGTTGGCAGAGGCTTTTACTCACACGCAGCAGTGACTGTGCTGTGTCTCCTTTGGAGACATGTCTTCTGCAGTCGTGTCCCACGCCTATGTCACTTACTCGAGCTGCCTGGACTGCTCTCCTCCTCCAGATCTTTAGAAGTTCTTCCTGTTTTTCATCAGCTAATTTAAATCCTACTACCCAAAGCTGAAGCTCTCTCTTCCTCATCCCTGAGCTGTCCCAGTGCTTGTTATCTTACTTGCTATGTTGCCCTCTGGGCTTCCCTAGCGCCTCAGATGGTAAAGAATCTGCCTGCAATGTGGGAGACCCAGGTTCGATCCCTGGGTCAGTAAGATCCCCTGGAAAAGGGAATGACAAGCAACTCCACTATTCTTGCCTGGAGTATTCGATGGACAGAGGACCCTGGCGGGCTCCTTCCTTCAGTCCATGGGGTCAACAAAGAGCCGAACAGGACTGAGCAACTAACGTGCACACACGTCGCCCTTTATTCTATATCATAAAACATCAGGCCACAAGGTAAGTAACTCTCCCTCAAGGCATGAAAGACACAGCGTGGAACTCCTTTGTCTGGCCTCACCCCTGTGCCTGCCTCTTTGGGTGCTGTCCTCAGTTAGCACTTACTGAAGAACTGATGCTTTTGAACTGTGGTGTTGGAGAAGGCTCTTGAGAGTCCCTTGGACTGCAAGGAGATCCAACCAGTCCATCCTAAAGGAAATCAGTCCTGAATATTCATTGGAAAGACTGATGTTGAAGCTGAAACTCTAATACTTTGGCCACCTGATGTGAAGCGCTTGACTCATTTGAAAAGACCCTGATGCTGGGAAAGATTGAAGGCAGGAGGAGAAGGGGATGACAGAGGATGAGATGGTTGGATGGCATCACCGACTCAATGGACATGAGTTTGAGTAAACTCTGGGAGTTGCTGATGGACAGGGAGGCCTGGCGTGCTGCAGTCCATAGGGTAGCAAAGAGTCGGACAGGACTGAGCGACTGGACTGAACTGAACTGCAGGGCTCCCTGATGGTGGATTTCATGGAGGGTTCTGTGCGGAGGGAGTGCACAGCCTTGCAGTCAGAGGCGCATTATAAACCTCACGTCCCGAGTGTCAGTGAAGGGTGTTTGTGTTGACACAATTTCTGTTTAAATACATGAGAAGTTTTAACGATCTGTCTTTCCAAAGTGTGTCCTGTACCTAGGAGGCAGTTTGAATGCGGTTCTCTTAAACGAGTCAAAAGTCAAGCAGAAACGGAAAAGCTGGCTTCCGTGCTCCTGGTAGTGAAAATGCCATCACCAGGGAGCCAGGGTGTCTCAGCCAAGCCAGCGGGCATAGACTGACCTTCAGGACAAGTTCCCGGTTCTTTGAATTTCCTCCCTATTTCAGAGCACAAGGAAAGCTTTCCCGCTTGATACTCTCTAAGCGTTTGGTGATATGTTGTTTTTTAACTGCGGGGCAGTAAAGACAGATAATGTAATGAATTATCTGCGTTATTAGAAAGTCTCAGTGTTTTTTTCTTCCTACCTTTATCAAATTGATTTTTCTTAGGAACACTTGACTCTTGATCTGTCTCTTCAAAGTCTATTCAAAATAAAGACATCTGAGGATGCTAATAGAAGGAATTTCATCTGAAAATGTTGCTCTGTAATATCCCTACATGTAATCTCTCTGTTAATGTACATTTCTTTCCTTTTGCTCTGTTAAAAATCCTGTTGCCACTCAGGAAGTTCACATTTCTCATTTATGATACTGAGATGGTAATTACAATAGCAGTTAACTTGGCAATTAGTTATTTTATATGCTACCTCTAAAGTAATTATGCATTGTTGTTATTTAGGTGCTATAAGTAGTATCTGACTTTTTGTGACCCCCATGGACTATATAGCCTGTCAGATTCCTCTGTCCATGGGATTTCCCAGGCAAGAATACTGGAGTGGGAAAGAAAAAATACTGGAGTGGATTTCCATTTCTTTCTTCAGGGGATCTTCCTGACCCATGGATCAAACCCACGTCTCCTACATTGACAAGCAGATTCTTTGCCACTGAGCCACCAGGGAAGCCCAATTATACATTTATAATGTTTTAATTTTTTTTATGCCCAGTGTTGTTAGTTTAAAAATATGACACAAACAAATAATGAAATAAAAATGTGAAACAGACCTCATTGTTCACAAAGATGGCTATCGATACACTTACTATCTCTTAAGATGTGACGTTGTGATTACATCAAGATAGATTCATTTTGAAGGCCAAGATTTGCTTCTAAAACAGACTTTGGGATTCTGTTCCCAAAGATATATTTTGTTTGATAGACTTTCTTAGAAATACATCATGTTCCTTTAATCTGTGGCCTGCTTGTCAGTTGTCTGCCGTTATGAAATGACTAAATATTTATGTTTTTCCAGTTGAGCTTAGGGGGGAAAAAAAAAACCCTGACTCTGTTAAATGTGTTTCCTATAACAGAAGGCTCAGTGTAAAACAGGAGAGAAGTTGTATTTATAGTTGTTTTCCTTTTTCTAGATGTCACCCGCCTTTCAAATCTAGCCTGTTTTCCTTCAGATGTCTCATTTTTCCTGGGGACCTCGAGGCCGACCATGGCCCCCAGCCCGAGGGGCTGTGGAGCTGTTTGGGGGCTGGTGGGAGGGGCGGCCACTGCTCCCTCTGTGCAGTCAGCTTGATCAGCTTTCACATGCACATGTCCAGGCCTAGGGGAGAGAAAGACCCAGTGTTGACTCCTTGTAGAATATCTCGGGCTCCAAAGGAATATTACTGTCTAAATTCATTTTGTTCCCTTCTCAGGAATAATAATTAAAAAAAAACAAAACCAAGAAGTGATGGGTAGGGGATGAATTGGGAGATTGGGATTGACATATATATATATATATATATATATATATATAATATATAATATATATATATTATACATATATATACACTATGGGCTTCCCTGGTGGCTCAGACAGTAAAGAATTTGCCTGCAATGAGGGACACCCGGGTTTGACCCCTGGATTGGGAAGATGCCCTGGAGAAGGGAACGGCAACCCACTCCAGTATTCTTGCCTGGAGAAGTCCGTGGACAGAAGAGCCTGGTGGGCTACAGTCCTTGGGGTCACAAAGAGCTGGACACAGCTGAGTGACTGAGCGACAACAGCAAACGATTTGGATACCGGGCAGATTCAGGAAGCAGCAGAGCTGATGCAGACGCCGTTTCAGAGCGCTGAGGCTTTTGCTAGCTCTGCACCCCAACGTCCCGAGTGTCTGCCCTGCCCACAGAGACAGGTTACTGGGGCTCAGCTGCTGGCAGAGCAGCTGTCTGGCTGATCTTCACAGATTTCCTCGCCGTCACCTCGTGACTTGCCAATAGCGTCAGGGCCCTCGGTCTCTGCTGGGCTTCTGGTCCGCCAAGGCTAGTGCCAGCAGACTTGCTGGAAAGATGGCCTGTATCTCTGTTCAGCTCTGCACCTGGGAATTCTGTTAGTTTTTGAAATTGCCCACGATGGGAATAGATAACTTCACGTGTGTGCGCATGGGCTTCCCTGGTGGCTCAGACAGTAAAGCGTCTGTCTGTAACTCGCGAGACCTGGGTTCGATCCCTGGGTCGGGAAGATTCCCTGGAAAAGGGAATGGCAACCCACTCCAGTACTCTTGCCTGGGAAATCCTATGGATGGAGGAGCCTGGTTGGCTACAGTCCATGGCATCGCAAAGAATCGGACACGACTGAGCAACTTCACTGGCTCACTGGTGTGTGTATGCTCAGTTGCTAAGTGTGTCTCACCCTTTTGTGACCCCGTGACTTCCTCTGAAAGAGGCAGAGGAAAGGCCTCTGTCTTCCTCTTCTTCCTCTGTCTCTAGAATCTGTGTCTGCTTTTATGCCTTTCCCTCCATCCTACCTGTAAATACACCCCCTTTTCTCACCCTTAACAAACCAGCCAGACAAACGAGATAAACCGTCTTCTAATTAGATTGTAATCTAATCGAGGGCATGACTGAGTCTTGTGCACTCTAGCTGTTGGCCATTTCTTCTTTTTCCTCGTTATTATTTTGTTTATTACATTTTTTTGCCATGATGTGTGGCATGAAGGATCGCAGTTCACCAACCAGGGACTGAAGCCTCGCCCCTGTAGTGGAAGCTCGGAGTCTGAACCATGGGGCCAACCCTGGCTGCTGGCAGTTTCTCACACGCGGTAGGCATGCAACAAATGTTGAATTGGTGAGCACAGTAGTGCTTCTTCCCTTGAGCTTTCTTCCCCTTGTCTCCCTGTCCATCAGCGTCTTTCATGAATAGCCTATGTTGACCTTCACATAACCTCCCAACCTTCTGCTAGTGAGCCTTTGGAAACTGGCCACGTTGTTGGAGATCACTCAGAGGTTGTTGACTTGCCACATCTAGTACCATTTGTTCATGTGTGGTTGGGTGATTGACTTGCTCATTTTTATTCAGCTTTCTGCAGATCGATGCTGTGAACTGTTTCTGCCTTACTGAAGGTCCTTCCTCGGCATCCAGGGCTGGGACCTTTTCTGACGTTCTCCTAATTCTCTGACGGCTTCTGCCTCTGCTTGGCCGTCCAGTTTTCCTCTGTCAGTTTCTCAAGTAGTTCAGATGCTGTGCTCAATTGGATCTGCCTCACTCCCTTGTGGGAGATTTTCTGCAGCTGGTGGGGGGTCAAGCCAGGTGTTGGGGGTGTTGGAATTTGTGATTGTGCCTTTACAACCTTGTGCTTCCCACTCGACCCTGAAGTCATGGCAAAGCCCACCTCTAGGCAGGGCTCAGTTCAGTGATTGAACGTGGAGGAAGCTGACTTAATGCCTGTTGATAAGTGGATGGATGGAAGACACATAATGGGTGGTGGGTGGATGGATGGAGGAATACTTGAATGAATGGATGGATTTGAAGGGCAGGTTGAACTTAGATTGTGGAAAGAGACATACACCAATGTGATTTCTTAACTATAGGGGTAAGTCACTCAACATCCCTGAACTGTTCTCGTAGCCAGAGAGCCTCTCCCGTGTGCCTCCCTTTCACGCCCATGCTTTTGCTCATCTGGCTGCTCTACCTTGCATACTTTCCCTTTCCATTCCCACCTATGGAATACCAAGTGCCCATGATATATCACCCCTTTGAAGAGGCATTGCCACTCCATGATGCTAGGTGGAATTGCTGCCCCTTCTGTCCTCCTCTCATTACCTGATCACATTCTGCCTCCAAATCAGTCGTTTAACTAGAAGCATAATCCCCTCATCAAACCCTTTGTTTAATGAGGGCACTGTTCTGTGTCACCTCTGGTACCTGGACACTCCGTACATACGTAGGCTGAGATGGATCACTTACCTTGATAACAGTTATTTCTCAAGTCTGAGATATAACATTGTATTCAGGGAGATTTATGGGCTGGACTAATTCTGCAGCAGATGATTGTATTTAAAAATCACAATGGAAAAGAGTATTCAGCATGTCTGAGTTGCATACAGATAATCAAAGAGAGGAAGGTGGTTCTTCTGAACACAGATCCTGCTGTATTCCTAGCAGAGACATTTGAACATAGACACAAGGCGCCGATGCTTTCTGCCTAATCCTGTTTTCTGCATCCTGAGCAGAATCCCGAGGTTTGCCTTCGCCTTTTCCCAGAGTGCATGGTTTTATCCCCAGGCCCCCTCCTCTCATGGTCCTGAGATGGCTCAAGGGTCATACAGACAGGACAGTAGCAGATGACCTTTCTTTGTTGGCCAGGAGACTTTCTCCAGAAGTCTTCCTGTCACTTCCCCTGGGGTTGAATTGGCTAAAATGATATCACATGCTCCGTTTTAAGTCAACCAGTGGCAAGAGGAGTAGGTGATAGGAGTTGCCCAGTGATAGAAGTTGCCTCTGAAGCTGGGGCAGGGTCAGCCCTTCCCAGGGTGTTTTGGGGGTTGGGCTACACACCCAAGTGGCATTGGGTTTCCTCTCTTAGGAGAGGCGGGCACCATTGTGTCCGCTGCTTTTGCCATTTACGTGGAAAGTGAAAGTGTTAGTTGCTCAGTCGTGTCCAACTCTTTGCAACACATGGACTGTAGCCCACCAGGCTCTCCTATCCGTGGAATTCTCCAGGCAAGGATACGGGAGCGGGTTGCCATTCCCTTCTCCAGGGGATCTCCCCAACCCAGGGATTCAACCCGGGTCTCCAGCATTGCAGGCAGATTCTTTCCCATCTGAGCCACCTGGGAACCCCACCTATGGGGACGGGGCTGTAATCGGATGAATGGGGTCCTCTGTGACAGTGTCACTGTCCCTGGTGTTGCTGGTGGGTATGGTGCCTTTTCACCAATGATGGCTGTTGTTCAGTCAAGGTCCAGGGTTTTTTTGACGAGAAGGCAACTCTCTGGGATAGCTGGTTGTCTATCTTCCCAGAGGTTAAGCTTATGATGCATTCACTGTTGCTGACATAGATGGCCAGGAAAATCTCTGTGTAGGAGGCGACCTCTGGTCCAGCGTGTTTGGGGAACGAGAAGGTTGCAGTTCTCTGAACACGAGACGCTTGTGTCTGTCTGCATGGCACGGCCACAAACAACTGTCCATTGCAGTTGGGCAGTCTCTTGGCTGCTGATGGTCAGTACCAACGTGGCTCCAAGTCAGGGTCTCTCTGTGTGCCATGGCTGCTTTGCAAATTAAACTCTGCCCTTGAGATGCTCAACCGTGTCTGGCTTAGACCATTTCCGAGGAGAATTTTCCACTGACGATGATCACGTGTGTTCCTCTACCTGTCACTGTGCAGAACGCCGGGCTCACCCCGTCTGGGAGGTACCAGGGTTCCTACCACTTGCCCTTGACAGGGTTGGGCGCTGTGTTCCTTGTTATCTGCTTTCTGTGGGACCAGGGGCTCTATTCAGCTGGCTTGAGCAGCTTGCTCTCATAGCAAAGTTCTCAAATGGCTATGTTTTTTGAGTTCCTGAGTCTGGTTTGCATAATTGTCTGACGTTTCTGCTTTGATTGGGCCGGCTGTTAACCTCACGCGGCTGGTAGCGTGCCTTTCTCTGGCAAAGCTTCTCTCTCCCCAGACTTCGTGACATGTCTTTGGATCCTTTGAGGCCGCTCAGCTGGCTTACGGGTAATTTACCTTGTCAGATAAAGTGCCCTCTGGGTAGATGAGATTTTAACAACATTATCATGCTAGTTGAAAAATACCCATTGCACATATTTAATAGAATCGTCTCTGGCCTTTGTGCTTGTCTTTAAATCGAGCCCACCAATATTCCATCAGAAATCAAGTGTTTCTTTTGGCAGAGAAGAGGTTTGAGCACAAAAGTGTACTATCAGTCCTTCCAATGAATATTCAGGACTGATCTCCTTTAGGATGGACTGGTTGGATCTCCTTGCAGTCCAGGGGACTCTCAAGAGTCTTCTCCAACACTAATACAGTATTGGAATCAGACTATACATATGGTTTTGTATCATAATTTTCCCAATTTTCCCCTAAGAATTTGAATTTTCCATGTCCTACCAAGCCCTTTGCCCCACCAGTTGGGCCGTTTGCATTCAGTGTCTCAATGCACAGGCCCAAGCCTCCAGGTGGAACTGGTGGGGGGCCTCTGGGGTGGAGTGGGAGGCTTGGCTGGCTGGTGAAACCATCTATAAATAATATCGCCCATTGCAAATATTGATTTTGATGCACTACTTTAAGGCATTTTCTAATTTGAAAATATTTTCAACTGAAAAAGCTGTCATTTGCAATTCGTCATGTTATGAGGATCCTGTCTTAAATATTTTGGGATTGGTTATTTGACTTGGAAAGTTGCAGAAGCACAGAAATTCCTGTATCTCCAAAAAATAAGAGAATGGATATTAGAGCCACTCTGACAGGCATATTCTAAGAAAGACTTTTTTTTTTTTAGTATTGCTCTCATCTTAAAAGTTTTTTTAATAGTTTTGCAAGTTCTATGCTTGCAAAAAATATGGATCCTTGTGGCATCTACACATTATAAAGACTGTTTCTTTCATGTGACTGAGAAAGGTGTCTAATTACGGTTCTCAGGATGCTGAATAAATCCCATCACTCTTTGGAGCAGAGAGCAGTGCTGAAGTACTGATCTGGGGAAACCATTATTACTAAAACTGGGAGCTGGGAGGAAAGGACAAGATTTTCAAAATATTTTCTTTGCAAAAGCATACGTGGACCTCAGTACGTCCATTACAGCTTGGCCTTTATCTCGTTCCTAATTTTTGCTTTATGATGCTGAACTTTTATTTGAAGAAGTGCTGCCATAACTCTGGCCCCTTACTTTTTTTTAGAAGGAAGAATTTTAAGTTCATCCCTCTTTTAAGATACTTTAAAATAATATTTTAGCAGTGGGTTTGTCACTAAATGTACAGTTGATCCTTGGTTTTAACATTTGGGAAAAAACCCAAAGTTTACTATATTGAAATTCTCTTTCAGGTTGTTCCAAGATCTTTGAAGATCCAAGAAGAAGCCGTGTTGACCAAAAGCAAGACAAATGACTTACAGAGAAAAAAGATGGGGGAGCCAAGGGCGATTCAAGGTAAAACAAAAAGCCCCAGAGAAGTCCTGCCTTTCAAAAGTTTTTAGAAAAGTGTGAATGTAAAGATTTTGTTTCTTCAGTATTTGGTATTTGGGGGACCCAAACCTCCAAAGACCTTACCTGGGGTCCTTTAATGTACTTTGAGGAGCCTAGGCTGGTTCCCTAGATTCTCCCCCCAACACACAAAATGCCCTTGACCCAGTACCGCCTGTTCCTGCCTTCAACACTGTGGGGTTTTTAAAATCACCACTTTGTAAGTTCTGTATTCATCGCAACTCCTCCTTTCTCCACTGCCTTCTACTTTCTCCTGCTCCATCCAGAAGAGACAGCCAAGAACAATGTCTACAGACTGTGCTTTTTTTTTTTTGCTTGCCATCTCTCTTTATTCAAGCTATTTGTTGACATGGAAATTGTTGGTTCACGAGGATCCCTTCATGGCAAAGTACAAGGTGAAAATAAGCAGCAGTTCTTGTGCTGAGCGAGGAGGTAGAAGGGTTCTGTCTTGGGCTGATAATTTAGATAATTTATGTGATTCTCTGCTCAGTTCCTATTTTCTGAATAATTATGTAAAACCTTATTTTAGGATTATCCATCCATATACCTAGAAGACTTTGTGTTTCTGAGTTTCCAGTGGCATCAGTGTAATAAGCAAAAATGAGAAATCTATTTTTTATTTATTTTTAATTAAAGGATAATTGCAGTATTGATTCGAGAAATCTATTTTTAAAGGAGCGGGATAGTTTGGAAGAAAAAGTTCGTCAAGAGTAGAAAAATTTCCCAATAAAGTGAAATTACAACGCTGTTGTTTTTTACTCGCTAAGTTGTACCTGACTCTTTGCAACTTCATGGACTGTAGCCCACCAGGCTCCTCTGTCCATGGGATTCCCCAGGCAAGAATACTGGAGTGCGTTGCCATTGCCTCCTCCAGGGCATCTTCCCGACCCAGGGGCTGAACCTGCGTCTCTTCTGTCTCCTGCATTGTCATGCAGATTCTTTACCACTGCGCCACCTGAGAAGCCCGTTGCAGTTCTAGAAGAATGTATTATAAACATGTATTCTACTGCACCATTTTATTCAGTAGATAGTTTTAATATTGACTATATTTCCAAGATCCTTATGTACTATTTTAACGGGTGGTATTATATAGTATAAAATTATAGGAAGCAATGCTTTTGAAGAATTGTGGTAAGAACAGAAACTAAGTAATAAAACACTGTATCTGTTACTGAAGGGATGCAAATCAGTATGATGCCTTCTTGAATGTGCTTTTATGATAGCTATATTTTTCTGTCCTATTACTGGGTTTGGTTAGTGGTTATTTTACCTGAATTCAATTGCAACCTCATTTTGAGAGGTCCACACAGGGATTGAGTCTTTGCCTTCATTAGCTATGCAAAAAAATAAAATAAAAATAAACTTGGAGAATTTCAGCAATTTATCTACAAAACACGCCCCTTGTTTCTTCAGGACTGTCAAGCTTTTCTCAAAAAAAAAAAAAAAGCATTCCAGAGGTCAAAGAGATTATGGTGGGGCTGGTGTAACACTGACTTATGCCTCGAACTTAAGAGTCTGTCCTCTCCTGATGTGAAGGCGGGAGTGATGAGTAGATGGTTCAACAGTTCGTGGTGCCCAGGACGGGCTTGGAGCAGAGTTTGTGTCCAGTAAGAAACTGCAGTTACATTGGACATAGTTCCTGAGGCCACACCCCCATCAGGGCCTGTCCTCTTCATCAGTTAAAAGATGGAAAATAAAGATGTGTCCATTTGCAGGGATGCTGGGACAAAGTACCACAGACTTGGGGGGTGCTTAGACAGCGGAAGTTTGTTCTCTCCCAGCTCTGGAGTTCAGGGTGAGGACAGGGCTGGTTCCTCCTGTCTGTCCATCTCTGTGGCTTATAGATGGTCGTATTCTCCCTCTGTCTTCTGCTTATGCAAATCTGTTTTGAAATTTCCCCCCTTTTTTTTAACTAAGGACACCAGTCATATTGAGTTAGGGCCTACCCTAATGACCCCACTTTAGCTTCATGACCTGCAGAAAGACTCTGTCTCCTAATAAGGTCACATTCTCAGATGCTGGGGGTTTGGGAGCTGAAGAATTGATGCTTTTGAACTGTGGTGCTGGAGAAGACTCTTAAGAGTCCCTTGGACAGCAACCTGTCCATCTTAAAGGAAATCAGCCCTGAATATTCATTGGAAGGACAGATGCTAAAGCTGATGTTCCAGTTCTTTGGCCACCTGATGCAAAGAGCGGACTCACTGGAAAAGACCCTGATGTTGGGAAAGGTTGAAGGCGGGAGGAGAAGGGGACGATAGAGGATGAGATGGTTGGATGGCATCACTGACTCCTTGCACATGAGTCTGAGTGAACTCCGGGAGTTGGTGACGGACAGGGAGGCCTGGTATGCTGCGGTCCATGGGGTCACAAAGAGTCAGACATGACCGGGCAACTGAGCAACATTACCATAACGGGGTGTGTGAGGGAAACAGTTCAACCTATTGCAGTACTTATTTATATCTGTTGGAACGATAAAGCCTTATTGTACCGAAGGAGTTCAGTTTCTTATTTTTAGACGAACGTAGAGGTGCATTTGGTTTCTCATATTTCCACCTCCCACTGATCTTTGCTTACTTTAGGGAGAGCAGGCGCCCGAGCTGGGGCCAGGTTGAGCCGAGGGAGGCACCAGTTTCAAGGAGATGCTCCCTCTCGAGTGCTGATTCTGTTCCTGCCGGAGCTGAGAAGGGATACCTCCTGAAATTGTGGGCCTCAGGTGGACGTCTCGCTGACCTCCCGCTCCATTTAGGAGACCACTGCCCGGGGAAGAGTCAGACCTGTGCAGTTCTTAGGGTACGTTTTGCTATTAATAGTAAGAAACTGACGTACCTAATGTCCACTCATCCGGAATCAGTGAATCTGATGACCGATTCTTGCAGTGAATGGATCCGTTATGATGAGTTTGCTCAGAGACCTTTTACCTAACGGGTCTGCGCTTAATGACTAGTTAGCCTAAAATTTAAAATTCCGTTTTAAAATTAAGGACAAAGGGCCTTTATGAAAAGCCAGCAGCTTATTTTTTGGGAATTATTTTTTCACAAAGTTGCAGGATTTTATAGAGTGTCGGCTTGCTTGCTTTCTTTCCAGTATTCAGTTCAGGTCAGTTCAGTCTCTCAATCGTGTCTGACTCTTTGTGACCCCGTGTATTTCCAGTATTGATGGCCACTTATCAAGTGCTTGAAGGAAAAATGAAAGTGTTAGTCACTCAGTGAGTAGTCTGACTCTTTGTGATGCCACAGAGCCTGCCGGGCTTCTCTGTCCATGGAGCTCTCTGGGCAAGAAGACTGGTGTGCGTTGCCTTTCCCTTCTCCAGGGGATCTTCCTGACCCAGGGGTCGAACCTGAGTCTCCCAAATTGCGGGTAGATTCTTTACTGTCTGAGCCGCCAGGGAAGCTCTATGAAGTGCTCACTCTGTGCCTAGCCCTGTGAGGGGTTTCAGGAGCATGATTCAATCTAAGACTCCCAAAGGCCTTCGGTTGTAGGCAGAGGAGATTCACCAAACAGTGCTTCTACTGGGGGACTGACCAGTTAGACACCGGCCAAATTTTCTGTCACACCTGTGTGAATTCAGTTCAGTTCAGTTCAGTCTCTCAGTCATGTCTGACTCTTTGTGACCTCATGGACTGCAGCACATCAGGCCTCCCTGTCCATCACCAATTCCCGGAGCTTACTCAAACTCATGTCCATTGAGTCGGTGATGCCATCCAACCATCTCATCCTCTGTCATCCCCTTCTCCCCCTGCCTTCATCTTTCCCAGCATCAGGGTCTTTTCCAATGAGTTGGTTCTTCCCATCAGGTGGCCAAAGTGTTGGAGTTTCAGCTTTAGCATCAGTCCTTCCAATGAATATTCAGGACTGATTTCCTTTAGGATGGACTGGTTTGATCTCTTGGCAGTCCAGGGGACTCTCAAGAGTCTTCTCCAACACCGAAATTCAAAAGCATCAATTCTTTGGCGCTCAGCTTTCTTTACAGTCCAACTCTCACATCCATACATGACCACTGGAAAAACCATAGCTTTGACTAGATGGACCTTTGTTGGCAAAGTAATGTATCTGCTTTTTAATATATTGTCTAGGTTGGTCATAGCTTTTCTTCCAAGGTGCAGGTGTCTTTTACTTTCATGAGTGAATTGCAGAGCATCAATTTGGAGGTGGTAATTGAGGGTCTTTTTTCCTCCTGACATCAAATAGGTGTTGTCTTTTCCAGCTCCATCAGCCAGTTCTCCAGCTCTCTAATACCAACTGAGCATCCTACAATTTGATTTAATTCTGAGACCTCCCAGAGTTAGTACCAGACAGCACAGGCTAAAGGCTCAGTCCCATAAGACTGTTCCCCACTGCAGAGACCAGTGGAGAGCGTCAGGTCCCCAGGTTACCCATCCTTCTGTCCAGCTGGGCTACAGTTAGTGGTTCACACAACCTCTCTCCAGGATTCAGTAATGTTTTTAAAATTAGAGGATAATTATTTAACAATATTGTGATGGTTTTTGCCACACATCAACATGAATCAGCCACAGGTATACATATGTCCCCTCCCTCTTGAATCCCCCTCCCACTGCCCACCCCATCCCACCCCTCTGGGTTGTCATAGAGTACAACCCAGCAGTCCCACTACTGGGCATATACCCTGAGGAAACCAGAACTGAAAAAGACACATGTACCCCAAAGTTCACTGCAGCACTATTTACAGTCACTAGGACATGGAAGCAACCTAGATGTCCATCAGCAGATGAGTGGACAAGGAAAGTGTGGTACATATACACAGTGGAGTGTTACTCAGCCACAAAAGGAGCACATTTAACTCATTTCTAACGAGGTGGGTGAACCTAGAGCCTATTATACCGAGTGAAGTAAGTCAGAAAGAGAATGACGAATGTTGTAATTAACGCATATATATGGGATCTAGAAAAACGGCATTGATGAACCTATTTGCAGGGCAACAGAGGAAACACAGGTGGCTTCGCTGGTGGCTCAGATGGTAGAGAGTCTGCCTGCAGTGTGGGAGACCCAGGTTCATTCCCTGGGTTGGGAAGATCCGCTGGAGAAGGAAATGGCAGCCCACTCCAGTGTTCCTGCCTGGAGGACTCCGTGGACAGAGGAGCCTGGCAGGCTACAGTCCCTGGGGTCACAAAGAGTCAGACACGACCGAGTGACAAACAGTTTCACTTTCAAAGGAGACACATCTAGAGAACAGACTTATGGACACAGTGGGGATAATTTGAGACAAGAGCCTTGAAACATATACATTACATATGTAAAATCGATAGCCAGGGGAGTTTGCTTTATGACGCAGGATTCAGTGATTCGAGAGAAGGAGCCGCAGAAGTCAGGACAGTGCTGTACTTCCTATGACAAGTTTTTTACAAAGGGCACAAATGAACAGATGGATGGGAGTTTGTAGGATGGAGGTCCAGAAGGGTCCCGAGCATAGGGACCTCATCTCCAAGGAGCGGGGGACGTGGGGATTGCTCACCAACTAGGAAACTCTCTGAATCCTGTCGTTTAGGGGTTTTATGAACATTTCATCACATAGGCAAGACTGGTTACAGATTCAGTCTCCAGCTCTTCCTCTCTCTCCAGAGGGAAGGGGTGGGGCTGAATGTTCCAGGTCTCCTATCAAGGCTCTGAGCTTCTGAGACTAGCCTGAATCCATCAATGGGTCCATCACAAGTCACTTCATTAGAACAAAACATGGTCTTAGGACTCCTGGTGGTTCAGTGGATGAGGCTCCCTGCTCCCAATATGGAAGGTTGGGGTTCCATGGTGGGGAAACCTGATTTACTGGAGAAGACCCTGATGCTGGGAAAGACTGAAGGCAGGAGGAGAAGGGGATCACAGAGGATGAGATGGTTGGTTGGCATCAGCAACTTGATGGACACAAGTTTGAGTAAACTCCGGGAGTTGATGATGGACAGGGAGGCCTGGTGTGCTGTGGTTCTTGGGGTCTCAGAGAGTCAGACATGACTGAGCAACTGAACTGAACTGAGGTGGAAAACCGGATCTGGCTTCCATCCTGCATCTGACTCTGCACCTCTGCTCAGATGCACTACCATTTGAGGGAGCCCTGCCCCCAGGCCTTCTCGGGCCTTCTCTTGCCCATCCCCCAGTCCACACAGCACCTGAAGTGCCTGGGAGCCCAGAGCTCCTGCCCAAACTGTCCCGAGCATCTTTGGGGCCGACGCAGGCTCCTTCCTTGAAATCCATCCCCGTGGCAGGTCCTGTGTGTGCCTTTCTAGACCTGACAGGCGGCCATCAGGGCCGTGTAGACTGGAATGTCCCCATGATTGTGTCGGGGGCCAGAGCCGGGTTGGGAAGAGAAGCAGGGAGGGAGTGTCCTTTTTCTGTTCTGGCCCCAGCCCCGCAGATATCCAGGCCTTCTCTTAACCATTTGACCGCATTGCCTCCCTAATTACACAGCACTTATTTTCCTTTTGGCCCTGTGTGCCAGTCCGCACTTGATGCAGTTTTATCTAAAGCAACCCAAATCAAATATTTGTTTCTGTGTAGTAAGCTTTGGCGTTTTCAAAACAGGGATGAAGAAGGGATCGTTTCAGTTTTCAAGATACCCAATAATAAAAGAACACTGGGTTGTGAAATCCAAAGTCATAAACATATACATTACCCAAGGAATTTATTGCAAGAAGTATGCAGTTGAGAAAGGTTTTTTAGACAACACAGATCCAAGTTTTGCAAGGGTTCAAGGGCAAGTAAAGGAGAAAATAAAAGGCTCCTACAGGGATATCAGTGCATCAGGTCATTCAACAATGACCAAATATTTGAGAAATGCTCACTGGAAACACAAAAGTGAGTTAGAAGAGCTTTTAAAAAAGACGAAGAACAGACACCAAAGGACTGCAAAGACAGTTGAGGGTGTTTGTGAAGGGGAGAGACAGTGGGGAAGGTGCCAGAGCCGTCACCTCCTGGGCTTTGGGGCTGCCCCTGCTTAGCTGATGTGGTCTGGAGGATGACAGCACCATTCACATTATCGTTGTTTAGTTGCTAAGTTGTGTCTGACTCTGCGACCCTGTGGACTTCAGCACGCCAGGCTTCTCTGCCTCCACTGTCTCCCTGAGTTCGCTCAAATTTCTGTCCGTTGAGTTGGTGATGTTATCCAATCATCTTATCCTCTGCTGCCCACTTCTCCTCCTGCCCCCCATCTTTGCTAGCAAAAGGGTCTTTTCCAGTGAGTCAGCTCTTCACAACAGGTAGCCAAAATATTGGAGCCTCAGCTCCATCAGTCCTTCCAATGACTATTCCTTTAGGATGGACTGGTTGAATCTCCTTGCAGTCCAAGGGGCTCTCAAGGGTCTTCTCCAGCACCACAGTTCAAAAGCATCAGTTGTTTGGTGCTCATTGACATTGACTGGTCCATACGTTCTTTGAGTTGATGGTGATCCTGGTGGTGGTGGAGGTGGTTAGTATCATATACCCTGGCTCCCTAGGGTGGGGGGATGGGAGGAGCACTGGTTCCCCGTTTCCCTGCCTTCCTGCCAGTCCACGTGCCTCTTGCTCTTAAAGGCTTCATGATGGCATCTCTGTGGCTCTCTCCCTCCTCTGGGTACTCTCCACGTCCCTCACCAGGCAGTGTCCCTGGCTGCCTGCTGTCATGACTGAACTCTGAGTATCTGTATCAATTGTTTCCCCTTCTCCATCCCTTGAAGGGCGTGGCTGTATTGCATCTGGAATCTATATATCCCCTTCCCCACAGCTTCATCCTTATGCCTTGAAAGTACCCCAGACTTCCTCATAAAAGACATGAGACATAAACAGTCGTTATTAAGTTTATGTCTTACTGGGTTACAGATCCAATGGCCTTTGTGACTTCTGTGATGCATCTGTGGTCTTGGATATCCAGAATGTTGATCCTGTTTCACTGTGCTTAGAAACCCCAGCAGGCTGGCAGAGTCCCATCATGGGAAGTGAGGATTCAGCTTGGAGGGAAGGGCTCCGAGAATCCCAGAGTCTTCTGGTTGAAGTTTCTCGGTTCCTCTTCAGTTTCCCAGCTCATTTTGAGGGTGGGTCAAGGTTTTAGATCATGTCTGGTAGCTCAGACAGACTGGAAAGAATCTCCCTGCAATGCAGGAGACCTGGATTTGATCCCTGGGTTGGGAAGATCCCCTGGAGAAGGGAATGGCAACCCACTCCAGTATTCTTGCCTGGAGAATTCCCTGGATAGAAGAGCCTGGCAGGCTACAGTCCATGGGGTCGTAAAGTCAGACATGGCTGAGTGACTAACACTTTCGTTCTTAGATGAATGGAAATGCTTTATTTGTAGGTTGAGGCGAAGTCAGTTTCTTTTGAAATTCCTATTGGAGTCACCTTTTATCTCTCTAGTTGGGAAAGTCTTGAGGGGCATCTAGGTAACCTGGTTATTAAAAGCATATAGTGTATATTGGTAATTGCCACAAAAATGCCATGGAACACTGTATCTCCAGTCTCAGTGGTTTAAAACAAGGAGCATTTTTTCTGCTCATGAGCCCGTGGGTCTGCCATTCACGTTAACCTTCCTGAGAAGTTTTGGTTTTGTAGTTTCCCTCACGTGCCCCAGGTTTGATGGGCTCTCAGATGGATGATCAGTGGTCTTGGCTGGAGAGATTGGATGACTGGGCTTTTTCCACATGCCTCACATTTGCAAAGCACTAGCCCGGGCAGGTTCCCATGGGGCTAGAGAGTTTCAAGTGGAGACACTTGGTGTCTCTTGAGACCTGGGCTCTCCTCCTGTGTTCTGTTGGATGAAGCAAGGCCCAGGGGCAGGCCAAGAACCGGGCTTGGGGAAGCAGACCCTACTTAGCAAGAGGAACCCCTGTCATAGGCGGAAGGCACGGACCTGGAGAAGCATGGAGAACTGACGCCCTCTTTTAACCCACCATAGCATGACAGGAAAGTGTGAGCCTGCTAGTCCCCGCCTTCTCTGTGCATCCCCAGCACATGCAGGGCACTTTGGTTTCCTATGTGGGCCGTGAGCCAGTCCCACGCTGAGCAGCCTCACACAACAGCCTACTGGTGTTTCCCATAATCCCGTACCAGGCTGGACAGTTCTCCTCTCCCGATGTTGCCAGGGGCTGTGGTCATCTGAGACATGATCATGCTGGAGTGTCCAGGGTGGCTCCTCTGTGGGCCTGGCACGTGGGCCGGGTCCCAGCCATGTACCCACCTCGGGCCCCCGCCACATTGCTGTGCCGCCTTGGGGCACGGGGACTGGGTTCCCACAGGCGGGAAGGGAGAACTGTGCTCAGGGCCCCCCAGAGCCTCCTTCTGCAGCGTTTCAGGACCAGAGGTGGTTGCTAAGTCTCCTGGGCTTTGAGGGTAGGGGACAGGCTTGTGGTGTGTGTGTGCAGGGGGGAGGGGTAGTGTGGGGCGAGCTTCCTAGGGGGGATGCTGAAGCCTACAAAAAGAACCCTTGTTCCTGAGCATGGGGTTCTGCAGCGGTTGGGTGGGTGGGGGCTTCCTATTGTCCGGAAGCCCTGAGGAGGCTGTCCTGGGGAAGTCAAAGGAATCCCCCCACCCCCAGGGGAGCCAGTTCCGAGAGATCTCTGGCCAGGCCCCCGTGCTCTGTCCTCTTCCCGCTAGTTTGCCAAGAATGTGGGTTAGCTTCAACCGTTCCCCAAGTCAATTTCAAGACCGTGCTTCATTCCTTTTGCATATTTAGCAACTATTATCCCCCAGAGGACTTACTTTTGACTTGAAGGGGGAATTGCATATTTCCCAGGATGAAGAAATTTGGCTTTAGGAAAAAATAATGTCTGAGGTTCCAAGTTTGTTATCTTCCTGACTTGCAGCCTGTTCTTGGGACTTGCAGCCGCCTGGGGGATAGACTCCACCCCACCCACCCCACCCCCAAGCATTAGGGCTTCCCTGGTGGCTCAGAGGTCAAGACTCCACCTACCAATCCATTGAGACCCTGGAGACATGGGTGTAATCCCTGGGTCTGGAAGATCTCCTGAAGAAGGAAACGGCAGCCCATTCCAGTGTTCTTGCCTGGGAAATCCCATGGACAGAAGAGCCTGGCAGGCTGCAGTCCATGGGGTCACAGAGAGTTAGACACGACTGAGTGATGAACACGCACACACCCCCAAGCATGCAGACCTGAAGATGAAGGCATCCCATGAGAGGCCGAGCTGTGTCGAAAGTGGATGTGTTTGTGCCTCGAGAGGGTCAGAAAGCCTGGATTACAGATGTCCTCCTGTGAGAGCCCCAGCAGACCCCCCGGAGTGATGTGTTTGCAAACTTGGAAGTCCGCATTTGTGTCTGTCTTCCTGTCATCAAGTTGCTTGTTTTCATTCTGAAGTTTACTACTGCTCAGAGTCAGAGGCCTGATTTACGAAAAAGAAAACACACAACAGTAACTGTTAAACAAAAAGTGATCCCACCTAAGAACATAAATTAGAAAAAGTTGTTTTCAGTGCCAGAAAGCAACCGATGGCTAAGACCTACAGAAGCCCAGAGCTGATTGGGGAAACGGTGCCTGGAGCCCTGAGAAAGGGTCCTGAGGATGGGAGAGGTTCCCCCTGGGGTCAGCTTTGGCTGGACTATGGCCAGGAATGGAGGGGGCCTACAGTGGGTGGTGGGTAGCTGCGGGGAAGAAGTACCACTGCCCTTCTCTCCTCCCACCCCCTGAGCAGCAGACAGTGTCCCATTGGTCGGACTTGATCGGGCCCAGAAGGCAAGGGCACTCAGCTGAGGTCGTCTGTAGGGGTCAACCCTGGGGGGCACTGGCAGGCTGTGGGGGGTGGAAAGTGGAGACTGGTTCTGGGGTGGGAAGGCAGAAAAGAACTGCAGCATGCTGGTTTGTAACCTGAAGAAAGGAGTATCCTGGGTGAAGTCTTTATCCCTAGAATACTGGTATCATAACATTTAATTCATGTGGGTTTAAATTGTCAGTACATTAAATTATCTTCACAGTACAGGGTGAAACCTGTTAATTATGTGAAACCGAAGATCCTTTTGGGTCTTGGTGTCAGGCCAGTCTGACCTGAATCCCGGCACTGTTTCTTATTAAGCATGTGATCTTGGAGAAGTTAGTGACTTCCCTGGGTGTCCACAGGCTTCCCCGGTGGCACAGTGGTAAAGAATCTGCCTGCCAGTGCAGGAGATGCAAGAGACAAGGGGTTCGATCCCTGGGTTGGGAAGATCCCCGGGAGGGGAGCATGAAAACCCACTCTGGTATTCTTGCCTGGAGAATCCCATGGACAGAGGAGCCTGGTGGGCTACAGTCTGTCCATAGAGTTTCGAAGAGTCAGACATGACTGAGCACTTGAGCAATCATGAAGCTTACAGATGTGTGTTGCTGTTCAGTTGCTCAGTCACATCTGACTGTTTGTGACCCCATGGACTGCAGCACGCCAGGCTTCCTTGTCCTTCACCATCTTCTGGAGCTTGCTTAAACTCCTGTCTTTGAGTCAATGATGCATCCAATCATCTCATCCTCTGTCACCCCCTTCTCCTCCTGTCTTCAGTCTTTCCCAACATCAGGGTCTTTTCCAGTGAGTTGACTCTTTGCATAAGGTGGCCAAAGTACAGATGTATAGATGATATTAGTTTGGGTAGAAATATCAGAGTCCAATTCTATCAATATAATAGTAATTATCATTTTGGGGGGTCTCATTTCTTCCTTTGAATGATTGCTCATAGATGCTGCTCATGTAAAATGATGTGTATCAACTGAATTTGACTTGAATTTTGGGGAGCTTGACATCTTACGGTTTTGGGGATTAAAACTAAATGTTATTCCCGACATAAGAGAAGTCAGGTTTCTGGTCACTTCATTCACTGTCCATATCTAAAGGCAAACATCTGAGGAGACCTTCACTGTTCACCTAAAACTGTCACAACACTGTTAATCATTATATGTGCTCAGTCGTGTCCGACTCTTTGCGGCCCCGTGGACTGTAGCCCGCCAGGCTCCTCTATGGGAATATTCCGGCAAGAATACTGGAGTGGGAAGCCATTTCCTCCTCCAGGGGACCTTTCCGACCCAGGGATCGAACTCATGTCTCCTGCGTCTCCAGATTCTTTACCAGCTGGGAAGCCCCGTTAATTGGCTATTGCTGTTGTTGTTCAGTGGCTTAGTTGCGTCTGACTCTTGGCGACCCTGTGGACTGCAGCACACGAGGCTTCCCTGTCCTTCCTCATCGGTTATACTCCAATGCAAAATAATTTTTTTTTTTTAAAATAAAGGCAAACATTTAATGCAGGGCTGGGATTTCTTTACTGTTGTGTGTGTGTGCTGTGTTCAGTCCTGATGGAACACAGAACACAGATTCGTGGCTGCTTACAGCTGTTTATGCCACCCCTTTGTGTCTCCTAGCTGCCTGGGATGCTGAGTGAATGGTAGCCGCGCTCGCCTCCTGAAGGTCATGATTCAGACTGTCCCAGACCCAGCAGCTCATATCAAGGTAGGTTCCATCCTGGCCACAAAACTGCCCTGACTTCCTCCTTGACTGGATTTTCAGACCTCTGCCCACCTCTCAGTGAGTACCAGGGTCGGCCGTCTACAGCTGTGAGCCAAACCCAGTCCACTGTCTGTTTTTCCACAGCTCGGGAGCTAAGAAAACGCCTTTCACATTTTTAAATGGTTGAAAAAAAAATCAAAAGCATATTTCGCAGTGCATGTAAATGATGGAAATTTAGATTTCATTGTGCAGAAGGAGTGTTCTCCTGGGCTCTAGCCATGCTCATTTCCATGCCGTCGGGGGCTGCTTCCACGCTGTCATGGCAGAGTTGAGCCCTTCCAACTTGGGAGACCATATGGGCTGCAAAGCTGACAGTATTTACTATCTGGTTCTTTGCAGGGAAGGAGAGCTGACCCCTGAGTTAACATCGAAAACCACATCCAAACTCTCTGACTTCTGTTCTAATTCCATCTCTTTGACGCTTCCCGAGGTTACCTAGGGAGAGACGGGAGGGGCGGAGGCCTGGGTTTCCAGCGCTCAGCTGCCGTGTTATCGGGGCGCCCCGACACTTCAGCAGCTCGTCACCCACACCTGCTCCCCTCCTCTGCCCACTGACAGCTCTTCTGCGGGCTCTGGAAGTGAGAGAACTGAGGGGCTGAGACTCGAGCCAAGGCAAGTCCCTGCAAGGAAGCTGGCCCGTTCCTTTTAAGGCTCCGTGTCCACGTGGTTGCAGCCACCGGGAGGAAATGAAGTGATGGTTTTCATATACTTGACCCAAATAAAAGTTACAGAAAATGTTGGGGCTTGAGCTACATCAGCCAGATAGGCTGTCTGCACCTGCCCTGGTTGGTTCAGCTGTCTGCATTGGCCCAACTCGCTCACTGCCTTGCCAGTTCCTGACTTTCCCCATATAAATTCATTTCCCCAAGTGGCCTGGTCGGTTTTTTTTTTTTTTTCCTAATTTTTACTTTTTACCTGAAACATTTATTGAAAATTGAAAATGGCTTATAAAGGAGAAAGTTTATGGTATTGAACGATTTTACCATTTTGGGGGGGTTACTAAAACATAAAACACCCTCCGAAGTGACATGTACACACGCATTTACATACACGTGTGCATTTTAAAAGCAGTGTATTTGGAAAAGTGTTGTGTACCATGTGCAACTCACGTTCACACACATTTGATTTCTTTGAGAATGGAATTAGAAGTAATGAGTTTTAAGTGTGTGTGGTTTTTTTTTTTTATAGCTTTTTGGGTGTTCTTGCAAGTGTGAGAAATACAGGGAGTCCAAAGGGTGTGGAGGATGCTAGATTTCTTCCAGGGACTGAGAGGAGAGGACCTTCTGGCAGACACTATCGTCTGATTTCTGTGTGACGGTTTATTGGGGTATGGCTGCTATGTCTACAGAAACACAAGTGGGAAAACTCTTGTGGCGGTGATAAGGTTTCTTCAGAAATATCTGGAACGTGTTTGGTGAGTGTGTTTGTGCTACACCCAGATGGAGGAGGGGACCTTTTTTCTTTTCAGTCTCTGTTAATCACGAAGCCACAGGTTGCAAAGAGAAGCTCTCGGAGAAGGAAAGTGACACAAGAAATATCTTCTGAAGCTCAGAGTATGAGCAGCAACAACTGAAATTCATTTTGACTGGCGTTTTATTTGTAACCAACCAGAAGGAAAAGATGAGGTCAGCAAGAAATTATTGCAGATTTTTAAAGTTAATTTATCCAGTCCAAACAGACAACTCTGAGAAACACGATCCCTGTAAATGTCTTCAGGAGAAACATTCTGTATTTGATCTCAGAAGCAAGCTATGTTTTCAGCTCTGATTTATCTTATTATCTTCATATTGCTTAATGTAAATGTAAGTGAAGGATAATTTTGAGAAATGGTAACCTTGAGAGTTTCTTAGAAACAAATTTCAACTCAAATTGCTTCTGTGTCTTTGAAGATGAACTGGCAATTTAGAGAGGCAGATAGTAATAGCCGATGTTGGCTCTGAGATAGAATTCTATTAAAGCCATTTGCTTCTCTTGTAAATCTATCAAATTCCACCTACTGAAATTTAAATAATTATTCCTGGACTTCCTTTTTTTTCCGTATATGGAATTGGTGTCCTTGACAACAGTCAGGAAAATAAGACTGCTTTCTACTGTTTCCTTAAAATACCCAGTTTGGGGAGTTTACTCAGTAAAATTTTCTGTGCTGAGATGTTTCTGGTTCTGGACTAAGGGACACAGCTCTTATTTCTCAGAGAGGAAGTTCTTATAAATGACACATGACAAGGTTCACTTGATATGTTAATGAAGAGAGTGGAAGAGTTTGTTTTTGGCTCACTGCTCCAGAAATGTTTTTCTCATCTGAAAAGTACTTGAATTCTCTGCAGAATTGACTTCACATGGCAGTTGTGCTGGGAGACAGCCATAAAGACTTTATGCATCCTTCGTAGCCCTGCATAGGCTGATCTGGAGGAGAGAAATGATCCTTTTGTATTTAGGAAATGTATCCCACATAGCTTCCTATAGTTCTTTCCTGCCAGAGCAAATTACTCTTATCCTTTCTATATTGAAAGAGCTGGAAATGATTTTACAAAGGAGGGATGGTAAATAATTATGAAATGTTATTCTTGACTTACATAATGGGACGGTCGTGGCAGTTAGTTTACAAGGAAAGTGAACCGAACTTTAAATGTATTTTTAGCCTATTCTTCATTGACGAGAATAGTAAGTTATTAAGCACGTTTTATTTGTCTTTCTTTTCCGGCCCTTCCAAGCACATTTTTGGAGAAGGACATGGCAACCCACTCCAGTATTCTTGCCTAGAGAATCCCGTGGACAGAGGAGCCTAGTGGGCTGCCGTCTGTGGGGTCGCACAGAGTCGGATGTGACTGAAGAGACTGAACACAGATGCATGCATTGGAGAAGGAAATGGCAACCCACTCCAGTGTTCTTGCCTGGAGAATCCCAGGGACGGGGGAGCCTGGTGGGCTGCCGTCTATGGGGTCGCACAGAGTTGGACACGACTGAAGCAAGTTAGCAGCAGCAGCCAAGCACTTTTTATTTATTTATTTAAGTCTGCGCTGGGTGTCCGTTGCTGCGAGCACGCTTTCTCTAGTCGCACAGTCTGCACCGCAGCACGGGGCCTCTCCTTACCGCGGTTTGTTGTTGCTGCAGAGCACAGGCTCTAGAGACCTGACTCGGGAGTTGTGACACATGGGCTTGGGCTTACTTGTCCTTCAGCACGTGGGGTCTTTGTGGACCAGGGATGGAGCCTGTGTCCCCTGCATTGGCAGGTCAATTCTTAACCACTGGACCACCAGGGAAGGCTCAAGCACGTTCTTGTGATAAAAATTACCGTGTCACAACAGTATGCACTTAGCTGGTTAGGTCATGTGACCATTCTGTTGCTCTACTAACGGGTAGCGCCTTTTACCACCAAAGATGGATCCGGACTCTTTTCCCTGTTAACTGCAGCCAAACTCATACTGCTTGCTGCATGACAGGCTAATAAATTCAGAGATAAGTGGTGAGTTGTTGGAGGAATTAATAGTGCTTTAATTCAGAAAGCCAGCAGACGGAGAAGATGGTGGACTAGTGTCCTAAAGAACTCGGGCCTCTTTTTTTCTAAAAAAAGGGGGCGTGGGAGGTGGTGAGCCTCATTGTTGTGAACTTTTTGGTGCGGGAATCCTTTGCTCTTGCAGCTGCCTGCCTAGGTCTTGTAACAGTGTTCCTATAAACTTCCAATGAGACAATTGTTGCTTTCTGCTCTGGAACTTTTTATCTCTGAGAATGGGGAAGTGCTGTACCTTCAAAGGTTAGAGGCTTGAGAATGGGCTTTTCTGTACATTTCAGGCTATAGGCAACGTTTTTACAAAGGTGCTGGCCAGCATGACTAAGCACAGGCCACAAAGTCCAATGTGGAGTTGTTTCCTATTTCCTGTTACATCCTGAGCAGGGAAAAAAAGACTAGAAAATCCATTTTATTAGGATTTGGTGAAGATTTCGGTAATGGATTCTCATTCTGATAAAGGAGTTCCCCATGTATGGTGTTGCATTTCCTCATAAGAGCTCTGTTTTAATATTTCCTTTTACTAACATTGGATGAAGAGGATCAGCAGAGTAGTGAAGTTTATGACTTTAAAGAGATGTCCGATTGGTACCTTTTGTTATCGTTTCCTTTGCCATTCACCAGCTACCCACTTGGAATACTATACAGTTTTGAACCGGCCAAAGGAGGATGGGACTGAGAGGGAAAGGGTCTGAATTTTAGTTCTACCCTGTGGATCACAGGGTGTGTGACCTCACAATGCTGGTTCCTGAAACTCCCTGAGCCGTGTGTTTTTGGCAAAGTTCATGACGTGGGTCCTGGCCTCCTAGGACCTGATTTAATTCCCTCTCTATCATTGTGAACTCGGTGATGTTGAACAACTTCTTTAGTCTCTCTGCTTGGTTTCCTGTTTTCTGAAGCGGAAGTGCCTACTTTGGGGATTAGTGTGAGGATTTAGTGATCTGTTATTACAAGTAATGCACCTAGATCCTGCCAGGAGCTCCTGTGGTTGGTAAAATGAGGGTACCATATCCATACTGAAGAATTCAGTGTCATCGTGTCTGATTTACATAGAGCCACGTGGATACCTCTTAGAAAATACTGAGTGAAAAAAAAAATCTAAAACAGGATGAGCTCAGTGGCACAGTACTATTTACGTAGAGGGAAGCACATGCACTTCCCAAACATCATGTACTTTTCATGGATACGTGTGGACCTGAAACATCGTGACCACATCCAAGGGAATGAGTGCATGTATGGGACATGTTGGCTAGTTGGCTAAATGACTAGTTGGCTAGTTACTCTGAGAGGTGCTTGAGGGATAAGGGATAGATATAACGTCAATTATATTACATATAATGTCAATTACTGGCATAGAAGTATGGAAGTGGTACAGAGAGTCCTTCCCTCCACACTGGTGCCAAGCTGGTATAACACCAACTGTACTTTGTTACTAGTTTGGTGTTGCCTATGTAAGCTAATCATGCTCCAGCAGGTCCGCCCTAGTGTATGCCCTATTGCACACGGGTGCCAGGAAACATGCATAAGCAAACAACTAGAACCACCCAAATGCCCACCAGGAGAAAGGATAAATGAATTACAGTCTGCCCCCCAAGGAATACTACACAGCGGCAAAGAATAAACTACAAGCATTTAGCTGTGTCTGTGTATCCGTGTGTGTGATTCTCAAGGTTGGGTGAAAAAAAAAGTCACAGCAGAATAAATAGAGTATGATTCCGCATATAAAGATCAAAAAGAGGAGAAACTACAAAACATATGTTGTTCAGAGACACACACATATGTGGCAAAAAGAAGAACAGAGGCGCAACATGCATATAATAATTCAGGACAGAACAACATGCCTTGTCAGGGAGGGCAAGGCTTGGGGGAGGGACTCGGGTCGGGGGGAGTTCTGAGGTCGTGGCGTTGCCTGTGCCAGCTGAGTTCAAGTGAGAATGTTTGCTCTGCATTCTTTAACTTGCACAGTGTCACATATCCTGTTTGTGTAAGAGTGATATTTACAGTAAAGAAGGTAAGTTGCTGAAAGAGGAGGATGGGAAGATGGAGGTGGGTGGCTCAGGACGGCATCACGTTTGGGAAGACACTTTCTAATTGTAAACCCTTGATGCTCGCCGTAGCAGAGAGAGACTGCTTGGTCCATCGCTGGTCTGGCTGCTGAGGAGGGTAGGAGCCAGCTCTGGTTACGTGGCGTCTGGGCAGGGGACCGTGGTGACGGGCTGTGCCAGCCCCGAGCCTGAGCGTGGGGCTCTCCAGGCTCTTTGCTCTGCTCTTTTGTTTTTAAATTAAGCAGTAGTTGATTTGCAGGGTATGTTAATGTCTGCTATATGGCGCCGTGATTCAGTCATCCACGTACATACACGCTCTTTTCTCGCTTCTTTTCCATTATTGTGTATCACTGGTCCTTGAACAGAGTTCCGTGTGCTACACAGTGGGACTTCTTAGTTTACCCATTCTCTGTATAACAGTTTGCATCTGCTAACCCCAGACTCCCAATGCCCCCCTCCTTTAGCCACCACCCGCCCCCCCGCCACCCCCGGCAACTAAATGTCTGTTCAGTCCATTGGTCATTTCCAAGTTGAGTGAGTCCACCCGCCTTTAGCTCTTTGAGTGACTTCATTGCATCCTTTTGCAACAAGGAATCTCTCTCTGATTCACTTGTTCATTCATTCAAACATTTTTTATCAAAGCCTTCCGTGTACTTGAAATGGGTTGCGGGTGTAGGTTAGGGTTAGGTGTAGGTGGCTCAGTCATGTCTGACTCTTTGTGACCCCATGACTGTAGCCCAACAGGCTCCTCTGCCTGTGGGATTCTTGGGCAGGGTACTGGAGTGGGTTGCCATGCCCTTCTCCAGGGGATCTTCCCAATCCAGGGGTTGCACCCGGGTCTCCTGCATGGCAGGCAGATTCTTTACCATCTGAGCCACCAGAGAAACCTGGATATGGGAATAAGAGACCATAAAGACACAGTGTCTGCAGTCCGGGGCAGAAGATACGTGTTCCCCAAACACATGTTCTGGGACACGGCGCAGGGCAGAGGCTGGACCTCCCCCCACCACCTCACCCGTCCCAGCTGGTCCTGAGGCAAGCCCTGTGCTGGGCCAGTGTGGCTTCTGCCTGGGGACAGACAGCCTGACGGTCTTCCTGGGGGTTCCAGCGTGCTGGTCCAGGTGGAGCGTCAGGGGCTTCAGACTGTGCCCCACTTGATAGCTCCCAGGTCGGGCCCACGAGCTGCCTCGTCTAGAAATGCCTGGAGCCTGTTGCTGCTCTGCGGTCCAGAGGAGCACGCCGGGCTCAGGCCTGGGGTCCATGGCCAGCGAACCTCCAGCTCCTGCTCCCAGGGTTTCGTGTGAGGATCAGTCGCAGACAGTTGAACACAGGGTAGTCTGCTCTGCTTTCTAGTTGCTTCCACATGTGGAGAAGGATTGAAAAATCGACTTTCTCCGGATTTGTTTCTAATTATCATTTTTTTCCCCTTCCTGTTCCTTTCCCCTTTAACGTTTATATATTTTTTGGCCCATTTTTTAGAAGTGGGTTGGGGCCAGATGGTCTAGGTTTGAAGCCTGGCACTATTACTTAATCGTAAAGAAGGCTGTGTGCTGAAGAATGGATGCTTTCGAATTGTGGTATTGGAGAAGACTCTTGAGAGTCCCTTGGACAGAAAGGAGATCCAACAAGTCCATCCTAAAGGAAATCAGTCCTGAATGTTCATTGGAAGGACTTATGCTGAAGCTGAAAATCCAATACTTTGGCCACCTGATGCGAAGAACTGACGCATTGGAAAAGACCCTGATGGTGGGAAAGACTGAAGACGAGAGGAGAAGGAGACGGCAGAGGATGAGATGGTTGGATGGCATCACCAACTTGATGGATGTGAGTTTGAGCAACCTCTGGGAGATGAAGGACAGGGAAGCCTGGTGTGCTACAGTAAATGCGGTTGCAAAGAGTCAGACACAACTTAGCGACTGAACAACAGACAACACTTATCAGTTGCCACAGTTGTAACTTGGGGATAGATAGTGTACCTACCTCATAGGATCATGAGGATTAAATTAGTTAATGTTAATGCTTTTCAAGCACTCAGAACAGTGCTTGGCTCCCATTAAACACTTATTATAACATCACATGGTCTTCCCCTGTAGCCCAGCTGGTAAAGAATCTGCCTGCAATGCGGGAGACCTGGGTTCAATCCCTGAGCTGGGAAGATTCCCCTGGAGAAGGGAAAGGCTACCCGCTCCAGGATTCTGGCCTGGAGAATTCCAAGGACTGTATAGTCCATGGGGTGGCAAAGTGTCTGACACGACTGATCAACTTTCACTTTTATAACATCACACATTATTATCAATATATTGCAATATCATTAATATCCTTAATTATATAATGTATTATTAATATATGATGCAGTATATTATATATTGTTGAGTTTTATAGTAATTGTATAATATATTTTTATATTGTTTATATATATTACTGATAAGCTTGATAATATATTATTAACACTTTATTACCCAGGTGGCACAGTGATAAACAATCTGCCTGTAACGCAGAAGATACAAAAGACACGGGTTTGATCTCTGGGTTGGGAAGATCCACTGGAGAAGGAAACGGCAACCCACTCCAGTATTCTTGCCTGGGAAATCCCGTGGATGGAGGAGCCTGGTGGGCTACAGTCCACCACGAGGTTGGAAAGAGTTGGACACAATTGAGCGACTTAGTACACACATATATAATTAATATGTTATTAATGTGTTATACATTAATATATTAACTGTCGCCAATAACATCACAGTATATTATTATTAAAAACTAAAGCAGTTGTATATTATTATATTATTAATGTATAATATTATAAATATATTAGCATACACTTACAGAGTGATAGTAAGAGGGGAGAATGAAAAAGGGAATATTCTGGAAATAGCTGTAAAGATAACAGGGTCAGTAGTTGCCAGGAAGTCCACTGCTGGACTGCCTTCTTTCCCAGATGACTCCATGGCTGCCTCTCTGGAAGCAATGCTAAATATTTCTGACCATAAAAGATGCTAAACTTAAACCCTGTTTGCATTTCATAGAAGGAAGGGTCTGAAAGAGATTTAAGAAGTAGCCAGCATTAAGCACAAGGTCACTGGGAGGCCTGAGAACCCAGCCGATGAGCAGGATGCTTTTAAAGTAACACGAAGCAGATGCAGAAAGTGCCCCAGTCTGCATCTGAGTTAGCGACTGGATGCCTTCTGTGACTTGTCCCGTCACCCTGGAGAAGAGACAAGGGCTCCCAGGTGGGAGCACCCTACCCAGCTCCTACCTGACCCATGGAGGACCCCCTGAACCGTGAGCCTTTTGCACTTCTTTGCAAATCTAATTCATAGTGACTTTGCTTCCCAGGAGGGTGGACTGGTTATCTGTTCGATGACATGCTCAACAGAGGCCCAGAGCTTTCCTCCCTGAATCTGTGTCCTGGGAAGATGATGCGAGCCTTTGACAGGCTACCTGTGTTTTCCTCAGTAAATGAGCTTTGATCACATGCCAATGGGGTTATTTAGCACATCCCTCGACAAACCTGGCTACTCTGGCTGTTTATCACTGCAAGTTCATTTTTGTGTGCTTTCATCTTTCTCTGGGACGGTGGCACTTAATGAAACACAGAAAAGCAAATCTTTGATATTCCCACAGTGAATGGAGATGATTTGTGTAACCAGAAGGTAACACTGTTTAAAAATATCAAGATATTCGATATGGCAAAACTGTAGAGGCTTTAACATCCAAAGTCTTACCTGCACATATTCTGGGTGAAGTTCGCTGGAGCAGGGCTGACTTTGTCTCTTGCTACTGACTTCCTGCTCCTCCTTGGGGCTGAGCTCCATCTCTTGGTGGGCGCTGTGCTCAGGGGAAATTCTGGGGGGCTTAATGGCGTGCTCTCCTCCAAACTGGCAACTTCTCATTAAGCTTCAGTGACACTGACTTTCAGGGAGGGCTCCGGCTTTACCAGGGTTATAAATGGGGGTTGGAGGATGTTCAGATCATATGCCTGGAGAATGATTTGTGCATTGTTCATGCTAGGTTTCTCGCAGAAGTGGTTCTCAGAAGATAGCCCAGAGATCTAATCAAAATGCAGATTCCTGGGCTCTTTGAGAAAGCTCCATCTCCAGTAAGTTTGGGCTGGACTTAGAGATCTGCATTTTAACAAGCACCTGACGTGTTTCTGTGGACCTTGCTTAGATAATGAATAATTATTAATGATTAACCTAGTCTTACTGGGCTGCGCTCAGACGGTAGAGAATCTGCCTGCAATGCAGGAGACCCAGTGTCAAGATCAGGAAGATTCCCTGGAGAAGGGAATGGCAACCCACTTTAGTATTCTTACCTGGAGAATCCCATGGACGGAGGAGCCTGGTGGGCCACCGTCATGGGGTCGCAAAGAGTCAAACATGACTGAGACTGACACTCATTTTTCAGTCTAGTATGATCGTAAGCATTTATCAAAGCAACTGAGGTTTTTTCTTTTTCTTTTTACACTGGTGGCTTCATTGTTTTGCACTACTGCTCTGAATGTCCTCAGTTCAGTTCAGTTCACTTCAGTCGCTCAGTCGTGTCCGACTCTTTGCGACCCCATGAATCACAGCACGCCAGGCCTCCCTGTCCATCACCAACTCCTGGAGTTCACTCAGACTCACGTCCATCAAGTCAGTGATGCCATCCAGCCATCTCATCCTCTGTCGTCCCCTTCTCCTCCTGCCCCCAATCCGTCCCAGCATCAGAGTCTTTTCCAATGAGTCAACTCTTCGCATGAGGTGGCCAAAGTACTGGAGTTTCAGCTTTCGCATCATTCCTTCCAAAGAAATCCCAGGGCTGATCTCCTTCAGAATGGACTAGTTGGATCTCCTTGCAGTCCAAGGGACTCTCAAGAGTCTTCTCCAACACCACAGTTCAAAAGCATCAGTTCTTCGGTGCTCAGCCTTCTTCACAGTCCAACTCTCACATCCATACATGACCACAGGAAAAACCATAGCCTTGACTAGACAGACTTTTGTTGGCAAAGTAATGTCTCTGCTTTTGAATATGCTATCTAGGTTGGTCATAGCTTTCCTTCCAAGGAGTAAGCATCTTTTAATTTCATGGTTTCAGTCACCATCTGTAGTGATTTTGGAGCCCAGAAAAATAAAGTCTGACACTGTTTCCACTGTTTACCCATCTATTTCCCATGAAGTGGTGGGACCGGATGCCATGATCTTCGTTTTCTGAATGTTGAGCTTTAAGCCAACTTTTTCACTCTCCACTTTCACTTGATTCATCAAGAGGCTTTTGACTTCCTCTTCACTTTCTGCCATAAGGGTGGTGTCATCTGCATATCTGAGGTTATTGATATTTCTCCCAGCAATTTTGATTCCAACTTGTGTTTCTCCCAGTCCAGCGTTTCTCATGATGTACTCTGCATATAAGTTAAATAAGCAGGGTGACAATATACAGCCTTGATGAACTTCTTTTCCTATTTAGAACCAGTCTGTTGTTCCATGTCCAGTTCTAACTGTTGCTTCCTGACCTGCATACAAATTTCTCAAGAGGCAGATCAGGTGGTCTGGTATTCCCATCTCTTTCAGAATTTTCCACAGTTGATTGTGATCCACACAGTCAAAGGCCAGACCATCAGGGAAGGGCCCAAATCTTAGAACTCTTTAAGAATTTGGTAAATGCTATGTATTCCTCCATTTCCCCACCACCCAGAATAAGTACAGACATACACGCACATACACACTCTTATATGCTCACAGATCTGTTGCAACCAATTCAGCACCCCCACCCCCCAGCCTCTGGGAGGCCCTGGGATCCCAGGTTATAAGCCCTGTGCTGTTTGTTAATGGAAGCCCTATGGGGTGCAGTTGATAAAGCAGAAAATACATTTCATTTGCACCTAACTCCTGCCAGAAAGACGTGTTGCCTCTTGAAGTCAGTGGAATGACAGAGCTCCTTTGAACAATGCTGGTTTAGAGGCACGTTCTTTGTCTAAATTCAGTTCAGATGACAGATCCTCTTCTGCAGTCTCGTGTTCTAGAGCAAAGCTGCTCAAACGTGAATGTCCACACGCATCACCTGGAGACTGGCGTGGACGGGCCTTGGGATTCTGCCCTTCAGACAAGGCCCTGCTGGCGCTGCTGGCCCGAGCACCGGTCTCTTTCACAGCATGGCCTGGAAGCCCTGGTTTTCAAACTGCAGGTCACGACCCCTGTGGACGTGAGTCAAAGCTGGTATTGACAAAAGGAAATGGAATGAAATGGGAAAGGGTGGAAGTGTTCAGGGTGCATCGCATACAGCAAGAAAAAGTACTCTTGGAGGATGTTTTAGTTACACATGTGTAGGTGTGTACAGCGGCTTGTGTTACATAACATGATTTCTTACCCTGGATCCATTTGGAAAACAGTCCTCAAAATTTCTGTGGAGTAAGAAATGAGGAAGAAGCACCTCCCCAGTCGTTTTACCCGAAAAAATAGTGGGTTTGCAGGCATAAAATTGCACATGTGTCTCTGTGGATTTTGCTGCTGACTCTGGTATCCAGATGTTGGGATTTTTCCCAAAGCAGGAACTGTAAATAGCAGAGAATTTTTTTTTTTTTAATTTTAAAGATCAGATTCCAGGGTTAACAGAAAATCCTGCTTGTGTTTGCCTTAATTGAGAGAATCCATGTTACTTCTGAGAATATGCTTTAGAAAAGTAAACAAACTGAACCAAAGCACGGCTGTTAATTTTTTAGTGATTCTTTGTGGATTTTCTGAAAAGTACCGTTCATTCGCATTCTGCATGAACTGCTAATAGGCTGCTATTATCAGCATCCCAAAATAAACAATAATACCAATTTATATGGACCTCCAGATTAGCCCCATAAAAGTTTACAATAATGGTATTATTGCGCCAACTGAGTTTGAGTCTGATGGAAATATAGACCTCTAAGCATATGATTCTCATATCCTTTGTTTTAAAATCCAAGTTTAATCTGTCTTTATGTTGAAGTTTATCATCGCAGATTAAAAGGGTATGCCCAAAGTAACAGTCAGAAATCAAATTTTTTGTGACTTAATCGTTGTTTGAAAAGTCTGCAATTCAAATTTTTACTTTCCATTATTATTTGAAAAAATAAAAGTTTATATAAATTTACCTATTTTGTTACACATTACAAAAGGGATCTAGAACCTGCCAGTGAGACAAGAGGTGATGGGTGGGTTTCCTATTTGGCTTTCAGAGGAGGGTTGACCTAGAAGAATTAGACAGAAAATAGGCAATGGACATGAGTTTGAGTAAACTCCTGGAGTTGGTGATGGACAGGGGGGCCTGGCATGGTGCAGTCCATGGGGTCGCAGAGTCGGACACAACTGAGTGACTGAACTGAACTAAAAGGCAATATTAGCCATGAACAAAAGCATCAATAAAGAAAACAGACCCAAAGAGAGAGGACGTTTTTCTCTTTTGAATAATTTAAACAATATGCCGTTGTTCTTATTCCTTAGTCTGTAGGAATGGAAAATTCACACGTATTCAGTAAAAGGATGTGAAAGCCCCTTTAGTTTATTCCTCAGAAGTGAAATTAGAAAAATATAAAAACAACAACAAAGATTTGCTGTATAGCAGAGGGAGCTATATTCAGTATTTTATAATAACCTATGATGGAAAAGAATCTAAAAAAAAATATGTGTAACTGAACCACTTTGCTGTATACTTGAAACTAACACTCTTGTAAATCAACTGTACTTCAATTTTTTTTTTTTAAGTAGATCAGTGCTCTGCGGCTACTTAGTTTATCAAGTTTACAGTCATTTTGTAAAAAGCTTATAGTCATTTTTGCAATTTTTTAAAATTTTAGTCAGGGCTGTTGAAATACAATGCACTGATAATTAATAAGACAAGACAGAACAAAACAAAAAGCCTTAGGTGACATAAAGCATGCCTGGTGAAGAGATGTGGCTACGAATAAGAAACAAATGACACAACTTTCTTTGTGTGTTGGTTTTTCTCCCCAGCTTTATTGAGGTAAAGTTGGGATGTACCATTGTTTAAGGTTATAAGGTGAGGATTTGCTCCGTGTATGTTGTGAAGTGATTGCTATAATAGGGTTAGTTGATGTCTCCACACCTCACATAATTATCTTTTTCCTTGGGGATGAGAACATTGCAGATCTTAGGAAGCTTCTGGTATACAGTACAGGATTGGGTTAGTCATGCTGTCCATTCGATCCCAGAATTTATTCATCTTGTGACTGCAAATTTATACTCTTTGACCAGTATCTTCCCATTTCCCTTGCCCTGAGCCCCTGGGTTACCACCACTTCACTCTCAATTTCTATGAGTTGGCTTTTTTAGATTACACGTTTAAGTGAAATCGTATAGTATTTGTCTTTCTCTGATTGATTTCACTTCACATAATATCCTGCCAGTTTTTTTCTAAAACACACTCATTGAAATGTATATGTCTTAGAAAACCTTTTGATTGATACAGTATAAATCACTTGAATGATTTATTACATATCTCATGTTATTTTTGCATCACATAAAATTATTTAGATTTGCCCTAAAATATAAATAGTAGCATGTTATATACAGTCCTAATTATTTTGTGTCATCATGACGATAAAGACATTTCAGTTCTCGGTTCACTCACTGACAGTTAAAGTTAAGATGCTTGTTTATTCCCTTTGATATGGCCCAATAACATGGTTAATTGGAATTGCATGAAATTCAGTTTTTTTGGTATGAAATGATTTTTTAAAATCAACGTCTGGTTGATTTACAGTGTTGTGTTAATTTCTGCTGTCCAGCAAAGTGATTCACTTGTATATACATTTTTTTTCATATTCTTTTCCATTATCATTTATCCCAAGAGACTGGATATAGTTCCCTGCGCTATACAGAAGAGCCTTGTTGTTTATCCATTCTGTGTGCAATATCTAGTTTGCAGCACAACATTTTAATTTCTGGAACGTTGATCTTCAGACTGGGGTGTGGAAAGCCACTTTGCGCTAGCACAGCACCGGTTTTTAGAGCACTGTGTTAGTTGGGTTCCCTGGGAAGCAGATGTTGGAGCAGAATTAGGAATGCAGGATTATTTGCGGGGGAGGGGTCCTCCCGTGAAGGATACAGCAGGGATAGCCGTGGCCAGATGCAGATGGGATCCGCTGACCGACCAGCAACCAGCGGGGAGCCCTGGAGCAGACGGTGCCTCTGGAGTCGTCCAGCGATGGGCAGAAGTGGCCAGGCGCTCGCGCCCTGCTGGGTTCCGTTATGAGTCTGAGACGAGGCGGAGGGGCTGTGAGCATCTGGAGGCTCGGTTCAGGTGAATGCTGGGCTGTCTCCTGAAGGGAGACCTGAGGGGCCCGCCTCTGGGGCTGTCAGGGGCGTCTGCAGAAACAAGAATAGCAAGTAGCCACCTCCTGGGAACAGCCTGACAGGGCCATCATTTGCTGGACACTGTTACTCTGTCCTTTATTAAGAGGGGGTTGCAAATTTACCATCTGTAGGACTGTCTTCTGCTGAATAGCAAGTGCCTTGCTGACAAAGTGAGTGAGTGAGTGAAGTCGCTCAGTCGTGTCCGACTCTGCAACCCCATGGACTGTAGCCCACCAGGGTCCTCTGTCCATTGGATTTTCCAGGCAAGAATCCTGGAGTGGATTGCCGTTCCCTTCTCCAGGGGATCTTCCCAAAGTAGGGATGGAACCCAGCTCTCCTGTTTTATCTTCCTTTAGTTTCGCTTCTTTTTGGTCTTTACCCTCCTGGGGTCTTTGGGAACTGTGCGAATGGGTAACAGCACCTACCATACCTCTTCGTTTTGGCTTAGGCTGGATTTGGAGAGCCAGAACAGAAGAACACTTAAGGAGACCTGAGAGTCTCACAGAGAAATAAATCAGAGCTGCTGTTTCTTTTAGCTTTGCTTTCCTGTTCTTTATTATTTATTTATTTATTTTTAAATGTAATCTCTCCTTTTATCAACCTTAGTCATCTCATACTGTAAGAAAGTGAAATCACTAAAGGCAGATAACCTTATTGATCTGCTGAGTGTGACCAGAGAAAGGGCCATGGTATAGATGAATGAATTAGGAGGGAGGCACCTAACTCTAGGGGTTTACAGTTGCTAAAAACTTAGGCTTTGTTGGACAATAAGTATCATGTGTTACTCGTGATGGGTACTGATTGCTTGCAGTGACACAAGCAAATCAAGGATAAATGTAACAAGAAAAAAGCAATATGGAAAAATTCAGAAATGTCCAACGATTGCTATTTCTTGGGGGAAACTCTTAGTTGGGCTCCCCTACAAAATGTGAGAACAAGAGAATTTTAGAAAGCAGCAATTTTAAAGAAAGGGAAGCTATGCAAAATGCATTGCAGTCCTTCACTGTATAGTTCATAAGTATGAAAAAATAATTCTAGGCTGTTAACTAATTCATAATTCTGGAAAATGCTTTTCCATGCAGTGAATGTGTAACAGTAACTGTTACACAGTCTCTCTCCCTGGCTGTCTTTATGAGAGACCCGTATCACCAAGTCTTTCCTGGAGAGGCTCTGAGCCACCATTTGCTTCCAGTTGCTTCACAAGCCACTCTTCACCCACCCCTGGGAACTATGTATGAGATCATTTAATGTGTGCTAATGATGAGAGCGTTTATACATCTAACCGGTATATATTTAACCAAGATCATCCTTTAAACCATGCTCATGTGAGAAATTAACATTATATCAACACTGCAGACAACTGTTTTTCCCATGAACTACAATTTTCCCAACAGGGTTAGCCTCTTGTCCTTACTACTTAGATTGGGGCCCTTCACTGTTGAGAATTTCCACCGTTTATCCAGTACCACCGTTATGGAAAATCAGAATCCTTAAAAAAAAAAAAAACAACAACAAAAGATGATTTTAAAAAATCCTTTTAGATTATTGATGCTACTGTTTGGATGTTTCTTGGTTTTAGACCTGTGGATATACAATTTTTTCCCTCTATTTGTTATATTATTTGCCTCTAGTTACAATTCAGAATTCACAGTAAATTTCTCTTAGGGCTTTTGGTTAAGGCTTTATTGGTTCCTCAGATTTCAAGTCTAAATACCCAAATCATGTTGGTCACTCTGTCAACGCTTGCTGCCCCCAGCATTAAGTCCAGTAGTGAGGCTTTATGCGAATCCTGTCTTGGGCCTGGGTTGCCCAACTGTGACCTTTAGTGCTTGAAATGACTTGAGATTCAAGGAGAGGGAATTGATTGCCTATCAGATACGGTGCTAGAAAGCAGAAAGGCCCCCTCGTGTGTAGAGAAGGGAGCCCTCCTGTACCGTTGGTGGAATGTGAATTGGTGCAGCCACTATGGAGAACATTATGGAGGCTCCTTAAAAAGCGAACACTAGAGTTGCCATGTGATCAAGCGACCCCAGTCCCACTCCTGGGTGTGTCTCCAGAGAAAACTGTGATACATGAAGATGTATGCAGCTCAGCGTTCATAGCAGCACCATCTGCAGTAAGTAAGACATGGAAAGGAGCTAAATGTCCATCACAGATAAACGGATAAAGAAGATAGGAGATACATATAATGGGATGTTACTCAGCTATAAAAAAGATTAAAATAATGACATTTGCAGAACATGGGTGGACCTAGAGATTATCATAGTAGGTGAAGTAAATCAGAAAGAGAAGGACAAATATCATATGATATCACTTACATGTGAAATCTAAAAAAAAAAAATACAAATGAATTTATTTACAAAACAGAAATAGACTCACAGATGTAGAAAACAAATTTACGGTCATCAAGGGGGAAAGAGGGGAGGGATAAATTAGGAGTTTGGGACTGCTATATATAAAATGGGCTTTCCCGGTGGCTTAGTGGTAAAGAATCTGCCTGCCAAGGTAGGGCACATGGGTTTGATCCCTGGATGGGAAAGATCCCCTGGAGGAGAAAATGGCAACCCACTCCAGTATTACTGCTGGGAAAATCCCATGGACAGAAGAGCCTGGTGGGCTACAGTCCATGGGATTGCAAAGAGTGGGACATGGCTGAGCAACTGAGCATATACACACTTATATAAAGTAGATAACCAACAAAGACCTACTATATAGCACAGGGAATCATACTCAGCAATTTGTAATTTCCCTAGAAGGGAAAAGAATCAGAAAGAGAATATATCTGTATGTCTGTTACACACACAGACACACACACACACACACACACACACTATATATAGTTAAATCATTGTGCTGTATACCTGAAATTAACGTGATATTGTGACTCAGCTATTCTTCAATTAGAAAAGAAAGCTCCTCTCACATGTGGGTCACCAGGAGGCAACTCCACCCATGCTTCAGCCATGCTTCTGCTCCAACATTTTGCTTCTACCAGATTTGGGAATTTGGGGACCAGAAAAAATTGAGGGCGGTACTCTCATGGGTTTCCTGTTATACTCAGGATATGTCCACACCAGGCTCCTTCTAGGCTTCCTCAAGCTGGGTCTGTGGCTTCAGTGCCGGGCAAAGCTTTCTCTCCACTCTGGGGCTCAATAGACAGCCTTCCTCCATGCGACACCTCTTCACTTTGTCCCGTGTCCCCAAAGGAGACTGCGTCTTGATCTCGCTTGTCGTTTTTGACTCTCTGATAGTGTCTCTACATTACGATTATCTGGTCAGTGACTTCCTTTGGTGTTATTTTACATGTTTCCTTCCATGTTGATGAACGCCCTTATCCATTTCACACCTTTCCCTGTATTGACGCTTCAGGCGCTTACAAATACTGCCATCATGACCTCATTTCTTTTTAAATGTGTCTGCATGTTTTTAGTTTATTCCTTGGAGCTGTTTATTTTCCCCTTCATCTTGCAGTACAATTTTTGTCACCTCTGTGTGTGGTAAGTATACCCGGCAGGTTTCTTCACATCTTCCTTTTGAGTGACTTAAAGCCACTTTCTTTATTGATACAGGATGGAAAGAAAGCTCCCAAAGAAGAGCTATTCCAGGCTGTGGAATGCGGGGGCGACATTAAACACCACGTGTATTTCCATGCCATCACTGTTTACCGTTTGAGGATTTGGAGAGGGATGGAAAATGGTGTCTTGTTTGAAGCACACTCGCTGTAATCTTTTCCTTTGGACGAGAAATTTTTAACGCGTTTAGAAAAATAGAATGCCTCATGGGACCCGATAGGATTATGATTTACTCTTTCTGGAAGACTGAAATTTAAAACTGGTACCAACATGAGTTTTACAAAGTTGTCCTCATTTCATGGACTGACAGCATACATGTATGTAACCATTTTACTGAATGAGCTGGACTCAGTAAAGTGCACATAAAGCCTTACTTTCCTTACGACTTCTCCTTCACACCTGCTTAAGGCTGAATGTTGTCTTCATCTCTCAAACAGTATTTCAGATCCATCGAGAGTTTTCTATGGTCACTTATAATTGTTTACATACAGTTTTATTTTCATGTGCTCAGAAACCCAGTTAATTGTTTTCTTTTAAAAGCTGTTTATTTACTTACCTTTGATTGCACCGGGTCTTCGTTGCGGCACGTGGGCTTTCTCTAGTTGCGGCGAGCGGGGCCTCCTCTCTAGTCGTGATGTGGGGGCTTCTCTTTGTGAAGCACGGGCTCCAGGTGCTCAGGCTTCCATAGTTGCAGCACATGGACTCAGGAATTGTGGGTCCTGGGCTCTGGAGCAGAGGCTCAATAGTCGTGGGACATGGGCTTAGTTGCTCCAAGGCACGTTGGATCTTCCCGGGTCAGGGATCAAACCCATGAGCCCTGCATTGGCAGGTGGATTCTTAACCACTGGACCACCAGGGCAGTCTTCAATCGCCTGTTCAGTTTTCAGTTTGTTACCGCCCACCATTCTGACCTGTTTCAGGGTGAGAAACTTCAGAGTGGGAGAGTGGTGTGGTTAGCCCCCTCTTGTCACATCTAACTTGCCCATTTCCCCCTTCGTCTCCTTCCTTTTCCTGTGCCCTTGAAATCAGTGTCGGGCTGAGTTCACCAGACCAGGTTTAGGGCAACTCTTAAACATGTTCTACCTCAGTAGTCTGGTCTCTGCCTTTAGAATGAGGACCCCTGCTGAAAGCCTGAGCCCAAAAGTCTTACGTTCTGCCAAGAACTTAAGGTCCTGTTCCAGTTAAGAGAAAAAGTGGTAAAATTAAATATAAAATGCCAGTTGCCAACAGCATATGTTAAACAGTAAAATACTTCCAAGTCAGAGAGGATTTTTAAAAATTTCATTCAGTTGCTGACACATAAGGAAAACCTCGTACGTCTCCCCAATTTCAGTTATTTCTGTATCTTTACGTGCAGAGAACAAAGGTAAATATGCAGATGGTGCGGAGGTGTGTGTCTTTGTGGAACAGTCACTCTAAAGACATAATTTAGAACATCCTGAGAGTCCTCTGAGGAAACAAGGGAAGTTGTCCACAACACATGCTGTTCCCCCTATGTGGTTAGGCTTTAATCTGCACCTTGAGGAGACGTAAAAAAGCTCTGTTCACTCTGTTGGTCTGGTGAGTTGAAGCCCCAAGACTTCTAAGGTGTTCAAGATTTAACCTATCTTGCTTTTAAATATATTAGCTTCTTCTTAAGATGATAAATCTTTGCTCTTTGATGTTCATAGATCCTTAAAACCCCCAGAGCAGCCCTAGAAATCTGGGAGATGTCTCTTACTAGCACATGGCACAAAGTCTTGCTTAATCCACTTATAACTTGCATCCTGGAGGCGCACATCCCAGTGAAAAAACAGTGAGGATGATATAACTTTGCAGCTCTTTATGTACCGGATCTTTTAATTTTATTCTCAAACAGCATATTGCACTATTGAAATTCAATATGGAAATATTTCTTTTGGTTTTAAATACATGTTCAGAAATGCATATGTTAGCAACTAAAAATAAAGTCCCAAATTTCTCGTTTTTTCATAGTTAGCGGAGAGAGTTAACACTTTTTTTGGTACTCTAAGGAATGTCATCCATGATATCATGGGTACCAGCTCACAGCAACAGAACCTTCTTTTCATGAGCACCTGTAGCTTTAAGTCTGAATACATGTGCTGGTGAGTGTCTTAAGTGCAGAGTCTCATGAAGTATGGGATGGGGTCCTGGGGCAGATGCAGGAAGATCCCATAATTCCAAGTTGCTTTACATGGGCTGCTCTGCTGGGGTGCTGGGTAGGAGTGAGGGGCTACTTCACAGTTAATCAAGGAAGACTAAAATCTCTTCGGCCAGCTCTTTTGCAACCTCATGGACTGTAGCCGGCCTGGCTCCTCTGTCCATGGGATTTCCTGGGCAAGAATACTGGAGTGGGTTGCCATTCCCTTCTCCAGGGATCTTCCCAATGCAGGGATCGAACCTGTGTCTCCTGCACTGGCAGATGGTGGATTCTTTACCATGTGGGGAGCCCACTAATAGCTCTGACAAAGCACCGAATTTCGGGGGATCCAACAAAAGCAGTTTATTTCTCACTCAGTTCAAGGCAGGGGTTCCTGGTGTGGTGGTTCTTCTGGCGTCTTTCTTGTAAGCAGTGACTCAGGAATCCAGTCTCCTTCCCGCCCAGCCTCTGCCTAGACTTTGCTGTTCTGTGTGTCCTCAGAAGTCTTTCCATTCTCAGCCACTGAGTGGGGAAGAGAATGGGTAATTGGAGTATACAAGTGTTTCATAGACCATCCTGGCTTCCACCCACTTCCCATTGGCCAGAATTCAGTCACATGACCACACTGATGGCAAGGGGTGCTGGGAAATGTAGTCTCCCTGAGTACCTAGGAGGAAAAAGGACATTATCAAAGACTCCTGTGCCCACAGAGTGCTGTGGAAACCTGACTGAGTCACAGAGGAGCTGCAGGTCCGTCATTTCACATTCCTCTCTCTGTCTGTGACTTTTCTTCCTCTGTCTCCTTCTATGACTATAAAATAAAAGTCTTTTTGTTTTTTTCTCTAATGACAAACTCTATATGTCATTGTGAACAGCTGAACAAAAATTAAAATCATTATGTAAAGCCTCACTGACTCAGATAACCACAATCAATGTTTTGATGGACATTGTTTCAGTCTATGTTTTCATGAACAAAATGACATATAATTATTTTTACCAAAAAGGTGCATTTAATAAATATTTTTGGAACTGCCCTTGTATCATCGATAAATATTGCATCTCCTGAACATGGTTTAGTGACCTCATGGAATCGTGTCCTATATATATTCCATAAATTTTGGACTAAATATTTATTGATGCATTTTTCAGTTCAGTTCAATTGCTCAGTCGTGTCCGACTCTTTGCAACCCCATGAGCTGCAGCACGCCAGGCCTCCCTGTCCAACACCAACTCCCGGAGCCCACCCAAACTCATGTCCATTGAGTCAGTGATGTCATCCAACCATCTCATCCTCTGTCATCCCCTTCTCCTCCTGCCCTCAATCTTACCCAGCATTTTTAGATGACTTCAGATATTGGCTGTAACCTGTACTGTGTTGAATAGTCTTTGTTTCGACCTATGGCAACTTTTTAAAGTTGTAATCATAGAAGTGGAATTGCTAAGTCAAAAAATAGGCAAAATTCTAATATTTTACATGAATTTCCAAGTTTCCATTCGAAGACTTGTACCAACTTAAGCATTCATCAGTATATGGGTACTTTTTTCCCCCAGTGCTTGCCAATATTTATTGTCATATGTTTCTGACTGGACAGTGTAAATGGCAAAAAGTTGATATGCCATTTTATTTGCACTTCATTGAATATTAATTTTTCTAAAAAGTTTATTAGCTACTCATACTTTTTTTCATATTCTTTGCCCATTTTCCCATGTAGTCTTGAATATGTTTTATGCAGTGTCTCAAAAATGTCTTGCCAGTGTGAGACACAGTACTTTCTATGCTATAGCCAGGCAATGAACATTTATTAAAGAAACAGAGGGAAGTGGGAAGGTTTTTTATTTTATGTTAAGGATGTTAAAATTCTGTTCAAAGGTAGTTCAAATGTTTTCTCCAGATGGTTGAAATTTTTCTTTCTTTTTACAAAGAATATATATATTTTTTGTCATTGAGAATGAACAAACTATTTGCTTTCTAATTTTGCTTATATTCTTTTTTTAACATATAGAGTATCTTATTTTAAATGTAGCTTAGTCTATCAGTATTTTCCTTTATGGACTCTAAGTTCACCATGACAGAGGCTGTACCATGCTAAATTATACAAACATATATCTTTGAAAATTTTCTTTCTTTGTGGCTTAGTTTTTGGTATTTATACCTCTCATCAATTTGGATTTTTTAGATATATAAGATAGCTTTTTAAAAAAATAAATGCTCTGTATTGAATAACTCATTTTAACATAGCATGTGTGAAAATGTGCCCTTTCATCCTGAATTATGTATACGCAGGTATATCTCGAGATTGTCTAGCCTGCTTCATCAAACTGTTAGTTTTCTGTTACCCCTGGCTGGCTGCCCTTGCTGAGTCGTCTGCCTCCTATTTCTTGCGCCACAAACCTTGTGCGAGATTGAGCCCCGCTTCCATTGGCCCGTCTGTGGGCAGCATTAGTCGCGGTCTCTGTTTTCTCAGTTCTGGGAGTCGCCGCTCACACGCAAGCAGTGGAGCAGAGTTTGAGCGTGAGGACCTCCGTGGCCTCCCCGTCCGCTCTCTCCCAGACCCTCGGCTCCTCGTCTGCCTCCGTAGCCAAGTCCCCGACGGGCTCCTCTGGCTTCCCTTGCCTGGGCTGGCCGATCACCTGCCCCACACATCCCAGCCTTACTGCCTGTGGCCGCCAACCCAGCAGGAGGGCTTGCGGATTCTCTTGCTACGTCTGCCCTTGGATGAGGCCCCCTGCACCGGCCTTAGCATCTGACTCTGGGAGAGGTCACCTCTGGGGCCGGACAGCATCACCCAGGGTACAGGGTGAATTCTGATCAGTGACCCAGAGGACTCAGGAGTAACACAGGCAGCTGAGGTCCCTCTTCTCCCTGCCTCCGTGTAGCAGTGAGGCGAGGCTTCTGCAGCCTTCTGGAGGGCATCTGTGGGTCTCTGTAGAGGGCCGCCTCTTCATCTGTGGCTTGTCCTGGAGCGGCAGCCTGCAGGCTTGCTCCCCAGGCCTCCCTCCCCCTCACTCTCACCGCCCTGGGTTTGCATCTCTCAAACGAAGAAACGGCTCTTGGGCTTAGCATCAGGATATGCTTTCTAAGAAACCCAGGCCTGAGACACCCCGTATGAGCAAAGGTTATTGCTGGCGTGTTGTGTCTCAATTCTTTCTTTTTTCCACGCAAATAAATACATGCATACAAACTAGCCTTTGTTTTGCGAATGGCATCTCCCGTGACATGGTCCAGTTATGCAACTAAAGAAGTCGTGAGTGTGAAACGATTCCTAGCAGACATTCCACTGTGCTTTACTGTGTGGGTGTCTGTGTGGGTGTGAGAGAGAGAGAGAGACAGAGTTTTTTTTTACATTTTATTTATTTATTTTTGGCTGGGCTGGGTCTTCGTTGCCGCGTGATCTTTTCTCCGGCTGGGGCTCGTTGCGGTGCTCTGGCTGGGGCTCGTTGCAGTGCTCCCGCTGGGGCTCGTTGCGGTGCTCCTGCTGGGGCTCGTTGCGGTGCTCCGGCTGGGGCTCGTTGCGGTGCTCCCGCTGGGGCTCGTTGCGGTGCTCCCGCTGGGGCTCGTTGCGGTGCTCCGGCTGGGGCTCGTTGCGGTGCTCGGGCTTCTCATCACTGTGGCTTCCCTTGCTGTGGAGCGCGCCCGACAGCCTCGCTGCGTGAGTGTGCGTGGCCTCGACGCGTGCAGCCTGTGAGCTCAGTACTTGCGGCTTCCGGGGTCTGGAGCACAGGCTCGGTAGTTGTGGCCCGCGAGCTTGGCTGCTCTGTGGCACATGAGACCTTCCCAGACCAGGAGTGGAACCTGCGTCTCTTGTACTGGCAGATGGAGTCCTTTACCACCGAGTCACCAGGGAAGCCCAGAGACAGACACCTTCTTGTCAAATCACAGAAAAGCATGTTGAACACCTTGGCTAGGGGAGCCTGAGCTTTCCTAGGTGGACACTTCCAGTTGTAGATTTTTGTGGAGTGGCTAAACTAGCTGCTTGGATACGTCCCTGTGTTGTCTGCACAGCTGGGTGGTGTCAGGCTGTGCAGCAGAGCATCATCTTAATTGAGAGCTTCTCTAATCCTCTGGACTTCCCTGGTGGCTTAGATGGTAAAGCGTCTGCCTACAGTGCGGGAGACCTGGGTTCGATCCCGGGGTTGGGAAGATCCTCTGGAGAAGGAAACGGCAACCCACTGGAGTACTCTTGCCTGGAAAATCCCACAGACGGTGGAGCGTGGTAGGTTACAGTCCATATAACCTATCACGACTCGCAAAGAGTCGGACACGACTGAGCGACATCACTTTACTAATCCTCTAAACAGCTAGCACGTGCTTTTAACACATTGGCTGACAACCCGCGATGCCTATGAATCATCCAGGGAGCCTTAAAAAAGGCCCGTGTCTGGTTCTCACCCCCAGAAATTCTAATTTAATTGATAACAGATTGGCTTGTCTATCGGTTAAAAAAATGCCTCCAGGTGATTCTAACGTGCTTCCAGAAATTTACACACAACTGTTGTAAACAATAACAAAAAGTACTACCCAAAAGTCAGAGTACGTAGGGTTTTTAAAAATTATCACTTCAGTTCAGTCGCTCGGTTGTGTCTGACTCTTTGTGACCCCATGAATCGAAGCATGCCAGGCTTCCCTGTCCAACATCAACTCCCAAAGTTTACCCAAACCCATGTCCATCGAGTCGGTGATGCCATCCAGCCATCTCATCCTCTGTCGTCCCCTTCTCCTCCTGCCCCCAATCCCTCCCAGCATCAGGGTCTGTTCAAATGAATCAGCTCTCTGCATCAGGTGGCCAAAGTATTGGAGTTTCAGCTTCAACATCAGTCCCACCAATGAACACCCAGGACTGATCTTCTTTAGGATGGACTGGTTGGATCTCCTTGCAGTCCAAGGGACTCTCAAGAGTCTTCTCCAACACCACAGTTCAATAGCATCAGTTCTTCGGTGCTCAGCTTTCTTCACAGTCCAACTCTCACATCCATACATGACCACTGGAAAAACCATAGCCTTGACTAGACGGACCTTTGTTGGCAAAGTAATGTCTCTGCTTTTCAATATGCTATCTAGGTTGGTCGTAACTTTCCTTCCAAGAGTAAGCGTCTCTTAATTTCATGGCTGCAGCCACCATCTGCAGTGATTTTGGACCCCCCAAAATAAAGTCTGACACTGTTTCCACTGTTTCCCCATCTATTTCCCGAAAATTATTACTTAGTCTCCCTTTAAAAAAAAATTCATTTAAAATGGTCCCTGTTCGTGGTGCATTGTCAGTCCTGTCTGACTCTTTGCAACACTTTGGATGATAGTGGGCCAGGCTCTGCTGTCCATGGGATTCTCTAGGCAAGAACACTGGAGTGGGTAGCCATTCCCTTCTCCGGGGGATCTTCCCCACCCAGGGATCGAACCTGGATCTTCTACATTGTAGGTGGATTCTTTTCTGTCTGAGCCACCAGAGGATGGTCCCTGTTCAGGGGAAACGTATTTAGGATCTCAAAATGGTTGCCTGTATTGGTTTAAGAGGCCTTATTTTTTTAAACATAATTTTAAAAATTAAATGGATAATGAATAACTATCAACTTACGTATGGTGCCACAATTTTTATTTTCTAAGATGTTTTTGGTGTGGACCATTTTTAGTCTTGTAGCTCAGTTGGTAAAGAATCTGCCTGCAATGCAGGAGACCCGGGTTCGATTCCTGGGTTGGGAAGAGCCCCTGGAGAAGGAAATGGCAACCCATTCCAGTATTATTGCCTGGAGAATTCCATGGGCAGAGGAGCTTGGTGTGCTATAGTCCGTGGGGTCGCAAGAGTTGGACATGACTGAGCGACTAAACCACCACCACCACCACCATTTTTAGTTTTTACTGAATTTGTTAGAATCTTGTTTCTGTCTTGTTTTTTTGGGGGTTTGAAGCATATGGGATCTTCACTTCCCAATGAGGGATCAAACCCACACCACCCCACATTGGAAGGTGAAATCTTAACTGCTGGGTCACCAGGGAAGTCTTCACCATTTTTAAAATAAGCAGTCTTAGGTCTCTTTGTTGCTTGAGTCCAAAGCCTGGTTCTTGGGGTGGGCTCTGATCGTGACTCAGATAATCAGAGGTTGCAGAGGGAGACAGGAGGGGCATCTTTGCTAGTTTTTGCTTTCACTGAGTTGCTAAGAGGTGCGATTTGTGTCTCTGTGGCTCTGTGTCATCATACATCTCACCAAAGTCTTTCTGATGTAAAACAGCGATGACTGTGTAATTTCCCGTATGTTAGCTACTTTCCTGCTTAGCATCTATGTGTTAAATTAGACAGGGAGGAAAGGATTATGTTATGTTTTATGCATTTTTTACTTTTTATTGCATGTGATTATACCTTAAAATTTAAATACTGCTTCAAAATAAATAATGATGCTGCAGTCTTACAGGAGATGCTGGCTGGGGTAGCTAAGTTCTGGTGTTGGACTATTCTTGGCCTGTTAGATTCATGGAAATATTAATATTTCAGGGGCAAAGAGTATACCCCAGTGGGCCGAGGGTGCTGTGTTATCTCACTTTCATAGATGTAGCTGGTGATGTGCTGTGTGCTTAGTTGCTCAGTCGTGTCTGACTCGTGACCCCCTGGACTGTGTAGCCCACCAGGCTCCTCTGTCCATGGAATTCTCCAGTCAGTAATACTGGAGTGGGTTGCCATTCCCTTCCCCAGGGGATCTTTCTGACCCAGAAATCAAACCCGGGTCTCCTGCATTGCAAGCAGATTCTTTACTGTCTGAGACACCAGGTTTTACCTATGGAAGGCAGATCAGTTTCCACAGAGTAAATAAAACAAACAAAGCAAGACAAAAAGCATTCGTGAGCCAGCATCATCTGAGTGGCATCCTGGTACTAAGGGCAGGTGTCATCCGGGCCTGGCTGCTGCCTTTTCAGAGTTCAGTGTTCACTGCTCACCTTGCCTTCTTTCTTGTGTGCTCTTAGGAGAATCACTTCCAGAGGCCCTCTTTTATTTATTTATTTTTTTAAGTTTGATAACCTCTTCATTTTAATGCATTGGTAGTGGGGTATATAAACATCACTTGCAAACATGTACCCACGGTCAGCAAGGCTGGTCCTGCTGTGGGTGCAGAATATACCCTCTTCCATCACTAACTCAATTCCAAATATTTTAGCAAGAATAAACCCGTGGTCACCTACAATAGAAGCTGGACATTAATTCCAAATTAGGACACTGAGGGTCAAGAAGATGGCAGAACATCCACCTCTCTTCACTTAACTGTGTGAACTGGCTCTCAGGTTATCCAGCACAGACTCAACCAAGCAGATGGAAAATGCCCTGGGTCTCTGTTAGGTTCTTCCTTCTCACATCCCAGCTCTCATGGTCCCAACTCCACGGAAATTACGAGAAACAGTTCTCCAGACAGGGAGACCCCATGCAGACAGGTACAGTCACCTTTGAGGCTTAGGAGAGGAGTACTGTTCCTAATGCTTGTCAGCTGGGCTGAGAACCACTTCATGTGGCCACGCAAACAAGAAATAAATGATCACTGATTCATTTGCTTGGCACTTAGACGTGTTTGGATTGATATGGACACTTTTTTTTTCTTTTTAATTCTTTTTGGCCACACTGCATGGTGGATCGGATCTTAGTTCCCTGGCCAAAGGGGCTTCCCTGGTGGCTCAAAGAGTGAAGAATTGGTCTGCGAATCAGGAGACCTGGGTTGCATCCCCAGGTCAGGAAGATCCCCTGGCAAAGGGAATGGCGACCCACTCTAGTATTCTTGCCTGGGAAATGTCATGGACAGAGGAGCCTGGTGGGCTACAGTCCATGGGGTCACAAAGAGTTAGACATGACTGAGCACCTCCTCCTCCTCCCCCCTGACCAGGGATCAAACCTATGTCCCCTTGCAGTGTAAGCATGGAGTCTTAAACGCTGGACTGCTGGAGAAGTCCCTAACCTAAACACCTTTCTTATTCTGAAGAAATGTCCAGCTGAGGGAAGGAGCTTGGCAAGGAGACATAACCAAGGTCAGCGGGTAACTTGACCTTGGCATTCTGCACCGTCCACTCTGAAGTTTCCCCAGGAGACGTGCAGTGGTTTCTGAAAGTCGGGGCCAGGGATGAACATCTTCCCAGCATCTCTCTGGGGGCTGTGGGCTGTGGGCTGGAGCAGGCTGTGTCTTAGTGCCACTCACCTCTAGCTTCCTGTCCATTGTGTTTCTTTTGATGAGGGCACATAGATTAGGAAGAAGAAGGCCTTGGCCCCGGAGTAGAGCTTGACCACTGCATAACACAAAGAAGGAGACATGTGTTCTCTTGGGGGTGTGGGCACTTGTGCCCAGCGTCTTAAAATGAGCTGGTATCACACTGTCGTGATGGTGGCAACAATGGGCTACATAGTAAGCAGTGACTGAGATGGTTTCACACGGGCCCACCTGAGTAAGGACATGTAAAACCAGGACTGGAGGAAGCCCTGGACAGCCCCTGTGCGCGTGGATGTGTGGTGGGTGGGAAAAGGAACCAGAACAGGGTGCCTGTAATTAGAGCACTTCTGTGTGAGTAAAGGAAGGCTAAACATAGCGTCTGTCTCTCTCTTTAGTTGCTAAGTCGTGTCTGACTCTTGCGACCCCATGGACTGTAGTCCTCTGTCCATGAGATTCTCCAGGCAAGAGTACTGGAGTGGGCTGCCATCTCCTTCTCCAGGGGACCTTCCTGACCCAGGGATCGAGCCCGGATCTCCCACAGATCTGCAGGCAGATTCTTTACCGACTGAGCTACCAGGAAAGCTAGTTCTAATATGCGTGGATGGGATAACAGGAAAAAAATTAAAACTTCTATGGGATTTTAAGCAGGAGGGTTGCCACTCACATCTGGGGTAGAAAAAGGCTTTGGTGATAAAGGGACACGATGTGGGCATGGAGGATGGAGTTGGGTGTTGGCGGTGAGGTGTTCCGTGCATAGCTTGTTGTTATTTAGTCACTGAGTCATGCCCAACTCTTCTGCAACACCATGGACTGTAGCCCACCAGGCTCCCCTGGCTATGGAATTCTCCAGTCAAGAATACTGGGGTGGGTTGCCGTTTCCTTCTCCAGGGGAATCTTCCTGGGTCTCCTCTGTTTCAGGCAGATTCTTCACTGTCTGAACCACCAGGGAAGCGAAGGGAGGAGTTAAAGATGACAGGAGGCTGGACCTGAACGTCCAGGAGACAGGGAGGCCATTTCTAGGAATGGGAAGGTTCATGAGGAAGGAAAAATGGAATTGGATGGAAGAGAGGAGGGAGGAGAACTTTGGAGAATTCGGTTTCTGACCTTTGGCTTGCAAGGGTTGAGTGGAGCTCTTGCACAGGAAGTGGATTGGAGCTAATGAGACAGCTCCGAGCTGGAGGATTTTAAACATCGATGAGGAGGGAGAATGGGAATGGGTTTGTTTACCCCATGGAAGCTCTCTTGGTGGGGTTTACTCACAGCCATCTTACAAGTAAGTACAGAGAAAGTGGGCAGAGCAGCAAGGAGTGCTGACTCTTCTTTCTTTTGAGAAATACAGGAGCGAAGGCCAGAATCCCGTCGTGTTTGTCTTTGTGTCTGAGAATCATAGCGCCTTCCTGGCTTTATTAGCTTTTGTTGAAACAAGGGAAAGTGAGATATTGAATGTTGGCTCAAGTGGAATCAAGAGATGTTTTGGATTATTTTTTTTAGGATAGAAGAAATTTCTCTTGCACAGAGAAAACACCCATTGCAGAAAGAAGGATGGAAGATACAAAAAGGAATAGACAGTCGATAAGACTGCAAGCTAGCAAACCTTGGCAGGTCCGTTTCGAGGGCACAGAAGGAGGGGTTGAATTGGGAAAGGCACAAGGGGGATTTTTTTTTCTCTGAGTCAGAAAAAAAGGGGGAGGAGATGCGTGAAGCTCCTGAGAAGCCTTGAGAGTGAGAGGCTCTTACTGTAAGCACTTACTTTATGTGGCTTCATTCTTCTCAACAAAGTGAAAAGGCAAGATCATCTCTGAGTGAGCTGAGGGCAGGGTTGGGTTAGTGAAGTGAAAGTTGCTCAGTCGTGTCTGACTCTTTGTGACACCACAGATTATTCAGTCCATGGAATTCTCCAGGCCAGGATGCTGGAGTGGGTAGCCTTTCACTTTTCCAGGGGATCTTCCCAAATCAGGGATGAAACCTGGGTCTCCTGCATTGTGGGAAGATTCTTTACCAGCTGAACTACCAGGGAAGCCCAAGAATACTGGGGCGGGTAGCTTATCCCTTCTCCAGCACATCTTCCCGACCCAGGAATCGAACCAGGGTCTCCTGCACTGCAGGTGAATTCTTCCTCAGCTGAGCTAGCAGGGAAGCCCCTAAGTTTGGGTTAAGAGACAGAAAAATAGAGGGCTTCCCTGCTGGCTCAGTGGGTAAAATATCCACCTCTAATGCAGGAGACACAGGAGATGCAGATTTGATCCCTGTTGGGAAGATCCCCTGGAGAAGAGAATGGCAACCCACTCCAGTATTCTTGCCTGGAGAATCCCGTGGACAGAGGAGCCTGGCTGACTACAGTCCACAGGGTTGAAAAGAGATGGACGTGACTGAGCAGCTAAGAAGAATGCAAACAAATAGAAGGCTTCCAATAGCTGTGTTGGGTATGATGTAGGAGGTGAATTAGAAGTGAAAAAAAAAAAAAAAGTTACAGAGCAGTAGTAAATTCCAAATGAACTTTAAAAAGTTATAGAATTTGTGGTCAACCCATCCAATATAGTTTCATGGTTTCTCCAGCAATGCTTAGTGTCTGGAATCGGGGTGAAGAAGGAAGCGGGGGCACCCGGCCTGTTGGTTAGTAAGGAGATGAGAGGTTTCCAGGGACCAGGAGGATAATCATGAGCTGACCACGAGGAGGGTAAGTGAAGCTGGGAGCTGATAAGGGATCTAGGAAAACAGAGACCAGACCCAGGAGGGGAAACTTATAAAGGGGCGTTTCAGAAAGAGGGAGGGCGGAGCAAGGATGCAGAGAGGAGACTGGTTCGTGGGAGGCGTTTGCTTAGAGATGCTCGTGCCCTCGCCAGGGCAGACCCCACGTGGGCTGTGTGCCTCGTGTAATCACTCTCATCACACTGGCTGGCTCGCCTGTAGGGTTTCAGTGTCTGTGAGAATCGGATACCCTGGGAAAGGATACGTAAAATCGCCTCTCCTGCCACGGTGAGACCGCATTTGGAGTGTGGAGTTTCGTTCCAGCACTCCTTTTTAACTGTGTCTGCTTCACGAATCCTGTCGTCTGAACCCTGGAAAGCCAGAACAGGACCGCTTCTCTGTTGCTGTCCTTGGGGTTTGGGTCGCCGTCATCCTGTGCCTGGACCGTGACTTGGCTCTCCTTCCCGGTCAGTCTCCTCTTCTCCCCTGGGTCTGTCCTCCAGGCAGCTGAAGTGACCTGTTGAAACATTCCATGGACGAGGTCACTCCATGGCTGCAGACCTGGCATCTGCCCAGGAGTAAAGGCCCCCGTCTTCACGCAGGTCCACGAGCCGCTGCACCCTCTGACCTCGTCTACAACGGCCTGACCTTTGGTTCCCTCCACTCCAGCCACACAGGCTTCCCAGGTGTTTCTTGAGCATCCCAGGCATGCGCCTAACCCAGGGCCTTTGCAGATGCTGCTTCTTCAGTCTGCAAGGTTCTGCCCCCATCGAGTGGCTTGTCCCCTCACTTCCTTTAGTGTTAGTCACTCAGTTCAGTTCAGTTCAGTTGCTCAGTCGTGTCCGACTCTTTGCGACCCTGTGAACCATAGCACGCCAGGCCTTCCTGTCCATCACCAACTTCCGGGGTTCATCCAAACCCATATCCATTGAGTCAGTGATACCATCCAACCATCTCATCCTCTGTCCTCCCCTTCTGCCCTCAATCTTTCCCAACATCTGGGTCTTTTCAAATGAGTCAGCTCTTCGCATCAGGTGGCCAAAGTATTGGAGTTTCAGCAACAACATCAGTCCTTCCAATGAACACCCAGACTGATCTCCTTTAGGATGGACTGGTTGGATCTCCTTGCAGTCCAAGGAACTCTCAAGAGTCTTCTCCAACACCACAGTTCAAAAGCATCAATTCTTCAGTGCTCAGCCTTCTTCACAGTCCAACTCTCACATCCATACATGACCACTGGAAAAACCATAGCCTTGACTAGATGGACCTTTGTTGACAAAGTAATGTCTCTGCTTTTGAATATGCTGTCTAGGTTGGTCATAACTTTCCTTCCAAGGAGTAAGCGTCTTTTAATTTCATGGCTGCAGTCACCATCTGCAGTGATTTTGGAGCCCAGAAAAATAAAGTCAGCCACTGTTTCCACTGTTTCCTGATCTATTTACCATGAAGTCATGTCCAACTCTTTGTAACTCCTTGGACTGCAACCCGCCAGGCTCCTCTGTCCATGGGGTTCTCCAGGCAAGAATACTGGAGTGGGTTACTATTCCCTTCTCCAGGGGACCTTCCCAACCCAGGGATTGAGCCTGGCTTTCCTGCATTGCAGGCAGATTCTTTACCATCTGAGCCAACAGGGAAGCCCTCACTCCCTTTAAGCCTTTGCCACCTTCCTTCAGGGAAGAAAAGTCTTCCCTGCCCAGCCTACCGCTTCACCCCTGCTCTCCTTCTCAATTTTATGTCACCTTCGAACATGCTGGTAATTTTACCTTTTTTTTTTTTTTTTGAACTGCATGTCTCCTTCACTGAGAAGTAAGTTCACAAGGGCAGAGGTTTTCATTTAACTTGTTTGTGTGACTATATCCTCACTTCAGGGGACAGTTCCTGGCGCGTGATGGGTGCTCAGTAATGATCTTTGAATGAATGAGTATTGAATTCGTTGGTTGCAGAAATCACATATGCCCTTGGCAGAAGGTTGAGAAAATACAGAGAAGCATAAAGAAGAAAATAAAAATAGCCCATAATTCTGTATAGAAATAATATCCACTCATACTTTGGTGTAATCTCTCTTTTTTAAACCTATTCATATGTAGTTGATATATTAATAGAGATGTTGGTAAATAGAATGTAATGACAGGAATCTGACCAGGAGGATTAAGATCTGAAATCAGATCATCTGAAGGATGGTGAGGGATTGAGGGATGTTTGGTCTGGAGATTATAGAAGGCCTTGGGGAATAGGAATGCTTTAGATATTATGATGCCTAAGACCAATTATGGAGAAGGCAATGGCACCCCACTCCAGTACTCTTGCCTGGAAAATCCCATGGACAGAGGAGCCTGGTGGGCTACGGTCCATGGGGTCACTAGGAGTCGGACACGACTGAGCGACTTCCCTTTCACTTTTCACTTTCATGCATTGGAGAAGGAAATGGCAACCCACTCCAGTGTTCTTGCCTGGAGAATCCCAGGGACGGGGGAGCCTGGTGGGCTGCCGTCTATGGGGTTGCACAGAGTTGGACACGACTGAAGTGACTTAGTAGTAGTAGTAAGACCAATTATACTTATTCTGTATAGAGCTAGACTGAGCAGAACCTGCTTTCATGGTGAAAGCTACAGAAAGGGTGATTTCAGCTCCATAGAAAGATCGAGTCTGTCTAATTTGATCACACACCAGTGGGACTAAATTCTGAAATATAAACCTTTCCATCCCTGGAAGTTCAGATAGAAAGTCTATGGCCACAAGCTTGATGTGTTCTACTTGAGTGCTTACATCTGAAGACTCTTGGGTAGCTGCAAAACAAATTAAAAAAACTTAATTTTAAACTGGTAACAGTAAATTTGCATGCAGTAATAGGACATTTCTTATACTTCTATGAATATTTTTCCCTTTCTATAAAATATCCTAGTTATTTCTTACAAAGTAATGACTTGGATGAAATGCCTACTTAATGTTTACTTACTTATTTTTCTGTGGTAGACCCCTCTGTATTCACAGTTTATATATCACATTATCTGTGATGAATAGGAATTAGTTCTTTATCAGGTAGATTAATTGATTTTCTTTTGACAAAACTCTCTCTTGATTTTTAGAAATCTATTATTCCAGACACATCAGGAACACATTAAGCTGCATAACAACTGTGATTTTAAAGCCATGTTTTGAAGACCCTCTAAACCAATTGGTATAAACACGGCTCAGCTTGTCATGGTGATGATGTCATTTGTTCTGTAAACATCTTTTAGCCTTCGGGAATCATAGCAAACCAATCAGTAGAATTCATAAACAAACCAAAATATATACAAAGAAAAGTCAGTAATTTGAGTAATTTAATTGGGAAATGCACAGGGCATCGTGATGGATTTACAAATGAGGTGGTAGAACTCACAGTATATGGTATTTTTCCTTTGAGGCTGTTGATATTTTCAGATTATCTATTTTTAAGAACGATGACATGATCTCTGCTTGAGTCACTCTGGTTAGTACATTGCAGATTGTATGTTTTATTCAATATAGATTTTAAGTCAGTTTGAAATAAAACTTTTTTGCAGTAAAACTGATGGCATTTTCATCTCAGTCATTCACACTAAGTTTCAGCTAGTTTGATTCTGTTTAAGCCTGACGTATTGCCTTAAAAATGCATACTGTGGTTGCTTTTTTCAGTTAATGTTAGATCAGCCGTGTGAGGCTTGTGTACTGCTACAGCAAGCAACGATCTATGGTGTAAAATAAGTCCTTCCCCTTATTATAAATGAAGTGTAAGTAAGAATGTTATAATAATGCAAAGTGAAATGGGAGACAAAGCTTTTTTTTTTTTTTTAGCTGGAGCTATCCAGAGCAGCCCACCTTCATGCTCTGAATTTATATTTGGATTACCAGGATGATTGAGGGGATTTTTACTCGGGTCTTTGTGGCTGGGTAATCTGGACTTTTCTTCAGATTTCATTTGAATGAAGCGCCTTAAACAGAAACATCTGGGCACGTAAAAGCCAGCATCAGAATGCTTACAAGGCAATAAAAAGAGGAATAAGAATTTATAATTGGATGACATCTTTCATCCAGATGGGTTCGACAGTATTTTTAAAAGCCTCATTCAGAAAGGCAGGACAGATGCACGGTGGTGTGCTCAGTGCTCTCAGCTGTGGTCCGGCTCAGCAGACCTTGAAACATACACACGCTCCATCCTGGCCCCAGACCTCTTAGAAGCACTGCAGTGCTGAAGCGACTGCTAGAGAAAGGGCCTCTAGCCCGGGGGCCTTGACAGCCAGCCCTTCCTTTGTGAATTCTGGATCGGGGGACAGGTCCAGGCATGGCCTCTGTCATCTTTCCCATCGTCCTCCACCCCTGTCATCACCAAGAGTCTTCTCCCTTAGGTCTTGGAGGTTGGCTCGTCAGTTGGCACGTGGCAGATATTTTAATGGGGGCCGACTGAGACATTTCAACACCTGGGAGAGCCCGATTCCTTGAAGGATTAGGTGGAGAGGACAGGGGATGTTGGGAAGCTCCCCAAGGCAAAGTCTGAGGCTTGCCTGTGTGTTGATGAGTCACGGGGTCTTGGGGACCTGACCCCTGGCTGGACCTTGCTCCGTGGAGGGGGTTTCATTCCCGTGACGCTGGGGGGATGGAGATACTTGTTCTCGTCCGACTCTTCCGTTGTGTTCTAGGCGACTTACTCCGGGTCAGGATGTTGAGAGATACTAGATGATTCACTCACCGTGGGCTTGCGGTTTATTGATCATCTAAGTAAAATTGTTAGCTCCCTGTGCTTAAGAGAAGACTCAGTTGCTTAAGGACAAATCAGCTGGGCTCAGGACAGTAGAGCTGGAGGGAGGGAACGGGAAGCAGGTGTCCTTTGGGGGTGACGGAGGTGCTTTGGAACCACATGGAATCGGTGGCGCCACATGTCGTGAACGTGCTTAATGCTGCGGAGTTGTTTAAAATGGTTAATTTCATGGTATGTGAATTTCACTTCAATTTAAAAAATGGCAAGAGAAAACAAAGATTTTTTTTTTTAATTAAATGATACATTTATTTTTGTGCTTATTTTTGGCTGTGCTCAGGCTTTCTCTTAGTTGCCATGAACAGGGGCTACTCTCTAGTCGAGGCGTGCGGGCTTCTCACTGCGGCGGCTTTTCTTACTGTGGAGCGTGGACTTGAGGGCACATGGGCGTCAGTGGTTGTGGCATGTGGGCTCAGGAATTGTGACGCCTGGGCCTAAGTTGCCCCACGGCACATGGGATCTTCCTGGACCAGGGATCGAACCCATGTCCCCCACACTGGCAGGTGGATCCTTAACCCCTGGATCACCAGGGCGGTCCAAGAAAACAAAAACAGTTCTGAACGATGTTAAAAAATCAGGTGAACCAGGCACTGGTTTTGCACATCAGACCTGGAGTCAAAGAAGAACTGGACAAGTGCTGCTCCCTCTGATACCCAGTGGGGTTAGAGTTGTGCCTGAGTTCCTGGCGAGCATGCTTACTGCACGCAGGGCAGGTCCTAGGATTGTTCTTGCTCAAGTCAGTGTGCACATGAGTTGGACTCATTAGCAAAAAGGAATCTGAGGAGGGGGGAAGTCAGGCAGTTAGTGTTCTAGTGGTCAGGAATAGCTCTAAAATTACTGCTTCAAAAAATATAGTCATGGTTGCTAAGTGTCTCTGATTTTCAACTCTTTGACTTCTTCCTATGCTCTCATGCTTAAAAATAACTCAAAAGTTATATTTAGCAGTCTGGAAAAGTGAAAGTGAAGTCGCTCAGGCGTGTCCAACTCTTTGTGACCCCATGGACTGTAGCTTACCAGGATCCTCCATCCATAGGATTTTTCAGGCAAGAATTCTGGGGTGGGTTGCCATTTCCTCCTCCAGAGGATCTTCCCAATCCAGGGACTGAACCCGGGTCTTCCACACTGGAGGCAGATGGTTTACCGTCTGAGCCACCAGGGAAGGTATTTATCAGTCTAGAGCAGTGCTCTCCAGCAGGAATAAGAATGCGAGCCTTGTATGTAATTTTCCATTTGCCAGTAGCCAAAATAATAATAATAAAAGTAGAAGTAAAAAGAAACAGGTGAAATGAATTTTAATCACATATTTTCTTTAAATACTTTCCTTCAGTACTGTGTCAATATCTGCCTTGAGGGACTTTGCAGGTGGCTCAGTGGTAAAGAATTGGCCTGCGAATGTAGGAGATGCAGGAGACTTGGATTCAATCCCTGGGTCCTGAAGATCCCCTTGTGGAAGAAATGGCCACCCCCTCCAGTATTCTTGCCTGGAGAATCCCGTGGACAGAGGAGCCTGGTGGGCTACAGTCCATGGGGTCACAAAGAGTCGGACATGACTGAGTGACTTTCATTTTATACTTACAGTGCGTCTTAGTCTGGACTGTCTAACTTTCAAGTGCTCCGAAGCCACACATGCCTTGTGGACACCTTAGGGGGCACAGATTTAGAAGTTACTATTTTTATTGGGCTCCAGAGATGCTCGGCAGGTGAAGATGACCATCACTCTGCACGTTAGAGCTTCAGCATCAGTGTCATTCAAGTGCCTTTATGGGTAGGGCAGCTTCTGACCTCACATTTTTGTGAGTGAGGTGAAAGAAGCACTATTCTTTTCCATCTTGTATGTAGGTGAGAAACCTGGGATTCTGATGTCTTAAGGAAGCCCGTTTACTCCTTCCTAGGAAGACTGAACTGCTGCTCTGGCTTCATAGCAGTCCTGGATAGACTCCAGGAAGTCTCTGTTCCTGGGGGAAAGGATTTATGCCACCTCGAAAGACACCCAGTCTAGTTTTACAGACTTAGAGAGTGAATCTCAGAGCAGTAGAAGAGCTGTCCTGGCGGTCAGAGGAGAGTCCACAGTGGACCTTGAACAAGAACCACATGGAGAGTTCCTTGGACTTGCAGGTTACACCCAGGAAACTGGGGCACTCCCTGTCCCTGTCTCCTGGTCAGTACCACTCACGCTTGACCACTCGGCTGAAAGCAAAGGGCCCTGGTACATTGTGAAATGGCCCCACTCTGTTGAAACCATGGAAACCGGCAGAATACCTCACCGACTTAGCCACTTAGCCCTAGGACAAGTGCTGGCCAGACACCAGTTCCAGAAATCTGGAATTGCCCCCTAGCCAATTTGGGGTAGTAAAGGTGGGTAGTGAAGTGGTTAGTGCCTGGACGGGAGCCCAGTTCTCATTAGACCCCTGCCTCGTGTTGGATGTATTTCTATCTTTGTGGTCCAAGAGCTGTGAAGGAAAGAGGACTTACTGGGTCCAGAAACACTCAAGGACACATTTAATTGTTTCCCTTCCATAGCACTAACTGTTGAGATTTGTTTGGCTCAAAAAAAAAAAAAAAAAAAAAAGTGCGTCTATTAAATGTATCAAGAAAAACCTTTTTTTGGTGGAGGGGTGGGTTAAGCTAAGACTTCCCTTGCAAAAAGAAATTTGGGGGTTGAAATACTTTCAGGCAGCTGAGCTTGCATTTCTAAGTACAGATGGATCATGGCTAACTGGACAACTTTCAGCTAGTGTGTTGAACAGCGAGTACTGATGCTCTTCCTTGGTGTGTTCAAGCATCCTTTTATCCACATGCATAGTCTCAGGCCCTGTGTTGGGCTCTGGACATTCAAACGTGTGGTCTGTTGCCTGCAAATGTAGTAATGGCCACAGCTGTACACACAGAGGCTTTGACAGAGGATGTAAAATATGCTTGCCTGGAGAATCCCTTGGATCGAGGAGCCTGGCAGGCTGCAGTCCGTGGGGGTCACTAAAAGTTGGACATGACTGAGCACAGCACAGAACAAAAGTACAAAGTGGTGGGGACACTGGAAAGGGGCGATGTTTCAGGAGAAGCCTTCACTTAGGAGGAAAGGCTCCATTGGGTATGGAAGGATGGCGAGGAGGTCTCAAGGTAGATTAAAAAGAAGAAAGAGAATTTTAAACCTAGGAGTGAATGCTTGCTCTGTTGTTCAGTCACTACTGCTACTGCTACTGCTAAGTCACTTCAGTCGTGTCCAACTCTGTGCAACCCCATAGACGGCAGCCCACTAGGCTCCTCTATCCCTGGGATTCTCCAGGCAAGAACACTGGAGTGGGTTGCCATTTCCTTCCCCAATGCATGAAAGTGAAAAGTGAAAGGGAAGTCGCTCAGTCGTGCCTGACTCCCAGCAACCCTATGGACTGCAGCCTACCAGGCTCCTCTGCCCATGGGATTTTTCAGGCAAGAGTACTGGAATGGGGTGCCATGTGATGTCCAACTCTTTGCAACCCCATGGACTACAGCATGCCAGGCTTCCTTGTCCTTCACCATCTCCCAGAGTTTGCTCAGATTTGTGTCCATTGAGTCGGTGATGCCATCCAACCATCTCATCCTCTGCCACCCTCTTCTCCTTTTACCTTCAGTCCATCATGGTCTTTTCCAGTGAGTCAGTTCTTTGCCTCAGGTAGCCAGAGTATTGGAGCTTCAGCTTCTGCTTCAGCCCTAGAAACCACAGTTATTTGGTGTGGGCTACTTCTCCCTGTGGCTCACCCTTGGCATTGCCTGGCCAGCTTTCCAGCTTGTGCCCTGGATAGAGGTGTTACTACAGCTCTGGTGGCTCCCAGAGCCCTGTGTATAGGTTGGTTTTGGTGGGAGACGACCTCAGTGTCTACCTGGAGAGTTCAATTTCCAGGCTAACTTACCAAAAAGATATTTAACCCTGGTCTGGTGGAGGTCCTCATGTAAGCTCCATTCCTAGGGGGCAGAGGAACTGATGGCTGCTCCCCTGATGGCTCTCGGTCCATGTAAGCTTGTGATCAGGTATGCTGCTGCTGCTAAGTCACTTCAGTCGTGTCCGACTCTGTGCAACCCCATAGATGACAGCTCACCAGGCTCCCCCATCCCTGGGATTCTCCAGGCAAGAACATTGGAGTGGGTTGCCATTTTCTTCTCCAATGCATGAAAGTGAAAAGTGAAAGTGAAGTCGCTCAGTCGTGTCCGACCCTTAGCCACCCCATGGACTGCAGCCCACCAGGCTCCTCCGTCCATGGGATTCTCCAGGCGAGAGTACTGGAGTGGGGTGCCATTGCCTTCTCCAGTGATCAGGTATAATCACCTAGAATTGGGTCTAGAGACAGCTTGTGTGAGCAGGGCAGGGCAGCTGAGAGAATGAGCTGTAAGAAGCACCAAGAAAATAGTGCTGGTTTTGTAGTTGTTAGTGGCTCAGCCCTGTCAGACTCTTTTCGACCCCACAGACAGTAGCCTGCCAGCCTCCTCCATCCGTGGGATTTTCTAACCAAGAATACTGGAGTGGGTTGCCAGTTCCCACTCCAGGGGATCTTACTGACCCAAGGATCAAATCTGTGTCTCCTGATTGGCAGGCAGATTCTTTACCACTGAGCCACCAGGGAAGCCCATTGATTAAAAGAACCCAAAACAATTGTGCTTGTGTTTCCCAATGGTTGAAAACGTGGATTTAACGGGAAGTTCTGCCTACCCCTGGAATCCTTTAGCATTTTATCTGTATCCTTCCAATGAAAAGGGAAGTTGTGTCAAAATCGAGTATGTTAATTTGTAAACAGTAGTGAACTTATGGGGCCAGCACGGCAGAATATATGAAATTGTTATCAGATTGAAAAATATCTAGGAAACACAGCAGCTTTCAGTACTGAACGCATTCTAACTTGTATTTTTGTTCCTGTAGTATCTTAAAATGTAGGCCACACTCCTGATTCATCTTTGGGTCTCTCAGGTTGAATAGCTGATAGATGTACGTATTGTGAGTTATCTAATACCAGATATGCACAGGTAGGAATGAGTGTCTGGGGAGAGGTGCCCTGAAAATCATGAAATGGTTACCAGTGTTGGAAATCAAAGGTTTTTGTTCACAGTAGGTGCTGAAGAATCTTTTACTTTCAATTTTAGTAAGATATGCATAACAAAGTTTACCATCTTAAGCATTTTTAATTGTACAGTTTAGCAATATAAAGAATATTCACATGGGTGTTCAGTTCAGTTCAGTTGCTTAGTCGTCTCTGACTCTTTGCGACCCCATGGACCACAGCATGCCAGGCCTCCCTGTCCATCACCAACTCCTGGAGTTTACCCAAATTCGTGTCCACTGTGTTGGTGATGCCATCCAACCATCTCATCCTCTGTTGTCTCCTTCTCCTTATGCCTTCAGTCTTTCCCAGCATCAGGGTCTTTTTTGTGCAGCCGATCTGTAGAACTTTTCATCTGATAAAACTGAAACTCTGTGCCCATTAACAGCAACTTCCCATTTGCTACTCTCTTGAGCCCCTGGCAACTGCCAATTCTGCATTCTGCTTCTGTGAATTTGATTATTCTAGTCCAATAGACTAGCTCGTATTAACAGTATCTGCCTTTTTGTGCCTGATTCATTTCACTGAGCATAATGTCTTCAGGATCCATCCATGTTGCAATATGTGTCAGAATTTGCTTCTTTTTTAAGGCTGGGTAATATTCCATTTGGAGAAGGCAATGGCAACCCACTCCAGTACTCTTGCCTGGAAAATCCCATGAATGGAGGAGCCTGGTAGGCTACAGTCCATGGGGTCGGGAGGAGTCAGACACGACTGAGCAACTTCACTTTCACTTTTCACTTTCATGCATTGGAGAAAGAAATGGCAACCCACTCCAGTATTCTTGCCTGGAGAATCCCAGGGACAGGGGAGCCTGGTGAACTGCCGTCTATAGGGCCACACAGAGTCAGACACGACTGACTCGACTTAGCAGGAATATTCCATTATATGGATAAGCCACATTTGTTTATTCATCTGTTGATGGACATTTGGGTTCCTTCTAGCTTTTTGCTGTTGTGAATGAGGATGCAGTGAACATTCATGTACAAATATTTCTTGAAGATCTTGCTTTCAGTTCTTTTGGGTATGTATCCTGAATTGGAATTGCTGTATCATAGGGTAATTCTATTTTTAATTTTTGGAGGACTTGCCATACTGTTTCCCGTGGCAGCTGTACCGTTTTACACTCCCATGTACAGTGCCCCGAGGGTCCCAATTTCTCCACATCCTTGCCAGTGCTTGCTATTTTTCGCTTTTGTTTTTGTTTTCATAGTAGCCATCCTTATGGGTGTGAGGTGCAAAACTCTTTTTTTAAGATTAATAAATGAAGCTATTGAGTGCCACCTGCTTGCCTTCCGTCAGTCAGTGCCTTTTAAGAAATTCTTCTTCAAAGGAGACGATGTTTTGAAGTCATAGGCTTCTACGTGTGACTTCTGGGAACTGTTTGAGTCGAGTGTTGTTTTGCTGGTGGCAACTTTGATGAAACATTCAAAATAACCTCTTCTCCCCAACCTTTAAGAATAGTAGAAGTTGTTTTTTGAAAAATCTCAACTTGGTCTTCTGTCAACAGTGATTTTCATGTCCCTCCAAAGCTGAAGGGCTTCCCAGGTGGCGCTAGTGGTAAAGAACCCATTACCAGTGCAGGTAGACACAAGAGAGACAGGCTCGATCCCTGGGTCGGGAAGATCCCCGGAAGGATGGCATGGCAACCCACTCCAGTATTCTTGCCTGGAGAATCCCATGGACAGAGAAGAGCCTGGCGGGCTGCAGTCCATGGGGTCGCACAGAGTCAGACACGACTGAAGCAACTTAGCACGCACGCCAAAGCTTCAGATTAGTACCTAAGTCATTCCAGGATTGAACTCAGAGGACGGAGATCAGAGTGGATCTTCTGGTATTGTCTGTCTTGGGAAATGCGTGGGTGAAGGAGCTGTCCAGCAAGAGAGAGGCAAGTTACAAAGGTTTTATTTGCACAGAATGTACTACAACTTTTTGTTGCACTACAAGTAGAAGTGAAATGTTTGGATGTGTTCTTGTGTGCGCTTCCGTGTGTGTGTGTGTGTGTGTGTGTGTGTGTGTGGCCAGGGGAGAGGGGGTGTTTCTTGGGTAGGAAAGAAAATAGCTCTGTTTACTTCTTAACCTCCCCTTGCTTACTATATGAGAAAAAAATATATATACTTGCCAAAGGCAGGCGGTTTTAAGAGCATGAATCCCGTGACATCATCCGGCAGAGTGAAATATCAGTGGAGTGGCTGGTGTAAGAGTGGTTTGCCATGAGTTACGAGGCTCTGAAACTTTCCGAGTGAGTTTTCGTGCGCTCTCTGTGGCGCGATATGAAGACTTTCGTTCGGCTGAAGTGTTTGTTTTAATGAGGTATTGCCATGTAGCGCACAGATGAAAACCACATGATGTACCCCGGGCAAGAGCGAAGCAATAACTCTACAGATTTTTGAAGAAGACTAGTCATACCACAGGCTACCATTATAACAGAAAAAATAACAAGAATTTTAATATAGTTGTCTGGCCAAATATATTAATTTAAACTGAATGCCTTTTAAAAAATATTATAGCTGTGAGGCAGGACGTTCCATTGGCAAGCATCTTCAAAACCTTCATTTCAGAGGATTCATTGAAAATTATTGAAGGGGGGCAGCCCTTGCCCGTCTGCGTATTTGGAGGAACCACGGAAAAGTCTTTGATCATTTATATGAGGCTTCTTTGAGTTTGACACAAAGACGCTCAAATAAGAAGAGACGCATTTTTAAGCGGGTTGACGTCTTTGCATTTCGTGAGGGCGTGGCCAGTGTACTGACAGCAGACACGCGATGGGGAATTCTGTTGTAAGAACACGGCCTTGTGCTTTGCAGGTCCTGTTCCACTGCCCAGACCGAGTGCGGCCCAAGTTCACATTCGGTCCTTTGTCAGATTTCCATGTTTGGAAATTTAGAAAAAAATTAGTAGAGCACTTTTCGAAACACCAATACAGTATACTAACGCATATATATGGAATTTAGAAAGATGGTAACAATAACCCTGTGTACGAGACAGCAAAAGAGACACTGATGTATAGAACAGTCTTATGGACTCTGTTAGAGAGGGAGAGGGTGGGAAGATTTGGGAGAGTGGCATTGAAACATGTATAATATCATGTATGCAATGAATTGCCAGTCCAGGTTTGATGCATGATACTGGATGCTTGGGGCTGGTGCACTGGGACGACCCAGAGGGATGGTACGGGGAGGGAGGAGGGAGGAGGGTTCAGGATGGGGAACACATGTATACCTGTGGTGGATTCATTTCGATATTTGGCAAAACTAATACAATATTGTAAAGTTTAAAAAAAAAAAAGTGTTCTGGTAACCTTGCTTGGGTTTTATTCCTGGGTTCTAATAATCCTTGTCTGAAAAAAAATTTTTTTTTTATATATCCTTTAATTTAGAAATCTGAAATCTCAAAGTGCTCTATTACATTTTCATCCAAAAAGCATTTTGTTGACTTTCAGCTTTGGGAAACACAGACCAAAAAGAAATAGTGCCCTGGGGTAGTTCTGTAGCTTACTAAGCAGTTAATTTTTTACCAGAAGTCTCTGAAGTCAGCTGATGACTGCTGCAGCACTGGGAAGTTTGTTGGGTCAGATGATGTAATTTTCTTATTTGATTTCTTTATATTTTTTGGAGTCTGTTGTTGTTTAGTCATGTCCGACTCTTCTGTGACCCCATGAACTGTAGCCGTCCAGGATCACCTGTCCATGGAATTTTCCAGGCAAGAATACTGGAGTGGTTTGACATTTCTTTCTCCAGGGGGTTTTCCTGACCCAGAGATTGAACAGGAGTCTCTTGCGTCTCCTGCGTTCGTAGGCAGATGTTTTACCATTGTGCCACCTGGGCATCCCTAACACAAAAGCACCAATGAGAATGTCCAGGTTATCATGCCTTCTATATACGTGTGCTAAGTTGCGCTAGTCATGTCTGACTCTTTGCAACCCTGTGAACTGCAGCCTGTCACGCTCCTCTGTCCATGGGATTCTCCAGGCAAGAATACTGGAGTGGGTTGCCGTGCTCTCCTCCAGGGGATCTTCCCGACGTAGGGATCAAACCCGTGCCTCTTTTGTCTCATGCATTGGCAGGTGGGTTCTGTACCGCTGGCATCACCTGGAATCCCTGGTTCGAGGAGTTGGTGGGGGGTAGCTGAGAGTGTGTGTTGAAGACGATGTTATCGAAGCTTCCTTTTCATCACAATAATCTGAGATAACAAATGGTCTGTTCTCATCTTGAACACACCCTAACGTCAGAACTAACCTCAGAAATCTTTACTTTCAGCTGTTTTCCTCACTTCAGTCCCGGAAGCTCCTCTTAATCTTCATAGCCTTTAACCATGAAACTCCTCTACAAAGAGTCACCTTTTCTGAACTAGAATCGCTCTAGATGAAGGGAGAACACAGGTGTGGAGGCTGCATTCAGTTCTGTGAAATAACCTTTAGAAGTGACTTCAGGAACTTTGTCGCATCAGTTGTAGTGGAAGCCCACAGACCTGTTTCCCTCGTACACACTCTCTCCATCTCCAGCTACTGTATCCTTCCCCCCTGTAGCTCAAAAGAAGCTAGAAATAAACACCTTTGACTCACCCATTAATGGTTCCATCTTGTCAAAACTTTCTCGTGTCCAGTTATCATCTGCCTGTGTCTGTGATTAATGGGAGGACGTCCCCCAGTGTGTTAGCTTGCCTGGGCAACACTTGAGCTTTTTCATGCTTCTTCTCTTTGCTCCTTACTATTGTTTTAAAAGCACCCAAGAAAATACAAAATATTAGTTCTTACACTGATGCCCCTAGGCTGGCTTTGTATTGAGAGGAGAAAGAGAGAAATCATATGATAATATTTTTCTTTTCTTTTTTTTTTTTTTTTAAACATATTTTTCTCTTTAATGAACCGAAGTGTCTAGGTGGTTGTTTCAAATGAAAGAGTGACTCTGGGAATCTTTCTCTGGATCAGGTTCTGCTTAACACCCCGCACGTTGGTTCTGTCTGAACATGTGTAATTGGAAACATGCAGACTCACAGCCGTCCTTCGCTCTGAACACTGGGGACGGACGTTTTCCCCAGCTTTGTTCATTCTCATTTTGTCCCTGTGCCATGATTTTTTTTTTTTTAATTGAATTCAAATTTGCAGCTTTTAAAAGCAAACCACAAGAACATGGTTTTTAATCCCTAGAGATTTGTTTGCCCCTGTTCTACATATAAAAGAGCAATTGTCTTAATATAGCCATGCCAGACTTCTAGAACAATTAAAAATGGCATCTCTTTATTCATTTAGGATTTTTTTTCCTTTTTTAATCTTTTACCGAATGAAAGCAGAGGCTTTCCCTCTGGCCCGTCCCAGGAGCGAGGGTAGCTTTTCACATGGATCCTTCTTCAGAAGTGTCAAGAAAGGGTCAATCCTTGCTTTAAGTGGTAATTTTAGCCGGCCGCCAGATTCCAGCCTTGGGAGGGGGGATGTCCTGGAAAAACCGTATGGCCACATGTCGAGTGATGTCACTGGATGGGGGAGGGTACCCAGAGAAGATGGAGAATCTTATGGCTTATTTTATTTGTGAACTGTTTCTGATTATCCCGACTAGCTTCGGGGTGGTGGCGGTGGGGGAGTCACTTTGAATAATGACGCCTTGACATCCCTTCTCTTGGGGAATCCACACCACTGGGCACCAGATGTGTTAGGGCAGATGCCTCAGACTTTCTGACCCATCCTGTTCAGATAGAACTCTCCATTTACCTCTATTGAAGGAAAGTCAAAGCCAAAACCCTCTCTCCTGTGCAATTAAATAAATATTTATTAATGTTAATATTCATATTCATATCTTGGGCTCAGTCATTGTTCTTTGGGCATGACTGTAGCTCAGTGGCTGCCCACATGTGACTCTCTAGGTCCTGGTGTGTGTGTGTGTGTGTGTGTGTGTGTGTGTATGCTCAGTAGCTCAGTTGTGTCCGACTCTTTTGCAGCCCCATGGACTGCAGCCCACGTAGCTCCTCCGCCCGTGGGATTTTCCAGACAAGAATGCTGGAGTGGTTTGTCATTTCCTATTCCAGGACATCTTCCTGACCCAAGGGTCTAACCCGTGTCTCCTGCATTGGCAGGTGGGTTCCTTACTGCTGAGCCACTTAGGAAGCAAGGTCTTGTTGAACCCAATACTAAATACTGTGAGCATTTTCAGATAGAGAAATTTTTATGTTGAGTGCGTGCATGCGTGTGTGCTCAGTCGCTTCAGTCGTGTCTGACTCTTTGCAATGCTATGGGCTATAGCCCGCCAAGCTCCCCTGTGCATGGAATTTTCCCGGCAAGAATACTGGAGTGGGTTGCCACTTTCTCCACCAGGGGGTCTTCCCGACCCAGGGGTTGAACCTGAGTCTCCTGCATTGCAGGCAGATTCCTTACTGCTGAGCCATCAGGGGAGCACTTATGTTTAGATGTAACTACAAAGTCCTAGATTGTAGACCTTTGAAGACCACCATTCTTGCAGATCTTTCCACGTTGAACTTTGCTATTAGAATTTTGAAAACTATGAAATGATGTCCACTGAAGTCAGGTTCACTACCTAGAAAAAGCTGGCTTTGTAGCCTCTGTCGCTGTCATCGGGAAAAGCCACATGCTACTTGAATGTGTAACTGTCCCTGTGTGAGAAATGCAGGGAAATGAAGATGTCTCCTCTTTTCAAGAAACCTGATGCTGTGGATCCTGGACTGAGAGAAATTTAGATCTGTACCTGCCATCCCTCACCCAGTGGAGGAATCTCCCCTGCAGAAACCTGAAAAGTGGTTTGCCGCCTTTTCTTCCCTTTTGGGAAAGTTCACCCCTTGTTCTTCAGTTCAGTTCAGTTGCCCAGTCGTGTCCAACTCTTTGCGACCCCATGGACTGCAGCATGCCAGGCGTCCCTGTCCATCACCAACTCCCGGAGTTCACCCAAACTTATGTCCATCGAGTCAGTGATGCCATCCAGCCATCTCATCCTCTGTCGTCCCCTTCTTCTCATGCCTTCAGTCTTTCCCAGCATCAGGGTCTTTTCAAATGAGTCAGCTCTTCCCATCAGGTGGCCAAAGTTTTGGAGCTTCAGCTTCAGCATCAGTCCTTCCAATGAATATTCAGGACTGATTTCCTTTAGGATGGGCTGGTTGGATCTGCTTACAGTCCAAGGGACTCTCAAGAGTCTTCTCCAACACCATAGTTCAAAAGCATAGCATAGCACAGGTGTATCTGTGTATCTAAATCAGCTGATCTAAAAAGACCAAGTACTTAATGTGGTGATGTGTATATTGACAGAGGGGATAAAGATGCCCATCAGGACCTTGGGCTTCCCTTGTGGCTCATATGGTAAAGAATCCGCCCTGGGTTGGGAAGATCCCTTGGAGGCGGGAATGGCGACCCACTCCAGTATTCTTGCCTGGAAAAGCTCATGGACAGAGGACCCTGGTGGGCTACAGCCCATGGGGTCACAAAAGAGATGGACGTGACTTAACAACTAAATAGCAACAACCCAGTGGCTTAAGCTGACAAACTCCCACACAGTCCTCAGGCCGATGGAAGTTTCACCGTCTTATGACTTAGTCATATCAACACACGGCTTCCAAGGCCATCATAGCAGGGAAAAGAGACACTTAGAACTTATAACAGATCTGTGTGATCCCTGGAGCACTGGTGACATTCTTGCCTTGTGTTTACATTCCAGTGGCCTGAGTCTCTCACATAGTCCCAATAACTGCAAGGGCTGGGAATCTTCCAGACTGTCCTGGAAATTACTATGAAATTCATTAAGCTAAAGGACTTGGACTTTTAGAAAAGCTAATAGCCAGAAATATGAAGATGGCTGAGCTGAACGATAACAGAAGAAAGGCAGTTTGTTTGTAATATCATATTACCAAAGATGAATCATCTTTGCACAGTTTTAGGGAACACACCCACATAAATGGCTGGAAGATGAGATTGATGAGGTCCCATCTGTAAAGCAGGGGAAAATCTAGTTTGGACTCAAACTGTAAATTTTGGATATCCTTGGTCCTAGCAACTCCAATGCACTGGCATCATTTTGACAAATTAGTTTGGATACATTTACAATTTATATGTAAACCATGTTTAATGCATAGAATATATATGGTTAGTATATGCTGCTGCTGCTAAGTCACTTCAGTCGTGTCCGACTCTGTGCGACCCCATAGACAGCAGCCCATCAGGCTCCACCGTCCCTGGGATTCTCCAGGCAAGAACACTGGAGCGGGTTGCCATTTCCTTCTCCAATGCATGAAAGTGAAAAGTGAGAGTGAAGTCACTCAGTCGCATATAGACCCCCTCCAAATGGCTTGCATAATAATTTGCTTATCAGTACACCTGAAAGGATGTGCACAAAATTTCATTAACAGTAGATACTGTAGACAGAGGGCTTCCCTGGTGGCTCAGATGGTAAAGAATTTTCCCGAAATGCTGTGAGACCTGGGTTTGATCCCTGGGTTGGGAAAATCCCCTGCAGAAGAAGATGGCACCCCACTCCAGTATTCTGGCCTGGAGAATTCCATGGACAGAGGAGCCTGGCGGGTTACAGTCCATGGGGTTGCACAGAGTCAGACACAACTGAGTGACTTTAACTTTCATTTTCCACCATAGACAGAGGTGGCATAATTAGAGGAGGAGAAAAGGCATATAAGAAGTGAATATTATGTGAATCAAATCTCCCAATTCATCCTACCCACCCCCCCACTTATACTCCCCTGGTCCATACATTTGTTCTCTGCATCTGTGTATCTCTGCTTTGCAGACAGGTTCCATCTGTGACATTTTTCTAGGTTTCACATATATGCATTATTATATGATACTTGTTTTTCTCTTTTTGACTTACTTCCCTCTACACGACAGCCTCTAGGTCCATCCGTGTCTTGTAAATTACATGATTTCATTTGTTTTAATGGCTGAGTAATATTCCATTGTATGTATGTCCAAATCTTCTTCAGCCATTCCTCAGCTGATGGACATTTAGGGTATTTCCATGTCTGGCTGTTGTAAATAGTGCTGCAGTGAATGCTGGAGTTCACGCATCCTTTCAAATCATGGTTTTTTTCCAGATATATGCCCAGGAGTGGGATTGCTGGGTCATATGGTAGCTCTTGTTTTAATTTTTTTAAGGAAAAAAATTAAAACTCTGTGCTGTTCTCCAATTTACTTTCCTACCAACAGTGTAGGAGTGTCCCCTTTTTTCTACAACCCTCTCCAGCATCTACTGTTGGTAGGTTTTTTGATGATGGCCATTCTGACCAGTATGAGCGGATACCTCAGTGTAGCTTTGATCTGCATTTCTCTAATAATTAGTGATGTTGAGTATCTTTTCATGTATTTGTTGGTCATCTGTATGTCTTCTTTGAATAAATGCCTCTTTGTGTTTTTTGATCGGGTTGTTTGGTTTTTATTTTTTATTTATGTTGAGCTGCATGAGCTGTTTGTGTATTTGGGAGATTAAGCCCTTGCTTCATTTGGAAGTCCTAGTCTTGAAAATGAAGTTGCTTCATTTGCAAATATTTTCTCCCACCCTGAGGCCTGTCTTTTCCTTTGTTTATGGTTTCCTTTTCTGTGCAAAAGCTTTTAAGTTTAATTAGGTCTTGTTCATTTGTTTTTATTTTCTTTATGCTAGGCAGTCAGTCAAAAAATGATCTTGCTGAGATTTATGTCAAAGAATGTTTTGCATATATTTTCATCTCAGAGTTTTATAGTACCCAGCCTTACCTTTAGGTCTTTAATTCATTTTGAGTTCATTTTTGTGTGTGGTATTAGAGAGTGTTCTAATTTCTTTTTGTTTTTTTTTTGTCACATGTAGCTGTCCAGTTTTCCCAGCGCTACTTACTAAAGAGACTGTCTTTTCTCAGTTGTATATTCTTGCCTCCTTTGTGATAGATCAAATGACCCTAGGTGGGTGGGTTTATCTCTGGACTTTCCTGTTCCATTTATCTATATTCCTGTTTCTGTTCTTCCAGCACCTATACTGTTTTGGTTACTGTAGCTTTGTAGTATGGTCTGAATCAGGGAGCCAGTCCAGCTCTGTTCTTTCTCAATATTGCTTTTGCTACTTGAGGTCTTTTGTGTTTACATACAAAGTGCAATTTTTTTTTTGTTCTAGTTCTGTGAAAAAATGCCCTTGGTAACTTGATAGGGATTGTGTTGAATCTGTAGATTGCTTTGCATCAGAGATCAGATCAGTCGCTCAGTCGTGTCCGACTCTTTGTGACCCCATGAATCGCAGCACACCAGGCCTCCCTGTCCATCACCAACTCCTGGAGTTCACTCAGACTCACGTCCATCGAGTCAATGATGCCATCCAGCCATCTCATCCTCTGTCATCCCCTTCTCCTCTTGCCCCCAATCTCTTCCAGCATCAGAGTCTTTTCCAATGAGTCAACTCTTCACATGAGGTGGCCAAAGTACTGGAGTTTCAGCTTTAGCATCATTCCTTCCAAAGAAATCCCAGGGCTGATCTCCTTTAGAATGGACTGGTTGGATCTCCTTGAAGTCCAAGGGACTCTCAAGAGTCTTCTCCAACACCACAGTTTAAAAGCATCAATTCTTCGGCACTCAGCCTTCTTCACAGTCCAACTCTCACATCCATACATGACCACAGGAAAAACCATAGCCTTGACTAGACAGACCTTTGTTGGCAAAGTAATGTCTCTGCTTTTGAATATGCTATCTAGGTTGGTCATAACTTTCCTTCCAAGGAGTAGGTGTCTTTTAATTTTCTGGCTGCAGTCACCATCTGAAGTGATTTTGGAGCCCAGAAAAATAAAGTCTGACACTGTTTCCACTGTTTCCCCATCTATTTCCCATGAAGTGATGGGACAAGATGCCATGATCTTCGTTTTCTGAATGTTGAGCTTTAAGCCAACTTTTTCACTCTCCACTTTCACTTTCATCAAGAGGCTTTTGAGTTCCTCTTCACTTTCTGCCATAAGGGTGGTGTCATCTGCATATCTGAGTTATTGATATTTCTCCTGGCAATCTTGATTCCAGCTTGTGTTTCTTCCAGTCCAGCATTTCTCATGATGTACTCTGCATATAAGTTAAATAAACAGGGTGACAATATACAGCCTTGATGAACTCCATTTCCTATTTGGAACCAGTCTGTTGTTCCATGTCCAGTTCTAACTCTTGCTTCCTGACCTGCATACAGATTTCTCAAGAGGCAGATCAGGTGGTCTGGTATTCCCATCTCTTTCAGAATTTTCCACAGTTTATTGTGATCCACACAGTCAAAGGCTTTGGCATAGTCAGTAAAGCAGAAATAGATGTCCCTCTGGAACTCTCTTGCTTTTTCCATCATCCAGCGTATGTTGGCAATTTGATCTCTGGTTCCTCTGCCTTTTCTAAAACCAGCTTGAACATCAGGAAGTTCACGGTTCACATATTGCTGAAGCCTGGTTTGGAGAATTTTGAGCATTACTTTACTAGCATGTGAGATGAGTGCAATTGTGCGGTAGTTTGAGCATTCTTTGGCATTGCCTTTCTTTGGGATTGGAATGAAAACTGACCTTTTCCAGTCCTGTGGCCACTGCTGAGTTTTCCAAATTTGCTGGCATATTGAGTGCAGCACTTTCATAGCATCATCTTTCAGGATTTGGAATAGCTCAACTGGAATTCCATCACCTCCATTAGCTTTGTTCGTAGTGATGCTTTCTAAGGCCCACTTCACTTCACATTCCAGGATGTCTGGCTCTAGGTCAGTGATCACATCATTGTGATTATCTGAGTCGTGAAGATCTTTTTTGTACAGTTCTTCTGTGTATTCTTGCCATCTCTTCTTAGTATCTTCTGCTTCTGTTAGGTCCATACCGTTTCTATCCTTTATCAAGCCCATCTTTGCATGAAATCTTGGTATCTCTGATTTTCTTGAAGAGATCCCTAGTCTTTCCCATTTTGTTGTTTTCCTCTATTTCTTTGCATTGATCGCTGAAGAAGGCTTTCTTATCTCTTCTTGCTATTCTTTGGAACTCTGCATTCAGATGTTTATATCTTTCCTTTTCTCCTTTGCTTTTCGCTTCTCTTTTTACAGCTATTTTTCAGGCCTCCCCAGACAGCCATTTTGCTTTTTTGCATTTCTTTTCCATGGGGATGGTCTTGATCCCCGTCTCCTGTACAATGTCACGAACCTCATTCTATAGTTCATCAGGCACTCTATCAGATCTAGGCCATTAAATCTATTTCTCACTTCCACTGTATAATCATAAGGGATTTGATTTAGGTCATACCTGAATGGTCTAGTGTTTTTCCCTACTTTCTTCAATTTAAGTCTGAATTTGGCAATAAGGAGTTCATGGTCTGAGCCACAGTCAGCTCCTGGTCTTGTTTTCGCTGACTGTATAGAGCTTCTCCATCTTTGGCTGCAAAGAATATAATCAATCTGATTTCTGTGTTGACTATCTGGTGATGTCCATGTATAGAGTCTTCTCTTGTGTTGTTGGAAGAGGGTGTTTGTTATGACCAGTGCATTTTCTTGGCAAAACTCTATTAGTCTTTGCCCTGCTTCATTCCATATTCCAAGGCCAAATTTGCCTGTTACTCCAGGTGTTCCTTGACTGCCTACTTTTGCATTCCAGTCCCCTATAATGAAAAGGACATCTTTTGGGTGTTAGTTCTAAAAGGTCTTGCAGGTCTTCATAGAACCGTTCAACTTCAGCTTCTTCAGCATTACTGGTTGGGGCATAGACTTGGATTACTGTGATATTGAATGGTTTGCCTTGCTTTGCATAGTATAGTCATTTTCATAATACTGATTCTTCCAATCCATCAACATGGTATTTCTCTTTATCTTTTTGTGTCATCTTGGATTTCCTTCATCAGTATCTTATAGTTTTCTGAATATAGGTCTTTTGCCTCATTAGATAAGTTTATCCCTAGGTATTTTATTCTTTTTGATGCAGTTGTCAGTAGGATTGTTTCCTTAATCTCTCTTTGTTTTGCATTGTTAGTGTATAGGAATGCAAGGGATTTCTGTGTATTAATTTTGTATCCTGTAACTTTACCAACTTCTTTGATGAGCTCTAGTGGTTCTCTGCTATCATCTTTAGAATTTCCTGTGTAGAGCATCATGTCATCTGCAAACAGTGACAGTTTTAGTTTTTCTTTTCCAATTTGGACTACTTTTATTTCTTTTTCTACTCTGATAGCTGTGGCTAGGACTTCCAAAACTATACTGAATAAAAGTGGTGAGCTTGGACATCATTGTCTTGTTCCTGATCTTAAAGGAAATGTTTTCAGCTTTTCATCATTGAGTATAATATTAGCAGTAGGTTTCTCGTATGTGGCCTTTATTATGTTGAGGCAGGTTCCCTCTAAGCCCACTTTCTGGAGAATTTTTGTCATAAATGGATGTTGAATTTTTTTCATAAATGGATGTTGAACTTTGAATAGATATCTAGCTTTTAGACATCTATTTTTGTCATCTATTGATATGATTGATTGCATCTTTTTCTGTCTCTATTGATATGATCATATTCTTCAGTTTATGGTATATCACATTGATTTGTATACAGTGAAGAATTTTAGCATCCTTGGGATAAATCCCACTTGATCAGGGTGTATGATTCTTTTAATTGTTATTGGATTTGGTTTGCCAGTGTTTTGTTGAGGATTTTTGTGTCTATGTTCATCAGTGGTATTGGCTTGTAATTTTCTTTTTTTGTGATATCTTTGTCCCTTTTGGTATTAGGAGTGTTCCATTCTCTGCAACTTTTTGGAAGAGCAATCCTTTATAAAAAGATAATAATAGTAAATAAATAAATGGTTAAAAAAAAGATTACTGAAGAAATTCATTAAGCTTAAAAACTTTAATAAAAGACAGTAGTAAAAAATAAAATAAATAATAAAAAAGATTACTAAGAAATTTGCTAAGCTTAAAATGTTTTCTTAAATAAAATGAGTGGTATTAAAGGTTATTAAGAAATTAATTAAAATTCTTAGTAACTTCCTACAAGTAGCTTATTTCCTAAACAAACACTTGAATGACTGAAAGTTTTAGTGCTAATCCCTGAATTGAGATCTAAATGCTAGCCAAAGACACTGATTTGTCTGTACATAGGATGAATAAGGGCTTCATAACCACAGGATTCTAATTGTGACCTAGTCTTGCCTCTGTTTACATGATGTGTGATTAATTATATTAAGCTCAACAAAGATTCCTTGAAAACAATTTTTTTTCAATTCATAACTTCTAAAGCATATAACTTGGGTTGGCCCCAAATATTGGAAAAAGGTTTAACTCCTTGGATATCATCCCCATAGGGTGGGTCGAATCCATGTTATTATAATACAAATGTTTGCTTCTCGAAACTGATTGTCAGGCCCATTCATCTGTTGTATTAAAACTCAACATCTGATTTCTTGTCAGTGAATCTCAGATAACAGTGTCTCAGTGACGTTTCTAACCTCAAGAAGGGATAGATTTATAGGATGAATTATTATATCATTAACTACTGTTAGATTATAGGGGTGATTTAAACATGGTCATGTATCTGAAAATAATTTATAAAGTATAAGCTTGGTAGTACAGTGTCAGGTATGCATTTGGCACCATTATAGAAATTTTCAAAACGTGTGTATCTTTGACTTAATATCTAGAATTTTTTCATGAGTGAATGCAGTTTTAAAAATAATTTTGTTCTTAACATTGAAATGTTGGAAGCAATCTGATTTTCTACTACTAAGTAGGTGGTTCAGTCATTCATTCAGTGGTTTTTCTTTAAGTCTGTGCTATATGCTGAGCACTGTTCTTAACCAAACCCAAAGGATGAAATCACTCTTCTCTGAGAGCCGTCATTCTGGTGGGGAAGATATTTTATAAGGTATTTAAGTAAAATAGGGAGCAGGAGATAAGTACATTGGAAAAAAAAAAAAACAAATGAAGAAGAACAGGAGGTCTTGGGAAAAGGGAAGTGGACGGAGCTTGATAGTCTAAGGAGTGCAGTAGGGAGTCGCTCCTTGGTGGTCATGTAGTGCCATCCCTTTGTGAGCGAGTAGGAAGTTGCCTACCACACGGGTTTTCAAACTGGAGGATGTGTTAAAATGATTTCCTGGCCGACCTCAGAAATGCTGACCTGGGAATCTGCTGAGGAACTCCTGCCTTTCTTTTCCTTCTAGCCCCAGGTGATGCTGATGATCTGGAGACCATGTTGGGACCCCCTCTGGTTTCCCAGGACTGGACCTTGTTCTTGTCCCTGGGGAGTTTTCTTCTCCCATCCTCACTTGAATCTTATGCCCTTGAATTTTACCAAGACCCAGTGTGGGACAGACCACGCTTGTGGTGTCTGTGGCCATTTCAGAGAAGTCCTGTCAAGGGTTTTGCTCATTTTGTGTCTGGATGTCCCTCATGGAAAATTACCCTCAAGTTTGAGAGTGCAGATAAATCAACCCTCTTTTTATAAACTGGTGAACTTCTTGCTGCTGCTAAGTCACAACAGTCGTGTCCGACTCTGTGCGACCCCATAGACGGCAGCCCACCAGGCTCCCCCGTCCCTGGGATTCTCCAGGCAAAAACACTGGAGTGGGTGGTGAACTTCTTAGTAGATGGCAAAATTAAGAGTTTGGGCTTAAAATAATCACACTCACTTCAGTTCAGTCTCTCAGTTGTGTCTGACTCTTTGTGACTCCATGGACTGCAGCATGCCAGGCCTTCCTGTCCATCACCAACTCCCAGAGTTTACTCAAACTCATGTCCGTTGAGTTGCTGATGCCATCCAACCGTCTCATCCTCTCTCACCCCCTTCTCCCCCTCCCTCAATCTTTCCTAGCATCAGGGTCTTTTCAAATGAGTCAGCTCTTCATATCAGGTGGCCAAAGTATTGGAGTTTCAGCTTCAACATCAGTCCTTCCAATGAACACCCAGGACTGATCTCTTTCAGAATGGACTGGTTGGATTTCCTTGCAGCCCAAGGGACTCTCAAAAGTCTTCTCCAACACCACAGTTCAAAAGCATCAATTCTTCGGTGCTCAGCTTTCTTTGTAGTCCAACTCTCACATCCATACATGACCACAGGAAAAACCATAGCCTTGTCTAGATGGACCTTTGTTGAAAGTAATATCTCTGCTTTTTAGCATGCTGTCTAGGTTGGTCATAACTTTCCTTCCAAGGAGTAAGTGTCTTTTAATTTCCTGGCTGCAGTCACCATCTACAGTGATTTTGGAGCCCCAAAAAATAAAGTCAGCCAGTGTTTCCACTGTTTCCCCATCTGTTTGCAATGAAGTGATGGGACTGGATGCCATGATCTTAGTTTTCTGAATGTTGAGCTTTAGCCAACTTTTTCACTCTACTTTTTCACCTTCATCAAGAGGCTCTTTAGTTCTTCTTCACTTTCTGCCATAAGGGTGGTGTCATCTGCATATATGCAGTTATTGATATTTCTCCTGGCCATCTTGATTCCAGCTTGTGCTTCATCCAGGGTTTCTCATGATGTACTCTGCATAAAAGTTAAATAAGCAGGGTGACAGTATACAGCCTTGACGTACTCCTTTTCCTATTTGGAACCCGTCTGTTGTTCCATGTCCAGTTCTAACTGTTGCTTCCTTAACTGCATACAGGTTTCTCAAGAGGCAGATCAAGTGGCCTGGTATTCCCATGTCTTTCTGAATTTTCCACAGTTTATTGTGATCCACACAGTCAAAGGCTTTGGCATACTCAATAACACAGAAATGGATGTTTTTCTGGAATTCTCTTTCTTTTTTGATGATCCAACAGATGTTGGCAATTTGATCTCTGGTTCCTCTGCCTTTTCTAAAACCAGCTTGAACATCTGGAAGTTCACGGTTCATGTATTGCTGAAGCCTGACTTAGAGAATTTTGAGCATTACTTTACTAGTGTGTGAGATGAGTGCAATTGTGTGGTAGTTTGAGCATTCTTTGGCATTGCCTTTCTTAGGGATTGGAATGAAAACTCACATTTTCCAGTCCTGTGGCCACTGCTGAGTTTTCCAAATTTGCTGACATATTGAGTGCAGCACTTTCACAGCATCTTCTTTCAGAATTTGAAATAGCTCAACTGGAATTCCATCACCTCCACTAGCTTTGTTCATAGTGATGCTTCCTAAGGCCCACTTGACTTCACATTCCAGGATGTCTGGCTCACACCATCGTGATAATATACACACTACTAAATATAAAATAGCTAACCAACAAGGACCTACTATATAGCATAGGGAACTATACTCAATATGTTGTTATAATGGAAAGGAATTGAGAAAATATACACAGACACACACACATATATATGACTGTATAATGAATCACTTAGCTGTTCACCTGAAACTACCAGTGCATCCTAAAGGAAATCAGTCCTGAATATTCATTGGAAGGACTTATGCTTAAGCTGAAGCTCCAATCCTTTGGGCACGTGATGCGAAGAGCTGACTCATTGGAAAAGACCCTGACGCTGGGAAAGATTGAAGGCACGAGGAGAAGGGGATGACAGAGGATGAGATGGTTGAATGGCATCACCGACTCAATGGACATGAGTTTGAGTAAACTCCGGGAGTTGGTGATGGACAGGGAGGCCTGGTGTGCTGCAGTCCATGGGTTGCAAAGGGTCGGACACAACTGAGCGACTGCACTGAACTGAAACTAACTCAAGATTGTAAATCAACTATATTTCAATTTAAAAAATTCTGTAAGTCATCCTGTTTCTCTTATTACTGTGTCTTATTAGATGCTCAGAAATATGATTTTTCTCAACTGCTGCAGCTTCACTCAGACAGAATTCCTAATGTAATTTTCCAATTCTTATGATAATTTTTTTGTGCTGCATCATTTTGTTCTGTCATATGTCCTAATAATATTTGTATAACTGTACCTCTTTTCTTGAAAAAGTAACATTTTTGTTACAAAGTTAATAATGGTAGATAGTTTAGTAAGTACAGTTAGTGAAAAGAGAAATAAAACTTTCCCAGCCCCATTACTCAGAAAGAGTATCTATTCTTTTTCAGTAATAGTCTTCTGCTGCTGTTGCTGTTAAGTTGCTTCAGTCGTGTCCGACTCTGTGCGACCCTGTAGACGGCAGCCCACCAGGCTCCCCCCTCCCTGGGATTCTCCAGGCAAGAACACTGGAGTGGGTTGCCATTTCCTTCTCCAATGCATGAAAGTGAAAAGGGAAAGTAAAGTTGCTCAGTCGTGTCCAACCCTTTGCAAGCCCATGGACTGCAGCCTACCAGGCTCCTCCGTCCATGGGGTTTTCCAGGCAAGACTACTGGAGTGGGGTGCCATCACTTTCTCCAGTAGTCTTCTAGTTAATAGATAAAAGCATTTTAATTCAATTATATGCCTTTATATAAGAATATAACATAAGTTTACTTTAAAAAATAAAATCCAATGCTTTAAATTACTGCAATTAAAAATATTTAACTTAAGAGTTTTGTTAATTGCTCTCCCGGGTGGCGCTTAGTGGTGAAGAACCCACCTGCCAATGCAAGAGACATAAGAGTCGGGGATTCACTTCCTGGGTTGGCAGATCCCCTGGAGGAGGAAATGGCAGCTCACTCCAGTATTCTTGCCTGGAGAATCCCATGGACAGAGGAGTTTAGTGGGCTGCAGTCCACAGGATCACAAAGAGTCGGACACCACTGAGGGGACTCAGCAGGCACTGTTTATCAGTAAATTCATAAGTATCAGCTTCTGTTGTGACATAGTCTCCTGTGACATAGTAAAGTGTTTAAAATTGTTAGTTGCTCAGTCATGTCCAATTCGTTTGTAACCCCATGGACTGTCCATGGGATTCTACAGGCAAGAATACTGGCGTGGGTGAACCATTCCCTTCTCCAGGGGATCTTCCCAACCCATGGATTGAACCCAGGTCTTCTGCATTGGCCAGCAGATTCTTTACCACTGAGCCACCTGGGCAGCCATAGTAAAGACTCCCATATATTCTTAGAGTCCAGCTTTGACTCTTTTCGGTATTTTCTGGTTTTTCCCTATCACAGACAAAATCGTGGTTAATATGATGATGAAAAGTGAAAATGTTAGTCTCTCAATTGTGTCCAGCTCTTTGTGACCCCATGGACTGTAGTTCGCTGCCGGGCTTCTCCTTCCATGGGATTCTCCAGGCAAGAATACTGGAGTCAGTTGCCATTTCCTCCTCTAGGGGATCTTCCTGACCCAGGAAGATCCTGGTCTCCCGCATTGCAGGCCAATTCTTTACCATCTGAGCCTTAATATTACAGTAATTACATCTAATTCATTCAGTATAAGATTCTAGAAGTGGATTAATTTGATGGGAGGGTGAGAAGGCAAGAAAGCAAGAAAAGAAACAAAGACAGACACAGAGACAGAGACTGAGAGATGTAGAGCAGAGCTCACATTTTTTTCCTACTCATCTCTGGCTCCGGCTTCCTGCTTCCAGGGAGTTTGCTTCATTCGTGGATTAGTTTACTTTCCTTGACACTCAATCCCTGTCCTCCAACCCTGCCCCGAAAGAGACTCCTTTCCTTGAGTTTCCCCAGCATCTCCCTCATGCACAGCATCCGTGTGTTTACCAGACCACATCCTCTCTTTAAGACTCCTTTATACAATTCCACCCTTCTTTAAATTCACACCTCCCCACCCTAGAGTTACCGTTCCCCCACAATAATCGAAATAGCATTCTATTTTTTTTAAAACGGGTTTCTTGGGTATCCCTGTTAATGTTCTTGCCTTACAGGAAAAATAAGCTTGAGGTTTTGCTCAGCCCCTCATCGACTCACTTGGCTTCCAGTTGACTTTTCGAAACCCACATACCCCTGTCTCAACCGAGACTGTGGTTGCTCCAGACAGGTGAAGATGGTGATTTCTGTCTTGATTTCTCCCTGCCTTCTGCTGGTTCTGGGATCTGACGGGAAGTGTGCAGGGATCCATTTTCCCACTGATGTAAATATGCCTCTTCTCCCCCCATAGGAAGTGGTCCCGGCTCAAGTCAGTTAAATAGCAGCATATAGGAGGTACAGTCAGTGGGGTCTTGGGGGTGGATTGGACGATGCAGAAGACACAGCGTGCTGGCTCTCCAGTGACCCCTGTATCTTGGCTTGGGGGACCGGGAGGGAGGAGAAACGTTGGAGGGGGAGCACCGAGGAGACCCCCTGCACTTAGTGGGGATCCAGTTTCATTGAAGGGCTCATGTTCATCTGGGTGAGGCTCTGGCAGGCCTGTGGATGTTGAGATCCTCATCAAGAGCGGGGCAGAGCTTGGGTAGCCGCGAAGGCGTCGGTCTAAGAGGAGGGTGTGGACCTGGCCTTTCACAGAGGACGTGGGCAGGGTCCTGGTGGAGGACCGATGCCCAGCGGAGGCGGTGGAACAGGAGCCAGAAAGGAGACGTGAGTGGTGTCACCTCGTCCGCCCTAGTCCTCACATCACACCGGCAGAGGTGGGTCCTGGGACTCCTCTCAGGTTGTCTTGACTCGTTTTCTTGGAATATCCAAAACATATCCGCCTTTTACTTTTGCAAGTTCGTTTGCTGATCTGCTTCTGTGACCACGAATACTGTGAATTCCCATGTCGGTCTCCACCCCTTCCCACAGTGCTTTCATGTGGAAAGCAGCACGCGTAGCTTCTGTGATGGATCGACCCTTGGTTTATGACCATTGGTCTCATTGTTTGGAATTTGCCTGGGCTTTGTGTTTGGCGTTAATTCTGTACTTTCCTTGGAAAGAATTTCAAATAGAGGAGTCTTGCAGGAGCAATTTCAGAAGTGCTCAGGCTAAGCTGGGTGATCGCTCTTTAGACTTTTAAATATTTCCCAAGTAGAGGATGCACATTTCTGGTTCTGGAATTTCTTGCTTTGGGGACTTATACAGAGAAGCGGTTTGTGTCTTCTCCACTTCACTAAAGAAAGCCTAAGCTCTTTTCACCTCCTCTGTATTTTGGAGTTTCTCATAACAGAATACTCTGTTATCAAGGACCCTTTTGTGCATTATATTTTAAACGTGCAATGATGTTTCTAAAAATGGGCTGAAAGAGAGCAGGAAGAGTCATCGGCAGCTTTGTCCAGGCTCTGCCAGCGTGAGCGGCTGAGGCCGAGGGATTTCAGGGCTGTAGCTTGTGTAGTTTTGCACTGGTTCTGTTGATTAGTCATTTGAAATGATCAGCCAGCAGTCATGTATATGAAGACGCTGGCTCTGTTTCCAGCCAGCAGTGGTTGCATAAGTCTTCCTGGTCCAGTGATGACCGAGTTGCTGCCACTTTGTGACATATTGAAATTTATTCTTTGTTTATAGAAATGCAAGCCAGAAAGACTCACAGTTTTGGCCGTTGATGAAAGCCATTTAAGGTAGATTTTTGACACTATAATTAAATCTGAGCACAAGTCAAATAATGCTGCCATATTCCTGACAGTGGGGAGGGCCCCGGAGTTGGCAGAGGGTTCCTGTCTAGGTTGGGTTAGGTCTCCCGAATTCCAAAGAAAGCTTTGATTTGTAAACGGTTGGGCTGAACAGGGCCTTCCAAAATATATCTTTTAGAAGTATGAACTAAGAAAATAAATGAAAGAAAATTGGATTAATTTTAATAATTCTGATGCTTTGATTCCAGATCCTTGAACACCTACAAAAACAGAATGCCCCTTAAAAGCACAGCTTTGCCTTTGGAGACTGTGTCTCTGTGTTTCTGTTTATGAGCGGGCGGAGCCAGACATGTATTTTTAGATGGATGGAGACATCCAAAGGGGAGTGAAGGTAGCTAAGAAGCCCTTCCAGGGTGCTGCTCAGAGCTCACTGGGCTCCTTGGAGCTTTCGGAGTGAATTCCTTTCAAATTATGTTTTTGAAACCGGATCCAGGTCCTTTCTGTTATTGATTGTTTTCATATGAAATACCATTGAAATCCAGTAGCAAATTGGGCTAGATGTGGATGAGTATTCCACATGGGTTATGGGGATGTTATTGATAATGATGATAATGAATGGAGTGAGACTCAGACGCAGAACATTAGCTGGGGTGGCAGCCCAGAGGAGCAGGTCAGGACGACCACCAGTTCCGTGGCCAGAGAGTTCTTCGTTGCAGTTCTGATCCTGCCTCTTACTTTCTGAACCTTGGAGAAAGGACTTAACCCTGTCTAAGCCTGTCACCCCACTCCAGTACTCTTGCCTGGCAAATCCCATGGACGGAGGAGCCTGGTGGGCTGCAGTCCGTGAGGTTGCGAAGTCGGACATGACTGAGCGACTTCCCTTTCACTTTTCACTTTCATGCATTGGAGAAGGAAATGGCAACCCACTCCAGTGTTCTTGCCTGGAGACTCCCAGCGACGGGGGAGCCTGGTGGGCTGCCGTCTGTGGGGTCGCACAGAGTCTGACACGACTAAAGCGACAGCAGCAGCAGCAGCAGCAGCAAGTCTTCATTTCTTCACCTGTGAAATGGGACGAATGGCATCTCATTCATAGGACTACGGTTAAGAATTAGTGACTTAGGATTAATGTACGTAAAGCGTTTATAGGGGTGTGTGGCATGTGATAAGTTACTGTTTGTCTTTATTTATTTTTTTTTTTAACAACCAATACCACTGTTTAGATGAAATAGGAAAGAGATGTTTATCCTAGAAAATTTTTTCTGACTATTTTTGGGGTGATGTCAGTGACAGGTACTCGTTAGAATGTTTGTTATAAATACAGACTTGGTGTTACATAAGGTATAGCAGCAATGCCAGTACTATGGCTTCTATGAAAAGGTGCAGGGAAAAGGTCTGCAATAGACAGCCATGGATAGGATATAAGCTTTAACCCGCATGACTTTTCCCCTGCCCCCTCTGCCACCTGTGTGTGTTTCTTAAGAACTATAAGCCCTATTTCAGGAGGGAACCTGGAAGCCTGGGATCCAGTGGCGTTTTTTGAAATGGTTTTGAGTGGACAACTCAGCTCCCCCGAACACAAAGCCTCCTTTGATAAAATCATTTTGCGAAGCCAAAGTTGCTCCCACGTAAGAAATAAGGGCCCTGGCTCATGGAACAACTCATTTCTTCCCTAAACACATTTTACATCCAAGAAAAATAGTCTAATAGAGCTTATACCTTCTTTTCTTTTTTTTTTTACTTCATTTCCATCATATCGTATCTAAACAGATGGTCAAAGCAAGATTGCCCAGATTTTTACTGGAAATTCACATGAGAATAACAACTCTTGTCTTTGGGATTGGCTTGGAAAATACTGAAACAAACAAGAATTTGCTTATTCCTTTTGTCTAGTCTGAAATTTATGTATGAGACAGGACTGCTGTTGAACTTTGATAAATACCTTGGAAATACCTGATTGAACTTTCACAGTGTAGAGTTAAGCCACATGTAGATAATTGCTTGATTAAAATGAAATATTTTGACATGTTTGATCTGCACTATACACTGATAATTAAAGCAGTTGGGGTGTTTTTGAACATTGCTGTTAGAATGCTTATGGCCAAATCCACTTTCTAATATTCAGGCAGCTTTTATTGATTGGGACTTTACACGATCGTTTGTCATATTGCAAATAAGAGAATACAGTTCATGTATAGAGTTTTAATTTATGATATCCTCTCCTTGTGATGCCAGTATAATCCATCTTTTCAAATGTTAGTAAGTCAAGACAAAACCTTTTATTAGTAAATTTATAGATACTAAGAAAAAGGAAACCCAAAGTGCATATTTTGTAAAGCCCATTACTTCAGAAGTAAATCTTTCTGAGATTGAGAAAAAGTCCATACCTTATTTTACATCTTTTAACTTAATTAAATATATTTAAACAAAATTTATATATGAAGCAGGCTATACTTATACCATTTCCTAAAAAGCAAACCTTCCCCGCCCCCCACCACTGCTTATCCTTAAGGAGGGAACCACATATTATGAAAAATTATTGCTACTTCAGGTTTATATTTAAGCAGTTCTTTCCATAATAGAAAACTCTCCATTTTCATAGGTAATACTTGTAGTTGGGTACAAAACATGAATTATAACCTTTCATAGTGAGAACTTTTACCCAGAGATAATTGAATTTCATTCACATTGTACTTTTAATATTCAGGTCACAAATTGCAAATATGATCAAAAGTATCAGCAAATAAGGGAGGCTGGGCCTGAAAATGTACCCCAGGGCACCTTTAATGCCTGTCGGGTCATAATTGCCAGGTTGAGTCCATTTCTTTGTGGCTCCAGGAGTTCTTACTCAGTGGGCTTGGAAGAGCTTTGTCATCATCCTACTCACTTTGAGCTGCAAATGGCTAACACCTTGCTTAAGTGGCTCCCCATTTTATCTCAGCTTCCAAAATTCAAACCCTGAATTAAGGCTTCTTGCAAACAAATTCAGTGAACTTCACTAACATCATTTTCTTCTCTCATTTTATCCATCACACTGTAATGAACCATATCGCATTTCTCTGGAGGAATGCCTTTCCCAAGAGCCCTGAATATTGTTTTTTTTTTTTCATTTTTAAATATTGTGGGTTTTCTTTTTTTCTTTCTTTCTTGCTGTGTGCAGGCTTTCTCTAGTTGCCTCAAACGGGCTCTACTCTAGCCCGCGGTGCGCAGGTGTGACAGGCACGTTCCTTAACGTCTCTGGCTCTCTGCACCGTCATCTGTAAAATTCAGCTAAGAACAGACACGCCTGCTAAGGTTCTGTGATGCCTGGCTCCGGCTTGGTCCCTTTCATTCACTCTGAGCTGCTGCGTGTTGCCCGAGAAGACGCACAGTACTGTGCTGGCAGCTCTCACTCAGCATTTGTGACCACAAATCTCCGACGGGCACTCGAGGCTGCATGGAAACCCTCATGCACCGACCTGAGTCATAGGCTGGCTCTATTTTTCTCTGCTCAGCATCTAAGTGATGGACAGTCCCAAGGCTCGGCTTTAACCCCTTTGTTTATACTTACCTCCCTGTTAAAAATATGGTCCCCATTAAAAATGTAAAAATCACATGGTTCGACTCCCCTCCCCCACCACTAATTTCAGTGATTCCCAATCTTACCTCCCTGTTTATAAGTCTCTTAATTACTATCTCAACATGCATATCCATACAGCACTTTGACTTTTTAAGTACAAATCCTGATCTGTCTTCTCCAGAACTTGTATTCCCCCAGTCCCCACAGCTCTGTAAAGTGGAAACCCTGTCCTTCCGGTTGCTAAGGCCACGCAAGGTAAACAAAACAACATCCAGAAACCGCAAATCATCTCTGATTCTTTTCTTTCCTCTCTGCCTCCCGTGTATCAGCCAGCCCTGTCAACGCTTCCTCCAGGGGCTCCCGCTCCATCGTTCTTCACCCGGGCTCTCCCAGCTTCCCTTCCTGCATGTTGACCGTCCTTTATTTAGGATCAAGAGCTGCTTTAGAGCGTGTGCGTCAGATCATCCCATGTCTGTTTCATCTCCAGCCCCAGGGGCTTCCTGCCACGTTGGGAATACGGCCACCCTCCTCAGTATGAATTGGGTTTTGCCCGCTTTTCAGATGCCAGATGCTATTACTTGGCCTGGCTCATGGCGCTTCAATATTCTGTTTCTCTAATTTGCCAAACAGCCTGACTCAGGAACATGGAAGTGGCGATCTCTCACCTGGATGCTGCATCTCTGCTTCTGTTCAGTTTGGTTCAGTCGCTCAGTCATGTCCGACTCCTTGCGACCCCATGGACCGTAGCACGCCAGGCCTCCCTGTCCATCACCAACTCCCGGAGTTTACTCAAACTCACGTTCATTGTGTCGGTGATGCCATCCAACCATCTCATCCTCTGTTGTCCCCTTCTCCTCCCACCTTCAGTCTTTCCCAGCATCAGGGGCTTTTCAAATGCTGCTTCTGTAAATGGCTCCTATCTGTTGTGTCGACTTTAACTTAATGCCACCTGTTATATGAGGGCCCCTTCTCCCTGGGGGCCAGTCCCTCTCACCAGAGTGTGTCCCTGCCATGGAGGAGTTTCAGGGGTCAGGAGAAGTGTTCATGATGCTTCACGTTACTGATCTCCACTTCCTGGACAAGAAGAGTTGGCACGTTACTGCAGGTCGCGATCATCCCCTTTTCACTGCTGATATCTGTATTTAATCGGGCTGCCATAAAAGCATTACCTACGTGACAACTTTTGATGTGATGACCTCAGAAGAAGAGGTAGCCCTGGAGGTGTCTCCCTCTGTCCCTTCCTCCTTTCTTTTTCTTTCTTTTTTCTTGAAGGGGGATTATGCAAAAAGTCTTTGAAATAAATGGTTTTCTGTGACCTGCCTGAGCTACCCTTATGAGTGAGTTCCATGCACTCAGTCGTGTCTGACTGCCGCGACACCATGGACTGTAACCTGCCAGGCTCCTCTGTCCATGGGATTTCCCAGTCAAGAATACTGGAGTGGGCTGCCATTTCCTTCTCCAGGGGATCTTCCTGACGCAGGGATCGAACCCACATCTCCTGTGTCTCCTGCATTGCAGGTGGATTCTTTACCTGATGAGCCATCCGGGAAGCCCTTCTCTTTTTTGGAAGCTAATTGGTGGCAAGGTGCTTCTCAGTTGCCCCTTTCTCCCAGCTCAGGGTCTCTGCCCTCGTTTACATCTTAGCCTTGTATGGATAGCTGTTATAAGTCCAGGCTTGTACTACCACAGACAGGCCGAGTACAATTTGTTGGGGCAAGAAACAGCAACTTTATTCAGAAAGACAGCAGACTGAGAGATTGGTGGACCAGTGTCCCAAAGATTTCATCTTCCCGAGTTACAATTCAGGCTTCTTTTACACTAAAGGAGAGTGGGTGAAGTCCCGGTTCTAGCCAGACTCCAGAGGTATTCATTTCTTATTGCCTGCAGCCATTCACAGGTGGGCCTGATCAGCTTGTTTCCTGAGAGTTAAACAAAGGTATTTTATTTTAGTTCTTTTCACATTTATGTTTTGTTGGGTTTGTTTTATACAATTTCAGCTTTTTATTTTATATTGAAATATAGCTGATTAACAATGTTATGATAGTTACAGGTGGACAGCACATGGACTCAGCCGTACATATCAGGGCATCCGTGGTGGCTCAGCTGGTAAAGAATCCGCCTGCAATGCGGGAGACCTGGGCTCGATCCCTGGGTTGGGAAGATCCCCTGGAGAAGGGAATAGCTACCCACTCCAGTATTCTTGCCTGGAAAATTCCACGGACAGAGGAGCCTGGTGGGCTATAGTCCATGGGGTTGCAAAGAGTCAGACATGACTGAGCCACTTTCATACATATACATGTATCCATTCTCCCCTAAACATTGCTCCCATCCAGGCTGCCATGTAACCTAGAGCAGAGTTCCTTGTGCTGTGCAGTAGGACCTTGTTGACTATCCATTTTAAATATAGCAATATGTATAAAACAAAGGTATTTTAGCCTACTGCTCATTACCGGGGAGGCAGAATTCCCAGAGATGGGCCATTATTGTACAATTTTAAGTTTATAGGCAACATCCCTTTAGTGATTAACTTGTAATAGAATACAAGTGTTCTTCCTTATGACATAGCCTAATACAGGGTTTGAAAGAGCCAGAGAATGCATTCCTAACATCTAATATTTCATGATTACACACACCTTTTTATTAATTTTTTTAAGGATTTGAAGCATAACACATACAGAAAAGTCCCTGAAAGGTAAAATGTGCCCTATGATTAACTGTAAGAGCAGAAACGGCCCCTTCACGCATGCTACCATGAGCACGAGGGTTGGACTGCCTCCCCTTCCTCCTGGACCGCAGGATCATCCTCTAGTTTTCACTCGGTTCTGCCTTTGTCTGTGAACACTTTCTTCATTCAGTTCAGTTCAGTCGCTCAGTCGTGTCCGACTCTTTGCAACCCCATGAACTGCAGCACACCAGGCCTCCCTGTCCATCACCAACTCCTGGACCCCACCCAGACTCATGTCCATCAAGTCGGTGATGCCATCCAACCATCTCATCCTCTATTGTCCCCTTCTCCCCCTGCCCCCAGCCCCTCCCAGCATCAGAGTCTTTTCCAATGAGTCAACTCTTCGCATGAGTTGGCCAAAGAACTGGAGTTTCAGCTTTACCATCAGTCCTTCCAAAGAAATCCCAGGGCTGATCTCCTTCAGAATGGACTGGTTGGATCTCCTTGCAGTCCAAGGGACTCTCAAGAGTCTTCTCCAACATCACAGTTCAAAAGCTTCAATTTTTTGGCACTCAGCTTTCTTTATAGTCCAACTCTCACATCCATACATGACCACTGGAAAAATCATAGTCTTGACTAGATGGACCTTTGTTGGCAAAGTAATGTCTCTGCTTTTTAATATACTGTCTAGGTTGGTCATAACCTTCCTTCCAAGGAGTAAGCGTCTTTTAATTTCATGGCTGCAGTCACCATCTGCAGTGATTTTGGAGCCCCAAAATATAAAGTCAGCCACTGTTGTCCCCATGTATTTGCCATGAAGTGATGGGACCGGATGCCAAGATCTTAGTTTCCTGAATATTGAGCTTTAAGCCAACTTTTCCACTCTCCTCTTTCACTTTCATCAAAAGGCTTTTTAGTTCTTCATTTTCTGCCATAAAGGTGGTGTCATCTGCGTATCTGAGGTTATCTATATTTCTCCCAGAAATCTTAATTCCGGCTTGTGCTCCCTCCAGCCCAGAGTTTCTCATGATGTACTCTGTGTATAAGTTAAATAAGCAGGGTGACAATATACAGCCTTGACGAACTCCTTTTCCTATTTGAACCAGTCTGTTGTTCCATGTCTAGTTCTAACTGTTGCTTCCTGACCTACATACAGGTTTCTCAAGAGGCAGGTCAGGTGGTCTGGTATTCCCATCTCTTTCAGAATTTTCCACAGTTTATTGTGATCCACACAGTGTAAGTGCTTTGGCATAGTCAATAAAGCAGAAATAGATGTTTTTCTGGAACTCTCTTGCTTTTTCCATGATCCAGGGGGTGTTGACAGTTTGATCTCTGGTTCCTCTGCCTTTTCTAAAACCAGCTTGAACATCTGGAAGCTCACGGTTCACATATTGCTGAAGCCTGGCTTGGAGAATTTTGAGCATTACTAGTTTGTGAGATGAGCGCAATTGTGTGGTAGTTTGAGCATTCTTTGGCATTGCCTTTCTTAGGGATTGGAATAAAAACTGACCTTTTCCAGTCCTGTGGCCACTGCTGAGTTCTCCAAATTTGCTGGCATATTGAGTGCAGCACTTTCACAGCATCATCTTTCAGAATTTGAAATAGCTCAACTTGAATTCCATCACCTCCACTAGCTTTGTTCATAGTGATGCTTCCTAAGGCCCACTTGACTTCACATTCCAGGATGTCTGGCTCTAGGTGAGTGATCACACCATCGTGATTATCTGGGTCATGAAGATCTTTTTTGTATAGTTCTTCTGTGTATTCTTGCCACCTCTTCTTAATATCTTCTGCTTCTGTTAGGTCCATACCATTTCTGTCCTTTATCAAGCCCATCTTTGCATGAAATGTTCCCTTGGTATCTCTGATTTTCTTGAAGAGAGCTCTAGCCTTTTCCATTCTATTGTTTTCCTCTCTTTCTTTGCACTGATCACCGAGGAAGCCTTTCTTATCTCTCCTTGCTATTCTTTGGAACTCTGCATTCAGATGCTTATATCTTTCCTTTCTCCTTTGCTTTTCGCTTCTCTTCTTTTCACAGCTATTTGTAAGACCTCCTCAGACAGCCATTTTGCTTTTTTGCATTTCTTTTTCTTGGAGATGGTCTCAATCCCTGTCTCCTGTACAATGTCACAAACCTCCGTCCATAATTTCTTCATTAAACTCTCTTTAGTTATAACTCTTTGAATATGCTGTTTCCTATAGGAACTCTGACTCATAAATATAGTTTCCAAACTCCAGCCGTGTGTGAGGGTTCTTGTTGCTCCACATTCTTGGCCCAAAATGTTGTCATTTCTCTTCATTCTCGACATCCTGATGTGTATCTTGTGTTATCTCAGTGTAGTTTTCATTAGCATTTCCTGGGTTACTAATGAAATAGAAGAGTTTTTCCTATATTCAGTGGAGATTTGATAGCCTCTTTTATGAATGCCTGTTCAACTTCTTTTTTTTTTTTTTTTAACGTTGGATTGCATGTCTTCTTATTGATTTATAGGGGTTCTTTACATATTCTGGATATGAATAGTAAGTTACATATGTTAAAAATATTCTCATCTACTCCATGACTTGGCCTTTTAATTCTTTTAATAGTATCTTTTGATGAAAAAAGTCTTAAAATTTTCTTAATTTTAATATAGTCTACTTATCAGTCTATCATTTTACATTTAATGTTTTTGTGCCTTATTTACAAAATCTTCCCCATTGCAAAATTATGAAGATATTGTGTGTTTCAGGATTTTTACTGTTTTGCCTCTCACATTTATATCTACAGTTCACCTGGAGTTGATTTTTGTAATGGTGTGCATTAGTCAGTTTTCTTTTCCCTGTATGCATATTACATTTCATTAGCACCATTTTCTTCTCTCTTCTTCACTGCTCTGCACCACACCCTTTAAAAAAATCAAGTGTGTCCATATATGCGTGAATCAGTTTCTGGGCTTTGTTTTCTTTCCCATTGTTTTGTTTGTTTATACCTGCATGAATATCACTCTGAAGCAAGTTGTCTTACCTCATTCTTCTTCTTCTTTTTTTTTTTTTTTTTTTTGATTGTGCTACTTGTTATGTGGAGTCTTGATTCCCCCACCAGGGATGGAATCCCACCCTCTGCATTGCAAATGTGGAGTCTTAACTTCTGGACCATCGAGGAAGTCCCCTTACCTCGTTTTCTATAAGAGTGTCTTGTGTTTTTGACCTTTGCATGTTCATACACGTTTTAGAATCCATTTGTCAAGCGCTACAGAAATCTTGTTGCAATTTTGATTGGATCTACATTGAACCTGTTAATCAGTTTGAAGAGAATGGACATCTTGTTAAGTCTTTCAATCTATGAATGTGGCATAGCTATCCATTTATTTGGGTCTTCTTTCAATAATACTTTGTAGTTTTCTGTGTAAAGATCCTGCACATCTTATATGAAGTTGTTTTTGATGCTAATGAAGAAGTATCATTTAAAAATTTTAATTTCTGTTGATAGTGATACATAGAAATAAAACTGAGTTTTCTATATTGATGTAACTAGCCAAGTTCCCAAACTTATTAATTCTAATGATTCATTTCTAAATTCTCTTGGATCTTCTATGTAAAAAACGATTATCATCTGCAAATAGTTAAAGTTTTGTCTATTTTCTCCCAATTCCTTGGCATTTTATTTCATTTTCTTGCTTATGTACTGACTAGGACCCCAAACACAGTTTATAATGGGTTGTGATATAAGCCTCTTCATCTTTTTTCCCAGCTTAAAGAAATGAGATTTCAGTGTTTCACCATTAAAGTATGAAGCTTACTGTAGGTTTGACAGATGCCCTTTTTGATTGGTAATGTTCCTTTTTATTTCTAATTTGTTAAGAATTTTTATCATGAATAGATACTGAATCTCATCAAATGCCTTTTCCTCTTTTACTTGGGATTATCATATTTTATTCTTTACAATGTAAATTTGTTCACTGTTATTGGTTGAAATAACCTTTCATTCTTAGGATAAACTCAGCTTGATCATGGTACATACTATTATGTTTTATATACTGTTGATTTGGTTTTCTGGAATTTTTTTTTCAAGTTTTTTGCATATGCACTTATGTGTGAGATGAGTCTAATTTTCCTTTCTTATAATGTCCTAGACACGTTGAAATCAAGTTTTCCTCTTTTTTTATTATCTGGACAATGTATAAGACTGACATTAATTCCTGTTTAGTCTGAATGTGCTGATAAAGCAATCTGGGTTTGGAAGTTTTCTTCATTTTTCTGAAGATTTCTTTTAAGAAGTTTTTAATCAATGTCTTTAATCACTACAGGAGTTCACATTTGTATTTCTTTGGAAATTTTGATAAATTACATTTTTAAGAATTTTATCAATTTCAGCTAAATTTTCACATTTATTGATAGGAAATTGTTTTTAATGTGCTGTTATAATTTTCCTAATGTCCGTAGGATATATAGTAACATCCCCCTTTTCATTCTTGACTTTATTTCAATCTTTCCTCTTTTCTCCTTATTTATCCTTATCAAGGATTTATAAATAATCTTACCAAAGAACTAGACTGGGTTTTAATTTTCTCAACTGTTTGGTCATTTTCTGTTTTATAAATTTTGTCCTTATCATTTTTATTTTTCTCCTTTTTTCTTTGTTTTTTTTTTCTAACTTCTTAAGATTAGTAACTTTACCCGTTTCCCATGAGCAATTAACTGCAGAAACAATAACGGTGTTGTCGAATCCATTTCACATTTACTCTTGTTTATTTACAGAACCTAACCTACCTCAAGTTAGGGCGTAAATAATCGCTACAGCCGTCACTTCATACCATGTTTTAAAATTTGTTTTAATTAGAAGTATTTTATGTCACATGTCCTTTAAATTATTCTTGTCAATTCTCATTGCTCAAATGAGTCGATAACAACTGTCTGTAGATGCCAAGATATTTCCTTATTTTGATACATTTCTTAGAATTACCTTACCTGCATGTTCTTTGTTCTTTCATGTTGAGTCAACTCCTTTACCAGAGTTTTGAAATTTCTTTTTTTTATTTAAACATTTTGACATTTCCCCCCATGATCTGAACACATTCTAATCCTGTGGGACTCAGCTAAAATTTCATTTTCCCCAAGAGTCTTGTATTAATGAGTCTCACATTATTCTACCAACATTAATTTATTATTTTTTTTACCAACATTAATTTAATAAACTAGATGCTCAAATATTTCTGGGATAAGTGAATAAACTTGTACTTTTTTGTATCTATATGAACGTGCATTATTTATGTTATTTATGTATTTTATGAAGTGTAATCTGTAGCCTATTACATTTTTACTAGTAGATTTATTAATACACTCAAATTGTGACATTTTAATATTTCTATGCCAGAATATGCTTTGAATTTTTTCTGATTACATAAACAATACGTGTTCTAGCTCAACTTTGCCCAAATGTTTGACTTAAAAAGAGGGAGTTATCCTGCATCCCAGCCACTATACTGAGTTTTATTCCTCAGGATGTTTTCTCTGTGTTTACTAAAATAGATCTGGTAATTTTTAAAACGTATGATACCTTGAACAATTTCTATACAGTGAATCTAAATCTCATTCTTCTTAACAGTATATAGTCTATTTAGTCTCTGATAGAATTCAACTTATTCTCATTTTTTATGATTAATAAAAGGTGATTATTCTTGCACCTGTCTTTGTTGTGAATATCTCTAAAAGGTGGATTTGTCAGATAGAAATTGCTGAGTCAAAGGAAAAATTACTTTCTGATACGGTATTAATTTATATTCCTAATAAATGAGAATGGGAGTGCTCTTTCTTCCACATTCTTGCCAATGTTGCAAAAATTAAAGGTTTTTTTCACTTTTGAAAATATTAAATATGGACAGGCCCAAAATACTGTGCTTTTGATTTTCTTTAATTTCTTCCTCATTTTGATTTTCTTTAATTTAATATAAATAGTGAAATATTATGATAGCAACTCACCTCATCAATGTTATTTAACTTTATTAATTTAAAAATCTTTATTGCCTGTATCTATGTAATTGACATATAACAATGTATTATAACAATTATATAATTGACAGTCTATATAATTGACATATAATAATGTGTTAGTCTTAGATGTACAACATAATGATTTGATATATATATACTAATATAGGAAATGGCAACCCACTCCAGTGTTCTTGCCTGGAGAATCCCAAGGATGGGGGAGCCTGGTGGGCTGCCGTCTATGGGGTCGCACAGAGTCGGACACGACTGAAGTGACTTAGCACAGCATATACTAATATTATGAAACGGTTATCACAGTAAGTCTAGTTAACATCCATCACCACACCGTTTTCTTGTAATGAGAACTTTTAAAATTCACTCTCTTAGCAGCTCTCAAATATACAACATTGTACTGTTACTATAGTCATCATGTACATTACCTTCTCACCCACCCCTCTCCTCCTGCCTCTGGCAATCAACAACCTGTTCTCGGTGTTCATGAATTCCCTCTTCTTATTACTATTATTCCACATATGAGATCATGCGGTATTTGTCTCTGTGTCACTTACTTTACTTAGCATAATGCCCTCAGGGTCCATCCATGCTGTTGAAAATGGCATAATTTTATTCTTCTTTATAACCAGTATTCCATTTTATCTGTGAACCACACTTCTTATCCATTCATCCATTGATGGGCACTTAGGTTGCTTCCTTGTCTTGACTGTTGTTATTAATAATAATGCTTCAGTGGACACAAGGATGCAGATATCTTTTTGAGATAGCGATTTCATTTCCTTGGGATTCATATCCATAAGTAGAATTGCTGGTTCATACGAGTTGGACACGACTGAAGCGACTTAGCAGCAGCAGCAGCATGGTAGTTATATTTTTATTTTTTGAGGAACTTCCATACTGTTTTCCATAGTGCCTGCACCAATTTACATTCCTACCAACAGTGTGGAAATGTTCCTTTTTCTCCACATCCTCGCCAATACTTGCTATTCTCCTTTCTGTTTTTGATAATAGCAGTTCTAACAGGTATGCGGTGACATTGCATTATGGTTTTAATTTGCGTTTCCCAACCAGTCCATTCTAAAGGAGATCAGTCCTGGGTGTCCTTTGGAAGGAATGATACTAAAGCTGAAAGTCCAGTACTTTGGCCACCTCATGCAAAGAGTTGACTCATTGGAAAAGACTCTGATGCTGGGAGGGATTGGGGGCAGGAGGAGAAGGGGACAACAGAGGATGAGATGGCTGGATGGCATCACTGACTTGATGGACGTGAGTTTGAGTGAACTCCAGGAGTTGGTGATGGACAGGAAGGCCTGGCGTGCTGCAATTCACGGGGTCACAGAGTTGGACACGACTGAGGACTGAACTGAACTGAACTGATTGGTGGGTGATCCTGCTGCTGCTGCTGCTGCCAAGTCGCTTCAGTTGTGTCTGATTCTGTGCAACCCTATAGACGGCAGCCCACCAGGCTCCTCCGTCCCTGGGATTCTCCAGGCAAGAACACGGGAGTGGGTTGCCATTTCCTTCTCCAATGCATGAAAGTGAAAAGTGAAAGTGAAGTCACTCAGTTGTGTTCGACTCCTAGAGCACTTCTCAAAGCCATTTATATCCCATTGGTTTGGCTGCCCAGCAGGCACTTTTATCCATGCAGCAACTGTTTGCTTATGTAATGCTTTTTAGGTCAGTGCATCTCATCTAACAATATACTACAGTTGACTTTCCCGTTTGCCATTTATACATAGACTAAATTATACTATGAAGCTGATCAAACTGAATTGCTCGGTCCCAGTGTTTTCCAGCTGGGGTGATTTTGGCTCCACTCTCAGGGATATTTGGCAGTGTCTGAAGACGTTTGGGTTGTCATAATGGAGGCTAAGGAAGATGCTCCTAGCATCTAGTGGGTGGAGACCATACACGCTAACATCCTACAATGCCCAGGGCAGCCTCCCAATGACAAAAAGTTACCCAGCCGCAAAGTACTGTTAGTGCAAAGGTTGAGAAACCCTACAGCCTGTTCCGAATAACACTTTAGTGCGTTCATGATTTTTTCTTCTCTCAGTATACCACATTACATCTGTGCTAAGGCACTTACTGGTTTTCAGAAGTCGGGATGTGTCTACAATTGATGGATAAGGAAGTATTGTGGCTGATTTTGTTGGGCCAAGTGATTCTTTTCTTTCCTAGTGATATATTAAGTCATGGGGTGCTTTCCATGTTACCATCCACAGTCTTACATGGATGAAATATGATTATGACTCTGTCTTATCCTTTCTTTTATGTATACATATGCATCATTCTAATTTCAGCATAGGACTAGAAGTCCTACGTGGCATGACAGTGTAAGTGCCATAGTTATAGACATTCGAAATCAATCTAGCCTTGTATCTAGTCATTCCACTCCGTGCCTGCTTTAAGGTAAAAAGCAATATTCAATATCTGAAACAATTTTATATTTGATTTTGTATTAAAATAGCTCCTCTTGGATTTAGTAAAATAAACAACATTGATAGAATGCTCCAAGTTGGTTCAGATGACGGATTTCTCCATTTGGGAGGTTCCGAATCGTTCCAGCTTCTCTTGATCTTTCTCCTCCACTTATATTCATTACTCTTAAAATTCAGGCAAATGATTGGGAATTCAAATGATTTCCACGTTAGGCAGGAACATTTTAGATCGCTAGATATTTCACCTTAAACCTATTTTCTTAAATTTGCAAGCACTTTGACTTATTCAAGGAACTCCACACCTAACAAGTCTTGGGAAAAGGTAACAACAGAAATATCTCGTTTTCAGGATAAATTCTTTCAGATCATGTTTTGTGAAAGGTGTTGATCACTGAAGTGGAACCTAGCCAGATCACAGCAGCGTGGTCTAGGGGAATGAGCTTTTGCTCTGGGCTCTTACTGAAGGAAATCTGTGTGTGCTCAGAGGGAAATGGGTTTTAATGTGTCCTGTCAATTCTTTTTTGCATTTATAAGTGAGGGAAAAAAAAAAAAAAACTAAGATAGTTAAAGGGTGGCAGTTTTGAGTTATTAAGAATGATTTGGATTAGCCTCAGCTTCTCTGGGTCAGTACAAGGTAGCCGCTGATATTCCACATCTGGTTTTGGTTTGCAGCAAGTAACAAAGAAGCCCAAGGCATGTGTAGCCCCATTGTTAGGGGTCTCTGCGCTCTTTTAAAGACAACGGGCTTCCCGCTCCAAAGGTCCTGAAATACTTTTAACTCCAATTTACAGATTAGGCGAAACCTCTTAGGTTAAGGGTCATTTAAGGCAGTTGAACAATTTCTTTGTGAACTTCCCAGTTTTCTGGCTGTTAAAAGAAAATAATAAAAGAAAAAGTACTCCCCCAGCACAAGAATTCCATAAAATGGAGAGACGTGTGAGACACATTAATGGTTTCCATTCCCGATGAAAAGCTCGCAACAGCTTTAAGTAATATGGAATCAAATGTCTCAAACCCTAGCTCAGTCTGGGAGGTGAGGTTTGGGTGCTCCGGCTGTCCAGGAGGGGAACCGTGATCCTTCATCTCCAAGAAGCATTTGGGGGTTTAAAAGCAGAATAGCTGACCTTTGAACAACGAAATCTCAGACCTTCAGGGAGAATTCCACTCACGACTGCACTTTTTTCTTGTCCACTTTTGGGGATGAGCGCACGCAACTGTGGTTTTTGGAAACAGAGACCTACTGTGTGTCTCTTTGCTCACCCTAAAGCTCTCATATGGTGCGTGGCCAGAATCCACCATTGCCTTCTTCCAGATGGCTCTCATTACAGTCAAAACTTGACCGATGGCAGCCCCCAAGGCGTGCTGGAAACCTTCGAGACAGCCATAAGGACACAGGGCTCCTGATTTCTAGGAGCTAATGTTTCAGGAAAAATAATAACAATGCCTTCTAAACACTAGGGCTTTTCTTTTTTGTAACCTGAGGTAATGAATCCTCTCCTTCTGCTTCTCATCTCTCACCCCTCTTTTCTGTGAAGTTGCAGAGGGGGAAATTAAAGTTTTCCCACGTCTCCGTGGGAGAGTCACCTGGGGTTGATGGGCAGAGAAGTTTCTAGAAAACGGAAGCGGGGGCACGGGCAGTATGAAGCCTGGGGAGCCGCTGGCATTGGGTGTGGACTGAGGGTGAAGGTCAGGAGTGGAGTGGCAGGGGTTCCACCTGGGGGGGTCCAGGGACCCCGAGGCACTTACGCGTTTAACGAGCAGAGGCCGGGAGGGCGCAGAGACGAGAGCTCTCACATTCACATCTTTTGTCCTCTCTCTTGTTGAGATACTGTTGTGATCTTGCCGTCTTTCTCTCTCCGGCTAACATGGGGGTCTTTTGGTTCGTTTGTGTCTTCAGTGGCTGACACAAAGCCGAGCGTATAATGGGTGCCAGTAAAGGTTTGATGAGTGGATAAATAATCACATAGAAAAAAGGTTGTTCTTCTAAAACAATGAGGCAGAAAGTAAAAGGTCTTCTGATGGGATCCTGCTTCATCACTGCGGCTGACCTCGTGGCTTCAAATCATAATGATCATCTGATCATTGATCACAGCAATCACTTGGTCATTGTGATCTGATATTACTACTCCTCATTGGTTCCGGGGCTGGAAGAGGCAGTTTTCACTCGGGGTCTCTCAGGGAGTTGCAGTCAGTAGGCATCTGGGACTGGGGTCATCTTGAACGTTTTCTCACTTGCACCGCCGAGGGTTGGTGCTGCCTGGCAGGCCAGTTTGATTGCCTACAAATGGCCTCTCCATGTGCCTCGGGCTTCTTCTCAGGGTGGTGGTTGAGACCTAAGGGGGCCTGCTCCCTAGAAAACCAAGGGGAAGCTGTATCACCTTCACAGGTCACCTTGGAAGTCATGTAGCTGAACTTACCCTGCAGACACCAGCCCACCAGCTTGGGTGGGACCCATGTCAGCGTCACCTTGTAAAATGGGCTCGTGTGACAGGACGTCTGACTGGGGCATCTCCAGAAATATAATTGCCATGGGTGAGACCGAAAATGCCTGGAAACACAGTGAATCTGTCCTTCAGTGCCCGTGAAGCCGACCCGGTTGCTGAGATAGTTTGGCTGGAAATAATCTTCATCACAGTTCCCTTTGGAAAATGACCAGGATCGTGGGGTGTATGAAGTGGGAATGACAGCCTTTGTTTTATTTTGTGACTCAGGTAGGTCTGCTGTAAACACAGCGTGATGCAGGCATAATAAAGGGCATGTGCTCATTCACTTGTTCAGTGTTTTCTTTTTTCCCCTTGCTCAGTCATTCCATGTTTATTTATGATTGAGTCTCCATTCCCTGCCAGGTACTGTGGGTCAGTTATTGAGATGGGAATCCCATAACGCACAGAGCAGAAGATCTCTTAGGGACCACGTGCCTCCTTCACTTCTCAGCACCTTGACCTTGACTTGCTCAAGAAAGTCACCTCTGAAGTTACCCCGGGCAGGTGGCCTGGATGCTTGGGAGAGGGGTTGGCAGACTGCTGGGGGAGCGGGCATCACGGTGGGGTGGGGGCAGAGAGCCAGTCTCTTTATTCTTCTCTGTGTCAGGGTGCTGTCATCTGTCTGTCGTCTGTCTTCACCATTACCATCATCGTGTGTGTGTGTGAGACAAGGAGAAAGGGGAAGGAAGTGGAAGCAGAAGTGGGAAGGCCGTGGATGGCTCACAATTTAAGCAGCAGCTTTCATCTTCATTTCAAGTGAAAATCTTGGGACTCGTCCATCAAGCCGTTGAAAACCAGCTGAACAGCACAGATGCTGGGCATGGTCCCTTCAGACTTGAGGGAAGAGATAATGGTCTGGTCACCACTCTTGCAGGTTTCCCTCATAGCTTAGAGGCTTCCCTCATAGCTCAGATGGTAAAGAATCTGCCTGCAGTACAGGAGACCCGGGTTCGATCCCTAGGTCGGGAAGATCCCCTGGAGAAGGGAAAGGCGACCCACTCCAATATTCTGCCTGGAGTATCCCAAGGACAGGGCAGCCTGGCGGACGACAGTCCATTGGGGTCACAAAGAGTTGGACATGACTTCGGGACTAAACCACCATGCCACTGCCCTTCAGGGGCGCCCCCATGGCTGGACCTGTCACAAGGCTGTCACCGTCGATCTTACCACCCATCCCCATAGAGTCTCGAGTTCACGTTAAACTGTGGTCCCCTAAAGGCCCCTCCCCGGGCTGCCCATTAGCACAGCACATGCTGCCCTTCCCAGGGCTCCTGGGCCCTTTCATTCATTCATTCACTCATTCATTCATTCCTTCAGCCTTTGCTGGCTGAGCACCAGCCCTGTGATGGAGCCCTGGGGGCCCCTGGGGACCGCTCTTCTCACTCTTCAGGATGCGGGAAGGGTGGCCCAGAGTAGCATGCGTAATACCTGCTAATTCATCCTTTGAACAGGCCTACAGACATACTAATGGATGGGTGGGGGGAAGTCTGCCCAGGTGAGTTAGATGACTCATTCAGTCCCCAAGCAGATGAGGACAAGGCCAGGCTGAGACCCCACTGCCCTGAGCCACGGCCCCTGAGATTGTGGTGCTGCCGTGGGCTCGGGCCCCCTCGGGGTGCCCTGGGCTCCCCCTGCAGCCTGAGCGTGTCAATTTCACCTCTGGACCTATGCAGTAGGCCTGTGCTCACAGCCTCAGTTTCCCACTGAACCAGCTTAGAGTAGGTAGTCAGGGTTGTGGGTGGGCTTCCCTGCTGGCTCAGCTGGTAAGGAATCTGCCTGCAATGCAGGAGGCCCGGGTTCCATCCTGGGATCGGGAAGATCCCCTGGAGAAGGGAAAGGCTACCCACTCTAGCATCCTTGCCTGGAGAATCCCATGAACAGGGGAGCCTGGCGGGCTGTCGTCCATGGGGCTGCAGAGTTGGACACAACTGAGTGACTGGCACACACACACAGGGCTGTGGGTGCCGGCTGGGTTGTTCTTTTGCAGACAATGTCCTTTATCTAGAGCCGGATCAGGGCAAAGCTGGGCAAGGAGCCCCCTGCTCTTAATGGTCTCCAATGCCTCAAGCCACTCCTCTGTACCATTTACGTGCCCAAGCTTGTTTCCCTTTAGAAATCACAGATGGACAGAAGAAATACTGCCTTAATTTTCCTTCTGTAGAATACGCTGCACACGAACCTCTGCTCCATTGGCAGACCGAGGGGAAAAATCCGTCATCAATCGCAGTTACCGGGGGGCCCTTCAGATGTTGGTGGGAGCCCCCCCTCCGACAGCCAGAAGCGCGAACAGCCCTCACCCACTGACCTCACTGTTCTTGGTACACGAACCAAAGTGAAAGGAAAACAGTGAAATACACAGATATGTTCAAGTACAAGCGAAGACAAAAAAGAGAAAAGTTGCAAAATCAATTAACTTTTTCTGTTTTGCAAATATTTCCAAGGCACTGAATTTTGCTTTAAGTGTATAGCCTGTTGATGACCTTCAAAGTCAGTGTAATTGCATAATAGGATGATTCTCAAGAAGACTCCTGTATTTAGTTTTAAGGCTCATTTTATTCAACTCTATTTATATATACCTCCATATTGTGTATCGTTTTGATGTGTTGCATTATAAGCAGTTGAGAGCTACAGGAAGAGAGGACAAAGTCTCTTTCACATTTTACAGTATAATCCGTATCCCTCAGTCCTCAAGTCTGGAAAGGATATCTGACTTTAGGTAAAGTGTTAGCCCTGAAAACAGAAAATAAATGCATTCAAAATTTACCATTTATTTGATGGAACTTGCACTGGGGGCTTACTGAACCCTTTAGAATTATCATGAAATAGGATATTTTTCAGGGTTTGAAATTATTCACAGTGATGTAGAACAATTATACAATTTCCATGGTCAGATCTCACCCAGAAGAATGACTTAGTCTTATGTGCACATCTGTTTATATTTATTTTTTATTATTTATGTTTCTTTATGTCCCATGATATTGAAAAATGATTAATTTTCAAAAAAATTCCTACATTTTGAATATTGGACTTTGAATTTAATGGATTAAAATGAGATAATTTCATATTGTTATAATACCAATTCAAGAAATGTAAGAGGCAAGAATTAGGCATACTCATCTCCCCTCTAAAAAAATGTCAGGCACGACTGAGCGACTGAACTGAACTGAACTGATCTCCCCTCTGAAGACCTTTTAGAGGGACACTTAGCGCCCTCTAGTGACCACAGCCCAAGGCGTTCAAAAGGAAATTCCCGGCGAAGCTTCTGGTTTCCAACTAGCAAATAAAGCAATGTAGTTCGTTGGACAGTAGGCGGTTGCTTCCCCAAGTTCTTGAGGCAGGATTCTTTTTGTAGCTGTTATAAAGGGTAAAATAGTACCCACTAGGCAAACCGCGGCTTCTCTGGCCGCCCACTGACAATACATTCAGAAGGAACATTTCCACTTGTCCCGGCTGGATACTGAAGCTTTCCCTGATGATATGCTGGTGTATGCACAGCACAGATCGGAAGCAAACTGTGAATTCATCTACCTCCTAGTTTCCAGTCAGCTGAGTGCATTTCAGTAGAATTAAGCAAGTTTTCTTTTCGTGAGGGTGAAGTAGGAAAAAAAAAAAAAAAGTTGGCCTGTGCTCCGCACCTTCCGAAAGAGAAAGTTTCCTTGCTTCTCTTTGCAGAGGGAGAGGATGTGGTCCAGAGAGGGTGCAGGTGGAGGGGATGCCCTGCAGAGGAGGGGCCTGATGCAGAGAGGGGCAGCGCAGGGAGAAGACAGCCTGGTGGGGCTGCCAGAGTGGGGCAGACCCTGTTTGCCTCCCCCGCCTTCAAGTGCGGGCCTAGGACTCAGTTAAGTCAGCAGGTTGCCTGTTGACACCCATGCAAATCTAAATGCACTGTTTATGGCACAGCGCATGGTTCTGTGGCTTCCTTTCTGATTCCATTTGCGATAGAAATAAATCAGCAAAAGCATAAACACATTGTTGTTGTTGTTCATTTGCCAAGTCGTATCTGGCTTTTTGCGACCCCGTGGACTACAGCACGCCAGGCTCCCCTGTCCTTCATTATCTCCCAGAGGTTGCTCAGATTCCTGCCCTTTGAATTGGTGATACCATCTAACCATCTCGAGCTCTGTCTCCCCCATTCTCCTTTTACCTTCAGTCTTTCCGAGTATCAGAGTCTTTTCTAATGAGTCGGCTCTTCGCATTAAGTGGCTGAAGTGTTGGAGCTTCAGCATCAGTCCTTCCAGTGAATAGTCAGGGTTGATTGCCTTTAGGATGGACTGGTTTGATCTCCTTGCAGTCCGAGGAACTCTCGAGAGTCTCCTCTAGCACCAGTTTGAAAGCATCAATTCTTTGGCGCTCAGCCTTCTTTATGGTCCAGCTCTCACATCAAATTGAGTGACGTGGAAAGAAAAGTCGTCTCAGTCTGAGACTAAAACAGCCTTTATAAGCAAGGGGAGCAGTTGTGGATAGCAGGCTTCTCTGTAAATTTCCATTAACTGAGTGACATTATGCTGCAATGTGAATGATCTTTCTTTTGAGCAATAGTGTATCATTTCTTTAAGGGATAATTTACAAAATCATTATAGATTAAGACAAAAATAAATGCTGATGTTCAGTATCTTATAAGTGAGACTGACACATTTAAAAAAAAATTAGAAGTATAACAAATGTTCAAAATCTAAGTTAATTTCAACAGCCCCAGATACCTTCTTGGGGTGGCTGGGGGGAAGGACTGAGGACATGACTCAGACACAGAACCCTAGGTCTGAGAAGCAGGTGGCGGGGCAGGACAGCCTTATGGTGGATGGCCACGTACCTTTTTGAGCCCTCTAGTTATGGGTGGTGACCAGTGGCAATCCGATGACTGTAACATTGATACTTATTTATGCCCGGTTACGTGAATGAAGACCTTGAAATGCGCTCAATGGTTCATAAATTGTATATAGAAGTGTGATCTTTGAAACAGGAAATTTGAATGCTCCTTTAAATGAGTGTGTCAAAATAATTATTCTTGTTTCTTTTGTTTTTGCTTTTTAATTAAAAAAAATGTTGTGTCATTTCTTGTTAGATTCTGCATATAGGGGGTCTCATACGAACCTGCTGTGCAGCACAGGAAACTCTGCTCCATGTCACGTGGCAGCCTGGATGGGGGCGGGTCTGGGGGAGAATGGATGCACGTCTGTGTGTGGCTGAGTCGCTCTGCTGTGCACCTGAACTATACACCAATATAAAATTTAAAAAAAATGTTTTTCAGCCTTAAGTATTAAATTGACATATTTAGGGTTCCTGGTACGGGTTTTAATACTCAGGCATTTTTAGAACCATTGGGTAAGAGGCAAAGTTGGCAAAACGTGAGGATATAGGTGATGCTTGTGAAATCGTGTCCACTGAAATCATTGCTCCATCTGGGCCTAAAGAACTGAACTTGACACATGCTTCAAAATGAAGGAAATTGCAGCCTGGTGTTGAGAAGTTGAGGATTTACTGTGTGATAACAATTTCCTTGGTTTAGATTAGTTCAAATCCACCAAGACGCTAAAGAATGCATTAACCACTTAGAGAAACCTGTTGAAACATTAGTTATTTAAATGGAAATTGGATTATTTCTTCATGTGTGGCTGGAGGGCATGCCACATACCGTCTTACCTAATGAAACTGTACTCGTGAGGTCTGCTTCGAATGGAAAAGTGGTCCTTGCCGAGTAGACGATGGGTGACCTTGGGGCTAAGAGTGCCTTATGCTGCCTGTGTTCTCAGGCAAATCCTCCAATTGATAGAGACGGAAAAGTTCCACTGAATGATGTAGTTTTCCATTGTGGGGGCTGCTCCAGAGGACTGATCCTTATCTACAATCTCAGGCATGTCCCTGCCAAAAATCCGTGGGACATCCTTCTTGCCGGGCTCTCTTGAATAATCCAAATATTATACATTTTAAGGTTCATGTGTCATCCTAGGAACAATAAATATTCGGCACTTTGGTCCTATTGTTTTGTCCATAAAGAGTCTGTTTTATGGATTGATCCCAAGCTCTGTGTATGAGGAATTTGAGTCGCTGAACAGAGGCTTCCTGAACGCTGAGAACCCAGGCGCTGGATCAAGTCCTGTCATCTTTGTTCCTTAGCGCCCACCGGAGCGCCAGGCATGGACAAGGCACTCACTGACTGGAGGGAGTAAAGCTAGAGAGATGACCGTCACAAAGCACACAAGTGTCCGATTTGGTTTCCTTACTGAAATGAATCAGAAAGCTACTTTATACTTGTTATTTTTTAGTCGCTAAGTCTTGTCCGATTCTTTTGTGACCCCATGGACTGTAGCCTCTGTCCCTGGGATTTCTCAGACAAGAATACTAGAGTGCGTAGCCTTTCCCTTCTCCAGGGAATCTTCCCAACCCAAGGATCAAACCCAGATCTCCCAGTTTGCGGGCGGATTCTTTACCAGCTGATCTGTGTAGTGTTGGTCACTCAGTCGTGTCAGACTCTTTGCGACCCCATGGACTGATGGACTGTAGCCCACCAGGGTCTTCTGACCGTGAGGATTTTCCAGACATGGATACTGGAGTGGGTTGCCCTTTCCTTCTCCAGGGCTCTTCCTGACCCGGGGAGTGAACTCAGGTCTCCTGCATTGCAGATGGATTCTTTACTGTATGAGCTAACTGGGAAGCCCTACCCTATTTTTGTGGAAGTCTATAAAATAATTTTGGTCCACACATGTATAGAGTTTGACAAACGGATATCCTGTGCTACATGTTATACAGATATTTACAAAAGAAATTGAACGTTGCATGTTGCTTACGTAGGTTTCTTATTACAGTGTAACTTATGTTTATTGTAACATTTTTAAAGAAAGAAATCTATTAGAACTTTTTATTTAGCACTATATTATAAAAATTTTGTAACTCAAGGAATAGAGCAAATAGTACAATGAATACTCATATAAGTTATGATTGAGGTTTGGCTATTGTATAATTTTGTCATATTCACATTGTTATTTTTCATGATTTTACATAAGTTGCATAAGTTACTGACTTTTCATCTTCAGTACTTCAGAATGCAGCTGTAAATAGTAAGGCAGTTTTTCTACAAAGCATTATTAAAGCTTTTAATGTAAATAGTTAATAAATTCTGTAATATGATGCAGCAATCATCATATATTCGAATTTATCTGGCAGCTCCAGAAAAGTCTTCGACGTCAAATTTGTTGATACCAGTATCTAATTGTAGACCAGAATTTAGATTTGGGCTTTGAGCGTCTTAAATTCCATTTAATCTAGAACTTTTCTCTCGTGTTCCTCACCTTGTTTTTTTCATGGTATTGACTTGGTAAACATACAAAGCAATATATTGTGCATTTTTATAGAATAGTTGAGCAACCTTCATTCTGTTTTATTATTTACTTGTTTATCTGTTTTTTTTTTTTTGAAATTATTATAACTCTTTTGAAAATATAGGTAAACCAAAAAGGAAAGGAGGAAAAACAAAAAAAATGAAAGATCCTCTATTACTATTGTATGTGGCCTACTGATGTTTCTACTTGGCCTTTTTATTTTTAACAAAGTGAGTCTGTGATATAATTCTCCATTATAACCTGACTTTTAACTTACCAGACACCGTACTGTAATTTTCTGTATCACTAAGTATTCATCTTCTGCATCGTTTTCCTGCAGTATTTCCAGTAACGATAAGTCTGTCATGGTATGGATGTCGAATACGGGGATCAAGCTGTCAGTCATGAGTGAGTCTTCTGTTTCATCTCCAACTAAGATTCTGGCTCGTCATCTCCTTGCTACGCTCATACGTCATTTTCAGAACTGTGTTGCCCTCGCTCCAAGTGTTCTCAACCCTTGACCTTCCCGTGTAGATCCCACGCAGAGAAGTTTGTAGGAGAACAAGGATGGGAATTTGATGACTCTTTAGAAAATAGGAAGATGTGGTTTTAGGGTAATAAATGGCAGTGCTCCTTTTATAGTTATGGTAATTGTAGGTTCTATTTTACACTCTTTCCTTTTTCATTTGGAGTAGGATATGAATGGGCTTCCCAGGTGGCAAGGTGGTAAAGAATCCGCCTGCCAATGTAGGAGATGCAGGAAACATGGGTTTGATCCCTGAGTTGGGAAGATCCCCTGGAGTAGGAAGCAGCAACACAGTCTAGTGTTCTTGCCTAGAGTATCCCATGGACAGAGGAACCTGGTGGGCTACAGTCCATGTGGTTGCAGAGTCCGGACACGCAGGATATGAACAGGCTGATGAAAGGTTTTGGTAACTTTATGGTCAGTGGGTCCATGATGGATAAATACAGAGTGGAAGTGTGCAGTTTATTCACATGGATGCTGGGGGAGCCTCAGCGTGCCACCACGGTGCTTACTGTGAACCAAGCAGGGCAGAAGATGACCCTGGCTTGAGAGATTCGCGGAAGGATGACCCATACGGAGGCTCCCTAAGATTGTCCCTGAAAGAGGCCTGCACGGTGACCGCAGGGTGGCTTTCTTGAAGAAGCAGTGGTGTCACACTGGAAGGCAGCTCAGTCCTTAGGCTGCCGAGTGATCTCATGCTGAGTCCGTTTGGTGGCAGAGGCTTGGGTGTGTGTAATGGGAGCGTCGGAGAAGGCGATGGCACCCCACTCCAGTACTTTTGCCTGGAAAATCCCATGGATGGAGGAGCCTGGTGGGCTGCAGTCCATGGTGTCGCTAAGAGTCGGAGACGACTGAGCAACTTCACTTTCACTTTTCACTTCCATGCATTGGAGCAGGAAATGGCAACCCACTCCAGTATTCTTGCCTGGAGAATCCCAGGGATGGGGGAACCTGGTGGGTTGCCTTCTCTGGGGTCGCACAGAGTCGGACACAACTGAAGCAACTTAGCAGCAGCAGCAGCAATGGGAGCACCAAGTGATACATCTGTCTTTAGATGACTTCCGCCTAGAATAATGTTTGGGAAATGGTTTCTGTATTACTATATTCTAATTAATAGATATGCCTTATGTTGTCAAAAGTCAATTGAAGTTCCCCTTTTTTTTCCCCTTAGGAATTTTGCATTAAATAGAGAATCCTGGGCTGAGATGCTATTATGCTGTTTTAGACATCCAGAATAATTCTCTTGGAAGATAACAGGAATCAGTCAACTTTTGTCCTTAGAAATGAGGAAGATCTGCTGTTTTAATTTTGTAACTGAATTTATAGCTCATTATCTCAAAATGGAATTTTTGTTCCATCATTTTCTATAGTATATGCATTTTTAAAATAAGACAAAAGGAAACTTATGGGTGGAATCTTCAGGAACTAGATCAAAGAGTGTCACTGGGTTTTCTGTATGTAAGTTCCAAGCAAATACATTAGTCTAATAAAATTTTATTAAATAATAAAATCTGTATATATATATGTATGTATATATATATGCAAGAGAGGGAGAGAGCAAAGCAGATATAAATCACTAAAGCTGGAGGAGCTGGTAAAAAGGATATTAGAAGTTCTTTAAGTTACGTTGTAGCTTTTCTCTAAGTTTGACATTATTTCGTTTTCTTAAAATGTCATGGATGTAAAGTTGATTTACGATGTCGTGTTCATTTCTGCTGTCCAGCAAAGTGACTCGGTTATACATAGATAGATTCTTTCTCGTATTCTTTTCCATGAGGGTTTATCATGGGGCAGTGAGTATAGTTCCCGGTGCTATACAGTAGGACCTTGCTGTTTATCCATTTTTATATATAATAGTTTGCAAGGCTGCATTTGCGAACTCCAGACACCCAGTCATCCCTCTCCCGCCCCCACCGCCCCCTTGGCAACCACAGATCTCCTCTGTGTGCCTGGAGGCCTGTTTCTGTTTCCTCCATAGCTTCATTTGTGTCATATTTTATTTCTTTTTTAAAAATTAACGTGAGCATTATGGGCGTGTCATATTTTATATTCCTCACATACATGATATCCTGTGGCATTTGAAGTTTGACGTTATTCCTGAATGAAGATTTAGACATTTTCACTGTTCACTCTTTGATTGAGTTAGACAAGAACCAAGGAGTTCAGGGCAAGACCCCTCAAGGAAGAATTAGATCTCCATAAAAATGCTGCTGCTTTCCTGCTGCAGGGAACCAGGGCTGGGCTAGAACCCAGGCTGCAGTGGGGCAGGGGTGACATGGGGCCAGGCAGAACTTTCTTCCCTGGCTTTTTTGGTTTTTTTAAGCACAGTGGGCACCCTACTTAAGGCTGCTCTTTGGAAAATCCATAATAGAATTCTGCTGATTAGGGTGCCACCATTCACATTTAAAAGATGGATGCTTCTTAGCAGAGTAAAAAACAAGAATCTCAGTGGAGCCGAAAGAGCGTTTTTTTCCCTCCAGTGCTCCTGAATCCTTGTGGAAGCTGCCCAGATAAAACAACTCAGTACTTTGAAATTTTAGGGGAAACACAATTTTAATCAGCCTGCCATCTCATTTATTGTTTGGAGATGAAAAGAGCGGAAATCAGCGTCCCCTCGAAATGCAGATGCTGAGCACTGGTCAGGGTCTGATTTTTACACTGAATGAAACTTCTTACACCTTCTCTTTGCTGCTTCTTTCTTTCTTCTCCTTCATTCTTTCTTGCTTCCCCTTCTCTCTTTTTCTTTCTTTTCCTTGCTTCTTTCTTCCTTCCCCTCCTTCTCCCCATCCCTCCCTTTTCCTTTCTTTCCTTCTCCCTCCTCCCATCCCTCCTCCTCCTCGGGTTCCCTTCTCCTGCTGTTCTAAGCCAAGGGGGAAATCGTGGGATCAGTAAAATCTGTAGGCACGCGGGCTCATTTCTGGAGCTCTGACACAGGCAGGCCTAAAGTCTGTGTGAAGTCAGCTCAGTGACCGTCGGCCTCTGAGACCTCGCGCTGCGGGATGACTCAGGGTTGGGTCTATTGTGTTCTGTGGGTCCCCTCTGGAGACCACACCTCTTTTCTGGCCCAGCTTTCGTGTGGCTCCATTCAAAGCAAAATGTTGTTTCTTCCAGAGAACAAGTAATTTCCTGCAAGTGAGTAATTAAAAGGCCTGAAACCCTCTAAGGAATGTTCAGGCCTGCGTTAGCTGCACTTCCTCCGAGTGGAAAACAGACGTGTGGCCCTGAACTTGCAGTTCGGATTTTAAAACACTTAATGAGGATATGGCATCCCTCTGTAGCCAGGGGTTCTCTCAGGGTCTGCTGTCTGCAGCCTGGACACTTGTCAGGGTGGGGTCAGTTTGATATTTTCAGCTAGAAAACATGTGTTATTGTTTAAGTTCTTTGGGTTTTAAGTAAACATTTGAAAACGACCATTTGACAGGTTTATTTTCTTCTTTATTTTCTTAGTCACTCTCACCCTAGAGGCTTTGCACTTTTCAACCAATTTCTTGTGTTCAGTCGTTTCTGACTCTTTGTGACCCCATGGCCTGTAGTCCGCCAGGCTCCTCTGTCCATGGGATTCTCCAGGCAAGGATACTGGAGTGGGTTGCCATGCCCTGCTCCAAGGGGATCTTCCCGACCCAGGAATCGAACCTGCATTTCCTACATCTCCTGCATTGACAGGCAGGTTCTTTACTGCTGAGCCACCAGGGAAGCCTGGTTTATTATGGAGGCAATAGCAATTCTCTATGTTTGGAAGGAGAAAACGAAACTACTCTGGAACATTCACTCTGAGATGCTGAACCAACGAAGCTTAAAAATCAGCAGGCGAAAGAATGACTGTTATTAAGCATCCTATGATTAAACATCCTCTCCTATTAGCAAGAAATAAGCACCACCTGCAGAGTTGCCTCTGGGGAGGATGGACCAGGGAGTGTGGGGCCAGCAGCCGCAGGTCCCGTGTCCTGGGCACGCGGTGGATCCGGGGAGACGTGGGCCCAGGAGGCCTGCCCCGCGGCTGCAGGGCGCCCTCCATGCCCAGGGGCCCTGGGTGCTCGCCGCCCACGTGAAGGCATGCGGAGTCCCGCCACATCTGTATCCTGCCCTCCCCGAGCGGCGTGTCACACGGCGGCACACTGGGTCACACCTGCTGTGGCCATCCCAGGCCAGGCAATTGATGTCTTTTTTTTTTTTTTTAATTAAAAAAAAAAATCTCCTGGCTGCATATCATCAAGAAAAACAACATTGTTTTCAGGGTCTCTTATCTCTCCACTCCCAAATATCCTGTTTCTTCGGGCTGGGCAGCCAGGACCAATAGAAACCTCTTCCTGCCATTGGCTGACTTCATTTCCCAGACTTAGCACAATCTCATCCGCTCTAAACAACCTCATCAAAACTACTTTCTGGTCAGAGAGAAGCAATAATTATTATTAACATTTATTAACGATCAATAAACTTGATTGCATTATGGCCAGCACTATTAAGGTAAGGAGAGGGGTCCTTTTCGTTTGACCAAATCTTGTGCTTGTTACTTTTTTCTTTGGTTTCCTTTATCAAGGCAGATAAGTTAGCATTGGGCAACACCCCCACTACCACAATAGAGGACAACAAGATTTCCTTTGCACTGCCTAGTAAATTTCCTTTTTCCTACTCCAACCATCCGCAAGGCTTAAAAACTTCAAACTCAGAAAAAAGTTGGGGTTTCTAAATTCACGGTTGAGGGCTGTGGATGACTTTTGCAAAAGCTTTTCAGCACGCGTCCGAATTTTCCTATTCTTTTAACTGTCTGTAGCGGTGCCCGGAGGTGCCTCCGCTGGAAGGCAATGGACTTGGCGAGGTTGGAGGGCAGGGTCGGAGGAAAAGATGGGCTTGGAAATGTTGAACTTTCGGATGTTCTCGAAGGCCTCCATAGCGTCAGGGATGCCAGCCGGTCCCTGTGGAAGTGAAGCAAGTGGCTGTCTGTCGGTCATGGGACCTGCCAGTGTTGCCTTGATTTTGTGGAACCTTCAGGCTGAGCACGGGGCGTTCTCATAACTCACATGGTGGTAATTCAGTGTGTTCGGTTATGTATTTATCTTTAATAAAGTACCTACTTCTCGGAGCACTGTGAGTAGACTGTCTTCCCCGTGATGGTTGCCTTGTGGGAACTGCCTGTCTGTTCTTTGTGCGCTGGGGCGTGTGGTCTGATGTGTTGTTTTTCTTGCAGACGTTTCTGGTAAGTAGCATAGAGAGATGAAGGTGAAGGTGAATCTGTGGAGGTGAAAATACAAATGTGGCCTCATTCCTGGTGGTGAAGCCAATTGGACGCTTAGTCGGCAGCATGAGAGTCCACGAAGTGGCCTGTTAACGGTATTTTCAAGGCCAGATTGGTGACATGTGTAGAAATGAGAAAAAAAATGAGCAGCAAAATCAGATATTGAAAAGAGGAAAAAGAAAGTTTTCTTGGTTGTGTGTCTTTAGTTTTGCTGCATGAAGGTGAAAAGCATTTGGCTGTGTTTTCATCAAGGGTTATAGTTAATTGGAAAGCTCATGAATATGGAGGTTGCTCAGAATTGGACCATGACAATGTTTAAAAATCCTTCTTGATTTGGAATTTGAAATGCGTGTGTGAGAGGATTTAATTAATGCTTACTGTATACACTGTGTTTCAGAAGTTCTGTTCAGTCTTTATTTCTCAAGATATGTTTCGTTTTTCAAGGTATGGTCAATTACATATGAAAAATTAATCATCAATGTATGATTCAAAGACTTTAATCTTACAGAGATTTTTCTTTCTTTGGCTATAAGGATTGAAAGTCTCCTGAAATATAATGATGTAGAAAGAAATCTTAAGATCTAGGGTTTGACATGCTCTACTTTCAGCAATGTGAGCAGAAATTGTTTGATTTTATAACCTCAAATGCTACCTTTTTAATTCTTATTTTCACCCTTTTTCATGTCCATATTTCATAGCAGCTGAGTCTAATGTTCTTTGTAAATTTTGAATAGGTTGGGTACAGTTATGTGTGTGTTTCAGAAAATCAGTGTATCAAAGGACATTGAAGTAACAGTCCATCTTTTAGAGTGTGGGGTGTGTTTTGCATACAATACAAATGTGTGATTGTTTAAAGTATACATTTCTAAGAGATGAAGATATTTTCAAAGCTTCAATGTCTTTGTGATTTTTCACAATGAATTTTGGCAACAGTTACACTTATCCAGGACATTCTGCTTATTTTAACGTTTGATTACACTGCATTCTCTTTATATTGTCTATAGCTTAAGTAAACTTTCAAAATGACTTCGAGTGGACCCTTTTTAATTCTCTGTTAAAATAAAATAGACCCTCTTTATAGGTAACTTCCTTTAAGACATGTTCTGCTAGGCTTCCTGGGTAAAGTAATGCGATGATTTTACAGACTTGTTTATAGAGTGGAAAAAAGGCGGCCCGAGTCTGTTGACTACAGTTTTAATTATGTTAGCGCAAAGCTCAAATTAGCATAGGGAACATTAAGGCCGTGGCTGTCTGTCGGAATTAGGAAACAGTTTGTCGTATGGGCAATTGCCAGTCCCAAATGCTCTCTGCTTTTTGTTGTTTCAGTAAATAAAATCAATTAGTTGATCAGGTATCAGATGCACAGAATTGAAGTTGTTCCTCTGTGTCTGAGTGGATTTCTTTTTTATTTTTTTGTTCTTGAATAAGACCCTATGAGGCACTTTGAAAAGCTCAGTGTTTGTGTCCTGTCTTTATGATCCTCAGCCCCACTTTCCCTTCATATTTTGGAAATGGGAACAGAGTGTTTCCATGGGAATTTTAAAAGAATTTTGGGAGTTTATGTGAATGTATCCATTTCTGCTTAAAGGTCCGGGAATTTTAAGATCAGATTAAGAGCTCTAATAGAAACGTATAGAAGCATCAAAACTGAAGCCCTTACATGCAATTCCTCAGTCAGTTTTGGTGCTTCCAGGGCTTCTGAGCCACCTGACAATACTGGGGGTCCTTAACACCCCCTTCCTGCCTTCTCTACAAGACAGCACTGCCTTTGCTTACTGACTCCAAGGAGCTAGTTGTTAGCCTTGGAACTTGATTTTGCTTCAGTTAGGATTTTTTAATCCAGTCTCCCAAAGACTTTGCTGATCCTTTGTTATGTCTTGGGCCACTGGGGAGTCTGATGAAGCCTGCAGTGGCTTCTCAGGATAATGCTTTTAAGTGCAGGAAAGGCCATACACAGAGTGACAGGGGAAGCAATTCTGTTGTAATCTACTTCTGTCCTTGGGTGGTCCAGGGAGCCACAGGTTACAGCCCCCGATCCTAGAGTGTAAAGGTCTTTAGTCTTTCAGGAGGAGTTGTGGGGGCTTTCCTTTATCACCCGTGTGGCAACTAGGGGCCCAGTTTCAGCTGTGAGTGGAGAGCATCTTGGAACCAGACAGGAGATGGAAAGTTCCTAGCAAGGCTTGTGGAGGGAGAAGGCGACTCCTGTCCCTGTGAGTTGTTTCCAGAAGTTCCTCTCTTTGATTTGACAGAAGTTGGGGGTTTGGATGATCACTGTGGTATCACTTGTATGTGGACTCTAAAGAATGCAACAGACTAGTGAAGGTAACGACAGGAACAAGCGAAAAAGCAAACTCACAGGCGGAGAGAGCAAACTGATGGTTCCCAATGGGGAAAGGAGGGGAGGGGTGCCAGAGGAGCGTGGTGAAGAGGGTAAGCTATTCCACATAAAACAAACTACAAGGCCATGTGCATACCCCTAGGGTTATAGCCAGTATTTTCTAATAACTGCGGATGGAGTTGGTGTGTAGTTGCTCAGTCATGTCTGGTTTCTTTTGCGACCCCATGGACTGTAGCCCACCTGGCTCCTCTGCCCATGGGATTCTCCAGGCAAGGATCCTGGAGTGGGTTGTCATTCCCTTCTTCAGGGGATCTTCCCAAGGACTGAGTCTTCTACATTGGCAGGCAGAATTCTTTACCACTGAGCCACCTGGGAAGCCCTGGAAATGTAATAGAACCTTTAAACATTGGGAATCACTATATTGTACTCTAGTAACTTACAATAGTGTACATCAACTGTACTTCAGTTAAAAAAAGAAAAAAAGAAAGTTTAAAAGCATAAAACTTCTTCTATGTATTTTGTGCCTTGCGCAGAGCAGGCATTTGCTGAGTATTTGCTATCAGGTGTGAAGCAAACTTGTGTAAAACCTCGGGGTCATACGAAGGAAGCTGGTCTCCTTCATATATAGTATTTTGAGGGATATGACGAAGGAGTTGAACAGCCCTGGGGCATCTGACTTTTCAACAGTTCATTGGCTTAAGTGAAATTTGAATTGTTTTATCTCTTGCTACTTTAGCAGTCAGTGACAATGGAAGTATTAGAAAGTAAAATACTGCTGCCCCACTAAGTCAAGGTTGTATTCCCAGAGCACTGGCCTGAAAGTAGAATTACCGGCCGTGATCTTAAAAAGAGCTGGTTGGATGGCGTCACCAGCTGAATGGACATGAGTTTAAACAAACTCCAGGAGGTGGTAGAGGACGGGGGAGCCTGGCGTGCTTGCAGTCCACGGGGTCGCAAAGAGTCAGACATGACTTAACAATGACTGAACAATCTTAAAATGACTTGTGCTCGTGTCCGTGGGTGGCTCTGGACACTGTTTGCCCTCCTGGGCATGCTGCCTCAGTGGCCATGGGAAAGGGAATTGGAAAGGATAGAATTTGGGGGTTATTCTTCTCATGATCCCCTTTATGGGGGACTACAGTGCTCTCAGAGAACATTCTGGAAGTCTGCACCGTTTCTTTGTTGTTGTTCAGTCTCCCGAACCATTTCTTAATTATCCATCTTTTGTTTAAAGTGATTCTTTCTTTTTTTTTTTTTTTTACAAAACAGATCTTTGTTTAAATCTCTCCCCCCCCTACACACATACATACACTTGTTTATATCTCTTAAAAAACCATGTGTGTGTGTGTTAGTTGCTCAGTCATGTCTGACTCTTTGTGACCCCATGGACTGTAGCCCCACCAGGCTTCTTTGTCCATGGGGATTCTCCAGGCAAGAATACTGGAGTGGGTAATAACCATTCCCTTCTCCAGGGGATCTTCCCAACCCTGGGATTGAACCCGGGTCTCCTACGTTGCAGGCAGGTTCTTTACCATCTGAGCCACCAGGAAAGTTGAAAAACTGTTCGTACAAATACGAATAAAATAAATAAGTGAAACAGCATCCCCGGTGCTTTCAGGAAAAGATGACTTCTGTGTTTAGACCTCCAGAGTAAGGCTCCTTATGTAGGAAGGAGAGACCCAAAGCTGTACGTCTTGGACCCCTTGGCACCCCAGTAACTTGGCAGATGGATTGCTCTAACAGCTGGCACGGAAGAGCATCACGGTACAAGAGGCTGTGGGAAAGCCAGGATGAGAGCTTCTCTGACTGTAAGACCTTCCGAGAAGAGGGCCTGACCAAGACTGTCTTCAGGCCTTCCCAGTGGTGAGGGCACGTCCGCTCCGGCGGGATCTTTTCTTGGGCTAAGGGACGGCCTCAAATGCATCGGGGACCCCAAATGCATGGGGAACAGCTCTTCTCTTCACCGGGGACTCTTTCAGATTGCCCCTGAGGTTTCTGATGCTTTGTGGCACAGACACCCCTGCCTTTGAGTCCCTCCCAGTCCCGTGACCCTGCGCCAGGGCCCTGAGCTCCGCTTCCTCCCCTGTAAGGTGGGATTGTAACGTGGAATCCTAATGCCTGTTCTGATGTGAGTCCAGGACAGCAGAGCTCCAGTAACTGCTCAGGCAGATGCTATGAGGTGATCTACGTCTCAGCTTTGCTGGTGAACTTGCCTTGTCTTCCTGGCGCTGCTCTGAAGTCTGTGTACCCCATCGCCCGGCTCCCGTTGTGAGCTCCAGAGGCTCACCAAGACAAGGAAAAGGGCGGGTCGCTTCCACAGGTCACTGTTCCAGCCTCCCAGGCAGGGAAGGGCACATGGGAGCCAGAGGAGACAGGCCAGGGCAGCTCTAGGAGTCCTTGGATATAAGGGTGCAACCCGGCAGGTTCCGAACACCAGGGCAGAGAGAACGTCCGGGGGTGCCTCACGGCCTGGCTGTTCAGAGGCTTGAGTTAGTCCTGCTCTGAGGGTGGAAGCTGTTTGCTCCGTGGCTGAGGAGGGCGGAGGCCTGCAGAGCCTCTCGCTTCTGACCGTTGCATCCTTCCATTGTTGTTTCCCTTAAATTATTTTCATTTATTTTGAAAAACGCATGTCTTGTTTTGTGCAAATTACGGTCATAAAACAGCTTCACTATAGAGAAAATGAAAAAAGGAATCGTTGCAAAGTCAGTATAAACCGCTCCTGGGCCCAGCCAGCCAGGGAAGATCCCCAGCATTCGGTGTGTCTTCCTACTCTGTTTCTGTCTGTCCTTCCGTCTCCCTGACCGTCCTGCTTCTCTCAGTGAACGTCGTTTGACACACATTTCCCCACGTCACAAACATCTTTTGGAAAGTGTAATTTGTATGCTTAGTTATATTCCATCTAAAATAAGTATTATGGTTTGTATAACCAGTATCCTGCCGTGTGCTGCGTGCTTAGTCACTCAGTCATGTCCAGCTCCTATGTGACCCCGTGCATTGCAGCCTGCCAGGCTTCTGTGTCCATGGGGGTTCTCCAGGCAAGAGCACTGGAGTGGGCTGTCATAACCTCCTTCAGGGGATCTCCCCAACCCAGGGATTGAACCCAGATCTCCTGCTTGACAGGTGGATTCTTTACTGTCTGAGCCACCAGGGAAGCCCGAGAATACTGGAGTAGGTAGCCTATTCCTTCTCCAGGGGAATTTCCTGACCCATCCTATTGTAGGAAATAATATTGCTTTCAGTTTTTCACTACTTACATTGCAATGCACCCTCTATATAATTTTTTAAAATTTATTTTATTACTATTAGTGCTTAGAAAAGGACTTATTGGACCAAGTGATATGTGTGTATATGTGTATATATATATGTATGTGTGTGTGTGTGTATATATATATATTTAAAGGCTCTGCCACAGTTGTTAAAAAATGACCACTTCATTCTCTAAAAGGGTTGTGCCAGTTCCCACTTATGGTCATATATGAGACTATTTCCACTGCACTCAGAACAACTCTGAATATTTCACTCTTTGAAGCTTTGCCATTGTAACAGGCAAAAATGGAATCTCATTTTAATTCCAGTAATAAGGGTGTTTCATCACACTTCTTTTGCTGTGAACCTGTTTCAAGCAATGGCCCCTGTGACCTCTGGGTCTTCTTCTTGTTCACGCTTTCCTTCCCTGTCGCACGCAGCTGAGGTGTGTCGTATAAAGCCAAAGATCATTCCTCATTCTGTCTCCTCTCTCCTGCCTCATTTTCTCTCTTGCCAGCATGCCTCCCAGCTCTGCTTGTGTTTGGGAGTGTGACTCTGTGTCTACCTATGTAAACCACAGAACCTTCTTTTTGTGATCTGTCTGCCCATCTCTTTTTTTTTGTAGGGGTTCAGTCAATGTTTGTTGAAAAAATAAATATTGATTAAAATCCTTTAAGGTCATAAAGAGAGAGTTAAAGTATCAGGAAGATAATCATTGTTGCAGATTTTAAATAGATGTATTGCTATAAAGATATTTTTCCTAGTTTAAATACAAATTAAATAGAATTTGTGTTGAAAAAAGCGTAGAAAAGACACTTAAATTATGCTTGTCAGGGGAGAAGAATGGGGGAAGGGATCGTTAGGGAGTGTGGGGTGGATATGTACCCACTTCTATATTACGGATAACCAACAAGGATCTACTGTGTAGCACAGGGAACTCTGTTCAGTGTTATGTGGCAGCCTGGATGGGAGTGGGGTTTGGGTGAGAATGGATACATTTATATGTATGGCTGAGTCCCTCCACTGTCCTTCTGAAACTACCACAACATTCATCAGCTATACTCTGATATAAAATAAAAAGTTAAAAAAGAGTTTTTCAAAGGTAGGTGTTGTATCTGGAATTCATAATCCAGATTAATATCATCCTTATGACAGCTGTGCTGGGCGCTCACATTATCTCATGAGATGCTCACTGCAGCCTGCATCCTGGTGCTTTTTGTCCAGATAAGGATGGAGGATTAGAGAGAGGCTGGGAAACGTGCTCCAGGCACACAAATCTGTTTCCCCTCTATTTATCACCATATGATCTTTTTTTTTTTTTTCCCCTAGTATTTGCCTTAGCTCTTAACGTTAAATTACTTTGCAGGAAAAAAACACAATATATGAAAGGATATAGTGATATGTCTCCTGTAAATATATCACACTTTCATAAAATTTTAAAATAAAAAAGAAAGAGAAAAAAAGGATATACGTTAAATAATGAAAATTACCATAGTTGGCTCATTTATGTTACCAGTCTTGAGTGAGAAAACCCCATAGGCGACAGTTATTATGCTCTTGTTGGCTGATTAAGATAAAGGACTAGCAAATCCAAGAGCTAAAACTCTAACACCCAATTCTGTGCTTGGTGACAAGAATTCTTTCCATATTTGGCGACATCCAAGGGGCCGTGGTTCCAGATTCCAGATCGTTTCCTCACCCCAAGTATCAACTTCCTCGCCTGCGTCTCCTGAGTTTTCCATCAGGCCTTACCAAGTCTTTCCATAGGGGAGTTCATGGAATTGGACTCTGGGAAGAAAAAAACGTAATCTGCTGTTCAGCACAGATAAGTGCTGAGACATTTAGAAAAGAAATGCCAAGGCCAAGCGAAATTATTTATTTTTAAAGCCACATCATAATCCAATCATAACATGAACATCAGGGCTGTTACTTCAAGTGACTTTGTTCAAGACAATGCATGTCAGTTTCTGGAGTGTAAAACAAAGAGCATTTCTAGTACATCCTGCAAAGAATTTGCACTCCTGAGTCTTAACACAATGGCTTTTAAATCATTCAACCTTGAAGATTTAACATCTCTCCTCCTGTTATAAAATTATAGGATAGCACATCAATTTTTTTTTTTTTCCATTTAACAAGGATAGAAATAGAGTCCAAAACCGAAGAGCTTTCCCTCCCAACCACCTCCCTCCACAGGCCCCCAAGTTCATTAATTCAAATCCTAGGCCAGTAGCAGCTTCACCATCCTAGTCCCTCTGAATCCCATTGGACCCTGTTGAGTTTTAGTTTTTCAAGTTAACTGGAGGCGTCCGATGCTCACCTTTGAGGAAGAGGAAGCTGTTGAAACAACACTTGAGAATTTGTCAACATAATTAGTTTATGTCTCAACGTGAGGTAGATTTCCTAAGACGTTGCTCCAAGTTAAAAAAATATATAAATTTTATATATATATAAATTACTATGTGGTTTTATACTGCGAAGTCCCCCTGGGATCTGTGTTGTCAGGAGGTGTCACCTTCTGTTCACAGGAGTGTCAGCAGCGTGAAGGTGAATGGAGCCGACCCGTGCTTATCTTACGCCCAGGGAGGCCCCTGATACTCTCATTTCTTCATTCTTAAAATAGACTTTGTGGGGAAAGGATTGGTCTTATCGCACGGACGAGGAAAGGGAGGCATCGCTGTGAAGGCTGGCGAGGGAAGTGGAGAGAGGCCGGCCTGGTGGGGCGCTGCGGGGCCTCCGCAGGGAAGGCGCCTGGCCCGGAGTCCGCCCCTTCTCGGGAGCACAGGAGTGGGCTCTGGGCGTTTCTCCCTGGACAGGTCCCTCCCCTCACCTCCTCTGGGTGCCTCCCTCCGTCAGAGGGAGCCACCAGGCTTTCCACTTCACAGGGCTCCTGCGGAGATGAACCGAGCTGGAATGGTCCTTGAGGCCCCTACTGCTTGTTAGCTAGTTTCATTCTTCACTAGAGTCACATCAGTTTTCCTTCTAGGACCAAACTCAGGAAATCCATAAAGATTTTTTTGTTTTCCAATTTATAACAGGTAGTGAATTCTTTTTTTTTTCTTAATGTGGCCAGTTTTCCTCTGATGCATGTGTTCTTTTCATTTGATTAAGAAATAAAGACTCTTCCAGGGCAGTGGGTGCTCAGTTATTCCCAGTACTTTGCGTCGGAGCGGGACCTAAAACGATGCCAGGAGGTGCTTGCTGTGGAGGCGGCCGGAGCCTCTGTGCATCTGGCTGGCCCTGGAGACCCCTGCTCGGGGGTCTTGCTGCCCTCTGCTTCTCTCAGTCCATCTCACACTCAACGCTCCTTCTGTCCTCTTTCTTCCTCTCTGCTCTTGTTAACAACCCAACAGGTGCTTTTTAAAACATTAAGCAGTAACCGTGGAGAGGCCCTCCCCCCAAAACATCTTCAGTGCTCAGGGGTTCTCCCTGGACCTGCTTCCATTTACCCAGGTTTGTCTGTCATCCCAGGAAACCTGGGACAGTGCAGGCTCTCAAGCTTTTCATCCAGGGTAAACAAATAGAGACAAGGTTGACCAGGTGATCAAAAGCCGCAGCCGTGTGTCCACATTTGAGTTCTGCCTTTAACTTCTTCTTATGTGACCTCCTAGCGCTAGAAGCATATTCATATCCACATATAAAATAAGAGGGCTTCCCAGGTGGCACTAGTGGTAAAGATCCTGCCTACCTCGCTGGGTTGGGAAGATCCCCTGCAGGAGGAAATGGTAACCCTCTCCAGTTTTCTTGTCTGGAGAATCCCATGGACAGAGGAGCCTGGTGGGCTACAGGCCATGGGCTGCAGAGTCGGACACGACTGAAGCAATTTAGCATGCATGTAAAAGAAGAATGTGGCCCAATGTCAAATACAAGTGAGATTTTAATTCTTGAAGATGTTGCGTCTGTCATTCTGTTTTTAACGGTGCGTAATTGCTTGACGATGTTGCGTTACTTGCTGTGCACAGCAAAGTGGATCAGCTATGAAAGTGTTAGTGAAAGTGTTAATCGCTCAGTCGTGTCTGACTCTTTGGGACCCCATGGACTGTAGCCCGCCAGGGCCCTCTGTCCATGGAACTCTCCAGGCGGGAATCAGCTATATGTTTACATATCCTCTCTTCTCTTGACCCTCCCTCCCGCTTCACCCCCTGCTCCACGCCTCTGGGTCATCAGAGAGCCCCGAGCTCAGCTCCCTGTGCTATAAAGCAGAATTCCCACTAGTTATCTGTTTTACACATGACTTTATGGGTTATCCATCCTGCCAGTTTGAGTTAACATGGAAAGTCTTGTTGATTTTACCTGTTCAGCCAAAGACCCTGGCTCTCTTCAGCCTGTGTTAAGCCTGGAAGAAGAGAAATAAAATCGACTTTGCTAGAGTAGCATCTCAGGGAAGAAAACCAGGCTGTGTTCTGGGGGCCTCCCTGAGAGTGAAGCTTCTGTTCTACCCCCAAGGCTGTTCCCACCGACTCCCTGGCTCTTGGGAACACAGTCTTATTGTCAACGGTTTTGATAGGAAGCTGGTTATGAAATAAACACACACATACATATATATTTTTTTAAGCCTTGTTCTTTGGAGATGGAAAACATCTTTTTTTAGATCGCATGTTTACTGCTTTGGTAAACAGTAAAATGCTGCTGTGGCAATTACCTTGAGGATAAAGGGTTTGTAGACAGATACTTCCTGCGTCCACTTCCTACACAGATAGCCAGCCCGACCAGAGACTCAGCGACGCAGAAAGAGCTCCGGATGGAAACTTCCTCTGTGAAGGCGTGGGTGTTGTGCATTCTCTCTCCTCCATGGAGGGGTGAGCCTCTTGCTGCAGGTTTGTGGTCAGAATCCAGTGTCGTGAAGTGGGCGAAAATGTGATGTTTCCAAGGTGATGGCTTTAGGTCCTTCTTCTCATCCTTGGTCTTGTCTGTTGCCTGGATTTTACAAAGAGGTGTGTAGCTAGGTTAGACATTTCTATGAGTAGGACTCCTGCTCTGTGGGGTCTTGGGTCCCCTTGAAATTATAGATTATGATGCATGAGTCTGTTTTTTTTTTTTTAACCTTTTATTTTGTATTGGAGTACAGCCAATTAACAATGTTACGATAACTTCAGGTGAGTAGCAAGGGACTCAGTCATCCACATGTATCCATTCTCCCCCCAGACTCCCGTCCCATCCAGGCTGCCACAAAACACTGAGCAGAGTTCCCTGTGCTATGCAGTAGGTCCTGGTTGGTTATCCATTTTAAAAGTAGCGGTGTGTACATGTCCATCCCAAACCCTCTAACGCTCCCTACCCCCCAGCAACTGTAAGTTTGTCCTCTCAGGCTATGAGTCCATGAGTCTGTATTTGTATTTGTTGACAAATAAGCCTCTTTGAGATTCAATTGGAAGTTTTCTTTTGGGTGGATATTTAGATGTAAACGTCATTTTAGATTTCCTCTTTCTTCAGTCAAGCAGAGATCACCCGATTTGGGTTCAGAAATCTCAGCGCACAGATTGTCCTCTGTACTGAATTGACACCAGTTACTAAATTCCAGTGAATGCATTGTTTAGGTCCTTTGAACCAAAGCAAATAAAACCACAACACACAAACACTGAACAATAGGGAATCATCCATTTTCCACCTACAGGATATGTCCCTGTAGCTTGGCCCCTTTGCGGGGAAAAAATATATCAAGTCAACAAACAGAAACACTGAACAATAAACTAGACAAAATAAACAGCACCTGAAAGCCACTCAGCTCGAGCCTTGGCAAAACCCCAGAGAGTGCTGTTTACACACTCCAAGCTTGGAAACCCGCAGCTCCACCCTGATCTCCTGCAGGGCTCTGAAGTCATCAGAAAACTGAGCTGCTGGTAACTGTTGGGTCCATTCATGCTGCAGTGCCTCCTTGGATGATCAGAAGGGGCCTGTGAGCCCTGGGTTGAAATGGACAAGAGGACAGTGTCCACTAGAGTCTGCGTCCAGTGTGTATTCCGTAGATGTTTGTGTCTGTCCAGGGAGAGGCAGAGACTTTGTCTGATGACTTTGAGAAGCTGCGAGACGTGGTTACATGTAGTCCAGTTTCATGAAGATGCCAGTATATGAACATCAGTTCCGTTCAGTTCAGTTCAGTTCAGTCACTCAGTTGTGTCCGACTCTTTGCGACCCCATGGACTGCAGCACACCAGGCCTCCCTGTCCATCACCAACTCCCCGAGTTTACTCAAACTCTTGTCCATTGAGTCAGTGATGCCATCCAACCACCTCATCCTCTGTCGTCCCCTTCTCCTCCCACCTTCAATCTTTCCAAGCATCAGGGTCTTTTCCAATGAGTCAGTTCTTCGCATAAGGTGGCCAAAGTATTGGAGTTTCAGCTTCAACATCAGTCCTTCCAATGAATATTCAGGACTGATTTCCTTTAGGATGGACTGGTTGGATCTCCTTGCAGTCCAGGGGACTCTCAAGAGTCTTCTGCAACACCACAGTTCAAAAGCATCAGTTCTTTGGTGCTCAGCGTACTCCAGTGATTTTATTCACACAGTCCCTCAATACTCATATTTTGCTGGGATTGACGTGAAATTGCCCCCAGTGATATTTTTCTTTTCGAGACCCCCTTGTTTGTGTGCTTTTGCTCATCTTGTTGGACGACGTGGTTACTGTCTCAGGAACCTCCTGTCTGAATGAAGATCTTTCTTCCTCTGCATTTGTTCCCCCTCCACCCTCACTGTGAAGTTTTGTTGCCTTTTAGTGAAACTCCCAGACGCATCTCCCAACGTGTTTCCTTCCAGTTGCTGCCTCCCTGCCACTTCTGCTTATTTTTTACAAAATGACTTCTCCGAGCTCCTGAGTCTGTGTCGGTTCCGGCACCATGGGAATTGTGGTTGTGTGGTGCTGGTGCAGAGCTGGTAGACTCATCCTTGACCTCCTCTCTGACAGTCACCACTGCCTGCCTGACAGTGGCGGTTGGTTCTCTTTTGCTTTCTTCAGCCTGAATACAGGTGTAATAGACCCACTGCATAACATATCTTTTAAACAACACAATAATGATAAAAGCCTTCGTTCTTTTTCCCCATTTCCAAAGCAATCACTGGAGGAGTTTAGAAAAGGAAGTTAAATTCATCGCATCAGTCATGTCCAACTCTGTGTGACCCCACGGACTGTAGCCCGCCAGGCTCCTCTGTCCATGGGCTTCTCCAAGCAAGAATACCGGAGTGGGTTCCCATTTGTTTCTCCAGAGGAATCTTCCTGACCCAGGGATCGAACCTGGGTTTCCCCCATTGCAGGCAGATTCTTTACTGTCTGAGCCACCAGGGAAGACCTGCTGTTACGCATCAGGGGTCTTTTGAAGATTTTTTTTCTTTTTTGTCTTCTTTTGTCTTTTTTCCATGCACACAGACATATTCTTTAAAACTAATAACGAATTGGAGAAATTAAACTCATTTAAATAGTCCTTTTTACCCTCCCTCTTTTATCCAGGTTAGTGAAGAAAAGAGGATTAGCGGCTGAATCCCCTCCTAGAGGTTAAAGCCCCATATCCCTTCCTGAGGACCCAGTGTCTTATTACAAAGCAGAGCCAGACGGCCGGGGCACACCCTTGTTCCAGTATGCCGTAGCAAGGGCACACCACGTTCCTGTGCCTCAGTTTCCGTATCTGTAGAGTGGATTCAGCAGTGCTGGAAACACCCTTCTTGGTGCTGGTTCGAGGATCCAACAGCTTAATACGGTCATGCTTCTCAGGTGGCGCTAGTGGTCAAGAACCCGCTCGCCAGTCCTGGAGACTAAGAGATGTGGGTTCAATCCCTGGGTCAGGAAGATTCCCCTGGAGGAGGGCATGGCAACTCACTCCAGTATTCTTGCCTGGAGAATCCCCATGGACAGAGGGGCCTGGCGGGCTACAGTCCATGGGGTCACAAAGAGTCAGACACGACTACAGTAGCTTAGCTTGTGTTTGAACGGTGTGTTTTGTGTGCAAATCGGTGTGAGCTCTTTTTGGTTATTAATCCTAGTCTCATTCTTATTATTTAGTGTACTGTTGTATCTTGCTTTGTTTGAAGTAATCAGTTCTTGATTATGTTTGTGCTGTTCATCTTTGAATATTTGTAGCTTCTTCTGAAGAGGTGAAAGTACTTCCCTCCCTGTTATCGGTTTCTTTCTCATACCATTCCTTTGAGGACAGTAGAATAAATATAATAGAGTCACTGTTGTCAGTCCATTTAGGAGTACAAGCAAAATATTAACCAATCTTTCAGCAGCTGAACTCAGAAGTTCAGTAGTTTTGAGGATCCAAAGAGAAAACCACGCTGGAGGGCTATAAGATGCTACTGTCTCCTCCCTCTCCTTTCCTCTGGCCTGTGCCAGTGAACGAATGGTTGAATGAATGAGTGTTTCTGTAGTGAGGGGCCACAGCTGGTCTCTGGAGTGGTCCTAGTATGAAAGGAGTCCAATGCTCTTTCAAAACCGACTGCTTTGGCTGACACATTCTTTAGAGGAAAATAGACCTCTACTGATTGGAGAAGGAAATGGCAACCCACTCCAGTGTTCTTGCTTGGAGAATCCCAGGGACGGGGAAGCCTGGTGGGCTGCCGTCTATGGGGTCGCACAGAGTTGGACATGACTGAAGCGACTTAGCAGCAGCAGCAGCAGCAGCAGACATCTACTGAATTGCCAGTTGGTGTTCATGATTAGGAATCTATGGAACCTCATTGAAGAACAGAAACCCTCAAACTCTGCTTGTTAAAGTTTGGCCCTCTGTACCCTAAGTTACATGGCTGGTGCCGTGTAATCTTTTATCTGTGCGGACTGTGCCTGGTAATACTGTCTGTTGAATAAGTAAATGAATATCTGCCTGGATGATAAATGCATGAATGCGTGCATTAATTAGTGAGGTGATAACGCCATAGAGGATTAATTCATTTAATTCAGTGAGCAGTTATTGGCGTCCCTGGTGGCTCAGTTGTAAAGAGTCAGCTGGCCAATGCAGGAGATGTAGGAGATGAGGGTTTGATTCCTGGGTCGGGAAGAGCCCCTGAAGAAGGAAATGGCAACGCACTGCAGTATTCTTGCCTAGGAAACCCCATGGGCAGAGGAACCTAGCAGGCTACAGTCCATAGCGTCCCAAAGAGTCTGACCCGAATACAAAGCATTGTGTTAATTGCCTCCTAGAGGTTAGGAAGCAAGTTGTACCTCTTGATCAGAAGACAACATTATTACTATGTCTTGGGACCAATGCCTTGCATACTCCTGTGTCCAGTTTGAATGCCTGATGTTAGACAATAAGCGTGTATTATCTTAAGGAACCTTCTTGGGCTTGGGAAGGTGGGAAGATTATGTGGGTTGCCCAGGACATAGTGGGATTTTGAATATTTGTGAGCACATGTCCTTTAAATGCATGTGTCTGTTCCGGGGCATGGTTGGAGGTGCTTCCAAGTGAAAACTGGAAGCAGAAATACAGTTCCCAGATCCTGCATTTTGTTACATGACACTGGTCTGATTAAGGCAAAACCAAGCAGCAATTTCACTTTTGCTGAGTGGCAGCACCTACTGGTGTCTCTCCAAGGTTTGCACCAGCTCATCTACATGTTCAGTTCTTACAATCTACTGGGCAAATACCCCTCCTGGGCACACAGTCGTAGAAAGTTGTGTTTAATGGATTAGGATGGGCACCATTTGTTTTTCTTCTTCTGTTAACTACAGTTACTCTTTAGAGATTTCGTTGAAGCTGTAACTTGATTCCTTAAACAGGTGTGCTGATTTCCTATGTACGGTTCATACTAAGTGTTTTAAGCGTTAGTTGCTCAATCGTGCCTGACTCCTTGCGACCCCGTGGACTGCCGCCCACCAGGCTCCTGTGTCCATGAGATTTTCCAAGCAAGAATACTGGAGTGGGTTGCCATTTCTTTCTCCAGGGGACCTTGCCTGACCCAGGGATCGAACCCGGGTCTCCTGCACTGCAGGTAGACTCTTACCCAACTGAGCTACGACGGTTCATACTCAGGGTTTCCGTCTTCACTGGTGAGTCAGGTGGTTCTTCCAGCACCGTAATCATTACATACTTGACCTGTGCCATGGATGTGATGTGGGGAAATTTTCATAAATAGCTAATAAGTTCTTTGTATTCAATTGCAAGATAATCTGCTTTACGAGAAAGATTAACTTTAATACCAATTAACAACCAGTTTATCTAAGCCAGGTAATAAAGTTGGATTCCATACTGAAATTTCAAGTTTAGCTAATGTATTCTTAATGCGATGAGCTTTACAGGTCCAAGTATTATATGTAAGCCAAAGAACATTTGATCTTTCCTAGAACGTACAGAATTTGGTTATCTTGGTAAGATTTTTAAAATGAACTTCCAACCTAGTAATTTTTCCATCTTAAGAATTTGGCTCACTGCTGTTTCTCGACTGTCTAGCACATAAAGTACTGACTCATAAATATTTGCTGAATGAATGAACACAAGAATAAATGACCAAGGGGGTGCTAAAATCCTTCCCTGAGGGCAGCATGTCTTTGGCAGTTTACATGATTAGAAGAAGTCTGGCTTGGTCTCTGTCCTAGCAAACACTACAGTCTAGTTTTGAAGGAGTTGAAGAGAAGGAAACAGCTTTTATTTTGAAGTTCAGAATGTTGGAAGAAACTTGATTGACCAGTGAGGAGTCCAGTGTTTCTCAACCCATTTATCCATTGGGTCAGGAAATTCCTCATTGTCTTTAGGATAATTGAAAGGAATGCCAAAGAGAACTAGGATTTTGTTTGTAAAAGAGTATATATCAAGTGGCTTCCCAGGCGGCTCAGCGGTAAAGAATCCACCTGCCAAAGCAGGAGACACAGGAGGCGCAGGTTTGATCCCTGGGTTGGGAAGATGCCCTGGAGTAGGAAATGACAACCCACTCCAGTGTTCTTGCCTGGAGAATCCCACAGACAGAGAAGCCTGGCGGGCTACAGTTTATGGGTCACAAAGGGTCGCACGTGACTGAGCAGCTAAGCACAGCACAGGTATATAAAACAGATAAAACAGCAAAGATAAACAACAAAGATCTAATCTGTTGCTTGGGGAACTATATTCAATATCTTGTAATGGAAAAGAATCTGAAAAAGAATAGTAGGTGTATGTATACATGTACAACTGAATCACTTTGCTGTGCATCTGACACTAACACAGCATTGTAAATCACTCTACTTCTATCATAACTTGACAAATTTGCCCATAAATGTTGGCTGGAAAAACATACTAAAGAAATTAGGTTTTAATTTACCTAATTAAATTAAATTTTTTCTGTTTTTTTTTTTTTCTTCAACTTGTAACTTTCTTTTCAAACAAATATTGAGAGATTTAAAGATGTTTGTTAAAACACGCCCTGCCCCCCGTATCATCAAGACTTGAATTAAAATGTAAATCAGACATTTTCCCCGCAAGTGGTACAAGAGACACATTTTCCCAAGCGTGAAAATCAGGGCATGGTCAGACAAAGGAGTTTATATGGAAAATTTTGCAAAAGTAATTTTGTTCTGAAAAATTTAAGCTGTCTGGTTGCTGCAAGCTGGGAGTTAACCTTGAAGCCCTTTTGGAAGCTGTCCTAACCCTATAAGGCAATTAATGGGCGGTGTAACACCTTGAAATGGCAAAAAGTTTGTTAAAAACAGTATCTACATGTAGTGTGTTAGTGTTCTAGGGTTTCCATGGAAATAACCACAAACTAGGGACTCTTGCCTGGAAAATCCCATGGACGGAGGAGCCTGGTGGGCCACGGTCCATGGGGTCGCTAAGAGTCGGACACGACTGAGCACCTTCACTTTCACTTTTCACTTTCATGCATTGGAGGAGGAAACGGCAACCCACTCCAGTGTTCTTGCCTGGAGTATCCCAGGGACGGAGGAGCCTGGTGGGCTGCCGTCTATGGGGTCGCACAGAGTCGGACACGACTGAAGCGACTTAGCAGCAGCAGCAGCAAGGGTTTAAAATACAGAAATGTATTGTCTTGGAGTTCAGGAGACCTGAAGTCCAAAATCAAGATGTCCCAGGGCTGGTTCTGAGAGCTCTGTGAAAGAATCCATTCCATGCCTCTGATCCAGCTCTGGGCGGTCGTCCACAATCCTTACCTTCCTGGAAATATAGCTATGTCGTGTTCATCTCTGCCTCTGTCTTGACATCACCTTATTTGAGTCTCTGTCTGTACTTCTTGGTCTCCTTGGATTTAGGGTCTTTGCTAATCGAGTCCAATCTCATCTGTATCCTTACTTATATCTGGAAAGATCCTATTTCCCAATAAGATCACATTATGAAGTTCAGGTGGGTTTGGGGGCCACTCTTTAGGTAGGAAGGCGACAAATCAGGTTTCAAGGTGGATCTTCTCTTCTGCATGTTGCCTGCCTACCAGGAGAGGTTTACTCAGTGGTAAAGCCTACAACTGAAGCGCTGGGATTCTTACATTCATGCTTAGGTAGAAATCAGTCAAGTGTCCATACCAGTTTGGAATGGGTAAATGCAATTTGTTTCACTGAAAAAAATATATGACTCCACAGCATGGATGTCAATCGCCCCGTGGTTCAATCAAGTCTGATGATCAAAACAAAAATCACTGTCAGGCAAGTGTTTACTCTGTTTCAGTTTCACAAGATACCGGGTTTGAAGTTGTGGTTTCCCTGATCTCATCGTTTTACTTGGTAAATGTCAAGAAATGTGCCAAGGTTAGGGCAGCCCACGCCAGCCATCAGCGTCACGTGGGCACTGAGTTAGCCAGTCACCCTCATCCTGCCTACCCAGTCTAGACTGATGGATGAGTGTGCTGTTTGCATGTTAGAAAAAAATGATTCATGTGGCTTTTGTCATATGTCCTTGAGTTGAACCTGCCCTCCTCTAAGACATAAAATGGCATCATAAGCTGACTCTCAGGTGCTATGGTTTCTTTTCTGTCTCTGTCTATCTGCTGAGGTTATATACGTAAAGGATTTGGAACCAGAAGCAAGATCTACCCTCTGAATATCCTGCTGTTACATCATATGAAATGGATCTGACCCTAAGTGAAACTGAGCTTCATCTTATCATGGACATTGAAGGCTCTTGCAAGATTTTCTTGGGAAAGAAATGAGAATTTAAATCAAGACCAATTGGGAGACTTAGGTCATGCTGTTAGTGTGTGACCTGGTCTACTTCAAGTACACAGAGTGGTTACTCCAGGCTGAAAAGCTGACCAGCTCAAGTGACTGTAGCCCATCTCCACCTTGCCAGAAGCTCCCAGGGTGGCTGGGAGAATTGGACAATGGGATCCCCTGCTGGCATCAACTTGGCTGCAAATACAGGGATGGTCTGCATCCCTGCAATGCAGGAGTTGGTGTGCTTGCTTGCCTCACTCCTCCTGCCCTGTGATCTTACCCACTCATGGCAGGTGAAGGCAATGTGTGAAGCAAGTAAGTGCAAAGCCTGAAGGCAAGACCCTGAGGCCAGGACGTTTTGTCCTCCTTGCAGTGACTTCCTTGTATGACGTGTACCCTCTACCGTGTCCCTCTCTCATGCTGTTACTAGAGACCAGCTGGAGCGAGATACACCCTGGAGGTACAGCCTTGCTGGGTACATGCAGACCCAACCCTGAGGCCTGGCACTTGTGACCTACCTTCTGGAAAAAAGAGAAACTTGGTTCAAAGGAGAGATAGGATGCCCTGTTAGGGTGAACTATTCTGAGAGCTGTCTTTGGTCACATGAAGACTGGATGAAAATCTTGGGGGAGATACGTTTACTTAGAACATGCTAAGTGAATCTTTTCCTTTTTTCCTTTTCTTTTTCACTTAAAAAAAAGTCTGAGTTACAGTCACACTAGTGGAGAGGTTGGGCTTCCCAGGTGGCACTAGTGGTAAAGCACCCCCTGCCAGTGCAAGAGATGTAAGAGACTTGGGGTCGATCCCTGGGTTGGGAAGATCCCCTGGAGAAGGACAGGGCAACCCACTCCAGTATCCTTGCCTGGAGCATTTCATGGGCAGAGGAGCCCGGTGGGCTTCAGTCCGTAAGGTTGAAAAGAGACATGACTGAAATAACTTGGCTCAGTGGAGGGGTTAGTTACATAGAACATCTGTCCTTCCTACTACTTAATACATGCACTTAAATATTTTCCTTCTTTAAATGCCATATGTGGGGTATATGATGCATCCAGGTGGGTTTGTCATCGGTTCTAAGATTCAGAGGGCTTCTCCTTTGTCTGTTCATTGTTATTGTCTTGGATATAGATAACCCAATGGCTCTGTATAAACTGATGCTAAAGAGGGCTATGGGCTGAGCAATAAGTTAAATGACCTCGGAGTGTGTCTTGAAAGTGTCGTGAAAGTTATTTTCAGTTGTAGGTGGTTAATGTCCAGAATTGAAGTGAAAGTGTTAGTTGCTCAGTTGTGTCCGACTCTTTGTGAGCCCATGGACTATAGCCCACCAGGCTCCTCTGTCCTTGGGATTCTCCAGGCAAGAATACTGGAGTGGGTAGCCATTCCCTTCTCCAGGGGATCTTCCCAAGACAGGGATTGAAACCAGGTCTCCTGCATTGGTAGGTGGATTTTTTAGCCATCTGAGCCACCTCAACCACTCACGGATTTACGTGGGGCAGCTTGGTTAACTCAATCGGTTACAGCATTTGCTGATAAAGGCAAGATCACAGGTTTGCTCCACATGAAAGCTAATAACTTCTCAGATAAAAAGAAAAATCTCTTTTCAGTGACCACAAGCTGCCTCTCTCAGGCAAATGCCCGCCGTGGTTGGAAGGGAGGAACTGACTGCAAGACAGCAGCCAGCTCTGTGCACCTATCCCTCCTGTTGAATAAAAGAAATAGAAAAGCGGGAGACAAGAAAATACTCAAGTTGTGTTTCTACTAGCAGCGTGTGTGTTCCTGCCTGAAATCAACTCTCTCCAACTTCCCTCTAGCTAGTAATTTTATTGAAAATTGTCCCAAATGATGTTTCACGCTAATAACCTCCATTTGAGCAAACCAAGGCCAAAGTTAATTACCTGAGTTATCGGCACAGCCGTGACCCACCTGCCCCCCGCACCCCCTGCCCCAGACTTCGTCATCACCACACATCTGCAGAAAAGAGGCCGTTTAGGTGGATTTCAAATCTGGTTGTTTAGTCTACGAGGAGGGGGGAAGGACTCTGTCTCTTTAATGTTTATAACGGTTGGCCAGAGCTTGCCGGGTGAAGGTTAATAGCTCTCCAGTTGAAGCAGTTGTGTGCCCAGATGGGTTATCAGGGCTGAACACTCGTTACAAGATTAATCTCATTTCCGACAAGACTTCCCTTTCCTTCAACTGATTTTTGCCCAGCCATTGGAGCTGTCATCGGCCGTTAAAAGAAGGGTGGATTGCCCTGGGATATTCGTGCTGGTATGCGCTGAAACAATGCAGAGTGGTGTCCTATCTCAGGGAACATCTTTAGGAGAACGCATTTCAGGGGTGTTACGAAGGCCAAGCGCTCGGAAACACTGGGGACCGTCGGACCCCTTACGCTGATGCAAAGGCGCAAAGCCCTTGCAGCTGTTCCCTCCCAGCAGGCCCTTGCTCCTAAGATGCCCAGTGACACTTAGGGCTTTGTTCACTGCCAGAGATGTAAAAAACAATGGTACGGCGATCACATCTGCATTCTTCAGCCCCACCTAGGCGATGAGGGGTTCTGTTTGCGGTGTCCACGCTGAATTCTCTGGCACTGGACACTTTAATTCCTGTGCACATCTCAAGCTTCTGTTTAATTTCTGAGAGCCCGCAGGTACCGTCCTCATGTGTGTGCCTAAAAGCAGTAGGCAGGCTTTTGTTTTATTGTGACAAGTAACTTCAGGGCCATTTGGTTTGTCCGGAGAGATTCCACGAAGAGCATGGCAAGAGGACGTAGTCTTCTTATCCCTTTGGGTTTGGCTGGTAGGAATCAACTTTTCCGTGTATCCTGATGAGCCGCTGAGCCGTGGAGTGTGGATGCTCGGGGTGCAGGATGCAGGACGGGCAGGCTCTCGTGGAGTTCTCTGTCCAGTGGGGCTGGGGGGTGGCCTGGCAGGTAGGGCAGTGCGGGACAGTGATGGTGCGGCTGGAGAGGGGAGGGGGCGACACACAGGGGAGAGTGTGTGGTGGCAGGGCTGGGGGGCTCCGGTCTGGACGAGACGTTGGGGGAGGCTGTCGGGCAGAGATCCGAAGGCAGTGTGAGGACAAGGCTGGCTGTCCCAGGGAAGTGTCGTGGGCTGAGCGTGGGCGAAGACCCTGGGGCAGAGCCAGGCTTGGCGCTCTGAAGCTCGCGACCCTACTTGTGCAGCTTGGGGGCAGAGAGCCTCGTACCCACAGTGGCTGGTTCTCCCTGGGGTGAGCTGTGGAAAGGCTGACTCTTGTGATTTCTCCGAGAAAGAGAAGCATTCTGCCTAAAGGAGAGGTCCACCTGCTTCAGCTGAGGTCAGGTTCAGTCTTGTCCCAGGTCCCTCTGTGTTAGGTGTGAAGAGATGGGAATGCCTTGGCCATGGTGTGAAAGTCGCTCAGTTGTGTCCGACTCTTGGAGACCCCCATGGAATATATACAGTCTGTGCCATTCTCCAGGCCAGAATCCTGCAATGGGTAGCCTTTTCCTTCTCCAGGGGATTTTCCCAACCCAGGGATCGAACCCAGGTCTCCTGCATTGCAGGCAGATTCTTAACCCACTGAGCCACAGGGGAAGCCCGCCTTGGCTTCCAGTGAAATGGGGATGACACCCTTTTCAGGAGTCCAGAGTTACAGGTATGGAGAGAAAGTTAAATGATGTAGGTTGCCTTCCCTTCTTACATCACATCTCTGATACACTGGCCGTTTTCATGGGCTGGGTTGGTTTTTAATACTTTTTCATTGCCTGCATTTCACAATGCCTTTGGAGCTACTTCAGTTCTAGGCTGTTTGATTATGTTCAGTGGTCATAACCCGTGCCCTTGGGATCTGGCGGCTGGGTTAGAATTCTGGTGTTTACTGGCAGTGGGCTCTAGGCAGCTTCTTTCATTAGCTGAGCCTCAGTGTCTACATCTTTGGAATGGGATTGTGATAGCTCCTGCCTAAGAGGGTGGCATGCAGGTTAGATGCATGGATTCACACAGGCACCTGTTGTAAATGACAGCCACCTTCTGATCTTGCCATTCAGGTTGTTGAGATCCTACATCACCTATTTGTTGTTCAGTCGCTCAGTCACGTCCGACTCTTTGCGACCCCCATGGACTGCAGCACCCCAGGCTTCCCTGTCCTTCACCATCCCCTGGGGCTTGCTCAATAAATAGTATTTACCAGTACATTGCCTGTAGTATTTACCTGACTTAAAGCCATTCATTTCACTGAGAAAAGAGAGCATAAATTATCATTGTCTACAGATATTTTTGTTGGTTGGAGACTTTGTGTCACAAAGTTTTCTCCAGGAAAGAAAAAAAAAAAAAAACTGTTGAGCTAAGTTTTTGATTTCACCAAGTTTTAATTTTTATTCTGAAAATAAGGGCTGCATACTTACCACCTTCCCCACAGGCAGGAATCCCATTGTTTTTCAGTGGTCCTTTAAGGGTAACTGCTTTATCTGCCCCACAAACCGCCACGTGGCTTAAAGAGATTTTTTCAACCCACAAGAAGCACATGGTTTCAGGGCGAAAAGCTGAGGCAGAGAAGAGATGGACGTTTGAGTTGTTGGTGCGGTGTCTCTTTGGGGCCCCTGCAGGGACGCAGCAGGCTCTGATGCTGAAGGTCACCTGATGTAAAAAGAAGATACAGGATCCAGAGATGCTTGGCCAACAGCCTGCCCTCTCTGAACACCCACGAAGGTCGCACTGGAGTGGAATTCAACTTTGTGTGTCCTGTCCTATTTCTTGGCCTTTCCTCCTGAGAACTTCCTCATTTTCCCTTCGAGACTTCTTCTCAGGAATACACGGGGCTTCCCTGGTAGCTCAGTTGATAAAGAATCCACCTGCAATGCAGGAGACCCCGGTTCGATTCCTGGGTCGGACACACCGTTCAATTCCTGTGTCCAATACGCAAGCCGTGAGTGCCTTGAGGGAGGTGGGGTTGAGCAGACCAACAGGAAATTCTCAGGCATGACCATTTTTGTGAGTGAATTCCAGGACCAAAAATGGGGCTTAGCTCTTACAGTTAATCCGTGGATGACTCACATGTGGGCAAGAATTGCCCCTCCCAGGATTCTCTGCTGTTTATCGGAAGGAAATACTCCTTAAAAGATAGATTTGTTCATGAGTAAACTTTTAGCCATTTTTCTTTAGCTCCACACTCGTGTCAGTCTGAGAAAAAAACAATCCCTGGGCTTATTTTTTCCAGCTTATTTCCTCCTCTGATGTTGTATGTATATATGAGTATTCGTCGTCGTTGCCTAGTTGCTAAGTCGTGTCCAACTCTTTGCGACCCCATGGACTGTAGCCCCCCAGGCTCCTCTGTCCATGGGATTTCCCAGGCAAGAGTACTGGAGTGGGCTGCCATTTCCTCCTCGAGGGGGTCTTCCCGACCCAGGGATCAATCACACGTCTCCTGCATTGATGGGTGGATTCCCTATAGTCTGAACCACTAGGGAAGCCTGTATATATATGAGGCTGTTGTCGTTCAGTCCCTCGGGCATGTCTGACTCTTTGCAACCCCATGGACTTCAGCACACCAGGCTTCCCTGTCCTTTACAAAATCCTGGAGCTTGCTCAAACTCATGTCCATCGAGTCGCTGATGCCCTCTGATCATCTCATCCTCTGTCGTCCCCTTCTCCTCCTGCCTTCAGTCTTTCCAAGCATCAGGGTCTTTTCTATATATGAGTATAAATAAACATAAGTAAAATATTTATACCTGTTTAGATCCAAACTCATTCACTTTACATATGTGGAATGTAAGTGAACTTTAAAATAGTATCTGTACCATATGTTTAAATATGTCATTTCAGAAAGTAATAATATTCCCAAACCACATCTCCCTCACCTACCCTATTTTCTCCCACTCACAAAGTGAGAGATATTTCCTCCTTGGCATTTATAAATGCTCCTGAATTTTTGGCACTCCCAGACTTGCGTCAGTTTCCCATATGTCAAGATAGGATTAAGTTTCAATCATTACAATTTCACTCCTCTCTGGTATCTAAAATAACTGTTTTCTTATTTAAAATACTCTCTGAAAAAAGAGAGAACAATTTATATATGTAGAATTAAGTGTAGTAGGATCATGTTAAAATAAAAAAAAAAAAATGGGCTCAGTGTCCCAAAGGACAGTGAGCAAGATGAACCAAGGGCTATACTAAAGAAAAATGACCTCACTCAGCCCTCGACCTCCCTGGACAGTCGAGTGATACCAAGATGGGGCTGAACTGATTGGAAGGCAAATTTGGGAAGTTGCTCAGGGTGGGCGTGTGCTCGTGGCGCTTGTGCTGCGCTCATGGCAATGAAGACTGAGTCATGAACTTAACATTTTAGAGGTGACCAGAACCTCCTTACTCACCCTGAGAAGAAAGGGTGCACACAGAGGGAGGAAACTCAGCTTCCTGGAGGTGTCAGATCATGGGTTCAGAGCTCCCCCTGAAATGGCTGCAGTTAAGTTCCAGGATCAGGGCCTCTGTCCTTACCACTGAGAGAGTCCGAGACCTGCATCTTCCACCCCTGCTCCTGGAAATTCATGATTAAGCCCACAGCCGGTCCTCCCAGACCCTCACGATGGGGCCATACCCTCACGATGGGGCCCACAGCCGGTCCTCCCAGACCCTCACGATGGGGCCCATAGCTGGTCCTCCTGGTTCCCAGGCATGGCAGGTGCCCTGCAGTGGATCCACCTGCCCTTTTGGTGTCATCGTCCTGAAACACAGACTTGGGTACTCACCTGCAGGAGATCCTTCCCCAGCTCCCCATTGCATATGACAAAGGCCACGCTGACCGTGGCAGGCGGGTCCATTCCAGTCTCAGCCCAAGGACCCTCTGTGTCCCGCCACTCACTACCCTGGGGCCGTGGTTAGAATGCTCCAATGTGGTGGGGACTTCTTCTGGGCTTTATTCATGTGTGATCACGAAGACCTCCACATCCTCCAAGGCCATCCTCCCAGCTTCAAGATCATTTCACTGTGAGGTTGCTTGCTTTATTCGTAACAGATCTGCCTAAGACTGTGCTTAAAGAAAGGGTCCTGTGACTATAGGATGGTTTTAATGCCACCATCACAGAAGGAGCAGCGCCCAGTGGTATGAACCCCAGTCCTGTTATTCTGTTCATATACTCTGACAAAGCACTTCTCATCTTTATTAGGAGGGATTTGGAGTGGAAGATGGGGAACTTGTTCAATTTGTTATTCTGGGTTCTTGAAAGTAGAACTATGGCCCAGGTTTCAATGGGATCTGTCCAGCCATTAAATTTAAAAAAAAAATTGTTTTTGTTGATTTACAGTGTGTTAAATTTCTGCAGTACAGCAAAGTAATTCAGTTATATATACACCTTCTTTTTCATATTCTTTTCCATTATGTTTATCACAAGATATTGAGTATAGATCCCTGTGCTGTATAGAAGGACCTTGCTGCGTATCCGTCCTAGATGTAACAGTTTGCATCTTCTAACCCCAAACTCCCCATCCTTCCCTCTTCCCAGCTCCCTCCAACCCACCCTGGCGACCACAAGTCTGCTTTCTATGTCTGTGAGTCCGTTTCTGTTTTGTAGACAGATTCATGCCATATTGTATACTCCACATACAAGTGGTATCACATAGTATTTGTCTTTGTCCCTCTGACTTACTTTATTTAATGTGAATATCTCTAGATCCATCCATGTTGCTGCACATGTCATTACTTCATCCCCCAGGGCCGAGTTTTGTATGAGAGTTTTACTGGAATATTTGTTGTTTAGTCCCTAAGCTGTGTCCGACTCTTCACGGACTGTAGTCCGTCAGGCTCCTCAGTCCATGAGATTTTCGAGGCAAGAATACTAGAGTGAGTCTAGTTCTCCAGGGAATCTTCCTGACACAGGGATCAAACCGGTGTCTCCTGCATTGGCAAGCAGGTTCTTTACCGCTGAGGCACCAGGAAAGCCCTAAGCACAGGTTAAAAGGAGTGATATTATTCAAATATAACCATGACCATTTGCTGCTGTGTTGTCTTAGACCAGTTTTGCACTTCAGAGGTGGGGGAAAGTAGTTTTGAAGTTGAACAAATGGCCTACAAAGAGAAAACTTTTACTATTTGCTTCTTTATAGAAAAAATTACTACCTCCTGCTTTTAAATAAACAACACACTTTATTCATGTTCTACCAATTTTCCATGGACTGCAGCACATCAGGCATACCCTGTCCTTCACCAACTCCCGGCACCTGCTCAAACTCATGTCCATTGCTTCGGTGATGCCATGCAACCAGCTCATCCTCTGTCTTCCCCTTCTCCTGCCTTCAGTCTTTCCCAGCATCAGAGTCTTCCTATGAGTCAGGTCTCCATATCAGATGGCCAAAGTACTGGGGCTTCAGCTTCAGCATCAGTCCTTGCAATGAAGGTTCAGAGTAGATATCTTTTAGGATTGACTGGCTTTATCTCTTTGCAGTCCAAGGGACTCTCAAGAGTCTTCTCCAACACTGCAATTTGAAAGCAACAATTCTTCAGTGTTCAGCCTTCTTTACGGTCTAACTCTCACATCTGTACATGGCTACTGGAAAACCATAGAGGTGTTTTGCACAGTGTCTCTCATTGAAGGTTCGTCATGCCAAGGCAGGGGTTTAGATTCTTAGAAAGAAAATACTGCGGAGATGATGCACCCATCTCATGGCATCGTGGCATGGCATTGCTGTGTCTTCTTGCTGTTGGTATTGACCTGGATCCCTTGGTGAAGTTGATGTCTGCCAGTTTTCATCACTCCAAGGACACTGCTTTCCCCTCTTCTATGCTTTATTTCTTAGAACCGAGTAACTAAGTACAAATCAAATCCCTTATAATTATACAGTGGAAATAAGAAATAGATTCCAGGGATTAGATCTGATAGACAGAGTGCCTGAAGAACTATGGACAGAGGTTGATGACATTGTACAGGATGCAGGGATCAAGATCATCCACCAGAAAAAGGAGTGCAAAAAGGCAAAATGGTTGCCTGAGGAGGCCTTACAAATAGCTGAGGTTCAAGAGAAGCGAAAGGTAAAGAAGAAAAGGAAAGATATACCCGTTTGAATGCAGAGTTCCAAAGAATAGCACAGAGAGATAAGAAAGCCTTCCTCAGTGATCAGTGCAAAGAAATAGAGGAAAACAATAGACTAGGGAAAACTAGAGATCTCTTCAAGAAAATTATAGATACCAAGGGAACATTTCATGCAAAGATGGGCACAGTAAAGGACAGAAACGGTATGGACCTAACAGAAGCAGAAGATATTAAGAAGAGGTGGCAAGAATACACAGAAGAACTGTACAAAAAAGATCTTCATGACCCAGATAATCACAATGGTGTGATCACTCACCTAGAGCCAGACATCCTGGATTGAGAAGTCAGTGGGCCTTAGGAAGCATCACTATGAACAGAGCTAGTGGAAGTGATGGAATTCCAGCTGAGCTACTTCAAGTCCTAAAAGATGATGCTGTTAAAGTGCTGTACTCAATATGCCAGCAATTTGGAAAGGTCAGCAGTGGTCACAGGACTGGAAAAGGTCAGTTTTCATTCCAATCTTAAAGAAAGGCAATGCCAAAGAATGTTCAAACTACTGCACAATTGCACTCAGCTCACACGCTAGCAAAGTAATGCTCAAAATTCTCCAAGCCAGGCTTCAGCAATATGTGAACCGAGAACTTACAGATGTTCAAACTGGATTTAGAAAAGGCAGAGGAGCCAGAAATCAAATTGCCAACATCTGTTGGATTATCAAAAAAGCAAGAGAGTTCCAGAAAAACATCTACTTCTGTTTTATTGACTACATCAAAGCCTTTGACTGTGTTGATCACAACAGAGTGTGGAAAATTCTTCAAGAGATGCAAACACCAGACCACCTTACCTGCCTCCTGAGAAATCTGTATGCAGGTCAAGAAGCAACAGTTAGAACTGGACATGGAACAACAGATTGATTCCAAATCAGGAAAGGAGTACATCAAGGTTGTATATTGTCACCCTGCTTATTTCACTTATATGCAGAGTATATCATGTGAAATGCTGGGCTAGATGAAGCACAAGCTGGAATCAAGATTGCTGAGAGAAATATCAATAACCTAAGATATGCAGATGACACCACCTTATGGCAGAAAGTAAAAAGGAACTGAAGAACCTCTTGATGAAAGTGAAAGAGGAGAGTGAAAATGTTGTGTTAAAACTCAGCATTCAGAAAACTAATATCATGGCATCTGGTCCCATCACTTCATGCCAAATAGATGGGAAACAATGGAAACAGTGAGAGACTTTATTTTGGGGGGCTCCAAAATCACTGCAGATGGTGACTGCAGTCATGAAAGTAAAAGACACTTGCTCCTTGGAAGAAAAGCTGTGACCAACCTAGACAGAGGCATTACTTTGCCAACAAAGGTCCATCTAGTCAAGGCTATGGTTTTTCCAATAGTCATGTATGGATGTGAGAGTTGGACCATAAAGAAAGCTGAGCACTGAAGAATTGATGCTTTTGAACTGTGGTATTGGAGAAGACTCTTGAGAGTCCCTTGGACTGAAAGGAGATCCAATCAGTCCATCCTAAAGAAAATCAGTTCTGAATATTCATTGGAAGAACTGATGCTGAAGCTGAAGCTCCAATACTTTGGCCACATGATTGGAAGAACTGACTCATTGGAAAAGACCCTGATGCTTCAAAAGATTGAAAGCAGGAGGACAAGGGGACGACAGAGGATGAGATGGTTGGATGGCATCACTGACTCAATGGACATGAGTTTGAGCAAGCTCCGGGAGTTAGTGAAAGACAGGGAAGCCTGGCATGCTGCAGTCTGTGGGATCACAAAGAGTCAGACACGACTGAGCGACTGAACTGAACTGAACTAAGTTCAGGACACACTCAAGGGGAAGAGAATTAAGTAAGCTCCATCTCCTGGAAGGTGTAGTACCAAAGTTTTGTGACCATAAGAACAATTACTAATAAGTTATTTTGAAGGAGATACTTTGAGGGCATTTGAATATCCTGTTTCACCTTAAAGTGGTTGTTCTTGTTCAGTCATTAAATCGTGTCTGACTCTTTGCAACCTCATGGACTGCAGCATGACAGGCTCTCCTGTCTTCTACTATCTCCTGGAATTTGCCCAAACTCATGTCCATTACATGCAGAGTACATCATGAGAAACGCTGGGCCAGAGGAAGCACAAGCTGGAATAAAGATTTCCGAGAGAAACATCAATAACCTCAGATATGCAGATGACACCACCCTTATGGCAGAAAGTGAAGAAGAACTAAAGAGCCTCTTGATGAAAGTGAAAGAGGAGAGTGAGAAAGTTGGCTTAAAGCTCAACATTCAGAAAACTAAGATCATGGCATCCTGTCCCAACACTTCATGGCAAATAGATGGGGAAATAGTGGAAACAGTGGCTGACTTTATTTTTCTGGGCTCCAAAATCACTGCAGATGGTGATTGCAGCCATGAAATTAAAAGACGCTTGCTCCTTAGAAGGAAAGTTATGACCAACCTAGACAGCATATTAAAAAGCAGAGACATTATTTTGCCAACAAAGATCCATCTAGTCAAGGCTGTAATTTTTCCAGTGGTCATGTATGGATGTAAGAGTTGAACTATAAAGAAAGCTGAGTGCCGAAGAATTGATGCTTTTGATTTGTGGTGTTGGAGAAGACTCTTGAGAGTCCCTTGGACTGCAAGGAGATCCAACCAGTCCATCCTAAAGGAGATCAGTCCTGGGTGTTCATTGGTAGGACTGATGTTGAAGCTGATACTCCAATACTTTGGCCACCTGATGCGAAGAGCTGACTCATTGGAAAAGACCCTGATGCTGGGAAAGATCGAGGTCAGGAGGAGAAGGGGACGACAGAGGATGAGATGCTTGGATGGCATCACCGACTCAATGGACATGGGTTTAGGTGGACTCTGGGAGTTGGTGATGGACGGGGAGGCCACACAACAGGTGTGGCCTGTTGTGGTTCATGGGGTCACAAAGAATGGGACATGACTGAGTGATTGAACTGAACTGAACATGTCCCTTAAGTCAGTGATGCCATCCAACCATCTCATCCTCTGTCATCCCCTTCTTCTTAAAGTATGGCCCAGTAATTAGAGCTCCATCAGTATGTCTTGCCCACAGCAATTAAGACTGTGGGATTCTGAGGGTGAGTTTCTGTTTCACTCACTCCTTCTATATTTAGTATTTGGGATTCTTCTGTGAAGAGAAGCTGTCTCTTTTTGCCCATGTATTCACTTATTTCCATCCCTTTTTTATATCAATATAGTCATTTGATATTTGTCAGATTCTTTGGGGTATAAACCACCACTCTCATTATATATTTTGTTGCTGAACTTGTCCAAGCTTTGGCTTTTGGAAACCTTATCTCCTTCTCTCTGTCTCTCTCTCTCTTAATTGTGCGCTCATTAGTTCCTCTGTTGTTTTGACGTATCTTGGTCTCTTTCTTTTTACTTGGCTGAGAACTTCCTTTACTTCTCTTTGCAGTCCACTTTGTAGACTGTCCTGTGTTCTGGAAACACACACCACTTCAGGGTCCCACCTCGGAAAGGAGGAGACAGGTGTGCAGGTCCTGGGCAAGCCCCTCTTCTGTGGCCACTGTCTGCCTCATGCTGGGTCTGCAGGCAGGGAGCTGAGGGTCAGCACAAGGAGCCAAGTGCAAAGGTGAAGATGCAGCTATAGAGCATTTCCTGTGAGCCCCAGTGAACACGAAAGTCAAAGTCACTCAGTCATGCCCGACTCATTGTGGATTCTCCAGGCCAGAATACCTGAGTGGGTAGCCTTTCCCTTCTCCAGGGGATCTTCCCAACCCAGGGATCTAACCCAGGCCTCCCGCATTGCAGGTGGCTTCTTTACCAGCTGAGCCACAAGGGAAGCCCTAGAATACTGGAGTGGGTAGCCTGTCCCTTCTCCAGCAGATCGAGCTTAAGGGAGCTCTTCAAAATGGAAGCCCGGTTAACACCAAGACCTGGCAGAGAAACTTACACCGTATTATGGGTCAGACTTTAAAACTGGCCCACAGTCAGTCATTTCCTTTTCCGTGAAAAAGAGAATTGAACTTAGGATCTGTGACTTATTTCCTCCCCCTCCCACTGTGATTTAGGAATGCCTTTTTGCAGACATATGTTTTCTTTCTTTTCCCTCCTGAGTCTCAGAGCTCCATCTCCTGCAACTTAGGACTCCTGTTCTCTGAGGAACCCTGTGCAGTCTGCTTAGCTCAGTGCAGGTACCAGATGGCAGCATCTTATGTGGGTCCCTCACCAAACTCACATCTCTGTGGGCAGGTCAGAGCATTAAAGTTCACAGATAACACTGTATGTTGCGTGCTCTGTCATGTCGGACTCTTTGTGACTCCATGGACTGTAGCCCGCCAGGTTCCTCTGTCCATAGGATTCTCCAGGCAAGAATACTGGAGTGGGTTGCCATTTCTTACTCCTGGGGCTCTTGCGAACCCAGGGATTGAACCCTCGTCTCTGGTGTCTCCTGCACTGCAGGTGGATTCTTTACCACTGAGCCACCTGAGAAGCCCTGCATATTACAGACTCACAAACAGACTTTTCAACAACAACAACCCATGTATTTATCTCCGCAACTGGATATCATAAAATCTCCTGCCAAATAGGGAGTGGTTAAGAGGATTGAAGGGGCTTCCATGGTGGCTCAGCAGTAAAGAATCCACTTGTAATGCAGGAGCCACAAGGGGATTCGTTTCGATCCCTCCATCAGGAAGATTCCCTGGAGAAGGGCATGACAACCCACTCCAGTATTCTTGGCTGGAGAACTGCATGGACAGTGGAACCTGGCACGCTACAGCCCATGGGGTCCCAAAGTGTCAGATACGACTGAAGCGACTTAGCACACGCGCGCGCTCTCACACACACACACACACACACACGAGACTCAAATGAGATGATGATCAAAATCTGGTTATGAAATTGTCAAGCTCTCAGCATATAATCCAGCAAGTGATTGTGCATAATGCCTAATTCATTTCATAGATCGTTAGAGCGTCACGTGTTACATGAGCTCCTGAGGGTGGCCTGTGATAGCACCTCGTGCCGTTCATTCCTTCATTCTACAAGTATTCAGTGCCTGCCTTTTACTGAGAGTAACTCAGATTCTGGGAAAACCAGTCTCTGCTCTCTTGGGTTTTACCTTCTTGTGTGTCTGGTGTTTCAGATGCAATCAAATGCACACGTGTACGTTATGCACTGATCATGCACGCTGTGCAGTCAAAGGTGGGCAAAAGAGGCAGATGGGGAGAAGCGTGGTTTTGGAAGAAGAATCCAGTGATCTGTTCTGAACCTACTAGGTACTTTTTTTCTTTTCTCTTTTTCTGTTTTGTCTTTTTTAAACTGAAGTGTAGTTGATTGACAAGGTTGTGTTGGTTGCAGTTGTCCTCACAGTGGTTCTTTTTCAAATTCTTTTCCCTTTTAAGTTTTCATAAAATGTTGAATATAGTTCCCTGTGCTTTACCATAGAGCATATAAATGAAACTCATTAAAAAAGATGCATGCACCTCAGTGTTCATAGCAGCTGTGTTTACAATAGCCGAGTCATGGAAGCAACCTAAAGTCCATCAACAGATGACTGCATAAAGAAGATGTCACACACACACACACACACACACACACACACACACACACAGTGGATATTACTAAGCCATAAAAAAAGAATGAAATAATGCCATTTGCAGCAACATAAATGGACCTAGAGATTACCATGCTTAAGTGAAGTAAGCCAGACAGAGACAAATATCATATGATACTGCTTTTATGAGGTGCTTTTTAGACATTCAAAAGAAGTAGTCCAATCCTTCTTTTCCATAATAGGTTTACTGAATACTGCGGTTTTCAAGGGTAATCAGAAAAGGATTTGCTTTTCTTCATTAACAGATAGATGGGACTCTGAATTATGTTCACTCTTTTAGGCAAATGAATTCTCAGATTTTTTTTTACTCTTAACATTTCAAATTCAGGAAAGGGAGGAATTAAATATACAATGAGCTGAACTCTTTTTTTAACTTGTAGAATAATTATAGTTTAGTCATCAAGTAATTTTATTAACAGCTTAGGATCTTTAATTAGGTTTAATGCTCATGATGAATGTGTGGCCAGTTTACTTAAAGGATTACACATGCGATAACCATAAATGCTTAAGTGATTGGTTATATCCAGAAAGAATGAGACTTTGGTCTCTAATGGTTCCAGAAATTTGTCATCCTTTGATGAGCTCTGCAGGTCTTGCCCTTCTTGACAGGGGCAAGAGGCACCTTTGGAATTTGGGGCCAGTAGTTTTCTCTGATTATGTAGAATTAAACTGTATTGTGAAGATGTCCTCGACTCTGCCCACTGACAGCCAGATGCTCCCTCCCTGTCCTCCAGCCCCAAAGGCCCCACATAATCCCAAACACCCTCCTGCTTGGGTGTCAAGAACCATTTGCCTTTAGTTGAAAAACCAAGATGCAAACATTTCTATAAGAGCTTTCTTTGCTTTTCCTTATTCTAATATTTAAATTACATGACAGAACTTTTACCCACTTTCATCACTGAATTTCAAAATCTAATTTTAGTCTTTGTACAGATTAACGTTTTTGAAAGTCTCTAATTTTTGTGTATCATTCACTGGCATCCACCGTGGTGAACTAAGCTACAATATATAAAGCAGAATATACAAACTGATTATAAGTTTATAATATATACCCTGCATACATAAAGCAGAGAGCTGATGCCATGTAGACTACCTGGAGGACACAGAAGCAGCGTCGGTTTCTGCAGTTTGTCAAGAGCATCACCTTGACCCTTCCTTCCTTCGCTTATCGTCCAGTCTTATGAAAAAAGTTGCAAAGTGTTTTCCATGTTGGCTTTTCGTGTTAATATTTGGTGTACACTCAACAAGCACAACGATTACTCAATTGTCTGCTATCACTGTGGGGATCTTTAGTAGACTCTTAGAAAAAGAAATAAATAGAATTTGGTGGTGCTGAAGTTGATTATAAGTTTCATTTTTCCTTTTTCATGTTCTGAAGTCTGAGTTTATTTCACTTGGTTCCTGGTACAAGGTTTTGCTTAGGAAGCTGTTGGACACATGTACTTATGATATATAAACACCGCTGCAGAGTGAGGCCAGGTTTTACTATCCCTGCATCCCCTCAGCCACCCAGTATGCCCAGTGTGTATTGAGGAAGTGTGAAAGTGAAAGTTGCTCAGTCGTGTCCGACTCTTTGTGACCCCATGGACTATACAGTCCATGGAATTCTCCAGGCCAGAATACTGGAGTAGATAGCCTTTCCCTTCTCCAGTTGATCTTCCCAACCTTGGGATAGAACCCAGGTCTCCCATGTTGCAGGCAGATTCTTTACCAGCTGAGCCACAAGAGAAGCCCAAGAATACTGGAGTGGTTAGCCTATATCCCTTCTCCAGTGGATCTTCCTGGCCCACGAATCGAACCAGGGTCTCCTGCATTGTGGGCGGATTCTTTACCAACTGAGCTACTAGGGAAGCCCTGTGTATTGAGTAAAGTCATCGGAATTAAGACAGGAAAAAAAAATACAGATAATCCTTACAAGTAAATTTTTGTGTTTTTTACTGTACAAGTAGAGATAATTTTGAAAAAAAAAAAAATCCTACAGCTTTGTCTGGGAAAATTACAAATTACTGGGGAAATTTTTGCGACAAATATTTCAAGTGTTAACACTCACAATGTATAAAGGTTATATTGGATCCAAATGAGATTGTGTATGCATGCCTACTCTGCACAGCAGGAGGGCATATAAGGAGTTATAAGCCTTATTAACACAAACATAGGGGTTTCCGAGGTGGCTCAGTGGTAAAGAATCTGCCTGCAATGCAGGAGACCCAGGTTCAATCCCTGGGTCAGGAAGATCCTTTGGAGAAGGAAATGGCAACCCACTCCAGTATTCTTGCCTGGGAAATCCCATGGACAGGGGAGCCTGGTCGAGTACAGTCCATGGGGTTGCAAACAGTCAGACACGACTAAACAACTAAAAAAAATACAAAACCAAATAAAACATAAGCCTATACACTGATTTCTTTTCCTTTGTAAAAGCAAAACATACAGGCTGCCTATAAATTCAGTTTTTCACTTAGTTTATTTGAAAGTAAAAATGAAAAACAATTTGTCATAGGATGTGTCTGTTACAAATTAACATTACCTAAAAGAAAACAAAAGGAAACATTTCCATCAAGGCAATAAAACAAAATTATTCTAAGGAGAGGATGCAATTAATTGTATCCATATGATTCATTCATTTTTCTAAGAAGCAATATCTTCCAAAGCAATAGAGCCTGGCTCAGGGAGATGATGTGTATGAGCATTTATGGCTGATTTTTTAATAAGATAATGAGAGAACCATCAGGTCTTCTCGTAAGAGATGTTGAAATCGTATCACAGTGAATGGCACATTGTAATGAGTCAGTATATGTTTGACAAGTGACTCAATGAGTTCATGATTGATGAGTATAATATAAAAACAAGTATGTCCAAAGTCTGAACAAGTTAAACTTCAGCACAGATTTCTCAGGTTCTCTGAATGAAACTGTTCTTGGTAGAAATGCTTCTATAATGGAAACTTTAGTCCCTATGGGCTTCCCTGATAGCTCAGTTGGTAAAGAATCCACCTGCAATGCAGGAGACCCCGGTTCCATTCCTGAGTCGGGAAGATCCCACTCCAGTGTTCTTGGGCTTCCCTTGTGGCTCAGCTGGTAAAGAATTTGCCTGCAATGCAGGAGACCTGGGTTCGATCCCTGGGTTGGGAAGATCCCCTAGAGAAGGGAAGGGCTACCCCCTCCAGTATTCTGGCCTGGAGAATTCCATGGACTGTATAATCCATGGGGCCGCAAAGAGCTGAGTGACTCTCACTTTCACTTTTAGTTCCTACCGGGGTCTCAGGAGCTACCATCTAATTGGACAAGAGGCTGGGGGCATGGTTTTCAGGTCACATTTTCTTTGTGAGGACACATTTGTCCAGATCGCTGGTTTATTTGGGGTGGGTGCATGCAGTGTAGAGTGAACTCTGCAAGGCTTCCTTTGAGTTGCAGTTGTCAAAGGGGAATTTAGAATGTCATACATTTTAGCATCATTAACTGCTGAGTAGGCAGCCAGAATTTCAGTTATTCCATGATTCTTGTAAAAAAAAAATCTTTAGGAACTGAGGCCAATGCTATAGGAACTTTGCAAATGTTTGCTTGTCTCAAGTTTAATTTTTGCTTTTTTGTTGTTGCTGTTCAGTCGCTAAGGCACGTCTGACTCTTTGTGACCCCATGCACTGCAGCACGCCAGGCTTCCCTGTCCTTCACCATCTCCTGAAGTTTTCTGAAATTCATGTCCCTTGAGTTGGTGATGCCATCCAACCATCTCATCCTCTGTTGTCCCCTTCTCCTCCCGCCTTCAGTCTTTCCCAGCATCAGGGTCTTTTCCAGTGAGTCAGCTCTTCATGTCAGGTGGCCAAGTTGGAGCTTCAGCTTCAGCATCCATCCTTTCAATGAGTGTTCAGTGTTGATTTCCTTTAGGATTGATTGGTTGGATCTCCTTGCAGTCCAAAGGACTCTCAAGAGTCTTCTTCAGCAGCACATTGTTTGCTTTTAGGAACAAGTTCACCGTATGTATCCTTGCCATATTAACCCCAATATCTGCCTCCCTCCATATCCATGGAAGCAGGTGGACCATCCCAGCTAGGACAGAAGCACTGTTGATGAACTGACCTCTGCGGGACGAGGGAGGTACAGATCTCTGTAAAGCACAAATCTCATCCACACACAGGCTTTCCCTGACTCTCCGCCACAAACCTTTGCCCCAGAGCACTAATAAACCCTGATGTGGACAGAGAGGAATTTCACCTTTTCTCCCTTTCTGCACTCAGCTGCAGATCATTGGCTGATGGCCAGTGAGATCTTTGAAGATGGCAGGAAGCTGGAGGGAGGAAGACAAAGGTTCCAGTACCTCCCAGAGTGGGTGACAGGCCACGGCCTGACTGACCCCTGTTGAGTGTGCATGTGGCCCAGGGTCACGGATGACACATTGAAACACACACACACGGCAAGTGTACTTGACGCTTTGTTAACCAGGCTGAATCGACACGATGTGCCAGGAAAGCAAACTTTTTTTGGTATGCAGATTTCACTTGACATTGACCAGTTGATCGTATGAGTCGCATATTTATTGCTTTTCCTGTCTTTTGAACCCTGAGGTGTAACTACTGAATAATTCTTGGAAGCCCCAATGTCAAGGTGCAAATTAGTGTATTTCTATCTGACCTCAGATCCAAACCCTTTGAAGCTGGCGATTTGATGAGAGCACATTGACAGTTACAAAACCCGTTCTCTGCGTGTCTGTTCCAATGTCAAGGTGCAAATTAGTGTATTTCTATCTGACCTCAGATCCAAACCCTTTGAAGCTGGCGATTTGATGAGAGCACATTGACAGTTACAAAACCCGTTCTCTGCGTGTCTGTTGCTGTTCCTCCTTATTTTCATGCCTCGGATCTCAACACACTTCCTCCTGAACTCCTTTCTCTCCTGCCCCTCCAACCACACAGACACACCTGCCCCCTCTGTACCTAACTTGCTAGTACTGATACAATACACTTGTCCTTTGAAAATGTGTGTTTCTGATATCACACTTTCGTGTCCAGCTGCTTTTGGGGAAATTATATCGTGACTCGGGTTCAATCCCTGGGTGAGGAAGATCCCCTGGAGAAGGAATGGCAACCCACTCCAGTATCCTTGCCTGGGAAATCCCATGGACAGAGGAGCCTGGCTGGCTATAGTGCACAGGATCACAAAGAGTTGGACACAACTGAGCAGCTAAGCAACAACAGCATCATCTGCTGAAGATCTGGGGCCAGATGGGAGGAGAGAGGGTTGTTTGGGAACACAGAGCAAGAACTGCATTCAGTCCCTCCAGTGTACATGCCAGGAGTGTCCTTATTTCCTTGGACACACTTGCAGCACAGGAATTTTACAGTGACGTGTTATTGCTCATGAACTTGAACACGAACTTGATTCTGCTTTCATTTATTGAGTCTTTGAACTGTTAATACAAAGTGGGACCTCATCCACATAAGAACAAGGTCCTTAACTCGGTGACTTGAATCCCAGTATTAGATCCTGAGTCCCAGCAGCCCATCCAAATAGTCCTTGAATTAGTAGAGTAGGAGGATGTTCCCGCAAAGTCAAAATGATGGAGGTCATAACTCACCAGGTTAACCTGTCTCTTCTGGTGTATTGAAAGTTATCTTCACTGTTCAGGTCACTAACAAGTGGCTGCAGGAATAGTTAACAAGAATAACAAGCTCTAGAACCCACTTTGTAGGATTTATGGGTTTCTAGGGGCTGGAACATGTTGGGAAATTGGATTCTATTTTAGGGTAAGAGAGTGACATGATAGGATTTGCATTTCCATGGAGAAAAGAAGAGTATCCCTCTCTCTCTTTCTTCCTCCTTCTTTCCTTCCTTCCTTCTTTCTTTCCTTCCTTCCTTCCTCCCTCCTTCTTTTCTTCCCTCCCTCCCTCCATCCTCCAAGCAGTAGACAAACTCGGCAGGCACTACACAAAGCACCTGCACACTAAGAGTTCGTGCAGTAGACATTCCCTGTGTGTGCATCACGTGAGGACACTTCTCCAGACTCTAAAAACATCACTGAAGAAAACACTCTGCCCTCAAGGAGCCTCTATCTCACCCGTGCCCCCCACCCCAGTGCTGAGGAATCTTCCTCTCTTTTTTCCCCAATGTTTTGTCCTTCTGTTAAAGTGATAACAGTCTGTCTAGAATAATAGACTTTGGGGAGAATTCACCTTTATATCCAGAGAAGGAAATGGCACCCCACTCCAGTACTCTTGCCTGGAAAATCCCATGGATGGAGGAGCCCGGTAGGCTGCAGTCCATGGGGTCGCTAAGAGTTGGACAAGACTGAGCAACTTCCCTTTCACTTTTCACTTTCATGCATTGGAGAAGGAAATGGCAACCCACTCCAGTGTTCTTGCCCGGAGAATCCCAGGGACGGGAGAGCCTGGTAGGCTGCCATCTATGGGGTCGCACAGAGTCGGACACGACTGAAGCGGCTTAGCAGCAGCAGCAGCAGCATCTTTATATCATCGCCACCAGTGTGCGCACTCTGGTTACTTTGCACATGGTCGGGGTCAAGTGCTTGTCATTCGAATCAGATACCTTTGCGAATCGGTTTTAAAATGAGACACCTACATATCATCCCTAGCAGGGATATTAAAGAGAGAGGATATTCCAAGTAAAAGAGACAGATTTAAAAATGAAAACCCTCTGGTCATTTAAAAAAAGAGAAAGATGTTTTTAGCATTAATTGGAGCTAGTGGTAAAGGATCTGCCTGCCAATTTAGGAGATGCAAGAGATGAAGGTATAATCCCTAGGTGAAGAAAATCCCCTGGAGGAGGGCATGGCAACCCACTCTAGTATTCTTGCCTGGAGAATCCCATGGGCAGAGGAGCCTGGTGGGCTACAGTGCATGGGGTTGCAAAGAGTCAGACACGACTGAGAATCTGAGCACACAGCAAATAGCCTTAACTGGAGAGTGGCACGTGCCCATCCAGAGATGCATGGAGTGAACCAGAATGGACGTGTGGGGTATGAGCAGGGAGTCTGTGCCTGGGCCTTGCAGCCTCTCGGCCCCGGACCAGTTTCTCAAGAGGGCTCAGACCCAGGGCACAGCCAGCTAAGCAGTGCGCAGGTGGTCTGTAGCCTCTGAACGTTTCCTGCTGGTCTGGGGTCCCCCATGGACCCCCTCTTATTTTGCCAAAAGACAGACGGCTTTCAAGAAGGCTCAGCTGGAGTAAGAGGGGCGTAGGTAGTTTGTGGCTAGCAGGGGTTGGAGGAGTGGGCAGGCAACCTGCTTCTTTAGTAAATTCTGTCCAGTCTTAGGGAGTTTGGGGGCCAGCAATCAGCTGAGCAGTTGGCGTACAAATGGTGCCTGTCCACCTGACTCTTCGTGTTTTAAGTTCTTATGTTTCAAAGTGAACACATCACTTAGTGCTGTCTTGGGAGACTTCAGATTGCCTTTTATTTACTTTTTCTTAATGAGAACCCTCTGTTGTCAGCCTAAGGGGATGGCCAACAAACTTGCTTTTTTTGTGGCACTTAGCCACTAAAAATATGTTCTTCATGGAACGTCTTATCACCCTTAGACTGTGGGTTACTTAAGAGAAGACAGGCCATGTCCTACGCGTTTACATCCCTAAGCAGTAGTTCTCAATCTTGGGGTCTCAGGACCCCAACATCCCTAAAAATGCCTGAGGTCACTAAAAGTAGTGCCGAATATGGGTTATATCTGTTGATGTTTCCTGAATGAGAAATAAAAGTTGAGACATTCTTGGAACATTGATTTATGAATTCATTTAAAAATAATAATAAACCCATTATAGGACCTTCCCAGGTGGCCCTAGTAATAAAGAATCCACCTGCCAATGCAGGAGACACAAGAGATGTGGGTTCGATCTCTGGGTTGGGAATATCACTTAGAGGAGGGAATGGTAACCCACTCCAGTATTCTTGCCTTGGACAGAGTAGCCTGGTGGGTTACAGTCCATGGGGTCACAAAAGAGTCAGACACCACTGAGCACAGCACTGGTACTTAAAAATACTCTGGGTGTTGCTGTTGGTGGCTGGAGTGGAGTCACAGCCGGCAGCTGGGTTTTCGCATCTGCCTCTGCAGTCAGCCCATTCTGCTCTCACACGTCCTGTGGCCTCTGGAAAACCTTACCGTACACGTGTCAGAAGATGAGTGGATAAGATGCAAATAACGTCCTTGTGTGTCATGGAAACTGAAGGGTCTTGGAACCCCAGGGGGTTCTTGGAACACACTTTGAGAACCACTGGCCTACAGTTCTTATTCTGGTACCTGACATGGCACTAGGCAGTGAATTAAACAGACACACTTTCTTGGGATTCCCTAGAAGTCCAGTGGTTAGGATTCCATATTTTTACTGGCTGGAGCCCTGGGATTCAATCACTGGGTGGACAACAAAGATCTTGCAATCCCCTTCCCCACCTACAAGTGAACACATTCTCTGTCCTCTTATGAGTTGAATTGTGTCCCTGTAAATTCATCTATTGGAGTCCCAACCCCCAGAACATCAGCCTCTGATCCTACTGGGATCAGGTCTTTACAAAGGTCATCAAGTTAAGATGAGGACATCAGTTTGCTGACAAAGGTCCATAGAGTCAAAGCTATGGTTTTTCTGGTAGTGATGTAAGCCCGTGAGAGTTGGACCATAAAGAAGGCTTAGTGCCAAAGAATTGGTATTTTCAAATTGTGCTGGAGAAGACTCTTGAGAGTCCATTGGACTGCAAGGAGATCAAACCAGTCAGTTCTAAAGAAAATCAGTCTTGAACATTCATTGGAAGGACTGAAGCTGAAGTTGAAGCTCCAATACTTTGGCCACCTGATGGGAAGAGTCGACTCACTGGAAAAGACCCTGATGCTGAGAAAGATTGAAGGCGGGAGGAGAAGAGGGCAGCAGAGGATGCTATGGTTAGATAGTATCACCGACTCAATAGATAGGAGTTTGAGCAAACTCTGGGAGATGGTGAGGGACAGGGAAGCCTGGTGTGCTGCAGTCCATGGGGTTGCAGAGTTGGACACGACTTAATAGCAACTGAGCAACAACATAAGGTGGAGCCTGAATCCCAAATGGCTGTGTTCTTTAAACAAGGGAACTCGGATGTAGACATAGACATGCATAGAGGGAAGACCTTCCTAGGGCTCTGGAAGATGACAGCTGTCTACAAGCCACGGAGAGGGGGCCTGGGGCAGCTTACGGTCCTCAGGAGGAACCAGCTATGCCCGTGCTTTGATTTTGGATTTCTGGCCTCTGGAACTAAGAAAGAAGGAGCCTCTACTGGTTAAGCCCCCTGATCTGCGGTACTTGCTTTCTCAGCCCTAGGAAACCAGTGGTGGTGGTTTAGTCACCTCAGTTGTGTCCGACTCTTGCAACTCCATGGACTGTAGCCCTCCAGGCTCCTCCATCCATGGGAGTCTCTAGGCAAGCATACTGGAGTGGATTGCCATTTCCTTCTCCAGGGGATCTTCCTGACCCAGGAATCGAACCCAGGTCTCCCACGTTGCAGGCAGATTCTTTACCGACTGAGCTATGAGGAAACCAATACGCAGACTCTACACTGAATGTTGACACTGAATTCAGAGGTAGCCACAAGGCCCATGTTGACAATGTATAGACAGTTCAGCAGCAGAAGAGGACCCACGCTTTATGAACAAGGAAGTGCATTCTCCCAGCTAGAGCTCGGAGAATTAGGGTCCTCCACCCCCAAGCACAATACCCACTGCTTCTGAATGCCTCCTCCTTGAGGCCAAGCTTATCGTTGTGTTTAAAGAGGAAATGGCTGGTCATCTGCATCCTTGCTCCAGCCCTGAAACTTTCAGTCCTGCCTGAGGCAGGCAGCATGATGTTCTGGCCTGTCATCTGCCAGAGCTTCCAGAACCTGCGAGCCCCACGCTGGCTGATTTGGGGGTGGGGATCACTTGGGTGCTGTGTTTCCTCTTGATTTCAGAGGTAGGTCTCCCCAAGGCTGCCCCTTAGAGCAGAGCCTCAGTGGCGTGTTCCCTGTGTGTGCAAAAGCCTTTCAACAGTGGTCATGCCCATCGACAGGCTCTCTGAATGAGAAGCACGTCTTCTGAATCCCTACAGTTTTCTGTGCACGATGACGAATAGGAGTTCCCATTGTCCTGGGGACAAAGGATGGCTGTAACATCTTGTGAGGCGTGGCTTTTGGTGTCAGCTTGGTGTGTGTAATACATTCATGTAGGTCATGCTGAGCTTTGAAAGTGATCAAACTAAGCAGATAGAAAGTATTTTCCTTGCAGAGCCCTTCGGAGGTGGAAAATGTTGGTGTGTCTTGGGAAAGAAGACACTCCCTGGGCTTTGAGCCAAGACGTCTAGAGAGGTCCTCATCTCACTCCCAGTACCACCCAGGTCTGGCCACGGCCCCCAGCCTCACGTGGCCCACCTCCTCACCCGGGGCTGGTACTTCCCGTCCCTCCTCTCCTGAGATAACACTTCCTCCCTGGCTGCTGCTGATCGCTGTGCCCCACCCTCAAACCCCGGTGCCCACCTCTGGCTTTGTTCTGCTATTGCCTCAGCCTCCTTTAAGTTCTTGGGCTGCCCAGGTGGCTTAGTGGTAAGGAATCTTCCTGCCAGTGCAGGAGACGGGGCTTAAATCTCTGGGTTTGGGAAGATCCCCTGGAGAAAAACAGGAATGGTAATCCACTCCAGTATTCTTGCTTGGAAAATCCCACTGACAGAGGGGTCTGGTGGGCTGTGGTCCATAGGGTGGCAAAGAGTCGCACATGACTTAGAAACTAAGCAACAACCTTGAACTTTGCTGAGGCCTAGCTTCCTCCATGCAGACCTTCCTGACCACTCTTAATTAAACACAGCAGTCTGCCCTCTCCTCCTAACCCAGCCCCACCTCTTCTTTCTTTGGGAGAACTTACCACTTTCTCGCCCAGTTCTCAGCACAACGTGCCTGCCTTCCCCCGTGTGAATCTTGTTAAGTCAGGCTCTGAGTCAGTCGCTCTGGGCTGGGGCCCGAGGTTCTGTGCATCTGACAAAGTCCCAGGGGATGCTGCGGCTGCTGCGGGTCCAAGGCTCAGACTTTGAAAAGCAAGGTTCTAATTCACAGGTCTTTACAGACTTCAGTCTTAGTTTTGAAATTACTTTATAGAGTGTCCCTCTGCTTACACATAGTGGTCAGTGCAAGTCTACCAGACTGGGAGACAGGAAGGCAAGTCATCTTTTGTACTATGTCAGTTCCCCTTATGGGCTTCCCAGATGGCTTAGTGGTAAAGAATCTGCCTGCCAATGCAGGAGATACGGGTTTGATCCCTGGGTTGTGAAGATCCCCTGGAGGAGGAAATGGCATCCCATTTCAGTTTCTTGTCTGGAGAATCCCATGGACAGAGGAGCCTGGCGGGCTACAGTCCACAGAGTCACAAAAAGTCAGGACACAACTTAGCGACTAAATAGCAACAACAAGTTGCCTTTTTAGATAGACTTGGCTCAATGCGACCCCACCCCCGCAAGGCTCCTTATGCAAATTAAATGGGTGGGTGGCTTAGGGAACTCCACCCTCTTGGAAAGGAGTTATCTCTACACAGACCTCTCTTTGTGCCCGTATGGTATGCACAACAGGGCACACAGTTCTTAGCCCTGGAAACTTCCTTTCTTTCCTGGAAAATGTGGGAAGACATAGACATCCCTGACTCTGCTTCTTCCATGGGGATTCAGCGTAATAAGAGTCCCAAGTAAGGAGGCAATCTAAAAAGCAACACTGAGATCCTTGGATAGACATTCTGAAGATTTTTAGGCCACTAAACTGTTCTGCGGGATAGAGTGATTTTGGTAAGAATGGCTCTACAGATTTTTAAAGAGACCGGTTTAAAGAAGGGCTCAGGAGAGCCTCGTTGGGTATGATCGAGTATGCATGGTTTGAAATCATTGGACAAGTTCACAATAAATAATTCAAACGCATTAGGTATTGAGATCAACACTCTCAGAGTCGTAAAAATCAAGTTTTGCTGGCAACTGGCTTGTTGGTGCATGAACAGTGTTCCATTGACGGGTCCTCCCTGGTGCCGTGAGCTAGATCACGGGTGGCGAATGAGCTCAGCGTGGAGCAGGAACAAAGGTCATGATACCCTGGCTCCTTGGTCTCCTTCCTGTGCAGATTTATGCGCTGGAAAATCTGGTGCAAAGCACAGGCTTGGCCTCCCAGCCCTGGGGACGGCCGGAGGCGTCATCACTCCCAGGGCCTAAGCGAGAGCTTGGCCGTGACGGGCCTTCACCGTGGGGGGCCCTTGGCTGTTTCCACAATGGGAGCTGGCGCCTATGAAAAAGAAAATGAGTTTGTGTTTATGTCTGCTCTATCCGTTGTGCTGTGCGGCCCTTGACAATAGTTAATTGGGAAAGAGCATGGAAAGGAAAGGGAGGAATTCCTTGGAACACCTCGGGAAAAGTGGGGCTTCCTACCTAGGCCCCCTGTCTGCAACCCCCCTGCCCTACCCCGCCTCGTGAGAGCCTCAGTCTCTGTAAGACTTTCTGTTAGCAGAACCGTATTTTACTATTACCGGTGTGTGATGTGTTTTATGGAGAACGCCAGAGTTCCCGTCCAGGAGCTTAGGTCCTAACTGCGCTTGAAGACTTGAAATGAGCTCTCAGAGTCTGGACTACTTTCCCACGAGCACAGAAGAAGTTATCCCATTGTTGTTTGGTCATTCAGTCGTGTCTGACTCTTTGCAACCCCATGGACTGCAGCACGCCAGGCTTCCCTGTCCTTCACTAGCTCCCAGAATTTGCTCAGATTCATGTCCCCTGAGTCAGTGATGCTATCTAACTGTCTCATCCTTTGTTGTCCCCTTCTCCTCCTGCCTTCAGTCTTTCCCAACATCAGGGTCTTCTCCAGTGAGTCGGCTCTGCACATCAGGTGGCCTGTGTGTTGGAGCTTCAGCATCAGTTCTTCCAATGAACAGTCAGAGGACTTGGCAAATTAAAACCCAGGGCAGCCTGGGAAGTGCCCACAGTTCTCTTTGAACTTGAACTTGCAGGAGCGTCTGGCAGCTCCCCAGAGGATGGATTTCCCCCCACCCCCACCCCCAGGCATGTATCTGCTCAAAGATGGAGAAATTGGGGCCTGTAGTTGGGCCCTGGCAGGAAGAGAACGTCAGTAGTTAAATACAATAGATTTCATTTTAGAGTGTGGAGGGACCTCAGGAAACATCAGGACACCAGATCCTAGTTGAACAGATGAGGAGGCCGTGGCCCCAGGGCACGCGGCTGCTTCTCACACTAGTCACTCCGTGTTCCTGCCGCTCCTTTTAAATTCCCATGTGTCCATCCGGACACTTGCAGAGTGCATCTGGAGTGATGCAACCGTTGGGGGAATGGCATCCCTTATAAAGATTAAGGGTGTTACGTGCCCCCCTTTAATGGGAAATTTGGGGTTGGAATTTTGCAGGGGTGGGGTAGGTACCTGATGGAAAGGTGCTGAAGCGGTGACAGGTGTGTGTGTGTGTGTGTGTGTGTGCGTGTGTGTGTGCGTGTGTGTAGGCCAGGACATCTGCGGCCTCTCACGCTTGCCAGCATTTCCCGTTGTGCCAGAATTTTCTCATGAATAAAATTCTTGGAATTTTCTCGAAAACAATGAATCCATGTGTCAGAGATTCATGGATGAGACACATTCCAGATGTGCGGCGTGCTGTGCTTTTAGCGTCTGGGTGTGTGTTTGGAAAAAGCCAAGCTTAGAGCTGCCTGTTTTCATGGAGCTTCTGGGGAGGAGAGGATGAGATGCCTCCTTTGGGACTCAGAGAAGGGCTGCTCCAACGGAGGAGAGCTGCACACAGCTCTGTCACCCCTGTGGGCATGGGGTGCCCTTCTCAGGGGCCACTGTGCCTCTTAGAACCCTAATTGCTTGCAGCCTCACGTGTGTGAGAGCGGCTTCAGAAACCAGAAGGGTAGAAGAGTCCCGTGAGCCTCTTGGCAAGACTGCCGCAGAATCACTTCCTTGTCCCATTGTGTTAGGAACCCCATGAGGTTTCAGGGAAAGTTAAGATGAGGAACATCATGAATCCCACATCCTGGAAGAGAAGAGTTTTGCAGAGAAATTTGAGGACTTCCCTGGTGGCTCAGACGGTAAAGCATCTGCCTACGATGCAGGAGACCTGGGTTCAATCCCTGGGTCGGAAAGATAACCCTGGAGAAGGAAATGGCAACCCAGTCTAGTACTCTTGCTTGGAAAATCCCATGGACGGAGGATCCTGGTAGGCTATGGTCCATGGGGTCGCAAAGAGTCTGACACGACTGAGCCACTTCACTTTCACTTTGAGGAACATCAGCTGGGCTTCCCTGGTGGCTTAGACAGTAAAGAGTCTGCCTCCAATGCAGGAGACCCAACTTCAGTCCCTGGGTGGGGAAGATCCCCTGGAGGAGGGCATGGCAACCCACTCCAGTATTCTTGCCTGGAAAACCCCACAGACAGAGAAGCCTGGCAGGCTACAGTCCATGGGATCGCAAAAGAGTCAGACATGACTGAAGTGATTTAGCAAGCAAGCACACACAGTTCTAGGGAAATTAATGGGAATTATGAGAACGTGGTGTATTACTGATTCACTCATGTGTTCATCCCTACATCTACTCCTTGTACAGAGAACTACAGCAGTGTGCCAGAGAATGTCCCAGTTGTTGCATGCATGCTTGCCAAGTCAGCTTTTTGCAACCCCATGAACTGTAGCCCCTTCGGGCTCCTCCGTCTTTGGGATTTTCAGGCAAGAATCCTGGAGTGGATTGCCATTTCCTCCTCCAGGGGATCTTCCTGACCCAGGGGTCGAACCCATGTCTCCCATGTCTCCTGCAGTGGCAGGCAGGTTTTGTTTTTGTTTTTAACCACTGGCGCCACCTGGGAAGCCCCAGCCAGTTGTTGAGGCTACAGTTGCCAACAGGAAATCTGGATTCCACGCAAAACTTAGAGTTAATCGACATTCAACAAACTAATGTAGAATTGCAACCGAAAACCCACATAAGAACTGGACCAAGGACTATAAAGGCTAAATCACATGAGACTGAGTGCTCTTGACCATAAGACATGTCAGCTCATCCTTCTCCCCATCTTAGATAACGATACCTGACTTTTAAAGTTGGTCCATGACAGAGAAAGAGTGACTTAATGGCATGCAAGAGATGATGCACTTTTCCTGGTTCCTGATGAATATGACTTGAGACGGATATTCCAAACTCTTGTCTTGAATGACATGAAGAATTTGGGTCAGTCACATCAACTTTTTTTGGATCATAGTTGGGATGCAGTACTAAGGTTTATAAAACTTGTCCCGTACGCTAACTCACCTGGCCCACTGGGAGCCCTGGTTGGGAGCAGGATCGCTGTTATCAACATCAGCTTTATAGTTGGAGAAATTGAGACTCACACAAGGATAAGGCGTTGCTTCAGTCGGGCCCAGTTCTTTGTGACACTGTGCACTGTGTAGCCCGCCAGACTCCTCCGTCCTTGGGATTCTCCAGGCAGGAATACCAGAGTGGGTTGCTATTTCCTCCTCCAGGAGATCTTCCCCACCCAGGGATCAAACCTGGTTCTCTTATGACGCCTGCATTGGCAGCTGGGGTCTTTACCATTAGTGCCACCCAAGAAGCGCAAAGGATGAGGCAGTAGGACTTACAGGTGAATATGCAGTATCCAGGTTTACCTGGGGACGATGTTATAAAATGGATTCTGCTTCAGGAGGGCTGGGGACAACGCAGCCTCCGGATCTGCAGTGATCCCACAGCAGCTCACTGTGGGACTAAACTTGGAGCAGGACAGGGTTGAGGAAGTTTCCGGGGTGACCCAGGGATCAAGGGAGCCTGCGGCTCTTAGCATCGCCAGCTCCCTGCCGCCATGCTGCCTCCATTCTGGAGCACCTCCGTCATGCAGCCTAAATGTGGTGGTCGAAAGTGAAATGCAGACCATCTTTTCATCCCAAGTGAATTATTTCAAATCAGAGGAAAGTAAGATGCAGGCTTTTGATGAATGTTCTCTGAGTGTCATGTGATGACAATGCTTAGAGAAACAAGCACACGTATGCAAAGTCAGGAGTGGAATCCACTCCACACAGAACCAAGAGGGCGCAGAAGGCCCCGAAAGGGTCCGGAGCACATTCTTTGCTCTCATTCTGATGCAGACCCCACAAACAGGATGTTTCCACACATGTTTTTACACTTTTTGTTCATCTCTAAAGAAGGAAAGAAGCCTATGGGGTAAAAAAATGTGTTTCTTTGTAGGAGAACAAAGGAGCCGTTAACATCACTTAAACACACTGTTGCCTTTGTTTTTTAAAACCCAATTTACCGGGGCCTGATAGATATACTAAAAGCTGCAAGGTATTCAATGGTTACAACTTACTGAGTTTGGAGATAAGCAGCCATAAACATATCCATCACTTCCCAAAGAAAGTTTCCTCCTTCCCTCTTATTTATTTTTATGTTTTGTGATAAGAACACTTAGCATAAGATCTCCCCTCTGAGCCAAGTTTGTGCCTGGAGGACACATGGTTTGTTAACCGTGGCGTGCTGCTGTGCGGTAGAACCCTGGACCGTTACTGCCCCTGCACACCTGTGCCCTCTTGCCCTCGGATGGCCAGGCCAAGGATGTCCACCTCATCCTCCTTTCTCCATTGTCTCACACAGCATCTGCACAGAAGTGAGAAAGTAAACAGGAGAGTTGTTTTAAAGTTATGTTTGTGGGGTTTCGAATGTTTGGAGGTTCATTTAAATCTAGTTCTCATTAGGTGGACCCAAACTCTTCTCTGTTGACATTTTTCTCCACTGTGCCAGTCTTCTAGGGTTTCAGCTGCCCCATTGACTGCTTGTCTTCTTGCTTTGCTAATGCTAGTCTTCATTTTCTAGTAAGTCTTCCTGATTTCCTATGTGGTCTAGCGCCATAGACTCTCTCGTTTAAGCCTACGTAGATTTCAGTCATCAACCCTGCAAGTCATGTGCTCCAGGATCACATGACTGAGGATGTAGTGCCAAAGGCAGTTCCTTTCCAAACTCCTAGTCCCTGACTGCACAGTCAGTCTCACAAGTGTATATTCCCTTCTGTTGATGTGAAAAAAGGTTTCAGACTACAGATCTATCGTGGGGTTTTCGTAGAATTTCATGACTTAGTTCTATGATTAATAGAAGTATCAAAAGACTTGTTATGTTTTGAAGCTATTTGATCGCTAGAAACACACAAACAGACACAAACACACACACACACACGATCCTGCCCTGAAAATGCCTGTATCTTAATAAAGGCAGCAGTTGGAGAATATGTGAGCAAAGAGAATCCCCAGGGCTGGCGAGGCAGCTCACAGCTGAGGAGAAAGCTGGTAAGTTTAGAGCAGGGAAATTCATCAGAAGGTCATGGGGAGACTAGTTTCCAGCTCTTTTCTAAAGGGCTTTGCTTAGGGGAGAGAAAATACCTTTGAGTTTGAGAAAGAAACAAATCAAGGTTAAAGGGGAGAAATCTGGTTCTTTATCCTTTAGGCAACAGTTGCCCCAAAGGGATACCCCAATAAGGACGGTGGCCAGGTTCTCTACAGTGCTCGATGAGCAAAGATAGTAAGGATGAGAGACAGATGGGTGTGTGTATGTGTGTTAGATGCATGTGATGGAAATACGTATGTGTGTGTGTGTGCATTAACATACATGTGTGAATGAACATGTGTGCATATTTGTGTGAATGTGCATGCATATGTGCACCTACGTTACGTGAGTCTATGTTGTATATTTATGTATTTTTGTGTGTACATGTATGTATATGAATATGCATGTGTGTAAGTATGAATATATTGCATTGGGCAAAAAAGTTTGTTCAGTTAGTGGATAAAGTGTTCGATAAAGTTCTTCAAAGAAAATGAAAAATATCTTATTTTGACTTAAAACCAAACAAACTTTTTGGCCCACCCAATATTTATGTGTATGTGTATGGATATGGAAGTGCATGTGTGTGTGTATGAACATGTGTATGTATGAATGTCTCTGTGTATGCATATGAATATGGAGGTATGGATGTGTATGTGTGTGGATATATGCGTGTATGAATATGCACAGTGTGAATGCATGTATGTGTATTGTGTATATAAATATATTTGTCTGCATGTATCTCCACACATAATATGGAGGTATGGATATGTACGTGCATGGATGTATGTGTGTATGAATATGCACAGTGTGAATTCATGTATGTGAATGTGTGTATATAAATATATTTGCCTGCACGTATCTCCTCACAGTCCTGGGTCTCATTCTTCTAGCGCCAGGCTGGTATTGCAGTTGTAAATGTGTTTGATACGAAGCGATACCACATTGGAGAAATAAGCTCTTAAATGGACCTCATTTGCTTACATACATCTTTCCTTTGAGGTTTATCCAAGATTTTTTATATTTGGGGGGGGGATTAAAATAGCAGTGTGTTAAATGAGAAAAACGTGAGATCAAAGCTAGACACTGCCTTCAATATATGATTTTAATGTTTCCTCTGCTGAAGAATTAAGGAAAGAAAATAATATCAAGAAGGGGTAAAATGATTCCCACGCATACTGACGAGACAACTTCAACTCACAGTGTTTGGCTTTTTTGTCGTAGTTAAAAGTGTTGTAGTTAAAAGGCACTGGTCAGATGAGGTTTCTCGTCTCATGAGATGTTGGCAATATATGAATGCAAAGCTGCTCGTGCTGAGAATAAAATGACTGAAGGCCTGGCCTGTTGTTGGGCAAATGGAGTGGCAGTCTTTCCTAGGTGCCTTGTCTATTTTATTTGTGTTGCTTTTTTCTCCTCTAAATGAGATAAGAGTAGCATCTACTGCATGCACTCGGCCTTGAAGAGAAGTTATGAACAGCTGGGCTTGAGACAACCCAATAAATCATCCTCCAGTATTGCTAGGTCTGCCTCCGTGTGGCTCTCGCTGGAGCACATCGATAAGTGTTCCTACCTGCCCACTTCTTCCTGTGCCATATGGATTGCATCCACCTGCAGTGAACACATCACTGATGGCCATCAGTGTGGGCCTGAATTATCTGATTAACCAGTGAAAAGAACAGGTTTGTTGATTAAACTATTGTTGTTCAGTCACTCAGTCACGTCCGACTCTTTGCAACCCCATGGACTGCAGCACACCAGGCTTCCTTGTCCATCATCATCTCTTAGAGCTTACTCAACCTCAGGTCCACTGAGTCAGGGATGCCATCCAACCATCTCATCCTCTGTCGTCCCCTTCTCCTCCTGCCCTCAATCTTTCCCAACATCAGGGTCTTTTCCAGTGAGTCAGCTCTTTGCATCAGGTGGCCAAAGTATTGGAGTTTCAGCTTCAGCATTGGAAGGATTTCCAATGAATATTCAGGGTTGATTTCCTTTAGGAAAACTAGTAAGAAAAGCTGATTAAGTGTACCTGGGACCCACTGCTGCATAACTTTTAAGACCATAGGAGAGCTTGTTGTACTGAATACTTAGAAGATTCCTTCCTAGTCTCCAGCCAACTTATCTACTTGCTCTCCTGACCCCTTACTTCCATCCTCAGTGCTGGGACTCTGGGCGTGTATCCCCTCACCCTTCTCCCAGCCCTCCTCCCCACCAGCATGTCTCTTTCTGGGTGGTTCCATCTCTTGTCTGCGCTGTCAGGGCTGCTCTTTGCTCAGCTGTGATGAGGCCCTGGGGAAACACTGTGCTTCTGGCCAGTCTCTTCTTTCTGCTTGCCACATCCAGAGCGGTGAGTGTCCATCCATGGACCCCGCTGCTGCCTCATCCTCATCCTGACGTCACTCTTCTTCCAAGCCCCTCCCAGTTCTCATCTGTGGGCAGGAAGGCTTCCTGACCTCACCGTGCTATCATCAGGACTGAATGACCAGCGTCATCTCCTTCTTCACGCTTGCGTGTTCAGTCCTGTCTGACTTTGCAGCCCCACGGACTGTAGCCCAAGTAGCCTCTTGGTCCATGGGATTCTCCAGACAAAAATACTGGAGTGGGTTGCTATTTCCTCCTCCAGGGGTTCTTCCCCACCCAGGGATCAAACCCATGTCTCTTGTGGCAAATGCATTGGCAGGCAGATTCTTTTACCACTTGAGCTACATGGGAAGTCTTGGCATGGGATACAAAGTTGAGCACCTAACTGACTCTTTGCAAACCCATGGACTGCAGCCTGCCAGGCTCCTCTGTTCATGGAATTCTCCAGGCCAGAATACTGGAGTGGGTGGCCATTCCCTCCTCCAGGGTCTCTTCCCAACCCAGGGATTGAACCCATGTCTCCCTTATTGCAGATAGATTCTTTACCATCTGAGCCACTAGGGATGACCATAGTTCATAAAATGTAAGATGTCATTGATGATAAAATGAATCATAATTTTTCCAGCCATAAAAGGAGAAGAAATGCTGTCAATAACCCATGACATGCCATCAATGGTGAGATGCATCCAGATTTCAGAGCTGGTAAAATGTGGAATATGGCATATCCTAAAGAAAAAAAAAAAACCAGTGAAATAGAATTTAAAGGGATGCTCAAATGAGCTGCTTACCAGTGTAAACTGGTTTATTAAGTGATGGATCAGCTGTTTCTGAGTCAAGAGAAGGTATTGATGTCGTAAAGGTGTTGGCTAAAAGATGTCGTTTTCATAGCAATGAAAGCAGTTACGTGATGTACCAGATTCTGGTTGGTTATGCGTGGGAGAAAAGGTGCACTGTGGAGTTTGGATGGCCTTGGCTTCCTAAAGTGGAAGTTGTATTGTGATAGCAAGGGCTTCTATAAGAATTTTTTTTTTCCTGAAGTGTGACCATAATCTTAACATGCTTATTCCACTTGGTTTTCCATTTGTTTTTCATAAATTTGAGGCACATAAGACTTGAGGAATCTGAGGGTTGCCTTGGGAATCCTGTCTTTTGGACATCTAGTTCTGGCCATTTTCTGGGTTTTTGAAAACCACGTAAGGACCATTTCCCTCTGAATGGTCTCCTGGCTCCAGCTGTGAAAGAGAGCCGATCATTCTTTAAGACTTTGTTAGTTTCAACACTTTACCACACCCAGATTTTCATGAAAATTTAAGTATGTTGTGTTCTGTGTATTGACATTTCAGTGTTTTTATGAACCATGGGGATCAAAAGTTAGAAGCCAAATTGAGTCCAGACCCTTATTTTATAATTCTTCTGCTGGAACCATAGGAGCCTCTCAAAATATTCCTCTGTTACAGAAAAAAATTCATTTGCTACAGGACCTCTGAAATCTTTTGCTGGAAATGTCAGTATGCTTAAATGTGCATTCAACTCTTTTTTTTAATATAAGCATTGTGGGTCCTTTGTTGTACCCAAATCTAGTTACCTAAAAACAGAATAATATTTTAGTCTTACGTTTGAAATATAATCTAGTTGAGTTCTCTTCACTTTCTGGAACTATTGGTCAACTGCTATGACCAAAGTCCAAAGGAATGGTCCTCATATGTTGTTGGTGTATTCAGCATTTAAATAATAATAAACATTATGTACTAACACAGCGGTCCCATTTCTTTGGGGGGCCATTTGCTTAGAATTTATGCGTTTCTCCTAAGTTCATAAAAACGGCATTGGTCGCCTGCCACCGGCCACATCAGAATATTCCAGCTTTCTGAAGCTACAGAAAAACACCCCTACACACCAGCACACACCAATCTAAAGTTCACGTCTTTTTATAGTAACATAGAGGCAGGCATATTAAATTATTATGCCACGTTTCTGCCAGGTTTGGACTTCTTTTTTTTTTTTTTCTTTTAATTCTCTGTTATAAAGCAACCAAAACAGTTCCCGAGTCCCCGAGGCTGGCCAAAAGTTCTGAGGGAATAAGCCATACATGTTAACTAAGGCATCTGCCCACACCTTTGGCAGGTAGGCAGGTAGGTAGGTGAGATGGCTGTGGATGAGGAGGGAAGCCAGGTGTCAGGGGAGCATGGAGAGCACCCGTCAAGGCCAAGAACAGTCAATTGCAGAGCTGGAGACAAGGGCCTCATGTGGTCCTGGTTACCAGGCCCTGTGCAGCGGTCCATTCTGGTTTTAATCCCACTGGGCTCGCTCATTTCCCAGCTTTGAAGTCCCAGGGCCGCTGGGGTGGGAGAATCCTATGCCTCAGCCTTTGTCATTCATCCTGGGACCAAAGGGATGATGAAACCTGCAGGCAGTAGGCAAAGTCACGTGGGTGAACAAAGGCATGCTGTTGGTGTATGGCCTTCCTTTTCTTCTAAAGAACAGCCGTCAGCTTTAGGGAGCCTCCTCGTTTGAAGCAGGTCTCTGAAAGCCACCCTTAGTTTCTTTCTACCCCTTCATTGTTCTGATGTGCTGAGTTGGTGTGTGTGTGTGTGAGTGTGTGTATCTGATTCCATTTATTATTTATTTTTTCCTCACTTGTACTAAGTCCTAGATGTTTGGCTGCTTTGGCTTACTTAGCATCCCTCCTGGGCACGCTCTCTTGTCTTTCCAGAATACGGACCACATGTCACCCCTTTTGAAATGAAACGTTTTATCCTAAAGCTGTCTCATTTTTAGACGACTTCTCCTCTAGCGAAGAAAAGCAACTTTTCCTCTTCTGAAGGCTATGGCCGTCCTCATGAAGGATTCATGCAGAGGAGAGTTTTTCAGATATGCAGGAAAGCTGTGTGCCCCCCGTATCTCTAGCTTTTATCAATTTCTTCCCCTAAATCGACCTCCGTTAACTTTGATTTCTTTCTTTAGAAGACCATGTGGTGAAATAATGCTATGCCAGATGTGAGGATAGGTTCCTCCCGCCCCAAACACACACTGAAGCGTTGTTTCAGTTCTCGTAAGCTGGTCCAGTGTCTAAATCCTATACTGCGTTTACATCTTTGGTCATTGGGTGTGTTTGCCAGAATATCCTGCTTTATCTAGGGGATACACTCCTATTTTCACACCGTTACTCTTTGTGCTGTGAAAGCCTTCTTCTTACTCATTTATGATGTGAAGTCTGTCCCTCGCATTTAGCCCATTTCTGCCAGTTTATTCGTGTTTCTCTTAAGCCAGTGAGCCAATGCTAACATTACATAGTATGTTATTCCCCTCCGAGGCTTGGTGGGGTCTGCAGGACCAGGCAGGAGAGCCTTGTTTTCTTTGTCCTGAGTGTGTAAAAAGCATTCTCTCCAGTGCTGCTATGGGAAGGCAGACCCTGTTTTGCAAACTTTATTGAAGAAGCTCTAATTTTGCCTTTGTGGATTAGTAGGACTGCACTAAGTCTGTGGTGCCGATTTGATTTTTAACCCAGCATCTATGAGTTGAGACTCCTTACATCCGCTCGCTCCGTTTGTGATCTGTCCAGGGAGCCCCTAGATTCAGGTTCCCTCCTCAACCTCCCGCCCCACTCCCCATCTGCCATGCCCGTTTCTCAGATTGGTGCTGTTTGCTGATGTGTTTGCTTTTGCTGGGTGGTCAAGGTGCCTGCTTTGTGTTCTTTTTGTCTTTCCTGTGCCTGCTTCGGGCTCTCCGGTTGGCCCAGCACACGGTTTTGTAGAGTTCGTGTTACTGTTTAAATCCTCAGCTCACTGTTTCCCCAAACATCACAGGGCTCTGGTTCTAAGGGATTTTAGCCATGTCAGTGGGGAGCGGGGGCTGTTACCTCCGCACAGTACCCCGAGTGGCTACCACTCAGATCCAGAGCATTGAGTTTGTTCTTGTGATTCTCCCCACTCACTGATTCATAGCACACTGTGCCCCGCTGGCTGTGAAGTTCATGCACTTGGAGAGTGATGCAGTTGCTCCCTGGGTAGGTGGGGGGAGGTATAATGGGAGGGGGTACACACTGGATTGGGGGGTGCTTTGTGAAAATGCGTGTGCTCCCTAAAGATTCAGATACTTCTTTGTATCTGTAGGGAGGGAGGTTTCTCTTTTAGAAAAGCTGCTTTGAAGAGCTTTATTATTAATATTAACAACTGGGGTGAAGAAGAGCATCCTGACTTAAGTATCAATTCAAACAAGAACGGAGTGCTAACGCAGACCCACATCCCAAACTGAGAAATGTTTAAGAAGAACGCCCTAGGCTCTGGGGGCAGGAGGGAGCTGATGATAAAACACTCATTGGAGTCCTCATGAATTCCCTGTTTGATCTTGGGTTGCTCACTTCCAGGTGAGATCTAGACCTTTCCGGATCTCAGATTCTCCCCTCTGGGGGATGAGAAGTCCAGACCAGAAGGTTGCCATAGTTTTCCATTTTTAAAAAAATGTGTGATGCAAACAGCATTTGCTTCTCCAAAGCTAATAGCAGTACCAAGGGTATTTAAGAAATGAAATAAACGTGAATTCCCATACGGACTTTTTTTTTTTTTTAACTATAGAAAGCAGAATTGGATTGTGTTGTATTCTGTGTAGCTGCTGCATGAGGTATCATTCGAGCAGCTGAGAGTTCCCAGTCATATTTGGCTTTGTGGATTTGGCTGTAGAATGTCAGCCTGGCCATAGGCTAACCACTTGTTTGACTTAAAGCCTCAGAAGAATGGTTCAACAATGGCACATTGCTGTTTCTTTTCAACAAATCATGCAAAATGAGCAGAGATAGGAATAGAAATCAAGGGTGAAAAAGAGCTATTCACTGGTATAGGTATTTTAAACATCCTAGAGGCCTCTGGTTAATTCACAGCATTTTTTTTTTTTTTTTTTGGTTCATTTATCATCCAGATGTTCGCCATCATGGAAGCACCACTTGAAACTCTATCTCAGCTAATAACTTAGAAATGGAAAAATTCGTATCTTTGTCTGTCTGTCCTTTGGTGCCCCATTTCCCCCACACTCTTCTTCTAAGTAGCTCTTCTTTAAAATCTCCTGGGAATGTGGCAGTTTTGCCAGATGCTTAGGTGTTAGTGGGCACATGTCTGCTTTTTAATCTTCGTGACCATGCTGTACCCTGTCTGGTTGAATTATAGATTGCATTTGTCAAATAATGACACATGCAATTGGATGTCTTCTAAGACCTTTGAAATTCAACTTCCTTGAGTCGAGATTAAAGTGGATATTATCTGCACGGCTGCAGTCAGGCCTGGGATGTTTGGGGACCTGCAGGAAAGTTTTTCTGGGTCTGCCAGTTCCAACTTTTACCTTCTTTGGGAAAGAAAGCCAGCTCCTTTTTTCTTCTGAAAGGTAGAAACAGACACCAGAAAAGGTACCTAAACAGTGGGGTTCCAGTTAGAGATGACTCTGATGTTAGCGACTTTCTGCAGCACGGCTGTTCCTTGGCATGTCCTGAAGGTGTGTCTCTCTGGGCGTTTAGGAAGCGTTATCAGTCGTGAGCGAGGACCAGTCACTGTTTGAGTGCGCCTACGGCACGCCGCACCTGCCCAAGACGGACATGACCGCGTCCTCCTCCGGCGACTATGGACAGACATCCAAGATGAGCCCGCGCGTCCCTCAGCAGGACTGGCTGTCTCAACCCCCAGCCAGGGTCACCATCAAGATGGAATGTAACCCTAACCAGGTGAACGGCTCAAGGTAAGGAGACCGCGGGCTCGGATCCTCCCGGTTGCCTGGGTCCCCGTCCCCTGAAAAGGCCGAGTGAAAATGGATGGCATTGCCCCCAAGACATTGCACAGGAACCCTGGGCGAGGCTGCGAAAATGTGTTCGCCAGTGGTTTGCGCGGAGGATAGAGGTTGTGAAAAACCGGTAGTCTATTTACCGAGAACTCGCTTTGAAGAGGAGATGTGCAGTTCTAATTTCCCAGGCATGAGGGCGGCGTGGGAAGGGGGGCCTTGCCCACATATGGCAGAACTCATCTCGGAGGGTTTTCTTGCCTGGAAAGTAAAACTGTCTTCAGTTTAAACGGTGGGAGAGTGTCAGCCCGTGGGCCGGCGGCACCGAGCACGTCTGCCCCACGTGATGCTGCGGATGGAACCGCGGCCTGTGTCCGCCTGCCCCTCCCCCGTCACCGTCTCTGAATGCGTGCTTTTCCCTCTCCTCTTTACTTACACTGAAAACCAAGCACCAGCGTCACCCCTAAGTGTTAACTCTTCTGAGTGTGTCATGCCGCTGTCACCTAAATGCAGCGAATTAGCGAACGTGTTATCCCGGGCACTTAAAAGCATTTCATCAGACGCCGTTTTGAAAAGTAAAACTGATTTCAGTTATGATATAATGGGTGCATGCATGCTAAGTCGCTTCAGCCGTGTCCAACTCTGCAACCCTATGGACTCTAGCCTGCCAGGCTCCTCTGACCGTGGCATTCTCCAGGCACGAATGCTGGAGTGGGTTGCCATGCCCTTCTCCAGGGGATCTTCCCAACCCAGGGATCGAACCTTGAGTCTCTTCTGTCTCCTGCGTTGGCAGGGAGGTTCTTTACCACTAGTGCCACCTGGGAAGCCCTGTGATGGAATATCCCATATACATTCAGGAAGAATCATTTAAATTCCCAGGACAAAGAGAATTTCATTTAAATTTGCATAATCTGCCTAGAGTCACGAGAACAGCTCACCTTTTCTGGTGCTTTACTTCATAGAAAGCCCTTTTGTATGCATCCAGTGGCCACTCCAGTACTCTTGCCTAGAAAATCCCATGGACAGAGGAGCCTGGTGGGCTGCAGTCCATGGGGTCGCTAAGAGTCGGACACGACTGAGCAACTTCACTTTCACTTTTCACTTTCATGCATTGGAGAAGGAAATGGCAACCCACTCCAGTGTTCTTGCCTGGAGAATCCCAGGGACGGGGAAGCCTGGTGGGCTGCAGTCCATGGGGTCGCTAAGAGTCGGACACGACTGAAGCAACTTAGCAGCAGCAGCAGCAATGGCCTGTCAGTCTTCTAAGCAGCCCTGAGAGGAATGCTCGTCCCCATTTGGTGGATGAGGAAACTGAGACCCAGGCATTTTCTGGCTAACCCAAAGCATCACTTCAAGCAACTAGGAGATGGCTCCAAACCAAGGGTGTTTGATTCCACACCCAGTGCACTTTTCCACTCTGTTGCAGCTACAGGGGACCCTTTTTGCTACTTACATATTTTAATGCTCAATATGTTTTTAAATAAGTGTTGTGTTTTATACATGCTGGAGACCATCGAGTCAACTTCTAGCGTGGTGTCGGTGAAGGTGCCAAATCAGAGTCCCCAGAGGGAATGTCACCCATGAGGCTGGAGGTGCCAGACACAGAGGTGGGAGGTGCTAAGGTTTACCGGGGCTCCAGGGAGTCGTTCACTTCCGTGCATCTCGTTTCTTCTCGGAAGCGGGATGTTGCCTCTCTGCTGTGATGCTGGTCCCTCAAGTGGATTCTAGCCAAGGTGGGCTCATCCTGGGCCTCATCGAGGGAAAACTCCTAGACTTCGGAAAGGACCTGGGTGGGATTGCAGTCATAGAGTCCAGCAGGTTTCTCTTTACATATGCTGCTGCCGCTAAGTCGCTTCAGTCGTGTCCGACTCTGTGCGACCCCATAGACGGCAGCCCGCCAGGCTCCCCTGTCCCTGGGATTCTCCAGGCAAGAACACTGGAGTGGGTTGCCATTTCCTTCTCCAGTGCATAAAAGTGAAAAGTGAAAGTGAAGTCGCTCAGTTGTGTCCGACTCTTCACGACCCCATGGACCGCAGCCCACCAGGCTCCTCCATCCATGGGATTTTCCAGGCAAGAGTACTGTGCCATTGCCTTCTCTGCTCTTTACATATAATACGCATAAATATGTCATAGGTGAATCCTGTCCATCTAATAGAATGTTTCCACTGACCGTTCACTGCATTTGCTCCTGAGACTTGCTCTGTTCTGAAGAATGTAGCCGTGTTTATTTAGTAGGGTCGCTGTGCTGCCAGCCCTCTAAACAGCAATGGATTCTCTTTTTTTGTTGTTGTTTAATTTTTTTTAACTTTACTTTGTATCAGGGTACAGCCAATTAACAAACAATGTTGTGATAGTTTGGGGTCAACAGCAAAGGGACTGAGCCATCCATCTAGATGGATCCACTCTCTCCCCAAAATCCTCTCCCATCCAGGCTGCCACGTAGCACTGAGCAGAGTGGTGGATTCTGTTTCTAATGGAGTCACGTGATCCCATACACGCCAGGATAGTCACGATGGGGTGGGGTGCGTTTCTAAAGAGGTCTTCTTCCAAGGCTCGTCTCTGCCTGTGGGAAATACATCAGCATGGGTGTCGCACACGTGTGTGTGTGTCTGTGCACGAGCGTGTGTGAGAGAGACAGAGACAGATGGAGATGGAGGGGGAGAAGGAGAAAGAATCAGAGAAAGCACTTCGGGCAAAGGGCACCAACGTGGCTTCCAGCTGGCAGTTAGCAGGGGGATCTGTGCCCTGGCCCTTTTTGCCAAGTCTGGCCTCAGGCCAGCTCTCGGAGTGCCAGTCTGGATTTAGAAAGGCTCAGAAAGGAGCCTGAGCCAGGAGGTGAGAACGATGTTGCAGAAGTGAGACTTTCCTTCTGGCCAGATTTAAATGAATGAACAAATAAGCAAACAGAGGAATAGATAAATAAGGGAGGCGCTTGAATACCGTTTCCTCCGATGTAGGTCTGTGCTTTTCCTCAGGAGACCACGTCTACCTGCCCTCCTGGCTGGACCATGGGGGCCACCTTCCCAGCCCAAGGTTGGTCACCCCAGGAATTTGGGATGGAGTGGGCTGGGGGGGGGTGTTGCTCAAGGCAACCTTGAACTTGGCCTTGAGGCGTCAAGTCCCTAAGAAAGACACGACCCCTGGGAAGCTACTCCTGTGTTCCTGGCTAACTGGGGAACTTGTCTTGGCAGTTGCAAAGCGGTGGGCTCAGGCAAGGGTCTCTTTCCTGGGAAATGAAACCATGTGTGGAGGAACTGGACCGTTTTCTTGTAGGGAAGCAACAGTAGGGAAACATCAGTCATTTCTTCTCCCAGGCTCTCATGGAGCTCTGCAATGCTCAGAGGTGTCCCATCAGAGGCTCTTTAAAGGCAGTTCCAGTTTTGGGAGAAAACCGGGAAGTGCTTTGGTGGCGGCTTCCGAGGGAGGCCACCTTGTCAGCATCTCCGTCTTCTTCCTGGATGCATGGTAGTGCCTGCCCAGTGGGCACTGCCCGGGACGAGCACATGGCTGACCCACATGGCCTGTGAGCCAGAGCTGAGGATGTCCTGGATGGGGAATGGTGAAGCTGCTGTGGACTGGTGCGGGGGAGGAAGCTCAGCTCGGCGGATCTGAGCTGTGACACAGATGTCAACAGGTCCCCCAGTGCCCTTCCCTCTCATCCAGAATGTTCTAGAAACACAGGAGGGTGGCATGTGTTGGTCCTCTCTGGAGAAGACGCTTTTGCCCGTTCTTCCTGAGCTCAGCGTCCACGGGAGTCCAGTGTGGTGGGGCCTGGCCTTGCCGTGTCAGTCGGGTTCTCCAGAGACAGGACCAGTAAGGTACCTGCTGAAGAGGTTTGGTGTAAGAAGTTGGCTCATGCAGTTGCAGAGGCTGTCAAATCTGACATCTGTTGGGCGTGCAGTGGCAGGCTAGACACTCAAGCAGGGGTGGATGCAATGGTCTTGAGGCAGAATTCCTTCCTTTTCAGGCAAAGCTCAGGTTTTGCTTCCGACCTTCAGCTGATGAGACGAGGCCCACCGGCATTATCAAGGATAATCACCTCTCTTTAAAATCAAAGGGTGGTTGATGTTAACCCCACCTTTGAAATACCTTCAGACCAGTGCCTCGATTGGCATTGGATTTAAGTCACTGAGTGTGGTGGCCTGGCCAGGAAGACTCAGAAAACTGACCACACGCGGGGCTCCTGGCTGCTTGGCTGGTCAGTGGTCAGTGGAGCTGTTCCTTTCAGACTTCCAGACCAGCGTTTGCTGGTGCAGCCACTTCCCTGTCCCGGAAGGACTCAGCCTGGCTGAGTGGGAAGTGTTGGAAGGAGGTTCATACAGCAAATTGATGTCACCAGGCCACACCAGGACCAGCCTTCAGCTGTGACCAGTGCAATATTGCAAGGTGGACGTGAGGCATAATCTGCGCTTCAGAATGTAAGGGGCTTCCCCTGAAGGGGAGTGAAAATAAAAGTGTTAATCACTCGGTCGTGTCTGACTCTTTGCAACCTCAAGGGCTGCAGCCCTCCAGGCTCCTCTGTCCATGGGATCTCCCAGACAAGAATTCTGGAGTGGGTTGCCATGCCCTCCTCCAGGGGATCTTCCCGACCCAGGGATCGAACCCAGGTCTCTAACATCGAAGGCAGATTTTTTGCCATCTGAGCCACCAGGGGAAGCCATGGAGGAAGGGAAAACTCAAAACTCAATCAGTGGACCTAAGGCCCATTTCCTCTAGAGGATTTGAAGAGGCAGCACGCAGACATAGGGACCTCTCGGGATCAAATCCACAGATGCTGCTGACTCGCTGCATGATCTTTACACGTGTCAGTTCCGGCTCCATAGACGGGAGCATGGATGTGCGTTGACTCCACCTTCATTATGGAAACCTCCAGTGAACACCTGGCTGTTCCATCTCTGCCCCGGAGTGTCGCGGGACAGAGGCTGAGGTCGTGGAGACGGGGATCCTCCCGGGAGGGGCTCGTGGCAGGGACACAGTGGAGGTGTGGTTCTGTTTCGTCTGAGCACCAGGGCCCAGGATGCAGCCCCTGAACATGCCTCCTCGCTGCATCTTTCTGGAGAGGGTGGATGCATCACCCACCGCCTGGAAGCCCCAGGCCAGGGGTGCCCAGGAGTCAGGGGCTGCAGCCGGAAATGAAGTGCATCTCCAGCTCCTTCCCGCTGTCCTTGCTCTGAGCTCTGGCGCAGTGGACTTCCCTGCAGCACACTTGCCTCTGGAAGTCAAGTTCAGGGGGAATCGACGAAAGTCACAGATTGGACTTGGGCCAGAATGTGTGGGTTGTTACCTCTGTGGCCCCTCCTTGCTCTTTTGCAAACATCCCCCGGGGGGAGGAGACCCCTCTGTAGGCTGGGTGATGCCAGAATACCACCCCACTCCTACTGCTTTAGGGTCCAGTCCCTGAGAATGGAGTGTGCTTCCCCAGTGGCTCAGTGGCAAGATATCCATCTGCAATACGGAAGACTCAGGAGACGCAGGTTCAATCCCTGCATCAGGAAGATCCCCTGGAGGAGGAAATGACAACCCACTCCATTATCGCCTGCAAAATCCCATGGACAGAGGAGCCAGGTGGGCTCCAGTCCCTGGCATCGCCAAAGAGTCGAACGCGACTGAGCATGCACGCAGCATGCACACATGGGCCCTGGGAATGGTCTTCTTGGTTCCTATCCATCCGTCACCCTCAGAGGGAAAGGCTAAGGCTGGAGAAGGGAGGGACTGAGTTTCCCAGGCAAGTGATGAAATTCTACAAAACCTCAGCCCCAACGCGCCCATAGGCTCCTGAAGTGAAATACAAGCGGTGAAGTGAGATCTGCTTCCATTCTAAAGGAGTCCTATAAAAAATAATAAAAGGAAAACAGGAGAGAAAGGCACCTTGAGCCAACAGGGATGTAATTGTGGGTTTAGCTTGGCAGCGGCAGCACCAGATCACACAATTCTTGCAGACACGAGCCTCCCCGCACACCCTGTAGACACAGGACATCGCTTCTCAGTGGTCCCTGGCCACCGTGCCTTCCTCCTTCTTCACTCCAGCCTCACATACGAGAAACCCTCAGATGTCTGCACAGTGGAGACATGTGAGCACAGCCCACCTAGCACAGCTGGTGCACACAGAGGCCCTGCTGGGGCTTCAGGGCCGCCCAGCCTCCGGCGAGCTCCCAGCTGATGGCCTTAACTCTGTGTGTGGTTCCTAAGGCACACGCCACTGTAGACCTGCAGGACAGGTCAAGAAAGACACGCGCCAGCACATGCGGTGCACAGGGGGATCGCCTTCCCTTACAGGTGGGCAGAATTGTGTGCAAAGCAGGCTGCTTGACTCTGGCTCAGCATCCCTGTTTTGGACACTCTGCTGGTTGCATGTCCAGGTTGCACTGAGCGTCCTTCATCCTTCCACAGGCAAGGATGCCTCCTCCATGCTGCCCACCTGGAGGCTCACTGCAGCTGGAGCGGAAGGGCTCTGTGTGCCGCGCCGTGAGTCTGGCTCCCAGCCCAGAGCCCAGGCCACCTGGAGCCATTAACTTATTGTTTGAGTCTGTTGGGCGAGTGCGGACAGGGGGAGCGTCCCCGGCTGTCCTGGTTCTCAAAGCAGGTGCCCTGAGAGCCGCAGCACCACCTGGGAGCTTGTTAGTGATGTGGCTTCTCAGCCCCGCCCAGACCGGCTGAAGCAGAAACTCTGGGGCCGGGGCCTCGCCCTCCAGGTTTCAGCAAGTCCCCCTCCTCACCAGGGATTCTGAGGCTCACTGGTCTAGCCCCGCTGCAGGTTCCAGGGAGATGAAAACAGAGAATCCCTGGAGCTGAATAGAAGTGGTCTGTAGAGTGGAGAGCCGGGAGAAGGGATGTGCAGAGGAGGGTTTGCGCCCAGGAAGTCTGCCTGGATGGAAGGGGAACCCCCCACCACCAACCTCCCACTGCAGTAGCTTTTGTCTGCCTGAGTCTTTGTGGTGAGGGACTGAGCCTTGCCTTTCTCTGTGGTCTGGGAGACAGATTCACTGTGTGTTGTGAAGAACTCTAGCTTAGGGTCAGACGGCAGGATGCCTTTGATGTGGTATTTAAAAAGCATGGTGCAGGAGTGTGATTAAGGTGACAGAAAAGGGGGCTTCCTGATTGGTCCATCTTGGTCCCAGACATCCCAGCTATGCCTGCAGTTGTTCCTTTTCCCAAGTCTTTATTGAGCACCTACTGTGTGCAGTCACTGTTACAGGTACTTGCCATGCAGTCACGAAGCATACATGAAAATATTGCCTCTCTAAGTTCACTTTCTAATGGGAAAGACAGCCATTGAGCCGGATAGCTTACTAAAGGCTAGCAGGTTAGATCATGGTAAATGCTAAGGAAAAAAAAATAAAGTGAACCAGGAGTGGTAGTTCTACAAAGGACAGCCTGAAAACATCACCTCTAAGAACATGACAATTGAGTAAAGTCCCAAAGTCAGTGAGGGGGTAGGTCTTATGGTTAACCAGCAGAAGAACTTTGCAAGTAAAAGGAGTGGTAAGTGCAAAGGCCCTGAGGTCAGTGTGAAGTGTTGGGGGACAACTGAGGCTGATGTTTAGTGACTAAGGGGAAGAGTAATAGGGGTTGAGATGGAGTGATTACGGGGCCAGTGAGGGACTTTGATCTTCACTCTGAGTGAGCTAGGACACTCCTGGGGGCTGTTAGCAAAGGAGGACATGATGGCTCTCAAATTAAGCAGGATGACCTTGGCCCCTGTGTTAAAGCTGAAACCCACTAGGAGGCCCCTGCAGGAATTCAGGTAAGAGACGGTGAGACCTGCATGAGGGTGGTAGCGATGCAGGGGTGGGAGAAGTGGTTACATCCTGGACATATGCTGAAGGTAGAACTGATATGTTTTGCTGGTAGGTAAGAAGGATTTCCCTGATGGCTCAGTGGATAAAGAATCCACCTGCAATGCAGGAGACACAGGAAATGTAGGTTCAATCCCTGAGTTGAGAAGATCCTCTGGGGAAGGAAATGGCAACCCACTCTAGTATTCTTACCTGGAGAGTCCCGTGGAGAGAAGGAGTCTGGTGGGCTACAGTCCATGGGGTCACAGAGAGTCAGACACAACTGAGCAACTAAGCATGCCCACAAGGAGGGACGAAGAAGGAATTGAGGCTGAGCCCGAGGTTTGTGGACCGCACCCTGGAATGAGGGGTGGACAAGCCAAAGCTGGAAATCCTCCTGAGAACTGAGCCTCGGCCCCTCTGAGTATCAGCCCAGACACTGGGAAGTGAAAAGCGAATGTGTCAGTCACTCAGTCATGTCTGACTCTGCAACCCCACGGACCATAGCACAACAGGCTTCCTTGTCCTTCACTATCTCCCAGGGTTTGCTCAAACTCTTCTCCATTGAGTAGATGATACCATCCAACCGTCTCATCCTCTGTCATCCCCTTCTCTTCCTGCCTTCAGTCTATCCCAGCATCAGAGTCTTCCCCAGTGAGCTGGCTCTTTGCATCAAGGTGGCCAAAGTTTTGGAGCTTCAGCTTTAGCATCAGTCCTTCCCATGAATATTCAGGGTTGATTTCCTCTAGAATTGATTGGTTTGATCTCCTTGCTGTTCAAGGAACTCTCAAGAGTCTTCTCCAGCACCACAGTTCAAAAGCATCAATTCTTTGGTGCTCTGCCTTCTTTATGGTACCTTCATGAGGTGATTCCAAACAGAACCACATTTTAAAAAATATTAGCATGATGAGGAGACCTGCTGTCTGAGCCCAGCAGTGTCTCTTAGTAAATACACAGTGGGCTGAAATTAAAAATAAAAAACTCTCAGTTTTACGATGGTGACTGTTCAAATTCCCTACATGTCATTGTGTGGGAAGAGGTGCTTTGCTCAACCCCTGCCTACAGAACAAGATCTTGGCTAAAGGTCTTTTAACATCAGGTTTTCTCATTTTATGTGAAACATTCAATATTTGACCTTTGAAAGTGGCTCCCTGGGACTGGTCTCTCTCACATCTTTCTGCTTTGACACATGGAGATTTGACTCCATGTATGTTTTCTGACATTTTCTCGAAGATTTTATGTCCTCTTTTAGGATAGTGAAATTTGCAGTTCTGATGACATTGGTTGCTCTCTGCCTCGGGGTTCTGAATCCGATTGGCATGAAAGATGTCTCCTAGTTAAGCTCGACCGCCTTGCAAACCTTCCAAGCCGTGGGCAGCTCAGTGTCGGAGACTGGAAAATGAGTGTTTTTCCCAACTGTGCTAGTGAAGTCGGGTAGGAATAGCTTGTCCTGCTTACGAGGGACCTTGGGTCTTCACAGACGTCAGTTCACTGGGCCGCGGGGCTGAGGCATGGATTGAGAGGGCTTCGTTTGGGGAAAAGTTAGTGAGGGAGAGGCGTTCTCAGGGGCTCCTGCTCTGTTCCTCATTTCTCCTCTTGGTGTCACTCAGGACCGTCTTTGCCGTCTCTCGGGACGTCGGACGGATGGGTGCCACTTTGTGGAAGAGCTGTGCTCTTCCCTGTGATGTGAACGAGTCCCATCAGGTCTCTGTGGATGCTGCCATCAGGGACAAGGGGAAATGCTTGGCATTTTCTCTCCTGTAAAGGAAACTCATCTTGGCTAACCAGGATTTACATAGCCTGTTAGGAAAATGAAACACTGAAGCACCATCACGGCTATCTGCCTTCATTCTTTGCTCTCTGGAAAAGTGTCTCAAGAAAAACGAAACTCGGGAGATGGAAAGGATGCCACCTCTTCGTCAGGTAAACTCTCTGCAGAGAAGGATCTCATTCTACAGAACGTCGTGGTTCCAAAGGATGAATTCGTCAAAGCTGCATTTCCTCCCCAGTTTTCAAGATCCGAGTGTGACGTTGTCTTGCCGATCCCCATTTTCAGCTGCTAAAAGAAACACACCCTGAAATCATGAAACCTTCTCAGGGAAACGTCAACCCCCTTTTGGGGACAAAGAGCTAACTGTTGGTGGTGACTCTTTAATTAATTTTGTCTTCAACTGCTTTGGAGAAGGGGGGAAGGGGAATGGGTCTGGTGGGAAGGGGCTGACGTTCCAGGTGTAAGAGAATATTTAGTAAGAGTAAAAATAACACCCAGCTGTGAAGACAAACATCTCCAGTTTCAGTCTGAGCCCCGAGCGCTCCATGAATCACTGCTGAGCTCCACCCGCCGCTCAGCCGCGGGCTCTCTGAAGCAGCTTTTCCACTGCCTCTGAGTCAGAAATAAAACAGACCCACAAATTACCCCGGAGCGCTCCAGACAATCTCCTCCTTGTCTGGGGTCCTAAAAATACCTTTTGTGGTGACTACCTCCATTCATGGCGCGTAACCCGATTAGGAGCTCGTTGGGTCGATTAGGACTAAGTCTGTGCTTTTCGAATTCTTAGGAGGAGAATCGCCAGAGGAGGGGGTTGGTTCCGACTCAGGTTTGAGGCTGACTGGGATGAACGCCCAGGCCAGCATCGTTAGGGCCCTCTCGTGGGGTCGGCCTCTTCAGACTCCTGGAGTGGCCCAAGGAGACCTGTGAGGCCCTCCCAGGGAGTTCCCTCATCAAGTGCTTAACATGAAATCACCTCGTGAACCCAGAAGGACACTTGGGAAGACAGTGCCCTTCGGATGAACTGTGGGATGAGCTGAAGACTGCTTTGCCAGTAAACGTTTGCCTGCTCACCCACAGAAGGGTCGGAGGGGGAGTGGACCGTGGGCTTCAAGGGCAGAGTATGGGGGGCTGAGGAGAGGGGCTTCACCCCTCGGACGTGGGCACCATGGAAACAGGGGCACAGCTGTATCCCCAGCACCTGGGACAGTGCCTGGTATAGAGACTTTCTCTATAAATGTTCGTTAAATGGATGAAGGGATAAAGAATATACATACATACACACACACACACACACACACACGTATTATATGTATACACATACATACAAACAATGGAATGTTCTTACTGTTCAGTCATTAAGTCTTGTCCAACTCTCTGCGATGCCATGGACGGCAGCACGCCAGCCTTCCCTGTCCTTCACTATCTCCGGGAGTTTGCTCAAACTCATGTCCGTTGAGTTGGTGATGCTATCTAGCCATCTCATCCTCAGCTGCCACCATCTCCTTTTGCCTTCAATTTTCCCCAGCATCGAGATCTTTTCCAGTAAGTCAGCTCTTTGCATCAGCTGGCCAAAGCATTGGAGCTTCAGCTTCAGCATCAGTCCTTCCAATGAATGTTCAGGGCTGACTTCCTGTAGGGTTGGCTGGTTTGATCTCCTGGCTGTCCAAGGGACTCTCAAGAGTCTTCTCCAGCACCACAGTTTGAAAGCATCAATTCTTTGGCACTCAGCCTTCTTTATGGTCCAACTCTCACAACCATACATGACTATTGGCAAAACCGTAGCTTTAACAATACAGACCTCTGTTGGCAAAGTGAAGGCCCTGGTTTATAATACACTGTCTAGGTTTGTCATAGCTTTTCTTTCAAGGAGTGAGTGTCTTTTAATTTCATGGCTGCAGTCACCATCTATAGTGATTTTGGAACCCATGAAAATAAAATCTGTCATTGTTTCCGCTTTTTCCCCATCTACTGTATATAAAATAGGTAAATAACAAGGACCTACTGTATAATACAAGAAGCTTTACTCAATACTCTGCAATAACCAGTGTGGGAATAGAATCTAAAAAAGAGTGGTTATATGTGTATGTATTACTGATTCACTTTTCTATACTCCTGAAACTAACACAGTATATTGTACATCAACTATACTCCAATAAAAGATTTTTTTTAAATTCGCATTTTAGATGTGAACAAAAGTATTCTACCAGGATGTGGTGGAGAGCAAGCAAGGCAGAGAACAGCCGTCTCCAAGTGCAAGACAAACTCCAGAACAGGAAGCGGGGTGGGCCCTGGAAAACGGGTAGATTTTGAGAAGGTTGACGGGTTTGCCTCCACCCACTGGAAGAAGTTATATCCATTGCCCAACTTCAATTTCGACCTACCACAGGGGCTTTCTCAAGCCTGAGGGGCCTCCACTCAGCGTTATGACGTGAGGGTGGACCCCAGTTTTAATGTGGCTGGTGAGCTTGAGTCTGTGGCTTGGGGCTGCATTCAGGGACCTTCTAGCATAGGTCCCCTCATACTCAGCAAGAAGAACAGCATCTGTGCAGTTTCACTGAGGGCTCTTTCTGTGATGGAATCTGCCCGAGTGTAAGTAGGTTCTGATTCAAGAAAACCAATGTCAGATGCCAAGTTTTATTTTGTGTTTCAAAAAACCAAAGCTCTTAATTTTAATTTCTCAGTACATTCTTACAGGCATGATGTGCGTGCGTGCTAAGTCACTCAGTTGTGTCCTATTCTTTGCGACCCCGTGAGCTGTAGCGCACCAGCCTCCTCTGTCCATGAGGGTCTCCAGGCAAGAATACTGAAGTGGGTTGCCATGCCTTCCTCCGGGGCATCTTCCCAACCCAGGGATCAAACGTGTGTCTCTTATGTTTCCTGCCTTGAGAGGCGGGTCCTTTACCACCAGCACCACCTGGGAAGGCATGAAACCCCTTTTCAAAAAGAAGAGGTTATGTATGGAAACAGCTAAAAAAAAAAAGTTTTTTCTTGAATTGGGTTCCTTTTCATCTTTTTTAGAAAATATTATTTTATTTGTTTATTTATTTGGCTGCATGGAGTCTTCATTTTAACATGCGGGATCTTTAATTGCAGCATACAAACTCTTAGTTGAAGCATATGGGCTCTAGTTCCCTGACTCGGGATGGAACCTGGGCCCCCTGCATTGGGAATGTGGAGGCCCGGCCACTGGGCCCAGAGAAGTCCCTTCCCCGTCCACTTTATTTTAAACAGCAACATTGCCTGCTTCCCGAATGGTCCAGTTTCTGCCCTGGCCCTCAGGTCTGTCTGCTTAGACCCACGATCTGGGTCACAGTCCTTCCCACTCTGCTTTCTGAGCCCAGAAACTTCTCACCTGACTGCCTCACACTCAGGAATGTTCACCTTCCATCTCTGCAGAGCTTGCACCCTGCTGAGCACCTCTAGGAGGTTTGGGGGAGGAACAAATGACATTCCACTGTAAATCGGGAAGGTCAACTTTTTTTTTATGAACCAGACATCACATTTCCTATCTCTGTCCAAATAAGCCTTGCTGTACTTAGTGTCTCCCGGGAGGCTCTGCCTTCATCTGCATGGGGCTGCCCCTGTTCAGCTCTCATCGCCTTCTCCTTGACTGGCTTCAGGATTTTCTTCAGAAAGTACCGACCAGTGATGAAGCTGAGTCTTCTGAGGGTCCATCCCATAATGTGTTATGTCTGGGAAAGAGACCGCTCGTGTGGAGTCAGGGGAGGTCCTATAGCATGGTGGTCAAGTGCTTGGACTCAGGTCCCTAACTGTCTTGAGTTCAAATCCCAGCCCCTCCACTGATGGTAACATGACCTTAGACACAACCTGTACCCCGAGTCTCTGCACATCACCTGTATCGTTGCTGCTGCTTATTGGTGTTTGCCCTTGTGGGTGAGATAAATAGCAACAGCTAACACATACCATTTGTTGTGTGTTAGGTGCCATTTGGAATGTCTCACCCCTGAATTTGCTATAATAAGAATACATAAGAGTTTGGAGCCATCTGTAGCATGAGTAAGCAGTCCAGTACGGGATAGATGAACCAGATAAGATCTATCAATGTTTGTTCGCCCACCATGCATTAGATCAATTTCCCAGAGGCAAATTTGGTTTTAAAACATGTAAGTTAGGACTTCGCTGGTGGTCCAGTGGTTAAGAATCTGCCTGCCGATGCAGGTGACACGGGTTTGATCCCTAGTCTGGGAAAATTCCACATGCTGCTGAACAACTAAGCCCGTACACTGCAAAGATAGAAGCGCTCACTCCAGAGCTTGTGCTCTGCAAGAAGAGAAGCACTGCAGGGAGGAGCCTGCACACCACGTCTGGGGAGCAGCTTCCGCTTGCAGCAAAGACCCAGTGCAGCCATAAATAAATAATAAAAAATTTAAAAATAAAAATAGAAATTAGAAGATTGTGGAAACTGGACTATATGTATATAGCATTCCATCTCTCAAGATCTTGTCATTGTTTAATCATCCATTTCTTATATTTTTGCACTCATTTTCCTGATTCTTTCCAAAACAATGTCAGTAGGTTCATCTGTACCATTTTTCTAGATTCCACATATGTGCACTAGTATACAATATCTGTTTTTCTATTTCTGACTTAAACTTCACCCTGTCTGACAGTCTCTAGGTCCGGCCACGTCTGCAGATGGCACAATTTTGTTCCCGATTAATGCCTGAGCAATAGTCCATTGTGTATTTATACATATGCACCACATCTTCTTTATCTCTTCTTCTGTTGATGGACATTTAGGCTGCTTCCATGTCCTGGCTATTGTAAATAGTGCTACAGTGAACATAGGAGTGCATGTATCTAACTATTACTCCAATAAAAAGGACACAAGTAAATTATAACAAAAACAATGTCAAGAGACAGGAAGTGTGGAGCCCTGGCTGAGGACACACAGTCCCGGGGTTCCTGCACCTGCGGCGGCTGAGAGCTGAGTGCTCCGAGCACCTGCTGTGCATGTGGAGTGTTCTCAGGTCTGCTGGCGGGTGGTGGGAAGGATTCTGCCTGCTGCACCACCCAGGTCTCTGAAGGAGAAGCCACAAGAGAAACTTCTCTCAAGGTTCAGCTCAGGAAAAGCTTCTCTTCTGCTGAATAACTTGGTCCGTGGGTATTTTTTTTGACATCTTGAATGGTCACAGGATATACTTCCTTTTTTGCTTTGGCGAGTAGAAAGTTCAGAGATAAATTGATGTTCTACCTTGAGCAACTATAAATAGTAAGCTTTCTCAATGCGCTGATTTTATCTCTTGATTAATTGCTTTTCTGCCCTTATATAACATTCACTTCCATTCCTTTGATCATTTATGTTATTTTTGTCTTGTGCGCATTTTTGAAATCTACCTCAAGTGGCACATAGTTTGAGGAAGAGCAGGGAAATAAAATATATTAAGAAGCACCGCACATACACATAAATATCACTCTGGAGTTGCAGATGAAAATAATGGAATCTTCTCCTTAGAAAAATGTTAATAGAAGCTAAACGCTTGTTCTTCCAAGTAGCTTCTGAAGCGTCCCTCTTGACTACTCATCAGAACCATATTGTTATTATTCAGTCACTAAGTCATGTCTGACTCTTTGCAACCCCGTGACCTGTAGCACGCCAGGCCTCCCTGTCCATTACCAACTCCCAGAGCTTACCCAAACTCATGTCCATTGAGTCGGTGATGCCATCCAACCATCTTATCCTCTGTTGCCCACTTCTCCTCTTGCCCTCAATCTTTCCCAGCATCAGGGTCTTTTCCAGTGAGTCGGCTCTTTGCATCAAGTGGCCAAAGTATTGGAACTTCAAGAACCCAATCTGGTTTTTCAGCGTGTCTGAGTTTCAGCTTAATTTAAATTGAGTAAACTTTCCAGTTTATTTGATATTCTTTGCTATGTTCTTTCACCATTAATTCATAGTACTAGCATGTTTTGAGAAGTCAGTGCTCATGATCTCAACTCACCTTAATTGAGACTCAGGCCATGTTAGCCAGCCATGTGTTCTTAGTTATCAGAGGACAGGCACCAACATTCCATCTTATTCATCATGAAGGTTGAAGGATCTTTCTACATTATTTCTGTATTTCCTAGAGTAAGCTTCCCTGGTAGCTCAGATGGTAAGGAATCTGCCTGCAATGCAGGAGACCTGGGTTTGATCCCTGGGTCAGGAAGATCCCCTGGAGAAGGGAATGGCAACCCACTCCGGTATTCTTGCCTGGAGAATCCCATGGATGGAGGAGCCTGGTGGGCTACAGTCCATGGGGTTGCAAAGAGTCGGACACGACGGAGTCACTAACACTGTGACTTCCGGAGTGGCCACAGTTATGCACAAGTGACGTGGAAGTCTGTGAGATTGCTATAGAGATGAAACTCCTAAAATTGGCCTCAAGGAAGTTTTAAGGGACTTGGGGGAGTGATACACCCAACTTTTTGCCCCCCAGATGTTGTCCAGTGCCTTCCTGGAACTCTTCAGTCTGAACCTGCCTCCCCCCATCAGGATGACCCCAAGCCAATGTGGGATTTCTCCTGCTGCGAGTGGGGGCAACCAGCTGTCTTCCTGCCTCATGTCTCCTCTCCCTGCTGCTGCGTATTGTTTGGGGTTGTGGTTATAAATAGAACTCAGACCTGAAAATGTGAACTTGAGAGAATGGTTCAGACACAATAATTTTTTTATTGCATTTTATTGTGGTAAGAATAGTTAACATGAGATCCGGCTTTTAAACAGAAAATTTTTTTTTAATATTTTTTAATGTGGCCAATTTCTAAGCCTGCCTTTAGTGCTGTTTCTGTTTTCTGTTTTGGTTTTTTGACCACAAAGCATGTGGGATCTTCGTTCCCTGACCAGGGATTGGACCCTGTATGGGAAGGTGAAGTCTTAACCACTGGATTGCCAGGGATGTCTGTAAACAAATTCTTAAGTGTCCATTACTGTTGAGCAGAGGTACAAGGTTGTACAGCAGGTATCCAGAGCTTTCTCATTCTACTTGACTGCAACGTTATGCTTACTGATTAATAACTCCCCATTTGTTCCCTCCTCTGGCTGCTGGCAGCCAACACTTCACTCTTTTTCTGAATCTGACTTTTAAAAATAGCTTATATAGGGGGAATCATGCAGTATTTGTGTTTCTGTGACTGACTTTTTCCACTTAGTATTAATATAATGTCTTCAAGATTCATCCATGCTGTAATGTATGTCTGATTTCTTTATTTTTAAGGAGAATAGTATTCTGTTGCATGCATGTACCCCATTTTCTTTATCTGTTCATCCATCCATGGACATTTATGTCCATCCTGGCTATTGTGAATAGCACATAGTGAACATGGAAGTGCTCATATCTCTTGGAGATCCTGATTTTAATTCTTTTAATTCTTTTCGATAGATATGCATAAGTGGGATTGTTGGCTCATATGATTGTTCTTTTTAAAAAATGTTTCAAGGAATCACCATACTATTTTCCAATACAGCTGTACCCTTCTGCATTCCCACCAAGAGGATGCAAGGGTGGCAGTTTCTCCGCATCCTCTCCAGCACTTGTTGCTGCCGCTTAATTACTTTAGTCATGTCTGACTCTGTGCGACCCCATAGACGGCAGCCCACCAGGCTCCCCCGTCCCTGGGATTCTCCAGGGAAGAACACTGGAGTGGGTTGCCATTTCCTTCTCCAATGCATGAAAGTGAAAAGTGAAAGTGAAGTCGCTCAGTCGTGTCCAACTCTTTGCGACCCCATGGACTGCAGCCCAGCAGGATCCTCTGTCCATGGGATTTTCCAGGCAAGAGTACTGGAGTGGGGGGCCATAAGTTTTGCTTTTTGTCTTTATCATAGCCATCTTGACAGGTGTGAGGTGATACCTCATTGTGGTTTGACTTGCATAATAGCTTTTCCATGCCCTTGAAAGATAGAGTCTTTGAGAGAAATATCTTGAACCATGCTTATTTGCAATTAAGAAATTCATGCCTCAAATAATAAGACAGAAATTTCATATTCACCAGTTGATTACCCATTTAGAAAGCTTCTAAAAAATGCCTTAAAGCTTTCATAGGGACTGTTAAAGAGCACATAGATGAATATTAAGAATATCATATTTAAAGGGATGCTCTTTGCTTTGTGCGTTTCAGAGCAAGAATGCCCAAATCCTTACCATGTTAGAGTAGAAAACTTGGGATCCTCTGTTTTAGGCTCAGTGCAGATGGAATACTAAGCTGTTTGTGGGAAGTTTCTTCCTGTGTCTTCTAAGAATGCACACTGAAGGTGGAGCTTATTAAGCACAGTAAGCGTGGACAGGTTTCCATGTGGATCTTTTCTTATCACAGCTGGGCAAAGACTGAAAATGCATTTATTGGGAGAATTTTCAGTATACACTTTTCAATTTTCTGAACCACGTTAAGATGTATTTTTCTTAATAAAAAAAAATAACACGTCCCTGAAAAAACGAAATCTTTGGGAATTCCATCTCTCTTTAAAAAAAAAATTATTTAGTTACTATTTGTTTTATTTTTGGCTGTGCTGGGTCTTCACTGCTGTGCAGGCTTTTCTCTCGCTGCGGCCAGTGGGACTGTGCTTCCTAGTGGTTCTCGGGCTTCTTTCTCATTGTGACGCCTTCTCTGTTGCAGAGCATAGCCTCTATGTTGCAGAGCAAGGCTCGAACACTTGTGGCTCCCAGGCTGTAGAGCACGGGCTCAGTAGTTGTGGCACGCGGGTTGAGTTGTTCCGCAGCATATGGGATCTTCCCGACCTAGGGATCAAAGCTGTGTCCCCTGTGTTGGCAGGCAGATTCTCATCCCCTGCACTGCCAGGGAAGCCCCCCTCCCTTTTTAACTTCCGTCTGTTTAGACGTGTTCTGGATGTGTCACGCAGCTGCTGTGCTGGGAATGAAGAGAAGGGGGTCAAGGATGGTGGTCTAGACTGGACACTGTCCATGTACCGCAGCACAGAGCTTAAACCAGAGTAACGTGGGGGCTGGGCCTTCTTGATGCCTTTCTGAAATGAAGATCAGTTTCACCGCTTGAGAGGCTGTCTTCCCAGCCATCTTATTTTTACTGAGGGGGCCATCTGGAAGCGTAGACAGTGAGTAGAAGCTGCCCAGCTTCAAGCCTCGGTTCTGCCTCCTCCTGACTCAGACCCGGAGCAAGCCCCTTCTCTTTTGTGTTCTCAGTCTGCACCTCTGAGAAATGGAGCTGATTCCAGGCTGTCGTGAGGACTGATAACAGTTAAGCTCTCAGAACATGATGACGTGTATACGTGCTACTACTTTGCTATTAAAATTTCCAAGAGAATAGTTAAGGGGAAAAGGCTGAACAATGAGACTAGAACAGCCGAGGCCCCTTTAATCAGTGTTACTTGAACACCCAGCTTGAGTTCTGTATGTCAGTGGCCCTATTGGGGTGACCCTCTTCCCACACTGAGGTTGTAGTTCCCTTAGAGTTATTACAGAAACTATTTGAAATGAACATAAACATGGTCCCCTTCTGTCTTCCTCTGAAGCTAAAACAAAATACAGTGGGAAAAAAAATATTTAAAAAAATGTCCTGAATGTACAGCTTTTGAAAATAGCATGTCATGTTGCTTTTTTTCCCCTAATGTTGAAAGCTGGCTGGAAAAGCTTAATAAAGTGAATTATGTCTTCTGGTTATAAGATGAAGACATAAACTAACCTGGTTGAAGATTATGCCTGTTTTAAATACGTACACATATTTTTATAAAATTCCAATAAAATGCAATTTATTTTTATTTTTTAATGATTTTTATTGTGGTAAAAATCACATAATATAAAGCATACTATTTTAACCGCTTCTAACTGGATAGTTCAGTGGCACTAAGTACAGTCACATTGTTGTCCATCTCACCGTCATTCACTTTCCTAAACTGAAACTCTGTCCCCACTAAACAGTAACTCTCCTTCCCCCTCACCCTGCACCCCTGGCATCCATCATTGTACCTTCTGGCTCTATGGACTTGACTATTTTCAGTGTCTCATATAAGTGGAGTCAAACAGTATTTGTCTGCCCTAATGTGTATTGGTTGGAGAAGGAAATGGCAACCCACTCCAGTGTTCTTGCCTGGAGAATCCCAGGGATGGGGGAGCCTGGTGGGCTGCCATCTATGGGGTCACACAGAGTCGGACACGACTGAAGCGACTTAGCAGCAGCAGCAGCAATGTGTATTGGAATACACAGAACGAAGTTTAATAGCTCATCATATCTCCGGATTTGATGAGGGATCTCTTTTAATGCCATGGGAAAGCTGACGTGATCTGTTCCTAGAGCTTAGTCCTCAGAGATTGAAATTGAACAGTAGGGTTGTAAGAAAATGACAGAGTTCGTCTGAAGGGTCCATAATCCCCAGTGACCCTTCTTCCTGTAATTCTGTACATCTCCTTGGCCTTTCACTTTTTAAATGGCTAACTGCCTTGCTGGAGAAGAAAGAATTTGGTAGTGCCTGGTATACAGCAAGTACTCAATAAAAAAATGCTCTAAATGAGGAGTGAATGACTGCATCTGAACAGCACTTATCCTAGAGTGACAGTCATCACCTACGTAGCATCTAAAGTCTTTTTTCCTAAAGAACCAAACTCCTTTAACTCTCTTCCCTAGTAACTTCTCTCCTTGAGACGAATAGACCAAAACACACACTCTCTACTCAACGGATGGAATTTTCCAAGGGGATAGGAAACTTAAGTCTCAAGTGAAGACATTCAGTGTTTTGATATTAGGATGGGTCTTTTAGAGATAAATGTTGGAAGCCAGGAAAAATAGCATCAAGAGGAAATAATGCATGTGTAGGCAGCGTCGGAAATATAGAGGGTTCACACCATGGGAACTCTGACCGCTATTATTTTTGAATTTCCTTCATGTTAGTACAGCTGTGCGGATGCCATGAAGCAGGGTTATGTATTTCCCGGCCCACGGTACGGGCTCAGTCCGGGCGATCCCAGCTATGACCTCCATCCACAGATATACCTGCTCCATCCTCATTGTTAGCCCTGAGCTCCCTCCATCAGCACCTGTACAAAGGATGCTGAGAATGAATCTGTAGTTTCAAAGTTCCCAGATGCTGAATGAACTCTTTCCAGGGCCTATGGTCCATCCTTCCTGTCCACTCCCCAGCCGCAACTCTTGGGTCCAGAATGACTTTCTCCATTGCATCTCAGTCCTGCCCCACCCAGAGAGTGCCTTTCTGCTTTGATAGCTCCTTAGGCTTGAAGGCCGCATCCATGCCAGGCCTCTAGTTCCAAGATTCTGCAGACTGGCTGCAGAGTTCCAGCTGACATGGTATGGAGACAAAGGAAGACCCACTGGGGTGGAGCCCACAACCATCAGGGCCTCAGACATTGGGATGGAAGTCTAAAATCCAGTAGATTGTATAGATTGCCAAGAGTACAAAAAACCCTGTGTTGGGTAACGCTCATGAGGACATTTTCAGAAATCTGCCTAGATGACATAACTCAACTCTCAGGATCCTTCAGCTACAGGGATCTTGTGTTAGTGATCTCTGACTTAACCATCTAAGAAGGCATTGACACGTTCTTCTGTTTCCTGGTTAAACCAGAGTTTTCTGTTTGGAGTTTACCTGTTACATATGAGAATGATGGAGGGCGGAAGGAGAAGAGGGTGACAGAGGATAAAAAGGTTGAATGGCATCACCGATTCAATGGACACGAACTTGGGCAAACTCCGGGAAGTGGTGAGGGATAGGGAAGCCTGGCATTCTTCAGTCCATAGGGTCACAGAGAGTTGGACAGGACTTGACAACTGAACAGTAGCGATCTCATCACATCCAGTCACTTTTAGATCTTACATTAAGAAACATGTATTCTTTTTTTCTTCTCTTTTTCCAGAAAGGTTAGTTTGTCTTTATCCAAGGGTCCATGGCTGCCTTTACTAACAGCAACCCTCTGAGCTGTTCCCCAATGCCAAGCAGCTGACCCCTGGCACACAGCTGGCTTCACTCCCTGATCCCAGTCCTCCAAGGCTGCTGGGGTCCCCTGTCCTGCTGCTTCCTGCAGGGCCATTCCTTCTCCCCTTTCTGCCCTTCCTGCCCACACCTAAGCCAGGAGCACTGCTGCTACGTCACTTCAGTCGTGTCCAGCTCTGTGTGACCCCATAGACAGCCTCCCACCAGGCTCCCCCATCCCTGGGATTCTCCAGGCAAGAACACTGGAGTGGGTTGCCATTTCCTTCTCCAATGCATGAAAGTGAAAAGTGAAAGTGAAGTTGCTCAGTCGTGTCTGACTCTTAGTGACCTCATGGACTGCAGCCCACCAGGCTCCTCCATCCATGGGATTTTCCAGGCAAGAGTGCTGGAGTGGGGTGCCATTGCCTTCTGCAAGCCAGGAGCACTGGCAGCCTTCAAATTCCATGTCTAACAATCGGCTGCAGGGATTTGAAATTGAACACAAAGGTTTCCTTCTGAGGTTTGAAGAGGCATGTCACTCTAGAATAAACCTGGCCGAGTGTCACCTCTCACCGTCTGTGTGCGTGGCCTGTTTTCAGGGAGAACAAGTACCCGTCCAGTGTTCCTGTGCATGTTTCCGATCAGCTGGCACAGATGGGGCTTTTACACGACAGCTGCAGAAGGAGCTGGCTGGAGGGATAGGAACCAGGGGCTTTTACCCGACAGCTGCAGAAGGAGCTGGCTGGAGGGATAGGAACCAGACACATGGGGCTTTTACCCGACAGCTGCAGAAGGAGCTGGCTGGAGGGATAGGAACCAGGTGGCAGCACTGGTTCCCACATGCCTGTGCTCTGCTTCCAGCGAGCCTGGGCACTGTCTTAGTCTCATAGGCCACCTGTCGCAAGATGCCATGGGCCAGGGGTCTTAAATAACAGGACTTTTTTTCTCATGGTTCTCAAGATTGAAGTCCAAGATCAAGGTGCTGGGGAGGGGGGTGGTTGGTGTCGGGTGAGACCTCTGTCCTTGACTGGAAGATGGCTACCGTCTCACTGTAAACTCAGTGGCAGACAGAGAGAAAGAGAGGAGTCTGGTCTCTTCCTCTTCTTAAAAGGGCACTAATCCCATCATAAGGGCCTCAGCCTCATGACCTCATGTGAACTTTTTTCTCTCCCAAAGGTCCTGCCTCCACATGCCTTCATGCTGGGACTGGGGCTTCAATATGTGAATCTGGAGGAGGCACGGTCATTCAGCACATCACAGATGACTGCGTTTGTCTTTTCAGTCTCCTCCTCCAACCCATTCCTTCCCCTCCACCTTGCCCATCCTGGCTCCTCTCTGTGCACCATGGAAAGGCAGGGAGGCAGGTTCTGGGGGACCACAGTAATGGAAGGCTGTGTCTTCTTCTCCTCCAGGAATTCCCCTGATGAGTGCAGCATGGCCAAAGGTGGGAAGATGGTGGGCAGCCCGGACACCGTCGGGATGAACTACAGCAGCTACATGGAGGAGAAGCACATGCCACCCCCAAACATGACCACCAACGAGCGCCGCGTCATCGTCCCTGCAGGTCAGAGGCTTGGTCAGTGGCCCGGGCCTTCCTCGGGCTCCGCTCAGCTCTCTCTTCCTGCCCTTGGCATTGGTCACCCTCAGCTGCCTGCAGTAACGGTTGTGGATGGACCAGCAGATACTGGTCCACCGTGGTGAAGTGCTCACCACTATGTGTGCACACGCGTGTGTGCGCACGCGCGTGTGTGTGTGTGCATGCATGCGTGTGTGTGTGCGCATGTGTGTGAGAGAGAATCCATGCCGAGTGACCTTTCCAAGGAGGACTTGCCTTTTCTCTGAGCTGATTTGGTGTTAAATATCCTTCCTTTTATGAAGTGCTACTTATAATAGAAGGTAGGATTTACATTTTTTTCTTACCTGGCATAATTAAAAATTGGGAGGCCTGTATTGTTGGTTGTCAAAACTTGAAATTCCAGCCCTCACAGGCTTATGAAAGAGACTCTGAGAGCCTGAGTCATTCTTTTCCAGAAGTAATTCTAAACATAATCCAAAACAGTAACTCTGGATTTGAGAACCATGCCAGGGATTTTTTTATTTAGCAAAACTAAAAGTAATCGGAAGGATGCCTTAAAACTCCTCAGAGGAAGTGTGCTACATAAAACCAAAAATACCCACCACAACAATAGCAATGGTGACCACCGGTGGGTCCTGACTGAGGTATTCAGTGAGCAGTGCACATACACTGAATTTTTGGTGTCATGAACTCTCAAGCAATACGTAGCGTGGTTCGTCACGAGTGCCCTGATGAGGACAGTGATGCTCGGAGAGGTCGGCCTGCAGTTAGTAAGAGGCAAGTGAGAACTTCCCAGGTGTCACACTTGTAAAGAACCCCACATGCCAGTGCAGGAGATGTGAGTTCAGTCCCTGGGGTGGGAAGATCCCCTGGAGAAGGAAATGGCAGCCCCCTCCAGTGTTCTTGCCTGGAAATTCCCCTGGATAGAAGAGACTGGCGGGCTCCATGGGGTGGCACAGAGTTGGATACATCCTAGCAACTAAGCATGAGTTAGAACTCAGACAAGTCACCCTGAATCCTTCATTCTCAAGCTCCTTTCTGTAGCCCCTGGGGGCTCCCTCCATCACCCCCTGTGGCCATCTGGGCCCCTCACCCTCTGCTTCTGGGACTGAACTTGCTGTCGCTTTAGCCTGAAACCCTTGGTTCCAGGGAGTTCTGTCGTTCATCCGGGTTCTCTAGCCACCCTGTCCAGAGGTGCCCCTCAGCTCCTCCACCCAGTGACCCTAACCCCTGCCCGCCTGCCTTTCTTTTGTTGCTTTTATTCCCCTCTGTCACTGCAGTGGGCTTTTATGTGAAAGTCCTCTTCTCATCTTCCTCCCTCAGTCGAGTGTAAGACCCACAAAGGCCCTGCCTCCATGGCCAAGTCCAGTGCCTGATGTCCCTTAGGTTCTCCGTGAATGTTAACTGAGGGAAGAATGGACGAAAGGGTGCCTGACCCCCAGGTGGTCCTGCCCAGGACTCTGCTTATTGCTGGAGTCATAAGAGTTGAGAATGGGTGAAACCGGTGCAGACTTAATTCTCCCTTGCCCCGGAGGTGGTGTGTGCATGCTCAGTCACTTTAGTCATGTCTGACTCTTTGTGACCCTGTGGACTGTAGCCCGTCAGGCTCCTCTGTCCATGGGGTTCTCCAGGCAGGAATAACTGGAGTGGGTTGTCATGCCCTCCTCCAGGGGATCTTGCCCACCCAGGGATTGAACCGAGTCTCCTGTGTCCCCTGCATTGCAGGTGTTGTTTACCACTGGGCCACCAGGGAAGCCCTGTGTCTCTGGTAGGGTGACCTGAATCTCGACATCTATAGGATATTAGTCCTTCCATGATCTTGTATTTACCGGGTTGCTTCAGCTCTCCATCATTCTGGACCACTGAGTGGGAAGTACTAACAGGGCCCCAGGGACCCCCTTGTGCTACAAGCATCGCTCTCCTGCTCCATATAGTGCAGCAGTTGTACAATTTCCCTCCAGAGTTAAGACCAGTCCTTCTAGCTGATAATTCTCCTCTGGCAGCTGGGTCAGGGGCCAGAAGAGGTCAAGGGGACCGTCTCCACTGCCAGTTTGAAAGTGAAAGTGTTAGTCACTTAGTCGTGTTGGATTCTTTGTGACCCCCAAGGACTGTAGCCTGTCAGGCTCTTCTGTCCATGGGATTTCTCTAGGCAAGAACACTGGAGTGGGTTGCCATTTCCTTCTCCAGCGGATCTTCCTGACCCAGGGATCGAATCCACGTGTCATGTCTTCTGCCTTGGCAGGTGGGTTCTTTACCATTAATGCCACCTGGGAGTTCACCTCTGTGAGGTTTGAGGACAAATGAGATCAAATCCCGTCCATGGCACGCTTCCCATCCCCAGGCCTTAGTCTGCACCAGACCGCCTCCAGCGGACTTCTGTTTCCACCACCTTCCAAGCAAGAAAGTTCAGAGTGCAAAACACCCGGTTTGGGCTCACGGACTGGGCTTCTCTTCAGAATGGTCACTGCGCAGCTTTCAGGAAACTTTAGGAAGCTAGTTGGAAGCAGTGAGGTATGAAGGGCTCATCCATCCCTGCTCCTGAAGCACACATAAGGCTTTTACAGGGGACAGTAGAGTGAGTCTTGCGTGTGCCTTATGGGAAGGACAAAGCTGCTTTTGATGTTTCCGGAAAGGAAGTGGACGTTTATGCCGAAGGCATGCGTTTGGTTTGGTCATGGCAACTAAGCTACACTCCTGAGAACCATCACTTCTTGTTGTGACTTAGAACCGGAGGCATTTCCGGTTGAGTGGGAAAAAAGTATGGAAAGGCGAATGTCCAAGGGGCGCGTCCTGGACGCGTGGTACCTAAAGGGGTTGGGAGCAGATGTGTGCCTGAGGAGGGCGGGTTGGGCAGGTGTGCTGTTGGCTTGGACACTGGCTGGGGCGGAACGGGATGAGACGAAATCCAGAGGACGTCTGCCCAAGCCCGTCTCACACTTTGCCTTTCTCCTTGAGAATGGGATCTCCTCAGTTTACATGAAACAGAGCCTTTAGTTCTCTAAGATGAGAGACTCGCTCTTAGGAGGGGCTTACATTGAAGGCACTTATCTGAGATCCACATGGAATCACAGACCCGGGAGCTAAGCCTGGTGCCGTGACATCCTTCCGTCTGACGGGGCCCCATTTCTGTCACGCCAGCAGCAGGCTTTGATGTTGTCAGTATCATTTCTAGTAGGACCAGAGTAGCTTCCTATGTCAAATCTTGTTTAGAAAACAAGAGAGCCATTTTCATGGGAAAGAGGCAAAGAAGCAATTTAAACAAGTCAGGACATCCACCCTTTGTGATTTGTGCAGTTGTTGTTTAGTCGCTAAGTCGTGTCCACCTCCCTGTGACCACGCTTTGTGATTTGTGCAGTTGTTTAGTTGCTAAGTCCAGCTGTTTGCAGCCCTGTGGACCGTGGCCTGCCAGGCTTCCCTGTCCTTCACTATCTCCTGGAGTTTGCTCATATTTATATCCATTGAGTCAGTGATGCTATTTATCTCATCCTCTGTCGTCCCCTTCTCCTCCTGCCTTCAATCTTTCCCAGAATCAGGGTCTTTTCTAGTGAGTCGGCTCTTTGCATCAGGTGGCCGGAGTACTGGAGCTTCAGCTTCAGCATTAGTCCTTCCAATGAGTATTCAGAGTTGATTTCCTTTAGGATGGACTGGTTTGTTCTCCTTGCAGTCCAAGTGACTCTCAAGAGTCTTCTCCAGCTCCACAGTTCAAAAACATCAGTCCTTCGGTGCTCAGCCTTCTTTATGGTCCATCTCTCACATCCATACCTGACTACTGGACAAGCCATAGCCTTGACTGGATGGACCTTTGCTGGCTAAGTGCTGTCTCTGTGTAGTGCTGTCTTGGTGCTCATTAACTGCCAGCCATTCGGCTGGAAGCCTGGTTGCACAGATTGGCTCATATCAAGCTTTTGTGTAAAGGCTGTTTCATCCCCTGAAGAAAGCCCTCTTTCAGCTGTCCCCTCCTTTGGTTGCTTCACGCCAAGGCGAGGACAGTTATTCAGTTAATCGGGTTTGTAAGAGAGCTCACTGCGGCTGCTTTTGCAAGTTGTGAGTCTTGCAGTTATTGGTCAAGCCTCAGGTATGTGTGCTCACACGCAGACACACAGATGAACACACAGACACACAGCTGTATTGCACAATCCAGAAAATCCCCCAGTGTAAAGACAGCAGGACCTGGGCATGGCTGGATCGCTGCCCCCTCCATGCCTTTGGCCCCAGCTCTGCGATCCAGGCCCCTTGCTAGGACACCTTTTGGGTGTAGAGAGCTCTGCATACTTAGGTAGAATTCTCCAAACCTGGTTATGACCGGTTCATGTAGTTCCTACTATTTAAGCACGTTCATTGGCACTTCTACATGCAAATCAGAAAGACAGCCCCACCCCCCAAATCCATTATTTATTCCTAAGCACTTGCACTATCAACCAGCTACATACTGACATTCATGTCCTAGACCTGAAAATGGTCCTGAGAAACACTGACCAAGAGGATAGGTGCGAAGACAGAAGACACAGAAAAAGACACGGTCTTCTGGACTCCTGGCCTGGATTCCTCACTTCTAGACGTCCCTGGTTTTGAGACTCACTGTCTCTAACTCAGGCTTCCCAGCTGGCTCTGGTGGTGAAGATCCCACCTGCCAATGCAGGTTAGATGTAAGAGACCTGGGTTCCATCCCTGGGTCGGGAAGATCCCTTGGAGGAGGGCATGGAAACCCACTCTAGTATTCTTGTCTGGAGAATCCCAAGGACAGAGTAGCCTGGCAGGCTGCATCTGTAAGGTTGCACAGAGTCGGACACGACTGAAGCAACTCAGGACACATGTGCATGCACATGTGTGCATGTGTGCATGCACACACACACACACACACACACACATGTCTAACTCAGCTTTATAAAAACTCATCAGATATCCCTAATGAATAAAAATACTTTCACTGAATATATTTACACTCCTTCTTTCAGAATGGATTTAAGAAAGATCACACAAATATAAGTAAAAACAAAAAGACAGAATTTGTTTTCAAAGTAAATGGATAGAGAACATGGGCTAAAGTAAGAACTTAACAGGCAGTGAAACCAGGGGTGAGGTTTGTATGTCGATGTATATATTTGGAGAAGGAACTGGCAACCCACTCCAGTATTCTTGACTGGAGAATCCCATGGGCAGAGGAGCCTGGGGGCTTTAGTGCATGGGGTTGCAAAGAGTCAGACACGATTGAAGCGACTTAGCACATATGTATATATTAACGCAAACTTTATATCCTGCACAGTTGCAAACAGTTTGGGTCCAAGGTGTCAGCAGGCTGTGTGAAGGCGATGCCTTAATCAATACATGCCCCAGTGTCGCCAGGATTAAAAGAAAACATGTGGGAAAGATGGCCCAGCTCTTAATTTTGAGTCTAGAGAAAAATGTGTCTCTTTGTTTGTCATCGGAAGGTAACAGGGAAGTCACATGAAAGCACTCAGCCAGTAAGGCCACCAGATACCCTTGGAAGCCCTGACTTCCACCTGTTGTCCTGGAAACGCCACTGGCTATGCTTCTCCTTCTCAAGGTGTAGAGATTAGACAATACATCACATGTGCTCTGTCTACCATCTGTATATAACTGTCATGTATCATCTATCTTTCCATCTGTCTGTCTACAAATCTGTTGTCTATCTACCTCTCATTTATCACCTATCATCTGTATCTATCTTTCCAGCTCCGTATTTATCTACCTACCTGCCTCTCATTTATCTATCATCTCTCCCTCTGTCATCGGTATCTATCTTTCCATCTGTCTATCCATCATCTGTCTACCTATTATCTGTCTTATTTGGTGTGAATAGCTGTATATCTAGGTCTGCATCTCACAGGGTTGGGCTGTTTCTTATGTTCATGGTTGCAGGTCAAAGTATCATTCAGTGGTGTCACTCTTAACAAGATGAGCCCCAGACAGGGGACCCAGTTCAATGGCTCTTGTTGGCTCAGCTTAATTTGGAGGTTGACTGGGAGATGTTTCTCCAAGTATGATCAGAACCACCTGCATCAGGGTCATCTGGGAGACTTAGGATGTAAAAGTGCCCACCTCCAAATTTTCTGAATCCAGGTATGGAGTGGAGGATTCTACATTGTTAGCACATTTTTGGGGGTGATTTTCATGCATTATAGGGTTTGAGGAGTTCTAGACTATATAGAAGATACTAAATAAATTTTCAGCTTCCCAGGTAGTGTAGTGGTAAAGAATCCACCTGCCAATGCAAGAGACACAGGTTCAATCCCTGGTTTGGAGAGATCCCCTGGAATATGAAATGGCAGTCCACTCCAGTACTCTTCCCTGGAGAATTCCATGGACAGAGGAGCCTGGTGGGCTACAGTTCATGGGGTCGCAAAGAGTTGGACGTGACTGAGTAAGTGAGCACGTATACACACAAATAATTTTGCTTTAATACACTTTCATTTTTTTTTAAATAAAGACATCATTTGGGAAAGGGAGTTGGCAAAAGAAAGAATTGTCCTAAAGCTTTTCCCTTCAGATGTGTTTTGGGAGTGGTGGTTGGCCCGTGTCATTGGTTGACATGATAAATTCTGTAAAGGTCTTGGGTGAAGGCGTTCACTGGGAAATCCAGGGCCACTCAAGGCACAGAGTGCGATGTGAGAGCTGAGGAAGAAGCCCCGCAGCCCTGTTCGTTGGTGACAGCCCCGAGCTCCATTCAGACCAGTCAGATCAAGTGCGGTACTTGCCTGCGCTTTACTGTGTTCCCATCGACAGCTCGGGGACAGCCCGTGAATCTTGGCTCCTGGGTGTTTCCGGTTCTGCTGCACTGAGGCTGTGACCACAGATGGATGTTCAAAAACAATGGGTTCTCTCGCACAGTGGAACTAGTGTGTTCTGGGGAACATAGGTTCTGTGCTGTCTGATGAAGCCTCAGCATCAGGATACTGTCCTTCCGTGTGCCGAGTGGCCTCCCGCGGTCACGGTTTAGGTTTTGACAGTGTCCTTGGCGACGTGCTAAGCAAGAGGGCTGGCAAAGAGGAAGGCATGGTCTTTACCCACTTTTCTTCAAAGTTGCAAAATGCAACAGAACCTCTGGTTTCAGCAGCTTACATCATTTTGAGAAGATTTCCTCCTTTTTTTGTTGTTTTTAGTCCCCAAAATGGGTGCTGAAGCCTGGGCTTTTCAAACACTTCTGTTTTCATTGTCTAAATATTCACCTTGAGCACAAATGCTCATGGGGGTCAGAAGTCTCCGAGGGAAATAGTTGCCACATTGGTCTTTGTTTCCCCTGTTTGCTTTTTAAATTTCATTTTTAATTGGAGTATAATTGCATAACATTACTGTGTCAGCTTCTGCTCTACAACAGTATGAATCAGCTGTATGTATACATATATTCCCCTCCCTCCTGAGCCTCCCCACCACCCCACCCCACCCCATCCCACACCTGTAGGTCATCACAGAGCACCGAGCTGAGTTATTCACCTTTTAACAAAGTTCGCTCTCTGTACTCATTCATTTATTCATTCACTGAGCACTTGGAATATTCCAGTCACCAAGAATAAAAGCTCTTAGGAGATTTAAAACCCCCAGTCCCTGGTCCCCAGACACACGTGGCTGGAGCTTCTCCCATCGTGTCGTGCTCAGGCCCTCCTTGCCGGGTGACTTCTACTCAGCGTGTGAGGTATCCACCGAGTACTTGTTACTGTTGTACTAGTCACAGAGGAAATGACCGAAGCCTGTGAGAAGCAGATAAGACCCGGCCGCGTGAGGTTAAGTCATTCGTGGAGGGGAGAGCATGATTAAGAGCTCAGATGAGTGATTCAGACACGTGTTTCCAAATAGCTGGGGAACAAGATGACCGTAAGCATGACCGTGAGGAACAGCTTCCTTTGTCCCCTCGTGATGCGCTTTCCGAAGCCCCGCCACCTCCACCGTTTCCCTCCGCCCTAGCCCTTCCCCCAGTCGTATCTTTCTACTCCTGTGCTGCGTTGTCATCTGTGTCCTCTCCCAGGCGGTTCCCTCCAATGGAATGTCCTCCTGCTCCCCTGCTAACAAGTCCTTCTCGCTTTCCAAGGCACCTTTGAAACCCACCCTCTCTAAGAAACCACCCTGGATCTTCAGGCACCTTCATTGCTTCTCTGATGACATCTTAGCAATCCCTACATCACACTTTATGTGTTTTTGTATTATAGTCTATAATGCATGTGTATACTAGATATAGTGTTTAATTCCATGAAGGATTTGACATGCCTTGCAGACCAAACTACTGATCATCACGTGAGCCAAACTACTGATCAGTTAGAAACTGGGGACCGATACTAAGGCAGTCGGGCTTCTCAGGTGGCTCAGTTTGATAGAGAATCCACCTGCCAATGCAGAAGACTTGGGTTCAGTCCCTGGGTCAGGAAGATCTCCTGGAGGAGGAAGGAAATGGTGACCTACTCCAGTATTTTGGCCTGGAGAATCCCACGACAGAGGAGCCTGGCAGGCTACAGTCCATGGAGTTGCAAAAGAGCTGGGCAAGACTTTGCAACTCAACAGCCACAGCTAAGGCAATTATGAATATTAATGGAAAACCAAGGTCACATGAAGGAACAATGTAGCTCTTTTGGCCACAAGTTTGGCCAAGATGCTGTGGCTTAGTTTCTAGAATAGCACTGAGCTTCCTGGTGGCCAACAAAAAAGATACATAGGGGAAATAATATCTTTTATCAGAAATAAATTTCACAGGGAAGGGAATGTTTTTCCTGGTGCAGAATCCTAAAAGCAGAATCTCTGGACATTGTATTTGGGCTTAACTCAGACATGGGAGAAGGCAATGGCACCCCACTCCAGTACTCTCGCCTGGAAAATCCCATGGATGGAGGAGCCTGGAAGGCTGCAGTCCATGGAGTCGCTGAGGGTCGGACACGACTGAGCGACTTCACTTTCACTTTTCACTTTCATGCATTGGAGAAGGAAATGGCAACCCGCTCCAGTGTTCTTGCCTGGAGAATCCCAGGGACGGGGCATCCTGGTGGGCTGCCGTCTATAGGGTCACACAGAGTCGGACACGACTGAAGTGACTCAGCAGCAGCAACTCAGACATGAGCACCTTCCTTGTGACATCCTCTATGGACAGGGGGAGTTATGTTAGCAAACAGCTCAGTGCAGACAGAAGGCATATGCCAGTGTGAGTCTTTGCTGGTCTGGTTTCTTAGAAAGTCAGGATTTTGATTTCTCAAAGTGGCAGAAAGTTCCTATGGCTTGCACAAGACCTTTTCTGAAGATGACATCTCCAAGCTCAGGTTGAAAGTAGATGAACAACAAGCAATGGAAGAAAATACTCTCCAAGTCCAAATGGCCAACGTTTTATTACAGTGTACTCAGCCATGAAATTAAAAGATGCTTCCTCCTTGGAAGAAAATCTGTGACAAACCTAGGCAGTGTATTAAAAAGCAGAGACATCACTTTGCCAACAAAGGTCTGTATAGTCAAAGCTATGCTTTTTCCAGTAGTCATGTACAGGTGTGAGAGCTGGACCATAGAGAAGGCTAAGTGCTGAAGAATTGATGCTTTCAAAATGTGGTGTTGGAGGAGACGCTTGAGAGTCCCTTGGACAGCAAGGAGATCAAACCAGTCAGTCCTAAAGGAAACCAAGCCCGAATAGTCATTGGAAGGACTGATGCTGAAGCTGAAGCTCCAATACTTTGGCCACCTGATGCAAAGAGCCAACTCATTGGAAAACACTCTGGTGTTGGGAAAGATTGAAGGCAGGAGGGGAAGGGGATGATAGAGGACAAGATGCTTGGGTGGCATCACTGACTCAATGGGCATGAGTTTGAACAAACTCTGGGAAATAGTGAAGGAAGGGAAGCCTGGTGTGCTACAGTCCATGGGGTCAGACACAACTTAGCAACTGAACAGCAACAATCTTTTTAAAGGTGGTTATTTATAAGCCTGTGTGTTCTATTAGATTGAGAGCATCGTGAGTTGGTGATAATGTCTTTTGCATTCTTCACCACCAGACAAAGCAGCGAACTCGTGGCCCACATGCAGAAGTCAGTAAGCGTGCATCAGTCGAGTTAGTGGGAATCCACCTTTAGTTAGTTGGAATCAGAGGATCACAGGGGATGCATGTGCAAGATTCTTGCTGATCTTCATTCAGCTCTTTATTAGTCAGGGTTCTTCAAAGAAGCAGAACCAGTCTCTCTCTCTTTCTCTCTCTTACCCTCTCCCAGTCTTTACTCAATCTCATAGTTCAAAGGCCGACACCTTTTGGAAGCACCCTTGCAGATTAGCCCAGAAATAATGTTTAATGAAATATCTAGACATCCCACAATCCAGTCAAGTGGACACATACTCTTAACTATCATTGAAAGTGAAAGTCACTCAGTCGTGTCTGACTCTTTGTGACCCTGTGGACTGTACAGTCCATGGAAGTCTCCAGGCCAGAATACAGGACTGGGTAGCCTTTCCCTTCTCCAAGCGATCTTCCCAACCCAGGGATCAAACTCAGGTCTCCCGCATTGAGGGCAGATTCTTTACCAGCTGAGCCACCAGGGAAGCCCAAGAATACTGAGGCGGGTAGCCTATCCCCTCTCCAGTGGGTCTTCCCAACCCAGGAATCAAACCAGGGTCTCCAGCATCCCAGGCGGATTCTTTACCAGCTGAGCCACAAGGGAAGCCCTATCATTAAACTCTTTTAAAATGTATGTATTTGTCTTTTTTTGGCTGTGCTGGGTCTTCGATGTTGCATGTTGGCTTTCCCTAGTTGCTGCAAGCAGGGGCTACTTATAGTTTCAGTATGTGGGCTTCTCACTGGAGTGGCTTCTCTTACTGCAGAGCGCAGACTCTAGGCACGCGTGTCTCAGTAATTGTAGCCCTTGGGCTCAGTTGCTCTGCGGCACGTGGACTATTCCAAGACCAGGGATCAACCTGTCTCCTGCATTGGCAGGCGGATTCTTTAGCCCTGAGCCATGAAGGAAGTCCCATAAAACTCTTAAATGTGAGAAAATTGGGCCCTGGGGAAGTGAAATAACTTTGCCAAGGATACATGTACAGATGGGTGAGACCAGAGCCAATCCTCAGGCCTGTACTCAGTGATTAAGTATCTGTTGGTGAAGCAGTTCTTTTTTAAAATTAAAGTATTATGGGGGCCTCACTGGTGGCTCAGACAATGAAGAATCTGCCTCCAATGCGGGAGATCCAGGTTCAATCCCAGAGTTGAGCAGATTCCCTGGAAAAGGAAATGGCAACCCACTCCAGTATTCTTGCCTGGGAAATCCCATGGACAGAGGAGCCTGGTGGGCTACAGCTCATGGGGTTGCAAAGAGTCAAACGTGACTGAGTGACTAATACTTTGACTTTTTCCTAGTCAGTTTACAATACTGTGTTTGTTTTAGGCATGCAGCATAGTGGCTCAGTATTTTTACAGGTTGTGCTCCATGATTAGATTATTATAAGATAATGAGTATTATTCCCTATGCTGTACAGTATATCCTTGTTGCTTATCTACTTATATATGCTAGTTTGTATGTGCTAATCCCACAGCACTAATTTGTCCCCCACTTCCCTCTCCCATTTGTTAACCACGCATTTGTTTTCAATAAACTACACGTTTTTCTGCTTTACTTTGTCATGCCTCCAAACACTCCCAAAGATCTCTCCCATTATGTCTGCATTATGGAATGTGTTTCTATAAGCTTCTGGTTACAATTTTTTATGCTAAGTCAAGCAACTATAACCCAACCAACTAAAACTTAAATCCTAAGGTCCCAGTTAATACATGTTTAAACTGCAAGCTGAATTGAGGCAACTGTCATTGGGTTCTATGCGGCTGAAATAATAAAAACAGAAATGGTGACCGTCTGCCAAGGGCACACTGTTGTCAGCCGCTTCGCCGTGTTCTTTGTTGAAAATGTATTATCTCATTTAATGGTGGAGATAACAGGAAAGATGGTAAAGGACAGCAAAGCCTGGCGTGCTGCAGTCCATGGGGTTGGTTGCTAAAAGTCGCACATGCCTGAGCCACTGAACAACAACAATCTCATCTGAATTCCACAAAAATCCTATGGTGTAGAAACTATTTATTATTCTCACTTTATAGATAAACAAACTAAAACTAGGGAAGTAAGATGGTTGCCCAAGATGTCCCAGCCGATGATGTGGAAAGCCAGAATTCTGACCCAGTTCTGTCTGAATCCACAGTCTGAGCTCTTACTCGGACACTATTAATACATGATCAAAAGTGTCCAGGAAGAACACAAGAAAGTAGAATGATGGAATAAATTTGTTAAATTGTTGTAGATTCTGAAATGGCCTTTTCAAAGATGTAAGTAGTAAGTCATGGAGTAAAGTTGATATTCAGGATTGTCTATGATGTTGCTCAGCTCTGAACCTTTACATTTCCATGATGATAATGATTTACCTGTTGTGTTTTTTTTAAACCAAGAGAAGAATCTAATTAAAAATAGCTTTGATTTAGCAAAAATAGCTGGGTGGATGTTCGTAAATGTAGAAAAAAAGTAAGACAGATGATGTCCTTTGGGCTTCCCAGCTGGTGCTCGTGGTAAAGGATCTGCCTGCCAGTGCTGGAGGTGTGGGTTCCATCCCTAGGTTGGGAAGATTCCCAGGAGGAGGAAATGGCAACCCATTCCAGGTTTCTTGCTTGGAAAATCCCATGGACAGAGGAGCCTGGAGGGCTATAGTCCATGTGGTTTCAAAGAGTTGGACATGACTGAGCAACTGAGCATGCACATGCGATGTTCGTTTGATTCATTGTACTTAGGATACCCATGGGATACCTACAAGGCAGTTCAGTGTGTCCTGTGGAGCATAGCGTTAAAGTCCTTTATCAAGGATCATACATTTCATACATTTGAGTTCTAAACTACGCCTTTTCTAGCTCTGGAAAGTCATTTAATCTTGCTGAGCCTTAGTTTCTGTGCCATCAAAATAAAGATGGTAGTTTGGATTAAATAAGACGCATGTGTGAAGTGTATAAACAGTGCTTGGGATATGGTAATGCTTCCAAAAATTGCAGCTCTTCTTTTCATATTTCTTCAGGCATTTGGGAGACAGCCCTACATTCAAAAGATAAGCATTTATTATGGGTTGAATTTTGCCCCTACCAAAAAAAAGATACATTTACATCCTAACTTCCAGTGCCTTGGAACGTGACCTGATTTGGAAATAGAGTCTTTTCAGATTTGATCAAGTTAGGATGAGGTCACAAGGGTGGGCCTGATAGAATGACTGGTGCTCTTATCTGAAGGGGGCATCTGGACCCAGACATACACAGAGGGAAGGTGATGTGAGGATGCAGGGAGAAGCCTATGTAAGGATGGGGGTAGAGATTAGAAGGGTGCAGCTGTAAGGAACCCCGAGGAGTGCCACCCACCCCCAGAAGATGGGACGGGAAATAAGGATTCTGTTCAGAGTCCCAGAGTGAGCTTAGCCCTCCTGACAGCTAGATTTCAGACCTGTAGCCCCCAGAACTATGAGGAAACACATTCCTATTGTTTTAAGCCAGTTGGTGTGTGGTTCTCTTGTGGCACCCCTTGAAAACCAATACAGCATGCACGCTGTAGTTGGAACACGAGAGTCTAGATGGCCAGGGGATATCTATGGAGTGAGGAGAGTGGAGGACAAAACTCCCGGGATACCAGTATTTAAAGAGGAGCAAAGAGAGACAGCCCAAGCAGGGAGAGACTTTTAAGTGGAACAGGTCACGCCATTTCTAAAACATGATGAGCATATGCAGTGTTTTCATGGAGTACTAACTAAGAGGAGGAAACAGGAAAAAAAGAAAAACAAAATCTCCAAGCTAGATAACCCACTTTAGGAAGAGCTGAGAATGACTATCCCATTGAAATATTTTGGCATGTCTGAATGTCAAAGATATCTTTAGAGCCCAACAAAAATAATGTAGTCATGTATTTTTTGAATAAAATATATGATGGAATTTTTGATTCGCAGTGAGCTGAAAGTAGGCACACCTTTTTTTTTTTTTTTTTTTTACAGTTCTTTGTGCTCTTCCCTAGGGTATTGAACAATCCATATGTACAGTTAATTTTTGACAGTCGATTATTTAATCCACGAAGGAAGTGGAGTATAGTGTGAGCTAGGTTGATGGCTGCAGTGAAAAGGGAAAAGTTTGAAGGTAGATGAATAAAATTTGTGCAGAGAAGACTCTTGGTTCTAGTAAACCATTGAACTTAAAAGGGCCTCTCGCAGAGTCCCTGGAAATGATGCATAAAATCTAACAGCCTTTTGAATGCACAGCTGAACTGGGAAGAAAGTCAGCAAGTTCCTTATGGACTAAAGACAAGGCAAAAACTGAGAACATGGCAGTCTATTCGTCCCATTTGTCTCCTGTTATCTTAGGTGCTTTGGGTGGGGGTGGGGTTCTCATGTCTATAATACAGTTATTTGGGTTCTAAAGATCAATTAGGGACAGGAGATTACATCTTGGACTTGCAAAAGCAGGGGTTGGACCTCCTAACTCATGCATACAACTGTCCCCAGTCTGAGAAATTAACCATTGAAAAGTGGTTATGGGCTAGAAATAAAGACAAAATCTGGCTTGAGAAGCTCGCCTTCAATTCAAGCTTGACAGAATTCCTACAGATAAAGACCTACAGAAGATGATGCTGCAAACCTAAATTATGAAAACAGGAAGCATCTATCAAGACCAAGATTCAGCAGAAAGAACAGACAACGTGATTCAGTTCAGTTCAGTTCAGTTGCTCAGTCGTGTCCGACTCTTTGCGACCCCATGAATCGCAGCACGCCAAACTCACGTCCATTGAGTCGGTGATGTCATCCAGCCATCTCATCCTCTGTCGTCCCCTTTTCCTCCTGCCCGCAATCCCTCCCAGCATCAGAGGCTTTTCCAACGAGTCAACTCTTCACATGAGGTGGCCAAACTACTGGAGTTTCAACTTTAGCATCATTCCTTCCAAAGAACACCCAGGACTGATCTCCTTTAGAATGGACTGGTTGGATCTCCTTGCAGTCTAAGGTACTCTCAAGGGTCTTCTCCAACACCACAGTTCAAAAGCATCAATTCTTGGGTGCTCAGCTTTCTTCACAGTCGAACTCTCACATCCATACATACCACTGGAAAAACCATAGCCTTGACTAGACGGCCCTTTGTTGGCAAAGTAATGTCTCTGCTTTTGAATATGCTATCTAGGTTGGTCATAACTATTCTTCCAAGGAGTAAGTGTCTTTTAATTTCATGGCTGCAGTCACCATCTGCAGTGATTTTGAAGCCCCCAAAATAAAGTCTGACACTGTTTCCACTATTTCCCTATCTATTTCCCATGAAGTGATGGGACCAGATGCCATGATCTTTGTTTTCTGAAGGTTGAGCTTTAAGCCAACTTTTCCACTCTCCTCTTTCACTTTCATCGAGAGGCTTTTTAGTTCCTCTTCACTTTCTGCCATAAGGGTGGTGTCATCTGCATATCTGAGGTTATTAATATTTCTCCCATGATTAAACCCTCAGTAATGTTAGGTAATTAAAGTATGATATAGAGAATACAGAGTAAGTAGATTTAAAAAGTGACTAGATACCTAAAGGGCTTCACTGGTGTCTCAGAGGAAGAGAATCTGGCTGCCAATGCAAGAGATGCAGGAGACAGGATTCAGTCCCCAGGTTTGGAAGATTCCTCTGGAGAAGGAAATGGCAACCCACTCTAGTATTCTTGCCTGGGGAACCCCATAAACAGAGGAGCCTGGCAGGCTGTAGACCATGAAGTCACATGAGCTGAACATGGCTTAATTTCTAAACAACAGATACATAAAAGAGGGAATAAGCAAAGAGAGGAAAAAGATTATGGAAAAGAATGGATGAAGGAGAAATAGAATTCCTAGAAACACAGGAGAGTATTCAAAATTCAGATCAGAGAATATCAAAAACTCAGTAGATGGATTAAACAGTTGATATGAAAAGACTGAGAAGCGAATTAAAGATTGTTTTCAGAGTGTCGCACAGGGACAAAAAGGGGACGTTTAAGAAGAAAAGTCAACGGTTGGGAAGCACTCAGCGTAGACCTATTAGAAGTTCTGGAAAGAGGGAATAAAGAGAATGGATGAGATGCAATACTTGAAGAGATAAACAGCTAAGAGTTTCCCAAAATCGATAAATAAAACCATTCTCCAAATATAGGAAACACCGTCTAGAGAAGGATGAAGAAGAATTCATCTTCTCTAATCACATTACCGTGAGACTGCAGAACACCAGAGACAACTTTAGAGGCAAATAATGAGAGACAGGGACTTTCACGGTGATCCAGTGGTTAGGACTCTGTTCTGAGGCTCTGAGTTCCATCCCTGGTCAAAGATCTGAGATGCCACATGCCACTCGATGTGGCAAAAAAAAAAAAAGACCACTTAGCGAACTCACTAATTACCCCCCTATAAAAAGAAAGAAGACAGACTGTCAGAAAATAATGCCAGTTATAAGGACAGCAAACCTCTCAATAGCCAAACAGGGCACAGAGGACGATAGAAGGAGATTTCCAGGAACTGGGAGAAACTGAGAAAGCTCTAGGTCTATTCTGGTCTCTTAACATCCTTTTTCCTGCCACAGACTCTATTGAATAAAAATATTGACTGACATTACTATATAAGCAGAGCAATGAATGACTGGTGTTAAAGGTTCCTAAATACCTTATGTTCTCTGGGTAAAGGACATTTGGGGATTAAATTTTTATTTTGTATAAAGATTAAGAAGTGAAGAAATTGGAGTAGAATGTTAAACACCCAACCAGTAGAGAAACAAACAAAAAGGAGCAAAGAAAAATAGATGAAGTCAATCAGATACTTGAAAGGAGAAACAACAGATATGGCAGTCACAGAAAGCCTGAAGTGTTAGAAGTCAGATACACCAGTAACAATAAATGTACGTAGATCAAACTTGTCATTAGAGACCGAGAATGATAAAACGGATTTTTTAAAAGTACTCCAGAGTTAGCTATGTACTATTTACAGAAACATCTGACACAGACGAGGAATCCCAGTAAACAGATGGGAATAGATACACTAGCCAAATTGCAGTCAAAATAAAGCTGGCAAAAATGGAAACAGAAAGCATTACTGGAGAAAACTGATAGTCACCACATGATAAAAAGTGTTTACATTTATGAAGAATGTACGGTAATAAAGCTGAATGTACCTAATAACATAGCCTCAAAATACATAAAGAACTACACAGAGAAATAGACCAGTTCATTTTAGTGAGAGATTTTAATTTGCCTTTCTCAGCTTTTGATAGATCAATGACATGGCAATTATGTGTGAATTACTAATTTTGATCTAGTGGTTATTTATAGAAACCTGTACTCAACGATTAGAAGCCTTCTTTCTAAGCACTCAAAGGGCATTTGCAGAAATGGACCATGCCATAGGAGTAACAACCATTATTCAAAAAATCAGTATCATATACACCTCATTCACTGACAAAAGTACAATAAAACTAGAAATCAGTAATTATCAAAATAGTGACTGAACCACATTCATCGTTTGGAAATGAAAAGATTCAGAAGTAACCTTAACTGTAGGCTCTTTTCTTAAGCTCAAATTTCAATTTCTTGAGGCTCAAATTTGAGCCAGTTCTCTTTTTCAGGCTTCTTTATAAATGTAAAATTTGTTCTGATGAGGCGGCAAAATACTAAATCTTATTTTTGCAGGCTTCTGAGTGTCTAGAACAGCAGACTGGCAGCCTCGCCAGGGTCTGGTTTTATAAACAAAGACCTCACAGGCTTGTGATATGACTTAGAAATGTAATTTATTTTTGTTGGTATTTTTTCATGACCATGGGTGATTTTTCTTTCTGGAAGCCAGTATTTTACATTGATACTGTTCAAGAAAAATGACACTCAGGACTTATCACCAATTTGGTTCATTGTCGGGTGGGGCAAGTGTCTCAGAAACAGGATGCTTGCCTATATGAGGTATTTTGTTTCAAGAAGGCACCGTGTGTCTTCAGCAATGCAGTATCCTTTTGCTTAATTTAAATATCTACTTAATATTTTCCTGGCAGCAGTGGAATTCTATTAAGTCAGAATCCAGTTTCAGGGAAACGTAAAAAAAAAATTTTCAACCCTAATCCTACCCACTGCTTGTCATCCCCTCACCCCTCACCACTCCCGCCTAAACAGTGCAAATCTGCTTTGCTTTTATTTATTGTTTTAATCTCCGCTTACTGAAATAACATTTGTAAAACTTTTGGATATTAACTGTGTCATCTAAAATACAAATAAGAGGCTGCAGAGAGAGAGATGACTTTCTTTTTTAACCCTGTACCACAGGGATTTACCAGTTTGATGTCCACGCGTTGTGGAGACTAGACATAGATGTTTTCAAAACAGTTGAACTGGAGGACTGAAAACAAGGCAACTTATCTCTAGCGGCTCGTGGTTCCTCTGCCAGAAGCACCTCCTAAAGCTTCTTAAAATGAAGTGATAAATCAGACTTTTGTGTTGAAAGGAAGAGGCTTCCCCTGTGATAATAGACTGTTTATTTCAATTTAGCAGAGTTTGCAGTGCAGAATCCAGTGCGTGGATGCATTATTGCTCTGTAATGTGTTATTGTTGGCAAAGTGCTTGCACATACATTATCTCATTGACTTTTCTCTTCCCCTAACATTTCACTTAATTACCCACAGAAAAAAAGAAAACCTCTAGAGAGGTTGACTTTTGCATCTAAGGAATGGTTGAATCAGAACCCAAATATGAGTGTTCTGGCTCCTGATAAAACCTTTTATTTGATCACCAAATTTGCTATGCTGGATGTGAATTAAGACATTCTTTGATTCTTCAGGTATTTTCAGTGACTCTGGAATTCCTAGATCATAAAGTCCCACCTTCTTAGCAAGATCTTCAAGGTTCTCTTTGAAAGAAAGAGAAAGTGAAGTGGCTCAGCTGTGTCCAACTCTTTGCAACCTCATGGACTGTAGCCCACCAAGCTCCTCTGCCCCTGGGATTTTCTAGGCAAGAATACTGGAGTGGGTTGCCATTCCCTTCTCCATCTGTCATCGTACTGCGGTCAAAATCCTTTTTGTTCATGCAGGCTCAAGCCAAACCCTTCTGGTGAAACTCCCCCCCTGCCCGCTTTTTTTTTTTTTTTTTTCTGTCCCCTGATTGGGATGAATTGCTGCTTCTCTGTACTTCCACATCCTGCTTGGATAACACAGATTTCATTCCATTTTGGGGTCATCTTCATGGCTACCTCCCTCGGTAGATTGTCAGCATCTTTGTCTTGGCCACCTCTGAATCCCTGCAGTACTTGTGTATATCGTAAATGCTTAGTTAAATTCAGCTTAGTCTAAGGACTAAGACTGTTGGTCTTAAGACAAAAGTCCTATTGGTCTGTGGAATGTACACATTGTTTTATAAATGTCTACCGACAGTTGACTAGTAGTAAAGAAGGGTAAGGAAGATGTGGTACATACATGCAATGGAATACTGCTCAGCCATGAACAGGGCAAAATCATGACATTTGTAGCAACAGGAATTCAACTAGAGAATGATTATACTAAGTGAAGTAAGAATGGTAAACATCATATCACTTATATATGGAATCTGAAATATGACACAAGTGAATCTATCTAGGAAACAGAATCAGGGACATGGAGAACAGACTGGCGGTGCCATGGGGCGGACAGGTTAGGGTGGACTGGGGGTTTGGGATTAGCAGATGCAAACTGGTATATACAGAGTGGGTAAGCAACAAGCTCCTACTCTATCGCACAGGGAGCTATATTCAATATCCTGTGATAAACCATAATGGAAAAGAATATATGTGTGTAGAACTGAATCACTGTGCTATGCCGTGGAAATTAACACAACCTGGTAAGTCAACCAGACTCCAATTAAGAAAACAATGCCATTATAAAAAAAGAAAAGAAACCCCAGGCTCAGTGATGAGGTTAGGAGACAGGTTCTGAGCTGCACCACTCCCTGGGGGGCAGAGGGTGTGTGATCCACCCCTGAACAGAGGCAGAGGTGACCCTGGGTTGGGGCTCATCCTGTAACCCCTCCCCTTTCTCCTTCATACGCATAGTTGGGGGTCAGGGAAAGAGGGAAGACCTGTTGAATCTTGTGGGACCTTGCGAGCTCCCTTCTGTGATGGCAGGGTGGGGCGGAAATAAGAAAACATGGCTGATCCATCATGGGCCATGGAGGAGACCTGGAAGCCTCTCTCCTGGGTGCTCTGTGGAGCTGAAGGGTGAGCTGAGACCCCACACACTGACTTGAACCCTAAAAAAATACCCTTTTACAAGAGCAGCATCCATGCCTGGCCTAGGGAACTTGGGGAAGCCCAGGGTGGGCCCTGCCGTGGGCAGGGACAGCGCCTCCCGTCTTGTCCTCACTTCCCTGCCCGGGGAGTCACTATCAGCTCCTAAACCTCAGGCGTGTGGAGGACAGATACCCAAAGGAGGTGGTGAGTGTGGGCGAGGGTGCAAGAAAGACGAGTCTTCAACCGGCGGGAGGTGTGTGGGCACAGACGGGGTGTGGGTTCACGACATGACAGCTGGGTGTGTGGAGATGGCAGGTCCGGGTGGAGGAAAAGCTGGGAGCGATGCTTAGGAAAACCGTGGGGCCCGGGAACCTGGGGACGTGTGCTTCAGACTGAAGAGTTCGGACTTGATCCTTGCAAACCATTCTCTGTAGAACACCCATAGAGGCGGTCTAGAGTAACGGCGCCCCAGAGACAGGTTGGGAAGGAGCGTCCTCATTTACTCTATCAAGCGGTCATATTTTCATATTTTGTTTTTAATATTCTTTGCTTCTAAATGTGTAGGGCAGAGGTGTGGAGATTGAATTCCAAAAGTATATAGAGGTAACCTGACTTGGTGTAATTTTATTCTTTTCCAATGAAACAACTCCCATGAATGAACTGGATAAAAAATGTAGTATTAAAATTTTATGAAAATGTCATAAAAACATTTTAGCAAATGTAAATGTGCAGTCCTTTGTGGGACCTTGTTTTGATTTTGAAACACAAGATATATATATATATATATTTTATAAGTAACTGTTTAACCAAAGTATCACATATTCATTGTAGAAAAAAAGAGAAGATAATGTTGAATGAAAAGAAAAAAAATTTAAATCTCCATTGCCTTTTGCTCAGATGCAATAATTGCCATATCAATGCCTATCTCTTGAAAATTCTTTCCAAGGATATATTTGTATTTCTTTGAAGAATATAATTATACGACCATAATGTTTTCAAAAATTTTAATCTATTTTGAACATTTTTTATATCAGTAACTACATTCAGCCGTGTAATTTTTAGTCTCTAAATATCACAAGAATGTTCCTAAATGTACAGCAACTTAACTTGTTCTTTTTTGTGTGGGACATTTAGGGTGTTTCCAATGTTTGGCTATTATAAACAGCACTACAAAGAACATCCTTGAAAATAAATCATTGCGTACTTCCTCTATGATTTCCTAAGGATGAATTTCTAGAAGTGGAATTTTTAGTTCAGAGAATACACACAGTTTTTAAAAGGCATCTGAAAAGTACTGCCTAACTGATGACTGGGAAGGTTGTAGGAATTTATGCTCATGCCAGCAGGACAAGAGAAGGGCCATTTGACCAATCCGAAGCCAGAATTTAGCAGTAATCGTGCAGATCAAAGAGAAATTGGCCTCCAGGGTCTTGCACGAGATTCCCTTAAAAGGAAAATTGAAAGAGCCATCGCAACCTTGAGCTTAGCGAGGGAAACCCATTAACAGGCACACCAAGGGGTGCTGCAGAGAGATTGGCCTTCTTCTGGCTGTCTTCCTGAGGTGTCACCTGGCCATGGTAAGGTGAAGCCAGCCACTTTCAGGAAGGTATTTATGTATCATTTTCAGAATGTGTTTCCATTATTAAGAGAAGAAAATGCCTTTCCAGAGTGAACTGATTTCTAGGAAGTAGTTACACCAAAGCATAGTCCTTCCATGTGTTCTAACCCAGTGGTGGAATTTACAGGAAATGACTTGGGGACCCTGTGGAAGGGAGGACCTTCTTTCCCAGAGGGCTTCCTCTGCATAGAACTAAGGAAAGAGGGCTTGGATTCAGAGCATCCTGAGACCAATATATGATTTGTTCCTATATGATGAGGAGTCATGACATACCATGAGAAAAAGGGAGGAAAAAAAAAAAAACTTTCTGTGGAAACAGTCTGAAGTTTTGAACGTTCTGTCCGTGAAAGCAGAATTCTGACCTCATGGCAGAGAGCCATCTGAACTTCAGTGACTTGGATGGAGTTAACATTCAGTTTTCACAGGCTAACAAAATGTTTCCATGTGGTTGGATTACAAACGCATAGGCGTACCTTTCTGTCAACGCTGCCATTTGAGCTTTTGTAGATATTCTGTGCTTTGTAGCAGAACCAGAGATCTTAGTTAGGCATGGGTCCTGTGACCATGGATTCTGCATGGAGGTACTCACCTAGGCCAGCACTTCCGCAGGCTTCGTGTGGACACAGGTCAGCTGAGAATCCTATGAAAATAGACTCAGATTCAGCAGGCCTGCATGGCACCTGGGGATTCTGCGTTTCTAATTAGGTCCCAGGGAATGTAGAGGCTTCCAGGTCCTGTGATCACACTCTTAAGAGTGAAACCCAGGAGTAGATGGTCTGAACCACATTAGAATTATCTGGACAGCTTTTAACAACTGATACCCAGGTTGCCCTCCAGCAGATTTCATTCAGCATCTCTGTGAGTGAGAGTGGGCATCTGTAGTTTTTGGTGTTTTTTTCTGTCTCCCCATGACTCTCATGTGGAGCCCAGGGTATGGACCAATGCAGATTCCTTCACATGTGGGTGGGGAAGGGGATGCAGGGGTCCTCACTGGTAAGTAAATTGGGTATATTCATGGGGAGGGGGTGTGCAAGAGCTGCTTGAATGATGAACTGTACCTCCATGGATGGACTTGACCACATCCTGAAAATACAGTGCCGAGTGCTAAAAGCAAACTAGATGTCGTTTATATTAAGTTGCAAGGCACACAACAATATGTTAGTGGATACAGCAAGACTATTCAGATATGCACAGGGGCAATGGATGCAACATTTCAGGATAGTGGTCTCTCGGGGGTGTCCAGGAGGGCAGTGGGCTGGGGATGAATTCTATTGGAGTCGAAATAATTCGTTTTTACTAAGAAACATGTGAAACCGTAGGGAAGAAACAAAAGAAGGGAGGGAGGGGGAGACAGGAGAGTGAGAAAGAAAAGGAAAGAAGGAGGGAAGGCGGCACGTGACTGGCTGTTTCTCGCGGTTACTCTGTTGTTTCTGGAATACAGAGTGTATTCCAACAGCACATGGATGCCCATGCTTGAGCAGCCTCAAACATTAGTAAGAGCAAACGGGATTCAGAACTATTAAGGTAGAAAGCGATGAAAGGGTGGTCTCTTCCCACAGCAGATGTTTCCACTCACGATGATCTGCCCTCTCCCAGCCTGTCCAGAGACCCCCAGACCTAGGTTTTCATTCCACAAGGGAAGCAGACACAGAGGAGAGAAGCAGTCTCCGGGGGTCACGGCACTGAGAGACCCAGGGGTTAGACGAACTCTGGCCTTTTGTTCTCGGTCCCGATGTCTCCTGGTGCTCAGGGACCCCAGGGAGGAGTCGCATCTCCCAGCGAGGCATACGGGGTACCCTCCACCCAGGCTGTTTGCGTGGGGTGCGCTCAACTTGTGTTTCTGTTGAGGGGATCACCTGCCCCTTCTCCCCAGGGCCCTGGCTTCCTAGTCCTTGGGGGTCGCCTTCCGTACACGGTGGCCGAGCGTGACGACGCTGCCTGCATCCTGTGGGTGTTTGTGCCTGGGTTGTGGAATGTGAACGCCCCCAGACAGCTTGCCTCCTGCAGGTGTGAGTGAGTTGCCAGACCAGCTTCTCTGCAGGAAGAGCGTGTAACTGATGCCTTTTGCCTAGAAACACTTGCTTCCTGGGGGGTGCTAGGGTTCAGGTTGACCTTCATGTTATTTCCAATTCTGTGGTCAATATTTTCCAGTATTTCATACAAATATTGTATGTTTTTTTGTTAATATGTAATTAACATCTTCCTGATATATGTTCTTTTTTTCATATAAAGACACCAGTATTTTTTAAGAAAAGTTTTCATTGGTTCTTATTCATTTTTTCCTCATTGTTTTTTAAAATTTATTTTTTCTAAATTTTATTTATTTTATGGGTGTGCCGTGCAGCATGTGAGATCAGGTATCAAACCCAGGCTCCCTGCATTAGAAGCGGAGAGTCTAACCACTGGACTGCCAGGGAAGTCCCTCCCATTTTTTTTTTTTTAATTGAAGTTTGGTTGATTTTCAGTGTTAGGTTAGTTTCAGTGTAGAGCAAAATGATTCAGATATTCTTTATTCAGATGAATAAATGAATAAGTAAAAAGAAATGAATAAGAAGAAAACCTTATCCCTCCAGGAAACTTCAGGTTAATTGAGCAACAAAGAAGCAAGTGGTATGATGAATCCTAAACTTCCAGGATAATTCCCTTTAAACTTTTTTTTTTTTTTTGTCCTTGCAGTTTTATTTATTTTTTTTTTCTTTTCTTTTTTTTTTTTAAATTTTATTTTATTTTTAAACTTTACAATATTGTATTAGTTTTGCCAAATATCGAAATGAATCCGCCACAGGTATACCCGCATTCCCCATCCTAAACCCTCCTCCCTCCTCCCTCCTCTACCCTCCCTCTGGGTCGTCCCAGTACACCAGCCCCAAGCATCCAGTACCGTGCATCGAACCTGGACTGGCGACTCGTTTCATACATGATATTATACATGTTTCAATGCTATTCTCCCAAATCTCCCCACCCTATCCCTCTCCCACAGAGTCCATAAGACTGATCTATACATCAGTGTCTCTTTTGCAGTCTCGTACACAGGGTTATTGTTACCATCTTTCTAAATTCCATATATATGCGTTAGTATACTGTATTGGTGTTTTTCTTTCTGGCTTACTTCACTCTGTATAATAGGTTCCAGTTTCATCCATCTCATTAGAACTGATTCAAATGTATTCTTTTTAATGGCTGAGTAATACTCCATTGTGTATATGTACCACAGCTTTCTTATCCATTCATCTGCTGATGGACATCTAGGTTGCTTCCATGTCCTGGCTATTATAAACAGTGCTGCGATGAACATTGGGGTACACGTGTCTTTCCCTTCTGGTTTCCTCAGTGTGTATGCCCAGCAGTGGGATTGCTGGATCATAAGGCAGTTCTATTTCCAGTTTTTTAAGGAATCTCCACACTGTTCTCCATAGTGGCTGTACTAGTTTGCATTCCCACCAACAGTGCAAGAGAGTTCCGTTTTCTCCACACCCTGTCCAGCATTTATTACTTGTAGACTTTTGGATGGCAGCCATTCTGACTGGCGTGAAATGGTATTGAGATCAGTGTTGTTTTTGACTGACCAGCATCCCTTCCATCCCTTTGGATCAACTCCTTGATGTTTCCTGGAGCCCCCTCTCTCTGTTGTCAGTCCATGTGGATCAGTCTGACTTAAACTTAGGTTTCCTGGGTGGACGTGGAATTCAGACCTGATGAATCGGCACAGCCCACCTCCTTGACCATAGTGATTGGTTCAGGAATGGCCATGGGATTCAAGTTGGTCCAGTGATTCTCAACCCTAAAGAGTTTTAGTGAACTGTGGAAAGAGGCTCAGAAGCTCTTTACGGAAGTTGTTTAGCTCTTTAGGGTGGAAAACTCAAACCAACAGGGCCCAGCGTATCAAAGGAACCAGTCAGAGAATGAAGCCAGTACAGAGGAAAGAGAGGCCAATGATGGAGAGACTTGAGTCTCGTGACAGTGTTTGTGCTCTGGACCAAACCGTGCCTGAAGCTAGTATATCCCCTGGACTTTTCAGTTATGTGAATCAATAAATACCCTTCTTTGCTTAAACAAAAACAAAAAAACTTACTTTAAAAACAGTAGTCTCTGAGCATAAGTCGGTTGTTCTTCTTCGGATATTCTCCTTGGACTGGTCCCTGAGCCTGGCTTGAAAATTCTGGAAGAGTGGCAGATGATGCTCTGGAAAGCTGTGGCTAGTGGGAGATCCCACCTGGGATATGGCTCTGCCCCAGGAGTTTGTCTTCAGGCGTTGATCAAATATTCTTCCATCCCCTTTCAGATCCCACGCTATGGAGTACAGACCATGTCCGGCAGTGGCTGGAGTGGGCAGTCAAAGAATACGGGCTTCCGGACGTTGACATCTTATTATTCCAGAATATCGACGGGAAGGAGCTGTGCAAGATGACCAAAGATGACTTCCAGAGGCTCACCCCGAGCTACAACGCTGACATCCTTCTGTCGCACCTCCACTACCTCAGAGAGAGTAAGGCGGTCCCCAGTCCCCACGAAGACCACTGTCTGAGGTCCTTCTTAACCTCAGATGCAGAGGATTCAGCCCTCTTGCTGCCCTAACCTGATTCCCATTAGGATCTGAGAGAATGCTCAGAAGGTGATGACTTAGCCAGATGGGGAGTGAAAGTGGCTCTTTTATAAGAAGCAGCAAAGTCACCTCCAGTGTTCCGTTGCTCCTCCAGGGTTCCCCTGACCGAGAAGATCATGTATCAGAGGGAAACAGAGCTTTACCCAGTCACACGTTAGTTCATCTCCATGAGGTCCAAACAGGAGAAACATTACCGTAGGGCTCCTACTTGATGGGAAGTATGGCGTTCATCTTCCTGAGAGCCAAACCAAACTCCCTTGCATACCCCACTGGAGCACAAAATGAGCGTTTTTGCTTGGTACCTTGAGATGTGGCTTAGCCTGTCAGAATGGGAATGGCATCTTGGCAATGAGAGGCATGAATCTACAGAGTCTGCTGCATGCTTTAACATTTCAGAGGTCAAGCACAATCAGAAGGAGCTAGTCGAGATAGTGCTACAGTGGGTGGTGTGAACTCTCTGGTGTAAATGCTTTGCCTGGCATCCCTGGATTCAATATAGGCCCCCATCTAGGTTTTAACATGCTAACTGGTAGCAGAGCCATGGAGAGATTTCCAAGCAGCCCATGATATTTAGGGTGGGGAGTGTTGGGGGCGGGAGGAGGGGCAGATATTTTCTTTCTTCTTCTTTTTTTTTTTTAATTTTTCAAGGAAGGTAATTCTCTCTCTCTTTTTTTCATTTGGATGTTGCCTTTTTGTTTTGTTTTGTAGCACCTCTTCCACATTTGACTTCAGATGATGTTGATAAAGCCTTACAAAACTCTCCACGGTTAATGCATGCTAGAAACACAGGTAATGCTGGCCCCGCCCCTTGCCCCCAGGACAAGCGTAGGCTTTTGTTCACAGGTCACATGCTTTCCAGGTAGAACATGGGACAGCCAGTGTGTCAGGAAGGCAGACGGCAGAGGTGGATGGTGGAGGGGTCCTTGGTAGATCAGGGCTCTGTGTTGGCGCTTCCGCAGCCTCTTTGGTCTCTGAGTACTCCCCTGCTTTCCTGGCCAGTCAGAGGATTTCTTTCAGCCAAGAGATGTGCGGGATTAGCTTCTAGCCATAGCCTCAGCTCACTTTGCTGGGTCACTGTCTGCTGCTCTGAGTGCTCCAATATGCCCTGTGCTGACTGTAGAAACTAAAAGCATGTCCTGTGTAAAGGGGCCCTTCGCATCCTCCTTTTTCTCCTTTGAAAATTAAAGGCTGAGAACTCAACACTTTTATTTTATTTATTTATTTATTTAATTCTTAAAGGAGCATTTACTAGGACAAGCAGGGATTATACTTTTCCCTTTTTGGTAAAGTTTTAGGCCATTGGACTTGACTTGCATCTTCTTGCACAGACCTTGTACTTTTGCAAAAGGCAGTAGGAGGGAATGTTGGTTGCCTCTGGGGAGCTTTTGTTGCGAGGGAGGCTATGTTATGATTTTGAAAGATTTGAAATTAGTGACTAACCAAATACCTGCTATTCCATATCTTAACTATTGATTCTACATCTTATTAATATTTATTTATCTTATTTTTTTTGGCCTGAGCCTGATAGAGTTTAACATGATGCTTCTTCCTGGCTAACCCTTCTCCCTCCCCTCCTAGTAAAGGCTGAGGGTAGAGGCTGGGCTTTCTGTGGATGAATGTGGTCCTGGTGGCATCCCTTTTCTCCATTGTGATGGAGACACTGTGTAAGCCTGACCACAGGCTGCCAACCCCACTGTATCATTTTCCCGGGACCCTCTGCCACTCCCAGGCTAGGGAGAAAACCATCGAGTGTTGGAAGGACCAAGTAACCCCTCATAAGCAAGCCAGCCAATTCATGGTCAACCCACACAGAGAAATGCAGCCATTTCCCAAATATTTGCTGTGTTATTTTTAAACATACAATATGAGTGAGTCCAAGCTTGAGTAGAGCAGGGATTGCTAGTTGATTCTTGAGCTGGCCCTCAATGTTCAGAACGTTATGTTTTTAATCTGAAGTTTAAAAATTGCTTTGAATTGATCCTACACTTTTCTGATGTAGGTTACACAATAAGCTTTTTAATAACCTCGTGGCCAGAAATAGCAAGCACCTTAGACAAAGTAATTCCCCTTCCTTAGGAAATGCTTTGAAAAGACACACTTTCAGATAACTTCATAGTCATTTAAAAATTCTTTTTAGCAGGGAATGAAAGTGTCAAGGAAGCTCTGATTTCATTATTTTTGTCTTTGCTAAACATAGAAGCAATCGAAAAGCAGGGTAGCACATTCCAAATGGACTGAGCTGGAAAAAAGGGAATTTTGTCCGTTAGCAAGTTGAGCATTGATTGAGAGAGAGAAAGGGAAGATAGGCATATGAAAAGAGATGCGAATTCATTTTTAATTAGATCCATATATTCTTTGCAAAATAGTTATAATTTTTTGGTACTACTTTCCAAGGGCTCCATAAAAATGTTTTATGGATTTTTATACAATTTGAAAATGAAAACACCCAGCATGGAATTGTTCTAATAAAGCTAGCTTGTGGGAGGATGGAGAAACACAGGAAGGGGCTTCAGGAGGAAGCTGAATAATCCAAACCCAAGACCCTGTATGCCAAGTGGAGCATCCCTTCCAGCTTCAGCAAAGGTTTCTGACGCGCGTCCTTGCCCCTGCTGCCCAGATCAGGTGTGGCTGGTTCCAGAAGGCTGCCTGCCTCGGTTGTCAGGGGGAGAGTAGGCTAGGCACTGTTGCTGAGATGGACGACCATGGCAGCAAGACCTTCACGTTTTCTGTCTTTCCTTTTGTCTGCAGGGGGTGCAGCTTTTATTTTCCCAAATACTTCAGTATATCCCGAAGCTACGCAAAGAATTACAACTAGGCCAGGTACGAAAACACCCCTGTGTCATCTGTTTTTTTTTTTTGAGAGACATCCCAGGATGTCCTGTGAGATGCGTGACCTACGTCACGTGACACAGCTGATCTTGGATGGGAGCCCTAAACAATCTGCCTCTGCCTCTGTGGATCTGGAGCCTAGAATCAGTCAGACCTTTCCCCTCAGAGATCACAGGGACAGTCCCTTCCTGAACTGCAGGCTGAAAAGCGGGTCAGCCCGTTCACCAGCTGATCTCAGACACAGACGGGCCGAGAAGTCATTCCCAACGCCTGTCCGATTTCGAGTTTACAGAAGGATGTAGTATCATCCATCCATCCTAATTGCATAACCTGGAACCAGTGGCGCTCCCCTAACACAAGTGACCAGTTCCCAGCTGTCACGAGAGCCAGACTTTCAGAGCAGAAGCGTGTAATCGATCCTATTTACACCTGAAGCTTTATGTCTTTCCTGATGACTTAATTAGATTATTAATTTATATGTCATTTGTGAAAAAAAATATCAGTAGTTATCAAGGGCCAATTCATGTTAGATGCTGGGGATCTAAAGATCAGCCAGACTTCAGAGCCTCCTGTTTTCAGAAAACTGACCTGGACATTCCCCAGGTGCCCACCCACCCTCCTGAGTGCCAGCCACGGGATGCAGTGGGGAACAAGCCCACAGCACACAGCATAAAGCTCTAGATGTTTCAGTAAAGCCACCTAGAGCCAGAACAGACTTACACGCATAATATTTAACCTTACGAGTGAGGTGCCTGGAGCTGGAGGGGCAGAAATGGATGTTTAATCTAAAGCACTGATCTTGTAGTAGAAGCACCACCTCTGACAATAGCGGCTGTGGGAGCAGGAAGGGAGAAGAATTCCTCCCTAAATTCCTCCCTACAGGAAAGGGATGGGCCATGTGCGCTGCAATGGAAGGGCCATGTACAAGAGGAGGATGCAGTGTTGCCAGGTAGAGAAGTGCAGGGGGTGGCCTTGGGCAAGCATGGTCCCATCACCTGAGCCCTCACTGGGATGTGCAACCCCACCAGCTGGATGGCATGAGCAAGCCTCATAGCTGAGGAATCGCGACTCGGGGCTGTGGGATGGTTTCTGCCTCTTCACACATGGATACAGAACTCCCATCTTCCTTCCTAGACCCAAGCTGTCGCTCTTCAGCTTCTGGCATCAGGCTGCCCAAGTCCCAGTGTGACCTGGTCCCAGGCACCAAGCTTGGGGTTTCTGTCTCTCCCCATCGAAAAAGATGGGGGACCAGCGAGCTGACTAGCACAGGGAAAGATACTTCTCTGGGTGAGGACCGCTCTGGTACTGCAACTGAGCTGGCGATTTTGTCCTCTGACCGCATAAAGTTTTCTCCCCTGTCCCTCCTGCAAAGCACAGCAGAAAAGCTCAGCCAACGTGCTTTGTTATCTCTGACACAGACCATGTACGTAATCGTGGACAAGACTCAGGGTCTGCAGTGATCTAGACTGGCTCCAAAGGAACCCCCCACCTGTACTGGAAAAGGAGCATCACAGTGCACGTGTCATGCTAGGTCTAGACGTGCCTGAGCTAACTGCTAGTAAATGCACCTTTGGGAGGTCACGGAAAGTATAGGAAAATCATACTGATTTCCCAAGTGTTTTAAAGAAGTTCCCACCCATACTCACAGAAGCAGAAGCTGCCTGTAAACTGTAGCCTACTATGCTCCTCCGTCCATGGGATTTTCCAGGCAAGAGTACTGGAGTGGGGTGCCATTGCCTTCTCCAGAGGATCTTCCTGACCCAGGGATCGAACCCAGGTCTCCTGCACTGTAGGCAGACCCTTTACCCTCTGAGCCACCAGGGAAGTCCATAAACCTTTGGCCAAGGGTTGCTCATTTGTTTGTCTGAAGAGATTTCGTGGATGTGTCTGAGTCTCAAAAGCTGAGGATTGTGAGCTGGTGTTGGGATCGTGGGGGCATACAAGTTGGTTTAGTGTGATGGTCAGGACTACATGCTGCTTCACAGACAGAACAGTAGGTCTTTTGACTTCCCTGGGGGTCTGGTGGTCAGACTCTGCGCTTCCAGTGCAGGGGGCAAGGGTCTGATCCCTGATTGGGGAGCTAAGACCCCACGTGCCACTTGACTCAAAAAGAAAACCGTGGGCCCTAGAGTTTCTTTTTACCCTATTTGAGGATGTGGTGGATTTGGAAGAGGTCCTTTTCTTAATATTATAAAGTTTTAGTCATATTTTTATATCCTCTTTTTAAATTTGTTTTTAATTGGAGGATAATCGCTTTGCACTAATGGGTTGGTTTCTGCCATGCATCAACATGAATCAGCCACGGGTGTACACATGTCCCCTCCCTCCTGAACCTCCGTCCCACCGCCCACCCCATCCCACCCCTCTAGGTTGTCACAGAGCCCCGGGTTCTGACTCCCTGCGTCATGCAGCAAATCCCCGCTGGCTGCCTGGGGTACACATGGTGATGCATCTGTTTCAGCGCTGCTGTCTCAGCCCGTCCAACCCTCTCCTTCCCTCACTGTGTCCACACGTCTCTTCTCCGTGTCCGAGTCTCCACTGCTGCCCTGCATGTAGGTTCATCAGCACCATCTGGAGCGTCCAGGTGTCAGAGAGGAGAGTGGCTGGGAGGACCATGCTGGGACACCCCAGGGAGACACAAGGGTGGCTAACGCTCATTCACCTGGCGAAACCCTGATCACGCACTTTCCTTCCATCTGTCATCCGAACGTGACTTGGAAGAGACTCAGATTTGTACCAAAATACCTGTTTTGAGGATTGCCGCTGTGATTCTGAAAGGAGATGTAAATATTGGTGTCTGAGATATCTACGAAGAATTCAAATCAGAGCAAACGAGCCAGAGAGCTGTTTGCTGTCAGACAGACTGAGAGATTTGAACCTGGGGAGAGTAGACTTGTTTGTACACTTGGGGTGGGCCCATGATCAGCGTTTCAGGGATGACTTTGTAGTGGTGCAGTTGGAGAAGGTCGTGATGGCTTGGGAGGGGTTGGGGAGGGGCCGACGGGTGGTGCAGGGGTCCCTGGGAGAAGGGGTCTCTGGGAATCTGACCGTGTGCCTGTGGTCAGTGGGTTTCTTTCAGAAGAGGTGGTTGCTGACTCTTTCCTGGGGAGAGGTCCTTGGGGATAGAGGCCTGAGTTCCCATTGCCCTGCACCCTTGGCTTGCAGTGTCTGTCCATGTCTCTGATCTCACACTCACGGAGACAGAGGACTCCTGCCTCCCATCCACCTGTCCTGCCACGTCCAGCGTCCTGATGCTCCCTCGCACCTGCTTCCTTTCCTTCCTTCTTCAGCACCCAGCCCTTGGCGGCCTGCCCCACCTTCCCTTCCCTCTTGTCACGGTCCGTCTCCCCAAGTCGATCCTGTGTTCCGGAGTTCCTTTGCGGCCTGCCCTGTCCAGTGGCTGCATCCTTTCAGTTCCCCCGACAATCATCCGGGACCACCCGGTGACCTTACAAGATAACACACGATGGACAACATACTCCTTTGTTCAAGCTTCAGCCCCTCTTCCCGTGCTTGTTCCTATTTATTCATTTCCAAACTGTCCTGATTCAAAATGCACCCTCTTTCGTGATCCCTTTGTTGAATTAGCATGTCGATGAGTCTGTCAACTCCTCTTGGAAAATCCTAGCACATGGGCAGATCCGTTTACATTCTTTTTTTGTGATCGCATTTCATGGCATCACATGCGTTTCTCTGAGAGTCAGTTATTATTACCAGAAGTCCTTTCCCCATCTTCCCCAGAGGCACCCTCCTCCTTTTTTGCTGAGTGCATGCCTTTTGGGGATGATGGCCCCTTGAGGCCTCAAGGGGCATAGAGACAAGTCTGACTGGGGGAAACTTGCAGGCTGGCTTTTGACCTCGCGTAAGCCCTGCCTGGTACCTTGGGCACAGTGTACGTGAAAGCTCTGGTGTAAGCCCAGGACGATCTGTAACCCTACCCGCTCCTCCATCACCATGGCAACCCATGCACCGTGATACACATCTAGGATGTTGTTGAAAGAGAGTAGAGTCTTGGGTCTGCAAGTGCAGCCTTGACTTTGGCTTTTGAGCTGGTGCTCTTCAAGCGTGTCTCGCAATCTGCAATGATTCCTCCTTCAGGGTTTGCAGCACAGTGCCCGTCAGCATCTCCAGTCACAGCAAGACCACACAGCTAATGCCCTGTCTCCTCAGATGAGCCTGCAGCACATGGCTGAAAATGCATTCTTGCCTTTGCCCTGACTCTGCTATAACCACAGACCTGCAAACCTGGTTGAGAAGGGAAGGTGAAATGCAGCCCCTCCACCCCACCCCCACCTGCCGCCAGATCGCCATGCCTTTGACAGAGGAGTTTAGAAGACTGTAGGGAGAGCTGGAGGAGAACGAGAGAGGGTAATTTCATCATGGTAGTAGGCTTTACTGTAAAAATCCCATGCATTAAGTGGGAGTTTAGAGATTAGTTTTGGGCCACAGCTCTTGGTCTTTGTGTCTTTGCCGTAAGCATCCAAGCTCATTGCGAGCTGGCAGAATCCATCCTTTCACATCCAGCACAGCCTGGGACCTCCAGAGTTGCTTCGTACATGTGGCATGGGTCCTGCAGAGGGAGGGTAAGCCCTCTCACGAGCCAAGTTCTGGTCCTTTAAAGTGGCGGGTGGACTTGAAGAGGGCTAGTGGGGCTATTCAGTGATCCTGATGAAAAGAGAACATAAAACTTGGTGAACCTAATCTTGCAAGAAGGACAGCAAGGATGCTGTCTTACATCGTTGATGTCTAGAGGAGGGAGCAATGGTGGGGAGGAGTCTCATTCAGAATCAGGAACTGATCTTGTTGCTGTTCAGTCACTAAGTCATGTGCGACTCTTTGCGACCCCATGGACTGCCGTATACCAGGCTCTTCTGTCCTCCACTATCTCCCGGAGTTTGCTCAAATTTATGTCCATTGAGTCAGTGATGCCATCCAACCGTCTCATCCTCTGCTGCCCCCTTCTCCTTTGGCCTTCAATCTTTCCAAGAATCAGGGTCTTTTCCAACGAGTCAGCTCTTCGCATCAGGTGGCTAAAGTATTGGGGCTTCAGCTTCAGCTTCAGTATCAGTCCTTCCAATGAATGTTCAGGGTTGATTTCCTTTAGCATTGACTGGTTTGATCTCCTTGCAGTCCAAGAGACTCTCAAGAGTCTGCTCCAGCACGACAGTTATCTTAACTCCCAGGACATAAGCAAAGATGCTGGGGGGAAGGAGCCAGCAGTAGTCACAGTCCTTCTTTGTAGCTTCATGGTTTTTGGTCTAAATCATGGCAGAGAACATACTTCTTTGGTACCTTCAGCTGCCTCTGGAATGGTTCTTATAAAACTCAGTTTTAAAACAGAGTCTGTTAAAGAAATAAAAAGAGCAGAACCCATGCCAGAAAGCAGCCTTTCCTGGCACAGACCTTCTGCCAAGTTTATGAGTTAATGGCCTTGAAGATCAAAATGGAAGAGAAATGAAGGGTGGGTTGAAATGACCACCAAAGTGACATGTAACTGTGTTCTTACTCGAAGTCTTATGATCCACTAATCCATCAGGGGCAAATAGCAAATGTACACGGTGTCATAATTTTTCAAGCAACCAAGGAACAGAACTGCTCAAAACTGGCTCTGCTTTGAGGTGGTGTAGCTGCTGGCGAGGTCACTGAAATGGTCGTCTTTCGTCTCAGCCAGGCTTGGTTCAACATTCCCCAGTGTCATATCCCACAGGAGGGGGCTCGGGGCCCCCACGGCACATGATCAGTAGCTGATAAGACAGCCCCAGGGCAGAATTTCATGAACAAAAACAAAGCTCGACTTATCTTCCGTGGCAATGTGCTCACGAGCACATTAATCATTGTTCATGTAAACATCTCAAGTTCTTGGCTAAGAATCAGGCTTGGAGTTGTTTAGGTCCTGACTGATTTTTGAGGCAGGATGGGACATGGTTGTGCATGCTAAGAAGGACTTCACGAAGACAGAGTCTTAAAATATTTTTCTATTCGTGGCTTGGTGCTTGATTTCTTCCAGGTCCATTTCACGGGCAGTCTTATGTTTAAGATAGTAGCAGACTCACCGACGGACACTGGCTACTAATTGCATTCATGTGCTCATATTTCAGGCAAAAGCATTCAATCTAGAACTTGGTCCTCTCATTATTGGCATTCACAGACTCAGATAGCGTTTCTGAAATAATTATCTGGAGGAACACAGGTTTGTAGAAAAGAAAAATGGAAACTGTCTAGAACAGGCTTTCTCAAACTTCAGCGTACAGCCAAGTCAAGAGAGATCTTGTTTTGAAATTGAAGTATCGTTGATTTAGAATGTCATGATATTTTCTGGTTTACAGAAAAAAGTGGTTCAGTTTTATATATATATATGTGTGTGTGTGTGTGTGTGTGTGTGTATACATATATATACCTACACATATATTATTTTTCTGATTCTTTTCTCCTATAAGTTTTTACAAAATACTGAGTATAGTTCCCTGTGCTGTACAGTAGGTCCTTGTTGGTTCTCTGTTTTATTTTTAGTGATGTGTATATGTTAATCTCCTAATTTATCCCTCCCCCACCTTAGGAAACCATAAGCTTGTTTTCTATGTCTGTGGGTCTATTTCTATTTTGTATATAAGCTCCTTTGTATCATTTTTTTTAAGATTCCATATGTAAGTGATATCATATATTTGCCTTTCTCTGTCTGCTGCTAAGTCGCTTCAGTCGTGTCCGACTCCGTGCGACCCCACAGGTGGCAGCCCACCAGGCTCCTCCGTCCCTGGGATTCTCCATCTGGCTTACTTCAGTAGAGTGCTAATCCCTAGGTCCTTCTATGTTACTGCAAACGGCATAATTTAATCCTTTTTTATTGCTGAGTAATATTCCATTGTGTGTTTCCCTGGTGGCTCGGTGGTACAGAATCCACCTGCCAATGCAGGAGACGCAGACTTGATCCCTGGGTCAGAAAGATCCCCTAGAGAAGAAAATGGAAATCCACTCCAGTGTTCTTGCCTGGGAAATCCCATGGACAGAGGAGCCTGGCGGGCTATGGTCCACAGGGTTGCAAAAGAGTCAGACACGACTTAGCAACTAAGCAGCATCCATACTGCGTCGCACACGTGCACCACGTCTTCTGTATCCATTTGTCAGTCACTGGACATTTAGGCTGCTTCCGTGTCTTGGCTGTTGTGAGTAGTGCTGCTAAGAACTGTGGAGTGCATGTATCTTTTTTAATTATGGTTTTCTCCCGACATATCCCCAGGAGTGGGATTGCAGGGTCATATCTGGTAAAATGCAGATTCTAATTCAGTAGATCTAGAGTGAGACTCTGCATTTATAACAAGCTCCCAGATGTTACCAGTACTGCTGGTCTGTGGAGAAACGAGGACCTGGAACATATTTCTGGATTCTCTTGCTTTTTCACTCCTGTTAGAAGTGAAAGGGCTTCCAGATAGAAGCCCTGTTGTCGGTGTGACTTTCTGCTCCTGTAGTGGGCTAAGATACTGTTACAATTGCCCTCCTAGATTTTTCTTTCTGAGACAGTTCTCAAATTGCAACTCTGGCTAACCATCATCTAGACCAAATGCAACTCACTGAGAATCCGTGTGCAAGTACCCCCATCGACGTAAGTTGAAATTTAGTGGTAAATCGATAGCAGCTGAAGATTTAACTCCCCTGTGTAATCCCAGCATCATAAAAATGAGAATCCAAGGCGCTGGGTGGGAACCGCTTCCAGTCCCAAAATACAAAAATGCCAGTGGAGAGGGAGTGGTGCGCAGCAGCAGAGAAAGTGATCAAGCTCCACCAAAGCTCTGGAGAGTAGGATTTCACAGACCACACCAGGCGAGATGGTCGTAGCCAAACAGACCAAATGAATTAAGGCAATTCTGTGTTGGATTTCACGTTGCATTTCACTGCTTGTCTCTCTGGGACAGGAAAATGGAAAGAGACATGTCTTTTGAAACATAATCAAGCTTTTTGAAGACGGACCCACCAAATGGCCAATTGTGAACCAAGTTTAAAATCTCTCCACGTGAGAGTTTATAGCCATCTCCAGGTGTCTGGAGCAGGACACCTGCTCCAGGACGTGGGTATGGCTTTCAGCTGGCCCAGTGACACATGGCATTGAACCGAGACCTACCAATCCAGGAAGATGTAGATGTGAAATGGCTCTGTCATAAGACTGCATACACCAATAGCTTTACATAGGCACAGTCAGTAAGAGCATGCATAATAACATTTCTGGAATATATTTTAAAGGAAACTTGAAACGACTTACAGTCATAATCATAATAGAGCTTGCACGGAGGGTGCTGAAATATAATTATTCAATTTGCATATGCAAAGTGTGATGAAGGTTTATGGGACAAGTGACAGTACATTATAAATACAAAAAAAAATCATTGGCATATACTTCAGTTCTATGATCACTGCTAATATGTTGTGGGGGCAATACTATTTCAGTCTTACCGATGACTTCATGCGATTCCTTTTAGGGAAATCCTAAATTCATTTGGAGCAGGAGAAAAAGTAGACATTTGCACAGAAAAAGAGCTAGTCCCTTAAGACTGATTGAATAAAAGTGGATGAGGGGGATTGAGGGGTGGCTGAGAGAGGCAGGTGGCAAATAAAGAAGGCAGTACTCGCTTCCGAGGAAGGAGAGGAAAGAACACGAATGCCATTTGGTGGATTTAGGGTCCGGCCTCGAGCAGGTATCAATTCATTCATACATACCGCAGGCTGTGTTTCAGACGGGTCATGCATGTAATAACAGGGTGATGGACTTCAGTCAGCTCAAGCTGGAAGCAAAACTAATAGATGGTAAGAAACTTGATACGGTCTTGACTGTGACTGTAGTGAGTTATCTTAGGGGAGTCCACCAGCTCCGAGAGAATCTGTCCATGGGAGTTCTCAGATTAATGGGTGAAAGTGGGTTAGATCGATAAAAGACACAGAGTTATCTTTTGTAAATGAAACATAAATCTCATGAAACCCAGGTTGAATGTTTCTTTGGATCACTGGGTTTTCTCACTTCTTCTAATAAACACAAACTTTAAAAAGCATACAAAATAGCTATTATCAAGCCACATCATTGATCTTTTAGTCATTTTATTTGTCTTTACAGATTTACCTTACGAACCACCCAGGAGATCTGCCTGGACCAGCCATGGCCACCCCGCCCCCCAGTCGAAAGGTACGGTGTTGGTTCCTGCTGCCTTGAACCCTCTCATCACCAGGCAGTGGGTAACTCTTGATGGAGTACATGATCATTTCTATAGCCAGTTTGTGCTTTTTCAACATACAACATGTGTGTCCCTTTGGCCCCAAAGTGCAACTGATCTTTAAATGCAATGATTCATTCTCTTTGGGGGTTAGACGTATTTCTAGAACAGAAAGAAGTGAACAATGTGATGTATTTCCACATGAACAGATACATGTCTCATGGGATGCTTTGAGTACAGATTCAACACCAGGTCATTTCCCAATCTTGGCCATGTTTAAAGTATTCCTTGCTTTATTTTATTTTCCTAGTAATTTCCTTTTATCTATTTATTTTAGAGGGCGATTCATTTTCATTTGTTTTGTAAACCATCTCAAATTTTCTTTTTAGTTTTGGAAAAAATGGGGCACAAATAAAATTTTAAAATAAGTTAGAGGGCCTTTGTTTTGCTACTACGTTTACATTTGATTGTTTTTGGGAAAATTTTCCTTACCCTAAGATGCTTCTTGTCATAAGAATAGGACTCTTTTGTTCATAACTCAGATAACCGGTAGAATGATGGACAGCAGCACCAAAATCTAGTAGTCAAACACAAGTTATGGCTAATTGTCTCTTTCATTTTTGGGTTTTCAGCTGCTCAGCCGTCTCCTTCCACAGTGCCCAAAACCGAAGACCAGCGTCCTCAGCTAGGTATGTTTCAGGGAGCCTCATCATGGTCATAAAAGAAGAAATGGTCTGGCAGCATCTTTCTAAAATGTGTCACTTTCTAAATGAAATTAATGTTCCTTTGTCTTCTTTGGGACTGTTCCATATGTAAAACGGGCAGCAAACTACCATTCTACTCAATTGGAAATGATTGAGTTTTTGCTAAACCATTTACAAAATCCATGCAGTAAATATGGAAAATACATTCCGTCTGCACCCAGCTTCTTTGTGTCCTGGGAATTATTTGACTTTTACCTTCCAGACCACATACAACAACATCAGCCCAGAAACGCAGTGCAATGTTTCTGCTGCCAGCGCGCTGAGCAACGCAGCCAGTATTGTCCTGGGGACCGTGGGGGACTGAGGACATTTGCCCTGTTTATGTTCTGGGATGGAGAGAGGCCTGGACTGGATGTCAGGAACCCCAGACCAAATCTGAGCTCAGCCACCAGCTAGGAGTTTACCTCGAAGCCTGTCTCAGATCCGTGTGACATCGTCTCTAATACAGGAAGTGGTGCTGGGGAACTTTGGTGTGAGAGGCATTGTCAGCTCTAAAATCTGAAAACACCAGCAGGTCAGCATCATTCTTGCAGTTACATGCCACCTGCTCCCAACCATGTCTTTTCTTTTTGCTGCAGATCCTTACCAGATTCTTGGACCCACAAGTAGCCGCCTTGCGAATCCAGGTGAGACACTGCTCATGGTTTTGCTCTTACAAAGTTATCTTTTGGGCAGGAGCGATATTGAACGTTGAACCTGAGTAGCCAAAGAAATCCCTTCCACTGAACAAATTTAAGTTGTAAGTTTCACTGGATTACTTGCCTAAATGGCAAATAAAAGGATTGGGTTATAAACTTTAAGATTTAGCTTCAGCGAAGAGCATCCTTACTTAATCCAAGTTGTTTCAGCTTCCTGGGGCTGCTCTGACCAAGTACTACAGGCTGGGGGCTTAGACATCAGACATTTATTGTTTCCTGGTTCTAGAGGCTTGCGTGTGCGCTAAGTCCCTTTAGTTGTGTCTGACTCTTTGCGACCCACCAGGCTCCTCTGTCCGAGGGGATTCTCCAGGCAAGAATGCTGGGGTGGGTTGCCATGCCCTCCTCCAGGGGATCTTCTCAACCCAGGGATCTAACCCAAGTCTCGTACATCTCCCCATCCGCAGGCAGGTTCTTTACCACTAGCGCCACCTGGGAAGTACTAGAGGCCTGAAGTCCAAAATCAAGTTGTCAGGGTTCTTTCCCTCTGTGGGCCATGGAGAAGAATCTGTTCAAGACTTCTCCTTGGCTTGCAGATGGCCATCTTTGCCTGCATCTCCTTACTTCTGTATGTTATCTCTGTGCCCAAACTCCCATTTCTACCAGGACCCTAGTCAACCTGGATTAGAGCCCATGCAAATGACATTACTTTAACTTGATTACCCCTCTAAAGATCCTAGTCCCGATGATGTCACATTCCAAGGTATGAGCAAACCCGACATATGAATTAGCGGGGAGGAGGACCACACTTCAGCCCATCACACAGCAGATAAAATAATATCTTAAAAAAAAAAGAACCTAATGACAACCATAAGACTTCAAACTTAGGCTCGTGGTCATTGAATGGCCTGTGTCTGAACTCAGATGCCAGAAGAAAGCACAGATCCTTAATCGCCCAGTTGTAGCCCGTCCCTTGCCAAGGGCTGTCACCTGGCACCATGCCTCGGTGCCAGCCAGGTTGTTTGATTTGTTTGTGTTCGGGTCAGAACCAGCTGTGCTGGCATCCACTTCAGAAGTGCACAGCATATGCTGCATATTCTCAACAGCAACTTCAGATGCCAAGATGTCACAGGCATGTTGGAAATCCCAGCTGGAATGTGTATTGCCTAAACGTTGAGGCCAAAACAGGGTTAGAAACGGGAAAATGTAGATTCTGTGTAAATCCCCACAAGGGAATCTATAGTTTGGAAAACATAAAATATCATTATTGGGAGTTCTGCATCTTTGACGCTGAAGTTTAGTTAATGGTAACTAGTGCAGTAAATGTTTTTTAAACAGCAGAGAATTGAGCGGGTCTGTTTTGTTTATTGCATTAAATCCAGGCATAGCCCAGGTGCTCAAAAATTATTTGCCAAATAAATGAATTCAAGGAGTAACAAGATACTCTCCTTGACTCTCAAGGAGCTTCCACGGACACAGGTCTCCTCGGCATCCACCTGGTGGCTGCGTCCCCTGGGTCTCTTCCACGGACACAGGTCTCCTCGGCATCCACCTGGTGGCTGCGTCCCCTGGGTCTGTTCCACGGACACAGGTTTCCTTGGCATCCACCTGGTGGCTGCGTCCCCTGGGTCTGTTCCACGGACACAGGTTTCCTTGGCATCCACCTGGTGGCTGCGTCCCCTGGGTCTCTTCCACGGACACAGGTTTCCTTGGCATCCACCTGGTGGCTGCGTCCCCTGGGTCTGTTCCACGGACACAGGTTTCCTTGGCATCCACCTGGTGACTGCGTCTCCTGGGTTGGTTCTTACACCTGTGCGCAGCTTCTGTTTGCAGCTGCCTCCATTGTTGTTCAGTCGCTCAGTCCTGTCTGACTCTGCGACCCCATGGACTGCAGCACACCAGGCTTCCTTGTTCTTCACTGTCTCCTGGAGCTTACTCAAACTCATGTCCATTGAGCTGATGATGCCATCCAACCATCTCATCCTCTGTCATCCCCTTCTCCTCCTACCTTCAATCTTTCCCAGCATCAGGGTCTCTTCCAATGAGTCAGTTCTTCGCATCAGGTGGCCAAATTATTGGAGCTTCAGCTTCAGCATCAGTCCTTCCAATGGATATACAGGATTGATTTCCTTTAGGATGGACTGGTTGGATCTCCTTGAAGTCCAAGGGACTCTCAAGAGTCTTCTCCAACACCACAGTTCAAAAGCATCAGTTCTTTGGTGCTCAGCCTTCTTTATGGTCCAACTCTCACATCCATACTTGACTACTGGAAAAACCGTAGCTTTGACTACATGGACCTTTGTCAGCAGAATGATGTCCCTGCTTTTTATTATGCTGTCTAGGTTTATCATATCTTTTCTTCCAAGAAGAAAGCGTCTTTTAATTTCATAGCTTCAGTCACCATCTGCAGTGACTTTGGAGCCCAAGAAAAGAAAATCCACTGTTTCCATTTTTTACCCATCTATTTGCCATGAAGTGATGTGACTGGATGCCATGATCTTAGCTTTTTGAGTGTTGTGTTTTAAGCCAGCTATTTCACTCTCCTCTTCCACCTTCATCCATAACCAGTCACATAAAAACCATTACTGTGTTTTGAGATGATGATTATCAGTCAGGTTTCAGGAAGACTAATCTGGCATGAGCGTTCAGGAGAGATTAGAAAGGGGGAAAGGGCGGAAGCTGGAACGCTCTGGGAACGTTCATACAATAATGTGAAATAACAATCCAATAGCTCCCCTTCCCCCCCGGCCGTATCACGCCTGGGCAAATGCTTGTCTCGGAACACCATGGTCTTCCTCCTGCAGAAGGGGAATCGGAGGTCCCGATGAATGAGCTAACTTCTCCTGGGTCATGCAGCCCACCAGAAGAGAGGCCAGATTTGAACCCCAACTCTCTGCCTCCAAAATCTGCTTTAATATTTTCCGGCCCCTCCACTGCCACTGAGTGAGCATGGAAGAGGGAGCTCTTGGAGAATGAGGACCCAGAGAAAAGAAAAGAAGGATTGCCATTCAAACAGCTGCTTCGGTGCTTGGGATGGGGCTGCAGTCAAGGATAGAGGGCAGGAACCTGTCCAGCAGCATAAACAAAACCAGTCTGGCCCTTTCACCCCCCAAGATGGGTTAAGTGAAATGTATATAGGTCTGTGCCCATGGTGTCACAGATAAAGGTGGTGCTTGGTTGGTGACTTGAGGCCAAAGAAAGCTGTGGCCCCTTAGCAGAGGGCTTAGTGCCTGGGGATGCCCACAGTGCATAGAGGGACTTGTAGGCAGAGCACTCACTGGCCTGGGGAAATGGAAGATGTCTTGGTACCTAATAGCAACGCTGGCATCGTAAGCCAAGGCTGCACTTTATTCCACTAAGACTGTGTCTGCTGGGTCTGGGGAAAGTGGCAACATCCAACTTTTTTTTTTAAGATTTTTTTTTTTTATGTGGCCATTGTAAAGTCCTTTTTTAATTTGTTACAATATTCCTTCTGTTTTATGTTTTGGGGTGGGTTTTTTTGGCCTCGAGGCATGTGGAGTCTTAGCTCCCTGGCCAGGGATTGAACCTGCAGTCTCCCTGCATTAGAAGGTGAAATCTTAACCACCAGACTGCTAGGGAAATCCCAACGTCCAACTTCTGACTTGAAGATAAAGACTTCTCTTACTTAGTTTATAATGAATTGGGCTTCCCTGGTGGCTCAGATGATAAGGAATCAGCCTGCAATGCAGGTGACTCGCAGGAAACCCAGGTTTGATCCCTGGGTGGGGAAGATCCAGTGAAGAAGAGAATGGCAACCCACTCCAATATTCTTGCCTAGGAAATCCCACGGGCAGAGGAACCTGGCGGGCTTCGGTCCATGGGGTCGCAAAGAGTCGCACACAAATGAGCGACTTTTCTCCATCTCTCCTTAGGCTGTATGTCAGTTACATTCATGGGGCGCCCTGCTCCTAAAACAAGAATGTCTTTTACCCTGCTGTAAATGAGAATGTTTCTTCCTGTTTGGTTCTGGTTGCCCGGTCTCTGATAAATAAATCCTTCACCACTTGAGACTGCTGCCTCTGCTCTCCACACAATGCAGACTTTAAAAACCATTTTAAATGAAAAGATGACCTCACGTGATGTGAATGCCCAAAATGATAACCGCATCTCCACATCTCCCTCCCAAATATGCATTTGGTGTGCAGTGTGGACCACATTTCTCCTGCTGGGACGAGTGTGTCCTTGCACTATGGAGTCCTGGATCAGATATTAGCAACACCGCCCCTTTACACCCCATCAGAGTGGCTGAGTGTTTCCCACGGCTCCTGTGATGAACAGAAATTGCCTGTCCAGGAAAGTGTTTCCTTGGGAACAAGAGTTCACTGGCTCCCTTGGGGCTCACTGGGGAGTCTTTAATGGTGAGCATGAAAGTGGAACCTGCTCCAGGCAGGGCCAGAGACCAGTGTTAGGGATGTTTTGGCATCGGATAGGAGGTGGGAGTGTCCAGTCTTCTACTGAGACTTACCAACCGCAGGTCCAGGGAGGGGACAAAGGACCCGAAGGGCCTGTGGAGGTGTGTGCAGAACCCAGGCCTCAAAGCAAGACTGGAGTCCAGGTTCCAACCCTTGCTGACCTCCAGCAAGATCAGTCACTCTGCCTCTTGGGCTCTGATTCCTCATCCCTGCTGTGGGGTGTCACATAGTTCTGGGAAGCAAGGGATTAAATAAACACATGGAAAGTCTTCAGAATGATGCCTGGTACTAGTCAGCTTCCAGGGACACTGGCCAGCCCTGAGAACACCACCATTCCCAGCTTCTGTCCTGCCAGCCTGCGATTTTTTGGGAGGAAGGAGGGTGGTTGGTTTCCTTTGGTGTCTCCTGTATGTGGGCAAGGGAGGTACCTTTCGTTAAACCCTGGTTTCCACCTCAGACAGATCATGATCCGAGCACTTATGCGCTGAGTTTATCTTCATAGTGATCCTGCAAGGTAGTATTATAATACTACCATGTTGATAGTATTGCATCTCCCCATTCTGCAGACAGGGACACTGAGGCACAGACAGCCGGGCGAGCCACCCCAAGTCCCGTTAAGAGGCAGAGCCAGGATTCAGCTGAGACGGTGCTGATTCCAAAGGGGTGCTTCCAGCCCCTCTGCTTCCCTGTCCCCCCACCCACCCCCCACCAGTCCTGTCTGAGCCACCCTGAGCCCTGACAAAGCCTTCCATCTGGGACACACGCCTGCCGCCCTGATCTTGACGTGGTGGTGGGGGGGTCCAGGCTGTGCACTTGGGTTTTTCTGCAGCACCTCCAGCTACTGCAGAAAGCCCGAAGGTCGGCCCCCGCGGTGCCTGCCGGGCCCCCCTCTGCTTTATTTACGGCTCTCTCCCTCCATCAGCTGGGGGCCGAGGGTCCTCCTTGGGACCCCCCCTCCTGTTTGTCCCATGGCTGCTGAGTCACTCCCAGCTGTGCTTTTCTCTGTGGTTTATAAACCGTTTAAATGTTTTGCCCTTTTCTGTTGCCCAGTCTGTACCTCTGTGCTATGGTGTTTCTCTTCTTTTCTTTTTAATTTATTTTTTTTATTGAAGGATAGCTGCTTTGCAGAATTTTGTTGTTTTCTGCCAAACCTCAACATGAATCAGCTATATAAATATATATATATATATATATATATACACACATACATACATATATCCCCTCCCTTTTGAACCTCTGTCTTCTTTTCTTTGAATCAGAGACGACAGTCCTCTCCCAGAATTAAAGGCTTGCCTTTTGTCTTCTTCGAAGCCACACTCCAGGCCCCTTCATCCCACTGGGCCTTCCTGTAAGTGGGCAGCCAACAGGCTTGGATTCCCTCTTTCCCCAATCTTGCCTTTTAGTTAATTACCCTGGACAAACCTAGGACAAAAGTAGCTACTCTTTACTGATGTTTCAAAGGAGGTTATCAGGATAGAAGAGAAAAGAGATGTAAAGAGTTTTGGTTTTTTTTTTTCCAAAGAAGGTGATTCTTGAGGTGCAGATGATGAGGCTGTTGGATGGACAATTGGTCTTAAAAGAGCTTCTGCTTTTACTTGTTGGTTTGGCCGGTGAGATACCCACTCTTAGACTACCTAAATCTTAGGTATTCGTGTTTTGGAATCTCTATTCTATCTTCTAATACACACTTGTAGCACACAGTCTCACTATTTTGACAGTAAAAGAAGAGTTTAATAAACGGCTTTTGAAATTCTGCAGCCATGAATAACTTGTTTAATTTACCATCGACTAACTCCTCAGCAAATATTGTGCCCCCTTGAGCAGTCAAGCAGAGCAAGCAGATCTGCTATAGACTGTGAAGGCAGTGGGTGTTGTTACATCACGTTGAACAGTTAATGAGCTTGACATAATGCTGCATTTGATAGCGTCTGCTTAAACAGCGGGGCTTCCTGGTGGCTCAGTGGTAAAGAACTCACCTGCCAATTCAGGAGACGGGGATTCCATCCCTGGTGCAGGAAGATCCCTGGAGAAGGAAATGGCAACCCACTCCGGAATTCTTGCCTGGGAAATCTCTTGGATAGAGGAGCCTGGAGGGCTGCAGTCCATGAGGTTGCAAAAAGCCAGACATGACTTAGTGACTAAAGAACAACGACTGAAACATTAATTGATTTATATTTATGGCTGTTATTTTTTGGTAAGGAAGCAGATGAACTTTATTTTGAAGATGTCTTATTCCCACATGCCCTTGAAAGGCTCAGAGGTCAAGCCCCTGTGTCTTAAGGGCTGATGGTAAAATAGTCAAAGGAGACATCCCTCGTCCATCCTTTGACCCTTCAGTTTCCAGCCAGGAACTTAGGCCCCCGACTTACTATTTCTTTAGAAACAGGAGAGGTGAGAAAGCACTTTTCTCTGCCATTTTTCTCTTACACACGTTTATAAAAGAAGTGAGTGAGCGACAGATTCCCAAGAGACAACGCCAAGGTTTGAAGAGATGATAAATATAATTTTGGCTGTTTAGGAAAGTCTGTGTATTTTATACAAAATCTGTGGGATTGCTCTCTCTCTGGGAGGAGGTTGACAGTGAATATCTATTTTCAAACAACTCTGTGTTTATATTGAAACATATGTTAGATTGTTTAAATCAAAAATCCATGTTTTTCCCTATTCCCAAGTCATATATGAAATTTTTTTTCAAGTAGTAATCCTTTAGTTACAATATGTATACTAAAACCATATGGTTTTCTCAAACAGCTCTTTGTATTTTTAAAAATGCATATTAATGAAATGTTGGGGGCAGCAAAAGTTGATTGAGAACAGTTTGAATATGTGGCCCCCAAAAAGCAAAGACTTTACATTGCGATGAACTACAAGCTGTTAATACATTTCAAATGTGTTGCTAGAGTGAAAAAATGCTAATTTTCCAGAACGTATTCAGAAAAGGCTGACCTTTCTCACGATGCTATCGTAGGGATAGATTCACAGACATATCCACTGCATACAGCCAATGTGGAAACAAAGATTTATGAGCTGGGCCGTTTATCTGGGGAGCTTGTGGACAGGATTTAGAGAAAGCAAATTTATAATTGATTTTTACGTTTCATCAATTCCCTGAAGAGTTGGCAGAGTTCCTTTAATCATTTTATCATATCTGTTGGTATTTACTCATAGTGTAACAAAAGGTCATCTCTTTGGTAACAAGCCCAAGGTGGTATCTGGGAACTGGGGAGGAAAGACCTGCCTCTTACCTGTTTTCAAAACTTCTAAAACCTGCTTAAAGCATCTTAGCTTCTCCTGGTCACAGTCTGATTGTTGGTATTTGCATGCTTCTCTCTCTAAGGGAGCCATCAGTCATCCTGAAGTATTGTAATGTAGAGGTTAGAATGATGTGCCTGGATGTTTCTCTGAATTTAATAAAACCTAAAAGCCGCATCGCTAGACCCCCAGTGGGATCAAGAGAGCTGTGTGGACACCCAGTCAAATGAGATCTTGTTGACTCAGTTGCAGCCTCATTCTGCTCCCAGGAGGACTCGCACTCACTCATGGTTGCAGCGTTTTCATCTGAAAACTCTGCTTAACCCAACTGGCGTTGCAACTCAGGGGCAACACGTGGATTTCCGTTACAATGCATTTGCCTAAATACTGGAAATGGGTGATCTGGTTTGAGACATAGCCAACTTTTTTTTCTGAACTTCCTCATTTTGAGTGGGTTAATTCTGTTCTAGGAAAAGTTTTGACAGAATGGCTTTCTGCGTGCCAGCCCCGTGTTATGTTAGAAATAACGGTGTTTACTTCCATTCTCTACTTTTTCCATAAACTTTTCGACGTTCATTTCCTAAATCTGACTTTTATTATTCGACTTGACCTAGCCAACATAAATGGTACTAAGTCATTATTGCCAGCTACATAATGGCGCTTTCTGTCTCACAAAAGAGGAAAATTAAGTCTTCCCAGCCCCAAAACACAAAGTTGACCTGGCTGCTCTTCTAAGGAAGACAGAAATGAAGGAAACTGACTTGAACTCTGCCCCTTTCGGGAATTCTTTGCATTCCCGAAAGGACTTGGATCAGCCTCTAGATCTGCCTGGTCATCACCAAGGATCATCATCTTAGGCCAGTTCCTTAGATGCGGAGCTTGGGCTAAGCATACTTGGGCAGGTGATTCATGAAGGGTACATTCTCGAGGGAGAGGATGCCGGAGACCGCAGGGGAGAGATTAAGGAAGCTTGTGGCCTTAGCTGGGCTTCCCAGGTGGCACTAGTCGTAAAGGGTCCACCTGCCAATGGAGGAGACATAAGAGACGTGGGTTTGATCCCTGGATCGGGAAAATGCCCTGAAGGAGAGCATGGCAACCCACTCCAGTATTCTCGCCTGGAGAATCCCCTGGACAGAGGAGCCTGGCGGGCTGCAGTCCATGGGGTCACAGAGAGTCGGACACGACTGAGCCACTGAGTGTGCATGCATGTGACCTTAGCTGGAACCTTGCTTCAGTCTGACCCCATCCATGCTAAGTCCCGGGCATGACCAGCATCACAGAATCGGTCCCTCTTTGAGGCCAGGGGGCTGACCTCTGGAGTTCTTTGTCAGTCCATCAGGCCGTGGGCTACCTGAGGGGGTGGGAGGGAAGGGTTTGAGGCAGCTCCAGTTTCGGCCAAGGGCAGTTCTCTGGAGAAGGGGGTGGTGGTGCTGGGGGACAAGAGCGGCCAATGCCCCCAGCCCAGAGGGATGGGCACACAGCCTGCTAAAGGAACTCTGCGTGGGGTTTTCCAGGTGGCACTAGTGGTAAAGAATCCACCTGCCAGTGCAGGAGACACAAGGGATGCTGGTTCAATCCCTGGGTCGGGGAGATCCCCTAGAGAAGGGATGACTACCCACTGCAGTATTCTTGGGCTTTCCTGGTGGCTCAGATGGTCTAAAGAATCTGCCTGCAATGTGAGAGACCTAGGTTCAGAACTCTGGGTTGGGAAGATGCCCTGGAGGAGGAGGGCATGGCAACCCCACTCCAGTATTCTTGCCTGGAGAACCCCATGGACAGAGGGGCCTTGGCCGGCTGCAGTTGCTGGGGCCACAGAGAGTCGGACCCGGCTGTGCACACGGTGTTCTCACAGATGTTCCGTTTCCTTTCCCCACCTCCTCAGGGAGCGGGCAGATCCAGCTTTGGCAGTTCCTGCTGGAGCTTCTGTCTGACAGCTCCAATTCCAACTGCATCACCTGGGAAGGCACCAACGGGGAGTTCAAGATGACCGACCCGGACGAGGTGGCGCGGCGCTGGGGGGAGCGGAAGAGCAAGCCCAACATGAACTATGACAAGCTCAGCCGGGCCCTCCGCTACTACTACGACAAGAACATCATGACCAAAGTCCACGGGAAGCGCTACGCCTACAAGTTCGACTTCCACGGGATCGCCCAGGCCCTGCAGCCCCACCCCCCGGAGTCCTCTCTGTACAAGTACCCCTCGGACCTCCCCTACATGGGCTCCTATCACGCCCACCCGCAGAAGATGAACTTTGTCGCCCCCCACCCTCCGGCCCTCCCCGTGACGTCATCCAGTTTTTTCGCCGCCCCGAACCCATACTGGAATTCACCCACGGGAGGGATCTACCCCAGCGCTAGGCTCCCAGCCAGCCATATGCCTTCGCATCTGGGCACTTACTACTAAAGCCCCTGAGAGAGGCCTTTCCCAGCACCTGTGTAGAGACCCATCCATTACTACAAACTCTTATCCGAGACCACGAATCAGAAGTGCCTCAAGGGAAATGCGAAAGCCCGACTGGGGCAGGGGGAGAGATCCAGAGACTCTGAGTGGGAGGGACTTACTAAACCATGACTACAGAGATAAAAAGGATGCTACCTGTGTACGCAGACAGGTAATCTGTGGACCGACCTTGTAAAAGACATTGCAAGTAGAAGCGTGACGTCATAAGGACAAAGTGCCAAAGAAAACGTTCAGAAGATGTGTATAAACCTTTAGAATAGTCTTTGGGAATCCTGCTAGTGCATTAAGTGGGGATTAAACTCAAGCAATAGATACCACACAGTCTGGACCTAACATGCCATTTCTAACGTCATTGGAAGGAAAACTACCTGTATTTAAAAAGAGAAACATATCAAACACAGGAGAGAGAGGAGAGGGAGACTATGGTAGCCCATCGATGGACACTGTTAACGGAACTCATCAGCATCTGCTGTCTTGGGTGAAACCAGATTCTTAGAACAACCCGAGGCTTCCAACTCCTTGACGATAAGACGGGAACTCTGTGTCACAGGGCGGGACTGAGCATGTGTGTGGAGAGAGGGCACGTGGGTGTGGATGGAGGAGGCGGGAGAGGAAGAAACGGGGGAAGGAGGAGGGAAGGACTGGGAAGGGAGCTTCTTGAGCCATGAAGACTGGACTTGGGATGGTGTCGGTTCTTCGGAGAGCTGAGCCGAGGAGATGTGAGGCTTCGTGCGGTCAGTGTTGTACCAAATCCAGTGTTAGGAAGACGGACACAGCGTGATGGGGGCGGGGCACGGATGGTAGGAGAACGCAGAAACAAAATCATGCATCTCTTTTTGTCTTGTTTTGTTTGTTTATCAAAAGAAAAACTGTAACTGGAATTGTCTGATATTTAAAAAGAAACATTCAGGACCTCATCCTTAGGCGGGGGTGCTCTGCTCTCCACGGGGTCAGGTAAGCGCTAGCCTTCTCGGCTACCCCAGTCTGAAATCGCCTGGGTGTCGGGGGCGAGGCAGCCTCCAGTTTTCCTTTTGAGTCGCGAACGCTGTGCGTTTGTCAGAATGAAGTATGCAAGTCAGTGGTTTGTTTTTTTGTTTTTTTTTTTCCTTTTTATATAATAATTATATAACTTATGCATTTATACACTACGAGTTGATCTCGGCCAGCCAAAGATACACAACACAAGAGACAATCAATGATCTAATGTGGCCTTGAACTTTAACTCTGTATGCTTAATGTTTACAATATGAAGTTACTAGTTCTTAGAGTGCAGAATGTATGTAATAAAATGAGCTTGGCCTAGCATGGCAAATCAGATTTACACAGGAGTCTGCCTTTGCACTTTTTTATTTTAAAGTGACTCAGATTGTTTAGTAGAAACTTGTGCTGCGTGGGGGTGGGTTTGGTATTAGAGGTTTCCTTTGTCCGGGAACTCGTGCAAGGGAGTGCCAAGGACTTAGCACATTTGGCACCTGAATGGTGTGGGCCTCTCCGGGGCCTTCTTGCCAGCTCGCCCTGTCTAGAGCAGGAGGACCAAAGGTTTAGCCTGGGAGCCTCCAGACTCAGGCCCAGAGTAGAAAGAGGCCTCTGAAGCTGGGGTGGTCATTGATAAACTCCAGATCCTCATCCAGTCACAAATCACCCTTCCTTCCTGCATTAAAGCGTCTATTGCATGGTGAACACACGCTTGTTCCCGGCACAAACTGTGTTGTTGTTGGTAAATAAAGCATCACAGCAGCAGTGTCTCCCTTGAACGAGACCAGGGACGGCTTCTAAATTCACCATCTGGCTTCTCTGTCAGAGGCTCTCACTGGGTAGCCTGTGGCCTTGACCTTCCCACACCAGGATAATCTGGGTACCCTGGTCTGGGATTTTTACCAGTCCTGAGCCTGACGTGTGATCAGATACTGTTTATGTCTCTGATCTGAAGTCCATCACCCTTGACATCTTTTCTCTCCTGAGGATGGAGCCTCAGCCACGGTGAAGGTGGTTAGGTGAAGCCTTAGCCGAGGTGAAGGAGAGCCGGGATGCAGGGCCATGTGAGAGGGAGCAAGCCTCAGCAGCTCCCCAGCCCGAGTCGGTTTCTGAATTGGCCCATCTCCGAGCTGTCTGGGGGCTTATTTTGCACTCTGTAATCCTTTTGCGATGATTAAATGACGTTGCCAAACCTCTGAGCTCTGAATATTTTGGCAGTGGTCTCTAAAGCTGGTAGGATCCGATTACCAAAGCTGCAGACATTCGGCATTACTTGAATTAAAAGAAATCCAACTATCCATCAATTACGGCAGCTTGGGAAAGGCCTGCAAAGTGCCTGCGCCTCCTTGGGGAAGATAAATAAGTAAAAGCATAAAAGCTGGCAGCCGGGGGTGACCCACACTGTTTTAATGGAAAAGATCACTCATTTTTATTTTGGAATGCAAAGTTGAAGCACACCTACGTTCTGCATACAAATAGCCATTTACTCCGATAATCACTCAGTTCCCCTCTTTCAGGATCGTGTCATGAGCAAAATAATAAAAACAAGGCAGGCTTCTCATATTCAACTTTAACAGATGTTCTCATTTATGGTTCCCCCACCTCCCTCTCCCACCCACCCCCCATTCAAATTATTAGCAAACTTTATGACCAGCATGAGCAACTGGGATCATTTTAGATAACATAATAATGCTGAGTTCTCCCAAATAATTCCTCAATGATATCCTAAAATAACATTCACTCTCTGCTCCTGTAGAACTGAAATCCAAAGCAGTCTCCAGTTGGTATTCACGATGACATCAAGAGTGTCTTCCCTCTGCTGCCCCCATCTCTTGATTTGCTCTGAGGTACACACACGATTCCTACAGAATTTCCCTTCTGTTGGCAAGAGATAGGACCCTTGTTTCCTGTTTTAAATGTCAGCCTTTTGGGATTTGTGTATGATGGAATCTCTGCAGATTCCCAGATCTCAGTCAAGACTTCATTTTTGCTCCCAGTTGGATGTCCTTGCTGTGTGTCAGAAGGGTTCATGATGAAGTGATCTGTCAGGACTGGTACAGGTAGAGCGCTTTCCACTCCTTCAAAGCTCTTCAGCACTGCTGCAGCTCCTGCCACCTGGGTCCAAGGGTCTCGAGCAGCGTCCCATGGATGGACGATGCTGCAGGGACTGCTGACACCTGGGACGCGGGCAGTGATTGCAGATGGGGAGAGCATAGAGGCCCCACGGGCCACTGCACTGACCTTTAACCTGTGTTTAAGGGAAGCATCGTTTTTACCTGTCTTCCACCATGCCGCCCAAATAGAGGTTCTGAGATGACGACTCGGAGAGTGAAAAGCACTTTGGGTTACTCCAAGGTATATCACATTTCCATTCCTTCTTTTTTATCTTAACCTGGGTTTAAAAAATATTGGTGAAATGTTTTCATGTCAAATGGGGAAATGGCTATAGAAATCAAGTATTAAAAATAACTAGAAGGTCTTCATCTTAGCATAGAGCAGCAGTGCTCTAAGTGGGGTCCCAGGGGGCTGCAGGAGCCTCACCTGGAACTTGTTAGAAAAGCAAATTTTCAGGTCTCACCACAGACATGCTGAATAGGAAACTCTGGTGGTGAGGCTCAGCCATCAGGTCTCACACACCTTACAGGTGATTTGGAAGCATGTTGAAGTTTGGGAGTCACTGCAACAGAAAAAAGATAATCTGTGTCTATGTGTGGGGATGGTCAGTGTGAAATCTCAATGTCATAACTGTTTTTTTTTTTTTTTTTTTCCTGTGGCCACATGAAAAGCAGCCATCAGGGAAACCAGTTTACTCTGAAAGTGTCATTCAGAGTTATGCTCCCTCTGAACAACTCTCCTTCCTACTGTTAACTCACCCATGTGTATTAGTTATCTCCTGTGAGTAACTGCTGCTGCTACTGCTAAGTCGCTTCAGTCGTGTCCGACTCTGTGCGACCCCATAGATGGCAGCCCACCAGGCTCTGCTGTCCCTGGGATTCTCCAGGCAAGAACACTGGAGTGGGTTGCCATTGCCTTCTCCATTGTGTGAAAGTGAAAAGTGAAAGTGAAGTCGCTCAGTCGCATCCGACTTGTAGCGACCCCATGGACTGCAGCCTACCAGGCTCCTCCATCCATGGGATTTTCTAGGCAAGAGTACTGGAGTGGCTTGCCATTGCCTTCTCTGCCTGTAAGTAACAAATTACCACAAATTCAGCAGTTGGAAACAACACACGTCTATTATCTTCACAGTTTCTATGGGTCAGGCATGCAAGCATAGCCTAGCTGGGTCTTCCACTCAGGGTCTCAACAGGTTGAAATCAAGGAGTCAGCCAGGACTGTGATCTTCTCTGGGGATGGGGTCCTTTTCCAAGCTCACTGGTTGCTAGCAGAATTTAGTTCCTTGCAGTTGTAGGACTGAAGTCCTGTTTCCTTACTGGCCATCACCAGGGACCACACTTAAGTTTTAGAAACCACTTGAGGATCTTGCCACATGGCCGTCTCCACAAGGCAGTTGCTTCTTCAAGGCCAGCAGGAGAACCTCTCTCACTTCAAAGCTCTCTGGCTTTTAAGTGCTCAACTTGACTAGATCAGGCCCACCCAGGAGAATCTCCATTTTTACTAACTCGAAGTCTACTGATTAGGGGTCTTAGTTATATCTTCAAAACTCCTTTTGCAATAGATGTAACCTATCATGTTCACAGGTCCTGTTCACAGTAGAGTGGATTCTACAAGGCATGTACACCAGGAGTTGGGAATCTTAGGAGCTGTCTTAGAATTCGGCTTAAAACCATAGATATTCTGCCTATCTTCTAGCATTTTCTAAAATCCTTTGGCCAATCAAACCTCTCAAAAACACACATTGCTCAAAAGGCCAACCCCCTCTCAGCAGCACTATGTGCCTGAAGCCATGGGCACCGTGGCAGCTTCTCCCACTGGCAATACAGACTTCATGGAATAAGTCTGTAGATCTTAATCTGGCCAGTCTGAAAACATTTATGTTGAAAATGTAGGGGCATATACTAATTTTTTCATAGTATTAACATATTCTTTTGATTCTATTGAAAAAGCAGCCCAATACCATCCTGTATGGAAATCACTGTGCAAACTCTCCTAACTTATAATTTTTATCTTAATTTTATAAAATGAAATGGCTTCATCTGTTTTCTTATAAAAGATTTTGACAAATATTATGTTTTTTTAAAGCAGGTCATAATATTAATTGATTATCATTTGTGTCAGATCTTGTTGAATTAAAAGACTTACATGCAGTAAGCATGTTAAATGTAAGAACTTTATGGAAAAAGAGATAGGAATTTTTCATGACTCATGGATAGATACACATAGCATGTTGCCTGAAGAAAATAATACAAAAATGGTAGCTAGGATTTCATTAGGAGAGGACTTCATAAAACGGTTTTGAGGTTTTACAAGGTCATGACTGGTTGAGCACAGTCAAAGAGTACTGATTAAAAGATCAATACCCATCTGAAGGATAGGTCATGGGGACAGGCTCCAGGCCTCTGCCCTTGACTTTATTCATACCTTACTAAGGCGAAGAGTTGACTCATTGGAAAAGGCTCTGATGCTGGGAGGGATTGGGGGCAGGAGGAAAAGGGGACGACAGAGGATGAGATGGCTGGATGGCATCACCGACTCGATGGACGTGAGTCTGAGTGAACTCCAGGAGTTGGTGATGGACAGGGAGGCCTGGTGTGCTGTGATTCATGGGGTCACAAAGAGTCGGACACGACTGAGTGACTGAACTGACTGACTGACTGAAGGTGAAGATATAGGGGGGTACGCCAAGGACCACTCCAAATGCCATGGGCCAAAAGGAAGATAGGTCTCATGACCATTTCAGGATCCAAAAGAGCTGACTGAAGGGATCGGCCAAGTTTGACAGATTCTGTGTGCGTGTATGCTCAATCATGTCCAACTCTTTGTGACCCCATGAACTGTGGCCCACCAGGCTCCTCTGTCCATGGGATTTTCTAGGCAAGAATACTGGAGCAGGTTGCCATTTCCTCCTCCAGGGGATCTTCCTGACCCAGGGATTAAGCCCACATCTCCTGCATTGGCAGGCAGATTCTTTACCATTGGGCCACCAGGGAAGCCCTTAATAGACTTACTGGAGCTTAATGATGTTAGGAGCTGCATCATTCAAGACACCTGAGAGTTGGACTGAACAAAAGCACATGTGGAAAACATCCGGGTTTTGAAGATGATGACAATGATGTGTGGAATATACAATATTTAATGAGCAAGCGGCAAGGCAAACACTGCATTGAGCATTTCAAAATCATTGTCTCATTACCCCTTCTGGTTGTCCTCATGATAACAAAAATAAAAAAATCCTGACACTTAGATTAAGCAATTTATCCAGCTTACCCAAGGTAAGAGCGTGAACTGATGCTTGTCCCAGCACTGACTCCCAAACCTCTATTAATGATAAGATATGTTGTCCATATTGATGGACATGGGAAAGACAAGTGACTATCCAAAAGTAAGTTGCTTTTTTCAGAATGATTGTGACAGGTAACTTATTTATACTGTTCTGAACTGATTTCAACATCAATTCTGGATATAATCTTGCAGAGGTACATAGACCAGCTAGAGCTAGCCTAATAGCGATGAGGGGGACGAGGGAACCCAAGATTATGGCATGGAAGAATAGCTGAAGGGCCTGTCCAGTGTTCCTGCTGGAAGTAGGATCACATTCACTGTCAATCCAGCACCCAACACGGTGAATGCAGCACTGAGCTGTCAGTAAATGTCTTCAGCTGTGAGGACAAATGTGAGCATGCATGTTAAGTCGCTTCAGTCATGTCTGACTTTTTGCGACCCCGTGGACTGTAGCCCACCAGGCTCCTCTGTCCATGGAATTCTCTCATCAGGAACACTGGAGTGGGCTGCCATTTCCTTCTCCAGGGGATCTTCCCAACCTGGGGATTGAACCCATGTCCCCTGGGGTTCCTGAATTGGCAAGCAGATTCCTTACCCCTGAGCCACCTAGGAAACCTGTGAGTATGAATGAACATTCAAAAAGATAACTGTTTGGACTAAAAGTGGACTCAGTGTGGATGCCCATTGGCCAGACTCAGTGAAGAACTCTTTAACAGAGGCACTCTGTATGGAATGGCCAATCCTTTGTCGAGCAGTTGCTGGATGTTGGGTGCTCAGGTATAGACCATGTGACTATTCACCAGATATTTAGCAGCAGTCAGTAGGTGGACTACTTAGCTATGTAGATCTTTTTCCAGTTCTTTGCAATCTGCGTTTTGGAAAATGATGAAATGTCATACAGATGTACCTAGAAGATCAGGCAAAAGGATCTGAAATGCACAGATGGCTTGAAAGCCTCACTTTTGATCAGTATCACTCAGTCCCAAGGGTAGGAGCTCATTTTGGGGTTAAATATGTAGACGCTGGAATCCCCCCAAATTTGCTTGTCCTGTGTCTTTGATCTCCAGATTGACTTGAGTCCACTTTGCTTGGAGGTTAACATGCATCGTGTCTGTTCCACACTGCTGGGTTCTGGGGACTGGGAAGAGGCAGCTGGCTGGGGGGAACCACTGAAGTTCCCTCCACATTTTCTCACTTAAGAAGAACACCCCACTGCAACACTCTTCCATAAAGGCATGCATCGTGGAGGTTGTTGGTCACAGCCTGCTCAGCATTAGTCATGGCTCAACTGAAAGAGTATAGGGAAGCCCCAGTGAGCCTCACCCCTACCCAGCTCCAGACTAAAACCGTTTCCACCTCCCAGCAGGCATCAGAGGCTGGGAGAAGGCTGGCTTTCCACTTCATATGCTAAGGAGAGATGGGAGCAGAGGTTAAATACGAAAGAAAGGTATGAAGAGATTGAGGGCATGAGGAAAAGGGGGCGGCAGAGGATGAGATGGTTGGATGGCAGCATTGACTCAATGGACGTGAGTTTGAGCAAGCTCCGGGAGATGGTGAAGGACAGGGAAGCCTGGTGTGCTGCAGTCCATGGGGTTACAGAATAAGACTCGACTGAGCGACTGAACAACAACCACAATGTAAGAAAGAGTTTGGGCTAGAAGTTATGAAGCCATTTGGTAAGGTCTCTTGTTTAGAAGGCCAGGATATTCCAACAAGTTGGCAGAAAGTGAGCAGAGAACAAAGCAACCTGCCTTCTTCACAAAAGGTGATACCCAGGGAAAGAACAATCTGAATCATTTTCCAGCAGGATAAGCCCCACCTCTTCTTGTGGGAGAGACTGGAAGGGGTGGGGAGAGAGCAAGACTAACTTTGGGGAAGGCCCTCACAAAGAAATGTGTAGTGGGGAATAATGGTTCCTCCCTAACAATGGGACTTGTCTCAGATTGGTCAATACGACAGTTCTCCTTACAAGAAATCCTTGCTCTCATCATATTTCTTAACCTGAGATTTTGCATCCTACTATGTTTCTTCTATTCACAATTATATGGCATATTTTGAAGTGGGATTGTGCAAAGGTCATTGGCTTTCAAACCCACACTGTCTGGTCCATGCTCAATATAGCAGCCTTATTCCAGTTAAGAAGGAAACGCTAACAGACGTCCTGTATCATTCACTCAGTGAAGACTGGGCACTTGTTAAGGTCATTTTATCCAAGTTCCTGTTGCTGTTTAAGTGGCAGGGACAGGATTTGAATCAGAGTCGAACTCCAAAGTTTCTGTGTCTAGCCACTATGCTGTTCTATCTCTTGGAGAAAGCTGAATTAAGAGTAAGACCATAGGATGGGTAAGTAAATTATCACTCATATGATGGCAGGAATATGGGTGGGGCAGGAAGAAACCAGTAGGGGGGGAAGACAGTTGGAGAAACGCTGAACTGAATGTTAGCATGCGATGCCCAGTTCTGTGTGTAGGGGGGTGGTCAGCAGGAGACTGGAATACAGTGATTACTGGAGGCAAACATGTATGAGTCACTTGTTTAAAAATCTTCATTTAGAGGCCAATTAGGCAAATCTCAGCACATTTAAAGGATTACAATGACACAGTCCCTTCTCTGACCCAATGCAACGCTAGAACTCAAAAGCAAAGCAAAAAAAATTGTATTCAAGAAACATACTAGCATTTCCAAATAAAGAAATTATGATTGAAGCTGAAACATGTCTGCAAGGAGATCAAACCAGTCAATCCTAAAGGAAATCAGTCCTGAATATTCATTGGAAGGACTGATGCTGAAGCTGAAATTCCAATCCTTTGGCCACCTGATGTGAAGAACTGACTCATTGGAAAAGACCCTGATGCTGAGAAAGATTGAAGGCAGGAGGAGAAGGGGAGGACAGAGGATGAGATGGTTGGATTGTATCACTAACTTGATGGACATGAGTGGTTGAACAAGCTCCAGGAGTTGGTGATGGACAGGGAAGCCTGGCATGCTGCAGTCCATGGGCTTTCAAAAAGTTGGACACAACTGAGCGACTGAACTTAGTCGCTGACAACATATTTATGACTTAGCAAAATAAGGAGCCTGGCAAGCTACAGTCCAAAGGGTTGCAAAGAGTCAGATAAGACTGAGCAACTGATCACACACACAGGAAATAATAATACATACCAAAATTTGTGACATGTAGTTAGAACAGAGAGCAAAGTTTATGGTCTTAAATGTTTATATTGAAATAGAAAAATGAATAGAAGTTAGTGAAGTAAGGCTTATTTTTAAAAAATTGTACAAGAACAGCAAAACAAACAAAAAAGCAAAGTTGAAAGTGGGACATTATAAACATGAAAGCAGAAATTAGTGAGTTGAAAAGCAGATTTAAAATATAAAGCATTAACAATAGAAGTTGGTTCTTTCGAAAAGATTAATAAGATTGACAAATCTCTAGTAAAATTGGTAATAAGGAGAGAGGAGCCACAAAAAATAATATTAAGAATGAAAATAGGGATAAAACTATGGCTGTAGAGAATTTTTTAAAAGTTAGAAGTTATCGCAAACCAATTTATGCTGATTCATTTGAAAATTAGATTAAGTTGACAAATACTTGGGCAATATAAAACTGATCACATATGACTCAAGAAGAAATAGAAAGCTCAAATAGTCTACAATCATTAAAGAAATTGAATAAGTAGTAAAAAAAAATCTTCCCACAAAGTCAGATGGCTTCCACTACAAGTCAGATGGCTTCGTCAGTGAAAGTGAAAGTCACTCAGTCCTGTCTGACTCTTTGTGACCCCAGGGACTATGCAGTCCATGGGATTTTCCAGACCAGAATCCTGGAGCAGGTAGCCTTTCCTTTCTCCAGGGGCTCTTCCCAACCCAAGGATTGAACCCAGGTCTCTCGCATTGCAGGCGGATTCTTTACCAGGTGAGCCACAAGGGAAGCCCAACCAACTTCGTCGGTGAGGTCAACCAGATATTCAAGGTACGAACAGTTCCACAGTTACCCAAAGTACTGTGGAGAATGGGCTTCCCAGGTGGCGATGGTGGTAAAGAACCCGCCTGCCAATGCAGGAGACATAGAGACATGGGCTGGATTGCTGGGTCGGGAAGATCCCCTGGAGGAGGGAATGACAACCCACTCCAGTATTCTTGCCTGGGGAATCCCACGGTCAGAAGAGCCTGGCAGGCTACAGTCCATGGGTTCGCAAAGAGTTGGAGACAACTGAGGTGACTTAACACTCACACAAGCACTGTGGAGAATATAAAAAGAAGAAACAGTCCCCAGTACAATCTGTAATGGTAACATAACAAATTGCACGAAATAGCAAAAGCTAACAGAGGTAGTACAAAAAGGACAATTACGCTTATGAATGTGAGATGCAAATATATTAAACAAAATACTAGCTAATAGAATTTAGCCATGTATAAGAAAGTACTTATAACCAGGTTGGACTTATCAAAATAATGCAAAGTTGGGTTAATATTGGAAAATCAATTAGTGTAACTCCCACATGAGCATACTATAGAAGCAAAACGTGATCATCTGATAGACACAAAATTTATTTAATATAATAAAATAGGTATATATTATTAAGTATTAGCAAATTAAGAACAGAAAGCATATCTATTAAAGTCTATCTATAAAAACATACAGCAAATGTCAGACTGAAAGGTTTAAAGTTGAAAGCCTTTTCTTGATGTCAAAAATAAGATAAAGATGCCTACAATTACCATTTATATTCAACATAATTTTGGGTTCTCACCAGAACACTAAGGCAAGAAAAAAGAAATGACAGTTATAATATTGGAAAGAAAAAAAACAAGTATTTCATTCATCACAAAAAATATGGCTGTTTATGCAGAAAATCCAAATTAATTCTAAAGGTTGTTTGACTTTATGAAAGTCTTAGCAAAAGTGTTGAAATAAAAAGTCCATGGCATTCTACATACTAACAATTACACTTATAAAAATAAACCTTAAAATATTATTTGAAAGTGAAAGTGAAGTCGCTCAGTCGTGTCTGACTCTTTGCAACCCCATGGACTGTAGCCTACCAGGCTCCTCTGTCCATGGGATTTTCCAGGCAAGAGTACTGGAGTGGATTGCCATGTAGTATCTTAAGAATAAATCTACTAAAGATGTGCAGAATCTCTACAGGAAAGTAATAATGCTTCATTCAGTTCAGTTCAGTTCAGTTCAGTCGCTTAGTCATGTCTGACTCTCTGAGACCAATGCTTCATTGAGAGATATCAAAGATCTAAATAAATAAAAAGATGAATCATGTTCATGGAGTTGATTCAGTGTTATAAAGATGTCTGTTAATTTGGAAAATTACTGCACTTTGGAATAATTTGGAAAATCTGGATATTCACTGCACTCCCTATCAAAAACTCCCAAGTTTTTTTTTTTCCTTTTAATTGTACAAGCTGATTTTAGAATTTATGTAGAAGGCCCGATTAACCAAGACACTCTTGAAGAAAAATAGTCTATGTTTTATGGTTTTCATCCTTCCAGATACTGAATCTTATGAAGTATAGTAATTAAAAACCACAGTGTGAGATGGCTCAAAAAGAGACAAATAGATCAATGGAATAGAAGTCCATGAGCAAATTCAACATATATGAATATCTGATATAATCATAAATGATACTGAAGATCAGTGCAGAGAGAATAGACTTTTTAATAAGTAAGCTAAAACAATTAGAAATCTATATTTGGAAAAATATGATAGAGAGTTATATAATATCACACAAAAATCAATGAAATGTGGTTAAGGACTAACTAAGATTTAAAATGCAAAAGTATAAACATTTTCAGAGATCCTCCAGAAAAATATCTTCATGATCTTGAGGTACAAAACAATTTTTAAATGCAACAACAACAAAAACTACAACAGCTAAAGAAATATTGATAAAGTTTTTTTGTATTAAGAACTTTTCGTAATAGACATCATTAAAGAAAGTGAAAAGACAAACTACACTCTGGAAGAAGACACCTGTAAGCCACATCACCTGCAAATTATTTAGTATCTAGATTGCATAACAATTGTAAATCAGTAAGAAAAAAGCAATAGAATAGGCTTCCCTGGTGGCTCAGACAGTAAAAGCAATAGAATAATATGTAAAAAAGATTGAATAGCTCACTTCTTAAGAGTGGAAATTTGATGAACAATAAATGCATAGACAGTGATGAAGCGCATGGTAATCAAGAACATGCAAATTAAAACCAAAATGATATCCATTTTATACCCACCATATTGGCCAACATTAAAAAGTCCAGTCAAGAACATGATGGTTATAACAAAACAAAGGGAGCTCTCATGCACTATTGGTAGGAGCAGAGATTGGTAACAATTTCACTGGAAAACAGTTTGGCATTCTTTGGCATTCACAGTAGAACAGATAAAGTGTATACCCAAAACCCTGCTAGGGAAATTCCAAAGGAAACCGGGAGCCCTCCACAAGTCCCCTGGGATACATGAACCACAGTGTCCCTACAAATATGCTTGTAATAATAACAACTGGAAACAACCCAGGAATCCATCCATGTTAGAGTAGATAAGCCAATTTTAGTACATCCGCATCATGGAAATACAGACGACCATGAATGAAACTCATAAATTTAATATTGAGCCAAAGAAATAAATATCAGGAAAACATATACAATGTGGTTTCATTTATTTAGATTTCAAAAGCAGGCAAGGACAAACAACATATTGTTCAGAGGTCATGCAGAAGTTTTCTAAAGAAGTAGGAACAAAAGCAAGGGGCTGATCATCTCAGAGCCGAGAGAGTGATTACCTCTCAATGGGGAGAAGAGAGATGCGGTCAAGGAGGGACGCTCAGGTGTTTTAAGGACATGTTCTTTTTTTTCCATCGTGGGAGCTATTTCTTTTCTTGCTCTGTATGTTCATGTCACACACTCTTCTGTACCAATGCAAATGTCTTTTAAGGGCTATGGATAAACACATAGGAAGCCATGGTTCCCCGCCCGCCAGCAGCATGCTGTGGGAGCAGCGTTCAGCAGCATTGCAAAATGCGCTGCCCTCCAACTGCTCCCTGTAGAGGATGCCCTGTTTCCTCTTGCAGGGGCGCTGAAGGTTCACTTTCAGTCCAGCGGGTTTCGGTATTCCCCAGGTTTGACTTCCTCTGCCAAAGGCTCTCTGTTGGTTAGTTATTGTTGAATGTCTCTGCATCCTTCTGCCTGTCACTCACACGAGTCTCCTGTGGGCACTCTCCTTTCAAGAGATAGCATTTAATTCCCCACCCTCTGAGTGTAGGCTGAACTCAGTGAATCAGTAGAAAGTTGTAGAGGTGACAGTGTGTGATTTCTCAGATTAGGTGGTAAACAGCCTGGTGAACTTCTCCTTGCCTTCTCCCTGGAATAACTCAATCCAGGGAAAGCCAACTGTGTGCTGGGAAAACACTCAAATGACCCAGTGGTAGGGCCGTGGGGTGAGGAATTGAGAATTCCCACCCATAACCAATCCTCCAGCCTCAGTCAAGCCATCAGATGAGCCCATTCCTGGTCAACATTTTGCCTCCAATCTCACGACCCTGTCTCAGAACCATCCAGCTAAGCCCCTTCTGAATTCCTGACCCACAGAAACTGTGCAGTAAAAAATGTGTGTTGTTCTAAGCCCGGGAAATTGATTATACTGCAATAGATAATGAATACAACTTGGGGCTCAGATGGTAAAGAGCCTGCCTGCAACACAGGAAACCCAGATTCGACCTCTGTGTCAGGAAGATCCCCTGGAGAAGGGCATGGCAACCCACTCCAGCATTCTGGCCTGGAGAATCCCATGGACAGAGGATCCTGGTGGGCTACAGTCCATGGGGTTGCAAAGAGTCAGACACGACTGAGCAACTAACACTTTGACTTTCTCAACATTGCTGCCTATGGATTCTGTCTGACCTACCATATCGCCTTAGACTGTGAGAATGGCTGAGCTGGTTTAGTTGAAGCTGACCTCAGATCTAGTGACCCCTCTGCTTCTGAAATATCTTTGGCTGGCTCTTCTGTCATTATGTTGACAAATTATGGGTCCCCTCGTAGGCTTTCTGGATTAAATAATATCACTTAAAGAAATACTTTTCCCACAGATATAAAAGGGTTATTTGTTGTTGATCAGTTGCTCAGTCATGTCGGACTCTTTGTGACCCCATGGATGGCAGCACGCCAGGCTCACCTGTCCTTCACCATCTCCCTGAGTTTGCTCAAACTTCTGTCCATTGAGTCGGTGATGCCATCCAACCATCTCATCCTCTGTCGCCCCTTTCTCCTTTATCCTTCTTTTGTATGGCCCAACTCTCCCATCTGTACACGACTACTGGAAAAACCATAGCTTAGCACACAGAAACTTAAGAGTCTGGGTTTTGCAGGTTGTAGTTGAAAGAGTGTGGGTTTCCAGCTCTCTGGGCATACAGAGTCCTACCGTTTCCTGGCTGTTTGAACTTGGTTATAGAATTTAGTGTCTCAGAAGTTGTCTTTCCTTCTCTATTGGTTAAATGAAAGTCACTTATAATTGACTATAGGAGAAGAAAAACAATGGTTTAACCAAAGGAGAAGTTTGTGTCTCTTCCATGTCAAACTCCAAAGGTGGGAAGATAGTCTGGGGCTGGTGTGGCATCCATGGTATCAGGATATTCAGCATCCTCGTCTCATATCGTTCCACTATGTGTGTTTATTCTGGTCAAAGGGAGATGCTCTAACTCCAGAGTATTCATTGCAAAGCAACATTGGACTTGGGCTACGAATCAGTCAGGATTCTACCATAAAACAGAATTAGAATGTACCAATGGCCCTTGAGCCAAAGCAAGTCACATGGTCAAGTGCAATGTCAACAGGGTGGGGGAGTTTACTCTGCAAGGGGGAGGCAGGTAAGCCCAGAAAGGAAACTCCTGGGACAGTAAAGGGACAGTAACACAATCTACCATCTCTCCAAACCCATCTCCCTATTTCTAGTCTCCCCAACCTCTCTGCAATTTCATTCTTAACTCAGTGGCTAGAAAAGTCCTTTTAAAACCTCCATCCAATCACATCACTCTTCTGTTCAAATCTCCCAATGCTGCCTGGTCCTCTTGGAGTAAGAGTGAAAACCAGCCTCCTCATAGTGACCAGCAAGGCCCTGGAGAACCTGACCACCAGCGTCCAATTGCTTCTGAGACTTCCTCACCCACCACCCCCTCATTCACTCCACTCCAGGGAAAACTGACCACCCTGCCGATCCTCAGAACACACCCTCGCCTCAGGGCCTTTGAACATGCTGTTCTCTCTGCCTGAGTATCTTCAAAGCTCCAGTCCCTCACTTCAGGGCTGTCCTCAAATACCAACTCCTTCAGGTGTACCCTGCTAAAACCTGCACCACCCCCACCCATGACCCCTGACCCCACAACCTGCCCGGTTGCTCCGTCCATCGCACAAGTCACCTTCACTGCGTTTACTTGTTTGCATGTTCACCGTGCCTCCCTCGCCCCAAGGGAAGCGCATCCAGGGAAGAGACTCCCTTGCTTGCAATTCCGACCTGATGGGAGGCCTGGAGCAAGTTTTAGGCGTTCCCCCCTGCCTTGATTTGTTCTCTTGTTTAATTCATTTTATCTCAACTTTTGCATAAGTAACAGGATCTCCTGTTTGGCATTTGAAAATACCAAATATCACACAGTATTTCTCACTCTGGTCTCCTCCTTCCCAGCCTTCCCTCAACATATAACGACTATTGTTCAATTGTGTATCTTTCTACAGTTTAAAAAATGCATATATAAGACAACATGAATAGAAACACCTACCTTCTTCCCTTTCGATGGGAACGATGGCAGGGTATGTTCCCTGCGCACTGCTGTCTACCTTGCTTTTTTTCACTTAAAAATGCACCCCGGAGACTTTCCACATCCTTTCAGAGAAAACTTCCTGGTTCGTTTCTCATAGCTGCGTGGTGGTTTCTGTTGCTTGGACGTGCCATTTATATTTGACTTGTTCCCTGATGAAGGAATTATGGCTGTTTTCAACCTGTTTTCATGCACATAACAGTGAGTGAGCAATCACAGACACACAGAGGAGAATTGACAGAAGCCAGAGGTGGTCAACGGACTCATGTAAAAGGAATAGCTTTAAAAATACCTAGAAGAGCAAGTTCTACCCTCGATGCAAATGAAATCAACTCAGAGCATCTACAAGTGAGTCATCGTGAGACCTAACTTCCGGAAATTCAGATTTCACTCATCTGATGTGGGGACCAGGGGTTGGTCCTTTAAAAAGGTTTTTCCTTTGTAATTTTATTGAAGTATGGTTACTTTACAATGTCGTGTTAGTTTCTGATGTATAGCAAAAGGACTCAGTTATAAATACATATGTTGGAATATACATGTATGCCTATATTCTATAAGAATATAAAAAGGTTTTTTTAGGCGCATGTAACGGGCAGCCAGGGGTGGGAACCATGAGCGTGAGTGGGGAGTGCTAAGAAAGGGCAATAATATTTTTGGAGGTGTTTTTCGGGGACAGAAGCGAGGCTGAAGAGAGAGGAGGAGTTTGGGACAGCTGCCCACTGTCCAGGACTTCAGCAAGGTGAGTAAAGCTCCGTCGCTTGGTTTGTTTTAGTAATTTCAGCTGTGTTGTGCTTTCTGTGGCTCTGCCTCGCCACCTCCCTTCTAATGACGATCAGTAAAGACCCACATGTGAATTTTCAAAGAACGTGGATTCAACTCCAGGTCTTTTAGATAGATCACCATGAAGGGCCACTCTAAAAGGAGAAGCCACTCTTCTTCAAGTAAACACCTACTGTTGACTCATTGGGTCTCCATCCCGAGGCTCACACTGTCAGAATCTTCACTTTATGGTTGAGGAAGCTGTGGCTCAGAGAGGTGAAGTGGTTCTGCCCAAGGTCACACAGCTCAGAAGCCCTGAGATTCACAGCCCGGGCTGGAGAGCCGAGGTTTCCGGCCAGGAGGGAGCCCGGTTTCCTCCCCTGCAGCTGCCAGGACTCGCAGGCTTTTGGCTCTTTCTGCCTGTTTGTTTGTTCCTTCCTCGTCTCTAAATCCTCTTTCCCTGGCAGCTTGGAACTTAACTTTGCATCGGCTCCCGCAGGGCAGCCGTGTGTCTCCTGGAGCGCAGGTCATCACTGACTTTCTCTTTTTCTCCCCAGGGAAGGTGCTGGGAGCCTCTGAGTTGTGTTATCAGCTCCTGATTCACCAACCCTCCCCAGGAAAGTCTCCACCACCTGGCGGGCCCACAGCCCTGGAGAGAGGGTGGGTGGTGGGTGACCCGAGCCCCGGGCTGTTGGTCACCCTGGTTAGGGCCAGCGATCAGGGCGTGTAGAGAGTAAACCCTCACTGCCTCGCCCCCACCCCAGGATTCCTGGCTTGTTCCATTGTTCCCTGGGAGGCCCAGACCTGCATTCTTATCTGGGCTTGGCAGAAAGTGAGACTTAAAAAAAACACCCACCACAGGGGCAGGCCCTTAAGTAGGCAGCTTCGGCCACCAGGGGCCACGGGGTTGGACAGTGCCTCCTCCCACTGGGATGGAGCGGGATCCGCGGAGGTGGTGTGCTGCAGGCGGGCGGCGCTGCAGAGACGCGGGGCCCTGACGCTGTGGGCACGCGCTCCTTTTGAACCTCCATGCCTGTGCGTGTCCCTGTATTTGTGTGACTGTGTGTGTAGGTGTGTGTGTCCCTGTGTGTTTTTCCAGGCGTGTGTCTGCGTGTCTCCTTGTGTGTCTGCGTGTCTCCTTGTGTGTCTGTGTGCATTGTGTGTCCCTGTGTGTGTGTGTCCCCGTGTGTATATGTCTATGTCAGCATGTGTCTCTTTGTGTGTCTGTGTGTGTGTCTGTATGTATTTGTGTGTTTCTTTGTGTATTCCTGTGTGTGTCTCCATGTGTTTCTGTGTGTGTCCCTGTGTGTGTCTGTCTGCATGTGTGTCCCTGTGTGTATGTCTCTGTGTGTGTCCTCATGTCTGTGTGTTTGTGTTTGCTTGTGTCTCTGTGTGTGTCCCTGTGTGTGTTTTGCATGTGTCTCTGTGTGTGTCTGTGTATATATCTGTATGTGTTTGTGTATCTATGCATGTGTCTGTGTGTCTGCATGTGTCTCTTTGCGTGTGCATATGTATGTCTGTGTGTCTCTGTGTGTCCCTGTGTGTGTCCCTGTGTGTGTGTCCCTGTGAGTGTCCCTGTGTCTGTGTGTCTCTACGTGTGTCCCTGTGTGTGTGTGTATCCCTGTATGTGTGTCCCTGTGTGTCTGTGTGTCCCTGTCTCTGTGTGTGTCTCTGTGTCTGTGTGTGTCTCTGTGTCTGTGTGTCTCTACGTGTGTCCCTGTGTGTGTGTGTATTCCTGTGTGTGTGTCCCTGTGTGTATGTGTGTCCCTGTGTGTGTCCCTGTGTGTGTGTGTCTCTACGTGTGTCCCTGTGTGTGTCCCTGTGTGTGTGTGTCCCTGTGTGTGTGTGTCCCTGTCTCTGTGTGTGTCCCTGTGTGTGTCCCTGTGTCTGTGTGTCGCCACGTGTGTCCCTGTCTGTGTGTCCCTGTGTGTGTCTCTGTGTATCCTTGCATGGGTGTGCTCTGCACGCTGCCGTCTCAGAGCTCCAATCCCTTTGAGCCCTCTTTTCTGTTCACAGTGATGTGGAGAAGTTTGCAGTCGCTCCCTTCTTGACTGGAGGGGGCCCCAAAGGAGACCAGTGTTAGAAGTATTTCTGGAACACGCCGCGCGGTCCCCAGACCTGGGGAACCCGGGGCCAAGAGGGCCTCTGGCCGGGCAGGCTGGGCGGGTCCGCGAAAGCGCCGGAAGTCTCCGTGTGTCCACGAGGTGGCGCTCGGTGATCGGGAACGTGAGACCCAGGTTCTGCCCCGGGGTTCGCCTTCTGCACTTCCATCCGGGTGCTCCTCAAGCCTCACTCTTCTCTAGAGAAATTAGAGGTCAGCTGTGAGGTCACCTCGATCGTGCTTCGAGCCAGTTTTCCCCTGCGAGCCTGGGAAGGACTCGGGGAGAAATCTCAAGATTGAATCAAGTCAGCACATACTTCTCCTTTTAAAAGTCCTCGTGTGTGTGTGTGTGTGTGTGTGTGTGTGTTCTGTGGGCTGCACACTCAGAGCTCTTCCCACATCCGCTCAGCTTATCACTGCCTCCTGATGGGGAGAATACTGGAGTTGGTCCCCAAGAGAAGAGCCAGCTTTGGAAGGTTCGGGTCAGCAGAGCAGACCCTCGGGTGAGGGAACATCAGAGTCAACCTCCCCTGGGGCCTCCTGCAGACTCTGGCCTGGCTCTGACTTTCAAAACCTGGGCATGGTCCTCTTGGGAGCCTCTGAGCCCCTTCCATCACCCCTGTGTTCCACAGCATCTCAGGGTGAGGGGTCAGCTGCCAAGGGAAGAGCCAGCCAGGCCAGGGGTGCAGGGTGACGGCTGCAGTCCTGTTCTCGAATGAAGACAGAGCAGTCTTCCCTCCTATGAATCTTTGGTAAGAGCACAGACACACTCCCCCTCCCCGCCCCCACTGTAACTGCTTGCAAGTCCTTCACAAAAAGCTAGGTGTTTGTAACTCAATGACAGACATGACTGAGCGGCTGAACTGACTGTCACACACCCGGGAAGGGAGGCTTTGATGTTTCTCCTCTCCGTCTGATGTCCTGAAGTTTAAAGATGTGTTTGGTGGTTCATGCGCCAGGGAAAGAGCATCCCTTTGTAGACAAGCATCGTTAAATTCCGAGCCAGAAGCCCTGTCATTCTCACCAATAATCTGTTTTTACATATTTGTGTCCTGAGAGACTCATTTATTATTTCACCTACTTTCCAGGTAACGTTCATAAAAACAGCTCAGATCTAAGAGGGAGCATGTGTTCACATGTGTTCTATTTTTTAAAAATTTATTTTAAAATGTATTTTGTTTACGTATTTTGGCCGTGCGGCATGTGGGATCTTAGTTCCCAGACCAGAGATCGAACCCTTGCCCACATGAAGGGTAAGTGGGGGAATCCTAACCACTGAACCGTCAGGAAAGCCCCCTTGTGTGTGTTCTGAACGGAGAACACAAAAGGCGGACTCAGACTCTAAAGGGCTCTGAGATGTCCTGTTGTTTTAACTCAGTATTGAGTCAGTCTGGCATTTGTTCATTCCAAAACCAGTTAGCAGAAGAGATGGAGAAGGAAGCTGCCGTGAGCGGAGAGTCCGAGGGGCCAGGTGTGCACTCTACACAGGTGTGGGGGTGGTGGGGAGGCCGATGATGGAGCGGTCACTGCCTGGGGCTCAGGTGAGTCCACCTGGCAGACGACCTGCACAGGAATCCCCGTGTCTGTGTGCTAATGATGTCTGGCCCAGACATAATCTGCTTGCACACACGCTCTGCAGAAACACTGGCCTGGAACTCACATCCCAGTGTGGTAAATACTGCACGAATAGCCCTGAAACCAAGATTGGCAAACGCTCAGCTCCTTGCCATCAGCAGTCCTAAAGCAGCGCTTCGCGTGTTAACTCACTTAATGCTAGAACAGGCATTCCAGGTGGGTTCTGCAGCCCGCGTCAGGTTCCACACAAGGCTCGGTGGCACCGAGAGGGTCAGGAAGTGGCCCAAGGTCACAGGACAGAGGGCTGAGCTGGGGCGGGGGTCTAACGCTGCCTGACGCTGGCAGTCCAGCGGCAGAGCCTGGGGTGGGAACTGCGATGCCTCTGCTAAGACGGAAGCAGGAAGGCTCTCTGTGTTGAGAGGATAAACCTAATCCTTTTAGAGAATTCCTTCTTTGAAGGTTTGGACTGATGTATAAATTTAGGAACTAGGATGGCAGCTTGGAGATTCCCGTCAAATGTCCAGTGAAACGAGAGCAAAAGAAATGTTGGGATGGAAGAGAGGAGAATAAAGATATGCAAGATTCTTCCTAAGAAATAATGAAGAACGCATCTCTGGGAAAAAGCCCTGGGTTTCTAATTAGAAACCAAAGCTGAGGGAATGAAAAGGACTCGCCAAACCCAGAAGACTCTTGAGAGTCCCTTGGACTGCAAGGAGATCCAACCAGTCCATCCTAAAGGACTCAGTCCTGAGTGTTCATTGGAAGGACTCACGCTGAAGCTGAAGCTCCAATACTTTGGCTACCTGATACGAAGAACTAACTCTTTTGAAAAGACCCTGATGCTGGGAAAAATTGAAGATAGGAAGAGAGGGGGACGACAGAGGATGAGGTGGTTGGATGGCATCACCGACTCAATGGACATGAGTTTGAGTAAACTCCGGGAGTTAGTGATGGACAGGGAGGCCTGGCGTGCTGCAGTCCATGGGGTCGCAAAGAGTCGGACACGACTGAGCGACGGAACGGAACTGAACTGAAACCCACCAGGGACTCGCGCCAATCCCGCCCTCGGCCAGCAGATGGCGGGGGTGCTTCGTAAAAGAGACCCAGCGCATCTCACCTCTGCTTTCCCCGCAAGGCTGCCCCTCCTGTCTGCAGGCTCCTCTTTTGTCTGTCTGGTTGCTTCAAAACATGGGAGACCTTGACTGGGATTCCCCACGGTGGGAAGCACCCGGCTCTGCTGGTGTTAGCCAGACCACAGCCAGCAGGTCCTAATCAAAGCTTTCTCAGCTTCGTGCAGGGCTCTGAGGCCGCGGGGCCAGCCCAGGGCTCCCCTTTGTGTTGGACAAGGGCTACTCTATGCAGGGATGAAGGCAGGGAACCCAGTCCTGGCCTGGAGGGGATGAAGGGTGTGAAAAATAGATATCCACTTTTAAAATATTGACAGTATGTACAGTGCTCTCAATAACAGCAAATATTAGTGAGGCGATTTTCATGAAAAAGCCCTGATGCTGGGAAAGATTCAGGGCAGGAGGAGAGGCGGATGATGGAGGATGAGACGGTTGGATGGCATCACCAACTCAACAGGCATGAGTTTGGGTAAACTCCGGGAGTTGGTGATGGACAGGGAGGCCTGGCATGCTGCAGTCCATGGGGTCCCAAAGAGTTGAACATGACTGAGCAACTGAACTGAACTGAACTGAATTTTCACAGTTTGGTTGTTCAGCTTAAATTTGAAACGTGGCTTGTTTTACACATGTAGTTGAGGTACACTGTTTCTAATTTTTTGTATATATTTATACATATATACATACACATATATATGGATATGTATTTGTGCCTGCTAAGTCGCTTTAGTCGTGTCTGACTCTTTGTGACCCTACGGGCTGTAGTGTGCCAGGCTCCTCTGTCCATGGGATTCTCCAGACCAGAATACTAGAGTGGGTTGCCATGCCCTCCTCTAGGGGATCTTCCTGACCCAGGGATCGAACCCGTGTCTCTTGCATCTCCTGCATTGGCAGACGAGTTCTTTACCACTAGCACCACCTGGGAAGCATGTATATATGGCTCAGCAATAAAGAATCTGCCTGCAATGAGGGAGACTCGGGTTCAATGATCCCTGTGTCAGGAAGATCCCATGGAAGAGGAAATTCTTTTTTGTTTTAAATTTTTTATTGGAGGATAATTGCTTTACAGTATTGTGCTGGTTTCTGCCATACAGCAACATGAAATCAGCCATAGGTGTACATATGTCCCCTCCCTCTTGAAACTCCCTCCCACCTCCCACCCCATCTCACCCCTCTAGGTTGTCACAGACCTCCAGTTTGGGCTCCCTGAGTCACACAGCAAATTCCCACTGGCTGTCTTCTTACCTGGGAAATCCCATGGACAGAGGAGCCTGGCAGGCTGCAGTCCATGGGGTCACAAAGAATCAAATGTGACTCAACCACACACACCACACATTTAAAGACAGAGAACCTATTCCTACTGAGAAGCTTACAGGTAAGCAGTCCCACAAGCTCCTGATCCCCTGGACAATGACCCCACTGAATAGGTTTTTAAAATTTTTAATCCCCAAAGCACAGGCCTGGGGAGCTGAGCTAACTCACCAGGCTGACGCAGCCTATGCAGGGTGGTGCTGGGACGCCAACCCTGCTTCACTGCCAACTCCCTTCCAACCACCCATCTCAGAGGATAACCGGAGCGGGTGGTGCCTGCCTGTGCAGAGAGAAGGAAAGATTAATCCCAGGTGCCGCTTTGTTTTCTCAGTATTTGCTTTTCTCTTAAAGGTGGAAGCTAATCCGATTAATTGAGGGTTTCAATTAGCTACGTGCAGACAAGCTCTGGGTTTAATGTACTTCCTGCTCCAAATGGCTGTGTGATGAATCAGCCATAATCCACGTGGTTTAATATCTCTTACAGGAATGGGGACCACGGCCTCCCTTGTTAGGAATGGAAGGCAAATACAAGAGGTCTTTGATTCCAGCGTTCTTAAAATCCTCACCGTCTGGTCCTACTCAGCACCAACAAAGCTCACATGAGGAAACATAAAGGTGTGCCCTGGAGCTGGGCTGATATTAAGAGGCCGGCTCTAATGATGTCACTGACTCAAGGGCCCCTGGAGTCAAAGCCATGGTTTTTTCCAGTGGTTATTCATGTAGGTGGCAGTCTATGGGGTCACGCAGAGTCGGACACGACTGAGCGACTTCACTTTAACTTTTCACTTTCATGCATTGGAGAAGGAAATGGCAACCCACTCCAGTATTCTTGCCTGGAGAACCCCAGGGATGGGGAAGCCTGGTGGGCTGCTGTCTTTGGGGTCGCACAGAGTCAAACATGACTGAAGTGACTTAGCAGCAGCAGCAGTCATGTATGGATGTGAGAGGTGAAAGTTGCTCAGTCATGTCCCACTCTTCGAAACCCCATGGATTGTAGTCCATGGAACTCTCCAGGCCAGAATACTGGAGTGGGTAGCCTTTCCCTTCTCCAGGGGATCTTCCCAACCAGGAAGCAAACTCAGGTCTCCTGCATTATGGGCAGATTCTTTACCAGCTGAGCCACAGGGAAGCCCAACGAATGTGAGTGTTGAACCATAAAGACGACTGACATAGAATTGATGCTTTTGAACTGTAGTTCCGGTTAAGACTCTTCCCTGGTGGCTCAGATGGTAAAGCATCTGCCTGCAACGTGGGAGACCTGGGTTCAATCCCTGAGTCGGAATGATCCCCTGGGGAAGGAAATTGCAACCCACTCCAGTACTCTTGCCTGGAAAATTCCATGGACTGAGGAGCCTGGTAGGCTACAGTCCATGGGGTCGCAAAGAGTTGGACACAACTGAGCGACTTCACCTCACTTTCTGGTTAAGATGCTTGACAGACCCTTGGACTTCGAGGAGACCAAACCAGTCCATCCTAAAGGAAATCAACCCTGAATATTCATGGGAAGGACTGATGTTGAAGCTGAAACTCCAGTACTTTGACCACCTGATGTGAAGAGCCAACTCATTTGAAAAGATCCTGATGCTGGGAAAGATTGAAGGCGGAGGAGAAGGGGACGACAGAGGATGAGATGGTTGGATGGGATCATTGACTCAATGGAGATGAGTTTGAGCAAGCTCCAGGGGTTGGTGATGGACAGGGGAGTGACTGAGCAGCAACAAATGATTCTAAACCTCTCTCTCCCTTCCTTTATGTCCCCTCTCTCTATTCATCCCTCCCAACCACTCAGTCTCCTCCTTCCCTCCCTCCCCTCCTTTCCTTGCTTTATTCTCTCCTTCCCCTGTCTCACCTCCCTTCTCTTTCTCTTCTTTCTTTATCTTAGGTAGGGGCTTGGGGAGAGGAATGTACAGACAGCAGAGGAGACAGAAACCAGAGCTTCTCAAACTCTGATATGCACGCAGCACAGATACATCACTTCGGGATCTTGTGAAAATACAGACTCCAAGTCCTGGGAGGAGGGTGAGCCCGAGATTGTCTGTTTCCAACAGGATCTCAGCATGAGTGTGGGTGAACATGAAGTCACTCAGTCGTGTCTGACTCTTCGACCCTGTGGGCTATAGCCCACCAGGCTCCTCTGTCCATGGAATTTTTCAGGCAAGAGTAATGGAGTGGGTTGCCATTTCCTTCTCCAGGGGATCTTCCCGACCCAGGGATCGAACCTGGGTCTCCCGCCTTGTAGGCAGACGCTTTACCATCTAAGCCACCATGGAAGCTCAGAAGCCTCTACTGAATGATGCTCTAGATAGCAAGGCATGAGGAGGTGTCAACATTTAACATGCCCGTGCCCTGGCCAAGTCTCAAAGCTCTGATGAAGGCCCAATGAGGGCTGCTGACTGAGGGTGATGAGGTCTGACAAGCGTGAAGCAGTTGGTGGCAGCTGAACAGCAGCCCCTGGGCCATCTCAGTCCAGCTGCTCTGAAATCTGTAGCTTCTTGTTTGGGCTCTTGGGATCTTCTGAGTTCAACAGGCTCTCATCCCATCCTGGGGAGATGGACTGGTGGAAAAAGAGAGCCCCAGAAATTGTGGCCTCTTGGAGGGGGTCACCTCTCTAGAGAGTTGGGGGTGTGTCCCTTTGAGGCTGGACACCAGCTCAGCCCCTCTGGGCTTCAGATTCCTCCCAACACTCCAGATGTGAGATGAGCGTTTCACACAGTGTTGTGCAGTGGGAAAGGAACTGCAAATTGCTGTTGTCATTCAGTTGCTCAGTTGTGTCCGACTCTTTGTGACCCCGTGGACTGCAGCACACCAGGCTTCCCTGTTCTTCACCATCTCCCGGAGCTTGTTCAAACTCATGTCCACTGAGTCGATGATGCCATCCAACCATCTCATCCTCTGTCGTCCCCTTCTCCTCCCACCTTCAATCTTTCTCAGCATCAGGGTCTTTTCCAATGAGTCGGCTCGTTCCATCAGGTAGCTGAAGGATTGAGCTTCAGCTTTAGCATCAGTTCTTCCAATGAATGTTCAGAGTTGATCTCCTTTAGGATGGACTGATATGATCTCCTTGCAGGCCGAGGGACTCTCAAGAGTCTTCTCCAGCACCAAAATTTGAAAGCATCAGTTCTTGGGTGCTCAACTTTCTTTTTGGTCCAACTTACATCTGTACATGACTACTGGAAAAACCATCCCTTTGACTCTACAGACCTTTGCTGTGACTATACAAAGTGGTATCTCTGCTTTTTTAATACATTGTCCAGGTTTTTCACAGTTTTCTTTCCAGGGATGGCTGATTGATCTCTTAACACATTGCCCAGGGATTCTGAACTGCACTCAAGTTTGAGAACCAGCATCACCAAGCTCAACCCTGGCTCTGAAACTTTCTTTTTTCCCAATCAGTCAAGTTCTCCTCCTTACAGTGTCTCCACTGGCTCACAGGAGAGGCTTCTGTACGGAAGGCTGAGATTCCTCCCATCTCTTGCCTTCACTTTGGAGGAACTGATGGCTGGATACATTACATCTTGGTGGCCCTCCTGTCGAGTGCAGAGCCAGGACTAAGCCCAGGGGTGTGCATCCCTGGTCTAAAGCCCTCCCCCCAGCCCCGCAATCCTCACTCAGAGCCACCTCTTCTTTCCCTCTGCCCATGATGCTCCCCTTGGCTCCTCACTGCTTCTCTCTAGGATTCCTGCTCTGGCCCGTCTCTCATCCCTGCATTTCTCATCTACCTCTTTAGTCCTTTACACTGACAGCAGACTACACTTTCTCCCCAGATCCTTAATTTTTTTTTCTGCTCCTACTCACACATTTTCTGTGGTTCCCAGCTGCTACAAAAAAAAAAAAAAAAAAATCCAAACTCCAGCCTACTGTGTTTTGTCATCCGCTCATTTGTCGTCACTTCATCTGGCATCTTCAGGTGCCGGTGAAGAAGGTCACCTACCTTATCAGAAACAAGGAATGTTGAAGCCATCAAGCCATCAGCCGATGAAACCACCCCCAGCTGTGCACCCTGCGGGGATTCAGGAGGGCAAAAAAGGATCCTGGCGCCAGAGAGTTAGAATGTATGTCCGAGGAATCACTGCAGTGGGCCCATACTCTGGCCCCTTCCCATACATAGAAGAGCACTAAATTCTCCACCTTGAGATGATGTCTGGATTTCTTTAATTAATAGCAATATTTCGGTGTTTCGATGACCTGGTTTTTGTTGTAAAAACTCCTGTATATCCTGGCTTCTCCCAGATGTCTTCAGAAGCAGTCCATCAGAGCCTCCTGAGAGGCCGTCTCCTGGGCTTAAGTCCTTAGCAAGTTGGCCAAATTAAACATTCTCAAGTTTTAGGTTGTAATTTTTTTTTTTTTTCAGTCCACACTGGCAACTGTCATTTTGATCACTCAGTTTTTCTCATTTCTTCCTTCCTTAGTTTGCTCAAACTTGGAAAATCATCTACCTACAGCCTCTTAAAAGCCCTTTCTTTCTCCCTGCCAAAATCCTTCCCATCCTTTTAGGCAGGCTGACAGCGACACTCTCCCTTTCTGGGGATGTCTCTGAGAAGTAACCATGCCCTCCCCTGGCTTCCCATGGTGTTAGCATGTTGCTGTGTCCCTGGAAAGTTCTTTGTATTCAAGGTGGGGTCAGGATTCTGCAGGTATGGACCACGTGTTGATAGGCTGAGGGAATGCATGAATTCTTGAACAAATGACCACATATAAATGACTGAACTGGCATGTGAGCACCATGATCTAGAAATTTAGGACCTTTCACTGATTACTGAAGATAGTTAGGTAGAATTTTTGAATCTTTAATTCCAAATGTAAGGTCAAGTGTAACACTACTCTAGTTTATCTTTCCCTAAATAGTGGGTAATAGACACATAACACCATAACGGGTAAACACAAAGATACATCAAAGAGAAAGAACTAATTCTGATGGTCAAGCAGCCAAAATCGTCTGCTTTCTAGAATTATTATTATTTATTGGGTTAATGCAGAGCAACGGAAGCTGTTCAAATGTAAGCAGATAATGGTAGGGGATTCCTGAACAAAGAGAACCAGGCGTGGCTTTCTTGACATAAGAGAAGCCATTTTTGGCTTAACCTATTTTATCTCAGCCTGGCCACAGTGCTTGCCCTTGAACAGGTCTCAGAAGTTAGTGGTCTTAAGGGAACAAAGTAAGCAGGAAGAGAGAAAAGGCAGGCAAACAGCAGTACAATGAAAAAGCCAAGTCCTGGTTCCTCCTCAAGGTATATGCATGATAAAATGTCTTTGAGAGTCTTCCTGGGTGGCTCAGTGATAAATAATCCAATGCAGGAGACACAGGAGATGTGGGTTCAGTCTCTGGGTCTGGAAGATCCCCGGGAGGAGGGCATGGCAACCCACTCCAGTGTTCTTGCCTGGGAAATCCCACGGACAGAGGAGCCACGTGGGCTACAGTCCATGGGGTCACAAAGAGTTGGACACAACTTAGCAACTCAACCACAACATGTCTTTGAGTTCTGCAGAAACTAAGGCTCCCACCTGGGTGGAGGATGGTAGAATGTTTACCCTCCTGGCATCAATCAACTATAGCTTGGACTCTGTCAACTTTTGCCCCAATTCAACTTGCATTCTCCTCTGCTCCAACCCTTCATGAATAGGCATGTACCCTGAGCTTAAAATATCCCCAGTTGTGATGCTGGGGCACACACTGCTTTGGGAAAGATCCTTAGTATTCTCCTTAATTGCTGCAAATAATACTAAGTCCTTCCTTCTTCTCATCTCTGGCTTGGTTATGTCTGTTGGCTTGACACCCACCAAGAGGTTAATCCAGCTTTTGGGTAACATTCATGCATTTATACTGTGGGCTGTAATTGCCTAAAACTATCTCCAAGGTCAAGTCAAACAGTTTAGACTTTGGTTAATGTGTCATAAACTGACATTAAAAGGACATGAAAATGGGTCCTTTGAGGTTCCTGAAGGGGAGACGTCAGAGACCCGAGCTGTGCCTTCTCTGGGGAGTGTAGACCACAGATCACATGAAGTAGATTTTCTTATTCCATTTCACAGTCTAGCCAGGCTCCAGAAATCAGAAGCTTCTTGCCCTCCACTTAAATAAGTAAACACATGTTCTGGCTACAGAATTTTCTGGGTAACTGACACAGATGATGCTTTCCTGGGCCCCACCTCCATCAGTGGCTCATCCTGCTCATGTCCCCAGGTGATTTTCACCCACTGTCTCGTGTCGCTTCCTATAGCTACAACCAGCAGCATGCAGGGCCGTGGAGAGAGTCATTATTTCCATAACTGTCCACGAGCAATTTTCGTACTTAAACCACATCTCTCCGACCCTCCTCTCAGAAAACAACCCAAACCGAGGGTGTGTTTTCTTAACAAACCTCAGTCGAATATCTTGGCTGGTTTGCCATTTTCTTTTAGTAGATTCCAGGAAACAAGGACGCAGGGGTGCCTTCTGAAGCCCCAGCTTTTGAGATTCCAGACGTGACCCTCCCATCCTGGGAAAGGGGACCCAGGGGTCAGGTGTACTTTTTCTTTCTCCTTCTCCTTCCCCTCATCTTCCTCTCCTTTCTTCCTTTTCCTCTTCGTCTTCTGTCTTCTCTTCTTAGTACACGCGAAAGTATGAGTTTAGTCTTTTTTGCTTGTTTTTCTTTTCTCTTAAGAAAACAATTGTCTCTTATTAAAAAAATAAAACTGTGCTCACATGAGTTTTTCCTCTCTCTTAGCATCGATGGCAATAATTGCTGGGAAACTTAGCTACTTATTTGTAACACAAACAGTGACAGAATCTCAAGGCATCTTAGCCAAGACACCGCATGCCTTCTCTGCGGGTTGCTGGTGCCATGGGCTGCAGAGAAGAAGGCAAGATCTGTCTGTAGAAGCCACCCTTTCCAGAAGAAATCCTGTCTCCAAATCAGGCATGACTGTGCCCCACAAGTGTTCATACACAGAGACCTCTCCCCCTCAGGATCTGCAGTACCTGGGAACCCTATTTCCTCCAAACATCAGACTGTGAATTCAAGGTCTAAAGGGCTTTTGCCGTTCAGTCGCTAAGCCATGTCTGACTCTTCACAACACCATGGACTGCAGCACTCCAGGCCTCCCTGTCCATCACCATCTCCCGGAGCTTGCTCAAACTCATGTCCATTGAGTCGGTGATATCATCCAACCATTTCATCCTCTGTCGTCCCCTTCTCCTCCCGCCTTCAATCTTTCCCAGCATCAGGGTCTTCTCCAATGAATCAGCTCTTTGCATGAAGTGCCCAAACTATTGGAACTTAGCTGCCCCATTTCCTGTCCTACCCTTGGGGTGAGGGCTGGTCCGTGTCCTGAGTGGCTATAGAGTGTGTAGCTCAGTTGCCTGTTTTGCAATCACCCCACGAGAGGCCGCGGCATGTGGGACCCACCACCTTCTGAGTCAGGTGGTGTTTTGGGAGGCCTCAGTGAAGAAAGCTCCTAAGTGGAGGCAAGCCATCACTTCTGCCTGTATCTCAAGAAGAGGCTCGTCAAGGGTCACAGAGAGTGCAGACATTTTCTTTTCTTTGAAACCAATCATGAGAAAAAGAGAAGGATTTATTACAAAGAGAATTGCTCCATCCATCACTCATGTGTAAAAACCCTACCTTTAGGTTTCCAAGTCTTCAGATAAGCTCCTTTTCCTGTCCCCTCCCTCCCGCTCTCACTAAGCAAACTTCATAGGTGGGGCTTCCTTCTCGTGCCAGGAAACAAATGGCAAACATTGCTGCAGCTAAACAGGAACAAAACGTCTCTGAGATGCATGAGAAGATGTTTCGGCACTGCCCTCATAATTCACAACCACGCTCCATGCAAGACAGGCCTCAGGATGAAAAGAGTAAGGATGGGAGTAATTGCGGGGGGGGGGGGGGGGCGGATTCCTATGGTTCCAGGATTCAAGCTCTGTTGCATGAAAATCCTCTGTGACTGCCTCCAGAGATTATAATTGTTACCACTACTTGGCTGCTGCATGTCAGCTTCCAGTCTCTCTATTTTGTTGTTCAGTCATTCAGTTGTGTCTGACTCTCTGCGATCCCATGGACTTCAGCACACCAGACCTCCCTGTCCATCACCAACTCCCAGAGTTTACTCAAACTCATGTCCATCGAGTCAGTGATGCCATCCAACCATCTCATCCTCTGTCCTCTCCTTCTCCTCCTGCCCTCAATCTTTCCCAGCATCGGAGTCTTTTCAAATAAGTCAGCTCTTCCCATCAGGTGGCCGAAGTATTGGAGTTTCAGCTTCAGCATCAGTCCTTCCAATGAACAACCAGGACTGATTTCCTTTAGGATTGACTGGTTTAATCCTAAAGGATTGCCATCCAAGGGACTCTCAAGGGTCTTCTTCAGCACCCAGTTCAAAGGCATTGATTCTCTCTATATATGTCTTACATATATTGTCTCATTGCATTCCCCCAGTAACCGTACCTTACAGATAGAAAACCTGAACTTTAGAGAGATTAATGAATTTTGCAAAGACATGATCTAAGTTCACGAATGATGTAACCTAGAATATATGTTGAAGCCCTAAGTCCCCAGAGTGACTGTCTGCAGACGTATGGCCTTTGGGGAGGTGATTAAGGTTGAATGAGACCTAAAGGAAAAGCCCTAAACTGATAGGGATTGTGTCCTTATAAAAACAGGAAAAGACAGTAGAGATTTTCTTCTTTCCATGATGCACACAGAGAAAAGTCCACATGAGGACATATTGAGAAGACAGCCATCTATGAGCCAGAAAGAGAGACCTCACCAGAAACTGACCACGAAGTCACCCTGGTCTTGGGCTTTTAGCTTCCAACACTGTCAGAAAGCAAATATTTATTGTTTAAGCCACCTGGTCTTTCGTATTTTGCCGTGGCTGGCTGAGGGCTTCCCAGGTGGCACAGTGGTAAAGAATCTACCCGCCAGTGTAGGAGACTCTGGTTCAATCCCTGAGTAGGGAAGATCCTCTGGAATAGAAAATGGCAACCCACTCCAGTTTTCTTGCCTGGAAAATCCCATGGACAGAGGAGCCTGGTGAGTTGCAGTTCAGTCAGTTAGTGAGTGAGTCAGTTGTCACTCAGCTATGTCCTAATCTTTGCGACCCCATGGACTGCAGCACAGCAGGCTTCCCTGTCCATCACCAACTCCCGGAGCTTGTTCAAACCCATGTCCATCAAGTTGGTAATGCCATCCAACCATCTCATCCTCTGCCATCCCCTTCTCCTCCCACCTTCAATCTTTCCCAGCATCAGGGTCTTTTCCAATGAGTCAGCTCTTTGCATCAGGTGGCCAAAGTAGTGGAGTTTCAGCTTCAGCATCAGACCTTTCAATGAATATTCAGGACCGATTTCCTTTAGAATGGCCTGGTTTGATCTCCTTGTGGTTCACGGGACTCTCCAGAGTCTTCTCCAACACCACAGTTCAAAAGCATCAATTCCTCAGCACTCAGGTTGAATAGAGGTTCGTGAAACTGTATAGGAGGCAGTGATCGAGACCATCCCCAAGAAAAAGGAATGCAAAAAGGCAAAATGTTTGTCTGAGGAGGCCTTACAAATAGCTGAGAAAAGAAGAGAAGTGAAAGGCAAAGGAGGAAAGGAGAGACATACCCATTTGAATGCAGTTTCAAAGAATAACAAGGAGAGTTGCAGTTCATGGGTTGCAAAGAGTCAGACATGACTGAGTGACTGAGATGCACACATGCATGGCTGGCTAAAAAGACTGTTATTACAGCATCTGACTTAAAGTCTATGCTCCTTAAAAGAAATAGTTTTTTAAAAATAAATAAACTTAATTAAAGGGTTTCCCTGGTGGCTCAGTTGGTAAAGAATCTGCCTGCAATGTGGGAGACCTGGGTTCAGTCCCTGGGCTGGGAAGATCCCCTGGAGAAGGGATCAGGCTACCCACTACAGTATTCTGGCCTGCAGAACACCATGGAATTTAAGAGTCAGACATGACTGCGAGACTTTCGCTTTCACCTTTCAAAGCCACACAGATGACAATCTATGCTCTTAACTATCCCTCATACTTGCCTGTCCTCATGGTAGATGCTTTTTGCTTTAGAGGACGATTTGGTGCTGATTCCAGGCCTGAGGAGGGAGGGATGGGGGACTTGCTGGCCTCTGGAAAGAGACTTTAAGGGAGGTAGTGGCCCTTTCCCCTGTGTTCTCATGAGGTATATTGTGTTAACAAGTGCATGTATCAGATGGATCAGAACCAAGTAGAAAGAGCTGCAGTCTCCTGGGAGGACAGAGCAATATCTCCTTCCAAGAATTCAATACAAACCCAGTATGTCACCAAGGCATCTCGGTACTCTCCAGATCCAAGTGGACTCATGCTGTCCACAGCCTCCTGCCCCAGCCAGGAAACATGTAACCCTAGTTCTCTTCCAGTGCCCACATCTCAGTGAGTGGTACCCCTTTCTTGCTTCTGCCATCCCTGAGGCCATCTCCCCCACATTCAATGACCAATTTACAATAGATTCTGCCTTGTCTTTTAATTTCCTATGTATCTTCAGAAATACATCCATTCCTTCCCAGCTTCACTGCTATCACCTAAATTAGGTTACTGAAATAACCAACCATCTGGTCTTCCCCCTAGTGTAGTACTGTGTAGTTGTTAAGTGTATGGTTTTTCAGCTACACAGCTTGGTTGGGATCCTGGTTGTTTTTTTCTGGGCTTTAGTTTCTTCCTAGTTAAAATGAGGATCACCAGAGTACCTGTCTTACTGGGTGCCTGTACTTCATTTAAATGTGAAACTGTGCCAGGTACATAGTAACTCAATCAGTACAAGCTGTCATTAATAGTATCTATTCCTTCCTCCCTCCCATCTTTCATTCCCTCTGCAGCCTGAGTAATCATCTGATTGCTCTACCTAGAGACCATCATGGTTCCCTATTGCACTTAAGATAAAGATGGTGGCCTTTAATCGATCTGCCAGGAATTGATCGCTGTGGCCCTCACCTGCCTCTGTAACCCTCTCCAACCCCCACTCCCCTGACTCTCCAGGTGTCACCCTCAAGCTTCCAGGCCTTGTGTCCACTGATCACAAGTGAACACGGGGGCCTCTTTGCACTTGCATTTTCTCAGATTTCGGAATCACCTTCCCTTTCTCTTTATTGACATAAATCCTACCCATCATACATTTCTCAATTCAAGCATCACTTCCTTGGGCAGGCCTTCTCTGACAACTCTTACTTGGCTCATTTCCCTGTGGGAGGTTTTACTTCTTTGTGGGATGTTTTTAGGGATTTTTTTAGTCAAAGTGCATGATACCCCCCCCTATATTGTGAGCCCCTTGAAGACAGGGACTGGCATGGTGCTTGTTGTGTAACTCAATGTTACCTGCTGTATGAGGGTTTATGAGACATGTTCTTTCTTCCATCACTTCTGGCTCTTAACTCTTCCCTGCGATCTCTCCACCAGCCTGCAGATAGAGGAGTCAAGTAGAAACTCTTCCTTTCAGGCTGCTGTTTTCAAGCTACCACTGGCTCTCGAAGCTTTGGTTGGAGGGGAGAGAAGTGATCAGTAGCAGATGGCATTTTATGGCTTCCTGTTCACAACCGTTATCTTCATAGACCTTCATGATGATCAGGTAGCATCATTGGTCTCCCCATTTGCCAATGAGCAAACAGGGCCCCTGGCAGGTTGATTTATCTTAATCATATAAGTAATGACTGGCCAAGCCCAGACGAGAAGGAGGCCCTAGAAACCTAACTCCTGTATTCTTTCCACTCTGCCTTGGCATCTTGTCCCAGCAGAAACCCAGACCAGGAAAAGTGATGGCAGTATGAAAGAAGGCACATTGGTCTTTTGTCTTTTCATTCTCACTCTTTGTTGGGGAATTTCTCCTGTTCTATTTCCTAGTTGCCACACATTGGGTCCCTGGGGGGCAGACTCTGAAATGGAGTTTAAAGTATAGGATGTTTACTAATGAGTACCCTGGAGATTGACACCTGTCAAGGGAGAAGAAACGCATGTGTGGAATGACGGGAGACAGCATCAGTTGACCTTATGGGGACGCTGGGGGTTAAAATGGCCAAATGCTAGGCTTCCGTATTCCCTCCTCCACCTGTCATTGGTGGTGGGAACCCTGGTCAGACCTGTCTCTGCATCTGAGGCCACCTGAGAAGGGGCTGGTGGCCCTCCTGGCAGCCGGGGCAAAGTGTCCTTCATTAGAAGTGTGGGCAGGTAGCATTGTATCTACCAAGCTCCTCTGGGCCACCTGCTTTCCTTGCCGAGCTGATGATGGCTCCTCCCTTGTGCCTACCTCTTCCCTGATTATTAGATCATGGGCTTAGTCGCTCAGTCATGTCTGACTCTTTTGTGACCCCATGGACAGTAGCCCACCAGGCTCCTCCGTCTATGTGATTGCCCAGGCAAGAATACTAGAGTGTGTTGCCATTTCCTCCTCCAGGGGATCCTCCCAATTCAGGGATTGAATCTGCGTCTCCTGCATCTCCTGCCTTGGCAGGTGGATTCTTCACCACCGAGCCACCTAGATCTCTGAGCAGTCAGGAAAGTCTTTTCCCAAATGGGTCTCTAGTGTTATGTAGCCAAACAATCCAGAAGAGCTGTGCATTTGGGGGTGTGGAATTCATCATCCGTGATACCTTTTGGCACTAGAGTGATTGTGGGGTTAAGTAATTAAAAATCAAAAGCAAAGGTCAAAGGAATTGCCTCAGCCTTTTCCACTAGAATCGATCTTCTTCCAACCTACAATTCCTATTCCGTTAAGTCTCATTTTCACACAGCTGAATGACTGCATAATGCAAATCCTTGCAAAAGACCCAGCAGTGATAGGAACCACACCCCCAGGGACCTGGCTTCTCTTCTGCACCTGGTCCTTCTCAGAGGGCTTCCCCACCTGCTTGAGCTCTCCTATCAGGGTGGGCTCAGCAGGTAGCAATACCTTCCTGGACCAAAGAGGCCACACAGAGGTCAGCGCCATGCTCAAGGCCATGGTGCCAACTCACCGCAGAGCTGGAGGAAAACACAAGCTTCTCAACACCCAGGTCTTTTCACTCCTCTGGTTTTTAAGAAGGTCAGTCATTCAAGGAGATTCACCTTTGGTGTGATGGCTTAACTTTGGTGTATATATCTAGATTCTCTTTATGGTCCAGTTAGATTACTCAGGCTATAAAACTCGAGATAATTTGCTTTCTTTTTGGGGTTAGAAGGGGCAAGAATCTATTTTTGCCATATTACTCCTGTGAACCTCAAGGAAGTATCAGCACCAGCAGAAGTGAGCAAACAGCTCAGTGGATGTTCATTTAATGTACTATCATTATAATAATAACAATAATTATGATTATGATCACCTTTATTATTATTATTTGCTGCTCTAGAAAGATGGGCTCTCATCTTAACAGGTACTTCCCAGGTGGCTTAGTGGTAAAGAATCTGCTTGCCAGTGCAGGAGACCCGGGTTCAATCCCTGGGTCAGGAAGATCCCCTGGAGGAGGAAATGGCAACCCAACCCAGTATTCTTGCCTGGAAAATTTCAGGACAAAGGAGCCTTGTGGGGCTACAGTCCATGGGGTCACAAGAGTCAGATATGACGAGTGACTAAACAGCAAGCAACAGCAACAACAAAAGTCTCAACTGGGTGAAGCTTTAAATTGGCTCTTGTTTTTACTCCACTCCTCTCTGCTTTCCTGGGCTCCCCATCTAAAAGGTTGAGTATATCTCCACACCCCAGTCCATGGTTTTCAGACAGTCAGAGGATTATGTCAACTGGACTCGAGACTGGACTCGAAAAGATTTTCATTTTCTGCAAATAGACACAGCTCCCATCAGCTGGGCAGCCTCTGTGAGTCGGGCTGTTCTCTGAGTCTCAGCATTCCTGCCAGCAGGCTCCTAATCTCTCCTGTAATCAGGGTTCAGTCTCTCGCTGGGAGACCCGCACCAGTGGACACCATTCAACCACAGTGACCCCGAGACAGACTCAGCATAAACAGGGGTGAGTCCAGCTCCTGGGAGAAGTGAGCCAGGACTGGGCTGAAAACCGGAAGTGGGTATTGTTTCAGAACCGTCACCTGCTCTTCAGCATGCTCTGTAGCCCGGAGCTGGTGGGGTTGTGGAGTGTGTGCGGGGTCCAGAACTACACAGAGGCCAACAGCTTATCAACACTCACCAGCCAAGTAAACACTTGATTCACTGACTTTTTCCTGGCTTCGCTCTACTTGATAACACAGCAGAGGAAGTGTGCTGGGGAGAGAGGGTCACTGCAATGTCAGCAGAAATCACCGCTCTAGCGTCAGGGGTGGTGGGTTTCCAGCTCGCTCCTGGGTTTGCCTGCACAGACAATGCAACAAGGGCATTGCTCCCCTGAGTCAATGGCAGCCTTTGCCTCATGTGAAGCTGTTGAGTTTGACTTCATGGAGGCGGAGGACTATTTGATTGTTATGAAGTGGGAAAGCCTGAACAAAACGATTGTCTCACAGTTCCAGTTATTGAGGCCATCAGATGAAAGGGACTGCTTCTTTCAACTTCACACCATTCCTGCCATTCTCAGAAGACCTACTTCTCTCTAGCCTACTGTAAGGCTTTGGGGGCATTTGAAGGGTCAGCCTCTCTGAAGAAAATGCAAGACCAAAACTCTATAGTTATACATATGATTATGAATATGTTATATTGACAGCCTGGGTGCTTCAGAGACCTTCTTTTTTAAAAAAAACTGGGCTATAGCTTCTTTGGGCTTCCCCAATGGCTCAGTGGGTGAAGAATCTTCTGTACTGGAAGAGTCACTGGAGATGCGGGTTTGATCCCTGGGTCGGGAAGATCCCCTGGAGAAGGAAGTGGCAAACCACTGGGTGAAGCTTTAATTTGGCTTCACCAAATTTGACCTGTCTCAGGGTCACTTTGGTTGGGTGGCGTCCACTGGTGCGGGTCCCCCAGCAGGAGACTGAATGCTGATTACAGGAGAGATTTGGAGCCTGCTGGCAGGAAAACCGAGACTCAGAAAACAGTGTGAGTCACAGAGGCTGCCAGGTGCCCAGCTGATAGGAGCTGTGTCTACTTGCGGAAAATGAAGATCAGTCTCAAGTCCAGTTGACATAATCTTCTGACTGTCTGAAAACCATGGACTGGGGCTTGAATATATATGCAGACTTTCAGATTTGGAGCCCAGGAGAGCAGAGAGGAGCGGAGTAAAAACAAGAGCAAATTTAAAGCTTCCCCAGTTGAGATCCCCTGGAGAAGGAAGTGAAAATCCCATTGTCAGAGGAGCCTGGAGGGTCACACAGAGCTGAACACCACTGAGTGATTAAGTACACACACAGGTGCTTTACAATGTTGTGTTAGTTTCTGCAGAGCCCTTTTAACCCTCAATTATGGTTCTTTTCTACAGTTGTTTCAGGGAAGTGAGGAGGTTGAAGGGAGAGGAATGAAAAGGAATTTGAGCAGATGGTTACGGAGGTATTTTTTGCTCCTTACCAGCTTAGGGGTTCTGGGGCTGAACCTCTCCCCATACTCCTGTTCACACTTGGAGATCAACTGGCGAAGATACTAGAAAAGCTCCCACCATGTGCTACAAGTGGATATGAGAGAGTGAGTTGGTTAATGAGTAGTGTACTCAGAGACCCAACTCTTGGTGGTAAAGATTTAAAGTTTTCTCTTTGGATGAAGACCTGGTACCATTTGCTCTTGGAGATATTCTGAGGCTGGCCTGGCAGAACATAGGGGGCAGTTAGAAAGAAAAAATTTCAGTTCAGTTGCTCAGTCATGTCCTACTCTTTGAGACCCCATAGATTGCAGCACGCCAGGCCTCCCTGTCCATCACCAACTCCCAGAGTTTACTCAAACTCATGTCAATTGAGTCAGTGTTGCCACCCAACCATCTCATCCTTTGTCATCCCCTTCTCCTCCTGCCTTCAATCTTTCCCAGCATCAGGGTCTTTTCCAATGAGTCAGTCCTTCACATCAGGTGGCCAAAGGATTGGAGTTTCAGCTTTAGCATCAGTCCTTCCAATGAATATTCAGGACTGATTTCCTTTAGGATGGACTCGTTGGATCTTCTTGCAGTCCAAGGGACTCTCAAAAGTCTCCTCCAACACCACAGTTCAAAGGATGAATATAAGTTCATCCTTTCATGAACCTAGTAGAAGTAGGTTTACCTAGTGGGGTGTGGGATTTTCTAATCCTCCTGGTCTACCTGACCTTGAAAAGAGTCTTCTCTTAGAAGCATTGGACAGCACAAGTGCCTGGGATGAAAGGTAATATAGGTGAGTTGGATGAAGGTGACCCCTTTATCCTGTTGGGGTGGTGATGAAGTCCTGCAAAGAAATCTCTGCAAACTCTGAAAAGTTAGAGCAAAAGGGGTCATCATCAATGATTTTTTTGTGTTTGATGGAGTAAAAGCTTGATAAATGCCCTTTCAAATCAGACTGATTATTCATTCCATCAGTATTTGTTTAGGTATCAGCAGTGTGATCTATGCATCAGGGATAAAACAGGGATGTCCTTGCCTTCACTGAATTAAAATGCTATTCCCTGGAACAACATGGCAAAAATTAATTGAAGACATGGCTACCACAGACAATGGTATGCATTTTCCCAGAACTCTATCAGGCTTCATACCTTTTGATATAGAACATATGAGATCTCAGCATGAAACGTCTCACACTTCAGTATTTGTATAACCTCAAGGATGAAGATACATGGATGAAGGCTCAACAGAGAAAATGTCCATTTAAGCCTCCTGACTTCTCCAAGGCTGAGACACTTGACTTTGCTGTATCAAGGGAGTGAGAACTCTTGGTCACCCCAGGGAGAGCACAGGCTCTACCAAGGGTGTGTCTGGAGCCTCAGAAGTCACTGGAGATGACTTCACATCTCTGTTTTTGCCTGGGGCTTGTTGTCTTGGCCCTCAGTCTAGGCTCTGCCCACATGTGTCCTCTGGCTGAAGTTCTGGTGATCACACGAGGGACTTTTCTCAGAGGCAAAACAAGGTTGTTGGTTAGTTAAGAAAGCGGGCTGATGGCCCACAGGCAAGGATGCTGGTTGTGACTCAGAGGCACCAGGAGTGGGCCAGGAAAACCCTCCTTTATGAAAACAGATAGGGTCCTTGGGGAGAAAGAATGGAGACTTGCAGTGGGGAATCTGCAACTCTGGGCAAAAATAAACCTGAAAGGAAAGCGAAGGCGTGACTGCCAGGAACCAGGTCTGCTGGGAACTGCCAGGGAAAGGGCCAGCCAGGAGCACCTGGCCAGGAAGTCAAGGACACTGCAGCCTCTGTGCTTCGAGGCTCTGTAGGTTGTGCAAGAAGGTGTTTGTTTCCATGCTCCTCCCCCAAAGAGGACAAGTTATCTGACTGCCCTACATGCTAATCTAAGGATAACAGATCAGAGTATTGGGATCTGGAGTCTACCCAGAAAAATCTAAATTATGTAGCTGTCATGTCTGAGGGGAGGTGATGCTTCTTCTCTGCCCCATGTGGAGGGATATTCATTGCACAATTTGACCTCCTATTTGTCTTTATTTACTAAAGGCTTGAGAACATGGGAACCTATGAGTGGTATTATTTTTTTCTACTGATAGTTACACTTATATTGTTCATATACATCTTTAAAAAAGGATGAGAAATCTTTCTACTCCATGTATGTGTTTTATAAGTTAGCATCTAAATGTTTTCATCATAAACTTGAAAAAGTCTATTTCTTGGTAATAAATAAGAATATACAATATTCTATATGATGAAATTAGGTGTTGATGGATGGTAATTAGAATAAATGTGATGTGACTTGATAAGTGTTAACTACATAAAGTTGTGAGTAAAACACACAAACTCTAAAAGGAATCTCATAAAAATTTTATGTGCACACTTTGCATACTGTATCTTGAGGAATTCAATAATCACAAAGCATTCTGTTTACATTTATAAGAACAAGTAACAAGGACCTCAACTACTTTAACTCCTCTATATCCAAAACATCACAATATAGGTCCAGATACACTATTTCTAATACCAAGATTCATCAGGTAACAGGAAATTCTATCAGATAGGGAAAGACAGGAAGCCTATGGTTCAATGCCTCTGTTTAACCAAAAAAATAGGATTTTTGTGCAATGCGGAAGACCTGAGTTCAATCCCTGGGTGGGGAAGATCCCCTGGAGAAGAAAATGGCAACCCACTCCAGTGTTCTTGCCTGGAGAATCCCATGGACAGATGATCCGGGTGGTCTACAGTCCATGGGATCACAAAGAGTTGGACATGACTGAGTGACTAACATATATATGTGTGTGTGTGTGTGTGTGTGTGTGTGTGTATGGAGAGAGAGAGAGAGAGAGGAGGTAGGTAATTAGGTCATGAGAGTGTAGCCTTCGTGAATAGAATCAGTGCCCTTGTAACAGAGACCTCATATTGCTCTCAGCACTTTTGCACCATGTGGGGGCACAGAGAGAAGGTATTGGCCGTCTGCAACCTGGAAGAGTACTCTTATCAGAACCCAGCCATTTGGCAACCTTGTCTTGGACTTTCAACCTCCATAAGTGTGAGAAATTAATTTCTATTGTTTATAAATCACCTCATCTAAGGTTTTCTGTTATTGTTGCTGTTCAGTCACTCACTCGTGTCTGCCTCTTTGAGACCTCATGGACTGTAACACACCACTCTTCTCTGTCCTTCATTATCTCCCAGAATTTACTCTAACTCATGTCCATCGAGTCAGTGATGCCATCCAACCATCTCATTCTCTGTTGCCCCCTTCTCCTCCTGCCCTCAATCTTTCCCAGCATCAGGGTCTTTTCCAGTGAGTCGGATCTTCTCATCAGGTGGCCAAAGATTTGAGCTTCAGCATCAGTTCTTCAGGGTTGATTTCCTTTAGGATGTACTGGTTTGATCTCCTTGCAGTCCAAGGGACTCCAGCACCACAGTTCAAAAGCATCAATTCTTTGGTGCTCAGACTTCTTTCTGGTCCAGGTCTCACATCTGTACATGACTACTGGAAAAACCATAGCTTTGACACTATGGACCTTTGTCAACAAAATGATGTCTCTGTTTTTTAATATGTTGTCTTTTTAATACCATTTTTAATTTTTTACATTTTTAATGCCATTTGTCATATCTCAAATGGACTAAGACCATCATTACCCCTTGTGCTGTCCAGATCTACTTTCTTCTTACAGTAAGTTTGCCCAGAGTGGGAAAAACTTTCACAGGATTCTGTGTGTTTCTGTTTTCTGGGCAATTACATGAGAAGCACTTTCAGAACCATTAGCACTTCTGCTGCTTCAGTTGGTCTTGAATTCATACTTGTCATCCCCCCTATCAACTATCCTGTATTGATTACCTTATCCTTGGCCCATCTCTGCAGGTAGGGGCAGTCAGTCTGATAGGCTGATGCAAACTCTTATCTATGAGGAATCTGAGTCCCTGTTTCCAACACCCTTTTAAGCTATGCTTACTTTCATTGTTTGGTTTGGGCATGAGAGCATGAAGAGCTGCCCAAGCCTTTTCCCAAGTGTCAAACATATTCTATCCTGTGTCCTTGGTGTAGCAGCAGCTTGACCACCTTCCAAAGATCAAGCCACTCACCACTGACAGCGTGGCCACCCCCTTCCTCACCCACAAGTCTCTTGGGCATAAGGAGCCTGAAGCTACTGGAAGACAGCTGTTGCACAAATTCCAATGTGACTCGATCTTCTCTCCCTGGGAGAAGCACTTCCCCACTCTGGGAACTAGGAACTTCTAGAGTTGCTTGCTCCTTGGAAGAAAGGCTATGACAAACCTAGACAGCATATGGACTGACGAACTTGGTGGGCTACAGTCCATAAAGTTGCAAAGAGTCAGACATGACTGAAGCAACTGAGCACGCATGCACGCATACCAAACACATCATCTAAAATCTATTCCCAATCACACACTGTCTTAAGAGACGATACTGCATGAGACTTGCATATGTAGATATCTCCAAGTATTGGAAACAATACCCTGGGTGCTGCCTGCTGAATAGATTTAAAATCCCAGGACCATTAAAAGCTGGTATTGATGCAGGGCTCTTGGTGCACAAGCACATAGTTTGGTGGAGGGAAGGTAGGGGCAGACTGAGCTCGAAGATCTCAGTTGTCTGCTCTTTTAACCAGAAACTCCTATCTTCACACCACTCTGTGTGCCAGTGAGATGGAGAAGACATGAAAAAACAAAGATCGGGCTGGTACTTTCTGAGCCCTCTTTCTAGAAGTAGAAAGAAGCTGAGATTCTGGCTTCATGGGTTCCTGGCTGTGCAGTCTTGGGCAATATTCCCATTAACCACCCTAAGCCCCTGTTACTATCTCTCTAATGTATGGATTGTAAGACTACAAATAGTAATAATAGCAGTATAGTCAAAGCTATGGTTTTTGCAGTAGTCATGTACAGATGTGAGAGTTGGACAATAAAAAAGGCTGAGCACTGAAAAATTGATGTTTTGAATTGTGGAGATTGAGAAGACTCTTGAGAGTCCTTTGGACAGCAAGGAGATCAAACCAGTCCATCCTAAAGGAAATCAGACCTGAGTATTCACTGGAAGGACTGAAGCTGAAGCTCCAATCCTTTGGCCATCTGATGTGAAGATCTGACTCATTGGAAAAGACCCTGATGCTGGGAAAGACTGAAGGCAGGAGGAGAAGGGGATGACAGAGGATAAGATGGTTGGATGGCATCGCCAACTCAATGGGCATGAGTTTGAGTAAACTCCGGGAGTTGGTGGTAGACAGGGAGGCCTGGCGTGCTGCAGTTCATGGGGTCACAAAGAGTCAGACACTATTTAGTGACTAAACAGCAGCAGCAATAATAACTTCAAGAAAATTAATTCAATGCGTGTAGGTATAACCTTGTCAGGGTGCTCAGCACCCAGTTTCTCTGTGGGTGGGAGGGCTGGTTGTAGGGTGGTTGGCATAGGCAGGTGACAGGTGTACAGGCAGGCTGGTGAATGGCAGCAGGGCAGGCTTTGAGCATGTGGCAGGGCTGGGGCACAGTGCTGGAACAAAGGGACTGATTGATTCTGGTCCATGGACCATTGGATCAAGGTTTAGCTGAGAGCCCCCAAATGGCTCCAGAAATCCTGGTGTGCATGAATTCCTGTATTTTGTGTTGAACTCAGCCTCCATAGACCCTCATGTTTCCTCCTAATTCCTGTCTTATTGTAAACCAAGCTCAGTGTGATTTGATTGAACCACGAAACATTGAGGGTGACCTTGGGATTGTAATCATCTCTAGAACCTGGGAAGCAGGTGTGGGTTGTGGGCTTGAAGCAGGAGTAGAGGTCTGATGGCCATGCTGCTGGGATGTCAGGAATGACATTTCATGAGTACAGAGAGAAGGTCTGGGTGTGATGTCAATGCAAATCTACTGGCTGGGAAGTGGACTTGCAGGAACACATCCAGAAGTTATGGGCTCCTCCTCAAAGTACGGTCTGTGCACCATCTGCAGCATGGGGATCCCCTGGGAGCTTTCTGAAATGCAGAGACTCAGGCCTCCATGGCTGTGTCAGCAGCTCTGGGGTTCCTCTTATGGTTGAAAGACGCCTTCTCTGGTTTCAAGATTCATGTTCTCCCAGGCCACGATAGAACCCAGGGAGCAGGAGATGGTATATCCATCCTACCAACTGCCATGACAAAGGAGAACAGATTGGGGGCTTAAACACAGAAATGAATGGTCTTACAACTCTGGAGGCTGCGAGTCCAAGCGATAAGATGTGGGCAGGGTTGGTTTTTCTGAAGTGTCTCCTCTTGGCTTGTAGATGACCATCTTTTCCGTGTGTCCTCCTGTAGTCTTCTGTCTCTGCATGTCTGTGTCCTCATCTCCTCTTATTTATTTAGTTTTATTTGGGTATAATTGCTTTACAATGTTGTATTTGTTTCTGCTGTACAATGACATGAATCAGCTCTAAGTATACATATATCCCCTCCCTCTGGAACCTCCCTCCCACGCCCACATCCCACCCCTCTGCCTCATCACAGAGCACTGAGCTGAGCCCCCTGTGCTATGCAGCAGCTTCCCACTTCCTATTTTACATAAAATAGTGTATACATGGCAATGCTACACAATGGAATATATCAGCCATAAAAAAGGAATGAACTGAGCCATTTGAAGAGATGTGGATGGACCTAGAGTCTGTCATACAGAGTGAGGTAAGTCAGAAAGAGAAAAATATCACATATTAATGCATGTGTATGGAATGCTAATCTCTTATAAAGACACCAGTCATGTTAGACTTCGGCTCACCCTGGTGATTTCATTTTAACCTAATTAACCCTTTAAAAGCTGAATTTCCAAGTACCATCATATTCCAAAGTATGGGGTGGTTAAGACTTCAACATCTCGGGGGACACAATTGAGCCCATAACAGATGGGCTGGGGAAACAATAGAGCTCTCTTTGCTTTCCTCTTCCCTCTGTAAGGAGGAAAAGTCTTTCCCAGATTCTCCGCGGCAGAGTTCTTCACGGCACAACATCTGGAAATGGGTCATACAGTCACCTTAACTGCAAAGGACATTGAAAAAGAGAGTGTCTGGCTTCTTTGACCTTTAGAGCAGAGGGGAGTGTAGGAAGAGGGTGTCAGTAAAGAGTAAGGAAGGGACTCAAGTAAACTTTGCTCCAACCAGTGTTGTGACCTTGGGGATGCCACTTAGCTTTAGTTTCTTTAACTGTGAAATCTGGGGGTTGAATTGGATGATATATAAGGTGTCCTTCAGTGCAAAGGCAATTATTATAGAACTCCAGTCCCCATTGGCATACCCAGCATGCATGTGCAGGAGGGTAACTAATTTGGGGTTGTCTGGGCTTGGGATTTTGAAGCACCTGGGAGCTACATGATCTGCTTGGATGGGTTCTTTCCTCTGGACTGTGTAATCAGAGAGCTTTCCTGGTGGCTCAGCTGGTAAAGAATCTGCTTGCAACGCAGGAGACCTGAGTTCGATCCCTGGTTGGGAAGATCTCCAGGAGAAGGGAACAGCTGCCCACTCCAGTATTCTGGCCTGGAGAATTCCATGGACTGTATAGTGGGGTGTAATTAGAAATATGTCTGGACTGGCTGGGTTTGTAGACATTTCAGGGACCACAGATTAAAGTACAAGATTGGATATCAGAGGCAGAGCCTGGCTGCTAGTGGTCAGTGGGACTGTGTTATTAACATGTTTGCCTTGGGAGAAGGTTGAGTGGAACTCAGATAGTCAAGTGATAAACCATGAAAGTAACCATGCTTGTTTAACTGAGGTTTCTGTCTATGGGGATGAGGTGTATTTGCTGATCTCCTTAATTTCTTTCTCTTCCCCTCTCCTAGTTCATTTCTAAGATGGATTGTTACATCTGTCCTGGAAGCCATGGTTTATGGACTTAAGTTCTGGGATTAGCAAGCCCAGATTTGAATACCAGCTCCGTCACTTACTACCTGGCCAACACTGAACTAGACACTAGCGCTTTTAGCCTTGAATCCATCATATGTAAAATGCTATGGTAATATTCCATAAGAGTGTTTTGATGATGAAGTTAGTTAGTTAATTTAACTAAAATTCAGTAATAAGTTAGACCTAAAATTAAGACTCAATATTTTGTCTCCCTTAAAGAGCCTCTTGATGAGGGTAGAGTAGAGTGAAAAAACTGTCTTGAACTCAACATTATAAAGACTAAGATCATGGCATCCAGTCCCATCACTTCACGGCAAATAGAAGGGGGAAAAGTGGAATCAGTGACCAATTCTATTTCTTGGGCTTCAAAATCACCATGGGTGCTGATTGCAGCCATGAAATTCAAAGGTGCTTGCTCCTTGGAAGGAAAGCTATGACAAACCTAGACAGTGTATTAAAAAGCAGAGATATCAATTCGCCAACAAAGGTCCATATCATCAAAGCTATGGTTTTTCCAGTAGTCATGTAGGGATGTGAGAGTTGAACCATAAAGAAGGCTGAGCATCAAAGAATTGGTGCTTTTGAACTGTCATGTTGGAGAAGACTCTTGAGAGCCCCTTGCACTGCAAGGAGATCAAACCAGTCAATTCTGAAGGAAATCAACCCTGAATATTCATTGGAAGGACTGATGCTGAAGTTGAAGCTCCAACACTTTGGCCACCTAATGAGAAGAGCCAATTCATTGGAAAAGACCCTGATGCTGGGAAAGATTGAAGGCAAAAGGAAAAGGGGATAACAGAGGATGAGATGGTTAGATAGCATCACTGACTCAACGGACAAGAATTTGAGCAAGCCCTGGGAGATAATGAAGGACAGGGGAACCTGGTGTGCTGTAGTCCATGGGGTTGTAAAGAGTCAAACACAACTTAGTGGCTGAAAAACAACAACAGATGAAATCTATTCTCATCAGAAGGGCCCGAAATGGCCTAGCCTCTGGTTTTAGTTCCCTTTGAATGTTGCTGCTGCAGTTAAGCAACCCCCATAGCCAAGCAACCCTCCTTATCAAACAGACCAAGTGTAGTTCTTGCTCTTTCTTGAGTAGTGGGTTTTATTCAGTTCCCTGCCAGCCTACAGAATTATTCAAGCAAGCTGATCATATCCTCAGACCTATAGGAACCAGGGGTTACCCTACCCTCTTGTTACTACAAAGCCAGTTTGTTCCCTCTGTGCCCCAGTTCAAGCCCTATCTTCCTCCACTGGGAGATAATGAAGGACAGGGGATGAGCATATATGAGTGTATATATTTGATAAACTGCTGTTGGTCTCATTTTCCAATTGTTGAATTTTCTGTGTTTGGCCATTCCCATAACTCTAGGGTAGGATCCCTCCCTTATCATACTTTTTGTCCATTCATCTATTGATGGACACTTAGATCATTTTCAAAACTTAGCTGTTGTATATGTTACTTCAATAAACATGGAGGTGCATATATCTCCATGTGACAACATGGATGCACCTCAAGGACATACGCTAACTAAAATAAGTCATACAAAGAAAGACAAATATTGTATGATCTCTATTACATGTGGAATCTAAAAAAAAAAAAAAAGAAAGAAAAGAAAAGAAGCTCATAGGTACAGAGAAGACACTGATGGTTTCCAGAGGTGGGGATGAGGAGATGAGAGAAATGGATGAAGAAGACTGAAAGGTAAAAAAGTAAAAATAAAAAGAAGTTGATGTAAAACAGACATAGAAATTTTGAATCATATTCAAAATTTTTATATATATATATGTATATTAAGAACAAAAATAAATGGAATTTATAAGTGAATGATCGAATGAATAGATGGATAGATGAATAAATAAACCAAAACATTTTTTCAACAACCTGTTAAAATCTCTAGCTATTCAGATCCCTCTCTGGTCTTCTTTAGAGCATAACTTCTTGAAAGTATTGTCTATAATCATTGGTTCCATTTCCTAACCTGAATTTTCTACTCAACCCACCCCACCCATCAATTTCTTCATCAGCACTGTTCTCCCATGATCCTCAGTAAATTCCATAACAGTGAACTCAAAGGGCACATTTTGTCTTCATTTTTTTTTTTTTCAGTTCCATTTGCTAACCCTGACCTTGGCTTCTGTGACATTCACTATATTTTTTTTTCTCCTCTTGGTGTCCAAAATAAAATTAAAAAATAAATAAAAGTCCTTTTTAAGTTAGAGTAAAGCTGTAACTCAGTGGGGGTGTCCTACTTCATCCAGAAGCCACACCCAGATGAGAAGGAGGTTGACCCCTCCCCTGGCTCCCTACCTGTATGTTTCTGGCAGGCTGCTGTGACATGTTCACCTTGACCACACTTTCCAGCCGTCTCCGCTGGCTGCTTTCTATGGATGATGAAGCAAGAAGTATGGTGTCTGCTTCCTGAAACATCACCCGCCTGAGACTCTGTGGCTTGACTGAGCCTTCATCTCTGACCATTGCTCTGCATCTTGGCATAGGTCCCACCATGGGCTCAGGCGTGAATTGGACTGGACCCCGATAGACCTTTTCCTCAGGGTGCCAGCCTGTCATCACCGTGACAGGGATGGAAGTTTCTAGCATCAGAAACCTGACAAATCTTGAATTCCCACCACCCTCTAGTTCTGCTACCTTCTCTTGCATGGTATTGATTCACCCAATAAATTAAAGAAAATTATTCAGTAAGGAGTTTATTGTATAAGCATACAATAACTTTCATAGACACTATGGAAACAGGAGAAAAAATATCCCAGGCCTCAGAGCCAATATTGACGGTGCTATTGCCATTTCCTGAAATTTGGCTTAAATCAAGATCCACTTCATCTGCCCACTGTGTCTTATACAGAGGGAAGAGTTTCTCTCTTTTCCATTTTATCCGATTTTATCCTATTGTTGTTGTACAGTTGCTAACTTGTGTCTCACTCTTTGAGACCTCATGGGCTACAGCACGTGAGGCTTCCCTGCCCTTCACCATCTCCTGGAATTTGCTCAAACTCATGTCCATTGAGTCAATGATGCCATCTAACTGTATCATCCCCTTTCTCCTTTCTCCTCTAGTCCTCAATCTTGCCTGAGGTCAAGGTCTTTTCCATTGAGTTGGCGCTTCGCATCAGGTGCCCAAAGTATTGGAGCTTCAACTTCAGCATCAGTTCTTCCAGGGAATATTCAGGGTTGATTTCCTTTAGAATGGATTGGTTGGATCTCCTTGCAGTCCAAGGGACTCTCAAGAGTCTTCTCCAACACTCCATTCAAAAGCATCAATTCTTTGGCTCTCAGCCTTCTTTATGGTCCAACTCCTATCCTTCTATGCAAATACCCAGAGTGTGTACCAGCAATTGGCATGCTGTGCCACCTGGGCAAACCAGGAGGTCAGCAGGTGGTGGTTGCATCAGAGGAGGATGCTGCATCTCCACCTACACAGCCAGGGCCCCTGTTTCATGAGGATAAATTTCCTCTGCTTCGTGTAGAAAGCCGCCTGCAACTTACTGCAGTAAATGACCTGGAAAGCATGCAGGCTTTCATGCTCACCTTGCCATCTCAGTATGCAGCTTTAGGACAGGGGTCTGGTCCACATAGTTTGAATAGAACAGGTTAGGCTCCTTTTACTCGTTCATGAGACCAGGGAGGATTGTAAGAACGGAGCAATTATATCATTACACTCCATCAGCCTGCTCTGTGAAGGATCATTGAAGCCCCTCTTTCCAATCTTAGGTGCAATCAATCATTCCATCCCCATCAGCTTCCTACAAGCCTGCTCTGGAGTAATAGTGTGATTTGAAATGCACCCACAAATTCTATGATACTCTCTTGAAAGTCAATCCCCCCTGCCTTGAATTTAGTGACTTACTAGTAATAAACAGGGGGAAAAAAGCAGAAGTGACACAGTGCAACAGCAGAAGCTAAGCAAGAGAAGGCACGGTGGATTCCTGCTTGCTTTCTCTCTTGGATCACTCTCTCTGGAAGATTCTGGCTTTCATATCATGAGAATGACTATGGAGAGGCCCATGTGGTGAAGACTGAAAACTCTAGCCAATAACCAGTGAGAAATCAAGTCTACCTATTATCAGTGGATTCTCCAGCCCCGAACAAGCCTTCAAATGACTAAGGGTCCTGCCAACACCTTGCTTGCATATCATAAAGATGCTGAATCAGAACCACCTAACTAAGCCACTCCCACATTCCTGACCATCAAAACACCAAGATAAGAAATGCTTGTTGCTATAAACCAGCACCTTCCAAGATCAGTTTTTATGCAATAATAAGATAACCAATACAAGGTATCATTACAGTCTCAGAAACTTCAAAGAGTCTAGCCTAAAATCATCAGTTTTATTACTATCAGAGCATCACAATGATGTGTTTTAAATCAGCAACTCAAGGTTTACAGTGTGTGTTAATCGGGCTGGTTACCACTGGCTAGTGTCATAAACAAGCTTCCCTCCACCCACAAATTCCAGCTGCTTAACAGAGTAGAGGTTTAGTTCTTCTTTGAACTCTGTTGGCCAGAACCAATCACACGTCCTCAGCCTAACTACAAAGGAGACTGGGCAATGTCAGGTTTCCAAGGAATATTGGTCATTGCTATTGTCACTGTTCCTACAATGGCCCTACTTTAGTCTTCTACTTTCAAAGCCAGAAATTTTTATCAAAATTAACAGCTAAATCCGTAGTTCTAAAGAGATGTGTAACCTATGTTACACCAGCCTGGGGATTAAAATGGAGAATATACTAATCATAATAAACCCTATTCTATTGTTGCTTCCTGCATAAACTTCCCACTACAAATTGTTTTCCTGGGAATTCCCAGGGTATGTCTCCTAGGCACCTGAGACAAACTTGATCAGATTCCCAAAGAGTCCACCATTTCCTTCTTTTCTCCTGCTGGGCAGCGTCCCTTGCTCCACCAACTCCCCATCCCACTCTGCGCAGAAGCGGGGCCATTAGTGATCAGTTTTGTGCTTCCTGAACAAGGCAAACAGACTGTCCCAGGGTTGGGGACAACTGCTGCTTTCCTGTTTGTGGCTTACTTTGTGCCCTGGAACCTCGGGATGACCTTTAAGTGAAAACGGTTCTTTGGAACTCACGAAGGAATCTGTGCTCTGAGCCACACCTCTGAAACAAAGATGGCCCCGAGGGTTCCCCCGCCCCACATACCCCCACCTCCTGCAACACATTTCTTCTACCCTCTCTGATTATGAAGCATTCCACAGCAGCTCCTTCATCATACATCTTATAAAAAGTAGAGATACATGGAGATATGGAGATTCATGCTGGCAGATGATGCTAGGGTGCTATAATTCTCCCCCACGTTTCAGTGGCTACTAGAGTTCCTCTGCCTGAGATAGATGAGAAAATCTGGACCATGTATTTAAAACAATGTTGTATTTTCCAGATTTCCCCCAAGCCTATCCTTATTGAAAGGACCCATCTTTCCCTCACTTTTCAAGAGATTTTCAAATACATTCCTTTAGCACATTTTTGACTGCATACCTCATATGTATGTAATTCTGGGCCTTAAACCCCACATTTTCTGGCATATACAATTTTCAACCTTCTCCATTGTTTTCTTTCCCTAAATGAAAAAGATTGAAAAAGGTTATAAAATATTTCTCACCCTTCCAGGAAATTGCATTAAACATCTTGATAAGTGAGGTGTAAAGAAGTTGAAATAGGCAGATCAAATTCCCTTTAAAGAACGTGAAGCCTCATACAAATGAGGGGACATGTGCTTTGCAGAACACTGGTTTTGGATTTTCTGAACCAAAAGCACTTGGGGAAAAAAAAGAGTTGGAGACTTTCAGCAATTCCAAACTGTGGCTGGGCTCACCCATCCCTAATTTCAAGGGAAATTAAATCCATGTGTTTCTCATTCATTTACACTCAGTTCATCAAAATATGATTCGGTAAGAGCAATGGGCTGCCCAGGAAGCTGCCCAGGCTGCTTTCAGCCGTGTTGTCCTCAGCTGGGAAGTGGGCTTGGCCAACGGCCATCAGCTTCACGGGCGGTTGATCTTCAACATGAAACCCACAGAGTCCTAACCGACTCGACACTGCTTGAGGTAGGCTCACAGACATGTGTGGGCCCAGAAAGGTCAATGGTCCAGCCCCTGCCTCGGGGCAGGTCTGCGTTGAGAGCCCTGATTACTCCCGTTTAGCTCTGTTTTCTTTGTTAATCCATTCTTGTCATCAACAACGCTTCCTTTCAGGAAGTACCTCCTTCTAGCCACCCTGGAAGGCTTGTATACCTTGCTGGACACTGTTCATGCACTACTCAGAGATCCTTGGATATCTTTTTTTTAATTGAAGTGCAGTTCATTCACAATATTGTGTTAGTTTCAAGTGTACAGCAAAGTGATTCAGATACACACACACACTGGACTTCCCAGGCGGTGCTAGTGGTAAAGAACCTGCCTGCCAGTGCAAGAGACATAAGAGATGCGCGTTCGATCCCTGGGTTGGGAAGACCCCCTGGAGGAAGGCATGGAAACCCACTTCAATATTCTTTCTCAGAGAATCCAAAGGACAAAGGAGTCTGGCTATAGTCCATGGGGTTGCAAAGACTCAGACATGACTGAAGCGACTTAGCATAGCACATACGAACACCTACATATATGCAGTGTAGGTTCCTGTTTATCTATTTTATATATGTATCTGTTAATCCCAAACTCCTATTTTACCCCTTCCCTTTCCCCTTTGGTGACCATAGATTTATTTTATATGTCTATGCACCTATTTCTATTTTGTAAGTTCACTTGTTTGAAAATCCTACAGATGGAGGAGCCTGGTAGGCTGCAGTCCATGGGGTCGCTGAGAGTCGGACACAACTAAGTGACTTCACTTTCACTTTTCACTTTCATGCATTGGAGAAGGAAATGGCAACCCACTCCAGCGTTCTTGCCTGGAGAATCCCAGGGATGGGGGAGCCTGATGGGCTGCCATCTATGGGGTCGCACAGAGTCGGACACGACTGAAGTGACTTAGCAGCAGCAGCAGCAGAAGTGATATCATACAATATTTGTCTTTTTTGTCTGACTTATTTTACTTAATATGATAATCTCTAGCTCCATCTACATTGCTGCAAATTTCATTATAAAATTTGACTTCCTGACCATACCTAGTCACCTGAATGGGATGCTCACAGCCTGTTCATGGGGATGCTGAGGCCACTGGAAAACAGGAAGATTTAAACTTTGCCCCACCAGTGTCCTCTTGGAGGCTGGATGATGAACCCAGGGTACCAGCTGTCTCCCCACAGACTGACTGAAGGGAATGTTTGACGGGCTAATAGGATGGAATGCCAAAGTCACTTCTGCCCTACATTTAAGAGTCTCAATGAATTTCTGCAAGTTGCAGGGATATCTGAACAATACTCCATTCCTTTGGGAGCCAGAGACTGAAATGGCAGCCCAAGTCCCCAGAGGCTTATGGCATGCATCGCTCATGGTGGGGGTTCTCTGATTTGAGGAGACACCAGGGCAAAGTGTGGGGCTGGTTCTGCTGGAACAGGACGCCTTGAACAGAGGAGGGTGTAGGGAGCACCAGTCTGCATTCTTGGCAAACAGACACTGCTTGGATGCTGGGAAAGGTGGCTCAGATGGTAAAGAATCTGCCTGCAATACAGGAGACCTGGGTTCGATCCCTGGTTTGGGAAGATCCCCTGGAGGAAAGCATGGCAACCCACTCCAGAATTCTTGCCTGGAGAATCCCCATGGACAGAGGAGCCTGGTGGGCTACAGTCCATGGGGTCACAAAGAGTCAGACACGACTGAGTGACTAAGCACACAGCACAGTATGTAATCAGGAGAACACAAAGAGCTGGCCCATCTTGTGGACAAGGCCTGATACAGAGCAAGTGCTGAATACATATTGAATGTTAAAACAGTCAAGTCCTCCATAAAGAACAGCAAAGTTGGAAGATTCTTGGACACAGATTAGTGGTTCTGAATTCAGGGCCAGAACCCGCCACATTTGGAGCATGACGATTGCTCTGAGGAGAAGCCAAAGAGCACAATGGTTAAGTGTGTGATGCTTGGGATTGAATCTGCCTCTTCTTGATTTCAATCATGACCTTGGGCAAGTCCTTTAAATTTTCTGTGCTTGGTTTTCGATGTTTGCTAAAATAGTAGGGATAAATAGTACTACCTGCCTTTGCACTGAGGATTAAATCAATAAATTCATACTCAGCTGTGAGAACAATGCCCAACACTCATGTGTGTTTAATAAATGCCAGATGTGATGGTTATCATCCTTAGAAGTCTCGTGGCTGGATAACACTGTAGAGGAAGTTATGAGACATGACACAGCTCTATAAGAATGAGACCAGTGATGCTAATCACACATGGAGAGAGAATTTAGAAAATGCTCTTTGGCTGTATCTTATCTAGATTGAATAGTTGAGTATTAGGCTCCTTTAAGGCAGTGGCTGGAGAAGGCAATGGCACCCCACTCCAGTATCCTTGCCTGGAGAATCCCAGGGATGGAGGAGCCTGGTAGGCTGCAGTCCATGGGGTTGCTAAGAGTTGGACACGACTGAGCGACTTCACTTTCACTTTTCACTTTCATGCATTGGAGAAGGAAATGGCAACCCACTCCAGTGTTCTTGCCTGGAGAATCCCAGGGACAGGGGAGCCTGGTGGGCTGCCGTCTCTGGGGTCGCACAGAGTCAGACATGACTGAAGCGACTTAGCAGCAGCAGCAGCAGCAGCAGCAAGGCAGTGGCACCCCACTCCAGTACTCTTGCCTGGAGAATCCCATGGACGGAGGAGCCTGGTGGGCTGCAGTCCATGGGGTCAATAAGAGTCGGACATTACTGAGCGACTTCACTTTCATTTTTTACTTTCATGCATTGGAGAAGGAAATAGAAACCCACTCCAGTATTCTTGCCTGGAGAATTCCAGGGACCGGGGAGCCTGGTGGGCTGCCGTCTATGGGGTCGCACAGAGTCGGACATGACTGAAGTGACTTAGCAGCAGCATCAGCAGGCTCCTTTAAATGTGGAACTTAGGCCATCTCTTGGGTGTCACTGGAAGCTTGTACAAAATACAGAATCTCAAGGGGTAGCCCAAATTTAATGAACTAGACCCTTCATTTTAACTAGCTCCTTGGTGATTACCACTTATATCAATTATTTAATCCAATTTTATTATGTTATATTAAGAAATAATAACTGTGTATCTAGATGATCCTGATTGGTGTTTAGCTTATTGAGGTATAATTGATATACAAAATTGCACACACATTAATGTACACATCTTGATAAGTACACATTGATATGCTATCACCACAACCAAGTACTAAAACTACCAGTCACTTCCAGAAACGTCCTTATGTTCTATTGTGTAATTGTGCAGGGTATGTTTGGAAGATCACCTGGCATGAGATTTATTCTCTTAACGTAGTTGAAAGTGCACTGTACTGTATTGTTAACTATAGCTACCCAGGTCTCCCACATTGCAGGTGCATTTTTTACCAGCTGAGTCACAAAGGAAGCCCAAGAATACTGCAGTGGGTAGCCTATCCCTTCTCCAGCGGATCTTCCCAACCAAGGAATTAGGGTCTCCTGCATTGCAGGTACATTCTTTACCAACTGAACTCTCAGGGAAGCCCATATCACAGAGCAGATCCCTAGAATTCAGTTTTGTGATGCATAGACCTGTGAGCCATCATCATAATAAAAATTAACACGATCTCCAATCACTTTGATTCTAGGAAAGATTGAGGACAGGAGGAGAAGAGGACGATAGATGAGGTGATTGGATGGCACCATCAACTCACTGGACATGAATTTGATTAAACTCCAGGAGATACTAAAAGACAGAGAAGCCTGGCATGCTGCACTCCATGGGGTTGCAAAGGTTGGACATGACTTAGCAACTGAACAACAACCATCACTCTCAAGAGATTTCTCATGCCTTTTTGTGGTCCATTTCTCTTTCCATCCCTGAATCCAGTGAACTGATGATTAGTATTCTGTTACTGTAGATTTTTTAGAATATTTTAGAATTTTATATGAATGAAATCATGCAGTATGCACTCTTTTATTTTAGCTTCTTTTGCTTATATTTTTTTGTTTGTTTGTTTGTTTTAAGATTCACCTGCATTGCCTTCATTAACTAATACTATATCATTAATTTTTATTTATTCCTTTGTGTGGGTAAATCTGCTGTCTGTTGTCACCCTGTTTTCTTAATTTATACACAGAGCACATCATGAGAAATGCCCCACTGGATGAGTTACAAGCTGGAAGAAAAATAGGTGGGAGAAACATCAACAACCTCAGATATGCAGATGATATCACTCTAATGGCAGAAAGCAAAGAACTAAAGAACTTCTTGATGAGGGTGAAGGAGGAGAGTGAAAAGGCCAGCTTAAAACTTAGAGTGAAATAAGCCAGAAAGAAAAACACCAATACAGTATACTAACATATATATGGAATTTAGAAAGATGGTAATGATAACCCTGTAAGTGAGACAGCAAAAGAGACACAGATGTATAGAACAGTCTTTTGGACTCTGTGGGAGAGGGAGAGGGTGGGATGATTTGGGAGAATGGCATTGAAACATGTATAATATCATATATGAAATGAATCCCCAGTCCAGGTTCAATGCATAATACTGGATGCTTGGGGCTGGTGCACTGGGATGACCCAGAGGGATGGTATGGGGAGGGAGGTGGGAGGAGGGTTCAGGATGGGGAACACGTATATACCCGTGGTGGATTCATGTTGATGTATGGCAAAACCAATACAATATTGTAAAGTAATTAGCCTCCAATTAAAATAAATAAATTTATATTAAATTTTTTTTTGAATTAAACAAAAACAAATTAAAAAATTAAGATCATGGCATCTGGCCCCATTCAGTTTAGTTCAGTTCAGTTGCTCAGTTGTGTCTGACTCTTTGTGACCCCATGAATCGCAGCATGCCAGGCCTCCCTGTCCATCACCATCTCCCAGAGTTCACTCAAACTCACATCCATCTAGTCGGTGATGCCAGCCAGCCATCTCATCCTCTGTTGTCCCCTTCTCCTCCTGCCCTCAATCCTTCCCAGCATCAGAGTCTTTTCCAATGAGTCAACTCTTCAAATGAGGTGGCCAAAGTATTGGAGCTTCAGCTTTAGCATCAGTCCTTCCAAAGAACACCCAGGGCTGATCTCTTTTAGAATGGACTGGTTGGGTCTCCTTGAAGTCCAAGGGACTCTCAAGTGTCTTCTCCAACACCACAGTTCAAAAGCATCAATTCTTCAGCTCTGGGCTTTCTTCACAGTCCAACTCTTGCATCCATACATGACCACTGGAAAAACCATAGCCTTGACTAGATGGACCTTTGTTGGCAAAGTAATGTCTCTGCTTTTCAATATGCTATCTAGGTTGGTCATAACTTATCTTCCAAGGAGTAAGCGTCTTTTAATTTCATAGCTGCAGTCACCATCTGCAGTGATTTCGGAGCCCCCCAAAATAAAGTCTGACACTGTTTCCACTGTTTCCCCATCTATTTTCCATGAAGTGACCCATTACTTCATGGCAAATAGAAAGGGAGAAGGTGGAAGTAGTGACAGATTTCCTCTTCTTGGGCTCTGAAATCACTGCAGATGGTGACTGTAGCCATAAAATCAGAAGGCGATTGCTTCTTGAAAGGAAAGCTATGACAAACCTAGACACAGTATGTTGAAAATCAGAGATATCACTCTGCCAACAAAGGTCCATAGAGTCAAGGCTATGATCTTCCCAGTGGTCATGTACGGCTGTGAGAGCTGGACCGTAAAGAGGGCAGAGCCCCAGTGAATTGATGCCCCTGAACTATGGTCCTGGAGAAAACTCTTGAGAGTCCTTTGAAGAGCGAGGTGATCAAACCAGTCAATCTTAAAGGAAATCAACCCTGAATACTCATTGGAAGGACTGATGCTGAAGCTGAAGCTCCAGTATTTTGGTCACCTGATACGAACAGCTGACTCATTGGGAAAGTCCCTGATGCTGGGAAAGACTGAGGGCAGAATAAGAGGGTGTCAGAGGATGAAATGACTGGGTGGCATCACTGACACACAATAGACATGAACTTGGGCAAATCCTGGGAGATGTGAGGGACAGAGAGGCCTGTTGTGCTGTAGTCCATGGGGTCACAAAGACTCAGACATGACTGGGTGACTGAATGACAGAAACAATGGGTAGATCAGATTTTCTTATCCATTTGCCTACTGATGAACATTTTGGCTGTTCATAGATTTACTGGCTATTACAAATCAAACTTCCATGAACAGTTAAGAATAAGCCTTTGAGTGGACATATGTTTTCATTTCACTTGGATAATTCCTAAGAATGGAATGGCTGTTTCTCAGCTTAATTGTGCATTATATATTTGACATTATTCTGCAGATCCCTGGGACTTATTACCTTTCTGAAGTCTTTTTTTCTTTTTCTTCTTTAGTTTGGATAACTCTGCTGATATATATTCAAGTTCACTCACCCTTTCCTTTTCATATCCATTGTCCTATTCAACCTATCTAGTGAATTTTTAAATTTCAGATATTTCATTTTTCAGTTCCAAAATTTCTTCTCAGTCCTGATTTATATGTTATATGCCTGTAGTAAGGTTTATCTTTTTTTTTTTTTTTTTCATTCATTGTCGTATTTTCTCTACCTCATTGACCATAGTTTTAGCAATTGTCATCTTAGGGTTGGCCCCTGTTAAATGTCTTTTCTCTTGAGACTAGGTCACATTTTCTTGGTTCTTCATATGTCATTTAATTTGGAATTGTATCCTAAACATTTTCTAAGTCAAGTTGTAGATAATCTGAATTCTGTTCTCTTCTTACACAGTGTGCTAATTTTTTTTTTTTTCCTTTGAGCAGGCAATCAACTTGTTCAGAGTTAAAATTCAAACTTGATTTCACCTGTGGTTATTTAGTAGCTATGTTCTCAATTTAGACTTTGCAGTCTACCCTACATGTGTATGGTTCAGTGGTCACCCACAGACTTTTCTGGAGTTTATGTACAGACAGGATTCACAGTATGTGCTCTTTCCTTTCTTGGATTGATCCCACCCTCCAGTAGCTCTGATTGCCCTGGGCACCTTCCCTTTTCTCCTGAGCCAGAAACTTACTAACTTTCCATTGGTGTTTTAGTTGACCCATGAAACACCACAGTTGCCATTTTCCTTTGGGCAAGGCTGGAAAGATGGGGATATTCCCCCCTTCTCACTGCTTCCTACGAGTTTCAACTTTCCTCAAATGTTTCCTTGCCTTTGTTCACTCCAAAGAGTTGAGTAGTTGATTTAATATGTTTCCCAGCCCCACCCAGCTGTTATCTGTGGAGGATAAGTTTGTTACCAGAAGGAAAATTGTTATATATGGATTTTTCTATTTCATTGTTCTTTATAATTCATCTTGAATTCAGTTTTGTTTTTAAAACTTCTTGAAGCTAGAGCTTAAATCATTGATTTTTAGGACAGGTGAACTTTATTTTGAAGGATAAGGTTTTGAGTGAGAAAATCATATAATTGGATTTTAATATGATGAATTTTAGCATGGGCACAATGTGATGGAGTGGGAGGGAGAAAGACTAGAGGTGGTACAGCCAAGTGTAAAACTTTTCAAAGACACAGATAACAGAGGATGGTGGCCTGAGCTAAGGGAGGAACAATTAGAATGAGAGCAAAGAAACTGACTTGAGAGCCATTTCAGGGGTAGTAAAGACAGGGGTCTTCTATGAAGACCTATAAGACCTTTTAGAATGAACACCCCAAAAAGATGTCCTTTTCATTATAGGGAATGGGAATGCAAAAGTAGGAAGTCAAGAATCACCTGGAATAACAGGCAAATTTGGCCTTGGAATACAGAATGAAGCAGGGCAAAGACTAATAGAGCTTTGCCAAGAAAATGCACTGGTCATAGCAAACACCCTATTCCAACATCACAAGAGAAGACTCTACATATGGACATCACCAGATAGTCAACACCAAAATCAGATTGATTATATTCTTTGCAGCTAAAGATGGAAAAGCTCTATACAGTCAACAAAAACAAGACCAGGAGCTGACTATAGCTCAGATCATGAACTCCTTATTGCCAAATTCAGACTTAAATTGAAGAAAGCAGGGAAAACCGCTAGACCATTCAGGTATGACCTAAATCAAATCCTTTATGATTATACAGTGGAAGTGAGAAATAGATTTAAGGGCCTAGATCTGATAGATAGAGTGCCTGATGAACTATGGAATGAGGTTTGTGACATTGTACAGGAGACAAGGATCAAGACCATCCCCATGGAAAAGAAATGTAAAAAAGCAAAATGGCTGTCTGGGGAGCCCTTACAAATAGCTGTGAAAAGAAGAGAAGTGAAAACCAAAGGAGAAAAGGAAAGATATAAGCACCTGAATGCAGAGTTCCAAAGAATAGCAAGAAGAGATAAAAAAGCCTTCTTCAGTGATCAATGCAAAGAAATAGAGGAAAACAACAGAATGGGAAAGATTAGAGATCTCTTCAAGAAAATTAGAGATACCAAGGGAACATTTCATGCAAAGATGGGCTCGATAAAGGACAGAAATGGTATGGACCTAACAGAAGCAGAAGATATTAAGAAGAGGTGGCAAGAATACACAGAAGAACTGTACAAAAAAGATCTTCACGACCCAGATAATCACGATGGTGTGATCACTCACTCACCTAGAGCCAGACATCCTGGAATGTGAAGTCAAGTGGGCCTTAGAAAGCATCACTACGAACAAAGCTAGTGGAAGTGATGGAATTCCAGTTGCGCTATTTCAAATCCTCAAAGACGTTGCTGTGAAAGTGCTGCACTCAATATGCCAGCAAATTTGGAAAACTCAGCATTGGCCATAGGACTGGAAAAGGTCAGTTTTCATTCCAATCCCAAAGAAACGCAATGCCAAAGAATGCTCAAACTACCGCACAATTGCACTCGTCTCACATGCTAATAAAGTAATGCTCAAAATTCTCCAAGCCAGGCCTAAGCAATATGTGAACCGTGAACTTCCAGATGTTCAAGCTGGTTTTAGAAAAGGCAGAGGAACCAGAGACCAAATTGCCAACATCTGCTGGATCATGGAAAAAGCAAGAGAGTTACAGAAAAACATCTATTTTTGCTTTATTGATTATGCCAAAGCCTTTGACTGTGTGGATCTCAATAAACTGTGGAAAATTCTGAAAGAGATGGGAATACCAGACCACCTGACCTGCCTCTTGAGAAATTCGTATGCAGGTCAGGAATCAACAGTTAGTTAGAACTGGACATGGAACAACAGACTGGTTCCAAATAGGAAAAGGAGTACGTCAAGGCTGCATATTGTCACTCTGCTTATTTAACTTCTACGCAGAGTACATCATGAGAAACTCTGGGCTGGAAGAAGCACAAGCTGGAATCAAGATTGTGGGGAGAAATATCAATAACCTCAGATATAGATGACACCACCCTTATGGCAGAAAGTGAAGAGGAACTAAAAAGCCTCTTGATGAAGGTGAAAGAGGAGAGTGAAAAAGTTGGCTTAAAACTCAACATTCAGAAAACGAAGATCATGGCATCTGGTCCCATCACTTCATGGGAAATAGATGGGGAAACAGTGGAAACAGTGTCAGACTTTATTTTTTGGGGCTCCAAAATCACTGCACATGGTGACTGCAGCCATGAAATTAAAAGACGTTTACTCCTTGGAAGGAAAGTTATGTCCAACCTAGATAGCATATTCAAAAGCAGAGATGTTATTTTGTCAACAAAGGTCCATCTAGTCAAGGCTATGGTTTTTCCTGTGGTCATGTATGGATGTGAGAGTTGAACTGTGAAGAAAGCTGAGCACCAAAGAATTGATGCTTTTGAACTGTGGTGTTGGAGAAGACTCTTGAGAGTCCCTTGGACTGCAAGGAGATCCAACCAGTCCCTTCTAAAGGAGATCAGCCCTGGGATTTCTTTGGAAGGAATGATGCTAAAGCTGAAACTCCAGTACTTTGGCCACCTCATGCGAAGAGTTGACTCATTGGAAAAGAGTCTGATGCTGGGAGGGATTGGGGGCAGGAGGAGAAGGGGATGACAGAAGATGAGATGGCTGGATGGCATCACTGACTCAATGGACGTGAGTTTGAGTGAACTCCGGGAACTGGCGATGGACAGGGAGGCCTGGCATGCTGCGATTCATGGGGTTGCAAAGAGTCGGACATGACTGAGCAACTGAACTAAACCGAACTGAACTGAAAGACAGGGGTGGGTAATGCTTTAGATACTGGTGATGAGGGAGCAGGAGAAGACAAGTGAGGGTCTCAGGTTTCCTGCGCTGGAGGAGGAGATGCTTTGGGCAAGATAACAGGGTATAAGAGCATTGTTCCCTGAATGACATGGTGCTATCTGATTCAGCAGCATGAAGCAAGCATGGGCGAACTCCAGGATACTACAGCATGTGAACTGGCAATGGCTACAGAGCCGTCTCCAAGAAGCATGTCTTGGTTGAAGGAAGGGTTTTTAGTAATCTCTGCAGGAGGAGACATGAAATGCCCCAGAATGACAGACACAGAATTATGAAATGCATTTAAAAGTCAAGTACTTTCATGTCTTGGGAAATCAGCAAACTCTTGGTGGATAGCACTTGGAAGAGGAAGCCCAGTGTATGATTAACTCGTGGAAGCTAAAACTAGCCTCTGACTATTTGAAAACCAGGGTTAAAAAGTCTTCCTGTGTACAGAAATAGTGGACAGAACATCCGAGGAAGAAGACATTTTGTTCTCTACACTGAGAACGGAAAGCCCTCTCAGCAGTATCTAAAAGCATCCACTGGCATAGCTTTTAACAACAGAGCATCTGCTGCAAGTTTGCTTTGCCTGTCTATTCTGAAGAACTGGGGAACCAAGGACAATCACCATCACCAGAGGGACCCTTCATCTCTTTCAGGGGGAATGAAAGGAGGCTGAGCATAACCAAGCTGGTGAGGAAGCAGAAAGGAAAGAAAAGTGTTATAGATTGAATTGTGTCCCCTCAAAGAAACACGAGGAAGTCCCAATTCCTAGTGCCTTGGAATGGGACCTAATTTGGAAATAAATTTCTTACAAAGATAAAATGAACTCATTGAGAGGTCCCTCATCTAACTTTTGTCCTTATAAAAACAAAAAGGAGGAAATTTGAACACAGAGACAGACACACAGAGAGAGCAGACAGTGTGAAGACAAGGGGAAAAGACCATGGGAACATGGAGGCAGAGGTTGGCGTGATGCTGCCTCAAGCTAAGGAGCTTCTGGGGATACCAGAAGCTGGAGGAGGCTAGGAAGAACCCCATCCTACAGGTCTCAGAGGGCCACAACCCTGCCTATGCTGACTTCAGACTTCTTGCCTCCAGAACTTTAAGTTAACAAATTTCCACTATTTTAAATCATCAAGTTTGTAATCTGTCACAGCAGCCCTAGGGAAAGAATACAAATAGCATGGCCCTCCCAGGAATCTGCTTTTATCCTCTAATGCAATAACAGTGACTGCAGCCATGAAATTTAATGAGGCTTGCTCCTTGGAAGGAAAGCCATGATAAACCTAGACAGTGTATTAAAAAGCAGAGATATCCCTTTGCCAACAAAAGTCTGTAGAGTGAAAGCTATGGTTTATCTAGTAGTCATGTACAGATGTGAGAGTTGGACCATAAGGAAGGCTGGGCACCAAAGAACTGATGCTTTCAAATTGTGGTGTTGGAGAAGACTCTGAGAGTCTCTCCGACAACAAGATCAAATCAGTCAATCCTAAAGGAAATCAACCCTGAATCTTCATTGGAAGAAATGATGCTGATGCTGATGCTGAAGCTCCAATACTTTGGCCACCTGATGCGAAGAGCTGATTCATTGGAAAAGACCCTGATGCTGGGGAAAATGGAGAGCAGAAGGCGAAGGGGGCGGCAGAGGATGAGATGGTTACATAGCATCACCGCCTCAATGGACATGAATTTGAGCAAACTTCAGAAGATAGCAGAGGACAGAGGAGGCTGGCATGCTATAGTCCATGGGGTCACAAAATGTCAGACACAACTGAGTGAGCAGCAACTCCTGTTGTGGTCAGCCTTTTTATGCCTGACTTCCAGCCTTAGATTTTAGACCCAGAAACAAGGTTTTGCTTGTTTCCTTTCTTCACTGACTCTTCCTGGGAGTTGGGTCCTGTCTCTGATTTGCCTGCCGTGGGTTTGGGTCCTGAAGTTCACTCCCTTGATCTCCCCTCTTTGTGGTGGATTTATTCACTATGTCTCTCTCACTTGCTCCTCTCTTTACCCACCTGTCTGTGAAATAGGGAGATTTTCAGCTCGGTCTTCCTGAGCATCAGGACATATCTGTCAGAACTTCACTCCACAGTCAACTTCCCTGGCATGTTTGCCCTGTGTTTCTAGCTTTTCTTGGTGTCTGGGTTCTGAGCCTGGCTGCTTAACCCTGGTCATTATGGTAGCAGTGACTGCATCTTCCAGGGCCACTCACTTGTCCCCACTAGGTCACCTACACTCAGGATCAAATTCTAGGGTATCTATCGGTTCTGTAGTGATTGCTCATCTCTACACAGCACTCTTTGTCTCTCCATCAGCCAAGATCTTAAAATGATCTCCAAATATCTCTTGGAGGTTCTCTGAAAAGCCCAGTATAAATTCTTGCAAGTCAGGTTTTCAGAACTCAGCAAAATAACCCCTTGGAAACTTACCACTCTAACTGTATTGGCAGCACTTGGACAAATCCCTTATTATTTGCCTTGCTGCTCTTCAGTATTAGTTTAGCTTCCAGGGGTCAGGTTTGTGGCAACATAGTAACTCAACTGTGGTTTGTTTTCACTTGACAAAAACGCATGAAAGCTGAACAATGACTTCTTTGTTCCAAGAACATCAACTACCAAATCCTCCAGGCTCCTTTGTTCCAAGAATATCAACCACCAAATCCTCTAGGCTCCTTTGTAGGAAAAGAGCTTAGGAAGGAAGACGGACTTTCACTTTGGTCAGTCCTGGGTTTTCCTCCCAGCTCTGTCACTTCTTAGCTATGTGACTTTAGCCAAGTTGCTTAACTTCTCTGAACTTCAGTTTTATCACCTATAAAATGGGGATCGTGACACACTTGCTTCCATGGTAGCTCAGTGGTAAAGAATCCGCCTGCTAATGCAGGAGATGTGGGTTCAATCCTCGGGTTGGGAAGATCCCCAGGAGAAGGAAATGGCCACCTGCTCCACTCTTCTTGCCTGGGGAATCCCATGGACAGAAGAGCCTCACGGGCTACAGTCCATAGGGTCATGAAAGAGTCAGACATGGTTTAGTGACTTAACAGCAACAACAACAATGCTTACCTGATTTAAGGAGATACAACTCAATCATAATGGATGTAAGGAACTTAGAAGCGAACTAGCTACATACACTTGGCCACCAAGATCTTCCTCTGGAATTTCTTAATTCTGGTTACCACTCTGTCGATTCTTCGGCCAACTGTTCATCCCTACTCAGATAAACAGTCGGTTTGTTGGCTTTGTTTAAATCTTAGTGAGCAGTGTTCATATTCCTGTGCTCTTTTCTTTCACCTGATGGATTAATATCATTTCTACCTTCTGAATACTTATCCCATATGCTCAGCCTCTGAGTAACAGACCCCTGGTAGCATTCAGGGCCTCCATATAATTATTCCAGGCTCCGAGATTCATGCTTTCCCTGGGTGATCTATTCTATCATCACCAAGCTCTGGTTTTGACCCATCACATGGAGAAACCAGCTCCATGGTGAAATTCCCATGTTGTAAATCTAGGGGATGGACTATTAGACCAGAAGGGAGAGACCTACATCACTGCACTGGTTTGTTGGGTGACACGGGATGAGACATTGAACCTCAGTTCACTGTAGGGTCTTCTGTAAAGTACAGAAACTAGACATGCTACACTTCCTTCATTGGCTATAAAATGGACCAGTAAGTGTTTTGAAGTGGCTTAAAGCATTAAGAACCTATGAGTGTGTGTCTTATTTGCTCTCTGCAAATCCAAGTTGAGACTGGAAGGCTTGGGGCTTGTGTGCATGTGTGTGTGTGTGTGTGTGTGTGTGTGGCTTATATAAGTAGAAGAGGCATGTTGCAACAGAACACACTACAACATGCTTCCCATGTACCAGGTCAGCCCGATTGATGGTGGGAATGAGGGTTAGGAAAACCACATATAGTTCCATGTTGGTGCAGAATGGGGTGTCTGTTGCTTACAGCAGACTTATGGCAGATCTCTAAATCACATGCAGATCTTCAAACCACATATAAACTGAGATCTGACAGATTAATAGAGGTAAACAAGAAAGATACAGAAAACAGCTCTAGAGGCTGGTGCGAACACATGTGGGACATTCAAATACGAGATTCCCTGGTGGTTCAGTAAGAATCTGCCTGTCAATGCAGGAGACACAGGTTTGATCCCTGGGTCGAGAAGATTCCGAAAGAAATGGCAACCCCCTCCAGTATTCTTACCTGGAAAATCCCATGGACAGAGGAGGCTGGTGGGCTACTTAGTCCATGGGGTCACAAAGAGTCAGATGTGACTTAGCGACTGACCAAGAGCATGAGGTACTATAGAGGAAGTGTAAAATTCAAGTAAAGGGATAGAAAATTTGGGGACTAAAACCTCAAATGAGGTAGAAGTTTCTGGAAAGAATATGGACTTTTGCATTAAAAATTAAACCACAAAGCTTGTTTATCTGAAATCAAGGATTTCTGAGAAGAGAAATTATGGCTGCCAGGATGCTGTGTTTCCAGCCCAGAGCAAAGCTCCCGTGCTGCTGTGACAACGCCCCATACATTCACCGCCACAAAGACATGGTGTGGTGGAGGCAAACCTCTTTCATGTCTTGAACATAGACAGCTCAGTTCTTGGCCAAGGTCATCCCACGAGGGCAAGCAGATGCTTGAGATAATGGAGTAGATGATATGTGTCTGAGAAATTTCATGCAAATTGAAATTAATAAAATGTCCTCCAAACTGATGAGCCTTATTACTGTATTCCAGATTACTGTGCACTTTCTGGAAAACTTTTTTTTTTTTTTGGCCCAAACAGCATCCTCCAATTTGACTTCCTACCATATGCACCAACCTTTTATATTTCCACCTGTCACATGCTCACTAAAAGAAACTTATCTTGCCGTCACTGAAAATACCACAATGAATCACCCAAGATTTCCAAAGAGCAGTTCCAAGAAACACCTGTAGAAAGTTTGGAGCTGTGGCAGCCACTTTGTTGTGTGTGTGTCCCCATAGGAGGACCGTGGCTGTCTCTTGGGTACAAATCTCTACAGTGTGGATCTTAAACAGCTGTGCTGCTTTGCGGTCACACCCATACTGATACCTTTAAGGCTTATATAATTATGTGCTTTCTTTTTACCCATAAAAGTAAAAAGGCAATGGAGTACAAGAAACTTTAGTAAGAAATAAGGTGCGGAAAGGATGTTGTTAAATTGTTAACTTGATCTTTAATCATTGACTAAAATAAAATGAGCAAGTAGAACATCATGGCAAAAGAAAGACATAAGGTAGAAATTTCATATTCTTTTCTTTGATTAGAAAAGAAACAAAATACATTCCTTTAGGCCCTGGTAGAAAATACCATCTTAAAAAGTACCTGCTTATCCCCAAATTATTGTAATTATCATCAGAAAAAGATGTTTCAAATGAGAATTTTCTTCTGAGCTCTCTAGGAAAATATTAAATCCTTGTCCATCAGAGCATGAACTATAACATCATAACCCTTCCAATAAAATGAGAAGAAACTCAAGACTTCAAAATTAGCTTTATTGTATTTGCTATTATTTTACAGATGAGAGTGATTCCATATATATAATTAAAGACAGGTGATAGAGTTACATATAAAAACAAGAAATGGTTTGATAAATAGAGGGATGAATCCATAGAAAGTAAAAAGACCTATTTAAAGCTGATTGGTCATTGGGTTCAGTAGTGACTGAGTACACACACGTTAATTTGAGATTTCTAAAATGTACCAAATAGTAGCTCAACCTTGAGAAGCAGGAGTCACTGTTACGCTAAGACAAATTTAAGACTAGTTAAAAATCAGAAGAAAGCAAGGACATGCATCTTGCCGCATGGTATAGCGATCAGATCAGATGGAGTGCTATATATAGCAAGAGAGCATGGTGTGACGGAGATTTTGGTAAATGCACACTGCCAGGATTTACAAAAAGTAGGACTGTTTGCTTGTAAAGTCTGCCTGTCATTTGGGATTTCCATCTTCATAACATTCCCGTGAATTTCATTAAGTGGTATTTTGGAGTGAGTCCTTTTGGAATGGAGAAGACTGTTTACCAAAGCATTCTTTTTTGTAACTTACAATTCCATGACACTCTACAGAAATAATTCTTCAAAAATAGATCCAAGTTGGCTGTCATCCTGCCTTCCTCTCCTGACTGCTGTTAAATACTTTCTGTCAGCACACAAACACAGCTTCCTCTTGTGATCTGGAAGTTTGTTTTTGTAAAAAGTCCCTGGTACCGTCATACTTCCTGTAATGATTTTATTTCATACAACATCCTTAGTCTTAAGATTTGATTGCAGATGAAAGAATATGGTTACCTTATAGTAAACGGACAAAAAAAAAAAAAGTCATTCCTTTGAACTCCCATCCAATCATGCTCTTGGAACTCTTTACTTTTTCAGCAATATTAAAGACATTAGCAATAATAACAATCATAGGAATAATAAGCTAAAAGGTCATACATCTTAGCTCGAAATCAACAGCTTCTGATTTTTTTTCTAAGAGAATGTGTACTATGCAATCAATTGTAGTAGCCCCCTTAGAGTCTAAATTTGAGTAGGTTCTATGTCTAACATGAATATTTTTGAGGGGTGAAATTAGATATCTTAGATTGTTGTGAAGGCATGTATAGTAGATAAGATTTAGCCTTGAGGAAAGATAAGATCATAGCTAAGTACATCACAAGGTTGGAGCTGTTAAACAAAAAACGTGGTAATGGGCTTTTAGGCAGATGCCTTTATCTTTGGTTTTACCCATCTAGTGGTGGTTAGTAATACAAAATGATGTGCCCATTGTTCCCAGCCTTTCTGTGATAAACAAAGAGCATGCCCAGAATTTACCCAAAGTCCCTGCATTTGGCTGAAATTATCTTTACTAGGGGGCTTTCTAGGTGGCACAGAGGTAAAGAATCTGCCTACCAATGCAGGAGACATGGGTTCAATCCCTGAGTTGTGAAGATCCCCTGAAGGAGGAAATGCAACCCACTCCAGTATTCTTGTCTGGAGCAAGACAAGAATCCCATGGACAGAGGAGGGCAGTGGGCTACAGTCCTTGGGGTCACAAAGAGCTGGACACGACTGAGCTCGCATGCGCTGCACTACCTTTACTAGTCACATGGCCTTTATCCACATATATGACACCTTTGGCATTTATGCTCATGTGCCAATTACACCTTTTGACTTCCATAATCAATTCTTGTAATTTTATTAGGAATTAACTATCCACTCCAATCAACAGCTTTTTCTCTGTCTTCTATTTTAACATACTAGCAACGTACTCATTGAAAGATAAGAGTTCCTATCCCCAGTTTTTAGGCATCTAAATAGATGCCTAGTACAAATTATTACTACTAATTTGGATTGTTTATTTTTAACCCACGGGTTTATTTGGCTTGCTAGAATGGTTGGCAAGGATGAGGTATAGACAACCAAGCACATGGGCAGTTGAGAGGAAACTGACTCAGGAGAGCTGACAGAGGATGAAGATGAAGTGAAATGCCTGGAGCTTTATTTTTGCCTCGTGTTTCTCTCTCATTATGTATCTAGTGGAAAAATTTTGGAAAAAAATGTTGGACTTAATTCATCAATGTTTCTTAAGAGTTAGGAAAATTGCTACCCCTGGGAAGCCAAAGGATATGATGATGGTTTGTTGTAATGTGAGACTGAATGACCAATATTTTCTCTGAAGTTCTTTTTCACTGGCAGAAGTCTGTTTACATGGAAGCCTAGCTAAGTCAACTATTAGTTTTTTTTTTTTTTACACCTTTCTCACTGCCTTCCTTACTCTGAAGACAAAGACTTTGTTTCAGATTTCTTTTAAAAAATCAAAACAACAGAACAGCAATTAAGAAAAAGTCTACCAAAGAATATACAAATGCCTCAAGAAGTTAAGTAACTGCTTTATTTTTTTAATCTAATTCTAATTATAAAATTAAACTCTAATTATACTTTTTCATTGCAAATTCTTATTCTGGAGACTCAAAGTCTTCTTACAAGGTACCTTACTCTGAGAGAATAAGCCACTCTTTGCTGCCCAGAAACCCAAGGACGGGTTGGCAGGACATTCTGATTAAAGATAAACTGAAATTCACAAAAGGCAAAGTGTATGTATTAATAGTTAATCAATTAGAAGTGAAATGTTAAGCTTTAGACCTTCAGGGCTAAGTCTTTCTAAGGGAAGAAAATTAAGTGCACCTTGGACTTACACAGAGTCAATTGCTGACACACACATGCACAGTGCAGAACTTGGAAATTAAGACTTGAAATGCTGCCACCTTTCACTTGAGAAAAAAATCCCTTCCAGAAGGCTATGATAAAATAGCCTGCATTCAAAACTAGCTATTTCAAATATTTAACAGAATATATATATATATATATATCATGCATGAAAGCCAAGAGCGAGAGGCTGGACGGTTTGCTATTGTCACATCATTGGATGTCTAACTCTTTGACCAGAGACCAGGTACAGAAGCATGCCTGAAGATGAGGCTGCTCCTTTACTGAGGTACCAGGGCAAAGGCTTCAGGTCTTCCTGACTTTGCTTTTTTCTTTTCTTCTTTCTCCAGATGGAGTCCTGAGGATTCAAGAAGGAAGAAAGAGTCATCCTGCAGAAGTGTCCCTTTTTAAAAAAGTCTGACTCATTTAATCAACCCTGAATATTCATTGGAAGGATTGATGCTGAAGCTCCAATACTTTGACCACCTGATATGAAAAGCTGACTCTTCAGAAAAGACCCTGATGCTGGGAAAGACTGAGGTCAAGAGGAGAAGGGGGTGACAGAGGATGAGATGGTTGGATGGCATCACTGATTTGATGGACATGAGTTTGAGCAAACTCCAGGAGATAGCAAAGGATAAGGGAAGCCTGGCATGCTGCAGTCCTTGGGGTCACAAAGAGTCAAACATGATTGAGAGACTGAATACAACAAAATTTACATTTTTATGGGATTGAAATCAGTCAATTCAGAGAAAAATCAGACGAAATAATTGTCTAAATATCTAGTCCACTCATTCATGGCACTTTTTACTTTTCAGTTCAGTTCAGTTCAGTTCAGTCGCTCAGTCGTGTCCAACTCTTTGCGACCCCATGCATCGCAGCACAGTACGCCTCCCTGTCCATCACCAACTCCCGGAGTTCACTCAGACTCACGTTCATCAAGTCAGTGATGCCAGCCAGCCATCTCATCCTCTGTTGTCCCCTTCTCCTCCTGCCCCCAATCCCTCCCAGCATCAGACTCTTTTCCAATGAGTCAACTCTTCACGTGAGGTGGCCAAACTACTGGAGTTTCAGCTTTAGCATCATTCCTTCCAAAGAAATCCCAGGGCTGATCTCCTTCAGAATGGACTGGTTGGACCTCCTTGCAGTCCAAGGGACTCTCAAGTGTCTTCTCCAACACCACAGTTCAAAAGCATCAATTCTTTGGCGCTCAGCCTTCTTCACAGTCCAACTCTCACATCCATACATGACCACAGGAAAAACCATAGCCTTGACTAGCCGGACCTTTGTTGGCAAAGTAATGTCTCTGCTTTTGAATATGCTATCCAGGTTGGACATAACTTTCCTTCCAAGGAGTAAGTGTCTTTTAATTTCATGGCTGCAGTCACCATGTGCAGTGATTTTGGAGCCCAGAAAAATAAAGTCTGACACTGTTTCCACTGTTTCCCCATCTATTTCCCATGAAGTGATGGGACCGGATGCCATGATCTTCGTTTTACTTTTAACCAGTTCTTTTAGGTTTCTGGAGTCATTTCTGGGCTGTAATTTCCTGATAAGTAAGAAAGAAAACCAAAGATGGTTTGTCTTGGTCACTGAGTGAATCTTTACTGGACTGTTTGGTGCCATTGCCTACTGGATGCCACGTCAGCACAATGCTGTTGTCGTTGTTTAGTTGCAAAGTTGTGTCTGACTCTTTGGCTACCCCATGGACTGTAGCCTGCCAGGTTCCTCTATCCACAGCAAGAATACTGGAGTGGGTTACCATTACAATGCATTTTATTACATAAGACACGGCTTGCAGATTACACTGACTTGCTGCTGTTTACATTGTGATTTCTCAAATGGAACAGGATAGTTCTGAACAATTGCACTAAGAAGGCTTGATGCCCTGGAAATGTTTCAAAATGCAAAAACCCTTTTTATGGGTCAAAACACTCTATTAGTTTGACTGTCCTTAGTTGGATGTTGAGTATGAGTCTGTTTCAGTCAGATTCATGTCCAGATATAATCAAATAATTTTGCCACCTGAATCCTTTTGTGAGCATGTTAATACGAAAGGATTTTGTACAAAGTAATAATAAGTAAGTGTGCTTGGAAAATACTAAGCTTCAAATCAGACACAACTTTAGTGCTATTTATTGAATAGTTTCTTATAACATGATTTATTGACTGGTACAAGTATTGGGTTTTGAGAAACTACATATTTATTTTGTATGTATTGCAGATCAGATGATCAAGTCTTCCATATTTGGCCAAAACAGATATGCAAAGTGAACATAAAGAAAGACTTTTCAATCTTATGCCATATCATTGTACCATATACAATATAAGTATGTAAGATTCCCCATCTTCATCACACTTAAATTAGCACTGATGTAAATCTGTGAAAAAACCTTATGGTACAAGCAAAAAATTGTAAACATGCTGAGGCATTATTTTCCTGTGATTTCACTACATTATACAATTAAAAAGTTTAATAATTGAAAGGGCTAATATCTAACTACACTAACGTGATTTTTTAAGAAGAATGAAGATCTAAAACAAACTGCCATAAAGTGATCAACAGAAACAAACAAAAAAAAAACTTCCTGAATAACTGAAGACAATAACTTCTTGTGCACTAGGATTGTTTTTTAAACTTTACAGCTTCAACTCCATTGTTTTCATACCTAAATGTTCACTTCCGGGTCAGAGGTTTCAGGCACATTTTCTGTTTAATGGAGGGAGACTTGAGATTATGGTAACATATGATATGACACCGTTTCACAGAAAACCTGAATCCAGATTACAGGCCCTGTTTGCTCCGAGTCCCAGCGCTCCCATTCTTAAAGAACCAAATAAACATGAGCACATTTGTCGAAGACTTGCTGTCTTAATCACAAATGTCTTTGTGGATGGTTTCCACAACCATGACGGAAGAGCCAGGAGGAGCATGCCTGTGTATGTGTGTGTGTGTGTGTTTAGGTCTATGTGTGTGCAGGTCAGTGTATGCATACACATGGGGTCACGCGCACATCCATTCTTCTTGAATGAATGTTCAAATCTGTCCTTGTCTGAATGAAATGAGAGTTCACCTTTCGCACATTTAGCCAATCCTAGCGCATTGATTCTCCGCCCCCAAAGAAATGCTCTAAATCTTGCCAAAATCCAAACGTTACTCTGTAACACTGAGTTGTATGAGACTTATTTCAATACTGAGAGCACCCTTTACATGCTATCAGGTATCAAGCTTTGTTCATGCTTTAAGGAGTCATCTGCATTTGAACCCCTTAGCCTTGGCTCCTCCTGTTCTTCATGGCCCCAGCCAAACTCCTGGATTTCAAAGTAGGAGCAAATTTTCGATTGTTATGAAGCTGAAATTTTCTTTTGTGCTGATTGTAATCAACAAGCATGTACTTGACTTGAGAGAGACAACCATTACTATCAAGAGTGTTATTTTGCTCTTGAAATGTCCATGCCAGTTCCTCTGTGGATAAGGTATTTTAACAGAAAGGAAGGAAACCCCTGAAAGGAATATTGGGCCATAATAGAGAATGGGATAAGGGATGAGCAGAGTCCCCTGGCTTCAGAAAGTTACTTCAGAAACTCTGTTGGGAGTGAAGCTTTTCAAAATTTCATTTTTGCATGAATCATTTGGCGATTCTGTTAAGATACAGACTATGACTCTCTAAGCCCATGTGGGGCTAATGTACTAATGAGGCTCCTGGATGATGCTGATGGGTGCTGCTTGTGAACTTCATTTTAAATAAAAAGGGGCTAGTACATTTCAACAAAAAATTTAATGTGAACAATCACATCAGCTCCATTTGCATATTTTTACAACAGTTCATTTCTAATTTGATCAATTTCACTCTATACAACAACATTCACTGAAAAAGGTAAAAACGGAATTATACTTTGTGAATACAGAGTCCCTTTGCCCCAGTTTATGTTTGACCAGATAGCCTCCATTATAAATACTGTTTTCTCTGCTTGAAAAAAACGAGTGTGTTTTAAAGCAACAATGTAAGTGGATACCGAACCACATTTCAGCTCTTGGTTGTGATGTCTTTCATACTTGGACTGAATAAATACCTTATATTATAGCTGACGTCCTTGTATAAGAAGTGCATTTCCTTTCAGTATCAGCATCCTGAAATGTCTGTCCACTCAGCAGGACATTGTTCCCATAGCCCTCCACCAGCTTTTTTGAAATGCAGCCCCCTTTTGGAAAATTTGAATTTAGGGAGTTCGCTTCAGACAGAGCATTGAAGAAAGGAACCCTTTCAGATGTGGCAAAGGTTGTTTAAAGCCATCAGATCAGAGGAAAAGGTCTGTAACACGCGCAGTGTTTCAGGGTGTGTGCACACATTTTCAGTTCCCTGGTGATCTCTGTGTTGGAAGGGATCTCAGATGCGAAAGCCGCTCGGAGATAAGCCGAGGCAACACCACTGCCGTCAGACATTGCTCTGCTGCAGCAAAAGCGTTCTCAGCTCTCTTTCCCTCTGATCCTCCTGCCTGTATTTCTCTTCGAGTTTCTGCTTCTCAGAATCCGCGCAGTAAAAGGTACAATCCGGGCTCTTCCGGATCTGTTCAAACTGACTGAAGTCAGCCACGTACTTGCCGGTTTTCGAGAGAGAGACGACAGGCACAAACTCAAAGCCCCAGTAGATCTCCTCCGGGATGTAAGATGTGCGGCTCTGGCACACGGCGCTGGTGGACTCCACGGTGGCATTGAGGAGGACCACCAGCTCAAACTCCTTCTCCTTCAGGTTTTGGGGGGTGAGATCCCGCAGGGGGCTTGTCTCATCCAGCACATGGTAGAACGTCATGGGCAGGATGAGGAAGGGGCTTTCAGAAGAGGAGTCCACGTGGAACTTGACGGTGGCCTGGTTCAGGAGGATCTGCTCGCCCTCCTTGGTGACGTGGGTCTGGAGGAGCTTCCCTGAGAGCTGGCACTGGATCAGGAGACTCTTCCTCATGTTGGCCACCTGGATCACCAAGCACAGCTTCCCGTTCTGCTTGGTGATAACGGCGCAGTGGCTGAACTTGATGGTCTCCGCCCGCTTTTTGGGTCTGGCGATTTTGGCCAGGAAGGTGCCCGTGATGAAGATCTCAATCAAGGTGGTGATGACCAGCTGGGCCACCAAGAGGAAGATGGCATGAGGGCATTCCTCGGTGATGGAACGGACTCCGTAGCCGATGGTCGTCTGGGATTCCAGGGAAAACAGAAACGCCCCAGTGAGGGAGTCCACTCTCATGATGCATGGGGTGTGATTGGAAGGGGGCTCACTGGGCTCCAGGTCCCCATGGATAAAGGCGATGGCATAGTAGATCACCCCGAACAGGAACCAGGTCATCACGAACGTGGCAGCAAACAGGGTGAGCTTATATCTCCACTTCATGTCGATGACGGTGGTCCACAAGTCTTGGAGGTAGAGCAAATATATGCCATCCACTTTGTCAATTCTCACGTTGCTGTGCCCGCTCTTGGACATGACTCGGGGTCTGCTGGCCTTGAGGCCAGCACCAGCGGTGTGCTTCACCAGGGGCGCGCTGGCCATGCTGATGTGAATCGGGTCCATGGACCAGCTCACAGGGCCACCTAAGGAAAGGACAAAGGAAGATGTCCCCTTACTGTCACGTGTCCAGAAAGTAGAAACAGGATACTCCTATGAGATAAAAGTGAATGTACACGGAAGTTCACAAGAAAGGTGAAGACTGAAGGCCAGATTCATGGATGTGTACCTGGGGATGGTGGTAGGAGAGAGTGTGGAGCAGAGACTGGAGACAAAGAGACTGGGGTTAAATTCTTTCTTTCCAACTTACTCACTGTGTGACTGGGGCATGCTATTTAACCTCTCTGGACCCCAGCTACCTAATCTGTGAACTAGGAATACAGTCTACTTCTCAGAGTTTTTGTGATGGTTGAATGAGATAATGGCTGTAAAGTGTCAAAACAGAACTTCACACTCAAATGCAAATCTTCTCTTTCTGATATCATACTCACAAGCATCCACCCCACAGAGTATTATGAATATTTATGTATATTCCGCTTTCAAGGATTTTCAAGTATAGAAAATTAAAAAATAAGTTGACTTAGCATAGGGCCAGTACTGATATAAATAAAATGCACCATCCACAAGATACTTTTTGATATAGTGATGGAAAATGTGAGCACAAACTTTAAAACCTTGGGTACTATTCATAAAAATTTTTTTAAAGCTGTTCTTTTGCATGATATAGCAATAGCCATTAATAGCCATTGATTTCCCCCCATAGTCTGATGAATTATTTGGAATCCTTGATCTGTCCCAGTTTTTTATTACAATGGGAAAGATCAAGTTATCCAACAGCCAAAAACAAACTTAGAACAAATAATCAAACTTTATTAATGGCTGGTTATGCTGAGATAAAAGTTATCAATATAGAATATTAGGCGTGGCATTTAGGTATGGCACAAAAATCCTGCCTTACTTCTTTCGAGCTAAGTAGAACCAGCCTAAGTATCTATTTTAAAGAGCTAGTGAACAAATACATGAGTACAGGCATCTGACAATGTAGCAGAACAGACTTACCTGCAAGAGGTACTAGGCTGCCATGCTGAGCCCCAGAGAACGCTCCGCATTTACAGACAGGGAAAAGCTGGGGTGAGGCCACACAGCATCTTATAATGCCTGCCTTGTGACTAAGTTACCCCTACATTCCTTGGAAAAGATAATGTGAATGATTACAGGGTAACCACCTGGTTGGCATGATTTTCCACCTCAGTGGCATTTTAATAATAATAAAAAATTTCTCCCTTTAAAATGACACTGGTATACAGTGGTCTATGATTCATGCAGTAATCTTTGCTGTTGGAATAATGTTTTCTCAGCAGAGTTTCTAAAATAATCCTCTGGGCAAATCCCTTCAAGGAATCTGAAACTGTATCCATTAAAGGCTAACACCTGTTGAGGATACGGCTAATCTGTTGGGCTTTTTAGTTTTCCTCTTGCACTGTTAAAGTGTGCCATTTACTGCCTGCCCCTTGAAATGATCTTTTTTTTTTTTTCTCAGAAAAGGGGAGTCTCTTTTTCATTTTCCTTGCAAAGAATGGCCCTATGTTATCCAGAATTTATTTTTCTTGTTGAAGCCTATCCCACTAATTTGGGGACCAGTCTAGATGAAAAGTAGGCTTCCCTGGTGATTTAGACAGGAAAGAATCTGCCTGCAATACAGGAGACCCGGGTTCAATCCCTGGATCAGGAAGCTCCCCTGGAGAAGGGAATGGCAACCCACTCCAGTGTTCTTGCCTGGAGAACCCCATGGACAGAAGAACCTAAAGGGCCACAGTCCATGGGGTTGTAAAGAGTTAGACACGACTGAGTGGCTAACACTTAGATGAAAAGTACAGGATATAATTTAGTGTGGGCTTTATCAGACCCTCAGCAGCCCCTCTCAGGAATCAAGAGGAAAGCAACCACAGTGGAAGTTTGGAAACGTAATGCCAGGCTGGCATGCCCAAGTGCCTAGTCAAGCTCAGAACATGGGCGCTGGCAAAGACAAACGTAGCTTACGGACAAGTAACTGCATGAGCTTAAAATAAAACAAAGCTCTTAGGGGCAAGTGCATGCCATTCAACCCACTGAAGTGAAAACAGAAGCTTAAGTTTTCTTGTGCGCATGGTACACAACTGTCCTGCGGCACAAACGAAGCTCCCAGCTCAGCCTTCTGCCAGAGGCTGGGAGACTTGGCCCTGTTGTTACAAAGGCAGGGCCACGACGCTTCTGTTTTAACCTCTCCTTCAAAGGGGCAGAGGCTAGGGATGAGCTGACTCTGTCTCCTCTCTCTCCCCAAAGCTCCTGTGCTATAGTTTTGCACAACTGTTGTTGGAATCAATGACCCCAACGGCCATCTGAGGATGGGGGTCATATACGGGGGAAGAAAACCTAGATGGATGGGGATAAGGGCCTTGGGATCAGCCTCTCACTGTGGAAAAGAGTGGCTGGTGGACAGCACCCCAAGGCTAAACACCCACTCCCTCCCTCCCAACACCCCGTGCCCCCAGAACCGCATGCTACCTGGGGGCTCACTCGGCAGGCGGGTCAGATGGTGTCTTCTCCAAGGCAGGTGGATGGTCCTCACTCCCCTTCGCCCACCTGGCTACCATGGGACTCTGCTACTTCCTGAAAGAAAGAGGGCCACGTGGAGCTCACAGGTGTTTACTAAGAAACTGACCCAGTGAAACTGACCCTCAGCGTTCACCTTCCACCCCCGCACCCCCTGGCGATCTGGCAGGGTGCCCAGAATAGATCAAAGCTCAAGGAGTGTTTCAGGAATGAAACTGAAGCCCCAGCCACAATCCTCACTGTAGAATTCCCACCCTCTGGAGGGAGCTCAGTAGTAAAACACCCTGGAAAGAGTGGGTTAACTCACCCCCACAGAAGCCCACTATCAACTGGCCGGCAAACAGGGAGGCAGGAAGGGGAAGTGCAGAGGAAGTAAACAGTGAGAATTGGAAGGGAAGAGTCTAGAATATTTTTACCGCCTGTGGAAATGCATTATTACTGTTGAGTCATAGAACATTAGAGTTTAAAAGAATGTCAGAACCAAGGCATCCGACACACGGTTTTCAAATGAGGAGACCTGGGAGGTTGCAGTGACTTGTCTTGCCCGTGGCAGAACGAACAAGCTCCGAAGTCTTTGGGAGCTAGACCAGCGTTCTTGTCAGCACACAAATCCCTCTTAAACCTCCGAAGTTTAATGCAATCTGTTCTGATGTCACCAGGCTCTTTGGCATTTTGGCATGCTCCTTTTCTGAAATAGTTTTTACTAAACTCTACTTACATATATATGGTAAGAATGGAAGGTCAAAGAAATGAACTACTGTGAGCTGGAACACACCATCCCATCAAAGGGAAACCTACCTGCAAATGGACAGAGAGACCCTGACCAATTAGGAGAAATACATATGCAAACACTAAGCAAGAACAGAGTAAGGACGGAGCCAGAAATGGTCCAAACTGGGAAGTGTTAGTCACAGTCATATCTTACTGTGTGACTCCACGGACTGTAGACTCTGTCCATGGAATTCTCCTGGCAAGAATACTGGAGTGGATTGCCATTCTCTTCTCCAGCGGCTCTTCCTGACCCAGGGATCGAATTCAGGTCTCCAGCATTATGGGCAGATTCTTTACCATCTAAGCCATCAGGGAAGCCCAAAGTGGGAAGGATACAGAAAATAAAACGACAGTAATGAAGATTCAGGTGAGTGGCAACAACACTAAAGCTTCAGATCACCAATTACAGTACTCATCATCATAAACAGATAACACTAGAGCCAGGGACCAGCCTCTCTCCTAGGTGCTTTTCATGTGTGGCCATAATTAGCCCTCAGAGCATCCCCATAAGGAGGAAACAGGGCCACAGAAAATCCAAGCTCTCAACAGCTGGCACTGGGCAGAAGGGTCCCTGTGAAGCCCCTGTGCCCACATTCTTGACCAGCCTGACGAAGACGCTCAGACCCTAAGTGCCTGAGAACTTCCTGGCAGGCTTGGCATTTTCGATTTGGTAGGTTTGGTGTGGAACCCCCAAAAACTGCAGGTCTGAAGAGTTCCCAGATGATGCTGCTGCTCCAGGAACACACTTTGAGAACCAACACACTGGATACAGAAATTGAATCGTTATCAACATCTTAACAGCTCTCCCCTCTTGGTGAATATCCTATCCCCAACTCGCCCTTAGAGTCCTGAAGTAACACTATTGCATATAGACGTGGAGAACATCTGCTTATTACTTTCCAGAAATTCCCAGTCTCCACCATCCTTATAAATAAAGGAAAGCCAGTGACCCAGTGGCCCACGGCTAAGTATTAATTCTTTAAAGGAGCAGTAGGGCTCCCCTGGTGGTTCAGTGCCAAAGAATCTGCTTGCCAATGCAGGAGACACGGATTCAATCCCTGATTAGGGAAGATCCTGCATGTCAGAGAGCAACTGAACCCAGCCACCACAAATACACTGTGCCCTAGAGCCCAGGACCTGCAGCCACTGAAGGCCACGCACCGAGGGCCTGTTTCCACAGCAAGAGAAGCCGCCACAGTGAGGGGCCTGCATACCGCAACTCGAGAGTCACCTCCACTCTTCACAACTAGAGAAAAGCTTGCTCAGCAACAAAGACCCCGCACAGCCAAAAGGAAGACAGATAAATAAATAAAATTATTTTTTTAAAGTAGCAATATATGGAGAATCTGATCAAAACTATAATACATTATCTATATTCATCATATAAATGTCATATACATATTGTGTTACAGAATATGTAAGCATTATATGCAATAAAATTTATGTTATATAACATTTACAGTAAACATGTTTATGTTTACTATACAATTTATGCTTATAATAAAATTTATGTTATATAATATTTACAGTAAACATACAGTAAACATTTATATTACATTAAATATTTAATGTAATATAAATAATGCTAGTAGAAATATTAGCCAACATTAAGCATAGGCAAGTCTTTCATTTCCACAATAGACTTTCACCCACAACTTTTACTAACTAAACTGTGTTTACAGAGTATTTGACTCTCAAAAATGGGATAATCGTGCTAACTTTCATGTAACACTTGGTTAGGAAAAGAAAATATGGTTTCAGAAGGGTTTTTTTTTTCTCTTAGTACAACACTGAGAACTTCTAAGAATTTAGAACTCTTCTGAGTCAAATTTTGGAAGTTTTCAGTTTGTCCATCCTGGGAAAAAGTTCTGTGTTCCATGGTGGGCTAACAGAATGCATGCAGTTGCAGAAAACAATAATTTAAAAATGAGGAGACAGTCGCTCCCTAAACCTGGAGCTTCTCAATCACGCCTCCAGTGATATCATTCTACATACCTTCAAACGGGGTGGCGAGGCTTAAAGTAAAATTCAAATCCAACTACAACTTCCTGATTTCCAGACTAGAATTGGAATTTGAGGGACTCTGACTTGAGAACGCTGGCAAAACAGCTGCCTGTTTGTAAGAAAAGTTGCTTTAAAAGCTTTCTCAGGTGTCAAATATTTCTGACGAAGCAAACTTTTGATCTCTCTCTTTGCTACGAATCCGAAACACCTGGCTGATATTTTACTTGAAGGGTACATGGGTTTAAATATTAAGTGCTGAAATATGTTTTTTAAAAAGTGCTTGACAAGAATGTAGTTGGGGTTCACTGCACTCCAAAGGTTTAAACGTAATGGAAAATAAACTCAGCGAGGCTTAGCTATCCTGTCTTTGGGTCCTGTGACTGTGGTCACATAAACACGCGGGGGGGCCTTTGGCGCTGGCCTCCTGCCATCTTCCCCCCGCTCTTCCGAGCAGCCTCGGCCTCGCTCCAGCGGCTGCGCCTCCTTCTCTGAATCCGCTTCTTGGCTTCCTCCACGTCAGCTTTGCCCAGGTGGCCTCAGAACTGGGCGTGCTCATTAACGACAACAAGGTGCCCCGAGTGGCCCCTCAACAGGTTCCCAAGGGTGCCCCTTTGGTTGTTATCTGCCGGGGAAATGACTCTTTCCTCCTGCAAACCCTTCTGAGGACTAAGGGTGGCTGGGAGGACTGGCAAGTTTGAGAGGCTGTGCCGTTGGACATTCTCCTCCATGAGGAATATGAGGATCTGGTTAAGGTTACGGCAAATTCACCACCCGGTGTCCTGTATCTTAATGAGCTGTCTTTGAAGAGAGGAACTTGGAGCCTCATTGGGGGAGCCACGGTCGCTTTTCCTTGTGGTGGTTGTGGCTTCCAGTCTCTGGGGGGCCCATCGTCAGTCTATGAGCCTCCTTCCCCGAGGCGGTTCTGCTGGGGGATGTGTGTTCATCCTCTGGGTCAGATGTGGTCACGTGACTGCTTCGGCCAATGGCGTGTCCACTGCGGGGACCCAAGTCTCACCTGAACGGAGTGAGGATGGCTCAGTTCTGGTTCTGCCCCTGCTCTCAGGGGAGGCTCAGAGTGGACCGTTTCTTCCTCTTGACAGCGATGGGGACTGGGGTGGGGTGAAGTGAGCTGCAGCTGAACCCAGGCTGACTCGTAACACGGGAAAGAAAAGAGTCCTGTGACCTTGTTGAGTTCTTGGACTTGTCTGATACTGTAAGTGTAAGTGTTAGTCGCTCAGTAGTGCCCAACTCTTTGCGAACCCATGGACTGCAGCCCACCAGGCTCCTCTGTCCATGAGATTTTTCCAGGCAAGGATACTGGAGTGGGTCGCCATTTCCTTCTCCAGGGGATCTTCCCAACCCGGGGATCAAACCCAGGTCTCCTGCAGTGCAGGCAGAATCTTTACAGACTGGGCTACAAGGGAAGCCCCTTGTCTGATACTGAGACACAACCTGGTGAAAGTCTGACTGCAGCGATACTCTTAGTACATATTTTTGTATTTCAGGACTAAGTGTCTGATCTAAAAGGTACTGTATTTAAAGAAAACAGGTGAAGTCTTGAAATAGCCCTCAGTGTGAACTTCAAATGTTGGTCTATGGCTAAACACCGAATAGGAAAAGAATATTTATACTACCATGTGTAAAATAGATAGCTGGTGAGAAGTTGCTATATAACACAGGGAGCCCAGCCTGGCACTCTGCGATGACCTAGATGGGTGATGGGGGGTGGGAGGGATGCTCAAGAGGGAGGGGACACGTGTACTTATGGCTGATTTTCATTGTAGTAATGCAGAGACCAGCACAGCATGGTGATTTTCCTCCAATTAAAAAATAAAGAAAAGAAATATAAACCTCTTAAGATTTCAACAGGAAGAAAGATTTGCGTGATCCTGAAGGACAGCATAGAAAAAGTGAATAATTTTTCTCTTTCCAATACTTTGACATTGTGACTTAAATTTCTCAGGATAAGGCGATTTTTCAGGGTAAGCTGTAAGAGCCTCAGATCCTGTTGTTCTTATTTCTGTGGCGCAAGAAGCCAGTGTTTAAGGATCATGTAGCACCATGATCTGTGATGCCCAGCATACCAGACCTTATGTCATTGGTAGCCTTCATGTGGGGTGGGCGCTGCTTAAAAAGGGACTGGGCCCTTTTCAAACCCTGGTGGCTCCGATGGTAAAGAATGTGCCTGCAATATGGGAGACCCAGGTTCGATCCCTGGGTTGGGAAGATCCCCTGGAGAAGGAAATAACAACCCACTTCACTATTCTTGCCTGGAGAATTCCATGGACAGAGGAGCCTGGCAGGGTATAGTCCATGGGGTCGCAAGAGTCAGACATGACTGAATAACTAACATACACACACACAGTATTTTATTTAATCCTTCTCTTTACCTTGTGAAGAAAGTGTTTTCTCGATTTTCTAAATGAGGAAACTAAACTGAGAGATTCAATCATTTATACGCGTTCATAAAAGTTAAAGGACCCTGTTGGCAAGCCAGACCTGTCTTCACACCTGTGCTCCTGTCTAACCAAAACTAACTGTCCTCAAAATTAACTCATAGTAGACATCTCTCACTGTTGAGCAATTCTGTGCAGCACATTGTAAAATGAGTTCTGGCTCATTACATGTTAGTAGTCCTTAGAGAACAACAGCTATAATTGATTTATTGCTTATCCTGTGCACACCTTATCTAAGGGGCCGTGTATTAACTCTCACTTAGATTCAGAAAGGATTAATGCCATTATTCCAGGCGTCCAGGTAAAAACAGATCCAGCACAAGGTCTGTTTGAGTCTGTAATCCTCATTTCTCACCTCTGTAACATGAGTTCTAGAACTTCAGCGAGCATCAGAATCACCCGGAGGCCTTAAAATACACATGGCTCTGCCCAGGAGGTTTAGAGTGCTCAGTCACTCAGTCGTGTCTGACTTTGTGACTCTATGGACTGCAGCCCTCCAAGCTTGTCTGCCCATGGAATTTCCCAGGCAAAAATACTGGAGTGGATTGCCATTTCCTCCTCCATGGGATCTTTCTGACCCAGGGATAAAACCCGTGTCTCTTGCATCTCCTGCCTTGGCAGGCAGACTCTTTACCATTGAGCCATCTGGGAAGCCCCTCGGATTAGAGGAGAGCCTAGAAATCTGCATTTCTAATGAGCTCCCAGGTGATGCTGAGGCTGCTCATCTAGAGACGATACTTTGAGATTAGAGTTATATAGAATCTGTGGGAAATTCACAAGCACATAAACTAGGTTACTTAAAAGTTCAGTCCTGTTGCTTTCAAGCAAAGGAGTGGGCCCTTGGGTGTGCGAAGGAACAGCAAGTTGAAGGGGCCAAGAATACAAATATATGATAGCTGTTGGGTGGCATTTTCAGTTAGCCAGAAAAGGGCCTCCTAGGGTTTAGAAGTTCAGATGAATTGTCTTGAGGGGGACAATGAGAATTTGGGGGGAAATGCAAGTAACTGTTTTAAAATTTCTCCAAGTTTTCTTTCTAGGATGATGGATACCATCTTACAGTAGACTTGAGGATTCACAAGCTAAGAACTCCAGAGGCTGGAGGAAAGATCCTGGAGCTTAGGACTGACAGCTGAAGCTAGAAGGGCCTTAGCAGTCCTCTTGCTCAGGCTTCCCCTAAGTGTGTGGCTCAGATGGTAAAGAATCCACCTTCAACGCAGGAGACATAGGTTCGATCCCTGGGAAGATCCCCTGGAGAAGGGAATAGCTACCCACTCCAGTATTCTTGCATAGAGAATCCCATGGACAGAGGAACCTGGCGGGCTACTGTCCATGGGGTCAAAAAAATCAGACAGGACTAAGCGACTAACATAGATAACTGGTAGAGGTGCTCCACAAATAAAGTGACTTGCCTTGCATCCCGAACCCTCAAGTACCCCACTGTCTCTACCTACTGTAGACTCACACTGCACATCTGTTTAGTACAGGGTCTGAGAATTCTATAGCAAAGAAACACGCTTAACCCTCTAAATCCTCCACTTGCCCAACATTTGAGAGCACCCTAAGGAGGGCTGATCTGGTTTAAACTTTGCACTTTGTATCCAGGGAAAAAGAGGATCACAAAGGTTGAGTGATTTATTCAAGGTCATTGAGTCAGTGGCAGAAGTAGGGCTGGAAACAAGGCTTTGTGAGTCTTAGTCCATTTGATGGGGGGGATGTCTAGCTCTCATTGTGGACATGAAATATCCTGAGATGAGCTATCCATCACCCTGGACCCTGAAGACAGGGCAGCATATAAAAGAAGGCCAGAAGCACCAGCATCACTTAGAAATGTTCATCAGAAGTGCCAGCTAAAGTGGTCCTGTGCTTGGGCCACTGAATCAGAACCAGTGTCTTAAAAACACCCGACTTCCGAAAGGATTATGTGGCTGGAGGTTCTCGCTTGGAGAACTGGCAAAGTCTTTTGTGCCTTATTGTATGTTGGAAAAGCATCAAGTACTGCTTTAAAGACAAATCCCACATTTGACATTGCATGTGGGTCTCTAATGATCCAATTTGCCTCTGTGGTCAAATATTTAGCCTTTTTCCTATGTTTCCATTCCATTATTATTGTTTCAAATTCCATAAGTAACTAAAAAATCCTTTTCCATCTCTCCATGCGGTTTGCATAGTTATGCTCTTTGCCCCTCAATGTAGGCTCTTCTAAATTTTTTTTTAAATTCTGTAGAATATCAAGCTTTCTCTGGATAAAGACAGGTTTAAACAGATACTGAGTTCACTAGCAGACTCATTTTCCATTTTCCATGGCAAAGAATCCGAGCCCTGGAATAAGGTATCATTTGCTGAATATTTTTCTAAAGACAGTTTAATTTCAGGCCCTTTATTTTGGGAGAGAGCTGGCTAACCCAAATAAAACATTATACATCTGTCTGTTGTTACGAGTGACCAACTTCAGCTGAACATCATTACTTACTAACAGTTAACTTTCCTATAGAGTAAAAATGTGCAGCAGCTAAAAAGCAAATGGAAATTTCCTTTGGTTTACCACCCTTGATCTCTCCATGCTCCGACATGTGAAGAACTTGGGTAATAAGCATATACTCCCCTCTAATCACAGCATGGTTTGGACATGCATTGTTGTAAGATGACTGGCAAAACAGGAAGATTTATGTCTGAGGGGAAAAGAAAACAAGGCCGACTGGATTGCACTAGACGCCCTAATGCACTGCTTCCAACTTTGTCTTTAGGGAAGAGATTTAAGTAGCCCGCGGAATCTTACTTTCTATTCTTGTCTGGATTCATTCAAATGTGCCACAGGGGAGATGGCTCCAAACTTGAGATAAAGAGGTGAAAATATAGAGTGTTCGGGTGTGTCTGATCATAACTGGTAACCTGGAAATAATTCAGGACAGCAGGTACTGGTTTTTTTTCAGATGATACTTGTAGAGAAACAAATATTGTATTTAGTGTATTCTATTCAATGAAACTTCAAACTGGGTATCGTCAGAGCTCTAAAAGAGGACGAAAAAAATGGAAAGCAAGAAAGCAAGTTTGTTTTCTCAAGCCCCCATCTCTGACCTTCAAAAGTTGCTTGAGGCTAGGTCACTGCACTTATACATTGCATCAGTATATAATTTGAAATATTCAGACTGACTTTTCCCTAAAATCTCTCACTCACTAAGACGTCGAACCCACCGCCTTTAACAATAACAATTTTTCTTTGTCTCACATTTATAATATATTTTTTACTATGACGAAGGCATAGATTTACAGAAAGAGTGTGTGTGTGTGTGTGTGTATGTGTGTGTGTATTCTCAGCCACTCAGTCATGTCCAATTCTTTGCAACCTGTGAACTGTAGCCCACTAGGCTCCTCTGTCAAGTAGATTCTCCAGGCAAGAATACTGGAGTGGGTTGCCATTTCCTACTTCAGGGGATCTTCCTGACCCAGGGATCAAACCCATGTCTCCTGCATCTCCTATGTTGCAAGTGGATTCTTTGACCAATGAGTCACTGCTGATAAAAAGAGTATCGTATTATAAATATATGTACTGAATTTCAGCTGGCTTGTTTTTCTGGCTTCATGTTGACTAGTTTCTTCTGTTCAAAATAAATTTGGACTTCTTGGCCTTGAACAATTAATGATTAATGGGTTTTGGTGTGATTCCCCTGGACGCAAGAGTGAAATTCTCCTCGGTCATTTCTATGTTCTTCATTGTCATGATTGAAATCTCATCCCAGACAAAGGAAATTATGACTATTCCTTGATTTAGAACCAAGGAGTTATTTAACAATAGAATGAGTGTCAAAGGTTTTGAAATTCAGTTTCACTGTCAGTCTAAACTTTGACCACATTTCTCTGATATAGAAAATGAATTATCATGAGATCTCAAGGAGACACAGTCAAAACTAAAATTCTTGGACGGTAGTCAAGGTACTTTAAGGTCTGGCAATATTTCTGAGTTGTCCACTTTTCCCAAAGTTGAAAATATAGGTGTTTGTGATCACTGAGTAATAATAAGAAAATTTCAGACTTCAAAATATTAATAGCATCACATTTAGTCTGAGATCTTTGGCAGTTAACTAACCTCCATCAGTCAACAGAGTAAGAAAACACATTCTAATCATCTGTTGGGGAATATTGGCCCAATTTTAGTGTTTTTAGGGTTGCCAGATAGGATATGAGATGGTGAGTTAAAACTGAATTTCAAATGGACAACAAATGATTTTTAGTTTAAGTATGTCATTCAGTACTTGATAAATATTTATTCTCAAAATTAGGCATTGTTTATTTGAAATCCACATATATGTACCATATAGATAGAGTCAAAAGGAGTCCTATATTTTTATTTGCTAAACCTGGGAACCCTAGGTTAGAGCAGACCAATATTCTAGAGAAGCTCAGAAAGTAAAAAAAAAAAAAAAAAAAAACTCAGACAAGGTTCAAAGCACAGACAACTTTCTTAGAAGAAGAGCAACCCATACTTTCCCAGTACTAGGAGTCCTGGAAACAACTCAGACGTTAATGGGAGGAAAGCTTTATCATTCGTGATGTACCAGAAGGTGTCAGGAAGTCCAGTCAATCTAGTAAGCTGGCCTCATTTTTAATATTTCAGCTCAGGGATTCTTTTAAAAATGCCTTTTATTGAAGTATAGTTGATTTGCAATGTTGTGTTAATTCCTGCTGTGTAGCAAAGTGACTCAGTTATACAGATGCTTATATTCTTTTTCATATACTTTTCTACTATGGTTTATCACTACAGTTCCCTGTGCTATACAGTCGGATCTTATAGATATGTTGTTAATCCATTCTGTGTATAATAGTTTGCATCTGGTAACCCTAAACTCCCACTTCATTCCTCCCCCTCCCTCATGGCAACCACGAGTCTGTTTTCTACACGGCTCAGGGATTTCTGGGATAAGGCAGTGGCACCCCACTCCAGTACTCTTGCCTGGAAAATCCCATGGACAGAGGAGCCTGGTAGGTTGCAGTCCATGGGGTCGAGAAGAGTCGGACACGGCTGAGCGACTTCACTTTCACTTTTCACTTTCATGCACTGGAGAAGGAAATGGCAACCCACTCCAGTGTTCTTGCCTGGAGAATCCCAGAGACGGGGGATCCTGGTGGGCTGCCGTCTACGGGGTCACACAGAGTTGGACACGACTGAAGCGACTTAGCAGCAGCAGCAGCAGCAGCAGGGATTTTTAACCATTTTTGCATTATAGTCCTTTTTGGCAGACAGGTAAGACCTAAGACTGCCATCTCAGAATGTGTTTAAATACATAAAAATAAAACAAGTATGACTACAAAAGACATAAATTATTTTAAAAACAAAGTTGCGCTTCTTTTGCAAGTATTAATTAGGAAGAGCTCACCATATTGAAGGGCTTCCCTGGTAGTTCAGCTGGTAAAGAATCTGCCTGCAAATCAGGGGACCCAGGTTGGATTCCTGGGTTGGGAAAATCTACTGGAGAAGGGAATAGGCTACCCACTCCGGTATTCTTGGGCTTCCCTGGTGGCTCAACTGGTAAAGAATCTATCTGCAATGTGGGAGACCTGGGTTCGATCCCTGGGTTAGGAAAATGCCCTGGAGAAGAGAAAGGCTACCCACTCCAGAATTCTCGCCTGGAGAATTCCATAGAAAGGGTGGTGAGCTGAAATGTTATTTCAAGATCTCTGAAGCAACTGTGTGTTGAAATACCGTGACTTCCACTATAATGAAATCACACTTGGGACTAAAATGATGGTGGTGTGTTACACATTCATAGTAAAAAAAAAAAAAATAAAAGTCTAGATTTTAGCTACAGGTGATATTCCCCTGCCCTACCTCATCCGTCCCCACCATCCCAGGTCACAGACATGCTTGATTCTACCCCTCATTTCTCCAGGTTTCATGGACCTGGGTGTAAACCTTGCTGTGGGTGAGACAGTAATTCTGATAATGTCAAATAATGTCACATCTGATAATGTTAACATCTGATCATGTCAGTTGGGCCAACCTATTGAATCCTTCTTGATTAATTTCCTGTAAACACTCTCTTGCCATTGATAATGACTAGCCTTTCAGATGGAGAAGGCAATGGCACCCCACTCCAGTACTCTTGCCTGGAAAATCCCATGGATGGAGGAGCCTGGAAGGCTGCAGTCCATGGGGTCGCTAAGAGTCAGACACGACTGAGTGACTTCACTTTCCCTTTTTACTTTCTTGCATCCGAGAAGGAAATGGCAACTCACTCCAGTGTTCTTGCCTGGAGAATCCCAGGGACGGGGGAGCCTGGTGGGCTGCCGTCTATGGGATCGCACAGAGTCGGACACGACTGAAGTGAGTTAGCAGTAGCAGTAGCAGCAGCCTTTCAGATAGATAACTTCCCTGGTAGCTCAGGCAGTAAAGAATCTGCCTGCAATGCAGAAGACCCAGGTTTGATCCTGAGTCAAGAAGATCCCTTGGAAGAGGGAATGGCAACCCACTCCAGTAGTCTCGTCAGGAGAATCCCATGGACAGAGGAGCCTGGCAGGACACAGTCCATGGGGTTGCAAAAGAGTCAGACACAACTGAGTGACTAACACTTTTTTTCACTTTCTTCTTTTTTCAGATAGATTCTATTTCTTTTGGAAGAAGAATTGGGATATTTCACAGCTGAAATCACCGCGGACTCCTTTTCTGGTAAGACATCTCTGTGGGCGCTAGCATTGACAGTGACCATTCCTTTGGTGCTCACATCATTGGAGCAAGCATACCCCCCACAGAGACAGTCCAACATCCCCTCCTCTGGAACTCACGGCTGATTTCTCAGGACTGGAAAGGTGAATTTTTGCTAACCAAACACTATTTGGTTGCATGCAACTATATGCTAGCATGATTTCATCATAACTCTTACCAGGAAAAAAGAAAGCTTACTTATCTGGAGAGTATTGTAGACAATAGACACCTTCATAAATCCTCCAGCAGCCTTTACTGCTAACAGGATAGATCTTGATCACCTTCACAAAGCAGAAAGCTCTTCTAAGCCCTGGCTGTCTATCCTCTTCAGCTTTGTTGCCTCCAGAATGTAGCCTGAGTGTGTACTTGCCTTTTCCTGACCGCTCAGTGCATTCGTGGCTCCATGACCGGCAGCTGCCCCTTCCTAAGGGCACTTGTCCTGCTCTCTCCTTCTCTGTCAAATTCTACCTGTTCTTCAAATGGCAGGTTGATTATTACCTCCTCTGTACTTAAAATAAATAAATAAACCCTTCTTCAGAGGCAGCGTCGTGTAAAGGTTAAGAGGACAGGGTCCTACGTCCACCCTGCTCTATTTTAAAATGCCCAACCAACAAAGACCCACCATACAGCTCAGGGAACTCTCCTCAGTGGTATGTGGCAGGCTGGATGGGAGGGGAGTTTGGAGGAGAATGGGCACATGTGCAGGTATGACTGAGTCCCTTTGCTGTTTACCTGAAACTATAACAATAATGTTAACCGACTGCATCCCAATACAAAACAAAAAGCTTTAAAGAGGAGAAAAAAAAATCATATAAAAGAGGATAGGGTCCTGTTTCTGCTAAAAGTTGCTGTGTGACTTCCAACAACTTAATTAAACCCTCTGAAATTCAGTTTCCTCCTCTGCACAGCAGTGCTAATAATCATGCTGATTTATGCTAGGGTGGTGTGAGGTTAAACATAAAAAGCACCTTAAAGCTCCACCTGTTCACACTCGTGATGATATGAGTTAGCTGTTACTGTCATATGCTTGCAATGAACAAAACACACAAAATGTGACTTACCCAGAGAAAATTTACCACCGAGGACAGAGTTCTTGTAAGTCAATAGAAATCCTTTTCCCCCAAATAGTAACATTTACAAATAAACAATTTCAAATAAACGCACTGGAAGCTATTTCAACAGTTATTCATTCATTCGGTCACCAAGAGTGTATGAAGCACCTCCTATGTGCAGCACTGTGGAGGGGCCTGGAGATCCAGCAGGCAAAAAGACTGACTCGCTGCTTGCTTTCATGGAGTGTCCAACAGAGCAGGGGAAGAAAGTACTAAATAAGTCATTAGAATAGAACATGGGGTGTACAACATGTCCTAGCACGGGGTTCCAGGAAGACTTCTTTGGGGGAGGTGGCATTAAGGTGGAGACATCAAGAAGGATGAGCACTTGGCAGGTTAGCAGGCAGGCTGGGAGAAGGATGAGTGTTCGGGCAGAGGGCCACTTGGCTTTTGCCAAGGCTTGGAGTTTTCACCTTCCAGGAAGTGAGTTGGGGAGAGTGGAGGGGGTGTGGGAAGGAGCTTAGGGCTGAACCACTCCATGCAGGGCTTGGTGGGCCCCACTGAGGACCATCAGCATCTTCCTAGGTGAACGAGAAACATCTCCGGGTTTCCTTCGAGGAAGAGAAAGGATTGGACTTGCTTTCCAAAATCATCAAGAGGCAAGCATAGATGCTGGAAGTCTGGTTATCAGGCGCTTTCTATAAACCAAGCTAAAATCACTGATGTGTGTGCGGACAAGCATGGTGTCAGTGGACCAAGAGGAGCCAGGAGCTCAGAGTCACACACTCCAGGTAGAAGCAATATGCATCTCTGACAGCTGGGTGCTGGGGGGTGAGCGGAGAGGTGGATGAGGTCTCAGAGATGACTCCTGACATGAGAAAGAGATGGATTGTGGGCGAGCTGCAGATGCGGAGGACACAGGATCTTCACCTGTAGCTAAAAACCACTCCTGCATTATCAGATACCCACATTGTTAGAAGGTTTTGATATTGGTCAATGTGGAGCTCACTCTGGTACAAAATCTCAGTACAGAAACAGGATCCTGATCTGGAGGTGAGGTTCGAGGGGGTGCACTAGGGTAGGCTCCGATGAGAACTGGGGTCTGAGCTGATGGACCTGATGATGCCCAACAGAGAGGGCTGGGCAGGATGGATGCCTCTATTGTTTAAGTCTACAAATAGAGTGAGACATGGAAATGGATGAGCTTCTCCTAGACCTAGGGTGTGAAAGAAGCAGCCCCAGACTGAGGCGTGAGCAGCCCAGGGGCCAGGCAGAGTGGAAGGCCTTGGCAAACCAGACCAAGAAGGACTCAGGGATCCAAGAAACACAGCTTTTTACTGATCAAATAATCAGAGATTTTAAAAGATGTGTCAACATACTATATCCACAAGTGTGCAGAGATAAATGGCTTTGTACACAGCCTCAGATTGAGTCATTTGGCATAGCTTTTTTTCTGGCAACAACTTGACCGTGCATAACCAAAGTTTAAAATTACTTATTTTTAATCTTTGACCCAGTCAATTTACTTCTAAGAATTAATAAAGTATGCATCAGGATTATGTACAAGCATGCTCTCTACATTAGTTATAATACTGAAACCTCCAAGCCAACCTGGATTATCAGTAACATGGACCCGATTTTAAATTTATAAAATATTTATAAGCTGAAATACTATGTAGTCTTTAAAAGTCATGACAAAATGCTAACCACGTTAAATTTTAGAAAAGCATTAAGCTGAAAGGACAGGATAAGTGCTCTACTTTTCTCTTTCTTTAGATAAGATTAAAATGTTAACAAACAGCAGTTAATCTCTTCAAAGGAAAACAAAATTAGGAAGGTCTTTTTTAAACCAGACTTTCCATTTTTATGCAGCTAATCTGAAAATTCAATTTTCCTAACCCAGACCATTCCCAAACATTCCAGATTTTACTGTAAATGAGAAGTACTCACCGTGCTGTGCTGAGAAACTTTCCACACGCTGTCGTGGCCAAACCATACGAAATCATTTACTCTCAGAGTTGTTTCGAATGTGCAAACCCAAGAGCCTACTGTTCAGTAAGTGCACTGGGTTATTATTACACATCAATTTAAATCACTTCATTTAAATGACTGAGTTAGAAGACTTTGTCCTTCACCCAAGAGGAGTGCTGATGAAGCAGGTTTCCTGCCTGATGCTTTTGCTCAGAAAGGTCCCTTTACCTCAGACTCCTTCTCTCTGCCCTGTGTCTGGCAAACTCCTATGCATTCCTTGAAGCCCAGCTCAAATGTCACCTCCTCCAGCTTTCGGAGGGAGTTCCTCTTACTCCCCTCTTCTGCCTTTTGCAAGTTGTCCATACCTGATGGCAATACTTATGTGTTGCCATAATGATCTGTTTTAAAGCTTCTTTTTCTCCTTAAACCAGGTTCTGTGGCATGGGTGGGCAATTTGTCTTTTAATCCCAATGTCAACATGAGACTTGCCACGGAAGGACTCACTGTGTGAGGAAGGAAGAGGATGGGCAGAGACGATGTTCAAGTGACCTCAGAACCATTCAGATTTAATAACTGATGTAATTCATCAGTTATGTTCTAGGTCACAGGGAACCTCACCAAAGCAAGGTACGTTGGAGAACAGGGGAGACCAAATATATTATTGACTTGAATGACTGAACTAGAAGTAAAGATTTAGATTTCCTATTTTGACTCATAGTGCAAAGAATATCCTACAACATCTTACCTTGAAGAGAGAAAAGAGTTTTGCATTTCTCAACTGATGAAATTGATGAGTGCTAAATACAAATGTGTGAAACATCTGGTGGCTCAGATGGTAAAGAATCTGCCCACAGTGCAGAAGACCTGGGTTTGATCCCTGGGTTGGGAAGATCCCCTGGCGAAGGAAATGGCAACCCACTCCAGGATTCTTGCCTGAAGAATCCCATGGACAGGAGAGCCTGGCAGGCTATCGTCCATGGGACTGCAAAGAGTCAGGAACGACTGAGTAGCTAACACTTTAACACTTCCACTTCACAAACATGAATGCATGTGCTGGGCATATGGGTTTACCTATGGGAGGCATAAATATATTCAAATTTAGCCCAACAGATTATTTTCTGTGCGTGCTTTGTGCTCCCTGCAGCACCCTGACAAAGTGTTCTAAGATTCCCTTCAGCTCTGTGTTTCCTTCCTTAGAACAGGGGTCTCCAAAGTATTATACCCCAGTAACCTAAAAGGGTACATTAAGAAAGCAATCAAATTATTCAAATTTAGCTTCTGCTTTATCCTTTGAAATGTTTGTATCTTGTGCATACTTTAACTCGTACATTATATATTCATAAGAACAAAAAATTTATATACTTTACATGTGTGTCCCAAAGTGTTCATGAGTGTGTGTGTGTGTGATTGTGCATTTTTGAATCCATTGCCTTGTGTGCTAGGTCACTTCAGTTGTGCCCAACTCTTTATGACCGTAGGACTGTAGCCCACCAGGCTCCTCTGACCATAGGATTCCCCAGGCAAGAAGACTGGAGTGGATTGCCATGCCCTCCTTCAGGGGAACTTCCCGACCCAGAGATGGAACTGAATCTATGTCTCCTGCATGGGCAGGTGAGTCTTTACCACTGGCACCACCTGGGGAGCCCCATCCATTGCTTTAGACCAGTGCATATTAAACTGTAATGTGCGGGCAGATATCCTAGGGGTTATGTTAAAATGCAGATTCTCATTTAGAAGGTCTGGACTGAGGTCTAGAATTGACATGTCCAGTAAGCTCCCCGGTGATGTGCTGCTGAGGCTGGAGGCAGCTACACCTGGAGTGGCAGCCCGCCTTTTGCAACCCCAGGGCCTCCTCTGAACTACACAGCACGGAACACGGATGGTGGTGCCGGCACTGTTTTCTGGTGGCTCCCACGGGGAGCCATGGCTAGCGTCGCTTGAGAGCAGAGGAGAGACAATAACTCATTCTAAGCAGAGGAAGCTCAGGGCCACAAAGGCTGATTTAGGAGAAAGGGGCCTCCGAGAAGCATGCTGGCACATGGCTTTTCAGTTCAATTCAGTCGCTCAGTCATGTCTGACTCTTTGCAACCCTGTGAACTGCAGCACGCTGGCTCATGACTACCTACTGGAGAAAGTTCAGGCACTAGCTGACTTCATTAAAAAAAAAAAAAAAAAAAGCACTGTTTAAAATCACCATCAGTTTTATAAAACAGTCCTGGGGTCAGCATTTCTTGCTCAGTGTTTGGCTTCTATGTGACAACTTCCTTTATGAGAAACATAGCTGGAAACCAAGGTCTTGACCACTTCTGATGGTCAAAGACCCTGGGGTGCTAACTTACGTGGCAGAGTGCTGAGTCTGGAGTTTCTGGCTAATCAGGGCCACCTCCATATACCCTCACTCAGGGTATCAACCCTGATATTGAGTCAGCATGTTACAGACATTCTCCATCCAAAAGAAGAAGAGAAAAATGACACAGATACACATATAGTCCGCTGATGAATATTTGTGAGTGAATATACACACTCATAGGCTTCCCAGGTAAGTGGTGAAGAATCCACCTGCCAATGCAGGAGACATAGTAAAGACAGGCTCAATCCCTGAGTTGAGATTATCCCCTGGAGGAGGAACTGGCAACCCACTCCAGCGTTCCTGCTTGGAGAATCTCATGGACAGAGGAGCCTGGCAGGTACAGTCCCTAGGGTTGCAAAGAGTCAGACATGACTGCACAGCTGAGCACGAATGCATACACACTCTCACACACATGCATACACATTATTGATAAATAAATTGATTCCCCTAGTTCGCAAAGTCTACCCAGCAATTCATGTTTGGGTGTCCCATACAGTTTTCTTAAGACTACTTCAGTCTAATATGAACCATATGCCTTAGTTTGATTTCTGAGCTGATTTACTATGCAAAAGTGGTTACAAATACATTTTCGAATATCTAACATCTTCTCCACTGTGTAACTTGTGTCCACAAAAAGGTTATGTATCAATGAATTAGAGATGCTTCTTCTGACGAGGTCTGCCGTCCATACAAACATAAGGCATCCTAACAGGACTCAGCCTCTGACCACATCAACACAATAGAGTACATGTTCAAGATTAACCATGAAAATGGAGACATGAGGATGAAGAGCACATGCCAAGGGGCCTTTATGTTGTCCACTTGAGATGAGTTGGGCCCTAAATTCAGACCTACTTGGCCAATTCTTAATATTTTACTTTGAACCTATCTTCAGTCCTGTTTCAGCTGAGAGAGCCAATTTTGAGAGCTGACATTTTAAGGGGCCCTGGTTGAAAGACCCGGGCATGGCCCTCTTATTTGTTCTGGCTGACATCTTTTGTTTCCTCTTAATTATTGGTAATAAAAGTCACGAAATGAAAAAGGCCAAACCACCTCTCTTTGGGATGTGGGGAGAGACAAGGAGGATACCTTGTATCACAAAGCCAAATGGCTCATGCAACTTGATATTAAAAAAAAAAAAAAAAGCAACCCAATCAAATAATGGGCAGAAAACCTAAATAGACATTTCTCAAAAGAAGACATACAGAGCAACAAGGACATGAAAAGATGTTCAACATCACTAATTATCAGAGAAACACAAATCAAAACTACATGAGGTATCACCTCACACTGGTCAGAATGGCCATGCTCACAAAATCTACAAACAAATGCTGGAGAGGGTGTGGGGGAAAGGGAGCCTTCTTGCACTGTTGGTGGGGATGCAGATTGGTACAGCCATTATGGAGAACAGTGTGGAGTTTCCTTAAAACACTAAAACTAGAACTATCACGTGGCCCAGCAATCCGACTGCTGGGCACATACCCAGGCAAGTCCATAATTCAGAAAAGATGCATGCACTCCAGTGTTCATTGCAGTTCTGTTTGCAATAGCTGGGACATGGACACAACCAAAATGTCCATCAGCAGAGGAATGGATAAAGAAGATATGGTGTGTGTGTGTGTGTGTGTGTGTATGTATGTATGTATATGATGGAATATTACTTAGCCGTAAAAAGGAATGGAACTGGGTCATGGATGGAGAGACATGGATGGACCTAGAGCCTGTCATACAGAGTGAAGTAAGTCAGAAAGAGAAAAAATATATATAAAGTCGCTTATATGTGGAATCTGAAAAAAGTGGTATAGATGAATGCAGAGTTCCAAAGAAGAACAAGGAGGGATAACAAAGCCTTCTTAAGTAAACAATGCAAAGAAATAGAGGAAAACAATAAAATGGGAAAGACTAGAGAACTCTTCAAGAAAATTAGAGATACCAAGGGAACATTTCATGCAAAGTTGGGCACAATAAAGGACAGAAATGGTATGGACCTAACGGAAGCAGAAAAGATTAAGAAGAGGTAGAAAGAATACACAGAAGCACTGTATAGAAAAGTCTTAATGACTCAGATAACCACAATGGTGTGGTCACTCACCTAAAGCCAGATATCCTGGACTGTGAACTCAAGTAGGCCTTAGGAAGCATTACTACAAACAAAGCTAGTGGAAGTGATGGAATTCCAGCAGAGCTATTTCAAATTCTAAAAGATGATGCTGTTGAAGTGTTGCACTCAATATGCCAGCAAAATTGGAAAACTCAGCAGTGGCCACAGGACTGGAAAAGGTCAGTTTTCATTCCGATCCCAAAGAAGGGCAATGCCAAAGAAAGTTCAAAGTACCGTACAGTTGCTCTCATTTCACATGCTAGCAGGGTAATGCTCAAAATCCTTCAAGCTAGGCTTCAACAGTATGTGAATCAAGAACTTACAGATATACAAGCTGGATTTAGAAAAGGCAGAGGAACCAGAGATCAAATTGCCAACATCTGTTGGATCATAGAAAACACAAGGGAATTTCAGATAAACATCTACTTCTGCTTCAATGACTCCACTAAAGCCTTTGACTGTGTGGATCACAGCAAATGGTGGAAAATTCTTAAAGAGATGGGAATACCAGACCACCTAACCTAACTCCTGCAAAACCTGTATGCAGGTCAAGAAGCAACAATTAGAACTGGACGTGGAACAACAGACTGGTTCCAAATTGGGAAAGGAGTATGTCAAGGCTGTATATTGTCACCCTGCTTATTTAACTTATATGCATCATGCAAAATGCTGGGCTGGATGAAGCACGAGCTGGAATCAAGATTGCCGGGAGACGTATCTCTAACCTCACATACACAGGTGTCACCACCTTAAAGGCAGAAAGTGAAGAAGAACAAAGAGGAAAAGGAACTCTGGGCTGTGGATAGGTATGTCCTGTCTGATTAGTAGCAGCATTAGATTGGAAAACAGATGCACACAGGCAACTCTGCTTGACGTTATGTGGCAGCCTGGATAGGAGGGGAATTTGGGCCAAAATGTTGAGTCTCTTTGCTGAAACTGTGACAACAATTGTTTGTTAATCAGCTATACCCCAAAACCAAATAAAAAGGTTTTTTAAAGATACATAAAATTAACACAGTTTTGTGAGCTGCAGTCCGGGGGGGTCTCAAAGAGTTGAACATGACTGAGCGACCGAACCGATCTGAGTTCAGTTCGGTCATACAACTGATACGAGTTGTATTCCAATGAGCTTTTACAAAAAAAAAATATATATATATATATATATATATATATATATATAAGAGAGAGAGAGAGAAATAATTCAGTTCAGTTCAGTCGACATTTGGATATATATCCTTCTAGAGGCTTTTTAATAAAATGTAATTATACAAAAAAAAAAAAAAAGAGAGAGAGAGAAGGTGCCCAATAAATAGAAAGTGCTTTGAATCATCCCCAAAACATTCCCCGCCACTTCTGGTCCATGGAAAGATTATCCTCCACGAAATCGGTCCCCGGTGCCCAAAAGGTTGGGGACTGCTAATGTACAAAGCAAAGCCTCAGCTCCTGACCTTGTGAACAGGGCATAGGAAACCTTAGCCTTGACACCAGCTGGTCCGCAGTCTGCTCCCTGCTGAATGGCTTTCTGTCGTCCCCGTGGGTTGGTCCTCTACTGACAGAGTCAATGCATTGGGGGCCACCTGCTGAAAGCCCCCTTCCTTCTGCTTTCTCATATGTATTTATTTATAAATTAAATTTTTTAATTGGAAGATAATTGCTTTACAATGTCTTGTTGCTTTCTGCTGTACAACAATGCGAATCAGCCAGAATTATATATATATATATATACTTGTTCTCTGTGGAGCCCCCCTCCCCCACACCTCCATCCTCTCCCAGGTCATCCCAGAGCACCAGCCTGGGCTCCCTGTGCTGCACAGCAGGTCCCCAGTAGCTACTTATTGTACACATGGTATATATGTCACCACTACTCTCTCCATTCATCCCATCTTCTCTTTCCCCTGCTGTGTCCACAAGTCCGATCTCTAAGTATGACAACGGAACCCTCCTGCACTGTTGGTGGGAATGTAAATCCATACAGGCGCTATGGAGAAGGGAACAGAGATGGCTTCAAAAACTAGGAATAAAACTACCATATGACCCAACAACCCCACTGCTGGGCATATACCCGGAGAAGACCGCAATTCAAAAAGATGCATTCATCCCACTGTTCATTCAGTTCAGTTCAGTTCAATTCAGTTCAGTTCAGTCGTTCAATTGTGTCCGACTCTTTGCGACCCCATGAATTGCAGCACGCCAGGCCTCCCTGTCCATCACCAACTCTCCGAGTTCACTCAAACTCATGTCCATTGAGTCGGTGATGCCATCCAGCCATCTCATCCTCTGTCATCCCCTTCTCCTCCTGCCCCCAATCCCTCCCACCAGCAGAGTCTTTTCCAATGAGTCAACTCTTCGCATGAGGTGGCCAAAGTACTGGACGTTCAGCTTTAGCATCATTCCTTCCAAAGAACACCCAGGACCAATCTCCTTTAGAAGGGACTGGTTGGATCTCCTTGCAGTCCAAGGGACTCTCAAGAGTCTTCTCCAACACCACAGTTCAAAAGCATCAATTCTTCGGTGCTCAACCTTCTTCACAGTCCAACTCTCACATCCATACATGACCACTGGAAAAACCATAGCATTGACTAGACGGACCTTTGTTGGCAAAGTAATGTCTCTGCTTTTGAATATGCTATCTAGGTTGGTCATAACTTTCCTTCCAAGGAGTAAACGTCTTTTAATTTCATGGCTGCAGTCACCAGCTGCAGTGATTTTGGAGCCCAAAAAAATAGTCTGACACTGTTTCCCCATCTGTTCATTGCAGCACTATTAATAAGTCGTATCTTTTTTTTTTTTTTTTTAGCATTGCTGCTTCTAGGTAGGTGCTTTCCCTACCTGTTCTCACGGGTTAGGTGCTTTCTTTGTGGTTTTGTCTCCCCGAGTATTTATCTCAGTGTAGTGGAATTGCTTACTTGTACATGTTTAATTCTGGAAAAGGGAATGGCAACCCACTCCAATATTCTTGCTTGGAGAATTCCATGGACAGAGGAGCCTGGCTGGCTATCACTGGGGCCCCAGCGTCAGACAGGAAATCTAATTAGGACTTCACAGGTGGCACTAACACTAAAGAACCCGCCTGCAGTGCGGGAAATGTAAGAGACTCAGGTTCAATCCCTGGGTTGGGAAGATCCCCTGGAGAAGGGCATGGCAACCCATTCCAGTATTCTTGCCTGGAGAATCCCAGGGACAGAGAAGCCTGGTGGGCTACGGTCCGTGTGGTCACAAAGAGTCAGACACGACTGAAGCCACTTAGCATGGACCCATGCATATGTCTAGTTGCAATAATAATTATCAAACTAATAGCTACCAGTAGCAGAGAACAGACATGTCACCAGTTCATTTACTTGAACTTCTGAGCAACTCTGGTAAAACACTGGTCAAAATAAGTAAATGGAGACTCTAGTAAGTTAGAGAGTTTGCCTAAGGTCACATAACTGGTTAAAACTGGCGACAACATCCAGATCCTGGTCTGTAACTCAAAAGCCAGCTGGCTATCCATCACACCCCACTGCCTCTCACTAGAATGTGAGCTATCATATGTTACCTGATTTATGCCGGTGCTTAGGTTCTGGCAGGGGCTTAGTGTTTTCGAATGTATGAATGAGTGAATGCATGAATGACAACAAAGCGAGCTTGGAATCTTCAAGTTCTGGAAAAGCAGCTTGGGGTCTCCAAAAAAAAAAAAAAAAAAAAAAGCTCCTATCTATCAGTTGAATTGATGAGCTAAGTGGAGGGAAAATTACTTTGCCTCAGTCCCTTATTGTGCAGTCCAGTGTTTACCGTTGGAAGACACGGATGGTTCTGTGCCTACAGAGTCAGTGCTCCTAAGCTGCACTGCGCCGCCCTGCCAGCAGCCTCACCTGGAAGTGCTCCTCACCCTGTGTTGTTTACTTCCGGCGTCTGCCTCCCCGTCCCTCTCCTCCATGGCCGCACGTTGTGCCTTTTTATCTCCTGAGTGAGCCCTCTTTCCTCCTCCTGCTCCCCTGCCCTTTCACGGCTTCCCCCTCCTCAGCAGCCTGCTGGGTCCTCCTGACGCCTCTCCACGCTGCCTCCCATTCAGACCCAGGATCTCCCTAACCGCAACCATAACCTTGCAACAAGTAGAACGTGTCCAAGTCAGGGCCCCGTGCCAGTTCTCAGGTGGGTCTTTGGGTCTCACATGTTAAAGTCTATAATCTGTGTTCCCAGTGTCTGAATCTTCCAGCTACCAGTCACATTTCTGGATGTTCCCTCCATGGTCCAGGCTTTGACAATGATGAGTGACTTTCCCTTCTTCCCACCTGGTACGACACCCCACCGTTTTACAGCTGCTTTTGCTCCCAATGTCCCTCCTGCCTGCAAAGTCTATCCTAGAACCAGATCCCTCAATGTTCCCTTGGGTTCTCCCCCTGCCAAACTCCCCTACTGCTTCTTCATTTAAGATCCCGCTTCTCCTTTACCACTGTAAAGTGTCATATGAATACACTCACCACAGTATCATGGTTTCCTCTCCGTGTTTCTTCTCCCCTTCTACATGCCGGCATGGATTGGACCACAGTCATCGTTTTACCCTCAGTAACACAGCCCCTGGCATATAGCAGCAGATGCTCAAACCAAAAAAAATAGAAAATGATAACTCATACTCATGACTCTATAAATGAGTCAATGAATAAATAAGTGGATTAATAGTCTATCCATAAATTAAAGGATGAATAAATGTCAAAGACAGGGCCCAGAACATGTGAGCAGTTTCATCGCGTGTATCATGCCAGGCGAAGTTTTTAAATGGCTTCTTTGAAGTGATTTATATTTGCACATTGCTGTAACTCTGTGGGAAATGAGTTTCCATAGTGTTGAAATCCTCTGGATTAAGAAACATTTCCTTTTATCTGAGTCAGACGCTCCCGGAAGCTGGGCTAACCCTTTCAGCTCGCTCAGTTGATGACTCTTGATGCTGCAGTTCACTAGCATCCTCAGAGTACATGGATGTTCAGATACTGATTTCTCCCCAAGGATGATTTACTTCTTAGAGTATGATTGATTACTTGAAGGATTAGAGGTTTCCACTGGAGAAGCCAATGACTTTCACATGTGCATTGGTTCCTCACTTGCTTAATTCTGTGCCCCACCCCACCTCCAATTAGCCTGAAAATTACTGCAGGGTCCTATTTGTCTCATTTTGAGTTTTTCCCGTAGTCATGTATGGATGTGAGAGTTGGACTGTAAAGAAGGCTGAGTGCCAAGGAATTGATGCTTTTGAACTGTGGTGTTGGAGAAGACTCTTTTTTGTTGTTGTTGTTTTTGGAGAAGACTCTGGAGAGTCCCTTGGACTGCAAGGAGATCCAACCAGTCCATCCTAAAGGAAATCAGTCCTGAATATTCATTGGAAGGACTGATGCTGAAGCTCCAACTCTTTGGCCACCTAATGTGAAGAACTGACTCATTGGAAAAGACCCTGATGTTGGGAAAGATTGAAGGCAGGAGAAGGAGGGGATAGCAGAGGATGGGATGGCTGGATGGCATCACCAGCTTGACGGACATGATTTGGAACAAGCTTCAGGAGTTGGTGATGGACAGGGAGGCCTGGTGTGCTGCAGTCCATTGGGTCACAAAGAATCAGACGCAACTGAGTGACTGAACTAACTGATTTGATTTCATTCATTTGGTGGCTATTTCTTTTTATTTGGACACTTTTTATTGTCACACTTCATCACATGTGGAATCTTAGTTCTCTGACCAGGGATTGAACCCACAGCCCTTGCACTGGAAGCACAGAGTCTTAAACACTGGACAGCCAGGGAAGTCCTTCATTTGGTGTCCATTTTTAGCAGCTTTCTCAACAACATCTTTAAGAGACCCAAGGACTTAAAGACCATAGCAAGGTCAAAAGGGAAGGAGAAATTCTCATGGACCTATAGGCTGGGCAGGTGTTTCTTCCACCCACCTCCACCCCAGTTCTTCCCATTAGCCATCAAATCATCACATTTGATCTCTAGGATTTGCTTATTAAATTCAAAGAGGTTAAGTATTGTTTAGGACAGACCATTACCACCTTCTAGTCTTAAGAGAATGGACCTAGTTTCTAATACACTATTCTTATTACCATTTAAAATAGACTATGGAATAAATGGTTGAGGGAAATTGAAACCCACACATGGCTTAGGACTGAAAATGATGACGTGAGTCTTTGAACTCCTGTGGGACACCCTCCACCCTGGGCAGGCAGTAAACTATGGCACTGTTTTTCTTGAAGCTGCAAGTATTTCCCAATGACTCCTAATCACTAACACATTATTAATTCACTTGTTCACTCATTCATTGATTCAGCAGACATTTACACTATTTTAAGAAAAAAGTGGTCTTTGAAATACATCTCAAGAGTCCCTTGGACTACGAAGAAATAAAATAAATCAATCCTAGAGGAAATCAACCCTGGATATTCATCAGAAGCACTGATGCTGAAGCTCCAGTAATTTGGCCACCTGATTCAAAGAGTAGACTCATTGGAAAAGACTTTAATGCTGGGAAAGACTGAAGGCAAAAGGAGAAGGGGGCCACAGAGGATGAGATGGTTAGAGCGTGACACGAACACAATGAACATGAATTTGAGCCAACTCCAGGAGACAGTGCAGGACAGGGCAGCCTGGCGGGCTGCAGTCCACGGAGACACAAAGAGACGCAGCTTCATGACTGAGCAACAATAGCAATGTATGCATATGTCATCATTTACTGCACATAAACTGTTAGAGATTTTTATGCCTAAACACTGTCTCATGAACACCTCCATACTTCTATCGTGAAACTTACAATACTTGGTGTTTTATGTGTTTCTTGTGTCTTTCGTCCCAGAAGATGGGAAGCAGTGAAAAGACAGAGACCTTGTCTTATTCTAACACTCCATTTATCTTATCTGACAAGGACTCTTCCAGGAAGGTTACTGAAGATTTCTGGGAAAAGGATGGACTCCAGTGAGAAGAATCACAGAAGTCTTTATGCATATTCTGTAGGAAGAAGCAGACAGCAAAGAGAATTGCCCTCAAGAAGAATTTTCCAGCAAAATATGGGGTGGTAGTAAAGTACTTTCTTAATTGCCCTCACTAGATTGTATCAAAAGGTATATCCTGACTATCAACTATCACTGCATGTAATAAACACCTGGGAAATTGTAAAATGCACTAAAATACTTTGGCTTCACCATAGGTCAGTTGAATCAGACTATTTCAGGGAGGTGGGGTGGTGGGGAGACGTGAGTAGGAGCCAGAATTTGGGTGCTTTTTCCAAGCACCTCATTTGCTCCTAGTATGCAGCCAGATTGGAAGCTATATGGGCAACAGATTTTAAAAGGCCATGGAGATCAAACTGAAAAATTTGACCTTTCAGTAGGCAAAAAGAAGCCAGGTGCATCTAGCTAAATAGATTGAGAAGGAAAGAATAGCTATAAAGAGATTATTTAGGAGGCTGTTGAATTCATTAAGCAATGCACGAATCTGGGGGTACCACCACCTATGTTCACCAACAGGTAAGCCTCACACCCCTATTAGATGTGAAGTGGGGGTGGGGTCTAAGAGCTGAGATGACTTGAGTCTGGCCCCTGGATGAAGAGGTGGCCCTGCCTGAGAAGCAGAGGTTGTTGGGGGCAACATGTCGAGGTTGGCTCTGAGCATGTTTGCTTTGAGGAGTCCATCCCTAGAAATTGGGGGCTGGCAATGGAGATTCGGAGATCACTGTATAAGATGTAGACATTGACCACCATGAGCCAAAGAGCTCTGCAGAAAAGAAACCAATACAAGAAAGCAGCTGAGTTTAGACTCTTGGGGACTGCCTGTATTGAAGACAGGGAGAACTTTCTAACAAAGTAACTGGAGGAAGAGCACCAGCTGGTGAGACAGTTCTGGATACTCATCAAGGGGATGACTAAGGAGGCAAGATATCAAAAATGAGGACATGATCCAGAGGTCAGAGATTTCAAGGTGAACAAGGAGGCACTGATGCTCCCAGGGGGTTAGGTATGAGACTGGAGGCGGGTACCTGCTTCCCTAAGAGAGGAAGGAAGGGGGAAAGGTTACATTCATTACACATGTACATGTCAAGAGCCCTTATTATTTTCCAGACTCACCTAGATGCTGGGGATACAGAGTACAGACAAGATGCTTGTTCCATGAAGCTTCTGGTCCAGGTGTAGAGAAGAAAAAAAAAAAAATGAGAAAGTTATAAGAATTTTTTGAGCAGTTGAGAATGAAACTTGAGGAATTAGGCCCTTAGTCCAAGCACTGATGCTTCAGTCCTATGGCATAAGAGGAACGAGGCTGAAAAATGTTGAACAGTCCTGGGCTGCCTCCTGAGAAGCACAGGGAGAAGTGATAAGGACTGGAGAAAGAAGTTCAACCAGCTGCAAAGGCCCTAGATGCTGCTCAAGCACAAGCTGGCATCTTCGGTGACACTTGTCGTGACTTTGCAGCCTGGAGGCGCTGGCTGAGATGTGGGAAGAGGTAGGGTGCTCTGAGTTAGGTATTGGCAAGAGCTCCAGTGGTGCCTGGGACTCGGATGACAAATAACCATGTTAGAAACATAAGCATTGGAAACCCACAGAATGGAAATGCTCAAGGTCACAGCAGACTCATCAGCTCATGGAGTCCAGATAGTAATTGAGCACATTAAGAAGCCTATGAACTCTGCTATCGAGTTTTAGGAGAGCTGTAATTTGGTATTGCTAGCTATCAATTAGTCCTGTTTTCCTCATCTGTAAAATGAGAGGTTCGGACAAAATGACCTCAGAGTTCTCTCCCAGCACGGTCAGTACTGATCCTGAGAGCACATGTGAAATTCTGAAAGTTAATTTCCTCCCTTAACGTCTACGTCTAATGTTTAACTGTTAGTGTTCGGAAATGCAGCTGCTGAGCAAACAGGACTTGGTTAGGTCTGTGCACACAAAACCCTTAGTTGATCTGTGAAAATACACAACTCAGTTGTGGTGGGAGAAATCGCAAGTGTCATGGGTAGGTGAGCAGTGTAATTGGTAGGTTTTTTATAGGACATTGATACGACTGACTAGAAAATGATTAGAAATGAGTTCTAATATTTGCAAACCTGGGGAATTTCTTTGTGAGTGATGGAAGAAAAGAGAGAAATATTGGTCAAATGGTATTGAGAGAGAGAGCGAGAGAGAAGGATCTTTTCAAATATTAGGGTGATAATAGGTAGGAATATTAGATAAAGTGATGCAAATATGACTTGTCTTTCAGAGCTAAGATTAATTTACAGTAATATCTGTAGGATCTTATTTTAAATATCTATTTTATTGAAGTATAGTTGATTTACAAGGTTGTATTAAATGCTGCTGTATAGCAAAATGATTCACATATGTACACATACATACACACACACATTCTTTTCCATACTCTTTTCCATTGTGTTTTATCACCAGATGATGAATATAGTTCCCTGTGCCGTATATAGGAACATTTTTATCCCTCTCAAAATTTATGAAAAAGAGTTAGCCAGACCTTGAGCAAATCTTTAGTCTTTAATAATAAATAATACTAATAATAAACAAAATAATCAATATTAAAGATAAATGTTTAATAATCTTTAATGATGAAAGTGAAAGAGGAGAGTGAGTTGACTTAAAACTCAACATTTAAAAAACTAAGATCATGGCATCCAGTCCCATTACTTCACAGCAGTAGATGGGAAACCAATGATAACAGTGAAGGACTTTGTTTTTGGGAGCTCCAAAATCACTGCAGATGGTGACTGCAGCTATGAAATTAAAAGACACTTGCTCTTTGGAAGAAAAGTTATGACCAACCTAGACAGCATATTCAAGAGCAGAGACATTACCTTGCCAATGAAGTTCCATCTAGTCAAAGCTATGGTTTTTCCAGTAGTCATGTATGCATGTGAGAGTTGGACTATAAAGAAAGCTGAGCACCAATGAATTGATGCTTTTGAACTGTGGTGTTGGAGAAGACTCTTGAGAGTCCCTTGGATGGCAAGGAAATCCAACCAGTTCATCCTAAAGGAAATCAGTCCTGAATATTCATTGGAAAGACTGATGCTGAAGCTGAAACTCCAATACTTTGGCCACCTGATGTGAAGAACTGACTCCCTCAGAAAGACCCTGATGCTGGGAAAGATTGGGTGGGAGGAGAAGAGGACGACAGAGGATGAGATGATTGGATGGCATCACCAACTTGATGGACATGAGTTTGAGTAAGCTCCGGGAGTCTGGCGTGGTGCAGTCCATGGGGTCGCAAAGAGTCAGACATGACTGAGCAACTGAACTGAACTGAACTGAGAGCTTGAGTGGATTCTGAAAACTTAAAATGTGATCACTAGGGTACTAGTGAGCAACTTGCAAATAACAAGTATACACAATCATGTATACACATGATCTTGAAAGAAATGTGTCTAAGTATCTGTGCTTTTTCAAACAGTTGCATGTTTATGCATCTTTCACTGAAATCAAAGTCTTTAAGGGTTAAAACTCAGCACTAACCCTGCAAATTATTTACTTATAAATATTATCTGGATTAATAGCTAATTGCTCTTTATGAAAGCATGTTCAGTGAAGTACTGTTGAAAGGAGTCTTTGGCCTGGGGAACTGTATTTTAGTTTTATATACCAAGGTCCTTGTTTATGCAAATAAATTGAGATTTCAGTTTTACAATATAGGATACAAGTCTTAATTGCTAGCTTTTCTGACAAAAATGAATATTTTATTCACAGCGTCACAGAGTAGCGCGTGGGCTTCCCAGGTTTCTCAATGGGTAAAGAATCCCCCTGCAATGCAGGAGATGCAGGTTCAATCGCTGAATCAGGAAGATCCCCTGGAGGAGGGCATGGCAACCCACTTCACTATTCTTGCCTGGAAGATCCCGAGGACAGAGGAGTCTGGCGGGCTACAGTCCTTGGGGTTGCAGAGGAGTCAGACACAACAGAAGCTGCTGAGCAAGCATGCACAGTAGTGCTTATTCATTTTTAAGCACTGGAAGTTTCCAAAGTGAGAGTTTTCTTCAAATCAGTAAGATATATACAAGTTAAAATTAGAGTAAGGGAAAAAAATCGTGCCTGAGGTCCATCACTCTGGTTGGATCTTCCAGAAATCCCCTGGTCCTTTGAGGGTGTTTTATTTTCCCTTCCTTTTCTACCACCCTGGTGATCAGTGGAAAGCACTCTGGGGTCTTACCTGGAGTCTAGGTTCCCATCCCAGCTCAGCTCAAGATCCCAGCCATCTGGGGAAGTGATGAAGAAGCCTGGCTCTGCAGAGAGGAAGTGTGAGGTGCCAGGAGGCTGGTTTCTGATCCACACCTCTAGGCTTTCTGCTGACGTCAGAGCCCAGGGCGTGGGCCACAAGTGCCCTCCACCCTGGAGGCGGAACCTGGACATGGAACAGGGGCCTCTGTCCCCACCCCAGCAGCCCCAGCTCACCTCCAAGGACAGAGCCCGTGGGCCAGGAATGCATCTAACACAAGGCTTGGTTTGTGTGCATAAAATACTGTCCCCTTGCGTCATAAGATAATTATATCTGATACAGCCCCAGACTTTTTTTAAGCTGAAATACTGAAAGTGTGAGTTGCTCAGTCATGTCCTACTCTTTGCAATCCCATGAACTGTAGCCCAGCAGACTCCTCTGTCCATGAAATTTTTCAGGTAAGAATACTGGAGTGGGTAGCCATTCCCTTCTCCAGGGGATCTTCCTGACCCAGGGGTTGAACCTGGGTCTCTCGAAATGCTGGTGGATTCTTTACTGTCTGAGCCACCAAGGAAGCCCTATTTGACAAAAATAACTGCCGAGCAGCACCACCACCGAGGCCTGGGAAGCAGCACTGCTGCTGCTGCTAAGTCGCTTTGGTCGTGTCCGACTCTGTGCGACCCCAGAGAGGGCAGCCCACCAGGCTCCCCCGTCCCTGGGATTCTCCAGGCAAGAACTCTGGAGTGGGTTGCCATTTCCTTCTCCAATGCATGAAAGTGAAACGTGAAAGTGAAGTCGCTCAGTGGTGTCCGACTCCTAGGGACCCCATGGACTGCAGCCTACTGGGCTCCTCCATCCATGGGATTTTCCAGGCAAGAGTACTGGAGTGGGGTGCTATCGCCTTCTCCGGGGGGGCAGCACAGGGTTATCTTATTCTTCAAAGGAGCTAGGGGACACCAGGAGTTCTTGCTCTCTCTTGATTTATATCTGGAGGGTTCTGGGACCTTGGGAAATTACCTGGGAAAACCTCACATTTTAGCAGCTCTCAGAGCTGTCCTAGGGCTTCATACTTTCCCTCCTGGGTCTGATCCTGGCACTAAGCCACAGGTTTTGCAGTTGGCTTTTAAAATGTCAGGTAACTACACAGACGCCTGTGGTGGATAAATATTTCAAACAAATGATAACATGCTAGAAACTTCCCGTGACGTTGGCTGGATCTTTCGTACCTTCTTTACTTGGACCTCCCAGTGCATTCTACAGACCTTTCTTCCCTGCACAGTTCATTCCCACAGTGACCTCAGGACAGGATGTGGACAATCTGCACATGGTAACAAGGACCAGGTCCAGCATCCAGGGCCATAGCACACAGGCTGACCACTTCCCGATTAGAAAAAAGACTAACATGTCTTATAGTCAAAACTGTGGTTTTTCCAGTAGTCACGTGTGGATGTGAGAGTTTGACCATTAAGAACACTGAGCGCCAAAGAGATGCTTTCAAACTGTGGTGTTGGAGAAGACTCTTGAGAGTCCCTTGGACAGCAAGGAGATCAAACCAGTCCATCCTAAAGGAAATCAACCCTGAAGCTCCAATACTTTGGCCACCTGATGAGAAGAGCTGACTCATCAGAAAAGACCCTGATGCTGGGAAAGATTGAGGGCAGGAGGAGGAGACAACAGAGGATGAGATGGTTGGATGGCATCACCGACTCAATGGACATGAGTTTGGGCAAAGTCGAGTAGATGGTAAAGGACAGGGAATTCTGGTGTGCTGCAGTCCATGGGGTTGCTAAGAGTCAGACACAGCTTAGCAACTGAACAATGACATGTCTTATAGGACTTCTGTTCGGAATGAGAGTTCAGAGAAGGACATGTTGACAAATGTCAACAGTTTAGGAAAAGTAGGACTCCTCTTTTTATAGAAAAATGGCAAATATTTAACTGATTTTCTGATTCTTTCCATTCACTCCTCTCCTCTGTTTCCAAATTATAAGACAGTTCAGTTATTCGGCATCCCTCTGAGTTTGGGCTCACCTTTTCCTCTTGGGTTCCTCCTGGGATAAGAGGAGCCCTGGTGACAGGTCCCAAGCACCATCAGCTCCACTACATGCTGCAAAACCCCAGGTGAGTCACATGACCCCCAGGCTTCCATTTCCTTATCTTTAATAGGAGAGGAGTTCACACTGATTTCTCTGATACCCCCTGAAGCTTTAACTTTCTATTAAGTGAATCTTCAAGATAAAGCAAAGAGAGCCTGAACTCCATATGTGAGCTCATCTAAGCATGTACAGCAGTTTTATAAGAACACCGGTCTGGGAGGCTGCCCTGCTCAGTTTTGCCACTGAAAAGATGCAGAAAGATGGAAGTTCTTGCAGCTAAGACACCTGCTGATTCTGGTGTTTCCTGGGGCTGCTGGGAACTTGGCTCCATGAGATGAGAGCCATGCTGCCACTCAGAAGCATCTTCAGTTATTCAAGAAATTGGGATAGAAACATATCTGGTGCATTTGAAATTCTTTATGAGGCACGTGACAGGTATGGAAGTATGGTGACTCAGGTGATAAAATAGTTACACACTCTCTTAAACATTAACATGTTGATACATATTTTTAGCCTATTACTTTAAAGTGAAGAGTCAAGTATTGTCTTGATACTCTCATAAATATACAGGGAGGATGAGCTATCAAGCCATGAAAAGACACGAAGACAACGTCAGTGTATATAGTACTAGGTGTAAGAAGCCAATCTGAACTGCATGACATTCTGGAACAGGAAAAACTGTGGAAACAGAAAAGGAACAGTAGTTGCCAGAAGTTAGGGAGGGGAAGAATGAATAGAGAGGTCTGAGGGATTTTTAGGGCAGTGAAAATACTCTGGTGGTGGTAGTTTAGTCGCTAAGTCATGTCTGACTCTTTGCAACCCCATGGACTGTAGCCCCCCAAGCTCCTCTGTCCATGGGATTTCCCAGACAAGCATACTGGAGTGGGTAGCCTTTCCCTTTTCTGGAAAACACTCTACAAGATATTATAATGATGGATACACACCATTACACATGTGTCCTAATGCACAGAATGTTCAACACCAAGGGTGAGCCCTATGACCATCAATGGATTGGGGATGGTTGGGATGGATCAGTGTATGTTCATCCTTGATTAAAAAAAAAAAAATCGACCATCTGGTGAATGATGTTGATTATATGGAAATCTGTGCTTGTGTGGGAGCAGGCAGTGAATGAGAAACCTCTGAACTTCCCTCTCAATTCTGTTGTAAACCTAAAGCTGCCCTAAAAAAGGTATTGAAAAAATAATATGTATAATTTTAATATTTATATTTTTTATTATGCTCATATTATTGTTCAGTGACAAAGTCATATCTGACTCTTTGTGACCTCATAGACTACAGCACGCGAGGCTTCTCTGTCCTCCACTATCTCCTGGAGTTCGCTCAAGTTCATGTCCATTGAATTGGTGCCGTTATCCAATCACCTCATCCTCTGCCAGCCCTTTCTCCTTTTGCCTTCAATATTTATACATATTTTTTGTACACACACGCATGCACACAGATATATATACACACTCTTCATATACATATACACTCTATATATGTATTTATAATTATTTATATAAATAAAGGTGGAGAGAGGGCAAGGGAATACTACTTCTCTGGTCAAATTCAGGGGTTTGTCATAGTCCTTTAGTTTTGACAAAGTGAGATAGATCATTCATCATGTATTCATTTATTACTATTTCATGGTCCGTTTGTCTGGAGCATTCTATGACAGGGAAGCCATGTGATCAAGTGTAAATGTGTAGGGTTGGAGCCACACACAGACTTGGGTTCAAATCTCAGGTCTTCTGGTTACAACAGTGGCGGGGAGGGGCAAGTTACTTAAAGTCTGAAAGCTGGAGTCAGGGTTGATCTAACAGGGTCACCTTGGTGAGGAAGTGAGATGCCTTACGAAAAGTGATTGGGCTGGTGACTTTGAACAAGGGGCTTAGTCTCCTTGATTTTCAGCTTCCTTTTTTTACAAAAGAGAGATGATAAAGCTCACCTGGCATCAGACTGGGATGGCAAACAGTGAGCTGAATGTGCCCAATTCAAGGTGAAAATAGGACTCTGCAGAGGGTAGTCAGCTGGCTTTTACTCAGTCAAGTGTGGTGTGACCTCCACAGTCCCGGGGCTGGTAATCTGATGGGGAAGAAGGCAGGAACTGCACCCAGCAAATGTCCACATCAGGACACTGATATGTGATTAGGTCTTAGTGGCAGGGATACACTCTTGGTTTGACTCAGCCTCAAGAAATTGAAATTTAGGAAGCGTGCCGCGGTCAGGCTCGAGGGGGGAAGGGAAAACCCGAGCCTAACATGCCTTGAAGAGTTGTGAAGGATGGATAATGAGATTCTGAGAGTTTTCGGGGAAGAGACCGTGCAGACAAAGGCAACAAGGTGGAGTGAAATCTAGAAGCAACAAAACGGGGAGTGAAGTCAGGTGTTGGAGACCCTGATAAGCAGGTCCTAGAACAGGTAACTGCCGGGCACCATCGTAGACGCTTTTGACTACCGGGTCCCACAGAGCCAGTTAGGACTACTGCTAATTGTGAACATCCCCACCTCCCAAGGGCACCTGGTGTTCCTTCCCTGCCAAATTCACTCTGTCTCCTCTTTTTGGATTTTGGGAGACTTGCGGTTTCTTTCCATTTCAGCCTGTGCAGTATGTAGTCAATTTATAGTTCACAGAGGCTTCTCCCACACCCATGTATGTTTTCCACTGAAGTCTGTACTTTTTCCTAGACCCACCCAAATTCCAGGGCATAGTTCAATGGTATGCCAAGGTCATAATCTTTCTCTCTGTCACTCTCCTCTGCTTGTAAAACCTAGGAGAAAGTTACCTTTTGAATGTGTCTGTGTACTTTTAAAAGAAAAGAATGAAGGATCTCCAAAAAAGTTACAAGAGTAATTTCTAGTTCAATTTGCGTTGAGAACTACAGTCATTTCTAGAGGGAGGCACAGTAAACTAGTCTTGCCGAAACCAAACTCTCCTCCATCAAAGTTTGAGTTGTTACAGGAGTATAGTCCCTTTTAAAAATTAAAAAAAAAAAGTAAAAAGCAGCCTACAGATTTTGTACGGGGGATAACCTAGACTGTGGAATGGTGAGTTTCTTTATAAAGTAAGTTTTTCAAAAGCATAATTGTATAAAAAGGGAATTAGGTCCTCAGGGAGGAATGGAGGGTCATTTTGAGAATGCCAGTTCCCTACTGATTCATAGAACCAGACGTGGTTTCCCCACATTTTTACAAAAACCAGCTCATCAGGCTCTCCTGTTTTCTTCTTGTGAGTCAGAATTTCTCCAGGTTTACCGATAAGAAGCTAAGAGGTTAGATAACTTTCAGAGGACCACACAGCCCAGAAGTGAGGACTCCAATGCAGGGATTCCACTTTCAAGTCTAGCTTTTTATTTATGTATTTTTTTTCCACCAGCTGCCTTAAAGAAAAACCTTGTGTTGCCCTTGGGGTGGGAAGTGATGGAAAGGGATCAGTGGAGGAGAGTGGGGAATGGGGAGAGAAGGGACCAGCCTCTGTTGATTGCTTCCCGTAAGCCATGTAAGATACACTGAGGCTTTGATGGTTAGGGCACCTCACCCGAGGGAGTCTGCACACCTGAAAGTCACATCCAAGAGTGTCAGTACCAAGTTCAAAATCTCTTCCTGAGACTGCCTGGCCCTCTTCACAGGTGGCCTCTCTCAGGTTTCCACATTATTTGCCTTGAGGCTTTCCTCACTTCCCTTTCATCATTTTTTCTCTAGGGCTTCAAGAACTCTTCTCAAACACACTCTGGAAAAAAATAAAATCTGCATTTTCTCCCTCCCCTCCCCTACATTTTATGATTTTGAGGCCCTCCTTTACATCTTCATGTTTATCCTTTTACTGTTCAATATAGTTATCAGCTATACCTCAACAGAAAAGTTGAAAAAAAGAACAGTTATCAGATATTCATATTCTCTTATCCAGGAGTTTCCAAAAGATCACTCACTTGATTTTTTTCTAAACAAATTAAGACTTTGATTTTTTAAAAAAAATCTACTCACATATTTTTCAAAACTACTATAAAGTAGCATTTTAGGTGTTGCTTAACTTTTGCTTGGGGTTTCCCTGGCGGCTCAGATGGTAAAGAATCTGCCTGCAATATAGGAGACCTGAGTTCGATCCCTGAGTCAGGAAGATCCCCTGGAGAAGGGAATGACTACCCACTCCAGTATTCTTGCCTGGAAAATTCCAAGGACAGAGGAACCTGGCGGGATACAGTCCATGAGGTCGCAAAGACTTGGGCACGACTGAGTGACTAAGACACGCACAAGTTTTGCTTAATCCTATTACAGCACCAAAAAAAAGTAGAAGATCTTCCCAGCAAAACAAACTTTAAACTGTAAGTTCAAAGCCGGCGGCAAGGAATTGTTCTGAAGGACCTGGCTTTGCTTGCTTGCTCTCTCTGCATCATTGAGACTATCTGCTAGGTCCTGCTGCTGCTGCTGCTAAGTCGCTTCAGTCGTGTCTGACTCTGTGCGACCCCATAGATGGCAGCCCACCAGGCTCCCCCGTCCCTGGGATTCTCCAGACAAGAACACTGGAGTGGGTTGCCATTTCCTTCTCCAATGCATGAAAGTGAAAAGGGAAAGTGAAGTCGCTCAGTCATGTCCAACTCTAGCGACCCCATGGACTGCAGCCCACCAGGCTCCTCTGTCCATGGGATTTTCTAGGCAAAAGTACTGGAGTGGGGTGCCATTGCCTTCTCCATCTGCTAGGTCCTGTTTGTGTTCAAAAGGTTGCTGATCTTATAAAAAAAAAAAAATCAACTTGAAAAGTTTTGCTTTAATCATGGCAGTAATTAGCAAATCTGGACACTGCATTATCTTTTCTTTTTTACTGGAAATACATTCAAGAAAGGACTTGTACTTTATCCAGAGTGTCTCAGAAAGCTAAATCACAGAACTTGCAAAGATGAGGTATTCATGCTGTTCCCAGGGGCTGTGAGTTGATAGAATCTTCCTTTGGGTACACATATAACCAATCTTGAAGCTAAGCATAGACTCAGATGGTAAAGAGTCTGCCTGCCGGGCAGGAGACCGGAGTTTGATCCCTGGGTTGGGAAGATCCCCTGGAGAAGGGCATGACAACACACTCCAGTATTCTTGCCTGGAAAATCCCATGGACAGAGGAGCCTGGTGGGCTACAGTCCAGGGGGTAGCAAAGAGTCAGACATGACTGAGCAACTAACACACTTTAAAATCATGATGTATGTTAAATTATGGAATAACTTGATTGGCTTTAAAAGGAAAGGGAATGGGTTAAGCATACTTAAACCAGGAAATAAAGGGAAAGAAACTTGTGCCATTAACTGATTTAGAAGTAGCCATCCTCCAAGCCCTCGCTCAGTTGGTAAAGAATCTGCCTGCAGTGCAGGAGACCCCAATTCAATTCCTGGATTGGGAAAATCCGCTGGAGAAGGGATAGGCCACCCACTCCAGTATTCTTGGGCTTTCCTGGTGGCTCAGCTGGTGAAGAATCTGCCTGAAGTGCGGGAGACCTGGGTTCGATCCCTGGGTTGGGAAGCTCCCATGGAGGAGGGAAAGGCTACCCACTCCAGTATCCCGGCCTGGAGAATTCCATGGACTGTACAGTCCATGGGATCACAAAGAGTCAGACATGACTGAGTGACTTTCACTTACTCACTCACTCATCCTCCAAGCCTCTGAGACTCTGATTTACCAGTCAAATGATAATCTCAATTCCTCTGACTTTTTATCTGGAGGGTGAGTTGGGAGGGAGCTACACAGCCCTTCTCCCCCATCTTTTCTTCAGACTCTCCGCTGCTTCTCTCCTTCGGCTTCCACACAAGTTCTTGTGTTCTCTGACATGTGGGCCAGAGGGGTATTAGTGGCAGTGTCTTCAGAAAGTTCTTTCTGCCTGTTGCTACTGGGTAAGAAGACTCTGTAGTCTTCCAGGGGCTGCCCTGATTATCCACTCGCTTTCTGCTTGGTGGACTTCTGTTCCTCCCCTTCCCACCCTCAGTCATATCCCCCAGGGTCTTACTTGCAGCCTCCTTTATTTCTCTTTGTTCTCTCTCAGCATCCTTGGCCTTACCCTCTTGGCCATCCCTGGCCCCACTTCTTTACTTGTGGCTCCTCCCTCTGAGATTCAGTCTGCTTCTAGCATCCCCTGGTTCACCTCCCTTAGAGAACTGCTCAGAACAGACTAGTCCAAAACTTGGCTCCATTGTTCTCCATATATCAAACTACTTCTGATTTTTGGGTCCAAACAATGGTGTCCCCTTCTCCCACCTGCCTGTCCGGACACTCCCTCATTCCTGCCTAATCTAGACTCAGCCCAGGCGTCCTACCTTCTTAATGCATCTCCTGGGTGTCCCGTTCCCTCTCTCCTGCCCCTGCTCTGCTCCAGTTCCCCATTCCCTTCTCCCAGACTCTCAAAATACCCTTCTGACAAGTCTCATAACTTTCCTGCTGGGATGATACTCAAGTGCAGCTCAAGCAAAACCTTCAGTGACTTTTCATTGCTTTGGTGTTATTCGCTAAGCTGTGTCCAGTTCTTTGCAACCCCATGGACTTGAGCATGCCAGAATTCCCTGTCCTTCACTATCTCCCAGAGTTTGCTCAAACTCACGTCCATTGAATCAGTGATGCCACACAGCCATCTCATCCTCAGTTCAGTTCAGTTCAGTTCAGTTGCTCAATCATGTCCGACCCCTTGTGACCCCATGGACTGCAGCACACCAGGCCTCCCTGTCCATCACCAACTCCCAGAGTTTACACAAACTCATGTCCATTGAGTCTGCGATGCCATCCAACCATCTCATCCTCTGTCGTCCCCTTCTCCTCCCACCTTCAATCTTTCCCAGAATCAGGGTCTTTTCCAATGAATCAGCTCTTCGCATCAGGTGGCCAAAGTATTGGAGTTTCAGCTTCAACATCAGTCCTTCCAATGAACACTCAGGACTGATCTCCTTTAGGATGGACTGGTTGGATCTCCTTGCAGTCCAAGGGACTCTCAAGAGTCTTATCCAACACCACAGTTCAATAGCATCAGTTCTTCAGCACTCAGCTTTCTTTATAGTCCAACTCTCACATCCATACATGACTACCGGCAAAACCATAGCCTTGACTAGATGGACCTTTGTTATCAAAGTAATGTCTCTGCTTTTTAATATGCTGTCTAGGTTTGTCATAACTTTTCTTCCAAAGAGTAAGTGTTTTTTAACTTCATGGCTTCAGTCACCATCTGAAGTGATTTTGGAGCCCCCCAAAATAAAGTCTGTCACTGTTTCACTGTTTCCCCATATATTTGCCATGAAGTGATGGGACCAGATGCCATGATCTTAGTTTTCTGATTGTTGAGTTTTAAGCCAACTTTTTCACTCTCCACTTTCACTTTCATCAAGAGGCTCTTTAGTTCCTCTTCCCTTTCTGCCATAAGGGTGGTGTCATCTGCATATCTGAGGTTATTGATATTTCTCCCCGCAATCTTGATTCCAGCTTGTGTTTCTTCCAGTCCAGCGTTTCTCATGATGTACTCTGTGTATAAGTTAAATAAGCAGGGTGACAATATACAGCCTTGACGTACTCCTTTTCCTATTTGGATCCAGTCTGTTGTTCCACGTCCAGTTCTAACTGTTGCTTCCTGACCTGCATACAGATTTCTCAAGAGGCAGGTCAGGTGGTTTGGTATTCCCATCTCTTTCAGAATTTTCCACAGTTTGTTGTGATCCACATAGTCAAAGGCTTTGGCATAGTCAATAAAGCAGAAGTAGGTGTTTTTCTGGAATTCTCTTGCTCTTTAGATGATCCAACAGATGTTGATCTCTGGTTCCTCTGCCTTTTTTAAAACCACCTTGAACATCTGGAAGTTTGCCATTCAGGTATAGCTGAAGCCTGGCTTGGAGAATTTTGAGCATTACTTTACTAGCATGTGAGATGAGTGCAATTGTGCAGTAGTTTGAGCATTCTTTGGCATTGCCTTTCTTTGGGATTGGAATGAAAACTGACCTTTTCCAGTCCTGTGGCTGAGTTTTCCACATTTGCTGGCATATTGAGTGCAGCACTTTCACAGCATCATCTTTCAGGATTTGAAATAGCTCAGTTGGAATTCCATCAGCTCCACTAGCTTTGTTCATGGTGATGCTTCCTAAGGCTCACTTGACTTCACATTCCAGGATGTCTGGCTCTAGGGGAGTGATCACACCATCGTGATTATCTTGGTCATGAAGATCTTTTTTATACAGTTCTTCTGTGTATTCTTGCCACCTCTTAATATCTTCTGCTTCTGTTAGGTCCATACCGTTTCTGTCCTTCATTGTGCCCATCTTTGCATGAAATGCTCCCTTGGTATCTCTAATTTTCTTGAAGAGATCTCTAGTCTTTCCCATTCTATTGTTTTCCTCTATTTCTTTGCACTGATCACTGAGGAAGGCTTTCTTTTTTTTAATTTATTTTAATTGGAGGCTAATTACTTTACAATATTGTGGTAGTTTTTGCCATACATTCACATGAATCAGCCATGGGTGTATGTGTGTTCCCTATCCTAACCCTCCCTCCCACCTCCCTCCCCACCTTGTCCCTCAGGAAGGCTTTCTTATCTCTCCTTGCTGTTCATTGGAACACTGCATTCAAATAAGTATACCTTTCCTTTTCTCCTTTGCCTTTAGCTTCTCTTCTTTTCTCAGCTATTTGTAAGGCCTCCTCAGACAACAATTTTGCCTTTTGGCATTTCTTTTTCTTGGGGATGGTCTTGATGTCTGCCTCCTGTACAGTGTCATGAACCTCCTTCCATAGTTCTTCAGATCTAATCCCTTGAATATATTTGTCACTTCCATTGTATAATCGTAGGGATTTGATTTAGGTCATACCTGAATGGTCTAGTGGTTTTCCCTACTTTCTTCAATTTAAGTCTGAATTTGGCAATAGGGAGTTCATGATCTGAGCCACAGTTGGCTCATCCTGTGTCACCCCCTTTTCTTCCAGTTCTCAATCTTTCCCAGCATCAGGGTCTTTTCCAATGAGTCGGCTCTTCGCATCAGGTGGCCAAAAGATTGGAACTTCAGCATCAGTCCTTCCAATGAATATTCAGCATTGATTTCCTGTAGGATTGACTGGTTTGATCTCCGTACAGTTCAAGAGTCTTCTCCAGCCCCACAGTTTGAAAGCATCGACTCTTCAGCACTCAGCCTTCTTTACGGTCCAACACTCACATCTGTACTTGACTACCAGAAAACCATAGCTCTGACTCTACAGACCAATTTCTCAAACAAGGTGAATAAGAAAGCTCACTGGAGAGCCAGTAGTTGCGAGAACTCAGAGGCACCTAGAGTGACTCAGCCTTTGGTGAGTGCTCAGAAGTGTCTTCCACCATCTGTATCACCTGGACTCCAGTCGTCTCTCCCGACTCCCACGCTGCCCATGCCAGACTCAACCCCTCTGCCCACTCTGGGCCTCCCTGCCTTCCCTTCGGGTGCACCCCTGTGTCTGCCATGCTCCTGACCTCTGAAGGCTGCTCCTCCCATTCCTGACATTAAAGTCCTATTCATTCTCCAGGTTTGTCTCCAGTGCCCAAGGTCTTTCTCAGATCCCCGAATGGACCTAGTCTTTCCTTCTTGGACTCTCCTCAGCCCTTTGTTAAGGCCTCACTTAACGCTCATCACATTCTGCCTGGTGCCACGGTTGTTCATGGGTTTTGAGTATGAATATTATTATCATTTTTTTTTTACAATTTTGCCCCTCCATCCACATGCACGTGGCCTCCCAGCAGGGGAATGCAGATTCCTTGAGATCAAAGACAGTCCTCTCCTCCTGTATCATCTGAGACACCATCACCCAGCCTCCTGCAGAGCGAGTTGCCAGCACATGTGTACAAGGTGGAGAGAACGGAGTGTCAGAGCCTAACCAACCAAGATACTGATGGGCATTGGTGAAGAAACTCATTAAATGTATATTTTGACCAACCACAGTGCTAGGAGGTCACAGATCATTTCTTCACATATTGAAAACAAAGCAAAACGCTGTGCCAAAGGGCTAGTTAAGAGAGCATCCCCAGGATATTGGACTTTAGATAAGTTAATACTCACAGTTACAAAATGTAGGTTTAACTATCCATACCCTTGTGCGGATTCTGAAACACCATGTACAGGCATCCACTACCCCCAGTCGGAATGATACGCATTTGATTGTAACCACAGAAAAGTGGCTCTTCTCAATTTTAGTCCTATAATATTTCATCTTTAAAATGGGCAAATCTTAGGAAATTCTCTTCATCTTAAAATTCAAAACACATTGTGAGCCAAATACCCTCATTGCCACAGGTATGCCAACACAGACCGTATCTAAACATAGCATTTGAGGGAGCCTGAAATGATGTGAATTCCCTGTCTCCTGGATGGGTCTCGCCATGGATCAAATCACCCTTTCCTGCCTACTAAGATCGCAGTAAATTCTTTCTGTCCTTTCTTTCCATTATTCTCTTCCCCAGGATCAAACTTTCAGCCCACACAGAGCACTGCTGGCTCCATATTTTTTTTTTTTTTTTTGCTTTATTTCAATTTTCTTCTTTCCAAAATACACTGTGTGTGTGTTTCCTATTTCCACTGCATGGGTTCACCCAACTGCTGCCACAGCTACTGGTGGCCTGCTTCTTCTCCCTCATACAAATACGTTTTGCTCTTTAATAGCCCCTGTTAAGCAATTCCAACAGCCAATCTACCACTTTGCAAATATCATTAAGGGAGAAAATGCCCTAGTCAGGAGTTTTCAGATAAATGTATTTTCAAAACACCTCAGGCACAGGGTTCTGTCCTCTATGTTTGCAGGATGGGGTGGGTGTAAATCATGGTTCAACTGAAGATGTAATTATAGCAGAAATCATGCCTTCACGTCAATGCATGTTGATTCAAAAGCATTGCCCGAGGAATTATTTAGACTCAGCTCTGGGAGCACAGAGACAGAATAAGGTAAAATCTCCACTGACGTTGAGCTTACTGCCTGGTAGGGGAAAGAGGCAAATAGACAGACCATTGTAAAGTGGAGTGATGTGGGATCAGTCAGCTACATTCTGGATGAAGAAAGCTTATAACCTCACTTATAGACAGCTAAATCATAGCCCTAATGAGCAACAGAGAAGAAGAAAGGGATCTCAAGAGGCAGAATTAATATTGTTAATTATAATTCTTTTAATTATAATTGTCATTATAATTCTTTCAAAAGAATTATAAAACATGGTGTGAGTAAAACTAGGTTCAGGGAGAGCCTAATTGATTTCCAGGGTCAAACATAAAACATATTTTAAAACATACGTTTAATTCTGAAGCACAAACACAATTCTGCAGCTGTAGGTCTGTGTACATTTAGTTTGTGGTTTCTAAAAAATAGATGAAAACTCATGTAAGTAAATGATTTCATCAGACTGCTTCTTTGAGACTTACCTTTATTTTCTTTTCCATCTACCATTAATTCATGTTAATCTGTGTAAGGGTGTGTGGGTGTATCTCTGCAGACTCATTCTAATCCTTCTGGGAATGAGATGCAAAAGAGAAACAAGGGCCTTCCCTGGTGGCTTAGGGGTAAAGAATCTGCCTGCAGTGTAGGAGACCAGGGTTCGATCCCCGGGTCGGGGAGATCCCCTGGAGGAGGGAATGGCAACCCACTCCAGTATTCTTTGGTGAATTCCATGGACAGAAGAGCCTACAGTCCATGGGGTCACAAAGAGTTGGACACGACTGAATGACTTACACTTCAAAGATACAAAGAAACAAAAAGGAAATCCGTTTTTTTGTGGCTGAGTCCTTGAAGCCACTTTGAAATCCCAAAAGCTGGCCAGTCACCTGCACGTCCCCAAAGTACAACTCTCAGCCAAGTGGAGTATCAAAGTCATAACATGTTTTTCCCTTGGACCATGTGGAACCTCTCCACCCCACACCAATCAGAGTCTGCGTAAGTGTCCTTGATGGGGTCATGCGAAATATTAGTCAGAGGACTGAATAGGAGTTGCAAGGAGGTGGAAGGAGGTGGCAGGCGGCTTTGTAGTCCAGAATGGTTAAACATCTTGGGATTCAAAGTTAAAGGATGTCTTTGCTGCCAGATCTCTTAGACTGTTCATTATGGTAATGATAACTGGGACCTTCCAAGGGGAACTTTATAGACTATGATGAATTTCCCAAACTTATCAGAAAGAAAAGTGAAAGTGAAAGTTGCTCGGTTGTGTCCTACTCTTTGCAGCCCCATGGACTATACAGTCCATGGAATTCTCTAGGCCGGAATGCTGGAGTGGGTAGCCTCTCCCTTATCAGAGTATCTGCTTAGTCACTCAGCCGTGTCCATCTCTTTGCGACCCCATGGACTGTAACCTGCCAGGCTCCTCTGTCCATGGGGTTTCTCTAGGCAAGAATACTGGAGTGGGTTGCCATGTCCTCCTCCAGTGGATCTTCCCAACCCAGAGATCAAACCCAAGTCTCCCACATTGCAGGTGGATTCTTTACTGACTGAGCCACTAGGGAAGCCCAATCAGAGTATAGACCTTCTTATTTCCTACAGGGCAAGGAGCACACAAAACTCTCCCCAGGACCCTTTGCTGACCAGTAGAGCTTACCAGGAGAGATGCTGCCTTACTTGTACTGACTGTGTTTTGGGATGCTCCCTTCAGCCTTCTGGCTAGGGAATTTCTCCTTTCCCTAGACTCCTAAGACAAGCAATAGACAGCCAGCTTCTGAGGGATCTTTCTCAAGTTTCCAAGAGACTGAGTCACAAAGGCATTGGAGAGGAGCCTTCACTCCCTTAATCTCCCCAAGGCAGTAGGAGTCAGGGAGGCTGTGAATTCAAGAGCTGAACCCCTGAGTGTTTCTTGCTCAGATTATCATGCCATCCATGTCAACAAGAATTGAGTCGCATGACATGAAACCACCTCCTTTGTTAAAGAGGGATGCTGAGACTAACGTCACTATGGAAGCACTGTTCAGAGGGCAATTGTTAAACACTTAATCTAACTATAGATTTGAAATTTACAAGCAAGGCAAAATTTTGAAAGCAAAGCCCCATTGTATTGTGACATTGTTGGCACTTGAATATTCCCTCTATATCTCACCGTCAGTTTCATTATTAAGCGTTAGTTGCTCAGTCATGTCTGACTCTTTGTGACCCCCATGGGCTATAGCCCTCCAGGATTCTCTCTCTATGGAATTCTTCAGGCAAAACTACTGGAGTGTGTTCCCTTCTCCAGGGGATCTTCTCAACCCAGGGATCGAATCTGGGTCTCCCACATTGCAGGCAGAGTCTTTACCATCTGAGCCACCATGGCTAAACACACACACACACACACACACACACACACACACACACACTGCCTTTGTCAGTTGCAAATATATGTCTGCAAGTGATGTAGCTCACTTTTCACTTATACATAGATTCCTTCCATTTGTTCCATTCCTTTGGACTTTTGAAAATAGGAAGAAGACATTCTTTAGTTGTTAGATGGCTCTTGACACAGGATCCAGGGGCTCCTGTGCTCATATATTTTCTTTAACTTGTTGCAAGTATTTGGGGATGAGGTTGGTAGGAAGAGTAGAGATGATGTCAAATTTCATGATATTTCAAAGCTAATGATAAGCTTCTCAAATATATTTTTGAAAGGTAGACAAAGAATAACTCAGGAAGTAAGAAAGCCAGATTCATTTGGAGAGCCAACCTTACATTCTTTGGCAAAGGATAAGAAGATGAACAAGATACAAATCTGCAAATATTTGAAGACGGAAACATTACTGAGTAACAGCATTATTTAACCTGGCAGGCCTGGGTTTAGCCAGCATTCACACTGAGAAATGACACTGATAACTACTATTGGAATTGAACACAGCATTCATAGAAATAGAAGAGGCTGTCCCTAGACAGACACATAGATATTTTGCTAGGCAAAGCCTCAGGCCTGTTCGAAGTGTTTTATTGATGCCTTTCAGAGGATGAATGGTTGGATAGCATCACCAACTCAATGGACATAAACTTGGGCAAACTCCAGGAGATAGTGAGGGATGTGGAGGACTGGCATGCTGCAGTCCATGGGGTCACAAAGAGTCGGACACAACTTAGCAGCTGAACAACAACAACAACAAAAGATCTTTCTTTCCAGGTGTCGCAGTGGTAAAGAATCCATCTGCCAATGCAAAACATACGGGTTCCTTCCCTGGGTTGGCAAGATCCCCTGGAGGAGGAAATGGCAACCCACTCCAGTATTCTTGCCTGCAGAATCTTACGGTCAGAGGAGCTGAGCAGGTTAGTGTCCATAGGGTCACAAAGAGTCGGACGTGACAAATGCGAGCTTCAGTGCTCCTCCCTGCACCAACTCTCTCCAGAGCTTGTGCCCAATTTTATAGTCATAATCTTGCATTCCTTTTTCTTAAAGAGGGCCCTCTAAATTGCATAATCTTAAAGGTCCATAAAGTCTTGATCAGCCTCTGGTTCTGGGAGAGTTTTCTCAACTCACAAGATGTTCACAGTTATCAGCCCCACTGCAGGGTAATTTCTGCTGAAACAGGTTGTGGATTGAAACCCAAAGCCAGCCATCTGGACCCTCCAAACACCCCAAATACTGAATCCTTTTCTGCAGCTTTCCTCCTCAGAGCCACCTCCTTTGTATTCCGACAGCTCTGACGGTGACTCTGAGGATTAGTGTGATTTGTAATCAGAGGGACAGGGTCAGGCCCTGGCTGTCATTTCTCTGAACTCAGAACCCTGAATGGGAGCCTACATAGTCAATGCAGCCATGTGGCTTCAGACACATTCCTTTCCTGCAGGAAAGGAACTGCTTGCCTTGTTTAATGTGGATCAATATGCTTTTAGATTGCTCTGAAGCTGAGCTGTAGGGTCATGCGGAAGAACAGAACCAAACTGGGCTTCTTCTATCGCTGCATGCTAAGTTGCTTCAGTCGTGTCCGACTCTTTGCGACCCTATGGACTGTAACCTGCCAGGCTCCTCTGTCCATGGGATTTCCCAGGCAAGAGTACTGGAGTGGGTCGCCATTTCCTCCTCCAGGGGATCTTCCCGATCCAGCGATGGAACCCATGGGCTTTTATGTCTGCTGCATTGGCAGATAGGTCTTTACCATTAGCACCACCTGGGAAGCCCTATTCTATTGCTCGCTAATTCCTTTTAAGAGGGATTACTGAAGTCCTCCGAGTCCTCAGCCCTCAGGTAGCACAGACATGCTCTTCTGCTTCACTCTTTCCTGTGGACAGGTGTGTTCCTACAGACAGGTATGTTTTAGTGCTGCAAATCAACACCTTGTCCTTCTCGTGTGTCTTCTGATACTGTGAACCCTGATCAGGAAACCCTGGCTCATCTTGGAAGCATGATGGAAATACCTGGGATTCTGTGCTAGAGAGTTTTAGGTGTGGAAGAACTATTCTTGAATTAGGCCAGGTGTGAACTTGTAGAGTCCAGTTGGATTGTGGTGACTCTTGTTTAATGGATGCCTTCACCAGTTAATTCACAGTACCAGCTGAAGGGAAGTCAGGTACACAGGCTCCTCACAAGCTCTGACCTTGTTTATAAGAGCAGAAATGTTTTTGGGTAAAAAGCCTTGGGGATACGGTGGGAACCTCCATGTGGACTCAGCTGCATTGTGAGCAAAATTGCCCACACCACTGCCTGCATTGGCTCAACCAGCATCTTGCAGGGAGGACAGATTTTCAGCCTCCCCCACTTTAAAAAAAAAAATTAAAAAAAAAAACACATCATTTAGCTATGCTGCAGGGTATGTAGGATCTTAGTTCCCCAATCAGGGATTGAACCCAGGCCCCCTGCATTGGAAGGATGAAATCTCAACCAGTGGGCCACCAGGGACATCCCCCAGGCTCCCTTATCTTGTTTTGTCTTCCACCAGGAATGAGTATGTGCTCATTTTTCTCCTTTCATCCTAACAAAGTCACATTTAGCAAATAAAGCTTCTTTCCCGGGACATTTGCTTTTAGATTCTAAGTTATTTTTCTCTTCTCTCAATTCTCCACTCCAGGTGGCCAAGCAGGCTGCCCTTCGCTCCTTTAGCTGTGGGAGGGTCTGTCACTTCTGGAGCTACTGCTTCTGGCCACCATAGGCTTTCCCTGGTCGTTAAAACTGACGCAGGAAGCCACCTGCATGGCAGCAAAGAGCAAGGCGTCTGGGCTCAAACCTGCCCCCTCCCACAGTGCCACCTCCTCCTTGAGGTGCCCAGAGCAAGCTCCCCTCCTGCTTGTATCACTCCATGCCTCTCCTGCCTCTTCCCTCTCTGTATCCAGCCCCCAGCCACTCCCAAGGCACCCCAGCCCCACTCCCAAGATGTTTGCATCCAAGGAAGGTGAAGAGCAGGAGAGAGGAGAACGAAGAACTGCTTCTCCCTGATATGCATCTCATGTACCCATTAATAAGCAACACACTCTGCTTCACAAGCACATAAGCTAACTTTAACCCTGGCCATAGCTAACTACCACTTTGAGGAGCAGAATTCTTTTTACTTGAAAGAAGAATGGAAACAGCAGTATTGGCGCAGTACCTGATCGACTCTGGCATGAAGTGCTTCACAGGTTGCAGAGGAGAAGACAGGAGCTGAATTCCTTACAGAGTGAAGGCTGAAGGAAATGATCAGGGAGGCTTATATGCCTTAAGCAAGCGTCCCCAGGGGCCGGTCGTCAGCGACTCTAGCAAGCTCATGCCTCATTCTTTGGCCTTTTGTGCCGCCTCTAAGGTTCTGATGCGTCCACCAGGCAAACACACTCGACAAACAACCCTGAAGCAGAGTCAGGAAGTAAAGTCAGTGGCTGCCCTGTGTCTCTGAGTGATGAGAGGGGGGTGTGGCAGGAAAGGAGGCTTCAGAGTCTTGACATTTAGTGACAAAGTCTGAAAAAGTTTGCCTCTCCTCTCTCGGCTGCCTCAAGCCACACAGTGGTGGTTTTCCTTGTACCAGGCATGTTGTCATTCAGGTATATAATTACACATGCACACATCCCCAAACAAGAAAGTTCAATCCCTTTAAGATTTCCTCCATGCAAGGGCAGAGAGAGAGTGGAAGGAGCCGGCAGCGCTGCTTTTGTTGGCTCTTCTGGACGGTGGGCGTGGGAAGCCTGGGGTCTCGCTCTGTCTCTTTCCCCCTCAAACACCGGCTGTCTGCACTGGCTGTAAGTGTCAGGAGAGGAAATAGGGGAAAGGAGCATTTTCTGGAAAATGACCACAACGGTTGACTGGGGGAGGAGGGATGAGAGGGCGGGAGGACTTTTTAAAGTTATGTTTTCCTTAAGCCACCAGAATCACGAAATCCAGCTAAGTCTACTTCTAGGAAACCCCCAAATGACTTGGGCATTTATTTAACTCAATGAGAACCTGTCAGGCCCATTATTTCATTAGTATTTCTGAGACACCACTACCGGGGATTTGGTGAAACTCTTCTACCTTCTAGACTTTTAAAGAGACTTGTCATACGACCTCTGGGTCACTCCCTGCCTGGCCATTTATTATATTTATCACTAGGGAAGAAGGAAAACTGCTACAGAATAAAACCCAGAACAAGAACAGCACCAAGGGGAGCTGTGTGCAAGGTAAGTGCTTAGTTGTTCAACCGGAAATCTCCTAAATTTTCATAAAATGATGGCATCTGAATATGCATGATGATTGCATTTGACTCTTCTCTTTTGATTTTTAGGGCAATTTTGTGAAAGAATTGATCACCTAAGGCTGTTGCTGATTGTTCCATATTTGTTTAAACATTTATGAGAGAAGGCAGAATGGAATAGGATCTAGGATTAACTGTGTGTGTGTCAGTGTGATTTTGAGATCTCAAAAAAAGAACTTCAAGAATCACTTGTCACTTTTTTTTCAAAATCCTTCCTATAGGTTAAAAAAAAGATTAAGATATTTTCTGATAAGAAGAATTCAGTCTGAAGGTTTGAGTTGAATTTGAAGGACCAAATTTTGGTCCTTGGTTTTACTGAGTGGAACACTGCATTTGTTGTAAGCTTCCTAACCTGTGACTTAAAGAACTCATGAGGTCAAGAGACATCTATTGAACAACACGTCCTTATTTCCTTTGGGCAACTAAATGCGGAAGTGGAGAGAGGAGATAAAAAACCAGATTCACAAGAACAGTATGGAAATTGCACCCAGTATAACATTGATTAGCCGACAGCAGTCTAGACGCCCATGCAATTACACACAGATTATAAAACACATTAGCCGTGGGTTGTGAACCAGGTTCCTAATGTTTCCATAGCCAGAACTGTTTACATTCCTCATACCTACCATGGAAAACTTACATAACTATTTTCTCGTAAGGATAGGTAAAAGATTTTAAAATATTCTGGAGAGGTTTCCCCTTACGCCAACTTAAACTGATTTCTCCACCGACAAAGGAAAATAACTACCAAAGAACGACGCAAAACAAAACAAAACACTATATAATCACTGAAAATCCATAACAAACTTGCTCTCACAGACACTAGAAGGGGGAAAAAAAAACCTTGCAAAGAGAGTAAGCCTTCTCCCTCCATCTAGAGCGCTTCTACCCACAGTATACAAGATAACATCTGGATATTGTTTTACGGGCATGAATAAAGCCTTTTTTTTTTAGCCCCATCATTAAGTAAAAACCTGTTTTCCACAGCAAACAGCACTTGTAAATTCCCTCAGATAAGTTTGGACGTCTTGAATGATTTCAGTCAGTTTCAACAGAGTCATACTTTTTTCATTACCTTTCGAAGGAAAGTTTTGTTTTTTTTTTTTCAGAAATTCCTTCAGGGTGCAGCACGCTCCAGTAATGACCAACAAGCTTGCAACTCTTACCTGCAAGGACGGGTGAACGCAGATGCCTGGCTAGATGTGGACTTAGGACAAGGCCAGGGAAGGGACCGTCCACGCCGGCTGCCTGGGGAAGGCTGGGTCCTGAGGTGTGCTCCAAAGGAAGAAAGCTCTCTTCGCTGTTCACTGTCAGTCAAAAACAAGTTGGTGCAAGTTGGAGTAGGATTTACCTGAAGGAGCTGAAGAGAGGGAGAAGGAGACTGGGGGAGATTGGGCGAAGGGAGGGAGCGACGGGCAAGGAGGGAGGGAGGGAGGGAAGGAGAGAAAAGTGAGAGAGAGAGAGAGAGAGAGAGAGGGGAATCTGAGAAAGGAGGCCATGATGTCAGCAGTGTGTCTTAAGGGGATCTACAGACCAGCAAGGTTCTGAGGGCCACCCAGTCCTGCATCCTCCAGACACCTGCGTGAAAGAAGGCCAATGCCCTCTTAAAGGAGGCCGGTTAATCTTTAAGAAACTCTGGCCCCTCTTATCAAAGCCCTTGCAAAGGTCCCTTTGCGGAAATAAACTATAAATAAATAACCGGGTTATCTTTTCTCACAAGCTCTCCTTCACTCCTGTTCTCCCCTCCTCTCCCCTCTTTCCTCTCCAGGTGAAGAGTAACAAAACCCTCTCTCCTGGGAAAATCGGAATGAACCCATATAGACACACGCAAGCATCAAATACGTTGCTGCTGTTCAGTCTCCCAGGCGTGTCTGCCTTTTTGAGACCCCACGGGCTGCAGCATGTCAGGCCTCCCTCTCCCTCACCATCGCCCAGAGTTTACCCAAGTTCAAGTCCGCTGTATCGGTGATGCCGTCCAGCCACCTCATCCTCTGACGCCCTCAGTCTTTATCAGGCATTCATATATGCAAGTGTGGCAGAGGGACACTGTGTTTCCAACTCAGCCCCTCTTACGGCCGTATTGATTTGTTCCTATAGCCTTTGTTTTCCTTGATCAAAAAGCATAAAAGTGGATAGACATGGGTAAAACCAATTTCTTTCACAGCGTGGAAGTTGTACTTGAAGTTCAGTGTTGGAACTGGCCAGCATCAGTCCACAGGGTTTCGCACTTCTGTGAGAAACAGTCAGAACTCCGTCCTTGAAGCCAGGGTCTAAGGGGTGATCTCTCAGCCTCTGGCAATGGAAGCAGTGGGCTTCTTCCTGGAATGTATTAGTGTGTCCTTCCTACCCCACCAGTTTCTGGTAGTCATCACACCTAGGGAGACCAGTCCGTGGTTCTTGTCAGTTACCCCCATCCTGTGACCCGAGTGCATGCTAAGTCGCTGCAGTCATGTCAGACTCTTTGTGATCCTATGGACTGTAGCCCACCAGGCTTTTCTGCCCTGTGGACCCTGGTAAATCCTAAGGGATAAGACTCCCACAGGCACTTTCCCCAGTGAGATTCCCCTATGCTGGTCCAGAGACAACACCGGGTGGGATGCAAAGACTGTCACCATGGAGACACTGATACGCTCACACAGTCCCCTACCCCAGAACCTGGGCAGAGCCCAGGGCCCTGCAGCTGCTTCACATCAGAGACACCAGGGAGTGACTTGATTTGATGAAAAAAAGTGATGTGTTAACTTTTCCTGTGTTTTGGGTTCCAGGCTCCTGTGCATCCCCTCTCCTTGATCCTGGGTTCAGCTGTTGCTGTTTAGGGATCTTGAACTCAATGAAGGCAGGAAAGGGTGAGGAGTTATTCTGCTTTGGGGGGAAAAGTTCCGAGACCTGCCCCTTTCTCCTACTTTTCCCCTTGATTCTGAGCCAAGGCATAATCGTTCCCTGATCACTTCCCCAGAGGGAACAAGCATCTGCCTCCATCCTTGGGTCCTCTTCTTTCTCATGAAGCAAAGCTTTCCTCTTCAATCAGAAGAGTATGTGCCCCACCCCCCGCCCCAAGAAAAGACCCTGGGCTCCAGGGGTTCAGGACTTGAGACAATGAAGAAGCCACATAAGGTCCAGACCTCTTCAAGCTGGTCCACCTGGTCTTCCTCCAGGTGGGTAGACTCAGATAGACCTCCCAGGAGGTTGGATATAAAAGCCCCCTATTAAAATAGGTAAACTCAAAGATGAAGAAGAACGAGCAAGGGAAAAATGCAGCCTTTAAGACCTGACTGTATCCCTCCTGAGGGTCTGCATGAGCTGTCCCCTCTGTCTGCAGTCTTTTCCTTCAGGTCTTCATCCGCTGGCTGGACCCCTCATCACGGTCCAGGTTTAGCCCAAATGGTACCATTTCATTCCCTCTCACTTTGTATGTCATTTAGCATGGTCTAAACTGATAAGTTACATGAATCCTCATGTTTTATCAATTACTGTCTGTGCTTCACTGCAGAACTCGATCACACCTGTCTGGTTTCCCACAAGTTTCTGGAGGGATGCCTGACACATCATAGCCCCTCAGAAAATTAATTCTCAGGTAGATCTACGAAAGATTATAAATGGATGGTCTGTTTGTTACAAATGAACTTTAATTCTTATTATTTTAATGCATATTTCCAGTCTCAGCTCTTATTAGTAAACTAAATTGTGAATGTTCTTTCTCAGCTCATAGGGCTTCCCTGGTGGCTCAGATAGTAAAGAATTTACCTGCAATGAGGAGACCTCGGTTCCATCCCTGGGTCAGGAAGATCCCCTGGAGAAGGGAATGGCAACCCACTCCAGTATTCTTGCCTGGAGACTCCCATGGACAGAGGAGCCTAGAGGGCTACAGTCCACGGGGTCACAAAAGAGTCAGACACGACTGAGAGGCTGACACTAACACGTCTCGGCTTACAAAGCTCTTCAGAAATGTGATTAACTGGATGCTCAGAGCCAAAAGGCATAATTAGTTGCACCTTAGGGTTGACGAAGTGGAAGCCAGAGACAGTGAGTGATTTTCTCAAAGCCTCAGAGCTAGAAAGAGGTGGGTTGAGTCTCAACACAGCTCTTCTCATGCTCAGCGCATGCATTTTTCATTAGGCTACATTTTTCCCAAGTTAGTCTACCGTGGGCATAGATGTACACGTGTAGATTCCTTTGAGTATCAAGTAATACACTGCACAAATTTAATCACAGGCTAATACTCTGGCAAGTGTTAGTTCTTGCAGGACCATACACAGTAGAGATTGGATTCATTCAGTCAGTCTTTAAAAATGATGAAAGAAGAAAATGAGTAAAAAGAGGATGAACACACGAAGTAACTTCAATTTTAAGGCAATATTTTTCACTTTGGTGATGTTAACCTGTTTTTTTTTTTTCCATTTGGGGAAATATCACTAATCAGATGATGTTGCAGATCTGATAGAATTCACAAGAGAAGGTGAGGCATCATAAAGGCATGATTAAAGAGCTGACAGGTGAGAACGAAAATTCTAGAATCAGCATCCATGAGATTTCTGTCACAGGGGACAGATTTTATTATGTGTGTTTTAATAAGTGGATAATCTAAGAATTTCTGGAAATTTCTGAGGGTAAATGGGGGAATGGGGCTTACGTGGTAGCTCAGAGGTAAAGAATCCACCTGCCATGCAGGAGCCACTGGAGACATGGGTTCAATCCTTGGGTGGGGAAGATCCCCTGGAGGAGGGCAAGGAACCCCACTCCAGTATTCTAGCCTGGAGAATCCCATGGACAGAGGAGCCTGGCGGGCTACAGTCCATGGGGTTGCAAAGCGTTGGACACGAATGAAGCGACTGAGCATGCATGCAAATGAGGGGACCAGGGCAAATCACTAGTCTTGACAAAATATGTTTTTTGTCACCTCAGCTCCCTCTCATCCAGTGAACAAATGTTTTTACACAGTCAGGTTCTATGGAGTGGATTCTGCAATCTACCTTTTGAGATCTCGTCAAAGAACACAGCTAATTTGTAATGGAAGATGGTCGATGCTATTGATCTTTTAGCCTAAAATAAAAAATAACGTGAGTGACTCTTCAGCAAGTCATATGTCTTCTCTCTTTCTTTCTTTCTTCTCACTTCACCGAAAGCAAGACTCTTATGTTGTCCAGTTTGAAAAGAATATACATCTAGAGTCTGGACTTTTATCTAAAGTTCTAAAGGGATGTCTGAAAACTGGGCAAAAAAAAAAAAAAAAAAAAAAAAAAAACTCACTAGAACCAGCTTTTTTAAGAGAACCATTTCCCAAGAATAATTTCCTAAAAAGGAAAAAAAAAAAGCCTGTACTGCTTCCAATTTTCATCTTGGCTTGAATCGAGACATTAAAAAACCTTGTAGTGTGATGAGAGGAAAAAACATACATTTTACCTTTGACTAAATCTATTTCAGTTGAGTTAGATATGGAACTATTTATGGAGGACTATGTGAGTTTTTGAAACTTCTGGAAACCTCCTATGGTGCCGCCCACTTAAAGCACCCTCCACAGCCTAGGTGGGATTTCGGTGGCCGCCTCCAGTTTGCACCCGCAATCCCCATGACAGGTTGGCGGAAAGTCCCCTCGGAAGGAGGGTGCTGTGGAGGGTGGAGGGGCCCATATACAGCATTTCAGGACACTGCAGGCCAGAGGCAGGGTCCCACTTGCCTTTCACCTTTCCAGCGAGAAGCTTCCCTTAGAAAACCATCAGTTGGAATTCTGTCTCGAAGAAGATGCTCCAGAAGCAGATGTTGAGACACCGTTACACATGCAATTTATTAAAGCACGATTTCTCCGAGGAAGCCAGGGAGTGGGGGAAGCCAACTGGGGGAAAGGAAGAAGTCACATGACACTGAGATTTCAGGCCACAGCCAATTCCCTGCCTGATTTTGGAGGGAGTTCTGGAGTGAAGGTAGCATCTTAGGAAAAGGTACTTATTGGGTACTGGGTGATTAGGTAACAGGGCTTTCATGCTCTTGTCCCAATCAGCCTTTGCTAAGAATAAGAGTGCCAGGCTATGCAAGCTCCCAAGAGCTCTGGAATCCTGCATCTGCCAAGAAAAGGCTGCCAGGGCCCAAGGGGAGGCTCGGGGAGATGGCAGCAGGCACTCCAGGCCAAGGGGATGTGGGAAGACCACCACATTGGCCAAAGTCATGAATCCTGTGATTCTGGAATGATTCCCTTCCATTGGCACAGCACCATCCCCTTATCTCGGCTCTCTCACTCCGAAAGCCTCTTCTGCCCCCTCCATGACAGCAGGTTTCTGACCAAAACAAAATTAGGGAATCTCAGCACTAACTCTGGAATTTGATTTAGATGCACATAGCCTTGCTGTGCTGATGGTCAGTTGTTCAAAGTGCCGGGAAGTCCCCAGCATAGCCTTCTGTTACTAATAGAACCCACTGTGATGGATGTCACATCAATTTAATTTGATTAATAGCTAAGATGAATGCCTTCGTTTTGCCACTCTCTTCCTAGATGGTTCAGATGGTAAAGAATCTGCCTGCAATGCAGGAGACCTGAGTTCGATCCTTGGGTTGGGAAGATCCCCTGGAGAAGGGAAAGGCTATCCACTCCAGTATCCTTGCCTGGAAAATCCCAAGGACACAGGAGTCCGGTGGGCTACAGTCCATGGGGTTTTGAAGAGTCAGACATGACTCAGTGACTAACACTTTCACCACCCTGGCATAAATTACAGTTCAGCAGAAAGATGGGCAAATAGCTGACTATAATGCAATGTCGTAAGTGTGTATGGTCAAAATATTCCCATAGGAAGGGCAGTGAATTCTGACTGGGAGTTCTAAGATGCGCTTTCAGAAGAGGGAACAGATTCAACTGACAAGATTTCCATAGGTGGAGTCAGAGAAGAGTTGTACACTTTCCAAGAGAAAGAAACAGAACAAATAATGGTGAAGAGTAAGGAGCCAAGAAATCTGAACTCTGGGTCAGTTGAACAATGGTGAAGCCTGATGTTACAGCTTTACCCTTAGACAGCACAAATCCAGAAAAATGGTTTAAGCACAGAACCATTATGGGTGTTTCATTAAGCATGAAATAATACAGGTTAAATTAGTATGGCCACATGGGACCAAAAGTTGCTCTTTTCTTAATAATATCAGATGAAAAGCAGTCACATTTTATTTATTAACATTCTGTTCAGTTCAGTTCAGTCTCTCAGTCGTGTCTGACTCTTTGTGACCCCATGGACTGCAGCACGCCAGGCCTCCCTGTCCATTACCAACCAACCATCCAACCATCTCGTCCTCTGTCGTCTCCTTCTCCTCCTGCCTTCAATCTTTCCCAGCATCAGGGTCCTTTCCAGTGAGTCAGTTCTTTGCATCAAGTGGGCAAAGTACTGGAGTTTCAGCTTCAGTATCAGTCCTTCCAATGAATATTCAGGACTGATCTCCTTTAGGATGGACTGGTTGGATCTCCTTGCAGTCCAAGGGACTCTCAAGAGTCTTCTCCAACACCACAGTTCAAAAGCATCAGTTCGTCAGTGCTCAGCTTTCTTTACAGTCCAACTCTCACATCCATACGTGACTACTGGAAAAACCATAGTCTTGACTAGACGAACTTTGTTGGCAAAGTGATGTCTCTGCTTTTGAATATGCTGTCTAGGTTGGTCCTAACTTCCCTTCCAAGGAGTAAGTGTCTTTTAATTTCATGGCTGCAGTCACAATCTGCAGTGATTTTGGAGCCCCAAAACATAAAGTCTGCCACTGTTTCCACTGTTTCCCCATCTATTTGCCATGAAGTGATGGGACGGGATGCCATGATCTTAGTTTTCTGAATGTTGAGTTTTAAGCCGACTTTTTCACTCTCCTCTTTCACTTTCATCATGAGGCTCTTTAGTTCTTCTTCACTTTCTGCTATAACATTAACAGTATTAACATGCAGTTCAGTTCAGTTGCTCAGTCATGTCCGACTCTTTGCGACTCCATGAACCGCAGCACGCCAGGCCTCCCTGTGCATCACCAATTCCCAGAGTTTACCCAAACCCATGTCCATTGAGTCGGTGATGCCATCCAACCATCTCATCCTCTGTCGTCCCCTTCTCCTCCTGCCCTCAATCTTTCCCAGCATCAGGGTTTATGCTGCTGCTGCTACTGCTGCTAAGTCACTTCAGTCATGTCCAACCCTATGTGACCCCATGGACGGCAGCCCACCAGGCTCCCCCATCCCTTGGATTCTCCAGGCAAGAACACTGGAGTGGGTTGCCATTTCCTTCTCCAATGTATGAAAGTGAAAAGTGAAAGTGAGGTCGCTCAGTCGTGTCCGATTCTTAGCGACCCCATGGACTGTAGCCCACCAGGCTCCTCTGTCCATGGGATTCTCCAGGCAAGAGTACTAGATTGGGGTCCCATTGCCTTCTCCGATCAGGGTCTATAGCACTTTGTAAATAGTATTCATTTTTGAATGGAAGAATCAAAATGTGTTCTCTCTTATTTCTATCTTCCAATCAGACTTTTAAGTCACTGAACAGAAATTTCAAATTTCATCAAGGAAAATTTCACTTCTTTTCATCAAGGCAACTCACCAGTTCTCCTTGCCACTCCCATACATATAAGTGGCTCCTCTCTTCCTCTGGCAGCCTTGCCTCCTGCACTCAACAACTTTTTCCCACTCAGCTTCTCCTCTGCTGGGCTTGGCTCTGAGAGAAATGGAAACTTTCACTAAGGGCTGTGTTGCAGAAAGCAAGGAAAAAGAAGAATCACAAAGGCTTGGTTAAACCTTGAAGGAGCCTAGAAATACCCCTGTCCAGTTTTGCAATGTTCCTAGTTAAGACAGTGACAAACAGAGAGTGAATTTCATAGCATCTACAGAGACTGGAACCCACGATTCAAGTTGAAATTTCACAGATTTTCATACACTGCACCATGCTCTGGTAAGCTAGTCCCTCCACTGACACGTGTATATTCATATCAAGTGCCAGAAACCTGTGTAAAAATTTGTATCTCACCCTCTGTTGTCCCCTTTTCCTCCTACCTTCAATCTTTCCCAGCAGCAGGGATTTTTCCAATGAGTCATTTCTCTGCATCAGGTGGCCAAAGTATTGAAATTTCAGCTTCAGCATCAGTCCTTCCAATGAACACCCAGGACTGATCTCCTTTAGGATGGACTGGTTGGATCTCCTTGCAGCCCAAGGGACTCTCAAGAGTCTCCTCCAACACCACAGTTCAAAAGCATCAATTCTTCAGTGCTCAGCCTCCTTTATGGGTGAACTCTCACATCCATACATGACTACTGGAAAAACCATAGCTTTGATTACATGGACCTTTTTCAGCAGAGTGATGTCTCTGCTTTTTAATATGCTATCTAGGTTTGTCATAGCTTTTCTTCCAAGGAGCAAGTGTTTTCATTTTGTGGCTGCAGGCACCTTCCACAGTGATTTTGGAGCCCAAAAAAAGAAAGTCTGTCCCTGTTTCTATTTAAAAGCCTCGGGCATGGGAAGCCCTCCTAGTGGACACTGCACCAGATTAGGTAAGAAACAGAACAGTGTCCCCAGGAATTTAGCTCAGAGTGGAAGCAGGTGCTGGCCCCTGTCTCCAGGGCTGTCTGTCCTTCCTTTTGGTGCTTCCGTGGCTGATCACTGAGACACCTAGAACATTTGCGATGACTATGAGAACACTCCCAGGACCATTTCATTTTGCCTGGTGAGGATACTGATGGGTGCCAGCATTCACTGTCTCTCTGCGCCCGCCTCTCTTCACATGTCTCGTGGCCAAAACCCCATCCTTGACAGGTTCACTTCTTCCCCCTGTCAGTTTGCCCCAACCCAGGACTCAAAGGCCACTTAATATTTTTTCCTAACTGAAGGTTCAGATACCTAAGTGTGGTCCTCTGCTGTTATAATCATGGCCACAGATGTTAAGTTTTAGGGCACTACTTAGGGTGAGGAACGGGGTTATTCTTTGAAAGACCTGAGAAGTTTTGAAGTTATCAAAAACAAAGTCTGACTAGGAACTTAAGAAACCAATTACTTTAAGTCACAGTGCTGAGTACATAAGGCCAAGTAACTGTTTTTCAAGGATCCTAATAGAGAATCTGGCCCTGTGGCTGAGCTGACTTTTAAAATTGTCCACAGCCCTTGTGACAAGGCCAGTTACTTTAGTTGGGCTGAAGGAAGAGCTCTGGAAAAGAACAGGAAAATCTCCCTCCCTGAATGGCTTAAAAGTGCATGTGATTGGGTTGTTTTTTGGTACTGAGCTGCATGAGTTATTTGTATATTTTGAAAATTAATCCTTTTCAGTTGCTTCATTTTGCAAAGCAACAGTAGAGACATCAGATCAGATCAGTCGCTCAGTTGTGTCCGACTCTTTGCGACCCCATGAATAGCAGCATGCCAGGCCTCCCTGTCCATCACCAACTCCCCATATACATAGACAAATATATGGGTATCAAGTGGGAAAGAGGGGGTGGGATAAATTGGGAGAATGGGATTGACATTTGCACACTGTTAGGTGTAAAATAGATAACTAATGAGCAGGTGGTGATTGAAGCCATGAAATTAAAAGACGCTTACTCCATGGAAGGAAAGTTATAACTAACCTAGACAGCATATTAAAAAGCAGAGACATTACTTTGATAACAAAGGTCCATCTAGTCAAGGCTATGGTTTTTCCAATAGTCATGTATGGATGTGAGAGTTGGACTATAAAGAAAGCTGAGTGCAGAAGAATTGATGCTTTTGAACTATGGTATTGGAGAAGACTCTTGAGAGTCTCTTGGACTGCAAGGAGATCCAACCAGTCTATCCTAAAAGAGATCAGTCCTGGGTGTTCATTGGAAGGACTGATGTTGAAACTGAAACTTCAACACTTTGGCCACCTGATGCAAAGAGCTGACTCATTGGAAAAGAGCCTGATGCTAGGAAAGATTGAGGGCAGGAGGAGAAGGGGATGACAGAGGATGAGATGGTTGGATGGCATCACCAACTCAATGGACATGGGTTTGGGTAGACTCCGGGAGTTGGTGCTAGACAGGGAGGACTGGTGTGCTGCAGTTCATGGGGTCACAAAGAGTTGGACACAACTGAGCGACTGAACTGAACTGAACTGAATAAGAACCTACCGTGTAGCACAGGGAACTCTATTTAATGCTCTGTGTGTGTGTGGAAGTCGTTCAGCTGTGTGACTCTTTGCTCCTCTGTCTGTGGAATTCTCCAGGCAGGAATACTAGAGTGGGTAGTCATTCCCTTCTCCAGGGGATCTTTCTGATCCAGGGATTGAACCCACGTGTCCTGCATTGCAGGCAGATTCTTTACCGTCTGAGCCGCCAGGAAACCCCACTCAATGTTCTATGTTGACCTAAATGGGAATGAAATCCAAAAGGAGGGGAGATACATATATATCTGTGGAGGGGAGATACATATATATCTGTATGTACACACACAGATATATACATATACATACATATATATATACATCCATATGGCTGGTGAACTATACTATACTGCAGAAACTAAGACAACACTGTAAAATAACTATACTCCAATGAATGTCAAATGTAATCACTGTGGGTGCATTTGTTATATAACATTTGAACAATTAAATTGTAAGTCATTTCAGCTTATTGTGAGATATCGAGGGTAGTCCCTCTGCTGTGCAGTGGGTCCTTGTTGCTCGTCTGTTTTATATATGGTAGTTCGTATGTGCTAATCACAATTATAATCATAGAAAATGTATAACAGAATCACTTTGCTGCATACCTGAAATTAACACAGTATTATAAATCAACTATACTTCAATTAAAAATAAGTCATTTTAGGATACAACAAAGTGCATATGCTCTTAAACTTGTGTCCACATCTTGGTTTTTAAACCGGGTCTTGTGGAACAAAGTCCAGCCTCTGGCTGGCAGGTCGTCTGGCTGCGGGCTCTTCTAGGAAGTCCCAAGTTCCCTGCCTCCTTTTGCTCCTCAGGGTTCCCAGGCCATCACCCGCGGGAGGTTTCTCCAGCTTTCCACCACCATTCCCAACTAAAAAGAGTTCCTCTGAAAAACACTGAGGCCACTGTGGGGCTTTCTCACATTCTTCTTTAATGGGACAGCACAAAAATTATACGCAAATGGAAATGTCACTTAACAAAAGTGTTTCCTCCAAGTGAATCCTCTGTAGACAAGTCAGTCCGGCTTTCCAAGACTGTCCCAGCATCAACTCTGAAAATCTCATGTGCTGGGCCTTTGCTTGGTCCTAGACAAACTGTAATGGTTGGTCACCCTATTTCTCTGTCTCCAGCTCTTTTGGAGGCAATTGTCAAACTTTAACATATAATTTTAAAAAAAAATTTTAATGTAAGTATAGGCACAATTTCCTAATCTGTTAGCACCAACTGGACATTTCCTAGAGCATTTGTAAAATCCAGTTTTGTCAGATGGGAAGATATATACCCAGTTAGACACAGGAAATGCCCAACAATCTGCATAGAGGCACTCTGCGTAGTGATAGACTTTATTTTCTTGGGCTCCAAAATCACTGCAGATGTTGACTACAGCTATGAAATTAAAAGACAGTTGATTTTGGAAGAAAAGCTCCTTGGAAGAAAAACTATGACCAACCTAGACAGCATATTAAAAAGCAGAGACATTACTTTGCCAACAAAGATCCATCTAGTCAAGGCTATGGTTTTTCCAGTAGTCATGTATGGATGTGACAGTTGGACCATAAAGAAAGCTGAGCACTGAAGAATTGATACTTTTGAACTGTGGTGTTGGTGAAGACTCTTGAGAGTCTCTTGGACTGCAAGGAGATCCAACCAGTTCATCCGAAAGGAAATCAACCCTGAATATTCACTGGAAGAACTGATGCTGAAGCTGAAGCTCCAGGCCTTTGGCCACATATTGCAAAGAACTGACTCATTTGAAAAGACCCCGATGCTGGGAAAGATTGAAGGCAGGAGGAGAAGGGGACGCCAAAGGATGAGATGGCTGGATGGCATCACTGACTCAATGGACATGAGTTTGAGTGAACTCCGGGAGTTGGTGATAGACAGGGAGGCCTGGCGTGCTTCAGTCCATGGGGTTGCAAAGAGTCAGACACGACTGAGCGACTGAACTGAACTGCATAGAGGCTGGTCACATTCCTTTAACCCCAAACCCTCCAGGGTTTGTCGGTAGTTCCAAGTCCCTATCCCAGCATGACCTGGGAGTCAGTGAGTCTCAAAGCACTACAGACATGGATCCAGTGGTGATCCAGCTTCCTCCTGCCTTATTCAAGTTGGGCTTTGTTGCTTTAGCCCTTGTTGGTGCAGACTTACACTGCACATTAAATACACACATTTCGTTCCTGGGTCACTTCAGACCCACCTTAGTAAGTGACCTGTTTTTTGGCAATTTCCATCAATGAAAGGTATATGGTTATGCCTGTTTTTCACTCTTGACACATGGCTGGTAAATAGGAATGCAGTTCCTACAGTACAGTTTTCACCTCCAGGCTACTGCAGCCGGAATGATCCCACCTTCCTTACAAAACCTGTCATTCATCTGGCCACGTGCTACCTGCTGGATTGAATTAACTTACGTCCTCTATTGCTGTGTTCTGGTTGTTAACTCTAAATCAACCACACGAGTGACCTTCTAGGCCATACAGTGAGATGTCTGTGGTCACAGACCCCATCTCCATCCAGTGGCCAATCTATACACAGTAGTTGTCTGAGTACAAAACTCAGAGTCACATTTAGATTATTTAAAATACAGTAGTACAGGGACTTCCCTGGTGGTCCTGGTGGTCCCCTTGCAAGGCAGTGGACGCAGGTTCGATACCTGCTGGGGGAACTAAGATCCCACATGCCCCAAGGCAGACAAGTCTGTACAACAAAGACCTGGTGCAGAAAAAAAAAAAAAAAAGATAGACTACAGAAAGTGCTGTCATAACCCCCAAATAATTTCAACGATTAATTGGAGAACACAAAAGTAGTGGATCATTCTACCTTTTTCCTTGTACTAAGTTGCTCAGTCGTGTCCGACTCTGTGACTTCATGGACTGTAGCCTGCCAGGCTTCTCTGTCCATGGGATTTTCCTGGCAAGAATACTGGAGTGGGTTGCGACTCCCTTCTCCAAGGGATCTTCCTGAACCAGGGATCAAACCCTGCACTGCAGGCAGATTCTTTACCATCTGAGCTACCAGAGCCCCTTTGTCCTTTGGTTTTCATAGTTTAGCTTCCCAGCTGGCACTAGTGGCAAAGAATCTACCTGCCAGTGCAGGTGATGTTTAAGAGATGCAGGTTCAATCCTTGGGTCGAGAAGATCCCCTAGAGAAGGTTATGGCAACCCACTCTAGTAGTCTTGCTGGAAAATTTCATGGGCAGAGGAGCCTGGCAGGCTACAGTGCACGGGGTTGCAAAGAGTTGGACACAACTGAGCATGTACCGGCACACACACACACACACACACACACACACACACACACTGGTAAGCTACATACTTCAGCTTTAAAAACCTCATCCAGTCAACAGAAGAGTATATTTCTTCTTGGAATGGAGATATCAAAGTATAGGCAACGTGTTTGATTTTATCTGCTGGACACAGGCATTACTTTTAAAGCATCCGAGTTCCATCAAACTGTCCCCTCTTTAAAGGTTTCATTGTTCTAAAGTTTCTTGCCATAATATTTTGGATCCTGAGCACTCATAAAGCCTCTTTCCCACTTTTCCCAAGTTCAGTCCCTTGCTTCTGGTACAGCCCATTGGGTCCACATTGTATGTTTTCTTGCTCTTTATTTGGTTTAGCATTTAGTGATGCTATTATGAGATAACTCATCTATAATGTTCCAGAACTCTTCTCTACGCATCCATATAGTTTCTACCTCTGGTAACCATACAGAAGAAAGTAAAACCCTGATTCTCCATCAGTACCCCCATTCCTACATGGTGTAAATGCAGAGAGCCTAGGAGAATTCTCAGGACTCATTTGAGGTACTTATTATTAACAGAACTGGGTAAACAACTAGGATTTTACTTTGAGATCCTTCCCATTGCAAAACTGTACCTTTTTGCCAAACATTCTAGTTATTGTGGAAAAACTGAGCAAAGAAAATTGGCTAATTATGTACAGTGGAGGTCCCAGCCGAGTTGTCATAAACTCCAGAGGACTTAGCACTGAAGCAGTAGTCTGGGTGTAGAAAGATGGTGTTGGGTACTCAAACTACAGCACCAAACCCCAGCAAATCGTGGTCTTCTTTATCAAGTGCAAGTACTCATTGAGCAAACACTGCCTGAGAACTTGTCGTTTACCCAAGGCTACACACATTTGTTAAAGGAAAAAAAAAAAAAAAAAGAATGACCTCAGAAGGAAAACTGTCCACGGTCATTCTTGTTTGTCTTATTAAGTGCACTTGTAGAGGCAGCTGAGTCACCAGCAGAACAAAGAGGTGATAAAGAATTCCAATAAAAGTACTCTCTTCCCCTTATTTTTCTCCTTCTAGATTGGTCCAACCTGAAGAATATAAGGAGACATAGGAGGCAGGGTTGGGCTCCTGAAACCAAGTGATACAGGATTCCATTTCGTTGATTCTTGATCTACGCACACTGGCAAAGGAGTGACTGATTTTTTTTAATTCTCCCTTTAAGAAATATCACTAGGATTATTGCACCCCTGTGAATTTATTTTTGATCACATTCTAAAGAATATTTCCTGTCTCTTATTTGCTCCATCCCACCAGCCTGGGTTTGGTGGATAGTCACGTGAACCCAGAGTGAGTGTTGACTTAAGACTTGCTCTTCTTCAAACTGCTTTCATGAGTGAACTTCTAGTCCTTGCAAACTTGCCTTTGCTCACTTCTTTCCTGAAATCTGTGCGTACCTAACAAGCTGCAGTGATTGCGAAAGTACAGCCTTCCTATTTATCAGTCAGTAAGTACACTTATCACCCAGTGAAGCACGCACCCCAGCAAGAGTGCTTGGATCATCAGCTTAGACTCAGGGCAGCCTCTTAGGCAAACACTGTTATGTTTTGTTTTTCAAGTTTCTTAATGGTATCGCTTATCTTACTAGCCAACTCTCACTTTATCCTTGCCTCAGAACATTGACTTGTTATACTATTTTTTTCTGAAAAGCTATACAGTATAAGTAAAAGTACATGTTTAGTCTTAGATAGACATGGATTTAATTCCAGAATGGCTATGTATTGAATACTAACACAAATGCATGACCTGGGGCACGTTCACTGACGACTCTGAGCTGGTTTTTGCTCTAGTGAACTTAGGAAAACAAATGCACTTTCCAGGGTGCTAATGGAGCTTACTTGAGGGTGCGTGTAGGAAGAGTCCAGTGCCACAAGGGATTCTATCAGAGAACTTTAGGGAGTGGTGAAGGTGGCCAGGGTCTACACAGACACTCTTCCTGCCCACTGTGGTCTGCCGCTGGGACAGGAAGCCCAGAACTCTCATCCAAGAATGGTCACAGGCAAATCCTTGTTCTAACACCCAGATTCTCCTCTCTTCCTCTGGATTTGACGGTAGGACAGATAAACTGGGTATTCCAGTTCCTCTAAGATCTGCTCTTCACACTAGTCCTTCTGCAGAGACCCTGAGCTGGTTTAAAACCCCTTAAGTGATTTGCAGTCCCTGCTGCTGCTGCTGCTGCTAAGTCACTTCAGTCGTGTCCGACTCTATGCGACCCCATAGATGGCGGCCCACCAGGCTCCCCTGTCCCTGGGATTCTCCAGGCAAGAACACTGGAGTGGGTTGCCATTTCCTTCTCCAATGCATGAAAGGGAAAAGTGAAAGTGAAGTCGCTCAGTCATGTCCGACTCTTCGCGACCCCATGGTCTCCAGCCTACCAGGCTCCTCCATCCATGGGATTTTCCAGGCAAGAGTACTGGAGTGGGTTGCCATTGCCTTCTCCATCGCAGTCCCTAGAAGCCCCCAACTGAACTCCAGCAAGAACCCCCTGCTGGTTCTTCCAAGGACAGCGTGAGGCACGAGGGCTTTCTGAGCCCACTCTATTTTTTTATTGCAAGCCATTTGAATAGTCAGCTAGTTTAGGTTACTTGAATAAACAAAGCTCAATTAGATTGTTCCTAGGAAACTGAGTTTTCTCGTGCCAATTTTCCTGAAGTGCATTGCATTGCAGTGATAAGCTATAAACTTTAGACCGCTTAGTTAAGCATTATTCCTTGACTTTTATAGGACCTTAGTATTACCAGCAGTTGAGAATGAGAATGTATCTCCTATCTTGGTTGTAGAACTTAGAATAATATTTGATGCTGCTCAGAAACCGCCCCTGTTCCTCATTTGCTATTGAAGTGCTTTCACCAGCCAACCCTGAACCAAGGACAGATACAGCTAATTTGCTGATGTGTGCGAGTCTGGAGGGGCAAGGTTAAGGGGGGTTTTATGTATGGTATTGGCTGTTCCTTGTGATGTAATGTGCTTTTGCGGGAGATAAACACACAAGGAAAACTTCCCCCTGAACTGTAGGAATCACAAAGGCAGGTGACGGAAAGCTTCTTTCCAGTCGAACATGCTAAACCATGTGTGTGTTTATAAGAAATCTGGGAAAACATGGAACCCAGGCACAAGTGAAACAAAAAGACGACTGTATTACCGTTCTTCCACCAGAAGCCTCGCTGTTCAAGTGGCCTTGGAGAACAGGCAGGCGTGCAGAGTAGCTCCAGTGTTTTATGAAACTCATCTGTCCAACAACGTACACATCTGCCTAGCCAGTCATCTGCCCTTTGCTTTCTGATTTTATAACGTAAACTTTGCCTTTTTCTTCTTTTTCGTTTCTCTATTTTTCTTTTCTTTCTTCTTTTTCTTTTTCTTCAACTTTGTCTTTTTCTTGAAATTGAAGCTCAGGGTAATTTCCAACTACAGAAGTCTCCTGTCGAAAGGTCTAAGTTCAAGTATGGTTCTCAAACACACATTTCTATTACTGTGAACAGCAAATCCCAAATGTTAGAATTTGCGGAAAAGGACTGGTACTACCAGTCTGATAGCGAAGTAGGTAAATACATGCCCGTTTAACACACACATACTCACACCACACACATGTGCACACACACACAAGACACATGCACTCACATACCCCCACACTCACACACAAACACACCCACACTCACACAACACACACGCACTCATACCAACATTCACACCCACACACGTACACACACATCCCGTACTGGCCTGGCCAGGTAGCAAGGATTATGGTCATAATGTAGCACCCAGGAAACATAAATTAACTTCTAAAGATTACGTTGGAATTCTGCTTTCTTTGTGGTATATTTATTCTTTATTTTTTAAATTGAAATTTAAATCAAGCATTGAAAGAATTGAAATCATGCATTGGAGATATTCATACTTTACCTACATGCTTAATACAAACCCTAACCAAGATTTTAAAAACACCTCTTTCAGGTCATCTCTTGACCCCCAGCAGATAGAAGGGAATGTGGAAATATCTTCACCCCTCATGTGAGCTGCTGTGACTTTAAAGGAAATCAGAGGTGGCCCTGGAGTTTTTATTCTTGGCCTGCATCTCACAGCAAGATCCCTCCAGAAGTATGTCTTCATCGTATGCCGACAGCAACCAGTACTCCTGGATCTCGTTGAACTTGGCAACACAAGGAGACTCTAATGAGCTCATTGTTTCAAGAAAAATCAAGACTTTAGTATTAGTGGATTCAATTCTTATCCTTGAGTCATTATCCCATAACACAAGGAACCAAGACTCTGACACACAATTCATTTTAGTTGTAATAATAATAACTGTCATTTGTTGAAGGATTAGAAAGGGTCAGGAATTTGATTTAGGTGTTTTATATCCACCATCTTGTTTAATTATTATTGATTATTATTTATTCTAGTTTCATACCTGGTCAATCCCTGGGTCAAGAAAATCTCCTGGAGAAGGAAACAGTTACCCACTCCAGTAACCTGGCCTGGAGAATTCCATGGACAGAGGAGCCAGGTGAGCTACATACAGTTCATGGAGTCACAAAGAGTTGGACGTGACTGAGCAACTAACGCAGGGAAGGCATTTATGGAAGACATCATATTCACAAATCTATCTTTGAGACAGAGAGTATTCTTCCCACTTTGTAGGTGAGAAAACTAAGTCTTAAATTAAGTCACTTGCCAGAGGTCAAATAGTTAGCAATCTAAGCATTGCTCCATAAGCATTAGTGCAGATTCAAATCTCCGTCTCCATTCCAAGACCACACTCTGAGTCCCTGCATTTTACAGTTACCCGTACATTCACAGCCCGCGCGGGTCTCCTCAGGCTTAACTAAGCTGCAGTAATGAACCACACCATGAAGAAGGCTGAAATGAACAACAATGAACACACGATGTCTGGCCCGAGTTCTATTTGATTTCCAGCTATAGGCCTCTTTCATCTTTTCAAAAAGTATTAATAAATGGCATTATTCATAAGGCGACCTCACAGCTTAGTTTCAGATGCAGCCTTATCTGAAATTTATCTACAAGTCTTAACTGAGCAGGTTCTCAAATGAAAAGATTTCAGGGTAGCTGATAGCCTTCCTGATTTCCTTCCTGTAGTATTTCAACATCAAGGTGATAATGAATTAGAACAGTGGTCTCCAACCCTGCCTACACATTAAAATCACCCAGAGACTTTTTAAATGTCCAAGAGATTCTAGTTTAGTTGGCCTGGGGTGAGGTCTTAACACCAGATTTGGGTTTAAGAGCCTGAGATGACTTGGATAAAACAGAGTTGAGAGTAGGAGGCTGGACACAGAGAGAGAACGCTGGGAACCAGGAGGTGATAAACTCAGCCTTTGGTCTCCAGTCCGTCTCCTTCTGCTGAGTCTCTCCCTCTGACCTTGTCCTGTGTCAGACCCTGTCACGACAGTGCCTGTGGTCACGACAGTGCCTGTGGTCAGGAAGGGGCGTGTCTTTCTGTGCACACTATGGACGAGTCAGCAGACCCCAGAGAGCATCTTAGACCCACGGTGTCCACGTGGTCGTCGACCTCAGGGTGTGCCCAACTCCCTCAGCTGGCCCATTGGTCTGCTTCCAGTCCACAATGCTGGTGACTTTGATTATGTCATCTCAGGAAGAAAAGAGGCTCTTCTTAGTCCACAGGACCCACTGGTTCCCATTACTTCTGCAGAATAAATGCCATAAAAGTATCAAGACGATTTCCTGCTGTCTCATTAGCCGCCAGTGCTTTTGCCCTGAAGGCCTGTGGAGAAACCTAGCTTTCCAGAGGTCTGGGACCTGAAGTTGTTTGGAACTCAGGGGTGTGAAGGGACTGGAGTGGAGTCAGAGATTAAGATCTAAGTGCTGAGGTCTTCGTTCTGCTTATAAGGGGCCTTCGGAGACCGTGGGGCTCTGGGTTTCCCTTCCTGCCAGGAGAGAGGACAGTTTCAAGGATAATCTCTGACCCACCTTAGACTGATGGAGGTGGTGTTCAGGTGAAGGAGAAGGCATACCTATGCAGAAGCTGGTTTGACCACCACTGGCTGGATGAAGAAAGACAGTAGCTGTGTATGCAGTCCTAGACCCAGGTTAGGTCGGGTTTCTGCCCTAAGCACGGAACGTAGACTCTTCTCTGCTTCCCTGGGATTTTTAAAGTCTCAACTAAGGCACCAAAGCCCACCCCTTAGTTCCCACTTGTGTATGAGGATTGCTTGCAACTGGGCCTGGGGAGAGTGAAGGAGGTACAATCTGGTTTATATTACATATTGATCCCTCTTTAAAACATGTCTAATCTGGTGTTTCTTTCCCTCTTCCAGAGTGTGGTGGGTGAGAAACCAGTTTAACCACAAAATGCTTAGCAAGCCAGCGCTAGAAGCCTTGTCTCAGGTTTAGTTTATGTGAACAAGAGGGTCACAAAAATGGGTGCTGTGTGGGAAAAAAAGAGGAAAGAAAGAAGAAAAGGCAGCCTTAGTACACTTCTGAGGTGCGTCAAGATTTGTACAATCTAAACATTAAATAAGGACTCAAACTTGGGAGTCACTTAGCAAGTCTTTATTCAATTAACCACAAGACAACAATAGAAATGAAACTAAAATTATCTCACACAGCTCATGCCCAATTCAGAAACGCAACAGACACAAACAGCTTATTTTCAGGACCAGTTCTTTCATGGCAAGTATAGTCTAGCACAGGGGCCAGCAAACTACAACCTAGAGATCACACATAGCCCACCATTTGTTTCTGTAAATCCAGTGTTATTGCATTAGAGCCACACCATTTGTTTACAAATTTTGTGTGTCTGCTTTCACACTAGAACAGCAGAACTGTAGAATAGTGACCAAAAAGTGAGAAGCGAAGCCCACGAAATTGAAAATGCTTTCTATCTGGTCTTTTTCAGAAAAACTTTGCCAACTCTAGCAGATCAAACAATATAAAATATATCATGTGAAATATATATCATATATCATCTTCCTGGTCACAGTGAGTAGAAGTCTCCAGAAGAAAAAGAGGTTCTTCCCAACAAGTAAGTATTGAGCACGAATTAAGTGCAGGGTTTGTCCTGGGCCTACCAGAGAATAAAATTAGGTGCATTTTACAAACCTGTCCAGAAAGCTATAGTCCAACAGAAAAAGTCAAGAGAATTTCTTCCTTTAGAGAGAAAATATTCCTAAACCATTATAAGCTTGAAAAGCCATCCAAAGTTTGACCTTTAAGATATAAGCATCTGAATGCAGAGTTCCAAAGAATAGCAAGGAGAGTTAAGAAAGCCTTCCTCAGCGATCAATGCAAAGAAATAGAGGAAAACAGAATGGGAAAGACTAGAGATCTCTTCAAGAAAATTAGATACCAAGGGAACATTTCATGCAAAGATGGGCTCGATAAGGACAGAAATGGTATGGACCTAACAGAAGCAGAAGATATTAAGAAGAGGTGGCAATAATACACAGAAGAACTGTACAAGAAAGATCTTCACGACCAAGATAATCACGATGGTATGATCACTCACCTAGAGCCACACATCCTGGAATATGAAGTCAAGTGGACCTTAGAAAGCATCACTATGAACAAAGCTAGTGGAGGTGATGGAATTCCAGTTGTGCTATTTCAAATCCTGAAAGATGATGCTGTGAAAGTGCTGTATTCAATATGCCAGCAAATTTGGAAAACTCAGCATTGGCCACAGGACTGGAAAAGGTCAGTTTTCATTCCAATCCCAAAGAAACACAATGACAAAGAATGCTCAAACTACCACACAACTCACACGCTAATAAAGTAATGCTCAAAATTCTCCAAGCCAGTCTTCAACAATATGTAAACTGTGAACTTCCAGATGTTCAAGCTGGTTTTAGAAAAGGCAGAGGAACCAGAGATCAAATTGCCAACATCTGCTGGATCATTGAAAAAGCAAGAGAGTTCCAGAAAAACATCTATTTCTGCTTTATTGACTATGCCAAAGCCTTTGACTGTGTGGATCACAATAAACTGTGGAAAATTCTTCAAGAGATGGGAATACCAGACCACCTGACCTGCCTCTTGAGAAACCTATATGCAGGTCAGGAAGCAACAGTTAGAACTGGACATGGAACAACAGACTGGTTCCAAATAGGAAAAGGAGTCAAGGCTGTATATTGTCACCCTGATTATTTAAATTCTATGCAGAGTACATCATGAGAAACGCTGGGCTGGAAGAAGTACAAGCTGGAATCAAGATTTCTGGGAAAAATATCAATAACCTCAGATATGCAGATGATACCACCCTTATGGCAGAAAGTGAAGAGGAACTAAAAACCTCTTGATGAAAGTGAAGGAGGAGAGCGAAAAAGTTGGCTTAAAGCTCAACATTCAGAAAACGAAGATCATGGCATCCGGTCCCATCACTTCATGGGAAATAGATGGGGAAACAGTGGAAAAAGTGTCAGACTTTATGTTTTTGGGCTCCAAAATCACTGCAGATGGTGACTGCAGCCATGAAATTAAAAGACGCTTACTCCTTGGAAGGGAAGTTATAACCAACCTAGATAGCATATTCAAAAGCAGAGACATTACTTTGCCAACAAAGGTCCATCTAGTCAAGGCTATGGTTTTTCCAGTGGTCATGTATGGATGTGAGAGTTGGACTGTGAGGAAAGCTGAGCACTGAAGAATTGATGCTTTTGAACTGTGGTGTTGGAGAAGACTCTTGAGAGTCCCTTGGACTGCAAGGAGATCCAACCAGTCCATCCTAAAGGAGATCAGTCCTGAGTGTTTATTGGAAGGACTGATGCTCAAGCTGAAACTCCAATACTTTGGCCACCTCATGCAAAGAGCTGACTCCTTGGAAAAGACTCTGATGCTGGGAGGGATTGGAGGCAGGAGGAGAAGGGGACGACAGAGGATGAGATGGTTGGATGGCATCACTGACTCGATGGACACGGGTTTGGGTGTACTCCAGGAGTTGATGATGGACAGGGAGGCCTGGTGTGCTGCAATTCGTAGGGTTGCAAAGAGTTGGACAGGAAATGAGCAACTGAACTGAATCTCAGTAATGGTACAGACAAAGGCCTGAGAAGTTCAATGCTTCTGAAATAGACATAAGCAAGGTGGGATGATTTGAGTTGCATTCCTATCGCTGGCCATTTGTTACTTAAACAAACATTTGCTAAGTGATGCTCAAGCTTGAGTCCTTGCTTATTTCACTTTTAAACTGGACTGAGGTCAGGCAGCCAGTGGAGAGGCAGGAAAGTGAATCTCTACACTGTGTTTCCTCCTTGTTCATTCGACTTGATAATTTCAGTTATTCGACACTCACCAAGTTTAGTTAAGCAACTCAGTCATGATCCGGGCACTCTTCTATAGGCGTTTGAGACAGCAGGAAACAAAACAGGCCCTCCACCCAATCCAGTTTCCTTTGTCTTTGCCTTGAGTGTGTAAGTAAGCATATAAGCATGCAGCTTATCAGGTGACGACGCAGGAAAAGAAAGCAGGTGAGGGTGATGGAAAATACGGAGGTTGCTGGAAGGCCAGGACGGTGCCACTTACAAGGTTACTTTGGGACAGAGCCCAGTGGAGATGGAGAAGCTAGCCAAACAGACAGAAAGGGCCTGAGAGGAGAAGGACAGCTTGGGTGTGCCCCGGGAGGAGAGCTGGGATGCCTGGGTGGTAGGAGAGGCCCAGGGCTGTGGGCTTGGGAAGAAAATCTTGTAGAGCCTCGAGACCTTCATAAGAATTGGAAACGAAGCTACTTTGACATTGTATTTATTTGTTTTAATTTTTATATAATTTTAAAGGTTATTTTCCATTTGCTTATTACAAAATACTGCTGTATTCCCCATGTTGTATGATACATCCTTGTTGTTCAGTCGCTCATTCATGTCTGACTCTTTGCGACCCCATGGACTGCAGCATGCCAAGCCTCCGTGTCCTTCACCATCTCCTGGAGTTTGCTTAAACTCATGTCAAGTCTATAACACCATCCAACCATCTCATCCTCTGTTGTCCCCTTCTCGTCCTGCCTTCTATCTTTCTCAGCATCAGGATCTTTCCTAATAAGTCGGCTCTCCACATCAGGTGGCCAAAGTATTGAAGCTTCAGCTTCAGCATCAGTCCTTCCAATGAATATTCAGGACTGATTTCCTTTAGGGTGGACTGGTTGGATCTCTTTGCAGTCCAAGGGACTGTCAAGAGTCTTCTCCAACACCACAGTTCTAAAGCATCAGTACTTTGGTGCTCAGCTTTGTTCATGCATCCTTGAGTCTTTCTTATACCGTAGCTTGTAACTCCCACTCCCCAACCCCTGTGCTGTCCCTCCCACTTGCCCTCTTCCCACTGGTAACCACTAGCTTTTCTGTACCTGCGAGTCTACTTCTTTTATGTTATATTCAATAGTGTGTTGTATTTTTTAGATACCACATGTAACGATATCATACAGTATTCATCTTTCTCTGACTTATTTCACTGAAAGTAATGCCCTCCGAGTCCATCCATGATGCTGCAAATGGCAAAATTTCATTCCTTTTCTATGACCGAATAATATTCCATTGTATATATGTATCATATTTTCGTTATCCATTCATCTGTTAATGGACACGCAGATCGCTTCCATGTCTTGACTATCATAAATAGTGCTGCCATGAGCCTGGAGGTGCAGGTATCTTTTTGAGTTTTTTTTTTTTTTTTCTCAGATATTTGCCTGGGAGTGGAACTGTGGGATCATACGGCAACTCTATTCTTAATTTTTCTGTGAAACCTCCATTCTGTTTTCCAATTTTCATGACCACACCAATCTTCATTCCCACCACCACTGTACTTGGTCCCCTTTTCTGTGTGCTGTGCTCAGTCACTTCAGTCGTGTGCAACTCTTTGTGATCCCACGGACTATAGCCCACTGGGCTCCTCTGTCCATAGGATTCTCCAGGCAAGAATAGTGGAGTGGGTTGCCATTTCCTACTCCAAGGGATCTTCCAGACCCAGGGATCAAACCTGTGTCTCCTGCATTGCAGGGACAATCTTTACCACTGAACCACCTAGGAAGCCTTTTTCTCTACTTGAGCATTTTATATGATTTAAATGTTGGGTGAGGCCCTCTCTCTTTAAACCCCTTGTCCTTCGTTTTGGTTTGGTTTGGTCTCACGGGTGTGTGTGCAGGGGAAGGGGTCTCTCCCACACACAGCCCCATATGCAATCCTGGCATTCAGGTAACCCCAGATTATGGTCAGTGTGGCAGAAACACACATCAGAGAAGCAGCAGTGAACAGTACACATACAAGAACAGCTGGGAGTCCAGCCGGGACGCACATAACCACCATCTTGCCACTCCCTGGCCACATTTTCTGTTTGAGTAAATAACCAACACAGAGGGTGGAAAATGCACCATCCAGGTCTCAACTGCACAAAACAAAATGACCAGTGGACCCAGCGTAGGGCAGGGATAACCAGAGTACCGAAGGGCAGCTGGGGCTCCAGGTGCCCGAGCCTGTGTTAAAGAAAAGGTGTTCATCCCTGGACAGAGGAAAGCGGGTTGCACACACCAACACTGGGCCTTTGTGGACAAAGAGATAGGAAGGAGCGAGTCACGCCTCACTGACTCTGTGGACACACTGCTGCTAAGTCACTTCAGTCGTGTCCGACTCTGTGAGACCCCATAGACAGAAGCCCACCAGGCTCCCCTGTCCCTGGGATTCTCCAGGAAAGAACGCTGGAGTGGGCTGCCATTTCCTTCTCCAATGCATGAAGGTGAAAAGTGAAAGTGAAGTCGTTCAGTTGTGTCTGACTCTCAGCGACCCCCCTACCAGGCTGCTCCGTCCATGGGGTTTTCCAAGCAAGAGTACTGGAGTGGGGTGCTGTTGCCTTCCCCTCAATGGACATGAATCTGAGCAAATTCTGAGAGATAGTGAAGGACAGGGAGGCCTGCCCATGGGGTCGCAAAGAGCCAGACTCGACTGAGTGACTGAACAACAACAAAGGCCTTCTTGAAAATTTAGACTGAAAAGCGGGATAATCCATGCAAGACGGAAATCCCATATTGCTCCAAGAGTACATTTTGCCCAAATTTATTTAGGTAATGGCCTCAACTCTACACACTGTTACAAACTTGCTATTCATAGAGGAGAGCTTCGATCTGGACAGTGAGACTATTTGTACAAGATGAAAATCCACCGAGCTGCCTCTAGCCCCACCATCCACCCAGACCTGGGCTCTTCACGGAGGTCGTGGGCACCTGCTGTTCATTGATGTTGTGATTGCTGGTGCCCCAACCTTCAGGGAGCTATCTGGAACAAAAGCAGTACCCCAGTGCATTGGAAGGTGACCCGGCTGCCTTGCATGGGGGAATTGCAAACCTGAAAATTCTCAGCAAGAAAAACATGTCTTACCAAAGCACAAACCAGACACTTGGCACCCACTCTCTGTGACGCAGGGCTCCCCGACTGGCAGGAAAACCACAGTAAAGAACTGATTATGCTGCTAGAACACATTCCATGGGCTGTCCAAGGCTATTTTTATTTTACTATAAGGTACAATATGTTCCATGATGCTCCCTGTCCTGGACACTTTTTAAAAATTGTATTCGCCGAATCATTAATCCCAGTAAATCACCAACTATCCAAAATTTGAATAAATTAACAGACCTGGGTGCATTTATTAAATTCAGCAGCACTAATAATACACATGTGCAATTTTTATCCTAAGCAGAGCACTCATGGCTGGCACCACCTGTTGAAAATCTTTTTTGGGAGATGGGCATTTTCAGAGACTGAGCTCCATGAAAATTCTTGAATTTATAGTCCAGAAGTGTCTGCCTTTTTAAATCCTTTTTTTTTTCTTTTTCTTTTAGAGATGTCAATTGTGAAAACAGTGTTTGGTCAAGAAATGGACTAAAATCCTCATAATAAAGCATTCCAAATGTTCTACCGATAAAAAAGTTTCTGTTTGAACTTAGGTTCCATAAAAATTAAAACTGTTTTGAAAGAAGGAATGACTTCCCTGAAACATAATGGATATTCAACAACTCAGATGCATTATGAGAACAACTTTCCATCCATCTCTAAAAGGAAAACAGACAAGCAGTGTAAGATTACTCGTAAAGCCCAGACCATGCGTTAAGACTCATGCTCAAGAAAAACTTCCTTACTAATGCCTAACTTGTTATGATAACCGCTTTTGCTTTTTCAGTACTTCCTAGCTCCTTTGTAACCATTTTCAATCAGGCAAACTGGACAGAGTGCATCAAATCCAATCAGTAGGTCCAGTAAGGAAGATCTAGGACGTGATGAACTTTGAGTGTTCGCCATTATTTTTATTCTTTGCAGACTTTGAAAAATCTAAGGGTCACGAGAGGGTTAGGCATCTGCAATTCCATGGTGGAAGTTTACCTTTCTTAATGGCCATTAGAAAACACAGGCCGTCACTGTGATGTTGCGGGCGGGGGAGATGTCCTTGAGCCTGCTGGCTCGAATGGTGAAGAATCTGCTTGCAATGCAAGAGATCCAGGTTCCATCCCTGGGTTGGAAAGATCCCCTGGAGAAGGGAATGACTACCCACTTTAGTACTTTTGCCTGGAGAATTCCATGGACAGAGGGGCTTACAGTCCATGCAGTCTCCAAGAGTCAGACATGACTGGGTGACTAACACTTTCACTTTTTCACTTTTGAAGATACAAGAGTGGGGAGAGACAGAAATGATCAGTAAATTTAAATAATATATCTAGCTACTCATAACAGGGAGAAAGAATAGGAGACATATCCTAGAACTAGAAGCTCTGTAAGGGACTGCAGTACAAATAATGCTTATATATGCAGATTTACACCTCATAAGAAAACATAAATAAGCCAAGAATCTTGTTCTAATTTTTTAATGGCAGTTTTTTTGACAAGATCAGGAGACTTGAGCCAAACATCTGCATCATATGATAAAGTCATGGCAAAAATGTCCATTTTTTCCACTGTAGGGAAGTCACAGAAAAGCAGACACATAGAAATGTTTTCTGCTTCCACTTAAAGCTGAGATGAGGGTCCAAGCAGAGCTCCCCACACTGGGAGTGGTAGGGCTTGTATTTCCCTTGTAACCTTAATTTCTATCTTCAGATGAGGTTGGAGGAGCCGACTCTCTTCATTTCTTTGGTTTGCTCATTGGCCTGCAGAGACCATGCACTTCTATGCTATGCTTTGTTCACGATTTAACTATTATTTCTATTTAGCTTTTATAGGGTACCAAAAATGTGGTTGAAGTTAAATAGCTTTCCTGCTTTGCCAGCTACAATGGAAATTTTTTTTTTGAAGCTTTTTAAAAGAAAAATAGGAGAAAGGGGAAAAATAAAAATAAATCAGGACTCCAGAAGAGGTTTATCAGAACCCATGCGTTCAGATTCCCTGCCAAAGGAGTCCTCTGGGTTGCCTGTGGATTCTCCAGGGAGATAGCATGTCTTCCCTGAGCACCCTCCATGGCTGTGACATTTCATTTGATGTGCTTTCTGGGTGGGTGGCTTTGTGACCTTGGACTGGTCAGATAGTGAGCTTGTGGGAACTGAGAAATGTTACAAACATTAAAGTTGTAAAGTAAATGTCACATCAAACAGAGAAACGGCATTCTGGTTGGAATCTAGTAAGTATGAACACGCCTCTAGGGACATCTGACTCCCTGAAATATCAAAGACCAAAATCAAATGGCTAGATCTGAGTTCTTCTCCATCAGCTCCTGCGGGCACGTCTTTTCTCCCCAGCTTCTATGGTGCTGTGGAAAATGGCTTGTTTCTGCAAATTGACTCTCATCCAGAAACAGCCCAGACGTTCCCTGTCACATCTGTAACCCTACTCGTAGGGTTTTAACTGTCAGACATCCCCAAGTGACTTTCCTCCCAGCTACAAGGTCATGTCTAACCAGGGAACAGCCTCTAAGTATGCAAATACCGTATGAGGGAAACACAGGTGAAAGATGTAAAGAACCGAAGGGGAGAAGCATTTCCCTCTATCCACTCTCTTTCCACACAAATCCCTGGACATGGTGTATTGGAACTATACTCAGTATCTTGTAATAACCAAGAATGGAAGAGAATGTAAAAATATATACATACATACGTGTGTATATATATACATATACATACACACACACACACTACGTGGGCTTCCCAGGTTGCTCAGTGGTAAAGAACCACTTGCCAATGCAGGAGTCACAGGAGACGTGGGTTCGATCCCTGAGTTGGAAGATCCCCTGGAGAAGGAAATGACAACCCACTCCCGTATTTTTGCTTGGAAAATTCTAAGGACAGAGGAGCCTGGTGGGCTGCAGTCCATGGGGTCACAAGAATCAGACACGATTGAATGAGGACACAGGCACATACTAATTACATATATATATATATATTTATAATGGAATCACATTGCTGTATACCTGAAACTAACACATTGTAAATCAACTGTATTTCAATTTTTAAAAAGTTATGGGCCAAAGGAAATAGCAATACAATTGCAGAATAAAAATATTAGCACAGTCTAAATCACCTATCTTTAGGAAAAAAGATGAACTTATTCCAGAGAAAACCATCTTTGATTGGCGATCAACAAAGATCCAGATGTTTCATCTTCACACTTCTCTTTGTTGCCCATAAAGTTTAACAAACAATTTCCAGAGTACTTCACAGACTGGTGGACACTGATGGCTTCAAGTAGTTTTTAAAGTAGTTTTAAGTACTCAGTATCTTAGTATTTTTGGTGGTCCACTTTTCAGACAAAATGTATGAACTTTATTCACAGGGTAAAAGTAGGGCTTCCCTGGTGGCTCAGACACTAAAGAATCTGCCTGCAGTGTGGGAGACCCAGGTTCGATCCCTGGGTCAGGAAGATCCCCTGGAGAAGGGAATGGCTACCCACTCCAGTATTTTTGCCTGGAGAATTCCATGGACAGAGGAGCCTGATGGGCTACAGTCCATGGGGTCGCAAAGAGTCACACACGCCTGAGCAAATAACACACATGGCGTAAAAGTACAATCACAGAAACCCAGGAGAGCAAACCGTTCCCTAGGCGCCTGTCTCAGCCCTCCCTGGGGGAGCAATGCGAGGTCTACCCCTCCTTCTCTGGGAACAGATGGTAAAACCTCAATTCTAGTTCAGCTTTTTGAGCAAAAGAAGATGAGTTTAGTCAAAATCTGATGCAGTTTGTCCGAAGATTTTTCAACAAACAGAGGTAAAATGAAAAGGGGGGAAATGTTTTATATGATTCGAGAAAGACTGCACAGGAGAGATTTTGTGTCAAAAACCTACGAAATCTGCTGAAACTGTACCTGGACTGTATTGGTTTTTCTTAAGAGTTAAGATCTCAGTTGAAATCCCAGCTCTTATTAATTTGAGCAGGAAACTACCTTCATGGGTGTCTGGACTTCACAGGCTGTCTGAGCAAGGAGAGAGTGATCCAGCCACACACCTAACCTGCCTGACCGGTATGGCCTCTGCCTGGATGGCTCACTCATGAGTCAGAAAACACCTCCGTTGCCAGGCTTGTATTTCGTTTTGTTCTTAACCTTGTCTGACTTAAGATGCTAAGCAAGTTTTAAAATTCAGAAATGTAAAATGTTGTCAAAAGCATGTGCTTATTATTCAGATTCCTCAAATAACAAATGTCTTTATATATAAACTCTCATGTATTGAAATGTTTATATAGGCAGAAAGGAACCCTGTAATGCCTTTGCCAGCATTCAAGCTGGGTCTCTACAGCTACAGGAGTAGCGGACACTAAAGACGTTGTGATTCTTTCACTGCCTGGTCGGTCTGATCAGAAAGGGCTCCAAGTTGTGAAGCCTTTGTTAATAAATCGGAGAGAATCTTTAGACACAGCCTTGGCTGGTCCTGCCAACAGATCACAAGTCATGAAGTCCCTTAATTTCCATGATTACATCTTGCTTGAAGAAAGTTGTTTCTTTGACTCTTTGGTCTACCAAGAACCCAGGTCTGTAGTAACTAGTAAATTTACTATGTGTAGAACTTCTACTCAAAATTTGATTCATACATATAAATATATATCCTGCTGCTGCTGCTACGTCGTTTCAGTCGTGTCCAACTCTGTGCGACCCCAGAGACGGCAGCCCACCAGGCTCCCCCGTCCCTGGGATTCTCCAGGCAAGAACACTGGAGTGGGTTGCCATTTCCTTCTCCAGTGCATGAAAGTGAAAAGTGAAAGTAAAGTCGCTCAGTCGTGTCCGATTCTTAGCGACCCCATGGACTGCAGCCCACCAGGCTCCTCCGTCCACGGGATTCTCCAGGCAAGAGTACTGGAGTGGGGTGCCATTGCCTTCTCTGATAAATATATATAATATATAGTAAACTCCGGGAGTTGGTGATGGACAGGGAGGCCTGGGATGCTGCAGTCCATGGGGTCACAAAGAGTCGGACACAACTGAGTGACTGAATTGAACTGATGAATATAAACATAATAGAAATGTAATATATCTGACAATAAAAGCATAAAGAAGGTGGGAGGGAACAAAGATATTTTGGAGTGAAGAGTTGACACTAGATGGTAACTTGAATCTGTAGGATTAAGCAGGATACTAAAGATGAAAACTAAGAAGATTGAGATAAACAAATCTTTAGATATATTTTTTCTCTTCTCTCTTACCTCAGCTTCCTTAAATGATATAATACTAGATAAAATATTAACTATAGAAATGTATTGTTGGATATATTATATATATGACAGAGAGAGAGAACGTGTGTTGGGTTGGCCAAAAAGTTTGTTTGGGCTTTTCTGTAAGATGGCATGGAAAAATCGGAACAAACTTTTTGGCCAACCCCGTGTGTGTGTGTGTGTGTGTGTGTGTAAGAGAAAGATAGCATGTATAATAATCATATCACAAAATGTAAATAATTATAGCAATGAATTGTGGGGTTTATTTCATATATATATGTGTGTGTGTGTATATAGAGAGAGAACACATGGAGCAAGAGAGAGAGAAGTAATATGTATTATCACAAAAAAGGAGGACGGTGGCATAGAACTAGGTAAGGGTAAAGTTTCTATATCTCACTGGTTGGTATTAGGACAAAACTAAAGTCAATTCTGATAAATTAAGATGCATACTATAAACCTTAGAAAATAACTTATTTTAAGTCACTAAGAAAGTAACTGAAAAATACAGTCAAAAATTATTAGAGAATTAAAATATCGCACTGGAAATGTTTATTCAGTGCAAAAGAAAGCAGAAAAAGAACGGAGGAATGAAATGTGGCATAAGCTACATAGAAAGCAAAAGTAAAAGGGAAGACATGAATCCAACCATATAGTAACAGTGCTAATTATGAATAGATCAAATAGTCTGATCAAAAAGCGGACATTGTTAAGGAGAGAACTTTATTTTACAAACTTTAAACCTCTTATCTTTTATTGGGGTATAGATGATTAACCGCACGGTGATAGTCTCAGGTGAAAATTGAAGATACTCAGTCATACATACACATGTATCCATTCTCCCCCAAACCCCCGTCCCACCCAGCCTACCGTGAAACATCGAACCGTTTTCTTAGCTGTACAGTAGGTCCTTGTTGGCTATCTTTTTGAATATAGCAGTGGGTACATGACCGTCCCCAGCTCCCTAACTATCCCCTCCACCTGACAACCATAGGTTTCCTAAGTCAGAAAGTCTGTTTTGTAGCTTCATTTGCATCATTTCTTTTTGTATTCCACATATGAGGGATGCCATACAGAATTCCTGCTCCTCTGTCTGACTCACTTAACCCGTGTGACACTCTCTGGATCCATCCGTGTTGCTGCAAATGGCCTTATTTCATTCTTTTTAATGCCCAAGGAATATTCCATTGTGTATATGTACCACTTCTTCTTTGTCCATTCCTCTGTCTGTGGGCACTTAGGTTGCTTCTGTGAAAGCAGAAATTGTTAGATTGCATTAGAAAAAAACAAACAAACAAACAAAAAACATGATTCAACTATATGTTGTCCATAGGTCATAAACTTTAGATTCAAAGATAAAAATAAGTTGAAAAATTAAAAATGTAAAAAAATGTTCCATTTAAATAACAACCATAAGGTACTGCTAATATCAGGAAAAATATACTTTAAGGCTAAATAAATGGATACTGGAAATAGCAGGACATTTTGTCATGATTTAAGGGTCAATCTATCAGAAAAAAATATTAACATATTTTCCACCTAACAAATCTGAATAGGCCTATAAAAGATAAAAAGATTGAATGACTAAAGCCCTGGCCCAGATAACTTCACTAGTGCATTTACCAAACATTAAAGGAGAACTAATAGTGACTATTCAGAAATTATTTGAAAAAAATAGAACAGAAGGGCAGCAAGACAATTCAATGGTGACATGAAAGTCTTATCAATGAACGGGGACGTAACAATTGCACACTCACGTGCAGAAGAATGAAGTTGGATGCTTTCCCTACACTCAGAAATTAACTCAGAATAGATCATAGACCTAAATGTAAGAGCTAAAATTACAAAACTCTTGAGAGAAAACCTGGAAGGAAGCCTTCGTCACCTAGAGTTAGCCAAAGCCTTACATATGAAATTAAAAAAAAAAACCAAGTGACAAAAAATTAAACTGGAACTTTACAAAATTAAAATATTTTATGCTGCAAATGACACCATCAAGAAAGCAAAAAGACAACCCACAGGATGACAGAAAATATTTGCAAATCATATATCAAAGAACTTATATCTATATAAAGAATTTTTAATTTTTAATAATAAAAATAGAAGCAACTGAATTAAAAATGGATGATTGATCTGAATAGACATTTCTCCAAAGAGCGGGTTAATAAGTACATGAAAAGATGCTCAACATCATTCCTCATTGGGGAAATGCAAATTGAAACTTTAGTGAGGAACTGCTTCACACCCCTAGGGTAATAAGGATGAAAGACAGGTAACAATAAAAGATGAGGCTGTGGAGAATTTGAAATGTTCTTACATTAGTGGTGGTGATGGAAAATGAAAATGTGAAAAGTGGCGTTATCTGATCTAGTAATCCTATTCCTGGTACAGATATATTCCTGGCATTCCTAAATGAAAACGCACACTGGCACAAAAACTTATACAAGAACGTACTTGGCAACACTATTCAAAATAAGCCTGAAAAGGAAGCAGCCCAATGCCCTTCCACTGATGAATGCATAAATAAGACAGTTTATTTACAAACCGTGTCATTTATTCATCAGTGAAAAGGAATGAACAGCTGAAACCTGCCATGATATGGATGAACTTTGAAAACGCTGTGCTAAGTGAACAAAGACAGGCACATATTATATGCGAAAGTCACTCAGTCATGTCCAACCGACTCTCTGTGAACCCATGGACTATACAGTCCATGGAATTCTCCAGGCCAGAATACTGGAGTGGGTAGCCTTCCGCTTCTCCAGGGGATCTTCCCAACCCAGGGATCAAACCCAGGTCTCCCGCATTGCAGGTGGATTCTTTATCACCTGAGCCACCAGGGAAGCCCACATTAATTCCATTTATATGAAATAAACAGAAGAGGCAAATCTACACAGTTACAGAGTAGATTAGTGTTTGCCAAGGGCTTGGGGAGGGTAGGGGGAGGGTGGGGAGATTATGACTGAAGTGTAATGTGTTTCTTTTAGGGGAGATAAAAATGTAAAATTGAACTGTGACTACACAGTTCCATGAAAAGCAAAAACCATTGAATAGTATACTCCAAATGTGTAAATTGTTTGGTATGTGAATTATATTTCAATGCAGCCATGAAATTAAAAGATGTATCCTCCTTGGAAGGAAAGCTACAACAAACTTAGCATATTAAAAAAGCAGAGACGTCACTTTGCCAACAAAGATCCGTAGAGTCAAAGCTATATTTTTTCCAGTAGTCATTTACAGATGTGAGAGTTGGACCATAATGAAGGCTGGGCACTGCAGAATTGATGCTTTTGAACTGTGGTGCTGGAGAAGACTCTTCAGAGTCCCTTGAACAGCAAGGAAATCAAACCAGTCAATCCTTAAGGAAATCAACCCTGAATATTCACTGGAAGGACTGATGCTGAAGCTGAGGCTCCAATAGTTTGGGCCACCTGATGTGAAGAGCCGACTCATTGAAAAAGACCCTGATGCTGGGAAAGATTGAAGGCGGGAGGAGAAGGGGATGTCAGAGGACGAGATGGTTAGACAGCATCACCAGCTACACGGACATGAATTTGAGTGAACCCCGGGAGATAATGGAGGACAGAGGGTGGCGTGCACTGCAGCCCATGGGGTTGCCAAGCATCTGACACGACTCAGCGACTGAACAACAAAGGTGTGAGAAATTTAACAGGCTTACGAGTCATGTCGTATAAGGTTCGGTTTCTTTAGTAAAATCATTCACTATAGTAACAGTTATTAATGTGGCCACCTTTGATATTCTGGGCCATGGCGTTTGTTGTTGTGGGAGGACGGGTCCCCCGTCCTATGCATTGCTGGGTGTTTGGCTGCATCTTTGGCTCCTGCTCCTCAGATGCTAGTAACACCCTTTCCCCTGGTTATAACCACTAAAACTGTCCCCAGACATTGGCACATGTCCCTTGGGGAGAGGGGGAAAGTAGCGCCTGGTGAGGACCACTGTATACAGTGCTTAATAGCAGTAATTAATTGGCTTAAAAATAATTTATATTTCTAGAAGCTTAAACACTCCTTATCACTCACTGTAAAACTAAAGGACAGATTATTTTTGTTACTTGCAGCTCATATCCTGGAGCTCAAAGGGAACCCAGTCAGGAAAACGGTCTAGGTGTAATTATAACTTTCCACGGATTAAGGACTGACTGTGTTTCTATTTAACTGCCATACTTGGTACTGTAGCTTTAGTGACTGTCCAAAAATACAAAATTTGCTTGCCACACATTTAACAGAGAGTCCTTCTAAACAAGAAAATATTTAGAAAGGTAAAAAATACCTTCATCTTTTACCAATATTGGATTGGTAATAGAACGGATGTTATTAATGCTTATACAAAGTAAGAAAAAGCAGGATTTTATGGGGGGTTAAATAAAATATTTCTCTCGAATTTACATGTTCTGATAAATGAGCCATCTAGCTTCTCAATCTGTATTCAAGGAGTTCAGTAAAAACTCCAGTGATTGATTGAAACACACTGAAGTTGATTTCCAAGTGAGGCAAGAAGGCCCGAGATTTATTCTAACTCTGTGTAACACAAAAGCTAAAAAGGAATTGATGAGAAAAATTAACTGTGTCAAAACCGCAGGAGAACACAGAAGCAGCACTGTGACTGCAGAGGAAAAAATGAGAAAAATGTGACAAATGTAACAAGAGGGTGTTGAATCAGTCACTGAAGAAGGGCTGCTTCACAGAGTTTCAGCAACAACAACAACAAAAAAAACAAGAAACAAGGAGGAAAGCTCCCACTCAATGTAACGGGAAGACATTTGGGTTTCACACTTGCATGCTCATGCACACATTGTTATCACTGAATAGTAATACTCACTGTCAGACCCTCATTTCTAACCACGAAAATTGGAAGTCTCATGTTAACCAGCTTCCCCCACCACAAAGTAGTATTTCCAAGTTGGAGCTTGCATGCCAATGAAACATCCTGCCTCGCCCTTCGAATGTGTACAAAGGGCCGTAGGCTGGGGTGGGTGGGATTTGATCTGAGGGTCCCATTCTTGCCTTTCCACCTTGCCCCAGACCAGCCCCAACCACAACTGGGTATTTTCAGCCCGTGTGGGCTTCACGGTGCTTTCTTGCTTCCCTCAGTGCTTATTTTTGTTTTCCAATCTATGCCATTCACAGCATCACGCACCGTGAAAGTCATCTCTCTGCCCTTCCCTTGACATTCACACCCCAATCTGGATATGTCGCATCGCCCTCTTCCCTCTTCCTGAGACTTTTTTATCCTGGAGTTTTGCCCCAGGCGTGGCACTGAGCCTCCCGCTGCAAAGCCCAGGCGACCTTGGCTGCATGTGAAGGAGATGGGAAGGGCTCTCGTCACCCAGCTGATGTGAGAAACAGTTCTGGATCCTTCTTTGCCTCAACACGTACTCCTGGGATTGGCCCGTGTCTTGCTCCTCTGGGAAATCCCAGAGGAGAGGATGAGAAGGCACCCTCAGGTAGGTAGGTGCGTGTGCTCCTGGGGCTGCACACTCAGCTGTGTGTCTCCTGTCGCTGCGTGCAGATCGTGAGGTGTAACGAGGCCTTCTGTTCCTCTAAAGTAAGGCGCCAAGGCTGGGGATTCTAAGACTGCTCTTCTCCAAAGATTTCCTGGTCTTTGGATTTCTCCCACGTCCCTGGAACTGACAGGAACCAGACAAGCCCATGCACTGGGCGATCTCAGGGCAGGACTCTCTTCCCATCAGCGTTGGAGCTGCCAATTCGCAGAGACACAGGGATCTTCTTCTGAAGAGGAAAGTCGATCCCGGGGCAAAACCAGCTGAGCATGGGTTAGTTTTTGTTTGTTTTGTGTTTGGGGGCGGGGGAAGTAGGGTGGGTTCATTTTTTAATCAACCAAGGGGAAAAGAAATGGTGTTTTACCATCAAAGAAAGGACCACCCAGTGAAAATATTCCATAAAATTCAGACTTTTCCCCCTCTTTGAGTACTTTTCTCTTCCTCCTGCTCTGCTGTTGGGAAAACCACTTTTTTCCCCCCTTTTGAGGAACTTGAATGAAATTAAATGGAGTTGTGTTGGCCTGAGATATTTTCCTGTGTCGCTGGGGTCACATTAAGATATATGGGCTTTCCTGACTGCCTCAGACTTCACACAACTCCAGCCCTCCGACCAAACTCTCCTTGAGATGATAAACGGTTCTCCTCTCTGCTTATTCTTGGCTCTGGAGGAGCGTTTAGACCATATCCTGGAGGCTGAGGGCATTTCTGCCACCTGCTGGGGGCTGGTGGAACTGCATCTGCTGCTGCCAGCCCTGCAGTATGATTCTTCCGTGCATTGACGGACAGCTTAAGAAACAAATACACAGCTCATCATTGAGAACAACAGGAGGGACATCGCAGATACTAATTTCATTTTTTCAGAAATATCTTTAAAGAGGGTATGTTCCATATTTTAACTTTTTAGTTCTTTACATTGATTCTAAGAAGCATTTTCTTTGAGATCAGATTGAACACATGTTTACAACCTGACCTTAAAATGTCAGGATATGTGACCAGCATTTTTGGTACCCTGCATAATCTTACAAGTGTCATGCCACAGTTATTTAAAAGTGCTGCATAGCATTTAAAAGAGATCTTTTAAAAAGTTGCAGCTAAATATAAAACATAAAAAATGAAGTTTGATTAAACTAATAAGAAACTATAGCCTAAAAGGTGAGAGAGAGTGATTGGGCTTCAAGAAAATGGCTGAGGTGCTCATTAATATTAGACTCAGGTATGTATGCTAAATATTTAAAAGATGCCAGTTAAAGACCAAAAGAAGTACAATATACAACGCACAAAAGACTGGGAAAGGGAATTAAAAAGTAATTTCTAAAAAAAAAATCAGAAGAAGAGAAGAAAAGAAGCAAAACAATATAGCCTATGTTGCTATGGTTCTTTAGTCACTAAGTCGCGTCCGGTGCTTTGCAACCCCATGGGCTGCAGCACACCGGGCCCCTCTGTCCCCTTCTGCCTCCAGAAGTTTGCTCAGATTCATGTCCATTGAATCAGGGACACTATCTAACCATCTCATCTATTTTCATCTAAAACTGAAAATAACATGGTACACATTTTCTTAGTGATTAATTAAAATGGGCTGTGTTTACTAATTAAAAGATTGGGATTTTTCAAGTCAGACTTTTAAAAATCCAGCTATATGTCGTTTAAATTTTTAAAAAGTAAACAAAGACAGAAGAAAAGGGATATCTTTACTATTAATGTCAGAAAAAAATGGTCTTTAATGTAAAAACAAAACAAACAACAACAACAAAAAACATCTGAAATAAAGAGGGTCACCATATCATGAAAGACTAATAATTCAATATATAAAAATTCTGAAAGTGTATGGATCTAACTTTGTAGCCTAAAGATACAGGAAATACAATTAAGAAAATTATCGAGAAAGAATTTAAAATCTACAGGAAGAATTAAAAATGTTAGCACATATATCTCAGAAAAACTGACCAAGTAGAAAAAGTATTAGGTATGTAGGATTTTAGGTGAGAAAGCTGGCAACCTTGATCTAGTTAGTATTTACGAAGCTCCTATCTCATCATTAGAGGGCATAAATAAATTGTTTTTATATACCCATGGAGCACACAAAAATTACCACTTCATAAGCCATAAAACAAATATTTAAATGTCAAAATAGTTATATCATGGAGCTATGTTCTTTTGGCATACTATTCTAAAAAACAGAAAGTAACAATTTAAAATTAATTCAAAGCATGAGTTTTAAAACTTTCTGTAAGTTTAAAAACACATTTCTAATAAACATAGGTCCTAGAACAGATCAAAATGAAAAGATTGTTAGAAATAAATGGAAAGAAAAATACCATACCCCCCAAACATAACAGTATTTAAGAGGAAATATGTAGACTTGAATGGGCTTCTCTCATAGCTCAGTCGGTAAAGAATCTGCCTGCCAGGCAGAAGACCTGGGTTCAATTCCTGAGTCGGGAAGATCCCCTGGAGAAGGAAATGGCAACCCACTCCAGTATTCTTGCCTGAAGAATCCTATGGCCAGAGGAGCCTGGTGGGCTCTAGTCCATGGGGTCACAACAGTCGGACACGATTTAGTGACTAAACCACCACCACCATGTAGACCTGAACAGAAATATATATCATGTTCATACATGTCCCCGCTTCTCCTTTTGCCTTCAGTCTTTTTCAGCATCAGAGTCTTTTCTAATGAGTTGGTTTTCACATCAGGTGACCAAAGTATTGGAGTTTCAGCTTTAGCCTCATTGCATATTTATTATATTTCAAATTTTTCCCTTGCCTCTTGAAAATCTCCTTATACTAGACTGGCCTCAATTTTTGAGCTCTTTGTTGGAAGTGACTTCACCGTACCCTAAAGTCTCCTGTTCTGATTGAATATGCTCAGGACACTTCTAAAAACAAAGACTTGTTTTTATAACAGGCACATTAATGAATTAGAAGTTGTGTTTTGTTTTGTTTGAAATCCCCATAAGCTTAAAAATTAATGGGAAAAAAATTGTTTATCTCAATAAGCCAAGTGCTTGGAAAGAAACTTGATGGGTTTAGTGACCTCTACTGTGGGGCACGTCTAGAATTTAGACTCTGCTTTCTTCTCTGACAACAATTTGACAAGTGCTCCAAGCTGCTTGTCAAAGAATCTTTCTTATTTTAGGGCTTTTTCTTTCACAGCTGAAGCAACCACAAGAGCTGAATGGTATCTTATTCTTACCATTCTAGGCACTTTCACAGTCAATCTTTTTTTCTTGCTACTATTGCAATATTATCAGTAGTTTTATTTGAAAAATATTCATAGTAACAGCTATGGTAAGAGAACAATATCATGTGCTATCAGTTAGTAAATAAAAGCCATACACAAAATTTTCAACTCAACTTATGCTCATGTGGACCCCTTCAGACCCACAGTTAGTTAACGAGGTGATCTGTATTACTTCAAACAATGACTGTGTTCATATATTAGTTCTATTCTTACCAGTTAGTGAGCTGCTCTGCAAGTCGATATTCTTATCTGTAAAAGCAAAATAATAATGGCATTTTCCCCAGAGAATTGCTCTGAGTGGAATCACGGAGGTAACATTCTCAGTTCGAGTTGGTGCTCATTATGTATTATTCACAATCCTTTCCTGCCATAAAAAGTAGTAGTAGAAAGAGCAGTCATAGTAAATACATAAATAACGTGAATAAATATAAATCTTTACTTACAATGGGTTACATGCCAAATTGAAGATATTGTAAAACAAAAATTTGTTTAATTACACTTAACCGATGAATACCTTAGCTGAGCCTTGTTGCCATTCGGCCGTTCAGTCCTGTCCGACTCTTTGTGACCCCGTGGACTGCAGCACGCCAGGCTCCTCTGTCCTCTGTATCTCCCGGAGTCTGCTCAGACTCATGTCCATTGAGTTGATGATGCCATCCAACATCTCATCCTCCTTTGCCCCTTGTCCTCCTGCCCTCAATCTTTCAGTACCTTGAATACTGTGCTGAAAATGAAAAACAGAATGGTTGTCTGGGTATAGAATGGGTGTCCGTGTGATTGTTTTTGTTTTTTACCTATGTGATTGTGTGGCTGACTGGGAGCCTGCCCAGAATCATAGCAGACTTCCATACCATATATTGTTAGTCCTGGAAAAGATCAAAATTCAAAATTTGAAGTATGATTTTACTGAATACACATTGTCTTTCTGCCATTGTAAAGTCAAAAATTGTGAAGTCCAGTCATCTGTAATGCTAAAAGTAATAGCCACAATAACAACTGTTATTGTATTTATTGGAATATTATATACTATGCTAAGCAGTCCCTGTTACTAACTAACTCATTAAGTGAAGTGAAAGTTGCTCGGTCATGTCCAACTCTTTGCAACCCCATGGACTATACAGTGCATGGAATTCTCTACGCCAGAATACTGGAGTGGGTAGCCTTTCCCTTCTCCAGGGGATCTTCCCAACCCAGGGATCAAACCCAGGTCTCCCACATTGCAGGCAGATTCTTTACCAGCTGAGCCACAGGGAAGCCCTCTAAACAACCACTTTGGGAAGGTACTATTACTATTATCCCCATTTTACAGATGGGGAAACAGGGCTAGAGAAGTTAAGTTAGAGGTTGGCTTCTAGGGGCAGGCCTACAGCTGAACTCATCCCTTCTGCCCACATCCCCTGGGCCATAGTTCAGAAACACGGCCTCATTTAGCTAGAAAGATGGCTGTCAGGGAAGGGAAGTGGGTTTTGTGTACACTCAGCCAGCCTTCACTAAAATATAATTCTGCGACTTGCTTTTTTCATTTGATGTTACATTATATTTCATTTATTACATTATATTTCATTCTATTTTGCCCCTGCTGATATGTGCAGACCGAATTTTACTTTGGTGTATTTATTTCACTGTGTGGCCTTAGCACAATTTTTTTTATGCAGTATACCATTGATAGACCTGGGGATTGTTTCCAGTTTCAGGTTATTGCAAACCACACTGCAGTGAACACAGTTGAATTGGTCTCCCTGGGCATATAGAAAGTTTCTATATTGTATAAACCAATAAGGAGAATAACCCTATGGTCCACTGACCTGAGACTTTACCAGGTATTGCAACATTGCTCTCCAGTACATGTGAAACAATTTGTAGACTCAGCAGAAAGAGTTAGGACTATTTTCCAACATGCTTCTTACATGTTTTAAATTTTGCCCATCTAATGGATATAAGGAAACATTTCAGACCTATTTAGTATTAAATATACAGATATAAGGAAACACTTCAAACTTAATTAGTATTAAATATACATTGAAAGGAGCCATCTCAACCTAAATGGTGATTTTAACAAGATGGATGGTTTGGGTGATGTTTCATAATTGAAGGTGGCCATGGGCTGGACATCCTGCTGCAAGACAAGGGCAAATTTTGACAGACCAGATATAAAGCTCGTGATAACTGTCAGATCTCTCTCATGTCACCATCACTTCAGATTTATGTGCCAACGTCATGAACTTCTCTGTGATGTTTAGTGCAGGCTCCCCATTCCCAAACCCAAACTACAAACTACAAAGCCTGGCTTTGTAGAAGACATTTTTGACTTTGACCGTGTACTTGGGCAGTGCCAGGACGCAGTGATGCTGCACAAGCTGATGCGTTGGGACTCCCTGCCCGACTCAGTCTCTCACTCCCAAGGTAAGACACGGGAGAGCTCAGGGCTAGTTATTTTCTAATTATCACCCAGGTTTTGATTGTTTCCAAGATTTGTATGGTCCAGAAGAACAAGAGCTAAGCATCGCTTCCAGATAAAATTAGGTTGTACCCAGGGCTGCCTTCTTCCAACAATGTGTGTGCACAGGAACACATGCGTGCACACACACATAGACACACAGAGCCTGGATAAGAAAGAAGTCTGGCATTCCCTGGCAGCAGACTAAATGGACCCGACTTCCTGGGAACACGTCTTTCCAGTAAACCTACGAGTGTTTCAAGTGGAGAAAGCTCTCAGGTGAAGAGCATCACATTTCAGTATGTGCCCTTGAGCACATATCTAATGCCACTAATTCCGGGTATGGTTTCCTAATGTTTGGACAACAGTAAGCACACAGTTGAATATTAGATTCCTGAGCCTAATCTCTGTTGCTTAATATCTTGCTGCCAAATGTGTTCCAGCAATGTCCTGGAGCTGTGAGAGCACCCCTCCTTCCCTTTCGGGAGGTTGAGCGGCATCCGACAACATCCATCATGGTGCCCATACAGATGGACATTGAAGGAGCCAATGGTTTCATCAAGTGATCCCACTGGAAAGACTGATTGAAGAGGGGTCCATATTCTCAGACATATAGAGTAAGGGTCATGGGAAGTAAGTAAGTTACCTTAAGATGAGTGGGAAATTTCACCTCCTACTGAGGGCTAATAATCATATTCTTTTTGATTTCCTCTGAGTTAGAACCAGACATGGAACAGGAGATTGGTTCCAAATCGGGAAAGGAGTACATCAAGGCTCTATATTGTCACCCTGCTTATTTAACTTATATGGAAAGAACATCATGGGAATTGCTGGGCTGGAGGAAGCACAAGCTGGAATCAAGATTGCCGGGAGAAATATCAATAACCTCAGATACACAGATGACACCACCCTTATGGCAGAAAGCAAAGAAAAACTAAAGAGCCTCTTGATGACAGTGAAAGAGGAGAGTAAAAAAGCTGGCTTAAAACTGAACATTCAGAAAACTAAGATTATGGCATCGAGTCCCATCACTTCATAGATGGGGAAATAGTGGAAACAGTGACTTAATTTAGGGGGGCTCCAAAATCTCTGCAGATGGTGACTGCAGCCATGAAATAAAAAGACACTTGCTCCTTGGAAGAAAAGCTATGACCAATCTAGACAGCATATTAAAAAACAGAGACATTACGTTGCCAACAAAGGTCCATCTAATCAAAGCTAGGCTTTTCTGGTAGTCATATATGGTTGTGAGAGTTGGACTATAAAGAAAGCTGAATGCTGAAGAATTGATGCTTTTGAACCGTGGTGTTGGAGAAGGCTCTTGAGAGTCCCTTGGTCTGCAAGGAGATCCAACCAGTCCATTCTAAAGGAAATCAGTCCTGGGTGTTCATTGGAAGGACTGATGCTGAAGCTGAAACTCCAATACTTTGGCCACCTTGTGGGAAGAACCGACTCATTAGAAAAGAGCCTGATGCTGGGAAAGATTGAGGGCAGGAGGACAAAGGGATGACAGAGGATGAGATGGTTGGATGGCATCACCAACTCGATGGACATGAGTTTGAGTAAACTCCAGGAGTTGGTGATGGACAGGGAGGCCTGGTGTGCTGCAGTCCATGGGGTCCCAAGGGGTCAGACACAACTGAGCGACTGAACTGAACTGAAGTGACAAGTAGATAATTAAATTTTTGTATCAGTTCAGTTCAGTTCAGTCGCTCAGTCATGTCCAACTCTTTGTGACCCCATGGACTACAGCACATAAGGCTTCCCTGTACTCACTATCTCCTGGAGCTTGCTCAAACTCATGTCCATTGAGTCAGTGATGCCATCCAAACATCTCATCCCCTGTTGGCCCTTTTCCTCCTGCCGTCAATCTTTCCTAGCTTCAGAGTCTTCTCCAATGAGTCAGATGCTTCAGTCAATAAAGAGTCCCTAACCTCTTTATGGGCCAATAGTTTTAATTCCATTTCACACATTTTAGGGCTAGCTGCAGACTCTGGAGATCACTGTCATTTCTTCAGCCCACATTTGATCCTTTTTAAAGATCGACCATGTGAACTTGCAGGCTTGGGTCTTGCTGCCCTGAAAAGAGTCTGACTTCCCTCAGGAGGGTTTGCTGCCCACACCCCACTCAACGCACCAGGGGATCTCGAGCCCTGGAACTGTCAGGACCTTTGCAAGGGTCTCAGATGCCAGCTCCCTTGCTTCCCTGTCCAATAAAGGAACTGAGGATGAGATGCTAGGCAGAGTCTGAGAGCCTGACTAAGAGGCTCTGAGCATGGGCCTGCCAGAGAGACACTAGAAGAGACAGAAATGGTTTAGTGGGATTTAAAGAGGGCAAACTGAGCCACTACACCCTTCCCATTTCTAAGAGGACTCTGTGGGTTACAGATCCACTCAGGGGCCAGTAAAATGGGAAGCATGGGCTGCAAATGGCAGAACCACACTAGGAAATCAGCCCAGGCCACCAGGCCACCTGGGAGCAGAGTCCCCTTGTACCAGGGACTCAGTAAGAACATGCTGGCTGCACAGAACCTATGCGACTGTAAGACCCTGACATTCAGGTTGATTTCTCCTGAGCTGTTTGAGCTGGGGTACTAGTCTCACAGCTAGCACCTGGTGGCAATACCCTCAAGTCCTGGGCTCTGCCTGCATGGTGAGCACACGGAAGGGGAGGGGGAGCCTTAGAGGAGGGCGGGCCCGTGGACTTTGGGGACAGGCCCCGGTTTTTCTGCAGTAGGAGAAACTTTAAGTCCAGAGATCAGGCCTCACCCAGGGAAGCAGCCCCATCTCTCTGCCCCTGTGTGCACTTGTGCATGGAAACGGGCATGGCCTGGCCCTGCTCTGACCCCCTAGGTTTGCTGTAGGGCCAGCTGTGCCTAGAGGGCCCAGATCCAAGCTGAGATCAGCTGTTTCCACCTCCCCCAGGCCCTGTGTAGGGGATTAGATCACTATTTCAGAGCACTTAGGGAGAACTGTTTCCTAGAACCTGGCTGGCCTCCCCTCCCCAAGCCTAACTGACAGCCCTGGTTGTCAGGCACATGTTTACCTTGGAGACGGAACACTTCGCAGGGTTCTCAGTGGTCTGCTGAGGTCCCCGGGACACTGGATATCAGAGACAGAGCAGTGGAGCCCTCGCAGACATGGAGGGCCTGCTGCCTGCCCTGGGATCTGCCTTCCAGCTGATGCTGGAGCATTTATGGGGCACTCTGCTGGTGGTTTCTGAGAGCTGGACACACGACTCAGGTCTCCCTGAGTTTCCCTGGGAGATCCTGGTATGTGCTATGGTGCTGGTTCTCATGATAAAGAGATGGCACAATTTAAGAAGTGTGAAGTCCCTAGGGAAAAGGTCTTCTGCCCGTGAGGAAGTCTGCGGAAAATGTAGTGAGAATGTTGGGCCACGGGCTCAGGCTGATGAAGCCCTCAAGCCATCTCGGGTGGAGGCCAGTTCTCCCACGTCACAAACCTTGTGCTTGTCGGCCGTGAACGCAAACCTGAGCGGGTCATCGTTTCAGGACACGGCGGACCTCCTGGAGAAGGCATGGAGCGGTCAGTCTTCTTTCCTTTCCCAAGTTACTGACGGAAAACACGCCTTCAAAGCATCAGAGGATGGTGGAGAACGACCTCAGAAGAAAGACATGAGAGATTTGAACAACAGTGTTGATTTTCCAGAAAGTCCAGAACCATCTGACCAAGAAATTGAGAGAGAAAAGCAGCGAGTCCAGGAAAAGGAGGGGCAGGGAGGAGGCCCGGAGCCGTCCAAGGCCCGCAAGGAGCGGGTCCTGGAAGACAGGGTCAACCGACTAAGATTCATAGCAAAACACCTGCTGACCATCTTCCCCTTTCCTGAGCTCCTCAGAGACTGCGGGGATGAAGGGAACCCAGACGTCCAGCCAAAGAAGGAAGCCAAAAACGGCCATCCCCCTGTCCAGGGGGCGGAGGGTGACCTGAAGGGCGTCCCTGACGATGCTGACTGCAGTGTGTCCCTGCCATGTCCCGAAGAGGAACAGCAAGCAACCGCCAGACACCCGAGGGGAGATCAGCAAAGGAGGGAAGAGCTTCCAGGATGAATCACAAGTCTCCACATTGAGGAAGCGTCCCTGTGGTGTGAAAATTCACAGCTCGACAGTGAGATCCAGCTGCTGAAGCGGAAACTTCAAAGCCTGCCTGATTCACACGACAGCTACGTGATGCAACTTCACAGAAGACTGTTCAAGAAAGAAGCGCGCTGCTTGGAAGCGAAGAAGAAACTCCTCAACGTGTGTAGAGAGCTGAACTCCGTGTGTCAGATCTGCAACCTCTCCAAGAAGATAGCTGGAGACATGAGCAAAGAATTAGAGAGAACCGCTGCCTACCATCGCCAGGAGGTGGGTCTCTGCCAGGAAAGAGCTCAGGAAAGCTGGGTGGCAGCCCTGGGGATGGAGAGAGCGCTCAGCGAGCTGACCCGAGAGAACGCCCGCCTCAGGCAGCTGCTGGCCCAGGTCGAGTTCAACTCCCAGTTCTCCCCGAGGGGCCTTCATGCCCCTGCTGCTCCAGCCACAGCCCACAGGGGCCTGGAGGGGTCAGGGGAACCCCTGGGTCAGGAGGCACCCTCAGCGAGGGGGAGGGTCCAGCCGTGAGGACTCGGGCCCGCGGTCACCTGCAGGCGGGACTCAGCTCAGCGCAGCTGGGTCCGGACACTCACGGCCAGGACACAACATCAGCGTGTGTTTTCCCTTTTTAAAGGAAGTTCTGTTTTTCTCTTTATTTTTAGCTACTGTAACTTAATCGATTGTTTTTTTCAAGTAGATAAAGCATTATAGTTTGTAAGATTTTTTTCAGTTTTTCACTTACTTGTATTTCTGTTGAAGTAATTTTGATCCGTGCTTTTTTAGTTGTTACTATTATTCAATTGATCCACAACTACTCTTATTAGTATAGCATTATAACCTTATGGCAATATTATTTAAATATACAGTCAGTAATATAATTCTCATCAATACATAATATCTCCATTGGACCTTTCAGTATTATATAAGAATTTTACTTGGATTTACCTTAAATGTCCACTATGATGTCAAGCATCCTTTAAGTTTGACATGGATGGAAAAGTTTAATACAATACCAGACCATTTCTGTATACTATGGCTATTTTTAAACATCTGAAGAGGTAACTTAATTTTTGCCTTAGCAAACTTCAGTTGGTTTTAAAAAAAACTTAAAACAACACCACATTCAAACTACATATTTGTCAGTGTACTCCTTCCTACATTCATATTTAGCAATAAATTATTAAGATGGATCCTAAATATTTAGATTAGAAGACTTAAGATTTTGTAACGATGTCTTTCTAATAACTTTTTCTTAACTTTTATTGTTTTGTTCAAGATAGTGTTTGTTTTTCAACATTCCCAAGGTTTACGAAGTCAAAATTCAAAAGTTTTCTCTTCAGGGCAAACACACACACACACACACACACACACACACACACACACACACACGGTACAGATAGATACTGGGCCTATTTAGTTGTTTTGTGAATAACTGAAAATGTAAAAATAGAGTTTCAAAAATGTTTAGATGTTTTAAAATAAATAGTGAAAAGAAAATGTGTGTTTATATAATTTGTGTATAGAGAAAATATTCCTAAATCGTATGCACAGAAATGAGATTACCTGATGTTCCAATAAGTTTCCAACTAGCACGAGTCAGACACGACTGAGCGACTTGACTTTCACTTTTCCCTTCCCTGCATTGGAGAAGGAAATGGCAACCCACTCCAGTGTTCTTGCCTAGAGAATCCCAGGGACCAGGGAGCCTGGTGGGCTGCCTTCTATGGGGTCCCAGAGTCGGATACGACTGAAGTGACTTAGCAGCAGCAGTAGCAGCAGCAGCGCTTCATCCAAATGGAGCAGGTGGAGGGACTGGAAGGAAGGTCTTTACCTGGGCTGCAGCAGGGATTGGGGAAGGGCCGAGGATGGGACCCCCAGGTGCCTGCCAGAGGGAGGCTGCCCCCACCCCTGGGCCTGGAGGGAACAGGGGCCAGTGGTGTCATCCGAGTTCAGTGCAGGGCTGTTATGGGACCAGAAATGACTTCCAGAACCTTCTGTCCTGTTCTTCCATTTACTGTGGAGGCCAAAGGCGCCACCCAGGGGGCCTGGTAGTGCAGACAGGAGGCAGGCCTGGGGAATATAACACAGCCCAGAAAAGGGCCTGCTAGAATTTGGAGGATTGCCAGCACTTTTGACCTTTCTTTTTTTTTCTTTTGAGAGTTGTGAGTGAAGTTTTATTTGTGGAAAAGGAGGTCTGCAGCCCGGGAGGCAGCATCTCAGATAGCTCTGAGACTGCTCCAAAGCGGCAGTGGGGGAAAGTCAAAATATAAGGGTTTGGAGAAGGTGGAGTTCAATACAATGAAGCACTGGTTTTACAAAGGCTTTTTGTTAGTCATGAGGGTCTGATGTCCCCATGAAGGGATTCAGTGCTTCTCTAGATTTGAGGAGATGCAAGGATTGAAATCATAAACTCTGTTCCTAAAAACATCCAACAATCTAAAGACCTGTCCTACCAGATTCCCTGGAGCACAGAGTGCCTCTTATTTGCACAAAAGTTTGTTTGTTTTGCTCATCCGCACCATTTTATCTAGTCAATATCTGTGGAGTTTCTATGATCTTTTTCATCGCTCAGGTATTTGGGATGCAGAGATGAACAAAAATGAGCTGAGGCTTTCAAGCCCAGTAGGTTACACGGTAGTGAGAGAAGAACTCTGCTCCTAAAGAAACAGAGATAAAGGGTGGTATACTTGCTCTGCAGATAATCCAGATAGGGTGGAGGGTAACCAGGGAGACAGGCTGACGCCAGGGCTCTGCCATGGATGCTGCTATCAAAATGGCAGGAGAGTTCACCTGGGGAAGTCAAGGGGCAGAATGCTCCAGGTAGAGAAGGGGGGTTATAAAGGCCTGGGAACCGGGTACCCAGGCATGGACACAGGGCAGAGGTGAAGCTAGCAGGGAGCAGACCCGCTGCACAGAGGGCTCTGGAATGCAGAGTGCTGACCCCAGGAGAGGGGCGGGCCTGGGGGAGAGGGTGCAGGCTGAGGACACAGTGCCAAGTGAGCTCGAAGCAGATCTCGGTGGCCGTGGGGAGGGCAGACGGTGGGACGTGGAGGGGACGGAATCGGGGGGACAGGCCATACGGGGGTCCTCACGGGTAGGGTGGGCTGGCTGAGACAGAGGTGGAGGAGGACAGAGGGGACTGTGAGCTGGCGTCTGCTGGAAGGCAGGCAGTTAAGAGGAATAAGAAACAACACAGAGCTTTTCTAATCCCTCTGTGTATCTTGGCGCTGCTTCAAGTAACTCTTATAAAACTCTTCAGAGGAAACCTGAGCGAATTCAGCCAAGTGTCGCCGTGTTACACGGCGTGAGAGCCTGCCTCTCTGAGGACTGAAGTGTGCTGTAGGCAGGCCCCTGGGCACTCCACGTGGTTTTGGCCCTGCCCAAGGGTTCTCCGGACCAGGCGGTCTCCCTTCCCAGGTGCGCCCCCACAACAGGGGTTCCAAGGGCAGGAACAGGAAGAGCTGGAGGTGAAGACCAGGTTCACTCCTGCAGAGCACAGCCATGGAAGAGACAGCCTCTGGGCCTGGAAGTGGCTCATGAAGATAACGGGACACTCACTGTTGGCGCCACACCAGGCTCTCAAGCAGGCTGGGGAGTGGGGTGGGAGATCTGGGAGGGCTCTCTGGAGGAGGTGGCCCTGAGCTGATGACTGAAGGATGAGCAGGGTTTATCTCCAGTGCTTTTCACACATTCAGGGACATGGGGTCTTCCCAGCTGGCTCAGTGGGTAAAGAATCTGCCTGCAATACTGGAGATAACAGGAGTTGCAGGTTCAGTTTCTGGGTTGGGAAGATCCCCTGGAGAAGGGCATGGCAACCCACTCCAGTATTCTTGCCTAGAGAGTTCCATGGACAGAGGAGCCTGGTGGGCCAGGGTCTGTATGGTGGCAAAGAGTCAGATACGACTGAAGTGACTGAGCATGCAGTCATGCAGGGGCGTATGAGTCACTTGCAGATAGTGTCACAAAGCAGGCTCCAACTCAGCAGGCCTTGGGTCAGCCTGAGTCCCTGTGCTGACCCACCTCCCCATGATGTGTACAGTGGGTCAGGACATGGAACAGCAGGGAACTTTAGGTGGTTATGGAGCAGGCGTGTGTGGGGGCAGTGAAAGGGGAAAGGGCATTTCTGGCAGAAGGCTCAGCACTGGCAGAAACACAAGGACACGGAACAGCCTGGTCAAAGTGGGCAGGCGAGCTTGTGCAATTAGCTTCCCGGGGCCCAGAAACTCAAAGCTAGGAGGACAGGACCGGAATGGAAAGCGGAACTCGTGTCTAACTTGTGCACACACTCTGTTCCCACTTGCCCTGTTTACTGCTACCTTCCCTCGCAGGGACACGCTGTCCTTACAACAACAATGCACGTTGCAGAGGAGCACAAGGAACCACAGGGCTTCCCAGGTAGCCCCAGTGGTGAAGAATCTGCTTGCAAGACAGGAATGCAAGAGATGCAGCTTAGATCCCTGCCTCTGGAATATCCCCTGGAGAAAGAAATGGCATCCCACTCCAGTATTCTTGCCTGCAGAATCCCATGGATAGAGGAGCCTGGCTGGCTACATTCCATGAGGTTGCAAAGAGTCAGACACAGCTGAGTGACTGAGGAACCACAGACATAAGGTCCCTCATGGGAGGCCAGCCATAGAGGACCCGCTCTGACCAGGCACAGACACAGCTTTGCAAGTTAGAACACCCTTTAGCCTGGAGCTAAGTCAATGGCTTCAGAGCACAGACACAAGCTCATTTGTCTCCATGAGCGGGCTGTTTGCCAGCTCTATTGTCTGTGTGGCTAGTAGACACATGAAATGCACACATATCTTATGTGCAAGGAGAATTGATGCTTTTGAATTATGTGCTGCAGAAGACTCTTGAGAGTCCCTTGGACAGCAAGGACATCAAACCAGTCAATCCTAAAGGAAATCTACCCTGAATACTCTTAGGAAGGACTGATGCTGAAGCTCCAATACTTTGGCCACTTGCTGTGAAGAGCTGGCTCATTGGAAAATACCCTGATGATGGGAAAGATTTAAGGCAGGAAGAGAAGGGGATGACAGAGGATAAGATGGTTGGATGGCATCATTGACTCAATGGACATGAGTTTGAGAAAACTCCAGGAGATAATGAAGGACAGATGAGCCTGGAATGCTGCAGTCTATGGGGTCGCAAAGAGTCAGGCACAACTTAGCCACTGAACCTCAACAACAAAACAAACACATTTTGACCCTCTTTTGCAAGGGGAAGGAATATATATTATGCTATGTCCATTTGTTTGAACTGTGGGTAAGCCCTCGGTTATGTATATTTGTGCTAAGTCACTTCAGTTGTGTCTGACCCAATACTGGAGTGGGTTGCCACCCAAGGATTGAACCCATGTCTCCTATGTCTCCTGCATTGTCAGCCAGGTCCTTTACCACTAGCGCCTCCTAGGAAACCCTCAGGATATTGACCATGTGGTTTTTTTTCAAAGGATCTCAATGCTTTCTCCTGTCAACCTACAAAATTCTCAACTGACAATTACCCCAGGTACAAGTTTCCAGAAGCTTCCTAGGACACTCCCTAAGCCATTCTCTCAGGCAAAAAAAAAAAAAAAAATACAGTTTTAAGCCTTCCTCTTCTCCTCCCTCTGAAAGGTAGCCCCAGTCATTCTGAATAAGATCTCTCCAAACAGGCCCTTGTCTATCTCCTGCCTCTCCAAATAGGCCCTCATTTGTCTCTCCCATCTTCTTCTTTCCCATTCTGTAGTTTTCCTCTATTTCTTTGCAATGATCGCTGAGGAAGGCTTTCTTATCTCCTCTTGCTGTTCTTTGGAACTCTGCATTCAGATGCTTACATCTTTCCTTTGTTCCTTTGCTTTTCGCTTCTTTTCTTTTCACAGCTATTTGTAAGGCCTCCCCAGACAGCCATTTTGCTTTTTTGCATTTATTTTCCATGGGGATGGTCTTGATCCCTGTCTCCTGTACAATGTCACGAACCTCCATCCATAGTTCATCAGGCACTCTATCTATCAGATCTAGTCCCTTAAATCTATTTCTCACTTCCACTGTATAATATAAGGGATTGGATTTAGGTCATACCTGAATGGTCTAGTGGTTTTCCCTACTTTCTTCAATTTTAGTCTGAACTTGGCAATAAGGAGTTCATGATCTGAGCCACAGTCAGCTCCTGGTTTTTTGTTGACTGTATAGAGCTTCTCCATCTTTGGCTGCAAAGAATATAATCAATCTGATTTCGGTGTTGACCATCTGGTGATGTCCATGTGTAGAGTCTTCTCTTGTGTTGTTGGAAGAGGGTGTTTGCTATGACGAGTGCATTTTCTTGGCAAAACTTTATTAGTCTTTTCCCTGCTTCATTCCATATTCCAAGGCCAAATTTGCCTGTTACTCCAGGTGTTTCTTGACTTCCTACTTTTGCATTCCAGTCCCCTATAATGAAAAGGACATCTTTTTTGGGTGTTCATTCTAAAAGGTCTTGGAGGTCTTCATAGAACCGTTCAACTTCAGCTTCTTCAGCGTTACTGGTTGGGGCATAGACTTGGATTACTGTGATATTGAAAGGTTTGCCTTGAAAACGAACAGAGATCATTCTGTTGTTTTTGAGATTGCATCCAAACACTGCATTTCAAACTCTTTTTTTTGACTATGATGGCTACTCCATTTCTTCTGAGGGATTCCTGCCCACAGTAGTAGATATAATGGCCATCTGAGTTAAATTCACCCATTCCAGTCCATTTTAGTTTGCTGATTCCTAGAATATCAACGTTCACTCTTGTGATCAATGCAAAGAAATAGAGAATGGGAAAGACTAGATATCTCTTCAAGAAAATTAGAGATACCAAGGGAACATTTCATGCAAAGATGGGCTCGATAAAGGACAGAAATGGCATGGACCTAACAGAAGCAGAAGATATCAAGAAGAGGTGGCAAGAATACACAGAAGAACTGTACAAAAAAGATCTTCACAACCCAGATAATCATGATGGTGTGATCACTCACCTAGAGCCAGACATTCTGGAATGTGAAGTCAAGTAGGCCTTAGAAAGCATCACTATGAACAAAGCCAGTGGAGGTGATGGAATTCCAGTTGAGCTATTTCAAATCCAGAAAGATGATGCTATGAAAGTGCTGAACTCAATATGCCAGCAAATTTGGAAAACTCAGCAGGGGCCACAGGACTGGAAAAGGTCAGTTTTCATTCCAATCCCAAAGAAACGCAATGCCAAAGAATGCTCAAACTACCGCACAATTGCACTCATCTCACATGCTACTAAAGTAATGTTCAAAATTCTCCAAGCCAGGCTTCAGCAACATGAACCTTTAGCTTGCAGATGTTAAAGCTGGTTTTAGAAAAGGCAGAGGAACCAGAGATCAAATTGCCCACATCTGCTGGATCATTGTAAAAGCAAGAGAGTTCCAGAAAAACATCTATTTCTGCTTTATTGACTATGCCAAAGCCTTTGACTGTGTGGATCACAAGAAACTGTGGAAAATTCTGGAAAAGATGGGAATACCAGACCACCTGATCTGCCTCTTGAGAAATCTGTATGCAGGTCAGAAAGCAACAGTTAGAACTGGACATGGAACAACAGACTGGTTCCAAATAGGAAAAGCAGTATGTCAAGGCTGTATATTGTCACCCTGCTTATTTAACTTCTATGCAGAGTACATCATGAGAAACGCTGGGCTGGAAGAAGCACAAGCTGGAATCAAGATTGCCGGGAGAAATATCAACAACCTCAGATATGCAGATGACACCACCTCTATGGCAGAAAGTGAAGAGGAACTAAAAAGCCTCTTGATGAAAGTGAAAGTGGAGAGTGAAGAAGTTGGCTTAAAGTTCAACATTCAGAAAACGAAGATCATGGCATCCGGTCCCATCACTTCATGGGAAATAGATGGGAAAACAGTGGAAACAGTGTCAGATTTTATTTTTGGGGGCTCCAAAATAACTGCAGATGGTGATTGCAGACATGAAATTAAAAGAGGCTTACGCCTTGGAAGAAAAGTTATGACCAACCTAGACAGCATATTCAAAAGCAGAGACATTACTTTGGCAACAAAGGTCCATCTAGTCAAGGCTATGGTTTTTCCTATGGTCATGTATGGATGTGAGAGTTGGACTGTGAAGAAGGCTGAGCACCGAAGAATTGATGCTTTTGCACTATGGTGTTGGAGAAGACTCTTGAGAGTCCCTTGAACTGCAAGGAGATCCAACCAGTGCATTCTGAAGGAGATCAGCCCTGGGATTTCTTTGGAAGGAATGATGCTAAAGCTGAAACTCCAGTACTTTGGCCACCTCATGTGAAGAGTTGACTCATTGGAAAAGACTTTGATGCTGGGAGGGATTGGGGGCAGGAAGAGAAGGTGACAACAGAGGATGAGATGGCTGGATGGCATCACTGGCTCGATGGCCATGAGTCTCAGTGAACTCCAGGAGTTGGTGATGGACAGGGAGGCCTGGCGTGCTGCAATTCATGGGGTCGCAAAGAGTCAGACATGACTGAGTGACTGATCTGATCTGATAAGAAATATATATATACATATATATATTAATATATATATGTATACATATATTATGAGAAGTAGATATGTATACATATGAAAGTAGGATGGGGGAAGGAAAGTGTGACATGTTCCCATGCCCTATGAATGCCATGGTGCTTCTGCGGGCTCCCCACACATGCACCACTCTCACTTCTAGCTTGTTCTTAGCCGGGTCTCTTCATCCCTCAATGCTGCATCTTCTTCACTTGCCCCGCGTGGAGGCTGGGACACAGTGAGCGCTCAGTGAACAGCAACGCTGTTCTCAGGAGCATTATTTCCCACAGAGGACCCAGGGGCCTTAACTGCTCGCAGGATGAGATTCACTGTTGAGCGTGTAATGTGAAAGCGGGTGGCTAACGCGTACACACAGATACGCCTGACCACTTAGTGTCGCTGCGGAGAAAGAAGCTTCTGGACCCAGCGTGGAGAGTCTGTTCTCTTCGCAGCACGCCGCTTGGGTGACGAAGTGTCCCTTTATCCAGGTCAGTACAAAATTTAATCCCAATTTATCTCTTCCAGACAGCCTTTGGGGGGAGGCAGCTCAGACTGTGCGCGGCTCTCCAACTCCGTCCTTAGGGATTATAAATGGAGCCATCAATCCACGCGTGAACCCTTGGCAAAGCTCTCAGGGTTACACACTTAGGAAGCTCTGAGAACAAGAAATAGTGCGATGCAAATGCCAAAAATGGCACTACATTTCCCCTTCAGGACTCCTGTCATTGTATTAGCCAATTAAACTGCAATTCCTAGCTGAAAGCGTCATTCTTGTCATCACCTTTCAATCTTAATCTCTTTCCACAGAAAATCTTCCTTAAAGTACTTTAAGGTATTTCCTGACAGGAATTATAAGGAAAATTGCTATGCAGAAAAGGAAGAAATAACATGATGCACCTTTCAAGCAATGAACACAAAATCGTTGCCATATTTCTATTTTCCAGTGGTGCTTTGCTTTATTGCTCTTACTGCTTGAGGTCAGAAATACTAACCTTACTTAAAATTGAAGGCAACTTCTCTATCTACTCAGAAACACAAGGATGAATTCAAAACTATTAGGTGTAGTTTAATGCTTCTTATGGTTTGTTTGACTCAGCCATCAAGTATTCAGAGGAAATTATAATTTTTAATTAAAGGGTCATGCAGTCCTTTGGTTGAAGTATAACTTTGGTCATATGAACTTAACAACTACAAATGCTGATTAGTATTTCTTGGCTTATTTATTCAGTTCAGTTCAGTTCAGTCGCTCAGTCATGTCCGACTCTTTGCAACTCCATGAACTGCAGCACACCAGGCCTCCCTGTCCATCACCAACTCCCTGAGTCCACCCAAGCTCATGTCCATTGAGTTCGTGATGCCATCCAGCCATCTCATCCTCTGTCATCCCATTCTCCTCCTGCCCCTAACCCCTCTCAGCATCACTCTTTTCCAATGAGTAAACTCTTCGCATGAGGTGGCCAAAGTATTGGAGTTTCAGCTTTACCATCAGTCCTACCAACGAACACCCAAAACTGATCTCCTTTACAACGGACTGGTTGTCTCCTTGCAGTCCAAGGGACTCTCAAGAGTCTTCTCCAACACCACAGTTCAAAAGCATCAATTCTTCAGTGTTCAGCTTTCTTCACAGTCCAACTCTCACATCCATACATGACCACTGGAAAAACCATAGCCTTGACTAGACAGACCTTTGTTGGCAAAATAATGTCTCTGTTTTTTAATGTGCTATCTAGGTTGGTCAGAACTTTCCTTCCAAGGAGTAAGCGTCTTTTAATTTCAGGGCTGCAGTCACCATCTGCAGTGAAATTGGAGCCCAGAAAAATAAAATCTGACACTGTTTCCACTGTTTTCCCATCTATTTCCCATGAAGTGATGGGACCGGATGCCATGATCTTCGTTTTCTGAATGTTGAACTTTAAGCCAACTTTTTCACTCTCCACTTTCACTTTCGTCAAGAGGCTTTTTAGTTCCTCTTCACTTTCTGCCATAAAGGTGGTGTCATCTGCATATCTGAGGTTGTTGATATTTCTCTCGGCAATCTTGATTCCAGCTTGTGCTTCTTCCAGCCCAGCGTTTCTCATGATGTACTCTGCATAGAAGTTAAAGAAGCAGGGTGACGATATACAGCCTTGACGTACTCCTTTTCCTATTTGGAACCAGTCTGTTGTTCTATGTCCAGTTCTAACTGTTGCTTCCTGACCTGCATATAGGTCTCTCAAGAGGCAGATCAGGTGGTCTGGTATTCCCATCTCTTCCAGAATTTCCCACAGATTATTGTGATCCACACAGTCAAAGGCTTTGGCATAGTCAATAAAGCAGAAATAGATGTTTTTCTGGAACTCTCTTGCTTTTCCGATGATCCAGCAAATGTGGGCAATTTGATCTCTGGTTCCTCTGCCTTTTCTAAAACCAGCTTGAACATCTGCAAGTTAAAGGTTCATGTTGCTGAAGCCTGGCTTGGAGAATTTTGAGCATTACTTTAGTAGCATGTGAGATGAGTGCAATTGTGTGGTAGTTTGAGCATTCTTTGGCATTGCGTTTCTTTGGGATTGGAATGAAAACTGACCTTTTCCAGTCCTGTGGCCCCTGCTGAGTTTTCCAAATTTGCTGGCATATTGAGTACAGCACTTTCACAGCATCATCATTCAGGATTTGAAATAGCTCAACTGGAATTCCATCACCTCCACTGGCTTTGTTCATAGTGATGTTTTCTAAGGCCCACTTGACTTCACATTCCAGGATGTCTGGCTCTAGGCGAGTGATCACACCATCGTGATTATCTTGGTCATGTGGATCTTTTTTGTACAGTTCTGTGTATTCTTGCCACCTCTTCTTGATATCTTCTGCTTCTGTTAGGTCCATACCATTTCTGTCCTTATCGAGCCCATCTTTGCATGAAATGTTCCCTTGGTATCTCTAATTTTCTTGAAGAGATCTCTAGTCTTTCCCATTCTGTTGTTTTCCTCTGTTTCTTTGCAATGATTGCTGAGGAAGGCTTTCTTATTTCTTCTTGCTATTCTTTGGAATTCTGCATTCAGATGCTTACATCTTTCCTTTTCTCCTTTGCTTTTCACTTCTCTTCTTTTCACAGCTATTTGTAAGGCCTCCCCAGACAGCCATTTTGCTTTTTTGCATTTCTTTTCCATGGGGATGGTCTTAATCCCTGTCTCCTATACAGTGTCACGAACCTCCATCCATAGTTCATCAGGCACTCTATCAGATCTAGTCCCTTAAATCTATTTCTCTCTTTCACTGTATAATCATAAGGGATTTGATTTAGGTCTTACCTGAATGGTCTAGTGGTGTTCCCTACTTTCTTCAATTTAAGTCTGAATTTGGCAATAAGGAGGTCATGATCAGAGCCACAGTCAGCTCCTGGTCTTGTTTTGGCTGACTGTATAGAGCTTCTTCATCTTAGGCTGCAAAGCATATAATCAATCTGATTTCAGTGTTGACCATCTGGTGATGTCCATGTGTAGAGTCTTCTCTTGTGTTGTTGGAAAGGGTGTTTGCCACGACCAGTGCGTTCTGTGGCAAAACTCTATTAGTCTTTGCCCTGCCTCATTCCGTATTCCAAGGCCAAATTTGCCTGTTACCCCAGGTGTTTATTGACTTCTTACTTTTGCATTCCAGTCCCCTATAACGAAAAGGACATCTTTTTTGGGTGTTAGTTCTAAAAGGTCTTGTAGATCTTCATAGAACCATTCAACTTCAGTTTCTTCAGCATTACTGGTTGGGGCATAGACTTGGATTACTGTGATATTGAATGGTTTCCCTTGAAAACGAACAGAGATCATTTTGTCGTTTTTGAGATTACATCCAAGTACTGCATTTCAGACTCTTTTGTTGACCATGATGGCTACTCCATTTCTTCTGAGGGATTCCTGCCAGCAGTAGTAGATATAATGGTCATCTGAGTTAAATTCACCCATTCCAGTCCACTGTAGTTCGCTGATTCCTAGAATATCGACATTTACTCTTGCCATCTCCTGTTTGACTACTTCCAATTTGCCTTGATTCATGGACCTGACATTCCAGGTTCCTATGCAATATTGCTCCTTACAGCATCGGACCTTGCTTCTATCACCAGTCACATCCACAACTGGGTATTGTTTTTGCTTTGGCTCCATCCCTTCATTCTTTCTGGAGTTATTTCTCCACTGATCTCCAGTAGCATATTGGGCACCTACCCACCTGGGGAGTTCTTCTTTCAGTATCCTATCATTTTGCCTTTTCATCCTGTTCATGGGATTCTCAAGGCAAGAATACTCAAGTGGTTTGCCATTCCCTTCTCCAGTGGACACATTCTGTCAGACCTCTCCACCATGACCCACCCGTCTTGGGTGGCCCCAGATGGCATGGCTTAGTTTCATTGAGTTAGACAAGGCTGTGATCCATGTGATTAGATTGACTAGTTTTCTGTGATCATGATTTGTGTGTCTGCCCTCTGATGCCTCTAGCAACATGACTGTCTTACTTGGGTTTCTCTTAGCTTGAACGTGGGTTATCTCTTCACGGCTGCTCCAGCAAAGAGCCACCTCTGCTCCTTACTTTGGACAAGGGATACCTCCTCACCACCGCCCCTCCTTACCTTGAATGTGGAGTAGCTTCTCTTGGCCCTCCTGTGCCCACGCAGCCACCGCTCTTTGGACATGGGGTAGCTCCTCTCAGCCACTCTTGTGCCGTTGCAGCCTGGCACTCCCAGCCGCCGCCCCTCTCCTCGATTGTGGGGTAGCTCCTCTCCGCCGCCGCCATTGACCTCGGGCCTGGAGTAGCTCCTCTTGTCTGCTGCCCCTGACCTCGGGCCTGGGGTAGCTCCTCTCAGCCGCTCCTTCGCCATCGCAGCCTGGCACTCCCGGTCGCAGTCCCTGACCTCGGACGTGGGGTAGCTCTTCCCGGCCGCCGACCCCGACCTCGGACATGGGGTAGATACACTCGGCCACTTCTTCGCCGTCGCAGCCAGGCACTCCCGGTCACCGTCCCTGACCTCAGGCGGGAGGTAGCTCCTCCCAGCCGCCGATCCTCTCCTCGGTTGTTGGGTAGCTCCTCTCAGCCACCGCCCCTGACCTCGGACGTGGGTTAGCCCCTCCCGGCCATGCTTCTGCGCGGTCTGTCGCAGCCGCTGTGCTTACTCATTAATGATAATATAAATGGTTCTTTCCTATAAGAAGAAGTAGCAATATTTGAATGAGTTCCTACCAATCATCTATAAGTTCTACTTATGTGAAAACAGAAAGTTCCTGCTGGATGATGTTATTTATGTGAGAGGAGTAATGGCAACACTAATAGTTGATATTTGATGAACACATATCCTTCTCTGCCTCCTACTGTATGTTGCTATTATTCAGTCACTAACTTGTGTCCAGCTCTCTTTTGACCTCATGGACTGTAGCATGCCAGGCTCCCCGTCCATGGAATTTTCTAGGCAATAATGCTGGAATGGGTTGCCATTTCCTGCTCCAGCCAGATCTTTCCGACTCAGGGACTGAGCTGACATCTCCTGCATTGGCAGGCAGATTCTTTACCACTGGAACACCTGGGAAGCTCCTCACACTATATGTTGTTGTTACTGTACATGTCCGACTCTTTGTGACTCCATGGACTGCAGCATGCCAGGCTCCTCTGTCCTTCACTGTCTCCTTGAATTTGCTCAAACTCATGTCCATTGAGTTGGTGATGCCATCCAACCACCTCATCCTCTGTTGTCCCCTTCTCCTCCTGCCCTCAATCTTTCCCAGCCTCAGGATCTTTTCCAATGAGTCAGATGCCATGATCTTAGTTAGAAGGAGTCAGGTATATGTTTAATTAATATCAGTAAAACATGGTAACATATGCTATGAATCAAGATATGACAAAGTCCTTGGGTGGCCGTTTGGGGCTAAGTAGTCACAGCCAGGCTTTCTCAATCAGCGGCATAATGACAGGAAAAAACTACTGTGGGATGGCCAGGGGAAAAGGGATTTCAGGCAAGGCGAGGCTTCTTTATTCATCTTAGTAACTCTGTGTTGTTCGTTGTTGATGTTGTTCAGTCAGTAAGTCATGTCTGACTCTTTGCAACCCCATGGACAGCAGCACACCGGGCTTCCCTGTCCTTCCCCCTCTCCCGGAGTTTGTTCAAACTCATGTCTATTGAGTAGGTGGTGCCATCCATCCATCTCATCCTCTGTCGCCCTCTTCTCCTCCTGTCCTCAGTAGTAACTCTATAAGAGTTATGATTCCCATTCAAAGAAAAAGGGGTGCTCAAATATACTCAAGTAACCAGTCACAATCATGAAATCAATGATGTTGCCATGTTGTCTTCAATCACAAGATGTGTCTAATTCTACAATGTTGCTTTTGCCATAATGTAAAACCACTGCTCATTTAGTAGATCTGAGAACCACACATACACACACACACACGACACGTATGGAGTGTAAACAAAGGGGAGAAGCCACAGGGATCCAGTTGTGTGTGCTTGGGGTGTGTGTTTACTTGAATCTATAACAGCGTGTTTGTTTTTGGGACAGCATTATCTGAAAAAGTTTCAGAAAACATTTTTCACACCCAAACATAAGACTAGCCTTTAAAGTCGTCCTCTTAGAGAAAATATCATGCATGAATAAAGCTAAGAAGTGTCAACATGGTTGGAACTATTAATCAAATGAATAGGACTTGTAAGGGAACAACAAGTTAGAAGTAAAAAAGAATTATTTACATATATCTACTTTGACTTTGTCAGAGAAGGCAATGGCAACCCACTCCAGTACTCTTGCCTGGAAAATCCCATGGACGGAGGAGCCTTGTAGGCTGCAGTCCATGGGGTCACTAAGAGTCGGGCACGACTGAGCAACTTCACTTTCACTTTTCACTTTCATGCATTGGAGAAGGAAATGGCAACCCACTCCAGTATTCTTGTCTGAAGAATCCCAGAGACAGAGGAGCCTAGTGGGCTGCCGTCTATGGGGTGGCACAGAGTTGGACATGACTGAAGCAACTTAGCAGCAGCAGCAGCACCTCAACTTTGTAAGTAATAACTTCTACTTTACAGGTGAAAAATAGTGCAATGCTAGATCACTTGCTTAGACATTTGTTTCCTGAGAGAAGCCATCTAAATGATGAATAAGAGAAGAAGGAAATTCATTTTTCTTTAATTCAAAACAAAGCGGAAGACGCTTGTAAGCTCCTGGAGTTTAGGAAAGTATGGAAAATTGGTCTTGAAGCATGGGTTATAAAATTAAACAATGAAGGACTTCCCTGGTAGCTCAGATGGTAAAGAATCCGCCTGCAATGCATAAGACCTGGGTTCCATCCCTGGGTTGGGAAGATTCCCTGGAGGAGGGCATGGCAAGCAACTCCAGTATTCTTGCCTGGAGAATCCCACGGACAGAGGAGCCTAGTGGGCTACAGTCCGTGGGTTTGCAAAGAGTCGGACACAACTGTGTGACTAAGCACACAAAAGCATTCTGGACGAGGGTTCTAGGATGAAATCCTCTCAAAGGCATTGCCAATGAATCATGTGAAGCAGCACTTTGTTACATTTGTGAATTTTTCCATTGGAATATTTTGGCTGCCTGCAGGAGCCTGGCATTTTACATGGAACTCTGCCTACTGTTCCGGAGAAGGCAATGGCACCCCACTCCAGTACTCTTGCTTGGAAAATCCCATGGATGGAGGAGCCTGTCGGGCTGCAATCCATGGGGTCGCTAAGAGTCGGACGCGACTGATTGGCTTCACTTTCACTTTTCACTTTCATGCATTGGAGAAGGAAATGGCAACCCACTCCAGTGTTCTTGCCTGGAGAGTCCCAGGGACAGGGGAGCCTGGTGGGCTGCCATCTATGGGGTCGCACAGAGTCGGACACGACTGAAGTGACTTAGCATAGCATAGCATAGCAGCCTACTGTTCAGTTTTGTCCAGCAAAGTATTTTCTGTCCTATTTATCAGTTTATGCAGAAAATCTATAAGAAGGTAAACATTCATGATGTGCTGGATCTCTTTTGTGAAAGATTTTTTTAACACCTGCAAAAAGTTTCCCTCAAATTTCCAATGGAATCCAATTAGGGGCAGCCTTTATCATCCACATTTAACATTTGCACTTTGGAAGTTTGAGAAGATCAGAGTACTGCATATATAGAAGGAAATACACCCAAAATGACCATACCAATTTGTTTTACTATAATTATTATTATTATTTCTTTATTTCTTGGAACAGTTTAAGTTTCATGGAAAAATTGGAGGGAAATATAGACATTACCATGTATCTCTTGTCCTCACACTTACATAAAGTGAAAGTGTTTGTTGCTCAATTGTGTCCAGCTCTGTGAAACTCCATGGACTGTAGCCCACCAGGCTCCTCTGTCCATGGAACTCTCCAGGCCAGAATACTGGAGTGGGTAGCCTTTCCCTTCTCCAGGGGATCATCCCAACCTAGAAATCGAACCCAGACCTCCCACATTGCAAGCAGATTCTTTCCTGTCTGAGTCACCAGGGAAGCTACAGGTACATAACCTTGCTCATTATCAACATTCCCCACACAAGTTTTGGTGTAACTGATGAAACTACATTGACATATTATAATCACCCAAAGCCTATAGTTTACATTATGTACAGCACCAAGATGAAAATTGGTTCTGTACATTCTATATAATTTTGACAAATGTATAATGATATGTATCCACCATCACAGCACCATGCAGAATATTTTCATTGCCCTAAAAGTTCTCTGTGGTCCAACTACTCATCATTTATGCTCCTCCATCTCTGCCCTGGCAAGTTCTTTGCTTTTAAGAATTAGCCAGTCCTAGGGGAGATGAAACACAAGCTGGAATCAAGATTGCTGGGAGAAATCTCAATAACCTCAGATATGCAGATGACACCACCCTTATGGCAGAAAGTGAAGAGGAAGTAAAAAACCTCTTGATGAAAGTGAAAGTGGAGAGTGAAAAAGTTGGCTTAAACCTCAACATTCAGAAAATGAAGATCATGGCATCCGGTCCCATCAATTCATGGGAAATAGATGGGGAAACAGTGGAAACAGTGTCAGACTGGGGCTCCAAAATCACTGCAGATGGCGACTGCAGCCATGAAATTAAAAGATGCTTACTCCTTGGAAGGAAAGTTATGACCAACTTAGATAGCATATTCAAAAGCAGAGACATTTCTTTGCCAACAAAGGTCCGTCTAGTCAAGGCTATGGTTTTTCCTATGGTCATGTATGGATGTGAGAGTTGGACTGTGAAGTAGGCTGTGCACCGAAGAATTGATGCTTTTGAACTGTGGTGTTGGAGAAGACTCTTGAGAGTCCCTTGGACTGCAAGGAGATCCAACCAGTCCATTCTGAAGGAGATCAGCCCTGGGATTTCTTTGGAAGGAATGATGCTAAAGCTGAAACTCCAGTACTTTGGCCACCTCATGGGAAGAGTTGACTCATTGGAAAAGACTCTGATGGTGGGAGGGATTGGGGGCAGGAGGAGAAGGGGACGACAGAGGATGAGATGGCTGGATGGCATCACTGACTCGATGGACATGAGTCTGAGTGAACTCCTGGAGTTGGTGATGGACAGGGAGGCCTGGCGTGCTGCAATTCATGGGGTCGCAAAGAGTCAGACACAACTGAGCAACTGAACTGAACTGAGGGGAGACAATCCCTCTCCAACCTACATGTCCCCAGAGGCCACAGCATCAAGAATGCAGAAAATGAGAAAATGGAGTAATATATAACTTAACAACAAAATAAAGTGAAAGTGTATTGGCTTTCTATTGCTATAATCCAAATTACTACAGACTTGGTAATTTAAAATAGCAAAGGTGTACTATTTCTCATGGCCATGGGTCAGGAGTCCAGGCACAGAGCGTTGGGTCATCTGTTCAAGTCTTATTAGGCTGAAATCAACCAATCAGCCAGAGCTGGAATATCATCTGAGCCTCAGGGTTGTCTTCCAAGTTCACTCGTTGCTGGCAGAGTTAAGTTCCTTGCTGTGGTAGGACTGAGGCCCCCATTTTCTTGCTGGCTGTAGGCCTGGGTCTTCTCTCAGCATCTATAGGCTGCCCTCATTGGACCACTCAACAGATAGGTCAAACATGCCTGCCTATTTCTTCTAGAACAGCAGTACCATGTCTTTCTCTGACTTTTGTCTCAGACCACAAGAACTCACCTGATTAGATCAGGTATACCGAAGCCAATAGCTTTTTCATTAACCCTGTTCTTCAGGGACCTGAACTCATCTGCAAAAACCCCCTTTACCATCAATGCTAACACAGTCACAGAATGATAGCGTTCATATCCACAGGCTGGGCTCACACTCCAAAGAGGGGATTATGCAAGGATGTGGGTCACTGTAGGTCATCTTAGAATTCTGTGTACACAAAAGTATCCTTTGGAGATAAGATGAAGAGGAGCCATCAGAAAGCTTTTCTTTCCATTTGCCATGCTTTTCATATTTGAAAGGGATTTGTCTATTGAAAACGAACATCAAGTAGTACGTGGTCTTCCACCAGAGGGGTTGGATGATCATTCTGAAAGGTTTCCTGACTCCCATGACTCATCCTTAGATCTGGTACTAGGACCAACTCAGTGCAAATATCCCAAAGGGTTGGAGAGGCTTTGGTGCAAAGTAGCATCAACATCTGGCAACAGCTGAAATGTCCTCCCATGAAGGGAGTTGTGTGCTACTATGGGCTGTCTTGTGTCCCCCAAAATTCACAGGTTGGAGGCTAGATGTCCCATGTGATGGCATCTGGAGGTGGAGACTGAGAGTACATCACAAGAGAGCCGACCTTGTGAAAGGAATGCATGTCCTATGAGAAGATGAGAGAGGGGGTGTGAGTCTCAGCCGTGTGAAGACAGTGAGAAGAGAACGAGGAAGGCGGCCTTCAGCAGACACCAAATGTGCTGGCACTTTGATCGTGCACTTCCCAGCCTCCAGAAGCGTGCAGAATAAACGTTCATGGCTTAAGGCACCTGGTTTGTGGTAGCCTGTTAAGCAGTGCAATTCGGCTAAGACAGGTGTTGTTAATGGAGCAGACTTTACAGGGTGGAAGGTGAGAGAGAAGATACTGAGGGTCTGAGTAAGGCGGCCCTTCCCCTCTCTTTTGGGTTCCCAAATAGGAACTTACAAACTCTGCAAATTACTCAAATGCTGGGCTTTTTTTGGCTCCGAAATCACCGTGGATTGTGAGTACAGTCATGAAATTAAAAGACTCTTTGGAAGGGCAGCTATGACAAACCTAGACAGTATGTTAAAAAGCAGAGACATCACTTTGCCAACAAGATCCATATAGTCAAAGCTATGGTTTTTCCAGTAGTCATGTATGGGTGTGAGAGTTGGACCATAAAGAACACTGTGCACTGAAGAACTGCTGCTTTTTGACTTGTGGGGCTGGAAAAGACTCTTGAGAGTGCCTTGGACTGCAAGGAGATCAAACCAGTCAATCCTGAAGGAAATCAACCCTGAATACTTGGAAAGATTAATGCTGAAGTTAAAGTTCCAATACTTTGGCTCCTGATGCAAAGAAACAACTCATTGGAAAAGACCCTGATGCTAGGAAAGATGAAGGCAAAAGGGAAAGAGGGCATCAGAAAATAAGATGGTTAAACAGCATCACTGACTCAATGGACATTTGAGCAATCTCTGTGAGATAATGAAGGATAGAGGAGTCTGGCATGCTGAAGTCCATGGGGTCACAAAGAGCTGCACATGACTTAGCAACTGAATAGCAACAATGTTATAGGTATGCAGACTGTTCTGGTGAATAGTTTTAAGGTGGTAGGAAAGGAAAGATGGGAGAGATGGGAGGTATTCTGTGCAAAATGTCATTTATTGTGCAGAATATTTAGAGCTTTAATCTTCCTGAGCTTTGCTTCCACAACTCCAGGGCCCTACTGTGACTGCTTCATTCAAAGCATGAACTGTTATTTTCGGCTGATTCGGAAATCTCCTATGAAGAATATTGAATGAGCTAGAGAAAAGCTGTGTTTTACTTATTCGAAGAATTTGAATGCTCCTTTCCAAGTGGCAAAGTCTCCCTCGCTCCATCCTTGAACCCATCTGAGAGGCTATTTCATGACTAATCTCAAATAATTGGGGAAAATTAGGTCAATGCTGAACCCAGTCCAGAGATCTAGGAGGATTGAATTCAATTCCAAACCTTTATTTTTTTATCTACTTATTTTGACTCTGGAGTTAGTTCAGACTGAATCTGTAGTTCTCAATCAGGGGTAATTTGGCCCCCAAGAGTACATTTTGCAATGTCTGTCGACATTTTCTGGGTTTCACAGTTAGGAAGACACTCCTGGTATCTGGTGGAGGCCAGGGATACTGCCAGCATCATACAGTACACAGGATGCCCACTGTCCCCTCAAGGCAAGGGATTATCTAGTCCAAATTCTAATTGTGTGGAGTTGCAAAAGCTTTGATTTTGTTGTTGTTCAGTCATTAAGTTGTGTCCAACTCTCTGCGACCCCAAGGACTGCGGCACGCCAGGCTCCACTGTCCTCCACTATCCCCCAAGGCTTGCTCAAGTTCTTGTCCATTGAGTCAGTGATGCTATCTAACCATCTCATCCTCTGTTGCCCCCTTCTCCTTTTGCCTTCAATCTTTCTCAGCATCAGGGTCTTTTCCAGTGAGTCAGCTCTTCACATCAGGTGGCCAAAGTATTGGAGTTTTAGCTTCAGAATCAGTCCTTCCAATGAATATTCAGAGTTGATTTCCTTTAGGATTGACTGGCTTGATCTCCTTGCTGTTCAAGGGACTCTCGAGAGTCTTCTCCAGCACCACAATTTGAAAATATCAGTTCTTCAGCACTCAGCCTTCTTTATGGTCCGACTCTTACATCTCTATATGACTACCGGAAGAAACATAGCTTTGATTATATCGACCTTTTTCGGCAAAGTGATGTCTCTGCTTTTGAATACACTGTCTAGGTTTGTTGTAGCTATTCCCAGATTGAACCTAACCCCTGGCCCTACCCAGGACTGGGTCAGTCCTACCAAGACAAGCTCATTGTAGGAGACTGGGACATGGGGAGGCTGAATTTCTAGAGCTGTGGTCACTGTCCCTCCTCACTTCCCTTCCTCAAGGAGGTGTTCAGTTCAGTACAGTTTTGTTGCTCAGTCGTCTCTGAATCTTTGCAACTTCATGGACTGCAGCATGCCAGGCCTCCTTGTCTATCACTAGCTCCCAGAGTTTACTTAAACTCATGTCCATTGAGCCGGTGGTGCCATCCAACCATCTCATCATCTGTCATCCCCTTCTCCTGCCTTCAGTCTTTCCCAGCATCAGGGTCTTTTCCAATGAGTCAGTTCTTCCCATCAGGTGGCCAAATTATTGGAGTTTCAGCTTCTACATCAGTTCTTCCAATGAATATTCAGGACTAATCTCCTTTAGGATGGACTATTTGGATCTCCTTGCAGTCCAAGGACTCTCAAGAGTTTTTTCCAGCACTACAGTTCAAAAGCATCAATTCTTCGGTGCTCAGCTTTCTTTATAGTCCAACTCTCACATCCATACATGACCACTGGAAAAACCATAGCCTTGACTAGACGGACCTTTGTTGGCAAAGTAATGTCTCTGCTTTTTAATATGCTGTCTAGGTTGGTCATAACTTTTCTTCCAAGAAGCAAGTATCTTTTAATTTCATGGCTGCAGTCACCATCTGTAGTGATTTTGGAGCCCAGAAAATAAAGTCTGACACTGTTTCCACTGTTTCCCCATCTATTTGCCATGAAGTGATGGGACCAGATGCCATGATCTTCGTTTTCTGAATGCTGAGCTTTAAGCCAACTTTTTCACTCTCGTCTTTCACTTTAATCTAGTGGCTCTTTAGTTCTTCTTCACTTTCTGCCATAAGGGTGGTGTCATCTGCATATCTGAGGTTATGGAGGAGGAGAGATATCCCAAAATCTCTGGTGCTGTGCCTGTGGACCTGCCCTGTAGAAAACTCCAGATCTTGAATCTAGAAGCCCAGCCCCCTTTGTAGGAGTTCCAGACAGGAAGCAGACACCAGGGGGCACTATCATGCAGTCCCCCTTCTGTATCCACTCACCTCTAGCGGGAGGTGGAAAGGAGCCATAGCCTAGGGCTTTAGCTGATTACCCTCCTATTCAGGACTTCCCAGGTGGCTCATCAGTAAATAATTCAGCTGCTAAGGTAGGAGATTCAGGTTCGATCCCTGTGGCGGGCACATCCTGTGAAGGAGGAAATGGCCACTCACTCCAGTATTCTTGCCTGGAAAATGCCGTGGGCAGAGGATCCTGGAGGGCTACAGTCCATAGGATCGCAAAGGATTGAACATGACTGAGTGCCTGAGCACATCTTATTTTGGACTTCATCTGTCATAGGTAAATCCTGACTACATGTCTATGTTCCTGAAGTTTACTTTCAGGAGAAAAGGTAAAGCTCAGTCAAATGAACTGATACCAGGGATTCTGTAAAAGGAAAGAAAATATCCTTCCAGGTTATGACAGAAGCAAGTCAGCATGGAAGACCTAAGCTTAAATCTAGTGTCCTCAGGTGCCTGCATGTTCAGTTACTCGGTTGTGTCCAACTCTCTGCGACTCCTTGAACTGTAGCCGTCAGGATCCTCTGTCCATGGGAACTCCCAGGCAGCAATACTGGAGTGTGTTGCCATTTCCTCCTCCAGGCGCCCTTCCTGACCCAGGTGTCAAAGCCTTGTCATGTGTCTCCTGCATTGGCAGGTGGATTCTTTACTGCTGCACCACCTAGGAAGGCCAATGTGCTCATAAATGATGCTATTTTATACATTTGTGTTAAGTGAGTTCTGGAAAGAAAATAAAAGATATTTGAATTTGGGGGAGGAGAGGAGGTTTTGAGTGCTAATCCCCAAGTCTCCAATATTTCTGGCCACCCATTTCTGGGTAAGGGCAGTGTGACTTACTGTCCTGGCTGTGACCTTGGCATATTGGCTTTGGAGCCAGACACACCGGATGTGATTACTTACCACATGTTTGTCTTGGGTGTGTGACTAAATCTTTCTGTGCCTTGGTTTCCTTATCTGTGAATTGAGATAATAATACTGCATGTGCCTAGGGCTATTGAGAGAATGAAGTGAATAAATATTTGTTAGGTGCTTAGAAGAATGTCTGGTCTTTAGTTAATGTTGCCTAAATGTCTGTTGACTAATTCCAAGGTCTTTTTTTTTTTTTTTCCAGCTGTAATGCCCTTTGAATCTATGACCCTTTAATCCTCACTGACCTGGAGGTGGTGCCCCATTCAGAACCAGCACGTACAGCATTTGGGAGCCACTGTGCTTGGCATGGTGAGCAGCACATACCTTTAGAGGATTATCATCAACGAGGGAGAAACACGGAGGTCTCTGATTAAGCTGAGCTTCCCCAGACATTGGACTCTCACCCAATGGCACAGTTTGGGCTGAGATTTTCCTTTGAGGCCTTCACTGCTCCCCCTGGATGGCATGCCACCTTCTCGTGTTTCTGCTTTTTCCTGCTTCTCTAGGATATAGGTCATGGCTCTTGTTTTGGAGAGAAGGCTGGTGGTGCCGGAGAAGGTTCTAGAAGGAGTGTGGAGACTGAAGTCCAACAGCTCCATTAGCCCTGGGGAGAAAAGGCCTGGGGAGGTGAGGGACTCATCCAAGAATGGGCCAGCCTGGAGCAGGTCTTTTTCACTCCCAGGCCAGCAAAACCCTGGACAGCACAGAAATGAGGCTGCGAGGACCAGTCATGTGTCCTGCCCACTTCCTGGTGAGAAGAAACGTGGCCCTGGGGTAACCCCAGTGGCTGAGCAGTGCAGTTGGGGTGGGCATACACTCTTTTCCCTTCTCCGTCACAGTCTACCTGGCAGAGGTGCTACCAGGACTGCTGGGAACAGATTCCACCCTCCCCATCGTGATGCCAAAATCTCAGCCTCTGTACACCTGTGCTGAGTTGCCTCTCAGAAACAGAGTTTTGGGTGAAGTAGAAAAGAAGAGCTCTATTGCTTTGCAAGGCAAAATGGGATACAGGGGCTCCTTCCCCCCAAATCTGTGTGTCTCAACCCAGGAGGATTTGATGAGGTGTTTTAGAGCAATGGTTGGTGGCTCAGAGGTTAAAGCGTCTAAGGAAATGGCAACCCACTCCAGTATTCTTGCCTGGAGAATCCCATGGACTGAGAAACCTGGTGGGCTACAGTCCATGGGGTCACAAAGAGTCGGACACGACTGAATGACTTCACTTTCACTTTTCTTTTCAAGGTTGGGGGGCTTTCCTGATGGTTCAGATGATAAAGACTCTGCCTGAAATACAGGAGATCTGGGTTTGATCCCTGAGTTGGTAAGATCCCCTGGAGGAGGGCCTGGCATCCCACTCCAGTTTTCTTGCCTGGAGAATCCCATGGACAGAGGAGCCTGGTAGACTACAGTACAGGGGATTGCAAAGAGTTGGACACAACTGAGCGACTAACACATCCACCTTTAAGGCTGGGGTTGCTGACAGTGTTAGGGTCTGTTCAGGGTCTCAGGTGCTTGCTCATGACCCTGATGAGCTTCTCTGGCCCCTTCAGTCTTGCCTCAGGTGGCTTCTTGGCTGCTCCTCCCCCAATTAGCAACAGTTCCAATCGGCCCTTTGCAACTCATGGAGGGTCATAGAGGCTGGAGTCTTGCTATAAGAAACGGGGGATAAAAAGTGCTTCCCTACCCAAGAGCCCCACAGGGTCTTCCTTGGTTTTCAGTTCAGTTCAGTCGCTCAGTCGTGTCCGATTCTTCTTGACCCCATGGATCACAGCACACCAGGCCTCCCTGTCCATCACCAACTCCCAGAGCTTGCAAAAACTCACGTCCATTGAGTCAGTGATGCCATCCAACCATCTCATCCTCTGTCGTCCCCTTCTTCTCTCGCCTTCAATCTCTCCCAGCATCAGGGTCTTTTCAAATGAATCGGCTCTTCATATCAGGTGACCAAAGTATTGAAGTTTCAGCTTCAGCATCAGTCCCTCCAATGAACACTCAGGACTGGTCTCCTTTAGGATGGACTGGTTGGATCTCCTTGCAGTCCAAGGGACTCTCAAGAGTCTTTTCCAACACCACAGTTCAAAAGCATCAATTCTTTGGTGCACAGCTTTCTTTATAGTCCAACTCTCACATCCATACATGACTACTGGAAAAACCATAGCCTTGACTAGACAGACCTTTTAGGCAAAGTAATGTCTGTGCTTTTTAATATGCTGTCTGGATTGGTCATAGCTTTCCTTGGTTTTATCCACATAAAACTCAGATCGACCAGGTTCCCTGAGAAATGTTCAGTGCCTGACCCTTCCTTTTATATCTCTGGTCTCACAGCCTCCTCTGCTGGTGGGAGGTGACAGCAGGTTGTGCAATGGGGAGGCTGATGGATGTCACTTCCGTCCGCTGTCCTGGCACAACTATTAATGATGTCCCTTTTGCTCTCAAAGTTTCCCCAGTTTGGAGGATGAGTTATATGCTCCTACACTTAACATCTCTAGAATTCAGCAGCTGGGAGGTGTACTTGTGTGTCTTGGAGGGTGCACATCGGGGACGTCAGTTGTGGCACTGGGCCCTCTGCCCCTGGTTCCCAGCCCAGTGCTGACCCACAGGTCACAGCCGGAGTGGGCCACACACCCAACAGGTGCTGCAGGCTACCCCAGGGTTGACATCACAGTTCGGAGTACGATGGCCAAGATGTCACATGAAGTAGAGAAAGGCATGAGGGGCTCGAGGCAGGCAGGGGGAAGAATCCTGAGAGATCTTTGCAGTGTTTGTGGGAATACTAGGGGTAAGTTGTACATCATGCCTTGCAGATTTGATTTTTAGAGCCATAGTAGATTTACTGCATGGCAGCGTGAATTATTCTCACATCATCAATACGATTGTATCATTAATATTAAAACTGTGTAACTCACATGGGGAGTTGAACCCATGTGCCACGACTCAGTTCAGTCAGTTCAGTCACGTCCGACTCTTTGTGACTCCATGAATTGCAGCACGCCAGGCCTCCCCATCCATCACAAACTCCCGGAGTTCACTCAAACTCACGTCCATCAAGTCAGTGATGCCATCCAGCCATTTCATCGTCTGTCGTCCTCTTCTCCTCCTGCCTTCAATCTTTCCCAGCATCAGGGTCTTTTCCAATGAGTCAACTCTTTGCATGAGGTGGCCAAAGTATTGGAGTTTCAGCTTTAGCGTCATTCCTTCCAAAGAACACCCAGGACCAATCTCCTTCAGAATGGACTGGTTGGATCTCCTTGCAGTTCAAGGGACTCTCAAGAGTCTTCTCCAACACCACAGTTCAAAAGCATCACTTCTTCGGCACTCAGCTTTCTTCACAGTCCAACTCTCACATCCATACATGACCACAGGAAAAACCATAGCCTTGACTAGACGAACCTTTGTTGCCAAAGTAATGTCTCTGCTTTTTAATATGCTGTCCATGTTGGTCATAACTTTTCTTCCAAGGAGTAAGCGTCTTTTAATTTCATGTCTGCAATCACCATCTGCAGTGATTTTGGAGCCCCAAAAAATAAAATCTGACACTGTTTCCACTGTTTCCCCATCTATTTGCCATGAAGTGATGGGACCAGATGCCATGATCTTCGTTTTCTGAATGTTGAGCTTTAAGCCAACATTTTCACTCTCATCAAGAGGCTTTTTAGTTCCTCTTCACTTTCTGCCATAAGGGTGGTGTCATCTGCTTATCTGAGGTTATTGATATTTCTCCCAGCAATCTTCATTCCTGCTTGTGCTTCTTCCAGCCCAGCATTTCTCATGATGTACTCTGCATATAAGTTAAATAAGCTGGGTGACAATATACAGCCTTGACTCCTTTTCCTATTTGGAACCAGTCTGTTGTTCCATGTCCAGTTCTAACTGTTGCTTCCTGACCTGCATATAGGTTTCTCAAGAGGCAGGTCAGGTGGTCTGGTATTCCCATCTCTTGAAGAATTTTCCACAGTTTATTGTGATCCACACAGTCAAAGGCTTTGGCATAGTCAATAGAGCAGAAATAGATGTTTTTCTGGAACTCTCTTGCTTTTTTCATGATCCAGCAGATGTTAGCAATTTGATCTCTGGTTCCTCTGCCTTTTCTAAAACCAGCTTGAACATCTGGAAGTTCACGGTTCACATACTGCTGAAGCCTGGCTTGGAGAATTTTGAGCATGACTTTACTAGCGCCTAGAGCTCAGCCAAAGCCCAAACTGAGACTTGAACCTGGACCTTTTGACAGAGATCACGCCTGGTTTCAGAATTTAATGAAGCTCAGGTTCCTTTTTAAAAAAATCTTTATTGAATTTGTTACAATATTGCTTCTGTTTCATGTTTTGGATTTCTGGACACTAGGCAGGTGGGATCTTAGCACCTGGACAACGGGTTGAACCCACACTTCCTGCAATGGAAAGCAAAGTCTTAATCACTGGGTCATTAGGGAAGTCCCGAAGCTGAGGTTCTTGATGTCTCATTGCAGAAAGAATTCAGTTGAGACACAAAGTGATAGGTAAGAAATAGGTTTATTTAGAGAGAAACACACTCCACAGACGGAGTGTGGGCTATCTCAAAAGGTAAGAGCGGCTCCAGGCTATGGTGGTGTCGGTTTTTATAGAGGTGGGTAATTTCATAGGCTAATGAGTGGGAGGAGAATTCCTGTTATTTGGGGGATAGGGTGGGGATTTCCAGGAATTCAGCCACACCCACTTTTTGACCTTTATGGTCAGTCTTAGAACAGCCTTGGGCTTCCCTGATAGCTGAGTTAGTAAAGAATCCGCCTGCAATGCAGGAGACCCTGGTTCGATTCGTGGATCAGGAAGATCTCCTGAAAAAGGGATAGACTACCCACTCCAGTATTCTGGCCTGGAGAATTCCATGAACTGTATAGTCCATGGGGTTGCAAAGAGTCGGATGTGACTGAGCCACTTTCCCTCGCTTAGAACTGTCAGGGCCCCTGTGGGCGTGTCCTTAACTTGCTGATGCGTTAAGATGCATGTATACTAAGGCTCAGGGTCTAGTGTAAGTCAGCTCCTCCGCGATCTTGGACCTAGTTGGTTCTAATCAGCTTCTGTCGGTTCTGGGGCTCTCTCATTCTTTTAAGGGTTGTTCCCTGCCCCCTTCCCTCGTGTCTCAGTCTCATTGCACTGCAGGGACCACGCTTGAATTTTGCTAAACTTTGAGATCTTGGTGGGGACTTCAGGGGAGCAGCATAAACCAGTGCTTGCAGTCTTCTGTCTAGCAAGAGGAGGCCTTCAATAGATGCTTGGGTGATCTCTACCCAAGTAGGACATATTACTGCATGGCTGTAAAGCAAGTGCCCCCTCCCACATGCCCACTTATATATTTGCTTTCAGGGGCCAAGGAGGCTCTATGAAGTGAAAGGCTTTAAGCATCTTTTACTTTTCAGATTCACCCATCTGAGGCCTGGACAGCACCCACAGCAGCCCACTGCAGGAGGGACAAAGGGGAGCAGAGAGAGGGTGTGAGACAGAATGATCCAAGAGGGAGGGAGGAGCCGGGCAAGCTTCCCGAAACCCAGCACCAAGTGATGCTGGAACCAGACCTGGAACCAACGATGGTTTTTCCCAGCCAGATCTAACGCAGCACTGTCCTCAGTTATAATTAATTAATGGGTATTTTTTATTAAAGACTTACCTCTAACTCCCTCTGCAGCTAGATCCTAAGCTCTCTCAGGGAGAGACTTTGTCATTTTCATCACATGGGCTCCCTTGGTGGTGCCTGCTAGGCTGTGGTGAGCCCCGTGGGGTACCTGGGCCAGCCCTAGGGGTGGGGGCGGGACTGATACCCATCCTCCTGTCTCCAAGGGTGTGAGCCAAGGGTGTGAACTCCAGGAGAGCAGCTGGGGGGAGAGAATGCAAAGGACAGGTCCCGCTGGGCAGACACAACACAGGGCATGTGTCGGGTGGAGACAGCGTGGAGGGGGGAGAGCTGTGCACTCTCAGACTGTGAGAGCCAGACCACCTGGCGGAGCTGCTCTTTGTGAGCTGTCGGCTCCGAGCAACCAGATCCATCTACACCAGCTGCGTGACAACCAGAACTGGAGCTGACCAGAAATACCAGAGTTGTGGATTTCAAAAAGGATGGACCTTCCTCTAGCCCAGGTTTCCCAGGTGATGCTAGTGGTAAAGAGCCCTCCTGCCAATGCAGGAGATGCAGCTTTGATCCTTGGATCAGGAAAAATCCCCTGGAGAAGGAAATGGCAACCCACCCCAGTATTCTTGCCTGGAGCATCCCATGGACAGAGGAGCCTGGCGGGCTACAGTCCATGGGGCCACAGTCAGACACGACTGAACAACTAACACCTCCTTTAGCCAGGGACCAAGGGGGACATATTAATATAATATGAAATATGTTTTAATGTAGTATGGAGAGTGTTAATACAGAAGGTGTCAATAATGTAATATGCAATATGCATCATTGAGGAATGCGATACAGGATGGTGTTGCTGAGTCACTAAGTCATGTCCCACTGTTTGTGACCCCCATGGGCTGTAGTCCGCCACGCTCTTCTGCCCATGAGATTTTTCCAGGCAAGAGTACTGGAGTACATTGCCATTTTCTTCTCCAGGGGATCTTCCCAACCCAGAGATTGAACTCTTGGCTCCTGCAGTGTCTGCTGCATTGCAGGTGGCTTCTTTACCACTGAGCCACTGGGTTTTAGCATAGCGTGCAGTGTGTTATTAATGCAACGCACAATGTGCTTTCATGTAATGTGGAATGTATTAATCCTGTGATATATAATAGGTTACCAGTGAAACATGTGATGTGTATTAATGTAACATGTAGTATGTACTAGTGTGCTATGCATTGCACATTAATATACTGTGCAGCGTGTAAATGCTGAATATGTAGCATGTGTTAGTGTGATACGTAAAGTGTAATAATATAATACTAATATGCATACGTCGGAGAAGGCAATGGCACCCCACTCCAGTACTCTTGCCTGGAGAATCCCATGGATGGAGGAGCCTGGTGGGCTGCAGTCCATGGGGTCGCTGGAGTCGGATAGGACCGAGTGACTTCACTTTCACTTTTCACCTTCATGCATTGGAGAAGGAAATGGCAACCCACTCCAGTGTTCTTGCCTGGAGAATCCCAGGGACGGGGAAGCCTGGTGGGCTGCCGTCTATGGGGTCACACAGAGTCGGACACGACTGAAGCGACTTAGCAACAGCAACAGCAATATGCATATGTACCAATGGGCTGCTCATGCGATGTGGAGTGTAAGGTGGATGTAGTTGGAATAACTGTGGGAACATAGTCCCCAGATGGCCTGTCCTGACCCAGGACTTTTCTTCTCAAAGGTTGGCTGGGGACACAGTCCCAGGTACAAGATCTTAGGGAAAGATGTGGACTTTCCATAGCCAAAGGGAAAGTCCACAGGAACTGAAACGGAGCCAAACACGTGTGTGTGTGTGTACATACTGTATTTTCAAGGAAAAATAACTTGAAACTCACTTGGCTCTCTAACTCTTTCATACAATGTAAAGGCTTCCAAAATAATGAATACTTTAAAGGGCCTTTCAAAAGACTAGCCCTTTCAGCTGTGGTCTGAGAGCAGAGGGAGGATGTAGATAGACAGATGGATGAGAGACAGCCAACGGACAGAGACAGACAATGGATAGCTTTTACTATCTACGTGTCTCTTATGCCCATGCATGGGTCCCGTGTTTTCTCATCATCAAGGTTCTCATCATCAAAACCTCAGGAACACTGACACTTTGGGGCAGGTGATTCTTTGACGTGGGGCTGTGATGCGCATTGTAGGGTGCTGAGCAGCATCTCTGATCACTACTCTTTAGAAGCCAATAACTCCTGTCCAGGTGTGACAACAAAATGCATCTTTAGATAGAGCTAACTGACACCCGCTCAGTACAAAACCATGCACAGGTGAGAAGCCTTGCCTACCATCTCAAGGAGGGCACAGCAACATGTTTAGGGTCACAGACCCTGGAGCTAGATGGCCTTGGTTCAAACCCTGAATCCTCACATAGTAGCCTGTGACCTCAGGGAAACTGACCTCTCTGAGCCTCAGCATACTCATCTGTAAAATGGGAATAACAACATCAGCACCAATATGGCATCTTTGCTCTGAGAACCATGTGAGTTAAGATGCATTAATCAGGGACTTCCCAGGTTGTCCAGTGGTTAGGACTCTGCACTTCCTCTGCAGGGGGCACTGGTTCAACCCCTGGTTTGGGATCTAAGATCTCAGATGCTGCACAGCATGGTCCAAAAAAAAAAAAAAATGTATTAAGCATTTGCTACAGACCCTAGAAAAAAGCAAGAGTCCAACTCTCGTTATTCCAAATCTGCAAAGACACAGAGTGGAGGTGTAAGGAAGGGTGTTCTGTATCCTTGAGCCACCAAGAAAAAGAACACGAGAATGAAGAAATCTGGGTGCATATTTTGATTCTTAGCCAGAAACCCCTGGAGTCTGTGATATGATAGAGTTCACGTGAAATGACATCTTCCTTGAATTAGAATCTGATTGATAAAAACACAAGGCATTTCCATCATAAGAAGGTGCCTAACAGATAGATGTGTACTTGCTTGGCACAGAGACGGTTAGATTTATTTGAATCCCTTCGTCATTTTTCATAATAATTGGCATGAGGTTCCTTCCAGGGTCTATCTTTACCCAGAACGCCCAACCCCTGCTGGGAAAGGGTCTCCAGGACCCTCCTCTGGTACCTAATAGTGCCTAACAGCATCCAGCAGAGAAAGAAACCATCCTCGGCCACTGGCTGGTTCTGCCACTTCATTTTTTCCGGAAAACTGGAAAATCCTAGTGGTCCAAAGTTCAGTTTCAGGATCACAGTTTTCTTCTTCTTTCCCTCTCATGATTTGGCAAAGGACACACTCAGTATTCAGTGGACCCGAGGAGCAGGGAAAGTCTCCACACGCCTGTCAGGGCTTCCGGAGGTTCACGGAGTCCTGGCCTCTATGAGATGCCGGGGGTCCCCTGGGTGCTGAGGTAATGGCCCCTTCAGTGAGCACCTCAAGGGCAGAAAGCTGCCGTGTGGCTGCCGTGCCTTCAGGGAAGGGAGCTGACGCAAGTGTAAGGGACTGCTCTCCTTCTGTGAAGACTCTCTGTCAGAGGGTACAAGATCTCAACTCTCTAATGATGACAACAGGACTTTATTTTATTGAAAAGCAGAGACATTACTTTGCCAACAAAGGTCCATCTAGTCAAGGCTATGGTTTTTCCAGTGGTCATGTATGGATGTGAGAGTTGGACTATAAAGAAGGCTGAGCACTGAAGAATTGGTGCTTTTGAACTGAGTGCTGGAGAAGACTCTTGAGAGTCCCTTGGACTGCGAGGAGATCCAACCAGTCCAACCTAAAGGAAATCAGTCCTGAATATTCATTGGAAGGACTGATGCTGAAGCTGAAGCTCCAATACTTTGGCCACCTGATGCGAAGAACTGACTCATTGGAAAAGACCCTGAGGCTGGGAAAGATTGAAGGCAGGAGGAGAAGGGGACGACAGAGGATGAGAGGGTTGGATGGCATCACCAACTCAGTGGACATGGGTTTGGGTGGACTCTGGGAGTTGGTGATGGACAGGGAGGCCTGGCATGCTGCAGTCCTTGGGGTTAACAAAGAGCTGGACATGACTGAGCGACCGAACAATAACAACAGTAACAAAAGTGGCAAGATGCGGGTTAAAGTCACAGAAGCAGATCTGGCATAACTTCAAGATGAACCTTCCCAGTTACACACCTGCCTGTTGCTGTAAACCTCTGTATAACACAACTCCTCCCCCGCCTCCAGCTCCTCAGAGCAATTCTCTCAGGGTTACTTTAGATGCTGTCTCCCAGGCTTGAAGTCCTAAAAATTCCCACCGAGTAAAACATAACTCTCAACTTTTAGGTCATGACTGTTTTTAAGTTGGCCGTGTGTAACATGTCTGTGATTTTTCAAAAGAAAAAAAATAAAAGTCCAAGTCTCCCAATGAGTGGGCAAGAGGTTTGACTCTTCCTTGAATATACAATTCCTGGGAAGAATGTGTTCCTCTCACAAGGTCAACATCACCATCTGGACTCCAGCTGACTTGGCAAGCAAAACATGTAAGGAATTCACTGCTTTAATACAATCGATCACTTTCGGCAAGCAGATGAAAATAAATTAAAAGGAGCCAAATTTTCTAATTGCCAGTAAATCTGCGGATGATCAACTTTGAAACCTTGTTGGTTCCTGTCTTTCCACGGATCGCCATGTGTCATATTCCGCTTCCCATGTTGTTGGCAAGCTGACCAGATGGAAACCAGGCTGCAGCCTTCAGGCAGGTGAGAAACAGATGGCCCAGGAGGAAAAAAAACCAGAAAGCCAGAAGGCTGGGAGTCGGCACATGAGCAGCCTGCCTGGGTCAGGCGCCCGGGCCATGCGGGCTCCAGAGGCTGTCCCAGCTCTTTGTCCTTGTTCTGTTATCAAGGATGGGATGCAGGTCACCTGTAGGCTAGAAGTGTGATGTGGGGAGAGGAGGGGGGTCTGCAGGGTGGATCCGACCATCTGGCTCCCAGCCTGGCTTACAGATGAATAAAGGTGACTATTTCTGCTCTTCTTCTGAGACCACTGTATCTGTGAGACAGTCTTTTCTATTCCCTTTCCATCTGCCTTTAGTGTCTTTACTATCTTCTGTCTGTTCTCTAGGAAATGGTCTTCTGCATCTCCACTGTTTCCCACTTGCAAATCCCTTGACAATGTATCTGGTCATGTTGAAGGAGGAAAGGAGCTGGCCGAGCTAACTCCATCTTGAAAAAGAGGGAAACTCCATCTTACATTCCCAGTGAGTTTTGGAGTATGTGCCTGGGAGCCATGGAGATTACATGCCGACGGCCGAACAGGCCTCCCAGACTGAGAGACACCAGATTCCACACCAAGAGTTCCCTTCGCCAGAAAGAACGTAAGAATCCCCTGTGTAGTCAGTCTCCTTTGTAATCTGTATGGCACCATTGCTGTAGGTTGCAACGTGTAACCAGCGGACCCTTCTGATTATGAATCATGGCTGTGACCTGATTGTATCTCCCTTCAACACTTTCCAGGCCAGGTTTAAGGAATTTGGGGATGTGGGCTTGAGCAGTACACTTAAGGTATATAAGATTTTCACAAATGTCTATCGGGGTCCCTGGCGAAAGGGGAGACCCTGCCTCGGTCCTGCTGATGTAATAGCCCTCCACAATCCACGCTGTCCTGAGTGAGTTGGTTTCCTGGAGTGTTTGGCTATAACAATGTATGCAGTCACAGCAGAGCCAAAATCAAGCTTGTAATTCACACTTCTCCATCGGAAGGTTCTCACAATCCTTCTCCCAAAGAACTCTGAGCCCAGACCCTGTTCAACTTTGGGTGGGTCCTCAACAGAGGATCCTACTTGACCTCATTACTTAACAACAACCCATCAGGAAGGACTGGCTCTGATAAAACAGAATTAGGATGTGGTCCCTCTGGAAAAACTATTTCTGAGATGCAAAACAGAACCGCAATTCTATCTGTTCTCCTCCAGGTCTCTTCTCCTGGGGCCAGACGCTCAGTGATTTGAATGGACCAGCTCAAACACCATCTCATCTCACCCGTCAGTGAAGTATTTTCTTCCTGTCATTTCCTTCTGTCCTGGGCAAGGCAAAGGATGCTTTCAGATTTTCAACCATCAGGGCACAGCAGGATTTTCAGCTTAGAGGGCAGTGCTGGTGAGGCCAAGGTAGAAGCTAAAAGACAAAGGAGAGGCAAAGTAGAAATAGATCCAAGACATATGGGAAAGCGGGGAAGCAGGAGGCCCCAGAGCAGCTGTGGAGTCACAGACAGAGGGTGCCATTCCTAATGCCTTCTATTTGCAGGGAGCAGCCTTGACCTCTGAAAACCTAGCCCAAATGCCAGCTCTGCTATTTCTTTTGTGTTAAAACTGAAGTATAGTTGATTTGCAATATTCTGTTAGCTTCAGGGGTACGGCAAAGCAAATCAGTTACACACACACACACACACACACACACATATGTACATATCCATTCTTTTTCAGATTTTCCCATATAGGTTATTACAGAATGCTAAATAGAGTTCCCTGTGCTGTACGGTAGGTTCTTGTTGATTCTTTTATATAGACTAGTGTGTATATGCTGATCTTAACTACTAATTTATCCCTTCCCCTAACACGTCTGCTTTGGTAACCATAAGTTTGATTTTGAGATCTGTGAGTCTGTTTCTGTCCTATAAGTAAGCTCATTGGTGTCACTTTAAATTAGATTCCACACATAAGTGATATCATAGGATATTAGTCTTTCTCTGACAGAGGAATGAAGAAGATTCAATACACACAGATACACATTGAAATATTGCTTGGCCATGAAAAAGCATGAAATAAAGCCATCTGCAGGCACACAGATGGACCTTGAGAGGATCATACCAAGTGAAGTCTCAGTTCAGCTCAGTGCAGTTCAGTCGCTCAGTCGTGTCTGACTCTTTGCGATCCCATGGACTGCAGCACTCCAGGGCTCCCTGTCCATCACCAACTCCCAGAGTTCACCCAGACTCATGTCCATCGAGTCGGTGATGCCATCCAGCCATCTCATCCTCTGTCATCCCCTTCTCCTCCTGCCTTCAATCTTTCCCAGCATCAGGGTCTTTTCCAATGAGTCAGCTCTTCTCATCAGGTGGCCAAAGTATTGGAGTTTCAGCTTCAGTATCAGTCCTTCCAATGAACACCCAGGACTGATCTCCTTTACAATGGACTGGTTGGATCTCCTTGCAGTCCAAGGGACTCTCAACAGTCTTCTCCAACACCACAGTTCAAAAGCATCAATTCTTCGGTGCTCAGCTTTCTTCACAGTCCAACTCTGCTACTTCTTAATTACAGGGTTTTTAGTGAGTTACTTGCTCTCTCTAGGCCTAGAGATCTTATATTTGGCCACACAGCATTACTAGGATGAGAGGAGCAGGGTACAAATCATGAAAGTCCCAAGATTGTGGCAGACACACAAGGTTAGTAGCTATTACAGTGACCACATTGTGTGAAGCTCAGCACAGGTTTTCACTATTCCCATGTTCTTAATTGGCCCCTAAACCCAGGGGAAAAAATGAAATTGGATAATATAGTCTCTTACACTTAAAAACAACTCTTTCCTAAAATTCTAAGAACAGCGCTCGAAGTTGTAGGTTTTTGTTTCATTTATAATTTGTAAATAGCCAAATTGAGACAGTGAAAATTGTGCCAAAAGAATAGATCCCCAGATAGTTAGGTAAAGAGAAAAAGGGAGAGGATGAGAGTGAGGGGGAAATAGGAAGGGAGGAAGGGGAGGGAGGAGGGGGAGGAGGAAGTGGGAGGAGGGGAAGAAGGGGGGAAAGAGGGGGAGGAGGGGCAGAGGAGGGGGAGGAGGGGGAAGGCAAGGGCAAAGGGGGAGAGTCCGAGTGCCTCTGAGCACATAGGTAAGTCCTGAGATTAAAACAGATCCTTTTCCTCCATATTCTCTCTGCTGCTGCTGCTGCTAAGTCACTTCAGTCATGTCCAACTCTGTGCGATCCCATAGACGGCAGTCCACCAGGCTCCCCCATCCCTGGGATTCTTCAGGCAAGAACACTGGAGTGGGTTGCCATTTCCTTCTCCAATGCATGAAAGTGAAAAGTGAAAGTGAAGTTGCTCAGTCGTCTCTGACTCTTAGCGACCCCATGGACTGCAGCCCACCAGGCTCCTCCATCCATGGGATTTTCCAGGCAAGAGTACTGGAGTGGGGTGCCATTGCCTTTTCCCCATATTCTCTCTAACGTTTATTATTTGTTGATTTGTTTTTTGATGATGCCCATTCTGATAGGTGTGATATCTCACTGTAGATTCAATTTGTGTTCCTCTAATAATGAGCGATGTTGAGCATCTCTTCACATGTCTGTTGGCCATCTGCATGTCTTCTTTGGAGAAATGTCTGTTTAGGTCTTCTGTCCGTTTTGTGATTGGGTTATTTTTCTGATGTTGAGCTGCAAGTATATTTTGGAGATCAATCCTTTGTCAGTTGCTTTGTTTGTGTATGGCAGAAACCAACACAACATCATAAAGCAAAATATCCTCCAATTTAAGAAAATAATTAATAATTAAAACACTCCCAACGGGTCCCTGGTCACGAGTGTGGAACCACTGCAGAGAGGTAACACCTCTCAATTGTAAACCACCATGCAGTGCACAGCAAGTGGCCACCTGTTGTAAGTGGATTTCCTCTTCCTTCCCATACTGTGCAGGTTTCATGACCCTGGCGCTTCCTATTTTACAGATAAAGAACTTGAAGCCCAGATGTTTAAGGAACTGGTCAAGATCATTAGTGAGTAGGGAAGCCAAGGCTGAGGCCCCACCTCCTAACAACTTCTCTGTTAAAAGATCACACTGTTAAAACAAATGGAAATGCCTCCACTCCCAAGTGGTCTGCTTTCTCTTCTACTCATTTGTGCTCAGATACTCAGTTGTGTCAGACCCTTTGCAACCCCATGTCAGGCTCCTCTGTCCATGGGGATTCTCCAGGCAAGAATACTGGAGTGGGTTGCCATGCCCTCCTCCAGGGGATCTTCCCAACCCAGGGATTGAACCCACGTCTCTTATGTCTTCTGCACTGGCAGGTGGATTCTTTACCACTGAGCTATCTGGGAAGCCCATTTATCCACATTTATTCTTGGATGTTTGGAGACTGGACCAGGCTCAGCCTCTGGATATCATAGAAGATGGCTCTGGAGTTCCTCAATGAGAAGTGCCTATGGACATAAGTTGACAAGCCTCTGATTCATTACTCACAGTCTTATCTTATTTCACTGACTTCCTTGGGCTTACAAGTTAGCAAAAATAATATTTTATAAACATGGACTTTGGGGGTAGTACTTGTAAGAGCTACTCAAGAAATACATACTTTGTTCTGTATTTATTTGCCATACATTTCAAGAACTAGGTGCATTTAAAATATTTACATTATTTGAGGAGGGGGGATTATCTGTGTTGATTGGGTTGGTGCCAGAACCAAGCCCAGACATACACTAGATGAGCTTAGTCTACACACCAGTCCCCCACAGGTTTAGTAATTCTATTGTGTACATAGGAGCACCCGGGACCAGAAGACATTATCACTCATCCAAGGTGGGACAGATCCGAATTTGATCCATGTCGGCCTGATTTCAAATCCTGAGCTTTTGACACCCCCACCCTGCAGTCATTCTGTTAGGACTGGCTATAAAATTGGGGGGATCACCACGAAATAAAAACACAGTACCCCCTGTTCAAAAAGTGTTAAGGATCTCAGGATGGTGGCCACAGAGCGCGGCATCAAGCTCAGGGCCCTTGTGAGTGTGGAGTCCTGTGTGCCGCACCAGGTTCCATGCTCCCTGATGAAGTCTGTCCTGCATCCTTCTACTCACACACCCAACAGAAGTTCCTTGCCTTAGAAGTGAATTACCTGTGAGCAGGAGACTCACCCCGAGAGTGAGCCCTTCAGCCTTCACTTACAATTTTGTCAGATCTGTGACTGATTTCTTCTCAATAAAAACTAAAGCGGAGCGCTAGATGGACACACTGAAAGAGATTCACAGATGCATTTTTAGAGAAACGTATGCAATGTGCCGATTCTTCAAGGCATCTCAGCTTTGTCTGGATTTTCTATTTTTGCAAAACAGCTGGGACACAGGTCCAGTGAAATAGCTCCCTGGTTCCTTGACCGCTTGGAAATCAGAATGTGGCTAAAGGGAAGATTAGCTGATCACCCAGGTTCGCTAGAAGTGCCTTCCAGAAGCAGAACCGGACACAGGATGTTTGAAGACCAGTTTCCGACCGACCGCTCCGTTTCCGTTTCCGTTTCCGTTTCCTTACGATTGGAGAGACGTTAATGGAGCCTGTGGGCACTCGATGTGTGTTCCGGTGGAGTTTCCCTGGAGAGCAGCACAAGACACCGTGTCCTCCGTGCCCTGTGCCTCTGCCCACTGGAGGCTCAGAGGGGCTCCTCAGCACACCCAGAGTTCCCACCCACACCCCTCTGTCTCCTTGGGACCATTGCTTCATGTAGTTGAGATCCATCTGGTTACAACCACAGCCCTGGATCCCAGTGTGCAGCTCAGAGCCCCTTCAGAATACACACCGGGGAATCACAAATCCGAGGAATCCACCCTGGCAGTGTGCCGACCACATGTACGATTCTGGAGCGTGAAGAGTCTCGAGGTGAGTACTGCTGATCACTGAGGGCCCTGCTGTTGGATTAGACTCTTTTCAAAGCAATAAGAGCATTCAAAGATTCTTCTAGAAGGTGGAAATTTGCTGGAACAAAGGTCCTAGAGAGACATCCTTAAATGTCAGTGGAGTTTGAATTATTATTATTCCCTAGCACAGCAGTTCTTAAGAGCTATAAAGTCACCTATGAATTTGTTGCATACTCCTGGGCTGTCCATTCCAGAGTCTAATTAAGAAACTCTGCAGTGGGGCCCGGAACCTGGAGTTTTGGCAAACACCTAGGGAATTTTGAAGCAGAGAATGCATGGCTATACTGGAGGAGTTTTAATCAATGCCCAAGAAATCATCCAGGCTCCTTTACCCAAACGGGACTGGAGAGCATCAGTTTTTCCCACTCTGGGAAGCAAATTTCCTATCTTGGCCATGTTTTGTGTTCTGGACTAACTGGGTATATTGCTATCTCTTTCTCTCTGTCCCCTTCTGCTGTGGATTCCAGAAACCCATTGCATCTCATGCTTCTCAGGGTTTAGTTACCTTCAAATGCAGAGAGGTGTTAATTCTGATAAGAAAAACACTTTGATTTCCTAGATATCTCAGGAACAGTACACTAGCTATGTCCACTTAAGAGCCAGATTTAAAGGGCTAAGAAAATATATGTCTTCAGATTGAATGGTCTGACATAAACCTGGTTGGCTCAAAAAATCTGAAACATTTTAATGTTAAGACCCTTCTTTTATCCACGCGTTTCTTTCACACACTGAGAATATTGTCTATTTTAGTTGCATAAATATAGAAGAAAAAGGACTGAAAGTAAAAATGCAGATTTTTTTTTTTTTTTTGAGTGTCCACAATAGCTAGACACGGGAGGGATCCAGGAAAACTCTTCAAACGACATAAAACTGTCACCACCTGTCGCAGCAGAAATAGCGGGCACTTCTCAGCATCAACCACGCCCAAACTTTGTTCCAAGAGAATAAATTAAATGGCATTCATCTCAGGGCAATGGACTGAGCCTCTGAAATTCAACCCTTTCTTTTCCATGTAGTTGGTGCCCCCTAGTGGCTGAAGCTCCAATACTTGGGCCACCTGATGCAAAGAACTGACTCATTGGAAAAGACCCTGATGCTGGGAAAGATTGAAGACAGGAGGAGAAGGGGACGCCAGAGGATGAGGTGGTTGGATGGCATCGTGGATTCAATGGACATGAGTTTGAGAAAAGTCCTGGAGATAGTGAAGGAGAAAGGAAGTCTGGAGGGCTACAGCTCATGGGGTCGCAAAGAGTCGGACACAACTGAGTGACTAAAGAACAAGCGGCTGAAAGGACCTTCCCTCAACCAGGAGCTGGATGGTCTCAGGAACAGACCCAGTCAACTCTCTCTCTCAAATTCAGGTTTTTGAGCTGTGCCCTCAGTTGCTCGTGAGACCATCAGGGACTGAGGACCAAGATCGGAAGTGGAGGGAACTTCACTGATTTTCCATTGCAACGTGCTGAGCATTCCCCATGCGTTGTCTCATCAAATCCTCAAAAATCGGGGGGACTTACCATCAGCATCCCATTCTACCATCAGGTAGTGGAAACAGTGGGGTCATGTGTCTGAAGTCATTATACTGGTACCTGCAAAGCCAGGATCTGAAGCGAGCTTGACTTGACCCCAGTGCTCATGCCTTTCCCCAGCACCCAGTAAAACAACCAGAAGGAAAGGGAACAGTGGGACCCGCTGCCATCAGAGCATCTGGGGCTGGGAGAGAGCTGAACCTTTTGGGCCTCTGCCGGTACCTTTGTCCACATCAGCCTGGGATGGAAGGATGTTCCCCTTTTGCCAAAGATTCCTGTTGCTTTTCCAGCCCTTCCTGAAAAAAGCTACAGGCTGCACCAGAGAGTGCAGTGGAGACTCCCTTGGGGACTCAGTTTCCCTCCAAATATATATCCCAGCAGCATTTTATCTTCCGCAACTGCTGACTTGATGATCAGGGTAGGTTTCTCCTTCTTCTAGAAAAAAAAAAAAAAAAATCCACCCTTAAAGAGATGTTCTGATCTTTTCCTCATTTCTGGTCACATGCACTGTTATTCCTCAGATCCTTACCACAACCCCTCTGATGCTCTATGTCTCCACTGAAACTGATTTCACATTGAAACTAAAGCCGAGTCTGTCCTGTGGGCAGTGCAGGTCACAAATTGTTGGACTAGAATGATTGGTGTATAATTAGGGTACACTGAAAGTCTGGTAGGGTGCTTCACTCCATCCATCCTGATGGTAGGGTAAGGACCAAGAAGAATTCATTCAATTATATGAAATTAATGAAACTGGAGAATAGGTAGCTGGACTGACTTAAACAGTAAGAACTAAGTCAAGGTATTACAATCGCCCATTTAAAATCTTGAGGTTTGCTCTGCTGCTGCTCCTGCTGCTAAGTCGCATCAGTCGTGTCCAACTCTGTGCGACCCCATAGATGGCAGCCCACCAGGCTCCCCCGTCCCTGGGATTCTCCAGGCAAGAACACTGGAGTGGGTTGCCATTTCCTTCTCCAGTGCATGAAAGTGAAAAGTGAAAGTGAAGTCGCTCAGTCGTGTCCGACTCCTAGCGACCCCATGGACTGCAGCGCACCAGGCTTCTCTGTCCATGGGATTTTCCAGGCAAGAGTACTGGAGTGGGGGGCCATTGCCTTCTCCCGAGGTTTGCTCTAGAGTTGTCATAAACCTACTTCCCTAAGAAAATTTATTTTCAGAGGGAAAATGCTAGAAGGTGAGCCAGAGTCACTGTATTTTGATAAGACAGGCATGAAGCTGAGGACATCTTGGTACTTGTAGAGCTAAGCTCTGCCTTAGAGAATGCCAAGGAAAGCTGGTTGAGTCCATCTACTCAGGTGAAGTCCACGTAGGCACCACCTGCCCAAGACTTCCCAAGAGCAACCCCAGGACACAGGGGGCTCGGGAAGCTACAGAGGGTCACACAGATGGTGGGGCTGTTGCTCCTTTCAGCGGCACAAGGCATCACTGCAGTGCGGAATGGTCTAGAAAGATGACAGCATCTCAGCACAGAGCCACCTGCTTGAAAAGGGGTACCTTGGCTTCAAAGGCAGCCAGAGTCAAGCGAGGGTTTAATTCTAAAGAGGCAACAATAACTGTTATCTACTAGGTACTTCAGAGCAAGGAAAACATGCAAAAGAAAGGTGTGTCTTTCATTCCAGTTTCATTTGTCGAGTGTCCTGTGGCTGTGGGGCATCTAGAGAAGAGGAAGCCCATGCCACACACAGAATGAGGCTGTGCAATGAAAGCTGGGTTTAGAACCCCACAAACCAAACCCCATGGGTATTACTAAACCACAGATGGAACCAGAATTGAAAACAAGACAATTTATCAACACCAATAATCAGCAACAGCTGCAATGGATTGATAGGGGAGAATCAAAACTCAGTACTCTTGCTTGTTAGATCATTGAACATGGAATAAAATTGCAACATTATAACATTTCTAGAATAGCAGAGGTGCAAGAGCACGCTTGGAATAAGGGCCCAGCCTGCAGAAGCTTCCCAGGTGGCTCAGACGGTCAAGAATCTGCCTGCACTGTGGGAGACCCAGGTTCAACCCCTGGGTAGGGAAGACCCCCCTGGAGAAGGGAGTGGCAACCCATTCCAGTCTTCTTGCCTGGAGAATCCCATGGACAGAGAAGCCTGGTGGGCTACAGTTCATGGGGTCACAAAGAATCAGACATGACTGAGGGACCAACATTTGTCCAGAAACTCAGTGTACTGCGCCCTCAAGATCCTTCAGTTCAGCAAGACACCAAGAGAGCACAGTAGCCGAGTACCCACCAGGACATGAACAGTGTACACTACAGAGGACCAGGCTTTCCAGTTAACAGAATTGCCCGTGCAGAGCTCTGGCCCTGGGGACTTAACGGCTTCAGTTTGCTTTAATACCTCTTAACAAGGTGTGTGTGTGTGTGTGTGTGTGTGTGTGTATGCCTACACACTCCTGTTTGGCTCATGTTTGTCCATTTTCTGAGATTATCTTATCTCCTCCAAAGCATCTTCCAATGCCTTTCTCTGAGCCCGCTTGTATATCTCTCTGGATTGCCAACCACCCACCACCTCTTTACAACTGCAGTTTCCAGAAAAACCCCATCCTCCTAGAAGCCTAAAGAATCATGACTGTTTTGCCTCGGGGTAGGAGAGTCATTCTCCACTACTTTACAGAAAACCAGAAAGCATGAACATCAGTTATCTCCCTTCAGTGTTCAGTGTTCGACGTTCAGTGTTGAACGACCGTGCTTTTTCTGAAGTCACTGCTTGTTCACTAATTCATACAGAGGGATGTTTCACATACTGTGAAGGGCTGATGAATCAGAAGTGTGAGTCTCTTGGCGGTTCCCCAGATGTTAAGAAAGGGAATTAAAGGACATTATATCACATCAGGGAAGATTCACTAGAGAACGTGGTCATCCTGCTGACACTATCTGTGGAGCTCTGGTGCGAATATTTAAGCCATTCTAAGCCATTCCCTTAAACTTATCTGGTCTTAATTTTTACCTCCTTAACTCTAGAAGCATTTTTCAACTGTTATCTCCCACCTAAACAGCCAAGTTTTCTTAAAAGCACAGGAAGCAGAACTTTACTGGAGACTAGGAAGAGGAAGATTGTCAGTACATAGCTGCAAAAGCTATTGTAATTTATTAAAGCCTCTTTAGGGAGGCATATTTCCAAGACTGTTTTTGTTTCAATAATATGGTGCAAATCAGATGCAGACTTATTAAGCTTTGGAAAATGCCTAGCACATACGAAAGATATCTGTGCAATGAGGTATGATAAGAATTTTTATGGATGGAAGCTTTGCAATTAAGTACGTGTTCACTATTGTGGAAACAAATGAGAACAAACAATAAAAGGAGCTTTAAGGGAATTGCCACAGAGCCACCTGGATGGACTCCTTGTGAGGTGGTACTGTAGGTCATGGTATAAACATTCACGTTATTCCAAAAGAACTTCCCTCATTTCCAAGGGTTATAACATTGTTGAAAGCAAACAGTACGTGGATCCACTGACATTGGCAAAAAGGGTCATTTTGTCACCCCATTCAAGAACCTACTGTCTCTTGCCCATTAAATGGATTCTTCACAGCCCTCTGGGTGAAAACCAAGACCCTCACTCATGGCCCCCAGTGACAGCCCCTTGGCTCCAGCTGACCCACTTCTTCTGATACTTCCACCATTCTTTGCAGATTTCTCATTCCACATTACTAGTGAGAATAATGTGAAATGAAGAATTCACCTGCCTCTTCTCTGAAAATTCATGCCCTTGACTTTCTTTAAGATTGGTTGGAGGGCTTCCCTGATGGCTCGATGGTAAAAGAACCTGCCTGCCAATGCAGAGGATGTGGGTTTGACCCCTGGTCCTGGAATCTCCTGTATGCCAGGAGCAGCTAAGCCCGTGTGCCACGACTATTAAGCCTGTGCTCCAGAGCTGGGGAGCTGCAACTTCTGAAGCCCATGCTCTGCAACAAGGGATGCCACCTCAAGGAGAAGCCGGTACACCGAAACTAGAGAGGAGCCCCCACTGGCTGCGACTAGAGAAAAGCCCACATAACCCAGCACAGACAAAAAATAAAAATAAAGTGATATAAGAAAAGATCTGATAGCAAAGAGGTTTCAAAAAGCATTCCTCTACTTTTCCCCCCAATAATTTTACAATTCATTCTTTATTCACTGCCTCTAGCACTTACAGAAATAATTTATGAAATAGAATATTGGTCTTTTTTACATTTTATTGGAAACATCTCCTCAATTTCACTGGTGTGTATATTTAATAATCCAATAATTTATTTGAAATGGACCTCTATGTCTTCCTTTTAAAAAAATTACAGTATCAAGCATTATCTGGAGTCAGAATAGCGAATCCTATCATGGCCATCCAATCAATTTGTCTTGACTGTTCCATTCTCAAGCTGAAGTTCATGGTCCTGCTTCATGCTTATCAACACACAAAGCTGCGCTGATGTTGCCTTTCTTTAAACATGACTTGCCCACACTCCACACGACCTTCAATTGCGACGCTTTTCCTCTGTTATCTTTACATCAAAACTGCTCCAAAGAATTGGCTACCTTTACTGTTTTCTCACAGTAAGTTCTCCCTCCAGCCCATTTCATTCAGGATTTTGGAAACCACCCTGGTTGAAATCACCTGTAACTTCCGTCTCACCACATCCCTGTGAAAGTCTCATCCTTCATCTCATTAACATCTTTATCAGCATTTGACCCTGATAATCCTTCTCTCCTCTTTAGACATTCAGAAGACTACATCTCCACACTGTTTTCTCACCTTCTCAGTTTCACTGGCTGGTATCGACTCCTCTTCCTGACCTCTAAGCACTCTCCTAGTCTTTTTTTTTAAACTTTTTTATTTCATGCTGGAGTATAGACAATTAACTGGAGAAGGAAATGGCAACCCACTCCAGTATTCTTGCCTGGAGAATCCCATGGACAGAGGATCCTGGTTGACTACAGCCCATGGGGTGGCAAAGAGTCAGACACGACTGAGCACACAGCACACACAGACATATTAGCAGTGCTGTGATAGTATCAGGTGCTCAGCAGAGCAGCTCAGCCATACGTATACATGTATCCATTCTCCCGCAAACTCCCTTCCCGTCCAGGCTGCCACATAACACTGAGCAGAGTTCCCTGTGCTCTACAGTGGGTCCTTGTTGGTTATCTTATTTTTATTTATGGCTGCATTAGGTCTTAGTTGCGGCCTGCGGGGTCTCTTCACTGCGGTGTGTGGGCCCTTTGTTGCAATGTGCAGGCTTCTCTCTAGTTGTGGTACCCGGGCTTTGAGGCCCTGGAGCAGATGGGATCTTAGTTCCCTCTGTGTGATGTGCTCAGTCACTCAGTCGTGTCTGATTCTTTGGGGCTCGGTGGACTGTAGCCCACCAGGCTTCTCTGCCCATGGAATTTTCCAGGCAAGAATGCTGGAGTAGGGTGCCATTTACTTCTCCAGGGGATCTTCCCCACCAAGGGATCAAACCCGAATCTCTTTTGTTCCCTGTATTGGCAGGCAGATTCCGTAACACTAGAGCCACCTGGGAAGCCGCCTTTCTCATTCCTTGACCAGGGATCACACCCAAGTCTCCTGCATTGGAAGGCAGATTCATAACCACTGGACTGCCAGGGAAGTCCTTGTCCATTTTAAATACTGCAGTGTGGACTTGTCAGTCTCCAACTCGCTAACTATCCCTAACACTCTCCTAGTCTTGACTGAATTCCTTAAGGCACTCAAGTATACTTCAGGTCCCCATTTCAACCATCTTTATTCTAGAGCATTTCTCAAATGCCATTGTTTCCCAGTTTCCCAAAAGTATATGGAACTCTGTTCTTGGACCTCACCTCAATCTCTATTTATTCCCTAGGTAATATTCTCCAATTGCCTTCCTTGAGTTACCATCTGTATGTTGATGGCTCCGATTTATATTTTCAACCTCACCTTTCCCCTGAGCTCTAAGCAGTTGGATACACAAGTCTTCTGGATGCCTCCTTTTGTCAATCAGCTAAAAGGCTGGAAACTTAATCTTCCAGTTTCACCTGCCTTTCCGTTTCTGGTTACTGCTGCGTTCTGTTACTGAAATGCACTAGTGTGAGATTTTAAAGGTAAAGGAGAAAAATTATGTATTCTTATGTCATGTGCATCAGTGTTGGACATTGGAGCTCTGGCAGACAAGTTCTTTTCAGTGACCTGTGGGAGGTCCATTGAGACTGTTCCTCATGGGGGCAGCTGCAAGCATCATCTCAGTTTCCTGTAGTTTGCTAATACCTGGTTAGAGGCAACAGCTCCTAAATTCACTGGACCAAACAGTGGTGGCAGAACTGAACACTGTTGGTCACCTCCCCTACCTTGTGTTTCCTCAGCTCTTCCTAGGTTTCTGGAAGCTCTCAATTCCCTCTATCAAGCCTCTTTCAGCTCAAGACACCTGGAGTAATTTCTTTTTTTTTTCTTTTCTGCATGAAAACCCTCAGTGATATAGTTACCCATCCTCTTTAGCTAACATTTACCCAGTTGCAAAAAACAAAAATTTGGGATTCATCCTGACTCCTCACTTTTCTCTGTACATCCCACATTCAATCCAGCAAAACATCAGGCTGGATTTTCCTCCAAAATATATGCTGAATCTTACTCTTTCACATCCAAAGTGTTCTCATTTCAATGAGACGATCTGTTTACCAAATTTCTTTGGGATTATCTATGTTATCCACCAGAATGTTCACAAGATGGCTTGGTCAGCAAGTTCACCACTGTGTCCCATTGCTTAAAATTCCATCTAGCATGTAGTAGGCATTCTATAAAAGTTGACTGAATGCATAACTGGATTGCATTCCTCCTCCCTTCAGAGACAGTGAGCCTTCCAAGAGGCACAGGTAGTCACACTCATAAGACACTGAGGAAGTCAAAAGGAAAATTCAAAAATGTCAAGGTTGTTAAGGACAGAGATCACTTACCTAAATATACCTAAACTCTTAAGGGGAATTCATCTGAAAATAAAGATAAAAACTATTTTGTATGTCCCTCCCTGAGTAGCAATTTCTCTGGGCACATGTTTTTAGAAGTTTCTTAAATATACTGTGTCCATGTATAACATTCTGAAGTTGATTAACACAGCTCAGACTCCCTGGGAGGAATCCAGCTAATGGATTGACCCTTGATAAGTGAATGTATATCATATGTCAAGGTCAATGCTATGCGCTACTCAAGTAATATAGTGAAGAACAGAAAGTCAGTGGAGAAGAGAGCAATGGAAAATTACAAGTTAACAGTCATCTAATGGCCAATGAAACTTATTTGACTGCCAATTTTTTGCCTTGGTGGAATTATTTCTGAGGAGCCAAAATTAGTAGGGGAAGTTTGAAAGACATTGAGCAAGAAGTTCAGAATGAAATGCAGGAGGCATGATCTCCAAGAGCTAGTAAATAGTTGCATATTTGCATGTTAACTCTTCCCCCCACCACCAAGGGTGTAATTGCTTCCATATGAAAGCTTCTTAATATCAGCTCAAGATGCTAAACTGCTCATCTTCTTGGTGACTGATGATCTCATAGCTCAGGGCTGTAACTATTGGAGGAGCTGTACCATCTCTTAATAAGCATACTTATCTCTGCTAAGTAAGATGGAGAATATGCTTGCTGCAGAAAGCATCAATCTAATGCTAAGTCTTTTGCCCTGAGCAAGGAAGCAAAGGAAAGTTGATCCAATACTTCATAATACTAATTAAATATGTATAGACATGAATAAATACATGCTATTAATAATAATAACTGTGAAAGATATTAATTCTGTCCTCCAATTATTTCATTTATCTCCCTTCCAGACATATCACTGACTTTTTTCCTGCTTCCCTTAAGGCCCCACTTGACTACTTAAGTATTTCCAGCCCAAAAAAATGAGATAGTCATCACTGCAGTGAGGCTATCTTAACTGAGACAAGCAATTACTGAGTGCCAGAAACTTTGTATTAAAATTACTTGTATTAACTCATTATTTCTCATAATATTCTTACAGTGTAGTCATTTTTATTATTCCCATTTTACAGACAAGGGAACTGAAGCCTAGAGTGGTTAAGTAGTTTGCCCACAAAGCTCCCAAGTGGCAGAGTTCAGGTTTAGATCTGTCGAGCTAAATCTATCTCCAGGACTTACGCCCTCAATCTTTCCAGTGTTGAGAAGGTCTTTTGCTGTGTAAGGAAGCAAAGCAAAGTTACACATTTGAGGTAAAGGACATTTACATGTGATGGTCAATGACTCAACTCTGGGTATCCATCGTAGCTTTTTATTTGAGTTAAGATGGTCTTTTTAAAAGTGCTATTTTATAAATGAAATTGTATTAGTCAGGGTTTTCTTAATAGGATATCTCTATGTATCTACATAGAGATAGGTGCATCATTATATAGGTAGATATAAGATATAATCTACATCATGTACAGATGTGAGAGTTGGACCATAAAGAAGGCTGAGCACTGAAGAATCAATGCTTTCAAATTGTAGCGCTGGAAAAGACTCTTGAGAATCACTCGGACTGCAAAGAGATCAGACCAGTCAACCCTAAAGGAAATCAACTCTAAATATTCATTGGAAGGACTGATGCTGAAGCTGAAGCTCCAATACTTTGGCTGATTCATTGAAAGAGACCCTGATGCCGGGAAAGGCAAAAAGAGAAGGGTGCAGCAGAGAATGAGAAGGTTAGATAGTATCACCAACTTAAAGGACATGATTCTGAGCAAATTCCATGAGATAGTGAAGGACAGGAAAGCCTGGCATGCTACAGTCCAGGGGTTGCAAAGAGTTGGACATGACTTAGCAAATGAACAACAACAACAATATCTATATAGGTAGATACTGATAGATATACACAGAGAAAAACAAAGATCAGAGGCAGACAGACAGACAGATATTGAGGGGAGAGAGAGAAAGAGATTTTAAGGAATTGCCCTGGGCAAATATGGAGGCTGGCAAGTCTATGACTGCAGTGTGGGACCCAGGAGAGCTGAAGGTGCAAATGAAGTGTGAAAGCGTTCTGCCAGAGAATTCCGTCTTGCTGAGAGAGGTCCATCTTTCTGTTCTATTCAAGTCTTCAACTGATTGGTGAGGCCCACACACATTATGGACAGCAATCTGCTTACCCTCAAGTTCACCAATTTAACTGTTCATCTCATCCAAAAATGCCCTCCAAGTTGACAAATAAAATGAACCATGTCAGGAATACAGACCCTAGAGAGGATGATTCAATAGTCCAGGGCTACGTGGCCAAGCCAATGAAAGAGCTCAGATTCTCTGGTCTCCCAGTCAGCATGACCACACCACCACACCACCTCCCTGTGAGGCCATGAGAAGCATCTCCCACCCCCAAGGGAAGGTGTGAGGAGAGAGCTAAGGCATCCTGTTTATCCAGCACTGCAGCCACCTGGCAAGGGTGTAAAGGAACTCAAATTCTTTTTTGTCAATTCTTTGGTAGGTTGATGTTTCGATGAAAAGTTTTTAATACTAACTTTGGGTTTTATTTGTTCTTTCTCTAGTTACTTTAAATGGAAGATTATGGTATTTGAGATGTTTTTCTTATCTCCCATGGTAAGCTTGTATCACTATAAATTTCCCTCTTAGAACTGCCTCGGCTGTATCCTGTAGATTTTGTGTTTTGTGTATGTGTGTCCCATAGATTTTGAATCATCATGTTTTCATTTTCATTTGTCTTTAGGTTTACTGTTTTAATTTCCTCTTTGATTTCTTTAGCGGTTCTTTGGTTGTTTAAGTAACATATTGTTTAGCCTCCATGTGTTTGGGTGTTTTGCAGGTTTTTTTTTTTTTCCTGTTGTTTATTTCTACCCTTAGTGTTGTGGTCAGAAAAGATGCTTGATACAGATTTTTGTTTTCTTAAATTTGCTAAGGTTTGCTTTGTGGTTCAGCATGTGGAGAATGTTTCATGTGAACTTGAAAACAAAGTGTATTCTTCTGCTTTCAATAGAATATTCTATAAATGTAAATAGCATTGTTCTGTTATTTATCATTCAAAAGCATGGTGACACAGGAAGCCCAAAATAAGGCTTAAAATTAGGTAAAGCATATGATTTTCCCAAACTCTGGAATTTTTGTTTATGAGAACTATCATGTAACCTCCTCAATTAAGACAGATTGGATCTAGTCCATGATAAAGAATAGGAGACAGATTAAACTTGAGCTTATCGGAAAATTACATTTTAATGGCTTCTTTCATTTTAAGAGTTCCTGGCTTCTTCCCAAATGATTCTTCTTGTCTACCTGCCACATGCCACTCTTTGTGACATCAGCAAAGCATTTGTCAAACATTGTGCTTAGTGTATGTAATATTGACGATCAACTCAGAGTGCTTGGAAATACATGATCTTGATCAAGGTTAAAGGCATTGTTTTCATCATCTATACATGTAACAGACATGTTTAGATAAGACCTGGGCAGCAAAAACCTCAGGGCACAGATTCTGTCTGTGCAGAGATGATATAACCAGGATATCTGTGAGAACTGAGATGTTCAAGAAGTTTATCCAAAGTCAGCCATTTTTTTCGCCTTATGATCCCACTGACATGATATTTGTATGCCAATAGCTAATTTCTACATGGAGCACTTCTCAGGTGCAAAACACTACTGAGAACTTTCTAAGACTGCTGATTTTTTTTCTTACACATCTCTAAGGTAGGTGTTTCTATGACTGATTTATAGATGTGACAACTAAAGTGGAAAAAGGTTAAGTTACCATCTCAGTGTCACTCTCCTGGTAAACACTGGAGCCAGAAACTGAAGCTCTCATCATCTAGGCTGCAGCTAGCTGATGTTTCCTGCAAAGGGCCAGCTGATAAAGACAGTAGGTTCTGTGGGCTATACATTTTATATTGCAATTACTCAGCTCTCCAACTGTAGCCTGAACGCAGTCATAGAAAATAAGCAAATAAATGAGCATAGCTGTGTTCCAGTTAGACTTTTAAGGACATTCCTGCATCATAAAAAGTAAGCAACCAGCCAGATTTGCTCCATGGGCTATAATTTGCTAAGTTGTGATCAAGATCATCACAGAGGAACTTCCCTGGAGGTCCAGTGGTTAAAACTCTTCCTTGTAATGCAGGGAACCCAAGTTCAATCCCTGGTTGGGAAACTAAGATGCTACATGCTGCAGAGCAACTAAACCCATACACTGCAACTACCAAGCCCCCGTGCTGTGGAGGAGCCCACGGGCTACAGCAGAAGATTCCACATAATACAATGTAGATCCCCCGTGCTGTGGAGGAGCCCACGGGCTACAGCAGAAGATTCCGCATAATGCAATGTAGATTCCACATGCTTCAACTAAAACTTGATGCAGCTAAGTAAATAAATGAGTATTTTTTAAAACATCATCACAGTGTCTGACTTGAGAGAGAATTATAGAATGAATACAAGAATTAGGAATGAAACACATTACTTCTACTAACCCATCATAAAGCTTTAACTGCCAATATTGGAAAGACAGACTGTATGTCTACTCATAAGTGGGTTTAAGTATCAAAGAACCTGCAGCCAAAATGTCAAGATGTGTGCATAGAACAAAATGGCCTTAGTGAAAGTGAAAGTCACTCAGTCATGTCCGACTCTTTGCAACCCCGTGGTCTATACAGTCCATAGAATTATCCGTGCCAGAATACTGGAGTGGGTAGCCTTTCCCTTCTCCAGGGGATCTCCCCAAGCCAAGGATTGAACCCAGGTCTCCCGCATTGCAGACGGATTCTTTACCATATGAGCCACAAGGGAAGCCCAAATGGCCTTAACCTTGACCTAAAGTTCTATTTGAGAATATTTGGGCTGGGAGTAGAAAGAGGTGAGGAAAATGATTGCAACTCTCAGAACATACATGTAGGACCATGCTCTAGGGGAAGAATGAGTTTTTTCTGTTGTATTTTTTTTAATCTGTTCTAGCAAGACTGATAATGGAACATCACCTTGCCTTTTATAAAGCCAGTAGAGCAACTTTGAGCTCAAAGGGGTATGTAGCTGCCTGTAGGTGAGTAGGGGGGCAGCTTTCCTTCCTGAGGAAAGGGGTCCAATCAGACTGTTGGGATGTGAGAGCCTGGGTTCCCTGCACTTTAGGAGAATGGAGCAAGAGGAAACCTCTTAGTCCATAAGCTGCTCACCAAAGTCTGAGAGCCTCAGTTCCGAGCATCATAATTGACCCTTGAAGGAGCACAGTGGTTAGGACAGGGACCAAGGTCAGCAACTGCCCTTCAGTCTTCTGGGTGGATGTGATCAGGGAACCCAGAAATCTTGATGCCTTCAGTCTGCAGCCCCCTGGACTCCCAGATTCCCAGCAGAAATAGGAGGGAAACTGGAAGTCCAGCTCGGAGACTAGTTACCCAAGAGCAGGTGGCAGGGTAGAGACTGGTTGAGTGAGACCTCTGATGTGGGACTTGAGGAAGCCTAAGCTCATCAACACTAATTCTGTTTATTGACCTTGAGAGATGAGCAAAGTGAGAAGAGGAAATCAAAAGAAATATGCATTTGAAAAAATGTTAATTTGCCTATATTCTCTGCCTAATTCCCAAGAAGCAATAATTGGGATTGCTTGCAATCACCAAGTGTCACATTTGCTTTCTTTCTAGTGCCTTTTATTCTCAAGTCTACATCCTTGGGCTCTATGGTTGCAGCTCTGATGAATGGGTCTGTCTGCATGAGCGGCAGGTACATTTTTGCATTATCGCTTTCTCATTATTCTTCAAAGATGTATTATCTTCTCTTAACAAAAGATAGGACATTGCTCCCAGGAGGCGACACTTTAGACCAGACAGCAAGCAGCTCTGGGTCTCTTGTCTGCTTGGGTCTTCCAGGTCCTTGTATTAGCATGCTTTATATTCTTATGCTTTACATCTGGGGGCTGGCTAACAAAGACTGCTCCTCCCAGAGGCAAGCCAATTCCCAGAGACAGTGAATGATTCACCCACAAGCATACCTTACGTACGCAAATCAGCTGACCCAGAGCCCACGCCTTAACCACCTCCCACAGGCCAGGCCACTCTGCCCTGGCCCTAATCACTTAGGGGCCAGCTACAAGGCAATCTGAGACAGTCCTTATACTTTGGAGACCACTGAAATTACTCAGATGGGTTAATCCTCCGCCCACTTGCTATGTCTCATCCTTCCCTTCCCACAAAGACCACAATGAAGGCTTTCACCCACATTTTGCTCCCTTCCTCTCTCTGCCTCCTGACTCACCCTGGTGCTTCCCACATGGCCCCACGTGGTGTGACGTTGCCCCATCTCTCGGTAACTGTGAGAAATGAACTCTCTGTTCAGTGGCAATTATCTCTGGATTCCTAATCTTGAATAACAATAAAGCCTGCATTTTAAACCAGTCATGTCTCCCCACATTCTGCAGAAACGCAGATCCTATAAAAGCTTAAAATGACACAAACTTTCATGTGTAAAGGTTTCCTAGCCCAAGTGTGTGAAGAAATGCCATTGGTGGGAGAGACCCTGGCTTTAGAATCAGATTCTGGCGCTTGAACTTTGATTTCCACCCCTTCTGCTGGATGCCTCGGTCTGACTCAATTTCTGCATCTGCAAAACAGGGGCTCAATCAGGACCCAACTCAGAGGACTGAAAAATGCACCAAAAGTGTGCGTCGTGCAATGAACACTCAAAACTACCTTTGTTGTTGGTAACATTGTTTTTTCTCAATATTTGGTTACCTCAATGTTTTTTAACCAGTAGGGCAAATTTTATCTGCATGAAGATTGCCATTGTTCCTTTTCCTCAACTATTTTTTAAGTATTTGATTATCATATGGTCATTAGAAATGGCACAGATCTTCTCATTAATTACTATGGCTTCTAAACCTTTGGGTCGCAACTTGACTAAGACATAAAGTAAACTTGAAAGTTAGGGCACCCAAGAGCACTTCTACAGAACCCAGTTTGAGAAACCCTGCATTAAAAATTAAATACGGTCAATAGAGGTGATTGCTTTATGTTGACAGATTCATAAACTCTAACACAACTGGAACCCTGAAATGTTGCAATGCTTGGGTTGTTACCCAAATAACCTATGACATGAATATAAATGTATGAACGTAGATGGAATCTAAATGAAATGCAGTGGAAAACCTTTTCCAAGAGAGATCCCTATGGATCCCCAAGGAATGTAATTACAAAGTAATTTGAATCATCTTTTAAATTCCAAGAAATTCAGGGTCGGAGCCTTCTTTTACAAATAGACAGTTTTCCTCTGGAAGCACAACTTATGTAAGAGTCATCTTTCCAGTCCAAAGTATTTAATTGGCCGCTAAATTGCAAACCCCAACTCTCTGGCATGACTACTAACTCGATAGTGAGAAAGAATTTGCTGTTCCTTGCTGGTACCCCAGTGCCGGTTTCATGAGTTTGTGATGCCTGAATCACCTGGACCCTGTTCTCGGGGGGCTCCCCATGTGGTCCAATATCTGCTGTCTCTGTTGTGAAGGTCTTACTGCTTTTTGAACAAAGTACCCGCATTTCTATTTTGCGATGTATCCCTCACATTATGCTGCCAATTCAAAGACCTTCATTTACTGCCGCTGGATAAAGGGAACACCGCAGACCTAGAGCAACACGGGGAGGCTGCCTTGAGAATGGTATGACACTATCACGCTGTCCTGAATGTGGGCGGCTGTTCAGAGAGACCCCCGCCACCCCAAGTAGAAATATCAGTGTGATGAGCACACTCAGTGAAAATTCAGCACACATCAACTTACAAAAGATCCGCCACACTAATTCAATTGAAAATACCAAAACAAAAAATAAAGGGAAACTCATGCACTTTTCCCTTCAAACTCCACCATCTGGCTGTTCTTTCTTATGTATCTTAGCATCTGACTCTTTATTTGGCAGCAAATTAATCTGGGTAGTGATCCTTACTGTAAGTCTTCTGAGTGATTTAAAGGGCTGATTTTGTTACAAGAGGGTAATTCTTTGATGTTCATAGCCTGTTGCAAGGGTGCAGAGCTGGCAGGCAGAAAATGCTGCCTGCTCTACACAAGGTCAATGGTCCAGAGAAGTAACATCTTGTATCTAAACAAACAGCCTAGGTGAGGCCAGCCCAAAGCACTCCTTCTTTGTCTTTGGCATTCGAAATAGGGAATTGGACCACTCTGTCGATCTTTGATCATTCTGGGAACAGACGCAGAGATGAGTGCTGTCCTGAGCATCTACCTGTCTCTTTCCAGAGTCCCTGCTTTCTCCTTGTGAACTGTCTCAAATCCCAGGCCCCATTTCCTTGGGTGATGCTCTTGGTTCTCTGATGGACCATTCCTCAGTGGGGGTACCTGTCCTTCCAACCTCCTCTGTCTCAGGCCCTGGATCCTGCAGTCTCAGATATCTGGCCTCAGCCACTTTTCCCTAGAAAGCATGAGGCAAATAGCAGAGCTAATGACTTTGCCATGGCAATCAAGGAATGTTTCCATTTCATAAAAGATGAGATTCTTAATACGGAACTCTAATCCATGGGGAATGCTCTCACATGTGGACATTCAGTTCTACTTCAAGAGTAACAAAGGCTTGATTTGAGAGTAAGATGGGCTGGGAGAAAGGCTGTATTTTAAATGTTGGGAAAAAGTCTTACCATTAACCCTTCAATCATGCAGGGGTTTAGGGGCACCAGCCTTCCATGCTGTTCAAACCACATTGTAACTTATAATTGGCCATCCATATCCGAGGTTCCTCCAGATCCAGTTTCTCAATCATGAGTTCAACTAACAGATTATCCTGTAGTACTGTAGTATTCACTGTTGAAAAAAATCTGCATGTAGGTAGACCCATGCAGTTCATACTTGTGCTGTTCAAGGTCAACTGTATTTTGTTTAAATGTTGGTTTGAAACCTTATGTTGTCCGAAAAGAAGATGGTTTATTTAGCTGAAGCTGTCTCAATACATCTTGCATAAAGCATTTTGCAAGCAATTGAGCTAAACTGGTGGGTTGCCAAAAGGTATGATTTGACTTCCCATAGACTTATCTGATATCAATGCACTTGTTCAACTGATTTCTTATTTCAAATAAAAATAAGAAAATCAAAAATTTTATTAAGCTAGGCAATCACCAACATCAAAAAACAAAGTTATCCCCAAGTCAACATTTAAAGAAGGTTAACAGTAAAATGTAGCTTAGATAGTCAAGGAACATTATGAAAGACTTAGAAATGGACGAACAGATGAGTGATTCTGCTGTCCAGGGCACCCAACTGCCCTGGCTCTGCTTTTGAACATCTTTGAGCTATTTTGCAGTTCCATAAGTTGCAGAAAATAGACTATAATGCAATTGCTTCTTATCTATAATAGAAACTCAAATAAGTCATGCCCTTTGCAGCACTATTTAACAATATCCAGGAGATGGAAGCAACCTAGACGTCCATTGACAGATGAATGGATAAGGAAGATGTGGACTAATGGAATATTAGTCAGCCATACAAAAGGAATGCATTTGAGTCAATGGTAGTGAGGTGGATGAAACTGGAGCCTGTTATACAGACTGAAGTAAGTCAGAAACAGAAAAACAAATACCATATATTAACACATATGTATGGAATCTAGAAAAATGGTATTGATGAGCCTAATTGCAGGGAAGGAATGGAGGTGCAGATGTCGAGAACAGACTGTGGACACAGGGGTGACAGAGAAGCTGGGAAAGACAGAGACAGGAGCTATGGCATTTATACACCACCATGTGCAAAGCAGATAACTAGTGAGAAGTTGTATATACAATAGGGAGCTCAGCCTGGTGCTCTGCAATGACCTGGAGGGGTGGGATGGGAGGAGGGAAGGGTAGCTCAAGAGGGAGGGAATATATGTATAATTATGTCTGATTCACATTGTTAAATGGCAGAAACCAACACAGCATTGTAAAACAATTTTCTTCCATTAAAAAATAAATTTAAGGGAAAAACAAGTAACTTATGTCCAGTGGAGATGCAGCTGGTTACTATTCCAAGAATATTAACCAACTTTCCTTTACTTGGTCTATTCAGATTTAATATTTTTCTGGAGTGAATTTTTTAAAATGGTAATTGCTAGAAAATGGTTTAAGATTCAAATTGACTGACATTGTGTTCTCTTGTGATATTAAAAATATTTACTGCATGCTATATAGTCCGAGGGGCTTCCCAAGCGGTGCTAGTGGTAAAGAATCTGTCTACCAGTTCAGGAGACATCAGAGACTCGTGTTCAATCACTGAGTTGTGAAGATCCCCTGGAGGAACATGACAACCCACTCCAGTATTCTTGTCTGGAGAATCACATGGACAGAGGAGCCTGGAGGGCTACAGTCCATGGGGTCACAAGGAGTTGGACATGACTGAAGTGACTAAGCACAGCAAGTATTTAATCAAATATGAATCTGAGTGTTACTGTGAAGGTATTTTCAGTTGACGTGAACATCTGCAATCACTTGATTTTAAGTAAAGCGGATTGCCCTCAGTAAGATATTTGGGCTTCGTCCAATTAGTTAAAGATCCTTAAGAACAAAAACTGAGATATGCCACGGAAGAGGCAAGTCTGCCTCCAAGACTGCCTGACTTTCTCAGCTGCCAATCCAACTTACAGAGTTTCAGTTTGCTAGCCCTGACATTGCATAAACCAATTTCTTAAAATATACCTCCTTAAAAATTTTTTTTTAATTTTATTTATTTTTGGCTGTGCTGGGTCTTCACTGCTGTGGGGGCTTTTCTCTAGCTGCGGTGAGTGCGGGGCTACCCTCTATTTGGGGTGCGCATACTTCTCACTGAGGCGTCCTCTCTTGTTGAGGACCACAGGCTCGAGGGTGCGTGTGCTCAGCAGCTGTCCCTGGCTGGCTCTAGAGCACAGGTTCAATAGTTTGTGGCGCATGGGCCTAACTACTCCACAGCATGTGAGATTTTCCCAGACCAGGGATCAAAAACTCGTGTCTCCTGCATTAGCAAGTGGATTCGTAACCACTGAGCCACCAGGGCAGCCCTCTTTTAAGCTTTTAAGAATGTAAATTAAAATATCTCTATCATCTATCTATCTCCTCTTGGTTCTGTTTCTCTGGAGAACCCTGACTGATGCAGGACCTTATTTTAATATAAACACATTTCCCACTGGTGGGAGACAGGTGCAAGTCTGGGTGTCTGTCGTGGCTTGTTTTTTTATGACAATCTTTATGTACATTTTCAGAACAAAATGTGAAATTTGGTGAAGATCTGCTGGGGTTCTGAAATCAGACAGAGGAGGCAAAGGATGGGAAACCAGCCTTACAGGCATGGCTCCCCAGGAGTGCTTTCCAACTTCCAATAAACATAATCTTTGGAAAATTGACAAATTCACTGATCTGCCTGGGTTCTTGGGCTTCCCAGGTGGCACCAGTGGTAAAGAACCCTCCTGCCAATGCAGGAGATGTGGGGTTCGATCCCTGGGTTGGGAAGATCCCCTGGAGGAGGAAATGGCAACCCACTCCAGGATTCTTGCCTGGAGCATCCCATGGACGGAGGAGCCTGGTGGGCTCCAGTCCATGGGGTCACAAAGAGTCAGACACGACTGAAGTGACTTAGCACGATGCACGCCTGAGTTTCCCCCATGATTACATTTATGGAAAATGAAGAGCCACAACCCCCCTCCGGCTCTTTCCACTCTGCTCTTTCTAGGCTGTAATTAAAGCTTTCCAATATCAGGGACTTCAACCCTTGAAAGATTTTCTTAAGGGAAGGCAAAGAATATAAAGCATCTCAATTTTAATTAAAAGGAAAAGGACCTCATTACACAAGTGAATAAGCTACGGTGCTGATAATTATCAATTCAAAAGAGCAAAAATGGTAATTTCTAGTCAGGAAATAAGTACCAGTTCACCCGCCTTATTTAATCCGTCCGATTTTAATTTCCTTCTTGTTTATGTAATTGAGGAAGAGCTGCCAGATTGGGGATGATAGGGCTGCAGCCTTCTGCTTCCAAAGGAGGGGGCTTTCGTCTTCATTGTCACATAAGCAATTAAAGCCTCTAAACTGGGCTGTCTCAGATAGATTTTTCTCCTTTCCATGTACTCGTCCTGCCAAAAATAAGGAGGTTTGTTAACCTCACACTGTTAGGAAATGGGGCTTATCAGAAGTCTGGAATGGGATCCTTCTAGGAGCTGGGAAGGAAGGACCGCTTTTCCTAAGGGGAGCACTCCTCCCGGCTCCCAGAGCATCAGACGTCAGGTGACATCTTCCTTCTCTTCAGCATCCATCAGCCCCCTTAGCTCAGTGCCCCCCGGCCCCCTGGTAAGAGAGAGGCTCCAGGAAGCAACATAGTCTCTAAATACTAGCATGCAACGGCAAAGCAATCAAATCCTGCCAAATGACGAGCATGACATTTGGGTTTATTGTGCTCAAGTGCTGTGTCAGAGACTTCAGGACTTCTTCCAAGAGGAGGGCAGGACCAGAGGGGAAGCTGATGAGAACAGTGGGATTGCCCTGGAAAACCGTGTTATGTCACCAGCCTCTAGTGCTCTCAGATGCCCTCATAATACTTGATAGCTAGCTGTGTTAGTAGCATTTGCATTATCTTTTCGGCTATTGGGATAATTAATGATGTCCTTTACTAGCCCCATCAAGCTTTGGAGACGTTTTAAAATGAAAGCATAGCTTTTGTTTTTCTTTTCTTTTTTCCCTTCCTCCTTTGTCCTTTTCCTTGCTTCCAAGTGGTAGCATCCTTCAGAATAAAAGCTGGCCACCACTGAAACATCTTTGCATGCTTGCCAAGTATCTTCAGTGGTTTCTGACTCTCTGGGACCCTGTGGACTGTAGCTCACCAGGCTCCTCTGTCTGTGGGAATACGGAAATGGGTTGCCATGCCTTCCCGATTGGGAAGATCAGGATCTTCCTGATCCAGGGATCAAACCCTCATCTCTTATGTCTCCTGCATAGGCAAGCTGATTCTTTACCACTGGTGCTTCCTGGGAATATCTTTAAAGATTAATCGTGGTTCCCACAAAATGTCAGAAAGGCAGACAGAGGGAAGCAATACGTGGATTGTCCACTATGCCATCAGGTGGTGCTAAAGTAATGAATCACACTCGGGCTGGATATAACTTCTCTGTTCTGCATTAACAATAGAAATTAAAGAAATGAATTTTCTGAAGTTAACTTGCAGGGAATGATTCCTCAGTTGTTTTGGGCAAAGTGGGGCTCAAAGGTTAATGGTAGGTTATCATCAAAGAGAAACTTTCCTTAGAGCAGAGCTTCTCAATCTCATCACTTCTGACATTTAGGGCCAGGTTATTTTTGGTGTGGGGGAGCGTCCTGAGTGTGTCCTGCGAGCTCAGCAGCACCCTGGCTTTTACCCCCAAATGTCAGTAGGACCCTCCACAGTGGAGACAATAAAAATGTCCCCAGACACTACCAAATGTTCCCTGAAAATGAGTAGGGGTCAAATCATCCCTGGTTAAAATCACTGCCTAAAATAATGTGGCCTCCCGTTGAATACATGCAAAAAAATAGGTCAAGTATTCCTTTTGAATTGTAAATACAACATGCATTTAAAGTTGGTTGTTTAGTCGCCAAGTTGTGTCTGATTCTTTTGCAACCCCATGGACTATAGCCCACCAGGCTCCTCTGTCCATGGGATTCTCCAGGCAAGAGTACTGGAGAGGGTTGCCATTTCCTCCTCCATAGGAGCTTCCCAACCCAAAGTCGAACCTACATCTCATGCACTGGAGGATGGATTCTTAGCCACCGAAGAAGCCCTGTAATTAAAGTTAGAAATACACTCTTCAAATCTTCACCTGTTCCTTTGTTGCCCCCCTTTTTAAGACATTTGCAAATAAGTGATCATATAACTGTTATAAAAATTGCTGTGAAATAGTAATATTGACAGTAATTGTCTCTGAAACAAAGACATAAAGTTTGGATTCTTTTGCTAACAGCACAAACGATGAGTGTGTGCCACACATTCACATTTACTTCTCTAGAGACCAGGAAGGAATTGGTCTCAGTAAAATTAGCATCAAATAAAGTTAGTCCCCACAAAAATTAATTAACCACCTCCTGTTACTTGTTTTTTTAATAGAATTCTACCTGTAATTATGCATGATTGCCAACTCTCATGATCCTTCTTTAAGGACAAAGTTCCCATTGTCCTCTCCCCTCAAATTTTTCTGGCTGTGGTGTCATATGGGGCACTACCAGATGTTGTTAACCACAGCCAGAACTGAGAAATCTGTTCTCAGCGTGTCTAGATGGTTTTCACTGGCATGTATGATTGGCTGAGGGGTTTTAATGCAGTTCAGTAAAGGGAGATGCTACTCCCAGCAAGGGAATGGTCTCACTTCCTAAACCATCACAAACCATCAGCATCTGGATTTACAAACTTATGCTTTAAACTTTTAAAACCTTGTCTGCCAGCTTGTAAAACTTCAGTTGCCCCCAAAACCACTCATCTGTAGAACCTGAAGTTTTTATGAACTGACACTGAGAAGCATTCATAAGATTATAATGGGGTAGGGGGGGTTGTTATTTCAATAAGAAAAGGTAAAGCAGAGCTTCAGATCCACTCTCTAAGTTTTCATGCCAACACCCCTCAACACACACACACACACACACACACACACACACACACACCACATCTATGTCTATGTCTATATATGTCTCCTGTTTCCCAAGAACATATTTTGAACAAGGTCAGATGCATTTACTACTATTACCATTCAGAGCATGATTCCGCAGAACACCATGGACCACGACTCCTGTGTTAACATTTTGGCAGTCTTTCTGGGCATGTGTGGGAAGACAGATCCATCCAGCTGGCATCTGGCGTTTTCCTGCCTGTGTCTTAGACAGAATGTTGAGCAGACACCTGAGGCCACACAGAGAGACCGCCAGCATCACACCTGTCCTTCATTTCCTCCCAGCAGCAAGGTCATGACCGCGGCCCAACCAATCTGGTGAATCTGGCTCAAGTGAAACTTACTGAGGCCCCATGTGCTGGGGAATGGGATCAGAAGCAGCCCACATCCCATCTTCCTACCGTGGCTCTGAGCCAAAGGAGCAGTGTCCTAGCCTAGTAGGCCTGGAGGAAACTGAAACTTTTCAGGTCAAACTCTTTATGTCAACAGCAAGGGGACCAAGACTGGGGACATCTAAGGGGTCCATTCCATGTCCCAGGGTTAACAAGCCCAGAACAGATGGTTGTACTGAGAACCAAGACGTCTGAGTTTATGGAGCACCATCGTGCAAGGCATTGTTCTGAGACCTGCTAGGCATCCAAAGAAGTATCAGCTATGGACTCTGTCCAAAGAGCTCACAACAATTTTGGAAAAAAAATAACTAACTGCAAAGAAAAAATGCAAAGTGATCAAGACAATAATTGAAGAATAACTCAGGAAGTGCTCAATTGTGCCAAATAGAGTGGTTTGTAGATCATTAATTTTTATGCAGTGGAGCTACTTCAGATCTCTTTTGGATGAGGTGCTTGGGAGAAATTATAGCAGGTAAAATTAAATTTAAACAGGATTTTGAATGATGAACAGGTTTTGATCAGGTGCAGGGGAGAAAAGAGACTCTCAGACAAGAAAGTAGCAAGGTAGGGCCAGGAAAAATAAACATAAATAAGCTTGCTCCTCTAGGGTTCAAATTCTGAGGCTGGACCTGACCAGCTTAGCAGCTTCACCCCGCAGAGCCTCAGCTTCCTCCCTGTAAGTGCAGTAGTGGCCCCAGCACAGAGGCCTCGGTGAGGCTGTGTGTGCCTCACCCGCGCGGCAGCAGTGGCTTCTCTGTCCTTTGAGTCTCCCGTTGCATGTCTGAGTGAAAACCTGTGATCCATGACCACTCCAAGATTTCTCCAAGCACCCAGTGGTATAGATGATCACCACTTTCCAGTCTCAGAATCTCCTTTCCAAATTCATGGCTCACTTCCCATGGCTGAGTTCTCTCTGACTGGCCATGACACATCCTTGAAAGCAACATGCAGGATGCCAAGATGATCAAAGACAGGAGGATATGGGGTGTTTGGAGGCAAGGAACACTACTGGAAGGTGATCGTACAGACTGGGCATATTAGTTTCTGAGGTCTGCCGTAACAAATTGCCACAAACCAGGCAGCTCACAGCAACAAAAATATATTGTCCCACAGTCCTGGAGTCTAGAAGTCCTAAATGAATGTGTCCAAAGTGTTGGTTCCTTCTATAGACCTTGAAGGAAAATCTGTTCTGTGTCACGCTTCCAGCTTGTGGTAATTACCAAAAATTGTTGACGTTTCTTGGCTTGTAGATATATCACTGCAATCTCTGCCTCGGCTGTTACATGACCTTCTCCCCGTTTGTTTCTGTGTCCAAATTTCCCTTTTGTTATAAAGATACCAGTCACTGGATTAACTCAGTTCAGTTCAGTTCAGTTGCTCAGTTGTGTCTGACTCTTTGCGACCCCATGAATTGCAGCACGCCAGGCCTCCCTGTCCATCATCATCTCCTGGAGTTCACTCAAACTCACGTCTATCGAGTCGGTGATGTCATCCAGCCATCTCATCCCCTGTCATCCCCTTCTCCTCCTTCCCCCAATCCCTCCCAGCCTCAGAGTCTTTTCCAATGAGTCAACTCTTTGCATGAGGTGGCCAAAGTACTGGAGTTTCAGCTTTAGCATCATTCCTTCCAAAGAAATCCCAGGGCTGATCTCCTTTAGAATGGACTGGTTGGATCTCCTTGCCATCCAAGGGACTCTCAAGAGTCTTCTCCAACACCACAGTTCAAAAGCATCAATTCTTCGGTGCTCAGCTTTCTTCACAGTCCAACTCTCACATCCATATATGACCACAGGCAAAACCATAGCCTTGACTAGACGAACCTTTGTTGGCAAAGTAATGTCTCTGCTTTTCAATAGGCTATCTAGGTTGGTCATAACTTTCCTTCCAAGGTGTAAGCGTCTTTTAGTTTCATGGCTGCAGTCACCATCTGCAGTGATTTTGGAATGTTACCTATAGCCTAAAATATAATAGATCATTTTCAAGGCTCTGACCTTTAAAGGTGTAACACGTTTCCATTCATATACAGATGAAAAGTTGCAGAACAGAGAATAACATTTGTCTTTTTGGGAGGCAATAGGAACTTCATGTCCTGACCTACGTGGACAGATGCAAAAAAGAATTATGACACCAAATAGTTTGCAATAAACAATCACAACCCTCATTTTTTAAGTAAAAATGAAGTATGAATTCTAACTTGGGTGAGATGAGTCCTCTGGGACACTAGTCTACCATCTTCTTGGTAGTAGTATGAACTTGGACTTGTAACAATATTCTCTTGTATTTGTCCTCATTATGAGGCTTTCAATAAAATTTGAGCAGAAAAGAGTGGGAGGGAGGGAGTAACAAGAGGACTAAGTGAGGTTACAAAGGGAAGGAGAGAGAACAGATGGGAGAAAGCTGAGAATTTACAAGGGGAAACCATCTCTGGAGAGAGTAAGTCTTCAGTGTCAGTAATGCTGAACATTAAATTAAAAGACACTTGCTCCTTGGGAGAAAAGCTATGACAAACCTAGGCAGCATATTAAAAAGCAGAGACATCACTTTGCTGACAAAGGTCTGTATAGTCAAACTATGGTTTTTTCCAGTAGTTATATACAGATGTGAGAGCTGGACCATAAAGAAGGCTGAGCACTGAAGAATTGATGTTTTTGAATTGTGGTGCTGGAGAAGACTCTTGAAAGTCCCTTGGACTGCAAGGAGATCAAACCAGTCAAGCTTAAAGGAAATCAACCCCAAATACTCTTTGGAAGGACTGATGCCGAAACTGAAGCTCCAATACTTTGGCCACCTGATGTGAAGAACTGACTCATTGGAAAACACCCTGATGCTGGGAAAAATTGAGGGCAGGAGGAGAAGGAGGAAGCAGAGGATGAGATGGTTAGATGGCATCCTCAACTCAATGGACATGAGTTTGAGCAAACTTTGGGAGATAGTGAAGGACAGGGAAGCCTGGGGTGCTGCAGCCCATGGGGTCACAGAGTCCGACACAATTTAGCCACTGAACAACAACAAATGCTAAATATAGATTCCTATGCCCATGAACCCAGTGGAAATATGTTACTAGATCTCAGACAGATGTCTCATATTCATTTGGCATCTGGAATACAAATAGATGGAATAAACAGTGATAGCCCAGAAATGGAGACAGAAAGGTAACAACCAGTTTGGGAGTCGTTTTTGTCAGACACCAACCCCTCCTTCTCCTAGAAAAGTGTGGAATAAGATCTTCGCTCAAGAAAGACCCTGGAGGCATTCTTACCTAGAAAATTGTCCTGACTCATATTTATACAGAGTGTGGCAGGTTAGGTGAAATGAACTTAAGATTCAGGGACTTTCAACCCCCTGCAGATTCTGCATGTTGTATGGATGCTCTGAAGAGTCTTCACTTTATTACAGCCTCCCTAAATTTGACACACATAAGTAATAAAGTCATTATAACTTCTTTATTTTTTATTGCCTCTGATGAAATTGTACTGCAAATACGCTTAGAGAATTCGGATTTTAATTGTAACTAATTGCATTCAGACTCATAAAATAGTGAAACAACACCCAGAGACAAATAAGAGGAAGGAGAAGCAACAATTCACAAAAGAGAATTTACTGACCACTTTCACAGGCGCCTGGGAGCCACATTTTCTTATTAGCACATGTGTGGGGATATCTCAGGGCCTTAACCAAGCCTGCTATGGGAGAGGCAGTAGGCTTCTGTTCTAGTTCCTAATGCATTCTGTTAGGTAGTTAGAATAGGAAGAAGGAGTTCAAAATAGTGTGGCTAAAAGACAAAGAAAGGAAAAAGCCTGTGAAAATAGAACAAACGAAGGTCCAAGGACTGGAGTGAGAACCTCAGGGGAAACAAACCAGCCCTTCTGGCTAGCCCAATTTTCATAGAGCAGGATCAAGGGGAGGAGAAAAAAACATTTAAAAAGGAGCCAAAATTAAGCCTCTCTCTTCTCTTCGCTTCTCTTCTTATGGGTGGGCCAGCTCTGACGCCTCAAGGATGTATTTTCCTTTGCTTGCCAAATAAAAGTGAGCTGTAACCAAGCTGTAACACTGGTCCGTCCGTCGCTTCGAATTTTTGATGTGGCGAGACAGAACCGAAGAAATTACACACTCCCCTGACAATTCCAAGACAGAACTGGGCTTGCTCCTTTATTTTAAAATCAAGCTAAAACAATACTAGAGGGTCTATGCAGGGCTCTCCTCTAGAGGGCGCCAAAGTGCAAACCAACAACTCCTCCCGCAGGGGTAGGGGGGCCCTCCAAAGAGGCAGTGGGCAACTTTTCAGAAATGACCAGGAAGTTGTAGAGGCTCAGGCCAGTTGGTCAATATCCCACAATTTAAAACTAAACAGCTTGTGAATGTTTATATGTAAAACACTGTGGGTAATTATGAGGGATCAAATATAGATGAAATCTTCCCTTGAGAAGCTCAAGATTTGGTAAGAAAATAAAATAGGTACAAGCCTTCCAAGTTGTAAGTGTCATAGACAAACACAAATTAAGGGCTGTCCCACTCAACTTTTCTGAGCCATGAACTCTTTGATTGAGAGATGACAATGAGGCCAGGAGGGACTCTACTTCCTAGTTAACGGATAAGGGGTTGACACTGGGTTTCCAAGCGGTTTGTAATCCTTTTTTAAAAAAATTTATTTATTTTAATTGGCTAATTACTTTACAATACTGTGGTGGTTTTTGCCATGCATTGACATGAATCAGCCATGGGTATACATGTGTCCCCCATCCTGAACCCCTCTCCCACCTCCCTCCCCATCCCATCCCCCTGGGTCGTCCCAGTGCACTGGCTTTGAGTGCCCGGTTTCATGCATCAAAATTGGACTGGTCATCTATTTCACATACGGTAATATTACATGTTTCAATGCTATTCTCTCAAATCATCCTACCCGCACCTTCTGCCACAGAGTCCAAAAGTCTGTTCTTTACATCTGAGTCTCTTTTGCTATCTTGTATATAGGGTCTTCATTACCATCTTTCTAAATTCCATATATATGTGTTAATATACTGTACTGGTGTTTTTCCTTCTGACTTACTTCACTCTGTGTAATAGGCTCCAGCTTCATCCACCTCATTAGAACTACCTCAAATGCATTCTTTTTTATACCTGAGTAATACTCCATTGTGTATATGTACCACAACGTTTTTATCCATTTGTCTGCTGACGGACATCCAGGTTGCTTCCACGTCCTAGCTATACTTTTCCACTGCACATTTGAAAGGATAGTTGAATTCATCTCAACCAATATTACTGAGGTCTTCAACTATTTTACTGCATCCCTTTCTAGCTGAGTGGGACCAGCAATGAAGAGAACTTAAAAAAAACTACACCGCCAGTCGTAAAATCCAGTTGTTGCTGTTGTTGTTGTTCAGTTGCTCAGTTGTCTCTGACTCTTTGCTACCCCATGGGCTGCAACACCCCAGGCTTCCCTGTCCTTCACTACCTCCCAGAGTTTGCTCAAACTCTTGTCCACTGAGTCGATGTTCATATCCAACTATCTCATCCCCTGAGGCTCCTTCTCCTGCCCTCAATCTTTCCCAGCATCAGGGTCTTTTCCAATGAGTCAGTTCTTCACATCAGGTGGCCAAAGTATTGGAGCTTCAGCTTCAGCATCAGTCTTTCCAATGAATATTCAGTGTTGATTGCATTTAGGATTGACTGGTTTGATCTCCTTTCAGTCCAAGAGTCTTCTCCAACACCACAATTCAGAAGCATCAATTCTTCAGCACTCAGCCTTCTTTATGGTCCAAATGTTCTCAAAGTTGAAAATATTTAGCAGTGCTATTCAATTTGAAACTTCACTCATGTCTCTATCCCTGGAGGAATGAGCTGCGTGAGCACTTTTTCTAATTTGGTGAAGATTGCTTGATGGATTGATAACCATGTATAAGAATGCTCAAATAAACGTTTGAAAATAAAACAAACACCAGGAAATAACAAGTGTTGGCAAGAATGTGGAGAAATTGGAATCCTTGTGCCCTGTTGATGTGAATGGAAGTGGTATAGCTGCTATGGAAAACAGCATGATCATGCCTCCAAAATGAAACATACAATTACTGTGAGATCCAGAATTCCACTTCTGGATAAGTACTCAAAACATTTGAAGGTGGCGTTTCAAAGAGATATTTGTGCATCCTCCTTCATGAGAGCATTATTCAGAGTGAACAAAAGGTAGACGTGATCCAAATATCCACTGATGGATGAATAGATGAACTGAAGGTATATGTGCACATGTACATGTATACGGAGAAGGCGATGGCACCCACTCCAGTACTCTTGCCTGGAAAATTCCTTGGATGGAGGGGCCTGGTGGGCTTCAGTCCATGTGGTCTCTAAGAGTCGGACACAACTGAGTGACTTCACTTTCACTTTTCACTTTCATGCATTGGAGAAGGAAATGGCAACCCACTCCAGTGATCTTGCCTGGAGAATCCCAGGGACGGCGGAGCCTGGTGAGCTGCCGTCTATGGGGTCGCACAGAGTCAGACACGACTGAAGCGACTTAGCAGCAGCAGCAGCAGCACATGTATACTATGTACATGTGCATACACACACACCATGGAATACTATTCAGCCTTATGAAGAAGAACATTCTGGCACATGCTACAGCATGGATGAATTTTGAAGAATTATGCTAAGCAAAATAGGCTAGTCCAAAACACGGACAGATGCTGTATGATTTCACTTAGATGGGGCACCTAGAGTAGGTAGTTGGCAGAAACAGAAAGAATTGTGCTGCCAGGGGCTGGGGAGGAGGGGATGATGACTTATTGTTTGATGGAGACAGAGTTTCAGTTTAGGAAGATGAAAAAGTCTGGAGATGAATGGCTGTTTTACAGTAGTGTGAATGTACTTAATGCCACTGAACTGTACACTTCAAGATGGTTTAAATGATATATGTTATATATATATAGTGCCACAATTTTTAACAGATTAAATTTTAATTTAAAAATGTTTCAGATACACAGGAAGACTGATGTGCTACCATAAATTAAAGTAGATGTAACATAAGCAGTAATTCGGTGCCTACTCCTCTACTCCCACTCAGTGAAGTGGAAGAAAAAAGCAACATTAATGTCAATAGTTGGAATTACAGATAAATCTAGATTTTGAAATAAAAATAAGAGTAGATAAAAGTAGCCAGCCTTAGGAAGTGCTAAGACAGAAACCTCTAAATCTTACATTAAATGAAAACCTTCAGTTTAACCAAAGCAAAAAGGAAACTGGAGGGAATGAGAGATGTAAACAGCTCATGTTTGGTTAAATAAACTGCTGAGTCAGAGTCCATTGCTCTCATTAGAGCTTCCAGTTCTAAGAACCAGAGCAATGCTTACACAGGTTTTCAAAAGGTGTTTTTACTGTATGTCATTTACTGAGATAAATGCATTACATGTGTTGCTTGTAAATCTAAAGACAACCTTGCAAAGTAGTTCCCATTTTATAGATGAGGAAACAGAGGCTCAGAAAGAGATATCATTCCATACAATATAGTTTAATAACTAAGAGCACAGTCGTTAGAAGCCAAAAGACTCTACACCTTGCTGGACTAAACATTTTGAGCAAGTCGTTTACCACTGTAAGCTCTTTATCTGTAAAATGGTAAATACTAATAATGATACCCTTACCTCCCTCATACTCTGGCTGTGAGACTCTAGTGAATTCAGTTCAGTTCAGTCGCTCAGTCGTGTCCAACTCTTTGCAACCCCATGAACCACAGCACACCAGGCCTCCCTGTCCACCAACTCCCAGAGTTCACTCAGACTCACATCCATCGAGTCAGTGATGCCATCCAGCCATCTCATCCTCTATCATCCCCTTCTCCTCCTGCCCCCAATCCCTCCCAGCATCAGAGTCTTTTCCAATGAGTCAACTCTTCACATGAGGTGGCCAAAGTACTGGAATTTCAGCTTTAGCATCAGTCCTTCCAAAGAAATCCCAGGGCTGATCTCCTTCAGAATGGACTGGTTGGATCTCCTGCAGTCCAAGGGACTCTCAAGAGTCTTCTCCAAACCACAGTTCAAAAGCATCAATTCTTCGGTGCTCAGCTTTCTTCACAGTCCAACTCTCACATCCATACATGACCACAGGAAAAACCACAGCCTTGACTAGACGGACCTTTGGCATGTTAAATGTTGACTGCAACATCTGACACATTGTACGTGCTTTGCAAATGCTCACTGTGGTTTTTAGGAGGATTACAGCTCTGCTGTAATGGGCATGTTGCCCACCGTCCTCTTCCAAGGAAAACCCCACCCTCCACAGCATGTTGAAGGAAGTAGCATTAAGCAGCCCTTGAGATAGGGGTGGCCAGGATGTGACCCAAGGGTAGCCAATATATCAGGTGGCCAGTGACCTTCAGAGTAGCCTGGACTGCACCCCAAGTGTCTGCTCAAAAAGCATTGCTGAGAGTTGCTGAGGCTCCAAGAGTGACTCTCAGACTGCTAGACCGTCTCCCCTTAGGATCTGAACAGGGGAAAACAGAGAGCATGGGCTGGCTGGTAACTACTGGAGAGACAACATGACTCATAACGAGACGAAGAACCAAAAGCAATGGCAACATCACCACGGCTGACTTCACGAGGCACTGAAGCCAGCGTGAGTGACCTTGAAGAATCTAGTTCTGGACCATGGCTGGCAGCAAGTCCTACTGCTTGGTGAGACTGTAACACAAGGAGCTGCCAGAATGTTGCCCAAGGTCATACAGTTCTTTAGTGCTGGCAATGGCAACATCCCTCAACAGGTCTGACCACAAAGATGTGGCTTTTCTGCTCTGGCCTTCAGCCTTTCCACAATTATCTGTGTTGTTCTGGGAACTGGGAAATGCATATTGTGGGTCTGTGTTGCCTAACTTTACAAATGACATTAAATGAAAGCTAAATGGACTACTGGGCTTCCCAGGTGGCACGAGTGGTAAAGAAAGTGAAAGTGAAGTCGCTCAGTCATGTCCGACTCTTCGTGACCCGTGGACTGTAGCCCACCAGGCTCCTCCGTCCATGGGATTCTCCAGGCAAGAATACTGGAGTGGGTTGCCATTTCCTTCTCCAAGGAAGTGGTAAATAATCCACCTGCCAATGCAGGAAATGCAGGAGATGTGGGTTCAGTCCCTGGGTGGGGAAGATCCCCTGGAGGAGGGCATGGCAACCCACTCCAGTATTCTTTCCTGGAGAATCCCATGGACAGAGGAACCTGGCAGGCTATAGTCCATAGGGTGGCAAAGAGTTGGACCTGACTGGAGTGACTTAGCATGCACACACACAAATGACTATTAAGATATCAGTGTTTTGTTGCTGTTGTTGTTACTATTCTTGTTTATGAAAAATGTTTGAATGGAAATCATGATGGGATGAACTGTCTTATGTTTAATATTCAGACATAAATCTCTCATGTCCTTACTGAAATATAAATTAAGATTGAGTGTAATTTAGCTGTTTTATAAATGATCACACAGTCTTGGAAACCACGCAGAAAAGTTTGCCCAGCTAATCTCTAATTTCTATGGGTAAGAAACACATGAATCTCATACAGAAAAAAGTGAATGTTGGTTTGTGACAGAGCAATATTCCTACTCTACAAAATGGGGATAAGAGGAGTGCCTGCTACCCCTTCTTTGACCAGCCCAGTCCCACCTGCTTCTGGAACTCAGGTCTCCCTGTGTTCCAAGGGTGGTGTGCTGAGACCTGAGACACAGAGTCCTGTCCGGATTGGAGTTTGGGGAGACGGTTTCAATGACTTAATACATCAGTGCACCGTGGAAATGTGGCTACGAAATCCTGTGTCTCACTCCAGAAAAGTCATGCTAGAAGCTATCTACACAGTAAACCATCTGTGAGATAACATGCTTTCTAACACTGCCCCAGTTCAAACCTAGAAGCACAAACCCCATAATCAGCAGCAGTTATTAGGAAAAGCAGAAAGGGGCTGACTTTTGAAATATAAAAGCTTTTATTTTCATGCAGTCATATCAACCTTCTGCTGTGACTATTTCATATTGCTTTTACACTTAAAAGGACTTTATTTTTTCGCTCTGAGATACACAAATATTCTGCTACATATTCTTCCAGGAATTTTATCATGGCTAATTTTTCACATTTAAATCTTTAATCTAATATTTATTAGGGATAAGGTATCAAAACATATATCTACATTTACTTCATATTAACATACTTATTCTGTTTGGGGAGTTTCTATTTCATTATTTTATTCTGATCATCTTTTCTGGGCCACCACCACCTGTTTTGATTATATTAATATTAAATTATGTTTCTATATCTAGTATGGCAAATATCACAAGTTAATCTTTTTTTATTTTGTTTCTGTTTTAACTTTTCTCAGGTCTGCTCATGAATTTATTCTTCCAGATAAATCTTAGCTTTACTTGAATGTGTTTCAGAATAAATCCCACTGGAAATTTAAATGCAATTGCATTGAATGTATAAATGAATTTGGGAAGAACTGACACCTTCCCATATAGAGAATGGGGTGATTTTTATTTAACAGATTCTTTTTAATGTAGCTATCAGATTTTTAGGCTACCTTCACATTTTTTTTCAAAATTTTTATAAAGCTATTTCAGTACTTAATATTTTGTGTTCTCATTATAAATGGGAAATTATTTCCATTAAATATTATACTTAGGTTTTTTCTTGGATTTTAGAAAAGCCATTTATTGTTAGAAATTCATTATGTGTCTAGCCACTTCATTTTTAAATTTGAAGGTCGAGAGTCTTTCTGGGCATGCAGCCATTATTATCTTAAAGTAATAAAAAGGTAAATTTCTTATTTTTTAAATACAGTCATGGAATTCTCCAGGCCAGAATACTGGAGTGGGTAGCCTATCCCTTCTCCAGCAGATCTTCCTGACCCAGGAATCGAAATGGGGTCTCCTGCATTGCAGGCAGATTCTTCACCAGCTAAGCTACCGGGGAAGCCCAGTAAAAAGGTAAATTTCTTGTTTCTCCCAATGTTATATATCTTACTATGTTGACTAAAATTTCTGGAACCCTAAATGGTAACGGTGGCAGCAAGCATCCTTCACTGGCTCTTGGTTTTGGTGAGGATGTATTAATATTTCCTTACCCACTTGTGTCTTTGGCTGTTAGTTTCATACAAAGATTCTGTCCTGTGTTGAAAAACAATGCTTTCATTTCTGACGATGCTGCCTGCTTCTCCTCTCTCTCTAATAACAGAGATTCAAATAATAATATGCTAGCAGAAGCTAGCATATTGACTACTTATCACTACTTCTGTGTGTGCATGTTAAGTCACTTCAGTCACGTCTGACTCTGTGACCCCATGGACTGTAACCCACCAGGCTTCTCTGTCCACGGGATTCTCTAGGCAAGAGTACTGGAGTTGGTTGCCATGCCCTCCTCCAGGGGATCTTCCTGACCCAGGGATCGAACCCACATTTCTTATGTCTCCTGCCTTGACAGGCGGATTCTCTACCACTGTACCAGCTGCGAAGCCTGTCTTTGTCTCCAATTAAGCATAAAAAAAAAAAACAGAGATGTGACATCTGTGACTTAGATCACATTTTACAGTAACTATTCTTCAATTTTTTAAAGAGGAGACAGAAATGTTAACTAACCAGTCCTTGATCACATAGCTGCCAAGTGCCAGAACTCAGCTTCAAACCCTGGTCAATGATAATGGTCTACAGTATGACATGCTGATGTTTAAATTACACAAGGAGCTTGTGGCCATTATTCATCTCGTGCCCATTATTCATCTTGTGCCCTCTCCCACATGAATTTCCCCCTATCTGTGCTCTCCTCTGTGCCACCAGATGGATGACCTCTGCAGACCACTGTCCCCTGCCTCCCTTGCTGGCTGCCTTCCAGTGGGTTTGGCCAACTAGCATCACTGACATGACATTGGAGGATAACAAGAAGAAGTAAGGATATTTCACCCTCTGCTTTTCTCCCTGCCTAGGCATGAAATCGATAGTAGTAGCTGAGTTCTAGTTGTGTTCACAATAATAGTGAAGTGCCAGTGTGAGGCTCCAGCACCAACCCTTCCGTGGCAATAGCCTACTGTGCTCACTATCTCTAGGTGCCTCACAAACCCTTTATGTTTCCTGAAGTTGTCTCTTCATTAAATTCTCTATTTGAAAAATCTAGAGGGGATGCTGACTAATTCAAAGATTCTATTTTTTTTAATTAAAAAAAAAACATACCTTGTAAAACTTCAAGAATATAACATAGGAGAAAATATAAGTGACTTTGGATTTACTGATAACTTCTTGGGTCCAAAAGCATAATCAATAATTTTTTTTAAAAAAGGGATAAGTATGACTTTATTTAAAATTAAAAAAATTGAAAATTACACTGTTAAAAGAATAAAAGAGCAAGCCACAGGCTGGTGAAGGTTTTTTCAAAACACATATTGGATAAAGGACTTGTATCTAAAATATACAAAGAGCTTTTAAGGCTCAACAATAAGAAAACAAAAAACTCACAATAGGCAAAAGATCTGAACAGATACCTTAACCAAATAATATATGGAGAGAGATAGCAAATAAGTTTATGAAAAGATGCTCAACATCAATAGGGAGCTAGAAATTAAAACAAGGAAATACCACTATACATCTGTTAAAAAATGGGCAAAATCCCAAACAATGACAACACCAGATGCTGGTGGGGAAGTGGAGCAACAGGAGCTCTTATTCATTGCTGGTAGGAATGCAGAATGGTAGAGCAATTTTGAAAATCAGCCTGACAGCTTCTTATAAAACTAAATGTACTCTTATGTGATCAAATAATCACCCTCCTTGATATTTATCCAAATGATTTGAAAACTTACTTTCAGACCAAAACTTGCACAGGAAAAGTTTATAGTGGTTTTAATTTTAACAGCACAAATTTGGAAGCAAACTAGATGTCCTTCAATAGGTGAATGCATAAAAATTATGGTGCATCCAGACAATGCTATTGGAGTAGGAAATGGCAACCCACTCCAGTATTCTTGCCTGAAAATCCTACAGACAGAGGTGCTTGGTGGGCTATATAGTCTATGGGATCACAAACAGTCAGACATGACTAAGCACACACACACACACGCACACACACACACGGCAATATTTATCAGCAGTAAAAAGAAATGTGCTGTAAGCCATGAAAAGACATGGGGGAAACTTAAAAACACATCACTAATTGAAAGAAATCAATCTGAAATAGCTACATCTTTTTGATTCCTATTGTAGGAGAAAACAATAATAATTTCTTTCTACCCTTCTGAGTCCTGAGTTGAGACTCTTGTAATAGAAAACAGGTTAACAAGAGGAAAACAAACAGAAGGGTGTTAACATGTCTAGTTCGTACAGACTTGGGAAATACCAGGGCAAATGCAGAACTCCCTAAGGTGACTTAGAATCCAGGATTAAATACTGTCTTAATAGGGTAAGAGAAAGGGAGATGCAGGCCTTTTAGGGAATAATAAATAAATTTTAGGAAAGATGATGGGGGCGTCTAGAATAGTAGACAGCCATGACAGTTGGTGACAAGGTTTGTCTGGGTGTGATGTTGACCTCTAACCTCCTCTCCTGTGGCAAGAGTCAATTTTCCCCGGTCGACGAAGGGGATTTGACAACTGCACTCCTTTGGAGACTCTGTCTCTAGGCAGATAAGGGGAGTTCAGAGAAAGCCTCTTCCTGTATTTGCTATTTTTCAAATGCCTCCAGCTTAAACTAATCAATGAGCCCAAGAGTATATTTCAGAGTATTGTGTCCTGAATCCCTACAGTCATATTTTGGAGTGGCGTATTCTGCTACCCTCTCTAATATATGGCATTCTGAACAATTCAAAACTATGGAGCTAGTGAAAAGATCAAGGACTTTTGAATTTTTAGTGCAGCAAAGTCACCTGCATGATATTTGTTGTTGTTGTTCAGTCGCTAAATCGTGTCCAAATCTTTGCGACTCCCGTGGACTGTAGCATGCCAGGCTTCCCTGTCCTTCACCATCTCCCGGAGTTTGTTCAAACTCATGTCCGTCCAGTCAGTGATGCCATCCAACCTTCTCATCCTCTGTCATCCCCTTCTCCTGCCTTCAACCTTCCCCAGCATCAGAGTCTTCACAAATGAGTTGGTTCTTCGCATCAGGTGACCAAAGTATTGGAGCTCCAGCTTCAGCATCAGTCCTTCCAATGAATATTCAGGGTTGATTTCCTTTAGGATTGACTGGTTTGACCTATTTGCAGTCCAAGGGACTCTCAGAGTCTTCTTCAGCACCAGTTTGAAAGCATCGATTCTTTGGCGCTCAGCCTTCTGTGATACAGTAATGGCGGATATATATCATTATACGCTTGTCACAACCCATAGAAGGCACAACACAAACTTTACACCCTAATGTAAACTATGGACTTCAGCTAATGATGATGTGTCAATATCAGCTCATCACTTGTAACAAATGTACCAACTGAATGCAATCTACTAATAAAAGAGGAAATTGTGGTCAAGAGTATATGGAATCTCTCTGTATTTTTGACTTAATATTTTTGCATACTCAAAATGGCTCTAAAAAGTCTATTTTTTTAAACTATCAATTTTCTGAATGCATTTTCAGTATTTGCAGAGATCATCGTGTAAGTTGTACTAGAGGTTAAATTGATAGATTTCTTAGCATAGACTGATCCTTGTGTTCTCAGAATAATTCTATTTGATTATGATATGTTCTCATCTTTATTTGGCACTGAAATTGATCTGTTAAAATTTCATTTAGAATTTTTGCACTTATATTCATGTGTGAGTGTCTCACATGTTTTTTTTTTAGCTGCATGCATGGTTTTGGTGCTTTTCAAGCTTTAGTATCAAGTGAGTCTAATTCATAAAGATGTATTGAGATTTATACATAATTGTATATGTTTATGTGTATGTGTGGTATTATATAAAGTATTTTATATGAAACCACCTTAACTTGAAAATTTCATATATTCTGAATAATCTTCTCAGTAACATGCCAAGAGCAATTGGCAAAAAAGCCAAGTTTTCTGCTTTTTAAAAAGTTCTATCATTTATACTTGGCCAGAAAATTGCCCTTTTCATAAAAATATCAAATTTATTTATAGAAAGTGTATTTTTAAAGTTACCCTTATTTTTGCAGTTTCTTCTCAGTCTGTAATCTCATCGTTTTTTTCATGCCCCCACTTATATATTTTAATTTGAATAAAATTTATTTAGTCCAAAAAGTAAAATTTTAAAGTGAATGCATATCTTTTTTGATTTCCTCTTATTCAAGTAACTAGATTTCAGATTTATTAATCTACCAATTCAACTGTTTCCCCTTTCCTGATGTCATGCTGCACACTCCTTCTCTTAGTCATGTCTCCTGGGGTCTGACTCTTTGTAACCCCAAGGACCGTAGCCTGCCAGGCTCCTCTGCACATGGGATTTTCCAGGCGAGAATACCGGAGTGGGTTGCCATTTCCTTCTCCAGGGGATCTTCCTGATCCAGGGATCAAACCCATGTCTCTTGAGTCTCCTGCATTGGCAGGCAGGTTCTTAACCACTGAGCCACCTGGGAAGCCCTTCTGGATGTTAGGGAGGAAAATCTGTTCCTGTACCTAGGTCTCCTGCTGGGGCCTCTATAAGAGACTGGCCAAAGGCAGGTTAATAAGAGAAGAACCATCAGAAGTGTATTAACACAGGTGTCCTGCATGTGCATACAGGAGCACTCAGTCATCCTAAGCGCTGGTTAGAACTCAGGTTTAAGTACCAAACCCTGAAAAGGGGTCTGGGAGCTTCAGAGCAGGAGAGGCACTTTGTGGGAAGCAGACCAGGAAAAGAATGGTTTAGCAAGGGGTGCTTAGTGAGGTTTGTGAGGCCGATTTCTCAGTGCCTCCTCAGCTGGTGCAAGAGAGGGACACATCGCTACAAACGGAATTTTCCTTTCCAAAGGGAAACCTGTACTCTGCTGTTAGAGCTTTTCCTGTATCTGCTGATTCTCAGTGGCCTTTAGCTCAAAGTAATTCCTCTACCGAAGAATAAATTTGGGGATGGCATATTCTGGTTCCCAGGCTTCCCTGGTGGTTCACATGATAAAGAATCCACCTGCAATGCAGGAGACCCAGGTTCGATCCCTGGGTCAGGAAGATGCCGTGGGGAAGGGAATGGTACACACACCAATATTCTTTCCTGGAGAATTCCATGAAGAGAGGAGCCTGGTGGGCTACAGTCCGTGGGGTCATTGTGTATTACACCTCCAGCACTCACTCACTTCTCTAATAACAGATCTTGTACCGTTTGATCCTCTTCAATAATCTGACCCATGCCACCCCCAACCTGACCCTGACCCTTTCCTGGCAACCACAAATCTGTTCTCTGTGTCTATAAGATCTTTTGTTTGTTTGTTTTATTTTAGATTCTGTAAATGAGAGATTTTATAGTATCTGTATTTCTCTATCTGATTGGCTTCGCTCAGAATAATGGCCTCAAGGCTCATCTATGTTGTTGCAAACGTCAAGATTTCCTGGGCTTTTTTTGTGACTGAATAAGATTTTGTTCTGTGTATATATCACATTTGCTTTACCCATTCACCTGTCAGTGGACCCTTGGATCGTTTCCACATCTTGGCTATTGTAAACATGGGGTACAGATATCGTTTTTAGGCAGAGATTTCATTTCCTCAGGTAAATACCCAGAATGAAATTGCTGGATCATATGATAGTTCTATTTTTAATTTTTTGAGGAAACTCTGTACTGCTGTCCATGGTCACTGGACCAATTTATATTCCCACCAGCAGTGCACAAGAGTTCCCTTTTCTTCATATCCTTGCCAACACTATTTCTTGTCATTTTAATAATAGCCATTCTAAAAGGGGTGAGATAAAATATCTCAGTATGGTTTTGATTTTCAGTTTTTTAATGATTAGTGATATTGAGCATCTTTCCATGTACCTATTGACTATGTGTATGTTTCTCCCACACTGATAATTTAATTTTGGCCTTTATGTTTATTAGAAGCATTCTCCTTTAAGTCTTGTTTATTTTGGCATTATTTTCTTAATTTCTAATGATGAATAACTAGTTTTAAGATAACTTAAGGTTTTCTCTTAATAATGATATATATGGGGTCTTCCCTAGTGATCCAGTGGTTAAGAATCTGCACTTTCAAAGCAGAGGTTGCGGGTTCGATTCTTGGCCAGGGAACTAAGATCCCACATGTCTCGAGGCATGACCAAAACTTAAAACTTAAAAAACAGCTAAAAATAATGATATATAAGGATATATATTTACTTCTGAAAGAAAACTTTAACTTCATCTGCTAAGTTTTAGCAGTTTTCCTACAATGTACCAAAGGATGATTTTCTTTTTCTTTCTTTCTTTCTTTTTTAAATGCTGAACTATTTGGGTTTCTTGAATTGGTGAATTGATGTATTTTATCAATCTAGGCGAATTTTTTGGCCATTACCTCTTCAGTGCTTGCTTTTGCTCCTCTCTCTCTCTCTGTCTCTCCCTCTCTTTCCCTGCACTTCCAATTACACATCTGCATTTTTTTTGTTGTTTTTTTTAGGATTAAAGTTTATTTATTTATTTTTTTATACACCTGCATTTTTAATAAGACTCAGCCTGTCTCTGCTCCTTCCGTTTGTCAGGCAGGACTCTGCGAGGATTGGAAAGCCTGGTGGATTACTGTCTCCAGCCGGGAAAGACTGGGCAAATCTACTTCTTACCTCTAGCTCGAGCTTGCTTCTCTATCTCCTATTCCCTGTAGCTTTCAAAGGTGGCGAAAATCTTAAATGGACAATTGACCTTCCCTGTTCCTCTGGGAAATGTAATCTCCCAAGCACTCTGAGATTCAGACAGACTCTACCCTGTCTTTTAGAAACTCTTGGATGGCACATCAATGTTCCATGTGCGCAAGAATCTTCATGACCTTGGATTAGACAAAAACTATTTTTAATGTTTTTACATTTAGTAACTAGATATGTGTATACATATGTTTTTTTTCATTCTTTTTTTTTTATTATTTGATTTTATTTTTAAACTTTACAATATTGTATTAGTTTTGCCAAATATCGAAATGAATCCACCACAATATGTTTTTAATTAGTTAAGTTTTTTAAATCTTAAAGCATTTACTTGAATCGATGTATTTGTTTAATTATTATTGCCAAGTAAACACAGTTTCTTTTGATGCTTCTTTACATAAAAATTTTAAATTAGCAGTTTTTTGTTTTCTTGCTCTTCTTCTCCATCTACTTTTTAACTTTGGTTGTAATAATCTTGGATTTTAGAAGTGTGTGTGTATGAGAGAAAGAGAGAGCGAGATGGGAGGGCTGCTTTCATTTTCAGAAACATTTAAAAATATATTCACTATGTTTTCAGCAATATTTTTAATACTTATTAGAATCTAAAAAATAGATCTGAGTGTTTTCTAACTTATCTGTCATAATTTCCATGTTCCCAAGTTTTGTAATACATATTCAGTTTTAATACATATTCAGTTTTGGATTTCTTTGGGTTTTTTTTATTTTTTAGAAATGGCATTGAAATGAGCTACTTTTTAAAGCCTTGACTGTTTACTTTTGCCTTTACAGAAAAAGGAAATCTTCTTCAGTCTAGATATCTGGGTTATGACCTTTCCCCTTTAAACCTCTGCAAATGTTAGTCTTATTTACATCTGATGTTCATTATAAGGAAAAAGTCTGAGATAAGGATTATTTTTTTTAATTTGTATGAAAATTGACTTTTCTGCTTGAATACTCTCAGTGTGGACCTTTTGCCTTGAGATTTATAAATTTCACAAAGCTGCATCTAGATATTGATCTCTGCTTTTATTCACATGAAAATAGGTAAAGCATTTTTATTTGCAGATTTAAATTTTTCCAGGGAAGAATTTAAATGCTTTTTTTTTTTAAGTTTTGATCATTGCTTTTGTTCCATTTGCTATATTAACACACACACACACACACAGAACTAAACTTAACAATCTTTTACTGTGTCTGGATTTTTAGTTTTTTCCTCCTTCCAAGATAATGTTATATTTGAATATTTCTGTGGCTTCAGTGTTACTTTTAGATAATTGATCCTTTGAGTTTCTTATGTGAAGAATTGAGATGAGTGCAATTGTGTGCTAGTTTGAATTGCCAAAGAACATTCAAACTACTGCAAAATTGCACTCATCTCATGCACTAGCAAAGTAATGCTCAAAATTCTCCAAGCCATGATTCAACAGTACATGAACCATGAACTTACAGATGTTCAAGCTGGATTTAGAAAAGGCAGAAGAACCAGAGATCAAATTGCCAACATTCATTGGATCATCGAAAAAGCAAGAGAGTTCCGGAAAAACATCTACTTCTGCTTTATTGACTATGCCAAAGATTTTGACTGTGTGGATCACAACAAACTGGAAAATTCTTGACGAGATGGGAATACAAGACCACTTTACCTGCCTCCTGAGAAATCCGTATGCAGGTCAAGAAGCAACAGTTAGAACTGGACATGAAACAACAAACTTATTCCAAATAGGGAAAGGTCACCCCTCCTCCTGCAATGCAGAAGATGTAGGGTTCAATCCCTGGGTTGGGAAGATAGCCTGGAGAAAGAAATGGCAACCATTCCAGTAATCTTGCCTGGAAAATTTCATGGCTGTAGGAGCCTGGTAGGTACAGTTCAGTTCAGTTCAGTCACTCAGTCGTGTCCGACTCTTTGCGACCCCATGGACTGCAGCACACCAGGCCTCCTTGTGCATTACCAACTCCTGGAGTTTACCCAAACTCAAGTTCATTGAGTTGGTGATGCCATCCAACCATCTCATCCTCTGTCAACCCCTTTTCCTCCTGCCTTCAATCTTTCCCAGCATCAGGGTCTTTTCAAATGAGTCAGCTCTTCACATCAGGTGGCCAAAGTATTGGAGTTTCAACTTGAACATCAGTCCTTCCAATGAACACCCAGGACTGATCTTCTTTAGGATGGACTGGTTGGATCTCCTTGCAGTCCAAGAGACTCTCAAGAGTCTTCTCCAACACCACAGTTCAAAAGCATCACTTCTTTGGTGCTCAGCTTTCTATATAGTCCAACTCTCACATCCATACATGACTACTGGAAAAACCATAGCCTTGACTAGACAGACCTTTGTTGGCAAAGTAACGTGTCTGCTTTTTAATATGCTGTCTGGGTTGGTCATAACTTTCCTTCCAAAGAGTAAACATCTTTTAATTTCATGGCTGCAATCACCATCTGCAGTGATTTTGCAGTAATAAATTAGCCACTGTTTCTACTGTTTCCCCATCTATTTGCCATGAAATGATGGAACTGGATGCCATGATCTTAGTTTTCTGAATGTTGAGCTTTATGGAATTGCAAAGAGTTGGACACAACTGAACAACTTCACTTTCACTTTCAGCCTGGAGTCTGAAACTGGCTTTGCTGGTTTGGAATGTTTTCTTTCATCACACTTAGAGTTTATATCATTCTTTGTCTCCTAATTTTACTATGATGAGGGTTGTAAGTGACTTTTCTGTGTGGTTCTCAATCTGTATGGTTTAAGGATAGGTGGAGAGATTCAGATAGAGGCCCTTTTTAATTTGGAAGAGTAGACCTTAAGTGCTTGCTTTTGTTTATGATGGTGAAAAAATTATAGCAATGCATATAACATATATAGCATATTTATAATATCTAACTTCAGTTCAGTCACTCAGTTGTGTCTGACTCTGTGACCCCATGGACTACAGCACACCAGGCCTCCCTGTCCATCACCAACTCCCGGAGTCCACCCAAACCCATGTCCATTGAGTCGGTGATGCCATCCAACCATCTCATCCTCTTTCGTCCCTTCCTCCTCCTGCCTTCAATTTTTCCCAGCATCAGGGTCTTTTCCAATGAGTTAGTTCCTCACATCAGGTGGCCAAAATATTGGAGTTTCAGCTTCAACATCAGTCCTTCCAATGAATATTCAGGACTGATTTCCTTTAGGATGGACTGGTTGGATCTCCTTGCTGTCCAAGGGACTCTCAAGAGTCTTCTCCAATACCACGTTTCAAAGGCATCAATTCTTTGGTGCTCAGTTTTCTTTATAGTCCAACTCTAACATGAGTACATGACTACTGGAAAAACCATATCTTTGACTAGATGGACCTTTGTTGGAAAGATAATGTGTCTGCTTTTTAATATGCTGTCCAGGTTGATCATAACTTTTCTTCCAAGGAGCAAGCGTCTTTTAATTTTATGGCTGCATTCACCATCTACAGTGATTTTGGAGCCCAAGAAAATAAAGTCTGTCTCTGATTCCATTGCTTCCCCATCTATTTGCCATGAAATGATTGGACCAGATACCATGATTTTCATTTTTTGGATGTTGAGTTTTAAGCCAGCTTTTACACTCTCTTCTTTCACTTTGATCAAGAGGCTCTTTAGTTCTTCTTTGCTTTCTGTCATAAGGGTGGTGTCATCTGAATATGTGAACTTATTAATATTTCTTCTGGCAATCTTGATTCCAGCTTGTGCTTCATTCAGCCCAGTATTGTGCATGATGTACTCTGTATGTAAGTTAAATGAGCAGGGTGACAATATACAGCCTTGACAGACTCCTTTCCCGATTTGGAACCAGTCTGTTGTTTCATTCAGTTCAGTTCAGTTCACTCAGTTGTGTCCAAGTCTTTTTGACCCCATGGACTGTAGCCCCCCAGGCTCCTCTGACCATGGGATTCTCCAGGCAAGAATACTGGAGTGGGTTGCCATTTTCTTCTCCAGGGGATCTTCCCAACCCAGGGATTGAACCCAGGTCTCCCACATTGCAGGCAGACACTTTACTGTCTGAACTGAAGGGTTTAGAGGCTGTCAAATGGACATGATTTATAAAGGCAATTTTTGATGGTTTTACATAGAAATGACCTCTAAGGAAGAGAACACAAATGGGAACTATTTGAGATACATTTCTATGTAAAATGTAGTTTGCACATAATTCAGCATTTTTAATGGGCACTCTGCAACCGAGACCAAATATCAATCATCTCTTGAGGTTTTCTACTATGTAGCAACATCAAATCTACATAAGAACAAATGTTACTCCTGCTTTTCTCTTCTATATCAAATGTCCTGAAGCCTCTGTGTCTCTCTGGAGCGAGGCCGAGTTTCTGAAGGCACATTCCAGTATAAACATCATCAATGGGGTAAAGAAGGACCCAGTCAGTTATAACTACTATATCAACATGTGACAAGAAGAGACCAAGAAACCTCAAAAATTTGGTCAACAACTAAGTTAGAAAGTGAGATTAATTTTATGCAATCTCTCATTATTATTTTTTAAAATAAGTTCTCACTACAAACTCAGCTCCACAAGAAATGAATGTACTCCTTGTGTACTCCTTCCAAGGAACCTCTATGCTAATTGACATTAATCTTTGAGTTACCATTAAAAATTGACTGAAGAATGAGTGCACAACCTGTATGGGACTCTGAATATATTTGTGTTTTAAATTACTTGGACAACTGTCATTGTAATTACTATTTGTATCAAGTGATCATCAGCCAACAACTCCACTGCGATGTTTACAAAGAAACCAAGTAATAGCTGGATAGATATGGGATGAGATAAACTATGCATAGAACACTTTTCCTTATCCATTTGAAATCAAGAAATTTTTCTTCAGAGTAAAGCACCCAGAACTTTCCCTTTGTCTACCTATGAAGAAGGTAAGTTGGTTTTGAAAATTCTAAGATGACTAAATCTCCTTTTAGAAATAATTCAATGTCAATTGAGTTAGATTTTGTTATAGTGCTGCTTCCAATGTTTCTAGATGCCTATTTATTAAATCCAATGAGTCAATAAAGAAAGACTAATGTTGCTTTGTTGAATCAAAACTGAGCTTTAGGGAATAAAATAGGGTTATGTCAAATTTCTATGAAGACAGAAGATTTTACCAGTGATAGGCTGTTTTTTTTTTCTCAGAAAATAATTACTATTTTTAGTTATCTAATCATTATTTTCTTCAAACATGTCTTTCTAGACATTTTTTTGACAGACAAGTTTGAATGTGAGTCATCACTAAGAATTATTATTCATATCACATTCAATGTTTTAACAAAGTGGCACACATCTTAGTTTTAAAAATCAGTAACGATTCTGGGAATCTCCCAGAATAAGCTCCCTCCCACCAGTCCTGAATTTCTCTAATGAGTGAGACTGCATTGTAAATGGGCTTTTTTCCTCCTTCCCCTTGTGGCTGGATGTCTAATCACTTGGTACTCAGTTGGTATGGTTTACACATTGGACTTTCCTGCTGGCTCAGATGGTAAGGAGTCTGCCTGTAATGCAGGAGACCGGGTTTGATCCCTGGGTTGGGAAGATCCCCTGGAGAAGGAAATGGCAGCCCTCTCCAGTATTCTTGCCTGGAAAATCTCATGGGCAGAGGAGCCTGGCGGGCTATAGTCCATGGAGTTGCAAAGAGTTGGACATGACTAATAAACTAACACATACACACACAGAGGGCTTCCCAAGTGGTGCTAGTGGTAAAGAACTCCCCTGCCAAAGCAGGAGGCATGAGACGTGGGTTCGATCCCTGGGTCAGGAAGATCCCCTGGAGAAGGGCATGCAACTCACTTCAGTATTCTTCAGTATTCCAAGGACAGATGAGCCTGTTAGGCTGCCATCCATAGAGTTGCAATGAGTCAAACAAGACTGAAGCAACTTGGCACACATGTGCATACATAGAGCTCAGGTAAGTAAGTATTTGTCATTCAGTAATGCCCGACTCTTTGCGATCCCACAGACTGCAGCCCACCAGAGTCCTCTGTCCCTGAGATTTTCCAGGCAAGGATACTGGAATGGGTTGCCATTTCCTTATCCAGGGGATCTTCCTGACCCAGGGATCGAACCCAGGTCTCCTGCACTGCAGGCAGATTCTTTACTGACTGAGCTACAAGGGAAGCCCACTAAGGTCTAAATATGGAAAGGAAACCCCCCAGGGTTGCAAACCCTCCCCCAACTCTCCCCTCTGACTCCTGCAGTTAGAGCCCACTTCTTGTCCCGATTGCTGTCCCTGTTCACGGTCATTCCCAACTGGATGAGATTAAGAACTTCTGCCTTGCTACCCAGGGCCTTTTTTTTAATTGGATCCCAGTTTTCCTAGCCTTCCTTTCTCTGTCCTTCCTTCTACTGTCAGATCACTGCCTCCCATGGATGTAAGAAGAAAAAAAAAAAATAGCCTGGCTGAAATCACATTCATATAGTACTATCCCCACTCTGTTTACTTTTGCCTGGTTTTTCTGCTTCAAAATTGGTGTCCTTCTGAAAAGGACACTCAGAGAACTAATTTCTATCCCACATATCATAACTTAATGTGACACTGCTTCTCTAATATTAAGTGCAATATGCTCTCATTAAATGTACTCACAACTGCCAATTTTCATGTGTATCTGAAGAGCTGGAATTGGAAATGCTTCCTTTAAATGGGATGCTTTTATCCGATTAATATCCACTTACCACTCTACATGAGAATGTGGTCTCTAATCCCCACAAACTGGGGGCAGATTCTTACCATGTGGGCTCCATGGGGATGTATGTTCATTTACTCCTTGGGGAAAAATAAATTGCATTCCTATGTAGTAAGTTCTCAACTTCCTTCACTAGGCTTTATTTATAGGTCAGTTTACTGAACTTAAATGACTGAGGTTAGACATTTTGATTCATCTCCTTTGAGATACATGAAAATGAAGGAAAGAATTATCAAATTTCATCCAAGGTTTCTTCTCTGGAAAATGGTGTCCAATATATACAATGTTTATATGTCGGCTGTAAAATAAAATGTCAAGTATATTTATGTTGTGTGATAATTTTGGCAAAGTCATGGATTTATAAGGAAATAGTATTGCGCTCAATGAGAGGAAGGACTTTCTAACAACCAAAGCTGTGGAACATACCCTCCCTTGCCCCCTGCACCAGGGTTGGCTGGTCCCTAGGGATTCAGAGGATGCAAACATAGCCTGAGGCGATTTAAACCAGATCTACTTTTGGATTCCTTCTACTTTGACAGCTAAGACTCCAAGGTAACCAAGCGCAGGAAGAAAGTTACATAACATTCCAGACAAACAAAACAAAAATGCCATTTTCAAAGGTATCCTCAGATGACTCGTGTTGAAGAATCTAAAGTCTTGCATAAATATTTTCTTTTCCACAGTGGGTTTATCATTCTGCCTCTGCCTCATCCCTCAGTTATGTCTCACGACCATCTTCCTCATGGTCAGAACAAATGAACAAGAGGAGCAACTGAGTCTTCCTTGCTTCTTGCCCTAAGCCTGTCTCAGGTGGGATGGGGGATGGTAGAGCTGACAGCAGATTTGTGTAACACCTACATTCATGATATGTTCACAGATGCTTCAATGGCAAGATAGAAAGACAATAAATGGGTATTGCCTGCCTTGTTTTTCCCATTCTCCTTACTACTTTATCTTTTTTTTGGACATTTACCCCTTTATAAAGCTCAACAGGATTTAAGTATCGACATAAAAGACCAATTTTTATCTCCTTTCCCATTCCAACATGCTATGATATTATGATTTTTATAGGTTCCTCTGACTGTACACGGAGAAGGCAATGGCACCCCACTCCAGTACTCTTGCCTGGAAAATCCCATGGATGGAGGAGCCTGGTGGGCTGCAGTCCATGGGGTCGCTAAGAGTCGGACATGACTGATCGACTTCACTTTCACTTTTCACTTTCATGCATTGGAGAAGGAAATGGCAACCCACTCCAGTGTTCTTGCCTGGAGAATCCCAGGGATGGGGGAGCCTGGTGGGCTGCCGTCTATGGGGTCACCCAGAGTTGGACACGACTGAAGCAACTTAGCAGCAGCAGCAGTGACTGTACAGACAATAGATCTATCACTGGCCAGGAGGCAGGACATGTCTAGGCTTTGTCTTAATCTCTGAGGGTCTTACTTCCCCACAAAATGCCCTTGATTGCCACAGTCAGACAGGGTCCTGGGCTGGGTGGATTGTTGTTCTCTTCTTGTGCAATATGCCTAAGTTTTTATGCTCAAAGTTATTCCTCTATTCTGCTGGCTACCCTCCTCCATAGAGAGTGGGCTCACAGAAAAGTTAACACACTGGCATTTCTTTCCTTTATACTGAGACACAAGTGGGTTCATTAACTAGCCACAAATATGTGCTAGGTTATTTATGGGGCTTCCATGGTGGCTCAGGTGGTAAAGGGATCTGCCTGGAAGATCCCCTAGGGAAGGGAATTGCTACCCACTCCAGTATCCTTGCCTGCAGAATTCCATAGACAGAGGAGCCTGGTGGCCATAGTACAAAATCTATTTATAGATTTTTTCTTTCTTAGAACCTGGTGAAGGCTCTCATGTAAAAGGAAAGACTTGAGAGTTCTGGTTGTAGTTCTGACACGTAAAGAGCTAGAAATTATTCTATCCTGACAACAAGTAAAGGTTGAACCTTTCTCTTGGAAAATCAATGACATTTCTTGGAGCCAGGAGAGAATTCAGAGTGTGAAAGATCTCCTTATGTCTCTGGCAGAAGGAGGGGAAGAGTTCTCTCTGAAATGTGTCCACAACAAAACCACCTGCTCCATGGAAAAAAGCCTGGCTAGAGTCACATCACAGCTAGGGGAAGGGTGTTCCTCCCACTACAACACCCTCTAAAATTCCTGTCTCCTTAGATAGGGGGTGAAAAACCATAGTCAACAATGGTAACATCTTCAAGACAAAATGCTGGGAATCCTGCAACCAGGAGAGAGAGTAGGGCCAGGGTGGACCAGTGGAGGAACACTTGTGAAAGACCCGGGTCCCAGCTACAGACTCATGGAAAGACAAAGATTTATTCATGAGATTTTAGAATCCTTCTCCTCTCCAGTGTCTTAGCACCGGTAGGATCCAGTATAAGAGCAGCAGAGCAGCACCAACAAAGCTGATGCAGATGCAGAAAATCCCAAAATCAAGTGAAAAGAAAATGTTAGTCACTCAGTTGTGTCCAACTCTTTGTGATCCCATGGACTGTAGCCCACCAGGCTCCTCTGTGCCTGGAATTCCCCAGGGAAGAATACTGGAGTGGGTAGCCATTCCCTTCTCCAGGAAATCTTCCTGACTCAGGGGTTGAACCTGGGTACTCCTGCATTGCAAGCAGTTTCTTTATTGTCTGAGCCACCGGGGAAGCCCCAAAGTCAAGAGAGGAGACAAAAACAGGAACTAGAGGAACTTGAGACCTCTACAAGTTTCTACATCTCATGGAAAAGCAAACACTAGATCAGTGCGTGAAAGTTGCTCAGTCGTATCCAACTCTTTGCGACTCCATGGACTATGCAATCAATGGAATTCTCCAGGTCAGGATACAGGCATGGGTAGCCTTTCCCTTCTCCAGGGGATCTTCCCAACTGAACCCAGGTCTCCCACGTTGCAGGCTGATTCTTTACCAGCTGAGCCACAAGGGAAGCCTTAACACTAAATAAACACAGTCAAACTCCTAGCAATATGACACAATCAAAAATGGGCAGAAGACCTAAATAGACATTTCTCCATAGAAGACATACAGATAGCTAAAAGCACATGAAAAGATGCTCAACATCTTTAGTTCTTACAGAAATGCAAATCAATTCTACAGTGAGGTATCACCTCACACCAGTCAGAATGGCCATCATCCAGAAACCTATAAATAATAAATGCTGGAAAGGGTGTGGAGAAAAGGAAACCCTCTTACACTGTTGGTAGGAATGTGAATTGGTGCAGCATCTATGGAGACAGTATGGAGGTTCCCTTAAAAAAAAAAAAAGAATATAGAGCTACTATGTCATCCAGTAATCCCACTCCTGGATGTTTATTCAAAGAAAATCATAATTCAGAAAGATTAGCACAGCCCTATTTATAGGACATGGAAACAACCTAAATGTCCCTTGATGGAAGAATAGAAGAAGATGCAGAACACATGCACAGCAGAACGTTACTCAGCCATAAAGAAGAATGGAATCGTGCCATCTGCAGCAATACAGATGGAAGTCAGTGAGACTCAAAAAGACAACATCATATGATACTGCTTATGTGTGGAATCTAAAAGAAAGGATACAAACGAACTTACTTACAAACCAGCAGAGTCAGGAATGACATTCATGGTTACCAGGGGATAAGGGTGGGGAGGGATAAACTGGGAGACTGGGATTGACATATACACACTGCTGCTGCTGCTGCTGCCAAGTCGCTTCAGTCATGTCCGACTCTGTGCGACCCCAGAGATGGCAGCCCACCAGGCTCCCCTGTCCCTGGGATTTTCCAGGCAAGAATACTGGAGTGGGTTGCCATTTCCTTCTCCACATATACACACTGGACTATATATAAGATAGGTAGCTAATAAGAACCTGCTGCCTAGCACAGGGAACTTTATTCAATACTGCGTAATCACCTATATGGGAATCTAAAAAAGAATGGCTGTATAACTGATCCACTTTGTTGTACAGCAGAAACTAATACAACACAGTAAATCAACTATACTGCAATAAAAATTGATTTTATAAAAAGATGATCACACATTTTCATACTAAAGGTCTATTTACCTTAATGCCTGTTAACTAATACAACATATTTGGCTTTTAATGAAAAATTACAAGGTATGTCAGAAAGCAAAAAAAAAAAAAAAAAAAGAAAACCCAAAGTCTGAAGAGAAAAAGAAACATCAGAACCAGACTCAGATGTTGGAATTATTAAAACAATAATTTAAAGTATCTATGTTTAATATTTTAGGGGTGTTAATGGAAAAAGTACACAACCTTCAAGAACAGATGGTAAACATAAGTAGAGATGAAAACATATGTGATAGGTAGATATGTATAATGAAATCACTTTGCTGTACAGCTGAAAGTATCATGACATTGTAAAAAACTATACCTCAAAAAAAAAGAAAAATATTGAGACACATGCCCATGTTTACAAAACAAGGGAAACTGAGAAGTATCTATATTTTCCAACACGTTTACACACAACTCTTACACATAATGGGAACAATTAAAATCAGTAGCTACAGAAAAAGAACTGCTGGAAATCAAAAACACTAACAGAAATGAAGAATGCCTTTGATGGGTTCATTAGCAGACTTGGCACTGTCCAGGGAAGATTCACCGAGCTGAAGATAGGTCAGTAAAAACTTTCCAAACTGAAATGCAAAGACTAAGAGGAATAAAAATGAAGAGAACAGAACATTCACGAATTGTGAGATGATTTCAAAAGGTATAATATTGTTGGAGAAGACTCTTGAGAGTCCCTTGGACTGCAAGGAGATCCAACCGGTCCATCCTAAAGGAGATCAGTCCTGGGTGTTCATTGGAAGGACTGATGTTGAAGCTGAAACTCCAATACTTTGGCCACCTGATACGAAGAATTGACTCATTGGAAAAGACCCTGATGCTGGGAAAGATTGAGGGCAGGAGGAGAAGGGATCGACAGAGGATGAGGTGGCTGGATGGCATCACCAACACAATGGACATGGGTTTGGGTAAACTCTGGGAGTTGGTGATGGACAGGGAGGCCTGGCGTGCTGCAGTTCATGGGGTCACAAAGAGTCGGACACGACTGGGCAACTGAATTGAACTGAACTGAATTAGAAGGAGATGAGACACAATGCAACAGAAGAAACAAGTGAGGTAACAATAGCCAAGAACTTCCCAAGAGTAAAGAAAAGTACAAAACCACAGATCCGGGAAGCTCAGAGAACACAAAGCAGAATAAGAAGCAAGCAAACACTGCTTGCTTCAACAGCATGCATACTAACATGGGAATGATACAGAGAAGACAAGCAAGGCTCCTGTGCATGGATGGTGCACAGACCCAGGAAGAGTTCCACACATTTTTGTGACTATAGTTAATAACGCACGTGCACGGGCTCAGTCATGCAGTTGTGTCCGACTCTTTGTGATCCTGTGGACAGAGGCTCCTCTGTCCATGGAATTCCCCAGGCAAGAATATTGGGAGTGGGCTGCCATTTCCTTCTCCAGGGGATCTTCCCCACTCAGGAATTGAACCCTTGTCTCTTTCATTTTCCTGTATTGGCAGGTGGATTCTTTACCACCTGGGAAGCCCATAGTTAATAATACTGTGCTGCCTATTGGAAAGTTGCTCAGAGAGTAGATTTTTAAACTTCTCATCAATAAGAAAAAAATAATAATTCTGTAACTGTGTGTGGTGATGGATGTTAACTAGATTTACTGTGATGATCATTTTGCAATCTATACAAATATTGAACCATTACATTGTATACCTGAAACTAATATGATGTCATATATCAATTCCACCTCAATTAAAAATGAAAAAATCAAATGAATGTATCTAGGTAAATCATGTTCAAACTTCAGTAAACCAAAGACAAGAGAAAGTCTTGAAAGCAAGAGATTTGGGTTTCAACAAATCAGGTAGAGTCCTAGCTAGCTGTCCAGCTTACTAGTTAATCATTACTGGACTTTACCTCTTTTAAACATGGCTGGTTTTCTCCTTTATATAAAGGGAGAAACGGTTCATGTAAAAATACTTTTTTATAGGTATTGCTTTCTTTTTTATATAAATGAAGAGCAAATGAGGTCATAAATGTATGAGGAAGCACTTTTTTAAAAACAGCAATCTCTAAATATGAAGTGTCAATCATTAATGAATTACATCCTCATCACTCTTTCAGGGACCTTGAAATGAGCTTTCTCAGCAAGGAGAATCTTGGAGTCACAAGGCATTACTTTAATGGATATAAAATTGGATATTGTTTTTGGCTTAGATGAGAGTGAAACCGATGCTTCCAAGGTAAAGTTTATGTAAAATGTAAGAGGACAGTGAGATGCAAACTCATGAGATAAATGGGTAGGGTAGGCATGAACTAACTGAGATGCTTTGGAATCCACAGGAAGTAAAAATATTCTGATACAGATATATCTGTATCTATATCTATAGAAATATCAGAATTCCCAGGGAGGTATCTGAAAAAAAAAAGAATTTTAACTTTTTCAGCTCACTAGAGCAAAAATATATCAGCAGAAAAATGATTAGAAAAACAGGCTCTTGCAAGTAAGAGAGGAATTGACATACACACATTTGCGTTGAGGTTTAGAATTTACAAAACACGTTTACAAGCATTGTATCATTTGAGTTTCATAACCAAGGGCATTTAGACTCCAATAAGTTAAGAGATTTTCTGACTTTGCTTGACATCAATCATGGTTGAATAATTAATTTCCCTGCCTGTATCTTTTGAACTCTGAACCAAATAGCTAATGAAATTGCTTTTCTATATGAATAAAAGACAGCAGTGATAAGCAGAGAAAATTTTCATGTAGACATTTTTAAAATTTCAGGATAATACTCAAGTGATTTATATAATATTTAGTTTATAAAGTGGTTGTGCAATGATCTCACTTTATGCTTGTTCCCCACCCTTGTAAGATTGGCGAGGGCCACTGGACTCATTCTGATTTCAACTAGACGTCCAGGGGAAGCCTGGACAGTGAAGTCCTGCCCTGCAGCTATGGAATGCCAGAGCTGGGAATCAGAGAATCTGAGACTTCTGACCCCAAACCTGCCTCGGTCAGTGCAGGCTTACAAAGTACCACAGACTGCCACAGACTGGTGGCTTATCAACAGCAGACATTTATTCCTTACATTTCTGCAGGCTGGATGCCCGATACCAGTGTGCCAGCATGATCAGGGTCTAGTTGCAGACTGCCAACTTTTGACTATGTCCTTGTATTGTGGAAAAAGGAGGTCAGGGGTTCCTTTATAAGGGCACTGATTCCATTCACGAGGACCCCACCCTCATGACCTAATTCCCTCCCAGAGCCCTGCCCCCAGAACTCCATCAAACTGGGGCTCAGATTTCAACCTATGACTTTTGCAGGGACACTGACATCCAGTCCTTTGCACAACCGCGTGTGGGCTTTTTATTTCACTTTGCTTGCCACCTGTTCTCTCTGTCACTAAAACGCTCCTCGTTCTGACTTACTTTACTCTGTATGAGAGTCTCTAGGCCATCCACATCTCTGGAAATCACACAATTTTGTTCCTTTTTATGACTGAGTAAATATTCCATTGTGTGTGTATGTGTGTGTATATATATACACACATACACATATGATGAACATCTATATGTGTTCCATATATACACATACACATATATATACACCTGGAGAAATCCATAATTCCAAAAGAATATATACACATATCTATACGCATATATATACATATATACTCCATGTCTTCTTTATCCATTCTTCTGTTGATGGACATTTAGGTTGCTTCCATGTCCTGGCTATTGTAAACAATGCTGCAGCAAACACTGGGGTGCGTCTATCTTTTGGAATTATGGATTTCTCCAGGTATATATGCCCAGGAGTGTATATGGAATCTAGAAAAAAATGTACAGATGAAGTTATTTGCAGAGTGAAAATAGAGACACAAATGTAGAGAAAAAAAATGTATGGATCCTAAGAGGGGAAATGAGGAGTGGGATGAATTAAAGTGGGATGAGGGCCAAACTCCTAATTTACCCTAACCTCCCTTTCCTCTCCCAAGTCCCTTTACATAGGCTTCTGCCTTCTGCTCCCCACAGTTCATCTAACCAAGATAATGCCTGATTCCTAGTGGATTTCAGGAGATTGGATTGACATATACACATGATTATATATAAAACAGATAACTAATGAGAACCTACTGTAGAGCGCGGGGAACTCTATTCAGTGCTCCTTGGTAAGCTAAATGGGAAGGAAATCCAAAAAAGAGCAGGTATATGTACACATATCACTGATTCACTTTGCTGTACAGCAGAAACTAACACAACATTGTAAAGCAACTGTACTCCAATATTTTTTTTAAAAAAGAACACTCCTCATTTAATCTTAATTTAATCTTCACAACACAAAAGAGGTAGTTTTACCTTCACTCATTCCAAAATTTTAATTTCATCTGCTTCTTTGACATCATGAATCAAATCCACTTCTTTGATAACTTAAGAAAGAAATCCTTTCAGTTTTCCTTTCCAGCACACTTTTAAAAGTTGTCTCTAAAAATGGGTGCTCCTGGCTTATTCATCATTTGCATCAAAGGGTTTTTCTTTTTCCTCTTCTTAGAGGTCTAAAGGCAGGAATCTACTTCCATCAACATCTCTTCCAATGTATCCCTTCTGTTCTGTTAGTGCTAGGGCTCAGAACCCAGTTATTGGAATCTGACTGCATTTTGCCTCAAATAGGAGTCCAGACTACAAATGATGTGCCCCACATTTCTCAAATCACACAAAGGTGACAGCAAATTTCTTTAAATTTGTGGAATTTATTGACTTTTTAAGATCCAAAACAAATCTGATAAATCCTGTTAGGCCTTTACGTTATGATTGCTCTCTGCACCAGAGGATTTCCTTCCTGATTCGACAGATCTCAGCCATGTGGAGACATAATCGTGCTTCCACATGGCAGCTAATTCAATATCAGTTAAGCTGCATGAAAATTGAATGTTCTTTCTAACTGACTACATCACTTTACAACACTGCTGGATTACATTCTCATGTCACCTCTGAGTCATTCAACCATCCATCAGTGTCGCTCAGGGGGCACCCTAGCCAGCCCTGAATTAGGAGGAAAGTGTTGATGGCAGATCTTAGTGTCCGAGGCATGTTAACGTCATGTGCTAACTTATTAGCAAAAGGCTTAGTGAACTGTAGCCCTGAGAGACATTTTGAATGCCACAGATCTTTCCAGTGGTGATGGGCAGAATTTTGTGCAGTATTAAATAGTGTTGCCATATCTCATTTTTTTTAAAGGCTAACGGAGCATTTGTAGAGCATTCATGGAAAAGACCCTGATGCTAGGAAAGATTGAGGGCAGGAGAAGGGGATGACAGAGGATGAGATGGTTGGATGGCATCACTAACTCAATGGACATGAGTTTGGGTAAACTCCGGGAGCTGGTGATGGACAGGGAGGCCTGGCGTGCTGCAGTTCATGGGGTCACAAAGAGTCGGACACAACTGAGCGACTGAAATGAACTGAACTGAACGTGGAGTTCACAGTCTCTCTACTCATGTTTTTTTCCTTTGATTCTCATGATAATATATGGGAGTAGATCCTAGATGGAGTTGGGAAGAGCTGTCCTGGACACAAGACCCAGGAACGGGGAGCTGCAAGTCTGCCTGGCCCTTCTTTCCTCCTCCATGGCTCACTGCATTAGGTCGGCTTCAGCTTGACACCCTGCAGACAGATCCTCCTTTAAAATGTGCTTTGATGGCATTCATTCATTCATTTTCTAATTGGAACATAATTGTTTTACAATGTTGCATTAGTTTCTGCTGTACAACAACATGAATCAGCCATATGCATATCTATGTCCCCTCCTAACCCACCCCCCCACCTCTAAATCATCACAGAGCACAGAGCTGAGCTCCCTGTCCTATACAGCAGCTGCCCACCGGCTATCTCTTTTACACATGCTAGTGTATACAAAAGTGAAAGTGAAAATGCTCAGCCCTGTCCCACTCGTTGTGACCCCATGGACTGTAGCCCACCAGGCTCCTCTGTCCATGGAATTCTCCAGGCAAGAATGCTGGAGTGGGTTGTCATTCCCTTCTCAAAGGGGTTTATCCAACCCAGGGATGGAACCTGGATCTCTTGCATTGCAAGCAGATTCTTTACCATCTGAGCCATCAGGGAAGCCAATCCTATATGTCAATCCTAATCTCCTAATTCATCCCTGCCTGTCCTTGGGTTGTGTTTGTTATTCATCTTTTGAGGGATAAAGACATTAAGGAACTGATGAAAATCTATTGATCTATTCCCTAGGAAATATACATACATCTCCTGCATTTTACATACAATTTCAGAAAGCTGATTTTTGGGAAACGGATTTCAGCCATTTCGCATCTCTTCAGTTTCTTACACGGGACAGCTCTTCCCTTTTACAGCTTCTTGTTACCTGCACACGAGGGACAGAAGTGAAATAACAAAGGAACTTAAGTCAAGAGTTCACTATGCTGTGTCCTCCAGGAATCTCTAGAATTAATATCCCGAACACCTCCATTCAGGACTGACTTAAACACTAGAAATGCTATCAACAGAGATAATAAGATCCCAGAGGGCTGTGGAGGAATCAAAACACCTTTATTGCTGTGAGTTGTCCGCACAAAGCCTCGTTGGCACTTCTGTTTAGCAGGCAATTGTGTTTCCCATCCCTTTGACTGGAGAGATAGACCCAGTTGTATAATATGTAGTTCCAGCAGCACCTCAGGCTAAAGGGGAGACAAGCTGTTTTACCATGAATGTGTAAATATACAGCACATTCAAGGATAAAGCATAATTCGTTTCCATGGTGTTTTCCTCTTCGAGTTGCTCAGCTTCAATAGCCTTCGTATCTAGGCTTGAACCGACTATTTAATTTCATGGTCAGTCACTTGAGTGGACAGGGGTGGAAGATTTGATCTCTCCTTCGGGTAAATCTAATTTCCTCTTTTAAAGACTGAAAGTTCAATTTTCCTTTCCCCAGGGTGTGAGCCCGGGAAATGATACTCAATCAAGTCACCCGAAATGTAAGTTCACCTTGTTTACAAAGAAGGAGGGCTCCCCTGAGAAAGAAGCACTGACCTTCCATCAGATGGTTCCACACCTATAAGCACTGAGTTCCCACTCACTCTTCGGCTGACCAGGAGGCTTTGGGTCAGCTGCTCATATGAAATCAGATTCAAACATTCTGTTTTCAAAGGAGCACATTTATTAACACAGTGAATTAGTAGATCAGTGTTTTCACTCTGACCCTTTCAATCTAGATTCACCATATCTTTTATCAAATCAACCCGTTAGCATTTATTTGGAGTTTGTTGACAAACAGGCAAGGGAGAAGAAAACAAGAGTAGGGGAAAAAATCAAGGGGAGATAAAGTATCAGTTAACCGTCTGAAATGAGCATGCAAATTCTGATTTTATATTCTCACCTGCTGGGCAGGTGAGAATATAAATAATTATAATAATTTGAATAATTGAAATTAAATAATTGAAATAATTGAAATTGTACTTTCAATTATAATTTAATTGAAAACCATGCTGGTCAACAGGGATTTCATTTAAAGGTTCCCTCCCCGCAAATATCTAAATATGGGTGGGACACCTCCTACCATCTTTTGAAAACATTTGGAAGCCAAAAGTACAATGTGATTCAAATAAATATAAGTTTGGTAGTTCCGTCACACACACACATATGCACACGCATGCTCAGTTGTTCCATGCCGGTTATGCAGAATGACAAAAATAAGCGATTGATCCTTGAGGCACATTTAATTTAAGTCCCTTCACTTTGAAAATTGCCTTAATTTTTCACGTCACATTTAGCGGGCAATCATCTATCACCCAGTCTAATAACGTTGGGTACATTTTATAATTAGGCATAAAGGAGATCTTTTTGCCAAGCCCCCAAATTAAGTTTGTGCTGCAACATTATACAGACGGCCTTTTCTGGGTGGTTCACAGTGTGCATTTCCTGTTGCCTTGACGACTGTCTGGCTGGGCCTGCTTTGCTTGGAGAATGAGGATGCCTTTGCCTGATGAAACTCCTCAGAAATGATAATGAACCCTAAGCAAAATGATACCGACCCCAGTAGGTTTGGATACACAAATAGAAAATTCTGCCTAAATTGCATTATTATCAATTCTAATTAAAAAAAAAAAATACAGGATAAGATCAGCAGTCAGTCATGCTACGAAGCCAGGGAAGATCGTGTGAGGCATAGTGGTGTGTAGTGGACAAAATTTGTGTGACTTGTTAAAGCTTCTGTTAGCTTTGTCACAATATAATCAGTGCACACAAACCTGCATTTTATTATGTCAGTACAAGTAAAGCATAAGAGAAAAATGAAGGCTCTCATTCTGTTTGGTCACAAATACCCACCAACTCCATCTGTCATTCTGTTTAAGTGTGTTCCCACTTTTGTGTTTTAAGGCAGAAGGCAGTGAGTCTGTGACACTTTGGTCTGGGACACTCTGACCCTATATCCTTACATATGTACTAAGTTGCTTCAGTCATTTCTGACTCTTTGTGACCCTAGGGACCATAACCTGCCAGGCTCCTCTGTCCATGGGATTCTCCAGGCAAGAATACTGGAGTGGGTTGCCGTGCCCTCTTCCAGGGTATCTTCCTGATCCAGGGATCGAACACACCTCTCTCATGTCTCCTGCATTGGCAGGTAGGTTCTTTACTACTGGCACCACCTGGGAAGTTCTATATACAATGCAATAATTTTTTTTCTCCCGTATAATTTGAAACTTGGTAGAGAGAGATGGGCTTTCCAGGTGGCACAGTGGTAAAGAATCTGCCTGCCAATGCAGGAGACTTAGGAGACTTGGGTTCCATCCCTGGATCAGGAAGACCCCCTGGAGGAGGGCATGGCAACCCACTCCAGTATTCTTGCCTGGAGAATCCTGTGGACAGAGGAGCCTGGTGTACTACATTCATGGCGTCACAAAGAGTTGGACAAGACTGAGCACAGAAAGAGGTGAAGATGAAGAATTGTGGGAACAGAGTCACAGTAATGGCAGAGTTTTAAAAACTTCTATTATTGAAGGTCCTAGGACTGTGCTGGTCTTTCTTTTTCTCAAATCTGATATCTTTAAAGTTTCCCTAACTTTCTAGAATTTTCCAGTATCTGTCTTCCCAAAATTAAAAACATGCATTCTCCCTCCCTCTCTCTGGTTTTCTTTTGGTTGTTGCTGCAGCTTCAATTTAGCCAGAATTGTTTTCTGTTCTTTGCAACCAGGAGAAAATTTTCTCTTATAGTATATGTGCAAAATTCATATTGATTTTTTTAACACTTTCTTTGGAGCAAGATTGTCCCCCTAGTTTGCAAGCTCCCTGGAGAGAGAAATTATCTTTCTCATTCCCATCTAAAGTACTAGAAGCCCCTGACATGGAGGGTCTTCAAGGTATGCTTGCTGAGTAAAAACAACAGTTTTCTGAAGTACCACAAAGCTAGCAGCTTACAACACAGTACTCCTTGTTTCCTGGCAGTTCTGTATGTCAGAAGTCCAGGCACAGCTTGATAAGCTAGTTTTCTGCTCCAGGTCTCATAGGCTGAAACCAAGATATCAGCAGGACTGAGTTCCTTTCTAGAGGCTTGGGGTATGAGTCTGCTTCCAAACTCATTTGGTTATTGGCTGACTTAAGTTCCATGGGTTGTAGGACTGAGGTCCCTGCTTCTTTGCTGCTCATCTGTAGGGCTCCACTCCCAGCTCCTAGAGGCCCCACTTTATATAGCATGTGGCTCTCTTCCTCCATCTTCAAAACCAGCGATGACAGAGCATGCCTTCTCACGCTTCCAGTGTCTCCAGCTTCCTCTTCTGCTGCGTGTCTCTGACTTTCTCCCTGCACTTAAGGGCTCATATGATTACACTGGGCTTTCCTGGTGGCTCAGACCATAAAGAATGCACCTGCAATGCAGGAGACATGGGTTTGATCCCTGGGTTGGGAAGATCCCCTGGAGGAGGGCATGGCAACCCCCTCCAGTAATCCTTCCTGGGAAATCCCATGGACATGAGGAGCCTGGCAGGCTATAGTGAAGGGGTCAGGAAAGGTTGGACATGATTGAGCAACTAAGCACACACACTCACACATGATTACAGTGGGTCCACCTGGATAATCCATGGTATAATTGCTGTATATTAAAGTTAGTTGGTTAGCTTCCCAAAGTTCCATCTGCAAAGCCCCTTAACAACATGATCCAGATAAGTACTTGATTAAACAGCCAGTGGATAGCATCATGGGGAGACAGCTTTAGAATTCTGCCTCCCATAGTAGGTGAATGAGATCAGGTGAGACAGGCAGAGTTTCAGGTATGTCCAGGCCAGTCAGGAGAGGGGCCAATGCAGCATCTTGCCTTCCTCTCTTCTGGAACCTTCTGCTTCCAGCTACCCTGATCTCTGTGGCACCCAGGGAGGAAGAGTGTAATTCCCAGCAGTGCTATGAATTCTGTCTTCAGTTTGTACCAGAATATACAACTATTTCCTACCAACACTAAATGTATTTCACAAGTATTTTTTTCCCCACTAAACAATATATTGACAGCATCATGACCAAATTTGGCTTATTCCAAAAACTGCAAGACTGGCTTGATATTCAAAAATAAACCAAAGCAATTCACACATTAGCAGGCTCAGAAGATTAAAAAAATACAATTATCTCAATATATGCAGAAAAAACATTTGAAAAAAGTCCAGACTTATTCATGATAAAAACTTTCAGCAGCCTAGGAACTTATTATCAACCAGTAAATGACAGCTAGGGCTTCCCAGGTGGCTCAGTGGTAAAGAATCCAGCTGCCAATGCAGGAGACCCAGGAGACAAGGGGTTGGATCCCAGGGTTGGGGGAAGATCCCCTGGAAAAGGAAATGACAGCCCACTGAATATTCTTGCCTGGGAAATCCCTGGCAGACTACCGTCCATGGGGTCACAAAAAGTCAGTCAGGGCTGAGCAAGTGAGTTTGAAGGACGTCTAAAGAACTAAGTATCAGTACTCAGTAGTAGGACTGAATGCTTTCCCTCTACAATCATCAACATGGCGAAGATGTCTTTTGTTACCACTTCTGTTCAAAACTGTACTGGATTCCTAGTCCATGCGATAAAAAAGGACAGAGATTGGAAAATAAGAAATAAAACTGTCTCTACTCTTAGACACTATTGTCTGCATAGAAAATCCCAAAGAGAGCTTCCCTCGTGGCTCAGTGGTTTAAAAAATATATATATGTCTGCTAATGCATGAGACATGGGTTCAATCCCTGATCTGGGAAGATCCTACATGCCATGGAGCAACTAAGCCCATATGCCATAACTACTGAGCCCACGTGCCGAAACTACTGAAGCCCATTCACCTTGAGCCTTGTTCACAACAAAATAAGCCAACGCAATGAGAAGCCCACACATCACAACTAAGAGTAGCTCCCACTCACTGCAAGAGGAAGCCTTCATGCAGCAACTGCACAGCCAAAAATAAAGACCCAGAACAACCAAAATAAATAAATAAACTTTTAAAAACAAGAAAACCCTGAAGAATCTATATTTTAAAAAAAAGTAAACACCTTGTAGATCTAGTAAGGATGTTTATCAAGGTCACAGGGTAAATGCTTTCCCTAGAAAGAAACATTGGAATAATTTTTTTTAACTAGAAATCAAAAAAGTAAAAAAAAAAAAAAAAAAGTACACAGAGGATCTGTATACTGAAAACTAAAAAACTCTGATTTTAATTTTTAAAAAAATCTAAATAAGTGGAAAGATATACTGTGGCCAACAATTAGAAGACAATATTGTTAAGGTGTCAGTTCTTCTTAATTTGATTTATAAATTCAATATAAACATAATCAAAATCCAGAAAGGCCTTTTTCAAGTAGCTATTAAAAAGCTGTATGGAAAATACATATTGAAAAACAAAGGAAATAGAATAGTCAAAACAATCTTGGAAAAGAAGAACAAAGTTGGAGGACTCCTACTACCCAATTTCAACTTACTATAAATCTACAGTAACTAAGACAGTATAATATTGACAGAAAGCCAGACACATAGCTCAATAGAATGGAACTGAGAGTCCATAAATAGTCCAGAAAATCAAGCAACCAATTGATTTTGAACAAAGGCACAAAGGCATTCAGTGTAGGAAGAATACTTTTTTTTCAACAAATGGTGCTGGAATTATGGGACAAAACATGAAAAAAAAGTGTTGAAATACACCTCATATTTTATACAAAGTAAAATTAAAAATGACACCTCAAAGTGGATAATAGGCATTTAAATTATTAAATTCCCAAAAGAAAATATAGGAGTCAATCTTCACCACCTTTGTTCAGGCAGCATGTTTCATTATAACACCAAACCATAGTACATAGAGGGAAAAAGTACATGGGACCTAATCAAATTTTAAAACTTTTCCTCTGAAAAGGATATACTTAAGAAATTTAAGACAATTCATAAATGGAGAGCAAATATTTGAAAATCACATTTCTGACAAAAGACTTTGTCCAGAAGACTGAACTTTGAAAACTCAAAAATTAAGCAAACAAGCATCTCAAATTTTTAAAAATAAGTTAGTGACTCAAACATGTATGTCACCAGTGATGGCACATAAGCACTTTAAAAATGGGTACCATCATCTGTCATTGAAAATGAAAGTTGCTCAGTCATGTGTGACTCTTTGCGATCCCATGGACTGTCCATGGAATTGTCCAGGCCAGAACACTGAAGTGGATAGTCTTTCCTTTCTCCAGGGGATCTTCCCAAACCAGGGATTGAAGCCAGGTATCCCACATTGCAGGTGGATTCTTTACCAGCTCAGCCACAAGGAAAGCCCTCATCTGTCATTAGGGAAATGTAAATAACATCACAATGTAATACCATTACCCACTACCACTACCCCAAATGGTTAAAACAGAAAAACTTAACAATATCTTATTGCAGAAGAACTGAAACTCCCATTTATTGCTAGTTTTCTGGTGAGGATGCAAAATGGTAAACTGGTAAACCATTAAACATTTTCTTAAATATTGAATAGCCTTAAATGTACACCTACTATATGACTCAGTGATCCCATTTCTAGCTATTTATCCCCCCAAAAGGAGATGTATGTTCACATAAAGACCTGACTATGAATTTCTATAGAGGCTTCATTCATCATTTTGCAGAGCTGGAAATAGCCCATGTGACTTCCAAGAGTCAATGGATAGATTATTGTGCACCCATACAATCGAATACTAAGAACAAATAGGAACAAACTTTTGATTTATACAACAAAGTGATGAACCTCAAGTGCCTTTTACTTTGTGAGAGAAGTCCATCTCCAAAGGCTGTATATTGTATGATTCTATTATATGACATTCTGGTTAAGGTCCAGCTACAAAGATGGAAAGCAGACCAGTGGGGGTTGGGTGATGGGGGTTGGGTGCTGGGGGTTGGGTGATGATGGTAAGGGTTCAACTATAAATGGAAGTTATGAGGGAATTTGGGAGGTGAGGGATGGAATTTGTCTCTAAGGAATCGTGGCAGTCAATAAGACTTTTCATTTGTCAACAACTCTTAAAGCACAGAACAAACTTGCTGTCTGTAAATTATATTTTAAAAATCAACAAGCAGGACTTCCCTGGTGGTCCAGGGTTAAGACTCTGTGCTGCCAATTCAGGGGGCCTGGGTTCAATTCCTGGTTGCAGAACCAGATCCCACATGCTACAGACACAGGTTTGATCCCTGGGCTGAGAAGATCCCCTGGAGGAGGAAATGGCAACCCACCACAGTATTCTTCCCTGGAAAATTCCATGCACTTGGAGGAGGCTGGAAGGCTACAGTTCATGGGGTGACAAAGAGTTGGACACAACTGAGCACAGACACACACACATAAGCAGTGGAGGGGGGGAAGACTAGAGGGAAAGCAGACTGTGAGAAATCAATCTAACTGTGTGACAAGAGAATTATGTTAGCTCACTAAGAGTGGGGAGGAAGAGAGGTGACCTATGTATCTTTGGGAAACCTGTTTGAACTCAATACCCAAAAGCTAAAGAGAAAGAACTGTACGTGACAAGGTCCTTTATTAATAGATTTGTTTTTCTCTGGGATGTGAGAGCAATTTTAAACCACTTTATGTATGTGCTAGGACTGAGCAAATAAATGTATCACTGATAATAAGGGTCAGGTTTCTCATAATCAGATAAAGGAGTTACAAATAAGGAGAGGGTGGCTAGACCGAACTTCATGGTGTTGGCTGAATCAGAAGTATCAACACGGACTTATGTTTTTATAAATGATATGCAGGTAAGTATGTGCAGAAATGTAGATGTGTGTGTGTGGGGGTTAGTATGATATATGTACTTCCTGTTCTGTCTGTGGGAAGGACTTAGAAGCAATGACACTGCAGTAGCAATGAGTATGTCTAGTGCCCAGATCATGACTCCTAAGTTCTATTTTGCAATAATAGAAACCAGGGCTTATGGAAAAATTGTTGATTTCATGACTACAGTGCCAGAAAGTAAGCAAAGGAGAAAGTTGCTCCATTGTGTCCAACTCTTTGCGGCCCCATGGACTATACAGTCCATGGAATTCTCCAGGCCAGAATACTGGAGTGGATTGCCATTTCCTTCTCCAAGGGCCAGAAAATAAGGATAAGCTCAAATGAAAAGGAGGGCAGCATACAATGGAGGAAGGAAGAGCTGATGAACTCCCAGATGAACTCCCAGATGTTTCAAAGATGAAACAATTTGAGCAACAAAACTAGATGACAACCTGAATAATAAAATAAATATTTTGAGCTCATACTGCTGAGAAAATAACTGAATAAATAAATAAATGAGGGAGAAGAAATAACTTTCTCCTAGAGAAATTTCAGTTAGTAAATGTGGAAAGGCTGAAGAAAATGGAAAATCACCATTGGAGCCACGCAGTAAAAATTCGATCAAGATCCAGCAATGGAGGCAAAAAGAGTGAGCAAATTTTAAGAAGAAAATTTTCACAATCTCAAAGAATCTCTCTAAAACTACGTATTTATTAATTGCAAAGGGGAAACAGTAAATTCAGTATGGAGAATCCTGACCAACATCCCACAAGCCTAGGGGTCAAGGTGAGTATAACCAGTAGTAAGACAGATGGACATCACAGACCCCCTGACAAGCTGAACTAGGAAGGATCCATCACCTCAGTGGTATTCATCCCCAAATGCACAAGCTCGATCTAATCATAAGAAGACAATAGACAGACCCAAATTGAAGGACATTTTCCAAAATACTTGACCAGTATGTTTCAAAAGTATTGAGGTCTTGGAACACAAGGAAGACTGAAGACTTTTCACGGATTGAAAGAAACTAAGGAGATATGATAAATAAATGTAGGGTGACATCCTGGACTGGATATGGCACAGAAAATGACATTCACGGAAAAACCGGTGAAATCTGAAAAAGTCTTCACTGTAGTTAACAATACCTTATGAATGTTAATTTCTTAGTAGCGATCATTGTACAACTAAGACCTGTACCGGCACCAGTTCTTAGTTGCAGCTCTTGGGTTCTTTTTAGTTGTGGCATTTGAACTCTTAGTTGCAATGTGTGGAATATAGTTAGTTCTCTGGCCATGGATCAAACCCAGGCTCCCAAGGATCAAATTCCCAGGGCAGAATTTTAGCCACTGGACCACCAGGGAAGTCCTTATACTTATGGTTTGATTATATGTTAAATTCGTGGTTTAGTTGCTATGTGCTTAGTCACTCAGTTGTGTCCAACTCTTTGCAACCCCATGGACTGTAGGCTTCTCTATCCATGGGGATTCTCCAGGCAAGAATGCTGGAGTGATTTGCTATGCCCTAAGATCCTAAGACATGGGATCTTCCCAAGCCAGGGATCGAACCCATGTCTCCCACATTAGAGACGGATTAGTTGCCAAGTCATATGACTCCATGGACTGTAGCCTGCCAGGTTCCTCTTTCCATGGGATTTCCCAGGCAAGAATACTGGAGTGGGTTGCCATTTCCTTCTTCATGGGATCTTCCCCACCCAGAGATTGAACCCAGGTCTCCAGCATTGGCAGGTGGTCTCTTGCATTGCAGGCAGATTCTGCAATGACTGAGCCACCAGAGAAGCCCAGATGTTAAATTAGGAGACACTAAATGAAGAATGTACAAGAACCCCATACTGTTTTCACTATTCCTCTGCATTTCCAAAAATATCTCAAAATGAAAAGATTTTTTAGAAGATATAGGTTAATTTTCACTATAAATGTCCTAATTCTTTCAAGTTATTTATCTTATGGTGAAATGCCTTCTCTCCCCAGAAGCCACATTGATTTTCTCCTGCCAGCCTGTGGATACAGATGGATGCTATGGGCAAGTGCACCCTTCCCTTCTTGAGATTCTGCTGTTCACAAGCTCTGTTCCCACACAGTCCATATTCATCATCGTGTAAATAACCACACTAAACGTGCTGTCAGTTCCCTGCTCCTATTTATAGTCCTCGTGTTTCGAACAATGGAACTGTTGATCCAATAGACACCATTATGTCTCATGAAATCAGGCGGATCATTCAGGACTCATTTAATTAAAACTCTCAGGCAGAATTACAGCTCTGTCTGTTGGGAAGGGGGATATGAAGGAGGCTTAAAACCCAATTTTACAGGGATCAACACAAAACCCAGTTGCTTTCATGATTGTTGAGTAGTACATTCCTATGACCTTGGCCCTGACAGAGGCTCCCTCCCCAGTTGGGTTGAGGCAGGTGCCAGCCTGCAAAGGCTGCTTGAATCCTTGTGGGTGTCTGTGGGGAGGAGGCAGGGGAGGGATGGTGGGACTTTCCTTGAGCCCAGAACCATGGCTCTGTTCCTTCCCACAGGCCCGTGCAGCCCAAGGCATTTTGTGTTATAAAGAACTCCTCTGGATTCTCCCAAAGTCTCAGAAACCGCCCAGGGGGAGGGTACAGGCATTTGTACATGGAGATGGGGGTGAGGGACATTCTTTATAATGCTCAGATGTCGACTGGCAGGGAACAAAGCACATTATTCATTGATCTGCCAAGTCCTTCTGGTCTACCCGATGAACAGAACTAGCAAATGGCATGGTGACGTGGGACAACATGCTGCATCCAGATTTCCCAGGATTTGCCATTTGAGTTAATGAGCAGCCTCATCTTGGGGCGAGAAGAGGCACTGAGAGAAGTTTAGTTCTTGCCCAAGACACGCTGTGGTCCTAGTTTGTCATCATCACTTAATGGTGTCTGGGGCAGGGTCTTCGGGAGAGCAATTTGAACATTAGAACATGAGTGTAAATGAGAAGATAGATTATTAAATGTAACACAGATAACCAAAGAAAACAGGGGGGTGGTCCTAAGATGGCAGAGGAATAGGACGGGGAGACCACTTTCTCCCCCACAAATTCATCAGAAGAATATTTGAACGCTGAGTACATTCCACAAACAACTTCTGAATGCTGGCAGAGGACATCAGGCACCCAGAAAAGCAGCCCATTGTCTTCAAAAGGAGATAGGAAAAAATATAAAAGATAAAAAGAGAGACAAAAGAGGTAGGGATGGAGAGCCGTCCCAGGAAGGGAGTCTTAAAGAAGAGAGAAGTTTCCAAACACCAGGAAACACTCTCACTGGTGAGTCTGCAGAGAGCCTTAGAACCACAGAGGGCAACATAACCAGGAGGAAAAATAAATAAATAATTAAAATCCACAGATTACGTGCCCAACAGTAACTCCCAGTGGAGAAGCAGTGCAGACACACGCATCCACCACTAACAAGCAGGGTCTGGACAGGGAGGCAGGGGCTGCATTGCTTAGAGTAAGGACTAGGCCTGAATGCCCCAAGGGCAATCTGAGGGAACTAACTTGAGATAGCAAACCAGACTGTGGGATAGCTACCCCATGAAAAGCCCTAACCCAAGACACCGCCAGGCCCGCTCACAGAACAAAGGACTGAGCAGAGCTAGCCGTCTGTGGACTGCCCCATCCCCCTCTGGAGACAGGCAGGCAAGAGCGGCCAGAGCCAGAAGGGGGCAGTCGCAGCCCCAGAGAGGCATTAGCTACCAAACTGCAAACAGACTTCATTGCTAACCAAGATTTCCTGGGATTCTGGATGGTGGACATCCGCCTGAGAAGTGTGCCAGTTGTACACCCTGAAAACCGAGCGGCAGGGACGGGGGAGGTGATAAGTCTCAGCGACTGCCCTTGCCAAACACCTGATCACCTGAGCTGCTCGGACCTGGGAAGGGCACAAAACACAGGCCCAACTGAGTCTGCACCTTTGAGGACTACCCAAACGCCTGAACCTGAGCGGCTTAGACCTGGGAAGTGCATATAACCCACAGCCACTCTGACAGTTCCCGGCAGACCAACCTGGAGCCTGAGCAGTGTAGACAAGGAAAGCACACACGCCGTGAGTGGGGGCAAACCCAGCGTGGCCGAGACACTGCGAGCCCACGCCAGTGTTATTTGTTTGTAGTGTCCCTCCCTCCCCACAGCATGACTGAACAAGTGAGCCTAAAAAAGTGTCCACCACCTCCCCTTTATGTCAGGGCAGAAACTGGACACTGAAGAGACCAGCAAACAGAAGAAGCTAAAACAGAGGGATCCTCCTTGGAAGTGACAGGTGCAACAGATTAAAACCCTGTAGTTAGTACTGACTACATTGGAAGGGGCCTATAGATCTTGAGAAGTATAAGCCAGATCAAGGAACTATCTGAAAATGAACTGACCCCACACTGTCCACAACAAAACCAGAGAAAGTCCTAGATATATTTTTACTATTATCATTCTTTAATTTTTTTAATTTTATTTTTAACTCCTCTATTACTCCTTTTCGGAGAAGGTAATGGCACCCCACTCCAGTACTCTTGCCTGGAAAATCCCATGAACGGAGGAGCCTGGTAGGCTGCAGTCCGTGGGGTCGCTAGGAGTTGGACACGACTGAGCGACTTCACTTTCACTTTTCACTTTCATGCATTGGAGGAGAAAATGGCAACCCACTCCAGTGTTCTTGCCTAGAGAATCCCAGGGATGGCAGGGCCTGGTGGGCTGCCATCTCTGGGGTCGCACAGAGTCGGACACAACTGAAGCGACTTAGCAGCAGCAGCAGCAGCAGCATCAATTTTGTACCTTTAAGAACCCAATCTTCAGAACCCATTTTTACTTGGGAGTGAGATTACTGGCTTGACTGCTCTCTCCACCTTTGGACTCTTCTTTTTCTCCACCAGGTCACTTCTATCTCCTCCCCCTCCTCTTCTCTACCCAACTCTGTGGATCTCTTTGTGTGTTCTGGATGGTGGAGAGCACTTAAGGAACTGATTAGTGGCTTAAGGAACTGATCTCCCCCTTTTGACTCCCCCCCTTCTCCTCCTGGTCACCTCTATATCCCTCGTCCCTCTTCTCTTCTCTGTATAACTCTGTGAACATCTCTGAGCGGTCCAGAGTGTGGAGTGCACATAAGGAAGTGATTACTGGCTAGCTTGCTCTCCTCTTTTTATTACCCCTTGTCTCATCCTGGTCACCTCTATCTCCCTCCTCCCTCTTCTCTTCTCTATGTAACTCTGTGAACCTCTCTGGGTGTCCCTCATTATGGAGAAACTTTTCATCTTTAACCTAGATGTTTTATCAATGGTGCTGTATAGATGGAGCAGTCTTGAGGCTTCTGGAAAAATAAGACTGAAAACCAGAGGCAGGAGGCTTAAGTCCAAGTTCTGAGAACACCAGAGAACTCCTGACTCCAGAGACCATTAATCGATAGGAGCTCATCAAACGCCTCCATACCTACACTGAAACCAAGCACCACCCAAGGGCCAACAAGTTCCAGAGCAAGACATACCACACAAATTCTCTAGCAACACAGGAACAATAGCCCTGAGCTTCGATATACAGGCTGCCCAAAGTCACTCCAAACCCACTGACATCTCATAACTCATTACTGGACACTTCATTGCACTCCAGGGAGAAGAAATCCAGCTCCACCCACCAGAACACCGACTCAAGCTTCCCTAACCAGGAAACCTTGACAAGCCACCTGTCCAACCCAACCCACAGCGAGGAAACTCCACAATAAAGAGAACTCCACAAACTGCCAGAATATGGAAAGGCCACCCCAAACACAGCAATATAAACAAGATGAAGAGGCAGAGGAATACCCAGCATGTAAAGGAACAGGATAAATGCCCACCAAACCAAACAAAAGAGAAAGAGATAGGAAATCTACCTGATAAAAAATTCTGAATAATAATAGTGAAAATGATCCAAAATCTTGAAAACAAAATGGAGTTACAGATAAATAGCCTGGAGACAAGGATTGAGAAGATGCAAGAAAGGTTTAACAGGACCTGGAAAAAATAAAAAAGTGTCAATATATAATGAATAATGCAATAAATGAGATCAAAAACACTCTGGAGGGAACTAACAGTAGAATAACGGAGGCAGAAGATAGGATAGTGAGGTAGAAGATAGAATGGTAAAAATAAATGAATCAGAGAGGAAGAAAGAAAAATGAACTAAAAGAAATGAGGACAATCTCAGAGACCTCTGGGACAATGTTAAACTCCCCAATATTCGAATCATAGGAGTCCCAGAAGAAGAAGAAAGAAAGAAAGGCCATGAGAAAATACTTGAGGAGATAATAGTTGAAAACTTCCCTAAAATGGGGAAGGAAATAATCACCCAAGTCCAAGAAACCCAGACAGTCCCAAACAGGATAAACCCAAGGCAAAACACACCAAGACACATATTAACCAAATTAACAAAGATAAAGCACAAAGAACAAATATTAAAAGCAGCAAGGGAAAAACAACAAATATCACACAAGGGAATTCCCATAAGCATAACAGCTTATCTTTCAATAGAAATTATTCAGGCCAGGAGGGAATGGCAGGACATACTTAAAGTGATGAAAGAAAATAACCTACAGCCCAGATTACTGTACCCAGCAAGGATGTCATTCAAATATGAGGGGGAAATCAAAAGCTTTACAGACAAGCAAAAGCTGAGAGAATTCAGCACCACCTAACCAGCTCTCCAACAAATGCTAAAGGATCTTCTCTAGACAGGAAACACAGAAAGGGTGTATAAACTCGAACCCAAAACAATAAAGTAAATGGCAATGGCATAATTGCCATTTATGGCATATATCAATTGCCATTGATACTTATCAATAATTACCTTAAATGTAAATGGGTTGAATGCCTCCAACCAAAAGACAAAGACTGGCTGAATGGATACAAAAACAAGACCCCTATATATGTTGTCTACAAGAAACCCACCTCAAAACATGGGACACATACAGACTGAAAGTGAAGGGCTGGAAAAAAAGATATTCCACGCAAATAGAGACCAAAAGAAAGCAGGAGTAGCAATATTCATATCAGATAAAATAGACTTTAAAACAAAGGCTGTGAAAAGAGACAAAGTAGTACACTACATAATGATCAAAGGATCAATCCAAGAAGAAGATATAACAATTATAAACATATATGCACCCAACATAGGAGCACCTCAATATGTAATATAAATGCTAACAAGTATGAAAGGGGAAATTAACAATAACACAATAATAGTGGGAGACTTTAATACTCCACTCACTCCTATGGATAGATCAGCTAAACAGAAAATTAACAAGGAAACACAAACTTTAAATGATACAATAGACCAGTTAGACCTAATTGATATCTATAGGACATTTCACCCCCAAACAATGAATTTCACCTTTTTCTCAAGCACACATGGAACCTTTTCCAGGATAGATCACATCCTGGGCCATAAATCTAGCCTTGGTAAATTCAAAAAAATTGAAATTCCAAGCATCTTTTCTGACCACAATGCAGTAAGATTAGATCTCAATTACAGCAGAAAAACTATTAAAAATTCCAACATATGGAGGCTGAACAACACACTGCTGAATAACCAACAAATCACAGAAGAAATCAAAAAAGAAATCAAAATATGCATAGAAATGAATGAAAATGAAAACACAACAACCCCAAACCTGTGGAACACTGTAAAAGCAGTGCTAAGGGGAAGGTTCATAGCAATGCAGGCATACCTCAAGAAACAAGAAAAAAGTCAAATAAATAACCTAACTCTACACCTAAAGCAACCAGAAAAGGAAGAAATGAAGAACCCCAGGGTTAGTAGAAAGAAAGAAATCTTAAAAATTAGGGCAGAAATAAATGCAAAAGAAACAAAAGAGACTATAGCAAAAATCAACAAAGCCAAAAGCTGGTTCTTAGAGAGGATAAATAAAATTGACAAACCACTAGCCAGACTCATCAAGAAACAAAGGAAGAAAAATCAAATCACTAAAATTAGAAATGAAAATGGAGAGATCACAACAGACAACACAGAAATACAAAAGATCATGAGACTACTATCAGCAATTATATGCCAATAAAATGGACAACGTGGAAGAAATGGACAAATTCTTAGAAAAGTACAACTTTCCAAAACTGGACCAGGAAGAAATAGAAAATCTTAACAGACCCATCACAAGCACAGAAATTGAAACTGTATTCAGAAATCTTCCAGCAAACAAAAGCCCAGGTCCAGATGGTTTCACAGCTGAATTCTACCAAAAATTTAGAGAAGAGCTAACACCTATCCTACTCAAACTCTTCCAAAAAATTGCAGAGGAAGTAAATTTCCAAACTCATTCTATGAGGCCACCATCACCCTAATACCAAAACCTGACAAGGATGCCACAAAAAAGAAAACTACAGGCCAATATCACTGATGAACATAGATACAAAAATCCTTAACAAAATTCTAACAATAAGAATCCAACAACACATTGCAAAGATCATACATCATGACCAAGTGGGCTTTATCCCAGGGATGCAAGGATTCTTCAATATCTGCAAGTCAATCAATATAATACACCACATTAACAAATTGAAAAATAACAGCCATATGATTATCTCAATAGATGCAGAGAAAGCCTTTGACAAAATTCAACATCCATTTATGATAAAAACCCTCCAGAAAGCAGGAATAGAAGGAACATACCTCAACATAATAAAAGCTATATATGGCAAACCCACAGCAAACATTATCCTCAATGGTAAAAAATCGAAAGCATTTCCCCTAAAGTCAGGAACAAGACAAAGGTGCCCACTCTCACCACTACTATTCAACATAGTTTTGGAAGTTTTGGCCACAGCAATCAGAGCAGAAAAAGAAATAAAACGAATCCAAATTGGAAAAGAAAAAGTAAAACTCTCACTGTTTGTAGATGACATGATTCTCTACATAGAAAACCCTAAAGACGCCACCAGAAAATTACTAGAGCTAATCAATGAATATAGTAAAGTTGCAGGATATAAAATTAACACACAGAAATCCCTTGCATTCCTATACACTAATAATGAGAAAATAGGAAGAGAAATTAAGGAAACAATTCCATTCACCATTGCAATGAAAACAATAAAATACTTAGGAATATATCTCCCTAAAGAAACAAAAGACCTATATATAGAAAACTATAAAACACTGGTGAAAGAAATCAAAGAGGACACTAATAGATGGAGAAATATACCATATTCATGGACTGGAAGAATAAATATAGTGAAAATGAGTATTCTACCCAAAACAATCTATAGATTCAATGCAATCCCTATCAAACTACCAATGGTATTTTTCATAGAGTTAGAACAACTAATTTCACAATTTGTATGGAAATACAAAAACCCTCAAATAGCCAAAGCAATCTTGAGAAAGAAGAATGGAACTGAAGGAATCAACCTGCATGATTTCAGGGTCTACTACAAAGCCACAGTCATCAAGACAGTATGGTACTGGCACAAAAACAGAAATATAGATCAATGGAACAAAATAGAGAGCCCAGAGATAAATCCATGCACCTATAGACACCTTATCTTTGACAAAGGAGGCAAAAATATACAATGGAGAAATGACAATCTCTTTAACAAGTGGTGCTGGGAAAACTGGTCAACCACTTGTAAAAGAATGAAACTAGAACACTTTCTAACACCATACAGAAAAATAAACTCAAAATGGATTAAAGATCTCAATGTAAGACCAGAAACTATAAAACTCCTAGAGGAGAACATAGGCAAAACACTCTCTGACATACATCACAGCAGGATCCTCTATGACCCACCTCCCAGAATGTTGGAAATAAAAGCAAAAATAAACAAATAGGACTTAATTAAAATTGAAAGCTTCTGCACAACAAAGGAAACTATAAGCAAAGTGAAAAGACAGCCTTCAGAATGGGAGAAAATAATAGCAAATGAAGCAACTGACAAAGAATTAAGCTCAAAAATATGCAAACAACACCTGAAGCTCAATTCCCGAAAAATAAACGACCCAATCAAAAAATGGGCCAAAGAACTAAACAGACATTTCTCCAAAGAAGACATACAGATGGCTAGCAAACACATGAAAAGATGCTCAACATCACTCATTATCAGAGAAATGCAAATCAAAACCACAATGAGTTACCATTTCACACCAGTCAGAATGACTGTTATCCAGAAGTCTACAAGCAATAAATCCTGGAGAGGGTGTGGAGAAAAGGGAACCCTCTTAAACTGAATGCAAACTAGTACAGTCACTATGGAGAACAGTGTGGAGATTCTTTTAAAAATTGGAAATAGAACTGCCATATGACCCAGCAATCCCACTGCTAGGCATACACACTGAGGAAACCAGAATTGAAAGAGACACATGTACCCCAATGTTCATCACAGCACTGTTTGTAATAGCCAGGACATGGAAGCAACTTAGATGTCCATTAGTAGACGAATGGATAAGAAAGCTGTGGTACATATACACAATGGAGTATTACTCAGCCATTAAAAAGAATACATTTGAATCAGTTCTAATGAGGTGGATGAAACTGGAACCTATTATACAGAGTGAAGTAAGCCAAAAAGGAAAACACCAATACAGTATACTAACACATATATATGGAATTTAGAAAGATGGTAATGATAACCCTGTATGCAAGACAGCAAAAGAGACACAGATGTATAGAACAGTCTTTTGGACTCTGTGGGAGAGGGCAAGGGTGGGATGATTTGGGAGAATGGCATTGAAACATGTATATTATCATATGTGAAATGAATTGCCAGTCCAGGTTTGATGCATGATACAGGATGCTCGGGGCTGGTGCACTGGGATGACCCAGAGGGATGGTATGAGGAGGGAGGTGGAAGGGGGGTTCAGGATGGGGAACATGTGTACACCCATGGTGGATTCATGTCGATGTATGGCAAAACCAATACAATATTGTAAAGTAAAAAAAAAAGAAAAGAAAGAAAAAAAAAAAAACCATACTATTAGCACAGGCTACTCTACTTGGTGCACTGTGGTGACCTAAATGGGAAGGAAATCCAAAATAGAGGGGGTATATGTGTAGGTATGCCTGATTCACTTTGCTGTATAACAGACACTGACACAGCAGTGTAATAATAGCAAATGAAGCAACTGACAAACAACTAATCTCAAAAATATACAAGCAACTCCTACAGCTCAACTCCAGAAAAATAAATGACCCAATCAAAAAATGGGCCAAAAACTAAATAGACATTTCTCCAAAGAAGACATACAGATGGCTAACACACACATGAAAAGATGCTCAACATCACTCATTATCAGAGAAATGCAAATCAAAACCACTATGAGGTACCATTTCACGCCAGTCAGAATGGCTGTGATCCAAAAGTCTACAAGCAATAAATGCTGAAGAGGGCGTGGAGAAAAGGGACCCCTCTTACACTGTTGGTGGGAATGCAAACTAGTACAGTCACTATGGAGAACAGTGTGGAGATTCCTTAAAAAACTGGAAATAGAACTGCCTTATGATCCAGCAATCCCACTGCTGGGCATACACACTGAGGAAACCAGAAGGGAAAGAGACACGTGTACCCCAATGTTCATCACAGCACTGTTTATAATAGCCAGGACATGGAAGCAACCTAGATGTCCATCAGCAGATGAATGGATAAGAAAGCTGTGGTACATATACACAATGGAGTATTACGGAGACATTAAAAAGAATACATTTGAATCAGTTCTAATGGGGTGGGTGAAACTGGAGCCTATTATACAGAGTGAAGTAAGCCAGAAAGAAAAACACCAATACAGTATACTAACGCATATATATGGAATTTAGAAAGATGGTAACAATAACCCTGTGTACGAGACAGCAAAAGAGACACTGATGTATAGATCAGTCTTATGGACTCTGTGGGAGAGGGAGAGGATGGGGGGATTTGGGAGAATGGCATTGAAACATGTGTAATATCGTGTATGAGACGAGTCGCCAGTCCAGGTTCGATGCACGATGCTGGATGCTTGGGGCTGCTGCACTGGGACGGCCCAGAGGGAGGGCATGGGGAGGGAGGAGGGAGGAGGGTTCAGGATGGGGAGCACGGGTATACCTGTGGTGGATTCATTTCGATGTTGGGCAAAACTAATACAATATTGTAAAGTTTAAAAATAACATAAAATTTTTAAAAAAGTGAAAAAAGAAAGATTAAAAATTATCACTACTAAAGTCTGCAAATTAAGGGGAAAGAATCCAAGGCTTCACTCCCTCATTAGCCTCCAGCTCAGAATCTATGATGAATCAGACGGAGTTGAACATTTCATGAGGAACCCACCCCGTTATTCGAGCTCGTGCAAAGACAGTGTGTCTGCTCCTCTCCCTCTCTCTTGGCAGCAGAGGTGGACTCTGCATGCAGCAGGTGCAGTATAAATGTATATAAGTCTTTTTTTCTAGTTGCATGTACTTGCCTATGTGCTAATACTTTGGGTTCTGCCTATTTTTGCCACTGGGGAGTGTTCCCTGTCATGCCAACCCATGAAAGAGTCTCTAACACCTGCTGCACCACCACTACAGGCATTAGGATAATAAAAGCCTCCAGCAGGAAGGGATTCACTCCTTTGGGAGCCGGGGAAAGAGGTGGGAGGGGGAGAAGGCTTGGTGGAGGTGGTAGCATTTCAGTTTGGCTGTGACAAATGAGTCTGGTATCTACAGGTAGAAAAGAGGGGAAGGGCATTCCAGGAAGAGAGAAAACAGAGGGCTCAGGTAATACAGGCAGATTTTGTTTTTTTAGAAAACCTTTTTGCTTTGTATTGGGGTGTAGCCCATTAATAAGGCTTACCAGGTGGTGCTAGTGGTAAAGTCACCTGCCAATGAAGGAGACACAGATGCAAGTTCAGTCCCTGATTTGGGAAGATCCCCTGGTGGAGGGCATAGCAATCCACTCCAGTATTCTTGCCTGGAGAATCCCATGGATAGAGGGGCCTGGTGGGCTAGAGTCCATGGGGTCACAAAGAGTCAGACATGACTGAAGTGACTTAGTATGCATGCACGCATAGCCAATTAACAATGCTGTGATTGTTTCAGGTGAACAGCAAAAGGACTTAGCCATACATATGCATGTATTCATTCTCCCCCAAATTTCCCTCCTATCCAGGCTGCCACATAGCACTGAGCAGAGTTTCCTGTGCTATACAGTAGGTCCTTGTTGGTAATCTATTTGAAATACAGCAGTAACACTGATAGATTTGATGTGATTGATTGGTGCACAGGATGAAGGAGCAGTGAGAAATAGAGCTCATGGGATGTTTAGGGTTGTCATAAAAATAGCCATGTCACCGCCTCTCCAAAGGCATAGCCCTGGCAATCTGATCATTGATATGCTGACAGGATTCCCAGGAGAGTTCTTAAATCCTTATTGTCTTGTTAATAACAACGGTGGTTCAACAAAGGGGTTCCCTGTTGTATTCAGAAGCTCTGCTAGCTGTGGTCCTTCCCAGACAATGGCAGAAACCTGGCCCTGAAGCCAGGTCACCAGGAGAGAGACATGGACATCAGTCGTCGTCACTGTCATGTTTAAAACTATGAGAAACAGTCCAGATCAAAGAGCACTGTCCTCAGACTGTTGAAATTCAATATTCTCAAGGTGATTCCATTTAAATCCAGGTGCAAATGTTTTAGGGGCTTCCCGGGTGGCTCCGAGGTAGAGAAAGTGAAAGAGAAAGTGACAGTTGCTCAGTCGTGTCTGACTCTTTGTGGCCCCAGAGACTCTACAGTTCATGGAATTCTCCAGGCCAGAATACTGGAGTGGGTAGCCTACCCCTTCTCCAGGGGATCTTCCCAACCCAAGAATTGAACCAGGGTCTCCCACACTGCAGGCGGATTCTTTACCAACTGAGCTGTGAACGAAGCAGTAAAGAATCTGCCTGCAATGCAGGAGCCACAGAACACACAGGTTTGATCCCTGAGTCAGGAAGATGCCCTCGAGGAGGCTATGGCAACCCACTCCATATTCTTGCCTGGAAAATCCCATAGACCGAGGAGCTTGGTGGGCTACTGTCCATAGGGTCACAAAGAGTCGGACACGACTGAGAAACTTAGCAAGGACACACTCAGGCATGCACAAACCTCCTGGGCTTCCTAGGTGGTTCAATGGCAAAGAACCCACCTACCAATGCAGGAGACTCAGGTTCAGTCCCCTAGAGAAGGAAATGGCAACCCAAGTCCAGTATCCTTGCCTGGAAAATCCCACGGACAGAGGAGCCTGGTGGGCTATGGTCCATGGGGTTGCAAAAGAGTTGGATAGGACTTAATAACTAAGCAACAACTACAACAGCAAATCTTTTAGTTTCTACATATATTAAAATAAGAAGCAGTGGTCTCTGGCTTGTGTCCTGCTGTTTTCATGTTCATATTCTCAATAGGTAAGCATTAAATGCCCCTGGGTTCTGAATACACGTGGGAAACTCAGATGTATTGCTTTATCAGCATTTGGCCGGCTTATTTGGTTTAAAGGCTGAACCAAAATAATAACATGTAAGGATGACGTGATTGTCCTCAAAATGACATTATTATACTTGAGAAGGAAGCCAGGCTGAGTTTTCGTCCAGAGGAATGAAAAGAAGAGGTCTGAGATGCATGCCTGGACAGCCAACAATCCCATATTTCGTAGGAACAGAAGGAGAAAGTCCACAAAGTTAAATTTCCATTTTTGAGATAAGAAAAGCCCGTAGACCTGAGTGGAATATCTTTATTTTTTTTTTTTAATTTTTTTTTTTTGCAGTAAAGTTAGGATTCTCTTATAGGCATGAGTCATAGATACACAGACCTGACAACGCTGGATCCCTGGAAATATTTCTCATAAGAATGGAGGGGCTCTGAATCGTGATTTTGAACTCCTGAGGACTTCTGACTTGCCATCTCACTGGCTGTACGCTTGCGGCTCAGACTTTTCCTTCTGATTGCATTTTCTGTGACCATGTCTTAATGATCATTTGAGCTTCTTTTATTCATGGGGTCACAAAGAGTTGGACAAGACTGAGCAACTGAGCTGAACTGAACTGATTCATCCTCACCATCTTGAGATAAACATCTGTCATGGAAATTAACCAAAACATGTAAAGGTTTGAATTAAAATAAACATGCATCATGGAAATGAACATATTTAACATTAAGTATATTGAACCACGAGAGAAGCATGGAGGATTCCTTTGAAAATGGTAGCGTTTAAATATTTGATTTGCAAAAGAGAACAGCTTGGAAATGGTGAAGACCAAAATCATGGCACCGTGACTAATGATGAAGAGTCAGTGAAAGATGGTTTAACCTCAGGATGCTCAGTGGGGGTCTGCCTGGTCTTCAAGGTCCTCCTGACTGTGAAATCTCCGTTCTTCCCCCTAACCTAGGCCCACATTTCTCCCAACAGGGGTGACTGCCACAACCCCCTCACCAGCTCCTCCTTCTTCCCCCCTCAATCTGATGAGCCTACCTATGCCTGACAAATAAACCTAGTGAAGAGACAACTTCAATCAAGCCGATCGCCTTCTTAAAAAGCCTCCAGTTGGCCTCCATCACCTGCTGATCCAGGTACAGATGACTCAGCAGAAGACTATCTTTAGAAGCCCCCTAGCTTTATCCTCCAGAGAAGGCAATGGCACCCCACTCCAGTACTCTTGCCTGGAAAATCCCATGGACAGAGGAGCCTGGTGGGCTGCAGTCCATGGGGTCACTAAGAGTTGGACACGACTGAACAACTTCACTTTCACTTTTCACTTTCATGCATTGGAGAAGGAAATGGCAACCCACTCCATGTTCTTGCCTGGAGAATCCCAGGGACGGGAAGCCTGGTGGGCTGCTGTCTATGGGGTCGCACAGAGTCAGACACGACTGAAGTGACCTAGCAGCAGCAGCTTTATCCTCTGGAGAAGGCAATGGCACCCCACTCCAGTACTCTTGCCTGGAAAATCCCATGGACAGAGGAGCCTGATGGGCTGCAGTCCATGGGGTCTCTAAGAGTCAGACACGACTGAGCGACTTCACCTTCACTTTTAACTTTTAATGCACTGGAGAAGGAAATGGCAACCCACTCCATGTTCTTGCCTGGAGAATCCCAGGGACGGGAAGCCTGGTGGGCTGCTGTCTATGGGGTCGCACAGAGTCGGACATGATTGAAGCGACTTAGCAACAGCAGCAGCAGCTTTATCCTCAGCTTTCTCTTTCAATTTTCCCACAAATACCTTCCCTCAGCTAAACAAATGTAATCTCTGAAAAGCAATTCACAGCACTTTCTCTCTGTCAGGGAAGATTCACAGCACTTTCTACCTTGTTAGAGTTTAATTTTCAAAAAGGCAAAATTAAACTCTGGGCAAATATCAAATGAACACATGTTAAAGATTTTATTTAATTTATTAATTTATCACTAAAATGCTACGACCAGTTCAAAGAACATCTGAGAAGCTATTTAAGGCAACTTAATAAAATCATGTTAGAATAAGATGGTTAAGTTAGATATAAAACTGGCAAATGTCCAACGGACTATAAAATTTTATGGTCATAAGTTCCAGCAGACAGAAATCATCTGTATCAATATCACATCAAAAAGATTTATTCATCTTACTATTTCGGTTAGTGATAAGCAATGAGATAAGGAGAACTGAGTTCATTCTCCTGGTCAGTCCTTGAGTGACCTTTGCCCCTGAATGATGCTGAAGGACATGTGACTCACCTTTTTTGTTATGTTGCTAAATTTTTATTTTTTTTCTAACAACTTTTATAGATTTCGAGCTGTTGGTCCCCCTCCACCATCCTTGTGAAAACCGACTTTGTTGCCCTCTCTCTCATAAGTAAGACAGCCAAAATGTCTAACCAGCTTATAATGAGTAATTTGGGATTGCTAGTTCTTCCTCGCTAAGTACAAGCTGAAGAGGGCAATAGGATATTTGTATGCATCCATATATTAATAAAGTGAATACCAGGAGCCCTGTTTTTGTTTCTTTGGGGTACATTATTCCAGTTATTATGCTTTAATTAATTGTGCATTTCTGAAGAGTCTGTGCTGTAAGCTGGTCACCGCCTAAGGTATATATCAGTTCAGTTCAGTTCAGTCACTCAGTCGTGTCTGATTCTTTGTGACCTCATGAATTGCAGCATGCCAGGCCTTCCTGTCCATAACCAACACTTGGAGTTCACTCAAAATCATGTCCATCAAGTCTGTGATGCCATCCAGCCTTCTCATCCTCTGTCATCCCCTTCTCCTCCTGCCCCCAATCCCTTCCAGCATCAGAGTCTTTTCCAATGAGTCAACTCTTCACATGAGGTGGCCAAAGTATTGGAGTTTCGGCTTTAGCATCAGTCCTTCCGAAGAACACCCAGGACTGATCTTCTTTAGAATGGACTGGTTGGATCTCCTTGCAGTCCAAGGGACTCTCAAGAGTCTTTTCCAACACCACAGTTCAAAAGCATCAATTCTTCGGCGCTCAGCTTTCTTCACAATCCAACTCTCACATCCATACATGACCACAGGAAAAACCATAGCCTTGACTAGATGGACCTTTCTTGGCAAAGTAATGTCTCTGCTTTTTAATATGCTATCTAGGTTGGTCATAACTTTCCTTCCAAGGAGTAAGCGTCTTTTAATTTCATGGCTGCAATCACCATCTGCAGTGATTTTGGAGCCCCCAAAAATAAAGTCTGACACTGTTTCCACTGTTTCCCCATCTATTTCCCATGAGGTGATGGGACCAGATGCCATGATCTTCATTTTCTGAATGTTGAGCTTTAAGCCAACTTTTTCACTCTCCTCTTTCACTTTCATCAAGAGGTTTTTGAGTTCCTCTTCACTTTCTGCCACAGGGGTGGTGTCACCTGCATATCCGAGGTTATTGATATTTTTCCTGGCAATCTTGATTCCAGCTTGTGCTTCTTCCAGCCCAGCCTTTCTCATGATGTATTCTGCATATAAGTTAAATAAGCAGGGTGACAATATACAGCCTTGACATACTCCTTTTCCTATTTGGAACCAGTCTGTTGTTCCATGTCCAGCTCTAACTGTTGCTTCCTGACTGGCATAGAGGTTTCTCAAGAGGCAGGTCAGGTGGTCTGGTATTCCCATCTCTTGAAGAATTTTCCACAATTTATTGTGATCCACACAGTCAAAGGCTTTGGCATAGTCAATAAAGCAGAAAGAGATGTTTTTCTGGAACTCTCTTGCTTTTTTGATGATCGAGCAGATGTTGGCAATTTGATCTCTGGTTCCTCTGCCTTTTCTAAAACCAGCTTGAACATCTGGAAGTTCACGGTTCACATATTGCTGAAGCCTGGCTTGGAGAATTTTGAGCATTACTTTACTAGTGTGTGAGATGAGTGCAATTGTGTGGTAGTTTGAGCATTCTTTGGCATTGCCTTTCTTTGGGATTGGAATGAAAACTGACTTTTTCCAGTCCTGTGGCCACTGCTGAGTTTTCCAAATTTGCTGGCATATTGAGTTCAGCACTTTCACAGCATCATCTTTCAGGATTTGAAATAGCGCAACTGGAATTCCATCACCTCCACTAGCTTTGTTCATAGTGATGCTTTCTAAGGCCCACTTGACTTCACATTCCAGAATGTCTGGATCACATTCCAATGATCACACCATCATGATTATCTTGGTCATGAAGATCTTCTTTGTACAGTTCTTCTGTGTATTCTTGTCACCTCTTCTTAATATCCTCTGCTTCTGTTAGGTCCATACCATTTCTGTCCTTTATTGAGCCCATCTTTGCATGAAATGTTCCTTTGGTATCTCTAATTTTCTTGGAGAGATCTCTGGTCTTTCCTATTCTGTTGTTTTCCTCTATTTCCTTGCATTGATCGCTGAGGAAGGTTTTCTTATCTCTCCTTGCTATTCTTTGGAACTCTGCATTCAGATGCTTATATCTTTGCTTTTCTCCTTTGTTTTTTGCTTTTCACAGCTATTTGTAAAGACTCCTCAGACAGCCATTTTGCTTTGTTGCATTTCTTTTCCATGGGGATGGTCTTGATCCCTGTCTCCTATACAATGTCACAAACCTCTGTCTATAGTTCATCAGGCACTCTGTCTATCGGGTCTAGTCCCTTAAATCTATTTCTCACTTCCACTATATAATCATAAGGGATTTGATTTAGCTCATACCTGAATGGGCTAGTGGTTTTCCCTACTTTCTTCAATTTAAGTCTGAATTTGGCAATAAGGAGTTCATGATCTGAGCCACAGTCAGCTCCCGGTCTTTTTTTTGCTGACTGTATAGAGCTTCTCCATCTTTGGCTACAAAGAATATAATCAATCTGATTTCGGTGTTGACCATCTTGAGATGTCCATGTGTAGAGTCTTCTCTTGTGTTGTTGGAAGAGGGTGTTTGCTATGACCTCTTGGTATGACCTCTTGCTATGTTCTCTTGGCAAAACTCTATTAGCCTTTGCCCTGCTTCATTCCATATTCCAAGGCCAAATTTGCCAGGTGTTTCTTGACTTCCTACTTTTGCATTCCAGTCCCCTATAATGAAAGGGACATCTTTTTTGGGTGTTCATTCTAAAAGGTCTTGGAGGGCTTCATAGAACCATTCAACTTCAGTGTCTTCAGTGTTACTGGTTGGGGCATAGACTTGGATTACTGTGATACTGAATGATTTGCCTTGGAAATGAACAGAGATCATTTGTCGTTTTTGAGATTGCATCCAAGTACTGCATTTCAGACTCTTTTGTTGACCATGATGGCTACTCCATTTAGTCTAAGGGATTCCTGCCCGCAGTAGTAGATATAATGGTCATCTGAGTTAAATTCACCCATTCCAGTCCATTTTAGTTTGCTGATTCCTGGAATGTCGACGTTCACTCTTGGCATCTCCTATTTGACTACTTCCAATTTGCCTCGATTCATGGACCTAACGTTCCAGGTTCCTATGCAATATTGCTCTTTACAGCATCGGACCTTGCTTCTATCACCAGTCACATCCACAACTGGGTATTGTTTTTGCTTTGGCTCCATCCCTTCATTCTTTCTGGAGTTATTTCTCCACTGATCTCCAGTAGCATATTGGGCACCTACTGACCTGGGGAGTTCCTCTTTCAGTATCCTATCATTTTGCCTTTTCATAGTATTCATGGGGTTCTCAAGGCAAGAATACTGAAGTGGTTTGCCATTCCCTTCTCCAGTGGACCACATTGTGTCAGACCTCCCCACCATGACCCACCCTTCTTGGGTGGCCCCACACAGCATGGCTTAGTTTCATTGAGTTAGACAAGGCTGTGGTCCATGTGATTAGTATGACTAGTTTTCTGTGATTATGGTTTCAGTGTGTCTGCCCTCTGATGCCCTCTCACAAGAGGTATATATACCAAAAATACCTCTAAATGGGAGAAGCCACAGCAGGTAAAGGAAGGACGACTCAACCCATTCCTTCTGGCCTTTCTTGGGAAGGTTTTTAGCTGCTCCCTGCATCCGTAAACCAATATTCAGTCCTGCTCAGCTTAGAGACAGCCCACTAGGCTAGAGCTGGAGCATTCTATTCCAAGACCCTCTTGGGTGCACCAAATACAGCCCTGCCTCAGCTATTTTTTTTTTTTTTTTAGAAGTTGAAGGAATAGAGAAAAAGAGAAAGACTTGAAGTGGGAGTGTATGACATGATATGAAAGTCCCTACAGCTGGACCAAACCAGATCAAATGGCAGGGCTGTGAGGGCCATAAAAGTCTCCAGGCAAGACAACGTGAACATGAGTCAGACACAGCCTTGGTTCCAGGTCTGCCCTGGTTACCGTGTGTAATCACTTCTGTGTTTCATCCTTGTCGTGAAGGGAAGCCTTCTATTAAGTGCCTATCAGTTGATTTGAAAGCCTGTGACCTCAGGCATGCTCCCATTTAAGAGGTCCTGCCCAAGGGCCTATATAATCTTTGAAAACTCTATTCAACTTCTTTCCTGTCTTAGTACTGGTTTAATACTCAGTATCACAATTAAATACAGAACAGAAAAGAAAAACACATCAGGGCAACCGACACAGGCAATTTAGTCAAATAAATGTGCTTTGTTTTGAGTTAACTCAATTGCAAATAAAATGAAACAAATAAGGGTTGAAACCTATATCTTAATTTAAAATGAAAAAAACTGTTTTCAAGTGTCTTATTTGGCTCCCTGTGGTTACATGAAAATACTTCCCCCCAAATCACTCCTAACCCAGGTAAGAGAAGCCAGTACACTCACTTACTTACATCCTTTATTTGGTCATTAAAGCAAAAACAAAGCTAAAAGTGCATTGTTTATAACCTTTAAATATGCAACAGGGTATTGTAGCTTGTAGAAGCTACCCAAGAGTATGTGTACACTTACAAAATGAAATGGAAAGATCCTCACAAAGGCACACGCTTAATAATTCAAGTAGGTTGAATAGTTCTTCCCAGACATCAGCAGTTCCTTAAATCAGCACTCTAGTGTGGCTCTCCTAACTTCCAGGGCTTTGTAAATCCAAGATTACTGTGTGCGTAGCTGCAAGCTGCCTGTCACGCATGAGGCATTAAAGAATACAATATTTGCTGTGAATATTCTCATGCTTCTGATTTTGTAATAGTCAGGGCAGGCCAAACATTCACTATATTAAGACCATGCTTGTGTCCCCGGACCTAGTTATTTCCGTCAGTCTGGCTTTATAAATGCGGATGATAAACCAAGTCTCATTTATACGGTGTATCTTATGTAGAAAAGGTCTGTGACTTTAGGTATCTGGTCAACCTCAAGAAATACCAGCAGAGCCAGTATAATAACGTCTTCAGATAGCCATTGCTAATTTGCTGGTGGCCAGTTGCCATTAAATGAGTTGTGAAATTATTGTGATTCAGTTTCTAAGTGACTCTGATATCATTAGAAGCATGCCAGCATGGACTGATGAAAATGTAAATTGCTCAAAAATTTTCTTTAGTAAGACTGACCAGGGCTTCCCAGGTGGTGCAGTGGTAAAGAATCCTGCCAGTGCAGAAGACATGTGTTTGACCCCCAATCTGGGAGGATTCCACATGCTGTAGAGAGACTAAGCTCTTGCACCACAGCTATTTAGTCTGTGCTCTGGAGCCCAGGAGCCAAAATTACTGAGCCCACGTGCTGTGACTGCAGAAGCCCATCCACCCTAGAGCCTGTGCTCTGCAACAAGAGGAGCCACTGTAATGAGACGCCCGTCCAGCACGACTAGAGAAAAGTCCTCACAGCAACAAAGACCCAGCACAGTCAAATAAATAAATAAAAATTTCTTAAAAGGGCCAACCAGAACTTGCTTTTTCAAAAAAGCAGGTTTTGCAGACAGTCTTGATGAAACCAGATTCTGAGCCTCCCACTTATTAGTTGTCAGCAAATCATAAATCCTTAGGCCCCCATATCCTTACCTGTCAGATACGTTCAGTAGGAGAAGACCCACCAAAGGTTTGTTCTGAGCAGGAATGCAGAGCAAAGCCTGGCACAGAGGAAATGCACAGTGGCTACTAGTCATTACCATTAAAAAAATCATGGGGTATATAGCCCCTTGGGTTCAGATGGGTGGGATATTGATGACTTTGTTTCACAAATGGCCTTGCTGGGAACCCAAGAACACAAGGCCCTGGAAATATGCACTGCCTCCCTCAGGCACACAGCCATGCACGCCGACTCACCTGCCTCTGGGCAGCCTGTGCAGAGAAGCTATGTCTGGGCCAATCAATCAGAATGGTGCACCGCAGGCTTGTATACAGTTACACACAGTCATAATACGGCAGGTCATCACTGTCGCTGTAACACTCTATAGATCTGTGAACCATCTTTCCTTTTCACAATTGCTATAATCCTCCTTAAAAGCTGAGGACAGACATCAGGATTTGAGCTTTAAACTTGCCCATCAAGAGCCCAGTGTTTTCCATTTGAAATGGGCAAGATGGCTCCCAGTCTTTTAGGTAAAGACTCGGTTTTTCAGACTCACACCCCGTGATTCTGCCACCTCTTGGTAGGCTGGTCTGATGTAGTCGCTGGAATGAAGGGCACTGGTCTCAGCTTCACCTTGGCACCTGTGCCAGGACTGACTGGTCATGTTCGTGGCCCTTGTCATTGGTGCTGTTTGCTAAGTGTGAGCCTCCTCCAGCTTCGTTATCTGGTCCCCAGCCTCCGCTGACCCACAGCCTTCTGCTCTCTCTCCCTGTACAAGTCAGGGTACCAGGAGCAGAGCTGCCAGATCCCTGTCCAGCCTCAGATGCTGGTCCCACCCCTTAGGAGGCCATCCAAGCATCCTTCCAGCTCTCGCCCTGCATCGTTCACTCCTTCCTGGGACTTCAGCCTGGAAGGGAAGTGGCTTCTCCCTCTAAGTCCATCATCCTCCCCATCATCCTCCAGGAGGGGAGGGGTGGGGATTCCTTCTCCCTCTCTAGCAGGGCATCCCCCAAACTTCCCCTCTTTCCTCTGTAAGCCAGTCCTTCAGGGCTCAACTCAGAAGCAGCCAGGGCATCCTCCATTCTCTGTGGAAGGTCCTCTATGATCCAAACCCATCAGGTGAGACTCTTGGAAGAGAGCCACCACACAAAATGACAATGATGAAAATCCATTGCTTTACTGTCCCGTGACCACCATGTGTGTCATGGGACAGTAATGTGTGTGTGTGTGTGTGTGTGTGTGTAGGGTTGTTAAATAGTCACATTTCAACTTACAGTTTTCCATAGATTTCTGAATGTGAAAAGAAAAATAAATTTTAATATATTAAAGGTTCTCATCATAAGACCATAAGTTTCAACAATGTCTGATGTTAACAGATGTTAACTGGACATAATGTGATGATCATTTTACAATATATAGAAATGTTAGATGATTGCATTGTACACCTGAAACTAATATACTGTTGTATATTGATTATGTCTCAATTTAAAAAGAATAAAGAAGGAACCACAAATTAAAAGTCAGAGAAGGCCCTCTATAATATTTAATGTAAAGTGGAAGTGTGGGTCACTCAGTGGTTTCTGACTGTTTGCCACTCTGTAGACTGTATACTGCTAGGCTCCTCTGTCCATGGAACTCTCCAGGCAAGAAGGTTGGAGTGGGCGGCCATTCCCTTTTTCAGGGGATCTTCCTCACCCAGGGACTGAACCCAGATTTCCTGCATTGAAGGCAGATTTTTTACCATCTGAGCCACAAGGAAGCCCTTATTTGATGGCTAAGAGGCTACCAGATGAAGTAACTACTAAGGCTGGGCTGGAAGAAGCACAAGCTGGAATCAAGATTGCCAGGAGAAATATCAATCACCTCAGATATGCAGATGACACCACAGTTATGGCAGAAAGTGAAGAGGAACTAAAAAGCCTCTTGATGAAAGTGAAAGAGGAGAGTGAAAAAGTTGGCTTAAAGCTCAACATTCAGAAAACGAAGATCATGGCATCTGGTCCCACCACTTCATGGGAAATAGATGGGGAAACAGTGGAAACAGTGTCAGACTTTATTTTTGGGGGCTCCAAAATCACTGCAGATGGTGGCTGCAGCCATGAGATTAAAAGATGCTTACTCCTTGGAAGGAAAGTTATGACCAACCTAGATAGCATATTAAAAAGCAGAGACATTACTTTGCCAACTAAGGTCTGTCTAGTTAAGGCTATGGTTTTTCCAGTAGTCATGTATGGATGTAAGAGTTGGACTGTGAAGAAAGCTGAGTGCTGAAGAATTGATGCTTTTGGACTGTGGTGTTGGAGAAGACTTGAGAGTCCCCTGGACTGCAAGGAGATCAAACCAGTCCATTCTAAAGGAGATCAGCCCTGTGTGTTCTTTAGAAGGAATGATGCTAAAGCTGAAACTCCAATACTTTGGCCACCTCCTGCAAAGAATTGACTCATTGGAAAAGATTCTGATGCTGGGAGAGATTGGGGGCAGGAGGAGAAGGGGATGACAGAGGATGAGATGGCTGGATGGCATCACCAACTCAACGGACATGGGTTTGGGTGGACTCCGGGAGTTGGTGATGGATAGGGAGGCCTGGCGCGCTGGAATTCATGGGGTCGCAAAGAGTTGGACACGACTGAGTGACTGAACTGAACTGAACTGAGGGAACTCTTTGCAGAAGAAAGTTTGAAGCAAGGCTGAAAAGGAAAGTAGAGACGGGGACCAGAGTCAGCAGGAAGAAAGAGCCTGTGAAAAATCCTTACAAAAACCTAAGAGGGTTGGGGCTGCAGGGAAGGCTGCAGCCGTGTGCTGAGAACTGAGACTAGCTGTTCAGGTAGGGCAGTGTGTGCCTGAGTGTGTCCATGTCAGCAGTGAGGCAGTGAGGATTTGGGGAACAGGACGTGGGATGGCAATGTGCTGGGGATGCAGAGGTCATGCTGGGGAAGTGGAGGTCAGGGTTCACAAGTTGTTGGCAGTGCTGGACAGCCAGACAGAGCAGAGACACACACAACTTCAGTGCATTGGGCGGAAGAGAGTCCACGCTGATAGATGCATGAGCAGGAACAAGAAGTCCATGGCTGAGGAAGGGTCTTCTAGCGCAGAACTTCCTCAGCAGTTCTCAGAGTGACTCTCCGGGGTCCTGTGGTTGAGAGGCAGAACCCACCCCCTGAGGGAGAATATACTGGGTGGGCAGGACCCTGGGCATATAACTCCCGCTGTAGCCAGACTGTTCTGCTGCCTTCCTGGTGGCATAAGAACCAAAATGAAGGCTTCATAGTGTGTGACGCCTTGACATCTGGTCAACCTGGGAGGGCCTTCAGCCATCGGTCCTGGTCTCCCTCCCCACTCTGCTCTCACAAATAATTTCTCCTCGTCAAGAGGAGACCACACCCAGATCTTGCTTATCCCTGAGTGGAGGGTAAGTTCCTGCCAGGCTGCAAAACCAGTCAAAGCAACCCATCACATCATGCTATGGGACCAGGGGGTCTCTTTAAAAGAAGGAGAATGAGGAGAAGGAGATGATGAGTGCAAAATACTTTAGTCAGTGGCTCAGGTATTTAGAGTGGTGTTCCACAAATGACTTTGACCCCTTTCCTCTCTTGGGATACAGGTTTTGAACACAGTCACTATCCTATGGAGTCTTATTAAGCTGTAAATGGCTTGCATATATTACTGTATTACCCAGGTAATGCTAGTAGTAAAGAAGCTACCTGCTAATGTAGGAGACACAAGAAGCACAGGTTTGATTCCTGGGTTAGGAAGATCCCCTGGAGTAGGAAATGGCAACCCACTCCAGTATTCTTGTCTGGAAAATTCTATGGACAGAGGAGCCTGGCAGTCTACAATCCATAGTGAGCAAAGAGTTGGGCATGACAGAGCACACAAACACACAATATTCTGTATACACTGTCATAAACAACACTTTTTCAGAGAATAAAAGTTGCTACCATAAAAATTCTAATATTTTCTTTCTCCTTGTTGAGTCTTAAAAACCCATGCATGTACTAACAGTCCAGATATCTCAGGAAAAAGATGCCTCCAGGATCTTAGCCATCATGACAATATAATGTCATTCAATAGAGATTATCTCTGGTTCCAAGTTCACTTGGGAAGACAAATGGTTTTACTCAAAAGGACACCATTACCGCAGCTGGATGGCAGTGCAAAGTCTTGACAAAGGCTTGCTGGTCAACCTCTCAGATGTTGGGCAATAAAATGACTAAAAGAATCACGAGGTCTGAAGAAGTAAGAGAGGCAAGTTTGGTAGTTATTTTTGCCCATTAATGTGCCTTCCCAAAGGCATTATTTTGCTCAGCATTGTAGACTTTTTTCTTACAGATGTCATAAATGTATCTAGCACAATCATAAAAATGTCACTGGGATCAAAGTGACTCAGTGTCCTCCTTCCTCATAGCTGAAATATGAGTCATATTGGATTATGACCCCTAAATTGTTTTTAAGGGAATACTCATGTAGAAAGTCCAGGCTAGGATGCTGCCTGAAGTTTTTATTCTTTTTCATCCTCCCACCAGCAAATCTATAGACCTACCAGCATCTCTATCAATCTCCCCTTCTTTCCTGGTACAGTGAACAAAACCGATAAATTCCTCTGCTTGTCTTCTGGGTCCTGTCTCTTGTTCTTTTCTCAGATATTCTACTGCTCATTATTCCTCTCTCTCCCTCTCTCTCTCCCACCCAGATACACTTATTCCTTCATACCAGATTATTCATGTCAGCACACAAACCTGATCTATCTTTAAAAGACATTTCTTGACCTCTTAGTCAACTCTGGCCAAAGCCTCTTCACTTTTTGCTACTGTTTACTGTGAAACAGGTTGTTAGACCCTGAATTTAGGCACCTAAACACCCCCACCTCCTGCCATCTCTTCCTTGTAGTCCTATCTGTCCTCTATTCTCACTGCTCTGCTCATGCGGTCTTGTCAAGGACCATGACCAGTGCATGTGGCACTTCTATGTCATCACCCCATCAGACCTCTTCAGCCATCATCACAAGACCTTTGCAGCCTTAGGCACAGTCCCTTCCTCCTTTACAGGACACATGCCTCTCTTGAGTTTCTGATAGTGTCCCTCCCACCCTTCTCCCCACCACTCTGGACTCCTTTTTGGTCACCTTTGCTCTCTTCTTCACTGTCCTACACAACCTCTGCCTATTACAATGTCTGTGAATGGACTTTAGTCCTGCTTCTCTGTCTACACTTCCCGCTTAGGTCTGCTTGGTTAGTCCCACATTTGTAAATAACACCTGTGTTTTCCAGTCCAAAAATGTACCATAAGTTCAGACTTCTCCTCTGAACCCCAAACTTATATAACTGATCTCCCATTTAGTACCTCCATTTAAATATCTTACAGGCTTCTAAAACATCAGTGACGAAAACAGAAGTCTGGTTTCCACCCTCCATGATCTGTTTCTCCATGAGTTTTCTGCACCACATTATATGATGTTGTTGCCCAATGGGTGATCAAGATGAAAACCTAGGTGGGCCCTCTGTGTCCTCCCACCCTCCACATTCAACCAGCCGTGAAGCTCTATGTGTTGTTTTCTTATTGCTGCTCTAACAAATTCCCACAGTCTTGTGGCTTATACAATACAAATTTATCACCTTAACAGTCTTAAAAGCCACAAGTCTGGCATGAATCTCCTTAGGCTAAAATCAAGGTATCAGCAGAATTATGGCCTTACTGGAGACTGCAGTTCATGCACGCATGCTAAGTTGCTTCAGTCATGCCCAACTATTTGCCATCCTATGGCTGTAGCTCACAGGGCCCTCTGTCCATGGAATTCTTCAGGCAAGAGTACTGGAATGGGTTACTGCTGAGCCCCTGGAGAAACCCAGAGGCCCTAGGGGCGAGCCCATTTCCTTGCTAATTCAGGCTTTTGGCAGAATTGTCTTCCTTGCAGTTGTTAGACTGAGAGCCCTTTTCCTTGTTGGCTACCAGCTCAGAGTCTTTCTGAAGTTTCTAGAAGCCCCTTACACATCTTGGCTCTCAGTCCCCTTTCTCCATCTTCAAAGCCAGTGATGATGGGTTGAGTCCCTCTCATGTTTTCAGTCTCTTCCATTGTGTCTGTCTGTTTCAGGTAGGAAAGAGTCTCTGCTTTTATGGTTCCATTAGATCAAACCCACTCAGGTAACGCAAGATAATCTTCCCATCTCAAGATTTATATTCTTACATCTCCAAAGTCCTTCTTCCATCAGTTCACTTTCAGTTCAGTTGCTCATTCATGTGCGACTCTTTGCAACCCCATGGACTGCAGCATGCCGGGCCTCCCTGTTCATCACCAACTCCCAGAGTTTACTCAAGCTCATGTCCATTGAGTCACTGATACCATCCAACCATCTCATCCTCTGTCATCCCCTTCTCCTCCTGCCTTCAGTCTTTCCCAGCATCAGGGTCTTTTCCAAAGAGTCAGTTCTTCACATCAGGTGGCCAAAGTATTGGAGTTCCACCTTCAACATCAGTCCTTCCAATGAATATTCAGGACTGATTTCCTTTAGAATGGACTGGTTGGATCTCCTTGCAGTCCAAGGGACTCTCAAGAGTCTTCTCCAACACCACAGTTCAAAAGCATCAAAAGTTCAAAAGGCCCTTGGTCCTTCTTCCATAGAAGGTAACATAATCACAGATTCTGGAATTAGATATAAACATCTTCAAGAGGCTGTTTTTCTGCTAAACACATCCCATCTGTCCTGAACCCAACACACATCTCAGGTCAGTTCACACCTCTCTCTCCACTCCCACCACCCTCAGCCCCCCACCATCCTTTATCACAGATCCAATGGCCTCCTCCTATTCTTTCCCGCTCTTACTTTTCCAATTCAGTTCCTACACAGCAGGCAAAATAATATTCTAAAACCTTAGATACACAGCCTTCTTCAATCTCCAGCTTAAGCCTTCACTGTATTCCCTTTCTGGGAGAAATTTTGAGACCAAAATTCAAATGCAAAGAGGTCTTTATGATCTGCACCTCCCTCCTCTCTCCAGCATTCTTTCTCACCACTCAGTCCCTGGCTCACCAGACTGTGGTCTTTCCTGTTCTTGGAAGGATTCTCTGTCTTCCTCTAGCGCCTGAAATTCTTGGCTTTATCTTATCCTATAGGCAGTAGACAAAAAACTGTCTCCTCAGGTCTGCCTTCCCCAACCATCTTACCTAAACCAGACCCCTGATCTCACTCCATCCTGATTACAATTACATTACTCTGCTTTTGTCCCCTATAATTTGTATTCATTTCACCTTTCCATTTAGATATTTATGTGTGTGTGTTAGTCACTCAGTCATGTTCAACTCTTTCTGATCCCATGGACTGTGGCCCTCCAGGCTCCTACTCTCTTATATATTTATATTACTTGTTTATTGCCTCCCTCCTCAAGTTGAGCAAAAATAAAGGGCCCCCATTCTATCTGTAGCTCCATCCATTCTCCGCAGTGAGTGGTGGAGTGTTTCACATCTAGAAGCATGCCATGTTTGTTTGTTTGTTGATTGACTGAATGAAGGAACTGATGAATTAGGACCATTCCCTGAAACCGGAGGGAGTCACAATTGCATATTCAGCAGGAGAGGAAAACCCTCACTAGTGGATTTATGCAGCCCACCAGTTTATGAACTTAAGCAAGGGAAAAATGAATCTGCTAATGAGTGTGAATATTGCCCAGATTCTGGAAAGTGTAAACCAAACCAAATGAATAAGGGAAAATTTTGTGTCTGCCTCAAGAACTAAGAACACTGCACTATTTGCTTTGTGCTAAACAGAGGTAGAGAACAGATGACATGACTCTGAGTTGGTATTTTAATAAACCACTGAAGATATATAAGGACTATTAACAAAGCAATAGATGGGTCCTGCTCACCAGTGGCCTCAAACAAATGGTTACTGCCATGAGTTCTCCATGGTTAACATACAAGGGCATGTGGATTGTGTGCACATCCTCTTTATTACTGAATTTTACTGTTTTCCCTCCTCCTTCTAGAGACAATTTGTTTACTGCTTCAAAAAAAAAAAAAAAAAGAACATAGAGTTAAACATATCTGTTTAACTCTAACAGTTAAGGTCTGTATTGCTTGGTTATTTGGCTTCCATCACCACACATATCTTTTCTGAGACAACTTTATGGCTGAGACAATTTTCGTCTAAAATCCATTGCTATGTTCTGTGCTCCTATCCTGGCAAACATTTCAGAAGGTGCAGCTTGATCTATCTTGCTACGCATCTGGAGTCATGGCTCTCTTCCGGGCCAGTTTATTCCCCAGGAGACACTGGGCATTGCCTGGAAAGACTGCTGGGTGTCACAACTTGGGGAGAGGGAGGGAGGAACTGGCACCTGGTGGGTAAAGACCAGGGATGCTGCTAAGCCTGCTGCAATGCACAAGACACCTCTACAACAAAGACCCGGCAGGTCTAACATGTCAGTGGTGCCGAGGCTGAGAAATTACGTGATGGGGAAAAGAACATATGCCAGTCAGATGCTCAGTTGTATCCTGACAGCACAGGGGAGTTGAGAATGGAAGGATATACCACTGCAGCAAGGGCACATTTTTCCATTCAGAGATGGGACCCAGAGCATCACTTCTCTTTACAGTAATTGATCCAAAGACTAGCATCTTAGCCTAATTCTCTCATTTTTTGTTGCTCGGTTGCTAAGTCACATCAAACTCTTTGCAACTCCATGGCCTGCAGCACCCCAGGCTTCTCTGTCCTTCACCCTCTCCTGGAGTTTGCTCAAACTCATGTCCATTGAGTCAGTGATGCCGTCCAAACATCTCTTCCTCTGTCATCCCCTTCTCCGCCTACCTTCAATCCTTCCCAGCATCAGGGTCTTTTCCAATGAGTCAGCTCTTCACATCAGGTGACCAAGGTATTGGAGCTTCAGCTTCAGCAACAGTTCTTCCAAAGAATATTCAGGGTTGATTTCAACTAGGATTGACTAGCTTGATCTCCTTGCAGTCCAAGAGACTCTCAGAGTCTTATCTCACTTATCCTTTTCCCAAAAAACGTATGATGCAACGGAAATTCACCAGACCCTCTCCTGGGCACTAGTGGCTTCTGATTGCTCCTTCCTTCCTGAAGCTGCTCTCCCCTTGGTCTCAGGACTCATCCTCACCAGGATCCTCCTTGACCACTTCCTCCCATCTTCTTTGTGCCCTGGTCTCCTCCTGCCCACCCGCAAATGGTGGTCTCTCTTCATCCCACTGTGTCTCCCTAGATGATCACATTTACTTTATCCTTTTAACTCTGCCTTCATGCTGGCAACTTCCCAAAGTGCTTGTCTAAGCCAGAGACCTGACTGGGCTCCTGACTTCAATGTCCAGTTGCTTCCTGGTCATACATGTGAATGTCCTCTAAGCATCTCAAGTTCAACATCCATAGTCTTGCTTTTTCTCCTCTGTATTATGAATTTTCACTGTCTACCTGAGACCTAGCCCTGGTGATCACCTTAGTCCTTCCCTTTCTTGCATAACTATTTCCAATTCAGCTCAAATCAGGAGTCAATTCCAGTCACACTTTTCTCATTAACAGCCTTGCCATATCCTTCCTCTGCCATTGCTATCAGTCAAGTTTGTGTTGTTTCCCCACCAATCCCCAGAGCCATTTCTCAGTGGGTCTTCCAGAGTCTACTTTTTCCTTTCTTTCATCTACCAACAGGGCTTCTCATCTACCAACAGGGCTCTTCTCATCTACCAACAGGGCTTCTCCAGTGGCTCAGAGATAAAGAATCCACCTACAATGCAGGAGACACAGGAAACACAGATTGATCTCTGGGTGGGAAAGATCCCCTGCAGAGGGAACTAGCAACTCACTCCAGTATTCTTGCTGGGAAAATCCCAGGGTAGCAGGAGCCTGGCTGGCTACAGTCCATAGAGTCATGAAGAGTCAGACAGAACTGAGCAACTGAGCATTCAGGAGCATGCATCTACCAAAAAGATAAAACATAAATCTGATTGCTTCAATCCACCACTTAAGTATGTTCATGATTCCTGTGTACCTGGTGGATCAATTTCAACATGCCTACCCTTGCTCAAAGGCCCTGCCAAGGTCTGACCTGACCTTCCTTTCCAGCCTTGGTCCTCTTTGCATCTCTTCTCACACCACTATTTGGGTCACACTGAGCTTCAGGCATTTATCAACACACCCTGCCTTTGTTGCTGTTGTTCAGTTGCCAAGTTGTGTCTGACTCTTTACAACGCCATGACTCTGCAGCACCCTGGGCTTCCTTATCCCTCACCAGCTCCTGGAGTTTGCCCAAGTTCGTGTTCATTGCATCGGTGATACCATCCGACTATCTCATCATCTGTCACCGTCTTTTCCTTTTGTCTTTAATCTTTCTCAGCATCAGGGCCTTTTCCAAAGAGCAGGGTGGAGAAGGGAATGACAAACTACTCCAGCATACCTGCCGTGAGAACCCCAAGAGCTGCATGAAGAAGCCCTGGCTCTATTTTATCTTATGAACTTTCCTTACATTTTGACTGTCCCAGAATTATCACACACACACACACACACACACACCACTTCCTTCCTGGACACTTTCTCACTTCCAACCAACTGAAAGGCTGAGCAGGGACTTCCCTGGTGGCCCAGTGGTTAAGAATCCACCTTCCAATGCAGGGGATGCAAGTTCAATCCCTTATTGCTGTTGTTCAGTTGCTCAGTTATGTCTGACTCTTTGGGGAGCCCATGGACTGTAGCCCACAAGGCTCTTTTGTCTGTGGGATTTCCCAAGCAAGAATACTGGAGTCAGTTGCCATTTCCTCCTCCAGGGGATCTTCCAGGTATTTAACCCCCCATCTCCTGCATTGGAGCCAGATTCTTTACTGCTGTGCCACCAGGGGAAGCCCCTCGATACCTGGTAAGGGAGGTAAGATCCCACATGCTGTGAAGCAATTAAGCCACAACTACTGAAGCTATGCATTCTGGAGCCTGTGCCCCACAACTAGAGAAGCCTGGGAGCTGCAGAAGTCTTAGTGCTCAAAGGACAAAAGACCAGTGCATGTCCCCCCCAAAAAAACACTGAGCAGCCTCTCCTTTAGGCGTCATTTCTCTAAATGAGTCTGTCTTGGTGCCGATGACTTACTGCCCTTGTTTGTGTACTTCCATGCCTTCCTTTTGACTGTAACCTTTTGGCTGCAAAGGGCATGTTGCACACTCTGTGCCCAGCAGACACCACAGCAGCAGGATCAGAGTTGGCTCAATGATTATTTGTTGAGTTAATTAATTGAATAGACATCTATTTTGCTCTAAACACCTCTGCAAGTCTTGACTCAGCTGAGAGTTGGGACTGAAATATCAGCCACTCCTGGCTTAAAATTCAATTTGTCACAATTCTTTTTTGTATCATGTGAAAGTTTAATGTTCACTAGGGCTTGTGGACATTAAAATATGAGTAATACATCAATAGCCCTTCTCCATGGAAATAAAAGACCATGATGAACATTTCTGTAAATCAATTTTCATCTTAAATCACTTCAGTCTTTCCCATTACATAATGTCAATGGAAATCAATAACATAAGTCTTTCAGAATTTCCTATCCATAAAGTAATTTGTAGTTTCCTACTCATTTATGCAAGTTATTAATAGTTTTATATTCTATAGCAAAGCTGAAAGCATCCAGTGCCTATCAATGCTAACTTATGCATAAGCTTATTTATTGAACATACCATTTCTCCATCCTACCATTCCCCAGGCCCCTCTCCTAAATATAATGAGAAATTAAACACAGGGGAAAAATTGACTCTGATAATTTATTCAAATATCACTGTATGAATAAAATTTTAGTGTTACCTTTGGGTTACTCCATCAAAATATAATCAAATAGATCAAAAGTCATCTAATTATCAACTTCATTTCAGAAATCTATTACCCAATGGTAAGCATAAAAATAAGGCTATAATATCCTATAAAAAGAGAACCAGAAAGATCTGTAGACCTTATACACTAACTGACAGACCTGGTAAATATTGGGATTTTCACAAGCAACAGACTCTTGTTGTTGTTCAGCCACAAAGTCCTACCCAACTCTTTGCAACCCCGTGGACTGCAGCACGCCAGGCTCCCCTGTCTTTCACTACCTCCCAGAGTTTGCACAAATTCATGTCCACTGAGTCAGTGATGCTATCAAACCATCTCATCCTCTGCAGCCCACTTCTTCTCCAGGATCAGGGTCTTTCCCAGTGAGTTGGCTCTTCACATCAGGTGGCCAAAGTGTTGGCGCTTCAGCCTCAGCATCAGTCCAATGGATATTCAGGACTGATTTCCTTTAGGATTGACCAGCTTGATCTCCTTGCTGTCCAAGGGACTCTCAAGAGTTTTCTCCAGCATCACAATTCAAACCCATCAGTTCTTTGGCACTCAGCCTTCTTTACTGTCCAACTCTTACATCTGTACATGACTACTGGAAAACCCACACTACAACAAATAAGCAACATACCCCAACTCTGTCTAGATTAATAGGAGGGTTTATCAGAAAAACATCAAGAGTGCACAGTATCAGTGCAGGTGACTGGAGACCCAGATAAGAAAATGGACAGCTTCAAGAGACCCTCAGCAAGAGGTCTGGTCAGGGAGGCTCCATCACAAGTGAATGAACTCATTTTCTTCCCTCTGCTCAAGATCCACTTCTAGGGCTGATGTGTCCAATTAGCTCAGGTGGGGTCACACCCATTCCTTACGTCAGAACACTATATTATAGTCTACCTCAGTCAATTCAGGCTGCCATGACAACACACCATGGACCAGGGAGGCTTAAACAACCGGCATTTATCTTCTCACAGTTATGGAGGCTGCAAGTCTGAGATTAAGATGCCAGAAGGATGGGGTTCTGGTGTGGACCCTCTTCCTGGCTTGCAGGTAGCCACCTTCTTGACATGTCCTCTCTCAGCAGATATGGAGAAAGCTCTCCAGTGTCTCTTCTGATCAGGCACCAACCCCAAATGAAGGTCCCCTTCTCATCTCATCTAATCACCTCCCAAAAGTTCCATCTTCAAATACCATCCCATGAGAGATTGGGGCTTCAAGTAGTGAGTTGAGGGAAGCACAGACACTCCTTACACAGACCCTCAGAGTATAACCCATGAGGAAGAGCTCCAAAAATAGCAGGGATCTCCCTGGACGGCCAGACAGCAATTAAACAAGCAGATGGATTGACTGGGTGTCTGAGGTCATGATGTAATTATGGAAGACCATGGAACACTGATATAGTTAATTAAAAGTGCATGCATGCTGAGTTGCTTCAGTCATTTCCAAACCTTTGTGACCCCATGAACAATAGCCTGCCAAGCTGCTCCGTCCATGGGGACTTTCCAGGCAAGAATACTGGAGTGGGTTTCCATGCCCTCCTCCAGGGGATCTTCCCAAACCAGGGGTCAAACCTGTGTCTCTTACACTTCCTGCATTGGCAGGCGGGTTCTTCACTACCAGTGTCATCTGGGAAGCCCCCATAGCACAGGGAACTATACCCAACACTCTGCAACGGCTTACATGGGAAAATAAACTTAAAAAGAAGGGGTATATGTATACGTATAACCATTTTGTTGTACACCTGGAATTAATGTAGCATTGTAAATCAACTTACTCTAACAAGTTTTATAAAAATAAAAATAAATTGTTTCCAGTCAGAGACAATTTTGTCTTTCCTCTCCAGCAAATATTCATCTGCATTTAGAGATTTTTTTTTCACAGTGAACAGTTCAGTGGTATTTAATATATTCAAATCTAAATCAACTATATTCCAATAAAAATTTTATAAAAATAAAAAGAATAAAAAGCATAGGGCACACCTCCAGAAAAAAAAGTAAAAATGCAACTCAGATTTTAATGTTTTAGGGAGGAAGAAGGTTACCTTTCAGCTTGGTTGTCTAGAATGATCTATCTCCAGGAGCAACTGAGGAGCTGAGATTTCACTAGCTACATTCTTTATCTGGGCATCTAGATATTTATTTCAACCAAACCCTTCCTCAGAAATCATACACCAAGATCAGGAAAGGCCATAGCTTCTGAAATTGTAGAAAGAATACTAAAATTTTATCATACATTCAGACTGTACTCTTCCATAGCCAAAAGTGACCTGAATCCTTCATGAAGCAGAGGTAGATGTTTGGATAGAGCTCATATTGCTGACCTGGAGACCTTATAAAACAGCCACTAGAAAAACGTTACATTTAGCCACTAGCAGCTCTAGACAGTGAGTAAACAGATTTGTCTTCATCACAGCCCAAGTCTACGTTGTTGCTATTGTTCAGTTGCTAAGCCATGTCTGACTCATTGCAAACCCATGGACTGTAGCATGCCAGGCTTCCCTGACCTTCGCTATCTCCTGGAGTTTGCTCAAACTCATGTTCATTGTGTCCATGATGCCATCCAACCATCTCACCCTCTGTTGACCCCTTCTTCTCCTGCCTTCAATCTTTCCCAGCATCAGGGTCTTTTCCAATGAACCAGTTCTTTGAATCGGGTGGCCAAAGGATTGAAGCTTCAACTTCAGTCCTTCCAATGAATATTCAGGGTTGATTCCCTTCAGGATTGACTAATTGGATCTCCTTGCAGTCCAAGGGACTCTCAAGAGTCTTCTCCAGCACCACATTTGAAACCATCAATTCTTTGGCACTCTGCCTTCCTTGTGGTCCAAATCTCACAGCTATACATGACCAAGTCCATGAGATCCTAACAAAAAAAAAAAATTTTTAAGCAAAATATTCCACTGAGACCCTCCAGTCAATGATTATTCCCCATTGGAACTGTAAAGATTGGTTTTTAAATCTCCAGGCACACCCCACCTGTTTCCCTCCTGAACACCTGCAGCTCCCTTTGTCAGCAGTATTACTGGTGTGATTGCAGCTCCAGGCAAAGCTCTCTGTCTGACATGTTGGGTGTTTTAGACACGACTTTGTTTCCTAGATGGTGTGAGGCATTAAAAGAAATCTCAGCAAAGTATTATACTTTTCAACCCTGCCTTTCCCAACCTCAAAAGGGGCTAGGACAAGGGGCTCATTAATGCACCCCACATCATGTTCCAAGACAAGAACCGTCCCGGTAGCATTTCTGTGTCCTTATCCCTGGCTCTTTCTTTAGAAGACTTGTTGTTTCCTGTGTGTGCAGAACAGGATGGCAGGGTACTTAGAGCTCACACATTGCCTTTCTGGACAAGAGGGGGCCTGGAGTCAGACCCCTAGCCAGGGTTCAGGCAGCCTGGGCTCCACAGAGAGCAGGAGTCAAAGGAGAACTAGGAGGTGCTTTTTGGAGTAAAGCTGACAGTCCAGCCCCAGTGCCAGTGTGGGGGTCTGGGCAGCGGGATGGCAGTGAGGCACAGCGACACCCAGAAGAGAAACAGGAGGATGGACCAGGATGCAGAGCTTGGAGCCGGGCATCTCCTGAGTTGCACAAGCATCACAGTGGGGATGTGATGGATTCTGCTCTTTCCCCACAAATTCATCCCTAGGATCTCAGCATGGGACTTTATTTAGACATGGGATCTTCGCACAGGTATTAATAATTAGTTAAAAATGAGGTCTTACAAGAGTAAGGTGCTGCTGCTAAGTCACTTCAGTCGTGTCCGACTCTGTGCGACCCCATAGACGGCAGCCCACCAGGCTCCCTCGTCCCTGGGATTCTCCAGGCAAGAACACTGGAGTGGGTTGCCATTTCCTTCTCCAGTGCATGAAAGTGAAAAGTGAAAGTGAAGTCGCTCAGTCGTATCCGACTCTTAGCGACCCCATGGACTGCAGCCCACCAGGCTCCTCCGTCCATGGGATTTTCCAGGCAAGAGTACTGGAGTGGGGTGCCATTGCCTTCTCCAGAGTAGGGTGGGCCCTAATCTGACTGGCTGTTTTTTGAAAAGAGGAGGTTAGGACACAGATGTACACATGGAGCTAACAGCTGAAGTCCTGCTACCATATCCAGAAAACTCCCAGAAACTAGGAGAGAGGCATCAGAAAGACATCCCACACAGCCCTCCCAAGGACTAACCCTGCCCCAGCCATGACTTCTGACCTCTGTCCAAGGCTGGAAGACAATAAATTTCTGTTGCTCAAGCCACTTAGGTTGTGTTATTTTGTTAGAGCAGTGCTTGGAAACCAAAATGGGTGGCATGCCTTACTGAGAGGACTGTGGCCTGAAACTCCATCTTATATGATTAAACGATAACTCTATTTACTGTCCTTTTTGGAAAAACACCAGGAAATGTTACTTATATGACACCCCAAAGGAAACTTGAGGTTTCAGTGGACTCAATGGACATGAATTTGAGCAAAGTCCAGGAGACAGTGGAGGACAGAAGAGTCTGGCAGGCTACAGTCCATGGGGTAGCAGAGTCCGAAAAGGCGTAGAGACTGAACAACAACCACCACAAAGGAAGCTTACTGCCATCAAGTGTATTAATATTTGCAAAGTCTTTCTAAGACATGAGTTTTCATCGCTTCATATGTAGCTGTCATTTAAAGAACATGGAACTATATCTGTGTGCCAATTTGAAAAGAAAAACATTTTGTGGTCAGAAACCAGTCTTGTTCTGTTTTCATCTTTGAAATCTGCTTTAAAGATCACATTGTAACTGCTCTTCATTTTACAAGTTTCCCAATAGCTTTTGGGCCAACACCAATGAAACTTTGACCTGAATTGACCCAACTATCTCTGCAAGATAGGAGTCTGCTTTTGCACAGCCTTTTGCTGTTTAGTAGATTAATGGAGTGTGTCAGGGTAGTATGCAAGACAAAGGGATCGCTGGGCTGAGAGCTTGGGGAAATTTAGACAAAATTTGTAATTTAAAGCGAATTTTGGGGGGGATTTTCTACGTGGCAGAAGAGCTCCCTTACTGTGATCTATTGAAAGTCAACCCTCAACACAAGGGTTTGTAAAAAAAAAAAGAGAGAAAAAAATGCAAATGATAAAAAATGTATATATAAAGTAAAAACTAGAATTAAGAATTAAAGCCAGTTCTTTTCCCCCCAAAACCTTTTGCCCCAACAGAGTACAACCTTTTACAAAAACATACTGTTTGATATACATATGTCCCCTCCCTCACCTATAGCTGATTCACATTGATGTATGGCAGAAACCATCACAATATTGTAAAATAATTATCCTCCAATTAAAAGTTAAGTTAAATAAAAAATGATGCGCATTTCAGATCATGGCACCAAATGTATATGAAGCCAGCAATAACCATCCTCTGGTTATTTTTTTCCCATTGAGCAGTGAAATGGGGCTTCCCTGGTGGCTCAGATGTTAAAGAATCTGCCTGCAATGCAGGAGCCCCGAGTTCAGTCCTTGGGTCAGGAAGGTTCCCCAGAGAAGGGAATGACTACTCATTCCAGTATTCTTGCCTGGAGAATTCCATGGACAGAGGAGCTTGGTGGCTACAGTCCATGGGGTTGTAAAGAGTCAGACATGACTGAGTGACTAACACTTCCACTTTTCAGCAGTGAAATACATACATTTACATGACAAAACGTCATTTTCTCGGAAGTGTTAATTATACGATGATCCACAAGGTGGACAAATACACAGCTATTTGGTAAGTGTGGCACACAAAAGCCCGGTCCTCAGATGGAGGCAGACGCAGGCGTATTGCCGTTGCTCCTGTCTGAGCTGTTAGGCCTGAGGTGCTTCCTCCTTGTCCTTCAGCCAGAGCTCATGTTATCTTCCTTGGTATCCAATCAGCTTTATTTGTCCTTGATTTGTTTATAATCTTTCTCATGACAATTCAGAGGAGACTCACCCCCACAGCAACAGCCTAATGACATGCATGTGTCCATGGAGGGTAGCAGTTTTGTCCTCCCATTAATATGCAAGAGGAGCAATGAGAAACCTGGAAAGACTGAAGACTGGATGCAATCTTCAAAGACTGAGCTGGTTGAAAAAAAAAGTGGGACAACAAAGACATGTGCAGACTGAGAAGGGATGTGACTGGTCAGAGGATTTTAGTTCTCCTTCCTCTCAAGGTTGCAAAAGGTTGCATGAGCGGGCATGCGTGCTAAGTCACTTCAGTTGTGTCCGACTCTTTGGGACCCTGTGGATGGTTCAGTCCATGGGAGTCTCCAGGCAAGAATACTGGAGTGGGTTGCCATGCCCTCATCCAGGGGATCTTCCCAACCCAGGGATCAAACCCCAGTCTCTTACATCTACCTGCATTGGCAGGTGGGCTCTTTACCACTAGCACCACCTAGGAGGCCCAGTAGCCATTAAATCCAGAGACACGGGTAATATTAGGTTGTCCTCTAGGTAATTCCACACGGTTGAAACCTGGACTCACCCGTTTCTCTCTGAAAAACAAGTATCTCTCCAAGGTCTCTATTTTCATTTATAAACGTATCATATCCCAGGTTATCCAGGCTCAAAACCTCCAAGTCGTTCATTAATTTCACAAACCTCTAAGTCTGAGCTATGTATGCAGTTGGGAACTCACGGCTCAGTAGGGAAATCAGAAACCAACCCAATGGCCTGTGTCACAAACCAGAGCAGCAGAAGTGTCTGTGGGTCCACAGCTAGGAGATGCCCCAACCAGCCCCGGAGTGGGGCTTGGCCAACCATTTGTCCAACCGCTTACGAAAGAGAAATTGCACTGGGCTCCTTCAGAATGATTAGGGAGATTATGTACTTTTTGTTCCTCATGAGAAGAGAAGTCCTTTAGTGCCCTTCCTATCACCTCTCCTCACAGATTAAAAAAGGAGTTTCATTAGAACAAACTCAATAAAATGCAATAAAACTGGTGATTTGTCTCCCCACTGAAATGGAAGTGCCATGAGAGCAGAATTATTTTCTGTTTTGTTCAAGCTTGTTGTTTACTAGGTGCTCAATTAACATTTGTTGAATGAATGAACGAGAGAATGTGTAAATAAGTGAATACGTTTCTTCCCTGTCCTCCCACAGCCAGTACGAGCCAGCAGTCATGGGGGAGTGAATCTGATGCAAACCAAGCCTTACTGGGCTGTGCCAAAGGCTAGAGAGTCCAGCAGGAAGGAAGGGCTGGCCTGGACAGCACGCACCAGCCCAACTGATTGCCTGCCGAAGCCAAGTCCTCCAACCCTGCAACTGTGGCTGATAAGCTGCTGGTTTTATTGCACATCTGGCTCTATGTATTCTGTTGTTTCAGAAATCATGTGAGCAGGAGAGGGGTGTTATTTAGTGACAACCCTGAAGTCCCCACCTTTGGTATTTGGGAGCTATACAGAGCTTTCAACCTAGACATTTGACATTAAAGCTGGGAATCTCAAGGATGCTTCTTTAAGAACTGGTGAGATGAGGAAGGTTGATGTTGGAGTCGGGTTAAGTAGCTGCTGGGAACAGCAGCAAACCACCACTCCGCTCAGCTCCACAATCCTGCTCAGCCTGGACTCATGGCCAGCAGCGTGTGCTCATGGGGACAGGGCCACTCTGAGTAAGAGGGGGCCTTAGCACGGTTCCCTCCCGGCTGGCAACACAGCTTCCCTGTGTAGATGGCTGTTGCTTGACCTTAAACTAGCAGAGTGCAGCTTGCCCAGGCATTCAGTGCTTTCTCAGTGTGGGTGGTGGAAAAACAGTTGATGTTTTCTGGATGCGTTAGGCCAGGTTTGTAGTCACATAGTTTATGATCAGCAGGTTCTGCATGTTTCAGGGGGCCTTGCTGTTGGGATTCAATTTTAAGTTGATAGTATCAGGCCAAGGGGGCAGCAGCCTGCCGCATTAGAAGTACTTAGGAAGTGAGGAGTGAATCCCTTCTTACCCTGTCCTGACACTCTGAAGTGTCATACTATCTTCTCCCTTCCACCACTATCACTGCCACCACCTTCGTCACCGCCCTCCCCACTGCCTACCCTCCCCATTGCCTCCACAACCGCCATCCTCACTGACCCGGTTACCAGCACCACCACCACCACCTCTACCAGCTTCACCACCACTCTATCACCTCCATCACTTCCATCCCCAGTTCCACCACCATCACCTCCACCACCACCACCATCACCTCCACCACCACCATTTTCTCCATCACCATCGTCACCACTTCTATCACCACCACCACCACCACGACTTCATCACCACCACACCATCACCGCCACCACCACCATTACCTCTATCACCACCACCACCACTCCCATCACTGTCACTGCCATTTCCACCACTGCCATCACCACCATCACCTCCACCAGCACCATTTCCTCCATCATCACCATCACCTCCACCACCACCACCATCACCACCACCACCTCTACCAGCTTCATCACCACTCTATCACCTCCATCACTTCCATCACCAGTTCCATCACCATCACCTCCACCACCACCATTTCCTCCATCATCACCATCACCTCTACCACTGCCATCACCACCATCACCTCCACCAGCACCATTCCCAGCATCCTTTCCTCTCTACTGCAATTGCACCACTACTGGAACAATTGCCACATTACCCCACCACCACCACCACTGTGTGATCTCAATTTGTCTCTGCAGTTTTCACTTACACAAACTTTAATCCTGAATTTAGAGTTCAGAGATCCAGACTGGTTTTATTTACAGAAATGTGGTAGATTTGATCTGTGAATAAATGAAGATGAATAAGGGGGTGCATTATTTTTACTAATAAAATATAGATGAGATCATATAATTTAAATGACCTTCCCTGAAAATATTATGAAAAATTTTCATTAAAAGTGGAAAAATATGTCATTTTTTTTTCAGGAGCAGAAAAGAACAAAGCAAACTTAATTCAGTGTTTGTATACCCAAAGGTTGGGCTTCCCAGGTGGCTCAGTGGTAAACCATCCACCTGCAATGCAGAAGATGCAGGAGACTCAGGTTTGATCCCTGTGATTGGAAGAGCCCCTGAAGGAGGGCATGGCTACCCACTCATAGTATTCTTGCCTGGAGAATCCCATGGACAGAGGAGCCTGGTGGGCTACAGCCTGTGGGGTCACAAAGAGTCGGACATGATCGAAGTGATTGAACACACACACACGCATACCCAAATATCTATACTTTGAAGTAGAGATGAAAATCTTGTCTGAATTGCTATATAAGTGTCAGGTTCATCAAAAGAATCAAGAAGGAGACTGAACACTATGTAAGTGTGCTTCATTAAGCTGGAGGGAGATGGAGTTATTTCATTGACAGGGAAGTGGCCCTCTCAGGGGAGAGAGAGTCTGGGCTTGCAGAGGGGAGATGCCATCCCAGTGGCCAGGAGAGGCATGAGTGACCAAGAGGAGGAGCTGCGCATGGGTCCAGATAAAAAAGAACCACTGTAGATTCTGTATTTCAGGACATCGGCAGCCAGCAGGTCCAGTATCTTGGTGTTTCTGATGAGCTCCTGCTAAGGCTGATGCTGCTGGTCTGGTGAAGGGAGGAGCTGAAGAGCAAGATATTTGAGAAGGAAGAAAAAAATTCAGACTGAAAAAAAGCAGACTGAAATCCCAGCTGGGCTTTCCTGGAAGCAGCAGAAGCAGGAGGGGGTAGTAGCAGAGGGCTGCAGCCCTACTGTTGCCGATAAAACTGCTCTTGGGCCCCAGAGCATCTGCAGGTAGAGAGAGGACAGCATCCTGAGGAGCACAGGAGGGGCCCTCTCCTCTTCACATGGGCCTGACACCCACATCACCACTCATGTTAGTCAGGGCTTGCCAGAGAAGCAGAACCCACAAGATGCATGAGCAAGAAAGTGAGAGAAAGAGGGCACAGGAGAGAGAGTGGTTGATTTTAAGGACTTGGCTCAGCAAGTCTGCCCAAAAAAAAAAAAAAAAAAAATCTAGAGGATAGACCAGCAGGCTGGAGACCCAGAACAAGTTGCAGTTCAAATCCAAATGTGGTCTTCTGGCAGAACCCTTTCTTGCCCAAGGGAGGTCAGAAGCTTTGTATTAAGACCCTGAACTGATTGCAGGAGGCTCAGCCCCATTGTGAAGGGCCATCTGTTTACTGATTTAAACGTTACTGTCATCTAAAACATACCTCTGGGCAAATACCAGGTGGCCAGCTGGGTCCCACTTGGCCCAGCCCTGCTGATGCACAAAAATTAACATCACAATACTGTGATGTAATTGATTGGGGTACAACTCATCGGAAAAGACTCTGATGCTGGGAAAGATTGAGGGAAGGAGGAGAAGCGGGTGACAGAGGATGAGATGGTTGGATGGCATCACCGACTCAATGGACATGAGTTTGAGCAAACTCCAGGAGATAATGAAGGACAGGGGAGCCTGGTGTGCTGCAGTCCAAGGGATCGCAAAGAGTCAAAGATGACTTAGTGGCTGAACAAGAGCAATAGACCTCAGAATTTTATTGGGGGGGACCTCAGGATTTTTAAAGTCTCCCCCAGTTTCTAAAGTGCAGCCAAAGTGAGAACTGTGCTCTAGGAGAATAGACTTTTGAAGCATCCACAGCAGCTTGGGTCCAAGGATCTTCTCTGATTGGCTGAGGACCAAAGGGAAATCAGCCTCAGAAGCCATGTCTCAGATGTTTACAATTTCACAACAAAAAGCAACAGAAGCCAGTGCCTATGTCTCAGAACAGAAAACACATGTCTAGAACATTGGGTGGCAACTGTGTCACTGGAGAGAGGCCACCCTCCAAGCAGCCTCCAAGACTCAGACATCGGACTCAAAGGGGAAATGGAAACTAAGATGAGAAAGAAAGGCAGCCACCATCACAAATTTCTACATGATATGCCTCCCCAAATGCCTCCTCTAAGAAAGAAGACAGTACGTGAAGGTTAAGTAGGGCCCCTGTTGACCTCTTGAAGAGAGATTTCTTGCAATGTAATTAACTTCCTAGGTCACGGTGCCTTGCCATCCTGCAGACATGAAACCAAGGATGATTTTTCCTCTTTATCCTCCAACCTGCCTTCAGATGCCATCTGGCTTCACTTAATATTTGAACATCAGTAACACAGGTCAAAATTGTACCAAACATGTTGTCCTGAGAACCACATTTCATTTGGGGTGGCTCCTCCAGACACCGAGGTTAGTTAGTGACATGGGGTCAGTGCTGTGACAATCTTGTAGGTCATAAGACTGCTTCAAAATATATTTTTAGTTAGAGTATAGTTGATGTACACCATTATATAAGTTACAGGTCTACAATACCGTGATTCACAATTTTAAAGGTTATACTCCATTTACAGTTATTCTAAAATATTGGCTATATTCCCAGTGTTGTACAGTATACCCTTGTAGCATATTTTATACCTAATAATTTGACCTGTTACTCCCCTATCTCTACCTTCCCCTCCTCTTTCCTTCTCCCCACTAGTATGCTGCTTTTTTGCTATATTCACCAGTACATTGTAGATTTTTTTAGATTCCACGTATGTGATATCATACAGTATTCAGTTCAGTTCAGTCACTCAGTCATGTCCGACTCTTTGTGACCCCATGGACGGCAGCACGCCAGGCCTCCCTGTCCATCACCAACTCCTGGAGCTTGCTCAAATTCATGTCCATCAAGTCTGTGATGCCGTCTAACCATCTCATCCTCTGTCATCCCCTTCCTCTCCCACCTTCAATCTTTCCCAGCATCAGCTGACTCTTTGCGACCCCATGGACTGTAGCCTATCAGGCTCCTCCATCCATGGGATTTTCCAGGCAAGAGTGCTGGAGTGGATTGCCATTTCCTTCTCCAGGGGATCTTCCCAACTCAGGTATTAAACCCGGGTCTCCTGCATTGCAGGCAGACGCTTTACCATCTGAGCCACCAGGGAAGCCCCTTTATACTCTAGAGACTAAGAAATTGAACTAACTTCACATCTAGAGTCCGAAAACCATTAAGTCCATTGTGATAGATAGATGGCAGGCCAGTACACACAGAGTGGTTGAAGAAATCTAGGACTCTAAGAAAGAGAAGAGGGCTTCAGTGTCACTGGATGTTAATTTAAAATCAGAAATTATAGACTTTGGATTTGACTTCTCAAGAACAAGAGTATTTAAGTTTGGACTTTAATTACTTCAGACACAAAATTAGTTGAACTGTAACTTGCAAGGACATTTAATATTTGTGGTCTTTAATTTCTCCCTGAAAATGTGTGCTGGTCCATAGACTTGATGACACTCTTCCACTCTCATCCTCCAGGCATGAGGGACAGTTGGGCTTCTGTGCCTCTTTGGAACCTAGGGGTCACACGTAACTCGCGCTGGTCCATGGAATGTGAGCAGAGGAAATGCTGTCACTTCCGGGTGGAAGCCGTAGGCACCAGTGTGCCTAAGCTTGACATTCCCTTTGACACGTGACTAATGATATTGGCTATATTCTCAGGTGGGTGCCAGAGTAAAGACCACAGTGACGGAAAGCAGAGTCCTCAATGGATCAGTGGAGTTTATGAAAAAAAAAAAAAAAAAACCTCCCAGTGTCAATCCACCGGGATCTGGGGATTACTTGTTACAGCTGTGTAGCAGCATCTATGCTCCTAAAACAGAATTTAATAAAAGAAGGCTTTACATTCAACTTCAAGTCATCTCTGGGTTGTTGACATTGTATTCCTGGATGATCTAATGTTGACTTTTAATCACACTGCAGAATTTCAGATAAGCTACATGGGGCAATATGACTGGGGAAAAAAAGGCAAAGCAATATAGAATAAATTTTCAGTCTTGACTCCAGCCTGGCTCAAAGTTAATTTGCACATTTCATTATTCTGACCCAATGGACAGCTTCTGGGAGCAAAGCATATCCTGGCCAGCAGCCAGCCAACCCAGGAAGGTACCCCAAGGGGGAGTGGGCTGCTGAAGGCAGGAGTAAGACTGGTCTGATGGACAACCCACCAGAGCAGGACAGTCCAGCCCTGGTCAGCCAGGGGTTTATGCTTGAACCCAAAGGTTAGGCATCAAGAAAACAGAAATGAGTGAGGCCTCTTGCATCCCCATTTCTCGTGTGCACATGTAGAAGGAATGCTACTCGACTTAACCCTCTTGGTTTCTTATTCTTAGTGACCTCTGGTCATGGGAGCATGGGTGATGACTCTTGCCTTGTGGTCCATGATTATGAGAAGCTGATCTACTAGAAGAACGTAACCAACAGGAATTTCATCTCCATCCTCCCCTCTCCACCTGGGACCAATGAGAGGCAGCAATCTTGAATAAAATGTCTGATTGGGAGATTCAACTTTACCCTCCTTAGCTGCTCCAAAACCCAGATAGGGCACGGGACAAGCTGAGAGGTGGCAAGTCCATGAGCCAAACACAGGAGCCACATCCACTGGGCTCCCTGTGGTCAGCAGCAGAGCTGACCCTGTGGTCTCCATCTGCCTGTCCCTGTGTCTGCTTTCCAGTTTCCCATATGGAAAACCCACAGCCATGATGTGGCAGCTATAACATGATGTGGCAGGGGGGCCATCTTGTGCCTGAGACTTGTGGTCATGCTGGTTTCCTGTGGCTCCTGCTGGTACTAGCTGCTCACTAAGAACAAGGGGACCCCCAAGGGGCAGAGAATCTATGGCAGACTCCCAGGGAGCTACCAGGTGGTTGGAAGGTGTGTGTGTGTGTATGTGTATGTGTGTGTCTTTGGGAACCTGGGTGTTGGTGTTACTATGAAGACACATCAAAAGATGGGCAAATCTCTCTGCCTCAGCACCAACTGAAAGAGAGGCAAGAAACAATCACTGAGTATTAGCCAGAAGGGAGATTTGGAAGACTGTCAATCCATCACATGTTCAGTCGTGTGCGATTCTTGGCAACCCCATGAACAACCCCATGAACAATTCTTGGCTCCTCTGTCCATGGGATTTCCCACGCAAGAATACTGGAGTAGGTTGCTATTTCCTTCTCTAGGGGATCTTCCTGACCCAGGGATTCAACCAGGTCTTCTGGATTGCAGGCAATTCTTTACCATCTGAGCCACTAGGGAAGCCATTCCTCTGGGCTAATTGGCCCTGAGATGATTCTGAGAGAGATTGGTATGCTCCTAACCACCGCCCCCTTTCTACCTATGACCAGTTTGGAATGAGATCAACGCCCTTTACAGCAGAGGAGGGAAGGCAGCCCTCCCAGCCTGCTCTGAGGGCCCCTGGCTGGACAGCCTCAGCCCCACAGGCTGGAAGAGGGCAAGTCCCATGGGAGGGAATCCAGGAGATGGTTAAAAAACAGAGCCTAGCCCCTTGCAGTGTGTGAGGCTGTTTTATAAGATCCAGGAGCAAACCAAAGGAGGAAAAGGAGCTGAACTGGCCTCTGCAGGAACCAGAGGAGATTAAACACATGGGCATGACAGTTCCTCTTAAAAAGGAAATCTTTTATAACTTAATTTCATTGAATGGGAGAAAGAGCTAACCTCCTCAAGTAGAGAGGGACTTGCAGAAAGAATGTGGTTTAAATGCTTCACTGGGTCTCTCCAGGTAGTCATTTTAAGGAAATGATTGGATCCTTATGAAGCTAGGGGATTGGTCATGTCTTCAGCTGACCTGAGGGTTCAGGAGCACAGCATCACTGCAAAGGCTGACACAGTACAGCCTATCGAGGGCTTCCCAGGTGGCACTAGAGGTAAAGAACATGCCTGCCAATGCCGGAGACATAAGAGACATGGGTTGGATCCCTGGCTGGGAAGATCACCTAGAGGAGGGCATGGCAACCCACTCTGGTATTCTTGCCTGGAGAACCCCATGGACAGAGGAGCCTGGTGGGCTATAGTCCATAAGTTCACAAAGAGTGGACATGACTGAAGGGACTCAGCAGGCATGTACAGTATATCATGCAAAATAGTTGTGTGTGTGTGTTTGTGTGTGTGTGAGAGAGAGTACATGATCCTTTATGGGACCAGTAGGAGACATCCTCCTCCATCCTCTGAACATGAGGGTCTGTCTTGGGCAGGGATGGGATCAAGCCTGATTGTTCACACGGGGGTGGAAGGTGTGATCCAGTAACTCCTGCAAGGGAAGAGCCACACTTGGCAGTGAGACCTCAAAAAGGCTCTGACTTGCGGTCTCTGATGTCCCCCACATTTTGCTGCAGGCTGTATAACACAGTCTTGAGGAGCTGTGCTCCTAGGCAGAGAGGTACGGATCCCAGGGTGGGGTTGTCCTTCCAGGGGAGTGGCGTTTCTTTATCAACTGGTGAAGACAGTCAGTGCTGTGATGCGGAGAGGAGGGAGACTCAGATCCAGGCTGGAAATGTATCTGGAAACGGGGGCATCCCTGGGTTCTTCCAGGAGGTTGTGAGAAGGCTCACAGCTCCCGTGCTATCTTAGTGTCCTACAAAGCAGTGCAGCTCTTTGGCTGACCCCAACTGTGTGGGCAAGTCTGCTTTGTTGACACCAAGTTGTGTGGTGGTGGAGGAGACAATGGAAGCTTTAGGAAATCAAAGTGGGGCCCACTCGGGAGCGTAAGGTCTCCTCAATTCCTAAGTTGTATGTTTAGTAGCCTAGATTTCTTCTAGCATTTTTATTACCCACATTATTTACATTTGAGATTTAAACCAATTAATTCTGTTATTATTGTTAAGTAAAAATGCTACCCCAAAATGCAGTGGATTAAAATAATGGACATCTGATCTTTTTCTCAAGATACTGTGGGTCAGGAATTCTGGAAGGGTTCCGCTGGGCCATTGTTCCTTGGAGCCTCTCATGTGGTTACCGTCAGATGTCAGTGGGGCTGCAGCCATCTGAAGGTTTGACTGGGCTGGAGGTTCAAGACGGCTCCTCTGGAAGGTTGGCCACTGATGCCGGCTGTCAGCGGGGAGTTCAGCTGCGTGGTCAGCCTGAATGCCCGTATGCTGAAGTGGCTTCTTTAGCAAGTCAGTCTCAGCATGGCCTTACTGACCTCACATTTAAAATTATGCAGGACAAGGGCCTTCCCTGGTGGTCCAGTGGTTAAAATTCTGAGCTTCCAATACAAGGGCTGTGAGTTTGACCCTTGGTCAGGGAACTAGGATCCCATATACCATGCAGAGTGACCCCCAAAATTTTTTTAAATGGTGGCGGGGGGGTGCTCCCCTAGTGGCTCAGACAATAAAGAATCTGCCTGCAGGGCATGATCCCTAGGTTGGGAAGATGCCTTGGAGAATGGAATGGCCATGCACTCCAATATTCTTGCCTGGAGAATTCCACAGAGAGAGGAACCTGGTGGACTACAGTCCATAGTCCATGGGGTTGCAAAAAGTCAGACATGACTGAGTGACTATCACTCTCCCATTCATTTAAAAAAAAAAAAAAAACAAGCAATAAATAGAATTAGTGCTGTGTCATTTCAGCTGTTAAAGTTACAAGCAATCACTAAGATTAACCCAGATCCAAAGGGAAGTGCCACAACCCTCCATTCCATGGTAGAGAAGTTACTAGGAATTTGTGGACATATTTTAGAACCACCACAAATTCTTCCCATAAAGATTCTGAGTCTACTCCAGCCCTTGAACCTGGGTGTGTGTGGCCACGTGACTTGATTTGGTCAATGGAATATCACAAAGCTGATGAAGTTTGTGCACTGAGGCAGGCCCTCTCTGGCTGCTTGTAGGAGCTCTACAACCACCATCAAGTGAACAAAGCCGTTCTAGCCTGCTAGATGATCAGCAACATATAATCCAGTTGCTTCCATCAACCCTGTGTCCTGTGAGTGGGGCCAGGCAGCCAGCCTTCCACGTGGCCTCAGAAATGTCACCGGACTGCAGACACCTGAGTGACCCAGCTGACACCACGTGGAGCAGAGGCAAGCCTTTAGCTGAGCTAAACCAAATCACCAACCTACAGAACTGTGAACAAGTAAATGATTGCTGTTTTAAGCCACTTAATCAGGTGTCTTTGTTATGCAGCAAAAACTAATTGATACAATAGCTGCTCTCTTCACCATCCTTCTTGCCCAGGTCTCACTCACCTTCCTGGGCTCCAAATTATGTTAAGGAACAATTATTATTGTGTTTATGTGCTATTCTGAATTAAAAAAAAAAAGATTCAAGGCATTTTAATTCCTCTAATAGGTGGTATGTGTTAGTTTTACTTTTAGCCACTACCACAGTTTTCTGAGGAGGGGGCAACAGGGAAAGTATTCATACTTTTTTTGTCTATACTATGGAATGAGTAGACATCAAACTTTTTCATGCTATGACTATCTTAGAGTCATAGAAATGGAAGTGAAGAGACTTCAGTCTGCAGCCTCTCTCATTAACAAAGGAAGAAAGTGGCTCTGACAATTTCTTGAACTTCACTTTTTGACGTTTTAAAGCTTATTTACAAAGTTTAATTTAGCAAATGTGAAGAAAAAGGAAAAGATCAGTGCCCATAATATCACTGTCTGTTCCTCCCAGAGAAGAGGCAATGTTATTTATGGTTTTAATGTGGGGGGGGGGGGGAGCAAATTACAGGACAGTGATGACTAAGCCGACCCGTCCTCATCACTCTCAACTGCCTTATGTATGTTTCAATCCAATTACAGTCAGAGCAAGCGATTCCAGAAGGAAATGCAAGAATCGGGCCTCATCAATCAGAATTAATTTTACCTAAATGACATTCGAGTTGCACCAATATGGCATCTGTGATGAGACACGGGGGCTGGCATTGTCTCTGTGGGGAATACTAATTCTGAGACTCCAGCCCCAAGTGGTGCTAGGCGTCGTCACCACCGACTGCCAACTGTGCCCTGAAGATCCCCTTGCAAACCAGCTTGTCAAATGTCAGGAGCGCTACTATGAGTCTGCAGGGATCCATTTAGAACCCTTGCTCCTTCTCATTCGTATTCATCACGGTTGGTATGAATTCACAAGTGATGGAGGCAGCATAGTGTTCCTGTCAGTTCCCTAATGCCTCTTAGAAATATGAGCGCTCGTAACAAGTGACTGTCTGATTGCAGAGCAAACACTCTGGGGCAATTTTTTTTTTTTTTTCCTTCTGGAGAGAGACTGCACTTTGGTAAAATTGGACACTCTCAACAGTCTTTCAAAGACCCTGATGCTGGGAAAGATTGAAGGCAAAAGGAGAAGAGGGTGGCAGAGGATGAGATGGCTGGATGGCATCATCGACTCAATGGACATGAATTTGAGCAAACTCTGGAAGACAGTGAAGGACAGGGGAGCCCAGCGTGCTGCAGTCCATGGGGTCGCAAAGAGTCGGACATGACTGAGCAACCGAACAGCAGTAACAACAGCAGTCTTCCTGCTTATCTGCCCCATTCACTGTGCCAGCATCCCGGGGACAAAGCCATGTGACACACAGATTGTTTCCACGGATCTCCCTCTTTCTGACACAATGGCCAGATTTTAGAGGGAAAATAGTGATTGTTTCTTCGAAACATAAAGTAGACCCACGAAGAGCGATATTCTAACAAGAGAGGTAGGTGAGATGCCAAAGGAATGAGTCTCTCTCCCCTCCCTTCTCTATGGGGAACAAACAGTGTGATCCCCTGGGTTTGTGAGAACAGGACAAGAGGCCCTTGAGAAGACAGATGCCCCTTTCTGCAGCTCAGCACCCATGGGTAGGGCTCCCTGGGGCCCAGAACAGAGCCCCAGCTCCCCAGGCTAGAATCCTGACTCCACCACTCACCACGGCTTCTCCCAAACAGACCAGTTCCTGAACCTTCTCCACCTTTGTATCTTTATCTTTAAATAGGCACGAGAATAATAACACAAGCTCCTAAAGCTGGCATATGACTTACATGTGGTTTCCCCTGCCCTGGCCAATGATACTCTTAGGAGAACGCCTGGCATATTTTGAGTGTTCATGGGATGTTAACTTTTATTATTCTCACTAATCACATAGCATAGGTTTCCATTACTAGAACATTCCATAGATCTTGTCTGTTTCCAGAATTGGCTGTGGGTATTATATTTTGACCAAAGATAAACATTATGAGCAATGAGCCTGTTTAGTTTAGCTGGTAAAGAATTCACCTGCAATGTGGAAGTTCGATCCCTGGGTTGGGAAGATCCACTAAAGGAGGGTTTGGCAACCCACTTTGGTATTCAGTATTCCAGAAGAACCCCCATGGACAGGGGAGCCTGGCGGGCTACAATCCTGGGGGTCATAGAGTCAGACACGACTGAGTGACTGAGCACAGCACAGCATACATTATGAGACAGTTTCCAAGAACTGGAGCTGCCTGTTTCGGCAAAATATTTTTCTGCTTATCTTTCTTAGATGCCCGTGTGGCTTTGTCTTTTTTCAACGTTTCTTCTTCTTTTGTATTGAAGTATAGTTGATTTACAGTGTTTCAGATGTACATCAAAGTGATTCAATGATATATATATTCTTTTTCAGACTCTTTTCCATTATGGGTAATAATTACAAGACATTGTATATAGTTCCGTGTGCTATACAGTAGGTCTCTATTGTTTATATATTTTGCATATAAGAATTTATATCTGCTAATCCAAAACCCCTACTTTTTCCCTCTCTCCCCTTTCTTCTCTGATAACCATAAGTTTTTTCTATGAGCCTACTTCTGCTTTGCAAATAAGTTATCTGTGTGCGTATTTTAGATTCCACATATAAGGGATGTTGTATGGTATTTGTCTTTGTCTGACTTAATTCACGTAGTGTGTTAATCTCTAGGTCCATCCATGTTGTTGCAAATGGATTTATTTCCTACTTTTATATGGTCTAGCAATAAGCATTTTTTCAGTGTAATGTTCTTTAAATACATTCATTGAGTCGGCAGATCATGTCCACTCGAGAAGTTATAAGAGCTAGACTGGGATCTGAGGGACTTGATGGGTCTGACTATGTGAACTTCTGGCACAGAAAGTCATTCATAAGTTAGAGAAAAATATTGCATGTTAACATGTGTATAAGGACTCGAAAAAGACGGCGCTGATGAACCTATTGGCAGGGTGGCCATGGAGATGAAGACATAAAGAACAGACTTGTGGACACAGTGGGGTGAGGAGAGGGTGGGGCAAGTTGAGAGAGTAGCACTGAATCATGTACGTTACCATGTGTGAAATAGATGGCCAGTGGGAGTTCTCTGTATGATGCAGGGAGCTCCAACCCGGTGCTCTGTGATGACCTAGGGGGTGAGATGAGGTGGAGGGGGGAGGGAGGTTCAAAAAGAGGGGACATGTGTATACCTGTGGCTGACTCATGTCTACCTACGGCAGAAACCAGCACAGTATTGTAAAGCAATTATCCTCCAATTAAAAATAGATGCATTTTAAAAAGTCAATCAACTTAACTCTCGGTTTCCTAATTAGTGCAATAAAGCTTGAGGAACCAGTTGATCGCAAGATTTTCTTCAGACTAACACTCCAGTTTAACTCCAGTTTAAGCTGTGCTTTGGAGAGTGTGTCTGCCAGGCTTCCACCTCTATTTCTAATCCTTGGCATGCAAAGAGGTACTAACTACTCATTTCTGAAGCAAACAAGTGGATTAAAAAAATAAAATCCATTTGAGAAAATGAAATTCGACTAATCTCAATTTCTCAAATGGATTTTTTTATTTTAATTTAATTTTACTGATAAACCTTTCTGGGAAGAGATAGAGGCACACTATTTGTCTTTAATAAGTCAAGAGTGTCTATTTTGCCTTGGATTATAGTCACTAGAAGAATAGTACGTGGATGTGTAACTTTGACAGTGGATTCAGTGGTGTTCCGCAAAATGTTATGTCCACATCTTAACTCCTGAAACCTGTGATTCTGACTGTACTTAGATGAAGGGTCTTTGCAGATGTAAGTAAGCTAAAAGATTTTGAGATGAGTTATCCTGGATTATTCAGGTGGACCTTAAATCCAAAGACAAGTGTCCTTTTAACAGATAGAAGAGAAGAAGACAATGTGAAGATGGAGGCAGATGTACCCACAAGCCAAGGGATGTGGATGTCACTAGAAGCTGGAAGAGGCCAAAACACAGCCCTGAAAATACTTTGGTTTCTTACTTCTGGCCTCTTGAGTGGAAAAGAATACATTTCTGTTGTGTCAAGCCACCAAGTTTGTAGTGATTTGTTACAGCAGCCACTGAAAACTAGTACAATGTCCAAGCTCACTGTTATTATTGTTCAGTCACTAAGTCACGTGTCTTTGGGACCCCATGGACTGTGGCACGCCAGGCTCCTCTGTCCTCCACTATCTCCCAAAGTTTGCTCAAATTCAAGTTCACAGTGGAGAAAAAATAACTTCTAATGACCAAAAAAATAACTAGCTTACTGTAGTCATGGAGATGACAAAGGCATTTGCAACCTATAAAACCAACAATGAGCTGATATTCAAAATAGATCAGATCAGTCACTCAGTCATGTCCGACTCTTTGCAACCCCATGAATCGCAGCACGCCAGGCCTCCCTGTCCATCTTCTCTTTCAGTATCCTATCATTTTGCCTTTTCATACTGTTCATGGGGTTCTCAAGGCAAGAATACTGAAGTGGTTTGCCATTCCCTTCTCCAGTGGACCACATTCTGTCAAATCTCTCCACCATGACCCGCCCGTCTTGGGTTGCCCCACGGGCATGGCTTAGTTTCATTGAGTTAGACAAGGCTGTGGTCCTAGTGTGATCAAGAGCTCCCATAAGTCAAGAAGAATAGAAAGAAAGCAAAACAGAAATGTAGGCCAGAGATTTGAAGAGAGTGTATTTTTAGAAAGGGCTTCTTTATCACCTTTCTAAAAATAAATATTTTATTTAAGAATTAAAAAAAAAATGAAGAGAGTGTAACTTTCACATGTCCAGTCACGTGAATTAGTTCACGGGCCTGGCACACACTGTCAAGCATGTGTATCCTCCACAGTGGCTGTGCTTTGTGTACTTTACTGTGCAGGACTGTACAGTGTCTCTATTTCAAGCTCAGATGTCCAGAAGCAAGTGCAAAAGCAGCAATTGTTAGGGTGTCTAGGTTAACAGTATTGGACATAGAACAAAGTGGACTTATGAAAGTGCTCTCAGAACAGAACTCAGTTATATGTAGGGTACTTACTGTATTTCATAATTAAAATGATTTAAACATTGGAAACCCCTTGATGAAGGTGAACCCTGACTATTTATTGGAAGGACTGATGTTGAAGCTGAAGCTCCAATATTTGGTCACCTGATGCAAAGAGCTGACTCATTGGAAAACACCCAGATGCTGGGAAAGATTGAGGGCAGGAGGAGAAGGGGACAACAGAGGATAAGATGGTTGGATGTCACTGACTCAATGGGCATGAATTTGAGCAAGCTCCAGGAGATAGTGGAAGGACAGGGGAGCCTGACATGTTGCAGTCCATGGGGTCACAAAGAGTCAGATGCAGCTTATCAACTAAGCAGCTTATTGAACATTGCACAAACTTGGCTGACTTTTCTCTTCACAGTGTATATGCACAATGAATCGTCTTTGTAAGTTTCAGACTGGTTGTTGTAGGCAGTGACCGGTAAGTTAACACTCATTTTACATTCACTCCATCCCACCTCCCTTAAAGCAGGCCTTTCCCTGCCCAGTGAAGAATCACATGCCAGGAGAGACTGTTTAGGAGAAATCTAGAAATCAATTCTGTCGACTGACCTTTGCACTTTAGAGTAGAGCTTCAGGACTTCTGTGCAAGGTAAGCACTGCTGTCCTACACATGGAAAAGGTGAATAAAGATAGAGTCACTTAGCTCACTGATGGTTTGACACTCAAGATTGTCCCTTATTCTAAACAGTAAGCTCACACTTCCCCTCTTCTCTATGTCCATTAGTTTACTGTAATGAATCCTGAAGACTAAACAGATGTACTTGCCTGCTTGCTGAGAATCAATAATCATTTCACTACATTAAAATGTCTATTCAGCCGTTTTTCTTTGCTATGCAAACACGAGATCAATATTAATGTATCATAAAAATGTGGGACTCTGTACCCAGTGGCATCTATCTTCAGTGTGAAGGGTCTGTGTCTGTAAAAAGCTGATATATGCATGCATACACTCATCCCCAGAGTTGTATGTATGCTCTCCCTTAACCTTGAACTCTGCAGGCATCCCTCTGTCCCAGTGTGCTCACTGGAAGGACTTCTAATCCTGCAGATGAGCAGAGTAGACGAGTACCTTGAAACTGTGAAGACTGTGCCAGGCAAATAGCTGTGTGCCTGCTTCAAACCAGGACTGCAAATAGCTGGTCTACCCATCCTTGGTTATAACAACAACGGAGCATATCTAGATCCACTGATGTCTGTGCTTTTAGGAGAAACAGAAAAGGGAGGAGGAGACTTTTAAATACACGTAGACAGTATTAAATAATAAGAGTGGCCACTTGTTAATGCCAGCTGTGTGTAAATAATGTAAGAAGCAAATTTTATAGTAAAGGAACTAAAAGCCAATGCAGAACCTTCTGAATAATACTACAGTGACATTAGCTTACATTTTCAAGGCCTTTGCCTTTTACAGTGAATTCATTCTGATTCTTAGAGTAGTCTTATGTGGACAAGACAGATGTTATTATCCACAGTTTTATATGAAGAATCTTGAGCTTTGGATACGATAAGTGACTTGTCTAAGGCCGTAATGTTAGCAAACCATTGTGGAGGCCCTGGTATTTTTCTCTAGACAAATGTCTGGAATGGCCCAGGGAGAGTTGTATTTTTCCCTCTCCCTGCCTACTACAGCTTTGCTCAATTACAGTTCATTGATCGAAGTACCATTAGAAAAGGCAGACCTGACCACCAGAAAGAGGAAAAATGCCCTCAGTGGAAGGTGGTAGCTGGCAACTTTCCTGGCAGGAAGATTCACACAATGAGAAAGCCAGTTGAAGACACTGAAATCAGAGGAGCATATAGGAAAGAAATGCAAAGACCACAGGTCAGACCACACGATGTAACGAGGGGCTGGACAAGCTCACTCGTTTGCTCTCTCCCTCAGTCACATCCGACTCTTTTGTGACCCCATGGACTGTACCCCACCAGGCTCCTCTGTCCATGGGATTCTCCAGGCAAGAATATTGGAGTAGGTTTCTATTTCCTCCTCCAGGGGATCTTCCCGACCCAGGGATCGAACCAACGTCTCCTGCATCTTCTGCATTGGCAAGTGGATTTTTTTTTTTTAACCACTATGCTACCTGGGAAGCCCAGGCTGGACAAGTCAATTAATAACCCAGGGTAGGGACTCTTACGTGACAACAGCTGGTTGAGACCCCCTAGGATGCATGGCTCATTTTATTAGAGTGATTGGGGGTTTGTTGTTGCTATTGGTACCAGAACATCCTTAATGCAGAAAAGACAGTGCATTTGGCTCATGGCTCCCTGGATGGTTCCATTGACTTCACTCTACATCTTGGGAACAGGCTGACATTGCACGCTCAGCTCAAGGAAGCACATCCTCCTGGAAGATCAGGTAGAGAAATGTCTTCTGAGGATAACCAGAACGTCACTTGCCCTCTCTGTGAAAGGTAACTCAGTATTCAGGCACAGAGGCCATCCAAGGACAGCTAAAAGGTCTATCCCTATAGTAACCTCTTTGTCACCACATCACATGATAAAACCAAGGACAGCTTAACCCCAAATCAGGTAGAAAGAATCAAAAATTCAATTATTATCAAGAAGCCCATTTGAATGCACTCTTTATTGAGCACCCTCTATAGTTCAGTTCAGTCGCTCAGTCGTGTCCGACTCTTTGCGACCCCATGAATAGCAGCACTCCAGGCCTCCCTGTCCATCACCAACTCCCGGAGTTCACTCAGACTCACATCCATCAAGTCAGGATGCCATCCAGCCATCTTATCCTCTGTCGTCCCCTTCTCCTCCTGCCCCCAATCCCTCCGAACAGCCCTGGGATTTCTTTGGAAGGAATGATGCTGAAGCTGAAACTCCAATACTTTGGCCACCTCATGAGAAGAGTTGACTCATTGGAAAAGACCCTCTATAAGCCAGGTACAATCTGGGTGTGGGAGACAGAACACTGGACAGACCCGGTCTACTCTCCGGTAGAGACAATGTACATATATAAAATGTCAGATATGAAAGATAAGACAGGGAACAAAACAGCAGGGTAGGTAGGGACAGAAGTGTCTGGGGAATTGCAGTCTATCGATCCTATGCACCCATTTTTCTGTCTCCCTTCTCTCTATCTGTCTACCTATTCCATCTACCTATCTATTCCATTTTATCTATCTACCCCTACAGCTATTTCTATATGTAGCTGTAGATACATATCTGTACGTAGCTATAGTAGGGGAGACTTCTTTCCTAAGGAGACATTGGAGCAGACCCTAAAGGAAGTAAGAGAGCAGGGCCTGGCTACCCATGCCTTGAGAATCCCACAGACAGAGGAGCCTGGTGGGCCACAGTCCACGGGGTCGCAAGGAGTCTGACACAACTGGAGCGACTTAGCATGCAGCACGTAAAGGAAGTAAGGAAATAAATCTTTTGGATACTGGAGGGAGAGCACCTCAAGCAGGAGAAAGTGCAACAACAAAGACCTCGGTAGAAGCTCACTTTGCTCAACCTGAGAGGCCAGCCTGGTGGGGGAGGAGTGAGTGAGAGGGGAGTCCAATCACTGGGACGGAAGAGAGTGAAAGCCATGTGGGAGTGAGAGGGGAGTCCAATCACTGGGACGGAAGAGAGTGAAAGCCACATGGGGATCTGGAAACATTTGGGCTCTTGCTGAGAATGAGGTGGGAGGCACTGGGCATTTCTGTCCAAGGACGGGACAGGATGAGTTTTTAAAGGGTCCTCTGGCTAGGAATTGACAAGTGAGGAGTGATGAAGATCACACAGGAGGACATCACATCTGCAACATGGATTTAAGACCACTTTCCTTTAAAAGTGAAATGTATTCTAATGTATAATTGAGCCTTGAGCTGGTAGTTATTAATGCCATTGATTAATAAAGACACTTAAAAAGCAAAACACTTAAAAACTAAACATAAAGACCCTGTCCAATTTTTCTTTGTTGTGTTTAAAGCTACTAGATACTCCATATTTCCAAAATAACTGTTAATCTCAATGATAATTGTTTAGAAGTTGCCTTTGAAATCTCTTGCTCAGTAGCAAAATCCTCATTAGGAAAGCAGCCATTCAAGCCTTTGAGGAAAAAAATGGCTAAGCAGATACATAAGAATTGATACATACCAGTAAATTAAACCACTTTCCTTTGTCAACAAATCTGGAAGAGACTTAGGAAACATTGTTAACATTTCAAAGACAAAAGTATTAGAATAAATTGTGTGGTAGAGAATATTAGCAGTATAATCAGATGAAAGCATAGATGTTTCCAATACTTCAGCTTAAGTATTTTCTAGATTCTATTCCAGTAAGGAGATGTTTCAATACCTCCACTTATGTATTTGCTACATTCTATTCCAGTAAGGAGATGAATAATAAACAGCATCTTTTTAAGAGCCATCAGTTGAAAAATTTATTGGAGACTACATCTTCATAAGAGTAATTTGTAAAATAGAAATGCTTGATGGAAAAACAGCATGATGGAACCACCGATGGAGAGGCTTCTTTGATTGGAATTTTTAAAAAAGCCTTTTCCACATGAAGATTATAGAAATAGCCCGACATGTGAAATTCACATACTGCATCCTTCAAAAGCATCCTTCAAAAGCTACAGCAAATGTTGTTGCATTTATAAAGGTAAAATTTGTACATTTGCCATTAATTGCTTCATCACAAATTACCACAAACATTTTGGTTTAAACCAGTCCACATCCATGATCCCATAGCTTCTGGAGTCAGGAGTTCAGGCATGGCTTAGCTGGGTCTGCTGCAGCAGGATTTCTCTCAAGGCTACAGTCAAGGAGAAGGCCAGGGCTGGGGTCTCATTCGAGGCCCAACTGGGGAAGGACCTATGGTCGGCAGGGTTCAGTACTTCACTGGCTACAGAACTGAGTCCTCAGAAACTTGCTTGTTGTCCACTGGGGGCTGCCTTCACTTCCTGGCAGCAAGGGCCTCTCCATGTACTGGCTTAATTCATTAAAACCAGCTAGAGATGAAGAGTCAGCCAAGACAGTCACTAGCTGGTCAGAAGTTACAGTCTCATGTAATATAATGAGAGACATGACAGCTCATCACCGTTGCCATATTCTGCTGGTTAGAAGCAAGCCACAGGTCCCACCCACACTCAAGGGCAGGAGGTTTACAGGGGAGTGTGTACCAGAAGGTCTGGTCATAGGATCCACCTTAGAGTGTGCCTGATACAACCTCTAACAGGTAGTATTAATAAAATCTATGCGACACTTTATAATAAGTCAGAAGGGACCAGGAAAAGTGTCCCTTAGGATAGAGTTTCATTGGCTCTTTAATGATAAAATACTTAAGAGGGTTGTCAAAAATTAAAAACAAACAACAGTATGCTTGCTTTGTGCAATGACAAATGTTCCAGAAATATAAGTGACAAAGTTACACTACCTGAAGGTGTTTTGAAAAGTTAACATTCCCTTTGAAAAGAAAGGCGACGCGTTAATGACGATTAAGAAATGACTTCAAAGAAACACAAGGAGGAGAAGCTGGAAGACAAGTTAATTATCTGCAAAGTGTAAAGGACATAGGATGAAGGCATCTAGGAGGGAATGATACTTCTCTGACTTTAACTTTATGTGGACTTTGACTTTTAAAAACATGTAAAAGCTCAATATTTTACCCGTTTTAAAATTTTCATACAATTTTTTAAAGGTTATACTCCATTTACACTTATTGCAAAATATTGGCCATATTCTCCTTGTGGTGCAACACATCCTTGCATATCTGACAATATACCTTACACCAGTCTTACCCTCCCCCACTTCCCCTTCTCACCACTAATAACCACTAGTTTGTTCTCTGCACCTGTGAGTCTGCTTCTTTTTTGCATATTCACTAATTCATTATATTTTTTAGATTCCATATGTGATATCGTACAGTATTTGTCCTCCTCTGTCTGATTTATTTCACTAAGCATAATGCCCTCCAAGTCCATCCATGTTACTTCAAAGGGCAAAATTTTATTCTTTTTATGGCTGAGTAGTATTCCATTGTATATGTATCTATATATGTACAGACACCCATTTTTAAAATGTTCTGTCTATAAAGGAAAGAAGGAAAAAAACTATTTATAGACAGAGCATTTTAAAATTGGGTGTTTACTAATATTGCTTAATGCGATGAAAATGCATCACCTATAAAAGCTCTAATATCTGCAGAGAGAATGAAATTGAAGTCCTTCCAATGAATATGTTTATTTCCTTCAGAATTAATGCGTTTGACTGTCTCTCAGTCCAAGGGACTCTCAAGAGCCTTCTCCAGCACTGCAAATCAAAGGCATCAGTCCTTTGGTGCTCAGCCTTCATGGTCCAACTATCACATCCCAACATGACTACTGGAAAAACCATAGCTTTGTTTATATGGATCTTTGTCAGCAAAGTCATGTCTCTGCTTTTTATTACACTGTTTAGCTTTGTCTTAGCTTTTCTTCCAAGAAGCAAGCATCTTTTAATTCCTGCAGTCACCATCTGCAGTGATTTTGGAGCCCAAGAAAATAAAATCTGTCATTGCTTCCACTTGTCACCCTCTATTTCCCATGAAGTGATGCTTATTTAATTTAGATTTTAGGTATGATTTTGGAGGAGAAAGGTGGTTCTCTCTCTTTCTCTCTCTCCCCCTCTCTGATACCTAGGAAAGAGGGATACAGAATAAGAGAGAGAAGAGAAAGAGAGAAGAAAAGACAGAGGAGGGAGAGAGAAAGACATACACACATAGAGACACACAAACTGCTTATCAGTACGTATATTAGTAGTTGAACATCAACTTGACCTGTAGGTGCAATTTGCTCTTTTGGTTGAAGCAGCAAGGGCGGAGGCAGATTGTGGGAGGCCATCCCAAACCCCCCTGCAGCTGACCAAATGTCAGCCTTATTAATGAGACTTTCTCGGGATAGGAATAAGCTGTGCCCATCAGTCCCTCATAGCTCAGTTGCTCAAGAATCCGCCTGCAATGCAGGAGACCCTGGTTCCATTCCTGGATTGGGAAAATCCCCTGAAGAAGCGATAGGCTACCCACTCCAGTATTCTTGGGCTTCCCTCGTGGCTCAGCTGGTAATGAATCCACCTGTAATGTGGGAGACCTGGGTTCGATCCCTGGGTTGAGAAGATCCTCTGAAGGAGGGAAAGACTACCCAGTCCCATATTCTGGCCTGGAGAATCCCATGGACTGTATAGTTCCTGGGGTGGCAAAGAGTCAGACTCAGTTGAGCAGCCTTCACTTTCACTATCAACCCCCGCCCCTGCCACCACCCCCCCCTTCCCCCCCCCACCCCCCCACCCCCTCCCCCCCCCCACCCCGGCAAATGCAAGGGTCTTGAAACAGGAAGCAAATTTGCTCTCCGGGTTTATGTGAATTTATTTTCAACTCCACTTCAGTTTTAATGTATTTTCCATGCTGAATTACTTCTAGTTCATGGTATGCTATGATTTGTCCTCTTAATAATGAAAAAGTGAGTTGGCTAAGGACCATTTGTAACTAGATTAATTGGGAGGGCAGAACCACACTGCGCGAATCTCCAGATGCATTTTCTCATACTCACAGAACAATCAGAACCGCTTAATTAAGCATTGAGAAGCGCTCTGTTAGCGACCAGTAGCTGAGTGTGCCATTCCTGAACCGACCTGCCTTCCATCCATCCATCGCCTGGATGCCTCCTTTCATAGGAACCCGTGAGCACTGCTCATTAACTTGTCTACTGCTTCTTGAAAATGTGTTTATGCTTTTAGCATTTGTATGCCCTTGAATTAATGATTTTATACGTTTTGTGTGAAATAGTACTATTCAGGTGAACAAATTTTCCTTTTTTTAAAGGGCCTTGCTCTTTCAGACGTTGGTTCTGTTACTGCATCACGGCTGCTCTTAAACTGTATCCTCGGGAAGATGGCTTTGTGTGCGTGCGTACTCTGCATTCCACAGTAGTGGGTTACCAGATAACGTTGTTATTTTCTAAATTGAAGTATAGCTGATTTACAATATTGTTTTAGTTTCATATGTACAACATAGTGATTCAATATGTTTATAGATTATGCTCCACTTAAAGTTATTACAAAACAATGTCTCATTTCCATGTGCTGTACAATATATCCTTGTTATTTATTTTATACATGGTAATTTGTGTCTCTTAATCCCTTACCCCTATCTCCCACTTCCTTCTTCTCACTGGAAAACAATAGTTCTCTATATCTGTGAGTCTGTTTCTATTTTGTTACACACATCTATTTTTTAGATTTCACATGTAAGTGATAACAGAGTATTTGTCTTTGTCTGACATATTTCAGTAAACTTAACACTCTCTAGGTTCATCCACATTGTTGCAAAGGGCAGAATTCCATTCACTTTTATGGCTGAGTAATACTCATGTATAAATATGAATATACCACATTTTCTTTATCCAGTCACCTGTTGATGGGCGCTTAGGATGCTTCTGTATCTTGACTATTGTAAATAATGCTGCTAAAAACTTTAGGGTGCACATATGTTTTCAAATTTGTGTTTTTGTTTTCTTCAGGCACATGCACAGCAGAGGAATTGCTGGATAATATCGTATTTCTACTTTCAGTTTTCTGAGGAAACTCCATATGGATTTTCCATAACAGCTGCACCAATTAGGAATCTCATCAACAGTGTACTAGGGCTCCCTTTTCTGCAGATTCTTGCCAACATTTGTGATTTATAGACATTTTGATGATAGCCATTTTGACAGATGTGAGGTGAAGTCCCATTGGGGCTGTGATTTGCACTTCTCTTATGATTAACCATGGAGAGCATCTTTTTTATGTGCCTGTTGGCCATGTGTGTATCTTCTTTTGGAAAATGTCTGTTTGGCTATTGTGCTAATTTTTTAAATTGGGTTCTTTTTTTTTTATATTGAGTATCAGCTCTTTGATATGAGCTTTTTTGTCACTGAGTATGAACTATACAAAAAAGATCTTCATGACACAGATAACCACAATGGTGTTTATCACTCACCTAGAGCCAGACATCTGGTGTCTGAAGTCAAGTGGGCCTTAGGAAGCATCACTAAAAACAAAGCTAGTGGAGGCGATGCAATTCCAGTAGAGCTCTTTCAAGTCATAAAAGATGATACTGTGAAAGTGTTGCACTCAATATGCCAGGAAAACTCAGCAGTGGCCACAGGACTGAAAAAGGTCAGTCTTCATTCCAATGCCAAAGAAAGGCAATGCCAAAAAATGTTCAAACTATGGCACAATTGCACTCATCTCACACACTAACTAAGTAATGCTCAAAATTCTCCAAGTGAGGCTTCAACAGTAGGTGAACTGAGAACTTCCAGATGTTCAAGGTGGATTTAGAAAAGGCAGAGGAGCCAGAAATCAAATTGCCAACATCCATTGGATCATCAAAAGGCAAGAGAGTTCCAGAAAAACATCTACTTCTGCTTCACTGACTACATAAAAGTCTTTGTGTGGAGCACAACAAAATGTGGAAAATTCTTTAAGAGATGGGAACAACAGACCACCTTACCTGCCTCCTGAGAAATCTGTATGCAGGTCAAAAAGCAACAGTTAGAACCAAACATGAAACAACAGACTGGTTCGGAATAGGGAAAGGAGTACATCAAGGCTGTATATTGTCACCCTGATTATTTAACTTCTGTGCAGAGTACATCATGTGAAATTTGAGGCTGGATAAAGCACAAGCTGGAATATTTCCAGGAGAAATATCAATAACCTCAGATATGCATATAACACCACCCTTATGGCAGAAAGAAAAGAGGAGCTAAAGAGCCGCCTTGATGAAAGTGAAAGAGAAGAGTGAAAAAGTTGGCTTAAAACTCAACATTCAAAAAGCTAAGATTATGGCATCTGGTCCCATCTCTTCATGGCACTGACAGACTTTATTGTCTTTGGTTCCAAAATCACTGCAGATGGTGACTGCAGCCATGAAATTAAAAGGTGCTTGCTCTTTGGAAGAAAACCTATGACCAACCTAGACAGCATATTAAAAAGAAGAGACATTACTTTGCCAACAAAGGTCCGTCTAGTCAAAGCTATGGTTTTTCCAGTAGTCATGTATAGATGTGAGAGTTGGACTGTAAAGAAAGCTGAGTGCCAAAGAATTAATGCTTTTTCACTATGGTGTTGGAGAAGACTCTTGAGAGTCCCTTGGATTGCAAGGAGATCCCACAAAGCCATCCTAAAGGAAATCAGTCCTGAATATTCATTGGAAGGACTAATGTTGAAGCTGAAACTCCTGTACTTTTGCCACCTGATGCGAAGAACTGACTCCTTGGAAAAGACCCTGATGCTGGGAAATATTGAAGGTGGGAGAAGAAGGGGATGACAGAGGATGAGATGGTTGGATGGCATCACCAACCCAATGGACGTGAGTTTGAGCAAGCTTTGGGAGTTGTTGATGGACAGGGAGGCCCAGAGTATGGGACAGGGAGTATGATGGGACAGGGAGGCCTAGAGCCCATGGGGCGGCAAAGAGTCAGACACAACTGAGCGACTGAACTGAACAAGCTCTTCTTGTGTTTGGGTCTCAATGCCTTATTGGTCATACCAATAGTTTCTTGCATTCAGAAGGTTGTCTTTTTATTCTGTGGGTGGTTTTCTTTACTATGCAAAAGCTTTTAAGTTTAATTAGGTCTGATTTTTCATTTTTGCTTTTATTTCTTTTGCTTTAGGAAGATACAAAAATTTATTGGTAAGATAAATGTCAAAAGGTATTCTGCCTATAATCTCTTCTAGGAGTTTTATGGTTTCTGGTCTTACATTTATGGTCTTACAAAATGCCTTTAATGCATTTTGAGTTTATTGTCATATATAATGTGAGGAAATATTCTAATCTCATTTTTTTACAAGTAGCTGTAATGTGTATATATTTGTGTGTGTATATACATACAATGAAATATCACTCAGCCATTCACTGGTCATAACAAACACCCTCTTCCAACAACACAAGAGAAGACTGCATACATGGACATCACCAGATGGTCAACACCGAAATCAGATTGATTATATTCTTTGCAGCCAAAGATGGAGAAGCTCTATACAGTCAGCAAAAACAAGACCAGGAGCTGACTGTGGCTCAGACCATGAACTCCTTATTGCCAAATTCAGACTTAAATTGAAGAAAGTAGGGAAAACCACTAGAACATTCAGGTACGACCTAAATCAAATCCCTTATGATTATACAGTGGAAGTGAGATATAGATTTAAGGGCCTAGATCTGATAGATAGAGTGCCTGATGAACTATGGAATGAGGTTTGTGACATTGTACAGGAGACAGGGATTAAGACCATCCCCATAGAAAAGAAATGCAAAAAAGCAAAATGGCTGTCTGGGGAGGCCTTACAAATAGCTATGAAAAGAAGAGAAGTGAAAAGCAAAGGAGAAAGGAAAGATATAAACATCTGAATGCAGAGGTCCAAAGAATAGCAAGGAGAGATAAGAGAGACTTCTTCAGTGATTAATGCAAAGAAATAGAGGAAAACAACAGAATGGGAAAGACTAGAGATCTCTTCAAGAAAATCAGAGATACCAAAGGAACATTTCATGCAAAGATGGGCTTGATAAAGGACAGAAATGGCATGGACCTAACAGAAGCAGAAGATATTAAGAATAGGTGGCAAGAATACACAGAAGAACTGTACAAAAAAGATCTTCATGACCCAGATAATCACGATGGTGTGATCACTGACCTAGAGCCAGACATCCTGGAATGTGAAGTCAAGTGGGCTTTAGAAAGCATCACTATGAACAAAGCTAGTGGAGGTGATGGAATTCCAGTTGAGCTATTCCAAATCCTGAAAGATGATGCTGTGAAAGTGTTGCACTCAATATGCCAGCAAATTTGGAAAACTCAGCAGTGGCCACAGGACTGGAAAAGGTCAGTTTTCATTCCAATCCCAAAGAAAGGCAATGCCAAAGAATGCTCAAACTACCGCACAATTCCACTCATCTCACACACTGATAAAGTAATGCTCAAAATTCTCCAAGCCAGGCTTCAGCAGTATGTGAACCATGAACTTCCTGATGTTCAAGCTGGTTTTAGAAAAGGCAGAGGAACCAGATATCAAATTGCCAACATTTGCTGGATCATCGAAAAAGCAAGAGAGTTCCAGAAAAACATCTATTTCTGCTTTATTGACTATGCCAAAGCCTTTGACTGTGTGGATCACAATCAACTGTGGAAAATTCTGAAAGAGATGGGAATACCAGACCACCTGACCTGCCTCTTGAGAAATCTATATGCAGGTCAGGAAGCAACAGTTAGAGCTGGACATGGAAAAACAGACTGGTTCCAAATAGGAAAAGGAGTTCATCAAGCTGTATATTGCCACCCTGTTTATTTAACTTATATGCAGAGTACATCATGAGAAACGGTGGACTGGAAGAAACACAAGCTGGAATCAAGATTGCCAGGAGAAATATCAATAACCTCAGATATGCAGATGACACCACCCTTATGCCAGAAAGTGAAGAGGAACTCAAAAGCCTCTTGATGAAAGTGAAAATGGGGAGTGAAAAAGTTGGCTTAAAGCTCAACATTCAGAAAACGAAGATCATGGCATCCAGTCCCATCACTTCATGGGAAATATATGGGAAAACAGTGGAAACAGTGTCAGACTTTATTTTTGGGGGCTCCAAAATCACTGCAGAGGGTGACTGCAGCCATGAAATTAAAAGACGCTTACTCCTTGGAACGAAAGTTATGACCAACCTAGATAGCATATTCAAAAGCAGAGACATTACTTTGCCAACAAAAGTTTGTCTAGTCAAGGCTATGGTTTTTCCTGTGGTCATGTATGGATGTGAGATTTGGACTGTGAAGAAAGCTGAGCACCGAAGAATTGATGCCTTTGAACTGTGGTGTTGGAGAAGACTCTTGAGAGTCCCTTGGACTGCAAGGAGCTCCAACCAGTCCATTCTGAAGGAGATCAGCCCTGGGATATCTTTGGAAGGAATGATGCTAAAGCTGAAACTCCAGTACTTTGGCCACCTCATGCGAAGAGTTGACTCATTGGAAAAGACTCTGATGCTGGGAGGGATTGGGGGCAAGAGGAGAAGGGGACGACAGAGGATGAGATGGCTGGATGGCATCACTGACTCGATGGACGTGAGTCTCAATGAACTCCGGAGTTGGTGATGGACAGGGAGGCCTGGCATGCTGCGATTCATGGGGTCGCAAAGAGTCGGACACGACTGAGTGACTTGTCTGATATATATATATATATGTATATATATATATATATATACATATACATATATATATATATAATATGACTTCCCAGGTGGCACTAGTGGTAAAGAACCCTTCTGTTTTGGGGGAGACATAAGAAATGAGGTTTGATTTCTGGTTTGGGAAGATCCTATGAAGAAGGAAATGGTATCCCACTTTAGAATTCTTGCCTGGAGAATCCCATGGACAGAGGACCCTAGTGGGCTACAGTCCATAGGGTCACAAAGAGGCAGACACAACTGAAGCCACTTAGCACGTATATATATCACTTCTGCTTACTTATTCATCTTTGGATGAACAGTTAGAGGGCATTCATATCTTGACTATTATAAATAAAGCTGCCATGACCCTTGGGATGCATGGATCTTTTTGAGTTTGTGTTTCTGTTTTGTTTAGATTTATACCCAGGAATGGCTTCCTTTTGGCTCCAGAGGTAAAGAATCTGCCTGCAATGCAGGAGATATTGGAGACATGAGTTCGATCCTTGGGTCAGGAAAATCCTCTAGATAAGGTAGGTGGCAACCCACTCTAGTATTCTTGCCCCCAAATTTCTGTGAACAGAGGAATCTGGCTGGCCACAGTCCAAATAGTTGCAGAGAATCGGACACAGCTGAGTGACTAACCACATACACATATATATGTCTACTCTTGTTTTTATTCTTTTCCCATATAGATCATTACAGAGTATTGAGATGAGTTCCCTGTACTATATAGGAGATCCTTATTAGTTATCTATTTTATATATAGTAGTGTGTATACTTTGGCCACCTGATGTGAAGAACTGACTCATTAGAAAAGATCCTGATGCTGGGAAAGATTGAAGGCAGGAGGAGAAGGGGACGACAGAGGGTGAGATGGTTGGATGGCATCATCAACTCAATGGACATGAGTTTGAACAAGCTCAGGAAGATAGTGAAGGACAAGGAAGCCTGCGTGCTGCAGTCCACGGGGTCCCAAAGAGTCGGACATGACTTAGCAACTGAACGACAACAAGTGTGTATATGTCAATCCCAGTCTCCCAATTTAATTATTCCCCCACCTAGCTTTCTCACCTGGTACCATAAGTTTGTTTTCCGTGGGAGTTTTCATGGAAGAAAGCTTCTAGGAGTCTTCACATGGCATGAAGATAAAGACATGGCTCCTGAAAAGTAGTAGCAAACACTTTTTTCAGTTTGGGTCTACCATGAAGCTGATGCTAAGACAGGATTAGCAAGGATTATGCAACAGATGTATTAGGGGAAAGAATAGGAAAAGGTGGAGATGTAACATAGAAACCAGGCTGCAAGTCTGACACTACGAAAGGAGAGCAGGAAAGAAGAAGGAGTGAATCAGGAGGAGTCTGGGACTGTAGCACAGTTCGAAAACGTTTTGGCCAGGCCCATGGGGCTCGCCTGTCTTACCCAGTGAGAGTGCATCACCTCCTGGGACCTGCCTGCAGGAAGCATGGCTTCAGGGTGATCTCCCGGCAGCAGGAGATCTCACCAGTGCATTTCTATGGTGGACACTTACGGTAGTAAGCATTTATATGATGCTTACTACATTCTAGGCTCTTAACCCTCAATCTTTACAATGGCCCTGTGACACAGGCACTAGTGTTAGGCTCATTTTACAGGTGATTATATAACAGAGAATATAAATGGACTCTTCCTTACTCATTATAGAGTTATTTTACTTTTGTTTTAATGTTGTTTCTTAATCTTAAAGTTCTTTTCTTTATCATTATCATTTTGTTTCATTTGTCACTTTCCAATGCTCTTTTTTTTTTTTTTTTAATGTGGAAAAGTTCTTTTTTTTTTTTTTTAAACTTTACATAATTGTATTAGTTTTGCCAAATATCAAAATGAATCTGCCACAGGTATACATGTGTTCCCCATCCTGAACCCTCCTCCTTCCTCCCTCCCCATACCATCCCTCTGGGTCATCCCAGTGCTCTAGCCCCAAGCATCCAGTATCGTGCATCGAAACTGGACTGGCATCTCGTTTCATACATGATAATTTACATGTTTCAATGCCATTCTCCCAAATCTTCCCACCCTCTCCCTCTCCCACAGAGTCCATAAGACTGTTCTATCCAATGCTTTTCTTGAGATGTTTTTGTTTTTCCTAAATCAGTATTATCCAGTCGCACTTTTGATATAAAGGAAAGTTTCCATATCTGTATTTCTCCAGACAGTAGATGCTGGCCACATGTGGCTACCAAGTAGTTGAAATATGGCAGTTTTTAGGTGAGTCTAAAATTCAGAATCTGATTTGCCAATACCTCAAGAGCAAATACAGGCTTCCCAGGGAGTGTTCTCCTGGCTCAGCTCGTAAAGAATCCACCTGCAACGTGGGAGACCTGGGTTCGATCCCTGGGTTGGGAAGATGCCCTGGAGGAGGGAAAGGCTACCCACTCCAGTATTCTGGCCTGGAGAATCCCATGGGCTATATAGTCCATGGGGTCACAAAGAGTCAGACGCAGCTGAGTGACTATCACTTTCACTTTCAGGGAGTGTAGGGGTAAAGAATCTGCCTGCCAATGCAAGAGACATGGGTTTGATCCCTGGGTCAGAAAGATCTTCTGGAGAAGGGCATGGCAATCCTCTCCAGCATTCTTGCCTGGAGAATCCTGCCGGGGTCCAGCCCCGGGGGATCCAGGGAAATTCGAAGGAGAGACGGCTTCAGTGATCAGGATACGATAGCTTTAATTAAATATTAATTAGAGATATAAAGAGTAATAGAATAAGGATAGCTCAGCGAGAAAATTCAGTGGAGAAAAGAGGCTGAATAACTTGGTTTAAGTGGAAAGCTAATAAAATTCCAAAATAAGGAATTTATGTCACCTACATAAGCCGCAGGCGTCCTCCCGTTCTCCCGAAGGAGAGGAAACACTAAGGCCTCCCGGTCAGATCTTAGAAGCCCAGGCATAATTACTAGGCTTGACGAGCCTCCACATTCCAGATAATTCAGCCAGAAGGTGAGAGAAAGAACGACATGGGGAGACCAGTCTTTCGAGGAACTGATCCCATTCTTTATTTTCCAGGGTCTGTTTTTATACACTGAGATGTTATACAAAAGTCACGCGGGAACAGCAGTCCTGACTTTTATTAAAGTCAGGTGCTTCATACAAATGTATACAGAGGTCTTAGGGGTGTTACATCATCTTCTGGCCAGGGGGGCCTGCTGACAATTTATGACCCTTTCCTTGTGACAGCGGTCAGTCAACCAGAACACTTATTTCTCCAGGGGTGATTATTCTTAAAACAGACGCCACCTTCCGAAGGTACCAGATAAAGTTACATTCCTATAGGGTGAGGGTGTAGTGGGTTTTAATTAAGGAAAGAATTTGCTTAGCCTAAGTTCTAATGTGATTAATATCAAAGGTTAATACTTATTTCTTCTATATATTCATTAATGTGTATAAGGGCAGGGGATGTGGAGACTTAGCAGTAAACATTGGCTCAACAAATGAAAAACCCTTCATCAATACAATTTCTAATCAGCCCACTATACTATACTAGTAGTTTTCTAACTTCTCTAAAGAACCTGTTTTTAGAAGGTTTAAAGCATCTCGTGCCTCTCACGGTTGGGAGGCTGTGAATAATCACATGTGGCCGGACAAGCCTGTCAGGCAGGCCAGAGAACCTTCAGACGAGTTTGTAGGTTTGGAACACTCCTGTCACGCCCAGGAATTATTATTAACTGGAGCTCTAAGTTAACTCTTTCTCCGAAAGAGGTGGTAGGGGACAGCCCCCCGTAAAGTCAGAGGTGTAGGTGAGAGCACAAAGTAGTAAAGTAGGCAGACTCTGGTTTTGGGGGTAGATGCTCGAGAATTTCCAGGGGGACTCCTGAGGCTCGATCCCGCCTTTGCATATGTCGAGCCTCCTTCCTCATGACCTTTGTCACAGGTGGAGGTCCTCCGCCAGCCCCCAGCAGAATCCCATGGACAGAGGAGCCTGGTGGGCTATAGTCCAAAGGGTCACAAAGAATCAGACACGACTGAAGCCACGTAGCAGGCAGGCACACACACACACGCATGCACACAAGATGTGTGCAACTCCCAGGTGTGAACTCACAATGGTCAGGCTCAGAAGAGTGAAGTACAAAACCACAGGGACATTTTAACTTATAACAGAAAACATCACCATGTGGTAAACGAAGCTTCTTGAGTTAACACGCTCAGCACAGTCCTTCCCTACAGCTAAGCTCAGTCACTCAGTCGTGTCTGACTCTGCAACCCCATGGACTGTAGCCTGTCAGGCTCCTCTCTTTATGGGATTTTCAGGCATGAATACTAGGCTAGGTTGCCATTTCCTACTCCAGGGGACAGGGAAACCTAGTGTGCTTCGGTCCATGGGTTGCAAAAAGTTGGACACGACTGAGTGACTGAACAATAACCCTCCAGGGGATCTTCCTGATCCAGGGATCGAACCCCACGTCTCCTGCATCTGCTGGATTCTTTACCACTGAACCACTGGGGAAGCCCTTCACGGCCAAGCAACTGACCAGGAATTAAATAATTAAATAGAACTTCTGAAACCAAATCCTACCTCTGTACTCCAACCCTGAATCAGTCCTTGGATACAGAGCTCTGGATGAAATAGAAAGGAGTAGCTTTACTGCTTTGGCAGGTGAAGGGGGCCACAGTGGACTAATGCCCTCAGAGCTGTGTGTCCTGACCTGGGGGGAGTTGCGAGGGTCAGGGATCAGCTTGTGGACATTCTTCTGATTGATGGGTGGGGAGATAAGTGGCAGTCAGCATCATCAACCTTCAGGTTCCAACGGGTCTGCGGTCTTCCTGCTTATGGGTAGTATACTTCTCCCACCTGGTGGGGGCTCCTGTATCTGCCAAACAGCACAAAGATATTGATATGTGTATCCCTTGAGGGGGCAGGAGACTCTGCCCCAGGTCTGCACTATCGTTTCCCTTGACTATTCCTCTCCTTGTCTGCGTATCTCCTTCCTTCCCTAGTTAACCACTGGTTGAACTTGCCCTTTAGAACTCAGGGAATGAAGCCCATCTCCTGTAATTAAGAAATGGGGGAGCACAGAAAGGCTTTTTGTACCCTGGAGCCCTGGGGTCCTGCTCAGTATCACTTACCCAAATTTACATTAAGAAATTTAAAAGATCAAAAAAGGATAGACATTCCTCCAAAGAGAACATGCAGATGTGCTCAGTCATGTTCAACTCTTTGCAAACCCATGGACTGTGCAGCCCCTTAGGGTTCTCTGTCTGTGGAGTTTTCCAGGCAAGAATACTGGAGAGGGTTGTCATTTCCTTCTCCAAGGGATCTTCCCGACCCAAGGATCAAACCTGCAGCTCCTGCGTCTCCTGCTTTGGCATGAGGGTTCTCTACCACCGAGCCCATGGCCAATAAGCACATGAAAAGGTGCTCAGTGTCACTAAACATTAGGGAAACGAAAATAAAAACCACAATGAGATACTACTTCACATATAGTAAGACAGCTATTACCAAAATAAATCAGTAAACAAATAAAGGAAAAATAACAAGTATTGGTGAGCATGTAGACAAATTAGTATCCTTCTGCACTAGTGGTGAGGATGTAAAACGATGTCGGTACTGTAAGACATTTTGGTGGTTGATCAGAAGTTAAATGTAAAATAATCATATGATCCAGCCATCCTAAGCATATATCCAAGTGAACTGAAAGCATGGACTCAAACAGAGGACACCAGTGCTCTTACAGCAATGTTCACAATTGCCAGAAGGTGGAAATGGCCCAAATGCCATCAACAGACGAGTGAATCAATGAAATCCAATTTATACATACAGTAGAGTAGTATTCAGCCTTAAGAAGGAAGTTCTGATATATGCTCCAAAAAGGATAAACATTGAGAACATTATCCTAAATGAAAGAAGTCAGAGATGAAAAGATATGTCTTGCATCTTCCTACTTACCTGGGATATCTAGAAGAGGCAAGTGGTTTCCCTGGTGGCTCAGACAGTAAAGAATCCACCTGCAATGGGGGAGACCTGGGTTCAATCCCTGGGTTGGGAAGATCCCCTGGAGGAGGGCATGGCAACCCACTCCAGGATTCTTGCCTGGAGAAACCCCATGGACAGAGGAGCCTGGCGGGCTACAGTCTAGGGGGTCACAAAGAGTTGGACACAACTGAGTGACTAAGCACAGCACAAAGAAACAGAGAGTAGAGTAGTGGTTACCTGAGGCTGAGAGGCGAGGGAATGGGCATTAGTGCTTGATGGGTACAGAGTTCCTGTTTAAGAAGATGAAGATGCTCTGGAGATGGATGTTGGTGATGGTAGCACAACACTGTATACTTACTGCCACTTAAAAAAATGATGTTGAAGTGTTAGTCATTGAGTCATGTCCGACTCTTTGCAACCCCATGGACTGTAGCCCACCAGGCCCCTCTGTCCATGGGATTCTCCAGGCAAGAATGCTGGAGTGTGTTGCCATTTCCTTCTCCAGGAGATCTTTCTGACCCAGGGATCAAACCCACGTCTTCTGTGTCTCCTGCATTTTTCAGATGGATTCTTTACTGCTGAGCCACCAGGAAAGCTCCCAGCCAGCAGATCAGTCTATCTCTTTAAAAGGATTTATCTCTCTGCCTTGATCTGTTTATTGCTTGCTTCATCAATTATAATTCCTTGTTCAGGGGAACAGAGGATGAGTTTCTACAAACCCTTTTAAGAGCAGGAACCACAAGAATCTGTTGCCCTCATGATGCTATTCTAAGGAATTAGAGCTACCTGCAACTTTGCCTCTGTGGGAGAAGAAAAAAAGAAGCCAAAGAAATAATTTGAAGAGCTTTGCCTATCACATAATTGATAAAGTACTATACAAAAGGTAAGGACAGAATTATTGCCATTAATAAATAAAGATAAAACAACGGGGACAGACCTAATTTGCTCAGTCCTGCTCCATCCATCTTTCAGATCACTTACGCCTTATTTTTTAATCAATTTATGATGCTAATGGTTTGAGCATTTTTCTTGCCACTGGGCACAGACTGTTACACAGACCCCGAGGAAGGAAGAGCTTGAATAGGAGAAAGTTCTTGTATTTGGAAAAAAAAAAAATGTATTTTCCTCTCAGGACTCTGCATAGATTGATTAAATCTAGAGTAAGCTCCAGAGCTGTGATTTTTTTTTTTTTAACCAGAAGGCAAATGTGGTATCATTTACAGCAGAAAGATGTGTATACTTTCATATATTTTTTCATTTTTATTTAAGATGACACTTTCCCATACTTAAGCAACCAGTAGTGCCGAAGTATAATCTGTGGTTTGAACTTCTAGAAAAATACTTAGATTTCCTGTGTATGATGATTAATTTTTTATATACTATGAGAATGAAGTGAAAAGTTACACTTACATCCTCAACTAACTCTTTACATTATTTGAAAGACTTGACTGTGCTATTAGTGTACTTTTTCAAGAATAATGAAAAGAGTTTTATTTTTAATTAAGTTCATTGGTGATGACTACAAGTCATTGCTTCTACGCAGACATTACAGGGGACGGAAGTTTTTTGGTGTCTTATCCTTTCACACTCTTTCAAGTTTTGTAGCCTCTGTTCATTAACAGTTTCATGCAATGAGAAAGCCAGGACATGACTCTGCACATAACTGTTGATGTTGTTGACACAAAGCTCTTAGAGAGCTCAAATCCTTTCTGAATACAAGTGGGGAATTTATAGCTGTAACATCTGCTAGGAATTTTAATGACATTTGACAGAACAGCAGTCCTCTGTAACTATTAGGGATGGTTCCAGGACCCCAGAGATACCAATATCCAAGGGTGCTCAAGTGCATTACACAAAATGCCATATTGTTTGCATATAACCTACATTCTCCCATATACTTCAAGTCATCTCAGATTACTTATAATAGCTAATACAATATAAATGCTATGCAAATAATTAGCTTTTCATACTGTCCATGGGGTTCTCCAGGCAAGAATGCTGGAGTGAATTCTTGATGCTTTCAAATTGTGGTGTTGGAGAAGACTCTTGAGAGTCACTTAGACAGCAAGGAGAGCAAACCAGTCAATCCTACAGGAAATCAATCCTGAATATTCATTAGAAGGACTGATGCTAAAGCTGAAGCTCCAATACTTTGGCCACCTGATATGAAGAGCTGACTCACTGGAAAAGACTTGATGCTGGGAAAGATTGAAGGCAAGAGGAGAAGGGGACGACAGAGGATAAGATGGTTGGATGGTATCACCAACTCAATGGACATGAGTTTGAGCAAGCTCCAGAAGATAGTGGAGGACAGAGGAGCTTGGTGTACTGCAGTCCATGGGGTCACAAAGAGTCAGAAACAACTTAGTGACTGAACAACAACAAATAGTACCAGGACACAGCAAATTCAGGTTCTGCTTTTTGGAATCCTCTGGAGCTCTTTTTCTTAAATATCTCTGATACAAATTTGGTTGAATCCACAGATGTGAAGCCAGAAGATATGAAGGGCCAACTGTATATTACAAGTAGACACCTAAGATCTCTGACTCCTAACCTGCCCTTCACCCCTCCACCAACTGGCTCCCCAAAGAAGATCTTCATTCAAGACCAACAGCAGGTGAAATTCAGAATATCATGTTATGAACAGCTGCTGAAGCTATTCCTGATGACCAAGGGTGAAATGTGTTGGAGATTTGGGGGATCTATGTTTGCTGACCCTGGGCTAGCCCAGGAGGCAAAATTATAACCAAGGCTTTTCCATATCTGCTATTTGCTTTTCTTTCTTCTGGGTCAGCTTCATGCTGAGCCAGCTTTCTGCTGTGGGAGCCCAGCAAAAGCAGGTGTACATATCATCTGTTTAACAATCATAAAAGGAAGCATTCTTTTTCCATACATCCAGTGAATCGCCTGGGAGTAACTCTGATCTGGATAACATGCCCCTTTCCAAAGCCTTCAATGGACAATACTGTGGAATATGCACAAGGTATGGCCATATTAAAAAGCAGAGACATTACTTTGCCAACAAAGGTCCGTCTAGTCAAAGCTATGGTTTATCCAGTAGTGATGTATGGATGTGAGAGCTGGATGATAAAGAAAGCTGAGTGCCAAAGGATAGATGTTTCTGAACTGTGGTGTTGGAGAAGACTCTTGAGACTCCCTTGGACTGCAAGGAGATCCAACCAGTCAACCCTAAAGGAAATCAGTCCTGAATATTCATTGGAAGGACTGAGGCTGAAACTGAAACTCTAATAATTGGCCACCTCATTCAAAGAACTGACTCACTGGAAAAGACCCTGATCCTGGGAAAGACTGAAGGTGGGAGGATAAGGGGATGACAGAGGATGAGATGGTTGGATGGCATCACCAACTTGATGGACATGAGTTTGAGCAAGCTCCACAAGTTGATGATGGACAGGGAAGCCTGGCGTGCTCAGTCCAAGGGCTTGCAAAAAGTCAGACACAACTGAACGACTGAACTGAACAACCTTGTTTGTGTGTCCATACCAGGGTCAAGCCACACTTTGAAGAGTCACGTGGTCCAAGAGTGGAGAAAGGATGGATCCTCAGGGGAAAAAAGAATGTGATGTAGTTCCAGCAAAAGCATGGGGGATGGGGCACAGGGAAAAACAGGTGATATCCCCTTTCTCAAAATCCAAATGAGGCATGCATGCAAGAGAGACACTAAGAAAGACAGAAAGAGACAGAAGAGGAGAGAGAGTCAGAGGCACAGGAAGCTCTCAGTAAATACTTGTGGAAGATATGGTGTCCTTTCATGGTTCTGGTGCTTCGCCTGCAACCCCTGCACTCAGGCATGGTGGGGTCTATCATCTCTAAGAACTTCACATAGAAACTGATCTTAGTGAGCACCCAAGAAGGGCTGTGGAATGGATTTTCAAGATGTCGGGTCTGCATGAAATACTTTTCAAGATGTTTGCCTTAAAATATAGAAAGAGATCCTGGGGAAAGTCCGCAAATCTGGGCCCTCTCTCAAAGTAGAAACTGAAAAGCATCTTAGCACAGTGTAACATCATGCGGTATTATAGGCATGTTTTCCTGATGCAGCTACACACTCTGAACAAAGCCTTCTCGTGTGGAGGAGACAGTGTGTCTTGAATGCAAGTTTGGGCATCGGATGGCCTCAGATCCCGACTTTGCCACTTACCAGACCTTAGGAAAATCACTTAACTCTGTCACCTTGTTTTCTTGTCTGTAAAGATTAGTATTAATAGCATCTTCCCTGGTGGCTCCGTGGTAAAGAATCTGCCTGCCAACGCAGGAGACACAGATTCAATCCCTGGGTCCAGAAGATACCCTGCAGAAGGAAATGGCAACCACCCACTCCAGTATTCTTGCCTGGGATATCACATGGATGGAGGAGCCAGGTGGGCTATGGTCCAGAGGGTCTCAAAAGACCCAGACATGGCTTAGCAACTGAACACAACTAAACAGCTATGTCAGGTGCTTGGCATATGATAGCCACTCGGTGAGTATTGGCCCTACCAGGCCTTGGAGGGGACCCTACTATGAACTCAGGCTGCCAAAGGACCCAAGGGAGACCTTGAGTGCTCAACTGTGAGACACCACTGCTGGAGGAGAGAGAGTTACTGAAAGCAGGAGACTGACCATCAGGTAGGATGGTCTGGTTTTCTAGATGGTCCTTCTCAGTCTGTCCCCTGTGCTTCCATTTTCTGTTTCTTGTGGGAGCAGACTAGATGGGTAGCCTAACCCCGCTTTCCAACTTGGAGGGCAGAGCACACAGAATGATACAAACCTGAGGTCGGGAATCCCTCAGTCTAAGGGGCACCCAAATTCATCAGGTCATAAGGGCTGTCAGCGTTCTTTATTACCTTCTCCCTCTCTCTTGCTTACACTCCTCAAAGACTCTCTGCCCTCCTACCTGAGAAGACTCTATCCTGTTTTCAGGACAGGTTGCTCTCCTCTGTACCATTCTTCCAGTATGTCTTTAAGAGTAGGGTAGTCATAAGCACTTAGTCCCTGACCTACAGGTCCTGCATTTGAACCTGCTCTGACTCTCTCTGAGATCAGCTTATGTTCCCTCTTTGCCCACCTCCATAGCCCAGCCCCAAAGTGTAATATCCAGCGTACCAACACTTCCCCACAGAAAAGAGTGGGGTAGCTATGTTGTTGTTGTTGTTTTAAAGCCAGGCAATCTAATGGGGAAAGAAGAATCTGACAACCAGACTCTTCTATGGAAAAAAAAAAGCAAAACAAAACAATGAAACCGATCAGTGAACCAAAGCAGTTGGACACTTCATCTCACAAAACAAAACACGCTATTCCATTTATCCATGACTCATATGCCAGTGCTAATCCCCACCTAGACCTCTTATTCTCTGTAATAGCTTCCTGGAGGGATTGTCTCTCCACTCTACCTCCTCTATTAATTCAGACTCATCATCACAGCTATTTTATTCCCCTGTTACCTTCGTGTGATTTCACTCCCTTAGTTTCTCCTACCTGATTTTATTTTTTCCAATGTGTTTTGTGCTCTTTCCATATGAGTCATATTGTGGAGTATAATTAATAAGAAATTGGGCTTTGTTTCAAGTATGGGCTGGCTGACACTTCCAGAGATGTCCAGAATTTGGAAGAAAAGTATTAATTTTGCTTTCATGTGTGGAAGTTCCGCCCTAGGTGTTTGTGGAGAGAACACACTGAAAATGGGAACGGAGATGAACGGACCCCACTGCCGCAGGAAGATCAGATTACAGGGGTGTGGTCAAGCCACAGATGTGGGTGTGTCTACGAGGAGACAGAAAACTTGCTGGAAGACCCTCAGCCTTCCCTCCCACATTTATTGGTCTTACCTCAATGAAGGACCAGGCTTCCCAGGCGGCCCAGTGGTAAAGAATCCGCCTCCGATGCAGGAGATGCAGGTTCAGTCCCTGGGTCAAGAACATCCCCTGGAGAAGGAAATGGCAACCACCCACTCCAGTGTCTTTGCCTGGGAAATCCCATGGACAGAGGAGCCTGGCAGGCTACAGTCCATGAGGTCCCAAAGAGTCAGACATGACTGAGCAACTAAACAATGACAACAAGATGAAGGACTATATTGGAATGCGCGAGTGGCTCTAATTCCAGTGTGCCGGGGACCAGCCCCGGCAGATCCAGGGTATTCGAAGGAGAGACGGCATAGGCGAGGATCATGATACGATAGCTTCAGTTAGATATTAATTAAAGATATAAAGAGTAATAGAATAAGGATAGCTCAGTAGGAAAATTCAGTGGAGAAAAGAGGCTGAGTAGCTTGGTTTAGGCGGGAGACCAATAAAACTTCAAGACAAGAAGTTTGCACCACTTACGTAGGCCGCAGGCGTCCTTCCGTTCTCCCGAAGGAGAGGAGACACTGAGGCCTCCCCGGTCGGATCTTAGAAGCCCAGGCATAATTAGTAAGCATGGTGGGTTCCGCGCTCCAGATGGAGACTCAGCCAGAGTGGGAGAGAGAGCGACATGGGGAGACCAGTATTTCGAGAAACTGATCCCAATTCTTTATTTTCCAGAGTCTGTTTTTATACACTAAGATGTTATGCAAAAGTCACGCGGGGTCAGCAGTCCTGACTTTTATCAAAGTCAGGTGCTTCATACAAATGTATACAGAGGTCTTAGGGGTGTTACATCATCTTCTGGCCAGGGGGGCCTGCTGACAATTTACGACCCTCTCCTTGTGACAGTGGTCAGTCAATCAGGACACTTATTTCTCCAGGGCTGATTATTCTCAAAACAGACACCACCCAAATATAGTTACATTCCTACAGGGTGAGGGTGTAGTGGGTTTTAGTTAAGGAAAGAATTTACTTAGCCTAAGGTCTAACGTGATTAATATCAAAGGTTAATTCTATATATTCATTAATGTGTGTAAGGGCAGGGGATGTGGAGACTTAGCAACAAACATTGGCTCAACAAATGAAAAACCCTTCACCAATACAATTTCTAATTAGCCCACTATACTTATACTAATAGTTTTCTAACTTTTCTAAGGAACCTGTTTTTAGAAGGTTTAAAGCATCTCGTGCCTCTCACGGTTGGGAGGCTGTGAGCAATCACATGTGGCCAGACGAGCCTGTCAGGCAGGCTAGAGAACCTTCAGAGGAGTTTGTAGGTTAAAACACTCTTATCACGCCCAGGAATTATTATAAACTGGAGCTCTAAGTTAACTCCTTCTCCAAAAGAGGTGGTGGGGGACAGCCCCCCGTAAAGTCAGAGGTGTAGGTGAGCACAAAGTAGTAAAGTAGGCAGGCTCTGGTTATGGGGGTAGATGCTCGAGGAGTTCCAGGGGGACTCCTGAGGCTCGATCCCGCCTTTGCGTATGTCGAGCCTCCTTCCTCATGACCTTTGTCACGGGCGGAGTACCTCACTCTGGCCCCCAACACCAGTGATCTTTGTGCATGAGAAAATGAAGGTACCAATTTGGGCAATCAGGTTGAGTGGCAGGAGGTTACTTCACTCCCTTAGAACTCAATCAAGGGTGTTACAGAGCCCAGAGTGTGGACCTGGGCACAACACAGGCTTTCTCAGAGCTGCTGGGCTAGCTGTCTAATTCTCACAAAGCTCCACCCCAGTCTCCCCAGAAAATTCTCTGTGACTTTGCTCAAAGAGGTGAGGTCACTGCAAATATTCAGCTAGTTCACCCTCTGCGGCCGCAGTCCTCTCTCCCTCTCCGCCATCTGGCCGGTAGCTGGTTGTACAGTCTGATCCCAAGTTGAGCACTCACTAAGAATTCCCAGTGATCCCTAGAGTGGACCCTTTCAGACTACAGCTAAGCAGCTCTAGGTCTTTTTCATCATCAGTATCACCTCTCCTGCATTTTCAGAGTGAATCGTGCAGTAAGTTCAGCATGAAGTTCATGAAAACCTAAGTCTTAGGTCCTGTTGGCTTAGACATTAAAAGGACCACCACTTTTGCATAAAGTGTCCAAAATCTCCTCTATTATCTATTAACAGGTGTTACCCCTGACCTAGAGAGAGCTAGTGATGAAGGCCAGTCAAGGAATATCAGGAAAAGCAAGATCCAAAAGGCCTTTCTTCTATGGCACACATTGGAATAAACCACAGATCCCACCACACACATCGACTTTTCCTACAAAATTTGCTACAGCTCTTGAAGGGTGCTTTGGGTAAAACCATACTTGTTTCCAAGAAGCAACAGTTTGGACCCAGGCTCAGAACTTGACCTGAAGCAAGAGTGTGGTCCGTGTAGGAAGGAGAAGCAGCCCCCTTCTCAGGGGACGTGTATGGTTTCTGCCTTGTATGATATTTGTAGGTTAATATTTGCATGTGCAGAGATGCAACATGTATTTCTCTGCAGCAGAACACAGCATGCTCAAGAGCCCTCGTTCCCTCTGGTGATAGCAAAAACATATATGATCCTGATTCTTCCAGGAAGCTAGGTCCCTTCTGGTTTAAAACTTCTGGGCAAATGCTCAGACAATTCAGAATCTTGGTACTTAACCAATAGCTACCTATCATCAAACCGGTTTTGATAAAGGAATCTGCTATTTCCAAGGGAACCACTACCTCATTAAGCAAAGCCCTTTCACACCAGTACACACTGGGAAAGGGTGCCCTGAGCCACTCGTACTGAGGCGGGGGCTGGGAGGGGCTGCTCAGGGAATAGCACACCTGAGGGAGGAGAGTGGAAGGAGCAGAAAGGGGGTCCCTGGGCCTCACTTAAGATGTCGCAGAGCTGTCTTCCCTCCAGAGGCCCCAGGGGAAGGCCTGTCCCTGGCTTTTCTAGCCTTGTGGCCACAACTCTCCAAGTTTCAAGGCCAGCACTTTCAAATCTGTCTCTGTGTTCTTCCTTCTTCAAGTCCCCTTCTCCTCTGTGCATTGTCAAATCTCCCTCTCCCTCCCTTTTATGAAGAATACCCATGATCACATTTAGGACCAACCATGACTGTCCACGATAGCCTGCCCTTATCAATATCCTTAACTTCATCATATCTGCAAAAAAAAAAAACCCTCCCACACACTTTTTGTTATACCAGGCAATGTTCACAGGGATTTAGATATAGATACCTTTGGGGAAGCTATTTTTCAGAGGCTCCACCCTGAGGTCAAACGTATGTTTCTTCAAAGTTTCCCAGAGGCCACATATTTGAGTGGGCATCATTCCCTTTCTTAATCATATTAATAGTATTTTAGCCTCAATTAGGAAAGTTCAGTCCAGTTCAGTCGCTCAGTCGTGTCCAACCCTTTGTGACCCCATGGACCACAGCACGCCAGGCCTCCCTGTCCATCACCAACTCCCAAAGCTTACTCAAACTCATGTCCATTGAGTCAGTGATGCCATCCAATCATCTCATCCTGTCATCCCCTTCTCCTCCTGCCTTCAATCTTTCCCAGCATCAGGGGCTTTTCCAGTGAGTCAGTTCTTCGCATCAGGTGGCCAAAGTATTGGAGTTTCAGCTTCAGCATCAGTCCTTCCGATGAATGTTCAGGACTGATCTCCTTTAGGTTGGACTGTTGGCTCTCCTTGCAGTCCAGGGCACTCTTGAGAGTCTTCTCCAACACCACAGTTCAAAGGCATCAATTCTTTGGCACTCAGCTTTCTTTATAGTCTAGCTCTCACATCCATACATGACCACTGGAAAAACCATAGCTTTGACTAGTTGGACCTTTGTTGGCAAATCTGGAAAGTAATCCGTGTCTATACTATGCTGACCAAAATCCTATCTTGAGGGAAGAGTCTTAGGCCTAGAAATCTTTGTCTGATTCACTTGGCTGAACCACAGAAGGCTCTACCTATTAGAAATGCCCGTCAGCTGTGAATTAAATCAGTTTTAAGAGCTGTCAGGTCATTGGTACATTCCTAAGATGTGTGTCGTAAGAACTGATAACTGAAAGACCACCTCTAGAATTGTTTTCAAACTTTCACTCCAGTGACCTAGAAATTAATTTTTCTGGAACAGGGCCCCTCTGTATGTTGAGGGCTGTGGATATTCCAGAAATGAACTTGCCCTAGTTAGGGTAGAAAAGAATTCTGATGACATTGAGAACAAGGTACCAGTTATCCAAGAGCCAAGTCAAACTGAAAGTAGGAACAGCCTTTTATGAGCTCCAAGAAAGCCAGGTGGTAGACTAAGGACGCCAGTTGTCAAGTCTTTGTTGGTGATGCTCTCGCTGTCAACTTGTCTGTGAAATCCCTGTTTTATCTCATTGGATCTTTGACATCTGAGGCACATGTCTGAGTGTCTCTCTTTAAAATCGGTGAGACAAACACTTACAACATCTCCTTTCCTCAGAGCTTTCCATCACAGAAACCCCAGTTGACCAATGCTTTTAATTTTTTTGCCATTTGTCTAACTCTTTAAAAAAAATTGTGGTTAAAAACGCAGAATAAACTCTACCGTCTCAATCATTTCTAAGCATACAGTTCAATAGTGTTAGGGGTATTCAAATTGTTGTACAATCATTCTCCAGAAGTTTCTCATCTTGCAAAACTGAAACTCTGCCCCCATAAAACAGCAACTCTACATTCTCACCCTCCCTCTCATGGTCCCTGGCACCCACTGTTTTCTGTCTCTACAGATTTGACTATTTCCTGGTGGCTTAGATTGTAAAGAACCTGCCTGTAATGTAGGAGACCTGGGTTCGATCCCTGGGTCCATAAGACACCCTGGAGAAGGGAATGGCAGCCCATTCCAGTATTCTTGCCTGGAGAATCCCATGGACGAGGAGCCTAGCGGGCTATAGCCTATGGGGGTCACAGAGTTAGACATGATTGAGTGACTAACTGTTTCACTTTCAGATACCCTATCTAGGTGGAATCATACAGTATATTTGTCTTTTTGTGAAGGGCTTATTTTACTTAGCATATTGTCCTGAGGTTCATCCATGTTGTATCATGTGTCAGAATCCCCTTCCTTTTTAGGCTGAATAGTATTCCATTGCATGTTTTTTATCCATTCATCCATCCGTGAACACTTGAGATGCTGGCCTATTTTGGCTGTAAACATGGATGTACATATATTTGATTGAGTGCCTGCTTTCAATTTGCTGCATTAAATATTTGAAAGTGGCTTTCTGGATCATATGGTAATTCCATGTTTAATTTTTTGAGGAACCGCCAGAGTATTTTTCACAGAGGCTACACCATTTTGGGGCTTCCCAGGTGATGCATGGCTAAAGAATTCTCCTGCCAACACAGGAGACACAAGAGATGTAGGTACGATCCCTTGGGTCAGGAAGATCTCCTGGAGGAGGAAATGGCAACCCACTCCAGTATTCTTGTCTGACAAATCCCATGGACAGAGAAGCCTGGCAGGCTACAGTCCATGAGGTCACAAAGAGTCAGACGTGACTGAGCGACTAAACACAGCAACATAACCTTTTTTAGGTTGGCTTCTTTCACTTAGTAATATGCACCAAGATTCCTCCATGTCTTTTCATGGTTTGACCATTTCTTTTCATTGATGAGTAATATTCTATTGTCTGGATATACCACTGTTCCATTCACCTACTGAAGGACATCTCAACAGCTTCCAATTTTGGCAACTATGAATAAAACTGCTATAAACATGTTCAGGTTTTGTGTGGACGGAAGTCTTCAGCTTTTTTGAATAAATACCAAGGAGTGTTGTTGCTAGATTGAGCAGTAAAAGTATGTTTAGTTTTGAGAGAAACAACCAGATTGTCTTCCAAAGTGGTTGAACCATTTTGCATTCCCATCAGCAGTGAATGAGAATTCCCATTGCTCAATATCCTTGCCAGCATTTGGTGTCTGTGTTTTGGATTTTGGCCATTCTAATAGGTATGAATTGGTATCCTGTTGAATTAATTTGAACTCCCCTGATGACATATGATGTGGAACATCTTTTCACATGTTTCTTTGTCACTTGTGTGTATTCTTTGGTGATGAGGGCTTCCCTGGTGGCTGAGCTGGTAAAGAATCCACCTGCAATGTGGGAGACCTGGCTTCAGTTCCTGGGTTGGGAAGATCCCATGGAGAAGGGAAAGGGTACCCACGCCACTATTTTGGCCTAGAGAATTCCATGAACTGTATTGTCCATGGAGTTTCAGAAAGTCGGACACGACTGAGCAACTTTCACTTTCCCTTTGGTGATGAGGTCATTGGCCCATTTTTCAAACTGAGTTGTTTTCTTGTTAGTTTTAAGAGTTCAAATATATTCTATCTGAATCACTTTGCTGCACACCTGAAACTAACCCAACACTGTAAATCAACTATGCTCCAATATAAAAAAAAAAAAAAAAGCTCTTTTGAAAAGTTTATATACACCCAACAATAGTACTTTATCAGACATATTTTCTATAAATATTTTCTCCTAAGCTCTGGTTTGTCTGCTCATTCTCTTGACACTGTCTTTTGCAGAGAGAATTTTTCACTTTAATGAAACCCAGCTTATCAATTATTTATTTCATGAACTGTGCCTTTGATGTTGCATCTGAAATCTCATCACCATACCCAGGCTAGTGCTTTTCACAGTTTATTTTGCATACAACTCTTGCACAGACCGTGCAAAATGCTATATTCTGGCTGAGCAGATTATAGATGGGAACCAAGATTTGGCACTTCTAACAGGTCCCTGCATGATGCCAATGCTGCCTGATCACACAGACTATCCTTTATGAGTCAGGTTCTAAGGTGTAGACGAGTCCTCCCAACACCATTAGCCGTAAGGTGTTAAGTGCTTGTCATTCTCCAGATATTGTGCTGACTAAACCCTTAGCAAAACACAACTTTAGTTTAGTTCTCATGATTCTAAAGTGGATATTTCATTTAGCAACTACATTTTTAGCTCTACTTTCCAGTGATGGAAGCCCAACCAAAACTACAAAGGAATTTTAAAGACACATATAACAAGAGAGTCTAGAGGTGAAGGCGGCCTTGGGGGATGACAAGGGTCTCGTGCAGGCTTGTGAGCCTGGACCCCCTTCCTCTATCCCTCTTGCTTTCACTTACTTTCACTCTGTCTCTCCTCCTCCCAATTATGCGAGGTTCTTTTGGTCTAGTCTTTCCTACTTCAGACAGTATTTCCCCTGTGTGATAGGAAACACAGCTGCCCAGAGCTCTCTTTAGCTTTTGATACAAGGAGAAGGACTGGGTTTGTCTCTCTTGCTATAAAATAAGACCCCCGAGAAGGACTCTGATTGACCTCACATGAGTCACATTCCTGGCCTGAGGTTGGTCCCTGTGGCCAAGAGCATGGGTCACTGACATTGGCCAAGCCTGGGCTATACAACCACCCCTGTGGCCCGAGAGGTGTATCTTGTGAATGGCAGCTTCTCCAGCGCCAGATGGTGTAGGACCATCCCCCGGGGAGAGAGGGGCTGAGCAGACTGAACAACAGAAGTCCACACCAGTGTCATTACCCCTATATTGTCTAGGAAAACTCAGGTCAGCAATGTACCCAAGTTCACATCTAGCAAGAGGAAGAGGCAGGTCTTCCCAAACAAGTTTGACGATACCATTCAGATGCATGCCTGTAAATCTTGTGTGTGCTAGACGGTCAGGCTAGTCTGACTCTTTGTTATCCCCATGGACTGTAGCTCACCAAGCTCATCTGACCATGGATTTTCCAGGCAAGAATTTTGGAGTGGGTTGCCGTTTCCTGTTTGAGGGGATCTTCCTGACCCAGGGATCCAACCCACATCTCCTGAGTCTCCTGCATTGGCAGGCAGGTTCTTTACCACTGTGCCCTCCCTCTCTCTTACTTTCACTGTGTTCACCCAAATTTACTGGATGAATTTGGCTCTGTTGGAAGAATCTTATTACAACAAGAGGGCCTCACAATCACACCATATTTGTTACTGAACAAACTTATCTTGGCTCCCTACAATTGATGATGAAGATAGAAATGTATCTCCTGGAATGTGGAGAAAAGGGAGTCCTCTGGCACTGTTGGTGATAATGTAAACTGGTACTTGGAAAACAGTATAGGAGACCCCTTAAAAACTTGAAATAGAAGGACCATATGACACAGCAGTCCCACTCCTGGGCATATACCCTGAGAGAACCATAACTCAAAAAGACACAAGTACCACAATGTTCATAGCAGCGCTATTTACAATAACCTGGACATGGAAGCAACCTGGATCTCCACAGATGGATGGATAAAGATGTTGTGGGACATATATACAATGAAATATTTCTCAGCCATAAAAAAGAACAAATTTGAGTTAGTTGGAGTGAGGTGGATGAGCCTAGTTATATAGAGCTTGTTATACAGAGTGAAACTAGTCAGAAAAAGAAAACAAATATCGTATATTAACACATATATAGGGAATCTACAGAAGTGGTACTGATGAACATATTTGTGGGGCAGGGTAGAGATGCAGACATAGAGACAGACTTGGGGACACAGTGAGAGAAGAAGAGGGTGGGGAGAATTGAGAGAGTGGCATTGACATATATATACTACTATGTGTAAAACAGATGGCTAGTGGGAAGCGGCTGTATAACATGGGAGCTCAGCCGGGTGCTCTGTGATGACCTCCAGGGCTGGGATGGGGGTGGGTGGGAGGGAGGCTCAAGAGGGAGGGGAGATACATATACACATGACTGATTCATGTTCATGAAATAAAATGCAATAGTTCTAGGGTAATAAAAATGCTTTGTGAATTAGTAGAAACTAACACAATATTGTAAAGCAATTATCCTCCAATCAAAAATAAATATGTATGTGTATATAGAAAGAAATTTCTCTTGTGACACAGGATCCCCTAGCGCTGAAACAACCTGCGTTGGAAAGAGAAGGATGCAGAATAGAGCAAGGACGCAGGGACATGTGAAGCAAAGGAGTCAGGCCAGCACAGAAGACATAGATCTGGGCTCACGGCTCTCAAGGTCACATACCAGGAAAAGAGGAAACGGAGAAGGGTGTAGGGGAGAAAGGGGCTTAGCTTACAATACTGTTTGCACTGATCAGTCTGAAACAGCACCTGAAACGTGGGAGATAAATATGGGATTTTCACTGTCTTGAGTGACCAGCTCTCCCCAGGACGTGTTCCACTGATTCCTAAAATATCAGCCTAGCGCTCCCTTCCTCACGGGGAACCTCCTTGACTGTCTTAATGATACCAGCCGCACCCTCCAGTTGAGCCTTTCACCACCCACTGTGTGCTTTTTTCACACAATTATCACAGTTTGTAACAATGTCTGGCATGATCTTTCATGAAGGACTGCCTCTTCCACTGAACTCTAGGTTCTTGTGGGAGCAGTTTCATTCCCTGTTTTTTCCTATGTATCTCATATGCCTGGTACATAATAGATGCTCAGTTAATAAATCTGAAATTAACAATTATTTAAAGAGGCACACTCTATGAGATTTTTATCAGTGAACAAAACCTAAAAATAGTACCTAATGTGATACCTGCCTAACTAATTGTATAGAACTATAGAGGAACCAGAGATCAAATTGCCAACATCTGCGGGATCATGGAAAAAGCAAGAAAGTTCCAGAAAAACATCTATTTCTGCTTTATTGACTATGCCAAAGCCTTTGACTGTGTGGACCACAATAAACTGGAAAATTCTGAAAGAGATGGGAATACCAGACCACCTGATCTGCCTCTTGGGAAATTTGTATGCAGGTCAGGAAGCAACAGTTAGAACTGGACATGGAACAACAGACTGGTTCCAAATAGGAAAAGGAGTTCATCAAGGCAGTATATTGTCACCCTGTTTATTTAATATGTATGCAGAGTACATCATGAGAAACGCTGGACAGGAAGAAACACAAGCTGGAATCAAGATTGCCGAGAGAAATATCAATCACCTCAGATATGCAGATGACAGCACCCTTATGGCAGAAAGTGAAGAGGAACTCAAAAGCCTCTTAATGAAAGTGAAAGTGGAGAGTGAAAAAGTTGGCTTCAAGCTCAACATTCAGAAAATGAAGATCATGGCATCTGGTCCCATCACTTCATGGGAAATAGATGGGGAAACAGTGGAAACAGTGTCAGACTTTATTTTCTGGGCTTCAAAATCACTGCAGATGGTGACTGCAGCCATGAAATTAAAAGACGCTTACTCCTTGGAAGGAAAGTTATGAGCAACCTAGATAGCATATTCAAAAGCAGAGACATTACTTTGCCAACAAAGGTCTGTCTAGTCAAGGCTATGGTTTTTCCTATGGTCATGTATGGATGTGAGAGGTGGACTGTGAAGAAGGCTGAGCGCCAAAGAATTGATGCTTTTGAACTGTGGTGTTGGAGAAGACTCTTGAGAGTCCCTTGGACTGCAAGGAGATCCAACCAGTCCATTCTAAAGGAGATCAGTCCTGGGATTTCTTTGGAAGGACTGATGGTAAAGCTGAAACTCCAGTACTTTGGCCACCTCATGCGAAGAGTTGACTCATTGGAAAAGACTCTGATGCTGGGAGGGATTGGGGGCAGGAGGAGAAGGGGACGACAGAGGATGAGATGGCTGAATGGCATCACTGACTCGATGGACGTGAGTCTGAGTGAACTCCGAGAGTTGGTGATGGACAGGGAGGCCTGGCGTGCTGCGATTCATGGGGTCACAAAGAGTCAGACATGACTGAGCGACTGATCTGATCTGATCTGATAAACCAAATTGGGCTTCCCTAGTGGCTCAGCTGATAAAGAATCCACCTGCAATGCGGGAGTCCAGGGTTCGATCTCTGGGTTGAGAAGATACCCTGGAGAAGGGAAAGGCTACCCACTCCTGTATTCTGGCCTAGAGAATTCCATGGGGTCACAGAGTCAGACATGACTGAGCAACTTTCACTCACTCACTCATTCATAAATCAAATTATTGATAATGGTTTTTAGTGAGTGGTGGTATTAGGGCAATTTTTGAAAGCATTTTTGATTTTCATACAATAAAAATTTTATTACACAATGTCTGTTGTTGCTATCTAGTCGCTAAGTCATGCCTGACTCTTTTTCAACCCCATGGACTATAGCCTGCCAGATTCCTGTGTCCATGGAATTTCCCAGGCAAGAATACTGGAGTGTGTTACCATTTCTAGTGTAATAAAAATGACAAAGGGAAAAAAAAAAGCCTTCTGCATTCTAAGTCCCTGTGTTTAAAAATAATCAGAAGTTTCTAGACATTAATCCAACACAGAGTTACCAGCATTCCCAATGCTTAATGCATCCATTATATTCACAGAAATGTGCACTCCGTTTGGTGAACACAGATGGTCAAGGGCGCCTGCCTCCTGAAGCTTGCATTTACATGCATCATTTGCATTTATGTGTGTCATTTTCTAAAATGTTACTATAATTTCAACAAAGTCTAAATTGTTCCTTGAATCACTTTGCCAAGTGAAAAAGTGCGACAAGATGCCTCTGGTTTTGCACTTCCTAAGAGGCCAGCTTCCAACTGTGACACGTTATTAAAAAAGGGTTTGAGAAATGTCTGACTACCTTAAACTGTAATTAAGCTTGCAAGACAAAATGAATGAGAGTGTCAAGAACAAAGGTAAAGATCAGCCCAGTGAAAGCTGGGGAGGATGGAGCTGGGGGGAGGACATTTTTCATTAGAATTGGCAGAGAAGGATGGGAATACACAGAATGGGCCATCCACCCACTTACAATTCCATAGAACTCTTCCAATCATCCTGTGACTCCCCAGCTTGTTTACCATCTTCAAAAACCCTTTCACTCGGACAAAGAGCACAGTCCATTGGAGGCTCTGCTTCTATGGCTTGTTTTGCTGCATTAGTATATATTTCAATGTTCCTCGCCATTTTTTTAAAAAGTGTATTGATTTATTTTGGCATCGTGTAAACACAAAGCTTAACTTGATTGACAATGAGTGGAAGAAAGCTGAGCAAACCCGGAGAGTGAGAAACGAGACTTGCATATTCTCCTGTTGTTGTTGTTGCTGTTTAGTAGCTCAGTCATGTCTGACTCTTTGCGACCCCATGGACCGCAGCCCACCAGGCTCCTCTGTCCATGGGATTCTCCAGGCAAGAAAACTGGAGTGGGTTGCCAGGGGACCTTCCAAACCCAGATGGAACCTGTGTTTCTTACATCTCCTTCATCGGCAGGCAGATTCTTTACCACTAGTGCCACCTGGGAAGCCCTCTCCTTTCTTCAGTACCTGCATTAGCCTCTCTGAGAAAGCATGAAGAATCAGAGCCATTTCACACAGGGCTGCAGAGCTTTGTAGGGGATGAGGACAAGACTAGATTTGAACCGGGCTGAAAGAACATGATTTACATCCTCAATCATCTCAGATCCCTTTGAGAAGTAATCGGCAGATGTATTGTGAGTAATAAACAAACAAATGTAGCAGGATGTTTAAATGTACCCCCAAGGCACAGCAGATGTGCAGTTCCAAACTGAAAAGCCTTGGATTTAGCCCCCAAACCATAAGCAGATGCGACACTCATGAACCTCCCAGCGCCACAGACGTAGGACAGTGGGAGGTAGGGAGGAGACAGGAAGGGTTTGATGAGAATTTCTTAGGAAGGAGCTACACTGTGAGTTTCACTCCAAGTGGGAGGGGTGAGGGATGGGGGACCCTCACTTAGAACTGAGAGAGAGGCCAGGGAGGTGGGGAGAGAAAGGCATGCCTTAAACTGGACACCAATACCTGGGGTGCAGCTGGGGGAACAGACACGTATCTGACCCCTCCTGAGCCATCTGAAGTTCTGGAGACTGGCTGGCTGTCTGCTGACAGAGGATTCCAAGGAGAGGTGGCCCCGTTGGGATCTGCCATCACTCAGGTTCAAGAAGGATGGTACACCTGAGTGTGAGAATCCCATGGACCCCTTCAGGCTGGCGTGCACTGGGATAGATCCAGTGGGAGGGAATGTCATCCACGTGGCAGGGATTACTCAAAAAAGGAACAATGTCTGAACAAAATCAGCTAACTAAAGAAAGGCACTGATGTTCTCAAACTGTGGTACTGGAGAAGACTCTTGAGAGTTCCTTGGACTGCAAGGAGATCAAACCAGTCAATCCTAGAGGAAATCAACCCTGAATCTTCACTGGGAGGACTGATGCTGAGGTGAAGCTCCAATACTTTGGCCACCTGTGCAAAAAGCCAACTCATCTGAAAAGACCCTGATGCTGGGAAAGGTTGAAGGCAGGAGGAGAAGGGGACAACAGAGGATGAGATGGTTGGATGGCTTCACTGACTTAATGGACATGAATTTGAGCAAACTCCAGGAGATGGTGAAGGACAGGGAAGCCTCATGTGTTGCAGTCCATGAGGTCGCAGAGTCGGACCTGACTGAATGACTGAACCGAACTGAGAGAAAGGCATTAGCTTACACACTGCCCAGCCCCAGAGAGCATGCTGGCAGCCAGCAGCAGGACCTGGCAGGAAGATTTTTCCTGTCCTCCTTTATCACTCTTCTCTGCCCACTCCCCAGGCTCAGAGGGGCCATGCCACAAGTTTCACAAAAGAGGAAGCAGAATCATAGAGAAGAAAATCTATCCAACCCCTTCCCAAGTCAAAAGTTCTCTGCTACACTAAGATCTAGTACAGAAATACTTATAATTTCTAAAAAAGGTGGACACCAAGACTCTTAAACATCCTTCTAAGACACTCATCCTTCTAAGTACAAAATTGAGACTGTGACTAAAATGGTTGTAATATTTTTTTAATCCCTAAAACAGACCAGAAATATGCAATTGCCTGAATTTTTCTGCAAGGGCAAGAAGAACCAAACAAAGTTGAAGAGATAGAGGAATAATCAACTGAATTATCCCATTTAACGTTCCCATGTGAAGAGTTGACTCATTAGAAAAAAAACCCTGATACTGGGAGGATTGGGGGCAGGAGGAGGAGGGGACAACAGAGGATGAAATGGCTGGATGGCATTACTGACTCTATGGACATGAGTTTGTATAAACTCCAGGAGTTGGTGATGGACAGGGAGGCCTGGCATGCTGCAATTCACGGGGTCACAAAGAGTCAGACACGACTGAGCGACTGAACTGAACTGAATTGAACTGAATGTTCCCATTACAGTAACAAATAATCACTGCCACCCCCAACCTCAAAATGAAAGAGAAAGCAGTTCATGGCAGTTCCACTGGCCAGTCAGCCTCTGGCATCCACAGATACTGGAATTTGGAGGTGTATGGGCCTCTCAGAAAACACTAGAACTAAGGCAATTTTCCCTCTGGTCTAGTCACAGTCTGTGAAGTGATTCTAAAAAGACACCTCCGGATCATCACAGAGCACTTGGTGCCTGTGCACAGAAGAGCCTGGTGGACAGGCAATCCATGAGACTTCAGGCTACAGTCCATGGGACTTCAGGCTACAGTCCATGGCAGAGTTGGATATGACTGAGAGACTAATGCACACACTTCTACATATATATATATATGAGTTGTGCATACTCAATTGCTTCAGCCATGTATAACTACAGTCTACAGACTATAGTCTACAGGCTACAGTCCATGGGACTACAGGCTACAGTCCATGGCAGAGTTGGATGTGACTAAGAGACTAAGGCACACACTTTTATATTATATATATATATATATATATATATATATGAGTTGTGCATGCTCAGTGGCTTTAGCCATGTCCAACTCTTTGCAACCCCATGGGCTGTAGCCCACCATGGTCCTCTGTCCATGGAATTGTCCAGGCAAGAATACTGGAGTGGGTTGCTAATCCTTCTTCTGGAGGATCTTCCCAACCCAGGAAATGAACCTGGGTCTCCTGCATTGGCAGGTGGATTCTTTACTGTCTGAGCCGCCAAGGAAGCCTATATATAAAATACATATACTTTGAATTATAAAAAGAGCTTCTGTTAATGGATTTGGCAAAGCCTCAGCTAACTAACTTGGTGGGTTTGCCCAACAGCCTCTGACACCAGCACCTTTAAAGTTGGCTGTGGATCTCAAGGATCTATGTGCCATCACCCTCACCTACCCTCTGCCAAAAGCACATCAGCCTCTGACTGAGCACCCCGCCTCCCCACGCAGCCCCTTCCAACATAGGCAAAGCCAATCCACTCATCCCCCACCTTGTGTGGACAAGATCCGACCACCATCTCACCCCCACTCACTCCGGTTCACTTTGCAGTCACAGGTAACAATCCTGGCTTTCATTTCTCAAGAAAGCTCTGGCTACTTGACCAGGTATCAACTCCCCATGAGTCCTTTTTTCTTTATCATGTGACCTGAGTTTATCTTCCTCCCTGACCTGAAGATCCTCCTCTAATGCTTTTTGAGTAAAGCATGGCTCCAAGCTATGAAAGACATAGGACAGGGGCTCCAGCCAAGGACAGGAAGAAAATCCTATTCTAACTTCCCATCTTTGTTCTAAGTTCCTGCTCCTTTTAAGAATCAGTACTTATCAGTGAAAGAGATACATACAAATATGATATTTTATAGAGATTTGTGATTTACCAACACTTTCTCCTATGTTGTCTCCAGCTTTTAGAGCAGAATTAATATCTACGTCACTTGTATGTACACAAGACGTTGTGTACTGATTTGTCATTTACAAAACTCTTTCCCCTATACTATCTTGCATTTGTAGCAGCCAAACCAACACAGTAGACTCACTACAAAACTGCCAACAATTTGACCTCTGGCCTTTGTGTAGTTGTGGATACTAAACACCATCTCCCCTTTCCATATTTGCACAGGGAGTTTTAGAACATGGGTATAGTTTTGTTAAGAAGTCAACCGTGTTACATTTCATTTCATTACACTCTAATCCTCTTTCAAGCCTGTAAATATTCTCATAGATATCCCTTTCTCCAATTCTGCCTGAATTTGAATCAAATGGGAGATTACAGACTCCTATAGTTTGGGCTGGAAGAAGCACAAGCTGGAATCAAGATTGCCAGGAGAAATATCAATAACCTCAGATATGCAGATGACACCACCCTTGTGGCAGAAAGGGAAGAGGAACTCAAAAGCCTCTTGATGAAAGTGAAAGAGGAGAGTGAAAAAGTTGGCTTAAAGCTCAACATTCAGAAAACGAAGATCATGGCATACGGTCCCACCACTTCATGGGAAATAGATGGGGAAACAGTGGAAACAGTGTCAGACTTTATTTTTTGGGGCTCCAAAATCACTGCAGATGGTGACTGCAGCCATGAAATTAAAAGATGCTTACTCTTTGGAAGGAAAGTTATGACCAACCTAGATAGCATATTCAAAAGCAGAGACATTACTTTGCCAACAGAGGTCCATCTAGTTAAGGCTATGGTTTTTCCAGTGGTCATGTATGAATGTGAGAGTTGGACTGTGAAGAAAGCTGAGCACCGAAGAACTGATGCTTTTGAACTGTGGTGTTGGAGAAGACTCTTGAGAGTCCCTTGGACTGCAAGGAGGTCCAACCAGTCCATCCTAAAGGAGATCAGTCCTGGGTGTTCATTGGAAGGACTGATGCTGAAGCTGAAACTCCAATACTTTGGCCACCTCATGCAAAGAGTTGACTCATTGGAAAAGACCGTGATGCTGGGAAAGATTGAAGGCAGGAGGAGAAGGGGATGACAGGATGAGATGATTGAATGGCATCACTGATTCGATGGATATGAGTTTAAGTAAGCTCTGGGAATTGGGGATGGACAGGGAGGCCTGGTGTGCTGCAATTCATGGGGTCACAAAGAGTCAGACACGACTGAGTGACTTAACTGAACTGATAGTTAAGATTCTGGGCAGTGGAACCAGAAAAACTGGGTCCAGATTTTAGCTCCAACCCTTTGTGATCTTGGGTATATTTCTGTTCTTTGCTGGTTTGCTTATATAATAAAAGATTCATCATAAGACCTACCTCCTATGGGTATTAGCTGAGATCATCACGTACAATGCTAACCACAAAGACTGGTACAGTGTTAGCTCGTATTTGTTGTCATTGTGTTTATTATTGTTACTTGTGATGATGATACTTTAAACATCATTGATTTCCACTCCCAGAGCATTTGTTGTCAATACTGAAGGCAAGCACTGTAGTTCATTGAGAGGAAAGTTCCCCATGGAAACATGGATTCATCCATCAATCACTTAATATAAAGCTAACTTCCCTAATTTATTTTGAATATGACTCATATTTTCATTTTTTCTAAACAACAAGCCTAACAATATTTTCTTTTTCAAATTCTTGAAAAATTTCCAATTGTTTTGTTTTCATCACAAACTCATAACTTACTAATAAAATCCTAAAATAAATATATTCTCCAAATTGGTTTTTTTTTTTTATTATGACAATCAAAGTAGAGTTTCAGCCAGCTATCAATTATTGGGTCCAAAATGTCTTAGTCAAAACACGAGTGTGTGGTTACATAAAGAGAGAAAGAAGTCATCCTTCTTTCTAGCCTGTCAGTAGTCTGGGCATATACTGGAGTGTGTTCTTCGTGGTTGGATTGATGACTTAAAAGTCCATGCCCAGGCAGAAAGGAAAAAACAAATATCACATGCTGCTGCTGCTGCTGCTGCTGCTAAGTCGCTTCAGTCATGTCTGACTCTGTGCGACCCCATGGACTGCAGCCCACCAGGCTTTTCCGTCCATGGGATTCTCCAGGCAAGAACACTGGAGTGGGCTGCCATTTCCTTCTCCAATGCATGAAAGTGGAAAGTGAAAGTGAAGTCGCTCAGTCATGTCCGACTCTTGGCGACCCCATGGACTGCAGCCCACCAGGCTCCTCCATCCATGGGATTCTCCAGGCAACAGTATTTGAGTGGGATGCCATTGCCTTCTCCAAAATATCACATAATAACACATATATAATATGTGGAATCCAGAAAAAAATGGTATAGATGACCTTATTTGCAAAGCAGAAATAGAGACACAGATGTAGAGAATAAATGTAGGAATAGGAAGGGGGCAAGAAGTGGGTGGGAGGAACTGGGAGCCTGGGACTGACACATACACCACTGATACTCTCTATAAAATAATACTAGGCATACTGTGTATAAACTGATGAGAGCATCCGGTGTAGCACAGGGAACTCTACTGCACACACTGTGGTGTCCTGAATAGAGTATGTGTATACACATCACTGATTCATTTTGCTGTACAAGAGATACAAACACAATGTCATAAAGCAGCTATACTCCAGTAAAAATTAGTTTAAAGAAATCCCCATCCACACTCTGGAGTTAAAAGAAATCTTAAAATTCATGACGGACTTAACGAGGTTAAACGGATGTAAGAATCAATTTTGATAAAAGAATGGTTTAAACCCAAATATGGAGGAATGGAAAATAAGGATGTGTCTGTGCTTACAGGGCTCTGAGGCAAGAAACAACTGCTAAGCACAAGAACACAGAAAAGAGACAAGCCCAGACAAAGACAAAGCCAGCATCCAGGGGAGAGGATGCCCAGCACCCTTCTCAGTGTGGCCAGTGCAGTGATGCCAGAACAGCTCTTTCTGCAGCAAAGATCTGACCATCCCGATTCTAGAAGACTAGCAAAGCTCTGACAGAGCTGCCTTGAGACCCAGCATCACCAGGAATGGCAGGGGAATCATAGCCTCATGACTAAACCAGATGTGGTATTCTCCCCCCGCCTTTTTTAAACCCAAACTCTGATTTCTGTCTTTGTTCAGCTCTGCACAGCTGATGTGGACAATAGCATCTGGACCGAATGACACAAACAGTGGGAGCTCAGTTGCTTTTAAAGTCTGTTTCAGGATACAGATTTCTCTGTCCACTCCCTGTTTCCCTTTATGTTGCCGTCATCTCTTGCAAACTGCTACTCTGTTCAGGCCTAGAGGGGATTCACAGTAGCCCGCACTGTGGTTGCTCCAGAGTGTTACCCTGTCCTTCAGGGTCTCCTTCAACTTGCCCTAAGCTTTGCAAATAGGGTGTCTTACTGAAGTGACCTCAATCACCCCATCCAGGCAGGTCATCTGTTCCCTTCTAGGGCTCTGCTGATGCAGCTTCATTTTCTTCTTATTATAATAATATAGAATTTAAAAAGAGTAATAACAAAAATCATTTTGGGCTACCTAGGTGGCTCAGTGGTAACAAACCTGCCTGCCAGTGTAGGAGATGCAGGAGACTGGAGTTCAATCCCTGGGTCAGGAAGATCCCCTGAGGAAGGAAGTGTCAACCCACTCCAGTATGCTTACCTGGAAAATTCCATGGACAGAGGAGCTAGCGGGCTACCATCCATGGGGTCACAGAGTCAAACACGACTGAGAAACTGAGCGTGCAAAAATAAATTTAATGCATTTAAGAGCTCAGTTTTATTAGGAATAATATGTGGGTTTATTCAATAAAGATGATGATAAAGTAAGCTACAAGGATATATTTATTGTACAGCACAGGGAATATGGCCAATATTTTATAATAAATATAAATGGAACATTACCTTTAAAAGCTATGAATCACTATGTTGTGTACCTGAAACTTAAATTAATATTGTACATCCACTATACCACAATATCTTTTTTTCTAAAAAGGATGACTACAATCATTATGAGGAAGGTGTGTTGAATTGTACCTTAGTTAATCTGCTTAAATTACTGCACATAAAAGAACACACTTGATAATCATAGGAAGCATTCTTTCACAGTAAGCAGATGATTTAAGTTAGATAAATATAAATATTGGGCTTCCCAGGTGGTGTTTGTGGCAAAGAACCCACTTGCCAGTGCCCAAGATGTAAAGAATGCAGGTTCAATCCCTGGGTCAAAAAAGTCTCCTGGAGAAGAGCGTGGCAACCCACTCCAGTATTCCTGCCTGGAGAATCCCCTGGACAGAAAAGCCTGGAAGGCCACAGCCCATAGGGTCACAAAGAGTCAGACACAACTGAAGCAACTCACATGCACACATATAAATATAAACTATTGAATTCAAGAACAAGAGAAAAAAAACTAAGATCTTCAGTAATGCCTCTGGAAAATGGATGTGTAAAGAGATATTGTAGTTATCTGAAAGTAAGTGAGAGTGTTAGGTGCTCAGTCATGTCTGACTCTTTACAACCCACCAGGCTCCTTTATCCACAGAATTCTCCAGGCAAGAATACTGAAGTGGGTTGCCATTCCCTTCTCCAGGGGATCTTCACAACCCAGAAGCCAAACTTGAGTCTCCTATATTGGAGGCAGATTCTTTACCATCTGAGCCACCAGGGAAGCCCACTGAAAAGTAATGCTATGTTCAAATAAAATCTGTTTATTTTAGTTCATAGTAATGGACACATGCTGGTTTCTTAAATTTGCAAATGTACTGTGATAATGTGAGATTATAGTGTTTCTGTTAATGGTAATAGAAGAGAATAAGTTAATTAGGGGAAACTAAATCTAGGTCTAGAAGAGACGCAAAAGGAGTAAAGGAAAGATATCCCCATTTGAACGCAGAGTTCCAAAGAATAGCAAGGAGACATAAGAAAGCCTTCCTCAGTAATCAATGCAAAGAAACAGAGGAAAACAACAGAATGGGAAAGACTAGAGATCTCTTCAAGAAAATTTGAGATACCAAGGGAACATTTCATGCAAAGATGGGCTCAATAAAGGACAGAAATGGTATGGACCTAACAGAAGCAGAAGATATTAAGAAGAGGTGACAAGAATACACAGAAGAACTATATCAAAAAAAGGTCTTCATGACCCAGATAACCACGATGGTGTGATCACTCACCTAGAGCAGGACAGCCTGGAATATGAAGTCAAGTGTGTCTTAGCAAGCATCACTACGAACAAAGCTAGTGGAGGTGAAGGAATTCCAGCTGAGCTATTTCAAATCCTAAAAGATGATGCTCTGAATGTGCTGCACTCAATATGCCAGCAAATTTGGAAAACTCATCAGTGGCCACAGGACTAAAAAAAGCTCAGTTTTCATTCCAATCCCAAAGAAAGGCAATGGCAAAGAATGTTCAAACTACTGTACAATTGCACTCATCTCACATGCTAGCAAAGTAATGCTCAAAATTCTCCAAGTGAGGCTTCAACAGTATGTGAACTGTGAACTTCCAGATGTTCAAGCTGGTTTTAGAAAAGGCAAAAGAACTAGAGGTAAAATTGCCAACATCCATTGGATCATTGAAAAAGCAAGAGAGTTTCAGAAAAACATCTACTTCTGCTTCATTGACTACACCAAAGCTTTTGACTATGTGTATCACAACAAACTGTGGAAAATTCTGAAATAGATGGGAATACCAGACCACCTGACCTGTATCTTGAGAAACCTGTGTGCAGGTCAAGAAGCAACAGCTAGAACTGGACATGAAACAACAGACTTGTTCCAAATTGATAAAGGAGTACCTCAAGGCTATATATATATTGTCACCCTGCTTATTTAACTTACATGCAGACTACATCATGAGAAACACTGGGCTGGATGAAGCACAAGCTAGAATCAAGATTGCCAAGAGAAATATCAATAACCTCAGATATGCAGAGGACACTACCCTTATGGCAGAAAGTAAAGAAGAACTAAAGAGCCTGTTCATGAAAGTGAAAAAGGAGAGTGAAAAATTGGCTTAAAGCTCAACATTCAGAAAACGAAGATCATGGCATCCAGTCCCATCACTTCATGGCAAATAGATGGGGAAACAACGGAAACAGTGGCAGACTTTATTTTGGGGGCTCCAAAATCACTGCAGACGGTGACTGCAGCCATGAAATTAAAAGACACTTGCTCCTTGGAAGAAAAGCTATGACCAACCTAGTCAGTATATTAAAAAACAGAGACATTACTTTGCCAACAAAGGTCCGTCTAGTCAAAGCTATTGTTTTTTCACTAGTCATATATGGATGTGAGAGTTAGACCATCAAGAAGTCTGAGCACCAAGGAATTGATGCTTTTGAATTGTAGTGCTAAAGACTCTTGAGAGTGCCTTGGACTGCAAGGAGATCCAGCCAGTCCATCCTAAAGGAAATCAGTTCTTAATATTCATTGGAAGGATTGATGCTGAAGCTCCAACACTTTGGCCACTTGATGCAAAGAACTGACTCATTGGAAAAGACCCTGATGCTGGGAAAGACTGAGAGCAGGAGGAGAAGGGACAACAGAGGAGGAGATTGTTGGATGGCATCACCTACTCAACGGACATGAGTTTGAGCAAACTCCGGGAGTTGGTGATGGACACAGAGGCCAGGCGTGCTGCAGTCCATGGGGTCACAAAGAGTTGGACATGACTGAGGGACTGAACTGAACTGAAAATTAAGTCAGAGGTACCCAGGGGAACACTGTCTTTGCAATTTTTCTGTAAATCTAAAATTATCTCAAATTTTTAAAGTTTACATTTTCTAAAAGAATCCTATAGAAATACAGAATTTTCTATTTTAATAATTTTTATCATAAATCATTTAACCTATACTCACATATTGGTATCTAAGAAAGAGTTTTCTGAACAAAATTTAATTTTCAGTAATGTCTTGAAAGACTGCTTCTTATAAACAGCCAATAGTCTTTCTTTCTCTTCTGCCTTGTGTTAAGGCTACATTTTAGGTTTTATACAATAAACGTGTATTACTCATATGATATTATATTTTATGATAAAACATGTTTTTGTTTTTGTTTAAAAAATTAAACTGGTACAGAGAGATACCCCCAGCCCACAGGGAAGCTGGGCAGAGGTTTGGGGTGTCCGCAGTCCCCAGGTCTGTGGCCAGCCTCCCGTATCTTTAGCTCATCCCTGCTCTTGCTGGCCAAAACCTCGGCCTTCTCCACCCACCGAAGATGAATGAAAAATTACAGAGATAGAGTTTGGAGGAAAAAGAAAGATGGCTTTAATTCCTAGCCAGTGGAGACAGGGACACAGTGGGCTCACACCTCAAGAACCATGACCCCCCTGCCGTGAAGTGTGTTGGGGCTTCTATCAGGCAAAGGCTCAAAGTCAGTGAGGAGGCCCAAAGGTCATAGGATCTTCCTTTCTTCCTGCGTTGTTTCAAAGACAGTCATAGGCTGGCAGCAGCAACCCAGGAATGGAGTCTGGCAGGTTGGTGGCTCCGCAGCCTTCTTTCTGATGTATAACTGCAAGGGGAAGGGTGATGAAAGAGTGAGCTCCAGATAAGGGATGAATTTAGCAGAGAGTCAGAGGAACATAGGTGCAAAGTGTAGCACCTGCAGAGTTAGGGGGCAGAAAAGTAAACTTGCAGAGTTGCAGTTAGGAGCAGTTAACATAGAAAACTAGGAATCGTTCAGCCCTGCTCACTGTTCTCTTTATCTTCTTTGCTTCCAGGAAAGGAAAAGAGAAAAACCCATTCCTCTTTTCTTTCCTTTTCACTGCAACAATCCCAGGTTATCATATAAAAACTCTCATTTTCTGTATAGCATATGATCCAACAAATGCTGGGATGTTCCTCCTGAGGTGGACCCCATGAGGGTCCCTTGAGGTTGGGGGGCTCCTTGTTCACCCACAGACAGCCACCCTGTGGCTCTGCAGCTGGGATGGCCCAGCTTTGCAGCCAACTCGGAGCCACTCTGGGATCCACTGGTCTTCCCTTCTCTCTCTCTGCTTCAGAATCGCAAAAACAGCTGCAACCCCAACACCTCTGCTTATCAACCCTGTGTTCCTGAGCCTCTTTCCTCAGGCGAAATGACAGAAATGGCATCCATTTTCAAATCTCCCTTTGAATGAGCGAGGGAGCAGAATGCAGCCCACATGTCAATAGTTGGGGATCTACCATAGACCAGCAGTCTCTACCCCAGCCTCACTCTCTGCTCCTTGCCCTCTTCTTGCCAGATTTCATCTCTTTCACTCAACTTGATTTTTTGTTTCTGGTGGTGTCAGACATTTTTAGCAATTTTTAGCCAATGAAAATGCTGGCCAGGGAGCTGACTACACTGTGGCATCTTTATTCCCCACATTTTAGATTTATCCTTAGGCCATCTGGCCATTTTTCACATAGCCCACATGAGAGTGAGTTGAATGGTTAATATTTCCCACATTATATTTCGTGAGATCTTAATAGCTCAAAAATCAGGGCAGGAATTCTACGGTTAAATAAATTTGATAAATGCTGCATTAATCCAAGATTAAAAGATTTCCTTCATGTAGAATTTCGCAGAACTTTACAAGGCTAAAATGCACTGGGAGTCACCAATGGGGCCATATTTCCACAGAAAGTAGTGTTTAAAACATTGAGTTAAATATTGCTGTTTCATTTCTTTAAAAAAAAGTTAAAATTAGAACTACCATATGATCCAGTGATCCCGCTTCTAGATAAACACCAGAAATTATTGAAATTGGGGCCTTGAATAAATATACCAATGTTCACAGTGGCACTATTCATAATAATCAAAAGGTAGAAGCGACCCAACTGTCCACTGACAAATGAATGGATAAACAAGCTGTGGTACATTCAGAATATGAATATAGTGGAATATGAGCATGACAAAACATCATTTTCTTCAAAGAAGTGAAATTTTGACACATGCTACAACATGGATGATTCTTGAAAACATTATGCTAGGTGAAACTGGTTGCAAATGGATAAATATTGTATGACTCCACTAACATGAAAGTGAAAGTGAAGTCACTCAGTCATGTCCAACTCTTTGTGATCCCTTGGTCTGTAGTCTACCAGGCTTCTCTGTCCATGGGATTTTCCAGGCAAGAGTACTGGAGTAGGTTTCCATTTCCTTCTCCAGGGGATCTTCCCCACCCAGGGATTGAACCCGGGTCTCCCACATTGCAGGCAGATGCTTTACCCTCTGAGCTACCAGGGAAGCCCAGTTACATGAGGTACCTGGAATACTTAAATTCATAGAGAGAGAAAGTGAAATAGTGATTGCCGGGTGATGGGGGAAAGTCATTGTTCAGTCATTCAGTCATGTCCAACTCTTTTTGATCCCATGGACTGTAACCAGCCAGGCTCCTCTGTCCATGTGGATTCCCCAGGCAAGAATACTGGAGTGGATCACCATGCCCTCCTCCAGGGGATCTTCCCAATGCATCAATCAAACCCAAGTCTCCCACATTTCAGGCTGATTCTTTACCATCTGAACCACCAGGGAAACCCAAGAATACTGGAGTGGGTAGCCTATCCCTTCCCCAGGGAATCTTCCTGACCCAGGGAACAGTAATAATATACAACTAATGTACACGTAAACAATATTGCTATTGTATATTGATATTTCAGGGAATTGCACGAGAGAAGTTATGGTAAATTACTGATTATAACTCATATAATTAAAAGTCATTTTTCACTTTCATTTAAAAAAAAAGTAAAATATGACTCCTTCATTCTTCAGAGAAAACCCAAAAAGCACAACCAGCTGAGCAAACAAGAATGGAATGTTTAGGGTACTGAATAAAAGCTCAGAGATCTTGGAGTTGTTAACTGCAACATAACCCAGCCTTGGAGAAGGCAATGGCACCCCACTCCAGTACTCTTGCCTGGAAAGTCCCATGGACAGAGGAGCCTGGTAGGCTGCAGTCTGTGGGGTCACTAAGAGTCAGACGCGACTGAGCGACTTCACTTTTCACTTTCATGCATTGGAGAAGGAAATGGCAACCCACTCCAGTGTTCTTGCCTGGAGAATCCCAGGGATGGGGAAGCCTGGTGGGCTGCCGTCTGTGGGGTCGCACAGAGTCGGACACGACTGAAGCGACTTAGCAGCAGCAGCAGCAACCCAGCCTAGCTGACTGATAATATTACTAAAGTTGGATCTGCTCTCCAGCACTTGGTAAAGCGTTTTAACGTGAAGCAAAACCTTCAGTGTAAGATGACTGTCCAAGAGGTTAGGCTTCTGACATTGGAGATACAAAGTCTGAAAACTCTCTGTAATTATTCTTAAGAGCGAGCAAGGACAACACAACCAATCCTGTGCTGAGCAGCTACAGGCAGGGATGGCATGAAAACAGAGGACCATCAGGATAGTACCCATGGATAAGAGGAGTTTAGACTGGACTAGAATAAAAGCTAGTTCCTCAATCATGCTAGTTACAATTATGGCTAACCCAGGAATTCCTGTTCCCAAAGTTAGACTGGAGACAAATGCAGACATTTGGATCGCAAGAATTTTCCGTATTTGTTCTTCCTCTTCTCCCCTACATAGCAAAATCATACTCCAGGTGCTTCCAAAGTGAAGATACCCATAAGGAGGACCATCCGTATACTTCATATTCCACCTGGAGTCCTTCTATGACCTCCTCAAAATGCTTAGGAATATTCCAATATTAGGAATAAGCCATCAGGAAGGCTGAGTGCTTTTACAAAAGACTAATGATGGTGATGATAGCAAACCTTAAACAATCTTAAACTATGGATACCTGGTGACTAAGTATTGTCTCACCCAACATATAGAGGGATCTGGTAAATGCAAATCTATGAAGTGCAGAAAGCATTTTAATCAAAGATCTGAATGGGATGTAGAACAGAATTATCTTTCTGTCCCCAGGAGCTCTTTAATGCAGCCTGTTGACATTAGTAGCTCCATCTAGAAAGTAGTAAATGATATAACTATTCATAACCATGGCTTCCCTGGTGGCTCAGATAGGAAAGAATCTGCCTGCAGTGTAGGAGACTTGGGTTCAATCCCTGGGTTGGGAAGATCCCCTGGAGTAGGGAATGGATACCTACTCCAATATTCTTGCCTGGGAAAACCCATGGACAGAGGAGACTGATGGGCTACAGCCCATGCAGTCACAAAGAGTCAGACACGACTAAGCGACTAAGCATGCTTCATATACATTAATCAACAGATATAGGAAACATGAAATATTATCTTGACTTATACAGCATTGTCAACGTTTATCCTTTCTGACCTACATAAATGCCACTTTTTACAATTCAGCCTAACAATTGATCAAAATGATTCAGCCAGTGGGTTTGAACACCACACCTCATCACTTCGGCTGTAACCAGTTCTTGCCACAGCTGATACTCGGCAGAGGCTTTTGGAGGCTGTGCTGATGAGCCAGCCTTGGGACAAGTGTGTGAACCCAAGCCCCTGCCTCCAGCATCCACACACATCCTGTGGATCTTATCTGAAGTTTTCCCATCACTCCTCCAGTGACTGATCAAGCAGTTGGAAATGAGAAGTAGCCCCTCCTCCAAGAAAGACCACAGACCCTACAACTGAAGGCATAAGAAAATGTGTAATAAAGAAGAAACATCTGCTCAGCTACAATAAAAGTGAGCAGAAAGTAAGGAATTAATAGAAAAGCAAACTTGGGTTCACAGCTGACGTTACAAGGTGTGGACAGTCTTCTGCACGGACAGTAACTCAGTCAGTCCTCTTGTAGCCTCGCCAAGTAGGTACCACCATTAGCATCATCCTCATTTTACAAAGGAGGAAACTGAGGCACAGAGCGATTTAACAGTAGTCAAGGGAGGAGCTGAGATTTCAGCTGAGACAGCCTAGCTCTAAGACACCAACCCCTCGGTTCTGGGCCATCAGTTCAGTTCAGTTCAGTCACTCAGTCGTGTCCGACTCTTTGTGACCCCATGAATTGCAGCACACCAGGCCTCTGGGATTAGAGAAGATCATTTGCAATTCCTACAGGTGGGATATCTACCATTTCCAAGAAAAAGGAAGAAAATCTAAATCAAAGAAACACTTAATAAAAATATCACCTGGCCATCTTACTTGCTCCCTGTGAAGGAAGAGCAGGTAGTTAATACCCAATGCAGCCTGAATATGTGTAATGGTTCTAATGTGCCTCTTTGACAGTCTCAAAATATATTGAACCCAAACATCTGTGAAAAAGCCTGTCTAGCCACTTTGTTATCTGCTTCCTTGTCATAATTAATAGCAGTCTCCCTTCTTCCTGGTTTTCCTTCCACATGGTTTTAATAAGCATGTTTGACCCTCATCATTACATCTTATTTTCCAGGCAATCTGTCATGTGCATTGTTTATCATCCCATCACCAGAGGAAGACATAGGTCTTCCTAGTAGATAATCTTGCACAAGAGAGCCATTACTTTATGATCTGGAACAAAATTGCTTCGCTTATTCTTATGATCAGTCAAATGAGGACAAAGTATTTTCCCCACAGCCTTTTAAATAGAAATTGTCTTCTGCTTTTTCCAACCTTATCTCCCTCTCCATCTCCAGGGGAAATTGACTTCAGCCGCAGTCATCTATTTCCTGCCTCTTGAAACCACAGGGTTTTCTGAGGTTCCCTCTGTCTCTTCTGAGCCGCATTCTCCTCCTGCTTTCAGGCCTGCCTTGGGGGCTGGATCTGAATTCATATGTTGAATACAAGAATTGAATATATCGATTCATTTCAATAGTTAAGGTTCCTGCACTGTCTCTTCGGGTGTTGTTGGAACACTTAAATAAAGTCTTGCACTGGAGGGGGAGGGTGGACAGGATGGCCGGGTAGGAAGACCCCGAGCTCACCTCCTCCTATGGGCACACCAAAATTGCCCCTAGTTACAGAGCAGCTGTCTAGCAGAATGACCTGAAGACTAGAAGAAAAGAGTCTCCACAACTAAAAACATGAAGAAGGACGCACAATGAGGTGAAGAGAAGGGGTGGAGATATGGCAAATCTCCCTGGGTAGGTGATACCCACAAATAGGAACATAATCCAATTGCCGAGGTTCTCCCCAAGCAGTGAGGGGTCTGGGCTTTACGTCAATCTCCCCAGCCCAGGGGCCCTATGCCAGGAAGAAGAGTCCCAGAGCATCTGGCTTTAAAGACCAGCAGGGCTTGTCTACAAGATAGCCAAAGAGATGGGGGAAATCAGGCTTGACTCTGACAGGGCATGCCCAAAATCTTACATGTTCTGAGCCCCAGTGCAGAGGCAGCAGTTTGAAAGGAACCTGGATGAGACACATGTGCTGATTTTAGAGAGCCTCCAGGAGAGGGAGGAGGCAACTGAGGCTCACCTTGGGAACACAGATGCTGGTGGCAGCCACCTTTGGGAGCATGTTCTTCCTTGAGGACCCTGGTGCTGCCAAGTGTGATTTTGGAGTCCTTCCCCTAGTCTATTACCTCCAGGAGGTTACCTGCAGACCAATGGGCCAGTAGCAACCACACAAGGAAGGACCTGCCAGCCCCAAGCTGGACAAGGCCAGCAGGACAAGGCCAGCCCCACCTACCAACATGCCCAGAATAGTCAATCCCACCACAAAAGAAAGAACCACACAGCCCACACAGTGGGTGCTCCTGGAACACATAACTTTATTTACCAGAGGGGAGTGTGCTCCTAGGTCCCCTAGCAAGTCTCCCACCTATGGCCACTTCTCCAAGATCAGGAGACTGAACAAACCTACCCAATATATAGAAACCAATTCATCAAGTAGGTAAGATGAGGAAACAGAGAAATATGATTTAAATGAAGGGATAAGACAAAACCCAGAAGAACTAAACAAAGTCATCACCTACTCAATGGACATGAGCTTGAGCAAACTCCAAGAGATGGTGAAGGACAGAGAAGCCTGGCGTGCTGCAGTCCATGTGGTGGCAAAGAGTCGGACACAACTGAGCAACTGCACAGCAAAACAAAGATAAGTAATCTACTGGATAAAGAGTTCAAGGTAATGATCATAGAGATGCTCAAGGAACTTGGAAGAATAGATGAAGGCAGTCAGAAGAATAACAATGGAGGAGAAAATAAGAAGAACCAAGCAGATCTGAAGAATGAAATAAAAATAGAGTAAAAGATATACAAATAAAAAATACACTGGAAGGAATCAGCAGTAGATGAGATGACACAGAGGAATGAATCCACAAACTAGAAGACAAAATAGTGAGAATCTCTCAAGCTGAACAGAATAAAGGGAAAAAGCGATTTTTAGAAATGAGGATAGTTTAAGATATCTCTGGGACAACACCAAGCCTGCTAACATTTCATTATAGGGGTTCTAAAAGGAGAAGAGAAAGGTGTGCAGGGAAGTTATTTGAAGACATAGTAACTGAAAACTTCCTTAACCTGGGAGAGGAAACAGATATCCAGGTCTGGGAAGAAAAGAGAGTCCCAAACAGGATGAACCCAAAGAATGCTAAGTCACTTCAGTCATGTCTGACTCTTTGTGACCCCATGGACTGTAGCCCTCCAGGCTCCTCTGTCCATGGGATTTTCCAGGCAAGAACACCTGAGTGGGTTGCCATTTCCTTCTCCAGAGGATCTTCCTGAACCAGAGATCAAACCAGTATCTCTTACATCCTCTGCCTTGGCAGGCAGGTTCTTTACTGCTAGCACCACCTGGGAAGTCCCTTGACCCAAAGAGGTCTGCCCCCAAACACATCATAATTAAAACGGCAAAACTTAGAGAATCTTAAAAAAAATCAAGAGAAAAGCAACTAATTGTATACTAGAAAACTCTCATAAGACCAATAGCTGACTTTTCAGCAGAAACTTTGCAGGCAAAAAGAGAGCGGCACCATATGTTCAAAGTGATAAGAAGGAAAAAAATCTATAACCGAGTATAACGTACCAGGCAAAAGTATCATTCAGATTAGAAGGAACAAGCAAAAGAGTAAACAATATCCGAATATAGTAGAAGGAAAGAAATCATAAAATCAGGGCAGAAATAAATGAAATTAAGACCAAAAAGGAGAAAAGGTTAATGAAGTTAAGAGGTATTTCTTTGAAAAGAAAAGGAAAATGGATATACATTTAGTCGGACTCATCAAGAAGAGAGAGCACCTAAATAAACAAGAAATGAAAGAGAGGTTACAACCAATACCATAGAAATACAGAGGATCTTGAGGGTCCACAAAGAACAATTATACGTCAACAAAATGGCCAACCTAATATACATGGATAAATTCTTATAAAAGCACATTCTCCCAAGACTGAATCAAGAAGAAAAAGAAAATGCATACAGAATAACTACCGGTAATAAAGTTGAATCACCAATTTAAAAAACTTCCAATTAACAAAAGCCCAGGGTCCAATGGATTTTTCTATGTGAACTCTGCTGAACATTTAAACAGTTCACGCCAATTCCCCCGAACTATTCCAAAAAGTCAAAGAGAAAGGAATGCCTCAGAACTCACCCTATGAGGCCACAATCACCCTCACACCAAAACCAGAAAAAGACACGCCCCCTAAAAAAATAAAAATTACAGGTCAGTATCACCAATGGCCTGGATGCAAAAATCTTCAACAAAGTTCTAGCAAGCCGGTTTTTAAAGTCCATTAAAAGGATCATACACCACAATGATGCAGAATTTATTCCAAGGATGCAAGGTTGTCTCCAAATCCAAAAGGTCAAACAAAATGATGCATCACATTAACACATCAACAAAGGAAAGAATAAAAATTATATGATTGTCTCAGACACAGGAAAACTAGGAGGAATTCTTATCCTTGGAATACCTCTGATGCTTTACCTGCTATATCTCTCCTCTGCTTTCAAAGCAGAAAGTTCTCTTCTTTGAAGGGCTCGTGAGACTAGATGGGAACCACTCAGACAATCCAGGATAATCTTCCTTTCTTAAAAATCAGTGACTTTGATCACATCTGCAAAGTGTCTTTTGCCAGGTAACACAACAGTTCACGGGGGTTAGAGCATGAACACCTTTGGGGGCGGGGGTGGGCAAGGATGCCCCTCGTTATCCTGCTTCCCACATGCACTGTGTATTAAGTTAGGGACAAAGCACTCAGGTTTCACTGCCAAATGCAACCAGGGCACCCGGGGAGATTCTCAGTTGCCTGCAATATGGTTCTTGAACGAAAAGGACAGCTGGTTCCTTCCAATAACAAAGGCAGCACTGTAGCAAAATCCTTACAGAGTTGTTCAAAGTTGGGCAGCCTTTATGTAGGCATGGGGAGAAGGGAATGGCAACCCACTCCAGTATTCTAACCTGGAGAATCCCATGGACAGAGGAGCCTCGTGGGCTGCACTCCATGGGGTTGCACAGAGTCGGACATGACTGAGAGACTACCATGTAGGCGTGTCTTTATTTTATCATCTTGTCAGATATCTTCAGTTTACAAATAACACCAATACCCACATCCCCTTTGTTATCTCCCCAGAAACCCTGACTTTTGAGTAACTTTCAGTAACCTATTCATTTCCTTGGAACCATGTTGGTTAAATGCTACATGAGTTGATCTTTTGCAACCATTTTTTACATGAAAGTTATGGATGAGAAAGTCCAGGAAACAGATGATGCTGGAAATGGGTTCCTTTGAGAAAAGTTCATCGACAAAGGCATTGTTTGCATAGCCCCAGGGGTAGTAGAACTGCAATGCAAAAGGCATTTGTAAGTTGGGCCACTGAGATGTGGAGATTTCCCTGAATTATTCAGGTGACTCGAAATGTGATCACAAGTGTCCTTATAAGAGGGAAGGGGGAATGTCAGAGTCAGAGAAGATGCGATGACAAAAATAGAGATCAGAGAGCCAATGCGTGAGTAGGAAGACCTCTAATTGATGAATCACTGGTGGCTCAGAGGGGACAACTCTGAGAGTTAAATACTCTAAGTGGGCCTAACGGACTATTACTCCGCACTAAAAAGAAATGAGCTATCAAGCAGTGAAAAAATACAGGCAAAGATCAAGTGCATATTGCTAAGTAAAAGAATTCAATCCCCAAAGACTACATAGTATATGATTCCAACCTTATGGCATTCTGGAAAAGATAACATGGTAAAAATGAAAAGATAGTGGTTACTAGGGATTGGGCGGGAGAAGAATGAACAGACGAAGCAAGGAGTACGTTTACGACACAAAGCAAAGCGTACGTTTACGACACTAAATCTCTATATGACACTATAATGCTGGATACACGTCAGTGTACATTTTTCAAAACCACAGAATGTATGGACTCCCCTGGTGATTCAGTAGGTAAAGAATCTGCCTGCAATGCAAGAGACACAAGAGACATGGGTTCAGTCCTGGGTTGGAACGAGCCTCTGGAGAAGGGAAATGGAAACCCACTCCAGTATTCTTGCCTGAAAAATCCCATGGACAGAAGACCCTGGCGGGCTACAGTCGAAAGTGTTGCAAAGAGTCAGACCCAACCAGGCATGCAGACACAGAATGTATGACACTGAGAGTGAGCCCTGTTATAAATTATGGATTCTGGGAGATGGGAATGAGTCAGTGCAGGTCACAAATGTACCTGTAACAAATGTACCTTTCTGGTGGGAATGTTGATAGGGAGGGCTTGAGTGTGTAGGGTCAGGTCATCTATGGGAAATCCCTGTACTTTTCAACCAATTTTGCTGTTCACCTAAACGAGCTCTAAAAATAAAGTTTACATATTGTGTGCATGCTTCAGACATATCCAACTCTTTGTAACCCCATGGACTGTAGCCTGCCAAGCTCCTCTGTCCATGAGATTCTGCAGGCAAGAATACTGGAGTGGGTTGCCATGCCCTCCTCCAGGGGATCTTCCCAACACACAATTTGAACCCATGTCTCTTATGTCTTCTGCATTGGCAGATGGGTTCTTTACCACAAACACCACCTCCTGTATTAATATTAAACAATTATGAACTCTGGGGATGTGAACCATGAGAAGAAAGGGGCTCACGGGCCAAGTCAGTAGGAGATACACCTCCCTTCGACAGAGGTGAGAGTCGACCCTCCACTGCAGTGATTCCCCACCTTGGCTGTGCATCTGAATCATGAGAGGATCGTGGAAAAAATGCAAAGATCCAGGCCCCCCAGGAGAGCATCTGGATCAGAGTCCCCGGGGCAGGGGGCAGATGGGAGATGCTACCACTGCCCTGTCTTCCTAAGGGGGTTGTCTTCCTAGGAACCCTTTTCTAGGCAAAGATATTTCATATTTTTAATTTTTTAACATTTTCTATTTTGGGGCTTCCTTGGTGGCTCAGATGGTAAAGAATCTGCCTTTACCATCTCCTACCAGTGCAGGAGACTGGGGTTTGATCGTGATATAGTTGCTTTATGATGTTGTACAACAAAGTGAATCCTATACCCTATAAATCATATAAACTATACATAAACATATGTCCCCTCCCTCTTGGCCTTCCTTCTCACCATCCCCACCCACTTCTCTAGGTCACCACAGAGCTGAGCTGCCTGTGCTATGCAGCCCACTTCCTAGAGCAATGAAAATAAAAACAAACATAAACAGATAGGACCTAATTAAACTTAAAAGCTTTTGCACAGCAAAGAAAAAACCATCAACACGATGAGAAGACGATCCCAGGAATGAGAAAATATTTGCAAATGAAGCAACTGACAAGAGTCAATCTCCAAGATATACAAACAGCTCACAAAACTCAATACCACAAAACAAACAACCCAATCAAAAAATGAGTGGGAGACTGAAACAGACATTTCTCCAAAGAAGACTTACTTGTCTCCTTATGTCTTGAGACTCAGTGTCTTGCTTCACTAGCAAATGTCCTCTGAATTCAGGGGATGAATCATTTGTTTACCATTCACATGGACATTGCATCACTTGAGCTTCACATTAGAGTGGCCTCTCTCGTAAAAACAATTTTCCAGAACAGTCTATTGATTCTACAGTAAATCGGAGGAGCTATAACTATGACCCAAGCATACTCAGTGTTATGTTTATCCCACGGATCACTTTATTGGGAACTTCTCAAAATGAAGCTGGATTATATTTGGCCTTTATGAAGACTGAATCATCTTAACCAAAAATGTGATGTCCTCACATTGGTTAAATTGGCAAAACCATGGTGTTTCTCCAACTGTCCATGGCAGCAGTTAGTTTTCAATTTCACTCCCGTGGTCTACCTTTCTCACTAGGATATCGTTTTATTATTTTTTAACATTGCTGAGGTCATGCAGGCACCCATGGAGCACCATCTAGAATTGTCTAGGGCATGCTGGGATGATGCCCACGCTTGCTTTTTAGTACCCGGCCTAGGAGACAGGGCGCCAAGGGCAGGAATTTGCTGTACCTTCACTGTTCATATATCAAGGTACAGTTTCATTCTTGCCATGTTCAAATGGTGGAATTAAAAAGTCTACTCTGGCTGCTGGGAAGAGAGGGAAGACAAGAAGTGTGGTGAAGTGGGGTCCAGGAGAATGGCCACTCACTGGAATGACAGTGACCCTAAGGAGACTCTGGTGGTTTGCACTGGAGGCCGGGGTCTGAAACTGAGAGAAAGCAGAGGGTGTTTGAAGGAATAGTCTATGGACTATGTGATGGATTGGATTAGGGGGTGAGGAACAGGGTGAAGTCAGGAGGGGTCCTCTGGCATCTGGACTGAGCAAGAGGGTGGATTTGGGGTGTCCTCTGACCCAGGGCACTCTGGAGGTTTAAGTAGGCAGTCCCCAGCTGTCTTCTCCAAGGATCATCACAAGTGTATGGCTAACTGTGCTCCTCTGAAACAGTCCGTGTCCTCAGGACAAGGTTCATCCATGGAAGATGGGAGCCTCTGGGATGACAGTTGGGAGCAGGACTGTGGTTCTTGAACAAAAAAAAAAAATAGCTGATACTCTCCAATAAATTAGTTCTACCAGGCTCTTGATGCCTTTGTGGGTGTTCCTGGGCTGAACTTTGCCAGAAATGTCCCTGCTCCCTTTATTTTCCTTCATTCCTATTCCATAATTATCTGAAGATCTTTTCTATTCCATGTCTGGTCCCAGGAGCAGTGCAAGGTCCCACCCAAGACCTGATGAATCAGGATCATTTCTTGTAACAAGATCTCCAGTGATCCATATGCCCCTACAAGTGTGAAGAGTGCTGTAGAGAACTCCTATTCATCCGTTAGTATTTGGCTCAAGGACACTTCCTCCAGAGAGCCCTCCTGGATCTTCCCACTGCGGTTTAGCCTGCTGCAGGTAGTTAGAGAGACCATGCCACATTCAGGAGCACTTCTGAACTGTGAGTCTGCCTCTTACATTGGCTGTGCACTCTTAGGGAATCAACATATGATTCATCTTGTTCTCCCTGTGAGCAGTCTTGTATCCACTCAGATCAGGCAGTAAATGCTTGAGAGCTGGGAATCTTCACTTTGTACTCCAGCCACCCCCGTTCCTGCCCTTGGAACCCCTGTGGTGGGAACATCTGATTACAAGGGTCTTCAGGGATGGCAGCAACCACGTGGAGTCCATGTGGACCTGGCTACGCCTCACTCAACTCCTCAGAAAAGCAAGCTTCCACTGGCTGAAATACATCTGCACCTTGATTTTTATTTTTTTTTTATTTTTTCAGGATTCTCTGGGAGAGATTTTACTATGGTTTAGAAAGAAGAAAGAAAGTGAAGTCGCTCAGTCAGGTCCAACTCTTTGCGACCCCATGGACTGTAACCCATCAGGGTCCTCCATCCATGGAATTTTCTAGGCAAGTGTAGTGGAGTGGGTTGCCATTTCCTTCTCCAGGGGATCTTCCCAACCCAAGGATCGAACCCGGGTCTCCCACACTGCAGGCAGACGCTTTACCGTCTGAGCCACCAGGGAATCTCTATGGTTTACTTAGTGCCAGATAACCAGCAGGGTGATTAGAGAAGTTCTGAATTGTTCTTCATTCTCTTCTCTGATGCACTCAACACAGCCCATCTGTCCTCAGTCTCTGTGGCAACCACCCCAGGGCTCCATGGAAACCTCTATGAGGTCCCCTCCCCAAACCCTGCCCCACCGTCCACTCTACACGACCACCGAGATCTGTGTAGAACACACATCACACCATCTCACCATGTCCTCAGCCTCCAGCCCTCTCCCTACAGGCCCGCCCCCTCGTCTGGGGTCAGCACGCTGCATTCAAGGGACGTCCTTGCAGCGGGCCAGCTCCCTGCCCACTTTGCCCCTCACCCATCTCCTTTGCCCTCTTCCCCTTGCCCAGGTTCCCAATTCTCAGATTTTTATACTCCATGTCCTCTCTGCCTGGAACATTCTGCCCCCTTGACTTTCCCAGGCTAACTCTTCCTGCTTTCTTGATATCGATTATCAATGTCCCCTCCTCGAGTTATACAGTCTCCCTGCTTACCCGTTTCCCTATAGGAATTGTCTGCAGACAAGTATCATCATCTTCTGTCTCTTTATTATCTGGCCTTGCTCCGCAATGGCACACCACTCCAGCACTCTTGCCTGGAAAATCCCATGGATGGAGGAGCCTGGTAGGCTGCAGTCCATGGGGTCGCTAAGAGTCAGACATGACTGAACGACTTCACTTTCACTTTTCACTTTCATGCATTGGAGAAGGAAATGGCAACCCACTCCAGTGTTCTTGCCTGGAGAATCCCGGGGACGGGGGAGCCTGGTAGGCTGCCGTCCATGGGGTCACACAGAGTCGGACACGACTGAAGTGACTTAGCAGCAGCTCCTCACTAGAAAGTAACTCCTGGGGTCCACAGGCCTCACTTAGCTTCTTTTTTTCCATCACTGACTTCCAGTCATCTAGAATGGTATGGAAGATTGTAGAAGCTCCAGACGTGTGAAGTTGCTTCGGTCGTGTTCTACTCTTTGTGACCCCAAGGACTGTAGCCTGCCAGGCTCCATGGAATTTCCCAGACAAGAATACTGGAGTGGGTTGCCATTTTCTTCTCCAGGGCATCTTCTCGACCCAGGGATCAAACCCATGTCTTTTCTGTCTCCTGCGTTGGTAGGAGGGTTCTTTACCACTAACACCAAAGATAATTGCTAAATAAATAGGTGTGAATGAGGCAATAAAGCACACACACACACACACACACTTTGGATGGAACATGGTCAAATGTGCTGACTGTTTTCCAAAATGATGTGGGCCCTGGCCTGGCCCATTCTGTGCCCGAGGCTGCCCCCAGGTCTGCATGGTCAGGCACTCTGGGTGGCAGCTCATTGCTCCAGCAGCAGATAGAAGGACAGGACAGGTGGGGTCAGGATTGCTGGTCCCCTGACAGCCCCTCACTGAGCTCAGATGACACCACTAACCCCCAGCACCCTCAGCCCCAGAGGTGAGACCCACACCCCCATTGCTCATACCTTGGAGCCCCATCCTTGCTCCTCCCCTCATCCCTGCCACAGCTCAGGAAGCTGCTTCACCTGTGTCTCCATTGGGATCAAGTATTTCTAGCTGAACTCTTGTCTGCTGTATCAAGCAACTTTCCTTCTCTGTATATGATTTAGGATTCATGTGCATACAGGCAATGGGGAAATGATTTTTTTCCCTTCATTTTTTCCCTTCATTTATTAGTTTTCAAATTTGAATATATCTTTTACTTTTTTTCATTAGCTAGGCATATGATTAAATCTAGTTTAATGTCAGTGGAGCTTTGTTATGGCAGGCAGATTCAGTTCAGTTCAGTTCACTTCAGTCGCTCAGTCGTGTCCGACTCTTTGCAACCCCATGGACTGCAGTATGCCAGGCCTCCCTGTCCATCACCAACTCCTGGAGCTTACTCAAACTCATGTCCATCGAATTGGTGATGCCATCCAGCCATCTCATCCTCTGTCATCCCCTTCTCCTCTTGCCTTCCATCTTTCCCAACATCAGGGTCTTTTTTCCAATGAGTCAGCTCTTCGCATCAGGTGGCCAAAGTATTGGAGTTTCAGCTTCATCATCAGTCCTTCCAATGAATATTGAAGACTGATTTCCTTTAGGATGGACTGGTTGGATCTCCTTGCAGTCCAAGGGGCTCTCAAGAGTCTTCTCCATCACCACAGTTCTAAAGCATCAATTCATCACCGCTCAGCTTTCTTTATAGTCCAACTCTCACATCCACACATGACAGCTGGAAAAACCATAGCCTTGACTAGATGGACCTTTGCTGGCAAAGTAATGTCTCTGCTTTTTAATATGCTGTCTAGGTTTATCATAGCTTTTCTTCCAGGGAGCAAGTGTCTTTTAATTTCACGGCTGCAATCACCATATGCAGTGATTTTGGAGCCCAAGAAAAGAAAGTCTGTTGCTGTTTCCACTGTTTCCCCATCTGTTTGCCATGAAGTGATGGGACCGGATGCCATGATCTTAGTTTTCTGAATGTTGAGTTTTAAGCCAATTTTTTCCTAAAAATACACACATATGTGCATGAAACATACCTGCTGTGCATGGGCCAGTGATAAAAGTGCACCATGAACTACAGAATGCAATTTAGCCACTTCAGAGGAATTAGTACCCAAAAAATGATAGATAAATAGATAACAGATGAATATAGATGACAAATGAATACATATGCATACATGTGTGTATATATTTAGACATGTATATGTTATTATATGACATTTAAAAGTAGAATTTTGGGGACTTCCTTGGTGGTCCAGTGGTTAAAAATTCATGCTTCCTTTTCAGGGAGCCCAGGTTGGATTACTGGTCAGGGAACTAAGATCCCACACACAGCACAGCATCGCCAAAAAAATAAACAAAAGTAAATTTTAAAAAAATAAAGAAAACTAAAATTTTGAGCAAGCTCTGGGAGTTGGGAAGGGGGAAGCCTGGGGTACTGCAGTCCCTGGAGTCACAAAGAGTCAGACATGATTGAGCTGAAAATTTTTTAAATACTCTAGTAGTATTCAGAGACATGAAATACTTACAGATAAATTTAATGAAATGTGTATAGGATCTCTATAGTGAAAAACTATAAAACAATACTAAAAGATATAACAGAAAACCTAAATAAATGGAAATATATACAATGTTTTAGGATTAGAAGACAACATATTATAATGTCATTCTCTCCAAATTTATCTGTAGATGAAATGCAAACCCAAACCAAACCCCAGCAGGTTTTTAAAAATAAAAACTGACAAGCTGATCCTAAAATATATATGAAAATTCAAAGCACCTAGAATAGCCACCACTATCTTGATAAAGAACAAATGTGGGGAAACTACACTGACTGACTTAAAATTTAATGGGAAGCCACACTCATCAGATCAGCCCTGCGCTGGTTAAAGAATAGGCAAAAATAGGCCAAGAGAACCAAACAGAGCTTCCAGAAATAAACCAAACATATATGATCAGATAATTTTTCAACAGAGATACCAAAGCAACTCAAAGGGAAATGTAGTCAAAAAATGATGTGGAAACAAGTGGATTTGAGGTGGGTGGGGAGAGTATCTCAATTCCCACTTCACACCCTACACAAAAATTATCCCAGGCAGGATCTAGGCCTCATAATAAAAACAAAAACTATAAAGCTCTAGAAGAAAACCAGAGAGTAACTTAATGACTTTGGGGTTGGAAGTGAATTTGCAAGAAAATCAAAGAAAGTAACAACCATTAAAAATCATTTTGGCAAATTGGAACTCATCATTAAAACTTCTGCTCATCTAATAAATTTTATTAGGAAACCAAATAGACAAGTCACAGACTGCAAGAAGGTATTCATATACATCTGTTATGGGACTTCTGTCAAGAAATAATTTTTGAAACTGCTACAATACAATAATAAACATATAAACATTTCCTTCTCCAGGGGATCTTTACAACCCCGGAATCAAACCCGGGTCTCCTGCATTGCATTGCAGGCTACAAGGGAAGCCCCCAAAACAGAAACAACTCAATTTAAACCTGAGAAAAAGTCAAAATAACAATGACATTTTTCACAAAACTGGAACATCAGTTGATGACCTTGCAGACTGTTACTACAAATAACCTTGACTCCGTGAATAATGCTGCTATGAACATTTGTGTACGAGTTTCTACTGGGACACATGTTCTCATTTCTCTTGAATATATATCAAACAGTGTAATTGTTGGATCATATGGCAATCTTATGTTTAACCTTCCGAAAACTTTAAGGCGGTTTTCTAAAGAAGCTGCATCATTTTACATCCCCATTAGTAATCTTGGAGAGTTCCGGTTCCTTTATATCACTGGCAGCACTTGTTACTACATGTCTTTTTCATTATAACCATTCTAGTGGGTGTGAAGGGGGAGCTCACTGTGGTTTCAATTCATATTTCCCTAGTGATTAATAATGTTGAACATTTTTTTCCATGCTCAACATCATTAGCTATTCAATTCAGTTCAGTCACTCAGTAGTGCTCAACTCTTTGTGACCCCATGAATTGCAGCACGGCAGGCCTCCTTGTCCATCACCAACTCCTGGAGTCTGCTCAACTTCGTGTCCATCGAGTCAGTGATGCCATCCAGCCATCTCATCCTCTGTCATCCCCTTCTCCTCCTGCCCCCAATCCCTCCCAGCATTAGGGTCTTTTCCAATGAGTCTACTCTTCACATGAGGTGGCCAAAGTATTGGGGTTTCAGCTTTAGCATCAGTCCTTCCAATGAACACCCAAGACTGATCTCCTTTAGAATGGACTGCTTGGATCTCCTTGCAGTTCAAGGGACTCTCAAGAGTCTTCTCCAACACCACAGTTCAAAAGCATCAGTTCTTCGGTCCTCAGCTTTCTTCACAGTCCAACTTTCACATCCATACATGACCATAGGGAAAACCATAGCCTTGACTAGATGGACCTTTGTTGGCAAAGTAATGTCTCTGCTTTTGAATATGCTGTCTAGGTTGGTCATAACTTTCCTTCCAAGGAGTAAGCATCTTTTAATTTCATGGCTGCAATCACCGTCTGCAGTGATTTTGGAGCCCAGAAAAATAAAGTCTGACACTGTTTCCACTGTTTCCCCATCTATTTCCCATGAAGTGATGGGACCAGATGCCAGGATCTTAGTTTTCTGAATGTTGAGCTTTAAGCCAACTTTTTCACTCTCCTCTTTCACTTTCATCAAGAGGCTTTTTAGTTCCTCTTCCCTTTCTGTCACATGGGTGGTGTCATCTGCATATCTGAGGTTATTGATATTTCTCCCAGCAATATTGATTCCAGCTTGTGCTTCTTCCAGCCCAGCCTTTCTCATGATGTACTCTGCATATAAGTTAAATCAGCAGGGTGACAATATACAGCCTTGATGTACTCCTTTTCCTGTTTGAAACCAGTCTGTTGTTCCATGTCCAGTTCTAACTGTTGCTTCCTGATCTGCATATAGGTTTCTCAAGAGGCAGGTCAGGTGGTCTGGTATTCCCATCTCTTTCAGAACATTAGCTATCAGGGAAATACAATTTATATCAGCCATTAGTAGAGCTTCTTTTTAGAAATATCTCTTCCAATCCTCTGTTCATTTTCAAATGGGTTATTTACCCTTTTATTATTAACACATAAGAGTTCTTTGTATATTCTAGCTATAAGTCCGTTATCAGATTGGCAAGCATCTTACCCCATTCTGTCTTTCCAGAGCCCTTGTACACATGTCTTTTCTCTCCCTGGCATCCCTTCTCATAGAGAAGGCTGTTCAGAGAGCTTAGATTCATTAAGCACCTATACTGTTGTGTTCTCTCCAATCTGACCGTATCTCCTGCCACTCAGCTTATTCAATCTGCTCCAAGCACATGGACCTACTAGACAGTCCTCCTGCCTCTGAGCCATTGCACCTGCTGGTCTCTCCTCCCCCAGATACTTGCCAGGGTCCCTCACCTTCTCCAGGCCTTTAGTGCAGATAGCAAATAAATGAGAGGGTCTCAGAGGAGTCTTCCCTGCCTGCCCCATTTAATTGGCAATCACCTCTCCACCTCATCCACATCTTGGCTTGTTTTTTCCTTGTAGGGCTCATCATCTCAAGATACTGCATTTCATTTATTTATCTGTTCATTTCAAGCTCCCTTAACTAGACTGTAACTCCATGTGTGCCTAGTCACTCATTTGTGTCTGACTCTTTGCGACCCCAAGGACTACAGCCCACCAGGCTCCTCTGTCCAGGGGATTCTCCAGGTAAGGGCACTGAAGTGGGTTGTCATACCCTCCTCCAGGGGATCCTCCCAACCCAGGGATCTAACCCAGGGATCTAACCCAGGTCTCCCACATTGCAAGCAGACTCTTGACCATCTGAGCCACCAGAGAAGCCCACTAAGTTGGGTTATATCTGTTTTGTTCACTGCTCCATCCTCATCACCTGTAACAGGCAGAAAGGATTTGGAGAAATAATTATGCTCCAGAAAACCTACAAGGAAATCAAAGTTTCAATGTTCAACACATATAAATTCAATCAAGGAGCAAATTTCCTAAAGTAAATATGTACTTCTTGTTACATACCCTTAGAAAAAAGGCTCTTCCAGACCTATCTCTCTTTTTTTTTGTTTGTTTGTTATATTTTCCACAGAGGGCAATTGAACCACCCAAAGTGGGCAGTTATTACAACAATGAAAGTGAAGAAGGAAAGAAATGAACATACAGGAGAGGGAAGGAATCTTCACTTTCCCTGAGGCTGTTGAGGAGAATGGTGGTGTTATGGTCCCAGACAATCCAGAAAACCCATTATGAAAGTAAACACAAATGCTTTTCTGCCTCATGGTTCAGAAGCACCTCTGTGTGCTTGTTCACTAAGCTGATGTGCTGCTTTTCTTTCCATAATTTGAAAATAAAGCCAGCAAAGCAATTCTATCCTCTCAAATTACTTATGCCACTTTGTACCATCAGTTATAATGAACTCAGCAACTGGATTAATTCTGTAATTTTATGGTAGATGGACAGCTGCAATCCTTTGACTAGAACTCCAGCTTTTTCTCTCTGCTGTGTGTGAATACACAACATCCCTCTTGTAAGCCTGTATCTCCTCTCAACATTCCTTGATCCATCTTGTTTTTATTCACCCAGATTCTCTCTAGCTCTACAACCAACCTTCACATTATCTCATCTCCCATCTCTCTTCCAAGTCATTGGGAGAAATCCTTCAGCTCACCACCTCCTCTGTGATCACCTGGTCCAAGATGTTCTCATTTCTTGCTGGATTATTGTAATAGCCTTCTAACTGGTCTCCCTGGTTTCCCCTTGTCCTGAGCACCAGTGAGTAAGAAACTCAATCCCCCAAAAAAGTCAGAGTGATCCTACTAGAGGCTGAGTCACATCACATCATGCCACTGCCCCAAACTCTCCTCACTTCATTCAGATAAAAAGTCATCACCATTACTGCAGCCTCACCCATCACCCCCACTCACATCTAGCCCCTCTGGTCTTGCTACACCTGGGATGTGTCTGGCACACTCCCACTTCAGAGTCAATGCACTTGAGGTCCCTTTGTCTTGTACATTGTTCTTCCAGAAATCTCTCTGACTCACTTCTACAACTCCTTCAGGACTTCATTCAAGCTATACCTTTTCCCAGTGATGATCATATTTAAGATTGCAAAATCTCCTCTGACCTCCACACCCCTATCTAATTCACAGTATATTCTACTTACATAGTTAATGGGCTTCCCAGGTGGCTCAATGGTCAAGAATCTGCCTGGGATTCAGGAGATGCAGGTTCAATCCCTGGGTGGGGAAGTTGCCCTGGAGAAGGCAACCCATTCCAGTATTCTTGCCTGAAGAACATCACGGCCAAAGAAGCCATGGACTACAGTCCATGGGGTTACAAAGAGACAAACACTGTGGATAAAAGGGAACCCTGAACACTGTTGGTGGGAATGCAAACTAGGACAGCCACTATGGAGAACAGTGTGGAGATTCCTTAAAAAACTGGAAATAGAACTGCCATACGATCCAGCAATCCCACTGCTGGGCATACACACCAAACAAACCAGAATTCAAAGAGACACACGTACCCCAATGTTCAGTGCAGCTCTGTTTAAGACAGCCAGGACATAGAAGCAACCTAGATGTCCATCGGCAGATGAATGGATAAGAAAGCTGTGTACATATAAACAATGGAATATTACTCAGTTATTTAAAAGAACACATTTGAGTCAATTCTAATGAGGTGGATGAAACTGGAGCCTAGTATACAGAGTGAAGTAAGTCAGAAAGAAAAATACCAATACAATATATTAACGCATATATATGGGGTTTAGAAAGATGGTAACGATGACCCCAATGTGCAAGACAGCAAAAGAGACATAAAAAAAAGACTTTTGGAGTCTGTGGGAGAAGGTGAGGGTGGGATGATTTGAAAGAACAGCATTGAAGCATGTATATTACCATATGTGAAATAGATGACTGGTCCAAGTTTGATGCATGAAACAGGGCACTCAAAGCCAGTGCACTGGGGCAACCCAGAGATATGGGATGGGGAGGGAGGTGGGAAGGGGGTTCAGGATGGGGGATACATGTACACCGATGACTGATTCATGTTGATGTATGGCAAAACCCACCACAATATTATAAAGTATTTAGCCTCCAATTAAAATAAATTAATTTTTTAAAAAGAATAAAAAAAGAGTCAAACACAAGTGAAGTGACTTAGCACACATGAGTGCACATCCTTCTCCCCATTGCCTTGTAAGGTAAATGAGGGCATGGTTTTTGTTTTGTTTTAGTTTTATTTTATCTTTTAACTTTACAATATTGTATTGGTTTTGCCATATATCAAAATGAATCCGCCACAGGTATACATGTGTTCCCCATCCTGAACCCTCCTCCCTCCTCCCTCCCCATACCATCCCTCTGGGTCATCCCAGTGCACCAGCCCGAAGCATCTAGTATCCTGCATCGAACCTGGACTGGCGATTTGTTTCATATATGATATTAAAAGGCAGAGGAACCAGAGATCAAATTGCCAACATCTGCTGGATCATGGAAAAATCAAGAGAGTTCCAGAAAAACATCTATTTCTGCTTTATTGACTATGCCGAAGCCTTTGACTGTGTGGATCACAATCAACTGTGGAAAATTCTGAAAGAGATGAGAATAACAGACCACCTGACCTGCCTCTTGAGAAATTTGTATGCAGGTCAGGAAGCAACAGTTAGAACTGGACATGGAACAACAGACTGGTTCCAAATAGGAAAAGGAGTACGTTGAGGTTGTATACTGTCACCCTGCTTATTTAACTTCAATGCAGAGTACATCATGAGAAACGCTGGACTAGAAGAAACACAAGCTGGAATCAAGATTGCCAAGAGAAATATCAATCACCTCAGATATGCAGATGACACCACCCTCATGGCAGAAAGTGAAGAGGAACTCAAAAGCCTCTTGATGAAAGTGAAAGTGGAGAGTGAAAAAGTTGGCTTCAAGCTCAACATTCAGAAAATGAAGACCATGGCATCCGGTCCCATCACTTCATGGGAAATAGATGGGGAAACAGTGGAAACAGTGTCAGACTTTATTTTTCTGGGCTCCAAAATCACTGCAGATGGTGACTGCAGCCATGAAATTAAAAGACACTTACTCCTCGGAAGGAAAGTTATGACCAACCTAGATAGCATATTGAAAAGCAGAGACATTACTTTGCCAACAAAGGTTTGTCTAGTCAAGGCTATGGTTTTTCCTGTGGTCATGTATGGATGTGAGAGGTGGACTGTGAAGAAGGCTGAGCACCAAAGAATTGATGCTTTTAAACTGTGGTGTTGGAGAAGACTCTTGAGAGTCCCTTGGACTGCAAGGAGATCCAACCAGTCCATTCTGAAGGAGATCAGCCCTGGGATTTCTTTGAAAGGAATGATGCTAAAGCTGAAACTCCAGTACTTTGGCCACCTCATGTGAAGAGTTGACTCATTGGAAAAGACTCTAATGCTGGGAGGGATTGGGGCAAGAGGAGAAGGGGACGACAGAGGACGAGATGGCTGGATGGCATCACTGACTCGATGGGCATGAGTCTGAGTGAACTCCGGGAGTTGGTGATGGACAGGGAGGCCTGGCGTGCTGCGATTCATGGGGTCGCAAAGAGTCGGACATGACTGAGCGACTGATCTGATCTGATCTGATCTTATTATACATGTTTCAATGCCATTCTCCCAAATCATCCCACCCTCTCCCTCTCCCACAGAGTCCAAAATGCTGTTCTATACAACAGTGTCTCTTTTGCTGTCTCATATACAGGGTTATTGTTACCATCTTTCTAAATTCCATATATATGCGTTAGTATACTGTATTGGTGTTTTTCTTTCTGGCTTACTTCACTCTGTATAATAGGCTCCAGTTTCATCCACCTCATTAGAACTGATTCAAATGTTTTCTTTTTAATGGCTGAGTAATACTCCATTGTGTATATGTACCACAGCTTTCTTATCCATTCATCTGCTGATGGACATCTAGGTTGCTTCCATGTCCTGGCTATTATAAACAGTGCTGTGATGAACATTGGGGTACATGTGTCTCTTTCCCTTCTGGTTTCCTCAGTGTGTATGCCCAGCTGTGGGATTGCTGGGTCATAAGGCAGTTCTATTTCCAGTTTTTTAAGGAATCTCCACGCTCTTCTCCATAGTGGCTGTACTAGTTTGCATTCCCACCAACAGCGTAAGAGGGTTCCCTTTTCTCCACACTCTCTCCAGCATTTATTGCTTGTAGACTTTTGGATCGCAGCCATTCTGACTGGCATGAAATGGTACCTCATAGTGGTTTTGATTTGCATTTCTCTGATAATGAGTGATGTTGAGCATCTTTTCATGTGTTTGTTAGCCATCTGTATGTCTTCTTTGGAGAAATGTCTATTTAGTTCTTTGGCCCATTTTTTGATTGGGTCATTTATTTTTCTGGAGTTGAGCTGTAGGAGTTGCTTGTATATTTTTGAGATTAGTTGTTTGTCAGCTACTTCATTTGCTATTATTTTCTCCCATTCTGAAGGCTGTCTTTTCACCTTGCTTATAGTTTCCTTTGTTGTGCAGAAGCTTTTAAGTTTAATTATGTCCCATTTATTTATTTTTGCTTTTATTTCCAATATTCTGGGAGGTGGGTCATAGAGGATCCTGCTGTGATGTATGTCAGAGAGTGTTTTGCCTATGTTCTCCTCTAGGAGTTTTATAATTTCTGGTCTTATATTGAGATCTTTAATCCATTTTGAGTTTATTTTTGTGTATGGTGTTAGAAAGTGTTCTAGTTTCATTCTTTTACAAGTGGTTGACCAGTTTTCCCAGCACCACTTGTTAAAGAGATTGTCTTTAATCCATTGTATATGCTTACCTCCTTTGTCAAAGATAAGGTGTCCATATGTGCATGGATTTATCTCTGGGCTTTCTATTTTGTTCCATTGATCTATATTTCTGTCTTTGTGCCAGTACCATATTGTCTTGATGACTGTGGCTTTGTAGTAGAGCCTGAAGCCAGGCAGGTTGATTCCTCCAGTTCCATTCTTCTTTCTCAAGATTGCTTTGGCTATTTGAGGTTTTTTGTATTTCCATACAAATTGTGAAATTATTTGTTCTAGGTCTGTGAAGAATACCATTGGTAGCTTGATAGGGATTGCATTGAATCTATAGATTGCTTTGGGTAGTATACTCATTTTCACTATATTGATTCTTCCAATCCATGAACATGGTATATTTCTCCATCTATTAGTGTCCTCTTTGATTTCTTTCACCAGTGTTTTATAATTTTCTATATATAGGTCTTTAGTTTCTTTAGGTAGATATATTCCTAAGTATTTTATTCTTTTTGTTGCAATGGTGAATGGAATTGTTTCCTTAATTTCTCTTTCTATTTTCTCATTATTAGTGTATAGGAATGCAAGGGATTTCTGTGTGTTGATTTTATATCCTGCAACTTTACTATATTCATTGATTAGCTCTAGTAATTTTCTGGTGGCGTCTTTAGGGTTTTCTATGTAGAGGATCATGTCATCTGCAAACAGTGAGAGTTTTACTTCTTCTTTTCCAATTTGGATTCCTTTTATATCCTTTTCTGCTCTGATTGCTGTGGCCAAAACTTCCAAAACTATGTTGAATAGTAATGGTGAAAGTGGGCACCCTTGTCTTGTTCCTGACTTTAGGGGAAATGCTTTCAATTTTTCACCATTGAGGATAATGTTTGCTGTGGGTCTGTCATATATAGCTTTTATTATGTTGAGGTATGTTCCTTCTATTCCTGCTTTCTGGAGAGTTTTTATCATAAATGGATGTTGAATTTTGTCAGAGGCTTTCTCTGCATCTATTGAGATAATCATATGGTTTTTATCTTTCAATTTGTTAATGTGGTGTATTACATTGATTGATTTGCAGATATTGAAGAATCCTTGCATCCCTGGGATAAAGCCCACTTGGTCATGGTGTATGATCTCTTTAATGTGTTGTTGGATTCTGATTGCTAGAATTTTGTTAAGGATTTTTGCATCTATGTTCATCAGTGATATTGGCCTGTAGTTTTCTTTTTTTGTGGCATCTTTGTCAGGTTTTGGTATTAGGGTGATGGTGGCCTCATAGAATGAGTTTGGAAGTTTACCTTCCTCTGCAATTTTCTGGAAGAGTTTGAGTAGGATAGGTGTTAGCTCTTCTCTAAATTTTTGGTAGAATACAGTTGTGAAGCTGTCTGGACCTGGGCTTTTGTTTGCTGGAAGACTTCTGATTGCAGTTTCAATTTCCATGCTTGTGATGGGTCTGTTAAGATTTTCTATTTCTTCCTGGTCCAGTTTTGGAAAGTTGTACTTTTCTAAGAATTTGTCCATTTCTTCCACATTGTCCATTTTATTGGCATATAATTGCTGATAGTAGTCTCTTATGATCCTTTGTATTTCTGTGTTGTCTGTTTTGGTCTCTCCATTTTCATTTCTAATTTTAGTGATTTGATTTTTCTCCCTTTGTTTCTTGATGAGTCTGGCTAATGGTTTGTCAATTTTATTTGTCCTTTCAAAGAACCAGCTTTTGGCTTTGCTGATTTTTGCTATGGTCTCTTTTGTTTCTTTTGTATTTATTTCTGCCCTAATTTTTAAGATTTCTTTCGTTCTACTAACCCTGGGGTTCTTCATTTCTTCCTTTTCTAGTTGCTTTAGGTGTACAGTTAGGTTATTTATTTGACTTTTTTCTTGTTTCTTGAGGTATGCCTGTATTGCTATGAACTTTGCTCTTAGGACTGCTTTTACAGTGTCCCACAGGTTTGGGGTTGTTGTGTTTTCATTTTCATTCGTTTCTATGCAAATTTTGATTTCTTTTTTGATTTCTTCTGTGATTTATTGGTTATTCAGCAGTGTGTTGTTCAGCCTCCATATGTTGGAATTTTTAATAGTTTTTCTCCTGTAATTGAGATCTAATCTTACTGCATTGTGGTCAGAAAAAATGCTTGGAATGATTTCTATTTTTTTGAATTTACCAAGGCTAGCTTTATGGCCCAGGATGTGATCTATCCTGGAGAAGGTTCCATGTGCACTTGAGAAAAAGGTGAAATTCATTGTTTTGGGATGAAATGTCCTATAGATATCAATTAGGTCTAACTGGTCTATTGTATCATTTAAAGTTTGTGTTTCCTTGTTAATTTTCTGTTTAGTTGACCTATCCATAGGTGTGAGTGGTGTATTAAAGTCTCCCACTATTATTGTGTTATTGTTAATTTCCCCTCTCATACTTGTTAGCATTTGTCTTACATATTGTGGTGCTCCTATGTTGGGTGCATATATATTTATAATTGTTATATCTTCTTCTTGGATTGATCCTTTGATCATTATGTAGTGACCTTCTTTGTCTCTTTTCACAGCCTTTGTTTTAAAGTCTATTTTATCTGATATGAGTATTGCTACTCCTGCTTTCTTTAGGTCTGTATTTGCATGGAATATCTTTTTCCAGCCCTTCACTTTCAGTCTGTATGTGTCCCCTGTTTTGAGGTGGGTTTCTTGTAGACAACATATGTAGGGGTCTTGTTTTTGTATCCATTCAGCCAGTCTTTGTCTTTTGGTTGGGGCATTCAACCCATTTACGTTTAAGGTAATTATTGATAAGTATGATCCCATTGCCATTTACTTTATTGTTTTGGGTTTGAATTTATACATCCTTTTTGTGTTTCCTGTCTAGAGAATATCCTTTAGTATTTGTTGGAGAGCTGGTTTGGTGGTGCTGAATTCTCTCAGCTTTTGCTTGTCTGTAAAGCTTTTGATTTCTCCTTCATATTTGAATGAGATCCTTGCTGGGTGCAATAATCTTGGCTGTAGGTTATTTTCTTTCATCACTTTAAGTATGTCTTGCCATTCCCTCCTGCCTTGAAGAGTTTCTATTGAAAGATCAGCTGTTATCCTTAAGGGAATTCCCTTGTGTGTTATTTGTTGGTTTTCCCTTGCTGCTTTTAATATTTGTTCTTTGTGTTTGATCTTTGTTAATTTGATTAATATGTGTCTTGGGGTGTTTTGCCTTGGGTTTATCCTGTTTGGGACCCTCTGGGTTTCTTGGACTTGAGTGATTATTTCCTTCCCCATTTTAGGGAAGTTTTCAACTATTATCTCCTCAAGTATTTTCTCATCGTCTTTCTTTTTGTCTTCTTCTGGGACTCCTATGATTCCAATGTTGTAGCATTTAATATTGTCCTGAAGGTCTCTGCAGTTGTCCTCATTTCTTTTAATTCGTTTTTCTTTTTTCCTCTCTGATTCATTTATTTCTACTATTCTAATTCACTAATCCTATCTTCTGCCTCTGTTATTCTACTATTTGTTGCCTCCAGAGTGTTTTTGATCTCATTTATTGCATTATTCATTATATATTGACTCTTTTTTATTTCTTCTAGGTCCTTGTTAAACCTTTCTTGCATCTTCTCAATCCTTGTCTCCGGGCTATTTATCTGTGATTCCATTTTGATTTCAAGATTTTGGATCAATTTCACTATCATTATCCGGAATTCCTTATCAGGTATATTCCCTATCTCTTCCTCCTTTGTTTGCTTTTATGGGCATTTATCCTGTTCCTTTATCTGCTGGGTATTCCTCTGTCTCTTCATCTTGTTTATATTGCTGAGTTGGGGGTGTCCTTTCTGTATTCTGGCAGTTTGTGGAGTTCTCTTTATTGTGGAGTTTCCTCGCTGTGTGTGGGTTTGTACAGGTGGCTTGTCAAGGTTTCTTGGTTAGGGAAGCTTGTGTCTGTGTTCTGGTGGGTGGAGCTGGATTTCTTCTCTCTGGAGTGCAATGAAGTGTCCAGTAATGAGTTATGAGATGTCAATGGTTTTGGAGTAACTTTGGGCAGCCTGTATATTGGAGCTCAGGGCTGTGTTCCTGTGTTGCTGGAGAATTTGCTTGGAATGTCTTGCCCTGGAACTTGTTGGCCCTTGTGTGGTGCTTGGTTTCAGTGTAGGTATGGAGGCGTTTGATGAGCTCCTGTCAATTAATGTCCCCTGGAGTCAGGGTTTGGACTTAAGCCTCCTGCTTCCAGTTATCGGTCTCATTTTCACAGTAGTCTCAAAACTTCTCCTTCTATACAGCAACATTGATAAAACATCTAGGTTAAAGATGAAAAGTTTCTCCATAGTGAGGGTCATCCAGAGAGGTTCACAGCGTTACATGGAGAAGAGAAGAGGGAGGAGGGAGTTAGAGGTGACCCGAATGAGATGAGGTGGAATCAGTAGAGGAGAGAGCGGGCTAGCCAGTAATCACTTCCTTATGTGCACTCCACAACTGGACCGCTCAGAGATGTTCACGGAGTTATACAGAGAAGAGAAGAAGGAGGAAGGAGACAGAGGTGGCCAGGAGGATAAAAGGGGGGAATGAAAAGGAGATGGACAGATCCAGCCAATAATCAGTTCCCTAAGTGTTCTCCACCATCTGGAACATACAGAAATTCACAGAGTTGGGTAGAGTAGAGAGGGGTTAAGGAGGAGACACAAGCGACCTGGTGGAGAATAAGGAGAGTCCAAACAGGGAGAGAGCAGTCAAGCCAGTAGTCTCACTCCCAAGTAAAAAATGGGTACTGAAGATTGGCTTCTTAAAGGTACAAAGTTGGTAACAATACCTAAAAGCAAAAATTAAAAATCTAGAGTAGAGTTTGGAATTTCAAAAATACAATGTTAAAGAAAAGAAAGAGAGAAAAAGAAAAAAAAAAAAAACCAAGGTCACAAAAATTATAAAGAAAATATAGGTACAAATTTGATAACAAATACCAAAAAGCAAAAATTAAAAATCTAGAGTTTCAAATTTCAAAAATACAATGTTAAAGAAAAGAAGAAGAAAAAGAAAGAGAAAAACAAACAAACAAAAACAAAGTCACAAAAATTATAAAGAAAATATAGGTACAAAATTGATAACAAATACCGAAAAGCATAAATTAAAAATCTAGAGTAGAGTTGGGAATTTCAGAAATACAATGTTAAAGAAAAGAAGAAGAGAAAGAAAGAGAGGGAAAAAAGTCACAAAAATTATTAAAAAAAATATATAGGTACAAAATTGATAACAAATACCAAAAAGCTAAAATTAAACATCTAGAGTAGAGTTTGGAATTTCAAAAATACAATGTTAAAGAAAAGAAGAAAAAAAAAAAAGAAAGAGAAAAAAAAAGTCACAAAAATTATAAAAATATATATATATGAAGTTTGCTTTTTTAAAAAAGTAGGGTATTATTTTTTGCAAAGTAATAATAGGTTATAAAAGTTAAAATTAAAGGAGTAATAGAGGACTTAAAATTTTTTTAATTAAAAAAAAAAAGAAAGAATGATCGTAAAAATAGTAAAAATATATCTAGGACTTTCTCTGGTGTTGTTGTGGGTATTGTGGGGTCAGTTCATTTTTGGCTAGTTCCTTGGTCTGGCTTATATTTCTCAAGATCTATAAGCCCCTTCCTATGTAGTCGGTACTAACAACAGGGTTTTAATCTATTGCCTGTCGCTTCCAAGGCGGTTCCCTTTGTTATAGCGTCTTCTGTTTGCTGGTCTCTTCAGTGTCTGATTTCCGCCCTGATACCAAGGGGGTGGTGGTGGACACTTTTTTTTTTTTTTTTTAGGCTCACTTGTTCAGTCACACCGAGGGGAGGGAGGGACGGTGCAAACAAATAACACTGGTGTGAGCTCGCAGTGCCTCAGCCACACTGGGCCTGCCCCCGCTCACGGCTCGTGTAGCCTCCCTGCCCACACTGCTCAGGCTCTAGGTTGCTCCACCGGGAACCATCCGTGGCCAGCCCTGGGCTGCTTACACCTCGCAGGTCTAAGCCGCTCAGGTTCAGGCACTCAGGTAGTCCTCAGAGGCGCAGACTCAGTTGGGCCTGCGTTTTGTGCCCTTCCCAGGTCCGAGCAGCTCAGGTGATGAGGTGTTTGGCGAGCACAGTTGCTGCGACTTATCGCCTCCCCGTCGCTGGGTTTTCTGGGTGTACAACCGGCGCACCTTCTCAGGCGGATGTTGACTGTCCAGAACCCCAAGAAGTCTTAGTTAGCAAAGAAGCCTGCTTACAATTTTGTAGATAACGTCTCTCTGGGGCTGCGATTGCCCCCTTCCAGCTCTGGCTGCCTGTCACCGGACGGGGATGGTCTGTAGACGGCTATCTCTGTTTAGTCCTTTGCTCCTTGCGTGGGCCTGGCGGTGTCTTAGGTTAGGGCTGGCTTTTTGGGTGGTAGATATCCCACAGTCTGGTTTGCTAGCCCAAATTAGTTCGCTCAGATAGCGCTGGAGGCATTCAGGCCAGATCCTTACTCTAAGCGATGCAGCCCGCGCCGCGCCTCCCTGCCCAGCCCCCGCTTGCTAGTGGCGGGTGCAGGCGTCTGCGCTGCTTCTCCGCTGGGGGAGTTACCATTGGGCTCGTGATCTGTGGGTTTTAATTGTTTATTTATTTTTCCTCCCTGTTATGTTGCCCTCTGTGCTTCCAAGGCTGGGCACAGACTCAGCAGTGAGAGTGTTTCCTGGTGTTTGGAAACTTCTCTCTTTTTAAGAATCCTTTCCCGGGATGGAGCTGCGTCCTTCCCTCTTTTGTCTCTTTTTTTGTCTTTTATATTTTTTCCTACCTCCTTTCGAAGACAATGGGCTGCTTTTCTGGGTGCCTAACGTCCTCTGCTGGCATTCAGAAGTTGTTTTGTGGAATTTACTCGGCATTTAAATGTTCTTTTGATGAATTTGTGGGGGAGAAAGTGGTCTCCCCGTCCTATTCCTCTGCCATCTTAGGGCATGGTTTTTATTTATTTTGTTCACTACTGTTTCCCAGGACCTGGTATACAGTAGACTTTCAACATTTGTTGAATTAATGAGTTACATGAATGAATGCTTGTGACTGCCTACATGGGTTACAGTTTTAATGGCTCCTGAATAGTTATTCTAGCATATGGTAGAGGACTTGTTCTCATTTCTCAAGGGTTTATACCTGGGAGCAGAATTGTTGGATCATATGGTAATTCAACATTTAATCTTTAGAGGAACTTTTGGACTGGTTTCCAAAGCAATGGCACCATTTTATATTCCCATCAGCAATCTATGAGGGTCCAAATTTATCCACATCCTTGCCAATATTTATTACCATCTATCATTTTGGTTACAGCCATCCCAGTGGGTATGAACTCATATCTCAATGTGGTTTTGATCTGCATTTCTCTATGGATAGACATCTGCTAGACTGACATTTAAGGGACACAGGAAGTTAATCAGAAGAACTTCTAGGAGCCGAGGCTCATCTCCAGCTGATCCTGAAATGTGAGGCAAAGGCGACTGTGAAGGGGCCAGACTATAGCCCCTGATTCTCCACTTGGCATCATCAGAAACACCTGTGGGGACTTCCCTGGTAGTCCACTGGCTAAGACTCTGCACTCCCAATGCAGAAGGCCCAGGTTCATTCTCCGGTCAGGGAACTAGATCCTACATGCTGCAACTGAGGCCTGGTGTAGCCAAATAAATACATATTTATTAAAAAGAAAGAAAGAAAGAAAGAAAACACCTGTGGAAGATAAAGAAGGCCCAACTGGCGTGACAGACCCACATCCTGGTTATTTCAGGCTTTACCTTTGGCAGTCGGGTTGGTTGAACACACAGGTTTATTTAAAGGTCTCCCAGGAAACAACTCCTATCTGAATGGTGGGAATAGCAAAAGTTTTCTTGAAGATAAATCTCTAAGTCTTTAAAAGTCCAGTCTGATGGCTGTATTTTGGCCTCACCAATCTTGTCATATTTTAGAGGTTTTCTCCAATGAGCACTGAGAAGCGCATACTGGGCTTCAAAGCTAAAATGACAAGGGACTGATATTAGGGTTCAGTTCAGTTCAGTCACTCAGGTGTATCCGACTCTTTGCAACCCCGTGGACTGCAGCACGCCAGGCCCTCCTGTCCATCACCACCTCCCAGAGCCTACTCAAACTCATGTCCATCACATCATGATATAAGGTGATATTAGGGTTAATATCCCTAATGTGCCCTGAAGCCACTTAACCTCAGAAAAGAGCCATCAGGATTACCTACCACCCCTGCTGATTCAAGGAAACCACCTTCGCCTTCCTGGTTGAGAAGAGGCATTTCTGCTTCATGGATGCTAGGCCTCAGGAAGGGACCTTCCAGCCAAGATGGTAAATGGAGTATCCCAGAGTGGAGCCTCCCCACGGGGTTAGAAGCAGAGCTCCCTGAATGAGCAGCTGCCTCCATAACAGCTGATGGCAGACCACCCCTCCCATGCCTCCCTCAGCCTCCCCACCACCCCCTGGGAGAGGACAGGAGCTGAGAAAGAAGGGCGAGGTTTAGGAATGAACGGGAGCATCACAGGTCCTACTTGACTCCAGTCCTGAAGATCAGTACCACCTGCTAGGGTGTCGTGAGCCAGACCAGGGTGACAACCACCCCCATCCTGGGAACCTCTTGCCCCTCCCTTCACTGTAACCATAACAGCCCACTGTGCTTTTACTTGGCTTGCCTGAGTCAACATCTTCTCTCCCTAGTGAGCTTGGAAATTCTTCAGGGTGTTCATATCCTTCAGGCATCTTGTCATTTCATGGTTTTTTTTTTCTTTCAGAGTGCCAGCCAGACCCAGTGCCAGCTTCCCAGTGGGTGTCTGGCGGATCCATGATGAGTTAAACCCACCAGGGCCGTTTTCTGCCTCCCTCTGTGTGCTTCCCACTCTTTCAGATCCACCCGTGACATGCCCTAGAAATGGGTGGCAATGCATGCAGAGTTAAAGAATAGCATCCTTTCATGTGAAACCTGTAAAACACATGGAAAGCGGAGGCAGTGGTTCATTCCACTTCGGGTAGATCCCTGCGTAGCTGTTTTCCAGACCTTTTGAGCATCCCTCCATTTCTAGAGAGCAGCAAAAGGTAAGTGCCCAGCTTCTTGCCTTTAAAGAATCTGAGACTCATGGAAGCCGTATCATTGGCTTAATTTCAAAAGGCAAAACAACAACAACAAACCAGCTTGGTTTAGAAGCTGACACAGGGTTTTAACCTTCTCAATTCAGGTCTACCTCCCAGGCCACACTAAAATTTGTTTTATTTTTTCTGAAATTCCCTACACTTCCTTTCAAAAGTCTAACCTGGCACCGAGGAACAAATAAACAAAAACCCCAATTCGAAAATGAGCAAAGGACTTGAATAGACACTCCTCCTGCCCAAAATATATACTGAAGGGCCAATCAGCACAGGAAAAGATGCTCAACATCAGTAAGTGCTAGTGAAATGCAAACTGTAATGAGATACCACTTCATCCATTAAGATGGTTATCATAAAGCAAAAATCAGTAAATAGCAAGCGTTGTCAATGATGTGGAGAAATCTGAACCCTTGTGCACCATTGGTGGGAACGTAAAATTGCATAGCCACCATGGTAAACAGAATGACAGTCCTTCAATGATTTATAATTACCATATGATCCAGCATGTGATCCAGGTAAATACTCAAAAGAACTGAAAGTACAGTCTAGAAGAGATACACATGTACCCATGTTCATAGCAACGTGGGTCACAATAGCTAAAATGTGGAAGCAACCTGAGTATCTATCAACAAATGAATGGTTAAGTAAAATGTGGTCTACAGATACAATGGAATGTTGCTCATCCTTTAAAAAGGAGGAAATTCTGCCATATGATACGCCATATTGGGAACTTTCTTTTAAATTGAATAAGCAATTTAAAAGGCTTCTGACACAAAAGGCCAGAAACTATATGATTCTCCTTATCTGAGGTACCTAGAGTAGTCAAACTCATACAGACAGAAAGGAGATCAGTAGGAGCCAAGGACTGGGGAAGCAGGGTGGGGGAGTAAGGGGGTGAAGGGACAGAGAGTTTAATAGGAATGGAATTTCCTGTAGAGTTGAGTTTTGCAAGATGAAAAGAGTTATGGGGATAGATGATTGTGACGGTTGTCCAACAATGTGAATGTGTTTAATATCACTGAACTGTACACTTAAACATGCTTAACACGGAAGATTTTATACATATATTTTACCACGGTTTTTTAACTTGCGGAAAAAGTCTAACTTGGCCTTCAAAAGCTGTCTCTTTCCCATTCACACTAGCATGCCTTCACCTTATGGTCTGCAGTCTGTTCGCCAGACCCATAGAGTGAACTCAATCAAAGTGGTGAACACATAAAAGCTGCTGGAGATACAGTGGAGCAGAAGTCTTGCGTGAATGCACAAATTATTCATGACAGGTAAGCACAGCACCCGCTCAGTGTCCATGACAAGGAGCTGGGCCCTCAACAGAGCAGATGAAACAGCTCTCCTCACGATTTGTTTTTCTCCTCCAGAGTCCTTCCATTTTATTTTCCTTCTCTAGTTTCCTTTTATTCCCTAGACTTCATTTCTTGGGGAACTAAACTACACTTATGGTCCTTGAATGGACCACCTTCCAGGTCATAATATTTTTAATTTTTCAGCTAGATATAATATTTCCGAGAGCATGTTTTAAACAGTCACTCTGGGTCTAATAAAAGGCTGGTGGTGGTTTCCATGGAGCCGACTGTGCTGGTGGACATGACTCCAGCTGTCAACCATTCTGTTTCACATTCAGTCAAAACCCCAGCAGAAAGGCTGCTGGCCCCTCACCTTGGCCAGTCCTGTCCTTGGGCAGTGGTCCTGTGTCCCCAGGCCCAGACAGGACATGTACACCAAGGAGAAGTCAACCAGAAGGGAAGGCAACTGCTTTATCTGAAGGATTTGCCAAGTGGAAGTTCTTATGGTGCCCACATCTTATGACCCAGAAAATCCAAGATCCCATGGCAAGCAATCACACCACATCCTACTTTTGAATTTGACGTCAGTGCATACATAGTGGGGAAAAAATGGAGCTGCTGTTTCTGTCACATATCTGGGGAGATTTTCAGATGAGAGGCATTTTCAAATCACAGTTCTGTCTTTTCACAACCAGAAGCGTAAGCACTGCTGACATGGGAGAAGGCTCGTTAGGTTTGAGCTGCATCCCAAGGGCTGGCTGGCTCAGCCACGCACTAGCGCTTCTCTGAACCTTCCAAGCGTTCCCAAGCTGGCTGGCTGACAGCCTCAAAGGCCACTTGCATCCAACCCAGAGCATCTTGGTAAGGATGCTTTCTCTGCTTTACAAAGTAATTCTCTATTTTTCTCTCTCTGCTCAGCCTGCCAGTAAGTTGCCTGCTGCAGTTGGCTCTCAGAGCAACTTATTCTTGATGTTAGGTTCCCTCTATAACACAAGTGTATATAAAAACAGCCACTGCATGAGCCTGGATGGGAGGGGAGTTTAGGGGAGAATGGATACGTGTATATGAATGGCTGAGTCCCTTTGTGGTCCACCTGAAATGATCACAACATTAACATTGTTACCCAGCTATTCAATACAAAAGAAAAAGTTATTTTAAAAACCCCAAATGATGAAACTTCTGTATTAGTACCACAGACTGAGTAGCTTAAAATAATAAATTGATTCTCTCTCTCTCTCTGTTTCTCTCTCTCTCTCTCTCTCTCTCTCACACACACACACACACACACACAGCCACTGCAGCTCAGCATGACCTCTCACTGGATGAGATACTTGAAATCAAGTACAGAGGATGAGATGGTTGGATGGCATCATCGACTCAATAGACACGAGTTTGAGCAAACTCCAAGAGATAGTAAAGGACAAGAAAGCCTGGCGTGCTGCCGTCCATGAAGTCACAAAGAATGTGACATGTCTTAGCGACTGGACAACAACAACTGATGGCTTTGCTGCATCTGAATTTGGGATGTGAGCTCTAGAAGAGGCAAAATTGAAAACTTTTCGTAAAGGTGCAAAAACATTTCAATGGAAGGAGCATGGTCTTTTCAAAAAAGGTGCTAGAGCAACTGGGTATCCACAGGCAAGAGAAAATGAACTCAACTAAAATCACAACATATACAAAAACTAGACCAAGGATTTAAAGGTGAAATGTAAAACCATAAAACTTTCAGAGGATAAGAATGGAACACTTTCGTGGCCTATGGACTGGCAAAGAGTTCTAGTTGTTGTTCAGTCGCTATGTCTGAGTCTTTGCAACCCTATGGACTGCAGCAAGCCAGGCTTCCCTGTCTTTTACTATCTCCAGAGTTTGCTCAAATTCATGTCCATTGAGTCAGTGGTGCCATCTAACCATCTCATCCTCTGTCACCCTCTTCTCCTCCTGCCGTTAATCTTTCCCAGGATTAGGGTCTTTTCCAATGAGTTGGCTCTTTGCCTCAGGTGGCCAAAGTATTGGAGCTTCAGTATCAGTCTTTCCAATGAATATTCAGAGTTGATTTCCTATCATATCAAAAACATAATGCATAAAATAATAAATCAATAAATTGTACCTCATTAAAATTCAAAATTGTTATGTTGTGAAAGGCTCCATTAAAAGGATGAAAAGGCAGGCTGCAATCTGGGAGAAAATATTGGCAAACTATGTATCTGACAAAGGACTCATATTTAGAATTTATAATGGACTATCAAATTCAATAGTAAAAAACAAAAATTAGAGAACAGACAAAAGACATAAACAGATATTTCACTAAAGAAACTTTTCTGATGGCAGTAAGCACATGACAAAATGTTCAGTTCCATTAGCCAGCAGAGAAATGCAGACTAAGACCCTGATGACACATCAATACACACCTATCAGAGCCGCTAAAAGACGAGCAGTGACAAAACCAAACGCTGGCGAGGAGATGAAAAACCAGGCTGCTCATACTTGCAGGTAGGAATGTGAAATGGTACAGACATTCCAAAAAAGTAATTTAGCGGTTTATTAAAAAAGGTACACTTTCCACCAAACCCAGCTGTAGCTCTCCTGGGTGTTGATCCCAGAGAAATGAAGAATTATGTCCACAGAAAAGCCTGTGCTTGAATTTTCACAGCAGTTTTATTTATGATAGCCCCAGAATGGAAACAACCAAAATGTCCCTCAATCTGAATGGTTAACCTGTGGTATGTCTGCAACCAAGGAGGACCCACAGGGCCTTTCCAGAACAGACCCCACCATTGTGTCCTCTGCCTGCCTTGTTTGCAGAAAACCTGCAACGCCCAAGACCTTCTGCAAGTTTCAGAGAGCAAATTTAATCAGAGAAGTGAGAAAAAGCAGAAAGAAAGGAAAACAGCCAAACAAGACAAAATAATAACAGTTTAGCCATTAAACAATGTCAAAAGCCTTTAGTTCCTCTTCAAGGGCTATAGGTAATATCCTGAGCCATGTCCTTTGAGATGCTTTGCAGATGCTGAAGCCACCAACAGGAGGAAGAAGTTAACTGCATTCTGACCACAGGCATCTAGACCCCAGGCCGGTTGGAACAATAAGTCAACGATGATGCTGACTCACTAAATGATGTCCACGAGCTGATCACGCACCATGCAACACTCTCCGTCACCCTGTCTTTAAAAGCTTTTCCCTAAAAGCCATCAGGGACTTCTGGCCTTTTGAGCACCAGCTGCCTGGACTTCTTGCCTGGTGTCCTTCAATAAACACGCTTTGCCTTGGCAAAACTCAGTGTCAATAGACAGGCTTTACTGTGCACAGGTGAGCATATCCAAGTTTGGTTCCATAATAAACCCATTGTATAGAATATTCTTCAGAAATTAAAAGGAGTTGAAATATTGATATTTGGATGATCTCAAAGCATTATGCTGACTGAAAAGAGCCCATTTGAAAAGGTCATATGGTGTTTAATTTCATTTATGTAATATTCCTGAAATGAGACAATCACAGAGATGGAGACCAGATTAGTGTCTGCAAGGTTAGGAAGGGTCAAGGTGGTGGTGGTGGTGGTGGTGGATGGCTCTGCTGGGATAGCATGAGGGAAGTCTTTGTGCAGATGGAGCAATGCTGTATCTTGATTGCAGTAACTGTTACAAGAAATGGGCACATGGGATAAAATGACAGAAATTCTTCCACACATTGTATCAATGCCACTATCCTGGATTTTATATTGAACTATAGTTATATATAACATAACCACTGGGGTTCCTGGATGATGGGTACATGGCATCTCTTTATACCATCTTTGAAACTTCCTGTGGATCTATAGTTACTTTAAAATTAAATATAAGAACAAATAATCCCAGACGATGGATAAAGAAGATATGGTACATATATACAACAGAATATTACTCAGCCATAAAAAGAAATGGATTCAGGTCATTTGTAGAGATGTGGATGGACCTAGAGTCCTTTATATGGAGTGAAGTAAATCAGAAAGAGAAAAGCAAGTATCATATTTAAAAATATATATGGAATCTAGAAAAATGGTCAAGATGAACCTATTTGTAGATCAGTAACAGAGATACAGGTGCAGAGAATGGAAGTGAAGTGAAGTGAAGTGAACTGAAGTGAATTTGCTCAGTCGTGTCCAACTCTTTGCGACCTCATGGACGGTAGCCTATGATGCTCCTCCGTCCATGGGGTTTTCCAGGCAAGAATACTGGAATGGGTTGCCATTTCCTTCTCCAGGGGATCTTCCCAATCCAGGGATTGAACCCCAGTCTCCCACATTGCAGGCAGACGCTTTACCATCTAAGTCACGACATATGGACAAAGGGTGGGAGGAAGGGGAAGGTGAAATGAGTTGGAGAGTTGACATATGTACATATGTAGGGTTGACATATGCACCTTATCTTATGTAAAATAGCCAGTGGGGAGTGCTGTGTAGCCCAGGGAGCTCAGCTCAGGGCTCCATGATGACCTAGGGGACGCGATAGGGGGAGAAGGGATGTTCAAAAGGGAGGGGATATATGTATACAGCTGATTCACTTTGCTGTACAGCAGAAATTCACACAACACTGTAAAGCAATTACATTCCAATTTTTAAAAACTCAACCCTAATATTTCATCAGTCTGGAAGTCTCAAGGACCCTTGAAAAAATGTAGGAATATATAAGGAATATGCCACTACTTATATTATCTTAGTAGAGAATTGGAGCATTAGAATGTAGGAGCTCTTCTGCTTGGAGTCCCATAAATTCTGGAAACACAGTTCTGCCTCAGTAAAGAATGACAGAGAATGTCGAGCTTTGATGTATGGTTTTCATAAATCCAGCTCTTATTTTAATAGCTGTGAGCTGCAGTCTCCCTGCCGTGGATTGTGACAGGGACCCTGACTCTGCCAGAGTTTCCAGCACTGATCGGGTATCACCCAGGGAGAGCTGCATCCTGGCAGGGCCACGTGAAGTGCTGGGCCAGCTGGGGAGCAACACTCAACACCACAGGAGGTGAGCACCTCTGGAAAAGAGGAGAAGGATGAACGGTGAATTTATCGGAACTCATCTCAAAAGGAGTCCCAAGCAGGGTTGAAAGGAGCTCTTGCACAGACACTGAGGGGACAGGGAGGTGGACGTCACACACCAGGTGCCTGTAATTTAAACCCCACCAGGTGGTCTGGGTCCTTTCATCCACAGGGTTTTGGAACTCACAGATCTGGGAGTGTTTGGAACCTTTTTTCTCCAGATGAGAGCCCTGGAGGCCACCGAGGGAAAGTTAAAGGCTGAAGCAGGCGAACTTTCTCCTTTCCTGACCCTGCACCAAGCCCCCCAACCCTAAGGACAGGCCCCCTGATCAGAGGCCACTGGTTAAACCCAGCACTGGTTTCAAGGCGGGGAGAGGGCAGAATCCTGAGGGGACCAGTGTGTGTGGCCGGTTCTCTGCATCATTTTACAGAGCAGGAATGTCTCTATGATGATGCCGCAGGGGAGAAATGCAGGCAATTAACACAAAGAGTCAGGCTTGCAAGTTAGTTATGATTCTCAAGACACACACTTGACATCTGTTGTCTTCCCCTTAAATGCCTACATTTTTGCATGGTTTGGGGCACTACATGATGTAAGTCATTACAGCGTGGACTGCGGCTTCCAGTCTTCTATACTTCCTCACTGAGCTCCTGTATTTGTTTCCTTTGGTTGTTGTAATAAATAACCATAAACCCAGAGATCTAAGACAACACTAATTTATTATCTCATAGTTCAAGAGATCAGAACTCCTCAAATCAAGGTGTCAGTCAGTCAGCGTTCCCTTTGGGGGCTCCAGGAAATAGTTTATGTCTTTGCCTTTTACAGCTTCTAGAAAGCTCTATAAAGCTCTTGGTTCTTGGCCTCATCTCCCGTCTCCAAGCCAACAGGATAGCATCTTCCAATCCTCCTCTGTCTGTACTGTCCCACCTTTATCTGTGACTCTTACCCTCCAGTCTCCTTCTTATAAGGATCCTTGTGATCACTTTGAGCTCACCCTGGTAATCCTGGGGGATCTCTTCTTCTCAAGGTCTTTAGTTTAATCATGTTTGCAAAGTCTGTTTGGCCAAGTCAGATAACATTCACAGTTCCAGGGGTTAGGATATGGGCATATCCTAGCATGGGATATTCACTATCTTATTGGTGAAAGTGAAAGTTAGTCACACAGTCGTGTTTGACTCTTTGCAATCCCGTGGACTAGCCCACCAGGCTCCTCTGACCATGGGATTTTTTCAGGCACGAACACTGGAGTGGGTTGCCATTTCCTTCTCCAGGGGATCTTCCTGATCCAAGGATCAAACCTGGGTCTCCTGCTTTGCAGGAGGATTCTTTGCCAACTGAGCCACTTTGACTTACTGGTAGCTGTAGTTTAATAAAAATCTGGATGAGGGAATGAATGAATAAAATGAGACAAATAGTATTTATGAGGATATTGCTGCTGTTGTTTAGTCGCTAAGTTGTGTCCACCTCTTTTGAGACTTCATGGGCTGTAGCCCACCAGGCTCCTCTGTCCATGGAATGCTGGAGTGGGTTGCCATTTCCTCCTCCAGCAGTTCTTTCTGATCCAGGGATCAAACCTGCCTCTCCTGCATCTCCTGCATAGGCAGATGGATTCTTTACCACTGCAAAACCTGGGAAGCCCAATTTATGAGAATAGTTCTACCTAAAAATAGGAGCATATCAGATAGCCTGGAGAATCCTAGGGATGGGGGAGCCTGGTGGGCTGTCATCTATGGAGTCGCACAGAGTCAGACACGACTGAAGCAACTCAGCAGCAGCAGCAGCAGCAGCAGAAAGCAGAGAATCTATAAGGTCATGACTTCACTCATGTTTCACACCAGAGCTGGAATTCTTTTCCTCTTGTCAATAAAGAGTAAGGCATCCAAAAGATAAACATGTGATTTTTAAACATGTGATTTAAAAACAAGAATTTTTTAAAATAAATTATTTCCCTATGTCTCATTAATAACCAATTTAAAACCATGTTTGGGAAAACATATCAGTCACAATAGCAAAGAAACTTAAAATACCAGTTAAGTAATAAGAATTCTCTTTTTATAAATTAATGAGGTATGTATGAGACATATGAGAAAAGCAGACTTTATGGAACAGCATAAAAAGACTTCATATAGATTCTTTACATTTCTGGATTGAAAGACTCAATATAGTGAAGATGTTAATTCTCTCTCCAAATTGATTTGTATATCACTGCAACAAAAATGTTTAAGTGAAACTTGAAAATTGATTATCAAGTGTATATGGAAAAATAGTCGTAGTTTTTGAAAAAATAGTGAAGAACAATTCTTACATTCTATCAGATATTTGAGGATATATATAAAGGTATAATTTAACAAAGAATGCTTCTGACTGAAGAATTATCAGACAAATCAGTGAGACAAAGCAGACATCCTTAAACATTCCTGAATATATAAAGGAGAATTCAGTTTATTATATAAGATGGCATTAAAATCATTACAGAAAGGAAAATAATTATTTGGTGAAATAGTTTAGAACAAATTAAGTATTTAGAGGGACAAAAATGTAGGGTCCCAACCTCATATTATACTTCGAAAGAAATTCCTGGTGGATCAAAAAAATGTAAACAATGATAAGCCTGGGGGAAATTTAGCTGATCTTGGGATGAAAAAAACAAACTTCTGAGCAAAGAAAATGGTGGAAGAAATCATAAATGAAAAAAAAATAAAAAAAACCTCTCATAAAACTTTGAAATGTCCAAATGTCAAAAAAAGCGCAAAATGTTAAAGCATACCATGAGACAAAATGTATGTCAGAAATATCACAGAGAATCACAGACTTAGAGAATGAACTTATGGCTGTGGGAGGGAAAGATGGGGGAAGGGATATTAGGGACTTTGGGATGGACAGGTACAAACTGCTATGAATGTATTTAAAATGGACAAAGAGCTACTGTATAGCATGGGGAACTCTGCTCAATTTTATGTGGCAGCCTAGATGGGAGAGGAGTTTGGGGGAAAAATGTTGTTCAGTCGCTCAGTCATGTCCAACTTTTTGTGACCCCATGGACTGCAGCACCCCAGGCTTCCCTGTCCTTCACATGGGGAAAATGGATACATGTATATGTACGGCTGAGCCCCTTCACTGTTCACCTGAAACTGTCACTGTTTGTCACAATTAACAAACAGCCAATTGTTTGTTAATTGGCTTTACGAGCTAAGTCACTTCAGTCATATCCAACTCTTTGCAACTTGATGGACCCTACCCCTCCAGGCTCCTCTGTCCATGGATTCTGCAGGCAAGAATACTGGGATGAGTTGCCATTTCCTCCTCCAGGAGGTCCTCCTAACCCAGTTATCAAACCCAGGTCTCCCATATCACAGGCAGATTCTTTACCATCTGAGCCACCAGGGATGCCCAATTGGCTATACTCCAATACAAATTTTTAAAGTTGAAAAAAGAAAAAAGAAATGTCAGGATAAAATGTCAAAGCTCTGAATATATTAAGTGGTTATAAACCAATGAAAATGGACAAGAACAGAATCAGAAGAAGAAACATAAATGACTAATTGGCATAAAATGTTCTGCCTCACTCAAACTAAGATATCATTTCTCATCTATCAAATTAACAAAGTTTCTTTCAATAAGAATTTTGACAGTTGGTGAAATTGTAGTGAAAAATGCAAACAGAAGCTTCTCCATTTCCTAAGTCAAAACAAATGCGTCTAAATGACAGAATTATTAGAAAGGGAGTTTTTGTAATCTTGTATTTGGAAAAATCATGGCTTTGTAACTTGGTGGCTCAGAGGGTAAAGTGTCTGCCTGCAATGCGGGAGACCTGGGTTTGATCCCTGGGTCGGGAAGATCCCCTGGAGAAAGAAATGGCAACCCATTCCAGTACTCTTGCCTGGAAAATCCCATGGACAGAGAAGCCTAGTGGGCTACAGTCCATGGGGTCATAAAGAGTTGGACACAACTGAATGACTTCACTTTCTTTTCTTTTCTTTTTTCTAACCAATGAAGAACATTTTTCTGTAATGTGTGGTTTGTGGCAATACCACCTCCAGTTGAGGATGCCAAAACAGAATCATCTCATGATAAAGGCAGCATGGCCTGAATCCTAACAGACAATGTTTTCTCAGTGCTTATATGATTCTGCAGGCAACAGCATTAATAAGTTCACTTATTAATGTTTGCTTATTCCCATATTAACAAGTTCACTTATTAACAAGCTTGCATTGCTACCAACCATCCAGAGGTGTCATGAACCTTGAACAGGTCAGATTCCAGACATGCTGGAAAATGGTTTATGCTATCCCATGCAAAAACTTCCATCCAAAGAAACTTTCAAAATTAAATAGAAATATTTAAACCTCAGAGCGAAAGCACATCCATTTGCTCACCCCTAAAGACTGTTAGCAAGTGTGCAGAGCAGTGATAGTCTTGGACATCAAGGCAATTTTTAATTTATAATCCATTTGTTGGGTTTTGGTTCTTAGTTTGAGTGTCTTGGGAACATCATTAACCCTAACATGTCAGATTAAATAGGAAAGAAAAAACAGGGTTGAAAATGTTTCAATCCATAGGCATAAGATTATTATAGAGGAACTGAAACAGTTAAGACAGAGAGTGAAGAGAAAATAACAATTTTTACTTGGATAGTACAACTAGAATTTCTAAGTGGGGCCCCAAAGATGTCTTACCCTACTCCCCAGACCCTGGGAATATGATGAGATAATTGCTTCATAGCATCATGTTATGTGACATGGCACCGTTGAGCTTGAAATTGGAAGATTATCTTGGGTTATTTGAAGAGGCGCAAGGTAATCCCATGAGTCCTTAAAAGTAGAGAGTTTTCTCCAGCTGATGGTAGAGGAGTCAGAGAAATTCAAATTATAGTAACCACTGTGGTTTTAAAGTGGGAAAGGGCGCTTGTGCTCAGTCACTTTAGTCATGTCCAGCTCTTTGTGACTCTACAGACTATAGCCCTCCAGGCTCCTCTGTCTATGGGAATTGTCCAGGCAAGAATGCTGGAATGAGTTGCCATGCCCTCCTCCAGGGGATCTTCCTGATCCAGGGATCAAACCTGCATCTCTTATGTCTCCTGCATTGGCAGGTGGGTTCTTTACCACTAGTGCCACCTGGGAAGCCCCCTTAATGTTGTTAGTGGGATCATAATATACACAACCTTTATCAGAAGCACTTGATAGTAAGTTTTAAGAGTCTCTGACCTACCAATTCCATGTCCAGAAAATTAGGAAAAGATTTAAATACAAGTCTCATTTCTAAAAGTCAAACAACTCTATATACCTATCAATAAGTGGTTATTTACCCTAATCATCTTATGTATATAATCTTCCTTCTCAGAGTGTGGTCCAGGGACCAGCATCAGTTTTGGTTTCAAAATAAAACGTAAATAAGTTATCAATAAAAAAATCAGAAATTCAGAAACCTGTCAAAGGATATCCAAAACCCCTGTTGGATAGACCAGTGGAAAAGACTAAAAAGCCCAGGAAGACGTAGACACCATATGCGACTGTTGATTTCCATCAGAGGAGGCAGGAAGAGGGTTCATTTGGAATTTTAAATGTCAACTATGGCATCCGGTCCCATCACTTCATGGGAAATAGATGGGGAAACAGTGGAAACAGTGTCAGACTTTATTTTTCTGGGCTCCAAAATCACTGTGGATGGTGACTGCAGCCATGAAATTAAAAGATGCTTACTCCTTGGAAGAAGAGTTATGACCAACCTAGATAGCATATTCAAAAGCAGAGACATTACTTTGCCAACAAACGTCTGTCTAGTCAAGGTTATGGTTTTTCCAGTAGTCGTGTATGGATGTGAGAGTTGGACTGTAAAGAAAGCTGAGCGCTGAAGAATTGATGCTTTTGAACTATGGTGTTGGAGAAGATTCTTGAGAGTCCCTTGGATTGCAAGGAGATCCAACCAGTCCATTCTGAAGGAGATCAGCCCTGGGATTTCTTTGGAAGGAATGACGCTAAAGCTGAAACTCCAGTACTTTGGCCACCTCATGGGAAGTGTTGACTCATTGGAAAAGAGTCTGATGCTGGGAGGGATTGGGGGCAGGAGGAGAAGGGGATGACAGAGGATGAGATGGCTGGATGGCATCACTGACTTGATGGACATGAGTCTGAGTGAACTCCGGGAGTTGGTGATGGACAGGGAGGCCTGGCGTGCTGCGATTCATGGGGTCGCAAAGAGTCGGACACAACTGAGTGACTGGACTGAACTGAACTGAACTGATGCTTGTTAAAGCAGGTGCAATTGGACCCTGCCACAAAACTCTCCTACCATCAGGGTTCTCCAAAGTATTCAGAGGTTCTCTTCCAAATACCTGACAATTTTTTGTTTCTTTGCTTGCTTTTTGTAATTTGTTTTGTTTTTGTTTGGGGGATATACTTGGTCTTCGCTGCAGCCTGCAGTCTTCCATGAGTTGCAGCACACGGGTGCTTCTCTGGTTGCAGTCTGTGGCTCCAGAGCATGTGAGCTCAGTGGTTGTGGCAGTGGGCTTAGTTGCCCCCCACGCCAGATTGAACCTGCAACCCCTGCATTGGAAGGCAGATTCTTAACCACAGGCAAGTCCGTGCTGGCTTGTTATTATTATGCTTGACTGTTTGACCTTCTAATTATAAGCTGTCTTCATCATCAGGAAGACAGAAGACAGAGAATGAGCTGTCTTAATACCCGCCTTCTTGGTTGGCATGTGCTGGACCATGAATATGCCATAGACAAGAGCTGAAACCACTGACATATCAGATTCACATGATGACCCACTCATGCAGCTCTCAGAAAGCCCCGTTGCTGTGGTGTTCAAGTGATCTCTTGGTGTTCTGCAACCCTGAAGCAAGACAATTCTGGAGACTAGAAAACCAAGACCAGGGTGTTAACAGAGGTGGTTCCTTCTGGGAGCAGAGAGGGAGACTGTTCCACATTCTCACCCAGCTCCTGCTGGCTTGCTGGCACTCTCTGGTGTTTCTCAGCTTCTAGATGCATCACCCTGGTTTCTGCCTTTGTCCTCATCTGGTGCTCTCCCTTCATGTGTTTCAAATCATATGCATTTGCAAAGAATATTCAACGACCTAGAAAATTTTTCAAAGCATAATGCTGAGTTTGAAAATAGGCATATGTATGACCCCAATTTTATAAAAATAATAATCTCTATGTATTTTTTAAAAATTAAAATACTACAAAAACAACAGTGCTTGTGCATGGGTGTTCTTTTTACACTTAATGTTTCCTAAATTTTTCACTAGAGTGAATATTACATTTACAACTGAAAAATAAACAAATGAAATAGAGGAAGTGTGGGTAGAAACCGTTTAAAGAAGAAGTTCTTGGAGATGTGAGAAATATAAAGAAATTTTCCACTTAATAACAGCAATCACCACAATAAGCACTCCATGGAATTCCCCAGGCCAGAATACTGGAGTGGGTAGCCTTTCCTTTCTCCAGGGGATCTTCCCAACTCAGGGATTGAACTCAGGTCTCCCACATTGCAGACAGATTCTCCTCCACCAGCTCTCCACCACAAGGAAAGCCCCAATAAGCATTCACTATGTATCAATTCAGGCTTCCCTGGTGGCTTAGAGGGTAAAGCGTCTGCCTGCAATGCAGGAGACCTGGGTTCGATCCCTGGGTCAGGAAGATCCCCTGAAGAAGGAAATGGCAACCCACTCCAGTACTCTTGCCTGGAAAACCCCATGGATGGAGGAGCCTCGTAGGCTACAGTCTGTGGGGTCACAAAGAGTCGGACATGACTGAGCAATGACACACATTCATGCTTTCAGGGCTAAAGACCTATTGTAACCAAGAAGGACCCTACGGGGCCTTCCCAGAACAGACTCCACTCAGGGTCTTCCACCTGCTCTAGGCTGCAGAAAACTATAGCCTCCAAGGCCTTCCCCAAGTTTCAAAGAGCAAATTTAATCAGAAAAACGAGATAATGTAGAAAGAAAGGAAAACAGTCGAGCAAGACAAAATAATAATAGTTTAGCCATTAAATAAAGACAAGGACCTTAAGGTCTGATAGCTGGGCTTCCCTGGTAGCTCAGCTGGTAAAGATTCTACCTGCAATGAAGGAGACCCTGGTTCGATTCCGGGGTCAGGACAATCCCCTGGAGAAGGGATAGGCTACCCACTCCAGTATTCTTGGGCTTCCCTGGTGGCTCAGCTTGTAAAGAATCCACCTACAATGGGGGAGACCTGGGTTTGATCCCTGAGTTGGGAAGATTCCTTGGAGGAGGTCATGGCAACCCACTCCAGTATTTTTGCCTGGAGAATCCCCATGGACAGAGGAGCCTGGCAGGCTACAATCAGCGGGGTTGCAAAGAGTTGGACACGACAGCGACTAAGCACAAGCACAGCACAGAGTCTATAGGGAATCCCCTGAGCCATGTCCTTTGAGCTGTTTTAAAGATACTGAAACCCCCAGCAGGTGGAAAGTTATCTGTATGCTGCCTATGAGCAGGTAGACCCAGACCAGTTGGAACCAGAAGGTTGATGATGCTGACTCCTCACCACCAGCCAACCAGAAGAATGTCCACGAGCTGGTCACACACCCCACAACGCCCCTCCCTCACCCTGTCTTTAAAAACCTTTCCCTGGAAAACTTCAAGGAGTCCAAGTCTTTTGAAGAGTGGATACTTGCACTCCTCGCTTAGCACCCGCAATAAGTGCAATACACCTTGCATGTTCCTTCACAACAACCAGTGTCTTTGCCATGACAGACAACAGAGTAGATTGACTTTACTTTGGGCAAATGGACCCAAGTTTGGTTTACTAACGCTGTGAGGCCAACACCTGCCCATTTTGCAGGTGAGGACTAAACAGTGGTCAGTTAGCAGGTCCAGGCTGATCCAATGGTCAAGTTAACATTCTCCGGCTCCGTTTACTTGCTAACCCATCTGGTTGAATTCAGTGTTTCCCAACTCAGGTTGACTTCAGCACAATGAAGCTCATTTTATTTGATGGGCCAGGGAAGGAACTGATGGGTTGCTTAGTTTTTCCCTTGCTTGGTTTGGGTTCATTATGTTTTAGTTTCCAGGGTATCCAATAAAAACTTTGACTGCATTTTTCACTTCTCAGCTTTAAAAAGTGTTGTGTTGAATACTGCCTCGCCATGTCTTTACCACAGACATCACAGTGGGCACAGTCAAGCAGGAGTGTCAGCTCCACGGTCTCTCCAACTCTTCTCATGAAAGGAGGCAGCTCCCAGCTCAGGGGATCCCAGTCCCACTGCTGTCCAGCAATGAGACCCTTTTCTACCTTTCCTTTGTCTACAAAGTGAGGTCAGTCAGTTCAGTCGCTCAGTTGTGTCCGACTCTTTGTGACCCCATGGACTGCAGCACGCCAGGCCTCCCTGTCCATCACCAACTCCCAGAGCCCACCCAAACCCGTGTCCATTGAGTCGGTGATGCCATCCAACCATCTCATCCTCTGTCGTCCCCTTCTCCTCCTGCCCCCAATCCCTCCCAGCATCAGGGTCTTTTCAAATGAGTCAGCTCTTCCCATCAGGTGGCCAAAGTATTGGAGTTTCAGCTTCAGCATCAGTGCTTCCAATGAACACCCAGGACTGATCTCCTTTAGAATGGACTGGTTGGATCTCCTTGCAGTCCAAGGGACTCTCAAGAGTCTTCTCCAACACCACAGTTCAAAAGTATCAATTCTTCAACACTCAGCTTTCTTTATAGTCCAACTCTCACATCCATACATGACCACTGGAAAAAACATAGCCTTGACTAGCTGGCCTTTGGTGTCTTTTTCTAAAATCTTGTTTATTTATTTTTGGCTGCCCCGGGTCTTCCTTGCTGTGTGTGGGCTTTCTTTAGTTGTGATGTGTGGGCTTCTCGTTGTGGTGGCTTCTGTTGTTGCAGAGCACAGGCCCCAGGGTGCTCAGGCTTCACTGGCTGTGATACATAAGCCTAGTTGCCCCATGGCACATGGAATCCTCCCGGACAAGGGATCAAACTCATGCCCCCTGCATTGGCAGGCAGATTCCCAACCACCAGGGAAGTCCATATAAAGTGAGATATCTTCAGTAGATCTCCTTCAGCTGCTTTCCAACAACCATGATTGATAAGTGGTAGGGCTTAGCTGATGTTGGCTTCTAGACCCCAACTTTAGCCTAGACTTTAAGGTCCTTCTTTCTTCCATGGAAGACAAGGATAAGTGATTCTAATTACATTGTCCCAGCACAGGTTTTGCTCTGGAGTCTGACTGTCACTCCACTGGTTAGGATTTCTATATATTTTGTTCAACCCCCTTGAAGAATGAAAGTGTTAGTTGTAGCCTGCCAGGCTCCTCTGTCCATGGGATTTCCTAGGCAAGAATACTGGATTGGATAGCCATTCCCTTCTCCCTGGGATCTTCCTGACCTAGGGATTGAACTCAGATCTCCTGCATTGGCAGGCAGTTTCTTTACTGTCTAAGCTACCCAGGAGGTCCCTTGAATGCCTCATGTAAAAGTCAGCTGATGGCCTGGTGTCTGTGTGGATACCAGGCTATTTGGAGTAACCACAGCTTCTGGAACACCCAGCTCACTGCAGCTACCTCTCTTCCTAGCTTCCTTTTCCTCCTTCAGATTCAGAGTTCAGGAACCCAAAAAAATGCTTCCACTGAAGACTAATAAATGTTATACTTTCTGTCATGACCCAGAGCTTTCTCTTTTAATTTTTTCAAAATATACATTGCAACCCATGGGGTAAATGTTGAAATCATTTTGACAGAGTCTCTAAATTGAAACCACTTTTGAGTTTCCTGCTCTCTCTAAAGCCAAGATACCAATAGAAAGAAATCAATTGATGGCTATTCAGCCCAGACTCTAGACCCATCCCTATGGTGGAAAGAAATGAGCAAAGACTGGAGGAGAGAGTCAGAGGGACTTTCCAGGCTCTGAGACCTTTCCAGGGTCTCAGAAGCACAAGCCCATATAGCATGTGGTGCATGCATGGTTTTTGCAAAAGCTATAGGGGAAATTACCTGGCTCACCAGCAGGCTTCTTCGTGATAAAGCAATGGTAAGCATACTGAGTAGAATTGTGTCCCCCACCAAAGGATATGTTCAAGCCCTAACTCTCTTACCTGTGAATGTGACCTTATCTGGAGATAGTCTTTGCAGGTATCATTAAGTTCAAACTGGATTAGAATGGGACCTACTCCGTTGGCTGCTGTCCTTATAAGAAGGGGGAAATTTGAACAGAGACCCGGAGAGGAGAACTCAGGATGGAGCCAGAAGTAGATGTTAAGAGTGATACATGTACCAGCCAAGGAATTCCAAGGATTGCTGCCAACCAGCAGAAGCTGAGAGGGAGGCATGGATATCAGTTCTCCCACAGAGCCTCCAAAACAGAACCAACCCTGCTGACAGCTTGATTTTGGTCTTTGAGTCTCCAGAACTGTAAGAAAATACACTTCTGTTATTTTGAGCCAGCCCGTCTGTGATAGCTTGCTACAGCAGTCCTAAGAAGCTATGACACTAAGAGTTAAGTCCATTCCAGGAGTCACCCTCCAAAGCAGGGACCATGTCTCTCCCGTTGGTGATGAACCAAGGTATATCTATTCCTTCTTTCTAAAAGGTCAATACATCTGAGCACTCAGTCCATTGTCAAAGGCTTAGTCCAGAGTCAGCCAACTGAAAGTCCCCACAAACCCCACCTCTACCAGGACTCTAAGAAAATCTGTAGCCAAATCTTCTAAGGCAGGCAGTCGTGATCCTATTTTGAGGGAACTTTTAACAGTTTTCCAACCATCCTTAGACATCCTTTCCAGGGAAACATTGTCTTTCAGGAAAGTTCTTCCTAAACCCGTCACTCCACCCATATCTTCACAAGGTTGCTTCAGACAGCAGAAGCCAGAAGTAAGTCATTTTTCTACAACTTGAACAAACTCTGTCCTCCTGAGCCCTATGCACCATCTCTTCTATCAAGGCAGTTGAAGTCTCTGGAATTTCTGCTTTTTCAGATCTCTTTCTGACTCACCTTTTTTTGCGAATATCCAGCATAATGCAAAATGTGCAGTCAGAAGAGATGATTTACGAATGACATTAAGGGAAGAAAAGTCATTTTGTTTCAGAGTTTGCTGTCAGACTCATTTGTTAAAGCAGTAGCAAAAAAATAAAATCACTATTCTTTTTTCATAGGGGAAAAAGAAAGCTGAAAACTAATAGAGTATAGATTTGGAAAATAGGCCATTTTTATTAGGCTAAATATGTGTGAGGGATGGAAGTAGGGGTTGCTGAGAGCTTCTTGGCAATGCTCACTGTTCTCCAATAAAGGCTACATAGGATAACCTGTTTTATGACTCAAAACCTATTTCTAAGAATGTGCAACAAAACTCCTTCCTTGTTCTGGTCCCAAACTGACACAGATTTAAAACCTAAAACATCTACTACCATACGATGGTATTTTTGTTGTATAGTTTTGAGAATTCCTGTGGTATTCATCACAGTGGTAATTAGACATGTACCAAGTCTCTTAACTTGAAATAAAGTTGCATGTATTAGAAACAGCCTGCTCTGTGATGAGGAGAATTATTAGTTTTGAATTGAGATTTATAAAAGCAGAAGATAAGGATGTTGGAGGAGGGAGTCTTTTGTCATCTCATGAAAGCTAGGAAACAGAGTGACTCTAATATCCAGTTTCATTCCAGATCCCATGAATTGTACCTAAACCAGTGGTTGGTAAAGCCAGATAATAAATATTTTAGGATTTACAGCCTTAAGATCTCTGTAGTAACAATTCAACTCAGCTTTTGTAGCAGGAAAACAGTCCAAAAATGTCGTTGTAACACAAGAAAGAGTTAAAAGAAGGATCTTCAAGGCTGGGATGAGTTGGCTGCAGAGAAATTATTTGATGGAAAATAATAAGTTCAATGTGGGCTTCCCTAATAGCTCAGATGGTAAAGAATCTGCCTGAAATGCAGGAGACCGGGGTTCGATACTTGGGTCAGGAAGATACAGTGGAGAAGGAAATGGCAACCCACTCCTGTATTCTTGCCTGAGAAACCCCATGGACAGAGAAGCCTGGCAGTCTACAGCCCATAGGGTCACAAAGAGCTGGACATGACTGAGCACCTAAACCCCACCACCACCACCACCAGTAAGTTCAATGTAGAGAGTGATTCTTCAGGTAAAAGAATATCATGCAATGATTTAGGAAAATTGAAAATCATCACCTTGTTGCCCAAGCAATGCTTTAAACTATATGATGTAATCAGAGATGACCTCAAATCTAATTGGTCTTTTTTTTTTTTATAAATTCTTCAGTACCATTGTTCTAGATTCCCTATATATGTGTTAGAATATGATATTTATCTTTCTCTTTCTGACCGACTTCACTCAGTATAATATGTTCTAGGTTCATCCACCTCATTAGAACTGACTCAAATGCGTTCCTTTTATGGCTGAGTAATATTCCATTGTGTATATGTACCACAACTTCTTTATCCATTCATCTGTCAATGGACATCTAGGTTGCTTCCATGTTCTAGCTATTGTAAATAGTGCCGCAATGAATAATGGGATACATGTGTCTCTTTCAATTTTGTTTTTTTATTTTATTTTATTTTATTTATTTATTTATTTTTTATTTTGTGATTCCACTTTTATCAGATGCCTAGAATAGGCAAATTCATAGAAATAGAAAATAGAACAGTGGTTACCAGAGGCTGGTATCACCTATCTATCTAGTCTTTTATTTTTTTATTTTATTTTTAAACTTTATATAATTGTATTAGTTTTGCCAAATATAAAAATGAATCTGCCACAGGTATACATGTGTTCCCCATCCTAGACCCTCCTCCCTCCTCCCTCCCCATACCATCTATCTAGTCTTTTAACAGTTTTATGTGATTTAGTCTGAATAGAATATTGTAAATTAATGTTCATACTTAATTAATGTCACAGAATATTTACTTCTCAAAATCAAAAATATTTCCAGTATAAGTGGTAGATAAACACTTGAAGTAGTACAAGATTTTTTTTGATTTGTTTTTGAATCTCTTCCATTATTGTTAGAATTCCATTTTTAGTATTTTTTGACTGTCTGTAAAAAGTCGTGAATTACAATAGCATAAAAGTATCTTTTAGGTGTGATTATGATTTATCAATAAAAATGCAATATATGAATATTTTTTAGATTGATTACCATCACACAAAAGACCAATTAGACGAGATCGGGCGCGTTCAGGGTGGTATGGCCGTAGACTGGATAGATAGGTGATGATTAGCAGCTAGGTTTACTATAAAGCATTTTGTTAATAATATATTTGACTGAAGACACAGAGAACTATTTACATGATGAGAAACAGCTGCATAAACAGTACTCAACACTTCTGCACCTCCTGAAAGACAAGGCATCCATGGCCCCTTGTGTAGAGAAAGCAGGAGGATCATACCCCAGAGCTTGTAAGCACTGACATCCATTACTTTCTCCTCCAGCATACTGGTCAGGTAGCGTGGGTGCGTGTGCTCAGTTGTGTCTGACTCTTTGTGACCCCATGGACTGTAGCCCACCAGGCTCCTCTGTCCATGGAATTTTCCAGGCAAGAATACTGGAGTGGGTTGCCATTTCTTTCTCCAGGGCATCTTCCCAACCCTGGGATCAAACCTGCATCTCTTGTGTCTCCTGCATTGGCAGGTGGGTTTCTTGTTTGTTCGTTTGTTTTTACCATAGCATCACTTGGGAAGCCTACTGGTCAGGAGCTCTGTCTAAATGAGCATATGGACAGTAGTGAGCAATCATTACAAAAATGTGATGCTGGAGATGCCAACTAGAAAGACAAGAAGCTGTTAGTTTCGCTGGTGAATTTGAGTCTGGAGCACAGGCAAGAAACCAAGGAGAAATCAGCTAAAGGGAGAGAGAGGGAATGAGACCGCGAGAGTGATAGAATGACCTTTTCCAAACCCAACTCCCAAAACCCAGCTTCCTCTGTACATTTCATTTGGGAGACAGGGCTTAACAGTAGCATCAGGATTGAAAAACAAACCCTAAAGGCTTAGGAGATCATAGACTCAATACAAAGCATCCAAGAACACATTTTAAATTAAGTTGTATGAACAGAATTATGCTTTTAAGAAAAGGGAGGTGACGGACACTTTGCTTCCATGTCTTGGCTTTTGTAAATAACATTGCAGTAAGCATTGACATGCATTTATCTTTTCAAATTAGCGTTTTCATCTTCTTCAGATGTATGCCCAGGAGTGGAATTGCTGGATCATATGGTAGTTCTATTTTTAGTTCTTTAAGGAACCTCCAAACTATTTTCCATAGTGGCTGCAATGAATAAGCAACAAAGATACATTGTACAACACAGGGAAATACAGCCATTATCTTGTAATAACTTTAAAAGGAGTATAATCTATAAAAATGTTAAATCTCTATGTTGTGTACCTGAAATTAATATAACATTGTAAATCATCTATACTTCAAAAAAAGAAAAAAGAAAGAAAAGGGAGATGATGGTTCTGTTCTCTTCTAGTCTATCCAAATTACAGTTGCTATAACTATATTCAGATCTGAGAAATGAGGGGGAAAGAAGCTGGAGAAATTTGGAATATATTCAAACTGAATATATCAGACCAACTTCAGCATTACTCTTCTCTTTGGTGGCTTGGAATATGGTGAGGAAATAAGTGTCTGAGGGAGTGTGTAAGAGTGCATGCATTTGGGAGTTTGTGTGTGTGTGTGTGTGTGTGTGTGTGCGTCTGTACTCGTGATTCCTAGGTTACCAGTGTCTTTGTTTTAGTTCTTTGGAGAGAATGTGAAACCTTCTTTGGTCTTACAAGAAACACAGCCATTTGCCAGGGACATTGTATATAAACCTAGTGATTTGTGTGCACTTCTGATCACAATCAAAGAGCAGGAAAACTCAGGGATCCTTACAGTACAGCACCATTCTTGGCCTTCTTTGACATAAATTTACTTGGTGAATTATTTTGTTTCACTAGGGGGACATATGTCTCCCTTACACAGTAATGGTATTTTAATGGCTAGATGTTAATCTTGAGTTAGTGAACTGACCTCAGCTCCAAGCAGAACTCAATTGCCATGGAAAAAAAAAGGTGTAACCTTGGCTTGGTTTTGCAAGCTTAGAGCCCAGAACAATGGCAATAAGCCTGGATATTTTTTGCAGAAGAGTAATTGTGTCACCATGATTTCCATCAATATTGTGTTCTTCTGTCAGAACAACTTTTCTTTATGTAATTTTCAATGTAGTACAAATTAAATTGGAACGGGTAATAAAATTTAGTATTAGTGAACCATGGACAAAAAGTAATGAATTTTCTAAAATTGACATAAAAACATAGATTTTACTGAAAGACCACATCTGTTGCTGTTAAATATGCGGAAGTGAAGTTGATTGTCTGCACAACAGCAGCTCTTCTGCTTTTTCCCCATTTCGGTGGCCCCTGCCTCTGATATAGAGGCTACAGAGGCCAGAGCCCCACCTTCTCAGCTAGGACAGGGTTTATAATCGAGTTGTTCTGGTCAGTGAGAACGAATGGAAATGCTACCAGAAAGGTTTCTAGAAAAGATTTTCCTCCCTGAGAGGAGAGATAGAGAGATAGAATATGGTAGAGTAGAGATGGTACCCTTCTGTTTTTTCATTTTATCCTAAATATGCACACAAAACTTCAGATTTCTTATTGAATCCCCCATGGTGAAGAATATACATCTATCTCCTTGCCCCAGGGCTTACCCAAGATGAAGAATGATGAGAGCTGATGGGAATTTTCCCTGCACAGATAATACAACAAGCATGCAACCAAAAGAAACACACACACACAGAGGAGAGGCCATGTGAGGACCCAGTGAGGAGGCCATCTGCAAGCCAAGGAGAGCTGCCTCAGAAGAAAGAAACCTGCCAACACCTTGGTTTTGAACTTTCAGCCTCTTGAACTGGGAGAAAAAGAAATTTCTGCTGCTTAGCCACCTGGTTTGTGATATTTTCTTATATTTATGTTATTGCCTTAGCCCTAGCAAACTAAGACAGATGCCAAAGCAATTCCCCTAGAGAACAAATGGTCACAAAATGGGCTTTGTCACACAGGAGGCTCTGGTTCACTCGTAGTTTTATTGAACATGGATTCTACCTTCTCCAGAAATGAGTCTCTTGAACAAGAGTAAGGATATATAAAATTTTGTGTAGGCAGAGGAAGATTTAAGCCGCGTTTTCATGTAGAATCCATCATAATGGAACTGGGCAGGTTGGTAATGGAGATGTGATTCTTTAAAGCTATTTAAAAATTTGAAAGAAGGGAAGCTTACTCTTTTCTCAAGCAGGTAGAGAAAAACTGTTAGCTATAACCTATTCCAGAATACATAGTCATTGCCTTAGGCAACCTGGAAGGGAGACACAGGCAAGTCATTCACCCCATAAACAAGCACACAGTAAGTGACTACCCCCAGCTCCTGCCTGAGGGCTGGGCCAGAGGGCAGAGAAAGGATCACATCTAAATAAAATGCTAATTACAGGGAGAAATGAGCTATAAGCTGTCTAAACACACAAAATGAGTAGTAATGAGTTGTGCAAATATTAGCCAGCAAATATTCAGCTACAGGGTATGAAGCTGCTTGCCAGGTTAATTTAGGTTATGTTTTATGGTGCCATATACCTGGAAATTGTTCTTGGGGGTTGTGTTCTTACGTCGATAATTTGGAAAGTCATACAACTGGAATGGATCCAACCATCTGTGTAATTAGAGAGTCTTCCCATTACAGGGAGATAATATTTGTGACATCTGTGAACTGAGTCAGGAATCCTGAGGCTCCTGCCTCCTTACCTTACAGGTAAGGTATTGAGCACTTGGACACAAGCAAAACCCTGGTCAGGAGAGAGCCTATTCTTTAGAAAATGTAATGCACATGGTACTCAAACAGAGACCCAGTTCATTTTTGCATAAAAAGGCCATTCTTTTAAATATACTTAATTACACTAAGTATACTAACTGCCCTTATTCTTATTTCTTAAGGCAGTTTGAGACAGTAGTTTCCATTCTTTACCTTGAGAGAATAAACAATTACTTTAACATATGTGCATTAGTTATCTATTACTACCTAACAAAGGGCTTCCCTGATGACTCAGCAGTAAAGAATCTGCCTGCAATGCAGGAGATGCAGGTTTGACCCCCTGAGTTGGGAAGACAACCAGGAGGAGGAAATGACAACCCACTCCAGTATTCTTGCCAGGAAATCCCATGGACAGAAGAACCAGAAGAGCTACAATTCCGTGGGGTCACAAAGAGCACCAGGAGCACTGCTTAACAAATGGCCACAAACCTCACAGTTTTAGACAAGACACATTTATTAGCTCACATTTCTGTGGGTCAAGATTTCAGGCATGGCTTAGCTGGGTCTTCTGCACAGGGTCTCAGCAGGCTGAAATCAAGGTATGAGTTGGGCTGTATTCTCATCTAGAGCCTAGACTGGGAAGAATCCACTTCCAACTTCACCCATATTGTTGGCAAAATTATCTCCTTGTGGTTGTAGGACTGAGCACCCCAACTTCCTGCTAAATGTCAGCCAGAGGCTATTCTTAGTTCCTAGGGCCCCCACTCCTGCCCAGATTGCCCTGCCAAGTCTTGTCCATGAACTCTCTTAAAACAAGCCATCTTAATTCTTCAAGTCAGCAAGGGGAGTCTCTGCCTCTCTCAGGAAGGGCTTAGTCCTGCTTTAAATGTTTTCACTGATTGCCAGACTCACCAAAGGTAACCTCTCTTAATTTACTCACCATCAATGGACTTAGGATCTTAATAGCATCTGAAAAATACTTTGACCTTTGCAATGTTCAAGTTGTAGATTCTGCTTGAAGGGGAACACTCAAAGGAAGGGGATTCTATAAAGGGCACAAATATCAGAAGACAGGTCAATGGGGAGTAACCCCAAGGTCTGTCCACCACAGTGTTGGAGCCACGCATTCCAGAAAACAAACTCACTCAGAAGGACAATGCAGATAGTGGAGCGCAGTTTACTACACCAGCGGGCCCAAGGCAGAGTCTCCTCTTAGCCAAGGACCCCAACCAGCTTTTGTGAAAACCTTATATACCCTAAGCATATGTGTCCAAACCCACCTCCCCAGAATTCCCTGAAACTAGTCTGAACAAAGGAAAAAGAAAGATACAATCAAAGTTAAGCCGTGATTCATAAGCCTTAAGCCTAGGTAGTTAACAGTGGACAATTATCAATAGGCTTGTGGTCATACCCCAATTAGCATAATAGAATTTATGATTCTATTCGGTTACACAGATAATTAGGGTATTCTTTTAGGCGACAGAGAGTCTATGAGCCCTGGGGCTCTTCCGTCCGGGGGTCTGGTTTTCCAGTAGGTATGTCGTTTCCATAGATACTTGGGCATATAGCGCAAAGTCCACAGTCCGGCCCAAGGTGGAGTCCTGCTTTCAAGACGGAGCCTGTTCTGTTTCCTCCTTTAACAGCACTTTTGTTTCTAAATTCAGTACTCCATACTAGTATTTCTATTGAATTCTTATCAATGTTGAGTATGTGAAATAAAATTCATATTTTATGGCAAGACAAGAAAAATTTAAACACAATTCTCTGCCCTTTGGCCTTCTGCCCCCACCACTGAGCATTCTGTATCTCCCTTATGTATAAACCAAACCTCTCCCATCAGCAGGAATACCTGTTTAACCACAAAGTGCAACGTTCTCCCAGCATAAACAAAGCAACTCCTTAAAAGATAGTATACCTTCTTGAGCTTGTGAGGTGTCACGTGACCCACTACGAGTGGGGCTTAGATCTGGACTGTGTCAATAATACATCATTTGTTACACAGCACTTTGTCTCAAAAAAAAAAAAAAAAACTTGTATAACTGTGCCTTGATTTCTAACCAGTGGAACAATTCTCAGAGTTTTCTGAGATGTTCTTCCAGGATTATAATCCTCAACTTCGGCTCAAATAAAATTTTTGAATTCTTTCTTAGACTGACTAATTTTTTTATCAACAAGTGCAACAACTTTTAATGCCTATATCCCCTCCATACTCCCCAGATATGTGGGTGGAGTATTCATTAATCCTTTAGAAGCTGAATAGGGAAATGGGAGGGCATGGCTAAGGGTTTAATACAGAATCTGACTTCATTCTTGACTTTTGCTGACAATTCTGAGACCCCATCACACCCTCTTTCACTTCTGCTCCACATTTGGGCAGCTAAGAAAGTCCAAGTGTTCCATTCTCTGGTGCCAGTGGGAAATTCAAACTATACTGAAGGAGGAAACAGACAGAACAGGCTCCATCTTGAAAGCAAGACTCCACCTTGGGCCGGACTGTGGACTTTGAGCTATATGCCCAGTATCTATGGAAACGACATACCAACTGGAAAACCAGACCCCCAGAGGGAAGAGCCCCAGGGCTGGTACCTAGACTCTCTATGACCTAAAAGAATACCCTAATTATCTGTGTAACTGAATAGAATCATAAATTCTATTATGCTAATTGGGGTATGACCACAGGCCTATTGATGATTGTCCACTCTTAACTACCTAGGCTTAAGGCATACTAATCGAATCATGGGTTTAAGGCATATGAATCATGGGTTAACTTTGATTGTATCTTTCTTTTCCTTTGTTCATACTAGTTTCAGAGAATTTGGGGAGGTGGGTTTGAGCACGTAGGCTATATAAGGTTTTCACAAAAACTGGTTGGGATCCGTGGCTAAGAGGAGACTCTACCTTGGGCCCACAGGTGTAATAAACTGCACTCCACTATCTGCATTGTCCTTCTGAGTGAGTTTGTTTCCCATAACATGTGGCTACAACAATACAAGCTCTGGACTATAAAAGGAAACCCTCCAGCCCCAGCTCCTAACCACCATAAAGACCATGAACATTTTCTGTACTTTCTTAAACCATTATCGGACCTGCTTAGAAATCGGTTTCACACTTCAGAAAGCCTCAGATCAGATCAGATCAGTCACTCAGTCGGGTCCAACTGTTTGCGACCCCATGAATCACAGCACGCCAGGCCTCCCTGTCCATCACCAACTCCTGGAGTTCACTCAGACTCACGTCCATCGAGTCAGTGATGCCATCCAGCCATCTCATCCTCTGTCGTCCCCTTCTCCTCTTGCCCCCAAATCCCTCCCAGCATCAGAGTCTTTTCCAATGAGTCAACTCTTCGCATGAGGTGGCCAAAGTATTGGAGTTTCAGTTTTAGCATCATTCCTTCCAAAGAACACCCAGGGCTGATCTCCTTCAGAATGGACTGGTTGGATCACCTTGCAGTCCAAGGGACTCTCAAGAGTCTTCTCCAACACCACAGTTCAAAAGCATCAATTCTTCGGCGCTCAGCCTTATTCACAGTCCAACTCTCACATACATACATGACCACAGGAAAAACCATAGCCTTGACTAGATGAATCTTTGTTGGCAAAGTAATGTCTCTGCTTTTCAATATGCTATCTAGGTTGGTCATAACTTTCCTTCCAAGGAGTAAGCATATTTTAATTTCATGGCTGCAATCACCTTCTCAGTGACTTTGGAGCCCAGAAAAATAAAGTCTGACACTGTTTCCACTGTTTCCCCATCTATTTCCCATGAAGTGATGGGACCAGATGCCATGATCTTCGTTTTCTGAATGTTGAGCTTGAAGCCAACTTTTTCACTCTCCACTTTCACTTTCATCAAGAGGCTTTTGAGTTCCTCTTCACTTTCTGGCATAAGGGTGGTGTCATCTGCATATCTGAGGTTATTGATATTTCTCCCGGCAATCTTGATTCCAGCTTGTGTTTCTTCCAGCCCAGCGTTTCTCATGATGTACTCTGCATAGAAGTTAAATAAACAGGGTGACAATATACAGCCTTGACGAACTCCTTTTCCTATTTGGAACCAGTCTGTTGTTCCATGTCCAGTTCTAACTGTTGCTTCCTGACCTGCATATAGGTTTCTCAAGAGGCAGATCAGGTGGTCTGGTATTCCCATCTCTTTCAGAATTTTCCACAGTTGATTGTGATCCACACAGTCAAATATGTGGCTAATAATCTCTTTATACCCTTTTGGTGTACATGACCTCCTGAGTCTCAGAATCCAAACCAGATTCTAGGTGTAAGGCCCATCCTGTTTATGATGCCAAACAGGGCCTGTGGGGCTCCTGGACATGGAGGTCTTTTGATCCCTTGTTTCTTATAGGCAAGACATCAGTCTCCATGACCTTCTCAGAGTTCCAAAGGGCAGAACAGTTGTTGATCAAAAGTGGAACAGCCATGAAACCACCTGAGACAATATTAAAGAGATCAGGGAGGCTCATCAAGAATTAGGAGACCAGACTGCCCAAGATCCTGCACATACCCAAATCTTGCCAGCCACAATACCCTTTTGAAAACCTTGCAGAAGAAAGACAAATGCAAGATTTTTACGACCTTGATCCCTATCACATACCCTTACCTGACCACATAACCTCTCTTTTCTCACCAGAAAGGGAGGCACAGTTCTTGAGGCTCCAGTCTACTGTGTTTTCCTTTTTTCTGGCAAAGTAATAAAGCCACTCTTTCCTTCTCCTGCATGACTATATCTCCATGATTATTTCTGTTTGGCCTTGGTGTACAGAGAGCCAAGATTTTGGCAACATTTATGCAGGGTGGCCACAAAAAGGAATCTACATTGTACCTGTTGAAATACTGATTCCTCACAAACACCACCAAAACAATTTGCTAATAACACAAAGGTGAGTTTATTGCTTCCACCACTGACAAAATCTTGGCCTCTGTGAACAAGTGCCAAATCAAGTTTTGGAAGCAGAGTGTTGGGTGAAGTTGAAAAGAATAGCTTTATTGCCTTTCCAGGCAAAGAGGGATATATGCACTCAAAATTGTGCGTACCTACCTGGGAGGATTTGGTAAGGAGTTTTATAGCAATGGTTACAGTGGAGGCGGGGGTAGGGGGGCAGAGGAGGGGGGCTGAAAAGGATCAGAGTGTGTCCAGTGCCTGCATTCCTTTAATCTGGTCTTAGGTAATCTGACGAGCGAAGAGGAACTAAAAAGCCTCTTGATGAAGGTGAAAGAGGAGGAGAGTAAAAAAGTTGGCTTCAAACCCAACATTCAAAAAACTAAGATCATAGCATCTGGCCCCATCATTTCATGGCAAATAGAAGGGGAAACAATGGAAACAGTGACAGACTTTATTTTCTTGGGCTCCAAAATCACTGCAGATGGTGACTGTAGCCATGAAATTAAAAGACATTTTCTCCTTGGAAGGAAAGCTATGACCAACCTAGACAATATATTAAAAAGCAGAGACACTACTTTGCTGACAAAGGTCCATCTAGTCAAAACTGTGGTTTTTCCAGTAGTTATGTATGGATATGAGAGTTGGACCATAAAAAAGGCTGAGCCCTGAAGAACTGATGCTTTTGAACTGTGGTGTTGAAGAAGACTCCTGAGAGTCCCTTGGACTGCAATGAGATCAAACAAGTCAATTCTAAAGAAAATCAACCCTTAATAATCATTGGAAGGACTGATGCTGAAGCTGAAGCTCCAGTTCTTTGGCCACCTGATGCAAAAAGCCAGCTCATCAGAAAAGACCCTGATGCTGGGAAAGATAGAAGGCAGGGGCAGAAGGGTCAACAAAGGATGAGATGGTTGGATGGCATCATCAACTCAATGGACATGAGTTTGAGCAAGCTCTGGGAGATGGTGAAGGACAGGGAAGCCTGGCATGCTGCAGTCCATGGGGTCACCAAGAGTCAGACATGACTGAGCAACAGCATGACATGACAGACATGACTGCAACAGCAACACTCTGATGAGATTCTATGTCCTTTAATCTGGCCTCAGATGGTCTTCTGGAAGAGCTCCTCTAGTTTGTTTAATCTAGAATGAAGAGTACTGACATCTTCCATTTGGTGGAGGTTTTAGTTCTACAAAGAGCTCAAAGACATCGTTATTTGTGTCTCTTGACATAGAACCAGGATCTGCCCCAAAGCTGCAATGCTATTTCTTGGCTGATTCTCCCTTGTCTCTGTACCCCTCACTTCCCTGATTAGCAACTGTTCAAATCTGCTCTTTGGAACTCAGGTAAAGTCAAGGAGGTTGAGATCTAATCCCCATAAACAAAGAGGACAGAAGGGGTTACATGGCCAGGAACCCCACAGAGTCCTGCACAATTTCACACTAACGAATCACTTTATTTCATTAATTTTTCTTCAATAACAAAAGTTCCATCCTACAATGTGCAAATCTAAACTTCACTAGAGAAAAAATAACACCAGGAGGCAAGTCAAGGAATATAAACTTTTATTGGCCTTTTGTGGCATAAGTTTGGTCTTCTTTAGGGATTGGAGGTCAAGAAAGCATATAAATATGTCCTAAGCTGATAGTTGGATCATGGAAAAAGCAAGAGGAGTTTCAGAAAAGCATCTATTTCTGCTTTATTGACTATACCAAAGCCTTTGACTGTGTGGATCACAATCAACTGTGGAAAATTCTGAAAGAGATGGGAATACCAGACCACCTGACCTGTCTCTTGAGAAACCTATATGCAGGTCAGGAAGCAACAGTTAGAACTGGACATGGAACAACAGACTGGTTCCAAATAGGAAAAGGAGTTCGTCAAGGCTGTATATTGTCACCCTGCTTATTTGACTTCTATGCAGAGTACATCATGAGAAACGCTGGGCTGGAAGAAACACAAGCTGGAATTAAGATTGCCGGGAGAAATATCAACAACCTCAGATATGCAGATGACACCACCCTTACGCCAGAAAGTGAAGAGGAACTCAAAAGCCTCTTGATGAAAGTGAAAGTGGAGAGTGAAAAAGTTGGCTTCAAGCTCAACATTCAGAAAACGAAGATCATGGCATCCGGTCTCATCACTTCATGGGAAATAGATGGGGAAACAGTGGAAACAGTGTCAGACTTTATTTTTCTGGGCTCCAAAATCACTGCAGACAGTGATTGCAGCCATGAAATTAGAAGATGCTTACTCCTTGGAAGCAAAGTTATGACCAACCTAGATAGCATATTGAAAAGCAGAGACATTATTTTGCCAACAAAGGTCTGTCTAGTCAACGCTATGGTTTTTCCAGTGGTCATGTATGGATGCGAGAGTTGGACTGTGAAGAAAGCTGAGCACCAAAGAATTGATGCTTTTGAACTGTGGTGTTGGAGAAGACTCTTGAGAGTCCCTTGGACTGCAAGGAGATACAACCAGTCCATTCTAAAGGAGATCAGCCCTCGGTGTTCTTTGGAAGGACTGATGCTAAAGCTGAAACTCCACTTTGGCCACCTCATGCGAAGAGTTGACTCATTGGAAAAGACTCTGATGCTGGGAGGGATTGGGGGCAGGAAGAAAAGGGGACAACAGAGGATGAGATTGCTGGATGGCATCACCGACTCGATGGACGTGAGTTTGAGTGAACTCCGGGAGATGGTGATGGACAGGGAGGCCTGGCGTGCTGTGATTCATGAGGTTGCAAAGAGTCAGACACGACTGAGTGACTGAACTGAACTGAACTGAAGCTGATAGTTTACCCAAGCCAGAAATCCATATTTCCTTCTAATTCATAGTTTCTTTGTTCCAAGATTCAGTGAAAGGGACATTATATGTTTTCTCAAAGGTGTGTTGGCTAAAGAGAGATGAGAAATGAATTTAGCATCATAGAGGGCTCAAGAAGAATGGCTCCTGAGTGTAAATAAAAAAGAATGACTAGAAGCCTTTATCCTAAATACATGAGTCCAGGGCTCTACTCTTTGTCAGGTTAAATACTCACAGTCCTTATACTCTTAAGAGGCCACCATATGAGACATCAATACAAACACAGGGACTATAAAATAATGTACCACTGCACATGCCAGAAGCCATAGGAGGAGAATTTGTGCAATTGGTTGCTGATTGTGTGTTTTTCTGTATGTAGGGGACAGATACAAGCAGAGACAAAAACAAAAAACTTGAGGAAAATTGCTATTTCAAACCATCCTCCCATACTGGGCATTCCCTCTTCCAACCAGCCCCTCCCAAGCAGTCACATGAATTGAGATCACATCACTGATTCTAAAGAGTTAAGAGCATAGTGAGGCAGAAAGTTATTAGGTAGTCAGTGTAAAGTTAAAGCCTCAGTTTCTTCTTTTCAAAATTCAATTCTAATTACCACTTATTCTCTCACATAAGTGTCTTGCCCCCATAACCCATAACCATATTCACTGTTCTAGTTTTCTTGACATTCAGAGTAATGCCTCCCTGGCCTGGAGGCCATAAAACACTCAAACCCATGACAAGACAATCAGTTACCGATGTCCAACTTATCAAGAAAGAAAATAACAGATGAACCATCAACATTAAGACATACATCTGGTCCTTAAACCATGGCCTGAGATCACGAGAAAAGGTCAGGGGATGGAGACTCAATGTCTTAGGAAGGCTCAAGGACTGAGAGATCAAAAAAGGCCATAAAATTGACAAACTATGCATGATGGCTTTTAAACTGGCCAGGAACTGCATACTTCAGGACCCTTAAACCAACCAAAAATGAAGTGGTCAATATTGGCAAAGATATGAAATGTTGTGATTTCTGCTGTTTCAGGACAGTTTCCCCCCTCTCAATGTCTATGCTGAGAGCTTTGTACTTGTATTCTCTGAACTAAAACTCTGCCTGTGTGCATATCTGCATGTCTGTGGATTCCATTCTTCTGCTTTGAGGACAAGAACTCAGATTCCCGTTTCAACAGGATTCAAATTACGAAAAGGATTGCACACACATGTTCTCTCAATATACATGATCCAAAGACAATGGTTATGATCACAAGCAGCATTTTTCCTAAGGAGAAAAAAAGACATGCAGAGACAAAAAGGGAGTGATGTAGGTAAGTGGGGAGGGGTTCTTCGTAGGTCTAAGACCTGGGCAGACAATTTGAAATTTTGATTCAGTATCTCAAAGTGTAGAGTTCTTTAGTGTCCAAAAGTGAAAGCAAGTGAAGTCGCTCAGTTGTGTCCAACTCCTTGTGACCCCATGGACTGTAACCTACCAGGCTCCTCTGTCCATGATATTTTCCAGGCAAAGGTACTGGAAAGTTTATCCCATAAATAGAATTGCCTCCCCATTCCAGCTTTCCATAGAAAACATGCCATCTCACCTTGGTTTGAGATGCAAAACAGAAAGGAATTGTCTCTGATTCCTAGGGAGTCAAGGGACTGAAAATCAAAACATCTTATTGGGATGTAAGGGCACTGGGTCCAGCTGTCGGTATCTTAGCCTGCTCCATCGACTCTCCCCTAGTCTCTATTTTAGCCCCCAGCCCGAGAGGGGGTTGCCTTCTCTTGGCCCACGTGGTCACCAGGAGTTGTTTGGGGATAGGAGTAGCCATAGCTTCATCCCTCCTTGGTCCCCTGTCTCCTCTCCAAGGCTGAAAGTGCTGCGACACCTTGACTTTCAGCAGGCAGGGAACCCCTGGCTGGGGGAGCAGCGAGGTGTAAGTGACTGTACACAAGAGACATCAGCAATTTATAAAATGCAGAATAAAATGTCACCCTAAAATGTCACAGGCTTGTTTGGCTTCCTGTGAACTAAAAAGAAACCTTTCGTTGATTTTAGATTCAAATCAACTAATAGCCACAGGAATCCATTTAATTCTCCACCAACACTGATCACTCCATTCTTTCATTAATTTCAGCCACTTCTATGTGGAGATGAAGCTACATCTCTCCAGGGCTGTGTCCCAAAGAGGTTACTTAAACAGGAAAATTTTTAAATTCTATTTCTTTTCTGAATATAAAAGCAATACATGTCTCTTATGTAAAGTATACTAGTAATGATAGCAATCATTAATTTGAGCACTTCCTACGTGTCTTGACAAGAGAGTTCATGCACATAGACTATTTTATAACTTGCTTCTTTTTTCATTTAGTAACGTGTCTCATTCTTCTAGGTCAAGACACGTATATCACTCTCCTCTTCATAATATAGCTGACACTGGGGTAAGTGTGAGCCTGGTTTTAAAAATATAAAGAAAGAGATCTGCTTCATCCATTCTGAAGCTGTATGTTAGTCCGTTATCTGGAGTTATCACCTGCATTTGAGCATTGGTTTTGATAGTCATTTGACATATGAGCAATCATTTTGTGTTATGAACACTGTAGACTCTCCTGTATAACTGCAATTTTTCTTTGTGTTAACTTCCTAAAAGTGGATATGAACTAATTAAAGGGTATATTCATTTTAATTTTTCATAGTTTTGGCTAAACTGCCCTTCAAATGACTGCATCAATTGGCACTCCAAGTAACAGTATGTGAAAGTGCTCCTTGACTTTCTCTAATGCCAGAAAAATTGGTATTTCTTGCTTTTGCATTCTGATAATCTCTATTTACGTGATTCTAGTAAGAGGAAATGGCAACCCACTCCAGTGTTCTTGCCTGGAGAATCCCAGGGACAGGGCAGCCTGGTGGGCTGCCATCTGTGGGGTTGCACAGAGTCGGACATGACTAAAGTGACTTAGCAGCAGTAAGACTGAACATGATTTTGTGTTCGTTGGACATTTGATCATCCTTATTGTATCTGGCAAGACCTTAAAACAGTGTGATCACATATTTGGACAAACTCATCACATGTTCAGTCAGGTAACCTGTTAATTTCTCTACGAGCCATATGATCCTTCCAGATCAGACAAAGCAATGAAAAATAGAGAATGCCATCAAGTTCAGAGATATATGCCACTAAGCAAAGTGTGCTTGTACACCCAAATCCTTTCTTGTCTCAATATTGTCTCCTCCTCCTCTTCTTCTCATGAGACCTGCCACTCCCCCTCCCAGGGACAATGCTTCGCCTCATCCTTGTCAAGTCTTCTCTTCTGCATCCCTTGTTTGCACCACCTGGCCTGGAGGCAGGTATGATCTATCTGCAGCATTTGACATCTGCACATTGGCTTCCTTTCTCCTCCATCAGAACAACTAACTTTGATTTTCAACCCATTCAGCTATGCCACTTACTGACCTGTTTGTCATCATCATTAACTGACTCCCAGTTCCCTGTCATTTGTACCTTGAAAATTTAGCATCAAGCTCATTTTGGACTTGCTGCACATCCTTCCTATGGATTTAACTTATCCAGTCCCTCAGCCCCAGCAGTACTGACCATCTAGCCAACCTGGCTCTGCCTGTTCCTTACCTGTTGTCCTCACTGACTTACTGACCAAATATCAAGTCCATGGTCAATCAGGATAATCACTTCCTCCCTCCCTCACTTCTGCTTCTACTTTGTTTTACTCACTTGAACTACAAGTCTATGCTCACTGCTCCACTGCACTGGAGGGACTTCATGAGACTGGAGGAAAACTCAGTGCTGCAGACAAGGCTTGTTCTAACTTCTCCAATGTTAACCTTGGATCTGTGCTCATTTGTAATGCCTCCTGTCTTGTTAGAGTTGAACTATCCCAACTCCTGGCAAAGGCCAACACTCCTGCTTATGTTCTAGATGCATTTTACCATATAGATATAGGTATGACATAGACATAGAGATAGGTAGATATAAATATCTTGGAGTAGGAAGTGATAATCCATTCCAGTATTCTTACCTGAAAAATTTCATGGGCAGAGAAACCTGGTGGGCTACAGTCCATGGGGTCATAAAGAGTCAGCCATGACTGAGCAACTGAACAACACAAAGATATATAGATACAGATATAAGAAAGGGGAGCTTTGCAGGTGGCGCTAGTGTTAAAGAACCTGTCTGCCAATGTAGGAGATGTAAGAGACACAGGTTTGATCCCTGAGTCAGGAAGATCCCCTGGAGGAGAGCAGGGCAATCCACTTCAGTATTTTTGCCTGGAGAAGCCCATGGACAGAGGGGCCTGGGCCACAGTCCATAGGTTCACACAGAGTCGGACACAACTGAAGTGACTTAGGACAGCATAGATATAGATATATATAGATCCTAGGATTGTGCTTCTCTGGAGAACTCTAATACAAGGGCTGATTTCCAAAGTGGAAGGGTTCACCCTGACGTAGAATTGACCATCCCCCCTGACATGCTGAGCACCCACCTTGGGGCTGCCTCCTGTAGTCCAAGGTCACCCGTCTGAACACCGATCACCATGAAGAGGAGGTAAGGAACAGGTGAGACAGAGCCAACTTTTTGTTCCCACGGAAGACGTGCCTCCTCTTGGAGTTACCGAGTTTGGGAGGATTGCGCACTGAGCACCAACAAGGAGGCAGAAGCAGCCCAGGCCAGCTGCTCTGCCTGGCAAGCACATATTCTGCAGATGGTAGGGGAATTTCCAACCCCAGAAGCTTTGTCCGATGATAATTCTTGGTTCAATCATATGAAACTGCCAAAATTTAATGACTTTTGACTTAGAAAGATAGCAATTCTAAATAGTTCAACCTAATAATAGCTGACATCTACTGAACACTGTGCTAAGAGCTTGCTTATATTATTGCAGTCAACCCTTAAAACACTCCTAATAGTTAATAACTGCTCCTCATTCCCCTGTTTACAAATAAGGACTGAGGCACAGAGAGGTTGGATGTAGTGCCCTGAGTCACATCCGACAGGTGCATAGCAGACTCGTGGCAGGCTGGGTATGGAAGCAGCAGGTGGGAGCCCCACTTTCACCAAACACAGGTGTGTCCATTCCCTCTTGTTGCAAATTTGGCAGAGAAACATGAGCAAAAGTGCCTGAACTTGTCCAAGGAGGAGGAGAAGAGGCAACAAGGCTCTTCCTGAAGGACAAAGCTGCAAACAGCCAGGGCTCGTTTGCAGACGATGCCCTTGACCAATAGCCTTGGGACCAAAGGCCACCAGGCTCTGTGGTCCGTGGACCTGGGAAGCCTGGAAAATGCACGGAGGCTGGTAGGGAAGCCCCCTCAGACTGCCGGCACCTGGCCCCCTCCTGTTTCCCTCTGGCAGCCCCTTTGGGACTCCACGATGTAGCCAGACTCCAGAATAAAATGTCTATTTCCTGAAGAAACACTCTCTGTTTTAAATGAAAGAAACTGAAGCCCCAAGAACTAGACTCTGGCAGCCCCTGGGAGGCCCCTTCAGTTCAGTTCCGTTCAGTTCAGTTCAGTTGCTCAGTCATGTCCGACTCCTTGCGACCCCATGGACTGCAACACGCCAGGCCTCCCTGTCCATCACCAACTCCCGGAGCTTGCTCAAACTCATGCCCATTGAGTCAATGATGCCATCCAACCATCTCATCCTCTGCTGTCCCCTTCTCCTCCTGCCTTCAGTCTTTCCCAGCATCAGGGTCTTTTCAAATGAGTCAGCTCTTCCCATCAGGTGGCAAAAATACTGGAGTTTCAGCTTCAACATCAGTCCTTCCAATGAACACTCAGGACTGATCTGCTTTAGGATGGACTGGTTGGATCTCCTTGCAGTCCAAGGGACTCTCCAGAGTCTTCTCCAACACCACAGTTCAAAAGCATTAATTCTTCTGTGCTCAGCTTTCTTTATAGTCCAACTCTCACCTTGCAGACCTCCAAATGTAGGTAGGAAGGCTTTGACCAAGACCCGCAGATGTTAGAGTTTGAAATCCATATTTCCACGAGACTGCACTTCTCAGGGCCTGCTCCAGCCAATGCCCCAGGCAGCCTTGTTCCCAGGAGACACAGGTGCTGCCCAACAGCCCTGTAGAACCTTCCAGAGACTGCCATCCTGAGCCAAGGACACAGGCTCCCACTCTCCACTGATACCCTCTCTCACTCAGTAACTTTCCCTAATAAAACCCAGGCACATTGAATCCCACCTTGACATGTGCTGCTCTGAAGATCCAGACTGTGCATGACTCAGCTCTGTGTAACCAGTAGATCCTCACTCAATTCCTTTCATCGTTCCAGAGCTCCCTAATCTTTGCTGCACAATTAGTGATTGTTTTTCTCACTCTCTGCTGCCAGCAGGCTGCCAGAGTTGTACTGAAGTGACCCTGAGATGTGTCAGTCCTTCCTTCAGAAGATAACATACCCGGCTCAGCAACACAGAAAGCATGTCAGGCTTCAGTGATACTTAACAAAAAGGTGCCAATTTTCCCCCTTATCGCTACAGGGCACCCCAAGGAACAGAGAAGGCTCTGCATCGGAACCAACTTAAGGGTAAAAAATGGAGCTTCAGGATTCGAGTTCAGTGCCTTAGGCCAAAGGTAGGTCAAAAACATCAGGACATTTCCCATTTGAAGGCACCACCCATGAGTGGGCAATACCACCGCCCAAATCCCAACATCACCTACATCCTAAAACTGTAGGAGGGCTGCATGCGTGCGTGCTGAGCCACTTTAGCCTTGTCTGACTCTTTGTGACCCCATGGACTGTAGCCCACCAGGCTCCTCTGTCTATGGGATTCTCCAGGCAAGAATACTGGAGTGGGTTGCCATGCCCTCTTCCAGGGGATTTTCCCAACCCAGGGATCAAACCCACATCTCTTATGTCTCCTGCATTGGCAGTCAGGTTCTTTACCACTAGTGCCACTCGGGAAGCTGGAAGGAGGGCTGCCCATATCCAATTAAACCCTTGAAAAACACTTTGAAATGCAGAGGACTCCTCTCTCAAGCTGAGACCTGCATTGAGCACAGTCACATCTGAACGTCAAGTTGTACTATTTGGAGTGGAGGACATTGTCATGGTAGTTCAAATTCTTGGTGTCCCAGAAATTCTACCATGGTGTTTTAAAATTTTTAGATTTAAATAAAATCAGGTTTCCCAGATGGCTCAGCTGTAAAGAATTGGCCTACCAATGCAGGAGATTTCCAACCCCTGGGTTGGAAAGATCCCCTGGAGAAGGAAATGGCAATCCACTCCAGTATTCTTGCCTAGAGAGTCCCGTGGACGGAGAAGCTTGGAGGGCTACAATCCATGGGGTTGCAGAGAGTCAGACACAACTGAGCAACTGAACAACAACAGCAACAATAGTCAAGGATATCCCAGAAGAAGTATATCACCCCTTATCTTTGGCTGACAGTGCTAGCCTGAGGCCACCAGACTTCACGTTGGCAGATGTTCTGGGGACAATGGCCTGGCTGAAGAAGAGAACACAGGTCCTCAGACCAGCATACTCTCATAGGCTTTTGTGGAATCATCAGCCCCCTGCCACCAGACCAAGAAAACATCTGATGGATGGGTATGGGTCAGCATCACATAGGAAATACGGCAGGTGCCTGAGTCCTTTATCAGGTTGTCAACACATCCTAAATAAAGTGAAGGATGCGCTTCACAGTCCCCAGGATGAGGTTTTGAGTAAAATTATTTATTTCCAACCTAAGTATATAATTCAGATCATTAACAGTAATTCTGCCTGAAGCCCGTGGCTGAGACATGGTCTCACTGATATTCGTTTTCTTGGCCAAGGCAATGATCACACAGTATTTGGCACTGTTTACAGTCAGGGTCTTGTTGGTGCTCCGCTTCTGAAAACTTAATTTATAACCAGAGGAGCTATTATGACAGCTATGACAGGGGAGGTTGAGCCTAATAACTTTTCTGAGGGTGTTAAATTGATAGTAATAATAAAAAAATGAGCCTGGACCATAACAGCCTCACAAACATTAACTTTTATTATCAATATTAACACTGGTAACTTCACACTGATTTTTTTAACACTCATATACACAACAACAGGGACTTTCCCAGTGGTTCAGCTGGTAATGAACCCATCTGCCAATGCAGGAGACAGAAGAGATGTGGGTCCAATCCCTGGGTCTGGACCATCCCCTTGAGAAGGAAATAGCGATTGTGGCTCAGCTGGTAAAGAATCCACCTGTAATGTGGGAGACCTGGGTTCAATCCCTGGGTTGGGAAGACCCCCTGGAGAAGGGAAAGACTACCCACTCCAGTATTCTGGCCTGGAGAATTCCATAGACTGTATAGTCCATGGGGTTGCAAAGAGTTGGACATGCCAGAGTCACTTTCACTTTCACTTTCCAGTATTCTTGCCTGGTAAATTGCATGGACAATTTACCAGATGAGACTGATGGCCTGCAGTCCATGAGGTCACAAAGAGTCGGACACAACTGAGCACTCACTCACACACACACACATACACAACGACAATAACATCACAGTAGTTTGAGCAAAAATGACAGGACAACCTTTCCTGACCTCAGCTTGTTAGCCTCTTGAATTCCACAATCCAGCCCCACCTGAATCTAACCTTTAACTTTCTTAATCCCCTTTGCAGCCACCCTCAGCTCTTCCAGTCCCCTCCTTGGCTAAAATAACCCAAAACTTGTTCCTCTGCCGTGAAACAGAACAAAAGAAGCCTGTCTCAGGTAAAGCACCACCAGGTGCTTCCAGCATGGCATTTCTGCAGTGTCTCCACCTCCATCGCTCAAGACTCACCTGTCAGACCTGCCTCTTGTTCTGATTGGGTCTATTTGTCCAGGTTCTAGCCCAGCCAGTGGTGACAGTCTGGACCTTCCCTGGGACACTGTTTGTAGAGGAGACTGGAGGAGAGCAGGTTGTCCTTGAAGAGAGGCGACATGGTAAACAGATGGTGCCATCACCCAGTCTCCGCCAAGGCACAAAGGATGAGCTTTTCAAATCAGCTGGTTTAAGATCATAGAACAAATCATGGACATCGAAGCCACAAGGGCTTGGCTTCCGATCCTGCCTCTGCTGCCTCTTGTATGACTCTGGGGGAGTTCTTTAACATTCCCAAGCCTCCTTTTCTACACCTCCTCAATGAAGATAATACTACTTACCCACCTTGCAAGGCTGCAGTGGAGAATGAAAATAAAAATGGATCTGAAGCATGGAACACACCAACTAGCACAGAACCGTGGTTATGACTATATCATAGTTGATTCTGCATCTTCTTGGCTTGTGGTTGAGGACAAGTCATTGATGGTTAGAATGGGCAGGATCTCACGGCACAACACTGGGGGAGGGTGTGAAGGTGAAGTGGGCCATTCCCTCCACACCAGCCAAGGCACAGTGACAACCCCTGACCTTCACTGTACACCCCGCCAGCTTCATCACCTTCTCTCCAGGATAAAGGAGAACAGCTATGGACGTGAAGGATATTTTAAGAAAGAGGACTATCAGCAGGAAAAGTTCAACAAACTGTGCTTGTGTCACTGATAAAATATCTACTGTTAATTGATGGGTGAGATGCCATAGTCCAGGAAGCCATTGTAAGCCAACATTTTTTTTATTGATGTATGGGCTGCAGTCCATGGGGTCGCAAAGAGTCGGACACGACTGAGCGACTTCACTTTCACTTTTCCCTTTCATGCGTTGGAGAAGGAAATGGCAACCCACTCCAGTCTTATTGCCTGGAGAATCCCAGGGATGGCAGAGCCTGGTGGGCTGCCGTCTATGGGGTCGCACAGAGTCAGACACGACTGAAGTGACTTAGCAGTAGCAGCATAGTTGAGAAAGATTGAAAGCAGGAGGAGAAGGGGATGACAGAGGATGAGATGGTTGAATGGCATCACTGGCTCGATGGACATGAGAGTTGCTGATGGACAGGAAGGCATGGCGTGCTGCAGTCCATGGGGTCGCAAGGAGTCAGACACGACTGAGCGACTGAACTGATAGCTGATTTACAACGTTTTATTAGTTTCAAGTGTACAGCAAAGTGAATCAGTTACACACACACACACACACACACACACATATGGGGCTTCCCAGGTGGCACTAGTGTTAAAGAACCCACCTGTTTATGCTGGAGACATAAGAGATGTGGGTTTGATTCCCCTGGAGGAGGGCATGGCAACCAACTCCAGTATTCTTGCCTGGAGAATCCCATGGCCAGAGGAGTGTGGCTGCGACAGTCCATAGAGTCGAAAAGAGTCAGACACAACTGAAGCAACTTAGCACACATGGATATACATGTATATTTAGATTCTTTTCCCTTATAAGTTATTGTAAAATATTAACTAGAATTCCCTGTACTATACTGTAGGTCCCTAATGATTATCTATTTTATAGATAGGAGTGTATATGTTAATTCAAACTCCTAATGTATCACTCCACCACCACCTTTTCCTTTTGTTAACCATAAGTTTGTTTTCTGTGTCTGTAGGTCTATTTCTGTCTTGTAAATAAGTACATTTGTTTCATTTTTTTTTTACAATAGATCCCACATATAGTGTTATTCGGAGAAGGCAATGGCACCCCCGCTCCAGTACTTTTGCCTAGAAAATCCCATGGATGGAGGAGCCTGGTAGGCTGCAGTCCATGGGGTCGCTAGAGTCGGACACGACTGAGCGACTTCACTTTTACTTTTCACTTTTCACTTTCATGCATTGGAGAAGGAAATGGCAACCCACTCCAGTGTTCTTGCCTGGAGAATCCCAGGGATGGGGGAGCCTGGTGGGCTGCTGTCTCTGGGGTCGCACAGAGTCGGACATGACTGATGCGACTTAGCAGCAGCAGTAGCATAGTGTTATTTGCTCAGTCGTGTCTGACTTCATGACCTCATGGACCACCGCGTTCTTCTGTCTGGGGATTCTCCAGGAAAGAACACTGGAGTGGGTTGCAATGCCCTCCTCCAGTGGATCTTCCTGACCCAGGGATCAAACTTGGGTCTCCTGCATTGCAGGCAGATTCTTTACCTTCTGAGCCACCAGGGAAACAGTCCACACATAAACCATATCATATGATATTTGTCTTTCTCTGTCTGACTTACCCTCACCTAGTATGGCCATCTCTCTCTCCATGTTGCTGTAAATGACAACCAACATTTTTAAAAAGTCAGTTCCTGGCTACTCATATCCTGTCATCACATTCTCCAAACCAAGGGGTGGCAGGTGGATTTCCTTAGAATCTACAGGAAGTGGCTGCCCAGAGTTGTATGTGGATGAAGACTCTGAGGCTGAGACAGAGTGACATTACCGTTTAGGCATGTTATCCAGTTGACTGGAATAACAGGGGATGTGATGCTACAGACTGATCATGACCTCCTTAACTCAGAAAGAAACAAATGCCATTACACAAGCACACAACACTTAGAAATATAATATCTTCATCAGCAAGGAGTACAGCCAACATCATCAGACAGCGTACTGTTCCTGTTTCTGGCCGCTTGGGTGAAAAAGTGAAAGTGTCAGTTGCTCAGCTGTGTCCGGCTCTTTGTGATGCCGTGGACTGTAGCCCTCCAGGCTCCTCTGTCCATTGGATTTCCCAGTCAAGAATACTGGAGTGGTTAGCCATTCCCTTCTTCAGGGAATCTTCCCCACCCAGGGATCGAACCTAGGTCTCCTGCATTGCAGGTGGATTCTTTATCATCCAAGCCACTATAGAGCAGTGTGTATATGTTAATCCCAGCCTACTAGTTTATCCCTCCCTCCTTCCCCTTTGGTATCCAGAAGTTTCTTTTCTATGTCTGTGCATCTATTTCTGTTTCGTGTGTAAGTTAATTTAGAAAATGATGGCTGTTATACCTCAAACACATTCCCAAGCATAAGCCCTTGATGTTAAGACACCTGCATATGAAAATCGCCAGACAGGGGCTGATATTCACAGGAAGACATTTAACATGTACTTATGTTCTTTGCAATAACTGGTTTCCTTGCATAGTGTTTTGAGTAAGAGGCATTTCACTTGGCTTTATGCTTAGATGATGGGAATTGTGAACACTCGAGTTGTTTTGATTTAAGTGTCATATCCAGTCAACTCAAAAAGTAGTTCTTTAGCCATGAATGTAAATGAGTAGCAGCCAAATAAATAGGAAGAATAAAATATTTAGGTTTTCATTTTCTACACTGCAGTGAAATCCATTAAATTTACTCCTTTGTTATCAGTGTCTGAGAATAAGAAAAAATAATAATAGAAGAAAATAATAAAAATCAGTTCTCTTTTACATACAAAATACAAATTACTAGAATCAAAGGGTTATAAAATGCTTCTTTCTCTTCCCTATTTTTTCCTGCATTCTGTGTTCATATGTACGGGGTTTTTAATTAGCATGTAGACCATTTTCTTCCAATAACTTCAGCGATTCATTTAAATGTATCTCATGTCAAAAGTTCTGAAGAAAATCAAAATGCATATGGGCCTTCATTCCACTGCCTTGCAGTGCTCATAAAACACACTGATGTAAGATGTACAAATATTTTCTACAAAATAACAAAATTTCCCATTTTTGCTAGGATCAGAGAATAATAGGCCCTGTTTCTTATCCCATGTGAACAAGTTCTCTAAAACTTAACCCTGACTGGAAATCTGGGCTTGGACCTGTCCCACACACCGGGGCCATGTGGGGTGCCTTATAGCTGCTAGTGGGAGTTGAATTGGAGGGAGACACCACAACCTCCAGAGGGGAACCGAGGGCCTGGAGAATCACATGCCCTGATGGAGGCTGGGGCCGTGGAATCTGTCAGAAATTCTCTGGATGGACAGCAGCAGTCCAAGCCTCCCTGCAAACCCTTCCCTTTGCTTTCACAGCCCTCTGATGACCACAAGAGTCACCACCATGGGTTAAGTAGAAATTCACCTTTCCAAGTCCTTCCTGTTCATCATGAACTGAGTTTTGCAGCTATTTTTGAACAAGGACGGATGTTTCCCTCATAAAGAAGGACTTTTAGGTCACAGACTATTGTTCCTCTTACCTTCTTTTCAACTCTCAAATGAGTAAACATAGCTACTGAAGAGCTGACTCATTGGAAAAGACCCTGATGCTGGAAAAGATTAAAGGCAAAAGGAGAAGGGGGCGGTAGAGGATGAGATGTTTAGATAGCATCACGGACTCAATACATGAATTTGAGCAGATTCCAGGAGACAGTGAAGGACAAGGGAGCCTGGCATGCTACACACTCCATTGGGTTGCAAAGAGTCAGACACGACTTAGCAACTGAACAACAATGACAACAACAGCTGAGGAGGTAGCAGGTCAACAGGAGAGAAACTTAGTCGCTCAGACGTGTCTGACTCTTTGTGACCCCCTGGACTGGGATCTGCCAGCCTCCTTTCTCCATGGAATTCTCCTGGCAAGAATACTGCAGTGGGCCGCCATTTCCTTCTCCAGGACATCTTCCCTGAGATCTTCCTGATCCAGTGTTCGAACACGGGTTTCCTGCATTGCAGGCAGATTCTTTACCATCTGAGCCACCTGGGAAGCCCAAATAGAAGAAGAGGACAAAGCAAAAGCAGGGAAATAGGAGAGGAACATAAAGAAGAAAAAGAGGAAAGAATGAAGGTAAGAAGACACACCTGGAAGAGAGGAGACCTTAGGAGGAATCATGGCCCCAGTCCCATCACGTTGCCTGGACTCCTGCACGTGTGCACGTGTGCATGTTTGTACTTGTGTGAGTGCAAGTGAATGCATGTAATGTCAGCAACTCAAAGCAGGAAAACCCTCCATCTCTCACTCCTGACATCAGGGACATGTCCATTTTTATTTCCATGGGCTTCTGTCTTTCAGGAAGGAAAAACTGCCCATTTTCACAGTTAAACAAAAATCACTTGACAGCATGTAACTCCTTTTAAACTTTGAACAAAGAATCTCCAGTGTCTACATGTAAAATGGATTTACACTCACCACAAATACCCTTCTCCACTATATGTATGTCATGTGTGCTGTGCTCAGGCTCTTCAGTCATGTCCAGCTATTCGTGACCCCATGGACTGCAGCCCACCAGGCTCCTCTGGCCATGGGATTCTCCAGGCAAGAATATTGGGGTGGGCTGCCATGCCCTCCTCCAAAGGAATTGAACCCACATCTCTTACGTTTCCAGCATTGACAGGTGGGTTCTTTACCACTAGTGCTACCTGGGAAGCCCATATATGTCATATATTACTGGCATATGTAACATATTATATTTGCTGTTGTTTTAGTATCTCAGTTGTGTCCAACTGACTCCTGAGAAATCTATATGCAGGTCAACACTTAGACCCGGATATGGAAGAATGGACTGGTTCCTAATTGGGAAAGGAGTACTTCAAGGCTATGCAGTCACCCTGCTTATTTAACTTATATGCAGAGTACATCATGTGAAATGCCAGGCTGGATGAAGGACAAGCTGGAATCAAGATTGCCAGGGAAAATATCAATAACCTCAGATATGCAGATGACACCCCTTTTATGGCAGAAAGTGAAGAAGAACTAAAGAGCCTCTTGATGAAAGTGAAAGAGGAGAGTGAAAAGAGGAGAGTGAAAAGAGGAGAGTGAAAAAGTTGTCTTTAAACTCAACATTCAGAAAACGAAGGTCATGGCATCTGGTCCCATCACTTCATGGGAAATAGATGGGGAAACCATGGAAACAGTGAGAGACTTTATTTTCTTGGGCTCCAAAATCACTGCAGATGGTGACTACAGCCATGAAATTAAAAGACACTTGCTCCTTGGAAGAAAAGCTATGACCAACCTAGACAACATATTAAAAAGCAGAGACATTACTTTGCCAACAAAGCTCTGTCTAGTCAAACCTATGGTTTTTCAAGTAGTCGTGTAGGGATGTGAGATTTAGATCATCAAGTTAGATCATCATCAAGAGCACCAAAGAATTGATGCTTTTGAACTGTGGTGTTGGAGAAGACTCTTGAGAGTCCCTTGGACTGCAAGAAGATCCAACCAGTCAATCCTAAAGATTCATTGGAAGGACTGATGCTGAAGCTGAAGCTCCAATTCTTTGGCCACCTGTGGCAAAGAACTGACTCATTGGAAAAGACCCTGATGCTGGGAAAGATTGAAGGCAGGAGAAGAAGGGGATGAGAGAGGATGAGATGGTTGGATGGCATCACTGACTCGATGGACATGAGTTTGAGCAAGCTCTGGGAGTTAGTGATGGACAGGGGTGGGGAGGGGGGGACTGGCATGCTGTTGTCCATGGGGTTGCAAAGAGTTGGAAAGGACTTAGAGACTGAACTGTGTGACCCCATGGACTGTAGCCTGCCAGGCTTCTCTGTCCACGGGATTCTCCAGGCAAGAATACTAGAGTGGGTTGCCATGTCCTCCTCCAGGGGATCTTCCTGACCCAGTGATCAGTGTCTCCGGCAAGTGTCTTGCATTGCAGGCAGATTCTTTACTGCTGAACCAGTGAGGAAGCCAAAATATTATATACATGCATATACGTGGATTTGTGAATACATGTAATATGTAAATATGTATGTATATTTACAGCTAGCACTCACTGAGCCCTCTGAATGGGTCAAAACCATCTGGTGCTTTTATGAGCATCATACTATTTAATCCTCTCAACAATCCAATAAATGAGATTCTGTGAAATTCACCAAGTTACATTGGAGGAGACTGAGGTATATAGCTCAAGTTCTTTGCCTGAATTCCCAAAACTGCTGAGCAGTGTTGAAAGTCAATGTCAAAGCAAGCCGTGTGTGTCTCTGTATTTTAATTGTGTGGTGGCTTTTAATAGCTGCCCAAGGATATCCTTCCTTCTCTTGAAAGCCAGGATGGGCTGCCATCTCTGCAATCTTGCTTCACCATCCTTATCGTTTGGAAAAGCACGTTCCTACCTTTGCTCTTGGCTGGGTTCTGCCTTCCCTTTCCTCTGTTTTGGGATGAATTTAAGTTATACCTTTTTATAAATTTTATCATTTTATGTATTTATTTTTATTTCTGGCTGTGCTGGGTTTTCACTGCTGTGCAAGCTTTTCTCTAGTTGCAGCGAGCAGGGGTTAATCTCCAGCTGCAGGGCTCAGGCCCCTCACTGTGCTGGCTGCTCTTGCTGTGGAGCACGACACCCGGGCTTCAGTGGTTGCGGCTCCCTGGCTCTGGAGCCCAGGCTCCCTAGTTGTGGCTCACAGGCTGAGTAGTTCTGCAGTACGTGGGATCCCCCCAGACCAGGGATCAAACCCATGACTCCTGCATCGGCAGTGGATTCTTTGCCACTGAGCCATTGAGAAGCTCCTAACTGCACCTGAGAATGCGTGCAGAGTCCATCCTGTGTCACCAGGCTGTGGCTTTGGCCTTCCGCCCGCACTGGCCTGGAGCTTTAGAACTTGCCCACCCCCGAGGATGCTGACTCGGCCTGGCAGGTGGGGGCCCCGCACCATGTGGGCTCTGAACCCTGGTGCAGGGCAGCCTTGAGGAATGCGTGCCCACCACAGTGTTCCCAAAAGTGTCACAACAAGCCGTGTCTTGCAGAAGCCAGGAGAGGAAGAGGATGAAGCCAGGAGTGGCTCACACGCCGCCAAGTCTCCAAGTGCCAACAAGGCACTGATGCCACCCTACACACACCAAGGGCAGCCTGCTTCTAGGGGCTGAGGAAGTCTGGACCTGGGCATTCCAACTGTGATACCCACATCCCAATGGGCTCCTGCAAGGAGAAAGTGCAACCCACAACCACCTGAAAGGAAAGAGTCTCCAACATAGCTCAGATTTTTTAGTCTGAAAATGTAAGGAGTCTGCCTCAAGCCACACTCCTCTGTGTGATCACCCAGGTCAGCCTGGAGGCTCTCTGCCTGTCTTCAAGCTGGGACACCAGTCTTCTCCTGCCTTCGGACTCAAACTTGGACTGGTACCCACAACATCAGCTCTCCTGGTCCTCAGGCCTTCAGACTTGGATTAGAACTCTACCATTGGTTCTCCTGGGGTCTAGACTACTCAGCCTCCATAATTATTGTTCTTGCTGTTCAGTCGCTCAGTCATGTCCGACTCTTTGCAACTCCGTGGACTGCAACACACCAGACTTCCCTGCCCTTCACCATCTCCCGCAGTTTGCTCAGATTCACATCCAGTGAACTGGTGATGCCATCCAACCATCTCATCCTCTGTCATCCCCTTCTCCTCCTGCCCTCAATCTTTCCCAGCATCAGGGTGTTATCCAATGAGTCAGTTCTTTGCATCAGATGGCCAAAGTATTGGAGCTTCAGCTTCAATGGATACTCAGGGTTGATTTCCTTTAGGATGGACTGGTTTGGTGGGGACAAAAAAAGCCTCCATAATCATATGAGCCAATTCCTCATAATAATCTCTATCTGTGAATCCATCCATGTATCTATGTGTCTATCCTACCCACACATCCTGCAGGTTCTGTTTCTCTGGAGAACCCTGACTAATACAAGGCATTGCCCCAGAATTCTCAGGGGGAAAAGCTACCACCCCCATATCAGAGTTGATGCAGTGTCTTCTGGAGGGGGTCACTGTCAAGGCCTGAGGCCCTCCCAGGCCCAGTCCACCATGCTCACGCATGCCTCTGCGATCCTGGCCCAGGAATCTTCACCAAAACCTCCTCATCAGGATCCTGGGCTAAGAACTTTCTCCACTCTGACCTAGTGTTTTCCACTCCTGGCTTTCCCCTCTTGATGAGTGCCTATCCTATTCTGTCTACCTGACCCCAGCCTGATGCTAGATGCAGAACTGAGATGCTGGAGTCAGACTTGACCCTAGCCTGACGCCAGTCCATGCAGAAATGTGATGTTAGAGAGTTGGCGCCTCTTTTTTGCGTCTTGTCTGCACTGTCATGGTAAAAGAACTAAGACTTGATTGCTACTTTCACTTTAGCTCTCGGTCCTAATTCACCACCTCAATGCCTGGCACCAAGACAGATCCTTCAGCTCTGATTTTTTCTGGTGTCTCTATGCTTGATCTGATGCTGGGACTGCCACTGGAATTTGGGGAAAAAATAGCTGGAGGACGTCATAAGATACCTTCTTTTGTGATAGCAATTTGAATTTTCATTTTGTATTATAATCCATCAGCTTTCTAGGTGGCTTAGTGGTAAAGAAACCACCTGCTAGTATAGGAGACACAGGAGACATGGGTTCGATCCCTGGGTAAGGAAGATTCCCTGGAGGAAGAAATGGCAAGCCACTCCAGTGCTCTTGCCTGGAAAAATTTCATAGACAGGGCAACCTGGTGGGCTATAGTCCTTGGGGTTACAAAGAGTTGGACAAAACTGAGCACAAGAGCACATTATATTCCATAAAATGCCCAGGTCTGGGAAGCAATGAACCCTCACCGGATAGTCCCAGTCTCCCAGGGAGCTCAATTTTAGGAAAAGCCAGATTCATGGGCACTAACTTCCTGTCTTTCTGTCCCCCTTGCTGGCCCCAATGAAGCCTACATAGTCCAAATTACAGCAGCAAGAGAGAAATGTGTGTCCTGATATCCCCCTGTCCCTCTAAACCACGTATCAATGTCTCTGCCTCCAGCTCATCCTTGCAGCTGCCCACTTCCATCTGGAATTTAATGACACCCTGAGGTCTCCAAACTTAGGGCCCTCGTTTACTCATCACTGCTTAGCGCCTTCCTGAATTTTTTAAAACGTTTTATTTCACGACAACATTGAATTTACAATGCAGGAATAATTCAGAGTGTTCCCTAAAAATAGATTCATCCATTTTTAATATTTTGCTACATTTATCTCCTCATATTCTCTCTGAGTCTCATGGTAAATGACTTTGTACACACATACAATTTATTTTCTCTGGAACTTATCAAAGTAGATTTCGTACATCGTTCCTCTTTACCTCCTAAGGTTTCCATGTGTATGAATAAAGATATTCTCTTTAAAATAAACACAGTTGTCAGTTCAGGAAATTTAACACTGATAAAATACTTTTATGTAAATATAGGCTGTCTTCCAGTGTAGCCAATTGTCAAAAAAAATGTCCTCTGGGCAATTTTCCCCTCGGTTAGCGGATTCGGTTTGCTCTTACTTGTCATGTCTCTAGGCTGCTTCATCTGGAGCATTTCTTGGGGTTTTCTTTATCATGACATTCCTATTTTTAGAGAATGTAGGTCATTTGTTTTTCAACGAATTGATCAAAGTGGGCTTCTTTGATATTTCCTGGTGATCCGGGTGAGTTAACACATTCCTGGCTTGAATTCTACATGGTGACTCTTCCTTCTCAGGGTGTCATGCCCGAAAGCAACAAATGTTCACTGCTGTTCACTGGGGATGGTTATTTTGCTCACTCGGGCAAGGAGCTGTCTAATAGTCCCATTAAACAGTCACCATTGCCACCATTGCAAATAATAAGCAATCAATAAGAAGACATAGGGAGTCCATTCAAATATTCCTCCATAAGTTTAGCATCGTTTGATGACTTTTGTCCATACTAGTCTTTACTACAATGGTCAAGATGCACAATTGTTTCAGGGTTTTTGAGCATCAACTTTAAATCAACAGTCTGAAGTAGAGAACATCTTTTATTAATTAAAGAAATGCACTGAATTCTTCAGACTTCTTTCTGGATCTTGGACCTCACTTACTCACAGGGAGGAAGATTTCTGAGATCCTCAAATGAAGAAAACTTCCAAGGAGACAATAATTCTGTCCAGAATGGGATTGTACTCCCAGCCTTTGGAAAGTGAACATATCTTGTTTAACAAAAGTGTCTCTGAACATTTTCTTAAAAGCAATAGCATGTTTTTCTTAACTTTGAAATTCAGTGACCTCAGATATTTTAAAAGGCCTCCTCATCCCATTTACAATAAACAATAAAGTACATAGGAATAAATGTAACCAAGGAGGTGAAAGATCTTTAGTTTGGAAAAAGAAGACACAAATAAATGGAAAGGCACCTGTGTTCACAGATTGGAAGAATTCATATTGTTAAAATGCCAATGCTACCAAAAGTCATCTATAGACTCAATGCAATCCCTATCAAGATTCCAATGGCATTTTTTTATAGAATAAGTAAAAAATACTTCTTAAATTTATATAAGGGCTTCCCAGATGACACTAGTGATAAAGAACCCACCTACTAATGCAGGAGTAATAAGAGACAGGGGTTTGATCCCTGGATCAAGAAGATCCTTTGGAGTAGGAAATGGCAACCCACTATGGTGTTCTTGCCTGGAGAATCCCATGGACAAAGGAGCCTGATGGGCTATAGTCCATGGAATCGTGAAGAGTCAGACACCAATGAAGCGACTTAGCACATATTTATATGGAACCATCAGTTCAGTTTAGTTGCTCAGTTGTGTCTGATTCTTTGTAACCCCATGGACTGTAGCACATCAGGCTTCCCCGTCCATCACCAACTCCCTGCGCCTGCTCAAACTCAAGTGTGTCGAGTTGGTGATGCCATCCAGCCATCTCATCCTCTGTCATCCCCTTCTCCTCCTGCCCTCAATCTTTCCCAGCATCAGGGTCTTTTCCAATGAGTCAGTTCTTTGTATCAGGTGGCCAAAGTATTGGAAAGTTAAGTGAAAAGAAAGTGAAAGTTAAGTCTCTCAGTTGTGTCCGACTCTTTGCGACCCCGTGGACTGTAGCCCACCAGGCTTCTCTGTCCATGGAATTCTCCAGGCAAGAATACTGGAGTGGGTTGCCATTTCCTTCTCCTGGGGATCTTCCCGACCCAGAGATTGAACCCAGGTCTCCCGCATTGCAGGCAGACACTTTAACCTCTGAGCCACTTGACTCCAAATAGTTTAAGAAATCTTGAGGACGGACAAAGCAGGAGGTATCACACTCCCTAACTTCAAGTTATACTATAAATCTTTAGTAATCAACACAGTATAGTGCTAACATAAAAACAGACATATTGAACAGTATAACATATTAAGAGCCCAGAAGTAAACCAAAGCACATCTGATCAACTAATTCTTGACAAAGGAGCCAAGAATGTGCAAAGAAGAAAAGACGGTCCTTTTGAATAAAGGTTCTGGAATCATTGGATATTCACACATAAAAGAATAAAACTAGAAATCCTATCTTACACCACTCACAAAAGTGAACTCAAAATAGATTAAAGGTTTACATGTTAGACCTGAAACCATGAGACTCCTAGAAGAAAAAACAAGAATAATTTTTGAATATGACATCTAAACCACCAGTAATAAAATAGAAAATAAACAAGCAGAACTATATCAAACTAAAAAGCTTCTGTGTAGCAAAAGAAATCATCAACAAAGTGAAAAGACAGTATATGGAATGAGGGAGAACTATTTTCAAACCATATACTGATAAGGGTTAATATCCAAAATATACAAAGTGCTCATACAACTCAATAGCAGCAACAACAACAAAACCCAACTTTTAATATTGGGAAATGATCATTTTTCAAAATGAAAGTGAAGTCACTCAGTCATGTCCAACTCTTTGCAACCCCATGGACTGTAGCCTACCACGCTCCTCTGTCCATGGGATTTTCCAGGCAAGAGTACTGGAGTGAGTTGCCATTTCCTTCTCCAGAGGATCTTCCTGATCCAGGGGTCGAACCCGGGTCTCCCACATTGTAGGCAGATGCTTTATCTCACAGTCATTAAGGAAATGCACAGTAAAGCCTCAATGATCTATCACCTCAGGTCTAATGTGAGAACACGCATGCATGCATGCTAAGTTGCTTCAGTCATGTCTGACTCTTTGCTCCACCAGGCTCCTCTGTTCATGGAATTCTCCAGACAAGGATACTGGAGTGGGTTGACATGCACTCCTCCAGGGGATCTTCCCAACTCAGGGACTGAACCCGCCTCTCTTACATCTCCAGCATGGCTATTACTAAAACAACAAGAGATAACAAATGCTGGCATGGATGTGGACAAAAGGGAATCCTTGTGCACTGTTGGTGGGACTGTAAGCTCGTGCGGCCATTATGGGAAACAATATGGAGGGACATCAAAAAAATTAAAAGCAGAATTATCATGAAAGAAAAGTTAAAGTGAAAGTCGCTCAGTTGTGTCTGACTCTTTGCAACCCCATGGACTATACAGTTTATGGAATTCTCCAGGCCAGAATACTGGAGTGGGTAGCCTTTCCCTTCTCCAGGGTATCTTCCCAATCCAGGGATCAAACCCAGGTCTCCGGCATTGCAGGCAGATTCTTTACCAGCTGAGCCACAAGGGAAACCTCCATATGACTCAACAATGTCATTTCTGAAACAAAAACACTAACATAAAAGGATATCTGTCCCCCACCATGTTCATGGCAGCATTGCTTACAGTATCCTAGACATGGAAACAAACCAAGTGCCTATTGATGAAAGAATGGATAAAGAAGCTGGGAGAAAACAAACACGATGGATATTATCCATCCATAACAAATGAAGAAATCCTACCGTTTGCAGGAATATGGATGGATCTTGAAGGCATTATGTTAAGCAAAACAAATCAGACAGAGAAAGACAAACATTAAATTATTTAATTTACATGTGAAATATATAAAAAGAATAAAATTCATAGAGAAAAAAGATCAAACATGTGGTTACGTGAGGCAGAAGGTAAGGGAAGGAAAAAATGCATGAATATGGTCAAAAGGTGCTGACTTCCAGTTACCAGACAGACAACTACTCGCGATGGAATCTACAAGACGACTACATAGACAGATCCTAAGGGTTCTTATCATAAGGAGAACTTTCTCTCTTTTTTTTTTCATTTCTTTATATGGTTTCTGTATGAGAAGATGAATGTTGAGTAAACTTTCTGCAATAATCATTTTACAGTAGATGTATGTATATCCAACCTTCAAGCTGTATGCCTTAAACTTCTACAGCATGTATGTCATTTGTTTCTCAAGAAAACTGGGGGAAAGAAGAGTAAACCAACAAATAAATAAGAAGCACATTCAAGTGGTGTATTATTGATTTTTAGAGACATTTGTGAGTGAATATTTGCTTAAATGCTTTTGACATATAGATGACTTATACATGTAGATGAACAAATGTCTTCCTTTTCTCCAGATAGTCCCAGTTTATGCAAGTTGTCCTGGTGTAATTGTGATATTTAATTTACATACAAAATCCATCATGTGAAATGCTGGACTGGATAAATCACAAGCTGGAATCAAGATTGCCAAGAGAAATATTAACAACCTCAGATAAACAGATGATAACCACTCTAATGGCAGAAGGTGAAGAGGAACTAAAGAGTCTCTTGAAAAGGGTGAAAGAGGACAGTGAAAAAGTTGGCTTGAAACTCAACACAAAAAATAATGATCATGACATCTAGTCCCATCACTTCATGGCAAATAAATGGGAAAAGGTGGGAACAGTGACAGATTTTATTTTCTTGGTCTCCCAAATCACTGTGGATGGTGACTGCAGTCATGAAATTAAAAGACACTTGCTCCTTGAAAGAAAAGCTATGACAAACCTAAACAGTGTGTTAAAAAGCAGAAACATCACTTTACCAACAAAGATCTGTACAGTCAAAGCTACAGTTTTTGTAGTAGTCAAGTACAGATGTGAGAGCTGGACCACCAAGAAGTCTGAGCACTTAAGAATTGATGCTTTCAAATTGTGGTGCTGGAGAAGACTCTTGAGAGTCCCTTGGACTGCAAGGAGATCAAACCAGTCAATCCTAAAGGAAATCAACACTGAATATTCATTAGAAGGACTGATGCTGAAGCTGAAATTCCAATACTTTGACCACTTGATGTGAAGAGATGACTCATTGGAAAAAGACTCTGATTCTGGGAAAGGTTAAAGGCAAAAGGAGAAGGGGGTGGCAGAGGAGGAGATGGTTAGATAGTAGCAATGACTCAATGGACATGAATCTGAGCCAACTCCAAGAGATAGTGAATAACAGGGGAGCCTGATGTGCTGCAGTCCACAGGGTAGCAAAGACTAGGACGCAACTTGGTGACTGAACAACAATGTTGACCACAGTTAGTGATGGCACCCTCTGCCACTTCCAAAAGTGACCTCCTTAGAAGGTAAACTATGTAATCACTTCTTACATGCCTATTTTTTCAGATAAATTTCTAGGTACTTATTCAAGGCCTACAGCAATTTTTTCCGAAATGGAAATTACAGTTTCTTCCTGATTATAAGGATAATTCATTTTTTTGTGAAAAAGAAACTTGAAAATGCAGAGGCATACAGAAGCAAAAGAATCCCATTTACTGGCTTCTTTGCACTTGTGATAATGCTCTAGCTTATTATGCACATTCAGTTGATTTTCATAACCATACTGCAGTATAGCTGAGCTGAGATTATTCTATTTCCCTGTTTTACAGCTGAAAACATTGGAAGTCAAGAACCTCCAGCCCAGACACACTGCCTTGAAATCTTATTCTCTTTCCGTTGCATCGCATCGCCTGGGAGACACAGCTGAAGGGAAGAGTTAACGACTGCAAAAGCAATAACACACACCATGGTTGAGTTCTTTGTAAGTGGGTGTTTTTAAGCATCTAAACAATCTCAGGAGGTGGACATTAAGGGATGAAATGATACTCGGTGAGGATAAGCAATTGACCAGGGTCCAACTAACAGCTCACAAATGATGCCTGGTGTCTGTGTCTGAGCTCATGACCACTATGATCTAACTTATGATCGAACCCTCTCACAGCTTTGAAAATCAGTCTTATTGAGATAGAGCGACATACAATCAAATGCACCCATTTTAAGTCTATAGTTTCTCAAATTTGGGAAAATGTATATGCAGTGCAGTCATCACCACAATCAAGATTTTGAATGTTTCTGTCACCTCAAAAGTTTCCTTATGGCCTTTTACAGTCATAAAACATTGGCAAGCAACCACCCATCTACTAAGTAGCTTAGTTTTGCCTTTTCAGAATTGCATATAAATAGAATGATACTCTTTTTATAATTCACCCCTTTTTTAACTTTTTATTTTATGTTGGAGTGTAGTTGATTAACATTGCTGTGTACAACAAAATGATTCAATTATATATACATGTATCTACTCTTTTTCAAATTCTTTTCCCATTTAGGTTGTTACATAGTATTGAGCAGAGTTGCCTGTGCTATACAGTAAGTCCTTGTTGGTTATCCATTTTAATTGTAACAGTGTGTATATGTCAATCCAAATGCTTTCCTTAAAAAGCTAAAAATAGAGATACCATCAGTACATTTTAGTTCAGTCTCTCAGTCATGTCCGATTTTTTGCAACCCCATGGACTGCAGCACACCAGGCTTCCCTGTCCATCACCAACTCAAGTTTGAGTTTGCTCAAACTCATGTCCATTGAGTCAGTGATGCCATCCAACCATCTCATCCTCAGTTGTCCCCTTCTCCTCCTGCCTTCAATCTTCCCCAGCATTAGGGTCTTTTCCAAGGAGTCAGCTCTTCACATCAGGTGGCCAAAGTATTGGAGTTTCAGCATCAGTCCTTCTAATGAATATTCAGGTTTGATTTCCTTTAGAATTGACTGGTTTGATCTCCTTGTAGTCCAAGGGATCTCAAGAGTCTTCTCCAACACCACAATTCAAAAGCATCAATTCTTTGATGCTCAGACTTCTTGATTGTCCAACTTTCACTGTACTTGACTACTGGAAAAACCATAGCTTTAACTATACAGATCTTTGTCGGCAAAGTTGACCCTGAAATCCCACTCCTGTGCATATATCTAGAGAAAAACATGGTCTGAAAGGATACATGCGCCACCGTGTTCATAGCAGCACTATTTACAATAGCAAAGACTTGGAAGCAACCTAAATGTCCATCAACAGAGGAATAGATAAGGAAGATGTGGTATACATATACACACACACACACACACACACACACACACACATACACACACACACACACACATGCAATGGAATATTACTCTGCCATAAAAAGGAATGAAATAATGTCATTTGCAGCAACATGGATGGACCTAGAGATTGTCACACTGAATGAAGTGAGACAGAAAAAGCAAAATATCATATGATATCGCTTATATATGGCATCAAATAAAATCATAAAAATGAACTTATTTACAAACAGAAACAGACTCACAGACTTAAATAGAGTGATACTTTTTAACACAGCCAGGCTGAAATTTACCTGAGCCACGTGCTCCTGGAAAACGGCAAAGGTTCAAGGAATACCACTCCTGCCACAATCCTTTTGTGTTCCTGGAAGCATCTTACTACAATAAGCACCCCTCTCCATACAACTTAATAAGTTGACTCCAAGACACTCTCCTTGTTTCTGTGCAATAGCCAGACACAGACTCTGTAAATTTCCTTCCTTTGCCTCGTGAAGGGTTAGCTGCACTGCTTCTTCCCCCTTATCAATCTGAACAAAAATGGTTGTTAAACGTACTTGGGTTAAGAGTTTCCTTCCCCTGGCCTGTGAACTTTGGCCCATCCTTCAGTGCCAACAGACAGCCCCTCCCAGAAAAACAGCCCCACCTTCACTGCCTCTCCTAAAAAAGGCTGGCCTCGGGGTAAAACATTGCAGATCTAAAATTCAGCCACCACCACCCCGCTTGCTTTGCCCACCTGCTTCTTCCAAGATTTATTCACTCTTCTCTGTAAAAAGGACAAGCCTGGGGACTTCCCTGATGGTCCACTGGTTAAGGACCCACTTTGCAATGCAGAGGTTTCAATCTTGATACCACATGTTGTGGAGCAACTGAGCCCATGGGCCACAGATAGAGAGCCCACATGCTGCAACTAAGACCCAAAGCAGCCAAACACATGTTTTTAAAAAAAGAAAAAAAAAAATACCAAGTAACTTGGTTAAAAAAAGAACAACCCCAAACCCTAAGCTTTGAAACCCTTGCTGACCTGATGGTCAGACCTGGCTCCCTATTTTCAGTAGCCAATTACAATTTCCACTTGGATAAAATCTCTCCAAATAGATTCCAGATTTTCTTTTTTTTTTTTAACACACATCTGGCTTCACTTGTTCAATATAATGTTTTTAAGATTCAACCACATCTTTTCTGTGTATTAGCAGTTTCTTTCCATTGCTGAGTAATATTCCACTGTATGACTGTACGGGGTGTTGACCCTTTCCCACCCGATGCCCATCTGAGCTGTTTCTTGGGTTTTGCAGGCTGTGAATATTCAGCAAATCTTTTTGTGGACATGCACTTTCATTGCTTTGGGCAAATGTCTAGGAGTGGAATTGTTAAGTAACATTTTTAAAGCCAAAAGTCTGCTCCTTTAAATTATAGTGTCCACCCTATGAGCTAGGCCTCAGTTCAGTTCAGTTCAGTTCAGTCGCTCAGTCATGTCCACCTCTTTCTGACCCCATGGACTGCAGCACATTTAGAACATTTTCTGATTAAAAATCCTCTAGAAGTGAGATGATGTATGGTTTCCTCACTTATGCTTTACTCATGTATGAGCACACACAATGATTCCTTAAAAAACTCAAGCTTGATATCAAACTCTCCCCTTAGCAAGTAGAGTGGGCTTCCCTGGTGGCTCAGACGGTAAAGAATCCGCCTGCCGTGCAAGAGACTCAAGTTCAATCCCTGGGTCAGGAAGATCCCCTGGAGGAGTAAATGGCAACCCACTCCAGTATCCTTGCCTGGAGAATTCCATGGACAGAGGAGCCTGGCAGGTTACAGTCCATCGGGTTACAAAAGAGTCAGACATGACTGAGTGACTAACACACACACACACACACACACACACACTCACACCAAGTAGCTTGGCATTCAGCGTGATTCCAAAGAACAGGATGGCACACGTGCATATGAGTTTCAAGCAATACATATGTCCCTTTTGCCGGAGGATTACTTCAATTTACTCACTTTAAATGTTTCATTCACAGTGTTATAAATATTATGCTCCTATCTGCATGCATCTGCCTCTCCCCCTTCACTCCCCTCCCCAGTAGAGCCGGTTTATTGTGTTCATAAATAGGGAATGGCAAGTTATTTGTTCTTTTTTTAAAAAAAATCAAAGCACATTTCTATCCATTCCATCAAATGAAGTTCAGCTATTCCACTAGTTTAAAATTACATTAGACAATTTCAGTTAGGAAGGAAAAAAAAATCAACATGAAAAACAAAATCCTCATTTGAATAGGGAGGGAAGCTGAGGATAAAATGCAAGTCCCCCTTTGTGAATTTGTCTTTCCATCTTAAATGGCCTCTGCCCAGATGTCCATTTAATCCTTCGGCCTCATTTATTTCCTCCCATCCTGTGACCAGAGCAGAAGGCTGCATTCTAGGACCCGGAAACAGCCTGGAGGTGTGAAGGGAGGAGGTGGAAAGAGAATGCCAGGAGAGGCAGTGAGAGCTGGCTGTAGGTCTCTCTCCCCAACAGTCTGGAAACAAACTTGTCACAACCCTATTTTCTCTCTGAACATTTCCACCTACAGGGATCAAACGCTTTCCAATTTCCCAGCACCCAGTCACCCACTTTACTGCTTGTCAGAAGCATTGACTACTGCCATCAATAATTTATAACCTTCAGTGTTTAAACTCTGCTGTTCCTGGAACACTGGCTTACCTGGAAGAGGTGGATTTTTAACAGAAGCCCTATCCTCAGGTTAATGAAGCTGTATTCACAGCTCCAATTAATGGCATTAAATCCCCACATAAATATCCTGCAATTTTGTCGTCACTGCCACAGAGTTACTTGTAATTACAGATTTATAAACAGAACATCCAGCCCTATATTAAGACATTTCGGAGGACTGAATAAATGCACTTCTGGTTAAATGTTATCTGTGGGCTTGTTTTGTTGGTGGTGCATGTTTGGTTTTTGATGTTGTTGCTGTGGTGGTTGTTTTTATCCCCCAGAAGAAAGCAGCCTGGTTCTTTGCTTTCATTTTCAGCAGGAACACACCAAATTACAGTCACTTTTAACAGGTCCCATAACTGCCCTGTTCTTTTTGATATCTGTCTCTTTATTGTTTCATAGCATGTAGTTGAATATTGTAAAAGGGAAAGAGAACAAGAATCCTTCTACTAGTCTCTGGCCCTGCTATCTCTTTCTGGGGAATGTAAATACACCCCAAATCTCCATCCCAAAAGCAAGCACATAGAACTTAGCACTGGTTTAAAGTTCCTTCCTCCACTACAGGGGGCCTGAAACAGTCACTACGGTCCAGGTAGTAGAGTTACCTGATCTGTCAAATAAAATGATTGGACATCTAGGTAAATTTAATTTTTAGATATCACTGAAAAAGTTTAGCATAAGCATGCCACAAATACCTCATGACCTATTGTTGTCCAGTTGTTCAGTCACGTCTGACTCTTTGCGACACCACGGTCTGCAGCACGTCAGGCTTCCCTGTCCTACACCATCTCCCAGAGACTGCTCAAACTCATGTCCATTGAGCTGATGATGCCATCCAACCATCTAGTCCTCTGTTGCCCCCTTCTCCTGCCCTCAAACTTTCCCAGCATCAGGGTCTTTGCCAGTGAGTTGGCTTTTCACATTAGGTGGCCAAAGTATTATCGGAGCTTCAACTTTGGCATCAGTCCTTCCAATGAATATTAAGGGTTGATTTCCTCAGGACTCATTGGTGTGGTCTCTTTGCTGTCCAAGGGAGTCTCAGGAGTCTTCTCCAACACAATTTGAAAGTACCAATTCTTTGGCACTCAGCCTTCTTGATGGTCCAACTTTCACATCTGTCCTTGACTACTGGAAAAAACATAGCTTTGACTACACAGACATTTGTCTGCAAGATAATGTCTTTGCTTTTTAATATGCTGTCTAGATTTGCAATAGTTGTCCTTCCAAGGAGCAACTGTCTTCTAATTTCATAGCTGCAGTCACTGTCCAGAGTGATTTTGGAGCCCAGGAAAATAAAATCTATCACTGTTTCCATTGTTTTCCCATCTATTTGCCATGAAGTGATGGGACCAGTGCCATGGTCTTCATTTTTTGAATGTTGAGTTTTAAGCCAGCTTTTTCACGCTCCTCTTTCACCTTCATCGAGGTTTTTTTAGTTCCTCCTCAATTTCTGCCATAAGGGTGGTGTAATCTGCATATCTGAGATTATTGATATTTCTCCCAGCAATCTTGATTCCAGCTTGTGATTCATCCACCCTGGCATTTCACATGATGTACACTGCATAGAAGTTAAATAAGCAAGGTGACAATATACAGCCTTGATGTACTCCTTTCCCAATCTTGAACCAGTCCATTGTTCCATGTCTGGTTCTAACTGTTGCTTCTTAACCACACAGGTTTCTCAGGAGGCAGGTGAAGTGGTCTGGTATCCCCATCTCTTTGAGAGATTTAAACATAGAGAATCCATCTGCTAGTAGAGACAGAACATGGGCTCATTCCAGTAGCAGCTCTCAGACTTCCATCTGCATCAGTGTAATGCAGGGGTTATAACTTGCATTTCTAACAAGCTTCCAAGTGATGCCAGTGCTGCTAGTTCAGAGACCACACTCTGAAATCTGCTGGTTTAGAGCCTGGGCTTTGCCATGAACCCCCTGAATTTGAACCTCCAGCCAGCCACCTAATAGCTGTGCAGCTTTGTATATATCACTTAGCCTCTCTGTGCCTCAGCTTTCTCACCTGCAACATGAACACAATAATGATCCTGCATCCTGGTCATACTGCATGAAATACTACATGGAAATGCTCAGCTCCTTAGCTGGCCCTCCAATGATAACAATAATCATGGCAGTGCTTATGATTGCCATCATTGCTTGATTATTGGAAGAGCACTTTGCTAAGGTTCTTATAGGAAGGAGAGCTTCTCCATAAGTCCTGGCTCCACGAGCCAGAATCTCTACTCTGTTAGGCTTCTCTCCTCTTAAATGTCAAATCATCTCAGCATCCTTCTGAAGACTCCCAAGCACAGGATCAAATGATCCTCAGCCCATTCTGGCCCTGAGGGCTTCCATCTCCTGCTTTATCTGAAGGGCTAACACTAGCTGGTGTCAAGACTTATTATAAAACCACAGTAATTAAAACAATGTGACATATAAAACAATAGAACAGAGCAGAGTCCGTAATCAGACCCACACATAAACAGACAACTGATTTTTGGCAAAGGTGCAAAGGCAATTCGGTGAAGAAAGGATAGTCTTTCACCAAATGATGCTGGAACAATTGGAAGTTGACGTGCAAAGACAGAAACTACAATTTGTACCTCGTGCAAATTAACTAAAATTAGATCTTGGATCTACATACAGAATTCAAATCCTTGTGACTTTGACTAAGGCAAAGATTTCTTGGGCAGTTCAGTTCAGTTCAGTCACTCAGTCATATGAACTCCTTGCGACCCCATGGAGTGCAGCATGCCAGGCCTCCCTGTCCATCACCAACTCCTGGAGCTTGCTCAAACTCATGTCCATTGAGTCCGTGATGCCATCCAACCATCTCGTCCTCTGTCATCCCCTTCTTCTCCTGCCTTTAATCTTTCCCAGGATCAGGGTCTTTTCCAAGGAGTCAGTTCTTCACATCAGGTGGCCAAAGTATTGGAGTTTCAGTTTCAACATCAGTCCTTCCAATGAATATTCAGGGCTGATTTCCTTTAGGATGGACTGGTTGGATCTCCTTGCAGTGCAAGGGACCCTCAAGAGTCTTCTCCAACACCACAGTTCAAAAGCATCAATTTTCTGGCTATCAGCTTTCTTTATAGTTCAACTCTCACATCCATACATGACTACTGGAAAAACCATGGCTTTGACTAGATGGAACTTTGTTGACAAAGTAATGTCTCTCTTTTTTAATATGCTGTCTAGGTTGGTCATAACTTTACTTTCAAGGAGTAAGCATCTTTTAATTTCATGGCTGAAGTTACCATCTGCAGTGATTTTTGAGCCCAAGAAAATAAAGTCTGTCATTGTTTCCTTTCCCCATCTATTTGCCATGAAATGATGGGACCAGATGCCATGACCTTAGTTTTCTGAATGTTGAGTTTTAAGCCAACTTTTTCACTCTCCTCTTTTACTTTCATCAAGATGCTCTTTAGTTCTTCTTCACTTTCTGCCATAAGGGTGATGTCATCTGCATATCTGAGGTTATTGACATTTCTCCTGGCAACCTTGATTTCAGCCTGTGCTTCATCCGGTCCAGCATTTCTCATGATATACTCTGCATATAATTTAAATAAGCAGGGTGACAATATACAGCCTTGACGTACTTCTTTCCCAATTTGGAACCAGTCTGTTGTTCCATGTCCAGTTCTAACTGTTGTTTCTTGACCTGCATACAGATTTCTCAGGAGGCAGGTCAGGTCATCTGGTATTCCCATCTCTTGAAGAATTTTCCACAGTTTGTTGTGATCCACACAGTCAAAGGCTTTAGCATAGTCAATAAAGCAGAAGTAGTTGTTTTTCTGGAACTCTCTTGCATTTTCGATGATCCAACAGATGTTGGCAATTTGATCTCTGGTGTCCCTGCCTTTTCTAAATCCAGCTTGAACATCTGGAATTTCATGGTTCACATACCATTGAAGCCTGGCTTAGAGAATTATGAGCATTACTTTGCTAGCATGTGAGATGAGTGCAATTGTGTGGTATTTGAGCATTCTTTGGCATTGCCTTTCTTTGGGATTGGAATGAAAACTGACCTTTTCCCGTCCTATGACCACTGCAGAGTTTTCCAAATTTGATGGCATATTGAGTGCAGCACTTTCACAGCATCACCTTTCAGGATTTGAAATAGCTCAACTGGAATTCCATCACCTCCACTAGCTTTGTTCATCGTGATGTTTGCTAAGGCCCACTTGACTTCACATTCCAGGAGGTCTGGCTCTAGGTGAGTGATCAGACCATCGTGATTATCTGGGTCATGAAGATCTTTTTTGTACAGTTCTTCTGTGTATTCTTGCCACCTCTTCTTAATATCTTCTGCTTCTTTTAGGTCCATACCATTTTTGTCCTTTATTGAGCTCATCTTTGCATGAAATGTTCCTAATTTTCTTGAAGAGATCTCTAGTCTTTTCCATTCTATTATTTTCCTCCATTTCTTTGCACTAATCACTGAGGACTATATAGTCCATGGAATTCTCCAGGCCAGAATACTGGAGTGGGTAGCCTTTCCCTTCTCCAGGGAGCTTCTCAACCCAGGGATCGAACCCAGGTCTCCTGCATTGCAGGCAGATTCTTTACCAGGTGAGCCACAAGGGAAGCCCCTTTCTTAGGTAAGACAATATAAAAGAATAAATTAATTTTTTTACTTCACCAAAATTAAAACTTTTGGGAACAACTGGTTCATCTTTCAGATAACAACAACAAAAATAAATTTTAATATAAGTATATCCAAAATATTACCTGAGATATACTTATACTAAGTTTCACAGGTGGCACAGTTTGTAAAGAATCTGCCTGGCAATGCAGGAGACTCAAGAGATATGGGTTCAATCCCTGGGTTGAGAAGATTCACCTGGAGGAGGAAATGGAAACCCACTCCAGTATTCTTGCCTGTAAAATTCAATGAACAGAGAAGCCTGGCAGATGATAATCCATGGGGTTGCAAAGAGTCAGACATGAATGAGCGTGTGTGTACACACATACTTATACTGTGAAAATATAAACTGTAAAAAATTCCTGTGAAACCTGAACAAAATTATTGGTGCATCTCACCCCAGCTGTCCATTATGTAAGATAAATAAGTGACCTAGGATCTCAGAGGGCATTCACTAGTCAGAATGTGCAGGGGTTCTGTGGTTCTGTGGCCTTTAAACCCCAATCAGAACTCTGTTCAAGGCCAAGAAAAGCAGAGCCTGGTGCCTGCTCTTTAGGAGCTGGAGCGCCTATCTTCACCCACCTGCAGAATAAACCAGCTCAGCCTGTCAGTCCACTGTGAGGCATGATTTACAGCCCATGATCTGAACCTTGCCAGTCTGTTTTCTCAGAGCACATGCACCTAATTGCCTGTGTGTCAGGGCCTGGCAGGAAGGTGATTTTCAACAAATTCATTTCCCACCAAAGCAGCAAGCATTTTGGCCCAGATGAGTGGGCTTTCTTTTCAGCAACAGAAAACTTTTATTCATAAATATACACTACATTCACATTTATTTGCTGAACTCTCTTTGAGAACTTACAACCACTCAAACGACCAGGCAAAAGAAAGAATGTGAAGATAGGGGCCCAAACTCTAGTTGTCAGTGTTGATTTAATAAAAGGAATAGCTGGAGATACGAGAAGTCATGTCCATTAGACAGATGAGGAAACTGAGGCCTAGAGGGAAGGTAACTTTCCCAAGACCTCACAGTTGGTCGCTGGCAGACTGTTTCCTGATTCTCACAGCACTGCCAGGTGCTAGGATCTATGAGTCACTATCTGCTAATGCAGTGTGTGCAGCAATGTTAAGGAACATAACCTTCATGATGGGAGTCAGATGTACCAGGAAAGACTTAGGCTGGGTCACCAAGTTTATGAAAGAAAACAAGGGAGGTGGGGAAGAAGCTAGTCTCAGGTGGGCTTGAGCCAACGTGAGTCCCACCCTCTTCCACAGCCTGTGTGCCCGTGGGCAGAACGCACTGTACACCTCTATTTTTAACAGTTTGAGGTTCACGGCAAAAGTGAACAGGGAGTATAGACACTCCTTCCCTTATATATATATATATCCCAGTCAGTCCTAAAGGAAATTAGTCCTGAACATTCATTGGAATATTCACTGGAATATTGGCTGTGTGGGTGCAGGAGGGCCTAGAGGAGCTATCCCACGTTGAAGGTCAGGAAGGGCTGTGGTGAGGAGATACTCCTTGTCCAAGGTAAGGAGCAGCAGCTGCCCTTTGCTGGAGCAGCCGTGAAGAGATACCCCACGCCCAAGGTAAGAAAAACCCAAGTAAGACGGTAGGTGTTGCAAGAAGGCATAAGAGGGCAGACACACTGAAACCATACTCACAGAAAACTAGTCAAACTAATCACACTAGGACCACAGCCTTGTCTAACTCAGTGAAACTAAGCCATGCCCATGGGGCCACCCAAGATGGGCGGGTCATGGTGGAGAGATCTGAGAGAATGTGGTCCACTGGAGAAGGGAATGGCAAACCACTTCAGTATTCTTGCCTTGAGAACCCCATGAACAGTATGAAAAGGCAAAATGATAGGATACTGAAAGAGGAACTCCCCAGGTCAGTAGGTGCCCAATATGCTACTGGAGATCAGTGGAGAAATAACTCCAGAAAGAATGAAGGGATGGAGCCAAAGCAAAAAGAATACCCAGCTGTGGATGTGACTAGTCCGATGCTGTAAAGAACAATATTGCATAGGAGCCTGGAATGTCAGGTCCATGAATCAAGGCAAATTGGTAGTGGTCAAACAAGAGATGGCAAGAGTGAATGTCGACATTCTAGGAATCAGCAAACTGAAATGGACTACTGCTGCTAAGTCGCTTCAGTCGTGTCTGACTCTGTGCGACCCCATAGACGGCAGCCCACCAGGCTCCCCCATCCCTGGGACCCTCCAGGCAAGAACACTGGAGTGGGTTGCCATTTCCTTCTCCAATGCAGGAAAATGAAAATGAAAGTGAAGTCGCTCAGTCGTGTTCAACTCCCTGTGACCCCATGGACTGCAGCCTACCAGGCTCCTCCATCCATGGGATTTTCCAGACAAGAGTACTGGAGTGGGTGCCATTGCCTTGGGTGAATTTAACTCAGGTGACCGTTATATCTACTACTGCGGGCAGGAATCCCTCAGAAGAAATGGAGTAGCCATTATGGTCAACAAAAGAGTCCGAAATGCAGTACTTGGATGCAATCTCAAAAACGACAGAATGATCTCTGTTCGTTTCCAAGGCAAACCATTCAATATCACAGTAATCCAAGTCTATGCCCCAAGCAGTAACGCTGAAGAAGCTGAAGTTGAACGGTTCTATGAAGACCTACAAGACCTTTTAAAACTAACACCCAAAAAAGATGTCCTTTTCATTATAGGGGACTGGAATGCAAAAGTAGGAAGTCAAGAAAAACCTGGAGTAACAGGCAAATTTGGCCTTGGAATATGGAATGAAGCAGGGCAAAGACTAACAGAGTTTTGCCAAGAAAATGCACTGGTCATAGCAAACACCTTCTTCCAACAACACAAGAGAAGACTCTATATATGGACATCACCAGATGCTCAACTCTGAAATCAGATTGATTATATTCTTTGCAGCCAAAGATGGAGAAGCTCTATACAGTCAGCAAAAACAAGACCAGGAGCTGACTGTGGCTCAGATCATGAACTCCTTATTGCCAAATTCAGATTGAAATTGAAGAAAGGAGGGAAAACCACTAGATCATTCAGGTATGACCTAAATCAAATCCCTTATGATTATACAGTGGAAGTGAGAAATAGATTTAAGGGCCTAGATCTGATAGATAGAGTGCCTGATGAACTATGGAATGAGGTTCGTGACATTGTACAGGAGACAGGGATCAAGACCATCCCCATGGAAAAGAAATGCAAAAAAGCAAAATGGCTGTCTGGGGAGGCCTTACAAATAGCTGTGAAAAGAAGAGAAGAGAAAAGCAAAGGAGAAAAGGAAAGATATAAGCATCTGAATGCAGAGTTCCAATGAATAGCAAGAAAGCCTTCTTCAGTGACCAATGCAAAGAAATAGAGGAAAACAACAGAATGGGAAAGACTAGAGATCTCTTCAAGAAAATTAGAGATACCAAGGGAACATTTCATGCAAAGATGGGCTCGATAAAGGACAGAAATGGTATGGACCTAACAAAAGCAGAAGATATTAAGAAGAGGTGGCAAGAATACACAGAAGGACTGTACAAAAAAGATCTTCATGGCCCAGATAATCACGATGGTCTGATCACTGACCTAGAGCCAGACAATCTAGAATGTGAAGTCAAGTGGGCCTTAGAAAGCATCACTACGAACAAAGCTAGTGGAGGTGATGGAATTCCAGTTGAGCTATTTCAAATCCTGAAAGGTGATGCTGTGGAAGTGCTACACTCAATATGCCAGCAAATTTGGAAACTCAGCAGTGGCCACAGGACTGGAAAAGGTCAGTTTTCATTCCAATCCCAAAGAAAGGCAATGCCAAAGAACACTCAAACTACTGCACAATTGCACTTATCTCACATGCTAGTAAAGTAATGCTCAAAATTCTCCAAGCCAGGCTTCAGCAATATGTGAATCGTGAACTTCCTGATGTTCAAGCTGGTTTTAGAAAAGGCAAAGGAGCCAGAGATCAAATTGCCAACATCTGCTGGATCATGGAAAAAGCAAGAGAGTTCCAGAAAAACATCTATTTCTGCTTTATTGACTATGCCAAAGCCTTTGACTGTGTGGATCACAATAAACTGGAAAATTCTTCAAGAGATGGGAATACCAGACCACCTGATCTGCCTCTTGAGAAATTTGTATGCAGGTCAGGAAGCAACAGTTAGAACTGGACATGGAACAACAGACTGGTTCCAAATAGGAAAAGGAGTACGTCAAGGCTGTATATTGTCACCCTGCTTATTTAACTTCTATGCAGAGTACATCATGAGAAATGCTGGACTGGAAGAAACATACGCTGGAATCAAGATTGCCGGGAGAAATATCAATAACCTCAGATATGCAGATGATACCACCCTTATGGCAGAAAGTAAAGAGGAACTCAAAAGCCTCTTGATGAAAGTGAAAGTGGAGAGTGAAAAAGTTGGCTTCAAGCTCAACATTCAGAAAAGGAAGATCATGGCATCTGGTCCCATCACTTCATGGGAAATAGATGGGGAAACAGTGGAAACAGTGTCGGACTTTATTTTTGGGGGGCTCCAAAATCACTGCAGATGGTGACTACAGCCATGAAATTAAAAGATGCTTACTCCTTGGAAGGAAAGTTATGACCAATCTAGATAGCATATTCAAAAGCAGAGACATTACTTTGCCAACAAAGGTTCATCTAGTCAAGGCTATGGTTTTTCCTGTGGTCATGTATGGATGTGAGAGGTGGACTGTGAAGAAGGTTGAGTGCCAAAGAATTGATGCTTTTGAACTGTGGTGTTGGAGAAGACTCTTGAGAGTCCCTTGGACTGCAAGGAGATCCAACCAGTGCATTTTGAAGGAGATCAGCCCTGGGATCTCTTTGGAAGGAATGATGCTAAAGCTGAAACTCCAGTACTTTGGCCACCTCATGCGAAGAGTTGAATCATTGGAAAAGACTTTGATGCTGGGAGGGATTGGGAGCAGGAGGAGAAGGGGACGACAGAGGATGAGATGGCTGGATGGCATCACTGACTCGATGGACGTGAGTCTGGGTGAACTCTGGGAGTTGGTGATGGACAGGGAGGCCTGGAGTGCTGAGATTCAAGGGGTTGCAAAGAGTCGGACATGACTGAGTGACTGAAGTGAACTGAACTGATTCATTGGAAGAACTGATGCTGAAGCTGAAACTCCCATACTTTGGCCTCTTGATGGGAAGAACTGACTCATTAGGGTAGACACTGATGCTGGGAAAGACTAAAGGCAGGAGGAGAAGGGGATGATAGAGGATGAGATGTTGGATGGCATCACCGACTCAATGGACATGAGCTTGAGCAAGCTCCAGGAGTTGGTGATGGACAGGGAAGCCTGGTGCTGCAGTCCAGGGTGTCACAAAGAGTCGAACACGAGTGAGTGACTGAACTGAACTCCCATATATATTTACCCCTGGCCCTCACACATGTAGTCTTCCCCATTAGCCATACCAACCCCCCAAAGTGACAGTTGCTCAGTCCTGTCTGACTGTTTGGGACCCCATGGACTCCAGAGATCATGGAATTCTTCAGGCCAGAATCCTGGAGTGGGTAGCCTTTCCCTTGTCCAGGGGATCTTCCTGACCCAGTGATCAAACCTGAGTCTCCCACATTGCAGGCAGATTCTTTACCAACTGAGCTATCAGGGAATCCCCCAAAGGGATACATTTATTACAATTGATGGACCTACACTGACACAGTGTTCTCACACAAAGTCCATAGTTTACATCACAGTTCACTGTATGATGTTGCACATTCTATGAGTTTGGACACGTGCATATGTGTCCATCATTATCAGTTCAATTCAATCCCTCAGTCGTGTCAGACTCTTTGTGACCCCATGGACTGCAGCACACCAGGCCTCCCTGTCCATCACCAACTTCTGGAGTTTACTCAAACTCATGTCCATAGCTTGATAAGGATTGCATTGAATCTATAGATTGCTTTGGGTAGTATACTTATCTTCACTATATTGATTCTTTCAATCCATGAACATGGTATATTTCTCCACCTATTTGTGTCATCTTTGATTCTTTTCATCAGTGTTTTATAGTTTTATATATATAGGTCTTTTGTTTCTGAGGTAGATTTATTCCTAAGTATTTTATTCTTTTCATTGCAATGGTGAATGGAATTGTTTCCTTAATTTCTCTTTCTGCTTTCTTATTTCTAGTGTATAGGTATGCAAGGGATTTCTGTGTGTTAATTTTATATCCTGCAACTTTATTATATTCATTGATTAGCTCTAGTAATTTTCTGGTGGTGTCTTTAGGATTTTCTGTGTAGAGGATCATGTCATCTGCAAACAATGAGAGTTTTACTTCTTATTTTCCAACCTGGATTCCTTTTATTTCTTTTTCTTCTCTGATTACTGTGGCTAAAACTTCCAAAACTATGTTGAATAGTAGTGGTGAGAGTGGGCACCCTTGTCTTGTTCCTGATTTTAGGGTAAATGCTTTCAATTTTTCACCATTGAGGATAATGTTTGCTGTGGGTTTATCATATATGACTTTTATTATGTTGAGGTATGTTCCTTACATGCCTGCTTTATGGAAGGTTTTTATCATAAATGGATGTTGAATTTTGTCAAAGGCTTTCTCTGCATCTATTGAGATAATCATATGGTTTTTATCTTTCAATTTGTTAATGTGGTGTATCACATTGATTGATTTGCAAATATTGAAGAATCCTTGCATCCCTGGGATAAAGCCCAGTTGGTCATGATGTATGATCTTTTTAATATGTTGTTGGATTCTATTTACTAGAATTTTGTTAAGGATTTTTGCATCTATGTTTATCAGTGATATTGGCCTGTAGTTTTCTTTTTTTGTGGCATCTTTGGCTGGTTTTGGTATTAGGGTGATGGTGGCCTCATAGAATGAGTTTGGCAGTTTACCTTCCTCTGAAAGTTTCTTGGAGAAGGAAATGGCAACCCACTCCAGTACTCTTGCCTGGAGAATCCCAGGGACAGAGGAGCCTAGTGGGCTGCCATCTATGGGGTCACACGACTGAAGTGACTTAGCAGCAGCAACAGCAGCAATTTTCTGGAAGTGTTTGAGTAGGATAGATGTTAGCTCTTTTCTAAATTTTTGGTAGAATTCACCTGTGAAGCCATCTGGTCCTGGGCTTTGTTTGTTGGAAGATTTCTGATTACAGTTTCAATTTCTGTGCTTGTGATGCAACCAGCAAAGTAATGTTGGCAAAGTAATGTCTCTGCTTTTTAATATGCTGTTGAGGTTGGTCATAGCTTTTCTTCCAAGGACAAGTGTCTTTTAATTTCATGGCTAAATTCACCATCTGCAGTGATTTGGGAGCTCAAAAAAATAAAGTCTGTCACTGTTTTCCCATCTATTTGCCATGAAGTGATGGGACCAGATGCCATGATCTTACTTTTCTGAATGTTGAGTTTTAAGCCAACTTTTTCACTCTCCTCTCTCACTTTCACCAAGAGACTGTTTAGTTTTGCTTCACTTTGTGCCATAAGGGTGGTGTCATCCACATATCTGAGGTTATTGATATTTCTCCCAGCAATCTTGATTCCAGAAAATCTTGTACCGAAACACCATGCCAGCATCAGATGGAAGAATCTGTTTCAGCCTATTGTTGGCTCCCCTGCTAGAATCAGGCTGAAGCAGGCATCCAGCTGAGCCCACAGTCCTGCCAGCATCTCCCCTGCCACATCCTGCACATCTCTTCTGCGAGCTGAGTGTGACCTCCTTAAAACAGGGCTCCTGAATCCATGCCTCAGGATCTGCTTCTGGGGACTCAAGATTTTCCAAAGACACAAGAAGCCACCAGTCCTGATCTGTTCTCATCACGCACCTCACTCCTTGAATATCATCAAGAGAGTCCCTAGAAAGAAGACCCAAAGCCAGCCTCCTCACGGTGTCATTCAAGGCCCTCCCGGACCCAGCTCCCCCTTCATCATCCTGCCACTCCTTGCCCTTGTCCTTTCATAAAAGTGGGATTCCTCCAATTCCCTGTCCCACTCACTCCTCCTTTGCCAAAGCCAGCACACAGCCATGCCTGAGCTGACATACATGTGCACACACGTGCACAAACACATCCATGCACACACAGGCACATCTACAGATGCACAGCCATGTACACAGGTGCACATATACATGCAGAAACCCACGTTCACACATGTATCACATGCACCTACACATCTACACATGGAGAAACAAAACACCTACATATGCATGAATACATACAAATGTACCCACACATATATATACATACAAACACAAGTGCACACATGCAGGCACACACACACACACACACACATACATTGCTCTTTCTTGCCTTCATGGCTTTGTTTATGCTCTCTCCCCTTCTTGGAATGCCTTGTCCCCATTGTGGACTAGCTAATCCCATTCATACTTCCAGACTAATATCAGAAGCCACCTCTTTCAGGAAGCCTCATTCTTTGGGTTAGATTTTCCTCTGTGCTCCTGGAGCAGCCTGAACTTATTTCTATCATGCCGTGCTATGCTATGCTCAGTCACTTCAGTTGTGTCCAACTCTTTGCAACTCCATGGACTGTAGCCCACCAGGCTCCTCTGTCCTTAGGATTCCCCAGACAAGAATACTGGAGTGAGTTGCCACTCCCACTTCCAGGGCATCTTCCCAACCCAGGGATCAAACCTAGGTCTCCTGTGTCTCCTGCATGATAGGCATATTCTTTATCCACTGTGCCACCTGGGACGCCCTCTATTTCTATCATAGCACCTACCTAGTACAGTAGCATTTTCTGTCCACTTCCTGTTCTCTGGCCAGATTGAGAGCTCCCTGAGCTGCCTGAGGTCACAGACTGTTTTATTGATTCTCTAACACCGTGTCTAGTATCTAGGAGACACTCGTGAAGAGTTTCCTGAATGAACTGGGAGAGAATTGCAAATGTAAAAGGATCCCAGGTATCTGACAGAATGGCCAGAGTTGACTCTTGTCACAGTGAAAGAGGCTTTCTTTTAAGTATATATAGAAAAAGTTCTTTCTAGAAAAGGTCTAGCATCTCCTTTGAGAGAGTCACAGCATCTCACCAGGCAGAAGGAAATGGGAAACCAGTGGCCAGTTCCTAAAAGCAGAAACAGGTGGTGTCTGCTCTGGAAAGGGGGCAAGCCAAGCACAGCACGACAGCCCAGGCGGCATGTCTGGGGGCCTGGGTGTGGTCCTGCTCTTCTGTGAGAGCTGCCAGATGCAGGAGACTCTGAACACTGAGCCAAGGCCCTTACCCCCTTCTCTCCGCCTGGACAAAGCATGCTGGGGACTCCCCTGCCTGGGTGTGGGGGTCCACTCTACCTGTGTCAGCGAGAACCAGATGCCATAACATCCCAACATCGGCTAACAACCCAAGCCAGCTCTCTGAGGTCTCCATGCTGAAAGAATGAGGCTGGCTGTCCCCTAGAGCTGGAGTTTCCTCCTCTGACTCCAGCATCTCAGAGGGGCCTGAGGGCATGGATGAGCTACTTTTATTTACTTATATCAACTACTAACTGGGGCTTCCCTAGTGGCTCAGATGGTAGAGAATCTGCCTGCCATGCAGGAGACCCTGGTTCAATCCCTGGGTTTGGCAGATTCCCTGAAGGAAGGCATGGCAACCCACTCCAGTATTCTTGCCTGGAGAATCCCATGGACAGAGGAGCCTGGAGGGATACAGTTCATGGGTTAACAAAGAATCAGACATGACTGAGCAACTAACACTGCTGCTGCTGCTGCTGCTGCTGCTGCTGCTGCTAAGTCGCTTCCATCGTGCCCAACTCTGTGCGACCCCATAGACGGCAGCCCACCAGGCTCTCCCGTCCCTGGGATTCTCCAGGCAAGAACACTGGAGTGGGTTGCCATTTCCTTCTCCAATGCATGAAAGTGAAAAGTGAAGGTGAAGTCGCTCAGTCGTGCCCGACCCTTAGCGACCCCATGGACTGCAGCCCACCAGGCTCCTCCGTCCATGGGGTTTTCCAGGCAAGAGCACTGGCGTGGGCTGCCATAACACTACTACAGTACTAAAGAGGTGGGCAGACAGGGGCCTGCTGTGGCAAAAAGGTAACAAGCTTGCAAGCTCAGCCTTGCATCTTTCATTTATAAACTCAAGACACACACTGTGTACTCCACTGGCTCTCTGTCTAGCCCCTGCCCAGACCTCCTTCAAGGTGGCTGGAGAAAGCTGCTCCAACCCTATTTACTGCTCAGTCCATTGGATTGAATCTTTTCTCATTGTGTTATCACAAAAGGGGATGAGAGAGAGAGAGAGAGAGAGAGAGCCCATGGTAACCATGGTTACCAAGCATGAAGCCTGCACAGGGTCAGCTGCTTGAGACCTTGTTCCGTTGATACTCTTAGCTTGTGACAGTCTGTGGTCTCGGGAATGTGGTAGTTCTAAAGGCTTTTTCTTTCTTTCCTTGTTAAGGTCCCACCCTCAACATGATAAATCAGAAATTCGGGGAGGGGGCCCAGCCTTCTGTGTCTCCACAAGCCTTTCAGTAGATTATGACAACCTTTCAAGTGTGAGAACCGTTATATTACAAATAACCACTCATGAGACCCCCACCGCCTGCTGACCATCAGAGGTTCATCATGTGCTTTGACGGTGACAGCCCTGGAAAAGGACACGTGCTGCCAATGAAGACAGCAGGAGAGGGAAGAAAAGTTCATCTGATCATCTTCTTTCCAAGGCCAGCCACCTTCCTGCATATTAAGTAGACCAGACCAAAACATCAGCCCATTTTCTTCTAACTTAATTGGATTAATCAAGGTTCATGATCCATAAGGAGCGTGGATTCCAACATAAGTAAGCTTATATAAAAAAGATAATAGACCGTGATGAAGTGGAACTCATCCCAAGAATGCAGACTAGTTAATGTTCAAAAGCAATGTAATTCACTATATTAACAAACTAAGAGAAGAAAAAACTATACGGTCATCTCAGTAGCTGCAGAAAATACATTTGACAAAGTCCAATATCCATGCCCAATAAAAACCCCTTAGGAGGGTAGGAGCAGAAAAGAACTTCCTTGACTTGATAAAAACAGGTAGAAACCCACAATAAACATCATACTTAATGGTGAAAGTCAGGATGCTTTATCCCTAAGATCAGGAACAAATCAATGATAGCCACCCTCACAGTCTTTATTGACATTGTACTAATTGTTGTTTTTCAGTCACTCAGTAATGTCCAACTCTTCGCTACCCCATGGACTGCAGCACACCAGGCTTGCCTGTCCCTCACCATCTCCTGGAATTTGCCCAAATGCATCTCCATTGAATTGGTGATGCCATCCAACCATTTCATCTTCTGTTGCCCTCTTCTTCTGCCCTCAATCTTTCCCAGCATCACGATCTTTTCCAATGAGTCAGCTATACTACATTGTACTAGAGATCTGTATAGTCAAAGCTATGGTTTCTCTAATCGTTATGTATGACATGAGAGACCATTAAAGAAGGCTGAGCACTGAAGAACTGATGTTTTCAAAATGTAGTGCTGGAGAAGACTTTTGAGAGACTCTTGGACTGCAAGGAGATCAAACAATTCAATCCTAAAGGAAATCAACCCTGAATATTCATTGGAAGGACTGATGATGAAGCTGAAGGTCCAAAAGTTTGGCAACCTGATTCAAAGAGCCAACTCATTGGAAAATATCTTGATGCTGGGAAAGATTGAAGACAAAAGGAGAAGGGGGCAGCAGAGGATGAGATGGTTAGATAGCATGACCAACTCAATGGACAGGAATTTGAGCAAACTCCAGGAGATAGCAGAGGACAGAGGAGCCTGGAAGGCTACAGTCCATGAGGTTGTCAAGAGTTGCAAGCGACTTAGTGACTGAACAACAGAAGGAATTGAACAACATTTGGTGATCGACTAAATAATTGTGACACGTACCCTGTCTAATCAGCCCCTGCCTCACTCTTTGGTCTTACAATGTAGGAGTCATTTATATATAGGCAGATAGTTGTTCCCTGTTCTGGAAGGCTGCAGAGGGCTCAGGCAGGAGCACTCACTTCCCCTTTGCCCACACATGGTTGGGTTGCAGAACTGAATCTTAAATCCATCAGCTGATTTCATGTTATGGGTGTTTTCCTCTGTTGCTGACCTCCTACACATTTCAGTGATCTTACTTCCAGCAGAAATGAAACCAGCCTAAACCAAGAGCTTCTTTTTACCTTCATGGGGGCATCTGCCCCAAGGCCAGGGCTCTGAGCCTCCCAAAGCACCACTGAAGTTGCCATTCTGCAGCAGGACAGGTATAATTTGCTGCCTTTCTCAACAAACTGGTGTCCCAGTCTGCAGCCTTTAACACAGAGTACTCAGGGCTGATGATAAATTGTCTCTCCCGGGTAACCTTGGTGAATAGTGTCTAACCACATCTAGACTGATAATCCCAACTGGCATGGGTGATCTGCCTTCTGTTTCTTGAACAAAAGCCCTTCTCTGGTTGGAGTTTTGTAAGCAGGAGCAATGATTAATATCTTCTATGATCCCTTTCGTATACTGTCTGAGGGAACTCTCTGCAGAAGACCTAAAGACACCTGCTATTATTTAAAAAATGCTTCCCAGAATCTTGGCTCTAAAGGCAGATATGTATCATGCAAAGAAATTGAAAAGATTGAAGGCAGGAGGAGAAGGGGATGACAGAGGATGAGATGGTTTGATGGCATCATGGACTTGGTGGACATGAGTTTGAGCAAGCTCCAGGAGTTGCTGATGGACAGGGAGGCCTGGTGTGCTGCAGACCATGGAGTCTCAAAGAGTCGGACATGACTGAGCAACTGAACTGAACTGAACTGAAAATGTTTACAGTGAAGATAAAAAGAGGTGTATGTCCTAATATCTTGATCAACTGGCATTATCAGCTCCTGTTACATATGAGTTATCTCTAGATAGTCAGAACTTCTTCACCCAGAGTCAGAGTTAATTTAAATAACTGAACTATTTTAATGGAAATTGTTCCAAGATGCACAGCATGGTTTCCTTCTATCTAAAAAGAGAACAATGAACATAATTTAAAATTTTCTTGATGAATCAAGAGTATTTAATCCAGTACATTCAATAAATACAATGTTTTCTTTTTTTTATCAGTAGTATTTCCTCTGTTAGTGAGTTTTCCCCACGACCTCACTTGTTCTCACTTGCTGTGGGCTGGAAGTCTAAACGATCAAACATTTTAGGATTGTATGTACAGTAAAAGTCAATAAGGAATAAGTAGCAAAGTGAATGGCTAACACCAAAGGCTTTTGAAAAATTACTTCCTGTATGAAAATGCTTTTACTTGCCCATTTGTGTTAGATTCTAAAGGGCTGAAATGTATAGAAGAAATACTGCCACCAGTTAAATAGAATATGGGGCTTCCCTGGTGGCTCAGCAGTAAAGAACCTGCCTGTCAATGCAGGAAATGCAGTTTTGATCCCTGGGTGGGGAAGATCTCTGGATTAGTAAATGGCAACCCACTCCAGTATTCTTGCCTGGGAAATGCCATGAACAGAGGAGTCTGGTGGACGACAGTCCATAGGGTCACAAAGAGTAGGACATAACTTAGTGACTAAACGGCAAAATAGAATCTAGCAGATATAACAAGCCTAATAATGTCCTGGAATTTTTTTTTTAATTTTTATTGGAGTATTATTGACTTACAATGTTGTGTTAGTTTCTGCTGTACAGCTAGGTGAGTCAGTTATATATACACACATTATTTACTCTTTTTTAGATTCTTTTCCCAATAGGTCATTACAGAGTATTGACTAGAGTTCCTTGTGTTATACAGCAGGTTCTATAGTCATCTGTTTTACATATAGCAGTGTGTATCTGTCAGTCTCAGTTTCCCAGTTTGTGCCTCCCACCCACTCACCTTTGCCATATGTTTGTTTTCTACATCTGTGACTGTATTTCTGTTTTGTGAATAGTTTCATTTCTATCACTTTTTTTTAAAAAAGATTCCACATATAAGTGACATCGTATGATATTTGTCTTTGACTTACTTCACTCAGTATGACAATATCTAGGTTCATCCATGTAACTGCAAGTGGCATTATTTTGTTCTTTTTTATAGCCAAGTAATACTCCATTCTGGAGGAGGGAGTGGCAACCCACTCCAGTATTCTTGCCTGGAGAATCCCATGGATAGAGGAGCCTCATGGGCTACAGTTCATGGGGTCAAAAAGAGTTGGACACAACTGAAGTGAGTTAGCACAGCACAATATTCCATTGTATACCATATATTTTTTATCCATTCCTCTGTCATGAACATTTAGGCTGTTTTCATGTCCTGGTTACTGTAAACAGTGCTACAATGAATACTGGAGTACATGTATCTTTTCAAATCACTGTTTTTTCCTAGATACATGCCCAGGAGTGGGATCGCTGGACCATGTGGTAGCTCTATTTTCAGATTTTTAAGGAATCTTCATACTCTGTTCTATAGTGTCTATATTAATTTACATCCCTGTCCAACAGTGTAGGAGGGTTCCCTTTTCTCCACACCCTCTCCAGCATTTGTTTGTAAATCTTTTCATGATGGCCATTCTGGCTGGTGTGAGATGAATCATTATTCACTGTGGTTTTGATTTGTAGTTCTCTGATAATTAGTGATGTTGAGCATCTTTTCATGTGCCTCTTGGCCATCTGCATGTCCTCTCTGGAGAAATGTCTATTTAAGAGCTTTCACTCATTTTTTGATTGGGTTGTTGTTTTTTTGTTTTTTTGTTTTGTTTTGTTTTTTTGATATTGAGATGCATGAGCCGTTTGCACATTTTGGAGATTTCCTTGTCAGTTGCTTCATTTGCAAATGTGTTCCCCCATTTTGTGAGTTGACTTTTCGTTTCGTTTATGGTTGCCTTAGCTGTGTCTCCTAGAATTTTCTAAGAAAAATGCTTTGCATGCAGCAGTTTCTTTAATTCTTGAGTCCTGAGGCAAGTAAGTGGTTCTTTAAAGTTACACTTTTACTACTGAGTCTTAGAACCCTAACTCAAAGTCTGCATATCCATATTTAGGAGAAAGAAACCAAAGCCTTGTAAATAATGAAATTTCACATACTTATTAAATATAACAAGTTTGTGGAGACTCTCCTATATCTTGTGTTGATTTGGGTCAATTTCTACACCTTTACATCTATTGCATCTATATTCATTGTATTTTACAATTAGAATTTTAATGTTGGGAGGGGATGAAGCTACGGTACCTTATGAAACACCAGTTGAATTATACTTCACACATTAGGTATAATTAAGATGAGAAGTTTATTTTATTATACTCTAATACCTTTCAGTTCAGGTCAGTTCAGTCACTCAATTGTGTCCAACTCTTTGTGACCCCATGCACTGCAGCATGCCAGGCCTCCCTGTGCATCACTAACTCCTGGAGCTTACCCAAACTCATGTCCATCAAGTCGGTGATGCCATCCAACCATCTCATCCTCTGTCATCCCCTTCTCCTCCTGCCTTCAATCTTTCCCAGCATCAGGGTCTTTTTCAATGAGTCAGCTCTCCACATCAGGTGGCCAAAATATTGGAGTTTCAGCTTCAACATCAGTCCTTCCAGTGAACACCCAAGACTGATCTCCTTTAGGATGGACTGGCTGGATCTCCTTGCAGTCCAAGGGACTCTCAAGAGTCCTCTCCAACACCATAGTTCAAAAGCATCAATTCTTGGTCTAATACCTTGCATCTAATACCTTGGTCTGTAACAATTTACATGAGGACAAGATGATTCATTAACACGATATTCCTCAACTACAATTACTCCAGAGAAAGTGAAATTTATGCAGAATGACCAAACTATGGACCAAGGACAGTTACCTGTTGTTATAAATAAAGTTTTATTAAAACACAGGCTCACTCATTGATTTACAGTTTATCTGTGATTACTTTTTCTCTACAACAACAGAGTTGAACAATTAGAGCTGTTTTCACATTTATTAGGCAGGTAACTAGAAGTGAAATTGCTGTATGATTAACTGTTAAGGAAACCATGACCTGTTTTCTAAAATGATTGCACCATTTCACATTCCCACCAGTAATATATGAGAGTTCCAAATGTTCCACGTCACCAACACTTGGTATGTTGAGTCTTTTTAATTTTAGTTACTTATCTCTTTGAGATTTTAAATTACTTCCTTAATGACCAAGGATGGCCACACACATTCATGTTCTTGTTGGTATTTGCATATATTCTTTTTATTTATTTATTTATTTATTTTTTCACATATAGATCTTTTTTATTTTCAGATTCTTTTTGGTATAGGCTATTACAAAACACTGAGTATGCTTCCCTGTGCTACACAGTTGACTATATATTTTATACATAGTAATCACATATATCTTTAATACTTTACCTCTATAATTTAAATCAGGGGTTGGCAACTATGGCCTATGGACCAAATCTGTAAATAAGGTTTTACAGAAACTTTCAGTTTTATAGAACACAGAATGTCCACTCATTAGTGTAGTTCTATAGCTGCTTTTACTGCTATGGTGGCAGAGCTGAGTAGCTGAAACAGAGGCCCCTGTGCCTTCATAAAAAACAATGTTGACCCGTGATTTAAACCATTCAAAGCTTTTCTTAAATGAACACTAAAAAATACATTAAAAAAGAATACAAAGCAAAGACAGGAAATGAAAAAGTTGAGAAAAGAAAATTTCTCTAGAGTTTTAGAAATCACAAAATAAATCTTAATTCTAAGAATTCCTAAGACATACTTTAAACTCTATGATGAAACTGAGATCTGATTCTGTCTAGTTAAGATGGTATATTTTAAAGAATACTTTATAAATGAACTTTCCTGCAAGATGACCATTACTTCTGCACCAGGAATGCATCCTGAATATGAAACTTGGAAGAGTGAATTTAGGAGGTAGAAACATGGAAAATTATTTATAACCTGGCAATGAAAGTGACTGAAACCACATTAGTCAGGCAAAATAAGCTGATCTCTCTAACTACAGGTAAAATAACATTTCAAACATTGAAAAATGTACACAATCAAAATTGTACAGGGTAGGGGTTTAAGAAACCATTTCCCCTGCTAATTTTTGATGTTTACATGGAATGTTCTTCAAGCAGCAAATAACTTACCAATGATCTTTTTTTTTTTTTTTTTTGCCATTCTCCCAAATCTTCCCACCCTCTCCCTCTCCCACAGAGTCCATAAGACTGTTCTATACATCAGTGTCTCTTTTGCTGTCTCGTACACCGGGTTATTGTTACCATCTTTCTAAATTCCATATATATGCGTTAGTATACTGTATTTATGTTTTTCCTTCTGGCTTACTTCACTCTGTATAATAGGCTCCAGTTTCATCCACCTCATTAGAACTGATTCAAATGTATTCTTTTTAATGGCTGAGTAATACTCCATTGTGTATATGTACCACAGCTTTCTTATACATTCATCTGCTGATGGACACACACATTCATGTTCTTGTTGGTATTTGCATATATTCTTTTTATAATTAAATTTATCTTTATGAAGGATAATTGCTTGGCAATATTGTGTTGGTTTCTGCCAGATATCAACATGAATCAATCAATCTGCAAATATTCTTTTGTGAAGCATGTGAAGCTGTCCTCCTTTTTTTTTTTAACTTGGATCCGTGTGTCTTACTACTGAGTTATAAACATTTTGTATGTATTCTTTAATAAATTCTCTTCTCAGATATATATTTGAAGCTTGCCTTTTCATTTATTATGATTTCATTTTTCAAAATTGCTGGGAGAAATATCAAAACTTCAGATCTGCAGATGATACCACCCCAAAGGCAGAAAGTGAAGAGGAACTAAAGAACCTCTTGATGAGGGTGAAAGAAGAGAGTGAAAAAGCTGGCTTAAAACTCAACATTCAAAAACCAAAGATCATGACATCTGGTCCCATCACTTTATGGCAAATAAAAGGGGAAAAGGGGAAAGCAGTGACAGACTTTATTTTCTTGGGCTGCAAAGTCACTGCAGACAGTGACTACAGCCATGAAATTAAAAGACAATTGCTCCTTAGAAGGAAAGCTATGACAAATTCTAGGCAGTATAATAAAAAGCAGAGGCATCACTTTGCTGACAAAGGTCTGTTTAGTCAAAGGTATGTTTTTTCTAGTAGTCATGTATGAATGTAAGAGTTGGACCATAAAGAAGGCTGAGTGCAGAAGAATCAATGCTTTCAAATTGTGTTGCTGGAGAAGACTCTTGAGAGTCCCTTGGACTCCAAGGAGATCAAGTTAGACAATCCTAAAGAAATATACCCTGAATATACATTGGCAAGTCTGTTTCTGAAGCTGAAGCTCCAATACTTTGGCTACCTGATGCAAAGAGCCAACTCACTAGAAAAGATCCTCATGCTGGGAAAGATTGATAGCAAAAGGAGAAGGAAAAGGAGGTGGCAGAGGATGAGATGATTGAATGGCATCACTGACTCGATGGACATGAATTTGAGCAAACTCTGAGATGTAGCGAAGGACAGGGGAGCCTGCTATGCTGCAGTCCATGGGGGTCACAAAGAGTTGGACACGACTTAGCAACTGAGCAACAACAAGTTCCCCAGCGTGAGGAACTCCGCCCATGGCAAAGGTCATGAGGAAGGAGGCTTGGCATACACAAAGGCGGGATGGAGCCTCAGGAGTCCCCCTGGAAATTCTCGAGCACCTACCCCCAAAACCAGAATCTGCCTACTTTACTGCTTTGTGCTCTCACCTACACCTCTGACTTTACGGGGGGGGCTGTCCCCCACCACCTCTCTCTGAAAAAGAGTTAACTTACAGCTCCAGTTAATATAGTTCCTGGGCGTGACAAGAGTGTTTCAACCTACAAACTCCTTTGGAAGTCCTCTAGCCTGCCTAAACAGGTTCTTCCAGCCACATGTGATTGTTCACAGCCTCCCAACTGTGAGAGGCATAAGATGTTCTAAACTGTCTTAATACAGATTCCTTTGAGCAGTTAAAAGATTGATTAGAAATTGTATTGGTGAGGGGCTTTTCACTTGTTAGGCCAATGTTTGCTGCTAAGTTTCCATATCCCTTACCTACTGTGTCCCTGGCAGTGTATTGATTAATATAATTGGTGTATAGGAATGTAAGTAGTAGCTTTAATGTTTGTAACCTTGGACCCTTGAGTTAATTATTTTCTTGTTATAGCCCACCATACCTTTGCCCTATAGGAATGCAACTTTATCTAATGCTTTCAGAGCGTGGCACCTGACTTTAGAATAATCACCTTTAGAGAAAAATAAGTTTTCTGAAGAAAGGATCATAAAATGTTAACAGGCCTCCGGGCCAGAAGATGATGTAAATCACCTAAACTTTTGCATATGATAAGTTTGCAGGAAGAAAGCCTGGCTTACTGCTGACTCTACCCCTTCCCCCATTATCCTTTATGCACAACTTAAGGTATAAAAACTACTTTGGAAAATAAAGTGCGGGCCTTGTTCACTGAAACTTGGTCTCCCCATGTCATTCTTTCTCTCACCTTCTGGCTGAATTCCCATCTGGAACGTGGAGGCTTGTCAAGCCTACTAATTATGCCTGGGCTTCTAAGATCTGACCAGGGAGGCCTTAGTGTCTCCTCTCCTTCAGGAGAATGGGAGTACGCCTGTGGCGTAGGTGACGTAAATTCCTTGCCTTGGAATTTTATTAGCTTTCCACGTAAACCAAGTTATTCAGCCTCTTTTCTCCACCGAATTTTCCTACTGAGCGATCCTTATTCTACTACTCTTTATGTCTCTAATTAATATTTAATTAAGGCTATTGTATCCAGTTCCCCGACGCTGTCCCTGCTTCAAATTCCCTGGATCCACCGGGGCTGGACCCCGGCACCTGACCCCTTTGTCAAAAAGTCAATTGACTATGTAAGTGTGAGTCTATTTCTGGAGCTCTGAATTCTATTTCATTTATCTGTGTAGCCATGTCTTCTAGATTAATGTAGCTTCATAGCTAACTCCAAAATAAATGTCTGTTCTAGATATTTTATGGTATAAAGTACTACATAATTCTTAGAATCATCTTGTCAATTTCTAAACAGTTGCTGGAATTTCCATTGAGATTGCATGAAATCTATAGATGGTCAATTTTGAGTCTTCCAATCCAGGAACACAGTTTACTCTCCACTCACTTTGTTTTTTAAAAAATTTCCCCAAGCAATACTTTAGAGTTTTCAGTGTATCCATCTTGCACATCTTTTGTTAAGTTAAATTCAGAGTATTCTGTTTATGCTATCACCAATGGAAATATTTTTTCTCTGTAGAAGTTTATTGTTGTTAGCAAAAAGAAATGCAATTGATTTCTGAATGTTACTTGTTACCTTTCTGTATATTACCTGAAAGTTTGCTAAATATATAGGATAGTTCTAAGAGACTTTTTGTAGTTTCATTGGGAAGTTCTATATACCAAATCAGGCCTTGTGCAAATAAGACAGTTTAACTTATTTCTTTATGTCTCTTTTACTATGTACAGCAACATATTCACAAGCTTGGGGAATTTAGAACAGGGACCTATCTCGGGAGGGATCATTGTTTTTGTTCATCACTCAGTCATGTCTAACTCTTTGAGACTCCATGGACTGTAGCCCAGCAGGCTCCTCTGTCCATGGGATTTTCCAGACAAGAATACTGGAGTGGGTAGCCAATCCCTTCCCCAGGGGAACTTCCCAGCCCAGGGATCGAACCCTAGTCTCCCGCATTGTGGGCACATTCTTTACCCTCTGAGCCACCAGGGAAGTCATTATTCTACCTACCACACACGATGGCACAAACAAAGCCCCTGTTATTTTTGTCGTATATATTACACATATATCTAAGGGAGACCCCAAAATACAGCTGTGTCTTACACATTAACAAAATAAAATGTATAAGTATATACACAAACATGCATATACTTACTACTTCCAATTCTATTGATTCCTTACAGTAGATCTGAGTTCAGCTGGTGTCAATTTTCTTCAGCCTGAAGGACTTCCTTTAGCAAGGGAATACAGGTGTATTACCAGTAATTTATTTCAATGCTTTTTCTTTATCTGGAAAAATTTTAACTTTGCCCTTTTATTTCAAGTCTGGTTATCTGCATTGTAATTTACATACATTTCAAATTATCCTTTTTTTTTTTTTTTTAGTTGTGCAGTTCTATGAGTTTTGAGAGTCACAAAGTCCTACAACCACTGCCAAAATCAATATATAGAACTGTTGCATTACCCCTAATTTTCTCTGGTGGCTCTTTGTAGAAAATCCCTCCTCCCACCCCCAGGCACTGGTAATTGCTGATCCATTTTCTGTTTCCATAGTTTCATCTTTTTGAGAATGTCATAGAAATGGAATTGTACAGTATGCAGCCATTTGAATGTTGCTTTTCTCACTTCCCATAACTCATTTGAGACCCATTCATGCTGCTGCTTGTATCACAAACTGTTTCTTTTCATTGCTAAGTAGAGTTGTATGGTGTGGATGAAAACAGTTGTCTGTTCACCTCTTGATGGACATGTACTTTGCTTCCATATTTTACAGTTGGGGTGTAGTCACCTTACAGTGTTATATTAGTTTCTGCTATATATATACATACATATATCCCCCCCACCCCTTGTGGTGGCTCAGATGGTAAAGAATCTGCCTGCAATGCAAGAGATCCAGGTTTGATACCTGGATCGGGAAGATCCCCTAGAGAAGGGAATGGCAACCCACTCCAGTATTTTTGCCTGGAGAATTCCATGGACACAGGAGCCTGGTGGGCTACAGTCCATGGGGTACCAAAGGGTCAGACACAACTGAGTGACTAACACTTTCACTTTCACACATATATACCCTCCCCTTGTATCTCCCTTCCCCCACCCCACCCCACTATCCCACCCATCTAGATCACCACAGAGCACCAAGTTGAGCTCCCTGTGTGTTATGTATGTGTATGTGTTAGTCGCATAGTCGTGTCCGAATCTATGCGACCCCATGGACTGTAGCCCACCAGGCTCCTCTCTCCATGGGATTTTCCAGGCAAGAATACTGGAGTGTATTGTCATTCCCGTCTCCAGGGAACCTTCCTGATCCAGGGATCAAAAATTATGCATTGCAGGCAGACTCTTTACCTTCTGAGTCAACAGGGAAGCCCCTCCTGTGTGCTAGGGAAATTAAATAGTCTTGTTCAGGCTTCAGAGACAAAGCAGAGCAGGCCTCTGACCTGGCTTCTAGCCTGCCTAGACAAAGCCCTGGCTGTGAGTGCCTTGCCGGCTTGCTGTTACTGCAAGCCTTGTGGCACCTCTTGAGACTGCTTAGCCCCTGGAGGGGGTCTGGCCAATCAAGCCCCAGGCTTAACATTCCAAGTTTTACACAACAGAACAAACAGTATTAACACAAAATAGAACAAACAGCCCTAACAGGAAACCAGAGCTGTAATTTGCTCAGGGATTGCTGACAACATCAGTTTGCCTCCTGGAATTATAAAGGGGAACCCAAACTGCAGTTTCTGAAGTCTTAACCACAGAGGGGACAGACACGCTGTCTGGGACCTTTTCCCAATTGTGACTCCGTATGTGCTATGTTACAGGACTTCCCAGTGCTGTTTGAGTCAAAACTCATTTTGGTGATGTATCCTCTGCTGTTCTGAAGTTAGTATATTGAAAGTAAGCTAGATAATTCTCTAATAAATATTGGCATTATTTATTTGTATATAAAGAGTGGTTTGTTTTGTTAACAAATCCTTTGAACCTGAGATGAAAAGGAAAACTTTCGGCAAAATACCATGCTATATAGCAGCTTCCCACTAGCGTTCTGTTTTATACATGGCTACCCACTCCAGTATTCTTGGGCTTCTCTTGTGGCTCAGATGGTAAAGAATCCACCTGCAATGCGGGACACCTGGGTTCTATCCCTGGGTTGGGAAGATCCCCTGGAGAAGGGAAAGGCTACCCACTCCAGTGCTCTGGCCTGGAGAATTCCTTGGACTGTATAGTCCATGGGGTCCCAAAGAGTCAGACACGACTGAGCGACTTTTACTTTCACTTTACACATGGCAGTGTGTATATGTCAATCCCAATCTCCCAATTCACCCCAACCCCTGCCCCGTGCACGCCGTCCACACACCATCCTCTGCGTCTACATCTCTATTCTTTCCCTGCAAATAGGTTCTTCTGCAGGGAGAAGAATGGTGCTTCTCTTCTGCATCATTTTTCTAGATTCCATATCTATGCATTAATACTCGGTATTTGTTTGACCTTTATGAATAATGCTGCTCTAAACATCTACATACAGATTCTTATGTGAACATAAGCTTTCATTTCTTTTGAGTAAATACTACTAATGTGATTGCTGAGCCTTATGGTAAGAATATGTTTAATAAATAAAAATGGCCAAACTGGTTTCCAAAGTAGTCATATTTTTTTGCATTCCTACAAAAACATGTGAGTGTTCCAATTTCTCCACATCTTTTCTCATTTCCCACCGCCGCCCCCCTCCCGCCATTTGAATAGATATGTAGTTGTAGCTTGCTGAGGTTTTAATTTGCAATACCAGTAACTAATGGGGTGAAGGCACGTCCCTGGTGTTGTTGGCGGTGTTCAGTTACTAAGTCCTGTCTGACTCTTTGAGACCCCATAGACTGCAGCATACCAGGCTTCCCCATCCTTCATTATCTCCCATAGTTTGTTCAAATTCAAGTCCATTAAGTCAGTGTTGCTATCTAATCATTTCATCCCCTTCTCCTCCTGCCTTCAATCTTTCCAAGTATCAGGGTCTTTTCCAATGAGTCAGCTCTTCCCAACAGGTGGTCCAAGTATCGGTGCTTCAGTTTCAGCATCAGTCCTTCCAATGAATATTCAGGGTTGATTTCCTTTAGGATTTCCTTTAGGATTTGATCTCCTTGCAGTCCAAGAGTCTTCTCCTGGTGGCTCAGTGGTAAAGAACCTGCCTGCCAATGCAACAGATGTGGGTTTGATCCCTGGGTGGGAAAGATCTCCTGGAGAAGGAAATGGTCAGTATTCTTGCCTGGGAAATCCCATGAACAGAGAGCCTGGTGGGCTACAGTGCTTGAAGTCACAGAAGAGTCAGACACAATCTATCGACTAAACAACAATAATGACGTGAGAAACTTTGTATGTGAATTTACCATTTGTATGCCTTCTTTGGTGAAGTTTCCATTTAAAAATTGGCCCATTAAAAAAAAAAAGGCTGGATAATTCTTGAGTTTTGAAAATTTCCTATATATTCTGGATATAGGATTTTACATATATATATATACATTTTGTAAGAATTTTCCCCAGTCTATAACTTGTCTTTTTATTTTGTTAGTAGTGTGAACAACTATTTTAATTTTAATGAATTCAAACAGTCAATATTTTATTTTATAGATCATGTTTTTTGGCATTGTATTTTTCAGTTTTTTTTTTTTTATCTAATCCAAAATTAGAAACATTTTCTTCTGTTTTCTTCTGGAAATTCTATGGTGCTTACTATGGTGATATTGATGCATATCACATTCTTTTGGCACAGCCAAATATATTTGTCATATTTTTTAAAAAGCACAATGCTTTGTCATCTAACTCAATAATAAAAAACTTTACATTCAAATTGAGCTTTTCTCTCCATTTTTTGTTTTGACCTGGCGATTATGCACTGATAATAAGTATATATACATAAAACATCGCAGTGTACCTCACATTATCACAAGTTGATAAATTCATGCAAGTATAAGTATTTTTCCTGGCTTCCCAGGTGGCTCAGTGGTAAGGAATCTTCCTGCCAATGCAGGAGATGCAGGAGATGTGGGTTTGATCCTTGGGTCAGAAAGATCCTTTGGAGAAGGAACTAGTAACCCACCCCAGTATTCTTGCCTGGAGAATCCCACGGACAGAGGAGCCTGGCAGGCTACAGTCCATGGAGTTGAAAAGAGCTGGACAAGATTGAGCACACACACACACAAGTCTTTTTCTGATCCACACATATATTTATCACTATCAGTTAGTACCTTATACAATAACAGCTGACTGACTTAATTACTTGGAGAAGGCAATGGCACCCCACTCCAGTACTCTTTCCTGGAAAATCCCATGGATGAAGGAGCCTGGTAGGCTACAGTCCATGGGGTCACAAAGAGTCAGACACGACTGAATGACTTCACTTTCACTTTCAGCCAATCTACTTTTCATTGTCAACTCCTTTCAAAGATGCTTTGTCTGTCTTCATAGGTCCTGGGAGGAAAGCTGAAGGATGGATCTTGAATCTTCTTGAGCTGTCAACTCTATAGCTGTCCCCCAGCCCCTAAGTTGGCTCCCCATGGTCACAGTGCCTGGGCTGCCATCACCATGTAGAATTCTGGAGAATGGTCTACAGCTGGGAACTGTTCCCCTTCCTCCACAGAAGACCAAAGAGGATAGTTAAGTGTTCATCTTCCTGATCAAACTTCCCTTTCATCCATCTGACCCTGAGACACCTATGCCAGCATGTATGAATTTATTGAAAGGCTGGGATGATTTGCCATTACGACATGTGAGAGGGAAGGGAATATATATATAGGTGCTCAGTCTTGTCTGACTCTTTGTGACCCCATGAACCACAGCCTGCGGGCTCCTCTCGATGGAATTTTTCAGGCAGGAATACTGGAATTGGTCACCACTTCGGCCTGCAGGGGATCTTCCCCATCCAGGGATCAAACCTGTCTCTCCTGAATCTTTTTTTTTTTGGGGGGGTGGGGGAGCGGCAAGAATACTGGAGTGTGTTGCCATTCCCTTCTCCAGGAGATCTTCCCGACCCAGGGACTGAAGCCAGGTTTCCCACATTGTAGGCAGACGCTTTACCATGTGATCCACCAGGAAAGGTAACTTCACTCCACCTGCAGGGGATCTTCCCCACCCAGAGATCAAACCTGCCTCTCCTGCATCTCCTACATTAGCAGGTGGATTCTTTACCACCTGGGAACCCTGAAGGAAGAAAAAGTGAAGTCACTCAGTCATGTCCGACTCTTTGCAACCCCATGGACTGTAGCCTACCAGGCTCCTCCATCCACGGGATTTTCCAGGCAAGAGTACTGGAGTGGGTTGCCATTTCCTTCTCCAGGGGGAGAGAAGGGAAGGGAGATGCTAAATAAAACATTTACCAGAATTTTAAGAAAAAGCATCTACACTGTCCTGCAGGAGATGTGGGTCTCAACTAGCTTATCTGCCATCAGGAAATTCTTGTTAAACTTTCCCTCTTGAATCTCCTCCCATCTCTTGGAGAATAACCCCCTACCCAGAGGGAATCACTTAACGCAAAAGCATCAAGATCATCAAATTCTCCTGTTACCATTCATGTATTTCCTGAGCTTGCATTATTCATCTGGGGTTTCAGTTCAGCTCAGTTCAGTTCAGTCACTCAGTCGTGTCTGACTCTTTGCAACCCCATGAACAGCAGCATGCCAGGCCTCCCTGTCCATCACCAACTCCCAGAGTTTACTCAAACTCACGTCGATAGAGCCGGTGATGCCATCCAGCAATCTCATCTTCTGTCGTCCCCTTCTCCTTCTGCCCCCAATCCCTCCCAGCATCAGAGTCTTTTCCAATGAGTCAACTCTTTGCATGAGGTGGCCAAATACAGGAGTTTCAGCTTTAGCATCAGTCCTTCCAAAGGACACCCAGGACTGATCTCCTTTAGAATGGACTGGTTGGATCTCCTTGCAGTCCAAGGGACTCTCAAGAGTCTTCTCCAACACCACAGTTCAAAAGCATCAATTCTTCAGCATTCAGCTTTCTTCACAGTCCAACTCTCACATCCATACATGACCACTGGAAAAACCATAGCCTTGACTAGACAGACCTTTGTTGGCAAAATAATGTCTCTGCTTTTGAATATGCTATCTAGGTTGGTCATAACTTTCCTTCCAAGGAGTAAGCATCTTTTAATTTCATGGCTGCAATCCCCATCTGCAGTGATTTTGGAGGCCAAAAAAATAAAGTCTGACACTGTTTCTACTGTTTCCCCATCTATTTCCCATGAAGTGATGGGACCAGATGCCATGATCTTAGTTTTCTGAATGTTGAGCTTTAAGCCAACTTTTTCACTCTCCACTTTCATTTTCATAAAGAGGCTTTTTAGTTCCTCTTCACTTTCTGCCACAAGGGTGGTATCATCTGCATATCTGAGGTTATTGATATTTCTCCTGGCAATCTTGATTCCAGCTTGTGCTTTCCAGCCCAGCATTTCTCATGATGTGCTCTGCATAGAAGTTAAATAAGCAGAGTGACAATATACAGCCTTGATGTACTCCTTTTCCTATTTGGAACCAGTCTGTTGTTCTATGTCCAGTTCTAACTGTTGCTTCCTGACCTGCATATAGGTTTCTCAAGAGGCAGGTCAGATGGTCTGGTATTCCCATCTTCAGAATTTCCCAGTTTATTGTGATCCACACAGTCAAAGGCTTTGGCATAGTCAATAAAGCAGAAATAGATGTTTTTCTGGAACTCTCTTGCTTTTTCCATGAGCCAGCGGATGTTGGCAATTTGATCTCTGGTTCCTCTGCCTTTTCTAAATCCAGCTTGAACATCTGGAAGTTCACAGTTCACATATTGCTGAAGCCTGGCTTGGAGAATTTTGAGCATTATTTTACTAGCCTGTGAGATGAGTGCATTGTGTGGTAGTTTGAGCATTATTTGGTATTGCCTTTCTTTGGGATTGGAATGAAACTGACCTTTTCCAGTCTTGTGGCCACTGCTGAGTTTTCCAAATTTGCTGGCATATTGAGTTCAGCACTTTCACAGCATCACCTTTCAGGATTTGAAATAGCTCAACTGGAATTCCATCACCTCCACTAGCTTTGTTCATAGTGATGCTTTCTAAGGCCCACTTGACTTCACATTCCAGGATGTCTGGCTCTAGGTGAGTGATCACACCATTGTGATTATCTGGGTCATGAAGATCTTTTTTGCACAGTTCTTCTGTGTATTCTTGCCACCTCTTCTTAATATCTTCTGCTTTTGTTAGGTCCATACCATTTCTGTCCTTTATCAAGCCCATCTTTGCATGAAATGCTCCCTTGGTATTTCTAATTTTCTTGAAGAGATCTCTAGTCTTTCCCATTCTGTTGTTTTCCTCTATTTCTTTGCATTGATCACTGAAGAAGGCTTTCTTATCTCTCCTTGCTATTCTTTGAAACTCTGCATTCAGATGCTTATATCTTTCCTTTTCTCCTTTGCTTTTCGCTTCTCTTCTTTTCACAGCTATTTGTAAGGCCTCCCCAGACAGCCATTTTGCTTTTTTGCATTTCTTTTCCATGGGGATGGTCTTGATCCCTGTCTCCTGTACAGTGTCACAAACCTCCATCCATAGTTCATCAGACACTCTATCTATCAGATCTAGTCCCTTAAATCTATTTCTGACTTCCACTGTATAATCATAAGGGATTTGATTTAGGTCATACCTGAATGGTCTAGTGGTTTTCCCTACTTTCTTCAATTTAAGTCTGAATTTGGCAATAAGGAGTTCATGATCTGAGCCACAGTCAGCTCCTGGTCTTGTTTTTGCTGACTGTATAGAGCTTCTCCATCTTTGGCTGCAAGGAATATAATCAATCTGATTTTGGTGTTGACCATCTGGTGATGTCTATGTGTAGAGTTTTCTCTTGTGTTGTTGGAAGAGGGTGTTTGCTATGATCAGTGCATTCTCTTGGCAAAACTCTTTTAGCCTTTGCCCTGCTTCATTCAGCATTCCAAGGCCAAATTTGCCTGTTACCCCAGGTGTTTCATCTGGGGTTTAGTACTGGTCAAATGTTAATACTGGTCCTCAGCCCTGCAGGTTCTGTAGACAGTCAATGGAAGAGGCTTAGGCTGGCATGGATAGATCTCAGGGTGGGGGACAGTCAGGATGGGTTTAGGGTGGTGTTAGCTCAAGTTTCCAACACATCTGCTTCTATCACTGACATGTGTCTATTGCAATAATAATATTGTGTGTGTCTATAATGTGTCAATAATAATAAGTGTGTGCATGGGCACACACACACACACTTACACACATACAGCCCTTTCAGGAATAACACTCATTACTCGATAAAGAGGAAACCCTAAATCAATGGGACTGATTCTCATACCTGAAATCACTAGGTTGATCTCCATATGGGGTTTTGCAGAGTAAAACTGGCTCTACATCCACAGAAAACGGCTGTTCCCTCAGTGCACAAGAGACCCTCTGAAAGGCCCTTTCCCATGCTAGCTTTCTTAAGTTCTTATCCAAGAGCCTTGGTTCCCCACGGTCATGATTGGAGGAAACATATTACTGCAGCTTAAAATATAACATTGTAATAGTACCCACATTTCACCAGAAAATATTGCTTGATAGACTGCAGTCAATTGCTTGAGAGAGGTGGGGAATTTTCTTACACATTTGTGCATTTCTCTTTTTTTAATTGTGTTGCTTTTTTGATTACCTGGAAAAGAGAGCTGCTTAAAAACACATCCTCCATGTATAGCATTTCATCCTAAAGCTCCATGAATATTTCAATAGACCAATTAATAACTCGAACTCCTTTTCCATTTGGACAGAATTTATCGTGAAAAGTAGAGGAACGGTGTATGAGTTGTTTCATTTCAAGGAAATGGAAATATAAACTAGAATTCCCCATTTCTGCAAATCTAGTGATTTATAGCTAACATTGTGTCAAATCATATCATACAACCCTGGCTGTGAACTCAGTGTGTAAAGAAAAAAAAAAAGAGAATTTTTTCTTTTAAATCAGATGAGAAATTAAGATGTATCAGCAGAAAGATACTTGTACGGTCTTGCAGGAGTTGAGTGAGGATCTACACTGCTGTGACAGTGATAACATGGAATTGGAGGTCTCCAACTGTGCACATTGCAGCAAGCCATGCCCTTGACTTAGCTGGAGTTTCCGGACCTTTGCAAGCCAGTAATGAGCAGTCATTTAATGATGTGTGCCTGAATCCACTGGGCACTTCACTACAGCAGCTTATTCAAGTAGGGTTTTTTTTTTTTTTTCCCTTCTTCTCACTTTCCTTAAATATGTTTTAAAATTATATCAGTTAGTATAATGTATTTCCATTTGTCTGAATTTATTATTTAATAATTATAGTCCAAATACTTTTTGATGTCCCACTCTGAGTTAAGATCTGTGCTGACAGAAAAGCAGGAAATACATCTTATTCATATAAAGTACAAAGGCTAACAAGAGTAAAACTAAACAAATATACAAATAAACAAATAGGAATACATGCTTTTGAAGACTACCTACTATGAGAAAAGGTCTAGCTACTTTTATAGCTGCATGAATAACATCCCCAAACCCTCATTGTTTCCAATGCTACATAATAGAATTTATTATCTGTGCTAAGTTGGTTCAGTGGTGTCTCTGTGCGACCCCATGGACTGTAGCCTGCTGTCTGCTATCCATGGGATTCTCCAGGCAAGAATACTGAAGTGGGTTGCCATTTCCTCCTCCAGGAGATCTTCCTGACCCAGGGATTGAACCCACATCTCTTATGTCTCCTGCGTTGGCAGGCGGGTTCTTTACCACTAGTGCCACCTGGGAAGCCCTTCATTAGCCAGTATCTCCAGATACTTGTCACTTTGTCTACTGAATAAAACATTTCATAATTTAAAATTGATTCTTCTAAGATTCTTTCTGTTCCTACTGAGACAGTCTGGTTATCTAGAGATTCCAGAATCCACTAATACTAAAAGATCTAAAATAAAATAAATAGATTACAGTCCATGGAATTGTCCAGGCCAGAATATTGGAGTGGGTAACCTTTCCCTTCTCCAGGGGATCTTCCCAACCCAGAAGTCGAACAGGGGTCTCTTGCATTGCAGGTGGATTCTTTACCAACTGAGTTATGAGGGAAGCCCTTAAGTAGATTATAAACCTACATCTAAATAACAATGTTTTGGAAACTATAACCTAAACTTTCATCCCATTATAACCCTCAATAATGAAGTGCTGATCAGCATTTTGGTCTACAAGAATATGATTGGTGTTGAGATCCCTAGGAATAAAAGAGATGCTCCCATATATTTTTCTGTCTATTGAGGAATTTTTGTGGAAAATTCTTAAAGAGATGGGAATACCAGACCACCTGACCTGCCTCCTGAGAAGTCTGTATGCAGGTCAGGAAGCAACAGTTAGAACTGGACATGGAACAACAGACTGGTTCCAAATTGGGAAAGGAGTACATCAAGGCTGTATATTGTCACTCTGCTTACTTAACTTATATGCAGAGTACATCATGAGAAATGCTGGATTGGATGAAGCACAAGCTGGAATCAAGATTGCCAGGAGAAATATCAATAACCTCAGATATGCAGATGACACCACCCTTATGGTAGAGAGAGAAGAGGAACTAAAGAGCCTCTTGATGAAAGTGAAAGAGGAGAGTGAAAAGGCTGGCTTAAAACTCAGCATTCAAAAAACTAAGATCATGGCATCTGGTCCCATCACTTCATGGCAAATAGATGGGGAAACAATGGAAACAGTAGCAGACTTTATTTTTGGGGGGTTCCAAAATCACTGCAGATGTTGACTGCAACCAAGAAATTAAAAGACGCTTGCTCCTTGGAAGAAAAGCTATGACCCACTTAGACAGCATATTAAAAAGCAGAGACATTACTTTGCCAACAAAGGTCCGTCTAGTCAAGGCTATGGTTTTTCCAGTAGTCATGGATGGATGTGAGAGTTGGACTATAAAGGAAGCTGAATGCCAAAGAATTGATGCTTTTGAACTGTGGTGTTGGAGAAGACTCTTGAGAGTCCCTTGGACTGCAAGGAGATCCAACCAGTCCATCCTAAAGGAAATCAGTTCTGAATATTCATTGGAAGGGCTGATGCTGAAGCTGAAGGTCCAATACTTTGGCCACCTGATGCGAAGAACTGACTCACGGGAAAAGACCTGATGCTGGGAAAGATTGAGGGCAGGAGGAGAAGAGGAGGACAGAGGACGAGATGGTTGGATGACATCACCAACTCAATAGACATGAGTTTGAGCAAGCTGCAGGAGTTGGTGATGGACAGGGAGGCCTGGCATGCTGCGGTTCATGGGGTCACAAAGAGTCAGATATGACTGAGCAACTGAACTGAGGAAGTAACCATCACCACTTAAATCTTTTTCAAGTCTTACTATTACATCCTTCATTTGTCCTTATCCTATAACTAGTCCTTAGTTTAAAACTCATTTGCTGGTGGGAAAAACGAGATGAGAAAGAGTATATTTTTCAACCAGCAAGTTCCATCTCTTTTATGAAAAAGTGAAAGTTGCTCAGTCGTGTCTAACTCTTTGTGATCCCATGGACTATACAGCCAGGGAATTCTCCAGGCCAGAATACTGAGTGGGTAACCTATCTCTTCTTCGATCTTCCTGACTCAGGGATCCAACCGGGGTCTACTGCATTGCAGGCAGATTCTTTCCCAGCTGAGCTAAATCTCCTAAGCCCTGCTTACAAATGGAACAATTTTCTCACTCATATTATTGTTAAACAGTTCCTTATTATATGCAGCTTTAAAAAATGCCATTTGGTACTTTCAACAATCTACCTGGAGATCTCAGCCAGACCTATGAAGACCTATCTTCCAAATTAAACTAGGGCTCAGATACCTAAAGACATGATTCTCTGCAGCAATGTAGCACAGGTGTATAGACTTGGGTCCAAACAGAATGGACGGTCCAAGCCAACAGCACAAGAGACTTGGCTAGATTTCCATGTGACCTCGTCCTACTGCTCTGCCTATTTTCCATCAACACATGTTTATGGATTAATTAGAAATTTCCAGTGATCATTAAAGAAGAAAGAAAAATCAAGGGCTTAGTTTGTACTGGAGAAAAGTGGACAGCTGCTCAGAAAATATGATGATAAAGGAAATCCCCCCCATGGAAAGGTATGCGGTGATGTTTTATGCTCTCTATATAATGGAGAAGGAAAGGTGGACAGAGGTACAGAGATGCCCTGATTCATGTCATCAGGATGGATGGTAGTGAGGTCTAGGGAAAAAGTACACTTACAGGCCTCAATAAAAGAAGGTAGAGTGTGAAGATATCTGTGTCTAAGCCAGTATTCACTGCAGAGGACCTGATGTGGCACAATTCCTTGAGCAAACCAGGAGGCCCATCTCTAGCACATTCATTACTGAATCTCTTCCATCAAGCCTTCACCACTTGAACAATTTCTCCCCTATCCATTAGCATAATGTCCCTCTGAGCAGGGGTCAATGTGTAGTACATGAAGTGTGACAAAGGGCTCCTATTAAATTCACTGGTCTTACCATGATGATCTGTCTCATCAAGGAGCTATTTGATGGAAAGGTGGAATGGTCTTCTGAAAGCTCTGTCATGGCACCAGCTGGGAGACAGCACCCTGTGAGGCTGGGATTCTGTCTTATTGTTTTTTGGTCGCCCAGTTGTGTCTGACTCTTTGCGACCCCATGGACTGCAGCATGCCAGGCTTCCCTGCCCTTCACTACCTCCCAGAGTTTGCTCAAACTCATGTCCATTGAGTTGGTGATGTCATCCAATCATCTCATCCTCTGTCGTCCCCTTCTCCTCTTGCCCTCAATCTTTCTCAGCCTCAGGGTCTTTTCCAATGAGTCGGTTCTTTGCATCACATGACCATCTGATGCTCATCTGTCTTGCAGGAGGTGGTAAGTGTCTTAAACTGTCAACCAACATGTGTGCTGACACTGCCATAGCAGAATGCAGGGAAGGCATATGTAATAACCAATAGTGTGAGGGAGGGAGTAGTCCATAACTATTTTACCAAATAACATTTGCTTCTCATCCTTTCTGCTTTGGATTCGTGAGTTTAGAGGTCCTCGTGTCCAAGGGTACAAGGCATCTACCAAGAGACATAATAAAGGCTTTGATGCATTCAGTTCAGTTCATTCGCTCAGTCGTGTCTGACTCTTTGTGACCCCATGGACTGCAGCACACCAGGCCTCCCTGTCCATCACCAACTTCTGGATGTATTAGGAGCTTGCAATACACCCTGACCTTTTGGACTCCTTATGCTACTAAACCAACAGGTGGACAAGGAGTCCTTGGTTGTTGTGATCAATCCTGATGACCGAGAGAAACTGAGTTGCTCCTCTATAACACAGGCAAGGAGGCCCATTTTTTAATGGAATTCACAGGAGCACCCTTATTACTCCCTTGATCAATAGCCCTGGAAAACTGTGACAGTAATCAGAGTACCACCAAGGTCCCTCATTCTAATCAATAAAAGTTGGACTTACCTGTCTAGGTAAAGTCCACCTGTCAACGTGCTGACAGAGGGTAAGTGGGACCCAAGATAGTGAGAGAAAAAAGCAGTCACTACTGAGATCTTAGCCCTTAAAACCAGAATGTGAGACTCCAGCAGTGACTCAGTGTGATACAAACAGACTGGAACCCACAGATAACTGAGCCCTGTGCCAATTCTTACTGCCCCTGGCCCTGGCGATGTGAGTGTTCTGCAGAAGTCTTCTGTCACAGGGTTAAACATGCCCACACCAGACCCAGGAATCAGAGAAGCAAGTGGAAGCAGGGAATGGTGGGTCAATCGTAGCCTCAGTTGATGCTTCATGACGACAAGGTGAATCAGTAGATCAGCAAACCATGTGTGGTTTCTAGATGTCTCCACCAAAATTTCCTTTCAATATACTGTGCAGTCATATATTTTCTCATTTGTTAAGAACTCTGTGAAGTAGGTATGTGCTAAGCAGAATTCTAAGAGAGCCCTCAAAAGTCCCAGCCCTGGTGTACCTACACCTTCTTCCAAGTATCCATTCAAACAGTAACCTGGGTGCTGCTGTGAATGGATGTTTTAGGAACAGTTAAGGTCCCAAATCAGCTGACATGAACATAGAAAGATTATCTAGGTGGACCTGATTTAATCACATGGGCCTTTTAAAAGCAGAGGGTTTTCTCTGGCTGGCAGCAGAAAGAGCCTCCAGACAAGAGCTCAGTCCGACTGACTCCCTGTTTTCAGCACTGTGATCCCTAAGCAGAGAATCCACTCATGCCCTGGACTGGACTTCTGACCTATAGAACTATGAGCTAGCATGTGAGTATTTTTCAAGCTACTAAGTTTGCAGCAATAGAAAACTAATACAAAGTAGTTTTCATCATTCTTATTTTGGAGAACCTAAAACAGTATGTAATTTGCCCAAGATTGCTTAAATCTCTAAAAGTTCTTGTTACTCCAGGAAACGTATGGGCAAAACTCCTTCTTGGTATCATCCTATTACCTTGAACCGTTTTTCTTTCTTGAATTATATTGGCTTGAAAAGGATCACATAACTCTATGGAAATAAGTGTGTGCCTTTCCCATTTACGATGCTAGAAATGATTTGTCTAATGCATGAGACAGATATGAGAAGACAGAAATGCGGACAAAGAATGAGTCAACGGAGGTCGAGGTTGACAATTTAGTTTCAAGAAGAGGGGAAGTCATTCCAAGGCAGCAAAGGTAAGACACAAGCTAAAGATACAAGAATTAGTGTCAAAGGCTTCTGTGTGGTCAGAAGAGCAGCCCACCCAAAAGTTGGCAAGTAGAAATGAGTCAACGTGTTTAGATCGTAAAGGTAGCCCAGGGTGTGTTGATTAGGGTCAGAATAAGGCTCACAGAAACCAAAAAGGGACCAGCTAATCCCTAAGGTGAATACTTCCAAGTTCTATGGTCTGTGGTTCTATCATCTTCATATCGTCTTTTTTTTTTTTTTTTTTTTTTTAAGTTGTTCTCTTTCCTGCCACTGGGTGAGTTTTGCCTCAGCAAATGAATACAAGTAGTGACAACCACGTGGGGACCGGAGGATGCAAATGGGATCTGCTCTTCCTTGCTTGCCACAGGCTATCAATTTCATGGGTCCCAGTGTTAAATTGCAGCCTTGTGTATACTTTGCAGCCTGGGAAACTTGATTCCTTGTTGACTCTAGAACTTTCTAACTCTGTATTCTATTTTTTTCCACTTTAATTCAAAATAAAAAGAAAATAGGAGGAAAGAGCTACTTAAATAAATCACTGAGTTTTAACAATTACTGTATCAAGGGAAAGTGAATCCCCTGTCTATGGCTACCAAAGTCTCCTATGAGCCCACAGCAAGGTAATTCTTGCCACTATCTGTTTATAATAGAGAGAGAGAGAAGCAAATCTCCTTGTGTTGTAACTATTGCTATTGCCATTGCTGAGTCGCTTCAGTCATGTCCGACTCTTTGCGACCCCACGGACTGTATTCCACCAGGCTTCTCTGTCCATGGAATTCTCCAGGCAAGAATACTGGAGTGGGTTGCCATGCTCTTCTCCAGGGGATCTTTCTGACCCAGGGATCCAACCTGTGTCTCCTGTAGCTCCTGCATTGCAGGCAGATTCTTTACCACTGAGCCACTGGGGAAGCAAATGTGTTGTAACTAGATGATTGTATAGCGTTTACTGAATATTTACCATTCTGTAGACCCTTTCCCTTTCAGACTAAAGGAAAAGAAGGTGATACCAGAGCCTTGAGTCCCTCCTATTCTGGAGAGGGATGTCCTGACTTCAGGTCTGATTTCACATCCCTTTCTGAACATAACTAATCTGCTTCAGGGTACCAGACATGGGTGGAAATAGATGCTAGGTACCAATGGACCGTGTCTGGCACTGCAACCTCCGGGTCACAGGAATTGATTCAAGGACTGGGCTCACTGACTAATCAGAGACAATAAGAAGCCTACTCTTAGTGCATTTTACTGGTACCTAAGTGTTAGCCACTCGGTCATGTCTGACTCTTGGTGACCCCATGGTCTGTAGTCTGCCAGGCTCCTCTGTCCCTGGGATTCTCCAGGCAAGAATAATGGAACGGGTAGCCATTCCCTCCTCCAGGGGATCTTCCCAACCCAGGGATCAAACCCGGGTCTCCCACATTGGAGAAAGACTCTTTACCATCTGAGCCACTCTTCCTGCATTTTACTGGTGTGTAAAGGAGACTTGAAACTGGCCTGAAGTCCCAGTAGACTTGAAATGTTGTGGACAGAAATCTGGAGCTCCTTGGAAACACATGATCCTGAGTTTGCTTAATCATAAAAAGGACAAGCATCATCCATTAATCAGTAGCTGACATTTATTAAGCAGTTACTCTATGCCAGACCCTGGGCTCCACTTTTTATTTGAAATATGTCCTATAACAGTGACAGGAGATCTGTGCAGTAAATAACGTTATTATCATCCTTTGTGGTAGACACAGAGATGTATCACCAAGATCCCCCTTCAAGAAAGGACTTGGCCTGGATGCCATAAGCTTGTCAGCTGACAGCATTTAGCCATCAAACGCAGAGCACCTTGAACCCACATCCAGGAACTGATCGGGAAGGGGCTATTTTCGCTCATTACAAGACAACACTAGTGGTTCACTTTAGCTTCAAACCGCCTGGTGAGATCAGCCAAGGCTGATACCAGCTTTGCTTCCCCTAGGCTCATTCACACTTCCTTCATTCCCTTTCCATAGATGTTGATACCACAGGAATAAAATCCATTAGAAATGTCTCTAATAAACACCTCGCACACCAAACTCCATCTCAGAGTCTGCTTCCCCAAGAAACCACCCGGAACATCATTATTCGCTGCTCCTGCTGTTAAGTCACTTCAATCATGTCCGACTCTGTGCGACCCCATAGATGGCAGCCCACCAGGCTCCCCTGTCCCTGGGATTCTCCAGGCAAGAACACTAGAGTGGGTTGCAATTTCCTTCTCCAATGCATGAAAGTGAAAAGTGAAAGTGAAGTCACTCAGTCGTGTCCGACTCTTCACGATCCCATGGACTGCAGCCTACCAGGCTCGTCCATCCATGGGATTTTCCAGGCAAGAGTGCTGGAGTGGGGTGCCATTGCCTTCTCCCACTCTCTTAGCGCTAGTGGGTGCTAAGTCACTTTAGTTGTGTCTGACTCTTTGCAATCTCATGGACTGTAGCCCACCAGGCTCCTCTGTCCATGGGATTCTCCAAGCAAGAAAATGGAACTGGTAACCATTCCCTCCTCCAGGGGATCTTCCCCATTCAGGGATTGAACGTGCATCTCTTACATCTCTTGCATTGGCAGGAGGGTCCTTCCCTTTCAGACTAAAGGAAAAACAGTCGATACCAGAGCCTTGAGTCCCTCCTGTTTTGGAGAAAGGTGACCTATAACACAGATAAAAGAATGAAGTGGAAGACCCCTGGCTTGGGGCTTCCTAGGTGGTGCTAGTGGTAAAGAATCCCCCTACCAATGCAGGAGACATAGGAGACTCAGGTTCTATCCCTGGGTCAGGAAGATCCCCTGGAGAAGGGAATGGCTGGCTACCCACTCCAGTATTCTTGTCCATGGGGTTGAAAGAGTTAGACACGACTAAAGTGTCAGTGACTCAGCACATACACCCCTGGTTTAGCCCATCACTTAGCACGGACAGTGGGGCAAGGACAACTCAGGTAAATCTAGCTTTGGACCACCAACGCTTATCTAAAATCTGAAAGTGGATTCTGGACTTCACCTCTCAGAAGAAAGGCTGACAAGGTCCTTCAGGCTTGCTGAGGGAGAGTGTTGGGCAGAAGCTCCCCTTCTGCTGAAAGCAAACAAGTCCAGTCTTGCTTAGTGTGTGAGGTAACTGTAGGAGGTGACATCCAGCAGGTGCAGCTCCCTCCAAAACAGGAGCTTCATTTCATTCCCTCCAATTCACAGTCTCCATTGAAAATGCCAAAAGGGAACAAATCATCTGGACATCTTGTTGTTTTTGTTGTTCAGTCACTAAGTTGTGTCTGACTATTTGTGACCACATGGACTGCAGTGCACCAGGCTCCCCTGCTCTTCACTATCTCCTGGAGCTTCATGTCCACTGATGCCCTCCAACCATCTCATCCTCTGTTGCCTCCTTTTCCTCCTGTCCTCAATCTTTCCCAGCATCAAGGTCTTTCCAAATCAGTCGGTTCTTCCCATCAGGTAGTCAAAGTATTGGAACTTCAGCTTTAGCATCAGCCTTCCAATGGATATTCAGGGTTCATTTCCTTCAGGATTGACTGCTTGGATCTTCTTGCAGTCCAAGGGACTTTCAAGAGTTCTCCAGCACCACAGTTCAAAAGCATCAATTCTATGGGGCTCAGCCTTTTCTATGGTCCAACTCTCATATCGATACTTGGTTACTGGAAAAACCATAGCTTTGACTAGATGAATCTTATTCTCTGCTTTTTAATATGCTGTCTAGGATGTGGCTCAGATCATGAACTCCTTATTGCCAAATTCAGACTGAAATTGAAGAAAGGAGGGAAAACCACTAGACCATTCAGGTATGACCTAAATCAAATCCCTTATAATTATACAGTGGAAGTGAGAAATAGATTTAAGGGCCTAGATCTGATAGATAGAGTGCCTGATGAACTATGGAATGAGGTTCGTGACATTGTACAAGAGACAGGGATCAAGATCATCCCCATGGAAAAGAAATGCAAAAAAGAAAAATGGCTGTCTGAGGAGGCCTTACAAATAGCTGTGAAAAGAAGAGAAGCAAAAAGCAAAGGAGAAAAGGAAAGATATAAGCATTTGAATGCAGAGTTCCAAAGAATAGCAAGAAGAGATAAGAAAGCCTTCCTCAGCGATCAATGCAAAAAAAAATAGAGGAAAACAACAGAATGGGAAAGACTAAAGATCTCTTCAAGAAAACTAGAGATACCAAGGGAACATTTCATGCAAAGATGGGCTCGATAAAGGACAGAAATGGTATGGACCTAATAGAAGCAGAAAATATTAAGAAGAGATGGCAAGAATACACAGAAGAACTGTACAAAAAAGATCTTCACAACCCAGATAATCATGATGGTGTGATCACTCATCTAGAGCCAGACATCCTGGAATGTGAAGTCAAGTGGGCCTTAGAAAGCATCACTACGAACAAAGCTAGTGGAGGTGATGGAATTCCAGTTGAGCTATTTCAAATCCTGAAAGATGATGCTGTGAAAGTGCTGCACTCAATATGCCAGCAAGTTTGGAAAACTCAGCAGTGGCCACAGGACTGGAAAAGGTCAGTTTTCATTCCAAACCCAAAGAAAGGCAATGCCATATGCAGGTCAGGAAGCAACAGTTAGAACTGGACATGGAACAACAGACTGGTTCCAAATAGGAAAAGGAGTACGTCAAGGCTGTATATTGTCACTCTGCTTATTTAACTTATATGCAGAGTACATCATGAGAAATGCTGGACTGGAAGAAACACAAGCTGGAATCAAGATTGCTAGGAGAAATATCAATAACCTCAGATATGCAGATGACACCACCCTTATGCCAGAAAGTGAAGAGGAACTCAAAAGCCTCTTGATGAAAGTGAAAGTGGAGAGTGAAAAAGTTGGCTTCAAGCTCAACATTCAGAAAACGAAGATCATGGCATCCAGTCCCATCACTTCATGGGAAATAGATGGGGAAACAGTGGAAACAGTGTCAGATTTTATTTTGGGGGAGCTCCAAAATCACTGCATATGGTGACTGCAGCCATGAATTAAAAGATGCTTTGGAAAGAAAGATGACCAAACTAGACAGCATATTCAAAAGCAGAGACATTACTTTGCCAACAAAGGTCCGTCTAGTCAAGGCTATGGTTTTTCCAGTAGTCATGTATGGATGTGAGAGTTGGACTGTGAAGAAGGCTGAGTGCCAAAGAATTGATGCTTTTGAACTGTGGTGTTGGAGAAGACTCTTGAGAGTCCCTTGGACTGCAAGGACATCCAACCAGTCCATTCTAAAGGAGATCAGCCCTGGGATCTCTTTGGAAGGAATGATGGTAAAGCTGAAACTCTAGTACTTTGGCCACCTCATGCGAAGAGTTGACTCATTGGAAAAGACTCTAATGCTGGGAGGGATTGGGGACAAGAGGAGAAGGGGACGACAGAGGATGAGATGGCTGGATGGCATCACTGGCTCGATAGACGTGAGTCTGAGTGGACTCTGGGAGTTGGTGATGGACAGGGAGGCCTGGCGAGCTGCAATTCATGGGGTTGCAAAGAGTCAGACATGACTGAGCGACTGAATTGAACTGAACTGAGGATTGTCATAGCTGGACATCTTACCATAACTTAACTGCAGAAAGAGCAAATTCAGTTCCTATACTTGGGCCTTCAATTTTTTGTTTCTGCTGATTTCATGTTAATTAAAATTATTTCCATGAAGAGGTATAGGAAAACTAATTCACACAATTGTTTGTAATTATCACCTCCTGTGGTCTTTGAAATATTGATATTGTATCTGAAATCATGATCATTCTAAATTGCATTTTAATGAATTCTTTGGGAGAGACACAGTGATTAAAATGAGTAATACCTGCTAAATGATGAGCTAATAAAACATTCTACAAGAAAGAATTTATTAAGCGAATCTTCAGATTTCATTTATTCATCAAATCAGGAAACAAGAATTAAAATGTATAATTTCAAAACGTTTATAAGCACTTGTAATCTAAGATCACTAGGAACAGTGAATGGAATTCCGAAGTAAGGAAACTGTAGGAGATGAAAGATATCCAACAAAAGGAAACCAATAGCTGAATAGCTGGAAAATAAAAGTATTATTACTAAAGCATAGCACTAAAACACCCAGCATGCTAAGGAGCTTAAACCCATCTGAAAGCCCTGTCTTAGCAAAAGTACTGAATTTTTTTCACCTAGAGATATTTATTAAGAATGGATCTCCAGGGCTTCACAGGATCTGTCAGTGGTAAAGAATTTGCCTGCCAGAGCAGGAAACATGGGCTTGAACTCTGGTCCAGGAGACTCCCACATGCCACGGAGCGACTAACCTCACACCGCTATTGAGCCTGTGCTCTGCAACTAGGAGGCCACCACGATGAGAAGCCGGTGAACCACACCTGGGAAGCGGCCCCCCGTGCTCTGCAGCTAGAGAAAAGCCCACGAGGCAACGAAGACCCAGCACAGCCAAAAATAAATAAATAAATAAAATTAATTTTTTAAAATCTAAGCGAAATAAAAAACAGGTCAATTTGGTCAAAAAAAAAAAAAAAAGAATATCTCCAAATTTATAATCAAAATCAAAAAAAAGAAATACAATCCACCTCGCTTCTTAATGTCAGCATGCCCAAAACCGACCCAGAGCTGCACGTGGGTGGGGGAGCAGGACTGCGTTGCAAATTGCCACAGTCAAAGCTGGAGAAAACCAGATTAGCAGCAACAAAGGACACCCAGTCAAGTAATTCAGTTTGTCAATTCCGGCAGCTAATAAGCCTCCATTACACGTTGGGTATGTGGGGGAGAATCCAGTCTCATCTGTATAAAAGAATCAATGGATCCTAAAAGCCACCGTCTTTGTCAGCTCTGGAACACTCATCTCCCCAGAGACTGAGATGGAAAGCGCTAAAGGCTTGAGAGCCCCATCCCCCAGCCCTTGCCTTCATGGGAAATCATAAAATAGACTGATAAGTGAGATTCCAGGCATAGTGAACACAGTATAACCTGAGAGACAGTGCTCCAAGGAGCTCAGAAAAGCCACAGTGGGCAGCTCTGAAGCACAGCATGCCTGATTTCCTGACATCACCAAGACTCCTGGTTATACCCATGCTGATCAGAGCTCCCTCAGGAATAAACGAATTCAGTTAAGTCAATCGTTCCCCTCGCTGGTGTTAATCAAATCCCAGGGCATGTGTGTGTGAACCACCTTACTCAAAACAAACTCCTACACCATTCAGGAGGGGCCTCCCCTCATAGCTCAGTTGGTAAAGAATCTGCCTACAATGCAGGAGACCCCAGCTCGATTCCTGGGTCGGGAAGATCTGCTGGAGAAGAGATAGGCTACCCAATCCAGTATATTCTTGGGCTTCCCTTGAGGCTCAGCTGGTAAAGAATCTGCCTGCATTGAGGGAGACCTGGGTTCAATCCCTGGGTTGGGATGATCCCTTGGAGAAGGGAATGGGTACCCACTCCAGTATTCTGGACTGGAGAATTCCATGGACTGTATAATCCATGGGGTTGCAAAGAGTCGGACACAACTGAGTGACTTTCACTTCATTTGACTTGACACCATTCAGGAAGAGCCACAGCCTCCATCACCCTGGCTCATGTTTCAAGTCAGGTTTCAAAGTGTTTAAAGGAGATACATAAGTGATTCTTGTCTCTTGACTTAGTCAAGAGAAATCCTTGTGAAATCCTTCCACTGGTAGAACCCTACATAATTAAACTTGGTGGAAATAACCTTAGCAGCTTCCTGGATTAAATATTAATAGAACTATCTTTAGGCAACTACAGTCACTGTGAGTCATTCTTCTAACATTCTAGGGAGGTTTCCACCAAACTGACTCACATCTTTACTCCAGGGTCCCCCACGGATTGCTGAGTCCAGTTGTCCTTTGTTTATCTTTGTGTGTGTGTGCGTTTAGTCATGCCTGACTCTTTGTGACCCCATGGACTGTGGCCCACCTGTCCGTAGAATTGTCCAGGTAAGAATACTGGAGTGAATTGCCATTTCCTTCTCCAGCTTACTGGTAAAATCATCCAAAACATTGACAAAAGGCTCTATTACTCAAATATGATGTAAAGCTAGGTCTCCAAGTATCAATCAGGCAAAGTATGGCTCTGATACACTCCATTAACAAAATGACATTCAAGTCATCTTAAGATTAGTGTGAGTAGAAGACACTGTAAGTTGAAGTGGCTTACCTTGCCTGATGAACTTGGGTTCTCTGATGAAATTACTAGCCCCAGCAAGCACTGTGGAGCATGAAAATCACATATTACATATCCTGAGACATTACTTTGCCAACAAAGGTCCATCTAGTCCAGGCTATGGTTTTTCCAGTAGCCATGTATGGATGTGAGAGTTGAACTGTGAAGAAAGCTGAGCGCCGAAGAATTGATGCTTTTGAACTGTGGTGTTGGAGAAGATTCTTGAGAGTCCCTTGGACTGCAAGGACATCCAACCAGTCCTTTCTGAAGGAGATCAGCCCTGGGATCTCTTTGGAAGGACTGATGGTAAAGCTGAAACTCTAGTACTTTGGCCACCTCATTCGAAGAGTTGACTCATTGGAAAAGACTCTGATGCTGGGAGGGATTGGGGGCAGGAGGAGAAGGGGACCACAGAGGATGAGATGGCTGGATGGCATCACTGACTCAATGGACATGAGTCTGAGTGAACTCCAGGAGTTGGTGATGGACAAGGAGGCCTGGCGTGCTGCGATTCATGGGGTCGCAAAGAGTCGGACATGACTGAGCAACTGAACTGAACTGAACTGAACTGATATCTTTTGTACATAGGTTGTATGACTCAGAAGTAAGAGCAACTGAGATTACAAAACCTTTTTGGGAAAATCAACAAGTATGAGCCCACAGGTTGTGCCTGTGATTGCTTTGCATATAACTGATGATGCAAATTTGAGGCAAGCACTTCTGCATACAAAAGGCATTCTTCAGAAATGGAACTGCTGCGTAAGATGCAGGTAGAAAATAAAGTAATCTTGGAAATAAGAGGTCTTGGCCAGTCCTTGTTCTTGAATACGGTCACCCTCTTGGAGATGGAGATTCTGCAGAAGGAAAGCTGCTTTACAAAAAAAAAGGCACAAGAACAGCCAGCTTCTGAAAGAGACGTTACAAAATAATCAACCAATGGTATTCACTGCTTTCCCAATTGGTCAACCCACCTACCCTGGAAAAAGGGTAACATAAAAGAGTGAATAGGATGAGATTTCCCTGGTGGTCTGGTGGTTAACAACCCACCTTGCAACCCAGGGCAGGTTCAATTCCTGGGATGTGAACTAAGATCCCACATGCTGGATGGCAACTAAGCCCCCTGCCAGGCAACTACTGAAACCAGCTGCTCTGGTCCCAGTGTGCCCCAACTACTGAGTCTGAGTGCCACAGCTCCTGAGTACCTGGCCCAAGACTAACGATCCCACATGGCACAACTAAGACCCAACCAGTCCATCCCAAAGGAAATCAGTCCTGAATGTTCATTGGAAGGACTGATGCTGAAGCTGAAGCTCCAATACTCTGGGCACCTGATGTGAAGAGCTGACTCATTTGAAAAGACCTTGATGCTGGGAAAGATTGAAGGCAGGAGGAGAAGGGGACGACAGAGGATGAGATGGCTGGATGGCATCACCGACTCGATGGACATGAGTTTGGGTGAGCTCCAGGAGGTGGTGATAGACAGGGTGGCCTGGCGTGCTGCGATTCATGGGGTCACAAAGAGTCGGACACGACTGAGCGACTGAACTGAACTGAACCAAGTTGCGTGGAAAGGCTTTGGGAATGTGGAAGTACTGTTTGTAAAGATCTGAGAAAAAAGAAGGGTTGCTGAGGGAAGCACTTCGAGGTGTTCCCTGGAATAACCATACACGTTAAGTGATGGTCACTCGGTCGTATCCGACTCTGCGACCCCATGGACTGTAGCCTACCAGGCTCCTCGGTCCGTGGGATTCTGCAAGCAAGAATACTGGAGCGGGTTGCCATTCCCTTCTTCAATAACCATACAAAGCAAGTTAAAACTCTAAAGGTGTGGGGAGGCGGTGGTGCAGGACCTGACAAAGTCAGCTTTGATGGCAACCCGGATTACGTATGAAAAAGCCCACAGTCGCCTTCTCTTCCTCTGGTGCCACAGAGCAGAGCCAGCATCTGGACGAGGCCAGGGGTGGGGCAGCGGCTGGTCTGGGCGGGGCACGCTTTGGGGGCGCTGCCCCTCGGCTGGCACGCAACCTCTCAATGCGCCCCCTCCCGGCCACGGGAAAGGTGCGCCCTCCTGCTTCCCCGTCCCCCTTTTCCCACCCCCGGGGGTGCCTCGCCATCCCAGCCCAGAGGGAACCAGGGACAAGAGACTATTTTCCCTGATGTCACAAAAGCATGAAAGAAGGGGCGCCCCCTCCCCACCAGAAGTCAAACCCTGATCCCTCTCCACCCCACCCCCCAGCCCCGAGCTTCGAGCTTCGGCTTCCCTGCTTTGCAGGCTTTATCTCCGAGAATAACTTAAGACAGCTTAGGAGGAACGGTGGGAACCGGAGGCAAACCCTAACCCTCCCGGACCTCGAGCGCCCCACTTTCCCAGTTTCGTGTTGGAGGGGTGGGGTTTGCCTTGGCAGTTTCCGCATTGGCTGGGATTTGGGAAGGACGGAGGTGGGGGGGGGGGGGGCATCGGAGAGATGCTTCCCTCTACCCCCGCTAATCCGGGCGATCTGGCGCTGCGCGGGTGATGAAAAGGGGCGGCGAGTGGGCTTTCCCGGGTCTCCCGCGCCGTCCCCCGCCCCCCGCCGCACCCCGGGCCCCCCGCCCCCCGCCTCTCCGGAAAAGCGCTGTGCGGCCGCTTTGCCTCCAGCGCGCGGCGCTGCGCTCGCTTTGATCGCTTCGTGCGCTGCCAGCCGGGCTCAGCCAGCCGCCTGGAACTGAGGACCATTCTTCGAATCTGCGGCTTTCATGACGTCTCCCTGCGTGGTCCAGCACTTTTCTCCTAGCCAGGGATTTTTTTTTTTTTTTCCCGCCACTCTCGCCTTTTCTCCCCTTCCCTCTCTCTCCACCCGGTCTCCGCCCCCCCCTCCCCCGCCCCTGCTCGATCGCACACCCCTCCGCCCTTCGGTTGGCACCCCAGGCGCCCAGCCCGGCTCTCCGCTCGCGGCCAGAGAGAGCCAGTTCCAAGACGGCCGGCCGCACCTGGCCGGAGAGGCTGGGCGGGCGGAGGGGTGGGGACCCGCGGGAACCTGGAAGCTAGACCCGGAGCTGGCTGCACCGCGAGGAGAATGGAGTCTCCTAACCGCCTCCCGGGGCCGATGTGAAATTTGACCATCTGAAAACCCCGGGTTTGTTTTGTGGGTTTTTTTTTTTTCCTTGTCTTTTTTTTTTTTTTTTTCTCCCCTCGCTCTCCACCGTGTAAGTGAATTATTAAAGCTTGCTCCGCTCCAGGAGAGAAGATCATGATTGAATGAAGCCACCCAGTCCGCAGCAAGGTAAGCGGTGCGCTGAGTTGCTAGAAGGCGAGAAGCTAGCAGCGACCTGGGCAAGAGGTTTCGTGCCCTCTGGTCCCCACTTCCCCCTCCCCAGCTTCCGCCGCTGCATGCATCTCCACTCTGATGAGAAACGGGGTATGCCCAAATCAAGGGACAGGCGAGAGAGAAGCAGGTTACATAACAGAAGGGAAATCTGTTTCATACGGTTCTCATTAGCGACTGAAAACTCTCAAGGGGGGCGGGGGGGTGCGGGGAGAGGAGGGGTCTGCATGCTCTGAGCTCGGAGAAACCCCGTCAGTGATTACAGACATCATTTCAACATCCGTTGGCAAAGATGAAATGCAGGGACGGACTGGCAGGGGTGGCTTGCTATGTAGTCATTCACAGTTGGGAGAAGCCCATCGTCTTTGTGGAAAGCTGTATCCTTGTTCTTTGCCTAGAGGAGAGGAGGAGAGAGAGGGAGAGACAGAAAGAGAAACATGAGAAGGAGGGAAAGAAAAAGTGAGGGGTGGGGAGAAACAGAGAAGGGGAAACAACTCCCAACTGTTCTCAATCAGTATAACCAGAGCTGTGATATAATGACTAGCAACAGTGATAGGAGGCTCTCCCCAGAAGTAAGCTGAATTGTTTTGTAATTATAAGAGGGAAAAAACCACCACCAACAACAAAAAACCTCTAAATGATAAAAATGAGATGTTTACTGCATTTAGGGGATTGGGTGAATCCGCTGGCTTGCTTCCTCCTGGGTATATGTTCATTTGCATCAAGACATTAAGCTTGAATGAGTTTTTAGCAGAAATAGCATTAGTATTCCCCAAACCCAATAAAACCTTTGAGTCAATCCACAGGTACATCTCTTGTACCAGGTTCAATATGGAGAGGCTCTTAGGGAGGAAACATAGCTTGACAAACACAGCCACAGTAATGGGGTGAGATTAGTGGAGAAACAAAATACCAGAATTTTCTGAAGAATCCTGCCTCCACTCCCAAAAGAGAAAGGGGGGTGGGGGTGGGGGATGAAACTCCAGTGTTCAGGAGTTGGAGATTTATCATTAGGTTAGCATGTCTACTGACTGCTTTTATCCAAAGTCTGCTGATCAAAAGGGGCCCCACAGAACTGAGTACAATGCCACGTTTCAGCCAGCACCATTCCCTACCTTTCTTCTGCTGGAAAATGGAGGAGAGGGATGCCCAGGAGCTGCTTAAAAAGAAGAAGGGGCTTGCTACAGTCAGGGCTGTGCTAACTAAGCTTCGCCCATTTTGCCTGGAGAAGGAAAAAAAGAGAGGAAGAGCTCAAGTCTCCATGGCGACCCAGGTGGGAGGGAGGAAAGCGGCTGCGGTTACAAATAAACGTTGGACAAAAGTTTCCCAGATCGGAGCAAAGAAATAAGGGAGCCAAGTGTCCTGCGGAGGGTCCCAGGGCATAGGCTTTGCCCAGCTCCCAGCCGGCAGCCTGCGAGGGGCTGTCTAGAACTAGCCGGGCCCCATCAAATCTCCCAAAGTTGATCCGGGGACGCTGAAACTGTTGGGCAGCGGGTTTCGCATTCAGCACCAAGGCCAGAGCCCAGGCGGCAGGCTTCCCACAACCCGACCCGCTTCCCCAGAGAACACTTTTCGTTCCTTTCGTCGTGGGAAGTCAATCCCTTTCCATTAAAGACCGATTCCCTTGCCCGTGCAGAATCTGGATATATGATTATCCACGGAATTGCGTGGGACAGAGAAGCTTGCTAATCATCCATTTCACGCATGGCAGTGCATCAGAATAGCTATTCAAAGAACATTGAAACAGCAGAGGATCGGAGCTGAGCTGAGAATGGGGGATATCCCACCCTCGGGGAAGGAAAGGGACACACACATACACACGCACGCACACACATGCGCGCAAGCCACAGATCAGTCCCTGATGAGAGTTGCCTAGTTTCAACCAAGTCCCTTTTGCTTCAAAAGCGTTCATTCATTCCTCACCCTCTCTCTCTCTAACTTTTGTCGGGCGTAGAGGGCAGAAATGGAGCACTGTGGCCAGGGAGATACCAGCTAACCAACTGCTGTCTAGGGGTCCTGAGAACCAGGAGGGTGGAGAAATAGTGTACTCTTAGCCCAGACCCGGTAGACTTCTCAGCAGAGCTGGTGAGCTCCAGGAAAGGGAATCCAGGTGCGTCTGTGAGATGAGATCCAGTGTCTAACTTCAAGTCAGCGTGTGAGCAGAGCAACTACAACTCTAAGGTTGCAGGCATAGCAAACAGAGGAGGAGTCACTTCTCTTAATAGAAACGAGGAAGAAACTGTGCCAGAGGGGACGATTATTGCCATTCCGTTTCCATTTCAGCATTCATACAGGGGAAACGGGTAAGTTCCTCTCGTCGTTCTGTGTTCACCGTAGGCAAGACTGGTCTCTGTCCTCCTCTCCTCAATTTTGGTACCAGCTCCTCACACAACCTTCCCCCAGACTGATTCTGATAAGGAAAATCAGTAGAGCAAGGTGGCAGTCCCATTTTGAACAGGAAGCTGTTAAAGGGGGGCATTCAGGTGTTACAAGGCACACTTTGAGTTGCAGAGCCCAGTCAAGGTTTGACAACTGGATGGAAATGCTAGTAAAGAATCCGCAATTCCCTTGGATGTCATTCTCTTTTGAGGATGCTCTTATCCGTGTGTGGTCTTGAGCTAGTTCTGGATTGTTGTTTAGGAAGGTAAGCAAGATGTATCCTGGTTTTCCTTGTTGGGCATTTCATTGCTTTCCAAAGATGAGCTGTGCAGAGCACTCATGACTTGGATAAAGCAGTGTGTTTATACTTTCCAGTCTTTTTTATTTTCTCGTGATTGCTAGTGAAAATGGAAGCAGTCTGTTCCAAATCTGGGCAAAGGGTGAGATATTACATTCCATTTACATTTCATTCCTGATGGATATTGACTAGTTTATCTATAGCTGAATGTATAGAAGCCCTGCTACCTAAAGTAGAAAGAAGTGATGTGTGGAGTATTATTGGGGCTGAAACAAGGCAGATTACTCTGTCTTTGCTTCATCTGATCTCACCAGCAGAAAGTGGATGTTACTTATGATGATAAAGTCAGATAAGAATATAAATTATTAGTAAAGTTGAATTTCTCTCATTAATTTTTCTTTTAAAAGGCAGAAACATAAATGAACTGGGTGAAATTGTTCAATCATCCTTAGTTCTGGTAGATTCCATGTTCATGTATTCAGTGTTTATTTACCAGACTGTGGTTTGCTTCCTTCTTGGATGGCTAATTGCTGAGCAAAATGTCATTATGTCCTGATGGCAGTCAGTGGCATATCCCAAATAATTGGCTTACCCATTTCAAGTAGGATTTGTTAAGAAGAGCAACTTAATTTTATTCCAGCACACTTGGAGCTGTTTTGTAATTTGTTTATATAATTTTGGTACCTCACCCGGGTATTTCCTGAACATCAGTGTAATATATTCACTTGTATGACCTAGATGTTTGTTTAATATGCGGGACGGGCATTGGCTCTTTCCTTTGAGTACATAGCATTGCTTCTATTCACTCTCATATTCTTCCCTATTCTCACAAACTACCCTTAGTTTACAGGATAAAAGAGAAAATAAAACATGAGAATAACTGTTTAATAAGCAATAAGAAATTCATTGGAAATTAAAAATTAGTAAAAATAAGAGGGGAGCGAGGGATAAATTAGGAGTTTGGAATTAAGAAATATTTATATTAATATAAAATAGATAAACAACAGAGACCTGCTGTATGGCACAGGGAACTACATCAGTATCTTGTAATAACCTACAATGGAAAAGAATCTGAAAAAAAGAGTATACATATATATTCATATGTATGTGTATATATAACATATACCAAACTGAATCACTTTCCTCTGCGCCTGGAATTAACACAACAGTGTATATCAAAATTATACTTCATTTTTTTCTTGAGAAAGTAAATACAGCCTTATGGAAGCTTAACCCCATTCACAGGTAGAAAATGTTACTTTCTTCAAGGGTTTAATAATGTTGATAAAATTAATTCTCTTGAAAACAAGATAAACCCTCTTTTTCAAAATGAGCAGGTAGGCAAGATAAAGCTTTTCTTTTTATCACTAACTATTCCTTAACCAAATGATACGTGAATAATATATTGGTTAATAAGGGAAATGGGCCAGAGAGAATCAGAACAAGGGGGAGGAAGGGAGCTCAGAGAGAAGGCAGTTATTTATTTATTTATTTATTTTAACCAGATTTAAAGTGATGGTACTTTTCAAAGCAAGGTTTTTTTTTTTTTTTTTTTTAAGTTCATTGCATCAGAACTTTAAGGTTGGTGGAACAGAGATGTTTAAGTTCAACAAATTTGGATTTGGCTTACTAAGATGGCATTCATTGTTTCTTTTATTTTCAATAATTGTCATTTAAGTACCAAGAAAGAATTGGTTCAACCAGATTTTTATAAAATTATTAAATTTGGTAGTATCAATCAAAGGGGAATTGGTAAAGTTGAAAAATTATCCAGACACTTCTGTTGAATTCAGATTATTTTCCCTTCATTATACTTAAGGTATTTAAGGAGGTAGAAAAATACCATAAAGTAATTTGGGATAAAATACATATTAAAATATATTTAAAATAACTTGTCCTAGAAATAATCAGAACCCTATAGAAAGAAGAGATCATGATAACTGCAGTTAGTGCCCGAATGGTATTCTGACTCTCTTCTGACAAAGGACTATAATACACCCATACTTGATAACATTTTACTGGCACTAATTAATAATACAACATTATTTCCTTCCAACAAAGAAGGACAATGTTATCTTAAAAAGAATATTCAGTATTCCCTAAACTACGGCTTTGATCTAACCATACCTGCTAATCAACTGTAGATACCCAATTATTTATTTATTACTGAATTGAATAGTTATTTAAACAAAACCCCAGAGGCTGACTTTTCTCATTGCACAGTGTTCACACAACCATTCAAATCTCTTTTGTCCAGACGCATTAAGACCATCAATCAGCTTTCCTACTTACAATGCATGAAGTTAACCCCAATTTCTAATGAAATGGCTGTTTAATTCATGTTTTTACAGATGAATCCAGGTCAGATTAATCCCGGGATTAATCCCGGGTTCCTCTTGACGCCTGCGCTTAGGACCAAGGACCATACAGAACTGGCAGCTCTTTCAGTGGATAGACTTTGGGTACTATTCACTGCCAAACTCCCCGTCACAGAGGTGTGGTTACCAATGTGAAAACCTTACAAAGTGAATCAGCAAATGAATCAATAAGATCCACATCCTTGCCAACAATTTTTTTTTCTTTTTTTTAGTGTGATTGGGAGGGGGACTGAAACTGAACGTGTTATGTGCATTGTGAGAAAGTCTGCAAGTTAAGTTTCAATCCTCATGCTTTGGCCCTTTGCTCTTTAAACTTACAGGCATTCTTACCCAGAATGAGAGCATAACTTTTTTTTTTTTAATGATGCTGTAAATTTACATCATATCATCCGACAGGAATGTGTGCACGTGTGACAGTGTGTCTGGGAGGTGTTGTTTGTTGGTGAAAAGCACAGACTCTGGTATCTAACTAACTGCATTTGCATCAAGTTCTAGATTTATCTGTCAGCTTTTACCAGGTTTGGTGCAGTGGCAACCATTCCAAGCTCCCAGTGACTTAACAAAACAAAGTTTATTTCTCCCCCAAATTATATGCCTTTGCTGGTCAGCTGTGACTCTGCCCCTCGGGTCTTCTTCATTCTGGAATCCCAGCTAAAGGACCCGTCTGATCTGGAACTTTCCATTCCATTTTCAGAGAGAAAGGAGAATGCCACTTTACGCAATGGCTCTTAAAAGTCCTGCCCAGATATGACACAAGTTATCCGCTCACAGTCCGTTGACCAAAAGCAAGCCACGTGCCATGCCAATGCCAATGGTCAATGACGTGGAGATGGAGATGTATATTTCTCCCATCCAGAGGTACTGCAAGTCACATAGCAACAGGTGGAGATGTAGGATCTTCTTAGAGAGAAGACGGTGATACCTGGTGACAGGGTATAATCCGTGGCACTAACTGAGTGACCCTGCTCTACTTCGAGCTCTTGGTTTGCCTATCTGTAAAGGGGACGTAATAATAATATCTACTTCAGAGATGTTACGAGGATGAATGTGACAGTGAAGTTCTTAGCACAATGTCTAGAACAAAGCAGTCACTATATCAGCAGTAGATGCTGTTGTTTATTTCTAACAATGTGTCATTAAATTTCATCCTCAATGAGGCTACGTGAACTCTATTAATTAGATAGCTGCTGCAACGGGAAAGTCCCTAAATCACAGCTGCTTAGCAAAATAGAAGATTATTTTTCATCCGTGTGAATCTAATGGCAGAGACCATACCAGCACCCAGGATGATGGATACTTATTTATCTTTAACACCTGGCTTCCACGATCCCCTGAGCATTTGATATGCAGTTGGCAGATAGGGAAAGGGGGGGATAGATGACTATGCACGAGATTTTCAGTGGTACAAGTCTGGAAGAATTCAGTCTTGCCCATATTGCATCACCACACCTACCTGCAAGGGTAGCTGGAAACGGCAATTTATCTCTATGCCCAGGAGGAAGGCAAACTGGTAGGGTGAGCACATTTGAGTCTTTGACATATATACCCAATATTAAGCATGCAGATTTGATTACTGTAATATAAATGTCTGATATCAAAGAAATACAGTTAGTATGGGTCAGGAATAGAGTGGAGCAGAGGAGATGATTTGTCCCAGTGATGAAAAGATCCCTGGCTGAAAATAGTGTTTTGTTGAGCCCCTGAATCTTTCTTCAGTGGTGTATTTTTTAATCAATTAATTTATGGTTACTTTACTATATTGTGGTGGTTTTTGCCATACATCGACATGACTTTAGTTGGGATCTTTTGACTTTAGGGGCTTCCCAGGTGGCACCAGTGGTTAAGAACCTGCCTGCCAAGGTGGAAAACATGAGACACTGGGTTCGATCCCTGGGTTGAGAAGATCCCTTGGAGAAGGGAATGGCTACCCACTCCAGTATACTTGCCTGGAGCATTCCATGGACAGAGGAGCCTGGCAGGCTATAGTCCATGGGGTTGCAAAGAGTTGGACACGACTGAGCCACTAACACTTTCACTTTTTCATACATTCAAAAAAGAGAAATGTCAGAAGGAGATGCGTGAGAAAGCAGCATGGTGGTGACCCATAATGCTTCCAGCTCTTTTGTATATTGTTCTGTTTCTCCAGCCAAGGTGCCAAAGCCCTGGTGCATTCAGGCAGGGCCAAGGTTGCCACTGAAACAGTAAACACCCACCGTTAATATGTGAAAACACCCTGTTCATCCTTCTATGGGGCAGTTATCCTGGATTGGGGAACTCATGAACACTGTAAATATCTTACCATTGCAAGGTGAATAACATCTCACAGTGGAACTTGTATTTAATGACTTGAGTATCCTTGAGAAGAGGCATTATTTCACTACCGCTGTTACCAAAAGTAGGGTCTGGCTGCTCACTGCTCAAAAGCCAATGAAGAGGTCAGGAAAGTGGAAAGGAAAGTTGGTCTTATTTTGGATGCCAGCAACTGGTAGGGGAGGCAGACTTCTGTCCAAAGGCTGACTCCCCCCTCACTGACAATCAGTGGGCAAGAGCATTTACAGACAGAGGGAAGGGGCTACATCCAGAAGTCATCTTGAAACTGACAGTCAGCTCTGACCATCATCTTGAAGTTGATCATCAGTGGTCTGACCAGCATTGTCTTGATGGTTTTAGGTACAGTTAATCTTCAGTTCCGGGGTCGGTGTTTTTCCTTTTTTTGAGGCCATTTTTATGGCAGCTTATATCACAGCTACAGTCTGGTCATCATGTAGCTAACTTCTCCACCTGGTGAGGGTTTCAGTATCTATAAGACAGCTCACAAGATGTGGCTCAGAATATTATCTGTAGCCCTTGAGAAGGAACTAAAGTTCCTCGACTGTGCCTAATGACTAAACTATAATTATTGGATCTCTTTTGAGTGTTTTCCTTTGTTTCTGTGTGTTCTCATTTCCCTGATTAAACTTACTTTTTTTTTGCCAAAGTTTGTTTTACCAGACCAAAAGGCAGGCTGAGGACTTGGAGTGGGGCGGGGCAATTATCATAGGGTCCTGCTGTTTCACCAGCTCCTGTCGTTTCAACCTAGAAGGGATATAACCTGACTCCATGGCTTACAGAGGGTGCAATTAGGATGATAGGTAAGTCTAAACCATGTAAAGTAAGATACAGATGAAGGAATTGTGGGTATTTCTCCTAGAGAATTCTTGACTGAGGAGCAGGAAGGTCATTTTCAGGTATCTTGATATTTGAAGATGAAGAGACTAGAGTTGCTCTGCTGGCCTCTACAGGTACAAGTAGGACTCGTGGTAGAAGTTACAAAGTGACATGTTTTCATTCAGTATAAGAAAGAATGTTCTGTAGTCAGAGCTAGGCAGGGCCTATATGATCTATTCTCTCCATTGGCACCGCTCTGAATTCCCCATCCCTGGAAGGCGCAAAGGAGGGAGGAGCTAAGAAGTGCAATCGTCGTGCTGCCTGTGTTTTAAAGTTTCTACCAGTGCAAAGAGCTTCCAGTTCCCATGAGGGCAGTGATGACCTACAGTTTTGGTCCACAGATCAGACTGGAGCTCCATGAGGTCCATAGAGTAGGCTATGATGGTCACTCTATGAGGCCAGCATTTTATGGGGAAACCATCCTTTCTCTAAGAGAGAAAGGAGTCTATTTCTCCAAAGTGACATTTCAGTCCACACACAGAATGTGTGGTCGGTGAGAACAGGCCTGGAATGTAGGGACCACGTGGTGAGGCTGTATCTATGGGCTTCATAACTCACGGAAAAGACTTATGCACCTGATTGATGTTGTCAGGGCCTCTCTATCTGCAATCAACAGGTAGGACGTGAAATACCTCTTTGGAGGTATCTCATGGCACTCTGGGGGCTTCCCAGGTGGCCCTAGTGGTAAAGAATCCACCTGCCAATTCAGGAGATGCAAGAGACATGGGTTCGATCCCTGGGTTGGGAAGATGCCCTGGAGGAGGAAATGGCAACCCACTCCTGTATGCTTGCCTGGAAAATTCCATGGACAGAGAAACCTGGTGGGCTACAGTCCATGGGGCCCCAAAGACTCAGACACGACTGAGCACACACACGCACACAGCACCCTGAACCTTCTTATTTGTGAAAAGCCCCAAGTTCTTTACAGTGTAGGGACCCCAGTGACATCAGCCAGAGTACGATTCAGATTTACAGACATTTCTTTTGTGTAAAACATGGTGTGAATAACATAAAATCCCTACTCTTAAGGAATCCAGTTTCAATAATAACAAAGAAGGAATGGACCCCTTCCTTTTAGGCTGTGTCTTGAAGACTCACCAGTGAATACCCTAAATATATAGTCACCCTCTTGGGGTGAGCAGGCCCCTCGCAGTGAGACACAGAAGGAGAGAGAATGCAGAGAAGCAAGTGAAGCGCATCTGTTACAGACACGCTGTCACAAAGGGATTCCTCCATTGAGGAGACTGCGTTAGGCGGCCCTCTTTCTCATCAGCAGCTAAGCCCCTCTCCTGGCTCCTTTCTGGCCCCAGGTGGATCTCTGTGGGCAGAAGGAAGCACCAGAGCTCGCAGAAGGCAGCTTAGGTCAGTGGTTCCCAAACTGTGTCCCAGAACTGGAAGCAATGGTATCACCAGCGTGACTGCTTGCAAATGCTAATTCTCAAGCCCACCCCAGACCTACTAAATCAGAAACGGGATGGAGCAAACCATCTGCCTATCTCCTCCAGAAGTCAAACACACACTGATGCTAAGAACGGCTGGCTTAGGTTCTTCTCAAACACTGCCCCTCTTGTAGGCTCCTTCCCATAGTGAAGACTTCCACGTGGGTGCTCACCTGAGAACTGTGCAAAGTCACAACCGGAGACGGAATGCCTGGCCTTACCTTCCTCTGCAGGGTCTCAGTGCCCAGGGGGAAGAGACAACAACAAAAGGCTTTTGTTCCAACAGATAAAATATGCAGCATCCACACTAAGTGGAGAAGATTATGGGCAGAAAGCAAGGGCTTCTCTACCGTTCTCTTTATATAAATAAACTGCTCAGCCTTTTGGAATTCCAGATTTAGTTCTTACATTAAATTAATAGTCTCATCTATTATCCTTTAAATAAAAGACGCTATCAAGAAATTAAAATGGTGTACTCTGGAGAAAAGCCACAGTACAAAAAAATTGAATAGCCGGCTTATCATGGCAAACCTTCGTGCAACCAAGGGGAAAATAATTATAGTTCTGTAACATTTGCTTTTGTTTAAAACATCTCTTGACCATCTGTGTATTTCCAGACATTGACCTTTAATAGCTGCCCCCTGGATTATCATGGTGCCCTGAACCAGTCAGTCAACAGATCTTTAAGACTATTTACTCTGTGTTGAAAAAAATTTGCACAATATTAGAGTTGCAAGTTAAGTTTTATTTGGGGCAAAATGAGGACTTCAGCCTGGAAGGCAGTGTTTCAGGAAGCTCTGAGAAGTTGCTCCAAGGAGGTGAGGGAAGGAACTAGGATGTATAGGAGTTTGACAGCAAAGGGCAAGTAGTTGGAACATTAAGAAATGATTGTTGATTAAAGAAAACCAGGTATCCCAAGTTAAGGAACTTGGAGCTTTTCTACATGTGGGAAGATGCAAGAGTCTGGACTCACTGAAATCATTTCTTTGATATGCACCTCACATACCTGGGGCCAGTATCCTGTGTTTTCACATCCTGAGTTTCCTCAGGGCTCACCCTAGGGAGTAGCCTCAGGCTGATGGCTACTAGATGGCAGGTACTTTTCAGCCTTGCGTTTGTTCAGGAGTCACTGGCTCATGTTGGATGATGGTGACATCCTTTGTTTAACTGATATGGCAGGAAATATACCATTTATCACCTGGAAAGAAGACAAGGAAAGAAAAGGGGAAAAGCATCCCCATTTCAGCGCTCACAGGCATTAGACTTTACAAAAACAGTATCATCAATTAAACAGTACTGTACAAGACAAAGAAGCATAGCTTTAAACAAGAGAGTGCTAGGTTTTGAGTAAGGAAAGGGGATGTTAACCAAAGCTAGTAACAAGAGGAAACATCCAAGAATATGGTGAAAGGTAAAGGAATCTTTGAAGAAGTGGGATTTTGATGGGGAAACAGGAAAGGAAAGGCTTTTCAAATGAGAAATCAGTCTGCATGCAGAAAGTATGGGCAGTGAGGTTTGGGCAGGCAGGGGTATGGTGGACCACGCCATGGAGAAAATAGAGACCAGGCATCAGCGTGGACCTTGAGTCTTAGATCTCAAGGAGTGGCTTTGGTTGGGGGGCAGAGGGGAGCATACAGATTTTACTTTGTCACTTTCGTCTGTCAGCCTTGGGCAAGGCAAACTTGAAAAGAAATACTGGAAACAGCTGGACATTGATAGGGAAGAAGACCTAGCATCTTGACTCAGAATTATCAACCCCCAACAGAGAAATGGTCCCATTTGAGCGCCATCAGTGGTGCTGAAATTAGATCACTCATGAGTGGAGAGACCAGGCTGATGATGGCTTCAGTCCAAAGAAAGCTCCAAAATCATGTACTCCATGAGCAAGAGGGATTGCATGTGGCCCTAGTCCAGGTGTGGAGTGTCGAGCTCGTTCCGGTGGGTAAATAACACAACTGGGAAGGAGGCTGAGCTGAGAGCTGCGGTTCCGTGGTTGTCATCACCTTCACATGCAAACGCTGGGCTGCAGCGTTCCAAAATGTGTCTTTGGGAATTTGTCATTCCTGGGGCATCGTGAGGACAAGGATGCCCACAGTTACATATGGGGGATTTGTTAATCCTGCCAGGGCCTTGCTATTTTGTGATACAAAGCAGAGAGAAAAAAGAACTCCTTTGACTCCTTTCTCGTTTGCAAAAACAGTGTTGCTTGATATTCGTCTCATAGTCATTCCTTGTCATGTATGTTGGAATCCCACGGTTTTCTCTGCCCTTGGAGTAAAACTCACTAAAGGTTTAATGGAAATCACTGGGGATTTAGTCTCACTCTGAACAGCATGAATGAAGCCCCCAGGAAACATGGGGTTTTAGATGGGTTGCCGCTCAGTAGCCTGTCACTAACTCAGACCTCTCACTGAGCTGTCACCAAAGAGTAAACATAAATTGGGCTTTGTGTGGACCCACCTTCCTTTGGGAATAGCCTCAGTGGCTTGGCCCCCTTTAGCACAAGGCCAGGTGTCGATGAGATTTACCACTGTAAAAAGAGTAAAGATCATTCTTACAAGACCTCAAAATGGTAAAAATAGTGAACTACAATATGTTTATTTCAGCCAATTTTATTTTTCAGCGAAATAGTTCCTTCCGTCTACACTGTGGATATAAGAATCTCGATTCTTCGTTCCTGTTATGTGCAGAAGTGGAGTTTATTTTAAATTAGCCATGTTGAATCTTTTGTGAGATTTGGTTGTCGTGGGGAGAACAAAACAGGTTATGTTGGGCACTTGGTAATGACGGCGATTATCTGGAATTCACAGTCAGAAAGAATAAATGCCCTGAAAATTCCTGGTTGTAAATAATCATCTAATCTCCAAAACAATACCAAGTGAAGTGAAGTGAAGAGAAGTCGCTCAGTCGTGTCTGACTCTTTGCGACCCCATGGACTGGAGCCCACCAGACTCCTCGGTCCATGGAATTTTCCAGGCATGAATACTGGAGTGGGTTGCCATTTCCTTCTCCAGGGGATCTTCCCAACCCAGGGATTGAATCCGGGTCTCCCACATTGTAGGCAGACGCTTTACAGTCCAAGCTACCAGGGAAGCCCACCATGGCCCTCCCATGAAGTGTGTAAATCCTGGATTTTAGAGCCACTAGACAAGAAAAAATGACATTGTGGTAACACACGATACTAGTCTGGAAGATGAGAATTTAATCAAAATCTATCAATCATTTTCAAATAAACCTCTGTTGTTGTTCAGTTCCTAAGTCATGTCCCCCCTTTGCACCCCCATGGACTGCAGCACACCAGGCTTCCCTGTCCTTCTTTATCACCTGAAGTTTACTCAAACTCATGTCCATTGAGTTGGTGATGCCACCCAACCATCTCATCTTCTGTCGTTTCCTTCTCCTCCTGCCTTCAATCTTTCCCAGCATCAGGATCTTTTCAATCTTTTCAATCAGTCAGTTCTCCGCATCAGGTGGCCAAAGTGATGGAATTTCAGCTTCAGCATCAGTCCTTCCAGTGAATGTTCAGGGTTGATTTCCTTTAGGATTGACTGGTTGGATCTCCTTGCAGTCCAAGGGACTCTCAAGACTCCCAGTTCCAGACATCAAGGAACTGGTTGAGTCATGTGTGCCTCAGATTCTAACCACAAAATAGATCACTCTTTGCCCTTACGGTATCCCTGAGATTTCACCAATGTCCAATTGCATGAGAAAAGACAAGAGAACTCCCATTCAGTTGGCAAAGAAAGGAAAACTATCAACTAGGGCCTTGAAGCCCTGAGCACAAGAGAAGGAATCTGAGGCCGTGGGAGGGGGAATTGGCCATGGTTTCCAACAGGGAGGAAGGAAATGGGCCTGGACTAGATGTTCTGACAGCCTACAAACGCTTAGAAAGGAAAGGATGGTAATTTCTGTGCTGTCGTCTCAGTGAATCAAAATGATAAATGAGGTGACTTCTTGAGTTCAGTGTCCTGGTCCCTAAATTTGAGATGTCGATTATATTGGAAGATGCCACTGAAATTCAAAGTTGTGCAGTCATGATTGAGCCTGCCCCTCTCACCATGGGCATCATTCTGTGGCCACTGTTCTATGAAGACCATTCCATGGGCTTTGTCATGCAGCCACTCCCTGGGCTGTTACTACTCCCTCCCTGCTCTACTGCTCTGCTAGGCACTAACCTTCTTGCAAACAAGAGCTAGATTTAGACATCACTGCACTCCCTCTGTGTTTCTCCCGAAGTGTATCATGGAAGAGTTGTTCATTATGTGATATTTGAATAAGATTTCTATGATGCCTGAAGTTTTCCAATTCCAGTAGAAATATTCAGTGCATGCATGCTCAGTGGTGTCTAACAGTTTGCAACCCCATGGACGGTAGCCCACCAGACTCCTCTGTCCATGGGATTTTTCAGGCAAGAATTCCAGAGTCGGTTGCTGTTACCTACTCCAGGGGATCTCCCCGACTCAGGGATTGAACCTGCTTCTCCTGCAACTCCTGCATTGGCAGGCAGATTCTTTACCCCTGAGCCATCTGGGAAGTCCATAGAAATATTTGAAACTGTTGAAACTATTTAAAGAGCGCTCTCTTTGGAAGATGAATACAGAATGTATCATCCCAGGTAGTCAATTGTAGCCATCTCCAAAAGTTCAGTAAAGACCACCTGAACAAGAAATAAAACACTCAGATTTTGTAGATGGAGGCCAGAGGGGAGACATAAGAGAGAATGAGTGTCTTCTTCTCTTAGTATCTTGATTGAGTAAATACATCTATTTTGGCTGCCATTCAAACACAGTTGTGTGAATGGATGAGGAAAGGAATGAGTGTGGGTTTCAGATGGGACCAGGTGAGTCACATGCTCACTTTTCTGAGTCATATAAAAATTGAAACTCAGTCATTTCCAGGTCGTTGGTTGCTGACATGTCTATGCTGGTCTAAGCCCTCATACTATTAAGCATAACACGTTTCCTCTCAAGAAGCCTAAGAGATCGTTGTTAATGTTGAGTCTTGCATTTTGTAGACTGAGTTTTGATGGATACTGAGCCCTGTTAGATGAGTTATTGAACTTCTTTCTCTATCAGACTTCCCAGCTATAGAGCAGGAATAATTCAGGGAAATAAACTCAATAAATTAGTGAGCTATTTTTCCTATCCTCTGCTTCTAAAAGGATATCGAAAATTATAATGTGCAGTTTAATGATTTTACATTTTTTTTAAATGCCAAGGGAAGATGTTCAGGATGCAGACACTCCTTGGAGCCTCTAATGGTGAAATAAGTTTCACCTATTTACTCTTTGACATGGATAGAACAATGCCCCCAAATGCACTGTGGATACCCACAGCATCAAAGGCTGAGCTGTGCCCAGCCTATCATGCTCAAACACAGGGAAGTGAGCACATGGGTTAGAACAATGTCTAACAACTGAATTTGAAATCCTAGGACTCCTAGGTTTTAATTCTCTTTACTCCTGGGTGGAATAGATAATCCAAATAATTCACTTAAACAAGACCACCTCACTCTTCAAGCATTTTCAACCATCAAAACCTTACAGTGAATTTTATATTGAATCTCGTCGATACAGTTCAGTTCACTTCAGTTGCTCAGTCGTGTCTTACTCTTTGCAACCCCATAAACCGCAGCACTCCAGGCCTCCCTGTCCATCACCAACTCTGGAGTTTACTCAAACTCAATTCCATTGAGTCAATGATGCCATCCAACCATCTCATCCTCTGTCGTCCCCTTCTCCTCCTGCCCTCAATCTTTCCCAGCATCAGGGTCTTTTCAAATGAGTCAGCTCTTTGCATCAAGTGGCCTAAGTATTGGAGTTTCAGCTTTAACATCAGTCCTTCCAATGAACACCCAGGGCTGATCTCCTTTAGGATGGACTGGGTGGATCTCCTTGCAGTCCAAGGGACTCTCAAGGGTCTCCTCCAACACCACAGTTCAAAAGCATCAATTCTTCTGTGCTCAGCTTTCTTTATAGTCCAACTCTCACATCCATACATGTGGGTACAACTGAGTATCAAAATGTACAGAAGCTTATGTATGAATCTGGAGAAAGTGAAAGTGTTAGTTACTCAGTCATGCCCAATTCTTTGCAACCTCATGAACTATAGCCCACCAGACTCCTTTGTCCATGGGATTCTCCAGGCAAGAATACTGGAGTGAGTTGCCATTCCCTTCTCCAAGGGATCTACCTAATCCAGGATCAAACCGGGTCTCCCGAATTGCAGGCAGATTCTTTACCATCTGAGCCACCGGAGAAGACAGTCTCCACATTTATACCTAAAAAACCTTGTAACTTATATAACAATTTTTTATGTATGGTTTCCATACAAGTGGCCCTGTTTGGATCCATCCTGGTGAAATTCCTACCAATAGAAATGTAGAGAAATTATATCTTGGGTGTGACTAGATTTCTGGAAATCAATCTTTTCTTGCTCTGAGTTAACACTTACCTTTGAAGTAACTGGCCAATTTTAATTCTCCAATTATTTTAAGATTTCTACAAAGCCAGGAATGTTTATAGCTAATTCAGAAAACTACATAAATTTTGAGATTAACAAAGCCTGTGCTCAGACAGCTTGACTAAAAACAATAAAAGACAGTCAATTTATTTTACCTGGGTGTTTCTCACTTATTCATTGTACCAGTGAACTACATTCAGTGGAGGAAAATGTAAAGATTCAAATAAACTTTTTGTATAAAGGAAATCAGAAGGGCAGAGTGCAGGAAGGAAGGAAGGAATGAGAGAGGAGAGAGAAGGAAATAGCACATACAGTAAATAGATGAGTTTATTTATGTCTATAACTAAAACTGGATCACTGTTTTTAACACCATTCTCTTGCGTGCTTTTCTCTCCTGATAATATTGATACATCATCAGCTTCTTTCCGAGTCAGTACCTGGAGGTGGGTTGTAGATGCCTTTGGCCTCACTCTCTTCTGTGGTGGGACCTTAACCCCCTTGCTAATAAACCACTCTCCCCGGCTACTTCTTGAATATGATCTGTACTTGCCTGAGAACGAAGGGAGCTCATAACTTGCATTTCATTCTGAAGACAGGATGTGATGGGATGAGATGTTCCAATTCAAGCAGTGAGACAGGGAAACAGGGGTAAACCCTTCTTTCCCCACCTTTTGTTATATCCAGGCCTACAGTGGGCTGGATGCTGTCTAACACAAGAGAAGGGGTGGAAAATCTACCTTACTGAGTCCACCGATTCAAACATTAATCTCATCCCAAAACAACGCCCCCCAGACACACCTGGAAATAACCTTTAATCTTGGCACCTTGTGGTGCAGTCAAGTGGACCCATAAAATTAACCATCTCATTGACCCATCCCTAGCATCACAAACATGGTCCACAATATGAGAGTGATAGGTACTCAGTATCATTGAATAAATGTGGAGAATCATTGTGAAGACTGCATTGTAAGTGACTCCAAAACGTATTTACTGTGTATCTATTTTGTCTTTATTTCGGACATTTGTTTCCCTTTCTTTGTCATCACCACCACTATTATAACCATCTTTGTACACATCAAATCAGAATGCATCATTGGCATAAAGTATTATATATGGAATTGCTGGGTAAAAGGGTCAGTGTTTTTTAAAGCTCTTAACAACATTTTGCCAAATGGCCCTCCAGAAAGGCTGTTTACAGGCTACAGAAAGGCTATCTACCAAGGCTCCAATCCCCTGGTCCACTGCTCACGTAAGCAACCTCACTGGATGTGAGAACATTGAAAGAGTTGGAGCAGGTTTTTCTCAGCTGCCAGAAACTGTGCCCACTTGAGCCACTCAACCGCAAGACCAGGCCGTTTATAAAGAAGGAACTAATATAGACATTGGGCAAAAACTTTCCCGGGGTGGAACTCAGATGACGGATACAAGTTTTCAGAGATCATAGCCTAATCGTTAAGCCAGTTGATCCTCATAAGAACCCAGTAAGGAATGGCACACCCTGTTGAACCCATTGGTAGATGGTGAACCAAACCCAAGTTCACGTGGGTGGCTGATCACCAGGATTTGTAATCAGAGTCAGGATTCCAGGCATCTGACCTCGAACTCTTCCCCTCATCTGCTGTTTCAACATCTGAGATCCACTCTTCAGTCCACATTCACACTGGCCAGGAATGTCCTAGACTAGTCCTTTAGAAGAGACTTTAAGAGATTCAGCAAAACTGTGGGAGTATATTAGCTTCTCAAAATTATTTTACAATTTTTAGACTTGAGGGATGTGGAGAGAAGGGGGTGACATAGAGAGAAGGAGAAAGAAGGGGAGACAGAAAGCGAGAACTGTCTGGCCAAGGGCAGTTTTTTAATAGTAGCATTCATAGTCTACTTGGCCAGTGAAAGTGAAAGTTGCTCAGTCACTTCCAACTCTTTGCGGCCCCACAGACTATACATTCCACGGAATTCTCCAGGCAGAATACTGGAGTGGGTTGCCATTTCCTTCTCCAGAGGATCTTCTTGACCCCAGGGATTGAACCTGGGTCTCCTGCATTGAAGGTGGATTCTTTACCATCTGAGCCACCAGAGACTTTTGGATAGTTTATTATCAACATTTTCAAAATTTTAAAGGAAATTAAATCCACTGGAAACAATCCTCAAAAGGCACTTTGCAGTGGCCGATATAGAGTGGAATCTTCCACGACCAGTAAAGACTCAGGAGCCAGCATGATGACCATTCTAGGAAAAACAACAGAACCACAGATGCCAGGCTCAAATAAGCAGCCAGAGTTACTCAGACAAATGATGCTCTGGACCATCTTGGACACCCCAGCCATACAGATTTAACAGATTTGTGATGCCCCCTCCCTGACACACTGGTATCTCATCAGAGCTTCCCAAGGGATTTTTAAAGGGCAGCCAGGATGAAGAAGTCACAACAGCAAGTGTACACAGCCCAGCATTCAAGGTTCAGTTCAGTTCAGTTGCTCAGTCGTGTCCGACTCTTTGCGACCCCATGGACTGCAGCATGCCAGGCCTCCTTGTCAATCACCAACTCCCAGAGTTTACTCAGACTTACATCCTTTGAGTTGGTGATGCCATCCAACCATCCAACCATCTCATCCTCTGTTGTCCCTGTTGTCCCCCTCTCCTCCTGTGTTCAATCTTTCCCAGCATCAGGGTCTTTTCAAATGAGTCAACCCTTCGCATCAAGTGGCCAAAGTATTGGAGTTTCAGCTTCAGCATCAGTCCTTCCAAAGAACAGTCAGGACTGATCTCCTTTAGGATGGACTGGTTGGATCTCCTTGCAGTCTAAGGGACTCTCAAGCATCTTCTCCAACACCACAGTTCAAAAGCATCCTTTCTTGGTGTTCAGCTTTCCATGAACAGTATTCAAGTTTCACTACACGACAATAATAGGAATGCTCCCTTAAACCCTCTCATGAGCTCCAGCACAGGAAGTGGTTTTCCATCTACATTCTCATTTGATGGTGATTCTCTCAGCAAACAGGGAATGGGTCCCACCAGGCCCGAGGCACAGTGGTACTGCTCAAGGGGCTTTCCTACTGAGGGGGGAGCAGAATAGGACAGCTACAGCTGATGGGGGTGGGCTCACTGTCCTGGAGCAGGGTGAGGTGTGGTGATCCTAACTCTGGTGGAACCCAGCGAGAGGAGCCAGGCTATCCCCTCACCTGATGAACTCGGGCAATTAGAGGTGGCCGTGGGGAAGGATGGGCTTGGCACAATGAGGGGGCCATGGGGAGGAGATGCGAGGAGAGGGGGAAGGGCCAAACCACAGGGGAGCCAGTGCACCACCAGCAGGACCTTAGCTTTCATCCCAGACACAACTGTGAGCCAAAGCAAGAGGCTAGGCAAGACAGGGGAAGGGACAACTTTGCTTATAGAAAAACCATCTTGGTGTTTAGCTAAACAGCAGTATCAGTGCAGGTTGCGTGCTAAGCTGCTTCAGTCGTGTTCAACTCTTTGAAAGCCTATGGACTATAGCCTGCCAGGCTCCTCTGTCCATGGAATTCTCCAGGCGAGAGTACTGGAGTGGGTTGCCATGCCCTCCTCGAGGGGATCTTCCCAACCCAGGGATTGAACCTGTGTCTCTTTCGTCTCCTGCATGGTCAGGTGGGTTCTTTACCAATAGCTGCCACCTGGGCAGCAGTATCGGAAGCAATACTTTATTTGCTAGTAAGACCGGCAATTCAGAGGAATAATAGACCTTATTTGTAGATCCACTTTTTCCTGGCAACCCCCAGCCAGCCCCACTTCTGCCCAAACCACACCCTGAAGGCCATGTCCATGTGATCTACACTGAAGGGCCTCTCCCTGAGTATGAGCGTGTGTGTGAAACCCACCCAAGGGGGGTTGAGGTGGGCAGCCCTGGGCTGGTGTGTGAGGTGGGCAGTCCTTGGCTGGTGCTCGAGGTGGGCAGTCCTGGGCTGGTATTTGATGTGGGCAGCCCTGGGCTGATGTGAGGTGTGCCAGCCCTGGGCTGGTGTGTGCGGTGGGCAGCCCTGAGCTGGTGCTCCAGGTGGGCAGTCCTGGGCTGGTATTTGATGTGGGCAGCCCTGGGCTGGTGTTTGAGGTGGGCAGCCCTGGGCTGCTGTGAGGTAGGCAGCCCTGGGCTGGTTTTTGAGGTGGGCAGCCCTGGGCTGGTGTTTGAGGTGGGCTGTCCTCGGCTGGTTTGAGGTGAGCAGCCCTGGGCTGGTGTTCGAGGTGGGCAGCCCCGGTCATCCGTGGTGCCGCAGGCAGTGTGACTGGGCTTCTCCTCATCCCCATGGCTCCACCAGCGTGGGGTGGCTGTCTGGGAAGTCACTGTCCTCACCTGGTCCTGGGACTGACCGGTCCTGTCTCCTTGCTGAGCAGCACCTTGGGAGGGGCGCCCGGTGATGGGAGATGGGTCCTTGCCCCACTCAGCCATCCTCCAGGGAACAGCAAAGCAGGCCTCCTTGCAGGGCTACCTTCAAGAGGTATTTGAACCCAACGCAGCTTCCCAGAGTGCCGAGAACTGGGTTCCCCCCAGGACTGTCTTCCCAGCATGGAGAAACTGCTTACCTCCTTCAGGAAGATGCAGACTCCAGCCGGAGTTCCTGCAGGTGGATCTCGGGCTTCCACAGGAACCAGCTTCCGGCCTTACCAGCTTTGTGATTCATCCCAGCCTGCTGGCCCTTCCTCCCAGAGTCTGGGCAGGAGATGAATCCCCTGCGGTCCTGGCTCTAGATGCTCCCCTCTTCTCTTCCTATTTGAAACACAAATCCCTGCTCCAGGCGCTGCCTTCGTGCGCCTCTGTTTTTGGCAGGGATGTGCTTGCCAGTGTAGTATCCCCACTGCCTCTAGAGCCCAGGTTGATTCTTCCCGAAGGCAGTCAGCTTATCTGTTGCCCTGTTAGACACCAGCTCTTGCCAGAGAGAAGCTCTGAATGTTCCCACAAGGCTTCAAGGAGTTTGTTTACCCCCTGCCCACACAATACTTTGGCCACCTGATACAAAGAGCCAACTCATTGGAAAAGACCCTGATGTTGGGAAAGATTGAGGGCAGGGGAAGAAGCAAACGACAGAGGATGAGATGGTTGGATGGCATCACTGACTCAATGGACATGAGTTTGGGTAAACTCCGGGAGTTGGTGATGGACAGGGAGGCCTGGCATGCTGCAGTCCATGGGGTCACAAAGAGTCGGACACGACTGAGCAACTGAACAACAATGCCCACAGACCACTTTCAACTCTCTTCCTGTCCTTTTTTTTTTAACTTTTATTATTTTTATTTTTTTAATTTTTGTAGGAGTATAGTTGATTGACAATTTCTGTTAGTTTCTGCTGTAGAGCAAGGTGAATCAGTTATATATACATCCACTCTTTTTTTAGATTCTTTTCCCATATAGGTCATTACAGAGTATTGAGTAGTAGAGTTCCCTGTGCTAGACGGTAGATCCTTATTACTGGTGTGTGAGGTGGGCAGCCCCGGGCTGGTCCTTCTTAGTTATCTATTCTGTATGAGTAGTGTGTATATGTCAGTCCCAATCTCCCAGATTATCCCTCGGCACACCTTACCCTCCTCTACAAAGCAGAAACAGAGTTACAGACGTAGAGAACAAACTTATGGAAATGGTCCTGCTCTTGGGGGTCTGACTTTACCCTGAGAAACTACAAGATTCTACATGAAGACTTCACCCTGAGTTTCCATCATTCAAAACAGGGAACTGGAACAAGCAAAGTACTGCTGTCAGGCTTGGGGGTGGAATCCCTGACACCCCTAGGTCTCCACCTCACCTCCAACTCCCCCTGTGCTTAGAGAAGGCATCCATCAAACAAAGGACGATGTCCTGGGGAGGTGGGAGAGACAGAGGCAAAAGGGGTGGGCATTGTTAACCACAGACTCTTCCAAAGGATGACCTTCGGAGGGTGGAAGTTCAGCCCTGGGGGAAGCTGGTAGGATAGGGAGTCGGGGGCAGAGATGTTGATGAGTCATGGGCAGAGCATGTGGGGACAAAAGTCACCGTCTTCAAAGCAGGGATGCTGTCTTCAGGCAGAAACAAAACTAGCCCTATTCAAGAGAGTTATGCTCTCCACTAGGGGCAGATGTCCCAGGGGAGCTAAGATATCCAGCTTCCCACTCTCTCCTGGTTAATTCTGGGCTCTTCCCATTTTCCAGCAGCCAAACTTGCAGTTCTTGATCTTGTAGATCTTTGAAGACAAAGCTGTGTTGCCTCATGAAGCTTTAAGAAAAGCCCTTCTTTTCCTCATCTCTAAACGCCGGGACTGTTAACTTGGGTTTCAGAAAGAAGCTGATTTGGCATGACTCAGAAGCTGTATGTGTTTCTCTTCCTTTTTAAACATATATAATTTTAGTTAAAAAGTAAATAGGACACAGTGAACACAGTTTTAAAATAAAGTGATATTCTCTGGGTTCTTTTGAAAAACATGCATTGGAAACATCGCCTCAGTGTTAACGAAAGACAGTTGGAGATGTTGGTGTATTGCTGTTTAGGACTTCCCTGGTGGCTCAGATGATAAAGAATCCACCTGCAATGCGAGGACCCCAGTTTGATTCCTGGGTTGGGAAGATCCCCTGGAGATGGAATAGGCTGCTCACTCCAGTATTCTTGGGATTCCCTGGTGGTGCAGACGGTAAAGAATCTGCCAGCAATGCGGGAGACTTAGGTTCGATCCCTGGGTTGGGAAGATCCCCTGGAAAAGGGCATGGCAACCCACTCCAATATTCTTGCCTGGTGAATCCCCATGGACAGAGGAGCCTGGTAGCTACAGTCCATGGGGTTGCAAAGAGTTGGACATGACTAAGCACAGCACACTGCTGTTTTATTTTCCTTAAACTACTTAAGAATGGTCTCAAAAGTTGTAAGCCCAATTTTCTAGGCAGCTAAATTAACATTGCCCGTGGGAGTGCTGATCTTGTGAGACAAGTTCATGTTTCTCAAACTTCAGCGTGTTTGGGAAGCATCAGAGGCTCTTAATGAAAGGGCAGATTGTGATTCAAGCGGTCTGGGGTGCAGCCTGGGATTCTGCATTTCTGGCACGCTCCCTGGTGACGCTAATGTTGCAAGGCTCTGAGTAACTTCCGCTGTTTTGTCGAGTGCCTTGTTCGCTTTATGAGAAGACATCAAGGAAGGATGAATAATGAATACTCTTCTAGAACTGAGCTTCACAGATCATCTCCTTTATATCTCTGGTTTTTGTTTTGCTTTTGAATGGTTAAGCAAGAATTACAAGGCTTCCTGAAGTAAAAAAGTGATAGAGGCTGATAGGGTTTTGATTACACTATAATTTAACAGATCACTTTAAGATTTCAGAGGGCATGATGCTGGAGAGGATCTGAGGGAAGAAGGAGAGAGAAGGAGGCCAGCCCAGCCTGTTTGTGTCTATTTTTGACGTGGCTCTGGTGTGTATCTAGTGTGTCTCTGCCAAAGGAAATTACAGGAACTTGGGAGAGGTTATTTATTGAAGTATTTTAAAATTAAAGTCTACCTTTTACACCCTTTTTAAAAATAGATGTTTTCAAATAGAAGGACAAAGGACATTTTGGTTGCTGTCCTAGGAATACAACCCAGAACCCAAAGTAATACTTATTGGAAAGAAATGTCCAAAGGCAGCCATTCTGAATAACGGAATAATCAGCAGAGCAAAGAAAGTCTTCCCTCAGCCATGGGGGATAGCCCACACAAATAACCACTTATAAAGTGGTGGAGGCAGGCAGTGTCCTGGAGGAGGTTCTGAACAAAAAAATCAACATGTTTCTGCAAAAAATGGGACAGGATCAAAAGGAATACCCAGGAACTTGGTTCAAAGCTATGGAAGGAACCAAATGGGTGACACAGAAAGAGAAAATTCTTGCAAGTGCTAACTTTCCTGAATTGCAATTTTTTCTTAAAAAAAAAAAAAAAAAAAAACTCCTTAATAAAAACACGATCAGCCACCGTTAGGGCCAGCAGTGGGCACGCTAGAGGGTGCCTTAGACATCCTCAGCCTCAGGCTCCCCCTTTGCCCCTTCTCCCATCCCATTGCCCCATCTTCGTCCACACTGCAGGCTCTGCCCTTGCCTCTCCTCAGTTTCCTCACTTCCATGCATGTGTGCCAAGTCACTACAGGCATGTCCAACTCTGTGCAACCCCATGGACTGTAGCCCGCCAGGCTCCTCTGCCCATGGTGATTCTCCAGGCAAGAATACTGGAGTGGATTGCCATGCCCTCCTCCAGGGATCTTCCTGAAACAGAGATCGAACCCCTTCTCTTAAGTCCCCTGCCTCTAGTGCCACTGGGAAGCCTTTCCTCACTTTTCAGTTCAGTTCGGTTCACTCAGTCGTGTCCGACTCTTTGCGACTCCATGAATCGCAGCACACCAGGCCTCCCTGTCCATCAACAACTCCCAGAGTTCACCCAAACTCATGTCCATCGAGTCGGTGATGCCATCCAGCCATCTCATCCTCTGTCGTCCCCTTCTCCTCCTGCCCCCAATCCCTCCCAGCATCAGGGTCTTTTCCAATGAGTCAACTCTTCACATGAGGTAGCCAAAGTATTGGAATTTCAGCCTCAGCATCAGTCCTTCAAATGAACACCCAGGACTGGTCTCCTTTAGGATGGACTGGTTGGATCTCCTTGCAGTCCAAGGGACTCTCAAGAGTCTTCTCCAACACCATAGTTCAAAAGCATCAGTTCTTCGGCACTCAGCTTTCTTCACAGTCCAACTCGCACATCCATACATGACCACTGGAAAAACCATAGCTTTAACTAGACGAACCTTTGTTGGCAAAGTAATATTTCTGCTTTTTAATATTTTTACTAAAGAGAAAATTACATAGAAGAGCCCTCAATGAGCAACATACCTTCACAGTACATTTGCCCCAAAACACTCCAAATTTTTCAATCCATTCATGAGTAACAGATTTTTTTTTAATTTTTTAAAATAATTGTATTTCTTTATTTGGGGCTGTGCTGGGTCTTCACTGCTGTGCAGGCTTTTCTCTAGTTGCAGTAGGGGGGGACCTACTCTTACTGTGAAGCATGGGCTCTCGGGCACATCGGCTCAGTGGCTGTGGCACACGGGCTTCATCCCTCTATGGCACATGGGATCTTTCCAGATCAGGGATTGAACCTGTGCCTCCTGCATTGGCAGGCAGATTCTTTACCACTGAGCCACTAGGGAAGCCCTTAACAGATATCTTTTAAGAGCCACTTTTTCAAAATGGATGCAGAAGATATATGGCAGAATACTAATACCCAATATTAAATCTGAAAGTGAGAGCATGGATATTTTGTGTCCATTCCTGAATTTTTAAAATATTTTATAATAAGAAATGGAGTTATGCTTCAATTTAAAAAAAAAGAAAGAAAGAAAGAAAGTGTGTGGCTCTACTATCAACCAGACTGATGACAAGGTTGTTCCTACAGGGGAGGTGGTACCATCTGACCTGGATCATCCCCCCGGTGTTCCTTGGTCCTCATTGGGATGCTCTGTTTGCCCGGCCATGGTTCCACACCCCCTCTGTCCCTTAGCATCTCCCAGAGAGAGATTTTAAAATACTTCCACGTCTGTTCTTTACCCCAAACTAATTAAGTCAGAATCTCAGCAGGGACCTACGGCACTGATATGTTTTCAAAGCTCCCCACATGCTTTTACTAGGCAGCCAGGGCTGAGAACCATTAGTTTACAGAAAATAACCATCAGGGTGCTTTAAAAATGTACCTGCAAACTGTTATCATTTAAACTCCCAACCTGAAAATCTTCTGTCTTTTCCTTATTGCCTAAAACCATTTGAAAGTCATGCGATGGATATTCCCACCCCCTCCATGCACTTGCAATCCCCATCCCACACACCACCACCCTCAACCCACACAGACCATCACCACTATCACCCCAGCCCTACCTGCACCACCACCACCATCTCCATCAACACCACCGCCATCTCCATCACCACAACCACACCCACCTCCCCCACCACCACCATCACCACAACCACACCACCACCATCTCCATCACCACCTTCATGATCACCACCACCATCATCTCCATCACCACCCTCTCCATCACCACCACCACCCTCACCACCGCCATCACCACCCCTACCTCCACCAGCATCACTATCTCCATCAACACCACCACCATCTCCATCACCACAACCACACCCACCTCTACCACCACCACCATCACCACAACCACACCACCACCATCTCCATCACCACCTTCATGATCACCACCACCATCATCTCCATCACCACCACCCCCATCACCACCATTGCCACCACCATCACCACCCCTACCTCCACCAGCATCACTATCTCCATCAACACCACCACCATCTCCATCACCACAGCCACACCACCACCATCTCCATCACCAACACCACCACCATCTCCATCACCATTATCTCCATCAACACCACCATCACCACCATCACCACTATCGCCATCACCCCGACCTGCACCACCACCACCATCTCCATCACCACCACCACCCGCACCACCACCATCACATGACCCCTACCTCTACCACCACCACCATCTCCATCACCACCACCACCCGCACCACCACCATCACATGACCCCTACCTCTACCACCACCACCATCTCCATCACCACCACCACTGACAACAATAAAAAGGGCAAAACACAGAGCTGAGGCACTTAAATCACCAGCTCTTGGATTTGGAAATTTAAAATGTGTAAAGAAGGGGCCAGAGAAGGACCTAAAACAGTTGCAACCTGGGCTCCCGATGGTATTTCAAGCATTAATTTGGTGTAAGAAACTGTAAAAACAGTCTCTTATCCAGATAGTATGCAAATAATCAATCTATCCATCTCCCTTTTTACACAATTAAAATATCCATTAACATTTTTATTTGGTAGCGTTTAGAGACGCATTTGTAAGCAGTGCTTAATAATCCCTGGTTTTCCAACTGGTGTGAACCTTTGATAGGTGAGAGGCCAAATGTTGATCAGTCTATAAAAGGTATTTTTGCTACAACTGAAATGACATACTGTGCAGGGTATGACCGAGAGGGAGACAGAGAGAGACTGTGTGTAGACGTAAGTTCCCCAGCCTACTAAATTGCTTTAGCAAAAGTGATGCTCATCTTTTAATCTCTACAGCATCCTGCTGAGAGGTCCAGCCCATGAAGCTATCCTATAAATACAAAAAGGAGGAAAACTCCATGCCATGTGCCTTCCGTTTCTCTCCTTCTGTCTACAACTTACCTTCCTGGGATAATTGAACATTATTCACTTTGAGTCACGAGATCAGGGTATACCTTCAGAATTCCTTGTGTTTTCCTTCAGGGAGAAATTTCTTGAATTTATCACCAGACTTTTAGCACATTATTTTACAGGAAACATTTTTATAAAGTTGCCCCCACACGTCATCTTGCTCTCTTCGATTCTGCAAAGCCCTGGAGAGGAGAAGGCAGTAGGTTCCAGCCTCACTGGGTTTGTTTTTGTTCACTGCCTCTCTTGCTGCTTGCTTGGGTGTGGGGGAGGTGGTAGAATTACAGTCAGCCTTCTCCTCTGTTAGACCCACGTGGTGTGCATCCATCTCTGTGGGGCATGAAGGGGAAGGCTTTTGATACACAGAGTTGCCACCTGTTATTTCTTTGTATGTGAATTACATGTGCCTGGTTCTTTCCAGCTCCCAGAAATCAGAGGTCTCAGGATGAGTTTCACCCATGGGAATAGTGAACCCCATCGTGGGTGGGTGTGCTGTGCAGACCTGCATGCCTCACCAGGTCAGGGTACCAGAGCTGCCCCAGAGCAGAAAAACCGGATGCTATCAGTTCCCAAGTCTCAGAAAGAAACAGGCCTTTGCTGAACAGTTTATGAACAGATTTGTAGGTTTTGATTCTTTGCCTTAGAAATGTGAATAGATTGTAAAATGCCTTTGAGAAAGAGGTAGGTTCTGCAATCTGACTTCTCTAAACCCAGCATCCAAGCAGGATACAAACAAAATAAATGAGTTTCTGCAACTTAGTTCTCTAATGTGACCTGAATCGTGTCCCTCCAAAAAGATATACCAAAGTCCTCACCCTGGTTGGTACCTGTGAATGTGGTATGTTTGGAAATAGCTTTTGCAGACATAGTCAAGCCTAAAAGAGGTCATGAGGATGGGCCCTAATCTGATACGACAGGTGTTGTTATGAGAAGAGGGAGGCTGGTGTGATGGCAGGAAGGAAAGAGGCCCCATGAAGATGGAGACTGAGCCTGAAGTGATGTGTCCACAACCCAAGAGATGTCCAGAATGGCTGGCAACACCAGGAGGCAAGAGAGAGAGAGGCCCAGAGCTTGAGCTTTCAGCTGGTTCTGCCAGGGCCTCAGTTTGGGGCGTCAGGCCTCTACAGCTGTTAGGGAATACATTTCCATGTTTTCAGCCATCCCAGTTTGTGTTACTTTGTTACAGCAGCTTCCTAGGAAGCTGATAGGTATCCAAGAACCTTCCTCCAAAGAGTCAGCCGGTCTGCTCTGGCCCATCTTCTGCATTAGTCCGCCTTCTCCAGGGACCCCAAGGTATTCCAGCAAGCAGGTCACACACTGAGCATTGCAGATAGGAATCTCACAGTCACAAAGCTTAAAGTGTTCAGAGGAGAAACTTCCCTTCCCTGGACCTGAACCCCACATGAGCCCCCGTGAATGGGATGTAGCAGGAAAACTCTTGTCAAAGGACTTTAACTCAATCCCTTACGATTTTCGTCCATGCCGGGGGCATCTGCCCACAAGGCTTCTCCCTACTCCCTTGCAGATCCGTGTGGGTTTGGGGGAAGGGTCTGACACAGTGATGCCTTTTCCTCACTGTGTCTGCTGCCTGGTCCCCATTAGGACCTGACTCCTCATCCTGACTTCACGGTCTCTGCTGCCCCTCTAGACCCTCCAGTTCTCAAAATGGGTCTAGTTCTGGGTACCGGGATCTCTAGAGGTTTGCAATTCCCTGGGCCACACATGAGCAAACTGGATGCAAATCTCCTCTGCACCATAATCCCAGACTCATCCTCCAGCTCCCCAGGTGTCCAGCTTCAAGGAGGTGGCTTGGGGCAGCCTGACTCTTTCCTCTTGCCTGGCCAAGTCCACCCCACCTTCTTCCTTCCCCCAGAGTAAAGGTTCTTTCCTCCTATTTACTAAGAGAATGGCTACCCTCTGATGGCATCTTCTTTCCACAGCAGGAGTGCTCCCTCAGTGCCCCAAGCTCTGTGTCTGGTATCTGAAGCAAAACTTGGGAGAACTTTAAAATAAAAAAAAAAAAAGTTTGGCTCTTGAATTCCAAAGCACTGGCTCCCAACTCTTTTCTGGAGGTCAAAGCCAAGAATGCCACTGTGTGTCTTGCAGTGTGTGTGTGTGTGTGTGTGTGTGTGTGTGTGATCCTTCCCTGGGCCGAGGAGCCTCCTTTACCTGTGGGCTGAAGGGTGGGACAACTAAGGGCAAAAAGGAAAGATAAGGGTGCTGGAGGAGGTGAGCATCAGGACTGGAAGGGAATGTGGTGTTTGAAGGGGGATCACAAAAGTTTTTCAGCATCACCACAGTGCATCCTTAGAGAAGCTACCTGCCAACAACTCCACTGTCCCCTAAAAACCTCTCCATTGTCCCTTGCAAATAGTTCCACTGTCTGCTTCATCAGCCCAGCTGAGTCAGAAGAGCCAGGCCTGTCTTCATGGCCTAATTCAGTTTCTGTGGACCCCACCAGCCCTTCTCCAGACTTTCTGTTCAGTACATCCAGCCACGGCAGCAACATGACACTTGGTTGGCTGGCTCAGTCCCACACAGCTGAACACCAGTTGCCCAGCTGGGGTCACCAATTGTGGCCAAACGGGTGGAAGATTCTATCTTTCCTCTGACCTGCCTCCATTTGCTTTATCCCAGTTCACCTGACTTTCCTTCCATATATCCAGGGGGAAAGAAATGAGAAGCTGTATCCAAATCATGAAGGCATTAAGGAGGTGAAGAGCTTGTTGTTCAGTCGCTCAGTCGTGTCCAACTCTTTGCAACCCCATGGATTGCAGCATGCTAGGCTTCCCTGTCCATCACCAACCCCCAGAGCTTGCTCAAACTCATGTCCATTGAGTCAGTGATGCCATCCAACCATCTCATCCTCTGTCGTCCCCTTCTCATTCTGCCTTCAATCTTTCCCAACATGAGGGTCTCTTCAAATGAGTCAGCTCTTTGCGTCAAGTGGCCAAAGTATGTGAGCTTCAATTTCAGCATCAGTCCTTCCAATGAATATTCAGGGTTGATTTCCTTTAGGATGGACTGGTTGGATCTCCTTGCAGTCCAAGAGTCTTCTCCAATGCCACAGTTGAAAAGCATCAATTCTTCCACACTCAGGCTTCTTTATGGTCTAACTGTCACATCCAGACATGACTACTGCAAAACCCACAGCTTTGACTAGATGGACCTTTGTCAGCAAATTGATGTCTCTGCTTTTTAATACGCTGTCTAGCTTGTCATAGCTTTTCCTCCAAGGAGCAAGCATGTTTTAATTTCATGGCTACAGTTACTAAAGAGCTTGAAGTGAAGCAACTGTTAAGCTCAAGACTTTGCACTTACTGTTACCTCTGTTGCCTCACCTTTCCCCCATGAAATGTGCGTCTTATTTCTTCTCAAGTGTCATCGCATCAGAGAGGCAATCCCACCCTAAAATAGCCATCACCCCGTTACTTAAATATTCTTACACCTTTTCATTTATATCACATAATACTTCCTGAAACTTATATTACATCACATCTATAATATGCAGCTATTATTTCCTGTTTTGATCTCCCACCAAAACATAAATTCCATGAGGACTTTGTCTTGTTCACTGCTATGTTCCAAGGACCTGGGAAAGTAACTGGCATATAGCAGGCACCTAAGAAGGACTTGATGCATTAATGGTGATAGCAGCCACTGAAAATTATAACCAAGTTTGAGTGGGGCTTGATTTTGCAATAAGCCAACCATGCATGTGTGCATACTCTGTCTGTGTCTGACTCTTTGCAACTCCATGGACTATAGCCTGCCAGGTTCCTCGGTCCATGGGATTTTCCAGGGACGAATCCTGAAGTGGGTTGCTGTTTCCTCCTCTAGGGGATCTTCCCGACCCAGGGATTGAACCTGCTTTTCCTGCAACTCCTGTATTGGCAAGTGGATTCTTTACCACTACACCACATGGGAAGCCGTAAGCCAGCCTATGATTATGGCTCAGGGAGAGGGTATCTTAGTAAAACACAGGATCTGTGCTGACCTGGGGCTAAGGCATGATTATAAGACAGGATAATCCTACCAAAGCCCTACAACCTTGTCCTAAGAATCTTTCACTTTGAAGATTCCCCAAGAGTCTTCAGACTGAACTTCCCCAAGGGTCCGGGCCATGGGGGACAGAAACTTCTGGGTCAAAAGGGGACCACTCTGAGCCCCCAAGGCAGCTCAGGAATGTGAGAGGAGTCATTCAGGAGGGTGGGGATGGAGGAGGACATTCTGTGGGTGAGAGGAGGATGGTCATGCTATTACCCATCCAGCTGGACAGAGGGAGAGTAGAATTTAAGAAAGAACAGAAACACAAGTTTGGATCAGGCAGAAGGGGAAATGAATGAAGTTTACCTGGTTAAATCAACATATCACGAAGCTTTCCGTGTGGCAGCACCGTGCTGGGATTGAAGATGTGCGTATATGCTCAGTCGTGTCTGACTCTCTTGTGACCCCATGGACTGTAGCCCGCCAGGATCCTCTGTCTGTGGGATTCTCCAGACAAGAATACTGGAGTGGGCTGCCATTTCCTCCTCCAGGGCATCTTCCCCACCCAGGGATCAAACCCACATCTCCTGCACTGGCAGGTGGGTTCTTTACCACTTAAGCCACTGGGAAAGTGCCAGGAACTGGGGATAAGACCCCTAAAATTCACAATTCCAACCCTCAAGGAGCAGAAGCCAGAGTTCTATGCTCTCTCTCATAAGCCATGGTCTCTATGGCTGTGAGACCAGCGTGAAAGTTGACCTCTAAGCCGACTGAGCTGCAGCAACGTGGAAAGAGTGGCTTGGCCAGCAGCTCTCCCTCTGCTGGGAGCGAGTCTGCATCCCAGCTTCCTCCAGTGGGCACGTCCTCAGACTTAATCATAGGTTACATTTAAAAGTAGCCTGTATGTGTGACACCTTATTAAAAGTGCCTTTCGCTGACTATTTTTAGAGGATATTAATCATGTCGTCTTTTGATCTGAAATTAGGACAGCTTAGCTCTAATTACAAGAGATTCTTTAAGGAGTTTGAAAAGACCAGATGATCCACCCCTAAACCCACATTACTGCTGACCATGCCCTTGCTCTCAGGGAAAAGCCACTGGTCAGAAACAGGGCTTCCCAGGTGATACTGCAACAAGAACCTGCCTGCCAATACAAGAGAGGTAAGAAATAAGAGTTTGATCCCAGGCTGGGAAGATACCCTGGAGAAGGGCATGGCAACCCACTCCAGTACTCTTGCCTGGAGAATCCCTTGGACTAAAGAGCTTGGCAGCCTATATGGTTCACAGGGTCTCAAAGAGGCAACATGACTGAGCAACTTAGCATACATGCATGCAGAGACATGGTGCTTCCCTTGTAGCTCAGTCGGTAAAGAATCTGCCTGCAATGCAGGAGACCCGGGTTCCATTCCTGGGTTGGGAAGATCCCTTGGAGAAGGAAATGGCAACCCACTCCAGTATTCCTGCCTGGAAAATCCCATGGACAGAGGAGACTGGCAGGCTACAGTCCACGGGGTCACAAAGAGTCAGACACGACTGAGCGACTACACCACCACCACCGTGCAGACAGAGTGGGGCCACTGTGGATGCGGTTGGGCTGTCACCACACAGGACTGGGGAGCCACAGGCTGTCACAGTAAGAGTGTGGGCAACCACACACATCCTAGTTCACTATTGAAAACACAACCCAGTCTCTGATCTAGACTTAAGTTATCTTGAAGCTCTTGACGAAAGATAAAGGATCTTTTTTTATATATAACTTTGTCCTTCCACGTCTTGGAGGGTTGTGGCCACTGCATTAGGAATTTTGACAGCAGGTCGCAAAAAGAGTTCTTGGAATGTACATAGGATCCCCTTTCCTTCCACCCAACTCTGTTCTGGGAGAATGTCTCCAATCATATCAAACTTTGCTTTCTCATGTCATTTCATCTGCCAGAGATGACAGCTCAGCCCTGGCAGGGGCAGAGCATTAATAAATCATGAAGAAAAACTATTTTGAGAAAGTGTGTTTTGGGGAGAAGAAAGCGTGCAGTCCTCCTATTGCAGTTAACAAACTACCACAAGCCATGAGGCTTTCACGTCACTCCTTTATCATCACATGGTTTCTGGGGGTTTTCGGAAGTCAGGTTCAGGTTAAGGAAGTCCTTTACTCAGGGTTCCTCGAAGCTGCAGTCAAGGTATCTGCAAGTGTTGCACTCCTTTCCAGGTCCTCTTGCAGACTCACATAACTGTTGACAATTCTGTTCCTTGAGGTGTTAGGACTGAGGTTCCCATGCTTTTGTTGGCTGCAGGTCCAGGACAGGCTCAGCTCCTAAAGTTCTTGCCATGTAGCTCCCTCTGTGCACCCTCTCACCCTCAAATCCTTCTCTTGCTTCAAATCTCTCCTGCAAGGAAGAGTTCAATTTCTTTTAAGTGCTCATCTGATTAGATCAGACCCGCCTAGGATCATCTCTGCCCACGCTCCGCCCCCTTTAAAGTCAACTGGTTTCTGATCTTTATTTTTTTTTTTGGCTGCACTCTGTCTTCATTGCTGTGGCGGCGGGGGCGGCTTTCTCTAGCTACGGCAAGCGGGAGCTGCTCTTCACGGCCGTGTGCGGGCTTGGAGCACAGGCTCTAGGCACATGAGCTTCAGTAGTTGCGGCTCATGGGCTTAGCTGCTCAACAGCATGTGGAATCTCCCATGACCAGGGGTTGAATCTGTGCCCTCTGCATTGGTATCTACATCTTACATCAGTGTGTTTTATGAGCACTGCAAAGCAGTGGAATGAAGGCCCATATGCATTTTGATTTTCTTCAGAACTTTTGACATGAGATGCATTTAAATGAAGCACTGAATTTATTGGAAGAAAATATTCTACTTGCTAATTACAAACCTCTGTATATATGAACACAATGCAGGGAAAAAGGGGAAGAGACAGAAGCATTTTATAACACTTTGATTCTAGCAATTTGCATTCTGTATGTAAGAGAGAACTGGTTTTTATTATTTTCTTCTATTATTATCAGTTTTGACTGTTCTCAGACACTGATAACAAAGGGGTAAATTTGATGGATTTCACTACAGTGTGGATTCTTTACCATCTGAGCCACTATAGAGCAGTGTGTGTATGTTAATCCCAACCTACTAGTTCATCCCTCCCTCCTTCCCCTTTGGTATCCAGAAGTTTGTTTTCTATGTCTGTGGGTCTATTTCTGTTTCATGCGTAAGTTAATTTAGAAAATGATGGCTGTTATACCTCAAACACATTCCCAAGCATCAGCCCTTGATGTTAAGACACCTGCATGTGAAAATCACCAGACAGGGGCTGATATTCACAGGAAGACATTTAACGTGAACTTAGGTTCTTTGCAATAACTGGTTTCCTTGTGCAGCGTTTTGAGTCAGAGGCATTTCACTTGGCTTTATGCTTGGATGATGGTAATTGTGAACACTCAAGTTGTTTTGAATTAAGTGTCATATCCAGTCAACTCAAAAAGTAGTTCTTTAGCCATGACTGTGAATGGGTAACAACACCATGGAATTCTGCCAACCACATGAGACAGGCACCTTTGTGTGCCATCTAGGGTTTCATGGGGTATCAACCCACTGTGCCGGTTTCAAAACTGCCCCTCCTCTCCCCACCAGCTGCACCCTAGAAGTAGGACCCCGTGAGCCCTGCTCTGTGCAGAAGGTGCCTTTTCCTGGGAACCACATCTCAACTCAGAATTAACTCCAGTCCATCCTTCTGCCAAGCTGCCCAGGTGCGGTCGAGTCAGGGACAGGAAAGTCAGAATTAGATGGGGAGGCTGGGTGGATGGGACCCAACACACAGCATCATCTACTGTGCTCAGGGACCCTGGGGTGAACTGGAAGAAGGTTTCTCTGAGGACGAGAAACTCTAGAGCCACATGGAAGAGTAACAAAGAGAAGAGGGGGCAGGAAAATGCAGCCACAGAAGCTGAGAGGCAGGAGGGTGCGTGGCATACTTCAGGTTATTTATAGTTAATGGCCTTCACTATTTTTTTCTAGAATAAATAGAACCCTAGAAGTAACACATATTGTCATTTATCAAATTCAAGGGTCTATGAGGAGGCTAGCTTGTTTGAGCAGGGATACGGGAACCCATGGTTCTCAGCCCAGAAACTGGGCCCAGTCCCAGCCAATTGAACCCAGGCATTGAGGGTGAGATCCAGACGCCTTTTTTCAGCATGATGTTCTGAGATGAAAATAAAGATGTAGATTGGGGGAGCATATGTTGTTGTTCTTATTGTTCAGTCACTCAGTTGTGTCTGACTCTGCAGTCCCATGGACTGCAGCACGCCAGGCTTCCCTGTCCTTCACCATCTCCTGGAGTTTGCTCAAACTCATGTCCATTGACTCAGTGATGTCATCCAACTATCTCCTCCTCTGTCATCCCCTTTTCCTCCTGCCTTCAGTCTTTCCCAGTATCAGGGTCTTTTCCAGCAAGTCAGCTCTTCGCATCAGGTGGCCAAAGTTTTGGAATTTCAGCTTCAGCATCAGTCCTTCCAATGAATATACAGGACTGATTTTCTTTATGATGGACTTGTTTGATCTCCTTGCAGTCCAAGGGACTCTCAAGAGTCTGCTTCAGAAATGTAATTTGAAAGCATTAATTCTTTGGCGCTCAGCATTCTTGATTGTCCATCTCTATGGATATCTGAGTCACTGTGAAATTTGGGTTTTGATTTTGACTTTGGGCAGTTGTGAAGTTTCTCTGAGTAGAAGATAACTTGTGACAACAGTGGGCAAACCTTTGGAAGGTGAATCTGGCAACAGAACAGACCCTGGAGGAGAGGAAAAAGAGGAGAGAGAAAGGCAGAGAGTTGAGGGTCCCTGGAGGAGGTGGGCAGGTGGGGAGACCAGGGAGAGGGGGACAGGTTGGAGAGCGATGCTCACCCTTAGTTAACTCTCAGTCTGTCCAGCAAGCCTGTGAATTTAGGGACAGTACCCTGAGTGCCTGGCCTCTAGAGGAGGCATTCCCATCCCACACTTCCAGAGGCTTTCTTAGAGGACATGCATATACATTCATCGAGCCCGGATGACCTGCCTGCAGTGTCTGACTTTGACACCCTGAACCCCAGCTCAGCTGACACACCCTGGGAATCAAGAATCCTGTAAGTGGTTCCTTGAGCAGAAAGTTTTCTCTGTTGGCAAAGTAGCAACATGAACGCGTTACTTTAAACATTTTAAATAGCCCGCCAACACTGCGGGAAATCTTTCCACCATAGACAACCCACGAATCATGAAGACTAAGACGGCTGAACCAAGGAGCAGGGGCCATTCTAAGAATCATGGTTCGACCTCCAGCAGGTGGGCAACTCCCCCAGGCCAGTCTCCTGAGGTCACAGGCCTGGACCACCGGCAGGGGCTGCAACGTGGAAGGGACTGAATGAACTGACTGTTTATCTACAAGAGAACTCAAAACAGCCTGCCCTCAAGCAGCACTGAGACTAAATCATACCATTTCAAATCCAAAAGGAATCTGAACTGTTTCAAGCAAAGTTACCCAAGCGGCCAGAGAAGTGACCTGCCTTGGACAAAGCCACCCAATTAGGAAGCAGCAAAGCTAGGGCCCCATGTTTCCTCCAGGAACAGAAGCAGAGGGGGCCCTGAATCAGGGCCATGTTCCCACCAGCCCGTACTGACCGCTTGGTCGAGCAGGACCATCCCTTGACAAACTCCCCAGGGCAGTGAAATGTCTGCCTTGAGAGCAACCAATTTGCTGGATGAGGGACACTGGCCCTGCTGGAGCTGAATGGGGTCATCTGCAGGGTCCTCCAGCCAGGCCACATCTCCATCTCTTTTTATGAGGCCTGAGCTTAGAATGCCTTTTTACAGTTTTAAAAGGTTAATGGTGAAAAAAAAGATTTTCAACAGAAACTACGTGTGCCTTGCAAAGAATAAAATACTGAACAGCTGGCCCTTTCCAGAAAAAGCTTGCCACTCCCTAGATTCCAGGGCAAGCCTGCTTCCAAGAATTGCTGAAGACCCAGGGAGGTGGAGAGGCTCCTAGAAGCTGACCCAGCTACTTGGAGACAGAGCTGTAAACCAGCACCCAAGTTACCCAAGCTCCCATGGGTGTAAAAACATGTGAGCACGCACACTCACACCCACGTGTGCATATAGACATTTACAGGTATACAGTCACACATGAGTGAACATGTATACAAAAGCTTGCACACACACACACACACAAATGACATGCAGTCGTGTGCATACCACATACTCACGCATACATGTAAATGCACACACAACCTACTCATGTATACATATAAGCCCCATGGACCCTCAGGACTTTGCATCAGGGCCTAGGATTCAGGAATAATGACACTTTTTCTTTCGTTCTTTCTTTTTTTACTTTTTTCTCATCTTCATTTTTTAAATTTTAATTTTAGATTGGAGCATAGGTGATTAACAGCATTGTGTTAGCTTCAGGTGTACAGCGAAGTGATTCTGTTACACATACATATGTTTCTCCTCTTTTTCAGATTACTTCCCCGTTTAGGTTGTTACAGAGGATTGATGAGAGTAGGTCCTTGTTTGTTATCAAACATAGCAGTGTGACACGACTTTTTATTTGTGACCTGCAAAGCATTCTGTCCTTGAGGGCAGTTTGCAAACTCTGAAACACAGAATGGTGTCTTATTCCCAGTGCATCTCAAGTGTGAGGCTCAGTTCCTGATACAGACGTCCTCGATTGACTCAAGTTTCGTGAAGAGTTGTGTTTTAATTCTTCCTCATCAGTGTCAAGAGAGTGAGCGTCTCCTGTTTAAAACACTTTCTCCTTCTCGAGACACCTCTGTCCATGGGTCCTTCTCCATACATTCTCTGAATTCTTTTTTTTTAGTAATGACTCTATTTATTAATAAGACTTCCTCAGTGACTCAACCAGTGAAGAATCCACCTGCAGTGCAGGAGACACAGGAGATGCGGGTTCGATCCCTGAGTGGAGAAGATCCTCTGGAGGAGGAAAATGGCAACCTGCTCCAGTATTCTTGCCTGGAGAATCTCATGGACAGAAGAGCCTGGTGGGCTAAATTCAGAGGGTTGCAAAGGGTCAGACATGACTGAATGACTAAATACTCATACACACACTGTTAATATCCGTACTGCAAATGTTCACAATATCAATGCATTCTTGTAAGCGTACAAGACAGAGGCATCATTTTTAAAGATCTTTAAAAAATATTTTGAGCCTTGTTCCCCCTTCACACTCATTTTGTAGTTGGTTTGATGAGGTCCTTGATGTCTATTTCAATACAAAGGAAAATATAGAAAGAAGAAGTTTGCCTTCTGAAAACTTAGAGTGAGTTCTTACTTTGTTTTCCCTGGAGCATGTGGTCCACGTGCTCTCAACTCTTCCCAACAAAAGTTTTCAGCTTGGGAAATACTCCATGAGTGGAAAGGCCCGAGTGAAAACACTTTTCACTGAACACAGAATTTTCTAAATTTATTTACCAAAACCTTGAGTGTACATTTTGATGCATTTAACAGCAATATCATCCATACATTTGTTATGCCATCAAATTATAGAACATTGTGATCCTTCAAAAAAAGAAAACACGTTGCCAACAACCTATTAACCTTGGAGAACCAATGCAAGATGAAATTTAAAACCCTTGTGTGACTCTACGCTTCCTTCTTCTTCCTTCACTACTGCAAACCCCAAGCTGACAGAGTCACATTCCATGAGGTTCCCAACCAAGCCTACTTTTAGGGAGAGAATTAAAATCCAGAGACACATCCTCTCCACCTTTCCCACTTCCATCTAGTGAGAAGATAATGACCTTGGCCGGTAGCCCTGGAGTGGTTCAAGCCCTCCCTGTGCAGAAGTCTGAGTTTCCCCCAAACCGAAACTCTCATTGCCTCTCTCCGGAAGCATGAGGTGGTATACAAGATGCTTGACAAAATCTAGCTTGATCCCTTCTTCAGGTACAGTGGCTATATTTTGTCCCTTCGAAATGAGACATGAGCTGTAAATTTCAGGACCCCCCGCCAAGAGCTTATACATCAGTCACAGCATTATTCTGCTACTGCTTGGCATTCTACAAAACCCAGGCCACCTTCAAATTCAAGAGTGGAAGAGTCCTGCTTCTTTTTAAACGTGGTTTTATCCAACGTGGAACTACTGCCCATCTCTCTTCGAAACCCAACCTGTGCACAGGTGTGCACTCACACACACACACACACACACACACACACACCCATCTTTGCAAGGCAGACACTGATTTTTTTCCCCCATCAGCTGGCCATCTGCTTCAAGCTCTTTGATGTCAATCCGTCTGTAAAGCTAAACTACAAGCAACAGAGTCCAGACTTTAGGAGAGGAGAGGAAGGTGTTATTTTGAATAACAGGTCTTTCTTTGCACCTGGAAATAACCTCCGGGAAACCTGAGGCAAAATGAATGTAAAGCCGTCCTGTCCTTAGCTGACCCAGCAGTGGAGTCGGAGCAGCCAGCGTTTGTCACAGCTGCCGTCACCACTGCCACTAAGCTGCCTTTTTCCAGTGTAAGGAACCCTCATAATCAAGAGCTCAGTATGACACGGAGGATCCCTAGGAAGCCACTGAGAAGGGAAGTGCTGTCCCAGTCTAACAACGCAGCCCAACTTTGTTCCCCGGAACACGCTGCCCTGCCCTCAGAGGAAATCGCAGCCAGCACCCTGGCTTGTACACATTTCCTGTGGAACCAGTCACACAGCTGCTATGACCCTAACTGAACTGTGAGCAGTTTGAGGGGAGTCGCTCTGTCTCGTTCTCACCCACTTCCCATCTCGGTGCTCAGCTAACCATCTGTACCTAGCCCATAGCAGGATGCAATGGACACTTCTTGAACTGACATACTGTAAAGAGCTTCCCTTGTAACTCAGTCAGTAAAGAATCTGCCTGCAGTGCAGGAGACCCAGGTTTGATCCCTGGGTTGGGAAGATCTGGAGAAGGAAATGGTGACCCACTCCAGTATCCTTGCCTGGAAAATCTCATGGACAGAGAAGCCTGGTGGGCTGCTGTCCATGAGGTCGCAAAGAGTCAGGCACGACTGAGCGACTAACACTTACTTACTTACTGTAAAGAGCAGATTCCTTTTGCTTTCCCAATCATTCTTTCTGCAAACCCTACTGAAGAGCTGTAGGTGAGCATGAAGGATGATCACTAGACAGAGCTGGTCCTCAGGGAGCTCACAGTCTACCACTGGATTCAGGCGCAAGTGGTAGGTGACTCTCAAGACAAAACTGTATCAGGATGTTGTGGAGGGTGGCTGTTTTCCGAGCGGGTGTGTGAGAAAGAAGACAGCTCTGCGGTGGGGTCAATGCTGTTCCCCCCTATTGCCTTGACCTCCTCCCAACATGCCACTCCAGCCTTCCTCTCCTCCCCACCCCATTTCCCCCCATCCTATTCACCTTTACAATTTTTCCCCGCTTTGGGTTTCAGTGCTAGGCATACCTGGGCAAAAATACAAACAAACATGACTGGCACGAACATGCTCACTGGCCTCTGACGCTGGGTACAGCTCTCAACAATGGTCTGACGCTAACATCTTCCATCACCCTGACCAGTCCTGGCTCCTGGCTGTGGGGCTGAGCTGTGCTGGAGGAAGGAGTTGGCTGATCAGCAAGCCCACTGGAGTGACATCCAACCCATTCAGGAACTTCTAGAGAGTTTTTGTGTATATATCTGCTTTGCCACTCACCTAACCCACAATGCTGCTAAATAAACCATTCCCATCTCACAGAACTACGTGCTGGGAATTCCAAGCCACAGCTTAAGGAAATAAGTAGAAAATGAGCATATTCTAAGAGCTACTTATTAGCTCTGTTCCTCTTTAAAGAAGGTAATTCTTTTTTTAAAAAATCCCTCTGAAGGCAACAACAGTCACAATGCTATGTGACATTATAACTTCAGGCACAGGAATAATTCAATTATCCTTAAAGGTTACTTAGTTTACAACTAGCATTTTGCTGTGTTTTCTTTCTCAAGCCTCAGTTATTCAAAGCTGAATGCTTTTTGTTCTCACGATGCAGATTGACAGCAGGCTGGAAACCACAAAAAGAGCTCATTCCCGAAATGAAACCATTTATCCATTCCTCCTATTGAGGATGTTGTCAGACATGAGTCTTTTTTTTTTTTTTCACTTAAGAAAATCTCGTGATTCCTTTTCTTTCTTTGATTTTCTCTTCTCCAACTTGTGTTCTATCTTGCAAAATGTCAAACAAATTAAGTGTATGAACTTCTGGTGCATTCCAGACAGAGGCAGATAGTACATGCCCACATTTGTTCTGAAACCTGGTATCCCATTAAGTTCAAACTAAAACAACAGCATCCAAATCCACAGTCCCAGGAAATAAAGACTCTGGACAGGGAGACTAAGGGGGACAAGAGCCTCAGAACACACCTCTGGCTGATCGGCTAGGGATAGTTGGAGACACAGGGGCTCCAGCAATATTTCTCCTTCCGGAAGAAAGAGCAAACTCACCTGCGGGTTTCAGTCTCAGTGACCTTTTAGCCTAATTTCATGTCACTCACTCCACACTAGGTTTGATGCATTCACAAAATAATCTGGCTCTTTCCCTTCATTTAGAAAACAACTTATTCACCTGGATTTTATACTTGCCTCAAATTTCTTTTTTGGGAGGAGGAAGCCTCTCTTGAATCAATGATTTCCCCAAATACACCCTGCAGGGATATGTGTTGATGTCATCAGATAAAAACCACAGAAATATTCTCACATGGTTGCTTTACCTAGCAACCACTGATAGAGTAGAAATTGCAAATAAAGCCAGTGTGTTTTCTTTAGGAAAGAAGGGCAGTCCTGCCTAGACTTTCTGAGTTGTCTTGAGAAACCTGGAAAGGAAAACTGAAAAGGGCTGACTGCAGGGGTTGGGGAAGGGGTGGGAGGGGAGGTGGCTCATGGTTTAATCATCATGATGGAATCAGTTGTTTTCAAACCAGGCTTTGGTCTGTTTGTCTTTCTCTTTAATCCTCTACTGTGGATTCAATGTTTCTGGCACAGCACACGCAAATAGTGTTTGAATGGCACCCAAGTGCAAACCAGTTTCTATCAAACCATCAACTCAAGGCTGGGCACTTTGGAAACAGAACTAGTAAGGATAAGAATGTTTCCTCGATCCTGGACCACACAAGAGAAACCAAACAGTGAAGCTACTGGCACTTGCAGATGGGCAGGTTGAGCTTCAAGCACTTGCATTGGATGGTTTCTCTTCATTGAATCAATGTTGCCTTGAGTCTGATTATCTTTGGCCTCTTGCTTGGCCTTTCTAAAGTAGTTGACTGTGGATTCAGGGCTTCCCCGATGGCACAGTTGGTTAAGAATCTGCCTGCAATGCAGGAGACCTGGGTTCGATTCCTGGGTTGAGAAGATCCACTGGAGGAGGGATAGGCTACCCATTCTAGGATTCTTGGGCTTCCTTTGTGGCTCAGCTGGTAAAGAATCCACCTGCAATGTGGGAGACCTGGTTTCGATCCCTGGGTTGGGAAGATCCCCTGGAGAAGGGCAAGGCTACCCACTCCAGAATTCTGGACTGGAGAATTCCATGGACTATATAAAGTCCGTGAGGTCACAAAAAGTCAGACACAACTGAGTGACTTTCACTCACTTAGGTCCACTGTGTATTCAATTATCCAAACGCTGCCCTGAGCTTGGGCTTGGCCATCTTACCAATTTGCTTTCTGGTTATCCAGACTGTGTCCATTTGGGTCCACCCTGTACATTCCCTACTATGCCTTTGTTCAGCTGTCAACCTACAGACGTGTGAAACTGCAATGAAGGTGGTCAGCTTTATTTATTAATTTTTTTACTTTACTTATTAATTTTTTTATTTTTTATACAATTTTATGTTACACACCACTTACAACTATTACAAAATAGTGACTATGTTCCTTATGCTGCAGAATCCATCCTTGAGCTTATCTTATACCCCATAGTGTGTACCTCCCACTCCCCCACCCCTAAACCGCCCCTCTGTCCACTCCCCATGGGTAACCAACCACCAGCTTGTTCTCTGGATCTGTGAGTCTGCTTCTTTCCTTACTCCTTGGAAGAAAATTTATGACCAACCTAGATAGCATATTGAAAAACAGAGACATTACTTTGCCAACAAAGGGCCGTCTAGTCAAGGCTATGGTTTTTCCAGTGGTCATGTATGGATGTGAGAGTTGGACTGTGAAGAAGGCTGAGCGCCGAAGAATTGATGCTTTTGAACTGTGGTGTTGGAGAAGACTCTTGAGAGTCCCTTGGACTGCAAGGAGATCCAACCAGTCCATTCTGAAGGAGATCAGTCCTGGGATTTCTTTGGAAGGAATGATGCTAAAGCTGAAACTCCAGGACTTTGGCCACCTCATGCGAAGGGTTGACTCATTGGAAAAGACTCTGATGCTGGGAGGGATTGGGGGCAGGAGGAGAAGGGAACGACAGAGGATGAGATGGCTGGATGGCATCACTGACTTGATGGACGTGAGTCTGAGTGAACTCCAGGAGTTGGTGATGGACAGAGAGGCCTGGCATGCTGCAATTCATGGGAATGCAAAGAGTCAGACACGACTGAGTGACTGAACTGAACTGAACAGCTGTATTTTTTAGATTTCACACATAAGTGATATCATGCAATATCTGTCTTTCTCTTTATGGTTTATTTCACTTAGTATGCTGCCCTCTAAGTGCATCCATATTAATGCAAATGGAAAAATGTCATTTTTCTATGATTGAGTAGTATTCCATTGTACAATATATACCACGTCTTTATCCATTCATCCATCAATGGATGCTTAGGTTGTTTCAATATCTTGGCTATTGTAAATAATTCGGCTAAGAACATTGGGGCACATGGATCTTTTTGAACTGGTGTTTTGAGTATTTTTAGATATATGCTAGAATGGAATTGCTGGATCATGTAATATCTTTCAAAGGGCTTCCCAGGTGGCGCTAGTGGTAAAGAGCCTGCCTGCCAATGCAGGAAACGTAAGAGATGCAGGTTTGATCCCTGGATCAGGAAGACTTCCTGGAGGAGGGCACGGTGACCCATTCCAGTGTTCTTGCCTTAGTGACTGAACTGGACTGAAGTGGACTGCCAGATGTGTCCTGATGCTGAGGCATCTACAGGCAGACACAGGAGGCTGAGGACTGGATTGCTGGCAGGCGCTGACCCTGAGGTGGCTGTCCTGGAAAGAGCCAAGTTGGAAAGAGCCAAGAGCAGCAAATTGCCTTTGTCAAGGCCCATAGAGAATGTTGAGCTCAGGGAGCCAAACTCACATGAACTAAACTCACAGCAGACTGATGCATAAACCAGAAGCCAACTTAAGAAAAGTCACAGCCAGGAAGAAAGGCTACTGAGGGAACCAAGTTATAATCAGAAGGCTGTTCAGAGTCTGGTTGAGTGATGTGAATGAATGAATGAATGTCATCAGGCTGCAATAATCAGTCATCTATCCTTTGCCTCTACAGACTGGGTTTCTCGGGTGGAATGACAACTTCCTGCAGGTAGCCCTGTTCCCTCACTGATGCCAGTACACAAAGGGAGACTTGCCCTTTGAGGTTCACAGGACCAGACTCCAGGCAACCCTTTTACTCAAGTTCATGCACAGATTTTTATCCAAGAACCTCACCAACTGTGATCCTTTGTACATCCAGGCACTCTTAATGAGACTTCTAAGCCTAGGTTGTGTCTAGAAAGTAAGACACTCTTTCTTGATGACGCCTACAGATATTATTGCACATTAGTAATTTAACCACCTTAACTCTCAAAGACAGACTCCAGTCTCTGCCTTGCCCTATGTTAATTGATCTAAGCAGCCTTTAGGGTACCCATAGAAAGTTTAACTGTGAAAATGTTAGTCGCTCAGTCATATCCAACTCTGTGACCCCATGGACTGTAGCCAGGCTCTTCTGTCCATGGAATTCTCCAGGCAAGAATATTGTAATGGGTTGCCATTCCCTTCTCCAGGGGATCTTCCCGACCAAGGGGTTGAACCTGCATCTCCTGCATTGCAGGCAGACTCTTTACTGTCTGAGCCACCAGGGAAGCTCCAATGTACCCATGCCTTACATGTACTTATTTTGATTTGCATATAAATCTTTGTTTAATAAACTCCCCCCATAAAAAAATATCAAACTCTATTTTTGTAGGGAATTTTACTTTTATTTTAACATCCTCACATTTAATTAAAGAAAAAAAAATGAAATCCATATGTCTCCAACATATTTATTCTAAATCCATCAAAACATTTTAACAGCAGCCTAATGCCTAAAAATCATTTTGATGTCTCTTAATAGTGTTTTTTTTTTTTTTAACTTATCCTTTAAAAAAAAATACAAGAAGAAACAGGTGGTTAAACTTAGTGAGTCGGAAATATATCCAAACACCAAACTTCTGTTGCTTTGGACACATTGCACACTACTGGCTCACCTTTGTCCATCTCTGTTTATCTAACCGTCCCCCATCTGTCTGCTAGCTTGCTCATCTGTCTGCAGAAGCACACTGTTCTTTGACTGACTTCTTCCAGATTTGAGAAAAGAGCCATGAGTCACATGTGTGAAGAATATCCAAGAGTGTAAATACTGCTGTTATTCAGGAAGAAGTCTCAGAGCCCAGCACGTGACTGTGCCCAGACCCTTGTCCTCTTGTCAAGGGCAGAGTTGGGCTCTGGCCCTCCACCTGGACATTCTGCTGGGAGGGTAGGTGGGAGGCACACAAGGCCCACATCAGCCTTGCATTTCACATAAAGATTCCCACCCTCCCAGAACTCTTATCCCTGGACTTTGGTTTCAACTTTTGTTTCATCTGAGATCAGGACATAAAGCAGAGCACAGAAGCAGGATGGGAGGAATGTACACTACTCACCTCCAATGACAACCGTGGCTGTGATGTCCCTCAGACCACGTCCTCAATCCAGTACCCTGGGCTGAGGGTGGACCCTGAGTTCACCCACCCTGCCCTGCCCCATGTCCATTCTCATCCACTCAGGACTTTCCCTCCACTGCTATTAAACTCATGTGTCAAAGGGTAGTCAATGCCAGGCTTTGGAGCCTTCAAGGTCAGAAGGGGGAAATAAAAATAGGGAATGGAAGGTGGTGGATAAGAAAGAAGGCTGGGCAAAGTAGGAAAAAACCTGAGCATGACAAAAAAAAAAAAATTATCTGGAGAAACAGAGATAATGGCACATCCTCCAGTGGAATTGGTGTCTGCATCTGTGAGATGGACAAGGAATTGCCCCAGATCATACATACGTAAGGCTCTCACGATTGCCCAGGCCAAGCTTCAGGGTCAGAAGCAGAGCCAGCCGAGCATCAGGCAAGCTGCATGCTGGGACACAAAGAACTGTGATGGACAGTGGCATCATCAAACCACCTCTGGATCACCCTTTGGGTTGGGCCCTTGAAGGGTCCAAAATTTACAAGCTTCTCCATCACATATAAACTTCTCACAGTAAGAAACCAAACTATTTAGGCATGCATTGTATCGTGTACACATTCTCTCTGAAAGGATCTGTAACTCATTCCAACCCTTTCCTAAGAGCTGATTTTGAAAGCAAAGCAAGACAAATAATTCTTGAATTGTTTCCATTTTCTAATGCATTCTCTGGAATAGCTCAGAATTATTGTAACAGACCTCTGAAGCCCAGAGAGACAGCTTTCAATTCTGGCTGTCTGGAGTTTTTAGATCCCAAGAGGCAACTCTGGGGATAGGTTTGGGTCCTTGCCAGCTCTGTCCTTGGGCCTGAGCCAAAGAGATAAATACTGGGCCACAAGTAAAACAGATGCTTAAAAGGTCTGTTCCGCTCCCAAGATCTCTGTTTAATGGTGACTATTGCTGACATTATTGCTCTTAAATTTTTAATTTATCTAAGTAGACTTATAAAGCCACATGTCCTCCCATGCTTCCACAGGCTAGGAAAACTCCATCAATTGTGTGCCCTCCTAATTATTGCAACACACATGAGCAGCAGAAAAGGGATAACTCAGCATCTATTGAGGGCTCCTGCCTTCCACACTTCCAGGATGTAAGGTGTTGCTCTGTAAGAAGCTCATTTTGGAAAACTGTGGTCTCGGTTTTTTCTTCTCTGCTTTTCCCCCAGGGATCTAAGCCACTCACTTCCTGGATTGCCTTACCTGGTTCTTTGCTTTTCAACTACTATTACCTATAGCACCTCACCCCTCAAGTCTGACCTCAGGAAAACTCAGTCCCTCATTTAAATTGCCATGTCCTAATTCAAAAAGACACATGCACCCCAATGTTCATAGAATCACCATTTACAATAGCAAGGACATGAAAGCAAGCTAAATGTCCATCAACAGAGAAATGGATAAAGAAGACGTGGTGTACATATACAGGGGAATATTACTCAACCATTAAAAGGAACAAAATGTGGTCATTTGTAGAGACATGAGTGGACCTAGAGACTTATACAAAGTGAAGTAAGTCAGAAAGAGAAATACAAATATCATATATTAGTGCATATATGTGGAATACAGAAAAATGCTATAGATGATCTTATTTGCAAAGCAGAAATAGAGAAACAGAAGTACAGAACAAACGTATAGACACTGAGGGGAGAGGGGGAGCAAACTGGGAGATTGGGATTGACACATATACACCATTGATACTACGCATAAAACAGATAACTAATGAGAAGCTACTGTACAGCAGGGGACTCTATTCAATGCTCTGTGGTGACTTAAGTGGGAAAGAAATCCAAAAAAGAGGAGATACAGCTAATTCTCTTTGCTGTGCAGTAGAAACTAATACAACACTGTTAAAGCAATTATACTCTAATAAAAATTAATTTTAAAAATAAATAAATTGGCATGTCCTGGAACCCAAACTTTATGACTTAGTATCTAGTAAAGGGGGCACAGCCATCTGGTCAACCAGCATGCAAAAGGAAGAAGATGACCACGCTTTCCAAGCTCAGCCCTTAAAGGGTCCTATATAGGAACTGCCTGTCTTATTTGGAAGTATGAACAACAGGTTGGATTTAAAACATATAAAAGGACAAAGATGCCATGTTACCCAAAGAGTAGGAGAGCCTACAAAGAGAGAGAGATGAACCTATGTACTTCCTTCAGATCACTACAGGTCACCAACCCCCTACATTGTATATATGAATTGTTTCAACCCTTGAAGGATTTGAAATTAGCAGAGTAAGCTAAACTCTGCTAAAGTAAAGCCAAATTATGCAAACATGCGAAGGCCTGAGGCAAATGTTCCTACCAGAACACTGCTTAATATACCCAGGAATTATTGAACCTGACAACTCGGGAAAATGGTTATGCACTTAAAGAACAAACTCTAGCTAACTTAATGTGATGAGTTTCTCCACTCTAGCCTGTAAGACCATCTCCTAGATTATGTCTATGAACTGATACATGGAAAGCAATGCCTGGCACATTACATCTACTGAGCACATAGTAGGTGCTCAGTAGATGTAACCATTACTAAGACTAGAAGCATGGTCAGCAGTATGAGGAAACGTAACATTTGGAAGGATCAGGAGCAGCCCTATATCAACTGTATCCTTTCACAGGCAGGAAATCCTATTCCTTCCTTGTCTCCATGACATGTGATTCATTATTTACTCCCAAATCCTCCAGGCGATGACTCACTCAAGCTGCTCTGATAAATCCCAAGAAGCAATTCACTGCCTTGTGCTCAGCTCAAGGATCTGAAATCCTGGTTCCTCTCTCCTCTATCCCAGGACCACTGTGAATTTCTTGTACAACCTGCAAAGGACATCACTGGTCCCTAACTTTCATTTTTCCCTCTACTAAACCATGAGAACATCCAGAAAACTAAAATCATGGCATCTGGTCCCATCACTTCATGGCAAATAGATGGGGCAACAGTGGAAACAGTGACAGACTTTACTTTGGGGGGCTCCAAAATCACTGCAGATGGTGACTGCAGACATGAAATTAAAAGACGCTTACTCCTTGGAAGGAAAGTTATGACCAACCTAGATAGCATATTCAAAAGCAGAGACATTACTTCACCAACAAAGGTCCATCTAGTCAAAGCTATGATTTTTCCAGTAATCCTGTATGGATGTGAGAGTTGGACTATAAAGACAGTTGAGTGCCAAAGAATTGATGCTTTTGAACTGTGGTGTTGGAGAAGACTCTTGAGAGTCCCTTGGACTGCTAGGAGATCCATCCACTCCATCCTAAAGGAAATTAGTCCTAAATATTCATTATAAGGACTGATGTCGAAGCTGAAGCTCCAATACTTTGGCCACTTGATGCAAAGAACTGACTCACTGGAAAAGACCCTGATGCTGGGAAAGATTGAAGGAGGGAGGAGAAGGGGACGACAGAGGATGAGATGGTTGGGTGGTATCACTGACTCAATGGACATGAGTTTGAGTTTGATGGACAGGGAAGCCTGGTGTACTGCAGTCCATGGGGTCACAAAGAGTCAGACATGACTGAGTGAGTGAACTGAACTGAAACCTTGAGTGGAATCATCCCAGGTGACTCTGTGGTAAAGAACCTGCATGCCAATGCCGGAAATGTGGGTTTGATCCCTGGTTTGGGAAGATCCCCTGGAGAAGGAAATAGCAACCCGCCCTGGTGTTCTTGCCTGGGAAATCCCATGGACAGAGGAGCCTGGTGGAATACAGTCCATGGGGTTACAAAAGAGCTGGACATGATTTAGCAACTGAACACACATGCCAAAGAGGGACACAGCCAACGCATAGCTTGAGAACCATGTTTTAAAACTGTCACCCATGTACACAAGGTCAAAATATTTCATGTACTATGAATTCCAAGGGAAATTTCAGTTTTATTTGAAATTTGCCAGTTCCTCTTTCCTCCCCACCCTGCTCCTGCCCCTTGTAACTCTTCTCAGGATATGACACAGGTTTTGAGCTACATGAACCCACACAGAGATTGTCCCCTGACTGGTGCATTTCCAGGGCTCTGAGGCTGGTCCTCTGAATTTTTCAACCAGCATTTTGTCCAACTCCCTTGTTCCTTGGTCAACACATATGTGCCCCTACTGCCTCTTCAAATTCTGTCTCTATTTTCCCCACATATCCTACAGGGATGTTCTTCTTGCCTGTCTGGAGCTCTGTTTTTGTCTAGATCCTCCTCTTAACAGCAGTTCCTAGATAGAAAGAGTGTTAATGTATTATCTCAGTTTCCCAAATGCTTTTTCTGGATAAAATGTGTAATTTGCCTCTTGAGGCACATGATATTTTTATAGAGTAGACACATATTCAATTTAATTCTGTGATAATTTCCTTGAAAAAGACCTTTAGTAAAATTTTTTAAAACTGCATTGTAGACAGTATTCATCTCCATGCTCATGGATCTCATGCAACTTCATCTTGAAATTTGCAGTAATTATCACTCTCAGCACAACCACATATATTAAGAAAATAGTAGAATGTACCCTGATATGATCTCTGGTAGCTTCAGCCTGCAGTGGCTTGAGGCAGGACTTTGGTTCCTAGCCAGAAATTGAGCTCAGGTGCAGTGGTGAGAGCACCAAATCCTAGCCACTGGATAAGTGGTCAGTGACAAGGCCCTGGCTCTTTGACTTTGCAGAAAAAAATTCCCACAAAGACAGAAAGTAAGGAAACAAGTGAAGTGTTTATTAGGAGGAGAAAGAGAACAGTATGTGTAGATAGACCCAGGGACAAGCCTCAAAGAGAGAAAAATTGTGCCCTCATGGAAATTTAAGTAACTTATGTGAGGCATTTCTTCCAGATTTCCTTTGGCCACTCATTTTGATTTGCCTGGTTCAGAGTCCATATTTGTTACTTGGGCTCCAAATTCACTGTGGACAGTGACTGCAGCCATGAAATTCAAAGATGCTTGTTCTTTGGAAGAAAGGCTATGAGAAACCTAGACAGCATATTAAAAAGCAGAGATATCACTTTACCGACAAAGGTTGGTATAGTCAAAACTATGGTTTTTCCAGTAGTCACGTACAGATGTGAGAGTTATACCATAAAGAAGGCTGAGAGCCAAAGAATTTATGCTTTCAATCAGAGGAGAAAAAGAAATAAAAGGAATCCAGACTGGAAAAGAATAAATAAAACTCTCACTGTTTGCAGATGACATGATCCTCTACATAGAGAACCCTAAAGACACCACCACAAAATTACTAGAGCTAATCAATTAATATAGTAAAGTTGCAGGATAGAAAATTAATACACAGAAATCCCTTGCATTCCTATACACTAACAATGAAAAAACAGAGAAATTAAGGAGGCAATCCCTTTCACCATTGCAAAATAAGAATAAAATACTTAGGAATAAATTTGCCTAAAGAAACAAAAGACCTATATATAGAAAACTATAAAACACTGATGAAAGAAATTAAAGATGACACAACTGGATGGAGAAATATACCATGTTCGTGGACTGGAAGAATCAATATAGCGAAAATGAGTATGTTACTCAAAGCAATCTATAGATTCAGTGCAATCCCTAACAAGTTACTAATGGCATTTTTCACAGAACTAGAACAAATAATTTCACAATTTTCATGGAAACACAAAACACTTCATATAGCCAAAGCAACCTTGAAAAAGACTGGAGGAATCAATCTTCCTGACTTCAGATTATACTACAAAGCTACAGTCATCAAGACAGTATGGTACTGGCACAAAGACAGAAATATAGGTCAATGGGACAAAATAGAAAGCCCAGAGATAAATCCGTGCACCTATGGACACCTTGTCTTTGACAAAGGAGGCAAGAATATACAATGGAGAAAAGATAATCTCTTTAACAAGTGGTGGTGGGAAAACTGGTCAACCACTTGTAAAAGAATGAAACTAGAACACTTTCTAACACCATACACAAAAATGTATTAAAGATCTAAATGTAAGACCAGAAACTATAAAACTCTTAGAGGAAAGCATATGCAGAACACTGTCTGACATAAATCACAGCAAGACCCTCTATGATCCACCTCCCAGAGAAATTGAAATAAAAACAAAATAAATAAATGGGAGATAATTAAGTTTAAAAGCTTTTGCACAACGAAGGAAACTATAACCAAGGTGAAAAGACAGCCTTCAGAATAGGAGAAAATAATAGCAAATGAAACAACTGACAAAGAATTCATCTCCAAAATTTACAAAGAAATGGCAACCCACTCCAGTGTTCTTGCCTGGAGAATCCTAGGGACGGCGGAGCCTGGTGGGCTACCGTCTATGGGGTCACACAGAGTTGGGCACAACTGAAGCGACTTAGCAGCAGCAGCAGCAGCATGCAGCTCAATACCAGAAAAATAAACAACCCAATAAAAAAGTAGGCCAAATAACTAAACAGACATTTCTCCAAAGAAGACATACAGATGTCTAACAAACACATGAAAAGATGCTCAACCTCACTCATTATTAGAGAAATGCAAATTAAGACCACAATGAGGTACCATCTCACGCTGGTCAGAATGGCTGCCATTAAAAAGTCTACAAACAATAAATGCTGGAGAGAGTGTGGAGAAAAGGGAACCTCCATACACTATTGGTGGGAATGCAAACTAGTACAGCCACTATGGAGAACAGTGTGGAGATTCCTTAAAAAATGGGAAATAGAACTGCCATATGATCCAACAATCCCATTGCTGGTCATACACACCAAGGAAACCAGAATTGAAAGAGACACGTGTACCCCAATGTTCATCACTGCACTGTTTACGATAGCTAGGACATGGAAGCAACCTAGATGTCCATCGGCAGACAAATGGATAAGAAAGCTGTGGTACATACACACAATGGAATATTACTTAGTTATTAAAAAGAATGCATTTGAGTCAGTTCTGATGAGATGGGTGAAACTGGAGCCTATTATACAGAGTGGAGTAAGTCAGAAAGAGAAACACCAATACAGTATTTTAGTGCATATATATGAAATTTAGAAAGACCCTGTATACAAGACAGCAGAAAAGACACAGATGTAAAGAACAGACTTTTGGACTAGGTGGGAGGAGGTGAGGGTGGGATGATTTGAGAGAATAGCACTGAAACATGTGTATTACCATATGTAAAATAGATGACCAGTGCAAGTCTGATGCATGAAGCAGGGCACTCAAAGCTGGTGCACTGGGACAACCCAGAGGGATGGGGTGGGGAGGGAGGTGGGATGGGGTTCAGAATGGGAGGACACATGTGCACCTGTGGCTGATTCACAATGATGTTCCAATACTTTGGCCACTTGATGCAAAGAGCTGACTCATTGGACAGGACCCTGATGCTGGGAAAGATTGAGGGCAGGAGGAGAAGGAGGCAACAGAAGATGAGATGATTGGAGAGCATCAATGACTCAAGGGACATGAGTTTGAGCAAACTCCGGGAGATAGTGAAGGACAGGGCAGCCTGGAGTGCCACAGCACATGGGATTGCAAAGAATCAGACACTTTGCCGACTTAACAACTGAACAACAACAACAACAACATGTGTGCATAAACATCTCTTAGCCAAGATGGATTCTGCCAAAGAGGCTTGTGGGTAGTTAGCAGCACTTAGCATCTCTCCCCTTTTGAATTCCAAGGAGCCCTTCTGCATGTGTGTAGTTGGGGAGGTCTCCTGACTTCAAGAATGAGAAATATGTGGTCTCTTATCTTTTATCTGGGCTTCCCAGGTGGCTCAGTGATACAGGAGACATGGATTCAATCCCTGGGTCAGGACAGCTAGATGTGAGACTTAGACTTCAATGCTCCTTCTCCCAACAGCCTGTGACATCCTAATGCAGGTATGGTCACTACCCCTGCCACAGTGTATTCACAAAGGAGAATTAGCCATGTCAGCCGCCCCCAGTCTGCACTGTCCTGACCCTTCCCACCTGCAATAGAAAGGCCACATGATCCTGAAAACAAAACTACCCTTGGCTCTTCGGAGACTGTTAGCATAAATCCAACGTGCAAGGTACCTTAACATCTCAGACCTGGTGACCTGGGGTGAGCTTCTCCTTCCTCATCTTTTACTTTCTGTTCATCATTCTCACTAGCTGCCCACCTGTTGTGATATATACCATGTAGCCTTCTGTTATTTTTATCATATGGCTTTTCACCATCTGCTCTGTGTTTCTGCAGATGACATTGCTCTTTGCAAGGTGGGGTCTGGCCTCCTACTAGACAATCTATTCTTCTTTTTCCTTTTACTCCTTCACTTCCAATGTGGTTTTTCAAAGCAGGTAAAACAGAAATCGTACCTATATAAACAGATGTGTATATAATTATGAAGCATAGAAAGTGCATTTAATTCTTCTTTCCAAAACCATAAAAACATTTCTTGATGTCAATCTCAGGATAAAGGATCTGAATTTTTTCCCCTAATTAAAAAAGAAACTTTTTAAATTTACTTTTATTTACACTGTCTGTGCTGCAAGAACGGCTGCATGGGTTTTTCTGGGGCCTGGTTATCTCTCATGCACGTGTGCTAAGTCACTTCAGTCATGTCCCCAACTTCTTGCAACCCTGTAGACTGTAGCCTGCCAGGCTCCTCTTTCCTTGGGATTCTCCAGGCAAAAATACTGGAGTGGGTTGCCATGCCCTGCTCCAGGGGATCTTCCCAACCCAGGGATCAAACCCACATCTCTTATGTCTCCTGCATCGGCAGGCAGGTTCTATACCACTAGCACCACCTGGGAAACCCTGGTGTCACCCCTCAGGTTCCTTCAAACATAAAGTGAACCCAGGCCAAAGATCACACTCAACTCATTAATGAAACAAGGACATCACAGAGATGTTACAACAGGTTCAAAGAAGTCAAACCACAAATTTATATGGAGGAAAGGAATATTGAAATGTTTATTCTCATTGGGAAAATTGACTGAACCTCCACTTGGCAAAATTTATTCTCAGGTCTATATACAAGAATGATTTAACTGGTAGTTACAACTGCATTGCAATCAGTTCTCTACAATTTCCAAATTATAAAAATAGCTCCAGGGCAATGAATAGCTAGAATCAGAAAACCCAGAAAGGTGTGCTCTAAATAATGCATAGTTTTTCTCTGGAAACTTTCAATACTCTTCCTTGCAAGTAATCTTTATTGTTTATTCCTAAATCTCCACACCCAAAACCTGGCTTCCTATTCTCCACCCTCCTTCCTCTTTCTGGAAGCCATTGGCTCTCTTCAACTCAACCTGTGACCTTCCATCTTTAACGTGCTCTCAGTTCATTTCACAGTTCAGTCACTCAGTCGTGTCTGACTCTCTGTGATCCCATGGACTGCAGCACACCAGGCCTCCCTGTCCATCACCAGCTCCCGGAGCTTATTCAAACTCATGTCTATTGAGTTGGTGATGCCATTCAACCGTCTCATCCTCTGTTGTCCCCTTCTCCTCCTGCCTTCAATCTTTCCCAGCATCGGGGTCTTTTCCAATGAATCAGTCCTTTGCATCAGGTGACCCAGTGGCAGGTAAATCTGCTGATGCTATTTTTCCAAGAAGCACCAATTGATCATCTCAGTGCCCTTCTGCACACAGCTTCTGATCCATGCTTCTCTTGCCTACTATCCCTCTTCTCTACATTGGCCAGTGGGCATGAGCCAACGTCCCCCATCAGCGTTTACATCAGAACACAATCCTGGCCTCAGTGACCTTCCAGGGCCAAGTCTACTTCTGCAATAAGAGCTGCACAGAAGTATATGAGTAATCAGGCTCCTGGTTCCCCAAAGTAAAAAATCGGTGGCCTGTGGGATTCAACGCCTTTCTTTCTCTTTTCTCCCATGTATAGAAACCTCATGAAATGCTCTCAGCATCTCAGATCCACTTTGAACTACAGCTGCTCCCTTGCTGTATGAGTCAAACTCTAATCAGAGAAGAAAAACCTTGGCTTCCATGATTAAGAGCATGTCAGAGACATGGTGAGCATGTCAGAGACCTCTAAGGCTGGCCATTAGGAAGGGAAAATGGAGGCTCCCGGGCAGGGGCTGAAGCTGCCATCCCCAGGGAGAATTTCTTCAAACCTCCCCCTTAGAGCCTTTCAACTGATCAAGTCAGGTCCACACAGGAAACATCACCTGGTTACATCTATGAAATACTCTCCCGGCACCGCATCCATTAGCGATGAGTCAGGTAGCCCAGCCGAGCTGACACACCGCTTGGGAAACAAGCCAGTGTGTCGATGACACAAGTCATGTTGTGCTGTGGTGAAAACAAAAACAGCACTTGATTTGAAGTTGTCACAAACCCTGGGCTTGACCCAGCTCTGTCACTAGAACCACTCAGACCCTATGTACATTCTTTCCTTCGCTTATAAATGGCCAGACCTGGTCTGGCTGGGATTCCTGGGCTACTGAGCTAGTCAGGGTGTGATGTTCTGTATTTATAATGGGTTGTTACTAACATGTTTCTTGGTAACTAACTGGAAATGTTGTGTATGCCTTCCGGTTTACTCTTTTTTTAAATTGAAGTAAGGTTGCCTTACATTGTTGTGTTGGTTTCTCCAGTCCAGTGAAGTGAATCAGCTATGTGGATACATACATGGCCTCCCTCCCACCCCTCCAGGCCATCACAGAGCACCGGGCTGAGCTCCCTGTGCCATACAGCAGCTTCCCACTAGCTATCCGTTTCATACACAGCAATGTGTACATGTCAATCCTAATCTCCCAGCTTGTCCCACCCTCCCCTTCCATGTCCACATGTCCACTCACTACATACATCTCTGTCTCTATTTCTGCCCTGCAAATAGGTTCACATACCATTTTTCTAGATTCCACACATGTGCATTAATATGCAATATTTGTTTTTCTCTTTCTGACTTACTTCACTCTGTATGACAGACCCTAGGTGCACCCACATCTCTACAAATGACTCCGTTTTGGTCCTTTTTACGGCTGAGTAATATTCCATTGTACATATGGACCATATCTTCTTTATCCATTCATCTGGTAATGGACATTTAGGTTACCTCCATGTCATGGCTTTTATAAATACTGCTGCAATGAATATTGGGATACATGTGTCTTTTTGCATTATGATTTTCTCAGGGAATTTATCCAGTAGTGGGATAAGACAACATCAGGTTTTAACAAATCACCTAAACATAACCTGTCACAGAGGGAGCGGAATAGCAGAGGGCATCTTGCCAGCAGTAGACGCATTTTATTTCTTCATCCTTTGACATGTTCAGAGTCAAAACAGTACTACATGGAGTTAGGAACAAAACTCTAAACCCGCATTTGTGGAGGCATGCTTCATGATATGCAAATACCAACCAAATGGAGAGAGAAATTTACTTCCCACTTTCCCTGCTTTGAAACTCAAAGAATGTGAGGATAAGCCCCCTAAGAAGGGGAATTAGTAGACCGACAATTTGGAGAGTTGACATGTTGCAAACTTTGTCTCTCACACAGTTAAGATGGAGAGGCTTTTTGTTTCTCTTCCAGCTCTTTAATCATGAAAAATTACAGCTCATACTCCCAGCGGATGGTTCTACTAATCTCATCAGGCTGCAAAGAGGAGCGGCTGGAGCTTGATCAAACTGGAGGATATTCGCTGGTTCATCTCTAAGGTGTTGAGAAAATCCATTGTTGATAAGTCCTAGCTTGAAAACATTCCCTTACCCACAACATAAAACTCATCACTCCCTTCAACACAGACCCTGAGTTAACTCGATCACTAAATTGTAAGGCGCGTCGTTAAGCCCTATGAAACAAGGAGTGTGACCTGAGGTATTATATTAATATGTTCAAGTGTCAGCAGGAACATAGCTCTTTAAAGGGAATTCTCAAAAAAAAATAAAATAAAATAAAATAAAGGGAATTCTCAGGGTCTTTCTGACCTGGCTGCCCCACTTGTAGAATGATTAATTCGGTCAGCGAAAGTTGCTAGTTCTGTCTTCTAGCTTTCCAGCAGAAGACCTGAAATTCACATTCTATGGGAGGAGCCAGCAAGTTTTGAAAGGTCAGATACATTGCTGCTCCTGACCCTGTGCCTTTCTCTCTCCTCTTCTCTTCCTGTCCCCTGAAAAATAGCCAAGAACTGCAAGGAGACACGAGCGGCATGTGGATATCAAATAATAATAATAATCCAGTTATCTGACTATGTTTGCCTCTTCCAGTTTTTTCTGTACATCAATCACTTCTATTTTTCACGAAGTTGAATGTATCTTAGCTATTTCGGCATCACATCAAAGATACAGCTCTCTTTCACTCGGCACACAAACAGCCGCTTGAAAGTGTATTTCAATTAAAATATTCAAATTATCTGTAAATTACCTAGCCAATGATAAATCGCAGTTTTCCCGTTAATCTCATTGAACTTTCTTGCACATATTAGATTTGGTGTTAGGGGTCTCTATCTGGGACACACATGGGATCTAGTTCTAAGAAGTGAACACAAGAAAATCAATATCCTTGAAGCTTCCTAGATCTAGAGAATGTCTTTTTTTTTTTTTTTGCTTGACGTTTTCTGTTTGGGGAAAACTGTAGGCTGATGGAATCATAGGAGTGCTAAAGACCCCCAAAACCCTCCTGGGTACCTTCACTTCAGGAGAAGTAAAATAGAAGTGTTAGCTTCTCCATTTTCAGAGGGGTTATTGGAGAGGCATGGGGCTTTCCCAGTGGCTCAGCTGTAAAGAATTCGCTTGCAGTACAGGAGATACCAGAGACGCAGATTCGATCCTGGGTCAGGAAGATCCCCTGGAGGAGGGCATGGCAGCCCACTCCAGAATTCTTGCTGGGAAAATCCCATGGACAGAGGAGCCTGGCAGGATACAGTTCATGTGATTACAGAGTCAGAGATGACTAAGTACGCATGCAGGACTGCCAGAGCATATGTTTGCTGGAAATTTGAAGAGATGCCCCATAACTGTCCAGACTAGAGCAATCCAATCCCATGACCTCAGCAGAAGGGCCTGATACCCTCCCAGCCCTGAACCCCAGTCGTATTTTTTTTTCATGCGTTCATGTTGATACCTTCAATTCAAATTAGGACTACAGTATTATTAGTTATTTTTAATTTACTTTATTGAAGTATAGTTGGCCTTACAATGCTTGTGCTAATTTTTGCTGTACAGCAAAGTGATTCAGTTATACATATACATTTTTCATTTTCATATTCTTTTCCATTGAGGTTTATCACAGAATATTGAATATAATTCCCTGTGCTGTACAGTAGGACCTTGTTGTTTATCCAGCCTATATATACTAGTTTGGCTTCCCTGATGGCTCAGACAGTAAAGCGTCTGTCTACAATGCGGGAGACCTGGGTTCAATCCCTGGATTGGGAAGATCCCCTGGAGAAGGAAATGGCAATCCACTCCAGGACTATTGCCTGGAAAACCCCATGGACGGAGGAAGGAGCCTGGTAGGCTACAGGCCATGGGGTCGCAAAGAGTCGGACACGACTGAGCAACTTCACTTTCACTTTATACTAGTTTACATCTGCTAATCCCACACTCCCAATCCTTCCCTCCTCCACCCTCCGCCCCCTACCACTGGCAACAGCCAGTCTGTTCTCTATTGTGAGTCTGCTTCTGTTTCTTAGATAAGGTATTTGTGTCCTATTTTAGATTCCACACGTAAATGATGTCAACTGGTATCTGTCTTTCTCTTTCTGTCCAGTCATACTTTTAAATCTTCGTATTGTAAGGGACATAATCACAAACAGAGTTTACAAGTCTGGATCAATTGGTGTTTACTTCTGTTTAGGTTCCATCTCTTCCCTGACTCATCCTGCAACGTCTCGAACAATGACAAGTAAATATTTAATTTGAAGGCTGACATTTCAAGAAGAAAAACTATTAGGGAGTGGGACGGTTCTTTCCACATCCATATCAAACATCAGGTGTGGGCTGATGCATTGATTCAGACTACTTTCTCACCAGCTTCAACCCTCCAAGCTGGCATCTGGTGCTCGATGACGCACAGGCCATAAAAAGCTCACATTTTCAAAGGGTCTCTCCGGGAGTCCGGTCATTTCAGGCAATTTAAGCTCAACCTCCAAACTGCCAGTATAGTATAAGCTCCTCCTGCTCTGCTGCCCTGCCACAAACAATATGAGCACCATATTTTTAACTACTTCAAGAGATAATACAAGCAATCAGTTCAGTTCAGTTCAGTTCAGTCACTCAGTCATGTCCAACTCTTTGAGACCCCATGAACTACAGCACGCCAGGCCTCCCTGTCCATCACCAACTCCCAGAGTTTACCCAAACCCATGTCCATTGAGTCGGTGATGCCATCCAACCATCTCATCCTTTGTCATTCCCTTCCCCTCCTGCCCTCAATCTTTCCCAGCATCAGGGTCTTTTCAAATGAGTCAGCTCTTCGCATCAGGTGGTCAAAGTGTTGGAGTTTCAGCTTCAACATCAGTCCTTCCAATGAACACCCAGGACTGATATCCTTTAGGAAAGACTGGTTGGATCTCCTTGCAGTCCAAAATACAAGCAATAAGACTTGGTAAACCAAGAACAATTCATTTCTTACACAAGTCACAGCAAGGCATGTTAAATATCAGCTGAACATTATTTTAGAAGTGGAGCCTTTATATACAGCGAGTTTATAAATCCATTAGCTCTTAAGTCCTGCTAATTATGCACTTTGTCACACAGAGCCAAGTGCCTCCAAAAACCTCTTTTAATAATATTTTAATAATGTCAGTTCTTTAGGCACAGAAATTGATTTTAGATATCAACCACACATTACAAATAAAGCAAAATTGAGTCCAAAACATTAACAATATGAATGTCGGGCACCAGATGTACTTTCTGAAGAATAAGCTCTCAAGGACACGATTATAAAATAGACACAGCCTTTTACTCTGCACCCACACTAAACCAGGGCTTCAATAAATCTAAGTTGGTACTGGTGAAACAGCCGTCAAAATGAACAAGTTGAGGGCTGAGCACATGGCCAAAAAGCCATTTAATTTCTCCTCATCATCGAATTTCATTGACTTGGTTACCTTTTGGAGGCACAGTCCAACCATAATAATCTCCAAATTTCAAAAACTTTGAACCTGAGAGTATTAAGAATATTAACTTTGAACCCAAGGATGTAATTCACATTTGTAGGTTGTCTTTAAGACCACCAAACAGATCAAAAATTACTCCTCTAAAATTCTAATGAGTCAAATAATCCAAAATAAAGCACATTTTTTGAAGAAAAAAAAACTCAAAACACTCTGCCTCACTCAAGTTTGAGTCAACAACAGTCTCTTCCCAGCTGTTAATGTCAAGTGTCTAAATTCCTCAAGGGCCTTGCTCTGCTGTTCGTTGTCTTGAATTTGTCTTGTCAGGATCTTTTTTTTTTTTTAAGCCTCTGTTCTACCTCCTAGAAAATCTCCCAGCTGTGGTTATTCTTGTGTAAACCTGACCCCTTCATCTTTACCTCAATTCTGCTTGTTTGTTTGTTTGTTTGTTTTTCAGAGGCAATAAAAGATGTCACATGCCAGTCAAGGTATCTGCCCTAACTTTCCAATTAAACCCCTAGGCTGTCTAGGAGAATGACTCAGCAAGTTGCATTACTGGGGCCTTATACTTTCACAAACCCACCAAAACACATTCAACCAAGTCAACTTACCAGATAGCACAAATCTAAGAGGAGAAAACCCAATATTTCACACTTAGCTGACAATTTTCACACGTGGTAACCACAGTCTCTGGGCTTTGCAGGTGGCTCAGTGGTAAAGAATCCGCCTGCCAATGCAGGAGATGTGGGCAGGGAAAATCCCCTGGAGAGGACACGGCAACCCACTCCAGTGTTCTCGCCTGGGAAATCCCATGGAGGAGCCTGGCGGGCCACACGGGGTCGCAGAGTCAGACACAACTGAGCAACTGAGCTTTGACCTTAACCACAGTCTCCATAACTTCTGTTGCTAAGTCAGAATTTATAGGTTGAGGACCAAGTAAAGAACGATCCTGGAAGCAGACAGATGCTGACTTTAGGTTTTTCATGGTATTTTAGCTTAGACTAGGATGGTAATTTTTTATGAAGCTTGAACTCCTTAATAAAGCCTTCATTTCTTAGTTCTGATTTAGATCCCAGGTCGTCAATAGAGGTAAGGCAAAAATGTGTGTGTGTGTGTGTGCCTATTTGTGTGTGTGTGTCTATTTGTGTGTGTGTGTGCAAAAGTCACATTTGCAAAACAGAAAAGATAAATTAGAAACTTTCCTTGCTTGTGAAAAGAGGCACACTGACTATATTTTACTTTAAATAGTGACACACACAGTTCGGTTCAGTTCAGTCGCTCAGTCGTGTCCCACTCTTTGCGATCCCATGGACTGCAGTACACCAGGCCTCCTGTCCATCACCATCTCCCAGAGTCTACCCAAACCCATGTCCATTGAGTCCATGATGCCATACAACCGTCTCATTCTCTGTCATCCCCTTCTCTTCCCACCTTCAATCTTTCCCAGCATCAGGGTCTTTTTCAGTGAGTCAGCCCTTCGCATCAGGTGGCCAAAGTATTGGCATTTCAGCTTCAGCATCAGCCTTTCCAATGAATATTCGGGACTGATCTCCTTTAGGATGGACTGGCTGGTTCTCCTTGCAGTCCAAGGGACTCTCAAGAGTCTTCTCCAACACCACAGTTCAAAAACGTCAATTCTTCAGTGCTCAGCTTTCTTTTTTTTTTTTTTAATTTTATTTTATTTTTAAACTTTACATAATTGTATTAGTTTTGCCAAATATCAAAATGAATCTGCCACAGGCATACATGTGTTCCCCATCCTGAACCCTCCTCCCTCCTCCCTCCCCATACCATCCCTCTGGGTCGTCCCAGTGCACTAGCCCCAAGCATCCAGTATCGTGCATCAAACCTGGACTGGCATCTCATTTCATACATGATATTTTACATGTTTCAATGCCATTCTCCCAAATCTTCCCACCCTTTCCCTCTCCCACAGAGTCCATAAGACTGTTCTATACATCAGTGTCTCTTTTGCTGTCTTGTACACAGAGTTATTGTTACCATCTTTCTAAATTCCATATATATGCGTTAGTATACTGTATTGGTGTTTTTCCTTCTGGCTTACTTCACTCTGTGTAATAGAACACCGACACAAGCTTCCCTAACCAGGAAACCTTGACAAGCCACCTGTACAAACCCACACACAGTGAGGAAAAGCCACAATAAAGAGAACTCCACAAACTGCCAGAATACAGAAAGGACACCCCAAACTCAGCAATTTAAACAAGATGAAGAGACAGAGGAATACCCAGCAGATAAAGGAACAGGATAAATGCCCACCAAACCAAACAAAAGAGGAAGAGATAGGGAATCTACCTGATAAAGAATTCCGAATAATGATAGTGAAATTGATCCAAAATCTTGAGATTAAAATGGAATCACAGATAAATAGCCTGGAGACAAGGATTGAGAAGATGCAAGAAAGGTTTAACAAGGACCTAGAAGAAATAAAAAAGAGTCAATATATAATGAATAATGCAATAAATGAAATTAAAAACACTCTGGAGGCAACAAATAGTAGAATAACAGAGGCAGAAGATAGGATTAGTGAATTAGAAGATAGAATGGTAGAAATAAATGAATCAGAGAGGATAAAAGAAAAACGAATTAAAAGAAATGAGGACAATCTCAGAGACCTCCAGGACAATATTAAATGCTACAACATTCAAATCATAGGGGTTCCAGAAGAAGAAGACAAAAAGAAAGACCATGAGAAAATACTTGAGGAGATAATAGTTGAAAACTTCCCTAAAATGGGGAAGGAAATAATCACTCAAGTCCAAGAAACCCAGAGAGTCCCAAACAGGATAAACTCAGCTTTCTTATAATCCAACTCTCACATCCATACATGACTACTGGAAAAACCATAGCCTTGACTAGACGGACCTTTGTTAACAAAGTAATGTCTCTCCTTTTTAATATGCTATCTAGGTTGGTCATAACTTTTCTTCCAAAGAGCCAAATGTCTTTTAATTTCATGGCTGCAGTCACCATCTGCAGTGATTTTGGAGCTCAAAAAAATTAAGTCTGCCACTATTTCCACTGTTTCTCCATCTATTTGCCATGAAGTGATGGGACCAGATGCCATGATCTTCATTTTCTGAATGTGGAGCTTTAAGCCAACTTTTTCACTCTCCTCTTTCACTTTCATCAAGAGGCTTTTGAGTTCCTCTTCACTTTCTGCCATAAGGGTGGTGTCATCTGCATATCTGAGGTTATTGATATTTCTCCCAGCAATCTTGATTCCAGCTTGTGCTTCCTCCAGCCCAGCGTTTCTCATGATGTACTCTGCATAGAAGTTAAATAAGCAGGGTGACAATACACAGCCTTGACATACTCCTTTTCCTACTTGGAACCAGTCTGTTGTTCCATGTCCAGTTCTAACTGTTGCTTCCTGACCTGCATACAGGTTTCTCAAGAGGTAGTTCAGGTGGTCTGGTATTCCCATCTCTTTCAAATTTCCAGTTTATTGTGATCCACACAGTCAAAGGCTTTGGCGTAGTCAATAAAGCAGAAATAGATGTTTTTCTGGAACTCTATTGCTTTTTCCATGATCCAGCAGATATTGGCAATCTGATCTCTGGTTCCTCTGCCTTTTCTAAAACCAGCTTGAACATCAGGAAGTTCACAGTTCACATATTGCTGAAGCCTGACTTGGAGAATTTTGAGCATTACTTTGCTAATGTGTGAAATGAGTGCAATTGTGCAGTAGTTTGAGCATTCTTTGGCATTGCCTTTATTAGGGATTAGAACGAAAACTGACCTTTTCCAGTCCTGTGGTCACTGCTGAGTTTTCCAAATTTGCTGGCATATTGAGTGCCACACTTTCACAGCATCATCTTTCAGGATTTGAAATAGCTCAACTTGAATTCCATCACCTCCACTAGCTTTGTTCATGGTGATGCTTCCTAAGGCCCACTTGACTTCACATTCCAGGATGTGTGGCTCTAGATGAGTGATCACCCCATTGTGATTATCTGGGTCATGAAGATCCTTTTTGTACAGTTTTTCTGTGTATTCTTGCCACCTCTTCTTAATATCTTATGCTTCTGTTAGGTCCATACCATTTCTGCCCTTTATTAAGCCCATCTTTGCATGAAATGCTCCCTTGGTATCTCTAACTTTCTTGAAGAGATCTCTAGTCTTTCCCATTCTCTTGTTTTCCTCTATTTCTTTGCACTGATCACTGAGGAAGGCTTTCTCGTCTCTCCTTGCTATTCTTTGGATTGGGTAAACTTACATGTAAAATTCACAAACAACTTCTGGAGAATTTAATGATAGTCCAGAGTAAGGTTTACCTGGTTGTAAATGAGTAAAAACACAGCCCTTTTTCACAGCACTACAGGAGAAATCCCAACCCTTGGTGATTCCAACCCTTCTGAAAGATCAGAAGCTGCTCCCAAGGGGGACTGTCTTCCAAGCCTCGGTCCAGGTGTTGGGGAGCAGGGCTGAGGACTGAACATGGTCCATTTGTTGGGACAGTGGAGCTCTGTCCTGCTGCAGGGCTGGAACTGCCTACTTTATGTGTGTGTACCTGCAGTCCTGCCATCAAAAACTCAGGGTTCTCTGTGCCTCTCTTTCCTTTCCACTCCCAAGGTTGCCATCGAGCCCAGCACCAGCTCCTCAGTGAAGCTGGTGGACCCAACATACAATTGGACAGTGAAGGAGTCACATGGGCACCAGTCCGGTGCTTCAGAAGCACTCAGCACACCCCTCAAACACCTCCTCCGTTCTGTGTTCACAGCTGCCCTGTGCTTTATGGACACGAGGCAGAGCAAGAGATGTAGGCAGGAGGCCCTCCTGTGCTTTCAAGGGTGTGGAGGAAATGAATATCCCGGATGTAGCGAGAGACAGGCAGGAGGAGGCTCTCCCTTTTGTCAGTTAGTTATGACTTGGGAGGTTGGGTTTGATATACATACACCACTGATACTGTGTGTAAAATAGGTAACAAATTAGAATCTACTGTAGAGCACAAGGAACTCGACTTAACGCACTGTGGTGACCTAAATAGGAAGAAAATCCAAAGGAGAAGACATATATGTATACATATGTGCTTAGTTGCACAGTCATGTCCAACTCTTTGCGACCCCATGGACTATAGCCCACCAGGTTCCTCTCTCCCGGGGATGCTCCAGGCAAGAATACTGGGGTGGGTTGCCATGCCCTCCTCTAGGAGATCTTCCCAATCCAGGGATCAAACCCAGGTCTCCTGCATTGCAGCCAGATTCTTTACCATCTGAGCCACCAAGGAAGCCCATGTATACATACAGCAGTTTCATTTTGCTGTATAGTAGAAACTAAAATAACATTGTAAAGCAACAATACTCCATAAAAATTAATTTAAAGAGTTAGTTATGTAGAAGGTTTCAAACTGTGGTATTGGAGAAGACTCTTGAGTCCCTTGGACTGCAAGGAAATCCAACCAGTCCATCCTAAAGGAAATCAGTCCTGAATATTCATTGGAAGGACTGATGCTGAAGCTGAAACTCCAATACTTTGCCCACTTGATGCAAAGAGCCAAGTCATTGGAAAAGACCCTGATGCTGGGAAAGACTGAAGGCAGGAGGAGAAGGGCATGACAGAGGATGAGATGATTGGATGGCTCCACTGATTCAATGCAAATGAACTTGGACAAACTCCCGGAGATGGTAAGGGACAGGGAGGCCTGGCATGCTGTGGTCCATAGGATCACAAAGTCAGACATGACTTAGTGACTGAATAACAACAACATGGAGAGCTGAAAAAAGCTGCAACAAGTTTCTATCTGCTGACATGCAGAGTTCACCAGACTGTCATCATCCCCTCTAGATGTTATGTCTGAGTTGTGTCCTCTCAGAATTCATATGCTGAAACACTAACTTCCAGTCCCTCAGAATGGGGTCACATGTGAAGATAAGGCTTTAAAAGAGGTTGTTGATTTAAAAGAAGGTCCTTGGGGTGAGTGCTAATCCAGTATGACTGGTGTCCTTACAAGAGGAAATCAGGACACAGACAGACAGATTTACAAAGGGAAACGAAGAAGATGAGCCTCTATAAGCCCAGGAGGGAAGCCTCAGAGGAAGCCAACCCAGCCAACGACACCCTGGTCTCAGACTTCCAGCTCCTAAAACTGTAAGAAAATCAGTTTCTGTGGTTTAAAGCTACTCAGTCTGCAGTGCTTTGTCATTGCAGCCTTAGCAAAGTCAATGGGAAGCTCAGGCGGACAGTGGTGAAGAATCTGCCCTCCTATGCAAGAGACACGTGTTCGATCCCTGGGTTGGGAAGATCCCTGGAGAAGGAAATGGCACCCCACTCTAGTATTCTTGCCTGGAGAATCCCAGGGACAGAGGAGCCTAGCGGGCTACAGTCCACGGGGTCACAGAGAGTCGGACACGACTGAGCTCACAGGAGCAATCACATACAGCAAACTACAACACGTGGGGACTGAGGCAACTCTGAGTAAATAAATACCAACTTTACAATGTAGCAAGCCCGCACGTGCTCCTTGTCTGCCTGCCACCCTTCTGAGTGCTCCTCACTCCTAACAACAGTCCCATGAGCTGAGGACCACGCCACCTCCACTGTACAGAGGAGGATCACAAAGCAGAGGGAATTCAAGGCTTTGCCCAGCGTCATACAGCTTACGCAGCAGAGCTGAAATCTAAACGCAAGGCAGTCTGACCCCAGGTTACGTGTTCCACTCTCATACAGAGTGAAGATTAATGTTGCAAAGAAAAATAAGGTTAAAAGTTGATGGGGAGTAGAGAGGAGCTCTACAGTAGGTAGGGTGTCAGAGAAGTTATTCTTTTAGCCATGACCTGAAAAATGTGATGAGAGAGGCATACAAAGACACGGAGGAAGGGCTTTCCTGGCAAGTACAATGGCCTCAGGATGGAAGGAGCTTGGCACCTGGAGAGAAAAGCCAGAAAAGCAAAGAATGAGAAACGCAGTTACGGGGAGACTTCTTGGAGATCCCGCAGGGACTGTAGGTCTCCTGAGCCTAGATTTTATCACAAGTGTGCTGGACAATCCTTGACCCATTCCGAGTCAGGGAGCAAGGTCATCTGATTGCTGCTCAAAGCCAACAATGGCTCCAGCTTCCACGTAGAGAATGAATTATATAAGATGCAAGATGGTCATCAGGAAGCTCAGTTAGGAGTAGATGAAGCAAAAAGTGAACATGCCTTGAAATAAGGTAGTAACTGTGAGGATGGTGAGCAATGATCAGATCTGGGATTTACTTATTAGTACAACAGAGAGCTCATGGTCTTCCCACCAAGAACGTTGGAGAACAATGATCACAGATGAGGTAACTGGGGACAATTGCAGGCTGACTTGTGAGATATCAACTGTGAGTACAATAGGACTCAGGAAAGAAATTATTAATAATTCACTTAAGGTTAAGGATTTGCTTAACCACATATATGGGCTTCCCTGGTGGCTCAGCTGGTAAAGAATCCGCCTGCAATGCAGGAGACCCCGGTTCAATTCCTGGGTCAGGAAGATCCGCTGGAGAAGGGATAGGCTACCCACTCCAGTATTCTTGGGCTTCCCTGGTGGCTCAGCTGGTAAAGAATCTGCCTGCAATGTGGGAAACCTGAGTTCCACTGGGTTTGGGAAGATACCCTGGAGAAGGGAAAGGCTACCCACTCCAGTATTCTGGCCTGGAGAATTCCATGGACTGTATAGTCCATGGGGTTGCAAAGAGTGGGACATGACTGAGCAACTTTCACTAACCACATATGTTGAAGATTTTTCCATGATAATTACCTACAGCTATATTTTGCTCTTTCATATTTCAGAGTTATTATTTTACATTAAGCCTTCAAATTTTAATATGTTTTTATTGTTCTTTATCTTCCATTTTATGGTCCAGTTTTGCTTTTGCTTTGTTGTGTGCTTTTTCACAACTTGCAATTTGACACCAAGTCTGATTTCATTCTTCCTTAATATATCCTAGACTTAGATCTCTGTTCTGCAGACAGAATCTATTGCCTCCCCACCATAAACTACAGGCTCCCCTGATAGCTCATTTGGTAAAAAATCCACCTGCAATGTGGGAGACCCTGGTTTGATCCCTGGGTTGGGAAGATCCCCTGGAGAAGGGGATCTTCCTTCTCCGAGAAGGACATAGTATTCCCTATCAAACTCAAGCACTGAGCTTTACGTATAATTTTTCTTAAAAGATTTGTTCAAATATTTTTCTATTGATTTATTCTGTTTTCTTCTCCAAGGACTCAAATTCTATATTGAGCTGTCTTTGTCTTTTCTGCCCATCATATTCTAGTCAATCCCTTTTTAAAACTCTTTGTTTTGCTTTGCTTTTGCTCTATTTTCTCAAGTCTGTACTTCATGTCTCTGATCATATTTTTATCGGTGTTTTTTCTCTTTTGTCCAAATCCAGTGAGCCTTTTATTATTATAGCACTTTGCTTTTCTCATCTAGGTCAGTTTTAATTTTATTCTGTTGTTCTGTCATTTCCTTTTACACCTCGGGATTCTCTGCTTTTAGTTCTTAAAATACAGAAGCTAGTTCTCACCAGTTCTTCGAGTGTATGGGGAATTATTTTGTTGTATTTTCCATCTATTCCATTACAAAATGTTTCCTTGTATTTTTCCTCAAGAGCCTCTAGTGTGTCTCTCTTTAAAATAGATTCTCTGCTCGTTTTTTCTTGAATGCGGGCGTTCTCCCCTGGATCAGCTATCTGAGAAAGGACGGTTTTGAAAGAAGTCAAAGAAGAACTGAAAATTAGCAGGGAGTCTCTGGTTCAAAGTGAGGCTGTAATAATGGATTCTGTCAGAGGGTTAATCCTTAAATCACTACGGCTAAGAAAGATTGGCAGACACAGAGCAACTAACCATCACCGCTCCTCCACTCAGCCATCCAGGGGGACTGCCTCTTAGAGACCTGAGCATCTTCTCATTCCCTTCTGCTTCCTGTGACCCTTCTGCGGTGTCCCGCATGGTCCAGGGAGGCTCCCACAGGCCTACATCTTCATCTTGTTGTCCTAAACATGGGGTCCTCCTCAGGGTGAAGAAGACCATGCTCTGCTGGTTCCGCCATGGGCCTCCAGTGCCCATAAGTCACCCTTTCTCACCAACAGGCTGCATCCTGATCCAGTTCCTGCTGCCTATTGCTCGCATCCTTCTTTATATACAGTTTGGGACTCTAGACATTTCCTAGTTTCACCAGCAATAAAACTCTATCTTGTTTCTGTGTCTCTTTGCCATGTTTTGAAGGAGACAGAGAAGCTCTTGTATTACCATCATAAAATTAGGTATCTCCACAAATAATAATTTAAATAAAAACTTATTCTTTGCTTCTACCCCTAGAGGTTTCAATTCAGTAGGTTTGCAATGGAGCAGAGTCACCTCTAGGTTTAGAAAGAGCCCACAGGCTTGAAGCATTTAGGATGCCACTCAATGCTCTTCCTATGTAGAGGACTGGCTGACCAATCACATTCAGATGACCACAGACCAGAGATAAATCAAGTAACCATCAAATTTATCCATATCAGCACCCTAGACACACACCTCCCCCAATGCAGAGATCCTTGAACAGACCTAAGACTGAAAAGAGATGGCTTATCCTGCTGACCATGCTGGTTATTCCCTTTTTTTTTTTTACTTTTGAAATATTTTGGACCAACACAAAAGTCACGAGAGTAACACGGTACACACGCCCCCTTGACCTCTTCGCCCTTCACATTTGTCTTATTTGTGGACTCTCTTTCTCTCTTTTGGAGCATTTGAGAATTAGTTGTAGATGTCAAGATCCTTCACCCCTAAGTATTTGAGCATGACTCTCCTGGGAGCAAGGACATTCTCCCCATCGATCTGAGGTCCACCTGCTCTATAGGCTCTCTTGCTCATCTACATGGAGACAGGGAGCCAGGATCAGAGAGGGTGAATTCCAACACGGAAGCCAGCAGCACAAAATCACCCTGAGTCAGGACATGAAAGGAGGGCTTAGGGAGAGGACAGAGGGCAAGAAAGATGATAGCATGATCTCCAGCAGAAAGGGTCCCAGCCACAAGAAGAAGCCAAATGTTGAAGCTGGTTGCTGCTTCAAGTTGAGTAATTCTATCCCAACCCCCACCCCAGAGAACACGGTCCAGGAATGCCACAGCGTGGTCTAGAACTGCCTCGGTGATATTTAGAAAGCAGACTTACATGATTTTAAAACCTAAAGAGCTTCAAAAATCAGGTTTGGACACCCCCACCCGCCATGCTTCTGGCCGTGGCTCCGTGACTGATGGAGAAAGCAAACACCATCTGTCCAGTGCCAAGTCCCACAGAGGATCCAGTCTTAGGAAAGAATTTTTGCCTTGAGCTCCCTGAATCCTATCTCCAGCCCTCCCTCTTGCCTTCTGCTGTCCTCTGGGGCAGGGAGCCTCAACAGCTGCTGCCTGTCAAAAACTGGGCCTCCTGGCAGTGCTTGGCCTAACAGCCCACCTTGTAACTAATGGTGACAGGGGTCATTTTTCTTTTCTTGGGGCTAAATACCAAACAATCGGGGATGACCAAATTGTCAGGGAGAAGCCCTTATTGTGAATCTGTGGATTTGAGAAAGACTCACTATGATTGGGCAGGACTGGGCTTCATAGTCCATCAGCCCTGAGACGGCCATGTGAACACAGCACATAATTACGCAACGACCGGTCCACAGGGAGAGAGGGTCCCCAGCAGGTGCATTCACTCTCGACTTTTGCTTTTTGAATTGGAAATTTATGATTGAATTTTTAGGCCCCATAAGGCGTAAAGGATGGAATTTCTCTCCTCCATTTAATTATTTTGTCTCAAAATGGCCTAACCTGCACAAAAGATGCAAACCCATTTTCCATGACACAGGTAAGGAACCTCAGCCATTCTCTTCTCTCCTCTGGTTTTGTATGGAATGGTCCCAGGGATAGTCAGGACAGAATAAAGGGAGGGCGTGATAATTTTCCAAAAGGAGAGAGATGATTCCATTAGAGAGGCTTCAGAGAATGAAAATTCCATTTCTTTATTTCCTTTAAAGCTCTGAAACATGAAAGCTGCTAGCCCACTCCAAAATCTTGCCATTAACTGCATCTTCACTGCAGCATTTAGAATGAAGGCTGGCCTAAGTGGCAGAAGGAGAAGGAGGTGGCACAAAAAATGAAAATAGAAAAGAAAGTTTCTTCTTGTGGCCAGGACCCTATCTGCTGGAGATGATGCTATCATCTTTCTTGCCTTCAGTCCTCATGCATTAAACTTAAAAAAAAAAAAAAAGACCTTATTTTTCTCTGTTTCTTTCTTGGTATACACTCTGTGGGCACCTGAAAAGCGTGTACATCCTGCTGCTGTTAGGTAGAGTACTCTATGAATGTTGATTAGATCCTATTGGTTGATGGTGTTGCTGAGTTCATCTCTATTTCTGTTGATTTTCTCTCTAGTTGTTCTAACAATTATTGAGAGGGATGTTGAAGGTTTCAGCACTCGTGGGTGTGCACATTCCCCCTTCCAGTTCTATCAGTTTTTGCTTTACATATTTTGCTTCCCTGTTGTTTGGTGCATATGCATTTAAGATCGCTGCATGCTCTTGGCTGGCTGACCCTTTGTCATTACAAAATACTTCTCTCCATCTCCGGTATGTTCTTTGCTCTGAAGTCTATTCTATATGCTGATAAAGCCACACCTGCTTTCTCTTCATTCATGTTAGTGTGGTATATCTTTTTCCATCTTTTTACTTTCAACCTACCTTTACCATCACGGGAATTATAGTCTATCGTATTTACCTCTACATTTGCTCTTTCCGTGTCATTTTCTCACTTTATAGTTTTCCAAAAACCCTTCTTTTATCATTTTTTCTTTGTTTAGATAGCTTCCTTTCACCATTCTTTGAGAGTGGGTCTGCTGTTGACAACTTCTCTTTGTTTTTCATCATCTAAAAATGGTTTAATTTCTTCTTAATTCAATAAGGATTTTTTTTTGCTGGTATGGAATTCTGGATTTATGATTCTTTCTTTACAGTAACTGAAAAACACCAAGCCACTTCCTTCTGGCCCCCATATTTTCTGATGAGAAGTTCACTGTTATTTGAATTCTTTTTCCCCTGAAGTATTGTGTCATTTCTCTGGATGTCCTCAAGATTTTCTCTAGCTTTTAGAAGTTTGATTATGAAAAAATAAAAAAAAATAAAAAGAAGTTTGATTATGACATGTCTTTGTGTAGGGGTCTTTGGATTTATCTTATATGGGATTCAGTAAACTTCTTGAATTAATATTTTTTTAAATTTGGGAAGATTTAAGTATGCTTTCAGTCCCTGCCTCCTTCTCCTCTTCTGGTACTCGACAACATTAGTGTTAGATCTTCATTACAGACCCACATGTTCTCAAGGGTCTGTTGACTCCTTTTTAAGTCTGTTTTCTCTCTGTTGTTCTTACTGAGTAATTTATATTTATTCTCTCTTCAAACTCACTTCTACTTTCCTCCATCCTCTCCACTCTGCTGCTGAGTTCACTCATGGACCTTTCTTTCCTCAGTGTTTGTAATTTTTAGTTCCAGCATTTCCATGTGGTTTTCCTCTACACTTACTAAATTTTTTTCTGACACCATTTTTTTGCTGAGACTTTTAAAATGTTTGTTTCATCACGTTTATAATTGCCCGTTGAAGCGTTTGTATTAAGTGCTTTAAAATTTTCAGATAATTCTAAGGTCTGTGTCATGTCAACGTTGGTGATTGTCTTTTTCTCATTCAATTTGAGCTCTTTCTCTTCCTTTTGGGGACAAGTGAATTTTTCGATTGAAACCTAGATGTTTTTGAGCACTACCTTGCCAGCATGTGGAATGCTAGACGTTGGGAGGATTATAAGACTTATGAGGATTATAAGACTATGGATCTTGTTTAAATCTCGTATTACAGCAGCTCTCTCCTGACCCCAGGCTTGTGGTGAGGGGGTGGGGGGGGGGGGTTCCTCCTAATTACACCATTGTGATGTCAGTGTCCTTTGACACAAGGATTAGGGAGGATCTTTGTTACCACTGGGTGGGAGTGATACCACCCTGGCTGAGGGGAGTACCTCCTTGATGCTTCCCCTGTGGTCTTCACTACACTTCACTGAAGTGGCAGTGTTACTGATGAGTAGTAGTGGTGGAAGTCCTGGCTCTGCAGTAGGATTCTTCCAACGCCACCCTCCTGGGGATGGGGAGAGTAGCTTCATTACTGCTGAGGCTGGGGAGAAGTCCAGGCTCCCCATGAGCTCTCTGAGTGGGGGCAGCTATTACCCCTCAGCCAGGGTGAAAATCTGGGCCCCTCCCTCTGTCTTCTCTGATACCATCCTGGCGGGAGGTGTGCATGCCTTGCTACAGACTGGCAAGGGTAAGAGTCGAGGCTACCCACTCATCCTTTGCTCTCAGGGTGAGGTTGCAGTTGTTTCGGTGTAGTTTGCGCTTGGAGTAGAGAAGTTATCATCTAAAAGTTTTCCGTCTTTCTAGGCTACCTCTCCCTTAGTACTTGGCTAGAGAGGGCAGACTTTTCCTGGGGCATTTTTTTCTGTATCCACTGACGTTTCCATGTTGCCAGCTTCCCTAGGATCGGTCTGGGATATAAGAAGCAAAAAGGAAGAAGTAACAACAACAACAGGGAACTCAGCACCATTGTTCTTCAGGCTCAAAGTTCAGGCTCGAAGTCTCTGCCACGTCCTGTCCACTTTGTACGCTTGCTGTATGTGTGTATATAGGCAGACCTCATTTTATTGTGCGTCACTGTATTGCACTTAGCCAACATTGCATGTTTTACAAATTGAAGGTTTGGGGCAACGCTACATCAGGCAAGTCTCTTGGTACAATTTTTTTCAATAGCATTTACTCACTTCCTGTTTCTATGTCAGAATTCTGCTAAGTCTCACCATATTTCAAACCCTCTACAAGCAAAAAGTTTACAACTTGCTGAAGGCTCAGATGGTGGTTAGCATCTTTTTAGCAAAAAAAGTATTTTTTTAAATTTAAATATGGGTATTTCTTTTAGGCCTGATACTAATGCATACTCAATAGACTAGAGCATAGCATAAACATAGCTTTTATATGCACTGGGAATCCAGAAACTGTGTGTAACTCACTTTATCATGATATTTACTTTATTGAGGTGGTCTGGAACCTAGCCCACAAAATCTTTGAGGTATGATTGTAATGTTCATGGTTTTCTAGTTGTACAAAGTGGGAGGAATAGAGAAAAGTACATCTATGCCATTTTCCAAGAAGCTGAAATAGGAGGTTAATTGTAAATAGAAAAGAGAAAGTGGGACAAAGAACAAAAGACAAAAGCTTATGGAAATGGCACTTTCTTGCTTTCCTTTCTTCTCAGAGTTGTGCGCTGCTAAGAATGAGCTGTGAGGTACCCAGTGAAGGGGTGATCATCTCTCCCTTCCCTCCTCTGCCCAAACAGAATTTCAAGCTGCAAATGCGGCAAGAAGCACATAAAATGAAATTATTTTTATCAGTAAATGTTCCTCATTCTCCAGTCCAGTAAATGTCACATTTGGTTATGAAATTGAATTTTTCAAAATAACATTTTTAAATACTCCTCCGACTTAGTCTTTTGGTATTGACACAGATGAGAGATGGAAGGGTTTCATCTCCTTGCCTCCAACATCCTCTCTCACACATGCATAAGTAACAGGCTGATTTCTGATGGTTGGAATAGCTGGGGCTCTCTGGCTCCTCTGACCCAGTTCAGCAGGGATGACCTCTGTTTTGAAAACAACCATCCACACCACTTCTCTGGACACCAACAGTGCCCAAGAGTGGCCTGGCTTGGGAAGGAGCTGTTACTGTGCTCCACTGGCTTCCCCATCTCACTGGGGCATTTCCACATGGGTTATCCAATATTGAGCAGCCCAGTCTAAAGTTTCACCCTGGGATTAATCTTCCTGAAAAAAAAAAAAAAACCACTTGATCATGGCCCTCTCAAAGGCTGTCCGTGATCATCCCTCACAAAACTGAACCATAAATGATGAATGAATGGAAGAATAGACAAATAACTAAACCCCTTGCTCTCCATTGCAACCCAGGCAGTTCTTGAGGCAGAACATGGACAAATTGCCTCATGACAACACAGCCCAGCCCTAGTGAAGAAGCTAGCTCATCCCTGCCAATGCAAACTATAGGCAGAAGTTAAAAGGCAGGGGAGTTGTGAGCTCTGAGCAGTTGTTTTCTCTGTGTAATTTATTTTCCCCCTTAAACTATAACCACATATTTGAAACAACTTTAGAAGGGCTCTAAAATTCATTCACTGCATCATTCTATTGCATCACTTCCTAGAGCAGAAATCCTTCTGGAACATTCTGGACAAATGATGAGCCAGCATCCCATGTGAGGAAACTCACAACTGTTACCAGAAACTTTACTCCTTCTATTCATTCTTTTTTTAATTAACTTTATTGGCATATAATTGCTTTAGCAATGTTGAGTTTGTTTCTATTGCACAGTAAAGAGAATTATCTGTATCTACACATGTATCTTGGAGAAGGCAATGGCACCCCACTCCAGCACTCTTGCCTGGAAAATCCCATGGACGGAGGAGCCTGGTGGGCTGCAGTCCATGGGGTCGCTAAGAGTCAGACATGACTGAGCGACTTCACTTTCACGCACTGGAGAAGGAAATGGCAACCCACTCCGGTGTTCTTGCCTGGAGAATCCCAGGGACGGGGGAGCCTGGTGGGCTGCCGTCTATGGGGTCGCACAGAGTCGGACACGACTGAAGCGACTTAGCAGCGGCAGCAGCAAACATGTATCTCCTCTTTTTCAGATTTCCTCCCCATTTAGGTCACCACAGAGCACTGAATGGAGTTCCCTGTGCTATAGGGTAGGTTCTCATTAGCTATCTGTTTTATTTGTTTTTATTAAGTCATTAAGTCATATCCGACTCTTTGAGACCCCATGGACTACAGCACGCCAGGTCTCCCTGTCCATCACCAAGTCCTGGAGCTTGCTCAAACACATATCCATTGAGTCGGTGATGCTATCCAACCATCTCATCCTCTGCCATCCCTTTCTCCTCCTGCCTTCAATCTTTCCCAGCATCAGGGGCTTTTCCAGTGAGTCAGCTCTTTGCATCAGGTGGCCAAAGTACTGGAGCTTCAGTTTCAGCATCAGTCCTTCCAGTGAGTATTCAGGGTTAATTTCCTTTGGGATTGTCTGGTTTGATCTTCTCCTTGCAGTCCAAGGGACTCTCAAGAGTCTTCTCCAACACAACAGTTCAAAAGTATCAATTCTTTGGTGCTCAGCCATCTTTATGGTCCAGCTCTCATATCTGTACATGGCTACTTGAAAAACCATAGCTTTGACTATACAGACCTTTGTTGACAAAGTGATGTCTCTGATTTTTACCACACTGTCTATGTTTGTCATATCTCTTCTTTCAAGGAGCAAGCATCTTTTAATTTCATGGCTGCAGTCACTGTCCACAGTGATTTTGGAGCCCAAGAAAATAAAACCTGTCACTGTTTTCATTTTCCCCCATCTACTTGGCTTCCCTGATAGCTCAGTTGGTAAAGAATCTGCCTAAAATGTGGGAGACCCCGGTGGTTCAGTTCCTGGGCAGGAAGATGTGCTGGAGAAGGGATGGGTTACCCACTCCAGTATTCTTGGGCTTCCCTGGTGGCTCAGCTGATAAAGAATCCGCCTGCAATGCAGGAGACCTGGGTTCAACCCCTGGGTTGGGAAGATCCCATGGAGAAGGGAAAGGCTACCCACTCCAGTATTCTGGCCTGGAGAATTCCATGAACTGTATAATCCATGGGGTCACAAAGAGTCAGACACAACTCTTTACTGGCCCAGAAAATGAGCTACTTTCCCTTTCACTTTTCCTTGCCTTGAAGTGATGGGACCGGATGGCATGATCTTAGTTTTTTGAATATTGATTAAGGCAGCTTTTTCACTCTCCTCTCTCACCTTCATCAAGAGGCTCTTTAGTTCCTCTTCGCTTTTATAGATAGTATCAATAGTGTATATACGTCAATCCCAATCTCCCAACTCCTCCCACCTGCCTTTCCCCCTTGGTATCCATATTCATTCTTTTGTTTCATTTGGGGATTTTGCTTTCTCTTCTTTGGAAACAAAGAGATAAATTCTTTTGAGTTTTCTAGTTGTTCCTGAAGCTGTCTTCACTGTTGCCTCTGGAAGTCATGCCAGAGGTATCTGCAGGTGCTGGGGCTCAGAGAGAACGGTCACCAGAAAAGTAGTAGGCAGGGATAATGCCAAACGGGAAGTTAAATCTGAAAGACAAGGAGACGCGGACCGTGCAGGCAAAGAAGGCAAGAGGAGGGGTGGAACGATGCAACGCGTCCAGGTGCCAAAAGGGGCTCATTTGGCAGGAACGTAGTTTAGGAGCAAAGAGTGATGGGAAATGTGCCTGAAGAGGCCCTCAGAAGCCAGCTCTCCAAGGAAAGTGTTCTGACTTAACCACGGTACAGGGCAGAGCTGGAAAGGCAAGGGCAGCTACTGGAGCACTCACTGTGCTCAGAACCTGCACTGTGGGCGAAAGGAAAATAGAAAAGAAGGGACATCGTTACAAACTCTTTTCCCCTTCCTCTTGTGAACAGGGAGAGTTTAGCAAAACCACTGCTTCTGATGAAGCTGAGTGGAGGAGGCATCGGCCCCTGTAAGGTCTAGGGTTCTGAAAGATAGTCCTGGAGGTGACTAGAGCTTCAGATAAATACTGGCCCAGAAGGGAGGCAATAGATGGAGTGAGATGAAGCCAAGAGGGAATTCCAGGCTGCTTCCAAGATTCAGCACGCTGTCGCTGAGTCCTGGAGGGCTGCAGTGAGCCTCACACTGGTGTGTCCTCCGACAGGCATGCCTCCTGGGGTTGGTGGCAGTGAGAGCCGCCTCTGCGTGTTTCAGTTGTCCCCATCTCCTCAAAGCCTCTCTGCAGCTGAGCTCAGCATTCTCTTTAAAGAGAACGTCTTGATGTGATGAGAGCGATGATGCTTGTCCTATATTTTATGATATTTCCAGGAGCTCTAGGAAAAGAGGAATGAGTCACTCATCAATATTCCAAGAAATCAGCCCCACTGGGCATCATGAGAACTTGCTGGGATGTTGGTACAGGAAGTCTGGAGTGTCGCTAGCCCACAGGGTTTTTTGAGCAGGGGAGGATACACACAGAGGTTTGGAGAAACTATAGCCGTGCAGTCCAGCAGTTTTCTGATGCAGCCCCGCCACCTGCCTCTCTTGGCAAGTGAAGCTCAGGTGCTCCACTTGCTTCCAGGAAAGGACCCGGGGTGATACTCCAAAGCCTTTCCTCCTACCTGAGACACACCCTGGAGCACAGGCGAATGGAGGTGATATGAGTACAAGGACAGTCTTGAGTTCATTTATTTTTATAAGTCATCCTAATACCTCCATGCAGGAGACCCCTCCCAAGTCTAGTCAACACGGCCGCAGGGACACAGCCTAGGGAGCCCTGCAAGGGGACCTGTACACAAGGAGCTTGGAAAGGGTGTCTCGGAGAGATGGGGTCTCACCTTGTGCAAAGGAGGCCGTGTCACCAAAAGCATCCTGCTTGCCCTGCCCAGGAAGAATTTCATCTCCTCCTTCAAACACACCCCTACCATTTTTTTTTCTTTACCCCAAATCCTTTAGATCTTTAGATCACCTTAGGAGTCCTTCAACAAGTAAAACAAGGATAAAAGTAACTAACTTAGGGACTTCCAGCGCACGGGTTCGATCCCTGGTTGGGGAACTAGGATTGTACATGCTACAGGGTGACTACTGAACCCCCATAATTGCAGCTGCTGGGTCCACGTGCTCTGGAGTCCAAGAGCCACAACTAAAGAGAAGGCCACATGCTATAATGAAAATCCCACGTGTGGCAGCTAAGACCCAGTGTAACTCTAAAAATTTTTTTAAAGAAAAAACCTAACTATACTACATAAAATTGTACCGTATTCTAAGGGACAAGTTCTCAGTTCCTCAAGCCTCCTTGTTCCTTGGCTGCTAAGAGAGAGTTCTCTGGGTTTCTCCAAGGTGCCCACACTGGTTCAGGCCTTGGCCCCCTGCCCACTCCTCCCACACACCTCACCCCATCTCCAGCCCAGGTCTCCCTCCGAAGTGACTCAGCCCGACCTCTGCGGTCTGCACACTGGATACCCCCACCTTCTAAGCTGGCCCCTCCCCTCTTCTCACACTTGGCCTCAGGGACCTGCTGCTCCCCAAGTACCATGGTTCCCCATCTCTGCTCCTCTACCTGGAATATTTGGTCTTGTTCCTCCCTCCCCCATCACTCCTCTTTTTTTTTTTTTTTTTTTTTCTGGCCATGCTGTGCTGCTTGCTTGCAAGATCTTAGTTCTCCAAAAGGATTGAACCCAGGCCCTCAGCAGTGAAAGCAGAGTCCCAACCACTGACCCACCAGGGTATTCCATCTTTAGTCCTCCTTGACACAACAAAGCTCTTCCTCTGTGAGCCTGCTCTGGCTCCATGAGTTTGAACTTTCGGGTTTGACATCCAACTCCACTCCTTCCCAGCTCTGTGACCTGGGCAGTTTGGTGACCCTCTCTGTGCCTTGATTGCTCCATCCCCAAAGTGGAGGTTAGAGCGTTTCCATCACAGGGTCATGGTGGGAATTAAATGAACTAATCTACCAACTCCCTTGACATAGTCCCAGGGCATAATAAGTGTGAAATAAATGGGAGGGGTTCCTATGGTATTCTCCCAAACCATAGTTGCGTGCTGGCTACTCATTTCCATGAGTTTTCCATTAGGCAAAAAAGCTAATCAGTGGCTCTTAAATCCTGAGACCAGTGATATTTTTCAGTAGCAACTCAAGGCAACATATGGCACCCCATTAGAAGAACACTTATTTGATGGGCTATCTGAGGACGTGGCATTTTCCCTTTAAATCAATCCTCCAGTGACCTCCTATGGTGTCATGTCAGGGAAGTGGAAAAGGGAAGCTGCAGATGGGGGCGACAGCTGGCACATTTGCAGAGAACCCAAAGGATAAGGTGGGAAATGTGTGACCCCTGCTTTAACCTAGAGGTGAGGTCTCCAGTGAGGATAGAAGCTCATAAAATAACTATCATTTCCCACTTTATACAAATGTTCCTTTAAGCGGTTGCAACATTTTTTTTTTTTAATCAGTTCTCTGATGAATATAAGCACACATTTTTAGAGAGATAAAAATATCCAAAATGCAAATATGACTGGTTTGAAATACATCAACTCTGATGAGTTTCCCCCTCATCCTGAAAAACCTACTTCTGGGTTCCAGAAAGTAAGACAGCCGCTCTGCTCTACACGCAGACCTCACTCAGCGGTACCAGCTCCTGCCCTCTGTGTTCGAGGGAGCCCCGTGAGGCGGAAAATCCCCTCCTCCAGCCACGCTAAGACTTGGCACTCATGAATCAGCCCCACCCCAACCTACCCCCACGCACAGTGTCTTCGTCGTAGCTTTGAGTTACAGTCCAATTCTGCTATATTGTTGTTCAGTCGCTAAGTTGTGTCTGACTCTTTGTGACCCCACGGACAGCAGCACACCAGGCTTCCCTGGCCTTCACCGTCTCCCAGAGTTTGCTCAAACTCATGTCCATTGAGTTGGTGATGTTATCTAACCATCTCATCTTCTGCCATCCCCTTTTCCTTCTTTTCTCAATCTTCCCCCAGCATTAGGGTCTTTTCCAATGAGTTGGCCCTTCGCATCAAGTGGCCAAAATACTGGAGCTTCAGCTTCAGCATCAGTCCTTCCAATGAAAATTCAGGACTGATTTCCTTTAGGACTGACTGGTTTGTAAATTATAAGCTCTGTTATAATTGCCCCCATTAAAAATCTCTCTGTCATTTCAGACAGAAGGAAGTATTTATCTGGCGTGGTTCTGGTAGGAAGCCACATTCACCCCAACTGAAATAGAAGTATGGGTATAAATCACACACACACACACACACACACACACACACACACGTGCACATGCAGACATCTCAAGCAAACTGCTGAGCTTTTTATTTATATTTTGGGTATGGTAGAGAGAATAGAGTCAGACAGTAAGAAAAGTAAATACCCACTGGCCCTGAGAGTCAATGCTCTGGCCCAAAGAGTTTGATGTGATTTTAACAAGACACTTGGGACTTTTTTCAGCATCCTTGAACATGTTTTGTTCAAACATGTCATCATGATTCGCCAAAACTCTAAATGTTTCTGTTATCCCATTAAATATGTGACAACACAGTTCTAAGTGGAGTTCGTCTTAGAGCAGAAGAACCCAGCTCATCCAAGGAGTGTGTCAAGGTTCTGGGACTTAGTGTTCTGGTGGAGGGTTTGAAAACAGGATATGGGGTGCATGGCCAGCAGCTGTTGATACTCATACGAGTCGTTTCCTGGGAGCCAGGCAGCCTTGGGTCTCACGCGCTTCGGGGAAAGCTGCTCTGTTGTTTTTGGTACAAATGCTAGAGATCAGTATTTGCTTCACTTACATCAGGTGCGTCACCGTGGGGTTGGACTTGATGGTCTTTAAAAGAATCTCTTCCAGGTTTAACCTGTTATCATTCCAAATCTCTTCCCAGTATTGTAATCCAATAACCAGCAAGTTTATTTTGGAGGGAGCTCTCGGCTTTAGAAAAAGGAGGAGAATTTGCTCAAATGAAGTATAAATCCTTCGTCGAGTATACATGCCATGTAATTGCAAACCTCAACTTCTGATATTGAGGGAAGGACATAAGGAGTTTAAAGACATCTCCTAGGATGATTAAACTACTTACATAGAAACATGTCATGATTTCCACCATAAATTATGACATAGATGAGTCAGACTGAGAGGGCTAAATGTAGAATTTTTATGGGCCCCTCCCCTTGTCGATGTCAGAAGTTTTCATTTAACTACAGGGAAAAGGAAAATGCTGATACAGGCAGTATTTGATTTCTCCAGGATATCCAACATATCTGTATAAAAATATCTGCAAGGACCGCCCACGAGCAAGATTGGGGTGCAAAAGGTGGCAGGTTCATAAGAGATAACACAGTGATATACACACAGGAAGACAGACAAACCCAACAGGGCTTTGTAAGGATCTAATGCCTGGAAGCTGAGTGCCAGGGGTTTGGGGAGTCTCACCACTGGGACCATTAGGAGAGGGCCAAGTTGAATAGGTCAGTGATGCAGAGTAAGACCTGATGGGCACAGAGAATAAAGGGAAGACCAGTTACAGACCAGGATACAAGGAGAGATGGTCTAAGTAGGGGTGGGGGTACAGGGAAAAATCAGCAGAAGAACTAAGCTAGGAGGTGAAGTGGAGAGTCAGAGCAAGCAGAGACAGAACAAGGGCCCTGCAGGTGAAGGATGAATTCAGTGAGTTCTCACCGTGGAGTTGCATCGGTGCATCAACTGCCATCGACTGCTAGGGTAGACTCACCTTTAAAGCAGCCTCTGTGCGCGCTCCTGTGAACCCGTGCTGCTGTGACAAGGTCCTCTCCGCCTGGCTTGTTTTTCTCTGCCACTCAATGCTCTTAGCCTCTCCAGTAGCTATGCCAGTTCTTTCCATCTTGATATAAACCACGTGGAGGGCCAACCATCACGGTTAATGCCTCTACAGCAGGATGGTAGATTGCGGTTTCTCAGCTCTCCTCCTCTTCTCAAGGGCAAGTATTAGTTTAAAGACGAGGCGGTGCCCGGGTTTCACTGCTGTTAATGAAGGACTTGTGAAAATCAAGTGTACTTGGGATGTGCAAAGTCGTTTATTGACACTCATAGCAGACCCTTTGAGTTTGGGAACACTGGCTCTGGAAGAATGAATCATAGTGCTATGAGCTGAATTTCAGTATTCAAGCCAGGACCCATTGGCTCAAGTCCTAGCCAAGCAACCGCAAAGAGTTCAGCACTAAACTATGGCACTCGGGAAAACTAAATGCCACCTTGGACTTCTAAGAAGCGGAATGTTGATGGCGTAGGGCTGGAGGACTGGTCCACGACAGAGTCAGTGACGTGCCTACTCCACGTGAAGGCGTGCTATGGTCCTTCATAAACAGACAGTCAGAGAAGTAAAAATGGCAGTATAAAGGCGCAAGAGACAACTTTCTACCTATCAGTTTGGCAAAGATTTGGGGGGAGGGTAGTGCTAATGCCACGGACAAGCTAACAAGGATGCACAAATGTTTTTGAACATAATCAGAGTCAGCGTTTGTGGGGGACAAATTGGGCTACAAGTGTCAAAATTCTTAGTAGTCATACTCTTAACCCAATCATACCTAATCCTAATATTTATCCTCAGTGTTGACAGGACAAGGGCACAGATACGTGAGTTCAAGAACGTTCATCACAGTGTTTTATAAAATAGTGACAATTTGAACCAAATTCAGTGGAATCTAGATAAGGAAATTATTATGTAACTCATGATGAATGCCATGCAGTCAGTAAAAAATGATGCATTCTACCTTTATTGACATACAAGGTGTATGATACTGTGTTAAGTGAGAGTAGCTTCCAACACTGTATATGTAGTATAGATATTTCTATTTATAAAAGAGGGATTCTATTTCCATATCTGTATATTTTTACAGGTATAGAAACTGGAATAGAAGGTTTTCGCCAAAATACTACAGTGGTTTTCTCTGTGGATTGGCCTTATGAAAGAATTCTATTTTTTATTTATAATTTTTCAATATAGTCTGAGTTTTTTAAGTAATGAGTATGTATAAGTTTCATCATCAGAAAAAAACAAGGTTGCAAAAAAGACTCTGTGTGACCCCATAGACAGCAGCCCACCAGGCTCCCCTATTCCTGGGATTCTCCAGGCAAGAACACTGGAGTGGGTTGCCATTTCCTTCTCCCTGTATAGGTTTCATCATCAGAAAAAAACAAGGCTGCAAAAAATAAGAAAATAATAGCAGCTACTACACATGTTAAGAATCTAAGGAACTTAAAGAAATTGAACAGAAACTTCAAAAAAGAGAACCATTATTCTTAACAGTCCAAAGTAAGCTCCTAATTACAACAGATTCATGGCTAATGAGTAAAATAGTAGATTCAGCGGGTAAAGAACCTGCCTGCCAATGCAGGAGACATAAGAGAAGCAGGTTCGATTCCCTGGGTTGGCAAGATCCCCTGGAGAAGGAAACGGCAACCCACACCAGTAGTCCTGCCTGGGAAATCCCATGGACAGAGGAGCCTGGTGGGCTACCATCCAGGGATTCACAAAGAAACTGAGCATGCACGCATGCGTACTACATTTTCATAATTTATGTATGGGCATTCTGGTTCTCAAATTCAGTGGGTTATAACCTACATCCCAGTTGAAACAAAATGTTTTCAGCCCAAAATAGATAGGGTCATAAACCCATTAAAACTGATTTACTTCAAAAAAAAAAAAAATTACAACTCCAAGAGTTAAAAAAAAGACAAAGAAAAATGTGTAAGCAGATTTACTTAGCTTTTAGGAAAAAAAGAAACCAAATGACTGCAAAAATACCAGCTCCAAAAATACCAAAAAAGCTCCAACAGGAGAAAATAGAGAGCAAAAGATTGGCATATGGATGTCAAAACTCCAGTGTCAAAGAGGTTTTTGAAAACTGGTCGTGCGTCACCAATTACATATATCCAAGATCATTTCCAAGAGCCCTAGCGTTTTTTAGGGTCCTAAACAGCTCTTGTCAGTGACTGGCTGATCATAGAGCAATAATGTGAGATTTGAAAACTCATTTCATCTTTGGTGACCAAATTCTAACAGAAGAGAAAGGGGTGTGACAGAGAGCTGTTGTTACAGACCCACTGTGTTGATTCATATTTAAGATGTGCTTTATATATAATTATCTTTTTTTCTCACCTCCAGGAAAAGCACAAAGAGGAAATTTCAGCGATGGCCAAGTTGACAGAATCCATGAGTGAGTAACTTGAAATTTATTCTTCACCTTTGGTTTTGAATGGAAAACTACAGAATACTGCAAAAAAAACACATCCCCTTGTGATTATCCGATTATCTTTCACTCTTGTCATAGCCAAGGTCTATTTAACACAGATCATATTGTGTTAATGTTATGTTATGCATTATTCAAAATTCATCTCTCACGAGGTCCAATTCTGTACTGAAATGGTCACCTAACGTTTGGAGCTAAAGAATCAGCATGGATTTTATTTGTAACACTGCACTGGGCATTGAGAACCACAATAATTTTAAGCTGACTTAAGAGGTTTAGACAAAGTCTAAAGCTGAAGTTTTGTGTGCAGATATTCCATAGGCTGGATAATTTAAAGAGAGCAAAAATGGTTTATTGTTATTAGACCTGTTAGGTGGTTCAGAAATTTCAGAGAAAACCATTAACCAGTAGTAGAGTACTTGAGATGTAGGCAGTTGCAATGATTTAGGTTTCAGATCCATCCACAGTATAATGCTCTAAGCTCTTAAGCCAAATAAGCAGGATACACGAAGCGTTTTGTAGAGAACAGAAAAAATTAATTATAATAAATCCTGCAAACTGAGAAATGCAATTTCCTGTGTTGACATTTAAATATTGAAGACCATACGGATATGAAATAAACAGACCACACAGACTTTTCCCCTTGGAAAGGTACTTTTTCCGGTGATAGATTTCACATCTAAAGTGGCAAGGCAAACACCTCTCCATTACCCTCAGGGCCATAAACACCTATTTAGAAGCGGCCGGCAAATTAACCATGGATCTGGCCCACGTTTAACTGCCCCTCTGTCTCCTCCTGCTACTTTTTCTCAAATCCCGAGACGATTTAAATACGCCTGTTTTCCTGTAGCACGGATAATGAACCCTTGTCTCTGAAGGTTCTGACTCCAAGGAAAGGGAGCGTTACAAGATTCTGTGCATCACTTTCTCTAATTCCTCACCCCAAACCTCTGCCTAACCACACCATGTAAACGATAGCTCTTAGGGACTTAGTGAAGAACAAGATGCTTCACTTCACATGCCTCTTTTCCTCTCTCCCTTCTGAGTATCCCCTGCCTTTACTCCGTTCTACCCTTCTCTCTGCCTCTAGCCTTGCAGACATAGAAACGTTCAGAGGACTTACCACTTGATTCAAAGAACACCAAACTGGTTCTTTGTCAGGGAGAGGACCTTGAGTCACAGCAGGTGTCCTTCTCAGACCTGGAATGAAACAGTGAGGGTACCAGGACCACCATGAAACTGACATGCCCGGGCTGTCAAAATATGGAGTGAGATTGTGACACTCCAAGTAATTCACCATCCATAACACATCCACAGACTTGGTACTCATCTCCAAGTCCAAAGCCATCAACACAAAAGACACAGATTCTCTGAACGCTAGAAAGACCAACAGCTTGGGACTAGCATCAGTGTCCAGGGATGGAGTCTGGGGTGTACGGTGCATTAAACCAAATAGTATCTCATGTGAATTGTGATGCTAACAGGTTTCCAGTTCAGTGAATATTTTTTAACTTACCTAACTAATTTGTAAACCATTAAGGGCCCTATAAGAGATCTACTGGTCAGTATCTCTGATAAAGTTATTTTCATTTTTCTTCTCTATTGGATTCAGATGGATTTAAATAAGGGCCTTCCCGGGACCCTCCCTGATGTGTTGGGTTTTGGTCTTATGTCTGCCCCTGCAATTATTCTAGTGAATTTGATCTATGCATCCACTGGCTTAACAGAATGACACCAAAATTTAATTCCAGACCCTCAGGTAGATAAAAGTGCATAGCCATTCTTCTAGAATTTGCTCAGTCTTTTTACAAATAACATATATGTGCTCAATGCACAAAGAAAATTTAAAGTTTGAAGACAGACCTTGGAAACATATCCAACATTTCAGTCCCTTGATCCTAACAAAGATAAATAACATTATAAAATGTGTGTGTGTGTGTGTGTGTGTGTGCACGCGCTCAGTTGCATCTGGTTCTTTGACACCCCCAAGACTGTAGCCTCTCTGGTTCCTATGTTCATGGAATTTTCCAGGCAAGAATACTGGAAAGGGTTGCCATTTCCTTTTCCCATAAAATGTATAAGATGCAATATTACTCTCTGAGGGGCTCACTATGAAAGTTAATCATGTGGTCAACACTAACAAATGTTTCATAAAAATGAAATTCCTGAATAATGTCATATACAACCTTATATTTATTCTACATAGGAAAACTTCCTGCTATGAAATGAATACATACTTATGGAAGGAGAGTGTATCTGTAGGCTAAGAAAAAAATTAACATTTAATTGTTGCTGTTGTTCAGTCCCTCAGTCATGTCCAACTTTTTGGGATCCCATGAACTGTGGCACACCAGGCTTCCCTGTCCTTCACTATCTCCTGGAGCTTGCTCAAACTCATGTCCATTGAGTCCGTGATGCCATCCAACCATCTCATCCTCTGTTGTCCCCTTCTCTGCATGCCCTCAATCTTTCCAAGCACCAGGGTCTTTTCCAATGAATCAGCTCTTTGCATCATGTGGCCAAAGTACTGGAACTTCAGCTTCATTATCAGTCCTTCCAATGGATGTTCAGGGTTGATTTCCTTTAGGATCGACTGGTTTGATCACCCTGCTATCCAAGGGAGTCTCAAGAGTCTTCTCCACACCACAATTTGAAAGCATCAATTCTTCAATGCTCAGCCTTCTTTATGGTCCAACTCTCACATCCATACATGACTACTGGAAAAACCATAGTTTTGACTAGATAGACCTTTGTCAGCAAAGTGATGTCTTTGCTTTTTCATATACTATTTAGGTTTGTAATAGCTTTTCTTCCAAGGAGTAAATGTTTTGGTTGTTTTTTTTTTTAATTTCATGGCTGCAGTCACTGTCCACAGTGATTTAATTACTGCATGATAAATTTGATGGGAACATCAAATCCATGATCACCAGGGAAAAGAGACAAAAACAGAACCACGAATGCCCAGGACACAGCACACTGAATGGGTTTCCAGAGCCAGAGAACATTTTGCTTGTTAAACTGCCGAGCAAAAGCCATCTGGTTGCTAGAACATCCCTGTGTTTAACTAGAACTGGAGGGTGCTTCTTCTCCAGTCCTGTTGGGGTTCACATGCTTATGATGGCTATGCCAGTGCCCTCACGAGGATGGGGGTCTCTTCTTTGTCTTCTACAGCAGGATGGGGAGTATTTCTATCACTTGCCATTAATCACCCATCTCAAAAACAAACAGCATTCATCACTTTTTAAAAGGGCAAGCAAGGGACACAAAAATATTAACAGGGTTTTTAAATGTTTAATGAAAAATGGGCTCCCCTCATAGCTCAGTTGGTAAAGAATCTGCCTCCAATGCAGGAGACCCAGGTTCAATCCCTGGGTCGGGAAGATCCCCTGGAGAAAGAAATGGCAACCCGCCCCAGTATTCTTGCCTGGAGAATCCCATGGACAGAGGAGCCTGGGGAGCTACAGTCCATGGGGTCACAAGAGTCAGACATGACTTAGCAACTAAACCACCACCAATGAAAAAACAACTTGAATAAATGCATGACAAGACTTCAAAATATATTTGTCTCATTGTTGAAGTGAAGAGGGGATATGATAAGAGAAAATACAGAAAGGAAGAAAAACAGATGAAATATAAGAAAATGCACCTGAGAGAAATACAGGAGGAAATATATATATATATATATATATATATATATATATATATATATATATATATGAAAGTGAAAGTCATTCAGTCGCATCTGACTCTTTGTGACCCCATGGACTGTACAATCCCTGGAATTCTCCAGGATAGAATACTGGAGTAGGTAGCCTTTCCCTTCTCCAGAGGATCTTCCCAACCCAGGGATTGAACCCAGGTGTCCCGCATTGCAGGTGGATTCTTTACCAGCTGAGCCACAAGGGAACCCCAAGAATACTGGAGTGGATAGCCTATCCCTTCTCCAGGGGATCTTCCCAACCCAGGAGTTGAACCGGGGTCTCCTGCACTGTAGGCGGATTCTTTACCAACTGAGCTATCAGGGAAGCACATATGTATAAAGTATATATATATAAAACCCAGAAAAAGAGCTGATAAAGAGGAAGATACAGAATCAGGGGCAAAGACAAGAAGAGAAGAGAAAGGAGCCAAGCAGATATATTGACAAGGAGGTTCAGGAGGTTAAAATTCATACACTGCACACATGGGTTCATTGGCCGTGACTTTGAATGTTTCAAAGGCTATTGATTTTTGCCACTCCCCTTTGACATTTTAATCTCTGTTAGCATCTGTTAGAAGTAGATATTCTCATACTTCAACCATCAGAAACCCTGTTCCAAATGGGCCAGCAGAAAATTCCAGACTAGAGGAAGTTACTCTGAACTTGGCCGTCACGAACCCAGATTTTACTACCCACCCAAGAATGGAAACCAAGCTGAAAGCCTGACCCAAGTGGAGACTCCCAACCTTGCCTAAAAATAGGCAGATGGTGACCCCAACAAGGAAACCAAATCCCATACTTTCTGTCATCAGAGGTGACACTGAGGCTCTGTCCTGGCCCCTAGAATCTAAGTCAGACAGTGACAAATTGGAGGTGTTGAGAGTCATGCAGATAGCCTAGGGGCTGTGCAATCGTGATCCTTAAGAGTGCCTTTGTAGGTCATTCTTATATAAATTTTCTGTAGGTAATTCTCTTCAGGGTTGTCGATTGCCAGTATATCTCCCCCATCCTTGGGAATATGTCAGACACAGCACAAGAAGTCTCACAGTATGGGTCCACTAACAATGTGGATTGAAATCAAATGTCTGGTCCTGCTAGCAGTGATGGAGTTGTGGGGCAGGACAGGTGGAAATGCTTGGCCAGGACACCTTCTCCAGGCTTCAGAGCCCCTTTCCAAGCCCCACTCCAATCCCCAGCACTCGGCCTGAATTCCTGGAGCCCCCCCTTTTGCAGCTTTCTCCACATCAGGCACAGGTACAGAGCACATCCCTGAATCAGTAGGCGGTCCTCGGGGCCGGCCACTGCACACTCAGAATCAGAGGGAGGAACTGACTCTGAGGTTTTCCACTGTCCTCTGTCCAACCTCTCTAGGGCATGTGAGCCCCAGAGCACCCCTTCAGGTCCTCCCCACGAACCATCCTACCCAGGCTGTGCCTTCCGTCATCCCTGTGATCATCGCAACTATAACCCACCTGCACAGCAAAGAGTTCCCCATCACTATCTTCAGATAAACAGCAGAGCAGCCACTGTACCCCGAGCAATCCTCTCCCAGTCAGGACCAAGGTGAGTGAACCGCAGTCCCTCCCACTGTCCACAGACATGGCCTGTTTCCTGAGGCACTTAGAGATCTTGGCTGCCTGCTTGAATGAAGAGGGAATCCCTCCTCCTGCCATGAAAGAAATCGTTCAAATTTAGCCCAGACTCCAAGCGTGCTCGTGTCAAATGAAATGAAGAGTGAGAACCAATTACAGTCACTGCATATTAAATTAGCTTCATTAAAACACAGTGGTTTTAATTATTCATTCTCTCCTGAGAATGAGCTGCTCTGATCACTCCAGCATGGTGTGAAGCCCTGGAAGACAAGAAAATGGGGTCCTTGCTCACAGCGCGTGCAGTGTTTGGGCTGAAGGAGGCGGAGACCAACGGGTAGAGCACCCAGAATGAGGGTCTTGCAGAGGTGGCTTGGCAAGCACCGCGGTTTGAGGCGCACCGCTGTGTGCCGGGCGAGGGCGGGGGAAGGGAGGGCGGGGGCGGGGGCAGGGAGGGCGGGGGCGGGGGAAGGGAGGGCGAGGGCGAGGGCGGGGGGAAGGGAGGGCGAGGGCGGGGGCGGGGGAAGGGAGGGCGGGGGCGGGGGCAGGGAGGGCGAGGGCGAGGGCAGGGGCCGGGGCGGGGGGCGGGGGCCGGGGGGTGGGGCGGGTGTTTCCCGCATAGCTCAGTCAGTAAAGAATCTGCCTGCAATGCAGGAGACCTGGGTTGGATTCCTGCCTCGGGAAGATCCCCTGGAGAACGAAATGGCAACCCACTCCAGTATTTTTGCCTGGAGAATTCCATGGACAGAGGAGCCTGGCGGGTTACAGTCCATGCTGTCGCAAGAGTCGGACATGACTTTGTGACTAAACCACCAGCCCCTGTGTGCAGGCATTATATAGGCACCCAAAGAATATGCAGGTTTCAGGACTTCCCTGGGGGTCCAGTAGTTAAGAATCTGCCTTCTAAAGCAAGGAATGTGGGTTCTATCCCAGGGAACTAAGATTCGCACATGCTATAGTGCAACAGGACCAAGCACCCAACCAAGACCCAGCACAGCCAAAAATAAATCAAAACAACAACAGCAAAAGGCTGTACGGGTTTCACCAGGCAACCAGTGGGAATGTGAGTGCCCGCACCCAGCACCCAGGATCCAGCTCAGGGAAACAAGGGAATGGCTAGCTTTCGGGAGAGCCAGCACTGACGGAACAGCAGTGAAGAGTCAGGGCATCAAGACAGCTGATAGCTGGGCACCCAGGCAAGAGTCAGGTAATACAAAGGTGAGTCCGAAGCCTGGATTTTTTTTCCCATGGGTGACAGGGAAGCACTTAAGTGCAGCAAAAGAGCTAAGAGGGGAAAGGTGAGTCAGGAGCTGAGAACCTAGAGCCAGGACGGGTCCAGCAGAAAGCAGAAGAGTCCGCAAGGGCAAGGATGACCACCACCATGGCTCCAGAACCGGCCCATGGAACAGGAAGCTCAAGTGGGAGCCCCAGGAGCCCAGGAGAGCAGGCAACGAGATTCTCCACAGGGGCACCTTTGTCCCGGAGTGTGGGGTTCCTGTTGGCAGGAGGAAGGAGACAGTCCACTTCTGTATTAAACTCTGGCCCTGCACTGCTTGCTGTGGTGTTGAAAGCCCTGTATCCCCTTTGGGAAATGCCTGCCCACCCTCTCAATGGCACTGTTGCCCACGCCTACCCCCAGCCCCATTGGGCAGGATATGGGATTTCAACACAAGACACCAGTTTCGCCAACCCCTCCCCAGTGGAAAGGGCTTCCCAGGGGGCTAGAGATAAAGAATCCAGCTGTCAAAGCAGGAAATGCAGGTTTGATCCCTGGGTCGGGAAGATCCCCTGGAGGAGGAAATGGCAACATACTCCAGTATTCTTGCCTGGGAAATCCCGCAGACAGAGAAGCCTGGTGGGCTACAGTCCATGGAGTCAAAAAAAGAGTGAGACACGACTTAGTGACTAAAATAGCAACAGGAAACAATAACCCCAATGGAAAAGGACGATGTCACCTTCCAGGCAGAGGTGGGTACCCAGACGTTGGTCTCTGTTCATGGGTGGTTCAGTTCAGTTCAGTTCAGTCGCTCAGTCTTGTCTCACTCTTTGCAATCCCATGAACCACAGCACACCAGGCCTCCCTGTCCATCACCAACTCCCATAGTCTACCCAAACTCATGTCCATTGAGTCAGTGATGCCATTCAACCATCTCATGCTCTGTCGTCCCCTTCTCCTCCCACCTTCAATCTTTCCCAACATCAGGGTCTTTTCAAATGAGTCAGCTCTCTGCATCAGGTAGCCAAAATATTGGAGTTTCAGCTTCAACATCAGTCCTTTCAATGAACACCCAGGACTGATTTCCTTTAGGATGGATTGGTTGGATCTCCTTGCAGTCCAAGGGACTCTCAAGAGTCTTCACCAACACCACAGTTCAAAAGCATCAATTCTTCGGTGCTCAGCTTTCTTTATAGTCCAACTCTCACATCCATACATGACCACTGGAAAAACCATAGCCTTGACTAGACAGACCTTTGTTGACAAAGTAATGTCTCTGCTTTTAAATAAGAGACCCCATAGCTGGACTGGATGTAGGGCAGTGGAGGGCATTTAGGACAGGGCAGAGCAATTCTTTGCGTAAGGTCATTGGGGAGAGAAATGACCCTCTCTCAGGGACTAAAGCTGTGTCAGACCCACCAGATGGTGCTTTTAAAAATGTATGTTCTCCTTCCCAATAAAACTCAACACTTTCAACATGGAAATCTGTCTCTCAGACTCACGCTCTCACAGGTAGTCGCAGAATCATCACAAAAGTAACACAACTTGATTTTTAAAGGTTATACTCCATTTATAGTTATTATAAAATACCTGTTCTATTCCCCATGGCCTTTAAAAATTGTGAATCCCTGTATTGTTCACCTGTATTTATATCATTTATACTTCAACTCTCAGTTCAGTTCAGTCACTTAGTCATGTCCAACTCTTTGTGACCCCATGGACCACTGCATGCCAGGCCTCCCAGTTCATCACCAACTCCCAGAGTTTACTCAAACTCATGTCCATTGAGTCAGTGATGCCATCCAACCATCTCATCCTCTGTCGTCCCCTTCTCCTCCCACCTTCAATCTTTTCCAGCATCAGGCTCTTTTCAAATGAGTCAGCTTTTTGCATCAGGTGGTCAAAGTATTGGAGTTTCAGCTTCAGCATCAGCCCTTCCAATGAATATTCAGGACTGATTTCCTTTAGGATGGACTGGTTGGATCTGTTTGCTGTCCAAGGAACTCTCAAGAGTCTTCTCCAACACCACAGTTCAAAAGCATCAATTCTTCAGTGCTCAGCTTTCTTATAAAGAAAGCTTTCTTCTCTAACTCTCACATCCATACATGACTACTGAAAAAACCATAGCTTTGACTAGATGGACCTTCATTGGCAAAGTAATGTCTCTGCTTTTTAATAAGCTGTCTACGTTGGCCATAGCCTTTCTTCCAAGGAGCAAGTGTCTTTTAATTTCATGGCTGTAATCACCATCTTCAGTGATTTTGGAGCCCAAAAATATAGTCTGTCACCGTTTCCATTTTTCCCCCATCTATTTGCCATGAAGTGGTGAGCCCAGATGCCATGATCTTCATTTTCTGAATGTTGAGTTTTAGGCCAGCTATTTCACTGTCCTCTTTCACTTTCATCAAGAGCTCTTTAGTTCTTGTTTCTGCCATAAGGGTGGTTTCATCTGTGTACCTGAGGTTGTTGATAACATCAACTCTACTTCAATTAAAAAATGAAAAAGATGACAGAATACTAAATTCAAATTCTGAGGGAAATGATTTTCAACCTGAAAATTTATACCTGGCTGACTGATGGTTAAGTTGGAGGACAGAATACAGGGATTTTTAAGTCAGAAAGCGTGTGCTTACTCGCTCAGTCATGTCCGACTCTTTGCGACCCCATGGACTGTAGCCCTCCAGGCTCCTCTGTCCATGGGATTCTCCAGGCAAGAATACTAGAGTGGGTTGCCATGCCCTCCTCCAGGGGATCTTCCCAACCCAGGGATTGAACCCAGGTCTCCCACATTGCAGGTGGGTTCTTTACTGTCTGAGCCACCAGGGAAGCCCCCAACCCCATGCAACCTTTAAAAAAAATCAATAAAAGGAAAAAAAAAAAAAAGAATACAAGAAAGAAGACAAGATGGGTTACAAGAGTAGTGAAAGAGGTGAAAATTTTCTAAAGTAAATGTATGAATCTAGTTCATAAAATTCACGTTAATCACTAGACCTAAAGCCAGATACTGTCTACAGTTCAGTTCAGTCACTCAGTCATGTCCAACTCTTTGCGACCCCATGAACCACAGCATGCCAGGCCTCCTTGTCCATCACCAACTCCTGAAGTCCACTCAAACCCATGTCCATTGTGTCAGTGATGCCATCCAACCATCTCATCCTCTATCATCCCTTTCTCTTCCCACGTTCAATCTTTCCCAGCATCAGGGGCTTTTCAAATGAGTCAGCTCTTCACATCAGGTGGCCAAAGTATTGGAGTTTCAGTTTCAGCATCAGTCCTTCCAATGAACACTCAGGACTGATCTCCTTTAGGATGGACTTGTTGGATCTCCTTGCAGTCCAAGGGACTCTCAAGAGTCTTCTCCAACACCACAGTTCAAAAGCATCAGTTCCTCAGTGCTCAGCTTTCTTTTTAGTCCAACTCTCATATCCACACATGACTACTGAAAACAGCATTACCTTATTGCCTTTGAGGATTGAAAGTGGGTAGGAAGACCTTTTTGTGTTTTATACTCTTATTATCTGCATTTATTTTCAGTTTGGATATAATTACTTGTAGTAAAAGATTTAACAAAACTTCAAAAAGGCATCCCTTAAAAAAAAACAAGTAACACAACTTAAAGTCAAACTTAGGGCTCTTGAGCACTGGTTCTTGCCCTAACACAGGGTAAGTCATCGCTTCATTCCTTGTGACGAGTATCTAAATGAGCTCCTGTGCCAGCCGCCCAGGGAAGCGTCGCTGCCTCTCCTTGTTCTAACAGGGAGGTTTCAGGGCTTCCTAAACCACCCCCTGGCCCCCATATCTGTCAGCTCTCCCTGGCCGTGTGCCCTTGACTCTCCTTGCTGTCTCCTCCTTCTGTGTCCCACCCGGTCTCCCTTCTCACGTGTCTTCCTCGTCAATAGAGGACACATGTTGCTCGCCCACCCAGCGTCTCCTCCAGACCCTCCTTTGGGGAGCTTCCCACCTCCCCTCCTTTGCACCTCCACACCTGAGATGACAGCCGGTCCCCCCCTTGCAGGTGAGCTGATGTGGACGAGCCGGGGGCTGGGTGTCTGGCCGGCACACATGCCACAAGCAGCCCCGCCCTCCCCAGCAGCCCTGCCACGTGCTTCTGGGACCAGGTTCTGGAAGTCCAGCCTCCAGGCTGGGTCTCTGACTCTCCAGGGAACTCTGGAAGCTCCATCCTTCCCCTTGTCCATCCCGCTCACACCCACACTCGCCAGACTGACTAAATCAGCAACTCTTAATGGGTGCATTCTCCCTTTTTGTGTCTTTTTTCCTGGGTTCAGGACAAGGGGAGGGGGTGCCCAAGAATGGATGCCCAGAGGGGCCAGCGTGGAGGTGCAGAATATGGTGTTGTATGTCGGGTCCCCACACCGTACATTGTTTCAGTCCCACCGTTAGGCAGAAATGCTTCCTTTGATCCAAAATGGTAGAGTCTCTTCTCTGGGTGTGCTCCTCTAAAAAGCTGGTTTTTTGTTGTTGTTTTGTTTTGTTTTTTCACTAAGAGGCATACGCTTTCCTTACTGGAATACATCTCTTTTGAATTCAAGGATGATCGCATCCTGCCTGAGATGATGGACCTGTTGAGTTGGAATCAGAGATTCTAGCTCAGAGGTGAGAGGACCTGAGAAGGCCCATAGACCTCGTGCCGCTTAATGGTCTAACCCACCACGCCCTCCCTGGTCCCCCCTTTCCTTCCCTCCCAAGTCGCTCTTCATGGGGACTTCCCTGCTTCTGTGCTTCTCCTGCTCCTAACACCCAGCTCCAAACAAGAACGAGGTTTTCTCCTTGCCATCTCTGCAACAAGTGTGCCATTTAAAGGACTTAACTGGTAGAAACACACAGCTGTGTTCGAAAAACAGTGAATTAAGTAAGTAAATTTCAGCTTAGTGTGCCTGACATTTGTCCAGGTTATGACTGTCCTTCACACAGAAAATGGAGAAAATCTATTTTCTCAAATTCACTTCCCTCCCTTTATGATTTTGGAGGTCACCTTGGCCCTCACCTTCTGACTAATGTCCCTGATGCGATTGGTGAGGAATTCATCTCAGGCACCAACCGCTCCTCTGGGGCGCTCGGATGAGCTCCACCAGGGCTTATTGCCTTGGGCATCGCTGACATCTGGTTCTGGATAGCTGTTTTGTCGGTGGTGCCCTGGGTCTTCGTTGATGAGAGCGCAGGCTTTCTCTAGACGCAGCAAGCGGGGGCGACTCTCTAGTAGAGGTGTGCAAGCTTCTCATTCAGGTGGCTTCTCTTTGGCAGAGCACCAGGCTCTGGGGCTCACAAGCTTCAGGAGATCTGGTGCAAGGACTTAGTTGCCCCCATAGCATGTAGGATCTTCCCTGACCAGGGATTGAACCCACGTAGCTCAGTTGGTAAAGAATCTGCCTGAAACGCAGGAGACCTGGGTTCAATTCCTGGGTTCGATTCCTGGGTCGGGAAGATCCCCTGGAGAAAGAAATGGCAATATGCTCCAGTATTCTTGCCTGGAAAAGCCCATGGACAGAGGAGCCTGGCGGGCTACAGTCCATGGAGTCCCAAGAGTTGAACACAACTTAGCAACTAAACCACCACCACCACCACCCCTGCATTGGCAGGCGACTCTTAACCACTGGACCACCAGGGCAGTCCCTGGATAATTCTTCACTGTGATGTTGTACATATTGAAAGATGTTTGGCAGCATCCTTGACCTTAGGTCGGGCTTCCCCAGTGGTTCAAATGGTAAAGAATCCGCCTCCCATATGGGAGACCCAGGTTTGACTCCTGGGTCAGGAAGATCCCCTGGAGAAGGAAATGGCAACACACTCCTGTATTCTTGCCTGGAGAATCCCATGGACAGAGGACTCTAACGAGATATAGTGCACAGGGTGGCAAAGAGTCGGACGCTACTGAGCGACTGGCACTTGACCCTAGCTCACAAAGTACCCATGCACCTTCCTCCAGTTACCTTCCAACATCACTAAATTTGTTCTGGGAGGCAGGTCACCACCCCCAGCCCCCCACCCCCAGTGGGAGACTGGGAATCACTGCTCTAGACCAATGAGCACCAATCCTTTGTGCTTCTGTAGCCATGGTGGGTTTTTCCAGTCAACTGCAGATCTTTCCAAGGTCTCCAGTATCACTCCCTGCTGTATCCACCACCTTCGACTTGATTAATGCAGGAGTGGATACCTGAGTCAACCCTGGTGGCCACCAAGAGAATCTATCTGCCTCGACTGCCTGCTTCCGGGGGCAGCCGAGTCACTAGTATTTCTGTTTCTATTGATGATGCCATTGACTGAAGCTCAGAGGATAAAGGGAATTTTCCAGCATGATAATGTTCAAGAAGAGAGTTAGAAATGGCACAACTCCTGGGGCTGGCAGAAAGGGGAAAGGTGGAAGGTAGTGGGTGGGGAAGAGGTGGAGACCTCCTTTCTCCCAGAAGCTGGGAGGAATATCATTCTTTCCAAAAGAGCAGTTTTAGGACCTGCCCATTGGCTCTGTCAATAGCTTTCCTCTCGCCCTTTGCCCTTCGGAGCTGCTGATGGTGGAAAGCCCAGCTCTGGGGCGCTGCATCGGCTTAGCCCTTCCCTGCTGGTTTCCACATGCCCTGAGCTCAGGGGCCACTTGAGTGAGTGGGTGCCATCAGCACCTCACTGGTGTGTCTTTCTCTCATTTGGGGTCAAAAGGACTCTGCTCTTGTTGTTCAGTGGCTCAGTAGTGCCGACTCTTTGCAACCCATGGACTGCAGCACATTAGGCTTCCCTGTCCTTCACTCTCTCCCAGAGCTTGCTCAAACTCATGTCCATTGAGTTGGTGATACCATCTTAACCATTTCACCCTCTGTCACCCCCTTCTTCCCCCGTCCTCCATACCTGGGCTCTGGTCCTCCATTTTCCACCCTGCTTAGAAAAGGTCATGGCATGCAAAGAAGGTGTTTGAGGCATGTAAGTCACTGTGCCACCAGCCCGGCTTGGCCACCTGGAGACAGTCACCCTAGCCAGGCTGCCACTACCATCTGTGGCGGGGCGGGGACTGGTCAAGAACAACCAAAAATCTCTCTCCATCTCCGTCATCACCCCCACCCCATTCGCACACATCTCGGCAGCAGTCCGTGCTCCCCAATCCGCTCTGCAAGCCCCTGGGGGAGCACACGTGACACCCCAAGGCTGTCCAGGAGCTGGGACTCCCCCTGGGGAGCCAAGGGCAGAGCGCCCCTCCCCGAGTTGGGGGCCCAGCTCCCCACCCCTTGCCCTAGCTTCAACCCAAGGGAGAAAAGTAAACAAATCCACGTTCGAACTCTCCTTCTTCCTCCGCTCCCCTTTCCTGCCTCCCACCCTCTGCCTGTCTCACTGTCCTCCCCTCCCCCTCCCCCGTGCTGCCCCCTGGAGCCTGCCCTGTCCTCCCACCGCCTGTCACCCCCACTTGATCCCTCCCCTCCCTCCTCCCACTGCGTCAGTTCCTGCCCCCCTCCTCCCACCAACTGTCAGACCCCCTTTGCGGAGCCTCTGCGGACGACAGGTCTCATCAGGGGAAAGAGTGGGAAAGAGATGCTGTGGCCACTAGCGTGGGGCCAGAAGCGGGGGAACTCGGAGTGTCAGGCATCTGTCTGGGCCCTTAGGCTGCAGACAGAAGAGTCCCCCGCCCAGAGGCATGGGGCCACGAGAAAGGCAAGAAGGCGGGGACAGATGCCAACCCAGAGCCAAAGGGCGCGATCCCGTGTGTGTTTAGCAAGCGCTGAGCCTGAGATAAGGCTGGTGCACTGGGAGTGAACAGATGGTCCAGGGAGCAGCCAGCACCACTGACGTACCAGGCTCCCGAGAGCACGGCACAGGTTGGGGTGCAGGGGTGGAGGGTTGCCCTCCACACCTGTGGCCAGGTCTTTCTCAGACCCGGGCTGATGGGAGCCCCTGGGTGGAGGAATCTGTTTCTCAACCTGCCCAACCCTCTCTGCCTGGCTGACACTTCCAGCAGCAAGACAAGGATGCCCTCCAAGGAGCTGGTCATCACTCACCTGTCCCTAACTTGATTCCCCCAGGCTGGGCTGGTGCCGCTTATCCTAACACCCCCTCCCTTTCCCCCAGACAGCTTAGGGTTCTCCCGGGGGCTCCCTCCACCTCCCTGAATGTGTCTGGAGAGGGCACACATGGGCACTGGCCAAGACTGAACTAGGGTGAAGGTAGATGGCAGCTGATGGGAGGGAGTCACTTCCCAGATTTCACCGAGTCTCGGCTTTACCAAGAGGAAAGGGCTGCGGTGGGCGGGTGGGAGGGTGTTCAGCAGTAAAAACATCCCTGCCTACATTTCTCATATGCTTTTCTGCTTTGATTTCATCTCTCCCAAGATATCAAATTTCAGGCTCAAAGGCGTTAGGAGGAAGGGAGGCGGGGGGCGTCTTGATGTTTCAATACTGACTCAGAGAGTCTCTCTGAAGCCCAGAATTGCATTCATAAAGGTTTCTACATAGTTGGCGAAACATCCCTGGCGTGCTGGGCCAGTGTGATCCTTCTAGGGAGAGCTCCTTCCGTCAACGTGGTCTTCTGCAGGATCTGACGGCCACTCGGCCCGCTCCAAGTTGGGAGCCCCACTCACAAACTACTTACCCCTTCTTCTCTGAGTTTCTGTGGGCTTCCCTGATGGCTCAGTTGGTAAAGAATCTGCCTGAGATGCGGGAGACCTGGGTTCAATCCCTGGGCTGGGAAGATCAGCTGGAGAAGGGAAAGACCCACTCCAGTATTCTGGCCTGGAGAATTCCATGGACTGTATAGTCCTTGGGGTTGCAAAGAGTCAGACAACTGAGTGACTTTCACTTTTCACTTTTCCGAGCTCCTACAACAGAGCTTAACAGCCACCTGGCAGTGTTTTGATAATGTGTATAAAGCTAATGGATATGTATATATGAGCTAATATGTATACTTATGCACATGAGCATGTATAAATAAATGTATTTGAATATGTATATACATGCATAAGCTAATATACATGATTGAAAGCTAATAAATATATATATTCATATGTCACATAATGTACAATGCATAGAAAGCATTTGGCACAGCAGTTGTCCCCTATCAGGCACTCAAACACAAAAATGAACCTTCTACTGCTCCTCACACCTCACTTTACTTGCAATCCTCAAGCCCATTGTAAGGCTATTCATACTGGTGAGTTTGTCCCCTTGTTCTATGTTCTATTCTCTTAAAGATGCAAGGATTGTGGCGTGGCTGTATGATTTTACGAGTTGACATTAGGTACTAAAACTTTCCATTGACTGATTTCAGTTACCTTGGGGATTTTAGTATGCAGTGTTCGTTACCTGTAGCCCGTTTGTTATGAGAAGTAATATTTCACCTTCTACTTGAACTTTCATCCTGGCCAAAGCGTCTCCTCATGGGTTTCATTGCTAAATAAACTGTAATCCTTTCCACTCATTATGCAGACGCTTTCCTCCCAATATCATATGCTCTGTCCTGGAACAGATGTGATACTGATGATGTTTGCTCCCTGGATTCACACGGTCCAGTTCACAGAATTAAGAGAGATAAACCTGACTGTGGATTTCCTGAAGCCAGATCAGGCACCACTCCCTGCTGGTTTGCAAGGGCTGCCTTCTTAGTAGATATTTAATTCAGATGATGGCCCTGGCTCTCACCTAGGAATAAATGTCCAAGTAAATCAAAGAAAGGTGCCCCGTATCAGTGTGTCCTGACTTCTAAATAATCCCCTTCCCCAAATTATTTTCTCCTCCAAGTTGCTGGGTCCCTAACCTATAGGCTTATGACTTTGCAGCTCCTCTTTTTTTTCTTCCCAGCACACAGTCTCAACAAGAACGCTCTCGCAAAAGAACAGATAGGAAGAAACAAGCCTGGGCTTTTTTTTTTTTTAATTCAAGATGCTCCTCTCCCGTGTAAGATCCACATTCTTTTCCCGTGGCTTTAATGAAAGAGAAGGTGTCAGACGCATGTCTGAGATCCTCCCATGGAAAAGATTTTCTCACAATTTTCTCCTGCCAGATTTGCACACGTTACACCATGACCATCGGCAAAGGAAGAAATAAGACTCTGAATAAATCAAGGGTTGTGTTCCTCAGAGTGCAGGATTCCTCCCTGCATCTTACTTTTTTAATCTAATTTTTTAAATAAATCAAGGGTGTGTGTGTGTGTGTGTTAGTCGCTCAGACATGTCCAGCTCTTTGTGATCCCATTGACTGTGTAGCCCACCAGGCTTCTCGGTCTGTGGGAATTCTCCAGGCAAGGTTACTGGAGCTGGTGGCCATTCCCTTCTCCAGGAGATCTTCCCAACCCAAGGACTGAACCCAGGTCTCCTGTATTGAAAGCAGATTCTTTACCCTCTGGGCCACCAGGGAAGTCCAAAATTCAAGGGTGGGTCCATCACAAATAATTAACCAAGTGATCAATAAGTACTTAGCAGCAGGCACCTAAGCGTGTGTGAGAGGGGAGGTAAATTATAAAACAAGTGTCAGGAAAAACCTCATATTTATTTATTGATTTTTTTTTTTTAACCAAGACATAAAACCAGATGAAGTGGAGCTCACAGCACATTTCCTGGAGGAACCTCAAGGTTATGCTGAAATTCACCTCCCTGTCTTTCCACATTGGAAAGACCACAGGGCCATTATGGGGATACTTTTTGAATCTGCTGGTTGTAAAACAAAAACAGTAACGATTTGCACATTTCTTTTTTTTTTTTTTTTTTGCCTGCCTACCTGCCTGCCTACCTGCCTGCCTGACTCTACCCGCTACGCTACCGCGGCTGGCTTCCGATTTGCACATTTCTGTACTGATTTTTTTTTAATTGGGGTATCGTTGCTTTACAATGCTTTGTTGGTTTCTGCTGTACAGTGAAGTGAATCAGCTCTGAGTACCTAATCTCCCTCTTGAGCCTTCCCCCCACCCCACCTCCATCCCACGCACCTAGGTCCTCACAGAGCACCGGCCTGGGCTCCCTGTGCTCTCTGGCAGATTCCCACTGGCTGCCTGTTTCACCCATGGCAGAGCCCATGTCAGCCCCAACCTCCCAGCTCATCCCACTCTCTCCTTCCCCCCTCGCCACGTTCACACATCCTCTCTCCGCATCTGCAAGTCTCTACTCCTGCCCTGCAAATAGGGTTGTCAGACCATTTTTCTAGATTCCACAGAGATGTGTTAGTCTACAATATTTGTTTTTCTCTCTCTGACTCTTGACCCTGGGATGTCTCAACCCTGAAGCTGCAACTTGAAAAGGGAGAGGCTCCTTGAGGGATTCAGGAAGGCTTCGGGAGAGTTGGACCTTGGAAAATGGACAGGGCTTTACCAGGGAGGTGAAGGGGGTCACAGTGCTGCTTGTTAGAGGGTGGTGGGCAGCTTGGAGGTGGCCGTTCTTTCAGGAGAGAACACTGGAAGCAAGACAGCAAGTGGGGGTTTGGAGAACAGTGATCAAGACACATTGGCTAAAGCTGGACATTTTAAGTAGGGAAATAGAAAGAAAAGTCTAAGCATGGTGGGTAGGGCATTCTAAGTAATGCTGGAGAAGAAATCTCTCAGCTTAGTTCAATTCAGTCATTCGGTCATGTCCGACTCTTTGTGACCCCATGGACTGCAGCACACCAGGCCTCCCTGTCCATCACCAACTCCCAGAGTTTACTCAAACTCATGTCCATTGAGTCAGTGATGCCATCCAACCATCTCATCGTCTGTTGCCCCCTTCCCCTCCTGCCTTCAATCTTTCCCAGCATAAGGGTCTTTTCAAATGAGTCAGTTCTTCGCATCAGGTGGCCAAATATTGGAGTTTCAGCTTTAGCATCAGACCTCCCAATGAATATTCAGGACTTATTTCCTTTAGGATGGACTGGTTGGATCTCTTTGCAGTCCAAGGGGCTCTCAAGAGTCTTCTCCAAAACCACAGTTCAAAAGCATCAATTCTTTGGCACTCAGCTAAATTGTCCTAAAGCCTAACATTTTCTGAAGTTTATTCCTAGGGCCATGGGTCCTGTAACATCCTCAAACTAAATTTTTTTTTTTCTTTCTCTCCTTTTTTAACTTTTTTATATGCATATGAGATGAGGACATTAACCAAATTTACTGTGATAATTCTTTCAAAACACATGTCACATCCTTATGTTGTATACCTTAAGCATACAGTGCTGTTTGTCAACTATATCTCAATAAGAGTGGGGGGCAGGACGGAAATCACCTTTAATCCCTCTACCTAATCACAAGCAAGAGAAATGATAATAATAATGACTGGAATTCACTGAGTGCCACACTGGACCTGGTCTTTCAAATAAGTTATTTCTAATTATTATACTAACCTTGCAAAGTAGGTGTGTGCTCAGTTGCTCAGTCATATCTGACTCTTTGTGACCCAATGGACTGTAGCCCTTCAGGCTTCTCTGTCCATGGGATTTTTCTAGGCAAGATTACTGGAGTGGATTACCATTTCCTCCTCCAGGGGATCTTCCCAACCCAGGGGTCAAACCCACATCTCCTGCATTGGCAGGTGAGCTCTTTTACCACTGAGCTGCCAGGGAAGCCCCAAAGTAGGTATAACTAATACTAATATCCTTCTTTTACAGATGAGGGATTATAAGACTAGCCAGAGATATCACAGAACCACTTAAGGCAGAACCAAGTTTCCAAACAGAACTACCTTACTCATGCTTTTACTGAAGCATGTGACTTTTAGCTTCAGACTAATTTTTTAAAAATCAGGTTTGAGGAGCACTGTTAATGATTCAACCCTTGTAGGAGTTACCTGCACCTCCCCTTAGGATTCCCACTGTCTGTAAGTATCGTAAAGGCTTTAAGATGCTCTGAAAGAGAGAAGTCTGCTTAAATTCTGCTGTTGTTGCTTTTGAGTTGCTAAGTCATGTCCAACTCTTTGTGACCCCATGGACTGCAGCACACCCGTCTCCTCTGTTGTCCACTCTCTCCCGGAGCTTACTCAAATGCATATCCATTGAGTCAGTGATGCCATCCAACCATCTCGTCCTCTGTCATCCCCTTCTCTTCCCACCTTCAATCTTTCCCAGCATCAGGGTCTTTTCTAAAGAGTCCGTGCTTTGCATCAGTGGCCAAAATATTGGAACTTCAGCTTCAGCATCAGTCCTTCCAGTGAATATTCAGGGTTGATTTCCTTTAGGATGGACTGGTTTGAAATTATTTAGTTGAATGAAACGCTGGGCTCCACCAGAGATCCACATCTTAATGCCTGGAATCTGTGGATGTTACCTCACATGGGGATAAAGCAGGGAGAGGTCTTTGCAAATGTCAAGTTACGGATCTTGACTTGGGGAGACTATCCTGCATTATCCAGACGGACCCTAAATGCAATCACATGTGTACAGCAGAGGTGGCAACATGAAGCCAGAACAGAGAGATGTGAAGATGCTGGCCTTAAAGGTTAGAGTGAGGCAATCACAAACCAAGAGCTACTCACAGCCCCATGTTCCCAGAACCTGGAAGAGGCAAGGGAAGAGGGAGTGTGGTCCCCCTGAAGTCCTGCTCTCAGACTGCTCACCCCCAGAACTGGGAGAGAACACATTGCTACCGTTTCAAGCCACCCAGGTTTGGGTACTTTGTTGTGCAGGGCATAAGAAATGAACCCAAGTGGGGCTATTTGTTGAATGACAGTTTTCCTCTGAATTACGTTTGTCTAACAGTTATGACACTATGAAGATGGAAATGTGAGATTAATAGAAGTCCTGGCCAGGAGATCCAGGGATTTACCACCTGGGAATTTTGAGATATCCTGATACTTGCATGCATGGTAAATCACTTCAGTCTTGTCCAAGTCTTTGAGACCCTGTGGACTATTGTCCGCCAGGCTCCTCTGTCCAAGGGATTCTCCAGGCAAGAATACTGGAGTGGGTTGTCATGTCCTCCTCCAGGGAATCTTCCTGACCCAGGGATCAAACCCAGATCTCTTACATCTCCTGCATTGGCAGGCGGGTTCTTTACCACTAGCACCACCTAGAAAGTTCCATCCTGATACTTACTGACCCTCTACGTTAACCAAAACAAAACTATGCATTATTTTTTATAAAGACCCCTTTCAGAGGGCTTTCCTGGTGCTCAGATGGTAAAGAGTCTGCCTGCAGTGCAGAAGACCCTGGTTCGATTCCTGGGTCAGGAATATCCCCTGGAGAAGGAAACAGCAACCCACTCCGGTATCCTTGCCTGGAAAATCCCATAGACGGAGGAGCCTGGCAGGCTACAGTCCATGGGGTCGCAAAGAGTCAACTGAGCGACTTCACTAGATGTCCGTTCTCCTAAAACAATTTGTGTTGTCATATAAGACAAAGTCTAAATGTTTGTTAGAAATGCCTTAGCTCTTCCATGACCTGGCTATTGAAAATAGTGTTGCAATGAACATTGTGCGTGCTTAGTCGCTCAGTCATATTCAACTCTTGCAACACTTTGGACTGTAACCAGCCAGGCTCCTCTGTCTATGGGATTTTTCAGGCAAGAATACTGGAGTGGGTTGCTGTTTCCTTCTCCAAGGGATCTTCCCGACCCTGTGTCTCCTGCATTGCAGGCAGATTCTTTACCCACTCAGCCATCGGAGAAGCTCCACAATAAACATTGAGGTGCTTGTATCTTTTTGAATTATGGTTTTTCTCTGGATATATGCCCAGGGTGGGATCGCAGGTTCATATGGGTAGCTCTATTTTTAGTTTTTAAAGGAACCTCCATACTGTTCTCCATGGTGGCGGTACAAGTTCACATTCCCACCACAGTGTAAGAGGGTTCCCTTTTTTCCACATCCTCCCCAGCATATCTTGTTTGCAGACTTTTTGATGATGGCCATTCTGACTGGTGTGAGGACTACATACCTCATTGTGGCTTTGATTTGCTTTTCTCTAATAATTATGATGCTGAGCACCTTTTCATGTGCTTTATAAACATCTGTATGTCTTCTTTGGAGAAACACCTATTTAGATTTTCCACTCAGTTTCTGCTTGGGTTGTTTGTTTTTTTTAATATTGAGCTACATGAGCTGTTTGTATATTTTGGATAATGATCCCTTGTTGCTTCAGTTGCAAATACTTCCTCCCATTCTGAGGCTGTATTTTAGCTTTGTCTATGGTTTCCTTTGCTGTCCAAAAGCTTTTAAGTTTAATTAGGTCCCATTTGTTTTCATTATTCTAGGAGATTCATCAAAAAAAATCTTGCCGGTATTTATGTCAGAGCATTCTGCCTGTGTTTTCCTCTAAGAGTTTTCTAGTATCCAGCTGTCCATTTAGGCCTTTAATCCATTCTGAGTTTATTTTTGTGTGTGGTGTTAGGGAGTGTTCTAATTTCATTCTTTAACATGTAGCTGTCCAGTCTCCCAGCACCACTTATTGAAGAGACTGTCTTTTCCTCACTGTGTAATCTTCTTCCATGGTTATAGATGACGTAACCACAGGTGCGTGGGTTTATCTCTGGGCTTTCTATACCATTCTTATGATCTATACTTCTGTTTTCACACCAGTACCATACTGTTTTGATAACCGTAACTTTGTAGTATAAAAGAAATGGATGAAGATGTGACACATATACACAACAGAATATTTATTATTCAGCCATAAAAAAGAATGAAATTAATACCACTTTCAGCAATACGGATGGACCTACAGATTGTCATACTGACTGAAGTAAGTCAAATGGAGAAAGACAAACATTATATGATATTGCTTACGTGTGGAATATAAAAAAGGGCTAAAAATGAACTTATCTACAAAACATAGAGTTGAATATATAGACAATAAATGCATGTTGGAAAGTGTAAGTGTTAGTCACTCAGTTGTGTCTGACTCTTTTGACCCCATGGACTGTAGCCTCAGTCCATGGAGTTCTCCAGGCAAGAATATTGGAGTGGGTAGCCATGCCCTTCTCCAGGGAAATCTTCCCAACCCAGGGATCGAACCTGGGTCTCCCATATTGCAGGCAGATTCTTTACCATCTGAGCCACCAGGGAAGCCCCAAAAATGTTTACCAGGGGATAAGGGAGGGAGAGATAAATTGGAAGATTTGGATTGACACACACACACTATTGTATATAAAATAGATAGCTGAATAAAGACCTACTTACTGTATAGCACAGGGAGCTCTACTAGACACTCTGTAACAACCTACATGGAAAAGGAGCCTTTGAACAGAGGGTATGTGTATATGTGTAACTGAGTCACTTTGTTGTAGACCTGAAACCAACGCAACATTGTGAGTCAGCTACACTCCAATGGAAACAAAGAAAGAAATGGTTGGCTGTGGCTCCAAGACAGAGCAGCTGCCGCCCAGTGAACCTCAGATGGCTGGGGAAATTCACACCTTGTAAAAGAGAGATGAACTTATGGAGATTTAGAGTTCTCTGTGAAATCCCCTCCCACTGGCCCAGCTGTGCCAACACCAGCCAAGCCATGGACCCAACACCCAAGGAAAGGAAAGCGTCTTACCACGTCCAGCGTCCTGTCAGCAGAATACTCCTCTCAGTGCTGGAAAAAGAAAGATGCAATTAACAAGACTTTTTGGACAAATAATACCCCACATAAAACAGTAGCCAGATGTCAATTAGAAGCTCTGGAGAACAGAGCTGTGTGGGTTTTCAGAAAGGAGAGCTCCCTCATTATAGAAGCCCCAGAGCTGGTCCAAGGATGCTGGTTGTTAAGTTGTCCCAGGGAGGACAGAATTGGGCACCTAGGCACCCTCAAGGAGTGGGGTCACTGCTCTATCCTTATATGCTCTTCATTGTCAAATGATATCCAAGGGCTACTCCCTAACCTCCAGACCTTCATAACCAGGGACATATCAACTCCAGTGGTTCTTACAACTGCCTCTCTAAAGGTCAAATTCTGGGCAACTGGCTCATCCAGGAATAGTAGCTGCAAGCTGCAGGTCAGTTCAGAAACTCTCCTTTGAAACACTGTGAGTGCAACACTTTTTTTACCAAATAGGTATGACAGCTCCTGTGAGTTTATTCTCCACCCCCGTGTGAATCCCCACATTGACTCAGATACGAAATCACATCTCTGGTTGCCCCTAACACATGTGCCTAAAGAAATCTTTTAAATGATACAACTGTTTGACAATATAATTCTAACCCAATATGATTGCAGCAAAACTCTGTCATTCAGCAATTATTTATGTAGTTGCTGTGTATCTGCCTTTTTGCTGGATAAGATGGAAGATGCAGACTGTATCAATGGAGTAGAATTTTCTAGTTGATTAACCAGACCCAGCTGGCTGGAATCTTCCTATAACCATATACAATACATTTAGGAAAAATAAGAAAATGACAAGAGAAAAAAATGTACTCAACACATATCCCTAACACAGTAGACATGCATATTTGTTAAGTGAATGACTGAAAACAGAGATTTTGTTGAAAGATAATTACCCTCTAGAGGGGAGTAATAGCTTTGAGTATAGGGTTTCCTTTTGGGGTGATGGAAATGTTTTAGAATTACATAGAGATGATGTTTGTGCAACACTGTGAATGTTTTAAATGCCACCGCATTGTCCATTTCAAATGGTTAATTTTATGTTATGGGAATTTAACCTCAATTTAAAACAAGTGAATTCTTTCCATACTATGTCCTGATGTCCTGGGCACAGAACAAATATAATCACATCTTCACAAAACTTTGCAACAGTAGTTGTGGTGACTAAGAAGCAGAAAGATCCAGAGGCCAATAAATCCTTGCATGGGAGAAGCTTTTATGTTGCCAAACTATTTGATAAGACAAAAGTACTAAAAGTACTTGTAGAAAAGTGCTAGAAGTACTTCTAGAAAATTCCATTTTCCCTATCAATTTACTTATGGCCATCTAAGTTGTGTTCAGTTACCAAGTCATGTTCAACTCTGCGACCCCATGGACTGCAGTATACCAGGATTCCCTGTGCTTCACCATCTCCTTGAGTTTACTCAGACTCATGTCCCTGGTGTTGATGATGCCATATAATCATCTCATCTCTCTGGTCCTCTGTCGCCCCCTTGTCCTCCTGCCCTCAATCTATCCCAGCATCAGGGTCTTTTCCAACGAGTCGGCTCTTCGCCAAGGTGGCCAAAGTATTGGAGCTATAGCTTTAGCGTCAGTCCTTCCAGTGAATATTCAGGCCTGACTTCCTTTAGGATGGACTGTTTGATCGTCTTGCTGTCCAAGGGACTCTCAAGAGTCTTTTCCAGCATCATAATTCAAAAGCTTCAATTCTTGATCGCTCAGCTTTCTTTATGGTCCAACTCTCACATCTGCACATGATTACGGTAAAAACCATAAGCTTTAACAAAAGCACTAGAATTACCTCCCAATACTAGAACTACTTCTAGAAAATTCCATTCTCCCTCTCTATTTATGGCCATTTAAGTTAGAATATCCATTTTCGAGTCTGCAGCAAAAGACTGTTTGCAGCCTTTCCCATAAATACGGAGTCCTCAAAATGCAAATTTTATATCCTTGAGTTTCCTAGGCACCATAATTCTCTTCATAAGAGAAAAAAAAAATCTCATTTTTTTGATGAGGACCCTGATGTAACACTGATGGCTGATATATTGGTCCAGGGTGCGGTGGGAGGGAATGAGGGGAGGACAAAAGAAGTGAGTCTGAAATAGAGGCCCCCAGACTTCTATGTGAAGGGAACTATCTTTTACATAAAAGTCAGAGTCGGGAGAGGTGGTGTAAAAGAATAAAAATGATTAAAACTGCACCTTGGAAGATGAGCAGAACCCACGTGTAATGATATTTTGATGTATTTTGGCAGAAATCAAAACAAATAACCAGATAAAGGATTAGGCACTTGATGACAGTGCCAGAGGGAAAGTGACAAATTTGGCAATAATGTGCCCAAAGCAGTGCATTCCCGATGCTGGGGAAATAAGACTGGCACCGGGGAGGGCTTTGCCTTGTCAGTTACGTATGTGCTGTGGTGTGATAAGAATACAGGTGCTCCCATCCCTGGGTCCCGGCACAGGGCTCCAAGACCCCGTGCAGCTTCTTGAGGGCCAAGAGCATCTTTATTCTGCTAATGAGATGCCTCAGGACTGGCCTCTAGACCAATTCAGGACAGGGGCTGGTCACCAGAAATATCAAGCCCAACCTCGGTACAGGGGAGGGGGCTGGAGATTGACTTCAGCCATGTGGTCAGTGACTTCCTGAATCATGTCTAGATAATGAAACCTCAGTATAAACTCTGGACATGAGGCTGGTGGGGCTTCCTGCTTGCTGAGTCCACTGACATCCCAGGAGGGTGAAGCTCCCTGACTCCATGCGGAAAGTGCCTGGGAGCCCTTCCCCTAACCCCATCCTCACCAAAGTGTATCTTTTATTCAGTTCAGTTCTGTTGCTCAGTCGTATCCGACTCTTTGCGACCCCATGGACCACAGCACACCAGGCCTCCCTGTCCATCACCACCTCCCAGAGTTTACTCAAACTCATGTACACTGAGTTGGTGATGCCATCCAACCATCTCATCCTCTGTCATCCCCTTCTCCTCCTGCCCTCAATCTTTCCCAGCATCAGGGTCTTTTCAAATGAATCAGTTCTTCGCATCAGGCAGCCAGAGTATTGGAACTTCAGCTTCAGCATCTGTCCTTCCAGTGAACACCCAGGACTGATTTCCTTTAGAATGGACTGGTTTGATCTCCTTGCAGTCCAAGGGACTCTCAAGAGTCTTCTCCAACACCACAGCTCAAAAGCATCAATTCTTTGGCATTCAGCTTCCTTTATAGTCCAACTCTCACATCCATACACGACTACTGGAAAAACCATAGCCTTGACTAGATGGACCTTTGCTGGCACAGTAATGTCTCTGCTTTTTAATATGCTATCTAGGCTGGTCATAACTTTCCTTCCAAGGAGTAAGTGTCTTTTAATTTCATGGCTGCAGTCACCAGCTACAGTGATTTTGGAGCCCAAGAAAATAAAGTCTGACACTGTTTCCACTGTTTCTCCATCTATTTGCCAAGAAGTGACGGGACCAGATGCCATAATCTTAGTTTTCTGAAAGTTGAGCTTTAAGCCAACTTTTTCAGTCTCCTCTTTCACTTTCATCAAGAGGCTCTTTAGTTCTTCTTCGCTTTCTGCCATAAGGATGGTGTCATCTGCATATCTGAGGTTATTGATGTTTCTCCCAGCAACCTTGATTCCAGCTTGCGCTTCATCCAGCCCAGCGTTTCTCATGATGTACTCTGCATATAAGTTATATAAGCAGGGTGACAATATACAGCCTTGACGTACTCCTTTTCCTATTTGGAACCAGTCTGTTGTTCCATGTCCAGTATCTTTTATAATAAACTCTAAATGCAAATCTAGCACTCTCTTGAGTTCTGTGAGTCATTTTAGTGGACTACCAAACCTAAAGGAGTTATGGGAAGCCCAGAATTTATAGCCAGAAGTGCGGTCAGACACATAGGTCGGAAGTGCGGGTGGACAGGGGACCCTCAAAGTGCATCTAGCATCTGAAGTAACGGCCGAGTGGTGGAGAACTGAGCCCTTAACTCATGGGATCACGAGGTGGTTAATGTCAAAAATCAGAAGTGAATTGCAATACAGTCAGTTTAGGTGGAAACAGATTGTATATATATATATATATATATATATATATAGTTTAAGGATGTGCTTCACAGTTTGCTGATGGCAAAATTGAAATTATATATATATATATATATATATAGTATACTACATATATGTGTGTGAAAGTCACTCAGTTGTGTCAGACTCTTTGTGACCCCATGGGCTATACAGTCCATGGAATTCTCCAGGCCAGAATACTGGAGTGGGTAGCCGTTCTCTTCTCCAGGGGATCTTCCCAACCCAGGGATCAATCTCCCGCATTGCAGGCAGATTCTTTACCAGCTGAGCCATGAGGGAAGCCCCACACTATATATGTATATGCATATATATATATACAGTTTAACTTTGGGAACCAAAACAGAAAATCCTCCTTTCGTAATTAACTATGCAATTTATTTTCATTATATTCCAAATGCTACCTCTGACTTTTTTTTTCAAGCAGAAGAAATATTACTTCTTCTAATCCCATGAAATTAGAAAAGTAGGTGGGTTTTCTAATCTATCTTTCCTCTCATCCTTTTTTTTTCCAGATTTTTCTGGTGGGAAAATTGCCTAGCATTTAATTAATGGCTTCTTGGCAAGCTGGTTTTTTCAACAGCCAAATGTCAAAGGTAAACGAGTTGACTTTAGGAAGGTGTACCTGCATTCTTTTAGGAGACTTTACTCACACCAGAAGGTTTCCCTGGTGGCTCAGATAGTAAGGATTTGTCTGCAGTACAGGAGACACAGGTTCCATCTCTGGGTCAGAAAGATCCCCTGGGGAAGGGAATGGCAACCCACTCCAGTATTCCTGACTGGAGAATCCCATGGACAGAGAAGCCTGGCGGGCCACAGTCCATGAGGTCTCAAAGAGTCGGGCACAAGTGAGCAACTAACACACACACACACACACACACACACAAGCGCGTGTGCACACACACGAAACCTGACAATATAAAGATATAAGAAAAAGCCAGCTTTAGGAAGCCTGACAGACTTACTAAAAAGTATGATCACATATCACAAGTAATACATTATTTGAGAGGGAGTATAGACATCTTTTTCTTTTAAATATATTATCACCTTTCAGATCTCTAAACATTCTCAAACAGCACGCTCTTGCCATAATCGGTTTAATAATATGTAATGATGATTTTCAAATGCCAAGAGTTAACAAGCCTAAGAAGCAAACAAAAGAATAGCCTCGAGTTTTGAGGCAATGATATTCTGATTTCAGTTCTAAAACCAGGCAACTTGGCATAATACACTTCTCAAATAATCAGATCTTACATTTTTCCCCCAGAGCTTTCCAGGCAAAGGGGTCAATCAAACTGAAAGATATTTGGAATTTTTTACTATTTGCTGCCAGAAAAATCCGGAACAACAGAAGACTTTATTAACAAAGTGTAAAGCAATAACCACATAAGGCAAATATCCAGCTGGTCCAGTGTGGATGAGACCAAATAACGTAGGGAACTGTTCAAAGATCCAGAAAATCATAATGACACAAAAAGAGCTTTCATATTAACGAAGGTGTAAAATAATACACTTGTGGGAATTATCCATGTACTTAAATATATGTTGAATCCCATCTGTTAATATTTTTAAGTTGCTACCTAACCTTAGGTAGCTTAAAATTTGGGCTTCCCTGATGGATCAGTGGTAAAGAATCCTCCTGCCTAAGCAGGAGACGTGAGTTCCATCCCTGGGTCAGGAAGATCCCCTGGAGAAGGAAATGGCAACCCACTCCAGTATTCTTGCCTGGCCTGGGAAATCCCATAGACAGAGGGCTACAGTCTATGAGGTTGCAAAAGAGTCGGACAAGACTTAGGGACTACACAATGACAGCAACCCTGAAGTTAATACCTCTTACCTGCAAGATTCAGAACCATTCTGACCCTCCCTGAAAGGTAAAAAGATTGAGTACATATTGTTTAGAGCCTTAATACACATCCTCTACTGGAGAAAGATAGAAGAGGATGAGGGAAACATTTTTAAAAAAATCAGAAGTATTCCTCTTGAAATCACCTCTGATTCTCAGCAGATTAAAAATATCACTGTGATAAAGAAAAAAGAGAGAGAGAGAGAAAACACATTGGAATCACACAAGAGACCTAAAAGGGAACTGGGCTCAGGGAGGGGAGTCTTGTCATGATGGAGAAACTGTCATTGTTAAATTGACTGCATTGTAGGTTACTATAGAGACCTACATTGCTTGGCCTGGTGAGGAGCGGTGAACCTACAAAAGTTTCATGACCGTCAGAGCTGGCACACACTCCAGCTTTCACGGGGTAGAATCCTGGGATTCTGTCATCACTTGGATGTCGCTGGCTAATGAGAAGCCCCGAGGAAGGGCTGTGGCATTTTAAGCTGGCAGGTTGGGCATTCTGTTAATCTGCCTCATTAGTCCCTGCCTGCCTAGCACAGGACCTATCCACACTGCAGAAGCCCGATGGACTGGGAAGCCTGTTTCCATGGAGATGTTTTGCAGCTTTGCTGGTATTTCCTACAGAAGGGAAAGAGACTGTCGGGGTGCTCAGCGTGTGTACACACAGACACACACACACACAGCTTTTGGTTAGACAAACTGGCTATGGAGCAAGACATGTGAGATGATTGAAAAACGCTGGTGGGGTTGGAGAAATGAAGACCAGATCAGGGAAGGTTTGGGGGCAGCTCCTTTTTGAAGCATCTGTAACCTTTGGATTATAATTTCCGCCAAGAGTGAAGAGAAGGCCATTCTGTCTAGGTTCTAGGCATAGAGAGGATACTGAACCTTAGTGGGCAAGACTTCCTGTGAAGGGGGAAAGGTGGCCAGGTGTGGAACCAAAGCCCTCCCCCAGAGAGCCAGGGGGACAATGAGTCCCTTCCCAGGGTAACTGTGAGTGTCAGCATGACCATATCAAACCCAACAAAAGTAACTTCAACCTCCCCTGGCAGGTGATTTCTGAACCAGGAGGAACTTCTCTTGTTGGCTGGTTTGGGAAGGACTGTGGACAATCTGATGAAAATTTCAGGCCTAAGGCTCCCTCTCAGAGAAGGCAATGGCACCCCACTCCAGTACTCTTGCCTGGAAAATCCCATGGATGGAGGAGCCTGGTGGGCTGCAGTCCATGGGGTCGCTAAGAGCCAGACACGACTGAGCGACTTCACTTTCACTTCTTACTTTCATGCACTGGAGAAGGAAATGGCAGCCCACTCCAGTGTTCTTGCCTGGAGAATCCCAGGGACGGGGGAGCCTGGTGGGCTACCATCTATGGGGTCGCACAGAGCTGGACACAATTGAAGCGACTTAGCAGCAGCAGCAGCAAGGCTCCCTCTTGCTCTCACGACAAGGAAAATACTTCAGAGAAGCATTTTTTTTTATTTATTTTATTTAGGGGTCTGATCATGGTCCCAGCACCCCCGTTATTAGCTATGGAACTTCTGTGTGACTTCAGAGAGTTTACTTGACCTGTTTTCTCTATCTATAAAGCAAAATTAATGAGCTTGTGTCTGCATAGCGCTTAGAATGTGTCATAGGCTTACGCCAGCACTTGGCTTTCTCAGTGGTTTATCACAGCAGCCTTTGGGAATGAATGCAGTTGTCATCCTCATGCTGTGGAGGAGGAAACTAAAGCACAGAGAGGCTAAGAAACTTGCCCCCAAGATCACATGATGAGGAAAAGGACAAAGTCAGGATTCCAACCCAGGTCACCTGGCTCTGAACCCAGGTGCTCCGTCTCCACGCCGGAGTCCCTGGCTTCAAGACAAAGAGACACTGAATCATTTTTACTCCACTTGCTTTACTATATCCCTGTATTTAAACTTAACAATCCTATGAAGTGTGGTGCTAACGGACTTTCAGATAAGGAAACTGAGGCATGGAGAAGTTACCAAAAAAATAGTTGCCCAAAGCTAAGCAGCTAAAATGAGATGGTTGGATGGCATCACCGACTCCACGGACATGAGTCTGAGTAAACTCCGGGAGTTGGCGACGGACAGGGAGGCCTGGTGTGCTGCAGTCCATGGGGTCACAAAGAGTCGGACACGACTGAGCGACTGAACTGAACTGAAAGCAGCTAAAATAGGAGAAGGTTGGAATTTGAACTCAGGCATTCAAGTTCTTGTGGCTCAGCTGTAATCTGTCTGCAGTGTGGGAGACCTGGGCTCGATCCCTGGGTTGGGAAGATCCCCTGCAGAAGGGAAAGGCTACCCACTGCAGTATTCTGGCCTGGAGAACTCCATGGACCGTATAGTCCGTGGGGTCACAAAGAGTCAGATGCTACTGAGTGACTTTCAAGGGCTTCCCTCATAGCTCAGTTGGTAAAGAATCCGCCTGCAATGCAAGAGACCACGGTTTGATTCCTGAGTCGGGAAGATCCTAGACAGGATAAGCTACACACTCCAGTATTCTTGGGCTTCCCTTGTGGCTCAGCTGGTAAAGAATCTGCCTGCAATGTGGGAGACCTGGGTTCAACCCCTGGGTTTGGAAGATCCCCTGGAGAAGGGAAAGGCTACCCACTCCAGTATTCTGGCCTGGAGAATTCCATGAACTGTATAGTCCATGGGGTCACAGAGTCAGACACCACTGAGCAACTTTCACATTCAAGTTTCAGAGCAGTCAGCCAAGAAGCTGGGGTTTCCCTGGTGGCACAGTGGATAAGAATCCGCCTGCCAGCTCAGGGGACACGGGTTCAATCCCTGGTCCAGGAAGATCCCACGTGCTGCATGCCCCACAACTCCTGAGCCTACGCTCAAGAGCCCGAGTGTCGCGACTACTGAAGCCAGCGTGCCCCCGAACCCGCACTCCACAGTAAGAGACACCACCGCGGTGAGAGCCCGCGCACCGCAACCAAGAGCAGCCCCCGATCTCTGCAACGAGAGGAAAGCCTGTGTGCAGCGACAAAGACCCAGAGCAACCAAAACAGTAAATAAACAAAAAAACCAAGGAGGCAGGTGGCCAGGCCCAGAGCGGCATCTCCTGGTCCATTGCTGCCAAGTGGACTGCACTGTGCTAGGACGGGGGGTGGGGCGTGGGGGCGGGGCAGAGCGGGTTGTCAGCACGCCCACGACCCCGCATTACCCATGCTCAGCACCGCTAGCGTCCTTGGCGTCCCTGCCCTGTTAGGAGACCCTTGTCAACAGATTTCACGCCGGAGATGCACCCTTCTCCAGCCAGCACGAACCTGCCCAGGACGTCCAAACTGACCTTTCCTGGGGTCAGGTGGACTCTGATGGTTCACATCCCAGCAACAGAGAGGGAGAGGAGAGAAATGACGTCATGACAAAAAGCGGAGACCAGCTGAGAGCACGTGGATCCCTCCATGTGTCATTTGTTACCCCAACAGCACATCTTCCCATGGAACAAGAGCAACGCAGATACGGATGGGAAATGCTATTTTATCTCCACGTGGTACCTAGTGCAGTAGAAGCATTGCCAGGCCGTGGCCATAGTAACTTATTTTCACCCCACCCCACCCCCCCCCCACCCCTCTGGCAAGTTCAACATCACAAATCTAAGCCCACCCTCCTGAAACGCAAGGACTCTTACCTATGTGCAACACCCAGTCCCTGGCACAGAGTGAGGGGCTATGAAGGTGTTCCAGAAGGGCCGGCACCAGACCACCCAGCCCTGGGGACCCCCAGAGACCTTCTAGGAGGACAGTGCAGGGCAGGGAACCCGGCGCTGCTCTGGGCTTGGCCTCTGTCTTGCTCTGCCCGCTTCAGAGGCGGGCATGGCCAGCACCTTTCCCTGTGGCTGCCCGGAATGCGGACACTGGAGACAGAGGTGGGAGGTGGGGGGTGGCAGGAGGTGCAGGGGGCAGAGCCCATGTTCACCCAGACAGCTGCCCCCCGCCTCCCACCGTCTGCTTTTGCTTTCGTTGGGGCCTCCCCACTGCCTCCCACACCCTCCACCTGAAATCTGTAACATTGCGTGTGCTCTTCCCGTTCAATTACAAGCAGGCGGTTAAAGCCAAGGGCTCAACGCTTTCACCCAGTCCCTAAAGGGGGGGCCAGTTCCAGCGCATATCATCCCGGCTCCCCCAAGTCTGAGATCTGAGTGCCTCTCAGAGAAGTCACCTGAGACTTCTGGCTATTCCACCAGAGACATCCCCAGCCAACCCTCGCCCCAGCCTGTGATCAGCCGTGCCTGATTTGGAACCCAAGCCCTGCTGATTCCTCCCTCTCCATCCAGCCAGGCCTCACATTTACAGGGAGCAGAATGCACACTGAGCAGCTGTGTTTCTGAACTGCTGGGGCTGCCTAAAGCTTGGTTTCAGACAGACTGGTTGGATCAATGGATCTCCCCAGAGCACCAGCTTCCTCCCCTTGATGACTTCCCCTGGAGGACTGCTGCTGCTGCTGCTAAGTCGATTCAGTTGTGTCCGACTCTGTGCGACCCCATAGACCGTAGCCCACCAGGCCCCGCCGTCCCTGGGATTCTCCAGGCAAGAACTCTGGAGTGGGTTGCCATTTCCTTCTCCAATGCATGAAAGTGGAAAGTGAAAGTGAAGTCGCTCAGTCATGTCCAACTCTTAGCGACCCCATGGACTGCAGCCTACCAGGCTCCTCCGTCCATGGGATTTTCCAGGCAAGAGTACTGGAGTGGGGTGCCATTGCCTTCTGAGGCTGGATGTCACTAAAACTCCGTTCTGGAAGCCCAGTCCCACAACTTGCCCCCTGTGACATGGAGGGCTGACGTGGGCAAGATTCGGTGCTCATGTCCATTTGCTTCATGTCAGAATACGATGACTCTTCCATTGAATCCTCAGGTCTGATCCTGGGTTAGATGGATGTGTTTCTTTTTCCTTCTTGCAGCTAACCAGACACTGTGAGATTGAAGAACGCTTCAGTCTCAACACTCTGAGCTCAGAAGGAACTCGGGCCTGGGACCACCCAGCGTGACCCAAAGTTGTGGTGGGGTCAGGGGATACCGAGGGAGTCATTTTAGCCAGGATGATTTCTCAAATGCTACTGTGACCAACCCTGATATGATTTTATCAGAAAGGTTTGTGCAGTCAAAGCATTTTTTATTTTTAAGATAAAGGCTAATTTTACATTCATTCTGGTTTCGTGGGGGAGGACAGACCCCTACGTTGGCCACGTTTCTTTCATTTCTCAGCTCTTCCAAGGTGTGAGTCTATTCCCTTCTCTCCACCTGAGTGGTATAAATAGCCCTGCCATTTAATTGTCTCGCCAGGTTGGCCCTGTTTCCATTTATCCTTCTGAGACGTCTTTCTATTTGCAAAATGTTTTCCCAATGTTATGTCTCTTGGCTGGCTTCCCCATGACTCCCCATCCGTTGCTCCTAGGAGAGCACGGCTGTACTAACCAGGGTGCTTCTGGGGGTGCAGGGTGCTTCCTGATAGTCCAAGGTTCAGAGGATGCTCTGCTAGCCACACACAGACACACACACACACCCCACCCCACCCCCGCTTAGATTATTTAAATTCCAGGGCTTGGCGGTCATGTCAGTTTCAAAGCAGCTTACACTGGCTCAAAAAATAAGCCTCACAAACGGGAAGACATTTGCAAGATTTTCTTGCAAATGAATATACAAACAAGACAAACTCCCCAATAGAAAAATGGTCAAAAGCTACAGATTATTCACAAAAGAAGGCAGGCAGTCAGAGGTCATATGTGAAGGAAGGTCAATAACAAAAGTGATTTAAAAAAAAAAAAAGAAATGCAAATAAAATCACTAATGTAATCTGTCTTTGCTATTAATATGGGTCAAGATTCTAACATTTGACCACAGGTGGATGAACGTGGGGAAAATGGGTGCCTTCCACTGTCAATTGACAAGTGGATTATCATAAATTTTGGACAGCAGTGTAGCAATATGGCTCAAACTCCACTCTGGCAATTCTTTTGACACTTATCCTGATGCTATAACTGGACAAATTCATGAAGAGGTATGCATATGGACGCTCATCTCAAAGTTGTTTGTAATGATGAAAAACTGGAAATAGACGTAATTTCCATCAAGGAAAAATCAATCTATTTATTTAATTGTGATATGATCCTTTAGTGAAATCACATGAAGCCCTTTATAAGGGTGACATAGATCCATGAACACAGTATTTGGAAATATCTGCACCAGAAATAATTGAGTGAAACAGATATTGTGTATAGGATGATCCTGCAAAGAAAACATGGTATTTGCCTCCATGTGTGTTCATGGGCATTATTCATAAAGAGATGATATCTGGAACTATATTTACTAAAAACTTACATTGTCATCTCCCGTGGTAAGATATTTTACTAGTCAGAGTAGGATGGATGATGCTGCAGTAAGAAATGATCCAATACGGTGGAATTTTATTTCTCATTCGGGAAAAGCCCACATGGGAGGGGTGGCTGGGTGTGGAGGGAATTCAGACTCCTGCCATTATGTGCTTTGCCATTTCCATTGTGTGGACCCCAAGGTCAGTTTAGGAGACCTTTCCATTCTAGGCTGCTGCTGCTGCTGCAGCTAAGTGGCTTCAGTCGTGTCTGACTCTGTGCGACCCCAGAGACAGCAGCCTACCAGGCTCCCCCATCCCTGGGATTCTCCAAGCAAGAACTCTGGAGTGGGTTGCCATTTCCTTCTCCAATGCATGAAAGTGAAAAGTAAAGTCACTCAGTCGTGTCTGACTCTTAGCGACCCCATGGACTGCAGCCCACCAGGCTCCTCTGTCCATGGGGTTTTCCAGGCAAGAGTACTGGAGTGGGGTGCCATTGCCTTCTCCGATTCTAGTCTGATGAGAAATCAAAGAAAGGCTATGACGTATTGCAAGGAAAGCCTTTAATGAGACGGGCCCAGAGGTAGCGCACATCCCTCCTCGTGGCCTGCCTGAGGACAAGGGAGTCAGGACAGCCGTGACTCCACGGGGAGGAAGAAAGAAGTTGCATGAATATCCCATGTCCCAGGTGTGCCAAGATTTTGTGTTTTTCCTGTAGTGCTTGAATTTTCCAACTGAGCTTGCTATTATTTTTATAGACAAAAAAATTCAATAAATTTCCTTTTTTAGAATAATAGTATCTTCAAAGACAGAGAGATTAAAATAATCTGAGAGAGCTAGCCCAGGAGAAGGCAGGAGCTCTAGGCCATGCTGAACTGATACAGCTGTGCAACTGACTCTTTCACCCCAGGAGTCAGGTACCCCCCCTCTCTCTGTGTGCTCCCAACTTCAGCATCAGTCAGCACGAGCTGGGACAGTGAGATGGCCTTAGGCTCCAAAAACTCATCTTTCTGTGCTCACGTCTTAGACCTCTAGGGTACAAAGCAGGAGGACGTTTCCTAATTTGATTTTGAACACAAGGAAAAGCCAATTGCGTTATTAATGGATTACCTGCTATCTTTTTAAAACTATGCACAAGGCCAGATTTAATCTTATACAGTGAATAATGCATGTGTTTCTGGGAGGACGTGCTGGGAGAACTTTTCATTCAACGTTTCGGTAGTCCATCTAAACTTTATCTGTGATCCTCCCCCTTGAATTTTGTTTAAGGCAGCTCGTGCTCCTTTACCTCCATCTTCAGAATGACATGGCAAAGCTAACTTGATAGTTCATGTCCAAAATAATCAGCCCATCAAACTCATGTGCAGGATTACGATTAACACTTAACATAAAATGCTCTCACTCCCGAAGATGGGAAGAATTCCACAGATTTCAGCAGTACTCATTGTTCAGTCTCTAAGTCGTACCTGACTCTTTGTGACCCCACGGACTGCAGCCCACCAGGCTCCTCTGTCCTCCACTATCTCCCGGAGTTTGCTCAAACTCATGTCCATTAAGTCGGTGATGCTATCTAACCATCTCATTTTCTGCCACTCCTTTCTCCTTTTGCCTTCAATCTTTCCCAGCATCAGGGTCTTTTTCAATGAGTCGGCTCCTCGCATCAAGTGACCTAACTATTGGAGCTTCAGCGTCAGTCCTTCCAATGAATATTCAGGGTTAATTCCCTTTAGGATTGGCTGATTTGATCTCCTTGCAGTCCAATTAAAATGTGTTATAAAGTCATCAGACTAGCAAGTTGCCATTTATTATTTAATTAATGGGAAGAAATCCATGCAGTTCATACTAATCTGATCATATAGCAAATGCGTGTCTACTTTGAATCTACAGAGAGAGATTTTTGCATAAGAGAACATCACAAATTAGCCATAAATAGCCAACAGCATCCCAGGACATGGCCTCTGTGTATTTCCCCTCTTAACTCAAACCCTGTATATCGGATTGGTTCCCAAACTCACTGTTACCCAAGAGATACAGGAGGCTGAGGAGGCAGGCCTCATGTCTCTGGGCCCTGCAGGGTCTGCGGTGAACCAGGACTGTCTCCTCTGTTTGCCGGCAAGAAAAGAGGTACCACAATTCAACCACTTCTCCCAGCAGGGCTCTGGGCCTGCGGAATGGAAGCAGGCTGGGCCAAGCAGCATATTCTTAATGTGATGACTGCTGTTGAATCTCCCACAATCCTTGACCTTCAGGGTCACACGTTTCTGAGTTACAAGCTTGAGAAACTCATTTCAGGGTGAAAGTGTTGCCTTTCTTTCTACTGGTTTAATTATGACGTATAGTTTTCTTTTCATTTTTCTCACGGCCATGGGAAAATGGACTAAGTCATCCCCAACTACGTTACCAGTTGCTCTAATGAAAGTAATTTTTCCAAAGATTATAAAACACTGGCTTCTCTACACTCCACGCCCCTGACACATAGGGTGAGTGTAGGTCACTGGATGTTAAAAGCTGGCCCCAGCGTGCAGATACGTTGCTGCCTTACATGCTCAGTTGCTCGGTCGTGTCCGACTCTGTGACCCGTGTGTAGCCCGCCAGGCACCTCTGTCTTACCAGTGTCCTGGTAAGAACACTGGAGTGGGTTGCTGTTTCCTCCTCCAGGGGGTCTTCCCGACCCAGGGACTGAATTCCCATCTCCTGTGTCTCTTGCTTTGCAGGCAGATTCTCTACTGTTCCAGTCACCTGGGAATACCATACAGCTGTGTTACCAGCTTCAAAATAGGCCGAACCTCAGAGATTTTCTAAGAAAATGGAGAAATAAACCAAAGACAATCCCTTCTAAAGTGTTACAGAATATGTTTTTAATTAGCTGAGAAAGAAAAACATCCTCCAAATCCTATTAAAAGTTGTTTCTACTACTACTCCCAAAATACTAAAACAATATAACCTACAAATACTTCTTATGCCTCTGTAGAAATGTCTCTCAGCCACTTTACTTGCAAAGATGGAATACAAAAACTGCTTCATTAAATTTAAGGTTTCGCTATCCACGTTTTATTGATTGGTTATAATATTCATTATAAGTGAATAAAATTCATATTATAAACTTAGCAATTTAGTACTCTCTAAAAGGCCAAACTACATTGCATATGGGCTTTCCCAGGGGCTCAGCTATAAAGAATCCACCTGTAATGTGGGAGACCTGGGTTCAATCCCTGAATCAGGAAGAGACCCTGGAGGAGGGTATTGTAACCCACTCCAGTATTCTTGCCTGGAGACTCCCATGGACACAGGAGCCTGGCGGGCTACAGTTTATGGGGTCGCAAAGAGTTGGACACCACTGGAGCGACTGAGCATGCAGTCACATTGCAAATATTAAAAAGTATCTTTGTCCTATTGACTAGAGAAAAATTTATATTTATGAATTCAGATCAAAATCATGATTTCGATTGTATAATCACATTATGATTTTATAATCACTATGACTACATATTAAATTTTTCATTCAAAACTTGAGTTTATAAGGTAAATATATTCTGATCGCTTATCAAATCAACTTGAAAGGCCCTGCTGAAGTTTGAAAGCTGTCTAATCAATAGATGCCCCTGGCAAACTTGGAGGAAGTGAGACCTTGAAATCCTAAAGCCCGGGGAAGGAACCCTGGCTTTGCCATACACTAGAAGATCTTGCTGCTGCTAAGTCGCTTCAGTCGTGTCCAACCCTGTGCAACCTCATAGACAGCAGCCCACCAGGCTCCCCCGTCCCTGGGATTCTCCAGGCAAGAACACTGGAGTGGGTTGCCATTTCCTTCTCCAATGCATGAAAGTAAAAAGTGAAAGTGAAGTCGCTCAGTGGTGTCCAACTCCTAGCAACCCCATGGACTGCAGCCCACCAGGCTCCTCTGTCCATGGGATTTGCCAGGCAAGAGTACTGGACTGGGATGCCATTGCCTTCTCCGTAGATGATCTTAGAGGCATTCTACTCTCTTTGTTAGGAGGAGGAAATGGCAACCCACTCCTGTATTATTGCTTGGAGAATTCCATGGGCAAAGGAGCCTGGTGGGCTACAGTCCATGGGATCACAAAGATTCAGACAGGACTGAGCGACTAACACACACACACACAAAATCTCTTAATGTCAGTTGCCTAATTTGCAGGATTGTCAATGAGAATACTGGTCACACGGGGCTGTGGAGAGAATTAAATCAGGCCAAGTTCACCGCATCTGACTCATATTAGACTCTTCATTAGGCTCATTCCTCTTTTCCATCTTCTTCTGTTAACTCAGGGTGGAAAGATCTGAATTTAATTCTAGGTCCACCACTCTGCTCCCTTCTTGGGGCAAACCTCTTCTGCTCTCTCTGGATGCTTCACTTGCAAAAGCAAGGATTTACCCTTCAACTTTTTTTAACCAGCCAGTGGCTCGGGCTTCCTTCCTTCCTAGCCAGGACAGCTGGTGTGGAGGCAGAGGGTTCATTCACTCAGCAGATCTGCTCCTGTTTGCCAGGCTCCACACTAAAGCAGCATCCCAGTCTCCTCAGTTCAGTTCAGTTCAGTCACTCAGTCATGTCTGACTCTTTGCGACCCCATGAATCGCTGCACGCCAGGCCTCCCTATCCATCACCAACTCCCGGAGCTTGCTCAAAGTCATGTCCATTGAGTCAGTGATGCCACCCAACCATCCCATCCCCTTCTCCTCCCACCTTCAATATTTCCCAGCATCAGGGTCTTTTCCAGTGAGTCAGTTCTTAGCATCAGGTGGCCAAAGTATTGGAGTTTCAGCTTCAGCATCAGTCCTTCCAATGAATATTCAGGACTGATTTCCTTTAGGATGGACTGGGTGGATCTCCTTGCAGTCCAAGGAACTCTCAAAGAGTCTTCTCCAACACCACAGTTCAAAGGCACCACAGACTTTCCTAGGGAGACCAGAACAAATGCCACAAATGGGGTGGCTTCATACGGTCGAACGTTGCTCTCTCACAGCTCTGAAGATCTGAAGTTCAGAATCAAGATTCTGCCAGGCACTTAGTCTGAATCCTGCAGGGGAGGATCCTCCTCGCCTCCCCCAGCTCCCACTGGCTGCTGGCAGTCTTGGCGTTCCTCGGTGTGCAGCTGTGGCACTTCGATCTCTGCCTCCCCACATCACAAGATCCTTGCCCTGTGCATCTTCAAGCTGTCTTCTCTGTGTCTCTAAATTTTCCCTTTCTGAGGACACCAGTCGTAGGATTAGAGCCCATCCCAACCCAGTATCACCTGGTCTGATGTTGGTTATTTCTGCAAATAACTGTGAATAATTTCTGGTTATTTCTATATCCTAACAAGGTCCCAGGCACAGATAGCAGAAATTAGGACTTGAATTTATCTTGGGGTGGGGACACGATATCACCAGCAACAAAGCAGAAAGACAGGGGTGACTAAGGCCCTCGGGAGACTCTCAGTTAGAGAGCCAGGCTCAGACAGCAAGCAGATCAAGTTCAGAACACGAGGGTGAGAGACTCTTCGCTTCTGCGCTCAAAAGTGAGAGTTGTGCGCTGAATGCCATCGGGGAGGGAGGTGGCAACAGAGATCAGCAAAGTATCTTTTTTTTTCTTTTACCATCATCATTATCTTTATTAAAGTAACATAATTTCCAAAATTCAAGGAGAAGAATGGGACCACCCGGGAATCCCAGTATCACTTCTCGAAGGGGATTTTTCTCATATAATCTTTTTCTTGTAATATAATTCACACACCATAAAGTTCACACTTCCACAGTGTCCTGTGTAGTGGTTTTTAATATTCCTCACAAAATTGAGGAATCATCGTAAACAACTCACGCCAGGACATCCATCATCCCAAAAAGAAACTCTATGTATTATCAGTAATTCTATATTGCCCTGCCTCTGGCAACCACTAACCTACATTCTGACTCGACAAATTTTTTGTTATGGACATTTCATATAAATAAAACCGTATAATAAATGGCCGTTTTATTTCTAGCTTCTTTCACTTAGCATAATGTTTTCAAGGTTTATCTGCGTTCTGTCCTTGTTATAGCTGGATAATATTCCATTGTATGGGTACACCACATTCTATCTATACATCAATTGATAGACATTTGGTTGTTTCTACTTTTTTGGTACTATGAATAATGCTGCTATGAACATTCACATGGTAATTTCTGTGTGGACCTATGTTTTCAGCTCTCTTGGATATATACTGAGGGGTGGAATTGCTGAGTCATATGGTAGTTCAGTTCAGTTGCTCAGTCGTATCCGACTCTTTGCGACCCCATGAATCGCAGCACGCCAGGCCTCCCTGTCCATCACCAACTACCAGTTCACTCAGACTCATGTCCATCGAGTCAGTGATGCCATCCAGCCATCTCATCCTCTGTCATCCCCTTTTCCTCCTGCCCCCAATCCCTCCCAGCATCAGAGTCTTTTCCAATGAATCAACTCTTCACATGAGGTGGCCAAAGTACTGGAGTTTCAGCTTTAGCATCATTCTTTCCAAAGAAATCCCAGGGCTGATCTTCAGAATTGACTGGTTGGATCTCCTTGCAGTCCAAGGGACTCTCAAGAGTCTTCTCCAACACCACAGCTCAAAAGCATCAATTCTTTGGTGCTCAGCCTTCTTCACAGTCCAACTCTCACATCCATACATGACCACAGGAAAAACCATGGCTTTGACTAGACGAACCTTTGTTGTCAAAGTAACGTCTCCGCTTTTGAATATGCTATCTAGGTTGTTCATAACTTTCCTTCCAAGGAGTAAGCGTCTTTTAATTTCATGGCTGCAGTCACCATCTGCAGTGATTTGGGAGCCCAGAAAAATAAAGTCTGACACTGTTTCCACTGTTTCCCCATCTGTTTCCCATGAAGTGATGGGACCAGATGCCATGATCTTTGTTTTCTGAATGTTGAGCTTTAAGCCAACTTTTTCAGTCTCCTCTTTCACTTTCATCAAGAGGCTTTTGAGTTCCTCTTCACTTTCTGCCATAAGGGTGGTGTCATCTGCATATATGAGGTTATTGATATTTCTCCTGGCAATCTTGATTCCAGCTTGTGTTTCTTCCAGTCCAGCATTTCTCATGATGTACTCTGCATTGAAGTTAAATAAGCAGGGTGACAATATACAGCCTTGACATACTCCTTTTCCTATTTGGAATCAATCTGTTGTTCCGTGTCCAGTTCTAACTATTGCTTCCTGACCTGCATACAGGTTTCTCAAGAGGCAGGTCAGGTGGTCTGGTATTCCCATCTCTTTCAGAATTTTCCACAGTTTATTGTGATCCACACAGTCAAAGGCTTTGGCATAGTCAATAAAGCAGAAATAGATGTTTTTCTGGAACTCTCTTGCTTTTTCCATGATCCAGCAAATGTTGGCAATTTGATCTCTGGTTCCTCTGCCTTTTCTAAAACCAGCTTGAACATCAGGAAGTTCATGGTTCATGTACTGCTGAAGCCTGGCTTGGAAAATTTTGAGCATTACTTACTAGCATGTGAGATGAATTATATGGTAACTCTATGCTTAATTTTTTGAAGAATTTGTCAATATGTCCTCCAAAGCAGCTTCACCATTTTACAATGCTACAAGTGTTTCCCAGGTGGCTCACTGGTAAATAATCCACCTGTCAGTGCAGGAGATGCCGGAGACTTGGATTTGATCCCTGGGTCAGGAAGATCCCCTGAAGGAAGAAAGGACAACTCGCTCCAGTATTCTTGCTGGGATAACTCCAAGGACAGAGAGGCCTGGTGGGCTACTGTCCCTGGGGTCATGAAGAGTCAGACACGACTAAGCACACACTCACAATGAATGAAGATTCCAGTTTCCCCGCATGTTCACCAACACTTGTTATTGTCCATTCTTTGAATTGCCAGCATCCTGTGGGGGAGAAGTTGCAACTCCCTGAGGTTTTGATTTGCGTTTCCCTCATGATTAATGATGCTGTGCATCTCCTTGTGTGCTTCTGGGTGATTTTAAAATCTTCTTTGGAGAAATGTCTCTTCAAATCCTTTGTCCATTTCTTTAACTCAAGTGAAGAGCATTCTTGTTCACACAAAGATTTTGAACCCAGAAATAAAATTCAAAGAGGGAGATTTGGGAAGTAGTGAAGGAAAGACAATACGCAAGAGCTTTCTGCCCAAAGGATCCCCATCGCTGAAGCCCAACCTCCTTCCTCTGTGCCCCTGGCCACCATGAAGTCAGGACTTTGATAGAAAGGACACAGACAAAAGGTGAGCCCAGCACAGATGCAATGGAGAAACAAAGTGGGCGGAATATTGCTATTTCCTCAAGTGGAGAGTCATCTGTTTATCTTAATTAGAGACAGAAGACCACTTTCTTGTCACTGCCTATATCAGTCACGGGGGGAAGGGAGAGTGCTTCCGCATCAACTTGAGGGAGCAATTACCAGCACGGTGGTGACGTTTGGCTACAAAATCACCTCAAAAAGTAAATTCCTGTGATGAAATACCACCTAACACAGTCCCAGGAAGACACTTAAGCCAATTAGAGTGGCAAGAATTATGACAAACGCTGTAATTATGATTCAGGCAGACTGACTATAAACCCATAAATCTTCCTGCCCCTGACCTGGCCCCAGCATCCCCGGGAATTATTTCCATGGTGGAATGATGTCTTGTTCTATTAAGTACGTTTGGAGAGCACTCAAATGCTACGTTATGGGACGTGTGGATTTGAGGTCATAGATCCTCAGCCCAGCTGTCGCCTGAAGGAAAGCGCTAAAATGGGAAATTAAGCTTCACGGTCTGCTCAGCCATCCTGTGGCTGTGAGGGCAGAAGGACGTCCCTGGCAGGGGGGTGGGTTGATTTTGTTGTTGTTGTTGTTGTTTCCCGCCACTTGCCTGCTCTTCCAACCGGCCCTGGAGAGAAGAATATAAACATACTGTCAAAAACTTGCAGCTTGACTTGTTCCCTAGGCTAGGACAACAGTCGGCTGAGATAGTCACCTATCTGAAGCTCAGCACCTTCAAAAGGCTTTCTCACCAAGTCTGGCAGAGTTGAAAGCTCTGCTGTTACCCGTGGGTCAAGCAAGTCAGGAGTAATGAGTCTGAGTGAGTGCCCTTGGGTAGAGGAGCTCATTGGCCTTTGGGTGAAAGGTTCTGCACATGTAAATTATTACCTCGGGGTTGCATCAGTTCTTGAACTATTGCAGACAACTCTGTTCTTCTCTCTAGGTATTTCCTTCTGAGTAGGTCTCCTATGAACCTCTAACTGATTAAAATATCATTTTCCAGAGAGATGGCTACAACACACCTAAACATGTGTTGTAGTAATTTGCAGCAACAGGAAACTTGTACGGATTTATTCCCTTACAGTTCTGGCAGCTAAAAATCTAAAATGGAACGGCCTGGCTGAGTTCTTTCTGGGGGTTCTAAGAAAAAAAATCTGTTTTCTTGCATTTTCTAACTTCTTGGGACTTTCCTCATGACTCAGATGGTAAAGAATCTCCCTGTAATGCAGGAGACCTGGGTTTGATCACTGGGCCAGGAAGATCCCCTGGACAAGGGAAGGGCTACCCACTCCAGTATTCTTGCCTGAAGAATCTCATGGACAGAGGAGTCTAGTGGGCTATAGTCCATAGGGTCACAAAGAGTCAGACATGACTGAGTGACTGACACTTTCACTTCTAGCTTCTGGAGACACCTACAGTCCTTGGATCACGGCCCCATCCATACTTCATTGGCAAAGCCATCAGTGGGGTCACTTCCTCTCTCGCTCTCTTCCACCCCCACCCATGGCATCATATCACTGTTGTCTTTTTCTTCTCATCTTGCCTCCCCCTTTTAAGGACCCTTGTGATGACATTTAAGGCCATCCAGATCATACTCCAGGAGACTCTCCCCATCTCAAGATCCTTAACCGAATTCCATCCACTAAGTCTCTTTTCACTGTGAGGTGACATGGACATTTTGTGGGGTCCATGATTCAGCCCAGTGAAGTCTCCCCAACATTGAACACCAGGGGACTGGGGCCCTTTCCCCCTGTGAAAGCATTTACTTATTGCTGAAGGAAGAGACTGAAAAAAAATCACCTGACAAGTGTGTAGTGGAAAGACGTTCCGATCCTCCATCCCTGCCATGGTTTCTCCTCCACCAGAGACAGAGAAAGGCCCTGACCTGCAGTGAAGTCACAGCCCTAAAACTGCTCTGTGTCTGTGGAAAGAACTGAGGGCTCGGGGCCAGCGCCAGCTCCACCACCCACAGGCCGCAGGCTGCACCACACGCGGCCAGTCGCACCTTCCCTGAGCGTAGTCCCTAGAGCTACACGTTCATCAACACTTGGTGTGGACAGTATCTTTCATAACTACCACAAAAGCTGACTCAGTAATTTTACAAAAATGTATGGGAAGGGACTTTCACAAACAAATGGCAAGTAAGTGTAAGTTGTTTGACATTATTTCTTGGTCCTGATTGTACCCCCTTGAGTTCGAGAAATAGTGGGAATCTCCACTTTGCAGTGGAAAGCAGCACAAGAGTGGGAGAACCAAGGTGGAGATGAGTTCACACCCACAGGAAGCCTTGCCTTTGGGGCAGGGGCCAAGGGAGAGACACATAAAGAATAAGAGGCAAGAGAGCCCTGGGAAAAACACTGAGTGTGCACAGAGGGCAGGCAGCTTCCACAAGTGCTGTTCGAATTTGAGAAGAATGGAATTCTCTAGACAGTATCCAGGAGAAAACATGGGGGCAGTTTGTTTCGGTTCAGTTGCTCAGTCGTGTCCGACTCTCTGTGACCCCATGAACCGCAGCACACCAGGCCTCCCTGTCCATCACCAACTTCCGGAGTTCACTCAAACCCATGCCCGCTTAATCGGTGATGCCATCCAGCCATCTCATCCTCTGTCGTCCCCTTCTCCTCCTGCCCTCAATCTTTCCCAGCATCAGGGTCTTTTCTAATGAGTCAGTTTTTTGCATCAGTGGCCAAAGGATTGGCATTTCAGCTTCAGCATCAGTCCTTCCAATAAATATTCAGGACTGGTTTCCTTTAGGATGGACTGGTTGGATCTCCTTGCAGTCCAAGGGACTCTCAAGAGTCTTCTCCAACACCATAGTTGAAAAGCATCAATTCTTCAGCGCTCAGCTTTCTTTATGGTCCAACTCTCACATCCATACATGACTACTGGAAAAACCACAGCCTTGACTAGATGGACCTTTGTCAGTAAAGTAATGTCTAGGTTGGTCATATCCTTTCTTCCAAGGAGCAAGCATCTTTTAATTTCATGGCTACAGTCACCATCTGCAGTGATTTTGGAGCCCAAGAAAAGAAAGTCTGTCACTGTTTCCATTGTTTCCCCATCTATTTGCCATGAAGTGATGGGACCAGATGCCAAGATCTTAGTTTTCTGAATATTGAGCTTTAAGCCAGCTTTTTCACTCTCCTCTTTCACTTTCATCAAGAGGCTCTTTAGTTCCTCTTCACTTTCTGCCATAAGTGTGCTATCATCTGCATATCTGAGGTTATTGATATTTCTCCCTGCAATCTTCATTCCAGCTTGTGCTTCATCCAGCCCAATATTTCACTTGATGTACTCTGCATATAAGTTAAATAAATAAGATGACAAAATACAGCCTTTTTATATATGTACATATGCAATATGCAGAGAAGGGAATGGCAAACCACTTCAGTATTCTTGCCTTGAGAATCCCATGAACAGTATGAAAAGGCAGGATGTTTATGTAATCCTATTTTTCCTCTGAGAGTTTTATACACAGTGGATGCTCCAAAGGGTTGGTATCAAACCACAGACAATAACTGAAACAAAAAGTTGGGACTATTTGCACGATTACTCAAGCACAATAGGGGTGTACCTTGATCCAGAATATCCAGGAGCTGAGGCCAAAGGGTTAGGTTCACATATCCAGATTACACAGAAGGACCCTTGTTATCCAAGATTGAGAAGTTGGAGAATTGAGTAAGAAAGTAGAAGTTGTCATATATAAGAATGCTTCCCCAAGAGGGGGCTAAATTAATAACTGGTCCTCCCTGTATCCCAAACATATCTCTTCCTTACCTCTCATCAAAATTAAATCCTTCTTATAGGCATTAAATCCTTTATAGGTCAGTCTCTCTGAGTCACAGATATTGCCTGCTAATCCATCACAAGTGAATTGTGAGATCTTGCAATAGATGCAGGATTTCATAAAGTCAGTTGAAAGTCATCAAGCTGGGGATCTCCTCCCATCACTGGGGATGTCATCATACAGCATGACCTGGCAGAGATGGGCCCTGACAATCAAAGAGGAGGTAATACTCGGGGAGATGGCAAACAGGAGGTGCCCTCAAAGAGAATTATTCAAGTAGCAAAAGGTTATTAGAGGCCCTTGGGGAAATAAAGCTTCGGCATATTTTTGCAGACCTGACCCTCTTTATGATCTTCTTGGTCATCTCAATGTGTAAAATGAAGGCTATCTGATTGTACTAATATGCAACGTTGCCAGAAAAATCACTCAGATGAAAAACAATCAACACTTCATTCCGGCTTTTTTCATAAGAACTTTTGCATAGTTCTGATGATAACTGAAAGCATGTTCAACAGAACAGAATGCAAATTTATTTTCATAGTTTCGGTTTCCGTTCTCAAGGTAAAGTCGTAACAAGCATACTTTTTTTTCCTCATTTTTTCACTGTTCAGCATGAAGTTTCCTTTAGGTGGATTCCCCTCTGGGCTTTCCCCAGCCTGATCAGGGAGTCCTACACTCCATTCTCTGCATCCACCATCCCGTGTGGAACAAGTGGGTACCCTGGTGTGTGGCCAGCTGACACCCCACCCAGGTACCCATGAAGAAGTCTCTGCTCCAGCAAAACTGAGCTCAGTTTTCTCAAGTCACATCTTCCTTTTATTTTGGAGAATTCTCTATTTACAACTTCTTCTAGGACTTTATTCTCTTTTTCCAATTTCTTCTACGACTTTAGCTGAGAATTTCCATCAAGGAATGAGCCTCTTCTAATCAATGCCAAGGGAAAAGTTGTCAGCATCTCTTGGTGTTATTCTAGGGGTGAGAAGTCCAATATTGAACAGAAAAGGGGGTTTGGGTGCCCCATTTTCATAAGAATTTGTTAAGAAAAAAATAATATAACAGTAGCTTTAAAGTGGCTCAGACAGTAAAGAATCCACCTGCAATGCAAGAGACCCAGGTTCGATTCCTGGGTCAGGAAGATCCCCTGGAGAAGGAAATGGCAGCCCACTCCAGAACCCTTGCCTGGAGAATCCCATGGACAGAGGAGCAAGGTCGCAAAGAGTCGGACCCAACTGAGCGACAGAAGCGCAACTTGAAAATAGAGTCCATAGGAGGAATAACCAAATCGATTCTGAAAATGCTCCCTTGAAATAAGGACTTCTGAAGGAAATCCCAAATCAAACCCCACTTTTAAAAATATTTAAGTAAAGAATAACCTGTAGGGACTTCCCTGGTAGCCCAGTGGTTACGAATCTGCCTTGCAATGCAGGGGTGTGGGTTCGACTCCTGGTCAGGGGACTAAGATTCCACATGTCACAGGACGACTAAGCCTGATGCACAAATACTGAAGCCCAGGTGATCTGGAGCCCACATGACATGGCTAAAACCTGATCAGCCAAATAAATAAGTATTTTTTTAAAGAAATATATTATTTTTTAAAAAAAGAATATTCCTTCCCAATGTCATATGAGAAATTGAGTCGAGGTCCCAGAAATATCAAGCAAGTTATTCTGAGCGAGCATGGAACAAATATTTGAATAGATATTTTCTAGGCATTTTTCTTTCCTACAAGGTAGAACTGTTTCATTTCTCAACACAAAGTTTTGTGACCTAAACTGCAGTTGGCTGAGCTGTTATTTCTTCCACCCCAAGGAAAGCTTGCTCTTGTCTGCTGGACATAATTACTGCGTGGGGGGTGCTCCCATCATTAAAGGCAGTGAGAAAAGGAACAGTTATCCTGGGAACACCTTGTCTTACCCTCCCCTGAAAATACACAAACCTTCTCGCTCCTATTAAAGAGCAAACCATTCAGTGGTACTTGCTAAAGAACAGGAAGGCAGATGTCATTCAAAGAGGGCTGTCGCCCTAGGTCAACGTAGCTGCTGCTGCACTGGGGTCTTGCAGGGGAGAAGTTGGACTCAACTCTGAGGACAGTGTAGGCAAGTGGGAGATATAGTCAAGGGCAGAGCGGGGTCAGGGGCGGGGAAATGACTTAGAGGAAATGTCTGGGTAATCAGACACCCCCTGGGGGTGGTGAAGGACAGGGAACCTGGTCAGACCTAGAGGGGGATCAGATGTCAAAGGTGTGGCGTTCTGGTTAAACTGTCTTCAGAGAATCCCAGCTAAAACTGGACAATGCAGGGACAAACACGGAACTCCGAAAGTCAAGACCTGGTTGAAAAAGAGTTCTAGGAACCCCGAGCAGAGTTTGCTCAAGGAGAGATCCTTTGTCACCGTGCAGACCCCAATTCCACTGGCTGACATGTTCCCGTCTCCAGCTTCTCCAACCCTCCCCCCACTTTTCACTCCCCAAAGTTGCTGCAGCCGGAGCCCACCAACTCCAATGGCTAACTAAGCTGCTTTCCCTCCTGGAAGCACTGTAATATTTTTAACGGCTGTACTGTGATTATAATTCACATAGTATACAATTCATTCATTTAAAATGGACAAACCATTGATTCTCAGTGTATTCTCAAATACATGCAACCATCACTGAAGTCAATTTTCAAACATTTTATCACCTCAAAAAGAAATCTGTGAAACCCACTATTGGGAGTAAATGGGCAACATTTTTATTGCTGTTATAATTCCATGTTATGGTTATGAAACCATACAGATTATTGATTCGGAAACTGTGTATTCTATTGCCCACTTACTCCCAATAGTGGGTTTTTACAGATTTTCCTGGCTGCACAAGAAATCTCACTTGTTACACTGTTTGCAACACACACCCAAAGCCTGCTGCATTGTAGCCACAAAAAGGCACAAAGGAGAATCCAGAGAGGGCATCTTACTGCCAACTGCAACCGTACAGACAAGTAACACGAGGATTCAGTGTGCAGTAATGGAACCCGCATGCAGGCAAGTAGGCTCCAAATAGACCTAATTGAGAAAACAGGGAGGGTCTTGCGTTCACTGCCTTAAGTCTCACTATTAGCACCAGGAGGGAGTTCAGAGACCATCTCGTCCAAGCACTTCACTTTGTGTGGGAAAGAACTAAAGCAGAATTAAACCCAAATGCATCTGAATGAAATGAAGCTTGGTCCTGTCTGTGACCACTCATCCAGGCTACTGGCCTTGACCCTGTTAGCTTAGACTCCCAAAACAGCCAAGGCTCTGCCCCTTGATGATGAAGTCAATCTTTCCTTGGGTTCATAGGTTTAATACATTTTGATGAATTAATCCATTCTAATACTTCTTTAATTTTGCTTAGTTTCCAACTTCGAAGAGGTAAGCTTCGAAGAGGCAAGAAGAAGGTCATTGATCCAGCTAAGACAAATAACATCACATTTGCTGACTAATCTTAGCAACACTTCAGCCTTTTCACTTCCATGCAATGCCCATTAAGACACGAAGACCAACCTAGATGCCACCTAGGATCGAGGCACACAGAAACCCCACTTTCTGGCCTCAAAGCATACAGTGCCCAGTCATAGTTCTGCTCTGACAGGGCAGATTCCTGGGCTTTCCCATGTAACAACATCTTCAAAGATCATCCCTTCACCTCAGTTTCGCACTGTTGTTGTTTAATCACTAAGTCGCCTTCAACTCTGTTGCAAAACCGTGGTCTGTAGCCCGCCAGGCTCCTCTGTCCATGGGATTCTCCCTGCAAGAATACTGGCATGGGTTGCCATTTCCTTCTCCAGGGGATCTTCCCAACCCATGGATGAAATCAGAGTCTCCTGCATTGGCGGGTGGATTCTTTATCACTGAGCCACCAGGAAATCCCTCAGTCTCCCAGAGAATCTCTGATTTTCTACATCTTAAATGCAAGGGCAGGATAAGACTCTATTACACTCCATTAAAATAGGGAGAAATCCCAGGAGGTCGATGCCTAAAAGGTACCTTAATGCCTAAGTGAAATTTTTTACCACTATCTTGCCTCCACTTCCTCATCCATAAAATGGGCATAAGAAAAGAAGACCCACTCCAAGAGATTATTTAAGGCTCAAAGAGATTACTTAATTTTCTTTCTTTTTTTTCTTTTAAAATCCCCAAATTGGGGTTGAATTCCATGTGGTGATCTCACATTTCACAGGAACTCAAGGAACTTCCCTGGTTCTCCTTATAGATGGCGGCCTGCCCTGAGGGTGGATGGAGCCCATTCTTGTCCTGATTTCACCCCAGCCCCTCGTGATGCACCAACCGTAAATCACAACGGGAAAGGTTCCATAAAGCAAGCGTTCATCCTCCCACAGGCGTCATGGGGAACATGTCTCCACAGGAATCAGTCTTCCAGATAACAGAATTTACCCCTTCACAATGCCAACGCTTTGGCTTCATTTTATTATCTCAATGGAAATTTTTCTAAAATGTGTTCCGTGCTTCCCACCTTCTTTATGTCGAGTTTAAGCTGAATATAATTTAATCTTCTGTCTATGACTTTGTGTCTGTATTGTGAACATACTTCAAGACGTAGAATTATGTTTGAATTTTAGTTTTGCTGCTTCCTACTTCAGATTGCCCACACCTGTCTCTAAGCCCTAGAAAAGCAGAAGGCAATGGCAACCCACTCCAATACTCTTGCCTGGAAAATCCCATGGACGGAGGAGCCTGGTGTAGGCTTCAGTCCATGGGGTTGCTGAGCCGGACACGACTGAGCGACTTCACTTTCATGCATCGGAAAAGGAAATGGCACCCCACTCCAGTGTTCTTGCCTTGAGAATCCCAGGGATGGAGGAGCCTGGTGGGCTGCCGTCTGTGGGGTCGCACAGAGTCGGACACAACTGACGCGACTTAGCAGCAGCAGTAGCAGCATATGAACATTACCCAGACCTCTAATCCACTGGAAGACAGACTTGCATTCCTCCCATAGACACCCACTGCCTCAATTTTTTCTACTATTAAATAGCAGATACAGATGCAAAATAAATATATTGTTGAAAATTCATTTGTAATAATTAGGAAATTAACATTAACTGGGTATTTACTTTCACTGTTCTTTGGGGCAAGTACTTCATCTGTATTATTGAGCCTATTTGTTGTAACAGCTCTTTGAGGTGGGTGTTATTTCATTATGCTCACTTTATAGATAAGGAAACCAAGGCATGAGGGTTTAAGGAATTTAGCCAAGGTCAAACAGCCCAGAAGTAGAAGATCTTAACTTTCATCTCCCAAGATCTGTTCCAGAGACACAGCCTCCATTAACCAGGGTCTGTGACTAGGGGGTCACAGACTAAAGACTGTGAAAATAAATAAATTTAATAAGATAAATTTAACTAGCACTGTAACAAAAAAAAAATTGAGATAGAGAAAAAGAGAACAGAGAAACCTTTCAGCGTGGAGTACACAATAAATTATGCAGGAGACTCAGATTCAATCCCTGGGTTGGGAGGATCCCCTGGAGAAAGGAATGGCAACCCACTCCAGTATTTTTGCCTGGAAAATCCCATGGGCAGAGCAGCCTGGCAGGCTACAGTCCATGGGGTTGTAAAGAGTTGGGCATCACTAAGTGACTGAGCACACACAAGCACACAGTAAATTAGGAAGAATTATTCCATGAAATTTTGGGCTGAGTCTACACACACAAACACACACACATTCACAAGTGCATGTATACACAAATACATTTGTCCACTGAATTATGGAAAAAATATTTCTTACTGTGAAGTGAAGTGAAGTTACTCATTCATGTCCGACTCTGCAACCCCGTAGACTGTGGCCCACCAGGCTCCGCCATCCATGGGATTTTCCAAGCAAGAATACTGGAGTGGGTTGCCATTTCCTTCTCCATCTTATTGGGAGGTACTGTCCAAAAAAGTGTGAAAACCAATGTGCTAGGACATATGACTTCTTTTAGTGGACGGATTATCTTTTACTTTCATGCATGCAAGATTTCCTGCCTTCCATTTATGACAAGGGACAGTAGTAATAATTTACTTCAAGCAAACTCCCACCTCCAAAACCAAGTCAGGCCCCAGGCCTTGCCTAAGCTGTGGTGATGTGGTCAAGCCTATAGGCTCTGGAATCAGACTGAACTAGGTTTAAACCCCAGCGTTGAACTTCCCAATTGGGCAAACTACTTAACCTCCCCCAGCACCAGGTTCCGCTACAATTAGCACCCTCCCTTGCACGGTCCCTTCTCAGCATGGTTCCTCCCTGGCATGGTTCCCACCAGGACCAAACACAGCGATGCACTCCATGTGCTTAGTAGACAGCCTGGCACTCAGTAAGCCTCTAAGGCAAGCAGCTCTTGCTCCCTTAACCAAACTCATCCCTCCACAGCAGGTGTGACCAGGAAGAGGTGGCTTTGCCCTCTGTGTCTGCCAGGCATCTCAGCTAATGGCTGGAGATGTGGGGAGAGGGCCGTGACTCGGTGTGACAGATAAGTCACCTTCACTGGGCAGCCCCTCTGATTGCATGGACCTCCATGCACAGCCTACATGTATGAATTCCTTCAAAAAAGTGCATGAAATAATCCGCTTTGTTTGAAAAGCCATGAGAAACTAACCTCTCAAAAAAAAAAGAAAGAAAGTGAAGTCGCCCAGTCGTGTCCAACTCTGTGACCCCATGGGCTGTAGCCTAGCAGGGTCCTCTGTCCATGGGATTTTCCAGGCAAGAATACTGGAGTGGGTTGCCATTCCCTTCTCCAGGGGATCTTCCCAACCCAGGGATCGAACCCAGGTCTCCCGCATTGCAGGCAGACACTTTACCATCTGAGCCACCATGAAAGCCCAAAAAGAAGCTGTTCCTTAATGAAGAGGGAACATTCTAGAAATAACACCTAAGCCATGAAGATTTTCTAACCCCAAATCCCTTCCAGCTTCTCAGGATGAGGCTACCCCATCCTGATAAATGGAAAGAAAGATTTTTTCCAGTTTTAATGGGGTACCCATGGCATTGTCAGACCTTCCCTAGTAAGGCTCCCAGTGACCCCGAAAGGACAAGCAAAGTCCCCCAAAGGACACCTTTACCTGTGCCCTTTACACCTGTAAAGGTGACTCCTGTACTGTGGGCACCTTCAGAGAATGGGCTTACGACCTTTGGACCAGGCCTCATACATCACGGGACACTGATCAGTCTACTTTGTGGAACTGGCCAAACCACCTGGAATCCAGGAGAATTTCCACAGGGAAAGCAATAGGAACGAGCTTTAGTCGAGTGCCTCAGAGTCTGCAAATATGCTTCTTTCCTGTGTTTTGTCTTATGAAACTTGACTGATAAATACCGCTTGATTAAGGTGGAAGGATATTCTCACCTTCAAGAATATGAAAAGGGTGCAGGAAGGGTAACAAGAGTAGGACTCTGGTGCCAGAGTATGATGATGCAGAAATTACCCACCCTGGCCTGACACGTATTCCTAATCTGCAAACTGCAGCAATAACGAAACCTGTTGTGGAGATTAAATGAGATGCTGCTGTTCAGTCACTCAGTCAGATCTAGCTCTTTTTGACCTCAAACACTGCAGCACGCCAGGCCTCCCTGTCCTTCACCATCTCCCGGAGTTTGCTCAAACTCATGTCCATTGAGTCGGGGATGCCATCCAACCATCTCATCCTCTGTCGTCCCCTTCTCCTCCCTCCTTCAATCTTTCCCAGCATCAGGGTCTTTCCCAATGAGTCAGTTCTTCCCATCAGGTGGCCAAAATATTGGAACTTCAGCTTCAACATCAGCCCTTCCACTGAATATTCAGGGTTGATTTCCTTTCGGATGGACTGGTTGGATCTCCTCGAAGCCCAAGGGGATGAGATAGCGAGCACTAAACCCCTGGAGGGATGTACAAGATGCTCAGTCAATCTCTTGTTCCCTTTCCTGCACCACCAGACCCCAAATACGTGCCCTTCCCACCAGATTCCATCAAGTTTGGCTTTGCCAGTTGCAAATGTCTAGCATCATGCTCTGCAAAGAGATGGGCAAAGAGAGGCGTTGCTATGCTTTTCAAAGTACTCCATGGGGATAAAGGCAGGGGAGAAATTGAGTTCAAAAAACAAATATAATTACCTTGGTGATTGAGCTGGGCAACTGAAGGCTCAGAGTTGAGCCTGCGGAACTGGAACAGCACCTACAGTTGGGCAGGATTTGCTGGAGACTTGGCTGTCATTTTTTAGTTGGTAAGTTGTGTCCAGCTCTGCGACCCCATGAACTGCAGCATGCCAGGCTTCCCTGTCTTTCACTGTCTCCCAGAGTTTGCTCAAACTCATGTCCATTGTGTCAATGATGCCATCCAACCATCTCACCCTCTGTCGCCCCCTCCTCCTCTTTCCCTCAATCTTTCCCAGCATCAGGATCTAACCTCTTTGCATCAGGTGGCCAAAGTATTGGAGCTTCAGCATCAGTCTTTCCAATGAATATTGAGGGTTAATTTCCTTTAGGATCGATTGATTTGATTCCTTGCACTCCAAAGGATTCTCAAGAGTCTTCTCTAGCACCACAGTTCAAACGCATCAATTCTTCAGTGCTCAGCCTTCTTTATGGTCCTCCTCTCACGTCCATACATGACTACTGGAAAAAACACAGCTTTGACTATAATGGACCTTTGTTGGCGAAGCAATGTCTCTGCTTTTTAATATGCTGTCTAGGTTGGTCACAGCTTTTCTTCCAAGGACCAAGCATCTTTTAATTTCATGGCTGCAGTCACCATTCACAGTGATTTTGATGTCCAAGAAAATAAAGTCTGTCGCTGTTTCCATTGTTTCCCCATCTGTTTGCCATGAGGTAATGAGACCGGACGCCATGATCTTAGTTTTCTGAATGCTGAGTTTTAAGCCAGCTTCTTCACTCTCCTCTTTCAACTGCATCAAGAGGCTCCTTAGTTTCTCTTCATTTTCTGCCATTAGGGTGGTGTCATCTACATATCTGAGGTTGTTGATAATTCTTCCAGCAGTCCATGTCAAAGGACAAATAGCCAAAGAGCAGGTAACAGACGGGTGGCGGCAGAAGCGCCAGCATCGGTGGTCCGAGGACTGGGGTTTCTCTCCACTTGCCTTCTCTTATCTTCAGATGAACCTGCTGGCCTGGGAGGCTGCACACCTCCATGTATTATTCATTGGTGACTAAACAGAGCAGATTACAACTCAACCATGGATGGATAAGGTCACATCTCTCTAATGCTAATAAAAAGCCCCTGAACCAATTCATATGAAAAAAATAAGGTAGGAGGAAATAGGGACATTGTTATGCTATGCTATGCTAAGTCACTTCAGTCGTGTCCGACTCTGTGCGACCCCATAGATGGCAGCCCACCAGGCTCCCCCGTCCCTGGGATTCTCCAGGCAAGAACACTGGAGTGAGTTGCCATTTCCTTCTCCAATGCATGAAAGTGAAAAGTGAAAATGAAGTCGCTCAGTCCTATCCAACTCTTAGCGACCCCATGGATTGCAGCCTAACAGGCTCCTCCGTCCATGGGATTTTACAAGCAAGAGTACTGGAGGAAATAGGGACAATGTTAAGGCAGGCTAAAAAAAAAAATACATCAATCGTTGCCAGTAGATTAGAAAAACAGTGCAAATAGGCCGACTTAATTGGCCTGTTGCCTTAGAGAGTTAAAAAAACAAAGGCAGGTGAGCAATAAAATCTCCCATCCAAAAAAAAAAAAAAAATCTACAAATATTAGACTGCTATGGTCAAAACCACTCTCAAATTGTAGTTTCTTTAAATGGAGGCTGATTCTTTTTTTCATCAGAAGTAATTTATGCCCATAAAAATACTGTTGTCCTAGGCTGCCAGCCCATCTCCAAAGGTTGTCTGGAAACCTTTCTTTCTTCTTGTCAAAGGACAAGGTCCCCACTTCTTTGTCTTTGTCCCCATTTCACTGCTGTCCACCCTGCCCTGAAACCCCAGCAAACTTGGCCTCCAGCTTAAAACCCAGGTCACTCCGGTATGGACCATAAGATTGCCAAGGAGGATGGTCATATGATGAAAGCCCTTGAGTCTGGGTTCATGAACCCCAGATCAGAGACATTTAGGAGTCACAATCATTTTTTTTCATTTTAGAATCCATAAGGAAATGCTCATGTCTTTCTTTTTTTTTTTTTTTTTTTGATGTAAGGTTAATCAGAAACTGCCCTAGAGGACAGAGAAAGAGCTAGAGATGTATCCAAGGACAGAGTCCTCCTGTGACCTCAGGGCTGGTCCAGAGGACGCTGCACGGCTGGAGGACAAAGTCCCAGCACCACCGCGGAGCCAACACTGTGATCAGGCTCCCGACTGGACCGTGAGACAAATTTAAAAATAGACGGTAGAAATCCAGCCAAGGAGAAATCACAACGTAAATTGGCTTTCGCAGTCCAGCTGTGATGAACAGTGGGAAGTCATGGAAATGTAATTGTGGAGCCCTTGCGTGAGGTATTAAACTTTGAACAGAAAGGATTCACATTAGCAAACACCAGTGTCATCCTGTGGGTTTGGGGGTGGGGCGAAGTGCGGAGGAGGATGATTTTGATTTGATTAGCCTTACTGATTCCACCCTGTTTACAAAGTTTCCCCCCAAGCTTGCAAAATGGGGGGAAAAGGGGGAGAAGGTTACAGCAAACAATTACTTTTGCATTTTGAGGAGATGAGAGCCACAGCTCCCCCAGTCATAGGGAGGTCGCCTACGGTCATTGGAGATCCATCTTTGGTCTACATCACTTGGTTACGTCATACAGACCTCTGCAGTGTGAAGAGGCTAGTTGCTTCAGTCCTGCCTCCGCCACCTGTGATCTGCACAGCCTTAGGAACATATTTACTGGCCCTAAACCCGGGGCTCCTCCTCGATGAAATGGGGATGATCACTATGCCTGGACCATAGGGCTACTTTCAGAACTACCTAAGAGAACACTTTCCTTGGAAGGAAAGTTATGACCAACCCAGACAGCATATTAAAAAGCAGAGACGTTACTTTGCCGACAAAGGTCCTTCTAGTCAAGGCTATGGTTTTTCCAGTAGTCAGGTATGGATGTGAGAGTTGGAATAAAGAAAGCTGAGCACCGAAGAATTGATGCTTTTGAACTATGATATTGGAGAAGACTCTTGAGTGTCCCTTGGACTGCAAGGAGATCCAACCAGTCCATTCTGAAAGAGATCAGTCCTGAGTGTTCATTGGAAGGACTGATGTCGAAGCTGAAACTTCAGTACTTTGGCCTCCTGATGCCAAGACCTGACTCATTGGAAAATACCCTGATGCTGGGAAAGATGGAAAGCAGGAGGAGAAGGGGACGACAGAGGATGAGATGGTTGGATGGCATCACTGACTCAATGGACATGAGTTTGGGTAGCCTCCAGGAGTTGGTGATGGACAGGGAGGCCTGGTGTGCTGCAATTCATGGGGTCACAAAGAGTCGGACACAACTGAGCCGCTGAACTGAACTTACTGAAGAGAACACAAGTAAAATCACTAGTGACTTACTTGCAACCCACTAGGATGGCACTGTAGATTAAAACTGAAAGCTAAAGTACAAAAAATAAATAAATAAAATAAAATATTCAGTGATGCTGCCTGGCAAAAAAAGAAAGCAACAACCGATGCTAATCGCTGTTTTTCAAGTTTGTGGGGCATTAAACGGCAGACAGGCTCCACCCCCTCCTTACTCCTTTCCTATTTCCCTTTGATGGGAACGTCTCAGGAATCGATATCTTCTCCCCAATGCAGTCAAAGCTGAAGAAGACGTGCTAATCACAATTCAAGGAGTCACAGCCCAGTGCCCCAAGAAGCCACAAAGAGAGAGATTTTAAACGCTGTTGTCAGAGATGGAAAGACTAGGCTGGTCGCATTTGAGACTTGACTGCAGTCCCTCCCACAGTCACCAGAACCTCAGGATGGGTCCTTCCCCACCCTGATTTGACCTCCAGCCCTTCTCCCACTCTGTCACTCACACACCTGCATTTGTGGTGGTTCATGAGTGCTGTACAAGTGTTTAGAACTACTGGTCTTCCACCTGGACCACAAATAAATGGATATGTGCCCAAAGGGACCCAAGATACCTCAGGTTGTATCTACCTACATCACTCAGAAACAACTCTGGCTATGTTAACAGAGAAGCTGATGAACTGTGGGCTAAACCAAGGAAGGAGTGTGCTTCTCTCACATAACATGAAATAGGGAGTGGGAGTTGGTTCCATCATCCAAATTTGCCCCCCAGACACCTAGGCTTTTCCTTTCTTCTCTGCCCATCTTCGCAAGTAAACCTCTCATCTTCAATCTTGTCATCTTATGGGGTATCTTAATCTGCTCAGACTGCCAGGACAGAATCTCTAGACAGAGTGGCTTAAACCACAGGAATGTATGTATGTTCTCACGGTTCTGGAGAACACACCTGGCATCCCCAGTGGTCCTAGTGGTGAAGAACTTGCCTCCCAGTGTAGGAGACATAAGAGATGCGGTTTTGATCCCTGGGTCAAGAAGATCCCCTGGAGGAGGGCATGGCAACCCATGCCATTATTCTTGCCTGGGAAATCCCATGGACAGAGGACCCTGGTGGGCTATGGTCCATGGGTCACAAAAAGTCGGACATGACTAAAGCGACTTAGCATGCACGTTTGCACAGTTCTGGAGGCATGAAGCCTGAGACCAGGGTGCTAGCCGTCTTGATTTCTGGGACGGGCTCTCCTCTGGGTTTAGAGTCACCTTCTTCTGAATTCATGTGCCCTTTTGTTGGTATGTGCTTATGGTGGAGAGAGAGATCTCACTTCTTGTTCCTAAAAAGTCACTAATCCAGTTATATTACGATCCCCACCCTTATGACTTCATTAACCTCAGTTAATCTCAAAAAAGCCCCATATTCAAATATAATCAGATTGGGACTTAAAAGTTCAACATGAATTATAGGGGAATACAGTTCAGTCCATAGTTAGGGGTAACCATGGCTGACATAATCTAGCATTGCAATTGTAACAGGAAGAAGAAAGGAATACAAAAAAATATTTTTGTTGTTGTCCAGTCACTATGTCATGTCTGACTCTTTGGGACCCAGTGGGCTGCAGCACGCCAGGCTTCCCTGCCCTTCACTATCTCCCAGAGTTTTCACAGACTCGGGCCCATTGAGTCAACAATGCCATCCAACCATTTCATCCTGTCGCCCTCTTCTTGAGCTGCCTTCAGTTTTTCCCAGCATCAGGGTCTTTTCCAGTGAGTCAGCTCTTTGCAGTAAGTGGCCAAAGTATTGGAGTTTCAGCTTCAACATTGATTCTTCCAATGAAAGTTCAGGGTTGATTTCCTTTAGGATTGACTAGTTTGATCTCCTTGCTGTCCAAGGGACATTCAAGAGTCTTCTCCAGCACCACAGTTCAGAATTATCAGTTCTTAGGTGCTCAGATTTCTTTATGGTCCAACTCTCACATCCGTACCTGACTAGCGGAAAACCCATAGCTTTGACTATATGGACCTTTGTCAGCAAAGTGATGTCTCTGCTTTTTAATATGCTCTCTATGTTTGTCATAGCTTTCCCTCCAAAGTGCATATTTTAATTTCATGGCTGCAATCACCATCTGTAGCAATTTTGGAGCCCAAGCAAATAAAACTTGTCTTTGTTTCTGCTCTTTCCCCATCTATTTGCCATGAAGTGATGGGACTGGATGCCATGATCTTAGTTTTCTGAATGTTGAATTTTAAGCCAGCTTTTTCACTCTCCTCTTTGACCTTCATCAAGAGGCTCTTTAATTCCTCTTAGCTTTCTGCCTTTAGGGTGGTATCATCTACATCTCTGAGGTTATTGATATTTCTCCCAGTAAGCTTGATTCGTCCAGCTCAGCATTTCTCATGATGTACTCTGCATAGAATTTAAATAAGCAGTGGGATAATAGACAGCCTTGATGTACTCCTTTCCCAATTTTGAACCAGCCCATTGTTCATGTCCAGTTCTAACTGCTGCTTCTTAACCTGCATACAGGTTTCTCCAGAGGCAGGTAAGATGGTCTGGTATTCCCATCTCTTTAAGAAATTTCCAGTTTGTTATGATCCACACAAAAGCTTTAATGTGGTCCATGAAGCAGAAGTAGACATTTTTTCTGGAATTCCCTTGCTTTCTCTATGACCCAACACATGTTGGAAACTTTATCTCTGGTTCCTCCGCCTTTTCTAAATTCAGCTTGTACATCTGGAAGTTCTCAGTTCACATTCTACTGAAGCCTAACTTGAAGGATTTTGAGCATTATCTTGCTAACATGGGGAATGAGCCCAATTGTATGGCATTGCCCTTCTTTGGGATTGGAATGTCAACTGATCTCTTCCAGTCCTGTGGCCACTGCTGAGCTTTCCAAATTTGCTGGCAAACTGAGTACAGCCCTTTAACAGCATCATCTTTTAGAATTTTAAGTAGCTCAACTGGAATTCCACAACCTAGGAAAGAACTTCTGGTCTGACTTCCACTTTATGTCCCATGGTCCTTCCCCAGCTGCAGAGAAGACTTAGAACTGAGAGCGGGGTGACTGGAAATGAAGATGCGTTAACTGACCAAGTTCACAGTCTGACAAAGTTGATGTAACTATTTACCCTAATTTTTTTTTTAAGTAATGAAATGGTAAAGCTTCCAAAGGAAGTTATCAATCTTTTTGATGATGACTCTACAATGAGGGTCCCTTTTTTTAAGGGGTTCTTGATACCTTAACAGAAGAACCTCTCTTAGGTTGCTGCTGCTGCTGCTAAGTCGCTTCAGTCCTGTCCGACTCTGTGCTACCCCACAGACGGCAGCCCACCAGGCTCCACCGTCCCTGGGATTCTCTAGGCAAGAACACTGGAGTGGGTTGCCATTTCCTCCAATACATGAAAGTGAAAAGTGAAAGTGAAGTCACTCAGTCATGTCCAACTCTTCATGACCCCATGCTCCTCCATCCATGGGATTTTCCAGGCAAGAGTACTGGAGTGGGCTGCCATTGCCTTCTCCATCTCTTAGGTTAGAGAGAGGTTATTAGCTAACTTTTGCTGCGTAACAAAGTTCTCCAAAGTTCAGCGGTCAGCAACTTGAGTTGGGCTGCTCTACACAATTCTCCTCCCAGTCTTGATGGGAGTCACACACGCATCCAGATCAGCTATGATGTTGGCCGAGACGGCTCGGCTCTGCTCCACATGGTCTCTCAATCCTGATGCAGGCCAACCTGGGATGGCTTCCAAGAGACAAAGAGAACTGGCACCTTCACCTCTGTGGTCCAAAGCAAATCCCAAGATCAGCCCAGAGTTAAGGTGAAGGGTTTAGGCGAGCAGACTCTACCCATTGTTGGATGAAGTAGCAAGGTCACATCATAAAGACTGGGAATATGGCGGGCGTGTCTATAATCAGTCATGGTCACGTGGACACTGGTCACATGGTATGAAGCATGTGAACAAATGTGGAAATGAGAATAAGAAGGATGTTCTTACTACGAAGATATTTTGTTGCGTTACATCAATACCACTCCCAGAGCAAATTAAAGTGAACATTCTAGCCCATATCAGAAAAGATTTTTAGGGCTTCCCTAGTGGCTCAGTGGTAAAGAATCCACCTGCCAATGTAGGAGACAGAGGTTCAATCCCTGGTCCTGGAAGATCCCACATGGCTCGTAGCAGCTGAGCCGGTACAACGCAAACTACCACACCTGTGCTCTAGAGCCTGCGAGCCACCACTACTGAAGCCTGCGCACCCTAGAGCCCAAGCCCCACAACAGCAGAAGCCATGAGACAGGAAGCCCGTGCGCCACAACTGGAGAAAAACCTGGGCAACAACGAAGACCCAGCACAGCCAAACATGAACAAGTAAAGAAAAGAATTTTTTTAAGATTTTTTTGAAAAGAAGCTCCATGTTCCATGACTAGCTTCTGTCTTGAGTCCCAAACTCTGCTAAACCTTCACATATTTATCCTCTCATCCAAGCAAGAATGACAAGCTCTTTGATGAATATTATTTGTCTAAAAATTAATGCAAGAGGAAAGCTGGAAATCCATGAGCAGCTTCCTTAAGTGATCAATAAGTACTGAATGGCCCCAAAACTGCATGAGCAAGTGCCTTGAGCAGTAAGAGATCTTTCTTGTCACCTTCTCCTGTCCCCACACATTTGGTCCTGGAGAAATGTGAAAATCAGGCCTTCATCACATTAGCTTTCTGTCCATGTCCTTAAAGAAGGGGTCTCTCCACCTGGGATGGTAATGACTCACAGATAGGGGCAGAAGTGTTCCAACCCTATTATTCTTAATTAAAGTCACTACAGATGGATCCATGACCTTAAGAAAAACATTTCTGACCTTTCCGTGAGTAGGATCAAACTCATCACTTTATTAATATTCCTCATAGTTCTTCTGCCAGCTCTTTCTAACTCCATTTTAAATGTGTTTGCTGATTTCTTTTTTTTTTTTTTTTTTTTGTAGCCCAGTTCCCTTCTGCTTTCAAAAATAATCAGTATTGGATTCCCCTGGGCATCAGGCACCACCTTTTCTGTTTTATTCCCAGCATGACTGTGTTCATTAAAATTCACTGCAAACTCCCAAAGAAATGCATTCATGTATTTGGGGATTCCAAGGTAGAGCAGCAGATCCATCCTCTTGAAATGTTGGATAAAAATTCAGTATTCTCCGACATGAAAACATCAGCATCCTTTACAACATCCCCATTAGAGGACGGATAAGTGCACCCTGGGGTCTACCTCCCAGAAGGTTTGCAGTTAACATCCAGAGATGCAGAGCCCCAGGCCCATCAGGACACTCCTGGGCTTCAACCACCCTCCTCCCAGGCTCAACTCGTCCCAAGAGGGCCTCCAAGCAAGTCTGTTTACAGCTGTAGACATGTCCATACACAGATGATGGGAGAACGCTCCAACCCCCTGTTCACTTGCTGTCGTTTAAACTATTTTCCCAGATGCTGGCCTGGATTCAAGGTAGAAGACAAAAGAGAACAGAATCCAGGTCAACTGAGGCCAGAATTTAAAAATCGTTGCATTGACCACGATTCAGGGACTACTGTTCAGTCAACCCTACTGTGTGCAAAGCAAGCTCTGGAAGGTGCTCCCAGGGAGGCTTCGCTTTTAAAGAACTTACCCTCTACTTGGAGAAACCTCAGTAGAACAGAGACACAGAGAAAGTAACTGTCAACAATCACAGCTGAATGTGTATCTTCCATTTACTGAGTGCCCATCAGCTGCCAAGATCACTGTATTCGTATTATCATGTCCAGTCCTCACAATGACCTCATTGTAAAACGAAGAGACTGGGCTTCCCTGGTGGTCCAGTTGTTGAGGATCCACCTTGCAATGCTGGGAACACCGGTTCGATCCCTGGTCTGAGAAGAAAGACCCCATGTACCGCAGAGCGACTAAGGCCGTGGGCCACAACTACTGAGCCTGTGTTCTAGAGCCGGGGAGCTGCAGCTCCTGAGCCCCTGCCCTGCAGCTGCTGAAGCCTGAGCGCCCTAGAGCCCGAGCTCCACCACAGGAGAAGCCACCTCAGTGAGAAGCCCACGTGTCACAACTAGAGGTAGCCCCCACTCACTGCAACTACGGGCTTCCCTGGTGGCTCAGCTGGTAAAGAACCCACCTGCAATGCAGGAGACCTGGGCTCCATCCCTGGGTTGGAAAGATCCCCTGCAGAAGGGATTGGCTGGCCACCCACTCCAGTATTTTAGGGCTTCCCTTGTGGCTCAGCTGGTAAAAAATCTTCCTGCAATGCGGGAGACCTTGGTTCGATCCCTGGGTTGGAAAGATCCCCTGGAGAAGGGAAAGGCTACCCACTCCAGTATTCTGGCCTGGAGACTTCCATGGGCTGTATAGTCCACGAGGTCGCAGAGTCGGACACGACTGAGAAACCTTCACTTACACTGCAACTCTAGAAAGCCTGAGCACCAACAAAGACCCACTGTTGTCAAAATACAAAATAAGTAAATAAATCTTTTTTAGAAAAAAGAATATCAAAAATAAAATGAAGAGACCACAGCTGAAAGAAATTAGACGAGGTGTCCAGGGCACACTGCTAGCAAGCAGCAGATGCGAGTCAAAGGCCACCTGACCTCACTCTGAAGCCCGTCTCCTTCCTCCACGTTAGGACAGCAGCGGGCATCAGCCAGGCGGAGAGGAGGGTGGAGAAGTGGATCCAGGCTCTGTACGTGGCCTGTGAGGCCACCAGAGTTGGGGCAGCTGTATTCATAGCTGTTGGCCTCCCACTCAGCTGAATTGTGGGGCAGGCAAAGGTGCCCAGACTCTGACTCCCCACGTGGAGGAGGAAGGTGTTAGTCCACATGAGTGCTGGCCACATTTCAAGACGCCATGTTAAGCAAGATGAATAAACTCTGGAGATCTTCCATATAGCACTGTCCTTATACTAAGCAGTACTATATTGTACACTCAAAACTTTGTTTAGAGGGTATATCTCATATTAAATGTTCTTGCCAAAATTAAATATTTTTTTAATTTTATTTTTAATTGGAAGGTAATTGCTTTGCAATACTGTGATGGTTTCTGCCATACATCAACATGAATCAGCTGTAGGTATACAAATGTTCCCTTCCTCTTGAACCTCCCTCCCATCTCCCATCCTATCCCACCCTTCTAGGTTGTCACAGAGCACTGGGTTTGAGTTCCCTGAGTCACACAGCAAATTCCCACTGGAAATCTATTATACTTATGGTAATGTATATGTTTCAGTGCTACTCTCTCAATTCCTCCCAGCCTCTCCTTCCCCACTGTGACCACAAGTCTCTTCTCTAATCTGTGTCTCCATTGCTGCCCTGCATACAAGTTCATCAGAACCACTTTTCTAGATTCCATATCTATGTGATATTTCTTTTTCTCTTTCTGACTTACTTCACTCTGTATAATAGGCTCTAGGTTCATCCACCTCATTAGAACTGACTCAACTGTGTTCTTTTTTATGGCTGAGCAATATTCCATTGCATATAAAAGACCCCTAGCCCTACCTCTTCCCCACTGTGGCAGCTAATAAACTTCTGGCATGAGTGAAACAGACCAGTGTCCAAAGGAGAGCAAGGAGTTTGCATCTCCTGTGGTGGCACCAACTCCAGCTGATTAAGTATAACTGCTTGGAGGGCTGGGCTGAAAAGGGTGGTAGGACATCAGAGCTCATCAAGAAAAAAGCACCATGCTCATTAGCAATGCCTCCCATGGAAAAGGGAAAAAGAGGTGTCTCATACATACTGCCTACCTTGGGCAATGGCCACCCAGACCTGTGTTCACATCCCCTTCACTTCCTGTGTGATCCTCAGCAAGGAAATTCAACCTTTCTCGCCCTTAGTTTCTTTACCCGTAAAATGCACAAACTTTCCTCAAAGATCTGTTTTGGAGATTAAAAAAATAATAATGTTCTATAGCCTGAAAGTTTACGTTGCCACAAAATTTATATGTTGAAGCCTTTAACCCCCAATGTGAAAGTATTGAGAGGTGGGGCCTCTGGGAAATGATTAGTTTTAGATGCTGTCTTGAGGGTGGAGCCCCCACAATAGGATTAGTGCCCTTATAAGAAGAAAAGGGAACTCAAGTGAGGATACAGAGAAACGGCCGTGGTCTACAAACCAGGAAGAGGGCCTTCGCCAAAACCCACGTCTGCCAGCAACTTGATCTTGGAGTTCTCAGCCTCCAAAAGAGTGAGAGATAATATTGTTTAAGCCACTGAGCCTATGGCATTTTGTCATAACCTCCAGAGCAAACACATACATATAAACCACTTTATCCATTGCCTTTCTACTCCCTAGTAAGCACTCAACTAGTGACAGATATTGTTTTTATTTGTTAATATTGCATGCTAACAAATGTACACATTATTCTGCATTAACAACATATAAACAAAATGTAACAATGACAAAAACCCAATGCACTGAGATAATGCAATTTTGGTGCATTATTCCCAGATGTTACGAACTGGATGCCTGTTAATTATGAGAGCACAGCAGTGTGTCTCTGCAAACTGTGATGAGGTTTACTTGTGAACAGTGCTAGTATCTAAAATCTCCTTTTAAATGTGTTTCTAGAATTTTCTCTATTGCTTAGAACTTGCTTGCGACCTAAGTTTTCCTGGTCCTCCTCACTTTTGGGTGCATTTGAAGTCAATGGAACTATGATACACGGAATCCACTGATTCTCACCATGAGTCCCCATTGACTCAGCCTGCATAACTCCCTTAACCTCTCTGGAGACAATCAATGGTCTTGGAGGAAATTGCTGTTCCTGGGGTTCTGTGGTCTAAGAAGGTGCTTCCTTCCTCCCTTCTGTTTTAACAAAACAGCTGATCTCAAAAGTGGTGGATATGAGTCTAGAGGTTCTTAAGAGATATATCTTTAGAATAACCCCAATCTGGGCTCAGAATAACATGTCTACTTAATGACTGAGCCTTAGAGGAGCTAAGAAACATGTGAGTTTCTGAAGGAACATTTTACATCCACCTAAGAGAACATTTTATGAGAATCCTGAGAGCGTTTCTCAGATGCAAGTCACAACAGCAGATGGGGAATCTGGGTGCTGGTTGGGAACTGTAGCATCCAGCTCTGCTAGCAATTCACACGTCCCTGGAGCTGGGTGGTCACACACCCTGTGCTGAGAAACCCAGACCCAGTCACTGACCTCTGAGCAGCAGAACAAGTGACAGAGAGCAGCCGGGGGACATTCACTGTGACTCAGCACCGCGTAAGGGTTTACAAGTTCACCGAGTGTCAGGATGCTAGGGAGGGGCCCCATGCTACTGAAATGAGGCACCTCTCCTGAAGGGCAGGTGTGAATTCAAATACCTGTAATACTGGGGTATTGGTTTCCCAGGGTGGTCAGAACAAATCACACAAACTTGGTGGGTGAAAACAATAAACACCGATTCTCTCTCATTTCTGGTGGCCAGACATCTGAAATCACGCCGTCAGCAGGGTCTCACTCCCTCCAACGTCTCTAGGGGAGAATCCTTCTCTGCCTCCTCCAGTCTCTGGTGGCTCCTGGCATTCCTTGGCTTGTGGCCACATCACTCCCGTCTCTGCCTCTGTCTTCACAAGGCTCCTTCCCTCTGTCTCTGGGTTCTTTCTTCTCAAAAGGACAAGTTAGGATCCATTCTAAATCCATCATGATCTCAAGATACTTAATTACATCTGCCAAGACAATATTTCCATAACGTCATCTTCTGAGGTTCTGACTGCATGTGAATTTTGGGGACACTATGAACCCCCACTCTGGGTGGGGATCCCTGGGTTGGGAAGATGCCCTAGAGGAGAGCACAGCAACCCACTCCAGTACTCGTGCCTGGAGAATCCCATGCACAGAGGAACCTGGTGGGCTATAGTCCATAGAGTCCCAAAGAATCAGACTCAATTGAAGCAACTTAGCATGCACGCACATTCACCCTGCTACACATGCCACTATAAACCCAAACTTCCCCAAGCATCACAGGTAGAGGGATGAGTCTGGCTGCAAACAGGAAAGTCTGTGGACAAAGTTCTTTTCCAGCATGTCCTTACAGGGAGGGCGAAATGTTAACTTATAGAGCTGGGAACCATGGCTCTGGGTGGCAGCAGGGGGCTAATCAGAGGCCATATGGTTTGGAGAAAGGCCTTTGTCGTAAGCTACAAGACTGGATTTTAATTTCATTCTGCTTCTACTGACTATGCAGTCGTATCCATGCAACCAAATCTAGTATCAGTGTTCTCACCCGTAGAATGGGATATTGGTAGACCCCACCTCTGTTGTTGTTAGTGGGACTTCCCTAGTGGCTCAGACTATAAAGAATCTGCCTGTGATACAGAAGACCTGGCTTCAATCCCTGGGTCAGGAAGATCCCCTAGAGAAGGATAGGGCTACCCACTCCAGTATTCTTGCTTGGAGAATATCTTGGACAGAGAATATCAGTTTTCTCATCTGTACAGTGGGAGATTGGTAGAGCTCACCTCTGTTGTTGCCATGGTTAAATAATTTTCTATTTATAAAACGCTTACTCTGGGGCCTGGCTCATGGAAACATCGGTGGGTGTCGCTCTAATCTTGTTCTTCATCACCCTAGCTGGGTGGGTGGGAGTCAGTCTCATCTAGTTCCTCATTATCCTCATCGTTCATGCATGTGGACCCCTCTGCAAATATCAGTTACCCCTTTTTCATTAGCAAGAAAGCCCAGCTCTGAGTCACCTCCCGGGGCTGCTGTGTCTAGGTGTCAGCACTTTGCTCCTGTCTCAGTCTAGTGCTTCCAGGCTCTGAGCACACTGCCCTGTCTGCCTCTTCACCCCAGCCTCTGCCAAGGCTGGGATGATGCTTGTGAGCAAAAACTGTCACGCAACCAAGGCAGCTCCAGTGGGGATCAAATGTGACATCCCCGGGGAACATCTGCCATGTCGGGACGCTTCCCTCACGACCCACATCACTGAAAATTCCACTGGACTAAGTGCAGAATGGGTGGTGGGTTGGAAACAAAAAGCAGGCTGCTCTGAGTGAGGCTGACGGGAACAGACGTGTGCCGCCTCTCAAAGGAGCCTGCTTCACCCCGTCCCAACCAAGCCTTCCTGCTAACACCCTGTTTAGAACCAAGGCCCTTCCTTGTTTGGAAGATGAGACAACCAGCTTCTTTCCTTCTCTTCTGCTTTCCTTTTAATTAATAGACTTAATTTTTTTAAGTTTTAGGTCTACAGAAAAACTGAGCAGACAGTACTGAGAATTTCCTTACACACCCTCCCTCCCCACCTCAGAGTTTCCAAATTATTAACATCTTGCACTAAATATGATACATTTGTTACAATATAACAACATTGATGAAATGATATTGATACTTGATTATCAATTAAAACCGGCAGTTTGTATTAGGACCCTATCTTGTTGCACATTCTGTGGGTCTTGACAAAGGTAATAACACATATCCATCATTTTGTGCTGTGTTGTGTTCAGTTGCTCAGTTGTGTGCGACTCTTTGTGACCCTTTAGACTGTCGCCCACCAGGTTCCTCTGTCGGTGGGATTTCCCAGGCAAGAATACTGGAGTGGGTTGTCATTTCCTCCTCCAGGGGATCTTCCCAACCCCAGGGGTTGAACCTTCATCTCCTGTGTCTCCTGAATTGAAGGCAGATTCTTTACCTCTGAGCCACCAGGAAATCCATCATTATAGTATCGGAATCATTTCACTGCCCTGAAAATCCTTTGCGCTCAGGCTGTTGATCTCTCTCCCCTTTCCAAGCCCATAACCCTTGGAACCAGTGCTCTTTTTCACTATCTCCATAGTTTTGCCTTTCCTAGAATGTCATACAGTTGGAATCACACATATTGGCTTCTTTCAGATTGGCTTCTTTCACTTGGTAAGAAGCATTTAAGACTCCTCTATCTCTTTTCATGGCATGATAGCTCGTTTTTTTTAGCACTGGATGAAACACATTCTTTCCTTATCTTTGTTCTCTCAAGGTAATGATTTAGACCCACGCTCTGTCTCCAATTTTCAAACAGGCAGAATGATCTCAGACCAACAGAGGAATAACCAGCAGTCAGGGACTCCCCTACACGTGCGTGCGCGCGCACACACACACACACACACAGAGCTGTGCCGTGAAATGACACAGGAAGTCTCCGTAACCTAGTAGGAGAAGAATCCAGCAGCCTTGGGCACTCGGCTTCTGAAGCAGAGGAAGTTCATTTCCTGGATGTGCAGAGAGGTCTACAGGCAGAGGCAGTCATGGACAGGTCAAGGGCAATGACTAGGCTTTTTACAAGTTCATGGTCCCCACGTGCGTTACTGAACCAAACTCAAGTCCACACGCCATTGCACAGTAAAGCCAGTCTACTCACACTGGGTCTTGGTGAAGGAGCGCGCAGTGTACATTTCAGGTACCAAGCGGAGAGTCTGGGGAGCTGGTGCTTAAAAGCCCTAAGGCCCTGAAGGCTTTCAGGGAAAGGTTTTTAAAGACAGGGTGAAGAAAAGGGGTTATGGGCCATGTGATCAGCTTATGAACATTCTTCTCATTTGGTGGTGAGGTAATTGGGAGTCATCATCATCAACCTTCTGGTTCCACCCAGTCTGGGGTCTCTGTGCTTGTGGGCAGCATGCAGTTAACTTCTTCTACCTGGTGGGGGTTTCAGCATCTGCAAAACAGCGCAAAGGACCTGGCCATGATATTGTCTACAGTCTTGATGAGGAACTAAAGGTCCTTGACTTTGTTTAATAGCTAAACTATTATTATTTTGTCTTGCTTGTCTTTTTTCCTTTCTGCATTTTCTCACTTCTCTGATTAAATTTATTCTTTGACTAAAGTTTTTCTACAGACAAAAGGCACTCAGAGGGCCTGGGGGAAAGTTTGCTCTGGGAAGGTCCCATAGGGTCCTGCTCAGTGGTCCCAATCACACGTGGTCCCGATCACATTGCTACACCTGGAAGTAAGCCACCAGCAGGTACCTCGACATGTTGACATGGGAGGGCAAGACAAGATCAACCAAAGATGCCTACAAGCTTGGAGTCAAGTGGGAAAGAGGATTTCTATTGCGTGCAAAATGGACCTGTGATATCCTGGGCACCCCTCACTGAATGGACTGCGTGAAGCAGGGTCAGGACTAGGGTGAGGCCAGTGAGCCACTGGCCACAGGTGCAAACTTTCAAAAAGCACCAAAAAACTCAGGAATCAAGCCGAATCCTATTCTGATGCAATATACTTAAAAATTAAAATGAATGCTGAAAAATCCATTGTGAACAAAATTCAGTTCAGATCAGTTCAGTCGCTCAGTCATGTCTGACTCTTTGCGACCCCATGGACAAAATATCAACATTTTAAACAAAGATGGTACCCAGCAGAGCCCTTGCGGAAGCCTGAGGGTGAGTGTGCCTCACTCTTCCCCTAATCCGGGTCCTCAGATGAAGTAATGGGTGTGAACAGGCTCTGAAAATAGCACAGTGCTGCTCAAAAGCAAGGTGATGCTGCTAGGAGTATACTATTGCTGCAGATAATGAGGGTAGTAACAATTCAGAGAAAAGACAGCTGTGTCTGGATGGACTCAGGAGATTCAAGAAAGTGCCGTGTATCAGAAACGAGCCTTGACAGGTGGGTAGGATCACTGAGGCAGAGGGGAGGCTGCCAGGGGCAGACAAGCGCAGAGCAAAGGGACAGACACGTGCTGCCGGGAGGAACACAGGACATGGGGCGACGCTGTCTTAATTCAAACGGAAAATGAGTCTTAAAAACATGAAAAGAAATACAGTGAGAAGGGCCAGAGTTTGGGGGTCCCAAAAGTTCCATCAGGGTTCGAGATGGATGCAGTAAACATAGTGTCCCAAGCACAGAATTCTCTAATGACAATTGAAAAGCAAGAACTAATCAACAGAGACCTCCCTGGCAGTCCAATGGTTAAGACTTCACCTTCCAACGCAGGGGGTTTGGGTTCGATCCCTAGTCCAGGGGCTAAAGTATTGGTTGCCTCGTGACCAAAAAATAAAACAGAAGCAATATTGTTAACAAATTCAATAAGGACTTTTTAAATGGTCCACATCAAAAAAAAAAAAAAAACAATCTTTAAAAACTTGAAAAGAGCTATAAACAGAACAAATCCTGTTGCTGCCTTTAGAGGTATAGGTATATACAGACATTTTTTCCATCATAAAAATAATACAAGCTCATTCTATAAAATTGGGGCTTCCCTGGTGGCTCAGATGGTAGAGTCTGCCTGCAATGCAGGAAACCAGGGTTCAATCCCTGGATTAGGAAGATCTCCTGGAGAAGGAAATGGCAACCCACTCCAGTGTCCTTGCCTGGAAAATCCCATGGACGGAGGAGCCTGGTGGCTCCATTCTATAAAATTAGGAAAACACAAAAAAACAAAAAGAGAAACACTTGCAGAAGTGTGATGTATTCTTTTCCCACATTCTCCAGGAAGAGGCAGTTCTCTAGGAAGAGATAGTTATGTTTGGAGGGCTAGTGTAACAAACTTAGAGAAGGCTCAAAAGCCATGTATATGGAAACGTTGACTTTGACATGGCAAAGAGTAACGTGTGAGGGGACTAGGTCCTTCCTTTGGGAATTCTCACTCAGGCAAGCGCTAGCATACAAAATTATACTCCAAATCCTTTAGAAACTTCTGTTCAAATAAACCCCTTCCATAGATCAAACACAGTTCTTTTTCTGGCTTGGAAAAAGCAGGATGGCCTTGACGCTTTGGGTCATGTTTTTCTTTCCTCTTTTCAAACAGCTGTTACCAGCTTGATGGTCAGAATATTAGGAACATTTTCCTGTCCTTCTGAGACAGGCGTCATTCCTGAGTCTCTGAGCTGCAGAGAACGACTATGCCTGGGGCTTTTGATAAAATGGGCTGCCGGTGGGCAAGGTTGCTGTCAAGGTTGGTGTTCCCGGTTCCACCTATGGGATCTATTGTTCCTCTTTCTTCTGTAAAGGTTAAGAGTCCTTTCCCAGTGCCTATGAAGCATCTCTTGCTATCAACCAATACCAGGAACACTGCTAAAAGAGCCAGACTGAGAAGTCTGCACCAGGCGCTTCATTTCCTTCAATAGGCAAGATTTGTATTGTGAAGTTCACCCGCCTACCAATGCAGGAGACATGAGAGATGCTGGTCCGATTCCTGGGTCGGGAAGATCCCCTGGAGGAGGGCATGACAGCCCACTCTGGTATTCTTGCCTGAACAATCCGGTAGACAGAGGAGCCTGGCGGGCTACAGTCCTTGGGGTCTCAAAGAGTCGGACATGACTGAGCCACTGAGCACGCACTCATGAGTTCATAACAGAAGTGCCAGCTGAAAGGTGGTTGTTCACTCCACTTAATGCTATTAATTAAAAACGCGATGCACCTTCTAAAACAAGACACCAATTCTTCACCTTTAATTAACTAAGCATACTCAGATGGCAAAGAATTTTGCCTACAATGCAGGAGACCCAGGTTCGATCCTTGGGTTGGGAAGATCCCCTGGAGAAGGGAATGGCAACCCACTCCAGTATTCTTGCCTGGAAAATTCTGTGGACAGAGGAGCCTGGTGGGCTACTGTCCACAGGGTCGCAAAGAGTCAGACGTAACTAAGTGATCAACGCTTTCACTTTTCACTTTCTAATACTTAATAATAGTACTTCAATTCAGTTCAGTTCAGTCACTCAGTCATGTCCGACTCTTTGTGACCCCATGGACTGCAGCACCCCAGGCTTCCCTGTCCATCACCAACTCCCAGAGTTTACTCAAACTCATGTCCATCAAGTAGGTGATGCCATCCAACCATCTTATCCTCTGTTGTCCCCTTTTCCTCCGCCTTCAGCCTTTCCCAGCATCAGGGTCTTTTCCACTGAGTCAGTTCTTCGCATCGGGGGCCAAAGGATTGGAGTTTCAGCTTCTAAAAATACTAACCATGAGCTTAGCTTTATTCTAAGTGCTGGAGTGCATGATGGCTTGGACAACGTCTGTGAGAGGACAAAATGTAAGAAGCAAGTGTAACAACCCAAGCATAAAGTAATACAGTGATACAGACCAGGGGTCCTGAGGGTGGAAATGCAAGAGCTGGACCACTGCTGGGCAAGGTCACTCAGAGGACTTGGGGATAACGAAGCCGTGCATTGAGCAAAGGACAGCAGAGTTAGCGCTGAGCAGATAAGATGCAGGGGTCGCAGAGAGCAGTGACCTTTGTTTGCTAGAGGAGTAAGAGCATAAATCTGTATGTGTGTGAGTTGCTACTAAATTTGCTAATGTATTAAGGATGAAAAGGATTTTTCCCAGAAACTTGTCACTTTTCCTGAGAAGATGCAATCATTTCACAGCATCCCTGTTGAGCTGATGCTGTGGTCCAGCATACACACAGCATATACTACTGTATAGCATAAAGAAATGGCAGCAGTATCTTCATGCTGCCGAAATATGTAAATTAGATTTTATCCTGTTTGAAATGTACTTTATCAGATTTAGTGGAGAATAATTTTTTTTTTTTAGAATGTAAAGTAAAAGATAGAAAAATGAGAAAGCTAAAGAAACTCCCCAAAATTTTTGGCAAGGAGAGAGTAAAGAGCAAGAGAAACATATGCTATACAGATAAAAATTGGAAAATGCTAAGGTGGCAGCATAATCTGAGACATTCTACCCAAGTCTTTTGAGCTTTATAATTTAGTCTTTTGAAATTAAACCAATTTAGAATATTTAATTTTACAGCATTGCTTTCATTTCTTTTTTTTTTCACTGCTGGAAAAATCAGAGAGGGGAATTTAAGAGTATGATAATTCTAAAATAAATATTAAGTGGCTGAATAAAAACAAGCCACTTTCATCTGCTATAACCTGTAAATTGGTTGAGTGTGTACTGTAAAATGTGTGTATTTCTGTGCATATGCACACACATGCATGTGTGGGTTTCTATCAAGGAATCCTGAATGTTGTACATTTCTACAAGATTTCCATTTCGCCAGCTGGGTATGAGCATAATAATATGTGCAAATAATGATAAATTGTCTTGACATACTGCTTCCACTGGGCATCCTTTTGAGATTAGGATATGAAAATTCTTCTCTCAAATATAATTTCAGAACACTCTTTAATTCCTAGGTCTTTGTCTTTATTATAAAATGTCTTTAAAAGTAGGGTTATAGTCTAATTTACCATGGCTAAAGAAAAAGGCAACCTAAGGAGGTAAGATTCTTCTCACTCAGAATTTTATTTATGGACCATGAATGTATGGATAAGTGTTTCCTAAAATATTTCTCATGCAATTCTAGTGTTGCAATACCCCGAGGGGGAGAAATCATTCCATATTCAAACAAGACGAGAAGGTACCTTATTTTACGTTCCTTTTGGACTTCTCAGGCTCAGTATCACCATATAAGGCATCCTGAAATAGAGACATCTTTTTAACATCATTTCTCAAACTTACGTGCCCAGAAAAACCCCTGCCTCTTTTTTCCCCAAAAAGCATACTCTGTGGGAGTGATGCACGTCTACCTCAACCAAAAGATATTCATTATAGATGAGGTGGTCATTACCGTATTTACTATAAATCAGAATTACCCATCTGGAAAGTCTCCTTGAATCCAGCAGTGCTTTCAGCCCCATTGCTAAGGTTGGTGAGCAGATACTCATTGCAAAATCCACAAGAGGATTAAATCAAGTGTATCTGTTAAGGTTTACCAGAGAAGCAGAACAAGTACGAGACATATATTAAGATACTTACTGTAAGGAGTTGGTTTATGTAGTTGTGGAGGCCAGTCTGAAATGTGTGGGGCAAAGCCCTCAAGTGATGTTCTATCTTCTTTGACTTTCTGTACCTCAAATCTGAGATGGAACGCTAATGATTATTAATGGATTTTATGTTAGATAATAGGTCTTCCCCAGTGGCTCAGTGGTACAGAATCCACCTGCAATGCAGGAGTTGCAGGAGACCATTGGATGGAGACCTAAAATTCCATCATTTCTAGGTCAGGAAGACCCCCTGGAGGAGGGCATGGCAACCCACTCCAGTATTCTTGCCTAGAGAATCCCATGCACAGAGGAGCCTACGGGCTACAGTTCAAAGGGTCACAAAGAGTCAGACACAACTGAAGCGACTGAGCACATGTTAGATAATAAGAAAAGAAAATTAGCTGGTTAATATATAAATACAAATATATGCCTTAAAAATAGGAAGAAACACTCGTAACTATCACAGTCCTCATTTCTGCAACTCCTTACATGACCAGATTATCTAGGATAATCTTCTTTACTTCAGATCAATTGATTATGAACTTTAATCACATCTACAAATACCTTCATGGCAACCTCGAGATTGGGGTTTGAGTAACTAGGGACTGTAGCTTAGCCACACTGGTGTATCTGAATGACCATTATATTTGCCCAGTGGGTGACCCAACTGTCATCCTTGAGGAGTCTGGACCATTATCAGTAATGCAAATTTGTATTGGGTATTGGGTTTTGTAATTTCCCACTGACTTTAATCACAGAGTATGGCAGTACTATGAGTTGACCTAAAGGATCTCTTGTATTCCAGACATACTCTTCATTAACCCCCTGTGTAGTAACAATCAAATTTCTCCTTGGTAATTAGAATCAGGTGCCCCAGTTAGTACATTAACCCCCTGCATTGCCTGTTAATTCAGGGGCACGAGATGCCCAGAGTGACTGATGGCAGTCATAACTTTCAGTTCAATGCGATCATAGTATCTTGTGGTGGAAGAACTACTTCTTAGAGACCAAGACTTCTAGACCAGCAGAGCCTAAAAATGAGAGGCCGGTGAGCAAAAATGTTTGCTAGGTGTAATAGTGAGTGGATCTGTGAATCTATAGGAGCAACAGTACCATATATCAGACACTATTCAGAGCACATATTACATCCTAAAGGACATCTCAGTTTTGGCAGAATTTCACATAAGGAAGGCAAATCCAGATTAAGTATCTATTCATGTATTTAAAAAAAAGTGTTGCCTTTTCCATGATGGAAGTGGTCCCGTGTAATCAATCTGTCACCAGGTAACAGATTGGTTACCCCCATGGAAGTGTGCCATGTTGGGGAATTCACAAGGATCCGATTACTTCTCATAGGCTGGGCCTTCATTCATGGCTGTAGACACAGTGGCCTTGTGAGTTCCTGATCCATGCCTAACCTCCATCCCTGCCACCATGGCCACTTTATCCATGAGCCTCTGGGCAATGACAGGAGTGGTTGTAAAAAGATGCTGACTGGTATCCACAGGAGAGACCACCCTGTTCATTTGATCATTAAAATCTCCCTTGACAGAGGTCACCCTTTGGTGAGCATTTACAAAGGGCCCCTTCTTTGTCCATTCAAGGATATCTAACCACATACCTTTTCCCAGGCCCCCTCGTCACCAGTTTTTTGATCATATTTGTTCCAGGTCTCTGCCTGTTCAGCCACACTATTGGCCACAGCACATGAAGCAGGATATAATCACACACCTGGCTATTCTGCTTCCAGACAAAGTGAATCACCAGGTATACTGACTGACATTTATAGCACTCACATATATACCCACCTTGTATGTATCACCTCCAGTTGACAATGGAGTCCTGCTATGCACACCCAACTTGATCGCTCCATGGATCAGACAATAACCGATACGTGATGGACAGCTGAGTTCACATGGTAACTCAGTTACGGAAATGTTAAGGATCCGCACTGTGATTCAATTATAGGAGCTACCAACAGCTTCAGGCAGAATCCCAACCTGCACTGACACTTCAGACAGGATCAGATATACTGGACCATAGGGTCCGAGGGGCAGATCAGCTTGTGCAGCAGCCTGGAGTGTCTGTTGCAGAGCCTTCTCTTACTCTGAGCCCCGTTATAAACCAACAGCTTTCAGGCTCTCAGCACACAGATCAGAGTAACACACCCCAGGGATGACTGTGCTGCCTCTAAACTCCAAAGAGGCCCACTGTGCCTCATTTTAGGTTGTAAGAGGGACAGATGCAGCAATCTATTCTTCAACTTGGAAAGGATGTCTTGACATGCCCAACCCCACTGAACCCTAGACAATTTCATCAAGGTGTAATTCTCCTGAACTTTTTGTGCAACTTACTTCCCAGCTTCTGGCATGCAAACATCTTACCAACAAGATGATAGAAGTTGTTGCTTCTCTCCTTCTAGGTCCAATCAGCACAAGGTCACCAGGTTAAGGACTTCCCAGGTGGTGCTGTGGTAAAAGAATCTGCCTGCCAATGCAGGAGATGCAGGTTCAATCCCTCGGTCAGGAAGATCCCCTGGAATAGGGAATGGCAACCACTCCAGTATTCTTGCCTGGAAAATCCCAGAGGAGGCTGGTGGGCTACAGCCCACAGGATAGAAAAGAGCCAGACACCACTGAACACGCATGCACACACCAGTTTAATGAACCAGTGTGATGTATTATAGGAAGGAAGAGTGATCAAGGTCCCTGAAGATTGTATTATGACATTAGATTGAAGAGTTAAGTCTGGATGAGGAAGGTATATTGCTGGCCTTGCTAGCTGAAATCAAACTATCTCTGGTGATCCCTAACAACAGGCATAGAGAAGAAAATACTTTCCAAATCAATAGCTGCACACTAGGTGCCAGGGGATGTGCTCATTTGCTCAAGCAACACAACCACATCTGGAACAACAGCTGCAGTTGAACTTGTCATCTGATTGAGTGATAAATCCATTGTCATTCTCTGAAATACATCTGTCTCCGCACAAATAGGCAAGTTGGGTGGGGAGGTGGTGGAAATCATCACTACCCTTGTTATTGTTCTTCAGTCGCCCAGTCTGTCCAACTCTGCAACCCCATGGATTGTAGCACACCAGCCTTCACTGTCTCACCATCTTCCGAAGTTTGCCCAAGTTCGTGTCCACTGCTTCAGTGATGCCATCCAGCCATCTCATCCTCTGACACCCTCTTCTCTTCTGCCCTCCATCTTTCCCAGCAGCAGAGACTTTTCCAATGAGTCGTCTGTTTGCATCAGGTGACCAAAACACTGGAGCTTCAGCTTCAGCATCAGTCTTCAGTGCTGGCACCATTATGAGACATTACATTCGATTTACCATTTTTGTGGGTAAAGGCAATTCTAGGGCTACCATTAGGAGAAGGCGATAGCACTCCACTCCAGTACTCTTGTCTGGAAAATCCCATGGGTGGAGGAGCCTGGCGGGCTGCAGTCCATGGGGTTGCGAAGAGTCAGACACGACTGAGCAACTTCACTTTCACTTTTCACTTTCCTGCATTGGAGAAGGAAATGGCAACCCACTCCAGTGTTCTTGCCTGGAAAATCCCAGGGACGGGGGAGCCTGGTGGGCTGCCGTCTATGGGGTCACACAGGGTCAGACACAACTGAAGCGACTTAGCAGCTGCAGCAGCAGGGCTACCATTTGACCTTTCCTACCACACGCCCTTACTCCAGAGATTGTGCATGCATGTGTGTTCAATTGCTCCTGTCATGCTTGACTCTTTGCAACCATATGGACTGTAACCTGCCAGGCTCCCTGTTCATGGGTTTCTCCAAGCAAAAATACTGGACTGGGTTGCTGTGCCCTCGTCCAGGGGATCTTCCCATCCAGGAATTGAACCCATGTCTCCTGGGTCTCCTGCATTGCAGCTGAATTCTTTACTGCTGAGCCATCAGGAAAGCCCCACTCCATAGCTCAGGGAACCCATATGGAGATTCTGCCAGTTGTTGGGTTTATCTCTTCCAATTCAGTTTACTTCAGTTCAGTTCAGTTCAGTCACTCAGTCATGTCCAACTCTTTGCAACCCCATGGATTGCAGCACACCAGGCCTCCCTGTCCATCACAAGCTCTCGGAGTTTACTCAAACTCGTGCCCATTGAGTCAATGATACCATCCAACCATCTCATCCTCTGTTGTCCCCTTCTCCTCCCACTTTCAACCTTTCCCAGATCAGGGTCTTTTCCAATGAGTCAGTCCTTCACATCAGGTGGCCAAATTATTGAAGTTTCAGCTTCAGCATCAGTCCTTCCAATGAATATTCAGGACTGATCTCCTTTAGGATGGACTGGTTGGATCTCATTGCAGTCCAAGGGACTCTCAAGAGTCTTCTCCAACACCACATTCCAAAAGCATCAATTCTCCAGTGCTCAGCTTTCTTTATAGTCCAACTCTCACATCCATACATGACTATTGGAAAAACCATAGCTTTGACTAGACAGACCTTTGTTGGCAAAGTAATATCTCTGCTTTTTATTTTTTTTTTTTTTATTTTTTTTGGCCTCCACTGACACCCAAGATAGGAGGCTTCCCATTACTGGTTAGTGGGATGAGTGTCCTAACTCCCTACTTAACTTTCTCTGACACCAGAAGAGGTGAGGGGAAGTTGAGATGAAAGTCTAGGCTCTCCACCAGACCTTTGCTAGCATGAATTAGGGGACAGGAGTCATATTTTTTTCTTAGTTTTTGTCTGGAGTAGAGCATTTATTGTCTAAATGTTTTCTGTCTGCTATGTGTCTATGGTGCAGACCAAGAAAGACCCAAGAAAACATTCCTCTCTTTGGCTGAAGGACCAGTAAAGGGGCAGTATAGCAGACAGAAAACATTTAGACAATAAATGCTCTCTGCTTTTTAAAAAGCTGTCTAGTTTGGTCATAAGTTTCCTTCCAAGGAGCAAGAATCTTCCAATTTCATGGCTGCAGTCACCATCTGCAGTGATTTTGGAGCCCAAAAAGATAAAGTTTCTCACTGTTTCCACTGTTTCCCCATCTATTTGCCATGAAGTGATGGGACCAGATGCCATGATCTTAGTTTTCTGAATGTTGAGCTTCAAGCCAACTTTTTCACTCTCCTCTTACACTTTCATCAAGAGGCTCTTAAGTTCTTCTTCACTTTCTGCCATAAGGGTGGTGTCATCTGCGTATCTGAGGTGATTGACATTTCTCCCAGCAATCTCGATTCCAGTTTGTGCTTCATCCAACCCAGCATTTTGCATGAAGTACTCTGCATAGAAGTTAAATAAGCAGGGTGACAATATACAGCCTTGACATACTTCTTTCCCGATTTGGAACCAGTCTGTTGTTCCATGTCCAGTTCTAACTGTTGCTTCCTGACCTGCATACAGATTTCTCAGGAGGCAGGTCAGGTGGTCTTGTATTCCCATCTCTTTCAGAATTTTCCACAGTTTGCTGTGATCCACACTGTCAAAGGCTTTGGCATACTCAATAAAGCAGAAGCAGATGTTTTTCTGGATCTCTCTTGCTTTTTTGATGATCCAACAAATGTTGGCAATTTGATATCTGGTTCCTCTGTCTTTTCTAAAACCAGCTTGAACATCTGGAAGTTTATGGTTCATGTACTATTAAGCCTGGCTTGGAGAATTTTGAGCATTACTTTGCTAGCGTGTGAGATGAGTGCAATTGTGCCGTAGTCTGAACATTCTTTGGCATTGCCTTTCTTTGGGATTGGAGTGAAAATTGACCTTTTCCAATCCTGTGGTCACTGCTGAGTTTTCCAAATTTGCTGACATATTGAGTGCAGCACTTTGACAACATTATCTTTAGGATTTGAAATAGCTCAACTAAATTCCATCACCTCGACTAGCTTTGTTCATAGTGATGTTTCCTAAGGCCCACTTGACTTCACATTCCAGGATGTCTGGGTCTAGGTGAGTGATCACACCATCAGGGTTATCTGGGTCATGATGATCTTCTTTGTATAGTTTTTCTGTGTATTCTTGCCACCTCTTCTTAATATCTTCTGCTTCTGTTCAGTCCATACCATTTCTGTCCTTTATTGTGCCCATCTTTGCATGAAATATTCCCTTAGTATGTCTAATTTTCTTGAAGACATCTCTGGTCTTTCCCATTCTATTGCTTTCCTCTATTTCTTTGCATTGATCACTGAGGAAAGCTTTCTTATCTCTCTGTGCTATTCTTTGGAACTCTGCATTCAAGTGGGTATAGCTTTCCTTTCCTCCTTTGCCTTTCACTTCTCTTCTTTTCTCAGCGATTTTTAAGGCCTCCTCAGACAACCATTTTGCCTTTTTGCATTTCTTTTTCTTGGGGATGGTCTTGATCCCTGCCTCCTGTACAATGTCACGAACCTCCATCCATAGTTTTTCAGGCACTCTATCAGATCTAATCTCTTGAATCTATTTGTCACTACCACTGCATAATCATAAGGGATTTGATTTAGGTCATACCTGAATGGCCTAGTGGTTTTCCCTACTTTATTCAACTTCAAGTCTGAATTTGACAATAAGGAGTTCATGATCTGAGCCACAGTCAGCTCCCAGTCTTGTTTTTGATGGCTGTATAGAGCTTCTCCATCTTTGGCTACAAAGAATATAATCCACCTGATCTTGGTATTGACCATCTGGTGTGCAGAGTCTTCTCTTGTGTTGTTGAAAGAGGGTGTTTGCTATGACCAGTTCTCTGCAAAACTCTGTTAGCCTTTGCCCTGCTTCATTCTATACTCCAAGGCCAAATTTGCCTGTTACTCTAGGTATCTCTTGACTTCATACTTTTGCATTCCAGTCCCCTAAAAAGGACATCTTTTGGGGGTGTTAATTCTAGAAGTTCTTGTAGGTCTTCATAGAACTATTCAACTTCAGCTTCTTCAGCTTTACAGGTTGGGGCATAGACTTGGATTACTGTCATATTGAATGGTTTGCCTCAGATAACTCAGATGACTATTCCATTTATGTACTCCAGAACTGGGGAAATAACCCCAGGATGGGTTTGAGGACCCAGTGAGTCCACTGAGTGATGGACTTGATGTTGATCACCTGACCTTCATTAGCCCCTGCTCTGACCAAAGCAGTGGTTTGGATGGCCTGAAATCTGTTTCCTTTCAGACTCACTGTCTAGTAAACTCTAACATGTCTCATTATTTCCTTTCCCCAGTGCTTAATAACCCTGGTCATTGGCTGTAGATCCCTCTGGGGAAGCCTGGGAGAAAGACTAATAGTATAAAATTTTAACTATATGCTGGGATCCATGCTTGTGAGGACCTGATATCCCCTTTATTAAAGAGGTTCTTGGCCTAAAATTGTTGTTGTTTAGTTGCTAAGTCATGTCCAACTCTTTTGAAACTCCGTGGACTATAGCCCCAAATCTGGGAATTGATTCAAGGGCCGTGACTCTCTGTTCTGCTGTGTAAAGTCTGTCCACTAGACCTAGAACTCCTCCACTTACGCAGAACCATGACAGGTTCTTCAGGCAGGAAAATCCAGAGGTCTGGTGACTCTGTGTACTATGTACCTCCAGGACCACCTTCCATCTTGCAAAGCCAACTGTTGTATTTTGGTTGCTCAGTTCTTCATTTTTCTTCTTCCTTACTCTTTTATTTAGTTTGCTAACTTGGTAAGAATAAAGAACCACTTAAAGATACAAAAGCAGTAACTCTCAAACCAGCTTAGATGCCTTCCTGTCATGTTGCCATCAATGTGCACATTCAGAAGCCAAAATAAAAGCAAGTGGGCCCTCAGTTCAGTTCAGTTGCTCAGTCGTGTCCGACTCTTTGCGACCCCATGAATTGCTGCACACCAGGCCTCCCTGTCCATACCCAACTCCCGGAGATCACTCAAACTCATGTCCATAGAGTAGGTGATGCCATCCAACCATCTCATCCTCTGTCGTCACCTTCTCCTCTTGCCCCCAATCCCTCCCAGCATCAGGGTCTTTTCTAATGAGTCAACTCTTCGCATGAGGTGGCCAGAGTATTGGAGTTTCCCTTAATTGCCATGTCATGTGGTGCATGGATGGCCTTGTGTATCATGTCTCATGGAGATGCCCCTGACTGGTGTGTCACAGTGACCTGTATGGGGTGGCCTGAGAGAACCTCCTCTACCAACCAACCAACTCAGGAAGGACACACAGGCTGACATAAGGCCGAGAAGAAAAAGTCAGACAACTCACAATGACTCATACAGACACTTGAAAATAAAAAAATCTATACACAGCCACCTACGGTATTTCAATTTAAAAAATTTTGTCCAAGTCCTTCAGAAATATAATTTGCATGAAAGCCCACATTTCTAAAAACAATTTTCAGTTCTCACGTACGATTTCCCAGACCTCCAGACTTCTGTGTCTCCTTCTGAGTACAGATCATTTTCCAAGCTTTGGTGCAGAAAATACAAACAACCGATCTGAGTTGAAATCTAATCAGTCCACTCTTTTAGGGGAAACATGAACATTAAATTTAAATTCTCATCTCAGAATTTTTTTAAAAAGGCAACTTTAAGATTTGGGGAGAGAGAGGAAAACCAAACTTTCGATCACCGTGTCTTTCACCTGGGTTTCTGACCCTCCTGCCTTCTCCTCAACCTTTCCATCTTGCCTGGGAAGTGGTAAGAGGGTGGGATTGGCAGTGAGAGCCCCCAAGGGTGACCCAGCATCTCCCCTGCAACAGGCCACTAATCTCTGGCTGCTTCCTTCTCCGTAAAGGATGAGATTTGAACAAAAGTGTTCCCAGACCCCTTGCAGATCTTACATACCACAATTCTACTCTTTTTGACCCTCTGCCCCATCCTGAGTGTCCCTGAGACAGTGGTCAGGGACTACTCCATGAGACATGACGCTCATGATAGGCATGATGCTACAGGACTGTCCATCTGCCACGTGACCTGGCAGTTAAGGGAACCCTAAGGGGCCACACACTTTCACAGATTTGGAAGCCAACCCGGGGACACAAGCATTTCTCCACACACTTAGAATTTCTCCAGAATGAGGACTGAGGCAGTTTGGGTCCCTCCCGGTCCCTTCTTTTCCACCTGGATGAAGAAGTGTGCCCCACAATTCTTAAAGCTTCCCCCGTGACTCAGACAGTAAGGAATTTGCCTGCAATGCAGGAGACTGGGATTTGATCCCTGAGTCAGGAAGGTCCCCTGTAGAAGGGCATGGCAACCCACTTGAGTATTCTTGCCTGGAGAATCCCCTGGATGGACTAGAATCCGTGGAGTCACGAATGAGTCCAACATGGCTGAGCAACTGATACATTAGAGCTGTGAAGTCTAGGATGATTCTGATCCCATACACAGAGTTCCCAGCACTAAGCTGGGGCATATCGGGGGCCAGGAGGTCCTCCAGATATCAAAGTTGGCTTCAGGAGAGTTGCATCCCATTTGTGGAGCTTCCGCTTTCATTTCCTTCAGTGTTCTTGCCTGGAGAATCCCCATGGACAGAGTAGCCTGGCAGACTACCGTCCTTGAGGTCGCAAAGAGTCAGACACGACTAACCGACTGAGCACAGCACACAGTGCAGCTGGAAATCAGGCAGAGGCTGCCTCCTCACTTCCTGGTAGCCTTCCCTGAGCTCCCCCGAGGGGCCCTGCCCCACCCTGACTCCTCACACTCTGCTCTCCCTCCCATGCCTGTAATCAAAGTTCACCAGGCCAGTTCTGCCTTCTCCAGATCGACTCCCATGGGATCTAATGGATTAAATGCATGATCAAAACCCTGCCAAAAAATCAAGGCACCCACAGTGTTACCCACCCCCATGCCTTCTGTCCCTGTCTCTGCATCCATCCCTTCCTAGCCTAGTGACAAACCACCTGTCTCCAAAAGGGCCTGTAGAACACAGGAGACAGATCCCTGGAATGGTATGTATGGGGTGGTAGGGTGGTAGGTAGGCTTCCAGTGGCCCAAATCACATTGCAAGGGAGGCTTCCTACTCCACCCACCCGTGGAACCAGACAGATCATGCATTCATATTCATCCCTACCCCAATCCCTCCCATAAAACAGCTGCCCAGAACTGCACTGTGCTTTATCAAGATGTAAAATTCATGAACATATTGCTGAGGACACGAAAAGAGTGTGTTACACTGGAACATCAGATAACTTTGCTGCTTCTAACCAATGGTATGCTGGTAAACATTCATCAACAAGCTGGCTAGGAAAAATAATGCGTACATACACACATATTTTTATAATAAATTGTATTGATCAAAAGGACATAGAGCACACAATTTACAAATAATAACATACATAGTCTTTTTATTGTAATTCCACATAGTGTAAATCCACATTGATTCTCACAGAACATTTTTGTGGAATTTTCCAGAACTCTTGCTCCTGCAGCCAGCCTATGGTTGCCATGGACAAATGAATGTCATTCCAACAGGAATGTTGGTTGAGACTTCCATTTGCATTTAGTGAAACAGAAGGTGACGATGCAAGTCAGATTTCACTCATTCATCAGTGATCTGAACAGCTTCTTGAACCAAATAATAGTTTTCAAATACAATTTGAATCTTTCCTCAGTTTTTTGGTGGTATTCATAATATAACAGGTACAGACATGAGACACTCTTAAGTTGAATCTGCATTATTAACAATTTCCTGTTTCTTCCTTGAATCCAGAGCAGAATTTTTCAGCTTCACTACTGACATTTCAGACCAGAGAGTCTGAGCATTCTTTTTCCTGGGGGTTGTCCTGTATGTATTAAATGTTTAACAGCATCCTGACCTCTACCCACTATGCCGGTAGTGCCCCTGTGACCATCAAAATCTCCAACGTTGACCAATGTCCCCTGGGGATAAAATCACCGCTAGTTCATAACCACCAATCTTGACAGTCAACAGAACAATAACCCAAGCTTTCATCAGTTGCATTGACAGTTTCCATGGTAGAAATACTCCCACCATGGCCAATTTCCAGCTATCAAAGTGACTTCAGCAACGCTGTTCTGCAGAATTTCCACGTTTTTGATACAACATGTAAATAACTTCAAAGTGAGTAGGAAAGTGATGAGTTTTGAGTATTGATCTCATTTGCCTTGAAGATAATTAATTTGTTTGTAAATTTGCATAATTAAATTTTTAACAATGGCCATGTTTGACAACCAGCTCATACGCCTAAAATTTGACAATCTGCTGTCCTAGCCAATAAAGCAAGCCCCAGCACACCACCACTTCCACCCAAGAAAAGGTGAAGTTCTGAGTGAAATATTTGTGGTGTGTCTAAGTTCACTTCATGGGAAGAGCTGACTGATTCAAAAAGACCCTGATGCTGGGAAAGATTGAGGGCAGGAGGAGGAGGGGACGACAGAGGATGAGATGGTTGGATGGCATCACCGACTCAATGGACATGGGTTTGGGTGGACTCCGGGAGTTGGTGATGGACAGGGAGGCCTGGCGTGCTGAGGTTCATGGGGTCGCAAAGAGTCAGACATGACTGAGCGACTGAACTGAACCGAACTAAGTCTACGTTGGAGCAGAGCTTCTGGTTTGTTTGCACCATTTGCTTCTCCCCAGCTCTCCACTTAGCTGAGGCACATTCTGAAAGCACTTTCAAAGCACTAGCAGATCATGAGATGACCAAGCACACACTCACCCTTAAAAACACAACCTTCCAGCAGATGACCTGGAAACTCATTTGGGAACATGACGGGATCTGAACTAGAAAGAGCCCAGTTGGAAGCTCTGTGAAAAAGGAAGTGGAGTCTCTACCTGTTTTACACCTGAAACTAACATGACATTGTAAATCAACTATACTTCCACTTTCTAAGTAAAAAGGAAGTGGAGTAGGGAAGACTGGAGCTGTGACCTAAACTTAGAGACCCCTGCAGAAATCCAGATGCAAGCTGATGAGAGGGCTACAAAATACCACACATGGGCTGGGCGCTTGGGTGTGAATCTGTGTTGACACACAGAACAGTATCTGGGAAGATAAAGGGGTAAAGTCTCCCTCTTCCTCTTCATCTGTTATGCTTCCCAGACGCTCGGCTAATGGCTCACGTGGTTCCATCTTCTCAGCCTGCTGCTTCGGAAGGAGAAAGTCCCTTCAAATCAAATTGCTCTGCACTCATTCCCATGACAAGGCACCCTTTACAGTAACACCAGGACCTCAATCTCCCTCACCACAGTCTTTATAAAGGGATAGTGTTGACTGTCAGTTTCTATAAATGCATTGCCCTGTGATACAACTCCATTTTTATTGAAGTATAATTGATGTACAATATTATATAAATTACCAGTGTGCAATATAGTGAGTCATAATTTCTAAAGGTTATACTCCATCTATAGTTATCATAAAATATTGGCTATTTCCCTCTGTGGTCCAATATATCCTTGTAGTTTATTTTGTGTGTAACAATGTATACCTCTTAATCCCCCACACCTGTTTTCCCCTTCTTCTCTTCCTCTCCCAACCAGTAACCAGGTTCTCTGTACCTATGGGTCTGCTTCTTTTCAGTAACTTTGACCAGTTTGTTGTATTTTTTGATTTCAGATATAAATGATATCATGCAGTATTTGTCTTTCTCTGTGTGACGTATTCCACTAAACGTAATACACTCCAAGTTCATCTATGTTGTTGAAAATGGCAACTTTTCATTCTTTTTATGGTTGAGTAGTATTCCACTTTATATATTGTTATATGCACCACATCTTTGTCCATTCATCTGTCCACAGGCATTTAGGTTGTCTCCATGTTTCGGTTATTGTGAATAATGCTGCTATGAACAGAGGACGCATGTGTCTTTTCGAATTAGTGTTTTGGAGTTTTCTTGTATATACACCCAAGAGTGTGATTGCTGGGTCACTGTTTTTGTGGTTCAGTCTCTAAGTGGTGTCTTACTCCTTGCAGTCTCATGGACTGCAACATACCAGGCTTCTCTGTCCTTCGCTATCTCCCAGAGTTGGCTCAAACTCATGTCCATTGAGTTGGTGATGCCATCCAACCATCTCATCTTCTGTCATCCCTTTCTCCTCCTGCCCTCAATCTTTCCCAGCATCAGGGCCATTTCCAATGAGCTGGCTATTCCCATCAGGTGACCAAAGTACTGGAGCTTCAGCTGCAACATCAGTCCTTCCAATGAATATTCAGGATTGATTTCCTTTAGGATTTACTGAGAGTCCAAGAGACTCTCAAGAGCCTTCTCCAGTGCCATAGTTCAAAAGCATCAATATTTTGGTGCTCAGCCTTCTTTATGGTCCAACTCTAACACCCTTACATGACTACTGGAAAAACCAAAGCTTTGACTTTGACTATGGTGCCCTTTGTCAGCAAAGTGATGTTTCTGCTTTTTAATATGCTGTCTAGGTTTGTCATCGCTTTTCTTCCAAGGACTAAGCATCTTTTAATTTCATGATTGCTGTCACCATCCATAGTGATTTGGGATCACAGGATAATTCTGTTTTTAGGTTTTTGAGAAGTCTGCTTTCTACAGTGGCTTGATGCGACTTCATTTTAAATATAACCGATGTCATAATCATCTACTTTGCTGATCGAGGACTTGGTTCCCCTTCTAGTCAACATGGCCTTTGGGTGTTGAACCAACTGTCACTCAAGTAATCTCTCTGAACACCATCACAAGCAATGAGGGTGTGAAAAGGAGAAGGTTCCAGAAAGCACATGGGGAGACCCAGCTTCTCTTCACCCAGCACAGGGGCCACAGCTAGTAGCATTGTGCATAGGATGAGGGGGCCTGGGGACCCCCTGTGGATCAGGCTCAAGTCTTAGAGGGGTCCATGGGGACAGAGGAGACGGGGGCAGCAGCATCCCTGGGCAGAGGTCCAGCCCTTGTAACACTGCTGATGCCCTGTTTATCTGACCCTGGAATCTCAGCCAGCTGACGCCACTCACAGAGGACTCTTCACCAGTCCTCGCCAGTCTTGGGGATCTGGTAGTGGGTGGTGGTCATCCTGGGGGCAGACCAATTGCCCCACCCAGAGGAATACATCTTCTGAGAAAGACTGCTATGGGGTGAGCCTACAGTGGAACTCTGACTTAGATGAAGAGGGTGGCTGTTCCAAGCAACTCAGGAAACATAGAAGGTGTGGGCAGCTGCTGTGCCCACGAGTCACTCCAAGGCAATGTTCTCCAACAGAGGGGTCCAGGGTGCCTGGGTCAGGGGGCTGCATGAGGGCTTAATCCATGGCTGCCCAATACCTCGGACTCCACCACCTCCCAGGCAGGACTGGGTGTGAAGGAAGGGAGGGACAGGCCCCCTTAGCCCCTCCTTTGACAGTGGATGAAGAAGGTCCCAGGAATGTGCCCAGTCAGGATCTCGTAACATTCAGAGCCACCTGCCGGCTGGCATGCCTGAACCCCATAGAACAGCCAGAGGGGCTGGCACGGGTTCCACAGTCCCTCTGGGATCAGGAGTGGGTGGCAGAAGAGGAGGATGGGAGAGAGGCAGAGATGACACTGTCCTTGCTCTTCACCCCTGGCCCTCCATCCTTGCTTTCAGGTCCTGGGTTCAGGCTCCCTACAGTGGGCAGGTAGGGGCTGCAGGCTCTGACCCTCAGGACCGGCACACAGCCAGGGGTGGGAGGCCTCCTGTTCTCCCAGGAACTTTGGGAAATTCATGTGTCGTGAGTCCCACGCACTACCAGAGGCTGCCCGCCAGGGCCTTTCGAGGACTCCGGGCTTCTCAGGAGCCGGGGAATCTCAAGGAGCGCATCACCCAGAGCAGTGCCTGTTCTCATCTGCCTGTTTATTCCTCAGCACAGATTCTGGGGGCGGGAAAAGCACCCTGCAGAAACGAGATGGGAGCATCACTCTTCTCGGCCACTGCTTCTCACCCCTGGCTGCCTGTCAGAAAGAGCTGAGGGGTTCTGCAGACAGGCTCTGCCCCAGAGTGCGTGCATGCTAAGTCGCTTCAGTCATGTCCAGCTCTGTGTGACCCTATGGCCTGTAGCTCACCAGGCTCCGCCATCCATGGAATTCTCTAAGCAGAGATGCTAGAGTGGGTTGCCTTTCCCTTCTCCAGGGGATCTTCCCGATCCAGGGATCGTGCCCACGTCTCTGAAGTCTCCTGCTTTGGCAGGCAGGTTCTTTACCACTAGTGCCACCTGGGGAGTCCCTTACCCCCGGAGACTGGGATTCAAATTGCCTTACGGTGGGGCTTAGACTCCGGGATTTCTTAGACTCTTCCCTGAGATCCTGACATGCAAGCAGGGCCACAGATGAGCAGCTCTAATCCAAAAATGCAACTAGATGGGTCCCCGAGGACCCAGGGGGGCGTGGCTTTTTCCACCCCAGGCCATAGCAGGGACCACCCGCATCTTGGTGGCGAGACCTCTGAGGTCAGCAGGTGCACACAGCTGTGGCCGTGGATGGTAAACAAGTGCGGACCTCACTGGGGACCTGTGGCCTCCCGTGTGAGACACCCAGGAGAGGGGCAGGCTCTGTGTCCAGCCAAGGGACAGGCAGTTGCTTGTGGCCAGCCCCTGGAGGAGGGGCCCATTTCCTTCCCAGGACTCAGACACAGCCTGTCCATCACCCCAGGACTGGAGCCCCTGTGGCCGGCTCGCCCTTAAATTTTGAGTAACTTGGGTAGGAAGCCTTGTGACCTGTTCCTTTGCTGAGCTGCCTTCCAGAGACCAAGTGTCTGCCTCTACCCAGGAAGCCATTGGAAGTGGCATCGGTGAGCCAGACACGTCAGGGAGCAAAGTACAGCTGAGTAGGGCCCCTGGGACAGCAGGGAAGCCAGGCTGGGTGGGCTTTTCCCTCTCACTTCAGCTCCCATCTGATACTTAGCTCCTCCCGGGGTGGGAGTCTCTGGGTGAGGGTCTGGGATGCGGGTGGGGAGGAGGGTTGCAGGGCTTCTTGCTGTGGATGGTGATGTCTGCTAGGTAGAGCTGGGTGCCTGCTCTGTACCAGCTGTGGGCAGACCCTTTCAAGAAAAAAGGGAAGTCTCCCTGAAAGAGTTCAACCTGTCAGTGTGTTCTGGGCACTCCTGGCTCAGGATGACTGCTGGCCTGTATTTTATGGCTGTTCTGGGCATCATTATGTGCTCAGGGCCACTGTCCTGCTGGGAGAGGGCACAGAGCAGAGAGTGCAGATGAACCTCAGGTCCTCCTAACGAGAAAGGAAGAGGGTACGTGATGCCCTAAGGTGAAGACATCTGCATTCAGTATTGCAGACTTCAGGTCGAATGGCCCACACGTTTGAGAAAAACTACAAACAGCATGCAAATATCCTTGCCCCTAGAAAGCCACAAGGTTCCAGACTGACCCCAGACCATCTCACCTTCTCGTCTATTTTATGCTTTTGAACTGCAGTGTTGGAGAAGACTCTTGAGAGTCCCTTGGACTGCAAGGAGATCCAACCAGTCCATCCTAAAGGAAATCAGTCCTGAATATTCATTTGAAGGACTGTTGCTGAAGCTGAAACTCCAATACTTTGGCCACCTGATGCGAAGCACTAACTCATTTGAAAAGACCCTAATGCTGGGAAAGATTGAAGGCGGGAGGAGAAGGGGACAACAATGGATGAGATGGTTGGATGCCATCACCGGCTCGATAGACATGAGTTTGGGTAAACTCCGGGAATTAGTGATGGACAGGGAGGCCTGTTGTACTGCAGGCCACGGGGTTGCAAAGAGTCGGACACGACTGAGCGACTGAACTGAACTGATCTCTATATGATCTGTGGCAAGGGGGACCTCGCTCCTCTCCTCTCTGGACTTTATCAGATTCTGGGGTCAAAAGTGTAAACAGTTTAGCCGTGAGCATGTGTACACGTGTAAATGTACAAGCTCACACAAACACAGCACACACATGAACTCCTTGTATGCGTGCACATACCCCAAACTCCTCCCACACTCTGAGGAGTGGCAGTGATGGTGACTTAGTCACTAGGTCGTGCCCACCTTTGCAATCCCATGAACTGTAGCCCACAAGGCTCCTCTGTCCATAGGCAAGAATACTCAGTGGGTGGCCATTTCTTTCTCCAGAGGATCTTCCTGACCCAGGGCTCGAACATGTGTCTCCTGCACTGCAGGCAGATTCTGTACCACTGAGCCACCAGGACCACAGCAAGCCTCCCTCACCCAGCTTCGTGGGCCTGGAACCCGGATCCCCAGGCCATGTCTTCCTCCAGTTCCTTCTTCACCTCCCTGGCTTTCTCTGAACCCGCCATGTCCCTCTGGGCCCAGGCTCTCAGCCAACGCCCTCTGGCCATCCCTTAGTCAAGCCAGGCTAACACCATCCCCCCCCCAACTCCAGAAATGTGCCTTGAAGGGATGGGACGTTCCATTCCCAGCACAGGTGAGGAAAGTAACAAAAGAGCACTCCCTCTTCATCCTGGGCCTCCTAATCTGGATGACAGGAGGGCCAGGCAGGCTCTGATGAAAGGAGAGGAGGGGTTCTTGGACCCCGAAACGTGGCAGGTAGGGATGACGGGCAAGATAGGTTCTTGAGTGGGAAGAGTGCATCTGACACTCAAAGCAGACACAGGAGCAGGGGCCCCAGCACGTGACAGCTGGGGGGCTGGTGGCCGTGAGTCAGGATCCTCTGACTCTGGGGTGGTGTGGGGCACCCAACTAAGTCACAGAGCTCTCTCCTGTCTGCAGGGCCTGAATTTGCATCTGACTGCAGGGGGGAGGGTCCAGTGCCTCCCTACCACCCAATCTGTCCCTTATTTGAGATACACTGTCCGCAAGTAAAAAGGGTTTCAGAACATTCTTGGGGGAAATAATATGGTGCAGTGGTCAGGAGATGTGAAATCTGGCCACCTCTGTTAAAATTCTGACTCTGTGTGGCCTTTGTTGAGTTGTTTAGCCTCTCTGAGTCTCAGTGTGCTTATTCATAAAATGAGGATAATAGCACTTTCAGTTCAGTCACTCAGTCGTGTCTGACTCTTTGCAACCGCATGGACTGCAGCAGGCCAGGCCTCCCTGTCCATCACCAACTCCTGGAGTTCACTCAAACTCATGTCCTTCAAGTCAGTGATGCCATCCAACCATCTCATCCTCTGTCGTCCCCTTCTCCTCCTGCCCTCAATCTTTCCCAACATCAGGCTCTTTTCCAACGAGTCAGTTCTTCACATCAGGTAGCCAAAGTATTGGAGTTTCAACTTCAGCATCAGTCCTTCCAACAAGTATTCAGGACTGATCTCCTTTAGGATGGACTGGTTGGATCTCCTTGCAGTCCAAGGGACTCTCAAGAGTCTTCTCCAACACCACAGTTCAAAAGCATCAATTCTTTGGCACTCAGCTTTCTTTATAGTCCAACTCTCACATCCATACATGACTACTGGAAAAACCATAGCTTTGACTAGATGGACCTTTGTTGGCAAAGTAATGTCTCTGCTTTTTAATATGCTGTCTAGATTAGTCATAGCTTTTCTTCCAAGGAGTAAGTGTCTTTTAATTTCATGGCTGCAGTCACCATCTGCAGTGATTTCGGAGGCCAGAAAAATAGTCTTTCACTGTTTCCATTGTTTCTCCAGTGAGCGACTTTCACTTTCAATAGCACTTTAGTGTTTATATTAATTTGCTTCTTTACAAACACCCCAAAATCTAGTGGCTTAGACTAGCAGGAAACACTATCTACGGTATCTTCTGGGGGGCCAGGAATTTGGGGACTGGCTTGGCTGGGTAGGTCAGGTTCAGGGTACCTCTGGGTTCCATCTGCTATTGTCTGGGCTGCTGTCATCTCAGGGCTTGACTGGCTCAGGCACTTACCTGGCAAGTTGGTGCTAGCTGCTGGTGGGAGGCTTCAGTTCCTCCTGACATGGGCCTCCCTGTAGGGCTGCTGGAGCATCCCCATGCTGTGGCATCTGGTCCCCCCAGAAATGACAGTCGGGTGTAGAGTCAGCTAGCCTGAGACGTGCTATCACCATCGCTCCTGCCACACTCTGCTCCTCCAAGAGAGTCACCCACATTCAGAAGGAGGGTAATCTGGGTCCATCTTTTGAAGGGAGGACTGTCAAAGAATTACGGATGATAGAATGCCAGGAAGGAAAGAAATAAGGTGTTACATGGAGAAGGCCAGCAAAGCTCCTTAGATGGGGGGATATGGGGAACATGTTCTGGAAGACAAGAGGCAGCCAGTACAGGCAGAACTCAGACATATTACGGGTTTGGTTCCAAGGCTCCATGGCTCAGTTGTGTCTGCTCTTTGTGACCCCCATGGACTGTTGACTTCCAGGCTCCTCTGTCCATGAAATTTTCCAGGTAAGATTACTGGAGTGGGTTGCCACTTCATACTCCAGGGGATCTTCCCAGCCCAGGGATCTAAACCCCATCTTCTGCATCTCCTACGTTGGCAGGTGGATTCTTTACCACTAGTGCCACCTGGGAAGCCCCATTTGGTTCCAGACCACTGCAATAAAGCAAATATTACAATAAAGCAAGTCTCACACATGTTCTGGTCGCCCAGTGCATATAGGTTATGTTGACACTAGACTGTCGTGTACTGAGTGTGCAGTAGCCTATGTCTTCCCAAAAAACAATGTACATTAATTAAAAATACTTTAATTAATGAAACACTTTATTGCTAAAAAAATGCTAACCATCATCTGCTCCTTCAGTGAGTCGTGATCTTTTTGCAATAGTGACATCAGAGACCACAGATCATTATGACAAATATAATAATAATGAAAAGTTTTGAAATTCTGTAAGAATTATCAAATGTGACACAGAGGCCTGAAATGAGCAAATGCTGTTGGAAAATGGTGCGAAGAGACCTACTCAACACAGAAGTGCCACAAACTTTCAAGCTGTAAAAACACAATACCTGTTAGGTGTAAAAAAAAAGAGAGAGAGAAAATGAGATGTCTGTGATGGGGATAGTCAAGGGATGGGCATTCCAGGTAGATGGAGCCATTAGCTCAAGGGCCCCATGGAGAGAGAAGGACCTGGGGGTTGAGACCATCCATGAGGTCAGGGTGTCCAGAGCCAGTGAGCAAGAACAGGGTGGGGGTTGGTGGAGAGACAGCATCTTCACCCATCTTCCAGGTGGCACTTTTCCCTCGGACTTTATTTCTGGGTTTTCAAAGGCCCTGCCACTGGGCTTCCCCGGTGACAGAAGAACCGCCTCCCAAGGCAGGAGACATAAGAGACGCAGGTTCGATCCCTGGGTGGCAAAGATCCCCTGGAGGAAGGCACAGCAACCCACTCCAGTCTTCTTGCCTGGAGAATCCCACGGGCAGAGGAGCCTGGCGGACTACAGTTCATAGGGTCGCAAAGAGTGAGACATGACAGCAACTTAGCGGGCCACTCACTGCGGTCTCGCCGCTTGTTTCAGAGTGGCGCATTCAAGAGCAGAAAGGAGGGCAAGGGCGCCAGGAGAGGGCAAGGCCATAGAGGACAAGACCGAGGCGCCAGTTTAGAGCGGGCAGAGCGAGCCAAGGGCCGTGGGATGTGGCTGAACCGAGTCGGCTCTCCAAGGCCTCTGGCCCCGCCTGACCTGGAGAGTCAGAAAGCTGAGCTCAGACAACCTGCTCCCCAGCTGTGAGTGTGGACAGGTCACCTCTGGGCTGAGGGTTGAGGCTCAGATGGAGGCCAGGGGGCACTGAAGAAGAAGGCACAGACAGGGGTTCAGTTCTTGCCAACCCACGACTGGAGGCCAGGTGACCTCTAAGATTCCATCTTCTCACCTATAAAATCTGTCATCATCGCCTCCTCCTTCGGTAAAATCTCTTATTACTTCAAATGTGCTGGAGCCACTTCTCTGGCTCATAAGATCTGCCTGGTAAATATTCAGGGATTTTGTGAACCGGTTGTGAAACTGCTGAGAAGTCTGAAATCAGCCGTGGTGGGAGCGTTTACACCACGGAAATTAGCAAACACTGAAAATCAAGGCTTTTCTCCACCCGCTTCTCGCCATCTGCATTCGTGCTAAGTCACTTCAGTCAAGTCTAACTCTTTGCAACCATATGGACTGCAGCCCACCAGGCTCCTCTGTCCATGGTATTCTCCAGACAAGAATACTAGAGTGGATTGCCATGCCCTTCTCTGGGGGATCATCCTGATCCAGGGATCAAACCCATACCTTTTGTATCTCCTGCTTTGGTAAGGAAGTTCTTCACTTCTAGTGCCCCCTGGGAAGCCCCCTTCTCTCTGTAGTATTGGTTTATCCACCTGCCACTGCACATGTTTTTAAGAGTGGAAAAAGAAGATAATATTTACAATACCCAACACACAGTAACTTCTGCCCACAGAGCAGCTATCAGTCTACACAAACCTCTCATCAATGCAACCATTATGACCTCGGACACGTTTTGAGTCTAAAGACAAAAAAGTTAAGGGGCTTCCCTTATAGCTCAGTTGGGAAAGAATCTGCCTGCAATGCAGGAGACCTCTGTGCGTTTGGTCCCTGGGTTGGGAAGATCCCCTGGAGGGGGCATGGTGACCCACTCCAGTATTCTTGCCTGGAGAATCCCATGGACAGAGGAGCCTGGTGGGCTGCAGTCCACGGGGTCACAAGAGTCGGACACGACTTAGCGACTAAACCACCACCATCACCACAGGAAAGTTAGAAGACCTCCAGAAGTCTTGCTGAATCCACCTTGCAAGATTTCTGCCAACAGCCGCCTCTGTGCTCCAGAGTGCCCCCTGCTCCAGACACGCATGTTCTTACTCTGTCAAGGATGTTGTGTCCCAGGGGCATCAAGAGGAGAGACAAAGGTGAACGTGAAAGTCACTCTGTCGTGTCCAGCTCTTTGACGCCATGGACTATGCAGTCCATGGAACTCTCCAGGCCAGAATCCTGGAGTGGGTAGCCTTTCCCTTCTCCAGGGGATCTTCCCCACACAGGGATTAAACCCAGGTTTCCCACATTGCAGGCAGATTCTTTATCAGCTGAGCCACAAAGGAAGCCCAGCAACCTCCCCAGAACCCCCTCCACCTGGGCCACGTGAAGCGTTGCCCCAAACCAAGACAGGGTTCCATGCTTCCCCTCCCGTCCACCCTCCACCCACCCACACAGGACCCAGAAACTGCGACTTCCCAGCACCATGCCAGGCAGTCATTCACAGCCTGCGAGCAACAGCAGCGGTGGAAGATCGACGCCCGTGTCGTCCCAGAAGCTGAGACTCTGACGCCTTCTTGCTGCTGTTGTTTTAATCAGGGGTCATTTTCCAGGGGACACAGCTTGTGATGGAATGGATGTCAGGTCGGATGACCTGGACTCAAGCCAGCCGGGTGCTAGATGAGTAACGTCATACCAGTCAAGGCCATTTGTCGCTTTTCTGTAACCAGGAATGATTGTTTTGACAATAAGGGAGATTATTATCAGACTAACTGAGCGCTCATAATGGGCCAGACGGGGCTTGGGCATGGCAACCCACTCCAGGATTTTTGCCTGGAGAATCCCAAGGACAGAGGGGCCTGGTGGGCTACCGTCTATGGGGTCACAAGGAGTCGGACTCGACTGAAGCGATTTAGCACACATGCACGCAATTGTTTAGGCCCTCCCCTTGGTGCTTTACACTGGTGATGGCCACAGCACAGGGCAGAAACGGCAGACGCCAGTGGGCTGCCCGCTCTCCCAAGCAGAGGATGGACAAAGATGCCAGGGCAGCTCTGCAGGCTGGAGCTCCGGCCACAGACCGAGCCTCCGTCCCCTTGCACAGCAGCTGTCTTCTCCGAGGCCCCCAGCCATCTCTGCTTCTGGGATATATTCTCAGACAGTGGAGTCCGCAGCTCCCATGTTCTTTCCAGGGATGGCCTCATACTCCCCGTGTTATTACAAAACAAGCTCCAGAGTTTGGTTTCTTTTCTTTTTATTGTTCATTCATAGTTTTTTCCCATTTTAATTGGAGAATAATTGCTTTACAATATTGTGATGGCCTCTGCCATACATCAACGTGAATAGGCCACAGGCATACATGTGTCCCCTCGCTGTTTTTTTTTTCTTTTTTTTCTAATTAATTTATTTATTTTAATTGGAGGCTAATTACTTTACAATATCGTGGTGGTTTTTGCCAGACATTGGCATGTATCAGCCATGTGTCCCCCATCCTGAACCCCCCTCCCACCTTCCTCCCCATCCCATCCCTCAGGGTCGTCCCAGTGCACCAGCCCTGAGTGCCCTGTCTCATGCATCGAACCTGGACTGAACTTCCCTTCCACCTCCCTACCCAACCCATCCGTCCAGGTTGTCACAGAGCAAAGAGCTCTGGGTTCCCTGCGTCATACATCAAACTCCCACGGGCTATCTATTCTACATATGGTAATTGTAAACTTAACACACACACACACACACAATCTATACATTTCAGTGTTATTCTCTCAAATCATCACACCAATCTTTCATTTCTGACATGGACGGAAAATTATGTGTCATAGTGCTCATTTCCTCTGAGTCAGTTTTTCGACGTTTGCTCATTTCTAACGATATCCTGCCCAAGTCATAAAGAAGGCCAGCAGGCCCTGAGTCCAGAGCTAGGAGCTTCACAAGCCCATTGCACTAAATCCAGAGCTGGGCCACTGGCTTGGTTTCCAACCTAGAGAGTGGGGCACCACTCATCCAACCAGAAAACCCGAAAGAGCTCTGATCCAGAAGCCTCTCAATGAAACCAACCCCACTGACCACTTACATTCCATCTCAGTGTCTACCGAGTGACCACTTAGAGCCCCTGAGTAAAGACTTCCATGAAGTCCACTGCAGGCAGGACGCATTCACCCAGGGCAGTTTTCAGGCAGGCATTGATGACTCCCCCAGGGGCCAACAGGCGCCATGTGAGAAGGGCTGGAGGGGACAGGCAGCGTCCACTCAGCTCCAAGGCTGGCACCACATCCTCATCTCTGCCCCTCTTACCGCGAGGTCAGGCCCTTGGCGACACCCCGACATGCCGCTCATGCTATGACCAGGGCCGCCAGGGGGCTGGGCCGCCTTTCCAGTCCTCTGTAGCTCTCCAGGTGAACAGCTCACCTTCTAAACTATAGGCAGCTCAGTCCCTTCTTTTATTTAACTGCTGCTGGTCACCAGGGCACACAGATTTGCATCTTTAAAGCCAGTGTGAGAGGTGGGAGGAATTTGTAGGTTAGGATTGACACGTATACACTATAGAGACGATGTAGAAAACAGATAGGACCTCCCTGGTGGCTCAGTGCCAAAGAATCCACCTGCCGATGTAGGAGACACAGGCTCGATCCCTGGGTTGGAAAGATGCCCTGGGGAAGGAAATGGCAACCCACTCCAGTATTCTTTCCTAGGAAATTCCTTGGACAGAGGAGCCTGGTGGATTTACAGTCCATGGGGTCACAAAGAGCTGGACGTGATTTAGTGATTAGATAACTAAAGAGAACGTACTATATAGCACAGGGAATTTTATTTAATTCTCTGTGGTGATTAAAATGGGGAAGGAAGTCCAAAAGGGAACGGATATATGTATATGCATGTGTATACTGATTCACTTTGCTGTACGCAGATACTAACACAACGCTGAAAAGTAACTATACTCCAATAAGAATTCATTTAAAAAGAAATACAAATGACCAATAATTACTAAAAATAATTTTTTTAAAAACCTCTAAAGCAACAAACTTTTTTTTTTAAATAAAGCCAGTGTGTTTATTTTTAAGAAAGCATAGCTTCTCCCTGCTTTCTCTTTTGGTTTGCTTTAAAAAAAAAAAAAAAGACTTTCAACTACAGATAAAAAGCTCCCAGGCAGTATTTGAAGATTTGCAGGACTTCCGTAGCAAAGAAAAAAGTCTCAGAAAAGAGCCTTCTATCCCCAGGGCACTGCTTTTTCTTGCCTTCTTTGAGGGCCTTTGCTTGGCGTGTTTGTGTATTTTTTTTATTTTCAGGATACCACTGAACATGGGTATCTCAGAAATAAGGAACAAGGGACTATAAAAGTCAGCCAAGTTCTTCTGATATTATTCCTCCTTTACTGTAATCTCTGTTCTTTCCATGACATTCGAAAATTCTATTTAGCTTGACTTTCAACCAACTAAGCCAGTGACAGGTTTATGAGGTTTCCAGGCAGGTCTCATGTGGGTCTTTGAGGAATTAGACTTGCTTCTCAGGGAGACTGGTAGCCTGTACATCTGAGTGTTGAACACATCTTAGAACTGGCTAGATTGTCACTTCGCTACCTGTTGAGAAACATCGGTTCTTCAGGAACCTTCAAAGCCCTAAGATACCTCATCTGCTCCATCCTAACGCTGTGTCGCTCACACACACTCACACGTGCCAGCCTGTAGCCTGCAGCTGTATAACCCTCCGTGCTGACATGGTGGCTACAGACCCAAGGACAGCCCCCAGAAAGGAAACCCCCTGCTCCCAACTCCAAAGGAAGAAATCTAGCTCTTCCCTTCACCATCGCACACACGGCAAGAAAGGAACCACAGTTAGCGGTGCTGACGTAAGACAAAAAATGCACAAAGTGGCAGTTGCAAGTTAAGCTGTATTCAGGGAAAATGAAGACTATAGCCCGGGAGGCAGCATTTCAGGTAACTCTGAGAAATTGCCCCCAAAGAGGTAGGGGGGATGTTGGTATATCTGTGATTTTGGTGAAGGGAGAGTTTATGCAATCAAGCGTGTATTTTTGCAGAAGGTTTCTGCTAGTCACGAGAAGCAGATGTCACCATGAAGGAATTTAGTGCTTTTCTAGACATGAGGAGATGCACGAATTGGGCTTACAAAATCGGCTCCTGAAAATATTTAACTATCTGAAGACCTGTTCTGCCAGTTTTTCCAGAGCACGGAGCACCTCCTTTCTGCTCTGGGTATTAAAAATCAGCAGCTGCAGCAACAGATGATTTAACCCTTATAGAGGTAGATGGCAAATGGCCATGGCAAGTGCCAATTTGTAGTTGTGTTGTAACCACGCGTTCTGGGAAACAAACTCCCTCAGAAGGACGATGCAGATAGTGGAGTGCAGTTTATTACACCGGCGGGCCCAAGGCAGAGTCTCCTCTTAGCCAAAGAGCCTGACCAGTTTTTGTGAAAACCTTATATACCCTAAGTGTACGTGCTCAAACCCACCTCTCCAAATTCTCTGAAACTAGTCTGAACAAAGGGAAAGAAATATACAATCAAAGTTAACCTGTGATTCATATGCCTTAAGCCTAAGTAGTTAACAGTGGACAATTATCAGTAGGCCTGTGGTCATACCCCAATAAACAGAATTTATGATTCTATTCGGTTACACAGATAATTAGGGCATTCTTTTAGGAGACAGAGACTAGATACGAGCTGGGGCTCTTCCATGGGTGGCGGTGGGGTGGGGGGGGTGGGAGTCTGGTTTTCCAGTTGGTATGTCGTTTCCATAGATACTGAGCATATAGCTCAAAGTCCACAGTCCGGCCCAAGATGGAGTCCTGCTTTCAAGATGGAGCCTGTTTCCTCCTTCAGTTGAGAGGGGTGAGGCAAACCCTGCCGTATACCTCACCCCGCAGCACCACCCTCCCTCCTGCAGTTCCTGGAATGCTCAGCCTTCCCTTGTGTGCCATCAATGGAGCCTCATGCGCCCATTATATGGATGCATAAACTGAGGCACGTGATGGTCTTAAGTCCAGTCCCTTCTGCTACAGCAGTTTCAAAACAAATAAATCAGAACCACAGAAACACATAGTATGTTTCTTTTCATTTCAAACTTTCATTTTTTTTTATTCAACAAAGTGACATTTATTGGGGGCTTATAAACTGCCAAGCACCAGAAAGACACATCAGTCTAAACCAGGGGCTTCGCGCTATCGTGACCAGCTCTGTGTTCTGCTCACAAACTATGGCACTAGGAGATCCCTGATAAAAATTTAAAAAAAGAGCTCCTACTTCTTCACAGACTTGTGGTCTCTTAAAAAGCCAGTTTCATTTTGCTCCAGCCAGCAGCAGTGAAGAATTAGAATGCTTTGTCTTGGGATCCCAGAAGGCCTCCTTGCAGAGAAGCCTCTGACAAATGGAATATTTCCTGCCAGATCTATAAACAAAGGATGTCGCGTTCATCAGCGATTGCAGTCCTTCAACAGCGAGCCCTGAGGGAACTCAGGGCTGAAAAGAATATCGGCCATCTAGCAGTCATCACACCGCAGCCCCTCCTTACCCTGTGTCCTGAGGAAACTCAGCAGTGAAAACACAGGATTCTGGCCCCAGACAGGTGAGGTGCATAGCAAAGGAATGATTTCAGTGAGCCCAGACTTTAGCATCTGCCCATACACAGAAAGGCGCTAAATTAACCTTAACTTGATTCTTTTCTGGCGGCTCAGCTAGTAAAGAATCCACCTGCAATTCAGGAGACCTGAGTTCAATCCCTGGGTTGGGAAGATCCCCTGGAGAAGGGAATGGCTACCCACTCCAGTATTCTGGCCTGGAGAATCCCATGAACTGTATAGTCCATGGGGTCGCAAAGAGTCAGACATGAATGAGCAACTTGCACTTTCACTGTACTCCCCTAGTGGCTCAGATGGTAAAGAATCTGCCTGCAATGCGGGAGACCTGGGTTCAACCCCTGGGTCGGGAACATTCCCTGGAGAAGAGCATGGCAACCCAACCTAGTATTCTTGCCTAGAAAATCCCATGACAGAGGAGCCTGGTAGGCTACAGTCCCCGGGGTCACAAAGGGTTGGACACGACTGAGTGAGCAACACTCACTTTTTTACTTTGAGATATCTGCATGCCTGCGTGCAAAGTCGCTATAGGTGTGTGACTCTATGGACCCCACGGACTGTAGCCCACCAAGCTCCTCTGTCTATGGGATTCTCTAGGCAAGAATACTGGAGTGGGTTTCCAGCTCTTCCTCCAGGGGATCTTCCCGACCCAGGGATCAAACTTTTGTCTCTTATGTCTCCTGCATTAGCAGGCAGATTCTTTACCACCAGCGCCACCTGGGAAGCCCTGTGATACCTGGTTTTCCCTTAATTAACAGTAATCTTTTGATGTTCAGACTACCTGCCCTTTGCTACAAAACTCCTATATAACCTGGTTCCCCCTCTCGGCCCCCTCAGACCAATTCTCTCAGGGACACTTGAGATGCTGCCTCCTGGGCTTAACATCCTAAAAATCCCCACCCAATAAAACATAACTCTCAGCTTCTAGGTTGTGGATATTTTTTAAGTCAACACCTCACTATCCTTAAAAAAAAAAAAACAAAACACCAAGAATACATCAGCACCTCCAGTAACTGCTTTGCCTGGGCCTTCCTTGCCCCAGAGGTTTTCTTCCTCTAGGAACGTCTGTTTCACATGCAGAACTTACAGGCTGGGCTTGCAGATGGCATCCGTGTTTAAGTCTCTGCTGCTCACCGTGTCTTCGGTCTTATCCCAGCGCCAGATGTTTTCAAACATTCCTGACAGCTACTTACAGGCGTGCCACGTCTGACCTCAGACCCCCACGAGGGAGCAACCCTCAGCTCCAAAGCCATTTAATACACGCTCTGGGGTCCAGCCCTGTTCCCAATGCAATAAAACCAAGGCACCCCTAGGAGTGAAGGCAGGGACATCAGATGCTCAGAAGCCAAGGAGAGCGAGGACTCAGCCTAGACCCCTGCTTTACAGTCCGAGAGTGCCCAGGATTCTTCAGGGCTCGCCTGTGAAACATTGCTGTGAGTGTTCCCTTGTTCTACTGTAAGAGACGTGTCAAATAATGAGAGGTAGCGGAGAAGGCAATGGCACCCCACTCCAGTACTCTTTTGCCTGGAAAATCCTATGGATGGAGGAGCCTGGCAGGCTTCAGTCCATGGGGTCTAAGAGTCAGACACGACTGAGCGACTTCACTTTCACTTTTCACTTTCGTGCATTGGAAAAGGAAATGGCAACTCACTCCAGTGTTCTTGCCTGGAGAATCCCAGGGACGGGGGAGCCTGGTGGGCTGCTTTGGGGTCGCACAGAGTCAGACAGGACTGAAGTGACTTAGCAGCAGCAGCAGCAGCAGCCAGAGAAAGAACAGACGGCCCTCTGGAATACATTCTACCTTAACATTATCTGGACAGGTCTTCCCCAGCTTCCTGTCCAAAGTCCCTTTTCGGCACCAGGAGCTGAGCCGGGCAAAGAACTCTGAGTTTCGACCTGCGAACCGGGCAGACCGCTGTCCATCTCTCCAGATGCAGCCCTCTGTGTCTATTTGGTTTAGGAAACTGGGAGGCGTCCTCGCCGTGGGACCGGAACCCTGCCGCCCTTTGCAGCTGACCCCTGGCTGCCGCTTCCCCAGACATGGTCTCCCTCCCTTCGGAGACCCGCGGTTCCCAGGAAGAAGCGCACGTGTGCCCTCGCTGTGCTGATTACGGGGATCTAGGGGACAGCCAAGATCACAGCTGTCACCCAAGCCGGGAAAGGCCTTCTGGGGCCCCAACTGTTCTCTCTGGTTGTTTGGGATGTTCGGAGCGTTGCGCTTCCGCGTTGAGGCAGCAGGAACCTCTCCCTACCCCCAACCCCGAGCGTGCAGAGGTGGGGGCTGCCCCCCTCCCCCAACCCAGCTGCACACGACACGGGCATTTGCTGCTCACTTGTGCGCCCTTGCACGGAGCCAGCCCCGCAGCCGTCACTCAGCTCGGGACTTGTCTTCGGGTCCTCCCCCTGCTCCTTGCTGACCCAATTCTGACTCCTGGAAACCTGTATTTCCTTCTTTCGCTTCAGAAATTTACTATACAGTGCCTTGGGGTTTTCTTGCATTCTCAGCTCAAGAATCAGATTCCTTTCCAGGCAGAGGCAAAGCCTGACAGTTTCCCAGGGGCCCCTCAGTTCCTCACAGCACGTGGGACCCTAAAATCCCAGATTTAGTGCTGCATCTCCTGGACCAAGCTGGCCTGTTGAAGTGAAGGAAGCTCTTCCTGGGGAAGCCTGTTGGGCTGTCTGGGTTCAGCAGGCTTGTTTAAACATACCTGGGGCCACCTAGCCAGGCTTCTGGGGACTGAAGCCTCATGGGTTTCCAGGATTTATTGATATTAGCATCGCTGCGTTCCAGCACTCTGGTGAGCCAATAGCTGCGCATCGGCTGTGGTGGGACCCAGTTTCTCTACTTCCACTCCCCCGCCTCCACTGGCTCCTGGCTTTGCTCTCCCCTCCCTTCTCCCTGACTCCTTCCTCTCATTCCCTTCCCTCTGCAACCCTCTCAGCTTTTGCTGCCACCCATGACTTCTCTCTCTTTGGGTTTTAATCATCAGTTATATAGGATTGTTGATACGAGAGATGGAAAGAATTTATTTACTCAGTAGTATGTTTGTATGCCTGCTGTTAGATGTTGAGAAAAGGGTGTTGAATTAGGTGATGCTCTCCCTGCTCTTTTTCTATTTCAGTTGATATGATTGTATGAATTTTCTTTTCTACCATGTTGGTAGGGGGTTAAATAGGGCTTCCCTGGTGGCTCAGCAGTAAAAAAAAATCCACCTGTCAATGCAGGAGGCACAGGTTTGATCCCTGAGTTTGAGAAGATCCCCTGGAGAAGGAAATGGCAACCCACTCCAGTGTTCTTGCCTGAAAAATCTTGTGGACAGAGGAGCCTGGGGGGCTACAGTCCATGAGGTCGCAAAGGGTCAGACGTGACTTAGTGACTAAACAACAACACTGACTTCTCTAGCTGGCTCACAGTTAGCCTTCCAGGAAGAGAAAGACTGGGTAACCAGCTGCCATCCTGCAGCGTCATCTTCTACTGGGCAAAGCTCCGTGTCAGGTCATCCACTGACGAGTCGTCAGTCTAGAGCAGCTGCCTTTGCAATGAGGTGTCCGTCCCTGGTCTGGTCAGCTGTGAGCAGGGAAACAGGCCCTCTTGGAATGAATCAGAGCAGCCTGTGGAGGAAAACCCCTCCAAAGGGGCCACAGATGTGGTAGACTCCAGAGTCTGAGGTCTCATGAGGACACTGAGTGGCGTGCCTTGCAGTGAATGCTTTTCCACTTCCAACTTGGTGAATAACAGATCCTTGAGATTCTGGAGGGCTCTTCTTTTATCAATATCATTTTCAGTAGACGTTGAAGGCTCAATTGAATTTGCAAAGGAAAGAAATTACTGTACACAGTGGATAGGCTTCCATTCCCACCCATTCTTCAGCTGTGCTAATTCACTCTTTTGAATTTGATGCCTTCTGTTCACACAATGGAAAAGTCTTGCTTCCCTCTCTCTTTCCTTCCCTCATTCATTTACTAAGAATGCACTGAGAAATGACCATCTATCAAGTATTGCACTAGAGCCTGTGGATACAGAAATTTAAAAAAAAAAAATCGTTCTTGTTTTCAAAGGCCTCCTAACAGTAAAAGAGTTCACAGTAGTACAAGGGTTTGTGAAATGTTCATCATTTTTCCACATTATTCTTCTGTTCTGGAGGAAGCGTTTTAGAAGATGCCACCAGCATACTTTTAAACTCGGCACACAGAAGCTGAGTCGCTTACCATCAGGAGCCTTCTCTGGCATCATAAACACTACATTTAAAGAGGAGCCCATCCTTGGAGTTGAAACACCTCTGAACAGCTAGACTCCTTCCCTACAGCCCCTCAGTCCACTGGGTCTGCTAAGCAAAGAAGTTTCTCATGCTTCTCGCTACGCATGGCAAGTACAAAGTCACTCCAAACCAGCAGTGTCCAGTCTTGCACTTGACTCCTGGAAGGGTCCAAGGTGTAAGTGTGGATACAAGCAGGTGATCATCACAGCAACATGTCCCACTTCCGGTGCCCCCACCCTGGGCCCAGCATCCTCCCGGGGGCAGGGGCAGGCGAGGCTGAGCTCTCTACCTCTTCAGCAGGCAGCACCCTACATGGCCTCCCAAGAAAACACCCAGCAGACCAGGACTCATGCTACAGCTGCACCATGGATTATTTTAGGCACGGAGAATTCCAGTGAGAGATTGGACCTTTAGCAAATGCGCATGAGACTGAAGGCAAAGGCCATCGCATCCTCTCTGTGCATCCGGCTCTCTCCACTGTTTCTTGGACTTGCTTAAGTGCCCGCTCTGCAAAAGACAATTCCTTCAGGGTGCTCAGAAATGTCGTCTTCTCCTTTATTTAGTGGCTTCTTCAAAAGGGCACCATGAAACACAAATACAAGCAGGGTTCTCTTATTTCCAAGGCTTTCTTGTTGGTTTCATTAGTTCTATTAACCTTAAGCTCTGTTCAGTGTTATGTGACAGCCTGGATGAGATGGCAGTCTGGGGCAGAATGGATACATGTATATGTATGGCTGAGTCCCTCTACCTGAAACTATCACGACACTGTTAATCAGCTATACTCTGATATAAAATAAAACATGTTAGTTGCTAAGTCACATCCTACTCTTTGAAACCCCATAGACTATAGCCCGCCAGGCTCCTCTGTCCATAGAATTCTCCTAGCAAGAATACTGGAGTGGGTAGCCATTCCCTTCTCCAGGGGAATCCTCCTGACCCAGGGATTGAACCTGGGTTTCCCACATTGGAGACAGATTCTTTATCTTCTGAACCACCAGGAAAGCCCATTAAATAAAAAGATTTTTTTTTAATTAACTAAGAGCAAAATTTTTAAATTTAGAAATTTAGAAGTAATATTTAACATAACTTCCAAATTTTATCATAAGTATCTAAATCATGGTCAGGACTAATCTTCAAAAAAAAAAAAAATCAGCATGTAACATTATTTCACCTGACTTTTTTCACTCCAACTTTAAAATATAAGGAAGACTTAAAATGCAGTGCACTCATTTCTATTGTGTAAAGTAAAACATTAAAAGAAAAGAAATAGGAATTTAGAAATTCATCATATTGCAAATGGTAGGGGAAAGGTAGTTATTTATTACTGAATTTGTGGTTATGTCCAAAATAAAACAATTTTATTTTTTGCTCTGGCAAAAAAAAAGTTATTAGTCCTAAACCCATAACAAGGGCTTTTGTAAGTGTGTAGCAAGATCGCAGCTTCAGGCAAGTTCCTGGTTCTTATCAACTGTAGTTTCTAATAAAACTACTGCACTGATGTAGGCTTCTATGCTCTGTTGCCAGTAAAACAGCAAGCTTTTTTAAAACACATCAATCCAAATACTTTATCCCACCGATAAAGGTTCAGCTCTGTGACTTTGTAGCCCAGCCCCTTCCTTTCATAAGATAATGTCCTACTGATGATCATCAATGTGAGAAGACTCCAATTGCTTAGTGACTGAACAGCAAGGACCGCAATGTGGGGGACCATTGCCCTTTGACATTGTCATTTACTCCCCAAAGGTTGGTTTGCCCTGCACCCCATGCTGCCTCAGTGGCTTATGTCCTCACAGCAAGCAAGAGGACTTGCTTAAGACCATTTTTCAACCTCCGGCATCCCTTAGAGTCCATCCTTAAGCTAATAGAGTAGACATTTCTAGGATCACAACCCACAAACACAACTTCCTCGTCTCTTGCAATATGACGAGCTTAAGCACAAAGCCTCTCTTTACACTGGAGTCTAAATCCTCTTGGAAGGCATCCAGGACAGCCCTGGCAAACCACTCTGTCTCCATAACACAGAAAGTTACAGCTGGGTTCCAGACATGGGTGCCATGAAAATTCCATCTCGTACAGCCCAGTGATACATCAAGTCCAAGTGTGTTTATGAATCGGCTCCTGAGGGGTCCCCAGCACGATGCCATGTTATCTCCCAGCTGAGGATATTTCTGGGATATTTCTGGGTAGAGACAGCTCTACCCAGCTTCACACACACACATTCACCCTCTGCTCAACTCTTTCCTGAGCAAAGTTGCTCCTGGCTCAAACCCAAGTTCCTTGAAGTGATGCCCAAACCTGCTGCCACCCACCTCTCCCTCTGACCATCCCTTTGATGTCTACATATCTGCTGTTGTATGTAGACATCAACCCACCCTACCCACCTGCTACCTATCACCAAGACTACCTTATTGCCACTCTAGAACTAGGAATTATAGAAATTAATCTATACGTTTCTGTCTTCAATATTTATTTATTTATTTGGCTAACTCGGGTCTTAGTTGCAGCACGCAAAATCTTCACTGCACGTTGTAGGATTTTTCACTGTGGTGTGTGGACTCTCTAGTTGCAGGGTCCACAGCACATGGGATCTTAGTTCCCTGACCAGGGATCGAACCCGTGTCCCCTGCATTGCAAGGCAGATTCTTAACCACTGGACCACAGGGAAAGCCCCAATCTGTACATTTCTAAAAGAATGCCTCCCATCAACAAGTGTACCTGTAGGTGCATAGAGGTGAGAGATACATACAACCTGAGGGTTAAATATCCTTTGCCTACTCCGGGTTAATTGCTCTTTACCTAGCAAAACATCGCAAGATGAAGATCACCTTGGAATCTTTAATGTCTAGGTCTTTCCCACAGATTTGTCCCTGGACCTTTTTCCTGTCATTGCAGTTTCATGGGGCTGCCAATTTTCAGGTCAGTGAGACCCCCATGGAGATACTCAGACCCATGGGCTTGTCTTTTGTACTACAAAGTCAAAGATGAATTTGAGTAAAGTGAACCTAAAACAAATTAAATTGCAAGATCCTGGAGCATCTGTCAAACCTCAACCTAGAGAATTGGAACGTAACAGACAGCGGGAGAAGCAAAAGACTCCATCTATTACAGAGAGAGACTGGATTTTTGAATATTTCTGCTGAGACTTGACCCTCTTGATTACGAATTCTTCCATTCTCTATCGCCAGTGCACTCATTCTGTCATATTTTCCCCAAAATAAACCCAAGCTCTGATGCTTAGGCTGTTTCCACATTCTGGCTATTGTATTAATGAAGAGTGCTGCAATGAACATCGGGGTGCATGTGTGTTTTGGAAACAATTTAAATGTCCAACGACAGATGAATGGATAAAGAAGATGCGGTAGATACACACAGTGGAACATTCTCAGCCATAAAAGAAACAGAATTGGGTCCTCTGTAGAGATGTTGATGGATCTAAAGTCTGACACACAGATTGAAGAAAGTCAGAAAAAGGAAAACAAATATTGTATATTAATCAATATATGGGGAATCTAGAAAAATGGCAAAGGTGAACCTACTTCCAGGGCAGCAGTAGAGATGCAGACGCAGAGAATGGATGTGTGGATATACAGTGGGGAGGGGAGGCTGGAGATGAATCGGGACATTAGTTTGACATTTACAGACTACCAAGTGTAAACTAGACAGCGAGTGGGAAGCTGCTGTCAAGCTCAGGGAGCACAGCACAGTGCTCCGTGATGACCTCGAGGCTGGGATCAAGCTGGAAGGGAGGCTCAGAAGAAGGGAATGTAGGTATACACATGGCTGATTCACATTGTTGGGCAGCAGAAACCAACACAACATTGTAAAGCAATTATTCTCCAATTAAAAAAAAAAAAAAACTCTGAGAAAACCTGAAACTCTGTTGAGATTCTAGAGATGGACGCCCGACGTCCATCTTTAACAGGCTTCTTTCCTCCAATCCTTGATGCCTTGGGGTCCGGTTCCCTCCTCCCCAGCCACCACTCCCATCCTGGCCAAAACACAGCTGAAAACCCATCTCTTTTATGAGCTGGCTCTGACAAGGACAATCCTGCAATTAACATATTCTTTCAAGAAAGTCTTACAAGTCAATTGTGAACCTACTCACAACCCTCAGGGACACAATCATTACAATCCCAGATTTTCCTGGTTCTGGGCTCCTGCCACCAAGGATGGGGAAGCCGCCCCGTCTCTGTCTTTGTTGAGGGAAAACAGCTCTTCCTGGGGCTGAACAAGTGGCTCGAGAGGTTCTGGGGAGGGTTTCCGGTCCTGGACTCTGCGGTCATCTACCCATCCACATGATCCATTCAAAGGAACAAGATCTTATGAGCATGAATTCATGCCTCTAGGCCCACTGAAGCCCCCAAGACCTCTGCCTCCCACAGCCTCAGCACAGTGGCTTAGCCTCCAGGCATTTCCATGTCAGCCTGTGTTGGTTTCCAAATGTTGCTACCGTAAAACCTGTGGCTCAAAGAACACAAATTTATTATCTGACAATTCTGAGGGAAGTCTGACATAGGTCTTACTGGGCTAAAATCAAGTTTTCTGCAGGACTGTGTCACTTTTATAAGTTCTAGGGGAAAATCCATTTGTTTGATGTTTCCATCTGCTGGAGGCTGCCCATGTGACTCTGGATTCCCTTCCTCCACCTGCAAAACCAGCCCCATGGGGCCAAGTCCTTCTTCTGCTGCCATCTCTCAGGTTCTCCCCCTTCTGTCTCCCTCCACCAGTCACAAGGGCCCTTGTAATTACACTGGACCACATGGATAATCTAGGATAATCTTTCTAATTCAAAGTTATCTGATTAACAGCCATAATACCATCTGCAGCCTTAATTCCCCCTTGCCATGCAAAGTAACATATTCACAGGCTCCAGAGATTAAGACATGGGCATCTCTGGGGGGACGTGATCCTGCCTGCCACACTCTCCATCAACATCCTGCCACTTCATTGCATCATGTGCTCAAGTGCCCCCCCCCAACTGCAAAACCAACTACCTGCCTCCTGAGAAACCTACATGCACGTCAAGAAGCAACCATTAGAACCAGACATGGAACAATGGACTGGTTCAAAATTGGGAAAGGAGTAGGTCAAGGCTGTCTATTGTCACCTTGCTTCTTTAACTTGTATCCAGAGTACAGCATATAAAATGCCAGATGAATCACAAGCTGGAATCAAGATTGCTCAGAGAAATATCAACAACCTCAGGTATGCAGATGATATCAGTCTAACGGCGGAAAGCAAAGAGGAACTAAAGAGCTCCCTGATGAGGATGAAAGAGGAGCATGAAAAAGCTGATTTAAAGCTCAGCATTCAAAAACTAAAATCCTGGCATCTGGTCCCATCACTTCATGGCAAATAGATGGGGAAACAGTAATAGATTTTATTTCCTGGACTCCAAAATCACTGCAGATGGTGACTGCAGCCATGAAATTAAAAGACATTTGCTCCTTGGAAGAAAAGCTATGACAAACCTAGACAAAGTATTGAAAAGCAGAGACATCACTTTACCAACAAAGGTCCATATAGTCAAGGCTGTGGTTTTTCCAGTAGTCACGTACAGATGTGAGCGTTGGACCATAAAGAAGGCTAAGCACTGAAAAACTGATGCTTTTAAACTGTGTTGCTGGAGAAGACTCTTGAGAGTCCCTTGGACTGCAAGGAGATCAAACCAGTTAAACATAAAGGAAATCAGTCCTGAATACTCATTGGAAGGACTGATGCTGAAGCTGCAGCGCCAATACTTTGGCCACCTGATGTGAAGAACTGACACATTGAAAAAGACCCTGATGCTGGGAAAGATTGAAGGCATGAGAAAGGGACGACAGAGGATAAGATGATCGGAAGGCATCATTGACTGGATGGACATGAGTTTGAGCAAACTTCGGAAGATAGTGAAGGACAGGGAAGCCTAGTGTGCTGCAGTCCATGGGATCGCAAAGAGTTGGACACAACTGAGTGACTGAACATGAACCATGCCCCTAGCAAGGCCTCTGTCAGCTTTTTCTGATTAAACCTCAATGCTTCATCCCTGAGAACAACCCAGCTCTTTGCTTCCTACTTTGCAAAACAAAAGAACTTTAAAGAACTCCTTAAAGGCAAGGCACAAATTCCTCTGGCCTCTCCAAAAGAAGAAAATACCTGCCTCTTTCGGGGTGAGAGAAAAGAAAGCCAGTTTCTCAGCTGTTTTTCCAACAATGGCCTTATGTATGCTGAACGTTCATGGTGTTTCTCTTCATCTCATTATGCCTCTTTGCATCTGGGAACACATCCTATATTCTGGAACCTTCCACCAGGACTTACACAGTGTCTGCACACATGTTCAATCATTCACTGATTTCACACCAATACATGCAGCAGGAGAGATTTTAGGTTTACCTAGGCAGGGCTTCAAAAGTCATCAAAAATATAGAAGAATGTCTGCTTTGCCACCAATCTCAATAGCCAAAAAATCCCATCATTGAAAAGCTTAAACCTTTACTTGGGATCTAATTGGATATTGTGCTAGGACATTAAAAAAAAAAAAAGCCACAGAGCAATCAGAGAATGAAGTACAATTTAGGGACCATGAAAAAGCTGCAGACACCATTCCAAATGTTGTCTTAAGAGGAGGAAATGAGGCATTCGTTCAAGAAACATTGAGTTCCTATTAGGTGCAAGGTCTCGTTTTAAGTACCAAGTTTACGGTCAAAGGAAGCCCTGCACGCTCCCTTGTTCCTCCACGGTTTAATCAGAGGGGAGTTACTCAGAGTAAAGTGAGTATGATGAGGGATGTGGGGTTCGTCTTTAATAACTTGATTTTGGGCTGCACTGGGTCTTCGTTGCTGTGTTCGCGCTCTCTCTGGTTGCAGGGAGTGGAGGCTCCTCTCTAGTGGTGCGCGGGCCTCTCATTGCAGTGGCTTCTCCTGCTTTGAAGTACAGGTTCTAGAGTGTTGTGACACGTGGGTTTGGTGGCCTGTGGGCTCTTCCTGGGCCAGGGATCAAACTCATACCCCCTGTACTGTCAGGTGGATTCCTTCCTACTGGAACACCAGGGAATTCCAAGGAGGAGGGCTTTGAAGTAAGACAGGAAGTCAGACGTCCTGGCTAAGCTACGAAATTTTTCAAAACCTCCTCTTCCTGCACCTTACCAATGGTAATACTGTACAGATGATATCTGCTCACAGCATTTGGGGGAAGATAGAATTGCACACATAGAGTGAACTTGATAAATATCCCTCTCCTCCCCCTCTCATCTCAGAGGTCACACTTAGAACCATACCAGATCGCTAGACTTCCAGGTGGAAAGAAGGAAGTGGCTTTCTTGCAACCCCATGCTTTGTTTAAGCTCTTCTCCACATTTGGGATGTTTCTTAGCCTCTCCTTTTCTACCTAAGAACTCCCTGCTTTCCTCAACCTCCGCCTCACACCTGATCCCAGACCAGTAGTCCACCTTCTCTACGTTTCTATATGCTGTGTGTGTACACATTAATCACTCAGTCATGTCCAACTCTTTGCAGCCCCATGAACTGTAGCCCTCCAGACTCCTCTGTCCATGGCATTTTCCAGGCAAGAATACTGGAGTGAGTAGCCATTCCCTTCTCCCAGGGATCCTCCCGACCCAGGGATCAAACCCAGGTCTCCCACATTGTAGGCAGATTCTTTACCATTGAGCCACCAGGGAAGTCCTGGACCAAATTCAGTTCAGTTCAGTCGTGCAGTCATGTCTGACTCTTTGTGACCCCATGAACCTCAGCACTCCAGGCCTCCCTGTCCATCACCAACTCCCAGAGTGCACCCAAACCCATGTCCATTGAGTCGGTGATGCCATCAAACCATCTCATCTTCTGTTGTCCCTTTCTCCTCCTGCCCTCCATCTTTCCCAGCATCAGGGTCTTTTCAAATGCGTCAGCTCTTCATAGTATTGGAGTTTCAGCCTCAACATCAGTCCTTCCAGTGAACACCCAGGACTGATCTCCTTTAGGATGGACTGGTTGGATCTCCTTGCAGTCCAAGAGACTCTCATTATGTCTTCCCAAAATTTGTATGTCGAAGCCCTAACCTTCAGTGTGATGGGATCTGGAGGTGGTGCCTCTGGGGTGTGGTTAGATTGCAAGGGCGTAGCCCATTGATGGAATTAGTGTCTCATAAGAACAAACCCCAAACAGTGCTCTCCCTCCCTCTGTCCCTCTCTCTCTCTCCCCTCACCATCTCCATCTTGTAAGAACACAAAAAGAAGGAGACCATCTACAGTCCACCAAGAGTCCCCACCAGGAACCGAATCAACCAGTGCCTTGACCTAGAACTCGGCCTCCTGGACTGTAACAAACAAGTGTCTGTTCCTGAAGCCTCCCATTCTGCTAGTCTAGTGAAGCATCCTGAGCTGACTAAGACCCTAGAGTCCAGGAATCCCCAAGACTGACTAGTGGCTGTGTGCACAGATCTTCCCTTCGAAGCTGAGACCCAACACGGGTGGGGCTGTGTCATTATTCACCATGACCCCCCAAGCACTTAGCATGGAATCTACTATCCTGAACCCTGTCACTGCTATAAGATGTCATCACAGATTCACCACACTACTAATGCAGATATATTACCTTACAGTTCTGGAGGTCAGAAGGCTGACACGAGTCTCACTGGGCTACGGGCAAGGTTGCATCTTTTCAGGAGGCTCTAGGTGAGGATCTGCTCCCTTGCCCCCACCAGCTGCTAGAGGCCATTGCATTCCTAGACTCATGGCTTCATTCCACCATGTTTGATATTATGCTGCCATCTCTCTGGTCTTCCCTCTTCCACTTTTAAGGACCCAAGGTAATTCCAATGGAGTAAAACTTCACTTCTATCTTAAAATTCAATTTCCACTTGCTGTGTAATATACATACATATTCACAATGGCTCAGTAGGTAAAGAATTAGTCTGCAATGCAGAAAACATAGGAGACCCAGGTTCGATCCCTGGGTTGGGATGATCCCCTGCAGCAGGAAATGGCAACCTGCTCCAGTATTCTTGCATGAAAAATCCCATGGACAGAGCAGCCTGGTAGGCTGCAGTCCAAAGGGTCTCAAAGAGTCAGACACTACTGAACAACCAAGCGTGCACACATAGATATTCACAGGTTCCAGGGACTAGGATATGAACATCACAGGGCCTTGTCTTGCCCACTACATGCCATAGAAGGATGCATCAAATAAACCTGGACCCTAATGTGCGATAACTGAAACTCAGCAAAACCCTAGCCCCACCGCCCTGTTGCAATCCTCATGACACTCATCCCCAATAAGCCGGGTCTCTAGTCTTGAATACCTCAGAAACCTATTCTGGAAAACATTGCTTAAGAGATACATTACCCATCCCATGATGCTTGAGGTTTTTTGTTGGGTTTTTTTTTTTCTGGCCTTTAGTCCAATTTAATCTTCACTTTCCTCACTTGAATTACTTCTGTAAGTGCACAATAGACTTCTGGGAAAGGTTTTGCAAGGGGGTTCTGCCACTTTGTTTCCCCCTGCACCTTCCCAAGAGAACACTGGCTGGTGACTAGGAAACCCTAGATGAGCCCCACACCTGATCTGCGTGTCTCGAATTCTTTGTTTCCAGCAAATCATAGATCATCTACATTGCTTCCCCCATCATCTCTCCTGAAGTCCTGTCATCTGGGAAAATGGAATCCATGCTATCCACTATTTATACGGTAGTGCAGCTACCTTATTGATTTGGGGAAAAGTGAATTTTCCTGCAAAAAATTCAGAGCATTTTTATGAATATAACACTTCACTTCACTTCCCATGAGATCTTTATAGAATTATAGACAGGAGAAATAAAAATGGAGGCAACAAATACAGAAGTAGTACTGACCACATTTAACGGCAATAATCAAGATTTTTTTTAAGTGGTTTAAGTGGCCACACCATAGTAGGCAGCCGTTGGCATTTTCTCAGTTCAGTTCAGTTCAGTCACTCAGTTGTGTCTGACTCTTTTCAACCCCATGGACTGCAGCATGCCAGGCCTCCCTGTCCATCACCAACTCCTGGAGTTTAGCCAAACTCATGTCCATTGAGTCAGTGATGCCATCCAACTATCTCATCATCTGTAGTCTCCTTTTCCTCCTGCCCTCAATCTTTCCCAGCATCAGGGTCTTTTCCAGTGAGTCGGCTCTTCACATCAGGTGGCCAAAGTGTTGGAGTTTCAGCTTCAACATCAGACCTTCCAGTGAACACCCAGGACTGATCTCCTTTAGGATGGATCTGGTTGGATCCATCCTAGGACTGGTTGAATCCATCCTAGGACTGGTTGGATCTCCTTGCAGTCCAAAGGACTCTCAAGAGTCTTCTCCAACACCACAGTTCAAAAGCATCAATTGTTCTGCACTCAGCTTTCTTTATAGTTCAACTCTCACATCCATACATGACTACTGGAAAAACCACAGCCTTGACTAGACAGACCTTTGTTGGCAAAGTAATGTCTCTGCTTTTTAATATGCTGTCTGGGTTGATCATAACTTTCCTTCCAAGGAGTAAGCGTCTTTTAATTTCACGGCTGCAATCACCATCTGCAGTGATTTTGGAGTCCAAAAAAGTAAAGTCAGCCACCGTTTCCACTGTTTCCCCATCTATTTGCCATGAAGTGATGGAACCGGATGCTATGATCTTAGTTTTCTGAATGTTGAGCTTTAAGCCAACTTTTTCACTCTCATCTTTCACTTTCATCAAGAGGCTTTTTAGTTCTTCACTTTCTGCCATAAGGGTGGTGTCATCTGCATACCTGAGGTTATTGCTATTTCTCCCAGCAATCTTGATTCCAGCTTGTGCTTCTTCTAGCCCAGTGGCATTTTCTACTGATACCCAAAATCAACCCTGATGTGCAGCCAGTTCATCTATAGATCGATATGTGTGTGGAAACACATACACACACATTCACATAATTTCATCCATCCACCAATGTACTTATTCAGACAGTGTCTACAGAGCTTCCACTGTGTTTCCCACATCATCAGAGGCACGGGGGTCAGGGGTGCAGAGGAAGCAGGCGAGCCGTCGTCACTCACCCCTGAGAGTTCAGGGTCTGCCGGGAGAAGGCGGCCTCTGTCACATGGCACGCTGAGTGCTGTCCTTTGCAGGCGCTGGGTGGTGAGGATGCCAGCCAACCATCTTGGGAGCTCCCTGGGGAGGGGGACGTTTGAACTGAGTCATGAGGACTCGGGTGAGTTGTGGGAGGCGAGGAAGAGCATGGAAGATGAAGGAAGTGAAAAGACACGTGCGTGACACTGTGCCTTAGAGAACCCTGGGATCTTTAGGTTCAGGCAGAGGGAAAGCCAAGGTCACAGCATCAGTTGGACCACTGAACAAGGCAAAGCAGACTAGGAATATGGTGGGATCTGAGCTAGAAAGAGCCCAATTGGAAGCTCTGTGAAAAAGGAAATGGAGTCTTTATCTGTGTTACACCTGAAACTAACACAATACTGTAAATCAACTATACTTCTGTTTTTTTAAGTAAAAAGGAAGTGGAGTAGGGAAGACTAGAGCTGTGACCTAAACGTGGAGACCCCTGAGGAATCCAGATGCAAACTGATGGGAGGGCTACAAAAGAGCACGCGTGGGCTGACCGGTTGGGTGTGAATCTGTGTTGTGACACAGAGAAAGATGTCCACTAAAACGTTAACGGTGGTTTCCTCTGGTGGCAGCACCCAAGGTGACTGCTTAGCTTTGCGTCTTTATTCTTTCCTTGGCTCCTCAAAACTTTCTTCGTGAGGCTATGTGATCTTTATAATCAAAAACAGAAGGAAAAAAAAAGTTTTGTTGTTGCTGCTTATTAAAAACTGGCAGTGAGGTCCTTCCCAGTCTGTCCGGTGGTCTGTGCTCCCAATGCAGGGGGCTCAGGTTCGACCCCTGGTCAGGGAACTAAGATCCCACACGCTGCACTGTGTGGCCAAAACAAAATAAATTATTTTTTTTAAGCTGTCAGTGACCTGAGAGACTGAATATATAAATAGGCAATAGCCAGACCATATATAAAAATAGAACATTGACCCACATCCAGCAGCAATTTTCCCGGGAAACCAACCCCTTATGTACAATAAACAACCCAGGAAGCTAGCCTGCTGTTAAGTCAGAGGGGTAAAGTCTGAAACCCAGACTTTCATCTCTAGTAAAACCCAGAAAGCTAAATATTGACTCCCATAACAATCAGCTCAGAATGGCCAGGCCTTGAGTAATAACGGACAGCTTTCCTAACCTTTGTCTCCGCTTCCAACTTAGTACCAACTAAAGAAAGCTAACTCCATAGCCCTAAGCAATGCCATGGGATGCCTCCCTGACTAGTTGGCCACCTACAGCTTCTCCAATAGCTTCACCTTCAGCCTCAATCAGGGCCCACCTGCAGCCTCCTCTGTCTCCATTATGAAGCTTTCCCACTCCTCTGCCTGCCTTTGAATCGCTGCCAAAATACAAGTCGCATGGCTGACTCTCCTGCTGCAGCAAGCCCTAATAGTGTCTGCTTTTCTCGTGTGGTTGGTCTTCATTTATTCCAAAGTAAGGCCAAGAGGAAAAGCTTTTAGGAAGAAGAAGCCCTGGGACTTGGCCATCTTAGTGGCCATGGGGTGAAGCAGACAGGAGCAAGGATGCCCTGGCTTCTGGCTTGCAGGTCTGAACAGATGCCACTGCTGTCCATGGAGTCAGGGGAAGGGAAGGGACACGTGGGAGATGTATGTATCAGGGTCTATAGGATACAGAAGACACACGTGGTGGAGGGGGTGTGGAGAGTCAGAAGACAGAGCCCATGGCAATGTGCGGAAAGCTAGGGGGAAACAGCCGTGGATGGGGAGGCAGCGGGGCTGGGAATAACTGGAGCCCTCCCCACCCGAAGTGCCAGAGGAGGAAGCAAGATAGAACTCTGGGAGAGAGGACCACTGAATGGGACTGTGCTGGTATGAAAGAAAGAGCAATAAGTCGTGTCTGACTCTTGCAACCCCATGGACTGTGGTCCGCCAGGCTCCTCTGTCCATGGGATTCTCCAGGCAAGAATACGGGAGTGGGTAGCCATTTCCTTCTCCAGGGGAACTTCCCAACCCGGGGATCAAACCCACATTTCCTGCATTGGCAGGTAGATTCTTTACCACTGAGCCACCTGAAAAGCACCTTTTCTCACTTAAGCCAGCAGTTTGGCTGCTCCTTGGAATCAATTTCATTCACAACACGCTAGAAGGAGTAAGTGTTGCTAGGTGGTATAAGTTCCCGTGACAACCCTGTCCAGTGGAAACATAATGCCAGCCACTCACACTAACTTACATTGTCTAGCAGGCAAATTTAAAAGGAAAATTAAATGGGTGAAATTAATTAAATGGGTGAAATAGTGATATGCTGTATTTAACCCAGTATAATAATAGAGTGTTATCATTCTAGTGCAACCAATAGAACCATTGATGATACATTTTACATTACTGCATTATTACTTTTCACGTGACAGCTTCAAAACCCCTGCTTAGTTTGCACCTACAGCACATCACACTTTGGCTCAGACCCATTTCAAATGCCCAGCAGGGACACGTGGCAGGTAGCTGCCGTATTAGTGCAGATCTGTGAGACCACAAGAGACCAAGGAACTTCCTGACCCGCCCTCTGGGAACCACCACCACAGTGTTCTCTCCAGAAAAAGTCAGTCATTCTTCCCAGATGAAATGAGCCCATCAGTCCATCCAAGTGGAACTTGCGGACTAAAAAGGATCTCTTTGTTTTCCGTGTATCAAGAAGTTTTTAGAAGTTACCATATTAAGTAAGTCCGCAGAGTCGGACACAGCTGAGTGACTGAGCACACGAGTAAGTCAAAGACAAATATATGACATTGCTTATATATGGAATCTATTAAAAAAAAGATACAAATGAATTTATTTATAAAACAGAAACAGACTCACCGACCTAGAAAACAAACATGATTACCAAAGGGGAAAGGGATAAATTAGGAGTTTGGGATGAACATATACACACAACTAATTATGGAGTTTAGCACAAGGATCCATAGTCGATATTTTGCAATAACATATAACGGAGGGGTTTCCCTGGTGGTCTGGGAATTGAGACTTCAGCTTCCAGTGTGGGGAGTGCAGGTTCGATCCTTGGTTAGGAAGCTAAGATCTCACATGCCTCACAGCCGAAAAATCAAAACATAAAAACATCAGAAGCAAGATTGTAATAAATTCAATAAAGACTTTAAAAATGATCCATCTCAAAAAAAATCTTTAAAAATACATATAATGGAAAAGGATCTAAAAAAGAATATATATATATTCTTATAGATATAAAAGAACATATAATCTAAAAGAAGAAAATATAGATAAAAGAGTATATATCTAAAAAAGAATGTATGTATATACATATATATATATATAGTGTGAAGGTTGCTCAGTAGTGTCCGACTCTTTGCAACTCCATGGACTATACAGTCCATGGAATTCTCCAGACCAGAATACTGAAGTGGGTAGCCTTTCCCTTCTCCAGGGAATCTTCTCAACCCAGAGATCGAACCCAGATCTTCCAAATTGCAGGCGGATTCTCCACCAGCTGACCCGTGTAGCGTTGGTCGCTCAGTTGTGTCCGACTCTTTGCGACCCCATGGACTGTAGCCCAGCAGGCTCTTCTGGCCGCGAGGATTTTCCAGACAAGGATACTGGAGTGGGTTGCCATTTCCTCCAGGGGATCTTCCCAGCCCAGGGATGGAAGCCGGGTCTCCTGTGTTGCCAACAGACGCTTTACCATCTGAGCTCACGTTGCTACACCCCTGAAACTAATGCAACTTTGTAAATTACAATGTTTGAAAATTTGAAAAGAAAAATCTAAAAAAGGAAGCTATTCGTTTTTAGGGCTGGTACAGGAGACTGAGCTGACACGTAATCCGTTGTGCCTTATGTAATTAACAGCATTCTCTAAACTAACACAGGAGCCACTAAAGCAAACACACAAGCAAAATCTCTCCTGGTCACCTGAGCATTTAGTTGAAAAGTATTTCTTAGGACTCGGGGGAAAGGAGATAAATAGGAATATTAGATTTATAGTTAGGAGCACCAGCATCTCTGAATTTATGATAAAAGCCAGAAGTTTGCAAAGCTGGATAAAACCTGACTTTTCAAGGACACATCATTTGCAACTGTTGACTTCCATGGGCAAGGCAAAGTCGAGAGAACACAGATTTCTATCTTTCCTTTTAAGAAGAGCAAATGTAATTACTTCACTGTAGGTATTTGCGTGGAGAATTCAATCAAGTGACTTTAAAGAAATCAAATAAACCTTGGCTGGAGAATCGAAAAGCAAGAATGATTCAGTGGGAGGCTGAACTGAGAGCACAGCACTGCTGATGGGCCCCAGGGGAGGAGCACAGAAGCAGGAGAAAATGTAATTTTAAAAGGACCATATCCCAAGAGCATGAAACCCAAACAGCATTGCAGCAGACAGACCACAGGGGCAGGGAAGCGTGAGACCATTTGCAGTCTATGGGCTGTTAATAAGTCAGCCTCGGGAGATACACAACACCAAATGGGGCATCATAGTTGCCCCCAAGGGCTGCCTGAAACCATGGCCCATGCCAGCTTCTGCGGCAGCAGAGAATCAGAAAGAGCTTACTGTTTAAAAAGAGCCTGATAGACTTCCCTCGAGGTCTAGCAGTTAAGTCTCCACGCTGCCACTGCAGGGGACATGGGTTCAATCCCTGGTCCAGAAGCTAAGATCCCACATGCCACCCAGCGCAGCCAAAATAAATAAAGTGAATATAAAGAGCATGGTGTGGACATTGAGCATGCACAGCGTCAGGAAACCTCTGAAGCCACTGTCCCAAACCCCTCCCTCCACCCAGCTTCCCTGAGAGCTGACCAGGTGCAGAGTCACATCAGCGAGAACATTTCCTCCCTTTTGACCAAAAGCAACTTCCTTGAGAAGCACATCTCAGCCACAGAGACTTCCAAACCCATCCAAATGCAGACTTGAAAACCTAGGAGCAGACTGGCCCTCCGTCCCCAGTCGGAGCCATGCAGGGCTTCACCAGCTTTACTGTGCAGTCATTTGCAGCTGGTGGCAGGGCTTCCCTGGTGGCTCAGATGATACAGAATCTGCCTGCAATGCAAGAGACCTGGGTTTGATCCCTGGGTTAGGAAGATCCTCTGGAGAATACTGGGACTACTCCAGTATTATTGCCTGGGAAATCCCATGGACAGAGGAGCCTGGCAGGCTACAGTCCATGAGGTCACAAAGAGTCAGGCATGACTGAGTGACTCACAAATACAGAAAACAGTCCAGAGCAGTGGCTTAATGGACAGAGAGCCTCAGCTGGTGTTCCGACCTCTTCCCCAGAACCCACTCAGGCCCCACCCTCACTAGCTGTGAGAGGACCAGAGGGAGTTGACAGTCCGTTCTCCAGACCTCTCTCCCTCCCGGGACAGAAGACTCAATTCGAGACCTGCTATGGTCAGCACTGCCCAAAGTTGTTCCAAAATGCAAGGTTGCTGCTTGGGAAAACTGTGTCTTCCTTTTAGCAAAACGACACCAGAAAACAACCAAAACCGGCAAAGAACTGCAGAGAAATTGTCCTTTTGACATGCCTCCTGCTTCGCTTTACAAAGGCACTTGATTTTGCAAGAGACACACGCAGTCTGAGCTGGAAGAAGGAGGGAAATGCAGATATTTCCAGTGGCTGATGAAAATTCACACAGTACTGCAGACTCAAGCAGGGAGTCGTCCTCCAGGAGTAAATGAACGGCAGGTACCGATCCAGTCCACTTCTGGCCGCTCTAACCCCAAAGGAGACCTTCTCTTCCAGCAGACTCACGCAAAGCAGGGCAAGATGAAACAGGTCTTCACCTGGCATTGGGCCCGGATGGAGTGGGGGCCTCAAGGAAGGAGCAAGTCGTGCTTTTTAAGGAAACTGCTGTGCACCTCATGACATCAGTGCCAACCCGGGAACACTAACATCACAAAAGGAAAAAGACAGCTCTCCCCAAGGGATCCGTTGGGAAACTGACGTCAGAAGAAAAGCCTGCTGTCAGCCAGCCAACCGCAGCAGCCCGTAGTGGCAGCTGGTGTCTAATTTGCATAAGGGCCCGATGAAGATGGCACCTCCCATCCAGGGACTATGAAAGGCTGGTTGGAGCTCACGGGCATTCATCATAGTCACTGGTTATGAAGGAGTAGCCAGAGGTCCTAAGCTGGCTTTGGCGCGGTGGTGGGCACTGGAGACGTAGCAGTGAATGGTACGTGAACAGGGAGCTGGGCGGACAGTCCTCACCTCTGTCCACCTCTCCATGAGGCCAGTGGCCCTGGGCAGGTCTGCCAACGGGCTCCATCTACCAACTGCCTGTGTGATTCTCAGGCTTGAACAGACGGGGAGTCATGACCTTCTGGATTTTTACCATGCAATGTGACTTTTTTTTAGGTGAAATCCACATAACATGAAAGCTAATCTTTTCTTTTCTTCTTCTTTTTTTCTTTTTGCTGCATGTCAGATATTATCTGCATGTGAGATATTAATTCCCCAACAAGGGATCAAACCCAGGCCCCCTGCAGTGTAAGGTCGGCGTTTTAACCACTGGAAGCCCAGGAATCCAAAAACCTAATTTTTTTGAAGCAGCTTTCAATAATATTTAGTCCATTTACAAAGTCATGCAACCAGCATCTCTATCAAGTTCCCAAACCTTCTCATACACCCCTCAGAAGAAAACCCCTTGCCCATTAAGTTGACACCCTCCCCTATTCCAACACAACCTTTAAAAGAACATCTTCTGCTCGTGGTACATATACACGATGGAATATTACTCAGCCATAAAAAGGAACACATTTGAGTCGGTGCTAATGAGGTGAATGAACCTAGAGCCTATTGTACAGAGTGAAGTAAGTAAGAGAGAAAAACAAATATAATATATTAACACATACGTAATGGAATCTAGAAAGATGGTACTGATGATCCTATTTGCAGAGCAGGAATAGAGACACAGACATGGAGAACCGATATGTGGACACAGTGGGAGAAGGAGAGGGTGGGATGAATTGAGAGAGTAGCATTGAAACGCATACATTCCCATGAGTAGAACAGAGAGCCAGTGGGAATCTGCTGTATGTCACAGGGAGGTCAGACCTGGTTCTCTGTGACAGCCTAGATGGGTGGGATGGGGTGGGAGGTGGGAGGGAGGTTCAAGAGGGAGGGGACATACACCTACCTATTGCTGATCCATGTTGATGTATGGCAGAAACCAACACCATATTAAAGCAATTATCTTCCAGTTAAAAATAAATAAAATTTTCAAGAAAGAACATCCTATTTAATTCCCCGAAACTGTCTCCCCTCACTCCCTCCCTGACCTCAGTCCAGCTTCTAGCCACAAAAGAGCGTGGTGTCCTCAGGCAGGGGGTTAGGTTTTATTCATCCTTACATCCCCAGGGCCTTAGCACAGGGTATGGCTCCCAGTTGAAGTTGAGGGAGCAAAATCATAAAAACAGGGTGCTGAGCCTGCACTTAAGATATCAGGAATGCAAATTTCAGCTCCTCTGAAAGTACTTCACACTAGACTCTATGGCAAGCTCACCCAAGGCCTAAGCTACTGGGGAAGCCAGGGAAAGCCAGGAGTGAGAACCCTCCTTCCTTCATGGTGTCTGGACCCCAGGAGCATCCCAAATGGCACATCCATAGATGGGCTCCATGTCAGCGTCCCCTCTCCCTGCCGGAAACTCAGCCACGGGCGGTCCATGGGATGCTGGAACATGATACGTCACAGCACAGAACAGCAAGCACTTTTCAGGGACAGACATTTGACTGTGGCAAACTGTCGCCTAAGATCCCATCTGGCTCCAGTAATAGCAGCACCTGCTGCTCTAGGGATGGGGCTTTGGCCTCAACACCCATCTGCTGCGGGCCTTTCAGAGCAAATGTCTTTTTCTCATCTGTCTGCAGCCGTGGGTCTGCACCAAACAAGGACTTTGTCCCTTTAAGCACCTCTTCTGCCCCATGGCCCCACACTGTGTCTCTGGGGGAGGGTTTGGGACTTGCCCTGACCTTTTGGAGTGGGGTCAGGTCTGGATGGGGCTTCCGCGATGACTCAGCGGTAAAGTATCTGCCTGTCAATGTGGGAGACTCAGGGTCAATCCCAGGGTGGGGAAGATCCCCTGGAGGAGGAAACGGCAACCTGCTCAAGTGTTCTTGCCTCGAAGATTCCATGGACAGAGGAGCCTGGGAGGCTACAGTCTACGGGGTTGCAGAGAGACAGATGTGACAGTGACGGAGACGCACACACACTGGTCTGGATACTGCCCTGGCCTGGCACGAGCTTCCCCCAGAGGGGCGAGCTTTGGGGGAAGGGCTGGAGGCAGATAAACACCCGAAAATGCCCAAAGCCTGGGTGCTGAGGTCTGGGGCTCCCCGCTCTTCTAAGGGGTGGGACCATGCTTGAACATGGAAAGATTGCACTCTCAGACCCACCGGGCAAGACGCACTGGGTAGAAACAGAAAAAGCAGCGCGATGCATTGTAGGTGATTCCCAGCCCCAGGCGGTACCCGGTTCTGGTTAAGTGATTCTATTTTAGAGCCTTGACTTCCATCTACCCTCTGAGTCTAGCAACAGAGGCACAGGTAACCTCCCATTTGTGTTAGAGACTCTTCCTTTTATTGGGATAATATGTCACTCATCTTGGCTCGTCCCTGAGGGACTGAGTCACATCTTTCTTTCCTGAGCCAAGGGGAGGGAGGAGGAGCGTGGGAGGAGAAACTCCAAGAACAATAGGGATCCTGAGAGTCAGGGAAGCCTGCAGCACCAGCCGTGTCAGCCAAGCAGAGGGCGAGAGGGGCCAGCCCTGAGCCAACAGTAAAGAGGGCCGCGTGTGGACCCAACCGTCTCCAGACCCCACTGCACCCCAGGAACCAGCAAGCGTGCATTTCAGATAGACGGTCCCCAGACCTGAGATGTGCACAGGTTGTCCTGAGCTGAAATGAGCTTGGGGAATTTGGGCGGGGGGGCACATTCAAGCAATTACAAATTACATCCATGATATATTCTTATATTCCCACTCCAGTATTCTTGGGCTTCCCTGGTGGATCAGCTGGTAAAGAATCCACCTGCAATGCGGGAGACCTGGGTTCCATCCCTGGGTTGGGAATATCCCCTGGAGAAGGGAACGGCTACCCACTCCAGTATTCTGGCCTGGAAAATTCCATGGACTGTATAGTCCATGGGGTCGCAAAGAGTCGGACATAACTGAGTGACTTTCACTTTCATATATAACAGAATATAACATATTATAATAAAATACGTATAATTTATAACATATATAACATTATTTGTTGTTCAGTCGCTAAGCCATGTCCCACTCTTTGCAACCCACAGCTTCCCTGTTCTTCACCATCTCCCAGAGTTTACTCAAACTCATGTCAATTGAGTCAGTGATGCCATCCAACCATCTTATCCTCTGTCGTCCCCTTCTCCTGCCTTCAATCTTCCCCAGTATCAGGGTCTTTTTCAGTGAGTCAGCTCTTTGCATCAGGTGGCCAAAGTATTGGAGTTTCAGCTTCAGCATCAGTCCTACCAATGAATATTCAGGGCTGATTTCCTTTAGGATGGACTGGTTGGATCTCCTTGGGAGTTTTTATGACACAGGAATTGGCAGACTCTCCAATCAAGGCTTCTCTTCTCCCCTCCCCCAGTGGAGCTGCTTTATCAGCATAAGAGGGCTCTTAGCCCAACTTACAGTGTCTCATGGACTTGGAGGGTGTGGCAGGGGGCTCTGAAGATTCCCCATGTCCTGCTCTCCGCTCTGTACAATTCTTGAACCAATGTCCCCTTTGGGGAACTTTTGAGGGTTCCCTTCTCCACAGACTGGAAGGGGTGGTACTTTTCACTCCACTCTTCCAAGTGGGAACACCTTGAACCATACCCTAACTCTCAGCCCTAGGGTGAGGAAATCCACCTGATATGGCTTATAAAGTAATCTCCAGACAGTGAAATAATTATGAAAAGAAAGACTGTGGTATTCCTGGAACCCGGCAAAACAGAGAACCGGAAGCCCACATCCAGACTAGAGATTGAGATTCTGCTTGTCAGCATCTCAGAGCCCTGGACAGGCATCACACGGTGACTGCAACAAATGAGAAGAGCACTTAAAATACAGGAGACTGCAGGAGATAGAGCCAGTGAGACCGGCCGCCTGCGGGATCACCTGGCAGGCTGCCTCCGTCAAGTGCCATCTCGAAGAGAGCCCAGGATGCAGACACAGGTTCACAGGAAGCCCCGGGGTGTCCAGGGCGTTGAGGTGGAGGTCAGCGAACCGCCACACCTACCTGTCTGATGCAGGCTAAAATTCTATTTTCTTTACTTCCCAGGGAAAACTACATGCAGTTTGCTTCATTAGATAGAGACCATTCAAAAATACATCAAGCTTCTTTTTTTAATGTTTTTAATTGATTTACAGTGGTGTGTTATCTTCTGATGTAGTTTCAAAGTGATTCATATATATATACATATATATATGTATACATATAGTCCATGGGGCCGCAAAGAGTCGGACATAACTGAGCTACTGAGCACACATATACATACATTGACTTTTATATTTTTTCCAGTATGCTTTATCACAGGATGTTGAATATAGTTCCCTGTGCTATACAGTTGGTCCTTGTTTATTTTATATACAGTGCTGTGTATCTGTTAATCCTAAGATCTTTGTTTATCCCCTGCTTTCCTCTTTTGAAACCATAAATTTGTTTTCCACATCTGTGAGTCTGTTTTGTAAACAGGTTCGTTTGCATCATATTTTAGATTCCATACATAAGCGATATCATATGATATTCATCTTTGGCTTAGTTCATTAGTATGATAATCTCTAGGTCCATCCATCTTTTTACAAATGGCATTATTTCATTCTTTTCAAGCTTCCTTTTAAAAGAAATGTCTTATCTCATCCTAAAAAACAACTGTAGATGGAAATTATTTTTCAGGATCAAAGCTGGTGGGGTAGGTTGTCTGCCAGCAGTCCTTGGGGAAAAGGCGCCGGGAGGTGGGGAAGTAAGGCCTGTGGACCAAGATAGGGGACCAAGTGGTTATCTGAGGACTTGAGGCCCCAAATCCAATGCATTTTCCCTCCACAAAGCCCTGGCTAAGGACCTGCTCCTTTCTGAGGACTAAGGCAATGACTGAAACGAGCAGGCTTCTCTTCAAAAGACTCTGAAATGCCAGCAGCAGATTTCTCCAGGACAACACAGATTTAATGAAACACAAAATGTAGGCCTTTTGCACTCCAGCCAGAGCTTCACCAGGAATTTAAACCACATCTCGATAAAAGCGATGCAGTTTCACCCTTGCAGAAGTTAGTTAGAAGCAATCCATTCAGAAGATACAAGCCTCCATAGGAAGGGGGGACATCAGGTTGAATCTGATCAAAATGCTAACAAACTTTGAGTGCCAAGTTAAATGACACGATCCCTATAGATGGTGCAGTAAAGGTGAAGATGAGGGGGAAATGATACAGGGAAATAACTGTTTTCTTGTATACTTAAATATACCTTATTAGAGCAAATACCCTGAATCCTGGTCTCCAAGTCACTCCCACAGGTAACAGTTGGAGTCTCCCAACAAGGGTTTCACTGCAAGGACCAGTTTTCCTGAAGTTTCCATTTACCTGGTCACTGCTCAGAGTGAACTACCAGGAACTTTCTCCTTCTTTTTATTCCTTTTTAATTTTTATTGGAACATAATTGCTTTACTATATTCTCATAAAATCCTAAAGGAAATCAACCCTGAATTTTCATTGGAAGGACTGATGCTAAAGCTGAAACTCCGATACTTTGGCCACCTGATGCAAAGAGCCAACTCATTAGAAAAGACCCTGATGATGGGAAAGATTGAAGGCAGAAGGAGAAGGGGAAGACAGTGGATGAGATGGTTGGATGGCATCACCAACTCGATGGACATAAGTTTGAGTAAACTCCCGGAGTTTGTGATGGACAGGGAGGCCTGGCATGCTGCAGTCCATGGGGTTGCAAAGAGTCAGACATGACTGAGCGACTTCACTTTCACTTTGCTGCTTAGTCCAACCAGAGCCGACCCCTGTCTCTGACATGCTGGAACGTTCTAAGTCTCTTGCTCACCGAATAGCATGCATGTTTAAAGAGATAACTAATAAGAACTAACGTATAGCACACGGAACTCTACACAAAGGGAACTCTACTCTACTCTGTGATGACCTAAATGGGAAGGAAATTCAAAAAAGAGGGGATATATGTATATGTACAGTCCATGAAGTCACAAAGAGTTGGACGTGACTGAGCGACTAACACACACACAAGGCTGATTCACTTTGCTTCATACTTTGAATATTAATCAATTCACTTTGATTCATACTGACACAGCAGTATGAAGCACCTATATTCCAATAATTAAAATAAAAATGCAACAAACTAGGGAACACTACCAAAATGAAGCAGAATCACAGATATCGAGAACAAACCAGTGTAGAGAGAGGAGGAGGGAAGGGCAACACAGGGGAAGAGGATTAACAGGTACAAACTATTAGGTATAAAATTAGTTACCAGCATATATTGTACAACAAGAGGAATATAGCCAATATTTTACAATAACTATAAATAGAGTGTAATCTTAAAGCATGCACCTGTAACTAATCTAATCTTGTACATCAACTATACTTCAATTAAAAAATTTAAATTTAGAAAGGAGGAGGATGAAATAAATGATACCCACAGTTTGACAAGGCAGGCAAAGCACAGACTGGACCTCAGCCTCTTGCTCCCCTCCTCCGGGCACCCTATGCAGTACACAACCTACACAGCTGTGTGCGTGGTCCTGAGAGATTCTTAAGGGTCCTGAAACAAGGCAGGACCCTGCAGTCCTTTTCCCCACCCCAGCCCCCAGGTTCTCAGCCTGCCTTTTTCTAGGGAAAAACTTTAGCCAAAAAAATAAGTTTAATCAGAGTAATGAGAGCATGCAGAAACAACGGAAAATAGTCAAAGATGATCAAATAATAATAGCCATCAAACATAGTCAAGGACTTTTAGTTCCTTCTCAAGGACTAGAGATAATATTCTGAGCCATATCCTGTGAGCTGTCATATAGATACTGAAACCCCCACCAGATGGAAGAAGTTAACTACATGGTAACCAGACTGTAGCCACAACATAAGCTGCCATGGTTCTGAGGGTTGGCCTCAAGGAAATGGAAACAGACAGACCTTGGAACTAAAGACTGGGGCTTCCCTGGTGGCTCAGACTGTAAAGAATCTGCCTGCTATACAGGAGACCCAGGCTCGATCCCTGGCTTGGGAAGATCCCCTGAAGAAGAGTGTGGCTAGCCCACTCCAGGATTCCTGCCTGGAGAACTCCATGGACAGAGGAGCCTAGGGGACCACAGTCCATGGGGTCGCAAAGAGGCAGACACGACTGCACTGTACTTAAAACAATCAAGATGACATCACCAGACCACCAATGACCAGTTTCAAGATGTCTGTCAAGATGACTATGCCATTTCTGCATGTAGTCCCCTCCATCTGTCTATAAAAGCTCTTGCTTCCTGCTTTTCCAGGGGTGGGGGTGGGGGGGAGGTGAGAGTCTGCCTTTAGAGAGACATCTGCCTTCCCTGCCCCCAACGCCCTGGTGGCCAGCATCCAAAATCAAGCAAACTTTCCTTTCCATCAACCTGGCTTCTTCGTTAGCTTTTCAGCTGTGAGCAGTTGGACCCCCACTCTCAGAAACAGTTGTAACTATCCAAGGTTCTGATTCTTCAAATCCAATGAGAAAAGAAATCACGGTACTGAATGTTGGTCTCCTTTGTCCTGTCCAAAGTGAACTGTCATTTCCCTTCTCGTCCAAAATCATACCCACGTACAAAGCAGCCAGGGCCAGTCCTCTGACCTTGCAGAGGGTACTAGATATTCTAAATTGAGGTTCATGTGTGGAGCCCCCGAGTTAGGATTTTTAAAGGCGCCCTCTGCCCTTCAGTTTCCATCACATCTTCCCAGTGGAACACAGTAGCTGTTCTCCCACACGTGCACACAAACACACACACTTGTGACTTAAACTTTCCAGTGGTCTGGATTTCTGATCATTATAATAGACTTCCATTGTTACAACAGCTCAAGATAAAAGACAAGTAAACATGACTTCACCTCCCCATGACACATCAGACGTCGGTGACAAGTGAGGAAGAATCATCACATAAGGATTTATGCAGAAAGACAAGCATCATGGCAAGAGGACCAAAGCCAACTGCTGATTTTGAACTTTAAGCACCACTTGTAACTACAGCTCTGATTGTTTCTCAGGTGTCTTCCAGTCGTCAATGGGAGCATAAATGGAAAACTGCAAGAATGACTCTAACAGGAAAACCCCACCCTGTCCTATCTCTGAAGCATCATCACCTGCAATTATTTATTGCTGTTTATAAACCTTCTAGAGAACAGAATGGCAACCCACTCCAGTGTTCTTGCCTGGAGAATTCCATGGACAGAGGAACCTGGGGGGCTACGGTCCATGGGGTCACAAAGAGTAGGACACAACTGAGCAACTCTTCTCATTTAGGAAATAGATATGCTTGTCTTTTTGTTTACACAATTTACTTCTTTATTGTGGTAAAGTATATATAACATAAAATTTACCATTTCAGTCATTCTATAGAATCTACATTTTCGTGACATTAAGTACATTCATATTGTTATGCAGCCATACTATCATTCAACTACAGAATTCTTTATCTTCCCAAGCTGAAGCTCTGTACCTGTTAAACCCTAACTCCCCATTCCCTCCTCCGCCAGCCCTTGGTACTTTCTGTCTCTAAGAACCTGACTATTCTAGGAAGCTCCTATAAGTGAACTCAAACATTTGCTCTCTGTGACTTTATCTCACTTAAACCATAATATCTTCAAGGTTCACCCATGTTATCCCGTGTGTCCGAATTCCCTTCCTCTTTAAGGCTTATCCATTCACCTGCTGATGGATTCTTGGGGTGCTTCCACCTTCTGCTTGTTATGAACAGTGCTGCTGTGAACAAGAGGGTACAAGTTTCTGTTTATATGTGCCCTTCTTGAGCAGTGAGGATGAGGAAAGCTTAGGCTGATCTCTGATTATGCAGAGTTCAGTTATTTGCATTGTGAGATGTACATGCAATTCAATAAGTCTACTGAAGTGCAGATTGTTTTTTAAATTCACACTGGAAAATGAGCCCATCTGAAGCTCCTCCAGGACATGAAGCCTGAGAGAGATGTCACCAAGATTCCCTCCCCATCCTTCTCTCTTCCTCTCCATTCCACACCTGCCTCTCGGGAGGAAACAGACATGCCCATGGCTCAGCAGGTCAAGAATCTGCCTGCAAGGCAGGAGACACCGGTTTGATCCCTGGGTCAGGAAGATCCCCTGGAGAAGGAAATGGCAACCCACTCCAGTATTCTTGCCTGGGAAATCCCATGGGCAGAGGAGCCTGGTGGGCTACAGTACATGGGGTCTCAAACACGACAGAGCTTGCATGCACTGCACCCTGCCCCCCTCCACCTTTGCTCTCAACAGTACTTTGTCTTGATTTACAGTCCATCAGATACCTCACTCCTCCACAGCTTCCATCCTTGTAGAGTCAACCTCTCCCCTTTGGCTTCTTCTCAGGATATAAACATGCCCAAACTCCCCCGGTTCAAAGTCACCAACTGCATTAATTTCCCGTGGCCACAAAAAAGTAGGTGGCTTGAAACAACAGAAAAGTCTCCTCTTTCATTTCTGGAGGCCAGAGTCGGAAATTAAGGTGTCAGCAGGGCCGCCCTCCCTCCAGACACTCTAGGGGAGAATCCCACCTCACCCATCGGCTTCCAGGGGCTCCAGGTGTACCTTGGCTTGTGGCCACATCACTCCACTCCCCAACCTTCCCACCACATAGCCTTCTCTGCCTGTCCTTTTCTGTCTCTTATACTAATTGGCTTTGGAGCACACCCTACTCCAGAATGATTCCATCTTAATCCTTATCTGAATTATAGCTCCAAACTGGACTCTTGTTGTTGCTTAGTCACTGAGTCATGTCCAACTCTTTTGTGACCCAATAGACTATAGCCCACCAGGCTCCTCTGTCCATGGGATTTCCCAGGTAAGAATACTGGAGTGAGCTGAAATTAGACTCTACTTACAAACAAAGTCATAGTCTGAGGTTCAGGTGTGCATGAATTTGAGAGCAACACCATTCAACGCTTGTAAATCCCAATTGCCAAGACCAATGGACATGGCTCAATAGCTGTCTGCAGCAATTGTTTTGATTATTTAAAACAGAAATAGCATTTTATTTCCTACAGATTTTTCAGATTATAGAGTCATTAAGGGAAAGTTTTGATGTCGAAAAATTGAAAGAAAGCAAAAACACCCACAAACTTACAGCTCTTAGAGACTTACCTAAATTAACATTTTGGATGACATTCTTCTACACTCATTAATATAAGACAATATATGCAAAGTAAACTGTATATTTTATTATGTTTTTTCACTTAAACTATGGCATAGACAACATGCCAGGTTGATACACACACACATTCAATAAATAGATGCAGACGCTTGCTATGTGTCAGGCAGGTTTTCCAGAGCCTGAGATCTAATGGTGAATAAAACACACATAGATCTTTGCTCAGAAACTTCCTTTCGGACAGGGACAACCAATAATAAGATTATCAACATGATAAAGAACCTCCTTGAAGATGAAAAGTGCTGCAGAGAAGACAAGCAGTAGCATAAGGAAGAGCAATGTGAGGAGGGAGTGGCGTGATTGAGACTTTTAAAAGAGGAGGCAAGCGCCTCATTAAGAAGGTGACTTCTGCACAAACAGTTGAAGACCCCCAAACACTGGAAAATCATTTTCAATGACCGCATAGTATTCCACTGGTTATACCTGCAACAGTATATTTATTTAACTGGTGCTCCATGGGTAGATATTTAAATTGTCTCTATTTTTTAACTATTATAGAAGAGGCTGCAATATCCCCTGCCTGAAAGTGAAAAATGAAAGTGAAAGTCGCTCAGTTGTGTCCAACTTTTTGTGACCCCATGGTCTATACAGTCCATGGAATTCTCCAGGCCAGAATACTGGAGTGGGTAGCCTTTCCCTTCTCCAGGGGATCTTCCCAACCCAGGGATTGAACCCAGGTCTCCGGCACTGCAGGAAGATTCTTTACCAGCTGAGCCACAGGGAAGCCCATGCCTGTGATATATAAATGTTGTAAAATTATTTTCTTAGGATAAATATCTAGACCCAGAATGGCTAATACACCTAATCATTTCTAAATTGTGAGAGCTACTGTCACCCTGTCCTCCAGGAAGACTTCGCCGGTTTATGCATCCAATAATATATGCAAATTCACAGTTCTACTGACCTGCCATGCACACAAACTCCACATACTGAATTTATGGTCTATTTTTAATGAAACTAACTTTAGAGTTTAAAAAATGTTATTATATTTGCACTGCTTTCACTTTGCCATGTTTGAACATATGCTCCTCAGCTCTGTGTATTTCTTCGTTTATAAATTCCTTATTTGCTTCCTTTGATCATTTTTTTTTCCTATGGGGGTATTCATTGTTTTTGTAAATCGAGAACATTATGTGTGAAAATATTTTTCGTGGTTTATCTTCTTGCTTTATCTCTCAAACACATAATTTTTATGTTGGCAAAACATCAGCATCCCAAGATAGTTTTTGAGACCCCATGGACTGTAGCCCACCAGGCTTCTCTGTCCATGGAATTTTTCAGGCAAAAATATTTGAGTGGGTTGCCATTTACTCCTCCTGGGGGATCATCCTGACCCAGGAGATCAAACACACGTCTCCTGCATTGGCAGGTGGATTCTCTACCACTGAGCCACCTGGGAAGCCCACGAAAGAGGGAAAGGACGTGTCACTTTCCTCCAGCTGTCCCCATGGTGTGTGCGTCACACCTGCCACCCCAGGTAGCCCTCCACCCCTCCCGTCTCCCATCCGTCCCTTCCTCAGGACCCTCTCTGGCTCCTCTCCTTCTGACTCCATTCTATAGTTGTTTTCCAGACTCTTGTCTTCTGTACCTCTACTCACGCTACAATCTCCCAGGGAAGAGAGAAGCTTTCACCATACCCATAGTTACACTTCCATGAGTACGTGCTGCTGCTGCTGCTGCTAAGTCACTTCAGTCGTGTCTGACTCTGTGTGACATAGACAGCACAGACGGCAGCCCACCAGGCTCTGCCGTCCCTGGGGTTCTCCAGGCAAGAATATTGGAGTGGGTTGCCATTTCCCTCTCCTGACCACCTCCAAATCTAGAGCTTGGTCCGGTCCCTGATAAGCCTCATCCCCACACACTTGATTTCCCACAGGTGCAAGCACATGCGTGCGTGCTCAGTCATCCAACTCTTTGTGACCCCGTGGACTGTAGCCCGCCAGGCTCCTCTGTCCATGGGGATTCTCCAGGCAAGAATACTGGAGTGGGTTGTCATGCCCTCCTCCTGGGGATCTTCCCGACCCAGGGATCAAACCTGAGTCTCCTGCATTGGCAGGCGGATTCTTTACCACTGAGCCACCCAGGCACCCCACAGAAGCGAGCAGATACTTTCACTGGAAACATCATCCTCTGCCTCCAGGTCTCAATCATCCTGCCATCCCCCATCCTCCTGGCTGCTCCCCTCCGTGGCCACTAATCTCCAGATTATTTGAGTTTTGCTTCTTATTCAGCCCGGATCCATTGCCCCATCTTCACCCTCATGGCTGCTGCCTTAATTTAGCAGCGAACCATCTCTCTTTCTTACCAGCATCCTATTAACCCAGAGGTCAGTCAACTATAGCCCAGTGAGTCAAATCCAGCCTGCAGCCTCCCTCTGCACTGCCCATGAGCTAAAGATAATTTTATATTTTTAAAACAGTGTAAACAACTTTTAAACTTTTTTTTGATGTGGACTATTTTTTAAGTCTTTATAGAATTTGTTACAATATTGCTTCTTTTTTATGTTTTGGGTTTTTGGCATCAGGGCATGTGGGATCTAGCTCCCCAACCAGGGATCAAACCTGCACCCCCTGCATTGGAAGGTGAAGGCTTAACCACTGGATTGCCAGGGGGAGGGGGAAAAAAAGAGTATGCAACGAAGATCTATGTTGTTTGCAAAATCTAAAGTATTTACCATTGGCCCTTTACAGAAAATATTCACAGACCTTTGCCTGCAATCTATACTTCATATCCACCCCTCCAGTGGTCTTGTTGCAGGAAGGGGGACCCCTTCCAAGGCCCAAAAGTGAGCTCTTGTTTAACACTCAGAAATGAACTGCCCGAGGAGACACATGTGCTGAGAAAGCAAGAGATTTTATTGGGAAGGGGCACCCAGGCAGAGATCAGCAGGTTAAGGGAACCCAGGAGAACAGCTCTGCCACGTGGCTCGCACTCTCGGGTTTTATGGTGATGGGATTAGTTTCGAGTTGTCTTCGGCCAATCATTCTGACTCAGAGGCCTTCCTGGTGGTCACGCCCTGTTCAGCCAAGATGGACGCCAGCAAGAAGGATTCTGGGAGGTGGTTGGACACGTGGTGTCGCCCTTTGACCTTTCCTGGACTCTCCCGGTTGGTGGTGGCAGCTTATTAGTTCCGTGCTCCTTACCAGGACCTCCTGTCGTAAAACAACTCATGCAAATGGTTACAAGGGCGCCTGGCCAGGGTGGGCAGTTTCAGTCAGTGTGCTTCCCCTAACAGTCTCAGACCCACACACGCTCTGTATACCCACTGCTCCTCCCAGCACAAGCATCCCATGGGATTCACTCATGATTTCCTTAGAGTCGGGTGAAGCAAACGTCCTCATTTCTACGTTACCAGACACTTGGGATGGGACACCTTCAGATCAAGTACTTGATCATTCCTTAGCTCCTTTGTGCTAAATTCCATCAGTCATACGCCAGGAGAGCCTCAACATTTTGTTTGAAAAATACCCTTTTTTTTCCCCTTCTGATGGTAAAAGTAATATAAAGTCATCCTAGAAAATTTGGAAAAAGTCAAAACTCTTTTAATATGTATTTATTTGCTGCCTAGGTCTTTGTTGTGGCACACAGGATCTTTGCTGTGGTGTCCAGGCCTCTCTCTGGTCATGGCATGTGGGTGTTCCCTCTGTGGTTTGCAGAGCTCCGGCTCTCTAGTTGAGGCTCAGGCTCAGTAGTTGTGGTGTGTTCACTTAGTTGCCCCAGGGCATGTGGTGTTGTAGCCACGTTCCAGGAAACAAACTCACTCAGAAGGACAATGCAGATGGTGGAGTGCAGTTTATTACACCAGTGGGCCCAAGGCAGTCCTCTTAGCCAAGAAGCCCGACCAGTTTTTGTGAAAACCTTATATACTCTAAGTGTGCATCCCTAAATCCCCTGAAACTAGTCTGAACAAAGGAAAAGAAAGGTACAATCAAAGTTAACCCATGATTCGTATGCCTTAAGCCTAGGCAGTTAACAGTGGACAATTATCAATAGTCCTGTGGTCATACCCCAATAAGCATAATAGAATGTATGATTCTATTCGTTTACACAGATAATTAGGGTATTCTTTTAGGCCACAGAGAGTCAAGGTACGAGTCCTGGGGCTCTTCCATCCAGGGGGCCTGGTTTTCCAGTTGGCATGTCTTTTCCATAGATACTGGGCATAGAGCTCAAAGTCCACAGTCCAGCCCAAGGTGGAGTCCTGCTTTCAAGATGGAGCCTCTTCTGTCTGTTTCCTCCTTCAGTGGGATCTTAATTCCCCAACCAGGGATGAAACCTGCGTCCCCTGCACTGGAAGGAGGATTCTTTACCACTGGACCACCAGGGAAGTCCATAGAATATTTAAAAGGGAAATTAGAAGCCCCCTAAGCCCCCCTCTCAGAAGTTCCCTATTAATATCTGCGTGCATTTCCTTCCAGTCTTTGATGTGGTCTCTGCCTTTGAGATCCACCCTGTTTTTCTGTGGGATTTTCCCCCATGATAATAGAAATTCTCAAAGGGCTCCTTGAACACTCTCTTAGGCACCACAAGTTTCCCCCACAGAATTCGTGTAGTAGAATTGCTCATCAGAAGAACATTTCTACTGACCTGGAGCATCACAGCAGCCTCTGTCCACAAGCGAAGCCCCCAAAACTCAAGGTGATTCTAGTGGTTCTTCGACCAGGTCCTTTCAGCTTGTAACTCAGTCCTGTGTTGTTTCTTTGAGGTTCAAGTTCACCATCGGATTATTTTGCACCTTAGCTGCTGCTGCTAAGTCACTTCAGTCGTGTCCAACTCTGTGCGACGCCATAGACAGCAGCCCACCAGGCTCCCCTGTCCCTTTCTAGTTTAACGTTAATTAATCATCTTTCTAATGTCTTTCTGAGCTAAGTCACTCAGTCTTATCTGACTCTGTGACCCTATGGTCTATAGCCCGCCAGGCTCCTCTGTCCATGGGATTCTCCAAGCAAGAAGACTGGAGTGGGTGGCCATTTCCTACTCCAGGGGATCTTCCCAACACAGGGACCCAACCCCCATCTCTCGCGTTTCCTGCATTGCAAGCAGATTCTTTACTACAAGCACCACCGGGGAAGCCCATCTTTCTAAAAAGGAGAGAGAAAAAGAACGGGGAGAAGGGGTTGGCTTTTTCACACAGACCCACATTTACTCTGAAACAAAAGACAGAAAAGCAACTCGGGTCAAGGAAACCATCAAGATCCCGGGCCCCGCTCGGGTCATCCTTTTGCATGCTGTACAGCACTTCACAGTTTGCAGAGAGTTGCACTACATCATCTCTGGGCAAGCCACGTGCCGGATGCGGAAGGACCGGGGCAGTGTTCTGACTGGCAGTCTGATGCGCATGCGCTTGACTGGGGCCCAGGGCAAGTGCCGGCAGGGCGGTGGTCGGGCTGAGAGGTTGGCGGGAGAAGTCCTTTGGGTCCCAGGCTGAGCAGGAACAGGAAGGATGGTCTGTTGTACCAGCCACAGCTGCAGCTCTCCCCGCTGAGCAGCTCAAATGCTCTTGCCAATGCAATTCACATCACCCCCTCAAATTCACACCTGGGATTCCAAGAAAGAAAGAAACGTTAAGAGCCATCATTAACATTCCTTTCTGTATTCCCCCCCACCCCCGTGCGTATTTGCATTCGTGCCCACAGGCGCTGAAGCAATGCTCACAGCTCAGACCTGCCATGGCCCTCTCCCCTCCCCAGGCAGGGCAACCCGCTCCAGTATTCTTGCCTGTAGAATTCCATAGACTGAGGAGCCTGGCGGGCTAGTCCATAGGGTCTCAAAGAGTCGGACACGACTGAAGCGACTGAACACACCTCCCCAACCTAGGGCTGCCTGCTTTTGCTCCGGACAGGGCCTTGAGGCTGGGCCACTCCACACCTGACTCTGACTCCTCCTGGCATCACTACTTACTTGACACTCCAGATTCAGTCTCCTCTATGCTCCAGATACTCTTACCTTCTATTGGCTTTTTCTAGTTTCTCACCTGTGTTCCTGTCCTCCACCAGGTGCTATTAAGCTTCCCATCCCATCTTCCCTGGGATGGATCTCACCTGCACACACTGCCTCACCTGGCTGAGGCTGTCACATAGTCCAGGCTCGTACGACTCACCCACTACAGGCCAATAAGTCAGGAGATGAGTTGTGGGAGCAAGGAATAGTGACTTTATTTGGAAAACCAGCAGACTGAGAAGATGATGGACTAGTGTCCCAAAGCACCATCTTACCCAAGTCAGAGTTCGGATTTATTTTATACTGAAAGTGGAGGGAGCGTGGTTGGTTGTTGCAAACGTCTTGGTGTCGGAATCCTTTGCTGTTGCCGCTGTTTGTATCGGTCCAGTCATAATGATCCTAGAAAGCTCCAACAAGACAGACGTTATTCTCAGTTCTACAACTTTTGATCTCTAGATCAATGAGCATTACACCTTTAAAGGTCAGAGCTTTGAGAATGGGCTACCCTGTGTATTTCAGGCTATGGGCAACATTCTTAGCTTGTAGCAAAAGCAATTGAATCCAAAGGATAAAGTAAAAGAAACCAGTGCAACGTGGAGTCAGACTTGTTCTTCCCTACTTCAAGGCCACCTTTCCATTCCACTCCCTGAACCTTTAGCTTTCTCTGGTCCCATTTTTGTTCGTTTTTAAAAGGCACTTAAGTAGCATATGCATTGACACTTTTTTCCCTGACACACGACACAGACATTCGATTAACCACATGCTAGTTCATTACGGTGTCAACTGAAAAAATGAAAAACAGCACAACCTTAAGGCTAAGAGTTATGTTTTATTCAGAGGGCCGACTGAGAACTTCAAGCCCGGGAGGCAGTATCTCAAGCAACCCTGAGAGAAGCACTCCAAGGAGGTGAGGAGCGGGAGCTAGAATATGGACGAGTTTTGCAACAAAGGGCATATAATAGGGGGGGAAAAAAAGATGACAGTTAATAAATGAAAACTAGATATCTCAAGCTCAGGAATTGAGTACTTTTCTACAAACGGGAAAATGCAAGCGTCTGAGCTTACTGAAATCATTCCTTTGACGTTCTCCTCAGCTGTCTGGGAACAGGAACCTGTGTTTCACATCCTGAGTTTCTGCAGGGCTCCCTGTGGGGAGTGGTCACAATTTGATGGCTGCTAGATGACAAGTATTCTTTGTTTCCTTCCTGAGTTCCCTCAGGGCTCACCGTTGGAGGGCTGCAATTGCTGCTGACCGTGACATTCTTTGTTTACTGACAAGGCAGGCAATATTTTATTTCTCTCTAGATACTGTTAAAAAACAAAACTCAACTGAGTACCTTTGAAGATCAAATTGGCTTTATTCAACAATGCACAAACTAGGCAGCATCCTATTTAGCAGACAGACACTAAGGGTTCTGTACAAACTGGATGATTTTTAAAGGTCTAAGGGGATGGGATAAGAAGTCGAAAACAATAAAGGATTATGTCAGGCAAGATCACCTGCTTTACGGGGAAAGTAGGGGTCCCTGTGGGACATTACCTCATCTGTGGCTGGGAAATTCCAGACTGACTGGTAAAAGGTCACATTTCTGGAGGGACTGAACCTGGGGTTAGGACAGGTGTTCAGTCTGCCTTGGCTGATACAGAGCTTAGCACAAGGGACTCCATGTGGGGAGACCCTTGTTTCTTTTCAACAACATCAAACCCAACACCCTGTCTTCACTCTCTTCCTCTCTCCCGGCTTTTTCCCCACATCAGCCCTCCGAGAACTCTTCTCTCTCTTTATCCATGTCAGTACCGATGCCCATAGCATTAGAGAGAAGGCTCAAGTCAAAATGTGTACCTGTTTAAACACAATTATTTTTGTTTCTGGTTAGATGGCAGCTTTCTGCCACCAGCTGGGGACCCAGGCCCCTCCATCTCATGATTCCATCATCCATCCTACAAGGGGCAAGACCAGAGGAGGGGGCATACCCATTATTTAAGACCTTGGCCCAGCAGGGCACACCCACTCCTAGTGGGCCAGAACTGGGTGCGTGGATGCCCCTCCATGCAAAGGAAGCTGGGAAATGTGACCCAGTCCTGAGCTAGGAAAAGGGGGAAAGTGGGTTTGTAGGATCAACTGGCAGGCTCCCAGGACTGCCCAGAGCAGTTACCTCTGTTCGTGTAGGTCCAGAAACTCACTGACCATTCAAACAGGAAGGTTACAAATGAGCCAGAAGAGGGAGAAGACAGCTTCAAACTGGGGGCTGAGGTGAGTGTAGGTTCCCTCCATGACATGTGAACGTGTGGAAGATCAAAGAAAACTGTTGCTGTTGTTGTTGAGTTGCTAAGTCATGCCCGACTCTTTCATGACCCCATGGACTATATCCCACCAGGCTCCTCTTGTCCTTAGGATTTCCCAGGCAAGAATACTGGAGTGAGTTTTGCCATTTCCTTCTCCAGGGGATCTTCCCAACCCAGGGATCAAACCCACGTCTCCTGCATTGACAGGTGGCTTCTTTACCATCGGAGCCACCAGGGAAGCCAGAAAACTGCTAAGAGTCAGCTAATCTAACAAAGCCACCCTCTTCCACCTCAACACTCAGGGAAACAAGACCCCAGGGTGACTCTGTATAGGCAGAGAGCTCCCCACCTGGGGCCAAGGTCAGACCACACTCCAGGTCTCCAGACAAGAGTGCCCAGCCTGGCTGATTTTGAACTGAGTTCAGCCCACATGAAGTCAGAGTTAGAGACTCCATCTCGGGCAAAATTAGCAATGAGAGCTCAGACATGAAAACCCCTGCATCAAACACCCTGCCTTGCATGGGATGCTGGCAGTGAGCAGGGACATTGCCCATGACTTCCATCCAGATCCCCCAACACCATCCACCCTGTCCCAGTCTCAGCTGCTTCCTTTGACTCTTGTCCTGGTATCTGTTCTGTTCTAAGAGGAAAAAAGACAAGGCTCCTCCTCTACAAATGAAGAGTTACTGAGGGCAGATATCTAAACGTCAAAATGATCTCGCCAAACATTGGACTCACAGACCAGATGCTGCTTCTTCCTTGTGCTGAAAAATAAAAATAGATCCATGGGATTGATTATTAAGGAAACTATCCAACCATGAGCAAGGTTAATCCATAAGATAAGTTGGTACCACTCGAGTCCCATCCCCAGCTGCTTGCTTATTCAGATAAATGCATTCTCAACAGTTTTTCTCCTTTAACCAAGGGGAGAAAAGTCACCCCAGAGTCAAATGACACAGAACACAAGCCTGAGGGAAGAAACTGCTTCTAAAACTTTCAGAAAGCTTTAAAATTATTGGCTGAACAAGAAATTTCACACAGTGGTTTATATGTGTTTCATAGCAACATCGATTCTAAATGTCCCCTTGCACTCGGATTCCAGGAGAGTCTTCCTAATGCTCCGTCATCAGATGATTGTACCAATGCATTAATCATGACGGCCAGCAGAAAGAGTACAACCACAAGCCAAAACGGCAGATGTTAAATGTTGAGGCAGAAACCAAATCAAATACGTAAACATATAGAAAGAGAAAGACATGCCCCACAGTGCTTTTAACCTTGGCATCGCCTTAGGGTAAAATGCATGCATGTGAAAGTCACTCAGTCATGTTCAACTCTTTGCCACCCCATGGACTGTAACAGTCCATGGAATTCCACAGGCCAGAATACTGGAGTGGGTTGCCATGCCCTCTTTCAGGGGATCTTCCCAACCCAGGGATAGAACCCAGGTCTCCCACATTGCAGGCAGATTCTTTACCAGCTGAGCCATAAGGGAAGCCCAAGAATGGAGTAGGTAGCCTATCCCTTCTCCAGGGGATCTTCCCAACCCAGGAGTCCAACTGGGGTCTCCTGCATCGCAGGCGGATTCTTTACCAGCTGAGCTATCACGGAAGCTCATACTTACCAATAAAAACGAGAATTTTTTCTACTCTGAAATTTGACTGACAATTTAAAGAGTTCACTCAAAATTCTTGCCCCTAAAATCAAGGAGAGTAGCAAAGGGACAATAAAAAGGAATGTTTATTACATGTCTGTTTCATGTAGGCAGATATCATGCACGTGGTTTTGCTTAACTTTATAATAACCCTATGAATGGGCTATCATGATGACCGTTTTGTACATGTGAAAACTGTGGATCAGTCAATGAATTCTAATAGTCTATTGGTCTACTCAGGCTGCCCTAACAGAACCCTACAGACTGGAGGGCTTAAACAGCAGCAATTTATTTTCTCACAGTTCTGGGGGCTGGAAGTTTAAGACCAAGGTGCCAGCAGGATTGGTTTCTGGTGCCCTCAATCGGTTTGGAAGACCTTTCTTCCTGCCTCCTCTCTGTGTCCTCACATGGCCTTTCTCCGAAAACACAGCCCCGGTGTCTCTTCATTTCAGTAAAAGAGCACAAGTCCTTTTGGATTCGGGCTTCACCCTTTTGCACTCATTTAACCTTAATTATGTCCTCAGAGGACCCATCTCTACAATCCGTAACATCACGACCAGGAGCCCACAGCCACTGAGTGGTAGCACCAAGGCTGTCTGGATCGAAACATTTCTTTATCCGGAGTGTGCTGTTTCTCACATACCACAGCATCTCAGAGAGAGCCAGGAGACACCCTGCTGTCAGAGCCGACTCTTAGAACTTGCTGGCAGGGAGACACTTTCACAGCAGTGAGCCTTGTCCTGATGGGAAGTGTGGTAAAGTCCTTACACAAGCTAGATCACAGGGCACAGGCAGATGACGCTCCCCCCAAAAGAGGCTTCATCTGCTCTGATAGGAGCTGCACAAATGGTCCAATGATGCTCGGTCGTCTACCACACTGCCAACCACCAAGGGGGTTTCCAGGACCCTCAGAGAGCCAGCGGTTCATTTGGTTTTTCTTTTCTTTTCTCCAAACCACCAGCTAACGTCCTAGAGGGTGACTCCATGGACCAGGACGTTGAGAGCCCCGTGGCCATTCACCAGCCAAAGTTGCCTAAGCAGGCCAGGGACGACCTGCCGAGACACATCAGCCGGGACCGGGCCAAAAGGAAAATCCAGAGGTACGTGCGGAAAGATGGAAAGTGCAACGTGCACCACGGCAACGTGAGGGAAACCTACCGCTACCTGACCGACATCTTCACCACCTTGGTGGACCTCAAGTGGAGGTTCAACCTGCTCATCTTCGTCATGGTCTACACCGTGACGTGGCTCTTTTTCGGGATGATCTGGTGGCTAATTGCATACATCCGAGGAGACATGGACCACATAGAGGACCCGTCGTGGACTCCATGCGTCACCAACCTCAACGGGTTCGTCTCTGCTTTTTTATTCTCCATAGAGACAGAAACCACCATCGGTTATGGCTACCGGGTCATCACGGACAAGTGCCCGGAGGGCATCATCCTCCTCCTCATCCAGTCGGTGTTGGGGTCCATTGTCAACGCTTTCATGGTGGGGTGCATGTTTGTTAAAATATCGCAGCCCAAGAAGAGGGCGGAGACCCTGGTTTTTTCCACGCACGCGGTGATCTCCATGCGGGATGGGAAACTGTGCCTGATGTTTCGGGTGGGGGATCTGAGGAATTCCCACATCGTGGAGGCTTCCATCAGAGCCAAGCTGATTAAATCCAAACAGACCTCGGAAGGGGAGTTCATCCCTCTGAACCAGACGGACATCAACGTCGGGTATTACACGGGGGATGACCGTCTGTTTCTGGTGTCTCCACTCATCATCAGCCACGAAATTAACCAGCAGAGTCCTTTCTGGGAGATCTCCAAAGCCCAACTGCCCAAAGAGGAACTGGAAATTGTGGTCATCCTGGAAGGAATGGTGGAAGCTACAGGTAAGGCATTCCCGCTCTGGAGTGTCTGGGGATGGATGTTCATGTTAAGCCGGACTTCAAATCCTTACTCATGACAAGATGTGGAAAACCGAACCTCCCTCACTATTAGACGTCACCTCTTTATTCATGAAATAGTACGTAGCCTCTTACCTTAAGGATGTCCACCAAGAAGTCTAACCATTTAGCTTTAAAAAAAAAAAAAACCCTTTGGAAAATAAATTAATAATTTTTAAAAACACCTCTTAATATATTTTAAATTTTCAAACATTTACTTAAATGAAAATTTGATCTCCCTCTAAAGCAATTTTACGTGGTTTTAAAGCATTGTTTAGTTTGTATAACTTGAGGCTATTTATTGCCAAGACAGGAAGAAGAAGTTAAGCCTTTCAAAAGAAAACCTGACAAATTGCTTTAATAAAAATGCTATTTTGCCCCTTCTTTGGGAGTCATTTGCAAGACCCACAGCCTTGGCTTTTCTTTTACATCAAGTGAGAATTTGGTGTCTTTTCTCTATACTCTAACTGCCACACCTCCTGTAGACCCAGTAAATAACTCAAGCAGAAAAGAATAAAAATTGAGACCCACTCACCATAGTCCTATCGGCCCTTCTGCTGTGAACAGCTAATTGTTGGAATATTTTAACCAAGATAATCTCTTCTAAAAATAGAGAAATGGTCTGTTTTTATTGACGTCTTCACTCATATCTTTTCATATGTCTTACACATCCCAGCCGCAAAGGAGGTCCTTCCATATTCATCTGTAATGTTGTATGAAATAGAGTCATAACCCCTGACCTAAGCTAATAGTGTCCCATAGGATGAGCATAAAGTAGAACACTAATCCACACATTGCTTTACTGCCTTCTGAGTTATCGCTTTTAGCCTTGGGATGCTCTTTAGTTGTACAATTGGCCTTTCTATGCTTTGAGGTCTTCAACTTGAGGCTGAGGGTAGGTTTACACAATCTGAAAATGCATGGCCACTGGCCAGACTCCAGACTCTTCGTCTACCCATAACTTGAGCTCGGTCATCCATCCAGTGAAAGTCACTGGTGCCATGTCTCTGCCTCCCTGGACCCAACAGGCAAGGTCATTACCTCTAACAAATTTCTCTTAAGGTGGTAAAACCTTCGGCAGTAGATTTTTTTTAATGCTGCAAGGATGAAAAGGTGAGTAAAAGGCATTGCATAAACTGTGCTCCTTTGCATGAGACAAAAGGAACGTCTAAAACAAAATAATTATTGTGAAATGCTAAATAAGTGCTATACAGGTGCACAGGGCTCTCTGTACCCTGAGTAACTGACTTTGGGGCACACTGGTGAGGCAATAGTTGTGTGGGAGGAAGGGAGAGGGGGAGGAGGAGAGCAGGGAGGAGGAGAGCGGGGAGGAGCCTGGATCAGGGAAGAGGGGAGGGAAAACCGACTCAAACGGAGCTCCTCAGTTCCCAAGGACCAGAAACTTCCTCCCCGGCCAAGCACAGGGACTCTGGGTCCCCCTAGTGGTGGCCATTGAGATACAGCCTCTGGCTGCACAAACTGACCACTGGGGATGCAGTTTTAATATTTGATTTCTCGCTATAAACTCTCCCAAAAGGACAGGAGGGAGGAAAATGGGCAAGCTTCGTTCTCCTCCCATCTCTGAGCCCCAGAAGCAAAATCCAGTGGAGTGGTACCATCTGGTTACTGGTGTTAATTCGAACTTCAAATTGCAGGAGCAGTGTTTCCTCAGATCAAAGCCCAATCTCGAAAGATAAACAAATGCGGAATAAGGAACTTATCTTTGTGTTGTCCCTGAGTCGGAATCCTCCCCAGGGCATGCCGTGTCCTTCTGATGACAGCTTGTAATGAGTGAGCCTTTCCAACCAGAGGACCGTCCCTTTGTTGGTAATTAATAGTGACACTTGCCTCTGAGCATCGGTGGCCTTTCTGCTGCTGCTTTAGAGAAAACTGGGTGTTTGCCAGCAAAAAGGAATCAACACACCCCTGTTCCTGGGAAAAGGCAACTGCTATCAACTTTCTAAAAATAATAACAATAATTTTCTAATTTCTCAAAAATAGAGGGAGGAGGTGTGCTCTAGAAAGTTCTAGGTTTTTCTAGAAGCTAGACATCTCTTGGTTTTTCTCTTGACAGGATTTGCACAGTTCAGTCTTTCCAGCACGTCTGATCTCTTAAACTTCAGGGGGACACTTTTTTCTTTGTGAATGAAAAGCACAATTTGGATTTATGGGTATGAAACAGGCCTTTGGGAAGGACTCCCTGGTGGCTCAGACAGTAAAGCATCTGCCTGCAATGCAGGAGACATGGGCTTGATCCCTGGGTCGGGAAGATCCCCTGGAGAAGGAAATGGCAACCCACTCCAGTACTCTTGCCTGGAAAACCCCATGGATGGAGGAGTCTGGTAGGCTACAGTCCATGGGATCTCAAAGAGTCCGAGAGGATTGAATGACTTCACTTTCACTTTGGGGAAGGAAAGATGCTTCAGTGAACCAAAGCCACAGGAAAAAAATTAATGTGGACCAAATGCACACTGAGGAAAACAAATTCACAAAGATCTCTTTATTCATTGGAGGGCTAGATGGGAAATTAGGAGCCATGGAAACCCAAGCTGACTCAAAACAGCCTCTGCTTGACTCCAGCTTTGTTTCAAGTCTGTCTCAGTTGACCTTAAACTACTGTCCATGACCTCCATTAAGGGGCTTCTCACTGAGGCCCATTTCAAGGACAAGCCCCATCAGCAACACCTCTGCACCCTTGAAGCAATGCCCTCTTCCTGTCTTGCACGGTGTGGTATCTTCTGGAGATCCGAGCTACTGAGCAGTAGGCTGAGAAGACCAGTCCTTCAGACGGCTGGGGGCTCAGGCTCAGCACAGGTCAGCCAGTGACCCACAGTAAATATCCCATCCCTGAGCTCGCTGCCCCCAGCCTGCTTCATCACATCACTCAGGGTCAGGCTCATCTTTAGAAATGGCAGGTCAGCTCCTGGAAGGCAAGCGGCTGAGTCTTGCCCACCTTTGAGGGCCAGTCCTGGCCCTAAGACAGACCCACGCTCCTGGTGGATGGCTTGGATCTGGCCCTGCCCAGATCAGGGGGAATGTGTCACCTCTCAAGAACCTTCCAGTCATGTGATTCTATTTTTGAAAATGAATCCAACCCTGGAAAATTCTGACACCAGCCACCCAGACATCTGGGCACTGGCCATATCTCATTGCGCAAATGTATTTTTAAAGGGGGCCCTTTATGTGCCTGACACATGGGCAATTTGGAGATAGTGATGTGTACAGAAGGGTTCACAGCTACGTAAACAAACACGCGGAGCAGCTGCGGCAAGCGTGCGTTAAAATAGTAAAGCATTCATACAGATGATATTTATAGAGGGCAAATTGGCCTGGAGGCTAGATGACGGCCACGCAGAGCTGGGCCCCGTGCCAGCCAGTGCCTCCTCACTATAGGCTTTCTGATTGATGAACTTCCAAATTTACCCCCAACGATTATGCAACGGTGACAGGCAGCCCTTTCCAACACCTCAGCAAATATGTCTCCTTTAGGATGAATCCCTGGTAAGCTTTTTTTTTTTTTAATTTTATACTGGAATACAGTTGATTTACAACATTGTATTCATTTCAGGTGTCCAGTAAAGTGATTTGTTTATATGTATCTGCATTTCTCCTCTTCTTTGGATTCTTTTCTCATATAGATTATTACAGAATATTGAGTCAAATTTCCTGTGCTGTACAGTAAGTCCTTGTTATCTATTTTAACATTTTATATATTTTTTTAATTGATGGAATCTATGAGACTTATACAAAAGTAGACCAAATCATGTAAAGAATTCCCATGTACCCACCAGTCAATTTCTATAATTGTCAATTCATTGCCGAGCTTGTCTCATCTGTATTATCTACTCACTAACTCCCCCTCCAGCATCATATTATTCTATCTGCAAATATTTCAGAATCTGTCTCTAAAAGATAAGGACTCTTTTTAACACGTAACTGTAACCTTGGTATGACACCTAAAAAAATTAATGATCATTTCTTAAGATTCAATATCTACTAAATGTGCCAAGTGCCAATTGTCTTACAAATGTCTTTTTAATTTTTTTTTTAATCTGCTTGTTCGAATCCAAATGAGGTTAACACACTGTGGTTGGCTGAAATCTCTTCCAAGCCTTAGTCTGTGAGCTCTTCTTCCGTCTCTGTGGGATTTTTTTTTTTCCTTTCAGGTTTTTCTCAAAGAAGAGAATTTCTGAAACATTTATATACTACATAGAAAACTGGGGATGGTGGAGGGTGGGAAGCTGCCAACTTGGTGAGGTTATCCTAAATAACATTTTGTGGATGACAAAGAGGGCTGACTGTCCAGAAGTCAGTGTCTGGGGGTTACCAAGGAGGAGAGGGCAAACCAGAAGCAGATGAAGGCAAACCCTCCTTCTCCACAGCAAAGCTCAGTTCCATTTCCACAGTCACTTGATTTCACACAAAGCGAGCTTAGTCGCATAAGTCACGCAACAGACGGCAGGATTTTTGTTGCAAGTCTTCACCCTACTCTTACTTTACTGGTGAGGAAGTTGAGTCCCAGCAAGACTAGTGAGCTGGCTAAGGCTAGCTCATCAGGGGCAGAGCAAAAATTTGAAGCCCAAAAGCCACGGATGATGCTGTCCAGCCCCCAGGGGCAGCGCTGAATGCTGTCGGTTCGTGAAGATTCTGTGGAGCAATGCACCCAGAAGGACAACTGGCATTCAATGTGAGGACAGGATCTCTTCTCTCCCACCATCAGTTTTTTCTTTAAGGTTTCTCTGTTGGGCTCCAATGTTATCAGCTTATTTTTAAATTCTTTATTACATTCACATGAATTTTTAACAACCGTATATTAAAATCAGATGTGCCACAAAGCCATTCTGAAATTGAAGTTAAGTAAGCACCACCTACAAAAATACTCCTGGAAGAACATAAAGTTCCGTCAAGTCATCAGACTTCCCAAGGACCACTTTTGTTTGCCGTAATCAAAATGCCGCTTCACTGTAACAGAGGCGCTCATAGAATCTGAAAAAGTGGCATTTCTCAGCTAAGACGGCTGAGGGTTAGTGTTACAGTCCTTTTAAGCTGTTTCTACTAATAATATTTCACAGCCTTTGTATTTCTCAAATCTTATTTTCTTCTTTGGATAAGTTACTGCTAATCCCTCTGCTGGCCATTCATTATCTCCAGATTTGTCATTTTTCTTTTGTGTTGTAACCCCAACTACCTAGCCTGGGAAAAGAGTTCATTGATAAGATCTGGAATGCTTAGATCTTGGGTGAAAATCTCCCGGTAAATCTCTATAAGGTGCAATAAAAAAAAATGATTCAAAGGTATATGAATTTATTTTTCCTGGTAGAAATCTACCACTCATCAACATCAAGAAATCCAACTACGCTTTCTTCTGCCAGCATTAGGTTCAGATGATTTTTTCAGAGCTTCCTCTCAAACGTCCACCTCAGTATAATATACCTGGGTATTGTCATTGGCTGGATAAAACCTGATAATACCTGTTTCCCAAACATGGTCAACTTTCTGTGACCCTAAGCAGTTTGGGGACACTGTTCCGATCCTAACGATCAGAAGTTGGATGCAACAGAACACACAGAATTTTAACCTCTTCCATCACCCCTTCAAAAAAAAAAAAGACCAATGCTGTCACTCTGTTAAACATTATAACTCTGTTAAATATTTCTCATAATTTAGAAGGCACTTAGAATGTCACAACTTAGACAGCAGCAGTGTATCAAGGTCAGCATATATTATTGTGATTGAAAAGGTAAAAGAACTGGGTAACTATAAAACTTTTCATTATTAAAACACCAGTACCCAAAAATCTGGGGCTCCCCAGGCGGCTCAGGGGTAAAGAACTCACCTGCCAATGAGGAGCTGTGCGAGACACGGGTTTGATCCCTGGGTCGGGAAGATCCCCTGGAGGAGGAAATGGCAACCCACCCCAATATTCTTGCCTGGAGAATCTCCATGGACAGAGGAGCCTGGCAGGCTGCAGTCCATGGGGTCACAAAGAGTTGGACGTGATTGAGTGACTGACCACACACACACACAAGAAAACCCATTGTTCTTCCTTCTCCAGATGGGCCTTGAGGAGCTCATAAACTAGATGTTCAGGAAAAGTCAGGGATGGTCACACAATATATACCATTTAAAATTCAAACTCAAGAGAAAAATAGACTAGCACCTAAAAGTTTGCTTTTTAGCTAATTTTTTTTTCAAACTCTGAAGTCAATATTCATGTTGGGAAGATACTACACCATTCAAATTAATAGATGAGTATCAAAGAGTGAGACTCCTCTAATTAGGGCATCCTTAAATAAATTGAGCTTTATTATTTCCTAGGGCATTCAGTAATATGAGTGCTGACAGCGTGGTGCCAGTGAAGCAGTTCTACCCAGCAATTTCTAATGACCGGAAGAGGATCACTGGGAAAAACTGTGTAAATTACTCACATACACAAATACACACACACACACCTCTGCTAAATACCTAAACATGCAGAGGGGCTTCCTCCCCAGTTAAGCTCTTGCTCCTCTGTTTTATACCAACCCACGTACAAATCTTATTTGTTGTATTAATTATTCAGTACTCCTCTTTGTTTTGGAAGTAATCTCTCTAGGCCATAGCTCAGTTTATCCGCACTTTTCTGTGTCATTTATAGTGTCAGGCAATCCTGGGTTGAAACCACAGTTGTCGCATTCACTGGCCCATTTAACCTCTCTAAGGCCTCAGTTTTTCCCTCTTTAAAATGGGAACAGGCTTCCCTGGTGGTTCAGTGGTAAAGTATCTGCCTGCCAATGCAGGAGACGCAGGAGACATGAGTTCAATCCCCTAAGTCAGGAAGATCCCCTGGATGGGGAAATGGCAACCCACTGCAGTATTCTTGCTTAGAAAATCCCATGGACAGAGGAGCCTGGCAGGCTACAGTCCACAGGGTCACAAAGAGTCGGACACGACTGAGCACGCACACACATCACAGAATGGGAACAGTAATGGAACCTACCTCATCGGTGACTTTTCAGCATCACAAATTCTATTAGATCATTCCTTCCGCCCTGGACAGTACAGGCGAACGTAGGTAGAAAGGAAGGAAGCCGGGCATTTGGGAGAGCCAGTCCCATTGTCTCCAGGGACCCATACCCCAGGATGACATGACTGCCCCTTGGAAGGCACTCTGGAGAAGTCAAAACAGCAAACGCCAACCTGGGATGGCCAGGGCAAGAAACGCCCACTCACCACGCGAGAGTAAATGCCAGCTGGGCCTCGTCTCACTTACCCACCCTGAGTCAGAGATTGATGTGCTCTGAATTAATGAGGCTCACTGGACTCAGAAGAGACTTTGCACTCCTATAGATAGCAACATTTTATTGTTATAATGTCTGCCCAAATTTGACATGAATATCGATTATGCTCAGGGCTTCCAAGGCCACTCCTCAGGGAGGATAGGACCAAGAGTCTGCATTGAAACAAGATTCAAGTTTCAACCGAAACAAGTTTCTTTCTTTCTTTCTTTTTTTAATACATTGAAACAACACAAGTTTCAAACAGGATAAGTCTGCCCTGAAACAAGTCTGCACAGAAAGAGGATTTCTGTGTTCCCAACTCCCTCCCGGGTCCTTCATAAGAACTCATCAGTTGATGCCCCAATTTGGAGAATGTATTTTTGTGCTGTAAACTCAACTGAATAATACTTATTTACATAGTAAGTCCTGAGAGAAACTTCTGCTTTAAAGTACAGATGTACTTCCACAAAGCAGACGGTAAATGTAAATCTCTACATAGCCAATTTCACTGTTCTCTATTTATTGGAAATGGTAAACATTGTAGCAGTCAGCTTTGGCTCCACCCTGCTGCAGTAATGAACAACTCCAAGTTTTCTGAACACGGAGGTTCATTTCGCACTCATGTTAAACGCCAACTGCAGCCCTGGGTCATGTCCTGCTGGCTCCAAGATGCAGACGGAAGGAGCAGCCTCACACAGGACGTGCCATTCTAATGGCAGGGAGAAAAAAAGGAAATGATGGAACACCTCGCTTCTGTCTGCCATTCATTAGTCATAGCGAGTCATATGGCAGTGCCTGATGTCCACGGAATGGGGATTGTGATTCTCTCACAGGAACTCGGAATAAATAATTCAGAACAAAATAATACTATCTACCACAGATACCCAGGTGGTTCTGAAAACCCACAGAGTGAGTTTAAAAGTTTCTGCAAGTTAGGGCTTAAAATGTGTGGTAGTCCTTAGTGTTGTTTGTGGAATATGTCCAGCTTCCATCCTTCTGGACACACGTTAGGATCCTACAGGTTTCCCAGTGGCGCTAGTGGTAAAGAACCCCTCTGCCAATGCGGGAGACATAAGAGATGCAAGTTCGGCCCCCAGGTTGAGAAGATCCCCTGGAGAAGGGAATGGCAACCCACTCCAGTATTCTTGCCCGGAGAATCCCACAGACAGAGGAGCCTGGTGGACTGCAGTCTATGGGGTCACAAAGAGTCAGACAAGACTGAGTAACTAACACGCACAAACCAGGCTCCCATTTCTGTTTCTATTGAGCATGGTCACGTGACTTATGTTTGTCCCGACCATTTGGGGCACTAGAACTGGGGTTCGGGTGGGGGTCCCTATCCCTGACCCCTGGACCTGAAGACTGAGCTCCAGAGGCAGCCCTCCTTTCTCATCCCTCTCCGTCCTGTCTTCTGCTCAATCAGTTGTGATGTCCACACGTGGTAAATTCTCAGGGTCCTGGAAGGCAGTTGCCAGTTTGGTGCAAGTGTCAGTCATTCACAGGCTGTGTGTGTCTCATAAAGCCACTGGTCTGTTTCACTGCTGTCGTGACAGTACTCAGATAAACCCACCCTCGAGCAGGGCCTGCACGTGGCAAGTCAGTGGCTCTTTAGGGACAAATCTTCAGGTTTCCTGTTTCTGTACCACGAGGCGAGTAAGCATCGCTTTGGCTTCCCTAGGGGCTCAGCTGGTAAAGAATCCACCTGCGATGCAGGAGACCTGGGTTCAACCCCTGGGTTGGGAAGATCCCCTGGAGAAAGGGATAGGCTACCCACTCCAGTATTCTTGGGCTTCCCTGGTAGCTCAGCTGGTAAAGAATCTGCCTGCAATGCAAGAGACCTAGGTTTGATCCCTGGGTTGGGAAGATCCCCTGGAGAAGGGAAAGGCTACCCACTTCAGTATTCTGACCTGGAGAATTCCATGGGGTCACAAAGAGTCAGAGACAACTGAGCGACTTTCACAACAGTATAAGCACACGTCATGAGAAGCATTCTGGTGGAAACCTTACAAGTCAACATGTGATGATGCCCTTCCTAGTTCCACGGTTCTCATGGAAGCACAGGTCACAGTGAAGTTTGTCATTCTGGACCTTTGACTGGCTTTGAAGAGTATAGCTTTGCCAAGTCACTTGGGACTTGTTACATGACTGGGGAATAACCTGATAGTGTGTTAAGACACTGCAATCTGGGTTGTTTGTCATTGTTCGGGCACCCAGTTGTGTCTGACTCTTTGTGACCCCATGGACTGCAGCATACCAGGCCTCTCTGTCCATCACCAACTCCCGAAGCTTGCCCAAGTTCATGTCCATTGCCTCAGTGATGCCATCCAGCTGCCTCACCCTCTGATGCCCTTCTTCTGCCCTCAGTCTTTTCCAGCATCAAGGACTTTTCCAATGAGTCAGCTGTTTGCATCAGATGTCCAAAATACTGGAGTTTCAGCTTCAGCATCTTCAGTCCTTCCAATGAGTATTTATGGTTGATTTCCCTTAAAATTGACTGGTTGGATCTCCTTGCAGTCCAAGGGACTCTCAGGAGTCTTCTCCAGAACCACAGTTCAAAGACATCAGTTCTTCAGCACTCCGTCTTCTTTACAGTCCAGCTCTCACAACTTTATGTGACCACTGGGAAAACTTCAGCCTTGACTGTACTGACCTTTGGAGGCAGAGTCATGTCTCTGCTTTTCAACACACTGTCTAGGTTTGTCATAGCTTTCCTGCCTAAAAGCAAACATCTTTGGATTTCATGGCTGCAATCACCATCCACAGTGATTTTAGAGCCCAAGAAGAGGAAATATGTCTGTGCTTTCACCCTTCCCCCTCTATTTGCCATGAAGCAATGGGGTCAGATGCCATGATTTTAGCTTTTTTAATATTTAGTTTGTTCGTTACCACAGTTCTAACTTCTTCTGCCTGGTACAAAACACCATACAAACATTTTGACAGGTTGACTGTTGTACACTGTTGATAACTCCAGATATGACATGAAATGGACTTTTGGCCAGCTGCTTTGCAGAATTTCTCCTCCCTCCTTTAAATTCTCTCTTCACTGGGTAAGACTTTGAGGTCACACAGGCAGAGTTCAAAGTCTGCCTCCACTCCTGACTGTCCATGTGATTGGGCATATCACATTCCCTAACTTTGCCAAACATTTTTTCATTCTGAATAGGAATGATACTTATATTTGTAAGAAGATTCTGCAGGATAATAAATGCATGTCCTTCATCATGGTACACTACTAAGTGTCCAGTAAATGTAAAGAATGAATCTGTGATTTTATAAATGATACTATTCTCATCCATCATTCACTAGGTGACTGTTGAATGTCAATTACTTGATTAGATGCTTTACATATATCATTTTCAATCCTTGAAGCCATTCTGTAAGGGAGCACATATGGATGTGAGAGTTGAACTATAAAGAAAGCTGAGTGCCGAAGAATTGATGCTTTTGAACTGTGGTGTTGGAGAAGACTCTTGAGAGTCCCTTGGACTGTAAGGAGATCCAACCAGTCCATCCTAAAGGAGATCAGTCCTGAATACTTGTTGGAAGGACTGATGCTGAAGTTGAAACTCCAATACTTTGGCTACCTGATGCGAAGAACTGACTCATTGGAAAAGAGCCTGATGCTGGGAAAGATCGAGGGCAGGAGGAGAAGGGGACAACAGAGGATGAGATGGTTGGATGGCATCATTGACTCAATGGAGATGCGTTTGAGTAAACTCCAGGAGCTGGTGATGGACAGGGAGGCCTGGCGTGCTGCTGTCCATGGGGCCTCAAAGAGTAGGACACGACTGAGCGACTGAACTGAACTGAAAGGAGGTACTATATTCTCATTTAACAAAGGAGGAGGTTGGTTCTCAAGTGGGGCATTGGGGAGCGTACCTTGTCGGAGATAACCCAAATGATGAATTAGCAAAGCTAGGATTCTGTCTCAGGGATGCCCACCTTCCAGTCTGCCTCCTTTGCGCCTCTCCAGGGAAGGCATAGCACACAAAGGCACACAGAAAGGTGCGGTTGTTGATTAAAGAGCATTGGTACGTAGACTGTGGTGGTTTGATGATATATTCTTTTTTTTAACTTTTTATTTTGTGTCAGAGTATAGCTGATTAACAGTGTTGTGGTAGTTTCAGATGGATAGCAAGGGAACTCAGCCACACACATACATGTATCCATTCTCCCCCAAACTCCCCTCCCATCCAGGCTGCCACATAATGAGGAGCAGAGTTCCCCGAGCTCTACAGTGGGTCCTTGTCGGTTGTCCATTTGAAATATAGCAGTGCGTAAAGGCAGCCAAGAGTCCGTTCTCTAAGGCTGTGAGTCTCTTTCTGTTTTGTAAGGAAGTTCACTCGCACCATTTCTTTGGATTCCACATGTAAGGGACGTCCGAGGCATTTCTGCTTCTCTGTGACTTGCTTCAGTCAGTATGATCGTCTCTGGGTCCATCCATGTTGCTGCCTGCGGCATTCTTTCATTCTTTTTCATGGCTGAGTAACATTCCATGGTGTATATGTGCCACACATTCTTTATCCACTCCTCTGTCCGTGGACCCTTCGGTTGCGTCCATGTCTTGCCCACAGCACAATTGTAAACAGTGCTGCAGTGAACACTGAAGAGCAATAGACTTTCCAACCATTTTTTTCCCCCAAATATATGCCCAGGAGTAGGACTGCAGGGTTAGATAGTTATACACTGCTGCTAAGTCGCTTCAGTCGTGTCCGACTCTGTGCAACCCCATAGACAGCAGCCCACCAGGCTCCCCCATCCCTGGGATTCTCCAGGCAAGAACGCTGGAGTGGGTTGCCATTTCCTTCTCCAATACATGAAAGTGAAAAGTCAAAGTGAAGTCGCTCAGTCGTGCCGGACTCTTATCGACCCCATGGGATGCAGCCCACCAGGCTCCTCCATCCACGGGATTTTCCAGGCAAGAGTACTGGAGTGGGGTGCCGTTGCGTTCTCTGACTTATACACTATGTAGCTCTATTTTTAGTTGGTTGAGGAATCTCCATACTTCTCTCTGTAGTGGCTGCACCAGTTTCTTTTCATTACTGCACTGGCTTCCCTAATCAGGCTCACCTCACCTGACCGCAGGAGGCAGGCAGGGGCATCTGCTCTTACATAACAGTTGGCACTGAGTCTCTTGAAAGGAAATCTCCTTGTTCATGCCCTCAGATTCCCAGTTCAATGTTATCAGGCAACCACACCAGTCAACACTTCGGGGCAACCCAGTCCACAGCAGTTTTGTTCTGCATTAAGCATAAACCAAAGTGCAACCACACAGCCAGCTCAAAAAACCCTTAGGGGAGGAGTTTAACACTGAAAGAAAAGAATCACTTTAGACTCTGAGCTTCCTGCCAGAAAGCACGATAATAAAAAGATTTAGGCTCTGAGTAGCCTAAGTAAACCCTGTTGGGGTTTCCATTTCACCGCAAAACATCCAACAAGATGGTTTTTGGAGTTTGAGGGGGATGATGATCAGTCTTCTCTAGTCACTGAGTCCATCCTTAGGAGATTCTAATTAAACATTTGCTAAGTAAATACATTTTTTTAACATTTTTCTCAAGCATAGTTTCTATGGGTGAATATTAAGAGAAATCTGTGTGAGTTGATGGGTAAAGGAGGGGCCATAGGGCAATGAGATTAGAGAAGAACATAGAGCAGGGAGCAGCAAAGGGACAAGACTGATGGCCGAACCTGAGAGGGACAGACGCTATGTTCACATTAGCCCCAAACAGTTGTTGTCCAGGCAGTGAGTCCTGTCTGAGGCTTTGCCATCCCGTGGACTGCAGCATGCCAGGCTTCCCTGTCCTTCACTATCTCCCTGAGTTTGCTCAAACTCATGTCCACTGAGTCAGTGATGATATCCAACCATCTCATCCTCTGTCATCCCCTTCTCCTCTTGTCTTCAATCTTTCCCAGCATCATGGTCTTTTCCAGTAAGTCAGCTCTTTGCATCAGGTGGCCAAAGTATTAGAGCTTCAGCATCAGTCCATCCAATGAATATTCAGGGTTGATTTCCTTTCAGATTGACTGGTTTGATCTCCTTGCAGCCCAAGGGACTCTCCAGAGTCTTCTCCAGCACCACAGTTAGAAAGCATCAACTCTTCGGGGCTCATCCTTGTTTATGGTCCACGTTTCTCATCCATACATGACTACTGGAAAAACCACAGCTTTGACTATATGGACTTTTGCCCCAAATTAAGTATGTTTAAAACAACTCAGAGAGCTAATGTATAGTAAAGTGTTTGCTTTAGATACTAGGTCATATATGTTGTTTGTCTCCTCAAAGTTGGAAAATATGTAAAAGCAAGGGGGAAGGGGGGCAGTTGGATGAATTGGGAGGTTGGGATTGACATACATGCACTGTCGATACTATATATAAAATAAATAGGGCTCACTTGGTGGCTCAGATGGTAAAGAATCTGCCTGCAATGCGGTAGACCCAGGTTTAATCCCTAGGTTGGAAAGATCCCCTGGAGAAGGGAATGGCAACCCACTCCAGGGAGAATTCCATGGACAGAGGAGCCTGGCAGGCTACAGACCCTGGGGTCACAAAGAGTCGGATATGACTGAGAGACTAATAATAAAACAGATAACTAATGAGAACCTACTGTGTAGCACAGGGAACTCTACTCAATGCTCTGTGGTGACCATAATGGGAAAGAAATCCAAAACTGAGGGGATAAAGTAAACATATAGCTGATCCAGCCACTGTTATGCAGCAGAAACTAGCACAACATTGTAAGGCAACTATATAACCAAGAAACCAATTGCAAAGTGAAAGTCGCTCAGTCATGTCCAACTTTTTGTGACCCCGTGGACTATACAGTCCATGGGATTCTCCAGGCCAGAATACTGGAGTGGGTAGCTGTTCCCTCCTCCAGGGAATTTTCTTCCCAACCCAGGGATCGAACCCAGGTCTCCTGCATTGCAGGTGGATTCTTTACCAACTGAGCCAAAAAAAGCAACTATACTCCAATTGAAAAACAATCAAACAGAAAAACCTAAGTGGGGAGAAAAATGATGCTGGTCTATAATTCTTGGAAAAGCTCTTATGAATCCACAGGGGGTGCAAAAAAGATTTCCAAACGCCTCCCTGGGTCTCTCCAACATGAGTCTATGGTGTTTGCTGAGGGACCTCAGCCTGTTCAGCTTGGCTTGCAGACCCTATTTCAGCCCCCAAGATGGGGGGAGGAAAGAGATTGAGTTCACTAAGCTGACAACAGATGGGTCGTGACTGAATAGGGGAGAGTGAGCAGCTTGATTGGCCATCAGCAAGCCAGGCCAAGAGCAAGGCAGGGCAGGGACGTTCCCAGTCCAGCCTCACAGCTTCTGCGGCTCTGGGGACCTGGCCCAGAGTCGCACCCTGGGCTTGGTGGATGACTTAGTAAAGCCCCGCCTGTGGCTGGAAATGCTCGTTCCTGACACTGAAGAGACAAGCTGGCAGCACTTGGATGCCCAGGTCAGCATCGCAAGGTTTCCTCTAGGGCCAGGCAGAAGGCTGGAATGATGGCGTGGCACCTCTTCCCTGGAGTTCACTCTGACACACGCCCACCAGGTAGAAGCGGGCATCTCATGACTAAGGAGCATCCGTAACCTGGGAAGGTGATGCCCAGTGGACAGGAGACAGAGAAGATGTCAGACAAAAATATGCGGTGTGTCCCGCCCTCGAGACAGTCTTAGACCCAGACTGCTAACTGGTCCACCTAAGTGGCTCTCAGGTCTCTTCAGTACAACTTGTCCTAAACTCAAACCAGCTCCCTCTCCTGTATCCACCCTTTGACGAATGGAACCTCTGGTCTCCAAGTTGCCCAGGTCAGAAACCTGGCTATCATCTTGTGCTCTCGCCATCTCTCCCCACCTGGGGAGCTGCAGTCTTCTCACTCCCATCCATTTCCCCAAACCCTGGACAACTGGACTCCTTCGTGCAAATGAGGAAAACACAATCTGTCCTCAACTCTACTGCCATCTGCTGGGAAATACATGTCATAAATATGTCACTATATCTGTACCCCTTAGGTGTAGTGAGTTGTGCAGTGTGCAACCTCCACCACCATATGTGGCAGTCCTGGCTGAATTCATCCATTCCATCTTTGACCTGTGTCTAGTATCCAAACGTCCTCTCCTCTCCAGCATCTTAGCCAGCTTCTCTAAGTGTAGACTCTCATGTCAGCAGTTTCACTCCTTATAATTAGCAGAATAAACTTTGTAACTTACAAATCCCACCTTCCCCCTCTCCCAGCTCAAACATTCTCAGTAGCTTCTGAGTAGCTAAAGAATCAAGTCCAATCTCCTTTGATTGTCACAGTCATGCCTCCTGTCCAGGAGACCTGTCACTTGCCCCAGTACCCACATGAGCTGAATTCCTGAATACAACATGGGTTATTTTGCCTCTGCACACATGCTATGACATTATCTCTGCCTGGAATATCCTCCTCCATTTACCTCCCCAGTAACCCCTTACCTACCCACTGAAAGTCCCTGCAAACATTGCCCGCTGTGAAACCTTCCTGACTGCTTAGCAAACTCAGGCATTCCCCATCTCTGCCTCCCCAGTATTTCTACAAACTTCCATCATGTCTGACTGCATTATGGGTGACTGATCACATGGCTAGGTGTCCCCAGAAGACTCTACATTTTTGAGGATAAATATTATGCTCTTTTTTTTTCCTATCCCCAACAACTAGCACAATCTGCCATGTGGTAGCTGCTCAGTAAAAAGAGTGAATGCACCAGTGTCTTTGTCAAAGCAAGGTCTGCCCCTTCTGAAGGTGCCTTAGACTCTCTGAAGCATTTCCTTTTCACCTGGCACCATGCTCTCTCAACTCTACTGAGAGCCAAGGGCTATATCTGCTTTCCCTATGAGGCTGTTAAAATTAAAGACACATTTTATTAAAAGAGTGTTTATTCTACAAGATCCTTCCACCAGCCAATATTCACCCAGAACCTAATAAATTCCATCCAATATGTATACGCAGATAGTTTAAAGCAGAGATCCAAAAGGCAAACTTGTTCTAGAATTTGATCTCAAACCACACAGCAGGCTCTGCCAGGTAAATATATCCCTGTGCCCCTTCTCTAAGCAGGTCTAGTCCACCAGAGGCTCAGCGGGGACAACAGGCAGGACCTCCTCGTGGCTTTCATTCCCCTTCATCCCACACATAGCTATTTCCCTCCCATGCTGTCTGGTTCTGCTCGCCAATCTCCTCCCCTCTGCCAAGGACCAAGCAGATACCTCAGAAGAGCAATACATGGGAAGAAAAGACCCCTTTACCCAAACTGCTAATCCAGAAATGAATAAGGAGTCTCTCCATATGAACCACACCCACTGCAGTGAAGCTCCAATATGTTGGCCACCTGATACAAAGAGCCAACTCATTGGAAAAGACCCTGATGCTGGGAAAGATTGAGGGCAGGAGGAGAAGGAGGTGAGAGAGGACGAGATGGTTGGATGCACCAACTCAATGGACATGAGTTTGAGCAAATTCCGGGAGAGAGTGAAAGACAGGGAAGCTGGTGTGCTACAATCCTTGGGGTCTCAAAGAGTTGGACATGACTGACCGACTAAACAAAAACAACACTCCAGTGATGAAAGACAAGGGTAGGTGCTGACTCAGGACCCCCCAGCCCACCTCTGAAGCCTCCTAGGAAGGCTTTCTGGAGGTAAAAACTCAACAGGCAAAGTGTCTGAAGCTGACGAGTACCCAGTCTGCAGGCAAGGATTTTCCAGAAACTTCCATGTGCTAGGCATTGTGCAAAGTTAGACAAACACAGTCCTGCCCTTAGGGAACTCACATTTTAGAGCAGAGGTCGGCAGAATGTTTTCTGTGAAGGGCCAGGTAGTACATATTTCAGACTCTGTGATGTCTCTGTCACAGTGACTCGACTCTGCTGCTGTAGCATACAAGCAGCCATGGGCAATACATTTTCAGAGGAGCGTGGCCATGTCCCAGTAAGATTTTATTTATGAACACATAATTTTCACATGTCATAAAATATTACTCTCCTCTGGGGTTTTTTCCAACCATTTAAAAATGTCAAAACCACTTTCAGCTCTAGGCCATGGGACTGGGCATAAAAACAAATTACAATGCAAAATGGAATAATGCATATTAAGAGAGCATTTTTTTTATGGGGAGGTGGACCAGTGGGTAGCGGAGCTCTGCTCTTGCACTGCCAGCCAGAATCCCACCCAAGTGTGTGCCACCTAACAAGTGCTACAACAGCAAGCCTGGCACCTCCCTGGAGGAGGAGAAGCAGCCACCATCCAGGAGAGGAGAAATCACGCACATTTTCTGTCTGCCTCAGCATCCCCCCCAGAATGAGATGATAACAGGGAGCAGAGGGCCCCTGACCTTGGAGAACAAGCGAAAAACTGAACTTCTGCTCAAAAGCTGAGAGTCATCAGGAAACAGCACTATTATCAACATAATGGTTTGAAGGGGAAACAAGTTTTAAAATGTGAGTGTCTTTGTTTCATGAGGGTTTGCACTGGCGCTCCCTTTTGTGCCTGCTCTGTTTTTCTTTGGCTGCAAATCACTCTGCTTAGTTAAAGTTGGCTTCCCCAGTGGCTCAGTTGGTAAAGAATGCAGGAGACACAGGTTCGATCCCTAGGTCAGGAAGATATCCAGAGAAGGAACCTGCAACCCACTCCAGTATTCTTGCCTTAAAGTTGTACTGCTATTCTCCCAGCAACATTTATTCTTTTTTATAAGTTAAAATATTTATTTATTAATTTTATTTTATTGACGTATAGTCAATATACAATGTTTCGGGTATACAGCAAAGTGATTCAGATATATATGTTACTTTTCAGATCCTTTTCCATTTCAGGTTACAATTTACTGAATATAGTTCCTTGTGCTGTACAGTAGATCCTTGTTGGCTATCTATTTCATATGTAGTAGTATGACTCTATTAATCCCAAACTCCTAATTCATCCCTCCCCTACCTTCCCGCTTTGGTAACCGTAAGTCTGTTTTCTATGTCAATCTTTATCCTTTTTTAAATTTCTTTATTTTTATGTATTTCTTTATTTTGGGCTGCATTGAGTCTTTGCTGTGTTCGGGCTTTCTAGCTGTCAACTAAAAACTTAGTCCCAACCTGAAAGTAGAGAGTTGTTTTATTTGGTGGCAATGTTAAGACTCCAAGCCCAGGACATAGCATTTCAAGAAGCTCTGAGAAAACTGCTCCAAGGAGGCAGAAGAAGAAGTCAGGCTAGATACAAGTTTGCAACAAAGGGAGCACGCAGTTGGAACGTCAAAGATTATTATTAAATAAGGAAAACCAGATATCAAGTTTTTGTTTCCCTGATAGCTCAGCTGACAAAGAATCCGCCTGCAATGCAGGAGACCCTGGTTCAATTCCTGGGTTGGGAAGATCCCCTGGAGAAGGGATAGGCTATCCACTCCAGTATTCTTGGGCTTCCCTCATGGCTCAGCTGGTAAAGAATCCGCCTGCAATGCAAGAGACCTGGGTTCGATCCCTGGGTTGGGAAGATCCCTGGAGAAGGGAAAGGCTACCCACTCCAGTATTCTGGCCTGGAGAATCCCATGGACCATATAGTTAATGAGGTTGCAAAGAGTAGAACACAACTGAGTGACTTTCACTTTCATGGATATCACATTAAGGAATTTAGCGCTCTGGTAGGTACGGGAAGATGCAACAGGCCCAGATTATTGAGGTCATCTCTTTCACAGGCATCTCAGCTCTCTGGGGCCAGCATCCTGTCTTTTTGATTTCTCACAGTCTCCCGAGCCCCTCAGCCATCACTGCAGGGGTTGGCAGCATCTGTTGGATCACAGGCTTTGTGTTTCCTTTTGGGAGCCCCTTATTCACACTCGGAGGCCAAAAATGGCTGATGGCTGTTACATCCTTGTCTATTGACATGGCAGAAGACATTCCATCTCACATTGGGCTCCTCTCCACTGCAGTGTGTGGCTTCTCATTGCGGTGGCTTCTCTTGAAGGATGCAGGCTCTAGGCACACAGATGTCAGTAGCTTGGGTGCACAGGCTTTGTCGCTCCAGGCACATGGAATATTCCTGGAACAGGGATCAAACCTGTGCCCCTGCACCGGCAGGCAGATTCTTAACCACTGGATCACCAGAGAAGTCCCACATTTATTCTTCACATCAGTTCATTTGGAGGTTGAAGGTCCTACACTCCCTTCCACCCAAAAAGAACCTTTCTTGGCCCAAACTTCCCTCTGCCCCCGCCTACCCTGGTTTCTTAGGAGGCTGAGTGGAACGTACAGTGATTATCCATCAAGACACTCGACCTTTGCTGTGAATTATACATCCACACAGACCAACTCTGTCCCCCATCAGGCAACCACGGGGCTTAGTCCTTAATAACTTTGTCGGAAACGCCTCCCATTACACAACTTGCTGTCAATGCAGCCCCAGCAACTCAACCAAACATGGTCGATGGGAAGACTTCACCAAGACCCACAGATGTACATTGGCTGTACTTCTATCTAATCACAGGATCTTGGATAAGAATAATTGTAACAAACTCTTGAAAACCAGTAGCACACTGGAACTTGCCTTAACAAAAATCGTTCTCCCTAGGATGAATTTTCACCTGAACACACATGGGTGGAAGCCTCGTGGTCTCTCCTGGTTCACTTCCACTCCCTGTCTCTCCCTGTCTTTCTCTGGCTTCCTTTCCCCAGTAACCTGAGTCCTCCACACCCTGCAAGATCAGATAAGTGCCCTCCTCCATGAGGCCCTTGAGTGATGCAGCTTGCCGCTTGTTCCCACTGCTAACGAGGACCAGTACTGTTCCCTAGGCTTCCCAGGTGGCTCGGTGGTAAGGAATCTGCCTCCAATGTAGGAGACATGGGTTCGATCCCTGGGTCAGGAAGATTCCCGGGAGAAGGACATGGCAATGTACTCCAGTATTCTCTGCCTGGAGAAGCCCATGGACAGAAGAGCCTGGGGGAGTTATGTCCATGGGGGTCGTAAAAGTCAGACACGGCTACTGTCTCCTACTTGTCCAAGTGTCATTGTCAAGGGGACTCTAAGCCGCATAGTGGTAGGACCTTAACCTTCTCGTCTTCTCTCTCCCTGGTCTCCTTGGCCATGCTGAGCACAATAGACCAGAGCACATGGTGGGGACAGCTCAGGGACCTCCTGAGCCCCTCTACAGATCCCAAATGTGCCAAGGGTTCTTTGTTAACAATTTGACAGTGTTGGGACCAGAGCCAGTTCAGTTCAGTTACAGATGTTCAACGTCGCTTACCTGGTTCAGATCTTTACAGTGATCCTCTTAGCTGATGACGAGTCAGGGGCAGTAGAACCATCTTCCACATTTCACCGCATTTGCTGCATCATCCTCTCTAGATCTACATACAGGTGTCAACATAGATACGTGTGTGTGTACATGTATATGCATTTGTGGTTTTTAAAAGTCACTTGAAAGTGAACTGTAGACACAGTACCACTTCACCCCATATTTTGTAAATGTGAAGACAGTCTTACAGAACCACCGTATAACCATCAAAATCAGAAGGTCGATATTGATATAAGGTTGTTATCTAATCTCAGAGAAGGCAATGGCACCCCACTCCAGTACTCTTGCCTGGAAAATCCCGTGGATGGAGGAGCCTGATAGGCTGTAGTGCATGGGGTCGCTAAGAGTTGGACACAACTGAGCGGCTTCACTTTCACTTTTCACTTTCATGCATTGGAGAAGGAAATGTCAACCCACTCCAGTGTTCTTGACTGGAGAATCCCAGGGACGGGGGAGCCTGGTGGGCTGCTGTCTATGGGGTCACACAGAGTCGGACACGACTGAAGTGACTTAGCAGCAGCAGCAGCAGTATTATCTAATCTAAAGGCTTGATTCAGATATTGCCAATTTTCCAACTCATTTTTCTTATTGTCAAAGAAAATCCCAGGTCATACTTTGTCGTCATGTCTCTTAATCGCCTATGACCCAGTGGAGCTCTTTTGTCTGTCTTTAACTCTCAGGACGTTGACTTTTTTGAAGAGCAGAGGCCACTTAGTTTTGTAGACTGCCCCTCCCTCCGCATGGATTTTTCCCACGGTTAGACTCAGGTTTTGTGTTTTTGACAAGAATATAACAGAAGTGAAGCTGTGTGGTTCTCTGTACATCATAGAGGGAGGTACCTGATGCTGGTTTTCCCCAACTCAGGTGTTAACTTCGTAAATAGTATCTTGTAGATAGACACTTTGAGACCAAGTAAATATCCTATTCTTCCTGCAAACTGTCATTTTAGTATCCATGGATGATTCTTACCTGAAACAACTATTATTAGAAGGGTTGTTGTTGTTCAGACACTAAGTCATCTCCAGCTCTTTTGCAACTCCATGCAGTGTACCCCACCAGACTCCTTGTGTCCAAGGGATTTCCCAGGCAAGAGTACTAGAATAGGTTGTTATTTTCTTCTCCAGGGATCATCCCCAGTCAGGGCTTGAACTGACATCTGCTTGGCAGGCAGATTCTTTACCACTGAGCCACCTGGGAAGCCCACTCAGATGGTTACCAAATTGCAGTTTTCTAATTGCAGTTTTCTAACTCCATGATTCTTTCTACATTTAGATGTTGACTTTCAGTGAGAAAGCTTTTCTCCCTGTATTACTTACTTATCATCTGTATCAGGATAGACTCACTGAATTTTATTTTATCCAATGGACTTTTATCTGCTTCTACAGTTACTATGTGACTTACGTGACTGTTACTTATGTGATGCTCCAAGTATTAGGGATTTAATCAATGGGACCTCCTACAGGCAGGCATCTTACCCTTTGAATATCTCCCCATCCTTTTCTGTGCTTTTTTCCTTTACAGCACAAAACAGATGTTCCAGACTGACATTGTAATTTTCCAGTCCCTACTATACAATCAGACATTTATCAAAAGATTTTTTTCACTCATTTTAGTACAGAATGATCTTTAGCAACCAAGACTTGGGCACTAGGTGTGAAGAAGATATCCATATTCAGTTCAGTTCAGTTCAGTCGCTCAGTTATGTCCGACTCTTTGCAACCAGGCCTCCCTGTCCATCACCAACTCCCGGAGTTCACTCAAACTCACATCCATCGAGTCAGTGATGCAATCCAGCCATCTCATCCTCTGTCATCCCCTTCTCCTCCTGCCCCCAATCCCTCCCATCATCAGAGTCTTTTCCAATGAGTCAACCCTTCACATGAGGTGGCCAAAGTACTGGAGCTTCAGCTTTAGCATCATTCCTTCCAAAGAACACCCAGGACTGATCTCCTTCAGAATGGACTGGTTGGATCTCCTTGCAGTCCAAGGGACTCTCAAGAGTCTTCTCCAGCACCACAGTTCAAAAGCATTAGCCTCCTCCTATTACAAAGGAGAAGGTCAGTTCTATCCCAGTACCACTGACTGCTCATTGTATGTATCTGAATTAAACTACAAGTTCAGAAGCACTGCCCTCCAGAAACATATCAGGGAGAAATCTCAAGCTCATCTCCTCCATTACTTATCAGAAAGTTGGTCTGGTGTGATCCATCTGGGAAGGCCTACCTACCTCATACAGACTCCACATTCTTCCAGAAGGTCTACAAGCCAGCTTTTGCACCTACCGGAAAAGCAGAGGGCTTTCCTGGTGGCTCACACAGTAAAGAATCTGCCTGCAATGCAGGAGACTTGGGTTCAGTCCCTGAGTTGGGAAGATCCCCTGGAGAAGGGAATGGATACCCACTCCAGTATTCTTGCCTGGAGAATTCCAGGACAGAAGAGCCTGGTGGGCTACAGTCCATGGGGTCACAAAGAGCCAGACACGGCTGAGCATGAGAAGCTCAGAGAAGACTCAGAGGCTCACTGCTAGACTTAGAAGAGAATTACTCTGGACTTAGAAGCCCACTGCTGAAGGTTTTTACTGAGCTGCAAGAAGTAAAATCAGCCTGGTGAAAGGGACCCTGTGTCTCCTAGAAGACAGTACTGACTACAGGGTCACAGGCCCACCAGCTTGTTACAAACTCAGGAGACATTTCTTCACATCACAGCGCTAAGAGTAGTTGGATTTTGCCTAGAAATTGATTTCCTTGTACATGATGGACACTATAAACTCTGTGTGGTCTGTATAGTCTGCAGCCTCTCCCTTGTGGTCACAATAGTGCCTGGAACCAAATCTTCGGTGCCTGTAGCGAGGCTGCACCTCCTTGGGGTGTGCGTTTGCACAGTCTCTCATTCATGGTGCTTTTTATGACCCGATCCTAGCGAGCTTTCGCTTCCTAGCATCGGCTCCCCCAACCCCATCCTGACGGTTGCTATGGATATCTAGGCTACTTGTATTAGTCGTGTGGGGCTGCCATTAGAAATAACACAGACTACGCAGCTTGCACAGCAGACACTTGTTTCCTCTCAGTCACGGAGGCTGGAAGTCCCAGATGGAGGAGGTGGTGGTGGCGGATGCGGTTTCTGGTGAGCAGGCTCCTCCCGGTTTGCAGATGGCCACCTTCTCCTGGTGCCCTCACGAGGCCTTTCTCCTTCATGCTGGAAGACAGACCGCATTTCCTCTTCTAAAAAGACACCGATTCTACAGGCTTCCCTGGCGGCTCAGACGGTAAAGAGCCCGCCTGCCATGTGGGAGACCTGGGTTCGATCCCTGGAGAAGGGAACGGCTATCCACTCCAGTATTTTTGCCTGGAGAATCCCATGGATGGAGGAGCCCGGTAGGCTATGGTCCATGGGGTTGCAAAGAGTCGGACACGACTGAAGCGACTGAGCACACAGGCACCTCTGACTAGGCCCTACCTCCGACAGTAGGCCCCTCCACGCTGGGGCTTCACCATGAACTTGGAGGGAGGGGACAGAGCTGACTGTAACACCATGTAAACCACGTCTGTCCTTGTGAACCATGAGGACACGGTGTGAGCATCGTTGCTAGGAGTCTGCAGCCTTCACTGCTGTGACACCTAGCCCACAGCCCTGCCACACCTGCGACTCGATTGCCTGTGCTCTATCTGAAACTGTGCTCAGTCGTGCCCAGCTCTTGCCACCCCGTGGACTGTAGCCCACCAGGCTCCTCTGTCCATGGGATTCTCCAGGCAAGAATACTGCAGGGGGCTGCCAGGCCCTCCTCCAGGGGATCTTCCCAACCTGGGAATCAAACCTGAATCTTCTACGTCTCCTGCAGTGGCAGGTGGATTTCTTTACCGCTGCTCCACCTGGGAAGCCCCCTCTATCTAAAATTATATAAACAACACCACTAAAACTTGGCTCATTATTCTACAACCAAACAGTGGAGAAAAATCCTAAAGCGCCCCACTGTCCCTTGCCCAGAGCTGCCCACACCCCTTCTTTCTCTGTTAGAATGTGAGCTCATTGTTGTTGAAAGGGCCGTGGGTGTGGGGAGGTCCTGGGTCTGAGTGAAGATTCTGTCACCTGCCCAGGTGAGAACCACCAGTGTAAATACACAGGGGGACAGCCAGCCTCTTCTCAGAAGGGGAAGCCTGAGGGTATGTGGCTGAGGTCCTGGGCACGTCACATCCACACCCCAGCTTGGAGCTTCCTCCCTTCCGAACCTTCTCTGACGTCCATCTTCCAAGACCCTCTCCCAGGAAGGTGCGGTTGGCGCTGCAGCTGGGCTCATCTGTAGCTTCAGGAGCTCTGTTTCAGTTCATGCAGTGAGGTTTCTGCTTTTCTTCCCAAGTCATCCATCAGTTTGGAATGATCAACTGGACTCTGTGGTCCACCCTCTCCTGATCGCTTCTACTGACAACTGACCGAGAGGCTCGGGTTCTCGGGGCAAGAATGTCTGCCCTGCAGGGACACCCATGGACCCGTGCACACCTCCTGGCCCCTGCAGGGGGCTGCCCGGGCCTCTCCCGTTCTGCCCCAGAACCGCTCAGCCCACCTGGACTCACACCCACTTCCAGCCCATGGCTGCGTGGACATAGCTGTCAGTTCCAAGCCGTCACCCAGGATACAGCCTTGCTTACTCACAAATCACAGCCCACACGCACATGCTCCTTCCTCCTCCAGCTCAGGCACACCCCTGGGCCCGCCCCCCTTGTAGAAGAGGCATCTGACGCACCATCCCCCAAGCAGTAACATTCATCAAGAGACCACAGGGTGTATACCGCTGCTTAGATATTACTGAGCTAGTCGTTGCTGGCACACTGCCTGAGAATACCTGTGACAGCTCTTGGCAGCATCAACGCCAGAAGGAGATATTATCACATTTCAATAGCTGATCTGGCAGATTTCCAAACTGGATTAGTGTTATTTTCTGCTGTCACCATAGAGAGTATCACAGGAACATTTCTCCCTACCCATCAGTCCTTTTTTAAATTGAAATATAGTTGATTTACAATTTTGCATTAATTTCTGCTGTACAGCAAAGTGAGTCAGTTGTAGTAATGCATACATACATATACACATTCTTTTTTCATATTTTTTTTCCATCATAATTTATCGCAGGATACTGACTATCGGTGCCTATGCTATACAGTAAGACTTTTTTGTTTATCCATTCTACATACGTTGGTTAACATCTGCTAACGCCAGCCTCCCACCCCACCCCTCCCCGGCCCCTCTCCCTTGGCAACCACAAGCTGTTCCCTGTGTCCAGTGAATCTGTTTCTGTTCCACAGGTAGGTTCATTTGTGTTATACTTTAGATTCCACATGCAAATATTACCACATGACACTTGTTCTCTTTCTGACTTACTTCCCTTCGTACGACAATCTCTAGTTAAATCCATGTTGCTGCAAATGGCATTATTTCATTTTCTTTATGGCCGAGCAGTACACCACATCTTCTTCATCCATTCATCTGTCGATCATTCGTCCTTTTTAATAAAAAACAAGCCAGAACATCAACAGAGTGTAGCTGGTCCCTAATGAGACCGTTCTTACGAGGTTGCTCACAGAAACACTTTTGTTGTGGGAATTCACAACACAAATAGAGATATATAAAAAGCTACCCCTTCTTGGCATCTATATTAAAACTTAACATATCTAATCCAGCCTTTTTATTCTAACTTTAACTAAATAGCCATTTTATTGAGGGAAGTGACTTTAGAAGTTTGAGCTAAACAGATACTTCCTTGACAGGTCACCAGCTAATTACGGGTCTCAGTGGGAGATCTGTGTCTTAGAGAATGTCAAATTGCCAATCCTCTGTCTCTTTGAAAGTGAATTTTAAGTGCTGTCCTCTCTTCCTGCTTCACTCCAAAGCCAGGGTCTAAACTCTACTTCAGGGAGAGAGAAGTGCTCATCCCCTGGGCCCCAAAGTCCTGCCCGAACCAGGAGAACATAGTCTGCCCAGCCCAGACAAGGCTCATATTGGCCCCCACAGCCCCACCATTTTCCTGAATTTTCTACAGAAATGGAAGCTAGGGATGAGACATTATTCTTATAATCACTAAGTAATTGGTGTTGGTACAGCTGAAGAGATTATACTTGTTTTTGTCTCCTGTAAACCAATGAGCTTTAAACACAATTTGAACCCCTTATGCAGCTCCTTGGAAATTATTCTGAAACAGAAGGGGAAAAAAAGCATTGATTTATTTCTCAAAGGGAGAGGAAGTTGAAACACAAAAGTTCAATGGGAATACTGGTGTCTCTCGATGTTCAGAACCAGATTCCATTACCACCAACCCCGAGTGACCAGCAAAGCATGTTAGAATCCATCCAAGTCAGGAATTGCTTAGAATAAGAGGGCAGGTAGCTGAAGGCAGATAAGTTTTCTTTTAATCACGTAGCAAAGCATCTCAGAAGAGAGCTGCCTTTGGTCCACGGTGGACCGAAAATCGTGTTGAATGAACAAACGCATTTGTGTCTGTGCCCTTGTTTTAACAGGTCCTGCAGGGTACATGGAGTTCTAATGACTCTGCTCTCCAGGCACACACAGGTGTACTAGTAACGCTCCCAATTCCACCCCCGCCAGGCGGCTCCAGCCAGGTCTGATCACACGCTGTTATTACTGATGTCAACTTGTGCCTAAAGCTGAGCAAAGCACAGGGGGCTGAAACGGTGCCTGGAGGCCATCCCAGCCAGGGGCAGAGTTGTGAATCAGGCTCAGGAAAGGGCCGCCAAGAGTTCTGCAGACCTCAGGCCCAGCTGGCGCTTTCACCCAGCGGGGGCCAAGACTTTCAGGCTTCCGGCAAGCACTGCCGAGCTCCGTGAAGGCCGCAAAGCCGCGGTCAGAACCCAGGTCGCCAGCCCAGCTCTTCCTTGCTGTTGTTGTTTAGCCGCTTGATTGTGTCGGAATCTTTGCAACCCCATGGACTGTAGCCCAGCAGGCTCCTCTATCCATGGGATTCTTCAGGCAAAAATACTCGAGTGGGTTGCCATTTCCGCCTCCTGGGGATCTTCCTGACCCAAGGATCGAACCCATGTCTCCTGCATTGGCAGGTGGATGCTTTACCACTGAGCCACCAGGAAGCCCAACGCTTCACTCACGTTGAAGGTAAATGGTTGAAAGTATAGAATTAGAGAGCACAGTGAGCTCTCTTACCTTACCCCCTTACCTGGCTCTCTTACCTCTCACCCTTACCTGGCCAGCAGCCCCCCAGCACCGGTTTCCTGGGCTAGGAAGCCTGGGCTCTCAGCCTCCATCCCCATCCTTCCTCCTCAAAGAGGCAGCTTGGCTTGACGTTGCAGTCAGCTGAGACCGCACCAGGAATATGGTCCTCTGATCTAGGCCTGCTTCTTACGCATCTCCTGTTTGGAAATGGAAGGGCTTTATGGATTTTACTTTTTTAATTCATCTTTGTGCCTGGATTGTGGCCATAGGCTATTATCTGAGTCAGGTGCCATCCTTGGTGATCAGGTCCCCAGAATTGAGGAAAGTATCCACAGGGTATTATTGGAGTTTCCCATAACCACGACCTTGTATTCTACCAACACCTGTTACAGATGCAAAGTGGTATAGCTGCCCAGCAGACTTTGGCTGAAGTCAAAAATTTAACCCCATGGAGCACAGATATTTATTAAAAGTCTTGTAGTCAACAGTCTTTGAATTTTATAAATTTAAACAGGATTCAATGCGGGAAATTTTACAGTCAAGTATATGCTACAGAGCAGAAGTATGCATGCATGCATGCTCAGTCACTTAGTCATGCCCTACTCTTTGTAATCCCATGGACTGTAGCCTCCCAGGCTCCTCTGCCCATGGGATTCTCCAGGCAAGAATACTGGAGTGGGTTGCCATTCCCTTCTCCAGGGGATCTTCCTGACCTACGGATCGAATTGACGTCTCCTGCATTGGCAGGAGGATTCTCTTCCACCGTGTCACTGGGAAACCAGTGTTCAAGCATCAAAATGTGAAAAAAAATTAAATGAAAAATGATAAACCTCTGGACATAGTTCATAAAGATGATAAAAATATAGCAATTGGTAATTTTCATATGTGTGGATATTTTTAACTAATTATATCATGTGTTGATTACTTGTTGATTTTAATTACATAATGCTACACAGAGAAGACAAGGGTTTTTACAAGGACAGTCTCTAGTTGATTGCAGTGGGTTTCTTTCATCTTTCTAAACCCCCAATCCAAAATTAAGCTCCCTGTGGATACAGCAGCTTGGGCCCATTGATGATGAATAAGCTGGTGCCTTGGCCATCAGAGACTTAACCTTCGCTTCTTGGTTTGGGACCCAAAGCAGCTTCAGTGGTAGAGAAGAGCCAGTACTTCCCCAATGTGAACCAAAGGTGTGGGGAAAGGATTCTCAGGTCACCCAAGCTTCCCACCAACTCCTGATGCCAGAGGTGAAATAAGCAAGAAATTAAACCCTCTTTCACAATCAAACACAGGGTTCAAAACACAAATAGCCCAGCATAACATGTTGCTTGTTCTGACACTGAGTGACAACTGTTTTCTTGTGTTACCAACAGACTGTTAATTCTTTAAAGGGAGGAGGGGTGACTGCCTCCTGGGTTCTAAGAGCCAGGGGCTGTGGTTGGGTAAGTGGTAGATAAGAAGCGGTCTGAAAAACTCTGCCTGGCTTCTGAACACCGCCTTCTTGGGAGGCTTCGATAACAAACAGGACGAGAACACTGAGCCCCCTGGAAGGGAAGAGGAGAACAAGGTGGAGCCCCTTGGAAGGGGGAGAGAGGAGCCAAGGCAAGCACACTCTGCCTACCGGCTCTGCCAGTCTCCCTTCTCCCTTCTAACCCTCCAGACTTTTCGAAATTTTGTGATTTTGATGTGACTCCAGGGCAGGAAATTCATCAAGATTTCATCTCACGATGGGCAGTGGAGGGTAGGAGAGATCATTGCCTTCCTCACTTGGACTCTGTCCACTAGAAAGGGATCACTTTTTAAAAGCTGGGGACCCTGACAGTTCTTCCCCAAGCAGGACGTCTCACTCACTTTAACTGTCCTCTCAAAAATATGTGTATATCTCCACTCAGTGCTCTGGTGACAACCTAGAGGGCTGGGGTGGGGTGGGAGGTGGGAGGGAGGTTCAAGAGGGAGGGGACGTACGTACAGTGACGGCTGATTCATGTTGTTAAGCAGCAGAAGCGACACAACTTTGTAAAGCAGTTGTCCTCCAGTTAAAAATTAATTAATCAAAACAGAAAGAATATATTATATGGGACCTTCCTGGAAGTCTAGTGGTTAAGACTGTGCTTCAGCTGCAGGGGCCACAAGTTAAATCCGTGGTCAGATAACTAAGATTCTTCATGCCAAGCCAAGCAGCCAGGAAAAAAAGAATATATGTACACAATAGTGAGAGTGACAGTCACTCAGTCGTGTCCCACTCTTCACGACCCCTTGGACTATACAGTCCATGGAATTCTCCAGGCCAGAATACTGGAGTGGGTAACGTTTCCCTTCTCCAGGGTGTCTTCCCAACCCAGGGATCAAACCCAGATCTCCCACATTGCAGGCGGATTCTTCACCAGCTGAGCCACCACGGAAGCCATGTGTATATGATAACACATAACATATAACATACCATAATGAAACATGTAATGCTATATATTATACATATGCATACATGCCTGCATGCTAAGTCACTCAGTCATGTTCGACTCTGTGATTGCATGGACTGTAGCCCACCAGGCTCCTCTTTCCATGGGATTCTCCAGGCAAGAATACTGGAGTGGGTTGCCATGCCCTCCTCCAGAAGATCTTTCCTATCCAGGGATCAAACCTGCATCTCATATGCCCCACAGATTGGCAGGCAGCTTCTTTACCACTAGCGCCACCTGAGAAGCCCACATATGCTCATTATATGTACATAAATATATATATAAACATATATACACATTATATAAATCTATATGCATATATTTGATGATATCTTGACTACAAATGAATTACATTAGCTCAGTATATATTCAAAGATTTCTCTATTTGACCTATAGCATTCTCTCTTTGGGTCTAATATTTTAGCCAATACTTCCACCCATAATGTCACTGTGTCTATTAAACGCCTTTTCTAAGACTGTAGGGCTAAGAGAAAAATACTTACTAAGCAATCAAGTCTGGTTTCCAGCCAAGTATGGGTACAGACGGGTCCCATTAGAGAATAACCTCGGGTATCTTATCTGATGACCCGCAGCCCTCTCCCCCACCTGTTTGGCCAGTAGAATTCGATGTCCCAGAACCAGCCTTGCCAGAGTTCAAGAAGAACTAGCGCCTGGCAGTAATGAGAGCAGTAAAAGCAGATTTTAATCAGAACGATCACAATAGGGGGAAGAAAGCTCCGCATAGAAGTGCGCTCCACTCCAAACACAGTGTGGTCCAGTAGGGACTTTCAGCCAAGGTGGTAGAGACAGAAGGTGTCTGAGGATGGAAAAGTACTGAGAGGGAACAGCCGGGGTAAGGGAGCGTGCCGATGAATCCAACCCAAGAGGACGCTCACAGAAGGCAGGCCAGGGCGATCAAAGGTCAGCTAGGGAGTGGTGAGGACCAAGAAGCAGCTCGGGTACCGGAGGCGAAAGGATACGGAAGAGGATGGTGTTCTGGCTAACCCAGCTTAGGAGGACGTTTGGCTAAAATTGGGCAATACAGAGAGGGAAGTCCAAGGGTCAAGGCCTCACCGGAGAGAGGACTCAGAGGAACCTCCTAAAGGCAGGTCAGGGAGAGCCTTTGGCACCAGCAGTGGGTTATGTTTCACCCTGCGTTAGGCTGACCAAGAGGGTGAACTCCACCAGGGACAGCTGTGGTCTCTCGCAATCAGAAAATATGTTCACATCTTGACCCTGCCCTGTCCTCGACCAAGATATCTGATTCAGTCAGACCCCCAGTTCCTGAATCTGATGAGAGAGGAGAATAACCTCCTTGGCTTGATTCTGATGATTGCAAACTGAGATTCCATAAAAGCACTTAGCATAGAATCTGAAGTATTGCAGACAATAGAGAAAAAAAAAGTCTGCTTTTTTTAAATCTTGGCATCTCTCTAGTGCTCAGAGGTTCTCCTCACCTGTGAAATGACAGATGGTTCAAACTCCTGAAAATGTCAAGTTAGAAAAAGCATGCCTCCTCCTTATTAGCTGGTGATTCTTAGGATGAACCTTAGCCAAATGAGCTGGGAATTCCATCACATATAATCCAGGTAATTTTAGAACACATTAGTTCTAAAACTATCTCTATAGAGGGAACATAAAAAACTCTTGTCTGCCAAGCCATCACCAAAAATATGAGCTAAACTAAAGATGGAGAGCTGTCTGTTTCTCATCAGGGGTTCCATACCTGAACCAGGTCAGACCAGAGGGCTGCCTTCCGTCTTAGACAGTAGGACTCAATGAAGAAGAACCACAGAATTTAAATCATCCAGAATTAATAAGATCAAATAGCACTAAAAAAAAATGTTTTTAATCATCTGACACTTATTTATCTGGCAATTTGATCCATCTAGATTCCAGAATCCAACTAAGAACCCAAAAGTGAGGTAGAAATGAAACCACAAAAGAGGTCAGAGTGTCCACTCATTAAACCTGGAGCATTTTAACACAGAGGCTTCCCATGGAGACACAGGAGATATGGGTTTGATCTCTAGGTCGGGAAGATCCCCGGGAGGAGGAACTGGCAACCCACTGCAGTATTCTTGCCTGGAGAATTCCATGGACAGAAGAGCCTGGTGGGCTACAGTCCACAGGGTCGCACAGAGTCGGAAATAACTGATCACGCAGACTCGCATTTTAGCACAGGCACTGAGGCTGACATGAAGATATGCAAGGGCCTGTTTCTTTCTTTTTTCTAATCAGAAATCCTAAGAAGGTGGGTTGACTGGGTTCCCAGACCAGAAACAGAAGCAGTAAATAAAGGCAGGACACGGGTTTGCAAAACAGCTGGCTGATGGAAAGCAGCGAGTGAGGGAAGCCCGGATCCACACATCAAAGAAAAAGAGCCCAGAGAGCCGCCTTAGGGAGCTATTTGGGAAAGAAGCCCACGTTCCTCCGGCTTCCAGTCTCCCGAGGTCAGGTCTGCACTGAAGAGCAGTTGAGGAGTTGAGGTTTCCGTCAGACTGCCCTGGGGACACGAGAACACACTGGGATGATGCCCAGCTTCGTCTTGCTTGAAAACAAAGGGCAGTGTTGGCCACACTAGAGAATGACGTGTGGCTTCAACCTAAAAGCGTTTGTTCATTTCCATTGCCGCTTACAGGGGAAAACCTCAGTCACCCTGGAATATCCACCCCGCAGGGCATAATCCTGTGGGGAGGAGGCGGCAGCTGGTACCCCAGCTGGGTGTGAGCCTTCCAGGGCCCCACCCCAGCCTGTCCCCAGGACGATGCACACCGTTCTCATGCAAGCCAGCCCCTGAAGCACTTCCAAGGGCCTGGACAATGCCCTCCATCCCATGCATCACCCACCCCCCATGTCCTAGAAGGTACCCTGCCCTCTGGCGGTATTAAGTACTTCCTGGAAGAAAACGGCGTGGACCAGGGGACCAGCCTGCTGGAGGTCTCCTTCTCCTCTTTCATCTGGCCGAGTGTTCTCAGGAGCATGGCTTTGCTGGCCTCTCAGAAGGACATGTGCTCCAGGTTCTGCCAAGGTTCAGCCACTGCTCCCCGCCATTCATTTCCACACTCACCCCTCGCTCCCCACAGCAGCTGTGTCCCAGCATCTGGGTGCCCAGAAGTTGGGGGCCAGAGAACCAAGACGGAGGCTCCTGTCTAATCCTGTTTCCCCACATGTGCTGTCTCTCAGTCGTGTCCGACCCTTCGCGACCCTGGGGACTGTAGCCCTCCAGAATCCTCTGTCCGTGGGATTTCCCAGGAAGGAATTCTGGAGCAGGTTGCCATGTCCTCCTCTAGGGGACCTTCCCCACCCAGGGATCGAACCCAAGTCTCCTGTGTCTCCTGCCTTGGCAGGCGAATTCTTTACCACTGAGCCATCAGGGAAGCCCCTTGAGTCCCGGGAGCATCTAACTTGAAACGGGGAGGGTGTGCGGAGGTCGAAACGCCTGATTCAGGGCCTGTTTGTTAAATCACAGGAACTCTTGCCCTGCCAGACCACAGACACCCTAATCCCCCGCCTACACTGCCAGTTTGATTAAGCTGATGAATCTCTTTCTTTCTTTGCTTCCATCTAAAGCAATTAAATGTTGCCTGTCAGTGTCCCCAGCTGTGTGCACATAAGAGTTGCCCAGAGCAAAATCATTTTATCGCCAGGGAAGGATCAGTGTCTGGTTCCTCGTTTTGTTTTTTTTCATTTTAATTTCGATCTTTTTACATTACAAGTCATAGTCACACGTGGTAAGAAGTTCCAATAGCATCAAAGAATATATGATGAACAGGACATCTCCTTCCCTTTCCGTTGCCTCTGCCAAGAGCCAGGCATACTCAGCCAGTTGTACGCCTTCCAGAAATGTTCCATACTTATTCAAGCATATGTCCACGTGCGTTAATACATATTTATATTTTGTTACACAGATGGAAGTATATGGTTTTTGCCCCTGGTTAGTTGCTTTTTCAAAATGTAATCTATGTATGCATTCATGTGTTCTTTTAAACGACAAAATAAGAGTCCGTTTTATGGATGTGCGATCATTTATAGAGCTAGTCCTCTGTTGATCAATATTTAGGTAGCATCCGACATTTTTTCTGTTATGAACAGCACTGCAAGGAAACTCTTTGACTTCCATAAAATAGATTATTAGAAGTGAGATTGATGGGACAAAAGAGGGTATGGGTATTTCGCTTTTAAAGACGCTGCCAAATTGCCCTCTGGAGGTTGTGTCGACTACCAACCTTCCTCCAGAGGGGCGGGTGCCTTTGGAAAGGTACCTTCACCCTCGCTGGATATAAGAACTCACTGATCTTTACCAGCAGGATAGGTGGAAACCAGGCATCATCTGTGTTTCTTAGAGGGGTGTTGAGCATGTTTTAATGCATTTATTGCTGCTAATTTTTCTGCCCTCTGCCCAGTTTTCCAAATGCATTTTTAGCTTCTTCTTATTGGCTTGGAAAGGCTTGTTTCATATAAAGAACATTAGCCCTTCGCAGTTACATGCTGTGCACATACACATTTTTCACAATCTGCCCTTTGCCTCGTGACTTTCTTTGCTAACAGTACTTTTATTTTTTTTATTTTTAGCCTGAATATTTTTATAATATTTATATTTTATGTAGTAAAGCTTATCAGTGTTTTTCTTTATGAGATCTCAGTTTTATGTCATAGGTGTGTTTAGGGTTTAGTAATATAAGAATAAGTGTTGTTTAGTTGCTCGGCCATGTCCGAATCTTTGGGACCTCAAAGACTAGAGCCCGCCGGGCTCCTCGATCCATGGGATTCTCCAGGCAAGAATACTGGTGTGGGTTGCCATTTCCTCCTCCAGGGGATCCTCCCCGACCAGGGATCAAACCCGTGTCTCCTGCACTGACAGGCAGATTCTTTACCACTGAGCCACCAGGGAAGCATAACAGAAGACTAGGCCTTCCCTGTTCTTTTGTTATTAACATGAAACAACCCTGCTTTGCTTTCTTACAGTCCTTTTAACAGTTTCCCTTTTAGACTGAGATCTTGGACTTTCCAGCTGGACTCCGCTGGAAAGCCAGCTTGCATTTTGCTCCAAATGACCAGCTAATTGTCCTAACACTCTCCTCTGAATAATCCACTTTTCTCTCTGCTGCTCTGAGTGCTCATCGGCTTTGCAGGTGGCTCAGGGGTAAAGAATCTGCCTGTGAGGTAGGAGACCCGGATCTGGTCCCTGAGTCGGAAGATCCCCTGGAGAAAGAAATGGCAACCCACTCCAGTATTCTTGCCTGGACAATTCCATGGACAGACGACCATGGCGGGCTACACGCCATGAGGTCACAAAAGAGTTGGACGTGACTGAGCATGCACACATACGCACACACACACACACACAGCTTTGAACCATGTAGTTTTGCCTGACCCTCTTCGGGAAAAAAAAAAAACACACAAGTCAATAGTAAATATTCCTAATCTGTGGGTTACAGTAATAGTTTCAAATGTCAGTCCAAGGCCTCTTAAGCTGCTTATGCCAACATGACTTTTTATAATTATTACTGTTAAACTATATCCCCCCAAAATTCAGATGGTGACATCCTGGCCCCCAGAACCTAAGGATGCGTGCTTGTTTGGAAATAGGGTCATTGTGGATGTAATCAGTTAGGATGAGCTCATGCTAGAATCAGGTGGACCCTGACCCTAAAGGACTGCCGACCCTGAGCCTAGAGGACAAACCTGCTGTCCTTATAAGAAGGTAAATTTGGGCACAGACGGGGGCTCAGGAAGAAAGGCACAGGTAGAAGATGGCAGAGACCGGGGTGGTGCATTTCGGAGCCAAGGCTCACCAGTGATCGTAACAAGCCCCCAGAAGCCAGGACAGGGGCCTGGAACAGACCCGGCATCACCACCCTCAGAGGAAACGCAGCTGAGGTCACCTCGATGTCCGACTCCAGACCTGTGAGACGCAGCTCTACACTGCTGAAGCCCCCAGTCTGAAGGACTCTCTTACGGCAGCCCCGGCAAACCAAGACAATCATAAGAGGAAGAGTCTTAACTTCTTATTAAGACTGGAGACCAGCTGGTTCACTGTGGGAGAAGCTTCGATGGGGAACATCTCCCATTTGTGCACGTCAGCCTCCCACAGACGTGATCACTGGCCATCTCAGGCCCTCGGGGAGCTGTGCCCCGGGGCCTGGTTCTCCCTACCCCCCCCTCCGCCAGCCCCACACTGTTTGCCCACCCAGGCAGTGGCTCCTTCCCCCGCAGCACATCAGCAAAGAACACGCCCCTATCCCAGGTCCAGACCAGCCGCCAAATGTGCTGAGCAGCCTTTCCCAAGCCCGGCCGCTCTCAGCCCCCAGCAGAGCTCTGCCCGCTCCTGCCCTGGCCTTGGCTGCCTCCCTGCCCCTCTCCTCTGACCCCACCAGGCTCTGGGCCTGCCTTCCCTCTTCCTGCAAACGAGCAAACACGCTGAGCCGGGCAAACAGGCCATCCCCACCCTTGCAGGGACCGTGCATCCAAGGTTCCGCAGCTAAGAAGTATTATCCGCAATGTGCTCGTGAAACGGCAGAAAAGCCAATAGACTGAGCGAAGGAGTGGGGGGGAGGTGATGGGAGGAAAAGGATGATCCTTTCGGGGAACCCTGAGGAAGGAAGGATTTATTCAAAGCTGCTCTCTGTAAATGCTGTTTTTTAAAAAGCAAGAGCCGTGAAACATCCCTCCAGGAATGGGGGCTTCTCAACAACCAAGTGGCACTGGCTGGCCTCTGCAGCCACGTCTGTCACCAGGGAAGCCACCTTTGTGACACTGGCTCCCTTGTTTTGGGCAAATACAGCTTTTCTTCTTGTTGCTTCATGCTTGTATGTGGATTGGGGAGTGGGGTGGGGGCATGGCTTGTAGCTGATTTCCTCCCTCTGGGAACACGCAGCTGAAAAAACGATAATGGGAAAAGGATGGCCGTATGATTCAGAGGACACACGTTTCCAGGGATGTTCCCCAGAGATGAGAAGCAGTGGGTGGGAGCAAGCAGGATCTACTTGGAAAGGCAAGCCTGGATGTGGGCAGTCTGGCTTGACCATCCCCAAGGGCTGCTTCCAGAAGCATCCCGGCATTTGCTCCCACTGCTCAGAGCTCCTGAAAGCCACTGGGGTTGCAGCCCCTTCCCAGCAAGCTGCAGAGATAGATGGAGCCTTTTCAGCATCCTCGAGTCAACAGAAGACCACTATGGTCACCGCTTGAGGCGCCAAGCCACCTGTAAGGGGTTGAATGGTGACCCCACCCCTGAAAGATGCTTATACGCCCTAAGCCCCAGTACCTTTGGATGTGACCTTATTAGAAAAACCATCTCCAAAGATGTAAGAAAGCTAAGAATTTCAAGATGAGGTCATCTTGGATTGCCCAGGTGGTCTCTAAATCCTATGACGAGTGTCCTTACGAGAGAGGAGAAGAGAACACAGACCCAGAGGAAAAGGCCGCGTGAAGATGGAGACAGAGATGGGAGTGAGGCAGCCACAAGCCAAGGGACTCCTGGAGGCTCCCGAGGCTGGAAGAGGTAGGAAGGATCTTCCCCTAGAGCCTTCAGAGGGAGTTCAGCCCTGCTGACACCTTGATTTCAGACTTCTGGCCTCCAGATCTGCAAGAGAATCAATTTATGTTGCCACCCAGTTTACGGTGATTTGTGATGACAGACATGGGAAACGAACACACCATCCCTCCAAATAATCCCTCACATTCTGCTGTCTCCTCGGAGACCATCTAAACACACACTATTTGTGGAATAAAGAAACTAACAAGATAGAAAAGCACCAGGCCCCAGTCAGCTCCCCAACATGTGGGCATACCAGACCTCTTTCCCCTAAATAAAGAAATAGAGCAGCAGGTACCTGTGCCCTTCAACAGCCATCCGAGACTCGCAGGGCACGCCCTGACCTCCGATCACACAGGAGCTCCAAGGACGCTGGTCTCAGTTGGCCAGGATGTCTGCCTGGAGCCTTGACTTTCCAGAAAACACCATCTTCACCTTCTCTTTTTTTTCTTATTTTTTTGTCACCAACTGACTTCACTAGCATAATTCACCAGCCACATATACATTCACAAAGAGAAAGTTGAAGCAACAAGATGAGATAACATTGCTCCTGGTTTTCCTTTTGACATCACTAAAGGTTGTGAAGAATCCGACTGAGTGCAGACATTCCTGAGGAAGCAAGCCCTTGGGGGACGGATCAGGGTGAAGACAGCAGGCTTAGGCATGCACCTGTCAGAAGCTCCTGATCAAATTACAGGTTTCTATTCTGCTCGGGACAGTGCAGAATCCTGTGCTATTCACTGATAATTCACCAATGAGTACCTGTCACTCTCCTCTCAGACTGAAACCAACATAGGAACTATCCGCAGAAGATGAAGAGAAGAATTCAATCAGAGAAACATGGACGGTTATCAAATTGTGCTCAATCACTAAGTCGTGTCTGATTCTTTGGGACCCCATAGACTGTAGCCCACCAGGCTCCTCTGTCCATGATATTCTCCAGGCAAGAACACTGGAGTGGGTCTTCATGCCCTCCTCCAGGGGATCTTCCAGACCCATGGATCGATCCCTTGTCTCTTGCATCTCCTGCATTGGCAGGAGGATTCTTTACCACTGAGCCACTTTGGAAGTTACCAAATTACTATCTGGCTATTTCTGGATCATCCTCCACTCAGATCACATTGTACCTGTCGACACCTGGGGAATTTCCTCCCCTCGTTTGAGAATTTCAAGTCGTTGCATCAAATGAAAATTCCTAGGAAAAGTCAAGGACTGAAAACTCTCAACCCCTGGAGACTTAGCGAGACAAGAGGAAAGCTCAGCCTTGGCATTCTTATTTCCATGGGACTAAGCTATTTAGGCCTCGACAGGCATCAGACAGATTTCTTGAGGTCACTTGGGAATCTTGCAGTCAGCTCTAGGTGCACAGCCGACAAGATCCTCAGTTGAGTGTTCTTGGTGGGAAGCTTTGCAGAAACACAAGATCTGCTGGAAACAGCAAATGCTGCCTGCTCTGGAGAAGGGACTCTTCAGTGAGCCCTGAGGCTCCAGAGGTGTGGGTTAAAGAAGCTCTGAAGGGTGATGGAGATGCTGGTTGCAGTGTTCTGTGTAGCGTGTGTATTAGTCTGGGCCCTCCAGAGAAGCAGAACCAACAGGGTCAGTCAGTTCCGTCGCTCAGTCGTGTCCGACTCTGTGCTACCCCATGGACTGCAGCACACCAGGCTCCTCTGTCCTCCACTATCTCCCTGAGTTTCCTTTGATTCATGTCCATTGAGTTGGTCATGCTATCCAACCATCTTATATTCTATCGTCCTCTTCTCCTTCTGCCTTCAGTCTTTCCCAGCATCAGGGTCTTTTTCAATGAGTCAGCTCTTCGAATCAGGTGGCCAAGGTACTGGAGCTTCAGCTTCAGCAGCACTCCTTCCAGTGAATAGTCAGGGTTGATTTCCTTTAGGATGGACTGGTTTGATCTCCTTGCTGTCCAAGAGACTCTCAAGAGTTTTCTCCAGCACAGCAGTTCGAAAGCATCAATTCTTTGATGCTCGGCCTTCTTTATGACACATGGGTGGATAGATAGATAATAGCTCACAGATAGACCCACAGAAACAGATGGTAGCTAAAGAGACTTACTGTAAGGGATTGGCTCACACAGCTATGGAAGCTGAAAAGTCCCGGGATCTACAGTTTGCAAGCTGGACACCCAGGAGAACCAAGAGTGTGGTTCCAATCCAAGTCCAGACCCGAGAGAGAGGACCAGGGACCCAGCGGGAAGACAATCACTAATCATAGGAGAGTTCTTATGTTGGTTTCAGTCTGAGAGGATCTCCTTCTCCACCCTTTGGTTCTGTTCAAACCTTTAATTGCATGAGCTCCCCACATCATGAAGGGCATTCTGTTATATCTAGTTCAATCATTCAGGTATGAACCTTATCCAGAAACACCCTCACATATAATCCAGAATATTGCTTGACCACATTATCTGGGCACAGACTGGCCCCCACCAAACCAACTTATACAATGAGCCGTCATCGATGTCAATGGCAGCCCCACGGTGCCTGGAGCTGGCTGATGAACTGCTCTGTGGGTCAGACAGTGAGCATCCTTGGAGATCCCTGAGGTCTGAGAACTCTGGTGTTGTGGGGAAGGAGCTGAAACATGCTAGGGAGTCAGGAGAGGTGCAAGTCAGAGAGTCAGCCCCGTTAAAGACCGGAAGGGGCAGACCCTTGGCGGCAGTCCAATGAGACCAGCAGTGACAGCATCGGCACGCACGCTGAGTTCCCCTTCCTGCGGGCGCCCCTTGGAAATCCACATCATCAGTTGCTCTCCAGGGCCCTGGCTGATTGGCCCAAGGTCACAGGCTGTGATGAGCAGAGTTTTGCTACCTTCATGCACATCGTTCTTGGGCAAATGTTTCTCTCTGATGCATCCCCAGAGGGCTTGCTTCCTCAGGAATTTCTGCACCGAGTTCTACCTTCACACACTTTTTTCCCTCCAAAGTGGGGGAAGGGGGGAATGAGTAAAGAACAAGTAAGAATGTTCTGTTATTTATATACACTCCCAGCCAGTAGGGGAAACCAGTTGAGAGGCTGAATAGAATCTACACATCTAGCTTTCATTTTGGAAGGTGTGTGTGGGGGGAGGGGAACGTGATTCACTGTAGACCATTCATTTATATACAAATATCTAGCTGGAGTCAAAACAGAATTTTAATCAAAGTTCTCACCACAGTAACTGGCTCTTCTGCTGACTCAGGGCTTCCCAGGGAACTGGTGCTCACAGATACTCAGCTGCTTCAAACCTATGAGTAATGAGGATGTTTGGCAAAGCTTTTTAAGGTCAATATTAGATAGGGTTCTTTCAACCAAGCCTAGCAGGTGAGACAGCCTGATCTCTGAGTCGGTGCAGACGGCGGCCAGGAGAATGTCCTGAGAGAAACAGGGCAGGCTCAGCCCAATCCCAGTCCTCCACGGCGACGGTCACACACCTTCATTCATTCACCGGCCCACAGACATCCTCACCCTTGTGCTGGCGGGGCTCGCCAACTGGTTAGGATAAGTGTCGATTCCCACCTTCCTTTCATCCAGCAAGAACTCTATTTCTTCCCCTCTCTTCCATCTTTGCCCAAAATTCATGCAATGGTTACTAATGATACTTAAAACTAATGACCACTGATTGAGCGATTACTGCGTGCAAGGCGCTGTTCTAAGTACCTCATATGGACTAACTCACAAAACTCTTATTGATCATCTATGACGGAGACACCATTATTATCACTCTAATTATGGGGGTGAGGAAGCAGAGACACCAGAGTTTTAATTCACTTGTACAAGGGCACAGAGCTTCTGTACTGGTCATCCACTGATGTACCGCAACTTACCCCCAAACTTAATGCATGAAACGAGAAATACATGTTGTCTCCTGTAACTGATTTCTTTTTTTTTTTTAATTTTATTTTATTTTTAAACTTTACAATATTGTATTAGTTTTGCCAAATATCGAAATGAATCCGCCACAGGTATACCCACGTTCCCCATCCTGAACCCTCCTTCCTCCTCCCTCCCCTACCCTCCCTCTGGGTCATCCCAGTGCACCAGCCCCAAGCATCCAGTACCGTGCATCGAACCTGGACTGGCGACTCGTTTCATACATGATATTATACATGTTTCAATGCTATTCTCCCAAATCTCCCCACCCTCTCCCTCTCCCACAGAGTCCATAAGACTGATCTATACATCGGTGTCTCTTTTGCAGTCTCGTACACAGGGTTATTGTTACCATCTTTCTAAATTCCATATATATGCGTTAGTATACTGTATTGGTGTTTTTCTTTCTGGCTTACTTCACTGTAACTGATTTCTAATCTCAGAACATTGTGGTCAGAGAGGATGCATGAAACTATTTCAATTTTCTTAAATTCACAGAAGCTTGATTTGAAGTTTCTGTAGGTCAAGAATCAGGAGCTACTTAGCTGGGTGGTTCTGGCTCAGGAGACTGCAGTCGCCCAGGGGCTTGATGGGGCTGGAGCATCCGCTTCCACATGGCTGGTGGCTGGAGGCCTCAGTTCCTTTTCTTGTGGATCTCTCACTAGGCTGCTTGAGCATCCTCACAACACGGCAGATAGTCTTCCCCAAAGCAGGTGGCCCAAAAAAAAAAGACACAGACAGCCTCAGTGCCTTGAATGACCTCATCCCATCACTTCCACTTTTACTTCTTCATTAGAAATGAGACCAGACCACATTTTGTTGTTCAGTTGCTAAGTGGTGTCCAATTCTTTGCAACCCCATGGACTGCAGCATGCCAGGCTTCCCTGTCCTTCACTATCTCTTGGAGTTTGCTCAAACTCAAGTCCATTGAGTCACTGATGCCATCCAATCATCTCATCCTCAGTCGCCCCCTTCTCCTCCTGCCCTCAATCTTTCCCAGAATCAGGGTCTTTTCTAATGAGTCGGCTCTTCACATCAGGTGGCCAACATGTTAGAGCTTCAGCTTCAGCATCTGCCTTTCCAATGAATGTTCAGGGTTGATTTCCTTTAGGATGGACTAGTTTGACCTCCTTTGGGACTCAAACTCAAAAGTTTGGTCTCCAAGGGACTCTCAAGAGTCTTCTCCAGCACCACAGTTCAAAGGCATCAATTCTTCAGTGTTCAGCTTTCTTTATGGTCCAGCTCTCACATCTGTACATGACTCCTGGAAAAACCATAGCTTTGACTAGACAGACCTTTGTTGGCAAAATGATGTCTCTCCTTTTTAATATGCTCTCTAGGTTTGTCATAGCCATTCTTCCAAGGAGCATCTTTTAATTTCATGACTGCAATCACCATCTGCAATGATTTTGGAGATGGGTGAGTTGGGAGACAAATGAATGGATGGATGGATGGATGCTGGACATTTGGCTGGTTGGATGAATGAACTGATGGTTGGGTGAGAAAAGGAATGGATTGATAAATAGGCAGGTGGGTGGGGACATAAAAGAGTGGATGGATGGAACAATGGATAGAAACATGGATGGGTGGATGAATGGTTGGCTGGTTGGATGAATGAGCTGATGGATGGATGAGCAAATGAATGGGTTGATAAATAGATGGATGGGTTGGGAGATAAATGAGTGGACGGATAGATGCATGTATGCACGAATGGATGGATGATGGTTGGATAAATGATTGGGTGAATGAATGTTTAGGTTGGTAGGTAGATGGGTGAGTGGATAGATGGAGAAACACAACTTCTGATCTCATGGAGCTTCACTTCAGTTCAGTTCAATTGCTCAGTCATGTCCAACTCTTTGCAACCCCATGGACAGCAGCATGCCAGGCCTCCCTGTCCATTGCCAACTCCCAGAGTTTACTCAAACTCATGTCCATTGAGTCGGTGATGCCATCCAACCATCTCATCCTCTGTCGTCCCCTTCTCCTCCTACCTTCAATCTTTTCCAGCATCAGAGTCTTTTCAAATGAGTCAGCTCTTCGCATCAGGTGGCCAAAGCATTGCAGCTTCAGCTTCAGCATCAGTCCTTCCAATGAATATTCAGGACTGATCTCCTTTAGGAAGGATTGGCTGGATCTCCTTTCAATCTTACAACAGTCAAATAAAAATAAGATTAACAGAATATATGTATTCTGGAGAAATCTACTAAAGAAAGATATTATGGAAAACAGCCTAATCCGGATAAAACCATATGAAAAACAAAGCATAAAATGTTAATACAAACAATAACAAAAGGGGAGAGAAAGATGGGAAAGGCTAGGAGAAGGACCCCAAATGAAAGGGCAAATAAAAGCACCAGTATTTCACAAACCCAAGGATTTGGTCCTCTTGAGCAACATTACTGCTTTTCCCCCAACGGATTGAAAATAAACTCTCGGCCAACTTGCTGTCTGGGTAGGGCACAGGCTGCCTGTGCCCTGTGTCCCTCTGGAGCAGATCCAGTGCGGAGCTGTTGCCATGGAAAAGCCATCGGCCTGGGCTGTGTTCACATGAGCCCGCCCCCACCCCCACCCCCACCCCCACCCCGTCCCCACCCCTCTACCCCTAGCAGCAGCTCAGAGCCTGCCTTTAGCCTCGGGAGGCACGGGTCCAGCCGTCAGAAGCAATTGTCCAAGGCCGGCAAGGAGGCGGGCACCGCCGTCTTGGCCTCTGGGGAAAGGGACTCGAATCAACGGCGGATTTCTGCCACTGGACAGACGGAGCTCCCGGATGCAGGCGCGGCCTGGCCAGGAGCCCTGTCCCTGCAGTCCCCGGGACCAGAACTATAGGCCGTCTGCATAAGGTCGCAGGCCCCAGTGCTGGGCAAAGTGGAGGTGGGGGAGAGGACGCAGGCACCAAAAGACTGGAAAGCGCCAAAGAGTGGACAGAAGCCCTCTGCGTCCCCGCTCAGTCCCTCCAACGTGACGCTGCTCCCAGCTGCGCCGTCTGCTGGGCGGCCGTCCACTGCGGCAGAGGGTGTTTTGCAGCCACATATCTGGCCTCTGCCCTCTAGGGCAGTAGCTATGCTCCCCGAGTTTAACCACCCAGTGCCATCAGAGGACCCCGGGGTCCCTGAGGGTGGGAGAACACTGCCCACGGAGAGCCCCTGTTCTGGCAGCAAGGCCGACCCCTCCGCGCCCCTGTTGTTTCACGCACTCGTGTGTCACCTCCCTCCAGGCCAGCCCTGGACACAGCCCCTTCACAGACCCTGCAGTGCCCTCGGCGACCCCAGGCGCCCAGGGCCCCGTGCGCATGCTCAGAGCCCTCCGCGGCACTTCCGCGGGGCCCTGCGATTGTCCATCCGAGTTCATGCTTCATTCCCCAGGGATTTATCAGGTGCCCAGAGTCAGCTGGCAGCAGGGGGCAACAGGGGCCGGAGGACAGGAGCAGTGAAGCTTGGAGCCCACCTGTCCACCCGTCCATGAGCTCCTTAGGGTCACGGGACACACACCGGCCCCTAGAGGAAGGTCGCATAGCACACTCTCAGTATTGACCAGCCTGTCAGTTCCCCAAGCTGCAGGCATCACCAGCCTAGCTCACCACCCTCAGACCGTGGGCCCCCGGCCAGCCTCAAGCTTTCCCGTGCACACAAGTCTGCTGGGGAAGGTGCTGACATGCACGTGGTGAAGCAGTCGGTCTGGGTTCTGCATTCCAACCAGCTCCCAGGGATGCTGCTGCTGCTGGTCTGAAGGACCACCCCTGAGATCCAAGTCACACTCAGGAAATCTGACAAACGCCTCGGGCAGGGTTAGTGCTCTGTCGCCCGCGGACGTGGGGACTGCAGAGGCATTGAAGATGACGCTAGCAATGAGAATTCGGGGGTTAGGTAACAGTGGCATACTTATTCAGGAGCAGGACACAGAAACTGTCTAAGAGCCAGCTTGCTGTTGCAGCTTGATCGCTTCGGTCCTATCTGACTCTTTGGGAACGCCCATGGACTGTAACCCGCCAGGCTTCTCTGTCCTTCGAGTTGCCCAGGCAAGAATGCTGGAACAGGTTGCCATTTCCTTCTCCAAGGGCTTCCCTGCTGGCTTAAGCGGTAGAGAATCTGCCTGCAATACAGGAGACTCAGGTTCAATCCCTGAGTCGACAAGATTTTCCTGGAGAAGGAAATGGCAACCCACACCAGTATTCTTGCCTGGGAAATCCCATGGACAGGACAGTCCATGGGGTTGCAAAGAGTTGGACACGACTGAGCAACTAACACTTCTCCGAGGGGGTCTTACAGACCCAGGGATCCAACCCATGTCTCCTGCATTGCAGGCGGATTCTTTACCACTGAGCTACCTACAAAGCCAAGAGTCAGTTTGCCGAGTTGCTATTGCTTTCAGGAAAAGAGAAGGCCTCTGGTGACACCTTCCAAGGTCTGTCTCTACAGGTCAAGACATACTGGCTTATCACACACCCTCTCCTAGAAGCTGGAAAGGCACGGGGGCTCAAGTCATTGCCACGGCCCCTGATCCCAGGTCCAAGGAGAAGTCAAGGAGCAGCTCCTCCGAGATGGTGGGGACCCGAGGTGTGGCCTGAGGTCTCCCAGCGACAGCACTTTCCCTACGTGACGTTTGTGGTGACCGCTCAGCACTGTCAGTTTGGTTCAGTTCAGTCGCTCAGTCGTGTCCAACTCTCTGCGACCCCATGGACTGCAGCATGCCAGGCCTCCCTGTACATCACCAACTCCCGGAGTTCACCCAAACTCATGTCCATTGAGTCGGTGATGTCATCCAACCATTTCATCCTCTGTCGTTCCCTTCTCCTCCCGCCTTCAATCTTTCCCAGCATCAGGGTCTTTTCAAATGAGTCAGCTCTTCACATCTGGTGGCCAAAGTATTGGAGTTTCAGCTTTAGCATCAGTCCTTCCAATGAATATTCCTTTAGGATGGACTGGTTGGATCTCCTTGCAGTCCAAGGGACTCTCAAGAGTCTTCTCCAACCCCACAACTTAAAAGCGTCAATTTTTGGCGCTCTGCTTTCTTTATAGTCCAGCTCTCACATCCATACATGACTACTGGAAAAACCATAGATTTGACTGGACAGCAGTGACCGAAAGCAACCTAGGTCCGTCTGACCATCTCTGAAAGACGCGCGAGCGCCACCTGGTGGTGCAGTGATCACACAGCGGGCCGCGCGTCGGCCTGCCCGCAGGCTGACCGACAGTCTCCAAAACCAGGGCATCAGTCACTGGAAAACATCCCCTAACTCTATTTCTCCCTTCCGAGGTTAATTCTGTGGATATTCGTATCTCCGAGGTGTAGCCGTCACCCCTGAAACTCCAGATAATGAAAGGAAAGGGCTGTGGGGTTTGCATTGACCCAAGACCATAGGACTGTAAACAAAGCACAAAGTTTTGAGGCTTCCTGAGCTCAGTCCAAGCCAGACACTCAGAGAGTGATGTGCAAGACGTCTGCTGAGTTAAGTCCAGGGCGTCTGGCCCTCTGAGCAGGGCTCCCTGAGCCCACCTGGGAGGCTGGGAGGGCTGGAGGGGATGGGTCTGGAGAGAAATAATACCCTTTCTCCTCCTTAGCCACCCTAATGGAGCCAGTTGGCTGGATTTGGTGCATGCATGCATTCACTCATTCATTCATTCATCATTAGTGAGCACACAGTCTTGAATCTTCCAGAACTCACGCTATGCACCAGCAGGGAGTGAAGCAGGCTCTGGCTCTCATGTGTTTGCAAGCGGGTGAGTGGGAGACAGGGGCTAAGTGAGAAAGTACCCGGGTCAGGGTGGGGTGGGCGAGAAGAAAAAGGAAGCAGGAAGCAGGTTCTGAAGTGGGGGGGCACAGGTGAGGCGGGGAGTCAGGGAGGGTCTCTCTGAGAAGGTGAGGTTAGAACCTGCCTGCACAGGGAAGCCATGAGCTGTGGAAATCTAAGGGGGAGAGTGTCCCAGGCGGAGAGGACATGAGTGCTAAGGGCTTGCAGGGAAAAGGCAGCATGGAGAAATCAAGGATGTGCAAGGACGTTCAGAGCTAAATCTGGGCAGGCCCGGATGAGCTCGTCACTGACTGTGGCCGGCAGCTAGGAGAGGGAGAGAGGTCAATGCAGGGGCCCAGGTGAGAGGCAGCGTTGGTGGGGGGGGGGGCGGGTTGGAGGTGAGAACCCAGGAGCTCCATCCACAGTGTGGGCCTGGGCTTATACAGGCGCCTGTGGGTTCTTCCCTGCCCCCCACTCCAGAGCGGCCTGTCTTCACTGGCTCTGTGGACCCAGATAGAGGCCGATTTCTCATGAGTGGAATACACTATACGCACTAAAGGAGAGAGCTGAAGGTTACACAGTGAAAGCAGACAGGTAAACTCTGCTCTTCAGCCACCTTCTCCTCCAAGGCTCCCCCAGGTGTCTCCAACACACAGCGGGGACAAGTCCCTGTGAAAGCCTCTTCCCCCTTCTTGCCTTCATTGAGCCACCTGGTACACTCCTATTCATCCTTCAACACCCAGTCTATCTTTTTTAAAGACTTTTCTGGCAACACTCTCACCCATAAAATCCCTCCTTTCTCTCTGCCCCCTTGAGTTCTGAACACACCTCTAAAATTAAATGTAACCATCTATCTTGTTACTAACTAACAAACTATGGGAAATTCTGAAAGACATGGGAATAGGAGACCACCTTACCTGCCTCCTGAGAAATCTGTATGCAGGTCAAGAAGCAGCAGTTAGAACCAGACATGGAACAACAGACTGGTTCCAAATCGGGAAAGGAGTACATCAAGGCTGTATATTGTCACCCTGCTTATTTAAATTATATGCAGAGTACATCATGAGAAATGCTGGACTAGATGAAGCACAAGCTGGAATCAAGATTGCCAGGAGAAATATCAATAACCTCAGATATGCAGATGACACCACCTGGCAGAAAGCAAAGAAGAACTAAAGAGCTTCTTAATGAAAGTGAAAGAGGAAAAAAAAAAAAAGAAAGTGAAAAAGTTGGTTTAAAACTCAGCATTCAGAAAACTAAGATTATGGCAGCCAGTCCCATCACGTCATGGCAAATAGATGGGGAAACAATGGAAACAGTGGCAGACTATTTTTGGGGCTCCAAAATTACTGCAGATGGTGACTGCAGTCATGAAATTAAAAGATGCTTGCTCCTTGGAAGAAAAGCTATGACAAACTTAGACAGCATATTAAAAAGCAGAGACATTACTTTGCCAACAAAGGTCAGTCTAGTCAAGGCTATGGTTTTTCCAGTAGTCATGTATGGATGTAAGAGTTGAACCATAAAGAAAGCTGAGTGCCGAAGAATTGACGCTTTTGAACTGTGGTGTTGGGGAAGACTCTTGAGAGTCCCTTGGACTGCAAGGAGATCCAACCAGTCCATCCTAAAGGAAATCAGTCCCGAATATTCATTGGAAGGACTGATGCTGAGGCTGAAGCTCAAATACTTTGGCCACCAGATGTGAAGAGCTGACTCATTTGAAAAGACCCTGGTGCTGGGAAAGATTGAGGGCAGGAGAAGGGGACAACAGAAGATGAGATGGTTGGATGGCATCACTGACTCAATGGAGATGAGTTTGGGTAAACTCCAGGAGTTGGTGATGTACAGGGAGGCCTGGCATGCTGCAGTCCATGGGGTCACAGAGTCAGACACAACTGAGCGACTAAACTGAACTGACTACATATAAAATAAATGAACAATGAGGACTTGCTGCATAGCTCAGGAAACTATACTCAATATCTTGTAATAACCTATAACAGAAAAAACATGAAAAAGAACTGAATCATTTTCCTGAATACTTGAAACTAACAACATTGTAAATTGACAACGCTTCAGTTAAAACGAATTAGAAAATTAATTAAAATTTTAAAGGAATATTTCCTTTTTACATTCTCTGTATGATTAGAGTTATCTATCCTTTAATGTTTAAGAAAGCACACGGTGAAAACACTTCATTTTTTCCATCTAGTATTTCTTTTTTATGAAGCCTTTTAACTACTAGTTTCTTTAACAGTTATAGAACTATTCAGGATTTTCTATTTCTAGTTAAGCCATTTTTTTGAAAGTTACATTTTTTTTTAGTAAAAAAATGTACTTTGTTCATTTAAATTTTCTAGTTTACTGGTATAAATTTATATATTATAAAATAAGTTATGTTTATTATATTTTCATATCTCCACACACCTTTATGTATACATTTTGATTCCTAATACTACATTTATGAAGGAGGAAATGGCAACCCACTCCAGTATTCTTGCCTGGAGAATCCCATGGACCAAGTAGCCTGCCAGGCTACATAGAGATGGACGTGACTTATGGAGCACACACACACACACTGTTCATTTAAATTACCTTTCTTCTCAACTATGCTAATCTCATTAGTGGTTGGCCCGTTTCAATAATCTTCCAAGAATCCGCTTACTCCTTTTTGTTACATTACTGTTTTCCCGTTCATTGCCTTCTGCTTTCGTCTTTATTGTCTCTTTGCCTCTGTTTCTTTGCATCATTTCTGTTACTTTCTCCCCTTAAAGTGCGGGTTTCTCTCATTCGGTTTCTGTCTCCTTTTTCTTTTCTAATAAATTCAGAACTAATTTCCTAAGAATCCCTTTAGTTTCATCCCACAAGGTTTGATTTGTTGTCTTTAAATTATGGTTCGACTCGAAGAGTTATCTAACCATGATCTTGGATCATGAATTGACAAATTATTTAGACATGACTTTATTTCCAAAAGCACAGCATCTTATTAGTCTTGCTTGTTATTGACTTCTAATTTAATTTAATGACAGCTGGAGAACGTGAACTGAACGACAGTTCTTTGGAATTTATCAGCCTTATTTGCTGAGTTTGTGCATGGCCGATTTAACAAATACTCTGTACGTGCCTAAGAAGAACACCATCCCAGCCCTTGGATGCAGTGTTTGACACACGATCAAGATGTTAATTAAGCTTTTCATTGTATTCTTTGTATAGATACATGTACTCTTATTGGTTTCTGGTCTGTTTAATCTGTTACTGATAGAGCCTTGATTACATTGGTGACTGTGTCCCCTTCTTCTTGTTCTACATTGCAATATGTTATTGTGTGCTCAGACGCCCAGCTGTGTCCAGTTCTTTGTGACCCCATGGACTGTAGCCCACCAGGCTCCTCTGTCCATGGGATTCTCCAGGCAAGAATACTGGGGTGGGTTGCCATGCCCTCCTCCAGGGGTTCTTCCCAACCCAGGGATTGAACTTGCATCTCTTATGTCTCCTGCTTTGGCAGACAGATTCTTTACCAGTAGCATCACCAGGGAAGCCCAAAACATGCTATTAGATGTATGCAAAGTTAGCATTTTCCACAGTTTATTGTGATCCACACAGTCAAAGGCTTTGGCATAGTCAATAAAGCAGAAATAGATGTTTTTCTGGAACTCTCTTATTTTTTCTATGATCCAGTGGATGTTGGCAATTTGATCTCTGGTTCCTCTGCCTTTTCTAAAACCAGCTTGAACATCAGGAAGTTCACGGTTCACATATTGCTGAAGCCTGGCTTGGAAAATTTTGAGCATTACTTTACTAGCATGTGAGATGAGTGCAATTGTGCGGTAGTTTGAGCATTCTTTGGCATTGCCTTTCTTTGGGATTGGAATGAAAACTGACCTTTTCCAGTCCTGTGGCCACTGCTGAGTTTTCCAAATTTGCTGGCATATTGAGTGCAGCACTTTCACAGCATCATCTTTCAGGATTTGGAATAGCTCAACTGGAATTCCATCACCTCCACTAGCTTTGTTCATAGTGATGCTTTCTAAGGCCCACTTGACTTCACATTCCAGGATGTCTGGCTCTAGGTCAGTGATCACACCATCCTGATTATCTGGGTCATGAAGATCTTTTTTATACAGTTCTTCTGTGTATTCTTGCCATCTCTTCTTAATATCTTCTGCTTCTGTTAGGTCCATACCATTTCTGTCCTTTATCGAGCTCATCTTTGCATGAAATGGCATCGCTGACTCGATGGACGTGAGTCTCAGTGAACTCCAGGAGTTGGTGATGGACAGGGAGGCCTGGCGTGCTGCGATTCATGGGGTCGCAAAGAGTCGGACACGACTGAGCAACTGATCTGATCTGATCTGATCTGAAAGTTAGCATGTTAGCTAACTTAGCATATCTTCTGAGTAGAAACATTTATCATTTTGAAGTGATCCTTTCATCTCTTGCAATAACTTTGGCTTTAGTTCACTTTATCACTTATTAATATAACTACCCAAGTGTTCTTTTGGATCCTATTTGCCTAATATACCTATTATTATTTTTTTTCTTCAAACTTTCTGTGCTCTTCTGTTCAAGGAATGCCTCTTTTAAATAGAATTCCACTGAATTCTTTAAAAACTCAGTAGAACCATCTTTGTCTTTTTACTGTAAGGGAATTAGTTGAGTGCTCGAGGTCAGAGGTTAAGAGGGGTTTATGAACTTTGCTGTTCACATACACCTTAAAAAGTTGGGCAAAGTATTAGACCTCTCATACAGCTTTAATTTGACATCTAGCTTGTTTATCATAAGCTAAGTAACTGCAAAAGATTTTTTTGACATATTCTAACTATTGACAATAACTATTAAGTGATTAAATGTTTCATTTAAATAAATTTCATGAAACATAAATATATAAGAATTCATAAAAATATTCTTCTATAAGAATTCTCATAGAATAAGTATTATTTTTATAAATACATAAACAATGGTAGAGTGAGTATCAATATAGTAACTCAATCCTTTGAACTTCTTTAGAGTCATTTGTTTTAAAAGTTACACATTGATTAATCATTAAAAAATATTTTAAATGATCCATACACTGAGACATGAGTTAAATCTTGTTTTAGTTTTGCTAAAAGCAAACCCTTGGAAACCAGATCCTTACAAAAGGATGTGTTACTCTCACTGAGTCTGAGCTCATACTGCTCATCATAAGACAGTCCAATGAACAAGAGACAAGCTTTCTGCCATAGGGGTGGTGTCATCTGCATATATGAGGTTATTGATATTTCTCCCAGCAATCTTGATTCCAGCTTGTGCTTCCTCCAGCCCAGCATTTCTCATGATGTGCTATGCATATAAGTTAAATAAGCAGGGTGACAATATACAGCCTTGACGTACTCCTTTTCCTATTTGGAACCAGTCTGTTGTTCCATGTCCAGTTCTAACTGTTGCTTCCTGACCTGCATACAGGTTTCTCAAGAGGCAGGTCAGGTGCTCTGGTATTCCCATCTCTTGAAGAATTTTCCACAGTTTATTATGATCCACACAGTCAAAGGCTTTGGCATAGTCAATAAAGCAGAAATAGATGTTTTTCTGGAACTCTCTTGCTTTTTCCATGATCCAGCAAATGTTGGCAATTTGATCTCTGTTTCCTCTGCCTTTTCTAAAACCAGCTTGAACATATGGAAGTTCATGGTTCATATATTGCTGAAGCCTGGCTTGGAAAATTTTGAGCATTACTTTACTAGCTTGTGAGATGAGTGCAATTGTGCGGTAGTTTGAGCATTCTTTGGCATTGCCTTTCTTTGGGATTGGAATGAAGACTGACCTTTTCCAGTCCTGTGGCCACTGCTGAGTTTTCCAAATTTGCTGGCATATTGAGTGCAGCACTTTCACAGCATCATCTTTCAGGATTTGGAATAGCTCAACTGGAATCCCATCACCTCCAGTAGCTTTATTTGTAGTGATGCTTCCTGAGGCCCCTTTGACTTCACATTCCAGGATGTCTGGCTCTAGGTAAGTGAACACACTCACCGTGATTATCTGGGTCTTGAAGATATTTTTTGTATAGTTCTTCTGTGTAGTCTTACCACCTCTTCTTAATATCTTCTGCTTCTGTTAGGCCCATACCATTTCTGTCCTTTGTAGCAAAAGCAGTAAAATACAAAGGTTAAAGTAAAAGAAACCAATCCAACATGGAGTCAGATTTGTTCTTCTCTCTTACATTACTAGTCCTTATGAAAGTGCAAGTGTTCACCACTCAGTCGTGTCTGACTCTTTGTGACCCCATGAACCCCATCAAGCTCCTTTGTCCATGGAATGCTCCAGGCAAGAATACTGGAGCAGATTGCCATACCCTTCTCCAGTGGATCGTCCCAACTCAGGGATCGAAGCTATAGTCAACTACATTCTCTAAGAATTTTACAAGGGTGCTGGAATGGATGAGGTTATCAAAACTATTACCAATAGTATCTAGTGCTTTTAACTAGTATCAAGTTAATTATATGATAATAAAATAATCAAAATTAATTATACCAGTTCCTCTTGTAGTTAGAAGCATCTCTTTTAGCCCATTTTCCAAAAATTTTTAGAAAAATAGAAATATTATTCATTTTAATACACCTTTTCAAAGGAAAAGTTGAATAGGGTATTCAGTAATTAAGAGTACTGGAGTGGGGTGCCATTGCCTTCTCCGAAAAAGTTGGCAAAATTTAATGCAAATGCTTCCCCTATAAGTCTGCATAATGTTGAAGAAACTAAAACACTGTCTTACCTCTGATGGATGCTGTGTGTGTATGTATGTGTGTGCTGAGTTGCTGCAGTCATGTCCAGTTCTTTGCAACTCCATGGACATTAGCCCACCAGGCTCCTCTGTCCATGGGAGTCTCCAGGCAAAAGTACTGGAGTGGATTGCCATGGCCTCCTCCAGGGGATCTTCCGGACCCAGGGATCAAACCCACACCTCTTACATCTCCTGCATCGGCAGATGGGTTCTTTACCATGGGCGCCACCTGGGAAGCCCCTCTGATAGATGCTGCTGCTGAAAGTGAAGTCACTCAGTCGTGTCCGACTTTGTGCGATCCCATAGACGGCAGCCCACCAGGCTCTGCCGTCCCTGGGATTCTCCAGGCAAGAACACTGGAGTGGGTTGCCATTTCTTTCCATTATCTTCTCTGATAGATGCTACTTTCTCTCAAAGATGTCACAATGCTGTGCTAGACGTGGACATCCTTTCCTTCTCATCCTTAAAACCAGGCAGATGGTCCACAGACACACCAGCAGAAGACAAGGCTCCCAAGATCAATGGGATGAATTCGGAGAGAGTGGAATTCCCAGTGCCAGGCCGGCGTCAGGAAGCACCTGTCCCAAGGGTGGAGAACACGCAGAGAGGGTGCTCGGGGCCCACTGGGCCCTGGAGCATGACTTCTCTCACTGCCGGATATTTCTAACACTGAGAAATAGACAAGGCGTGGACTCCTGTGTGTGTATGTGCGTTTGCTCATTGGGTGACAGGAGACATTACCATCCAAGAGTCTTCGTTTTGTCCTCAAGGGGACAATGCATGCTGTGGCCATAGAAGGAGATGAAAGGGGAAAGATAAATAAAGGGAACTTGATGCTCTGTGTGCTAAGCTGCTCTGCAAGAGTTTGCATGCAGAGCATCACCGCTGAGCTGAAGCACCAATATCCGGCGCTCCTTGCACAGGGCAGGGCTTGCAGACCCAGGGTGGTGCCCGGTTACAAGTGTATGCATCAGCTTTGGTACTTTTTACCATCCCTTCAGGGCCTCAGGAGGTCCCTGCACTCTGGAGCATTGATTGATGCTGGTGAACTGTGGCCATTCTTGGTCAAGTGCAAGGGGATCCATCTCAAAAAATAGGAGGAGCGGGAAAGAGACTGCAGGTGCATGCCAGGCAGATTCGTTCGGGAAAGGCTACCTGGACTATGAGACTCTGCTGTGATGCTGCTCCCCCACTCTCGGCACCCAGTGGACAGAGGAGCCTCACTGGGGGCACCCTAGCCATCTCCACTTCCCCCCATGAGTCCCTCTGCCTGCCTCTTGGCACTTCCCTTTCCTTCCAACTTCATCTGTACTGATGCCTGCCTTTTTATCCTGTATCCAGCATTTTAAGTATTTCAGAGGGGGATGGTTTTCTGGTTGTTTACACAGCTAGACACAGAAGTGCTTGGATAGCTTTACAAAAGGTTTTGAATCTCTTCTGGGTAAGGAAGGCTAAAGAAGCCGGGAGTGCACCAGCTGGAATCCTGAAGTCTCAAACTTGCCCAAGCCTCATCTTGTTCCCAGCGCTCCTCGTGGGTCGAGGGTGACTGTGGTCCCAGCACCGGCTTTGGCTGGAGACCACTGGCTCCTGTGAGCCCCCCAGTGAGGAAGCTGAGGGTTTAGCCAGCACCTGCCCCCAGGGAGGCCCCGGGCCCTGGTAAGCGCAAGCTTCCCTGCCCTCCAGATGTGCCTCCCATCCTTCTCTGCGCTTCCCCTGGTTTATCCTGCCTCTTTCTCAAGCTCGCCTTATTTCCAGTCTCATCGTCTCGGCTACATCTCAGACTGACCTAGACCCTTACAGCATCTCTAGCAGCTGGGGGGTCACAGAAGACTTGCCCAGGGGTGAGGGGTTGGTCCTGGCCCCCCATCCCCACTTTAGAACAAGTTCACTGCTGCCAGTGAGGGGGTCCTGAAAGCTGGAGCTGACTCTTCAAGAGGCATCTGCCCACTCCTGTCACACCTTCTGGGTTCACTTCTGTGACTCCTTTGGGGCCAAGTTCATGGTCAAGAATACGACCTCATAGGCCATTTCTCATGAGGAACAATGTGATCTGACCACGCTACCATTTTCAGGAGTGCCTGGGAAAAGAAAACACCCAGGGATTGCCTGGAACTCTTCTTGAAGCTCCTCCTGTGGCTCTGAGAATTTCTGAGAACCAAGTTTTAACCAACAAGCCCTGACAAAGCAGGGATGCGTTTGAGGCTGGGAAACTGGATCAAAATACATCTCCTTTGGGAAAAAAAAAAAAAAAGAGGGCGGAGTATTCCCAGCTCAATTTCCAGCTAATGTAAACAGTGGAAACAGGTTACTCACTTGAGGAGCGAGAACAAGGAATTTGATGTTTTAAGTGTGCGAGCCAGCATCTCTATAGAGAGACTTAATGTCTGGGGGGAGGCAGAATGCAAAGAGGGTCGCTCTGAGGACTGGAGGGTCCAGGTGAGCCCCAGGTTCTGTCACTATCCAGATGGATCGCCGGGGTCAAGCGGTCACTGCCTCTGTTTCCCCGTCTGGCACAGAAGGAGTGGGAACCCCTCTGAGGCTCCTTGCACCCCTAATGAGTCAGAATTCTGTGCCACAGATAATTCCTTTGGCCTAAACGCTTTGGCCACCTGATGTGAAGAGCTGACTCATTTGAAAAGACCCTGATGCTGGGAAAGATTGAGGGCAGGAGGAGAAGGGGATGACAGAGGATGAGATGGTTGGATGGCATCACCAACTCAATGGACATGGGTTTGGGTGGACTCCGGGAGTTGGTGATGGACAGGGAGGCCTGGAGTGCTGTGGTCCATGGGGTCTCAAAGAGTCAGACACGACTGAGCAACTGAACAATAACAACAGCAAAAGCAGCCCTTCCCCTCCATGAGTCCTGCCGCTGGGGTCTGCATTGCCTTGGGAATGAGCACAGTATGGGAGTACATTTTCTCTTTCCACTCATTCTGTAGACAAGGCAAAAAAGAAAACCCATCACCACTCCTCTCCCCATATCTGCAACGCTTTTCAAACCATCAGAAAGTTGCACACAAACATCACTTCCCCCTGCTTGCTGCAACATTTTAGCAACTGAGAAGCTCTTCTCAAATGTTCTGCACTTGGAGAAGGCAATGGCACCCCACTCTAGTACTCTTGCCTGGAAAATCCATGGACGGAGGAGCCTGGTAGGCTGCAGTCCATGGGGTTTCGAAGAGTCAGACACCACTGAGCGACTTCACTTTCACTTTTCACTTTCATGCATTGGAGAAGGAAATGGCAGCCCACTCCAGTGTTCTTGCCTGGAGAATCCCAGGAGCAGGGGAGCCTGGTGGGCTGCCGTCTATGGGGTCTCACAGAGTCGGACATGACTGAAGCGACTTAGCAGCAGCAGCAGCAGATATTGTAGGACCCAAGTTAAATGGCTGTGCAGTGGCAGAAACTTGATAGAGACCCTCGCACATGTGCAAAGACATTTCCAAGGGATCTTGGCTTTCTCATCCAGACTAAATTGCAATGTCATGCATGTCTTTAGGGTCCAAATGCTTCCATCCCTCCCTTGAATTCACTGTGTGTTCCCACTGTATGCTTGTGATGCCCTGATCTCACTTTTATTTTCCTCTTAATCTCTAAAATGAACATCTCCACCAGGCCGTGGCTGGTGTGAAATCAGTTCAATGGGCCCTGACTGCACATGGTCCCATGGCCCCCCTCTGCCCCCACCATGCTCAAAGCAGTTCTGTTCCATGTGTGATCAAGTGATCAGTAAAGATTTACAGAAGCAGGAAACTTGTTTTAGGATAAAAATACCCGAGTTAGAAAAATGAGTCTCAGAGAGCAAGTCCAGCCCGGCCACGGTGTGATCCACTTGGATGGCCAGCAGACCTGAGTTCAAAGCCTCCACTCCAAACTGAAACACACGCATCCCCACATGTAAAACAGAGCCAGTGAGAACTTGTTGTATAACTCAGGGAACTCAAACCTGGTGCTTGGTGACAACCTAGAGGGGTGGGGTGGGGTGGGAGGTGGGAGGGAGGCTCAGGAGGGAGGGGACATATGTACACCTGTGGCTGACTCATACTGATGTATGGCAGAAATTAACACAATACTGCAAAGCGATTATCCTCCAATTAAAAATGTTATATATATATATTTTTTTTTTTTTAATTTTCCACCTACCGCTTCACCAGCTCATGAGACAACCATGGGAAAGACACTGTCAGAGAAACAGATCCCCAGAAGAATGAGCATCACAGGACTTCATGTTTTAGGGACTTTTCCGAATCAGGGGGTGGTCCAGACGGGTCGTTCTTGAGAAATCACCGTTTTATTTAACTGTCTTTTCACGATGACCTCACTTAACTATCTTTTCACCAAAAATGATCTGGAAAAACTGGAGAAGCAGGAAATTAGGGGAGGCCCTCTGGTTCACTGTGGTCCCCTGATAAACCCTCACCTGTGGACAGGGTCCCTTTAGAGGAAGGAGAAAAGAAGAAGCAAGGGACGAGGCCCTGACATCCCCACGGAGCTTGGGTGGCTCTTCTGCTGTGGACAGAGAGGAGGGGCTCTTTCGGGGGATGGCGGCAGAGCACCCCCATCTCAGAACCACCCCGCACCGGAAGTGCCCCTCTGGGCCCCCTGGCTGCACCCCACCCCAGGCCCACCTCTAAGGCTCCCAGGGCCAGGGCAGGAGCATAGATGAGGCGCCAGGGCGCACATGTCTTCTCTGTGGCCCCAGCCCCCAGCTCGTCCAGGGGGCCCTTGGGGCTGTGTGGGTTCACCCTGGTGGATACGCCCAAGCCTACCCATAGCCCCTCAGGCCCAGGGCACCCACACAGCCAATTCTGTGACTCGGGCCAGCTTGGGCCTTGAAAGAGGATGGGGAGGGTGTTCCCAGGTCCCAGATACCCGGGATCAGCAAGGCCAGCGCAGGTCCCGGGGCTGTTTGTGTACTTAGTCACTCAGTCGTGTCCCTCCAGAGAAAGATCTGGAAACATCACGCTTCATCGTCCTATTGGTGTCAGGGTTTGCTCGATGCCTTATTATTCTCTGAACATTTCCAAATACCCTTTGATGCCTGATATTTGAAGAGTCGCTCTTCTCTTCAAAGAGAAAAGTGTTACTGGCTCAGTCGTGTCTGACTCTTTGTGACCCCATGGACTGTAGCCCACCAGGCCCCTCTGTCCATGGGGATTCTCCAGGCAAGAATCCTGGAGTGGGTTGCCTGCCTTCCTCCATGATATCTTCCCAACCCAGGGATAGAACTCAGGTCTCCCGCATCACAGGCAGATACTTAACTCTCTGAGCCACCAGGGAAGACCAAGAATACCGGAGTGGGTAGCCTGCAGAGGCCTGGTATTCATGGAGCCTTGCAAAAGATCAGAAGTTCTATTCAGGTTCCCTGGTTGAGGAATGAGGGTGGAGGTACAAAAACATGTTTACTAAATGCATGGACTTATGCCTAGTTGAGGAACTAAGACTCACACTCATTTTTTCAAAGGAAAAAGAACAGACAGAATATGAAGACCCTAGCCAGTAGTACAGACCATAAATGAATCAGAATTCCTGAGAATAAAGCTAGCCAGGCTGCTCAGAAAGGCCTCCTTATGGCATTGGATGGGACTTTGACAGGCAGAGGAGGAGCAAGAATGTTCCAGAAGGGAGGACTGGCACGAAGGTGTGGAGGTTGCCCCCCAACCCCACCCCAGTTGCTATCTTTGTGGAGAGCTTACCACAGGTCGGGTAAAATCCACGACATACCTTGTATAATACCAGATAACGAAGCTGTAAAAGAAGGAGGCTCAGAGAGATGCAGTAACTTTCCCCAAGCCACAGAGCGAGGGAGATGCAGACCAAGGTAGCTGACTCCCAACAACGACCCTGGGCTGCCTCCTTCCGTGCAGCCCCACCTTGCAGGGGGTAGGTAGCTCAGAGAGGACCGGAGGGAGCTGGCCCAGCCCTCTGGGTCAGCCTCCAGTGGGGCCAGGCTTCCCTGAGGGCCGGGCAGGACGGAAGCCGCAGCGTGGTGCACTGCCTTTCCAGAATGCAGACCCAGCGGACAGGCTGCTTTCAGAGCTGGAACGGGCGTTTCTCAGTGGGAACGTCCTTTTGTGTGTCAAGTCCAAAAAGAGATAAATAGACATGTCTCTCCCTCATGCAGTGCCACAGATCTTGGTAAGATTTTTGTGCTTTCCCTAGAGGTTTGAGGATCTTCAATCCTTATAAGGGTCCAAGGCTGAACTAGTCTCTGGGGGCAGAGAGAGAGGAAGCCAAGCAAGCTACTGGGTTGTCTCCCTGACCCCGGGAGGGTCTTCCTTCCACTTATTCTGTTAGAGTAACACCACCACTCCGGGAGCTGGTAATGGACAGGGAGGCCTGGCGTGCTGCAGTCCATGGGGTCGCAAAGAGTCGGACACGACTAAGCGACTGAACTGAACTGAAGCGCTTTTGTGAAATACAAACTTCTTATCAAATCACTGAATCAGTGAGGTGCAGGCTAGATTGTTAATCAAGTCTTAAAATTATATTTAAAGAACTGCCAGCAAAAATGCAGATTCAAACTAATAATGGAAAAATGCAGTGATAGTTCAGAGTCCATTAAACATTTAACTAAAAAAGTGAAGTGACTTTTTTCCAAACATGTAACCAAGGTTTTATGTGTTCAGTCGCTCAGTCATGTCCGACTCTTTGCGACCCCATGGATGGTAGCCCACCATGCTCCTCTGTCCATGGGAATTCTCCAAGCAAGAACACCGGCGTGGGTTGCTGTGCCCTCCTCCAGGGGGTCTTCCTGACCCTGGGATCAAACTCTCATCTCTTACATCTCCTGCACTGGCAGGCGGATTCTTCACCACTGGCCTCAATAAAGCAGGTGAAAAGCAAGGCCATCCTAAACCTACTTCCCCTCTTCATTTAAAAGCAGAGCTGGTTTTGCCATACATTGACATGAATCAGCCACGGGTGTCCATGTGTCTCCATTCTGAACCCCCCTCCCACCTCCCTCCCCATCCCATCCCTCTGGGTCATCCCAGTGCACCAGCTTTGAGGGCCCTGTTCATGCATCGAACTTGGACTGGTCATCTATTTCCCAATATTGCAAAGTTATTAGCCTCCAATTAAAATAAATTAATTTTTTTAAAAAGCAGAGCTGGGAATGGAGGTGAGTGCAGAAAGAGGGTACTGTGTCCAACACACACCTGTCGAACTGCGTAGAATCTCCACGGACTAAAGCCATCCAGCAAAGAGCTGAGAAAGCGATTATGGCTAATGAGAGGCAGGCAGGTGGGTTCCCTGGAGTCTGGAAAGGATGGAGCCCGTCTGTGCATCGCAGCTGGGACCCAGGCTGGGGCAGGAGGATCCCCAGTTGCATGTCCTGAGCCCTCGCCCACACTCTCTGCTTGAATCCTCTGAGCCCGCATGCAGATCAGCACAAACTCACCTCCACTCCAGACATGGGGGTCCATTCCTTGATGTCAGTCTCACCACGTTGTTTCCCTCTTCCATCCATCCACTGATGAATTGAGCACCTGCTCTTTGCAAGGACGGGGTCAATACTGTGTGAGACAGAAAGCCTACTGGTGAGTTGGGCAGGGGAAGGCTGAGACCAATATGCAAATAGGTATGGTTCAAACAGGAAAGGCCGGACGCTCGGGGCCCCAGCTCAGGCTTCTGCACTCTGGGCCTTGACTGGCACGAATTACTAGGGGTGCTCTTCCTCTTGCCTTGTCTCCACTCCCTGCTTAGTTCTGAACAGTTCCAGCTGACACCATTCTACTCAAACATTTTGCTTTGGGGTTGTTGTTCTTGTTTTTTCATAATTTTATTTATTTATTTATTTTTGGCTCTTCGTTGCTGTGTGCAGGCTTTTCTCTAGTTACAGGGAGCGGGGGCTAGTCTCTACCTGCAGTGAGCAGGCTTCTCAAGGCAGCGGCTTCTCCCGTTGAGGAACCCGGGCTCTAGGGCACAGGCCTTCGGCAGTGGAATCACGTAGTCTCAATAGTTGTAGCTCCTGGGCTTAGTTGCTCAGCAGTATGTGCTGATCTTCCCAGATCAGGGACTGAGCCTGTGTCTCCTGCACTGGCACGCAGTCTTTGCCCCTGAGCTCCCAGGAAAGCCCAACACTTTGCTTTTTAAAGTTGGTTTTCCACTATATGTTGTGGTCCGGGCGCAGGTTGGAAAAGAATTTCCAGACATGAGACAGAATGGGAGGGCAATATTCTTAGAATGGGAGATGCTGTTAGAACAGCTCAAGGGAAAACTGACATTGAACAGGGGTCCTTAGTCCACTTTTATACCCAGGATACAAGGAGTGGGATAGGGGTCTTGCAGGTCGTTTGCTGATTGGATGAGGCGTGTATACTGGATGTGGGAAGAGTACAGCAAACACCTTCTCCCTGTGGGGTAGGAGGGGAGAAGGGTTATACTGCTCAGGAGGCCCTGAAATCCGTGAATAGTTACAACATGGGTGGGGGGTGGAGGACGATCAGGGTCTGGTTTTTCTGTTCCTGCATTCCAAGACCCTCCTTGGTTTTATCTGCTCTTTAGACCTTGGGTCACCACACTACACATTTTCTGATTAATTCAGATCACGTTGTAAGTTATTCCTTTCACATGTTTTGTTATATACTCGTGTGATCAGTATTTTCACAGCAAAGGAGTTCTTAGGAAGTGCTGTGAGTTGTACCGTGAGATACGGGGCCTCTGTGAACCAAGAGGTACCCCCAAAACCCACGGCCACCAAGGCTGCATGAGTGAAGCAGGGCTGCGTCACCCACGAAGGGCTCGGCAGGGGCGTGTAGAAGATGCTCACGGCATCTCATTGATGCCACGTGGCCACCTTCTATTCAGTGATGCAGAATAAATGCAGGGGACACAAATGTGGCTAAATCAGAATCCAGGCTGCTTCATCTGGAAACAGCCCCTTCCAAAACATCAGCAAGGGGCAGCCCCACCAACAGCGACCTCTGATTCAGGACTGCGTCTCTGCGGATGGTACAGACAGACAGCCCCTAGCAAAGGGCTGCAGTCATCCCACAGCCTCGCACCTTGGAAACCCTCATTTCCCATTGTTCTCGTCATGCAATCATCACAGAGGGCTTTTGCAACCTACAAAAAAATTCCTCTCTAGGTCTCCTTCAATTTCTCATCCTATATTCCTTAACAACTTCTACTGAGCTGTACAGTTGCAGTGAATTCTGTGGAACAAGATGGAACAATTAGTGGAAGCTGAGGTGGGAGGTGGCTGCCAGAGGGTAAGAGCCATCCCATCTTCCTCCTGGAAATCTAAGCGCTAGGAGGCCTTGGCTCAACACTTCTCAGGTCTCTTCTACCACAGCTCATGGACGTTTTAATTGCAAAAATTAAATAGAAGTCAAGAGGAGAAAAAAGAGACGCACAGTTGTTTTAATATTCCCAGTTCTTTAAAAAAAAACTTTTTTTTGTAACCCCTATATAATAAATCCAATAGAATGTGGCTGAGAAATTACAAGAAACAGGGAAGGTAGTTGGTTTTCACCATCTTGTCGGGCTGAGAAAGGTCCCTGACATCTACAGTCCAGGACTCAGCACAATGAAACTGAGACCTTCTAGTCTAAAATCAAGTTTGCTGGGCTCAGCAGTAAAGAATCTGCCTGCAAAGCAGGAGATTCAGAAGAGCCAGGTTCGATCCCTGAGTCAGGACAATCCCCTGGAGGAGGCAACCCACTCCAGTATTCTTACCTGGAGAATCCCACTGACAGAGGAGCCTGACAGGCTACCGTCCACAGGGTCACAGAGAGTCGGACACGACTGAAGCGACTGAGCACACTCACACATATTCTAAGAGCAGTCATGGTAAATGTGCACCGACTGACAATCTGGTTAGGAGAAAATGCTAAAGGAATGAAGTTAGGGTACCCAGAAAGGAAAATAAGCCTCTTCTGGTTTTCACCTCCTAATTTAAAGATTGGCCAGATGACATTTGAGGCCATGGACCAGTTCTCCAGGTGAGTCCCCACCTTGTGTGTGCTTGAGCACTTCCCAGAGGAAAGGCTGGCCGGCTTGCCACCCACCCTCTGGCTCCCCTGAGGACCACCCTAAGAGCTCCTCAAGCAGCTGACGGAGGTCTGAGCAAGGAATTGGCTACTTGCCAGACTGCAGCCCCAAACTCTGCACACAGAGCATCCTGGCCTCAGCTGTGCCAGCCTCCAGCTTCTCAGCAAACCTCTTCCCCTGTGAGCCCTTCCAATCCTTGTTCCCTGAATCCTGGCTCCTCTGGGGAGCATTTTAATTCTGGAAACAGAATGGCAGAGGTCACGCTCAAAGCTGCCTCCCCTGCAAGCTCCTGACATATCCCTCGTAGGACCATCTCAAGATCCCCCCCAGGACCGTCTCAAGATCCCCCCCAGGACCGTCTCAAGATCCTCCCCAGGACCATCTCAATATTCCCCCAGGACTGTCTCAAGATCCTCCCAGGACCGTCTCAAGATCCCCCAGGACCATCTCAAGATCCCCCCAGGACCATCTCAAGATCCCCTCCAGGATTGTCTCAAGAGCACCTGTGGGGGCCACTGCCCTGTCCTGGCTGCTCCAGGCCAGGAGGGCCTCCAAGCAGAGTCAGAGCAGCCTCAGATATCACCCACGACCTCTGACCCCTGGCGCTGGCTCAGACCTCCTGTCCCAGTCTGAGGTCCAGGAAACACAATTACTGTGATCAGTGCTGTCACTTCCTCACTGGCTACATCATCAACCAAGCCACGGACCCCATCCTGTTTTCTCCAGAGGTAAACTCTTTTTAGAGTGTACCCATAGAAAAGTTAAGATCTGATCAGGCGAACAGATCAGGGGTATGTGTGCTCGGTCACTCAGTCGTGTCCAGCTCTTTGCGATCCCATGCACCATAGCCTGCCAGACTCCTCGGTCCACATACAGGTGTGGGTAGCCGTTCCCTGCTCCAGGGGATCTTCCCCATCCAGGGATCAAACCTATGCCTCCTGTGTCTCCTGCATCGCAGGTGGGGTCTTTACCTCTGAGCCACCAGGGAGGCCCAATAGACCAAGTGATGATTGCAAAGATGACTCACTGCATATCCCAGGAAGAGGGGGCACGCCACGTCAGAAGGGGGAGCGTATGGGTACCACTAGAATTGACCAGGGAGAGGGAAACTGTAGCAAAAGCTTTTATTGTGATTTCCATGGGAGTGTGGACCTTAATAAAGAAAAAAAAAAAAAGAAAGAATCATGTGTTTTATCGGCAAAATGATTTTATTTGGGAAGAGCAGAAAATTGCGATTCGGGATGAGCAAACTGTGGTGAAGCACACGCAAGTCCAGAGAACAGAGGAGGGGGGTTGAAAGGAGGAGACTGGGGAGGGTGTGGGGTCGGTCACTGGCAGTGGGTGGCTTGCATTGCGGGGTCAAAGGGAAACCTTGCTTCCTGCCGAGTCTGTAAGTCTCAGGGCTTCCTGACTCCATTCTGAAGGAGGTTTCCTTTATCCATGTTTATAGAAGGAGGGGCAAGGCAGGCCCCAGATGGGCCAGTCTGGATAATCTCAGTGGACTCTGGGCATAGAAGCCATCCCTGATTGTCTGGTACGGGGCCCTCGGGAGTGATGAGGGCTGGTGAGCAAGGACCTGAGACCGTGAAAGTCTCATAGAGGAGGTGGTCAGGGGCAGGGGCTCTGAACCTGTCAGTATGCATTTTAAATCACTCTCACTGGCAAGCAGTTCACTACTGATGGACAGGGCTTTGCAAAACCTGGGAGGGACAGTCCCTCCAGAATCACCAAGACCCCAAAGGTCGAAGAATCAGGGCATAGAAAATAAAAGACACAGTTCACACATTAACTCAGAACCCAGCCACGAAGCAGCCACAGTGTTCTGCCCCTCCAGCCAGCCCTGATCCTGAAAGCATACACACCCCTTAGCCAGGTCTTTAAACCTAACAGAACACTCTTAAGAAGACTCCCCCCGCGCAAAAAAAAAAAAAAAAATCAAAGGATCCGAGGAAATGAGATGAAAAGAATCACTGGTACATCAAGGATACAACTAGCATCACATAACAGCCTGGACTTAATAGGCGGTGCCCTCGGCTTGGAACACGTTAAGAGCTCAGTGCTGGGCTAGAGATCCAAGTCTTATTCCATCTGATAGAAGACTTGTCTTCCTCCCACTGCGACAGAGGAGGGGCACCCCCTCCCTTCAATCTTGACCCAGGCGCACAGTCTCCGCCACACTGGGTAAGGGCCACTGTCACTGGGAGCCGGAGCTGACTGCAGACACACACCATGACCCAGCATCTCAGCACCTGCTGTTCCTGACTCCTGGGAACTCTGCTCAGCATCTCCAGGGACACCGGCCAGAACATCCCGGCCTCGGTGAGATGAGATGGCAGAGATTAGCCCGAGGAGGAACACAGTGTCGTTGTTCGGGTCCTTCTTGCCTTAAAAGGCAGAGCCAAGGAAATGATGAGGCTCCCAGAACACAGGATCACGCCAGGATAACATTAGCCAGAAGAGGTGGATAGAAACCGATGGGACGGTTCTCTCACTGCCCGGAGCTCAGGCAGGCTAGAACCCAGACACTGGGTGGGGATTCAGGGCCAATGGATGGAGCATGGTGAGGGTTTACCTGGCCACACCAAGTTGCCGTTCCCTCCTTAGAAATATTTGATACTCCCTTAACATCAAAACCCTGTACTTGCAACATCAGACCCTCCTGGATTACGTCCCTCGCCATAAATGGTTTGGAATGAACAATGTAGAGATCAGATGATCTATGTACTTGGAATCAAGACTTGAACGTGAATTTAGCCTCAGCAGCCTCTCTTTTCTAACGAGTTGACGCATGTTTATGGGGATGTGTTCATTTAGAAGGCTTGCCTCACATGCCACACACCAAACCAAATTTTCCATGTGTCGGGAAAGAATCCAGATTTGAAGAAAGGACGCAGGATGGAATCGTGTAAGAAGTGACCTAAGTTCGTTCACAGTTCACTGTCAGTCGAAGAAAGAGGAAATTCCAACAGATCATAAGAACAGCACTGGATTTGTAAGTCAGGCTATAAAGGGTGTTTTTTGTTTTAAAAATCTATTGCTTATGGTTTTAAAAAAGCCCTTTAGGATCTGTTCTGTTATTTTTAAAGAAAAACACCTGCTTTCTCGGCGTTTCTCATGCCTCACGCTCGCCACTTCTTCTATGGTCCAGCCCTTGCCTTCCCCCAGGAGGACGGGCACCTTTGAATCTTTCAGAAAATTGACTTTGAGGGAAGGAGGGAGGGCAGGAAGTGTGGCTATTGTTTTGCAGGCATGCCCTTAACCTTAAGAAGAATTTCAAACATGCGCAAAGCATTTCCTTTCTTTCCTTCTATGTTGTTGAGCTATGATTGACAACGCAGCACTGTGGAAGAAGCTTAAGGCACGTGACCTGACTTACGTGTCTTGTGAAATAATATTACCACAATAGGTTTAGTTAATGTCCATCATCTCTTACAGATACCAAAGATAGAAAGAAAACGTTTTTCTTCATAATGAGCTCTTAGGATCTATTAATTCGGAAATCTACGCTGTGGTGACATTAACTATCCTCATCCTATCCTACCTTACAACCCTGGGACTTATTTCCCTTATAACTGGAAGGTTGTAACTTTGTACCTTCTTCCACCCACGCCCCACTCCCCCACCTCTGAAAACCACAAATCTGATCTCTTTTTTCTATGAGTTTGGTGGCTCCTGTTTTTCTTTAATTCCACCATAAGTGAGATCATGCAGTGTTTTTTTGTCTCCAGGCATTTCCTTTTGACAGGTTATTAACAAGGCAGAGGACAGACCGGTCCTCTGAGAACATGCAAGGTGCATCTCTGCAAATTGATGAGATGTGCCTCCTGAGGTGCAAAATTAATGAAAAACATAAACAATTAGGGAAAGGCAATAAAAGTGAACGATGGTCAGGCCAGGCTCAAGCTACACATAGTTTTTCAGGGAAGGGGCTCCAATTTCTGTGCATTCCTGAAACATCAGACAGATTCACAGAGCTAAAGGAGAATGAGGAGGTCGCCATGTTCTGCTCCTTTCTTGCACATGAATCATCCCACTACTAAAATTGATTGAGGGTTGTACACACGCCTCTCACAGGCAGAGACAAATCTCAGGTTGGGCAACTGAAAGTCGTTTTGATAGGTGTCCCTGGCTTTGTGCATACATGCATGCTAAGTCACTTCAGGCATATCCAACTCTTCTGCGGCCCTACGGACTGCAGCCCTCCAGGCTCCACTGTCCATGGGATTCTCCAGGCAAGAATACTGGCATGGGTTGCCATGCCCTCCTCCAGGGGATCCTCATGACCCAGGAATTGAGCCCCCTTCTCCCATGTCTCCTACATTGGCAAGTTCGTCACCACTAGCCGCCTGGGAAGCCCACTGGCTTTGCACTCTTGGCCAAATCAAACGCAAATTAGTTGGTATTCTCTCTCTCTAGTAACAGTGTCACCTCTTCACTTTCAGCTTTCTAAACAACTACTCAGGTGCAAATATGTGACAAGGGGCGCTCTAGAGACCCAGGTCACCACCCACTGGGACGGCAACAATATCCACAAGATGCCAGAAGAAGCCCTTGTTGACGTGTCTAGTTCTCTCTGGGAGCACCTCAGCCCGGAGAAGGAAATGGCAACCCGCTCCAGTGCTCTTGCCTGGAGAATCCCAGGGACCGGGGAGCCTGGTGGGCTGCCGTCTGTGGGGTCGCACAGAGTCGGACATGACTGAAGCAACTTAGCAGCAGCAGCAGCACCTTAGCCCAGAGCTGGTTTGCAAGTGACAGATGGAAATGTCAAGGCGCGTGGGTTCTGCTGCCCTGCAAGCCCTCTGGCCCCGTTGTCAGGGCCCAGCTAGGTCCAGGCAGCCCGGTCCAGAAGCTTCCCAGAGGGAGCCCCTCAGCCATTAACCCTTGGGCACACTCCCCGGGCTGCTCATTTTAGCTCTGACTGTATGCGCCTCCCACTACCCGCTGTGTTTTCCCCAGGTGAAAGCATTCCCTTTGCAGCTGAAGTTAGCACTGGAAGGGTTCTCAGTGAGAGAAACGCTGGGTACATGCTGTCATTTCTCTCGTTTCTTCAGTTCCCCAGCTCTTTACAGGACACTCACCGTGTCCCACTCCAGGCATGGTTCCAGAAACATAAAACAGGGACGGTCCATGCTGTCACTGCATTTACATTCTATCAGGGAATACGGGCTGTTTTAGCAAGAATTGCAGTGAGCGTCACAAAGCGTGGGTGTGATGGGTGAGAGTGACAGGGAGACCTAACTCAAGGCCGGGTTCAGGAAGGCCCCCCTGGAGGAGGCGATAGGACCCCTGAGATCATTCGCAAGCCAGCCGCGTGAGAGGAGGGTAGGGGTCAGGGAAGGGGAGCAAAGACCCGGAGAGACTGCTGGGAGGGTCAGGGGAGCGATATATTCCAGGAGTGAAGGGGAGACATTGACAGCCTCTAGGCAGTATTCTTGCCTGGAGAATCCCATGGACAGAGGAGGCTAGCGGACGGCAGTCCACAGGGTCAACAAAGAGTCAGACACGACTGAAGTGCATGAAGCCCACAGGCATGCACAAGTGGGACACAGATATGATCAGATCTGCTTTGTTCCAAGGTCACTCTGTTGGCAGGAGGAGACAGAGGCTGAAGGTGAGAGTTGCTGCTGGAGATGACCTGGGTCAGGATGGTGGCCAGGAGGGGATGTAGCAGCAGGGAATCCCAGCAATTCCCTGGTGGCTCAGCTGGCAAAGAACCCGCCTGCAATGCGGGAGACCTGGGTTCGGTCCCTCAGTCAGGAAGATCCCCTGGAGGAGGGCATAGGAACCCACTCCAGTATTCTTGCCTGGAGAATCCCATGGACAGAGGAGCCTGGTGGGTTGCAGTCCGTGGGGTCACAAAGAGTAGGATACAACTGAGAGACTAAGCATGGCATAAACCAGAGGTGTTCAGGAAGTGGATGCTAAGGGGAGGGGAGGAGAGAATTCTGTCCGGGTGATGGTCCTGGTGCCTGGAATCAAACAGCTGGGGCAAGGGGCAGGCTTAGAGGAAAAGTGATCCTTCCTGCAGGCGTTCCATCAGGGACATTGAATGAGACACCACCAGGAAGATGCCCAGTGGGCAGGTGAATGCCTGGGTCAGATCAGCTGGAGGGCCAGCTGGAGGTGTGAAAGCCCACAGCACGTGGAACCACATGAGTGAGTGAGACCGTCCGGGAGAGGGTGTGGACAGAGGACATCGAAGCCCCAGGCCACCCTCCTGATGGCCGTGAGGACCTAGGAGCTGGCTGGCCGAGGCGCTGCAGGGCCACTCCAATGGGCCACACACGGCAGGAGCTCTAGGAGCCCTGAATTGATTTTCACAAGACAAGATCACCTGCCCGCCTGTTGCCTGTCCGCAGCAGTGGTTCCGCCTGAGTGTGGGGCTTTACAGAAAGCTAGGTGGGGGGACGAGGTCACCGTGTAGCATCACCACAGCATTTTGCTTATTTATTGGGCTGCGTCGGGTCTTAGTTTCAGCATGCGGGACCTTCCTCGCTGCCCTCAGACTCTCTAGCTGCAGTGCGCGGGCTTAGTTGTTCCTCTGTGGCTCATGGGATCTTAGTTCCCCAACCAGGGACCCAGCATGTCCTCTGCATTGCAAGGTGGATTCTTAACCACTTGCCCGTCAGGGAAGCCCCTCGCCTCCACACTTTTAACTCTGGATTGTCACAAAAACACTATTGGCAGTGGTTCATGAAGGTTTCAGTCCTTTCAAAACCACAGTACCTGCTTTCAACACCAAAGAATCAATGAATTGGACAAGAGCCCACAGATCCATAGAAATGGCCTGTATGTACATCCTTTTGGGCTTCCCAGATGGCTCAGTGGGTAAAGAATCTGCCTGCAATGCAGGTCACTTGGGTTCCATCCCTGGGTCAGAAAGATCCTTTGGAGAAGGAAATAGTAACCCACTCCAGGATTCTTGCCTAGAGAATCCCCACAGCCAGAGGAGCCTGGTGGGCTACAGTCCATAGGGTCGCAAAGAGTCAGACATGGCTACAGCGACTGGGCACTCACACAAGCATCCATCCTTTACCAGTCAAAAAGATCCTACATTTCTCTGAATCCCACCCCCATATGTCTATATTGTTCTAATTATCAAACTCAAAACTTGGAAGTCTGATTTTACTAGAATCTTCAAGTAAGTTGAAATAGGATGCTTATGTTGAACTGTGCGAAGAGTCCTAGAATCACCTAAGCTTTCCTAAGCTTTGTAATCTTGCCAGAAAGCATCCTCAGGCTCATAGACTCTGCTTTTCCCCCTCCAAGACGAAGGCACTTAAGTTATAAATGTCAGTTTTTGTTTTATTTGAGAAGGAGGCGTTCTAAGAATTTTAAGCCAACTGTTAAAAATACATTCAAGGAGAGTTTATAATTTTATAGACGCAACACTCAGGAAGCAGAGAGAGAACTGACTTTTCTCTGCAACTGAAATTAACTCTTCTCTTAAGCTCCCTTTTTGTTTCCTTGAAGGAAAAAAGAAACCTTAAATTTGCCAGTTAAAAGGTAACAATCACTTCCCACTTTAAAGGTGGATAATTTGTATCTAAGCTGTCACTCGAGATGCTCCCCTCCTCCACTCTAGCAGGGCTGTATGCACTGACTCATGATTGTGGACTCACTTCTGTCCATCACTTGATACAATGGTCTTTAAATTCATCCTGCATGAACCACTAAATGAACCGCCTGCGCCTTCTGGAACCAGTGACCGTGCCTAAGAAAATGGATTGTATTAACAAGCTTAAGCCAAGGGGGACCCCAAAATTCATGGGCTGTCGTGGTGGGGTACACCTAATAAAACTCTGAGCCCTTTTAGGAAGGGGGAGTATTAGCCACAAATAGTCACGACAAATTCATGATTACCTTCCTGTCTCACTCCATCTTTGTTTCTCCGATTAACTCACTCTCCCGCTCTCTACAGAAAATTTCAAATCTTCCCCCACCCACATCCTAGGAACTTCAAGACAGAACTCCCCATATCACAAATTCATCAGGACCAACACCCAGAACAGTGAGGACAGAAGGGCCCCTTCACCTTCAGATCCCAGCTTTATCCATCTCTCAGAATCGGAAGTTCACTGGTTACCTCTTCTTCCAACTTAAACCGAGCCCTGCCCACTCAAAGCCTTTCCCATCAGTATTTGAATGCAGTCAGGTATCCCGTCTTCAAGAAATTACTCAATTCCATGTCCCTGGCCAACAACTGCCTTCCCTCCTCGTCTCTGTGGTCGGACTCTTGACAAACTTTCCTAAACTCACTCACCCCACCTCCTCACTTCAAGGCCACTTCTCAACCCACTTCACTAACTCCTTTACGCATCAGCTGTCACTGCATTGACAGTGACCACCATGTCTGAAACCCAACATATAGTTTTCAGTTTGGGACAGTTTTTCTCGTCAGTTTTTTTGGCACTGTTCACCACCTACCCTTCTCGAAATGTTTCTCTCCTTGGCTTCTCCACCCTCCGCTCTTCTGCCTTTCTCTCTCTCTAACCATCCTCTCTCCTAAAATCCTGGGCAAGCTCATCCTTCTCCACCTTCAGATGTTACACTGTCTCATCCTCAGTTTTTCTCATCTCATGTACCTCCCCAGTAGCTCAAACGGTAAAGAATCTGCCTGCAATGCAGGAGACCCAGGTTCGATCCCTGGGTCAGGAAGATCCCCTGGAGAAGGGCACAGCAACCCACTCCAGTATTCTTGCCTGGAGAATCCCATGGACAGAGGAGCCTGGCGGGCTACAGTCCATGGGATGGCAAAGACTCAGACACAACCGAAGTGACTCAGCACCCACGCATGGGCAAGATTCTGGTAGGGTGAGCACTGGCCACAGAGGAAGCACACAGGCTGCCTACAACCCAGGTGCAGTGCAACTAAGCCCTCTCTTCTCTGTTTACCCTTTTCTTCATCTGCAGGCACACACCTTCCCCTAAAGCGAGAATGGTTTTCTTGTTTTGTATTTGTTCGCTTCCCTTTGTTTTGTCAGAACCTAGGATCCCACCAGCTTCAGTTCCAGAGCACTTGATCATGTGCAAACTGTTAAGAAAGGATCTATGAATTTCATAAGATTCCCAAAAGGGTCCTTGACCTTAAAAGTTAAAAACATTGCCTGGAAAATGCAGAATAATGGGGGACATGATCAGGAAGATCCCCTAGAGGAGGAAATGGCAACCCACTCCAGTATTGTTGCCTGGATAGAGGAGCCTGGTGGGCTACTCTCCATGGGGTCACAAAGAGTTGGACACGACTGAGCCATTAACACTTTTCACTTTGAAGAGAAGAGTGACTTCAAATATTAGGCATCAAAGAGTATGTGGAAACATTCAGAGAATAAGGCATCAAGAAAACCCATAGGAAAATGAAGCATGATGTTTCCAGATCTTCCTCTGTAAGATCTTTATTACTTTTATAAAAAATCAACAAGCCACAAAACACCTGATGTAAGGGACAAATGCTGTTGATCAATGCTGCTAACTCTACAAGAAAGATCAGCTTTTATACTTGACCAAAGGGAGGAAGGGCCCTAAGAGGATTGCCCATGGTGTCCTTGGCAGAACTCTGTGTTAAGGCTTTCGTGTTGAAATTTCTTTTTTATTGTTTTATTTTGTTTATGTGGCTGCACTGGGTCTTGGCTGCGGCACACAGGATCTTTATTTCACTGTGAAGAATCTTTTCTTGCTCTACGTGAACTCTTGGTTGCAGCATGGGGGATCTAGTTCCTTGACCAAGGATGGAACCCAGGCCCCCTGCATGGAGAGTGGGATATCTTAGCCACTGGACCACAGGGAAGTCCCCATGTTGAAATTTCTTGTAGATGCCTTCGTATCTCTACTCTGGTTGTTGTCTCAGCTATGACAGATGAGGAGCAAGAGACGCTAAGTAGCCCATCCAGGCCACAAGGAGACTCTGGGCAACCCAGATGCCAGCCTGGGCCTGTCTGCCTCCAGCCCAGACTGTTGCCCCACTGTATCACTATGGAGACTATGGATTCTGTGACAATAAGAAATGAGCACATCCAGAGATTCCAAATTACTCTAGCATGAGGAAATCATCATGCAGCTTCCTGTCCTGAAATACATGCCCTCCGTAGGGTCAAAATGAGAAATAAGTGTCTGCATGTCTATGTTGGCTTATTTTACAAAAGAAAACAGGAGGTAAAGCAGAAAGTAATGAACATGGCTACATATAGGAAGTAGGTGGAAATAGGATATAAGAAGAGGTAGGAATGAGACCTTTCTGAATATATCATCTTATACTGACCTTATTTTTGAATGATTTAAGAGGTTTAAGATTTCTTTTAAGAAATGGTTGACAAAAACAAATCCTAAAAGGAAACACAGTTAGAAACAAATAGAGATGTGGACGGACCTGCTGCTAAGTCACTTCAGTCGTGTCCGACTCTGTGCGAGCCCATAGACGGCAGCCCACCAGGCTCCCCCGTCCCTGGGATTCTCCAGGCAAGAACACTGGAGTGGGTTGCCATTTCCTTCTCCATTGCATGAAAGTGAAACGTGAAAGTGAAGTCGCTCAGTCGTGTCCAACTCCTAGTGACACCATGGACTGCAGCCTACCAGGGTCCTCATCCATGGGATTTTCTAGGCAAAAGTACTGGAGTGGGATGCCATTGCCTTCTCTGGTGGATGGACCTAGAGTGAAGTAAATCAGAAAGAGAAAAGCAAGTATCATATTTACGCATATCTGTGGAATCTAGAAAAATGATACTGATGGACCTATTTGCAGGGCAGGAATAGAGACACATACAGAATGTACACATGGGCATATGGGAGAAGGGGAGGGTGGGATGAACTGGGAGATTAAGATGGACGTGTATACATAACTATGTATGTATATGTGTGGCTCAGTGGTAAAGAATCCATCTGCCAATGTAGGAGACCTAAGAGACTCAGGTTTAGTCCCTAAGTTGAGAAGATCCCCTGGACGAGGAAATGGCAGCCCACTCCAGTATCCTTGCCTGGAAAATTCCACAGACAGAGGAGCCTGGTGAACTACAGTCTATGGGCTCACTAAGAGTCAGACGTGGCTGAGCAACTGAGCATGCAATGCACAAATATGTGTAAACTAGACAGCTAGTGGAAAGCTGCTACATAACACAGGGAGCTCAGCACTGTGTTACATGAGATGGAGTGGGAGTAGGATGAAAGGGATGGGGGGATGGAAGGAGGGTGGAAGAGGGAGAGAGATGCAAGAGGGAAGGGACATTTGTGTACTTACAGCTGATTCACTTCATTGTACAGCATAGTTGGCTCAGACAGTAAAGAACCCGCCTGCCAATGCAGGAGATCCAAGTTCAATCCCTGCCTCGGGAAGATCCCTTGGAGAAGGAAATGGCAACCCACTCCAGTATTCTTGCCTAGAGAATCTCATGGACAGAGGACCCTGGCAGGCTACAGTCCATGGGGTCACAGAGTCTGACACCACTGAGCGACTTTCACTAACACAACATTGTAAAGCAAATATCAGTTCAGTTCAGTCGCTCAGTCGTGTCTGACTCTTTGAGACCCCATGGACTGCAGCACGCCAGGCCTCCCTGTCCATCGCCAACTCCCACAGCTTACTCAAACTCATGTCCATTGAGTCAGTGATGCCGTCCAACCATCTCATCCTCTGTCATCCCCTTCTCCTCCTGCCTTCAATCTTTCCCAGCATCAGAGTCTTTTCAAATGAGTCAGCTCTTCGAATCAGGTGGCCAAAGCATTGCAGCTTCAGCTTCAGCATCAGTCCTTCCAATGAATATTTAGGACTGATTTCCTTTAGGATGGACTGGTTGGATCTCCTTGCAGTCCAAGGGACTCTCAAGAGTCTTTTCCAACACCACAGTTCAAAAGCATCAATTCTTCAGGACTCAGTTTTCTTTATAAAGCAACTATACTTCAATTTAAAAAAAGAATGTAGGGAAAAGAAATTTTTAACAGATAACATGGCCACATAGGAAAAAGGATGACTTCAATAAATTGGAACTCTGTACTTGGATTTTACTAGTGGGAATAGTTTAAAGTTAAAAAGAATTACGATTTTTAATTTCACCTCAGAGGTTTCAAGAGTACAAAGAACACCTGTACTATTAACAAAAAATAGTTTATTCAGATATTGCTGCTGCTGCTGCTGCTAAGTCGATTCAGTCATGTCCGACTCTGTGCAACTCCAGAGACGGCAGCCAACCAGGCTCCCCCGTCCGTGGGACTCTCCAGGCAAGAACACTGGAGTGGGTTGCCATTTCCTTCTCCGATGCATGAAAGTGAAAAGTGAAAGTGAAGTCACTCAGTCATGTCCGACTCTTCGAGACCCCATGGACTGCAGCCCACCAGGCTCCTCCATCCATGGGATTTTCCAGGCAAGAGTACTGGAGTTGGGTGCCATCGCCTTCTCCATTATTCAGATAATAGGGGATATTGATAGTTTGTTACCATCTGTTTCCTTCCCAGAGAAATTCATGGGTTTTATAGAGTAAAAGGTAGAAATGTCAAGACTATCTTTGATTGGCGAGTGTTCTATTAGAGAATTTTTGGAAGTGCGGAAGCATTCTGATTGGCTTTCAAGTGCATTTGGCAGTCTTTGATTGGTTAACTCTCTACTGGTACATGCTGGGGCTTTCCCGCCAAGTCCCAGGGGTTTTTCTGTTTCAGCTGGAAGGATATCTGATCCTCGTGCTCTGAGGTCTGAGTCTTGTACACACAAATCCTCAGTAGACTTGTGTGTGTGTACTCAGTCACTCAGTCATGTTCAACTCTTTGCAATACCATCGGGCTTCTCTGTCCATGGGATTTTCCAGGCAAGAATACTGGAGTGGATGTCATTTCCTCCTCCAGGGGATCTTTCTGATCCAGAGATCGAACCTGAATCTCCTGTGGCTCCTTCGTGGGCAGGCGGATTCTTTACCACTGCGCCACCTGGGAAGCCCCCTTACTGGTGTCATCATTCCTAAACTGCTTTGTGTGCTTATAGGAAAGAGCCAGTGATAAATGTGTAGACTGTCGGGAGCCCAGAACTGTGAGAGACACACACGGAATGGGAGAGGTTGAGGAAGAATTCTACAGTTTGTGATTTGAGGCTGTCTCATGATTTCTTTAAAAGAGAATCAAAGTTGCCTGATGTCTCCAAGCAACATTCTGGAGCTGGTAGCCAGTGCTCCAGACTCAGTAGAGAATAGACACTTGTGTGGAAGACAAGGCAAGGATGGACAGGCTTAGGAGAGCTGGTGGGGAAAAAATGGACGATATAGTGGGAAAGATAAATGGTAAGCAGGTATTTGTTGGCAACTAAGTTACAACACCCAATGGCAACATCCTCTGGCCATGATGATTCAGCCACCCTCCATTTTATTTCATAAATTTAAGTATAAGGCACTTACGGGAGTTACAAGGGCTTCCCGGGTGGTGCTAGTGGTAAAAAACCCACCTGCCAATTCAGGAGACACAAGAGAGGGAGGTTCGATCACTGGGTCGGGAAGATCCACTGGAAGAGGAAATGGCAACTCACTTCAGTATTCTTGCCTGGAGAATCCCACGGACCAAGGAGCCTGGCATCCTACAGTCCATGGGGCGGCAGAGAATCAGACACCACTGAGCATGCTCGCATGCAGGAGGAGTTATAAACATCACAATGAACACATAATCCCTCTTTTAAAAAACAGATATAATACTGTGGCAGTTGAATATATAGGCTCTAGAGACTGACTCCATAAACTAGAACTCTGGTTCCACTAATGAGCCACTGGTATTAGTCTGTTAGGGCTGCCATAACAAAATACTGCAGATTGAATGGCTTAACCAACAGAAACTTATTTTCTCACCATTCTGGAGGCTGGACGTTTAAAAGCGAGGCGCCAAGAGGGTTAGTTTCTGGTGGGGCCTCTTTCTCGGCTTGGGGACAGCCGCCCTCTGGCTGTGTCCTCATGTGGCCTCCTCTCTGAGCACAGGTGGAAAGAGACTAAAGCTCTCTGGTGTCGCTTCCTCCAAAAGGACACCATTTCTTTTGCATTAGATGACTCTGTTTAACTTTAATTCCCTCTCTAAAGTTCCTATTTCCAAACACAGTCACGTAAGAGGATTCGGGCTTCAGTACAGGAATTTCAGAGGCATACAGTTCAGTCCATAAAACTGTGTGACCCAGAAAATTATTTAACTTCTCTTTGTCTTAGTTCGCTTCTATGTAAAATAGATATCGTAGCACCACCCACCTAAGAGGGCTGTTGTAAGGTGTTATTGGTTGACGAATGTAAAGCATTTGGTGCCTGGCAGACAATAAACAGGCTTCTCCAATGGCTCAGCCGGTAAAGAACCTGCCTGCAATGCAGGAGACACATAAAACATGGGTTCAGTTCTTGGGTCGGGAAGATCCCCCGGAGGAGAGCGTGGCAACCCACTCCAGTATTCTTGCCTGAGGAGCCCATGAACAGAGGAGCCTAGCGGGCTACAGTCCATATGGTCGGAAAGAGTCACACATTACTAAGGAGCTACACACATGGACACATACAATAAACACTCAGTAAATAATGTATATTACTTAATTCAATACTTGATTTATGAATTTATCAGCTACTTTGGTGAAAGCAGATTGGGGGCGGGAGGAGAAAGGGACGACAGAGGATGAGATGGCTGGATGGCATCACCGATTCGATGGACATGGGTTTGGGTGAACTCCGGGAGTTGGTGATGGACAGGGAGGCCTGGCGTGCTGCAATTCATGGGGTCGCAAAGAGTTGGACACGACTGAGCGACTGAACTGAACTGAACTTGGTGAAGGGAGGATTAGGAGTACACATGTAGAATGTCTTTTTTTAGACACTTTTTTTTTTTAAGTACATTTCAATATCTTTTTGTGTAGCTAGAGATGAACTTTACTGGCCATTCAGTTACTTCAGTAACAGAAAAAGCACAACTGTTTACTGAAGGTATTTTTAACCTGAACATAAGGCAGGACTTGTTATTTAAATGATCAGCAATTGGCTGAGCCTCCTGAACTAAAACCACTGTTATGGCAAGATTATTCTGCTTCTTTTTGACACTGGACTCGGTAAATCACCAACATCCTTCTCCACACGAAGACCTATAAACATTAGTGCAGAACACTTTATCACTGCACTAATTCAGTGCAGGTTTATTAGAATGAGAACCAAGAGTCAAGGAAAACATTGCATCATATAGCCTGGTATTTGAAATAAAAAGGCAAAATGTCAGCAGTTAATTCTCTGTTTCTGAGCATTGGCAATTTAGATTTATTTTACAGAATTCCAAAGTGGTGAAGATGGTTCATATCCATCTTATTTCATCTTATTTCATTGGAATCACATTCTCCAGGCCTTTGTGCTGCATTTTTTATCTACTAAGAGAATACTTCTGGCTTTTTTCAGGGGTCTCTCTTGAGGATGGCTTTCATCGTATTGCTATTCTGCACGAAACGTCTCTTGTCATTATTTGTCACCATGAGTCTAAAAATAGGACTGTGTTAAATCTCCATCTTGCAGGGCCTTACCCGTGTTGGCTCAGGGCTTAACAGATCCCTCAGCTGGGCCTCAGCTTGGTTTCCTGGCTTTCAGGCTTTCTGTTCAACACCACCACCAAGCCTTGCCTCCTTCACCACTCCTTACTCTAACACCGTCTTATTCAAGGAAGGTAACACCACCAAAAGAGATGAGCTGTTTCTATTTGCTTCCAAGTGAGTTAAACTCTTGGAAGATTAACCAGAAATTGGCTCAGACAGTAAAGAATCTGCCTGCAATGCAGGAGACCCATGTTCAATCTCTGGGTCAGAAAGATTCCCTGGAGAAGGAAATGGCAACCCACTCCAGTATTCTTGCCTGGAGAATCCCATGGACAGAGAAGCCTGGAGGGCTGCAGTCCATGGGGTTGCAAAGAGTCAGACATGACTGAGCAACTAACACACAGCAGAGAAGTTCTCAGTAGAGAAATTAAGTGCAATGATTTTTTTAAAGCACAAACACACACACACATACACACACACACAGCCCTACCCCTTTGGGCTTTGGGGAAATAACTTAGACCCAACAAGCTTTGGCAGAAATCAAGCAGCCTTCTCAAGCACAAAGTCAAAAAGGCTTGCCTGGCCCAAGAACACGCTGAGAGGCCCTTTCTCCTCTGACCCCGCTGGCCTCCATGCTGTCTTGTAATGTCAGTGTCCAGCTGTTTCTCTTGAGATGGCAAGGCCAGATTCCCCAGGGATGGGATGTGAGTGATCTCCTCTCCTCAGTCTCCTCACCTGTAGAACAAGAGTACGTGACAGCACCTGCTCACAGCACTGGTATGAGGATTAAGTGAAATAGACACGGTAAAGGCCTTAGAAAGCCCCAGCTCAGAGCAACTACTTAGAAGTGTGCCATGAAGGTGACAGTGACATGATAATGCAGAATAAGAAACGGAGACTGTCATTCAGAGCACAAGTCTTCCAACCGCATCCCCGTCTCCGACTTCATCTCACCCTCCTCTGAGTTGACGCTCAGCGGTGGCATCTCCCAGGCTTATTTGCACAGAAAGCAGTCAAGGAGGCTGAGTAGGCGGCATTCTACTCTACAGAGACCTAATTTCTGACTCACTGTCAAGGAAACAAAAATGCATGAAAAGTTAGTTGAAAGGTGGCAAACACAATCACACACTTCCGTTTAACTCCACCAGCTAGACCATGGAGCCAAGGAGACAGGAATGGAGGTTAGACCCCAGCGGTACCAAACCTCCCTCCCCACCCCCACCAGACATTCCAAATCGGATCCAGTAGGATCCAATCAGATGTTGGTCTTGATGAGTCCTTGGGCTTTAGGCCAGGGTCTTCACTTCTGAAAGTGCCAGTCAGAATATCTGAGGCTGAACTGCTCCAGGAATGAAAGATGGACTGTTCATCCCTTGAGGCTAGGAATGCAGTACTTAGCACATGGGCTGCACTTAATAAATATCACCCGAAAAAATAGTGGTTAGCAGTTCTGAGAACAGAATAGCTTCAAGAAAATCATTATAGCCATTTTGAGCCAACAGATGCTCGAAAACATTTAAATGACAATCCAGCTCTTTGGGACCCCATGGACTGTACACTGCATGGAATTCTCCAGGCCAGAACACTGGAGTGGGTAGCTGTTCCCTTCTCCAGGGGATCTTTCCAACCCAGGGATTAAACCCAGGTCTCCTGCATTGCAGGCGGATTCTTTACAATCTGAGCCACCAGGGAAGCCCAAGGATACTGGAGTGGGTGTACTATCCCTTCTCCAGTAGATCTTCCTGACCCAGGAATTGAACCAGGGTCTATTGCTTTGCAGGCAGATTCTTCACCTGTAGCTGAGCTACAGGGAAACCCATAAATGGTAGTACAAAGCAGAATTATATAGATTAGATTATGTCACAATTCTTTCCTACTGTTTCCAATTCTTTACATAAAAAGAGTAAGTTCATATAAACAACAGGGACCTACTCTATAGCACAGGGACCTGTTCAGTATCTTGTAATAAACCACATTGGAGAATACTTTGGAAAGAATATATACACATATAACTTAATCACTTTGCTGTATACCTGAAACTAACACATTGTAAATCAACTATTCTTCAAGGGAAAAAAAGGAAAAAAAAAAAAACCAGTTTTGAAAACACAGAACAAGAAGGGCCCTTGCACAAAAGATAAGCGGGCTAATACTACAAAAAAAATGGAATTACTGATTGAACCCAGGTCTCCCGCATTGCAGGCAGACACTTTACCGTCTGAGCCACCAGGGAAGCCCTTTTTAAAATATAGTACTTAATAAGTACAAAATAATGTATGTCACATATTATGTTACAAAGTATTGCTGGTTCAGTCACTTGATCATGTCCAACTCTTTGTGACCCCGTGAACCGCAGCACGCCAGGCCTCCCTGTCCATCACCAACTCCCAGAGCTTACTCAAACTCATGTCCATTGAGTCGGTGATGCCATCCAACCATCTCATCCTCTGTCATCCCCTTCTCCTCCCGCCTTCAATCTTTCCCAGCATCAGGGTCTTTTCCAGTGAGTCAGTTCTTTGCATCAGGTGACCAAAGTATTGGAGCTTCAGCTTTAGCATCTGTCCTTCCGATGAATATTCAGGCTTGGTTTTCTTTAGGATTGACTGTCTTGATCTCCTTGCAGTCCAAGGGACTCTCAAGAGTCTTCTCCAACACCACAGTTCAAAAGCATCAACTCTTCCGTGCTCAGCTTTCTTTATGGTCCAACTCTCACATCCACACATGACCACTGGAAAAACCACAGCTTTGATTATACGGACCTTTGTTGGCAAAGTAATGTCTCTGTTTTTTAATATGCTGTCTAGGTTTGTCATAGTTTTTCTTCCAAAGAGTAAACATCTTTTAATTTCATGGCTGCAGTCACCATGTGCTGTGATATTAGAGCCCAAGAAAATAAAATCTGTCACTGTTTCCATTATTTCCCCTTCTATTTGCCATGAAGTGATGGGACTGGATGCCATGATCTTAGTTTTCTGAATGTTGACTTTTAAACCCTTATCAGCCCCCTAGTGGTAACATTCCAGAGTCTGCAAGTGACTGGTTTTGTATTTTGTCCAGAAGTCTTGGCTGTAAGCAATGGGAAGGAAAGGCTGAACTGACTCCATCTTCACCAAGCCCAGAAATCCCATCCCTTACTTTTTATTGAACTTACTTTGGATAAAATTTAAATGTTTGTAATTTTCTGGTATCTAGTTCACATTGTAGCTGAGAGTCCTTCCCAGATAATCTGATATAACACAGGAAGCAAAAATTTCCCACTTTCTTTTCTAAGGACCACAAGCCATCTTTTAATTTAATGATACATGTCAGACATTTCTAATCAACATTTCTCTAGAGTTCCTTAGGTCCATCCTCTTCACTTAACAACAGGTATCTGAGAGGACTGTCCTACAGTGAAAGACTTGCTAAATGGTATGGAGATAAAAAAAAAAGATAAAGAAACCTCAAGGCATTCACAATCCAACAAGGGCACCAGATGACAAAGAAACCAGAAGCTTAGCCTGAGTTGCAGAAGCTGTGAGAAGGCTGGGATGTGATGTCACTGTGCTGTCTGTCCTGCTAGCCCTGGGTTCCCAGTCCTAATTCAAGAGGGGTCAGTCCCAGTGAAAGTGAAAAAGTCGCTCAGCCATGTCCGACTCTTTGCGACCCCATGGACTATACAGTCCATGGAATTCTCCAGGCCAGAATACAGGAGTGTGTAGCCTTTTCCCTTCTCCAGGGGATCTTCCCAACCCAGGGATCAAACCAAGGTCTGCGGCATTGCAGGCAGATTCTTTACCAGCTGAGCTATGAGGGAAGCCCATCAGTCCCAGAGGAGGTAGAAAAGGAGATAATAAATCGGCTCTGATAAGACAAGCAAGATGCTGCTGAAGAAAAGGCATTCAAGATAAAGCAAACAGCACAAATACAAGCATAAGAATTAGAAATGCAAACAGCAAGACAGCCCAGAGTAAAGGCTGTGCCCCCCAACTTGGAGATCAGATTTTTCAGGTTTTGCTCATTTCGACAAAAGAAGTATCTCGTTTTCCACAGATTATTTCGCTGGCTTAAGAAACCTACCTCAGGATAATGTAATGATCTTTCTGATACGAAAAACAAACACAACTGCGTATACACTGAATCTTCTTTTTTTCTGGATTCAAGAAAGTCTCCTCTTATTTTATTGTTTCTATGTACGTATAGATTTGTTGCTGTTAGTCGTGTCTGACTCTTTAGTCGTGTCTGACTCTTTTGTGACCCCATGGACTGTACCCGCCAGGCTCCTCTGTCCATGGCTTTTCCCAGGCAAGAATACTGAGGTAGATTGTCATGCTCTCCTCTAGGGGATCTGCCCGACCCAGGGATCAAACCCACTTGGGGTTTCTTGCTTGGCAGGCAGATCCTTCCCCACTGAGCCGTCTGGGAAGCCCACATATACAGATACACGGTATCTAAACAATGACCTGCGTGGTGCATATACATTCATCATTCCTGTTTTCCTTTATCAGTGTTGCCAATGTTTGTATGCTTTTCATATTTCATCTTCCTTATTGAAGAAATAAAATTCTGCCTCCTCTGCTCACACTCATTCCAAAGCCTAAAACAAAATCCATGAAAAATTGTTCTCAGGGTCAGTCACACTTCACTGAGTTAAGGGACGCTGGAAATCACAAGGGCTCCATTGTCACACACTGATGCAATGTTGGCAGCTCCATCTTAGTGGGTTTTATTTGGTTATTTTTTCAACAACAGTAAAAATCACATTTTTTCTAAGAATGGACTGGGACCAATGTCAATATGTAAGACAGGGATCTTTCTGAAGGAAATGAAAATTCACGGCTTACACTAGAAATACTTTTTAATACTGTTAGACAAATACATTCATATTCTTTTTTTGTCTCTTCTACAATGAATTAGGACACCAAAAGATTGGTAAAACTTGGAAAAGCATCCATGAGCATTTGTTTAAATCTCACTTAGTCATTTTTTTAAATTGGAGGAGATTTGCTTTACACTGTTGTGTTAGTTTCTGCTGTACAACGTGAATCAGCTCTATGCTCACATATATCCCCTCCTTCTTGAGCCGCCCTCCCACCCGCCCCCATCCCACCCTCCAGGCCATCGCAGAGCACAGAGCTGAGCCCCCTGTGCCAGAGAGCAGCTTCCCACTAGCTATCTAGTCTACACACAGTAAAAGCTGGTTTAAAATTCAACATTCAGAAAACTAAGGTCATGGCATCTGGTCCCATCACTTCATGGCAAGTAGATGGGGAAAAAAATGGAAACAGTGACAGACTATTTTCTTGGGCTCCAAAATCACTGTGAACAGTGACTGCATCCTTGAAATTAAAAGAGGTTTGCTCCTTGGAAGAAAAGCTGTAACAAACCAAGAAAGAGTATTAAAAAGCACAGACAACACTTTGCTGACAAAGCAAAGGTCCATATTGTCAAAGCTATGGTTTTTCCAATAATCATGTACAGATGTGAGAGTTGGACCATAAAGAAGGCTGAACACTGAAGAATTGATGCTTTTGAACTGTGGTGTTGGAGAAGACTCTTCAGAGTCTCTTGGACTGCAAGGAGATCAAACCAGTCCATCCAAAAGGAAACCAAGCCTGAATATTTATTGGAAGGACTGATGCTGAAGCTCCAACACTTTGGCCACCTGATTCAAAGAACCGACTCATTAGAAAAAACTTTGATGCTGGAAAAGAGTGAAGGCAGGAGGAGAAGGGGATGACAGAGGATGAGATGGTTGGATGGCATCACCAATTCAACAGACATGAGTTTGAGCAAATTATGGGAGATAGTGAAGGACAGGGAGGCCTTTGCGTGCTGCAGTCCATGGGGTTGCAAGGAGTCAGACGTGACTCAGTGACTGAACAACAACAAAATCTTATTAAAGTGGTGCTATGAAAATGTATTTGACTATCCCACTGAAATTCAATACGCACATTCATTTGTTAGGGCTGACATCACAACGCACTACAGACTGGGAGGCTTAAACACCAGAAATTCATTGTCTCATAATTCTGGAGGTGAGGCGCTCAAGATGAAGGCGCTGGCAAGGTTGGCTGCTCTCTGCTCAGCCTGTGAACAGAGGTGGCCATCTTCTCCCTGTGTCTTCAAATAGTCTTTCCTCTGTCCTTGTCCGTATAACTAATCTCTTCTCGTAATGACACCAGTCACAGAGAATTAGGACACCCCCGCATGGCTTCATTTTAATTTAATTACCTCTTTGAAGACCCTATCTTTAAATGCAGTCACAATCTGAGGTTCTGGGGGGTTGGAACAACATATGTATTTGGGGAAAGGGGAGTACAAAATTTAGCCACTGGTTGTTTTCAACAAATGACCCAAGGGAAAAAGCTATTTTCATTGGGCAAGATCTGTGCCTGGTCAAAAAAGAGACATGTTTTGTGAACGGGGCTTTCTAGAGAACTGCTGCTGCTGCTGTTGCTGCTGCTGCTGCTAAGTCACTTCAGTCGTGTCCGACTCTGTGTGACCCCATAGACGGCAGCCCACCAGGCTCCTCCATCCCTGGGATTCTCCAGGCAAGAACACTGGAGTGGGTTGCCATTTCCTTCTCCAAGGGAACTGCTAGAAACTTCACATAATGACAGTTCTGAACATGAGACTTTGAAAGAGCTCCAATTCCGTTCCCACCCCTCCAGGAGTTGCTCACTGCTCTTTTGCACCACAATTGCCGGCTACTGGGTTTGTTGTTTGTGCGTTTTTTTTTATTGTTGTCCGTGCTGGGTCTTCACTGATGGCCGGGCTTTTTCTCTAGTTGGAGCAGGCAGGGCCACTCTCTGGGTGCCGTGCATGGACTTCTCATTGTGGTGGCCTCTCTGCTTGCAGACCATGGGCTCTGGAATGCACAGACTTCAGCAGTGGTGGCTCACATGCTTAGTTGCCCCTCAGAAGTGGGGTCCTCCCGGACCAGGGGCCAAACCTATGTTTCCTGCATTGGCAGGTCAATTCTTTACCACTGAGCCCCCAGAGGAAGCCCAAGCTATTGCTTTTTAAGGCTAACATAAGCTGAGCAGGGGGACGTTGAAACTTTGCCAAGCTCAGGGTTCTTACTGAGATTCCGCCATTTTTCTTGAACAAACACTCCTGGAGTTTATTTACAGAGTTTTAAAGAATTTGTCTTGTCAATTTCTCCGAATGTTCTCGTTACCTTCATGGAGGAGAGGGTTTTCAGAAGTCCCTTCCCCATCACTGCCGAGGACATCCTCTTGGCTGCTTCCTGCGTTGTTTCTTCACACCTGTATCTCAAGTTTCTGATTCTCTCTTCAACCAATTCCAGTCAGATGTGAAACTGATTGATTTTAATATAAATTTAACATATAGAGTTTAATTTTAATCGTTGTATTTTTAATTTCTAGTTCCATTTGGCTATTTTCAGTTCAGTTCAGTTGCTCAGTCGTGTCCGACTCTTTGTGACCCATGAATCGCAGCACGCCAGGCTTCCCTGTCCATCACCAACTCCCGGAGTCCACCCAAACCCATGTCCACTGAGTCACTGATGCCATCCAACCATCTCATCCTCTGTCATCCCCTTCTCCTCCTGCCCTCAATCTTTCCCAGCATCAGGGTCTTTCCCAATGAGTCAGCTCTTTGCATCAGGTGGCCAAAGTATTGGAGCTTCAGCTTCAACATCAGTCCTTCCAATGAACACCCAAGACCCATCTCCTTTAGGATGGACTGGTTGGATCTCCCTGAAGTCCAAGGGACTCTCAAGAGGCTTCTCCAACACCACAGTTCAAAAGCATCAATTCTTCGGCACTCAGCTTTCTTTATGGTCCAACTTTCACATCCAAACATGACTACTGGAAAAACCATAGCCTTGACTAGACAGACCTTTGTTGACAAAGTAATGTCTCTGCTTTTTAATATGCTGTCTAGGTTGGTTATAACTTTCCTTCCAAGGAGTAAGCGTCTTTTAATTTCATGGCTGCAGTCACCATCTGCAGTGATTTTGGAGCCCAGAAAAATAAAGTCTGACACTGTTTCCACTGTTTCCCCATCTATTTCCCATGAAGTGATGGGACCAGATGCCATGATCTTAGTTTTCTGAATGCTGAGCTTTAAGCCAACTTTTTCACTCTCCTCTTTCATCAAGAGGCTCTTTAGTTCTTCACTTTCTGCCATAAGGGTGGTGTCATCTGCATATCTGAGGTTATTGATATTTCTCCCGGCAATCTTGATTCCAGCTTGTGCTTCCTCCAGCCCAGCATTTCTCATGACGTACTCTGCATATTAGTTAAATAAGCAGGGTGACAATATACAGCCTTGATGTACTCCTTTTCCTATTTGGAACCAGTCTGTATGTAAATTTGGCTATTTACATAACCAGAAATGAAAATCTGGGTGGATATTATTTTATGTGCCTGTCTCTGTTTTCTAGTCATGTTAAAATAAACATATGCTTCTTTTATGGGAAAAAAGTTATAGTTGTTTTATCATTTTTCCTTTTGACTTCCTGTCTGCGCCTCACTTTGAGCCCGTATAACCCTGCCATCACCTGCCTTCCCCCAAGACTCCCAAACACAGCGAAAGACTTGCTAACTCCAAAGAGAAACATTCTTTGAAAAATGAAAACAAGATGCTGTTGTTCTTTGCTTTGCAATGCCTAGTAGCCTTGTAAACTTGTTTTAGAGGCATAGGGGGTGAGGGGACCAAATCATTGGCGAGTCAGGAAAACATCGAAGAAGGATAGCATTCAGTTTGGAGGGTCAGAGGAAGAGCAAAGGGCTAAATGAGGACTGTGCGGGCTCAGACTCTGCCAGCTGCAGCAGGTCAGTCCTTTAGTCCCTGCCTCCTTAAGTCCCGATTCTTAGGATCTTTTTCTTCTTTTAGCCATGAGAAATCAATGCACTGCTGTGGGAATATTTTGTAGATCTGAACCCTTCTGTGTAAAACCTGTGTCCTATTCTCCTTACCCCAACTGCATCCAGCATAAAGCAATTGCTTAATGCATGTTATTAACTGTCCTGATGGACAATATGTGAGTGACTGGTTGCTCCCCTGGATGAATGAACACGAGGAGGCAGTAGGAATACCGTGAGTCCTACAGAGCTTCACCTTTACGGTCTCTTTATTCCATTTTTTTAATGTTTAGCTATATTTTTATAGAATTACATGATATAATATGTATGAAGTATATAACCTACTTCATATGATATGTAATGAGGGCCTCCCCGGTGGCTCAGTGGTCAAGAATCTGCCTGCAATGCAAGAGACACAAGTTCGCTCCCTAGGTCAGGAAGATCCCCTGGAGGAGGGCATGGCAACCCACCCCAGTATTCTTGTCTGGGAAATCCCAGGGACAGAGGAGCCTGGCGGGCTACAGTCCATGGCATCACAAAGAGTCAGACTCTGCTTAAGTGACTGAGCGGGCTGCACACATAATATGTGATATGCTGTTGTTGCTCGTTGTTCAGTCCCTCAGCCATGCCCGACGCTTTGAGACCCCATAAACTGCAGCTCGCCAGGCTTCCCTGTCCTTCACTGTCTCCTGGAGTTTGCTCAAACTCATGTCCACTGAATATGTAATATACTTTATATAGAGATGAATATATTAATATTTTCTTCTATCTGAAATCTCTTTTTTTTCTTCTGACTTTAAAAGAAAATAAAAGTTTTCATGGGCCCCTAAAAACAGGATGTGCTTTTAGCACTGAGCTTACTGAGCTAAAGGGAAAATCAGACCTGAAGGGATGGCTGAATGAATGCTTCCAGTTCCTGAGAAGTTTCATAAGAGAATTCTTTGACCTCGTGGGGGCAGAAAAATGCACCAATGACATTCCCCTATCTCACCCCAAGCCTGTTGCCTGGTTTTCTCTCTTTAAGGTAACAGGTGGGATTTCCCTTGTTCTGCCTTTTCACATGTAAAAGGAAGTGACTCCAGACTCCTGGGCTGCCAGTAGCTCACACGGCATTTTTGTGCAAATTAGAAAAAGTTTTCTTGTCTATAAGCAGGAAGGGCGGTGAGGTGGGGAGCGACTTTGTTATGTTATTGCATGAGCTGAAAGACACCTCCACTAGTCCTAGGGAAAGTGCAGACTCGGATGGGTTTCCTTTCCAGCCTTATTTGGGGAACCACTGTCATGGCCTACGTGTCAGGGATGTAGGCCTCCAGCTTAAGGGCATGTAAGTGTAGTTCATATGCCAACTTTCTTTAAGTCTGTGGCTAGAGCACTCAAATCCCAGTGGGACTCAGGCTAAGCCTCTGAAAGCAATGTCAGATCGCAGTCATGACCTCAGATGAATTTGGAGCAAAACGTGGACGAGGTGCAGCCACATGAGTGTGCCCCGTGTGCGTGAGCAGCCACATGAGTGTGCCCCGTGTGCGTGTGACCTCGCAGGCAAGCACTGCCTGCTGTGCGCCAGGACTCCCACCTTGCTCCCTGGGACTCTGCAGGAGAGCACATGCATATAGAAACAACTAGACGTCTGTGACAGGAAACACATCTCCTTAGCTGTGGCACTGTTACCGAGTCCAAGCTTGAACTGCTCAACAGGCCAGTAAATCGAGAGAGGAGTTGTCTTTGTTTGGAAAGCCAGCAAACCAAGAAGATGATGGACTAGTGTCCCAAAGAACCATCTTACCTGACTTAGGATTCAGGCTCCTTTTATATTAAAAGGGGAGGGTGTATGGTTGTCATTGTTCAGTTGCTCAGTTATGTCTGACTCCTTGGGACCCCATGGACTACAGCAGGGAACCCCAGCTTCCCTGTCTTACACTACCTCCTGGAGTTTGCTCAGACTCATGTCCATTGAGCCAATAATGCCATCCAACCATCTCATCCTTTGTCACCCCTTTCTCCTCCTGCCTTCAATCCTTCCCAGGAACAGGGTCTTTTCCAATGAATCGGCTCTTTGCATCAGGTGGCCAAAGTATTGGAGCTTCAGCTTCAGCGTCTGTCCTTCCAATGAATATTAAGGACTGATTTCCTTTAGGGTGGACTGATTGGATCTCCTTGCAGACCAAGGGACTCTCAAGAGTCTTCTCCAGCACCACAGTTCGAAAACATCAAACTTCTCAGAGCGGGAATCCTTTCTTCTTGCCGCTGTCCACATAGTTCAGGTCATGACCTTCCTGTAAACTCCAGCAGGACAAATGTTATTCTCTGCTCTGCAACTTTTTGTCTCTATACCAATAGGACAATGTTATGCCTTCAAAGATCAGAAGTTTGAAAATGGGGTCTCCTGTATATTTCAGGCTATCGGCAACATTTGTAAGTTGCAGCAAAAACAACAGAGTGCAAAGGTTAAAGGAAGCAGATAAAATATGGAGTCAGATCTGTTCCTCCCTGTTACAACAGCCTATGCAGGTCACAGTCTCAACACTACACGCAGCAGTACTGCCCAACTCCCTGAGCCCCCTGGTCAGTGGGAAGCCTGCACACACACACACACACACACTCACACACACTCACACACACACACACACACACACACACACACTAATGCTTCTATTCTCTCTGCAGGGATGACGTGCCAAGCTCGAAGCTCCTACATCACCAGTGAGATCCTCTGGGGGTACCGATTCACACCTGTCCTAACGCTGGAGGATGGGTTCTACGAAGTCGACTACAACAGCTTCCACGAGACCTACGAGACCAGCACCCCATCTCTCAGTGCCAAAGAGCTGGCCGAGTTAGCCAGCAGGGCCGAGCTGCCCCTGAGCTGGTCTGTCTCCAGCAAACTCAACCAACACGCAGAACTGGAGACTGAGGAGGAGGAAAAGAACCCTGAGGAGCAGACAGAGAGGAATGGTGACGTGGCAAACCTAGAGAATGAATCCAAAGTTTAGTCCCCGGGCCCGGGGCTGCCCTTTCTCCTCTCCAACCCCCATGCCCCACCCCCCGCAACCTTCCCTTGTCTCTCATTCTCTTTCTTTTCTGTCTCTTACTCTGTTCTTTCCTTATATTTAAGTTTGGCATTACCAGGAAACAAATCTTCAAGGTGTAAAATATCTACCTGCCCTCTCAGTTAATTCAGATTGACGAGGTAGCTTGCAGATTGGGTTAAGGTGATATATGCCCTCATTTGTGGCCCCAGCCTGGTCTCCTCCCGGGATAGGGCACATCTGACTAGAGATTTACGCTACTCCCCTGCATGTGTTGTAAAATAGCAGATCACTCAAAAGAGTGCATCAAAGAGTTTCCCTGGGATATGACGAGGAAGGTCTCTGGTGCCTATTCATTCATGCAGTGAGACATGGAGTCGAGCCCTCCGTTTTACACATCTCAATAAATTTCATCCACGGGGCGAGGTGCTTGCCCTCTGTGGGCGTTGCAGTTATAGGACCCAGGTGAGGTGAAGACAAAGCACTGTACATATATATGCCTTATGTAATTATTTTCTTTTGCAGTTAGTAATAAAACCCAGCATGTACAAAAGTACTGTAGAACACAACTTCTAAATACTGTACATAGATGTAAAATCAATGTAGGTTTAGATATATAACTTTAGAAATAAGATTTAAAAAAATGATCCCCAAAGTACAGTAGGCATTTCTGTTCTGATGTCTCTGTTTTCTGGATTTCTTTGATCCCATCGACCGCTGGCCCGTTAGTGCATGGCCTTCGTTCTGTGTCCCAGACTGGCAGCCGTTTGGGTACCTCACTGACCCCTTTCGTTGACTCTAATAAGCCATAGGTCTGGGGGAAGTTTGGAGGTCCAGTAGATGGCAAAACTCATCACCAATATGCTGATATACTGTGAAATGTTTACAAAACTGAGGTCTCTTTTTTAAGACTACAAGGACCTCACTGATTAGCTTGGGGCAGAATTTCAGGAGGAGAACATGCTCTGGCATGCCACCAATGATGTGCATTTTTTTTGTTTCTTGTGTGTGTGTGGGTTTTTTTTTCCTTCTTTCTTTTGGGGGGTGGGGTGGAGGGGTAGGGGTGACTACTCTTCGAAGCTTGTGAGATCTTCATTCCCTGACCAGGGATTGTACCTGGGGCCCTGCAAGGGGAGGGGTGCCAAGGCCTAACCGTGGGACCACCAGGGAATTCCCATCAGTGATGTGTTGATGCTTTTCCAGTGAGTTTCGCCCTTTGTAGAACCGTAGTTTGAGAACCTTTTCTTCTACAAAACCACTGACTCTCCTACTGTTTCCACTCTATAAACACAGTTTAAAGACGAGACATGGTAAGTTTGTAAAAGATGGTTTGGGTCTAAAGTCATGAAATTCACGATGGCATGCAGTGGGCAAAGTATATTACAATCACTGCTCTCACACACCTTGACTCCATCTGACACCCTTCCTGTACCTAGGGGCTTAGCCGTCAGAATTCCTTGCATTGGTATTTATGATGATGATGATGATGACATTACCAGAGCTCAGTATTCAATGATTAGATCAACAATCTTAGTGATGGTCTAATAAAGAATCGCTCTAGAGTATGCCACAGGTTAGAGACTATAAATTCAAAGTGTCTCCCAGTCAAAGAAAATGACCAAAAAAATGACAGTCTTAATTCGTTTTAATCTGCAAAGGTAAATGAAAAAAGAAAGAAAGAAGAAAGGAGAGAAGGAGGGAAGGAAGGAACAATATTTTGTACTGAAAATCTAATTTTCAAAAATGAAAAATATTTCAAATGAAAAAATAAGAGAAAGAAGAGAATCTTAGACAAAACCTCAAGGGCAGGTGGAGATTTTGCACTGAAACAGATCTTTCGTGTTAATTTTGCATTTATAACCTGTGTGTTCCCTAACACAACCATCCATCACAGATATTCATTGACTGGATCCAAGTTCATTTTCAGCTCCTACAGCTGTGCTCAGTTTGAGGCTTTGCACCGTGGAGGTTGCAGAGCTCAAACTAGCTGCCCCTTCCTGTTGCCCTTGCCTTCCCTAACCAGATAGCACAGGCCTTCACTGTAGTTTGGGGACCTCGTGTACTAAAAAGCATGTCCCAGAGATAAGGAAAGTAACTCCTAAGTTTGACATGGCGGGGGAAGGAGGGTGTCTCTCTTCTCCCACTTCTGACACCTTTTATCAAGACAATTACGTCTTGGCTCTGATCATATGGAAAACAAAACTGTTGGCCGTAGCTCTTGCCTCTTTGCCAACATTTCACTTTTTGCATTGACTATGTGTTAGTTTTTTTCATTCCACACACTCCAAAAAGGAGGTTGTAGTTGAGGAGGAGGGAGCCCTGTGTGTTTCTTGCCAGGCTGTAGGGAGGCACTGTGGCCTTACCTCACTGTAGCCTTAGAAAGGGCACTCTTGCCTTGGGGACGCTAACCCTGCAGCACCAGGAGTTGCAGGGAAAGGCATGGTAGCACAAAGCAAGATCAGCTGGGGCTGCAAGAAGTCTGCTAACGTAGCTCCTGGAGACTCAGCGGGCCTTTCCAAATGCTTTACTAAGACTTGAAGGACAAAACACAGACTTGTCTGGTTGGGGTGGGGCCCCTTGCGCACAACTGAGCAAAGAGCCTTAGCAACTCTTTGGGCAGACACAGTGTCAGTTCTGTGTCTGTGACAGGACACCCAGGTGTGAGGCCTTTCCCCTTTTCTCACTGTCTTTGGTGTCAATGTGGTTGGAGATGGAACACGAACCAAATCTCGTTTTTGTAATGTGAGCCTCTGAATCTTTAAATGATGATGCTCCAGAAGAACCTTTTATTAGAATGTCCTTATCAAACATGTCTATTTTTCTACAATTGTTGCTAACACAGTTTAACAGTGTATTTTGTGTCAACTGTTAAGATTTGGAACTGAAAGAAGCTCATTAAGACTGAATTTTCTAAGTAGCAAGTATTGAAAGGTGTTTTTCATTGACAGTCCAGCAAAGCTGACTACAGTTTCTACCCATTCTCTTCCACCATATCCAGTCTCCGATCACTCAGTCCCTTGTTTATTTCCATAGGAAATCCAGCATTATTGAAATAAATAAGCCTATTTTAATCCTTCAATATTCATAATGAATGAGGATCACTCTCAACATGATATTTTGATCTGTCCGGCAGCATATTTGAGTCCCTTTCCCATAAAAGCATGGCTGTATCATTAGCCAGATAAGAATTTTAGACTAAAGGGTTACAACTTGCCACAGCTGACCCCAATCTGGAGAAAAGACAGACTCAGCTGGAAGCATGACCTCCCCAAGGGCTGCTGAGACCCTCAGATTCTCGTTGCCACCCACCCCAACATGCTTTCCAACTAGAAGATCACCTGTTTATGTCAGCTTTATGTAACGAATAAAATCATTTATATTTCTAGATGTCCCATGGGCAGACTATACTCTTTTGGATTAACACCCTTGCGATCCCTGTAAGGTCAGGTCATTGCTTTTCAATCTCTTCAAAATATGGTCTTCTGGCCTGGTTTGGTCCAATACATAGACACTCTAGGTCCGCGGGAAGGAAATGTCTCTTTCCCCACCCCCTTCTTCCATCCAACCCTCTCTTTTGCTGTTTCCCTCATTCTCCAGTTCTAGTTCCATCGATTTAGGTTAGTATCTTATGTTCCTGAATACTAATTCCAGCCACTGTATCTAAAAAGTTCAGCCTATTTCTAAAGCACAATTTTCTCTTGCCGGTTTAACCAAACGAAGGCTCTAAAATGTCTATTTCTCATGATACTCTATAATTTTAAAAATATTTATGACTTTATTTAAAAGCCTAAGTTTTGAAGTTTCCAAGCAACATTCCTGTTTTTCTCTCCCTAAGTTTTCTTACTTTTCTCCCCCTTTGCTTTTGTACTTAGGTTGAAGTCACTATCTTTGGGATATTCAGAAAGTGTTTATGAATGTGGGTGCCAGTGGACAAAAGCTCCATTCAATAACTATTTGAACTCACCGAAAGAATGTGAAATTATTTGACTTTGGTTAGCTAAGTGATTCAAGACAAAAAATAAAATAAAATATAGTCGTTTCCAAAAGAGCTTGCCAAGCTAGTCTGACTAGTTTTCAGTCTTGCCGTGACTCGGGTGATGCTCTGATTCAAAAGAGTCCTAAGGGCAGTTGAAAGTTAAATGTTTACACAGATGGTGAGCTTTGTCTATCATTTCTTGTCAGTGGATGGCTATGAAGTAAAAAAATATAAACAGTAGATACCTAATAAATGTTTCATTGATATTGCATTACAACAGAGTCAATTAATAACATCTTGTTTCTAGATTTTATGGCCAACCTGTATTTATGCAAATGTCATCCTTTAATTCAAAATGGAGTAAAATGCACCTCAGAGAGCTTCTGGATGTAGTGTCATCTAGAAGTCAAAACTTGGTCAGGCTACTATTTGATTTTGACAAAATGCAGTCTGGACGATAATAACAAAACAGCAGAACCCCCTACACTGTGTAGTGTTTGGGGCATTCACGGCACTTTCATGAATTATCTCATTTAATTCTCATCTACCATGAGAGCTTGAATATTATAATTTACACTTTACAGATGGAAAACTAGGGTTTGGGCAAGCTGAGTAATATCCTTGAGGCCGCAAGTCCAGTTAATTACAGATCCTGGTCTCAAATCCACGTGCAAAATAAAAGAAAGCGAAGGATATTTAGCGACATGTAAAAATTACATCAAATTCAAATTTATGTATCCATAAATAAAGTTTTCTAGGAACACAGGCACACCCATTTGCTTATGTGTTGCTATGACCCCTTTCACAATACACAGCAGAGTTGAGTTAATTAGCCAGAGGGCCCATAGCCAGAAGACTAAAGTATCTACTATCTGACCCTTTACAGGAGAAGCTTGCCAATCCCAGCACTGTCCTATTAAATACTATTAGTACCATTAAATACTATTGCATATTGTACTGTACTGTTCAAAGATTCCTGGGCAACGTAGAATAATGATGATCTTTTCCAGGGTAAATCTATTTCCAGTATTGTGCATAGGTTTATTTGAGGAAAAATAACTTATTTTTTAATGAGAGAGAACTGCTTCACAGTTGTCTGTTTCTTTGAGCTGAGTCTCAAAGAAAAACTGTTTCCTTATTAAAACCATTTCCCCAAGGGTGGAAAATAGAGTAAATAGTGAGGCAAGATTCAGTGGCAACTTCAGAAAGTGATATGGTAAAACTACTATATTAAAAATTAAAACTAATGAGTGATTTTTTTTATCAGAATTCCCAGTTATTCCTTCACTGAGCTATTGCTTCACTGATATTCACAGGAGTTTAAATACGGAAATGGTTGGGTCCCAAGTCTCTGTGGAGTGGGATGGCCTGGATTTGCAGTGGTTGCCACATGTCCAAACAAATTCCCCAACTTACCTGCCTTCCCTCTCATGCCTTCTTGGAACAGAACTAACTAGACTACTGAGCTGTCTCTCCATCTTTCCCTGCCAGGTTCTTCTAGCCCACAGTTGATCAATATGATAAGAACCCTGAGCCACCACTCCTGTTTAGTTGCACATGTTCTGGCTCCCTCTAGCTACTCAGCTAAAAGGTTAACATGCGAATAAAAACAAACAGGTCCTTTGGAAAAATGCTCAGGAAGAAACAGAGGTGTAGTAAAAGAATTGGTGTGTTGTTTGCTGCCTTCTGAATCTGAAGTACAAGATAAAGACTGGTAACTACAGAAATATTGGATCGAAGAAATTCAGACATTGGGGTTTTGAGATAAATCAATATTAAATGACACTCTTTAGTATCACCAGACTGAACTCACTTGCATTCTAAGGGAACATTTTCAAAGCCAGACATAAGTCAGCCAAGCCAGGTTTTTCTCCCATTTAGTTCTACTGAAAAAATACATCAAGTTCTCTTACAAGTGCTTTCCTGGAAGTTAGGTGGGAAAGAAAAATTTTTGTAATAAATTATTGTGATATTGCATTGCTGACAGGTAAATGATGGAAACTGGGATGGATTTGGTCCTGTGTTTGAAACTAGGTGATGGGATCTGCAATCATGCAAAAAGCTTGCAATCTCGCGGTTGTGTGGAACAGCGTAATAACTAAGGAGGCGAGAAAATATCTCAAAGTTCAGCACCATAAAACCTAAGTAAATGTGAAAAGGAGTCAAACTTTTACTTGGCCCCATTACCTTGGTGAAAGAAAGCTTCATGCAGCCACCTCATTCAAATAGAAGAGGGATGGGGGAAGGAGGAAAAAATACTTTAACACTCACAAGAATAGCTCACTGAAGTAGCAACATGACTAAGTGATTGAGATTTATCACCAGTGAAAATGGTACTCAAAAATTATTCTTAGACACCACACCCCTAGACATCCATTTTAACGTGTTCTGTGGTCAGTTAGAGAATTGTGACCACATAGGCAACAGAGCTTGATTTCAGGGAACTAAATTGTTTCTGCTCCAAAAGTATAATCGACCATTTCAAGATTAAGGCTACCCACCCCCTGTATTAACACCAATCATGAATGCTGTGATATCAACCAGTCAATCTTTATAAGAACATGAAGGGCTGTTTCTCTCAGGCAGTGTAAATATCTGCTACCAACAGGCACTAGTAAAATAAGCACCTAATGCATCATCATACCTAAAGTTCTAATAGAAAACATAAAATATCCAACCAGAGGAACAAGACATCCCAGGAGCCTAAGATGGAATCTTGGGTTACTAACACCCCAGTCCAAACTGAATGCCTTATGGAGTACATCAACGCTGGGTCTATCACAGCTAAACACAGCTAGCAGAACTGGATCAGCTGGAGGGCAGAGATCTGGGTTCCCAACAGCTATGAGATTAGAACCTCTAGGTGTTTAACCGGGCAGCTTAGAGAAAGAGTTGGAATACTGTTCACAGATTCCATCATAGCAAGTATCTTTCTGGCATCATCTCTTAGCCTGGCTGACTTGGGGGACACATATGAACCACACCTTCCCTTGCCCCTTGGCTCAGCCTTGGGTAGTGCAGAAGCCTTAGTCATATTCACCACCTCTGTGGGTGAGTCCTTCCCTCCAGTCCTGGTTTCTGCCCATCTAACTGATGACAACTCCCCCAGAAGCGTCTGCTGGGAACACTGCATCTTTTGAGCTTGACTTGGCCAGCACTCTTGACCCCACAGAGCACCCAAGTGGCTCAGAGATGATAACCCTTCCTAGAAGAACTGAAATAAGACCTTCTGAGTCCCCTGTGCACAGGGATGCCCCTAACATAAGTAACTCAAAATTAAGCAGTAGGCAACTGCTTAATTAAGCAGTAGGCAACCACTCCGGTACTCTTACCTGGCAAATCTCATGGACAAAGGAGCCTGGTAGGCTGCAGTCCATGGGGTTGCTAGGAGTCAGACACGACTGAGCGACTTCACTTTCACTTTTCACTTTCGTGCATTGGAGAAGGAAATGGCAACCCACTCCAGTGTTCTTGCCTGGAGAATCCCAGGGACGGGGGAGCCTGGTGGGCTGCTGTCTATGGGGTCGCACAGAGTTGGACACGACTGAAGCGACTTAGCAGCAGCAGCAACACATAAAAAAGAAAGCGTAAAGTCCCAGAGAGTTCTCATTTCCGTGTTGATTACCTCACTGCTTTATTTTGCTTTTTACCTAATTCTTCAGCCTCTAGAAATTGTCGCGTTTTGGTACCCCTGGGCCTAGAGTACATACTTGATTGCCTCATCCAGCAATTTCAGCCATCTCCCAAGATGATCTGACCTGTCCCCTCTTTTTAAGTGAGGAGTCTTGATGTGTTCAAATCCACCCCACAACCAAAAAAAAAAAAAATGCCAGCCAGGTCAAAAAATTTTGCATCTCTTTCCCTTCCTCTGGAAGAGCCACCAAATGTGACAGCAAAGTCAAGGATCTTCTTTTTATTTGCAAGGAACATGTCTGGATTGCCACACTTGGAGACCCAACTTAAGCTGTCCCCCAGGTGCCCACAGAGTTTTTACATCACTGCAAATGGTCATCCAAGCACTCTACCCAGCTCCTCTTTCTGAATTTCCTTCCTCAGCAACCTCCAAAAGCCAGATTTCCTAGCACCTTCCTCTGAGTATTCATTCCATTCTTGAGCAGCAACTGAGAACCCGTTGTGTGACTGCTAAGTCTCTTCTGTCGTGTCAGACTCTGAGACCCCACGGACTGTAGCCCATCAGGCTCCACTGTCCTCGGGGTTCTCCAGGCAAGAATACTGGAGTGGGTTGCCATGTCCTCCTCCAGGGGATCTTCCTGAGCCAGGGATCGAACCCACATCTCTCACTTACATCTCCTGCTTTGGCAGTCGGGTTCTTTACCGCTGGTGCCACGTGGGAAGCCCATTACTGGGGTTAATCCTATCTCTTACTTCATTGTCTACCACCAGTTTTAATTGAACACGTAATATATTCATGGTCGGATTACCTGAGACCAAAATGTAGAATATTTTGCTCATACCCCATAGACATGAGACATTGAGGGCTCAAGTGTGATGCTTGGGCATTTTGACATCAGCCCATTACTGAATGGAACATCAGTGAAGTCTTGTGCCCAAGAGAAAGCTGGACTTTTCCAGGGCAATTTTCTTGTCCTTGTGACGAGGCTGGCCAGCTTGCCAAAGATAGTTACAAATATCTTTATTCAGCCCGATGATTCTTCATCTAAAACGAGAGCCATGCAGGAACAACGGTGAGCTCTCACACGCATGCAGGTTTCTGACATGGTGACTCAGACACCTGCCTGTGAACAGTGGTCTTTCCTCTGCCACCGTCTGCACAGACTGTGCCCTGGGGAAAAACCTGGCCCCCATGTGGTGCCTGGTTACCCAGATCATTCATGGCTGCTGCCATGGCAACTGCAGCCTACCAGCATGGACCGCTCCACGGAGTCTTTGATGAGAAGTGGCAGAGGCCCCAGAAAGCTGAGGCTCCCCAGGAGTGCTCCTCCTGGAGATAGCCTTGGGGGAACTAAAGATACAAGGGGCAGTGCCCAGGCAAATGGGTATTTATTCAGCATGATGGGTGTGACGTATTCCTATCTCACATTCCTACGATGGCACACACTTAGGAGGCCAAAAGGCTCCTTAAAAACTTATTCTTCAAGCCATCATCCCCATGTGCACGCTCTTGCAGTCGAATCACATTTGCCTTTAAAAAGATCCCAAAACCAAAACTAAATTCACATTTTCTGATATATGTCCAAAGAGCCTCCATCTTATTAATCTCTACATAAAAGATAAAGTTTGGTCCAAAACAAGTAGTCAAATAGTGCTTCAATAATAAACTCAAGGACAAACAAAAGAGATTTTTAAATTCTACTTACAAGTTTTTTTAGAAAACCTAATTTCCAATCGGAAGGGTTCGTTTTTGCCCCCAGGATGCAAAGTCCTCTCAACATCGTTTCTCCTTGAACTTGCCATTGTCCGTGTGGCTTTGAACCTGAGAAAAACTCCTTTCAGTTCAGTTCAGTCGCTCAGTCATGTCTGACTCTTTGCGACCCCATGGACCGCAGCACTCCAGGCCTCCCTGTCCATCACCAACTCCCAGACTTTACTCAAACTCACGTCCGTTGAGTCGTTGATGCCATCCAACCATCTCATCCTCTGTCGTCCCCTTCTCCTCCTGCCTTCAATCTTTCCCAGCATCAGGGTCTTTTCAAATGAGTCAATTCTTCGCATCAGGGGGCCAAAGTACTGGAATTTCAGCTTCCACATCAGTCCTTCCAATGAACATTCAGGACTGATTTCCTTTAGGATGGACTGGTGGGATCTCCTTGCAATCCAAGGGACTCTCAAGCATCTTCTCCAAAACTCCTTTACATCGGCATGAAAGGTGAAGTGGAATTTAGCTCTGAAGATTTTAGAGTTCAGTTCAGTCAGTCTCGGTGACTCCTACTGGAATAAACTATGCTAACCAGAAACATCTCTATAGCAATCTCACTGGACACTGACCTCAGGGAAACTTTGGAGGCGGTGATGCTCAAAATGAGAACTTGCTTTTAGAGGGAAGGTCTTAATGTTCAAATCTCTAAGTCATGCCCACACTCTGCAAGTCAGACCAGACCAGATCCCAGAGTCTGTACTTCAGTTGGTCATCTGGCCACATTCAAATGGGGTGCTAAGGGAAAAGTGAGAATTTATCACGACCCGAGCAGTTTGACTTCCATCTTACTTTCTAACACGATTACAACAGGCACCAGCAAGATGTGTGGCCTCTTCTTTGCTTCCTGTTTGTATCTTCATGTGATTTTTCTTTTTCCTTTTCTAAAAGAAAAAAGATTGTGCTAAACATTACACAATGCAGTGGGAGTTTTCAGTCTTTCATAACTAACACATCAGCTGACAAATGCAACACCGCCTTCCCCGCATACATACGTACATGTACACAAATATACAAGCACTTAAACACACACACACACACACACATCCTTCCCAATCAGTTATGAGCTGGTCCACATAAGTGAATTTCCAGAAATCCAAAGCCACTTCTCCCCTGCCCCTCTCACCACCACTGTGGTATTCTTTCTGAAATATACCATACATTGCCCTGAACTCACAAGCAGTGGGTCAGGAAGCAGCCTTTTATTTCACTAGTACATAGGAAACCTGGATTCAGTCTGAGGAAGAGTAGGATTCAGGCCCTGGTTCCATCCCCAGAAGGGCCAGATGGTCTGGACTAAATCAATGAACTGCTCTGAAACTGTTTTCTCATCTTTTTTCCAAATCAACAAACTTTATTGTCTTACTTAGAGTAACTTTAGGTCCACAGCAAAACTGAGCGAAAAATACAGAGACTTCCTGTATACCCCTGTCCCCACAGTATACAACCTCCCCCATTATCAACATCCCCCAGCAGTGGTGACATTTGCTACAACTGATGAGCCTATGTTGATTTATCATCATGACCAAAAGTCCAGTCGTCTACATTAAGCTTCACTCTTGGCGTTGTGCGCTCTTGGCGTTGAACACCGTTTGAGTTTTCAGAAATGTGTGGCATATAATGAACTGAATCCACCATGGTAGCATCATACAGAATAGCTCCACTGCCCTAAAAACCTGTGGTCTGCCTTTTAATCTCTCCTTCCTTCTAAACCGTGGTAACCACTGGTCTTTTTACTGTCTCCTCAGTTTTGCCTTTTCCACAGTGACATATAGTTGGAATCATACAGTACATAGCCTTTACAGATTAGCTTCTTTCATTTAGTAATACACATTTAAGTTCCTCCACATCTTTTCATGGCTTGGTAGCTCATTTCTTTTTAGGGCTGAATAATCCCACATTGTCCCGATGAACTACAATTTATTTACCTATTTACATCCCGAAGGACGTCTTCATGGCTTCCAAGTTTTGACAATGATGAATAAAGCTGCTATAAATATCTGTGTGCAGGTTTTTTATGTAGACATCGGTTTTGGGTTTTTTTTTTCCATTTGGTTAAATACCAAGGAACATGAAGCCTGGATCATATGATAAAGCTATGTTTAGTTTTGGAAGAAACTGCCAAGCTGTCTTCGAAAGCAGCTGGACCACTTTGCATTCCCACCGACCACAAACGACAATTCCTCCTGCTCCACATTCTTGCCAGCGTTTGGAGTTGTCAGCGTTTTAGATGTTGGCCATTTTAACAGGGACACGCTGATGTCTCGTTGTTTCCATCTGCGTTTCCCTGATGATATATGATATGGAGCATCTTCTTTTATGTTTATTTGCCACTGTACTTCTTCTTTGATGAGGTGTCTGTTCAGGTAATTGCCCACTTTTTAAAAGCTTTTATTGGAATATAGTTGATTTACAATGCTGTGTTAGTTTCTGTTGCATGGCAAAGTGAATCAACCATACGTATACATAGACCCACTTTTTTTAGATCCTTTCCTACGTAGGTCATTACAGAGTTTTGAGCAGAGCTCCCTGTGCTGTCCAGTAGGTCCTTAGTCATCGACTTTGTACATGTTGGTGGTGGTTTAATCACTCAGTCATATTCGACTCTCTGCGAACCCAAGCACTATAGTCTGCCAGACTCCTCTGTCCATGGAATTTCCTAGGCAAGAATACTAGAGTGGGTTGCCATTTCCTTCTCCAGGGGATCTTCCTGACCCAGGAATTGAACCCAGGTCTCCTGGATTGCAAGTAGTCTCCTGACTGCCTGAGTGAGGAGAACTGACTTTACTGACTGAGCCACTATTTTGAACACAGTAATAATGTACATATGCCAATTTCAACCTCCCGATTTATCCATTTCTCCCCTCTCCTTCATAACCATAAGATGGGTTTTTGCTCTATTTCTGTTTTGTAAATAAGTTCATCTGTACCAGTCTTTTAGATTCCACATATATAAGCATTATTATATGATATTTGCTTTTCTCTGACTTACTTCAGTCAGGGTACCAGTCTCTGGGTTCATCCATGTTGCTGAAAATGGCATTATTTCATTCTTTTCATGGCTGAGAAATATTCCATTGTATATACGTATCACATCTTCTTTATCCATTCCTGTCAGTGGACACTTAAGTGGCTTCCGTGTCTTGGTTGTTGTAAATAGTGTTCTAACAAACACCGAGGTGAGTGTATCTTTTCGAATTACAGTTTTCTCTGGTTGTATGCCCAAGAGTAGGATCACTGGATCATATGGCAACTCTATTTTTAGTTTTTTAAGGAACCTCCATACTGTTCTCCAAAAGGGTGGTATCAATTTACATTTTCAAGAGTGCAAAAGGGTTCCCTTTTCTCCACACCCTCTCCAGCATTTACCGTTTGTAGATTTTTTTGATGGTGGCCGTTCTGACCAGAATCGTGTTGATTCGCGTGTCTCTGACAATTAGTGACGTTGAGCATTTTTACATGTGCTTTTTGACCATCTGCATGCCTTCTTTGGGGAAATGTCTATTTAGATTTTCTGCTTATTTTTATTGAGTTGTCTGATTTTTTGTTATTGAGCCAGATGAGCCATTTGTATATTTTGGAGATTAATCCCTTGTCAGTCGCTTCATTTGCAAATATTTTCTCCCATTCTGTGGGTTGTCCTTTCACTTTGCTTACGGTTTCCTTTGCTGTGCAAACGCTTTTCGGTTTAATTGAGTCCCATTTGTTTATTTCTGTTTTTATTTCCACTACTCTAGGAGGCGGATCAAAAGATCTTGCTTCAGTTTATCTCAAAGAGTAGTCTGCCTACGTTTTCCTCTAAGAGTTTTAAATTATCCAGACTCACATTTAGGTTTTTAATCCATTTTGAGTTTATTTTTGTGTGTGGTGTCAGAGAGTGTCTAATTTTATTCTTTTACGTGAAGGTGTCCAATTTTCCCAGCACCTCTTATTGAAGAAACTTTTTGCCCTTGTATATTCTTGCCTTCTTTGTCATGCTGCTGCTGCTGCTGCTGTTGCTGCTAAGTCGCTTCAGTCGTGTCTAACTCTGTGCGACCCCATAGCTGGCAGCCCACCAGGCCCCGCTGTCCCTGGGATTCTCCAGGCAAGAACTGGAGTGGGTTGCCATGTCCTTCTCCAATGCATGCATGCATGCTAAGTCGCTGCAGTCATGTCTGACTCTGTGCGACCCTATGGACAGCAGCCCTCCAGGCTCCTCTGTCCACAGGATTCTCTAGGCAAGAATACTGGAGTGGGTTGTCATAGATCAGTAGAACATAAGTGTGTGTGTTTAATCTCTTTGCCCATTTTTAAATCAGATTACTTCTTTATTGTTGAGTTTTAAGAGTTCTTTGTACATTTTGGATAATAGCGCTTTATCAAATGGGTCTTTTGCAAACATTTTCTCCCAGTCTGTGATTTGTCTTCTTACTCTGTTGACAGTGTTTTTGCAGAGCAGAAACTTTTAATTTTAATGAAGACCAGCTTATCAATTTTTCCTTCATGAAATATGCCTTTGGTGTTGTATTTTAAAAGTCATTGCCATACCCAAGGTCATGTAAGTATTCTCATATGTTCTCTGGTAGAAGTTTTATAGTTTTGCATTTTGTATCTAAATCTATGATCCGTTTTGAGTGAATTTTGTGAAACATGTAAGGCTTGTGTTTAGATGCATTGTTTTTGAAATATGAATGTACAGTTTTATTCCAGCACCTTTATTGAAATAATTGTCTCCGTTCCACTGTATTGCCTTCACTCCTTTGTCAAAGATGAGTTGACTGTATTTATGTGGGTCTATTTCTGGGCTCTCTAGTCTGTTCCACTGATCTAGTTGTCTATTCTTTCACCAGTGCCACACTGTCTTAATTACTGTAGCTTTATAATAAGCCTTGAGACGGGGTAGTGTCAGTCCTCCAACTTCATTTTTCTCCTTTAATATTAGGTTGGCTACTCTGGATCTTTTGTTTCTCTGTACAAACCATAGAATCAGTCTGTCAATTTCCACAAAACAACTTGCTGGGATTTTGACTAGAATTGCATTGAATCTATCATTCACTTTAGGGAGAACTGACATCTGGACGATATTGACTCTTCCTATTCATAAACATGCACTATCTCTCCATTTATTTCTTTCATCTTTATATCTTTCATCAGAGTTTTGTAGTTTTCCTCATGTGTATTTTGTTAGATTTAAACCTAAGCGTTTTATTTGGGAGAGTCTTCATGTAAACAATGGTGTGCTTTTTATTTCAAATTCTGCTTGTTCATTGCTGCCATACAGGTTTTGTATATTAACCCTGTATCCTGCAACCTTGCTATAATGGCTTATTAGTTGCAAAAAAAAAATTTTGGTTGATTCTTTCAGATTTTCTGTATAGAAAACTATGTCTTCTGAAAAGAGAAATTTATTTTTTCCTTCTCCATTCCTCTAAGCACTTCTTTGAAGGCATCACACAAGTTTTGATAAGTTATAATTCCATTTTCATTTAGTCCAAAATATGTTTTAACTCTCTTGAGATTCCTATTTACCTGTATGTTATTTAGATTATGTTGTTGCATTTCCAAGTACGTTGAGATTTTCCACCTATCTTTCTGTTATTGATTTCTAGTTTAATTTCATTGCGGTCTAAAACAGACATTGCACGACTTCTACTCTTTCAAGTCTGTTAAGGTGTGTGTTACAGCCCAGAATGTGGTTTATCTTGGTGAGTGTTTCAGTTGAGATTGAGGAGGAAATGTGTCTGCTCTTAGTCTCATCTTGTTCAGCAAGCCTTTGAATCCCACATTTTTCGCTTCTGTGACTCTGAGTTCTGGTCTGCATCACCATCAGATCTGGTGTACTCCATCCTTACACTAACTAAGCCCAAGATGATTTAGATTTAAGTCTTAGACGCTTTTAAGAGTGTCACTGATTCCTTTGCAGGTGGCAGTGAAATTTCATTACCATCCATGCTTGTCACCAGCACACCCTCACCAACTACATTCTTCTCTCTTTTACTTCCTATAGCAAATAGACAAGCTATAAGTGTGAGTTGGGTGCCTTCTAGACAACTGTTCACTTCAGTTCAGTTCAGTCGCTCAGTCGTGTCTGACTGTTTGCAGTATTACCAAATAAGCACTATACTCTCCTCTACAGTTAAAAAAAAAAAAAAATGCCCTAAGGAAATATAGTGTCTTTGATAGAAAATAAGTGCATGCCCACATCTTGCATGTTCATCCATGAACAGCTCGAGCAGCCCCAGCAGGTTATTGACAACTTCCTTTTAACCTGAATGCTGCTCTACCTTCCCTGAAGCAGGCATCCAGGACCCCAGGCTAGCCAAAAAAAAAAAAAAAATTGATACTAAACAACACAGAACACAATTAAGGCGGCAAAAAGCTTAAACCATAATACCATTTTCATTCAACTGCTTTATTTCAACCATATCACCCTCTTCCTCTCTTATTTGAAAGATAATTCATGATATTTGCCTTTTCTAACAAAATAGCACAATAATAAGGCCAAAAACATTACTATGGCCCTGTAAAATGTGAGGTGGTTCTGTGAGCCACTTCATAAGATAGAAAACTATTCTGGAAAAGTCAATAGATCAAAAGTGCTCAGCAGTGCCTAAACTTTAATAATCTTTTTAATCTGAACCTGTGAGATTGAGGAGAAGTCTTAATCTGGTTTGAGCGTTCATGTTTGTTAACATCCATGTTTCTATGGACCTGGAAGTTCTCATTCCACCACCACATAGAACTGTCAGGAACTAATGTACAAAACAAAGCCCAGGCGCTCCTGGGACCAAGTCATCAAGGTAAGGTGTCACCGGGCTGCACGTGGGTGTTCCAGGTACGGCGTTTCGATTTCTGTTCCTAGAAAACGCTGTTTTCTAAACAGAGATTCAATTCTGTTCCCAGAAAGTCTTTAAAACTTGAGTTTTTGATAAATCTCACCTACAGAGAAATAAAATGTTTCGTTTTCAAGGTGCATGAAGTTCACCAATGCTGGGAGCAGGCATACACTTGTATTTCCATTCTCAGGGATGTAAGTCACTGACGAGATAAAGAAAAAACTCCACTCAGAATATTCTGGAAGTGGATGCCCCATAGTTAATTGTCCTAAACCTACATGTGCTGGACTGAGTATTGGCCATGAATGGTTGCAGTGCAGTGGGTGATGTCCTAGGCAAGTTACCCTGGAGACTCTAAGAAATGGTGACTTCCTCTGCCCTCAATAAGCCTACAACCAACCTCACGGCTACCAGCTCTCTACATGTGACAACACGTGCTGAGTGCATCAAGCCACACGGAAGCCCAGTGAGCAAATAGTGACTCGCACTTTACAAATGAAGATATTAAGGCATAGAGGGAAATTAACATACTCTAGCCTTCAGAATAAGACAACCTAATATAGAGGGTATACCAACTGTTCTGAAATTTAAAGAAAGCAGGTCAGCTTCCATGTAAGTCCTCGGGAATGGTTTCCTGGGAAAGGAAGAGACGGGACATTCATCCTGATATTCCTCGAGACTAAATGGGATTCGGAATATAGAGATCCAGGAGGGAGGGCTTTCCTTGAAGTTTGAGGAGTCAGCATGAGAGAGGGTCCAAAGCTAGGCAAACACAAAGCAAGACTGGGAGATGGGAGCCAGGTCAGCCTAGACACAGAGAGAGAACTTATTGTAGGATTTGATAAAATATGCATTTTGAAAACTGGTGCTAAATTGTAGAAGACTTAGGATTCCAGGTTAAGGAACACAGACCACAGAAAGAATAGCACAGTAGCATTTATTAGTAAATCCACCATTGTGCATAAAAGGCTCTCAAGGCTTTAGGATTGAGTTGTTTTTTTTAAGAATGACTTTTACTGGGAAAAAAAAAAAAGGCAAAATGTCCTTGACCACACTGTCAAGCGAGTTGAAATGATTCAGTAAATCTGTGGAAAACAATAAATCATTGGTAGAATTTCAATAGCATTTAGTAGTAATCTACATGTCCAGCAAAATCATGAAACAGGAGTAATTACAAAAGAGATTTATAGATACTAAAAATACAATGCAAAAAATGAAGTTTTCCTTGAGCAAAACCAATGATCCTTTAGTGATGAACCGGAAAAAAAAAAAAAAAGAAAATGCATTTTTCCAAAACCCTACAAGTCTTCTGACTTTTGCTCCGAATAAGTAACTAGATCAGCTTCTGAAGTCAATATCGCCAACCTTTCCACCACAGTGTTTGGGAAGGAAAGCCAGGTAGGGCACAAGCACTGGTTTGGCTCCTGACCACCTCTCAGTCCTTTTGTAACTCAACTCCAAGTACGTCTGCGCACGGACACCAAGGCGAAAGCATGCGGCGCGCGAAAGCACAAGTTATGTATTGAGAAATCACTACAATGCCAAATTTTTTTAGAATAAAAAAATATATATCTTTAACAACTCTCTGTGTTAGGGTAACTGTTTACATATTGAGGTGTTCCTCCTTTTTTTTGACTGGAACAATAAAAACAAAATTTGATATGGTCTTGGTGTCTTCTTTGTGTGTGTGTGTGTGTGCATGTGTTCTACAGGTGGGGACAGGAGTCATTTTTGAAGCACCATAACCTGTCACAGGATCACCCAGGAAGTCAGACCTCCCGCCCATATAAATCAAGAACCATGTCATGGCTTCAGAATAACTCAGCCTCTCTCTTTCTCTTTCTGTGTGTCTCTTCCTCTGTCTCCCTCCCATCTCCCCCCTTCCTCTGCCCATAGTCAGATCCCAGCAACAGGTCAGCCCTGCTCCTTCCCACACCTGCCCAACCAGGTGGGACCCATCCAATACCCGCTAGATCTCTGTACCTCATGAAATATTCAGTTCAGTTCAGTCGCTCAGTCGTGTCCACCTCTTTGCAACCCCATGGACTGCAGCCTGCCAGGCCTCCCTGTCCATCACCAACTCCAAGACTTTATTCAAACTCATGTCCATTGAGTCAGTGATGCCATCCAACCATATCATCCTCTGTCGTCCCCTTCTCCTCCTGCCTTCAATCTTTCTCAGCATCAGGGTCTTTTCAAATGAGTCAGCTCTTCGCATCAGGTGGCCAAAGTATTGGAGTTTCAGCTTCAACATCAGTCCTTCCAATGAACATTCAGGACTGATTTCCTTTAGGATGGACTGGTTGGATCTCCTTGCAGTTCAAGGGACTCTGCAGAGTCTTCTCCAACATCACAGTTCAAAAGCATCAGTTCTTCAGCACTCAGCTTTCTTTATAGTCCAACTCTCACTCTCACATCCATACATGACTACTGGAAAAACCATAGCTTTGACTAAACAGATCTTTGTTGGCAAAGTAATGTCTCTGCTTTTTAATATGCTGTCTAGGTTGCTCATAGAAGGCAATGGCAACCCACTCCAGTGCTCTTGCCTGGAGAATCCCATGGACAGAGGAGCCTGGTAGGCTGTAGTCCATGGCGTCGTGAAGAGTCAGACATGATTGAGCGATTTCACTTTCACTTTTCACTTTCATGCATTGGAGAAGGAAATGCAACCCACTCCAGTGTTCTTGCCTGGAGAATCCCAGGGATGGGGGAACCTGGTGGACTGCTGTCTCTGGGGTCGCACAGAGTCGGACACAACTGAAGGGGCTTAGCAGCAGCAGCAGCAGCAGCAGGTTGCTCATAACTTTCCTTCCAAGAAGTAAGTGTCTTTTTATTTCATGGCTGCAGTCACCATCTGCAGTGATTTTGGAGCCCATGAAATATTACCATATGTAAAACAGATCATCAGTGGGAGTTTGATGTATGACTCAGAAGCCTGGGTTCTGTGATGACCTGGAGGAATGGGGTTGGGGGGAGTTGGTTCAGAAGGGAGGGGAGACATGTATGCCTATGGCCAATTCATGTTGATGTATGACGAAAACCATCACAATACTGTTAGGTAATTATCCTCCCATGGAAATTTTTTTTAGAAAACTGTAACAACAGCAACAAAAAGATGGAAGGAACCTTGGGACTCCCAGCAGCTCACAACAGCTTGCTGCAGCTCTGTCTTTTTTGCACTTTTTAAAATTTATTTATTTTAATTAGAGGCTAATTACTTTACAATATTGTATTGGTTTTGCCATACATCAACATGAATCCTCCACGGGTGTACACGTGTTCCCCATCCTGAACCCCCCTCCCACCTCCCTCCCCGTACCATCGCTCTGGGTCATCCCAGTGCACCAGCCCCAAGCTTCCTGTATCCTGCATCAAACCTGGACTGGCGACTCGTTTCATATATAATATTATACATACTTCAATGCCATTCTCCCAAATCATCCCCCCCTCCTCCACAGAGTCCAAAAGACTGTTCTATATATCTGTGTCTCTTTTGCTGTCTCACATACAGGGTTATCGTTACCATCTTTCTAAATTCCATATATATGTGTTAGTATACTGTATTGGTGTTTTTCTTTCTGGCTTACTTCACTCTGTATAATAGGCTCCAGTTTCATCCACCTCATTAGAACTGATTCAAATGTATTCTTTTTAACGGCTGAGTAATACTCCATTGTGTATATGTACCACAGCTTTCTTACCCATTCACCTGCTGATGGACATCTAGGTTGCTTCCATGTCCTGGCTATTGTAAACAGTGCTGCGATGAACATTGGGGTACACATGTCTCTTTCAATTCTGGTTTCCTCGGTGTGTAGGCAGCCAAGCGACGGATGGGGAGGGGAAGGACACTGAGGCACCTGCTCACTCGCCTCGGCCCCGGCGTTGCGTCAACCTGGATTTATTTTTTGGGGGGGGACCCTGTAGCATGCAAGATCTTAGCTCCCTGACCAGGGACGACCCCTCCCTCCCTGAAGTGGAAGCACAGAGTCCTACCCACTGGACCACCAGGGAATTCCCTTAAGTATCTTCACTAGAGGACTTCAACAATATCTGACAAGGTCCAATGCTGAACTCAAGAATCATTCTTAAGAGAGGGTTTTCCATGGTCTCAGTTTTCCACTTTGCAAGGGGTTGGCTCTGGCCGAATCTGGCACCTCAGCTCTGACTCCAGAGGGCTTGGCCGCCTGCCCTTTCCAGGGAGGCATAAACCAAACCTGTGAGTCCAGCCCAGGCGCCTCACACCACAACGTGCATGGGAGATGCCATGTGAAATACACCTGGGTCAATTCACCAGTGATGGTGGACGGGCAGCCACCACCCATGGCACAGGGGCCTCGATGTTCTCAACTCGGGGTCGCAGACGGGTGGTCACAAGAGGACAGCCCCAGGAACTGCTGACGGTGTTACAGGAACTTTTCCATTGGACCTGGGGTATTTCCCTTTTTCTAAAAATGCAGTGTGCTAAAACTATTTTAGGAATGGAGTTAATACGGCTCATTCATAATACAGCATCTTCCTGTGTTTCTGGGTGTGATATCTAAACGCTGGCTTCTCTCATTCTCTCTCATACCGTCTCACCTCTCCCTCTCTGTTTTTTAAAACAATTTTACTCTACAAATATGTTCATGATATTTTTAACAAATGTCTTGGGCAATTGGTAAATATGTATGTGTGTGTGTGTGTGTGTGTATGTTCCATCGCTTCAGTCATGTCCGACTCTTTGCGACCCTACAAACTGTAGCCTACCAAGCTCCTCTGTTCATGGCATTCTCCAGGCAAGAAAACTGGAGTGCATTGCAGGGCCCTCCTCCAGGGGACCTTCCTGACCAGGGATCGAACCCACAATTGATGCTTTTGAAGTGTTGTGTTGGAGAAGACTCTTGAGAGTCCCTTGGACTGCAGGGAGATCCAACCAGTCCATTCTAAAGGAGATCAGCCCTGGGATTTCTTTGGAAGGAATGATGCTAAAGCTGAAACTCCAGTACTTTGGCCACCTCATGCGAAGAGTTGACTCATTGGAAAAGACTCTGATGCTGGGAGGGATTGGGGGCAAGAGGAGAAGGGGACGACAGAGGATGAGATGGCTGGATGGCATCACTGACTCGATGGACATGAGTCTGAGTGAACTCCGGAAGTTGGTGATAGACAGGGAGGCCTGGCGTGCTGCGATTCATGGGGTTGCAAAGAGTCGGACACAACTGAGCGACTGAACTGAACTTATCTGATGTGAATCTGAAGCCAGCTCAGGGAGGCTCAGACACCCTTCCCTGACTCCCCTGACCTAGCAGGCTTCCAAATCTCTATCCTGAGAGCTCATAAACGAGCACTGCACTGAACATTAACCCTTCTTGTCTGTTGTCCCCAGCAGACAACAAACCCCTTACAGCCAAGGATTGTCTCACCTATCTGTCCCCAGCACCTTCCATAATACTTGGCACTTAGTTGGTGCTCAATGCTTTTTTGTTGGATGGATGAGTAGATGAATGGATGAATGGATGGGTGGGTAGATGAATGGATAGATGGATGAGCGGGTGGATGGGTGGATGGATGGATGAGTGGGTGGACAGATGTTAGGATGGATGGATGAATGGATGGGTGGGTGGATGAATGGATGGATGAGGGAGTAGATGGATGGATGAGTGGTTGGGCGGATGTTTGGATGGATGGATGAGTGGGTGAATAGATGTTTGGATGGATGGATGAATGGATGGGTGGGTGGATGAATGGATGGATGAAGGAGTGGATGGATGGATGAGTGGGTGGACAGATGTTTGGGTGGATGGATGAATGGATGGATGGACGGATGAGTGGGTAGATGGATGTTTGGATGGATGGATGAGTGGATGGATAGATGTTTGGATGGATGGATGGACGGATGAGTGGGTGGATGGATGGTTGGATGGATGGATGGGTGGATGAGTGGGTGGATGGATGGTTGGATGGATGGATGGATGTTTGGATGGATGGACAAGTGGATGGATGGGTGGATGAATGGATGAGTGTGTGGACAAATGTTTGGATGGATAGGTGAATGGATGGGTGGGTGGATGAATGGATGGATGAGTGGGTGGATGGATGTTTGACTGGGCAGATGGATGTTTGGATGGACGGATGAGTGGATGGATGGGTGGATAAATGGGTGGATGGATGGATGGGTGGAGGAATGGATGGATGAATGGATGGGTAGGTGGATGAATGGATGGATGAATGAGTGGATGGACGGATGAATAGGTAGATGAGTGTGTTGGGGAATGGGTGGTTGATGGATGGAGGAGAAAGAGTAGTAACATTCATGATGTGCCATTCAGGTGATGATAGCAGCCATAGAAACCCCTATTACTGCTTTCACAGCTATGTTATATTTTGAAAATCTCTCTGTGAGAATGATCTCAACTGAGAATGACCTGGTGCCTCCATATATGGTAGAATGGTTCATTCTACCAAATTACCTCATCCAACATTTTGACAAAACATACTGCACTGCTCACATCCTAGCACACCCTAATGAGTGATTTCTGTGAAACTTATTAGTTTGCATTTTTAAAAGAGGTCCACTTGTCTGATCAGTGTTCATCATTGTGGCCTGGGGGTTTCCAACCAGTAGGCTATAATGCAGTCATCTAAGGTCAATAGATAGCCTACAGAAAGGCAAGTGCTTTCCCATTCATCACGCGGCAGACCACCAAGAGAAATGAACGCTGGATCCAGTGGGACTCAGGGCAGCCATCATCTCCCACTGCTAATGCTTCCCTGAAGGTCACTTTTGTTTTTATTGTCGTTTAGTTATTACGTCATGTCTGACTCTTTTGCAACCCCATGGACTGTAGCTCACCAGACTCCTCTGTCCATGAAACTTCCCAGGCAAGAATACTGGAGTGAGTTGCCATTTCCTCCTGCAGGGGATCTTCCTGACCCAGGAATAAAACCTGTGTTTCTTGCAATGGCAGGTGGATTCTTTACCACTGAGCCACCAGGGGAGCCCCGAAGGTCACCTTAGGCTTTCTTTAGCCAACACGATGCACACCTCCTTTTACACGTTTTGATTATATAATATGATCTTTCTTCTCTTACAAGGAAATAAAGTATTTGGTGTCTTCTCAACAAATGCTTGAGTTACAATCTTCCTAAATCACAACTTCATGTTTTTTCTTCCTCAAAGTCCTGAAGTCATCTCTAGAAGGAAGACTTGAAAGCTAAATCTCATCCATAAAAGTTGCTTTGAGCAGATCAGACTCTGCTTCCCTGCACTCCAGCAACAAGGAAAACCAAAGACAAGAAAATAAGAAGGTAAATTCCTCAAACCACACTGTCCCTCCCAGAGCTGGGTAAACAGGGACAGGGCCAGCGTCAGCACATTTTAGGTCTCTGTTCCAGCTTCTTCCCCACGGGCCAAAACTTGTTTCTCCAAAAACTTGTTTTTCCACTTCTGTAGACGCAGAGTGAACAGTTTATTCCCTCTCTTTTTGGACTCCGATTATATGATGGCACAACCACAACAACAAAACCATCACTCAGTAGTACATTTACATACAGGTGCAAGGAATTCCACATCTGTTATTTCACTTAATCTTGCTCAGTTGCCCAGTCGTGTTCAACTCTTTTCGACCCCATGGACTGTAGCCTTTCAGGCTCCTCTGTCCATGGGATTCTCCAGGCAAGAATGCTGGAGTGGGTTGCCAGTTCCTTCTCCAGGGATCCTGACCCAGAGATGGAACCCTCATTTTATGCATTGGCAAGCGGATTCTTTACCACTGTACCACCTGGGAAGCCCACTTAATCCTTATAGCCCTGCAAAATCAGTAGTATTAGTCCCATTTTCTAGCTGAGAAAACAGAGGCTCAAAGATTATAACACTTAGTCCTAAATGACATGGCAAGCTATTAATACAATGATAATATTGAACTGAAAGCTATACTGCCAGTTACATGTTAAACTCTGGGAGACAATCCAGCAAATTCATGTTGAGAGGGAGAAATGGAAACCACAACCACCCATCACTACCCATGCGGTGACGGGGTCACTAGGCTCCAGCCGGGAGGGGGCAGCAGAAGCTTAGCCAAGGAGCCGAGACCAGCAGGGGCTCAACAGCGGCAGACGATGAAGGAAACCAGCTGACGTGGGTCAGCGGGGTCCCGCCACTAACTCCAGATCTGGCTGAGTCTCTCCCCAGACTGGCCATCAAGCAGGGCATCCAGCAGCCCAGCAGCAGGCAGAGATGGGGCAGGCTGGCCAGAACCTGCCTGGTCCAGGGACACTTGTCAGCTGCCTAATCAAGGGGCCCAAACCCCTGAGGAGCCCATACCCTGTCCACTTCCATCCCCCCTCTGGCCTCATCTCCATCCCGCGGGACTTCTTTCTCCCCAGGCATAGGCAGGGATTTCTTGGGACCAGGGTGGTGTCTGTCACACGCCTCCTATCTCACGTGCTGAGCACATGTGAGCTCAGTTGGCATCTGATAAGCGATGGAACTCAGGAATCCCCTTTGTTTACTGTTCCAGCTGCCCTGCCCCCACCCAGAGGCGGGGAGTTGGGGCCTCCTGCAGGCATCTGTACCTGCGCTGGTCCCCACCAGACGCACCTCTTCACCTTCACCTTCACCTGGGAGAGCGGCTGGAATCTTTATCCACCGCTTCCTTCCCTGAGAGCTCAGTTGGTAAAGAATCAGCCTGCAATGCAGCAGACCTGGGTTGGGAAGATCTGTGGAGAAGGGATAGGCTATCCACTCCAATATTCTTGGACTTCCCTTGTGGTTCAGCTGGTAAAGAATCCACCTGCAATGTGGGAGACCTGGGTTTGATCCCTGGGTGGGGAGGATCCCCTGGAGAAAGGAAAGGCTACCCACTCCAGTATTCTGGCCTGGAGAATTCCATGGACTGTATATCTATGAGATCACAAAGAGTCAGACATGACTGAGCAACTTTCACTTTCACTTTCTTACTGGAGCCACTTTTCACCCAGCCTCCTCCCCAGCCCTGCCAGGTGACCAGTCTTATCTCGACAAAAATGCCCCAGGTAAGCGCCGCTCCATGTGAAGCCACCCCAGACTTAAAGCCTTCACGCTGCTGTTGGTTTGGCTCAGGACATCGTGGGTCAGGAGTCAGGGAGGGTGAGCAGGGATGGTGTATCTCAGCTCCAGTGAGCTGTCCGCTGGGCGCCCAAGGCCGTTCCTGGTCACTGGACACAGGCTTTGCCCACCCCCATGGGCATCTCCAAGTATCCCACTCCTTACAAGACAGGTGCTTCCAAGAGGCAGAACGCCCACCATTCAGTGGAGGCAGCGCCTATGTTAGCCAGCAGGGTTCTTGGATTCTTGACTCAGTAGAAATTCTTAAGAGGCTCTGGATCTGGAAGATCCCCTGGAGGAGGAAGTGGCAATCCACTCCAGTATTCTTGCCCAGGGAAACCCCACGGCCAGAGGAGCCTGGCGGGCTATAGTCCATGGGATCGCAAAGAGTCGGACACAACTGGGTGACTGAGCAAGGATTAAATGAGATAACAGATACGGAATTCCTCGCATCTGTGTGTAAATGTGCTCCAGAGGATGGTTTCTGCTGTGACTGTGCCATCATATAATCAGAGTCCAAAAAGAGAGGGAATCAACTGTTCACTCTGAGTCTACAGGAGTGGAAAAGCAATTGGGCTGAGCACAAGCACAAGAGACCAGACTGGGAATTTGGATAAGGCTTTACTGGGACCCTGGGACATTTGAAATGACCCTGATGCTGGGAAAGGTTGAAGGCGGGAGGAGAAGGGGACCACAGAGGGTGAGATGGTTGGATGGCATCACCGACTCCATGGACATGAGTTTGAGTAAGCTCCGGGAGGTGGTGATGGACGGGAAGCCCTGGCGTGCTGCAGTCCGTGGGGTCGCAGAGAGTTGGACACGACTGAGTGGCTGAACAGAACTGGGACTCGCACTCCAGCAAGAGGGACCGAGAACAAGTAACAGGCTCCCTTGCTCACTCCCCGAGGGAGGTGAGCTGGCTCCTTAAATGGGGTGGGGGGAGGAGCAGATGGGTGGGTCAGGCCCAGAAGGGTGGCTGAGGGGGCCTGCCCACCCCCTGGCTGGTGCTGTGTGCAGGGGTCACAGCGCAATACCCTGCTTTTGCTCCCAGCACCGCAGAAATGGCAATAAATCTGTGGCCTCTTTTGTATCTTATTGTTCATACTTGGCCCCAACTGTGCCTGCCTGCAGTTCTCTTTAGTCCATTATAGTTTCTTTGTATCTGTTCCTGGAGGAGAACTTTGTCCAGGCGCAAGCACTCCAGTAAAGACCCAGGGTCCCAGCCTGTCTCACCAGGAGCTGAACCACTTGTCACCACATTCTGTTGGCCCAAACAGTCACAGTGCCCACTCCAACCCCAGAGCCGAGGAGCCAGAGACTCCGCTCTGTCATGGCGGGAGGATGGGCAGGTTCACTACCCACCGCCACCCAATTAGAAAAACCCTACCTGCCTGCATTGCAGCGCACTGCGGTTTCCTTCCAATCCACCTAAAGCTCCATCTGGAAGGACCCCGTGAGAGGTTTAACCCTTCAGCCCAGGTTATGTGATGCCACCGCCCCCTTCTAAGTCCCAGCAATATGCACTGAGGCCCCTGTTTAACTTTCTCCACATTCACACATTCCTTCTCTCACCAAAAAAAAAAAGCAACGAGAAAAATAGAACCTTGTCATATTAATAACATTCCAGTTAGAGCATTAGAGTGTCTCCCCCATGACAGTGCAACAGGCAAGACTTCTGTTCAGGTCACTCCTGAGCTTTTCACCTGTGCTGTGAAATCGCAAAGAGCAGCCTTATAAAATGATCTTTGTAATGAAAAAGAAGCCAAGGACACAGAGAACAGACCGGTGGCAAGAGTGGGGGAGAGGGAAGGAGGTGAGGGGCAGAGTAGGCAAAGGGGCTTAGGAGGTACAAACTGCTCTGTATAAGATCAGCTACAGTGGGACTTCCCTGATGGTCCCCAGGATAAGACTCCAGGGGCCTGGGTTTGGTCCCTGGTCAGAGAACTAGATTCTGCATGCCAAAACTGAGACCTGGAGCAGCCAAATAAATAAATATTATTTTTAAAAAGCTACAAGAGTATATTGTACAACATGGAGAATATAGGCAATATTTATAATAACTATAAAATATAACCTTTTAGGTTGTAAATCACTCTATTGTACACCTGTAACTTATATAATATTATACTATATTGTACACCTATTATATTTCAATTACCAGCTTCCCAGGTGGCACTAGTGGTAAAAAACCTGCCTGTCATGGCAGGAGACAAGAGACGCAGGTTTGATCCCTGGGTTGGGAAGATCCCCTGGAGGAGGGCATGGCAACGCACTCCAGTATTCTTGCCTGGAGAATCCCATGGACAGAGGAGCCTGGCGGGCTACAGTCCATGGGGTCACAAAGAGTCAGACACGACTGAGTGACTTAGCACACAGAGCACATATTTCAGTTAACAATTTCTTAAATAATAAGTTAAGCTGAATCATACACACAAAGAAAGATCTTTACTTCTGTAAGATGCGTAGATGGGAGAAGCCCAAGATGAGAAATCCAGTCAGACAGCTGCCCAGCTGGCCCTAGGACACAGCTTGACCAAGTAATTGATGTCAAACAGGATCCCAAACTCAGTCTGTGGGGTCTTATCCACTCCTGAAAATGCCAGAGGCAGACCACCAGCACCAAAGATGCAAGAGACACAAATCAGTGGGGACCACCACCCCTTCTCTGCCCCACAACAGTGTCTCCAGCAGCCAGAGGAGAACAAACCTTGGGCTGTGCCTTCACCCACTCTGAGCCAAATGGGACACTCACTCACCTGCAACGCCCATCTCTGTGCGCAGAGAGATGAGCCTTCAAGCGCCGCAATGCTGCATAAACCCCTAGGGCATATGAACAGAACACCACGAGTTCCTGAAAGGAAGGGATTCTTGGCCATAATTGCTTTCCAGGTCCTGCTTCCTAAGGGCTGCCAAGACCTGGAGGTCTGTTCTGTGTGCACAAAACCAGTAGAATGAAACCCCCGCACAAAGCCCAAGAGGGCATGCAAACAGATAACAGGGCTGAAAGCGGGGAGAACAGAAAGAATTTGGCTTGAGCATTTTTGGAGCCCCACCAATTCCTTGATTTATAGGTTGCGGTTATCTCTATGCTGTTTTCAAATTCAAAATGTTTTGCTTTTAAACATTCTAGCATTAAAAAAAAAAAAAATTGTTTACCCTCTCGGGAGCCACAGCACTCAGCCGTGGCTTTGGTTTCATCGTAGGGTACTTGAGATGACAGGGAGGGGAAAGCAAGATGTAGAAAGATGAGTCTTCAAGAAGTCAGGGAAATGCCAGCTGAGGGCAGGGAATTTCTGAGCTGCCATGGACCCTGGGGGAAGAAAACAGAGGAAAATTCTCCAGTCTAGTCAGTCTGTTTGAGGGCCTGGATGAAAGATCTTCCAGGCCATCCAGGCACAAGTGTGTGCTTATCCCTTGCTGACCTCACAGTTAACACCTGTAGTAGATTGGATTGTGCTTCCCAGAAAGTCATGTTCACCTGGAAACTCAGAATGTGACCTTGTTTGGATATAGAGTCTTTGCAGATGTAATTAGTTAAAGTTAAGATAAGATCATTCTTGCCAGGTGGCACCAATGGTAAAGAAAAAAAATTCTTCCTGCCACTACAGGGGACATAAGAGACATGGGTTCAATCCCTGGGTCGGGAAGATCTCCTGGAGAAGGAAATGACTACCCACTCTAGTATTCTTGCCTGGAGGATCCCTATGGCCAGAGGAGCCTGGAGAGCTACAGTCCATAGGGTCGCAGAGTTGGACATGACTGAAGCGACTTAGCGTGCATGCAAGATTAGATTATAGAGGACTTCCCTGGTGGGCCAGTGGTTAAGAATCTGCCTGCCAATGCAGAGGATAGCAGTTCAGTCCCTGGTCCGGGGAGATCCCAGGTGCCGAGGAACAACTGAATCTGTGCTCCACAACTATTGAGCCTGTGCTCTCAAGCCCACGAGCAACAACCACGGAGCCTGCAATCTAGAGCCCATGCTCTGCAACAAGAGAAGCCACCGCAAAGAGAAGCCCATACACAGCAACTAGAGAGAGCCCTCACAGAGCAATGAAGACCCAGTGCAGCCACAAATAAATAAATAAAATATCCTTATTTCAAAAAACGAGATCACAGGGTAGGCCCTCAATGCAATGGCTAGTGTCTTTCTATGAAGAGGAAAAGACAGATTCAGAGGGCAAGAACAAGGGAAGACAGAAACAGGTTGGAGGGATGTTGCCACAAGCCAAGGAATGCCGGGAGCCACCAGAGGCTGAAAGAGACAAGGAGCCTCCTCCCCCAGAGCCTCCAGAGGGCGCCCAGGATTGTCAAGACTCTGATGTTGGACTTGTGGCTCCAAAATAGCATTATAGTACAGACCTGTTAGAACTTCCCAGGTGGTCCAGTCCTTAAGACTCTGCACTTCCACGGCAGGGGCACAGGTTCAATCCCTGATCAGGGGACTAAGATCCTGCATGCTGTGCAATGTGGAAAAAATTTTTAAAATACAGGTCTGTGTTTTAACCACCCCATCCGTGATGACTTGTTCCAGCCTCCCCTGGGAACTGAATACAAAGCCCAAACCCCCGTGTGTCCAGTCAGCAAAGGGAGGGAAATCCAGAAAGAGAAGCACCCACACACAGAAAGGCAGCCACGCCATCAGGTCAAGAACCATTTGCGTTTTCCCTGCTCTCGGGAGACCCCCAAGGTCATGATTCTCCAGTCTGAACAGGAGTGATTCGATCCATGTCTGGGCTCCACCAAGAATATTCTGCAGGAGAGTCCCAAAGGCATCAGGACAAAGACAATTCCCCTTGGGAGTTTTCCATATGACAGGCACCGTTTGCAAGCTTCATAGGGAAAGAACCAAAGAGCACGTGACCTCTCTTCTGCCCACAACAACCAAGTGGGTGGTAGCTACTGGTACCCCGTGGAACAGCAAGAAGACGGGAGCACCGAGGTTAGAGGTTGCCTTCCAACCTGCCACTTAGAGGTTCTTTGGAGGCTATGCCAGGGTCAAACCCAAACTGTCGGACTCTGGAGGGGAAGGCTCTTCTCTTACTATCCAGGCTAACTGTCCCCAAAGCAGAGGGCATTGAGAAGAAAGCAGGGGCTGAAATCCACATGGGAATTCCCAGTGGCCACTGGTGAAAAAGGACATTCCAGGGAGAGTCTCCCTGTGAACAGGAGAGGGCAGCAAGGAGGCAGAAGGGACCAGGGACAAAGGATTCCAGGACCTGCTGTTATCCACCAAAGGGGATGACTTGCATAACTTGGAACACGGTCAAAACATAAACCACTTGTAGAGTCCTCGGCAGCCTCCACCGTTCAGCAGATAAATGGTGCTGAACCTTGCAGGCTGTCATCCTTCAAGGAGATAGTGAGATGACTGCAAAGGTTAACCACACTCCAAATCGGAACATGGTAGTGCGCCAGAAAAGAAGTGTTGGCTCTTCCTGCCTGGATCTGTGTTTAGTTATGCTTTTCTGGTGCATTTTTAAAAAACAGAAAATACACAGTGTTGACAAAGCTATGACGAACCCAGACAGTGTATTAAAAAGCAGAGATATCCCTCTGCCAACAAAGGTCTGTATAGTCAAACTATGGTTGTTCCAGTAGTCATATGCGGATGTGAGAGTAGGATCATAAAGAAGGTTGAGTGCCAAAGAATTGATGCTTTTGAATTGTGGTGCTGGAGAAGACTCTTGAGAGCCCCTTGGACTGCAAGGAGATCCAACCAGTCCATTCTGAAGGAGATCAGTCCTGAATGTTTATTGGAAGGACTGATGCTGAAGCTGAAGCTCCAATACTTTGGCCACCTGATGCAAAAAGTTGACTCATTTGAAAAGACCCTGATGCTGGGCAAGACTGAAGGCAGGAGAAGGGGACCACAGAGGATGAGATGGTTGGATGGCATCACTGACTCGATGGACATGAGTTTGAGCCAACTCTGGGAGATAGTGAAGGACAGGGAAGCCTGGCATGCTGCAGGCCATGGGGTCACAGAGTTGGACACAGCTGAGCGAACGAACAGAAACACAGTGTTGAGATTTGTTTTGCCTTCCCTTCTGGCTGCAATCCATCCTGCAGGGCTTGAGGTCTGTCTGCAGGAAGCCAGAGCACAGGCTTAGGACGGGTCTCTGTAAAAAGCAATCTCCTCTTCTCATCCACAGATGTCCTGGGACCCCACGAGGGAGAAAGGGGTCTGGGGTCCTTCAGGAGGTCTTCACACCCAGCAGGAAAGAGGGCAAGGGGTGCAGCTCCACTATGAGGAAGGCAAAGGCATCCAGACCTTGTGACTCTGGATCCCAGAGCCAGGGCAGGTTGTGCAGGACTGCTGGGCCATGTCACCTGCTTCAGTGGCTCGGGACATGCTAGGCTTGTACACACTTCCATGGGCTGTTCAAGGGGCAGGACCAAGGCTCCACCAGGTAAGCACTAGGGCTCACCTGGGGGCAGGAACAAGGCTGACCTGGGGGCAGGACCAGGACTCACCTGGGGAACCAGGAATCACCTGGGGAGAGTACAAAGCCCAGATGGGTCTGGAAACACACCGTGCGACCTACTGCTTGTCAGAGGGCGCTGATGCATCCCTGACTCCATCTAGCCATACATGGCTTCCTTTTCCCTGAAATCCTCTAGCACATGGAGGCCCAGCATTGTAAGGACTTGTATCAGGACTGAGTCCCATCCTTCAGGCCATAAGGACACGCGGAAGGTTGAATGTTCCCTTTCCAGTAGCGGCAGTCAGAGCAGGACCCAGACCTTTCCCCATCGGCTCACCAACCCCTTGTGGCTCAGCTGGTAAAGAATCCACCTTCGATGTGGGAGACCTGGGTTCGATCCCTGGGTCAGGAAGATCCCCTGGAGAAAAGGAAAGGCTACCCAGTCCAGTGTTCTGGCCTGAAGAATCCCATGGACTGTATAGTCCATAGGGTTACAAAGAGTCGGACGCTACTGAGCAACTTTCACTTTCACCAACACCACTTCTGTGCCCAGACTCACACCCAGGATGGTGCTGTTCTGTGTTAAGCCCTGGAGGACACAGCAGCACGGAGGTTACATGCAGCTGCTCTGGGCTCCGGGGGAGGCAGGTGCAAGTCTGCCACACTCTGTGCATCTGGCGGCAAGTCACTCAACCTCTCTGAGACTTGGCACCTTCAGCAGGACTTATCTTGAGTGGTCTTGTCAGGATGGATGGTGAGAGAAAGCTTAGCTAAGTGCCTGGATCACACCAGGATTCAACAAGTACAGTCAAGAAATAAATCATCAGTTCCCTTTCAAGTTGCTGCAGTGGAAAAATCCAAGTTCCCTACTGGAATGTCCACTCAAGAGAACCTGAGTGGAGAATCCCAGAGAAGGGACAAAGGAGTGACTCGTGGCTGTTCCACGGCCCATCATTCCACCCTCCTCGCCAGACTGAGACCGAGTCGAACTATGCTTTGTGCTATCTCCCTGGCTCTCCCCGGTGCCGCCCCGGCAACCAGGGCCAACCTTGGCGCTGCACAGCGTGGAGAGAGAAGACTCCCCAAATACAACTTCACTTTTTTTCCTGACCCTGAAAAGTTTGGGAACACCTCCCCAGAGCCGAAACAGTCCCTCCCGGAATGTGGTTAAGGGGAAAGCCAACCCACCCCCACCCGACCATCTTGACTTTCCAGACTGTAATGTCAGTCTCCTGGAGGAATTGCTCAGCGCAAGCAACTTCCTCTAAGTCTAGAGTCTTAAGTCCTTCGCGCATCCATCCTTCAAAAAAAAAAAAAGAATTGGGATGAAGCAAAGCAGGCTGCCCACCTGACCGTGGTCAACACAGGAAGTCCTGCTTGTGGGCACCTGATTCCAGAGTGAGCATCTTACCTTCTTGGCCTCCAAATCCTGGGCCCTGGGCTAAGTGCTTAACACGCATTAACTCATGAGATTCCCCACAACCCCTGATGAGCAAGGTTTAATTATCCCCATTTTAGAGATGAGGCAACTGAGGCTCAGAACATATCAGGAACCTGCCCTGGCTTCATGGCTATTAACAGCAAGAAGGAGAGCCAAGAAGCTAGTCTACCCTCAGTCAGCGCTCACACAAAGCACCCAGGATGTCCTTCCCACGTGTGTTCAGATCCCTCGATGTCCATGCACCCACAGTCCTAAAGCTAACAGAAATTTCTGGAAGCTCTGAAGGCCTGAATGGCAATAATCTGTCCATAAAATGCTTGTTTCCCGTGGGGAGGGCCGTCAGAATGGCTGGCCGCCTCATCTGTCACCCCTAATTAGGAATGTCCCCATTATTAAGACACAGGAAACTGAAGCAGCCACTTCTAATTATTTAATTAGCAACCCATTGAGCTTCTCACCACCCCGAGACAAATATTTGGGGCATAATTAAATGCCATCATGTCTTCCGTAAAGTTGCTCTCATGTGAGCTAATTCAGCATGTAAAATAAGAAGATTATGCATATTAGGTGAAAAAAATGGAAAATCTTATAGAAAAAAAAAAAAAAAGAAGCAACTTCTGCTTTCTAGAAGAGTTCTCTTTTCAGAGAGGGGGCCCCCTACCTCTGCGCAGATAGAGCGCAAGACCCCATGCAGCTGAGAACCGGAGGGCTCACCGTTTCATCACTGAGTTTGATCCAGATTGAAAGTGAAAGTGAAGGCTCTCAGTCGTGTCCGACTCTTTGCGACCCCATGGACCGTAGCCTACCAAGGCTCCTCCATCCATGGAATTTTCCAGGCAAGGGTACTGGAGTGGGTTGCCATTTCTTTCTCCTGAGGATCTTCCCAACCCAGGGATCGAACCCGGGTCTCCCTCATCGCAGGCGGATACTTTACCATCTTACTCAACAGCACAAATCCTTGCAACATACCACACTGTGACTAGTGCCTGGCGGTGCACTCCCTAAGAAACCAAAAGCAGAAGACGAAAGACTGTACCCCGGAGCTTTGAACTGTGGTGTCAGCATGAGAAGGGAGGAGGGCAGCAGAGACCCCCCCCAAGACACCCTGACACCTTCACCTGATGTTATCGAGTTGAGTCAGCAGGATCCCCGGCCTGGCGACACCCTAAGTAAGCCAGCTCGGCTAATTTACCCTGAGGATCAGAGCGCATCAGTATGGGGCAGGATGGGGGTGCAGGGCTGCGGGACTCCACCCTCCACTTGCTCTCCGAGCTCGGGCTGGGGGGGGGCCACTGACAGTGCCTAACAAAGGGCTGACCTGCTCGCGCTGCGTTTTGAGAAGATTCCTCTCAGAGCCGAGGAGTCCGGGAGGCTGAGCAAGGCTGATCACCCAGAAAAGGGCCACTGGATCGCAGCTGGAGGAAGGACAAAAAGTGAGGAGGGACTGAGCGAGGCCTCACCAGGACGCGGGAGGGGAGGAAGAGGCAGGAGCTGGGGTGACACGGAGCGTGGAGACCACGTGACTGGTGTGGCCAGTCTAAGGGCGATTCGAGGTCAGTTCAGCACCGTCCCTCCCTCTCAGACTTCCAAATGCAAACTCTGCGTTCAACGAAAGCCCTGGGAAGCATGGGGTTTCAACCCTCCGCAGAGAAACCCGTCCTTTGATTCAGAGACAACGCGATGCTGAATGGACCCTGCATCCTCGGCTGATCCCCAGGATGCTGGCTTCCGGCCCAGGCTGAGAGCCGGTCAGGACAGGAAACGCGCTGGGGAGGTTCTTCCGACTTTGCCAAGCGGTAGCTGCAGACCTTTGTCATCACACTGCTGCTGCTGCTAAGTCGCTTCAGTCGTGTCGGACTCTGTGCGACTCCATAGACGGCAGCCCACCAGGCTCCTCTGTCCCTGGGATTCTCCAGGCAAGAACACTGGAGTGGGTTGCCATTTCCTTCTCCATGTCATCATGCTAACCTCTGGCTTTTCCGTTTTATTTTGAAAACAAGTCATTTATGGAGCTAAACCAATTTCTCGTTTTACCTTTGCTGCCAGTGGACGCAGCCTTCGATGCTTCCCTGGGGCCAGGACCGAGTCAGTTCTCAGTCTTTTCATCAGAAATGTTTCTTTTCTTTTGTAACCGTTCTGCTACCCTGTGCGTTTACCTTTAGAAGCTTATCCAAGCTTTTCTGAAAGTGGGCAAGGATGCTCTACCCTGTGCAGCTGCCTCTGTGTGTCCAAGAGCTCGGAGCAAGGAATCAGACACACAGGAAGCCCACTGCCTGGTGACCCCACCTCACACGCAGTAAGAGCAAGGTCCCTGTGTGGGTCCCATTGTGTTCCCTGAAAGGTATGTTGAGGTCTTAGCCTATGGGTACCTGTGAATGTGACCTTATATGTAAATAGGGTTTTTTGAAGATAAAGTCCTACTGGAGTAGGCTAGGCTCTTGATCTAATATGACTGGAGTCTATAAGAAAAGAGACACAGAGGCAGGGGCCCACAGGAATGCACCGGCAGGACATGGACAGTGACAACCACACAGAGGGATGATGGTCGTGAGACGACGGGGTGTGGATGGGTGGCGGAGGGCAGAGATTAGAATTATGCTGCTGCAAGACAAGAAATGCCAAGGATGGCTGGCAGCCAGCAAGGGAGCAACCGTGGCCTTATAAGACCTTGATTTCAGACTTCTGGTCTCCAAAATGGTGAGAGAACACATTTCTGATGCTTTCAGCCACCCAGTTTGTGATCTTTTGTTACAGAAGCCTCAGGACACTGATACAGTCCTTCATGCAGGAGCAGACGCCGCCCTGCCCCCAGGCTCCATATTGGCCTCATGTGCTTGCTTGCTCTCCTCCCTAGGATCTCGGAGACCACCAGGAGTCTGGCAGCTCTTCCCCAACATCCGACACATGTAGGACTTGTTCCTTCATATCTTTCAGATCTGCTCAGACCTCACCTTCTAAGGGAAGCCCTCCTGACTGCTCTCTATATACAAACCACCCACTCCTGCCCTCTGTATGCTACAGTGCCTACCTGTTACAGACTGAACTGTCTCCTACCCCCAAAATATGCTGAATCCTAAGGCAATGGCACCCCACTCCAGTACTCTTGCCTGGAAAATCCCATGGACAGAGGAGCCTGGTAGGCTGCAGTCCATGGGGTCGCTAAGAGTCGGACACGACTGAGCGACTTCACTTTCACTTTTCAATTCATGCATTGGAGAAGGAAATGGCAACCCACTCCAGTGTTCTTTCCTGGAGAATCCCAGGGACAGTGGAGCCTGGTGGGCTGCCGTCTATGGGGTCGCACAGAGTCAAACACAACTGAAGCGACTTAGCAGCAGCAGCAACCCCTATTTACTCAGAACCTTATTTTGTGATAGAGACTTCACAGAAGGAATCAAGTTAAAATGAGCCCATTGTGGGGGGTGGGGGGCGGTCCACACACCATATGGGGGCTTCCCTAGTGGCTCAGACAGTAAAGAATCCACCCACAGTGCAGGAGACCTGGATTCAACCCCTGGGTTGGGAAGACCTCCTGGAGAAAGGAATGGCAACCCACTCCAGTATTCTTGCCTGGAGAATCCCAGGGACAGAGGAGCCTGGTGGGCTACAGTCTATGGGGTCCCAAAGAGTGGGACACAACCGAGCGACTAACAAAACGACAAGCATGACTGTGTCCTTGTGAAAAGGAAAGACACCCACAAAGGAGAGGGGACGTGAAGGCAGTGAAAGAAGATAACATCCACAAGCAGGAAGGAGGCCTGGAGGAGCTTCCCCTTCACGGCCTTGGGAAGAACCGACCCCGTCGGCACTGATGTCGGACCTCCGGCCTCCGGCACAGAGAGGTGACACAGTCCTGTTGTTTAAGCCGCGCAGTCTGCGTATTGGCAAAGGCAGCCCTCACAGACTAACACACTTTCTGATCTGCTACATGCTTCCTTCTTCTTTCTTTGCTCCCTCTTAGAATCCAACCCCAAGTGGGCAGGGACTTTTTACACTGTATTTACTCTGGTCACCACGCAAGTGCTTGCAACAATGTCTGGTATGAAGCAGCTGTGTGATAAATACCTGGAATAAACGAATGAATGTGTCCACTGCTCCCTCCATGACTGGCACCACACTTACATCAGGTACGATCCTGAGCGATTATTTTTTCCTGCTGACACTAAATACGTGATGTCTTCTAACGCACCACTTGCCCGACTCTCCAACACCAGCTGGTGGCCAACAATTCAATTCAATTCTGACACTGTCTACCTAGAGTCAGTGAAAGGGGTCCTTTGGTCCCTAAGACTGTCCCCACTTCAGACATCAGTCACAAGTCCTGGGCCACCCAGTCTTCTGACAAACGGCTGTAAATCAGAGGTGCCCGAGGCCCCCTCTGCAGGTTTGATAATCCTCTAGCACAACTCACAGAACTTCAGGAAGGTGCTTCCTTTACTACTGTTGTTTTTGCTGTTTAATCACTAAGTCGTGTCTGACTCTTTGCAACTCCCTGGACTGTAGCAAGTGAGACTCCTCTGTGCATGGGATTCTCCAGGCAAGAATGCTGGTTCAGATTCAGATTAGTCGCTCAGTTGTGTCTGACTCTTTGCGACCCCATGGACTGTAGCACGTCAGGCCTCCCTGTCCAAACTCATGTCCATTGAGTCAGTGAAGACATCCAACCATCTCATCCTCTGTCGTCTCCTTCTCCTCCTGCCCTCAATCTTTGCCAGCATCAGGGTCTTTTCCAATGAGTCAGCTCTTCGCATCAGGTGGCTGGAGTACTGGAGTTTCAGTTTCAGCATCAGTCCTCCCAATGAAACCCAGGACTGATTTTCTTTAGGATGGACTGGTTGGATCTCCTTGCAGTCCAAGGGACTCTCAACAGTCTTTCCAACACTACAGTCCAAAAGCATCAATTCTTCGGCACTCAACTTTCTTTATAGTCCAACTCTCACATCCATACATGACTACTGGAAAAGCCATAGCCTTGACTAGATTGACCTTTCTTGGCAAAGTAATGTCTCTGCTTTTTTATATGCTGTCCAGGTTGGTCATAACTTTTCTTCCAAGGAGTAAGCCTCTTTTAATTTCATGGCTGCAGTCACCATCTGCAGTGATTTTGGAGCCCAAAAAAATAAAGTCTGTCACTGTTTCCATTGTTTCCCTATCTATTTGCCATGAAGTGATGGCAAACCAATGTCTTAGTTTTCTGAATGTTGAGTTTTAAGCCAACTTTTTCGCTCTCCTCTTTCACTTTCATCAAGAGGCTCTTTAGTTCCTCTTCGCTTTCTGCCATAAGGGTGGTGTCATCTGCGTATCTGAGGTTATTGATATTTTTCCCGGCAATCTTAATTCCAGCTTGTGCTTCATCCAGCCCAGCATTTCTCATGATGTACTCTGCACAGAAGTTAAATAAGCAGGGTGACAATATACAGCCTTGACATACTCCTTTCCCAATTTGGAACCAGTCTGTTTTTCCATGTCCAGTTCTAACTGTTGCTTCCTGACCTGCATACAGATTTCTCAGGAGGCAGGTCAGGTGGTCTGGTATTCCCATCTCTTTCAGAATTTTCCACATTTTGTTGTGACCCACACAGTCAAAGGCTTTGGCATAGTCAATAAAGCAGAAGGAGATGTTTCTCTGGAACTCTCTTGCTTTTTCGATGATCCAGCAGATGTTGGCAATTTGATCTCTGGTTTCCTCTGCCTTTTCTAAATCCAGCTTGAACATCTGGATTATACAGTGAAATCTGTATATGCAAATTATACATTGAATATATATATTGTGCATCTGTATATTGAAATTATACATTGAAATTATATTGAATATATTGTATATATTGAAATTATACATTGAAATCTGGATTATAGAGTGGAAGTGAGAAATAGATTCAAGGGATTAGATCTGATAGACAGAGTGCCTGAAGAACTATGGACAGAGGTTCGTGACACTGTACAGGATGCAGGGATCAAGACCATCCCCAAGAAAAAGAAATGCAAAAAGGCAAAATGGTTGTCTGAGGAGACCTTACAAATAGCTGTGAAAAGAAGAGAAGCAAAAGGCAAAGGAGAAAAGGGAAGATATACACATTTGAAAACAGAGTTCCAAAGAATAGCAAGGAGAGATAAGAAAGCCTTTCTAAGTGATCAATGCAAAGAAATAGAGGAAAACAACAGAATGGGAAAGACTAGAGATCTCTTCAAGAAAATTTGAGATACCAAAGAAACATTTCACGCAAAGATGGGCACAATAAAGGACAGAAATGGTATGGACCTAACAGAAGCAGAAGCTATTAAGAGGTAGCAAGAATACACAGAACAACTATACAAAAAACATCTTCATGACCCAGATAATCACGATGGTGTGATCACTCTCCTAGAGTCAGACATCCTGGAATGTGAAGTCAAGTGGCCCTTAGGAAGCATTACGACAAACAAAGCTAGTGGAGGTGTTGGAATTCCAGCTGAGCTATTTCAAATTCTAAAAGATGATGCTGTGAAAATGCTGCACTTAGATCAGATCAGATCAGATCAGTCACTCAGTCATGTCCAACTCTTTGCGACCCCATGAATCGCAGCATGCCAGGCCTCCCTGTCCATCACCAACTCCCGGAGCTCACTCAGACTCATGTCTATTGAGTCAGTGATGCCATCCAGCCATCTCATCCTCTGTCGTCCCCTTCTCCTCTTGCCCCCAATCCCTCCCAGCATCAGAGTCTTTTCCAATGAGTCAACTCTTCGCATGAGGTGGCCAAAGTACTGGAGTTTCAGCTTTAGCATCATTCCTTCCAAAGAAATCCCAAGGCTGATCTCCTTCAGAATGGACTGGTTGGATCCCCTTGCAGTCCAAGGGACTCTCAAGAGTCTTCTCCAATACCACAGTTCAAAAGCATCAATTCTTCAGTGCTCAGCCTTCTTCATAGTCCAACTCTCACATCCATACATGACCACAGGAAAAACCATAGCCTTGACTAGACGAACCTTTGTTGGCAAAGTAATGTCTCTGCTTTTGAATATGCTATCTAGGTTAGTCATAACTTTCCTTCCAAGGAGTAAGTGTCTTTTAATTTCATGGCTGCAGTCATCATCTGCAGTGATTTTGGAGCCCAGAAAAATAAAGTCTGACACTGTTTCCACTGTTTCCCCATCTATTTGCCATGAAGTGATGGGACCAGATGCCATGATCTTCGTTTTCTGAATGTTGAGTTTTAAGCCAACTTTTTCACTCTCCATTTTCACCTTCATCAAGAGGTTTTTGAGTTCCTCTTCATTTTCTGCCATAAGGGTGGTGCCATCTGCATATCTGGGGTTATTGTTATTTCTCCCGGCAATCTTGATTCCAGCTTGTGTTTCTTCCAGTCCAGCATTTCTCATGATGTACTCTGCATAAAAGTTAAATAAGCAGGGTGACAATATACAGCCTTGACGTACTCCTTTTCCTATTTGGAACCAGTCTGTTTTTCCATGTCCAGTTCTAACTATTGCTTCCTGACCTGCATACAAATTTCTCAAGAGGCAGATCAGGTGGTCTGGTATTCCCATCTCTTTCAGAATTTTCCACAGTTTATTGTGATCCACACAAAGGCTTTGGCATAGTCAATAAAGCAAAAATAGATGTTTTTCTGGAACTCTCTTGCTTTCTCCATGATCTAGCGGATGTTGGAAATTTGATCTCTGGTTCCTCTACCTTTTCTAAACGGTTCACATATTGCTGAAGCCTGGCTTGGAGAATTTTAAGCATTACTTTACTAGCATGTGAGATGAGTGCAATTGTGCAGTAGTTTGAGCATTCTTTGGCATTGCCTTTCTTTGGGATTGGAATGAAAACTGACCTTTTCCAGTCCTGTGGCCACTGCTGAGTTTTCCAAATTTGCTGGCATATTGAGTGCAGCAGTTTCACAGCATCATCTTTCAGGATTTGGAATAATTCAACTGGAATTCTATCACCTCCACTAGCTTTGTTCGTAGTGATGCTTTCTAAGGCCCACTTGACTTCACATTCCATGATGTCTGGCTCTAGGTGAGTGATCACACCATCGTGATTATCTGGGTCGTGAGGATCTTTTTTGTACAGTTCTTCTGTGTATTCTTGCCATCTCTTCTTAACATCTTCTGCTTCTGTTAGGTCCATACCATTTCTGTCCTTTATCGAGCCCATCTTTGCATGAAATGTTCCTTTGGTATCTCTGATTTTCTTGAAGAGATCTCTAGTCTTTCCCATTCTGTTGTTTTCCTCTATTTTTTTGCATTGATTGCTGAAGAAGGCTTTCTTATCTCTTCTTGCTATTCTTTCTTATCTCTTCTTGAGGTATTTCAAATCCTAAAAGATGATGCTGTGAAAGTGCCTGGGGATGTGAGGTGGGACACAGAACTTACACGCCTTCTCTGGGGGTGCCACATTCAGCAACTCGATGTGTTCAGCAATGTGGAAGCTCCCTGAACCCCGCTGCTCAGGAGTTTTTACAGAAGTTCCATTACTTGCAAGTATAATGATTCAGTTACTGGTCATTGGTCATGACTTTAAGCCCCCTGCCTGTCTTCTCTCCCCAGAGGTTGCAGGGCAAGGCTGAAAATTTCAGGCTTCTAATCCCAGTGCAGTCTTTCTGGCAACCAGCCTCCATCCTGCAGAGGTAAATACAAGACCAAGAAACATATAAAAAGATGCTTGATATGATTAGCAGATGCAAACTATTATATACAGGATGGATAAACAACAAGGTCCTACTGTATAGCACAGGGACCTATACTCAATATCCGGTGATAAACCATAATGGAAAAGAATATGAAAAAGAGTATTTATATGTGCAACTGTACAGCTGACGCTAAAATTAAAATTACAACACTGTAAATCAACCATACTTCAGTAAAAATCTTTTTAAAAGATGCCCAATATAAATACTAATTAGAGAAAGATAAAACCCTGAAATATTTTATAGCCATCAAATTGGAAAATATTCAGAAGCCTAACGATGTCAGATATAAAGCCCCATGGGATCATTTACACATGAGTATGTGGAGGATAATTTGCTATAATCACTCTGAAAAGAAAAGGCTTCCTGTTCAATCCACCAGTGGTGTTTCTAGGAAAAGAAGAGAAAAATTCATGTGGAAGTGCCCGAGGGAAAATGGCACAAGGGTAGTTTATTGCACTGTTTGTCATAGAAAAAAATACACACGGGATAACCTTACTAAAATACATTTTGAAAACAGGCAAAAAATATGGATTCACATATAAGGTGTTAATAGAATTTTCAAATGCCATTCTGCTGCTGCTGCTTCAGTCGTGTCCGACTCTGTGCGACCTCAGAGACGGCAGCCCATCAGGCTCCCCTGTCCCTGGGATTCTCCAGGCAAGAACACTGGAGTGGGTTGCCATTTCCTTCTCCAATGCGTGAAAGTGAAGTCACTCAGTTGTGTCCAACTCCTAGCGACCCCATGGACTGCAGCCCACCAGACTTCTCCATCCATGGGATTTTCCAGGCCAGAGTACTAGAGTGGGGTGCCATTGCCTTCTCCAATGCATGAAAGTGAAAAGGGAAAGTGAAGTCGCTCAGTCGTGTCCGACTCCTAGCAACCCCATGGACTGCAGCCTACCAGGCTCCTCCGTCCATGGGGTTTTCCAGGCAAGAGTACTGGAGTGGGGTGCCAATGCCTTCTCCGATGCCATTCTAGGTAAACACCAATTGGAGATGATGGCTCCCCCTGGGTGAGGGACAGGACAACAAAGGGATAGTGGAAGGATATACCAGGAGCTTTGTCTGCATGTACGTTCCTTTGCTTCTGAAAGAAACAGGAGGCAGCTATGAAAAAATGCTGGAACTCACTAGAGTTGGGTGGTAAATGTGCTGTTTGTCATGAAGTTTTCTGAATACTTGACATCATTCATATTTTAAGAAAACCATTCAGCAGTATGCCTTTTAATATAATGACTCTTTTTCTCTCTAGCAGTACCTATTTTACTGCCACAGCACACACGCGTGCGCACACACACACACACCCCGTCACCTCTCGCATCGTGGGCTTTACACTGCCCGAGCGTGCATGTGTGCTCAGTCACTCAGTCATGCCCGACTCTTTGCGACCCCCTGGACTGTAGCCTGCCAGGCTCCTCTGTCTAAGGAATTTTGCAGGCAAGAACACTGGCTGCTGAGTCACTTCAGTCGTGTCCGACTCTGTGCGACCCCACAGATGGCAGGCCACCAGGCTCCCCCGTCCCTGGGATTCTCCAGGCAAGAAGACTGGAGTTGGAAATGGGTTGCCATTTCCTCCTCCGGGTTACACGGCCCGGGCCTCTGTAAATGGGGAGAAAAGGATGGACTGACTGTTCTCCAGGTTTCTGCCCAGCAGAAGATCATATGAAATATCTTCTCTTTTCAAAATGGGCTACCTCCCGTTGACCACTAGGTGGGACACCAGCTTGCCAGTTGCTGAATAAACAACGATGCACAGAGCGTGCTGGAAACAAGCCTCTGTTTTTGCATGGAGGACCACCATCAGAGAGCTCTTTGTGGAACAGCTTCACCGTGTGCTTTCCGAGTTTGGAAGCCGCAACTCCTTTGAACTGCCGCTGATGGCACTTATTGAAGAGTGCAGTGAGTAATGCGTTGCGAATTTGCACACATTTAAACATATATTTGATGCATTGAAGTTGTCTTTGGTCTGTAATTGTTTTTTTCTAGCTAACTGTGGTTGGAAGAGGAATTTAAAAAAAAAAGAAAAACAGAAAGTAGCATTCTCTGGTATCAATTACATGCCAGGAAGCAAACGACAGCTTTGTCTCCCGTGCCCCTCCGGCATGTCCTTGAAGAAGCATCGTTTCATAGTTGCAGAGGAGAAAGCAAAGACTCTGAGATGCCTCGTGCTTCACCCAGCATCCTACACGTGAGCAGCAGATGGAAACCTTGAAGCCACCTCTCACTTCCAACAACACTTGCCCTCTGCTGTCGTACGCCCCATTCAGTGCCGGGGACCAGCCCCAGCTGATCCAGGGTATTCGAAGGAGAGACGGCATAGGCGAGGATCAGGATACAATAGCTTCAATTAGATATTAATTAAAGATATAAAGAGTAATAGAATAAGGATAGCTCAGTAGGAAAATTCAGTGGAGAAAAGAGGCTGAGTAGCTTGGTTTACGCGGGAGACCAATAAAACTTCAAGACAAGAAGTTTGCACCACTTACGTAGGCCGCAGGCGTCCTTCTGTTCTCCCGAAGGAGAGGAGACACTGAGGCCTCCCCGGTCGGATCTTAGAAGCCCAGGCATAATTAGTAAGCATGGTGGGTTCCGCGCTCCAGATGGAGACTCAGCCAGAGTGAGAGAGAGAGCGACATGGGGAGACCAGTATTTCGAGAAACTGACCCCAATTCTTTATTTTCCAGAGTCTGTTTTTATACACTGAGATGTTATACAAAAGTCACGTGGGGACAGCAGTCCTGACTTTTATTAAAGTCAGGTGCTTCACACAAATGTATACAGAGGTCTTAGGGGTGTTACATCATCTTCTGGCCAGGGGGGCCTGCTGACAATTTACGACCCTCTCCTTGTGACAGCGGTCAGTCAATCAGGACACTTATTTCTCCAGGGCTGATTATTCTCAAAACAGACGCCACCCAAGTAAAGTTACATTCCTACAGGGTGAGGGTGTAGTGGGTTTTAGTTAAGGAAAGAATTTACTTAGCCTAAGGTCTAACGTGATTAATATCAAAGGTTAATTCTATATATTCATTAATGTGTGTAAGGGCAGGGGATGTGGAGACTTAGCAACAAACATTGGCTCAACAAATGAAAAACCCTTCACCAACACAATTTCTAATCAGCCCATTATACTTATACTAATAGTTTTCTAACTTCTCTAAAGAACCTGTTTTTAGAGGGTTTAAAGCATCTTGTGCCTCTCACGGTTGGGAGGCTGTGAGCAATCACATGTGGCTGGACGAGCCTGTCAGGCAGGCTAGAGAACCTTCAGAGGAGTTTGTAGGTTAAAACACTCTTGTCACACCCAAGAGTTTTTATTGACTGGAGCTCTAGGTTAACTCCTTCTCCGAAAGAGGTGGTGGGGGACAGCCCCCCGTAAAGTCAGAGGTGTAGGTAAGTGCACAAAGTAGTAAAGTAGGCAGGCTCTGGTTACGGGGGTAGACGCTCAAGGATTTCCAGGGGGACTCCTGAGGCTCGATCCCGCCTTTGCGTATGTCGAGCCTCCTTCCTCATGACCTTTGCCATGGGCGGAGTACCTCACTCTGGCCCCCAACAATTCAGGATGCCTTCGGAGTGAAAGAGAGAGAGAGACAAGGTGACAGAGAGAGAGAGGATGCAGAGAACATATTGAGCATAATTTAAACACTTGTAGGCACAGCCATAAAGGAACAGATTATAAGATAACAGACAAAAAGTCAGTCACCTCCAAGTTCTCTGAACCAAGATCCCCAAATAAAATGAAAACTATTGTAGCTTCTTCTTCCCACAAAATGAGTTTTTAAAGGTGTGAAAGGTCTAGAGAGCCATTTCTATACATCTAGAGGGAAAAGAAGGCCCTGGTGTGGTCTTTTGAGGGGCTTCCCTGGTAGCTCAGATGGTAAAGAAGCCACTTGCAATGCAGAAGACCCAGATTCAACCCCTGGGTCAGGAAGATCCCCTGGAGAAGGGAATGGCCACCCACTCCAGTATTCTTGCCTGGAGAATCCCATGGACAGAGGAGCCTGGAGGGCTACAGTCCATGGGGTCACAGAGAGTCGGACACGACTGAGTGACTAAGCACGAGCACATGGTCTTTTGACTCCAGATGTCAGATTCTTACAAGCAGTGTGTGCATTTGTGTGTGTGTGTCTGAGAGAGAGAGAGAGAGACAGAGATGGGGGGTGGGGAGAGCTGCCATAGCAAAGTAAGAGGCTTAAAACAGAGGCTCATTCTCATCCTGGAGGCCAGAAGTGTGAGATCAAGGTGCCGGCATGGTTGGTCTCCTCTGAAGGGCTCTCTCCTTGGCTGGTAGACGGCCACCTTCTCCCTGCATCTTCACATGGCGCCTCTGTATGTCTCTGTGTCTGAATCTCCTCTTCTAATAAGGACACCTGCCGGGAGCCGGCATATTGCATATTGAGTGCAGCACTTTCCACAGCATCATCTTTCAGGATCTGGAATAGCTCAACTGGAATTCTATCACTGCCGGGAGCCAGCGTGAGGAGCTCCACCCATGACAAAGGCCATGAGGAAGGAGGCTTGGCATACGCAAAGGTGGGATCGACCCTCAGGAGTCCCCCTGGAAATTCTCGAGCATTTACACCCAAAACCAGAGTCTGCCTACTTTCTGTTTTGTGCCTTCACCTACACCTCTGACTTTACGAGGGGCTGTCCCCCACTACCTCTCTGAAAAAAAGAGTTAGCTTACAGCTCCAGTTAATAATTCCTGGGTGTGACAGTGTTTCAACCTACAAACTCCTTTGGAAATCCTCTAGCCTGACTGAATAGGTTTTTCTGGCCACATGTGATTGTTCAGAGCCTCCCAACTGTGAGAGGCAGGAGATGTTCTAAACTGTCTAAACACAGATTCTTTTGAGTAGTTAAAAGATTGATTAGAAATTGTATTGGTGAAGGGATTTTCACTTGTTGGGCCAATGTTTGCTGCTAAGTTTCCATATCCCTTACCTGCTGTGTCCCTGGCAGTGTATTGATTAATATAATTGGTGTAAGTGGTAGCTTTAATGTTTGTAACCTGGGACCCTTGAGTTAATTCTTTTTCTTGTTATAGCCCACCACACCTTTGCTCTGTAGGAATGCAACTTTATCTAATGCTTTTGGAGGGTGGCTCCTGACCAATCACCTTTAGAGAAAAATAAGTTTTCTGAAGAAAGGGTCTTAAAATGTTAACAGGCCTCCAGGCCAGAAGATGATGCAAATCACCTAAGCTTTTGCATATGATAAGCAAGCCAGGAAGAAAGCCTGGCTTGCTGCATGACTCTACCCCTTCCCCCATTATCCTCTATGCATAATTTAAGGTATAAAAACTACTTTGGAAAATAAAGTGCGGGCCTTGTTCACCGAAACTTGGTCTCCCCATGTTGTTCTTTCTCTTACCTTCTGGCTGAATTATTCAGCCTCTTTTCTCCACTGAATTTCCTCACTGAGCTATCCTCATTCTATTACTTTTTATATCCTTAATTAACATTTAATTAAGCAGTTGTTTCCTGATGCTCACCTACGCCGTCTCTCCTTCGAATACCCTGGATCAGCCGGGGCTGGACCCCGGCAGACACTGGTCCTGTTGGATTAGGGCCCATCCATATAACCTCATTTAAGCTGAATGACCTCTTTAAAGACCCTGTCTCCAAATACAGTCACATTCTGAGGCATGCAGGTTAGGATGTCAATAGGTATTAATCTAGGGGGCACACAGTTCAGCTCATAGCAGAGAAAATACAAAGCATGAAGGAATCAGGTCAGAGTTTGTGGGATTCTATGAAAAGTCATAGATGGTGACATGGCCTTGTTTAGCCACCTAACTGGGACAGAATCATCCTGTCTAGAAATATCCCAGTTGACTGGCATCAGAGGTAAGTCATCAGTAGACTCTTTTTTTTTTTTTAATCATTTCAAAATAATTATGACAATATTCTGGGGAGATTACTTGAGCTTCCCTGGTGGCTCAGACGGTAAAGTGTCTGCCTGCAAGGCAGGAGACCCAGGTTCAATCCCTGGGTTGGGAAGGTATCCTGGAGAAGGAAATGGCCACCCCACTCCAGTACTCTTGCCTGGAAAATTCCGTGGATGGAGGAGCCTGGTAGGCTACAGACCATGGGGTCACAAAGTGTCAAACACGACTAAGTGACTTCACTTTCACTTATTCTGGGGAGATTATGAGGCATAAATTTTCATCTCTCCAAATTTCCCCATCAACTCAAACCAAGCAACATCTGTATCAAAATCAGAGACCTTGTGGGGCTCTCCTGGTGGCTCCGTGGTAAAGAATCTGCCTGCCAGTGCAGAGACATGGGTTGATCCCTGATCCAGGAAGATCCCACGTGCTTAGAGCAACTAAGCCCATGTGCCACGGCTTACTGAACCAACAATCCAGAGCCCAGCTGCTGAGCTGACATGCTGCAACTACTGAAGCCCGTCCCTAGAGCCTGTGCTCTGCACCTGGAGCGGCCCCCGCTCGCCACAGTAGAGCAAAGCCGGAGCAGCAACAAAGGTCCAACACAGTCAGAAATAAATCAGCAACTTTTTAAAAAATCAGAGACCTTGAACTTCAACAACAAAATAATTGACAAGGTACGGTGGCATTAGTGAGGTTGCTCAGTTGTGTCCGACTCTTTGCGACACCATGGAGTGTAGCCTGCCAGAGGAAGCTGGTATGGGATTTTCCAGGCATGAGTACTGGAGTGGGTTGCCATTCCCTTCTCCAGGAAAGCTTCCCAACCCAGGGATTGAACCCAAGTCTCCCCCATTGCCAGCAGACGCTTTACTGCCTGAGCCACCCAGGAAGCCATGGTGGCATTAGTGGTAAAGAATCTACCTGCCAATGCAGGAGACACAAGAAATGCAGGTTTGATCCCTGCATCCAGAAGATCCCCTAGAGTAGGAAACGGCACCCCACTCCAATATTCTTGCCTGGAAAATTCCATGGGCAGAGGAACTGGGTGGGCTACAGTCTGTGAGGCTACAAAGAGTCATGCATGACTTAGTGACTAAGCCATACACACACACACACACACACACACACGCGTCCCACTGAATTTTGCAAAATGAGCCTGTGGGGTAAATCAAAACAGCTACAAGACCCACGTGGTTGTAGACCTATGTGAGAGGAAAGGAAGGAATTCCAACAGCCCGGAGAACAGAAAAACCACAACAGTGCTCGCCTGTATTCACAGAAAGCACACAGGTCCAGGCTGAGAATGGTAACACCCAGTTCACCAGGGGCCACAAGGCGACCATGACACACCGTTCTGACCAGGAAGGAACAGTCTAGAAGCCCTCAGAAATAGTGCAGGCAAGCTTCCTTTCAAGACAAACTCCACACAGAGGATATAGGAGCGACGGATGCTGAAAACAGAGATGGTGCAGGAACAACATGGGGGAGGGGACCCGAACGTCAGATCTCTGGAAATATAACATTTTCTGTCACTTGGCAAAAGCATCAGAAGAGGGCGTGCTGGAGCCAGGAAGCTACAAAACCTGTCTCAAAGTATCCCTCACTCCCAGAAACACAGAAAAACTCATTTCACTCAAAACACAAAACGCAATAGAAGAGGATCGTGACCAATTCTAATATAAAAGTTATTGCATGCTGAAAAGAACACAATACTGTCCCTACAGACAATGAGAGCAAAACAGAAACCTACACTGCACAATGCAGATGAATTTTAAATGAGGCAAAAGGAACTAAGCAAGTGATAGATGCTATTATAGCGTAACTTAGGAACTTTCCCGGCAGTGCAGGGGTTAGGATTCGGCTTTCACGGCGGTGGCCCAGTTTCAATCTCTGGTCAGAAAACTGAGGTCCCATATGTCGGACAGTGTGGCCATAAAAAAAAAGTGTAACTTAAATCATAACTAGAAACATTTAGAAATAAAAGGTTTGAAAGGACAGGTGACAGAACAGGATTAGAAGTATAAGGGAAATTTTCATAAAAAATAAATTAGAACAGACATAAAGAGCAATAAACAAAACAAATAATGGCTTAAAAGAAACAAAATATAATGCGGATTCATGTTGATGTATGGCAAAACCGATACAATATTGTAAAGTAATTAACCTCCAATTAAAATAAATTTATTAAAAAAAAACAAAAAAAAAAACAGCTCTTTTCGACCCCATGGACTATCCAGTCCATGGGATTCTCCAAGCCAGAATACTGGAGTGGGTAGCCTTTCCCTTCTCCAGGGGATCTTCCCAACCCAGGGATTGAACCCAGGTCTCCCACATTGCAGGTGGATTCTTTACCAGCTGAGCCACAAGGGACACCCTATAAAAGAGCAGATGTTACCAAATCAAAAATGAAATGAAGAGGTTCCACTTCTGGTTAAGATGGAAGAGATCACTGAAGACCACCACTACGGCACAGGAACGAGAAAGCACTGGATAAGCTCGAAATTGTTTGCTTTTTAGTGCCAATGAAGAATTGTAGATTCAAAGACATCCAAATAAATTAAAATCCAGAGCAGGATGGGCCCTTCTTTCATTACTGGGGTCAGTATGGGAGCCTGGATGGGAGAAAGGCAAGTCTGCTGTGGGTAGAGAAGAAACTAGTGTTGACCAGCTGACATGTAGGCCTGAATCTGGCCTGTCAGCTGTCTGCCAGCCCTCTCCCATGGAATCTTACGGAGTCAGTCGTGGCCAGGAAGATAACACAGGAACCAAAGAGAAATTTTGTGGTATCAGATCTCACAGCCCTTCTGGAACGAAGGTGATCCCATGCTCCAGGTATTTGAAAACAGAAGTGAATTAAATGAACTAGAGTGACAAGTTCAGTCCCAATTTGGCTCATCTAATGATTGCATTGAAGAGACCGGATCCTAGTCCAAGATTCTTGATTCACAAAAGAGCAAGCACTTCTTGGGAACAAATTGTAATTTCTGTCAGTTTTCACTGCTCTATTATACTCAAATTGCAGCAGTCAATTAAAAATAGGAAATATGACCCATAAATAGGAGAAAAAACAGTCAATAAAAACAGGCCCAGGGATGACCCAAAACTGTCATGGGCAAATAAAGACTTTAAATGTATTAATATATGTGTTAACATATTCGGAGTGAAATATGGGCAAAATTGGTGAAGAGATAAGGAACTTTATCAGAAAAATGAAATGAGAAACTACTCTAGTGCAGAGATGATTTCCAGGAATACTCCTCCCGCCCACTGTTCCAGTTCACCTGTCTTGGTGACACAGATGCCACAATATATTTGCCTTGAGCATCTCATTTCTTTAATCTCACAGGAAAAAAAAAACCTGCCTTCATAAGACTGAGAGTTGTTAACTTCTCTGATACTTTGCAATAATACATGTTTTCTTTATCAGGTTCAGTGTTTGAGCTCTTTAAGCACACATTATCAACTGGATTTTTCTTTGAAGAGTCTAATTGCAGACACATGTCATTAAAATTTGTTCTAGCCTTATAGCTTTGATACAACAATATTATAAGTACTCTAATATACGTTTTTAAAGATTGAAGTGAGAAACCCAAATACAACAGGATTGCAAAAAGAATTATTCAAAATAAGTTGATAAAATTTAAATATGCCAGTTTAGCTACAATTGGAAAATATGCTTTGAAAGGTTTCAATAAAACAAGGGAGAAATTATAGACTCTAATATAAGGATATATATTAGAAAGAATCCTTTTGACACTGCTGCTGCTAAGTCGCTTCAGTCGTGTCCGACTCTGTGCGACCCCATGGACTGCAGCCTACCAGGCTTCTCCATCCATGGGATTCTCCAGGCAAGAACACTGGAATGGGTTGCCATTTCCTTCTCCTCTTTTTGACACTAGAATTTATTAAAGCACTGAGAGAAAAAACACACAAAAATTAATAGAATATTTTAAAAGCTATAAAGATAAGAAATGAACAACAGAAGTAATTCTGTTATTGCAAAGAGAATATTAATGAAAAAGTTTAGATGATCCTAAAAGCAGTCAATCATTAAGACAAGGAAATAAACTTCTAGTAGAAATAATAGTTTCTTGAATGATTTGGTATCCTATTAATGAGAAATGAACCACAGACTCACACTGAAATAAGATTTCAACTTTTGCTTCTGTGACATTGATAGTAATAAAGATAATGTGAAACTCCTAACATGTCACTACAGAAAGGACATTAAATAGTCCATCACAAGAAAACTTGAAATGCCTTGCAGTATTAAAGCTCACGAGTGAAAGAAACTCAGTAGAGATGGTCCCAATTTTAACAACAATCCTAAAACTTTACATGACATTACCCATAACGAGCTGTGAAGTTATAATTAATTAAGTAATTAGTTAATCTATGACAAATTGTCAACAATATATATTGATCACAAATGTCAGAGGAAAGATTGAATGACCAATGCACTCTGTCTCTTCAGGGTGGATACAGAGAAAAGGGAAGCCTCCTTCCCACACTGTCCGTGGGAATGTAAGTTGGTAAAACCACTATGGAGGACAGTATGGAGGTTCCTTGGAAAAGCTAAAAGTAGAGCTACCAGTGATCCCACTCTGGGCAGATAATCCAGAGAAAAACAGGGCTCAAAAAAGTACATGCACCCCACTGCTTATAGCAGCACTATGCACAACCGCCAAGACAGGGAATCAACCTAAATGCCCATTGACAGAGGAATGGATAAAGATTTGTTACCTTTATGCAATGCGATATTACTCAGCCACAAAAAGAATGAAATTATGCCATTTGAAGAAACATGAATGGACCTGGAAATTATTATACTAACTGAAGTAAGTCAGAGAAAGACAAAAATCATATGATATTCTTTATATGTGGAATCTAAAAAAAAAAAATTATATAAATGAACTTATTTACAAAACAGAAAGAGACTTGCAGACTTGGAGAATGAACTTACGGTTAACAGACGAGGGGTAGGGGGTGAAGGGATAGGTTGAGAGTTTGGGATTGACATGTACACACTGCTATATTTAAAGACAGATAACCAACAAGGACCTACTGTATAGCTCAATATTCTGTAATAGCCTAAATGGGAAATAATTTGAAAAAGAATAGATACGTGTAAATGTATAACTGAATCACGTTGCTGTACACTTAAGAAGCTAACACAACATTGTTAATCAACTATAATATAAAATTAAAAATGGTAAATCTAGTCTATCTTTTCAAATATAATTTAAAATTGCTGTCAGACAAAGGGGAAAGCAAAGACTATGCAGCAAAAAAAAAAAAGAAATAGAGAGGGGGAAAAGAGGTGGTGCAGGCAGCTAACTAATAAAATAATGCCTTACTTTCCTGGACTTTCTAATGGGAGGGGGCTTTGGGGGAGAATGGATACATGTGTATGTATGGGTGAATCTGATAGCTTATGGTCAATGGTGTCAGATTCATGATCTCCAAAGGTTTAACTTCAGGACCAGGGACCAGGCTTGATCACTCAAGAGCTTTTGTGTAAGCAGAGTTTTATTAAAGTGAAAAAGGAGAGAGGAAGCTTCTGACATAGGCATCAGAAGGGGGATGGAGAGTGCTCCCCATCCCTAGCCTTAGCAAGGGAATTATATACTTTTTAACTGGTTATTACAATAAATCAAAAGAATGTCTCAAGGTTGTACAGATCTTACTAGACCCACTCCCATAATTTACATTTTAAGATAATAGGATTAGCCAGAAGGGTTTCAGGAAGGAGAAACAGTCCTCAAGCAGGATGCCTTGTTGTTATATAATCCTTAGTACAGAGTTTAAACTGAGTTGTTTGTTGTGTAATCATCAGTTCCAGGCTTAAAGAAAAAAAATGTTTTATCTGACTAAGACTAAGGAATGTAGAGGAAAAAAAGACATTTGTCCTTTCCTCCTCCTTGAGAATTCCAGACCCCTCTCTCCTCCTCAGGGACCCTGGACTTCTTATCAACCTGCGTAAGAATTGACTCTCTCAAGCCCCTCTGCTGTTCACTTAAAACTATCACAATGTTGCTTGTCAACTGGCTAAATCCCATTACAAAATAAAGTTTGGTAAAAAATACAGGCTCCTTAAGAGAAATAAGACTACCCAAAGAAGGGGTGGCTAACAGAAGCAGCCCAGGAGAGGTTCCAACTCCTGGGGCCTCTGGGGCAGGTGGCAGAACCCAGAAGTGTGGGGGTTTGATCCCTGTGAAGGGAACGCTGATAACGGGAGACAGAACGGAAGGATGAATCTCCCCGCCTCCCTCCTGAAGGAGGCTTCTCAGCAGCAGCACACCCCAGAGCCTCCCCAGAGGCAGGGCACAGGACTAAACAGTCAAGCTAGCCTTTCTGGCCAGGCTGGGACCCCCTTGTCTGCTTTCCTTCCTTCTCTGCTCAGTCATCCCCCACCCCTCTGACTTCTCAGGGATCGTCACACACGTGTACACACATATCCCCAGCAATTTGGTAGCTGGCTGCATCTGTCCTTCAGTTAAAAAAAAAAAAAAAAGACGTATCAAGAAAACTAACCTGGAAGTCTCAATACAAACCCAAGTCAACTCACCAATCACTCAGCCATGGAAAGCGCACCGATTATACAATAAGAAAACATCCCCTTCCTGTGTTCATGCCCCGGTTGAAAATGGAAACGAAAATGCCAGGATGTGATACAGGCTTGGGATAAAGCCCCACATCCTAGAGAGGCGAGACTTACCACAGAGAGGCAATGACAGGGAGCAACTGACAGCAAGTGGGTGAGCTGAATTAAAGATGGAATCCAAGGAGTGACGAGCAAAGAGTTTTACAAACCTGGATGCAAGCGATATAAAAGTAAGTTTCAGGGACTTGCTTGGTGTCCGTGGTTAAGAGTCCACCTGCCAGTGTAAGAGACACAGGTTCAATCCCTGGTCCAGGAAGATTCCACATACCGTGGGGCAACTAAACCCGCACACCACAACTACAGAGCAAGCCCCACTCGCCACAGCTAGAAAAAGCCTCGGCACAGCAACGAAGACCCAAAAAGAGTAAGTTTCAAGCAAATGTTGAAATCAGGTCTGGCTGCTAATGACAGAAAATTATCAAAAGCAATTTTTTTCAACACTCTGGAAATTAACCAAAGGCGTGCAACCATTTGAGGAGATATATTCCCCCCCAAAATGACTGAATCTCTGTATGAAATGTTAACTTTGCAGCATTTTAACCTGCCCTGGGCCCATCTTTCTCTTCCCAGCTGTGGGGCTTGGGGAAAGTTGCTCCCCCAAAAAGCCCCATTGCCAGACTCTGTCATCACTGGCCTGTCTGCAAGTTCTCTTGAAATCCCAGTGGCCACATGTGACAAAGAAAATAGACTCTACACCTTGAGTTCAGGAAAGTTTGTAAACAAACAGCAGCTGTTGCCAGCAGAGCCTGGACCATGTGATTCCCAGAGTTTGTACAGCATATGATTTCTTGTGTCCAGTTTGCAACAAAAACATTATTAGACCTATAAAGACACAGAAAATATGGCCTTCAAGAAAAAAGCAGTCAGGAACTTCCTTTAAGCCCAGAAGTTGAACTTACTAAAGAAAGACATTTAACCAGACGTTAAATAGATTCAGAGAACTCAAGGAGGCCATGCCTGTGAACACAGCATGAGAACCATGTCCCACCACAGATCATACTGATAAAGAGATGAGAATCTTTTTTAAATAAACAAATACAAGGATTTCCCTGGCAGTCCAGTAGTTAAGACTTTCCCTTCCAGTGGGAACTAAGATTCCACATACCTTGGGGCCAAAAAAACAAAATATAAAATAGAAGCATTATTGTAACTGTCAACTACAAATTGGCACTTACCAAGAGCACTGCCAACTGCTGAACAACAAAGCCATTTGCCATCTGCCTCTACGGAGACTGAACCCCGTGCTGCTACAGCTGTGGACCTTCAGCACCCCCTGAGGGAGTTCAGGGTGCAGTGAGGCCCTCTGTGCTCCAGGGAATCTGGTGGGAAAGGTCTTTAGATAGTTGGATGTTTTTAGGAACAGATTTTATCTCAATCCTTGCACCTCCTCATAACTAGAGAAGCACTAAATCCCTTCATGGGGACATCAGACCCTCATGACTAACAAAAAAAACCTTTTGTAAATTGAGTGGTTCATGGTATTGAACTCCCCTTTCACCAAAACCTCATATACTGACTTTCCCCTACTGCCACTTTGGAGCAGTCTCTCAGAGCTATCTGAGATGCTGCCTTCCGGGCTGCAGACCTCCTTTTGCCCCAAATAAAACTTAACTCACAACTCTCAAGTTGTACATCTTTTTTTTTAGTTGACATAACCAAGTCAATAAAGACTTTAAAATGGTCCACATCAAAAAAAAAAATCTTTACGAAAAAAAATATATAAATTCTGGAGCAATGAAGTACGGTAACTGCAAAGAAAAATTGCTGGGTGTGGCTCATGAGCAGATCTGAAGACAGGTGAGTTGAGGTTACGCAAGCAGAAAAGGAGAAAATGTCTTGATGAGCTCAAGCTGCTGTAACAAATACCAAAGAGTGGGTGGCTCAAACAGCAGACATTCACCTCTCAGAGTTCTGGAGGCTGAAAGTCTGAGATCAGGGTGCCAGCATGGCTGGATCCTTGCGGAGCTCTCTCTTCCTGGTCCTCACAAGGCATCGAGAGAGACAGAGAGAAAGCTCTGATCCCTTCGATAGCTTACAGTGAACGGTGTCAGATTCCTGATCTCCGAGGAAGAAGATTTAACTTCAGGACCAGGGACCAGGCTTGATCACTCATGAGCTTTTGTATAGCAGAGTTTTATTAAAGTGAAAAGGGACAAAGGAAGTTTCTGACATAGACATCAGAAGTGGGACGGAGAATGCCCCCCTTGCTATTGTTGAAGGGGGTAGTTATATACTTTTTAAGTTAGTTATTACAATAAATCAAAAGAAAGTCTCAAAGTTGTAAAAAATTTTACCAGACCCACTCCCACAGTTACATTTTAGGATAACAGGATTAAAACTTAACAATAGAAAAATCCTACCAGACCCACTCCCATAAAATACATTCTAAGATATCAGGATTAGTCAGAAGGTTTTCAGGAGTTCAATGTGAATAGTGGCTCAGATGGTAAAGCGTCTGCCTACAATGCGGGAGACCTGGGTTCGATCCCTGGGTAGGGAAGATTCCCTGGAGAAGGAAATGGCAACCCACTCCAGTACTCTTGCTTGGAAAATCCCATGGATGGAGGAGCCTGGTAGGCCACAGTCCACAGGGTCGCAAAGAGTCAGACATAACTGAGCGAATTCACTTCATTTTCAGTTCAGTTCAGTTTCAGGAAGGTGAAACTGTCCTTAAAAGGTATACATTGTTGTTATACAATCACTAGTACAGAGTTTAACCTGAGTTGTTTGTTGTGTAATCATCAGTTCTGGGCTTAAAGAAAAAAAAAACAAAAAACAGTTTTATGTGACTAAGGCTAAGGAATGTAGAGAAAAAAAGTTTGTCCTTTGCTCCTCCTTGAGAACCCCAGACCCCTGTCGCCACTTCAGGAACCCTAGAGCCCTTTCTCTTCCTCAAGGATGCTGGACTTCTTATCAACCTGCCTAGGAATTGACTCTCTCATCTTCATTCCCTTAATAGGGTACCAGTCCCATAATGGGGCTCCACCTGAATGACCTCATCCAAGCTTGATCTCCTCCCAAAGGCCCCACCTCCAAACACCATCACATTAGGGATGAGGCCTTCCACATACGAATTTGGTTGTGTAGGGGAAGGGAACACAAGCTTTCAGTCCACAGCAGAAAGAAAAAAGACTTTAAAAAGAAAATGAGGGGGGCGTGTTCAACAGGGAAGAGACATATGTATACATATGGCTGATACGTGTTGATTACTGCAGAAACCAAGAGGATTAACCTAGAGCCTATTGTACAGAGTGAAATAAGAAAGACAAATAAACATATATTAACATATATATATATGGAATCTAGAAGATGGTACTCGTGATCCTACATGCAGGGCAGTGAAGGAGACAGACACGAACAACTTTTGGACTTAGTGGGAGAAGCAGAGGGTAGGATGATTTGAGAGAATAGCATTGAAACATACACATCAGATCGGATCAGTCGCTCAGTCGTGTCCGACTCTTTGTGACCCCATGAATCGCAGCACGACAGGCCTCCCTGTCTATCACCAACTCCCGGAGTTCACTCAGACTCACGTCCATCGAGTCAGTGATGCCATCCAGCCATCTCATCCTCTGTCGTCCCCTTCTCCTCCTGCCCCCAATCCCTCCCAGCATCAGAGTCTTTTTCAGTGAGTCAACTCTTCGCATGAGGTGGCCAAAGTACTGGAGTTTCAGCTTTAGCATCATTCCTTCCAAAGAAATCCCAGGGCTGATCTCCTTCAGAATGGACTGGTTGGATCTCCTTGCAGTCCAAGGGACTCTCAAGAGTCTTCTCCAACACCACACTTCAAAAGCATCAATTCTTCAGCGCTCAGCCTTCTTCACAGTCCAACTCTCACATCCATATGTGACCACTGGAAAAACCATAGCCTTGACTAGACGAACTTTTGTTGGCGAAGTAATGTCCCTGCTTTTGAATATGCTATCTAGGTTGGTCATAACTTTCCTTCCAAGGAGTAAGCGTCTTTTAATTTCATGGCTGCAGTCACCATCTGCAGTGATTTTGGAGCCCAGAAAAATAAAGTCTGACACTGTTTCCACTGTTTCCCCAAAAACATACACATAACCATATGTAACACAGAAAGTCAATGGGAGTTTGATGTATAACGTGGAGAACTTCAGAGGAACATCCCTCCGGCTTGTCACAGGTCTCTTCCAGGTCTCTGCTCAAATATCCCCTCAACACAGAGTCCTCTCCTCATCTCCCTGTGTAAGACAGCAACTCCCAACCCTCACCACCGTGCCCCACCAGGCACTTCCAGGTCTCCTACTCTGCGCTGTTTCTCTCCCTGGCTGTCAGCTACATGAGTGCCCATCCATTTGTGTATGGTCTTCTCCCTCTACTGGTAATATGTTCAGGAAGGCTGACATTTTGCTATTTCATCACCAATTGCTGGCCCAGTTTCAGCACCCCAAAGCTGCCCAACAAATACATTCTGAATGAATGAATTCTATCAGCCATCAAGATGTCTGTATACTTGGATCCAGTAAACTCAGTCCTGGAAATTTAGGCAAATAAATTAAGAAAAGAGAAAAGTGATGTGAATGCAAATTTCTGTTGCTGTAGAGCCATTGGTCAAACTTCATGGTACTGAGGGCATTTTGTTTTTGTTGTCTTGTTTAGTTGCTGGGTCATGTCTGACTCTTTTACAACTCCCTTCAGGCTCCTCTGTCCATGGTATTTTCCAGGCATGCTATTTCCTTCTCCAGGGGATCTCCCAGACCCAGGGATCAAACCTGGGTCTCCTGCTTGGCAGGTGGATTCCTTAAACCAGTGAGCCACCTGGAAAAGCATGGGGAAGCCTAATGATGAAAAATCAGCATACGGAGTCAGGTTTTTAGGAAAGGTTTCTCAGAAGAGAGTCCTGAGCAGAATCTCGAAGGACATGGCAGATTGATTTAGCAGAAGAATGACTCTGGCTGAAGACCTGGGGGAGGAATAGGTCCTAGAGCTTGAAGCTTGAAGGACATCAGTCAGTCATCAGAACCAGGGGTCTCAGGGGAATGGAGTTTGAGAACTAAAGAGAAGTTGGTGGGGGGGTAGGAGTGGAGGTCATAGAGCTCGCCCCAAATTCAGTATAAACACCACTGAGCTCTTCTTGCAGTAAATATCAGCGAACCTGAAGATATTGTACATGGAAGGTACGAATCTTGCAAAAATTGTTTTTAAATGCCTGAAAATGGGTAAAATATGTGAGATTTGTTCTGCCAGATCAGGAAAGTCATCCTGCGGCTCCTGGCAGATGTGTCAAACATATTCCCACCTGGATTTCTAACCCTGAAGCCATGAGCTCAGCAAGGGTGGGACTTCCCGTCTGGAGGACACCTCCACACTTGTTAAGGATCCCATCAGATCATCTGGGGGTTGTCAGCATGTTTGCAGCTCTGTCAGAAGAGATGTGAGGGCAATTTCAACAGAAAAACTGAAAAGCATTCCTCTTTGCGAGAAAAGCCTTCAGACAGAAAAAAATTCTTCAGGCCAAAATATTTAAGAGCACAATAATAACAAGACACGCAGGGCATGGATTTGCAGCAATCTGGACGGACCTAGAGATGATCATACGAAGTAAAGTGAGTTAGAAAGAGAAAGACAGATACCACCTGATAGCACTTAGGTGTGGAGTCTCAAATAGGACACAAATGAACTTGTCTACAAAACAGACACACAGACAGAGAACAGACTGACGGTTCCTGAGGGGGAGCGGGTGGGGAAGGGATGACTGGGAGGTTAGGATCATCAGACACAAGCTATTATTATACATAGAATCGATGGACTGTAAGGTCTTACTGTATAGCCCAGGGGATTATATGCAATATCCTGTGAGAAACCATAATGGAAAGGGGTATTTTAAAGAAAAGAAAGTGAAAGTGAAAGTCACTCAGTCGTGTCCAACTCTGCGAGCCCTATAGTCCATAGAATTCTCTAGGCCAGAATACCGGAGTGGGTAGCCTTTCCCTTCTCCAGGGGATCTTCCTGACCTAGGGATCAAACCCAGGTCTCCCGCATTGCAGGCGGATTCTTTACCAGCTGTATTTTAAAGAATGTATATATATATATATATATATTCCGTTCAGTTGCTCAGTCATGTCCAACTCTTTGCAACCCCATGAACCACAGCACAGGCCTCCCTGTCCATCACCAACTCCTGGAGTTTACCTAAACTCATGCCCATCAAGTCGATGATGCAATCCAGCCATCTCATCCTCTGTCGTCTCCTTCTCCTCCTGCCTCCAATCATTCCCAGCATCAGGGTCTTTTCCAAAGAGTCAGTTCTTTGCATCAGGTGGCCAGAGTATTGGAGTTTCAGCTTCAACATCAGTCCTTCCAATGAACACCCAGGACTGATCTCCTTTAGGATGGTCTGGTTGGATCTTCTTGCAGTCCAAGGGACTCTCAAGAGTCTTCTCCAACACCACAGTTCAAAAGCACCAATTCTTCGGCGCTCAGCTTTCTTCACAGTCCAACTCTCACATCCATACATGACTACTGGAAAAACTATACCTTGACTAGATGGACCTTTGTTGGCAAAGTAATGTCTCTGCTTTTCAATATGCTATCTAGGTTGGACATAACTTTCCTTCCAAGGAGTAAGTGTCTTTTAATTTCATGGCTGCAGTCACCATCTGCAGTGATTTTGGAGCACCCAAAAATAAAGTCTGACACTGTTTCCACTGTTTCCCCATCTATTTCCCATGAAGCGATAGGACCAGATGCCATGATCTTCGTTTTCTGAATGCTGAGCTTTAAGCCAACTTTTTCACTCTCCTTTTTGACTTTCATCAAGAAGCTCTTTAGTTCTTCTTCGCTTTCTGCCATAAAGGTGGTGTCGTCTGCATATCTGGGGTTATTGATATTTCTCCCGGCAATCTTGATTCCAGCTTGTGCTTCATCCAGTCCAGCGTTTCTCATGATGTACTCTGCATATAAGTTAAATAAGCAGGGTGACAATATACAGCCTTGACGTACTCTTTTTCCTATTTGGAACCAGTCTGTTGTTCCATGTCCAGTTCTAAGTGTTGCTTCCTGACCTGCATACAGGTTTCTCAAGAGACAGGTCAGGTGGTCTGGTATTCCCATCTCTTTAAGAATTTTCCACAGTTTATTGTGATCCACAGTTACACACACACACATATATATGCATGTATAACTGAATCACTTCACTGTGCAGCAGAAACTAACACAACATTGTAATTCAACTGTATTTCAATTTAAAAAAAAGTTCTGCACTTTTTAACTCCAGTTTTGTTGTGTTACCAGATTTATAAAATGGCTTTTTTACCATGAAATACATTTTTATGATGTAAATGGCTTGATGGCTTTTCTCATAGGTTGGCTTTTTAAACTTGAAGCTTAATTGTTTTTGCAGTGCTATCTTTCAGTTCAGTTCAGTTCAGTCGCTCAGTCATGTCCGACTCTCTGCGACCCCATGAATTGCAGCATGCCAGGCCTCCCTGTCCATCACCAACTCCCGGAGTTCACTCAGACTCATGTCCATCGAGTCAGTGATGCCATCCAGCCATCTCATCCTCTGTCGTCCCCTTCTCCTCCTGCCCCCAATCCCTCCCAGTATCAGAGTCTTTTCCAATGAGTCAACTTTTCGCATGAGGTGGCCAAAGTACTGGAGTTTCAGCTTTAGCATCATTCCTTCCAAAGAACACCCAGGGCTGATCTCCTTTAGAATGGACTGGTTGGATCTCCTTGCAGTCCAAGGGACTCTCAAGAGTCTTCTCCAACACCACAGTTCAAAAGCATCAATTCTTTGGTGCTCAGCTTTCTTCACAGTCCAACTCTCACATCCATACACGACCACTGGAAAAACCATACCCTTGACTAGACGGACCTTTGTTGGCAAAGTAATGTCTCTGCGCTTTACTCTTATTTAATTGTTCTGTCATCTCAATAACCATCACTGAAGACTGCAGCTTTGCCTCTGCCCCTCACTTAAGTTCCAAAGTTACTAAGTGGCTTCGAACAAAAGATTTGAACTCTGCCCCTCCACTGTACAGAGGAAATAATCAGATTTCTCAGTTCTAAAGCCATTTTTTTTTTGGCCACACCAAGCAGCATGCAAGATGTTAGTTCCCTGACTAGAGGTCGAACGGGCGCCCCTGGCAGGGGAAGCATGGAATCTTAACCTCCAGGCCACCAGGGAAGTTCCCCTAAAGCCAATTTTAACGAAAATATTAACAGTATGATCTCCGGTACAAGATCTGACTCAGCCATAAGGAGTCACAACCACCCAACGAATGAATGGTCTCACCTCAAGAAGAATGGGCAGGGACTTCCCTGGTGGTTCAGTGATTAAGAATCTGCCTACCAAAGCAGGGGACAGACAGGAGTTTGCAGAGGACAGGACTTCAATGCCTGGTGGGGAAACTAAACTACCAGATGCCACGAGCAGCTACACCTGCTTGCAGCGACTAGAGAGCAAGAGCAATGAAGACCCGGAGCAGCCAACACATAAATAGATAATAAATAAATAAAAGTTATCAAAAAAATAAAAGACAGGGCAAAGGTTTTGTATATTCAAAGATTTTGACAAAACTGGTATTCAGTCACTGCAGCTCCCAACATCACTTTGGAGAGAGATTCAGTACATGAATAGCAATTAACAAATAACAATTCCAAATAATCAAATAACAATTCAGAACAGGATATTGATAAGCTCCAGAGTATGGCCTCTCAGTTAATACTTACAATCATTCCCCCCCCCGGCCCCCCGCACCCCGGCTCACCCTCAGGGGATACATTCCAAGACCCCTAGTGGATGCCTGAAATCAAGGATAGAATCAAACTCTATATATGCTGCGATTTTTCCTAAACATACATGCCTAAGATGGGGAGATCCCCTGGAGGAGGGTATGGCAACCCACTCCAGTATTCTTGCCTGGAGAATCCCATGGACAAAGGAACCTGGCGGCCTAGAGTCCATAGGGTCGCACAGAGTTGGACACGACTAAAGTGACCTAGCATGCACGAAACCACATGCCTCAGATAAAGTTTACTTTTTAAATTAGGCACAGGTAGAGAATATCCTAATTGCCAGCATCGCTACTCGTGTGCTTTGGGGCCATTATTAAGTAAAATAAGGCTTTCGAGAGCGTAATCATTGTGATACTACTATACTCAGTCTGATAACCCAGGAGGCTATTAAGTGACTGATGAGTGGGATTTGTTAAAGAAAAGGAGGATTCACCTCTTGGGAGCGACAGATCAGGAGGGCTTGGGGTCCCAACATGCTTTTCAGAACAGTACACAATTTAAAACTTGTGGATTATTTCTGGGATCTTCCATTTAATATTTTTGAACCACAGCTGGCCTCGGTTAACTGAAACCACAGAAAGTAAAACCACAATAAGGGGCGACTACTGCAGTAATTTAAAATGAAGTGAAAAATTGGGGTGGAGGAGGCAGAATCAGAGGAAGGTGGTCAAAAGCAGAAAGGAAAGAGTGTTGCCCAGAATCCAGTTCTTCAGGAATGGAGTCATTAGTCACTTTGGTCTCTGACCTACATACAGTACACCCTGGAAGGATTTCAGGGCCAAGATCAGGAACGAGGCAAACCATGTCCTTAGACAGTTAGAAATACTCCAGATGAAATTTTTTATGAACCTGGATTTTGGCTTCTTTCCGTACTTAGAAAAGCACTGAAATCATTAGCTGAGATATCTATTTCTCATGACTAGCAGTAACCTCCTACTGAGACGTATGCTTGAATGCATGTACCCTTTTGCCAAAATCACATATACACTGACCTCTCCCCTTCCCTTCTTAGAACACTTCCTCAGAGCTACCTGAGAGGATGTCTCCTGGATGCTCAGTTCAGTTCAGCTCAGTTCAGTCACTCAGTCATGTCCGACTCTTTTCGACCCCATGAATTGCAGCACGTCAGGCCTCCCTATCCATCACCAACTCCCGGAGTTCACTCAGACTCATGTCCATCGAGTCAGTGATGTCATCCAGCCATCTCATCCTCTGTCGTCCCCTTCTCCTCCTGCCCCCAATCCCTCCCAGCATCAGAGTCTTTTCCAATGAGTCAACTCTTCGCATGAGGTGGCCAAAGCACTGGAGTTTCAGCTTCAGCATCATTCCCTCCAAAGAAATCCCAGGGCTGATCTCCTTTAGAATGGACTGGTTGGATCTCCTTGCAGTCCAAGGGACTCTCAGTCCTCAGTAAAGTGAAAGTCACTCAGTCATGTCTGACTCTTTGCGACCCCCTCGACTATACAGTCCATGGAATTCTCCAGGCCAGAATACTAGAGTGGATAGCCTTTCCCTTCTCCAGGGGATCTTCCCATCTCAGGGATTGAACCAGGTCTCCCGCATTGCCGGCGGATTCTTTACCAGCTGAGCCACCAGGGAAGCCCACGAAACTCACAGCTGTCTTGTGTATTTTTTAAATCACCAAAAGGTACGCACTTCCAGTTATAAGATAAGTATTAGGGATGTATCATATAACGTGATGACTATCATTAGCCTGGATGTATGGTATATTTGAAAGGTGGTTTTTTGTTTTTTTTTTTTTTCAGATTTATTTATTGTTATTTTGGCTGTGGAAGGTCTTCATTGCTATGAGGGCTTTTCTCTAGTTGGGAGTGGGGTCTCCTCTTTGTTGCGGCATGTGGGCTTCTCATTGCGGGGGCTTCCCTTGTTGTGGAGCATGGGCTCTAGGCACACAGTCTTCAGGAGTCGCAGCTGCGGGCTCAGTGGCTGTGGCACACAGGCTTCATTGCTCTGTGGCATGTGGGATCTTCCCAGACCAGGAATCAAACTGCTGTCCCTTGCATTGCAAGGCAGATGCTTTCTAAATAAGAAACCTCTATTTGAAAGTTTTTAAGAGATTTAATCCTTAAGAGTTCTCATCACAAGGTGGAACTTTTTTTTTTTATTGTATCTATCATCGATGAGATGATGGATGTTAACTAAACCTATTGTGGTAATAATTTCCCAGCGTGTGAAAATCACACCCTTATGCTGTATACCTTAAACATGCACAGTGATGTATGTCAATTGTTTCTCAATAAAATGGAAAAATAATTATCAGGATTTTTCAAATGATGTGAGAAATAATATGCAGAAGGTACTCATGGAGGAGACTCACAAAGTCCTGGAAAGATGGGTCATAAATGTGGTGCTGGGTAAGTATGAGCACCTGGTCTGGAGGGAAGAGAAGAGGAAGTTTGGACCAGGGTAAATGGTCTACATTAGGAGGCAACAAGATATAGACTGGCTTATGGAGGCAGGGGATGAATCATAGAGGAGCTAGGAAGATATAGCTTTTCATGGAAAGAAACCCTTTGCAACTCTTCCACGAGGTCGAATGGAATAGAGATTATTGACTATTTTTCTCCTGAAATCATTATCAAAAGTAATCTGTTGTCCTTCTCTTTCTTGAGTGTAAAATGAGGGTTCACTGCTCACCTCCCAGGCCACTGTGAGGACAAAATGAGGTAAGGTGCCTCATGTGAAACTGCACAAAATGACAAAGGTTCTGCACAAGTGCGCTCGCTCTGGTTACCCACCGTGTTTTTACTCCTTGCCTCAGGACAGTCTCTTCGCCTCAGCACTGTTGACTGTGGGGACCAGGTGACCCAGTGCTGTGGGCTGTCCTCTATGATGCTGAGTGGCATGCCTGGCTTCCACTCTTTAGATGCTAGTTCCTAAGTGGTACTAGGGGTAAAGAACCTCCCTTCCAATGCAGGAGATGTAAGAAATGTAGGTTTGATCCCTGGGTTCAGAAGATCCCCTGGAGGAAGACATGGCAACCCACTCCACTATTCTTGCCTAGAGAATCCCATGGACAGAAGAGCCTGGAAGGCTACAATCCATAGGGCTGCAGACAGTCAGATACAACTAAAGCGATTTAGCATATACACACGAATCCCAGCTACAACCAAAAAAGTCTCCAGACATTGCCAAAATTCCCCACGGGGAGACACAAGGAAAGGGGAAATGATCCCCTACTCCTATCCTTGAGAACTGCCTCAGGGGACAGAATCCTCAGGACAGGGCAGTTGCAGACCTCTGTGCATGCCAGCTGCCTGGGGAAAATAGGAAAGTAGAGCTGTAGAAGGAAAATGAACCACATCCAAAAAGAGGGAAAGGAGAGCAAGGGTGGCTTTGCTGAGGGTGCAGCTCCTCAGTCCCTCCTGACTTGCAAATTTCTATGTAACGATGATACTGTGGATGATGTGATCTCAAGCTTTAATGGATACAAGTTCCTTCTATTGATCTGTTATATCAAAGAGAAGACAGACTGTCTATGATAGCAGCAGTCTGGTGATCAGCTGATCACCACAGTGAAAAAACATGGTTTTTGGCCATGTGCTGAGGTGTGAAACAGGGTCGTCAGGCCCCAGGGGAGCTTAAAAAACCTTGCTGGGAGGAAATCTAGTGTTCTGCTTCTCCAAGTGGCCAGTGTTCCCACTGAAATCAAGTCAGTCTTTGTGTGAATATCAGTCTGTTTCCAAAGTGAGAGTTTTGGTCAACCAGGGAATAGACAAAAAGGTGAAGGCAACAGCAAAAGGGTAGAGAAAAGAGGCAAGAAACAGAGGGAGAGAAAACATGTGAATCAATAAAGAAATACACCAGAAACAGTATCTAGATTTTTCATTTGGACATAGATTTTTTAAACACAGTTATTAGTTCATCTTTCTCTTCTTTTGGGAGTTGACTCTGCTTTCTATTTGCTATTAAAGAACTACAGTGGAAACATGAGGCTATTTGAGCAAGGCTGGCGTGGCCTTGCAGACTGAAAGCAATGAAGTCAGCCCCAAGCTCTGGCTCTTGAATATAGATAGTCTCAGGCTTCCTTCCACCAGAAGGAATACATGTCCTAAACCATGTATTAAAAAGAGAGAAGTGGCTCTCTAATTTTACGGTGCTTCTGCAGCTGCTGAGAGCTCATTAAAATTGCAGATTTCCAAACCCCAGAGAGTCCTACTGTGGCACAGTGACTGACTGACTGATGCAGGTGGGGCCTGGACCACAACCAGAGAAGGACAGAATCATTGTTCAGTTTCCTTCCAGAGCGATGCAATTGTACTTCACTTGGGGAAGGAAACAAACTCTGGTCAAATGCTTTGAGGTCAATTTTAAATGTGTTTTTGCAGTCTGGTCAATTTAGATAGCTAGAATATAACCGCAGTGCCTTGAAGTCTTCTTCTGAGGATTAATGCAAAAATAAATAACAAAATATAAAACAACCCCAGAAGTCCTGAAAAATAAGGCAGAACCTTGTAGGAATTTTTGAAGATGCAACAGCATTTTACATTGCAAAGGCTCTGGAATTTCTCTGTCCCCTTTGCCTTCTCCCCTTCCTCCATGGAGCTTTCTTCTGGCCCTGCCAGATGAGTAATGGAAGGAAAACGTGAGTGGTTTCACAAGGTCTCATTCTTGAGTCTCAGAGTCCTGAGTGACATGAAGGTAACAGCTAACTCATAAGGTCATTGTATTTAACAAATAAAAGCCTAACCTGGGCTACTTGGCAGTGGCACATTATACTGTAACTGTTAAAGGGCCAGTTCTCTCCCCTCTTCCGGTCTGTGAGCCCCACTGGGCAGGGTTCCCTTTTTCGGCAGGTCTCCTGAGTGGGAGCTTATACCATGCCTGGCACAGCAGATTAGACTTGGAGGAGAATGTGGAGGAAGGAGACTCGGAGGTCATTAAAGCAGAGCTCATGGGAATCCTCTCACTTCATGGCAAAATAGAAGGGGAGAAAGTGGAAGCAGTGACATTTTATTTTCTTGGGCTCCAAAATCACGGCGGATGGTGACTGCAGCCATGAAATTTAAAAATGCTTGCTCCTTGGAAGGAAAGCTATGACAAACCTAGACAGTGTATTAGAAAGCAGAGACATCAATTTGCTGACAAAGGTTCGTATAATCAAAGCAATGGTTTTGCCAGTAGTCATGTACAGATGTTAAAAGTTGGATGCTGAAGTTCAGCACTGAAGAACTGATGCTTTTGAAAAGTGGTGCTGGAGGACTCTTGAGAGTCCCATGGACTGCAAGGAGATCAAACCAGTCAATCCTAAAGGAAACCAATCCTGACTATTCATTGGAAGGACTGATGCTGAAGCTGGAATACTTTGGCAACCTGATGCAAAGAGCCAATTCATTGGAAAAGACCCTGATGATGACCTGAAAAGGTCCATCTAGTCAAGGCTATGGTTTTTCCAGTGGTCATGTATGGATGTTAGAGTTGGACTATAAAGAAAGCTGAGCGCCAATGAACTGATGCTTTTGAACTGTGGTGTTGGAGAAGACTCTTAACAGTCCCTTGGACAGCAAAGAGATCCAACCAGTCCATCCTAAAAGAGATCAGTCCTGGGTGTTCATTGGCAGGACGGTTGAAACTGAAGCTCCAATACTTTGGCCACCTGATGCCAAGAGCTGACTCATTTGAAAAGACCCTGATGCTGGGAAAGATTGAGGGCAGGAGAAGGGGACGACAGAGGATGAGATGGTTGGATGGCATCATCGACTCGATAAACATGGGTTTGGGTGGACTCCGGGAGTTGGTGATGGACAGGGAGGCGTGGCGTGCTGTGGTTCATGGGGTCGCAAAGAGTCAGACATGACTGAGCGACTGAACTGAACACAGTCCAGACAGTGAAGGACAGGGAAGCCTGACACCCTGCAGTCCATGGCATGGTGAAGAGTCAGACAAGACTGAGCGACTGAACAAAAATCTCAGTAGGCCCCACTGTAAGTTCACTCAGAAATCACACCTTTGATTTGCCAGACACAGGAATAAAGGCCAGCAGCGACCTGCCACCTTCTGCCAGAAGAAATAACGCCTGCAACAATCAGTCACAGTACCGATATCACTGCAGATGCCCCTGAGGGAACCCAGGAGCCAAAGGGGGAGAAGAGGGTGTCCTGAGGTCCGATTTTGCGTTTCCCACGATGAACGGGAGTGAAAAGTAAGTTGGGACTGGGCTCGGATACTGCACGAAGGGGAAGATGACCTCGGCAAGGATTTTCCTGGGGGGCTGCCCTCACGTCACTGAGATCCAGAGTCAGGCGCCACGACCTGGGTGGAGGGACAGCGAGGATATGACGCCGCGTGGAGGGCTGGCTTCTCCTAGCGCAGCCCTGAAGCATTCTCCAGAAAGTTCTATTTCGGAGAGAGCTGCCCTGCAGGACGCCAAGCTCTGCACAGCTAAGGTACCCGGCCACCCGAGACCCTGCACCGCGGTTCGCAGCTTCGCCAAGAAGCCCAAACGGCCCCACCCTAGTGCGCCTGAGGACACTACCACGCCACCCGCAGCTCCGCCTCTGGGAGAGGGGGCGGGAGGGCCCTCGGGGCGTGGCCCGGAAGCGTCCGGCCAATCCTCGCTGCAGGCTTGAGGTCACGTGATCGCCATCGGGTGCCCAGCTCTTCCGCCTTCCTCTTCGCAGCCCCGCCCACCATGGGGAGGGGCCGCCGGCGCGACCCTGGGGAGGACGGTCTTGCGGTCACGTGATCGTCAGCGGGCCCAGATCTTACGCCTTCCGCTTCGCAGCCCCGCCCACCGTGGGGAGAGGCCGCCGGCACGACCCCGGGGAGGATGTTCTCGCGAGAACCACGCAAACCTATCCCTTCCGTCAGTCTCCCGCTGGGGCCGCGCCCCGGAATTGAGGCTCTGAAGCGCCGGGGCTCCGACGTAGCGGGCAGGGGTCCCCACCAGGACAGCGTCGAGGGCGGGAGATTCGGAGGGCTTTACTGCCAGCTCGTCCCTCCTCGCCAGGACAGCCGCGTTCCACCGGGCCGTACGCCCGCTAGTGTCGACTCGTCGCCTCAGTCGACCCTGGTGGCCCCCAGGCCCTTGACCTGCCCTCGCTGGGCCGGAAGTGGGGACGGGCTTAACGGACGTCTGTTGGGCGCTTTGTCGCCGGGGCCGGAAGTGGGGACAAATTTAACGGACGTCTGTAGGGGCTTTGGCCCCGCACTTTTCCGACTTTAAAAGCGCTGTGTCACCACCTGCACGCCCCCTACCGAAAACTTTTTGAGGCACGGGAGAACTTTGGTTCCAGCAGAAAAGCCGGGGTCGACCCCGCGTGAGACGTGGCGAGAGCACCTGGTGTGTGCGAACCCCGCAAAGGCGCCATCCTCTCGCCCAGGTCGTCTCACCTGCCCTTACCACCCTGCAGGGCGGGCTTCGTCCCCACCTTAGAGATGAAGGAAGAGCGCCAGACGGGCTTGAGGAACGTGCCCCAGGTTGCACAAAGCCAGGCTCTGCAGCCCGGCCGCGTGGCGTCTCCAGTCAGATGGCGGCTGTCGCTTGTGAGTGACCAGCTGCAGGCCGGCACGTGGGCCCCGACGTCTGAGGGGGCAGGGCTCGGCCCAGTGCCCCCGGGCACTTGTCGCGGGTGGGCTCTGCCCTTGGTCCCGCGTTCCAGGTGTGCCCGCGGCCGAACCCAGCCTCGGGTCCCCAGGAGGAGCCCGCCTGTGGACCATACCCACCAGAGCCCCTCGCAGGCTTATGGCCTTGGAGCCGCTTGTGGACCCCAGCCTTCCAGCCTCCGGAGGCTCTTGCTCATGCCAGGGCCAGGACAAAGGAGGAGGAGGCCCACCGTGGCTTCCAGCTGTAATAAGGCGCTGGCTCCCAGGGGCCACTTCTTAACCACAGAGCCGGGCAAGAGTGAAAAATGAGCTCCCTCACAGACACTTCTCTGAGGGAACTCCTAAGGAGCTAGAAGCATTGTCCCAACTGAAATCCATTCACAGCAAATGAACATTGGTCTCTGGCCTCATGTGATAAGCTTGGTAAGGCCAAAACAGTCGGCTTCCGCCACCTGCGGGTGACTCAAGAGCCCCCCCCCCCCCCCCCAGTCATTTAAAACATTCTGTGGAAATGCCTGCAATTCCACCATTAGCAACTCCTAAGATTATGAAGTCCTCTTTAGGTTCTTTAGGTGAAATACACTAAATGCCTGATTTTCTGATAGGAGACGAGGTAAATTAAATAACGGTTCTGAGGGAGAGGGAAGAGAGGACACACACAAAGGAACTCTGGAGAGAGTGCAAGAGAGGTGTTTCCATTTGGTGAAAATCTCTGGGGAAGTTGTAGGACCGGATTTCTCAATCTCCACTTAAGGCTCCCGGAACTGTAGAGGGGTGCATCTTTTGCCTTTGTGGGATTCTGAGACCACACGAGCCTACTGAATGCTCACGGCCATCTGAGGCCATATTCCACTGATAGGAAGGGAAACCCCAACACTACTGGCCAGACTTGCCTGTGAGCAGCTACATCATTGTAGAGTAAGATCTGGCCTGTCCCAGGATTCATCAGAAACCTTTGTTTCCCATTCCAGGGAGCAAAGCAAAGCCATATTCAGAAAATAATGAGAAAGAGCCATAAAGTCAAGGAAAACAAGTTGATAAATCAATGGTGTTGACTCCAAAGAAGAGACTTAAGAACCCTAAGATAACATAAGCTGTCAACATTATTATTGGAAGAATTACTCTGTTTGGACATGCTCTTGACTCCTATCTCTTCATCTGCTCAGACTCCTCTGATTTCAGCCCAGGATGGGAGTGTGGAAGTTGCAGGGGCACAGAATAAGAGATTTGACCTTCCTTCCTCACTCTTCTAGAAATAAAAGAGATTCAGAAAGCAAGAGCACCTCCATACGTTTTGAGAATTGTTGTCATCAAAATGTAGCAAGTGGTCCAAAGGAAACTAAATGTCATTCCCCCCACTCCCCCAGCCCTAACCCACCCACCCCTATTCGCACCCCCACCCCCAGGCAAATGCTTGGTGCAGGAGTAACATTGCTCAGAATCTGTCATGATTCAGAGAAGGGAGAGCTAGTCGCCAGTGACCTTGTCCATCCCCCAGTAAAGACGCCATCACTTTTAACTATCTGCAGGGCCAGTGCACCCAAAACTCATCGGCCTTTTACAGCTGCACACCCAGGAGAGAGCCCTCAGAGGAAACTACCCTGCTGACCCGGCTATCTAAGACGTCTAGCCTGCAGGGCTGTAAGAAAATAACATCGTTGTTTAAGCCTCCCAGTCTGTGGTATTGATATGTTGTTAAGTCAGCCTGAGCCGACTGATACACAAAGGACAGCCAGGGAGCAGAAGAGGCAGGGCAGAGATTCCAATTCATTGTTTCCAGTCACCTATTGTTTTGCCTCCCAGTTAGCCTGCACCTCTGCATGAATTGGGATACTGCTGTCTGCCAGGAAACTGGACCAAAGGTGACTGGTGAGAGTGGTGCCCCAGAGGTGAGCAGTGCATGACGTGTATCCCGGCACAGGGCAGCCGGGAGTGGAAAACACACTTGGACGTCCTGCGTGACAGAGGGCTTCACAGGCCACTGATCAGGCTGAGGCTCCCTTAAGCACCAAACACGATGCAGTCTGTGTTCCGGACCTATGTTCAGAGGGACCACTGAGGTCTCACGAAAGGCTGATTGGTATTAGGGCTCCAAGAAGTAGGGCTTCTTGGGGTGACCTCAGGGGCACTACAAAACATAATTGCACAGGAGCTCTCCACCTTGCAGGCAGCCCCCTGCCTGCTATGGCATGATGCTTTTAATATTGTACCTCCTGTGAAATCCACATGTAATTTATTAGGCTTGCTTTTTGCCTAAATAATTGGAAGTTTCCATTTAATGTTGATCTGGGTCAACTGGCCCAAATGTTATATATCATATTGTAATTAGGTTGCCTAAAATTACCTGTTTTCAAAAGAGTCTTTGAAATAAGAACAATCTGGGGTCTGGGGTGATGACAGAGTGTGGTAGCAGTTTGTATGGCCATTGTCCTAACATCAGCCTTCTCATGAAACAAACATATAACAAAACACCTTATATTTACTCAGCTGGTTAAATTACTGAAAGACTTTTAGGAAGTATAACAGTTTCTGGATGTGTCCTTTGAAGGGAAAAGATTATTTTAAAGACAGTTTTTCTAAGCGTAAGCAAAAAAGATGATATAAAATGAAAAAGGAAGAAAAACAAGGATCAGGAATAGCGTGAGGGAAAAGATCTCTTAAAGACTCGCGAGGGACTTCCCTGGTGGTCCAATGGCTAAGACGCCACACTCCCAGGCAGGGGGCTGTGCGATCCTCTCAGGGAATTAAGAGCCCACATGCCACAGCTAAATTCACATACTGCAGTTAATACCCAGTGCAACCAAATACATTTTTTGAAAAGGCTCATGACACCATGGTTCGTGCACACAAGGAAACAGATCTATTCGGGTGTACAGTGCACAGCATGAGGCATGGAGCTGGCGCCAGTCTCTCTCTTAGAGAACAAATTTCTTGTTTGGAAAAAAAAAAAACAAAAACTGCTATACTGTATGGTAGGTGATATTTTCCAAAATGGCAACTGTAATATTTCTAGTCCACAAAACACATGTCGAAAAACGGTTTTACTGTTTTACAAACCGGAAGCAGCGTTGGAGGCAACTGTTTTGAGACACCACCTCCTAGGGCAGCACGCGATCAGGACACAGAACAGCGTCCTCGTAAGTCCAAGTGCAAACCTCTCAAAAGTTCCCTCCAGCAGAGAGGCACTTGAGAGGAGCCCCTCATAGAAAGAGGGGCATTTTCCTACTCATCTCCAGGTCTCCCAGACTTTGCCTTCCGAGAACTTTCCCCTGGGAGTAGTGTTTTGTTTTTTTTTAAACTCTGATTTCTTTGGTGCCCATCAAAATTCCAGTCCTAGAGCAAAGTCTCTTTGCTCTTATTCCCATGAAGATAACCAAAATTAGATGATACTTGCAAAAGAATGTTAATATAACTAAGACTGCAGAAAAACAAGGGGAATCCTTATTGAAAATACAAATAGCAGCAAACACCCAAGTTTCCAATATGGAGGTTTCCGGGGCTACCATGACCATCCCTTCCCCCGGGGTCCTCCCCTCCTGACACCTGCTGGTCTCTAACCCCCTCCATCTACCAGTCAACACAGCCAGCACGTCCTCTGAGAACTGAGGCAAGAAACGGTTTCCTGTCCTCTGTCCATAAAGGGATCCCACCCATGTTGCTGCCACCCAAAGGGCTCTGGTCTCTCTGGCCCCAAGCTCTGGGCTCGAGGCTTTGCAGGGTGCATTTGTGCAAATCCCATTCATCACACACCCATCACTTTGTGGGTAAGCATGATGACATACATGCCATAATCACACCCGGAGCAGCTCACGCATGTCCCCTGCAGAACCACTCTGGAATTCCATGAGACACAGCATACAGAATAAAGACTTGAGAACTGGCCCTTGGAGTTTCCGGCCAGTAAAAAATGTCCCACTCTTCAACCAATAAGTTTAAGCCTAACTCCCCCCTTCACACCCTTTCAGCAGCCCCATGTTTGACCCACACCCTCCTGTATTATCTTCATAACCTGTCAACCTGTAGGAAAAGCCCACAGCCTTGATGCCTGTATTTCCATGACAGAAAGAAAATGAGTGCTGACATGACCAAGCGTTTGTTTGGATTTGTGCATTAATATGTGTGTAAGGGGCCTACGATTCTGTAACATTAAATTGCGTTCAGACGCGTAACAGATCACCTTAACTGAAAAGAATCAGATTTCACAGAATGAAAGCTGTCCTGGAGAAACCGGGGTGTGTGGTTGCCGTAGCAATCGACGCCTTCCAGAAGGAGTCCGCGCTCGTCTAATTACAGCCTTCTATTTTTAGATTCATCCGCGTGCCTCTCCCCCCACCCCAACATTTCTCACACGACGACTTCAGCAGGAAAACACGCTGTTATCTGTACAGCCTGTGCCCGTCTCAAAATAACTTGTTTCCAGTCAGCCTCCGCCTGCCCTGGGAGGCGAGGCCCTTGTTCCCTAAGCACAGGGAACGCCGAACTGACGCCTCTGAAGGAGCCCCGCGTACTTGACAAAATTGGAATGAAACAGCGTTGCGGACTGCCAGCTGTCTTGTGAGCGCCTGGGGTCGGGGTGCAGCCACAGGATGGAGTGGCGGCGGCCAGCCCACCAGCACCCTGAGCCGGGCTGGGCCTCGCATTGCCTTGTAGGAAGCTCTTTAGTAACCAGACACAGCAGTGATGGAGCAGGAACCCTGATAGGCGGTCCAGAGGCTGTGAGACCCTCTCAGTCAAGATGAACTTCGGGCTGTGTCAAGACCCAGTACCCGTAGCCTGAGAAAAGGCTTCCAGCAGACTTACCTGGTGGCTCAGATGGTAAAAAATCTGCCTGCAATGTAGGAGACCCGGGTTCCATCCCAGGGTTGGGAAGATCCCCTGGAGAAAGGCATGACAAGACACTCCAGTATTCTTGCCTGGAGAATCCCATAGACAGAGGAGCCTGGTGGGCCGCAGTCCATGGCATCGCAAAGAGCTGGACATGACTGAGTGACTCACACTTTCACTTTTCCATCCATTGAGTCTTGGCTGCCTGGGGTACCACAGCTCCCTAGGAAAGCCTGTCCTTCCCCAGCAGGGCCAAGTGCTGTGGAAATGGTTGAAGACCAGCCGGTGACATCAGGCCAAGGCCCTGGGGTCTTCAGGCGAGGGAGCCAGTCACCATCACCTGCTGTGTTTGTTTGCTGGGGCTCTCCTAACAAGGTACAGGGCCTTAAACAGCAGACGCGTGTCTTCTCACAGTCCTAGAGATGGTGGGGTCAGAAGAGCTGTGTTCCCCCTGAGGGTGCTGGGAGAAGGATCCAGACGTCCCTCCTGGCTGCTGGTGGCAACCTGTGGTGTCCCTTGACTTGTAAAGGCATCGCTGGATCTCAGCGCAGAGCCGTGTCCAACACCAGTCGTGTGGGGCTAGGAACCCACTGTACTCCAGTCTGATTTGTCATCTTAACTCATTACATCTGCAGTGATTTTGTCTCCAAGTAAGGTCACATTCTGAACTACTGAGGATCAGGGCTTCAACATACAAATTTCTGGGAATCCCCTGGCAAACCAGTGGTGAAGATTCTGCTCTTTTACTACCGAGGGCCCAGGTTCAATTCCTGGTCAGAGAACTAAGATCCTGCAAGCCATGCAGTATGGCCAAAATTATATATGAATTTCTATATTATATATATATATAATTTCTATCATATATATATATATATCTTTCTGGGGGACAGAACTCAACCCATAAACTTGCCTGTGGCAGAGACTCTGAAGGCAACAAAGCAGGAAGTGGGAAGGTGTTCGAGTGAGAGAGAAGGGCGGCTCACTTGGCCCGGATGGGAGGCAGCTGACGGGAAGCAGGCATCCTGGGTAGCTGGTGAGGAGCGAGCTCACGGCCAGCTTTCACTGGTGGGTCCTGAGTGGAAAGTCAGGGCCAGACTCAGGGAAGGCTGGCAGTGACTGACCACGTCCTGGCTGTGGTGGGCTTCTCGCGGCAGAGGCCCGCTCATACCTACGTGGTCTCTCCAGTGAATACGTAGCTTCTCGGTGCAGATGACAGCGCCTGGGGTTCTCAGGGTGCTGCTGGGGCTGCAGGGGGCGCAGGTGGTCTGGGAGGCCCAGCACTGAGAGGGCGGAGTGCCCACAAGGCAGGCCCGAGATGGCCAGTCCCACAGGGCAGACCCGCTCAGAGCCTTGTCCACAGAGAGGCAGGGTGCCCAGGCCCCCGTCTGCAGGCTTCTCTTATTCCCGTGAGGCCGAGCACCGATGTGTGGTGGGGAATGTAGATAGGCTGACACTAGAGTAGCCGTCCTCTGACTTTTTGGCTTCCGTTCATGCTAGGTCACTTCCTGGAGGAGGGCATGGCAACCCACTCCAGTCTTCTTGCCTGGAGAATTCCACGGACAGGGGAGCCTGGCGGGCTTCGGTCCGTGGGGTCGCAGAGAGTCGGACATGACTGAGCACACAGCACACACAGGCCACTTCAGTCATGCCCGACCCTCTGCGACCCCACGGACCGAAGTTCACTTACGGTGTCTGAGGGGCACAGCAAGGTGATTCAGTCATACGTGTACATGTGTATTATTTTTCAGATTATTTTCCATGATAGGTTATTACAAGATATTGAGTATAGTTCCCTGTGCTATACAGTAAACTTTTGTTGCTTGTTGCATATCTATGTTTCTTAATTAGAAATATAGCATTCTAGTCATACTAAGTCAAACAAGTGGACTCCAAATGTCATAAATTTTTTTAGTTAGGCAAAAATTCATAAGCTTTCTAAAATATATATTATACATATTATTTATATATAGGTATACGAAAGCTTTTTTTACTATACTTGATCAAGTCTTGAGAAAGAATATCAAAAAAAAAAAAGAAGAAGAAAAAGAGATGGAGAAATTGGAAAACATTAAATGAAATGGGAGCACAAATAGGGATCCCTTCCTGGAGCTGGGGATGGGTTTTAACCTCATCAAATCACACGGCTAATAGTGGGGAGAGAAACAAAGGTTTCTGTTCGTGAAAGGAGGGGATGTAAAAAAAAAAAAAATTAGACTAATGCCCTTCTTTAAATTGGTCAATTGTATGTAATGTGATTTCACTTCATTTCAGTCATAACAAAACCCTTATTTTAAGTCATGTTTCATTTTTTAATCCTATTTAAAATGTTTATTTCAGCCGTTCATCTAATAAGAAAGAGCAGGGACTTCCTCGGCAGTCTGGTGAGTGGTTAGGATTCCAGGTTCCTAGTGCCGGGGGCACTGGTTTGACCCCAGCCAGGGAACTAAGATCCCACTTGCCACGTGACACAGAAACCTGGAAGAGCAACCTGGAACTTCTGGTTCCATAAAATGTGATAAATTATATATAAGTATTAATTTTTAGAAAAGTTAGTGAATCACATAAAGTATCTTTATGGTGTGAGTGTTAGTCGCTCAATTGTGTCCGACTCCTTGTAATTCCATGGAGTGTAGCCTGCCAGGCTCCTCTATGGAATTCTCTAGGCAGGAATACTGAGTGGGTGGCCATTTCCTTCTCCAGGGGATCTTCCTGACCCAGGAATTATACTCCAAATGTACAGGACAGCAAATTAAATATGGACATAATGATAGAGGATCGGAGACGCTCAGTTCTCAGAATGCAGGCCTGAAACTGCTGCTTGATGGACCCATATCTGTAAAAACAGACGTCCAAGCAGGGTTTCTTGGTCAGTCCTCAGAGGCACAAAGTCAGGCATGAAGGAGAATTTGGGGGAAAGTGAACCATCGTTGCCATTCAGTTGCTACGTTGTGCCCGACTCTTTGCAACCCCGTGGATTGCAGCACACCGGGGCCCTCTGTCTTTCACTGTCTCCCAGAGTTTGCTCAAATTCATGTCCATTGAATCAGTCAGAAGTATTGGCTGTTAACCAAAATTTCAGCAATGGGGATCTGATTGAAAGAAAGAGGCATTTATTTGGAGTTTGTTAGGACTGCAGCCAGGAGACACAGATTCCAGAAGCACCTGAATTGTGATCCACAGGACTGCAAAATTGAGAAAGCTCACAAAGGCAAAGACTGCAAGACCATTGTTAGCGGCGTGAGTTGTTTATCAAGCGTTATAATGGGAGCCACCAGGAAGGACTGGTTGGGGTCCAAGATGGAGACATAGTTACAAGGGAAAACGTCCTTGAGACCACAAGGTTGCAATTGGCAGGTGTTGTTTTAAAAACAGCTGATGAGGTTCTTGAGTTTGGCACAGTTCACGGAAAGTTCAAGTTCTCAGGGGTGCAGGGACGTGTCTGGGACCAGACAGCTCCTTTTTTCTGTGCCTGAACTGTGATTACTCCTCTGTGACTTCAGTCTGTCACCCAGGTCAACTACTGCTGCAACACTTGCACAACACCCAGCCCAGCACTCCGTATCTTGTTGACTTTTAGGTGGTGGTGCAAGTTGCTCGAGGTCAGGGGATCTAGGCTGCAGTGTGGGTTCTGGTCTCTTCCCCTAGTTCTTGTCCTGATAAGTAGCAGGAGCCTCAGGGAGGAGAGAAGCATGCAAGACTTCCGCTTGCATCACATTTGCTGACATTCCATCGGCAAAGCCAGCCGACCTGTTCAGTCCCAACACCCGTGGGTGTATCATGTCTACAGGGACGGGGCATTATTGTTCAAAAATAATTCACGTGATCAGTTTGAGACAGCGAGGAGAGAGCAGCCATGATGAAATCTCTGAAGCAATGTCTTCCAGAAAACTTGAAAAACCTGCTGCTTTGATTTAAAGTGTGGTATCAGAAAGACTCGTTTTAATAAATTTTCTAAAATAACAGTGTGTGTGTGTGTTCAGTCATGTCCAACTTTTTGTGACCCCATGGACCGTAGCCCTCCAGGCTCCTCTGTCTATGGGTATCTTACAAAAATAAAATGTACTTCTAACTCTGCATTTTGAAACACATGTTAAAATTTATCAAACAGAAAGGATGTACTTTTTGTAAGCAAATCAAGTTGATAGGGACAGAGTGTTAAAGGGACAAAGTAGATGATTAAATCATCCCCTAGGGGATTGTGAGTTGAGAGAAAAGTATGGGAGATCTGTAAGTTAATGATCACTCAAGGAAGCTGGTGTGCTTAACCACAAAACCGAGGAGGCTTTGCTTAGCAACAAAACCGTGAAACAGAAGCATGGGACATGCCCTGAACGATAAAACAGCAGCGGCATGAGCCCCGCATCCTGCCCAGCGAGCTCTGTGAGTTAAGGATTCCTAGGACGCGCTCCTCTGCACACACTAAAAATAAGAATATAAGGAAAAGGTGACATTATACTAAAACCTGAGATGACTTACCATTTTTACCATAGACCACCCTATTGCTGATTTGAGTAGGATCATGACAGTCCCACTCTGACCACATAAGGACAAGAAAATGCCCCCACCCAACATGGAGGAGGAGGTTCTGATGGAAGCCTGATGTCCACTGAAGAATGAGGAGGAAGGCAGTCTTCTCTCCCTGCCCCCGCTTTTCCTTTGATTATAAAACTGTGCTGGGAGAAATATCAATAACCTCAGATACGCAGATGACACCACTCAGATGGCAGAAAGCGAAGAGGAACTAAACAGCCTCTTGATGAAGGTGAAAGAGGAGAGTGAAAAAGCTGGCTTAAAACTCAACATCCAAAAAAACTGAGATCATGGCATCTAGTCCCATTGTACTCGGTCACTTCAGTCATGTCCGACTCGTTGCGATCCTGTGGACTGTAGCCCTCCAGGCTCCTCTGTCCATGGGATTCTCCAGGCAAGAATACTAGAGTGGGTTGCCATGCCCTCCTCCAGAGGATGTTCCCCATCCAAGGATCAAACCAACATCCCTTACAGTTCCTCCATTGGCAGATACGTTTACCACTAGAGCCACCTGGGAAGCCCCATCACTTCATGGCAAATAGATGGGAAAAATGGAAACAGCGACACACTATTTTCTTGGGCTCCAAAATCACTGCAGACTGTGACTGCAGCCATGAAATTAAAAGATGTTTGCTCCTTGGAAGGAAAGTTATGACAAACCTAGACATTGTATTAAAAAGCAGAGACGTCACTTTGCCAACAAAGGTCCATATCATCAAAGCTATGGTTTTTCCTGTAGTCATGTAAGGATGTAAGAGTTGGACCATAAAGAACTGATGCTTTTGAACTGTGTGCTGGAGGAGACTCTTAAGAGTCCCTTGGACTGCAAGGAGATCAAACTAGTCAATCCTAAAGGAAATCAGTCCTGAATATTCATTGGAAGGGCTGGTGCTGAAGCTGAAACTCCAATACTTTGACCACCTGATGCAAAGAACTGACTCATTGGAAAAGACCCTGATGCTGGGAAAGATTGAAGGCGGGAGGAGAAGGGGACGACAGAGGATGCGATGGTTGGATGGCATCACCGACTCAATGGACATGAGTTTGAGTAAACTCCGGGAGTTGGTGATGGACAGGGAGGCCTGGTGTGGAGCAGTCCATGGGGTCACAAAGAGTCAGACACGACCAAGTGATGGAACAACAACAAATCAAACTGTAGCCCCACAGCTCTGGGCATGGCACCCCTTGCCCGCCCACTTGGATCTCTCACAAGCATCCTATATGAATAAACTTTCCTTGCCTTCACCCTGCCTCTCGCTGAGTTCTTTCTGTGTCGGAACAGAGGAACCTACACTCTACCAAGGACCGAGATGCGTTCTGTCAGTTTCAAAGTCATCCAGTCTCGGGACAAATAGTGAGTAGAGGCCGCTTCCACTCATTCATTCATTTGCATTCACACACAGCGGGTTACTGGGTTACTGGTTGGCATGCAGGGGCTGGGAGGGGTTCAAAAGGAAAAACATAGCTTGCCCAAAGCATTCTGAGTCCAGGTGGGGAGAGGAAAAGAAAAGAAAATACCCACAGATAACTAGAAGTTGAGATAAAAAGTAATACATGTCACTTTTTAACACAGAGATAAGATGCTTTGGGGTTTTAGCAGAGGGCAAGTGTTACTATTCCAGATGCTGAATGGTGAAAATACTGTCGGTTGTCAGGCCTAGGAGAAATTCACAGGACTTTCAAACTGAAGAGGGAGATGGGTCCAAACTCTCTACTTTACAGAAAAGGAAACTGAGGTCCAGAGAGATGAAGTGCCCCCCTCCAAAATCACGTAGCTTAAGAGGACCCAGGACTCAAATTACTCCCATCCTGGGACTCTTCCACTCTGCCTCCTGTCGCTCCACATCTAAGATCCCCAGAGCCACTTTCCTGGCAGCATTTCAACTCTAGTCAATGAAAAATTACTTGGCTGAGAGGGTGGCATTTACAAGGTTTGGGGAGAGGCATGAAGAGTGAGGATGTGGTTGAACAAATACCGAAGCCGGTCAGAAAATAACGAAGGAAACACTGAGCAGAAATTTATGACCTGGAAGTATTTTCCTCATTTGTTCTGCCATGTGTGTTCATCTGGACTCCCTGTTCTTTGACCGAAATACCCAGAAACACACTGGTCTTTTTTGACCCGAGGAGCAGAGACGTTTTCAATGTTCCAACGTGTCTCTTGTTCTAAGAGCCCTTAAAGGATGTGAGTTATGGGTTTTTCCTCCTGCCTCGGTTCCTTAAATTATGCTCACAGCTTGGCAGAGAACTCTTAACTGCCTGGCCCATTAATCAGGCAGAGCCATAAATTTCTTGCCTCATTGCCCAGTGGAGAATCCTTCTGGAAGATGTTCATGCTGGAGTAGTTTGGGAAGCTCCCATTGGATCCACAGCCTTCTCAGGCCAGGTTCCCCTGGGCCCTGGGACAACACGGGGCGGCCCCGGGACATACGCCCGAGTGGTTCCCCAGCTGGGGTGGAGCCTAGCTCTATGATCCAGGACCAGCCACTCCATCACTCTGGGCTCCTCATCTATGGAGCGGGAATTAGCCCACATATCTCCCCGGATTGTTCTGAAGGTTAATGAGACAAAGTGTGTGAACCAGGAGCTTTCCTAATGGCTCAGCAGGTAAAGAATCCACCTGCCATTGCAGGAGACATGAGAGGTGTGGGTTTGATCCCTGGGTTGGGAAGATCCCCTGCAGGACATGGCAATCCACTCCAGTATTCTTGCCTGGAGAATCCCAAGGACAGAGGAGCCTGGGGGGCTACAGTCCATGGGGTCGCAAAGAGTCAGACACAACTGAGCAACCTGGCATGCAGCAAGCCTGTGTCACTCTCCTTCTCTCTCTCTGAAACGCAGGCAGGACACACACTCACAGGGCCACGGAAGTTGCAAACCCCAGGGTGAGGGCCCTGCTCTCCTAGCACCCCTTCCGGCAGACACGCCAGGTTGTCCTCACCACCAGAGGCCGTCTCTCCTGCAGGCTTTTCCTCCCTGATCTTCGGCCACAGCCCAGGGGCACTTCTCAGGGTGAGCCTCCCAGGGCTGGGGGGTCTTTACTCAGTTTGATTGTGAAATAGTAACATGAGGACATCACTGCAGGTGTTGTGGAGTGTGCATGCGCTGAGACTCAACATCTCAGTTCCAACCACAGCCTCTGAGGTGCGCCAACTGCAAGAGCTGCCTACTTCCAGGGAAGGCAATCCCAGCTCTCAGGATGTGGAGGTGGCTACAAGTCGGTGGCTGGGGACGGTGACTGCAGCCATGAAATTAGAAGGTGATTGCTTCTTGGCAGGAAGGCTATGACCAACCTAGACAGTGTGTTAAAGAGTGAAAACATTACTTTGCCGACAAAGGTCCGTCTAGTCAAAGCTATGATCTTTCCAGTAGTCATGGACGGATGTGAGAGTTGGACTATAAAGAAAGCTGAGCGCCGAAGAACTGATGCTTTTGAACTGAGGTGTTGGAGACTTTTTTTTAAATTTTAATTGGAGGCTAATTACTTTACAATACTGTAGTGGTTTTCGCCATACATTAACATGAAACAGCCATGGGGGTACATGTGTCCACCATCCTGAACCACCCCCCCTCCCCCTCCCTCCCCCTTCCATCCCTCAGGGTCATCCCAGAGCACCGGCCCTGAGCGCCCTGAGTCATGCATCGAACCTGGACTGGCGATCTGTTTCACATATGATAATATACATGTTTCAATGCTTTTCTGTGAAATCATCCCACCCTTGCCTTCTGGAGAAGACTCTTGAGAATCCGTTAGACTGCAAGGAAATCAAACCAGTCAATCTTAAAGGAAATCAACCCTGAATACTCTTTGGAAAGACTGATGCTGAAGCTCCAATACTTAGGCCACTTGAAGCGAAGAGCCAACACATTGGAAAAGACCCTGATGCTGGCAAAGATTGAAGGCAGGAGGACAAGGGTATGACAGAGGATAAGATGGTTGGATGGCATCACGGATTCAATGGACATGAACTTGGGCAAACTCCAGGAGATGGTGAGGGACAGGGAAGGCTGGCGTGTTGAAGTCCATGGGGTCTCGAAGAGTCGGATACAACTTGGCGACTGAATAGCGGCAACAAAGATGGCTGGGGAAAGTGGGGCCAGGGTCAGCAGGAACCACACCCACAGCCAGCAGACTGGGGATGACTGAGCAGCCAATCTGTCTGCTTCCAGAGCACTTGCTCCCAGGCAAGAAGGCTGTGGTCCCTGTTCTCTCTGGACACGTGTAGGTCTAGTCTTTGATCGAAAGTTCTGGATCTCTGAGGAGAGTTCAGAGACAGGATCCCACCCCCAGCATCCAATCTGATACAAAGCCATCCTGGAAAGAGACTCAGTAATGTCCACCTGAAGGTTAAGTTACTTTGGTGTCTTGATGCTGCCTTAAAGAAAACAAAAGTTTAGATACCTCCATTTTACATTTGTCGTGTTGGGTAATTCTATAATAAATATAAGTAATGTGGGCACCCTTTCCACTTTATTACATGTCTGAAGTCAGTAGTGTGAATGCAACATGGTTGACTGGAGACTTTTGACCTTCATAAACCTTTCTCAGAAACTACTCATAGCCCTATTTTATTTTTCCAAAATAATTTCTTCTTCCTCCCATTATCATTGTATAATTCAGTGGTCTTGCTTTTTGAAAAGTATTTTTGGTGCCCCTTGCATCTCAAAGATGGCCTTGCCAAGGACTACATTTGAGATTTAACTCTTCTTTTTTTTTTTAAATGTGTTCAGTTGCTCAGTCATGTCTGACTCTTTGCGACCCCATGGGCTGCAGCACACCAGGCCTCCCTGTCCATCACCAACTCCCGGAGTTTACTCAAATTCATGTCCATTGTGTCGGTGATGCCATCCAGTCTTCTCATCCTCTGTCATCCCCTTCTCCTCCCACCTTCAATCTTTCCCAGCATCAGGGTCTTTTCCAATGAGTCAGCTCTTTGCATCAGGTGGCCAAAGTATTGGAGTTTCAGCTTCAACATCATTCCTTCCAATGAGTATTCAGGACTGATTTCCTTTAGGATGGGCTGGTTGGATCTCCTTGCTGTCCAGGGGACTCTCAAGAGTCTTCTCCACCACAGTTCAAAAGCATCAATCAAAATGTGTTATGCCTGTTCATTTAGTTTTCATTCCTTTTCCTTCTATTTGGTTAAGATAAAATTCCCATGAAGTGGGATGAACAGATCCTCAGCATACCACTGGATGAGGTTTGACAACTGGATCACCTGTGGAACATTTGCCCCTGTAGTAACACACAGCATTTTCATCACGACAGGAAGTTTACTCACGTCCTTCCTACTAAGCTTTCTGCCCCAGAGAAAACGACTGCTGTGGTTTCTACCGGCATCAACTAGTCTGTCGTATCCTCGAACACCATATAAATAGTGCATCTTCTTTTGCATCTCACCTGTTTCGCTCAACATAATGCTCTTAAGACGCAGGCGGTTTCATGCATCAGGAGCTTGCTCGCTTCTGTCACTGAGTAGTATTCTGTTGTATGAATACATCACAGTCCGCTCTCCTAGGCTTGGAAATGTAGGTTGTTTATACATTTTCACTAGTAGAAATAGGGCTTCCCTGCTAGCTCAGACAGTAAAGAATCTGCCTGCCATGCAGATTCGAGTTCGATCCCTGGGCCAGGAAGATCCCCTAGAGAAGGGAAGGTCAACCCACTCCACTATTCTTGCCTGGTGAATCCCATAGACAGAGGAGCCTGGCAGGCTACAGTCCATGGGGTCTCAGAGTCAGACATGAATGAGCGACCAATTTGGGCTTCCCTGGTGGCTCAGATGCTAAAGTATCTGCCTGCAACGTGGGAGACCTGGGTTCAATATGTTATGAAGATCTTTGTATGACTATTTTAGTGGCCATATGTTTTCATTTCTTGTGGGTAAATATTTACTAGTGGAATTGCTTGGTCATTTTGGAGGTGAATGCTTTATAGAGAAAGCGAAAGTCACTCAGTCGTGTCTGACTCTTTGTGACCCCATGGACTATACAGTCCATGGAATTCTTCAGGCCAGAATACTGGAGTGGGTAGCCTTTCCCTTCTCCAGGGGATCTTCCCAACCAGGGATCAAACCCAGGTCTCCTGCATGGCAGGTGGATTCTTTACCAGCTGAGCTACAAGGGAAGCCTGAATGCTTTATAAGAAACTAAAAATTCCCTGGCATTCCAGTGGCTAAGACTCCACACGTTCAGTGCTGAGGGCACAAGGTTCTATTCCTATTCGGGGAACTAAGATCCCACAAGCTGTGAGGTGCTGTCAAAAAAAAAAAAAAAAAAGTCAATCCATTAAAAAGTTTAATAGATACTGTACCAAAGAAGGTATACAAATGGCAAATAAGTACTTGAAAAGTTGTTCTACATCATTAGTCATCAAATTAAAACCACAGTGAGATACTATTATGTGCCCTGTAGAATGAAAGTGGAAGTCACTCAGTCATACCTGACTCTTTGTGACCGCATGGACTATACAGTTCATGGAATTCTTCAGGCCATAACACTGGAGTGGGTTGCCTTTTCCTTCTCCAGGAGATCTTCCCGACCCAGGGATTGAACCCAGGTCTTCCGCATTGCAGGCAGACGCTTTACCATCTGAGCCGCCAGAGAAGCCCAGTAGAATAGCTAGAATCAAAGGACTAAAAATTCCAAACGTTAGTGAGGAGGTGAAGAAACTGGAACCTTCATAAACTGCTGGTGGGGATGTAAAATGTACAGTTACTTTCAAAGACCACCTGGCAATTTCCTGAAATAGTAAATATTTATCAAATGACCTAGCAATTATACTCCATTTCCCATAAGAAATGAAAATAACACAAATGTTCACAGTAACATTCATGATGGCCAAATCCACCCACTAATGAAGGAATAACTAAAATTTGGTATATCTTTAAATAGAACGGAGAGGGCAACGGCACCCCACTCCAGTACTCTTGCCTGGAAAATCCCATGGACGGAGGAGCCTGGTAGGTTACAGTCCATGGGGTCACAAAGAGTCAGACAGAAGGGAGTTCACTTCACTCCCTTCACTCACTTCATACTTTATCGCTAGAGAAGGAAATGGCAACCCACTCCAGTGTTCTTGCCTGGAGAATCCCATGGACAGAGGAGCCTGGCGGGCCATGGTGCATGGGGTCACAGAGTCGGACATGACGGAAGTGACTGAGCACACCTAGCAATAAAAGGAATTAACTACCAATATGTGCAGCAACTTGAATGAACATTAAAACCATTAAGAGGTTAAGCAACAGAGATACACTGTATAACACAGGGAAGTTTACCCATTATCTTGTAATAACCCATCACGGAGCACAATCAGCAAAAATACTGAGTCAGTATGCTATATACCTGAAACCAACAAAACATTATAAGTCAACTATGTTTCAACAGAAAAAATAGATAAATAAAAGACATACAGCAAAATAAAAATAAAATACAGCTATGATTTTGAAATCATATAAGAAAAGATACATTGATCTTTAAAAAATTTCAGTGGAAGAATCCAGACACATATGTCTATATATATTATATGATTCCATGTATGTGAAATTTCTAGAAAGGGAAAACTATAGAGACAGAAAGAAGACCAATAGTTGACTGGAAGAAAAGCAGGGAAGGGTTGCACATTGGCAAGAGGGAACTTTTGGGGTGATGGAAGTGTTCTAAGACTGGATTCTGAATTTACTGATTCATCAAACTATACACGTAAAATCAGTGAAATTCAGGCTTCCCTGGTGGCTCGGTGGTAAAGAATCCACCTGCCCACGCAGGAGTCACGGTTTCCCCCCTGATCCAGGAAGATCCCAGATGCTGCGGAGCAACTAAGCCCATGAGCCCCAACTACTGAGCCTGTGCTGTAGAGCCCACCTGCTGCTGCGACTGACGCCCAGTCACTCAGAGCCCGTCCGCCGCAGCCTGAGAAGCCCACAGACCGCCACAGAGTCGCCCCTGATCACGCCAACTGAAGAAAAGCCTGCACAGCAACAGACTCAGCACCGCCATAAATAAATAAGTAAAAGTATTTTAAAAATCTGTGAAATTCACGCTAAAGGAAAACTGCTGCCGCTGCTGCTAAGTCGCTTCAGTCGTGTCCAACTCTGTGCGACCCCTTAGACGGCAGCCCACTGGGCTCCTCTGTCCACAGGATTCTCCAGGCAAGAATACTGGAGTGGGTTGCCATTTCCTTCTACACCTCAGTTAAGCTATTAAAGTGTATTACGTTGAGTGAAAGAAAACGTAATTAAAAAGAAGTATAGAGTGTATTTTTCCATTATGTGAGATTTGAGAAGAAGTAAAGTTCACGTGCAGTGTAACAGCCCAACAATCGTTCCCCCTGGGGACCACGGGTAGCGGCTGATGAGCGCGGGTAATCAACGGTCTTCCTGGAATGATGGTCATTTCCATAACTTGACAGGTGTTTGGTTACACAGTGGTATGCATTTGTCGAAACTCATTAAATACGTATTTAATATTTGATCATTTCATTCTGTATATATTTTACCTAAAAATAGAGACTATAAATAAACACTGAACTCTCATTAATAACATGCACCTTGCAGCTGCCACGCTGGACTGTGCATTTGAGCCACCTGTGCATCCCCTCTCTCCAAGAAACGCCCGGGCCCGAAGGAAATGCCAAAGCATCTTAGCTCTACAGTGATGTGAAACCTCCCAGAGTCTGTCTAACACATGTCATCAAATGAAGCTGTTGTTGCTGTTTAGTTGCTAAAAACTGTCCTACTCTTTGGTGACCTCATGGACTGTAGCCCGCCAGGCTCCTCTGTTTATGGGATTTCCCAGGCAAGAATACTGGAGTGGGTCGTCACTTCCTTCTTCAGGGTATCTTCCTGACCCAGGGATCGAACCCGTGGGTCCTGGGTCTCCTGCATTGCAGGCAGATTCTTTACCACTGAGCCACCAGGTAAACCCAAATGAAGGAAGCGTTCTTAATACCAAAGACCCTTATTTTGATTGCTCTTCTTAGTGTCTCTTCCCCTTGTCAGACTTGACTTACTTCCTCAATTTGAAAAAGCACTTATTTTTTCAAATTCCAATTCAAATATTTGAACAAGTCTCACAATTGATGTCTCTCCCCATTATGTCCCGGTGCTTCTGCTCCTTCTTCCCGCGCAGCTGTTATAAACGAACTGTCCATCTCACTCCCATTGACAGCCTCTGACTAAACAAAATTATTAGCCTGAAACCATAAATGGCTAGTACTTTCGAGGATCGAAGCAAATAAAAAGCCAAACTCGAGGAACTCAATTCCTCAGTTTCCCCTTTCCAACACCCTTGTCCCTGGTTACCAAACTCCTGCAGTCACATCCACACCTTCCCTTCAAAGGCGAACCGGCTGCCAGTCTGGTCTGGGTTGAGCCGAAGGCAGCAAGTCTTTGAGTTTTCGGGAAGGATGCTCAGTAACTCCAGCGCCCTGAGCACAGGGTGGGGAGGTGACAGGCTGCAAAACAAGATAGTCCGGGTTGGAGGGACAGAGGGGAGGGCCCTCCGGGGTGAGGCCGATGACAGTCACAGTTCATAGAACCAGGCCCCACTGCCTCATCACGGACACGGAAGCGCTCTGCCAACCCTGCTTGGCCTGTTTGTTTCTTGACTCCCCTCCCCAGTGAGGCAGCGGGGAGCCCAGGGCCGCAAACACACCCCCTCCACCCTTGGCAGTGGTGCCTTCAACTGAGAGGGCCGCCAGCCAGACGCCTCCTCCCACAGGGCTTTGTGGCATCTCCTGAGGCAGCAGGTGGGGTTCAGAGATGTGGTGCCTCCTTCTGGAGGGTGCGTTTCAAGCAAGTCCTGCTGGGGAATGAATCCCTCTCCAGAGGCGTCTGGAGCTCAGCCCTGAAGAGACTTGTCTCAGTCCCAGCTGTGGTGCCTGCTACCTTTACCAGCTGGGCCTCTGTGCTCTTTAGTTGCTGTTGCTGTTGTTGGCTGCACTATGCACGGAGGATCTTAGTTCCTGGACCAGGGATTGAACCCATGTCCCTGCTCTGGGAGCACGGAATCTTAACCACTGGACCACCAGTGAAGTCCCTGGGCCTGTATTCTCCAGCATCCTCTTGGCTGATTCTGCCAGGCTCTTCTGTCCACGGGATTCTCCAGGCAGGGATACTTTCCCCAATACTCCGGATCACATTGCTTTTTACTAAGCTCTCCCTGTACAGATGTCTATGTGGTTTCTATGTTCTGGACAGACACTGACTGACACACAGGCTAAGGAAACGATGCTGCAGCAGCATCAGCCGCCTCTCGTGGAGAAGGGAGGAAGACTGACGAGGTGGCGTCCAAAGCCCAGAGGAACCAAGGGCCATGGGGATGGCCCTCAGAGATCCCCAGGTCCCGCTACTCAGGCTGCTGTGCAGACCCCTCCCCGTGTAGGAATAACCAATAAGACAGGGAGGAGATGAGCATGATGAGATAAGTCATAGAGACTTGGCAGTTTCCACCTAATAATAAACCTCTCAGCTCACTGGACTTGGTGGAAGCTGGGTGCTATATCATAGGATGTGCTGGGAACACATAGAGACCCCCATGGTGGGGAAAGGAGGCTCCTGCCGGAATTTAGTGAGTCTTTGACACCTCTTATCAACAGCCTGGAGGGGAGATACACTGGCAGGAGACTCGCCACCTGAGTTGAACCTTCAGATGACTGCAGCCCTGATGGACATTCTTGACGACAACCACAGCTTTAGTGACCCCATGCCAAACTGTGCCATTGAGCTGCTCCCAAATTCCTCACCCAAGGAAATGGAGATAATAAATGATTACTATTTCAAAGGCACTAACTTTAGGGATACCTTGTTACATAGTGTTAAGTAATGAACTATAAAGAAAGTGGAGCCCCCCAAAATAGATGCTTTTGAACTGTGGTGTTGGAGAAGACTCTTGAGAGTCCCTTGGACTGCAAGGAGATCCAACCAGTCCATTCTAAAGGAGATCAGTCCTGAATATTTATTGGAAGGACTGATGCGGAAGCTGAAACTCCAATACTTTGGCCACCTGATGCAAAGAACTGACTCATTGGAAAAGACCCTGATGCTGGGAAAGACTGAAGGTAGGAGAAGGGGATGACAGAGGATGAGATGGTTGGATGGCATCACCAACTCAATGGACATGAGTTTGAGTAGACTCCGGGAGTTGCTGATGGACAGGGAGGCCTGGCGTGCTGCAATCCATGGGGTCGCAAAGAGTCGGACACGACTGAGCGACTGAACTGACTGACTAAGTAATGAATACACATAGTCTCAAAGTTCAGTTCAGTTCAGTCATTCAGTCGTGTCCGACTCTTCAAATGCATGAAGGTCCCGAAAGATAAAGACTAGAGAACCGTCCTAGAGTAAAGGAGACTAAAGACACCCGACAGCCGGGCCTCCCCATGGCCCAGGGTTAAGACTCCACGCTCCCAGCGCAGGGGGTGCAGGCGTGATCCCTGGTTGGGGAGCTAAGATCCCACGTGCTGTGTGGGGAGACCAAAAAGAGAGCAAGAGAGATGACAGCTAAAGGCAACGTATGATCCTAGACTGGATCCTGGTCCACGAAAAACATGAGCAGGACAACGGATGAAACCTGAATAAAGGCTGTAGACTGGTGAAGAGTCATCTGTGTTATCTCCTTATTTTCATGATTGTCGTATGGCTACAGAACATACACATTTTTGAGGAAACTGGATGAACAGTGAATGAGAACTTTCTACACTGCTTGTAACTTTTAAATAATCTTGAAATTGTTTAAAATTTTAAAGTTAAAAATAAGATCCCTTAAGAATGAAGGTTCAAAAATTGAAAGAATTCACTGTCAGTAGACTGCAAAAAATAAAACCCCCTAAACGGTATCCTTCAAGCAGAATGAAAATAGTCCTAATTGGATGCTCAGACACGCAGGAAGGAATGAAGAATGTGAAAGAGGGTGACTTTTACTGTGGGTAAATCCTACTGACAGCTGACTTCATAAAAAGCAATAAAATTTACTGTGGGCTAAAAATAGAATTCAAATATGACAATAATATCATGTAAATTAAGAAATGTGTATAGTCAAAAATATTCCAAGATCCAGGCATTGTTTAGAAAGAGGGTGAAGTGCTTAAACAACATTAGCCTTTGATAAATGAGTGTCACAATTTTAAATCTCTATGGTAACCATGAGTAGAATGTTGGATAATTTCCAGACTGATGGAGAAAATAGAATAATAATTTTAAAATATGCAATCCATCGAAATGAAGAAGAAAATGACATGTAGATAGAAATCACTGGGGGAAGAAAGGATAGATAATGTAATGCAACTCTAAATAATATATAATTCCAAATATATCAGCACTTATATTAAATCTAAGTGGATTGAAGCTCCAATTAAAAACAAAAAGATTTTCAAACTAGATAAAAATATATCCAGTCTGACTATATGCTGTTCACAAAAGGTATATAGCAAACAAAAAGATACAGAAAGGCTGGAATTAAAAGGAGAGTACAAGATATATAATCAAACACTAACTCAGAGATGACTGGTACAATTGCACTAATTATAAAGCAAGTCAAGTTTAAGGCAAAAAGAGAAAGAACATTTACTTAAGGAGGCAACACTGGAGGCATTCCACTGAAGTCAGGAGTAAGACGGTAACTGCACGGGAAGGGCTGGTCAACATCATTACATGCTGTTCAGTTGCTCAGCCATGTCTGACTCTGCAGCCCCATGGACTGCAGCTCGCCAGGCTTCCCTGTCCTTCACCATCTCCCAAAGTTTGCTCTCACTCATGTCCATCGAGTAGGTGGTGCCATCCAACCATCTCATCCTCTGTCACCCCCTTCTTCCACCTTCAATTTTTCCCAGCATCAGAGTCTTTTCCAATGAGTTGGCTCCTGGCATCAGGTGGTCAAAGTATTGGAGCTTCAGTTTCAGCATCTCATGAGATGAGAGAACAACAAAAAGATAATCACTAGAAGGAAAATATAAAGCATCCCTGTTTGCAGATGATTTTATCACACACTGTGTGTGCTTGTGGCTCAGTCATGTCCAACTCTTTGTGACCCCACGGACTGTAGCCGGCCGGGTTCCGGTGTGCATAGAACTGTCCAGGCAAGAATACTGGAGTGGGCTTCTTTTCCCTTCTCCAGGGGATCTTTCCAACCCAGGGATCAAACCTGGGTCTCCTGCATTGCAGGCAGATTCTTTACCATCTGAGCCACCAGGGAAGCCCTCATTGCATACTGGAAAAATACAAAAGACTCCATGAACAAACTACTAAAAAATGAGAGAATTTAGTAAAGGTATAAAATTAACATTAAAATACCATAAAATAGATAGCCTTCATATATTCATATAGTAACTAATTAGAGCAGAATATTTCACTTATAGTACAGGCAAAAAAAGGAATAATATCTCAGTGTAAAATTCAAAAGAATTGTGTAAAACTTACGTGAGAAAAAAATTTTAAACACTCCTGAAAGACCAACGAAAAAGTAGATTTAACCAATGAAAAGACATACCAGGTTCTTGGATAAGATGACTGAACATCAAAAGAAGTTAAATCATCATTCACAGAATTCCCAAGTCAATTCATCATTCACAGAATTTTCTTCTAAAATTAGATATATTTATTCTAAAAGTCCTATAGGAAAAAATAAAGCAGCAAGAATAACTGGGAAAACCATGATGAAAACAAAGATAAACTGGAGCTACTAGCCGCAAAACACTAAAACATGCCACAGAATTTCTGTAATGGAAACAGCCGTGCTTGTGGCATGTGGATGGATTTACAAACTAACATCATACTTTAGAAGGTACAAAAGACCCAATTACAACAGTTACCATTTAACAAAGAATACCTGTGAAATCTTTAATTAATGGGGGAAAGATGGGCTTCTTAATAAAAGGTGTTGCAACACCCAGCCAGCCACTTACGGAAAGTCAAAATCAGATCCTTGCCTCAAAAGACACAGTAGAATAAATTCCAAATGGATCAAAGATTTTAATGTAAAAAAAAGAAACTATTAAACACATCAGAGTGGGGAACACTTTTCTATCACCCAAAAGATAGAGAATAAACCATTCCAGATCTAAGGAGACTTGAGAAACAGAACAGCTATCTGCAACGTCTCGACGTTGATTGAATCCTGGCTTGAACACACCAGCTGTGAAATGTATTTTGGGACAAAGGGGAAATTGGATCACAGACCTAGTATTTGAGACAGTAAGGTATTATTATTAATTTTGTTTGTTAAGCAGAATATTGTCGTTTTTTAGAGGTGCAAATTAGTAAAATAATTCGTGGTGAAATAAAATGTTTTCAGCAAAAGGTAAATTAAAGTGATTTTGGTATATTACTGTAAGAATTCAAAAAGTGTCTGAATGTTTCTAGTTTGGGAGGCTCGTGGCCTTTTTGTCCTCACCACGTTAGAAACTAAATTCTAGTTCACATTCTGTCATTAAAAAATATTCCAGAAAATGCCCTCCAAGGGCACCCAAATCAGACTCTAACCAGAGATCAAACAGGCTAACGCAGCTTAGTGCTCAAGCCGCTGCCCCAAAGGCCAGCCCGGGCAGCTGCCCGCGGTTTTTGTAAAAGGGAAGAAGGAAATAACTCCTCCCCAAAATGGCAAGGCCTGGAAGTCAGATCTGAGGACCAGCAGTGGGACTGTCTGGAAGGTTCCTGCAGCAGGTGTGCGCAGAGCTCCCCCGACACTCACCCCGGGGACAGGGCAACCCCGGGACAGGAGCGCTGGGGGCTCAGGGCAGCTCACCGCCTCAGCTCCGAAGACCTGAGGGTCGGCCACCAGGGAGGCGATGGGCAGAGAGTCTCTCAGTTCCTGCTGGAGAGCAGCCAGGGTGCCTGGGGACAGGAGGGGTCTTGGGGAGACAGGGGACCAGGCAGGGACAGGCAAGGGCGGGGCACGGGCCCAACCAGGGACATCCTGGCTTGTCACCATAGTTTAGCTCAGTTCCAGGGAGATCTCAGCTCGTCACCACAGCCATTTTTTATTCGAAAGCCGCAGTGGCTTGGCAGAGCCTGGTCACACTCCAGGGTTGAAAGTTAGTCCAATAAAGGGGAGAAGGCTCAGTTCAGTTCAGTCGCTCAGTCGTGTCTGACTCTCTGCAACCCAGAGGACTGCAGCATGCCAGGCTTCCCTGTCCATCGTCAGCTCCTGGAGTCCACCCAAACTCACGTCCACTGAGTCGGTGATGCCATCCAACCATCTCATCCACTGTCGTCCCCTTCTCCTCCTGCCCTCAATCCTTCCCAGCATCAGGGTCTTTTCCAATGAGTCAGTTCTGATCAGGTGGCCAAAGTATTGGAGTTTCAGCCTCATCATCAGTCCTTCCAATGAACACTCAGGACTGATCTCCTTTAAGATGGACTGGTTGGATCTCCTTGCAGTCCAAGGGACTCTCAAGAGTCTTCTCCAACACTGCAGTTCAAAAGCATCAATTCTTCGGTGCTCAGCTTTCTTTATAGTCCAACTCTCACGTCCATACACGACCACTGGAAAAACAGAGCCTTGACTAGACGGACCTTTGACAGCAAAGTGATGTCTCTGGTTTTTAATACGCTGCCTAGGTTGGTCATAGCTTTTCCTCCAAAGAGCAATCGTCTTTTAATTTCATAACTGCAGTCACTGTCCGCAGTGACTTTGGAGCCCAAGGAAATAAAGTGTGTCAGTAGGTCCCTGAATAAAACTAAACTCGTAACACCTACGTTGTGTGTTCTTCTCTCAGTTCACAGCATGAATGGAGTAGCACCCCTGTGTTTCCCTGAAGTCAGAGGCGTGAAGGTCATTGGCTCCTGTCTGCGGCCTGAGAATGCCCTGCCAGGTGCAAGAGGGAGACACGGTGTCTGTCTCTCCACCTGTGATTTTGTGAGCAGCCTCCTGCTTGCAGGAGTCCTGAAGAAACAAACGTGGCAATGCTTGGAAAGACTCACTGTTCGAGCCACATTCTCTTTCTCTCCGGAAGCAAGCGTTTCCATCCTTTTATTCCGCCTGTGCCCCGTACCCTGCCCTGACTTCACTCTTGGCAGTGGCAGGAAGGGGGAAGGCTACACGGTCCCTGCTCCCCGGGCACTCAGCAGACCCTGTGAACTTTGACACAGGCGCCAGGTGAATGGGGGCACACACAGGCGCCCTGGAGCCCAGACAGGACCTCGGGTCATGGAAGGAGGGCTGGGGTGGCATCGCTGAAGGAGCCAAGGTTGGTGCAGGTGCCTTTGAGAGGCTGGTGAAGCCAGAACACAGGAGGCTGCGAGTTCGCGGCCCAAGTGGGTGGCAGCTGTTGAAGGATTTCCAGAACATTAAGTTATATCCTGGCACGACAGGATAGGGTATTAAAATAGAAGAGGGTAATGTTTGTCTATGAGGATGCTATCCGGTAAAGGATAGCAGAGAGCTGGGGTGGGATGGACGCCTTCCTGGGAAGGAGATTGGGGTAGTGGTGAGTGAACTCACTCGGTCTGCAGACTGAGGCTTGCAAACAGACTCCAACATTAGCAGCTCTGTGACCTTAGACCAGTTACCGAGCTGCAGGAACCGTCCCTACTTTCCAAGCAGCTGGAGGAAAACCAGTAAGAGCTGACAGTTACTAAGGTCTGCTCTGTGCCAGGTGCTAAGAGCTGGAGGCGTATTAACTCACTTAATCTCACAGTACCCCATGGGCTGGGTCATAGCTTCATCCCCATTTTACAGATGAGGAAACAGAGACCTACAGAGCTTGAGGTCCCTGGTTGATCTCAGCATAGGGGGCTGAGAACTTGCCCTTGGCACCTGAAGTGGGGGCTGTCTTGTGAGACTGAAGCCCCTTTAACCTGCAGAATCTGGTGCTACCTCCAGGTGCAGGTGCGTGCTAAGTCGCTTCAGTTGTGTCTGACACTTTGTGACCCCATGGGCTGTAGCCCCACCAGACTCCTCTGTCCATGGGATTCTCCAGGCAGGAATACTGGAGTGGGTTACCGCGCCCTCCTCCGGGGGATCTTCCCGACCAAAGCCTACGTCTGTCTCCTGCATTGGCAGCTGAGTTCTTTACCACTAGTGCCATCTGGGAAGCCCAACTCCAGGTAGGTAGTGTCAGAATTTAATTGAACTGCTGGACACCAGGTTAATGTCTGCAGAGAACCAGAGAATTGGTTGGCATTGGGCGAAAAAAGTAAACCTCCCACTGCCTTTGCACGGGCATACGAGCAGAGATCAGGCACCCAAGGGTGGACGTGGTCAGCAGCCAAGCTTCGAGCCACAACCTGGCCCGTCACTCCTTGCTGCCGGACACACGGCTGTGCCACTGCTGGTTCTCTGCACACAGCCTGCTCGTGTGCCAACAGACCACGGCCCAGAGACTCTTTGGGGAGCAGAGATTGTTTCCAGGAGTGGGGCCAGAGAGTCCTGGACCCCTGCCCCCCGCAAACTGCCTTTTTGGGGTAGCCATCTGGGAGGCTGAACCCACTAACTCCTTCTTCACACCATCTGTGGTAGGGGAAGACAGACTTTTTAAGAGACTAGATATTAAATGTCTTAGGTTTTCCAGGCCAAGAGACAAAAATGCAGGATATTGCACAGGGATTTATATATACAATAAAAAAAAAAAGGTGAAAGTAAAATATAGTAATAATTGTATCTTTTTGGTACTACAGGTCTAGCAATGAGAATAATTTGAATCCTTAGTGGGGATAATGTTTTACTTAATTGAAGTTCACAGCTAGCGATCATTATCAAGATTAATCGCACGTTTATCTGTTAATGCTGATTTGTAATGAGATTTTACATATTTCATCTTTGGAAGTGTCTTCCCATGGATAGGTACCTCCCCATGCTGGTATCGGTCCACAAGCACAGGATTTTTAACTGAACATATTTATCACTTGAAAGACATTTGTAGAATTCTGTTACATTTTTCTCTGATGTTTGCTTTTTAGCAGATTAATCACTTCAACTGAAGGTTGTGTGGAAACTCCTTAGTTGCAGTTAAATGGATCTTGAAATGTGCTCATTTCACATTTCTTTGGGAAATTTCAAAGCTTGAAATTTGACACTTCTTTGGGATTTACAACTCAGAAAATATAGATCCCCCTGGAGAAGGACATAGCAACCCAATCCAGTATTCTTGCCTGGAGAATCCCATGGACAGAGGAGCCTGGCGGGCTAGTCTGTGGGGTCCCAGAGTCAGACACGACGAGAGCGACTTAACACGCACTCACCGCAAATGTGTGCAGGACTGGAACTTTGGCTTTGTGTGTCAACTTTTGACAACGTGTTAACATTAGCTGTGATCTCAGTTAGTTTTTGTTGAAATGACTTTACCATAGTGTGAATTCCACATATAAGCACTGTTTTCCCTTCTGATTTTAGACAGAATTCATTGATACATTATCAAACCTGAAGCAAAAGCTAATTTCCAAAGCTGTTTAGCATTTGACAGTGATGGCTAAGGGTAGTTCTTCTTATTCAGAACAATTTCAGTCATGGTCCTGAGCTTAAAAATTGAAATAATGGAGACTCGGACTTGTAGACACAGGGGGAGAAGGAGAGGGTGGGTTGAATTGAGAAAGCAGTATTGACATATAGATACTATCATGTTTGAAATGCGAGGCTGATGGGAGGCCGCTGCACAACCCAGGGAGCCCAGCCCGGTGCTTTCTGACAACCTACATGAATGGGAAAGCTGAGTGCTGAAGAATCAATGCTTTTCAACTGTGGTGTTGGAGAAGACTCTTGCGAGTCCCTTGAACTGCAAGGAGACCCAACCAGTCCATCCTAAAGGAAACCAGTCCTGGGTGTTCACTGGGAGGACTGATGCTGAAACTGAAACTCTAGTACTTCAGCCACCTGATGCGAAGAGCTGACTCATTGGAAAAGACCCTGATGCTGGGAAAGATTGAGGGCAGGAGAAGGGGACGACAGAGGATGAGATGGTTGGATGGCATCACTGACTCAATGGACATGAGTCTGGGTAAACTCTGGGAGTTGGTGATGGACAGGGAGGCCTGGTGTGCTGCAGTCCATGGGGTCGCAAAGAGGTGGACACGACTAAGCAACTGAACGGAACTGAGATGAATGGGATAGGGGAGGGGAAGAGGGAGAGATACATGTATAATTATGACTGACTCATATTACTGTACCGCAGAAACCAGAACAACATTGTAAAGAATTATCCTCCAACTTAAATTTTAGAAAATAAATAAAATCTTTGAAAAAATTGAAATAAACTTTACAACTACTAAACCATTGAAAGACCGTGTTATAGACCAGGTCAGGACTTTCAGCTACTATTTCTAACAAAAATTCATGGAACTGTTGACAGGTAAGTTCACAGCAGCAACTAAAGTTCACTGTTCATAATATGGTTCAGTAACACGATTCAAATATATTCCACATAATTTCTGTTGATTTAAATTCTACAGTGAGTAATCCTAAGGTTTAACACCTTATATTACACCAAGCTTCCCAAGTTCGTCTTTTTAAGGCGTTTTCTACTCCACGTATTTTTTTTCACTATCAGTGGTAGCACATCTTAGCAGATTCCACTTCAGGTTGTACTGAATTAGTTTTCTCAACTTGGAAAATAACTTTTGCCTGGAGTTGCTACACACAGGCTACTCTCGTTCAGTCGCTCACGTGTATTTGACTGTTTGCAATCCTATGGACTGCAGCACGCCAGGCTTCCCTGTCCTTCACTTATCTCCCGGAGTCTGCTCAAACTCACGTCCATTGAGTCAATGATGCCACTAACAACGACTAATTCTTCAGTTATTTCCAACTTGGCACAGACTCTTCAAATAAACTAATGTATGTCAACTCTTGCAGTAAAAGTCAGGGGAAAACACTCAAAGCCATTTGCTTTGTTTTTTAATTGACTGTTGATGTTGTTCCTTATCTCAACACTTTGAGCAACTGTCATCACTGAGAGACGTCCCTGGTGGCCCAGGGGCCAGGACTCTGTGCTTCCAATGCAGGGGGCCTGGGTTTGAATCCTGGTTGGGGAACTAGAGCCCGCATAGTGCAACTAAGACCCGGTCCAGCCAAGTAACTCAGGTTTGTTTTTTTTTTTTTTTTAATGGTTATCATCAAAAGGCTGGTAGTTCCAGACAAGCTTAGTTTCTCCAAAGATGTTTCTCCAGCCGCTGAATCAAACATGACTGACCTAACCCACTCTAGGTAACTGGCTTCCCTTGCTTGGCTAACATACACCATCAGAAACTTACTTTGGTTGCAGCTTCATTTTCAGTGTTTATTTCTGTGGAGAAAGTCTGTGATTAGATATTCAATTTTAAATTTTCTACTTTTTCTGACCATCCATTGCTTTCTTGTGAGTTAGGAGTTTGCTGGATAACATAGTAGTCTACTGGTCGTCTCCCTGGAAATGTCAAAAGAGATTGTATTCTTTGTAATGTGACAGCTTCCATATACTGCATGTTGTCACCTAACTCAGGAGGGAAATAACCCATACTCCACCATCCCTTAAAAGCAGTGGTATTTGAAATCCACTCTGTTTCGACATGATGGCCACATTGGTAATAAAAAAGAAGTGTGTGACATGGTACATCATGCAGCACTCAAAATGCTGTCGACTTATTACTCACTACTGCCTGTAGGCCACCAAACAGCAGGGTGAGATGCCCGTGCCGTGCAAGCTCTGTGGCAAGTCAACGCTCAGGCCTCCAAACAAGAAGCAACCACAGGGAATATGCACATTTTAAAATGTGCTGGTGTTTCAATAAGACTTCATACATGGGTACTGGAATTTAAATTTCATGTAATTCTCACATCATGAAATTCTATTTGTTTGATGTTCCTTAACTGGGTGGGTCATACCAAAGCAGAACATGTTAGTGGCTCAGTCGTGTCTGACTCTTTTGTGATCCCCATGAACTAGTAGCTCACCAGGCTCCTCTGTCCATGGAACCCTCCAGGCAAAAGTACTAGGGTGGGTTGCCATTCCCTTCTCCAGGGGATCTTCCTGACTGAGGAATCGAACCTGGGTTTCTTGCATTGCAGGCAGATTCTTTACTGTCTAAGCCACCAGGGTTGATCTCCTTTAGGATGGACTGGTGATCTCCTCACAGTCCAAGGGACTCTCAAGAGTCTTCTCCAGCACCACAGTTCAAAGGCCTCAGTTCTACGGCGCTACATTAATTGACATTAAATTAGCCCCACCAGGAACTCCGCTTCTGGTGGTCACAGCAGCTGCAGGGACTGTCCAGCTGCAGGCTGTGTTACGTGATCCCAAGAGTCGAGGTCAGTGTGGCGAGCTGGCCAGAGCTGGCCTGTAAGCTGGAGGCTGTCACAGGTCAGGCATGGCATCTTGAACAAGCTGCTTCAGCTCTTCGCTCTTCTCCAGTGTGACCTGCGGGGCCAGCTCATGGTGCGCTCACTTCGCGTGTGGATGAAGGACCCGTGGACCTTGCTCACGTGCAGGTTCTGAGTAGGTCTGGGCCAGGCCTGAGAGTCTGCATGTCTAACAGGCAGAATGGGCTATGCTGACACTGCCGGTGCCCAGACACCGCTGGGTGGCGAGGGCCTACATGACCTCGAAAGCCCCAGAACATTCCAGCACTCAAGGCAGGCATGAGGCTGTTACTTTTTGGAATATACAAGTCCCCTGGCAGCTCAGTGGTCAAGAAACCACCTGTAGTGCAGGAGACCTGGGTTCCATCTCTGAGGGAAGATCCCTTGGAGGAGGGCACGGCAACCCACTCCAGTACTCTTGCCTGGAGAATCCCCATGGACAGAGGAGCTTGGGGGCTCATCCAGAGGGCAGAGATGTACCAGTGGGTTGGAGAAAGACGGAGAGCAATAAACAGGCACAAAACCAGTCCAAGCCGGTTTTCAACAAGAAGGCTGTCCATCATATTGGGTTGGCCAGAAAGCGTGTTTGAGTTTTTCCCTGGTGGCTAAGATGGGAAAGAATCCGCCTGCAATGCAGGAGACCTGGGTTTGATCCCTGGGTCAGAAGATTCCCCTGGAGGAGGGCATGGCAACCCACTCTAGTATTCTTGCCTGGAGACTCCCATGGGCAGAGGTGCCTAGCAGGCTGCAGTCCATGGGGTCACAAAGAGTCGGCCACAACTGAATGACTAACGCTGTAACAGCTTATGGAAAAACTCGAACCAACTTTTTTGAAATGTTTGAAATTTAGTGATAAGATCACAAGAAACTTGTCTACCCAGAGGATTTTCTCTACCTCAAGGGAACATTTAAATCCCATCATTAGATCCATCATGAGCTCCATCCAGCCGTAACCACAGGCTCTGACGAGGTAACGTTGGCCGTATACATACATTCTAACTAGAAGGAAAGTCTGTCCCTGGGCTTCTCTCTGAGGGAGGGAGTATGCCCTAGGAATGCAGGGCATCACAGGAATACAGAGAAGGGGGTCACAGTACGGGCCCCCAAGCTGGCGGAGGTACAGAGTCCTCAAACACAGTAACAAAGGATACAAACAAAAAGCCAGCCAGCAGCAGCCACTTAATGCCTTCAAAACGTGGGTTATAACTGAGTTCTGAAAGCTTCCCCAATGAAATTGCTGTTTATGAACTTGGGACCCGATTTCTTCCTTCTCCTCTTTTCTCCCTGATCTAAGTCAAACCGCTGAAGGCTAAACATGTAAGATATGCCTTCGAGTGGGAAAAGGGATGAGGGGAAAGGCCACTGGACGCGTGATGTCCGGGTCGGATAATAGTGCTTGTTAAAAAACAGGTCCTTTGTATAGTTAGGCCTCCCAAAAGCTTCCTTTATAGAAAAAAATGTTTTATATTTAAATATCATACATCAGAGCAGACTCCAAAAACAATACAACTTTCAAATTCTCAAGTAGATGTCGGTACTGTGCAGCAGCAAAATCAAGTAGGAAAGGAATGTTAATGTCCAGTTACAGATTCCAGAAGTAAAAGAAAGCTGGTAAATAATCCTATTTAGACATTCACAGAGAACACTACTCACCTAGTTTCCCACAGGGCGCTTGTTAACATGGACTCATTCATGCTGTAGACTCAAGCTGTCTAGTTATAAATTGTATTTATTGAGCACCTCCTATATTGGGCTAAGATTCTTACGTAGATTATCTCAGTGACGCTTGTATAAGATCCCAGACTGCACACTATAGCTATTTTCATTTTATATAACAGTGAGGTTTAGAGAAATAAAGCAACTTGCCCAGTATTACGAGCAATGATTTGAATCCAAATGTTGTTGCCACTGTGCTTCTCAAAGGCCTGTCACTCAGACCAGGTGGCTGGTGCCCTGGAGAATTCACCACCAGTCCTGCCGAGACTGCACGAGACTGAGCACGGCCCAGACTCACCCCTGGGAAACCACCTTAGCACGTCCCCTTCTCACGGGAGACCTGAGAGCTTGCTTCTGCCAGGAGGTCAGGCCAACCCACTGCCCAAAGGGGAGGGGACAGGAAAGTGTTAAAAGTTTCATATACTTACGGAAGTCTGCTGTTTTCTGACTTTCTCGGAGGCTTACTCATCATATTTTATAATGCAGGCTAAGTGGTGACTTTTAATTACTCACTGACATATATTTAATTGTATAAACTCCAGTAATGAAACTATTTTAAAATGGTCTTCAATTCAGACTCTTGTTGGGTTAGCCTCACGCATCTTCAGGTCATCCTGTAAAGCCACCTTAGAAAGAGAGACCCAGGCCCTACCCCCAACTCTCTGAATCAAATATACCAGGGTTTTGATCAACACGGCTATGGTTAAGATTCTACAGGTGGTAAAGAACCCACCTGCCAAAGCAGGAGAGCTAAGAGACGCAGGTTTGATCCCTGGGTCAGAAAGATCCCCTGGAGGAGAGCATGGCAACCCCCTCCGTGTTCCTGCCTGGAGGAACCCATGGACAGAGGAGCCTGGCGGGCTACAGTCTGTAGGGGTTACAAGGAGCCGGACACGACTGAGCAACTTGGCACACACGCTCGCAGAGGTGAGTAGTCAGATGTGCAGCGGGATTAAAAACTCCTGTTTTAAGTTGATGAGCAGGGATTTAGCAATTTGATTAAGATCACCTAGGGTTCACCAGCACAGAAGGCAATGGCACCCCACTCCAGTACTCGTGCCTGGAAAATCCCATGGACAGAGGAGCCTGGTAGGCTTCAGTTCACAGGGTCGCTAAGAGTCGGACATGACTGAGCACCTTCACTTTCACGCACTGGAGAAGGAAATGGGAACCCACTCCAGTGTTCTTGCCTGGAGAATCCCAAGGTCAGAGGAGCCTGGTGGGCTGCCACCTATAGGGTCGTACCGAGTCAGACACGACTGAAGCGACTTAGCAGCAGCAGCAGCAGCAGGGTTCACCAGAATCAGTTTCCCCCTATATCTTGCTTACTGGTTTGCTGGACAATTCCTGAAGGCAACTCCTTCCCTAGCTCAGGGTCCTGGGTAGTGTTACCTGTTCCACCGATGGGGCTCACCTGTGATGTACATGGAAACACAAACTTTCTCCTTGGGGTCGCTGTTTTACAACACCAAGCCTCAGATCTTTACCACCACAAGACTGTGTGACACCATCATGTCACCTCTGTGTCTAGGGAGGTGACGAGCCCCACCCTTGCCAAGCTGGCTACTGCATTCCCAGACAGCACTGAGTCAAGAGGGACCGACTCACCACCCCGAACTCCACCTTCACCACCTCCACCCTCTCCTCGGGAAGTCGTCTCCCTGGGGCTCGGCCGTCTCCCCCCTTCCCTAGGCAGCAAGACCCCAGCCGCTTGGCCGGCTTCCCTGGCCCTGCCTGGGGAGGACGGGCCACGTGCCTGGGGCCTGCCCCTGTCTCTTCCCTTTGGCTCAGAATCCTCCTCTTTGCAGCTTCAGCTGAACAACTGAGGCGATTATAGGCAATGAGTTAACGAGTCAATACTACGAGCAGAATCTACAAGAATGGAAAACCTTAAAAAGAAAAAAAAAACACTCAAAAGTAACAATTTTTAAAATTTAACGGTAAACATAATTAACTATGGTCTTTTAAGACAAACATGTATGTAATTCCTTCAGAGTCGGATATGACCGAGCGACTCCACTTTCACTTTTTTACTTTCCAATTCCTACACAGCCTTCCAACGTGTTGCGGCCTGAAAACTCCCCGAGGATCTGTATCTGAGCACGTGGCTGGCCACGCCCACGCCACACAAGCACACCACCTTACCCAAGAGTGAGGGTGTACTCACTGCTGGCCTGTCTCCCCCATCCTTCACCGGGAGCTTTGCCACCCGTTTTCCTGGCCTACATTTAAAATGCGCTTTACTACCCAACCAGACTTCGACTCCTGGACTCGGTTCCTCCAGCACCCAGCTGAGACTGGGCTGTGACAACCAGCTAAGGTCTAAGGAAGCCAGTGTCCTTACCCCTTGGAAGCAGCATCCCCAAGTCCTGCTGCAGGTGGCAAGTAATTCATGACATGCCAAGACTGAAAACATACAGATTATTCCAACCCTTGTTTTTAATAGAAGTCATAGCCTCAAGGTGTGAAGTCGTTAAGTCGTGCCTCTTTGCAACCCCACAGACTGTAGTACGCCAGGCTTCCCTGTCCTTCACTATCTCCCAGAATTTGCTCAAACTCATGTTCATTGAGTCGGTGATGCCATCCGACCATCTCATCCTCTGTCACGTAAAGAACAAAACCCCTGGGTTTTCAGGCAATGAAGCGGATACTGAAACCTGTGGGGTTCTACCTAATTCTTTGGTACGTATTTAAACCGCTGTGTTTCAGTTGTAGAAAAACTTTTGTCTTTGAAGATTTCAGGTAATAAACTGGAAAACAATTGATGACAGACACCTCCGGCCCCTTCTGTGTTGAGGTGAATGTTATCCCTGCGGGTGATGATGGAAGAACACCTGTGCCCCTCCATCATGCTTTCCTGTGAAAGGCTGAAACCGGGGAGCCTGGCTGTACACGACACCCGAGAGAAGACAGACGACACTGATGGACCGCTTACCGTGTGAGCGAATCTTCCACGAAGTATGATGAGTGCTCTAAGCACAGGGACAGGCAGACATGACTAGTGGACGGTGGCAGCCCAGGTGATACCCACATGATGGTTCTTAGGGGACGCACAAACCGGCGATGTAATGAGGGTGATGAAGGATGGAACAGGCCGTCTTCACAGGGCTTTCTTGTTCTTTGTACTAGAAATTACCTGAGGTATGTTTTTACCCTAGGCAACAAGTCTAGGGGAGGAGATCCACGGTTAAGAAAATGAGATCGTCTATTCTGCTCCTCCCCGACGCCAAGGGCGTGCCAATGTGCAGACATCCCAAGCAGGAGTCTAAGAACCCGAATACAGCCTCAGTATGCCAAAGTCGGTTTTCCTCCCAACTCTAATCTTAAAAAATTTCACACGTTTTTTTCATACATGGCACGAAGACCAAGTTCTCTATCTGAAATGAATCATTTGACCTATTAGCTTTGGCCATATGACAAAAATGGCCATAAAAATGAGGATTGTAAGATGGGGGTTCCAGAGGGAGTGGATGTGTATACACTTATGGCTGGTGAACGTTGATGTGTGGTGTAAACCAACACAGTACTAAAAGCAATTACCCTTCACTTAAAGGCACATTTTAAAAGGAGTACTGAACTCATACTCTTTTTTTTCGGCTGAACTGGGCAGCCTGTGGGTTCCTAACCAGGGACCAAACCCAAGCAGCGGCAGCGGCGAGTCTTAACCACTGTGTTCGGGGAGCCTAAGGGAAGTCCCTGAACTCGTGGTTCTGAAAGGTAGCAAGGGCAGGCCAAGAGAAAACTGGGGTACCGACAGGAAATCCTCGCTGTATTTCCTTATTATAACTTTCTGTGAGTTTAACAACACAGGCGCTGAAAAGAGAGTGAACTGGCAAACACAGCGGTCATCTTATTGGCCTTAGAGGATTACTGCAGCCTAAGTGAATTTCACTTGTATCTTTTTTTTTTTTTGGTAGCTCTAGTATTCATAAAACAAGCCTAGGCTTTTTGGAGTCTGACATATAAAATGTGCTGCTTACCTAAGTAAATGCTCATCACCCTAAGAAAAACACTAAAGGTGGTTTTCCTTTCACACGTGGTAGGTGCAACTTTATGTAGTCAATCTGAACTTAACGAAATCACATTCAACTTTTACAGTATGTTTTCTGCCTTCTGAAAGCTACCTTACTGCATACTTACACAGGCTAATTTATAAAGAGAGATTTTTGGTGAGGATTAACTCACCGTGGCAGCAATCTTAAGACTCTGTACAAGAAAGCCCCTGACAGACATCCACCAAGGATCTGGGGCAAGAGGAAGGGTATGATTTGTAGCTCCTCGTGTTTCCACGCAGGTCAAAGCCTAGAGAAAACCACCTAACTCCCACGCCATCCCCAACATGACGAACTACTAGCATTTTCAATCAGACAGAACCTGTGAATATAGTAAAGAGTCAATCTTAAAAAATCAAATTGTCTGTTAAACCTCCAATTTTTACTTTTTTTTCCAAGATTTTTGAAGCCTAGGTTGATGTAACTATGATTTTCCTTTCTACACATTTGACTTCAAACTTCTAGTTGGTATACCTACCAGACCATTACCTGGACCAGGTTAACTGCATAGGAAAGTTTTTTTTTTTAACTATGTTTACATTTTACTTAATCTTAAAAAAAGCATAGTAAAGAGTCTGAGGACAAATTATTCAACTGTTTATCATACATAAGACCGCATGACTATAATACAAAGGGGGGTTCTTTTTCATTTAACGTTACAATATACACAGCAAGTCCGGACCAGATCTTACAATCTGCACACAGGTATTTAACCTTTTCCATGCTGTTTATGTTTACAATGCACAGAAGCCCTGTAACCAAACCGTGTAGTAAAGCACACAAAACTGGACTGCAACATAACACAGTATGCAGAAGCATCGGCTCTGATGACTTCCTGTATGTAAATAGCGGTTTAAAAACTGCTTTTTTTTTGGTGCTTGCTAAGATGTGGCAACCAGCACAGAAAAAAAATGACCTGACCCACGTATGTCTTCACCTCATATTCCTAAACAGCAGTAACTACTGAATTCCTTTTGATATTGCTAGACTCAAGATGACATCCTTTTATTCACTGTAAACCTTCATGAACTACGAAGTTCAAAAATCATCCACAGGCTTGACATTTAATTACAAAATAAATATGGATTTCCTGATTAACAACAAAAAAAATTTTTGTGTGGTTTTATAAAAACGGATATTCCCAAGTTTCCATTCACATTCACATAGTTTTAAACCTTTTTGTCTTTTGTCACTGTTTTACATATAAAAACCTGCTTTTGTTCAGAAAAAAATTGACCTAGTCAGCCACATGGAATTGACCAATAAAAAGTAACGTGGTGTTTCTGCTGAGTTGTTTTGAACAGGGTTATCGGCAGAGGTAGATTACTGCTTCTTTTCTAGGCTTCTTTGATCCTGGACAGGTAAATTTCTTATCTTCATTCTCCCAATTCAACCGCTCAAAAGTATAACACCGTAAAATTGGTCAATTTAAAATGGGAACACAAATTTAGCAACTGCCAGACTGTGTTACATTAAGGCAGCATAATCTCAAAACTAGGCACCTGTTAAAACACCAGCCTGCTCATCTCAGGTCACGCGTGCGAGTTCTGCTTTACTCGTGCTCATGTTTTGGACCTGTTGGTGCAATCGAGGTCTTGCTTTCAAGTTTACAAGTAGGTTAATCAGGAATACAAGAATCAACTGCTAGTTCCATAGCTTCTGGATCCAGTGTCCCTTTACCTTCAGAAGCCTGAACACATTGAGGATGTAACAGCTGTTGTAATCTTGAGTTAGGTGTCAATCTATCATGTTCAGTACACAGATTGCTGTAAATGTATTGGCTATGGATTCAGCAACAGTTCCAGTTTTGTTTAAGCAATAGTACAGCCATAATTTTCAACTGACATTTAAAAATGGTCTAGTTACACCTTGTGTCAAAGTGCAGAACTGCTACATTATTGGTTACAGACATCTATGTGCTATAAAAACAGCTTTGGTACAATAAATTATCAAAAAAGAAAATAAATTTTTGTAAAATTCACAGCATAATTGTGAGGCAAAAAAGCAGTCACATAAAATTCTGCATTTTTTTTTAAAAAATGTTCAGGATGAACAGAAGACATCTTTGTGCAGAAGAAATGGTGGAGATACCACGTGCCGAGAAAAAGCAAAAGAAAAAGTAAAAAGCAGGAAGGGACACAGCTGTAGCTATTTCCATCAAAGCAAACCACTACTTCTGTGACCTTCAACCAATAAGGAAGTCAACTTTATGACACACGCAAAGTGACCTTGCAATACCTTACAATTAGTGGGTCACCAAAGTCTGTTTTAAAAGAAAGGCCTCTTGAATTACCCATTCTCTGTGTTTTCAGCGTTAAGGACTGTCTGCAAAAGCATGTCCCAAAGTGATTGCATCTGAAATGGTAGGCTCTTCTAGTTTCGAGTCCAAATCCATAAGGCCAAAGGTTTTCCCAAAGACCACCACTCAGACCTCCTCAGGACTGGCCACGACTGACCCGTTGATTGCTTCTCAGTGCACCTTGGACGGGAGGCCAGTCACGTTCCGTTCCCCTCCCTGCGGCCTCGGCAACGGGAGACCCACAGGACCCCAGGTCAGTGCTGCTTTGCTCCTCAGGAGATTCAGACAGAGGGCTCTGACCCCGCCACTCAGCGTGCGTCCTGTGCCTTCCACACGCCCATACAACCGTCCCTCCCATACAGCTGCAGGTGATGACTGTGTGAGCTGGAGGTCCCTCTTCTTACAGTACTGCGTTTCCGTGCCCAAGTGTGTTTAGAGGACTTAAAAACCCCAATTTCCCACCCCCCACCCCAAACAGAACAAAAACAAAACAAAAACGGGAGGCGGGGGGCGGGGGGAAAGGAAAAACAAAAAGGGGGAGAAAACACCCTCATGGGGCCCTGTACGCAAATGATGTGCAGTGCCGTTTTATTTTAAAATTAGTTGGCAAATGAGCAAGACCAACATCTGAACAATAACTTTTGTGGAATAGAAAGACAAAAAACCCCACTACGTGACCGGGATGTGGCAAGTTAAAATGGGGGGCGGCAAAAAGAGGACGCCTCTGAGCTATCCGAGAAGATGGGTTTGGACATGGCTCTTTTAAAAACTTCATTGTCCCTTTGCAATCTTTTCAAGTTAAAAAAAAAAAAAAAGTCAGCTTTGCCCTCCTGTAGCAGTTCAGTGTGTTAATCTCCTTCTGATTCAAGCAGCTTTGCACTTTGTTTTTTTTGGAAAAAAACACCACTTCTATAAAAACACACAAGAAACAAACTCAAGTTTCAATGTAGTCACGAGCTAGCTACAGGACTCTGCTGCACACACACCCCCGTCATGGGAGACTCCTCCCTATCAGCCCCTTGCCGCATTGCCAGGTGCCCTTCAGTCATGTAATGTGCAGGGCCTGTATTAGCAGAAAACTGGTATGCTGGATGTCCAGCTATGCCAGTCTCTTGGCGGGGATTGGAGTAGACGGTTAAATTAACGTCCATAGCTCCGTTCTGTCCAAAGTCCAAGGTATTAGCAGCCACTGGGCGATTCTGGTAGGCCTGATTGCCTTGATTACCAGTAGAGGAGGAAGATGTAGAGGAAGAAGTAGTTGAGGAAGACAGGGATGTCATGGAGTGGTGACTATGGCCAACCTCCATAGAATCCTGGGTAGAGGAGCTATTTGTTGGAGAATTGTAGACCCTTGGCCTGGTCCGGTTGCCCAAGGCTTGCTGTCCATGGTGGTGGTGGTGGTGGTGGTGGTGGTGGTGGTGATGGGAACTGTTTCCGTGGTGGTGATGCAATGCATTCTGTTGAGGGGCTACATGAAAGGTGGTTTCTTGAACGGGATGAGTTTCAACAGTGACTTGTGTAGGAGCTTCAGTGCCTGACCAACCAAGGGGAGCAGGAAACTGCTGACGCACCTGGAAGAGCAGATTGTAAAAAGATTTATTCAGAGGATGTTTCCAAGCTTTAATCTTCAATTAAAAGCTACATTAGCATTTACATTAGAGAGAGGGGTTTGAAATTTTAATGTTTTAGACAGCTCTCTAACACAAACTTGCAAATATGTTTCAAGAGTGAAAATCATTTTATTATGAAAGCTGCAATTTTTAGCAAGTTATACCCATAAACAGGGTCATATATTTTATTGGCCACTTTCCTTCCTTGGGAGCACTGTTTATGCCAGGGGTCAGCAAACTTCTTCTGGAAAGGGCCAGAGGGTAAAACTGGTTATTTCTGATCAGTCCAAAAGACATTCTTTACCCTAAAGCCCCTCCTCTCCATCTTTCCTGTTTTAACTGAACCACTACTATGCATTTAGCTGCCTAACCATTCCTCCACTCAAACAATCAGTGAGTAACACTAAAGCCACCTCCAAAATAAGAACTCACATCTGGCATCTCTTCATTACTCTATGTGAGGTCACTACCATCTCTTGCCTAGACTAACACAACAGCCTGCTAAATCAACTCCCATCTTCCCCCCTTGCCTTTTACCAAACCACTCCCCAAATCACAAGAATGATCTTTTAAAAACAGATATCCAAACTATTAAGCATGAAAAAGAAATAAAAAGCATCCAAATTGGAAATAAAGAAGTAAAATGGTTGCTACATACACATGATGCAACATTATATATGGAAAACCGTAAAGACTCCATGAGAAAAGTTTTGGAGATAATAAATTCAGTAGGGTTACAGGAGGAGAAGGCAATGGCACCCCACTCCAGTACTCTCAGAAAATCCCATGGACAGAGGAGCCTGGTGGGCTGCAGTCCATGGGGTCGTGAAGAGTCGGACACAACTGAGAGACTTCACTTTCCCTTTTCACTTTCATGCATTGGAGAAGGAGATGGCAACCCACTCCAGTGTTCTTGCCTGGAGAATCCCAGGGATGGGGGAGCCTGGTGGGCTGCCGTCTATGGGCTCGCACAGAGTCGGACATGACTGAAGTGACTTAGCAGCAGCAGCAGCAGGGTTACAGGATACAAAATCAGTTACACAAAAACCTATTGCATTTCTATATACTAATAATAAAATATCAGAAAAAGAAAACAATCCCATTTACAAAGGCATCAAAAAGAACAAAATAAGCAAGAAATAAATTTAACCAAGGAGGTGAAAGAGCTTTATATGGAAAACAAGACAAGAGCAAGAGACATGGAAGACCCAAGGCAATGGGAAGACTGGCCCTGCTCACTGACTGGAAGGGGAGAATCAGTGCTGCTAAGTGTCCAAATACTGAGAGCAACCTGCAGAGTCGATGCAATCCTATCAGAATCAAAACTTCAATGGCATTTTTTCAAAAAATAGAACAAAATCCTAAAATTTGTAATCCACAAAAAAGATCCAAGTAGTTGAAGCAACCCTGAGAAAGAAAAAGCTGGAAGCATCACACTCCTTGATACAGAACTATACTACAAAGCTATAGGAACTAAAAACGGCATGGTACCAGCACAAAAACCAGCACACAGATCAACGGAACAGGAGAGCGAGCCCAGAAATAAACCCATGTGTATACAGTCGATTAATTTGTGAGAAAGAACCAAAAATATACAATGGAGAAAGGCTATTCCCTTCAATAAATGGTGTCGTGGGAATTCCCGGTGGTCCAGTGGTTAAGAATCCACCTGCCGACACCGGGAACACAGGTCTGATCCCTGCCCAGAAGATGCCCGAGGCCACAGGGAAACCAAGACTGGGTGCCACGCATACTGCAGCCCACGCTCTGCACCGAGAAGCTGCCACAGGAGAAGCGACACAGCTCAGCAAAGAGCAGCCCCACTCGCAGAGACCAGAGAGCCTGTGCGCAATAATGAAGACCCACACAGCTCAGCAAAGAGCAGCCCCTGCTCACGGAGACCACAGAGAGCCTGTGTGCAACAGTGAAGACCCAGCACAGAGGAGAAATTAGTTAATTAATTTAAATGGTGTCAGGAAAACTAGACAGCCAGATACAAAAGAATGAAACTCAACCACCATTTTACACTAAACCCCCAAATGAACTCAACATGGATTAAAGACTTGAAGCCAGAAAACTCCTAGAAGGAAACACAGACAGTCTGGAACAAGCCCTGGCGATGATTTTTTGAATCTGACACCAAAGCAAAAGCAACAAAAGCAAAAATAAACAAATGAGACTACATTATACTAAAAACCTACTGTACACTAAAGGAAACCATCAACAAAACGAAAAGGCAACCTACTGAATGAGAGAAAACATTTGTCAACCACGTACCTGATAGGCTAATATCCCAAGCATAAAAAGAACTGATAAAACTCAATAGCAAAAACCCAAATAATCTGACTTAAAAATGGGCAGGAGATCTGACTACACGTTTCCAAGGAAGACACAAAGATGGCCACCATGCACAAGGAAAGCAACTCAACATCATTTGTCACTAAAGAAATGCAAACCCAAACCACAGTGAGACATCACTCCCAAAAAGACAACAAATGACAACTGCTGGTGAGGATGCAGAAAAAAGGAAACCCTCACGTACTGCTGATGGGAACATACATTAGTACACCCATTATATGGAAAATAGTATGGAGGAGGTTCTTCAAAAAATTAAAAACAGAACTACCACATGATATGATTATACAGTGGAACTGAGACTCATGGGATTAGATCTGATAGAGAGCCTGATAAACTATGGATGGAGGTTCGTGACATCGTACAGGAGACAGGGATCAAGACCATCCCCATGGAAAAGAAATGCAAAAAACCAAAAAGGCTATCTGAGGAGGCCTTACAAATAGCTGTGAAAAGAAGAGAAGAGAAAAGCAAAGGAGAAAAGGAAAGACATACCCATTTGAATGCAGAGTTCCAAAGAATAGCAAGGAGAGATAAGAAAGGCTTCCTCGGTGATCAATGCAAAGAACTAGAGGAAAACAACAGAATGGGAAAGACTAGCAATCTCTTCAAGAAAATCAGAGATACCAAGGGAACATTTCATGCAAAGATGGGCTCAGTGAAGGACAGAAATGGTATGGACCTAACAGAAGCAGAAGATATTAAGAAGAGGTGGCAAGAATACACAGAAGAACTATACAAAAAAGATCTTCACAACCCAGATAATCATGATGGAGTGATCAGTCACCTAGAACCAGACATCCTGGAATGTGAAGTCAAGTGGGCCTTAGGAAGCATCACCACGAACAAAGCTAGTGGAGGTGATGAATTCCAGCTGAGCTATGTCAAATCCTAAAAGATGATGCTGTGAAAGTGCTGCACTCAATATGTCAGCAAATTTGGAGAACTCAGGAGGGGCCACAGGACTGGAAAAGGTCAGTTTTCATTCCAATCCCAAAGAAAGGCAGTGCCAAAGAATGCTCAAACTACTGCACAATTGCACTCATCTCACACGCTAGTAAACTAATGCTCAAAATTCTCCAAGCCAGACTTAAACAGTACATGAACCATGAACTTCCAGATGTTCAAGCTGGTTTTAGAAAAGGCAGAGGAACCAGAGATCAAATTGCCAACATCTGTTGGGTTATCGAAAAAGCAAGAGAGTTCCAGAAAAACATTTATTTCTGCTTTGTTGACTATGCCAAAGCCTTTGACTGTATGGATCACATTAACTGTGGAAAATTCTTCAGGAGACGGGAATACCAGACCACCTGACCTGCCTCTTGAGAAACCTATATGCAGGTCAGGAAGCAACAGTTAGAATTGGACATGGAAGAACAGACTGGGTCCAAATCGGAAAAGGAGTATGTCAAGGCTGTATATTATTACCCTGCTTATTTAACTTCTATGCAGAGTACATCATGAGAAACGCTGGGCTGGAGGAAGCACAAGCTGGAATCAAGATTGCCGGGAAAAATATCAATAACCTCAGATATGCAGATGACACCACCCTTATGGCAGAAAGTGAAGAGGAACTCAAAAGCCTCTTGATGAAGGTGAAAGTGGAGAGTGAAAAAGTTGGCTTAAAACTCAACATTCAGAAAACGAAGATCATGGCATCTGGTCCCATCACTTCATGGCAAACAGATGGGGGCAAACATTAGTGGAAACACTGCCAGACTTTATTTTTTTGGGCTCCAAAATCACTGCAGATGGTGACTGTAGCCATGAAATTAAAAGACGCTTTCCTTGGAAGAAAAGTTATGACCAACCAAGACAGCATATTAAAAAGTAGACATGTTACTTTGCCAAGAAAGGTCTGTCTAGTTAAGGCTATGGATTTTCCAGTAGTCATGTATGGATGTGAGAGCTGGATTATAAAGAAAGCTGAGCACCAAAGAATTGATGCTTTTGAACTGTAGTGCTGGAGAAGACTCTTGAGAGTCCCTTGGACTGCAAGGAGATCCAACCAGTCCATCTTAAAGGAAATCAATCCTGAATATTCACTGGAAGGACTGATGTTAAAGCTGAAACTCCAATACTTTGGCCACTTGATGTGAAGAATCGACTGATTTGAAAAGACCTTGATGCTGGGCAAGACTAAAGGCAGGAAGAGAAGGGGACAATAGAGGATGAGATGGTTGGATGGCATCACCGACTCAGTGGACATGGGTTTGGGTGGACTCTGGGAGTTGGTGATGGACTGGGAAGCCTGGAGTGCTGGAGTCCATGGGGTCACAAAGAATCGGACATGACTGACTGAACTGAACCACATCATCCTCAATTCCACTTCTGGGTATTTACCTGAAGAAAACAAAAACACTATCTTGGAAAGATATATGTACCCCCATGTTCACTGTAGCATTATTTTAACAGCCAAAATAAGAAACAACCCAAGCATCCACTGAAGGATGAATGGATACACAACCTGCACAGTCTGATCAGTGCTCATTTCTCCAGCCTTTTCCTCTGGTCTGCCTTCTTCTTGCTGCCTGGGTTCCTACTACACAGCATCTTCCTTCTGTTCCTCTATCCGGTCAACATCTTTCACATGCCTCAGAGTATCTGCACATACTGTTCCCTTCTGCCTACAATGCTCTGATTTCTAATTTCTGCTTGGATGCTTCTTTCTCATTGTTTCAATTCCAGAGTCTTCCCTCACCACTCTGGCTAACGCTGCCCTAACTTCTGGGCCAGAGACTCCCAGTTGTCCTCAAAAAACTTCTTCCTGGGCATGTGGCTCCAACCACACTCACTTCCAGTCTCCGCTGTACTTAGACATGGCCGTGCAACTGTTTTGGTCAATGGCAAGTTCCTATAGCACAACCAGATCCAGTCCACAACATACCTGCCAGGTCCTTCTGTGGCATGCAGCAGACAACTAGGCCCTGGGGATGGGGCAGTCACAAGATGTCAGGAACCCAGGACATGGGAGAGCCGTGCTGCTAACCCACATGCCCACTCTGGACATTACATAAAAGAGAAACTTCACATTCTTCAAGCTACCATATTTTGGGGGCTCTATCTGTTACCAGTTGGGCCTACTTAAATTAATACACCTCACCCAACAAACAGCTAGTCTCTATTATATTGTCTTATTTTCTAGTTCTTGCAATTTCTATTCACTTGATTCATTTATATACTGAGTCACTGTAACCTCTAGGAAGGCAAAGCCTGTTTCTTTATCACCAGTGGCTAGCACAGATCATTCAGTATTTACTCAATGAAAGTGGTCCCAAGAAATACTACTGAAAATAATCCAGACAAAAAACAGGCAGAAAATTCTCAGAGAATGCTGCTGCTACTGCTAAGTCACTTCAGTCGTGTCCGACTCTGTGGAACCCCATAGACAGTAGCCCACCAGGCTCTGCCATCCCTGGGATTCTCCATGCAAGAACACTGGAGTGGGTTGCCATTTCCTTCTCCAATCAGAGAATGCTAATGATTCTTAAACTGTGACACTACTCAAATTCATACATGAAAAGAAATAAACAAAATGTAACTATACTGTGTCCAATGCTAGGTTTTTCATTTCAGACTGTATCCAAAGATGATCCCAGTTTCTTAAAACTCAGTTACTGGCAAGCTAAACTGGTAAAAATTACACAGAGAGCAATTTGGCAACAGTCATCAAAGTGACAAGCCACATTATTCTCTGACCCAACAATTTCACATCCAAGAATTTATATCACAGATGAACTAACTGTGTGTGTGTGGATGATTTGTATATGGGGTTATTCATTATAGCAGTATTTTGAGTAGTAAAGTAAGGAAGACTGAAAGTAGACTCAATGTCCATTAATAGGGAACAACTGCAATGCCCTGTGGAACATCTACACAACAGAATACTGTGTGACTATTAAAAGCAAAACAAAACAAATGAAAAGCTCTCTATGAAACAGAATGAGTTCCATAATATATCTATTAAAAAATATATGTAAAACACATTAAAATAAAAAAAAAAAGCTGTGAAGCAGTGTGCATGGTATGCTACCTACCACTTGTGTGCAAAAGGTTAGATGAAGAGTATATATTTGTATTTGCTTGAGTATGTATAAAACATCTCAGAAAGGCTACAGAAAACCAGTAACATTAATATAGTAATCAGGTGGCTAGACGACACAGAAGGAAAGACTCTTCACTGAGTCCCCGTCTATGTTACCGATTTGTAAACCATGTGAACGTATCAACTGTTTAAAAATTAAATAAAAAAGGTTTGAAGCAAATAAGACACAATATTGACTTCTTTAAATACGGGTAGGATGAACACAAATGTCTTATCTTATCCTGGTAGAGTTTATGTATTTGCAGTATTAATATATTTGGAAGAATAAAGGGAGGAAAGAAGGATACTCTGAAGAATTAGGGAAAGCCTCTGGTAGTGATATTTAAGCTCAGAAGGATATACAGTAGTCACCGAGGCAGAGAGAGAGGAAAAGCATATTCCAGGCTGAGCACAGTCCACGTGAGAACTGTGATGGAGAACACAATAAGGTCCGGAAAATGAAAAAAATTCCCGGAAGACCAGAGTGAATGGAGAGGAAGAATGCCTGGGTCGGGGCCAGAGCACAGGAACCACTGAAAACCCCGCTGCGCTCAGTTGCGTCTGACTCTTTGCCACCCTGTCCATGGGACTCTCCAGACTAGAATACTGGAGGGGGTTGCTGTGCTCTCCTCCAGGGGATCTTCCTGATCAGGGGTCGAACCCGCGTCTCTTGTCTCCGGCACTGGTAGGCAGTTCTTTACCACCAGCGCTACCTGGGAAGCCTTCTCAAATTTTTTTTTTTTTTGAAGTACAAGAGAAAGCCAAAAAGTGGCTGAAAGCAGGGGATGGATCCGGATGAGACTGCTTTCCTGAACATTTATTTACTTGGCTGAAGAACAGAGGCGAACTGGTGAATGAAACAGATGCTGGAAGACCAGTCAAAAACCATCTTTATAGTAAGATAGGCTAGAGACGCCTGCAGCAAGGAGCGGGGTAGTGAAGTGGAGAGAACAGAAACACATGTAAGATACTCAGAATCCACACTATTTATCACTGGATTCCTTGTCAGGGGGGGAGGGAGAGATTCAAGGATTAACTCCCAAGCATCAAGTGTATGACCTAAGAAAATGGGTAAATTCGGGGCCATTCTGTACAAAGAACAGATCAAAGTAGAAGAGCTGTGGTAGAAGAGGAAGCGATGACAAGGATCAACGTGACACACTTGTAGGTTGTGCTGTGGAGACCTCCAGTGCGGCACTGATAGGAGATGATCAGAAATAAAGGCACAGGGCTCAAGAGTGAGGTCCAGGTCAGAAATCAACATGTGAAGTGACTGACATCAAGATGGAAGTTGTGGGCACGGGTAGGAGCACAAGAGGTCACCAGGAGGGTGTCGGTGAGAGAGGGCACAGGACGTCCACTTTCACTGGCAGGTGGAGAAGAGAATCCAGAAAGGAGGCGATGACGGAAGGGGGCAGGCGGGGCGGAGGGCCACGCTGTCCGGGAAAGCAGAGGCGAGCCTGCCCAGGGCAGGCAGAAACCAGTGCCGCATCACTGTGAGTGCAGACCGGAGAGAGAAGCGACCGAGAGCCCGCCCGGCTCCTGAGAACTGACCGCTGGTGACAGCACAGGACAGGTGCTCACACGGGAGCAGGCTGACGGCAGCAGCAGCAGGGCTCTCGAAGGGCGAGGAGACAGAGCCCGCGGAGAGCAGAGCGCGGGGCGGGAACACACGGGCCGGGGAAGGCCGTCCAGAGACGCCTGGGGAGGGCCGGGCGTGGAGGGAAGGCGGTGAGCAGAGGCCCCGGGTAGCAGCGGGCCGGGCAGGAGGCTGAGGACAAGCGCCCGCGCAGGCACGAGAGGTGTCTGGGGACAGGCCGTGAGGCCTTCCTTTCTGAAGAGTGCTCCCCACCCAGGGACGAGTCAGGGAGAATAGAGGAGGAGAGGCTTCTAAGAGGCAGAGAAGAGTTTGAAACAAGTACTGGAGAGAACGGGAGCGGGAAGAGATGATGTGAGAAGCAGGAAGGCCTGCCCAGCAGGCTGGTGACCACGAATCAAGGGCGGCGACAACCTCCGACAGGTGCACCGCTCCACCAGCCCGCGGCAGCCCCAGACCCAACAACAGGGGTGATGTTCATCAACGTCCACTTTATTTCTCGTTAAATAATAGACTGCCTCTTATTACAGGCATCATTACGCAGTACTCAGGATGAATTAACTTACTATTCTACAGAGTATTTAAATATTAGTAAATATTTTTACTACTACCATCTGCTTCACCCCCTCAAGAAATTTTACTTCATTAGATCCTCTTTAATCAGTTGAAAAACCAACTGAATGAAAAAACTTCAAAACACAAAACAAAACATGGAGGAGAGAAATCAAACCACAAACTGATCCAGAACCTAGGCCCATTGGTGGTGACAGATGACAAGAGGAGGGAGAGGCAGTAATTAAGATCCTGAGCCTCAGAGAGACCTGAACCCAGGAAGTCCCAGTTCCCACTGTAAAACGAAACTCCAAACAGGGTAAGGCTCAAAATGCTCCCAGAGTAAACGAGATAAACACAGGGGAAACCCACATGGAGCAGCAGCTCGCACGCACTCAGTAAATCTTAGCTGTTTCTAAACAAGGAGGGAAATGACTGCAAGGTTGTGCTGCTTTATGTCAGTCTTGTAAGTGAGAAGCTCTTACAGGTGAGGAAGCTGTGACCCTTTGGGGTAAGTGACAATCACTTGAAAGACCCTGGGCACCCACACTGCTCCGCAGGCACGGCGGAGGGCGCGCATGAGGGCGGGCCGGGCTCACCTGCGGACTGTGGGTCTCACAGTCCATGGCCTGCACGGCGGCCGTGAAGTGCCCGCCGCTGTGCCGATGCTGGTGCGTTGGGTCCGACCTGGCTCTCCCACTGTTGCTCGTCCCCGACGATCCACCTGGAGCATCGAAACACAGCACTACTTGTGAGTTTGAAGTTAGTTGTGTTGAAATAGATACATCCTAAAACTGTAACATTAAAACTGAAACACTTTCTATTAACCTGAAAGGGCACCAGAAAAGCACCCAATTCTCTTCTTTCACATAGATCACTGAACTCAAATGGACCAAGTTAAGTCAGGAAAACTCAAGCATGTGGACCAAGTATTTCCACTTTAAAAACAATTTAAATATTTGGCCACTCGTTTTTTCCCAAGCAGAATTTATTATATGCACAGTTAAGTCTTAGAACTTGGTGGACTTTTTTTGACTAGCCCCAAAGAATAGACTTACAAAAAATAATTCCTCCCTTGTTGTTGCTCAGTTGCCAAGTTGTGTCCAACTCTTTGCTTCCCCAAGGAGCGCAGCACGCAAGGCTTCCCTGTCCTTCACTATCTCAAGGAGTTTGCTAAAATTCATGTGCAATAAGTTGGCAATGCCACCCAACCATCTCATCTTCTTTTGCCCCCTTCTCCTCATTCCCTCAATCTTTTCTAGAATCAGTGTCATTTCAATCAGTTGGCTCTTTGCATCAGGTGGCCAAAGTATTGGAGCTTCAGCATCAGTCCTTCCAATGAATATTCAGGTTTGATTTCCTTTAGGATTAATTGGTTTGATCTCCTAGCAGTTCAAGGGACTCCCAAGAGTCTTCTCCAGTACCACAGTTCGAAAAATCCATTCTTCCGTGCTCACTCTTCTTTATGGTCCAACTCTCACATCTGTATATGACTACTGGAAAAACCACAGCTTTGATTGTATGGACCTCTGTCAGCAAAGTAATGTCTCTGCTTTTTAATATGATGTCTAGGTTGGTCATAGTTTTTCTTCCAAGGAGCAAGCACCTTTTAATTTCACAGTTTCAAGTCAAGTGTCTGAAATGATTTTGGAGCCCAAGAAAATAAAGTCTGTCACTGTTTCCATTTTTTCCTAACCTATTTGTCATGAAATGATGGGACCGGATGCCATGATCTTCGTTTTTTGAATGTTGAGTTTTAAGCCAGCTTTTGCACTCTCCTCTTTCACCTTCATCAAGAGGCTCTTTAGTTCCTCTTTGCTTTCTGCCATAGGGTAGTGTCATCTGCATTATCTGAGGTTATTGATATTTCTCCCAGCAATCTTGATTCTGGCTTGTGCTTCATCCAGTCCAGCATTTCTCATGATGTACTCTGCATGTAAGTTAAATAAGCAGGGTGACAATATACAGCCTTGAAGTACTCCTTTGCTGATTTGGAACTAGTCAGTTGCTCGTGAAAGGTTTTAACTGTTTCTTCCTGATGTGCATACAGGTTTCTCAGGAGCAGGTTAAGGTGGTCTGGTATTCCCATCTTTTGAAGAATTTTCCACAGTTTTTGTGATCCACACAGTCAAAAGTTTTAGCGCAGTCAATGACGCACAAGTAGATGTTTTTCTGGAATTCCCTTGCTTTTTCTATGAGCCAACAAATGTTGGCAATTTGATCTCTGGTTCCTCTGCTTTTTCTAAATCTAGCTTGTACATCTCTAAGTTCTTGGTTCACATACTGTTGGAAGTCTAGCTTGGACGATTTTGAGCATTACCTTGCTAGCGTGTGAGATGAGTGCAACCGTTCAGTAGTTTGAACATTTTTTTTGCATTCCCTTTCTTAGGGATTAGAAACTGACCTTTTCTAGTCCTGTGGCCACTGCTGAGTTTTCCAAATTTGCTGGCATATTGAGTGCAGCACTTTGACAGCATCATCGTTTAGGATTTAAAATAGTTCAACTGGAATTCTATCACCTTCAGTAACTTTGACTGTAGTGATGCTTCCCAAGGTCCACTTGACTTCACATTCCAGAATGTCTGGCTCTAGGTGAGTGATCACACCATCGTGGTTATCTGGGTCACTAAGATCTTTTTTGTACAGTCTCTCTATGTATTCTCGCCACCGCTCCTTAACCTCTTCTGCTTCTGTTATGTTCTTACTGTTTCTGTCCTCTGTCATGCCTATCCTTGCATGAAATGTTCCCCTGATATCTCCCATTTTCTTGAAGAGATCTCTAGTCTTTCCCATTATATTGTTTTCCTCTCTTTGCATTGGTCATTTAAGAAGGCTTTTTTATCTCTCCTTGATATTCTCCAAAACTCTGCCTTTAGTTGGCTATCTCTTTCACTTTCTCCTTTGCCTGTCAGTTCTCATCTCAGCTATTTGTAAGGCTTCCTCAGACAACCACTTTGCACTCTTGCGTTTTTTCCTGGAGATGGTTTTGATGACTACCTCCTGCACAATGTAACGAACCTTGTGAGGTTTGTAGTGTTGTTAAGAATTCAGCCCACAGTTCTTCAGGCACTCTGTCTATCAGACGTAATCCCTTGAATCTATTCAACACCTCCACTGTGTAGTCATAAGGGACTTGATTTAGGTCATACCCGAATGGTCTAGTGCTTTTCCCTACCTTCTTCAGTTTAAGCCTAAATTTTGCAAAAAGGAGCTCATAATCTGAGCCAGTCAGCCCCAGGTCTTGTTTTGGCTGACTGTGTAGAGCTTCTCCATCTTTAGCAGGAAAGAATATAATCAACCTGATTTCGGTACTGATCATCTGGTGATGTCCATGTGTAGGGTTGTCTCCTGTGTTGTTGGAAGAGTGTGTTTGCTATGACCAGCGTGTTCTTTTGGCAAAACTGTTAGCCTCTGCTGTGCTTCATTTTGTATTCTTAGGCCAAACTTGCCTGTTATTCCAGGTATCTCTTTGACTTTCTACTTTCGATTCCAATCCAGTGATGAAAAGGACATCTTTTTTAGGTGTTAGTTCTAGAAAGTCTTGTAGGTCTTCAGAGAACTGTTTAACTTCATTAGTGGTTTGAGGCACAGACTTGGATTACTGTGATATTGAATGGTCTGCCTTGGAAACGAACAGAGATCATTCTGTCATTTTCGAGACTGCACCCCAGTATTGCATTTGGGACTCTTTTGTTGACTATGAGGGCTATTCTATTTCTTCTAAGGGATTCTTGCCCACAGTAGTAGATACAACGGTCACTGGAATTAAATTTCTCATTCCGGCCCATTTTAGTTCACTGATTCCTAAGAAGCTGATATTCACTCTTGTCACCTCCCACTTGGCCGCATCCAGTTTACCTTGATTCATGGTCCTAACATTCCAGGTTCTTTACAGCATCGGACTTTACTTCCATCACCAAACACATCCACAACAGGGCATCGTTTCTGCTTTGGCCCGGCCTCTTCATTCTTTCTGGAGTTATTTTTCCTCTCTTCACCACAGTAGCACATTGGACACCTACTGACTTGGGGGCGGGGGGCATCCCTCAAGTGTCAGTGTCATATCTTTTCGCCTTTTCATACTGTTTACGGGGTTCTCAAGGCAAGAATACTGGAGTGGTTTGCCATTCCTTTCTCCAGTGGACCACATTTTGTCAGAAGTCTCTGACACCATGACCCATCCAACCTGGGTGGCCGCACACAGCAGGGCTCATAGCTTCCCTGAGTTACACAATACTGTGATTCATGTGATCATTTTGGTTAGTGATTGTGGGTTTTTGTTCTGGAGGTTGTAGGATTGTAGTTCTTGCTTCTTCTGTTTGCCCTCTGATGGATTCCTCCTTACCCATTAACAAACTTTAAAAATACATTAAATAACCCCCACTTTGTAAAGAAAAGAGCACACATTTCAAAGCCTAACATGGTATCAGAACAACAGACCTGAGCTTGAAGATGTACTGGAGGTGGTGCCTGAAGACTGTGACTGCTCCATAGCAGGACTCGTGGATACACTATTACTCGTATTTGTACCTTCATCAGCTGTTTTCTTGAAAAAACTGTGCTGCAGGGCATAGTAAGGTTGAATTCGAGATTTGGGGTCATAGTCAAGCATCCTTAAAATGAGGTCTTTGAACTTCAAGTAGTCAGCTACTGTATGGCCCGACTCCCCAGCACGCCGCCCACCAGGCCCTCCTGTTTCTACTCCGAGAATATTATGCAGTTTACGGGTTCCTGGTGGTTTGTACTCCTAAAGAGAAAAGAGACAAAAGAAGGGGGGGTTTCTCTAAATTTGATGGAATGTGTAAAAGCCTACATAACATCACATCAAATAAGGTTCCTTATAGGGTAAGGCCGAGACCTTTGTTAAAAGGAGTGCTTAATGGTCTGCTCCTCTGGATTTTCACATGTACTACTCTAAAAGCACTGCAGTTAGGAGAAATTCAAAATAACTCTGAGCACAAATGACCATAAAGATCATCTAGTGCAGGGATCAGCAAACTCTGCCCTGTTTCAGAGCCTGTTTTATATAAACAGCCCCTACTATGAATGGTTTTACATTTTTAAAGATGGTAAAAACAAACAGAACCAAGAATATGCAACAAAATCTTTACTCTGTGGTCCTTTACAAAGAAAGTGTACCAACCACTGGCTACGAACCTCTTTTCTGCCCAATACACCTGTGAACTCAGGTGCACTTCCTAGGTAACAGTGGCTCATTAAAGCTTTAGCCATCACTCCTAATAAAGAACCATGGGTTTAACACCGTACCTTGCTTATATCCAGTTTAAAAAAAAAAAAAACAAGGAAATTATTTATGCTTCACTTTAGAAAATACGTTTAATAAACTGCCTTTAACATGTGCTGACATTTTAGGGAAACTCATTTTAACAGGTAATCTTTAAAATCCCTATGAACACTGAATTTCTTCAGAATAGTATTAGCAGATTTTACTTCTAGGTGCAATGTAGCAATTTTTAAGAGACCATTACTCTTCAAAATCAAGAACAAGCTAGGTAGGCAAACCGCAAAATCACTGCCTTTTAAAAACCTATCAGGGACCTGGTGGTCTAGTGGTTAAGAACCCGCCTCGTAGTGCAGGAAAGGTGGGTTCTGGGCCTGGTCAGGGAACTAAGACCCCACATGCCACAAAGCAGCAGAGCCCACGCACCACAACTGCTGTCCTGACGCTCAGGAGCTCGCGCAAGGCAATGCAAGATCCCCCACAAGGCAGCAAAGACCCCACAGGCTGCCACTGAGACCTGAGGCAGCCAAACTAATTAATTAAAAAAGAAACCTATCAGCAAGCAGAGGACTAAAGAAACCACAGCTAACTAAATTCTGGAAAATGAAAAGCCTTTCCTGGGAGAGAAGAGACTGCGGTGGGAGAAGGAACGAAAGCCACGGATGTGAGGAGGGAGAATCCAGCCCAACTCCAAACCAACTTCTGACAGCTATGAGTGGCTGGGCCGAAGGGTGGGACAGGCCGACGACCCGGGGAGGACCCCAGGGTTGCAAGCTGAAGCCAGGGCAGCAGTGTGAACATAGACCAGCCTGAGGCACAGAACATTAGAAGAGGGCTGCTGGCTGGGCGTAACATATAGAAGATCTCCCCAGCCTCCACACACTGTGTAACCCCCATGAAGACAGTGGAGAACAGAATCTAAGTCAAGCAAACAAACAAGACAGAGCCCAGACTCGGCTGCACCAAATGAAACCAACTAGCCTCATCACACCAGCAGGCTGACAGAGCAGAAGCCGTGTCTCGTTTTACAGGAAAATAAGATTTACTTCTACCTCAACTGTTCTTAAATGCAGGAAGTCCAGCATACATTTAAAAAATTACAGATACAAGAAACAAACCCAAAAAATGAGTCCATATTAAGTGAAAAAAATTGTAGAAAATCCACATATATAAAATAACCCAATTGTTGAAACTGGCAGATAGGTATTTTAAAAATAAGTATATAATTTAAAAAAAAATTTAGTCCAAAAGCTAGACAACATGTGTGGACAGACTGGGGAGGGTGGGTAAAGATAAATTAAAACGTGAAAACACTAGAACTAAAAAATGCAGTATCATAAATGAAGAATCCATTTAATGATCTTAACAGCAGACTGGGCTCAACAGAAGGAAAACAATGAGTAAACTAGGAGACAAAGAATTGATCCAAACTAACACACAAAAAGAAAACAAGATAAATAAACTAGAGACCTCTGAGACGGTATTAAGCACCATAACATATATTTAAGTGCATAATTATCAGGAGAAGAGAAAGTGAAACAGAACAAATATTTGAAAGGATAATGTCTGAGGATTTTGATGAAAGATATCAACCCCACAGATCTAACGAATTCAGCACACTCCACAGAAAATAAATACAGAGAAAACTAAGCACAAGAACCTAACAGTCAACCTGCTGAAAAATCAAACATATTTTAAAAAAGGGGGGGGGGGGGCATCAAAATCAGCCAGGGGGAAAAGAGAGAAATATTTTAAAGAAAACACTGCTTAAGATGAATAATAACAGTCCTTGCCCTACAGAAGAAGTAGTACATAAAAAGTTGGAGGGTGGGGTGGGGGAGGGAATAAAAAAAGGAAAAAAAACCAAAACACTGCTTAGAAAAATCAATGACTTCTCACAATGTAATACAGAAAACAATGTCATAACATCATTTTCTTTAGCTGAAATGTAAACCTAAAATTCTACATCCACTGAAATTTCCATATCCATGAAAAATATCTTTCCAAAAATAAAGATGAATAAAGGTATTTTCAGATAAACAACTGCTGCAAAGAATTCAACAGCAGAAGTTACTGACTACAAAGTAAAAAAGTTGAAGGAAGTTCTTCAGGCTGAAGGAACGTAATAACCAGATGGAACTCAGGAACAACAACAAGTGAGCTCTACGGGTAAGAAGAACTTGTGTGTGTGTGGTGGGGGTGGGGGTGGGGGCTGGGAGGGGAGGGAGGGGTCCTGGCCCAGGATGAGTGGCTTGTAGAATCTTAGAGTTCCCTAACAAGGCATTGAACCTGGGGCCATGGCAGTGAAAGCTCAAAGTCAGTCCTAACCACTGGACTGCCAAGGAACTCCCGAAAAGAACTTGTTACTATCTTTATCTTTTATGTGTTTTAAAATCTCGTAAATGTTGTTCGCATGAGTGATACATGATGACGAAAGATGGAAGGCATTAGATAAAAAGCACATGGTTATCACACAGCTTATCAAGTTATGTAACCTTTTGTTAAGGTCAACTGGTAAGTTAAAGAGGCATATAATAAGAGCAACATTAACAATTACACAAAGAGGAATAGCTATAAAGTTAGTACAAAAAGATGAAATAAAACACCAAAAGTACTCAACTTCAAAGAAGGCACGAAAGAAGTAGTGGGAAACAAAGAATAGATAACATACATATGGCAAAAGTCTAAAACCCAATCCTCTGAATAACTAGGGACCAAATAATTCATTGTGAAAGAAAGATACTATCTGACTGGATTAAAAAGCATAACTCAACTACATTCTCTATATAAAAGTCATTTTACATACAGAAGTATGAACAGGTTTACACTAAAAGGATTAAAAAATATATATTATGAAAGTATTAAGAATTAGAAAATTGGCATAGCTTGAATAATACCAAACGAAGTAAACACAAGAAAATATTAAAGACAAAAAGGAGTATTTCATGGTGATGAAAGACTGAATTTATCACCAAGTTTTAACAATACTAAATGGGCACACCTATTAAGAGAGCTTCAAAAAACAGAAAACTAAAAGGGAAAAAAAAAAAAAAAACTAAAAAGAAGATTAAGACAAATCCTATACCATCATGAAAGATGAACACTTCTCCCAGTTATTGATAAAATAAATATACACAGACACAAAGTAAGATTCCCCAAGAAAAGATCAACAAGCACATGAAAAGATGCTCAACGTCACTTTAATTACTAGAGAAAATGCAAATCAAAACTATGATCAAGTACCACCTCCCACCGGTCACAGTGGTCATCACGGAAAAGAGATGAAAAGCCTATACATAACAAATACCGGAGAGGAGAAAAGAGAACCCGCCCCCAGCGTTAGTGGGACTGTAACCTGGTGCAGCCACTATGGGGAAGAGCGTGGAGGCTCCTTAAGAAACTAAAAACAGAGCTACCACATCGGACTGCAGTCCCATTCCTAGGCATACATCCAGAGAAAAGCTAACTGAAAAAGAGACATGCACCCAGTGCTCACTGCAGAACTATCTGCAATAGCCCAGACACAGAAGCAACCTGAATATCCATCGACAGATGACTAGATAGAGAAGATGTGGTGGTGTTATTCCACACACATACAGTGAAATATTACTCAATGATATAAAATAATGAAATAATGCCATTCGCAGCAACCCGGCTGGACGTAGAGATGATCATACTGAGTGAGACAAGGACAAATAGAGTACTCACATGTGAGATCTAAAAAAGATACAAATGAACTTCTTTTCAAAACAGAAACAGACCCACAGACACAGGAAACAAATTTACAGTTACCAAAGGGAAAAGGGATGTGGGAGGGCTAAATTAGGAATAAAATATACACACCACTAGACATAAAATAGATAACCAACAAGGACCTAGTGAATAGCACATGGTACTATGCTCAGTTTTGTAATAACTCATAAGGGAAAATAATACGTGTGTGTATTTATCTATAACTGAATCACGGTGCTGTACACCTGAAACTAATATGATACTATAAATCAACTATGCACATTTCAATTTAAAACTTTTAAAGGAGAGTATCTTCACAAACTTGAGGGAAGATTTCTTAGAATAAAAAGAATACTGTTCATAAAAAATTAATTTTTTGTTTATTAAAAACTGCTACTAAGAAAAGAAGTAGACAAACCAGTCTGGGAATAAATACTGGCATACAGGTGACAAAGGACTTACATCCATTACATTAAAGAAACTTCTACAGCCCAATAATTAAACATCCCAATAACAAATGGGCAAAAGACTAGAAAGATGGTCACAAAAGAAGGTACATGAATGGCTGCTGAGCCCATGAAAAGCTGGCCAGGTCAATATTCTCAATCAGGAAGAAATCAAATGAAAACCACTACATGCCCATTAGAATAGCTAAACTCAAAAGAACCAACCACATGAAATGGCGAGGATGTCATGCAATTGGATCTCTCATAACCTTGTGGGCATATAAAATGAGAGAACCTTGGGAAACTGGTATTTTCTTAAGAAAGAAAACACAGCAGACACCCTATGATCTGGCAATTGTAAGTCATGACCCCAGAAAACCCGAGAACTTATGTGTACAGAAATTGATCAAAATGTTCCCAGTAGCCTTACTGAAACAGTCCTAAACTAGAAGCAACCCCAACATCCATTGACAGGCAAATACAGATCAATTTTGGCATTTCCATTCAAAGAAAGACTGTGAAGCAATAAAATGGAGTAATTTCTGAGACACACTATGGACGAATCTCCAAAAATAATGCCCATTACGTGAAAGAAACAAAATAATAAATACTTCAGGATTCACTTATATGAATTTTGCCTGTGAATAGTCAAAACTAACTTAGGATGACAGAAATCAGAAACTGAGAGTGGACGACAGAAAAGGGTACTGGAGGTGATGGGAGCAGTCTATGTCCTGTTTCAGGCAGTGGATACACTGTCGTAAGTAAAAATTAAAACACAACAAAGTGAAGACTTAAAATACCCATCTTGTACATAAACTATACTTCAACAAAAAGCATCATTTATAACCTTAATTCTTTACCCTCTCCCACCAAAGGAAAAAAAATAGCCAGTAGGTATGGATCTCATTACTAGAAGCTGAAATGGGCTCTTGAAACATAAAATGAGAACTTAAAAGTAAAAATAAAATCACTATGGAAATAAGCTGAGCAAGTATACCGAAAGTACATGTACATCTCTTCATATTCATGGTTAAAATCCCAGTGCATCTTCATAATGTAACCATTTGATTACAGATTTGATTTTTTTTTGTTGCTGGAAATTTATTTCTGTTTAAAAAGGAGTAATTATTTTACATTTTAAAAAATTAAGTTTCTTAAGTCAGTTGCTTAATTGCAGCTTAGGAAAATCTCATGAAATCTACAGTTAATTAATGTATATTAAACGTAGGTCAAGATACTTTCAATTTTAAGGGAAAAAATAATCTACTCTTCTGAGTGAAATGCTCCCCTCAAATAATTTAAAATAATAATAATTATAGCTCAATTTTGGGAAAATGATAGGTTACAGTCCATTGTGACTTAACTGTGGTTTTATAAGGCAGAGATTGAGGAAATGAATAAATGTCTCATTTAGAAAAAGAAAAAAAAATTTAGCAGATGAAGCAAAAAAAAACTTCAAACTGGAAAAAGTAGTAGTAGTATGTATCAGAAAGAAAACTGTAAAGCAGGCATCACATACTCCATGCTAATTAAGAACAACTGCAAGAGCTACTCTGAATGCTGGTGAAGCTAAGAAGGACTCCCCTGGGAAAGGGGCCATGACTGATAGAGGCACGTGGACAGAGGCGGAAGGACCCAGGATGTCTGCTTGGTATTTCCCATCCCTTCCTTAAGGGGAGGAGGCGTAACTTAGCTGCTGGATATCACACTGCCTGAAACTTTAGAGAACAGGGCAGAATGCAGTAAGTTACAAATCAGCTGTGAAAGATACAGTTTTACATATATATATATTCTTATTAAAAAACACTTGATATTAGAAGCTAAGACTCCAGAGCTGAAGGTGAATTACAGTAAATAAGCATCACCTTCAGTTCCCTGGAAATGACACCTGGTGGCAGTATCGCTGAAACGCAAGGGCAAAATGAAAACTGCAGCAAAAATGAAATTCCTTAAGTGTTAAAACGCAGAACTACAATCATAAAGTCTCTGGTGTATGTATCACACACAATCATATATTTATACAGTATATTCATCTAATACTAGATGGCAACAAACTAGATGGCAAAACATATGATTATTTTCAGATATATAAAACAAAATTGTAAATCAAGATGCAAAATTGTCATCATTTATTCTACTAAACTGACATGGTTGAGATGCCTGAAAAGTTCTCAGATGAGAGAAAATTACTAAAAGGTATCTAACGCATTAAAACCCTCACTTTGAAAGATTCTAGAGGTGTGAAACCCCCATTATCCAAGCTAGGAAACTGAAATCTATCAAAGGACCATCCAGTCAGTTCAGATTCTTGTCACAAACTGCTTAAGTCAGAAATCCTTTGCTCTCATCTGAACTACAAAAAAAGGCCATTCCTGCAGTTATAACTTCTACGGTTCCCAGCTGCAGTACTCTTAACTGGGATCCCAATGTATACCCAAACTATGAGAAACAAAGGTCAAACTGCCTGATTCTACTGTGGAAACAAGGCATGGTGATTTGATCAGCGGCCTCAAAAGGCAGGCAGACAGTTTCAAAATGAAGACTTAAAGAGAATACTGAGCATTAACCAAACAGTGTTCAGGTCATACAGATAGCTCAGGTCAAGCTAAAACCAACTTGTGAAGAAAAGCTATACCCGAGTCATCAACAGAACTACTGTTAACAGCGGACTTCAGTAACACTGTTTTCAAATATATACAAAAATGCGTTATAAAGACAACTCAGTGAAAGAAGTAACAAAGGCTCAAAAATATCATTTCCCTATTTTACCCGTTTTCCGTCTTTGGTCTTCTTTAAGTTCCAAGTGCCATCTGGCAACTTCTCAAAGAACTTTCTTGCTTTTGGTGCTTGGTCAAGAATATGAGCAGGCGGAATACCCAGAACTTCCACTATTTTATTCATCTGATCTACCTGTATTAAAAACAAAAGCAAAAAAAACCCTATAATTTCTACTGTAAAACATCGTATATCTGCTCATCCATTCACAAATTACAATAGAGAGAGTCTCTCCTGTGTGTCAGGCACTCCTGCGGGCAGTAAATACACACTAATGAAGGAAAGAGGTAACCCCCTACCTCCTGAAGCCCCACATTCCACAGAGGGGAGGGCACACGATTCAGCAAAGACATACACACATCTATGGGATGGCAGGTGGTCATGGATACAACGGAAAGTAAGGAATGACTGGAGAGGATCGCAAGTTTAAGCTTGGGAGAGTTAAAAAAAAAAAAATGAAAGGCTTAATAAAGTGTGGACCTAATAAAAAAGTATCTTTCTAAGGTGCAGATTCATTCCCTCAAACACCTGAGTGTCCACTGTATGCTAGAAATCATGTCCATGGAACAAGCAGTAAACAAAACAGACAAAAATCTCTGCCCGAAACTTTGTATTACAGAGGAAGAAATCATCCAGAAACAAACACATAGTAAGATCTACTGGGTACTGACTAAGGAAAGGGAGAAAATTAAAAGGACATGAGTGAGGGGGGCACCGCAACTTAAAACTTAAAAGCTGCCATGGAAGCTTCACAAGCAGGTGACATGAGAGCAAAGCCCCCTGGCACCAACGCGCGGGCCCTCTGGCCACCATCTCCCAGGGACCTGAGAGAGGTCTGCATGCTGGGGGGACTGGGCAGGAAGACGGACAGAGGGACAGGCGGAGAGAGGACGGGAGGCGGAGGGAGGGAGGGGTTTCCCAGCTACTCAAAGGGCTCTGGCTTCACCATGCGTGAGACGGCAGCCACTGAAGTTTCTCAGGCGATCTTAATGGTGTTTACGTTCATGAAAAAGGTACTATTACCTTTATATTATTTATTATTCAAAGAAAAACAAATACACACTACAGCAATTACTGCCAAAGAGCAGCTCACTGGCAAGAGTGAAATGAACTAGCAGAAGGAGGAGGGGACAGGTTTCTGACACTCCTTGATGACACTACTTGTCATGAAATTTCATCAGCCTTTCTTTTCTCGTGTATAAATGAACGGACTGATCATAATCCGCAATGGTTAAATTTTCTTTAAAAGGAAACAAACAAAAAAACCTCCACAAACAGTTTTAAAGACAAGGAAAGCCGTTCCTCCAACTGTACGGAGCTTAGACCCCCTGTCCCTCGCCCTCGCCTTCCCACCACTGCCTCTGACCTCCAAAGATCTTCTAAGAACACAGACTGAACACTTGTTGACTACAAGAATTACACTTCGCCTGCAGCTCCAAAATTCTAGAGTCCTAATTTACCCTAAATTATTCAGATCAAATATATCTATCAATCCCACTGGTAATCATTTATTAATACTTTAATTCCACGTCATACTCTCAAAATTTACAGTGTTTTTAGGATGATTCCTCATTTCATCACTATTATCTTTTTCTGTTATTATACTTAAAATCCATAAAATTTATACCGAAAGACCTAACATTTTCTAATGTAATTTACTATTCCCCTTCACTGGTAGATTTAAAGATCTCACTTCCCATCTCATAATTCTAAACTCACCATTATATAATTGAAATAATTTTAAATGGATAAATTAAGTTTAAAAGACCAAACACTTGAATGATTTAGGTTGATAAACAGAAACGTTTTCCTAAAAAACAATTTCCAGGTTATACTGTAAGAGATTAAAAGCAAAAAGAAATCATGTACCTCATTGGCTCCACTGAACAGAGGCTCTCCAGTGTGCATTTCAACCAAAATACACCCGAGGGACCACATGTCAATAGCAAGGTCGTAAGGCATTCCCAGTAGCACCTCTGGAGACCGATAAAAGCGACTCTGAATATACTGGTATATCTGAAATATATTTCAATAACAGTTTCTGTTTAATTGTAGTCAATACTGTATGAAGAACACAAGTCTAACATGAACAGAAAAAACTGGGTTATCAGTAATGTTTACTGATTTCAACATTAGACTATGAATACTGTTTTAAAGAACTAAATGTTTCAAGGGAGTGGTAACTCTAAGACTCTGAAATGCAAAATGTGCATATACAAAAAATTCAAGCCCTTTATTTAGTTCAGTCCTAACAGGTACTCAAGATATATCCTAAAACAATAATGCCTTATTAGAAGAAAATATGATTGAGAACAATTTATTTCCCTATTAACTACTCTTCGCTGCTGTGGCTACCATTAATTTAACAGCTAAATTATATTTAAATTAACTTAAAGAATGAAATTTCTTCAGGTTAATTCAAAGCATTAAGAGTCAAACTCAATACAATGTAACTGAAAATTCAGACATCTGTATTGTACTAGTCTCACAGATAAACCTAGAAACACAGCCATGCAAAGATTCAACTGGGGGTCATTTCTGACTAATCGCTTCTTTACCCCATCCTCCTCCATCCATCATAAGACTTCTTAGAAAAAGAAAATCTTGAAATGGATTATTTGCAATGGAATAATCTGAGAATGTCTTCAGAGATCAATTCATCTTCACTTGTCCATTTAAAATTTGTATCCAGAAATATCACAAAAGCAAAGACAGCTTTATATTAAAAGGGAGAAAACAAAACAACACCCTGCTAACTAGACTACCTAACTTAATACTCAAACCGGGCAGCCAGTGGCATGAAGATGCTTTCTCAGAAAGCTGCTGGGGCCCGCCCCAAACTCCAGCCGAACCTCGGAGAATCATCTCATGACCCCACAAGCAGGTCAACCCGACCTTAAGGCCTTTTCGAAGTGAAGAAAGTCTAACTGAAAGGGACCAGGAAGAAGAAGTACACTACCCAGTTTTTAGAAGCCAAGAGCACCCTGAAGCCCCAAAGACAAGCTACTGCTGAGACTCGTGTTTCCCAGCTTGTGAAAGAACTCTGCCACCCACCTAACCAGCTGGCGATCTGCAGAGCAGGAGTGGGCTATCCGCAAGGCCGCACCCTGCTGCCCTCTGACGCTGAGCCAGCAGACCTGGAGGAGGCCCACTGCATGTCTACTTTGGAAATGACTTCCCATGGGATTCTGACAGTCACATATTGGGTTGGCCAAAAATTTTGCTCGGGTTTTTCCAAGCATCTTATGGAAAAACCTGAACGACCTTTTGGCCAACCCAATAATTAAAAAGTCACTGAGCTAAAGGTATAGTTGTCTCCTGCTAATAGTGTTTGATATTAGCATAGAATATACGACTTGGTTCAAAAAGGAAAAAATTTTGCAAGCCTTAAAATCTATTCAAATGATTCAATATAGGCACATATTTTCCATTTATAATATACTCTATCTCTTATTAACAACTACAAGCATCTCTTGATTTTCAGAGGCACTGAAACTGCAAACTTTGCTTCCTATTCCTTCCATTTTTAAAAATTACTTTAATGCAGCATTTGCTACCATAATTGGCAGGAAATAACAAAAGGACAATCCTGTTAACTGGTCATAAACCTTCATAATTAAATAAACCTAGTTTATTTAAAAGCTAGAATAAAGTTGGACAAGACAGAAAATGTCACTAATTTGGAAAAACAAGAAATGGAAACCCAATATGAAACACTAATATCTGAAAGTCAGTTATGTTTTTACCTTTAAAAAAAAAAAAGAAAAAGAGATGCAATTTCAATATCTACAAGTAAATAGGAACATTTTAAATAAAGTATCAAATAGTGATCCTAGCTGGTTTCAAAAAGAGAACAACCTACAACTTTTGTTTCATATGCAAAACAGAGTAGTTTTCATAATGCTAGAAAGAAGAGAGGGAAACTTGCTTTCCTAAATCAACTAAACCTAAATCTACTTATTGCTATGGACATGTTTGCTTTTAGCACCCAAAAACAAAAAATTAGTTTGTTTACCACAAACTAATATGTCCACTGGGCTTCCCTCGTAGCTCAGTTGGTTAAGAATATGCCTGCAATGCAGGAGACCCAGGTTCAATCCCTGGGTTGGGAAGATCCCCTGGAGAAGAAAATGGCAACCCACTCCAGTATTCTTGCCTGGAGAATCCCAGGGACAGAGAAGCCTAGCAGGCTACAGTCCATGGGGTTGCAAGAGTCGGACACAACTTAGCAACTAAACCAAACCAATATGTCCATTAGCTTGGACACATGTCATAATTTATATCCATCCTGTTTTCTCAGGATGGATAGAAATTATATCCTTTTAGCACACACATAATTTAACATAAACTTTGAAAAACAAATACCTTCTAATTCAAAGTATTACTATCAATGTTTGCATTTAAAAAAGGATTTCCCAAAATAGGTATCAACACAGGTGATTCAAGATTTAAAGATAACAACCCTGTAATTACCTTCAAATTGTATACAGATTAGTAAGATTTCAATATCTACTTACACTGTTTTACCTAATTCTAACTTTAAATCACAAGTTATGAAATATACTTACCCTCTGCCCCAACTGACAAGAACTGCCAAAGTCAACAATCTTGATTGCACTGCGTTTAGGGTTACAAAGAAGGATATTCTCCGGTTTTAGGTCACAGTGAATGATACTAAGTTCTGGAGTCGCAAGGAAAAGCAGTGCAGTGCACATCTGTTGTGCAAACTTTCGTGTTAGGTTCAAGGAGACACCTCGAAAATTGGTGTTCCTCAGCAAGTCGTAGAGGTTGTAGGACAGCATTTCAAAAACTAAACAGAGATGGTTTCGAAACATAAAGTGGCGTTTTAAATGCACTGTAAGAGAACAAAAAGTTTCATTTTAAATTATACATACCAAAAAAAAAAAGTGAGAATAACACATAGGTGAATTCTACAATACTCTATAAAATGTCAATGTCAAATGCAAAGTTTATCAAATTAAAATTAGGAGATAAGCATTCCACAGTAAGCAGCACATTCTTTCAGCAGTTAAGAATATCGAAACTGGACATCTGCTGAATCCGCCAATCAGCAATGTAATGTAAGAAGTCCCACCAAAATGCCTAAGTCAGGTCTGAAAACACAAGCAGTAAACTTACACGCAGTACTGTGAATAATAATTTTATCCTCACATGTAAGAGAAAACACTTTTGACTTCCTGAGACCCCTACACCTCATGACTTATTCTAAGCTCCACCCGCTGGGATGTCCAGCCTGTGACAATGCTATACACGGCAGACCTCTCTGGGAAGGCTTTGATATATATACACAACCTGCTCTGCTAAGCCTTATGATTTCACCAATAATTTTCTAAAACAATTGTCAAAGGAAGACTTTTTTTTTTTTAGGCAAATACAGCAAAGGCTTTGAAATCATGTTGTAAGGTACTAAGAGTTCATAATCAATGTATTTGATTACATTCATCAAACTGGTACACAGGATTCTTATCCAAGATTGAAGCTTTGGGGAAATTTCAAAATAAAGCTCCATCACAAGAAATTATGAGTAGGCTTAGGAATGGGGAAAGTATAGAATACATTACTTGGTATCACTACTGACCTTCTTTAAAGGCTTAATAGTCAATAAACCGCTTTGAAAAGTTGTGCTGTTAACTATTGGAGAAGGCAATGGCACCCCACTCCAGTACTCCTGCCTGGAAAATCCAATGGATGGAGGAGCCTGCCAGGCTGCAGTCCATGGAGTCGCTAAGAGTCGGACACGACTGAGCGACTTCACTTTCACTTTTCACTTTCACGCATTGGAGAAGGAAATGGCAACCCACTCCAGTGTTCTTGCCTGGAGAATCCCAGGGACGGGGGAGCCTGGTGGGCCGCCGTCTATGGGGTCACACAGAGTCGGACACGACTGAAGCGACTTAGCAGCGGCAGTAGCAGCAGCTGTTAAGTATTAACGCTAACTGCACACCAGAGAAGTCACTGCCCTCCAGCAGCACAGCTCTCACATCTACCAAACTGAGCACCTGTAACTCAGCTGAGATGACATAAAACCACCATCTGTCAAGGCTACCTCCATCTTGGCCTTTGAGTATAACTTAAACAGAGGTTTCTCTACAGCTCTATCTGGAATAAACACGGCATTACTCAGTACCTGGGTCCCGAGAACAGGGATACCTGTGCTGTCCTGGTGGTAGACCTGAACTGCCTCCCTGAAAGCTCACCATTCTTGTTTTTAGATCATTCCTGACACAAATGATTGCAAGTCGGGATAACACAATACAACAACTACCACAGCTCTATGGGAGTCCACAGTACCACTCAATGCTCAGCCACTGTTACATAAGAATGTCTAATATCTGCTCTTCATTACTGAGTTCATAGGTTTAAAATGAAGAACACAGCTCCACGTGACATAAGATACCCCAGAAACATGGTCCAAGTAACAGTTTTGATCCAATTAAGCAGCGGCCACTAAAGGGATGCAAAAGGTAACTGATGTCAGAATTCAAATGTGACTATGAAAATCCCTCTAAGAAGCTATGATCAGAATATTCTTCTGATGGAAGATCAATCCACTCAATTCCACTGATTCATCATTCACTTACTGAATAAATGTGCTGAGCACTAAAGACATTGTCAAAGGAAGCTCAAATACAAATATGTTATGTTCAGTTTTGGGGGAAAATGGAGGGTTGGCAGGATTTTGTTTTAGACCTAAACTGAATGCTTTTTTAACTAGACCATGGCTGGTAGCAAATAACCCAGATAAACTATGGTATGTGGTAAAAAAGTAGATTATTATTTTAAGTTTGAAGACTTATGTAAAACTCAAGAGTAAACTGATCAAATCATTTCAAAATTAAAGTTATCACACCATAAAAGAGCAATACAACTCCCAGACACCTTACATTTAATGTATTAACTCTACTGACAGGGCAGTGTCTAAAGTTCTCTGTGCTTGTTTTTAATACAGAACCTCAGTTTCTTGAGACAGTGTACGTGAGTTCACCATCTTCCTAAATAAGAACTTTGAAAAAAAAAAAACCTCATCCAAACGAGTATTTGTAATGACTCCTGCAATCACTGAAGTCAGTTTATTAAAAACAAAAATAGTAATTATTATAAGTTAACCAAGTAGCTAATATTTTGTGTTTTCTTTCAATAAAGCAGAAATACATAATTATAGTGATGCTATCAACATTTTCTCTACTACTTAAGCAAAACTTCAAAATAAAACACACAAGAGTGAGGAAGAAGAGGGGAGTTATGTTCAAAGACCGTAAGTCAAGCACCCTTAGAATGTCCTTCCCAGCATCCTATGCCCCTTGAACGGAAAAGCGCCCACCTTACACTAAATACAATAAGAGTGAACAACAAACATGCAATGAATGTGAGAAGAAAGGATTTTAAACACAATGTTATTACTATGGGTTATATCAGATATCTACAAAGACAATAAGAAAGAAAAAAATAGTATAAGCTCATTTATTATGTCAATGGGGAGTGAAGGATGTTCCATAAATGAAATCTATCTGAACCATACACCTTTAAACATCAATTTTTTGTTTCTATTATTTTGGGAGGACTAAAGAAACATAATGCTCTCTCTTTATTTCTTAAAGAGGAGTCTGCTAATAAAACTTAACCTAGTGCTTATCAGGTAAAGCTAGCATTTCTGACGTGAGTTGCTGCTGCTGCTGCTGCTGCTAAGTCGCTTCAGCAGTGTCCGGCTCTGTGCAACCCCATAGACAGCGGCCCACCAGGCTCTGCCGCCCCTGGGATTCTCCAGGCAAGAATACTGGAGTGGGCTGCCATTTCCTTCTCCAATGTAGGAAAGTGAAAAGTGAAAGTGAAGTTGCTCAGTCGTGTCCGACTCTTCGAGACCCCATGGACTGCAGCCTACCAGGCTCCTCCGTCCATGGGATTTTCCAGGCAAGAGTACTAGAGTGGGGTGCCATTGCCTTCTCTGGATGTGAGTTTCTAATACACATCTGTTTTTTTTAAAGTCTGTAATTAACTGGTCCTAAAGTCTCTATTCATTGAAAGGACTGTTGCTGAAGCTAAAATGCTTTGGCCAACTGATATGAAGGGCCGACCCACTGGAAAACACCATGATGCTGGGAAAGACTGAAGGTAAAAGGAAAAGGAGGCGGCAGAAAATGATCAACTCAAAGGACATGAAATTGAGCAAACTCTGTGAGATAGTGGAGGACAGAGGAGCCTGGTGTGCTACAGTCCATGAGGTCACAGTCAGACAAGACTTAGCGACTGAACATGACTGGACAACAACAAAAGTCTCTATCTTAGAATGTATAATTAGAAGATGTTTCGCCCATATATCAATTGGCCCTAGACTTCACGGCTGCTGCTAAGTCGCTTCAGTTGTGTCCGACTCTGTGTGACCCCAGAGAGGGCAGGACTTCACTAGTTTCATAATTCTTCTGTCTCCCCTTTCGGTACTCAAAAGAAACACCACAGGATAAGGAAACAAACATAAGCTCTGCAGTTAGATCAAAGCAGATTAAGATTCTCACTCCAAGAACCCTGGAAATGTTACTCTTTGTACAAACAACCTGTAATATACGGATTCTACTATTAATGCCTCTGTACAGGACTGAAAAGCGTAAGGAACACAGCAGGAGTTCAAGAAATGAGGCTACTATTTCTCAAGAAGAGCCTGACACCTTGGTTCAGACATTCCAAAAATGGTTCTATAACCATTAACAACATAATCGCTCACTTCTAATTTCTGAGCTGTACTAGAATGATTAAAGTTAACAGAAAGAGAACTCTCTGGATAAACAAGCATCATTAAAGCAAACCAATGATGCTTGCAAGTTGAAAAACAAAAGACGTGACTCTCATTTGTTTCTACACTACATACACCTGGAATGCACATTCCCAATGATTAAAAGATTACTGGTGTATTAAGTAACATATATAAATTGATGCCCTTCCAACCAAAATAACGGAACTTTTTATTCACTCACTTTAAGATAAAGTTAGCATTCTTCATACAAGAATACGCATAGCTCAAACCGGCGGTCTGAGTCGGCACGCTGCGCCCTGTCTGCCTGCTTACCTATGTAGTATTTCATTTCAGTGTCATGTTTGTTCATGAGCTCAAGAAGTCGCACTTCTATCTGGGCTTGATTCAGAAAAGCCTTCTTGTTCTTTATTATTTTAATGGCAACCCATTCCTGTTCCACACGATCATATGCCTTTACAACCTAAAAAAGAAAAAAATAAATATTTCATTAATGAACAATTTAACAACAGCTTGCAGCTCACCTTAACTGTACATTTATCTAGCACTTCCTCTGCCCTTCCTGAGAGAGACCCTACTCATTTCCATTCAGTAGCACCTATTCACTACTTTGTTATTTTAAATCAATTTTTCAAATGGGTTTCTTTCACATCCTTACAGTATTTTTAAACATCCACAGAACAACTTTCTTAAAATTAGACTATTTTCCTCCTTCAGAAGTAAATTATGACTCTTGACACGTACTTTGGTTTTTTTTTTAACTTCTCACTAAATAGCATCGTTAAAACTATTCTTTTAATAAAAAAAAAAAGCTGGCTTTAATTCCAAGCATATGTGTGAGATACTTAAAAGGTTTTAAGTTATCTGAAAAATGTAGATAACTTTCTAAATTTAAATTATATTCTCATAGATAAAAACTTAGACATATACCAGAAGAACTAGTTTATGCTTTAAAAGTGATAAATTACCAAGAAATAAGTTTAAAATGCCGTAATTAGGGGATTTTGAGTTTTAAAATGAGAATGAATGCTAAGGAAGCAGAATGGTCATGTGCAAATCACTATGCACATCTCTAGTTTAAAATTTTATTCATTTAAGGAAATTTCACACTCCTACAAATTTACACATAAATTATAAAATACATAGTTTAAAAACTGTATCTCTGCAAAGAGTTAATCTTATGTGTCTTTTAAATCAGAGGGACCCATGGAAACCTCTGACTGAGCGGGTCTGATATTCTTCTGTGTCACTGGCCGTGTAGACTGTCCCAGGAGCTGCAGTCTACTGCCCGGATCCCAATGGTCTCCAGGACAAAGGCCACTAACTGGGGCCCAACTATTCACTGACTTAGCAAATAGTTAGCCGGCTCAGTGCTAAAGCAATGTTTCCAACCCCGAATGACACATTCAGTAGGCTGTTTTCAAAAATACCAATGCTCAGAATCCAGTCACAGAGTCTGGTTTAATTGTTTGGAGCCCAGACACTGTCCTCCCTTCCCCCCGCCACCCCCTTGATCCCCGAAGCACCCTGAAGACTTCAACGTGCAACCAGGACTGCCGACCACTGCCTTAAGAAACGCAGCAGCCACTTCTCTGATGAGGATCTGGTAGGGAATTTAGTCTGACCCAGACAATACGGCAAACATGTCCTGACCCTGAACATACTCCAGCCTAGGAGAAAGGTATCAATCAGTCTGACCTGGTAAACTGGTTTGGATGTCAAAGAAGGCTATGTCGTCACAGGTTTGCTATGCTCATTTGATCTTAGGGAGCAAGAGTATGAGAAAATTAAAGTAATGGGGAGGGAGAAGGTCACAGTGAGCTCAAAGACTGAGTACTGAAGGGAAACTAAGCTGAGTGAACAGGCAGCGCGGCCACAGTTTTCACGGCGCACACCATAGAAGTCAGAGCAGCGTCCCTGCAGAGAAGAAGTGCCTGAACACCGGGGTAATTCTGAAGGTGGGGATGACAATCACTCTACCTAGGGTGTTCACAGCCTTACTTAAAAGGCAAGCCTCAGAAATGCCTTTCCTGAAAGGGCTTGGGTAGAGAAAGCAGAAGTTGCTTCTGCCACAATGTTACAAGTGAAAGAAAGGGCGTCCCTGGTGGCTCAGAGGGTAAGGAATCCACCTACCAATGCAGGAGACTCAGGTTCAATCCCTGGGTTGGGAAGATCCTCTGGAGAAGGGAATGGCTACCCACTGCAGTATTCATGCCTGGAGAATCCCATGGACAGGAGCCTGGTGGGCTACAGTCCATGGGGTCACTTTCATAAAGTGAAAGTATTTATTTCATAAATACTTTCATAAAGAGGGACTCCCCCAGACACTGAGAATCCTGACTCAGGAGAAGAAGTTACTCATCAAGGGGAAAGGCCCCAAACTACATATAAATTACAGAAAGTCTCTGGAATTGTGGAAAGGGACAGACATGTTAGACACACAACACCAGGCCTGGCAGAGCCACACCAGAATTACAGACGTCTTCTAAGAACCTCATTCATATTTCCCTATAGGTCTAAGCTTGATCTGTCTGGGCCCAGAGCTATGGCTGTTTTGCCCTAAGCATAATTAGACTAACACATGCTGAATTTTTCCTCACTGGTTGAAAAGAGGAATATTTTTGCTTTCCTGCAGAGCAGGAACAGATAACTAAGAGTATACAGGTTCCATAGTTTAAAAAACAAAAACAATCTCCAAAATAAAAAAAAAAATCACCAAAAAAGCCACAAGAATTATTTGCACTGCAAACTAATAACTGACTCACTGCACAAAAGCTACAAGGCAAAGGAGACTGGGATTAACAGTAAATCAAACCTCAAACAAAACAGCTCTGTGACTTGATGACATGGGATGAGAGAAGGCAGGGAGACTTACAGATGGAAACAGCCAGGAGCCTCACAGCCAGATACAAACTTTTTAACAGGGCAAGGAGGGAGGTCTGGCAGCTCTGAGTCTGGGCACAGGTGAGGCCAGAGGCTAACACAGTTAAAGTCTTCGCTTCGTCCTGGGCAAGTGAGAGACGAGAGCCACAGGTGGAGAGAAGAGGCCAGGGACAAAGAGAAACACTAGGCCCACTGGAGTGCTCCCTTCACTCTTCCGGGCGGAAGCTGCCTGAAGGATCCCACCCATCGGAATGATGCCCATCACAGTACTAGCAACACTGATGCCACGAGGACTTAACAGGAGACCCTCTGTCCACTCAGAGAGGCCTGACGGAGTTGTAGGAGGAGCTGAGGACAAGCTCGGGGCCCAGCCCTGGGCGTCCAAGTCTCCAAGGTGAGAGGACACCTACGGAGGCAGCTGAAAATGGTCATTTGTTGCCCCCTTTTGAGGAGGAATATCAGGCAGGAAGGTAATTATCTCCAGCATACATCATGAAGAACCATCCAGAGACTAAAAGCCCAATGAAAGAGGCAATACTATCTGTTAGTGATTCAAATCTATCACTTAGTAAAATAACTACTTGGTAGCTATAGCAACTTTGTGAAACAAACAAACAAAAGTCTAATGGAGTTTTTATAGCTGATGCAGCTGATAATAGTTTTACTAACTTTAGAGAATTATAATAACCCAAATACTTACATATCCATTCTTTATATCTATTTACAAATATTAGGAGAGTTCTACTGAGAAAAGGCTATAATAACATGACTCACTGAGAAGTTCTCATTTATAAAATTCAGCAACTTGTTAGATTACCTGTCCAAAGGAACCTTTGCCTATTAAGGAGTCAATTTCGTAACGATCCATCCACTTTTCTCCGTTTTTTACAATATAATCATAGTTATCATCATCATAACCATCATTGTAAACCTTCCGCTCCTTCTTATGACTAGAATCGTCTCCCTGGCCCTGCTGGTGTCTCCGCTTCTTTTTTGCATAGTAAACCTGAAATGAGAGAATCTAGTGTTAACTGTGTAATTAAAAATCATGAGGCATGGCGTGGCACCATATACATACATATATATCAAGAGTACATATGAGACAAATCTGCCGTCAGGAAGAAACTGATGAATTTTTATTCTATGGAACAAAAAAAAAAAAATAAATTTCTATAGTTGCTATCTGAATTACAGAGTAACACTAATATACATCAAATGAAAAACATCTATAGAAAAATTCACTTTAGAATTATACTGTTCATACATTTTATAAAGAGGAGATATTAAGTGAGTAGGCCAGAGTCTCCCATTCAAGAAAAGCAACAGGACCTGATTTACATTTATTTTTTAAACTAAGGTATAATTTACATTCAGTGAGCTAGTATAGATCTTAAGAGTGTATAATATAAGGAACTTTGGGAAAACGTATGCTGATATAAACAACAAATGCTAACCGCACCCCCTTCTAGTCAATCCCAATTTTATATTTGATCCTAAAGCAAAAGATTTCAGAAATGAAAGGTGAAATGTATATGAACTGATATTTTACTAATATGGGAAGGGCCTCTGTGACAGGCCCGGCTTTGAGCTTATGACAACAAATTAACGAACACCAGTCAGGCCCCCTCCCCCCACACTAAAGGTCATAGAAGTTGTGGTTGATCACAGACTAAGTTATTTTCCTTGTATCTGTTTTTCTTATAAAACAGTTTCTAAGACTAGTAAAAAATAACAGGTGGACTAGGCAATAGTTCTAGTAGTTGGTAATTAATGAGGCAATAGTTCAAGTAATTGGTAACTAACTTTGAGGAAATGATAAATTACACTGTATAAAGCAACGTTAGAAAAACTAGTTTACCAGGTAACAGTTAAAAACAAGCTTCAACAAAGCTACTTAACAGTATTAGTTTACCAGATTATTTTCAGATGACTAAAAACTAGTTTGAAACATCTTTTAGAACATATAAATTGTAAACAAAATCCAACTTAGAAATGTTCCTCATTGAGTTCACTTCAATTTTATCTTGCCACATTGCCACAATAATACTGGCGTTAAACAGCACCAAACTGCTAAGAAATTTATACACACATAAGAACATCTTTTTAAATGGCTCTCAAACTGGCAGAAGATAAGTCTTTAATGTGAAAGTATGTAGGGCCCCATTGGAAGAGGAAAGAGAGCACAGGCGTGACCACCCATCTCCAGAAAAGCTCATTTAATTCACTACACAGCTAGAGTTGATGTTAGGAGTAAATAACAACCAAGCCAAAGGGCTAAAACACCAGAAAAATAATTTCTCAAAGTGAAGAGTCAAGTTGGAAGATGAGTAATTCACAGTGCTATGTTTTTTATCCTACTTAATCCCACCAAAAAGGCTTTCAGGTATCTTACAGTGAAAGGATACAGATTAAAAAAGAACACACATTAAAAAGAAAATTTTAAACCACACAAATATAGGTATTATCAGATAAACTAGGCCAAACGCCTGTTAACTGAGCATTAAACACATATCAGAGCTTCCTAACATCTCTGGCAAAAGCAGAAACAGATACATAAAAATTGAAGCAAAATTCTGTAACATTTTCATGCTTTTACATTATCACTATTCCCTCCCTTTCCTCTGAAGTTTTGGAGAAGGGGTATTATAGAAATTATAACTCAGCATGTATTAAATACAGCTTTGAAAAAGAAGGGAAGTTACTCACAATTATCTTTTTACAGTTCTTGTTTATATAGCATCTTTCTTTTACACAATTATGATGCTTTTATCTATAAACCGCTAACTTACCAGTCTTCATAATCATCATCAATATGACAATCCTTGGGAATTAAAAGTAATTTTAATATGTTTAAACACACTAAAAAATAGCTTGTTTCCTCCACTCTATGGCGAGATAGACACTGTTATAACAAATCAATAGTTCTTACCTCATTAATATGCTTATATGTTTTGATCAAGTCAACAGAAAGTTTTCTCAGGGGAGCAGTAGCTGGATCACGGAAGGTTTGGGGCATCCGCCTCTGTAACATGACAATATCAGGCATCACCTTAAATAGACAGAGAAGACTAGCACTTTAACTATACTGTACTGGTATGAACTCCCTCTTCTGTAACCTGTGCATACGTATTTAAAGCAAAACAGACATCCACATTAGAATACGAAACATTCTCTCTTGGTCATCTCTTTCAACCGGAATCCAATGAAGACAACCACTGCAACAAATAAATGAAATTAGCAAACAATATACCCAGCTGCGAAGCCTTCAATTTTGTTTCCCAAATTTAACGAGAGGATTACAGACATTCCCCTGGTCCAGGACACACGCAGAGGCTGCCCAGAAGGGCTTCTCCACTGTACAATCAGCCTAAGGGAAAATTTCTTCTGAATGGCTCCTCCAGCCTGCCCTGGCTCACAAAAGGCAGGCAGACCCCTTGCTCTGCACAGCGCCTGCTGGGAGCACAGCTGAAATCTGCTCTCGTGTCTTCAGGCTGACGGAGGAGATCCACCCTCCACCTTAACACATCCAACTCCCCCTCCACACTCCCTCTGCTCACCCTGCACCGCACGTGCCACCACCTAAAATCCTGGTATACGTTTACTGGGTTACTGGTTTTAGTTTTTCTCCTCCTTCCACTCCTGGGAAAACGCCATATGGGGCAGACATAGCTGACCAATGCTGTATTCGCTCTGCCTACAACAGGAGAGACATACTGTCTGAAACACAGGAGACATTTAATAAATATGTGATGAATAAACAAGAGAATCCATAACACCAATATCCCTATCTACGATTACACTAGCAGCTAACCACAAATAAATTCCAGAGAACACCTTAAAGCTAATGAAACCTTTTTAAAAACTCATTTTAACCACACTCCCAACACAAAGCTAACCCACGGCTCTTTCATCATCCAATAAGCAGTCAGGGTTCAACTGTGAGCCTCCTGCTAGATGGGGGATGGAATAGGAAACACAACCGTCCTTCAAACACAAACACAACACACCCAGAATTACTGCAACTGGCACACCAATGACCCTAGAGGGTGTGCCCACCCGAATCCTCTACCTCATCTCAAGCTTCAGCAAAGGGGTTCCCAGAGGGTCTTCCGTGACCAAAAGATCCTCCAAGGCAATTACAGACATCAAGGTACCCTCAGTCACCAGTCACCCTTGGGCTGCTGTCCAGCTCTCATAACAGACATACTAGCAAAACTACCGAGCCCCCGGGACAGCCTCTTTCAAAGGTACTCTAGTCAACCTGAGGGGCAGAGAGACACAAGACATCACAAGAGAAATGTCTGGAGTCTTGGGAAAACAAACCCACAATAAGCAAACAGAAGAGAAGACGGTTGTCAGGACGGAACAGCAAAGAACCCCATCCCTGCGGCATGAAGAGATGGTGTGATCGTGGTGCTTACCTAGCTGTACTTCCTCTTTTTTTCCTATGAAACAAGTGGAAATTTCATTTGAGCCAAATGTGAGGATTACAACCTGGGAACAACAACTTAAGACACCAGAACTGTCCTGCCTCTGTAGTTTCTCTTAAACCAATATTAACATTAGTTTCCTCTGCATCTATACTCAAACCCTAAAAAGTTTTCTGCACTCAGTATGAGAGTGTGTGCTATGGGCTTGTCCTGTCACCAAACACTGCTCTCCTCTTCCACAACTAGCCAAACTGCCGACAAGGCCACGCCAATTAGCTAATTCCAAATACCTTACTTTTATGTACTCTGGCCACAGAAATTACTATTTCAGGGGCGTCTGTATGTATAAACCAGATGAATTCCACCCACAAAAAACTGGCCTTTAGATAAGACTGCATTTCACTGCTTGAGATGGTGCCTTGTACAAAGCAGGCACTCAAAATTCATTTCTACATGAATTTTAAAAAAACAAATTCATTTCTACAAACTAAACAACTCTTTCTTCACTAACTTTCATTGTAATTTCATGTTAAGTAACTATCTTCTGTTTTTCGCTACTGTGGTACAATAAGCACCAATACAGAATTAGAAAATAACTCGTCCAAATACACACTCAGTTATAAATCTATACTAAGACTCAAAGCTTCTGATGCTTTATCCACTTCCACCATCTCACAGTCACAAGGTCAGGAGAAGGTAATGTGGCCAGCTCCCTTCCTCCCTTCCACCGCTGGGCGAAAGCCCGTGGTGTCCAGAGGAGCCAGGAGCCCCCAGCCTCCACACTCCCCCAGCATCCTCAACTGAAGAGGAAGCTGTGAGCTCCCCTCCCGTGGCCGCAGCTCTCTGGCTCTGGAGGTCAAAGAAGCCTCATCCTGACGCTCCTGTCTGTGGAAAGACACAGATCACTCTCTCTCACATACACACACAAAGCAGGAGTTCACACCTCCTGCGAGGTAAGTTACAAGAGCTCAAACAACCTTCTTCCTTGAGAAGAGTCCATAGCGTTAAGTGCTAGGACTTCATTTAAAATTGATTTCTAGTTTAATAATACCTATTCCATCTATTTTGTTTATGTTTCCCTTATATTTTCATATGCAGTGGAGAATGAGAAACACTATGTCCTGTCTTTTTTGCTATTTTGAGAGCTATTAATAAACCCGAATAGCATATGCAAGACATACCCAGAATACACAGTTTAAGAACCATGAAAGGTACTCTGAAAACAGCCCAGAGAGAGACAGCATTCTAAATATCAATCACACTTGTCTACATTCACTTTTACTACATTTATCTTTTGATAAAACTGTGGTTAAACTTATATGAAATAAACTCACACAAGAAAGACTAACTACCAGAAACAACATGTTAAGTTAGTTCCTTTCAACTTACTTGTACAATAAATCTTATTTAAAAAGCACCAATAGGATGATTAGTAAGAAACAGTGGAAATCAAGTAACAAAATTAGAGAACCTTAGAGCTAGAAAGTACTCTGGTGGGCCCAGTCTAAGGTCCCAATCTTACATTCAAGGAACCGAGAGAAGGTTCCAGGTGACCTGACTCAAGTCCCTCAGCCAGCTCATGACAAGCCCTGAAGTCCATGTCTGATGCCTGGCAGACCAGGCCACATCAGTGCCTTTACACTTCAGTTACTAAATAAGCTTTTAATTACTTTAGTTACTTTTAGTTACTTTAAGCTTTTAGGTTCTGGGATTTCTGGAGTTTGGCAGAAGTATCTGGCTGAATATTATTACTTAAAAGATGGTCTTTTTTACATCATATGAATCTTCAAAAACATTTTACAGCTTAAAATGGAAATGCTAAGTAACTTATCTCTTACTGGAAAATAACCCTCAAGATGTCGGTTGTATCTAAAAATAGGTACTTTGCTAACTAAATTACCGACTACTATCATATAAACAAACAATAACTTTACAGGACTGGATGTTTTCCCTAGCCCTCCGCAGACGCCAAGTGTTAGAGCTGAACGAACACTGTGTGTGAGCAGCAGCGAGCCTGGCCTGAACCCAGGACTGCTTACAATCCTGGAGAAGGCACCAATGGGAGTTCAGGCCCTCCAGCTATAAAAGAGACTGAAAACAGGACGCCTGCCTGATAGGCTAATTTTGAACAAGGAGGAAAATGAATCCAAACGTAGTTTTTCCAAAGTGCAGTGTGAACAGATGACTGTGCTATTACTACTTTTTGGGTGTCCAGGGAATTTTCTTCTGGTGTACACAACACTTTCCAATTCTGACTAACTGCTCCAATTCTTAAACATACAACTTCTCAATTTACTGTATAAAACAAATTCTTACATCTTGCCATAATTTACCTTAGCATTTAACTGTGATTGTTATTACTGACATGCAGTGTCATTTTATAAATGCAAAGTCAGTTCAACTATGATCAAATCTTACTATAATATATACAAGGGGGTCCTCAAATAATGATGCTACTTAGGTGGGTCTATTCTAAGGTCCCAATCTTATACTCAAGGAACAGAAAGAAGGGTGCAGGAGACCTGACTTGAGTCCCACAGCAGATCACGAGTCAGGACCTGAAGTCCACGTTTCATGACCAGCAGACCATGCCATGTCAATGCACGGTAGCCAATAGCTCATTAAAACTGTGTGTTACTGAATTAGAAAAAAACACGTTTCCTCAAAAAATCCAGTATTAGAAGTACTTTGAAATTTTCTAAGTTTTTGTTTACATTAAAAGATCTAAACAGTGACAAACCAAATTCCTAAGTACATGGAAAAACGGTCATTTTAAACATACACTCAGTCTCAATAAGGAACGAGACTTTACCAGAACTATAGCTAGTTTGAAAAAAAAAAAAAAAAACCTCCCCAAATCAAAAAATCAACATAGTGGATGCAGTTAAGTCTGGAAGATATTAAAAAGATACACTTATACACACATGCATGTATGTATATACATCCAGAGATGTCAGTATTATTACATCTATTATAGCACTTTACACTATCCATCTTACGTGAAATCACTGAATCTTTAGTCTAAGTGTTAAAATGAGAAGCATGGTTAATTTACATTTTTTCTTTTTAATTTTAATGAGTTTCATATTTAATTCTATAAAAGTATACTAAAGTAATTTCTAACAGTGGGAAGTTTGTGCTTTAAGTTTGCTATAATGGAATCTGACTTGTTTTCCTATAACTTACATTTTTCTACCTAACTGCTTTCCCATAAAAACAGCTTTAAAGTTTTTTAATTTTAACTAATATTCTTTATTAGAAATAACTCCCCCTTCTCACTGCAGAATGAGAAAATTTGAATTAAAGTAAAATACACAGGGAAAAAGAAAAATATCCAACAAACTTTCAAATGCAAATTTCTCAACATCGTCTTTTTTGTCAATCTGGAATCCCCCGTCACATGCAAAACTGAAAAACATTAAGGCATTTTGCCTATTTACTATTTGATCATTTTGAGGAATAAATTACCATCCCAACAAATCATTAGGAATACATTGTGAACATACCTGGTTAGTTAGAGGTTGCTGAATCTGGTCAGAATAAGATAAGGCAGAAACCTGTTGGTCACTTATGTTTGGCTGGCGACGGTCACTGTACTGATGTGAATGGGGCATCTGTCCAGCCATCTGAAGGCCAGCAGCATGGAATGAAAATGACGGTGCAAGCCGAACAGATGAAGGTTTGCATGCTGAAGTCTCTCCTCCTGCGAGAAGATAACAAGTGTGGTTTAAAGGATGCACTCATATCCTGACGTTTCTATCTTTTGACCTATTGTTCTATAAATATTAAGTCTTTAAAAATGCAAACAAGGATATGATACTCAATATAACTGCTGTACAATAAACGGTACAAAACGTAACACTGATTCAAATGAGTACATATAAGCCTGTTTCAAGAGAAAACCTCAAGCAAATCTTTTTGTAAACTAGTGGAAATAACCTTTAATACTTACTTTTACATATTAGATCTTTATCAGTTAAGAACCGTAAGTCGCAAAAGTAATCTCTGAATTCCTGCAAAGGGCCTGACCAACAGATCAGCTCTTTAGAAATCGATTAAAAGGAACACTGCTGAGAGTCTGCTCTGCACCTGCCAGGTGTACGGCCATCAGTAACCAAGAGCCCCCAAACCAGGTGAACAACTTGTCCTAGTGGTGCTCACCACTGACACGGGAAATTACAAGTTGAGTACACAACTCATGGAAACAAATTCACAGGCTGCTGCATTCCTGACTCTTCCAACACAGTCCTTAGAGAACCCAGACCAAGAAAGCCTGCCACAAAAATGAACAATCGAGAATCATCCCGCAGGTAGACTGGGACCATGGTCATGACTTTTCATGGCAAAAAAGAAAAGTGAAGACTTTGTTCCTAAAAGTATTTGGCAGCTAACTAATAAAACTTAATTTTTCTTTAGGAAAAGAGAAAGACTTTTCTTCTTATATTCAACCAAATTTGCAAACACAGACTAAAGCCAGAAGACAAACTGTAAAACCCTGGCCAACCAACACTGGCCCAGCATACCTGTGCTTGTCTTGCTGAGTAAAATAGCGAACTCTGACCATACCACACACCACACTGCTCAGCACTGGGGTACTTTTTCTAAAGTGGGCTTATTCTGAAACATATTTAACAGCGCTGGCCCCAAAGTGAAGAGCACAGATCCCTGGCCAGACTGCTGCAGTCTGAAATCTCAGCTCCACATTCACCAGCTGTGTGACCTTGCACACCTAATTTCCTGATAACATCATCTACCTCCAACAGTTGTGGTGAAGGTTAAAGTGCTTTAATACATGCAAAGTACTGGGCTGGCCAAACCATTCTTTTAATTTTTAAGCACTGACTGTATCCTATATAAGTACTAAACACACCCTATGTAAGTGCTGAATATATCCTACACAGCAAACGCCACTGTCTTCCACCCAGTCAACCAGCGTCAAAGCTCTGGGAGTCACAGTCGAGATCTTTTCCTCCACTGACCACCTCATGCAAATGGCAGCCCAATCCGCTGACTGTGCCTCCTATGAAAAGTGAAAGTGAAAAGTGTTACTCGCTCCGACGTGCCTGACTCTTTGTGACCCCCACCGACTCTTTGTGACCCCATGGGCTGTAGCCCACCAGACTTTTCCATTCATGGGATTTCCCAGACAAGAATACTGGAGCAGGTGGCCATTTCCTTCTCCAGGGCATCTTCCCAACCCAGGGATTTAACTTGGGTCCCCCGCACTGCAGGTGGATTCTTTACTGCCTGAGCCACGAGGCAGAAGTGCCTCCTAGAGAACACTCAGCTCTTCTTTCCATCCCCTTGCTCGGTCCCTCACTTGGATGACTGAAGTAGATCCCTAGCAGCTCTCTCTTTGCCCATGTGCACCCCTCTATTCTTCAGACGGCTAGAGGGACCATTTCCACAGGATAAATCTCAAATTCACAACCCCTACTTAGCAATGCTTTTAGACCTTAGCTTCTATTTCCCTCCATTACAGCATACAGTCCTTAACTGACCCGAAGGGTAAGATTAATAAATATCTGCTAAATAAGTTAAGGATAATGTTCCTATGATGACAGGTGGGATAATTTCTCTAAACATGTCATTACTCATAATTAAAAAATAAATCCAATTATGCAGAGCAACTTTGTTCAGTTAAAAAAACTTTTTATCCTAAGGAAGTAACAGATGATGTACACAAAGATAATTAGGGAAGAATGTTTATCTTGGTATTGTTTGCAACAGCAAAAAACTGGAAACCTAAATGTCAAATAATTGGGAGGGAGGTTAAATCTGCATGTTAAAAACATAAAACACTAGGAAGGAATACATTCAAATGAATATGAAAAGAACTGAGGTCCTTGATCTAGAAAAAACTCTTATAAACAAACAGGAGACAGGCTCTGCGGCTCTGAACGGCAGTTTACCGCTCTGAGTCCTGGTTTCCCACCCACAGCAGTGGAATTACTGTTAATATGCTAACCCTGTTCCTTTAGGTTCGGTACAAGTTTTAACTCAATACCACAAGCAGATGTGCAGAATAGAACCTGGTGCATTAACAAGCACCTAAAAAAAATACCAGGTTCTATTTCTGTCATCAATGTCGTTATTACATATTGTATTTAAAACTTATTTTTTATAACATATAGACAAATCATTAGTATACAGTTTAACCAATCATCATTAGTTGGTTAGCCAACCTTGTCCTGTGGGGACAGGAAAATAAAAACTGCCTTCATTCTGGAAATCCCCGATACCATCGTATGATCCCTCCCAATCAGTATCTAATGACCTCGTCCCCTAAAGTTACTACTACCCTGACCTCCAAAACCAGATTCATTCTATGTACATGAATTTGTCTGCTTAATATCAGGCTTATAAACTGTAGCCTGTTTGTTATCATCACTTTAGCCCACTTTTGATTAACACTGGATGACTCCCCGTTTCTAGATGGCTCAATAGGTAAAGAATCCACCTGCGGTGCAGAAGACACAGGAGACACAGCTTTGATCCCAGGGTCAGGAAGACCCCTGGAGGAGGGCACAGCAAGCCACTCCAGTATTCTTGCCTGGAGAATCCCCATGGACACATGGACAGAGGAGCCTGACGGGCTACAGTCCATGGGGTCTCAGAGCTGAGCACGACTGCTTGAAGCAACTTAGCACGCACATTTCCAGTTCAGAGCTATTATAAACACTGCTACTAGGAAGTGACTGCTTTTTGGTATATAAAGAGACGTTGTCCTGTTGGTTTTTTCTTCAGTTTTTGTTTAATCAATCTGTTTGCTCCCTAGCAGTTAATGAAAATTTCCTGTGCTCCACTCCTTCACTAACACTTGGAATCATCAGTATTTCTAATTTCAGCCATTAAAGTAGGTGTGTATTCCACTGTGATTTTAATGTGCATTTTCCTCCTGCCTATGAGCATCTTTTCATTTATCAGTCACTTGGATATCCACTTATGTGAAAAGCCCATTCAGATTGCTTTTTGATTTTTCTATCAAGAGTCATTTTCTTACAGATTTCTAAAATTTTTAAAAATTACATTTTTAACATATTTTGGATATAAGCCCCTTATTGGCTAGCTATAGATGGTTTGTATTGTCTCTCTCTTAATGGTGTTTTTTGATGAACACCATCTCTTATTGTTAGCAACTTTTGGTTTAAAATTAGTACATTTGGTGTCTAAGCAATCTTTCCTTATACCAAAGTCATGAAGAAATTCCATGTTATCTTCCAGAAGTCGAGTTTCACCCCTCATATCTAGAGATGTGCAATGCTCTTGGATCTGATTTCTATGAGTCTGCAACAGCAATCAAATTTCATTCCCTCCCCAGTGGATATCCAATTAACCCAGAAGCAATGATTAAAGACAAACTTTCCCAATGCCCTGTGTTGTCATCTTTTCTTAATTCACATACTCACATGTTTGATGTGTTTTGGATTCTTTGTTCTGTTGGATAAAGACTTACCTAGAATTCTTACATCTATGTGTAAGAACCAGAGATTGCCTAAATCATGGTAGCTTCAGAAGTTTCAATATCTAGCAGAGAATTTTGTTCTTCTTCAAGAATGGTTAGGCTATTCTTAGCCCTTTGTGTGTCTATGTTTTCAAGTTAGCTCATCAAATTCACCAAAACAAACGCGTGCTGGTGTTTCGGTTGACACTGCATCGCCCAGGAGAGTGCTCTGTACAGTAGTCATGGTCCCTTCACCTAAGACTGGTTAACAAGGCCTTCTCTTTCCTCTTTGTGATCAGTCTAATCAAAGGCTTATTAATTATATTAAGTATATTCTTTTACGTGTATTTTCTATTTTTGCATGCATCTTGTTCTATCAGTTAGCAAGAGAGGCGTATTAAAAATCTCCCATTTAGGTTATGTATTGGGTCACACAAAATCGTTTTCCTGATGAATAAGGCCTTTTATCATTATAAGCTGCCCCTCTTTCCTTTCAGTAATGCTTTTCACCTTGTCTGATATAGTTTCCCCAGTGGGTCAGACGGTAAAGCGTCTGCCTGCAATGTGAGAGACCCAGGTTCAATTCCTGGGTCAGGAAGATCCCCTGGAGAAGGAAATGGCAATCCACTCCAGCACTCTTGCCTGGAAAATCCAATGGATGGAGGAGCCTGATAGGCTACAGTCCATGGGGTCACAAAGAGTTGGACACAACTGAGCGACTTCACTCGTCTGATATGACAACAGTATGACACAACGAGCCTTCTCTTAATCTGTGTGTGCTGTCTTTTCTCCATCTTTTACTTTCAACCTATTTCCTTAAATCTTAGGTTTGTTTCTTGTCAACAGGCTTCCCTGGTGGCTTGGCTGATAAAAGAATCCCCAGGGAGAGATCCCTGGGTTGGGAAGATTCCCTGGAGAAGGGAAAGGCTACCCACCCCAGTATTCTGGCCTGGAGAATGCCATGGACTATACAGTTGGAAAGAGTCAAAGAGTCAGACACAACTGACTGGGCTTCCCTGATAGCTCAGATGGTAAAGAATCCACCTGCAGTGCAGGAGACCCCAGTTCAATTCCTGTGTCGGGAAGATCCCCTGGAGAAAGGATAGGCTACCCACTCCAGTATTCTTGGGCTTCCCTTGTGGCTCAGTTGGTAAAGAATCCGCCTGAATGCTGGAGATCTGGGTTCGATCCATGGGTTGGGAAGATTCCCTGGAGAAGGGAAAGGCTACCCACTCCAGTATTCTGGCCTGGAGTGCACAGCCCATGGGGTCACAAAGAGCCGGACACACCCGTGTGACTTTTACCTTCACTCTTCTTGTCAACAGGGTAAAGATTTAATTCACGTATGAACACTAATAATCTTTCTATTTATTCCAACTGTTTTATGTTTCTTTCTTACTTTCTGCTGGATTAAGCTTTTTATATACTATCCTTGCACGAAGATTATTACTTTTTAGTTATCTTCTAACATTGGGTACCCAGGTGGCGCTAGTGGTAAACAACTCGTCTGCCAATCCAGGAGACTTATAGAGACTTGGGTTTCACCCCTGGGTTGGGAAGATCCCCTGCAGAAAGAAATGGCTACCCACTCCAGTATTCTTGCCTGGAGAATCCTACGGACAGAGGAACCTGGTGGGCTACAGTCCATGGGCTCACAAAAGGTGGGACATGACAGTATGGATTATATATCCTTCACTCATCAAAATCTAATTATTCCTTTACTTCTACAAACTATTGTTGACTTGCATATATATACAAAAACACACACACACACACACAACCACAGGACAGGGACTAATCACCCAGTGTGAGCAGAATCACACTCAAGCATTTTGAGGGTCAGATTGATAATTTTTTGACATCCAGATAGCCATGAGAGAAATAACCAAGAAATGGATAGCTGCTGCTTAATTATCACCGTTACCCTCCTACAAAACTATCATCCTACAACAGTTGTTTCACTTTCTTAATCTAGATTCAGTGAATTACATGCGTTAAATTCAACAAGCGTTTACTGAGGGTTAACTGAGCCCCTGTTCTGTGGGGTGACAACGCCACTCGTGATCTGAGACAGCACATCTCGAACTTTAACGTGCTTCAAATCGCCTTTAAGGCTTGTTAAAACTGCAGATTCAGACTCAGGAGACTAGAGTAGGGCTTGAGAGTCCACATCTCTAACAAGCCACCAGATTCTGCTTTGAATAGCAACTGAAAACATCTAACTGCTCACCTTAATAAAATAAAGCTATTTTCCAACTCATGCAAGTAGCAGATAATCCAAAAATAGGCAATATTCTGGCTATGCAATACACCATAAGGCTTTTCCCTCTAACAGATATTGGGGTTTGTGGGTTTACTAACATATTCCTGTCTGTAAGGATGGTATGGAAGGTGACAAAGAATCTGCTGTTCCTTTAAAAACTTGCTGTAGTAATCTAAATGTGGCTCAACAAGAAATAACTATGTTTCTCACTTGTGGGGTTTTTTAAAAAGCTACTTACTATATTATCTATTTACTATGAAACCTATTGTAACTACCTGGTAACATTACTAGTTATGTAGTGAAGTAAAAGAAAACTTAAGCTTCCAGCATGAAGGCCTCATGGATAGGTATGTCAGCCACAAGCTCACTGTCTCCTTTCTTAGCTCAACTGCCAGAAACAGACTCGTTTAGTTTCCTCTCACAATGTCAGGAAGTATTTAAGGTGTTCACTTAATCATTCCCCTCCTATAATAAAACCCAAGAAGATGAGCTAATGTGGGAATTTCTTGTCAACCTGATTTTATAACCAAGCAAATCATCACGGCAACTTTCCATCTTCCCTTTTAATTCAAATGTTAGTGAGAAAGAAGACTCAGTTTATCCTATAGCAGAGATGACGACAATAAAGTATTAGGTTGAACTATATGAAATTGCTGATGTTAGAGCTCATTTGGAGTACAAAATAGCATTTCATATGATATGGTTTAACCTGCATCTGCCATATGATATATAACCCTTATTCAACTAAATTAAAAATCATTTATAATATTTTAGCCTAAAAACGTTATCATAACACGTTGCAATAGCAGATCTTTTAATTTAATAAAAAATTTATGAAACAATTCAAAATTATCTTCAAAACCATTACGTGGAGTTCAATTCCAAAATAATGTTTTAAATTGCTGCCAAATAATATAAAAGCCAAGTTGGAGAGAATTACGCACTGCAAGGTTCTATCTTCATTTTTTAATGTCGTTCTGGATCCTTTTTACCATGAGCATATTTTTGTAACTTTTTAAAGGTCATAAAAACACTACTGGTAAATGAATGTGAGCACTCACGCTCAGTCGTGTCTCTTTTGAGACCCCATGGGCTGCAGCCCGCCAGGCTCCTCTGTCCATGGGATTCTCCAAGTAAAAACACTGAAGTCGGTTGTCATTTCTTCCTGCAGGGACTTTTTTAAGGTTTATAAAAATGTTGCTGATAAATAGTTTACTAAAAAATAAAGGAGCTTCCTCACTATGGTCTAACAAGAAATGGTAATAACTAGAGCCCTTGTAGAGATAAGCACTGATTCTAGAGAAACATTTCATGAACAGATCTTAGAGACTGGGAGAGGGCAAGACAGAGGCTGCTGCTGCTGCTAAGTCGCTTCAGTCGTATCCGACTCTGTGAGACCCCATAAACGGCAGCCCAGCAGGCTCCCTCATCCCTGGGATTCTCCAGGCTAGAACACTGGAGTGGGTTGCCATTTCCTTCTCCAATACATGAAAGTGAAAAGTGAAAGGGAAGTCGCTCAGTCGTGTCCGACTCTTCGAGACCCCATGGACTGCAGCCCACCAGGCTCCTCTGTCCATGGGATCTTCCAGGCAAGAGTACTGGAGTGGGGTGCCATTGCCTTCTCCCAGGAATACTCTATGCTATGTTATGCTAAGTCACTTCAGTCGTGTCCGACTCTGTGCGACCCCATAGACAGCAGCCCACCAGGCTCCCCCGTCCCTGGGATTCTCCAGGCAAGAACACTGGAGTGGGTTGCCATTTCCTTCTCCAATGCATGAAAGTGAAAAGGGAAAGTAAAGTCGCTCAGTCGTGTCTGACTCTTAGTGACCCCATGGATTGCAGCCTAATAGGCTCCTCCGTCCATGGGATTTTCCAAACAAGAGTACTGGAGTGGGGTGCCATCGCCTTCTCCCAAGACAGAGGCAGAGGTAGACATAGAGGAAACACCAAATAAAAAAGCCTGGAGAAAACCCTGAGTGGAAACAACAACCAGTTTAACCATCTCTGATACGAGACCCACATGTAGCGCCACTTGCAGCTAACCTGAAATTTTTTTATTAATATACTGACTGGGGACTATCCTTGTGATGGTATTAATCCACACTAGATTTTAAAGAGATGGAACAATATAAAAGAACAAAAATAAATGAAAATAATTCAAGTTAATTAAAACTAAGATGTTCAAATGCAGGAATTTTTATGAAGCCAAGTCTCTTTAGACAGAATTCCTTTAGAAATGAGGGAAGGGCAACCAAGCTTAACTGGGAAGAAACCACCTCCAAAGTTCCTAGCAACATGACATACCCATAACAAAAGAAAAGAAAAACCAGCCAGTTGGACTTTGAATGATGGCTGAAAAGAAAGGTACACAATTAAGAGGGTACCTGAGTGAAGTCCACAAGTAAGACACCATTATTACTACCAAGAACAGCGCCTAAGACATGGCCTGAATTCAGGAAATATCTGTTCCGTGCAAGAAAGAACTGAATGCATCAGGAATATTTAGAATGTGAAGAAATGGTTCAAAAAGGAGGGAGAAAGCTGAAGGAGGCTAAGAATGAAAGAAGCATTTTTAAAATGAGAGGCTCATGAGCCTGAAATAAAGAACAGTCTGACTGGAGCACAGGCTATAGTCAATTTCTGACCATTTCCCTTACTCACTTTTACATCCCAAGCACATACCAAAGTGCCTGCCTCCACAGTCAGTGTTAAATAAATATATATGAAGGTGAAACTATGTTATGATTCTGTAAATTATCTCATTTTAAGAACAAATGAATGGATTTATTACCCTCTAGTTAGTGGCCAAAATATATCACCACAGAATGCATGCGTACGTGTACAAACACACACAATACCCTACTAGCCAAAAAAGCACATTCAGTTGTCTACAAACAAGATGAAACTGCCTGGGTTTATTAGTCTGAGACAGTAAGTAAATCTTGTATTAAACGGTTAAGAATAACAATTGCATAAGAATAAAAACATTTCTTTTTAAAGCCCGTAGTATCAGACTTTCACTTCTGACTATTTCAGAGTGCCTGATACTGAACTACCTCGCTCACAGCAAACCACTAATGAAACTGGTCAAACATATGAAACAGCTTGTTTTCAGATACTGGACAACAGGTTGCCCAGAAATGTGATCGCAGAGAAAAGGGAGACACGCTTGGTGAGCCGCACAGTCACCTTGGCTTTCTATCTGAAGACAACTCCCAGAGCAGAGTGTGGGGATGGGGAGCCCAGAGCACAGGATCCTGCTCAGCTGAGAAGCCGGACCCGAGAGCTCAAGGCTACGAGAGCTCAAGACACAGCACGCAACATCTGTCGGGCAGGTAGAAGAAGAAAGGGAGCGATGCAGAGAAGGAGCCCTGTGAATTGACTCGTAGGATCTCCTCGGCTCCGTGGCCACATACCAACTGCACAGCTGTCAGGGGAAGGTCCGTGAGGCCACGCAGAGAGCAATGGCTGACGGCTAGCAGACGACCGACAACTACCACAACTCACACTGGGAACTACGAGCACTCGTTCCAATCTCTTAAGAGTGGAAAAGCCCCAATAAACACTGCACAGAGACCCCATAAAGTCTCTACTTCAGGGGGAAAGCTATACTAGCCCTATGAAAAGGCAGCCTTCTTCTTGTCCTAACAGACTGAAACAAACCTCCAAGGATCAAGATGATCAACAACCGAACTGCGTATCAGGACAAAATTCAGCCCTTCTTAAAAGCAGGACAACAAAACCCAGAGGCTCAGCAGCCTAGCACTCCTAAAGACACCTACATCCAACCAAATGTCACTGGGCACACAGAGAGGCAGGGAAATGTAGTCTGGATTCAAGAAGGAAAAAACTTCATCAATGGACCCAGAAATAATAGAAATAATGAAATTAGCAGACAAAAAATGATCAGAAATCTTTTAAAATATAAAGGAAATTATGAACAACAAATCTTAACAGGTTAAGTGGAAACTATAAAAAGAAACAAAAAAAATTCTAGAAATGAAAAATGATTGAAGTGAAAAATTCACTGAATGGATCTAATAGCAAATAGCAATTAAACACTGCTGGAGGGGGGGAAAAAATCAGCGAATTTTAAAAAGAGGAGTATAAATTAACCAAACTGAAAATAAGTACAAAATATAACAGAAAAAATATAAACGAAGCATCCAAAACCTATAGAACTCAATCGAGCTAGCGATCCTGTTTGGAGGAGGTATCAAAGGGAAGGATAAAGAAACTGGAAAAGAAAAATTTATGAACACATAAGTCAAAAGTCCTCCAAATTCAATTAAAAGAATCAACCCACAGACCCAAACTCAATGAACCCCAAGCAGTATAAACACATACACACACCATTAAGGCATTAGAGCAAATTTCTGAAAACCAACAGAAAGAAAAAAAAATTTAAGCAGCCAGAAAGTGGGGGAAATACCCATTTACACACAACAAAACCACTGACTTCTCATCAGAAACCACGAACACAAGAGTAAAGCAACATCTTTAAAATAATAAAGAAAAAAGACCTTTAACCTGCAATTCTACACCCAATGAAAACATCCTTCAAAAATGAAGGCAAAACACTTTTTCAGACTGTCAGCAACCGAACTTGCACTCCAAAACTGTTCATAGTTCACAGACGGAAAATGATTCCAGAAAAAACTGTGATGACACAATGGAATTAAGACCAGAAATGGAAAATATGTAGCTAAAATAGTGAAGAGGTTTCCCTCCTAAATGTTTTTAAGAGATAATTAAAATTTAATTCTTTAAAAAAACTTTTGTTTAAAGCAAAAATAACAATATATTGTAAAGTATGTAACATATATAAAAGTAAAACACGACAACCGTAAGACCAGTGACAGAAGAGACCAACTGGAAGTATAACCTAAGGGTGCACGTCATACACCCTCAAGCAACCACTGAAAAAGATGGAGGGACGGACAGAGAGACAGAAGATTATCCTCAACTAGATCACAGAAAATCTTACTTAGCCCTTCAGTAAATGGCCCTTAAACCCTTTCAATTACAAAAGGCAAATCACATTTTTATAGCTGAAAAGGTCTTCTCAATAATAGCATCTGGAACACAAAAAGGATTAAAATAATCACTTAAGATACAGCTGCTGAACTCTAGAATTATTATAATGTACATAGTATAATATGTAACACGGGTAAATTTATGTTTTTTCCAATATTCTAAAATTATAAATTTTTAAATAGTCAAAATAAAGCAGGTAATACCACCTGGTTATTTTATGGGTTACCAGCAGCTATAAAAATTCCAAGTGGAAAAAGAAATCCCTTTTTTCTAATGGCTTCCCTGGTGGCTCAGAGGTTAAAGTGTCTGCTTCCAATGCGGGAGACCGGGGTTCGATCCCTGCATCAGGAAGATCCCCTGGAGAAGGACCATTCACTAAATAAAAATGTTTACTCAGTAATAAGCCCATTTAAACTAAAAATTTCCCGCTTTGATAGGAAACAAAAGTGTCAAGCAGCCTTTGCACCCTTGAAGTCTAGAAACAGGGGGTGGGGCTGAAACAAAGACAGGTAAACAAACATACACAATTTCTCCAGAAAAATTTTACAAGTGAGATTAAACCCTTCAAGAGATCAACTCCAATCACCTGAAGAAAGGAAAGATCAGGGATTCTCTAGCTTAGCCTGGTGCTACTGGTGATTGACACCAGATTAGAAGCGGGAGTCTCCTCTGCCAGCTGCTCACCGCGGACGCCCTAGGACCCTGACCCTGTCAGTGCACAGCAGACACACTGCGTGACTGCGGCCTGGCCCGCTCACCTGCAGTACAGAAAGAGCACAGACTCCCACAGACTTATACACGCGAAGCTGCCACTAGGAGATTCAGAAATGCCAAGACAAAAATAAAAGATTATTATGCTGCAATAAATTAAACATCCAAGCTGCTGAATTTTAGGTATAATTAACTGGCTGCTGCTGCTGCTGCTGCTGCTAAGTCGCTTCAGTCGTGTCCCACTCTGTGCGACCCCATAGACAGCAGCCTACCAGGCTCCCCCGTCCCTGGGATTCTCAAGGCAAGAACACTGGAGTGGGTTGCCATTTCCTTCTCCAATGCATGAAAGTGAAAAGGGAAAGTGAAGTCGCTCAGTCGTGTCCGACTCTTAGCGACCCCATGGACTGTAGCCCACCAGGCTCCTCCATCCATGGGATTTTCCAGGCAAGAGTACTAGAGTGGGGTTGCTTTCTCTGACAATTGATTGTAAATTGTAGGAGGAGGTATCAAATTGGAGGAGGATATCCTTCCCTTTGATACCTCCTCCTCCTTTCAAGTGCCATTGCTTTCTCCAACAGTTGATTGTAAATGACTGTGACAAAACTTTTTAAAAACTGAAAACTAAAACTTTACTAGCAAAGTTACATGCTAAAGAAAGCAACAATCAAAACAATGGCCCCTTGTACAAAATGCTCACAAACATGCTTTTGAGGCAAATTAAGGTTGAGGTAAATGCAATTATTTTTTAAAAATTGTTTATCTTCACAATGGTAGAGAAATGATTCTTGTTGGCTTATAACTGTTTCAAATCTCTACAGCCTCTAACCTGTTCCCCCCACCCTACTTCAGTCCTCTGGGGAAACCAAAAGCAAGCTCCTTTCTGGTGGTTTAATTTTAGATGCTGTTTCACCAGACAGCCCTGCAGAGGGGCAGGACAGGACGCCTTGTGAATGAGCAGAACCCAGGTCTCTGCACAGGGAAGAGCGATGAGACAACAGCTGCCCCAGGGGCCTTTCCCACCCGTATCCGTGTCTCAACACAGAAACAGCGCCACATATAAACACAGGACCTCACTTACATGTATCTCCTTCTAGCCACGGTATGAGAATGACATGATTTATTCAACAGGTAACTTGTCTGGCTGAATGAGACCAAGCTCCTATTAAAGAAGAAACATTCTACTATCACTTGAGAATATATTTCCAGAGTCAAGAAGATCTACATGGGACAGTGCCGCTGCTCCAGCAGGCATCTGCGTTCATGCTAACAAAAGTGAACAAATAACGCGTCCCGCCTGGAGTGCTTGGATGAATGCTGACACTGGTGGAGCTGAAGGATTTACAAGTGAACTGAAGTCATTTGGCCTTCAGTAAAATTAACTTTCATAAATAAAGATACCTGAAGTTTTACAGAAATGATGCAAACTGACAAACTCTACAAGTTGTAACCAAGAAACACTTCTTTCAAGCAGGCTAAGAAACGATCACTCAGACAGACAGTAAGTCAGATCTGAGAATCCAGCGTGTCCTCCGATGACAGCAACCAGGCTGGACAGCTGTCCTCATGTGCGTACCTCATGTGCGTATGTCAGGCGACATACCCTTATTTACGGTTTAGCAGATACACCGAAACAGGGTTAGCGGCAGCAGACAGTGCGGGGAACAGTTAAATTCAGCCTCACCAGCAGTAACATGACCTGTGCACTCAGTGAAGGCCACACCCCATGATTCCCAGTCAGGAGCTGAGGTTTTCGTTCACCTCCTTCTCAGGTCAGAGTCATCCGTGGGACAGTTCAAGAACACTGAACCCATCTAGATGGAACGGCCCATCTCAAGTTGCTCATAACCACCTCTGTGAAGCCCCGTGGTCTTGGGCTCTGCTTTCCAGATCTCCAATACCTCCATCACAGGCAAATGTAACAAACTCATTTATGAAACAGGGAAAATGAAGATATACCTGGAAAGCCCAGCTTGCTCCACAGAAATACACTGAACTAGGATTGAAGACTTCCTCTCACTTGCCTTAACACCCGCACGCACGCAATATGGTAACAAATAAATCAGGTTCCTCATACGTGAAAGGAGGTGGTTCATCGTCTTGTCCAGTCACGTAAATGCAAAGCATTCCTTCCCTTGTAAAATGCCATGGATTTGAAATGTTACACAGATCACAGACAGAGGGAAGAAAAGGTTGTGCTCAAAAGTCTTCTGTTTAGAGCTTAAATGACACATTTTAATAAATGGTGGCTAGATACATAGCAAAATACTATTTTTAAAAAACTTTAAATCTTTTATACACACAATATATGACTACGTTCACACAATTAAAACCTGAATTACCCAAAGATGCTCCCTCCCCCACCCCATTTCAGCCTTTTTCTTGAGATCTCTTGACGGCAACTTTGCCAGGGCCCACATACACTACAGCTGCCTTCCAGAAATCTGGATACACAAAAGGAAGAGAGACGATATATTACAACCCATCTAAAAGTTGAAATATTACAAAGCTGTTAAAAAGGTGAACACTGCCGCTCAGCCGCCCTGCCCTCCAGCAAGAAGAACCAGACACAGAACGAGGCAGCGAGGAATGCGACACTGGCGGGGACGTCACCTGCCACCGGCTGCTGCCACCTCCAGCTGCGCCACGACCATGCCGCTTTAACGAGTGTCTGGAGAAGCCACCGAGCTGCAGGGACACTAACCCTCTTTGGAAGGAAAGCCGACCCGAGCCTTCCCTCATCTTTGCCTCTGCCTTCTCCCAGAACACGCACAGCAACAGCAGCTGAGAGGGGAAAAAAAAACACACCACACACACACTTTTTAAAACTTCTTCCCTCTCCAATGCTAGGCAGAAAAGGGGAGAACCATACACATACTCCTCTCCTCACTCTTTTAGTTCTCGCTAGACAGCTGTTAAACATACAAGATATTTTTAAATCTAGCTAAGTACTTGGTTGGGTACCTATATTGAATTGCAGCATAATACTTAAAATTATCCAGTGAGGCAATCATTTGGCTTTGTGATTCCAATTAAAACACTGTATATTTACGGGGATTTTCCATTACCAAATGCCCCAAAGGCAAGATATTCATCTGACCAAAGACACTGTCAAAAGTTAAGCACTGAGCAACTTGTTAACAGAGGTTATAAAATGTAATCAAATATAAAAAAGTAACCTTTCATTAAAAGTATATTTATGCAGTATATTTATATAAAAGTATATTTATTTATAAATAAATACATCATTTTAGAGCTCATCAGTAGTTTTCCCTCTTCCATATCCACTGTGCAGAAAAGTGTTTAAAATTTGCATCTGAGTTCCATGTCAAATGAAAACAGTCTGGAAAATGTTACTGTCCAAAATGTTATACAATATGTTTAAATATACAAAGCTGTCTAATGATGTAATTAATAAAACTAAAATCTCCCCCACCCCCCAGAAAAAGTCAGGCAAAAAATGCAATTCTCACAAACCAACAATAAGCATATGGGAAAACCCTCAAACTCACTCAAGTCAAGAAGTCAACAAATAACAATGAGATTTCACGATCTACCTCTCAAACAGGTACGTTTTTCCAAACCCAACATGATACTCTAGCAGTAACAGTACAATCAAGCAGGTTTCTATGACCCTTTACCAGAATGCTGTCAGCAGTTTCTCACAACTAAAGAAACAGTAAAAAAAAAAAAAAAAAAAAAAATAGTAACTACATTCATTCAACTCTTCTTCCAACGCCAATCTTGCCCCAGTATGCCTCAGATCCACGCAAGCTCCATGAATTGGGTGGCTTTATTGCAGCAACTGTTACCCTTCTTCGCACAGAAAGAACCTGAAGCCCAGCAGCTCGCGGGGCCTTAAGTGTGGGCCCCTGCTCGCGCTGGTCACTGGGAACAACCCGGGACCGACAGGGTCCTCTCTCCTGATCGCAATCCAGGCCTCGGAGACCAAGGGGGCAGGCAAGCACTCGAGAGGCACGAGAGACCCTGCCTGCAAGAGCAGCCTGCCACGTCCTCGCACAGGAGCGAAGACAAACGGACCGGGCAGGAAGCAGACAGGCTAGAAACAGCACCCTGCCTGCGCACATCCCTGCCCGAGTCCATGTCAAGAGACAAACCAATGGCTGTGGCCGGAAGGGAGGGCAGTTTAAAAGGAATCTAGGAGAAACGGATAAACGTCACGTCAAACTTTACAAACACCTTTTAAGAAAGCCAGTTCCCCAGCCCCCACAGATTTTGTGAGGCGCTCATGAAGACCCTTAGAGAAGACGAGGCGGGCAGCGGGCACTGTCCACCCCAGGTCGCACCTGCAGTGCCCACCTCAGGGAGCGGGGGGGCTCCCCAGGCTCCAGCCCCACCTGCCAGGCACACCCTCCACTCCTCACTCTGCAGCTCGGCCTGCCCACCGCCCTTCCGAACCACCACTCAAATGTCCCTTCAAGCTTAGCCAGAGAATACAGACAGGAGGGAGCTGATGGACAGAACGGTAGGCTGGACCAGGGTCTTGCTGCCAGGTAAGAGACGGGATCTGTAAACCAGGGAAGAGGCGGCCAGGAGGGATGCCACTCCAGCTGTTTTCAACTACAGCAAGGAACACTTGGCAGGGTCTGGATTCAATTCTGCCACTTACTACCTAGCTACTGAGTGGATAATTCAATCTGTGTCTCCCTTTCCATCTGCAGAATGGGTTAGTAACAGTGCTTGAACCTCAAGACCATGATGAAAATTAAAGATTAATTTAGAACGGTACTGGGCACAGGGTAAGTGCTCGAAAAATGTCTTGTTGCTCAAGCTGATCACAGCACAGTGATGTGCAAGACGGACGGAGGCGGAAAACCTCAAGCAGAGAGCAACTAGGGGCTCGTTTCAACCGTCTGAGCAAGGACTGAGAGAGTCTTTAGGAGGCTATTGTCGAAAATGGAAAGGACGCGAGAACAGGCACCGTGAGACAGAAATGACAGGACTTAAAAACTTACGTAAATATGGAAGATGAGAGACAAGTCAGTTTCAAAACCGACTGCGACGTTTTGAGCCTCGGTGACTTGGGAAACAGTGGTGACTGGGAACGTCTGAGAAGGGCACTAGCTGAGTGAGCGTACCTCCTTAAAGGCAGTGTGATTTGATCCAAGACTGCGGTCTCGTACATCTCAGCAGTGTTCACGCTATCACGCACACGATGGTTACACTTTGTTGAAAACAGAAAGGAAAAAAAGGTACAAAAACAATAAAAGGAGAAGGAAACGGGTGCAGAGGAGGAGGGAAAAAAAAAACCAAAAACTGACGAGGGGAGGAAGAGCCTAGGGTTCTGGTCCAGGTTCTGAGGTGAACCATGTGACAATGGGGAAAACACGCCACCTGGACCGACAGCCGCTCCGTCCGACACACGCCCCCGTGTCACACACAGGGGGCTCGCACCATCCATGTGGGGCTTCTTTAAAATATACGCATCACTCTGCTTTCTTTCCCGTCTCTGAAGCGTCTTCCTAGAGCGCCTCTGTTTCTGACAGGTCTGAACCCAAGCTGCTCTGGAGGCTTGGGCAGAATAAAACGTTGAACACGGTGACCAACCACCGCCCCAGTCACTTCCAGCCTCGACAGCGCATTTGCCTGAGCAGACCTCAGTCAAGCACACACGACGGTCCCCACGCCAAGGAGGGCTTGCGTCTCCCAGTCCGACCAGGACCACGAGCGTGCCTTGTCTCCCTGCGCCTCGCACATACTGTGGGTCTCACTAACTGAAGGCTTGTGCAACCCCAGTCAAGCGAGTCTATCAGCGTCATTTTTCTAACAGCATCTGCTCACTTCATGGCTCTGTATCACCTTGTGGTAATTCTTACAGTATTTCAAGCTTTTTCATTATTACTACATTTGTTATTGTGATCTGCGATCTCTGACTTTACTACTGTAATTGGGGGGTTTTGTATTTTATTTTTTAAATCAAGGTATGCACTTTTTAAAAAGATAATGCTACCGCACACTTAACAGATGACAGTATAGTATAAACGCAACTTTTATACGCACTGAAAAATTAAAAAAATTGTGCAATTCACTTTACTGTGGTGGTCTGGAGGTCACAAGACCTCTGAAGGTGTCTGTGCATAGTTCTCTCTGTATATGAGGGGTATCCACCACACTATGGTCCGAAGCATGCTCCCAATCTTCAATACCAGTTTCCTGTCCTTAAAGTCACCTAGGTTTTCCAGAGCACATAATCTTAACTTCTAAGGTATTTTAAAGACTTTCTAATTACAGTACTTTTAAAAATGGTCTTTAAAAGTATTATGTACAACATCAGCTCCTGAAAACACGAGGTCATAACCTTAAACATCTGTGTTAAATTTCTCTGCCTCACTTTGAACAGATTCATGACATCCAATGATGTTCATGAGCATCCCAAACTACTACTGAAACAGGCTTACGCGTCATCCTAGAGAGACCTCGATTACTCAAAGTAAAGAAATGAGCAGTCTACACAGCATGTGCCACAGCAGAGGAGATAATGTAAAAAACTGTTTAAGGACTCAAATATGTAAGGACTGAAAATATGTTTGGGAAAATTATTTTACATTCAGACATGTACAGTACAAAAAATTTTTTCAACTTCAAATATAATCACAATGCTAAAAAACTAGATTTAATTTTAACACATAAAACATTTCTTTTTTTAGTTGAATGACACACCAAAGTAAAAACATTGATACATGCCACTAACACTTCTTCCCACTTCCCACCTATAAAGATGTTTTTATTTTCCTTTCCTTTTTTAATTAAAAAAAATTTTAAATTGAGGTATACTTGACAGTCCCCTGGAGAAAGAAATGCGACTCACTCCCATATTCTTGCCGGGAAAATCCCAAGGATACATAGCCTGGTGGGCTACAGTTCTAGGGTCACAAAGAGGTGGACACGACTGAACGACAAAAGTACTTGGCATACAGCATTTTATTAAGTCTAATGATTCGATTCTTTCTTCTCGTAAGTCTTTAGGGAAACCACTCTCAAGGTTAAGGAACTCTCAACAATCTAATGCCTAAAATGAGAGGAAGGAATCGTTATAACACAATTTCAATTAGAAGTTTATGCTAAACTAAGTGGATCTGGGTTTCTTACAATATCACTGAAGAACATACCTCTTCAGAGGAGCTTAAGGTAGCAGCCCTTCCCTTCTCCTTCCTCCCGGGGCTGCCAGAGCCCATCTCCAACCACCCTCGGGCCGTCCTCCGGGGAACTGCCTCCATCAAAGAGCCCCTCTCTCTCCTACCATCATCCACCTCTCCCTTCCAGTTCTGTCCAGCATATAAACAGGCTCCATTTCCTCACTGTTAAAATCCTTCCTGGATTCTTCATTCCCTCTTCATGATCAATCTATCTTCTAACTCTTTCAGTCAACGAATATTTACTGAGCCCCTACTATGCTCTACACCTAAGCTGTCCAACACGGCAGCCACTAGTCACAGACGGCTACTCAGGGCCTGAAAAGCAGCTAGGGGGAACCAAGACGGGCTGTAAATGTATAATATACAAGACTTTAAGGATGGAGCACAGAATAATAGAATGTAAACTATCCCAATAATTTTTAACTTTAACATAATATTTTTCAGATATATTTGGTAAAATAAAACATTTTACCAAACTTTACATTAATGTTTCTTTTTTCTATTTTCTTAGATGGTGACTCCTAGAAACTTAAATTACATGACAGGCTTATACCCTACCGGACAGCACTGTTCTAGATAAAGTCCTCAGCATTAAGGACATAAACACGAAGACAAAGGGCAAAGTCTCTGTCTTCCTGGAGTCTGCATTTGATTGCTGGTTGGGGGAAAGTAGCAGTCCTCAGACAGTAAGTGAACCCCGTAATATCAGAAAAAATGTCAGATTCGTGTTCTGAAGGAAATGAGACAAGGAAAAGAGAAACTGGATGTGGCAGGGAGCTGTGTCTGCTCTCCACTTCCCATCCCTCACACAAGAGAAAAGACAGCTGCATTTCCCCCCAAGCCCACACTCGAGCAGACTGGCAGTGGCCGCGTGGGGCACACACCAATAGTCACACAGCACAGAAAGCACTGGGTCCAGCCAGAACCCGGTCAGAAGGCACGCTATGTCTGCCCACGCTGGAGCAGACGGGGCTGCCAAGTGAAACCCCGTTCCACAGGCTGCACCCCCGCATCCATCCACTCAAGCTGGAGACCTCAGAGGCCTCATGCTCCCATTTCCACCTCTCATTTCTGCCTGTGCACACACAATCCAACTACATTCTAGAACCCTGGCCTCAGGAATGTCTCACAAACTCATACACTTATTGCTTTACTCTTTGTTAAGATCTTATCTTCCCAAGTGTTGGGGGGAAGGGGGATTCTACAGTAGTACCTGCACCTCCTCATCACTGCTGTCAAATCGCTTCCTTAAAAAAGTTCCCAGATCAACACCATGAGACATCAGAGCACCCAGGTCTCCCATCCCATCCTCCCACTACACATCCTTCCTCTGAGTTGAACCAACAGTGTCTGAGCAGAAGCGGACCCTCTGTCTGGAGTACTCTCTTTTTCTCCTCTTTCCTGCTCCTTGAGGAAATCTTGAGGGGTTCCCCTGTGGCTCAGCTGGTAAAGAATCTGCCTGCAATGAGGGAGACCTGGGTTCGATCCCTGGGTTGGGAAGGTCCCCTGGAGAAGGGAAAGGCTACCCACTCCAGTATTCTGGCCTGGAGAATTGGGGTTGCAAAGAAGTGGACATGACTGGACGACTTCCACTTGGAATCTTGAACTCAGCCTTCAAAGCCCAGTCTCACGTCACCTGCTCTTAGGAGCGTCCCCAGAGCCTCGCAGCGAGCACATCAGTTCTCCTCTCTGCTACGAGCACTGCAAGCACGGTCCGTGCGGGAGCATCAACGGGTCCTTACAATCAGCACCCTTGAGGGAGTACTGGTCTTTCTGTTCACAGATTCTCCTAAACACAACAATGCCAAGGTTTACAGCAGACACTTAATAAGTGAATGAGTGCAGGAAACTAAGAGAGACCCAGGAACCCCCTGCCCACAGCCCTCCAGGGTGGACGAGGGGATCCTCATGAGCTGCCCTCCCACTCTTCACTGCATCAGAACGATTCCTATGCGCATGGCTGGACCACAAGGCCAGACTGTCTCTCTCACTCACCTCTTTCACGCCAGCACAAAGATGCTCAGTAAATATGTTACTCAGTGAGTGAGTGGATCAACAAACACTAACAGACATCAAGTTCCCAACCTCAATTTACAGAGCGGCCACCTGCAACCCAGAGTTGTACCAACTTGTCCAGAAAGGTCAGAGGTAAAGTCAAGCCTGGAACAATCTCCTGTCTGACACCCCAGGACAGGACATCTTCTCCTGATAAAAAAGCCCTGATGTAGGCATCTGTCGCTTTCTGGTCACTTGGTCTCTGGACACCCACCACAGTCTGCGGGACTCACAGACTCACAGAAGACAAAGAAATCCACGCTCCTACCATAAAAGGAGAACAGCAACAGAACTTGGCTCCTCCTCACTCCCTGGTAGCTGGGGTTTTGCTAGGGACCCCAGTTTGAACGGTCCCTCCTGGAGGCGCAGGGACTGTGAGGGCACTCCCGGTGGGGAGGGGACAGACTGAGAGGTGCCAGGAGTGGCATCCTAACCAGACCAGACTGTGGCCTGATCAGACTGTGTCCTCTGCTGCCGGCCACTTGGTTCCTACTTATTTTCCCAAACAATTCGGTAAAGAGACTTACAGCCTTCCATGAAATTCATTGTCTGCCTATATTTGCCGAGCCTGAGTTTCTGTTGTCTGCATCCAAGAACCGTCACACATAAAGGACCCGCTGGAACAATCGCCCAACATTGTAGGGGGCGGGGGGTGCGTATCATGGGAGCGGTAATTCAGCAGTATCATGGAGAAAAGGAAAGATGAGAGAAAAAATTACCTAAAACTAAATCAAGGTCTTGCTGGTGACGTTTACGGTGGCCGCATTTGCCACAGGGACAAGAGTGCGACTAGGCTCTGCCCAATGGAATGGCACCAGAAGTGATGTGTGGCACCACCAGCCTGGCCCATAAAACCTCCCATGCAAACTGCCATGCTCTTTCCCAGTGCCATGACTGAATGCCAGAGCCAGGGTGACCTTTGGACACCACATGTAAACTGAGAAAAATGTCCAGAGTCTGGTCCCTGAATAGCTGTATAGAGCAGTTACCCCGGTGTGTAGTCACTGGGCAACTGTATGAACCAGAAATAAACTTTTGAACTAAAATCGCTGATTTGTTAGGGATGTTGTTATATCTTTTAGCCTACCATAATGAATACACAAAGTGGTATCTACCTAGAGAGGCTAGCACATACTTAAAAAAAGAAATGTTATTTCTCAATTTGAAAGCAATGATCAGCAGTATGCCCTTCCCATTAGTAAGGATCTGGACTAATACAAAGCTACCACCCGAATTAAGAAATGTATGTTTGGTTTTGAAAGGAGAGAATTTTTCCCGGTGAATAAGTACAACGCAGAGGGTGGGTGGGAGTCAATGCATGTGAATCTTCAACTCAAATGCAATAACTCCTGTTTTATATGTATTTCCCTCCTCTGTTCAGTATTTGTGTTCAGAAAAATTGAGCATACTTTTCCAGGATAAACCGTCAATTATATATACTACAAGCATGTAAAAACATTATGAAAGCAAAGTTATACGAAGTGCTACCTACTCAATAGCTCACTTGGGGGGCTTTTAAAAATACACGTCATCTCAACCTCTAAAGATCTGGATTCACTTAGGTCTGAAATGGGGACCAGGCATCAATATTTTTCAAAGATTTCCCAGGTTATCAGATTAAGGCGCTCCTCCACTAGAACAAGGATTCTGGTTAGATTTCTGTGCTTTAGAACAGTGATGACAGAGTCCAAAGCACTTTACTGCTTGGCACGAGAGCGTCATTTCCAAAGCCCAGCATCAGTTCATCGACTGACGGGGAGGCCTTTACTAAAATCCTTCCTAAAAACTACCCACAGTGTCAGCTCACTGACTGACGGGGGGACCTCTACTAAAATCCTTCCGAAATCTCTGCATTTTGAGGAACCAAGTCAGCTAAGGAGTCACAATGTGAAAGAAAATGAAAGGAAAACAGATTTTTTAAAAACTCTAGAGTAGAAGAGCATATTTAGACAGAAGGGAAATCCGTAACAGCCCTTAATGACAAGTATTTCTCGAGTGGAAACCTGGGGAAACAGGAGCAACTCTCCTCATCTAGTTTATATACACTTTAATCATATCATTTTAATGCCCATTTTTAAAATCATCACATACAAGTCACACTTACTAGAACACACCAACAGCAAAAGCTCTTCTGAAAGCATGAAAGGTTCCCTACTTCGAAACAAAACTGACTCAGTCACCTCCACCTTTGGAAATACCCCACCTCATCCCACACCTGGACGGTGGCAACCACCCTCTCCACCCCAAAGCTCCACATCCGTCATCTCAGTCAGCTTCCCAAATCAGCCACACTTTCCAACTCCGAAGCTGAGCCAGTACCTGCCAATACAATGGCTAGCAAACCTGGAGCAAGGTCAGTCGACTTTTTCTTAGAGCCTGGGTATGAACACACCAGGCTTTGCCAAGCACAGCCTCTGCTGCAGCTATCAGCTCTGTCCTCTCGACACAGAACAGCCACAGAGGACACAGCCGGAGTGGGCGAAGTGTTTACAGAAAAGGAGGCAATGGGCTGGAGACGGGGTCTGGAGGCTCCAGAGGCAACCTGGAGGCTAGCACGAGGCACCCTGGAATTGTCAGACACACACCCACTTATGCGTCTACATACGACAGATTCACACAGTAAAGTGCATCTATGCACTGTTTGTATAATACATGAGTTTGTGTTATTATTTCTTTGATCCCCAACTATAAAACAAGGCCCTTAAGGATGGAACCGCTGCTTCATCCACTGACAGATCTTCAGTGAATGGGCACGTAATGGCACTCAAAAACATCACTGCCAGGCTCAACGATTAATAACTCACCTCCTGAGACTCAGGAAGGAGGGGGACACAAAAGAACCAATTTCTGCTACAAGGAGAGGAGAGAGATGATTATACGTAAACTGAGGCTCCACAGTCGAACAGCAGGCGCCCTCCGGCCCCCGGCCAGGCCATCACCATCACTGACAAGGCGGACCAGCGCTAACAACAAGGCACACAACAGTATCACCCAGAGGAGCAGTGTGACTCAGAGCGCCACGCGGCAGGTCCCAAGGGAGCACCGAGGAGCCCACCCTCCACCGATCCTGGGCGTGCCACTTCCATAGCGAGAAGGACAAGCGTAGAGCCAACACTGCCCTGGAGGGAGCAAATGGAGTCTGGTCCCGGGTCTACCAGCTCTCAGTGTGATCTGGCCTTCCTCAAGGCCCAGTCGCACTTCCTATAAAGCGGGGATGACACAGCATTCGAACACCTATGAGAGGGTCACGTGAGCTAACACATGTGAACACACTTTGTAAACTCTAAAACACCACCCAATTTCAAAGGTGAAGATTTAAAAGCCTTCATGCTATGAATTCTCAAGTGCCAGAATACTAGTATTTTATAGCTAGAAAAGAGTAGCAATTTTCCCATTAACTATCAACTCTTTGCAACCCTATGGACTGTAGCCCACCAGGCTCCTCTTTCCACGGCATTCTCTAGGCACGAACACTGCAATGGGTTACCACACCCTCCTCCAGGGCATCTTCACCATCCAGGGATCGAACCAGGTCTCTTACGGCTCCCGCATTGGAGGGTGCATTCTTTACCACTAGCGCCACCTGCGGAGAAGGAAATGGCAACCCACTCCAGTGTTCTTGCCTGGAGAATCCCAGGGACGGGGGAGCCTGGTGGGCTGCCGTCTATGGGGTCGCACAGAGTCGGACACGACTGAAGCGACTTAACAGCAGCAGCAGCGCCACCTGGGAAGCCCATACTGAATAGAAAACTAATGTCAATTAAAATGTCTTTTAAAAGCCCTCAAGGATCCGAATAGGCTATTTTGATTTTGAGTTTCTAAAAAACGCAACTTGTCCTCTTTGTTTCCTGAGCTGTACCCACTACACTATTTAATACTAATGTATTTATTTAAACATGTTTTAGAAAAAAGTTTATCATGACTATGTCTTCAGAGATATTACAGTTCTTAGGAAATGGTTAGGTAAGTGCACCTATAATCCATTTTATGCAAAAACAAGGGAACTGAGAGGACTAAGGCTCAGGAAAACTTTTTCAAAAGCTTTAGTTATAAAATCTTCTTCCACAGTAACTATCAAGAAATATGGATGATATGTACAGGCACTAGCAAGGATTTTCCTGCACAATACTGCATTCTCTTCTTAATGCCAAAGACATTTGTGGTAGCGAAGCCTACTCACTGTTTTCAACGCAGGGGAGTCCTTAGCCCCAAAGGAATGATATTAAGAGTGTTAACACTGCCAAGAGCAGGGTGCCAAGTTCCCACCCTCTCACTGGGTCTATGAGGAAACGGACAGTGATTAGAAATGACCACTCTTTTACACAGAACTCCCTTGGCTTTCCTATGGACAACTATCATTCCTCTACTCCAAGTGGGAAAAAACAGTAAATTGTCCTGGATACAAGAATAGGCATGCAAGATTTTATGCAGGACTGTGGTTGGCACTATAAACCAGAATACCCCACAGACACGTGGGTTCGTTTAAAACAAGTCAAATAAAGCTGAAGTAAAGCACACCCTTGGAGAGACCATTCCTGAGGGCCTTTCGGGCAAAAATTGCACCTCCCCCAACCATCCACAGGTTTAGATGTTTGCGAGGTTATCTTTAGCCATTAGAATATAAGCTCCACGTTAGCAAGGACTCCGTCTTATCCACTAACATACACTTACCAACAAGAGGAAACGCTTGGCACAGTAAATGTTCACTGGTTTCTCAAACTACCTGACATCTAACAGAACATCCGTTAGCTACTAACTGACCATACAGAGTCCCATCGTTGCTCGTAAGTTGTAGAAATTTAATAGAATTGCTTTGGTTTCCCTCTATTTATTTTCACGCCGACCTTCATTAAGAGAAAGTGAGGCTGACAGGTTCTAACTCTGTAACACGCTGCAGTTCCCTTATGAGAAACCTCATACCTTAGAGGCAGCACAGAGTAGTGCCTAACAGCACAGATCCCTGCGCCTCAATGCCCAGTTCAAATTCCAGCTGCACCGTTCCCTAGCCATGTCCTCTGGTACCTTCTCAACTTCCTGTGCCCCGCTCTGCTCATCAGCAAAACAGCAATGATTACCACAGTATCAGCTCCCAGCTCCGCAGCCCTTCCACTCTTCCTCCCCGGTATTTTCAGAGCAGCATGCACCCGGAAGGGCCTTGCTGTCCACTGTCAGCTCCTCCCTGCAGCTAACTGCTCATGCTCTCTCCCCCGCTCATGGGAAAGCAAGGCCAACAGCTATCAATTAACTATTCATTTATGGACTTTCTGCAATCTGGAATTTCTACTTACAGGTTCTACTTATTTATCCAGAAGCTAACTAATTTATGCCCCCCACCCGACCTCGCCAAAAGAACACCCCTGCCTAACCTGCCATTTCCACTAACAACACTCTTCCATCATCCTGGCTTGCTTCATGTTCTCATACTCTTCTTCATTCTACACCTTCATGACTAATCATCCTCTAGGATCTGCCCAGGGTTCCTACTAGGATTCGTAACGATCTCTGTTCTTTCACCTTATAACCGTTCACGGACAGTAAGTTCCATGAGAAGAGTGGCAGACTCCTGCAACTGTCACAGGTCTCTCAATTTCTAACACCTAGTAAAGGGGGTTCTGAACCTAGTAGGCTCAGTAAATATTTAGTAAACTAATGCAAGCCTGGCTTACTATAACCACCTCCTGAAGAGGCTTCCAGGAGTCCAGAATACAAACCTTTCTAAAGTTGTTAATCTTTCATAAAATGCCTCGTGTATACAACTTGTCTGCTTAGACACACTCATTGACATATTTGAGTAACCACTAGTTATAAAGCACTACAGGCTGGACTGGGGAGGGAAGAAAGAACTGGAGCACAATTCCAAAACTTGAGTCTTCTCCAGTTTTTCAAGCATGTGCAAGAAACAGCCACGTAAACACTTATGGTAAAAGGTGAATGGACATTAATTCTGATTAGTAGGTAGTTCTTAATTAAACAAAGGAAAAGAAAAGGGGCATTCCAAGCTGAGGGAAGAACAGAGGTAAGAACCTAAGAACATACAAGTGTTATGTCTGGGAAACAACACGGGCTGAGGGTGGCAGTTACAGTCTAACTGTGTCCCTGCAAAACTCACATGCAAGTCTAGCCCCCAAGCACCAAGAATATGACTATATTTGGAACTAATCTTATTTGAAAACAGGGTCACTGCAGATGTAATTAGTTAAGGATAAGGTCATGATGGTGGGCCCTAATCCAGTATGGCTGTTGTCCTCATAAGAGGAGGAAATGTGGACAGAGACAGGCACTCAGGGAGAGCGCCAGGTGGGGACAGAGACGGAGATCAGGGAGGTGCAGCAGAGGTCAAGGTATGTGGAAGCAACACGCACACCAATCAGACTGTGAAACATCGAGACACTCAGAGCGCATTAAGCACCTTACACGGGGTAGGATCTTCTCAGCAGTGAGGAATAATCAGACTAAACACTCTGCTGGTCTCACGTACAAAACCTTAAGTACAGCTAAACAGATCAAATTATTTCCAAGAAATGTAACTGTCCCAGAAAAAGGTCACAAAAATCTATAGAGATGTAAATCTACTCCTCACTTAATACAGTAAAAAAAATCATAAATGTCCAGCACACAATCAGAATTACCAAGCATACAAAGATGCATTGGAAAACATAACCTATAATGAGAAAAAAATAATCAACTGAAATTGATCCAGAATTGACACAGCTGTTAAAATTAGCAGTTAAGGACATTAAAACAGGTATTATAATAACTACATTCCACATATTCATATAGCTAAAGAAGAAAATTGTGGGAAACATTTTTTTAAAAGACACAAACAGAACTTGTGCAAATAAAAACTACAGTTTAAGATTAAAAACACATTAGACATTGCAGGAAAAAAAGAAGAGTGAACCTGAAGATAGGAATAAAAAGTATTTCAACTGACTATTCAAACATCTGAAACTGGCTGTCAACACAGGGGTGAAAAAAAACCAGCTTTTTAAAAAGAGAAATTAAAATCTAAAATTAACAGCCATTCACTTAGTACTGGGACCACCTCAAACTTTGTAATATACATGACTAGAATTCCTGGTAGGAACAGAAGCAATTTTTTCAAAGTCAGAAATTTTCTAAATTTGATAAAAACTACAAATTCATAGATACAGAGGGTTCAATAATCTGCAAGCACAAGAAACATAAAGAGAATCACACAAAGGCACATCATAATCAAATTGCTCAAAACTAATGGTAACAAGAAAATCTTACAGGCAGTCAGGGGACAAAGGATATATTATCTATAAAGGAACAAAGATAAGCATTTAGTAAGATTTCTTAGAAGAAACAATGCAAGTGAGTAGACAGTGGAGTAAGTAAATTGTGGAAAGAAAAAGTATCACCTAGAATTTCCACGTCCAATGAAAATGTCCATCAAAAACAAAAGAAAATGCAAACAATTTCAGATATACAAAAGATGAGAAAATGTGTCACTAACAGACCTGCACAACAGAAAATATTAAAGGAAGTACTGAGGATGAAGGAAAATGAGAGCAGACAGAAATAGGACCTAGACAAAAAACTGAAGAGCATCAGAAAACGAAACAACATGAGCAGATGTGTAGGAGTGTTTCTAGTTAAGTCTCATTAAAAGATTATGAACTGTTTCAACAAAAACAAGTAGTGTGGGGTTTCTAACATACATATAAACTCTATGAAAAGCTGTAAAAAGACCAGTAAAAGATAAATGAAAGTATACTTAAGTGGTATGGTCAATATGCTAAATGTGATGTGAAATGGCAGGATTATTTGAAAGTAGACCACATCATGCCAAACGCTGGGCTGGATGAAGCACAAGCTGGAATCAAGATGCCCAGAGAAATACCAATAACCTCAGATATGCAGATGACACCACCCTTGTGGCAGAATGTGAAGAAGAGGAGAGTGAAAAAGTTGGCTTAAAGCTCAAAATTCAGAAAACTAAGATCATGGCATCCAGTCCCATCACTTCATGGCAAATAGATGGGGAAACAGTGGCTGACTTTATCTTTTGGGGCTCCAAAATCACTGCAGATGGTGACTGCAGCCATGAAAATAAAAGACACTTGTTCCTTGGAAGAAAAATTTTGACAAACCTAGACAGTGCATTAAAGAGCAGAGACATTACCTTCCTCTCAAAGGTCCATCTAGTCAAAACTATGGTTTTTCCAGTAGTCATGTATGGATGTGAGAGTTGGACCATTAAGAAAGCTGAGCACCAAAGAACTGATGCTCTTGAACTGTGGTGTTGGAGAAGACTCTTGAGAGTCCCTTGGACTGCAGGAGATCAAACCAGTCAATCCTAAAGGAAATCAGTCCTGAATATACATTGGAAGGACTGATGCTGAAGCTGTAATACTTTGGCCACCTGATGCAAAGAACTGACTCATTGGAAAAGACTCTGATGCTGGGAAAGACTGAAGGTAGGAGGAGAAGGGGACCACAGAGGATGAGATGGTTGGATGGCATCACCGACTCAATGGACATGAGTCTGAGTGGTGATGAACAGGGAAGCCTGGTGTGCTGCAGTCCATGGGGTTGCAAAGAGCCAGATACGACTGTTACCAGATAAAAAGCAATCACTGATTAAAAAAAAAGGGGGGGGGTTAAAGTGAATAAGCCAACAAAGGAGAAAAAAAAAGTCCAATAAAACATGTTCATTTAATCCAAAGAAGATAGGAAAAGTAGGGGAAGCAAAACAAGTAACAGAGAAGATAAATAGAAAGTAAACAGCAGCCTAACTTAAACTGAAACATATCAACAATCATATTAAATGCAAATGGTCTAAATACCCCAAATGAGAGGCAGAGATTTTCAGACTTGGGGGTAAGAAGGAGAGCAAGATTCAACTACATGCTGCCTATAAAAAACACATTTCAAATAGACATTAATACATTAAAAGTAAAAGACTTAAAAAAAAAAAAAGTAAAAGGCTGAAAAAAGATATGTCATGCTAACACTAATCAAAACTAAGATGAAACAGCTATATTAATATGAAACAAAGTATTCTGTAACCGATGGAATGTATGACTAGGAATGAAAGTCACTTTATAATGTTAAAGACGTCAAATCATCAAGAGGATATATTCACTCTGAACATGCATGCACCTATCAAAAGAGTTTTAAAATACATGGAGCAAAAAAAGAATTGTTAAGAACAAATAGACAATTATATTGGAAAATTTCATAATCATCTCTTAATAAGTGATAGTACAAGAAGACAGAAAATCAATAAGAATACAGAAAGAACACTATTCATGAAGTTGACCTAACAAACACTTAAGACAACACGCCACCAAAACACAGTTGGGCACACACCGTTTTCTAGCAACACAGCACGTTTACCAGGACAGACCATACTAGGGATCATAAAACAAATGTCAACCAATTAAAGGGGATCAAGTCATACAAAAAATGTTTCTGATGGTAATGAAATTTGAAAGCAACAATAGATCCATGGAAATTCCCCAAATACTTAGAAACTATATGACATACTTATAATAAGCACTTACGGCTCAAAGAAGAAGTCAAAGAACAAATGTATCTTGAACTAAAAGAAAATGGAATGAACACACTGTATCAAAATTTACAAGATACAGTTAAAATAATACTAGGTAGAAACTTACAGCACTAAACAGCTCTATTAAAAAAGACGACATCTGATAAGGGAATGAACAAAAAACACAGTGCTGTTTCTAATATAGCAAATAATATCTGACAGTACCTTTGTCGTGTGAATTAAAATATAAATGGAAATAGAAAATATAATTTGAACTAAATGTAGCATATTTTTAAAAAGAAGCTCTGAAATCAATGACTTGTTTTCTATCTTAATAAACCAGAAAAAAGGCAAACAAAACCCTAAGTTAACAGAATAAAGAAAATGGTAAGTATCCAGAGTAGAAATCAACAAAACAGAAAACAAAAAAACAGAGCAAGTCAATGAAACCCCAATATCTCTTCCATGAATGTAAGATGCAAAATATCTGAACAAAATTGTAGCACACTGAATCCATCCATCTTTAAGAACAGGACAATGTATCATAACCAAGCCGGCTTTATTTCAGAAATGCAGTGTCAGTTTAATATTCAGAAATCAACGTTATTCACCAAATTAACTTTTAAAAAAGGACAATCATACAGTAATCTCAAAATCCAACAACTATTTTTGATTAAAAAAAGAAAAAACTTTCAGCAAACTAGAAATTCATCTTCCTCAATCAAATAAAGGACAGTGACAAAAATTCCACAGCTAATATCATACTTAGTGGTGATTCAATGTTTCTCTCCTTAAAAAAAGAAGACAAGGATGTCCTTTTTCAGTACCTCTATTCAGCACTGTGTTCTATATGCAACACTACATTCCATGGAGGTCCCAGCCAATACAGTAAGGTAAGAAGAGATACAAGGTAAGCAATTGGAAAAGCAGCAGCAAAGCTGGCTCTCATCATAAACAGATCATCCAGGTAGAAAATCTGATGGAATATACCGAAAAGCTATTAGACTCACAAAGAAGTTTAAGCAAGGTTGCAGAATACAAGCTCAATACACAAAATCAGTTGGATTTTATGTACTAGCAGCTATAATCATAAACTGAAGCTTAAAAACTATTTATCATAGCTTAGATAAATATTTTTATAGATCTGACAAAAGATGTGCAAGACTCAATACACTGAAAATTAGAAATATCAGAGAAATTAAAGAAAAATCTAAGTAAGATTTCTGTCAGTTTCCTATTTGCAGAAACTGACAAAATGATTTGTCAGTAACTGTGTGATACAGTTATGGAAACTGGTGAAATATCCGGAAGGAAATTTCCAGAAATGCAAAGGAAATGCAAAGGACCTAGAGCAGCCACCACAATTTTGGAAAAGAAAAAACTGCAGGACCAACAGTACCACTATCAGATTTCAATACTTAATTATAAGTAATACAGTAATAAAGGCAATATGGTATTGGCATCAAAACAGACAAATGGATTAATGGAACAGATAATGGAAAAGAACAGGAAGTCCGTGAACAGACCCACACCACATGGAGACTGATTTTCAACAAAGATACAAAAGTAATTCAGTGGAGAAAGGATAGTCCTTTCTTCAAATGGACCATTTGCAGAAAAAGTGCAACATTTGCAGAAAAACTTGCAGCACCAATGACAAACATTAACTCCAAACGGATCACAGACTTAAATGTAAAAATTATAAAATCTGGAGGGGGGAAGAAAACATGGGAAACCTTTTGGATCTTTGGACAGTTTGCAAGTGTTCCAAAAGCATGATCCACAGAAGAACAAATCAATGAATTAGATTTGATAAAAATTAAAAATATCTGTTCAAAGACAAAGAGAATGAAAAAATAAGCCATAAATTAGGATAAATTATTTATAAATCATTTATCAGCTAAAGGACTTGAATCCAAAGTAAATAAAATTCTCAGAACTCAGTAATAAGAAGGGGGGAAAAGTAGGACCAAGGCTTTGAACACTTTACCAAAGAGGACAAACAGAGCGCAAACAAGCCTTCCTAAGACCATGTGAAATACCACTTTCATCAAGAATCATTTCCTAGTTCCAATCGAGAAAGGATCACTCCCTCCTCTGAATTTCCACCTCTCCTGCAGCATGGATATTTCACCACTTTCCGTAACTGTATCACACAGTTACATAAGGACATAGGTCAACTACCTCCACTGAACTATAAACTCCGTGAGTGAAGGAGCCTAGGTCCCTCTCACTATGGGGATGAATAAAGCATTTCTGTTTATTTTATTTTTATTTCAGTTTTATTGAGATATAATTGATATACAGCACTGTGTACATTTGTTTTAGAATACATCTTCAGTAGACATGCCTAAGAAAAATGATCAGATATTAAGGTTTAATTTTTGTTTACATTCCTTGCAAGGATGTTAAGACTGTCCAATTAGCATGCCCATCTGATTTAACTAGACCCTTAAATAAAAGATATAACAATTAAAGGGGTAAACTTCTTAGATAATTTGATATAGACATCTAAAATTCACATGGATTATTTTTGGTACCATCCTGTGTTTCAGTGCTTTAGGGTCAAGAGGGACGGAGGAAAAAAAGTTTAAAACCCTTATGCTTTAAACCAACAGACAGCACAAGGTGAAGAGCACGAGTTGCCAGAAAACCAAGTGAAGAGAAGCCAAAGAAAATGAGCGCCAGAACAGTGAAACAGCAGTTCTGATTTTAAGGGAATGACACCAGCTGGCTTAGAAGCTCAGCACTGAAACATCTAAGACACTGAAGCCTTAATCACTGTGACCACCTATACTGGTAACAATAATACCAGAATGGTTACTTTTGTTCAACTGCTATCTGTTCTTCCCACTAAAATGTTCTTCCTTCCTATTACTCTCCAGCTATATGAATTGAGTCATATTTAAAACCTTAACGAGTTCCATGGGCTTTCTCAAAAGCCTTTCCCAGGCCATTCATCCTGTTTCCCGTGTCCCAATCCTCAAAAAGCCTGGGATGTCTTTTTCCTGTACTCTTTCAGATAAATACTTAATGGTACTTTCTGTATGACAGTCTTATGTTTTCATCTAAGTCTGCATGAGTTTACTCTTCACCTCTTAGGTTCTTTGAACGAATCACTGAGATTTTAATTTCCTACAGACTCGTTCACCAAACTACTCAATAAAGACTTAATGTAAAGCAAAGATACTAAGCAATAGTTAAAACTTATGACTTAAATCAGAAAGATAGTAACAAGAGGTGATGAGTAACAACCTGAAGATGAACCGAAGAACACGATCGAGGGGCTTCGAGTTATGTTCCTACCTGCTAGACTACATGAGCTGCTGCTGCTGCTAAGTCGCTTCAGTCTTCAGTGTCCAACTCTGTGCGACCCCATAGACGGCAGCCCAACAGGCTCCCCCGTCCCTGGGATTCTCCAGGCAAGAACACTGGAGTGGGGTGCCATTTCCTTCTCCAGTGCATGAAAGTGAAAAGTGAAAGTGAAATCACTCAGTCCTGTCCGACTCTAGCGACCCCATGGACTGCAGCCTACCAGGCTCCTCTATTCCTGGGATTTTCTAGGCAAAAGTACTGGAGTGGGGTGCCATTGCCTTCTCTGAGACTACATGAGCAGTACCAGATTAATTCTGCCCCAAACCTTGCACCAATTTATTAAACAGAAACATGTACCTTTATAAAAGGTCAATCATGAGAAATACCAAATATGCTACTTTTTGCAATGGTACTATTTCTAATCTGAAAAGAAAAATCAACTTTACTGAACAGAGTTTTAGAAAACCTGTGCACAGTGCTGCTCCCTGGGTTATATTTTGACAACGCTAAAGTATTTTCTTTTTGTAATAAAAGTATTTAATTAGATAAAAATTTTAAACAATTTACTTATATAATTTAATACACATATTTTGGTTACAGGTATTTAACAAAGCAATCAAATCCTTATTTCCACTTGTGTTCTAAAATCCGCCTGCCCGCAGTGAGTGGGAACTGCTGCAGATCATTAAACACTCATTTATCAATGTCTCTCACCAGGCAACACAATGCAGCAGAATAGCACATAGAAACCATCCTGAACCCCAGCAACAGCGGCTGATTAGCATAGCCTACCACTAAACCGACTCCATATGATTGGAACTGTTAGTCGGAATGCTAGCCAATCAAACTAGGTTATGCAAATAGCCTATTTTAGTTGCCAGGGCAGAGCTACTTCCCAACGTCCAATAGGAAAACAAGCAATAAACAAGAAATGAAATTGAGCTTTGTCACATTTTCAAGTTGCTGTTAACACTTTCAGGGTTAGAGCAAAATTAACAGCAACTGTAAAGGATTAGAATCATATTCTATTTTTCACTCCAAATGAAGTCCAATGGTAATACACACAGAATACAGTTAATGTAGTGTATGTGTTGTAATTTTAACTTTTTACTATACATTTATGAGTTTTTCTATCAGAAGCTGCCATCAACGTTTTAACTTTTTCCCCCCACCTACTCAAAGGCAGGCATTACGTAAATCTCTTTCCATACATTCAAGTATATTCTCATATTAGAGAAATCCTATAAAGCATTTTTATTCTATTACAAAAAAACCTAAACAAAAGGTGGGCGTAACAGAACACACAGCTCACTGGAAGTCTGAAACAAGCTTTATCAGACTGAAGAGAAACAACATTATGGTTTTGGTTACAATATATGCAAATATATAATTTCAAAATAATTTTAAAATTACAAAACCCCAAGTTATTATTAACCTATAGGGCTCAGAATATACAAACTGGGAAATAATGCTCATATCACGGAACCAAGATCAAGATGTAAGCACAATATAAATACATTATATTCAAATGTAAAATTTCTAATAATGAGTAAAACGTTAAAAAAAACTCCTACTGTCGGGACGACTGCTGCCGCTGCTAAGTCACTTCAGTCATGTCCGACTCTGTGTGACCCCACAGACGGCAGCCCACCAGGCTCCGCCGTCCCTAGGATTCTCCAGGCAAGAACACTGGAGTGGGTTGCCATTTCCTTCTCCAGCTACAAATACAGTCTTAAATACAGTAACTCAGTATATTCTGTATACTAACAGCAAAAATACAGTCTTAAAGAGCATAGGTGTTCTGACAATTCTGAGTGGTTGAGAGAACGTCTTTAATCTCACATATTCAGAGAACTGCTTTGAAACATGTCAAGGAGACACATTTCCCATTTGTGCCTTATGACTGTGTCTTTATAAAAGATAAAGTTTTATTTTAAAATAGATCAACTTGTCCCACCTATCCTAGCAATTATGTCCTAAATGGAGTACAGATTCATCCCACACCAAGAAGTCAGAGATTTTCAAATATATTTTCCCACAGAATGTCTGTTAATGTCTCCAGAAAGACTTCTAGCATTTGTAAATATATTGAATTAAGACAAAGAACAGATTTCAAGCATCAGACTTAAAGAAAACAGCACGTTGCTCCTATCTCCACCACTGCAAGTTATCTTCCCCCGTAAGAAAACTGAAGCCACTCTTCCAGCATCTCCAAAGCAACCACCACCTATGCTTCTCTCCTAATTTCTTCCCATGTTCTACTTAGCAGTTCTGGATGAAAGTCATTTAAAAAGTCCAATGAAACCACCAACTAAAGTCAGCTTCTTAGGGGCAGGAACTTTAAAGCTGGAAGAAACCTTAAAGACTGTCTAATACCAAACCCCTTGTTCCAAAAACAAACTATACTTTTAGAAAAGTAGTACATAAGATCTGTAGATGAAAATCAGTTCAGTTCAGTTGCTCAGTCGTGTCCGACTCTTTGCGACCCCATGAATCGCAGCACGCCAGGCCTCCCTGTCCATCACCAACTCCCAGAGTTCACTCAGACTCATGTCTATCGAGTCGGTGATGCCATCCAGCCATCTCATCCTCTGTTGTCCACTTTTCCTCCTGCCCCCAATCCCTCCCAGCATCAGAGTCTTTTCCAATGAGTCAACTCTTCGCATGAGGTGGCCAAAGTACTGGAGTTTCGGTACAATGGACTCTCAAGAGTCTTCTCCAACACCACAGTTCAAAAGCATCAATTCTTTGGCGCTCAGCTTTCTTCACAGTCCAACTCTCACATCTATACATGACCACTAGAAAAACCAAAGCCCTCCCAAATACACTAACAATATCTGTAAATAATATCAGTCAAGTACTAGTAAATCTCATGGTTTGCTACCCCTACAAAAATATATAAAAATATAAATGTTCAAAAAAGGTTAGCTCAAAACCACTCTCAATGCCATCATATGACAAAAGCATCTACACTAACCACGGCTTACTTAAGAAAAGGTGGAAAAATCACTCTAACTGAAAGACTCAATCTTACTTCCCCCTTCAGATATCATTTGGGTGGGTGCTTAATACTTGGAACCCTTTACAAGCCTCCTTTAATGCATGTGTGTGTTTAATACTTGGAACCTTTTACACGCCTCCTTTAATTCCTAAGGGCAAAGGCAAAAGAGAGAAATAAGAGAGAAAGATTTTTAAGTCAATTTCATTAACACTCCTGCCCATAAATTTTTAATATCCTGGTCATTTCTCCCAGGTTCAAGATTCTTACTTCCATCACATCAATAAACTGATCCTAATCCAGCCCGTCTTCCAATCTACAGCAGTTTAAAAACAAAAAAACATTTTCCATGTAAACAAAGACTGTTCTCAGTCCACCTTAAAACATTCTCCATATGACAAAATTTTCCATCCTTAAAGAAGAAAAACCATTAAAACCTTGGCACTTGCATTTTCGTTTGGGACCTAGAGACACAAGGAAACATCATCTGCCTGACGACAGATGCTCCGGGATAAAACATCCTGAATTTAAATGTTGTTCAGTTTATCATCAGTTTTTTAAAACTTACTTAAATTGTGGAGTTCAGGAAAATATCAATGACTACTACTTCTGGAATCAGAAATTAAACATTGAAAATATTTTAAAATAGTTAAATCACTAAATTAGAATCTTCATTACATATGTATTTTAGAATTTCCAGTAAAGAAAATACTAAGTTTTCTAAGTATAGAATCAACCATTTACTTTTTAAAAATATAGTATTCCAGTTATATTGCAAGAAGAAACATATTTAGAAAATATAACTGGTAACTTCTCAAATCTGCAATTAATGATGCTCAAAATATATAAATAGCCTCTAGCCTCTCAATGTGTAATAGGCCATTATTATGACAAGTAATATAAGTCATCCAGATCAGATCAAATCAGATCAGTCGCTCAGTCGTGTCCAACTCTTTGTGACCCCATGAATCGCAGCACACCAGGCCTCCCTGTCCATCACCAACTCCCGGAGTTCACCGAGACTCATGTCCATCGAGTCAGTGATGCCATCCAGCCATCTCACCCTCTGTCGTCCCCTTCTCCTCCTGCCCCCAATCCCTCCCAGCATCAGAGTCTTTTCCAATGAGTCAACTCTTCGCATGAGGTGGCCAAAGTACTGGAGTTTCAGCTTTAGCAGCATTCCTTCCAAAGAAATCCCAGGGCTGATGTCCTTCAGAATGGACTGGTTGGATCTCTTTGCAGCCCAAGAGACTTTCAAGCATCTTCTCCAACACCACAGTTCAAAAGCATCAATTCTTCGGCACTCAGCCTTCTTCACAGTCCAACTCTCATATCCATACATGACCACAGGAAAAACCATAGCCTTGACTAGACGAACCTTTGTTGGCAAAGTAATGTCTCTGCTTTTGAATATGCTATCTAGGTTGGTCATAACTTTCCTTCCAAGGAGTGTCTTTTAATTTCATGGCTTCAGTCACCCAAGATGATCTCAAATGATAAACCACACCGTACCAACAATTTTATATTTTAGGGAAAACTACAATGTAGCTGTATAGTTTTGAAAAATGGAAAGCATTTTCCTTTTTAAATCTGAAGCTATCTAATCTGGAAAAATATTCAAAACTTTAGAGCTACTACTTTGGTCCAGTCTGTGATGCCTCACCCCGTGTAAAGCGAGGCGCCGTCACACCGCCTTGTGGGACATCCTTTACAGAAAGACGACGTCCAGAGATGTCTGTCCTTCCCAACCTGAGACCAACTCTGACACCTTCCCACTCTCCTCCTCCTCATAAATCTGCCTACAAAAGCAGAAAGTAAAAAGTAACCGGTTCATCTTTCTTAACCATCCTCACCTATACAAACTGCATTAATAATTTTATCAATTTCCATGAATATGAAAACAAGTGGACAGATTTCACACATTTAGGGGTTATACTTAGTCTGATTTTAAAAAATGAACAGTATGAAAAATTCACTTTCAAGAGGCTTGGGGTTCAAAGCACCTGAGATAAGGAGCCATCCTCCAAAGCAGTTGAAACCTAGGTAGCAAGAAGAGGCCACGTGGCAGTAATGGGTAAAACGTGGACAGAGAAAACCGTACTTCCCAACGGTGCGTGCTTAGTCTCTCAGTCGTGTCCAACTCTTTGAGACCCCATGGACTGTAGCCCACCAGGCTCCTCTATCCATGGGGATTCTCCAGGCAAGAATACTGGAGTGGGTTATCATGCCTCTCTCCAGTTGGGATCTTCCCACCCAGGGACTGAACTCAGGTCTTCTACACTGCAGGTGGATTCTTTACCACCTGAGCCACCAGGGAAGCTTCCAAAGAAAGCCCAAACCAAAAATCACAAAGGGAGAAACTGAAGTACAGATGTTGACTCTCAAGAGAGCTATTTCTCGCATGGGCAACTTTAAGTGCTATACTGTAGGTGGGTAGTAGACGGAAAGTTTTACTGAGATGATGAACTTCACTTCTTTCATGAATTTCACTTCACTACTTCTTAACATTTACTACCAGAGAAGCAAAGACAGCCACAACTGGAGTAATGCTTGAAAAAATCCTTTAAGACAAACAGCAAGAGAAGTAACAAACACCACACCCAGAAGCTCAGTTTCCTAAATTGAGGCTGGAAAGTGCTTTCAAAAGGAAAAATCTACAGCATAGGGACTAAGCATACGTGTTCACATCCTCCATAATATCTACCAACACAGCAGTTAAAAGTCACAAAAATAGAACCAATTCAGCAGAGCATGGGAGAGAGATTCACTGCGGTGAGCCAAAAGTTCTGACAGATTTCTTCAAGACAAAAGGCCAACAGGATCATACCAATAATCAGAAGAGTATCAGAAAGACCCAGAGCCGAAAGCTGACACTAAGAACCACAGCAGAAGCGGCAGGTGCCATTCTGGGTGCAAAAGGAAAAGTGGAGTAGAAAGAAAGATGGGAAGAAGGGAGCCTGGCTACCAGACAACTATCTGCTGTGTGGTCAGCCTCTCCCAACTGCTCAAAGAAGCATCTATCGCAGTCAACACACTTAGTCTCAGCCACTCAAACAAAGAGGTCAGTCACCCTCAGGCTGAGGCAAAAAAAAAAAAAGCCCTGGAAGACACTACGCCACCTGCCACAGAAGGGCTAGTAAGGAGCAGCAGAGCCACTCTGCTCCCTGGGACCCTCTCACCTGGCAATGAAAGGGTGAGACCCCTCTTGACAAGACCCCCATTCACACCTACTCAACTGAGGCCATCTGCCTGGCGTCTCACCACAAACCCCAAACCTGCATTTGCCCCTGCAACTGGGACAGAAGCTGATAATGGCACATGGAGGTCAGATTCTTGAGTGGGGCAACAGGGGTTACAAGTATTTTTCATTAAAATATTGTAAAAGAGGGCCTTCTCGCAGACCGAACAAAGGTGACAAGTATTGTAAACAATTACTCTGCCTCTGATTTAAAACAAAACTTTTTGCCCAGTGAAAATCTGCACAGCACACAATTAAATCATTTTTGAAAATCATCATGACATTACACTACACCTCCAATCCCAGTGTTAACATTCCTCCTTTGAGTGGAAGAAGCTTGGTGACATACATCTCCTTCTCTAGGTCCTAATCCACTCAGCAATTTTCCAGTACAGTTTTCTTGTTTTTAATTTTCAACAGAACCTCAAGATAAAAAACCATGGAGCCAATTACAGTTCAGGAAAGATATGTAAGTGCGCATCCTTATATGCAACGTGAAAGCCACTGTCTGGCAGACAAAGGCTGCAAGACGAAAAGAAAGGGAACCAAAGCTCTCATTTTGTATCTTGGGAAAACAGGACAGGTCAAGAAAGAGAAATTTAAATCAATTTTGTAAAGTTGTAATAATAACAGAAAAAATTTAAAAGAGAAATAGAAATTGGCAGAAAGAAAAGCACACAGAGCTATCTGATTTCCTCTTTCTCACAGGACAGTCTTTAGTTTCTTAAATAATAAAATAGATCTATAAACACATTACTCTATTGAAAGTGATGTTAAGTAACCAAAGGAAGAATTTAAAAACTGAATATTAAAAGGGATTTTACCACTAAGGAGTGAGAATGAGGAAAAGGAAAACTGCTATTTCATTTTTACTTCCAGAATTATTAACTATACACCTGTAAATTGAGTAATTCATGCTTAATATAGAAAAAAAGTACAAATCTGATTTTAACACGTCATTTAAGCATGGCTTAAAAAATACTACTACTAGTAAAGGCGAACAAAAGGTTGGTTGTAACCAGGAGGTTCTAGAAAAAGCAAGCATTCAACAAATCTTTTAACTTTTATAACTTTATATAATGCAGATCTAGGTTTCCATTAACAAAATAATAGTTTACATTTTCAAGGATCTACTTTCTGAGTACTTGTTCCCATGTATATTTTGTGGATCATGTGAAAAAATGGAAGTGAACTTATTTGTACAGCTCCTGAATCTCTAACATAAGGCCCACTTAACAATATGGATGTCTACACTTTTTAATAAGACTAGCATTTAAAGGAAACAAAGGCTTCAACCAAGCTCAAGAGGGACCAGTCAACAGTAGCCTGCTGTCAAAGAAAAAGGGAGAAAGCCCACTGAGAGAAGTGCAGTACTAAATGATTCCTGTGGAGTACTCAAGCTACACTGTCAAAACCTTAAGCTGTAACTTTTTACATCAGCTTTTTTAGTTTGGGTTTTCCTTTTAAAGACTCTTTACTCCTTAAAATAAACCAAAATTTACTTTAACAAACTTTTCAAATAATGGCCAAGTTGACCCATTTTCTAAAACTATGAAAACCAAACTCCCTTAAAGTATTTCTACACTCAAAACAAATACTTTATTTCACTTGAATCTACAATTCAAATCTGTCAATACTACATTTTCTTCACCACTCATATGTGCTTGTTTAAGAACACGTTTCTTTTTAAAGCAGTAATTACTTCCACAGATTTTCCAGAAAAGCTAATACAGATAAGCTCTCTGTATCTTATCAACACCAAAGAGTAAATTATTTATGAAGCCCTTGGAAATCCCTGTAAAAGAGGATATACAATACACCAAGTAAAAGGTCACCACCATCAACAGATTGTTAATGGATTTATTCTCATCTGTTCAACAAATATTTGAGAATCGATTATATTTTCAGGCATTACACTAATAAGCCCTAGACCCTCCATACAAAAACTTAAAGCTCCTGTATAAAACGATACTATGAACAAAATTAAAAGACAAATGTAAACCAGAAAGTTCAAGAGAAGTAACAAAAGCAGGAATATACTGGCTAAGCAAGCTCCATCCCTGACTAGCTGTGTGACCTGGGGCAGGCTACTAACTTCTGGCTGGGTTAATCATCACACCAATCTAAGAGTCACCATCAAGAAAAAAATGAGTTAATAAATGTAAATCATTTAGAATGGTTCCTGACATATACCAATAGTCAATGAGGAACTCTCAAGAAAATGAAATTAAAAAAAAAAAAAATACTCGAGAAATATCAGCAAAAAATACTAAAAGGAAAATCACAGACCATATAAACACATACTCAGCCTCACTAATACTCAAATAAAGGCAAATTAAAGTATTAAGTTATGTTTTCCCTATCAAATTGGCAAATATTTTTAAATATTCAGGATTCTACAGTGGGGTAAAATTGTGCTGTACAGCTGGTAAAAGCCTAATCTGTTCTTTAAAAAAGACATTTGAAAATATGTATCAGAAGTCTTAAAAATGTACATGCCCTTTAACCCAATAAATGCAACCTCCAAGACTAGACCTAGGGCAGTAAATCACACATGAACACAAGGTCTACCACAACATTCACTTCAACATCATTATGAACTAATCAGCAACAATGGGGAATAGTAACTGATTCGTAGAATACTAATTACTCATGAAAAATGATGCTATAAAAGATTGGGAAAAAACGGAAAAAAAAAAAAAAGATGGGGAAATGTTTAAATTTTACAAGACTAGAGAAAGTAAAAGGTGACCCCATTTGCCTCTTCAATCCTGTTCGAAGGAGCCCCATGTAAAAAAGGCATAACGAGCAAAAATACATCAACTAAAAAAATAGTGATATTCCAATTATTTGGATTACTGATTTTCATTTTCTTCTTTACAGAAGTTCTATCTGAACTCAAATTACTTTTAACTAAAAATACGTAAACGGGACTGTGGTGGGGACAGCTGCACAGCTGTAAAAGTTCACTGAAAACTGAACCGGATAAGATGCAAGAATTTCATGATGTGTAATTTATCAAAGAATATTCACCAACACACACAGGACAGGGGAAAGTCCTTGCCCTCAAAGAGAGGAAAAAAAATTACATTTTGTGTTTTACTGAATGGGGAAGAAGGAGAACTAAAGTATTTCAGATCTTTTTACCAGTAAATCTGCGTAACTGTAACAAAATCTTTTTCTACTAGACTCATGTAAAAATGGTATTAGATTATCACTTCAAGTATATGAAAAAAACAAAATGTTAGTTTTTCAAGTAACTTGGGTTACCAGAAAAAAACTCTTTACTCCAACACATTTTTTTCCCTATCTACCCTGCTCCTGCAAATAAAACCTGAGTAATACCAATAAGTAGGAAAAAATCAGCATTATAAATAAAACAGTCCTTCAACACAATTTTAAATTATGTAAATGAGATGAATTTTAATTAACTGTTAAGTCTGATAAAATTTGAAACACTAAACAGGTGATTTGAGAAGACAGGTCAAATTCTCAAAACAAGGGTAAATTCAAGAAAATGCAAGCTCAAAATAAGCATAAATAGTATGGTAATAACCACTGAGAGGGGAGAGAATAAAAATAATAGAAATAGGCCACATCTATCAGGCACCAGCTATGTGAGCGCTCGGCACTCCACTGTGAGGTCATATTGCTATTACCATGCTTCCTATTCCCCTATTCCTATGAAGAAAGTGAGATGTGGAGCTGTGTATTTCGTTCTTGTAGTTCCCCAAATCCCTTCTGCTTTCCTTTCTTTTCATCATGTGTCTAGGGGTGAAGAAGCATGACCTGCTGTTTCCCCGACTTGTAACACCACTGAAATTTAATTACCAACTTGCCCCTCCCGCCTCTTCTCCAAGCATCCAATCTGAAGGAGTCTTTTATTTCCCATTAGTAACTGATGCAATCAGAACTTTATTCTTTCTTTATGTTGTTGTTTCTACTGTATCTTCATTGCAGAGAATCTAGCCATTACATATTATACTCATGCATAAGCATCATTTAAGTTCCACAAGTACCTCTTTAAAGGTCCTTTTAGGTCAGTGTCCCTGCCGTCTCCTGGGTTGCCGAAGTTTACTCCCTGGTAGATTCCTTAAGAAGTGCTCAAAGAAAGAACAGCCTCCAAATTCATATTCACATTCGTAACATTTTGTTCGCTGTTTTCATACTTGAGTCAATTTAGCTGGATATAAAACTCCTGGCTCTTATTTGTTCTCCTTGTGTTTATTAGATGTTGTTATTCCACTGTTTCCAGAATAAAGCACTGTTATCAAAACCAAATAATCCAACAATCTTCCCCTTAAAGATTTGGATCTTTGCCTACATACTCCAAGAATTTTCTTCAAAGTCCAATAATGTTTAAAGAATATATCTACATGGTAGTCATTTCTGGATCAATTTCTCCAACTATATAACTTTTCAAATGTAGTGGTAACCCTTTTTCTTTTTTTTTAATTTCAGGAAATTTACCTGAATTATAATTATTAGAATTTATTAAGTTTCACTGCTCTGGTTCCTCTTCAGAGACTCTGGTATTGTTTCTATGTTGATATTTCTTTGCCTCTCTTTGGTAAATGTCACCTTTTCTAGAACATTTCTTTTTCTTCTTTTTTTTAAATTTTTGTCTCCTATTTATCTTCTGTTTCTCCGAAGACATTTTCTATTGTTTGTTTCACTTTAGCGTACCTTCTAGTCAAGCTTCATTTTTCAAATGATTCTTTATTTCTCTTTACCATTTCTAAGATTTCCTTATTCAGATTTCTGTTGCTCTTCCCACACCTTCCCAGGTGGTGCTAGTGGTAAAGAATCCACCTGCCAATGCAGGAGACCCAAGAGGCTCAGGTTTGATCCCTGGGTCAGGAAGATCCCCTGGAGGAGGGCATGGCAACCCACTCCAGTATTCATGCCTGGAGAATCCCATGGACAGAGGAGCCTGGTGGGCTACAGTCCATGGGGTCGAAAAGAGCTGGACATGACTGAGCGACTAACACTCCATATTTGTATCATCTTCTAAATTTCTTTGAGCTTGAATTCATTTAGAAACATCAGGCTATAGTTTTCATTTGTTTTATAAACATTTCTTTCCAGCATGCTTTCACTGTCTGCAGATATATTTTTCTCTCATTCCTTTTTTCTTATGAAAGTAAACTCGGGGGGGAATTTGACTCAGTTGCTCTCTTTCATGCAAAATAAAAAAACTTTTAGGAAGCTAGAGTAGATTTTCCAGGTTCAGTAAGTCCTCCTCTGTCTTCCTCAAGAGGAAATGAAGCATACCAAAACACAGTCTCATGACTGAGGTCTCTTGTACTTCCACCTTCCCCCTATCTTACCTGCCCTTCTCCCCTTCTCCCCCATGGTCTTCATCCTGTTTCATCTGGATTCCATTATCAGCAGTGTCTCCTCAGTGTGGGACTCTGACCAGGAAGGGAACTTCAAGTGGTCGGTTTTGAAGATTCATAGGCACCAGAGGGCTCTGCCACCACAGAGTTCACTGCGGGCCCCTGATATACTGAGAACTCACAAACATCTCTTCATTTTAGCTGCTGTTCTCAACCTTTCTTGCCACACTTTGCAGGGACTTTTTGTTAGCTAGCTTGGGGTTCTCCTGTTCACAAGTCCATCAAATTCCTGCTGCTTTCTTCTGAATCTTTCAATACAAGTGTTGACACCATGCAGGTCCTGTAGTTATTGGAGACTGGTCCTCATCTACTTCTATTAAGAGTTTGTGGTGATACTGTTTTAGAGAAAGTGTCCATCAATTTTTGGTTTTGCCATGCCAGTTACTCTGTATTTAGGGAAAACTGTCAAGATTCAAACAACTATGTCCTACTGTTATCTCCCCAGATCTCATACATTCCTCTGAAGGTACATTTAGCAAGTATCCCTACAATTTAGAATAATGAGTATGGATCCATTTGCTTTCACTGAGGTCTTAAATAAAGGTACTAAAGCCTAAGAAATACAACTTTACAACATGGCTAACCTCAGGTTTTCCACCATCTTCTCTATAAATATCCTATGTTCTTTTATGAGACACACACCTGATGCAATCATTATTAATCACTTTCATCTATAAACCAGAAACAGTATAAAAAAAAAAAAAAAAAAGGAAACATGAAATGGAAAATAATGTCGAACTCTTAAAACCACCTGAAATTTATTTATTATTAATATATAGAAATAGTAATAGAAATTTATTAAAGCAGACATGCCGAGTAGATATTTTTAGGCATTAATAAGAGTAACAATTTTTATTCTTTTAACAAGTATTCATTGAACACTTTCTATGTCACAAGAACCCTGTTAGACACAGGACACAAAAATGCAAATACGCCTGAGAATCAGATTAGCTGGGACCAAAAAATGGCAAGCTAACATATGCAAATGCCGTAAAAGCATAAAACAAAACCACTTGGTAGAAAGAATCCTGGGAGAAGAATATTTACTGAACTATGTTAGGTTTGTCGCTTTATGCATTTCAGAAACAACTAAACTTTTTCCTCCACTGAGAACACACTATCACTTTTATAAAATTTTCTAAAACAGAAGATTCTTCTCTTTGCCAGCTGAATTGGAAACTTATTTTTAACTATAATACTCACTGCTCGAAAAGATATATTAAAAAGACAAACATTTGTCTAATGCTAATAAGTATAAACTGGTACATTTACCAAACACCTTTCTAAAGAGTTGTACGAAGGGTTTTAAAATTCTTTAAGCCCTATGAGCTAAAATACTTACACTCCTAGGGACAAACTACAAGGCAATAATTCAATATATGAACAAACACTCACGCACAATGTTAGTACTTTTTAAAAAAGTGAAAAGGAAAACTTAAAAAAAAGTCCCAAAGACATCTAACTTAACTAGGAAATGAGCATTTAAAGAAACAGCTTCAAATCACATATTTTAAAATAAATTTCTAAAATAATGTGCCCTCAAAATGTTACAGTTCTGAATGCTCTGAATATGCTCCAAGTTGAAAGGAACAACAGACCACTATAGCTAGTAAGTTTTTGATGACACAGGGAAATGTTCACAATATAATGCTGGGCAATAAAAGAGAAAATATAAACAATATGAAAAAAGATTCTGCCCAAGCACACCAACCTATTCAGATGATCTTAATAAAAAATGGCATCAAGAACAAAATACTGGAAGAGAAAGTGCCCTAGCGCAATGGGCAGTAGAACGCTGGGTATGTTTCCTTCCACTCATCCATAGTCTTATAAATTTCCCGATTTTTTCACTGATACTACATTACCGAGTCAACAGGGAGAAAAACTTAAAACCTGAGGGCAAAAATAAATCCACTGGATTTAACCATTCACCAAAAACCATCAACCTGTTGAATTATTAAGCACAAAATCAGACCGCTCAGGATTAAGAAACGAATGAGAACTAAAGAAGGGAAAACACATATAGGAAAAGCCTATTTACACAGGACCATGTGAAGAACGAGACCAAAAGGAGCGAAATGGGCAATACACTCTCAAATATCAAAATACACAAATCTTTTTATTCCCCTCCGTGCACCCTGTGTATGTAAATGGGACTACAGAAGTTGACTTTATTTAAGTTTACAGATCTGATTTCTAATTGCTGTATAATATTATAATATGCCATACTCCTGTGATCACTGTAGTATGCAAACTTTGTCCCACAAAACTCACATTTTAATCTGTTAAAACTACCACATCAAATAGCTTTAATCACTTAAGTTTATAGAAATATGGTAGACAATATGATCAAATCAGCAGAATTTAAAATAAATTTATAATGTTCATCCTCAAATAGTTATAGTTCTGTATGTTCTAGAACTATTTCAAGTTTTCAAATAACTAGCTTATCACTATTATTAAAAATAAAAATATTTCGGTTGTTAAAGAAGCCCAGCAAAGTATAGTATCATCTGCTGTAACCAACAGCTTTTCCGATTAACGTTCCACTGAATGTTAATAGGTATAAATAAGAAATAAAAGGAAGAGGAGGTCCTTTTATCAAATAAATATGAAAAATGCAAGTGCTTTTATGTTAATGTGCACAGTGACCTCTGAGGCAGTGCATTTTCCAAATTTAATCTCCTAAGTACTTTCTACATTCTAAATAAACTGAATTTGGTTACTGCTTAATTCAAAGGAGTGAGCAGTAGCTCCTAGGTTCTCAGGATGACTGCATGCTTGGGTAGAATGGTGTCACTCATCACTAACAGGAATAAATAAGAGAGGAGAAAATGTGTGCAGGAGAGACACCTAGGAGGCAGTTATGTAAGTCTGGAGCTCAGAAAAGAAGAGTGGGACACAAAAGTAGATTTTGACAACATGTAGGTATCAGGTGAAGACATTACTCCGAATGCCTTAACCAGAAAGTGTTTTCTATTTTTACTCTAGGTGCCTTGAATTCAACAGACAAGGATCTAAAATTTATCATAAACATCCACTGCATAATTTGTTTATATATCTTCTCCCTCTTTCAGGTGAAATGTGTTCCTTGATTCCCAAGCAAAGGAATCCTTACAAGCCAAGCACTACTATCGCACCTGGTACAAAGCAAATGTTAGCGAAACGAATGTTTGGTCATAAGTGATTTTTCTTCCAAAGATCAAAAAATAATCCAATCTTACCTAATATACAGCCTAACTGTATTTTAAAATGTGAAAAATGCCCTCAAATTTAACAAGTACAGAAACACCTATCAACACATGTACTAAAGATATATTAAAGTTTAGCTTTCTGTTCAGTAAAAATCAATTATTAAGCTTTGGCTTTTGAAAAGCGCAGTCAGTCAAAACGTATTTCAATGTCCTTCCTAGCATCCCTGAACGAGCACCTACAATGAAGCGGCATGAGAGTAAGGCATCGTCACATCTTACCAACCTACAGTCAAGATCATGAATGCCTGGGGAAACAACACTCACTTCCAAGTATGCAAAAACATTCTAGAAATAACTCCCAGTGAAAAACTCCTTATGAGCTTTTACATGTTAAAATCCTGTCCGCTGAATAATAAATGTGTGCATCATAAAACCAGAGCAAACTGTATTAATTAATGATGATTATAAAAGCTGTTAATTTTACATTCAAAACCAATTATTAACTTTCAAACTGTTGAAGGGGAAATACACCAACAGCTAATATACACATCAGAGTCAAACCTTCCTTCTTCAGTCTTTCCCTTTATCAGCCATTAAATGTTGGTAATTTTTAAAGACTACAGGGCTGAGTAAGAGACTAGATTACACCACAAATCTGATATTTGTAAATTTTCTGTGTGTTCCAGCACTCATAAAATGAACTAGATAATCTTTATAAACCGGATTTACTCTTTAGATATTTCAGTTCATCCATGAGCCTCTCAAGAAAAAGAGCTATTTGGAAACTTTTTTCGTATCTTGTGACAATAAACTAGAAATAAAAGAGCAACTCTGCCACCTCAAAGTTCCTTAAGGGAAAACCTCTAGAATCATTAATATTCATGGATAAGTCTTTTGAGACACCCCCAGAACACTTTGTTCCTCTACTGACCTCAGGTGAAAGTAAGCATCTACTTGGTATAGCCAACGTGCTAGTACCATGCCCAAGGGCAACCCGGGAGCTGACTGGGCTCAGAAACTGTTCCTGCACCAGAAGGTCACACTTATAAAATCTGACAACACAATTTTCATAAAATTCTACAATGTTTTCTGTAAATTCTTTCTTGTTTACTCCTCCATGACACTGATACTCGGCCTCAGCATCACGATGATTCCATCAGCCACTCGGCCGGCACGTGTCCATGGTTTACCTCTAGTATGTACAGGCAAACACATGCGTGCACCCTTGAGACACAGGTTACAGCAATAATCACTCAATCGCCTTTTACTCAAAAAAGAATTACCATCGGACTCTGAGTTCCTCATGAATGTAAAATATGATTTGATCTATAATTAATATATATTCAAGCACATTTCTTCATACAAAATGGTACACTTGAGACTTTTTTTTTAAATTCCATTCTGAAGTCAAAAAAAAGTAAATTTTTTCTGTTTGAAAAACAAAGATCACCAAAACCAAAAACCAATCACAAAAATTTTAACACCTTCACTAATAATGTAATTAAGTATCTATCCAAGATTTATGTAGTTACTTCTTTTCCAGTTAAAGACCACATTTTCAGTTTATGAATCAAGCAAGAATATCTGTGTCCAGGTCTACAAATACAAGCCGCTTGGTTCAACAAAATGTCTCCTAATCAGCCTGATTTAAAACCATTCAAATTTAAACATTAATAACACCTTATCCATTAGCTACACTACATTTTCAAGAGTTTGAACATAGCCACAGATACAACAGCCTTCATTTTTCCATGTACAAGATCACCTCAATTAATTACAAACCAATCAAAACTACTCTTTCAAAACTGCCTTCTATACTGCTTCTCCTATATAAATACAAACTATAAAAAGATAAAAGAGGAGACAAGGAAGAAAGGAAGGAGAAAGAGAGGAATGAAGGAAGGGATGGAGAGAGGCAGGAAAGAAAACATAAAACCCCAGACCACAGTTTCAAGGAGTCATACATATGGGTGTAACATCCTCAATATAACGGTTGGAGTCTTATTTAAGACACACCGCTAACATATTCTCCATAAGCCTTTACGGCTCTGCTCTAAAGCGATCTGGGGGAACATACATTCACCGATAAAGGTGAATATTTTATTTATCTTTAACAGAAACACTTCAAATCTCACCAAAGTACTTTAGCCAATCATCCCCTTTTGAAAAGGTCAAGAACTAGCAATTACAATGCTGTATTTGTATTAATACCACTCTCAGTTACTGATTATCAAACTGATGCCCAAAGTCAAGTCTAATAATACCCCAACTATATCTTTGCATTCAGTGATCTAAATTATTCTCCCCCTAATGCTGTTTATCAGAAAGCTCCCCCCCACTCAAAATATACCACCAGTTCCCACATTCTCTCAGACAGCCATAGTTTTACTGTATTTCAAAACTTGAGTCACCTGTATGCATCGTCTTCTTTCAAGTCTCATATCATCCTGATGGGGTGGGGGGAGGGAGGGAAGAGTCCAGCAGCAAAACTACAACACTGTGTGAAGAAAAACAGATTATGATAAGAGATAAGGATGCAAGACAATTACCCCTAATTGAGGAACATCTAATGTAAACACAACCCCCAAAACAGAGATAAAATGATTGTAAATTCATTTGCTAACATTTATTTAAGCTTACTTGAAAATAATTTTCATTAGTGAAAACCAATTATATATAAAATATAAAGTAACTGCCAGGGAGAAAAAGTTTTAAAACCTGACTACTACCAACAAAAAAAGTCACACATTTCTAGGTATGAAATAAACTGTCAATACTCCACTAGTCTATGTAATTTAGCAGAAGAAAAATATCTACATTTTATAATCTACATCAATTCACAAATCAGTACGAATGTGAATTCACTTTTCACCACGGCTTACTATCAAAGGTAAAGAAAGTTGCTTTATAGGAACAATCAGATGTCAATCTTCCAGCGTTACAGGTACATTGAGACACTGCTCACAACTGCTCCTCCAAGCCCACAAACTCTCTTTTGCTCTCCCGGTGGCTTCCCCTACTTATTATAATTCTTTGACTTTAAATTCCTACTCATTACTTCAGCTGCTATTTCATGATTGGCCAGCAAATTCCAGGACTTAAGGGGAAAGCAAGAGCACCCTCTCGCTGTTGTCAACTAAGAGCACACAATAACAGATAAGAAAAAGACAAGCACAGGCTGAAATCAACAAAGGAGTTTGGTCTAAAAATCTAGTTTTCAAACTGATACTGTGGAATTCAGTATTATTCCAAATGAAACAATGTTGCTTACGTTGGCCAAGTTCCCAGGCTAGCCAAAAGACATCCATCTATTGAGACCAAAAGATATTATACCAGCCATGGGCACTGGGGACTCTGCAGGAGCAACACAGAAACTTAACCAATTCTAGATCCTCTCTTTATGTGGAAAAACTCTAAAGTAGGTTGTTTTCCTTTGTTAGCACTCTCTCAACTCTTGATGCTTTCAATTCCCTAAATTTACATCAGGACACTCCAATCATCCTGCTAAGAGTAATAACCCTTTCCCCTGAGTATCAATATGTTCCTAAATTACCAGCCCGAAGTTCCTGTTGTCTCAATGGAGTTCACTTCAGGTATGTGACAGGAAATCAACTGGGCTGAAATAATTCACTTTAACATTTGCAGTTTTCAACAAGGATGCTAGCTGCTGCTGCTAAGTCGCTTCAGTCGTGTCCGACTCTGTGCAACCCCATAGACGGCAGCCCACCAGGCTCCCCTGTCCCTGGGATTCTCCAGGCAAGAACACTGGAGTGGGTTGCCATTTCCTTCTCCAATGCATGGAAGTGAAAAGGGAAAGTGAAGTCGCTCAGTCGTATCCGACTCTCAGCGACCCCATGGACTGCAGCCCACCAGGCTCCAGTCCATGGGATTTTCCAGGCAAGAGTGCTGGAGTGGGGTGCCAACTAGGATACAGCAAACACCAAATGGACTTTGCAAACTACAGATACAATTTTCTTTCTAAAGAAGCTTACAAATTCAGTCATATTTTAATTTTTTTCTGAAAAAAACCTACAACGAATTTTTTATCTTTTCCCCTACAAATGGAACCATTCACAAATTATGGAGCAAAATTAGATGCTAATGAAAAACATGTACTATCCTTACCACAGAAACCTCCCATAATCCTCAAAATCTTTTACAGTATGTTTTAGCTCACATTTTGCCAAAGGCAATATAATAGTCTATGAAAAATCTAGGAACTGAGCTTAAGTGGTTTTTGAAGCTAAACTTACAAACCATTTTTCTAGTTGTCTGAAAATCACTGCATAAAATCAACCTACAGCACATGTGCAGGGAGGACTAACAGCATTTCAACAAACTTGAGTTTTGGTGCATGGTATGCTCAGGAAAGTACAGACGTGGTCTCTTGGTGTCTGTTCTTTCTCAAGAGAGGTCAGGGAGACAAGAGGGGATGGGAAGAGAGGGAGGGGGGGAGGATATGAAGACACCTGACTGAAAGTACTCTTGTGCTGAGATTTATAAAATCAGTACAAATCTAAAAAAAAAAAAAAAAACTAGAGTGGCAAAACTGTGATTGAAATGAATGCATTAGCATGATATGGCAAACCCAGATTAACTCGAGAGTTAATGAACTAAGGGCTTTCCTTGTGGGTCAGCTGGTAAAGAATCTGCCTGCATTGTGGGAGACCTGGGTTCGATCCCTGGTTAGGGAAAATCCCCTAGAGAGGGGAAAGGCTACCCACTCCAGTATTCTGGCCTGGAGAATTCCATGGACTGTATAGTATATGGGATCACAAAGAGTCGGACACCACTGAGCAACTTTCACTTTCACTTTCTTTTATTTAATGAACTAAATGGCAGTCATTGATGTATTTTCTAAAGACACAATGTTTTATACTGAAAAACTAAAAATTTTACCTAGTTTCAAAATAACTATAGTAGGGAAGTATTGCAAACAGCAGGCAAAAAAAAAATCAGTACATACAAGCTGATACAAGCTTCAAAAGTACTGGTAGGAGCTATCTTATTTCTTAAGCTGGGTGAAGTACACAGCTGTTGCTTATTATCTTTTAATTTTATGTATTATATATTCTCATATTCACAATTTTAAAAATTTAACCCTCAGGAAAAAACAAAAGGCAAGAGGTTTAAAAGGACAATTCAGATGGTACAGAAGATGTCTATTAAGAATAAGCTACAAAAAAATATAATAATAATAAGCTACAAAAATGAAAACAAAGTTGAGGGACCTAAAATTTTATTCCATGGATCAAATTACTATGTGGTTATATTCAAATCATACACTGTGACCCGCTTTCCTTATACACTTCTGCTCATTTACACTAATAGAGTAAGGAAGTCATAGAAAAAAATGTCTTTATTTCAGAAGCAGACTTTCAAGAATTAAAACAGCCAAAGGAGTCATACAGGGAATGTTTTGATACCTAACACGCAATTTAAAAAACCTATCACCCTAATTCCAAAAAAGATGATCAAATGAGATATTGGGGGGGTGGGGGGGAGTCTTTTCACTAACTGGGGATTTCAAGAGAAATCCTAAAAACCAAGAATATTTATGACTTCCTCTAGAATCCAAGGAAATACCCACAGTCTTAAAAAAAAAAAAAAAAAAAACTGAAAATGCAAAAAGCACAAGAGTTTAAATCAAAATTATGAGTAAAACTGCAGAGTAAAGGACCTTCACTATACCCCAACCACTCAGCTGACACACTTCACAGACGCTGACACACACCCAACAAGCAGGCCCTCCTGTTTTACCAGCAGGGACACCAGGGCTCAGACAGATCAAGCAGCCTGGCCTAAGGTCACACCGTGAGAACTCTGGTCCCACACCAAAGTTCACTTCTTTCCGCCACTGCTTTCCGCCACTGCAAGATCCTCTCACTAGGGATCACCGAAATGGTCATAAGAAAATTACACACCTGCAAGAATCCAGGTGGACTAAGTCTGATTTTAAGTCTCACCATTTACTCTTCTGCCTCAACCAGGCCAAACATCAATAAAATTCATAAGCAGTAAATCACTTTGTAAAAAATATTTCAGTTTAGGAGAATAAAAAAGTAACTTTCCTGAAAAGTCAGCCTGGCAGAGAAATTCTGATTATAACATGTAACGATTTGCTATATATTCCTTAAAAAAAAAAAAAAATTGAAGACAAGCAGAGAAGAGTGTAAAAACCAAGAGTAGGTAAGTCATTTTTGCACTAAAGCCTCAGGCAAGATAAAAAACATGAAGAACTATAAACCTGGGTCTTGGATCATATGACTGGCATGTTAGAAGTGGGAGCAGCTGATACATGGGGTTTAAGGACAGAGAAGAATGTGATTTCTCATGAAACTGAAAATAAAGAACACAACTCTGAGTAAGCATTGGAAAGAAGGTTCAAGAAATAAGACCTGAGTGGATTAAATAAATAATGCCCCAATTTTTGCTACCTCAAGCACCAAGTTACCTGGGCTCGCTAGGACTACATCTGGGCTAAACTGAGACAAAATTAGGCACTGTATATTTGGCTACAGCAATAAGCTCAGGAAAACAGGAGGGAAATAACTCATAGGCATATTATCTGTAACAAGGCAGAGTGCATTGACAAGTATCTTTTTTAAGACTGGAGAGCAGAGACTGAGAAGTTTCTAGGAGTAGTGGTGGTGGTGTAGTTGCTAAGTCGTGTGCGACACTTGCAACCACATGGACTATAGCCCACCAGGCTCCTCTGTCCATGGGATTTTCCAGGCAAGAGTACTGGAATGGTTTGCATTTCCTTCTCCAGGGGATCTTCCCAATTCAGGAATTAAACCCAGGTCTCCGGCATTGCAGGCAGATTCTTTACTGACTGAGCTACGAGGGAAGCCTCACAGGAGTCGGCTATGACGAAAAAAAGTACTGGTACCCTGCCACTAATTCAAAATATATAAATGACCACTGACACTGTGGCCTTCCTGGTGCTTCAGATGGTAAAGAATCTGACTGCAATGTGGGAGACTCGGCTTTGATCCTTGGATTGGGAAGATCCCCGGGAGAAGGGAATGGCTACCCACTCGTTTTCTTGCCTGGAGAATTCCATGGACAGAGGTTACAGTCCATGGAGTCGCAGAGAGTCAGACACGACTGAGCAACTGACACTTTCACCGATACTGTATTTTGCTTGCCATCTTTTGTCTCCTTTAGTGAGTGTGAAAACAATTATTTTCACAGATTTATACAACCTTCAAGTCTATCAACATACCTACATGTTTTCTCTTATATTCCAAGTTCCTCAAACTTGAATATTCAGACCACAGAACTTTTCAGGCTATCACTATATATATACTAAGAAATATCCCATCATAAGCAGACCGAAGTTCCAAAGGTTCATTTAAGCTAGCCGGCTGCAAGGTAACACTAAGTACTATTCTAGTTACATGTGGAATTGAGCAGACTTCTACAGTGCGACTCGCCCCCAGCCCACCTCTCCCTCAGAGTTTCAGGCCCACCTTTCTGAGAGTCCTATGAACTGAGCTTGACATCCCAGTTATTTTCCTTTCCCACTTATTACTGAACGTGAGATTTTGTATTTAATGGACACATAAACACTTTCCTTTAATTCATTTAATTCTCATAAATAATTACATAAGTTAAGTAGCACAATTACCTGGTTTTACAGGTGAGGAGACTAAGGCCCAGAGAAGTGAGGTCGCACGGAGCCACACAGGACTATTTTAGAGATGAGATTCAAATTCAACCAAACGGACTCCAAAGTTGTCGCTCTCAGGCCCCACGTTAAACTGAGTTTATGACCTCCCGACTCTACTCTCCCAACCAAAAAGGAAGAGGAAAGAACAGGTAGGACAGGAAGAAAATCCACTTCTCCCTCCTGTATTCTCAGTTTTGGTCAATGGGTTTCACCACACCCCAGTCTCCCAAACTAAAACCCTAATAACCTGGGACCTCTTTCCTACTGCGTATCCCACATCCAATCCATGCAAATTCTCGTGTTGGGAAATTCCCAGGCAGTCTAATGGTTAGAACTTAGTGCTTTCACTGCCGGGGCCCAGGTTCAATCCCTGGCTGGGAAACGAAGATCCCACTGGCCACACAGTGCAGCCCCCACTACCCCCAAAAACAGTGAGCTCTGTGAACCATCCCAGCAAATGAATCAAACCTAAGGAATTAGTCCCAGAAACCTCCAGTCTATGGCCAGTCTTGATGTCAGAAGTGGACAGTCTCACAGGACTGAGCCCTTTCTTTACCTGTGAGGCCTGATTTTCTCTCTAGGCAGACAGTGTGAGAACTGGGCTGAATTCTCGGACACCCTGATGGCATCTGAGAATTGCTTGTGTGAACAAGTGCCCCCCGCCTCCCCGAAACATACACACATACACGCTGCAATTGGGCACAGGAACCCTTTGCAAAAAGGAATTAAAAGCAAAGTGATATAAACAAAATAAATTCTCTCTCTTCTGTTGCTATGCTTGCTTCCTATCACCTACACATCATGTACTCAGATTCTTTATTACTCAAATCAATCCTGCTCCTAATATGAATTGGGCTTCCCTGGCGGCTCAGACAGTAAAGACTCCACCTGCAATACGGGAGACCCAGGTTTGATCCCTGGGTTGGGAAGATCCCCTGCAGGAGGGCACGGCAACCCACTACAGTATTCTTGCCTGGAGAATCCCATGGACAGAGGAGCCTGGTGGGCACCAGTGCATGGGGTCACAAAGAGTCAGACACGAAGTAAGAGGAATTAAAAAGGGGTGCCTGTGACCAAGAATCAAACAAGGCTGAGGTCCAGTGCATCATGTCGTCCCTCCTTACTTTTCCCTTCCTAACCTCAACACCTGCCGTGATGGCATGCAAGCATTTTATTTTCAAAACAAAGCGTATCTATCAGACAGAAGACACTTGGGAAAAATAATGCTCAATCCCTGAAAGCCTGCAATCCCTTCTCATAACTAGCTTCTAAGAAATGTAATAAAAACCACTACGCTTGCTCTTTCCTTTCTGATAGGACTGACTCTTCCAAGTCAGTCAGTTCAGTCAGTCAGTTCAGTCGCTCGGTCGTGTCCGACTCTTTGGGACCCCATGAATCGAAGCACACCAGGCCTCCCTGTCCATCACCAACTCCCACAGTTCACTAAGATTCATGTCCATTGAGTTGGTGATGCCATCCAGCCATCTCATCCTCTGTCGTCCCCTCCTCCTCCCGCCCCCAATCCCTCCCAGCATCATGGTCTTTTCCAATGAGTCCACTCTCCGCATGAGGTGGCCAAAGTATTGGAGTTTCAGCTTCAACATCAGTCCTTCCAATGAACACCCAGGACTGATCTCTTTCATAATGGACTGGTTGGATCTCCTTGCAGTCCAAGGGACTCTCAAGAGTCTTCTTCAGCACCACAGTTCAAAAGCATCAATTCTTTGGCACTCAGCTTTCTTCACAGTCCAACTCTCACATCCATACATGACCAATGGAAAAACCATAGCCTGGACTAAACGGACCTTTGTTGGCAAAGTAATGTCTCTGCTTTTGAATATGCTATCTAGGTTGATCATAACTTTCCTTCCAAGGAGTAAGCGTCTTTTAATTTCATGGCTGCAATCACCATCTGCAGTGATTTTGGAGCTCCAAAAAAATAAAAGTCTGACACTGTTTCCCCATCTATTTCCCATGAAGTGATGGGACCATATGCCATATGTGAGTGTACACACATATAATTTTACTTATAAAATATGCATTATATGTAAATAGTTTACATAAGCACATTCATATATACACTTAGTTCATTATATGTCCTTTTATAAATATAATTACATATAATTATATAAACCTCTGCGCTTTTAATTATCCTTGAATTTCAAAAATACAGAAAAATAACAAGGTCCAGAAATAATCAAAAAGCACACACTATTATTAACAGTTTACATTTTCTTCCAGCAAGCCTACTACTAAGAGTAGTAAAATGGGTTTTGTTTTACTTCTTTTCTCTGCTAGACTTCTGGGGAACTTAAAGGAAAACGCTGTCCCCTGAGCGTGTCTTAGAACGCGCGGCCTTACAGTCCAGGGCACCAACTGTCCTCCGACGGGTACCTCTGTCACCTGTGGCCCCAAACTCGGTGCCAGTCTCCAGTCCCACTGTCTGGCCCCTCCACTGGTTTTTCTCAACACCTTTCCCTCTAAAAGGAGTACCTCAAAGGTTTGCCCTGAACTAGTAACTCCAGACTTTTCTCTAGCCGCCCTACCCGCTCACTCAGTATCTAGTCCAGAGCTGCAGGATGTGGCCTACAGGGCCACGTTACCACATCAACTCTTTACGCCTAAAGGCATGCAACCCTTTCCTTACACAACTCACATTCCCATCTCTTCCCACCACCCACAACCATTCTAGAAACTGCTGAATTCTTTAGCTACTCTAAATGATCTCGCTCAATCCTATGCATTCTCAAAATGCCTCACGCCTTTCCATTCTTCTCCGTGCCTACTGTATCATCCCCGGCCCAGGCCCTTATTTCACGCGATTAGAGATGCCTCCTAAACTCAGCATCTCCTGGGCCAGATGGTATGCCAGAGACACTAGGGGAGTCTGCAGAACCAGACTGCAGCCTCCACTCCAAAAGATCCTGCTTCAGGAAGCAAGGAGAAGGGCTCGAGAACCTGCCTGGGTTTTGTTTAGTTTTTGTTTCTTTAAATATTTATTTGCTTGGCTGCAGCGGGTCTTAGTTACAGCACTCAGGATCTTTAGTTGCAGCCTGCGAACTCTTAGTTGGGGCATGTGGAATCTAATTCCATGCCCAGGGATTGAAGCCCAGCCCCTGCATTGGGGGCTTGAAGTCTTAGCCAGTGGACCACCAGGGAAGTCCCTGGTTGTTTTTGTTTTGTTTAATATACAAGAACATCCAGGTTATTTACTCTTGAGCACGGCTGGATTTGGGAACTATATTTTACTTAAAGACAGCTCACCCCTCGTCCCATTTTATCACACATTTAGCTGCTGTACACATACGTCGCTGAAGCACAGACTTTCAATCTGGATTTAACCCATCTGTGACTTAGGAACATTAGTCAAATCTTATTGCCCTGAACTCAGAGCTCAGCATGGCATTCCATAAAATAACACCCTCCTTCTGCAGCGATGCTCAATCCTTTGCCCTAACTAAAGTCACCCCTTCTCTACCTGATCTTTACCTAAATCCTAGCCACTCTCAAGACCAACTCATTTCTCCTCATCCAGCTTAAAGCCACTCCAGTTTCTCCTCTGAACCTCCGTTTACCTATGGACCACTATATTTTATTAGTTATTTATGTTATAGTCTTACTCAAATGATATTATCTACTGCTTGGTGAATCTCAGTCTCACATTTCTATTATATCCTAGTAGATGTTCAATGAGCATATTGGATTAATAAAATAAACATGGAAAATACTGTCTTGTATAGAAAAAGTGGGTTATAAAGCAGTATGTAAATATATTTTTAAAAAGGAGAGAAAAGTAATTGTGTGCAGAAAAAAAAAGAACTCACAGGTTACACACAAAATGCAAACACTAGTTATCTCCAGAAAGAAGAACCGGAGGAAACTGTTATTCTTATTTTCTAAAGTTTCTAAAATGAATGTGTTATTTTGTAATGATACAAAATCTTATACCTAGAATTTAAACCTTAGCTAAATCTTAACCTAGAATTTTCTCCTTTTTTTTGGTTGCACCGTAGGGAACGTGGAATCCTAGGTCCCCAACTAGAGACCGAACCCATGCCTCCTGCAGTGGAAGCAAGAAGTCTTAACCACTTCCGCCAGGAAAGGCCCAACCTAGAATTTTCTTGATCAATGGAAATTCAGTAAAAATGACTGACATGGGACATCGACACAATCCTAATATGTGTGACTGATATGCTAATGTCAACATTTCCCAGCCTATACTCCAAATTCCATTGGCCTCACTAGACTCGATGTTCAACCTTGGGGACCTCATTCACAGTCATGCAAATCAATTATATACATAGTATATGGGAACACAAGCTTTCACAAGAGTACTGTTCCCATACAGTTTTCTTCATGGAGCACTGAATCACATTCTGCTTGTAGTCCTAGTTTGCTTAATGTTCATCTACTTTTAGAAACACATTTCATGACGAAAAATACAGTTTATATACAAAACTACATTATCAACAAAAAATTAGAAATACTAAAAATATTCAACACTAACAGAAAAGATGTACAGTCACATAATATCATGTAAATCCTTTAAGTTCTTATTATATGACATGAGGGAAAAAAATCATGCATTATATTTTATCAGAAAGAACTCAAAATCTTCATCAAAGTACAGTCTCAGAAAAGTAAAAGAAAAAAAAAAAAGGCACAGAAGAAACGCTGGAAGAAAATACATAAAATTAATAATGAATGTCTTTGGCTAATAACAGATTATTTTTAATTTTTTTCCTTACACTTTTTAGCATATCACAACTTTAATAAACATGCATCTTCTTTTTATAATCAGGAAAAAAATGGTCCAAGAAATTCATCCTCCATCCTAACAGAAAAGTCTCCATGACATTTAGCTATGGGCCACAACTATGAACAACCTCACGTACCCTCCAACTTTTAAAACTCTGGCCACTGTCCACAGTAAGACTCTCCCAGAAGGGCTCTGCGTCGCCTAACCTGGTGTTCAAGGCCCAGAGCCTTCAGGCTCCGAGCCAGCCCGCCCTCTAACGCCTGGCTCCGCCGCTTCCCAGGTGGTCCCGTGTCAGGTTCTAGACGCCCAGCTGACGAGTGTCCTCATTTACAAAGCGGGTGATCCCACAGAACAGTGCCATCACGATGACACAGCATTTAAAACACGGCACGGTGACCGTGCACTGCGTGTTCCCATTGTTACACTGGCATGTTTTACACTGTCGTGAAGACCCCCACCTTTCCAGTCCCATCTCCTTTCATATATGTGCTTTCCTTGAACGTTCACTCGAGCCACAACGGGCAAAGCTCATCCCCCAAGAATCACTTTCCTGCTGAAACTGCTCCCTTTCCTGCCTGTCAACACCATTTCCCAAGTCCAACGCCAGTGCCTTCTTCTCCAGAAAGTCTCCGACCAGCACCCCTCAAGCCCACCACAGCAGTACTGACACCAGGACGAGGGCCCTAACTCTGCCTTCAACTGGAGCTAACCAATGACACGCGCAACGGCACCTAGCCCCAGAATCTGGGGAAAGCCCTGTTCACCTCCCGCTCCAGAAGGCCAGCTCCCTCAAGTATAGCAGACTCTGGACACGAAGAGAGAGAGAAACAAAGTCATCATCATCAAACCACAATATTGCCACAAAACCTGCTTTAGGGTTGCTCTGTTGACACAAATGAGTTAAAAAAAGTTTAATATTTAAAACAAGATGATAAGCACAGTGAAGTCATATCTGCAATCTAATCATGGAACAAACGACCTAGCTAACTCATTTCAATGTGAAAGACACAAAATTGAGAATTTCTGATACAGATAATGATATATGAGCTAAAAAATATTTTATAGAATTATCAATTCTCTATAAATAGCTATAATCAGAAAAGGCTTGGGCACAGTTTTTGTTTCTTGCTTGGGTCTTTTTTTTGTTGTTGTTAAACACCAAACCTCTTTTCTAAAGACAATATTTTTAAATGTGGTGCTATTTATACTGAAAATGTTAGTAAACCAGGTGGGCAAAATAATGACTGTGGACGCAAGAGGACAAGGACATGAATGTTAATTAAATTCTCTACTTTTATGTATGTTTGAGGTTTTTAGTAACTAAAAAAAAGTTTTAATAAAATCAGTGATGTATGAAATACGTATCAGAAATACAATTTTTTTAACTATCAAATAAATGACAAAAGAAGCTAACTAAAAAAATTTTTTAAATGTGATATTGTAAGACAAGAGAACTTACAAACATACCATGACTAAGCAAAATCTGCTTTTTTTATTCTTTTGTTTCTCTTTGGGGAGAGAAGATAGAGGTTAAAACTGCTTGGGAAACTATTTTACATAAAATATTTTATATAAATCACTAGCAAAGATTTACCTAAATAAACTGATTCCTATAAATTTTTCCCTGGGACATTTGTGCTAACAAATGTACAGCTATGATATGAAAATTCAGGGAGTTGGGGTGAAATTCCCTTTAGGGTGTCATTGGCTAGCTCCGTGGGATCAATGAAGCACAAACTTTCTAATGTCAAAGTCCACAAGACATACAGATCCCCTTACTAGTTTTAGCAGCTAACATTCTCCAACCACTCTTGGAGGGCAGTGGGGGCGGGGGGGCGGGGGGGATTGAACATTGTAACAACTTGCCCCAAAATTTCCTCTTGCTGCCTTAAGTCATAACTGATGTTTGATCTTCCTACTTTTTCACATTACGAAGAGTAACACATTCTTTGTGGTAGCTAATACAGACAAATTATACAATAACACTGAATTTAGTGTCAGACTGAGAGCGAGAGGTCTTCAGTTTCAATTAATTCAAATCAATCCTTTAGTAGATGTGGAAACTCAGGTCTAGAGGTTATGTGCCTTGCTTAAGAGGATCTGAAGTAAAACCAACACCAAAAAAATCAGATTATCAAATCAATGATAAAAGCAAAATAATATTTGCCATTTTAATTGAGCAAACTCCACTGCTACACAGAAATATGGGAAAATATGTATCTGCACAACATAAGCATACTTATTTTTATTTTCATATAAATGAAAATACATAGGAAAATGTCCAGAAAGGTAACTACAAGCCTTCAGCAGCAGGACTATCTTCAGGACAATGGGACTGAGAAGGTGGCCGGGCAGAAGTCGAAAGAGGGACCACCACACGTACTTCTGTATACAATTCAGAAGTGCCATCCTTTACACCTACTGAAAAAAACGAAAAGTAATTTTAAATGCCTGCATACAAATAAGATCCTAAAAATCAAATGATGTCATGACATGATTATAGTTTCAAATTTATCATTCATTTCTTCCACAGCTAAGAGAGAGCACCTGTCCGACTGCACTGAGCTGAGACTTCAACGTTTTTCCTGCCTTTGGACTCAACCAGAAACATCAGCTCTGACATCTTGAGCCTGCTGGCCTTCAGACTAGAACTGAAATCATCAGCTCTTACTGTTCTCAGGCCTTCAGACTCTGACTAGAACGACACCATCGGCTCTCTGGGTCTCCAACTTGCCAACTGCAGAGTTGGGGACTTCTCAGTTTTTACAATCACATGAGCCAAGAAGAGACATGGGTTCAATCCCTGGATCAAGATCCCCTGAAGCAGGAAACAGCAATATTCTTACCACTCCAGTATTCTTGACTGGAGAATTCCATTAACAGAGGAGTCTGGCTGACTACAGTCCATGGGGTCACAGAGAGTTGGACACAACTAAGCAAGTGAGCACACAGCACACAATAAAATACAAACCCAAACATAAATTCAAGGTGACCAACCAGCCTTGCAGAACTAACATTAACATTCTTAAAAAGAAAACAGTATTCAATCAAAAATTAGTAAACAAGAAACAAAAAAAAAGTGATCCACAGTCAAGGGGACCAACTCAAGGTTGGATGAGATGTTACACTTGGTAGACAACAACTTTACAACTTTGTATTTTATACAAAGAATTAGAAGAAAATGTGTTTCAAAACTTTCATGAACTTTGCTCTTTAATGTGTGAACAGAGTATCTCAGCAGAAAAACTGAAACTACAAAAAAAAAAAAAAAGAACGAAAAGAAAATAATAAAGTCACAGGAGACAGTGAGAAAATAGTAGAAAAACATGTTAAGAAATCATGGCTAAAAATCTCTCACATTATAATTACACTGAGACATGTCACAGGCAAACAGTTCATAACCAAAGACAAAGAGAAAAATCTTAAAAGTGGCCAGAGAAAAAAATATATACAGAGAAGAACAAAATAGTAATTACAACTAACATCTCACTGGAAACAACGGAAGCCAGAAGACAGTGGAACCCCACCGTTAGCGTGCTTCAGTGACAACCACCACCAATGTGGAATTCTGCACCCAGTGAAAATCCACTTCAAGCACGACGGTGCAATGAACGCTTTACCAGCACACCTGAACTACAAAACCACTGAAGAGTGTTCTTCAGGCTGAGGGGAAATGATACTGGCTCGAAACAAAAATCTATACAAGAAATGAAAAATGCCAGAAATGGTAAATAAGTAGGTAAATTTTCAAAATGAATATTTTTTCTTTCTTCTACTTAGAAGAGCATTGATTGCTTAAAACAAAAACTATAAATTGCAGCTTAAAATGTGCTTGAAGCTAAAATCACAAGACTGTAACATATGTAGGAATAACACATGGTAAGAATAAAAAAATATGCCAACAACTGCACCAAGTGGGAGGCAGGTAAACAGCCTGATAGTGTTCATGGTTATCCCATTTGGGAAATGGGGAATGGGAGGTGGAAAGTGGCAGATCAGATCAGTCGCTCAGTCGTGTCCGACTCTTTGCGACCCCATGAATCGCAGCACGCCAGGCCTCCCTGTCCAACACCAACTCCCGGAGTTCACCGAGACTCATGTCCATTGAGTCAGTGATACCATCCAGCCATCTCATCCTCCATTGTCCCCTTCTCCTCCTGCCCCCAATCCCTCCCAGCATCAGAGTCTTTTCCAATGAGTCAACTCTTCACATGAGGTGGCCAAAGTACTGGAGTTTCAACTTTAGCATCATTCCTTCCAAAGAAATCCCAGGGCTGATCTCCTTCAGAATGGACTGGTTGGATCTCCTTGCAGTCCATGGGACTCTCAAGAGTCTTCTCCAACACCACACTTCAAAAGCATCAATTCTTCAGCGCTCAACTTTCTTCACAGTCCAACTCTCACATCCATACATGACCACAGGAAAAACCATAGCCTTGACTAGACGGACCTTTGTTGGCAAAGTAACGTCTCTGCTTTTGAATATGCTATCTAGGTTGGTCATAACTTTCCTTCCAAGAAGTAAGCGTCTTTTAATTTCATGGCTGCAGTCACCATCTGCACTGATTTTGGAGCCCAGAAAAATAAAGTCTGACACTGTTTCCACTCACTGTTTCCCCATTTATTTCCCATGAAATGATGGGACCGGATGCCATGATCTTCGTTTTCCAAATGTTGAGCTTTAAGCCAACTTTTTCACTCTCCAGTTTCACCTTCATCAAGAGGCTTTTTAGTTCCTCTTCACTTTCTGCCATAAGGGTGGTGTCGTGTCATCAACTCTAAATACTTAAAAACAGATATGAACTTCCCTCAATATATAGGACACCTTCAGGAGTTCCTGTGAAGCCCATGCACAGTTATTACAAGCACACAAAGAAACCCTGCATCCCAAGAGAAACTTAGTGGGTAAACAACCCAATTTCACACCCAAGGAATTAGAAATAATAGAACCATCTAAAAAAAACTTCCAAATATGTATCTCAAGATGCTTAGAAAAAAGAGTCAATTTTTTATTCAGTTCAGTCGCTCAGTCGTGTCCGACTCTTTGCGACCCCATGAATCGCAGCACGCCAGGCCTCCCTGTCCATCACCAACTCCCAGAGTTCACCCAAACCCATGTCCATCGAGTTGGTGATGCCATCCAGCCATCTCATCCTGTCGGGTGACCAAAAAAACCAGGCAGGTTCAACAAAGAACCAGGTATTAAAATTAACACACACACATAATACATTTATGTTTATGGCTGGCTCATGACAGCAAAAACACTACACTGGTACCTTCCCTTCTAAGTGCGACCCTCTTTTCTTTTTAAACAACACTGTTTACTATATGTTCATCTTTTTCAAAATGACCAGTCCAAAATTAACTAAAAGAAGGTATAATTAAAATATATACTCCAACTGCAACACATTTTCAAGTTTGATACAAAGAAGCAATTTTAGGAAAAGTGTCATCATAATGTATTTGTCACTATTCTTCTACAATCTGCACCTTCTCACAAGGTCATTAAAATTTCTACATTGCTAAAATGTGTCCTAATAATTTGTATCATTTTCCTAAATTAATACTCATTTTCAACAAATCCTGATAAAAATTATCACTGTCGGATTGACCCAGACCCATAACCTCCACTCTTAGAGACTAGTAACTCAAAAACCATTATAAATGACATGTGAGGTACTAAAATTTGGGGCAATGCCTCCCAATTTGAATTCCAAATTTGAAAATCAAGCTAACGTTGAAAAGATGCATAATACACTATAAATGTCTACTCTAACTAGAAATATACTTACAAATATCTAAAAGTTACTATGTCAAAAACAACCTTCCTCTACTCTTCTATATAATGTATCAATGGTGGTGGTTTATTCGTTAAGTCATATTCAACTCTTGAGGCTGCTCTGTCCACACAATTTTTGCTCCTATGTCCAAAAATCTGCCTGCAATCTATCAGAGTGTAAGCTTAAAAAGGTCACTCTCCAAAAAAATATCCACATCCTAATCTCTGGAACCTACAGTTGCGATCATATTTAGAAACAGGTCTTTACAGATGTGACTAAGGTTCAGCTAAGGACGCTGAAATGAGATGATCCGGGCGGGTCCTACACGCCTTTACAAGTGTCCTTATGAGAGCGCTAGACAGACACCAACACCAGCAGGACAGCAGGCAGGGAGCCACGAGGCAGAGCTAGAGTGATGCGGCCACAGGCCAAGGAACGCTGGCAGCCGCCCGAAGAGAGTCTCTGAAGAGATGCCCTGCATCAACCAACACTTCAATTTCGGCTCAGGGGTACTGATTTCAAGGCTTCTGACTTCCAGAACAATGAAAGCATATATCTGTTGTTTTAAATCACTAAGTTTGTGGTGGTTTTTTACAGAAGCCACAGGAAACTAATACGAAGAGATAAAGACATTTCCAATCTTAAAACATGTACACTTACAAACATCACCTATGAAAAGTGCTTCAGTCTGTATTTGTATTCTTGGAGGATGTGGAAAAGTATGCCTAATTTAATATCAACATCTCATTTGGAATGATTTGCAATCCTAACTGCTTTTTTGTGAGTTCCTTCAAGATTTAAAAAGACATAACCATTGGAAGACACAGAATGTAAAATCCCCACCACTTTCATCAATCTGGAAGACTTCAGGAAAGCTTTCACAGGTTCTATCCCAAACAGCAACTGCTAAAATGCTGAACTTTCACTGTCAACGACATGAGGGCAGAAACTGTATTTGTGGCTTTTCACTACTTCACCCCTAACTTTTGGTGCATCATCAAATGAATCAGCCTGAGTTATATTTCCTGTCAAAATTTCCTACGACTGCACTCTTTCCCTTCTCTACCCTGCAGCTTCATCATGAACCCTTGGGTCTCTATCCATAGTATCTCAATGGGTTAAGCAGTAACCATGCCCTTGTGAAAGCCAAGGCACACCTAATACGCCAAAAAGAAGGAATAGTCTGACGTGTCCTGGGTAGTCGTTTCACCAGGAAAAAAAGCCACTTACTTGAACATCTATGTACAAGGTAGAGTTGGGTCTAACATTACCAAATGCTTCTCAATTTAGAGCAGTTGATAAAGAATCCGCCTGTGATGCAGGAGATCCTAGTTCAAACCCTGGGCTGGGAAGATCCCCTGGAAGAGGGAAAGGCTACCCACTCCAGTATTCTGGCCTGGAGAATTCCATGGACTGTACAGTCCACGGGGTCACGAAGAGTCGGACACAACTGTGTGACTTTCACTTTCTTTCTTTTACCAACTGCTTCTAGGTTTTAAGATCCCATACTCTTTCCACTAAAGGACACTGCCCCTCTCAACCACAGAACCGCTGCAGCTGATTAAGGAGATCTGCGTATGTGCCTGGCACAGGGTTTGAATCATCAAATTTAGTTCTGCTCCCCTTTACTTCAGAGAAGGGGCCGCATCCTTAACCTTCACAAGCTTCTCTATCATGTTCCTTTCCTTACAAGGTCCAGGAAATCGCAATACAGAGAGAGACAAGTGTCCAGGTCCCTGACAGACACTGGTCCCTCTGGGGTAGAAAGAAAAAGGGAAGTCCCTCCTTCTGTCTCAAGCTGTGCTCTTTACCTTACATGACCTCACCCATCTTCTGAACTTGAACGTCGCATTCAGAACCTACCTTGTAACAGTTGTAGAATACATCCCTTAAGAAGAAAATTCTCTTAAGAGTGGTACTGTGATTTAATAGTCTTGTCTTCTCTACCAGGTTGTAATTTCATTACGAACAGAGACTATATCATATTCAAGGCCAAAGAACAAAGCAATTTCCCACACAGATGACACTGAAGATATATTTAACTGAAGTCATCAAGTTGATACATGGTAACTTTAGAAGAGAAGTGGAGAAGTGAAGAAGTGACGCTGCTCAGTCGTGTCCGACTCTTTTCGACCCCATGGACTATAGCCTACCAGGCTCCCCTGTCCATTGGATTTTCCAGGCAAGAGTACTGGAGTGAATCGCCATTTCCTTTTCCAGGGGAACTTCCTGACCCAGGGATTGAACCCAGGTCTCCCGCATTGTAGGCAGACGCTTTACCATCTGAGCCACCAGGAAAGTCTTAACACGATGTTAAAATGAAAGTATATAAATTATTTGGTTTGTGCTATACTAGTACTTATGCTGAGCAGCTAACTTTTTCCAGAATCTCTGTTCAATTAGGCAAGGATTAAGAAGTCTGGATTTCTATCTTATAGTAATTTCCCTGCTTACTTCTAAATGGAGATATGAGCACTTAACCTTATTTACCAAACAAATTAGCACAATACCTGGTGTAGACTTTAAAATGCCACCTAACATTTCTGATAATATGTTTTAATTTATGAAGCAGTTTTAAGTACAACTCATGTCACGTTCTCTGAACCCTACAAAACCCAGGAGATATGTAATTTTTGCACTTTCACATATGAGGCACCTGAGGTGTAGACTATCCAAAGCAGTGGTTCCCATCCCACTGACATCTGCATCAGAATCACCCTCAGGGGCTGGTTAAAAATTCAGCTTCAGAGACAGAACCATCAGAACCTCCAGAGGGTAGGGCCAGAACCTGTATTTTGAACAAGGGCCCCAGGCAATTTTCACACAGGGCCAAATTTACAAACTTCTAAGAATTCAGAGCCCACTGAGGTTTGATGGCATTTAAGAAAGAGCTTTGTTCTGCTGGGCTAGTTTACCAAAGGGAACTATGTGCTACTCCTCTGGGCAAGAGATGTCACTTGTGACAGAATGTGCACCTAAGTGTTTCCAGTAACACAGAATGCACAAAAGATTAAACAACTCTTTACCTGGCTTGTACTTTGAGGAGACAAAGGTATAATCGGTTAGAGCTGATTAGTTTCATTTTCCTAATAATTTCAGAACATGCCTTTCAAATATACTCAGCATTTTAATCCAAATGCCAAAATAATTTACTTCCTCTTTCTGTTTACCATAAGATTTTTGGTAAACAAAAACATTCAGTAAAAAGCTTCCCCCAAAAGGATACTAAGAAAGCTAAGCAGTTTCCTCCACACTGTCTGCGGCAGAAACAAGACAGGCATCTCCTTCCTCTGTAATTATCGTCACACACACAACTGCCCTGTTGGGTTCCGCTTCCCAACTTCCACAGCAGCTGGGTATGGCCATATGACCAAGTTTTCATAGACGGAGTGCGAAAGGAGGCATGGCTGACACTTCTGATCTTTTAAGACAAGGAGTGAACACGTCTCTGTCCCTTCACCTTCCTAAGAAATGGGGCAAGGACAACACAGATGAGGCCCATCCCAGGGTACCCTGAAGGATCAGGGAAGAAGAAATGCCTGTCTCTGAATGAGCTACTGGGGCCGCGCCGCCACCCCGCCCCGCCCCCACCCGTCGACCTAGCAGTTCACCTCGAGAGGATTCTACGTTCTCAGAGCCATGGAAGTGCCGGCTCCCAGTTACAGCAGCCTAACTGTGGACCCGAATACACCACTCCTTGGGTGGCAACTGGAACCCATTCACTCTAATGACATCAGCTGAGGGCATTTCTAAGGTGTTTGACACTAAAATGTTGCATGATGAAGGGCTCTTAAAAGATCATTTATGAAAGTCTAGAGGTTAAGAAGGCAGTGGCACCCCACTCCAGTACTCTTGCCTGGAAAATCCCATGGACGGAGGAGCCTGGTAGGCTGCAGTCCATGGGGTCACTAAGAGTCGGACACAACTGAGCGACTTCACTTTCACTTTTCACTTTCATGCATTGGAGAAGGAAATGGCAACCCACTCTAGTGTTCTTGCCTGGAGAATCCCAGGGACAGGGGAGCCTGGTAGGCTACTATCTATGGGGTCACACAGAGTCGGACATGACTGAAGTGACTTAGCATAGCACAGAGGTTAAGAATCATGGTGTGTAGGAAGAACACTGGACCCCGGGCCTCCTAACTTTCCAGGTCACCTTCCTCTATTCAACATTATGCTAAGATTAGATTCTAAAATCAGAAAAGAGAATGACACTTTTAAAAAAATAAACTTTGGGTTAATTTTATTAATTGAGTCAACAAATAACCTACCCCAGCATCTGCCAGTTGCCAAGCAATGTGTTTTCGCATGAATGCAGATTTACAGAAACCTTTAGATTTCTGGCTGAACTATGCCTTTAACTTTCCTGAGCCTGGACTAACTCCACAGAAAACAAAACCAGGACCAAGACGTTAACACTACTCTGAAGGACCTAGAAATACTCACATCAAAATGAATTTTCTTTGCAGAAGGTGATCTATTAGAAACTTCTCTTCTCCTTCTCCCACTGTGTGTGTGTTAGTCACTCAGTTGCGTCTGAATTCTTCACAACCCGTGGACTGTAGCCCAACCAGGCTCCCATGGGATTCTCCAGGTGGGAATACTGGAGTGGGCTGCCACTGCCTTGTCCAGGGGATCTTCCTGATCCAGGGGTCGAACATGGGTCTCATACATTGCAGGCAGGTTATCTACTGTGTGAGCCACGAGGGAAGCCCCCCTTCTCCCACTACTGCCCAAAACTGCATTTTCATTCGTACCCCGTACAAAGCGAGGAAAGAAAGCAGCAAACCAGAGTAGCGGCGGCCGGCCCATACTCTTCCTGCCCCAAGAACAGGGGCGCCGCCTTTGCCCCCACCCTAATCCCCAGGGCCTGCAGTGCACAGGACACAGGCCTGGCTCCCAGGAGGGACAGGAGCACATCCTTTCCTGGGCTACAATGGACCCTCGTGAGCTGGGTGTGAACCAGCCCAAGAACAGGAGGAGCTTTTGCTAATGTAAAGCTGAAGAGTTTCCGAATCCCAGAACAGAATCTGTTCTCACAGCGCTTTGTCCGTAAGGGTAAGATCAATCTGGCTGGATGCAAAAACACCATGGAATAAAATGTTTTCACCAACCCTCAAGATTTTTAAAGGAAAGCCTATTTAGCGTAGGTAAAACCTTAGTATTAAAAAAACATTCTCCAAGATCTTGCTTCATTTACAATACATTCTTAGGATGTATGCAGTAAATAAAACTTTCTTAAAGCAATTTCAAAAATAAATAAATAAATAAATTAAAAAAAAATAAAAATAAAAAAACATTCTCCAGATCACACATTAAGTTTTCCAGGATGGGGGTGGTGGCTCAGATGTGGTGGGACAGGTACTATGTCAGAATTACTCTTACAGAACAATGGTTCTCAACCTTCTTTCCTTCACTCCCATCCCCAGGAGGAAAGCCTTATTTAAATCTCTCCTTGACGAGAGGAATGAAAAATTGTGGAATAAGACCTTGTCAGGTAGTGTTGAATTACGGGGGGTCACAAAGCACTGTACTAGCTAAGATTTTTTTCACCTCCCCTTGCCCGAAAACAGTTTCTCCCCCTCGGGGAGTGACAGTGCCCCTTTGGAGAATCAGCTGCAGAACCTAAAAGCGGGATCTGCAAACTACACATCACCCAGACCCCTTCTCAGACATTTGGATATGCCAACTCTGGGGCTAGAGCCAAAAATCTGCATCTCTTAAGCTTTCCAGAGAACTCGAATGTATTTGGTCAATGAGCCACAAGGAGCCACCCATTGTGATAAATTTCCACTGTCACACTCAAACCCAGTTAACAGGATGACCTCAACATGGAATCAAGATAAGAACTATTTAAATGAAATGAACACTGTCATATTCTGGGCATTAAGGAGAGATCTATTCAGAGGCAGAAAAAAATAAGTCTTGAGCTGCCATTACAGAAGATGTAATTATCTGTCTCTTCTTTCTCCTGTGCAAAGGATAATCACAGGGCTACTGGAGAAATATTTGAGATATTTTATGGACTGCAACATGTGGCCCCAAAGGACATCCACATCACTTATTTCACAAAGTACGTACTCTGGGTTTTTATCTAGTGTTTTAGGTGTAACTTGGAGCTGAGTAAGCCATAAAGTACTCCACTGTCTCTTCAATCTCCAAATCTCCATAATTATAAACCCTACCAAAATTATCAATCCACAGTCTAAGTGAATACAACATATTACAGCTATCTGAATGTAGTTATAGCAAAAATGGCATATAATCAGATCACTGCATTATAAAATGGATAAGCTGGTCAGATTAGATAATAAAAAACAGAACAGAAAAGTGGTCTCTTTCCACTTCAGACAGGTATTTTCTGAAGTTCACGTCCCTTGGTGGTCCCAATAAACCACTTTCGCCCAGTGTCCACATCTTATACTGTCTCCTCTGCTTGAACCGGACTGTCCTGTGACTTGCTTTTGACCTAAAGGATCTGGTAAAGATGACACTATGCCAGTTTCAGGAATAAAAAGTATTAAGATGGCCCAGTGGCTTCTGCTGTTGGCACCACCAGAATCCAGTCGCCACCACATATGAAGTTCAACCACCCCAAGACCATGCCGTGAGAAAGCCCACAGCAGTCATACAAATAGGTTACCAGAGGAAGATGTCTCAGACACCACATGGGCTAGAATCCACCATCTCGGACTTCCCAGTCCCAGGAGATACCATGTGGAATGGAGGCAAGGCCTGCCCAAATTGGAGAATCGCGAGCAAAGAAGAACATTGGTTGTTTTAAGCCTCTGAGTTTTGACATGATTCACTAAATAAATACAGATAACCTCAATACTTTGTATGCAAACAAATATGGAAGAAAAGCTAAAATGCACCTGTTTGCAAGATGTTTGAAGGTAACACTCCACATCTGAAAATAAGTACTGTCTTGAACTTGGAAAAAAAGGCTGGTAAATTCTTACATCTTATTTTGTATCAGCACACTTCTTTAACGAATAACTCAGAACTCCTACCAGATTGTTAATACTGAGGAGAGAGGCGGGTCAAGACTCCATCTTCAGGCTAAAGACCTATACACATCCACACACAAAATAGCTTATTAAACTTCAGTTAAGAAGCTGCCTATAGATAATCTCTTTAAGAATATACCCTCCTGGCTAAGAATACAGAGTGGAGCTTTTTAAACTGATTTGTATCCTCACACAGAGGCAGTAATGAGAACCAAAGAGAACTGTTATCTGCCAGTAGAAAATGACAACCATGGGTAAGTCTTTATATTATGGGTTCAAACACTTACTGAGAAATATTAAGACACACTCTGTGCCAGGCATCCTGGATACCAGAAAAAAAAAAAAATAATCCCTGCCCACTGCTGCTCAATCTAGCCAAGGCCCCAAATACAAATAATGATTTTATAAATGCTACTGATGCTTTAGAATTGTGGTGTTGGAGAAGACTCTTCAGAGTCCTTGGACTGCAAAGAGATCCAACAAATCCCTCCTAAAGGAAATCAGTCCTGAATATTCATTGGAAGGACTGATGCTGAAGCTGAAACTCCAATACTTTGGCCACCTGAGGTGAAGAGCCAACTCATTGGAAAAGACACTGATGCTGGGAAAGATTGCGGGCCGGAGGAGAAGGGGACGACAGGATGAGATGGTTGGAGGGCATCACCAACTCGATGGACATGAATATGAGCAAGCTCCGGGAGTTGGCGATGGACAGGGAGGGCTGGCGTGCTGCGGTCCATGGGGTCGCAAAGAATCGGACACAACTGAGAGACTGAACTGAGTAAAACTGTGCACAATGCGAACACGAGAAGGAACCAATGAGAACACAGAAGACAGAGCTGTTCTTTCTACCCCATTTCTGCGTCCTTCCAGGGGAGTTAGGAAAGACTAGAGGAGATGACATCTGAGATGAGTAACTGAGGTTATGAAGACTTTCCCCAAAACCCACCCGACAAGGGCTGCAATTCAAACATTCTAACGTCGGCTGTACTGAGGGCACATGTGTCTGATTTCTTCCCCAAATGTCCTTAGCATCTACATCAGGGCCTGTCACATAACAAGGAATGCAACATGTTAAATTTTACTCCTATAATTAGACCTCGGACATTTCACTTAGCATCACTTCTTAAAGATGAGTAATGGCTTACAGAGCTGCTTTGAGACTTAAGTGAGCTGCTATATGATGACAGTGTTTGGAAAATGAAAATGGGATCTAAAAGCTTGGGTGGCGTTATTATATTAGAGGAAATAGCATTTGTGCATCTGATGCCTCAAGTGCCTACTATGCCAAGCTCTGGGCTCTACGGAAAACCTTGTAAAAGCAGCAGACAATGTGCCTCAAAGGAAGACAGAGGAGCAGAAAGCAAAACACGTGTGGGGAACCGAAAGCCACTGAGAAGAGCTATGAAGTGGAGCAAATACAGTGGGGCTGCAGAAAAAGAGTGCGAAGATAAGCTGAGGTCACCTACAAAGAGAAGCTGAATATTCTAATAAGCTTGGTCTTCACTGCTTAGAGACGAAAGTCATGGATGGTTACAGGCTGTGGAGAAACAGCACAATCAGGGTGAGAGCAGGTATAGGAGGAGGATGGCAGGGCTGAGAGCGTAAAGAAATAAAGACCAAAAGAAGTCTGAAAAAGGAATATTACAGCTTCAGTAAGTACAAGTTCAACACAGTGGATAATCCAAGCATTTACAATTATTCTCACAAAGCTTCACTGAAAATTAAAGCCACCTAAAATCAGTAAAGACATCAAAAGTAATAGTAATAATAGAACCAAGTAATGGTCAAATTTTTAGATAATGAAAAGTCATGGACAGTGGCAGGAGACTTAGAGAATGAAGAAAGGCTCACAGTAAGTGTCTACACCCGGAGACACCAATGAAAATGGTTACCGAATCCTGAACCTGGAAGCGTTCATCAGGACATACACACATTCTCTGTCCAGAGACCTGGGGAGCACCCACACCCTAACAGCAATGAGCGTACCGAACGCTCAGATTTCGGTTTCTAAATACCATTCTCCAGGAAAAGAAACCAGCGCTCCAGGCAGAGTTCTCACGCTTGACATCAAATACATGACCCATAAAAGAAAAATTTAATATAAACTGGACTCTGTCAAAATTCAAACTTTTTGCTCTGAAAAAAAAAAAAAAGACTCTAAAGAGGAAGAAAAAACAAGGAACAGAAAGGGAGAATCACATATCCAACAAAAAAAAAGACCTTGTATCCAGAACACATAGAGAACTCTCATAACTCAAAGTTAAGATTTTTTTTAAAAAACCTAATCAGAAAATGGACAAAAGACATGAACAGATATTTCACCAGAGAGCAGACAGAGATAGCAAACAAGCAAATGAAAAGATGTTTAACATCCTTAGTTATTAAGAAAATGCAAACAGAAACCAGAGCAGGGCACCACCACACCTACTAGGAAGCTGAATTAAAGAAGGTGACAATACCAGACCGGGGCGGGGAGGAGCAAGGGGCCAGATGCCGAGGGACTGGGCTCCTCACGCGTGCTGCGGAGGACTCACCAGGCACACACGCCATGGGGAACCGGTCCCGGGGGGCCTAGAAAACCACACACATGCCCAGCATGCGACACAGCAAGCACACTCAGACCCCCGCCCTAAGATGCAGAAGACGTTACACAAAAATCTGTACTCCAACAATCAAGGCAGTTTTATTCATAATATCATACAAAATATTCAAAACAATCCAAATGTCCTTCAATAGTTGAATGGTTTAACAAACTTGGTACAAGCATACAACAGAACACTACTCAGCAATAAGAAAGAATTAACTACTGATTTACACAACACTAAACGTATCTCAAGGCATTACACTTGGTGAAAAAGGCTGATCTTAAAAAGGTTATATACTGTATGATTCCATTCATTTAACATATTGAGGTGATAAAACTGCAAACACGGAGAATAAACAGAACGGTGCGGGGCGGGGGGGTATTGGGAATACAAAAAGGTAGCAAAAGTGTCCTTCTAAAGTGACAGAACAGCTCTCTCACTTTGACTGTGGGACTAGCTTACCCAAATCTATACATGGAACAGAAAGTTACAAAAGACCATGCTCACACACACAAATGCAAGTTTAAAAACTAAAGAAAGAAGGCATGCAGTTACCAGAAATAGACCAGATGTATCAGATGTCCAGCTTTTTATACTGTGCTAAGGCTACATAAAATTCCACCAAAGGAAGCTGATGGGGCTACATCAGACTTTATATCATCCTTGCAACTTCCTATGAGTTTTGAAATGTGAAATAAAAAATAAAGACTTTTTAGGGGGGAAGGAGCTTCTTGGAAAAATGGCCTACTCCAAGGCTGAGACAGAAGTTTAAGATAAGCATGGAAGAGCTCCAAAAAATGATAGAGATAGGCTAAAAGGACACAGAAGTCAACCTGGCAAAATCTGGGGCAAGTGAAGCAGCAAGATCAATGCAGTAATATATTACGACCCACTGCATACAGTGATACAAAACAACTGAATACGATAAAAGTCGGTAACCAACAGAATATTTACACAGTCGCAAAGTTATCTCTGTACAAAATACTTATTACAAAAAGAGAGGAAAAGTAACTTTAAAATGGAGGAGCCTGAAGGCACCACCATAATCAAGTGATCAAAGTGAACGTTCTCAATACTGGTACAGACGGAAATCATAGGAGCCCTGCAGTAGGCACGGTACCGCGCCGCCCCAAGCGTGCTCCACAACCTGACCCTCGGCACCTGTGAACATGTTCCTTTACATAGCAAAGGGAAATCACGGTTGCACAGGAAATTAAATATGCCAATCACATGACTTTAAAATTGAGACTAACCTCAATGACCCCAGTGGGCCCAGTGAAATCACAAAGTCCCTCCAGAGTGAGAGCAGGGAGGAGAGAGAGACGGCAGCACAGGTGCACGAGGTCCACAGTGGCTGGTTGTGCAAAGACGGGGAGACCACAAGCCAAGAAAAGCAGACGGCCCCCAGAACCAGGAAAGGGCAAGAACACGAACTTACAGTCTCCAAGAGGGATGCAGCCCTACCAACACCAAGACGAGCCCAGGTCAGATCCATTACGGACTTCTGAACTCAGAACTGTGACATAATAAATGTGTGTTTTTTTAAGCCACTGAACTTGTGGTAATATTTTTTACAGCACAAATTGAAAATCAGTAATATGCCATCTAACAAAATACACTGAAATTAACACAGCATCCCTTCCATGATACTCCTGGCCAAGATGTTCAGCCTACATCTAGTAAAGAAACATCAGACAAACTCACATTGAGAGGGACTCTCTAAAATAACTGGTCTGTAGTCTTCAAAAATATCAATAACATAAAAGAAAGAGCAGCTGAAGGACTATGTAGATCAAGAATTGGAGAGACATGACAACAAAAGGTGTTACTCGATCCTAGACTGACTGTATCCTTCTATAAAGGAACACCACTGGGGCAACAACTGAAAGCTGAGTGGAGGCCGAGGGATCAGACGGCTGTAATGTACCAATGGTAAATTTCTGCCTCTGATGGCTGTACTGTCATCAGGCAAGAGAATGTCTCTGTTTACAGGAAAAATGCACTACAAGATTCAACAAAGAAGAGACTTCATGTCAACAACTTTATCTCAAAAGATTCAAGAAATAAAAGTTATTTGTATTCTATCTGCAACTTATCTGAGTTCAACAAATAAGCAAATTACATGCAGTAAAACCCCATATTGCAACGCAAATCCTATCCGTGCTGGCAACTATCACGTCCCCAAACAGACCAGAGGCACTCGCGCTCTCTGGGGAAACACACAGAGACTCTGCACGTGGAGAGACCAAGCACAAGAGAGAACAGGTGAGGCGGAGGCTGCAAGGCGCTTCCTCGGTGGCTCAGCGGCAGGTCAACAATCCACCTGCCAACGCAGGGGTACAGATTCGATCCCTGGATCGGGAAGATCCCCTGGAGAAGGAAACGGCAACCCACTCCAGTATTCTTGCCTGGGAAATCCCATGGACAGAGGAGCCTGGCCGGCTACAGTCCACAGAGTGGCAATGAGTGGGACACAACTTAGCAACTCATCAACAAGAGCCCTGGAGTAAAACAAGGGCACTCACACTCACAGGTCCCTCAAGCACCACACTAATACGCCTCCAGTGAACAAGCCTCACCCTCGAAAAAAGCTTCTTTTCGGCTTTATCGTCACTTACTCCTCACGCAAGCCACCAGCCCAGGGATGGCCAGATATTTGAGGAAAGCTGCCAAAACTCAAAGACAGAAATCAAAGCAAGCAGAAAAACAAGAATCCACAGGAAATGGAGACAATGCCATGAAGGGGAAAAAAAGGCAATTAATCATAATATGAATGTGCCTGAAGAGGTAAAAGAATGTATGAAACCATGAAGTAAAAACAAAATACTAATGAAAAGAAAAAAAGAGCGGTGAGAGGGGCGGGTAGGGAGCAGAGAACAACAACAAAAAAATATCCTGATGGAAAATAAAAGTTGAAAAATATCTCCCAATAAAGGTAAAAAATAAACAGAAAATACTCAAGGCAACACTACAAAACTTCCGAACACTACAGATGAAGATCAGATCCTCAAAACTCCTGGGGAGAGTTCTTTTCATAAAAAGAACCAAAATCTCAAATAAATCAACGGATCCACATTAATATGTAGTAGTCACTAACATCACAGAGTTAGATATTTTATGCCTCCTAAAGATAACATACCACCCATGTAGTATTCTCCCTACTTAGCACCTCTCAAAAAAAAAAACCACACACACAGAATTGTATCAAGTCTCTAGATCTCACTGCTACTGCCACATACAGGAAATACATTGCAAGGGACGGGGAACACATCAATGACACCACAGGGCTTCATTCAGCAATACACAGGCTATAGAAAACTTCAAGACCGAGGACACAGTTTCTTCAACAAATAAAACTCAAGGGAAAAAAATAACACCGACAGATTAAAAGAGACTTCAGAGGTTTGTCAGTCAATGACAATTTATGGACCTTACTTAAGATTCTAATTTGAATAAACTGCTTTAAAATATAATTATGAGGCAATCAAGGTAATTTGAACTTAAACTGGATATTTGAAGAATTATTTTTAATCTTTTAAAGGTATAATATTACTACAAGGGTTACAGTTTACAAACGAGCCCTTATCTTTTAGAGAGACAAATATTCACAAGTAAAATTATGTACCTGGGTTTGCTTGTATGAAATGAAAAGGAAGAGGGATAGACAGAATTGTAAATTTTTTAAAAGTGGCCATGAGCTGACGACTGCTGAAGTTGGGTAATGGTTTAACAAGGGAGGGCATTATGTCCTCTGACTGTTCCATACTTTTGGAACCCAGAATACAAATTATATCTGCTATAAGAAGCTAGAAAAGCATGAAGCAATTCATTCAGAGTTCTCAGTAAAAATTAAATTCCAACTGCAATTCTATACCCAGTCAAAACTTTTACTCCTGAAAGAGAACAGATTAAAGACACTTTCAGATGATGTCTCAAAAAACTAACCTCTCGTGCACTCTTTCTCGGGAAGTCTAAAAGCTGTGCTGACAAAATGAAAGAAAAAAGTTGGAGGAGGAAACGGCAACCCACTCCAGCGTCCTTGCCTGGGAAATCCTATGGACAGAGGAGCTGGGTGGGCTACAGTCCATGGGGTCGCAAAGAGTCGGACACGACTTGGCAACTAAACAACAACATACATAGGAAAAGAACCTAAAAGAGAGTAGATACATGTATGTGTAACTGACTCACTTTGCTATACAGTAGAAACACAACACTGCAAATCAACCACACTTTAATAAAAAAAAAAATTTAATTTCCATATAGGAGTAGTTTGATGGAGGGGCCCTTAAGGAAGGGGGTGGGGGTGGGTAAGAATCTAATCTTTGTGCAAAACTATACAGAGAGGCTATTAGAAGGTATGGGGAAACTTAAACACAAAGACCTAGAAAACAACGCAAAACAAAACCATAGGAGGAAAACGAAACAGGAAAAGCAAAATTATACAAGGAGGGAAATGTAATCATAGTATACAATTTGCCTCCATGGTGAACAAGACTTACATAATCATACTACTATACTGAATACACTGAATGAAAATATACATGTAACTACAACGGATAGATGGAAGACGTCTAAGACAGGTGGTTTTAAATTAAATAGTCGTCTATCTTAAAACAAATGAACAACCCACTCCAGTATTCTTGCCTAGAGAATTCCATCGACAGAGGAGCCTGGCAAGCTACAGTCCATGGGTTCGCAGAGTCAGACAAGACTGAGCACACACACCTCAACAGAAAATCAACAGATAACATCTTAAATCTTATGTAAAATACCAGAGTAGGGTCAGAGTTACCCACCCAGCCTCCAATTTCCCCCTTTTTCCGCTGTAACCTAAGTCAATTTTGTCCAGAACTCTTTTGCACACTCACCCATTTAGGCACATGCTCAGGGAAAGCGCTCAGTTCCACACGTGTGTCCAACTGGTCCAAATGTCATTCCATTTCCCTTTCTAGTGAGTGTTTCAGAAACAGGCCTGTAAGCCAGGAGGTAGGTCTGCCAGTGTTTCTAGGCAAGTTTCCACATTCTCATACAGCTACACGAAAGATAATTTTCCTTCTCTAGACATTGTTGTACCTGGGTACTACTCTGAAACTCCTGCATCTTACTGAGGATGTAGCCGGCCAAAGACTAAAAGGGGAGATGGAAACCCTGAAGTCATTGACATTGACATGACATTGACATTGGAGTCACTCAGTCGTGTCCAACTCTTTGTGACCCATGGACTGTAGCCTACCAGGCTCCTCCGTCCATGGAATTTTCCAGGCAAGGGTACTGAAGTGGGTTGCCATTGCCTTCTCCAGGAAATCTTCCCAACCCAGGGATGGAACCTGGGTCTCCCGCATTGTAGGCAGACCCTTTACTGTCTGAGCCACCAGGGAAGCCACAAAACCAATTAGCTGAAGAATCCACCCAGCTCTGGACTTCCAACTGTGAGTTACCCGGAAGCCAGTTTGGGTCGTGGTCTCAGCACTAGCATCCAAAAGCAGGAAGCACAGCTCTAGGGGGCAGGACTAGGACTAAGGAGGGCTGTTCCCAGGGACAGGCTTTTCTTCACAAGCCTTTCAGTAGGCATTCAATTTTGATTATTTGCATGTTAAAACTAAAAATAAATACTTAAAAAAAATTTCACAGGAAGCAAAAAGAGACTGAAGATCTGATCTGTTGAGAACAAACAGTAGAATAAAGAAAGAATTTAACTGAAGACAAGCATTCGCCCTTTTCACACACTGTCAACAGTAGGCAGAGACTATCCCTGCAGGGAAACTGCGGCTCAGAGACGCTTCCAGGGTTGGGATTCAAAGCCAGGTGCCTGGCGCAGACTCCAGGAAACGCACTCTCCACCGCTCTCTACCGCCCAGCATGGACACACTCCAAGGTGGCTCCCGCCACACAGCCTCCTGCTGCCGGGCCCTTCCCTTGAGTCAAGACCCATGACTTGCTGTTAACCGAGAGCGCACAGGCAAGGGCAAAGGACGGCGCTTCTGTGGTCACGATGCAGGGGACCATGCAGCTGTCTACTGTGCAGACTTGCTCCTTCCCTGTATTGGAGCAAGTTAAGAGGCACCATGGGAAAGGACAACACCCCAAGGAACTGAGGGTGGGTGCCTGCCAGCAGGCAGCAAGAAACTGCAGCCCTCAGCCCAACACCACAGAGGGCACTGAACGCTTGCACCAGTCAAACGAGCACAGAGGAGACCTTTCCCCAGGGAAGCCTGAGATGAGACCACAGCCCTGTCAACCTTCTGACCACTGTCCTGAGACCCAACTACGCTAAGCTGTGCCCGTACATCTGACCCACAGACACTGTGAGGCCATAAAAGCATGCTTTCAGTTTCTAGCTTTATGGTAATATTGTTACAGATCAAGTAATAAATAATGAGCACACTGTTGCACAATAAAGTTCTTCTGCCATATCTTGGTGCTTTGCTGAAATAATAATTTTCAACTACTCAACTACACAACAAGCCAACTTCAGATTAGCAGTCACAATTTGCTCTTTTTTGGAAAAAATTCATGTACCAAAATGTCAACATTGACCACAATCTGCCCCTGTGCTTTACTGTATTTTTCACTGAGGTATATTTGACATGAAATATATTAGTTTCAGGTGTACAACACAGTGATTTGACATTTGACCCTGCATTTTAATAACCATTTTAATAACCTTGTTTGCTAATTCCATTGTCTCTATCATTTGTTTCTACTGAGTCTTCTGTCTTCAAGTTTACTAATCCTCTCTTCTGGAATGTCTAATCTGCCATTAATGCCATCCAATGTATTTCTCATTCCACACATTAGCTGTTGCCTCTAAAAGTTTGACATGGGTCTTTTTATATCTCTCATAATTTCTAACTGTTTGAATAGATGGAGCACAACAACTGCTTTCATGTCCTTGCCCATTAATTCTAACATCTGTCAATTCTACGCTGGTTTCAATTTACTGATACCCCAATTATAAGTCACATTAACCTACATCTTCACATATTCAGCAATTTTTGTTTGGATACTGGACATTTTTACATTGTTGAGTGCTGGGTTTCTTTACATTTCTTTAAAGAGTGTTGGCCTCTGTAAGGATAAGCAATTACATTCCTTTCAAATTACTGGCGACCCTTGAACAACAGAGCAGTGAGAAGTGCTGACCCCCCCCCCCACCCCCGACAGTCAAATCCCCAAGTATAAACTCACAGCCAGCCCTCTGCACCTGCAGTCCCACAGACCGGCCTTCAGTCAGCATTTACGGAGCTCACTAAGACTACGGAACTCTTCCTCTGCGTGCCTACCTTCTTTCGGAACTCTGCTCCTCCCAACAGAACCATTCTGGCCTCCCTCAACTCCAGTCTTTCTTTCCTCAACTTGTGGGCTTTATCTGGGATCTCCTTCGATGGCTCAGTGGTGAAGAATCCACCTGCCAACACAATGGATGCGGGATGGGTCCCTGGGTCGGGAAATCCCCTGGAGGAAGAAATGGCAACCCACTCCAGTATTCTTGCCGGGAAATCCCGTGGACAGAGGAGCCAGGGAGGATACAGTCCACGGGGTCGTAGAGTCAGACACGACTGAGAACACATGCACATCCCTGCAACGAGATCTGAAGACTGCCTCCTGGCAGAAAGCTGGACCAACACAGGGCTCACGGCGTTTGTTTCCCATCTGTTAGGCATCGTAGTTAGGCACTGCCTATTGTTTAATATCCAAAAACAGTTGTTCCATGGATTTTGTCCAGTTTCCTAGCTGTTTACGCTGGGAGGGTAAATTCAGAAAGTTACTGCCCCACAGTAAAAAGCATAAGTCAAGACTTCTGACAGTAATTTTTAAGCAAACATTTTATCAGATGCCATCCCTAAACATACACACATACATCATTATAACTTAGAATGTGTTAGTCGCTCAGCTGTGTCCAACTCTTTGCGACCCCATGGACTGTATGTAGCCCATCAGGCTCCTCTAGTTCATGGAATTCTCCAGGCAAGAATACTGGACCAGGTTGCTAGTTCCTCCTCCAGGGCATCTTCCCAACCCTGGGTTATAACCTGCATCTCCTGTGTCTCCTGCATTGCAGACAAGATTCTTTACCCCCTGAACCATCAGGGAAGCCCCGTTATCACTTCACCCCATCTTTACTTTTTCACAGTATCTATCGCTCTTGGTCAGTATGTTAGCTGTTTTCTTGCTTACTCTACACTTCACAAGAGAACTTAAGCTCTGTGAGCACAGGGATCTCACCGTCACCCTGAATATCCAACACCCAGAACATACCCTGGCTGCGAATAAGCGCTCGGATTCAGTAAAATCACTAAATCAATAACCAAAATGTTTTACGAGTATTTCACTTACTACATACTGTGAACTCTTCTAGTTAGTAAATTCTAATCTAGACACAGATGACTCTGACTCTAGAGAGTTCCTTCAAATCGTCTATTATCGAAACTGGCACCATCTCAGTAAAGGTTGTAGTTGCAAACAAAAGAAACTAACTCTGGCTTTGTTGAAACTGAAAAGGAAGTTATTAAAGCATATTAGGCAACTCACAGAAAACCCCAGGAGGGCCAGGCTGGAAGGCCATGTAGTCAAGAACACCCAAAAGGCAAACCAAAGATCTGGTCCAGTGGAGACAACACAGGATTCGGTCCCTGTGACTTGCAGAGACACCACGAACACGGGAACGAAGTGCCAGGACTGGATCTGTTGCTGACGGCCTCCAGAAGAGACAGCTCGGCCATCCCCCTTCTATGCAGACACGGACTCTGCAAACGGCCTGCTTCTGCAAATCACCCGCTTCTCAGGTGGTGGAATGGAGGCCCCAGGTCATATGAGGGCATTCTAAGTCCCAAAAATGCAGAGAAAGTGAGCGACTGCCTTTCACAATGGAAGACATCTACCTCCCTCTCACCGAGATTCTTAAGGTAAAGAATTCCCTAAATGTAGAAAGCTATCAGATGCTCTGGTTTATCATCTGAAAGGCTCATGAACTAGGGGCACGAAGTATGAATCCCAGCATACCACAACTTTTATCTAGCTCTCCAATTAACACGTTACAGAAGCTCTACGTTCCTTCTTCTTTTCTCTCTAAACGTTTATTTAACTTTAGGGCCTTTAACTGTTCACTGGATTTTTTATTAGCTAGAAGCAGCATATGCAAAATACTATGATTAACCTTAAGCAAATTTACTTCCCTGCATCGCAGTTTTTTAACTTAGAAACAGATATTACTAACCACCTGCCAGTGCTAGTGCTAATATTAAAATAACTAATAATGAATCTGTACAGTGTCTGGCCCATAGCAGGAAATCAATTAATAGTAGCTACTATTCTGGCAGTCATGTATGGATGGGAGAGTTTGACTAAAGAAAACTGAGCGCTGAAGAATTGATGCTTCTGAACTGTGGTGTTGGAGAAGACTCTTGAGAGTCCCTTGGACTGCAAGGAGATCCACCCATTCTAAAGGAAATCAGTCCTGAATATTCATACGAAGGACTGATGCTGAAGCTGAAACTCCAATACTTCGGCCACCTGATTCGAAGAGCTGACTCATTGGAAAAGACCCTGATGCTGGAAAAGATTGAGGGCAGGAGGAGAAGGGGACGACAGAGGATGAGATGGCTGGATGGCATCACCAACTCAATGGACATGAGTTGGAGTAAACTCCGGGAGTTGGAGATGGACAGGGAAGCCTGGCGTGCTGCAGTCCATGGGGTCGCAAAGAGGCAGACTCGACTAAGTGACTGAACTGAACTGTTACCATCAAACAGAAGCTTACTTTTTAATAGAAGAAACTCACTGGCTTACATGAACATCTTTTTTAAAAGTCTGTCAATGTCAACAAGGTGAAGACCTGAGTTTCTATCCTGCACTGGAATTATAACAACCGTTATCCTCCTCAGTCCCTACTTGTGCTGCTGTTCAGTCGCCCAGTCGTGCCTAACTCTTACTGCAGCACACTAGGCCTCCCTGACCCTCACTATCCCCGGAGTTTGCCCAAGCTCATGTTCATTGCATCAGTGATGCCGTCCAGCCGTCAGCGTACCAGAACTTTTATCTATCTCAAGTAACGGGTTACAGAAGTCCTATGTTCCTTCTTCTTTTCTCTCTCAATGTTTAACTTCAGGGCCTTTGACTGTTCACTGGGTTTTTTATTAAATACTATGATTAACCTTAAGCAAATTTACTTCCCTGCATTGCAGATTAGTCGCTATGTAACCAGAAATAAAGCAACAAGAAGCTTAAAGACATGTCGCCACCAAAACTAAGTTCAAGGAATACATAAATAGATGAACAATGGGATGGCTGGCTGGCTGGAGGCATCAAGCCATGTTTTCTTTTATTAGAGTTCTCTTTAATGAGCTCTAACTCTATTGAAGAGCTTCAAGAGGGCAGGTACCACGTACGTCCTGTGAGTCACAACTATGTCCCAAGGGACTGGCATGGGCCCAAAGAGCCAAAAAATAAAATCTGAATAGTTGCTTTTCTAAATACTTACCACAGAAACTAGTCACTGAGAAAGATTTCAGAACTACTTTAAAGCAAATCCCCTTTAAGCTTTTAAAAAGATGATTCACCTGACAAGATCAAAGGCCTCGACAGTTTTCTAACTACAAGAGTCAATTCTTTTGAAAATCCCTCCATCCAATCAACTTTCCCTCAATCATTCTTGTTCTGTGAGGGAAAAGCAAAGCCAAAAAGTGTCCAAACCAACGACTTGCTTCACCTTTCCCTCACTTTTTAAACGACAGCAAAGCTAGCGCTGATTTTAAATGTGAACCTGACACCTCCTGTTGATACTGGACTGACCTTCTAGATCTAAGTGCTGAATGAACCGCACTCTGCTGGCTAAATATTATAAAGAGCCAGGTTGGTTCCCGCCACAATATAAAACTCCAAGTGATCACTCCAAATGACCACTAAGGACTGTATCTACTTCAATAAACTACTAAAACGATGTACTCCTTTAATGAACAGGGCAACATCCTTCCACTCCATCATACAATGCCAAGTTTCTAAGAGCTAGTAGGTGTTGATACTTCATACACACTTGTTAAACTAAGCCATGAGTAAGTAACTTGGTCTTTTTACTGGCTACATAATGTCCCAATCTAATCTTTTAAAAGGATCACTTTTTTTTTTTTTTAAAGGCTCCTACATTCCCTGTTCAACTCTTAGTCCAAATGCACATTCCCCTATGCAATCATTCAGTCCTGGAGACCAACATCAAAATGTGGTTCACTGTTTTTAGTACTCGCCATATATGGCAGACTTGCTAATGCCCTCGATCGCCAGGGGCGGCAGGGGGCAGAGGTGTGCAAAACACCACGGCCCCTGCTCTCTGGAGGGGATGAATAAAACAAGCACTAAAAAGAATTACCAACTGTGATAAACATGTGAAAGAAAAGGACAGGGAAACATGAGTTATTAAAAAAGAAGAGGTGACTGGGGCGGGGGGTCTGCTTTCCCTGACAAGAGTGATAACTGAACTGAAAATGAAGGAGAAAAAGAAGTTACAGAAAAGAAAAGGGATGATGGCTGGCCCAGAAGCAGACATCCAAAGACACAGATCCCAAGGCATGGGAGACAAGACTGCCTAAGTCAGCTGGAGCCAGGTCATCCAGACAGCGGGTCCTGAGTGTGGTCTTCACCCTGGAAGTGACAACAAATTACTCAAGAGGTTTGCGGGGTGGGGGGGATTTAAGTACTAAGAATTCTTGCTCATCCATTTGCTCAAATCCCTCTTTCATTCCTATCCATTCTATTGAATTTTATTTCTTGACCTTTCCTATATGCCCATATCCTTTATTTCAAACGTTTATATCTTATTCAGCAAATAGCCTTCAAACACATATCCCATGAATCCTAAAACTTGTCTTCAAATTCTCCCCTTTGCATAGCTGATTCCAATACTGCTGAGTAACGATGGGCCTTCAGGCCAATTCCTAGGTAAGTTTTCCTAGTTTTACTGACATTTTGAACAGTACCACAGAACCATTATAGGGAAATTCAAAAAGTGAAATCAGATTGCAAAATATGCTGGGATCCTAATAATTTTACTACCATTGCTGTTTTGGAAAACTTTAATGAAACAATATTTTGTACCACAGAAGTAATGTGTACCAAAAATAAATGTGTTCGATGTAAAGATGAAGTAAAACACACCACTGTGGTGACAACTGTTCTTTTTCAAGGGGAAATGATCAAATAAGAACAAATTTTTCAGCAGACAGTATTTGTCTTTAAGACAGGAGTCCTACTTATACCAAATAAAGTTAAACTTAAACTGTCAAAGGGACTTTTAAAAGTAGACAAAATTTTTGACCTTCAAAAAGCACCACTGAATCTCATTCCGTTTCATAAACTGTGCTCCCTTTAATGAAAATGCCCGTCTGCCCTAGACTGAGTCCGTAAGCCCCCGTGAGAGCTAACTGCATCCCGGCGCACACGGTGCGGGCACTGATCCCCGGCCCTAGGGCCACGTGTGGCGCCCAACAGGCACGCAGTAATAGCTCTATCCACCTCACAAGATAAACGATTTTCAGATGATTGGTCTCCCAATAAGAACATACGCAAAAGTAACAGAATAAATGTGGTATTTTTCAGGAAAATACCAAGCCACTCAGAATAAATTGAACACACACGTTTAACTACTCCACACTTCTCAGCCTGTGAGCTGGGACACCGCTTCCTCGCTTCCTCTCCAGAATCACCGCTGCCAACGCTGCCTTCCCCCACTGCCCCATTTTGCAGCTCATTTTTAATGGCACTACATTATTTCTACCTGTCAACAAAGGTCCGTCTAGTCAAAGCTATGGTTTTTCCAGGAGTCATGTATGGATCTGAGACTTGGACCATAAAGAAAGCTGAGAGTCAAAGATTTGATGCTTTTAACTGTGGTGTCAGAGAAGACTCTTGAGAGTCCCTTGGACTGCAAGGAAATCCAACCAGTCCATCCTAAAGGAGATCAGTCCTGAATATTCATTGAAAGGACTGATATTGAAGCTGAAACTTCAACACTTTGGCCACCTGATGCAAAGAACTGACTCACTGGAAAAGACCCTGATGCTGGGAAAGATTGAAGGCGGGAGGAGAAGGGGACGACAGAGGATAAAGTGGTTGGATGGCATCACCGACTCAATGGACATGAGTTTGGGTAAACTCCAGGAATTGGTGATGGACAAGGAGGCCTGGTGTGCTGCCGTCCACGGGATCACGAAGAGTCGGACAGGACCAAGCAAATGAACAGCACGGTATTTCCACCCGCCACTAACAGAAGGACTGACCTACAACAACTCTCTCCTCTGTTCTTCCACTGTCCCCTCCGGGCCTTACTAGGAAATATTCTCAACTGTTCCCATCAAGCCCATCATTCGACTCCTCAAGAGCTTCACTATACTGCCACCAAAGTGGAATTCTCTCCTTTCTATCTCCCAAACCTGGAGTCCTGTGTCAGGACTTCCCTGGTGGCCCAGTGGTTAAGAATCCACTAACTGTTAGCAGTCATGGTCTTCTTTGTCCTAATTTTGCTGGTATACACACAACTATTTCAACACTTAATAGCTGAGGTCACCAAACCTTACTCATTTTTGTAGTGAAAGCCTCTACCACCACAATTCACATATGTTACAGAGGACAGGCAAAAGTATCCTCAGTTGAAGAGGAACAAGACTCACCTTTTACAATTTATCAAAGCATTTACAATTTATAAGAACATCGTTTTTCATTCAACAGAATACAGAAACATCACAAAACAATTTTAACTAAGTATCGAAGAATGAATATTTTGTTAAAGTGTAAGACTTATAGTACACCATAAGATGCTCAAATTCTCTCATCAAGAAGTACAAATTCAAACAAGTAGACTGCTCCATTCACCTATTAAATTAACAAAAGATTTAAAACTTGAATAATGCCAGTGTTTTTGAGATTTGGGCAACTACACATTCTTAGACACTGCTACTGAAGTATAAATTGGTGCTACTTTTCGGAAGACAGCTGGCAAAACACACTCATACACGCATATACCTGGTGCACCAGCAATCCCTCTTATAAATACGTATCCTCTGGCTGACACTGACAAAAAAGTTACATGTACAAGGATGCACACTGCAGCATTATTTAAAAATAGCAAAAGTATGGGCTTCCCTGGGGGTCTAGTGGTTAAGAATCCGCCTGCCAATGCAGGGGACATGGGTTCAGTCCCTGGGCCAGGAAGATTCCATTTGCCCTGGAGCAACGAAGAGTAGCCCCTGCAACGAGAGAAAGTCTGCAAGCCGCAACCAAGACCCAACAGCAGCCAAAAATAAACAAAATATATTTTTTTTAAACTTCTAAAAATAGGGGGGAAAATTAAATTCTCTCTAATGGAGATTGACTCAATTGTGTTGCATCCATAACATCAAATACTTCCCAACCATTAAAAAAAAATACAGGGAAACTCTACCACCTGACACAGGAGTATTTCCAAGATAGAGCAAGACATTTAGGTTGCAAAACTGCATGCTTAGCAAGACCCCATTTGTTTTTTAAGTACATAGAGTGTACACATACACAATGTCGCACTTCAAAAAAAACTCGGGATCACACTAAACATACCATTTTGTCATTTGTTGTTGTTCAGTCGCTAACTCTTTGCAAACCCATGATCTGCAGCACGCCAGGCTCCTTCGTCCTCCACTATATCCCGAAATTTGCTCAAATCTAAGCCCATTGAGTCAGTGATGCCATCCAACCATCTCATCCTCTGCTGCCCCATGTTTTGTAACACCTATGTATATACCAAATGTTTATATATACAGTTTACATATATACGTATATAACATTTCTGGTAGGAAAAACTAAATAGCTGTTACTTATGGAGCACAGACGGGGAGGGCTGGGGGTGGGTGACACCATTCATTCTATAGGGCTGGATCTTTTTTTTAATCATGAAAATAAAAAACTCGTTGATCTTTAAAAACTAAAATTCCCCAGATCAAAATAATACCTTTGAAGTCTGATATGGGACTGCTCAAATAGGAGTCCTAAACAGATGAGAAAGCGCTAGGAGGACACTCCTACTCCAATGACCACGCATTCAGTCAGCCCAGAGGGCCTCAACAAATTATCCATGGTCCCAAGACCAGCGCTGACTGGCCAGCAAGGGCCAGCCCAATGCTCCAACCTCGGCCACCAGAGAAGCCTGTGAGCACCGTGCCAGGGCCGCACCACAAACAGACGCTTCTCAACAGGCCCGTCACTCTCCTTGGACAAGGGCACTGCGCCCCAACCTCCCTCCTCTGCCCAAAAGCTCTTTTATTAGTGTGGGTGCTCATCTCCAGCGTTCAAAATGACAGCAGCTAATTGATGAAGTGTTAACCTGATAACAGATGAAGGCTATTTCCCTAGGAACACTTCCATTTTAAATTAGGGGATCCAGCTCTTGTCTTAATCTACAGTATGAATTCCACAGTGAGAATGGCAAGCGAATCAGCTGAAAAGGAAAGGAATGATCTGAGGACATGGCCTGCTTTTGCTCCTTCTGATCATGCCAAACCCACACCTCCCTTTCATCTACCCTAACGCACCGACACTAATGATTCTTGACTTAAAACCTCAACTTTCCACCTTTAAATATTTGTTGGACCAACTCACAGTATTTTTCTAAGAGGCTCAGAAGACAGTGAAGTGAGCCAACCATTCAATAGCAATGAGCTCACACATAAATAGCAACATATTTGAATGACAGATCTTCCTATAAAATAAAAAATGCAGTTGTACTCTTCTCCTTCCTCTCTTCTGGGGAAAGAACAAAGAACCAAGAGTCAGGAAAACATGCGCTAGCCCCCACCCCCCGACCTGCTTACTCTGAGGCACTGGTAAGTCATTTCATTTCTTTGCATCCATTTCCTCCTCTAAGATGAGAAATGAACTATGTCAATGTTTCTCAAAATGTTTCTACTGCATCAGGGACATTTGCAGGCCCAATTAAGACAATGGATCCCAGCACATCACCAAACCTTCAGAAGACGAGTCTCGGGCTGGGGAGTCCCACAACTCTGACAAGTTCTCCTGAAAACTATCTGAGGCTCATCAGCTCCTCAGGTCTCTACTTGACCTAATTATAGGCTAGTTCAAAGGAATCCTAGACCTTCCTCTTCTGTCAAACCCACAGGAAAAAAAGAGCAAGACACTGGACAGTAAATGTTTAAATATCACTGCTATAATCGTTACAATTTCAGTGACCCAAGCACTTACTGAAAACCTGACAAGATCCTGCAATACTGAATCACACTCTCCTAGTATTGCTTGCTGAGGTTATGTACACAAATACACACAAAATGGTCCATGCGACTGCTAAAACTAAATCCAAAGGCCTAGGCTTCAAATACTGTTTACGTATAACAGTTATAGCAATCGAGAATCATGTTTCTATCAAAAAATACCTTCAATAAAATAATGTGATATGAGACTCCAAATCCCTTCACTACTGTCAGTTTAGTTACATTGACTCTAATCTGACTACGTATGTACATATTGCATATACTAAGTACTGATAGTCTATTTCAAGTTACACACCATAGTTCAAATGATTAATGAGCAAATATGGAATATAAACATTAATTAGTGCAATAAGTTGTCTTTCCCAAGTTCATCTCTGTTAAGTTTCTTCCAAAACATCTTAAAAGAGTGACAGGCAATGCTTCATAATCCCCATTCTCCTATTCATCAGTAAAAACAGATTTTCAGGCAGACAATCAGCCACCCTACTGATGACCACATATCCCAGCCTCCTTTGCAGCTACATGTGGCCACCTGACGAAGTTCCGACCAACAGGTGTGAACAAGTCACGTATGCAATTTCCAGGTTCGTCTTTAAAGAAGGGTTGTTCTCGCCCCCATCCTGTTCCTGGACCGTGAACATGGTGGCGAGCTGTCTTGAACTGCAGGGGCCATGGGGTCCCGTTATACACAGGAAAGCAACAGAAGGACCCGAGGTCCCCTGTATCTTGGAGCTGCCACATCAGCCTTAGACGACTCATGTGAGAAAGAAAGAAACTCAGCACTTAAGCCACTATAGGCAGAACATGGGCCCAATCTTGTGTTCTAACTAATGCATACAGAAAGTTTAAGTTACTAATAAATACTACATAATAGCTACTTACCAACTCAGTAAAGCTGAAACTCTATAAAGTCTTGGGTAACCTCATTACTGAAATTATTGCTACTGTACCAACTTACATTTATACGGCATTTTACACTTTTGCGAAGCATCTCATTAGAGTATCTCATTTCACATTTTTCAAATCCTGGCAAGGGCAGCGAGGGCTTACGCACGGTCAGCACCCAGGATTCTAAAGCTCTGAAGCCATTCTGCCCAAGACTGCGCAAGCAAGAAGCGGCGCTCAGGCCTGGGCTTCAGCATCAGGTTCCTCACCACCCCTCTGTGCACACGCACGCTCCTCTACTCCTGCTCTGCGCCCAGCACTGGCGCTACAGGCACTGGAGGTACGGATACTCCCGTCCAGACAGACCTTACAGTCTAACGGCACGAGGCAGAGACGGACAGTAAAAGAATACACGTACATATGCATGCTGTGCAGTGCTTAGTCGCTCAATCATGTCCGCCTCTTTGCGACACCATGGACTGCAGCCCCCCAGGCTCCTCTGTCCATGAAATTCTCCAGGCAAGGATTCTGCAGTACATTGCCATGCCCTCCTCCAGGGGATCTTCCCAACCCAGGGATCAAACCCAGGTCTCCTGCATTGCAGGCAGATTCTTTACCAACTGAGCTACCATGGAAGCCCATACATATGCATACCTATGAATAATTGTATGGTTACTTTTAGTCAGGGCTGTCAAAAAAAAAAGCCATTGGTAAGAACGCATGGCCAAGGAATCTTACTTAGAACCAAGTTTGGGGAAAGAAGTAGCATTTATGTTGAGACCGTGAGGATGGGTATCAGTGAAGAGGAAAGGAGGGAGAAGACAATTAAGAAATGCATGTCTGTTATCTCAGTCTTCACAAGCACCCCATGGTAAGGATCACCAACCCATCTTACAGATGAAGAAACTGATATTAAGCAAAACCACTGTGCCTTAAGTCCACATTGCCCGTGAGGGGCGGGACTGGTTCAGAATCCAGACCTGCCCGACTCTGGTGGCTCTGCCTGGTACCGCTTCACAGGACAACACGCTCTCCAGTTACCATGCTTCCTCAGCCGCTATCTCTACCTCTGCAAAAAGCAGATTTGGAGTAGATCTCACGTTTGAGCATCTCCTTACCCAAATGCAAGTGCTAAAATGCCAACCTTAACCACAAATATCCAGAAAACAAAACAAAACAAAAAATCAACTCTTGTCAGTAAAAACTTTATATAGAGAAACAAAGAGACCTATTTAATGAACAGGGATGTTATTTAAAATAGAATTGATGCTAAAACCAGTTTCATTCCATGTTAAACCAGTTCACTAAGCACCTCTCCACAAAAGCAACTTAAACAAGCAATTAAATTATGGGGCAATAAAATGAAAAATAACTCATCAAGAGTATAGATACATTTTAAACTATTACGCATCACATATCAGATATGGGCACATGTCCATCAAACAATAAAAAATTAAAACAAGCAAAACTTTCACAGTATTACAAACTTTTTAAAAAGTCACCTTCTAGAAGAGAGGGTGCATAGCTCTGAGAGAAAAATCAATTGCTAAGAAGCCTAAATGGTTCTATATCAGCAAAATGTATGCCTACAAGGAACCACATTATTTTAGATGTTCAATGTATTGTAAGTTATCTCCAATGAGGAATTCTATCTCACTATGCAACTCTGGAAGAAGGTTTTCAAAGTTAAAGCATAACTTATTTCGAACGTCTGGCTGGTTTATACAATGCTGTATTCCAAGTCATTTTGTTTTCATATACCAAAAAATGAAACTAAGACCAGCAGCCACTAGGTTAGGAGATGAGACTTGTCCGTAATTACCTAATAAGAACCTTAAATTAATTAGTCATGTGAAGTCAACATTTCACTTTCACATAACCAACGGTAAACTTTACAGCTCTAGCTTTACATTGTAACACTGATATAAGGCAAGATTTTGAATGATTTCTTTATTTAGGGGCAACTGGGGAGAAATTTTAGGTAATTTAAAATAATTTGATGATTTTCCCAAGTAATTAAACACAAATTATAACCTCCCCTCCCCAAAATTTTAATCCAAAACTGTGCCAGCTTTGGGTTATGAATTATCGTAATTTCTCTAACCATCAAAACATTGCCCAGTGGCCAAAATAATATATAGTAAGAAGTCTTTTAAAAAGCATAACCACTGTGTATAAGTAAGGTGCTCATACAAAAGTAATAAAGTCACATGCTTCACTTTGGGCAATGTTAGTGTCAAGTTTCAGGGGCTCATGTTTGATAGTTTCAAGAAGTATCTTTACTTCTAAATAGAAAATACAAATAAGTATCTGGAGGTAAAACCACCAAAAAACTCAACAGGAACTAGTGACTCTTAGCTCACAGTTTAAATTACTGATAGGAATACAACAAAATTCTAAAACTAATAGAATTCTGGGGAGAGAAGAGTCAATCTCTTCATAAAGACTCTGGAAGTTTGGGGGTTCTGTTGAGTTCACACGTTTAAAGTTTTTTCTCAGGCGATGAAAAGAGAAACTGCTTGGGTGTGGGGGTGTGGGGGTGTGGGTCTAAGAAATGTGAAAGCTCTTTGAAACAAGAGAAAGCAAATGCTAAAGCAAAGAAAATTTGACACACACCTTATGACAAAGAAGAAAGTCACAAATGAAGTCCCCTCCTCTATTGAGCTAGTTTTTAACAGCATGCATAAGGCAATTCTCTTCTCACTCACAATAAAGTTATTTCCATTCAAATTTTCTCCCCATGACTATATAGATGCCAACCATAAACACACACACGAAAACATCCCTGAGCATCCCAAACTTCTAAGCTATTTCTTTTGCTTGTTTTTGTTTTCAAGTAGTAGCCAAGATTCCATATAAATTAGCATCTCCTTTCTTTGTATAGTTTCAAAACAAAATGTATGCCAAAGGTCACACTAATCATGCATTATAACAAGTTATCTTCAATTTTGCTTTCACAGATAATCGTGGGGCTATAAAAACCTATGTAAACTCTCTAAATACCAGTTGCTGCACTTACCACTCCCCAATCCCACATCTCTAAACCATAAACACAAAAACTCCCCATAAATAAAACTCAGGGGCAGACATCAGACAATATTCTAGTGGGGGAAAAAATTCTAACCCAAGGTTGTGTTTGCCTTTTTTTTAAAATCTACATTCCCAAACAAGACACTGCATTACAATGGAATATTTTCAAGGCTGGACTAAACGTCTGAATACCTAGGGCACAGTTATGTATGTGTGTGACGTTTCCAGTAAGTCCCACCAAAACGGCTTTAAAAGAAATTTAAGATCCTAAACCTAAATTCCATATCCTGAACAAAAACAAAGATCTCACTAGATTTCACAGTCCATCTCCTACCCCTACCAATAACGACCATCCACTTCACTAAATTCTACTCAAATCCTTAATCTTTTTTAGATTTCAAAGGAAAGCCTTCGCTTTACAGAAAGAGAGGGGATTCTTCTTTCTAGGAGACTTAATTTCTGAGCTTATGCCTCTTAGGAAGTTTCTGTACTCAGTTTTATAATCTGGTGTAGACACCGACAGAACTCCTTAACTTTCTGGCAAGGTTTGAAGTCTAAATGAATTTGGACAGCCACCATAAACACTGTAGCTACTCAAACCAAATCCTCCAAAACCAATGGGGCACTTTAAGTGTAAGTCCTACGTCTATTAAAATCTTAATTCAACTTGAGTAAACTTTTTTCATAACTGTTTCCTTGAAACTATCTTCTTCAGTTTAAAATTTTACCACATGAAATTTTAGTTCTAGTCTCATATGTATATCAGAAAAAAACATTATCCTTAAAGTAACTAATCAAGAAGTGGGAAATTTACAAAGCTAAAGGTAACCCCACTGAATTATTTAAACGCCCCCCAAATCGAAGTATTACGTATATCCATTCTTAAATACTTCGTATATGTAATGTGTAAGGACTCTCAGGGAAAATCTAAGTACCCAAAGACAAAAAATAACCAAAAATAACTTTGCACAAAACTTTCTTATGACTCAATACTTAAGTGATGACTATAATTAAAATTAAGTGTGAGGAACCAAACGCAGAACAGAATACTTTTTAATTCCTTCCATTCAAAAATTGTCTACACAGTTTTCTTCAGAGTTGGGGGGATGGGGGGGAGCTAACAAATTAGTTTCATTAAGAGGGCCTCGCTTTATTCTCTCCTTTCCGCTTCTGCAAACCACAAAAGTTAATTCCACGCCAACACTATACGTGGATACAACCCTGAGTCATTACAACCAAACAGCTCCAAAATGTGCCAGTACTTCTAATAACAAGGTATAAGCTGGTGATTAAAAGCCCCGGCTGGCTACAGACTCCCGGCTTCAGGAGTCCCAGCTGTATGACCTTGGATGAGTCACCGCTCAGTTTCCTCATCTGTGAAATGGGTAACAGTTTCTACCTGAAGGTTAAGAGAGTTATTAATACACGATCCTAATCTTTTAACTCGGGAGCGAAAACAATGTTATAAAGGGTGTATTTCCTGACAACCTGGGCCGAATTCAAGAAACAAATGGCGCTGGCGCTCAAGTACTGCACCTAGATTACCAAGATTCACATCATCCAGGGGTTTTGGACGACAGACTCAGCCAAAGTCTTCGGAATCACTCACTAATTCTGTCCCATTTTTAACTATTTCGGACCGGGGAAGCGGGGCGAGGGGAGGCCTTTCCGCCCAGCGTGAAGCTTCTTCAGCCAGCTCCAGCAGATCTAAGTCTATAAATAAGACTCCGGCGAGTTTTGTTGCCTACACCCAGGTCTCGATTATTAATTTACGCATCCGCGGCCCTTCGGCACCCTCCAAGGGCTATGCTGCGCGGGTCAGCAGCCCTCCGACGTCGAGCGGCCGGGCTCTCACGCGCACAACTTCCGAGCAGGCCGAGGGCCCGGGCTCCGCGAGCACGCAACCCGGAGGGCCGCGCGGGGGGAACCCTGCTCCCCGACCTTCCCCGGCGCCTCGCCCGGCGGCCGGGGGAAGCCCCGTCTCCCCTGTAACCCGTGGCATTGTCCTTGCGGAGGACCGCGGCCGCTGTTCCCACACTGGTGGGGACCGAGAGGAGGGACGAGGGAGGAGCTGGGGGAAGAGGATGAGGAGGAAGAGGAGGAGGAGGAAGACACCCTCCTCCCCTGCGCTCGGGCGACCAGGCAAAAGGTCTGGCGCTTTCTCCCGGCCCCCAGGCCCCGGCTCCCGGGAGGCCTCGCCCCGGCACCCCCAGCCCTCCGCAACTTTCCCTCCGCTCGCGCCCGCCTCTCCTCCGGGACCGAGGCCTGTCGGGCGCCTTCCCGCCCGCCCTCCCTTTCCCCCCCGCCCCGACCCCGGGCGGGCGGCCGGCCGACCTCGAGCCGCGGCGCCTCCTCCTAAAATGGCAGGTCCCTCCCTCCGCCCGACCGGCCTCGGCGCGGGCCCCGGCTACAGGCCGCAGGGAGGGAAGCCGGGCCGCCGGGCGCCGGGCGGGGCCGCGGCCGGACACTCACCGGGACGATGGCGGGGCGCTCGCGCCGTTCCCTCCGGTGAGTCTCTGCCGCCGGCTTCCCGCCGCCGCCGCCGCTGCGCCCCCGCCGCGGCCTCCGCCGCCAGCGCCGCCCCGGCCGCCTCTCTCTCCGCCCCCGGCGCTCCCGGCTCCGCGGCCTCCGAGCCGCAGCCTCCTCAGGTCTCGCTGCCCGGCTCGCGGGTCCGAACTGCGCCCGGTGGGGCGGGGGTGTGTGTGGAGGCCGGGGAGGCGGCAGCCCCCCTCCCCGGCAAATACCGCAGTCCCCGGACCCCGAGCCCCGCGGCGCGGCGGGGGCCGCGCGGCCCGGCCCGGCCCGGCGCGGAGGGCGGCGGCGGCGGCGAGGCCGGGCGCCCAGTCGCGGCCGCCAGCAGCGGCGGCTTCTTTTTCCCCGAGGTGGATTTTGTAAATCTCACAAAATGGCGCGCGCTCCAAAGCTGCGCAGCGAGGAGCGCCGGGGCCCGAGCGGCGGCGGCGGCGGCGGCGGCTCCTCAGCCAGGAGAGCCCGAACCGCCCGCCCCCGAGTCCCCGCACGGACAGACGGACACACACTCACACTCTCACACACACACGCGCGCACGCACCCTCGCACACGCTCCCTTACACACACACACACACACACACACACACACTCTCTCACACTCACACCGGTCCCGCCCGCTCGCCGGCGGCGGCGGCGGCGGCGGCGGCAGCGGCACCAACAGCAGCAGCAGGAACAGCAGCACAAGCAGCGGCGGCGGCGGCGGCGGCGCCCGCACCCCCCGCTCGGGGTGTCCGCTCTCCTGAGCCCGACCTGGGCCGCGATCAGCAGCAGCGACGGCAGCAGTCTCCCCGGATCCCCCTGCCGCTCTCGCCGCCGCCACCCCCGCCTCACTCCAATGGGGCTTTTTATTATTATTCGGGCGGGAAGCGAAAGGGTTTAAAAAAAAACCCAACCAACAAAATGGCGACGGACCGACCCGGTCGCTATAGCAACTGTCAATCAAAACGCAACCCCCCCCCCCCCGCGGCTGACGTGCTGACGTCCTCCTCCCACCACCCCCGGCCCCAAGCCGGGGGGCGGGGCCTGTTGCTCGGGCAACGGCAGATTCCGTTTCCCTCCTTTTCCCTGCGTTCCCCCACCCCACCCCCGCCTCCGTCCCCGACCGACCAACCACCCAACCCCCCTCAGGTCACGTGAAGGATAAATTCGGAGCTCGCTACGCGTGTCAGAGGAGGGCGCGTGATTCGCTCGGGGGAGGGAACGGAGGGGAGACGGCCGGGCTGAGGGGAGGGAAGGGGAAGAGGAAGGCAGGGCGGGCGGGGACCGAGGCGGCGGCCCGGCCTGTGCGCGAGCGCCCGCCGCTTTCCGGGCCGCCCGGCCGCGCCCCGCCCCGCGCTCCGCGCCCGCGCCGACTGCGGTCCCGGGAACGCGCGGGCGCGTGCCCGGCCTGCGCGCCGCCGGCGCTTCCGCGTCGCGCGCGTGCAGCCCCGCCTGCGCCTGGGTGGGGGAGGGGGCGGGGAGGACCCGGGTCGCCCCCCGCCCCCCGCGTTCCTGGGGCTGGGGCTGCTCACCTGCATCCCCGGGGAGCGAGCCGTCGGCCGCGCCTGCCCGCGGGCTCAGGCTGCGCTCGGATGGACTCGCGTGCCCCCCTCGCAGGAAAAGATGCCCACGGAGGCTGCGGCGGCGGCGGCGGCGGCGGGGGGTGGGGAAGAGGCCGCCTCCGCGCTTCAGACATCTCAGGAATTCCGGACGCTTCGCCCCGGTTCCGGGATGCCCCTGCGGCCGACGCCTTGCTTAAACCCTGGCGCTCGATCTTTGCAGCGGCGGCGCCGGCGTTCAGAAATGACGGACGGAGCCATCATAAGCACTCCAGGCTTTCCCACGGATTTCAAACCCACCCCTCACCCCCCATCCCTTTCAGGGCGCAGCCTTCCTTCCCCATCGGAATGCCCCGAAAATTAATCTGCTCAAAGCGATCACTGTATCCTCTTTCAACTCCTTCATTATCTCTTTCACACAACAGCTCAGTTTCCAGATTCTCAATTCGTCCACAATTCTTTATTAATATTCTGGCCTTTCTTTCTCTTTATTCTGTCTGTCCCTTCCGCCTGGCTAAATATTGCGAAGTGTGAAAACCCCCCCCCCCTCCCCGCCCCCAGGCCTTAAAACCTAGGTATATTAGTAGCCATGCTGTACTGGCTACTTTGTAATTAGCAGGCAATCACTGGCTAAAAAAACGTATTTTGTACCAATGCTAGTAAAGTGGCACTTGATATTGTGCTAAAAAAGGATACCGTACATAGTATTTTACCCAAGTCCAGCAATTTATTTCTAAGCTGGATTTTGCCATCTTGGATGATAGTGTTCATATCCATTTTTTTTTTTTCTTTTGCTGTTCACAAGTACAGTGGCAAGGAGATAGAATCCTAGGCGGAAAGAGAAACAAACCAATGGCCTATATGGGGAAAGAATCTTACAAGAAGAGTGGATATGTGTTTATGTATAACTGACTTGCTTTGCTGTTCAACTGGAACTAAGCATTGTAAATCAACTATACTCCCAATTAAAAATAAAAAATACTTTTAGTACAAATGGGACGGGGTGAGAAAAGAACAGCTCTGTAATAAATATTAGTTTCTATTCTCTGTGACTGGAGGAAAGACAAGTTTTTTTTTTTTTTCCACAAATATTACTCTCCTGCAGTTATTAGAAGACAACGGCACCCCACTCCAGTACTTCTGCCTCGAAAATCCCATGGACGGAAGAGCCTGGTAGGCTGCAGTCCATGGGTTTGCTGAGGGTGGGACACGACTGAGTGACTTCACTTTGACTTTTTACTTTCATGCATTGGAGAAGGAACTGGCAACCCACTCCAGTGTTCTTGCCTGGAGAATCCCAGGGACAGGGAAGCCTGATGGGCTGCCGTCTATGGGGTCGCACAGAGTCAGATACGACTGAAGCGACTTAGCAGCAGCAGCAGCAGCAGTATACTAAGGCACCCATTCAAGTTAGCACAATCCAAGACTAAATTAGACGAAAAGTAGGCAAATAGGTTACTTCAGACTGATTCTCATGATATCAAAAGTTGCTATGACTATCAAAAGTTCTTTTGGAGCACTGGCTTTTTCAAAAATTGACCTGCTAACGTAATTAAAGTTCACATTCAACTTGATTGTTTTGAATGAGGTGGCCAATCCACCCTGCAACCAAATCCCGGTCTCCTGCTTCTCTTTGCCCCTCTCCCCACCCCCACCAGTTCCCCACAGTTTCACTTCTATCAGAGCACTTAAGCATTTGCAACCTTCAGCATTAAATAGGAATCAATTTTTTATTGCTGGTAATGAAGGAAACTTGCCTAATTAATCTTCTAGATAACTGAAAAGTATATGACAATGTCCCAAGAAACTTGCCCTTGGCTTTTGTCAAGTCCACCTGGAAGATTATCAGGGTGAGGCAGAGTTTTGAGTTTACAGTCCTTCAGTGATAAAAGGCATTGCTGGTCTTCGTACCCAGAAGGCTGCACCCTCTCTGTTCCCCATCCCACTCCCTCCTTCTCCCAGTATGACTGCGTTACACAACACAGATCAATAAACTGTCATGTCCAGGTTGGAATGCTGTAAAATGGTTTTATACAGGCTTCACCTAAAAGCAACCTGTTAATTATGTTGATCCCAAACAAGTGAACACATGTAGGCAGGAAGGATTCAGGTATACACGCCAGTTTAGTCTTGACCAGGTTTGGTGATTAAATCCTTGCTCTCATCTGAGAATCTTCCTGTCACCTCCACTGCCAGATGTATTACAAATCTATGTATCCATAGAAGATAACCTCTAAAGGTAAAGACCCTCAAATCACAGATAGTAACAGCCTGCAAGTTACCAGCACATTCTAGGGAGTACTTTGGACTGCAAGGAGATCAAACCAGTCAATCCTAAAGGAAATCAACCCTGAATATTCATTGGAAGACCTGATGTTGAAGCTGAAGCTCCAATACTTTGGCCACCTGACTTGAGGAGCCGACTCATTGGAAAAGACCCTGTTGCTGGGAAAGATTGAAGGCAGGAGGAGAAGGGGACAACAGAGGATGAGGTGGTTGGATGGCATCACTGACTCAATGGATGTGTTTTGAGCACATTCTGGGAGATGGTGAAGGACAGGTGAGCCTGGCGTGCTGCAGTCCATGGGATCTCAAAAAGTTGGACACGACTTAGTGACTGAACAACAACAAGCCTCAACAATGTGACATCCCCATTATACCCGTGAGAAAACAAGTCCTGAATAATTAAGTAACTTGCCCAAGGTCACACCACCAGTAAGAGGTAAAGTCAAGATTTAAACTCATGTGTAGGACTTCCCTGGTGGTAACTGAATAAGAATTCACCTGCCAATGCAGAGGACATGGGTTTGACCCCTGATCCAGGAAGCTCCCACATGCTGTGGAGGAACTAAAGCCCAAGTACCACAACTCCTGAGCCGGTGCTCTAAAACTTGGGAGCCCACACACTCTGAACTACTGAAGCCCACACAGCAGGAGTGGGCTTCAGCAGGAGAAGCCACCGCAAGAAGAAGCCCGTGCTCCGCAAGGAAGAGTAGCCCCCGCTGGCCGCAACTAGAGAAAGCTCTCATAAAGCAGTGAAGAACGAGGACAATGAAAAATAAAATAAATAATATATATAATAAAAAGACTCTGCACACCTCAACTAAGACCTGGTGCAGCCAAATGTTTTAAAAATAAATATTTTTTAAACATAAAACTCGTGTGTAACTGCAAAGCCTATGTTACTTTGCAGTACGCCAAAATAATCCAGGGTTATTTGGAGATTGGGTTTTTGCAGAGGTATCAAGGATTCCCTGGTATCTCAGCCGGTAAGGAATCCACCTGCAATGCAGGAGACCCCGGTTCGATTCCTGCACTGGGAAGATCCACTGGAGAAGGAATAGGCTACCCACCCCAGTATTCTTGGGCTTCCCTGGTGGTTCGGCTGGTAAAGAGTCCACCTGCCACGCAGGAGACCTGGGTTCGATCCCTGGGTTGGGAAGATCCCCTGGAGAAGGGAAAGGCTACCCGCTCTAGTATTCTGGCCTGGAGAATTCCATGGACTACTGTCCATGGGGTCAAAAAGAGTCAGACACAACTGAGCGACTTTCACTTCACTTCACTTCACTTCAAGCTAGTATATGATCAGCACCAGACTTCCATCACCCCAGTCAATTTGTCTGTGGCCATCTTTCTAGTGGATGGAGCCCAGCCCTCTTCCCTGCGCTCCACCTCCCTGCCCTCAGCATCCCTGCCTCCTCTTAACCCCTGGACCAAGTGCTCTACTGCCATTCTCCTAGCACCATAAAGTTGCCTACAAGGTTATTTTATCCCAGATGTGGTTCCAATGTTGCCATTTTTAAACAGGAGGACAATCCAATATTCCTTTAGACATTTGTAAGAATGTTTACCAGGGACTTCCCCAGTGGTCCAGTGGTTAAGAGCACCTTGCAACGCAGGGAACCAGATTCAAACCCTGGTTGGGGAGCTAAGATCCCACGTGCCTCAGGACTAAGCCTACATGGTGCAACAAGACCCAAAGCAACCAAATAAATAATGTTTTGTTTTGTTTTAAAAAAAAGAAGGTTTGCCAATATTATTTCATGAATTATCATGAGCATTTTTGTATTCTGTGACATCAAGATAAAGGTTGAATGTGAAATTATGGATTAAACTGGGTATTTGCACTGTTTGAGGATATCTTGAAATGGTATTTTGCTGCATTTTGGCCAAACTTGAAAAGAAATACACTTGTGTATGTTGTTTGCTGTTGTTCGGTCCCTAAATTATGGCTGACTCTTTGTAACCCGGTGGACTATAGCACGCCAGGCTCCTCTGTCCTCCACTATCTCCTGGAGTTTGCTTAAATTCATGTCCACTGAGTCAGTGATGCTGTCTAACCATCTCATTCTCTGCTGTCCCCTTCTCCTTTTGCCTTCAATCTTTCCTAGGATCAAAGTCTTTTCCAATGAGTCTTTTTGCATCAGGTGGCCAAAGTATCGGAGCTTCAGCTTCAGCATCAGTCCTTCCAGTTAATATTCAGGGGTGATATCTTTTAGGATTGACTGGTTTGATCTCTTTGCAATCCAAGGGACTCTCAATCCAATATATGCATACAAATATATACACACACATATACATACATATATAATACCTTCCTCAAAATTAACAGGTTGAGGAAAAATGCCCTAATGAAACTGTGAAAGACAATTAAGTACATGGAATTAAAAATTAGGTAAGAGGTTTGGAAATCTACAGAGGCCATTTACTTCAGTGGTTCATTAGTTCAACAGTTTTTGAGAATTTTGGCTATTTTGTCAGCATCTTAATGTAGGTATTAATATGTGGTGAACATCCTTTAATATTCCTACAGTATTTTTTTGCATGTCCACTTACTGATATTTTTCTGTTTGCTTCAGTTGAAAGCAAAACATACTTTTTGTGTATGTAGCAGTGGTATTACTTTATCATATTGTATTTGCATGTCTGTTTCTAAACTATAAGTGCTTTTAGGACAAGGATCCTACATTTTCATCTTTGTATCACTAGTCCTATATCTGGTGTATCGTAAATACTATTTTGGGGTTTTTTTTTGTAAATATTGTTTTGTATTTTTATTTTATTTAAAGATTTTTTGATGTGGACCATTTTGAGCTCTTAGCTCCCAATCAGGGATTGAATCTGCATGCCCTCCTTTGGAAGGCAAAGTCTTAACCACTGGACCACCAGGGAAGACCCTGTTTTGTATTTTTAAATAAGTGATGATCTTCTGAAATTTTCTTCCTATTTTCTTCCTATTTTCCTCCACCCTATACGAGGTTTTTGGCAATCGTAAAACTTTAGGGGAAACTGTCTAATGATTTGTATAGAAGAGGGAAACGGTCTCTTCCGGTCTTAAAATGGATAGAATTTCTCTAGTGCCAGGGGAAAGATTGTTGCAGTCGGCAAAGTTGGAAGAAGAAAATTCCACTGAAGAGATACAGTAATGTTAGTGATTACCATGGAGCTAGTTTTAGTTTATCAATGTTTCTCAGACCAGTGTTCCTACACGGTCCACAGCTCACCTCAAGTACCTCCAGTATGAAAAACTATAAATTAGGTCATGTTCATCAGACAAAATTTTTAGCTTCTATATTCCAAATGCAAAAATAACAGCCTTCCACCTGCTTGTGCTGTTAGCAGCTTAAGGGCACGGTCAAGCACTAAAAATATTCGTGACGGGCAACAAACATGCCTATCCTTTCCCTCATCTGAAAGCACCTTCAGAGTTTTAAAAGCAAAAACTATTTATTATGTTTCCTTTTTAAATCTATAACACAAAGTATGTAAAGAATAAGACAGAAGGAGCCACTAATCCCATTATAATGACTGTTAATTTTAAAAATAAAAACAATCCAAGAGACTTCCCTGCTGGTGCAGTCACTAAGATTCCACACTCCCAATGCAGGGGGCCCAGGTTCGATTCTTGGTCAGCGAACTTAGTCCTGCATGCCGCAGCTAAAAGACCCATATGCTGCAACAAAGATGGAAGGTCTGGCGTGCCACAACTAAGACCCAGTGTAGCCAAATAAATACAAACTTTTAAATGAATAAATAAAAACAATTCAAGCATATGGTTTGAAAATTCAAACTGAACAGAAAAGAATGAAATAAAGACTAAAAGCCCCTCCCAGCTTCTGGGCTTGTTCCTCCTTCACCCTCTTTCTCGGGCCTATAGAGGACAGTTTCTCAAATTCAGGTTCCTATCGCTGTCAAAAGCCTAAAGTACTCTCACTGCTTTGGGGATAACATTCCTCGCCCTCAGTCTGTCACCCAGTCCTTTCATGAGCTGATCCCTCAGGCCTCCTTGGCACAAGCTTTCCCAAGAGAGGCCCCCAGAACAGCGTTCTCCCCCCAGAAGCTCTCCTCCTGACATCAAAGCATTTCTCTTCTTGCACTTCCCTTGTAGGTTTCCTTTTCCATCTGCCAAGAGGAAAGGAAGTCCTTTAAGGGCAGAGACCTAGCTCACTTGTCTTTTTTTTTTTTTTTGACCCCCCAGTGCTTAGCATATACTGGGAGCCAAGTCAATGCTTTTGGAAGCATGACTCCACCATGGAATTGCGAAACAGCAAAAGCTGGTTCAGGCAGGCAAGCAGCTGGAACCAGGAAATGGTTAAAGGCAGGAGGAATCCACTTCACTCTGGGCTGGTCGCCATCTGCTTCCGGCCTTCCTGTCCCTCCCACGGTGGACGGTGGACGCAGGCTTCCTGCAGACTGGGAGGGGGTCTGAGCGGGAGAGTCAGAAACCCAGCGGTGAAGGGGCTCCCTGAGCCCCATATGAGGGCGTTCAGAAAAGTGGGTCAGTATCGAGGGACTTCTGACTCGCTTTGTGAGAAAGACCAGGTAGGCGGGGCCCCTGGGAGTGCAGCGGGGAGTTTGCTCCCCAGAAGATGTGGCTGGGCCTCTCCTGGAACCAAAAGGGAACCGACAGTTCGTTCCAGGTCACCCAGCCCGAGAGGCTTAAGAGGAAGGCAAGAATTCACGGTGGGCACTAGACACAGGAGTACGTTCCTGGGCTATGTGCTTTCCAGCTGGGCAAGTAGAGTGGAGGCTCCAAGGTCAGCATTCCAGGGGTCTGAGCCGACAGGGTCGCAGGTGTATATGAGACAGAGGCCTAACTTGGCAGGTACGTTCATTCTGACTGCCAGGGATGGGGGCCTGTCCCGAGCAGAAGGCCCGGGAGACCTCGCGGAATCAACCCTAGGATGTGAGAGCCGCCCTTGCCTGCCCGTCACACCCGATGGTGAAGTCGCTGCCGTGGAGTCGAAAGGATGCCCAGGATACCTTCCCTGTTAGCTGCACCGTGACATTCTGTTCGCATTAGTCACTGGGGACATTTTCATTTTCTTGCAGAGGAGCACGGTACAGGCAAAGTCCTGTGAGCCTGGATTTTCAAGAAGGGACTGGTGACCTTAATACAGTAACAATAGCAACAGGGAAAGAGAGTGATTGCAGAGACAGTGAACGGGGGCATTCCCACTGCCTCCCAGAGGCAGGACTTGGGTGGTTTACTTAACCTCTCTGAACTTGTTCTTTTGTTTTCTTTATTTATTTTGGCCACACCGCGAATGTGGGATCTTAGTTCCCCGACCAGGGATTGAACTTGTGCCCCCTGCAGTGGAAGCCCAGAGTCCTAACCTAACTGGACCTCCAGGGAATTCCGTGTTCTCTCATTTTAAAAGGAGGATTCTTTCTAATACTTTGTGAACTATAAATCATTATGTAAATATTGGCCCTGATATGAATAATAATAAATAAGAAGAGATTTTCCTGCAAATGTTTGTTTTTGAAGCTCTTTCTAAGATGTCCCTTTCAAAAAATAATAAATTACTTCTGTGTTTTCAAAACTCTCAGGTCCTCCTGCTGTAAACGTAAGTGATTTTTAGCCTATGTTAAAACGTATTTATGAGCTGGAAACATACTACCTCCTGAAACGTTGCTGTTGTTCGGTCGCTCAGTTGTGTCTGACTCTTTGCAACTCCATGGACTACATCAAGTCATCATGCCAGGCTTCCCCGTCCTTCACCATCTCCCGGAGCTTGCTCAAACTCATGTCCACTGAGTCAGTGATGCCATCCAGCCATCTCATCCTCTGTCGTCCCCTTCTCCTCCTGCCTTCAACTTCCCTGAACTGTACACACCATGAATTGATTGCCCCACACTTTCCACCCACTCTTTCTAAATTGTACCTTTTGGGACTACACAGACCAAGTTCCCTCAAAATACCAACCTTCAAATAGTGGAGGAAAGCTATGATTTTCCCACTTGAATCTCGTCTTTCTCAGGCTAAATGTCTCCTTCTCTTTCCACACTTGCCCCGGTCAACCCACCACCCTCTGAGTGACTCCCCTCAAGGTCATCCGTAAGTTGAAGTGTTGGAAACACCTGACTATCCAGCAGTGGAGGCTCAACTAAAACACGTGACAAATCACGTCAAAATAGGATGCAGAATAAAAGAAGAGATAAAGCGGTAGATTCAGTATGATTTAAGTGTTGTAATTAAAACTTTATATTGTTATATGTTAAAATAAAGTTTTGTAATATTTGTCACAGGGCGGAACAATGGTAGGTGATATTTCTCTTGTTTGTACCTTTTTTCAAATTTTCTAGAATGAATTACTGGTAATTAGGAGAAAAAAAAAAAACAGACCCTACGTCCCTATAGTTTTTAACCTAATGGCCCAGGTTCTAAATCTTGGGAATATCATAAAATAGGCTTCTTACCACATATCATTTCAAAGATAAGTGTGTAGCAAGAAGACCAGAATACCAGGAGCCTAGCAGACATCCAACAAGTGTTTGTTTCCTTCTTTACATCCCTAAGTTATTGAGGACTATTCTCATATACTCCTTTCTCATTAAAATTTCCTTCACCTCTGTCCTATGGCTGGATTTCTAATCCATATTCCAAGAGACACTCACTGTACCTCCAGCTCTGTGCAAGCTGTTGATTGAGCTGGGAGGGGGGCAGGTCTCTGATAGACACCAGCTCAAAGAACAAGAAATAAAAAACTGGACATTTCCTTAATACCCATTTTAGGGCGGAAATGCAGTTAGAGTCGATCATGTAAGTGAAGGAAGCGGGGGAGACACCATCAAGTCAGTGTTCCACTGGTTATTCAACAGGACGATGGCAAAACCATCAGGCGACAAATACTGTCTCTTGCTCACTCCAAAGTTTCAGGAACTGGATCATGAGGTTTTCAGCAGTAAAGAACTGGAGGGGTGAGTGAATCTATGCTCCCACCTTCATTCTTCTCCCAGACAAGAAAAAGGCAGCCTAGAGGGGCTATGAGATTTGCCCCAAGTTGACCCACTTAACTGCAGAGTGGGGAGAGAGACAGGCCCCCTAATACCTAGTCCAGGGCTCTCTTTCTCTCCTGCCTTCCTTCTATCAGATTCTGAGAGAGATCAAAGTGTCTGCAGCAACTTGAAGGAATTACCACCACCGGCATGAAAGGTGGTCTCCGATTACCCATCGTCTTGAACCTGGAGGCTTCCCTGGAGGGGAAGAGGGACTTTCCCTCCACCTTCCTAGGTTCGATCGCTGAGTCTGTGACAGACAGCAGGCAGGTTGAGAGCAGAAAAGGTGCACATGCGTATTCATTTTACTATTATGTGTGTGGGGCCTCACACAAAAAAAGTGAATACTCAGTAAACTGGTCCACCGATCTTAGACTTAGAATTCAGATTGGAACTCAATCTGAATTCATCTTTGTATCCCCTGCCCTAATCAGGGCAGCTGACACAGAACAGACACTCAAATGCATGCAGAGTCAGTCACTGGTAATGCCCTTTACTGTGGATAACTTATAATTCAATTTGTAGAAAGTGGTGGCTGCATTCATAAAAGGTAAGAGAGCCTGTTAAGGAAGAAGGTGAGTCCTGGTTTGACAAGTTGAGACCTCTGGTTTCTGTTCCATTGAGTCATGTGTGACCACTCACTGTCTAGACCTGCTTGAAAAACAAACAAAAAAAACCCTTTAATAGTTGTGAACAAGTATATCATACTTGCTTTTCTCTCTCCAGGGCAAGTAATTCCAGTCCCTTTAGAGATCCAGTGATCAGAAAACATACTCTAATATGATGTTATGGTGTCTTGCATAGGATGGAAGTTCATGAAGAGTCAGACACAGCAACATCCTACTTAAATATATCCTGGCATTTCATGAACTTAAGATAATACAAAATGGTGGCGCTGGCATTTCTCTTATGCTTTTTTATTCTTTGTCCAATCTGCCTGCTGTCAATTTGTTTCACAGACCCAGCTATCGCACCTAAGAAGGTAGAAGAAAAGCCCTTCCTCGCCTACACGGGAGCCTCCAGGTGCAAGACTGCTGGTGGGTGATCTGAGGCCACCTTTACTCCTGCTGTGAATTCCTTCAAGTTGCTGCAAATGCTTCTAAGTTCTCTCTCAGAACCTGATAGAAGGAAGGCAGGAGAGATGGAGAGAGCCCTGTACTAGGTATGAAGTGGTCTGCCTTTCTCCCCACTCTTCAGTTAAGTGGGTCAACTTGGGGCAAATCTCATAACCCCTCTAGGCTGTCATTTCCTCCTCTGTAAGAAAGACAAGGAGATCCAACCCGTCCATCCTAAAGGAGATCAGTCCTGAACAGTCCTCAGAAGGACTGATGGTGAAGTTGAAACTCCAATACTTTGGCCACCTGATGCGAAGAGCTGATTCATTTGAAAAGACCCTGATGCTGGGAAAGATTGAAGGCAGGAGGAGAAGGGGACGACAGAGGATGAGATAGGTGGATGGCATCACTGACTCAATGGGCATGAGTTTGGGTAAGCTCCGGGAGTTGGTAATGGACAGGGAGGCCTGGCGTGCTGCAGTCCGTGGGGTCTCAAAGAGTCAGACACGACTGAATGACTGAACTGAACTGAACTGAAGAAGGGCAGAGGTGGGAAGCCTAGATTGAGTCACTGCTCTAATCGTTTACTGCTGAAAACGCAGTGAGCCAATTGCTGAGACTTTGGGGTGAGCAAGAGACAGGATTTGTTGCATGATGATTTGTACTATCATCCTGTTGAATAACTGGCTGGATACCTACTTGATACTGTTTCCCTCTCTTTCTTTACTTAAATGATCTACTCTCTAATTGCTTTTCTTCTCTTAAGTGGGTATTAAGGAGATATCCAATTTTTTCTCTCTTGGCTTATAGCCACGGCTTCTTGTCCCAGAGGTTTCTGAGCCTGTGAATAATTATCTGGCTTAAGTAAGGGATGCCCTGAAGGTAATAGCATATGTTGCTCAAGGTTCAGGTTTGCTTTTACTTCCTGTGTAACACTCTCTCCTCTAAAACCTTCTACAGTGATAATATTACCTCCAATATTACTTTACATTTCCACAGAAATTTTTCCTAGAATATCTTTCTTGTTACTTACACCAGGATCCATACAGGCTTTAGCAAGGAAAAAGGACAAGTGAATGTCCTCAGTTATGTTGGAGGGGTTCCTCAAAGCTGCTTTCTAACTCGACCATTTCATTTTCCAATATTTGTGGCAAATATATAGGAAGAATTGATTTTTGTATGTTGACCATGAATCCTAGAGTTTTGCCTAACTCACTGATTAGATTTTTTAATATTTATTTAGTATTTTGTATTTATTTGGCTGAGTCGGGTCTTAGTTGCTGCGTGTAGGATCTTTCATCTTAGTTGCAGCACATAGGACCTTGTTCTCTGACCAGGGATCAGACCCTGGCCCCCTGCACTGGGAGCATGCAGGCTTAACCGCTGGACCACGAGGGAAGTCCCTGATTAGCTTTAGTAGATTGCAAATCCCTTTGAATCTTGTGTCTACAACATCTTGTCCATAAATAATACTTTTATTTTTTTAATTTTCAAACGATGTGCTTTTTATTTCTTTTTTCCCATGACTGTACATACTTGAACCTCCAATATAATGTTGAATATAAGTAGTAATAGCAAACATTTTCAACTTATCTATTCCTAGAGGAAAAAGCATTCAATATGTCACAGTTCAGAATTTCATGGATTAGCTGCAAGCTTTTCAGATACTTTATCAAATGGAGGGAGTTTCCTTCTATTCCTACTTTACTGAGTGTTTTTGTCATGAACAGGTATTGAATTTCACTGAGTGACTTTTCTGAATTTATTGAGATTAATCATACGGTTTTAGTCCTTTATTTTGCTAGTGATTTTCTGTTAACTATAGCTAATTTTTTTAAGATTTTTGTGTTCATCAGAGATATTGGTCTGTATATTTCTTATAAAGTCTTCATCAGGTTCTGTTTTCTAAATTGTGCTGGCCTCATAAAATGAGTGAAGAAATATCCTCCTTTTATCCTTCCTGTGAAAGAGTTGTATAAAATTCGTACCTTTTCTTCATTAAATTTTTGAAAGAATTTACCAGTGAAGTCAGTTGGGACTGAAGTTTTTGTAAAGTGACTGTTTTTTAATGACAGATTCTATTTCTTAAAGACATGAGAATATTCAGACATTGTATTCTTTATATGAACTTTTGATAAATTTATTTTTTCAAAAAAATTTCTCCATTTTATCTAAGCTATCAAATTTCTTGACATAAAATTGTTCTTAATTTCCTCCTATTATCCTTTCCATATCTGTAGGATCTGTGGTGATATCTTAGTTTTCATGACTGGCATTGATACTTGTGTTTTCACTCATTTTTACTCATCAATCTTATAAATGATATATTATTTTAAAAAATCTTTTCTGGAGAGCAACTTGTGGTCATGTGGATTCTTTTCTATTGTAGTTCTGCTTTTCCATTTCATTGATTTTTTTGCCTTATTTAAAGTATTTCTTTTCTGCTACTTTCTTTGGGTTAAATTTGGTCTTATCTAAGTTTTTTCAGATAGAAGTTTAGATAATTAACTTTCCACTTGTCATCTAGCTTATGCATTAGAACAATAAATTGCCCTGTTAAGAAGTGCTCTGATTATACCCCACAATGTTGATAGGTTATATTTTAATTATTATTTCAAGTCAACATATTTCTAATCCATTGTGTTTTTTCTTTAACACATGGGTTATTTAGAAATGTGTGGCTTAATATTCACAGATAACTAGTTAGCTTCTGTTACTGATTTCAACCTTCATTCCACTGTAGTTAAAGAACATTATCAGTGAGGTTTCAATCCTTTGAAATTTTTTAAGACTTGCTTTATGACTCAGTGTATAGTTTATTTTGGTGTATGTCTCATGTGCACTTGAAAAGTGTGTATTGTATAATTGTTGGGTGAAGTGGTTTATAAACGTCAGTTGGGTCAACGTGACTATTCAATGCTGTTGAAATTTCCTGTGTTCTTACTGGTTACTTGGCCTGTTATATTAGTTATTGAGAAAGGTGATTGTGGATTTGTCTTTATTTTGATTGTGGGTTTGTTTGTTTCTCTTTAATTTTTGTTAAGTTTTGCTTTTTATGTACAGAAGATGTTATTAGATACAGATATGTTTGTGATTATTTTGTCCTCCTATTGAATTCACCCTTTTATATTATGAAATGTCCCTCTTCATCACAAGTGGAACATCTTCTTGCCTTTCCATCTTTTTTGTGTGATATTAATTTGCCACAACAACCTTATTTAGCTAATGTTGACATAGTATGTAATTTTCCATCTTCACACTTTCAGTCTAAATTTATATTTAAAGTGTAACTCTGTGAAATAGTATATAATTGAGCCTGACAGTCTTTGCCATTGAATTATAATTTGATCCATTTTATTTTAACTTAATGGGCTCCTCTGGTGTCTCAGTGATGAAGAATCTGCCTGCCAACGCAGGAGACATGAATTCAATTCTTGGTCCAGGAAGGTCCCCTAGAGAAGGAAATGGCAACCCATTCCAGTATTCTTGCCTGAAAAATCCCATGGACAGAGAAGCCTGACATCCTACAGTCCATGGGGCTACAAAGTGTTGAACACTACTTAGTGACTGAGCAACAGCAACAGTTTCATGTGATATGATTGAATCTCTGCCTCCACCTTACTATTTGTTTGCTACTTATGTCATCTGTTCCTTGTCCCTTTGTTTCCTTTTTTCTTTTTACTGATTTCTTTTGGATAAATCAAAGAAATGTATTATTCTGTTCTATTTCCTCTGTTATTTTTTCCATGTCATCATTCCATGATTTTAAAAGTTTAAGTGCACACAGAGTCTTTATAAGCAAGAAATATGGTACTGAATAAAGAATCACATGCAAAAATCATATTTGTAGGAGGCATTTTGTTGGTGAGGATATGGAGCAGAGAGACTCGGTGTTATGAACAGCAATGCAGAGCTGATCTTTGATGCTTTGGAGAAGTAAAGACTGAAAGAGTGCACTCAGGCACACATCACTTCATCTAATATTCAGGAACAGAACTCTGGCCCTTCCTCCATCTGAGCTCACTGAAATTTGCTTGTCATCAAAACCTTCTGTTTATTTACTTAATTCATAATTTAGAAATGAGCTAAAATAGAATCTATGTAATTATCTTGCCATAAGTACCTGATGAAAAGAAGAAAATAGTAAATAAGAAACATTAAATAGAAAAATATTGGGATGCAGCAGAAGAATATTGTGACACTGTAGATGAAGTTTATTCTGAAAACAGATAAAACTGAATTACAAAAGCTTAATCAGGCTGTTCCTTGTACAACACAAAGTACAGATAGAGATATAAGAGCTCAGGGACATGCCAGGACAAGTTAAAGAAGTAAAAACGTAGACAAGAAATTTAAAAAGTAATTCTAGAAATGAAGACTCAGCTGAAAGCTACATAAAGGAGAATGAACACTGTGAAAAATATAATGAATCATATAGAGAAGAGGAAAGAGAAAAGCAAAAAAGAGAAGTAAAGAAGAATAATTATTTTAAAAGGATTAGAGAGAATATGTTTCACATATGAGAGACAGAGAAGATCCAACATGCATATTCTTCATACCATTAGAAAAAGATTAAAAAAAAAAAAAACAAAGGGAGGAAGGAGTGTTTAAAAGTATTTAGAGATATAGTTCAAGACAACTCTCCAAAAATAAAAGAGAACTTCAATTGCAGATTCTAAGGAAATCTTCTGTTCCAGGAAAAAACTCACCAAAAAGGACAAACATGAGGACATAATCTCTAAGATTTCTGATCTTCAAAGACAAACGAAGACCCACAATAGATACGTAAAAACTGGAGAGAGAGGAGCACAAGCATGCCACAAAAGAAAGTCACAACATCACAGAGGAGCAAATTAAAAGAAGGAAGGACGGAGAACTACAAAATGCAACCGGGAAGCAAACAACAATACATCTATAAGCACATCCCTGTCAATAATCACCATAAATGTCAATGAACTAAATGCTCCAGGCAAAAGATATCTAATGGCTAATGGAGTAAAAATAAGGCCCATCTATACACTGCTAACAAGAGACCCACTTTAGAGCTAAAGATACACACAGAGTGAAAGTGAGGGATGAACAAGTGGTGCTGGGAAATCTGGTCAACCACTTGTAAAAGAATGAAACTCGAACACTTTCTAACACCATACACAAAAATAAACTCAAAATGGATTAAAGATCTAAACGTAAGACCAGAAACTATAAAACTCCTAGAGGAGAACATGGGCAAAACACTCTCTGACATACATCACAGCAGGATCCTCTATGACCCACCTCCCAGAATATTGGAAATAAAAGCAAAAATAAACAAATGGGACCTAATTAAACTTAAAAGCTTCTGCACATCAAAGGAAACTATTAGCAAGGTGAAAAGACAGCCTTCAGAATGGGAGAAAATAATAGCAAATGAAGCAACTGACAAACAATTCATCTCAAAAATATACAAGCAACTCCTACAGCTCAACTCCAGAAAAATAAATGACCCAATCAAAAAAATGGGCCAAAGAACTAAATAGACATTTCTCCAAAGAGGACATACAGATGGCTAACAAACACATGAAAAGATGCTCAACATCACTCATTATCAGAGAAATGCAAATCAAAACCACTATGAGGTACCATTTCACACCAGTCAGAATGGCTGCGATCCAAAAATCTACAAATAATAAATGCTGGAGAGGGTGTGCAGAAAAGGGAACCCTCTTACACTGTTGGTGGGAATGCAAACTAGTACAGCCACTATGGAGAACAGTGTGGAGAATCCTTAAAAAACTGGAAATAGAACTGCCTTATGATCCAGCAATCCCACTGCTGGCCATACACACTGAGGAAACCAGAAGGGAAAGAGACACATGTACCCCAATGTTCATCGCAGCACTGTTTATAATAGCCAGGACATGGAAGCAACCTAGATGTCCATCAGCAGATGAATGGATAAGAAAGCTGTGGTACATATACACAATGGAGTATTACTCAGCCATTAAAAAGAATACATTTGAATCAGTTCTAATGAGGTGGATGAAACTGGAGCCTATTATACAGAGTGAAGTAAGCCAGAAGGAAAAACACCAATACAGTATACTAACGCATATATATGGAATTTAGAAAGATGGTAACAATAACCCTGTGTACGAGACAGCAAAAGAGACACTGATGTATAGAGCAGTCTTATGGACTCTGTGGGAGAGGGAGAGGGTGGGAAGATTTGGGAGAATGGCATTGAAACATGTAAAATATCATGTATGAAACGAGATGCCAGTCCAGGTTCGATGCACGATACTGGATGCTTGGGGCTAGTGCACTGGGACAACCCAGAGGGATGGTATGGGGAGAGAGGAGGGAGGAGGGTTCAGGATGGGGAACACATGTATACCTGTGGCGGATTCATTTTGATATTTGGCAAAACTAATACAATTATGTAAAGTTTAAAAATAAAATAAAATTTAAAAAAAGAAAGTGAGGGATGGAAAAAGATATTTTATGTGAATAGAAATGATAAGAAATCTGGAGTAGTAATACTCATATCAGACCAAATAGACTTTAAAACAAAGTCTATAATATAAGACAAACAAGAGCATTCAGATCAGTCGCTCAGTCGTGTCCGACTCTTTGCAACCCCATGAATCGCAGCACATCAGGCCTCCCTGTCCATCACTAACTCCTGGAGTTCACTGAGACTCACATCCATCAAGTCGGTGATGCCTTCCAGCCATCTCATCCTCTGTCATCCCCTTCTCCTCCTGCCCCCAATCCCTCCCAGCATCAGAGTCTTTTCCAATGAGTCAACTCTTCGCATGAGGTCGCCAAAGTACTGGAGTTTCAGCTTCAGCATCATTTCTTCCAAAGAAACCCCAGAGCTGATCTCCTTCAGAATGGACTGGTTGGATCTCCTTGCAGTCCAAGGGACTCTCAAGAGTCTTCTCCAACACCACACTTCAAAAGCATCAATTCTTCCGCCCTCAGCCTTCTTCACAGTCCAACTCTCACATCCATAGCCTTGACTAGACGGACCTTTGTTGGCAAAGTAATGTCTCTGCTTTTGAATATGCTATCTAGGTTAATCATAACTTTCCTTCCAAGGAGTAAGCATCTTTTAATTTCATGGCTGCAGTCACCATCTGCTGTGATTTTGGAGACCCAAAAAATAAAGTCTGACACTGTTTCCACTGTTTCCCCATCTATTTGCCATGAAGTGATGGGACCGGATGCCATGATCCTCGTTTTCTGAATGTTGAGCTTTAAGCCAACTTTTTCACTCTCCACTTTCACTTTCATCGAGAGGCTTTTGAGTTCCTCTTCACTTTCTGCCATAAGGGTGGTGTCATCTGCATATCTGAGGTGATTGATATTTCTCCTGGCAATCTTGATTCCAGCTTGTGCTTCTTCCAGTCCAGCGTTTCTCATGATGTACTCTGCATATAAGTTAAATAAGCAGGGTGACAATATACAGCCTTGACGTACTCCTTTTGATAAAGGGATCGATTCAAGAGGATATAACACTCATTAACATATATGGACCTAATATGTCAGGAGCACCTAAATATATAAAACATTAAAAGACATGGAAGGAGAAACTGACAATAGTAAATAAAAATAGAAGTTTAACACCCCATCACTGAAAAGGTCATCCAGACAGAAAACAAATAAGGGACAAAACCAAAGACTACAAAAAACAGAAAATTACAAGCCAATATTTCTGATGAATATAGATGCAAAAAAATCTCAACAAAGTGCTTGCAAAGCAAATTCAACAATACGTAAAAAGAATCATACACCATGATCGAGTTGAATTTATTTCAGCATCACAGGATGGTTCCATATACACAAATCAGTCAATGTGATGCACCACATTAACAAAAAGAAGGATAAGAATCACTGGTCACCTTAGTAGAGGCAGAAAAGGCATTTGACAAAACTCAACATCCATTCATAATAAAAACTCTCATCAAAATTGGTATAGAGGGAATATATTTCAATATAATAAAGGCCATTTGTGACAAATCCATAGCTAACATGATACTCAATGGTGAAAAGCTGAATTTCTTTCCTCTAAAATGAGGAACAAGGACTTCCCTGGTGGTCCTGTGGTTAAGACTCTGAGCTTTCACTGCAGAGGGTGTGGGTTCAATCCCTGGTCAGAGAATTAAGATACTGCGTACGATGCGGTGCCGCCTAAAGGGAAAAAAAAATGAAATAAAATAAGGAATAAGACAAGGATGCATACTCTTGCCACTTTTATTCGACATAGTATTGGAAGTCCTAGTGGTAAGAATCAGAAAAGAAAAATAAAATGCATCCAAATTAGAAAGGAAGAAGCAAAATTGTCACTATCTGCAGATGACATGATACTATATAGAGAAAACCCCAAAGTCTCCACCAAAAAACCTATTAGAATTAATAAATGAATTCAGTAAAGTTGCAGGATACGTTATTAGTAAAGATAAGCATGTTGCTTTTCTAAACACTAGTAATGAACTATCACAAAGAAAACAGTTTGGTTAAAATTGCACCAAAAAGAATAAAATACCTGGCAATAAACATAACAAGGAGAGGAAGGACCTATATTCTGAAAATTAAAAACAGTGATGAAAGAAACTGAAGGTGATTCAAAGAACTGAAAAGATATTCCATGTTCATGGATTGAACGGATTAATATTGTTAAAATGTTCATAATATGCAAAGCATCATGCATACTTAATGCAAATTCTGTCAAAACATCAGTGACATTTTTCACAGAACTAGAACAAATAATCCTACAATTTATATGGAGTCACAAAAGACCCCAAATTGCCAGAGTAATCTTTTTTTTTATTAATTTATTTTTAATGATGTATCAGTTCAGTTCAGTCGCTCAGTTTAATGATGTATCAGTTCAGTTCAGTCGCTCTTTGCAACCCCATGGACTGCAGCATGCCAGGCTTCCCTGTCCATCACCAACTCTCGGAGCTTGCTCAAACTCATGTCCATTGAGTCAGTGATGCCATCCAACCATCTCATCCTCTGTTGTCCCCATAGTCGATTTAAAATTTTGTGTTAGTTTCAGTTGCACAGCAAAGTGATTCAGTTATTCATACATATATATCTATTTTTTCAGATTATTTCCCTTATAGGTTATTACAAAATAGAGTATAATTCCCTGTGCTATTTAGTAGGTCTATTTTATACACATTAGTATGTATCTATTAATCCCAAACTCCTAATTTACTTCTTCCCACCCCGCCAAAGCAATCTTAAGGAAAAAGAACAAAGCAGAGTGTATCACCCTTTCTGAGTTCAGACTATACTGCAAAGAAAAAGTAATAAAAACAGTATGATATTGGCACAAAAACAAACATAAAGATCAATGCAACAAGGTTGAGAGCCCAGAAATAAACCAATTTGTGGTCAATTAATGCACAGTAAAAAAGGCAGAAATATACAATGGAGAAAAGACAGTGTCTTCAATAAGTGGTGCTGGGAAAGTTACATGTAAAAGATTGAATTTGAAATTAGAACATTTTTTCACACCAGATATAAAAGTAAACTCAAAATCAGTTAAAGAGCTAAATACAATCCCTAGAATGATAAAATTTCTAGACGAGGACAGGGGCAGAATACTCTTTGGCATAAATCAAAGCAATGTTTTTTGATCTTCTCCTAAGGCAAAAGAAACAAATGAGACCTGAATGAAATATAAAAGCTTTGACACAGCAAAAGAAACTGTAAACAAAACAAAAAGACAACTTACTGAAAGGGAGAAAATATTTGCAAGTGATAAGGAGTTAATATCCAAAATATATAAACAACTCGTACAACTCAATATCAAAAACTCCCCAAACAACTCAATTAAAAATAGGCAGAAGACCTGAATGGACATTTTTCCAAAGCAAATATACAGATTGCCAACAGGCACGTGGAAAGATGATCAACACTGCTAAATCATCAGAGAAATGCAAACCAAAACCACAATGAGCTATCATCTCACCCCTGTCAAATGGCTGTCATCAAAAAGTCTGCAAACAACAAATTTGTTGAGGATGGATAGAAAAGGGGAGACTAGTACACTGATGGTGGGAATGTAAATTGATGCAGTTACTATGAAAAAGAGTATGGCGGTCCCTCAAAAAACTAAAAATAGAGTTACCATATGACCCAGCAAACCCACTCCTGGGTATATATCTGAAGAAAATGGAAACATTAATCTGAGAACCTATGTGCAGCCCAGGGTTCATAGCAGCATTATCGATAGTAGACAACATATGGCGTCAGCCTAAGCATCCATCCACTGATGAATGGGTAAAGAAGGTGTGGTGTATATATCTTAGTCATAAAAAAGAATGACATTCTGCCATTTGCAACAATGTGGATGGACGTAGAGGGTGTTGCCGTAAGTGAAATCAGTCAGAAACAACAAATACTCTTGTTGTCACTCACGTGTGAAATATAAACAATATAACAAATAGAAACAGAGTCACAGATACAGAGGACAAACTACTGGTTTCCAGCAGGGAGAGAGACGCAGGCAGGGGGAAGACAGAAGGAGAGGATTAACAGATACAAACTATTCTGGGTAAAATAAAATGACAGTGATGTATTATACAACAGAGGAAAAACTATACATTGTAAATCAAAGTGAAAGTGAAAGGGTTAGTCGCTCAGTCGTGTCGGACTCTGCGCACCATGGACTGTAGCCCATCAAGCTCCTCTGTCCATGGGATACTCCAGGCAAGAATACTGGAGTGGGTTGCCATGCCCTCCTCGAGGGAATCTTCCTGACCCAGGGATCAAACCCAGGTCTCCTGTATTGCAGGAGGATTCTTTACCGTCTGAGCACCAGGAAAGCCCATATTGCAAATCAACCATACTGCAATAAAAAATTTTTTAATTTAAAACATTTTAATTAAAATATATCATCAGAAAAATAAGAGAAATACTGTAGCCATGAAACAAGAATAGTATGCTCAAAATGGAACGAATTAGAGAAAAAGAACGAGCCCTTGAAAACTAAAAATATGATAGCTCTCGATATATATTATAGCAAAAATGAAAAAAACAGTAAAAGAGTTGAAAGAGATCTCTCTCAAAGTAGAGCAAAAAGAATATGTTCCACAGAAGAAAAAAGTAACAAAAGTAGAAGCTCAATGTGGAAGCTCCAATCTGGGTGACAGGAGTCATGGAAAGACAGACCAGAGAAAAGAAAAGAAGGAAATTAATGAAGAAATAGTTCAATAAATTCTCCCAGAAGCGAAGAACACAAGTCTTCAAGTGAAAAATTCCACTGAGTGCCAGGCGTGATGAATAGAAAAGACCGACATCAAAGAGCACCGCGGTGCAAAGTCAGGACGTCAGAGGGAAAGAAATATCCCAAGAATTTTTAGAGAGAAAAAGGTCACAAACAAAGGGTCAGGAGTTGGAATGGAATTCAACTGCTCAACAAAACACAGATAGCTATCAGATAAGGAAGCAAAGAAAACATGGAATCCAGAAAATCTGGGATGCACATGTGTGAGATGGTGTAGGAATTCGCAGGGTGGTGGTGGAGGAAAGTCAGTTAACTGTAGGACGGGAACCCTGAGCAGCACGCAGTCCAGACCCAGACAGGTGCTGGGAGATCTCCACATCAGGTGTCCTAAGGAAGAGGAGGGAAAGTTGCTCAGTCGTGTCCCACTGTGGCCCCATGGAGTGTATAGGCCAGAATACTGGAATGGGTAGCCTTTCCCTCCTCCAAGGGATCTTCCCAACCCAGGGATTGAACCCAGGTCTCCTGCATTGCAAGCAGATTCTTTACCAGCTGAGCCATCAGGGAACCCCAAGAGTACTGGAGTGGGTAGCCTATCCCTTCTCGAGGGGATCTTCCTGACCCGGGAATTGAACCGGGGTCTCCTGCATTGCAGGTAGATTCTTTACTAGCTGAGCTATCAGGGAGGACGTATGGGGAAATGGCATTGAGTGGGATGTTACAGAGCTGTTATTTTTAGGTGAGAAAACACTTAACAGTAGCTCATAAAAAGCAAGGCAACTGAAGAAAGAAAGCAACTAAGTCAAATTAAAAGGTCATTTTACAGATGAGGAACTGTCATCATTGTGTACTCACTTGTTAATCAGTGTATGGCCTTACGTCATCTAGTTGCAAGAGTAAAAAGGTCAAACATGGGTCTCACTGCAAAAGAGCTGAAAGTGTCACCTATTATCCTAGAAAGGTATTAGATAGATCTAAAATTGTAGACCCAAAAGCAGCAGTATCTGCATTTATTTTTACGTTTGGAGGTATGTACCAGATTAAGCAACAAAATACACTGAAAGCAGGTAACGTGGGCAACAGGAAGTGGGCAGACACAGGAGACCACATTTTTTGCAGTGAGATTTTTCCCACTCGACTTTTGTCTCTGATTTTTCTCTTGAAAGTGTTCAAATCTATATAAAAGGTAAAGAATAGCACAGTTAAGTCGTATCCATATACTCTTAGCCTGGGTTCCACATTCGCTTTCTCTCTCCCTCATTTTTTTTCTGCACCGCTTCAAGTGAGTTGAAAACATCACAAAGCTTCATTCATAAATACTCCAGCTGGTGTCTCTTGAGAACAAGGACATTCTTCTCCACACACAGAGTGTCATCCCCGCATCTAAGGAAATCCACAGTGACCCCCTGTGATCTCCCAGATGGACCGACAGACGATCCACAGTCACATTTCCTCAAATAGTCCCCCAAATATTGTTTGTATATCTTTTCGTTCCGTCCAGGGTTTAATCAGATTTCAGAGTTCGTGCTTGGGTGTTTTATCTCTTTGGACTCTTCAAGGATAGAAGAATCCCTGCCCTGCTAGGCTTTTTTCTGTTCTGTAATGATGCTGTCTGTTTTGAAGGCAGGGCTCCAGCTGGCTCTTCGAATGGCTCACCTCTGGATGTTTCCTCATAATTAGATTCAGATTCCTACTGAAACTGTCCCTATGGGCACATATTACCTTAATAAACAAAGTAAAATGGAAAAAATGAAGATGGTATTGGTGTACTTTTCCTAAAAAAATGCCTTTCTCTCTTAGGTCTCTTTCGGCCGGAGTCTGATGCCTCCCCTGTGTTAATTGGGTCAGCACGTGCTTACTAAGTGTTCCCAACACAAGCCACTCCAGGAAGCAGGTTAAACACCTTTTCTCGGAAAGGCGTACATTTTCACAGCTTTTCATTTTAAATGTGTTCCCAGTGGGGATTTTCTTGCCCTGTCACCTACCCAAGAAATTCTGTGTCGGTTATCTCAAACACAAATGGAAACCGTTTCCACACAAATCCCTCCGTTGCTGAATAGATTGGATTGTCCTGTGTGATAAAGCAGGATCCACAGACAGAGCAGCGTGGGGACCCGGCTTCTGAGCCCGGCTCTGCCATGGACGCTTCGGGCGACCTTGAGCCAGACCCCCGCCTCCCTAGGCTCCAGCATTCTTATCTATAAAAAGAAGGGGTTGGACCAAGTTGATAATGAAAGGTACCTTTCAAACGACAGTTCTGAAGTAAGCAGAAAAGAAAGAGTTCAAGGGCAGGCAGCGGCCTGCACACCTCTAGAAGACGTCTCTTTTTACCTTCCTGACAGCCAGGTGTGGCCACCCTCTACACAACAAAAAGTTGATCCTCCGTTGTCAGGGGGAGACGAGGAGGTAGAGGACGGTGCAAGGAAGAGCAGATAAGGGGTGATGATGCGAATACCGGCACTCAAGTGGAGACAGAAACCCCACCTTCCAGAGTATTCCACCTGAAGATACGCTGTGAGGCTTGAATTCAGAGAAACAAGAGTGAAAGGCTCTCAGTCGAGTCCGACTCTTTGCGACCCCATGGACTATAACCTGCCAGGCTCCTCTGTCCATGGGATTCTCCAGGCAAGAAGGCTGGAGTGGGTTGCCATCTCCTCCTCCAGGGGATCCTCTTGACCCAGGGATAGAACCTGGCTCCCCTGGCATTGAGGCAGAAACAAGCCTAATGCTAAAATCAAAACAGATCCCCAAGTATTCTTGTGACATAGGGATACTCAACAAACATTTAGTAAATGGTGAAGGAGTTCAGGACATACCACCCCAAAATATGTTTCTTTAGGACACTAATTATTTTGAGCTAAAGCCACTGGAAAAGCAGCACTCAGGCAGAGGCTTTCTCTGAATCCCCTCTCAGCTCCCTACAGTCAGATCCTCCATAAGGAACTCAGTCGACTTAAATTCCCTCTCCGGGAGGGTCATCAGCTGGGAAGATCCAGCCTTATCCCAAGACAAGAGACCAAACGTTGGCCCCAAAACCAGACAGACTCCTCACAAACCATCACGTCTCCCATCTGTTCCTCTTAGGGTGCCTTCACCTTTCCTAAAAATATTTTGCTCTTCTCTGAACTGGCTACATCCTCTCTCCTCTTCTCCAACTGACGGTACTTAAGCTCCCCAGCAGAGAAGGAAATGGCAACCCCTTCTGGTATTCTTGCCTGGAGAATCCCAGGACAGAGGAGGCTGGTGGGCTGCTGTTCATAGGGTCGCACAGAGTTGGACACGACTGAAGTGATTTAGCAGCAGCAGCAGCAGCAAGTTCCCCAGTGGGGCTTTCCTAATGGCTCAGGGGTAAAAAGTCTGCCTGTCAATGCAGGAGACACAGGTTTGATCCCTGGGTTGAGAAGATCCCCTGGACGAGGAAATGGCATCCCACTCCTAAAATTCCCGTGGACAGAGGAGCCTGGCGTGTTCTAGTCCAAAGGTTCCCAGAGAGTTGGAGGCCACTGAGCATGGCGTAGCAGCAAGGGCCCCAGTCACACCAGTTTATTGAGTACTCGCTTCTTTTCTCGTGATGCCCACACACATGACAGTAAAATGAATATGTGAGTACGCCTTTTTGGCTCTCAACCTGCCTGCTGTCTTTGTCACAGACTCAGCTATCAAACCTAGAAGGGTGGAGGGAAAAACCTTCCTCCCCTACAGGGGAGCCTCCAGGTACAAGACTGTAAGTGATCTCAGGCCATCTTCAGTGCTGGTGTTAATTCGTTCAAGTTGCTCCAAACACTTTGTAAGGTCTCTCTTGGAACCTGATAGAAGGAAGGCAGGAGAGACAGAGAGAGCCCTCGACTAGACATCAGGGGGTCTGTCTCTCTCCCAACTCTGCAGGTCAGTCAGCTCAGTCGCTCAGTTGTGTCCGACTCTGCGACCCCATGGACTACAGCACCCCAGGCTTCCCAGTCCATCACCATCTCCCGGAGCTTGCTCAAACTCATGTCCATGGAGTCGGTGATGCCATCCAACCATCTCATCCTCTGTCGACCCCTTCTCCTCCCACCTTCAGTCTTTCCCAGCATCAGAGTCTTTTCCGAGTCAGTTCTTTGCATCAGGTGGCCAAAGTATTGCACTCTGCAGGTAAGTGGATCAATTTGGGGCAAATCTCATAGCCCCTCTAGGCCACCACCATTTTCTCATCTGGGAGAAGAACAGAAGTGGGAGGCATAGATTCACTCACTTCTCTAATTCTTTACTGCTGAAAACTTAATGAGACAATTCCTAAAACTTTGGGGTTAAGCAAGAGACTACATTTATTGCATGATTTATACTGTTATCCTATTGAATAACTGGACACTGACTTGGTGGTGCTTTCTCATTTCCTTTACTTAAATGATCTACTCTCTAACTGGTTTTCCTCTCTTAAATGGGTATCAAGGAAATATCCAATTTTTTCTCTCTTGGCTTATAGCCATGGCTTCTTGTCCCAGAGGTTTCTGAGCCTGAGAATAATTATCTGGTTAAGTTAAGGATGCCCAGAAGGTGACAACATCCGTTGCTCATGGTTCAGTTTTCTTGGTCCTTCCTGTGTAATGCTCTCCCTTCCAAAACATTCTACAATGATAACGATACCACTTTACATTTACACAGAAATTTCTACAAGAGTGTCCTCCACGTTTCTAATACCAGTGACCAACGCAGGCTTTAAGGATTAAGGACAAGTGTATGTTGGAGGCTTTTAAAAACAGTTTTCTCATTCACTTGTAGGTCCTAACATCTTTGCTAGATCCTCAGAGTCTGTGGAGCCTGGAGATAAGTGAAGAAGAAGGGAATTCAAGGAAGAGCCCTTTTCAGGCAGAGGGTGAGGTCCTGAGTCCTAGGTCAGACCTGCAGGAAGTAGGGGGGAGATGGAGAGATCATTGTAGCAGCCATAGATTTTTTTAAAAAATTGGGGCTATAGTTAATGTGCCATGTTGTATGGCACCCACGGGTTTTTAGACTTAAGAGGTAATCAATCAACCACAGTGATAAGTCGCTTTTTGGATCCTGATCCAAACCACTTGTTAAAAAAAAAAACTATAGGACAATCAAGGAAATGAAGCACTGACTGGTTTGGGGTGAAATTAAAGAATTGCTCCTATTTTAAGATGCCATTATGATATTAAGCTTTCCTGGTGGCTCAGACAATAAAGAATCTGCCAGCAATGCAGGAGACCTGGGTTTGATCCCTGGGTTGGGAAGATCCCCTGGCGAAGGGCATGGCAATCAATGTTCTTGCCTGGAGAATCCCCATGAACAGAGGAGCCTGGTGGGCTGCAGTCCATGGGGTCACAGAGAGTCAGACAGGACTGAGCGACTAAGCACACATGACTGGGCAAAAATTAATAAGTGCTGAAGCTAAGGGACGAGTAAGTACTTGGACTTCATGATACAATTCTTTCTAACAAGACTGCTTGAAATTCTCCAAAACTATTTTTAAATGACAACCGGAAAAACAAATCTTTTCACGACTGAACAATAAGAGAATAAGGAAAAGCCAGATTTTGCGTGTTCCATTTTACATTAGGCAGCCTCTCAAGTTTCTTGGTTAGAAATAAACTCTTGCATTTTAAGGTAAATGTAAGGAATGGGAAATGGGAGAAGGGTGAAGAGTTCTGATGCGTTTATTTCCCACATAACCCTGATATTGCCACACATTTGAGTGATGTTTTACGGTTTCAAAGTGCTTTATATCTCGTTCGATCTCAAAAAAAGCCAGGTATGTATATATGTTGTCATGTGTGACATCTGACAAAATGTCTTCATTATGTTGTTTTTGCAATTTTATTTTTAGTGATTTACTTTATTTATTTTTTTATTTTTTCTTCTTTTTTTTATACCTGTGGCGGATTCATTTTGAAGTGATTTACTTTAAACCTCTGAAAATAGTCTAATTGTTGTATTAGTCCCTTAGTTGATACCTAAGGATTTATTTCCTGCTCTAGCTTTGCATGGAAAACTCAGCCTGGATGTCTATTTACAATATTAGAATTCTTAAATGTTCCCCTGTAATGATTGGGAGCAATTTTATTTTTCCTCTTAAGTTTCTGTTTGGAGAAATGTATTGGGGGGGGGGGAACCTTTCTTATTTCCTTTGAGTCCACCCAGCTGTTTTATTTTGTGTTCACTTATTTCCCAGGCTTCCATTTGGAGTGTGAAGCCATCAAAAGTGTTCTGTTCTTTTCAATACTTATCAGCATTTCCTTTATTAGCCACATTATCCTTTATCTCTTTCCTGCAAAAGCTTTTAAAGTACCAATTGATGAAGCCACGTCTTTTGTTATTTAAATATTATTCCATCAACATTTACAAGTACATCCTAAGAAGATTCAAGCACAATATCCTACCCTAATGATTACAAACCCACACATTTTTTAAAATCTGACTTCTTTTCTCTTTTTGTGTGTGTATTCCTCCCATTCCAGAATTCTACTAGCTGAGCGCAGGAAACTACCAGAGGCCTGGTATTAAAAATTCCCAACTGATCACAGACCTTTAACAAGATCAAGAGAGGTCACACTTTATAGTTATAAGGGCAACACGTCCTTAAGTTAAAATGAAGACCTAGATGTGTTTCACCGGCATTGATCCTGAAGGAATCACCGGATAGCCGCTTAAGGGGGAAGGAGTTTCTATGCGGTACCAAGACCATGCTCTAAGGGTTTCTAAGCAGGGCCCTGGAGGAGAGGGACCCCTGGGGTGAAGGCGTCCCTGAACTCCAACTGGAGCTACTCTGTGACTCTGCAATTATTAAATATAGCCACATGAATCACACCACAAAATTCCAGTCCTGAAATCTGGTATCGGGCATAACAATTTGTTCTCTCTCCTTGCTCATGAACAACAAAGAATCGACTGAAGAAATTTTGGTCTGTGTAAAGAATAGCTAGATGCTTTTTACCTTCCTCTGAAAGACTCAGTCTGCATTCGACATGACATATGCTTCTCAAGTGTTATTTTGTGTTTATTCTTTTTTGAACTAAATTGTCAGTCCTTGTCACTAGAAAGACATTTCCCTGGAACCCTCCTGACTCATGCTAAGGGTACACAACAGCTGATAAACTCCAGTGACCTCTGAGGAGACAGATGAGCTGTGTGGCTTTGAATGCCCACGTGGCTTTCTGGGCTATAGCTGACCGCATAACCCAGGTTAAAGCGGCTGGCAAATGATCATGCTTTTTCCATATTTACCATGTTGATTACAGGGGTTGCGTCACCTACTCTATTGCTCTGTCTAATCTCTTTCTTTATTATAGATTATATATTTATATATATATGTTATATTTCTTCATTATCTTGCCACTAACTTCCTTATTTGCATTTGTCTGTGTATATTCTTCTTTGTAATTACAAAACAATTCATAGTCACTGCAACAGTAACAAAAGCTAACACTGATTGCTTCTAACGTGCCAGACACATTCCTAAAAGCTTAACTCTGGCCTCACCTAATCTTCAAATATTTACAGGATAGATACCAGTATCTTCACTTTGCATATTAAAGAAAACATGGACATAAAGCACTTAGAAAGTTTCTCACCTAGTCATTTTTCTTGAAAGTATTTCCTTCAGGAAAAAACAAGGAAGCCAAGAAAGAAAAGGGTATTAAAAACATGTAAAAGTAGTGAAAAAAAATCCTAGTTAAATTTATACTTATATTTTAATGTTAAGACATTTGAGAAAGAATTTTTAAGGAATAAAACAGAAGCCTGAAAGAGAAGGTTAATGATAAACTAGCACTCAAATTTCAGAATATTGCTACAAACATGAGATCCTTAAGATCTTACCTGGCTCCAAAGAAAAAAGTTATACTGATTCATTCTAAATTCTTATAGAAAAGCACGTTTAAAAGGTTTTTTTAAATTCAAGGGCCATCTCCTCAAAATGGTCAAGGTTAGCAAAAACAAGGAAAGGCTGAGAAGCTGTTGCAGCCAAGAGGGGAATAAGAAGACATGATGACTAAATGTAATGTATTCTGGAACACGATAAAGGACGTTGATAAAAATCATATTGTTACCGGAAACCTGAGTTTGCCTCTTGGTGGGTGTTGAACCGAAAGACACAACCGCGGCAGAGAGCAGAAGAAGGAAGGATTTATCATATTTGTAGCAAGTAAGGAGCACACTGGGGATCTTCTCCAAAGCCGTGTCTCTCTAAACAGCAAAGTTGGGAAGTTTTAAGCTAAGGATTCACGAATATTCATGGAGGGGCTTCGATGGTGTATGCACATTCATGAAGGGGCTGGTGCAGAGGAGAATTCAACATAGAATTAGGGCAAGGGTCCACAGAATCCAAGCTTTAGTAGTTTAAAGTCAGAAGAAATCAGCATCGTCCTTCCACTCTCCAGCAGGATGCGGGCCTTGGTTCCTGAAGACCTCAAAGGTAACGTGTCAGACTGTTACCTACCAGATACCTTGAGGAGGAAGTAAGCCTCTGTTTTAATCACTGAATGTTGTTTCTTGACTGCTTTTCCATAGTTCCTGCGTTCTCTCATTTCCCTTAAGATCATTCATTACTGAGACCTTTCAAGGGCAAGCACTGTGGCTGGGCTTAGATCATAGAATGGCTTACACCAAAAATGGCTTCTCTTCTGTCAAGAAAGCCATGCCTGGCTCTTCCCCAGAACCTCCTACCTGATCTGCTTACAATATGAATCAATATGAACTTTAGTTAATAAGAGTTTCCCAGGTGGTGCTGGTGATAAAGAATCTGTCTGCCAATGAAGGAGACACAAGAGACTTGGATTCCATCCCTGGAGAAGGAAATGGCAACCCACTCCCGTATTCTTGCCTGGGAAATCCCATGGGCAGAGGAGCCTGGCTGAGTCGCAAAGAGTCAGACTCCACTGATCACATATAGACACACACAGTCTATAGTTAATTAATACACTGTATCAACATTAGATCTTTAATTTTGACAAATGTACTATATTAATGGAAAATATAAATAAGAAAGGAAACTGAGTATAGAGTACACAGGAATTCTCTGTACTGTCTTTGCCATTTTTCTATAAATCCAAAATTACTCTGAAACAGAAAATTAGTTTAAAAATTAAAACCAACCTCATGGAGTTGTGGTAAGAATTAAATGAAACAATGAGCGACTTCCCTGGTGGTTCAGTGGCCAAGACCAGTGGCAAGTCCAAGTTGTCACTCCTGTTTCGGACCCACTGGCTATAGACGGGAGGTTCCAAGCCCCCTCTCCTTGGATTCCAATAATTGGCTAGAGAAGTGCTCAGAACCCAGACATTTAATGTCTCACTTAGAAAGACTGTCCTGTGTACGTGTGTGTGCGTGCTCAGTCACTTCAGTCGTGTCCGACTCTTGCGACCCCATGGACTGTAGCCCGCCAGGCTCCTCTGTCCATGAGACTCTCCAGGCAAGAACGCTGGAGTGGGTTGCCGTGCCTTCCTCCAGAGACTCTTCCCCACCCAGGACTGAACCCTGGTCTCCTTCATTGGCAGGAAGTTTCTTCACCACTAGCATCACCTGGGAAGCCTATGCTTATGTATGTTCTCCTATATTTTCTGTTCGTATTCTTATCACTTGATTTAGAACTTCAATTCATTTTCATTTCATTTTATTTTTTATTTTTAAGAAGCTAGCTAGTCTCACAGTTTGCAACTGGATATCCAGTTGTTTCCATACCATTTGTTGAATTTACTTCACTCCAAATTTGAAATAACAACATTGTCAAGTCAATACATGAATTTGTTTCTCTGCCTCTATCACAGCCCTCTAATGACACTATTTTAAGCCCTACTAGAGCAGTTTCTTCTTCATTAGTCTTCTTTTAAAAGACATCTTAGCAGTTTTTCACATTTACTCTTCCAGATGAAGTTTTAAGTTTCAAAAATCTTCCTCTTAAGATTTTGCTTGGAATTTCATTGACTCTATAACCATTTGGGAAGAAATGACAAGGCAGCATGAGAAAGTGACAATTAAACGGGCACTAAACAAAGAAGGGCAATGCCAAAGAGTGTTCAAACTATCGCACAGTGCACTCATTTCACATGCTAACAAGGTTATGCTCAAAATCCTTCCAGCGAGGCTTCAGCAGTACATGAACCGAGAACTTCCAGATGTACAAGCTGAGTTTAGAAAAGGCAGAAGAACCAGAGATCAATTTGCCAATATTCATTGGATCATACGGAAAACAAAGGAATTCCAGAAAAACAGCTACTTGTGCTCCACTGACTATGCTAAAGCCTCTGACTGTGTGGGTCACAACAAACTGTGAACATTCTTAGAGAGATGGGCATACCAGACCATCTTACTTGCCTCCTGAGAAGCCTATATGAGGACCAAGAAGCAACAGAATCAGGTATGGAACAGTGAACTGGTTCAAGATTGAGAAAGGAGTACGACAAAGCTGTATATTGTCACCCTGATTATTTACCTTATATGCAAAATACATCATGCAAAATGCTGGGCTGGATGAATCACAAACTGGAATCAAGATTACCAGGGGAAATATCAACAACCTCACATATGCAGATGATACCACTCTAATGGCAGAAAGTGAAGAAGAACTTTAAAGAGCCTCTTGATGAGGGTGAAAGAGGAGAGTGAAAAAGCTGGCTTAAAACTCAACATTCAGAAAACTAAGATTAAAAAAAAATAAAGATAACGGCATCCAGTCCCATCACTTCATGACAAATAGATGGGAAAAAGTGGCAACAAGGAGATCAAACCAGTCAATCCTAAAGGAAATCAACACTGAATATTCATTGGAAGAATTGATGCTGAAGCTCCAATCCTTTGGCCACCTGATATGAAGAGCTGACTCACTGGAAAAGACCCTGATGCTGGGAAAGACTGAGGGCAGGAGGAGAAGGGGACAACAGAGGATGAGATGGTTACATAACATCACTGACTCAATGGACATGAATTCGGGCCAACTCCAGGAGACAGTGAAGGACAGGAAAGCCTGGTGGGCTGTAGTCCATGGGGTCTCAAAGAGCTGGACACGACTTAGCAGCTGAACAGAACAGAAACAAAGACAGCTTTTCTCCTTTGGCCGGTCAGTTCATCTTCTGAACCTTCAGTTTCCTCATCTTTCAAGCAGAGGTAATAACAGTATCCGTGTCATGGGACTCATGAGAATGATGTATAACACCCATGAAGTGAGTGGCACAGTGCCTGCCACAAAACACGTGTCCACTGAGTGTCACGCTCATATTCAAGAACGGAAATTCCGTTATATACTCCAAATGTCTTTCAGTAATGCTCATGGTTTTCTTCAAAAAGGTCTCCAACATTTGTTATTGAACTTCTACTATATTTTAATGTTTTGTTGCTATTGGGAATGGAATTTTTTCTTCCTTTTAAGAATGTTTTCTTATTGGTTATTGCTAGTATAGACAAATGTTATCTTTAATGAAGCAAAGCATTTTTTTTCTCTTAGCAGTTGGTATGGGGACATATTTATCTAGAAGTTGGTACCTTAATGACCGTTACTACCAGTTCCAATAGATTTTTATTCTTTCAGGTTTCCTGTGTAGACAAGACTACGACCCACAAATGATTGTTTGTTTTCTCCTCTTGTATCTTTTCCCCTTTTGCATTGGTTGGCACTTTGAGAATGATTTCAAATAATGCCTGTAGTCGAGGACATCTTTATGTTGTCACGACTTCATTGGGAAGTTTTTACATTCTTTTCAGAAAACAATTTTACATTTAGAAGAGAAACCAAGAGGAAATCAATAAACATTATATATAAAAGGTTAGGTTGCAAAAGTACTTTGAAATTATGTTCCACATAAGAATAGATTGAGTCCATCACATATCTACACATGTATTGAGCAAATAATGAAACTGTGAAGAGCATAAAATGACAATTTCTCAAATGAAGGTTAAACTATGGTTGGTAGATTCAACTGAGGCAAGAACATAAAACCACACGTGTTACTACATTCACTGAGAAAGTCAAATTAACCTTCATAAAATTAACGCGTTCTCATTGAAAAAAAAAGAGAAAATAAATATATAGAAACAGAAAGAAAATTTCCCCCTTTCCTATATTCTTCATTCTGTGTCCCAGAGGTATCCTTTGTTTACATGTCAGTGTATAGGCCTCTAGAAATTTTTTATGCATATACATGTACAAAAATGAGTAATCTAATTTGGAAACATTGAACAACTTTGATTTAAAAACCATTAGTTTTTAAAATTGAGCTTTAATTTTTTAACACTGATTTAGGCGTAAGAGTAAATTCTTAGGCATTCCAGTCAATTGGGAATTTAATGAAATCACCGCTAAACTTTGAGATGTTTTCCTGACAAAAAATCCTATATTTGATATTTCCCCGGAGATTCTGTCCTCTTTTTAATTTATTTCTATTTTTCAAATGTGTGTTCTTTTTCATTGTGGTTTCTCACGGGAGACTGAACACACAGCACTGCACAGCAGGACTTTGCTGTCGCCCGTTCTGTGTAACTGTTCGCAGCTGCTCATCCCGAGCTGCCCGTCCATCCCTCTCCCACCCCCTCCTCCTCAGCAGCCACAAGTCTGTTCACTCGTCTGTCCGTTTCTGTTTTTTTAGATAGCTTCATCAGTGTCACCTTTCAGATTCTGCATATAAGTGAGATCATATTGTATTTGTCTTTCTCTTTCTGACTTCCTTCACCTGGTATGATCATCTCTATTTATATCCACGTTGCTGCACATGGCATTGTTTTGTTTTTAAGACAGAGCATATTCCATTGTAGACATGCACCACACTTGCTTTATCCACTCACCTGTCGATGGACATCCAGGTCGTCTCCACGTCTTGGCTATTGGGAATACTGCTGCTGTGAATACAGGGGTGCATTTATCTTTCAAAATTATCTTTTTTACTTTGAAAATCTTTTGCTCTGAGTGGAATAATTCTTAAACTCCGAAAATCTGGCTCCTTTATAGTTTTAAAATTTTTCTTGAAAAAGTTTTGCTCTTTTATTGTTTGTGACCAAGTAAAAAGACTTGGCACTTTTAAGACTTTGCCCAGATAGCTCCTTAGGCAAATCCATTGATTCATTAGGTGCATTTTCTATATCACCACAGAGAATAGTTGCCACACATCATGGCATGACATAAAAGGCTTACCTTTTTTCAGTCCACTAATAATATCCTACCGGTCTCCCGCCTACAATAATAACTTCTCAAGGGACTTTATATACACTAATAGTATTACACTAATAGTCTCCTCACTGGCCTTTCCAGCTTCTGCTCTGTGTTGGTCCTGAGACCCATGCTGGCTGTGTTAGGTTTTGGTCATGGGTAGCACCCTGATTCCAAATCCTACATTTCTACCCCAGGCACCACTGCTGCCAAACAAATGAGCCCCAAACTCAACAGCTTAAAACAATAATCTTGTCATGCTAACAGATTTTGTGGGTTAGCAATTCAGATGCAACACAGTAGGGACAGCTGTGGGCCTTCCCTGGTGGCTCAGCTGTAAAGAACCCACCTGCCAATGCAGGACACATGGGTTTGATCCCAGCATCAGAAAAAAAAAAAAAAAAAACCCTGGAAAAAGAAATGGCAACCCACCCCAGTATTCTTGCCTGGGAAATCGCATGGACTGAGGAACCTGGAGGGTTACAGTCCACGGGGCTGCAAAGATCAGAAGCGACAGAGCAACTAAACAACAACTCCAGGAAAGGGTAGCTGCGTCTGCCTCGAGATGTGTGAGGCCTCAGCTGGGAAGATGTGAAGGCTAAAGGGGCTCAGTGACTAAGAGCTGGAGTTACCTGAAGACCCACTCAGAGTCTGGAGAAGCTCGGAAGGCTAGGACTGCTGACCAGAATGTCTGCACGTGTCCACCCCATGACACAGTGCCCTGGGATCCAGCCCTTCTTCAGTGGCAGCTGAGGGCTCTTAAGGGCGCGTTTGCCAGCAAACAAGACAGACACCGAATCACACTTATGACCTAGCCTTGGAAGTCACACGGTTGGATTCTTCCCATTCTCTATTGTTGAAGTCATCCCAAACCCACTAGGTTCAAAGGGAGCAATCGACCTCATCTCTGGATGGGAACAGCGGCCAGGGCACATTGTTGAATACCTTGTATGGTGGGAGGTATTTTTGCAGCTATCTTTGGAAAACACAACATGTGACATACGAAATCAGTAACAGTACAGATTATCTGATCAATGCAAATAATGCAAATATATATACAGTGATCTACGCAAGTTAATTACATCAGTTTATTTGCATGATTTGTATATACATATATGTTTGTACCCTTTGATCAGGGAGATACCAGAGCCCATGGGTTCACAAAGAGTCAGACATGAAGTGACTAGACACACGTATATGCACACACGCATATATATGTATGTGTGTCTGTGTGTGTTATACATATAAAACTTCCATTCTTCTGAAGTGTTCACAGTATCTCTACCAAAAATGATAATTCGCTGAGCATAAAGCAAATCTCAACAAATTTCAAAGATAGTCATTATAAAGAGAATATGCTCAGGCCCTAGTGAAATTTTCCTAGAAATTAGTAACATCCAGGTAAACAGAACATCCTCATATGTTGCAAACTAAGCAGCACATTTCTAAAAATTAGGTCAAAAAACAAATTCCAAGGGAAATTAGAAAATATTGTAAGTTAAATGACTATTTAGATGGTGTTTTTTATTATTATTTTTGTTTTTCAGTTGGAGTATTATTAGCCTCCAGTGTACAACATACTGATTCAAAACTTCTAGACTATACCCTATTTAAGGTTATTATAAATATTCCCCCAATTCCAATCCCTAAGAAAGGCAATGCCAAAGCAGGCTCAACCACCGCACAACTGCACTCATCTCACACGCTAGTAAAGTAATGCTTAAAATTCTTCAAGCCAGACTTCAACAATACATGAACCGTGAACTTCCAGATGTTCAAGCTGGTTTTAGAAAAGGCAGAGGAACCAGAGATCAAATTGCCAACATCGCCCGGATCATCAAAAAAGCTAGAGAGTTCCAGAAAAACATCTGTTTCTGCTTTATTGACTACGCCAAAGCCTTTGACTGTGTGGATCACAATAAACTGTGGAAAACTCTGAAAGAGATGGGAATACCAGACGACATTATGTGCCTCTTAAGAAATCTGTATGCAGATCAGGAAGCAACAGTTAGAACTGGACATGGAACAACAGACTGGTTCCAAATAGGAAAAGGAGTACGTCAAGGCTGTATACTGTGACCCTGCTTATTTAACTTATATGCAGAATACATCATGAGAAACGCTGGGCTGGAAGAAGCACAAGCTGGAATCAAGATTTCTGGGAGAAATATCAAAAACCTCAAATATGCAGATGACACCACTCTTGTGGAAGAAAGTGAAGAGGAACTAAAAAGCCTCTTGATGAAAGTAAAAGAGGAGAGTGAAAAGTTGGCTTAAAGCTCAACATTCAGAAAACGAAGATCATGGCATCTGGTCCCATCACTTCATGGGAAATAGATGTGGAAACAGTGTCAGGCTTTATTTTTCTGGGCTCCCAAATCACTGCAGATGGTGACTGCAGCCATGAAATTAAAAGACGCTTACTCCTTGGAAGGAAAGTTATGACTAACCCAGATAGCATATTCAAAAGCAGAGACATTACTTTGCCAACAAAGGTTTCGTCTAGTCAAGGCTATGGTTTTTCCTGTGGTCATATATGGATGTGAGAGTTGGACTGTGAAGAAGGCTGAGCGCTGAAGAATTGATGCTTTTGAACTGTGGTGTTGGAGAAGACTCCTGAGAGTCCCTTGGACTGTAAGGAGATTCAACCAGTCCATTCTGAAGGAGATCAGCCCTGGGATTTCTTTGGAAGGACTGATGTTGAAGCTGAAACTCCAGTACTTTGGCCACCTCATGCAAAGAGTTGACTCATTGGAAAGGACTCTGATGCTGGGAGGGATTGGGGGCAAGAGGAGAAGGGGACGACAGAGGATGAGATGGCTGGATGCCATCACTGACTCGATGGACATGAGTCTCAGTGAACTCTGGGAGTTGGTGATGGACAGGAGGCCTGGTGTGCTGTGATTCATGGGGTCGCAAAGAGTCAGACAAGACTGAGCGACTGATCTGATCTGAGTGCCAAAGAATTAATGCTTTTTAACTTTAATGTTGGAGAAGATTCTTGAGTCCCATGGACTGCAAGGAAATCAAACCAGTCCATCCTAAAGGAGATCATTAGAATCTTCATTAGAAGGACTGAATATTCATTAGAAGGACTGATGCTAAAGCTGAAGCTCCAATATTTTGTCCACCTGATTCGAATAACTGACTCACTGGAAAAGACCCTGATGCTGGAAAAAGATTGAAGGCAGGAGGAGAAGGGGATGACAGAGGATGAGATGGTTGGATGGCATCACCCACTAAATGGGCATGAGTTTGAGCAAGCTCCAGATGTTGGTGATGGATCGGGAAGCCTGGCGTGCTGCATGCAGTCCATGGGGTCGCTAACAGTCAGAGATGACTGTGTGACTGAACTGAACTGATAATCAGATGAGAAATCAGCCAATGGGAAGGACTCAGCAATGACAGATACGAAGGAAATAGTAGAAAAGAACATTAAAACAGGTGCTATGTTTCAGAATTTGAATGAAACATGTATAGAATGAAGTGTGAAATAAAAAAGAACCAAAATAAGCTTCTAGAGATGGAAATGCAATATATGAAATTAACTTATCGATTGTTTGTATTGCTGCTACTGCTAAGTCGCTTCAGTCATGTCCGACTCTGTGAGACCCCATAGACGGCAGCCCACCAGGCTCCCCCGTCCCTGGGATTCTCCAGGCAAGAACACTGGAGTGGGTTGCCATTGCCTTCTCCAATGCAGGAAAGTGAAAAGTGAAAGTGAAGTCGCTCAGTCGTGTCCGACTCCTAGCGATCCCGTGCAGCCTACCAGGCTCCTCGGTCCACGGGACCTTCCCAGCAAGAGTACTGGAGTGGGGTGCCAGTGCCTCCGTTGTTTGTATTAATAGCACCAAATTCGACACTGAATAACAAAAGATCAAAGAACTTGAAGGTATAAAAATAGAATCCCTCTAAAATAAATACATAGCAAGAAAGACTGGTAGGAAATGAATCTGCAAGAGATATAGACTGGTTTAACACACATTTAATTGGAGGCCCCAAAGCAAGTAAGGAGTAGGGAGGAGAAAATGCATTTGAAAAGTTGATAGCTGAAAAATCATCCAAATTTGAAAACTGTAAACATAGAGACCCAAAAAGCTCAGTGACTGCCAAACAGAATTCACTTACACATACACATACACACACACCCCTATTCAAATGCATCAAAATCGAATTACTAAAAACTAAATGATAGAATATATATTTTTTAATTGAACCACAGCTGATTTACAATGTTGTGTTAGTTTCGAATGTACAGCAAAGTGAGTCAGTGACATGCACGTATACATTCCTTTGCAGGGTGTTTTCCCATATAGGTTATTACAGAATATTGAGTATGGTTTCCTGTGCTGTAGAGTAGGTCCTGTTGTCTATCTGTTTTATATCCAGTAGTACGTATGTTACTCCCAAATCACTAATTTATCCTTCCCCTCACCCTTCCCTTTTGACAGCCGTAAAGTTTGCTTCCTATGTCTCTGAGTCTATCTCTATTTTGTAAATAAGTTCATTTGTATCGTATGTTTAGATTCTACATAAGAGTGATATCAAATGATTTTGTTTTTTCTGTCTGACTTACTTCACTTAGTATGATTATCTCCAGGTCCATCCAGGCTAATGCAAATGGCATTATTTCATTCTTTTTATGGCTGAGTAGTATTCCATTATATATATATATCTATATCTTTTATCCATTTACTCATTGATGGACACTTCAGTAGCTTTCATCTCTAAGCTGATAGTGGGAATATCTTGAATGTAGCCAGAGGGAAAAAAGAAAAAGTCAGAAGATAATACTACAGGAGACTTCTTGTCAGAAAATATAGAAAAGCCAGAGGCAACTGGAAGATATCTTTAAAGTGTTAAAAGAAATTGGCAACTTAGAATTCTACATCCAGCAAAAATACACCTCCTCTGCCCCCGTCAAATGAAGGTGAAATAAAACTTTTTCACAGAGACAAAAGCTGGCCAAATTTGTCATCAGCAGACCTACACTGGTATCAAATATCACAGAAACAATATCAAAGAAAGTTCTTCAGGCTGAAGATAAATAATACCAGATGAAAACTTGGGTCCACACAAAGGAATAAAAAGCTTCGGAGATGGTAAAGATGTGTTTATGAGGCAAAGGTTATTTTCAGATCTGATCAGATCAGATCAGATCAGTCGCTCAGTCATGTCCGACTCTTTGCGACCCCATGAATCGCAGCACGCCAGGCCTCCCTGTCCATCACCAACTCCCGGAGTTCACTCAGACTCACGTCCATCGAGTCAGCGATGCCATCCAGCCATCTCATCCTCTGTCATCCCCTTCTCCTCCTGCCCCCAATCCCTCCCAGCATCAGAGTCCTTTCCAATGAGTCAACTCTTCGCATGAGGTGGCCAAAGTACTAGAGTTTCAGCTTTAGCATCATTCCTTCCAAAGAAACCCCAGGGCTGATCTCCTTCAGAATGGACTGGTTGGATCTCCTTACAGTCCAAGGGACTCTCAGGAGTCTTCTCCAACACCACAGTTCAAAAGCATCAATTCTTCGGCGGCTCAGCTTTCTTCACAGTCCAACTCTCACATCCACACATGACCACAGGAAAAACCATAGCCTTGACTAGACTAGATGAACCTTTGTTGGCAAAGTAATGTCTCTGCTTTTGAATATGCTATCTAGGTTAGTCATAACTTTCCTTCCAAGGAGTAAGCGTCTTTTAATTTCACGGCTGCAGTCACTATCTGCAGTGATTTTGGAGCCCCCAAAAATAAAGTCTGACACTGTTTCCACTGTTTCCCCATCTATTTCCCATGAAGTGGTGGGACCAGATGCCATGATCTTTGTTTTCTGAATGTTGAGCTTTAAGCCAATTTTTTCACTCTCCTCTTTCACTTTCATCAAGAGGCTTTTTAGTTCCTCTTCACTTTCTGCCATAAGGGTGGTGTCATCTGCATATCTGAGGTTATTGATATTTCTCCCGGCAATCTTGATTCCAGTTTGTGTTTCTTCCAGTCCAGCGTTTCTCATGATGTACTCTGCATATAAGTTAAATAAGCAGGGTGACAATATACAGCCTTGACGTACTCCTTTTCCTACTTGGAACCAGTCTGTTGTTCCATGTCCAATTCTAACTGTTGCTTCCTGACCTGCATACACATTTCTCAAGAGGCAGATCAGGTGGTCTGGTATTCCCATCTCTTTCAGAATTTTCCACAGTTTATTGTGATCCACACAGTCAAAGGCTTTGGCATAGTCAATAAAGCAGAAATAGATGTTACTTTACAATAAAATTTTCGTTACAAGATAACTGACTGCCAAGAGCAGAGATTCTCAAGGTTTTCATCAGAATCCTCCCAAGCCCACCTTTTTAGGCATTTCAATCTAATTAGCCCACATGATAAGGGAGCAATGTCACCTGTGTTAAGAATGTATGCTCTATCACAATACGGAGAAGGCAATGGCACCCCACTCTAGTACTCTTGCCTGGAAAATCCCATGGATGGAGGAGCCTGGTAGGCTGCAGCCCATGGGGTCGTTAGCAGTCAGACACGACTGAGCGACTTCACTTTCCCTTTTCACTTTTACGCATTGGAGAAGGAAATGGCAACCCTCTCCAGTGTTCTTGCCTGGAGAGTCCCAGGGACAGCAGAGCCTGGTGGGCTGCGGTCTATGGGGTCACACAGAGTCGGACACGACTGAAGCGACTTAGCAGCAGCAGCAGCAGCAGCACAATAACAATAACAATGTAGTGTGGAGTCAATAACACATGTAGAAGTGAAGCAGCAGCAGCACAATAACAATAACAATGTAGTGTGGAGTCAATAACACATGTAGAAGTGAAGCAGCAGCAGCACAATAACAATAACAATGTAGTGTGGAGTCAATAATACATGTAGAAGTGAAATGTATAACAATGGTAGCACAGAGGGAGGAGTGGGGGTTTCCTTCTGTAAGCCTCTTACTTTACAGGTGAGGTGGGATAGTATCATTCGAAGGTGGACTGAAGCAAGTTCAAAATGAATAGAGTAACCTTCAATAATTCTCTAAAATGAACACACATGTTATCCAGAAATACATAAAAAGGATAAGCTGTCACACAGAAATGTTTTATCATATACTCATGAGGCTCAGAGCATATGAGCCTGAATTGTATGGTCCTGAATTGTCTTTGGTGGTAGTTGTAGATTTTTCATCTATACGTGTACACAATACCTGTCCACACTTATTTTTGATCCTTCATTAAGTTTTGAAATTAAATATAGGCAGCAGATAAGTAATATCTACCATTTGGATAATAAGAAATCTGTGATATAACCATGTTAGGTTTACACTAGTCTCTTCCAAACTTTTCTCTTTTAGAGACCAGTAAAATATACTGACCAAATTTTGAACATTGGTATGTGTATTAACTTTTTACTCTGCCTGTCACTTCTATGTAGAATCTAAAATACAACGCAATTGCACCTGTCTAGGAAACAGAAGCAGACTTGTGGTTGCCTAGAGGCTAGGGGAGGGATGGAGTGGGAGGTTGGGGTTCAGTTCAGTTCAGTCACTCAGTCGTGTCTGACTCTTTGTGGCCCCATGGACTGCAGCACACCAGGCCTCCCTGTCCATCACCAACTCCCGGAGTTTAATCAGACTCACGTCCATTGAGTCGGTGATGCCATCCAACAATCTCTCCTCCCGCCTTCAATCTTTCCCAGCATCAGGGCCTTTTCAATGAGTCACTTCTTCCCATCAGGTGGCCAAATTATTGGAGCTTCAGCTTCAGCATCAGTCCTTCTAATGAATATGCAGGGCTGATTTCCTTTAGGATGGACTGGTTGGATCTCCTTGCAGTCCAAGGGACTCTCAAGAGTCTTCTCCAACACCACGGTTCAAAAGCATCAATTCTTCGGCACTCAGCTTTCTTTATAGTCCAACTCTCACATCCATACATGACCACTGGAAAAACCATAGCCTTGACTAGACGGACCTTTGTTGGCAAAGTAACATCTTTGCTTTTTTTTTTTTTTCCTACTTTTATTTTATTTTTAAACTTTACATAATTGTATTAGTTTTGCCAAATATCAAAATGAATCCGCCACAGGTATACATGTGTTCCCCATCCCGAACCCTCCTCCCTCCTCCCTCCCCATACCATCCCTCTGGGCCGTCCCAGTGCACCAGCCCCAAGCATCCAGCATCGTGCATCGAACCTGGACTGGTACTCAGCCATTAAAAAGAATACATTTGAATCAGTTCTAATGAGGTGGATGAAACTGGAGCCTATTATACAGAGTGAAGTAAGCCAGAAGGAAAAACATAAATACAGTATACTAACGCATATATATGGAATTTAGAAAGATGGTAACATCTTTGCTTTTTAATATACTGTTTAGGTTGGTCGTAACTTTCCTTCCAAGGAGTAAGCGTCTTTTAATTTCATGGCTACAATCACCATCTGCAGTGATTTTGGAGCCCAAGAAAATAGTCTGACACTGTTTCCACTATTTGCCATGAAGTGATGGGACCGGATGCCATGATCTTCGTTTTCTGAATGTTGAGCTTTAAGCCAACTTTTTCACTCTCTTCTTTCACTTTCATCAAGAGGCTCTTTAGTTCTTCTTCACTTTCTGCCATAAGGGTGGTATCATCTGCATATCTGAGGTTATTGATATTTCTCCTGGAAATATTGATTCCAGCTTGTGCTTCATCCAGCCCAGCATTTCTCATGATGTACTCTGCACATAAGTTAAATAAGCAGGGGGTGACAATACATAGCCTTGATGTACTCCTTTCCCGATTTGGAACCAGTCTGTTGTTCCATGTCCAGTTCTAACTGTTGCTTCCTGACCTGCATACAGATTTCTCAGGAGGCAGGTCAGGTGGTCTGGTATTTTCAAGGTTGGGGTTAGCAGATGTAAACTATTATACATAGAATGGATACACAACAAGGTCCTACTGTATAGCACAGAGAATTATATTCAATGTCCTCCAATAAACCATCATGGAAAAGAATATTTTTTAGAAATGTCAATATGTATAACGGAATCACTTTGCTGTACAGTAGAAATTAACACATTATAAATCAACTATACTTCTATTAAAATTTTTTTTGAATTCTTTTTTTACTTTTTCAGGTATGACATTAAAAGAAAAAGAAAAATCGACAACTCTGCCTCTTCAAGTGCCTGCTTGGTCTTGGGGAAGGAACAGCTCCAGTTCCAGGCTCAGAATCAATGTAAGTTGCTATGGATCCACACATTTGTAGTAACAGTATAAAAGCAGGCCTGGGGACAATAATCACCAAATCTAGAATAGTTCTTGCCCCTGGGAAGGCAGAAGATGTCTTGGATCTGAGAGGGGTACATGGAGACCTTTGGTTCCAGCTACTGAGCAATAACAGTGGTATTTTAATTAAAAAAAATTATTGAAAGAAGATACAGCAAAATCTGAGGATTTCTCAAAGCCCTGCAGTGACTACATTTGTTGTTGTTTAGTCACTAAGTTGTGTCTGACTCTCAGCGGCCCCATGGACTGTAGCACCCCAGGCTTCCCTGTCCTTCACTGTCTCCCAGAGTTTTCTCAAATTCATGTCCAGTGAGTCAGTGATGTCATCCAACCATCTCATCCTCTGTCACCCCCTTCTCCTTTGGCCTTCAGTCTTTCCCAGCATCAAGGACTGTTCTGAAGAGTCAGCTCTTTGCATCAGGTGGCCAAAGTATTGGGGTTTCATCTTCAGCAGCAGCCCTCCCAATGAATATTCAGATGTTATTTCCTTTAGAATTGACCGGTTTGATCTTGCTGTCCAAGAGACTCTCAAGAGTGACTGCATGGGTGTTTGTTATCACTAAATAGTCTATGTCACTATTTGTTAATAAAGAGATGTTTTCCACACGTCAAGTCACTTGCATAAGTGGTTTGTGAAATCAGCTATGTGTCCCTTAACAAAACCTTTTTAAAAAAACAGAGAGGGAGGCCTTCCTTGGTGATCCAGTTTGGTAGGGGAAGTACTGTATGCCACACAGTGCAGCCAAAAACAGAACAAAAGAGAAAATAATAGGAAATATCAGAATACTGAAGGGCAAAGTTAAATATTGTTTGGTATAACTTTTAATTCAGGTTTTACTGTACTGCTGTATAAAACATATTTCTTCCTGAGGGTTCTGCACAAAAATATAATATACAAAGTTATTGGGGTTTCCCTGGTGGCTTGGCAGTAAAGAATCCACCTGCCAATGCACGAGACATGAGTTTGATCTCTAATCCGGGAAGATCCCACATGGTGTGGAGCAACTAAGCCCGTGTGCTCTAGAGCCTGGGAACTGCAACTACTGAGCCCCCCCGTGTCGCAACTACTGAAGCCCGCTCACCCTAAAGCACATGCTCTGCACCAAGAGAAGCCTCCTCAGTGAGAAGTCCATACACGGCAACTAGAGAGCAGTCCCCGCTCTCTGCAACTAGAGAAAAGACCCAGCACAGCCATAAATAAATAAGGAAAATGTTTTTCCTTATTTTTAAATATATAAACTAAGTTGTTGTCCAAACATATTAAATAGGTTGAACAAAATTCTTCTTATGTCTGTACTTAAGCAATTTTACTGTGTTCAGTTCAGTTCAGTTCAGTCGCTCAGTTGTGTCTGACTCTTTGCAACCCCATGAATCGCAGCACACAGGCCTCCCTGTCCATCACCAACTCCCAGAGTTCACTCAGACTCACGTCCATCGAGTCAGTGATGCCATCCAGCCATCTCATCCTCTGTCGTCCCCTTCTCCTCTTGCCCCCAATCCCTCCCAACATCAGAGTCTTTTCCAATGAGTCAACTCTTTGCATGAGGTGGCCAAAGTACTGGAGTTTCAGCTTCAGCATCGTTCCCTCCAAAGAAATCCCAGAGCTGATCTCCTTCAGAATGGACTGGTTGGATCTCCTTGCAGTCCAAGGGACTCTCAAGAGTCTTCTCCAACACCACACTTCAAAAGCATCAATTCTTCGGCGCTCAGCCTTCTTCACAGTCCAACTCTCACATCCATACATGGCCATAGGAAAAACCATAGCCTTGACTAGACGGACCTTTGTTGGCAAAGTAATGTCTCTGCTTTTCAATATGCTATCTAGTTTGGTCATAACTTTCCTTCCAAAAAGTAAGCGTCTTTTAATTTCATGGCTGCAGTCACCATCTGCAGTGATTTTGGAGCCCCCAAAAATAAAGTCTGACACTGTTTCCACTGTTTCCCCATCTATTTCCCATGAAGTGATGGGACCGGATGCCATGATCCTCGTTTTCTGAATGTTGAGCTTTAAGCCAACTTTTTAACTCTCCTCTTTCACTTTCATCAAGAGGCTTTTGAGTTCCTCTTCACTTTCTGCCATAAGGGTGGTGTCATCTGCATATCTGAGGTGATTGATATTTCTCCTGGCAATCTTGATTCCAGCTTGTGCTTCTTCCAGCCCAGCGTTTCTCATGATGTACTCTGCATGTAAGTTAAATAAGCAGGGTGACAATATACAGCCTTGACACACTCCTTTTCCTATTTGGAACCAGTCTGTTGTTCCATGTCCAGTTCTGACTGTTGCTTCCTGACCTGCATACAGGTTTCTCAAGAGGCAGGTCAGGTGGTCTGGTATTCCCATCTCTTTCAGAATTTTCCACAGTTTATTGTGATCCACACAGTCAAAGGCTTTGGCATAGTTGATAAAGCAGAAATAGATGTTTTTCTGGAACTCTCTGGCTTTTTCCATGATCCAGCAGATGTTGGCAATTTGATCTCTGGCTCCTCTGCCTTTTCTAAAACCAGCTTGAACATCTGGAAGTTAACTGTTCATGTATTGCTGAAGCCTGGCTTGGAGAATTTTGAGCATTACTTTACTAGCGTGTGAGATGAGTGCAGTTGTGCAGTAGTTTGAGCATTCTTTGGCATTGCCTTTCTTTGGGATTGGAATGAAAACGACCTTTTCCAGTCCTGTGGCCACTGCTGAGTTTTCCAAATTGGCTGGCATATTGAGTGCAGCACTTTCACGGCATCATCTTTCAGGATTTGAAAGAGCTCAACTGGAATTCCATCACCTCCACTAGCTTTGTTCGTAGTGATGCTTTCTAAGGCCCACTTGACTTCACATTCCAGGATTTCTGGCTCTAGATGAGTGATCACACCATCGTGATTACCTGGGTCGTGAAAATCTTTTTTGTACAGTTCTTCTGTGTATTCTTGCCACCTCTTCTTAATATCTTCTGCTTCTGTTAGGTCCATACCATTTCTGTCCTTTATCGAGTCCATCTTTGCATGAAATGTTCCCTTGGTGTCTCTAATTTTCTTGAAGAGATCTCTAGTCTTTCCCATTTTGTTGTTTTCCTCTATTTCTTTGCATTGATCACTGAGGAAGGCTTTCTTATCTCTGTTAGTATTAAACAATTAGAGGACACAGTATGATACTTTATTTCATAGTCAGTCACAGCTATAGAAATACAATCCAGAGCAGAAATTATAGTTTGAAAGGCCTTTGCATTTTTCTTTACAATATTTTAAATTAAATACTATTTTAAGAGCTGAAGTTTGCAACGGACTGAAAGTTAGCCTGGGTTGGGGATGTAGCAAGGTGAGGCCTCACATGGGATTCTGTTTTTTGTTACTACACCCTCACTGCAAAAGGACATGGCTCCACGGAGAACTGATGTCAACTATTAATCGCTTCATTGACTCAGCCATATTATTAGCTTTATCATGTGGTATAAGTATTTCACATGAACAAGGAAATTTTCAGATGCTCTCTTTGTGATGCTAAATCTTTAGTCTCATTCATCAGTACCTGGAGGTGCAATGAAGGCAGTCATTGAACCCTTCAGTGTAGAAATGGATTTGGTTGGTTGTTTGTTTTTTTTTTCCTTTTTTTTTTTTTTGATCCCAGTATGTTTTGATCGGAAATTTCCTTGCAGTCAACTCCTGTTTCCATGACTCAGAGTGGGCCTTCAGCACTTGAAATCAAAAGAGCCACAACTAAGGCAGTGTGAACTGGTTTGAATACACACGTGTCACAAGAGCGAAAGCCGGCAGTAGAAAGACCAGCCAGGAGAGGAGCGTTGCAACATCCAATCAAAGCAAACATGAACGGGAAGAAGGAGCAAGGGAGGCTGAGGCAGGAAAGGACCAATGGAAAGACACGGACATTTGGATACTAAACGGGCAGTTGGGACTCCTGGTCTCAGAGGTTGGCCCCAAACGTCTCTAAGCATGAGGATAACCACACAAACAGGACAGTGATGGGTCATAGAGGGAGCAGATGGTCTCCTGCAAAGAACTGACTTTGGCCACCTTGAAAACGGATAGGGATGAAAGTGAAATGGACAATCACAACTTAAACTTAAAATACTTCTCCACAATTCCACGTGCCCAGAAAAGACCACTGGAAGCATAGGGAATATATAAAGAATGAAATCAGATGCTCTGAACGCTCAACAAGCAGCCTCCCCCTCCACCTCCTACTCACTCCTCTAAATAAGAAGGCATGCGTGGATATACAGAGCCTCTGGGGGCTGCTGGAGAGCGCCCAAGATGCTTTATTTTCCTACACGCATGCTTTCAACCTATTTGGAAAATATTCTACTTTGAGAGAATGTTTCTTACTTTTAAATCTACCATGTAATTTTTAATAAAATAAAAACCACTGAGTATATAGTTGTGTGTAGTTCCTGTTTGTCTGCTTTTGTTTTGCCACGCTGCTCTGCATGTGGGGTTTTAGTTCCCCAACCAGGGATGGAACCTGCACCCTCTTGCAGTGGAGACTCAGAGTCTTAACCACTGGACCTCCAGGGAAGTCCTGTAGTTTTGTTTTTTTAATATAAAAGCAAGCTATAGATCTTAGGATATTTTATTTTGGATTGCACCATTGGAGATCAATTGAACACAAACTCAAGGTTGTTGTTTTCATTCAAGGGAAGGTGGGGACACACAGCCCTGGCATGTTTTAATTCATATACTGGCTGCACGGTACACAAAGCCTGCTCCCATGAGTGGTGACTGCTTTGGAGTGGCACTTCTGGATCTCCAATTTAAGAAGCATCTTCCTACTTTTGAGTGTTGATAGTTTTGTGTTATTTCCGAGGCAATCCCTTGAAAAAATTCCCATTGATATTTTTAGAGTTACTTATCATGGAAAAGTTTAAATATGTAGAAAAGTACACAGACTCGTACGATGAACCCCAGTCACCCAGAGTCAACAATTATCAGCTCAAGGTCAACTTGTTTCATCTACGCCCTCACCCACTTCCTACCCTGTGGCACCATTTATAAGCAAATCCTGACATCATATCACTTCAGGCATCAATATTTCAATATGTAACTCTGAAGACAGAGACTCTTTTTATTATTTTTTTAAATAAAGTATTATTTAAAAATAATATTATGTTCTATTTTGTATTGGGGTATACTGATCAACACTGTTGTGATAGTTCTAGGTGAACAGCGAAGGGACTCATCCGTATCCCTTCTCTCCCACACTCCCCGCCCATCCAGGCTGCCACATAATATTGAGCAGAGTTCCATGTGCTACACAGTAGGGACAAGGACTCTTTTTAAAACAAAACATACCCACACTTCCATTTTTGTACCTAAAGGTTAATTGTTTCATAATTTCAAATACAGTCAGCATATGGTATAGTCAGTAATTCAAACCAGATCATTTTTGGAGGGAAGCTCTCATTTTGCACCAACAGTAAGACAATGTGGTCTGCCTTCCTGTCTGCTGAAGAAAGGGATACGAGTTTAAACAAGGAGGTGCGTGTGTGCGAAGCCACTTCAGTCGGGTCCAACTTTGCGATCGCATGGACTGTAGCCCGCCAGGCTCCTCTATCCTTGGGGATTCTCGAGACAAGAATACCGGAGTGGGTTGCCATCCTCCAGGGGATCTTCCTGACCCAGGGATCGAACCCACATCTCTTATGTCTCCTGCATTGGCAGATGGGTTCTTTACCTCTGTCGCCACCTGGAAAGCCCAAAACAAGGAGAAGGGTGGCCAAAAGGGAATATGATCGTACCTGGATTTGTGAGGACGCTGACTGCAGGTCAAGGGTAGATTAAACAACCATAGGAGGACCCTGTGTCCCAATAGTAGAGGAGCGTCTCAGGAGACTGAATGGTGCTGAGGAGGTGAGCTTGGCTCCAAAGGGTCTAAACTGGGAAATGAAATGAGTCACTACAGGATGTCCTCTTTCTCAGACAACTCTCCTCTCTCCCCGCTAGACTTCCAGGCTACTCCTTCCTCACGCGGAAAGAAACGCAATGCTAAAGTTCTTGAGTTTTCCTCCTTCTCTTTATGAGAAAGGCAGCTCACACTGAGATGGAAATATCTTAATTATCATTGCAAGTTTCCAGGAAAAGGGGCTCCCATTGGGCCAGTTTGGGTTAAGTGGTCATTCTCGGTCCAAACGCCAGTGACTGAGGCAGTGGGACACACGTTAGACATAGGCTAGTGTGTTTGTAAGCACGGCTTACCCATGTGGTCTGGCGGGTGGGCAGAATCTCCGAGAGGTGGCCGAGGACCACTACCCACGGACTGGGTCATCGCACAGGAGTGTGGAAAGCAAGGGTATCTCTGGAGCCAAGGGACCCACGTGGACCACTGCCCGCAGGTGGGAGGGCAAAACCCCACATGGCCACAGAGCAGGTGTCCTCCCCAGGGGAAGGGTGCTGTTTGGGCTGGGCTGTCAGATCCAACAGACCCTCGCTTCCCTCCCCCTCAGCAGGGTTTCAGAACAAAGAATCACCTGCAGTTTCTTCTCTGGGGATCCCAAGGTGAGCCTGTGAGCAAACGCTTGATCTGCCTCCAGTTCAGTCCTGTCCCATGGCGGGGCAGTGGGGATTGTGCAGGAGAAAATACTTCAACTGCTATCTGTCTCCAGCCCAACACAGGTGAGGCTCCTCCACCTGAAAGCAGGGCTGAGACAGGTAAAGATGAGGGCGCAATGTCAGATGCGGAGATGAAACACAGCGAGAGGCTTAGAAGGAATTAAAACTAATTCAGCAGAAGTAACGAGACAGCAAGGCCTTCATCTTCATCTTTCTTTCCTTCTTTCCTTTTCCTTCCTTCCTTCCTTCTTTCCTCCCCATCTGCCTCCCCTTCTCTCCCTCCCTCCTTTCCTTCCTTCCTTTTTCCCCACCCCCTTCTTTCTTCAGTGTTCCTTAACCTGTGTTTTGAGGACCTTCGGCATAAAGATCACTTGTCAGCTCATTAAAGATTCAGACTCTAGCCTTCCTTCCTGGACGTCCACTTTGGCAGCACTGGGGCCCGGCCTGGGAACCTGCCTTTTTAACAAAAGTCGGGAGATTGTGACGCACACTGAGTACGAGAACTGCTTGCTGTGGACAGAAACACCAGTCAAGTTGCCTCCAGAATGTTCCGTTCACTCTTCTGCCTTTGACCAAGATGACTTTTCCCAATATAATTGCTCACATGTCTGTGGTGGTGGTGGTGATGAGTGTAACCAGCATGCCACAGTTGTTAGTGAAGGCATTTAAGTCTACACCCTAAATACCCTTCCTCCTGCCCTGGGAGCCGCCCTAAACAGCTGTCTGGCTCAAGAAAAGCTCAGGAAGTTCTCCTGGGCTCCCAGTCACACCACCATCCCCCCACATTAGGGAAGCAATGTGTTTGTTTCCCTCAATCTGACATACCAATATTCTTGGGCATGGCGTTAGTATTGTGAGTAGACTAATAGAATAATTATGCTTTGAAATTGTACATTGCAATCTTGGAAACCTGGCTTAATGTAACAGTATCTTGATGTGTATGTCAAAGCACCTTGTTTGGGAGACATTCTGTCACATTTTGAAAGTACAATGGTCTTTGTAGCCAGTGGTCTAATGGTTAAGACTTCACCTTCCAATGCAAGGGGTGTGGGTTCAATCCCTGGTCAGGCAGCTAAGATCCCACATGCCCCAAGGCTAAGAAACCAAAAACATAAAATCAGAAGCAATATTGTAACAAATTCAATAAAGACTTTAAAAATGGTTTGTATAAGAAATCTTAAAAAAAAAAAAATACGATGGCTACCATGAATATTAGAAGTGAGGCAATCTGTCTGTGCAACAGGCTGGTCCTGAAAGAATTATCTCTGTTAATTTCTCCTTTTTGACAAAACCAGCATTGTTGAAATACAATTTATGTATCATACATGTCACTCATTATAAGGATACAATTGACTTTAGTTTTAGTGAATTTATACATTTATGTACCAACAGTGCAATACGGTTTCTCAACACTTCCATGGACCTGAAAAGCTGCCTTTGCCTGTTCACTCCCTACTCCCACCTGTGGCCCCAGCAACTGCCGGTCTACATTGTCTCTATAATTTTGCATTTGACAGAAATTTCGTCTAAGCGGAATCATCCATTGTGGGGTCTTTGCATCTGACTACTTCACTTAGTGAAAGCTTCTGAGATCCATACAGGCTGTTCTGTAGGTCAGAAGTTTGCTCTTTTTTTTTTTTTTTTTTTGCTGAGTAGTATTCTACCGGGCAGATTCTCTCAGTCTCTTGATTTGCTCTCAACTCTCCGAAACAGAATGTTTTCACACTGGTATGGTTGGAGCCTTCCCAGGAGTAGAAACTCCAAGCCTGGACAATTCCTTCCTTCTCCGTGTTGTCAGTTGAGTAAGCCTGCACATCCTTTTGACTGTGCGAGCTGGCAGAGAATATGAGAGGATGGTTTTCTTAGTGTGGGTTCAATACTCAGCTGGTGTTCTCAGATTTCAACTAAAGATATCTAATTTTCAGTGAAAAATCATTGTATGTGTTTTTTTTATTTAAAAATTTTCCAATTACTTTTTATTTATTTATTTTTGGTTGCACTGGGGCTTTGCTGCTGCTCACGGGCTTTCTCTAGTTGTGGCGAGCAGGGGCTGCTCCCTCGTTGTGGTGTGCTGGCTTCTCATCGCAGCGGCTTCTCCCGTTGCGGAGTACAGGCTCTAGGCACACGAGCTTCAGTAGTTACAACATGCAGGTTTCACAGTTGCAGCTTTTGGCCTCCAGAGTGCTGGCTCAGCCCTTGTGGAGCACAGGCTTAGCTGCTCCACTGCATGTGGAATTTTCCCGGACCAGGAATCGAACCAGTGTCTCCCGCATTAGCAGACAGAGTCTTATCCGCTGCACCACCAGGGAAGTCCTGTATATCTTTTTTTAAAAGAATAATTGTTTCCACAAGCTTTTCTCTGAAACATGCTAGTGTCATTTATCAGGTCACAGCACTTATCACATGCCTATGGATTTGATCACAATTTTATATTTATTTTACCATAAGAAGATCAATGTAAAACCACGTGCCCTGTATTTTATAGTTACTTTGATTGTTGGGTTCACAGTACCAGGCTGCAGCCCTCTAAACCTGGTAAAAACTTGATATTCCATGGATGTGCTCTACGCATCTATTTTTGAGTGCATATTCTCTGGTTCAGATATCTTTGTGAGTATACTGCTTTGGAATTACTCACTCAGCTTCCGAGGCATTCTCCAAACACTTTCTGACATAGCCAACATTCTGGGGTATTTGAGGGAGAGCTGAAGTTGAAGCTCTCACCCCACCATCCATTTCCAGCTGCACAGCTGAGCAGCCCAAAGAGGAAAGAGCATCTAGCGGTTTAGAGAATTTAGTTCAGTTTGCCCTGGAGGTCTTTATTTTTAACAGTATGATTAACAATATTTCTGACAACACAGGAAATTAGACACATGTTTACTAAGTGCTTCTTTTGAAAGAGGCACAATGCTAGGGTAACAAAGCAACGATTTATATACTTCATTCATTAAAAAGAAATTTCGGCACCAACTATGTGCTCGGTGGGGTAGGAGACACAAAGCTGAGTGACTGAAATTCAAGGAATAACAGCCTACAAGAGATGTGACTTCAGTGTTATTCCTCAGCTAATTTGTGTTTGCTGATGAACTTTGAACATCTGTATGATCTTTCTTTGGTTTTGTTGTTGTTCAGTTGCTTAGTTGTGTCCCACTCTTTGTGACCCCATGGACTGCAGCACACCAGGCCTCCCTGTCCTTCACTATCTCCCAGAGTTGGCTCAAACTCATGTCCATTGAGTCGGTGATGCCATCCAACCATCTCATCCTCTGTTGCCCCCTTCTTCTCCTGCCCTCAGTCTTTCCCAGCATCAGGGGCTTTTCCAATGTGTTTGCTGTTTGCATCAGGTGGCCAACGTATTGGAGTTTCAGCTTCAGCATCAGGCCTTCCAATGAATATTCAGGGTTGATTTCCTTTAGGATGGACCAGTTGGATCTCCTTGTTGTCCAGGGTTTGGTTTGGTTTGGTTTGGTTTTAGTTTCTGCATTACTCTAGAGACAGAAATCTTTTGCTTCACCAGAATACAAGTTTCTTTGCAATCAGAAGAGCACAAGTTAAGTGGATCCAGTTGTTTTCTGAGGATACATCTAAACACGTTTGCAGCTTAGGAGATCTTTCATCTTAACCTTGATGATACAAAACTTCTGTAGCCATCACAGAGGACACACTGAATACTGGGAACAACTTGGGTGCTCGTTACGCCTTTGCTGCTAACTAGCAATGTGACCTTTGGCACCTAGGTCGACGTCCCTGGGGCCTAGGCTATTTCATCGGGAGGAAAAGCATGTCAATAAGACTTTAGGTTCTTTTTAGCAAGAGGCTTTTTTTACTGAGGACACAAACTGCTGTCTGCTGCTGCTGCTAAGTCACTTCAGTCGTGTCCGACTCTGTGCAACCCCATAGATGGCAGCCCATTAGGCTCCCCCACCCCTGGGATTCTCCAGGCAAGAACACTGGAGTGGGTTGCCATTTCCTTCTCCAATGCATGAAAGTGAAAAGTGAAAGTGAAGTTGCTCAGTCGTGTCCAACCGTCAGCGACCCCATGGACTGCAGCCTACAAGGCTCCACCATCCATGGGATTTTCCAGGCAAGAGTACTGGAGTGGGGTGCCATCGCCTTCTCCACAAACTGCTGTCTAGCCCCTGTCTAATAATTACTTCCAGGTAAGCTTCGTAGACCATTCAGGTATGACCTAAATCAAATCCCTTATGATTATACAGTGGAAGTGAGAAATAGATTTAAGGGCCTAGATCTGATAGATAGAGTGCCTGATGAACTATGGACTGAGGTTCGTGACATTGTACAGGAGACAGGGATCAAGACCATCCCCATGGAAAAGAAATGCAAAAAAGCAAAATGGCTGTCTGGGGAGGCCTTACAAATAGCTGTGAAAAGAAGAGAAGCAAAAAGCACAGGAGAAAAGGAAAGATATAAGCATCTGAATGCAGAGTTCTAAAGAATAGCAAGAAGAGATAAGAAAGCCTTCTTCAGTGATCAATGCAAGAAATAGAGGAAAACAACAGAATGGGAAAGACTAGAGATCTCTTCAAGAAAATTAGAGACACCAAGGGAACATTTCATGCAAAGATGGGCTTGATAAAGGACAGAAATGGTATGGACCTAACAGGAGCAGAAGATATTAAGAGGAGATGGCAAGAATATATAGAAGAACTGTACAAAAAAGATCTTCATGACTCAGGTAATCATGATGGTGTGATCGCTCACCTAGAGCCAGACATCCTGGAATGTGAAGTCAAGTGGGCCTTAGAAAGCATCACTACGAACAAAGCTAGTGGAGGTGATGGAATTCCAGTTGAGCTATTTCAAATCCTGAAAGATGATGCTGTGAAAGTGCTGCACTCAATATGCCAGCCAATTTGGAAAACTCAGCAGTGGCCACAGGACTGGAAAAGGTCAGTTTTCATTCCAATCCCAAAGAAAGGCAATGCCAAAGAATGCTCAAACTACCGCACAATTGCACTCATCTCACACGCTAGTAAAGTAATGCTCAAGCCAGTCTTCAGCAATAAGTGAACCGGAACTTCCTGATGTTCAAGCTGGTTTTAGAAAAGGCAGAGGAACCAGAGATCAAATTGCCAACATCGCCTGGATCATCGAAAAAGCAAGAGAGTTCCAGAAAAATATCTATTTCTGCTTTATCGACTATGCCAAAGCCTTTGACTGTGTGGATCACAATAAACTGTGGAAAATTCTGAAAGAGATGGGAATACCAGACCACCTGATCTGCCTCTTGAGAAATGTGTATGCAGGTCAGGAAGCAACAGTTAGAACTGGACATGGAACAACAGACTGGTTCCAAATAGGAAAAGGAGTATGTCAGGGCTGTATATTGTCACCCTGCTTATTTAACTTACATGCAGAGTACATCATGAGAAACGCTGGACTGGAAGAAACACAAGCTGGAATCAAGATTGCCAGGAGAAATATCAATCACCTCAACTATGCAGATGGCACCACCCTTATGGCAGAAAGTGAAGAGGAACTCAAAAGCCTCTTGATGAAAGTGAAAGTGGAGAGTGAAAAAGTTGGCTTAAAGCTCAACATTCAGAAAACAAAGATCATGGCATCTGGTCCTATCACTTCATGGGAAATAGAGGGGGAAACAGTGGAAACAGTGTCAGACTTTATTTTTGGGGGCTCCAAAATCACTGCAGATGGTGACTGCAGCCATGAAATTAAAAGATGCTTACTCCTTGGAAGGAAAGTTATGACTAACCTAGATAGCATATTCAAAAGCAGAGACATTACTTTGCCAACAAAGATCTGTCTAGTCAAGGCTATGGTTTTTCCTGTGGTCATGTATGGATGTGAGAGTTGGACTGTGAAGAAGGCTGAGGGCCGAAGAACTGATGCTTTTGAACTGTGGTGTTGGAGAAGACTCTTGAGAGTCCCATGGACTGCAAGGAGATCCAACCAGTCCATTCTGAAGGAGATCAGCCCTGGGGTTTCTTTGGAAGGAATGATGCTAAAGCTGAAACTCCAGTACTTTGGCCACCTCATGCGAAGAGTTGACTCATTGGAAAGGACTCTGATGCTGGGAGGGATTGGGGGCAGGAGGAGAAGGGGACAACAGAGGATCAGATGGCTGGATGGCATCGCTGACTCGATGGACGTGAGTCTGAGTGAACTCTGGGAGTTGGTGATGGACAAGGAGGCCTGGCGTGCTGTGATTCATGGGGTCCCAAAGAGTGGGACACGACTGAGGGACTGAACTAACTAACTAACTAAGCTTCGTAGGTGGCTTCCCTGGCGGGCTATGGTCCATGAGGTCACAAACAGTCAGACATGACTTAGTGACTACGCAGCAACAACAGCCTTTGTGACTCAACTGGTAAAGAATCCGCCTGCAGTGAGGGAGACCTGGGTTCCATCCCTATGTTGGGAAGATCCCCTGGAAAGGGGAAAGGTTAACTACTTCAGTATTCTGTCCTGGAGAAGTCCATGGACTATACAGTCCATGCGGTCGCAAAGAGTCAGACATGACTGAGTGATTTTCACTTTGACTTTAAGGCTTTATGACTTTTCCATTCTTCGGGTGTTATGCATCTTTTCTTTTCATCAGTTAGTAATGGAGCAAAGTAAGAAACACATTGATACGATTGAAGTCCCAAATACTGACTTTGATGGGGCATTAATGAGAAGATTAACTTTCATATTTCATGGTTTAGTGGCTTAGGCGTCCAACTCTTCGTGACCCTGTGGACTGTAGCCCACCAGGCTGCTCTGTCCGTGGGGATTCTCCAGACAAGAATACTGGAGTGGGTTGTCATGCCCTCCTTCAGGAGATCTTCCCAACCCAGGGACTGTACCCATGTCTCCTACATTGCAGGCAGATTCTTTATGTCTGAGCCACCGGGGAAGTCCCTAGACATACATATATCCCTTTCTACCATGAAAATGAGAAAATCAAGTCATTAATGCAGGCAAATTAGAAGTAAGACTTTAGAGTTTCAGTGTCATTTCTTCCATTCTCTGCCAACCTTCCGTTTCAAGACTGGTAGACCATGAAGAGGTAACAGATTGTACTATGTCTCAGTGCCTTGCTGTTCTTAAATAAAGGAAAGATAAAATCCCTGTCTTCATAATGTAAAAAGCAGTATTTGTTCATCCTAGTGATAAACTTCTTAGATAACTACAAAAGCTGGGATGAAGTCTTTATGAAGAACTGCTGCTTGGTCACTTCAGTCATGTCCGACTCTGTGCGACCCCATAGACGGCAGCCCACCAGGCTCCCCTGTCCCTGGGATTCTCCAGGCAAGAACACTGGAGTGGGCTGCCATTTCCTTCTCCAATGCATGAAAGTGAAAAGTGAAAGTGAAGTCACTCAGTCGTGTCCGACCCTCAGCGAACCCATAGACTGCAGCCTACCAGGCTCCTCCATCCATGGGATTTTCCAGGCAGAAGTACTGGAGTGGGGTGCCATTGCCTTCTCCGTTATGAAGAACAAACCATGATAAAACACCAAAATCATAAAAATTTTTAAAATTCTCTTCAATTTGATACCTTGAGGATACGCAAAATGATGGGCTCAGTTGGGAAGGGGATGCCCTTACACTGAGGCTTACCTCTCGACTGGTTCTCACTCTCAGGCAGAAAAATTAAAATATGAGGCCATTTGTAAAACTTGGGAGACTCATGCGGGGCTGGCTGCCTTTGCCTGGGGTACGGAAGCAGACCCCAGATTATCAGTTCATCAGAGAGGGCTTTGTTGGCACCACAGTATCCCCTGTCTACAAAGTGGTTGGCTTCCCCACACCACCCCCAGTTCATCTCTCCCTTGGGCTTTGCAGGAAGTAAAAGGAAGCAGCCCAAGGTGCTCCAAATTCTGAGTTTTTAAGCCATTTTTCCTAACACTCAGCCTTGGTCAGCAGGCAGTATGCCTTCTAAGGTAATACTGGGGACATCCCTGGTGGTTCAGTGGTTGGGAAGGTACCTTGTAGCATGGGGGCATGGGTTTGATCTCTGCTGGAGGAACTGGAATCCCACATGCCTTAGAGCAGCTGGGTCTCCATGCCTCAGTTTGCTGAGCGCATGCATCATACAACTAGAGAGTCTGTGCTGCAGCAAAGACTCAACACTGCCAAACGAATAAATATTTTAAAAAAATAAGTAAAGGTAATATTGGGAACATGCAACCAGATGTCTGGCTGCCATGTACTAAGAGCTGTCGTTTTTCCTACCTGCAGTGACCGAGTCCTCACCGTCCCATTGCTGCCTCAGAGCCACAGCTGAGCTTCCTTAGGTCCTGTCACCTGTATCTTCCTTCCAGGTACCCAACTCTGTATTAGGTGTGACCAGAGTCAGCTGCCAGTGCCAGAAAGCACAAAATAACAGGCACTTCAGCCATCGTATTGGGCTCAGTTGGTAAAGAACTCACCTGCCAATGCAGGAGATAAGGGTTTGATCCCCGGGTTGGGAAGATCCCCTGGAGAAGGAAATGGCAAGCTACTCCAGTATTCTGGCCTGGAGAATCCCACAAACAGAGGAGCCTGGTGGGCTACAGTTCATGGGGTGGCAAAGAGTCAGACACTATTGAGCGACTGAAAAACAACAAAGAAAGTGTATTATTTTTTTGTGGCTGCTGTAACAAATTACCACAATCTTAGTGGCTTAAAACAACACACATTCACTCTGTTACATGGTTCCAGAGCTTCGAGTCTGAAATGAGAATTCTGCAACTAAAATCCAAGTTCATGAGCTCTTTCCGGAGGCTCCAGGGGAGAGCCTATTTCCTTGCCTTGTCCAGTTTCTATGGGCATTTCTAGAGCTTGTATTCTTTGGTTTATGGCTCTTCTTTCCATTTTCAAGGTGCATCTCTCCAACCTTAGCTGCTTCCATCAGTGCACCCCATTTTCCAGTATCTGAGGTTCCTACCTCTCTCTTCGAAGGACGCTTCTAATTACCTTGAGCCCACCTGGGAAATCCAGGCTAATCTCCCTGCTTCAAGATCCTTGACTTCATCACAGCTGCAAAGTCTCTCTGTCGGGTAACACATTCTTCTAGACTTTCTGCACGTTTTTTATTTAATTTAGAGACACATGTTGCATGTATCTTGTTTGTTTGCCTGTTTCTCACAGCTGCAATCATATTACAGATAAAATTCTGAATTCTTAAATTTTCATTTTAGCACAACCATTTTTCTATGTTAATATATGATCTGCGTAACCATATTATTTAGCTTCTGACATCCATTTCTGGAAACATAATTTATATAAAATAAAACATATCCACCACGCATATGGAAGTCTGGCGTGCTGCAGTCCATGGGGTCGCAAAGAGTGGACACAACTGGGCGACTGAGCAACAGCCATGCACATACAGTTTGATGAGCTTTAACATGAATAACCTGTTGTGACCATCTCCCACTCAAGATAAAGATTATTTCCTTCATCTTAAAAAGCCCCTCCTACCTGTAGCCGCTCCCCCGACCACCTCACAGGTATCACTGATCCATTTTATGTCTCCACTGACTGGTTTCTGCCTGCTTGCAACTTACATTAAGTATGCAGTCTTCAAGTTGGCTTCTTCTGCTCAGCGCGTCTTAAGATTCGTCCTTGCTGTCCCATGCGTCAGTAGCTTGTTTTTTATATTGACAAGTACTGCTCTACTGTGCTGATACACTATCTGTGTGTCCACTCATCACTTGATGAAAATTTCAGTCGCTTCCAATTTTTGTCTGTTATGAATAATGTTACTATGAACATGCAAGTACAAGTCTTTGTGAAGACATACGTTTTTTTCATTTTCTTGGGTAAACACCTAGGAGTGATCATGTTAAGCCATATCACAAGTGTATGGTTAGCTTTACAAGAAATTGCCAAATTGTTTTAAAACCGTTCTACAAAATGTTTGTTTCATTTTGCATTCCCATCAGCAAGCGAAGGTCCCAGTTCCTCCACAATCTCACCCACACTTGGTATAGACAAACTTTCACTTTAGCCACGCTTATGGAGCGTAGTATACGTTGGCGTGATTTTTTTTTTGGTCACGCTATACAGCCTGTGCGATCTTAGTTCCCTGACCAAGGATGGAAGCCGTGCCCAGTGAATTGGAAGCATGGAGTCTTTTTTTTTTTTAAGTATGAAATGTATTTATTATTAAATTTGTTAAATAAAAAATTTTATTTTATTTTAATTTTTTTAATTTTATTTTTAAACTTTACATAATTGTATTAGTTTTGCCAAATATCAAAGTGAATCCGCCAGAGGTATACATGTGTTCCCCATCCTGAACCCTCCTCCCTCCTCCCTCCCCATACCATCCCTCTGGGTCATCCCAGTGCACTAGCCCCAAGCATCCAGTATCGTGCATCGAACCTGGACTGGCAACTCGTTTCATACACGATATTTTACATGTTTCAATGCCATTCTCCCTGGACCACCAGGGAAGTCCCTCTTGGCGTGATTTTAATTTGCATTTCCCTAACTGTTAAAGATGCTAATCATCTTTAACTGTGCTTATCGGCTATTCGTATTTTCTCTCTTGTGACGTGCCTACTGAAATTTCTTGACCATTTATTAATATGGTTGTTTGTTAGGCAATACAAATCCTCCAACTTTGTTCTTCTTTTTCAAAATTATGTTGGCTACTTTGGGTTCTTTGTGTTATCATATAAATTTTTCAATTAGTTTGTCCATTTTTATCAAAAAGGCTACTGAGGTTGCTGAAGGGGGTTGCATCGAGTGGAAGAATGGACCTCTTAATAATATCTAGTCTTGTACTCCAAAAACATGGAAAATTTCCCCATCAATTTGGTTATTCTATTACTTTTGATAGCTTACGGTGAAAGATGTCGGATCTGTGATCTCCAAAGAAGAAGATTGAGCTTTGGGACCAGGGACCAGGCTTGATCACTCAAGAGCTTTTGTGTAGCAGAGTCTTATTAAAGTGAAAACAGAGAGAGAAAGCTTTTGACACAGACGTCAGAAGGGAGAGTGCCCCCACTGCCTAGTCTTATCAAGGCCTTCTATACTTTTACCAGACCTAGAACCAACAATAGAAAGGTTTTACCAGACGCACTCCCACAACAAAGCCTGGAGATAACAAGATTAGTCAGAAGGTTCTTGTTAAGGAGAAACATGTCCTCCGACAAGATACATTGTTATATTAAGTCAAAGCAATGTAGAAAAGAACTGTCCTTTTCTCCTCCTTGGGGACCCCAGACTTCTTATCAACCTACCTAGGAATTGACTCTCACTTTCAGCATAACCATATTTTAATTTCTCTGATTTGAAGGTATAGTTTGCCAAACCATGCTTGTTTTGTGAATTAAATTGTTTCCAATTTTTTCATTACTAATGACTTGCTGTAAATATTATGACATGAAAGATTTCTTTCAATTTTAGGATTTATTTTCTTTAGACGGGTCTATAGCAGTCAAATTACTAGGTTAAAGAATATTAAGATTTAAAAAACGTTGGTATATACTGCCAAAATCTTTTTGTCTACTTATGTTGTACCATTCACATTGCTATCATAAAAAAATGAAGATTTTTGCTTCACCCCTTACCTGCCGATATTGAATGTTTTTGTGTGAAATTAACCTATGAAATGGAAGATTCTTATTAGCATTTGTTCTTTTTAAATTGAAGTTAAACATTCTTGCATATGTCTGCTCACACTTAGTTTGCCCTTTTGCAAATGTTATTCATATCCTATGTTCTAGAGTTCTTATTGATTCGATAGTCCAAATTGTAAGAATGACCCCCAGTGACCTTAATCTTTGTATAATTTCTTTGCTTTTCAGTGGGGTAGAAGTTAAGAATATGATAAAATATCACCCCCAGGATTATGTTGTTACATGACATGTCTGAAATTAAGAGATTTTAGTCATGTCACATAAAATAGATTGTCCAGGTGTGCCTAATTGTGTAACATAAGCCTTTTAAAAGCAGAAAAATTTCTCCAACTAGTAGGAGAAACAGAGTTCAAAGAGATTCAAAGTATGAAAAGGATTCGATGCACTGTTGCTGGCTTTGAAGATGGAGGGGTCCCCATGCAAGGACCAGAAAGAAACCTCTATGAGCTGAGATGGTCCCTGCTTATAGTCCTACAACCACAAGGAACTGAATTTGGCCAATAACCTGAATGAGCCTGGGAGTAGATGCTTCCAGAGCCTCCAGATAACAGCTCAGGCTAGCAGACACCTGAATTTCAACCTTGGGTGACTCTGAGCAGAGAGCCCAGTTGAGCCCACCCGGATCTTAATGACCAGCAGAACTGTGAGCTAGTAAACGGGTATTATTTCAAGTCCCTAGATTTGTGGTAATCTGTTACATAGCTATAGAAATCTAACACATCCTTTATCATCAAGATATGATTTTTGCTTATATTTATTACATGTCTTTCCCAATATGTTCTTTCCATTTTACTGTGGATTTTCTCCCTTCATGTCTAGTAAAAATTTATATGTATTACATTGATTCTTTTTTCTCTTTGTGATATTCTTTTATCAATCTCCATATTTAACCTAACCATACCAAAGTTTTAAAAATTCAGTTATATTTTCTAGCTTTTGTGTGGTTTAATTATTTTTGAATTAAAATGTTTTTTTTTCTTTTCCTTTTTACTGACCTAAAATATGTATCTGATCCATAATCAAAGTTCTATGGCATTCCATGGTACATTCAGAGAGATCTGACTTCAATCCCTGTTTTTCCCACCCTGTTGCATCTTTTCTCCTCATTGAAGTTAAACATTACTATTACTATATGCTGAAGCTGAAGCTCCAATACTTTGGCTACCTGATGCGAACAACTGACTCATTGGAAAAGACCCTGATGCTGGGAAAGATTGAAGGCAGGAGGAGACGGGGACGACAGAGGATGAGATGGTTAGATGGCATCATTGACTTGATAGACATGAGTTTGAGCAAGCTGTGGGAGTTGGTGAGGGACAGGGAGGTCTGCTATGCTGCAGACCATGGGGTCGCAGAGTTGGACACGACTAAGAGACAGAACTGATTATTATGTCACAAACCATCTCAAAACTTCTTGGCTTAAAATAATAACTATTTTATTATTTCTCACAGTTCTGTGGGTTGACTGAGGCTCGGCTGAGTGATTTTTCTCTGGTCTTGCTTTGTGTCTTCATATGGCTGCAGTTAGATGGCAGTTCACCTGTGGGACACTCGGGGAAACAGCAGGAAGGCTGGTCTCAGAGCCCGGGGGCTCCTTGTAGCCCCTCAACGTGGTCTCTCCACCAGGGTCTTGGGACTCCTTTTCTGGTTCCTAGAGCTCCCAAAGTCCACACGCAGAAGTTGCCAGGCCTTTTAAGGCTTAGGCCCAGAATTCCCACCTCATGCTTTATTATTTATTTACAGTTAAAGCAAGTCACATGTGAGAACACCTGTAAAATACAGCCTGGGTCTGCCCTTCCCACTTGCTAATTTCTTGCCGGGATTTTGTACTCTTGCTTGGAAAATCCCATGGACGAAGGAGCCTTGTAGGCTGCAGTCCATGGGGTCGCTAAGAGTTGAACACAACTGAGCGACTTCACTTCCATGCATTGGAGAAGGAAATGGCAACCCACTCCAGTGTTCTTGCCTGGAGAATCCCAGGGACAGAGGAACCTGTTGGGCTGCCGTCTATGGGGTCGCACAGAGTCGGACACGACTGAAGCGACTTAGCAGCAGCAGCACCAAAGCGAGTCACATGTGCGGACACCTGTAAAATACAGCCTAGGTCTGCCCTTCCCACTTGCTAATTTCTTGCAGGGATTTTTCTGGCTATTCTCTATTATTAATTATTACAAATAAACTATATAATAAATCTGCCTGGCTCCAGGAATAAAGAGAAGATGGTATTTTTATTGGCACTGCTTTAAAATTGTAAATTAAGTAGAAGAAGATAAACATTTTGGTGATGTTGAACCTTCCTATCCAAGCCCATGATAGTTTTTTTCTTCCTTCAAATCTACTGGTAAATCTTTTGCAAGATATTACTAGTTTTCCTCACATAGATTTTTCATATTTTTTAAATGTATATGCTTGACTTGTTTATCATTTTCTGAGCTCTTTAATCCTGATATGGCTTTTTGGAGAGGATGGGATAAGAGGACTTATGGGGAGATAGCAAAATCTAAATAAATTTTTCTTATAAATATCAAGTCATTTAGCCTAATATCATTTACTGAATAATCCTCTGGTCTCTACAGATTTGTGATAACTCTTTTACCATATGTTAAAATATTATATACTAATAGAGTATATAATATAGTAGTATTATATACTAATATATTGGATCCATTCTGAGCTATCCCATTCAATAGATCTTAGGACAGAATGATGTGGTTTAACTCTTACAGCTTTATTATGTTTTGTGCTAAGTAGGGCTCTTTTCCCTAGAATTAACTTTTAAAAATATCTTAGCTCTATTTATTTATTTTTACTTTTTTAATTTACTTTTTTAATGCCATGTGGCATGTGGGATCTTAGTTCCCCAACCAGGGATCATACCTGAGCCTCCTGCATTGGAAGGGCAGAGTCTTAACCACTGGATTGATAGGGAAGTTCCCCTATAATTAACTTTTTAAAAAAGATAAATCATTTTTTAGTGTTCATTATTTTTTCAGAAGAATTTTAACATAGGTTCATTAAATTTCCTCATTAAAAAGTGTATTGAGAGGAATGAATTAAACCTAAAATTTAGTTTTTATAAGACTGGACATTTTAAAGTATTTAGATTTCCTATTCAGAAATACTATACATCTCTCCATTTTTCAAAATACATATATCTTAATTAAGCCTTATAGCTTCATTCATGTAACTCAAGTGTATATTACAAGTATTTTAGATTCTTATTGCTATTGAGAATATAATCCCTATTTTCATTTTACTAACTGCTTATTGGTGTTAAGTAGAAATGCCTATTGATTTTTTAATATGTAGCTGTTTGAAAATTTACAGGCACAAGATATAAATGGCCAGAAAAGTGACAGCCTTCATTTCTCTATAAATTAACCCAGTTTAGCTCTCTAGCAATCATTTCTACTGAGGATGGAAAAAAAATCAGTCTCACTATTCAGCTGGAACTCAGCTGACAGTGTCTTACCTTTTCCCTTCACATTCTCATCTCCCTCTCACCTTCCTGCTGAAGTATTCTACCTGGGATGAGAGAGGCATGAGTTCAAAAACACCCTATACCCCAAAAACCAGAAATACAGATCACTGGAACAGGAAAGAAAGTCCAGAGATAAACCCACACATTTAATCTATGACAAAGGAAACAAGAACACACAACGGAGAAAAGACAGTCTCTTCAATAAGCGCTGCTGGGAAAACTGGACAGCTACACATAAAGGAGTGAAATTAGGGGCTTCCCTCATGGCTCAGCGGTAAAGAATCTGTCTGCCAGTGCAGGAGACTCGGGTTCGATCCCTGGTCTGGGAAGATCCCACATGCCACAGAGCAACTAAATCCATGCACCATAACTGCTGAGCCTGTGCTGTAGAGTCTGGGAGCTACACGACTGAGCCTGAGCACGCTAGAGCCTGTGCTCCACAAGAGAAGCCACCGCAATGAGAAGCACCTCATCACACTCCACAAGGGATTAGATCCCACTTGTCACAACTAGAGAAAAGCCCGCACAGCTACAAAGACTCAGGACAGCCAAAGTAAAATAACTTAAAAAAATTTTTATGTGTTTTTTTTTTTTTAAAGTGAAATTAGAAGACACTATACATAAAAAGAAACTCAAAATGGATTAAAGACGTAAATGTATGGCTGGATACTACAAAACTTACAGAGGAAAACATGGGCAGGACACTCTGACATTAAGTGCAGCAAGATCTTTTTTGACCCACCTTCTAAGAGTAATGAAAATAAAAACAAAAAATGAACAAATGGGACCTAATTAAACTTAAAAATCTTTTGTACAGCAAAGGAAACCATAAACAAAATGAAAAGACAACTCTCAGGATGGGAGAAAATACTTGCAAATGAAGCAACTGACAAGGGATTAATCTCCAAAATATACAAACAGCTCATACAGCTCCATATTGAAAAAGCAAACAACCCAATAGTCTTAACCACTCTACCACCAGGAAAGTTCCTATATCCCTAAATATTTATGTGGTATGTATTTTTTTTACTAAAAAACTTTCCAGGTGGCGAAGTGATAAAGAATCCACCTGCCAATGCAGGAGACGCAGGAGCCACAGGTTCAATCCCTGGGTGGGGAAGATCCCCTGGAGGAGGGCATGGCAACTCACTCCAGCATTCTTGCCTGGAGGATTCCAGGGACAGAGGAGCCTGGCGGGCTACAATCCATGGGGTCACACAGTTAAAGGCAGAGCCCAATTCCCCTTCCTTCTAGTATGGGCTGGATTTAGTGACTCTCTTCTAGTGGACAGAAGAAATGTTAATAAGAGAAGTCAGGCCACACAAGCCACTCTAGCTCCCTGCTTGCTCTCCCAGTGGGATCATCTGTTCTGGGAGAAGTTAGTTGCATGGGCTCCCTAGCTGCCTATGGAGAGTCCTACCTGAGGAGGCCTCCAGCCCACAGCCACGTGAGGGAGCCATCTTGGATCTTCCAGCCTTCGTGAAGTCTTCAGGTGACTGTGGCCCTGACGTCACCACTTCTACCACCTGAGACTTTGAGCCAGAACAACCTAATGAAGCTGCTCCTAAGTTCATGACCCACCTTAAACTACTAACTGTTGGGGTAATTGGTTATGTACAGTAGATATTAATACAGGGAGGTTTGGAGCTGGAACTGACCCAAACTGGGGTGAGGGAAAGAGGTCTTTATACCCTAAATTGACTAGTCGTTACATATGGGCTGTCCCTGCCACCATCCAAGGGACCACGACTCTGCGGAAAGCAGTTTTCTTCAAATGAGAGTAAGTTTTGAAGAGTGACTTAAATGAGAAATGCTGAGAGCAATACTCTAAGTCTGGGAACATGTCCTTCAGTCCTGAAAGAAGGGTCTGAGCAGAGCATCACAGCGTCCACTAAAAGATGTTCAGTGAGCTCTCTCCTCTAGCCCCAGACAGGCACTAAGGTCACGGCTGAAAATAACACCTTACCCCACCTTCTAACAAAAGATGCCACAATCGGAGACAGACACATTCCCCAGGGATTAATAGAAGTTTCAGATCTGGCCCGGCTTCCATGAAATACTTTCTCAATCCTCTCCACAGTTTATATAGGAAGGCAGGAGAAGGAATCAAAGGAGGTGGCTGGCCTTGTGCAGCACACAGTCTCTGGTGGGAAGTGGTGTAGTGGGGGAGGCTCTAAGATAACCTCTCCTTGATACCAGTAGGGGCTACTGGCAGGAGAGGCGAGTGTTCTACTCCCTACTTGCAAACCTGTCTAGGCAGCATTCTTGATTAATTGCCTGTATTTCAAAAAGCAGGAAGATGATTGAAGGGAGATGGCAGGGTGGAAACCAGAGACCACGGGACAGCTTCCAGTCTGGTCCTTTTGTGTGGCAAGGATGTGTGTTTCTCAAGAGTCAGGGGGACTCAGTGGCAGATAAATGGTCTCTGGCTGTCTTGCTGGACCCTTCCCCAGAAGACTCATATCCTGCTGGGAGTTGGCAGTGGGGTGATGGTAAAGATCAAGCCGGAAGTAGATCTTCCATGAAATCATACAGAGGACAAGGCCCATCAGGCCTTCCCATTTCCATGAAAGAAGTTTCAACAAGGGCCAGTTATCCAGAGAAGCAGGGATCCACTAAGAAAGAATTCTAGCAATGTAAAGTTAGACATTTGCCTCAACAGAGAAGCCAGACCTTGAAAAGATGCTAAGAGTCTGAGAGCCAGAACCATGACTTGTACCTTTATACCCTCAGAATCTAGGGTTCCACTCAAGCCGGGAGATTGACACTTTGACAGGGTCTGATGTTCAGTAACTGAAATCGACCAGAAGGTCATGGTGTCACCTAAGGAGTGCTTAAGGGATAGAAGAGATTCAAAAGAGCAGTGACTGGAGGAAAAAAAAAAAAGACTGTTCTTTTCGGAAGTCATCACACTGAGAGGAGTTTAACAAACTGATTATACTGATCACTGCTGGAACTAGAGCACTTTTTGGCACCCCACTCCACTACTCTTGCCTGGAAAATCCCATGGTCGGAGGAAGGAGTCGGTCATGACTGAGCGACTTCACTTTCACTCTTCACTTTCATGCATTGGAGAAGGAAATGGCAACCCACTCCAGTGTTCTTGCCTGGAGAATCCCAGGGACAGGGGAGCCTTGGTGGGCTGCCGTCTATGGGGTCGCACAGAGTCGGACACGATTGAAGCGACTCGGCAGCAGCAGCAGCAGCAGTATTCGGTGAAGATCGTGTTCAACCGACACAGATGAGTGAAATACAGTACACTTGTCCTCTATGAACCAGAAATGTTGAGTTGCGACAAAGCAGGTTTGCTGAAGCAAACAAGTCTAGAATGTGTATCCCTTTGTTTTCCTGTACTGTCTACTGGGATTAACGTTTTACCATTTGGAAATGATGGGTGAGACTAGCAGAGAAGGACCCACTTCTTGAATTGCAAATAGACTAGACAGTGATTAGTAAGTCCCCAATGAATTGTTTTTAGAATTGCTGAGTTTGAGCTGCCAGGGAAGTTACCCTAGACCGCAACGGAAGCCGTTGGGGGCAGAGAGGAGCTGAAAACTGAGATCTGAACATTGGGAAATACCTGTTATCAACCTTCAAAAGCAACTGTAGCTATAGCACCATCACGGTTGTCCTAGAAAACACCTTACATTCTCATGAGAGAAGTACTCGTGAGAGTGAGTCAGGAAACCGTTTTAAAGAAAAACTCTCACATAATCCTAAAAGTAACGCACTTTAAGAAAAAAAGAAAATCGGAATCTCAGAGTCTTAAAAATCAAAAAGCACTTCCTCCCTGTATTAAGTCAGGGACCAAAACAATTAAAAATATGCCTCTCTTATTGGAAAGTCCCCTGTTTAAAACCTTGACAAGGAATTTTATTTCAATAAAAGTAGTCGGCTGCTTCGCCTGGAAGCAGTCCTTCCGGAAAACCATACGTTTCTTGTGTCCAGGTGAGTGGGCTCTTGCTGAGAATAAAAAGACTAGGTATGACCCTCTCAGTTTCGAGGTTATACATTTCCACGCACTGCCGAGACGCGGGGCCTACGATCCGCGCCTCTTCACACTCTGCGCACGAATATGAATATTCAACGCCTCGTCCCAGGGCGCGCGTCGGTGAGAGTACCCACAAGCCCCCGCGGCCCGGCGGGGCGGGGCCAGGCCGCCCGCGCTCCCTCAAGACCTTGGTGCCCGCCGGCGGGGGGTGTCGGGGAAGCCCGCCCATCAGCGCTTTGCAGGTCGGGAGCGCGGGGCTGTGGAAAGGGCAGGGAAGACCGCCTCGCCGAGGACGGACACAAAGCCTATGTCCTCAGCGCCGCTGGAAGAAAGCGGGAGGGTGGGAGGACTAGAGGCAACTAGAGGAAGGGATTAGAAGAGAAGGCAGTCTCCATTATCACCTCCTTGAAGGCAACGCAATACCGTAGCGCCGCTTCGCGCCGCACAGCCTGATGGGAGCCTCAGCCTGCGGGCACAGGCTGCGCCCTCGGCGCGTCCCGGCCCCGCCCCCCCGCGGGGCACGCCGGGAGAGCCGAGTTTACTCCCTCCCCCTGGTCAACGGGCGAGAAGAGGCATTTCCGGCGTCAAGACTGGTCTTTACGGAAGGGGTGGGGTTTCCTCGTTCCCGCCCCTCACGCCCGGGGGAGGCCGGGCCAAGAGTGACAGTCCTCGACCCACGCTAAGGCCCGCCCCTGCGCCGGAAAGAAGAAGGGTGGGGGGAGGGGGAGAGTCGCACTGGCCGAGGGGGCAGGGTCACGTGACGCAGCTGCGGGCGGGGAGAAGGGGCGGGGCCCCGGGCGGAGAGGCGGGGCGAGCCCTCCCCGCCTTTCGATCACGCGCGGCAGGAAGTGGTGCGCGAAGCGAAGTATTCACGATGGGGACCACCCTGGACATTAAGATTAAAAGAGCGAACAAGGTTTATCACACTGGGGTAAGTGGGGGGAGTGGGGTGGGCCTTCAGGTTCTGTGGTCTCCCCGGGTCTGGCACACTTCGGAGTTTCCCTGGGCGGGTGCGTCCGGGTCAGGTGGGAGCAGCCAGGTGCATCCTCCGCCAGGTGCGGCCCCCTCCAGGTGCATCTCGCTTGCGCGGCTGGCTGCTCTGCAGCGGTGTCCGCTGGGGTTGCCGCCGCGGTGGGAGGGCGTGCAGGGCCCCTGGGCTGCAGCGCGCAACCGTCTGGCCCCTTGGACATCCAGCCCGGCCGGGGTCTTGAGCTGTGACTTCGCACTGCGGTCCGAGGAGCTCAACCATCAGATTATCCTTTTCTCGCTTGTAAGAGGAATGCAAAGGTCTAGGGCCATAAAGGCAGCTGTAACCTTGGAAGCAGAAATACACTCTGTAGGCCGAACAAAAGTTACTCGTTTTTCTGGTTTTGAGGACGGAAGGAATTGCATTTTAAAATGCAAATTAAAAAAAAATCTTAACGGTGCCATGAACAAGTTTTGTGCCATAGCCTCTTAATCTCTTCGGGCACCAGTTTCCTTATTTGCCAAAGGAGAATGCAAGGTTTTTCTCCCTCTAACTCGGGCAGTCTCAACCCTTACTGTAACTAAATAAGAATCCATCGCTCTGGAATATACGCTGACCGGGGTTTCATACCTAGAGCCCCCTGTGATTCTGGCCGCTGTGCAGCCGGGTTGAAATCGCAGCCAACTCTCTTGAGTATGTGTAATAAAATTGAGAGGAATGGTTGGTCACGTGAATGCAGCGAGGGCTCAAAAGGGATGCTTAAAGCCTTTGGGGGCAAGACCATTGAGGAAACTTCATGTTTACACAGATGCAAGATAATTTAGTCATCTCCAGATTATTAATTACAGAGGGAAGAAGCTACGTTTATAGTGCAGGAATCTGATAGTCCCTGTCCTAACCAAGACCTGCGGTGAACCACCTTACCGCCACAGTTGACGCGTTCTGGCACAATAATAGAGGATTCTGGTAGGGAGGACTGAAGACACGACCCAGCTGTGTGGTGTTCTGCCGAAAATGCCTAACTGCACTTAGTTCACAGGGAAATAGGCATGTTCACAATTGAGAAACATTCTGTCCATTTATTGGCCTGGATTCTTCAAATGTGTCAGTGTCATTAAAAGGACAGGACATTTTTTTTTAAGATTCAAGAGATGACAGGGATATAACAACCAAATATGATACCTAATTTTTGATAAATTTGAATATGGGGTATATGTTAAATAAGAGCTTTAAATTCCCCCAGTCTAATGTTCATATTTCGGTTATGTGGGCAACTGCTCTACCTGCTGAAGTATTTAGGAGTGAAGTGTAATAATAACTAAATTTTAAATGGCCTGGTCATAAATTGTGTGTGTGTGTGCGCGCGGGCACATGCATGTGGGGAGAAAGAAAGCAACAGAGAAAGAAAGCCAACATACTAACAGTTGCTGACTCTGCTTGAAAGCCTTATGGGTCTAATTTGATGTCTTAAAAAAAAAAAGGCTTTATTGAGATCTAATACCATAAAATTCACTCTTTAAAGTGTATAATTGAGTGGTTTTAATATACTCAAGTTGTGCAACCATCACACCTGTCTAATCTTAGAACATTTTTATCACCCCCTCCCCAGAAGAAACACCACACCGAGAATCCATCATTCCTCATTCCCTCTCTCTCTTAGACCCAGGCAATCACAGACCTGTTTTCTGTCTCAATGGATTTGCCTGATTAGGACATGGTCATGTATATAGGATTGTATAGTCTGTGGTCTTTTGTGACTGACTTCTTTCACTTATGCATGAACTTTGAACACATTATGCTGTTGTAGCCGATATCAGTTCCTCATTTGTTTTCATGGCTCAGTAGTATTCTGTTGTGTGGATATGTCACATTTTATTTATCATTCATCTGTTGATGGACATTTGGGTTGTTCTCACTTTTTGACTATTATGATTAATGCTACTTTGAGCAGCATTAATCTAATACAGGTTTTTGTGTGAACGTGTATTCCATTTCTCTTGGATATATACCTCGGAGTGGATTTGCTGGGTAATATGCTAACTTTGGCTCAGTGGTAAAGAACCCACTCATCAGTGCAAGAGATGCGGGTTCACTGTCTGGGTCAGGAAGATCCCTGGGGAAGGAAATGACAACCCGCTCCAGTCTTCTTGCCTGGAAAACCTCATGGACAGAGGAGCCTGGCGGGCTGCAGTTCATGGGGTCGCAAAGGTTTGGGCGTGACTTAGTAACGCAACAATGCTAACTTTATATTAGGTATTTAAGGGCCTTCCAAACAGTTCTCTGAAGCACCTGCACAGTTTTCCGTTCTTAGCGTTAGTGTGTGAGGGTTTCAGCTTTCTCGGTACTTCGTTTTCTCTTAACTTTTCTGTAGCTTGGAAAATACCAAAAGCAAGAATTGGGAAGACTTCCCTGGTGGTCCAGCTGTTAAGATTCTGTGCTTCCACTGCAGGGGTCAAAGGTTCACTCCCTGGTCAGGGAGCTAAGATCCCGCATGCTATACACAGCAGCCAACGGGTAAAAAAATAAATGAATTTTAAAAAGGGGGGGGAGGCAGGGACAGGCAATATGTACATTTAGTTTTAGTACTTATTATTTTCATTCAAAAGGTAACACATTTTATTCCGAGATGTTACAGCAGCTGGGATGTTTTCTGTGTTTTAAAGTATGGTAGAAGTAGCAAAAGTTCAGTTCAGTTGCTCAGTTCTGTCCGACTCTTTGTGACCCCATGAATCGCAGCACGCCAGGCCTCCCTGTCCATCACCAACTCCTGGATTTTACTCAAACTCATGTCCATGGCGTCGGTGATGCCATCCAACCATCTCCTCCTCTGTCGTCCCCTTCTCCTCCCGCCTTCAGTCTTGGCATCCGGGTCTTTTCCAGGGAGTCAGTTCTTCGTATCAGGCGGCCAAAGTACTGGAGTTTCATCTTCATCATCAGTCCTTCCTATAGATGGTGTATGCATTACTAATACCAGACATCAAAAATCAAGAGATGCTGTGAAACGGAAATTCCTCGGAACGTGGGCACCCGAGTCCGTTTCTGTGCTTTTCAGGCTCTTAGTTACTATGGAAGCATGTGAGAATGGTTTTGGTTCTGTGGACACCGAGAGCCTAAGTTATACTGGGGTTTTAAAATTGTCATTTAGGTGGTTTTCCTCGAAAAGGATGCTCATTCAAGGTGGTGGCGTTCGGTTTTTTCTCCCCCCCAAATCACAATTGAATCATTTTAAAAATATATGTATATAAACACAGGATTTTACAGAAGGCTGGGAAGTGAAAAGTCGGGTTCCTCCTCTTTCTGGCCCTTTTTCTGTCCTTGGAGGGATCCGTTGACTGTGTGTGTGCTTGTGCCAGACATTTCCCGTGAGCAGTAGTGGCACGTGTACGCAGACACGCATGCAGATGCAAAACTTAATCTTTTTGCTGAACCGTGTAGCCTGGCTGTGCACGCCTTTCCATATGAGCACATCGTCATCAGTTCATTCTTTTTAGACTGTTAACTTAAAGCAGATTTATTCAATCCGTGTCTGTGGATCTCCTGATAGATGTAAACACACCGTCACCTGTGCTCCGGGGGTGTGTCTCTGTGGTAAGGGAGTGCAGAGGGAGGTGTAGTTGTTTGTGGGGGGTTGGGGGCGGGGGGCAGGGCCCTTCTGGAGCTTCATTGAGATGGTGAGGCTCCAGCCTAGTGTTGAAAGCTAAGTGCTGGGCCGGGGTCTCCTTCCGCCCCACCCCCCACCCCGCCTCCCCCCCACCCTATTTGTTTCCAGCAGAAGAAAGACAACAGAAGCAAAAAGAGCAGGACCTGGGGGACACTGGCAAAGCCATCCAAGTCCACAGATTGGCTTCTCTTATTCTTATTTCCCCACTTTCTACAGCTGCTCATCCTCATCTCATTTGTCGGTGACTTTTTAAAGAGACTTTCCTCCTTTGTCTTTCTGGAATAAAATTTGTTTTCTTTTCCTTGGGTTTATTCCCCTCTTCTCATGTTTATTGTTTGTTTGTTTTCATATTTTAACTTCATAAATCCGGCTGTTTGGCTTACTAAATTGTGGCCCTTTTAAAAAAAGCAGGCCTTTTTTCCCCTAAGTGCACCTTCTCCAGATCTTAATTCTCATCTGGAGGATGAGTCTGAGCCTGCTCAGAGACTTTGTCGTGAGAATTAAAAGAGATAATGTTTGAAGATATTTACTACAGGTTCAGACCCAAGTGAAGTGAAAGTTGCTCAGTCATGTCCAGCTCTTTGTGACCCCATAGACTATACGGTCCATGGAATTCTCCAGACCAGGATACTGGAGTGGGTAGCCTTTCCCTTCTCCAGGGGATCTTCCCAACCCAGGAACTGAACCCAGGCCTCCTGCATTGCAGACAGATTCTTTCCCAGCTGAGCTGTGAGGGAGGGGTCAGATGGTCGGTGGTGGTAGCACCAGGCTTTTCCATGACTTCAGAGTCACTGATGTAAGTCACACTGTTCGTGCACCTCACAAATGGCATGGTCTGTGCTTGTCAGATGCGGTAGTGATTGCTGGATGTGTCCCCACTGCAAACTGGGTGTGACTTTGGCATCCCCATGTACTTCTTTGCTCAGTGCAGTAAGTGTGTTCTTGAACCAAAAGTTTGACTCAAATGCATTGTACATTACACTGTATTTTCAGTGTACTAGAGGAGCTTATTGCTTCAAAGAACCCTGTCGTAAATATTTTTGTAATGTAAATATGGTTCGTTTGTTTTTATAAATTCGAAATGTTTTACATTCTGAAATCCTGGCCCACATACTCATGAAAATGACACTGTTCAATATTACGGGTTGTGAAAAACATCAATGGGAGATTTACTGCCCAGCATAGCCAGGTTGCGGTGATGAGGAATTTGTGCACAGTGGGCTGATTACTGTTACTACAAGAACATCTAGGTTTGCATTTTGTCTTACTGGCTTTCATATAATTTCTTGTTTAAAAAAAAAAAGATTAAAGAGGAAAAATCCTTATTATGCCAGTTCATTATTTTGAAGAAAAATTGCAAAGCTAGGATGTTGTGGGAAAAGCCTCAGTATTCTGCTGGATTCTTGATACATTAATGGTCAGTTTTAGTGACTGCTGGTGCAGATCCTTGGGGTAGGACTTTGACCTTGGAGGAATGTCGGGATAATTTTGAGGGAGGTGTGAACCCTTTAAGGAACGCAGTTATCCAAACCTCAAGTGAGTCTTTTTTCTCACTAATTATCTAATACTCCCGAAAAGGCTTGTCTTCTCCATCGTATCCCAGCCCTTATGTAATGCATGAGAAGTATTTCAGAGTTACCAAGGCTGTTTGAACCCTGGGACGCAGCGAGAGTGCTCATTAGTGGCCCGTTTGGTGTTATTTGCAGCAAATTCTGTCCTGGCCCGAGGATTACTGATCAAGTTCCCTAACTTCAGATTATACTACAGAGCTCCAAAACAGTGTGGTACCGGCCCAAAACAGAAATACAAACCAATGGACAGGCTAGAACGCCCAGAAATAAACCCACACACATATGGTCAATTAATCTATGACAAAGAAGGCAAGAATATTCAGTGGAGAAAACACAGTCTCTTTGATGAGTGGTGCTGGGAAAACTGGACTGCTACATGTAAAAGAATGAAATTAGAACATTCTCTAATACGATACCCAAAAATAAACTCGAAATGGATTAAAACCTCAATGTTAGATGGATACTATAAAACTCGTAGAGGAAAACATAGGCAGAACACTCCTTGACGTAAATCTCTACAATATCTTTCTGGATCTATCTCCTAGAATAATGGAAATAAAAACAAAAATAAACAAATGGGACCTAATTAAACTTATAAGCTTTTGCACAGCAAAGAAAACCATTTACACACACAAAAAAAACCCTACAGAATGGGAGTAAATATTTGCAAATGATGTGAATAACAGATTCATCTCCAGAATATACAAACGTCTCATAGAGCTCAGTATCAAAAAACAACCCAACCAGAAAATGGGCAGAAGATCTAAATAGACATTTCTCCTCAAAAGGCACGTGAAAAGATGGTCAGCATTGCTAATTATTAGAAAAATTTGAATCAAAACTACAATGAGATTCTATCTCACACCAATCGGAGTGGCCATCCTCAAAAAGTCTACAAGTAACACACCTGCAGAGGGTGAGGAGAGACGGGAACCCTCCTACAGCATGGGTGGGATTGTAAACTGGCGCAGCCACGATGGAGAACAGCATGGAGGGTCCTCAGAAAACTAAAGATAGAGCTGTTCTGTGATCGAGCAGTCCCACTCCTGACCGTATATCCAGAGAAAACCATAATTTGAAAAGATGCATGCCCTCTCAATGTTCCTTGAGCACTATTCTCAATAAGACATGGAAGCCACCTAAATGTCCATCAACGGTGGTAGATATATAACTATGGAATACTGCTGCTGCTGCTGCTAAGTCACCTCAGTCGTGTCCGACTCTGTGTGACCCCATAGATGGAAGCCCACCAGGCTCCCCCGTCCCTGGGATTCTCCAGGCAAGAACACTGGAGTGGGGTGCCATTGCCTTCTCCAATGCAGGAAAGTGAAAAGTGAAAGTGAAGTCGCTCAGTCGTGTCCGACTCTTAGTGACCCCATGGACTGCAGCCCACCAGGCTCCTCCATCCATGGGATTTTCCAGGCAAGAGTACATGAGTGGGGTGCCATTGCCTTCTCCGATGGAATACTACTCAGGCATAAAAAGAGTGAAAGAATGCCATTTGTATAACATCAGTTCAGTTCAGCCACTCAGTCGTTTCTGACTCTTTGCAACCCCATGGACCGCAGCATGCCAGGCCTCCCTGTCCATCACCAACTCCTGGAGCTTACTCAAGCTCATGTCCATTGAGTTGGTGATGCCATCCAACTGTCTCATCCTCTGTCGTCCCCATCTCCTCCCGCCTTCAATCTTGCCCAGCATCAGGGTCTTTTCCAGTGAGTTGGTTCTTTGAATCAGGGGGCCAAAGTATTGGAGTTTCAGCTTCAACATCAGTCCTTCCAAAGAATATTCAGGACTGATTTCCTTGAGGATTGACTGGTTTGATCTCCTTGCAGTCCAAGGGACTCTCAAGAGTCTTCTCCAGCACCACAGTTCCAAAGCATCAATTCTTCGGTGCTCAGCTTTCTTCACAGTCCAACTCTCACATCCATACATGACTACTGGAAAAACCATAGCCTTGACTAAACGGACCTTTGTTGGCAAAGTAATGTCTCGCTGCTTTTTAATATGCTGTCTAGGTTGGTCATAACTTTCCTTCCAAGGAGTAAGTGTCTTTTAATTTCATGGCTGCAGTCACCATCTGCAGTGATTTTGGAGCCCCCCAAAATAAGAGTAACATGGATGGACCTAAAGACTATCATCTGAGTGAAGTAAGTCAGACAGAGACATATATCATGTGATACCACTTTTGTGTGGAATCTAGAAAAATGATACAAATGAACTTATTTACAAAGCAGACTCAGACAGAAAGCAAACCTATGGCTTTATGCAGAGGGATAAATTAGGAGTTTGGGATGAAAATATACATATATATAAAATAGATATTAATGACTACCAAAGGCCTATTGTATAGTACAGGTAACTACTCAGTTAACTTGTAATAACCTATAATGGAAGAGAATGTAAGAAAAGAATATATACGTGTAGCTGAATCACTTTATACCTGACACTAAGACAACATTGTAAATCACTATATTTCAATAAAAATTTTTAAAAAATACTGTCTTTGTTTTTTTTTATTGTCTATATGGAACAGACAGTCTACCCTTCATTCATACGCTGGAGAAAATTCAGGCTCAGAGAAACGGTGCTTTTCTCAAAGTGATGGAAATCATATCTTACCCTTCATCCCACAAACTACAGTGAATGTTTCCTCATAAACAGCTCAAGACAATGAGCATTGTTTAGGATAAAGAGTCCACCCCCCTCCTTCCAGTTCTAAGCAATGAGACTTTTATTAAATGAAATCTTATCAAATTAGCTTTGTAATATATCAGTTTTAATAAATCTGCTGCTGTTTCAGTCGTGTCCGACTCGGCGACCCCATAGATTGCTGCCCACCAGGCTCCTCCTTCCCGGGGATTCTCCAGGCAGGGACTCTGGAGTGGGGTTAACAAATCTAATATCCATTAAAATAGTTCCTTTTATAAGCAGATAATAGAGCTTTTGCATTTGAAGTGACCCTGCCACCCTGCCCTCCCTGACGCTTCCTCAGTTCGCTTCCTCAGTTCCCAGAGTGGCTGCTGAAGCATCGGCACACAGCAGGGGCCCACTGGTTCACAGTTTGCAAAGTGCTAGTTGTAGGATGTAACGGCCAGCCAAAGCCAACCAGGTTGAAGTTTCTTCGTATCAACCCATTTTAGTTTGTGTCGTGCCAAAACCTGCAGGCCTTGTTAACTTTTTTAATGCAGTACAGCACAGCCAGGCTTAAAATGTTCTGCTTTTATTTACTGGAGGATTAAAGTAAAAAAAAAAACAACAACAAGGTAGCTCCCTACACCATACAGATTGTCGGCCCACAGTCCGCGATTACTGAGGTTAACTGGACTGACCATCCATGGGTAAATCACCTGCCAGTTTCCCTCTTGAGTCCTGCTTACCTGAGGTTCTTGGGCCAGGAGAGCCAGCAGAAGCTGGTAGGCTCTGTCCACTTCACTGTTCTCCCGGGGGTTTAAACGTACCCAGGGAAGGGCAGTAGGAGGTTGTCGGTAGCCTTTAACTCTTGATGGGACCCTGTACCTGATTTATCTCTTCTGACTGATGCTCAGAAGGGATTTCTGAGCTCAGAAAGGGCTCTCCCCTGAGGAACTGGGAGGGTTACACCAGCTGTCCTCCCAGCTGTCCGGCAGGTTCTTTGGGTAACTTGGCGTCCGTGCTTTCTCGTGATGCCTGGGCTCCGTTCATCCTCACTACCCTGTCCCCCCTGTGGTGTTCTTACCCATGCTCACGGTTTCACTGTCAGACCGCAGCCATGTGAAGGACACAGATGGTAAAGGTGAAGGTAGCCACGTGAAAGTAGCTCAGATGGTAAAGAATCTGCCTGCTATGTGGAAGACCCGAGTTCGATCCCCTGGAGGAGGAAATGGCAGCCACTCCAGTATTCTCGCCTGGAGAATCCCATAGACAAAGGAGCCTGGTAGGCTACCTACCGTTCATGGGGTCACAGAGAGTCGGACACTGAGAGACTAACAGTTCCACAGCAGGCACGACATTTGCCAAAACCTGGCCTGCCTTTTGTTTCATAAGAAGAGATCGTTTAAGACTGTTAACTCTAAAACGCAAACATCCCCTTTCGGAAAGGAGTAGGAATCCCATCAGTGGAAAAGTAAGTGGTGCATGGACAGAAATTCCCTCCTTCGATAATAATCGGGGGTGGGGAGGGGAACAACCTTGAAAAAAAAAAGTGCTTTTTTTTGTTTCGTATATTTCAAAAGAATTTGTTTTTTACATTAAAAGAATTGTTTTAACTTGCTGAGAACAAGTAACAGGGACTGTCAGATGGGAAGGCGTGTTCTCCACCCCCTTCACTGCTCCGCGCAGTTCCCGGGACTGATGCTCCATGCTCTCAGCCTCCTCCACGGGACGGACGGTGCTCCCCGGAGCTTCAGGGCCCGCCCTTGGCGGGGTGGGGGCGGCCCGTCCTCTCTTGGGCACCGGGCACCCATCCTGCCCTCAACAGCCCTTGGGCCGTGGCGCACCCTCCGCGCTGGTCCTGGAGTCTGCCTGCCGAGTGGGTTTGGATGATGCACAGTCCTCACTCATGCGTGCGTTTCCCTCCAACTGGGGTTCAGTTTGGTGGCTGTTGTTCATTCCGTAAGTGAGCGCTGGCTACTCAGAGCGTTCCCCTTTGGCCAGCTGCCTATATTCCACAGTCATTACTTTGCCCTGTAATCAGGCCATCTCAGACGCCTCTGTGGTCAGAGTTCTCCTGAACCTCTTGGGTTGTATAGTCTGGAGTCTTTATATTCACTTAGGCGAGTAGTTCCAAATGAGGTGTCAACGCTGTAAAGTTTCTCTGAGTTTTTATGTTATTGACATCTGAAAGCCGGTCATCCCTATTAACTCGTAATTTTGGGAGTATGTGGTATGTGACCCCTGAAACCACAGTGCACGCCATGATTCGATTTTAATATTCCTGTGCTTAGGACCTCGTATTTACTTACCCTTAACTGAGTTTTCCTTTTTTTAACTGGTATTGGCAATCTCATTTTGCCCCTTTCTTCTAAACTTTTATTCAGGGACTCAGGTTTCTTTTCCAGATTCTCAAGAAAATTTCACAACTAGAAATTTCAGAGATGGCGTCATCAGACAATAGCTGTGATTTTTGTCATCCTGTTTTCCTAAGTACTGAGACCTGTATTTACACCCTACTGAACTAAGAAAAAGCCTGCTTTTTTCCCCACCCTTATTACAACAGCATCAGAATGCAGTACTCAAATATAAGACCCTTGAAAAAAGCAGAGACATTACTTTGTCAACAAAGGTCCATCTAGTCGAGGCCATGGTTTTTCCAGTAGTCATGTATGAATGTTAGAGTTGGACTGTGAAGAAAGCTGAGCGCCGAAGAATTGATGCTTTTGAACTGTAGTGTTGGAGAAGACTCTTGAGAGTTCTTGGACTGTAAGGATATCCAACCAGTCCATCCTAAAGGAAATCAGTCCTGGGTGTTCACTGGAAGGACTGATGCTGAAGCTGAAAACCCAATACTTTGGCCACCTGATGTGAAGAGCTGACTCATTTGAAAAGACCCTGATGCTGAGAAAGATTGAAGGTGGGAGGAGAAGGGGACAGCAGAGGATAAGATAGTTGGATGGCATCACCGACTCAATGGACATGAGTTTGAGTAAACTCCGGGAGTTGGTGATGGACAGGGAGTCCTGGTGTGCTGTGATTCATGGGGTGGCAAAGAGTTGGACATGCTGAGCGACTGAACTGAACTGAGAACAGGCTTTGCCTTATTTATTTTTGGCTGTGCTGGGCGTGTGTGGCTGTGCGTGGGCTCTCTCTAGTTGGAGCGACGGGGACTACGCTTCATTGAGGTGCACAGGTTTCTCATTGTGGTGGCTTCTCTTGTTGCCCAGCACCGGCTCTAGGGTGCGGGCTATCTGGGGTCTTCCTCAACCAGAGATTGAACCCATTTCTGTGAGTTGCAAAAGCAATGTCTGTGCCCTCCTCTGTCCATCAAGGTCCTCTTCTATGGGGCAACTAAAGCCTCTTGATGTCTAGTGATTTCTGTCAAGGTATTTTAGGCATAGACAAGTAAATACATATAAAGGTTCTTTTTCTACCCCCTTTTCACAGTGGTGCAATATGAAAGTGAAAGTTTCTCAGTCATGTCCGACTCCTTGTGACCGCATGGACTCATGGAATTCTCCAGGCCAGAATACTGGATTAGGTAGCATTTCCTTATTCCAGGGGATCTTCCCAACCCAGGGATCGAACCCAGGTCTCCCACATTACAGGTGGATTCTTTACCAGCTTAGCCACAATTCAGTTGCTCAGTCGTGTCCAACTCTTTGCAACCCCATGGACTGAAGCACACCAGGCCTCCCTGTCCATCACCAACTCCCAGAACTTGCTCAAACTTGTGTCCATCGAGTTGGTGATGCCATCCAACCATCTCATCCTCTGTCGTCCCCTTCTCCTCCTGCCTTCAATCTTTCTCAGCATCAGGGTCTTTTCCAGTGAGTCAGCTCTTTGCATCAGGTGGCCAAAGTATTGGAGCTTCAGTATTGGAGCTGGCCAAAGTATTGACGCTTCAGCATCAGTCCTTCCAATGAATATTCAGGACTGATCTACTTTAGGATGGACTGGTTGGATCTCCTTGCAGTCCAAGGAACTCTCAAGAGTCTTCTCCAACACCACAGTTCAAAAGCATCAGTTCTTCGGTGCTCAGCTTTCTTCACAGTCCAACTCGCACATCCATACATGACTATTGGAAAAACCATAGCTTTGACTAGACAGACCTTTGTTGGCACATCCATACATCACCACTGGAAAAACCATAGCTTTGACTAGACGGACCTTTGTCAGCAAAGTAATGTCTCTGCTTTTTAATATACTGTCTAGGTTGGTCATAGCTTTTCTTCCAAGGAGCAAGTGTCTTCATTTCATGGCTGCGGTCACCATCTGCAGTGATTTTGGAGAAAAGGAAGCCCAAAAACCATGACCCATGACCTTTCTCTTAAAGACACAGGTTGTCTGGCAGGCAGAAAGTGCCTTTCTGGAAGTGGTGGTGGTGGTGGTGGTGGTTTAGTCGCTCAGTCATGTCTGACTCCTTGTGACCCCACAGACTGTATCGCACCAGGCTCCTCTGTCCATGGGATTCTCCAGGCAAGAATACTGGAGTGGGTTGCCATTTCCTTCTCCAGGAGATCTTCCCAACCCAGAAATCGAACCCGTTGTGCAATATGTAACCTTCAAAATAAAGAACATACAAGTACTAATGTGAATGATCTCCCGAGATATCATTAAAGGGAAAAAAAAACCCCACAACCCACTGTTTTCCTGTTGTTAGAATTTAGGTTGTTTACATTCTTTTTATTACAGTGTTTCAGTGAGTAAGTACTATTCAGTCATTTCAGTGTGCAAATATATCTGAAGAAAGCTCCTGAAAGTGGAATTGCTGCGCCCGGTGTTGATACAATGTTTCCGGTATTGCCTAGTGGCTGGTCTAGCGGATTCTCAGCTCCTCCCTCCCTGGTGTACCCTTCCCCACTGCAATATGGCCACATTTTTTATCTTTGCTAATCTGATAGGGGGAAATGGTGCTTAGGATAGCTTTGATGATCTTTTCTCACAATGTTACTTTTGAAATTGAGCATTTTTTCATGGGCTTACAAGCAATTAGCGTTTCTTATGAACTGTATTCATAATATTTAGAATGGAATACTTTTCTGGGAGGTTACGCAGCAATGGCACCCCACTCCAGTACTCTTTCCTGGAGAGTCCCATGGACGGAGGAGCCTGGTAGCCTGCAGTCCATGGGGTCGCTAGGAGTCGGACACGACTGAGCGACTTCACTTTCACTTTTCACTTTCATGCATTGGAGAAGGAAATGGCAACCCACTCCAGTGTTCTTGCCTGGAGAATCCCAGGGACGGGGGATCCTGGTGGGCTGCCGTCTATGGGGTCGCACAGAGTCGGACACGACTGAAGTGACTTAGCAGCCTATGATGTTGTGTATTTGTTTTGGCTGTGCTGGGTCTTCTTGCCGCATGGGCTGCCCTCTGGGTGCCGTGCGTGGGCTTCTCAATGCAGTGGCTTCTCTGGTGGGGCGTGGCCTCTAGGGCGCTCCTGGTTCAGTGGTTGCAGCGTGTGAACTCCGTCGTATCGGCCCTTGGGCTCCAGAGCGCATGCGCAATAGTTGGGGCGCTTGGGCTTTGTTCCTTTGCAGGGTGTGGGATCTTCCCAGACCAGGAATCGAACCCGTGTCTCCTGGCATTGGCTGGCGGTTTCTTTCTTTGCCACTGAGCTACCAGGGAAGCCCAAGGTGGTTTGTTTTTTTATTTCTTATAATATTAGAGAAATTAGCTTTTTGCCTATTATGTTGCATTATTTCCCTAGTTTATCATTTATATAAGCATTGTTGCTCATAATCACTTTTATGTAATAAACTATTTTTGGTTTGGCAGTCATATTTATTATTCAGAGTTTTGAATCATTCTTAGAAAGGCGTGTCCCACTTTGAGGTGATAAAAATCATTTTCTGGTTTCTTCTAAAGTTTTGGTTATTCAGGTGTTTGTATTTAGAACTTCTTGTGTACAAAGGTTTTCAGTAAGAATCCCACTTTATTTTTTTCTTTTTTTTGCCAGTTTTCTGGCCGCTTTTTATCCCAGATCTCTGGCTAGTTTTCCAGTATTATTTAGTGAATAAATCCTTCTGGATTTAAAGTGCTTCATCATCTGTTAAATTCCTCTATAATCTGGGTCTATTTCTGGGGTTTCCCTCTTGTCCTATTGATCTTTCAGCCCACATACGCCCTGCCCCACACTTAGTAAGTTATTGTGGTGTTACAGTATCTCACCGGGCTAGTTCCCCTCTTTCCTCCTCATTTTAGAACCTATTTATTATTCCAGGTGAATTTAAAAATCAGCTTTCTAATCTATCTTACCATACCATACCATGCCCTTCTGAAAAAAGAAAAGAAAAATTCTGATGTTGTCTTCTTTGGATTATGTTACCTTTATAGATTGAAAGTAGACACATTAAGAGTGATAAAACTTCAAAAACAGGATATGACTTTCCATGTATTTCTTTTGTGCTCTTCAACTATATTTGAAGTTTTCCTCTTATCAGGTTTTATTCATTTCCTGTTAAATTGATTTATATATTTTAACTTTTGTTGCCTTTAAAAAGATGATTTTATTATGTATTTATTTTGGCCACACTGAAGGCTCTTTGTTCCTTCCGGCTTCTCTCTAGTTGCAGTGAGCAGAGGGCTACTCTGTAGTTGCGGTGTGAGGGCTTGTCATTGAGGTGATGTCCACTGTTGCAGAGTACAGGCTCTAGAGCAGCGGGCTTGAGTCACTGTGGCTCAAGGACTCAGTAGTTGCAACTCCCAGGCCCTAGAGCACAGGTTTAATAGTTGTGGCACACAGGCTTGGCTGCTCTGAGCATGTGGGATCTTCCCGGACCAGGAGCTGAGCCCATGAACTGTGGTGTTGGAGAAGACTCTTGAGAGTCCCTTGCACTGCAAGGAGATCCAACCAGTCCATCCTAAAGGAGATCAGTCCTAGGTGTTCATTGGAAGGACTGATGTTGAAGCTGAAACTCCAATACGTTGGCCACCTGATGCAAACAACCGACTCATTGGAAAAGACCCTGATGCTGGGAAAGATTGAGGGCAGGAGAAGGGGATGACAGAGGATGAGATGGTTGGATGGCATCACCGACTCAATGGACATGGGTTTGGGTAAACTCTGGGAGTTGGTGATGGACAGGGAGGCCTGGCGTGCTGCAGTTCATGGGGTCGCCAAGATTCGGACACGACTAAGTGACTGAACTGAACTGAACTGATTGGCAGGCAGATTCTTTACCACTGAGCCACCAGGAAAGCCTTTTTTTTTTTTTTTTGCTTTTGAAAAAACATTTTTTTCCAACATGTTTTCTCACTGATTGTTGTTGTGGACGTGTTGCCTTCTTGACTTTTGTATATTAATTTTCTACCCCACTATCTTCCTTCCTGAAATTCTCTTCATGTTGATCAGTTCAATTCAGTTGCTCAGTCGTGTCTGTCTCTTCGTGACCCTGTGGACTGCAGCACTCCAGGGCTCCCTGTCCATCACCAACTTCCAGAGTTTACTCAAACTCATGCCCATTGAGTCGGTGATAACATCTAACCATCTCATCCTCTGTCGTCCCCTTCTTCTCCTGCCTTCAATCTTACTCAGCATCGGGGTTTTTTCCAATGAATCAGTTCTTCACATCAGGTGGCCAAAGTGTTGGAGTTTCAGCTTCATCATCAGTCCTTCCAATGAATATTCAGGACTGATTTCCTAGTTGGAACTGGTTGGATCTCCTTGCAGTGCAAGGGACTCTCAAGAGTCTTCTCCAACACCACAATTCAAAAGCATCAAGTCTTCAGCACTCAGCTTTCTTTATAGTCCAGCTCTCACATCCATACATGACTACTGGAAAAACCATAGCTTTGACTAAGACAGACCTTTGTTGGAAAAGTAATGTCTCTGCTTTTTAATATACTGTGTAGGTTGGTCATAACTTTCCTTCCAAGGAGCAAGCATCTTTTAATTTCATGGCTGCAGTCACCATCTGCAGTGATTTTGGAGCCCCCAAAATAAAGTCTGTCACTGTTTCCATTGTTTCCCGATCCATTTGCCATGAAGTGATGGGACCGGATAGCCATGATCTTAGTTTTCTGAATGTTGAGTTTTAAGTTAACTTTCTCACTCTCCTCTTTCACTTTCATCAGGAGGCTTTTTAGTTCCTCTTCACTTTCTGCCATAAGGGTGGTGTCATCTGCATATCTGAGGTTATTGATATTTCTCCCGGCAATCTTGATTCCAGCTTGTGCTTCATCCAGCCCAGCGTTTCTCATGATGTATTCTGCATATAAGTTAAATAAGCAGGGTGACAAGATACAGCTTTGACGTACTCCTTTCCCAATTTGGAACCAGTCTGTTGTTCCATGTCCAGTTCAAACTGTTGCTTCTTAACCTGCATACAGATTTCTCAGGAGGCAGGTCAGGTGTGTATAGATTTTGTCTTACTTTGGTGTCGTTGTATTTGCTTAACTTTTTTAAAAAGAAATTCTTTTTCTGTGTTTTGGAGTAGTTTAATATTGGTGTTTTCTGCACTTAAACATTTGGGAATGATCTATGAAGCTCTCTAGGCCTGGTGCTTTGTGGGTGTGGGGGACTCGTGTGTAACTTTTTCTAATTTTTCTAACTTGTTTGTTTAGCTTTCCCATCTCCTTTGGAGTTAGTTTGGATAAATTACATTTCCCTAGAAAAATGAATCACTTTGTTGACTTTTCACATTCACTTCTGTGCGGTTGAACAATGTGTTCTTTTATTATTATTTGATTACTGCTGTGTCTTTGCTATTTGTTATTTCTTGATTAGTTATTTGCTTTGCTATTTTTTCCCCTGAAGAAAGACCTATAAGACCTATTTGCCTCATTTACAGGCTAATTTGTTCAGTTTTTGTGACTGTACCATGGGCTTCCCTGGTGACTCAGACAGTAAAGAATCCACCTGCAGTGCATGAGACCTAGGTTCAATCCCTGGGTCAGGAAGATGCCCTAGAGAAGGGCATGGCTACCCTCTCCAGTATTCTTGCCTGGAGAATCCCTTGGACGGAGGGGTCTGGGGGGCTACAGTCTATGAGGTCGCAAAGAGTCCGACACGACTAAGCAACTAACATACACACATTTTCTTAATTTCTCTCTACTTAATTTCTTAATATTCTCTCTACTGTCATTTCTTAGTTCAAATTAAAGAATGACAAGAGAGTGATAAAATTTTTACTCTGATAATTTCCCAGGTACTTCACCGCTTTTTCCTTCTTCTGCCATAGGGATTAAGGAAGGAAACAGTTCTATTGATATTGTGCTTATACTGTGGCATTCAGTAGTCAGCTCAGATTCTGTTCCCATGAGATTAGCTGAAAATGTTTCAATTAAATAGAAGCGGAACCAAGTGCCAATGTGTTGTTTAATTGATAAAGTGTGTGAAATTATTTTGTCCGATTTCAATTCTGGGACACTATATATTTTTAAAAATATACTAGTGGATTTAACTGATGAAAACTTAGGTTTTTATTTCATTCTATTGTACAGAAGTTAATAGAACTAATTTTAATTAAAAATTTAAAAGTTAAATTAGTATTTCAGAAGAATTTTCATGCAAATTTGCTTATGAGCTTCTTAACGTGAAGAACAAAATGCGTTCTACCTCTTGAATTCTGCTTAAAATGGAGCTGATACTGTTTTAATTTAGACTTCAGGGCTTTGGGGTGGGGAGCAGTAAACAAAACCAAAATACTTAGAATATTTAAGAGACATAGAGGGCTTCCCTTAGTGGCTCATCTGGTAAAGAATCCGCCTGCAATGTGGGAGACCTAGGTTCAATCGCTGGGTTGGGAAGATCCCCTGGAGAAGGGAACAGCTACCCACTCAAGTATTCTGGCCTGGAGAATTCTATGGACTGTATAGCCCATGAGGTTGCAAAGAGTTAGACATGACTGAGCAACTTTGACTTCACTTCACTTCAAGATACATAGAATATCCCCCACTCCCCTGATTTCACAGATTGTGAAATGTTTTTCTACCCAGTGACTACAGGAAACGAAAGATAAACAGATTTAAATGCCAGTAGAACAGATATTTTTTTTAATACTTTGATCTGTGGGGCCATTTTTAACTTTTGCATTTTTTTTCTTTTTCTGCCATCATATCACCACGTGACAGCAATCACGCACCGAATCTGAAGGTCATTTCAGAAAGGTGTCGTTTTGTATTTGCTGTGGATTCTCTTCGGTTCAGTTCAGTTCAGTTGCTCAGTCGTGTCCGACTCTTGGCGACCCCATGGACTGCAGCACGCCAGGCCTCCCTGTCCATCACCAGCTCCCGGAGTCTACCCAAACTCACGTCCATTGAGTTCGTGAATCCATCCAACCATCTCATCCTCTGTCGTCCCCTTCTCCTCCCGCCTTCAATCTTTCCCAGCATCAGGGTCTTTTCCAATAAGTCAGTTCTTCCTATCAGGCGGCCAAAGTATTGGAGCTTCGGCTTCAGCATCAGTCCTTCCAATGAATATTCAGGACTGATTTCCTTTGGATGGACTGGTTGGATCTCCTTGCAGTCCAAGAGACTCTCAAGAGTCTTCTCCAGCACCACAGTCCTTAGCTCCCTGCTGCACACAAACCCCCATCGCAGGTGGAGACTGTCAGGTCTGAGGTGACAGGCAGGCGTGAGGTTAATGTCTGTGTTCTCCGACTTCAGTGTCTTTGGAGAAGTGAATGATGGTCTGGTGCGGGGTCCTTGTGCGGGACCGTCCACCAGCTTGTGAAGCAGGATAGTGGGGCGGGGTGGGGGGCGGAGGGTGCTGAAGGGTGGCCCCTAGGCTCGCTGGGCAGGGGACAGCCCGCTGAGCTGCTCGTGCCTTTGCCAGTGTGTCCTCATCTTAGCGTCACTGAGGAAGAAGGTAAAGAAGAGGGTCTTCCCTGTGTCATCCTTCTGAGGGGGTCGTCATACACGCTCCTGTGCCTGGCGGCTCTGAATCTGCCATTCCCCCAGGCCCTGCTCTTTGCCCTTTTGAAACCGGACCTGTGTTGGGATTGTCCAGTGGGAATCAAGCTGTGTCCGGAAGGTGGTGGGGGGATAAGATTCTACCCCCTTGGACCCCCAGGGCCGGGCCTTCCCCACAGTGCCGTCCGGGTATCTGTCTGTGACAAGTGTCCACTGAGCGTCTTCATCTTGGACCACGTTGATGGTTCCAGAGGCCGACTTTGCTAGTGAACCAGGCGGATGAAAGAGCCATGCTAACGTGTCGGGTGGCTCTCTCCCCTCCCCAGGAAATGCTGTCCGGGGTGGTGGTCATATCTGGGAAGGACTCAGTCCAGCACCAGGGCCTCTCCCTGACGGTGGAAGGAACCGTGAACCTGCAGCTCAGTGCCAAGAGCGTGGGGGTGTTTGAAGCCTTCTATAATTCCGTTAAGGTAAGAATGCCTGACTTGCACGTTTTTAGTTCCTTTTCCAAGTGTTTGGGGTTGGTTTGCACGTGCTGCCTCAGCTTCATTGTTGTTATTTTGCTGGGAACGGTGGCAGGCGTGCTTTTACGACTCAGTAATCAAACTGAAAAAAACACATGCAGATATTTTGATTCTGAATATATGCTGTTACCGAAAGTCTGCTTGTGTTTATTCTCATAAGACAGGGTTAGGGGGACTTGAGGGGGATACCTTCAGCCCTTACAGAGCCCAGTGTGCTCTGGGAAACTGTGCCTGGGCCTTCTCACCTCTGACCTTCCCAAAGCAAAACTGTTATTATAACTTATTTTAGTCCAGCTGCATCCAGGTAAGAATGCCGGTGGAACCCTTCTTTCCTGTTGCTTGAGGGTCTGTGTTCTAGGATGTAAACTTTCTGCTGTACGTAGTTTCCTTTTCCTGAAGGGCAGATTTAACTCTTTTAAGTTCCAAGGAGGAGGAGTTAAGGGGAAAGAAGGGTTCACAAAGAGCATGCAGATTTCAGGGCCTGTCCACGTGTCCCCACAGCTTTCTTTTCTTTTCCTCCATCAGCACTTGAGAGACTCGCTTCCAGAGTTGTGGGTTTTCTCAGTGTGGTTGTAAACCAAGGCTTGGAGTACCTTCCCTCAGGAAGGTGTAGTGCCTGCCGTTGAGGCACGTGTGCGAACAGTCTGCTCCCAGGGCCCAGACTGCCCGGGTGCCCGGAGCTGGGGCCGGGGGGTTGGGGTGGGGAGGAGGGGGTCTGCTCCTCCCTAGGTTCCTTGCAAGTCTGCTTCACGCTGAAGGTGGGGGTACACGTCAGAAGGGTTGTTAGGGGACAGTCAAGCTGAGATACTTGGGGATAAGAGAGAGAAATGTATCAGTGCATTTCCTACTTGCACCCAACACCGCAGCGTCCAGCCCTAAAAATGAACCCAACTTGGACAGCGCCAGGCTCCCAGAGCAGCAGGATGGTGGGGGTGGGGCGGGGGTGGGGTGTGGGGTCTCCCAGGAGTTGATTCACTAGCCACAGTCACATAACAAGAAGCGCGGGCTGATGGATCGACTTGTGCGTGTCCTTGCAGCCCATCCAGGTCATCAACAGTACCATCGAAATGGTGAAGCCAGGAAAATTTCCCGGCGGCAAAACAGAAATTCCTTTCGAGTTTCCACTGCACGTGAAGAGTAATAAAGTTCTGTACGAGACGTACCACGGCGTGTTCGTCAACATCCAGGTGCGTGTCCTGACTTCTCTTCTGCACGACAGCTTGCTCGTTGTGTCACTGAAAGTTCGTAAATAAATGGGCCCAAGAAGTTAACGCTGTAGGCGTGGCTGAGCCCCTCCTGCGTTCTGTACTGATTTCTCATCTTGCCCGGCAGAACGTAGTGTGTGTATGTGAATACGACCGTTATCCTTGGGGAAGACCCTGGAGAACCCACACTGTAGCTTCTCTTCAGGAATCCCGTTGTTTCTCTGGGGCTCTGTGCAGGCCACGCTGACGCCGTCGGGGGCGCTTTTATTGTTGGTAATAGATATGCCCTCACGTCTCTCTGGTACCCGCACCAACTTGTCTGTTTCGAACGTATAAATATCTCTTTGTTTCATATCCAAAGGCTAGCGCTCTGACATAGGCCTGTATTCTTTACTGAACAGCCCGTGTAAATGAGTGGGGGGAGGTGGATTTATGACTTCCTGTCCACCTCTGCCGGTTCAGGATGTCTGTCACAGTCCCCATTGTTGTCTCAGGCACAGTTTGGAGTCATGACTCAGAGCGAGAGAAAAAGAGCCTTTCCTTTATTCGGTGGAAAGAAAGGTACTTTTGTGATATCAGCCTTGCAGCCGGTCCCTCGCCGGATGAGACAAAAGCATTTTGTCTCACGTGTGTGCAAGAGGGCTGGCAGTTAGGAAATTTTTTTGATTTATTAAGTTTTAGCTGAAAATTTGGTCCTGGTAGAGATGATTCCCCCACTTAAAAATGCAGCGCTTTAAAAATAAAAATTCTCCAAACACTCGTGAGAGTTTAACGCATGGTTTGTGTGCATGTGGGTTTTATGAATGGCTTGAAAGATTGGTCAAAAAGAAACACATGTAGTGTGATGTAATCTGTTGCAGTAAATATCTTTCTGTACAAAAACTTTTCTAGTCCTTTCTTGTCAGTGTACCTGTTTCAGCAGTAAATACACTGAAGGTTTTGGGCTGCTCATAAGAAGGGACAGTAAACTGTCTGGACTCAAAAGGAGCCACTCGTGTAGACACACAGCTGGTGTAGAGACCCAAGTCCTCTGACCCACTTTCAAGGTGCAGAATATTTTTACCACGAAAGAAAGTGAATGAAAACTGCATTTTTTTTTTCTTTTTTTTTTTTTTTAGGAAGACTGAAAATCTCTCAGTTCAGTTCAGTTCAGTCACTCAGTTGTGTCCAACTCTTTGCAACCCCATGAACCACAGCACGCCAGGCCTCCCTGTCTATCACCAACTCCTGGAGTCCACCCAAACCCATGTCCATTGAGTCGGTGATGCCATCCAACCATCTCATCCTCTCTCGTCCCCTTCTCCTCCTGCCCTCAATCTTTCCCAGCATCAGGGTCTTTTCAAATGAGTCAGCTCAGGTGGTCAAAGTATCGGAGTTTAAGCTTCAACATCAGGCCTTCCAATGAACACTCGGGACTGATCTCCTTTAGGATGGACTGGTTGGGTCTCCTTGCAGAAAATCTCTCAAACATCGCATTTTCAAAATTATTTTTTTTTCTCTTGCCAGAATCAGCAGCAACCTGGTTTACCCACACAGCTCTTCTTTGATGCTGTCTATTTACTAATAGAAGCATACATTCATTAGAAACAATAGAATAACATCCAGTTTTCTGTGGTCATACTTCTTACTTGTCACTTTCTTTTCCTGTGTTTAGCATTCTTGTTAAAAGATTCATTTGTTTAACATAAAGTTGGAAGTCTCACCCTTTTCCACATACTGCCTGGAAGGGCATCAGATGAAAATACAAAATTTGGGGTCCTGTGCAGCTGTGTGTGAGTTGGAAACCAGTTCAAATGCAGAAGGAGAGTTAGCATGTGGTTAATTGTTTAGTAAATAATCACCCTGACCTCAGTTTATTTTGGTCATCAGATTTTACCACTTTGAGGGTTAACCTTAGAATGCTGTAACGTGGAATTCTGCACCTCCCCAAATATCTCATGAATTTCTGGAACCACAGAGATGTCCTCTCAACCTCACATTTATAAGAGCTGGTCACTCTTTCGCTTATCACCTGGATTCAACATTTATTAGAATTTTGCCACATTTGTTTCATCTGTATTCTGAATCATTTCAAAGTTAGTTACAGAATCTTGACACTTCATCTCAAAATCACCAGAAGACAGGGACATTCTTTCTACGTAACGCCAGTTACCGTTTTCACACCTCTCAGGGGGAACAGAAATTCTCCAGTGTCATCTAACTCCCAGTTCTTAACTCAGATTCGCCACTGCTGCTTTTGAGAAGCATGCGTCTTGAGAGACACCAGGATTGCGACTTCCTGATCTCATTCTCATTCATCCGAGCACTCATTCAGTCTCTGGACAGGCCTTCTTCCAGCCTCTTGGTTGGACAGTGGGGCAGGCACCACCCAGAGGGGCAGCGGCCACTGTGGTCCCGCAGGGCGTGGCCTTCTCAGCGCCAGGACTCATCACACTTTCCGTGAAGATTCCTGGGTGTGTGACTTGGGAGAGAAGGTGTTCTTGTTGAGCCTTAACAACAGTCTTTCTCAAATCATATGGGTGCAGAGACACTTTTCATTTATCATTTGAATTGCATTGTGGTACCGTAATGTAAAAATAGTAAAAAGGCTGACAACATAAAGGATTTAAAATGTAGCCAGTAGTAGGTTGCCAGCTCACAGGGCCTGGTTTCCTCGTAACTTCTTAGGCGGAGGACTCCATCATATTTGCTCTGATTCTCCTCAGCCACATTTGCATCCACCTCTCATCCTTATTTGTAGACAGAGCATACAGGAAGCTGTCAGTCTTTCCAGCTGTCCTCTGTACAACCACTTTTTCCTATAAAAGTTGTTTAAATCACAGGGTGGTTTTATTTTTGTTCTCCTCTCGTGGCCCTACTAGCGGGGTTTTATCCTCTTAACACAAAGTACAGCGGTACCAACATGTCTGCTGAAATGGTTTCAGAAGTAAATGATCGAGATGCCTGTCCTCCTTGTTCATGGTGATAATATCCCTTCTAGGAGTCTGCTGTAAATCTGTTGGGCTGTGTCTTCTTTCCTCATTCCCATCCATGGTGTGTTTACTGTCAAGTCAGAAGAGATCGCATCTTGGGGCTTCCCTGGCAGTCCAGTGGTTAAGGCTCCACACTTCCAGTACAGGGGACTTGGGTTCCATCCCCGGTCAGAGAACGAAGCATGTCACATCCCACATGTCACACAGCATGGCCAAAAAAGAAATCGAGTCTTATACCTCCTCTGGGAGCCCTGCTCATGTCTGACCCTCCTTAACCTCCTGTAGGCCTTGCCATGTAGATCACTCATTAATATTTGGGGAAGATCCAGACAGAGTGAAAAGATCCAGGGCTTTGCAACAGACAGACCCGGGCTTGAATTACCATATTGCATAAAGATTTGGAGCGTGGGTGTCTGCCGCAGACAGGTGTAAACTCAGATCCCATCTCTGTGACCCAGACGGCCTTCATGACCTCTCCTCCTGGGGGTTGATGAGGTCTCTTTGTGAAGTACTTATTCAGCCTAGTTCCCGGCACCCAGAACATGCCAAGTAAATAATTGCTGAATGATTAAATAAATGAATTCATGGTGACTATCTGTATATTATGTCAACCGTCCTTACCTTTGAATTGTCAGAATTAATCAAGAAAGTGCTGTAAAAGAATTTAGTGAAAATTGTTCAATTGTGTCTGACTCTCTGTGAGCCCATGGACTGTAGCCCGCCAGGCTCCTCTGTCCGTGGGATTCTCCAGGCAAGAATACTGGAGTGGGTAGCCATTCCCTTCTCCAGGGGATCTTCCCAACCCAGGGATTGAACCCAGGTTTCCATGCAGTTCCTAAAACACATTGGTGTTTTCCTGTTTTCTCCATCTTTCTGCCCTCTCCCACTCATCACCAGCTGCCTTATATTACCAGTTACTGCTTTCACACTTAAAAAAAAAAAAAACCTTTAGTGACCAAAAGTTGGTACCCATTATTCACAGTCTTTCATTTACAAATTATAGAAATCTTGCTCAAACTGGCTTAGCCAAAAAAGGGACATTGGATCCTGGAACTCACAATTCCAGGGGACTGTCGAGGCTGGGAGAGGGGACACCGGTCAGCCCCCAGCTCTGTGTTCTTGGTGGCAGAGAACATTCTCCTGGCTTGGCCACCCCCACAGAAAGGATTCCTCCCCTGGTCTAGCAGCGCTCCTGGCTTTCTGGTCACTTCCAAACCAGGGTGGGCTGGGGGAAGCCAGCCCTCCCAAACCCCTGAGGCTGAAAATGAGGAAGGGCACTCCCATTGGGAAAAGAATCAGGGAGACCAGGCAGGCCCTAACAAAATACTGCCCATAGTGTGTGGGCTGTACAGGAAGGTCAGTTACACAGATACACGCGTGTATGTGTTACATATGCGAACAACAGATGCATATGTAGTGCAGTCCTTGCTGAGCTGGTCTGGCTGGGGGACCAGACTGAAGTCTCGGTAGAAAATATATGTGTGTTTTTGCCCCTGGGAAATCCATGGACAGAGGAGCCTGGTGGCAAAAGAGTGGGACACGACTTAGCAACTAACAGTAGCAACGTGTGTGTGTGTGTGTGTGTGTGTGTGTATGATTGAGACTATACACACACACATATAAAGGCCCTTGTAGACAACGGTGTTCTTTTTTATTTCTTTTCTAACGTTTCCTCTCCCAGGAGACCCTTAATACATAGTAAGTACCTTCAGTACATAGTTCTCGTTTAACCTGGACAGGTCGGTCATAATAGTCGTAACTTCTTGACTCACTACACATATGGTTCCAGTTCTACAGATTATTTGTAATGTTTTTCCCCAGATGATTAAAACACTAGCTCGCTTTATTAAACGTACACGATTTTTGTTTGTTTGTTTAAGACAAATGTGCCGTTGAGTTTTGTTAGCAGTCTCTCACTGCTATGGACAGGATGGGAAGGGACAGGTCGAGTTTCCAGCCTGGCGCCCAGCTCTGTGGCGGGCTCCCCCTCGCGGGGCTCAGGGCCTGTCTCGCAGAAGGTATGGGGCATCTGCCTCATTGGCTATGAGTCTCGATGCCCCAGGGTTTGCAGCTCTGCTGCCATGATTTCTCATCCTTTCTACAAAGTTGCTGCTGTTTCACCCAGAGCCGTGATGTGCCAGCCCTGACTTGTCATCTCACTGGGTCCTCACTAAAGTCGCATCAGTGTCCTCATCTTCTAGAGCAGGAAGCTGAAGCTCAGAGAGGCTGTGTTCCCTGTCTGGGCTCACACAGGGAGGCTGATGCCCAGCTCTGCCTCGCAAGTCTTTCCCCGTGTAACGGGGGGGGCTCCGTGAGACTCTGCACCCCTTCCAGGGGTCCAGCGATAGGATGGCCCTGGGCACAGGCTGAGGTGTCTATTACAGAAATACTTTTCATTTTGAGCATTAACTCCCCCGGTTATGTACACAGATTTCGTATGATGCATTAATGGGATGGAACCTTGTCTGTGTAATTCTGTGATGAGAGCAGACCCTCTCAAGAACGTCTCCTCTGCCTTTCTCTGCAGTACACCCTGCGCTGTGACATGCGGCGGTCCCTGCTGGCCAAGGACTTGACCAAGACCTGCGAGTTCATCGTCCACTCCACCGTAAGCTGCCCTCGGGGGGCCTGCGCTCGGTAGCAGGACTCTCCTGCGGGGCCTGGGACTGCGCCCACTTAGCAGCAGTGAGTTAGCTGCTAGTGCTCCGTGGGTGCGGCACAGGGGCCTGGGACTCCTGGGTCAGAGACAGGGGAGCATGATTCTCCCGGCCTGGCCAGCAGCAGGGTAGCAGCGTGCATGTCATTCCCTGGGCCAGACCCTCCGGGCGATGCCCCTAGCCCACAGGGTGCTGCGCCTGAGGGGTCTGTGCCTCACCTGAGGAGCCCCAGGCCGGGGGGCCTACCTTCATCTCAGCAGACGGTGCGCAAGCCTGCCCTTGGTCCTGGAGGGAGGCATCGTCTCGTCTTTCATGGCTGCTTCCGTAAATGGCTGGCAGAAACGTGCCCGGCTGTGGGGTAGGAAGGCCAGGGCCCTGCGTTCTCAGCCCACGAGGCAGGAACACACCGGGGTGCTGGGGAAGGGGGCAGGGAGAGCCTTTTCTGACACCTTCTGCCGGGACTCTGCACTGACAGAGTGTCCTTAAGCAGTCCTTTCACGTGCCAACCGAGGGGGCTAGGTCCCCTCCCCCCAGGGGACCTGTCGGGGCTGGTACTCGTGCCCACGGCCCTGGAGTCCCTGTATCTCAGTTCTCTCCAGGCCTTTGGGGCAGGGCCTCTTAACCCTATTATGAAATGTCCACGGATGCCTTAGTGATGACTGAAGATATAAGAGCTCTTCCGCATAAGATCGGTGAAATCACTGATGCCCTTGCATCAATTTTGTGACTTTTTTAGGATTTTCAATTATGTGTAGTTTCTCTCTATAAAATTTCAGTAGATGTTTCTTTCAGTGCTACGGTTTTTAAAAAAATATGAAAATATTTCTCATTTTTGGAAGTCACTTCATTTAGAAACAGATGTTTTCCTTCTGTCCAATCAAGGGTTTTCAAATGGAAGCTAAAAAAATTTTCTTCATGTAGATTACTCCCTTAAAAAAAAAAATCACATGCCATTTCATGTCTTATATAAAAAGAGCCTCCACCTGTGTGAAGAATAAGCCCAAATTCAGCCCCCTGCCTAGGGCTGGGCGCCTGGTGACCACTCAGGCTGGCGGTGGCAGAGCCACCGGGGGCTTCCTCCCTGCTCCTGGAGGTCACCCACAGTTAGCCCCCAGGGGTCACGGTCTCTGTGAATAATTTCACTAGAAGCCAAACTACGCCATGACCCACAGTTGACAAGTTAAATATTCCTTTATGTGCTGTGAGGAAAAATATATTCACGAAAGAATATGTTCGTGAACCTATTGGTAAAAAGAGTAGCTTCAAGAAGACTATTTCCGAGAGTAAGCTTTTGGTGAGTAAAGTTGGCAGGCTGGTCAGGGGCCTTTCTCCTCCACAGCTCCCACGCCATCGGGGCCTCAGTGGCCTTTGGGCCCCAACCTGTGAGTAAAAGGCACCAGGCAGGCCCCCAGGAAGCTTGGCTGTGTTGATGGATTCTGTGCCTGTGTGATGGAGGTGGTCATTGTTAACAAATCTCCATAACGCTGATAATTAATCTGTTACGCTACAGTGTGATTCTTCCTGGTAGAAGGTTAGTTGTACAGCTGAGTGGCTAACAGCACCAGCTGTGGAACCAGGGTGCCTGGGTTTGACTGTCCGTTCTGCTCTGGACTTGAGCAACCAGGTGAGCCGTCTGGGCCTCACTGACCTCACCTGCGCAGTGGGTCCGCGGCAGCAACGGCACTGCACAGGGCCCGTCACAGAGACACTTCGGTGTACAATCTTATTCTCAGAGACGGCTTCAAATAAACGTCTCCCAGTAATCCCGCTCTGCTTTTAAATTCTGGACCTGCGAGGGACCTTCGAGACAAAGAAGCCTGGCCCCCCCATTTTCCAGATGCGGAAACTTGAGTCAGGGGGATGAAGACATTGGACAGACACAGCCTTGTTTCCTGGCAGAACTGTTTTAGAACCCAGGCACCCTGCCTCTTGGCACCAAGGTCTCCCGTTCTTGTGCTGCCTTGCATTTCCTGAAACGAGGAAAAACAAGTTGGAGCTGTGGGACTCTCTCCTGATTTCGGTTCTTCCCCCTGTTTTAGCCTCAGAAGGGGAAATGGACTCCGAGCCCCGTGGACTTCACGATCACACCTGACACCTTGCAGAACGTCAAAGAGGTAATGTGCTCCGTAGTCGCGGCACCAGGGCGACTTTCCTTCCTTCCATCCTGCTCTCTCTCGGCTGTGCTGGGATTTCATTGCTCTGTGCGGGCTTTCTCTGGTTGCGTCCCACTGCCCCCAGCGTTGCAGCGCCCAGGCTTCTCACTGCAGGGGCTTCTTGGGGAGCGCAGCCTGGTAGGCTTCCTAGTTGCAGCACGCGGGCTCTGTAGTTGTGAGGTACCGGCTGGGTTTCAAAGACTCGGTGTGAAAAAAGAGAATTTAAAGCATCATGTATGATTGTAATATACTGATTGTATGTGGAAGAAACAGTATTTTCAATATACTGAAGAATTTCACCTGTTTCCTCTTACTTTTTTTAATGTGGCTAGTAGAAAATTTTAAATTACACGTTCACTTCTTCACATTTGTGGCTTACCTCATGTTTCTATTGGACAGTGTGTTCTAAACTCTGAATTGACTTCAGGGTAACTGGGACCCCGCCGTAGGAAGGAGTGCTAGGCAGTGTCTCTAGCTCCTCAGACCCGTTCTCCCCACCACAGCGTCACTCCCCCACGACCGTATTCCTCTGTCCAGAGAGAAAAGGTCCATAGGTGTTTAGCCCAGCATGGAAGAAGAGTTGTTCTCTTCACAAATAAAGTTAATCTCTTCTTGGTTTTTCAAAACTGCATAATTGGGAACATTTTTAAATTGATTTTCTTTTTTTCTTGGTGACAGATTGTCCTTAAACACTCTTGTCAGCTTCCTCAGACATTTTTTAAAATGTTACTTATTTATGGCTGCGCTGGATCTTCACTGCTTTGCGAGGGCTTTCTCAAGCTACAGCAAGCAGGGGCCGCTCTTGCAGTGCGCAAGCTCCTCCTCGCAGTGACTTCTCTGGTTGCCGAGCGCGGGCTCTACGGCGCGGTCCCAATAGTCCTGGCACCCTGGCTTAGTTGCTCCACGGCATGTGGAATCCTTCTGCACCAGGGATCGAGCCCGTGTCCCCTGTGTTGACAGGCGGATTCTTACCCACTGCGCCACCGGGGAAGTCCCTCAGACATTCTCATATCATGGCGCTTGGTCAGACGGAGTTGTGCAGACCTAAGGCAGGCAGGAAGGCTGCTTTGGCGAGAGAGCTGGTCTTTGTCAGGTACCTTAGGTCTGTCGATAAGTCGTTGGATCATTCAGTCTGTTACTCAGACTGTTTTAAGTGCTGTTGTCCAGTTTTGCCAGTTTTGTCAGCCAGGCTCCCAGTGAGTTTTGTGTAAATTACCAGACTCTGTGTTCAGTTCTTCTTTGTACCAGAAAGGCTCGAGTCATTTCTCCCGGCACCTCCCATTCCTGACGTGTCTGGTTTTGTCTCGTTTTAGAGGGCCTTGCTCCCCAAATTTCTCATCAGAGGACATCTCAACTCGACCAACTGTGTGATCACACAGCCACTGACGGGAGAGCTGGTGGTGGAGAGCTCAGAGGCCGCCATCAAAAGCATCGAGCTGCAGCTGGTGCGCGTGGAGACGTGCGGTAAGGCCCCATGACCCTCCGCTGCCCCCGGCCCACAGCCACGAGCTCGCCTCTCGTCTCCAGGGTCCTGCAGGGCCAGCGGGACAGCAGGGGACTCTCCTGTTGATGCACCTTCTCTGAGTCACTGGCTGCTGCCTCAGCCTGAACGGACGTGCGCTGTGTCCTGACCCCACAATGCCCTCTCCCTGCTCCAGGCTGTGCAGAAGGCTACGCCCGCGACGCCACAGAGATTCAGAACATTCAGATCGCCGACGGGGACGTGTGTCGGGGCCTCTCCATCCCCATCTACATGGTCTTCCCCCGGCTATTCACCTGCCCGACGCTAGAGACCACCAACTTCAAAGTGGGTACGTGCGTGCCCTCAGGGTGCCCCTGGGAGGGGGTGGATCTGCTGGTCTGCTGATCTCGGGTGCAGCGCGGAGCACCCAGCCCTTTGGTTGCTGCACAAAAATGCGTGCAGAGCAGCTGGGTGGCGCCCAGGGTTGAACTTGCTTCGTCCCCCAGGAGACAGCGTGGGCTGCTCACGTGACAACATGCTCTCTGAAGGACACTAACTTGGCCAGGGACCAGCCAGCCAAGCTCGTGGGGAGGTCGGATCAGCCCTCTGATGGGCTGGTATTTGATGGGGACACAAGACCTGTGACAGCCCAGTGAACAGTCATCTTCCCAAGGGCTGAGGCTCCGGCAGCTGAGGGGGAGTCAGTGGTTTTCTGTGATCGCACGACAGATACTTGGACCACAAGATCTGAGTCGCGTTAAGACGCACTTTTCAATCCTGCTTTTTCTCCTTCACCTTGTATTGTGGTTGAATCTGCAGATAGAGAACTGCAGTTGTGGTGAAATTGCCAAATAAGGGGCAGCCTGTAAATTCCGTGTGGATGTGTGACTGGGTGGGAGCCTCCCTGACCTTGGTTGTTCGAGGGTCAGCTGCACCTTCGATTTTTAAGTTAAGGAGGAGGAGCTTATCTGTCGATTTTTCAACTTGGTTTTGCTACATAAACTTTAAGAAACATCCAAAAATTGTTCTTTTCTGCTACACTATGCATTAGGTACCTGTACTGTCTGCACCTTATTTCTGTCAGACTTTACAAAGCGTCCATGTAGCATTTAATGTAGCGCCCATGATTCCTCCATAGAAATAACGCCCTCAGCCCATCAGCCAAGACACTGGTGGTGCTTTTGTCCTTGTGGCTCATGTTTTGTTTGCTTGGGGGCTTGTGCAGTGACCACCCCTTCAGCTGAGGGGGTCCCGAGGGAAGGAGGTAGCCTGTGATCATTGAGCACCACGGCCTCTCGTTTCCCTGGGGTCACCGTCTCATGGCTGGGAGGTCAGGTTCCGTTCTCAAGGGGGAATAGGGTGAGCCCCGCGTCCTTAGTTAGGCGCACATCTGGGTGTGCCCCTTCACTCCGACGGTGCCCAGCTTGGGGAACTTCCTGGGCACGGCCAGGCCCGCAGCTGTCCCCAGCTGAGCCCATGGCCCTCCGCGCTGGGAGGAAGCCAGCACCAGTCCTGCCATGGGCCTTCTGTGCCTGCCGGGCCTCCTCTCTGTCCCCTCCAGGGAGGACAGCAAGGTGGTGAGAAGACTAGGGCAGGATGGGGCTGGGCAGCCCAGAGGGTGTTGCGGCCTGTGACAGCCATCAGAAAGAGGAAGGGAACACGGCAGCCACTGCGGTACACACTCGTGCCCTGGCCAGTGCCGGGCCCAGGCGACGGCCACACACGGAGACACCGTCCTTGGGACTCCGGCCACAGAGGGGCCCTGGAGGAGCCGGCCCCCAGCCCCTTCCCTTCACACTGGGGAGGGACCTGGGCTTCTCTCTTTTCAGGGGCTCTCTCCTCAGGCACCCCCTTCCCTGTCATCCACGTGCTGACCCTTAGCACCTAGAAAGCGGGAAGAAAGACTACTGTTTGCTGAAGGTAGCAGAGGAACGTTTGAACAGGTGTCATGGACAAATAAACCCGGCTGCAAAGGGATGGCTGGGAGATGGCTTGCCTTCTTTTCCAAGTGCTGTTTCTTGCCTGGCCTGGGGTGCTGCCGGTGGGCTGTGGGCCAGCGTGGGGTCCGCTAGTCCACCCAGTATGGTAGGACAGGTTAAAAAGAAAGCCACAGTGCACCTGTGAGCGGATGGGATTCTAGGAGATTCTGTGCAGTAGAGACAGAGGACAAGAGAGTATTTGAGAATGCGGGACCTTAGAGTGTCCGGGGGTGAGAAGACGGATATACTCAGGCAGTCCCGCCCGGGTAGCCACCTATACCGATTTCTCCTGGAAACTTGGGAGGGTGTGCAGCTCCCAAGGCAGGAGCTGCTGCCTCTCTGTCCAGATTTCAGCGGAGCCCTAGTGGGGCTGGCGTTTGCGCCTCCGGAGTCGGTGAGCGTTGAGCCTGTCTGTCCTTTCTCTCCCCCAGAGTTTGAGGTGAACATCGTGGTGCTGCTTCACCCCGACCACCTCATCACTGAGAACTTCCCGCTGAAGCTCTGCAGGATGTAGCCAGGAGCAAGGGACTGCACTGCGAGGGCGGCCCGTGGAAATGCAGTCATTCCCCCACCACCCACCGCCCCTCTCCCAGGAGCTGAAGCTGGCAGCACGGACCCGCTTTCTCGGTGGTTCTGTATCAGAAAAAAGTCTGACCCTCCTTCCGCGTTTCTTCGAGGCCCCTCTCATCAGAGCTTCCCTTGGAAATGCGTCAGGATTTCTTAACGGTCTTGGCCAGATGGCTTCCCAGAGAGCAGGTGGTCTTCTGCCTCCTGACCAGACCTGCTGTTCACGTTCAGGAAACAGTTAACAGAGGCTGAACTTTGCTGGAGAGCGAGGCAGTGGTTGTGGCCGGGACTCCGCCCCACCCCGCCCCTGGCCCCGCCCCCCAGGCGGTCGCTCAGCGCTGGCGGCTCAGGACGTTGGCCACGCCCACCGAGGAGGGCACAGGGTCGCTCACCGGAAGTGGGTAGCGGGTTTTTCTCTCTTTTCTCCTACCATTTTTTCACGGTAACATCATACTTTTTAGGGAACCTGGGGAAGATGTGCCTTGCCTTCCCGGGACCGAGGGTCCGGTGACCATGGCTGGCACTGGAATATTTCTCTCAGGGCCTGCTGTGACGTTGCTTGCCGCCGTCTTCCCAGAGTCCGTTCTAGTGCGAGGTGATGTGAGGGGGTCAAGACGCAGGTCCACACCGCCTTGGGCTGGGTGCTGAGGGGCAGGACCCCCGGCGTGAAGACACCCGTCCGTGCTGGGTGGGGCCGGGACTCCAAGAACTTGCCATCCCGCCTGGAGGACCTGCGGTGGTGGTGGGGTCGGGAGTTGGCCGGAAGCCGTTTTCTCCCTCGCCTCCCGTGGGAATTTTCTCAGTGTAAGGTGGGCCTGTGACAACACATTTCTTCCTTCAAATCCTACCAGTGTTTACGTGGGTCCGCGTGAGTTCACCTCAGAGGTGCACACTGCCTGGCCTTCCGCAGCAGCCCCCCGCCTGGCAGGCTCCGGCCGAGGGGGGCTCGGCCCCCGGTGGTCCTTCCACTGTCCCAGGCCAGCTCTGGTGACCCCGATGCTGCTTGCAGACAGACCTGCTCAGGCTCTGCTCTACCCTCGGGCTTCACCAGCGCGTCAGATACAACTTACCGAGTCATGGAAAAAGGTGTTCCCAGATAATACAATAGTTCCTACATCTCCTTTTATGCATATCCGACATCAATAGGGACCCGACGCTGCGTTTAAACTAGACCAGCAGAAAACAAGGAGTCCACACCTGGGAAGTTTCACATGTAGAGATTGTTTCTGATGGGGGAAAAAAGCTAAATGAGAATTTGGAGCAAACGTTGGGGACGTATATTCCTATGTAGTATCTTAAGTAAACCGATGTTACAGACATAAATATGGTGATACGAGTATTCTCCCTCGGAATAATCACCTGAAGAGTTGCCAGCAGCCAGGCCTCCTTTAGCGTTTTGTTCAACCTCGAAGGACCTGGGCAAGGGCCTTTTCCTTGTCCTCCTCGGACGGGCACCTCCACCGTCGATTGTTAAGGAAAACTCGGATGTTCGGGTGTCTTGGGCAGTGGTCCCACTACTGACCTGGCTGGAGTGGGGGTCTCCCGTGATCAGGCTTTTCCATTAGAACAGGAGGAAGGGGAGGTGAAGGGAAGAGGCTGTGAACCGTGAATCTAAAACAGTACACTTTTCTTGGAAAAGGCCGGTTAGGCCAGAGGACCTTCTGGCTCTTGGTGCTCCAGCAGAAATGGGAGCCTGGCTCCAGTTCTCAGCCATGTCGTGCGTTCCACAGGAAAGGTGGAGAGGTTAATCAGAAATAAAATGTTTTTTTTTTTTTAAAAAACGCATCATTGTGGTTCCTTCTGTATGCCTTTAATTGTAGAAGATCTTTTTGGGTAGGCTCTGGTCTTTTTATTCAATGGCTATTCTGTAAATAGCTGTAATTTTGGTGTGCTCAGGAGAGGCCGCGAGCTCAAGGTCTTCCTGCCCTTTCATCTCGGCTCATCTCCCTAGTACTTATTACTGTTCGTTGCCAAGTAATACTCTATTTTGTAGATACACCACACTGTTTAATTCACTCATCAATTAACACACATTTGAGGTGTTTTCACTTTTTCATTATTAAAAATTCAGCTGTGAACGTTCATGTACAAGCTTTGTTATGAACATATATTTTTATTTCCCCTAGATACATATCTAGAAGTTCAGGATCATATGATGGCTCTGTGTTTAATCTTTTGGGGAGCCACAAAAATGTTTTCCAAGCATCTGCGCCATCTTACATACCCACCAGCGATGTGCAAGCTTCCAGCTTCACATCCTTGTCACCACCTGTAACTGTCTGCCTTTTTTATCATAATCATCCTGGTGGGTGTGAAGTGGTACCTTTTAACTTTGATTTGCATTTTCCTAATAACTGATGATGTTGAACATCTCCTGTGTTTATTGCTGTGCTGTGCTTAGTTGTTCCGTCGTTTCCAACTCTTTGTGACCCCATGGACTAGCCTACCAGGCTCCTCTGTTCATGGGGTTTTCCAGGCAAGTATATTGGAGTGGGTTGCCATGCCCTCCTCCAGGGGATCTTCCCAACACAGGGATAGAGCCCAGGTCTCTCCCACATTGCAGGTGTATTCTTTACCGTCTGAGCCACCAAGGAAGCTGCATCATCTTTGGAGAAGTATCCATGCTGATCTTGTGTTTTTTTTAATATTTATTTGGCTTCATCAGGTCTTAGTTGTGGCATGCAGGATCTTTGTTGCTGCACACGAGCTTCTCTCTAGTTGTGGCACAAGGACTCCAGAGTGCACAGACTCAGTAGGTGTGGTTCTCAGGCTTAGTTATCCTGAGACATGGATCTTACTTCCGCAACCAGGAAATACTTGCCATAAAAAAGTACGAAATACTGCCATTTGTAGCCACACGGATGGACATGGAGAATATTATGCTTAGTCAAATAAGGTAGAGAAAGATACATACCATATGATATCACTTATGTGTGAAATCTAAAAAATAATACAAGTGAATGTATGTACAAAATAGGAACGGAATTCCTTGGCAGTCCAGTGGTTAGGACTCCACACTCATTGCAGGGGTCCTAGGTTCAATCCATGATTGGGGAACTAAGATCCCACACACTGCAGGCTGCACAGCCTGGCCAAACGAAACAGACACACAAATATAGAAAATAAACTTGTGGTTACCAAATGGGAGGGGGGAAAGGGGAGTGACAAACGGGTATGGGATTAACAGATACTACTGTAAGCTACAAGGATATACCATATAGCACAGGGAATTATATACATTTTATTATCATAACCTATGAAAAATGATCTGCAAAAATACTGAATTGTGGGAATTCCCTGGTGGTCCAGTGGTTAGGACTTGGTCCTTTCACTGCCAGGCCCCAGTTGGATCCCTGGTCGGGGAACTAAGATCCCACAAGCTGTGTAGCTCAGCCAAAAAAAAAAAAAATAATAATAATCCCTATGTTATACCCTTTAACACATTATTGTAAATCAACTCTTTCAAAAAATAATTTTAAAAAATATTTTGGGAGTTAGAATTCCAGGTTTAGAATTCCAAGGGATTACAATTTAAGGCTTTCACTACAGTTGCCCAGGTTCAATCTCTGGTTGGAGATCCGAGATCCTGAAAGCCACATGATTTGGCCAAAAAAATTTTTTTATGTATTCTAATGCAACGCTGATGGGACTGTAAGTTGGCATTCATCTGGACGTACATATACACACACAAATACATTTATGGTTCGGAGTAAGGAAAAGATTGAAAACATCTACGAGAGTTTTTTTTAAGGTAAAGTATGCTATGATAATTTTCACATTACATGTGACATTAAATCTTTGGTAATATACACAATTCATCCTGGGATTTATATAAATCTGAAACAAGCCAACAAAACAGTAACAGCTTAGAGAATGCTTGAAAAAACAGCTAGAAAATAATGTGACACGTGTGAAGAAGAGATTGTGTGACTCGGGTAGGCTGTAGGACCTGCGGATGGAGGCTGGGGATGGGTCTGTGTGTCTGTGGGTGCACTCAGTCGTGTCTGACTCTTTGACTCTATGGGCTACTCTGCTGTAGCCTGCCAGGCTCCTCTGTCCATGGGAATTTCAGGAGTGGGTTGCGATTTCCTCCTCCAGGGCATCTTCCTGATCCCGGGACTGAACCCAGGTCTCTTGCATCTCTGGCACTGCAGGCAGGTTCTTTACCATTAGTGTCGCCTGGGAAGCCCCAGGCCCCAAGAATGGTTGTCAGCTATCAGGCCTAGGGCGGCACGCCTGAGTCCATGCCCACAGGCCCCACCCACGCCAGGCAGTAGTATCTGTGTCCAGCTGAAGTCTCTCAGGTGAGCAGAGAGGAGTAAGGAAGGCTGCTGTCTCCCTTTACTTGAGTCTCAGGTCTGGCCTGTAGTTTGTGACGAGAGCTAACACTTCCCCTAGCACTTAACTGTGCACCTAGTGCTTTATGTGAATTAACTTCTAATTCTGACAAGCCTATAAAGAGAGCACTCTCATGTCCCCATCGTACAGACGAGGAAACTGAGGCAGTGAGAGGGCAGTGTAACTTCCCAAGTTCTCCTAGCGGTGAGTGCTGGAGCTGGCACTGCCAGTCCCCGAATAGGCCCCTGACTGCAAGGGAGGCAACCAGGCCTTCTCAAGGAAGTCCTTCCAGGCCGGATGTGAAGGCAATTGGTTCAGTCGTCCAAGTGGCCAGCATCTGCAGGTTCGCTGGTCCTCAACCTTAGCTGCGTGTTGGAAATGTCCAGGCTTTTAAAGCCTACAGGCTTGATTGGACTGATTGATTCCTCTAAATGCGGAGAAGAGAGCCCAGGCCAGCAGCTGGTGCTTCTCATAGAAGCCATAGGACCACCACCTGCGCAGGGGCTTCGCTCACCGAAGACTGGGCTTTCTGGCAGCTAACTTCGCCCTCGGATATGGAGCAGTCATCCGGGGGAGCAAGATTTCCTACCCACCCCTGGGCCCAGCTCACATCACACAGCGAGAAGGGCTTCACTAAGCCTCCCAGGCCCTGTGTGGGGCAGGTGCTCAGCAAATGCTGGTTGAATAAGGGCCCACAGAGGAGCCAATGAGATCACCAACCTGTGGATACTGCTGCTGAATCGGCCATTGTTTTGATGAGCTTAAAACCTAAATTAGCTCAACCACATTTAGTTAGTGACTGCATATATAATCCCCAGGCCTGCCTCTGGAGCACGTAGAAACATAAATCAGATCTTCCCTCATCTGTGAAATATGGACAATAACTCCCATCTTGAAGGATTCAAACAGCCAGCACAGGGCTGGTCCACAGAAAGCGCTGGGTGAAGGGTGGACATTTTCATTCCCGCAGCGTGTGCAGGGAAGAGGCGAGACCAACAGCAACTTCATCAACAGATATCTGCTGCTCACTTACTGTGGGGCCCTGGGGTCAAGCAGATGGTCTCCGTTTAAACTGGCCTCTCACTTTAGGGTAAGACAGACTATAAAACAGAGTTAGAGGGTCATGGAAATTCGGAATTTATACTCGTAATACCCTAAAAATAAATTTTCATTTTTCCCTGTTGGTTACTACATCTATATTAAGAGGTCATGTCCTTTTGTTTTTACTGCCATTAAGAAAAATGTAGAGATTTCCCTGGTGGTCCAGTGGTTATGACTTCACCTTCCAATGCAGGGGGTGCAGGTTCGATCCCAGGTCGGGGAGCTAAGATCACACAAGCCTCCAGGGACAAAGAACCAAAATATAAAATAGAAGGAGTATTGTAACAAATTCAATAAAGTATTTTTTTTTTAATGTTCCAAATCAAAAAATCTTTAAAAAAAAGAAAAATGTAAAAAAGGCATAAAATACAATTATTCTGCCACATGTTGTATAAGAGGCTTAGTGATTTCACTGTATGATACTCTGGGTCTTCAGATGAACTATTAACTGCTCCACCCAGCTTTAAGAGGGAAATTCTCAGAGCAGAAAACTTATAAGATGCTGGTAGATATAATCAGTTTAAGACCAGGAAACGGATTCCAAGATGAGTAAGAAAAAATGGCATTTAAAAATGCCATTATTTTCAGGAACTCCCTGGTGGTCCAGTGGACAGGACTCCACACTTCCACTGCAGGGGGCATGGGTTGGATCCTGGGCCGAGGAACTAAGATCCCGTAAACTGCAAAGGGCATCCAAAAGTAAAATAAATTGTTTTAAAGTTACTTTACATAGTAGGCTTCCCCGTAGCTCAAAGGTAAAGAATCTGCCTGCTATGCAGGAGACCTGGGTTTAATCCATGGAGTGGGAAGATCCCCTGGAGAAGGGAATGGCAATCCACTCCAGTATTCTTGCCTGGAGAATCCCATGGACAGAGGAGCCTGGCGGACTATAGTTGGTGGGGTCGCAAAGAGTCAGATACGACTGAGCAACTAACAGCTCACTTCACTGACATACTAGGGGATATTTTCTGGGAAGGCCTTTACCTTGGAAAATAATCTGAAGGCATCACCCAGTTTTCTAGAATCAGGGACATTTTGGTGCGACTTCCACATAAAAAAGTGAGTAAAGCAAATTATCTGTCCCGTTTCTCCACCCCAACAATCGAGACTGGTTTGGGTTTCTATTCGGCTTCCAGAGAGGCACTTTAGACCTAAGTCAGGGCCCTGCTTCGGCTTTTCCCTGCCTCCAGCACAGGGGCCCGACATTCCTTTTAATAACTAGTACTTTTTACATCTTTACTCGTGACCGGTATTTACATGATTTGCAATAGTTTAATACTGCTTGAATATATCTAAAGATCTCCTATAGTAAGTACCTGATAAGAAATGTATACATAGCATAAGCCACCTACACACATAATTTTGCAAAGTCAACATAATGTTCAACTGTAATAAATACAAGAAAGAAAAGTGTGTCTCAGTAAGTAGATGCTTAGACGCAGATAAACTGGGAAGCAACATGGCAGAACACTGAAGTACGCACTGCCTGTGCACAGAGGTAGGATGACCATGAAAGTGGAAGTCGCTCAGTCGTGTCCGACTCTGCCACCCCATGGACTATACAGTCCATGGAGTTCTCCAGGCCAGAATGCTGGAGTGGGTAGCCTTTCCCTTCTCCAGTGGATCTTCCCGATCCAGGAATCGAACTGGGGTCTCCTGCATTGCAGGCAGGATTCTTTACCAGCTGAGCCACCAGGGAAGATGACCATGAAGACAACAACTATTAATAACAAACACAGCTGATTCAAGTGTGCTGTACTGACAGATGACATCACTTTCCAAATTGGTGAACAACTCATGGTTAAGTTCAGGGAAAAAAGTAGACTCAAACCTCAGGAATTCCCAGGTGACCCAGTGGTTAGAATTCTGGACTTTCACTGCTGTGGCCCTGACTCAATCCCTGGTTGGGGAACTGAGATTCCACAAGCTATGCAGCATGGCCAAAAAAAACCCCAACACCCAAATCCCCTCAGGCCTCTTTTTGCATGGTAACACATTGCTGGAAAATTCAACTACACTAAAATGCAAAAGATATTTGATATTTACATAAAATGAGATAAGGGTCTCCATCTGTACCATCCAGTTCATAAGCCACTGGCCGCATGTGGCTACTGAGCATTTAGTCTGGCTGCCCTGCATGTCGTAGACTCCATTTAGAATTTTCATAAGATGAGGAACTATATTTCAGTAGTAACATATATGATGTTTACAGTGGTTGAAATATTATTTTGGATCTGCTAGGTTAAGTGAAATGTATAGCCAAAATTAATTTTACTTCTTTCTTTTTACATTTTTCGTGTAGCTGCTAGGGAACTTAAAATGCGATGTATGACTTGCATTCTTGGACAGCAGCACTGATGTGCAGAGACTGAGCTAGGTGGGACTTTGTAAAGTCTGGGCAATGGACCAATTCTTGATCTGTGTGATTCAATTTCAGTTCAGTCGCTCAGTCGTGTCTGACTCTTTGCGACCCCACGAACTGCAGCACGCCAGGCCTCCCTGTCCATCACCAATTCCCGGAGTTCACTGAAACCCATGTCCATCAAGTTGATGATGCCATTCAACCATCTCATCCTCTGTCGTCCCCATCTCCTCCTGCCCTCAATCTTTCCCAGCACCAGGGTCTTTTCCAAGGAGTCAGCTCTCTGCATCAGGTGGCCAAAGTATTGGAGTTTCAGCTTCAGCATCAGTCCTTCCAATGAATATTCAGGACTGATTTCCTTTAGGATGGACTGGTTGGATCTCCTTGCAGTCCAAGGGACTCTCAAGAGTCTTCTCCAGAAGGAAATGGCAACCCACTCCAGTATTCTTGCCTGGAAAAGTCCATAGACAGAGGAGCCTGGCGGGCTGCAGTCCATGGGGTTACATGACTGAGCATGTGTGCATGAGGGTGGAGGATGATGGGTTGGTAGCAATAAAATGGTAGAACTAAAAAAAAAAAAAGTCTTCTCCAACACCACAGTTCAGAAGCATCAATTCTTTGGCACTCAGCTTTCTTTATAGTCCAACTCTCACATCCATACATGACCACTGGAAAAACCATAGCCTTGACTAGACAGACCTTTGTTGGCAAAGTAATGTCTCTGCTTTTCAATATGCAGTCTAGGTTGGTCATAACTTTCCTTCCAAGGAATAAGCGTCTTTTAATTTCATGGCTGCAGTCACCATCTGCAGTGATTTTGCAGCCCAAAAAAAATAAAGTCAGCCACTGTTTCCCCATCTACTTGTCATGAAGTGATGGGACCAGATGCCATGATCTTAGTTTTCTGAAAGTTGAGCTTTAAGCCAACTTTTTCACTCTCCTCTTTCACCTTCGTCAAGAGGTTCTTTAGTTCTTCACTTTCTCCCAAAAGGGTGGTGTCATCTGCATATCTGAGGTTATTGATATTTCTCCTGGCAATCTTGATTCCAGCTTGTGCTTCTTCCAGCCCAGCATTTCTCATGACGTACTCTGCATATAAGTTAAATAAGCAGGGTGACAATATACAGCCTTGATGTACTCCTTTTCCTATTTGGAACCAGTCTGTTGTTCCATGTCCAGTTCTAACTGTTGCTTCCTGACCTGCATACAGGTTCCTCAAGAGGCAGGTCAGGTGATCTGGTATTCCCATCTCTTGAAGAATTTTCCAGTTTATTGTGATCCACACAGTCAAAGGCTCTGGCATAGTCAATAAAGCAGAAGTAGATGTTTTTCTGGAACTCTCTTGCTTTTTCCATGATCCAGCGGATGTTGGCAATTTGATCTCTGGTTCCTCTGTCTTTTCTAAAACCAGCTTGAACATCTGGAAGTTCACGGTTCACGTATTACTGAAGTCTGGCTTGGAGAATTTTGAGCATTACTTAACTAGGGTGTGAGATGAGTACAATTGTGCGGTAGTTTGAGCATTCTTTGGCATTGCCTTTCTTTGGGACTGGAATGAAAACTGACCTTTACCAGTCCTGTGGCCACTGCTGAGTTTTCCAAATTTGCTGGCATATTGAGTGCAGCACTTTCACAGAATCATCTTTCAGGATTTGAAATAACTCAACTGGAATTCCATCATCTCCACTAGCTTTGTTCATAGAGATGCTTCCTAAGGCCTACTTGACTTCACATTCCAGAATATCTGGCTCAGGTGAGTGATCACACCATCGTGATTATCCAGGTCATGAAGATCTTTTTTATACAGTTCTTCTGTGTATTCTTGTCACCTCTTGTTAATATCTTCTGCTTCTGATAGGTCCTTACCATTTCTATCCTTTATTGAGCACATCTTTGCATGAAATGTTCCCTTGGTATCTCTAATTTCCTTGAAGAGATCTCTAGTCTTTCCCATTCTATTGTTTTCCTCTATTTCTTTGCATTGATTGCTGAGGGAGGCTTTCTTATCTCTGTGGGATTACCCAGCTCATTGCACAGTATCTCACATTCCTGGTCCTTGCCCACCTGACTCTCAATCGTTCTAACAACCATAAACATCCTCACAGATCTCCAACGCACCCACCTTGGGGTGGGGGCGGGGAGGGGTGCAGGGCACCACCCTGCCCTACAAGAGGAACCCCCCAGGGCCCACCCTCCTCCCACCTCTCAGCGCCCACCCCATGCTTCAGCAGCCCTCAGCTCCCTGGGAACCCCTCACACCTCAATTTTGCTCCTGGATTCATCTTTGATGATGTTTCAAATCTCACTCTGGCAACAGACTCAAGTCACTTAGTATATGGTTTAAAAGCAGAGCCATAAAATAAATATCAATAGATTTTGTTGTTGTTCAGTCGCTTAGTCATGTCTGATTCTTTGCCATCCCATGGGCTGCAGCATGCCAGGCTTCCCTGTCCTTCATCATCTCCCGGAATAGATTGAAAAGGATTAAATAGATTGAAATCAACAGATTTAAAAGGATTCAAATCATACAAAGAATGTTCTCAGATCACAACTGAATTATATTAGATCACAGTAGTTCAATATAATTGAGTTGTATCACAGTAAGATATTTAGAAAAGCTCTAAATATTATAGATTAAATATACTTTTAAATAATCCATGGATCAAGGAAGATATACGGAAATTTAGAACAAATTTTGAACTGAATAAAAAAGGAAAACATAACACATCAAAACTTGTAAGATACAGCTACCACATGCTTTAGAGGGAAATTTATCATTTAATTGCATATAAGAGAAAAGACAATAAGTTTATTTATGTTTAAAATTTATTTTAATTGGAGGCTAATTACTTTACAATATTGTGGTGGTTTTTGCCATACATTGACATGAATCCGAACACATGTACATGTGTTCCCCATCCTGAACCCCCTCCCACATCCCCCCTCATTCCATCCCTCAGGGTCATCCCAGTGCACCACACCTGAGCACCCTGTCTCATGCATTGAACCTGGACTGGTGATCTATTTCACATATGATAATATATATGTTTCAATGCTATTAAGAGAAAAGACAGTAAGTTTAAAACCAATGATCTAAGAAGTTAGAAAAGGAAGAGCAACAAACAATAGAAAAATTTAAGAAAGCCAAAAACTGGTTCCCTGAGTAAAATTGATGAACTAGCAAAACTTATGAAGGAAAAAAAAAGAAAATACAAATAACCAATAGCAGAAATGAAGAAATATCTACTGGTCCTTTACATATTAAAAGGATAATAAGGAAATATTTAAACAACTTTACTCCAACGAATTTGACAATTCATATTAATGAAAAATTCCTTGAAAGACACAAACTACCATAACTGACTCAAAAAGAAATGGAAAATGGGAGTGGCCTTATATATTTTAATCTTTATATAAAACTTTTCCAGAGAAAAATCCAAATTATCAAACATTTAATGAAGAAATAATACCAACATTATGCAAGCTCTTTCAGAAGAGAGAGCATTTTGCAGTTCATTTTATGAGGTCAACAAAACCCTAATCCCACATCCTGGCAAAGACATTCCAACAACGGAATTTACAGACTGAGATCCCTCGTGAACACAGATGCAAAAGTCTTCAATAGAATTTTGTCAAATCTCATCCAGCTATACATCTTGAACAAGTCGGGTTTACTGGAGGTTCTACACTAGAAAGTCAAAGTGATTTACCACATTAACAGAATAAAAGAGAAACATCGTATGATCACTGAAAAAACTGACACAATTCAGCGTCTATTAATGACAAAGAAACAAAAACACCAGCAACAACCCTCTCAACAAACTAGGAATATGAAGGAAACTTCCTTAATTGGATAAAGGGCACCCAATGGAAAACCTACAGCTAACATCGTACTAATGATGAAAGACTGAATTCTCTTCCCCTAAAACCGGAAACAAGGGGACAGCACATTATACCAGAAGTCCTAGGTAGCGCGTCAAGGCAAGGAAAAAAGAGGTATACGATTGGAAGGGAAAAAGTAAAATTGTCTCTGCAGACATGGTTGTCTACATAGAAGATTCTAAGGAACAACAAATACTACTAGAATTAATAACATTTATCAAGGTTGTAGGATACAAGGTCAATATTGAAGAATTATATTTGTGTGCCAGCAAAAATTTGTTTTCTAACAACATGAAATTTAAAACCAGCATTCCCAGCAGTATCAAAATACATAGAATTCTTAGGAATACTTTTCATGAAAGATATGAAATGCTAGACTGAAATTATAAAACACTGATAAGGAAAATTTTACATGATTTCAATTAATGAAGAAATATATCATGTTTAGAAATGGGGAGAATCAGTATGGTTCAGGTGTCTATTCTTTCAAAATTGATCCGTAGATGCAGTGCAATTCTAAACCCCCCGGCAGGACTTTTGTAGAAAAGGATAGTCTGCTTCTAAATTGTATTTGGCAATGCAAAAAAACCTAGAATAGCCAAAGTTATTTTGAAAGAGGAAAAATGCTGATGCTGGATTGTGTTCATTTGCAAGGAATGCCACAGCAAAATACCATGTACTGGCTGACTTAAACAAGAAATGGATTCTCACAGCTCCTGGATCAAGGTGTCTGTAGGTTTGGTTTCTCCTCTCAAGGAGGTCTCTCTCCTAGGCTTCAAACAGCCAACTTCTCACTGTGGCTGACAGGATCTTCTGTCTGTGCGTGTATATCTCCAGTGTCTCTTCCTTTTCTTACAAGGACACTGTCCTGTCAGATTAGGGTTCTGCCCTTAGGGTCTCTTTTAACCTTGTGCTGTGCTTAGTTGCTCAGTCGTGTCCGACTCTTTGCGACCCCATGAACTGCAGCCCACCAGGCTCCTCTGTCCATGGGCATTCTCCAGCCATGATACTGGAGTGGGTTGCCCTGCCCTCCTCCAGGAGATCTTCCAAATACAGTCACACGGCGGGTTATGGCTTCAGAACTCAGGGGGAATCAGTCTGTAAGGTGGATCTCAGCCCTGAAAAGTCAGATTTGGCTGGTCCGGGAACCACGATCAGAGGAGGCTTTAGTGCTTGCAGGGATTCCAGCGAGAAGAGCATGGGCAAGAACTGTGGCTGATGACAAGGTCTCGGCCCGTGGGTGAGCTGGTTGACCACAAACTCTCCTGGGCCTCCCAGACTCCAGCTGAGGGAGCAGAGTGACTGAACACCCTGAAGGACTCGGGGAGCAGGTCTGTGACAGGAAAGCGTTCTAGTTCAGACACTCCCGCGCTGTGCAGGGTGCTGGGATCAGCTGTGTCATGAGCCTCGCAGCCCAGAACAAGGCGCGCTAAACAGACGCCATTAGCCAGGCATTGAATCCCTATCTGGTCTGCCCTTCCCATGAAACCCCAGTGAGATTCAGGCAGTGGGGAAGCATGGCTGAAAAAGAGGAGGTAGCCAGGGCCTTCCCTAGTGGCTCAGTGCTAAAGAACCTGCCTGCCAATGCAGGAGACACAGGTTCAATCCCTGGTCTGGGAAGATCCCACATGCGGTGCAGCAGCTCAGCCCCGTGAGCCACAAATACTGCAGCCCGTGTGCCCTAGAGCCGGTGGTCTGCAACAAGGGAAGCCACCACGATGCAGAGCCCGAGCACCGCAACTAGAGAGAGTAGCCCGCACTCAGTGTAACTAGAAAAAAGCCCGAGCAGCAACAAAGACCCGGCGCAGCAGAAAAAAATAAGTAATTTTTTTTTAAGAGGTGAGAAACTCAGGAACCTCAAACAGGGGCTCTGTATCAAGCTGGAGGGGTGGGGTGGGGAGGGAGATGGGAGGGAGGTTCAGAAGGGAGGGGATATATGTCTACCTGTGGCTGATTCATGTTGAGGTTTGACAGAAAACAGCAAAATTCTGTAAAGCAATTATCCTTCACATAAAATAAATTAAAAAAAAAAAAAAAGAGGAGGGAGCCGTCCTGGATTTTTGAGCCCCGGTGGCTGGATGTTGGTGGGTTTGTTCACTTGCCGTCCCTGTGTTTCCATGCTGCTGTTGTTTGTGGGGTGCGTCCAGCTCTTCAGGACCACAGCCCCAGGTCAGAGGGTTTGACAGCCAGAACCTCGGAGCATCCCCACAGCGCTTCTAACAGACATGTAAGGTTTTAAAAATAAACCAGTCGGTTTCTCCTCTGGTTGCTTCCTCAGGATTAAAAAGACTATTTTTAAGATCAGTGTGTGGTGACAGCTGGCAAAAGGCATGGAAGGAGGTTCCGGTCTTCGCATCTTCTTCATCTGCGCTCTGGGCTCACCTCACCCCCTGTCTTGTCCCCTTTATGTTCTCGGTCAGCGGGGACAGTGGTCTGCAGGCCCCTTGCCCCTCACCCGGTCCCAGCAGAAAGTGGCTCTGCCAGCTCCTGTCTGGCGGCCCAGGGGAAGAAGGCAGGGATAGAGACAGTGAGAAGACAGGGAACCAGGGCCCCACAGAGCCCCAGGGCCGGCACCCCAGCCCTGGGCACCCCCCAGTCTCCCCCCAGAGGCAGAAGGCCACATCTGTGCTCTCTGGACTCCGCTTTTCTGGGCTGGGTCCCCAGGCTGGCGGAGTCTTGCGGATTCCTTTCTGCACAGTCACTCTCCTTCCCTCTCTCCCGGCCCCCGGGGGTCCGATTCCACCCGCTGCCCCGTCAAGGGAGCGCACGCGGGCCCTGCCAGGCACCCTAATGACCCGCCTCGGGGGCGGTCACGCAGAAATTTCTCGAGACAGAAAGCCGGCCTCTCCTCAAGTGTGGCTCGGGGTGGGTGGTCAGAGCGTTAGGATTATGAGAGCGTGGTATCAGAACTTAAATCTAAAATCATGTGACCACTCAAGGGGGAAAAAAACCACAGAAATACATAGAAATGACTCTCTTTCGCCTTTTGAAGTGAGAACGTAAACTCAGCTCATTCATTTGTTTCTAGGATCACGTCTTACCATTTCTAGGCGGAAGCCCCTGTAGGTGCTACAGGGAATATAAAGGTTAACTAAGGTGTCTGCAGGATTTCTTAGATCTCTCAAGGCGAGGTTAAGCTGAATTCTTTTTCACCTTGCCCTGTCAAAATACAAATTTTCCCTCAATATACCAGCAGGTTTCACGGGCTCTCCGTCCTTAGAGCCGCTCTGACACGTCACTGAGTCACAAAACGCTTCCTCTATCCATTCCTTCCGCAAACCTCGGCCCAAACAGCCTTGTAGCAACAGATGTCACGCAGAGGTGGGAGGGCGGAGACCCAGACTCACGCGTTCCGGAAGTGCCAGCAAGCTCAAATGGAGCGTCAGACATCCTGTTTCCTCGGGGTCCTCCAGGACTTTCGGATCTCGTCAGAACTGAAGAACAGGCAAAGGACTTACTCCCTCACAACAGAAGAATATAAAAGTGGACACACACGAAGCAACTGCTCTCGGAATCTGTACAGAAACCGTCGCAGGCCTGTGAACCCTGAGGTGAGGCTAGACTCACCACGGCTTTGGTCTGACAGCAGCTTGACCCTCGCCGGGGGCCAGTAAGAGAGACTGCGGTTCAGGCCGCTGAGGTGGCTGGAACTGCGCGCCCGCACGGAGAGGGGCTCCGGAAGTCGACACTCAGGTTCCCTTGAGCCTCAGCCCAGGGCTAAGCTGTGCGTGTGCGGGACAAGACTCCATGAGGCCTGGCAGAGAACCGCTCCGGAGGGCCTGGGAGATGTGGAGATTTTGAGGACTCAGAGGGCTGGGGCTCTGACCAGTTAGAGCGGAGAGAACTGGCCTAGCACCCTGGTCCTTCAGCAGACACTCGAGAAAGGGCAGCCCTCTTAGGGGGACTCCTCCAGCTCCAGGGCAAGGCCATCAAAACCTTCCCTCACAAAGCCTACTGACGAGTGTGGAAGGTTCAGTTCTACCAGCAAAGTAACTGCCTTTCAGCATAAAACTTCACACTGTTTAAGGGAAGACACTGAAACAGACACTGGAGCATATGCAATGTACTATAGAGTTTATAATTTACAGGGTTTAAAGTGTACAGCAACCATGACACCAAGGCCAGAAGGGGAAATGGAAGAATACTGCTGTAAGGTTCTCCTAAAAAAACTGGCACAATATTATTGGAAGGAAGTTTAAAATGTATATTATAAATCATAAATCAACACTAAAACCAAAAAATTAATATATAATTAATCAAAAATATGGCAAAAAGAAATGGGAATGAAAAGATACTACAAATAGGAAACAAATTGCAAGATGGAGGATTTAAACCCCACAATTACATCAAATGTAAGTGTCCAGACACCCTAATTAAAAGGCATAAATTGTCAGGTTGGCTAGAAATGTAATACCTAACTAGATGCTGCTTAAAAAAGTACCTAGTATAAATATAAAGACAACTAGGTTAAAAGTAAAGAAAGGGGGAAAAATATACTGTTCCAAAACTAACCAAAAGAAAACTGGAGTAGCTATGCTAATAACAAAGAAGATCTCAGACCAAAGACTATTGGAAATAAAAAATGGCCACTTAATAATGATAGTTCAGTTCAGTTCAGTCACTCAGTCATGTCGGACTCTTTGAGACCCTATGGACTGCAGCACACCAGGCTTCCCTGTCCTTCACTGTCTCCCAGAGTTTGCTCAGACTCAAGTCCATCGAGTTGGTGATGCCATCCAACCATCTCATCCTCTGCTGTCCCCTTCTCCTCCTGCTCTCAATCTTTCCCAGCATCAGAGTCTTTTCCAATGAGTCAGTTCTTTGCATTGGGTGGCCGAAGTATTGGAGCTTCAGCATCAGTCCTTTCAATGAATATTCAGGACTGATTTCCTTTAGGAATGATTGGTTGGATCTCCTTGCAGTCCAAGGGACTCTCAAGAGTCTTCTCCAACACCACAGTTCAAAAGCATCAATTCTTCAGCACTCAGCTTTCTTTATAGTCCAACTCTCACATCCATACATGACTACTGGAAAAACCATAGCTTTGACAATACAGACCTTTTCGGTAAAGCAATGTGTCTTTTTAATATGCTGTCTGGGTTGGTCATAGCTTTTCTTCCAAGAAGGAAGCATCTTTTAATTTCATGGCTGCAGTCACCATCATATCAGTTAGTTATCAGTCTTAATGTAAGGAGTATACAATTCATTAAGAGTTTATATACTAAATAATTAGGTACTTAATAACACAGCTTCAAAACACACAAAGTAAAATCTGTTGAACTTCAAGAAGAGAGAAATCCACAATTATAGGCAGAAGTCTCACACACTAATTGGGAGAACAAATTGAAAGAAAATCAGAAAGTATATAGGAGGCTTGAACAATGTATTGACTAATTTCACTGGTTGATTGACATCTATAGGGCACTTGATCTACCAACAAACAGCAGAATACACATTCTTTCTAAGTGTGTGTGGAATGTTTGCCAAGTTTTGGCCCCATATTGTGGGCCATAAACCAACTGAATAATTTTAAAAGGATTTAAATCGTACAAAGTATGCTTTCTGACTCATGGAAATAAAAAAATTAATAAATTGGAAATAACAAAAAGATATGTGAAAAAACCCAAAATATTTGGAAACTAAATAACACACTTTTAAAATAACCCAGTGGGTCAAAGAGAAAATCAGAATTAAAATGTATTTTGAACTGATTCAAAATGAAAACAACAATCCAGGTTCAGATGTGTTTAATGATAAATTCTACCAAACATTTATGAAAGACATAGTACCAACTCCTTCAAAAATCAAAAAGGAGGAATACTTCTAAAATCATTATATGAGGCTAAAAATCACCCTGTTACAAAAACCACAGAGAAGACATGAGAAGAAAAGATTAATCAGACTAATATACCTCACAGACATAGATGCAAAAATTCTAAAACAAATTAGAAAATTGAACTTAAGAATATGAAAAGGGATGCAAAATGGGCTTTATCCTAAGAAAGTAAGGTTGCCTTAATATTTGAAAGACAATCAGTGTAATTTACCATATTAGCAGACTGAAAAAACCAAAATCAACCTGACACAGAAAAGGCATCTGAGAACTCCAACATTAATTTCTGCTTTAAAAAAACAATCTCTCAGCAAATTAGTAATAGATAAGAACTTGCTCAATTTGGTAAAAGGCATCAATGAAAAAGCCACGCTAACATTATTCAAGAAATCAACCCTGGATATTCACTGGAAGGACTGATGCTTTAGCTAAAGCTCTAATACTTTGGCTACCTGATGTGAAGGGTCATTGGAAAAGACCCTGATGCTGGGAAAGACTGAAGGCTGGAGGAGAAGGGGACAACAGAGGATGAGATGGTTGGATGGCATCACCGATTCCATGGACATGAGTTTGAGTAAGCTCTGGGAGTTGGTGATGGACAGGGAAGCCTGGCATCCTACAGTCCATGGGGTCACAAAGAGTCAGACACAACTTACAGACTGAACAGCAACATTATTCTTGGCTCCGTGGTAATGAATCTGCCTGCCAATGCAGGAGACACAGGTTTGGTCCCTGGGTCGGGAAGATCCCCTGGAAAAGGAAATGGCAACCCACTCTAGTACTCTTGCCTAGAGAATCCCATGGACAGAGGAGCCTGGTAGGCTACAGTCCATGAGGAGATCACTTAGTGACTAAACCACCACCACAACAAACATTCTCCTTGGTGGTGAAGTACTGAGTGCTTTCAGAATATGTAGTTGAAGTTTCTGTTGCCGCCTGGGGGCCTGAGTTCTTCTGGTTGCAGGGGAAGTGGCCAGCAGATGCTGGAGCAGTAAGTCAGCTGGGCAGGGGCCGATCCTGACTCTGACATCTTCCAGCTACGTGACCTTGGGGAAGCTGAGTAAACTGTTTGGACTTGTTTCCTCATCTGTAAAATGGGAGTTAAGAGTTAGCACTACTTTGCAGGGGGCTTGGAGAAACCAAGTGCTGCGATATCTGTGATCACTCAGAGCAGTAGCCAGAAGACTACTACACTCCAGAAATGGTCGTTCATAAAAAGCATTGGGCGACACTGAGGGCTGTCTGGGGAAGGTGAGGAAGGTTGGAGGCACCCAATTCAGAGACCACTGTGGCCGGTTTGCGGGGGTGGCTCTGATACTGAGTGGGCATGGTTTTTTAAGTGTTTATTGAGCAGCTACTATGTGCAATCACCCTCATTTAATCCTCATAGGAACATGGAAGCGAAAGCTCCAAGAGGATAAATAATCTGCCAGCCACACCACTGAAGGGCAGCAGACAGTGGGGCAGGAAGAAGGGGGGTCTGGGTGTCAGCCGGTGGTGGGGGCCCAGGAGGGGGCTGGTGGGGGCGACCCAGGTCCCTCTGCGGGAGATGAGGTGAGAACAAGGCTGATGACCCTGGGTGGAGGGCAGCAGTTGGGGAGGGTGTGGGCCTGGATGTGGGGGCCTGGAGTCCTGCAAGGCAGATCCACTGAGTGTAGGTCTGTGGGGCTGGACTGGGTCCAGAATTTCCAGCGACTGTATGGGGTGGGAGTGGGCCCTGGGGGGTCAAGGGTGGAAGCAAAGGTTTGGCGAGTAGGCTGCTGGATGCGGCTGTAATTGTATCAGAAGTGCCCCCTGCCTGGCCTGGGGCCCGTTCTCTGCGACTCTTAAAAGTCCACAGGTACAACTGACACTTAACGAGGGGTGTCACCCGCAGGCTGAAAATGCTCCCCACGGTCTGGTCTCAGGCCCCCGCACCCGGCATCTCTCCCCTCCCCTTAGACAGCAGCAGGTCTGTCCCAGCGGGCTCGGCCTGTGACTTCCGTCAGCCTGGACCCCTGCCCTTCTTTCCGCCCCAGGTCCCCACCGGCTCCTTCAGGGCTCCAGGTGAACGTGACCCTCCCCTCCCAAACACTGCCTCAGCCTCTTGGGGCTGCCTTTCCTCCAGACCCCCAGAGGCACACCAGGTACCTGGCGTGGCTGACCCGGGCTCCCCTGAAGAGGATGAGGCTGGGCCTCTGGGTGCCTCTGTCCTCTCGCCTCTCCAGCACCTAGGAGAGAGCCTGCGTGTGCGAGACCAGAAATCTGACCAGTGACCGTCAGGGCCACGTGGCTCACCCCCAGGGTGCCCGGTGGGGATGCATAGAGGTGCCACAGGAGAAGGGAAGGGGTGCGGGACCCCTGTACCCCAGGCATGCTATGCTTTGGTTGTGTCCGACTCTGAGACCCCCACGGACTGTAGCTGCCGGGCTCCCCTGTCCATGGGATTTTCCCGACAAGAATACAGGAGTCAGTTGCCATCTCCTCTTCCAGGCCCCTGGATCTTCCTGATGTAGGGATCGAACCCACGTCTCTTTACATCTCCTGCATCGCCAGGCGGGATCTTTACCACTAGCGCCACTCACAGTGGGGACAAGGAGACGCAGGCTCAGCCGTCTCTTCCAGGCCCAGGACCCAGAGTTTGATGGACACCTCCGTCTCTTACAGAGAAGGGCAGTAACAATTGCTAGGCTTCAGCTTTCAAAGGTCTGGCCAATCTGGAGGTTGTGGTAGTTTTGAAACCGGAAGCAGAAGCAACGTGGCCTCCAGTGAGGCCCCGATAAAAGCCAGAGTCCCGCGGGCGCTGGGGCAGCCGCCAGCGTCTGAGCACCATGTCGATCTGTTCAGGCGCTTCCTTTTCTCAGAGGCTGCTGGCTCAACCCACTGGGACGGGTGGCACTTCAGGACAGCACAGCTTGGAGCTGGTGCAGGTTTCTTGGAATGGGGAGGAGGGAGATCTAAATTTAGACCTTTCTATCACACCAAATAAACATAAATTGAACCAGAGGGCTCAAAAGAATTAGGCAGAATGCCTTTGCACCTAACTTCTGAAAAATGGAGAGAGAAAAGTTTGAAAACAGAATGGTATTTATTCACTCAAATCCCAAGGTATTTGCCGAAAACCATGACACTTGTTTGACACAAAAATACATGTTACGAAGAGGAAGACTTTCTCTTTGAAATATCCTGCTGCAGAGGCCCGGGTCATCAACACCAACTGCTCAACTGTGAAGGCTCCCGTGGCCAGGCTGAGGGCTGGCCCAACTTCAAGGGACAGAGGATGTGTCTGTGGCCTCTAGCTTGGACTGTCCTCATGGTTGTTTCCCGTCTGCTACACCTGCTCTTGCATTCACCTGCACGCTCCCAAGGCAGGGCCCCCACCAGAGTAAGAAGGGGTCTTCTAGGTTTCAGCAGGGGAGCTGCGGCAGGGCCGGGGGATGGGGAAGCAAAGCTGCTGCGGGGGAGGTGGACTCAGGGCCTCTGCCCCTGCAGGCCCGGGCTCCACAGTGACCTGAGTCTTCTCTCCTGGATGACAGCCAAAGGGGAGACCACCCGGGATGGGGTCTGTGTGGGCAGGGGCAGCACACACCCACAGGACTGAGAGTGAGGACCCCCAGCCAACACAGCTGAGGGGAGAAGCTCTTTCAGCCTAAAGCATTTCAAAAGGGCTACGTGTCAAAGTCCCCTGATCACCATGGCAACTGTGAGATGAGAAGCGTTCACTAGGCAGGCTGCTTCTCCTACACAAGACTCCTCCTTCACAGATGCTTTGGGGAGGGGGAAGGAGTTATATGTAGCATTTGCCGATTTCTGTGGTGTAAATACTCCCGCCAATAGCCGATTTCAAGCCACCTATGTGACACCTATGTAAATCTTAAGGTATCTATGTGACACAACAGGACAGGGTTGGGTATAGACACTGGATATATCAGTAACTGGCAAAGCATAAGTAATAAACTGCAGTAATTAGGAAGTAATTGCCTTTAAATATATATATGTAATTTCACTGTAAGCTTATGTAATTCAACTCTTAACAGTAGTTGTGTTTAACAGCCAGCTCACAGAAGTGCTGAAAAGTGAACAACTGGCTCCTGTTACTGGGGCCAGTTGGGGCAGACTCCAGTACCTCAGACCTCACCCATGCCAAGAAGGATGGTCCTCCCGGCTGGTACCAGGCAACGCCAAGATGGCTGGCACTACCTTCCTAGTAAGGTGTGGTCCAGCTTTCTTCCTCTTGACTCAGCAGCAATAACCAGTTGGCATCAGGCTCACTCCTGCCTACCTTCCAGAGTGACTTCCCAAAGGCCCACTGGCATGCTGAGGTGCCCACTGGCAGGCTGCGGGAACCAGCAACCCCAGGAGGGGGCACCTGCCCCACAGTGGGGCCTTCAGGTCGCTCCAGGCCTCAGCAGGAACGGAGTCTCATAGCTGTGAGGGGCCGCTGTGTGTGGGAAGGGGGAGGCCAACTTCCCCAGGAGCACTGCAGGGCCCACAATTATCACTGCCTCCAGGGGCCAGGCGTATCGTCTTGTTCTTGTGTTTTGAAAGGTTTAGTTTTATGGAAAACGACGACAGGAAAGTGCATTCTTTTAACATATAGCTCCACGAATTTACGTAAGCACGGCTCAGCCGAAGATGAGAGCGCCCTTCCAGCCTTTCCCTGTCAGCAGCATTGCCTCACAGCTAACTGCCCTCTGCCACCAGCTTCCAGTTCTCTGAAGTCACGTTAAGTGGAGCTCCATTTTGTTGGGCTGCTTTGGCTCAGTTCTGTCTGTGAGAATCCTCTGTGTAGCTGTGTGAGGCAGCAGTCCCTTCATCTCGTTGCTGACAATCATTCTACTGTGTGAAGAGGCCACGGCCTGTGCATTTTACATCGAGGGATGCTTGGGTGGTTTCCAGTTTGAGGCTATTGTGCGTGAAGCCAAGTATGAAGCACTTGCACCGCGGCACGCGTTTCTAAGTGTGTGCCTGGGGACTGTGTCCTTGGGCACTACAGGATTAGTTGTCTTTTTTACTTTCAGCCATCCTGGTGTGTATCTGCAGGATGTTACTGGTTTTAATTTGTATTTGATGACAGAAACACACCTGGCTATCGAAATGCCTATTAACCATTGGATAGTTGTGAACAGCCTATTCAAATCTTGCATTTCTAAGTATATTGTGTATTTTTCGTTAATGACACATTTTTTTATACATCTTGGAACCTTTGTTGGAAGTATTACAAGCTTCCTCGACTTCACAGCTTGACTTGGTAAGAGTCATTAATTGTAACAATACCCAATTTATCAGATTTTTATCTTCATGGCTAGCACTTAGATCCTAGTAAATCTTTGCTAAGGACAAGATTTGTTTTCTGTAGAAAAACTATTTCATTTTTCACACTTAGGACCACTGGAACCTATCCATTGGGAACTATGTCGGTGTATGGTGTGAGGTTAAGGCTGACTTTCTCCTGTATGTGTACCCAAAATTAGTATTCTTAATGTAGACAAAAGCTTTTTTTTCTGATTATTGATGATTGTCTCATTAGGATTTTGTAGTTTACTAGTGTTGTTTAATTTCTAGATTTTGGCTAAATATTTTGTCATTCTTGTTCCTTTAAGGGATAAATCAATTCAGTTGCTCAGTCGTGTCCAACCCTTTGTGACCCCCTGGACTGCAGCACGCCAGGTTTCCCGGTCCATCATCAATTCCTGGAGCTTGCTCAAACTCATGTCCATCGAGTCAGTGACGCCATCCAACCAGAAGAGACTATGTAAACTGGGGGCGATGACAGTAACAGTCCTCCCCTCAAACAGGGGAGCTGGGGTCACATGCCTCCTCCAGTGGGGATGAACCTGCCCAGGCCTCTACCATGTCAACACAAGACCCCTGCTAAGCTAGGCACAGAGCTCTGGGCCTAAACCCAAACTGAACAGAAAAGCTACCTCAAAACTGCTCCTCCAGGTAATGGGACAGCCACAGGTGAGATCATCCTTCACTATGGAATCATGATGTAGCCAAAGTCAACTTAGGGAGATATCAGGAACAAAGCTGTTATTTTTCAAAATGACTTTGAGGTGATCGGATTTCTTCTCCTTTTTTCTACTTGACTGTGTTCCACAATCCAGGCTTCCTAATCTAATGAAAAGCAACCCTGAACATGCTGAAGCTCCAATACTCTGGCCACCTAATGCAAAGAGCCGACTCATTGGAAAAGACTCTGATGCTCGGAAAGATTGAGGGCAGGAGGAGAAGGGGACGACAGAGGATGAGATGGTTGGATGGCATCACTGATTCAATGGACATGAGTCTGAGTAAACTCCGGGAGATAGTGACAGACCGGGAAGCCTGGTGTGCTGCATGCAGTCCATGGGGTTGCAGAGACAGACAAGACTTAGCAACTGAACAACAAAATCTAATGAAACTTTTCTTATACAAGACCACCAAGCTCTCTCCTTGTCCAACTTCCAGACCCTGACCAGAGTAATAGTTACTGGATCCCCTTTGTCATAGGTTCATGTGCTAGGTACTGTGCTAACCGCTTTACAGGGATTTTATTATTCATCTGTATACCTCCCTTGATGCTTCTTTAAAGTCCTCCTCGGCACCAAGTTACAGTCTGAATTTGTTTACTGTCTGTAACTGCAGGACGAGTTCCGTGGAGTCCGTGTCCCTCCTTCACTGCTGTATCAGGATGCTGTGCCCAGGGCCTAGCACACAGCAGGTGCTCAGTACACAGCTGTTCTCACTGGCGTCCAGGTGGGCCCACCTTCTCAGCAAAGCACTGAAGGTATGTGGCTACACAAAGGTGGGCGTGCCCTCTAAGCAGATCACGTCGGGGTGAAGAGGAAAAGGGGGTTAGCTACGGTGATGCATTCTTTTTAAAATTATTCTTTGAATAAGGCTTGATGATTAACCTTTATTAATTAAGTTTGATTAAAGTTAAAACGCCTGAAAAGCAGTTCCTGTTTCTTTCAAGAAGGGTTATGTTGGAGATGTTTTTGGTCTTCATTTTGACAAGGCTTCCCGTCTTTACTTTTACTTTACACAGTCTTTACTTTACAAGGACTTTACTGTCTTTGCTTTTTATCAGCTGCATCAGCAAGTACTTACTTCACATGACGATGAAAGGGATTTCCACCTCTGCTATTACTTCTCTTACCTGTTTTCTTTACTCCGTTTCTCCGGAGCGTGTCATCTGATGGAAGCTGCCTAAAAGTATTTCACTGCTTCTGCCTTGTGTTGTGGTCGCCTGGCCCACCTGCTTCTAGTCTTTGAAATCACCTTAAAAATGTAGTAATGTATAACAAGAACCATCACAATATTTTAATTATCCTCCAATTAAAATTTTTAAAAGGTGGTAACGTTTTACAATGCTAGGGTAACATTTCAATTTTGTATTGGATTATGCCCTATGTATAGCATGAACTTTTCAGCAGGGAAAATAATCCAAGCTCTTAAGAATAGTTACTGCTCAAAGTTACACACTATTCTGAATTAAACGCTATCGGACTAAAGACAGAGACTGGTAACACTGGCTCTCCTGGATCATCTCTTGGTGCTTGGCAGACTAGAAGGTCCTCTATCAGGGAGCCCTTTCTCACCAGCCTCAGTAGCCCTGTATCCACAAGGACCAAAAGGTCCCTAAAAGCTGGTCCAACCTAAATCATCCCCGGGAATATCTGGTCCCTGCCACAGGGTCCAGGACAGGACCCTGTATCAAGGTCATTTTGGTGTGAACCAGAAGTCTGCTAACCCTAACCCTCCGCAAGTGCCTCACAGAGATCAACAGTGAGAAATGCAATCTGATTAACTTCGACACTCTCATACGTATTCGCCTGAAAAACCTCTCATCCTAGCCTAGAACAGTAAACTCTATCATCTCTGTCTAGTCTTTCCATTCACAGATTTCAACAGCCAATCTTGTGAACTTGAGTTTAGCAACCTCTACTTAATTAAGCAAAAGGATACTTTGATCCAGTTTTGAAAATGTCCTTGAACTCTTGGTTAGACTCCTCAGACGTACAGTGGCTCTTCTGTCCAAACGAATCACCTTTTAAATTGGTAGCATAATATATGTCTTGAATTTTCAAGCAGAATGCTTTAAATTAGATAAAGAATGGATAACACAGCTATTATTTTAGAACGCTCTTTATTTCGACACAGGACACGTGGAAGGCATGTTCACAAGTTAACAGTTTGAGGTTATGCACGAACACATCCTCTCACTCTCCAGCTGTTCTCCTTTCCCGCTGCGCCTGTATACCTTCGTATCTGCAAGTCCTCAGTTATTCTGAACATGCAGACAATGTTTTCGGGACCTGCTTCAAAATATGGAATGAGCGTCTATGCACTAAGACGTCAAAACCGAGGGAGAAGCAAAGCAGACGGAGGCGACTGCGTCAGCGCGTGAACCTGCGGCTCTGAGCTTCTGAGGGAAACAGAGAACGCGTGGGAAAACACTTTTTGATCCTTCTGGTTTGAGAGAGATGGAAGGCGCCCGTAATTCACGGTTCTATGTCTACTGCTGTCTGTAAGTCACTGAAGAGAAGCAGTTTGTCTAACGCAGCTGCGGTTTTGTTCTCAGGCTACAGTACACGAGTGCATGCATTACTCTACACAATGTCAAACACGAATGACTGGAACAGCAACATCTCAGGACTGTCTAATTATACAAGTGTCTCTTTTTGGTGGTGGGGTAAGGAAAGGGAATGATGGTGACTGTTTCCCTCAGCTGCCGCTGTGTGCCAGACAGATACCCAAACGCTTGTTGTCTAACTCAGAGAGGCAGACAAAGGTCACTAACGAGAACAGTAAGGTATTCAAAACAGTCTGCTCCAGACCCGGGGGTGGGATGATGATGAGGGAGCCTCGACTTCAGGGGTTAAGAAGTCTTGGCTGATGTTAGCAAGGGTTTTGTAACTGATTTTCAAAAATCATTGTGTCTTTGAAAGATGGAAAACAAGCACTTACAAATCTACTGGGGAGAAAAAATAATGAAATGAAAAATCACATGAATAGGAGACTTGAATCTTCTGGTCTGAAATCAGCCAATATTAACATTACAACCTATTAAAAGGTAGTCTGCTTAAGCTCATTTTTTAAAACACAGAATCTCTGAGGAAAAATGTAGGCATAAGTTCAGGAATACCGATCTCAAAAACCTTTTCCCGGGGGCACTTTAGCAGGCCAAGGATGCTGATAATCGAGTTCTGCTTTGGGGCACTCACTGTCTTTTCCTTCCATCTCAGAGCGCGCCTCTGCAGCAGCCCCAACAACAGAAGGAAGCGGTTACACGTGATTTTATCAGCCACCACTTGGCGATTACTGTATATCTAGTCAGGAGTTGGGAAATTACTTACTCTCAGCTGTATTAAAGAGTTCCATTTATTAGCACTGCAACACAGAGTGCAAAGAAGCTTCAGGTGTCTGCTTTTGATACCAAAGGGAGTACACTGCTAGTCTTCCAACTCAACAAGCAGCGTATCTCCAGCGTGAACTGTAGCTGCTGAGAATAGCAGGCGGGCCGCCTCCAGCAGGGCAGCTACTCCTCTGACAGGAGGTCATGACCCAGGCAGGCTGGGCAGGTGCGCTGGCTCTTCAGCCACTGCTTGAAGCACTGAAATGAGAGAAGACAATCAGCTGGCCCTTTAGGAGCCTGGGGACCTCAGCTCTCCCGCGCCATTTGCCTCAGCAGACACGGAGACTCCACCCTGAGAGAGTGACTCTCTTAGGCAGGTTAAGGAGTCTGGGGCCCTTGAGGAGGAGAAAGGAAGAGTGTTTTTTGTTTGTTTACATTCCTTCATCTTATAAGATGTTTTTTAAGCCCAGAGCTGATGATTACACAACAAAACAAGTCATCTTGCTTAGGGGATGTTTTTCCTTAAAAGTGAGAGTGAAAGTTGCTGTCGTGTCCAACTCTTTGTGACCCCATGGTCTATACAATCCATGGAATTCTCCAGGCCATACTACTGGAGTGGGTAGCCTTTCCCATCTCCAGGGGATCTTCCCAATCCAGGGATCGAACCCAGGTCTCCTGAACTGCAGGAGGATTCTTTACCAGCTGAGCCACCAGGGAAGCCCAGGAATACTGGAGTGGGTAGCCTATCCCTTCTCCAGGGGATCTTCCCGACCCAGGAATCAAACTACAGTCTCCTGCATTGCAGGTGGATTCTTTACCAACTGAGCTATCAGGGAAGCCCTTTGTTTTTCCTTAAACTCTGCACTAATGATTATGTAACAACACTGTATCTTGTTTGAAGACGTGTTTCTTGTTAAGAACAAGAACCTTCTGATTAAACTTGTTATCTTAAGAGTTATGAAGAGGTAAGACCTCTCTATTGTTAGTAACCAACTGAAAAAGTATACAAGGCCTTGCTAAGACAAATGGGGAGGGCACTCTACCCCCTTCTGAGGTCTATGTCAGAAGCTTTCTGTGTCCCTTTTTCACTGTAATAAAACTCTGCTACACAAAACCTCTGAGTGATCAAACCTCATCTCTGGCCTGGAAACCAAATTCTCTCCTTCAGAGGCCATGAATGTGACCCTGTTCACTGTAAGCTATCACCCGTGACGTCCAGGGGGACCTTGAGCCACTCAACACCCAGCGACACCGGAGCCTGCTCAGGGCAGGGGTCTGGACCAAGCCCCAGGAACAAGGAATTGCACCTCAGGATGTGACCGTGAAGCCTTGGGGCCTGACTGTGCCTCCCCTTCCTGCTCCGCTCCAGTCCAGTCTGTGCTTCAGCTGCCCTGACTGCTGGAGGCCGGCACTTTCCGGGCCCTTGGATTCCCCTTGTCTTCCTGGTCTTGTTCCTTGTCCCTCCCCAGTCTGCACACACATAGTGGCTGGCCTGCTGCCGCTACGGAGCTAAGTGTGGTAAGCTCAGAGCCCAGGCAGGACCCCCGCCCAGGAAGAAGACAGGCACATGAGAGAATGTAGTTGGCCTGGACTCTGGCGGCATGAGTGGTAAAGAACCCGCCTGCCAATGCAGGAAACTCAAGAGACGCGGGTTTGATCCCTGGGTCGAGAAGATCCCGTGGAGCAGGGCATGGCAACCCCCTCCAGTATTCTTGCCTGGAGAATTCCATAGACAGAGGAGCCTGGTGGGCTACAGCACACAGGGTCACAAGGAGTCAGACATGACTGAGTGCACGCAGGCACACACAGAGTGTGCGCCCCTTCTCTCAGGGATTCATACACTCACAGGGCAGAGACGGGACGGGCTCTAATCCAGCAGCTGGGGAGCAGGACGAGTGCTCACAGCACCCAAAACCCCAGAACAGCTAACGCCCATCCCGGAGGGGCCCAAGCCAGAATCCCCCAGGCAATGCAGCCCGTCAGGTTTCCTTTCTCTTCTCTCAAGTGTTAAACTTACTTCACACACTGCACTAAACCGACAAGCTATTTCACCATCTATCTGTTTGACAGTGCGTGTAAGAGCTTGTAAGGAAATCACGCTCTTTGAATTTTAGTGACTGAGAGAGCCGAGTGTGCTCCCCACCAGACACGGAGAGGACCGTGCAGAGCGCGCCAGAGGCCCGGCGTCCACCCCCCTCCCCACAGCACAGTCTACGGGAGGGAGACAACGGCCACGCACACGAGCACACTTGGAATTTGCTTGGAAAATGCAAGGGCTGAAGTCTAGGGGAAAAAGTCCCTTTCTCTTTTCTAAACACTCCAGTCAGGATGCGCAGCGTGCAAACAGCCACAGGGAACTCTCACCCCCTTGTGAAGCCTGTGCCCACACTGCAGCTCACGCACGTGTTTGGACTTGAATACTTCTCGGCACATTTCACAGGAATTTGCGCAGGACACCTGTGGAAACAGATGTATCCCAGTAATAAAGGACTCTTCCCACAATTGGCTTTCCAAAACTTTTGCAGCACAGGGTGCAAATTATTCTCAATTACAGTTAAGCAGACTGAGGGAACAACTTATTTTTTGAATAATATTTCTTAGGAAAAAACAAAGTTTTCATTTTCTCAAATAAAAATCATGATTTATGCAGTTAACTCACTCACAGTTAAATACTACAAATACCTATTTATCCCATTCCATACCTGAAGTATGGTACTAGCTGCATATTACAAATTAACTATTCATCTAATTATCTAACAGCTGGAGACAGTAATAAATTATGACACCTCTACACTATGGATTATCGTGAGGCTGATTAAAATCCTGATGGAATTCTGTAATCCTTGGTACAGAAGGTGAAAGTGAAGTCGCTCAGTCGTGTCCAACTCTTTGCGACCCCATGAACTGGCCAGGATCCTCCGTCCATGGGATTTTCCAGGCAAAAATACTGGAGTGGGTTGTCATGCCCTCCTCCAGGGGATCTTCCTGACCCAGGGCTCGAACCTGGGTCTCCAGCATTGTAGGCAGGTGCTTTATCATCTGAGCCACCAGGTATAGAAAGCTGGTCCCAAAAGCTCTCTGAATAATAGTTGGCTAACAAAACATATGAGTATATAATTTAAGTTTTTAAACAGAGAGAGAATGTCTGTATATAGAGATGCCTAGAAAAGAATCTGGAAAGATATAAAATGTTAATGATGGTGACTGGCTACTTTGGGTTGACAGATTTAACTTTTTCTTTGCTATTTTTCTAAAGTTTCTATCAATGTGGATTACTTGCATAAATCAAATCAAAACAAACTGATGGCTCATTCAGCAATATCCCTGTCAGGGGACATAGGTGAGTGGGAGGGCTCCTGGCCCCAACACTCAGTCTGAGGATACAGATAGCATTCTCGTGTGGAAGCGGAGCTGGTGCCACCCTAGGACTCCAGGCACCACGACCTCCCTGCAGACCCCAGCACCCGCCCTACGCCGCGGCCTTCTCCTCGACTCTCACTCCCTCCTCTTAACTCTGAGCACCCTGAAGGCAGGAAATGGCTTTGCTTCCGTGTGTTCTTATCAGCCAGCGAGGAACCTGGCCCCAAAGGGAGGCTCCAGGAACTGTCAGAAAGTGAGTGAATGCAGCCCCGGCAGTGGGTGATGGCCAGGGAGTAGGGTCGGGGCAGCGCCTGAAGGCTGTGAATCCCTGAACTGCTGAACAGGGTTTTCTGTCCCTCTCAGGGCACTGCAGCCACCACCAGGCACCAGACAGTGATGGGACAGATGCGATCTCACTCCCCTCCCCTCCCCTCTGTGGCCCCCAGGGAAGGGTCTGGGAAAACTGGAGGCAAGAGCCCTGGGGGAAATGGCAGGTCAAGGCCTCTGCAAGGTGGCCTTGACCTGCCACTTTCCAATGTAGGAGGCCTGTGCTCAATCCCTGGGTTGGGAAGATCCCCTGGGGGAGGGCATGGCAACCCACTCCAGTATTCTTGCCTGGAGACTCTCCTATGGACAGAGGGGCCTGGGGAGCTACAATCCATGGGGCTGCAGGGAGTCGGACACAACTGAGTGACTAACCACAGCACAGCACAAAGTTTAGAAAAAAAGACAGCTATTACTTCCCAACATGATAATTCAGCACAATGTATTTCTAAGTGAAAAAGTAAAAAGAAAACAAATGCATGTACATGGTTTTGACTATATTCACATATACACAAATAAAAAAAAAAGAGTTCAGAAAAAATGCATACCAATATGATAATAATACTGGTTACCCTTAGAGGGTGGGTTTTGGGTTCTTTATATGTTCTTTTTATTTGGACCTTCTATTAAGAACCACATTACTTCTGTGGTTTTGTGGTTAAAAATACAAAACATCGTTACTTTAAAAAAAAAAAAAACAACCTATGATTAGCAAATTAAGTCCTGGTTTCAATACATATTTTTCTTATAAGTCAGCTTTCACGTCTTTATTACCATGAACCGTGAAGCAGAAAGTAATCTCACCTTGAAAGGTGATTATGGTCTATCTTGGTGTGGCCAATAAGTGTGCGAGTGTGCATGTGCACACACACACACACACACACAAATCAGTGAGAATGCTGAGAAGCTGGTCTGGTTGTTGGACCACAGAGCACATAACCAGCTGGAACACCCCTGAGAGGGAGAGGATTCCTGCTTGGCAGGAATGCTCTGCACGGTATAAGCTTTCTCAGTGGTGGCGGCGGTGGGGGGGTACCCTCTGGCACCCAAGTGTATGTGACGAGGAAAATCTCTGAGGGCTGGTGGAAAGTGAAAATGTATGGGAGGGACAAAAACAGGTTCACAGAAGGAGGCACAGCCCAGGTCGGGTCAGCGAACCAGCGCTCTCCGTGCAGTCCTGCCGACCCCACTCTGCCTACAGCTCTTCTCATTGTACTTTCACCTGAAGTTGGACAGAAGGGGAAGATGTGATCCATGCCAGAATCCTCCTGGGGCCCACGGCTGGGAGCCACCCAGGGGCCCGCCTCCCTACCACCCACATGTTCAGCGCCTACTGCATGGTCCCCAGTGTGTGAGGTCCGTGTGGGCGAGGACAGGGGATTACACGCCGCACACACAAATCAAAGGAAGGAACGCCGGCCAGAAGCATGAGTCATCAGTGCCTTGGTTTCCTCATTCATAAAGACAGTTATAATACCTTATCAACTGAGATCATAGATATAATGGTATTTTATAGAAAGTTCTATGTAACTAACATTCTCATTGTCTAAAAGGACAATAAACAATTTAAATGAGTATATCAAATAAGAGCAACCTCAGCCCATTTCAGCATGCCCCCAACCCCCGTCCCCAGGCACGTGATGGGGAGAAGAGGGAAGCAGCCAGTCTGTTCCGGGAACAGTACGTGGCCCTGCTAACCCCACCATAGGACTTCATCAGACAACAACCACAACAAGCAGATATGATCCCAGCTCACAGTGCTGTTAGCGATGAAACCAAGTTCGTGTGATTCCAAAGCCTATGGTCGCCTAGAAGAAAACCGGCCAAAAATGAATTCTGCCAACTATTCACACTTGACGTGAGGAACGGATCTGACCGTCTACAGGCCCCATGTCCATGGTGTGGCCACTGCACCTCTTGTCCCCACATGCAGGGGCCCTGAAGTCCCTACAACAGTGGGGAGAACCTCGCTAGTCACTGGCTCCTCTAACCGAACACTCAAGTCACCTAAACGTGGCTTCTAACGGAAGCTCAAAGAAAGTCCATCGAGAAAAGAAAAACATGAGGCTACATCATGGACTAACAGCTGTTTTCTTTCCGCTCTTCACAGAACAGAGGGAACGCCACGGTCATGCACACAGCACTCACAGGGACGTCCTCGGTCCTCGGCCCCCTGGTTTCGGGCGATGCTCCGACAGGCATGGAGGGCGGGTCCTGGGCGGCCCTGGGCACAGCAACAGCAGAGCTGGGTGCAGACAGCCTCCAGCCCTTTCCTGGACTTGGCTGCGGCCAGAATGTACAGCAGGGAAGCAAGTTCAGTCACTCAAAACATGCACACTGTCTACTGCATTGCTCCCCATCTTTTGTTGGAAGCATTTTATCCCACAATTCTCACATTTTATAAATAAATAGGAAGAAAGTGGAGTATATAATGAATTTAAATGAAACACTGACCTTTTTCTTTCTTTCTTCATCAAGGACGTGTTCTGTCACTCTTTGCACAATTTCGTCAATACTCAATCCAGACAGAGAGGTCTTGTTTTTGTTTCTAACTTTTTTAATAAAACCAGCAAGCTCCGTGCTGAAAGGGAAAGTGGGGAAGTCAAGACAAAGTCAAAGTTTTCTACTGTGAAGAAATATTATGTCCAGTATCAACCCAGCAGCTGAAAAGAAATGAAATCAAATACACAAATAATTCATTTGTAAACAACAGTAACTGTATGTAAAAGCAGCTAAATCACTCTTCCAAAAAAAAAGCATTATGAAAATTTCAACATTATTCCTAAAATATTTGTTTTAATAGATTTTCAAAGTAATAGTGTACCTGACAGATCCACTTCAGATCTCCTTCCCTACTTAGAAACCTGACTTCTTAAGAGCCTGGACATACTGTAGCTTTAAGCAAAATCACTGAATGATCACACACCACTGGATCTGACTTGAAATCAATAAAATCTCTAAGAACAAACTATTTTTTTACTTCCTCCCTTTAAAAATCTAACTGACAAAGTTTTCAAAGTTTTCCTGTATTTTTCATAGGTAGCAGCAGATGTGATTATATCATTAATCAACAGCAACTTGGTATCTTACAGCACTAATACCTCATATGCTTTAACTTGCAGAAAAGCAAGTTAACATAAGCAACATATGTTTATTCTGCCAAATTTAGACAGGACGGCAAACAATTTTATTCGTAAGGTACTTCTGGTAATTACAACGACTATTTTTACTAACTTGCGTGGTAATTGCTCTTGAGAGAACTTAAAATGCTTCTCAAACTTAGGCTAAATATGTCTACGTGCAGACAAGATACACTTACTTCCAAGTGGCCAGGGCTCCACTGACAAATGCAAAACATTAATTCTGGCCAATCATAATTAACCACTGTGTTTCAGAAGTTCATCCCAGAGACTATGACTAATACTGTGTCAAAGACAGAAGTAACACGGGAGGTGTGGAGGATCATTCCTGGATGTGGATTCCTCTCTTCTGTGATGTATCCCTGAGACATTCCCTCCACTTCACCTCCCTCTGGCCTGAGACAAGGAGTCCCTCTGCCCCCTCGTACCCATCTGGAGAGTGAGGTCAGAGGTCGATGCAGGAGCACTACTGAAGTGCCCAACTGATGACTCTGGCTGCCTTAGTTAAAAGCAGCTCTCCCCATCTGCAGCAACATGGATGGACCTCGAGGCTGTCCTACTGAGTGACGTCAGTCAGAGAAAGACAAACATCGTAGGACATTGCTTATAGGCAGAAACTAAAAAAACGGTACAAATGAACTTACAAAACAGAAAGAGTCACAGATGTGAAACTTATGGTTACCTTGGGGGAAGGGGGGATGGATAAACTGGGACATTAGGATTGACATATACACGCTACTATACATAAAGCAGATAATTAATAAGGACCTACTACACAGCACAGGGAGCTCTACTCAATACTTTGAAATGACCCACATGGAAAAGAATCTATAGGAGTGGATACATGTGTGTGTCTAACTGATTCACGTTGTTTATTTACAGCAGATACTAACACATATTGTAAAGCAGCTCTCCCTACCTCTCCCTCTACAACATGCTCACACACCTTACTCACTGGCAAACCGTATCCAGTCTCTTCACCTCACACCTCTAACAAATCAGAGGGGCTGTTCAACAAAGTGTAAGTGGCTGCTGCCTTCTTTGATATATGTGAGTTTTTTTCCCCCCAAAATATAAAACTAATGTTTGAAGTTCATTTATTGATTCCATAATTAGTGCTGGAGCATGTTACTGAGTTCATCCAAATCTTAGCAAACTGCCATGGGTTCTGATGAATGTGGATTAATCTGTTTGAAAATGCTCACTTTTATGTTTACGAAAGGAAGACAAATGCAATGCTTGTCCTTCTGAGTAAAATAATTGCACGGTCCTTTCTACTTCAGCTCCTAATTGGCCAAACTGTTATCTGATCAGGAAACATCAGTTCAATAAAGCATTTAGCAGTGCTGCTGACATTTTAGATTCGTACCTGCTGTAACACGGGAACACCACCAACAGGTGCTCAATAATGCTATTGAACGGCTTCTTTGGAGACTGGCTTGAATGAGTGGCACGCTCTGGAGCAGCAGGTAACTTCTGATCAGCCACTGGGCCTGGTTCTGGCCCAGCTGCCTGGCCAGCACCCTCATGCTCTGGCAGCTGGGGGGCTTTCTGACTGCAGGAGGGCAACTCCACTGGGCTGTCAGCTGCAGAGCCCAGACTTGACTCCTCAGGAGCTGCTGTCTGGTCTCCGGTCCCATGACTTGTAGAAGTGGAGGGACCTTGACCATCCTGGCCTGAAGACTCAGGAAGTAATTTAGGATGAATCTGGGAGGAATACACCACAAAAGCTGATCACTAAGAGTTAGATCCATGAACAAAGACTAATGATTAAGCGCAACTATAATGAATCCTGCTTGCTGAAGTGCACAGAACTTGAACTATAACAAATTAAATGTTGTTGTCCTTAAAAGTCACTGGTAACTGTCTCTCTCAAAACAAGCTGTTCAGGGCTCCACACTGCCAGGCCCTGCTGGGCTCTCCCAGAAGCTCTGCGGTCCACATCGAAGGGCTGAGGCCCCTCATGTTGTCAGAGCTCCAGTCTGCACCCCAGGCTACCCTCTCTCACGCCTCCATGACTGCGTGCTTGTTGCGAATAATACCCCCTTTTTAAACAATTCCAGTCTAGAATACCTTCCCGAGATCCAAACCTCCTAACAGGCAGCTTCCCTTGGGTGATTCCAAGGGCACTCAAGCTCTGTGTCTGCAAACGCAGCCTCCGGGCAGGCTTCCTCACCTGCTCTTCCTCTGGTGCCACCTGACACAGACCAGATCTGGCGTCCACTCCCTGACACACTCACGCTGAGCCCTGACCGCAAAGACAGCGCCTCTTTCAGCTGACCACCTGAACACTGGACGGCTCTCCTCCCTCCAGCCCCGCTGCCCCTCTCACCGGGCCCAGCAGGGACAGCTAGCTGCACCCGATCCGCTGCACATCCCTTGTGCGGGCCCCTGTCCCACCAGGTCTCCACACTGCAGTCAGGCTGACGTCATTTCCTAACTGGAAACCTACACTGGCTGCTCAGTGACCTGAGGGGAAGTCCACACTGCGGAGCACACCTTATGGAATACGGCTCCCTTTGTTCTGGCCTGTGGGTACGGTATCACAATCTTTTCCCTACAGTCCCCTTTGTCTTAGTGAACTTCTTTCACAGCTGTGAAAGGTGTTCTTTTTCTAGCCTCCAAATGTGCTATTTCCTCCATCTGAACATTCTGACCCTGAAACTTCACACCACACAGCCCTCCTCACGCGTGCGCACACACACACACTCTCTCCTTCCTTCTGCCTGGTGAACTATTCCAGATCTCTGGCTCACTGAGACCTCCAGCAAGGGAGCTTCTGCCAAGGCCTAAGCCTCAGGGTTAAGTTAGTTTCCCCTAACTTCTGCTGCCATGGCATTCTATGTTCTTGGAGCACTTTGCTTATAATTATGGGCTTGAAGTCACTCCCAAACCCATGTGCATTCTGAGGGCACAGACCGCATCTAATCCTGATCACCACTAAATATCCGACGAATGAACAGCAGAGACGTGACACACACAGTAAACCGTTTTTAGGGGTTCTTATCATTCAAGCCCCTGGCACACTGAGAGTTCCCAAGGTTTTCAATTTTAAAATTCTTCTGAGTCATTTATAAAATCACGTAAGCTAGAATTAAAAATTAACAGTAAAATATTCTACTGAGAGTTCATGCTTTTCCCCCTCTGTATGTGTTGTAAGAACTTGAAAACACTGGTGCTCAATAGAATATTTTACTCATTTCAAGGTGGCTAACCTTTTTAATGTTTTAAATCTTTTTTTATTTCTATTTTTGCAGATGAATCCACAGTAAATTTGAATATTAAGAGTGCATAGTATTGAGAAGAAAAACACTTTCAAGATCAGCTTCTGACTGCAGCTCCAGAGCCTACTACCTTAGTTGAGGCTGAACGCATAGACGGAAGGGTCATGGGGTGAGGGGTGAACGAGAGCCACTCTGATGAAGGCTTCACCTAGCACCTGATGAAAACAGTGAGGTAATTATTCACCGAGCTCACGCCCACTCCCAAACCAGTAACAACAAACTACTTTTAGCCAGTTATTAAAGAAATTGTGCCTCACTCCTTTTTGGTTCTGTTTCCTTCAAAAAAGAAAAAAAAGAGATGTAACAGACTCACCGTGTTACAGGTAGGAAATGAAAGCTCAGAAATCTGCACTTTAGGAAGTTCACTGAGCTGAGAACCATTTTTAATTGCCTGAATTTGTTCTTCAAACTGAGACTGTAGGTAGAAAGGAAAGTGTTAAGTTTTTCTAACAAATTCTAAGGAAAACAACAACTGTCCATTAATACTGTTTTCCCCCTTACTATACATATATAACAAATGTTCAATCATTTCCCAAGAAATATAACTAGGATGCAAGGTTACTTCTTGAAAGGAAGAAGTTCCTAATTGATATCTATAGGACATTTCATCCCAAAACAATGAATTTCACCTTTTTCTCAAGCGCACATGGAACCTTCTCCAGGACAGATCACATCCTGGGCCATAAAGCTAGCCTTGGTAAATTCAAAAAAATAGAAATCATTCCAAGCATCTTTTCTGACCACAACGCAGTAAGATTAGATCTCAATTACAGGAGAAAAACTATTAAAAATTCCAACATATGGAGGATGAACACCCTGCTGAATAACCAACAAATCACAGAAGAAATCAAAAAAGAAATCAAAATTTGCATAGAAACGAATGAAAATGAAAACACAACAACCCAAAACCTGTGGGACACAGTAAAAGCAGTCCTAAGGGGAAAGTTCATAGCAATACAGGCACACCTCAAGAAACAAGAAAAAAGTCAAATAAATAACCTAACTCTACACCTAAAGCAACTAGAAAAGGAAGAAATGAAGAACCCCAGGGTTAATAGAAGGAAAGAAATCTTAAAAATTAGAGCAGAAATAAATGCAAAAGAAACAAAAGAGACCATAGCAAAAATCAACAAAGCCAAAAGCTGGTTCTTTGAAAGGATAAATAAAATCGATAAACCATTAGCCAGACTCATCAAGAAACAAAGGGAGAAAAATCAAATCAATAAAATTAGAAACGAAAATGGAGAGATCACAAGAGACAACACAGAAACACAAAGGATCATAAGAGACTATTATCAACAATTATATGCCAATAAAATGGAAACGAGGAAGAAATGGACAAATTCTTAGAAAAGTACAACTTTCCAAAACTCGACCAGGAAGAAATAGAAAACCTTAACAGACCCATCACAAGCACGGAAATTGAAACTGTAATCAAAAATCTTCCAGCAAACAAAAGCCCAGGTCCAGACGGCTTCACAGCTGAATTCTACCAAAAATTTAGAGAAGAGCTAACACCTATCCTGCTCAAACTCCTCCAGAAAATTGCAGAGGAAGGTAAACTTCCGAACTCATTCTATGAGGCCACCATCACCCTAATACCAAAACCTGACAAAGATCCCACAAAAAAAGAAAACTACAGGCCAATATCACTGATGAACATAGATGCAAAAATCCTAAACAAAATTCTAGCAATCAGAATCCAACAACATATTAAAAAGATCATACACCATGACCAAGTGGGCTTTATCCCAGGGATGCAAGGATTCTTCAATATCCGCAAATCAATCAATGTAATACACCACATTAACAAATTGAAAAACAAAAACCATATGATTATCTCAATAGATGCAGAGAAAGCCTTTGACAAAATTCAACACCCATTTATGATAAAAACTCTCCAGAAAGCAGGAATAGAAGGAACATACCTCAACATAATAAAAGCTATATATGACAAACCCACAGCAAACATTATCCTCAATGGTGAAAAATTGAAAGCATTTCCTCTAAAGTCAGGAACAAGACAAGGGTGCCCACTTTCACCATTACTATTCAACATAGTTTTGGCCACAGCAATCAGAGCAGAAAAAGAAATAAAAGGAATCCAAATTGGAAAAGAAGAAGTAAAACTCTCACTATTTGCAGATGACATGATCCTCTACATAGAAAACCCTAAAGACTCCACCAGAAAATTACTAGAATTAATCAATGATTATAGTAAAGTTGCAGGATATAAAATCAACACACAGAAATCCCTTGCATTCCTGTACACTAATAATGAGAAAACAGAAAGAGAAATTAAGGAAACAATTCCATTCACCATTGCAACAAAAAGAATAAAATACTTAGGAATATATCTACCTAAAGAAACTAAAGACCTATATATAGAAAACTATAAAACACTGGTGAAAGAAATCAGAGAGGACACTAATAGATGGAGAAATATACCATGTTCATGGATTGGAAGAATCAATACAGTGAAAATGAGTATACTACCCAAAGTAATTTATAGATTCAATGCAATCCCTATCAAGCTACCAACAGTATTCTTCACAGAGCTAGAACAAATAATTTCACAATTTGTATGGAAATACAAAAAACCTCGAATAGCCAAAGCGATCTTGAGAAAGAAAAATGGAACTGGAGGAATCAACCTACCTGACTTCAGGCTCTACTACAAAGCCACAGTTATCAAGACAGTATGGTACTGGCACAAAGACAGAAATATAGATCAATGGAACAAAATAGAAAGCCCAGAGATAAATCCACGCACATATGGACAGCTTATCTTTGACAAAGGAGGCAAGAATATACAGTGGATTAAAGACAATCTCTTTAACAAGTGGTGCTGGGAAATCTGGTCAACCACTTGTAAAAGAATGAAACTAGAACACTTTCTAACACCATATACAAAAATAAACTCAAAATGGATTAAAGATCTCAACGTAAGACCAGAAACTATAAAACTCCTAGAGGAGAACATAGGCAAAACACTCTCTGACATACATCACAGCAGGATCCTCCCAGAATATTGGAAATAAAAGCAAAAATAAACAAATGGGACCTAATTAAACTTAAAAGCTTCTGCACATCAAAGGAAACTATTAGCAAAGTGAAAAGACAGCCTTCAGAATGGGAGAAAATAATAGCAAATGAAGCAACCGACAAACAACTAATCTCAAAAATGTACAAGCAACTCCTACAGCTCAACTCCAGAAAAATAAATGACCCAATCAAAAAATGGGCCAAAGATCTAAATAGACATTTCTCCAAAGAAGACATACAGATGGCTAACAAACACATGAAAAGATGCTCAACATCACTCATTATCAGAGAAATGCAAATCAAAACCACTATGAGATACCATTTCACACCAGTCAGAATGGCTGCGATCCAAAAGTCTACAAATAATAAATGCTGGAGAGGGTGTGGAGAAAAGGGAACCCTCTTACACTGTTGGTGGGAATGCAAACTAGTACAGCCACTATGGAGAACAGTGTGGAGAATCCTTAAAAAACTGGAAATAGAACTGCCTTATGATCCAGCAATCCCACTGCTGGGCATACACACTGAGGAAACCAGAAGGGAAAGAGACACGTGTACCCCAATGTTCATCGCAGCACTGTTTATAATAGCCAGGACATGGAAGCAACCTAGATGTCCATCAGCAGATGAATGGATAAGAAAGCTGTGGTACATATACACAATGGAGTATTACTCAGCCATTAAAAAGAATACATTTGAATCAGTTCTAATGAGGTGGATGAAACTGGAGCCTATTATACAGAGTGAAGTAAGCCAGAAGGACAAACACCAATACAGTATACTAACGCATATATATGGAATTTAGAAAGATGGTAACGATAACCCTCTATACGAGACAGCAAAAGAGACACTGATGTATAGAACAGGCTTATGGACTCTGTGGGAGAGGGAGAGGGTGGCAAGATTTGGGAGAATGGCATTGAAACATGTGAAATGTCATGTATGAAACGAGATGCCAGTCCAGGTTCAATGCACAATGCTGGATGCTTGGACTGGTGCACTGGGACGACCCAGAGGGATGATATGGGGAGCGAGGAGGGAGGAGGGTTCAGGATGGATTTTCTTTTAAAAATTTAGAAAAAAATAATTAATTAAAAAAAAAAAAGGAAGAAGTTCAAAATAACTGCAACTGTTAATTCTAACTAATTAACTCTAATATTACTCTATTAATTAGAATGCTCTAAGCCTTATTAAACATAACTTTGCTATCTTATCAAGGGCTGAGCTTAAATAGTTAAGAAGATAATGTTTCTTTCATGAAAAATTCTTAATTACAACAAAAAAAGTCTTTAACAGCCCAAAAAAGAAAGTTTCAGTATGACACTACCTCTTTTAGAGTTATAACCATCAGACAGATTTTGACAGAATGATAAAATACCATATAACTTACCTTTGCTTTCTCAATTTCTTCTCTAACATCAGAAAGAAACGATTCCCATGAATGTATGTCTGAGTCCATGTCAGAATACGCTGCCGAATCACTGAGAGAAGAGAAAAACATAAAACTGCTGATGTTCACTTGAAGACTTAAAAACTGAAAGCACTAAAGTACAAATGAAAATAAACATTTAAAGATAATGAGAGAAATATGATCATGCACACATAGCAAAAAAGATGATTTTTAAAGAACTGTGTATCTTACAAAGTCACTACACTTTAGGAAATATTATCAACTGATCTAACCCAAAGCCCAAAACTGGTGGACAGAGAGCATATATTCTCCTGAATTTTACCTTCTCTCCTCAAATTTGAAGATTAGACAATTCTTCAGTTGATATCTTCCTATTTAACATCAAAGGCTATCTCAGCATCAAAAACAAACCAAAAGTTGGCAGCCTGGATACATTCCAATAAAACCTTCATCCCTACTTCATTGTAAAACAAAGGGTGGGGTCTAACAGGCTACATTAAACTTCTCAGCACCTCATGAATCTGGTTTACTGAAAGTGACAGACAAGTTTTCTACTCCAATTGAGAAGATCACCACCACCAATCCGTGGTTATGTCTGTTCTCATACATCTTAAAGAAGAACCAGAACACTGCTTTCATGGCTTTCCTCTTTTGCCACCCTTTGGTGGAATGAGCAGAGTTAGCACAGACCCCCTAAGAAAGACCATCTGTATACCATGAGGCTTACTAAGGAGTCAATGCTATTAGATAAAGTGAGGCCTGAGATCTCTGTTTCCCAGATGCACGACAATCCAGACCCCTTGGCGTGCTGCACAGTGGCTACTGAACACCACACGATCTCACCTCAGCTGTATTAGTCCTGTAATCTGAATCAGCATACCAGTTTACCTTTAATCAGAAAGGTTTTCTGATGTGAAAAAAACTTAATCTTGAAAAAAGAAGAAAGAAAAAGAACTGTACATTAAAATTGCTTTTCCATGACCTGTACAATCTCTGGTTCAACACTGAGGGTTTGAAATTTAAATCAAAAAACACTAGGAATTAAAAAGTTAAAACCTGTGTGTGGAATATGATAAAAGAATCAGATGAAAAGTAATGTGCAAAAATCCATATAGAAAAGTGCTAAATCTAGACTGAAGGAGACTCTCTGGATTCTCATGGTAAACCTTATTTCAAAAAGAAAGCAAAATAAACAAAAACAGGTATAGATCATGGAGGGTTGAAAAATGAAAGAAAAGTGAAAGAAAGAGAAGTCACTCAGTCGTGTCCAATTCTGCGACCCCATGGACTGGAGCCTACAAGGCTCCTCTGTTCATGGGATTTTCCAGGCAAGAATACTGGAGTGGGTTGCCATTTCCTTCTCCAGGAGATCTTCCCGACCCAGGGATTGAACCCGGGTCTCCTGCGTTGTAGGCAGACGTTTTACAGTCTGAGCCACCAGGGAAGTTGAAAAACATGACCATATGTAAATATCTTTAAAAGCAACATTCCCACACTCTACTGGTTAGACTGTTAAGTAACTATTCTTATGGAAGGCAACTGTTGAAAAGCCTCAAAAATGTGATCTTCATTCCAGGAATTTATTCATTGCATGGAAATGACTAATAATTTAGCTATAAGGATATCTGCCCCAGTGCAGCTTTGAATAGCAAAATGTGCAAACAACCCAGCTCTCCCACTACAGTGCTATTTAATAAATCATGACACGGTCGTACACTGGACTACTATTCAACCTTTTAAAATTAGGTTGGAGAAATGTAATTACTGATATGAAAATGAGTTTCCTATATACTGCTTGGGCTTCCCTTTTAGCTCAGTCAGTAAAGAATATGCCTGCAATGTAGGAGACCTAGGTTCGATTCCTGGGTTGGGAAGATCTCCTGGAGGAGGGCATGGCAACCCACTCCAGTATTCTTGCCTGGAGAATCCCATGGACAGAGGAGCCTAGTAGGTTCCCAGACTATGGGGTCACAAAGTGTCAGATATGACTTAGCAACTAAACCACCACCATATATTACTTAGTGAAAAACTATATATAAATTTTCCTTTTTTTTTCCCCCCAAACCTTAATGGATTTACCCCAAAACTAAATTAACTAGTTACAGCTCAATTCAGAATTAGGATAATTTATAATTTTCTTGATATGTTTTGATTTTCCCATGATTGAACATGCGTTAATTATAATAACTATTAAAAATAAAGCCCCGTGGACTGCAAGGAGATTGAACCAGTCTACCCTAAAGGAAATCAGTCCTGAATATTCACTGGAAGGACTGATGTTGAAGCTGAAACTCCAATACTTTGGCCACCTGATGGGAAGAACTGACTCATTTGAAAAGACCCTGATGCTGGGAAAGATTGAAGGCAGGAGGAGAAGGAGATGACAGAGGATGAGATAGTTGGATGGCATCACCAACTCAATGGACATGAGTCTGAGTAAACTCTGGGAGTTGGTGATGGACAGGGAGGCCTGGCGTGGTGCAGTCCATGCAGTCACAAAGAGTTGGACACGACTGAGCGACTGAACTGAACTGAATATAATTTTTCCTCCAATCAGCCCTAATCTTTATTTCCTCAATAACAATTGTGGAAAGACACCTGTGACACCACAGTACCTGCTCATTAGCTTCAGATTCTTGAGAAACCTTTCGGCTTGTGACTCCATGGTCTGTAACTTACACACTTCCATGTCCTTCCAGTTTTCAAGCACAGATACCTACCATTAGATGAGAGACTGTAAGCATTTTCAAACAAACTATTTTAAAGCTATGAAAGCATTCTAAACCACTTTCAAGTTTCTCCTTAAATGACATATGATCAGAAGAGTGACCAGAATTTAACTATCATTTCTCTCAAGTGAACCTGAACTAAAACTTTTCGGACTACTCTGGTGGTCCACTGGCCATTGCCGGGGACATAGGTTTGACCCGTGGGTTTTGTGAGGATTCCACATGCCTTGGGGCAACTGGGCCTGTGCACGACAACTGCTGAGCCTGTGTGCTGCAACTACTGAAGCGTGAACTTCCAAAGCCTATGTTCCCCACCAAGAGACACCCCTGCTTGGGGCAACTAGAGAAAGCCCACATGCAGCAAGACTCAGCACAGCCCAAAATTAATTAACTAAAAAATAAACTTTAGAATAACAAAGTGATAGTAAAATTATATTCCTAGAGTGATACTTTCTTAGTTATGAAACTTTCCACAAGGCTTACTGCTCAAGCCATACAGAAGCACGGAGCTAGGTTACCTGAAAGTATACACCTGGTGTGCATAATCTAAGGTGCTGACCACAGTAAGCAGAGAGCCAGGACCCTGCAGAACAGTACCAAGGCTGCACCTATGGAATTTAAAGGCCTGGGAAGCAGACGAATGGGAGGGGAGGAGGGGATGGAGTGGAGTCTGGGACAAGCAGAGGCAAGCTATCACACAGACGGGCACACAGCAGGGTGCTGCTGCACAGCTCAGGGTAAGTTATTACCAGCAAGGGTAAGTTTTGAAAACTTTAGACTCTGGTTCCCCACACAAGCCAACTGGCCATGTGTGTCAAAGTCACTGCAGAAAATGTAGACTGGCGTTGCTTTAATTCAGGTGTCAGTAATCTTGACAGGGCCCACCAGGCAAAACTGCTTGTTAAATGGTGGTAAACGGGAACTGAGTGACTTGGGGACAGAGATGCAGGAAAAGGGTCCACAAAGCAGAAGTAAACACTGGCACTCTTTTTTCCTTCCTTCCTTTAGAAACGCAGCTGCATAGCTGACATTTCTTTTAAAGACCCATGTTTACAGACTGCATGAGTTAAGCTCTTCCTTACGTTTCTAAAATAATCGTAGACACATTTACTAATAAACAACATTTACTTTGCAAATTAGAAAAACAAAGGCAACCATGTTTCAGGAATTCAATAGAATATAGCCAGAGATAATTATTTTTGTCTCAGTAATTTCTCATATAGTATACTGACTTTAGTATATATTCTTCCAGGGGGAGGAAAGAGAGTATATATTCTTAATAAGTATATTATTTCCAAGTTCCTTTTCCAGCACTGGCAAATAGGTTTTTTGGTTGGCTACTTCATGGTACATCACTTGATTAAATATAATGAAGCCATTAAAAGTACAGAGCATTGAAAATGACTGAATTGTGTTGAATAAGGAAAGCTAGTCACAAAACATGGTGTACACTCTATCATAAGATAAGCATAAAGGTAAAAAAATTTAAAGTTATAGGCAAGGAGAGAGTGGTTGTTTCAGGGAGGCAGGATTATGGGTGAAAGGATACCCCTCAGCCTCCACACTTCCCAGCAATGTTGTCCTGCTCATGTGTAATTAAACGCGGAGTAAACAAATGACACCCTGCCGAATCTGTCAGTCACCGAGTACTCCGGACTCACCTCTGCATCCACAGCCCTTTGAAGACTCTCTTCATAATGCTCTTTCCCTTTCTTTATACTCTCTTCTATTTTCATTTTCTCATTTGTAAATGTATTACTGCAAATATTAAAGAAAACAAAAAAAACTAACTGAAAAAAACATAACCAGCGAGCTCACAATCATGCCACAAACCAGATAATAGAACATCTTCCAGAGAAACTTCTTGCCCAATATTTGGCTACTTAATACAAGACTCATATGTGCCCTCTGCAAACGATCAAAGAAAATGAGAAATTAAAAGTAAGTTACTTGGTGGGAATGCTGTGAAATGGGTTCCCCATTTTTATGAAGTTAGGTGAAGTTTAACCTGATCATGTTAATAAACTTTACATACTGGCTTCCAATATGTACAAACATTATTTGCAGTAGTAAAGATTAAAAGGAAAGCTTTTTATAGGCTCATAACAAACATTCTTTAATAATTCTTTAATTGTAGAACAATGAACTACAATAGTTGAGACTGTTATTTCAAGTAACCTAAGTTTTTAAAATACATTTTTAGTTTCAGGTTAATTCAAAGGAAATGAAGAGTAATGAACAATGCTAAATTCAGGGCTTTTTATACTGACAATGAGAAATAAAAGTAGAAATCATAAAAATAAAGAAATTTATTTAAATATTAATAATAAAACAGAATTTTTTTTAAAGAGAAACATTTAAAAGAAACATATAAGCAAAAATATATTTGGATGTCTAACTATATTTAGACTGTGCCTCTGATATTAAGAATATAATAGATACAAAAATAAATTTAAGCTTAATTTGCCTGATTTCAAGGGACTGATCCAGAAGTAATTCAAGTGCCTTTTCCTTTCCATCATTTTCCTGCGTATACCTGCAAAAGCATAATCACCAAATTTCAATCAATTTTCAAAGATTTTTAAAAGCACAATCTCACACAGTAAATTCTACATCCATGCAAACATTTCTTGATTTCTTTATATTTCATTTCTAGTATCTTCTAAATAGGCAAAGAATTTGGGTCCTTTTCCTTTTGGAAAAATTTCCCTTCTACACCTAGAGGGCAGATCGCCTTTTCTTCACTCTGCGTTGTGTGTCTATAGCACAGACCCCGTCTCAGTTCTGTGTCAGGAGCACCTCCAGCCAAGTGGTTGGTTCAATTTAAGACAGAAGAATAAGGTGTTGGGTCATCAACAGTGTAACATAGGTTCTCACTCAAAATGAAAACAGCCTTCTATTTTTTAAGCCAGAAACTGAAGTCCAATTACACACAGACACACACGCGCGAATCTGCATGCGCACATGCACACAGTAGGATAATTCTTCAAAACAAAGTGTGTAAATCTTTGACTCTTAATAAGCAATGCCCTGTACCAAGAGGGTTCTGTCTCTTTCATGCTCTCCTTTCACACCTTTTTAGTCATCTCTACTGGCTAAAAACCCGTTTCCACAAACTACCAATTTAAATCCCATTTCACCTCTTTCGTAAAACAGTTCCTCTAAGTTTTCAACACTGGGTAGCTTGTCATGGAATTTCTGCCTTCCTTCAACAATTATCTCTGACTTGTATCACTGCACCAACCATAAGCTCCTCGTGACCATTCATTTCTTAATGAATATCAACTGTGATCTAAAGTGTAGAAAAATCAATGAAATAACCTCATATACCTTTGTTGTTCTCTAAAAGAGCCAAAAAGTTTTAAGATCTAAATATAAAAATTTAGCTTTTTTTGGAAAGTACAAAAAGCATGAAGAAGCCGATAGCCTATCTTTAAACTACAAAAGAAAAAGGCAAAGAAATACACTAATAAAGGGAAAAGACAATAAAAAGATTATTCCTCAGCAGAAATGATTTTTATGATACCACAGAAAAAAATTTTATCAACAGTCTCAGTTTCATTTAGTCTAGTTTGACAGTATGTCTGAACTGAACATATGAAAAAATTAAAATATAAATACTCCAGAATTTTTGAGTAACTTAAAAATTAAGACTGTACTTGCTCAAACAGTAAGAGGTAAAAAGCTTTTTAGATTTCCATAAATGTGTTCTTCTAATGAAACTTTGAGCAAAATCAAAATTACATGACATATGCAGTATTTTCCATTTCATCATGCTTTATAAATGACTACTTAAAAACTGTCCAAAGGTTAAAGTTAGCAATACTCACAATGAAATTCACCTGACCACGGGGCACAGCAAGTGGACAAAACATAAATGCCCTGAACAGTGAGTGTGGCCAGTGGAGCCCCCAGAGAACCACGCCTCCCCTTATTAATGCCCTTCAATCTGGACCAGGCCTGCAACTTGCCCAAAACAACAAAATGTGGCGGAAGTGATGTTGATGGTTCCGGGCCTGAAGCTTCAGAGGGCCTGGTAGCTTCTACCTATGCACTCTTGGAAGCTCTTAGCCATCACACAGGAGGTGTGGCTACTGTGCTGGAGATAAAAGTCACATGAAGAAGTCACGTGGAGAGGAAGAAGCCCTGAAACTGCATAGAGAGAAAGAGGCCAAAATATTTCAGCCAACTCCCAACTAAACGCAGCCACAGGGGGAACCACTGACAAGACCAGTAGAAGGGTGGCCCAGCCAAGACAGCCCAGAATGAAAGATCCGGATCAAATTAAAATTAAGTTAATTTAAGCCAGCAAGCTTCAGGTATTTTGTTCAACAGTAGGTAGCAATTAAGCTGAGGAGTCATACAATTATTTATGGAAACAGGGGTTAGGAATGGATTGCACAGAATCTTAAAACAAACCTAGCCCATCTGACAACTGCCTGAATGTATATTACTGAATCCTTCGTATTATAGGACCAAATTTTACTAATTTAAAGATTCAGGGTGGAAGTAATAAATAAAATGATCACCACAGAATCTTGGTGCTGGACAGAAGCTTAGATCTAGACAAATCCCCTCATTTTACAACAAAGAAAAGGGGTCAAAGATAATGTTCAGAGAAAGAGGTGGTGTTCAGACCGGAAGTAACTTATTTATGTATAAATATGAAAGGTTTAGAAAAAACTGTAAGTGAGATAATTCCCAACAGATGTTCTTTAAAATGAAATGAGAACACTGTCTTAAAATTTTCACTTTACTTGATAGTCTGAAACTGAATACCAGAAAGGATAAAATAACCCAAAATATACCCAAATTAAAAATAAATGAAAATCATTTTCTTTCAAGTGTTACTCACATTTTGCTGGCATTTAACACCTTTTTCATTTTCTTCTTCAGTGCCTTTAGTCTTTCTTGGATTTCTTTTTTCTCCTGTTCCCATTTTTTAATTTCCTTGTTCAAATCTTCAAGGAACCAATCTAGTTCTGTCTTTGAGATCTAAAAACATTTTAGAAAGTATCTAAATAAATGGAAAGATTTACTTTTTCTTCTTTTTAAAAAGAGCCCGAGAGACTAGTGTTGGGGTGGTGAACTAGCTTAACCAATGACTACAGTTCCTCGGAACACACACTCAGGAGCTGGCTGTACGTGCTACCCCGGCCGAGCTTGGGACATGAAGTCACATAATACATAGCCTCAGCCCTCAAGTGAGGACAAGCAGAGACATGGCGGGATTCTCCAAATCAGTGCAATTTGATCTCTGTCTTCAGAGATGGGGCTGTCACATAGAGAATGGATTCCAAGTAGTGGGCATGGAGAGACAGAAGGTTAGAAGAGAAAGGCATGTCTGTACGGAATAGTACGAGGTGGAAGTTAGGACCTCAGGCGCCTGGGACACCTTGGGATAAAATGATCAGGGGCCTTATGAGCAATGCTGAGGAGTGTGGACCTCATCCTGCAGACAACAGGAAGCCAGTGATAGCTCTTCAGCAGGGCTGTGAGATGATGAGATTCTTATTTTAGAAAAATAACTGAAAGACACAGAGGCAGATCAGGGGAAAGAGGGTACATAAAGGTTAGACAAGAACAGCAGCTTTCTCGTTTTCTTGACTTTCTCTGATACTTTCTTATTGTGACCCACAACAGCAAATACATTTTAATCATGATCCCCAGCATTTAGTACATACATGTATGCATCTATATACACACAGAGCTGAAAACGCTGCCCTTACTTTCTGAGATGTTTTCCTATATTTTTATTCTATTATTAAGAACAATTTTAGTCACCATCACTAAACTGACTTCACAGCCCATTAGGAATTATAACCTTTAATGTCAAATACTCTGTATTAGAAGAAGATAAAATCTCACTGCAGTAGCCCAGGTGAGAGACAATGAGGATGACAGAGGTAACTAAAGGGATGATAAAAAGAAATAAAGGACACTTTAGAAGACTAGGATGGATAACAAGACCGTGTGTCCATGTGGATATATGATGTAAAGTGGAAGGCGACAGAATCTCTACCCTGGATGAATAACTAAACAAAATTCTATTAACAAAACAGAAGACTATGGAAGATATACAGGAGAGAAATCAACCTAGATAAGTATTTTTAAACAAATTTGAGTAAACAATAAAATATATATTAAGAACTCAATAATTTTGAACCTGCAATTATTTTGATGGGACAGAGAAGAAGTTTATAGGTGTCTGACAAAGACTATACATCCAAGGAATAAAATACTAAATTGAAATAACAAATAACCACCTTTCAACACAACCACAGAGAAAGGAGTAACGTATTTCTAAGTCCTGCTGATTTACACATTTGCCAACTGGCTCTTCTAGCACAGGTTAGCACACCATCAAGTCAGGTGTGTTTTGCTCCCCAAACACCTTTCCCAACGCGGGAAACTCCCACCTATTAACATACTACAATTTCAAAGTCTATTCACTAGTTCATTGGCTGTAACTTGGAATGCACTTCCCCATAGAAAGTTATATTAGAAACATCAGTTAAACAGCCAACATTTCTCTTCCAAGAAGCTCTCAGTTCCATTTGTAAGCTGAACAAAATGAGGTCTACAGTGTTAAAGAGGGCACATTCCCAGACCATGAGTCTATTTGACTGAGGAAGAAATAAATCTCCACCGGGGTGCTGGGGCAGAACATGCGATGCTGAAGAGACAAAGAGGAAAGCGAAGGCTACCCTCTGAGACAGGTTTGAAAAGATTCATGTCCATCTTCACAGCCTCCTGCCTTTCTTCTGGTACTCAGTTTCACCCACTGGGGGCCCTTCTTTACTCTGCACCCTCAAGTTTCTCTGGACCCCTGATGTAAGCACCCCCCAGTCGAGGGCCTGCCCAGCACCCAGGCACACTTCACAACGTCTCTCCTCTCCTTCCTTTTCAATCTCTCACTCAGAGTGAGCCTGACAGCAGCACAGTACTACAAAGATCCACGTCGACTCGCCTGGAAGTATTCACACTTCACTCTTCAGCTTAAGTGATTCTCTAATCTACACAGAGTCAGCACGCATGTTTTATTTGGCAAGTCCAATACTTGTTTGTTTGCTTCTTAAAATACAAATGTGTTATCTCTGCCTGGTGATAAAGGCTATGGGGCTGCGATATCTGTCAGAATTTCAGGCCATGTGACAAAGAGAAATGAAACGCTGTATTCTGAGGCTCTGGATGGCTAGGTATACCACCACCTGAAACACAGCCTTCTCCGTCAGCTATCTTACGTAAGGGCTGCCTTTTGAAACTTCTTTGGAACCTACGAATTCTCTAAAAGTTTCATTCCAGTGTTTCAAAGTGTCATCTCTTCAATGTTAGCAGACAGGTAGTGCTGCTGCTGCTGCTGCTGCTAAGTCGCTTCAGTCGTGTCCGACTCTGTGCGACCCCAGAGACGGTAGTACACATGCCTGTAAATGCCAGTCATTTATAAATAAAATATACTCTGGACTACTATTTCTAACAATTACTGTACAAGTTAGGATGGAGCAGTATTTACAAGAAATAAAAAAGGAAATTTAAACTTCACTATTTTCCAGTTTGAAATTCTACTAGTATCAACGACTGCTTAGTGGTATCTCAATTTCATTTTTGCTTTAGGGACCCTTTCACGTCCCACCTCTGACCAGGTTCCCTATAATCTGACCTTCCTGCTTAGGCTTAGAATGTGGCCAGGTCACTGACGACAAGGGTTCAGCCATAGAAACTCAGGGTCTCCTCCTTCAGAGAGGACAGGGTACCCTGGAGCCAAGCTACACAGATTCCCTGGGAAATAATGGCTTCGAGTCAAAACGGGCACCGACTTAGAACATTCCGCCCTCATCAGCTTTAGACACCAGGGTTTTCGGATGTTCCTGGCAAGCAGATTCAATACCATGAATGTACCTCTGACCAGCCCAGGTCTCTCATGAATTTTAAGTCCTGCCTCAGGAGTAGGTTTGACTTCAGCGGCCTTGAGATGTGCAGGCCAACTGTTTTTAGGAAGAAGAGGTTCAACAGTTCGGTGACATTTCCTGCAGCCTGGGAACAGACCAACTCACACTTCCCTTGCGGCAACCTTGCTGATCTTGAATTTGCTGAGTCACTACTGTGACGGAGGTGACCACCATGCTTACCTGGCCTCACAAAGAGGGTGCTACATAAAAGTCCTGGAAGATCAGCACAGAGCCTGGCGCTTAAGGAGCATCCAATATAAATATCTGTCAAATGAAAGAATGAGTGCTATTTTCCACCACATACTAGCAGTAAATAAAGTAACAATCGTCACAGGACGTACAGGCCTGATGACTTTCCTGTAGGCTGATGGAATATGAAGACACAATTCAGTGAACTCAGTTCTGTAGGGGCCCAAGTACACGCTGTTGGGTAACACTGGCAGAGCTCCTAGTCTGCACACTGAGATCCATGGATGGCTAAGAAACAGTCCTCACTCTCAGGGGGATGATAGTGGGGGAAATATGCATGAAAGATAATTACTATACCATACACAAAAATAAACTCAAAGTGGATCACAGGCCTAAGTGGGGGAGCTAAAACTATAAAATTCTATAGAGCATAGGAGTAAATATTGCTGATCTTGGGTTTGACAGTGGTTTCTCACCTATGACATCAAAAGCATAAGAAACCAAAAAAAAAAAAATTATAGAAACTCAACTATAGTGAAAATTTAGAATTTATGTGTTGCAAATGATAACATCAAGAAAGTGAAAAAGACAACCCACAGAATGGGGCATAGGAGAAGTAAATCTGCAAATATGGGAAGATGAGTGAAAATATTTCTAAATGATGTATTTGATAAGAAATTTGTACCCAGAATACATATATACGTAAGTGTGTGTGTGTGTGTATATATATATATAGACTCTTAATTCAATATAAAAAACAAAAAATCCAATTAACAAGTGGGCAAAGGATTAAAACAGACATGTCTCACACTTTCCACATATATAAAAATAGACATTAAACACATATAAGATGCTCAACACCATTAGCCTTTGGGGAAACACAAATCAAAACTACAATGAGAAACCACTTTACACTCATTAGAAGAGCTAAAATAAAAAAGATGGATGATAGAAAGTGTTAATGAGAACACAGAGAGATTGGATCCCTTATACACTGCTGGTGGGAATATAAGATGGTGTGTCTGTTTTAGAATAGTCTGGTAGTTTCTCAAACTCTTAAATATGGAGTTAACAGATGACCTAGCATTTCCATTCCTAGGTATACATCCAAAAGAAATGAAAACATGTGTCCACACAAAAACTTGTACTCAGATATTCGTGTTTTTTGTAACAATCAAAAAATGAGAAGAATTCAAATGTTCATTTACAGATGAATGGGTTAATAAAATGTGATACGGCATACGACGGAATATTATTCAGCAGTAAAAAGAAATGAAGCACTGATCCATGTTACATGGACCGATGTACGTGGGTGGACCTTGAAAACGTTAAGCTAAGTGAAAGAAGGCACTCACAAAAGACCACGTATAGTTAAGTGTGATGCCATTTATACAAAACACCCAGAATGGGCAAATCCACAGAGTAAATCAGTGGTTGCCAAGGGCTGAGGGAGGGAGGGAGAACAGGGAGTGAGTGACTAGCAGTGGTTAGACTTCTTCTGGGGTGATAAAAATGTTCTAAACGTGGGTTGCAGTGACAGCTACACAACTCTGTGCCTATACTTGATCCTCGGCCTATGCTGGAAACACTGACCACACACTTTAAAGGGGTGAATTCTATGGCATGTGAACTACATCTCAATAAAGATGTTAACAAAATGACAATTGCTGTCCAATACAGTGACGTGGTCATTATCACTACTGCATTAACAAAGGCCTCTAACCAAGGCTGAGGTTCTGTCAGTGACTGCTTGCTCCACAGAGTGATGCCTGAGTTGGACCCAAAGGATGAGGGGTGAGCCAGGCATGGGGATGAGGAGGAAGGCAGTGCTGGGAAGAGGTCCAGAAGTGAGAAAACCACAGGACAAGCTCCACTACCCTTTAAGTGTACAGGACGATGCAGAGAACTGGCAAAGAAGAAGCTGGAGATGGAGGAACAACCAACCACAGGGGGGTTTCAAGCTCGTGGTGACTGCTGAGTGTTCATGAGTTACACACAGCACAAACTGACTGTGGCAGAGGGATGGCACACACAGCCCATCCTGCACCCTCCCTACATCTATACCCTCCGTCATGGGACGCTGGAGTTCCCTTCACTCAGGAGCGAGCCTTTCCCCACCCCTTGATCCTCGGCCGGCTATGGGACTTGCTACGCCTGATGGGGTATTAGCAAGCAGGGCTGGTTCTTGCTTGGCCTTGGACTCACACTGGAAGATGAAAGACACACGGAAAAGAAGGAGTTGCCCCTGCTGCGGCCACTGTAGATGGGTCTATAGCCAGATGACCCCAATACATGAGCAAGCACAGCCAAGAACAGTGGAGCCCTAGCTGATCCAAAGGTGAAGCCGTCCAGCCAAGCTCAATCAGGATCGGCTAACTCACAGACTTGCACAGGTGATATTTATTGTCATGTGTCAGAGATTTTTCCTCAGCGTTACTGTGGCATCAGTTAACTGATACACTGCTCATGGAGTGCTGGGAAATATTTTTCAACTGACTGTGGAACCGACATTCTCTTAATGGATCTGGAGCCTGACGCTCACCACCTGTTCTCCTGCTTACTGCTGGTGCAACTTGGAGCAAGACACCTTAGTGAGTCCAGCCTCCATTTCCTCATCAGTAAAATGGAGACAATGCTACAAACTGGAACACTAGTGCACTAGAATTGCTTTCAGATTTAATAAAATAATACAGCTAAAACATTTACAACTGAGTATGGCACATAACAGGAGCTCCATAAATGCTACATTAGAAAAGAGCTGAGCTTGGCAAGGACCATGACTCAACAGGACCACACCTCTCTGCAGATGTGGGCTGAGGAAGTTTGGGTAGGCAGGAACCGAAGATTCTGTTGAAACAACACAAAGTTTCAGATTCTACTCCATAAATTCATCTAGGCCAAAATTATTTTGACTGTTTTAAGAGTCAATGCTAACTAAATACCCATCTTAGCTATAAACAAATCTCATTAAAGCACCTTAAGAACATATGACCTTCAAAAGATGGGGAGTGAATACAGCTAATGGGAATACAGCTTCTTTATGGAGTGATGAAAACAACCCTGGCATTAGATGGTGGTGGTGATTATATGACATGGTGAATATACTGAGAACAACTGAACTGTATACTTTATAGTGGTTAAATGTGAACTTTACCTTAATAAAACAAAACAGAAGGCTTCCCTGGTGGTCCAGTGGTTAAGAATCGCCTTGCAATGCAGGGGACATTGGTTTGATCCCTGGTCCAGGAAGACCCGACATACCTCAAGGCAACTAAGTCTGTGTGCCAAAAATAACAAGCCTGTGCTCTGGAGCCCAGGAACCACAACTACTGGAGCCCTCGCTCCGCAACACGAGAAGCCACTACGATGAGAAGCCCGCGTACCACAACTAGAGAGTAGCCCCCACTTGCTGCAATTAAAGAAAGCCCGTGCAGCAATGAAGACCCAGTATAGCAAAAAAAAAAAAATAATAATAATAATAAAGAATTTTTAAGAGAGAGAGAGAACATATGCCCCTGAGCAATACGGCAACCAGTTATGACCTGTCAGTTCCAAGTTCAGTTCGGTTCATTTCAGTCGCTCAGTCATATCTGACTCTTTGCAACCCCATGGACCGCAGTACACGAGGCCTCCCTGTCCACCACCAGCTCCCGGAGTTTACTCAAACTCATGTCCATTGAGTTGGTGATGCCATCCAGCCATCTCATCCTCTGTCGTCCCCTTCTCCTCCTGCCCTCAATCTTTCCCAACATCAGGGTCTTTTCAAATGAGTTAGTTCTTCACATCGGGCAGCCAAAGTATTGGAGTTTCAACTTCAGCATCAGTCCTTTCAATGGATATTCAGGACTGATTTCCTTTAGGATGGACTGGTTGGATCTCCCTGCAGTCCAAGGGACTCTCAAGAGTCTTCTCCAGCACCACAGTTCAAAAGTATCAATTCTTTGGCACTCAGCTTTCTTCACAGTCCAACTCTGGGACATCCATACATGACCACTGGAAAAAACATAGCTTTGACTAGGTGGACCTCTGTTGGCAAAGTAATATTTCTGCTTTTGAATATGCTATCTAGGTTGGTCATAACTTTCCTTCCAAGAAGCAAGCGTCTTTTAATTTCATGGCTGCAATCACCATCTACAGTGATTTTTGGAGCCCCCCACAATAAACTTCGTTACTGTTTCCACTGTTTCCCCATCTTTTTGCCATGAAGTGATGGGACCAGATGCCATGATCTTAGTTTTCTGAATGTTGAGTTTTAAGCCAACTTTTCCATTCTCCTCTTTCACTTCAAAGGGTGGTGTCATCTGCCTATCTGAGGTTATTGATATTTCTCCTGGAAATCTTGATTCCAGCTTGTACTTCATCCAACCCAGCGTTTCTCATGATGTACTCTGCATATAAGTTATATAAGCAGGGTGACAATATACAACCTTGACATATTCCTTTTCCTATTTGGAACCAGTCTGTTGTTCCATGTCTAGTTCTGATTGTTGCTTCACTACGAACAAGGGTACTTTAAGAACAACAGGAGACTCTGGCTTTAGAATTGCTATTTTCCTCTGGCAGGGAATAGAGAATTAGCTAGGCTAATTATTAAAGGCCATTTCTAGCTCATGAAAATCATACTCCATCAGTTACACACAATAGCTAGCCCAGATCTTTACTGATGCTTTGTAAATGCTCAGCATTCTTCAAATGCTTTGTAAATAAGTTATTTTTCTCAACAAGGCACTACAGCATTCTGGGTGGGGCAATTCTTTCCCCTACTATACTTATCTTGAGCCACTCCCCAATCCCTTTTCAATCACCCGCTGTGAGTCCTCACAAAACTATGAAGTACAGATTGTATTATCAATGAGGAAACTGAGGGTCAAAGAGACTGAGTAAATTATTTTAGGTGCCAAAGCCACTAAGTGGTGGAACTGGGGTCACCAGTCAGGCAGTCTGACTGTACTGCCCAAGTTCTTAAGGATGGTTTGCTACAGGTTGCCTCTCTCTTCTCTTTAAAGCTGCATCTAATTATAGCTAAACGTGGAATCAAAATTTAAGTAAAAATACTAACTTATAACCTTAGTGATCGAGAGAGTCAAAGGCAAAGGGAAAGATCAACAAAAGTAAAAATTTATATTTATACAAGATTTTTCTCCAAGTGAATTATGAGCATAATCGTAATTAATAAATAAAATCACAGCTAAATCTCACTTGCTCTTTTCTATAAACAACTTAAGGAACTCAGGTGAAACAATTTATCCTGAAAGGAAACAGGTATAGGTTTTGCATGGAAAGTCTACTAACCTAACAGGTCTGTAATTTGAGGGACTAAATAATGGCTCTTTTTAAAAAATGAACTGACTACTCTTAAGCACAACCCCATGGAACCAGGCCCAGAGTCTCAGCAAAGTTAAGAAGCAGGTCAAGAGCCCAAGCCCACTGATCAAAGCTGCTGCTCTCTCACAGCCCTCCTCCCTGGGTGCTCATTTACTGTACATTTCTTGGTCCTGTGTACAAAGAAGTCTTGATGAACTGCACAAACACAGGACCCAGTTAAACCAGGAGCTTATAAAGCTGGACAAGACTCTACCAGAAAGAAAGGAACCTCACTCACCAGAAAGTGAAATGTGAAAGTGAAAGTCGCTCAGTTGTGTCCATCTCTTTGCAATCCCATGAACTATAGAGTCCATGGAATTCTCCAGGCCAGAATACTGGAGTGGGTAGTCTTTCCCTTCTCCAGGGCATCTTCCCAACCCAGGGATTGAACCCAGGTCTCCATGACCTGGCAGGCGGATTCTTTACCAGCTGAGCCACAAGGAAGTCCAGGAATACTGGAGTGGGGAGCCTATCCCTTCTCCAGAGGATCATCCCAACCCAGGGTCTTCTGCATTGCAAGCAGATTCTTTACCAACTGAGCTATCAGGGAAGCCCTCACTCACCAGATGACCACCACAAATCAAGTGGTTGTGTCTGCATCTGTCTGCATCACTTAATTGGGTGGACACAGGCATTCTCATACAGGTTTATTAAAACTGAATTTTCCTGACACAATAAGAAGTTTACAACAATGTTTTTTAAGTCCCCCAAGTAGCTTATCCAAATTAGCATTCTCAGTCTCTGTGAAAGGTTTTATTTTCGCTCATTTTCCCCTCTTCCTAATCAGGAAGATTTCGTTCAACTGGGCAACTGAGCAGAAAGGTTGGTTCCTTCTAATTTTTAAAATCTCCCCAGTCTCATCCCAAGTGAAAACATGTCCTAAGGAGTGAGATAAAGGTCACCTCTACGAAACAACCCTTTTCTTCTGGGTATACTTAAATCTCAACAAGTAAGTTTATTGATTAAGGTCCCACAGCTAATTTTCTTCTATTTAATATGTGACCTCAGCTAATGACTCAGACTTCTGGAACAAATTCTTCCTTTCTTAAACGGACTAACAGACCCTTTTCATCTCTGTACAAAGACTTCGGTTTTTACAACCTAACTAAACAATAGGCAAAAGACCTGAATAGACATTTTCCCAAAGAAAACATTAAGATGGCCAACAGGCACATAAAAAGATGCTCAATATTACTCTTCATGAGATAAATGCAAATCAAAACCACAATGAGGACTTCCCTGGCAGTACAGTGGATAAGAATCTACCTGCTAACGCAGGGGACATGGGTTCAGTCTCTGGTCCAGGACGATTCCACACGCTGCAGAGCAACTAAGCTGGTGCGCCACAACACCTGTGCCCTAGAGCCTGTGTGCTGCGACCAGTGAGAAGCCTGTGCACCACAACTGAGAGTAGCCCCTGTTCTCCACAACCAGAGAAAAGCCACGTGCAGCAATAAAACAAATTTGAAAATTAAAAAAAGAGTAATAATCTAACCCCATAAAATGGGAGCAATTATTACCCAAACTACAGAACTAAAGCAGAGACGTTACACATACACCACACACACCAGTCTGCCCAAGAACAGAACTAGTGTAGAATTAAGCCTGGATCTGAACCCAGTCAGTCTGTCTCCAGGCCTCACATATGGAACCTCTAATGCTACACCACTACTCTCACTATAAAGAATTTAACTTGGAATTTACCAGGAAATAGTTTTAGCTAATCAAGGAAACCAAGTTACAGATAAATGAAAATTCAGATTCACAGCCCTTTTCTTACACGACAACTTGGAGAAGTTGTAAAACACTGCAAATAAAAACACTGTCACTCTAACGTCATAAAAACTGTGAAACAGGCAACAGTGAAAAAGAATCCTTTGTTTAGTCAACAACACAGTAGCTCAGCTAACAGAGGCTACACAAGCACAATTCTGTGAATGATGCCGCATGCTACTGAAAAGAGGTTTCAGACAGGATTACCTTATTTTCTTCAACATTCCTTTTCAACTTTTCTTCCAAGTCCTTGGTTTCTTCTGAGCCCTTGACATTGCTGTGTTCATAATTTTCACATGCTTCCTTAAGCTGCTCTTGTAAAACCTGGTACTCCTTTTCAACCTGTGAAATACCCCCCTACAAATATAATACAAAATTACCTGTTAAAAGTAGTTTTAAAAGCCTGTTTCTGATCTTGTTCTGAAATGTCTCTTCAGATAAACAAAAGGGGATATAAGGCAGATGAAAATTTACAAGGAAAACGTCACAATAATTCAAGAATTTAAAATCTCTTACATTGTTTAGCAAAGTCAGCTCTTTTTTAAAAAAGTTATTCGTATTACTGGAATTCATAAGGAAACTTTCCAATATGCACCATAATTAGCTCTGAATATTTGTTTTAGAAGGGTTTAGTATTAAATAGTCTGATATGACTGTCATCCTCCACAATTAACATCAAGAACTATTTATTGGCTTTAAGAACTGCAAATATTATGCATGCATTAGATATAAATAGGACGTATTAGTTTTGGCCCTACTTTTATAGCATTTCAAATAGACGGATGCTGATTATTTTTAAAAGATGACTTAAAATATTACCACAAAATTATTTTCAGTTATGTAACTGTCTCCTGGACAGCTTTAAAAAAAAGCAAACAGAAGTCATACTGTACTGTGAAATGCTGGCAAGCGATAGGCAGCGTTTATGTATTTGTAAGCCTTGCATCCTGCCGAGACGGGCAGCAGTCAGTCACACACTTGTCGTGAACGGAGCACCTGTCAGATGCTGGCAGCTCCTCTCAGCTGCAGGCAACTGCTCCGCCCAGCTACGAGGGCTCCGGCAGCCAGGCCTGGGAATCTCAGCCAGGCGCTCACACCTGGCCCGCCTTTCCCACCCCCTGAACCTCATGCAGCACGTTAGCATCTCCCAAGTGCACAAAGGCAGGGAACTGAGGTTCTGAAATTTTGTTCATTGTCAGAGAACTGTGAACTATGGCCAAGCTGACCACACACACCAGTCTGCTGTTTATGTCGTCCAGACTGAAAGTTTGGCACTATGAATACAGTCTATGTTTAAATAATCAACTAGATGATGAACCCATGAGCAAGCCTTTATGGTTTCAGATCTTAGTTATTTCTATTTTAATTCTCAATTCAGCAAAAGAATCACACTGCAGCTTGGTAATATGCATTAATTCATATGCCCTAAACTGCTGACAGAGACATTGTTATGTAGCAAAAGATAACATGCATTCTATTCATGTCTGTTTTGAGACTGTGTTAAATTAAAATCTTTAGAAAGCCAATCCCTCTAATACTAGGTCTTCCTATTCAAGCACACTGCACATTTCTCATTTACTTAAGTATTCTGTGTGTCTCTCAGTAGCATTTCAAAGTTTTCTTTCACAAGATAATACATTTTTTGATACTACTGAGAATGAAATCTTTTCCTTTACTATGTTTTGCAATGGGTTGTTTACGTACAGAAAGGTATTTTATCCATTTGTGTTTCTAAATTCTCTTACATTTTGGTATTGGTTTTTGATTGATCATTTTGGATTTTACAGGGACACAGTCTTGGCCTCTATAAATAATGATATTTTACACGTCCACCTTTAAAATTTTATTTTTTTCTCTTATCTACTTTTATCAACCAATATCTCCAGGATAATAATAAATATTAATGATGATATACAATATTTAAGCAGGATGATGGGGTTTGGCTTAAAAGGGAAAGATAAAAGCATGCTGAGAAGTATTCAGCTATTCTCATTTGATTATGAGTTTTAAGTCAAGAAAAAAACTTGAATTTTATGCAATACCTTTTTAGTATCTATGGAGTTGATCCAATGACTTTTCCCTTAAAGATCTATCACACAGTACTTATATTAATAAATTTTCTAATTGAATCATCCTTAAAGTGTTTAAGATTTTTATAATTTTTGTATTATTCATGTGAATAAGCTTTTATTTATAAATACAAGCTCATTATACCCGTTAAAACAATAAAGCTGTTAAGATAAAAAAAAAACTTTGCCTCTTTTTTTCCAAATCTGAACAATAAAAATAAAATAATTTTTTTGTTATGTTCTAAAGCTTATTCTACTTCCCTGGTGGCTCAGCAGTAAAGAATCTGCCTGCCAATGCGGGAGATGCAGGTTCAATCCCTGAGTGGAGAAGATCCTCTGGAGGAGGAAATGGCAACCCATTCCAGTATGCTTGCCTGAAATTCCATGGACAGAGGAGCCATGGGGTCAAAGAGAATCAGATATGACTTGGTGACTAAACAACAAGGCTTATTCTGTGATGTTTTATATGGAATAACTTGCTTCAAAATAGTTCTAAGTTCATAATTCCCATTTAAAGTAATGAAAATTAAAACTTTCAACAGTTTAATACAGTTCTGACTCACCTGTTGTGCCTCAAAAGGACCATATGGCTCAGTATTGACTTCCTGATGTGTTATATTCCAAGACACCTTTGGGGCAAAACAAACACATTCAATCTGTCTCAAACGCTCTAGTAAAATAAATTCATCATTTGATAACATTTTGAAACATGCCTATAATTCTTTCAAGGTTTTAATTTTTTTGCCAGTTTAGATAACATTCTATGCTTTCTACAAATGTTTGTAACAGGGAAGAGTATCATTTGGAACTTGTAAAAGTGAAAATTATTTTGGTTCATTACTCTTAACATAATTTTTCAAAGCTTTCTAGAAAGCTTTTAAAAAACTTAATGAGTAGCAGGATAACCAATAACAGTTTCATGCATTCATGCTTTATAAAGCTAACTACAGAGAAATTGTATGAATTTGGAAGGAAAGTTATAACCAACCTAGATAGCATATTCAAAAGCAAAGACATTACTTTGCCAACAAAGGTTTGTCTAGTCAAGGCTATGGTTCTTCTTGTGGTCACGTATGGATGTGAGAGTTGGACTGTGAAGAAGGCTGAGCGCTGAAGAATTGATGCTTTTGAAATGTGGTGTTGGAGAAGACTCTTTTGAGAGTCCCTTGGACCGCAAGGAGATCCAACCAGTCCATTCTGAAGGAGATCAGCCCTGGGATTTCTTTGGAAGGAATGATGCTAAAGCTGAAACTCCAGTACTTTGGCCACCTCATGCGAAGAGTTGACTCATTGGAAAAGACTCTGATGCTGGGAGGGATTGGGGGCAAGGGGAGAAGGAGACGACAGAGGATGAGATGGCTGGATGGCATCACTGACTCGATGGACGTGAGTCTCAGTGAACTCCGGGAGTTGGTAATGGACAGGGAGGTCTGGCGTGCTGCGATTCATGGGGTCACAAAGAGTTGTACATGACTGAGCGACTGATCTGATCTGACCTGACAGAGAAACCTTATTCTTGAGCTTGCTAGGAAGGAACATTTACTCATATCCCTCATTGCTCTCCATCTGGTTGTGTCCTGTGTCTCCCTCACTCCCCTGCTGGTTTGAGAGGAGAAACTGGGCGTGTGCAGCCCTGACTTTCTTTTCTTTTTCTCTTTCTCTTGGGAGCTGCCCGTGCAGAGAGCACATTTTCCCATTCCTCCTCCTTGCACTGTCTTGGGGGCAAGCACCCAAGCTGGAAGGCCTTCTAGTCCAGCACTGCTGTGAACGAGGCAGGGAAGCTGCTAAGTCGTGGGTTTCAGTCTTGGGACACACACTCTCTAGAGAAAAGAGCCACATCATCCTACTGCACTTTTATTAATTATCAAGGCGGTGCTTTGGCTCCATCTGCTGATTCTACTGCTTTATGTCTCAACTGGTGCAAAACTTGGATAGGATGAAGGGTATTGCTTACTACACTTCAAAATTCCTTCTGGCATTACCAGTCATGCCCTACAAAAGGGTTCATAAAGTCCATTATTTTAAAGGATTTTAGTAAATACAATGACAATGAAAAATTAAGAGGGAAATTTAACTTTGATATCAAGAAGACTTTCTCACTTTAGTCTTACCTGTACAGCAACCACTTGTGTACATGGAATATTTGTTACTTCATTGGTGCTTTCTGGATTTACTTCCCATTTGGCAGAATCGCCACAGTAGTCATCGTTTCTGCTAGCCTCACTCTGGGCTATATCAGCACCATCAGAGCTGCACTCTGACTTCACTGGTGTTTCCAAAGATTCCTCAAGGATCTGTGTTTCGGAGGCAATCTGGGTACCAGGGGCATTCTCAGCACTGAAATGATGAGCCTCAAAATGCACTTCCGTTATGTCACTGGCTACAAAAGACGGCACCACTGGTATTGGTCTTTGCAGGTGATACTCAGTAGGAACACTGGCCAGAGGGGTGTAAATGCTATACTGGGGCAAAGTCGGTAACACACTGATGAAGGCTGGTGGAGTCTGGGTAATGTCAAATCCCCGAAAGGGAAGATATGTACAGTATCCTGTGACCAACTGGGGTCGAGGCCAATAGGTCGCTTTCACTTCCTCAGGAACTGGTTTGGGAGAATTAGAGGAGACCGGCTTGTGACCGGTATCCTCAAAGACTGGCCTGGGAGAATCAGAAGACATCCCTTTGGGCTTCTCATCCTCAGAAACTGATCTGGAAGAATTATCGAAAACTGGTTTTGGCTTCCCAGTGTCACGAGCTGATTGGGGAGAATTAGCAGGTGCAGGCTGAGGCTTCACGTCCTCAGAAGCTGGTGCTGAAGGTAAGTCAGACACTGGTTTGGACTTTACATCTGGTTTAAATTCCCTAGCAGTTGGATTCAGTGGTAGTTTAACTCGTAAATACTCTCCTGTTTTTGAAATTTCTTCTACTTTTGTTTTAATGTTTTTCTTCTTTCTCTTTTTCTTGAGCCGTAATGCAACTTTCTTCAATGCGATACAGTTGTCAATCACAACAAAACGAGGACATCCCAGGAGAAACGCTTTTAAGCCTCCTGCTTTTTCTAGTATCTGTTGAGTTTCTTCTGGGAAGAACTCATATTCTTCAGAAAACATTTTGTTACTCATGTCCAAGGGACCATGTTCCTCCAACAACTGAGAGAAATAACTAGGCAAGAAAATACTTATGTTATTTTAAGGAAGTACTTACACATGCTTTTCTGAAGAAAATATTTCTCAAAATTTCCCCCAAAGCAAAATATTACTTCATTTCTAACTGACCTGAACATCTTCTCAACAAAAATATTATACTCATATTAAATCTGAGAAAGGCTAACTGTAATCAATTATACTATAAATAAAATTAAGTTTACTCCCCAGAAAATAATCCTTTTAAATTGGAAAAAAAGACTAAAAAGTTATTTTTTATAAGCTGTGATTAATTATTCAAACTACGTATATATATTTTAATACTTGCTTTTGGATTAAAAAATTTTTTTATTTGGCTAGGACTGCCGTCTATGGGGTCGCAGAGTCGGACACGACTGAAGCGACTTAGCAGCAGCAGTCTTAGTTGTGGCATGTGAGATCTTTATTTGCAGCATGTGGATCTAGCTTCCTGACCACGGATCAAACCCACGCCTCCTGCATTAGAAGTGCGGAGAATCACTGGACTGCCAAGGAAGTCTTTGGAATATCTTTTCATGTACCTGCTGGCCATCTGTATGTCTTTGGGAAAACGTTTATTCAAATCTTCTGCCCATTTCTACGCTGAATTTTTTTTTTTTTTGCTACTGAGTTGCCTCAGTTCTTCATACATTTTGGTTATTAGCCCCTTATCAGATATATGATTTTCATAATTGAACGATGACCATTATAAGTGTCTTCAACGGCCCTTGATGGACTGCCACAGTACCCGTGTACGTCACTGTCGGCACGGGGCCAAGCGGTAGAAATGGGGAAAATATTTCAGAAGGCATTCCCGTCCTAGTGCTCCAGGTGTGTCCCTTTGAAAAACCACTGTTTTCTCCATGCTCATGATTCCTTTCGCTTTTTTTCAAGAAGCAGATTAAAGATCAGGACCCAACTGCCTCTTTCTTGGAAGAAAGCATGACAAGCAAGTAAGAACCACCATGTTCTTTTTGGTAGGCAAAAACTGACATGGAGAAAAAACATGAATCTTATTTCACAAAGTTATTTTTATTTGCAACACACTGTGATTCAACCTACAATCAATTTCACTCTCCTGCTATCTGTAAGCTGCATGCTAGGATCACATTTTCTACTTTCTTTTTGAAACCTTCCACTTTAACTAGTTAATAAATCTTGACTAATTAACACCATTAAAGAATTGTTTTAGGAAAAACTGAATGCAGAAGACCATATACTACTTGCATAACAGATATACTATCTGCAATGTATAGTATAATACCATATACTATAATAGTATAGTATAATACCATATACTATCTGAATGCAGAATACCATATACTTCAACTATCTGTATCATAAAATATTAGAACAAAGGGGGTCACTGAAAACAAATCAGTCCAATCCCCTACTTTAAAGTAAAATATTTAAGTCAATTAAAAAAGCAGTTATCCCAATATTCTTAACTCCATGTCTGTTATGCTTTCTACTCAATATTCTTTTCAGATACAAAAGTTTAGTTTCATTTTTCTTTTATCCATTGGCCAATTAAAAAATAATCTTCAAACTAATGATCATTACGTGTTTATTTTTGAAAATTCAAAGAAAGAATTAAGTTCTGAGGTGTGACTTCCTGTAACTTCTTGACTTTCTCCTATTATAAGATATAAACTCCATTTCAAAATACACAAATCAACCTATTTTCTTCTCATAAAGTTACTTAATTTCTTCCCACTTATAAAGGTAATGTAGTCTTTAAGATGCAAACTCCTGAAAACTACAGTTTAGCTTCAGTTCAGATGCTTGAAGCAAAGTCTAGCATGTTTTAAGAAATACTAGTATAGGCCCCTGGAGAAGGAAATGGGTACCCACTCCAGTACTCTTGCCTAGAGAACCCCGGGGACAGAGGAGCCTGACGACTATAGTCCATGGGATCGCAAAGGGTCGGACACAACTGAGTGACTGAACAACAGTAACAGTATAGTTTTACAGCTGATTCCAGGTTGTCATCCAGTTCTCTGGGAATATGATTTGTTCAGCACTTCAACTCTGAAGAAAAACTATGAAGAGGGATCCAAGGGCATGTAACTAAACTGAAGAGGAATAATGCAACTGAGAAAAATAGAAAAAATAACCAAATTACAGATGAGTGATGGGTTTTCCAGGAGTTCGCTTACAAATTAATTTTCTATTGCAGATCTCAGCCCCTCACTTTTTTTCCCTAAAGAAAGCATCATGTACTACTTATTAATCCCAAGCTTAAAAAAAAAAAGAAAAGCAAATGCTTTTTAGATTTTCCTGAACTCTATTACTCTATCCACCCCACTCAGACTTGACTTTAGTGTTAATTTCTTTCTTTTTTTTCCTTTGGCCACACAGCATGTGGGATCTTGGTTCCCTGACCAAGGATCACACCTGTGCCCCCTGCAGAGTCCTAACCTTACTGGACCACAAGGGAAGTCCCCTAGTGTTAGTGTCACATTCACATTTTCAAACCAAATGTAATTCAGCCCACAGTTTCTTAAAAGGAAATCTTTTCCTAGATGAATGTCAGGAGGCCAAGTTTTCAGTACAATACAATACAATACAGGGCTCTGTATCTGTACTACATCCCAGCTGGACAGCTCTCTCAGCAGTAGTCACCAGATCCTGGTATCCCTTCCCAGTGAAGGGTAACACTTCACCAAGCCACATGAAGTGTCACCGGGCTTAGGAGACACCAAACAACATATGAACATATCATATCAACATAAAGACAATGAGAGCAAATAATCATACTATTCCTTGTCCAATATATACTGTGGAATTCATGATAAAAGATTATGGCTGGAAGCTTCATTTATCATTCCTATCAGGACACACTAGGACAGTTTTGGAAATACAAAGAATCTACATTAGCAGCACAAACTGACGCAACTAATAAACATTAGGGTTCTAAAAAAAATCTTTAATAGTTAAAAATCTCCAATTAACTTTGTGTAATACATGACCAAAAGCCATAGAAATACTTTTCTTCCCCAGAGTTTGTAAGCCAAACACAGATTCTTTTAATAGAAAGGGACACAAATTTAAAACAACTTAAGATCTTTTACTGACAGCCTCAATGTAACAGTTGGAATGTTAAGACACTTACTCGTATAGAGTTGAACATTTCTGTTTTGGGTTTATGTCCCACAGCTTCTTATTACGGACAACATACTCATTACTATGCTGTTCATACAGAGCTTCAAATTCTTCTATATCCTGCCGAAGGTGATCAGGCACTACAAAGGGGCCCGCAGAATTTAAACTGCGTTTGCTGATAAAACAAACAAATGATTTTCTCGTGAATAATAAACTTCTAGGTGACCCAGAATAACATTTAAATTGGAATAAAGATAGCATATTATTCAACTTTTGGATGCAAACACACACTAGCAGAGAATTTAATGCAGAAAAGTTAACTTTCCACAACTTTAGTCAAGAGATACCTGAGTGCTGAGTAAATTCTTTTATTAATAATTACTTACTCATGCTATCAAGAGTAATTTTTTTTAAAAACTTCTGGTTTAGAAAAAAAATCAATGTTGCATTAATTGTAACATGTTAAAAAGCAAAATGAAAGGTTTTATTACAATGGTGATCAATTTAAGTTAAAGTGAGATTGAGACTGGTAAAAGGTACTTAAAAAAAATTTTTTTTTAAGGAGTGTAAGAGTCTAGCACTCTGCAAAGCTGGAGTACTGTTGAGTGTGGGCTCTAAACTGGACTGCTGGTTTAAACTCTGGCTCTGCTGTGTATGAGCTTTGTGTCCTTGGGCACAGTCAACTGCACTGTATCTGAGCTTCCTTACGTGTAAAATGCATATAATAGTATTTATCTCCAAGAAAGAAGAATGGATTAGATGAGTTTATATATACATAAAAAGCTCTTAAAACAGTGCCTGCCACATAAGTGCTATCAAAATATAGGCTGCTATTATTTAAACTTAAAACAATTCCCCCAATGAAAGAGTCTGAAAGAGTCCACAAAAATATGCAAAACAACTGTTACTACAACTCATTTAAGAAATGCGGCAGGAAAAATTTGTGGGTCTTTGGTCCATAAAGGAATATGATATAAAAAACTTACTGCTACTTACTAGTTTTATTTCTTGTATCTACCTGTCTCTTAAAAACTCAGTTTCAAAAACCAGATCCACTGGAAATTGCTAATACCTAAGGCTGAACCATAATATCACATACAGCCTCCAAAATATCTTCCTAGTAATTATCAACAGGACATTCTCTTCACTAAACATTTTAGAGAGTATTTTCTAGGATTTTCCAACAGTATCCTGCACACAGTAAGTTCTCAACCTTATCAAATGAATGTTATCAACCCTCTGATTTTAATACAGTTTATATCAATTCTTAACACTGACAGCCCACATTATATAAATCAACCACAATGGGTCATATCAGGTTGTTATAACAGATGCATGTCTTCAGGCAGAGAAGTCAGGGAAATAAAAAAAAAGACAAGTTTAAAGGACACAGATTAATATACCTTTTAAGTTAAAACAAAAGCAAAAATTTTCAGACTGTGCTTACATATGGTCTTCACCTGAAGTGACAGTCTCATTGTTTGGTGTGACTGAAGGTGTTCCAGATCCAACTAACATAGGCTGGTTTAAAAAACAAAAATGACAATGATTTTCCACCTTTACCACTAAAACTGATGAATGCTCATATAAATATGCACAAAAATTGCCAATATATATGACTTATCTAAATTTTCTTGTGAACAGGGACATACAGTAATTAAATTTTCAACAGCCAAAAATAGGCACAAGCTAACATTTAGATAGTTTCTAAAACTCCAAAAAATTTTACACTATCACTGTGGAAACTCTCATTTTAGATAAACTACAGACATATAGTCAAAGATAAAAACAAAAGTTGTACTGGAACTTTTAAGCTACTCTTCAGTTCAGTTCAGTCACTCAGTCGTGTCTGACTCTTTGCGACCCCATGAATTGCAGCACACCAGGCCTCCCTGTCCATCACCAACTCCCGGAGTTCACTCAGACTCACGTCCATCGAGTTGATGATGCCATCCAGCCATCTCATCCTCTGTTGTCCCCTTTTCCTCCTGCCCCCAATCCCTCCCAGCATCAGAGTCTTTTCCAATGAGTCAACTCTTCACATCAGGTGGCCAAAGTACTGGAGTTTCAGCTTTAGCATCATTCCTTCCAAAGAAATCCCAGGGCTGATCTCCTTTAGAATGGACTGGTTGGATCTCCTGGCAGTCCAAGGGACTCTCAGGAGTCTTCTCCAACACCACAGTTCAGAAGCATCAGTTCTTCGGCACTCAGCTTTCTTCACAGTCCAACTCTCACATCCATGCATGACCACTGGAAAGACCATAGCCTTGACTAGATGGACCTTTGTTGGCAAAGTAATGTCTCTGCTTTTGAATATGCTATATAGGTTGGTCATAACTTTCCTTCCAAGGAGTAAGCATCTTTTAATTTCATGGCTGTAGTCACCATCTGCAGTGATTTTGGAGCCCCAGAAAATCAAGTCTGACACTGTTTCCACTGTTTCCCCATCTATTTCCCATGAAGTGATGGGACCGGATGCCATGATCTTCGTTTTCTGAATGTTGAGCTTTAAGCCAACTTTTTCACTCTCCTCTTTCACTTTCATCGAGAGGCTTTTTAGTTCCTCTTCACTTTCTGCCATAAGCTACTCATATGCTGCCCCTAATTTTCAACCCCTGCCTCCCATTTAATCCTGCAAATGTGTGATAGCCATTAAGAATTCACCATAAGACTTAAAAGTAATGCCCCAGTCATCTCACAGGCTTGAAGCAGAGCTTTAGGTGAGTGGAAGGAAGGAGTCTATCCATTCTGAGACTCTGTCATGATGGTTAGTATTTACTTTTTTTTTTTTTAAGTTTTTATTGAATTTGTTATAATACTGGCTCCTGTTGTTCATGTTCTGGTGTTTTTTGGCCACAAGGCATGTGGGATCTTAGCTGCCCAACCAGGGACTGAATCCTCTCTCCAGGCAATGGAAAGTGAAGGCTTAACCATTGGACCACCAGGGAAGTCTCAGCATTTTTACTTTGAATATTTAGGTAATAATTCCATTAATTAATAATAATATGCATCATGTCTTGTTATACAGGTATGACATGAGGGTACAGGGAAGTCAATTTGCCCAAGGTCACAGAGATAATAAAAACAGTAATTAGTAGAACCAAGGTTAAGAACCCAGGTCTGCCTGATCTCAAAGCAGCCCTGCTCACACTGAGGAACAGCCATAAAAAGTGCTACATTACGACAATGATTTCACTAGGAAAAACCTAGAAAATGAAAAGGGTAATAGTCTCTATTAAGAATTACATACAACATGAAACTTAAACTTCCTCAAAATGTAGAAAACTAGCAAAACATCTTTAAAGCCTAGAAAGTCTTTCTCTACAAAGTTCTTCAAAATATCCCAATAACTAGTTAATTCTCGAATTTATAAACTCAATTAAGAATCAACAGAGAAAATACTCCATACCTTTGAATCTTTTGGCTTCTTTTTCTTGCCTTTGTTTTTTATCTTGGTAGAATTAAACTAAAAAGTAAAAAAAAAAAAAAATTACTGAACACTCAAATAATAATATTATGAAGCTACCATATATCATAAAGATACCATTTTGATTTTCATAGACTGGTCCTAAGTTGAAGTACATAAAATGTTTACCAAAAATTAACACTTTAGTGTGTTAAGCCCCACTGTTTTGATTTATAATAGAAAATAAGAAAAATGCTAAATGACACCTAATGCTATATAAATAAAATTAATCGTTCCAACTTAAGATACTGGTACTCATTTTCAACAAGGTTTATGCCATTTCATGTAATTGATGAGATTCATAAAGTAATTCCAGCTATGTGCTTATCATATTTTAATGATTTTCCTTTACTAACCAAACTAGACATTTTGCACTTGGCCAGACACCAGGGGACCAACAGTGAAATTAGAAGCAGCATCTAACTTCCCATGGGGTCATGTCATCTGTGCTTCCACAGTCAGCCAGATAGGATCTGACTGAACAAAGACAAAATTTTAAGTATAGATAACTTGATCCTAAAAAAATCATTAAACAAGTATGTCTCTGTTCCAAAACTGCCACAAACTACTTAAGGAAGACAGCTCTGGAATTATTTTAACTTTTTAAGCTCAATTATAAGCCACTCAAAGTCCATTTGTTTTCCTTACAGAACAAAACACAATTTTAATCATTACAAGGTAACATTTCATTTTTATGCCATCAGATGACTCAAAAACTCCCTTCCTATGTCTATGATTAACATTCATTAGTTGTGAAAATTTATGGACACTGTCTAATTTAAGCTGCAGTGTGCTGACTGTTGTTCCAAGAGGAAGACTGGGATTACCCTTTCTAAGAAAATTGCCATGTTCCCCCGAAGTCCTCCAGATGTGGTTCTGGAGTGCCTCCTGGGATACAAAAAAACATTGGGTCCTCCTCTCCTCCTCTGGCTGACACAAATTAGAATATGACATTGAAAATGACGGGATAACTTACTGGCACGTCACCACTGTCCTGTTTCCTTAATACAGTGCAGCGGCTGTCTGTTAGAAGATACAGATGGTTTTGTAAGGAAACGAAAGGTTTACACTGCAGTACGATACACGAAGTCCTTAAAGAAAACCACCCCAGATACTACTAACATCCACTACATCCTACTCCTTATGTGGCTTTGACACAGTTCAGTTTAGAAACCAAGAGCAAAATGGCTGACTCAGTGGAAAACCAACTACTAAGAATCACAAAATTTCAATCTAACTCAGTACAACTTGAGTTTTTTCTAGATACCAAACTCTATGCATGCTAGGTGCTCAGAATACAGAAATGTATAGAGAAGTCCCTGCCATCAATAAGCTCATGTTCTGCAAACTACACAAGAGAGGCAAACACCACAGCGCAGTGTGCTAAAGGCCACAGTAAACGCAGTGAAACAAAGCTGACAGAAGAATGAAGTCTTCAAGGGGAACAGCCCAAGGAAGGGTCAGGGAGGGCTGTTGGGAACAGAGGACTTCGGATGAGCAAGCAAGAGGCTGGGATGTGAGCAGGGACAGCACAAGGCAGGTTTGGGCACAGCAGGAAGTGAGGTGTACATTCTGCGGGGAGACGGGAGCACACTACTGAGCCCAGACAGACACTGTGACTTCAACCTGCAGGCAAAAGAAGTGTTTCCCCAACAGAATACTTAAAGAGGATCAGACAGATGTTCTAGAAGAGTCAGCAGAAGCAGTGTGAGAGAAAGGTTTGGAGTGGGAGGGTCAGAGGCATGGAGACCTGTTAGAGACTACTGAGATCATAGAAAGGTTATTAAGATCCTGGCCTAGGGAAATGGAGATGGACAGGGAAGGGCAGATCAAGAATACAGCTTACTTGACTTGACAACAAACTAGATAAGGGGTAAAAGGCAAGAGGAAGGGTCGAGACCAATTTCAGCATTTCCTGCTTGAAAACAATACATAAAGCATTATTATCTGGGATAAATCTCATGCGGCTTAAACCATTCCAAGAGAGAATTTGCACACGGGATCCAAGAGAGAGTTTGGGTCTCCCAATTATCACAGCTCTGGTGATGTTATTGAGCACTGTTAATTTATAAGATCAGTGGATTTTGAAAAGTTTTTAACCAATGTAATTGTTCCTTTAAATGAAAGGAGATAAAATTGAAAATGTTGGGGTAAGGGTGAGAGGCAGAGGTAGTGAACTTGAAAATCTGCTGGCTGGTCATTTGGTTGGTGGCTTGCAACCCTATGACTGAGAGCAGAGAAACTGTCACAGCTGGATGGATTGGGTATTTCAGGCACAGAACACAAGAACCAGAGAAAATGCACAATGTAAGGGAATTGTGTCCTTTAGAATTGTCCTGTGCGATCCAAACATGCATCAAGTTTTGTAAGCTCAGTCCCAGAAAAGCATTTTATTCCCAGCAGGAGCAGGCTGAGTGCAATCAATCCAGGATATTAAGAAGCATGTTACCCCCAGTCATGAAGCAGTGTCCCTGGAAAATAAAGCCACCTATATCTGAATGTGCTCTCTAAGAACCACAACAAAAGTAAGCTTTCAGTTCCTTATACTGTATCTGAATTTCATAATGTGTAACTCTTTAGTACAAGGCCAAAACCTTTTCACGTACCCTTTAAAACAAACAGCATGAAATTTGAAAGTCTAACTCCTGGCAATACATAAAACAGACGTCTGATGAGAAGGGAAAAGGAAGAGGGCAGGGAGAGACAGTATCCTAAGAGATATATGTAGTACCAAAGATAACAAATTTAAATTCCGAATTGAAGAACGTGTCTCATTCTGGATGCCAACTGTCAAATCCACTTCCGTGTTCACAGCCGGGCGTGGAACTCTACCCCTGCACCAAGAATTTCCTCTTCCCGAGGAGCGGAACCCCTCAGCACTTTTCCTGGCCCTCTCTTCTCCCATATTACAGTTACCTGTATATTCATTTTACTCCTTTTTCTAAACATAAGGTCCTGAGGGCAAGGACCAGTGTAAGCATTTCTGAGTTCCCTGTTATCACACCTAGCACAAGGTGTTGAAGCAGCAGTAAAAGATTTCTGATGAACTGAGTTAGGGGTGTAGCTGGGCCACAGCCTCCTTTTCTGATTCCCAGCTCTAGGCTCTTCCCACCACAGCAGATATGTTATCTGTTCTAGATTCTGCAAACACTGCCTCCTTCTGCAGGCCAATGTTTCCTTGAATGCTACAAATCAAACCATTTGCTAAGAAACTCCATCCCTTTAATATATATATAAACTTTGTCATGACAACTGTCAAAACACCTACAATGAGAACAGTCCATGTAATGTATCCATCTGAGTGTCTTGACAACACTGAGATCCATAGAGTAAAAGGGCTTTAGTATATGAAAAAAATCACTGTTCTTAATACTAACTTCCCCAAATAAGCCAGATGTAGCATAATGATTTTCATTATTTTCTTTGTTAAGTATCTAAGTAAGCTATATCTTTTGAAGACTTTTTCCTTAGACACAAATCGAAACTGTCCACATACCCATTATATCAAAGAACTCGTCCAAGGCATTATGCAGTGCTGGGAACTTGTCTCTGTGTTCTTCTAGCAGCCATATTAAACACCGCGCTTCCTTCAGTGATGTAGGCTCATAGAAATAATCAAGTTGCTTTCCTTCTATAGAGCCTAGCTTATGACCGTATTTCTCATTCCAGAGAAAAGTCATGATGCTAAAATCAAGCTCCTTAAGAGGAGCCCCATAACGAGAAAAGAAAGGTCCTGTGGCATCTAAGCCTATAATAAAAACAAAACCCAAGTCAGAAGAAGGGAGGATTATTTGCTATAAAATTATATTCAGTTTCACATCTTGGAAAGCAGTTCTATTATAGTTTGCTTACATTTTCAGTGAAAACATTTAAACACTTGAGAATAAACTTATTCAAGCTATTATGGATTTCAGAAATACCATTTCACATGAATATGCTAAATACAGTAATTCTTACCTATTAGTTGAAAAAGGTGGGCCAAAGGCTTCTATTATTCTAGCTATTTTTTTTTAATAATTGCATTGATCACATTTATTTTATACTCATCTTTTAAACTTATTCAGTTGCATTTTCATTGTATATATAACTCAACAGACACATAATTTTATAGGTTATTTGCAAAAAGTGAGCTTATGTCCATACCCTTTCTTAGAGATTAAAAAAAAAAAAAGCACATAAGGAATGAACATGGGATGAGGAGCTGCCTCCAATGATTACACAACAATTTAGCTATGTGGCAGCCACTACAGTACTCTAATATCTGGGAAAGCAGAGGTCAGAAAGATGAGAGAACGACCCACAAAGAAGAAACTGAATGTCTTTCCATCAGTTTCTATGGCTTGAGAGCAGTCCTAAAGAGATTCATATTCACATGAATATGCTAAATACAGTAATTCTTACCTATTAGTTGAAAAAGGTGGGCCAAAGGCTTCTATTATTCTAGCTATTTTTATTAGACTTAGGAAAAGAAGGAATTTTTTAGTATTTATTCTTATTTATTTGGCTGTGCTGAGTCTTAGTTATGGCATGAGGGATCTAGTTTCCTGACCAGGAACTGAACCTAGGAGCATGGAGTCTTCACCACTGGACCACCAGGCAAGGCCCAGAAAAGGAATTTTTTAAAGGCGTTAAATTCCTTTAAAAATACAACAGTAACTTTTCACTACTTCATAATGATTTTCATTCAAATTAGTACAAGCTAGCTAGATTTTACAATGCTTTTCTACGTATATTCTATAATAACAAAACATCAATGATATATGGAACTTCCCAAATGCCTTTAAAACAGAAAATGGGTGAACTCTTCATCCAACACCTTCAAGAATGCACCTTATCCCCTCGAACACCGTGGCCCCTTACCGTCCTCACGAGAATTTCAGGTGGTCACTATTCTCAATCTTCCTCCCGCTTTGACAACTCCAGAGAAAGGGGTGGCTGCACCCTCAGGCACTACTACTGAAAGGAGGTGAGCCCCTGCTGCGTGCTAACACAGCCACCAAAAGCAAGGACTGGCTCTGCTCTCTCCCCCTACGTCTCTAACACTGGACGGGTCACAGGCTTTCAGTCTGCAAATGAAGCAGAGACTGCCAAGTCAAAACTACCCCAGACGGCTGAGCCTTCCAGTCGCAACAGCTTTGCAGAGGTCATGTTACATATCAGTGTATTTAAACACGAGAATCAGTGACCATGTAAAATACACACATGATACAAGGTTTAAGGGAATCACGGATGAAGAAATACCACATTCAAATCTCCAAATAGAGCTCACATCAGAGCATGTGCTCAATAAGAGGAAGGCAGCAGATCACACCTAGTACTGAAATGTTAACCCCGCTCCTGCCCAATTTAAATTAATCTTTGTTAAATAAAGCAAATTAAAGTAAGAAATATAAAAAATTTTATCATTTCCTTGTCTGTTTAGTAGACACTAATGGCAGCATCACTTAGGATAGTTTTATGGGGCCAGGAACCCATGGAGACACATGTCCACAGCAGCAACATTAGTTACCAACCACACCGAGTACTGCCACCTCGCTCTGTCTCCACTGACAGACACTTAGTAGTATATTCTCTGAAACCCTAGTGTTCCATCAGCTCCCGTCTCTAAGGCAGGTCAGGCCAGCAATCTCTACAGGCCGCTGCTACGGCTCCTGCTAGCCTTTTACCCAACAGCTGCCGACTGAACCGTCTACTGGGTTAGGAAGTGGCCACCTCGGTCACCGGGACAAACAAGGCCATGGTGGATGCTCAAGGACCCCATCCTCTAGGGTCAGTCGGCAGCTTTCTCTACCGCTGCATTCCATGGTCCCTGAGTAGGTCTGGTAAAGAGCCTGCTCGAAGGTTCTTCCTCAACCAAACTAGGAAAATCAGGACAGAGCACCAGAGTTTTATGACCCTGTGATTCACACTGCTGAAGGTCAGCCCCAGGACATTTCTCTTGATCCTTAGATACAGATCTGCCATAGGCATCCTAACCAATCATCCATAGCTCCATCCCACTCTCCCCTCCAAACTCTTCACAACCCCAGAGGGCACCCCTGTGCAGCTGACTCCAAGGGGTGCTATTCACCCAGGGGAGTGCCTAGTAGTCACAAAATTAACACACTGACAATAGTTGAGCATAACACAGGACTGGACTTTCTTACTGACTGGACTTTGCTGTGTTGACATATTTCACAAAAGCACAAGGTAACCTTTCTATACAAAGAAAGTGAAGTCGCTCAGCCATGTCCGATTCTTTGCAACCCCATGGACTGTAGCCTAACAGGTTCCTCTGTCCATGGGATTTTCCAGGCAAGAATACTGGAGTAGGTTGCCATTTCCTTCTCTAGGAGATGTTCCCGACCCAGGGACTGAACCTGGATCTCCCGCACTGTAGGCAGACACTTTACCAGGAAAAGTGTCACCAGGAAAGTCAACCTATCTATAAGGTAACCTAAAAATTGTGAACTTCAGGAAACAGTATTTTTTAACCATACAAATTTGTAGTTCTACATTTTAAAAAGTCATAAATGATAGTAAAAAGAAGAAGGATTCAGAAGTCTGTATTTATCCTCCTACGAAACTGCATCTCTACAATTAAGAGACATACCAAAGCTATTAAGTTTCTGGATCCAGGTGGCTAGTTTTGGGTCCACTTCTTTAAGCTCACTCAAAACATGCAGAAATACCCTTGTCTTTACTCTGTTCTTTTCTTGGATCAAATGACGAATGACATAGTCCACTGCTTCATTCAGGAAATTTCTGCTAGAAAAACACGTTGTGTAGTCTTCTGTGGTTAAAACCTTCCAAGAAAGCAATTCTTTGAGAAGCTTGGAAGTATTCAGTATCCCGGACTTAATCTTGTCAGCGTACTGCTTTATGCACTGCAGAATTCTGTCATCAAGGAACTGGCAACTTTGGACATGGTTGATAGTTTCTAAGGATGAATAACAGTGGTCAGTAAAAAGGAGAAAGAGGACCAATTTGCAAAAACATAAACTCTGAAAAATTTAACCTAACATTGTGTGTGAAAGTGAAGTTAAAGTGCTAGTTACTCAGTTGTATCTTACTCTTTGAGACCCTGTGGACTGTAGCCTTGCTAGGGTCCTCTATCCATGATATTCTCTGGCAAGAATACCAGATTAGGTAGCCGTTCCCTTCCCCAGGGGATACTCCCAACCCAAGGATCAAACCCACATCTCCTGCGTTGCTGGCAAATTCTTTACTGTCTGGGCCACTAGGGAATTACATAGCAATATAATCTGTGACTCAGATGTATTCTTTATGTTGTTTTAAATAACCTAAGAACTTTTAAATTAGATATATAAAGTATTTAACTTTAAAAGTGCCTTTAAAAGACATGAAACTTCACAGTAAATCAAACATATCAAGTATCTTATTTCCTTCACTGGTACCACTCATGTAATATCTAAAAACTTAGTTCCTCTAAAATAAGGTTACTTTCCTCAACAATCTTAACTGAGCCTTATCGACTACTCAGATTTTACATTCAATAAATATGTTTCAGGCATGAATGTAAAGCTTTTTTTTTTTTTCCTGGAGTTGAAGGGATCATTGCTTCAAGTATAAAAACAATATTTGGTTGAATTTGGATAAATGTGTGTTATCTATCTTACTGTTGAATCCTCAATCATAGACCTGTGGAGTTACTGATCGCAGTATCTCAAAAGTGCATCTTCCTGCCCAGGCATTTCCCCCCCAAAGTGGTCATTTAACCTCTTGACGCTAATACAGTAAATAAACATACAAATACAAAAAATATATAAAGTAAATGATGTTCCCTAAAATTTTTTTTCAGTAGAAAAGACAGTTCTGATTGATTTCTGAAACATTAATGGAATAACCAGTCAATCCTAAAGGAAATCAAATCTGAATATTCATTAGAAGGATTGATGCTGAAAACTCTAATACTCTGGCCACCTGATGCAAAGAGCCGACTCTTTGGAAAAGACCCTGATGCTGGGAATGATTGAGGGCAGGAGGAGAAGCAGGTGACAGAGGATGAGACGGTTGGATGGCATCACTGACTCAATGGACGTGAGTCTGAGCAAACTCTGGGAGACAGTAAAGGACAGGGAAGCCTGGTATGCTGCAGTCCATGGGGGTGCAGAGAGTTACACATGACTTAGTGACTAAACCACAACAAGATGAAAAACAAAAACAGCAAGAGGAAATATTAATGCTGGCAACAGTCATCAGAGTAGAAAATGAGAATAATTTAACTCAAAACTGAAAGGAGTCCTGGGGATATAGTGCACAGTACAATGACTATAGTTAATAATACTGTTTCATGTATTTGCATGTAGACCTTGAAAGTTCTCATCATGAAAAAAAAATTCTGTATGTATGGTGGTGGATGTTAACTGGATTTATTGTGGTAATCATTTTGCAATATATAGAAATATCAAATCATTATGTTGTACACCTGAAACCATACATTAAAAAAACACAAAACTTGAAAGTAAATGTGTCCACAGGGACAGTAAATCACTGAGACTGCTCCCATGTTGATCAGGGAATGCTGATAAGATGAGCATAAAACACGAAGTAATCTCTCTGGCATTTCATATGAACTGCTTCTTTATGTGAAGCAGCATACTTCAGATAATCAGTGGCTAATTTACAGTTCAAACATATGTGTGGAATTTGAAATACTATTTTCACGTTCACTTTGGAGATAAGGGAACTGAGACAATTTGCCCTAAGTGGCAGGAAAGTGTTTTCAATCCCTGTATATTACTTATAAATTCAACGTTCCTTACACCACTCCCCTCCCCATCTCAGGGTAATCAAAAGATGGTGATACTATTAAAATACCAAGGGAAATCTAAATTTCAATTCAATTTAACTATTAACATAAAGCCCAACAAGATGAATATTTGTATACACACTTTTAAGCAAGAATATATGATTCTCATCACGCATCAGACTCCCAGCATACCTCTCTGCTCTTCAGTTTTTGGTGGGTTACTTTCCCTTAAGTCTTCTTCCAGTCTTTCTTGTGCTAATTTTTTTGCTTCCTTTTTTTGGAGCTTTCGCTTCAATTTTTTGTCTTCTTTCAGCCTCAACTTCTCTAGGCTGATAAATAATTATAATTAATGACAATTCACCTTTGTTATGAACTCAATCAACTACTTTCCTTTGCCTATTGTAGAAGCCATTTTCCAAACAATAAACTAGAAGTTTTCTTTTTTAGTTAGAACTTGGGACTACATCCTCTGTTCAATATCAAAAACTTTTGACACATGGTCAATTCAATCAAAACAAGTGTACTTGTTTCATAAAAACAAGAACATCAATGACTAAGTGATTTCTAATTAAGGATGCATATATAGATCATACACATATTATCCCCATGTATAGAAGATACACCATTAGAGTAAAGAGGAATAGTAAAAAATTACTATGCAAGTTAATACATGTAAATACTCATTTGCACAGTAAAATATCATTTTCATAACCCAATAATGATCCATAAGACTCAAATTTGGTCAATATGGCTACAAGAAATTCTCTTCAACAAATAATTCATCTTTTCTTTTGCTTTTTCTTGGTCACCAATGATAAAAAAAATAACTTCTTAAAACGGAAAACAAAAAGCAGGGCAAAAAAGAAAAGAAAAAAGGATTGAATTATTTGAACAAGAAGATAACAGAAAAGTGATTAATTTTGACAGTTCATTTGAGTATTTCAGGGTGAGAGAGAGTCACTGGTTCAAATGTTTGCTGAAGAGAACAAAAGGAAAGACGTTTTAGGAATTAAAGTATAAACAGCTGAGAGCTAAGTATGTAATTTTTATCCAAATGCCAAATCTACTGAACATGTCATTTCATAGTTCAAATGTCATAATTTTACTTATAAATTCAATCACTAAATAATGCTTCTTATTCAAGTTTTTAGCATTTAACTATTCAAGGTTGTCTTGAAAGTTATAAATACTTATAAAATTCACTTCAAAACTACTTATTTGGATATGTGTGCTGAGCCAATTTTTAAAACAGCGTGTGTTTAATAGAATCATATTCTAATGGACATTATTAATCTGATTATTAAAAATCTTACCTAGAACATTTCTGTTTCAGAATAGGTCTTGGAGGAACCTTTTCTTTAATGACCTTGTGTTCAAACTTTAAATAAAACAGAGACATCTAAAATTTGTCTCATGCTCCCACGACATTAAGCATAAAATCACAAGTTTAATACGCATTTCAAAAGCATAGTCAACATCCAAATTGATAGAGAACAGTAATGATACTCTGACCCAAACAAAAGCCCAGAACACTTTAGCAACACAATTTACTGAAAAGAACAAGAGAGTACACACAGTTAAAGAAGGTTGAAAAAAATTAAGAGTAAGCAGATCAAATGAACGACAGATGTCATTACAACAACCCACTCCTATAGCTCCCACATAGTGCAGCTCAAGACCCTCCCTCCCTCCCTAAGATCCCCCACCTTGTCAATACCAAAAAGTTTACTGGAAATTTAAAAAACAAAGTTATCAAAAGGAGTAAAATCAGTAAAACTGAAATGCAAAAAACCTCCTTTGCCTTTTAGGAGACAAAAGAACACTAGAATCCTTAATTGCAAAGAATCGTTCTTAAAAAAAAAAAAAAGAGAGAAGCAGCATTCTTACATCCTATTATTTCCTATAATTTCTTATATTAAGTAACTATTTCATTCCTGGAAAATGCAAGATCCAAATAGTTTAAGTTCTATAAATTTACGTCTCATATTTTATAAGGTATAAGCATTTTGGTTATCTATTTAATGAGATTTCCCCAGTGTCTACTTACTTCACATTTAACTTGACCACCACTGCTGAAGATGATAATCTTTGAAATGATTCCTTCACAATCAGGAGTAAGACAGATTCCTTGCAGAAAATCCTATTTGATTTAAAAATGGGAGGGGGGGAGAGGGGTTACATCTTGGCATAAATGTACACATGTATGCCATTTTAACCAAGGAACAGTCAAAATATGATCTAAAACCTTCTTCAGGAGGCACTGCAAAGTCCCTTCTCACTGTCATCTGATTTCCAGAGCATCCAGCTGCAGGGCTGTCCGCCTGACTTGCTTGGTCATGTAAGGTGAGCTGCCCTGACGTGTGCTACCATCCACACCAAAGCTTTAAGAAACACTGAGTGGACTGGCCACTGCTCTTTCCTCTAGATCACAAGAACATGTCCCAGTCACTCTTCAACCTCAATTAAGTTAGAAACAAAGTCCAAAAAAAAAAGAAACAAAGTCCACAGCCCCACAGACCAGAGCTGCCATTGCCCAATCCTGGACAACAACTGCAAAACTGCAAGACAAGTAATGTAAGCAAGAAACAAGCCTTTCTTACTTTAAGTCATGAGACATTCGAGTTACTTCAAGGTACCCTAGTGAAAGCTAATATACCGAGGGTACTTCAACTCAGGGGAATGGTTAGGACCACTAAGGGCATGGGTATAGCTGGTAGTGGTAGTGGCAATTTTGTCCAACTCTTTGTGACCCCATGGACTGTAGCCCACCAGGCTCCTCTGTCCATGGGATTCTCCAGGCAAGAATACTGGAGTAGGTTGCCATGCCCTTCTCCAGAGGATCTGCCCGACCCAGGGATTGAACCCGGGTCTCCTGCATTGCAGGTGGATTCTTTGCCGTCTGAGCTACAGCGCCACCGCCCTGAGGGTATAGCTAGAGAAGCTCAACTGAAGTGAGACAAAGACAGCACGAGCGACTCAACGGCAACAGTTATTTGGTCACATCATCACACCTCTAGATAACAACATGAAAATGTGTAAAATATGAGAATTTATTTTTACTAGACTTGAATATTACTTCTGCTAACATTCACCTAGCACAACCACCTTATTCTTTTCTCAAGAGTCTAAAAGTAGTGTAGAATAAGGTTATTTTTTTTAAGTCCATAGTTTATATGAATAAGAAACAAAGTCTATGAATGAAGATTATTAAACTATGACTGCTCTCAAAGTATATCTGGCTAATGGTAATTAACATAGTTATCTCACTAATTAAGAGAAACTCCAACCAAATATGGCAGCACAAAATTTAAGTTGATTTCTTAATACAAATTATCTCAAACTTTTTTAGAAAATAAAAAATTTGAGGCCCTAATTCTACATCATAACATGAAATAATTTATTTTTGATCATACATTCCCAACATAAAAGGGGGCAGTTCAACAATTTATTAAAAGCCTCTATGGTTATTGCCTTTACACTTGTATAAATGAAAAACAAAAACTTTGTACTTTATCATTAAAACTTTTAATACCTTCTAATTATGTCTCACACAGAGAAATTCATATTCACTTAAGACTTTTCTTGAAGATTCTCGGGGAAGAAAAATCAATATACAATAAGCATACTAAAAAATCCAGAAAATCTTGTTAGTCTTACCTTGTCAATTTTATCATTGAAGGTTGTTGTTTTTAACTTCTTCCAGCAGTTCATGTGAAATTCTATTTTACAATACTGGCAACAGCTGATCCGTATAAAACCCTGGAGTTTTAAAACAATTTTTAATTCACATCTTAAAAATGTCTACATACACACTTTCACATCCACAACACATAATAAGACAGAGACGTGTTTGCATTCACCTGGCAGACATAACTAGATGTCACATTTCCTCCCAGGGAGTACAGTAGTTCCATACCCCAGACTGCCTAGCGCTGAAAACACTGAGCTTGACTGACATTCATTTCCACAATTTACAGTTGTGTATTCCTTTGAAAGTGAAAGTGTTAGTCGCTCAGCTGTGCCCGACTCTTTGTGACCCCATGGACTGCAGCCCACCAGGCTCCTCTGTGCATGGGGGTGTTCCAGGAGAGGATACTGGAGTGGTTTACAAAATATCAAATACTTTATAAACTTTATTTCATCTGAACTACTAACCAGGGCAGCAGGCAGCTTCTATTTTCTTGAATAAACTAAGGTGCAGTGTTCTATTCACTCAATTAACTGCCAGACTCAGTCTCAGATTTAGGTTAGGGGTTATTCAGTGATCAGATTGGTTCCTAGATTTCAATTCTTCAGATTCCTGGATTCAAATTAAATAAGAAACTAGAACTGCAGCAAATCAGGGTAATTACCTCACAGTGCTTCCTGTGCTCCTAAGGAGCAGGCAGTTACACGAAGTGGTGGCTAGAAGGCGGAAATGGACTTAGCTAGCCTGCCTTCTCAGGTCACCACCACTGCCCTCGGAGTTTATGTCAACGACTCTGGGTCCCCAAGTGAGGTGCTGCAGACTGAAGTCAGGGGAGGAGGCAGACAAGAGGATGTGAAGCTACCAGCAAGTCAGAGAACTTGGGGGGCTCCAACTAAAGAATTTGTTCTGAAACCATTTTCAGGCACAATTCAGCAAGTTCATGTCCCGGTATACCCTCATTCTGTACCTTAAAGTCTGGATCAGTTATATATATCTGGATTTTGGAATATCCATGGCACTTCTGATAGCAACAAGTGGCATCCGGCACTGGAGGGAACCTGCATTCTTCAACAAATTTCTCTAACAGCATCTACAACAAAAGTAAACAAAAATGATATGACAACACTAATTCATCAAATTCTTTCAATAATCTCTTGCCATTAAAATATTTTCAGCACACAAAGGACCAAATGCCTTTTAGCCAAGAAACTACATACAACTTACAAAGTTTTTCCTCCTGGAGAGAGGCTGATACAGAGACATGCTGAGAAAAGAATGGAAGAAAAGGACTGAACAAAAAATTTTCAGAATTTCAGACTGAATCAAAACCTTAGCCTTTGTTGTAATCCTCAAACCTCATTTTACAATACATACCTCTTAAAAACCTCCTTTAAGCATTCAGAGGCGCCTAATGAGGTAGAATTAGCCTTAGGACTCCACTTTCTGCCCAGGGTCACTTCACCTGGGACATCCTCCCACCCCTACTGACATTCCTCCTCCTCCCTGAACCCCGGAACTTGTGCTTGCCCATCCCCTGAAGAGTTACACCACTGCCACCGAAGTCCCCGACACTCATGCCAGGCTTCCCAGGATGGTTCACTGTTATCAATATCAATAGTTCCAATGCCTCCATCCCAGTCCAGAATAAAGAGAGGAAAATCCAACAGTCCCTCTGTTTTATTTCTTATAACAGTTTTGTTCATATATAATTCATGTACCATACAATTCATGCACTTAAAGTGTATAGTTCAGTGGTTTGTTAGTATATTCAGAGTCATGTAACCATCACCACAGCCTAAATTTAAAACATTTTCACCACTCAACAAGAAATCCCATACCCATGAGTAATCCCTCATCTTTCCTCAGTCCCCTATCCCCTGACAACCACTAATATACTATCTGCCTTCAAATATAGATTTTCCTATTGTGAGCACTTCATTGGAGGTCCAGTTGTTAACACTCTGTGTGATTCCATTGCAGGGGGCACAGGTTTGATCCCTGGTTGGGCAACTAAGATCCCACATGCTACATGGTGTAGCCCCCAAAGAAAAAAGTCCTACTGTGGAGATTCCAGATAAACAGAATCACACAGTATCTGGCATTTCGTACCTGGATTCTTTCACTCAGTGTAACATTTTCAAGGTTCATCTATGTTGTAGCATGTATCATTACTTCACTCCTTTTCATGGCCAAATGTGTTACATGGATACACCACATTTTATTTAACCATTCATCAGCTAATAGCCTTTGAGTTCTTTCCACTTTTTGACTATTTTTAATAATGCTACTATGAACATTTATGTTTAAGTTTTCGGGAGAACTTATGTGTTCCTGTCTCTGAGTATATTTAGGACTGAAACTGCTCAGCCATTTGGTAACTCTATCTTTAACCAATGAAGAACTGCCAGATTGTTTTCCAAAGCAGCTCCACCATTTTAAATTTTATAGCAATGTATGAGGGTTCTGATTTCTCCACATCCTTGCCAACACTTGTATTGTCTTTTTGATTACAGCCACCCTAATGGGTGTGAAATGGTACCCTGTTCTCATTTGCATTTCTCTGATGGCTAATTGTTGAAAACACTTTGCACATTTATCATCTATTTATACAAGCTGTTGGCAGATACTCCTATGCAGATCTTTCAGCTACTTTTAGAGTAAGAGTTGATGCCTGTGCTTGTAAAAGCTTTAGTTAAAAGCAAGTTCTGAGTATACATCAGGGCTCACCACAAGTTACAGCCTATCCCAGTCAAGTTACATGATTTAGTCTTTCTAGAACTAACAAAGCACCCCATGATTCTGGATATGAGACCAATTTATACTTTTTAGGTCTTCAGTGTCAATAACTACAGAAATTATAAGGAAACAATCATGTGAAATCCTTCTCTAAGTACAACCAGCACACAACAGTGCACTCTAGCCAGAATGCCTGGATTCAAGTCCCAGCTCCACCATTTCCGAGCTGTTTAATCTTGAACTCATCACTGCGGCTGCTGCCAAGTCACTTCAGTCATGTCCGACTCTGTGCAACCCTATAGATGGCAGCCCACCAGGCTCCCCCGTCCCCGGGATTCTCCAGGCAAGAACACTGGAGTGGGTTGCCATTTCCTTCTCCAGTGCATGAAAGTGAAAAGTGAAAGGAAGTTGCTCAGTTGTGTCCGACTCTTAGCGACCCCAGGCAAGAGTATTGGAGTGGGGTGCCATTGCCTTCTCCGGAACTCATCACTAAATCTGTCTAAACATAATCTTCCTCATCTGTCAAACGGGAATAATCACAGTGCTCATCACATAGGGTTGCTAGAAGAGGTACAGGTAATGATAAATGGAAGGTGTATGATTGGCAAATAGGAAATACCAAATAAATGTTGGTGACTCCACCAGTTTTTAAAGGGGAAATGAAGGAGCTGAGGACACAGTGTCATCTTATACCTGAGTCAAGAGCACAGGAGTGCAGATGAGCTTTTATGGTTAGTAAGAAGCTCTACAGAAATAATTACCTTTATCTTCCCTGGCTGAGTCTCCTCAATAACCACATTACTTGTGGGCCAAGTTAACACTCCAGGAAGACGGCAGATCAAGGTTCTTGCTTTCTCAAAATGATTAAGAGCTTCTAAAAATCTAAAGTCAGAATTACGAAGAAGGTATTAAAGATGAGACATGAATTTCCACTCCCCACAAGGCACAGAGATTTCAAGCTTACCAGGAAGAGTACATTTGACAAATCACTGCACAGAAATATTCATGGTAACCCATATTTTCTTAAAAAAACCAAGACATTATCACTCTTTGCTACAAAAGTAATATAAATTAAACACAAATGTACCAGGACACTGGTTTTACTATGGTAGGTGCACACTAGTCTTAAGCTGTAATTTATTTTTTAAAGTTTTCCACAATTAACACAGAAAATTGAACAAATTTGGTTGTTCCATTTTTATTTAATTTACTAATCTAATTAAAGGAGGTCCTTGTAGTGCAACATCATAGGTCTACTTCAACTAATTAATCATAAACGGGGAAATTTTTTTTAACTTGATTCATTTAAAATGGCTATAATAAAATCTCTCTGCTATAAAACTGTTAAAGAGCTTGTGTATTCTGGACATCTTTCTTCAGCTATAAAGCAGTTGATTATTTTAACACAACAAATGTGTATGTAAACTTGTTTTACTATAAATGTGATATGTTTTAGTGCCAATTTACAGTTAAAAAAAAATACCAATAGATTCCCAAAGTTCATTCAACCAAAGAATATTAGAATAATGAATTATAAGGTTCTCCCAGTCTCTATTCTTCTTGTTAGACTACAGAAGCAAAAGGTTTCCTGTTCTTCAATCTTGAAACCATCTTCCAATTGAAGAAGTCATTTTTACCTTTGCACAGATGACTTCACCTACAGAAAAGCTAGACCACCATCCACCGTAAGACGGTTATAAACAGCAAGACTTTAAACCAGAGACTACACATTACAACAGCAAAAATCCAGCTAGCTTATTGGTCACTGGATGCCGAACTGTATTATTTAGAAATTAAAATTTAAAAGCCTTTCCACAACATTGTAAATCAATTATACTTCAATAAAATTTTTAAAAATTTTAAATGACTTTCAAAATGGTAAAAGACTTCTTCACTTATCACAACCTCCATGATGTTACATATTTGTTATTTTCCTAGATCTAGTGAATATGTACATGTGGTCACTGCATTAAACGGGTGTGTCCTAAACAACTTATGCTAAACCTTCAAATTAATTGCATTTGTTATTACCGTGGAGATGACTGCAAAATCCTCACTACCTCTGATTCTTTATCAGTTTCAGAATCAGTCCTTCCAATGAATATTCAGGGTTGAATTTTCCTTTAGGATTGACTGGTTTGATCTCCTCACCGTCCAAGGGACTCTCAAGGGTCTTCTCCAGAACAATTCAAAAGCATCAATTCTTTGGCACTCAGCCTTCTTTACAGTCCATCTCTTGGATCCATGCATGACTACTGGAAAAATCATAGCTTTGACTATACGGACCTTTGTCAGCAAAGTGTCTTTGCTTAATACACTGTCTAGGTTGTCATAGGTCTCCTTTCAAGGTGCAAGCATCTTTTAATTTCATGGTTGCAGTCACCGTCTGCAGTGATTTTGGAGCCTAAGAAAATAAAATCTGTCACTGCTTTCACTTTTCCCCTTCTATTTGCCATGAAGTGATGGGACTGGATGCCACGACCTTCCTTAGTTTTTTTTTAAAGTTGAGCTTTAAGCCAGCTTTCTCACTCTCCTCTTTCACCCTCATTAAGAGGCTCTTTAGTTCCTCTTCATTTTCTGCCATTAAGAGTGGTATCATCTGCATATCTGAGATTGTTGATATTTCTCCCAGCAGTCTTGATTCCAGCTTGTGATTTATCCAGCCTGGCATTTCGCATGATGTACTCTGTATGTAGACTGAAGGCAGGAGGAGAAGGAGACGACAGAGGAGGAGATGGTTGGATGGCATCACCAACTCGATGGACTTGAGTTTGAGCAAGCTCCGGTAGTTGGTGATGGACAGGGAGGCCTGGCATGCCGCAGTCCATGGGGTAGCAAAGAGTTGGACACGACTGAGGGATTAAACTGAACTGACTCTGCAGGTAAGTTATATAAACAGGGTGACAAAAATACAGCCTTGTCATACTCCTTTCCCAATTTTGAACCAGTCAGCTGTTCCATGTAAGGTTCTAACTGTTGTTTATTGACCTGCACATAGGTTTCTCAGGAGACAGGTAAGGTGATGTGGTATTTCCATCTTTAAAGAATTTCCCACGGTTTGTTGTGATTCACACAGTCAAAGGTTTTCAAGTAATCAGTGAAGGAGAAGTAGAATACTGGAGTGGTTTGCCATTCCCTCCTCCAGTGGACCACATTTTGTCAGAACTCTTAACTATGATCTGTCCTTGTTGTCCTTGGGTGACCCTGCACAGCATGGCTCATAGCTTCACTGAGTAAACAAGCCCCTTCACCACAACAAGGCTGTGATCCATGAAGGGGTAATGTAAACCATTAATTTATATCAATTCAGTCACAATTTATAAATGACATACACCAAAACATACAATATAAAACTTCTTGTGGCACATTATTAATGAGTTTCTTATTAGATTCAAAATTAGAAAGCACTAGTAACTGAATTGTTGACTTTAATAATTAATATTGAAATGCCAGTCCTCAAAGTAAACACAATTATCACAGTATGTAGAAGATGTCAAAATCATTCCAGAACAGGGATCATCATCCCATGAGACTTCAAATGAGTTGCCAGCCTAGAGCATAATGTAGTGTAGCTTCCACTAACCTGTTTTTTTTCAAATACACTTTTCCAATTCCACAGTAGGCCAAGCAATCAAGCCCCTCATTGGGGTAGTGTTCAATCATCCTCTTGAACTGGTTTTCAGCTTCAGATAACTCCTTCGGCAGCAATGAGAACAGTGATCACTTACACAGAAAGAAACGCTGAGAACAGATTTTACCTGAAGGTTGATTCTTTTTGTGTGATATTAAAAACAACTGTATACCCAAAAATTTCTATGGCAAAATTACACCCTCTGCATTTCATTTTCTTAGCAATTACATAAAATATGGCCATATGGATACTCAGACACAGAACCAAAATGATCCAGCTCTGGAATGAGAAGTTGGCACTGAACACAGGCAATGCACCAAATGAGCATTTACTAACACACACACAGGACCCAGTGTGTGCTGGCTAAAAAAGGCATAAGCTCATGGCAAAAAGACTGATGTGGATGCAAAGGTACTATAACATGTATCCTAGTAAGCACTGCTCCCTTAGAGTCACAGGAATTCCAATAATGTTGCCACAATGTTTTGTGACATAAGACAAATGCTGTGTCTTAAAAACAGCTATTTAGTAAGAATTTAGAACTTAAAATACATTCTTTTGACAATTCTCAACAGTGGAAGCCTCTGGGCTTTGAATGAATTTTGTTTTGGAAAAAATCCAAAAGATATTTAGCTCAAAGTAATAACTGGCTGTCACTCCATTGTGGGTGATAAAGGAAATGTCACTACAGAATGGAGTTAATAAGAAGCTCTGAAGCCAGTTCTAAAGGAGGCATTCCAAAGCAAGGGCTTCTCTGGAGTAAATACATCAATTCCTTCTGGAGATACTCTGATTGATGAAATTCTTTTAAATGTCTATCATTCATTTAAGTTCTATCACTCTGTTTTTTTTTTTTTATCAAAATTAAACCAAAGTAAGTTAAAAATGTAATAAACTATTTCTTCAATTCTGATGAAGCAAAATATGATATTTATTATTACTCTGTTGAGAACATGTCGTTCTGGCTTCAAAAATCTACCAGAAAACAGAGTCAGAGAGTCCCTAATGGAAGACATGAATCTGCCACATCAGGACAAGCGAAGCAGCCTGTCGTGGGGGAAACGACCCTCAGGCTCTGTGGACCACTCAGAGAGTGAACCTCATTAGGTAGCTGTTAGGGTTAAGCCTCATCTAGCCTAGGAAGCTTGGAACCTAAGTTGGTACACAGGGTAACTCCTACCTGAGGTTAATTATAGAACCATTTCTACTTTTTTTCAAAAATCCAACACCATGGAAAGCGGAGTATAACGCTGGGAGGTGCAGGTATGTAAGCTTTCCCGGAGCACACTAAAGGACCATGAGGGGGAGGAGCCAAGATGGCGGAGGAGTAGGACGGGGAGAACACTTTCTCCCCCACAAATTCATCAAAAGAGCATTTAAACGTCGAGTAAATTCCACAAAACAACTTCTGAATGCTGGCAGAGGACATCAGGCACCCAGAAAAGCAATCCAACTCTTCGAAAGGAGGTAGGAAAAAATATAAAAGACAAAAAAAGAGACAAAAGAGGGAGGGACGGAGTTCCGTCCCGGGAAGGGAGTCTTAAAAAGAGAGAAGTTTCCAAACACCAGGAAACCTTCTCACTGCCGAATTTGTGCCGAGCTTTGGAAGCACAGAGGGCAACATAACGGGGAGAAAAAATAAATAAACAATTAAAACTCGAAGATTGCAAGTCCTACGGTAACTCCCCCAGCGGAGAAGCAGCGCAGACGCCTGCACGCGCCATTAGCAAGCGGGGGCTGGGCAGGGAGGCACAGCGCGGGCTGCATTGCTTAGAGTAAGAATCTGGCCTGAATACCCTGAACACTATCTGAGCGAAATAATTTGGGCTAGCAAACCAGACTGTGGGATATCTACCACGCGAAAAGCCAGCCCCAACCTAAGACACCGCCAGGCCCGCGCACGGAACAAAGAACTGAACAGAGATAGCTGGCTGCAGACCTTCCCCCTCCGGTGACAGGCAGCCAGAGCCGGAAGGGGGCAATCGCAGCCCCAGAGAGACATTATCTATAAAACTGTAAGCAGGCTTCTTTGCTAACTAAAACTTCTTGGGGGTCTGGACGGTTAACATCTGCCTGAGAAGGTGCGCCGGTTTTACATCCAGATAACCGAGTGGCGGGGAGGCGATAAGTCGCAGCATTGGCGCTCGCCAAACACCTCATCACTTGAGCTGCTCGGACCTGGGAAGAGCACAAAACTCAGGCCCAACTGAGTCTGCGCCTCTGAGGACTGCCTGAGTGCCTGAACCTGAGCGGCTTGGACCTGGGAGGTACATGCAGCCCAGGGCCAGCCTCGGATTATTCCCGGCGGAACAACCTAGAGCCCGAGCAGTGTGGGCAGGGAGGTTACACGCGCCGTGAGCGGGGGCAGACCCAGTGTGGCTGAGGCACTGCGAGCGCACGCCAGTGTTATTTGTTTGCAGCATCCCTCCCTCCCTCCCCACAGCGCGACTGAACAAAGAGAAGAAATACAGCTCCACCCATCAGAACACCGACACAAGCTTCCCTAACCAGGAAACCTTGACAAACCACCTGTACAAACCCACACACAGCGAGGAAAAGCCACAATAAAGAGAACTCCACAAACTGCCAGAATACAGAAAGGACACCCCAAACTCAGCAATTTAAACAAGATGAAGAGACAGAGGAATAGCCAGCAGATAAAGGAACAGGATAAATGCCCACCAAATCAAACAAAAGAGGAAGAGATAGGGAATCTACCTGATAAAGAATTCCGAATAATGATAGTGAATTTGATCCAAAATCTTGAAATTAAAATGGAATCACAGATAAATAGCGTGGAGACAAGGATTGAGAAGATGCAAGAAAGGTTTAACAAGGACCTAGAAGAAATAAAAAAGAGTCAATATATAATGAATAATGCAATAAATGAAATTAAAAACACTCTGGAGGCAACAAATAGTAGAATAACAGAGGCAGAAGATAGGATTAGTGAATTAGAAGATAGAATGGTAGAAATAAATGAATCAGAGAGAATAAAAGAAAAACGAATTAAAAGAAATGAGGAGAATCTCAGAGACCTCCAGGACAATATTAAACGCTACAACATTCGAATCATAGGGGTTCCAGAAGAAGAAGACAAAAAGAAAGACCATGAGAAAATACTTGAGGAGATAATAGTGGAAAACTTCCCTAAACTGGGGAAGGAAATAATCACCCAAGTCCAAGAAACCCAGAGAACCCCAAACAGGATAAACCCAAGGCGAAACACCCCAAGACACATATTAATCAAATTAACAAAGATCAAACACAAAGAACAAATATTAAAAGCAGCAAGGGAAAAACAACAAATAACACACAAGGGAATTCCCATAAGGATAACAGCTGATCTTTCAATAGAAACTCTTCAAGCCAGGAGGGAATGGCAAGACATACTTAAAATGATGAAAGAAAATAACCTACAGCCCAGATTATTGTACCCAGCAAGGATTTCATTCAAGTATGAAGGAGAAATCAAAAGCTTCTCAGACAAGCAAAAGCTGAGAGAATTCTGCACCACCAAACCAGCTCTCCAACAAATACTAAAGGATATTCTCTAGACAGGAAACACAAAAATGGTGTATAAATTCGAACCCCAAACAATAAAGTAAATGGCAACGGGATCATACTTATCAGTAATTACCTTAAATGTAAATGGGTTGAATGCCCCAACCAAAAGACAAAGACTGGCTGAATGGATACAAAAACAAGACCCCTACATATGTTGTCTACAAGAGACCCACCTCAAAACAGGGGACACATACAGACTGAAAGTGAAGGGCTGGAAAAAGATTTTCCATGCAAATAGGGACCAAAAGAAAGCAGGAGTAGCAATACTCATATCAGATAAAATAGACTTTAAAACAAAGGCTGTGAAAAGAGACAAAGAAGGTCACTACATAATGATCAAAGGATCAATCCAAGAAGAAGATATAACAATTATAAATATATATGCACCCAACAAAGGAGCACCGCAGTATGTAAGACAAATGCTAAAAAGTATGAAAGGAGAAATTAACAATAACACAATAATAGTGGGAGACTTTAATACCCCACTCACACCTATGGATAGATCAACTAAACAGAAAATTAACAAGGAAACACAAACTTTAAATGATACAATAGACCAGTTAGACCTAATTGATATCTATAGGACATTTCATCCCAAAACAATGAATTTCACCTTTTTCTCAAGCGCACATGGAACCTTCTCGAGGATAGATCACATCCTGGGCCATAAAGCTAGCCTTGGTAAATTCAAAAAAATAGAAATCATTCCAAGCATCTTTTCTGACCACAATGCAGTAAGATTAGATCTCAATTACAGGAGAAAAACTATTAAAAATTCCAACATATGGAGGCTGAACAACACGCTGCTGAATAACCAACAAATCACAGAAGAAATCAAAAAAGAAATCAAAATTTGCATAGAAACGAATGAAAATGAAAACACAACAACCCAAAACCTGTGGGACACAGTAAAAGCAGTCCTAAGGGGAAAGTTCATAGCAATACAGGCACACCTCAAGAAACAAGAAAAAAGTCAAATAAATAACCTAACTCTACACCTAAAGCAACTAGAAAAGGAAGAAATGAAGAACCCCAGGGTTAGTAGAAGGAAAGAAATCTTAAAAATTAGAGCAGAAATAAATGCAAAAGAAACAAAAGAGACCATAGCAAAAATCAACAAAGCCAAAAGCTGGTTCTTTGAAAGGATAAATAAAATCGACAAACCATTAGCCAGACTCATCAAGAAACAAAGGGAGAAAAATCAAATCAATAAAATTAGAAACGAAAATGGAGAGATCACAACAGACAACACAGAAATACAAAGGATCATAAGAGACTATTATCAACAATTATATGCCAATAAAATGGACAACGAGGAAGAAATGGACAAATTCTTAGAAAAGTACAACTTTCCAAAACTCGACCAGGAAGAAATAGAAAACCTTAACAGACCCATCACAAGCACGGAAATTGAAACTGTAATCAAAAATCTTCCAGCAAACAAAAGCCCAGGTCCAGACGGCTTCACAGCTGAATTCTACCAAAAATTTAGAGAAGAGCTAACACCTATCCTGCTCAAACTCTTCCAGAAAATTGCAGAGGAAGGTAAACTTCCAAACTCATTCTATGAGGCCACCATCACCCTAATACCAAAACCTGACAAAGATCCCACAAAAAAAGAAAACTACAGGCCAATATCACTAATGAACATAGATGCAAAAATCCTAAACAAAATTCTAGCAATCAGAATCCAACAACACATTAAAAAGATCATACACCATGACCAAGTGGGCTTTATCCCAGGGATGCAAGGATTCTTCAATATCCGCAAATCAATCAATGTAATACATCACATTAACAAACTGAAAAATAAAAACCATATGATTATTTCAATAGATGCAGAGAAAGCCTTTGACAAAATTCAACACCCATTTATGATAAAAACTCTCCAGAAAGCAGGAATAGAAGGAACATACCTTAACATAATAAAAGCTATATATGACAAACCCACAGCAAACATTATCCTCAATGGTGAAAAATTGAAAGCATTTCCTCTAAAGTCAGGAACAAGACAAGGGTGCCCACTCTCACCATTACTATTCAACATAGTTTTGGAAGTTCTGGCCACAGCAATCAGAGCAGAAAAAGAAATAAAAGGAATCCAAATTGGAAAAGAAGAAGTAAAACTCTCACTATTTGCAGATGACATGATCCTCTACATAGAAAACCCTAAAGAATCCACCAGAAAATTACTAGAACTAATCAATGATTATAGTAAAGTTGCAGGATATAAAATCAACACACAGAAATCCCTTGCATTCCTATACACTAATAATGAGCAAACAGAAAGAGAAATTAAGGAAACAATTCCATTCACCATTGCAACGAAAAGAATAAAATACTTAGGAATATATCTACCTAAAGAAACTAAAGACCTATATATAGAAAACTATAAAACACTGGTGAAAGAAATCAAAGAGGACACTAATAGATGGAGAAATATACCATGTTCATGGATTGGAAGAATCAATATAGTGAAAATGAGTATACTACCCAAAGCAATTTATAGACTCAACACAATCCCTATCAAGCTACCAACAGTATTCTTCACAGAGCTAGAACAAATAATTTCACAATTTGTATGGAAATACAAAAAACCTCGAATAGCCAAAGCGATCTTGAGAAAGAAAAATGGAACTGGAGGAATCGACCTACCTGACTTCAGGCTCTACTACAAAGCCACAGTTATCAAGACAGTATGGTACTGGCACAAAGACAGAAATATAGATCAATGGAACAAAATAGAAAGCCCAGAGACAAATTCACGCACATATGGACACCTTATCTTTGACAAAGGAGGCAAGAATATACAATGGATTAAAGACAATCTCTTTAACAAGTGGTGCTGGGAAATCTGGTCAACCACTTGTAAAAGAATGAAACTAGAACACTTTCTAACACCATATACAAAAATAAACTCAAAATGGATTAAAGATCTCAACGTAAGACCAGAAACTATAAAACTCCTAGAGGAGAACATAGGCAAAACTCTCTCTGACATACATCACAGCAGGATCCTCTATGACCCACCTCCCAGAATATTGGAAATAAAAGCAAAAATAAACAAATGGGACCTAATTAAACTTAAAAGCTTCTGCACATCAAAGGAAACTATTAGCAAGGTGAAAAGACAGCCTTCAGAATGGGAGAAAATAATAGCAAATGAAGCAACCGACAAACAACTAATCTCAAAAATATACAAGCAACTCCTACAGCTCAACTCCAGAAAAATAAATGACCCAATCAAAAAATGGGCCAAAGATCTAAATAGACATTTCTCCAAAGAAGACATACAGATGGCTAACAAACACATGAAAAGATGCTCAACATCACTCATTATCAGAGAAATGCCAATCAAAACCACTATGAGGTACCATTTCACACCAGTCAGAATGGCTGCAATCCAAAAGTCTACAAATAATAAATGCTGGAGAGGGTGTGGAGAAAAGGGAACCCTCTTACACTGTTGGTGGGAATGCAAACTAGTACAGCCACTATGGAGAACAGTGTGGAGATTCCTTAAAAAACTGGAAATAGAACTGCCTTATGATCCAGCAATCCCACTGCTGGGCATACACACTGAGGAAACCAGAAGGGAAAGAGACACGTGTACCCCAATGTTCATCGCAGCACTGTTTATAATAGCCAGGTCATGGAAGCAACCTAGATGTCCATCAGCAGATGAATGGATAAGAAAGCTGTAGTACATATACACAATGGAGTATTACTCAGCCATTAAAAAGAATACATTTGAATCAGTTCTAATGAGGTGGATGAAACTGGAGCCTATTATACAGAGTGAAGTAAGCCAGAAGGACAAACACCAATACAGTATACTAACGCATATATATGGAATTTAGAAAGATGGTAACGATAACCCTGTATACGAGACAGCAAAAGAGATACTGACGTATAAAACAGTCTTATGGACTTTGTGGGAGAGGGAGAGGGTGGGAAGAATTGGGAGAATGGCATTGAAACATGTAAAATATCATGTATTAAACGAGATGCCAGTCCAGGTTCAATGCACGATACTGGATGCTTGGGGCTAGTGCACTGGGACGACCCAGAGGGATGGTATGGGGAGGGAGGAGGGTTCAGGATGGGGAACACATGTATACCTGTGGTGGATTCATTTTGATGTTTGGCAAAGCTAATACAATTATGTGGAGTTTGAAAATAAAATAAAATTAATAAAAAGAAAAAAAAAAAAAGGACCATGAGTCATGGACACCCGTGCTCACACCCATACCCTGACTGCATGCTGTTATGGGAAGCCTGAACTCTGGGAAATAATAGAATACCCCAGATACTTGCTATCCAGAACTAAGAGCTATTAATATTAGCATTTTAAGTATGTTTTTAAAAATAAAACAGTATAACACAAAGCTGAACTCTCCTTTTTTAACCTCCCGAGTCCAACTCCTTTCTATCACTAAATGCAACCATTATCTTAAACTTGATATATAAGGCTAGTTCATGTATTTTTTTTTTCTTTTACAAGATGCAGGTAGCCATAAACAATATATACTTCGCTCTGTAAATATTCCAAATTGTACAGAAGTGGTATCACATTGTTTACTACATTTCCAACTTGCCTTTTTCCCTCGATGTATTTCCAAAATCTATCATGACACATCAGGTCCTTTACGTTTTATATGAATAAAAAGTAGATTCCCATTGGTGACCTGGCATAACTTTTTTCTAATGGAAATACAAACTAAATTTTCTTTTAAAAAAAATACCACAAACTAAATTAAATTTAGGCATTTCAGAAAAAATTATCTTCGCTTCTCAGCCTTTTGGCCAAGATCAAGTGTAGAAAAAATATCAAGAAAGTACACAGACAGCACTCCCTAAACTTACTGTGCTAATCATCTCATGATTTACATCAGTCAGATCATTATGCTGTACACCTTAAAATTATACAAAGCTGTATGTCAATTATCTCAGTAAAACTGCAAGAGAAAAAAAGTACTCAGAAGGAAATAAGCCAAGAGGGGAAAACTATTTTAACATACCTTCTAAAGTTAATGGCGTATTTTAACAGTCTATTTTCACTGTTATAAGTCTTACCTCGGGCTGTCCTATTCCAAGGAGTGAAATGGCAAGTCCGTAGACTACTAACACGTAGTTAATCATGGCCAGGTTCAATTGCTGTCAATAAAAATCCTCTTGTTAAATATCTGAACATAATTCTGCCCAATTTATACCATATTAATACGATAACCACAACAATAAAAGAAGTGTAAACAATCTAACTGCTATTGGGTCAAGGCCAAACAGAATTAGAAAACATATTTTGCAAAGATATGCAATTATACTGCTATGAAGTGTTTAAAACACAGAACCCCTGTATCACCATTACTTGAACATGGTTCATAGTAGAAAAATTGGCATCATATTCTTCTGCATAAAAATGGGAAAAGTAATAGACTACATTCTTGGGTTAGCCATAAAGTCCATTCGGGTTTTGCCATACCATCTTATGAAAAACTCAAACAAACTTTTAGGGCCAACTCAGTATTTGCTTTCTCACAACCCCACAAAAACTATTTACCTAGCCAATACTCTCTTTGTAGATGAAAAGACATGACTAAAGTGAGTCCAAATCCTTGATTTTGTACTCTAATAAAGAGAAAAGGCCAAGATCTCTAACGAACACCAACTATAGAGCAATGAGAGTTTAAACCCGGGCTGTATAGCTAGGGCTACCATAGAGGCTCAATCAGAGCATTATCTGCTTCTCACAACCTGGAGTAGGTTCAGCCAATCTCAGAACGGTCTAAGATACAGTAAAACAACGAAACCAACCAAAGTTTTGGTTCTCGTCTACATTCCTCTGAAATGCGTCAGCACTGATAAACAAATCACCCGGAGGTGATTTTACCTTTATTTTTTGAGGATCTAAACCGTTGAGCAACTCTGTGAAGGCTTGGGCGGCGCTGCGGCAGCGCTGCTCCAGCAAGGCCGTGTAGCCATCCTGAATTAAACTTCTCAGCATTTTCATTATATTAGCAAAATCCTGCAAAAAGAAATTCTATTTCAGTAGTCTAGAGCTATGCATGTTTACTCTAAAACATAAGATGCCAAAGTTCATCATTAAGCAGTTATACCTTATAACTGATCATAAAATATGCAAAGCTAACCTTTATGCATTATAGTCCTTTTTCAGCATACCACCATTAAAGCAGAAATTAAAACATACAGCTTCACATCTTAATTCCAACGTTTCCAGTGCTGCCCATGACAGGAAAGGGTGGTTCACTTTCTAATACTAAGCCGTGTTCTCTTTACCAGACTAGACAGACAGTGTTTGGAAGTTTTAACAGCACAAATGGAGAACATTAGCCATCATTTAAGTAAGTATATTATTTGGCTGAGACTTGAACAATTAGACAAGTAAGAACAAGCAATCAATTTACGGGTCACTATCAGATTTCAACAACTGCCCTCATGTCCTGAAACAAACCCTAATTCTCAGCAAGAAATGGCTACTTTTAATCAGTAGCTCTATTCCCGCCTAACATGTACTTGAATATAATTAGAATTATTGGGAGAGATATTATAATACTAGGTTAAATGCAAAGGGAAGAGCAAAAAAAAAAATGCTATAATGCATCCTGAAATAAAGCAAGAAAAACTTTATAATCTGAATATACATGAGCATATACATTATAATCTGAATTCAGATTTCAGTTACATGGCAATAGCTATAGGCCAGAAAAGTTGTATGAAGACTGGAGAAATAAGACTACAGGCTAAACTTACATCTCCTCACGTCTTGACATACATGTGTACGCCATTCACTGGAGCAGAAAATGCAAATATGTGCATGACATTCCTCACTGTCTAACAATGAGGATCCAAAACACACAGAGGGAAAAACAGTCTGGTCACAAACAAAGCTGCTGCTGCTGCTAAGTCACTTCAGTTGTGTCCGACTCTGTGCGACCCTATAGACGGCAGCCCACCAGGCTCCGCCGTCCCTGGGATTCTCCAGGCAAGAACACTGGAGTGGGTTGCCGTTTTCTTCTCCAATGCATGAAAGTGAAAAGTGAAAGTGAAGTCGCTCAGTTGTGCCCGACTCTTAGCGACCCCATGGACTGCAGCCCACCAGGCTCCTCCATCCATGGGATTTTCCAGGCAAGAATACTGGAGTGAGTTGCCATTGCCTTCTCTGACAAACAAAGCTACCTATTGCTTTTTGTCCAATGAATCAAAGTTTAAGAGAATTTTACCCCTGAATACACATAGAAAAGAACAGGTCTCACATAAACTTAGTGTTTGCAATACAGTATTTAAATAGCTCAACAACAGCCATATTTATGTTATAATAAGAATTTTAACACTTACAGAAGATGATGTGCTATCTGCACACATACTAGTTTATTAGCCTTGAATGAACTAATTCCATTCCATCTTTCATTCTAGAAAACAGATGCATTTGCCTTATGTTTCCATTGGAAATTAACCCTCTCAATACAAGTTAGTGGTCTGTACTGAAAGCTCCATGAGTGGGCTGAACGGCACTCCCAGGCCTCGGCATACACAGGGGCCTAAGTAAAAGTGTGTTAAACAAATGAAGGCTCAAAAATAACTATCATTTTTATTTAAGCAATCTTTTGTCTTTACAAACTGTCTTTAATATTTAAGTCCCTCAGTCTTTAGGATCAGTAAACTCAAAATAAAGTGACAATTTAAACACTATTAGAAATTCTAAAAATGCTTTCACGCAACTAATTAGAAAGCTGTTGAAACTGATTAGGAAACATTAAAAATGCTTGAAACTTGCTTCATTCCAACAGACCTTAAAAAGAAATGTCATATATACCTAAAATAGACAAAAGAATTTTTAACTGACTGACATATGGAAATAAGTATTGTGTTCCATGTTAATATTCATTTGGGGGGGATTTAAATCCAGTATTTTATTTTAGAAGAAACAGACCTATATTTACATAGAGCACTGAATTGTCAAAGCAGACTTCTATGAATCACATTTAACCAAAACAAACAACTTTTCACCAAAAATAAGTCTATAGGTATTCAATGACTAGAATAGTGACTAATTATGATTGGTTCTGGAAATTCTGGATTCTGTTGTTGTTCAGTCGTGTCTGACTCTTTGCGACCCCATGGACTACAGCACACCAGGCTTTCCTGTCTTTCACCATTTCCTGGGGTTTGCTTACACTCTTATCCATCGAGTCAGTGATGCCATCCAACCATCTCATCCTCTGTTGTCCCCTTCTCCTCCCTCCTACCTTCAATCTTTCCCAGCATCAGGGTCTTTTCCAAGGAGTCAGCTCTCGAATCAGATGGCCACAGTATTGGAGCTTCAGCTTCAACATCAGTCCTTCCAATGAAGATTTAGGGTTGATTTCCTTTAGGATGGACTGGTTTGATGTTCTTGCAGTCCAGGGGACTCTCAAGAGTCTTCTCTAACACCACAGTTCAAAAGCATCAATTCTTCAGCGCCCAGCCTTTTTCACAGTCCAGCTCTCACATCCATACATGACTACTGGAAAAACCATAGCATTGACTAGACGGACCTTTGTCAGCAAAGTAATGTCTCTACTTTCTAACATGCTGTCCAGGTTTGTCACAGCTTTTCTTCCAAGGAGCAAGTGTCTTTTAAATTTCATGGCTGCACTTACTGTCTGCAGTGATTGTGGAGCCCAGGAAAATATAGGTTGGTCACTGTTTCCATTGTTTCCCCATCTATTTGACATGAATTGATAGGACCAGTAGTGATGGGACCAGGGCTTCCCTAGTGGCTCAGACAGTAAAGTGCCTGCCTGCAATGCAGGAGACGCAGGTTCCACTGCTGGGTCGGAAAGATCCCCTGGAGAAGGAAATGGCAACCCACTCCAGTATTCTTGCTGGGAAAATCCCATGGATGGAGAAGCCTGGAGGGCTACAGTCCACAGGGTTGCAAAGAGTCGGATACAACTGAGTGACTTCACTTTCTCTTTGAAATAAGTAATGGATAGTGTTAAGTCCACCAACTTTGTTCTTTTGATGGGACCAGATGCCATGATCTTTGTTTTTCTGAATGTTGAATTTTAAGCCAGTTTTTTCACTTTCCTCTTTCACCTTCAACAAGAGGTCTTTAGTTCCTTGTTGCTTTCTGCCATAAGGGTGGTATTATCTGAATATATGAGGTTATTGATTTCTCTCCAGGCAATCTTGATTTCAGCTTAAGCTTCATCCAGCCCGGCATTTCGCATGATGTACTCTGCTCATAAGTTAAATAAGCAGGGTGACAATATACAGCCTTGACATACTTCTTTCCCAATTATGAACCAGTCCATCATTCCATGTCTGGTTCTAACTGTTGCTTCTTGACCTGCATACAGATTTCTCAGGAGGCAGGTAAGGTGGTCTGGTGTTCTCATCTCTTTAAGAATTTTCCACAATTTGTTGTAATCCACAGATTCTGTTAAAGTTTCTATTTCTTTCTGAGTGAGTTTTTATAAGCTGGATTTTTCTAGACATTTGTCTATTTCATCTATATACATTTTCAAATTTCTTGGTATAATGTTCATAATAGTATTTTGATATAGTAATTGTAATATTAAAGAGTCTGTAAGTAATGTACCTTTTCCATTCTTGAAACTGCTTTATTGTATCTTCTTTGATCAGTCCATGTGTGCTCAGTCCTTTCCAACTCTTTGTGGCCCCAGGGAATTTTCCAGGCAAGACTACTGGAGTGAGTTGCCATTTTCTTCTCCAGAGGATCTTCCCAACCCAGAAACAGAACCTAAGTCTCTTGCATCTCCTACATTGGCAGGCAGATTCTTTACCACTAGCATCACCTGAGAAACCCATCAGTGTCCACTGCTGTTGTTCAGTTGCTCAGTCATGTCCAACTCTTTGTAACCCCATGGACTGCAGCATGCCAGGCTTCCCTGTCCATCACCAACTCCTGGAGCTTACTCAAACTCATGTCCACTGAGTCAGTGATGCCATTCAACCATCTCATCCTCTGTCACCCCCTTCTCCTGCCTTCAATCTTTCCCAGCATCAGGGTGTTTTCTGATGAATCCGCTCTTCACATCAGGTGGCTTAAGTATTGGAGATTCAGCATCAAGTCCTTCCAATGAATATTTAGGGTTGATTTCCTTTAGGATTGACTGGTTTGACCTCCTTGCAGTCCAAGGGACTCTCAAGAGTCTTCTCCAACACCACAGTTTAGTTTCCATGCTGCTGCTGCTAAGTCGCTTCAGTCGTGTCCAACTCTGTGCGACCCCATAGACAGCAGCCCACCAGGCTCCCCCGTCCCTGGGATTCTCCAGGCAAGAACACTGGAGTGGGTTGCCATTTCCTTCTCCAATGCATGAAAGTGAAGTCGCTCAGTCATGTCTGACTCTTAGCGACCCCATGGACTGCAGCCTACCAGGCTCCTCCATCCATGGGACTTTCCAGGCAAGAGTACTGGAGTGGGTTACTGGTGTGTAAATTTTATTTATGTTGTCAAAGACCAAGAGTCAACTTTTAGCTCTGTGGATCCTTTATGTGTTGTTCCATTTCATTACTTTCTTTTTCTTTTAATAGGTGAGAAGTAGACTTATTCCAGTCCATTCTAAAGGAGATCAGCCCTGGGTGTTCTTTGGAAGGACTGATGCTAAAGCTGAAACTCCAATACTTTGGCCACCTCATTCGAAGAGTTGACTCATTGGAAAAGACTGAAGCTGGGAGGGATTGGAGGCAGGAGGAGAAGGGGACGACAGAGGATGAGATGGCTGGATGGCATCATCGACTCGATGGACATTAGTTTGTGTGAACTCCAGGAGTTGGTGATGGACAGGGAGGCCTGGCATGCTGCAATTCATGGGGTCACCAAGAGTCGGACATGACTGAGTGACTGAACTGAACCAAGACTTATTTAGAGAGAAACACACTCCACAGACTGTGGGCCATCTCAGAAGTTGAGAGGCTCATTTCATTATTTTCTACTTTGTTATTTCCTTCTACTCTCTCTTTTCGTTGTTTTTTTTCCCCCCCTTGTTCTTGAGAGGAAAGTGTCACTAATTTAAAAGTCTTGGAAATCCCCTGGTGGTCCAGTGATTAAGGCTCCGCACTTTCAATCCAAGAAGTGAGAGTTCGATCCCTGGTCAGGGAACCAAAGATCCCACATGCTGCAGCAATAAACAAGTAAATACATAAATGTCTCTGTTCTTTTAATACATGCATTCAGCTTGACAAATTCCCTTCAAAGTAATCTTTTAGCTGTATCCCTTGCATTTTTTAAAATGTTTTGATAGCAGTTTTAGGTTTACAAAAAAACCTAAGAGGGAGGAACCAAGATTTCCACAAACTTCTTGTTCCCTTAAATGCATAGCTTCCCCACTATCAGTATCACTCATCAGAATGACATACAGTTGTTTTTTTTTTCTTAAACCAAGGATTAACCAACACTGACACCACATAATCATCCGAAGCCCACAGCTTACCTGTGAACCCTATCTATGGCTCACTCTTGGTGTACATTCTACAGGCTCAGACAAGTGCATAATGTATCCATCATCTATACTATCAGACAAAGGATTTTCACAGCCTGAGAAATCCTCTGTGTTCTGCCTATTCATTTCTTCCCCCTTAATGTACATTTTTTATTATTCAATATCATAGAAAGAATTTTATATACAGTTATCTGATAAATCAAAGAATAAAACGTTTGCTCCTTTAAGATTTTATGGTAGGTGTAATAAAGCTGCAGGTATTTAAACCTTTTAAAATCATTTAACTTAAAAGTTAAAAACTTTGGGAAGCAAAGATCGCCAAAGCTTTACATCTTTGAAAAGACTTGCTTCTTCCTTTTAAATCTTTTGGAAACAAACACTTGTGCAGTATTAACCATTAGTTAAATCTCAGGTTCACATAATTACCAAGTTAAAACTTAAATTTAATGATAGTTTGGTCTCTTAGCAATCATCTATTAAATTCTATGTCCATAACTAAAATTACATTAGAAAAACCCAAAAACTTCAAGAGTGGTACGTGATTAGACTTCATTCAAGTGACAAAATGTTATGTTCAGAGAGTCTCTTTTCCATTAGCAAAGTCTCTGCCTTTACCTGGTGTGCGGCTCTGGAAGATTTAGAAAACTGTTTCTCCAAGATGTTTTTTAAATCTACTGGTAAAGTTTCTTGTGAACCAGGGCTAAAAGAGAAAAGTACTGTTGTGAATTATTTTAAAACAATCCTGCTTATATAAAGGAAAATACTATTATTTACTGAAAGTCCTATCAAACATTGAGCAAATGGAGAGTCACAAATTCCTAAACAGAAATATTACCAAGATGCTGATTCTCTGCCAAGTAATTTCTAAGTTTAATAAAACCCCTATTAAATTAGAGGGGAAGGAGGACCAGAGGAGCTCATTATACAGACATTATGGAAGAACAGCTTAAAAAAAAAAAAGAAATTTGGGATTTACACTGATCACCAAGTTATTACAAATGTAAGTCATCAATAACAACAAACTCCTGAGACAATCAGTGTGTTCAATAAATACCGCAAAGATGCTCCATCTCATGCGAAAATCAAACAAAGACAGAAACATTTCAGAAAGGCTGAGCCTAAAGTCGGTGTTTTCTGACACCAGTTGTGACTCCAAATGTGCGGCGCTTTGAAACCAAATACCTGTGATTTTCCACACCAATTCTGCAACATCAACTAAGAGTCCAACAATTCAATTCTAACACCAGCTACGGAGTTAGTAACTCAGGCCCCACAGGTTACAAGCTCAGTCCCACAAGGCTGCCCTCACTTCAGCCACAATGGGGTACCCAGGCTACCCATGCTTATGCCCCACTGATTACAAATTCAGGGGTTCCTGTGACCACCCCTAAGGTTCAACTATTCCTGAGGACAACCCACAGAACTCAGGAAAGCACTTTACTTATGGTTATCAGTTCACCGTAAAGGACAGAGGTCGGGAGCAGCTCAGTGGAAAAGACTCAGGGAAGGTGTGGGGTGAGAAGCACCATGCTGCTTTCACACTGCCCCCGAGTCACTCTCCCCGCCATCTCCATGTAGTCACCAACCCAGAAGCTCCTTAACCCCTGTGTTTAGACGTTCTTATTGAGGTCTCATTACACAGGCATGAATGATTAAATCACTGGACACTCGTGACTAAACTCAATTTCTAGCTCCCTTCCCCTCCCAAAAGATTGGGGGGTGGGGGGTGCTGAAAGTTCCAACCAATCACACGTTTTATCTTTTTGGTGACCACCCTCGATCCTGAAGACAGGGGCCCAACCTTGAGTCACCTTATGAGTATAAACTCAAGGAGGGAGGAAGGAGCTCCTAAGTCTTTTGGAAGTAACCAAAGACTCTCTCTTCACTCGGCAACTCCAAGGGTCGTAGGAGCTCTGTGCCAGGAACGGGGGACGTGGACCAAATCTATAAACACCCTTCTTATACCATACCCTCTAGTAGCTTAGTACCAGTATGAACACTGCTCATTTCCTGAGAGGAAAATACGGCAAAGATAGTTACACACGCCCTTTGATGGCAATTCCTACTCAAGAAATTCCTCCTTCACATAACATCTATTTCATGAAATATCCTACAGCCATGAAAATGAAGAATGTAGATATCCATGGTCTGATATGGGAAGGTAGTCAAGGCATTTTAGAAGAGATAAAGGCAAGCTAGAGGCCAGAATGGTTCTAACAATGAAAATGATAGTGTTAACAATGATGACAGTTCCACTGTATTGAACATTTACTATGTTCCAGGGCTCTAAGAATTTTATGTGGTTGTCCTACTTGGGCTTCCCTTGTAGCTCAGTTGGTAAAGAATCTGCCTGCAATGCAGAAGGCCTGGGTTCAATTCCTGGGTCAGGAAGATCCCCTGGAGAAGGAAAATGGCAACCCACTCCAGTATTCTTGCCTGGAAAACTCCATGGATAGTGGAGCTGGTGGACTACAGCCCATGAGGTCATAGAGTCGGACACGACTTAGCAACTAAACCACCAAACCACCATCCACTTTATTATTTAATAACCTCATGAAATAGATATAATCAAGAAGAGTATTCAGTTTGAAAACAGAAACAAAATATCAGGAAAATCGAGTTATCTTTAACACAATGGGTTGAAACTGTATGCATTCAAAGAATAAACATGTACTGGGTTTTGATTTCTTTTTGTGCTGAGAGAAGAGGGGTGAGGAGGAAGACCCAGGGCTTTTCTAACAAATAAGAGAATAACATAAGGCACTATGGCTTTGCTTTGTATTTAACTTTGGTAGAAGCATCAAAAAATGGTACTTTACTAATTTCTCTTAATGCTATGATATTCAAATGATATTCATTCTCCTTGAAGCACCTATCAAGGAATCAGCCTTCAGATACAAAGAGAAAACTGAAGACTAGTGGAACTGTGGCAAGGAAGGCTTTGCAGTTTCACCAGCATCATTTTCATTGTTTTCATGAATTTCTGTATCTACTGTAAGATTTACGCTTTCACTTTGCCATCAATTTACATCGCTGTACGTAATGGGAGATTAACTATAAAGATTGGTGCCAAGAGTTCCTACTGTTAACTGGGGGAAATGCTTGGTAGAACCGATTTTGTAAGTGGTTGGTTTATTAGTAAATCCTTTCCTCTAATGGGATAATGACTCAAAAGGGCCTCTGAATACACACACAGCCATGTCAGGGCACGCAGAGTTAGTTTTCAGATGGTCAAGAAATGATTAACAGCGATTTCTAAAGAAAGGCACTAGAGAAGGAACTGAGAGACAGGTGAAAGCAAGCGAACAGTAAAGGAGATCAAATATTTACAGTTATCTGAATATGCCTTCCTCTTCCTCTTATGAGCATGTATTTTGAAATCTTAGAAAATTAATGCTGCAATATCTATTATATGACTCTCAGTCAATTAACATTCAGGACTAAAAAATCCTTTAGCCAAAAATCATCTTCTTCTAAAGACATGCCTAGACATTTGAAAGAGATGTACTTATCATAATACACACATGCAAAAGTAGCTACTACTTGAAAGAGATTTTTCCTTTCTTCTTGGGAGGTGGACATTATGGAAACAAAATAAAGCAAAAGGAAAAAAAAAAAAAAGATAAGAAACGTACCTGGAAAAAAAAAAAAAAAAGAAACGTACCTGAACTTCTCCAATTCATTGTTTCGAGATTTTTGTTTCCCTTTATATTTTGGAGGCTGACCTGTGAATACAAAAGTATTTGTTCCTGAAATCTGTATGTAAAAATCTACAAACTTAAAAGTAAAGTTTTTTAAAAATGTAAATTGGAATAATAAAGCAAAGGGAGCAATATTGTGAGTCTAACACGTAAGCTATTAAAAAAAAAAGCTACTGATAATGTTTCTCTATGTATGCTATAAAATTACTGTAAGAATAAATTATAATGATGATTATCATTTAACCCTACAGTAGATACAGAAGAGATATAGTTTACAAGAAAGATAGATATAGAAGAGATATAGAAGGCTATAGTTGCTTTCTTTTTTTCTTGTTTCTCAGGCTATAGTTTCTATTCTCAGGGAGTTTATAATCATATGGGAAGAAAAGACAGTCACTTCAGTAATTAAATAACAATCCCCACTAAGAAAAAAAAGAAGATTCTATGTTGTTATTGAAATATCAATCCCATAGTAACTGCTCTTGGTAATTCCTAGAAGGGAAAATCAAGTAAATTGGAGTGACTGGGAAAGGCATCAGGAGGGATGCAGCATCTGTGTTTAAGGTAACAAGTAGGATTTTACATAGAATGGGCCAAATGGAGTTCATTTTAAGCAGCACTAGGCAAACCTGTGTGATTGAGGGGCTTAAGTAAGGACAGGCTGAAAGGGGCAGGTGGTGTGAATGTGTGCATGCCCAGTGCTTCTGACTCCCCAGCTCTGCAGCTCAGCCTTGACCTCCTCAGGAGGAGCAGGGCACCACTGTACACACTGTACACAGTTGTGCAGAGGAGAGCACAGGTAGGGAGGAGGTGCGTCTGAAGGAAGCTTTGGGAGAAGCAAGTCAGCTATGTACGAGGGAGGGGCTGACAGCCTGAGCTCTGGGGGCCTCAGAAAACCAGAGACTTCTAGAAAGAAGAGTTCCAGTTTGATTTCTACTGGGTGACGTAGGGCTAAATTTAATTAATCTAATTCTGGGACCTCAATTTCTTTGAACATAGATGCAGAACTATGAACAGTATTTAAATGATTTAAATGATCTAATAATAGCCTAAGAAATATTAATAAATTAAAAGCTGTTTTTATAGAAGAAGTTTTATTTTCAAATATTTTGCATATGCCATAAAGTCACATCAGGTAAGGCAGGCCCCTGTGTTTCCCCCCTTTATATCTGTGCTATAGTGCTAACTAGTAGTAAGTGGTTGGATATGCAGCACTGGAGCCTAAGAGAAGATAGAGCTGCAGGAAGTAAAAGACCGAAATGACTGCAGGAAAAATAAAGGAACAAAAAAACTAGTGAAAGAAAAGAGGCCAACAGGATCACTAACTAGAAGGTCAACCATCTCACCACAATAGCTCTGAAAGGAGCTCATGAAAGCTTGAGGAAGTAATGTGTGTATAACCACAACTTTGAACCATCGAGAAAATCTGAATTCTCTCAAACTTTGTTTTAAAAGACAGAGAAGAATGAAATCCACTTCAGAATGACTTCCTTCAGAAGCAGGAAGTATAAAGGGACACTGAGAAAAAATGTGGCATGAGTATTTGCTTTTCTGAAATCTTTCATTTCTTAAGACACCAAGTAGATGAGGTCTGCTGTGTGTCTCCATGTTTTCTAGATGCACAAATAAATGAATGCACTAAACACATATAATTTAAATAAAGTAGTATTAAAGTATATGCATTCTCAACATATACTTAGGGGTGACATCTCCCCCAAAAAAGTTGGAATTGGTTACTGGAAGATGAAAAAAATCTGTTTTTATATATAAAGCACACATGTACATACAGAACATAAAACAGACAAATGGTATCTGAAGTATTAAAGTTTCATGAAAGGAGAAACAGCTCTGAGAGCAGGGGGTAGATAATGAAAGAAACACTGGCCTAGTGGAAATCAGGTAGCAGACCAAGAGAGCATCATTTTTCCTTTCCATACCTTTACCTAGATTTCCAAAATTAAATTTATTAAGTAATATGAAAAGACTGAGCATTTATTTCAAATAAATATTCCCATTTTTTTCTAGACTCAGAAGCACTGCAAAGTAAAAGGAGAACAACAGCAAATATAAGTGAGGCTTTTGCGAATTTTAGCATGTAGAAGCCTAGGCAACACTACATGAATTCAGCAAAAACTTAGAGAAGGGGAAAAAACTCACTTGATGGAGGTACAAATTCAGGATGACAGTCACAATCATCTACTTTCAGAGCTTCATCTACCACCTACCATGAAAATAAAATTACTGAGACTTAAGAAAAAAAAAAATACAGCCATGAACAGCTAAATAATTAAGTAGAACAGAATTTATCTAAGCACCTAAAATACTCAGCTTTACCAAATGAATAAACCAACAAAATGGTAAGTACTGCACAATAAATGCTGAATTAATCCTATCACCTCTTTCCTTATGCTCCTCTCCCAAACTGAATATAGCCTCTTTGAGACTTTCATTATTAACAACAAAAGAATTATATGGTGAATTGGGAAAGTTCCCTTTAATGCCCATCTAAGTCCAAAACACAATTCCCTTTTTTCCCCCCTCAAGCCCCGGAAAGAAATATAAATGTGAACTTGACCTTTGAGTACATTACAGGTCAGAGGAAAACTGACACAGGTCATCTGGGAGCACAGAGCCGGGCTATAGGCTTAGAGACGCCTGTTAGTTTCCATTATCACAAAAACAGTACTATAAAATATGAGACTATCCATACTCAAAATAATTTTAATCTTGGTTTTTAACTGAGCTTACCTTTGGATTCTGATTACCACCGTTTGCCATTTCGTGGTTAGTTTTTCTGAAATTTTTTTCAGTTTCCACAAAGTTAAGTGAAGTACTAAATGCAGGTGCTGATAAACTAGGTATGTAGGCCCTGAGCGGTAATAAAAGAAATAATAATTTTATTTCTATTGATTAGTATTTTTTAAAAGTTATCCTTCAAACAAGGAGATTTTAGCAAATATAGCCTTTTTTCCTCAAAAGCAAAGTAATAGCTTCAAAAAGAACCTCTACCTCTGAGATTGGGTTTTTATATAAATATTGTTTTAAATTTGGCATTAAAACCTCAAAATAGATAAAGAACAACTCAAGAAATGTATACTGGTTTCTAATATTAAAATAAGTAAGTCTGGTTATAAATTTAACAGCTTCAACATCCCAAGCATGTGGGTAAAGTTTAATCTATTTTAACTGCCAAATAAAAAAACGTAGAATCCTGACTGCTGTTTGTTTTCTTATGAGCAGAAGAAAATGAGCTCAAATCTATCTGCTGCCTACTTCTAACAGGAGTGCCTCAGCCTTTTTTTGAAAAGGTATAAGGAGGCTGGAGGTGGATGCTTCTGGGATGGAGGTGAGGGGTGAACGGCACAGATTGTGCCCCTGGTCTCTGCTGCCAGGACCCTCATGCCCAAAACCGGTGCCACCGAAGCACAGTTATGTCTTCTTAACACTTCACACCTCCTCCCTATGGGCTTAGGCTATGGATCTCCAGTACACACATATGCAAATAGCTCAGCAAAACAAATCACAGGTCATCACCTAATCTTACAAACACACTTTAAAATCTCCTCTTGGGATTTCCCTGGTGGTCCAGTGACCAAGACTCTGCACTTTCAATTGCAGGGGTCCTAGGTTCGATTCCTGGTCAGCAAACTAGATTCCACATGATGTAATTAAAAAGTCTGCATGCCGCAACTAAGATCTGGGGCAGCCAAATAAAAAAATATTAAAATCAGTAAAATAAAACCTCCTCTTGTCCTTCCATTCCCAACTTTATTGTGGTTGCTATTATATACTAAAGCATCAGAAAGCAACTCGAACTCACAGAGCAAAACCACTCCAAGTAACAGCTACTGATCTGACATTAACTCACCTGCTTTCACAGAAGGCTTTGACTGGATTACTAGCTGGTGTTTGACCTACAAAAATGAACCACACACACACACAATAATCAGTGGATTGGCAACACATACTTTAAAATATTTTCACATTTCTTTTAGGCTAACAATAAGACTATCAAATTTAGGGAACTGAAAAATAAACCTAGGCAATTTTACACTTCCGTATGTTTTTAGTTTTAGAACGATGTCAATAAGATGCTGCTGCTGCTGCTGCTAAGTCACTTCAGTTGTGTCCGACTTTGTGCAACCCCACAGACGGCAGCCCACCAGGCTCCGCCGTCCCTGGGATTCTCCAGGCAAGAACACTGGAGTGGGTTGCCATCTCCTTCTCCAATGCATGAAAGTGAAAAGTGAAAGTGAAGTCACTCAGTCGTGTCCGACTCCTAGCGACCGCGTGGACTGCAGCCTACCAGGCTCCTCCATCCATGGGATTTTCCAGGCAAGAGTACTGGAGTGGGGTGCCATTGCCTTCTCCACAAGATGCTACACAAACCTTATTTGACATCCCATTACATGTGATCATTGAGTAGATGCAGCAATGTATAATCTCAATCAGAGATGGTACCTGTCTTCGAGGAGCTCACAATCTGATAAACGTGTCCTGTTGGATGACAACATCTGACAGTGAAATAGAACTGCTGGGCTCAGCTTCGTGAGACACTAACTACTCACAGGAGAAAGAACGGGAAAGGACTCTACGCTGAGTAAGGTGAATTCAGGCACTGGAGGGAGCAAAATGACTCAGGAGGGAAAACAAGGGCAGAATGAAAACCTGGAGTTCCCAGCCTGCACACTAATTTCTGATTACCTATGTATACACACACATTCAGCATGCTATAGAATTAGTCACAAACTTGGTGCAAAAACAAACAACACTACTGAAGGGCCTTTTCTTTAGGAAATAACTATAATAATGGAGGAAGAAATTTAAAACTTTGTTTCAAAAGGTTTTCCTTCATTCAAAATTTCAAGAAAGCATACTTTTCTATAGAAGAATAAATAATTTGTTGCTATTTCAAATAAAAAGTACAAATCATTTATTATTACCAACTGGAATATAATACTAACAGAATTCTACATGAATACAAATGAAAAATTTAAGTGAGCTGACCAAGATAACATAAAATATAAGTACAAATCTTCTGAGAACTGATTTATGGTCCTCCATTAATCCAAGAAACCCACCTTTGAAAGTTTTTAAGGGTATTTGACTGTAACCAAAAGAATCTTAGGTGAAATACCTTGCAGGTCTTCTATTTGTTTTTGTAACTTTACATGCTGCTGAATTAGATCCTTGATTCCCTCAGGGTCATTTTTACAGAGTTTTTGAGCTTTTATGTTTGCTTGCAGGGCCCAGTCATATTCCCCCAGCATAGAAAGAGCAGCACAATAACGATAATGACCCTGTTCCAAAAAGATAAATTCAATTTTTTCTCAAAAATATACTTAAAGAAAATTTAATGAAAAAATATTTTGCTTGAAAACTGGTTAGTTACTTGAAATGTTACACTAGGATCTTCTTAATAAAAAATAAATGAAAATGTTAATACCTCTCAGGAAATAAAATTACCTAAATGAGTTAGATGAAAAGCTACCAATAACAATTTTTAACAACTGACTGTAGAGATCAGTGTTTTTGCTTAAGAGATTTTTGTATCCACCCCAAAGATAACAATTCAACCTTTACTGTATGTAAAAGACATTATTTTGTGCCAAATAAAGTATAAAAGTAATTCATTATAAATGAGTAACTTAATTTTTTTCAAAATGTTTTTAGGCAATAATAGTCTCTAAGTCATTACATTGCCTATATATTTTATTAACTTTAAACTTTTTATTTTGTATTGGGGTATAGCCGACTAACAATGTTGTGGTAGTTTCACGTGAACAGCAAAAGGATTCAGCCATATATATACACGCACCCACATTCTCTACACTTTTGAAATCAAGAGTTTTAGAGCTGGAAGGAACAATCAGCTTGTGCAGTAGTCTTTCGACCCCTCTGAAGAGCATGGGCACAGATAAGGGGTGCATATATTACTCCCATCTTTCTTAATCAGCTTTTAATTATTTTATCTCTAAGTATAGTCCTCGGCTTTAAGAAAAGATCCAAAAACCACTGACTTACTCTTTAATTCCAATGATCAGGTTGTTTCTTTTCTTTTTTTGCTACCGAATCATAGTTCTGGCTGGTCCCTTAATTTATGTGTTTTGGGAAATCAGTATCAAGCTTGAACATTTTAATCCAGAAAGTTAATATTACCAAAATGAGGGCTAATTCAGACAACCCCTCTTTTAGCTACCCCCAAACCAAACTCCCATTTTAGGCTTGATATCTCCATTTAAGAAGTGATTTACAAGTGTGAGAGGCTTGAACTGGCCTAATGCCACATTTATTTAGAGACAAGCCAAAGAACTTGGATCTTAGGACTCCAGGTCCAGAGCTCTTTCCTCTTTAACTACACATTTTACAAAGAACATTCTGATTCTATTAGAAAATATGAAATCAGAAATAAATGATCCTTTTAAGAAAGATGAGTTTTTCACTAAAAGCAGCAAGAAACCACCAGCAGACCTATGTTGACGTAGGTTTGGTGCATATACAATCCCACTTTGCTGCACCAACCCAACCGGAGAGGTCCAGAGCATTTCCTAAGCAGGCTCTTCAGGTTCAGCTCAATGACCCCCAATTCAGCATTTGGTTACACTCTGCTTTTCCTCCAAAGGCAGGAAGATAGATCTCACAGTTATGCTACAAGACCAAAATTCTATCCATTAAGCATAAACTGACCTCAAACTTTATATAGCGGCATTAAAAAAAAAAAATCACAGCATAGGAAATTATGGGAGATTATAAACCTCACCTACTAAATTTATAGAAAACACTTCATTTCCACCCATCTTCTACTGGGTTCTTTTCCCTAAGCTCTGTAAAACCCAGTGTAACTTCTATCAGATGAGAAGGGAGTTTATTCAGATCTCTGTGCTGAAGTTGTTTGAATGAAGCTTCAATGAAAGGTATCTCAGAAAGTTTCTTGAATTGAACTACGACAGTTTTGCTCTTCTGTGACATTATCTCATTCTCTATCACACACACTGTTTATCTGCCTAGTATCTCTTCCTTCTTACGTGCCATCACGTCACTACTCCACGTAGTAATGCCCACATCTCAACAAGGGCTGGCAGGGAAGAAGTGAAGCTGTGACCCAGGAGACTGGCCAACAGATATGTACCATTAACAGTAACTGAACCACAGGTGGGCACATGGCTCAATTAGGATCAGTCTGAGGCACCCCCCAGTTATACTATATAAATACTAACAGAAGCTCTCTTTCCACTAGAAAAGTTACTAGAAACTTTCCACTAGAAACGTTAACAGAACAGTTACTAGGATACCAGTCTGGGGCTCCCACTGTTTCAAAATGAAGCCGAGCACCTATTCTCTAATTGCCGCCTGTGATCAAAATAGATCAAGGATTGGATATACCCTCTTGCTTAAAAGTAAGACAAAGTACATGAAACAAAGGTTTGCTAGACACTGGATATCAGGCAACAGAAGAAAGTGATTCCTGAGAGATGAGAAACACAGAAAGCTCTCTGGTTGTTACCACTTACTGCGGGAGTGTTTCTTAGCCACAGCACAGGTAGACGGAACCCAGGGAGAGACCACAACCTCAGTGAAGACAGGAAAGCCAAGGCAGCACAAGTTCACGGGGCACAGGACCGGAGAGGACAGAGCTGGATAGAGGACTCCAGAGATTTCAGAGGGTCCCCCTTGAGTCTTCAGCTGAGTATCAATCAGTACATGCATGTGCAGCAACTACCCAAGCCAGGTAAAGCACCACTTGAAAAGACTAAAAGGAACAACAGTCAGCACTCATATAGGGCCAGGAGTAATTCCTGTTCCCACCAACCAGAGCGGAAAACATAATTCGTGGGAGTTATTAAGTGCAGTACTCAACAGAGTTTGGTCTCAGTTGTGGAGAAAAAATTAGCCCAAGAACAAATACCACTATGATATCACCGAACAAAGCCTAAAACAATACTCCAAAGAATCTGTTTTCCAAGTAGCTTTACTGCATCTCAAAACAAAACTCAAAAATATTTACAGAAAACAAAAAAATATTAGGACCAAACAAGGTAAAATTCACAATGTCTGGCATCCAATCAAAAATTACTAGGTATGCAAAGAAGGAAAATGTGATCTATAATGAAAAGAAAAATCAATCCATTGAAAACAATCCAGAAATGACACAGATGACAGGATTAGCAGACAAGGACATTAAAACAGCTCTAGATAATATATTTCATACGTTCAAGACACTAAGGAAAAAATAGAATATATTAAGTAAAGACATGAATTATATAAGAAATATTCAAACTGAAATTTTAGAAATGACTGCTACAGCATTCAGATGAAAAATAAATTAGATGGAAATAAAGGCAGATTAGACATAACAGAAGAATTTGTGGACTTGACACAGCAATAAAAATCTAGGTAAAATGGAACAAAGAAAGAAAAGACTAAAAGTGATACAAACAGGGAAGCACCACTGAGAAACATAACGTGTACACAGATCTGGATCCAACCATGCCTGAACTACCATCCAACCATACATGAGCCAATAACTTCCCTCTTCCACTTATGCCAAATCTGAGTTGGTTTTGTCACTCCCAAACGAAGAGAGTCCTAACATACTCCTCAATATTAAAAAGTCCTTGAGGACATTTGTGAGGCTATTGGTTTGTATCCTGTATAAATACACCAAAAGACAATGCACACAGAAATACCAACAAATATTCAGTGACTATACTGTAAAAATTCTCACTCTTTAGGATACAATGATTCAACATCTCTTAAGCCTAAAAGTATGTACAGTAATCATAAATCAACTATACCTCAATGAAAAATAATGAAAAAATATATCATTTAAAAATTAAAATATGTTTAGGACAACTGACATTGTACCAGTTTTCTCTATCTGGAAAAAAGGAAGAAAAATTGGCCCACCCTCACACAGAAATCTACAGACTACCCACCTATACAGGCTTATATCCTAGACTCAATAGACTCAGGTTCATAAATGGACTCTGATAAAAGAATGCACCCTGTACAGTCTACTTTGGTTTTTTAAGTTTAAAATAGCCTTCAATGAGCACTCCTTTGTGGTAAAACAAAATGATAAATGACCTCAATATACAGTTAGCAAATTTTCTGAATACTGAAATTTTCTGAATAGTACTAGGGAGTTGTGTTTTTTACCTACACAAGTAACTTTTGCAACTATCAAAAAATTCCCAATTAAAAAAAAAATAAGGGAACCCACATAAACAGTCAACTGATCTTTGACAAAGAAACAAAGACAATACAACGGAACAAAGACAGTCTTTTCAACAAATGATACTGGAACTGGACATCTACACGCAAAAAAATGAATCCAGACAAAAAATCAACTCAGAATAGATCACAGACCACAAACTCCTAGAGGAGAGCACAGGGGAAAAACTAGATGACACCGGGTATGGTGATGACTTTTTAGATACACCAAAGGCATGATTCATGAAAGAAATAATTGATAAACTGGACTTGATTAAAATGAAAACTTACACTCTGTGAAAGAAACATCAAGAAAATGAGAAGACAAGCTCGGATCTTGCCTTCTGAAGAAGAAAATATTTGCAAAAAATACAGCTGATAAAGGGCTGTTATCCAAAATATACAGAGAACTCTTAAGAAATAAGAAAACCACCAGTTAAAAAATGAGCCAAAGACCTTAACAGACGCCTCATCAAGGAAGATATACAGTGGCAAATAAATATATGAAAAGATCCTTCACGTCTCATGTCATCAAGGAAATGCAAATTAAAATAATAAGATACCACTACGAATCTATCAGAACAGCCAAAATTCAGGACACTGACAACACTAAATGCTGGGAGGACGTGGAGCAACAAGAACTCCCATTCACTGCCGGTGGAAATGCAAAATGGTATAGTTCCTTTGGAAGACGGTTTGGCAACCATAAGTTTTTTAGTTTTCAAAAAAAGCAACAACAACAACATATTCTTATCATACGATCCAGCAATTGCACTCCTTGGTATTTACCCAAAGGAGCTGAAAATGTATGTCCACACAAAAACCTGCATATAGATGTTTATAGCAGCTTTATTCATAACCACCAAACCTTGGAAACAATCGAGATGTTCTTCAGGAGGTGAATAAACTGTAATATATCCAGACAATGTAATATTTTTCAGTGCTAAAAAGAAATACCTATCAAGCTATGAAAAGACATGGAGGAAACTTAAATGCATATTACTAAGTGAAAGAAGCCAGTCTGAGAAGGCTATACATCATATGTTTCCACCTATATGACATTCTGGAAAAAGTAAAACTATGGGCGCAGTAAGGAGACCAATGGTTGCCACAATTTGGGAGGAAGGATGGATAGGCAGATCAGAGGATTTCAGGGCAGTGAAAATACTCTATGAACCACAATGGTGAAACACAGGTCATTATACATTTGTTCAAACCCACAGAAAGTCCACTTAGGGAGTGAACCCTAAGACCAACTATGGACTTTTGGTGATTATGACATGTCCACGTAGGTTCATCGGTTTTCACAGATGGATATCTCTTTTGGGGGATGCCGATAATGGAGGAGACCATGCAAGTGTGGGGCAGGGAATTAACAAAACTTCTCTGGACCTTCCTCTTAATTTTGCTATGAACCTAAAACTGCTCTAAAAAAGTCTTAAAAAAAAAAGAATGAATATTTTGTTTGATAAGTTAAACCAGGAATTAACATTCTACATAAAGTCTTCAATGTAATTGAGAAAGTTTTGATTTAAGACGTATGAAAGATAGCATACATATATAGCATCTATCTAATGGAAGTTTTGCAAGAATAAACTGGAGAGGAGGCAACATTCAAATGGCTAAGGGTGAAAATATTCCAGAAATGCTGAAAGACATGAATCCTCAGATTTTAGAAACCAAGCTATCCCAAGAATGATAAATTTAAAGAAAATTCCTCCCAGACAATACAATTTATTTGCAATAAAATTGCCAAATGTTAAAGACAGTGAGAAGATCCTCAAACACCTAGGAAAAGCAAAGATTATTTACAAAGGAAAAAGAGCAGACCTGTCAACACAGGCAAAAAAAAAGAGTCAAAAGAACACAGGCTTAAACATCTGCATTGAACATTATACCCTGCTTAATTACTAATTTTTTTAAAGAAAGTTTTGGTATACTTTTTCTAAGTTGATAATAGACTGAACTAGCAAGTTACCTCTGGAAAATCAGTATCATGGTCTAAGTTTCAGTATTATGAACACTAGCATCCATTCATTCTGTAAGTAAATTTACATAGCACCTGCCAAATGCCAAGTTCAGTGATCAGCAAAGATTATGCTTCAACTACAACAGCAACTCATAATGAAAACGGCAACAAACAGATCACCTTCAAACAGAAGCCTATCTAAAGCTGGATTCTCAGTTCATTTTTGTCTCGTACTTGCAATGACACCTTACAGAAAGTAAGTCACTTTACCCTTCTGGGACTTAATTTCTTAATCTAGAAAATAAGGCATTTAAGAAGTGACTCCAATATCTGGATGCAGAAATTCACCTGGAGAATTTTATAATCCCCAGACTCAGATACACTCCTAGGCTATCTGAATCATAATTTGGGGGCTCTAAAAGTCTATGATTCTATTCATTCTGGTTTAAAAACAAGTATGTAAATACTGTTTTTTAAATCTATAATTATTGGTAGCCAATAACTCATTTCAACTCATTCATTCATAAAATATTTACTATGAATGCCTGCTATGTGCTGGGCAGCTTCTCAGGCAGGTGATTCAGAAATGAACCAAACAAAAAACCTGTCCTTACGGAGCTCACGTTATTACTAAAGCACACACAAATAAGAACACAACTTAAACAACATACATATATGCAATCATGTTAAACGCTAAGAAGTAAAAAGATAAAGCAGAGAAAAATAAGCAAATGTCTAGGAAGGACCAGGTTTGCTCAGGGAAGGTCACAGAGAAGAGAACTCTCAGTGGAGGAGGAAAGGAAGCAAGGGAGCTCGCTCGGGCTCTGGGAAAGGCAGTCTGATCCTGGCAGAGGGAAGAGCAAGCACGCAGTGGGAGTGGACCTAGTGCGCGTGAGCACAGCGAGGCAGACAGGGCTGACAGAGGGCAAAGGGGAGGCATGGCTAAAGGCACACAGGGGGCTGATCAGAGGGATCGCAGTAATAACTTTGACTAAATGAAAATACCACACTGATCCACTGCTTTATTAATGTGTACTCAGGTATTTGCAGTTCTGTGTCATTAATACCATACTGCAGTGACCAAGCTTGCACGTCTCACCACATACACATAGGCAAGAATGTTTGTGGAGTACACGCCCTTGGAATCAATTACAACACAGGCACAGCAGAGCTCTCCAAGGTGGCTGCGACCAACTCACACCCCACAGGCTTACCGAGAGCTCCTGTTAGCAAACACGCTACCAATACTCAGGACTATCAGTCTCTAACTTTCACCAATTTGAAGAACCCAAACAATATCACTGTTTTTCCCACTTGTGGGGTGTACATGTGGGTATATCTGGAGGTTCTTTATTAGGCTCTCTTGGTTTCTATTTCTTTACAATTTTAATTACTAGGAAGCACAATAGTTTTTTTCCTATCACCCATTCAGGTTTCCTCATCTCTGAAATGCTTATTTCATGGGCCCATTTTCTACTGAGTTTCTTTTTGTTCTTCGCATATTTTGAATGTAAGTCCTATCAAGTTATTTCTGTTCTACATACGACAAACTATCTCCTCCCAGACTATAATTTCATTTATGGTGTCCCAACATACAAAAAACTTTAAGCTTGAGATAATTATGAGTTTTTTCCTTCTCTGACCTGCATATGTATGTAAAGAAATCCTTTCCCACCTTAAGATTACAAAGCTAGTCTCCAGGCACTCCTTCTGAGTCTTAAGCCTCATTTTCCACAGTCAGGTCCTTAATCCTTCCACAATGTGCGGATGCTGACACCTGAACCACTCAGGTGTGCTCACGAGCTCTAGGGGCAGCCTGTCCCTGACAGACATGCTTGGCCCTTACCGCTGGGCTGCGGGTCCTCTCTGATTATGGAACTGAAGGTTCCCCTGCCATGCTGCTGAGCTCCATGTAATTTCATCCAGCACTTTTACTAGGGATTTATATCCTGTAAACAGACTTTTAAAAGTTGTACAGCACTGTTTAGCCAAAGTAAAGCAGGAAAGAAACCTACCTTTGTCCAATTGTTCTTCAGAATGGTAGCTCTCTTTCCATCACCAAGTGCATTTCTAAAGGAAAAGGAAATAAAATAATCAAATTTTTCAAAGGGTATTATATAGTGCTTATCTATTTGTACTTTAATTTTCCATATACAATCTAGTTTTTTAGTCTATATATGTCCATTATAGGAAATTTGGAAAATACAGAAAAGCAAAACAAAGGAAAAAAGTCACCCAGAGTCACAATCACAATTACCCAAGAATAGCTACTTTCAATATTTCTGGAGTGTTTCCTGCACACAACTATCTACATCTCACCTATCCCTAACTTACTATTACTCACATGGAGTTTTTTTGGTACTATGTAGTACTGTCAGCAAGACTTCTGATCTTAGAGAATAGAAGTCCCAGATATTTCACATAACATACTGGCTAAGCTATAATGGACAGAGCATAAGTTGGGACATGAGGTTAAGTCCAGCGCCATCACCAACTCTCACTGGGGCGGATAGGAAGTAATTAACCTGTTTAGGGTCACTTTCTCATCTTTAAGATGACAATTTTGGTTTTTCCTGTTTTCAGATACTATGCTAAAGCACAGTACACTGTAAACTGTCGAGTACTAAGGTCTAACACCTGGTCTCTCATAGTTTCCTTACAATCAATGGCCTCCTCTGTCCAGCTCAGCCACCCACCACCACCCTCCCTTTACCACTGCTCAAAACTGTTCAGAGCCCAAAATCATTAATTCAGGCATCCCACTCTTTCCCCTGATATCATAGCTCCTTTCATCCTACTTATTCAGCTATTCCTACTAGCTTCTCAGGGTGCTCACCTCACTGGCTTACCCATTTTCTCTCTTTTTTAAACCTCCTTATTGATCTATCTTAAGATTCGCTGGTTCCTCATTTCATATTCCCATGATACAGCTGCATACTTCTTTGTCCCTATGTTTACACCTTGCTCTATGGCAAAACCCAATTCTGGACGAGCCCTGCTTCCTGCTTTCTCCAGGACCACATGTAGGGAGCCAAGTACTACCAGAGAAAAAACACGGCAGAGCACACCAGGAGTACTACTTACTCAGGATACTTAGCAGTACTTCCTGAGCACTACTTACTCAGGAAGGCCCAAAGGGGCCTTCAACGGTGTTAACCAACATTCTAGATCAAATTACTCTCTAATTTTGTTAAATGACCATTTCAAATCTTATGTCGTTTCCAGGACTTCCCTGGTGGTCCAGTGGTTCAAACTCTGCACTTCCAATGCAGGGGGGCATGGGTTTGATGCCTGGTCAGGGAACTGAGACCCCGTATGCCTCGCAGAGTGGTCAAAAGAAAAAAAAAACTTGGGTCCTTTCCTGCCAACTCCCTTTCAGCCGATGAGCTTTGCTCCTATTTCAATGAGTAAACTGAACATATCAAAGAGAACTCTCTCAATCTAGCCCTAACTTTTCTCCCTTACAATGAAAGTTTCTTCCTCCTCCTGTGGCTGACTCCTCCACTTGTGCCATTCTTACAGTATCAATCATCCCTTCTCTCTCCTGTAAAATCACACATTCCATTTCAGGAATTTACCCTATCAGTATGTTTTATTGTGGTAAAACACACATAACTTACCCCATGAATCATTTCAAATGTAAAATTCAGTGGTATGAAGTACATTCATGTTGTCATGCAACTTCCTACTGACTTTTAATCTGCTCAGATTGCTCATCTTTTAAAAAGCAAGTAAAAATAAATAAATGTCTCAAACCCTAAGCAAACACTATTGGCAATTTACCCAGCAGCTAACCTCCTCTTCTGACTGCTAGACACGTGTTGTGAGGGTCCACCTCCAAGACTTAGAGATAATTTCTAGTAAGTTTAAGCCAATCATCGCAAACCCACTCTGCACTGAGTGGTCTAGGGATACACAGTTCAGGTGTGACCCAGAACTGAGGGGACAGCTCACTCTTAAAGACCGATTACAAAGACCACCAAAAAACAAACAAAAGGATTACAAAGAATAAAACTAGGTAACTTATTCTACCAAACATCAATACCTATTAAAAGACCATATACACATTTTTTTAAAGATAAAATTCGAAAGCTATCTAAAGATAGACGGCCTGACAAACACAAGAGGATACAGAAATCAGAAACAGACCCTTACAGATCCTGATAAAGTCCCCCGATCTGCATGACAAAGCTAACGCTGCAGTGCACAGAGAAAACACGCTGGGAAAAGATGGGGCTGGGTCAGCTGAGGGGTCTCTTCCATATCCCTGCAGTGGTGCAGAGCCTGCTACGCAGAGATGCTGATGCATTCTTTATACGTTCAAACACTGAGTGAACGAATGCGTGAGTAAATGTGTCTTCCATATACACGTCGGAGGCAGAGCAGAGGCAGCAGCACAAAAAAGTTGGAGGGTTGGGGGGGAGGCCTGCAAGCAAATGGAGAAGCCAAAAGTCCTCCTCCTCCTCTATCATCCACCCACCCACCCACTTCTTGAGCACCTACTACATATGGGCATACGGGCGCCGTGTTATGGACACAGTGTAGACAAACTGGACACAGCCCCGCCCTCTTGGGGCTAATATCCCAGTGGGAGACAGATAATATGGAAATAAAAAAACAAGTGATTTCCAAGCCATATGAAAGCTAATGAGGTGGAGAGAGTCGATTATCAGGAAAAAGGGTCAGGGCAGGCTTCTAGGAGGAGGTGATATTTGTGCTGAAACCCTAATAAAGGGAGGGAGGGAGCCCTGTGATGCTGGGAAAAAGTGTCCCAGGTAGAGAGAACAGAGCGTGCACAGAGTCTGGGGGACAGAGAGTGGACATCCCGGAGGTAGAGAGGAGGGGCAGGGAGAGCAAGGGTTCCTGAGTCAGAGGCCGAGGGCCTGTGAGGGCTGGAGGACAGGGCAGAGGCCTATGGTCTCCAGCACAGGAAAGAGACACCAAGGGGCTGTCTCAGCAGAGCTGCTCTGGAGGCCTCAGGGCAGAGGTGAAGCTGGGGGAGAGGATCAGACCAGGGGAGGGCTCCCAAACAGGGGCCCAAGAAGCAAGGAGAGGCAGGGCTGAGGGGGGTTGGCTATGCTGGGAAGCAGTCTGAGCTTGCAGGGAAGACCAGGTTCTGGGTGACCTCAAGAGGAGCACGACTAGGGAGCAGCAAGAAGCAGTCTGAGCTCCACTCACAGGCTCCACAAGAAGGCGAGGGTGGGTGCAACGAGGCACCCTACTCTGGCCATGTCCCTCAGAGGCAGGGGGAGCCCCCCTCTCTTGCCCTGGGAATAGCAGCTCCACCAAGGCTGGCCCTGGAGTGGGGGAGGGGGGTGATCCTGGGCCCAAAAACAAAGGCCAGAAGAAAAAAATATTAGGGCTGGGTCAACTGGACATTCACATGAACCTTGACCCCTATCTCATACAAAAAAACACCTCCAGACGGATCATGGCATATCTCAGTTGAGTCCGACTCTCTGCCACCCCATGGACTGTAGCCCACCAGGCTCCTCTGTCCATGGATTCGCCAGGCAAGAATACTGGAGTGGGTTGCCATGCCTTTCTCCAGGGATCTTTCCAACCAAGAGATCACACCTGTGTCTTATGTCTCCTGCATTGGCAGGTGGGTTCTGTACCACTAGCGCCACCTGGGGATCCCCAGATGGACAGGAGATTTAAATACCAATAATCGGTCAAGCTTTTAGAAAACAAAGAATATTTTGCAGAGTAGGCAAAGATTATAATCAGAACACAAAAAGTGCTTACCATAAAGGAAAAAAATTGATAAATTGTAGTACATTAAAATTACTACTTGCATTCATGGGAAGAAAGCAAAAAAGGCAAGCCACAGAGCATGAGAAGGCATTTGTAATATTCATATTTTGACCAATGACTCCTATCCAGAATATTTTTTAAAAACCTACTAATAAAACATTCAACTCAAAAGAGAAAAATAAAAAAGACTCAACACAGGCACTTCACAAAAGATATCTGAGTAGTCAATAAGCATATGATAAACAAATGTTCAACTTAAACCTCCTAAATTAACTTAAGGAAATGCAAATTAAAATCACAGCATCATATCACCACACACTCAGCAGAATGTCTAAATGAAATGACACAAAATAATAAGTGTTAGTGAGGACGTGGAACTGAAACTCTCATGTGCTGCTGGCAGGAGTGTAAAATGATGCAACCACGGTGCAAATTATGTGCACAGCTGAGCATAAGCACACGCTCCTGTCCCAGCAATGCCACTCCTTTATTACATACTTAACAGAAATGAAGACATGTTCACAATGACACTATCTGTAAAAGTACTAGAAACCCCCAAATGCCCATCAACAATAGAATGGATAAAATGTGGTATATTCATGCAATAGATGAACACTTCACAACTACATGCAACAACATGGATCTCAAACACAATGCTGAAAACCAGACATAAAGAGCACGTATCACATGATTCTGTTTATATTGCACAAAGCAGGCAAAACTAACCTATGGTGTCAGAAGTCAGGAGTTATCCTGGGGGAGGAAGTGGGCAGTGACTGAGGGGGAACAAGGGTGACTTCCGGGGTACTGGGGTTGTGATCTGGATGCTGGGTATGGTTATTTGCATCTGAAAAATTCAACCTGCACACTTATGAACTGTACACTTCTCAATATGTGTATTACAGTTTTTCTTTTGCGTAGTGCAAGAGTCACCCTTCTGCGGGAGGGTGTAATGTCCAATGTGGTATTTGAATTACAGAAGCCCTCCTGCCATCCTGAGGGGGTGGGCAGTCTGAGGTCCAAGTCACACGGTGGGGCTGGAAAAAAACCACTAGGTCTTTGATGGCATTGTCGAGTCACTACATACACAACCCTAGGACCGTCTTCTGGAACTCTTGGATCAAGTAAGTTTTCTTCCCCATTTAAACCAGCTGAATTAAGAGATCTCTATTATTTGCAGCCAAAATCACCTGAATACAATGGCAAAACTCTCCCATCCTCTCTGCCTGAATGCCTTCACCAGCTGCCTGTGCTGGCTGCCTCCATCTCCTCATCCTCACTTCTGAGCCCACTCAGGCCTGGCATCTGTGCCAAGCTTCCCGCTGACAGCTCTCCCTAGGGACTAGAAGGTGTCCATAGAACTAAACCCAAGTTCCAAAGGGCTTCCCAGCAACAGGCCCTGTTGGCCACTCTCTCACTCGCTTCCAGGATCCTACACTGACTCTCCTCCTAGCTCTCTGGCGAACCTCGTAGGAGTCTCCTGTGCAGCTTCATCCTTCTCTCATCGGCCACTTTCTCTGTCCCACAAAGCTCAGTCCCAGCTCCCCTTCTAATGTCAGCCCACACTCTCTCTAGACCAGTGGGCAATCCTGGCTGCACATTAGTAGTACCTGGGGGGCTTCTAAAAAAGCCCGATGCCCAATTAAATGAGAACTTGGAGGGGTAACTGGGGTGGATTTCTTCAAAGCTCGAGTGATTTCAATGTGCAGTAATAGTTCTGGACTTGGGAGGGGAAGGAGATGCTATTAACTGACTTTCTCAAACCACAACACCTACGTACGTGAGAACTTTGAATGCCCAGAAGACTTATCATCTTTCCCCCTTATGGCAAATCGTCACTTTCAGGGCCTGATCAGATCATAAAGAAATAACATTTTTAGTCCCCAAGTTTCTCGATCTCACAATGAAGCAACAAAAGCAGGATTCAGATGGAATGGTCAGTTACTGTCAAATATGCAGTGACTATTAATCACACATACATTTTAAATCAAAAGTTAGTGTCTGGAAGTAAAATTACGTATGTTCTTTCATCCAAGTAAAATAAATTCTTGTTAGGAATTTATCCTATATATCTATGTATACTTGAATCGGAGTGTTAAACATAAAAGGATATTACATAGTTTTAGCTAACTTTTTAAACTGGAAATAAGCTATGTTCTAATACAAACTAATGCACAGTAAAACACTATGCAGCCATGAATAAAAACTGGGGTAGATGTCAGTATTCACTGATGTGCAACAACTCCAACATTTAAATATTAAAAGAAGCAAGATGTACAACAGAGTGTATAATATGCTCTTATCCATGTTAAAACAAAAGACACATACATTATACTGAACCAAATGAAAATGCCTTATTCTGACTTATAAAAATGGCAACTTCATCTGGTTCAAAGTAGTAAGTGTTCATAAAGGCATAAAATATTACTGAAATGCATAAGGATCTGAAGAAAGGGATTAGGGCAGGGGTCTCAGGTGGGCAAGAGTTTTCAGTTTATCCTTTTGTTCTCTTTTAATTTTTTATGATGTGCATCTGTTACTGTGTTTTAAAAAGGGGTGCACCTCAAATAAGACTGATAAAGTAACTATTTCCTTCAAAAGCAAATTCAGCATTTTTTTTAAGCAAAATAGAGATCATACAAGTAAGAGAACAGAGTGAGGAATAATTCATCAACCAATACACTAAAAACGCCCCACATACACTAAGATTTTTGAAAATTCTCACAAAAACATACAATTTACTTGATTTACACCTCACACACGTGTGTTCAGAAACACACACACAATCATTTAAAATCTAGCTGCCTCATATTATTCACAAGTTGGGAGCTAATAGAAGGGAATACCATCTAAGTGTAGTTAAATACCAAAGGATCAGAGTAAACACCAAGTTTTAAAATTCTATACTCTTCCCAAGTAAATTTAAAATATCCAAGACTAAGCTTTCCCCTTTTCCAATTACATTTCCTATTACACAGTTTATTCCATCCCACCAAAGAATTCAAATTTCCACACGCGAGTCCCACTGAGAATGAATTAAACAGTAACCCTAATCATCTACCTTGTATAACTATTGCAACCACAGAGGCTATAGATGCCTGATTGCTTTTTCTAGATTCTGTTCTAATCTGAAAATTTCAAATTACCTCAATTAAAAGCATCACTCTAAGATGCCCTCGACCTCTCAAATTCTATTTAAAACGGGGACTTATAGAAGACCGGAAGATAACGGACATCTCATCCCAGCCAGGCACTCTGGGATGCACCGCCCACAGGCGCAGCGTGAAAGGCTGGCAGGGAGCGCAAGCCTGCCCTCCCCTCCCTCACCCCAGCCCCGTCCCGGGTTTCCTGGAGCGGCACACCTCTGGAGAATGGTAAGGGTTCTGACTGGCTCTTGGCCTCACCTGTATCCACCCAAAGGTGGTCAGATTTAGAAACTGACTACGTGGCATTAAAACCTCCGCCACCACGCTGACCATTTCTGAGTGAAACATTTTCCCCACAAATACCTCACCTCAGGCTCCCAGCCAAACCGGCCTTAAAATATTTGTATTTCTCCCCTTTCAAGATTATTTTTCACTTACTTTATCCTAATGCTTGGTGTTTCATCTTATGTGCATTGTTAATTACACTTTGTATCAAATATACGTAACAGTACAGAGAATAACATTAACATAATCAATACCCATGTACCAGCTTAGCAAGACCTTAACATTTTGCCATATTTACTTCAGATCTTCTTGCCAGGTTTGTCACAGGTGACATCCATTGTGAACCATCTTTCCCAGCTCCAATCCATTGTCCTCCCTCCCTCCCCAGAGACAGCCACTCCATTGGTATTTTAACACGCCCGTGCACTTCAAAGTCACTGTTAATACATACTATGCATTAATTATGCATATGCGTATCATTTTGCACATTTCAAAACATCACATAAATGGCATCATACCGTACAAATCATTCTGCAACTTGCTTTTTCACTCAACACTGCATTCATTTTAACTGCTGCACAGCATTCCATTGTATGAATATACCATAATTCATTTTATCCATTCCCTATAGATGGACTTTTAGGTGGTTTCCATTTCTTTACTCTTAACCATAACGCTCTAATGAAGGCTTGCACACATCTTCTCGGGTAGCCCAGAAGCGGGCAGGAGAGTACACGTCTTCACCTTGCCACACGGCTCTCCACAGTGACTGCACCGATTTACACATTTCTCCGGCCGAGTATGAAAGTTTCCTTTGTTCCACGTCCTCTTAAACACTTGGTGCTATGAGGTTTTAAAATGTTTGCCAATCTAATGGGTATGAAAGAGAGACTCACAGTTTTTAATCTGCATGTCCTGTAAGGATAATCATGTTTATTGACTATTTAGATCATTATTTTAATTTTTTTCAACTTTCACATTGCTGTTTGAGCCTATCATCACCTGTGCATGGTGATTAATCGTAGAGACTGTGCATCCACCTGGGTTCACACCCACCCAGTGAGTATCTGAGGACACTGCTTAACCGCCCGGGCCTCAGGTTCCTCATCAAGAAAGACCCAGCAGCACCTATCTCACAGGGCTGGGAGGCTTTTATGAGTTAATACAGGAAAAGCACTCAAAACAGTGCCAGGGAGGCTATATGCTTCACCCTCAGCTGCTCAGCCAGATTCCCATGACAGATCTACCAGCCCTCAGAGACGAGGGCTTCAACACCTCTCAACCCTGGTAACTCAGCTAAATGGCATGGGTCCTCCTAGGTCAAGGACACATCTGAATCGCTGGCAGTGTGTTCTTTTCTGAAGTCATATCATCTACTCACTTGATAAGGAGTTACGTGCACTGCAGGTTCAGGAAACATTATCCCTCCATTACTGAGCAAGTCATGTATATAGTGAATGAGGTGGCAAACACCAGTAAAACCAGGGTGGCATCATGCTTCTGACATTAAACAAGCATCCAGCACATACTGGTGATTGCCTAACAAGGAAATGGTGCTGACCTGCCTCTACAGGAAACTGCTATGGTGTTGACCCACAAAGCTAGACCGTCAGCTGGGAGGTACAAGGATGGATGCACAACCCTACTCTTGATCTTGACCTTGACCTCACCAGGCTACCTGGCTTTGATGCACCTCCTTCAGAACAGAGTTTCAGCAGGCTCCTACTTGAGTGTCTAGCATTTAACACTCACAAAAGAAGGCAGAACCCCTCATTTGCCTCTCAGCTCCAAGGGATCCCCTATGCAGAGGGGATGACCTTCGACCCACTCTGAAGTTTCAGATAGGCGCCTCGATTTTCACAAGAGGCTAGCCAAGTTGCCAGCCAACCTATTCACCTTAAGAACATACAGAATGGCCTTTAAACAGCACAGGATATCTGCAAGTCTGGACCTAGCCAGAGGCAGTAACCTAAAGACATGTGCAGCCCATTTCTTGCCAGAACCAGTTGAGGACAGTGGTACTGATGGAAGACTGTGTCAAGCCCATCCATTCCTCTAGACTAGATAGCCTCGGTTATCCACGGCTTAAGCCATTTAAAAGCTGCATAACGTTAATACAGCGGTATTCTCCGAGGAGGTGATTTTTTATTTTCTTCTTTTTAAACTCTTGTATTTTCCAAATTTTCTACCATGAGAAAGTGTTCTGTTTATAATAAAAGAAAAACATAAATGTTATTTTTGAAAACTGTATACTTGGAATACACCATACTCCCCACTCCCACCTCCCACACTTCAATGCAAGTACTCTCCTTGGAAAACAACTGACAGCAGACTCTCTGCTCTTACAAGAATCTTAATTTCAAAAACTATTGATGAAAACCAAAACTGCACTCTCGGGGTGTGTTTCTTTTACTCTGAACAGGAATGCTGCTGAGATTGTTCTCTACCCCATCACTCAGTTCATATTACTTGTAAATCATAGAAGAAATTTCTTCCGGAACCAAACATCAGGAAAACAGTTTCCCCTGAGAAACTGGTGTCCTCTTTCTTCATATATAGTGAGAATTCTATAACTTGCAAGGTATTCTCTTTTTATTTTGGGCAACAGAAAGGCAAGATGCAAATAGGAATTATAACTAATAACTAAGCAGGACCTTACGCCTACGCAGCTTTATTCTGAGGATCCCAGTCTCTAACGTGGTTTTTTAGTTTGTTTTTAGTATTTTTCTACTGAATGGATGTATTCCAGAAGGAATCCTGTAAGACACAGTTAAATTTAACAGTCTACACTGCTCAACACTCACACTTAATATTTAAGTTCTAAAAACTGTAAGCTGAGAGACAATAAAATCATGGGGGCGCTGTCAACAATCTTTCTCAACTAATAAATACTAGCTCACTTCAACATGAGGAACTAAGAATTAATTACAATTTCACTCCCATAGTTAAATCATTAAACTTTTCTTTTCTTTATGAAGGACATTTACTTAGTTTTAGTCATACTTATACAGAAGAAACAAATACAGCAAGAATTGTTCCAGAACTATACAGATTAGCTAAGAGCAAAAGAAGGTAATATATTATAGGTGTTATAAACATAGATTATGCATCATCAGGTAAGAGCTGTGTTTGAATCTTGGCATCACTACATCACAGCTTGAAAAAAAATGGAGCAGGGTAGAACGAAATTCACAATTACTAATGGTATGAGTTCATCCACACGTAAAATATGGAAAATAACATTATCTAACCTATTAAATACACCAAGTCGCTCAGTTGTGTCTGACTCTCTGTAACCCCATGGACTGTAGCCCGCCAGGCTCCTCTGTCCATAGGATTTCCCAGGTAAAAATACTGGAGTGGGTTGCCATTTCCTCTTCCAGGGGATCTTCCCAGCCCAGGGATTGAACCCACATCTCCTGCACTGGCAGGCGGATTCTTTACCACTGAGCCACCTGGGAAGCCCTATTAAATGTGCTGTTGAGAATTAAATAACCTACTTCAAGTGCTTAAAATAATGCAAAGCATATGCTATCCACTCTATTAAAAAAATCAGTTTCTGTCATTGCTGTTTTTATATATAAAACCTACAGAGCTCTCTTTAACCATTTAACTATTTCTGCCAAAGAACTACTGAAGGATTTTCTGGCATAACTGCAAACAGAAACATTTCTCAAATATAGGTATTTAGCATAACAGCTGAGTGATTAAGCACTCTAAGCAATTTACCTGAATTGTCCAGTACGAAGAAAACAAAGAGCTCGGTTACCATAAAGCAGGTGATTTTCAGGCCTTTAAAAAAAAAGTGTTTCATCAGTGAAGAACATTACATTTAAAATAAGAACATAACACAGAAATCATAAGGCAAGAAAAAATTTTCAAAATCTTCATATCTGTTTGGCATAGCAGAAATGAATATAGGATTTGGAGTCCTAACTGGCTAAGTCCTGGTTCCTTCACTTCCTGAAGGGCTTGTTCAAATCAACTCAACTTCTCTGTATTCAAAATGAAGACTAAAAGTTCTGCTTTTTCTGTTACGCTCTTGGGGCTGCTGAGAGGATCAAATGAGACATTAAAATCTAGCGAACTACAAGCATGTTGTCACTGAAGAGGACAGAACACTTCTATGTAAATCAGAACTGTACCACCTTGACAAAGGACATCTGTAAACTGCAACCGTAATTTAAACAGTGTGACTTCAAGCTTTGTCCCATTTGGTTTTATCTTATTCCACCTCTTATTTCCACCTCTTACTTCACCTATATTATCTCCACCTCTTCCTAGAGCAGACAGGCAACCTTCCAAATGTGGTTTGCTACCTAGATTCACTCATTCCCTGTGGCGATGGGTACATCTGGAAAGAGCGTAGCTGTCTACAGCACACCCTCCTAAGGCTGCTACAGCATTAGGTGGCCCAGCAAAGATGTCAGTAAGAACCAAGTGAGGCACACGTGTAAGAATGCTACAAAATTCTAGCAGCTGGACAAATAGAAGATAAGGCAGAACACATGTACTCTCTCAACAATCCCAACTTTTATCCTTTAAAAGTTCCCTCATAGAAAGCACAAATCCCTGAATGGGTGACATCTAGTAACTAATTAGTTAACTAATTAGTAAAGAATTAGTAACTAATTCTTTCTTATCAGTCAATAATTTGGAAGGAATTAGAAGAAGGGAAAATGAGTCCAAGAAAAAACAGATGACCCTGTACTAGAAAGCTTGGGAACAAATTGGGGCAGGATAGAAGCAAATTCAAAATTTTGCCTAACAGGCTTAACTTATATAACTTAAGTTCATCTATTCAGTTCACCTCATGTTTCTTATACCTACGGGTGAGAAAACATTCTGCACAGCAAACTGAAGATACTCTCCAGTTCCTCATCTTGTGTTTCTTTCATACTGACTAGCATTGTAACGTGATCTGCCACATAGAAAGGGTCTCAATATTCCATTTTGCTCTTACCTACATTCAATGGCTCTGGTGTAATAGATAATAGCTATATCATATCTTTCTTTGGAAAACTCTTCATTTCCTTTCATTTTCATTAGTTCTCCTTGCTGAGAAATCAAAGTAAAAGAAGAGTCATCAATTACATTCAAAAAGAATCAGGAACCCAAAAACCTATGGAAAATGGTTCTGGGTTTTTATCTTAGAAGTCAAAAATAATCTGGGGGATTACTTATGTAGAAAACGAGAATTCAATACCCAGTATTTTGACATACACATTTAAAGAAGCCTGTCTCTAATGACTCAGGGCTAACTTTGTTAAAAAAGAATATTAAAAAGTAAACAAAACCACTACATTATGAATAATATGAACCATTAATCCCCTGTGTACCATATTTGGCAGGTCCACTCTTAAATATACATTATGCCTGCATAGCAGAAAAAAAAATAGATTTAAGGCAGAATTTTAATTTTAGGCTAGAAAATGTGATACTATTCAATAAACGTAAGAGCTTAAAAAATGTTGATTAGACTAACTGCCCCTCAAAAAATGAGGTGACAAAGTTAGCAAAGATGAAATAAAAACAAAACGCAGGAAAAAAGGGCATGAAATCAAATATGCTATAGCTATAACTAAAATTTCAACGGAAACATTCAAATTTTCAAAATAAACTATTATTTACTGGATTATATCATGAATGGAAAAATAATTTCCTAAATCCTTTTCTAAAAATTTGATTGTTAAAATCTTATTTTCTCTGGGTAAATTGTATGACATATGAATTACATGTCAATAAAGCTGGTCCCAAAGAAAATCATACTCTCTCAATTAATTAAAAGCCTTTTAAATTAAATTTAAAAAAAATCAAGCTTCAATTTTCAATTAACTTTTAAAATCTTTAACATAAAATTCTGGGACTTCTCTGGTTGTCCAGAGGTTGGGAATCCGCCTCCCAAGGCAGGGGACACTGGTTAGTTCCTGGTCTGGGAAGATCTCGTGTACCTAGGGGCAACCAAGCCCACGTGCCACAGCGGGTGAGCCTGCGCTCCAGAGCCCGTGAACCACAACGACTGAAGTCCACCCACTGCAACCACTGAAACCTGTACAGCCTGTTTGCTTTAGACAGGCACTGAAGCCTGTGGTTTGCAACGAGAAGCCTGCTCGCCACAACCACAGAAAGCCCAACCAGTGCAGCCTAAAATAAGTAAATTAAAATTAAAAAAATTTTAAAATTCTGATCAAGATGTCTTCCTCTTCCAAAACCAATTCTAATCAAAATTTACTAAAAACCTCTCTCAAATATGTTATCAAATTCTACAGTAGTCCTTCTTATATTCAGATGTGCTGTGTGCTCAGTTGTTCAGTCATGTCCGACTCTTCGCAACCCTGTGGACTGTAGCCTGCCAGGCTCCTCTGACCATGGGGATTCTCCAGGCAAGACTACTGAAGTGAGTTGTCATGCCCTCCTCCAGGGGATCTTCCAAACCCAGAGATCGAACCCACGTCTCCCATATTGCAGGCAGATTCTTTACCATCTGAGCCAATACTGAAATTTCCCCTGAATATTAATAAAAGTTCTAACAAACAAATCTCAAAATATACTTACAAATAATTATTTATTCTCACCTCTAGACACTCCGCACAACTTTGAGTTTTAAATTCTTCAAGCAAACTGCAGTTTTCTGTTACAACTTTAGTTATGTGATACTTGTCTAAATGTTATTTTTAGGAGAGAGTGAGAAAAAATGTATTAAAAAAATTGGTATTGTTAATGTTCTCACTCTTAGGCTAGGTATGTGAGTCTGTAAAGTTAAACAACTGATAAACTGTTTCAGAAAACATTGGATTCATTGCTTGCCATGAAGCTAATTGACCTTATTTCTAGCTTATTATTACTCTAGTTCTAATTGTAGGTAACAGTGCTCTGTCCTAACACATTCCAATCAGGCCTCATAATTACTCAAGTCAATTTAATAACACTGAGCTACAGTGTACCCAGCACAAAGTTCAACTAAAATTTCTGAAAACAAAAGCCTGGGAAACTACTTTCTAAGATATATTTAATATAAAAAAATTTTTTTAACGTCTTATTTCAACATTATAACTCTCAAGTCAAAATCAGACATTTTTTGAAACATTCTCATAAAAATGTAATAAATAATTCAAACGCAGTAGGTAATAACCAACATTTATGTTAAAAGTTTACGAGACCTCATTTTCTATATTTTAAGCTGTTCTATAAAAAAGATTTTATTAATAAGTGGTAAATAATTTTATTGCAACAAAACTATAATTATGCCTCCAGCCAAACATATTCATTTCCAAGGCAAAGTAGTACCTAAAACTTAACACTGAAGAATTTCAGAAGATGATGGGGACAGAATAAGATTATAGAACAAAAACCTGAACTTTGGGATCAGAGAGACCTAACTTCTTATTTAGGTTCTACTACTTAACAGACGAAAGCAGTATCATTTAACCTCTCAAAGTTTACTCATTTCTAAAATAGGATCACAGCAGCTACCTTGCAGGGCTATTATAAAGAAAAGAGCACACAGAAAGTGTCAGAAACAAGTCCAACAACAGACGCCCAATACATGATACTGGTCGTCTAATTTCACCATAAAATCTAGCCTATAATTAAAGGCTTCCAAAACAACAAAGAGAACCACCTCTACTCATGTAATACAGCCCAGCATCTAATAAATATCAGGAAAACCTGTCTTCATATTTAAGCTTAATTTCTAACACCCAGGTCAAGAGTACAAAGTATGCCCTCTACTCAGCAGAAATGGCAAATAATCAGTCACCATCAACTGAAGAGTCAAGTACTTCCTGTTTCAAGATCCCTATAAAAACACTATGGTTTTTCCTGTGTTCATGTATGGATTTGAGAGTTGGACTGTGAAGAAAGCTGAGTGCCAAAGAATTGATGCTTTTGAACTATGGTGTTGGAGAAGACTCTTGAGAGTCCCTTGGACTGCAAGGAGATCCAACCAGTCCATTCTGAAGGAGATCAGCCCTGGGATTTCTTTGGAGGGAATGATGCTGAAGCGGAAACTCCAGTACTTTGGCCACCTCATGTGAAGAGTTGACTCATTGGAAAAGACTCTGATGCTGGGAGGGATTGGGGGCAAGAGGAGAAGGGGACGACAGAGGATGAGATGGCTGGATGGCATCACTGACTCGATGGATGTGAGTCTGAGTGAACTACCGGAGTTGGTGTTGGACAGGGAGACCTGGCGTGCTGCGATTCATGGGGTCGCAGAGAGTCGGATATGACTGAGCGACTGAACTGAACTGACTGATAAGAACACTGCTAACATTCAAATGCTTTAGAGAAAAATATTTCACAAGGTAAAAAATATATAAGGCAGTTTCATCATACCTCAAAGTAACAGATTCATCAGAAAAATGAAAATTATGGTCTTAGCTCAGTTACTTATTTCTCTTATGAATGAAAATACATGAACCCCAGTGTGGAGTCTTTCTTTGGTTATTATATATAATAACTCATAGCATCCACTTGGTAGGATGTTTAAAAAATATATAGTCACACAAATCATCAATATAGGAAATACAAAATAAAATTAACTACAGGGTTAAAGTTCTCTTATCCAGTCTTTTCTCTTATGCACAAGAGAAAAAAACATGTTTAAAAATCCTAAGATAAACACAAAATCACATAGCCATGCATTCTACTTTCCAAAATAATACCTTTATAAAACTAAGTCAAGTAACAATTTAAAGCATTTATACTTACATTCAGTAAAGAAAATACTTAACATACGCCAACAATTATCAACTGCTCCTAATTTAGATAAAATTGTTACATCGCCTGTGTATTTCACCCAATTCAAAGCTTCTTCCATTGCCAAGATTTTCTGTTTCAAAAAGAGGGGTGAAAATGTGATTTATGTATTAATTATAAGTTTACATGTGGCATTATAAATTTCTCTTATATAGCATTTCATATTCTTAATAAAAACTTGGAAAACATATTTTCATTACTCTGGCATGCAACCTAGAATAGCTAGACCCCAGCGCACAAGTTAACAGAGACCATAGACTCACATATGTTACATCTTCAGGGAACCTCAGGCCACCCTCAGAGCTCAAAATGCTGCTGCAGTGATTACAGAACAGGAAGCTGAGGTCTACAACCTGGCCAGAGGCTGCCCTGGGGAGCAGGAGAGTCCAATAACAAAGGTGAACGAGGGTTCTCAGGTCTCATCTACACTAGGACTTCCATCCTTACCTCAAAATTAAAGGTACAGATTAAGGTTCACAAAAGGTACTATGTATTTTAAATGGTCTTTGGCAGAGAGAAGAATAAGCATATATACAACAAGAGGAGTGCATGCCTGGACAAATAAGCGCTCAGTGCGATGACCTTCATCAAGGGTCAAGGGTTCACAGAAATGTTATCATACTTCTAATGTCTGAAAAGACCTCAGAAATAGTGGAGTTATCAGTGCTGGTGTCAGGCTTAAGGGAAACATGTATCTGTCAGAAATTCCCTGGCAGTCCAGTGGTTAGGACTCTGCAGCCTCACTGCTGAGGGCCCAGGTTCAATCCCTGGCCGAGCAACCAAGATCCCACAAAATGAGATTATCCAGTAATCATATACCGAAAAATGTCCACACCAGGGACCTAGTAATTTCATTTGGAAGAGAATATATGACAGATAAACAAAAGAGAAAAAACAATCAAATTGCAAAAAAAAAAAAAAAAAGCTATGGGGGGAAAAAATGAAAATGATACAAACCACCCAAATAAGGAGACTGCTTAGGCAAAATATAGAAATCCATACGACTAAATGCTACATATGAATAACTGCCACTTATTCACAGTGCTGGATTCTCATGTTGACACTTACATTCTCTATTTTATAGCCAATTCTCAATAAGCCTCCGATAAAGAATGTATCATTCTGCAAAACAAAAAAAAACATTTTTTTTATCTGGCCAATTATACTTTAATTTTCTAGTGAATAAAAAAAATTCTACATTTTAGGAATACTACTGTATGTACAGGGCTTCCCAGGTGGCTCAGTAGTAGAGAATCCGCCTGCCAGGCAGGAGATCCCTGAGACAGGTAGATCCCCTGGAGAAGGAAATGGCAACCCACTCCAGTATTCTTGCCTGGGAAATCCCATGGACGGAGGAGCCCACCAGGCTCCTCCGTCCATGGGCTCGCAAAGAGTTGGACACAACTGAACAACTAAAAACCACCGTATGTACCAGTAGTCCACTTCCCAGAGCAGTATTATGCCCAACTGACCTCTTAAGGACCCTGAATCAAGTCAGAAACAGTCTTACACAGGGTTCTAATAATAAAATGATTTAGTGTAACTTTTAGATGTACTGATTTTAAAGTTCATTACACCTAAAAATCTTTTTATAAAATTCATTGGCTTATATAAATTATTGCAAAGGATTATCTATAGGAAATAAATATCAGAATGCCCTTTCTAAATTTAAGTTTGCAATCAGAATTTGCAAGAAAAACACTTGGCCCCATAACCAAATGAAATAAGAAAAGTTATTAATGGCTTTCAAGGGAAAAAAAAACACAAAACCTTTCAGTGTAGTACACAGATAACTCCTCAAATCTGACATGATAAAGTTTATCCCAAAGAAAAAATATTTGTTGTGGTGGTGGTGACAATGACATGATTTTATGTTACAAGAAAGAACCTGTCACTTTTAGAACCTGTGACAAAGGTTTCTGTGAACCAGGAGCACACTTTCATTTGTGACAAATTCTAATTTCTATTCTTTAAAGAAATGGAGCCAGCCTAGTTCTCATCATGTCACTTCAGAACCATGAAAACAGCCATCTACCTAACCTCTGAAATATACAGCATGAACTCTTGCATAGCAGAATAAGCTCAGGTTGTGCTGTGCTGTGCTTAGTAGCTCAGTCATGTCTGACTCTTTGCAACCTTCATGAACTGCCTCTCGCCAGGCTTCCCTGTCCTTTGCTATTTCCCAGTTTGTTCAGACTCATGTCCATTGAATGAGTGATAACATCCAACTATCTCATCCTCTGTCGTCCCCTTCTCTTCTTGCCCTCAATCTTTTCCAGCATCAGGGTCTTTTCCAATGAGTCAGTTCTTTGCATCAGGTGGCCAAATACCAGAGCTTCAGCATTAGTCCTTTCAATGAATATTCAGGACTGATTTTCTTTAGGATGGACTGGTTGGATCTCCTTGCAGTCCCCAAAGGGACTTGCAAGAGTCTTCTCCAACACTACAGTTCAAAAGCATGAATTCTTCAGCACTCAGCTTTCTTTACGGTCCAACTCTGAGACATCCATACATGACTACTGGAAAAACCATAGCTTTGACTATAGGGACCTTTGTTGGCAAAGTAAACTCAGGTTAACCAAAACTAAAACCATTCCTGTTAGCCACTATAAATTAGTAGCATGGGCCTGATACCATATAAATATTTATATTCCTGAAATAGGGGGGTGGGATATACATTCTATATCTTACCACAACTTTCTTTGCCAAATCCACAATATCTTCCATCAGTTCAAGCTGCTGTAATTTCTTCAAACTTATCTCACAAGCATGAGAACCGCTTAAAGACAAATTTATTTTTTAAAAGATTATGTTTTCATATATAAAAATTCATTAAATTTTACACTTGACTATGTTATACCTCAATTTAAACTATTGGAATAAAAATTCTATTTCTTTCCTCTAGGTAATAACAAGCTATTTATTAAGTAGACAAAATATTACACCTTTTTCTTTCTTCTGTACTATAATGCTTGTATTTATAAACAAGTATATTATTTCTTCCTTAATCTAATGCTCTTCAATTTCATTAAATCACCAAGATTATTCATTCGTATCCAAATCCCAGTATTAACTTTTTCCACTCTATTAAACAAAAGTAGAGTTGAACAGTATATAAGAATGAGACATAAGCCTTCCATTGTACTTGGCATCCCTCAGTGGTAAGGCAACACGCTTACCACTGTTCATACAGAATGGTTTAACACACAGTAACTCACCTGGTCCTTACACAGGAGTGCATCCGTGTTATTATAGAGCTCTGCTGACGTTGAAACAGAAGTGGCCAGAAGATGTGGACTTTAATGGCATCACAGTAATCTTGCAGGACAGAAATAGGTTGACTACACCACAGAGTGCAGATGTCAAATTCTTAATAAAAAAAAGTTTTAAATTAATATTTTGTGCCTTGTTTTGGAATGAATCAACACTGTTAAGGGAAAAGACAAAAATGGATATGGAAAGGTAAGAAATGAATGGATAAAATACCTGAATCTGTTAGATGTTAAGAATATCTAAATGTCAGCTAAAACTATTTAACAAAGGATTTTTTAATTTCTAGTGAAAAAGAACAGCAAAGAATAAATTCTCTTAAAGATATACGTCTATTATGTTGATGTGAACATATGAACATCCTGTAGAAGTTGTTTCAACAAAATTAAAATATCAATGTACTCACCTAAGTTTCCCTCAGTTTGGGCATAATCTTTATACTGTCTACCCTAAAAAGGAAAAGAATTCTTTTGATTTGTATCTAGTAAAATGCAGAAGTGCAGTTCTCCATTTCTTAAAACCTTATTTATTTACTTTTGGTTGCACTGGGTCTCCGCTGCTGCACACATACTTTTCTCTAGTTGTGGTGCACGGGCTTTTCTTCGCAGTGGCCTCTCTGGCAGAGCACAGACTCTAGGGTGCCCAGGCTTCAGTAGCTGTGGCATGCGGGCTTAGCTGCCCCACAGCAGGTGAGATCTTCCTGGAACAGGGATCGAACCCATGTCCCCGGCACTGGCAAGCGGACTCTTAACCACTGGACCACCAGGGAACTCCCCAGTTCTTGATGTAAGGGCAATCAGTACTAAACTAAAAACTTTCGGTACATTTACTTACACATTTTCAACACATCTTCAACCGATGTGTCTTTCAGCCTTTTCTCACAGGGCTTCCCCCAGTCTGTTTCTATGGGTCTCCCCTGAGAGCCTTGCTCACCTCCAGGCAGAAAACAAGCTTTCAGCAGCACTGCACATATCCCCTGGTGAGGCACTGCCTGCTCTCTTGTCTGAAACGACCCCTGCAGAAACTATATATACCTCCCTGTAAAATTTCAAGTAGCACACGAAATCTTTAAGGTTCTCACAAGAAGAAAAACAATGTATAACTATGTTGTAGAGATGGACGGTAACTGGACTTACTGTGTTGATCTCACAATATGTACGTATGTTGAATCATTATGTTGTACATCTGAAACTAATGTCATGTCAATTATATCTCAATTTAAAAAAAAACTTTAAGAAGACATTATATTAAAAATAAAAAGTTAAGGGAACTTCCCTGACAGTCCAGTGGTTAAGACTGTACATCCAATGCAGAGGTCATGTGTTCAATCCCTGGTCAGGGAACTAAGATCTGGCATGTGGTGCAATAAGGCCAAGAAAAAAAAAAAAAGTTAAGAAATCTACTTACCACTCCATCACAGTAAAGCTGAGTCACACGAACATAATCACTGGACATAAACTCAGGGGCAAAGATACAATCATCCACATAAGGGCAATCTTCTAACAAGGCATAATCTGCAAAATTTCCCTGGGGAAAATCGGCCATGGTACACCACCCTAAGGACACAACACAAACTCAAATCAACAATGAAATCATTTGAGATGATATAAGCAGTTTTCCTAGCTTCTGCGGTATGTTTGATAAATACTTGGAACTTATGCCTCCAGGAAGCAACTCTGATGAGAACACTGAGCTCTGGAAGAGTCTCACCCTCATTTGCTAGTCTCTGCCATGACTCTCCTCAAGCATCAGTTTAATCTGTTTCTTTTCTTTAGCTTCAAAGAGTCACCATCTCTGAATTTAACTGTTTACATGTCTCCTTTAGATGGAAGATAATTAAGGGCAGCTTATTTCATCTTTGTATGCTCCTAGCATGTGCTAAGTCCTCAAACAATGAGTTCAATAAGTGAACAAAAAACATCTTTCCACCACTGCCCTTTAACTCCATTTGCTTTTACTGCATCTATGAAATACGCTATTTCATCATACACGAACTCTTGCCACATTCTCCACCTCCTGACTAGAACTAAATCTTGATCCACTGAAAGAATGGTTGCCTATCCAGACCGAACTGTGTGTTTCTGTCCTGGGCACAGGGGCAGAGCTGAAGTGGTACAGGGAGAGCGTGCCCACCTCTTAATTCCTACAGCCACATCCAGACCTTCCCAGCACTCACTGCTCCTTATTCTCTAAACTACTGCAACACAGGTAAGCACTGCTAGACTGCAACAGTGGGCAAACCCCTCATGTTACCAACAACCACATTTTTAAAATAATTATTTCAATAGAGGGGCAGGGGGCTGGAGTTGCAGACTCAAGTTTTTTTTTCCTGAAGCAAGTTCAGTCATAAAAAGGTATAGCTGTCAGAGAACTGGTACAAAACCTAACTATCACTGAAAAGAACTCAGTATTTTATTACTTCTAACTCTTCTCCAAAGAATGACTTTCCTCTTTGAGCATCACCAGCACCATTATTAACAGTGCTTTTTAATCTTTTCACTTCACCACTACTATCCCACTATTGTTAGGATAAACCAAGTTTCTTTTTTCCTAACCAAAACCACCATCAGCCCTTGGAAAATACATCTGTTTCTTTAATTAATCCTTTTCATGTTCCACTTGCTGTACAACCACCTCACAATATCAGAAGTGAAGAACAATAACCACCTTCATAGCAAACTGTTGGTACCATTTGTCACACGATGTGCCAAGCGTTTTGCGTGCACCACCTCATCAACACTCACAGCAACTCTCTGCAGGTACAAGTATCACCATCGTCACTGTACAGATGAAAACATTCACAGCAAAACTAATCCGCCCAAGATCACTAAGCTTGGGGGGAATCAAACCTAGGTCTTCGGACTCTATGGTCTCCTCTCAAACGCTGTATTTCACTAGGTTACGTTTCCTTGTCATGGATCGAGCTGCCTCCTGGCTGCTGCCGTGTTAAAGAACACCAGCAACTAGCTCACGGTGCTCTCCTCTCTCCTCCGGTCATCATTCCAGCCACACTAAGGTGGGCATGGACAGCCCTTCAGGACCCAACCATTGCAGTGCGACCACCTCCTCAACTAAAGTGCACCTTGCTGCCCTCCTCACCTAAGCTCTTCATTCACAAGGCCACATCTTGGATCACTGCCCAGGTCTAAACCAGTTTCTAAATCTGTAACTCTGATCAGCTCCTTGCTGACCCCAGCCAAGAGTCATCATGGCTCAGGTCTCCTCGGTCTCTTACCACAGATGTTTTTCACCTTCATCAAGAATGCTTTTTTTCGTCCCATTCAAATGCTCCATTCTCCTTCATTTTCAGTTTCCTAATGTTGGGCTTCCACTTCCACCAAGGAAACGCTTTAGTGAAGTTGTTACTGATCTTTTCCAGTAGACTGAATAACTACAATGTCTGGAACCTTCTGACTTGTTCTGGGTGACCAGTATTTCCCATTTAGAGAATTTAACTCCAAAAGCAAACAATGATTGAAAAAAATAAAAAGTCATTTTAGCACCCAAGGTATGGCACATGATATGGGACATATGCTATTCTGGGAAACACATACACGTTTAAACTCATTTTTCTTAACAAGTGTTTTCTGTATATAAATACAGAAAGAGCCAAGAACTGTCTGTCACCATCACGGCATCGGATGCAATTAATGTGCTCATGAGTGTCAGACTGAGCCACTGTGACACCATGCTGGTCACCCCCAGCCTGGCATAGCTCACCGATACCATGCCCTACACCCACCGCACCATAATTACGGCAATGGTGTTATTGTTATTTTCTATTCTGTTTTAACCAGAGAGGCAATGCGGCATAGTGGTTAACAGCATGGACTCTGGAACCAGACTGCCTGGGCTTGAATCCTGGCTCTCCCATTTCCTGAGTGTGTGATCTGGGATGAGTTACTTAACCTCTTGAGGTGTTTGTCTCCTATTTATTAAATGAGGACAGCAATACTACCTATTTGATTAACCAGTTAACATATGTCAAGTGCGTTTACTAGCACATGACGTATAGGAAATGCTATGAACATCAGCTATGACTAACATACTAGATGAGTATTTTTTAATCCACTATGTGGATGCCTCCAACTAAATGGTCTCCCTTAATAGCTACGTCCAAAAGCACTTTTCAGCTTACAACTTACTTGACGCTGTGGACCACTTCCTCCTCCTCAGAACTCTTCATCTGGACTCCAAAGACCATCTTCTCCTGGTCCTCCTCCTATTCTTCTGGCTGCTCTTCCTCAGTCTCCATGGGCGCTTCTTCTCCATTCCCCGCCACCCAAAGGTCAACTGTCTCTTCTTCTCATGCTTACTCTCTCCACACCCATGGCTTACAATAGTGCTTTCTGAACTTTCATTATGTGCATAGCTTCACCACAATTTTTGCCATTTCCACAAGTCACATGTACTTTATTTTCTTAGTATTTCTTTTTTACTGGGCTCACTTGGCCTAAGTGGTAGCACCCGTGATATTATAAGTTGGAAGTACAGCTTATGTTTTTCAGACATATTAGCATATATTCCTATTAAAAATTTTTTTATCTATGTAGTGCTTTAAATGGTCTCATAACCCACTATTTTAGCAAACCATGACTAAAAATGCAGTTAAGACTCTCAAATCTCTCCACGCTGGGTTATAACTCATAGACTTCTAGACTCTCCCTGTCAACCGCTACTGGATCTTAACCAAGACATCCCACAAGCCTCTCAGATTCAGTGAGTTCAAAATCAAACATCCTTTTCCTCAAGAACAAATGAAACCAAGTTCTTTCCTCTTTCTGTATGTTACCGGTAAACTGCTCTACATGCCACCTGGTTACCCAAATCTGGAGGTCAATCTAGACTCCCCAGTCTCCTTCAACATTCATAACCAAAGTGACCACAAAGTCCTGTCATTTCAACTCCTCTAGGAAACCCAAATTAGCACACGTACAACTCTTCGTGCCCGGGGCCACTGCCCTGGCTGAGGCTTCATCTCTTCTCTGAACTACTTGAACAAGCAGCCTCCTAACTGGTGACTTACCTTCGATCTTGGCATCCCCTAAAACTCTGATCATAAAATTGTACACTTAACTCTAACTTCTCTTTATCTTCAGAATAAAGACCAAACTCCCTACTACAGCACAGAAGTGGTTCTGTTTTGTGGTTCTGTTCCTGCATTTCTCTAGTCACTCCACGACATAATGCAGAAGCCAGTCCCACCCAGCTGCCTGTCATTTCTAAACAAACCTCATCTGCAACCAGAATGCCTACCAGACCTTATTACTCGATTCCAGGAAGCATTTCCTGAACTTCTCACTACCACCAAGTTTATTTTTACACCTCTTCTCTGAGCATCCTGCTCCCAACATTTTGACAGCAATGTTCACAGTTTGGTCATTCACAATTTCTCTCTGTAGGTTCACTACGGGTCCAAACAGTACACTGTGCCCTACACACCTTTATTCTCTATCTCACTGTTTTCCAAAGTTTTAATTCACACACCCCAAAGTAGAAAGCTTTGCCAAATCCACCTGCCAACTGTGCTGTTACCTATTTAATATTTTGATTTAGAATAACTCAACTTTCAACTTAGATATAAACTTGTTTTAATAGAAAATTTGTTATCACCAAGAAATCTTACAGAACTTTTTCCTGATACAAACTAAAATGAACATACTACAAAAATTTAATACAAGTGTAAAGGACTTCTGATCCCATCAGTTATGATGAACCAATGGGGCATTTCATGACTGCAAAACAAAGTGGATGCTAAATTTTTTTTAATATTACTGAGCTCACAGAAATAGGGAACATTTAAAGTCACTTTTCCCCCCAAAGCAACAAACCTCTATCTAGAAACTAAACCTGACAGTCAAGATGACAAGAACAACATGGGACATGGAGCCGTGGGCCAGGAGCAAAGTGAGAGACTAAAAGGGGGTCCCACGGACAGCTCCCAGCCAACGCTGACACAAGCCCTATCAGAAGGAAAGTATCTCAACTCAGACTCTGAGAATTCCCAGAGAGAAAGAGCAATCAAGGAAGAGTTCATAACTGAAAATCTCCAAGCACAGGAGGTGACAACCCACCATGAGGGAGATAACAGAAAAAACAAGCAATAAATTTAGATCCCTAAGGACATCAGACATGGGGGTCGCCAGTCTATAGAAGATCTACAGATTCAAAAAAAAAAAAAAAAATGAGCAAGCAACAGGAGACTGGGTATAGCTAAAAAGAATGGAGTGATACTTTTAAAAATTAAAAGTATAATTGTTAAAAATAAATAAAACAGATGGATTGACGAGACGATTAGGCACCGTCAAGAAAACTGATGAAAAAGAACACATGCCTGATTAAATTATCCAGCATTTTAAGTTCTGCCAAAGACACAAGTTAAAAATATAAAAGATGAAAAATAAGTGATTTGGAAACACATACATACATACATATATCCACTTAAATCTTGGGAAGGAGAAAGTAGATAAAATCAAAGAGAAAATGTTTAAATAATACATGGCTCAGAATCTTCTAGACTTCATGAAAGACAGTATTTTGAATCAAGAAACACATGTATCCAAAATAGGATAAAAAAAAGTAATCACTATCTAGACTCAGATGTAAAGGTGTAATCCCAAAGACAGAAAATTCAATGCAGCGAGATGAAAAATATTTTCTTCAAATCACCATAAATAAAACTGGTAGCAGACTTTGCAAGTAGAATAACATCTTTACACATGAACAGAAAGCAAAGCATCAACCTAAGAACTGTATACCTATCAAAATTCTCTCTCAAGAACAAGGGTAAAATAAAACTAATTTCAGATTTAAAAAAAAGAGTTGACCACCAAGAGACTTGAACTAACTTCTAAAAATACCAATTAAAAATCATAAACTATCTGACTGTATTTTTAAAAAAATCTAGTAATACATTCTTAAGAGACACCTAAAATCTAAGGACATAAAGAAAGGACAGGAAAATGAAGAAAAAAGGTTAATCCATGTAAACTACCACCAAAAGAAAGGCGGGACAGACAAAACAGACCCTAAAAGACAAAAAAACAAAATTAGGCACAGGAAGAACCACAACATAAGAGAAAAGCATCAACCCACTAGGAAAACAATGCTTAGCTTGCAAGTATCAGATAAAATAGTCTCAAAATACATATAAGAAAAACTGATAGAACTACAGAGTCTGTAAGAAGGTAACAGTGGAAGATTGAAACGCATTTCTCTCATGCTAGGTCAAACACATGAAATTAATACAGACAACCGGAAACACAATTTTTAAGTTTGATCTAACAGATACATAACTAGAGAAATATAAATTCTTCACAAGTACACACAGAAGAATTATAATTCCCTATGTACAAAGCCATGAAGAAGGACAAACAAATGTTTTAAGAAAAACACACACTACATTCCCTGACAACACAACTAAGAAATGAACAACAAAAAGGAAAATGAAGAAATATTTGGAAATTTTAAAACACATATTTTAAAGAAAACTCTCAAAGATGTAAGTCAAAGAAATCAAAATAGAAGTTTTAATTTTGTTTAAATTTAAAACTTAATCAAAGTGGCATAAATTAAACCATATTATGTAAAGCAAAAATGAACTTTGAGGAATTACATAGCTTTACATGCTCATAGTAGAAAACCGGAATGGCTGAAAAGTAGTAAGCTAATCATGCAGTTTAGGTTAGAAAATAATAAAATCAAAGAAAATCTTCTTTATCAACAGTTTAGAAAAACCTTTGTTATTTTTATCAATTAAAAATAAAGTGTGCCTCTGGTGAAGATTGTATCAATAAATATTTGCATGCTCAAAATAAATAAATAAACTAAAAGAAGGAAAAGGAAGGAAATCATAAAGGAGAAAAAGACTAAAAATATAATAGAACAAAATATTAATAGACCAAAAATTCATCCTCTGCCAAGATTAATAAGATAGATAAACTTTTGGCAAAATTAATGAAAAAAGTCACAAATAACATCCAATATGAGAAAGGGAAGATAACTACAAATAAACGATTAAAATGGGAATTAAGACAGTACCATGAACCTGATGAAAATAAATTTGTTGAAAAAAATTTCTAAAATTTATCACACTGTAAATCAACTATATTCCAACAAAAAGTTAATTTAAAAAATAAATAAAATTTACAAAACTCACTAAAAGCTGAAAAGCTGAAGTCTTATTACTATTCAATTGCTAATTACTACTAACCTATCAATAATTTACAATCCTTCCACACAAAAAATTAGATCCAAATGATCTCACAGGTAAATGCCACCAAGCTTTTAAGAAACAAATTACTCCAATCCAAACTGTCCAGAGAAGAGAAAAAGAATGAATCACTGTACCTGGCATAAAGCAGTGTAACCTGAACACCAAAACCAGACAAGATAGTCAAGAAAAAAAATGACAGGTGATTTCATTCATCAACAGATGCAAAAATCTAAATAAAATACTAGCAAACTTCATCCAGTTCACAAAAAGACAACCCATCAAAGTCAACTTACATCTATCTTAAGAACAAATGTAAGAGAGAATTAAGAATTTTTAAATATATAAATTGGAACCACTACACTTAGTGTATTAAAGGAGAAAATCCACAAGATACTGTCAACAGACGCAGAGAAGCATGTGACAAAATAGGCAAATGACGACTTCCCTAACTTAATAAAGACTGTCTACAGAAACTCATAACAAACATTTTTAAGGGGAAAACATTCTTTTTGAAATCAAGAACAAACATGTATGCTCACTATAAATCACTTCTAATAACCATAATCACATCCATCAAACATAGATCTAGAAGTGTGCCAGCATAATAAGCCAAGAAAAAAAAAATTAAGGAAAATTGGAAAGGAAAGGAGAACCAAAAGTGTCACTATTTGCAAGTGATATAATTATCCACATAGAAAACCCAAAAGAATTATAGAAAATATATCAGAATAAGTGTTTATCAAGTGAATGACTAAAGTTCAGTGTAAAAAAATCCATAAATTTCTATTAACAAACAGGAAACAGAATCTAAAAAGCATCATTTGTAACAGCAACAAAACTCCTAGAAACATCAGAATCAACATTTAAAAACTGTTAGATCTGTAAGGAAAAATTCACAAAACTGTATCAAAGTCATTAGAAACCTAAATAAATGGAAATACATACCTCAAAATCTTAAAGATTTCAAATCTCTCCAAACTGATTTTAATCATTCCAATTCATTCCTGAAAAGCTTCTTCTGCCATATGACAAGATTCTTACAAAAACAGCTAAGACTCAAGTGCCCCCCAAACATCAAGATGTCAGGTAAAACTACAGCATTAATAATCATGACAGTGTGCTATCAACAGATAGACAGGTGGACAAGTGGTACAGAAAGGAGAATCAGAAACAGATCCATGCATATAGAAACTAAACATGTAAAAAAAGGTGGTTCAGCAGATCACTGGTGAACAGAGAGCCAATTCAATACATGGTATGTGGTCAACTGTAGCCACATGGAGGGAAAAATGAGTGTGGATCATTAACTCACACCATATACAAAAATCAGTACCAGATGGATTACCAACTTAAATGTGAAAGGCATCATTTAAAAATTTTTAAAGAGAAACACAGGAGAATGTCTTGATGATCCCAAGGCATTGTAAATTTCCAATTAGATTACCTTGAAATTAAGAACTTCTGTTCACCAAAACACACCATAAAGTGCAAAAAGACCACAAACTGGAATAAGATATTTTCAATGTATATTCCTAATAAACGATTACTGTTACCTGTTACAGTTTTAAAAGAGAACCCAACAGAAAAGTGGGTGAGAGATATGACCAGGTATTTGTGTGTGTGTCTGTGTGTGAACGATCAATTTCCTTTTTGTGAATAAAAGGGAGATAGATGGTTCACAGACAAAGGAAAAGATGTTCAAAGTCATTAACAATCAATAAATGCACATTAAAACCACAATGCACATTTCATATCCATTTGGCAAATATTAAGAAGTTTGACAAGTAACAAGTGTTGCAAAGGATATAGATCAACTGTAAATCTTAACACAATGCTAATCAAAGTATATAAATTGACAAAATAGCTCACCAAAGCATAAGCTGGTACAACCACTTCAGAAAACAATTTGGTGTCATTTTATAGTTGAACCATATATTCATACCCCACAGTCCAGCAATTCCACTTCTAGTAAATAGCTTACCACAGTGGTATTTCAACATTCTTTTTACTGATGAACCACAATAAATGCTATTAAAGATTACACTCATACTTTAAATGACATCTAAAAAATTTCAGTCCTAAGTTTAATTGCAAAGGATGAATTGCTAGAGTATCACAGTGACATTTTAAAATAACACTGACATATCACTGGTTTAAAATGTTGTAATTATTACAGCATCAAGTTCATCAAAAGATAACTAGTATATATGCTGATGTGTTTGTGTGTGTGCACTCTAAGTCACTTCAGTTGTGTCCCACTCTTTGTGACCCTATGGACGGTAGCCCACCAGGCTCCTGTGTCCACGGGATTCTCCAGGCAAGAATACTGGAGTAGGTTGCCATGCCCTCCCCCAGAGGATATTCCCTGCCCAGGGCTTGAACCTGCGTCTCTTACACCCCCAGCATTAGAAGACAGATTCTTCACCACTACCATCACCTGGGAAACCCTACATAATGCTGATAATTAAACATAAAAGTTACACTTTATTGGAAACGCAGCTCTTGAGGAGATGGAAAGTGTCTGCATTAAAAGAAGTGTTTCCTAACACTATAGCTGCATGTATTTTAAATTATCCTTTTGTTCCATGGAGAGTTTTTCAATTGGGACGTTATCCTGATAAGATTCCATGCAAGTAAGTGGTATGCCTTCCTAATTTAAGGCAGAAATGCTACTCTGAAGGGGGAGGTGGGCAAGTAGAGCCAAGAGGAAGTTTCTATCACAGGCTTCAGGCATTACCAATTTTAGGAAAGGATACACGTGGAATTTAGTATCTACAAATTGATTCATTAATATCACTTGTGCCCAAATACCCCTCAGAAAATTTTTATTACTTCCCTGGAAGGCATATATCCCAGTGTGAAAAGCAGACAAATTCTTGCAACTGTGTACCAGAAGAAATATATAAGAATCTTCAAAATAGCAAAACCTAGAAACAACCAAAATGTTCATCAACAGAAGAGTACATACACTGTGTTATATTCTCCAACAGAATATTACACAGCCATGAAAATAATGAGATGTCTATCTGAATATCAGTGACTCTCAAAAACGTAACATTGAGTGAAATAAGCCAGCCCAACAAACTGTAAAATTCAAAAACAATAGAAACCATACAATATACTGTTGAGGGATATACACATATTTGATAAAATTATTTTTAAAATACAAGGAATGACACACAATTCAATAGAAGTCACCCTGGGGATGGTAACATTCAAAATCGGTCATTTTGATTCTTGGATTGAGTGGTGGGTTGAGAGGCGTTCATTTTATTGCCTTGCTTCACAACTTGTATATATGTTACATATATTTTGAAAGCATTAAGTATAAGTAGTACATTAAAGAGGAAAAAAGATTTTTTAAAACCCATTCATCATATGCAAAAAATAATTAAATCACCTCACCTGCCACTAGAGAGGTACATCTAACATACCACGGAAATCTTTATCTTACATCAACCATAGGAAGTACATTAGGTACAAAATAAATGTTCACTGCAATTAGTTTTATGAGAACCGAATGAGATAAAAGATTGAGTCAGCTCTGAGACAGGAACCCATAGGCTTTACACAGGGCTAGAGCAGAAGCCAAGGTGGCTGTAGGCAAATTCAGCTGCAAGTTAAAGTTATAAGGAAGCTGGTCAGTAAAGAGGAGGCAAAAATGTAAGTCAGGTAACATAAAGAGTTTAGCAATAGTGTGAGGAAATGGGTGTCTTCACTCAGTACCACTCAGAGTGATGAGTTAGTGTAAGCACTTTGAGAGCTTCTGTGATATTTGGTTACATTGAAGATGCATACATCCTACTATGCAGCAAAACCCACTATTAGGTGTATTTTCTCAAGAAATTTCCAAACGTGCACAAAGCAGACAAATACAAAGATGTTCAAAGCAGGACTGTTTTTAGAGTCAAAAACCTTCAGAGTCCATCGGTAGGAAAACGGATTAGTAAACGGATCAGTAAATTATGGTATATTCATACAATGGAATTCTATATCAGCAATTAAAATGAACCAAACACAATTATCCAATTTATTCACATGTAAATCTGAAAATGTGATGCTGATCGAAAAAAGCAAGTTGCAAAAAGACACATATTGTTTAATACCATTAAAGTTTAAAATACACACTAAAAAACACTATATATTGTTAATGGATTCACCGTGATCAAAGTATAAAATATGCAAGGAAATATACACAAACCTAAACACGGTGACTACCTCTAGGAAAAGAGAGGCGGGAATGAGAGCACCTCCATATTTTGCAATTTTAGTTCTTTAAACTAAAAAGAGGATCTGAAGTAAATTCGGCAAAATAATTACATCTGTAAATCTCAGTCATGAACTGGTTAGATCCCACTCTGTATTCTACGTCTGAAACCTTCCAGAAATTGAAAAGAAACAAAATGCCAGAAAATGAGGCAAGAGTAAGAAAACTGAGCAAATGAACAGGGAGAAACAGAGACCAAAAACGCAGCCCTTGAGCGCAGAGCACGAACCTTTGACAAGCAAGAGGAGCAGCTGGGTTTCTAATATGTTTGAAGTTTCCTTCCCTGTGAAGCCTTGTAATAAATCCCATATCCCTTAGGATAAAACGCAAATTTCCTGCAATACAAAATGTACCTAACCAGAGCTGTAATTATGAGGAAATTGCTCCCAAAGGAAGATTGAAACCTGTAAGCTGTCTACCTTGTTTCTATCGCCAGGACCCTGGGCAGAAACCAAAAGAGGTCATTTATGTGAACGCCACAAAACACTTATGTGAACCGTTAAGTACCATCAAGAACGCCTAGGATTGGCTAGAACGTATTTGCCCAGCTGTCGCGTATACATATATTTTTTGGAAGGAGTCTGCCATCGAAGATCTTTGGGCATCTTAGGAGGCCTCTAAAAATGGTACGCCACACGGGTACCAAACAACATTCACCTACGCCTTAGGTCCATTTTTGGCCTCTGGTCCCTTATTCCGTCCCCAGAACAGGCTGATTCGACAGGCCACACTGGACATCCTAAACACTACGGAGCCGCTAGCCGGACCCCCCGGCTGTCCCCGCCTCTTCCCATTAGCCATAGGAGATAGGGGAGAGGATGCTTCGAAGAAGCGCAGCGAGCACTGCGTTCAAGTCTCCCTCCCCCGACCCCCTCCCCGCACTCCGCAGCCATTCTCTAGAAAACAGGTGGCGCATTTGTAAAGAACGCAAAACACGGGGGAGGGGGGCGTGCAACAACGTTCACCAACACTCTCGAACGAAAACTCGCACCCCGGCGACCACGCACTCACTAGGACCCAGGCGCGCGGGGACACGAGAGGACGCACCCCCGCGCGGGCGCTGCTGCAAGGGGGTCGGTCACGACTGCAGGCGGCGCGGCTACGCGCGCGGGGACGGTGGGGGGGGCGAGCACCCCAAGAGAGGGGCTGTGACACCAAGGCGGAGGGGGCACCCACACAGCCGGGGCGTCCACGCCCGGGCCGGGAAGAATCGGCACCGACACAAAGGGGCCGGGAGGGGAGACATCTCGCGTGTCCACGCGCGCTCGGGCCGTCGGACCCCCACAAGGCTAGCGGGGGTGTCACCCGCGCACCGACGGCGACGAGGGCGCGTGGGCGGCCTGGGGACGCGCACACACACACGGGCTTCTCCCACCTTCGCACAGGAGCCCCGAAGGACCCACACTTGCAGAACAGGGAAATCAGACAAAAAAGACACACCTACTGGGGCCGACGACAGCGGCCACACACACATACACACACCCCGAACCGGCACCATCCACCCCTCATACACACACTACAGGCACCACAGCCAACGACGCGGGGCGACGCGCACACACCCACACTCACCACACACCCCCGGAGGGGGTGTGGAGGGCCTCTCGCCCCGGCCATCTCGGCTGCTGCGCGACAAGCTGACACATCCGGCAGCCCCGCCGCGCGCCAGGTGTGCACTCACCGGGGCTCGCAGCCCGCGAGCCTCGGACGCGGGCAGCCGCAGCCGCCGCCTCCACAGGCTCTCCACGTCAGCCGCCGGGCGGGCGGGCGGGCGCTAGCGGCCGGGCGGCGGCAGTGGGGCGGGGAACGTGCGTCACGTGAGCCGCAACGCACATGCGCCGTCGCGCACGCCCCGCCCCGCCCCCCGCTGCGAGCCCCGCGATTTCCCGCTCGCCCCCGCGCTCTCGAGCGGCTGACTGACCCGCGTCGCGGTGCGCTTGCGCGCGGGCAGGGTTTCCGTGGCGACCAAGCGGTTCGCTGTTTGTCCTCTTTCGCCCTCCTGCGGCTCCCCTAGTCCGCGCCTGCGCCGAGGCCTCGGCCCTGAGGTGGCCGAACGTGCCGCTGGGGGAGTCGACCCTTGGAGGACCCAAGGTCGAGGGCCACCCCGCAACCCGGGGGCAACTCGAATGAGAAAATTGACCTATGAGACGGCAGGGCCCAGTTCTGGGTGTCGAGGCCCAGGCGGGAGGGCGCTTGGGTGCGGGCCCCCCCATCCGTCCTTGCCCTTTCTTCCCTGTTCTTATTGAGGCGAAGCCTGCAGAGTTGCGGTGGTGTTCAGTGCCACCCCCCACCCCCCACTGCAGGAAGTGCGCGCTTTAGCCCGTGTGCTTGTGTGCGCGCGCACGTGAGGTTGGGGGTCTGGTTGCTCGTGCAGGCAACGTTTGGGTGATTGTGTGCACGTGTGCAAGCAGGTGTGTATCCTGTTTGGTTTACTGGAGAAACGCAGAGGCTGTGCCCATAGCAAAGCGGTGAGATTATAATAGACCCATAGTGAAAATGAGTGGATCACTGACAGATAACTTGTTTTTGTTTTCCCCCCACAGCATATCTAAAGCCACGGGGAAAATGGTGGAAAATTCACCGTCGCCGTTGCCAGAAAGAGCGATTTATGGCTTTGTTCTTTTCTTAAGCTCCCAATTTGGCTTCAGTAAGTACTCTCCTGATGGATGGCCAGGGCCTGTCTCTGATGTTCAAGGACAAGGAAATTATTCCGTTTGTTAGTAGAATGTGTACACATGAACTGTGATTCTTTCAACCTTTGTCTCTTTTTGAGAAAACCTGAAGAGACCTCTTGTCTCTTCAGCGTGTTCTATATGCCAGACATGAGCCTGAAAGATTTAATCTCAACAGATCTTTAAAAATGCCTCACCAGGAAGGATTGCAGAGGAAATGAAACCTGATCCCTGCCCTTAAGAAGGTCTTGGTTTTGTGGACAAGATAGAGGATTAAATCTCAGTCAATAGTATCTCAGTTGATACGTGCCTTGGGAACCTAATGAAGAGATAAAAAATCAAAATGGAAATTCAGGGAATTTGGCAGTTCTGGCAATCTGGTGGTTAAGACTCTTGCACTCTCACAGCCAAGGCTCAGGTTCGATTCCTGGTCACAAGGATAAGGCACTGAGGCAGTGCAGCCAAAAAAAGAAAGTCAGAGTTAATTTTTCTCCCAGGGACTTTATCTCCTACAGTAAGAAGGAAGAAGTGGGAAGGCCTTGAAGGGAAGCATGGTGAGGTTTGGAAAGGAGTAATCTGGTGTGGCCCCAGTGCAGCTGTGGGAGTTTGGGAGGAACAGGAATCAGGCTCCAGAAGTCCATCCTGGATCTCAGTCAGTCCTCATATGGTCCCATTTTACAGATAAGAAAGCTTGTTCTTTGAGACACCATATTTCCAGAGTCATACAGCAGGCCTCATGTCTCTCCCCAGAAGGATCTGAGAATTAGGGAGAAAAGTGGATGCCCAGAACTTTTTAGAATTTTGTGGACACCAGGCAGATGGAGTGGCCGTGCTTCTGAACACTAACTACATCAGTATAGGCAACCAAGCTGTTGCCTAGGGCAGTCTATGAAGAAGTTATAGCTTGAGTCCAAATCCTGACTCCTCCACAGATTTGCTTTGTGGAGGACTGTTTGCATCTTCAATTCTTCAGATGCTTCATCTGTGGAAGGGTGAACATGTCTATTAAAAGCTAAGGAAGCATGAGACAGTCCTGTGAGATAGAAATTGTCATTAGTGTCTTCATTTGCAGATGAGAATATTGAGCACATGGGGCTTAAATAATGTGCCCAAGGTCACACCACTGGTAAATGATACAGCTAAAATTTCAATGCCGGCATACTGGGTTGATGTCACTGTTCTGGCCCTCTATGTCTGTTGTAAAGATAAATTGCCATCATTTATGCAGAGCACTTAAAGGAATATGTAGCGTAGGAACAGTAAGTACAGCTTTCCCCTGCAAAACTAGAGGTGGCTTGGATGGTAAAGAATCTGCCTGCAATGCAGGAGACCTGGGTTTGATCCCAGGGTCAAGAAGAGCCCTTGGAGAAGAGAATGGCTTACCCACTCCAGTATTCTTGCCTGGAGAATTCCATGGAGAGAGGAGCTTGGTGGGCAAAGAGTCAGGTACAACTAAGCGACTTTCAGACACACATATTCTTATGAAACCTTGGCGAGCCAAAATGGTATAAAATGAAGAGCACATTTGCTAACGCACAAAACTTGAGCTCACGCACTCAATTTGATAAAGATACTTAGTTCAGGTAAAGATGCTCACAGACACAGTTCAAAGCTGTGGCGGCTTGACGCTAAGATGCTGAGTGTAGCCCTGGGAAAGGAGCTCGGACGAGCCACTCTACCTGCTCTGGGTGCGCACTGCTTCTACCACAGCTCCCTGCAAAACAGATGCAGAAAAGTTTTTTAGTAGAAGCAAAAATCCTCTTCAGATTTCCTTTGGTTAAAGAAAACATACTACTGTAGGTCTTTTCTAAGAGCAAAATGGCACAAAGTGGACTTTCAAAAAGTGGGGGCTACCTGTACTTCACTGGAGTGGGTTGCCATTCCCTTCTCCAGGGGAATTTCCTAACCCAGGCATTGAACCTGGGTCTCCTGCATTGCAGGCAGATTCTTTACTATCTGAGCCACCAGGGAAGCCCAATTAAACCTTAGCTGTGACTCTGATTGTTATCATCAACATCATCATTTTTGCAAATCTGTGTTCTATAGAGTATTTGAAGGATTAGAAACCATACAGATAAATAAAAGCAATGACTTTAATAAGGCTTAACTCCAACAGGACCCACAATCACAAATTTTTTTTTTAATTGGAGGCTAATTACTTTACAATATTGTGGTGGTTTTTGCCACACATTCACATGAATTGGCCATGGGTGTACATGTGTTCCCCATCCTGACTCTCCCTCCCCATCCCATCCCTCAGGGTCATCCCAGTGCACCAGCCCTGAGCACCTTGCCTCATGCATCGAACCTGGACTGGCGATCTGTTTCACATATGATAATCTACATGTTTCAATGCTATTCTCTGAAATCATCACACCCTCGCCTTCTCCCACAGAGTACAACAGTCTGTTCTTTACTTCTGTGTCTCTTTTGCTGTCTCATATATAGGGTCATCGTCACCATCTTTCTAAATTCCATATATATGTGTTAGTATACTGTATTGGTGTTTTTCTTTCTGACTTAATTCACTCTGTATAATAGGCTCCAGTTTCATCCACCTCATTTCAAATGCATTCTTTTTAATAGCTGAGTAATATTCCATTGTGTATATGTACCACAACTTTCTTATACGTTCGTCTGCTGATGGACATCTAGGTTGCTTCCATTTCCTAGCTATTGTAAACAGTGCTGTGATGAACATTGGGGTACATGTATCTCTTTCAATTCTGGTTTCCTTGGTTTGTATGCCCAGCAGTGGGATTGCTGGGTTGTATGGCAGTTCTATTTCCAGTTTTTTAAGGACTCTCCACACTGTTCTCCATAGTGGCTGTACTAGTTTGCATTTCCACCAACAGTGTAAGAGGGTTCCTTTTTCTCCGCACCCTCTCCAGCATTTATTGCACAACCAGAAATTAATTCCACAAATTTTTCTTTTGTGCTTACAATGTGCTGGGCACTGTTACTGACCAGAGATGAGCAGAACAGCCCCAGATTTCCTGCTCTCAGAGTCTGCATTCTGCTGGGAGGGAGATGGTCAATGGACAATTTACATAAGTAAAACATATAGAATGTCAGATGATAGTGTGTACCTTGGGGAGAAATTAAGCAAGAAAGAGGGTAAGGAATGGAAGCAGCTTGCTGTTATAAGTACAGCTGTCAGGAGGTGCCTCACTGACAGATGAGTTTTAGGCACAGACACAAAAAATGAGAGTTGCCATGGCAATGTTGAGAAAGAGCCTCTCAGACAGAGAACATCCAATGCAAAAGCCTAACGATGCCAGTGGTTTGAAGGAATTGATGGAAGTCATTAAACCTGAGACAGGGAGGCAGAAAGTAATCAGGGAGGTGAGAAGCCAGTACCCAGCAGTTTTAATAAAACACAGTGGTAGGTGCACAGGGGTTACATGAGTCTCTCTGTATGTTGAAATATTTACTGAATTTAAAAGCTAATTGTAGGGACTTCCCTGGCAGTCCAGTGGTTAATAATCCTTCCAATGCAGGGCACAATCCCCTGGTTAGGGAACGAAGATCCCATGTGCTACGAAGCAGCGAACCCAGTGCGCCTCAACTAAGACGCAGACCAGATCAGATCAGTCGCTCAGTCGTGTCCGACTCTTTGCGACCCCATGAATCACAGCACGCCAGGCCTCCCTGTCCATCACCAACTCCCGGAGTTCACTCAGACTCACGTCCATCGAGTCAGTGATGCCATCCAGCCATCTCATCCTCTGTCGTCCCCTTCTCCTCCTGCCCCCAATCCCTCCCAGCATCAGAGTCTTTTCCAGTGAGTCAACTCTTCGCATGAGGTGGCCAAAGTACTGGAGTTTCAGCTTTAGCCTCATTCCTTCCAAAGAAATCCCAGGGCTGATCTCCTTTAGAATGGACTGGTTGGATCTCCTTGCAGTCCAAGGGACTCTCAAGAGTCTTCTCCAACACCACAGTTTAAAAGCATCAGTTCTTCGGCGCTCAGCCTTCTTCACAGTCCAACTCTCACATCCATACATGACCACAGGAAAAACCATAGCCTTGACTAGACGAACCTTTGTTGGCAAAGTAATGTCTCTGCTTTTGAATATGCTATCTAGATTGGTCATAACTTTCCTTCCAAGGAGTAAGGTCTTCCAGGGAGTAAGACCCAGACCAGACAGAGCCAAATAAATTAAATAATTAACTTAAAAAAAAAAAAAAGCTAATTGTCTTAATCTGTTTAGGCTGTGACAAGGTAGCTTAAACAATAGACATTTATTTCTCAGCTCTGGAGGCAGGAAGTCCAAGATCTGGATGCCAGCATGGTTGGGTTCTTGGTGAAGGCCCTGATGTGGTTTACAGACTGTCACTTTCTTGCTGTGTCCTCACATGGTGGAGGACAAGAGCGCACAGCTCTGATCTCTTCCGGGTCTCACGAGGACACTAATCCCATGATGGCGCCTGTCCCTCATGACCTCATCTATACCTAACTGCCTCTCAAAGGCCCTGCCTCCAAATCCACCACATTGGGGATTAGGGTTTCAATGTAATCATTTAGGGGGAGGGGCGCAAATATTCCATCCATAACCGTAGTTGTAGACTGTGGTAATGGCTTTGAAGGAAATAAAGAGAAATGGCAAGGGAGTAAGAGGGTATGGCGTGCGGGTGGGACACAGCTGAAGAGCAAGCGATTGGGGAAAGCCTTTCTGCAGGTGATGTTTGAGCCAAGACAGGAAGCAAGCTAAGGAACCAAATGCACTGAAAGAGTCAGAGGAAGAACATTTCAGGCAGATAGCGCTCACTACAAGCTGAGTTACCCTGCTTCTGAAGGTTGTGTGAAGTGCAGACATGAGACGCCATCTGGAGCTGAAGCGTAGTGTGTAAGGACTGGACCTTGGAGGGGCAGGCAGGAGCCTGGTCCTTTTAAGTTCTTGCAAAGCCTAGGAAGGACTTTGGATTTTATTCTAAAGCCATCAAAGTTCAAAACTGGCAAGTGATGCCATCTGATCGGTATTTGGGGGGAAATCTCACAGTGCAGTGTGGAGAATCTTCAAGGTTGGAATTACTAGACGCCACTCTGAAAGCCTGGGAGTCCTCTTTGCTTGCACTTTTTCTCCTCCCCCACCTTGTTCATCTGCTCCTGCCATTGCGCTTGCTGGGGCCTCTCCTCCTCCACAGAAACATCTTAGACGCAGCTCTCACAGCAGCACGCTTGAGATCCAGGCCTGAACTCCCCAGATGAAAACCTCTGGAGCCTGGGTAGTTATTTCTCTTGGTGTGTGGGTGGGTGGGTGCGTGTTCAGTCATGTCCGACTCTTTGCAACCCCATGGACTGTAGCCCACCAGGCTCCTCGGTCCATGGGATTTCCTCAGCAAGAGTACTAGAGTGGGTTGCCATTTACACCTCCAGGGAATCTTCCAGAAATACTCAATTATTCCCCTTGCCCAAAACATAAAGTTCACGTTCCTTGCCCACAGTCTTCATGATCTGGGACCCATTCACATTTCCAGCTGGTTTCTCACTGCTCAGAGCCTCCCACTGTATGCCCCAGCCACTCCAGGCTGCCTGGGGTTCCCCAGATACGTTGCTTCCCCTTCATGCTGTTAACCAGTGCTCTGACTCCTGCCTGGGAGGAACAGGGCATGGGTGAACACATGCCCTGAGTTCTTGTTCCATCTCAGTAACTGTTAGCTTTGAGACCTCGGGCAAGTGACTTAAATTCCCCATGACTTAGTTTTTTTCATCTGTGAGTAAGGAATAATCTTGGCACACACTTCAGAAGGGTCTGAGAGGGGTCACATAAGACAGTGCTCAGGAGGTTCCTGCCACTGCATCTGGCTCATGTCTTTCGCCCACAGGACTTGTGAGGATAGACACCACGTTTCATTTTTCTTCGGAGCCTTGACATTTTCATAGCACCTAGCATATAGCAGATGTACAATAAATACTCATTCATTTAATTAGTTAAACTAAGCAAGTTATTTCCGTTTATGAATTTGCCTTGTGTTTTTGCCACCATTTGTATTTCATTAACCTTGAAATCTTGAGTTGCAAGCCCAATCCTTTCCAGCTTTTCCTTCTGCCATCCACCACCACACTCTCTTTTATTCCTAACACTCGCTGCAGCTCGTGGCCAGGAACACAGTTTTCTCGTTATTAATATTTCCTTCCTTCCTCACAACTGCAAGCCCAGCCATTAGCATTTTCATCTGCCTAACCCCCATTCATCCTTCAGGCCCCAGCTTAATGACTTCCTCCAGGAAATCTTTGCTGACCATTCACATCACTTCCATCACCACCACCGTGGGCTGAGGGCCGCCTTATGTGCTTCCGTATCATCTGCTGTTACTTGCTCATTAGCACTTAACCACAGTGTATTGAAAATAGCAGTTTACTCATCTCTGGTCCTCTGCTTGACCTCTGCTTGGTCCTCTGCTTGGGGAGGGCAGAGGCCATCTCTTTCGGGTTCACCATTGTCTCACACTTCTGACATACAGAATTCTGTAATACATATCTGTTGAAAAAAATGTTAATCTTTTATCATAGTTGAGACAGGTGGTTTGAAATTTGTCTCTGGCACTTGGGCAGGGCTTCCCTGCTGGCCCAGATGGTAAAAAATCTGCCTGCAAAGCAGAAGACCTGGGTTCAATCCCTGAGTCAGGAAGATCCCCAGTGTTCTTGTCTGTAGAATTCCATGGACAGAAGAGCCTGGTGAGCTACAGTCCATGGGCTTGCAAAGAGTCAGACATGACTTAATGATAACACTTTAACTCTACCTTGGGCAGATGACGTAACATGTCCAAGATACCAGTTCCTCAACTGTAAAACTAACATAATACCTCCTAGGATTGTTTTGAGGAAATGAAATAATACATGTAAAGTGCTCAGAGGGCTTTCCTGGTGGCTCAGTGGTGAAGAATCTGCCAATGCATGGGACCCAAGTTCAATCCCTGGGTTGGAAAGATCCCCTGGAAAAGGAAATGGCAACCCACTCCAGTATTCTTGCCTAGGGAAATCCCATGGACAGAAGAACCTGGTTGGCTGCAGTCCATGAGCTCTCAAAAGAATCAGACGTGACTTAGCAATTCAACAACAATGACAAAGTGCTTAGAAGTGTGCTTAGCCCAAAGTGAGTGCTCAGAGGTTGGCTGTTGTTATAACAGATACAGCAGTAAAGGCCACAGAAACTTGACGTGGCAATAAGACTGTGCTCTGGGAGATAAAGCATGTCATGAATCAGAACAAGGTAGATAAATTCACCTTTACGCCACTAATTGTCTGTCGTTGTTTCAACCCTGTAGGAATGAAGTGTAGAATACCTACTGCATATAAAGAAAATTGCTAGGTGCTATAAGAATTACAGCAGTTCTTAAGGCATAATTTCTGCCCTTAAATTGATTAAAATAGTATGAGTTAAGACATATTTTTGTAAATAGTATGGGTTAAGTGTGAATTGCATAAATTAAAACATCAGTTCAGTTGCTCAGTCATGTCCAACTCTTTGCGACCCCATGGACTGCAGCATGCCAGGCCTCCCTGTCCGTCACCAGCTCCCGGAGTTTGCTCAGTCTCATGTCCATCACGTTGGCGATGCCATCCAACCATCTCATCCTTTGTTGTCCCCTTCTTCTCCCGCCTTCAATCTTTGCCAGCATCAAGATCTTTTCCAGTGAGTCAGTTCTTCGTATCAGGTGGCCAAGGTTTTGGAGCTTCAGCTTCAGCATCAGTCCTTCCGATGAGTATTCAGGACTGATTTCCTTTAGGATGGATTGGTTTGATCTCCTTGCAGTCCGAGGGACTCTAAAAGAGTTCTCCAAGACCACAGGTCAAAAGCATCAATTCTTTGGCGCTCACCTTTCTTTATGGTCCAGCTCTCACACCCATACATGACTACTGGAAAAACCATAGCTTTGACTACACAAACCTTTGTCAGTAAAGTAATGTCTCTGCTTTTTAATATGCTGTCTAGGTTTGTCATAGCTTTTATCCCAAGAAGCAAACATCTTTTAATTTCATGGTTGCAGTCACCATCTGCAGTGATTTTGGAGCCCAAGAAAATAAAGTCTGTCACTGTTTCCATTGTTTCCTCATCTATTTGCCATGAAGTGATGGGACCGATGCCATGATCTTAAGTTTTTTGAATGCTGAGTTTTAAGCCAGCTTTTTCACTCCTCTTTCACATGAATTAAGACATACTTGTTTTAAGTAAGACTTGTTTAGTTGGTATAGAGTTTCAGATTCACACGATGAAAAAATTCCAGAAATATGTTTAACAGCAGTGCAAATATATTTAACACTACTGAACATTACGATTTCAAATGGTGTTTATGGTTTTTTAACCACAGTTTTTTAAAATGACTAGTAGGTCTTGCCCAGGAAATCTCATGGACAGAGGAGATGGTGGGCTACAGTCCATGGCATCACAAAGAGCCAGACACAACTTAGCAACTGAACAGCAGCGGCACACAGTCAGGCAGATTGTGATTTGGGAAAATAGTTCCTGATGGAAATGTGCCGTAAAAGGGAGAGTAAGTGACCTAGCAATGTGGAGTATAGGATTTTGTAAAAAATTAAACTTTGTGTATAGAATAATAGTTGTAGATATTGAAACAATAAAGTCCATGGCTAAAGGAAAAAAAAAAAACTCATAGAAAGTAATTGTGCAAGGTGTTACAGAAATGGTACAAATAAGGAGGAAAAAGTCATTTCTCAGTTAATCAAGGAACGTTCAAAGGACCTTTTTTTACTTGAATCTTGATAAATCAGATGCATGCCTTACTGACCTTTTTTCCTTTTTTGTTTTCCCCCTCTTCTGCAGTACTGTATCTTGTGTGGGCTTTTGTTCCTGAATCTTGGCTAAACTCCTTAGGCTTAACTTATTGGCCTCAAAAGTAAGTTTAATATATTTCTTAAATAAAGTGAGAGTATATCAGTGTTGTTTTGAAGGATCAGATTTTTCCTCAAGACTTTTTCAAATCTTATATTTAATCTTTTAAGATCTGCACGTAACCATATAGAAACGTAAAGCTTTAAAAAAAATCATTATTGATAAGTTTCTGCTTAAAGATGGTGGGCTGAATGTACATCTCTATCTCCACTTCCTTCCAAAATCTTGATAAAATAAGCCTATAATAAAAAATAATTGTTAAAATATAAACCCACAGGAGCAAATAAAGGGACAGGAGAGATGTATCAATAAAATCTGGGAAGTGGATTGCAGACAGGTAGAGAGGTACCTGACTTAATTCCCACTGTCCCACGTCAGTCATGCAGGAGGCAGCCAGAGCCTCTGTGCCCACACACAGAGGCCCAGACATTGGAAGTGTGGCTACCTCTTTACATTGTATTTCTTGTTCAGGCTGAAACAGTTGTTTAAAGAGCATTTGGCCCTCCAATCCTCCTCAGCCTTTAAAGCTGAGAGACAAACCCTCCCCTGCAGAAGGAGTTTTACACGCTGGAAAGACTGAATTGAGCCTGTAATCTGGGGTACTCTAGGTCTATGTAGGCACCTTACTGAAAACAGGAATAAGTGAGAATCTGCTTTGCTGAAGTGTGAGTCCTCCCAAGCACCTGTCCTACCTCCCACCTCCTCCCAGCAAGATCGGAGGGTCCTCCCTGAGAAAGCTGGCTCAAAGGCTTCTGAAAACGAGAGGTCCACCAGGGCAATGACCAGGTCTCCCATAGTGAGGGTCATCAGTTGGCCATTCCAGTCCGCATATGCACAGTGTTTCCAATTAACTTGTTAGTACTTCATCTGTATTTCTTCAATGTTTCCCCCGACATGTCATCTCCCCGTACTTCATATGTAAATGTGAGTGGACAACCACAACTTACCAGACGTGAAAAGAAAGCCTCTAAAATGAAATAAAAGAGAAAAAGCAAAAGAAACTTGAAAGAAATGGAGATAATGCAAAGAACAAAAGAAAACGTTAACAAAATCCTCAGAGATAAGAAAAGAGTATAACTATGAAGCAACAGAATGCTATAAATAAAAAATGTTCAGAGAATTACTGCATAGAAATTATAACTATGATAACCAAAATTAACATTTTAATTGAACGTTTAGAAGAAACACCGAAAGTGATCTCCAGAAAGTAGAATGCTATGCTATGCTAAGTCACTTCAGTCGTGTCCGACTCTGTGTGACCCCATAGACGGCAGCCCGCCAGGCTCCCCCGTCCCTGGGATTCTCCAGGCAAGAACACTGGAGTGGGCTGCCATTTCCTTCTCCAGTGCAGGAAAGAGAAAAGTGAAAGGGAAGTCGCTCAGTCGTGTCCTACTCTTAGTGACCCCATGGATTGCAGCCTAACAGGCTCCTCCGTCCATGGGATTTTCCAAGCAAGAGTACTGGAGTGGGGTGCCATTAGAGTATAGCAAAACAGAAAATAGAGACAAGATGAGAGAAGTAAAACAGCAAAAAATCCAAGTCTTAGAAGTTCCAGAAAGAGAAAATGGCAAGAAAGAAAGAAATTACACACCAATAAAACATGAGAGCATTTGACATGCTTAAATGTATCAAGAGGCATATTAGAATCTGTCAGAGAATTTGAGGATTGATTATTGATAGGCACATGGAAAACCAAGCAAACAGACTAAAAGTGGTAACTACTACAAAAAATTGTACAAGACGTAAAATAATAATATATTACGGTGCTCAGTTGCAAACGTTATTTATATAAACATTTTCATGTCCATATTACCAAGTTCAGAGAAAATATCTGAAGTTGAAAACAAATCAAGAAGCAATGAATGATATGAGAATGTTGTATAGAAAAGAGGAGGTAAACGCCAAAAGAAACAGCTCCCGTGCCCGAAAACAAGAGAAGCCCACTTTCCACAACTAGAGAAAGGCCAAGTGTAGCAGTGAAGACCCACCATAGCCAAAAGATAAACTTTAAAAGTGTGTTAACTTGGTGATGGACTCTTGAGAACTGCAGCTTTCTGTGAAGTCTGTTGCCTGTTTTAACATTCTCTTCTGCAGGTATTGGGCCGTTGCTCTGCCTGTGTATCTCCTCATTACCATAGTCATCGGTTACGTCCTCTTATTTGGAATAAACATGATGAGTACCTCTCCACTTGACTCCATTCATAATATCACAGGTAAATTTACATCCGAGGAAAGTGCTAGGGGAGGCAGGAGCGGGTATTAACACTTTTATCAAGAGAAGCGACCAAAAGCAGGCTACGGCAAGTGACACATGGTCGCAGAAGAAAGGACCTTTGAGAAATAGATCAACAGTTACACCAGAGAAAGTGGTCACAGGGCACAAATAAGCTTTTGTGAAAACACTGTTTAATAGCGCTAGTTAACAGCCACAAATATGTAATGTGTTCCCTGGAAACTCTGCGAGAAATTTCTGTCATCCTAAACAGGCTGTGCAGATCCAGGAATGACAGAAGAGGTCCCTGCAGACTCTGTCTGGGAGGAAGAACTTGGGTGGCGGGGGGAGGGTGTCCTCGGGGTCACTGTGTACCCCAGACACAGTTATGTGGTCAGAAGAGTCACGGGTAACCTACTGTGTTCCCTGCATGTTTGGTTGGAATTACAGCAGATAGACAGTTTGTACAAAGAGGGGAAATTGTAAAGTTTATATGAAGGATTGTACCAAATAGTTTCATAGTTTTGGGGTGTTGGTGTAATTCTGTTTCTGTGAGCAATGTGCGATGGGACTTGAATCATCATTGTACAGTTGAATGAAACAATTTCTTATCCAAGTTAGAGGTTGCAAAAAGTGCTTTGCTGGTTTTTATTCTAATTGGGACATTTCTTCTAAAAAGAGGATTTGAGGGGCCTTTTAATTACATCACACAGGGTATTTGTCCTTATCCAAACGTTAGCCCAGTACACTACATGGTGGGTCTCCACAAGCACAGAGACTGTTGAAGAGATTACTTGGATAAACAGAGCCTTTTGTCTTCTTACAGATAACTATGCCAAAAACCAACAGCACAAGAAAGACCAAGAAGAGGCCATCCCAGCACTAAGAGATATTCCTATTAGTGAAGTAAACCAAATGTTCTTTCTTGAAGCTAAATAACTTTACACCAAGAACTTAATTGTATGTGGACTAATACCAAACATTTATTATAAATTTTTGACATAAAGGTTTGAACCATACTAATTTAGACTGTCTTTCGGATTAATATCCAGTGTTGAAATGTAAAAAAAAAAAAAGTAGGTTGAACTTCTTTTATATTAAGTTCTAATAATATTATAAATGTTATCAAATAGTAGTTACTAATGGACAGAAGAAATATTGCATTACTATATGGCAAAAAGGCATTCACGTTGTAATTTTCAAAGGGCAGTTATATCCTCCCCACTGTTTGTTCTTCGAAGCCCAAAATTCAAACTCTCAGACTTTGGAGAAGACATTTAATGTGTCCTCACCGTCAGATATGTGTCTAAGGGACAACTACGTGGGTGGTCAGGGAGGGCTGCTGAGAGGAGACAGCTGGGGTTGAGATTTGATTGGCAGAATCAGTCGTCATTTAGGAATATGAGCAGGGCAGGAAGGAGCTTTCTGTACTGAACAGCCAGGGCAGAGACCTGCCGGTTGAAGGAGCTTGTTGTGTCGTACGGCCCGCAGGCCAGCAGGGGGCCTTGTGCTTGCTTGCTGCGGGAGGGCGTGAGCATTGTGTGGGCCCGCGTGAGATGTCAGGTTTACCTGTCACTATGATGGGTGTGAGGCACTTTAGATACTGAACCATCGGGAGGTTTTAAGGAAGAGTGACGTGGCCCGGTCTGTGTCTTTAAAAGCCACTCGGGGGAGGTCCCTGGCAGTCCTGTGGTTAGGACTCTTGCACTTTCACTGCAAAGGGCGCAGGTTCAGTCCCTGGGGAACTAAGATCCCACGAGCCACAAGGCCCAGGCAAAAAAAAAAAAAAATATATATATATATATATAAAAGCCACTGGGTAGTGAATGGAGGCTGGATTCAGAGGGGGACTTGGGGTGGGGCAAGACTGTGGACGTAAGGAGACTGGTCAGGAGACTATTGCATTAGTCCAGGCAGGAAGTGCTTGCAGAGGGGTGGCAGTCGGGCTGGGGAGGAATGGGTAGCTTTGTAGCATTTGTTGGTGACACAGCTGGATCTGGTGGTTCAGGGTAGGCAGGTCACGAGAGGAGTTGTGGATCAAGGGTCACTCCTAGGTCTTTTTGAGTTAAGGAACTGAGGAGATGATCGTGCCTTCCACTGAATCAAGCAGATTTGGGGAAGTACTCTTGAAGGGGTTGGAGGATTTGGTATACACATTGGTTTGAGTAACTCTGCCGGGGCGTCCCAGGTGGTGCTAGTGGTATAAAAAGCTTGCCTGCCAATGCAGGAGACGTAAAGAGACTGGGGTTCAATCCCTGGGTCAGAAAGATCCCCTGAAGAAGGGAATGGCACCCCACTCCAGTATTCTTGACTGGAGAATCCCAAAGGCAGACAGACCTGGCAGGCTACAAGTGCACAGGGTCACAAGGGTCAGACACAACTGAGGCGACTTGGCACGCACACATGCCATACTAGTGTCTGGGTATGTCTCACATAAGGTGAAGAATTTTAGATGGAAGTAAGTTTGAAAAAACAAACCATACGCAATTTAGCAAGAGTGTACTCACAGTTGGCCAGTGGGACCAAATCTAAATTCATCCAGTATTCAAGGCCACGTAACTTTCTATAACTTAAATCTCTACACCAGTTTGGAGACACTTTTTCACTTATGCAAATTTAACTATGCTTTATTACAAACAGGAAAGAAAAGAAAAACTACTAATTTTCAATAGTTGGGAAAACTAGAACTTTCATACTGACATGTAAGTTCTGGAGAAGGCAGTGGCACCCCACTCCAGTACTCTTGCCTGGAAAATCCCATGGATGGAGGAGCCTGGTAGGCTGCAGCCCATGGAGTCTCTAGAGTCAGACACAACTGAGTGACTTCACTTTCACTTTTCACTTTCATGCATTGAAGAAGGAAATGGCAACCCACTCCAGTGTTCTTGCCTGGAGAATCCCAGGGACGGCAGAGCCTGGTCGGCTGCCGTCTGTGGGGTTGCACAGACTCGGACACGACTGAAGCGACTTAGCAGTGACTTAGCAGCCTTATCCCTGCCTTGTAGAGGTGTGAGCTGGATGCTGTGAAGGTGCTGTTTCTGTCCTCTAGTGAGTCCCAGTTCCCAAGTCAGTTTATGGTAAGGGCATGTCACCACACTTAAGAGCGGTTTGAAGGGACCAGCCAACTCTGTCAGGGGTAGAGTGGTCGATAAACTGTGTCCTGTTTATACAGTGGAAAACCACACAGCCCTGCAAACACGAAAAATTACTGCTCTACCTAGCAACATGAGTGAACATCACAGATACAGTGTTGGGCATAAAAAGCCAGACATAACAGAGTACGTGTATACTGTGTGATGCCATTTATATGGAGGTCAGAATCAGGAAAAACTAACCTACGGTGATAAACATTAGAATAGTGGAGTGAACTAGGAGAGGCTTCCCTGGGGCTCAGTGGAAAGACTCTTAACTGCAATACAGGAGATGCAGGAGGTATGGGTTCAGTCCCTGGGTTGGGAAGACCCCCCTGGAGAAGGAAATGGCCACCCACTCCAGTATTCTTGCCTGGAGAATCCCATGGACAGAGGAGCCTGGAGGGCTGTCGACCATGGGGTCACAGAGAGTCGGACATGACTGAGTGACTAAACCACAACAAAAGAGCAGTACTGTGCCCCATCCCCAGAGATTTTGACTCATTGGTCTGAGCTGGGGCACAGGCTGGGGTAATCTTTAACATCTCCCAGATGCTTATAACTTGCAGCCAGGATTGGAACTTCTGCCTTCACCAACTGGACTTGACTGAGCCTGGGGTCAGCCAGGGGAATGGCCATTCACTTTGGAAGAGAGAGTGGCAGTTAACAGAGCTGTCCTCTCCCGACCAAACTATGGGCTGTGATTCTTTTGAAGGTCACGATCAGTTTAGTGCAGTGATTCTCAGCCTTTTTTTTTTTCTCTCCCTCCTCTTTTTAAATCTCAAGACTCCTTTATATTTGGGTAAAGACCCAAAGATATTTTGTGTACGTGGATTACATTTAGAAATGAAAACAGAAATGTTAAAAGTATTGGTTTATAAATAATAAGCCTATTAAATTTTGTTGTATTTAATACTTTATTTAAAAAAATAACTATATTTTCCAGAACAAATTTAGTGAGATGAGTAGAATTGTTTTACATTTTTGTGAAGCTATTTAGCATCTGGCTTAAAGAGAGACAGCTGGGTTCTCAGACCTGCATCTGCAATCTGTTCTGATACCACACGCCCTAAACCTCTGGAAGATTCCACCAAACACTCAGAATGGGTGTGAAGAAGACAAATAGCATCTTAATGTTATTACGAAAATGGTTTTGACCTTACAGACCCCCTGAAAGGGCTTCCCCAATGGCTCAGGGATAAGGAAGCCACCTGCAATTCAGGAGACTCAGAGAGGCAGGTTCAGTCTCTGGGTCAGGAAGATCCACTGAGGAAGGAAATGGCAACCCACTCCAGTATTCTTCAGTAAAGAATCTGCCTGCAATGCAGGAGACTCAGGTTCGATTCCTGGGTCTGGAAGATCCCCTGGAGAAGGGCTAGGCTACCCACTCCGATATTCTTGCCTGGAGAATCCCATGGACAGAGGAACCTGGGGGGCTACAGTCCATGGGGTCGCAAGAGTTGGACACGACTGAGTGCCTTTCACTTCACTTTCACTTCCAGTATTTTTTTAAATAAATTTATTATAATTGGAGGCTAATTACTTTACAATATTGTAGTGGTTTTTGCCATATATTGACATGAATCAGCCATGGGTGTACCTGTGTCCCACTGTCCCAAACCCCCCTCCCACGTCCTTCCGCATCCCATCCCTCTGGGTCGTCCCAGTGCACGGGCTTTGAGGGCCCTGTCTCATGCATCGAACCTGGCCTGGCAATCTGTTTCACATGTGGTAATATACATGCTTCAGTGCTGTTCTCTGAAATCATCCCACCCTCACCTTCTTCCACAGAGTCCAAAAGTCTGTTCTTTGTATCTGTGTCTCTTTTGCTGACTCACATATAGGGTCATTGTTACCATCTTTCTAAATTATATATGTGTGTGTGTGTGTGTGTGTTAATATACTGTATTGGTGTTTTTCTTTCTGGCTTACTTCACTCTGTATAATAGACTCCAGTTTCATCCGCCTCATTAGAACGGACTCAAATAATTAGAACGGACTGAGTAATATTCCATGTGTATATGTACCACAGCTTTCTTATCCATTCATCTGCCTGTGGACATCTATGTTGCTTCCATGTCCTAGCTATTTTTAATAGTGCTGCGATGAACATTGGGGTACACGTGTCTCTTTCAGTTCTGGTTTTCTCGGTGTGTATGCCCAGCAGTGGGATTGCTGGGTCATATGGCAGTTCTATTTCCAGTTTTTTAAGGAATCTCCACACTGTTCTCCATAGTGGCTGTACTAGTTTGCATTCCCACCAACAGTGTAGGAGGGTTCCCTTTTCTCCACACCAGCATTTATTGTTTGTAGACTTTTTGATAGCAGCCATTCTGACCGGCGTGAGATGGTACCTCATTGTGATTTTGATTTGCATTTCTCTGATAATGTCACTTCCAGAATTCTTGCCTAGAGAACCCCCATGGACAGAGGAACCTGGAGGGCTACAGTCCGTGGGGCCGCAAAGAGTCGGACAGGACTGAGCAACCAACACTTTCACTTTTCACCCCCTGAAAAGACTGCACTTGGAGAACCACTGGTTAGTGGACCTCAACTCAAATGTGTGTGTGTGTGTGTATGTGTGTGTACTCGAGTAGAATACATTATAGCAGAATGCATTGCACTTGGTTAATAGCTTGATTGAACACCTCTTGTGGTCACTTGGGATCGTCTCTGTCCCACCTCTTACTGGGGCCACTGATGCTGCTCTGACCAGGTCCACACAGGTGCCACCTGACCGCTCCCCCTGGAAGCGGAGGGAGTTGACGCCCACAGGACACGTGGGCAGGCGTTAGGCTCCCCTAGAGCTGGTTCTCCAGTACTCTTGCTTGGAAAATCCCATGGATGGAGGAGCCTGGGAGGCTGCAGTCCATTGGGTCGCTGAGGGTCGGACACCACTGAGGGACTTCACTTTCACTTTTCACTTTCCTGCATCGGAGAAGGAAATGGCAACCCACTCCAGTGTTCTTGCCTGGAGAATCCTAGGGTGGGGAAGCCTGGTGGGCTGCCGTCTCTGGGATCGCACAGAGTCGGACACAACTGAGGTGACTTAGCAGCAGCAGCAGAGCTGGTTCTAAGCCGCCTTTCCTGAGCTCCAGGCAGGCCGGGTGAGCCTGAGCTGCGGTTACCGTGGCAACAGTGAACTCGGGGTGAGCTGGTCCTCTTTGTCTTGCTCCCTTTCTATCTCCTCCTCCCTAGTGTCACTTTGCAGACAGCCTGCCTACACAGGCCTCTGTTGCAGGCTCTGCCTTCAGGGGAGCCTGGGGCTGACAGATGTGTATTTTGTAACAGTGTTGCTTCAGTTATAGGGCCATGGTGTCTGATGCACTGGCCTGCTGCATGTCATAAGGAAAACGTTGGGAAAACCCTGTGTTTTGCAGTCAGCTGAACATAACGTGAAATATTCCAAATAGAAAATATCTATCAGAAGAAAACGTTGTGATTTTAACAAGACCCCCTCCAGTAATTAGATCCGCAGTGAGAGTTAGAAGTTCAAATATGAAACTACCTATGAAAAGCCAACAGCATTTAAATCCAAAATACTGCCCTCCCTTATTTCTTGACCCACCCTCCTTTAGTCGGAAGGGTCTCCACCAGGAGCTTGGATTTTCTGCTGCCAAGGCTTTCATTAGAACAAGTCTGACTCCTTAAGCAAACAGAGTTGGCCAAAAATGTATATAAGGGCTTCCCCGGTGGCTCAGTGGTACAGAATCCACCATCTGCCAATGCAGGAGACCCAGGTTCGATCCCTGGGTTGAGAAGATCCCCTGGGGAAGGAAGTGGCAACCTACCCCAGTATTCTTGCCTGAAACATTCCATGGACAGAGGAACCTGCTGGGCTACAGTCCATGGGGTCGCAAAGAGTCAGACATGACTGAGATGACTTAGCACACATGTTTTGTATATTGCACTTTTTCAAAAAGTCAGAAGGACATAGCATATTACTAGCACCTTGCCTTAGAAAACCCAACTAAGTCAACTGCTGCAGGAGTTATCTCAGAACCCAGCATACTGGATGGTACTGTCCCCTACTTGTCAGTAACTGCTGTGCAGCTGTGGGGAACATGGGGGAGCATGGCTGAAAAGAAGCAGTTACTGATTTGTCTTCCCAGCTTTCGGGGCAGGCTGGGCAGTTGTCAGACGCTCAGATCACTCAGCATAAAACCTAACTGGAAGGGGCTTTCCTGGTGGCTCAGTGGTAAAGAATCCACCTGCCAACACAGGAGACATGGGAAGATCGCGGGACAACTGGACCCCTGTGTCACAACTGCTGAGCCCACGTGCGCAACTACTGAAGTCCAAGCACCTGGAGCCCACGCCCAAATAAGAGAAGCCACTGCGAGAAGAAGCCCCCGCACTGTGACTAGAGAGGAGCAACCCGAGAAAGCCCACTCAGCAATGAAGACCCAGAGCGGCCATCAGTTCAGTTCAGTTCAGTTCAGTTCAGTTCAGTCGCTCAGTCGTGTCTGACTCTTTGCGACCCCATGAGTCGCAGCACGCCAGGCCTCCCTATCCATCACCAACTCCTGGAGTTCACCCAGACTCACGTCCATTGAGTCGGTGATGCCATCCAGCCATCTCATCCTCTGTCGACCCCTTCTCCTCCTGCCCCCAATCCCTCCCAGCATCAGAGTCTTTTCCAATGAGTCAATTCTTTGCATGAGGTAGCCAAAGTACTGGAGTTTCAGCTTTAACATCATTCCTTGCAAAGAAGCCATAAATAACAGCCATAAATAACATTTTTTTAAAAAACCCTAATTGGGTTAACTGTTGGCCCTGTCTGGGCTTCCCAGGTGGCACTAGCAGTAAAGAACCTGCTTGCCAATGCAGGAGACACGAGATGCAGGTTCGATCCCTGGGTCAGGAAGATCTCCTGGAGAAGGGAATGGCAACCCACGCCAGTATTCTTGCCTAGAGAACCCCATGCGCGGAGGAGCCTGGCAGGCCACAGTCTGTGGGGTTGCAAAAGAGTCGGACACAACTGAAGCGACTTAGCATGTGGCCCTATTTACTACCTGGAAGTGGGCAGAAATTTATTTATCCCACGCTTTCTAACTGGGATGTTGTTGTAATATGTTGTTGATGCTGCTGCTTAGTCACTCAGTCCTGTCCAACTCCTTGCAACCCCGTGGACTTTGTGAGCCCGCCAGGTTCCTCTGTCCATGGGAATTCTCCAGGCAAGAATACTGTAGTGAGTTGCCATGCCCTCCTCCAGGGGATCTTCCCAACCCAGAGATCAAACTCAGGTGTCCCTCATTGTAGGAAGATTCTTTTCCGTCTGAGCCACCAGGGAAGCCTAGTCTAAGTCAAAAGAGAGAACAAAAGTGCATTATCCAAAGGACAGCACTTTGAGATAGCCACCAAGTGGGGCTGGATACCCAGGGATGGCTGGTGTCTTGGGGTCACCAGTATGGATTGATGACCAGGACTAAATACTCGCTCCCCACACCATACCCCATCACCACAAAAGTCCCAGGTGTGCCAGAGATGTGATGGAAACCTCAGGGACCTAGGGAGCCATGGTGTCAGAAATGATGACTGTAGAGAAAACACAGTTGTTCCTGAACAAGCGCATTCGTAGGCCAAGATTTCTTCTGTTCCCATGACTCAGAGGAAAAACTCTTTCCAGTACTTCGATGCCTGTCTTGGGCTATTTCTGCAAATCCAGAGTGTCTAAGCTCTGCTTGGGGCGGGCCACGGTCGCAGAGGGTCACGTGGCCAGCCTCACAGTGACTCACACTCCAATTGTGCCGATTGTGTTATTCAGCCTGTTCTGGGCCCCACCCCCGCACAGCAGAGGGGCAGCTGTGAGTCAGCCTACGGCAGCTGCTGCCAAACTGCATAGCCCCTCCCGCCTTTGGACGCTTGGGCTCCCAGCCCCGCCTCTTCTCCCTGTTCTTGGCGATGCTCCTGGGATGGCACGCACCTCCCAGGAAGCACAGTCACCCCTCAGCACCCTTCTGAGAAGGAGAAGCACCCGACAGGACTAAAGATACAGCATACATCCACATTATAAGCCTGAAGCCCAAACCAAGCTCTCATCCCTACAGCTGATGTGAGCGGGGGTGGGTGTGCAGATCTGGAGGCTTGGTGAGACCAGCTGCGTCCAGGAGGGCGTGTGCTCTGCAGCAACCTGGGCGGTCCAGGCAGAGAGCAGACAGCTGGTGCGCGGTCAGTAGCCTTGGCCTGTTTCCACCATCAGCTAAATTGCCCCTGTCCCTGATGGCTCAGATGGTAAAGAATCCACCTGCAATTCAGAAGACCCAGGTTTGATCCCTGGATCAGGAAGATACGGGGAGAGGGCAATGGCAACCCACTCCAGTCTTCTTGCCTGGAGAATTCCTCAGACAGAGGAGCCTGGCTGGCTGCAGTCCATGGGGCTGCACAGAGTTGGACATGACTGAGCGACTAATACACATTGTGAGGGTAAGGAGTAGCGATCAGAGAGAAGCCTTTTCCCCAGTTCTCCAGGAAGGCAAAAGTGTCTCAGTCACTGAGGCAGAAATGTGAAGAAAGACCATAGTCCCTCCACACTAGCCACTTAGGTGGTATCCTGTTTGTCCCTATTTTATTTTATTTTTTGTCATCATCCTCATCACTTTATTCAGTCCCAAGTACTTAATTCTTATTTTGCTTGATCTTGAACTACCAGTTTTAAAAAAATATTTTTGTAATTTTCAGTTGGAGAATAATTACATTTTTGTGTTGGTTTCTGCTGTACAACATTGTGAATCGGCCATAAGTATAAATACTTCTCCTCCCTCTTGAGCCTCCCTCCCACCTACCCCCTTGTTTCTCCCATTTTAAATAATCAAAACAGCAGATATCTTTGAGGAAGTGTGCCCCTGAGCTAGATTCTTTTTATTGGAATTATTACAGGGTCAAAAAGGAGTGAACTTTTTTTTTTTTTTGGCCGCACCACATAGCTTGTGGGATCTTAGTTCCCCAACCAAGGATTGAACCTGTGCCCTCGGCAGTGAAAGTGCCCAGTCCTAACCCCTAGATCACCAGAGAATTCTCTGTCTTGAACATTTTAAAGACACTTAACATATGACTCCAGACTAATCTCCAAAAAAGATTCTATCGATTTACACACTCCTTTTAACTCATTTAACATCACCTACTACCCTTAAGCTGGTGGGATGGATAATTTTGTGTCCACTTGGCTGGGCTAAGGCATGCCCAGAAAACTAGTAAAACACTATTTCTGGGTCTGTCCGTGAGGCTGTTTCTGGAAACGCTTAGCATTTGCTCAGACGACGTTCCGCCTGCCCCCAGCATAGGCAAGCATCATCCACACCACCCACTTTCTGGTTCTGCAGTTTACAGATGGCAGACTGTGGCACATCTCAGCCCTTATCATCACATGAGCCGATTCCCACCCACAGTAAATCTCTGATGTTTCTAGGCACATCCTCTCAGTTCTGTTTACCCGGAGAACCCTGGCAAATACAGCAGGGTGCGAGATGTTCCTCACGTTTGGAGCATATGAAATGTCACAGTGTTCCATTTTCCCGAATCTGGCTAAACGTGTTCTGGTTTCCCACTGTCCATCACTGACAAGAATTTCGGGATTATTTGGTGGGGGGCCTTCCTCACCCTCCCTCGACTGTTAATCCCTTATTCTATCCAAGAAAAAAGAGCTTTCCTGGTGGCTCAGGGGTGAAAGAATCCATCTGCCAGTGCAGGAGACGTGGGTTCGATCCCTGGTGCCGGAAGATCCCACGATGCTGAGCAACTAAGCCCATGCACTACAACTTCTGAGCCCGCGTGCTATGGCGACTGAAGTCCACGTGCCCTAGAGCGCGTACTCCACAAGAGAAGCCACCACAATGAGAAGCCCGCGTATCACAACTACAGAGGAGCCCCCACCCGCCACAACTAGAGAAAGTCTGCTGGCACCAATGAGGACCCAGCAGAGCCAAAACTAAATGAACAAAAAAACTTTAAAAAAGAAAATGGGAGAAAATACTGGCTTTTAGTCCATGGTATTTGCCATCTCTACCATTGTCCCACCCTCTCCCAACCTGACCGAAAGATGACCCTGGGCTCATGTGTCTTGCACTGAGTGTCCACCTGCCCCAACTGACCACTCCATTCAAGACCCCCACCCTGGGGGCTGCCATGACTCCCCGTCTCAACACAGGCAGGCATCACCCCTGGGGTGGGACACCCACCCGGCCACAGGAGTTTCTACATCTGCCCCCACCCAGCTGCCTCCAAAATGGTTCCACGTGGTAACCCAGAACAAAGCTCTCAGACAGGCAGGGCAGCTGGGGGTTTTCTGGGCAATGCCCAGGATGGAAGGGGAGGGAGTGTGTGCAACTTCCGTAAACTGCCTTTCAAGGAAGGAGCATCGCTTCTTCATCCCTCCTCAATCCTAGTGCCCAGCATGGGGATTTTAACGATGGGAAACCAAGGCGTCCCCTTGGACCATAGAACAGAAGCCACCCAGCAGCAGAACAAAAAGAAAGGATCCGAGTCGTGGCACCATTCCAGCTCTGAACGGCCCAGGCCTGGACGCAGACGTGGCGAGGTCCCCTTCCTCCTTGTTTCAGTCACTGTTGCTAATATTCTGTGTTGCCCAACCACAGCCAGTGTTGTTGGGTAAAGTGTCTGTCTACAATGTGGGAGATCCCCTGGAGAAGGAAATGGCAATCCACTCCAGTACTATTGCCTGGAAAATCCCACGGACAAAGTAGCCTGGTAGGCTACAGTCCATGGGGTCGCAAAGAGTCGGACACGACTGAGTGACTTCACTTTCACTTTCACTTTCAACCACAGCCGCACCTGAACCTGCCCTTACGCTTCCCTTCAAGGTCTAGGCACAGAGACCTCGTCTTTTCCTGCTGGAATAGTCTGCCAATTGCCAGATGGTGTGGGATGTCTATCCTCAACCTCTGAAGGGGCCGAGAACACCTAAGGAGCTGCTAAAATTCAGGTTCCCAGCTCTAGTGAGCCTGAAAGTCCTTGGAATCTGCATGTTTAACAGATATCCTTGGAGAGTCTGATGGGAATGGACCGTGAGCCACATGTGGAGAGATGGTGGGCCTTTGAAACAAAATGCCATGGTAGGGATGGTCTCCAGGCTACAGAGGCGCTTCTACTCAGAAACCTCGTCTTCCCTTCACGCTACCTCCCCCCCCAAACACCCACATGTGCACATCTCCCACCAAAGGAGGCTTTCACCTGTGCTGGTCTGTTCTCCCTGAGAAAGACACTGTATTTTCTCTCTCTCTCTCTTTTTTTTTTTTTTTGGTAAATCTGTAGCTGCAAAAATGAGTAAGTTGCCTGAATGTGGCACGGTAATCACTGCTTGTCCCACTTTTTTTCACTATAGAAAATAAAAGAGGGACTTCCCTGATGGCTCAATAGCTAAGACTCCACGCTCCCAATGCAGGGGGCCTGGGTTTGATCCCTGGTCAGAAAGCTAAGACTCCGCAGGCCATGTGTATGAGTTCACATGCCACAACTAAGACCCAACACGGCACACAAATAAATATTTTAAAATATTTATATAGAAAATATAAGAATAATAGGTAGCTTTAATTTTCAAATTTGAATATTAATAAAGTTCGATGTTATATCCAAACAGGGACTAAATACACATTCGAATGACCAACTTCCAAGAAGCGAAGTAAACAAAGCCCAGCTCTGCTATTTCCAGCCAGAGTCACCTGGGGTGTGTCATTGACTTTTCTGAGCCCTAGTTTCTCTAAGAGTAAAACAACACCAACTGTATAACGTTGGCTATATAACGTACTTAAAACATGCTTCAGATTTCCCTGGTGGTTCAGTGGCTAAGATTTCATATTCCCAATTCAGGGACCCTGGGTTTCATCCCTAATCACTGAACTAGAAAAGACTCTTGAGAGTCTCTTGGACAGCAAGGAGATCAGACCAGTCCATCCTAAAGGAAATCAACCCTGAATATTCATTGGAAGGACAGACAGCTGAAGCTGAAACTCCAATACTTTGGCCACCTAATGGGAAGAACTAATTCATTGAAAAATACCCTGATGCTGGGAAAGATTGAAGGTTGGAGGAGAAGGGGATGACAGAGGATGATATGGTTGGATGGCATCACCAATTCGATGGACAATGAGTTTGAGCAAACTCGGAGATAATGAAGGACAGGAAAGCCTGGCATGCTGCAGCCCATGGGGTTGTAAAGAGTCAGACATGATTCAGCGACTGAACAAGAGGGAACTAGACCCCACATGACCCAACTAAGAGTTGGCACACCACAACTGAAAGATCCCACGTGCTTCAACTAAGACCCCGAGCAACCAAATGAATAAATATTTTAAAAATAAATAAAAATAAACCTGCCCGGCACACAGTAGGCCCTCATGTGACATGACTCTGTGTCCTGTTTTTCCTCATTGGGATCACCATACTTTTGCTTCATGTCCACCAGTTCTTGTCATCACTGTAGTAGTGGCTGCCGTAAGAAGTCACCTCAGGGGCTTCCCTGGTGACTCAGTGGTTAAGAATCTGCCTGCCAATAGACATAGAGAACAGAGCTACGGACACGGGGAGAGGGGAGGAGAGGGTGAGATGTAAGGAGAGAGCAACATGGAGACTTACAATACCATATGTAAGATAGATAGCCAATGGGAATTTGCTGTCTGACTTAGGGAACTCAAACAGGGGCTCTGTGACAACTGAGAAGGGTGGGATGGGGAGGGAGGCGGGAGGGGACATGGGTGTGTGTACTTGTGGCTGATGCATGTTGATGTATGGCAGAAATCAGCACAATATTGTAAAGCAGTTCTCCTCCAATTAAAAGTAAATTTTCTTTTACAAAAAAAAAAAAAAAGAATCTGCCAAGGCAGTGGGCACAGGTTCAACCCCTGGGCTGCAAAGATCTCACATGTCTCGGGGCAAATAAACGCCTGTGCCACAGCTGCTGAAGCCCATGCATCCTCGAGCTTGTGCCAGGCAACAAGAGAGGCCCCTGCACCAGGAAGCCCAAAAATTGCAGCGAGAGAATAGCCCACTCACAGCAATGAAGACCAGTGTAGTCAAAAAAAAATTAAAATATTTTTTAAAAAAAGAGTTTGAGCTTTGGATTAGAACCCATCTGGACACCAGTTCTCAGGTCCTGGCTTCACTTTCTACTTGGTGTGGGGGGATCTTGGAGAGTTCACTCCCTGAACCTCAGTATTCTCACCTGCGGGATGGACAGACCTGCTTCTGGATAATCCTGAGGGTTGAATCAGGCGGATTAGGGGAAACCCCTGGGATTCACGGACCCTGCTCCACAGTGCTCCCTGCTGCTCCCCAGCCACACCCAGACCTGCTTCCCTCCCTCTCGGGATGTCCTCTGGGCTAGACACACTGGTCCACACACATATTTTGCTCTCACTATTTTTCTCCGAGGGGACTTGTCTGATTCACCTTGGGTCCTCAGTTCCTAGCACAGAAGAGCGAAGTATAGAGTTGATAAATGTAAAAGAAAAAGTTCAGAGGTTCCTATCTGGAATCATCAACAGTGTCCTCCGTAAAATTATTTTGAAAGTGCAATGAAAGAGAGGCACACTCCTTTTCTTCTTTCAAGGAGCCATATCGTTTGAGAACCTAAATATTTAGGATTATCAACACAGGGACTTCCCTGGTGGGCCAGTGGTTAAGATTCCATACTTCTAATGAAGGAGATGCAGGTTCGAGTCCTAGTCAGGGAACTAAGATCCTACACGCTTTGTGTGGCCCCCAATTTTTTTTTTAATTAGAATTATCAACCCAAAGATCTTGTAGCAACCTTAAATCACTAGAAAGCCACTTCTATTTGTTTTCTACTTTTGAATTTTGATGAGCCCTTTAAATTTTTTTTTTTGAAGCTACTGAAGTTTATGAACATAGTTCAGTAGCTGCTTCAGATCAAATTCCCAGTCATCACTGAATGTGAAGATTAAATTTAATGTGTATGAAAAATAGATGAAAGAGTGAAAGGCAATTAGAAATAATGGCCTCTGGCCATGAAGGCACAGATTAAAGAACTGTCAACCCAGCTCAGAGATTCTATCAGTGATGAATCTGTCGGTTCACTTGACTACGGATCTAGTACAATTATGGGAAAACTAACAAAATGACCTGAGTGAACAGACAGACTGGGGCCATTTGCTTAAGTGAAACTTCCAGGCACCCAATTCCAGCCTTTACTTCTCCATCACCACTGAGTGGCAGTTGGCAGAGAGAGGTGACCTTTACTTAACCTTGAGAATAACTACCCCTCCCTAGCCAAAATGAGGAATGTGTATATGTCAATGCCTATTGACAATCCATTTGCAGAAGTTATTGAGTGTTTGGTCTAAGTTGATGATATCTTTGCCTTTTTGAACTTTATTTTTACAAAATAAATATTTTTCATAGGTCATCTTAGAAGTCTGAGAGGGCCACACACCAGGTACAGATGATGACCAATTTAAAAGGAAACTTTTATGCTTTGTTTTGGTTTGAGGGTTTTTTTTTTTTTTGCTCAAACATTCATCTGAATGATATAGAGAAGTAACCAAGTTTCGCCTGCCACTTTCTTACTAGAAAGCAATCTACTTTCATTCCTCTAGGTATTTAGAAAATGTTTATTGTTCTCAACAGCCAGGTAGGTGAGTGATTCCAAAACAAATCCTAAATCAAGCAGTGCTTAACTCCTTCCCTACCTAACATCCCTGGGTAATGATTTGTTCAAAGATCTGAAGTAAACGAAATCAGATCAGATATCCAATCCCTCAAAGAAAATGGTTTCAGTGAAGTTAAATCCCAAACTTGCCCTCATCTTCACCTCTCCAACCTATGCTTATCAGGACTTTCTTGTCACCAGTAAGATTAGTGGTAGCTAGTGCATTGGGCTAAATCAGATTTTTCATGTTGGATTAATCGTGAAAATGCTATGAGCAAATAACTTACATGATTGAAAGGTACTGAAGACCCCATTAACCACAAATTCTATGATCAATAAACTACATTAGAAATAGCCTTGATTAAAAGTCTAAAATATTTTGACTAAGGTTATTTCATGATTATAGAATTTTTAATCCATATAAGTAAAGGATATGAATTGATATCTAAGGACTGATGGCTTAAATATTTTCATTGTTATTTTTAATAAGTATCACTTATTTTTTTAAAAATACATATTCATTGTAGAGAATTTTAAAACTATAGAAAACAAGGAAGTCCCTGGCTGTCCAGTGGTTAGAACTCTACGCTTTCACTGCCAAGGGCGCAGGTTCAATCCCTGAATGAGGAACTACGATCTTACTAGCTGTGCTAGATGGCCAAAAAAAAAAAGAAAGAAAAAATCCAAACTACAAAACTTCTAATATAAGTCTTATGGGAAAATAGTAATGACTTTGGGTTTAGCAAAGATTTCTTAAATAGAACCTAAAAAATACAAACTAGAAAAAAAATAGATAAATTGGACTTCATTGAAATGAATAGTTTTTAAAGAAATTGTAGAACAACAAAAATTACCCATAATCCATCACTCCAGAATAATTACATTAAACAGTTTCTATAAGCTCTTCTAAGGTGGCTCAGAGGTTAAAGCGTCTGCCCGCAATGCAAGGAGACCTGGGTTCGATCCCTGGGTCAGGAAGATCCCCTGGAGAAGGAAATGGCAACCCAGTCCAGTATTCTTGCCTGGAGAATCCCATGGACGGAGGAGCCTGGCGGGCTACAGTCCACGGGGTCCAAAAGAGTCGGACACGACTGAGCGACTTGACTTTCAACTTTCTTTTCAAGAATACGTGTACTGTGGGTTTAACAAATAAGGATCATGATGTAAATATAATTTTGCCTCCTTTTTCAAACAGCACATGAGCATTTAACAATTGCACAACATTATGTCATATGGATGCACCATAATTTATATTGTAAAATTCTCTATTACTGACTTTTAGGATGATTCTACGTTTTCATTTTTTGGTAAATATTATTATTATAGAAAATGTTGTTATTGTTCAGTCGCTGAGTTGCATCCGCCTCTTCACAATCCCATGGACTGCAGCATGCCAGGCTTTCCTGTCCCTCACCATCTCCTGGAGCTTGCCCAAGTTCATGTCCATTGAATCAGTGATACCACCCAACCATCACATCCTCTGTCACCCTCTTCTTTTATCTGTGTATAAACATATTTGTCCTTATCTCTTATTCTGTCTTAAGGAAATACTTATAAAAGGGTGAAGTGAAGTGAAGTCGCTCAGTCGTGTCCGACTCTTTGTGACCCCATGGACTATAGCCTACCAGGCTCCTCCCTCCATGGGATTCTCCAGGCAAGAGTACTGGAGTGGGTTGCCATTTCCTTTTTCTATAAAAGGGTAAGGGATATAAATTTTCTTAAAAGCTCATATTCTCCTTGTATTGCCAAATTGCTGGGGAAGAAGCTGAAATTTTACACTCCTGCCACAAAGCGGGGGGCTTCCCTGGTAGCTCAGTGGTAAAAAACTCTCTTGCCAATGCAGGAGACACAGGCTAGATCCCAGGTCTGGGAAGATATCCTGGAGAAGGAAATGGCAACCCTGTCTTTCCTGGAAAGCCCATGGACAGAGGAGCTTGGCAGGCTACCGTCCATGGTGTCACAAAGAGTCAGACACAACTTAGAGACTAAACAGTAACAAGAACAGCAAATCACGACTGTTTACTTGTCCACATAATGTACTGACAGCCTATTCATTCATTTAATATGCATTTTAAGCTCTAATTATTTAAAAAAGTGATAATGGGTCTTCTATGATCATTTTTAGAATAATGAAATAAATTCAAAGAAATTATAAAGTATGGCTTGGATAGTTGACAGGAATTTACTTAGACTTATTTAATAAGCAAACTTCTATGAAGAGAATAGACTTCTGGTAGCCAAGGTGGGTTGGTAGGAGGTGAGGAAGGGATGGATTGGGTGTCTGGTATTAGCAGATATAAACTATTATCTAGGCTTCCCTGGTGTTTCAGTGGTAAAGAATCCACCTGCCAATGCGGGAGACATGGATTTGATCCCTGGTTCGGGAAGATCCCCTGGAGAAGGGAATGGCAACCCACTCAGTATTCTTGCCTGGGAAATGCCATGAATGGAGGAGCCTGGTGGGCTAGAGCCATTGGGTTGCAGAGTCAGACAGGACTTAGTGACTCAACAACAATAAACTATTGTGTATATAATGGATAAACCACAAGGTCCTACTGTATAGCATAGGAAACTATATTCAATAACCTGTGATAAACCATGACAGAAAAGAACATGAGAAAGAATATACATATGTACATTTGTATAGCTGAGTCACTTTTCTGTACAGCAGAATTTAATACAACATTGTAAATCAACTATACTAAACAATAAAATAAACTTTTTAAAAAAGAGGAAAAGGTCAAGAAAAAAAGAATACATAAAGCAAACGTAGTGGGGGAAAAAAAAAGGAAGAAACTGTCTATGAAGAGCTTTGTGGCAGGCCCAGGGCAAAGAAATCACTTATTTGTAAGGCGTGACTCAAATTTTCAAACTTATTTCGAAAATTCCCTTCAGGAAATTCCCTGGCAGGCCTAAGACAAAGAAGTCACTTATTTGTAAGACATGACTTGCATTTTCAAAGCTATTTTTAAAATTCCCTTTAGGAAATTCCCTGTAGCCCAGTGGTTAAGACTCCACACTTTGACTTCGTGGACCCGGGCTCCATGCCTGCTCTAAGGAACTAAGACGATGCAGGATCTAAGGACCCCTGGTCCACGCCTGGGAACTAGGGTGCCGCAGCCTTGGTGACAATGGCCTGGCAAACTCTCCTCTGCTGGTGCAGCAGAGTGCAGAGAGAAGAAATACAGCCATCCGATGACAGATATATGCAAATTACTGAAGACTTACAGTATCTTTGAGGAAAGCCTTCTTTAAATCAGATTTCACCTTGGCAGCATCTTGTCTCAATCAGTAAGTGGCCAAGGCACAAGAAGTTTCTTTTAAAAGGGTTTGGGGAAGTTCCCTGGCAGTCCCGTGGTTAAGACTCCACTGCAGCAAGCAAGGATTAGATCCCGGGTCAGGGAACTAAGATCCTGCACGCCATGGCGAGGCCAAAAACACTGGGGTTTGGGGAATTCCAGGTGTTCCAGTGGTTAAGACTCAGCACTTTCACTGCCAAGGGCACAGGTTCAATCCTGGTCAGAGAACTGATCCTGCAAACCTCACAGTGCAACCAAAAAAAAAAATTTTTTTTTTTTAAATAAAAGTGTTTGCATGCTCCAAGAAGCTGATCTGAAAACCTCTGTCTCCAGATTGGATTTCAGCTGAGATATTGCTGTCACAGTGACTTTGTGGGTCTGATGTGTGTTACCTGTGAGGGGCAGGTAGGAAGTGCTGATGCCACGTGTGTTCACCCCACATCTGCACAGGAGCAAGCCCTCCTGGAACCCTGTGGACACTGACCCCCCGGGTGCAGTTGCTGACTGAACTACTTGCCTCCTGGCTGGCTTCCTCAGCCTCTCCCACTGTGTTCAACCCACTGCTTCCTCATAAGCCAGACACGTCACTCTTTTCCCTAAGACACTGTGGTGTCTTCTCGGGGCCTCTTGAAGGCACCCAAGTGATCAGGCCCCACCTCCCACCATCTCCCCTTGCTCCTTCTGCTCCAGCTCTGTTGACTTCCTTCCTATGTCAGGCCTCCTGATTCTCTCACCCCAGGGCCTTTGCACAGGCTGTCCCCTTGCCTGGAAAGCTTCCTCTGCTCTTTGCCTGGTTGGTTCCTCCTCACCCTTCAGGTCCCATCAGATCCCACCTTCCTTAAACCAGGTTTCCTTGTTATTCTCCTTCATGTTCTTCATGGCAGGAATTGCAATTTATTGTTTAGAGAAATGCTTCTCAAATTTTCTCGAATGGGGGATGACTTTTTCTAAATTTCTAGCCCATTGCACATCTCTACATTGGAAGGACTGATGTTGAAGCTGAAACGCCAATACTTTGGCCACCTGATGCGAAGAGCTGACTCATTTGAAAAGACCCTGATGCTGGGAAAGATTGAGGGCAGGAGGAGAAGGGGACGACAGAGGATGAGATGTTTGGGATGGCATCACCGATGGACATGAGTTTGGGTAAACTCCGGAAGTTGGTGATGGACGGGGAGGCCTGGCGTGCTGCGGTCCATGGGGTTGCAAGAGTCAGACACAACTGAGCGACTGAACGGGACTGAACAGAACTGAACTGAACTGAACTTGTAAAATATAAAAATGCTTACTAGAAAAACAAAATGGAAAAAAGATAAACGAGAGGCTGTTTTTTTTTTTAAAAAAACTAAACAAATATAAAATTAGTCAATGAGCTAGAGAAGTTACTAAAAACATCTGTCAAGTTCAGTACTACCTTGTCTGAGACCAGTAACATGAACGTTCTGGCCTGGCCCTGTGTCCACAGACCCCACTAAGAGAATCACTGGCTTGTCCCCCCTTGACCGTGAGCTCCAAGGCAGGCAAGGACCTCGTCTGTCTATTCACCACATGTCCCTGTGTGCCAGGTATCATTCTACCTCTTAGTAGGGGTTCAGTCTATTTTTAGTAAATGATTTGAGTGGTTGAATAGGCAGTCATTAATAATAAAGGAGTGCACACTAAGTTACATCAGTCGTGTCTGACTCTGGTGGACACTGTGGACTGCAGCCCACCAGGCTCCTCTGTCCGTGGGATTCTCCAGGCAAGAATACTGGAGTGGGTTGCCAGAACCTGCGTCTCTTACATCTCCTGCACTGGCAGGCTAGTTCTTTACCACTAGTGCCACTTGGGAAGCCCCGTAATAAAGCAGGGTCTGTAGCAAAGAGGGATCCCCTGGGTGGTGCTGGGGTTGGGGGTTGGTCACTGCTGGCCGAGGGGCTGAGTGCAGGTGGTGAAGCCTGCAGGCATCATGGGGGACAGCGGGGCCCGGGGGTGACTCAGCAGTGCTCTCACCCCCCGGGCAGGTTCGGGGCAGCCCAGGTGGCAGCCCAGGTGGCAGCCAAGCTTCTCTTGGCCCATCCTGTTCCCGCTGCTCGGCCTGCTGGCCCCTCTGATCGCTGACCAGACTCCTTTTGAGGACCCCGTCTGGAAACTCCACCCAAGGGCCGTTGACCCAAGACTTCCACAGCAGGCCGGTGGGTAAGACGATGCCTTCCAACGCAAGGGATGAGGCTTCAATCTCTGGTCAGAGAACTAAGGTCCTACATGTTGTCGGGAGAGGCCTCATGTTTTCATAAAGGGGAGGGCATTGACCTGGGTGAGGGAAGGGGGTTACCTGCAGGGAGACTCAGAGAGCCTGGGGGTCTGGTTTAGGTGGGATAAGGCTGGCAGTCATTGGCCCTCTGCGAGTGAGTTGGTACCTAAGTGACACTTACCTAGACACAGGGGGCCCCAGGGGGAGCCTAGCAGGAACTCAGGCCAGAAGCAGAGACAGAACCTGAAGGGCTGGGGGCAGAGGGGAGACTGGGGCGGCAGAGTCCACTCTAGTCGGGCTTCCAGAGGTTGGCCCCTGCTGCTCAGGGGCAGGTGACTTCAAAAGAGACCAGGCCCAGATATAAACCCACAGTGCAGATAAGGCAACAGAACTCTTTGAGGACTGGGAGAACTGTTGTGGGCAAAACACACAGGACAGAGAGAAATGAGCGGAGAGGAGGGGGCTGGACCCAGGGGCCTCAGGACAGGAGGAGGAGGTGATGGCAAGGTCAGGCAGGAAGCACGCTTTCTCCCAGGGTGGCAGAAGGAGCCAGAGAAGGACCACCAGGCAGCTGCAGGATGCAAGTGCAGGGGGCAGGAGGGAGAAGGGGGTAAGCGGAGGCAGGAGGGTGCAGGCGCGGAAGGCACCGGGAACTCTCCGAGGATGGATCTGGCCCTGGCTACCATTTGAGTGTCACTGAACAGCAAAAAATTGATGCTTTTGAACTCTGGTGTTGAAGACTCTTGAAAGTCCCTTGGACTGCAAGGAGCTCTAACCAGTCCATCCTAAAGGAAATCAGTCCTGAATATTCATTGGAAGGACTGATGCTGAAGCTGAAACTCCAATATTTTGACCACCTGATGCGAAGAACTGACTCATCAGAAAAGACCCTGATGCTGGGCAAGATTAAAGATGGGAGGAGAAGGGGATGACAAGAAGGGGATGACATCACCGACTCAATGGACATGAGTTTGAGTAAACTCTGGGAGTTGGTGATGGACAGGGAGGCCTGGCGTGCTGCAGTCTATGGGGTCGCAAAGAGTCAGACACGACTGAGCGACTGAACTGCACTGAACCATTGGAGCAGAGCTGTCTGGTCCAACATCCCCTCATAGTGTGCGGAAACTTTGGGAAACATCCTCAAAACTCACTGCAGCAAACGGCCCCGGGAAAGGCAGAAGTTTAGAACATGGCAAAATTGTAGAACATGGCCACAGTTCATCAAAACAAGAAGGGACTTCCCTGGCAGTCCAGTAGTTAAGGCTGCACTTCCACTGCAGCAGCTGTGGGTTCCATCCCTGATCAGGGATCCCGCATGCCTCGGGGCAACAAAAAAGAGGGAAAAAGAAAAACTACAAGAAGTGTGACTGAATTCAGGAAGCCCATCTGAGCTTGGAGAACACAACCTCTGGCAAATGAGAAAGTAAAAAATTGTGGCAATTTTTAATAAATTTATTTATGTATTATTTTTGGCTGCATTGGGTCTTCGTTGCTTTGCAAGGACTTTCTCTAGTTGCTATAAGTGGGAGCAACTCTTCATTGGGGTGCACAAGCTTCTCATTTATTGCAGTGGCGTCTCTTGTTGCAGAGCACAGGCTCTAGGCACTCAGACTTCAGTAGTTATGGAGTGTGGGCTTCGTTGCCACACAGCGTGTGGGATCTTCCTGGACCAGGGATCAAACCTCTGACCCCTGAACTGGCAGGCGGATTCTCATCCGCTGCACCACCAGGGAAGTCCTGTGGCAATTTTTAAAGCAAAAACAGAAAAGGCAAGTGGAAAGTCAAGCACATATGATAACTTCTCTTGACGATGAACGCTAGGGCTACAGCCGCTCTCTTGGGGACAAGAAAAAGGTCTGGTGGGAAAGAAAAAATGTAGTCACCACTTACCATCTGATTGCAAAGACAATGGACACTCTTCAGGAAGCCGTTCCTCTGTGTTCTAACAAAGTACCTCTCAGACTCAGAAAGGTGAAACAACAACAGAAAGAATCCAAATAAAAAGAGAAGCTGAAAGAAAAAGAAACAGACATCTCTACCACCCAGTCCATTAGGGTGTAAAAAAACCTCAAGGTGGGATTCTGGTGAATCCCTCAACTTCCCGAGGGCAGGTGGGAAGCCAGAGGATCCCCTGTGTTCATAGAAAGTTTTCTCCCAGCCCAGGTGGACACTCAGTCCAAAGACCAGGAGGTGAACCTGACGTGGATGCTCCCTGGGAAGTCCCATTCCCTGCGGGCAGAGCCTCTGGATTTCTAAGACTCACCTGGGCTGTGTAGCATAGCGTGGTGAACCAGGGTTCCCTGGCTTGACCTCAACTGTCAAGGTGGGCAGTCAGGGGCGGGCTATCACATGGGCCAGTTTATGAGCTCACAGCTACCCCAGAACTGGTCATGTGCAAGAGCCTAGAACCCTCCTTGGAGACAGCCACGGAGCTCCAGAAGAATAGCAAAGTGCCCCCTAAGAACTGGAAGACTCAGCCTGCTTTCTTGTGGTAATAATTACCTTGGAGGGGACTTCCCTGGTGGCCCGATGGTTAAGAGTCTGCGCTTCCAATGTAAGTGGAGAAGGAAATGGCAACCCATGCCAGTATTCTCTCCTGGAGAGTCCCATGGACAGAGGAGCCTGGCCGGCTACAGTCCATGGGGTCGCAAGAGTCGGACATGACTTAATGACTAAACCACCACCACCACTTCCAATGTAGGGGGTGTGGGTTCAATCCCAGGTCAGGGAACTAGGATCCCACATGCCTCACAGTGCAGCCAAAATAATAATAATTTTTGTTGATGATGTTCAGTCACTCAGTCATGTCCGACTCTTTGTGACCCCGTGGACTGCAGCACTCCAGGCCTCCCTGTCCATCACCAAATCCCGGAGCTTGCTCAAACTCATGTCCATTGAGTCGGTGATGCCATCCAACCATCTCATCCTCTGGCATCCCCTTCTCCTCCTGCCTTCAATCTTTCCCAGCATCAGGGTCTTTTCCAATGACTCAGATCTTCACTTTAGGTGTTGAAAGAGGAGAGTAGAAAAAGTTGGGTTAAAACTCAACATTCAAAAAACTAAGATCATGGCATCCAGTCCCATCATTTCATGGCAAATGGGTGGGGGAAAAAATTGAAAATAATAATAATTGCCCTGAACTTTTTAAAACCTCTCAAAATAAATTGGTTTTCAGGCTGCAGGAGGAAATTGAACAAACACGGCTTTCTTGCAGATCAAAGCTATAGCAAGATGGAAACTTTGCTCCTCCAGATCCCACCTGGGAGCTTGCAGGAATGCCAGGAAGTTCAGGGTGGCCTCGTTTCCTGAGGGTTGAAACCCACAGGAGACACGTCCTGAGAAGTTATGTTTGTGCGAGATCACAGTCCAGTAACTTCGTGACTGATATTCAATTGTCCCACCTATGAGACTGTTTGCTCAGGTCAAGTCTGAAGAAGAATGAACGTGTGTTTATATTTAGCAAATTTCTGCATTTAGGAGTGTTTACTCTGAAATCACTTCAAGTGGCTTTCTAGATTTTAACAAATCCAGTGATTTATACTCAGGCTAACTATACACATACCCTATGACCCAGCGACCATTCCCAAATATCTACTCACCAGAGATGTACACGCTTGTAAGCAAAAGACATATGCAAAAATGCTCATAGCTGTTCTGTTCATATTAGCCCCAAAACTGGAAGCAATCCAGAATTCCATCAACAATAGAAGGGATAAATAAGTAGTGATATGTTCCCGCAATAGAAAAGAACAGTTGGTGACTCACGTGGAGTAAAAGAAACTAGAGGCAAATGAGCATATACTGATTCCATTTATATAAAGTTCAAAATTGGGCAAAAAGGGGGACTTCCCAGGTGATCCAGAGGTCAAGACTCCATGCTCCTCATGCAGAGGGCACAAGTTTGACGCCTGGTTGGGGAACTAAGATCCCACATGCCGCACAGCCGAAACAAAAAGCTGGGTCGGGGTGCAAAACAAATCTATGGTATTTGAAATCCAAATAGTGATTGTTTTTGAGGAAGAGAGTGAATGTGGTAGCTGGGAAGGATCATAAGAGGGGGCTTCTGGGGTGGTGAAAATCTTCTTTTTCTTAAATTGGCCAGAGTTTCAAAAGGTGTGTTGTTTTTGAAAATTCCTCACACGCTTATAATTTGCTCACTTTTCTGTATCTGTTGTATGTTGATAGGAAACGTACTTCCAAGGAAACATTAAAAAATATCTTTTAATGATCCCCATGGTAGCTGTAACTATTGCCAGGGGGCAGCAGCATCTTGTAGAAAACTATGTAAAACTTCTGAATTTGCAGCTATACTGTTCGAGGTACCTGGAGAGACCCCAAATTATGACAGCTGGGGACCATTATTCGTTCGTATTGTTGATAACTGAAGTCTTACACTTCACTTAAATCTGGGTATTGGCCAGAGTATGTTGTTCAATAGCATCATCTTGAGTTTAAATAATTTAAGAGACTCAGAAGTATCTAGCCTGATGACGACCTGGATCTCAGCAACTGGTCTTCCTGTCATGTCTTACTTTGAAATTGAAGTCCTCATCCTGAAAGCCCACCTGGGACCTCTTTACGTTTATGTGATGGATGGTTCAGAGGTCACTGCAAGTGTGCGAAAGACAGGAACCTTGATAAACCCAGGAGAGTCAAAAGCTAAGAGTGCCAAAGAGGAAACCAAAGGGCTTCTTTAGAGCTTTGATTCTTTACGTCACTTTTCAAAGTGAATTTTGTTATGCCAAAAAGAGATTGTATAATTCATTTAGTGGTTCCGTGGCTAAAGAAGACACAAATATGGTTATAATAGAAGAGCTTAAGCTGTTTAAAACAACTTTATTGGGATGTAATTTAAATACTATAGAGTCACTCGTTGGCACTAAACAATTCAATGATTTTAGTAAATTAATAGAAATGTTCAACAATCACCATCATCCAACTTTAGAACATCTCTATCACTGCTAAAAGTTTCCTTGTGCCCATTTACAGTTAATCCCTGTTCCCACTGCCAGCACGAAGCAACCAGTTCTGCTTTTTGTTACTATAAATTTGCATTTTCTTATATAAATGGAATCACACAGTGTAATCTGTTGTATCTTGTTTCTTTCACTTAGCATGACATTTTCAAGATCCATTCATGTCTTAGCCTGTGTTAAAACTTCATTGCATTCCTTCTATTGCTCGATAATGTCCCATTACATGGGTGTCTCATATTTTATTTATCCATTCACCAGTTGATATATCTATCAATTTGGATTGTTCCCAGTTTGGAGTTATTATGAATAAAACTGCTATGAACATTCATGTACAAGTCTTTGAGTAGACAAATGCTTTCATTTCTCCTGGATAGATTCCAAGGAATGGAACTGTTAGAATGTATGGTAAAGTTATGTTAAACGTTTTAATGAAGGGCTTTCCTTGTGGATCAGCTGGTAAAGAATCTGCCCACAATGTGGGAGACCTAGATTCTATCCCTGGGTTGGGAAGACCCCCTGGAGAAGGGAAAGGCCACTCACTGCAGTATTCTGGCCTGGAGAATTCCGTGGACTGTATAATCCATGGGGTCCCAAAGAGTCGGACACGACTGAGCGACTTTCACTTTCACTTTTTAATGAACCTGCCAAACTGTTTCCCAAACTGTTAGCTAATTTACATTCCCACCAGTGATGCATGAGGTTTTCAGTTTATCCACACTACTGACAACACTTGTTATTATCTTACAGAAATAGTAACCATTCTGTGGCCATCATCAAAACGTCTACAAATAATACATGCTGGGGAGGGTAGAGAAAAGGAAACCTTCCTACACTGTTGTGGAGAACAGTATGGAAATTCCTTAAAAAACGAAAAACAGAGTTACCATGTGATCCAGCAATCCCACTCCTGGGCATATATCCAGAGAAAACTCTAATTTAAAACAAGGCATTCCTCAGTGTTCACAGTGGCTATTTACAATAGCCTAGATGCGGAAGCAACCTAAGTGTCCCTCTACGGATAAATGAAGATGTGGTACATGTATGCAGTGGAATAATACTCAGTCATAAAAACGGATGACCTTTTGCCATTTGCAGCAACATGGATGGAGCTAGAGATGATCACACTAAGAGTGAAGTAAATAAGACAGAGACACATTTTATATCGTATCACATATATGTGGAATCTGAAAAATAATAGAAATGAATTTATTTAAAAAACAGAAACAGATCCACACACATAGAAGACAAACTTATGTTTATCAAAGTGGAAGAGGGGAAGGGATAAATTAGGAGTGTGGAATTAACATATACACTCCTATATATAAAATAGATAACCAGCAAGGACTTACTGTACAGGACAAGGAGATATATTCCTTATCTTGTAATAATGTATAATGGAAAACAATCTGAAAAGAATATATATATAAACAGAAAACTCAATCACTTTGCTATACACCTGAAACTAGCACAATATTGTAAAAAAAATTCTAAAAAATTTCTAAAAATTTCAATTTCAAAAAAAAATTGTGATAGGTTTTTTTCACAATTTATTAGAATTTTATCACAATTTATTAGAATTAAAAATTCTAATGACAGTATCTCATTGTGGTTTTAATTTGCATTTCTGTAAGGAATAATGACATGGAGCATCTTTTTTGAAATATCTAAAACTATAAAATAAAATTGGCTTGTAAGGGTTACCGTTTAGGGACATAATGAAATATTAAAATAATACTGTATTTTAGACTTGCCCAGCAACCTCAAAGGCAATTTTTATAAGCATCCATTATTTTCATGATCATCATAAAAAATCACCTATTCATGCATTGGTCTTTCACCAGTAATTCTACAAAAGTGAGTCAGTGACTCATGCCCTGCAGGAAAGTAGAAAATTCTCCCTCTGATATTTCTTTTTTAAAAATATTTATTTTTAATTGATTGATGATTGCTTTATAATATTGGTTTTATTTCTCATTCCCAGGAGCTCAGCTTGCCCCCCTGGAGGCCTAGGGTCTTCTGCTGTAGGAGCTGTTGCAGTATCTTGATGAGTTTTTGATGTATTTGTCAGGGGGCTGGTGATCTCTCCAGGCTGGCTTCCCTGGTGGCTCATATGGTAAAGCATCTGCCTGCAATGCAGGAGACCCAGGTTCGATTCCTGGGTCGGGAAGATCCCCTGGAAAAGGAAATGGCAATCCACTCCAGCACTCTTGCCTGGAAAATCCCATGGACGGAGGAGCCTGATAGGCTACAGTCCATGGGGTCTCGAAGAGTCGGACACGACTGAGCGACTTCACTTTCTTTCACTTGGTGATCTCTCCATCTTCCTCCTCTGCCGCCTTCTTCCACCTCCTCCCTGTGATATTTCTGTATAGTGTACTTTTCCTCATATTCAGAGATATCATTTTCCTGCCACCAAAAAAAAGGTGATTAAAGTAAACTGCTAGAACAAATACCTCTGAGTTCAGTTGCTTGTTCAAGAGTCCAAAATAAAATGATGGAAACATCTTAGTAGAGTCTGTATAATTCACACAGCAAGGTGTGTGTGCTACAGAAACAGATAAGAGTAGGGACCTGTGGCCTTCGATTCGTGCAGTTAATTCCAAATCAGGGAAGCTGCCCAGAGACCAAGGCAGGGAGGTAGGGAAGGGGCCCGGCTCACTGCTAGAAAGAGAGCGTTTTTTGGGTTGCGGGTTCTGTTCTCAGGTTTGACTCTGTAATTGGATTTCCTCTGTATGTAAAGGAATGAAACGAGTTCAAGAGTTTTGTCGAAAGCTTAATAAGTTTCTGAAAACGTCTCGGAATCTGCAGAAAAGAGTTCTTAAATTTTCTTCTCTTTCAATTTGTTGAAGGAATTGTAAGTCCTAGGTCTCCCCTCACATTTCCATTGCATGTCCCATTCTCTAATGAAATAAACTCCTAAATCACATTACAGAATTCCAACTCAGGAAGAATGAAGATCCCACTGACTATGGTCACTTGCTGGCCCCAACAAGCGCCTCTGAGTTCCAGCCCATCTTTAAAGATCTCAAAGGGAAAAAAAAAAAAAAAAGCCTTGTTGTCATCTCATCTTTTTTCTTTAGAACTTCTTGCTCTCTGCCTCCCTTTCCCCAGTTCTTAAACTATTTTCTGGCTGAAAGAGACCAGACGCATGCAGGGTGGACTCAAAGTGTGCTCTTGCTTTCATTTCTACACCCACAGTGGAAATGGGCCCGTCCATCTACCAATCGCCATATACACGAATGGTCAAAACAGTGTTATTTCTAATAGGTCCAAACTGGAAACTGAGCCAGTACTCATCAGCTGGAGAAGGGATGAGGAAATAGTGGTTTATTCACACAATCGGGGTCTTATTCAGCACTGAGAAGTAGCCATCTACAACTGCAACACTCTGAATGAAGTCACAGTGCAATGCTAAGGTGAGAAGCCAGATAAAAAAGAGCCCATGTGTGAGTCCACTGATGGCAAGTTCAGAACCAGGCAAGGGGAATCCCTAAGTGCTGGAGGTGGTGGGGACCAGGAGCAATTGCAGGGGCTGTCCTGGGCTTCTGTTACTTTTTATTGGGGTGCTGTTTTCATGAGCATATTAACTTTGCAAAAATGTATCAAGTTTATGTGATTAGAAGTTCTTCAGTTCAGTTCAGTCACTCAGTTGTGTCTGATTCTTTGCCACCCCACGAACTGCAGCATGCCAGTCCTCCCTGTCCATCACCAACTCCCGGAGTCCACCCAAACCCATGTCCATTGAGTCGGTGATGCCATCCAACCATCTCATCCTCTGTTGTTCCCTTCTCCTCCTGCCCTTAATCTTTCCCAACATCAAGGTCTTTTCAAATCAGTCAGCTCTTCACATCAGGTGGCCAAAATATTGGAGTTTCAGCTTTAGCATCAGTCCTTCCGATGACTATTCAGGACTGATCTCCTTTAGGATGGACTGGTTGGATCTCCTTGCAGTCCAAGGGACTCTCAAGAGTCTTCTCCAACACCACAGTTCAAAAGCATCAATTCTTCGGCGCTCAGCTTTCTTTATAGTCCAACTCTCACATCCATACATGACTACTGGAAAAACCATAGCCTTGACCAGACTAACCTTTGTTGACAAAGTAACGTCTCTGCTTTTTAATATGCTGTCTAGGTTCGTCATAACTTTCCTTACAAGGAGTATTATTTTCAATAGGAAGTTTACACTGGGACTTCCCTGGTGATTTCAACTTCATGTTTCTACTGCAGCAGATTCGGGTTTGATCCCTGGTCTAGGAACTAAGATCCTGCATGCCCACTTGGCAAAAAATAATAATAATTACATTAAAAAGTTAGCTTGATTTTTTTTTTTTTTTTAATCAAGGGAAGGGAAGGAATTCCCTAGCATCCCAGTGGTTAGGATGCTGTGCTTTCACTGAGGTGGCTGGGGATCTCGTTGGGGAACTAAGATCCTATGAGCCATGTAGGAGAGCCAAAAAAAAAAAAAAAAAAAAGAGGGGGGTAAGGAAGAAGGGATGCTTTTATTTATTAATATAATACTTATAATAAAATTGCTGTGAAATTGCCTCTAAAAAATTGTGCTCATCGAATAGACCTCTGGAATATAAAGAGAAATGAAATATTTTATATAATTTCAGAAAGGAGTTTTATGCCTCTATTTAAAATCTACCTAAAATAAAGTCTTCAATTTTTTTTTTTTGTATGAAGCCCATTTAGAATTTGGGCTTCCCTGGTGGCTCAGAGATTAAAGCGTCTGCCTCTAATGCAGGAGACCTGGGTTCGGTCCCTGGGTCGGGAAGATCCCCTGGAGAAGGAAATGGCAACCCACTCCAGTACTCTTGCCTGGAGAATCCCATGGATGGAGGAGCCTGGTGGGCTACAGTCCACGGGGTCGCAAAGAGTCGGACACGAGTGAGCCACTTAACTTTCACTTTCCATTAGAATTTAATACCAAGTCCTGAAAAGTAAATCCCCTGGGCCTATGGGCTTTGATAGTACATATATTAGTTCTTCATAGCTTTCCGTGATAACAAATATTCGGTTCTCCCTGCATGAAGACAGTTCTACTGAAAATGCACCGTGAGTCATGTGATGTGAGTCAGATACTGAAAAGGGGAGGGGGCAGTTGGCATGGGGGGAGCTTGGCCAACTGCAGAAACTTGCAAAAAAGGTTTTGCCTATTTCCTTATTCAGAATGCTTTTTCCCTGAGCCAAGGTAGCTGGATTAAAGTCCAGTAGAGTATAACCAAGGTGAGGGGCTTGTACATGGGTACATGGAGCCCAGGGGAGGATGCCAAGGGATCCGTGGGAAATAATGCAACAACAAAATGTCCATCAGCTGATGATCAGGTCAATAAAACATGGTCTATCCATACAATGAAATATTCGGCCAAATAGCGACACACGCTGCAACATGATGACTCTTGTAAAGGTTATGCTAAATGAAAGAAGCAGGCCACAAAAGGTCACATGTGTAAGGTCCCATTTGCATCAAATATTTAGGGAAAAAAATCCAGAGAGCGCTTGCTTCAGCAGCACATATATTAAAACCAGAATGATACAGAAAAGATTACCACGGCCCCTGGGCAAGGAGGACATGCGAATCTGTGAAGCATTCCACATTCTAAAGAGGATGTGGTGCATATGTGCAATGGAATATTACTCAGCCGTGAAAAAGAATAAGATACTGCTATTTGCAGTAGCAAGGATGGATCTGGAGATTGTCGTGCTGAGTTAAGTAGGTCAGGCAGAAAAAGACAAACATGTGATGTCACTTATATGTAGAATTTTTTTGAATGGTACAAAAGAACTTATTTACAGGACAGAGATAGAGTCACAGAGTAGGAAGCAAATTTGTGGTTGCCAGAGGGAGAGGAGAAAAAGGATGGATGGGGAGATTGGGATTGACATATATACACTGCCGCTGCTGCTAAGTCACTCAGTCGCTCTTTGCAGCACTATGGACTGCAGCCCACCAGGCTCCTCTGTCCATGGGATTCTCCAAGCAAGAATACTGGAGTGGGTTGTCATGCCTTCCTCCAGGGAAGAAGGAATTAAACCTAGGAATCAAACCTGCGTCTCTGATGTCTCCTACATTGGCAGATGGGTTCTTTACCACTAGCAACACCTGGGAAGCCCCATATATATATACACACTGCTGCTGCTGCTAAGTCGCTTCAGTCGTGTCCGACTCTGTGCGACCCCATAGACAGCAGCCCACCAGGCTCCGCCGTCCCTGGGATTCTCCAGGCAAGAACACTGGAGTGGGTTGCCATTTCCTTCTCCAATGCAGGAAAGTGAAAAGTGAAAGTGAAGTCGCTCATCGCTCAGTTGAGTCGACTCTTCTAGACCCCATGGACTGCAGCCTACCAGGGTCCTCTGTCCATGGGATTTTCCAGGCAAGAGTACTGGGTGGGTTGCCATTGCCTTCTCCGATATATATACGCTGCTATGTGTAAAACAGATGACTAGTAAGGACCTTCCGTACAGCACAGGGAACTCTACTCAGTACTCCATAATGACTTATATGGGAAAAGAATGGAAAAAAGAGTAGATTTATGTAAATGTGTGACTGACTCACTTTGCTCTACAGCAGAAATTAACACAACATTGTAAATCAATTAGACTCCAATTAAAAAAAAACAATAATAACAAAAAGAAATACAGAGAGAAAGTAGCTTAGTAGGTGTCAGGGACTGGAAGGGTTGGGGGGAATGAGACTGACTGACAATGGAAATGGTTCTCTTTTGGGAATAATGAAAATATTCTGGAATTAGAGGAGATGGTTGTGGAACTTTGTAAATATACTAAAAGTGGGATGTATACTTTAAAAGGGTAAATTTTAGAATATGTGAGTTATAACACACATAAAAAAACAATTTCTGCCCCAGAAATTGGATTGAAAACAGTACAAGAAATGCAAGTACAAGCAAACCACAAGATAATAGCAAGGCTGAAAAACACCTTCATCATAACCTCATCTACTACTTTATCAAGGTAGAAAGATTAGATGAAAAGATGGCAAAACAATTGAAATTTTCAAGAAGAATAATTGATTATGGTGTACGCTCAAACTAACATAGCATCAATTATACTCAATTAAAAAATAATTGAATTAACATTATCAGTGAACCTCAAAGCATATTTTATACCTTAGATATAATGACCATATGTTTAAGACTATGAGATTCTCAATCTAGTATTTTACAAAATTTCATCAAACTTAATGATAAACGTTTAGCAGATTGTTTTGTGATCTCTTGTTTAAGAGATCTTGGGCTTCCTTGGTGGCTCAGACGGTAAAGCATCTGCCGGCAATGCGGGAGACCTGGGTTTGAGCCCTGGGTCGGGAAGATCCCTGGAGACGGGAATGGCAACCCAATCCAGTATTCCTGCCTGGAGAATTTCATGGACAGAGGAGCCTGGCGGGCTACAGTCCACAGGGTCACAGAGAGTCGGACACGACAGAGTCACTAAGTACAGACTTTTTAACACAGAAGTGCAAAAAGAAGCACACCACTGGGATAATACTTTTTCTTCCTATTTAAAACTGGTTAACATAGTAAACAGAAAACAATACAGCAACAAAATGAAATGCATTCTTTTGTTAGCAGACAGGTTGGAAGACTCAATGAAAATGTGGTAGAAATTTGGAGAAACACAGATTACAACAAACTATTCAGTGTGGGAGGTTTGCAGTACGGCTGGGTGAGAGTTCAAAAATGTTTCCAGCATGTTTCAGCTTGTGGTATTTGCAAGATTCATTCGGAGCTACTTTCTGTGAGCCATCAAAAGAGAGATGTGTCAGGGTAGTTGGCCTCAAGCATAAATTACTTATTCGAAATAATACACTTTATGGAAACCTGGCAAGTGTAACCATTGCTGGGGTGGGTACTTTGATTAGTAAGATTCCAGAGGAAAGGTAGAAAGATGGTCATTTACAAACTGCATCATTATTAGGCAAGCTATTGCAGGAAATAAACTGAAGGGGAAATGCAGATTTTAGAAAATACCATCAATTGGATTTTTTTTTTTTTTGGTAAATGAAGGGAAATTGAGACTGTGGGCGATAGGCCTGGAAATCCCATGGACAGAGGAGCCTGGCGGGCTAGTCCATGGGGTCCCAAAGTGTCAGACACGACTGAACTAGTGTGTATAGGTTAATTCCAAACTCCTAATTTATCTTCCCCTCCCCTCAGCTGCTTTTTTAATGCTAGGGACACATGATCAAAAGTGGGGAACTCATTCAGGTTTGAGCCTTTGTGAGCCAAACCACAGTCACCAGCAAGAACATAGGAGCCCCAAGGCCACCATCTCCCGCATCACAAACACCCTCATGCACTCACAGAGCCTGTGACACCGTTACTGCTGTGGCTACAGGGTCTTTATTTTCCACATTTGCACTCAGCTGGCCATATGCTAAGCAATTTAAGGAAAGTTGACCATGCGGCACATTTAAAATTCTGGTGCCCTGAGGGCTAGGTTTGGTTTCTTCAAGGTAAACAGGTGATTGGGCCAGATTTTTTTCTCAGTAAAATGGATTTATTAGAAAAGCAACACAAAGCCAAACATGATGACTTAAGCTGCATCCCAAGCATCACAGGGAGGGAGAATAAGAGTAAGACTTCTAGTTAACTAGATAAAGAGAAAGTCATCTTAAATCCTTTCTAAAATAAGCTCCATGTGTGTGAGAGAGAGTTGCTCAGTTGTGTCCAACTCCTTGTGACCTAAAGCACTGCAGCCCGCCAGGGATTTTCCAGGCAAGAATTCTGGAGCTGGTTGCCACTTCCTCCTCCAGGGGATCTTCGAGAACCAGGAACCGAACCTGGGTCTCTCACATTGCGGGCAGAGTCGTCACTGTGTGAGCCACCAGGGAAGCCTACCAAATAATCCCCAAAGGAATCGTTAAGATTGGAAAAAGGTTATTTAGACAGTAAGTAAGACAATAAAACTAAAATAAAAACATTAAAAAAACATTTTTAAAGAAAAATTTAAAGGAAAGAAAAATTTTAAGTATTTCTTTCAAGAGAAAGAGCAAAAAAACCCCAGAAAACCCAGATGTTGGCTACCTTTGGACAGAGAAAGAGAAAGATAGGAGAAGGTGACTTTTATTTTACAGCAGACATTTTTCAGTACTGTTTGGATTGTTAGAATATTTGCATGTGTCTCCTATTGTTTAATATTAATGACTTATTTGAGCATCGAGGTTATAGGCCATTTTACTTTCATTTTTATACTTTTCCTGCATTCCTAAAAAACACAAATATAAATTGAAGAGTTAAACATAGAAAAATCCTGACAAACTTAAAAACTTTAAAGCAGGCACTGATTTAATGTAAAATGTCAAAGAGAAGGTGATTATCCAATGATTTTGTCTTTCAAAATATTTATTTCAGGTAGAAACTAGGAAGACAATCACATGTAAAATAGTTCCATAAAAAACTTTGACAAATACACTCATCTGGTCATTAAAAAATAAAAACCTGAAAATAATATTACATTAAGCACTTCGATTGAAAACAGTGTTTTGTTATTTAAGTAAAAAGCCCAAAGCAGTCCCCAGTGAAGAGCTAGTAAGCTCTTCTGTTCATACACACAGCCCTTAGACAAGAATCATAGACATTTTTATCCAGAATGGTCTCCCATCCCCAAATTCTGATCTTTTATTTTTGTTACTCTTATGGAAATTGTTCAGTGTGTTTATGTGCTTTTCATAAACTTTTTTTTCAGAATGCCTAAACAACCACATCAACCTTGAAAAATAAATCATTTTTATAAAAGTGGTTGTTGTTGTTCAGTCACTCAGTCATGTCTGACTCTCTGCAACCCCCTGGACTCTAGCACCCTAGGCTTCCCTGTCCTTTGCTATCTCCCAGAGTTTGCCCAAACTCACGTCCATTGAGTTGGTGATGCCATCCAACCATCTCATCCTCTGTCACCCCCTTCTCCTCCTGCCTTCAATCTTTTCCCAGCATCAGGGTCTTTTCTAATGAGTCAGTTCTTCACATCAGGTGGCCAAAGTATTGGAGTTTCAACTTCAGCATCAGTCCTTCCAATGAATATTCAGGACTGATTTCCTTTAGGATGGACTGGTTGGATCTCCTTGCAGTCCAAGGGACTCTCAAGAGTCTTCTCCAGTACCAGAGTTCAAAAGCATCAATTCTTTGGCACTCAATTTTCTTCACGGTCCAATTCTCACATCTGTACATGACTACCAGAGAAACCATAGCTTTGACTGCTGGGACCTTTGTTTACAAATGTGGACGTAGCCAAATGAGGGGTCTCAGGTTAAGTGAGAGGCAAGGGTGGGGTACTAATCAATATGGAATGATTTGTCATTCAATCGGCACAGTGACACTGCTGGGTGTGCTTTGAAGGCCGGCCCTACCGGGTAACAACCTGCATTAATGCAAACATCTTGGATCTAGAATCCTCTCTCGAAGCTATGAATGAGATGCAAAGAATCACTCAGAGGAGGATGAGTAAAAGCCAAGTCCTGGGGGCCAGCGGGGTGCTGGCCAAAGGCAGCCAAGTCCTTGTACGCCCAGTGGAAACGCGAAGTATCCTGGGGCAACTGTCCCGCAGGGCTGTCCTCAGGGCACATTCGAGGTGGGCAGGTGCAGGAGAGACAGACTCACACGCATGAGGGGCAGGCAGCGGCCTCGGGGGAGTCAGCGTCGGGGGGTGGACCCTTCCCATCGAGGCCCCCGGGCCGCCGCGCCGGGTTTGCGGCCCCGTCTCTGGCCTTCCTCTCTGAGCCATCTGCCACCTCCTCGCGCTGCAGGGCGGAGAACTGGGTGTCTTCCTCCAGCTCCTCCTCTGACTCAGACTCGTCATTGTAGAAGTGGATGGTGGCTTGCACGGGGAAACTGGCCAGCACCTTCTCCCCGGAGCTCTGCAGATACTCTTGACGCTTAGAAATGGGCAAGTAGAGTCTGAGATTAAAGAAACAAGTACACCGTTAGTCAGCCTGAAGACAGTTTTCAACCGCACTGAGAGGAGCCTTTTCTTTAGAAGCAGCTAACGCCCAATCTTCCTCTCTCATTTTGCCTTCAGTGTGGACAGCATTGTTTTTTTTTTTTTATTCTGCGCACAGGACACAAAACTGAGCAAGTGGGGGCACCTGGTGATGAACCCCATTCTAGGTCAGAAATGAGCTACCGAGGACTCCCCGGGAGAGCCAGTGGTTAAGGCTGCGCTTCCACTGCAGGGGGCGCTGCTTGGATCCCTGGTAGGGGAACTAAAATCCCACATGCTGCCAGACCCGGAACAAACAAAAATCCCGAAACCTGCTCTTTTGGGGCTTCCCTGGTAGCTCGGACGGTAAAGAATCTGCCTGCAAAGTGAGAGGCCTGGGTTCAATCCCTGAGTCGGGAAGATCCCCTGGAGAAAGGCATGGCAACCCACTCCAGTATTCCTCCCTGGGAGATCCCATGGAGAGAGGTCGCAAAGAGTCAGACATGACTGAGTTTTCTCCAGAATCCCCAGAGGAGTCACCCCACATTAGTATTTTTAAAGCTTCCTCAGTGATTCTGGGGCTTCCCTGATAGCTCAGTTGGTAAAGAATCTGCCTGGCTCAGCTGGTAAAGAATCTGCCTGCAATGTGGGAGACTTGGGTTCCATCCCTGGGTTGGGAAGATCCCCTGGAGAAGGGAGAGGCTACCCACTCCAGTATTCTGGCCTGGAGAATTCCATGGACTGTATAGTCCACGGGGTCGCAAAGAGTCGACACGACTGAGCGACCTGCACTGCACTTGCAGGGATTCTACGAGAACTGAAGACTATGGTGTGAAACACCAGGAGAATGTCCTTTATCCCCAAATCACTCTTTGATCAGTCTGAGGGGCTCGAAATTTCATCTCCAGCAGTTACTATCTTTCAAATCAGATCAGATCAGATCAGTCACTCAGTCATGTCCGACTCTTTGCGACCCCATGAATCGCAGCATGCCAGGCCTCCCTGTCCATCACCAACTCCCGGAGTTCACTCAGACTCACGTCCATCGAGTCAGTGATGCCATCCAGCCATTTCATCCTCTGGCGTCCCCTTCTCCTCCTGCCCCCAGTCCCTCCCAGCATCAGAGTCTTTTCCAATGAGTCAACTCTTCACATGAGGTGGCCAAAGTACTGGAGTTTCAGCTTTTGCATCATTCCTTCCAAAGAAATCCCAGGGCTGATCTCCTTCAGAATGGACTGGTTGGATCTCCTTGCAGTCCAAGGGACTCTCAAGAGTCTTCTCCAACACCACAGTTCAAAAGCATCAATTCTTCGGCGCTCAGCCTTCTTCACAGTCCAACTCTCACATCCATGCGTGACCACAGGAAAAACCATAGCCTTGACTAGACGGACCTTTGTTGGCAAAGTAATGTCTCTGCTTTTCAATATGCTATCTAGGTTGGTCATAACTTTCCTTCCAAGGAGTAAGCATCTTTTAATTTCATGGCTGCAGTCACCATCTGTAGTGATTTTGGAGCCCAGAAAAATAAAGTCTGACACTGTTTCCACTGTTTCCCCATCTATTTCCCATGAAGTGATGGGACCGGATGCCATGATCTTCGTTTTCTGAATGTTGAGCTTTAAGCCAACTTTTTCACTCTCCACTTTCACTTTCATCAAGAGGCTTTTGAGTTCCTCTTCACTTTCTGCCATAAGGGTGGTGTCATCTGCATATCTGAGGTTATTGATATTTCTCCCTGCAATCTTGATTCCAGCTTGTGTTTCTTCCAGTTCAGCGTTTCTCATGATGTACTCTGCATATAAGTTAAATAAACAGGGTGACAATATACAGCCTTGACATACTCCTTTTCCTATTTGGAACCAGTCTGTTGTTCCATGTTCAGTTCTAACTGTTGCTTCCTGATCTGCATACAAATTTCTCAAGAGGCAGATCAGGTGGTCTGGTATTCCCATCTCTTTCAGAATTTTCCACAGTTTATTGTGATCCACACAGTCAAAGGCTTTGGCATAGTCAATAAAGCAGAAATGGATGTTTTTCTGGAACTCTCTTGCTTTTTCCATGATCCAGCAGATGTTGGCAATTTGATCTCTGGTTCCTCTACCTTTTCTAAAACCAGCTTGAAAATCAGGAAGTTCACGGTTCATGTATTGCTGAAGCCTGGCTTGGAGAATTTTGAGCATTACTTTACTAGTGTGTGAGATGAGTGCAATTGTGCAGTAGTTTGAGCATTCTTTGGCATTGCCTTTCTTTGGGATTGGAATGAAAACTGACCTTTTCCAGTCCTGTGACCACTGCTGAGTTTTCCAAATTTGCTGGCATATTGAGTGCAGCACTTTCACAGCATCATCTTTCAGGATTTGGAATAGCTCAACTGGAATTCCATCACCTCCACTAGCTTTGTTCGTACTGATGCTTTCTAAGGCCCACTTGACTTCACATTCAAGGATGTCTGGCTCTAGGTGAGTGATCACACCATCGTGATTACCTGGGTCGTGAAGATCTTTTTTGTACAGTTCTTCTGTGTATTCTTGCCATCTCTTCTTAATATCTTCTGCTTCTATTAGGTCCATACCATTTCTGTCCTTTATCGAGCCCATCTTTGCATGAAATATTCCTTTGGTATCTCTGATTTTCTTGAAGAGATCCCTAGTCTTTCCCATTCTGTTGTTTTCCTCTATTTCTTTGCATTGATCGCTGAAGAAGGCTTTCTTATCTCTTCTTGCTCTTCTTTGGAACTCTGCATTCAGATGTTTATATCTTTCCTTTTCTCCTTTGCTTTTCACTTCTCTTCTTTTCACAGCTTTAGGTTTTATTAAAGCCTCTAATTCCAGGCTAACCAGGGTAACAATACTCTGCCGAGAGGTGACAGCACAGGCTAGGTTTACTTTGATGAAGGAAATGACAGCTGGAGAGAGAGAGGCTGAGAGAAATAGAGAGAGGCACACAGAGGAACAGAAACGCTGAGAACGAACCACTTGCCTAAAATGAAACTTAAAAGGCTTAGAGCAGTGATGGTCCCGATCATTGTCAACAGAACTACTGAGACGGCAGAGGTTCAACCACAGTACAGCATCCACCCAGCCCCTCGTTTTCTCCACGCCCACAGTTAGGAGGTCTATTTTGCACTAGGCAATATATTAACTTATATCCTGGGAGAAAATAGAAAGGAACCTAAATATCTAAGTGAATAAGCAGATATATACATATACAAGTCACATGCAATTAAACGCATGGAAAAATGTATAATGAGAGACATAGACAAAAAGTATCAACACAGGGGATTTTCCTAGCTAAGATTCCCAGCTCCCAAAGCAGGGGACCCGGGTCGATCCCCGGGCAGGAAACTAAATCCCATAAGCTGCAACTAAGATCCAGCACAGCCAGTAAATAAATAAATATATATTTTAAAGTATAGATATAAAAAAAAGACGCCAATTTCAACTTGCAACTGAAACACTGAATAAATAAATGAATAAATTCCAGATATCCAACAGAATATTCTTTTTTTTTTTTTCAACAGAATATTCTTGAAGTTCCCTAGAGTAATCATAACCAAATAATGTTGGGAAATACACTGAATTATTTTCGATTTTTGAAAATGTATACACTTGAAGACACTAAAGTGTACTGAAGCTTATATTAAAAGGAATGATATATTTCTATGGTGAAGTTAGATATTACCTGACAGGATGCTGAAACCCAAAGGCCCCCTTCGATCCAAAGGCTTCTTGATCACCCGCAGGCTCCAGCTGCAAGGACAGACACATACAAACACAGACACAGTCAAGAATCCTTCGAAAGGAGCATCCTGAAGCCTTTAAAAATAAGATGTAAGTAGCCTGCACTTCGGAGAAGGCGATGGCACCCCACTCCAGTACTCCTGCCTGGAAAATCCCATGGACGGAGGAGCCTGGTAGGCTGCAGTCCATGGGGTCGCCAAGAGTCGGACACGACTGAGCGACTTCACTTTCACTTTTCACTTTCATGCATTGGAGAAGGAAATGGCAGTGTTCTTGCCTGGAGAATCTCAGGGACGGGGGAGCCTGGTGGGCTGCCATCTCTGGGGTCGCACAGAGTGGGACACGACTGAAGCGACTTAGCAGCAGCAGCAGCAGCAGCCTGCACTTGGGCCTTCCCAGGTGCTGCAGTGGTAAAGAACCTGCCTTCCAATTCCTGAGATGCAAGAGATGAGGGTGTGATCCCTGGCTCGGGACGATCCCCGGTGTAGGAAATGGCAACCCACTCCAGTATGATTGCCTGGGAAATCCCACAGAGCCTAGTGGGAACTCCCATGGGAGCCTAGTCCACGGGGTTGCAAAGAGTCAGACACGACTGAGCACCCATGTGTGCACAGCCTGCACTTGTTAGGATCGGTTCCAATTTTAGAGACAATTTAAACAACTGAATAGAATACTGATGAGCTCCCCTTCCTTTGACAGTTGTCACAATGTCCCAGCACTGTGAGGGGTCCCAAGACGGAAAGATGAGTTGGACACAGGCCCCCACTTCACACATTTTAAAATCTAATGGGGAAAGACACACATGGAGGCAAATAAACACACTATAAAAGCATCAAGCAGTAAGATGCTCACTATTTTAAGCAAGGAGGGAGATCAGGAAAGGACTCATGGGGAGCCTGGCAGAGACATCAATAGCACTTGGGTATTCAGTTCTGGGCCCATCCACCCATCCACGGTGGAGCAGAGCATCCGATTCTGAGGGTCAGGAAAATAGACAGCATAGGTAGGGAAAGGTAGAGCCCAGTGTGAAATGAATGAGAAACTGCCCTGGCAAAAGGGCTCAACAGGAAGTTGAATCCGGATACTGAACACCTTGAAAACACATGACTGAGTCTAGGTTTCATTCTGGAGACAGAATTCAAGACCATTAATGATTTCTGAGCTAGGGGTTCAACAATGAGCTCTGTATTTTAAGGATCACGGTGGCTGCTGGAAGCAGCGAATAGCATAGATTGGGTGAGGTAAGGGCTTGGAGGTCTCTGGCAAGAGGTGACAGAGATTTGAACTCAAGTAACACCAACCAAGGGGCTTTCCAGGTGGCATTAGCGGTAAAGAACCCACCTGCCAATGCATGAGACATAAGAGTCGTGGGCTTGATCCCTGCATCAGCAAGATCCCCTGGAGGAAGGCACGACAACCCCCTCCAGTATTCTCGCCTGGAGAATCCCTTGAACAGAGGACCCTGGTGGACTCCAGTCCACAGGATCATACAGAGTCAAGACACAAATGAAGCAACTTAGCATGCATGCAACACCAACCAGAAGGGAAGAGGAAGACAGGTTCCCAAGGACATGCATAGCATTTGAAAGGTAAGACACTGCTCGGTGCAGGCCCTGAACAGCCAAAGCAATCTTAAGTAAGGATGACAAGCTTGAACCATCACATTTCTTGGTTTCAAACTATTAGTATATTACAAAGCTGTAGTGAGCAAAACAATAGTCGATCAAAATCAAGAACAGTAGTCAAAACAGTATCAAAAAGCTATTGGCTTAAATACAGACACATAGATCAACGGGACAGATTACAGAGCCCAGAAATAAATTCATGCATTTATCATCAATTAATTCATAACAAGGGGCCCAAAAATACATAACGGGCAAAGGACAGTCTTTTCAATAAACGGTGTTGAGAAAACTGAATAACCACCTGCAAACTGGGCCCTTATCTTACACCATACAGAGCACATAACTCAGACTGAGTTAAAAACTTAAACGTGGTTATTCCCTGGGTAGGTTAGGACTCCACGCTTTCGCGTCCATGGGCTCAGGTTAAATCCCTGGTTGAGGAACAAAGATCCCTTCAAACCATGCAGCTAAAACAAAACAAATAAAAACCAGGAAACAAACAAAACAAAAATCTTAACAGGAAGACCCGAAATCATAAGCCTCCTTGACATTTTATCAGCCTTATTTTAATAACATGCTATGTTGAGCTAAGGGAAATAATGAGGGTCTTTGGAACAAAATCTGTTCCATAATGAAGTTCACTGTTTGGCGGGGGGGGGGGGGGGGGGGGGGGGGGGGGGGGTGCGACGCAGGTCGGGGGAGAGGGGTGGTTCCAGGAAGTCACGTCTGCGCTAAGCTCTTTTGTAATTATTGCTGTTGTTTAGTGGAAAGGGACATCAAATGGGGGAGAGTGACCCCCGCCCTGCTCAGGGGTTTGAGACTTTCCCTTGACTTTAGATTGTATTCTAATTTTGGTCTGCTGACCTGCAGTTCAGGTCCCTAGGCAGTAGTCCCCTCCACCCCCACCCCTAACGTCCCAGGCCAGTGACATTTCTCAAGAAATACAAACAGGGCTTCCAGTGGTTAAGAATAAGCCTTGCAAAAAAAAAAAAAGAATACGCCTTGCAAGACAGGGGGTATCGTTCAGTCCCTGGTCCGGGATGATCCCATATGCTGCAGAACAACTAAGCCCTTATGCCAAAACTACCCGGCTCTAGAGCCTACGAATTGCATGCAACTAACCGAGACAACTGGGCTCTGCAACGAAAGGAGTCACCGCAGTGGGAAGGCCCGTGCACCACAGCAAAAAGTAGTCCCCGCTAGCCTCAACTAGAGAAAGACTGCGCAAAGCAACGAAGACCCAGAGCGGCCAATAAATAAATTAAAAGACAGTTTTTAAAAAAGAAACATACAGCATAGCTCAGGAGCCGAACAATTCTCCCTCTTTGTCGGGAGGGGGCGCTGCTGAGTAAGAAGCCGGCCCTCGCCTCTCCTGCTTGCGCTCACCTGGCCGGGGCTCCCGGGAACCCAGAGCGGTATGGGGGGTCGTTCGCCACTGACCTCTCTGTCCGGCCAATCGGACCCTGCAAACAGCTGGCCAGTGGGGAGCCGGGCAGCTGAGCGCTACAGCTCTTGCGAACACCCACTCTCCACCCCACCCCACCCCACTCCCCCGCAAAAAAATCCATGTGCCTTGTGGATGATCCATAGAAAGCTGCTGTAGCTTAACATTTTTCTGCCAGTAATCTTCATTTTTTTTCTCACCAATGACCTTCTCATCATAATAGAAAACAGGACTACCTTACACTAGGAAAGTGTGCTGTATTTTTTATTCTTGCAAACAACTGGTAGACTGCACATATTTTTCATTTAAAAGAAAATTGGATAATTTTTTCTCCCAAGCACTTTTTAAAATCTTATGCTTACGAACTTAAGTTTGGATGCAAGAGAAGGAATTACTTCCCATTATCTAGTTATTGCAGGTAAGAATAATTTGGGGCAAGAAAAAATTATATTCCGCATTCATTTAATATAGATTTGATTTGCTTCACTCTTTAAATAGTAACTGAATTAAAACTCCCATTATTCAGACTAATTTAATGAAGGAATCTAAATAGCAAATGCCAGAGAAGTCTGAACCTGAGTTTCTTATCAGACTAGAAATAACTGCACACTCTGCCATAAGTGTTACCTAATGGTCCTTCCTAGCCTGATTAACTCTGGCACTTTAAAAGTCAGCCATTTATACTTTAAAATATGACAGAGGACAGGTGAATTCTATGAAAGCAAGTCATTACTCCAGTAAGTATAAAGCACTTTAGTTACCAGTGCAGGAGACAAAAGAATAGTGGTGGCGATTAATCTTGCCCTCCAAAGCCCTCAGCTGGAGTGTGTTTGCTCAGAAAGCATGACTTAGGAGCACTTGCAGACAGGGCCCAAAGTTTCAGAAAGAGTCAAATGGCAGGTGGAGACTTTTCACTGCACCTTCTGGGCCCTCCAGACAGAGCTCTGCCCATATTTGCACTAGGGCACCAGCCTGGTGCTAATCTTTTGAGCCTGTGCTCATCTTTTCTCTAATTTGAGGGGGACCAAGGCCTTCTCTCCCCACTACCTGCTGTGTTACCAGGGGGAAGAAAAACGCAATATAGAAGAAACCTTTTACGATGTCCTTGAAATAGTTCTGCCATCATGGCGTTGCTTTTCAAGAAACAGAAGCAAGCCAGAGCCAATCCGTGTCTGAGTCAGACCCCATCAACACCTGACCGGCCGGGTGCCCACTCCCAGACCCCAAGGCAACTCTGCGTTAGATGACCGAGGGAGGGACTGGCCGAGGAGGCCTCTCCTGGTCCCTTCATTGTAGAGATGGTGCCGCTTTCTGGCCAACCGGTTGGTATCTACAAGGCCCACACACTGACCTTACCTCACTTCCAGTTCTGGTGGGCTCAGCTTCCTGAGGGGTCAGGGTCCAAGGTCTCCATGGAGTTTGGCTGGAAGGACAGGGACCAAGAGTGAACCACAGCATTTTCTGCTTTTAAAGCTGGATCATAAGAGTTATCACTCTAATCATTTCTAACGTCTGCCTAAATGTCACTGGACACACCAGAATGTTCTTTCAAGTTCTCAGTCTGTGCGTTAAGCCTGTGCTGTGTGTGTGTGTGTGTGTGTGTGTGTGTGTGTGTGTGTGTGTGTGTGTGTGTGTGTTTCTCCTGCCACATTTCCAGTTCTCTGCCTTCACCGGGCTTTCAGAACTCCCAAATCTGATACACATTAGTTGAGAAATTTCTCTCCCATCCTGGCTGGATTCTTCAGTTCGTTCTCCCCACTGTAGCTGGCTACTTGGTCGCCTATTCATTTCAACCTCATCTCCCTGACTACTGAAAGATCAGGACTCCAGAGACCAGTCTGCAGAGTTTTACCAGGCAAAAAAAAAGCGGGACTGAGTTTCTCCTCTCTGACCGCCTGGCCACCCAGCCCCTTCTCCACCTCCCCTGCTAATTTGATTTTAACTTGACTACCTTAAAAGGGGCTGGTATCCCCCACCCCACGCCCCGCACCGCCGGAACAGCGAACGCTGAACCCCAAGCACGGGGCAAACAAAGAATATCACCAAGGATGTGCCGGTCAACAGGACGCGACCCACCCCCTGCCCCCCGCAGGGCTCGCTCAGCGGCCGGCTCGGTGGGTTCCAGATCTAGAAACGGAAGCTTTGGTCCACTGCCGGCCGCCTCTGGGGCCTCCCCAGTTGGGAACGGAGCTCAGGAGCCGAGAAGATTCTGCGTCCCCGTCTCACGCCTAGGAACTTGCGGGGCGTCGCCGTCGGGCTCCAGGGTTCCGCCTGGTCACCCCGTGATCAGCTCGGCCGGAGCATCCTGCCTGCCTTGCCCGCACCCACGCGCTGCGGGGACGCCCTCACCTCTCGGGCCCGCGCGGCGCCGGTGGTCCCCGGGAACCGTCCCCGACGCAGTGACAGACGCGTCCCCGCTCCTCCGGGGCTCCGGCCGCCGCCTCGGGTCTCATGATGCCCTCGGAAGACGCGGCGCCCGCGATCTGCCGCGCCTTTAACCGCTCCGGCGAGGGCGCTCCCCGACCCGCGCGCTCGGCGCCAGGTTTAAAAACGGGGGCGGGGCGGGGAGGGGACATGGAGACCCGGGAGAGGGTGGGGTGCACACCGGAGAAACTCCGGGAGGGGACGAGCGAAGGTCATGGGAGGCGGGGGGACCAGGCCAAGGAGCGGACTCGGGACGCCCAGGGGGCAAGGGCGTGGGGGCGAGGGACAAAGGAAACCCCGGGAGGGTCGCCAGGGGCAGGGGCGAGGAAGCTGGGGAGGGGACGGCGGGAAGTGACCCGGGACGCCTGGAGAGGGGGGCAAGAGGGGGGCACGTGGTGGGCACGGGGGGGGGGTCTTCGCCCAGGGGTCTCCCCCTCCCGGTGCTGGAAAGGCGGGATCCCTGGCTTCTCGCCCTTCTGGCGTCTCCGCGGCCCTCGGGTTTTGGTTCCTGCGCCAGCATCTAGGTCTCCAGATTGGTGGAAAATTCTCACGTCCACGGCTGTTAAAGCGGCCGCGGGGTTCGGGGCTGGGGCGGGAGGAGCGGTTACCCAAGCCTATGGACCCGCCCTGCCTTCGGGGCTGGACCGCGGGAGCCGGGGACGCACCGACTGGGATGCGGAAACTGGCGATGGGGCTGCAGCTTCGCTTCCAGGCGGCGGAAGGCAGCCGACAGACCTCTCGCACCCTTCTCGCCTGGGAGGCCTTGGGACCGGAGGTGGCTTTTTCTGGGAGTGGGTGCTATTTACCAGCTGAGCCACAGGAAAGCCTAATGGAAATCCGTCCTCAATATTCATTGGAAGGAGACTGATGCTGAAGCTGAAACTCCAATACTTTGGCCACCTGATGCGAAGAGCTGACTCATTTGAAAAGACCCTGATGCTGGGAAAGATTAAAGGCTGGAGGAGAAGGAGACGACAGAGGATGAGATGGTTGGATGGCATCATGGACTCGATGGACATGAGTTTGGGTAAACTCTGGGAGTTGGTGATGGACAGGGAGGCCTGGCGTGCTGCAGTCCATGGGTCGCAAAGAGTCGGACACGACTGAGCGACTGAACTGAACGGAACTGGGTACGATTTTCCTCGGGATAGCTCCAGCCCCGGCACAGAAAGCGCCTCGATGGGCCGGGAAGGTGCGCGAGCCCTGGGAACACCTGGCCCGGCTGCAGGGCTCTCGGGGGCGTGGCTGTCGCGGTCCCCAGCGCTAGGGCAGGAGTGCTGTTTCATCAGCAGGGCCCCGCGAAAGAACCTAAAGGTGGCCAGCCTAGACTCAGGCCCCTCGCTTACAGACGCCCGATCCCCGCCGCCTCTGAGAACGCCAGCCTCCATTCTGTGGCTTGCAGTGAAAGTGAAAAAAGTGAAAGTTAGTTTCCTATCCCATGGACTCTAGCCCACCAGACTCCTCTGTCCATGGAATCCTCCAGGGAAGAATACTGGAGTGGGTTTCCTTTTCCTTCTCCAGGGGATCTTCCCGACCCAGGGATGGAACCCAGGTCTCCTTCACTGAAGTCAGATTCTTGACCATTTGAGCCACCAGGGAAGCCCCCTGACTTACAGTAATGGGTTTTTTGGTTTTTGGTTTTTTTCAATCAAAGAGCTTCAGAGATTAAAATGTTTCTGAAACGGAGCAGGATTATGTGGTCCTTGCTCCCTCACCATGTCTTCTGCCTGCCTTTTGCCTGTGGAAGACTTTAGTCAAAGAATCATCAGAGAAGTGAGAAAATGCTGAAACAAAGGAAAACAGTCAAAGGAGACCAAATGATAATAATGTAGTCATTAAGCACAGTCAAGGACCTTTAGTTCTTTCTCAAGGTCTATAGATAATATTCTGAGCCGTATCCTGTGAGCTGTCATATAGATACTGAAACACCAGGTGGGGAACTTAACTACATGATGACCAGCCGGTACCCAGGATACGAGCTGCCACGATTCTGAGAACTGATCACAAAGAAATGGGAACAAATGGACCCTGGAAGTGAAGAGTAACTGAACCTAAAAGAAGGTGATGACCAGACCACTGATGACCAATTTGAAGATGACACACATACTTTTCAGTAACATTTGCACATGTTCTTTTCTTAAGAGCAACCGGTTATGACAATAATGAAACCTAATTAAAGAAGGGGGCAGACAACCTACCAACACAGAAAGATTTTATAAAGGGAAGATACAAATGGCAGAGTAGATGTGGCCACTGAGTACTGACATTTCTAAGAATTTTAACCTTTTTGAATGTTTTCTAAATTTTCCACAATGAGACTATATTACTTCTGTGTATGTGGTAAAATATGTTGTTGTTTACTCGTTAAGTCAGGTCCAACTCTTTGTGACCCCTTGGACTGCAGCTCACCAGGCTTCCCTGTCCTTCACTATCTCCCAGAGTTTGCTCAAATTTATGACCATTGAGTTGGTGATGCCATCCAACCATGTCATCCTCTGTTGTCCCCTTCTCCTCCAGCCTTCAGTCTTTCCCAGCATCAGGGTCTTTTCTAATGAGTTGGCTCTTTGAATCAGATGGTTAAATTATTGGACCATCAGCTTCAGGATCAGTCCTTCCAATGAATATTCAGGGATGATTTCCTTTAGGATTGACTGGTTTGATCTCCCTGCAGTCCAAGGAACTCTCAAGAGTCCTCTCCAACACCACAGTTCAAAAGCGTCAGTTCTTTAGTGCTCAGCCTTCTTTATGATCCAGCTCTCATATCCATACATGACTACTGGAAAAACCATAGCTTCGACTCTAAGCTAAACTATACATAACATAAAATTTACCAGTTGAAGCATTTTCAAATATAATTCGGTGGCACTAGATAGACACACTGCTGTGCAGCCGTCACCGGCCTCCGTCCCCAGAACGTTTTCACTGTCGTGAACAGAAACTGTACTCATAAAACATAACTTCCCATTCCTCCTTCCTCCCAGCTGTGATAACCACCATTCTGTCTTTATGGATGTGATTATTCCCAGCTTGTATAATGGGAATCGTTTGTCCTTTAGTGGAGCATGTATTAATTTTATAAGTTATACATTTAATTTTTACCCCAACCCTGCAAACAGGCATGATTCCCATTTTACAGATTAAGAAATTAAAATTGAGAGAGATTAGATAACTGGTATAAAGTCACTGTCTGGTAAGAGACTAACCAAATGCCAAAAAAATAAATTTAAAGGGCAAAAGGACCCAAGACAGTACCTGCACACACTAGATACTCAGTTTTTTTTTAATTGGATTATAGTTGATTTTCAATGTTGTGTTAGTTTCAAATGTACAGCAATGTGATTTAATCTAATTAATCTAATATACATTATTTTTCAGATTCTTTCCCCTTCCACATTACTACAAAATATTGAGTACATTTCCCTGTGCTATACAGGAGGTCTTTGTTGCTTATCTACTGTATATATAGTAGTGTGTATCTGTTCATCTCAAACTCTGAATTTATCCTCGCCCCTACTAAGTTTTGTCTTTTTTGTTTTGTTTTTCTTTCTGCCCAGCACCTGCAGGAGCACAGTAGCCAAGGCTGGAACAATTTGAACAACCAAATAAAGCAGTATTAGGTTATAAGCCAAAATATACAATAAATAATATCAGTTTGTATTGACATCAATAAATATTGAATGAATGAATACCTGGGCACTAATAGGCAAGTACTCTTTTTTCATATAATTTTATTTTATATATTTATTTATTTTGGGGTGTTCTGGCTGTTCGTGGCTGTGAGGCCTTTTCTCTAGCCGTGGTCTGTGGGCTTCTCATTCTGGGGGCTTCTCATTTCGGTAACTTCTCTTGTTGTGGAGCCAGGGCTCTAGGGGTGCAGAGGCTCCGGTAGTTGCAGTGCGTGGGCTCAGTAGTTGGGGTTCCTGGGCCGCAGAGCACAGGCTCGATAGTGGTGGTAACGGGCTTGGTAGCTCTGTGGCATGTGAGCTCTTATAGGGCCAGAGATCGAACCTGTGTCCCCCGCAATGGCAAGCAGCTTCTTACCACTGAGCCACCAGGGAAGCCCTAGGCAAGTATTCTTTTCACAAGAGTTCCCAGAAGTTTATTTAGACTAGAGAAAGCCATAATTCGAAAAGATACACGCACCCCAATGTTCATTGCAGCTGTATTTATAATAGCCAAGACATGGAAGCAACCTGAATGTCCACTGACAGACAAATGGATAAAAAAGATGTGGTACACACACACAATGGACCATTACTCAGCTATAAAAAAGAACAAAATAGTGCCATTTGCAGCAACACAGATAGACCTAGAGCTGATCATACTAAATGAAGTAAGGCAAAGGGAAACATCGTATGATATCACTCATATTTGGAATCTACAAAAATGATACAAATAAAGTTACATACAAAACAGAAATATAACCACAAACATAGAAAACAAACTGATGGTTACCAAGGGAAAGGGGAGGGAAGGGATAAATTAGGAGGTTGGGATTAACATACACACATTACTATATATAAAATAAATAACCAGCAAGGACTTATTGTACAGCACAGAAAACTATAAAAAGTATATAAATGAAAAAGAATATGTATAACTGAATCACTTTGCTGTACTGACTCTTTTGCGACCCCATGGACTATAGCCCGCCAGACTCCTGTGTCCACTGGATTTTCCAGGCAAGAATACTGGGGTGGGTTGCCATTTCCTTCTCCAGGGGATCTTCCCAACCCAACCCAGGGATCAAAACTGAGTCTCCTGTGTCTCCTGCTTTGCCGATGGGTTCTTTCCTGCCAGAGCCACTGGGGAAGCCCCTAAATCAACTATACTTCATTTAAAAAATTAAGCAAAAAAAAGCTTATGCAGATACTCAACCCTCAGTGAGGTGGAGTGTATAGAACTATACAAACCATAGTTTGAAAATTATGCATGCTTTTGATGAAAATAATGTAATAAAAAGTAAATTCATTGGAAATACAGAAAAAAAGTTTTTATTTTTTAATTTTTTTCAAGTAAAGGAATTAAAATACTGGGAAAGAAATACAGTGCTGGTGAGATAATTGGGAATTTAAAGGGCTTTTGTGTTACTCAGTATGTTATAGTATCTCTTAAACTTTTTTGGATCCAAGAAAGATCTTTATGAGAGAGGAAGCATTTGATGAAAGATATAGAAATCTTAAACATAATTAGGCCCGAGGTTTATAAACTGGGAAAATTTGTATAACTTCAAGTATGCAAATTCCTGCCTGAGAGGTAGTGTGGGAACTAAATAATATTGAGATTCTGTTTCTAGTTCTGCTCTCTTCAATTAAAATTTCTTTTTCGAATGCTGACTTTCAGCTGTTCCTTGAAAACAAAGGGTAATGATGTTAACCCTCAGGGTTTCCGGCTTGCCTAGGAGGAGGATACCAAAAGTCAAAACATCTAAGAGGGCAGAATATTTTTACATAAACAGTGTTGAAGACAAGCAGGGAAGTGACCATTTCCTTTCCTTCTGTTTAGGCAGAATCTATTTCCTGTTACCCACTCCACAGAGCACTCTGTTCCTCTGAAATGCGATTTTGGAATTACAAGATGCTGTTAGTGCTGTTGATGAAGTTTCTGAAAGATTTCTTGGAGACAAAAAATACACATATTTGTATCTTCAGAAACAATTTGTTTCATGGAAAACAAATGTATATATATATATTTAACAATTAATTTTTGTTTTTTGAAATCATGGCAAGACATATAACTAAATTACACCTTTTTTTTTTTTTTTTTTTTAAATTTTGGCTGCTCCTGTGTCATCTTACTTCCCCAACCAGGGATCGAACCAATACCCCTGCACTGAGAGTGTGGAGTCTTAACAACTGGACTGCCAGGGAAGTCCTTAAAAATTACCATTTTAACCATTTTTAAGTATACACTTCAGTGGTATTAAATACATTCACATTTTTATGCACCCATCACCATCATCCAACTCCAGAACCTCTTCATCATTCCAAACAAACTCTGCACCCATTAAATAATAACCCCATTTCTCCCTTTCTGTTCTAAGAGTTGACGATTCTATGTACTTCATGTAAGTGGGTCATGTATTTGTCCTTTGCTGCTGCTAAGTCACTTCAGTCGTGTCCAACTCTGTGTGACCCCATAGATAGCAGCCCACCCGGCTCCTCCGTCCCTGGGATTCTCCAGGCAAGAACACTGGAGTGGGGTGCCATTTCCTTCTCCAGTGCATGAAAGTGAAAAGTGAAAGTGAAGTCGCTCAGTCGTGTCCAACCCTCAGTGACCCCATGGACTGCAGCCTTCCAGGCTCCTCTGTCCATGGAATTTTCCACGCAAGAGTACTGGAGTGGGATGCCATTGCCTTCTCCGATTTGTCCTTTAGTGACTGTCTTATTTCACTTAGCATAATACCCTGTTATAGTAGTCGTTCAGTTGTGTCTGACTCTTTGCAACCCCATGGACTATAGCCTGCCAGGTTCCTCTGTCCATGGGATTCTCCAGGAAAGCATACTGGAGTGGGTGGCCATTTCCTCCTCCAAGGGATCTTCCCAATCCAGGGACTGAACCCCAGTCTCCCGCACTGCAGGCAGATTCTTTACCATCTGAGCCACGAGACAAGGGCCTCACTGCTGGTCCAGTGGTTGAGATTTCACCTTCCAGTGCCAGGGATTAGCGGGTGGGGTGCCAGGGTGTGGGTTCCATCCCTAGTGAGGGAGCTAGGATCCCACAGTACCTCAGGGCCAAGAAACCAAAACAGAAAAGAGAGGCAAAGACTTCCTTGGTGGTGCAGTGAAGAAGAATCTGCCTGCCAATGCAGGGGACACAGGTTCAGTCCCTGGTCCAGAAGATTCCACATGCCACGGAACAACTGGGCAGGGGCACTGCAAGTACGGGGCACCTGGGCCTGTGCTCTGCAATAAGAGAAGCCGCTGCATTGAGAAGCCCATGCTCTGAAACAGAGTGGCTCCCATTCGCCCCAACTAGAGAAAGCCCTCAAAAAGCAATGAAGACCCAGTGAAGTGGAAGTCTCTCAGTCGTGTGCGACTCTTTGCAACTCCATGGACTATCCATGGAATTCTTCAGACCAGAATCCTGGAGTGGGTAGCCTTTCCCTTCTCCAGGGGATCTTCCCAACCCAGGGATCGAACCCAGGTCTCCCCCATTGCGGGCGGATTCTTTACCAGCTGAGCCACCAGGGAAGCCCAAGAATACTGGAGTGGGTAGCCTATCCCTTCTCCAGCAGATCTTCCGGACCCAGGAATTGAAGCAGGCAGATACTTTACTAACAGCTATGAGGGAAGCCCAATGAAAACCCAGGGCAGCCAAAATAAATAAACTTTACAAACAAACAAATAAACAACAGGAGCAACATTGTAACAAACTCAATAAAGATGTCAAAAATGCTCCAACCAAAAAAAGAAAAAAAAATCTTAGAAAAACAACACAAGAGACCCCATATGGAGTCACTTCTGCTAAGCCACATGTTGCCAAACTAAGACAATTAGAGTCTGGCCTCCTCCAGAAATGGGATCTTTTAAACCAGTCAATCAGGAGTCATCTGCTCAGCAGTAGTGAGGTCACCTGCCTCACAGACCCTGCCATCCCCTGAAGGAAGGGCACCTGCCACAACCAGTCTGCTTGGTGCCCCATTAACTTCCTTGTTCCTGCTCCCTTCTGCCTGTAAAAGTCTTTTATTGTGTACAGCTCCTCAGAGCTCTTTTTTATCTTCTAGGTTGGATGCTGATTCATAAATCCTTGAATAAAATCAAGAAGATCTTTAAAGTGTACTCAAATTTTGTTTCTTTAACAGTCTTCCGGGTTCATCTACGTTGTAGCAAGTGTCAGAATATCCTTCCTTTTCAAGGCCATGTAATATTCCATTGAATATTATTCTTTTACCCATTCATGTGTCAGTGAACGCTTGGGTTGCTTCTGTCTTTCGGCTACTGTGAATGATACTGCAATGAACAGCCTTCACAAGTCCCCGCTTTTAATTATTTCAGGTATATACTCAGAAGTGAGATTGCTAGATGAAATATGTTTGGTTTGAATTCTTAGTTTAAGCCTTGCGTTTGCTTTCTTTTTTTAAATTTATTTTTATTGTTATTTTTTAATTTGTGGCTGAACCTTATGTGGGATCTTAGTCCCCTACCAGGGTTCAAACCTGTGCCCCCTGCATTGGAAACTCAGAAACTTACCACTGGACCACCAGGGAAGTCCTTGAGTTTGCTTTTTTTTTTTTTTTGAGTTTGCTTTTGAAAAATAAAAATTAACATGAAATTTGTGTTCAAGGTGGGAGTGGGGAAAACATTTAGTAACCAAGCTTCCTCCGTGACTGTGGACATCCATGGCTCAAGCATATGATAACTGATGTCTGGACACTGGAACCGTCCCCAGACACTCCCTGCATTAAATCCAGACCAGATCAATGGCCACAAGACCCTGATTGGCCTCCCCCCACACCCTTTACCTCTCAGATCTCATCTACTTCCATCCCTCCCTCTAAAACCCCTGGCCTCTGGACTATTTGTAGACCAGGAACATCCCAGACACACTCACCTCCTGCGTGAACCTGCCTCTTATCTTCCTCAAGACTTTACTCAAGTGTCCCCTGAGGGTGATGCTTTCCCTGGACATGTGTTTAAATCATCTCTCTCTTTCTTTCTCTCACACACACAAACACATCCCTCAGCATTGTCTGTCCTCTTTCTTTACCTGCTTTATTTTTGTCCATAGTAAGCGCCACATTTAGCATACTATTATTGGCTTCTTTTAAAAAAATTCTATAGTGCTTTAAGATTTTCAAAAGTTTCACACACATGATTTCATATAATCCCATAATAACCCTTTTATTCCCCCTCTGCACCTATTTTTCCCCATCCTGTTCCCTTCCCCCCGCTGGTAACCACGAGTTTTATATATATGTGTGTGTGTGTGTGTGTGTATGTGTGTGTGAATCTACTTCTTTTTTGTTTTATTCACTAGTTTGTTGTATTTTTTTAAGATTCCACATATAACTGGTATCACACAGTATCTGTCTCTCCATCTGACTTATTTCACTTAGCATCAGTCACTTCAGTTCAGTCGTTCAGTCCTGTCCGACTCTTTGCGACCCCATGAATCACAGCATGCCAGGCCTCCCTGTCCATCACCAACTCTTGGAGTTCACACAAACTCGTGTCCATCGAGTTGGTGATGCCATCCAGCCATCTCATCCTCTGTTTTCCCCTTCTCCTCCTGCCCACAATCCCTCCCAGCATCAGGGTCTTTTCCAATGAGTCAACTCTTCTCATGAGGTGGCCAAAGTATTGGAGTTTCAGCTTTAGCATCAGTCCTTCCAATGAACACCCAGGACTGGTCTCCTTTAGGATGGACTGGTTGGATCTCCTTGCAGTCCAAGGAACTCTCAAGAGTCTTCTACATAATGCCTTCCAATGCCATTCACGTTGTTGCAAATGGCAACTTTTCATTTTTCGTGGCTGAGTAATATTCCATCGTGGCTTCCCAGGCAGCTCAATGGTAAAGAATCTGCCTGCAGTGCAGAAGTCATAAGTTTGATCCTTGGGTCAGGTAGATCTCCTGGAGAAGGAACTGTCTCCCCACTCCAGTATTCTTGCTGGGAAAATCACATGGACAGAGGAGCCTGGTGGACTATAGTCTGTGAGGTGGCAATGAGTCAAACACGACTTAGGGAGCATGAACACACACCACATCTTTATCCATTCATCTATTCATGGACACTTAGCTTGTTTCCATACCTTGGCAATTATAAATTATGTAGCTGTGAACACTGGAGTGTATGTAGCCTCTGCTGCTGCTGCTGCTGCTAAGTCACTTCAGTCGTGTCCGACTCTGTGCGACCCCAGAGACGGCAGCCCACCAGGCTCCCCTGTCCCTGGGATTCTATAGGCAAGAATACTGGAGTGGGTTGCCATTTCCTTCTCCAATGCATGAAAGTGAAAAGTGAAGGTGAAGTCGCTCAGTCCTGTCCGACTCTGAGCAACCCCACGGACTGCAGCCTACTGGGCTCCTCCGTCCATGGGATTTTCCAGGCAAGAGTACTGGAGTGGGGTACCATCACCTTCTCCGATGTGGCCTCTAGAATACATATTATATTTTTATATTAATATACTATTTAAAAAATCTTTTATTTATTGTCTGCCTCTCCCAGTAGGATGTCATCTCCATGAAGGCAAAAATTCTGTCTGTTTGTGTTCACTACTATATCCTGGTGTTTATAACAACAATATAGAAGGTGCTGGAGAGTGTGTAGCTTCTGCAGGAAATGAAGCAAAAACTTAGCAGTGGTCTAATTTAATTATGTATGCTGACCTAACATCCAAAGCGAGAGAATACGGAAAGCAATGTTTTAGCCACATGTGGCAGGTGATAAAAAATAGGATCTCGCTTCAGGCTGTCCCCAAAGAAAACAGGGTGGTATTCCACTTAAAGAGGATCAAATAGTTGCCCCAAAAGATATGTCCAAGTTCTTACCCCAGCATCTGTGAATGTGACCTTACTTAGAAACAGGGTCTTTGCAGATGTAATTAGATTTAGAGTAAACACTAAATCCAGCAATGGGTTTCCTTGTAAGAGAAAGGCAGAGAGAGACCTGAAGCAGAGACACAGGAAGGAGGTGTGAAGACAGAGGCAGATTCTCGAATAACACATCAAGCGGGGGAATGCCCAGGACTGTGCAGCCACCCAAATCCAGGAGAGCCTCCAGGATGAAGAAACGCAGATACCTCGATTTCTTCTGTTATTTTAGGCCACCCAGTTGATGTTAATTCGTTATGGCAGCCCCAGGAAACGAATACATCCTCAATGGAGCCTATTTTTTTGGAAGTGGCAGGCTCACCCCATGGCTTGCAGGATCTTAGTTCTCTGATCAAGTGCCCCCCGAAGAGGAAGCACTGAGAACTAACCATTCAACCACTAGGAAGTCCCAAATATGTCCTCCATAGTTGGATCTAAGATTCACTTATTTTTTTAAAAAAAGACTCATTCATTCATTTATTTATTTTGAGCTGTGCTGGGTCATGGTTGCTGCTTGGGATTTTCTCCAGTTGCAGCAGGCTGGGGCTACTCAACTCTTCCTAGTTGCCGTGCTCGGGCTTCTCACTTCAGTGGTTTCTCTTGCGGCAGAGCACAGGCTCTAGGCACACAGCCTTCAGTAGTTGCGACTCCTGAGCTCTATCTAGAGCGCAGGCTCGGTAGTTGCTGTGAGGGGTTTAGTTGCCCCGAGGCATATGGGATCTTCCCAGATCAGGGATGGAACCCATGTCCCTTGCATTGCAAGATGGATTCTTAACCACTGGACCACCAGGGAAACCGTAAGATTCACTCTATTAATTGTGTCTGTAAGAGGACAAAGAATCACGTAGTTACATGTTGCCTACGTCTTTCTAGTGCTGTGTGAAAAAAAAATGACATAAATACAGACGGTTCAAAACTAGGAAAGGAGTATGTCAAGACTGTATATTGTCACCCTGCTTATTTAACTTGTGTGCAGAGTACATTATGTGAAATGCTGGGCTGGATGAAGCACAAGTTGGAATTAAGACTGCCAGGAGAAATATCAATAACCTCAGAAATGCAGATGACACCACCCTTCTGGCAGAAAGTGAAGAGGAACTAAAGAGCCTCTTGATAAAAGTGAAAGAGGAGAGTGAAAAAGCTGACTTAAAAGTTGACATTCAAAAAACAAAGATCACGACATCCGGTCCCATCACTTCATGGCAAATGGATGGAGAAACAATGGAAACAGTGACAGACTTTATTTTCTTGGGCTCCAAAATCATTACAGATGGTGACGGCAGCCATGAAATTAAAAGATGCTTGTTCCTTGGAAGAAAAGCTATGACCAACCTAGATAGCATATTAAAAAGGAGAGGCATTACTTTGCTGACAAAGGTCCGTCTAGTCAAAGCTATGGTTTTTCCCGTGGTCACGTATGGATGTGAGAGTTGGACTCTAAAGAAAGCTGAGCGCCGAAGAATTGATGCTTTTGAACTGTGGTGTTGGAGAAGACTCTTGAGAGTCCCTTGGACTGCAAGGAGATCCAACCAGTCCATCCTAAAGGAAATCAGTCCTAAATATTCATTGGAAGGACTGATGTTGAAGCTGAAGCTCCAATCCTTTGGCCACCTGATGCGAAGAACTGACTCATTTGAAAAGATCCTGATGCTGGGGAAGATTGAAGGCAGGAGGAGAAGAGGATGACAGAGGATGAGATTGTTGGATGGCATCTCTGACTCAATGGACATGAGTTTGAGCAAGCTCTGGGTTTTGATGATGGACAGGGAAGCCTGGCGTGCTGCAGTCCATGGGGTCTCGAAGAGTCGGACATGACTGAGCGACTGAACTGAACTGATAGATATAGATAGAGTCTGGCGTGCAATATGAGGGAAGCCACACCCCAGATCCTAAGCTGGAAGTGGCCTGTGGTATCAATTCCTGGGTCCTCTCCATTTCAGAAGCGAGATGACAGAAGCTCAGGAAATGGCCTGCCCTCACACTAATACTAGCTAATGTAGTCGTCTTAACTTTGGCTAACTTTTACTGAGCATCCATTATGTGCCTGGCACTGTGGTTTAAGAATATTAATTCACTTGGTCCACACAGACTTACAAGGGAGAGAGTAGTATTATCCACATTTGACAGGTGAAGAACCGAAATCATGGAGATGTTAAGTCATTTTTTCCCAGAAGAACAGTTCAATGTTCACTTCCATATCTTTTTGTATCCCTATTATCTATTCTATTTCCTTCTTCAATAATCGTGTAATACTTCCTGTGTTTGACACACTCCTTCTAGCGCTGGGGTTGGGCGGCCAACAAGACAGACATGCTTTTGTGCCTACGTTGTTGTTTATCGCTGAGTCGTGTCTGACTCTCTGCTACCCCACAGACTGCAGCAAGCCAGGCTCCTCGGTCCTTCACTGTCTCTTGGAGTTTGCTCAAATTCAGGCCTATATTAGAAAGTTTATATTCAAATTTTGAAAGAAATTTAGTAAAAAAAAAATACAATTTTAAATAATTTCCTCAAGGTCACCCAGAAAATCAGGAGTTAGACATGAACTCACAAGGGCTCTCTCTAGACTTTGCATGTTAAAAAAACCCAACCAAGTCAATAGATCTAATTGGCTTAATTACGTGTTTCACTTAGTACGCTGTGCCTTGTCTGGAAGCTAGAAGGGTGGGCACTCCATAGAATCGTACAAAATGGAGGGTTTTTATTAGAAGAAGAGTGGAACAGGAGAGCTATGAGCAAAAGAAAAGAAAGGATTATTTTCAGTTGAGAACATTTTGGGGGGAAAACAGAAACGCAAGTGTTTATTTTTTTGGTGTCACTCCATGGCAACTTAGTTCCATGACCCAGGATTGAACTGGTGTCCTCTGAGTCTTAACTTCTGTATCACCAGGGAAGTGTCTAGGCAATGGTTTTATCATGCTGATCCCCCCTTCTTCCTCAGGGGGAGCAAGGTGAGTCTGAAAGACTGATGACCTCACTGGTGCTGACCAGAAAATTCCAAATTGGTTGGCTAAGATCACATTTCCGAGGAAAGTCAAAACTACAATTAGGCTGGGTATGAAAGCTGGGTTTGGTATCATGGGCTTTTAGCACCATGGATGCCATTTTGGGTCTGTGGTTTTCTTTTTAAAGGAGTTTAGCAAGCATGCCAGATGGAAGATAGGCACCCCTCCCCACCCCACCTCACCCCGTCACCTGTTGGATCTGATCTGATAGTCCAGGGGCCAGCCACAATTTGTCCTATATTGTGCTGGGCGCTGGTGGCAGCCAGACCCAGAGTTCATTCTGATTGTCCTCAAATGACACCATCCAGGCTCCCAGTCATGCTGAAATTCTGCTTCTACTCGAAGTCGAAATTCAGGCCTCCCTTATTTCCTTTGACCCTCTGGGTTATTATGGTGTCGAAAGCTGAGAACACTGACCAGGGACTGAACCCAGGATTATGGCAGCGAAAGTGCTGCATCCTAACCCCGGGCCATCAGTGAACTCCCCGAAAAGGGAGAACACTCCGATGGACGCAGATTTCAAAGGAGTTAAGAGAGGAACAAGGAGAGCATAAGGAGAAAAAGGAAGACAACCCTTGGAATCTATGGCCTGGAAATGCAGTGTTTTCCAAACCTTTGAAATAAAGATGAGTACATTTGCCCAGCTCACTGCCTATTCCCTGTGATGAAGAGTAGGAGGCATCTGTGAGATTGGGTGTCACCTTTTAAATGAAGAGTTTGCAACCTTCTCAGTGGTCTCCACTGGTCAGCTCACATAGGTGGGTCAGGCTCTTGAGTCAATTCTTCAGCACTGAGCCTTCTTTATGTCCAATTCTCAAAAACTGGAAGCACTATGAAGCGGTAGCTCTATTGTTGCTATTGTTCAGTCACTCAGTCGTGTCCGACTCTTTGAGACTCTATGGACTGCAGCAACATCCACCAGATCATTGAAGAAGAACTAGAGTTCCAGAAAAACATCTACTTCTTACTAGAGTTCCAGAAAAACATCTACTTCTTTATTGACTATGCCAAAATCTTTGACTGTTGTGGATCACAACAAATCATGGAAAATTCTTAAAGATATGGGAATACCAGAACACCTGATCTGTCTCCTGAGAAATCTGTATCCAGGTCAAGAAGCAACAGTTAAAACTGGACATGGAACAACAGACAGGTTCCAAATTGGGAAAAGAGTACGTCAAGGTTGTATATTGTCACCCTGCTTATTTAGCTTATATGCAGAGAACATCATGTGAAATGCAGGGCTGGAGGAAGCACAAGCTGGAATCAAGATTGCCTGGAGAAATATCAATAACCTCAGATATGCAGATGACACCACCCTTATGGCAGAAAGTGAAGAAGAACTAAAGAGCCTGTTGATGAAAGTGAAAGAGGAGAGTGAAAAAAGTTGGCTTAAAGCTCAACATTCAGAAAAGTAAGATCATGGCATCCAGTCCCATCACTTCATGGCAAATAGATGGGGAAACAGTGTAAACAGTGGCAGATTTTATTTTTTTGGGCCCCAAAATCATTACAGATGGTGACTGCAGCCATGAAATTAAAAGATGCTTGTTCCTTGGAAGAAAAGCTATCATCAACCTAGACAGCATATTAAAAGCAGTGATCTTACTTTGCCAGCAAAGGTCCATCTAGTCAAGGCTATGGTCTTTCCAGTAGTCATGTATGGATGTGAGAGTTGGACCATAAAGAAAGCTGAGCGCTGAAAAATTGATGCTTTTGAACTGTGGTGTTGGAGAAGACTCTTAAGAGTACCTTGGACTGCAAGGACATCCAATCAGCCTATCCTAAAGGAAATCAGTCCTGAATATTCACTGGAAAGACTGATGCTGAAGCTGAAACTCCACTGCTTTGGCCACCTGATGTGAAGGACTGACTCAGTGGAAAAGACCCTGATGCTGGGAAAGATTGAGGGCAGGGGGAGAAGGGGACGACAGAGGATGAGGTGGTCGGATGGCATCACCGACTCGATGGACATGAGTTTGAGCAAGCTCCAGGAGTTGGTGATGGACAGGGAAGCCTGGCGTGCTGCAGTCCATGGGGTCTCGAAGAGCCGGGCATGACTGAGCGATTGAACTGAACTGGACTGCAGCACGCCCAGTCCAGGGGAAGATCCCCTGGAGAAAGAAATGGCAACTCATTCAGGTATTCTGGCCTGGAGAATCCCATGGACAGAGGTGTCTAGCAGGCTACAGTCCATGAGGTCGCAAGAGTTGGACATGACTTAGACTAAACCACCACCACATACATCATTAATTCCTACTTCAAATTAGGGAGGGCCCTAATTTGTATGACCCTATGTGGTCAAACTAGGATTATCGTATTAGTAGAAGGGTGGTGACATTCTTCCATGTAATGGCCTGGAGCGTATCTTGTGGTTTTGTTTATGGTTTTATAATTAAACAAGCCTACTTTCCAAGAGATTTCTTGAGCGATCATTAACTTAGAGTGGGTCCCCAAAGTTTCCTAGGCTTCCTTCTCTATCTTTAGGGATCGAACCCAGGTCTCCTGCCTTGTAAGTGGATTCTTTACCAACTGAGCTAGGAGGGAAGCCCAGTAGTTGGAACATTCTTTAGAAGCTATAATCCCTACTTTATTCAGATCTCGTTTTCCCTGATGTCCTTTCTTCATCCCAAGATTCCATCTAGATACCACATTACATTTAACCATTTCCTTAAGATCCTCTTGCCTGTGAAGTTCTCCAATTCTTCCAATGGCTGACTTTGACAGAATCTATCTAACGTTTTTCTCATGATTTATTTGGGTTAAGGATTTGAGGTATAATAATAAAAAAAATTTGGCCTTTGTCCCTAATTCCTGTCACTGATCTCCTAAAATCCTTGGAATTTCCCTCTGTGTTAAGAGAGTCTCTGTTATTCATAATGAGCCCCTTTCAAGCCTATCAAAGTTTATGCTAATGAGGTGATAATTGGCGAACTTCTAAATGGCTTGGGATGGGGGATGGGGGTCCAGAGGAGCCAACCAAAGAGGTTTGGCACTTTCTCCTGACCTGCTTCAAAGAAGCCTCTATAAAAACCCATGGGAAGCGCTACCGAGAGGGCAACCCGGAGAGGGCTTGGACCGTCTGCCTCCCCCACCTCCTGCTTCTGAGCATCTCTCACCGGAAACAGTAAGTACAGCGCTTGGCTGCCTTCTGTGTTCTAGCAAATTATCAAACCGGGAGCTGGATGGTGGGAACCTGTGGGCCTTTTCGTCTGGCCGGGCTTCAGAAATGCCCCGTAGCCTGGGTACCCGGATTCGCGGCTGGCGTCTGATATGGTGGGCAGAAAATCGAAGAACCGGTTGTTGATGTTAGCAAAGACCCCCACGTATCCACATTCGGTGTTCGTCGGGGTGAGACCAGAGGAGGCAAGCGGAGGGCCTCTTATTTTTGCTCAACATCTTTCCAGGAGGGTATATAAGGCTGGATGGAGTAAGGGGGTGAGACTGGCGGGCTGCGGGAAGGAGGGTTAAAGAGCTAAAAGGCCCACAACGGGTAGGCGGTGGGGAGAGACGTCTCCTGGATGAGAAGCATCCGCGGGTTTTTTTTTTTTTTTTTTTAATCTCTCTTGAATCTGGTCCGCTGTTGCAAAGAAGGGACTCATTGGAAAAGACCCTGATGCTGGGAAAGATTGAGGGCGGGAGGAGAAGGGGACGACAGAGGATGAGACGGTTGGATGGCATCACCGACTCGATGGACTTGAGTTTGAGTAAACTCCGGGAGTTGGTAATGGACCGGGAGGCCTGGCGTCCTGCGGTCCAGGGGGTCGCAGAGAGTCCGACACGGCTGACCTGAGCTGAGCTGCACTGGGCGCGGTCCAGCTCTCACGCTGCGGGCGCCCCGGGGCCCGGCGGAAGCCCGGGCGGTCCGCAAGCCCAGCCTGCACAGCGGCTGCCTGGCCACGAGGGGGCGCAGCGCGCGGCGGCGGGTCAGGAGGGCGACGTTCAGGCGGAGAAGCCGCCCGGCCTGCCCCCTTCAGAAGTATCTGGGGCGCCGCACCCGTCAGGGAGGGTGTCGGGTGGGATAGGCTGGTCGCCGCCCCTCCGAGGGCCTCGTTCGTCTTTGGTCGGGGTCGCGGGGGCGCACCGGCGTTGAGCCGGCTGAGCCGCCGCAGCCAGCGAGAGGGGCGGAGTTTCCGCCGAGGCCGGGAAGGGGCCCTGCGGCACTCGCGCGCCTCCCGCTGCGGAGCCCCGGCTGGCACGGCCCGCTCGCCAGTGCGCACGCGCGGCCCGAAGCTCCAGTGTGCTGGTCCCGCCCCCCGTGTTCGCTGCGGGGGCGCTCAGACGCATGGATTAGGGGCGGCAACTGAACCGACCCAGCCGCAGCTAGCAAGCGGGGACGAGTTTTTCTGGAACCTGCGTGTGGGCAGAGGCTTTCTAATGACCCACGATCCAGATGCAAGGGTAAAAAAACCAACAACACAACTGTTCAATTCAGTTGCTCAGTCATGTCGAGTCTTTGAGACCCCATGGACTGCAGCACACCAGGCTTCCCTGTCCATCACCAACTCCCGGAGTTTACTCAAACTCCTGTCCATTGAGTTGGTGATGCCATCCAGCCATCTCATCCATTGTCATCCCCTTTTCCTGCCTTCAGTCTTTCCCAGCATCAGGGTCTTTTCAAATAAGTCAGTTTTTCGCATCAGGTGGCCAAAATATTGGAGTTTCAGCTTCAGCATCAGTCTTTCCAATGAATATTCAGGATTGATTTCTTTTAGTATGTACTGGTTGGATCTCCTTGCAGTCCAAGGGACTCTCAAGGACCTTCTCCAACACCACAGTTCAAAAGCATCAATTCTTTGGTGCTGAGCTTTCTTTATAGTCCAACTCTCACATCCATACACGACTACTTGAAAGACCATAGCTTTGACTAGACGGAGCTTTGTTAATCCCTGGTTGAGGAGGGGACTGGAACCCACTGTCATTTCATGGAAACTGAAGAATTGGTGATGGACAGGGAGGCCTGGCGTGCTGCAGTCCATGGGGTTGCAGAGAGTCGGACACGGCTGAGGGACTGAACTGACTGACTGACTGCCCTGGTGTCAGGACTTACTGAATCTCTTACGTTCTTTTGTCTCCTTGTGGAAAGATTTCAGCATGAGGCAAAGAGATGAACACAATTAGTTTATTAGCATAGGACGCTTGTGTGAGATACTGGTGGGCAGGCAAGGGCTTGCAGCCCTAAGAACAAAGAGGGCTATATTTGTATAATCAAAGCAAAAGTTGTGGGGGAGGCTATGCATGGAGAGGGGGAAGGGTATATGAACAATTTTTGTACCTTCTCAATTTTTCTGTGAACATGAAACTGCTCCCAAAAAGCCTTTAAAAAATAATGTTGTTTCCAAAAAAAAAGTGGGGAGAAGACTGTCTTTTTCCTCACTTTTGGGAAGACATCAAGGCTTACATCATTAGTTATTTGACCCTAGATTGTCTAACTGGGTGATTGTCATATGGTGGTGATGTACACTAAATGGGAACTTTCCTAGTGACTCAAACAGCAAAGAATCTGCCTGTAATGCAGGAGATCTGGTTAGATCCCTGGGTGGGGAAGATCCCCTGGAGAAGGTCATGGCAACTCACTCCAGTATCCTTGCCTGAAAAATTCCATGGACAGAGGAGACTGGTAGGCTTCAGTCCATGGGGTTGCAAAGCCAGACAGGACTGAGCGAGTGACACTTCCACTTACTTTGTATTAAAATATGATGATTCATCTCAGGTTTCAGCATAATGTCCCCTTTCACCAAGTTTCTTTCACCTTGCACCTTTAATTCCTGTCTTGGCTACATGCATAAATGCTCTTCTTCAAGGACCATTAACTCCCTGACTTCATGTAACAAGATTTGGACTCCATATGTATTATCTTGTGTTTTAACTATTAAGACTTCTGGCTTGAGTGTGCCTGGCACTTGAACATGCCTGGCCTTCCTTCAAGGCAGTATAGATTGAACCTGTGTCCTCTGCATTGCATGGCAAATGCTTAAACACTGGACCCCCCAGGAAAGTCCCATTTATCAAATTTTATATATAGTAGTGTGTATATGTGGAGGAGGAAATGGCAACCCACTCCAGTCTTCTTGCCTTGAGAATCCCATGGACAGAGGAGCCTGGCAGGCTACAGTCCATGGGGTCGGGAGAGTCGAATATGACTTAGCTACTAAAGAGAGAGAATGTGTATATGTTAATTCCAAACTCCCAGTTTCTCCTCCTTCCCCTTTGGTAACCTTAAGTTTGTGTTTTGTCTGTGTTGAACAAAACTCTTGACTATATGCTTTCTGTGTGTAAACAAGCAAACAAAAGACAAAATTTGAACTGCACTTAGTTCAGTTCAGTTCAGTTCAGTCCAGTCGCTCAGTCGTGTCGGACTCTTTGCGACCCCATGAATCGCAGCACGCCAGGCCTCCCTGTCCATCACCAACTCCCGGAGTTCACCCAGATTCACGTCCATCGAGTCAGTGATGCCATCCAGCCATGGCCTTTTCTGGCAATTCTGAAAGTATTTTCTGTGTATTTTGGGATTAAGCAAATTAGGCACTATCACGGCATTGCTGAGAGCGAGGAGTCTCGCCGGGAGAAAGTGGTGCAAGTCTGGAGGAAGGCAGGCCAGGGAGAGCTCTGTGGACTGGGCTCCCGTTCCCAGATCTGCCCGCTGAAAGAACTTTGGGACCAGGGCCGCCCCAGTGGCCCTAAGCATTCCTAGTGTTCGTATTTTGGTTCTAAATCCCATTCTCCAAAGTTCCTTGGAGAAGTAGCTCACTCAGTGAAAGTGAGTGTTAGTCACTCAGTCATCTGACTCTTTGTGATTCCATGGACTGTAACCCCTCAGTCTCCAGTATAAAAAAATACTTATTACACAGTCTCAAAGGATCATTCCACAGATTATTTAATAATTACAAAGAGAAAAGGAAGCTTTATAGTGGGAAAATTTGGCGAATACCACCTTAACCATGTGATCAAAATCAGCACCGCAGAGAATGACGTAAAAAAAGTGCCAAATATGCATAACTTGAATTGGATCATGGGGTGTGTGTGTCAGTCGCTCAGTCGTGTCTGACTCTTTGCGACTCCATGGTCTGTAGCCCGCCAGGCTCCTCTGTCTGTGGAATTCTCCAGGCAAGAATACTGGAGTGGGTTGCCATTTTCTTCTCCAGGGGATCTTTCCAACCCAGGGATCGAACCCGGTCTCCTGCATTGCAGGCGGATGCTTTACCATCTGAGCTACTAGGGAAGCATCCTGAGTTAACATCAGACAAACTAAAATTGAAGGACAGACTACAAAGTAATGGGCCTGATTCTTTTTTTAAGAGTAATCACTAGACTTTATTTGAACAACTGGGAAAATATTTCCTTAATCTGTTTATAAGTGGGAAGGGATGCATGGTATTGGAAGCACACGAAGGAAAGAGGGAGGGGAGGGGGGAAAGAAAGTTGGAAAGAAAAGAAGCAAAAATGCCGGGAAAGAAATACTGCATTGAATGAACCACAGACCAGAGTACCTTTCATCTTACGTACCCTTAATACATTCATGAAACTTCCAGAGATATTTCCATTAGTTAAATGGGAAACTTCCACAAAGTTGTGTCTGACTCTTGGGACTCTATGGACTATAGCTGCCAGGCTCCTCTACCCATGGATTTTCCAGGCTAGAATACTGGAGTGGGTTGCCATTTCCTTCTCCATGGGCCTGATTTTTAAAAACATGTTTATGTTGCGGATCTTCTCTGTTGGTCCAATGGTTAAGACTCCATGCTCCCAATGAGGGGGGTTGGGTTTGATCCTTGGTCAGGGAACTAGATCCCACATACTGCAATTAAGACCTGGCTTAGTCCAAAAAAATAAAGTCTAAGTCACGAAAGACAAAGATTAGGGAACTGTTCCAGAGTAAAGAGGAATAAAGAGACATGACAACTCCAGTGAAAAGGTGTAACTTTGAAGTGGGAAAAATGTTGCATAAAGGATGTTATTGGAACAATTGGCAAAATGTGAATATGGACTCGGTCGTAGATGTTAGCATTGGATCTATGTTAATTTTCTGAACTTAATCATTGTAGGTTGGTTACCTAAGAGAGCCTTCTCGTTCTTAGGAAATAATCCCTAAAGTATTTGTGGGTGAAGAGTCAAGATTTCTGCAACTTAATCTCAAAAGGTTCGGGGAAGAAAAAAAAGTCTCTGTTTTGCTTTGTACCATTGAACTGGATATGCTACAATTTACACTATATGTTCTCTATTGTTGAACATTAAATTTTCCAATTTAAAAAATCATTCTTACAAACAATGATGCTATCAACATCTTTACGAATAGAAATTCTTTCTTTTGTCACCATTTTTAGTATAAATGCCCAGAATTAGGAATACCAAATCAAAGAGTGCCAGTGTTTTTAAAGCCTTTAATAAGAGAGTAGTAATTCAAGATGCTAAGAGTGGTTGATTTAATAGAAGGTTGTAAGTAACCATGGGAGGTGAGAGAACAGAGCTACAAATAGCAGGAGATTTTAAAAGCAGCTGCTCATGCAAAGGGCTCTCCCAGTCCTGGGAAACTCCCCGCACTATGGCAGGGGGCTTGCTACCCCAAAACGGCTGCTGTAAGCATAGCGTGGGGGGTTTTCCAGCAGACTTTTTCGGTTAGCAACTTCCCTACCCTTGTCCTAGGACTCATGGGTCTAATCCAAACCACCATGACCTAAATCTAGACTTTGGACAATAAGGGATTTGTGCCTCCGGAGGATTCTTCTGGCTAAGAAACACAATGTGATGCTTTGTGTTCAGGAACCTCATGACTCTGCAAGATAGCTGTGAACATTAGTAGAAATCTAAAATAAAAAAGAAAGAGTATTTGGCCTAAAAGATACTGAGTTGAAATAAAAACTGCTAGTAATGGGAGTGTAAATTGCTTTAACTACTTTGGAAAACCGCTTAGTGTTATGTTTTTAACACTCAACATTAACTTGATCCAGTATCTCCTATCCTAAGTAGGTGTGTTCCCAGAGAAATGCTTCAACATGGACTCCAGAGAGGCAAGTAAGGGAATGTTCAGAGCAGCATTACTTGTCAGAGCAAATGAACTGGAAATAACCCAGTGTCCATCAACAGGACAATGGCTAAACAATCTATGGTAGAACAGAATATTATATAGCAGTGAAAATGAATAAAGTCCAGCTATGCAAAATTATGCGGCTTCCCAGGTGGCTCAGTGGGTAAAGAATCTTTCTGCAATGCTGGGGACACAGGAGACAAGGGTTCGATCCCTGGGTTAGGAAGAACCTCTGGAGAGGGAAATGGCAACCTGCTCCTGTATTCTTGTCTGGAAAATCCCATGGACAGAGGAGCCTGGCGGGCTACAGTTCATAGGGTCACAGAGTCGGACACAACTGAAACGGCTTAGGGCACACGCACAGTTATATGTGTGAAGCTTAGAAACAATTAGTGACAAGGCTTAGAAGGTTCCTTTTTGAATAATATTTTTGAAGCTAAAAAACTTGAGCTTTTAGGGACGTATTTATTTGTATTAAGATTTTCTTTTATTAAGTTTATGGATTTACTCATTGATTTTTGGCTGCACTGGGTCTTCCTTACTGTCCGTGGGCTTGCTCTAGTTGCGGCGAGCGGGGCTACTCTGTGTTATGGTTGGAGGCCTTCCCATTGCGGGGGCTTCTCCTGTTGCAGAGCTCAGGCTCCAGGCACACGAGCTTCGGTAGTTGTGGCTCGCAGGCTTCGCAGCGGGGGCTCAGAAGTTGTGGCACACGGGCTTAGTTGCTCCATGGCATGTGGGATCTTCCCAGACCAGGGATCAAACCTGTGTTTTCTGAAACGGCAGGCGAATTGTTAACCACTGGGCCACCAGGGAAGTCCTTATAGTAAGATTTTTAAAAACAAAGTAAATAAAAATATAAAATTGAGGGACTGCCCTGGTGGTCCAGTGGCTAAGACTCTCATCTCTCAATGCTGGGGCCCTGGGTTTGATCCCTGGTTGGGGAACTGGATCCCACATACCACAGCTAAGACCCTGTGCAGCCAAATAAATAAAAATGAATTAAAAAATATATATATATATATAAAATTGAGGATAGTTAGGCATGGAGTATAGCAGGTAGGTAAGAAGTATAGCATTGTTGGCAATAATTTCTTTCTTTTTTCTTTTAATGTGCATTGTAATACTTTAAAGAGGGATAGCCAGGATGGAGTGTTTACCAGTTTATCACTTCATTTTATTTGATTTTCAAGCTTCTCCAGGGGAGGTGCTGCATTTCATGGGTGATGTAAACTTGGAAGGTAGTTAATAGTTAGGATGGCAGGTCCTAGTTGACTAAATCCAAGGGGCACAGGTCAACAGGATACAATTTAACAGGAGTAAACCTGTTGACATTGGTTTCAAATGTCAGCAGCAAAAGTACAGCTAGAATTAGGACCAGTGACTTTTTTTGTTTGTTTTGTCTTGGCCACGTGCATGACATGTGGGATCTTACTTCCCTGGATGGTGGATCAAACTTCCGCCTCCTGCGGTGGAAGCACAGACTCTTAACCACTGGATCACCAAGGAAGTCTAGGATTAGTGATTTTTTTAAAAAGAAAAAGTCTAGGATTTTATATGAATGCAGTTTCAGTAAGCTATCAAGCTCATTTGGCAATAATCTAGTTCTTAATGAGGGCTAGGTACATAATATTCATGTTATTACTAGATTTTGTACCTTACATATGTTACTGGAAATTCTTTTGAATGTGTTGCAGTTGAAAACATCACTGGTGTCTACTGTTTTTGCATGTTGAATTTGAAAATAGCAATGTAGATAAAAATCAAGAAACCATACAATTTTCTAATTGGAAGAGGCCTTCAAGATGATGGCTAATCTGAAAGGTAACCATTTAAAAATTATAACTACTAGGGAATATTTATAGTTTGGGAAATTGGGGATGACTCTAAACATAAAAGCAATGGTAAATGTCATGAAAAAAATTGAGGTTTTATTTAATTGAAATGTAAAATTGATACCTCAAAAATCATCTTAAAATTAAAAGGCAAATGTTAAACTGATTAAAAATGTGCCATAAGCAGGGACTACCCTGGTGGCTCACTGGTAAAGTCTGCCCTGTAGTGCAGGGGGCTTGGGTTCAATCCCTAGTTGGGGAACAAAGCTTCCTCGTGCAACTGAACCCAGAGCAGTGCAGCTCCTGAAGCCTGCATGCTCTGGAGCCCTCACCACAACTGGAGAGCCTGTGTGCTGCATCTAAGAACCCATACAGCTAAATTAAAAAAAAAAAAAGCCACAACTATATACCAGCCCAGCGTTGACGCCCTTAATACAACATTATGACAGCTTACAGAAAAACCTGAATGAACTTTTCGGCCAACCCAATATAAAGAACCCATAAAATCAGTAGGAAATACAGTAATACCAAAGTTGAAAAATGGCAGTGGACATTAGCACAATGAAGGAAACTATCGACAAAAGGAGAAAATAGCCTACGGAATGGAGAAGATATTTGCAAACAATATGTCTATAAGGAATTAATATCTAAGTGAATGCATATTAAGCTGCAGGTGCTTCGTATTGTACACCCAGAGCCAAATGAGTGACACTGTGATACAGTGATTATAGCCCCAGAGGTTGATTCCACAGTTTATTTTTTTGACGGTATAGTAGTAACTTGGGTCCTCAAAAAAAAAAAAAACAACAGAATTCAACATTAAAAAAAAAGTGTTTAAAAAATGGGCAGAGGACTTTAGAAATAGACGTTTTTCCAAAGACATACAGATGACCAATAGACTTATGCAAAAACGTTCCATATCACTAATCTTCAGGGAATGCTAAATCAGAACCACAGTGAGGGACTTCCCTGGTGGTCCAGTGGTAAGACTCTGCACACCCATCGCAGAGGGCACGGATTCAGTTCCTGGTTGGGGAAGGAAGATGCTGCACGCTGGGCGGTAAGGCAAAAACAAAAACAAAAACAACAACCCCTAAACAAACAATTCCCTGGTGGCTCAGATGGTAAACATGCAGGAGACCTGTTTGATCCCTGGGTCGGGAAGATCCCCTGGAGAAGGAAATGGCAACCCACTCCAGTATTCTTGCCTGGAGAATCCCATGGACAATGGAGCCCGGTGGGCTACAGTCCATGGGGTCGCAAAGAGTCGGACACACTGAGCGATTTCACTCACTAAATAAACAGTGACCCATGGTGATATATCACCTCTCACCTGTCAGAAAGGCTATCATAAAAAACAAGTATTAGTAAGTATTAGTGAGGATGTGGAGAAAACTTTTGTACAGGAAGCGACTTAAGTGTGCACATTCTACAGTAGTCCCTGGGAGCTCCCTGGCAGTCCGGTGGTTAGGACTCAGTGCTTTCACTGCCTAGGCCCTGTTTCAATCACTGGTGGGGAACTAAGATCCCAAGCCCCTCGATTGGCCTGACCAAAAAACAACAACAACAAAAAAAAAACCAGAGGAATGGCTAAACAGATCATGGATACTCAAACATGGACTATTTTGTAGCTGTCAAAATGTATCGGGTGTGGTGGAGATCTCAGCTTGAGGTTTTCTCTGACCTGGAGTTTATTCCTTGGACCATCCCTAAGCACTTCCCTGGAGGTCGAGACAACTGCTTTCCCCTTTGTGGGCATCTAATCGATCCCAGGTGTCAGTCCACTTCCCCCCATACCCCCCAATAATGAATTCCCTGTTTCCCCAAAGAGGAGGAAACCTCCAGTCCTTGTTTGAAAATGCTGTGTTGGAAGGGTTCAGAAGGGTTCACATGGCAGAATTAAGACTCCTTCATCCCTAGGGTGGGCTTCCCAGGTGATGTAAAGAATCCCCCTGCCAATGCAGGAACTGTAAGAGAGAAGGGTTCGATCCCTAGGTCTGGAAGATCCCCTGGAGAAGGAAATGGCAACCCACTCCAGTATTCTTGCCTGGAGAATCCCACGGACAGAGGAGCAGTCCATGGGGTCAGAAAGAGCTGGACACTACTGAAGAGACCTACCATGCAGGGACCATACCCTAGGGAAACAATGGAAATCTCCTATTGCTCTTAGTAAAGGAAGACTTAGTTAATACATCCAGCTCTCAGTTGTACTGAAAGGAGGAGTAATGCCAGGGAGGAACAGCAATCCACTGAGTAAACAAGTTCAGCTCTCTACTGTCCACCTCCTTCAGCCAACATCCTACCGAGGGGATCCCTATGCGGCGCCTCTCCTCTCTCCTTCATTCAGCAAAAGCTTCGGCCACCGTCACTGTGAGCTGGGAACACAGATCCGGGTCCCCGTCCCCAGGGCTTCCACACGTCTCCAGGGGAGGCAGACACCCTGGACCCGCAAGGGCAATGTGGGCGAGCAGAGTTGCAGGGCAGCTGGAAGGCGGCCTGTGCCACCCCCGGAGGTGACATAGTGACATTGAAAGTGAAAGTTGCTCAGTCGTGTCGAACTCTGCAATTCCGTGGACTGTCCATGGAACTCTGCAGGCCAGAATCCTGGAGTGGGTAGCCTTGCCCTTCTCCAGGGGATCTTCCCAATCCAGGTATCGAATCCAGGTCTCCTGCATTGCAGGCGGATTCTTTACCAGCGGAGCTACCAGGGAAGCCCAGTAACATTGAAGGCCTGAGCTAATATTTCAGGGTTTCAGGTAGGAGGATGCTGGGACGGGCCAGGTGGTGATCGATGCGGAAAGGGGGACGGAGGAGGGCAGTGGGAACGGTGCTCTGGAGCGTCCAGAAGCCCCAGCCAATGTGGTCAGCGGAGGCCGGAGCAGCGGGCAGGATTTGGGGTTGTGCCGGGCAGCGGGGCCCCAACCAAGGGGGATCTCCACCCGGCCTTTCCCACGGCCTGCTTCCCATGCCCCTGCAGCCACCTGCTCAGTCCTTGGGGGGAAGCCTCTGCCCCCACTCTACCCCCCAACCCACCCCCCCGCAATCGGGTGCACTGGCCGAGGGGTCCCGGGGCTTGGCCCACAGGCACCTGTTACTGAGGGCTCCCTCTTAACCAGGTAAAGGGCTGGGGCGCCCTGCGTGGGTTGGCAAGCAAGGGCTCGGATTTCCTACCTTTGATCTTGCTGTTTGATCCCCACCTAGAGAGACTTATTTATAGAAACCAGTCGTTCCATCTCGGCCTGCTCTCCGGCTTTTGCTGTTTTCAAGATGCCTGATGGGTGGCTGGGTGCAGGCTGCCTTCCAGCCTGCAGTCTTGCTCTCTGCGCGCTGCGTCCCAAGTTCCAATTCGGCAGCATTCGCCGCCCTTGGCTTCTCCAGGAGATGGCTCTTTTCTCCCTTCAGGGCCCTGTGGTTCCTGAGATGGCTTCTTGCTTTTCTACACTCTGAATTTCAATTTTTTTCCCCCACCAGATTTACTGTTATTTTCTTATAGACTTAAAGCTCTGGGGATGAAGAAGCAGGGTTTGCATAGAGGCCTTTTAAAAATCCAAGGTTGATTGCAGAGCAAGGGAGATTAACAAGGGGACATTGCAGCCTTGCCTCTGAGGAGCCTGGTAGTGGTACCTCTATGGGAACCAAATTCAGTGAAAACCGGGAAGCAAAGTCCAGGCTGGGGATGTGAGGGGCTGTATGACAGCTCCTGGCTTCCCCATCCACTCTTGCCATGGAACTTCCCTTTCAGACTCATGAAATTTCCAGTAGCAATGCTTTATAACAGGTATATGACTTTTACCCCCTCCCTTTTAAGCAGGGTTTGGCTTTCTCTAATCACTAAGTTGCAGTTCCCAGGGGAAAATGTTCAGGTTGGCTGAGAGAAAAGAGAAAATTATGATGTGATTCATCGGCCCCTTTTTGTGGCACTTTCAGCCACAAGGAGAGGACCTGACTGTCCTGGGTGTTACTGCAGTGTCTGCCATTTCAGGCTGAGTCTGCTTTGTTTGTTTTGGGGGAAGATCCATGAAACTTAGGATTGGTACAAGTATGACTCTTGAATTTTCATATAATTGCAGTGCTGCGTGATATGCAGTGATATGCATAACTGGATATGCATAACCAAGATATGTCTTGGTTTTATGATCTTTATGATTCTATACACTTGGAGATTCTTTTTTAATAACATTTTTTGATGTGGACCATTTTAAAGTCTTTATTGAATTTGGTACAATATTGCTTTTGTTTTGATTTTTTTGGCCTCGAGGCATGTGGCTCTTAGTTCCCCAGCCAGGGATTGAACCTGAACCCCCTGCCCTGGAAGGTGAAGTCCTTAATTTTTTTTTTTAATATTCTTTTCCATTATGGTTTATCATAGGATACTGAATATAGTTCTCTGCTATACCGTGAGACCTTGTTTGTCCACTTGGAGGTATGTATCCGTGAGTCTGCCTTTTAAGTCATCTTCACCTGTGTTTTGCTGGCCGCCACGCACACTCCCAGGGCTCTCTGGCTTAGGGCCCTTTCAGCTTCTGACCCTTCAGTCCCTTTGCTCTTCCAGTTCTCCCTTGATGCCCGTCTGCCTGTCCCTTGGTTCTTTCTTGGCCCCTTCTCATTGCTCAGATATGCCCTGGATGGGCCCTGGGCTGGGTGGGGAGATGCGCTGCCAATAATCTTTCTCATTTCATTAAAAAAAAAAAAATTTTTTTTTTTTTTTTTGGCCTGGCTGTGTGGCTTGTAGGATCTTAGTTCCCTGATTGAACCCGAATCCCGGCAGTGAAATCCCACAGCCCTAACTATTCGACCACCAGGGAATTCCTTTTCTCATTTAAAGTGTAATGGTTTTAGTCCGTTTCCCCATTCATTCGTTTGACCCCAATAACTCGTCCTCTAAAAGTGAGATTTTTCAGAAAACGGGACAGAATTGCTCAGAAGACAAACTTGGTGCTTGGAGGGGGTGAGGGGCAGCTCATCTCTTTGTGGTGTAGTCTCTGATCCACTGAGGTGGTTTAGACTTTTGAGGCTGCTAAGGGCTTTCTGAAGGAGCGTGGCATTGTTAGTTCTGGAAACTTACGGTACTGACCAGCCCAGCTGCCGGTCCTGGTCCTGTCTGATGGGCAGGTGACTCTTCACAGATGGTGACTCCCCTCCCCAACCAGGAAAACTTTTATTATGCGCCTGGGATATAAAGGACCATTCCCCTCTGCTGGATGAAGACAAGTTTGCTTTCTATGGAGAAAATTTTGTGAGTACTCCGCTCTCTAGTGGCCAACTGGGCGAAAGAGGTAACAGTTTTACTTCACTTTACAAACGGAAGTCAGGAGCCAGTTTAGCGTCAGGAAATGTTTGTGGAGCATCTACTGTGCTGTCACAGTGCTAAACCCCAGGGATATGGAGGTAAATGAGGTCACTGCTAGTCAAATCCTTGCAAATTGAATCACGGTGTAAATGTATTAGGATTTTTTTGAGAATTTTAGCGCTTGAAGGGGAAGTTAGAGATGATCTGGTTTGTCTCCCTTCTGCTTTTTTTAAACAGTTGAAAAACCAGGGTCCAGAGAGATGAAATGATGTCCTTAAGATGACATGGCCAGTTAGGGAAAGGGGGAAAAAATGCCAGTGAAATTCAGTGGACAGTCATCCTTTGATTTTCATAACTTATTCTGAAATACTTCTGGAACTTACCACAAAGTTGCAAAAATAGTACAGAGTTCATTTGCTCAGCTTCCTCCAGTGTTAATATCTTATACAACCATGGGTTTATCAAACCACATACATTAACATTAGCACAATACTATTAACTACGACTTCAGATTTCACCAGTTCTTCTACTACAGTTCTTTTGCTGTTTCAGATCCAGTTCAGGATATCACATAGCACTTCTTTACTTACCACATTGCATTTAGACTCTAGTTTTTAACTTTAGATTTTCATTACTGTTCCTTGAAACAGGAGTGAATTAGTGAGGTTCTGCTGCCGTCCAGACACTGTCAGAAGCCCCCTTTGTCTATGGGAGTAGGCTTGGTGTGTTTCCAGAGCCAGCTGTTTGCCCTGGAGATCTTGATGCCATCCTGCAGCAGCTCTGTGGGTGTGCTTGAACTCTGCAGTCCTAGCTTATCTGATCTGGGTGCAAATGGCTGTCCTTGGGGCTCAAAGTGGCACACCCTGCACTGTCTGCCACCATCCCCTCTTAAATTTATTTTTTAAATATTTATTTTTCTTAATTTGGCTGCGCTGGTCCTTGTTGCGGCATGTGGGATCTTCACTCTTCATGACGGCAGGCGGGTTCTTTGGTTGCGGCACAGGAACTCTTAGTCGTAGCAGGTCAGATCTGGTTTCTTGACCAGGGATTGAATCTGGGCCCCTTGCACTGAGACCACAGTCTTAGCTACTCGACCACCAGGGGAGTCCTGAGCACCTTTTATTTGCCAAATGGCTTTTTTGAAGAGCTTATTCAAGTCTTTAGCACACCTCCCCACCACCCCCTTTTTTTCCCTGACTTTTTCTTACTGATTTGGAATTTTGTTCTTTTGGCCACGCCAGGCAGCATGAGGGATTCTAGTTCTCCTACCAGCGATTGAACCTGAGCCCCATGCAGTGGAAGGGCTGAGTCATAACCACTGGACTGCCAGGCAAGTCCCTGGAATTCTTTATTATAGGCTAGGGAGTGAATCTTTATTGAGGATTTGTGTTTTGCAAATACCTTTTTCATTCTAGAACTGTGTCTTTCTCATAGTGTCTTAATGTGCATGTGAGCTCAGTTGTGTCCCCCTGGACTCTTTGTGACCCATGGACTGTAGCCCGCCAGGCTTCTCTGTCCATGGGATTTCCCAGGCAAGAATCCTGGGGTGGGTTGCCATTTCCTCCTCCAGGGTATCTTCCTGACCTAGAAACTGAACCTAAGTCTCTTTCTTGGCTTCCCTTGTGGCTCAGATGGTAAAGAATCCGCCTGCAATGCGGGAGACCTGGGTTTGATCCCTGGGTTGGGAAGATCCCCTGGAGAAGAGAAAGGCTACCCACTCCAGGATTCTGGCCTGGAGAATTCCATGGACTGTATAGTCCATGGGATCCCAAAGAGTTGGATGTGATTGAGCGACTTTCACTTTCACTCCTGCTTGGCAGGAGCCACCTGGAAAGCCATAGTGTCTTAATAGATATTTTTAATTTTATGTATCAATCTTTTTTTCTTTAACTTCTGGTTTTGGTATCTTGATCGACTAGTCCTCCCCTATCTGAGGTCACAAAAATATTCTTTATTCTGAAAACTTTATCGTTCTTCTCTCTTGATTCTCGTATGCCACATCTCCATCCATCCATCCATCCATCTTCCTCCTAAAGTACATCCTCTAGTGAGACTGTATGTAGTCAGCTGAAGTCTGAGGTCACATTTCGGAAAACATCTTTTTTTTTTGGTGCTCTACTTGAGTGATCGTTTGGGGAGGTCAACAGTTTTAGGTTGAGCTAGTTCCCTCAATATTTTGAATGTGTTATTCTATTGTTTTCTATCTCATTGTTCTGACTTTGGAAGCAACCTTCTTTCCCATTCCCTTTGGAGAGTGTCTCTTTCCTTGATAATCTTTAGTGACACTCTGCTGAATTCCGGTTTCAATTAGTATTGATAGCTCAGTTGATAAAGAATCCGCCTGCAATGCAGGTAAGACCCTGGTTTGATTACTGGGTCGGGAAGATCCCCTGAAGGGAAAGGCTACCCACTCCAGGATTCTGGCCTGGAGAAGTCCATGGACTGTATAGTCCATGAGGTCTCAAAGAGTCGGACACGACTGAGCCACTTTCACAACCTTATCTTAAAACTGATTTTTTCTTTAAAAATACAGTAACATTTTCTTGGCAATTTTATATATGTTTCATATTGTTGCAAGATTTATAGTAAATAAATTCAGTTGATTCTCCTAGTCAGTGTTATCTTGACCTATAATAGTCATGGTTTATTTTTACTGCGGAAAGATCAGGTAGTTAGCTGTTATCTTAGTATTTGTTGTTGTTTAGTGTCTGACTTTGACTCTTTGCCACCCCATGGCCTGTAGCCCGCCAGGCTCCTCTGTCCATGGGATTTCTCAGGCAAGAATACTGGAGTGGGTTGCTATTTCCTTCGCTAGAGAACCTTCCTAACCCAGGGATCAAACCCATGGCTCCTGCATTGCTGATGGATTCTTTACCACTGTGCCACAGGTAGCTATTAATTATATAATTAAGATATAATGACGCATTACATGTGTCATCATCGTAGGTTTATGTGAAAACTTAATTCTTGGGTCACAGTTCACATCTTGTCTTTACTGTCATCTATATTTTTAATTACAGACAACTCTGGTGTAGAGTCCTTTTGATAAATATAAAACTTTAGAAGCAGTAATAACAGTAGAAAAATAACCAAAGTTTACCAAAAAAAAAAAAAAAAGGTCTTCCCTGATGGCTCAAGACAGTAAAGCATCTGCCTACAATGTGGGAGACCTGGGTTCAATCCCTGGGTCGGGAAGATCTCCTGGAGAAGGAAATGGCAACCCACTCCAGTATTCTTGCCTGGAAAATCCCATGGACAGTGGAACCTGGTAGGCCACAGTCCATGGGGTCACAAAGAGTTGGACGCGACTGAGCAACTTCACTTTCACTTTTACCAAAATAAAATGCCATTAATGTAATAAATTTCTCAGCTTCACTGTATAATAAGAAATCATTTAGGGAAATTCAAAAGGCATTTAATATAAATTTTTCTTATTTGGAATAAACCTTTTCAAATACTGGGACTCAAATTAACAAAAATTTTTGTTTCTAACTGCATGTCTGTTTCTGCTTTGTAAATAACTTTACATCTTTTTTCGTATAAATGATATCTTAGGATATTTGTCTTTCACTTACTTCACTTAGTATGATAATGTCTAGGCCTATCTATGTTGTTACAAAAGGCATTTAATGGCTGAATACTAGTCCACTGTATATATGTACCATATCTTTATCCATTCATCTCTCGTGGACATTCAGGTTGCTTCCAAGTCTTGGCTATTGTAAACAGTGCTTTGGTGAATACTGGGGTGCATGTATCTTTGAATTACACTCTCCTAGGAGTGGGACTGCTGGATCATACGGTACAAAATTAACGTTTGAGCAAGGGTAGTGGTGGTGGTTGGTTTGGGCCTGGGCATTTGCTAATTAGCAAGATTTAAATAACAGCTTTGTCTAAGACTACCCAGATGCAGGGAATGACAGAGGTGACTTTAGCACTGCTTCTTGAACTCTGTGAATCACCTGGGGATTTTCTTCAAGTGCAGATGCTGATTCAGTGGTTCTGGGGTGGGGCTTAGGATTCTGCATTTACAGCAAGGCCCCTGTGATCCTGATACAGCCAAGGACCACATTTTGAGTAGTGAGGGGCTACACGACATGAATCACGTATACCCAGTACGATCCCTGATATCTTAGTTTTGCATCCTTCCCCTTTGCTGTCTGGGGATGATGAGCTAAGCTCCTTTCTGAGCCCTTTCCATCATTTTACATGGGATCATAAATGGGGCTTATTGTGTGACTTCTCTTATTCCTCTTCTCTACCTCCCTTACTGAGTTCCTTCCTGGGTGTGAATGGTATCACTGGTCTTCAATTCAATGGTTCAGAGGGACCTTACCCTCTTCTCAGTTCATCCTGTCCCTTATGGTCCCCATGCTTTGTAACCCAGAACTGGCAGATCCTCATATTTTACCACATTGCTTTAAAAAAAAATTTTTTTTTTGGGCTGTACTGGGTCTTTGTTGGGACATACAGGCTTCTCTAGTTGCAACACAAGGGCTCAGCTGGCCTGCAGCACGTGGGATCTTAGTTCCCCAACCAGGGATGGAACTCTTGTCCCTTGCATTGGAAGGTGGATTCTTAACCACTGGACCACCAGAGAAGTCCCTCTTAAGATGTTTTCTGAGACCCTGACATCCTAAAGCATCTAAGTGCAAACCTCTGAAGTTCTCATCTGGCCAGATGGAGTTACGGTGTCTGTGGGAAGCAGAGGGCACAAAGTTCTTGAGGAACTTGAAAAAACTCGGGCTACTTGTGACCTTCAGGTAGATGAGGTGACCTCTGCATTTCTAGCTGAGCCAGAATTTAGCAAACTCCAAGAAGGCTATTTGACGAGCTCTTCTAATAAAGCATTAGGGTTAGTCACTTGGTTAAATGATTCTAATTGAGTTAATTAATTTTGTCTGCACTGGGTCTTTGTTGCTGTGCATAGGCTTTCTTCAGTTGCACCAAGTGGGGGCTACTTGTCATTGCAACGCGAAGGCTTCTCATTGTGGTGGCTTCTCTGGTTGCTGGGCACAGGCTCTAGGCACACAGGCTTCAGTAGATGGTGGCTCCCTATTGGGCTTAGTTGCCCTGGTGGTAGGTGGAATCTTACTGGACCAGGGGTCCAACCCAAGCCCCCTGCATTGGCAGGCAAATTCTCATCCACTGTACCACCAGGGAAATCCCTATACTGCTGTTTTTTAAAATTTATTTCTTTGACTTCGTTGGGTCTTAGTGGCGGCATGAGGGATCCAGTTCCCTGACCAGGGACCGAACCTGGGCCCTCTGCATTGGAAGTGCAGAGTCTTAGCCACTGGATCACCAGTAAGTCCCTATGCTGCTATTTTAAAGCAGATGAATGTTCAGGTATGTTAAAAATAAGCCCCTGGATTAAGACAGACTTGGGAGTGGCCTCCCTGCAATCTGCCCTCCATTTACAGCAAAGGTGGGGGCAGGAAGTAACACAGAGAAAACCTCTGCTCTACTTGAGCTGAGGACGCTGTTCTTTACATACTGCCTTTAAAAAAAGATGAAGTTCCAGGGGAGAAACCTGTCAGGTTTAGGGGCCACCATGATTCTCTGAGGGGACAGGAACATTGAATCCTGCTTCCCTTTCTCTCTTGGTCATAGGATGCTCATAGTTAGGCTGGTGACCCACGTATTTAAGAACAGCAGGCCACCTTGTAGTGCTCTTCTGTCTTCCACTTGTTTCCTGTCTTTATTCTAAAAGAGTCCAGAAATACATATTATTATTGCATTGTGTGAATTTATGTCTTTTATCTTAAAATTCCTTTTGCTTGAAGGTGTAGTTCAGTTCAGTTGCTCAGCTGTGTCCCACTCTGCAATCCCGTGGACTGCAGCACGCCAGGCTTCTCTGTCCATCACCAACTCCCAGAGCTTGCTTAAATTCATGTCCATCGAGTCGGTGATACCATCCAACCATGTCATCCTCTACTGCCCCCTTCTCCTCCTGCCCTCAATCTTTTCCAGCATCAGGGTCTTCCCAATGAGTCAGTTCTTCACATCAGGTGACCACAGTTCAAAAGCACCAATTCTTTGGCCCTCAGCTTTCTTTATAGTCCAATTCTCACATCCATACATGATGACTGGTCAAACCATAGCTTTGACTAGATGGACCTTTGCTGGCAAAGTAATGATGTCTCCACTTTTAAATGTGCTGTCTACTCTTGCCGGGAAAATCGCATGGGCGGAGGAGCCTGGTAGGCTGCAGTCCATGGGGTCGTGAAGAGTCGGACAGGACAAAACTGAGTGACTTCACTTTCACTTTTCACTTTCATGCACTGGAGAAGGAAATGGCAACCCACTCCAGTGTTCTTGCCTGGAGAATCCCAGGGACGGGGGAGCCTGGTGGGCTGCCGTCTATGGAGCTGCATAGAGTCGGACACGACTGAAGCGACTTAGCAGCAGCAGCAGCAGGTTGATCATAGCTTTTCTTCCAAGGAGCAAGTGTCTTTTGATTTCATGCTGCAGTCACCATTGGCAGTGATTTTGGAGTCCAAGAAAATAGTCTGTCACTGTTTCCATCGTTTCCCCATCTATATGCCATGAAGTGATGGGACCAGATGCCATGATCTTTGTTTTTTGAATGTGAGTTTTAAGTCAGCTTTTTCACTCTCCTCTTTCATCAAAAGGCTCTTTAGTTCTCGGGTCATCTGCGTATCTGAGGTTATTGATATTTCTTTCAGCAATCTTGATTCCAGCTTGTGCTTCATCCAGTCCAGCATTTCATACTCCTTTCCCAATTTTGAACCAGTCTTTTGTTCCATGTCCAGTTCTAAATGTTGCTTCTTGACCTGCATACAGATTTCTCAGGAGGCAGGTAAGGTGGTCTGGTATTCCCATCTCTTGAAGAATTTTCCACAGTTTGTTGTGATCTGTACAGTCAAAGGGTTTGGCATAATCAATAAAGCAGGTGTTTTTCTGGCACTCTCTTGCTTTTTTGATGATCCAACGGATGTTGGCAATTTGATCTCTGATTCCTCTGCCTTTTCTAAACCCAGCTTGAACATCTGGAAGTTCCTGTAGAAGCCTGTCTTGGAGAATTTTGAGCATTACTTTGCTAGTGTGTGAGATGAAGTCGTCGTATAATCTAATAAAAAGTCTCGTCTTTTCCCACTTGGACTGGATGGCTGGTGTGTATCAACCCACTTCGGGCCCTGATAATGTTCAGTCGCTAAGTCGTGTCGGACTCTTTCGCGACCCCGTGGATGCAGTACGCAAGGCTTCCCTATTTTTGTATGGCGCTGGTTAATCAGCCCCTTCCTCAATCTGCGTCCGAACCCTCAAGGGTGGACGGCTGGACTCTGGCTTAACCCGGCCAGGCAGCCACTGGGCTTCCTCTTGGTCCCCAGCCTACTGCGCCGTCTGCCTTCTTCCTCCTTTACGTTGCCCCCCAGCCTCCCCCCAGAGTGGCCTCCCCCGGTCCCTTTCCACTCACCTCTCCTGGCACTGCCTGTCTTCTCCCTCCATAACCGCCCTCCCCACAGGCCTCCCTCCCTCTGGTTCCAGCCGCCCTTCTCCCTCCATCAACACGTCCTCCGTCACCCTCCCCAACTACCCCGCGGGCTCTTCCGGCGGCGCGGCCTCTTCCGGTCGGCGGGAGATGGGGGCCGGCAGGAGAGGTGGGCCGGCGGGAGGGCGTGGCCGGGCGGGGGAGGGCGTGGCCGACGAGAGGGCGGGGCCGGGTGCTTAGGCAGGAGGGCGGGGCCGGCGGGAGGGTGGTAAGGCGGGAGGGGTCGGGCGCTCTCTAGGGCGGGAGGCGGGGCCGGCCAGAGGGCGGGGCCGGGCGCTCGAGTGCACGGGCGGGGCGGATGGGAGGGCGGGGCCGGGCGCTCGGGCGCTCGCGGGGAGGCCGATGGGAGGGCGGGGTCGGGCCGGGACGGGGCGGAGGCGGGGCCGGAGGGCCTCTCGGTGGGGGCGGGCCGCTCGGTGGGGGCGGGCTGGGAGGGCGGGGTCGGGAGGGCCGGCCGGTAGTGCAAGCGTCCGGGGCCCGCGCTCTGCCGCCGCCGGCCGGCCGGCCATGCTCATCACGCTGTGCTACCTGTACCTGTGGGCGCGCTGGGGGCGCGGGCCGGCCGCGCTCGTGCGCGCCACGGTGCAGCGGCTGCGCGCCTCGCGCTGCTCCTTCACCTTCTGCAGCGCGGCCGCACCGCCCCGGGGCTCCCGCGTGTTCCTTAGCCGTGGCGGCCGGGTCTTCTGTGTCGGCGAGAGCCAGGTGGGCGGGCGCTGGGTGCGCGGCCGGTGGTGAGGGGCCGGGGGCAGGCTCGGTCGGAGGCACGCGGCCGCGGGGCTGGCAGGGAGCCGGGAGCGCCCCCCAGCCCGGACCCCGCGATCGGCCCTGGTGTATGCGGCCAGCGGGCCCCTTCCGCTTGCCTGGAGGCCTCGAGAGGCCGTGGGGTCCCTGGAGGACCAGCTTCGGGGCCTGCCCTGCACGCGATACCCTCGGGAGCCCGGAATATCGGGCCAGAAACCGATCGGATCACCTGTCCACGCGGTGCCCGGCGCGAGGGTCCGGACGCCTGGGTCTTGGCGGTGCCGAAGCGGCGTGTACCCCTGTACCTGTGCAGAGTCGATTAGCCCCTGAGCAGCGCCCGCCTCGAGTCCCTCCATCGTCTCTCGCCTGCCCTGGGCCGGAGATGTGGTGAACCCGACTCCAGAGACGCACAGCAAAATCCTCAGCTTTCTGTCGCCTGTTTCCGTGGTGACAAAAAGTGCCCTGCCCCCAGCTCCTGTCAGTTGCGTCATGTACCAATCCGGGCACCTACTCTTTAATCTTTGCATCTTTTTGCTTTCGGTTTGCATGCAGTCCGGTCGCCTTGGCCGAATACTTAGCCTAAAGTACAAGTTCAGCCGGCCCTGTCACTCACAGGATGACCTGGGGCGGCCGTTGCTTTAATCTCTGCAGAACAATAGTTCTTTCCACTCAGCTATTGGAAGTGAGCTTGCGAGGGCAGTGCTGTGCAGATTGCCATGGACATCACCCATATTGCTGTCATTAACATTTAAAAGTGTTTTGCTTTTAATGGTTTCTTGCTCTTTGCTCTTCCTCGTGAAAAGTTGGATCACTCTTGGCATTAAAATGAGTTTTTCTTTGTGTGTGTAAAAGCGTGCGGAAATTAAACTCTTATCCCAGGTTTGAATATTTTGTTGGGGTTATGCTTAGGTATGCCATTGTACTTTGCTGCTACAAATCAAAAATACCCATTCTTGTTGATATACTATATAACACAGAATATGAGTGATTTTTGTCAGTTCTGAGAGAGTGCGTGTCTAATATCGCCTAGATGTTCATTCATTACATTCAGTAGATTCCTGAGCGAAGGACGGCTTAATTCTTTTAAGGAATCCTGATTGAGAAAGATGATAATGAAAAATGCAAGGGTGGATTTTTCTATAATTTGTTGCTGCTAAGTCGTGTTTGACTCTTTGCCACCCCTTGGACTGCAGGCTCCTCTTGTCCATGGGATTCTCCAGGCAAGAATACTGGAGTGGGTTGCCATCTTCTTGACCCAGGTATCAAACCTGCGTCTCCTGCATTTCAGGCAGATACTTTACTGCTGAGCCACCTGGGAAGCCCTTCTTTTATAAGTAGTGGTTTCCAAACTGGATTCATTTACTTAAAAATTTAGAGTAGAAATTTTGAACATCCAAAAATAATGAGAAGTGAGATGCAAATGTCTTTAGTTTTCTTGGGAGACAGTTTTACTTTTGCACATCTCCATGACTTCATTGGGCTTCTGTTAACTTTGATAACTGTTAACTAAAGCTTTTCAGCCCTTGCTTACTGCTCTAGCTGGGTTTAGGGGTACCTGGGCTAAACCGGTTTTGGGCTTTTGGGTTTTTGTTTGCTGTCCTTCTTAGAGCTTTGCCCAGAAATCACTATTTCACAGAGATGTCCCCTAGTCCACACTAGATGTGACCAGTTAGCTCTGTATCCTCATAGACTTTAAGTCGCCTTTCAAATATGAAATTCAAATTCAAATATGAAATTCCAGTTTTTATCTTTTTTTTCATTGTGACGTTTATTTTTTTCATTAAAAAACTATTTATTTGGCTGTGCTGGGTCTTAGTTGAAATACACAGGATCTTTGATCTTCTTTGTAGTATGTGGGATCCTTCCTTTTGGCATGTGGGATCTATTTCGTATACCAGGGATGGAACCTGGGCCACCTGCATTGGGAGTGCGGAGTCTTAGCCACTCGACCACAGGGGAAGTCCTCATTTTTATTTTCATTTTTTAAAAATTGAAGTATAGTTGATATACAATGTTGTGTTAATTTCTGCTGTACAGCAAAGTGATTCAGTTATATATATATATTCTTTTAAAAATTATTTTTCATTATGTCCAATTTTTATCTTTTTCTCCCTAGAAATTGGGTCTGTTTGGCTTAGCAGCTTGACCTGTAATAGTTACTCAATGTTTCACTGAATAAAGTAGTGGTTGCTGGGCTTAATTAAGCTCTGTTTGAAGCCTGCAATTGGGAAGTTTGGTTATTTGTGATTAGCTACTGTTATTTTAAGACTGAAAATACCGTGGGGCTGATGATTTGGTTCAATGGATACCTTATTGTCAGTCTCCCTGGGCCGAAGTAACTTTACAGAACTGAATCTTATGCCTTTGCGGTCTCCGTATTTTATATACTTAAAATCAGATGCATAAAAGTACCATATGTGTATGTTTATGTAATCAAAGGTCCTGCAAGAATTAAGTATCACCAAAGATAGTTTATACAAACTGGAACTTTGAAGCTTTTTGTTTAATGTACATATTTTCTATGGGTAAAGTGGACAATCTTTTAAATTATTTTGCTCTTTTAAAAAATTTTTACTTATTTTTGGCTGCACTGAGTCTTCATTGCTGTTCGGGCTTTCTATAGTTGCAAGCGAGCGGGGTCTGCTCCTCAGTTTCAGTGAGTAGGGGCTACTCTAGTTGTGGTGGCTTCTCTTGCTGCACAGCACGGTCTCTAAGGTGTGTGGGCTTCAGTGGTTGTGGTTCCTCGGGCTTAGTTGCCCCAAGGCGTATGGGATCTTCCCGGACCAGGGCTCAAACGCTTGTCCTCTGCATTGGCCGGTGGATTCCTAACCATTGGACCACCAGGCAAGTTCCTACAACCTGGTTTTTGTTTTTAACTACCATCAAATAATTACGTTTACCCATAGGAGTTATTCTCTCTCATTTTCATTCACTGATTGGTTCAACAGATATTTATTAAGCTTCTGCTTTGTGCCAGGTTACTAGGACACGTGAAAATAACTTTCCGATCTTCCCAGCAAGGGCAGGTTTGAACTGACAAGTAACCCTATGGAACTTGACCCAAATGCCCTTTTTGGGGGTGGGTGATGATGAGAAGGCACCCCACTTGCAACTTTAGCTTTCAGCTTTTTCTGCTCTGGATGTGCCTTGTCTTAAAGCCTTTTAACATTAGTGTACAGTCTTTCTAGAGAGATTTCAGGGGGCAAGCAGAAGTCAGTGATCATAGCCCATCTGCTAACTGATCTTGACGCTGTCACGGCTGGAGGAGATGGAAGAACAGCTCTTTGGGCAACTGTCAGTAACAAGCTTCTGCTGACGAGCATGTACTTCTGAGCCACCTCACCTTTAAATGTACTTCAAAATAGTAATTTGGAAAACTCCTACATGTGCTCGGCAGTAAGAAATGGTGGGAATAAGCTTCAGAATTAATTGCTTGGATGAACACTGGTCTCCTGCACTGCAGGCAGATTCTTTACCGACTGAGCTACCAGGGAAGCCCTAACAAGTAACAGAAGAAGTGAAAGCTGTCATGGGTCACTGAAGGATGTTGTTCTTTGTTGTTTAGTCGCTCAGTCGTGTCCAACTCTTTTGCGACCCCTTGGACTGTAGCCTGCCAGGCTCTTCTGTCCATGGGATTTTGCAGCTATTTATATGGTCACAGCGCAACAACTAGGCTTCAGTTGGTAAAGAATCAGCTTGTAATGCAGGAAACCCTGGTTCGATACCTGGGTCGGGAAGATCCCCTGGAGAAGGGAAAGGCTACCCACTTCAGTATTCTGGCCTGGAGAATCCCATGGACTGTGTAGTTCATGGGGTCACAAAGAGTCAGACACAACTGAGCAACTTTCAGCTCAACAACAAAAAAATGTGAGTTAATGCAGTGTACAGGAGAGCATCGGATGGCCTTAATGTATATGCCACCTGGAATTACAAAGGCGAGGACGTCCTAGATGTTAATATAAGGGACAGTTGTTTTTGAAGTCATACTGAATCCTCTATTGAATTGTGTTTCTTTCCCTCCATCCAGTCCATTGATGACTTAAACAAATGGGCCCTGTTCCTGGTATCTCCTTTTATACTTGAAGCAGAGCACATCGCCTTTGTGACAGAGAGCATTTGGGTGCAAGGTGAGAATTTACAGACACCGGCATCCTCTTCGGAAACTGTGAGTACCGTGTTTGTCGTTTGTCAACCATTATCAAAACTGAATTTGTTATTTTACATGAGTGCTCTTTCTTGGCTTGCCTGATTTGCTTTCTTTTTGGATATTTTGGGTTGAAAGTGAAAGTGTCAAGTTGCTCAGTCTGGTCTGACTCTTTGTGACCCCATGGGCTGTAGCCCACCGGGCTCTTTGTCCCTGGAATTCTCCAGGCAAGAATACTGAAGTGGGTTGCCATTTCCTTCTCCAGGGAATCTTCCCAACCCAGAGATCGAACCCAGGTCTCCTGCATTGCAGGCAGATTCTTTATCAACTGAGCTATCAGGGAAGCCCTATTTTGGGTTAGATAAAAATATATTAGTAGGGACACTGGCAATCCAGTGGTTTGGACCCAGTGCTTTTATTGCTGGGGCCCAGGTTGGATCCCTGGTTAGGGAACTAAGATTCTGTGCAGCCAAATACATATATATCCAAATACATACATACATATATCTATATATCTATTTATATATCTGTATTTGGGGACTTCCCTGGTGGTTCAGTGGTTAAGACTCCATGCTTCCACTGTAGGGGCACTTAGGTCCCTAGTTCGGGAACTAAGATCGTACATGCTGCATGATACAGCCACAAAAAAAGCGCTACCTGTGTTTAAGCTGTGTCTCTGGCTTGTGGTATGTTACTGGGCAGCAGCGCTCAGGTCTCTCCCTAGGTCATCTAGTCCAGCCCCACAGCTTCTTGCTGCCCAAATCAGCTCATTTCTATCACTGAGTTCTCCTGGACGTCTCACCCTGAGTATTCTGAAGGCACTTCAAACTCAGTAACGTGTCCCAAACTGGTGGTTTGTATTTATTTCCTGGATGAAAAAAAAAGAAAATCTCAGATGAACACTCCAGCCTGTGGATCCTTTCCCCTCCTCCTGCCTCCTTCCTGCCAGTCAGTGACTAGTTCTGCTAATTCCTTTCTTTCTGCTAAATCCACTGTCCACACGTCCCAGATTTTATTCCTTCCCTTCCATTCCTCCTCATTGCATCCTCCTCTTCATTATCTTTTTGTTGAATCTGAAAATGGCATGATCATGCCTTGGGTCTCCTTTGTGGGTTTTCCTTGAGACGGCCTGTCATCTTTCTGGACACACACCCTCTGGTGTAAGCTCTCAATGGATGCCTTCTCCCCGGGGCTGTCACCTCTCAGGCTCATGGGTGCCTGACTCTAACTCCTTCCCAGCCCCCACCCGCTTATAGCTGCTTCTGCTGGCATCTGGGGTGAGTCCTTTCTGCCCTCACTCACCCATTGTATGCTTCCTGCCTGTGGCGTGAACAATCCAGGAGGTGTTTTGCTGAAGACACCCATGGCCACTGGACCTCCATCTCACAACACTGTCTTGAAGACATTGTGTTGGGATGAATGAAAAGGAAGAGAGAAATAAGACTGGAAATAATTGACTAGAACTCAAGGTGGATGGAAATAAGAGCAGATAGGAAAAAGTAAAGGAGAGCAGGAACCTCTCCTCTGTTTGGGGCTCAGGAGGGATTTAGAGTTTTGCAGGTGGTGGTCTGACAGTAACCTAGTGTGCTAGGACATGACATTTTTGTCCTGCCAGTTCCTGCTGTTTATTAAGCTCTATATATACTTAGGATAATAATCATACCATTTATTGAGCCCCTGCTTGGTGTTTTATTACCTCTAGTGCTTACAGTTTTATATTATGGTCATTTTTAAAGAGAAGAAAATCGAAGTTATATGATTAAAGGTTAAAGTTTTTTTTTTTTTGACATCAACCATTTTTTAGTGTCTTTATTGAATGTGTTGTAATATTGCTTCTGTTTCATGTTTTTGTCTCTTGGCCACAAGGGGTATGGGATCTTAGTCCCCGACCAGGGATAGAACCTGCGCTTTCTGCATTGCAAGGTGAAGTCTTACCTGCGGGACCACCAGGGAAGCCTCTGAAGTTTTCTTATGTATTCTAATGTTGTATATATCTAGTAAGATTTCAACTTAAAATCTGTGCCAAAATTTCTAAAATATTGCAACTATATCAAATATCACATATGCACAGATTCCTTTTTTAACACAAAAGTATGACCCACTGTGCTCTTAATTTTCATGGGTCATTGTTGCCTAATGTGTATCTCTATACACATAGTATCTTAAGGAACGTGGTTACTGTATTAGGTAAGGTACAGGCTGTTGTTAAAGTCACTCAGTTGTGTCCGACTCTTTGCGACTCCAGGGACTGTAGCCCCCCAGACTCCTCCGTCCATGGGAATCTCCAGGCAAGAATACTGGAGTGGGTTGCCATGCCCTCCTCCAGGGGATCTTCCCGACCCAGGGATCGAACCTAGGTCTCCCACATCGCAGGCAGAGTCTTTACTGTCTGAGCCATCAGGGAAGCCCAAGGTCCAGGCTAAGCTGTTGTAATGAATGATGCCTAGCCCGTAGTGCTTCAGACAAGGTAGAAGCGAACTTGTCTCTGAGGGGGAAGGTCCTGCTCTGGAAGGCCACCCAGGGACCCAGCCCCTTTCTGCCCTGTTGCTAGGCTGCCTCCCCTCTGCCATCATCCTGTTCTCTCTCTTGGTGGAGGCTGGGCTCCTGCTACCCAACCCCGACCCCCACCCCCTAACCTGATCTGCATTCCAGCCCTCAGAATAGAGAAAGACAGGGAAGGTGGGGACCAACGCACTTCCTCTTTGAGGCTGTCATCCAGGAGCTTCACATCACGTCTCCCAGCTGGAGGGAGGTGGAGAAATGCAGTCCGTAGCTGGGCAGCCATGGATTCTGTGAAGACCTGGAGTTCTGTTACTACAAGGGAGAAAGAAAGACTAGATGTTGGGACATGATTAACATTTCTGCCGCAGCTCTCTCATTTAGTTTACCTTCTAAGGTCGATTTAAGATCTCTCCTCATGGCTGTTACCTAATTCTTTTTATTATTTTAAATCACCTGTGCTGTGTTTAGTCGCTCAGTCGTGTTCGTCTCTTTGTGACCCCATGGACTGTAGCCCACCAGGCTCCTCAGTCCATAGGGCTTCTCCAGGCAAGAATACTGGAGTGGGTTGTCATGCCCTCCTCCTTAAAAAACCTACAGAGCTTTTAAAATTTTTAGATAAATTATATACTTTTGGCTGTGCTTGAGCCTCTCTCTAGTTGCGGCGAGTGGGGGGCTACTTTCTAGCCGCGGCGGGTGAGGGCTCCTCTTTGAGGCGGCTTCTCTCGTTGTGGAGCGTGGGTTCCAGGGTGCTTGGGCTCAGTAGTTGTGGGGCGCACGGGCGTAGTTGCCCTGCAACATATGGAATCTTAGCTCCCAGACCAAGAATCAAGCTTGTGCCCTCTGCATTGGCAGGCAGATTCTTACTACTGGACTACCAACACTGGAATATCCCAGTGGTTACTTAATTCTGGGGGCAAAAAGATGCCTATCCACCAAGGGTACTCTCCAGTTAAGTCATCTTATTTGTGATCAGAGAGTTTAGTGGATTTTGCAACCAGGAGCTAGAGCTGTCTAGAGCCATATTTTGGACCACCATGGCTATTTATTGCTCAGATGACCCAAGAGTTGATAACCCAAAGAACTTACACAGCTCTGTTTTGTAAACTGGACTTCAGATCTTAAAAAAGGAGTTGATTTCACAGGTCTCTGTCTTCTACGTCTGCTGTTCCCATTCAGGTTTATTGCTTAATGGGATTTTGCAGCTTGGGGGTGTTCATGAATCTATGTATTCTATGTATTTCACCTAACTCTCAAGTCATTTGAATTTGATAGGACCCTAAGATATTTAATAGCAAATATGTTATTGAGGAAAGACTTTTGAACTTGATAAAATTCTTTCCCATTTTTAGGACAGTACCACTCCTACAGCTATTGAAAAATGCTTTGCGGATTTTTAATATCTCCTTTGTGGTCATTCTACAGACCCCCTGACAATAAAAAAAATGAATTTCAGGAAGTCAGTTTAAAAACTGTAGCATTCACACATTCATATTTTCACTTAGTCATTCTTTCACTAACAGATATTTATTGAACAGTATTCCTAGTTATTTCATAAGTGCCGTAAGACATACCAATGAGTCATGGCAGATTCAGCTCAGTTTTGAGTGTCTTCTGTGCTTATATTAGCAGTCCTGTTTAGTAAGAGTTGGTGACCCAAAGAACTTACACAGTTTTTTTGTTGCAGAAAATTCACTCATGTTCTTTGCATTCTGTAAAGGCCTTCATGCGTGCATCCAAGGGCTATTGAGTGCCTGCTATGTGTCAGATTATGTTCTAGGGCTGGATGTATGTCATTTGAAGATGAAAGGAACACTCAGAGGGACTTTCCTGGCAGCCCAGTGGTTAAGACTTGTCTTACAATGCAGAGAGTGTGGATTCAGTTCCTGGTCTGGGAGCTAAGATTCCCTGTGCCTTGTGGCCAAAAAACCAAAACGGTAAGACAGAAGCAATATTGTAACAAATTCAATAAAGACTTAAAGGAAAAAAATGCATTCAGAAATGAGAGTCACAGTCATCTTAAGGAGCTCACAATGTGAGGGGAGAAGACAGCTAAGTAAATGAACAATTAAAGTTCACTGTGATAAGTGCTCTGGGAAAGCAAGTACAGGGGGAGAGGGTGAACCTATCCAGATGGGGTGATGTCAGGAAGGACTTTCAGGGTGGGCACAACAGCTGAGGTTTTAAGGAAAAATAAGAATTAGGTGAAGGAGGAGGAAAGGGCTTTCTAGGCAGGTACGGAGGCACACAGAGCGTTTGTACTTGGGGACAATTGAAGTCTAATTAAACAGTTTTTTTAAATTTGTTTTTGGCTGCATTGGCTCTTCATTGCAGTTCGTAGGCTTAGTTGCTTCATGGCACAAAGTGAAGTGAAAGTCGCTCAGTCATGTCTGACTTTTTGAGACCTCATGGACTGTTTCCTGCCAGGCTCCTCTGTCTATGGAATTCTCCAGGCAAGAATACTGCTGTAGGTGGCCATTCCCTTCACCAGGGGATCTTCCCAACCCAGGGAGCGAACCCAGGTCTCCTGCATTGCAGGCCGATTCTTTACCATCTGGGCCACCTGGGTAGCCCAAGAATACTGGAGTGGTTAGCCTATCCTTTCTCCAGGCGATCGTCTTGACCCAAGGATCGAACCAGGGTCTTCTGCATTGCAGGCGGGTTTGTTATCAGCTGAGCCACCGGGGAAGCTCTCGTGGCACAAGGGATCTTATTAATAGTTTCCCGACAACGGATCGAGCCCAGGTCCCCTGCTTTGGAAGGCAGTCTTAAACCCCTGGACCAGAAGGGAACTCCCAATTGGAGTCTAATTAACATGAGTTGACAAAGTGGGTCAGGGGAAGGCCAGAGGGGAAAGGTGTGGCTGCTGCTGCTGCTAAGTCGCTTCAGTTGTGTCCGACTCTGTGCGACCCCATAGACGGCAGCCCACCAGGCTCCCCTGTCCCTGGGATTGTCCAGGCAAGAACACTGGAGTGGGTTGCCATTTCCTTCTCCAACGCATGAAAGTGAAAAGTGAAAGTGAAGTCGCTCAGTCGTGTCCAACTCTTCGTGACCCCATGGACTGCAGCCTGCCAGGCTCCTCTGTCCATGGGATTTTCCAGGCAAGAGTACTGGAGTGGGGTGCCATTGCCTTCTCCGAAGGTGTGGCTGGAGTATTGTTATTTTAGTTTAGTTGCTAAGTCATGTCCAACTCATTTTGTGACCCTGTGGTGCATCAAATTACATTGGTGCAGTGATAGCTTTCCAGAACATTACCAATCAACATTACCAGTGATAGCTTTCCATTACCAAACATTACCAACTTTACCAAATGGTCACATTACCCAGTGGTCACAGAATAGAGAGGCTCTCAGACCAAGTTAAGATGCTCAAATTGCACAGTCTATTAAATTAATTCAAAATATAAGCAAGAAACAGTTCTGGGTTCTGTTAACACTTGGAATGGGGCTCCTGAGGGGTGGAAGGACTGCACACCTGAATCCTGAGCTAGGCAAGGTTCACACATTCTGCCTCTGTCTGCCACATCGGCTGCCCGCCGAGGATACCGTCACAGGGACTTTGCAGGTGGAGGCTGCCTGTGGCCAGCACACGCTTGCTCTGTTGGGGAGATTCAGGATGTCAGGGTGTCTGGAAGAGTTGTGGCTTACCAGTGACCTGCAGAGAAGCTGTGTGTTTTACCTGTTTCTAGGCAGAATATGCATGGAACCCTAATGGGTGGCTGATTTAGGGATGACATAACTGTCAACTGGAGCTTCCCTGGTGGCTTAGATGGTAAAGAATCTTCCTGCAATGCAGGAGACCCAGGTTTGATCCCTGGGTTGGGAAGATCCCCTGGAGGATGGCATGGCAACCCACTCCAGCATTCTTGCCTGGAGAGTCCCATGGACAGAGGAGCCTGGTGGACTACAGTCCATGAGGTCATGAAGAGTCGGTCACGACTGAAGTGACTTAGCCACAACTGAGTGACTTTCACTTTCACTTTTTAACTGGGAGGTGGTCAGTTGGGAGGTGGCAGATCCGTGTCTTACTATTACCTAGGATTTACTTGGTCCATCCTTGATTTTCTGCTTGGGAGCAATACTGTTTTCTGTTTTGTTCTTTTTATCAGTGTTTAGCACACATATGTTCCTTTTGCTTGTCTTCATCACATCTTAAAAGTGACTGACAATATCCATGAAATTCATGCTATTTGTTTTTCTGGTTTTCTATGTACCAGAATTAAATGTTCTTTAATAGTATGGCAAATACATAGGGTACACGGATTATAAAGGTTTATATACACTAATTGGGAATTTGGACTTTATCCTGTGGACAGCAGGCTAAAACATTTCTTTTTCTTTTTTAAAGCAGAATGAGCAGATTCGTATGTTAAAGATCATAATGCAGGCAGATTGGAGACTGGATCTGGGGGAGGCAAACCTGGGATGGATTGTACCCTGTGTGGGAAGAGATGAACCTTGCAGAGTATTGGTAGCAGGGAGGAGAGGTGTGGAGACAGAGTTAGGAGCTTTTTTAGGAGATGATGATGGATTTTTGGGTGGATTGGGGGTCATTCCTGGAGATGGGGATTATGGCAGGAGGGGCTGGTAGAGGGGCCCCTATTTTAAAGAATGCAGTTTTGCACATTGTTGGAGTCAGCTTGGCTGGAATGAACAGGTGACCTCAGAATTTCGGTGGTTTCTAAAAGCAAATCTTCGTTTTTTGCTCATGTCGCACATGAGGCTGAGCAGGTCTCTGGCTGCTGTTTCAAGCTGGGTCTGCTCCACGCTTCTTTCCCACGCAGGGACCAGGCAGAGAGAACACGGCCGTCTCAGGACGTGCCATTTCTACACGGAGTGGAGGAGTGAATGAGCTGGCTGAAACCCGTGTTATAGATTTGGTTTAAGGTGGCTGCAGATTCCTTCCTCTTAATGGACAAGTGGAATTTTATATCCCTCCCTTGAATCTGGGCTCAGCTTAGTGATTTGTCTGCCTCATGGGACATGGTGGAAGAGACATTCTGGGGATGTCTGTTAAAACTTCTGTTCTTTGTCGGCTTACCAACATGGGGGGTGGACAGGGATATAAAGTGAAAAATTGTGGATGCTAATATAGTACCCTGTAGATGCTGGGCCTCACATGCTTATCGGGCTTCTAAATAACACACATAATAGAAAACGGTTATGACAGGGACCTCCCTGGCGGTCTAACCTTCCACTGTAGGGGGTGTAGGTTTGACCCCTGATGAGGGGACTGAGATCCTGCATGCTGTGCGGTGTGGCCAAAAAAAAAAAAGTTATAGCAACAAGGTATTTCTGTTATTTTCTGATTAGCTCTCAGTTATTCAGCAAATTAGAACACCGAGACCACCCTTTTCACTGAGTTTTCTGGTCAGTTATGGTTTTGCAGATCCATCTTAGGTCTCATCAGGGTCACTTTATCATTTCAACTGTTGCTTGTTGTGGGTGGACTTATCATATCCCTTATACTGTTAACTTGGTTTTCCAATCCACTTCTTTTAAAAGTGCCACACGTCATAGTACCTTGCTAAATAGTGAAAACAAATTCTGTAGTCCTGCTATATCCTTTGTTCCCAAACCCAAAAGGCACGGAGAGTAGCTGAAAGTAGGAAATAACCTCTTCCCCTGACTGTCCTGGTTTCAGATCTTCACATCTTTGTGTGTCTAGCTCTCTTTCAATCCGTTCATTACTAGATGTTTAAAAAACCTAACATGTAATTACACTGAATTGGGAGAAGAGAAATGAGAGCCAAAAAATTAGCAGTGTTGAAGCAGTGACATTGATCTTACCCAGGCTCACTAATGATAACTTGTGTTTATCTGGGTTCTCTTGTGAAACAGAATAGGGGGTGTGTGTGTGTGCGCGCAGATTATACACACACACACACACACACACACACACACATATAGGGAGGGAGGGAGACAGAGAAGTAGTGGGGGAAGGGAGAGAAAGACAGAAAGAAAGGTTTATTTTAAGGAACTGGCTTACGTGATTGTGGAGTCTGTGCTTATGCATTGACCCCATGGACTGTAGCCAGGCTCCTCTGTCCTTTGGATTTTTTCCAGGCAACAATACTGGAGTAGGTTGCCATTTCCTTCCCCAGGGGATCTTCCCCACCCAGAGATCAAACCCACGTCTCCTGCATTACAGGTGAATTCTTTACCACTGAGCCTTTGGGGAAGCCCAATTGTGGAGTCTGGGGAGTCCCAAATCTGCAGGGCAGGCCAGAGGCTGGAAACTCCTGCAGAATAGATGTTGCAGCTTGAGTCTGAAGCCAGTCTAGAGGCAGAATTCCCTCTTCCTCTGGGAACCACAGTCTTTTTCTTGTAGGGCCTTCAGCTGTAACTGTAACAAGGCTCACCTGTGTTACAGGAGGATGATCTACTTTACTCGAAGTGAAATCATTTAAAATGTTGACCACATCTGAAAAATATCTTCACAGTCACCACTGAAATGATGTTTGGCCAAATATCCAGGTACTGTGGTCCAGCCCAGTTGGCACATAAGATTAACCATCACCTGGCTAGTTGTTAAGATTCCCATCCTCCCATTAGCTGCAGAGCTTCAGCTCAGCACCGGCTGCAGGCAGCCTTGGGAGGGGTAGTTCACTGAAGCGGGTTTAACCCAGCGCCCTTGGCCCCAGGATCCCCTTCCGTGTGCACATTTGTATTGAGGTGAGTGGAGCAGAGACATTACTTTGCCACCAAAGGTCCGTCTAGTCAAAGCTATGGTTTTTCCAGTGGTCACGTATGGATGTGAGAGTTGGACTATAAAGCTGAACGCCGAAGAACTGATGCTTTTCAACTGTGGTGTTGGAGAAGACTCTTGAGAGTCCCTTGGACTGCAAGGAGATCCAACCAGTCCATCCTAAAGGAAATCAGTCCTGAATATTCATTGGAAGGACTGATGCTGAAGCTGAAACTCCAATCCTTTGGCCACCTGATGCGAAGAACTGACTCACTGGGAAAGACCCTGATGATGGGAAAGACTTAAGGCGGGAGGAGAAGGGGATGACAGAGGATGAGATGGTTGGATGGCATCACTGACTCAATGGACATGAGTTGGTGATGGATGGGGAAGCCTGGCATGCTGCAGTCCATGGGGTCGCAAAGTGTTGGACACGACTGAGCGACTGAACTGAACTGAGTGGAGAAGACACATCACTGCCTTTGCTGTGATCATTGTAGCCTCAAGTCGCGAGCTTGGGTTTCGGAAGGGCTTTCTGCATGGGCGAGGAAATCCCTTTGTTTTGGGCTGACCGGGGCTTCCTTGGCTTTGATCTTTGGGAGTGAGCCTTTGGCTTGCGTTCCCCTTTCTTTCTCTGCCTCTTTGTCTCCATCTCAAAGTGCAAAAGGGAAGCAGACTGTTTGCATTTAGTGACTGTGTGGCTTTGCTTTGATGGGGCCACGGTGCTGTTGGAGGAGTTTGCATGGTCTGTGGCTCACGGACCAGGTTCCTAGAAAAAGGAAACGCATTTAGGTGAGGAAACAGCTGGCTGGGTTTAGAAACTTGATCAGGGATGAGTGTGTATATTGTTCTCTGGCCATTTCCTGTCCTTCCCCTTGCTTTGTTTACCTCCTGTGGCTCTCCTCCCAAGCGTGAGGATTTGATTGTTGGCTCCTTTTACACCTAGTGCCTACTTTGAGCTCCAGCTCCATGCTGGTGCTCGCGGTAGCAGGGTGCTACGTCAAGATCTGAACAACTAAATCCTGGGCTGGATCTCCAGTAGCTGAACATCTCCCATCATTCTCCCCGACATAATGCTGAGAACAAAGATGCTTTTAGTCTCCGGCAGGGGGGTTGCATTGCTCCTTTTCCTGTTTCCCATTCACCCTCATCAGAAAAGTCAGCTGTCACCGAGGTGGTCGTTTATCTTCTCATTCTCCAGAGCTGACATCCTTCCTGCATTCTCCGAGCTGGAAATCAGCTAGATCTTTGTCTGGATTGTAGACTGGATTGTATTTGAAATGCAGAATTGTACTGAAGCCTGCAAGGGTCAGACCCACCCTCCAGGTGAACCTGTGCAGAGGTGGCAGTCAGTCGAGTGTATGTGAGCTCAGTTGCTCAGTTGTGTCTGAGTCTTTGCAACCCCACAGACTGTAGCCTGCCAGGCTCCTCTGTCCATGAGATTTCCCAGGGAAGAAAACTGGAGTGGATTGCCATTTCCGTTTCCAGGGGATCTTCCCCACCCAGGGATGGAGCCTGTGACTCCGGCAGTTGTGAGGGAAACCTACATGTAGAGCTAAAAGAGAATTCTGAGGTTTCTCTTTCTGCAGATACTCTAGACTGAGTACTGGGTTTCAGCCTGTTGATCATAAATATTTGTGTTTATTATTTTTACCTCTAAGACAATGTTTCTCAGCTTTTAGAATGACTGTTTGTCTAAGGAGCAAAGTTAAATTTAATTTGAATTCTCTTTTAAGGAGAGAAGTGAAATCTTAAGGAGTAAAGATTTTGTGGAGTAGGGTTAGACATTAGAGGACTCCAGAATTTTTTTTTTAATTGATATATAATTCACATCATCCTTTTAAAGTGTTTATTTACAATTTAGCAGCTGTACAGTCATCACTAATTCCAGAACATTTTCATACCCCAAAAGAAACTACATACCCATCAGCATTCTTCTCTGATTCCCATCAGTCACTCCTCAGCATTCTGTCGCTGGCAACCACTAATCTACTTGTTAACTCTATAGATCTTTCCATTTTGATTTTTTATATAAACAGAATCATTCAATATGTGACCTTTTAATAACTGGCTTCCTAGACTTAGCACAATATAGGTGAACGCTTGGGGTGTTTCCACACTTTGACTGTGATGAATAATGCTGCTACTTGTGTACAGGTTTTGTGTGCAGACATATGTTTTTAGTTCTCTTAAGTATATTCCTCTATTTCTTTGCATTGATCACTGAGGAAGGCTTTCTTATGTCTCCTTGCTATTCTTTGGAACTCTGCATTCAGATGCTTATATCTTTCCTTTTCTCCTTTGCTTTTCGCTTCTCTTCTTTTCACAGCTATTTGTAAGGCCTCCCCAGACAGCCATTTTGCTTTTTTGCATTTCTTTTCCATGGGGATGGTCTTGATCCCTGTCTCCTGTACAATGTCACGAACCTCATTCCATAGTTCATCAGGCACTCTATCTATCAGATCTAGGCCCTTAAATCTATTTCTCACTTCCACTGTATAATCATAAGGGATTTGATTTAGGTCATACCTGAATGGTCTAGTGGTTTTCCCTACTTTTCTTCAATTTAAGTCTGAATTTGGCAATAAGGAGCTCATGATCTGAGCCACAGTCAGCTCCCGGTCTTGTTTTTGCTGACTGTATAGAGTTTCTCCATCTTTGGCTGCAAAGAATATAATCAATCTGATTTCGGTGTTGACCATCTGGTGATGTCCATGTGGAGAGTCATCTCTTGTGTTGTTGGAAGAGGGTGTTTGCTATGACCAGTGCGTTCTCTTGGCAAAAGTCTATTAGCCTTTGCCCTGCTTCATTCCGTATTCCAAGGCCAGATTTGCCTGTTACTCCAGGTGTTTCTTGACTTCCTACTTTTGCATTCCAGTTCCCTATAATGAAAAGGACATCTTTTTTGGGTGTGTGTTCTAAAAGGTCTTGTAGGTCTTCATGGGACCGTTCAGCTTCTTTAGTGTTACTGGTTGGGGCATAGACTTGGATTACTGTGATATTCAATGGTTTGCCTTGGAAACGAACAGAAATCATTCTGTCATTTTTTAGATTGCATCCAAGTACTGCATTTTGGACTCTTTTGTTGACCATGATGGCTACTCCATTTCTTCTAAGGGATTCCTGCCCTCAGTAGTAGATATAATGGTCATCTGAGTTAAATTCACCCATTCCAGTCCATTTTAGTTCGCTGATTTCTAGAAAATTAGAGATACCAAGGGAACATTTCATGCAAAGATGGGCTCGATAAAGGACAGAAATGGTATGGACCTAACAGAAGCAGAAGATATTAAGAAGAGGTGGCAGGAATACACAGAAGAACTGTACAAAAAAGATCTGCACGACCAAGATAATCACGATGGTGTGATCACTCACCTAGAGCCAGACATCCTGGAATGTGAAGTCAAGTGGGCCTAAGAAAGCATCACTATGAACAAAGCTAGTGGAGGTGATTCCAGTTGAGCTGTTTCAAATCCTGAAAAATGATGCTGTGAAAGTGCTGCACTCAATTTGCCAGCAAATTTGGAAAACTCAGCAGTGGCCACAGGACTGGAAAAGGTCAGTTTTCATTCCAATCCCAAAGAAAGGCAATGCCAAAGAATGCTCAAACTACTGCACAATTGCACTCATCTCACATGCTAGGAAAGTAATGCTCAAAATTCTCCAAGTCAGTCTTCAGCAATAGAACCATGAACTTTCAGATGTTCAAGCTGGTTTTAGAAAAGGCAGAGGAACCAGAGGTCAGATTGCCAACATCCGCTGGATCATCGAAAAAGTAAGAAAGTTCCAGGAAAACATCTATTTCTGCTTTATTGACTATGCCAAAGCCTTTGACTGTGTGGATCACAATAAACTCTGGAAAATTCTTCAAGAGATGGGGATACCAGACCACCTGACCTGCGTCTTGAGAAACCTGTATGCAGGTCAGGAAGTAACAGTTAGAACTGGACATGAAACAACAGACTGGTTCCAAATAGGAAAAGGAGTACATCAAGGCTGTATATTGTCACCCTGCTTATTTAACTTATATGCAGAGTACATCATGAGAAACGCTGGACTGGAAGAAACACAAGCTGGAATGAAGATTGCCAGGAGAAATATCAATAACCTCAGAGATGCAGATGACACCACCCTTATGGCAGAAAGTGAAGAGGAACTCAAAAGCCTCTTGATGAAAGTGAAAGAGGAGCGTGAAAAAGTTGACTTAAAGCTCAACATTCAGAAAACGAAGATCATGGCATCCGGTCCCATCACTTCATGGGAAATAGATGGGGAAACAGTGGAAACAGTGTCAGACTTTATTTTCTTAGGCTCCAAAATCACTGCAGATGGTGACTGCAGCCATGAAATTAGAAGACACTTACTCCTTGGTAGAAAAGTTATGACCAACCTAGATAGCATATTGAAAAGCAGAGACATTACTTTGCCAACAAAGGTCCATCTAGTCAAGGCTATGGTTTTTCCTGTGGTCTTGTATGGATGTGAGAGTTGGACTGTGAAGAAGGCTGAGCGCTGAAGAATTGATGCTTTTGAACTGTGGTGTTGGAGAAGACTCTTGAGAGTCCCTTGGACTGCAAGGAGATCCAACCAGTCCGTTCTAAAGGAGATCAGCCCTGGGTGTTCTTTGGAAGGAATGATGCTAAAGCTGAAACTCCAGTACTTTGGCCATCTCATGTGAAGAGTTGACTCATTGGAAAAGACTCTGATGCTGGGAAGGATTGGGGGCAGGATGAGAAGGGGACGACAGAGGATGAGATGGCTGGATGGCATCACTTACTCAATGGACGTGAGTCTGAGTGAACTCTGGGAGATGGTGATGGACAGGGAGGCCTGGCGTGCCGCGATTCATGGGTCGCAAAGAGTTGGACGCGACTGAGTGACTGAACTGAACTGAACAACAGATGATTTTGAGAATCTTTTCAAGTGCTGCTGCCACTTGTGTATTTTCTTTGGAGAAATGTTGGTTCAGATTATTTGCCCATTTAAAAAATTAGATGTTTGTCTTTTTATTGTTGAGTTGTGGGAATTCTTTATATATTGTGGATACAGATCTCTTACTGATTGGTTACATGATTTGCAAATGTTTTCTCCCATTTTGTTAATGTCCTTTCACAAAGTGTTCTTTGAAGCACATTTTGATGAAGTCCAGTTTATATATATTTTTTCTTTTGTTGCTTGTACTTTTGGTGTGTTACCTGAGGAACCAGTGCCTGATTCAACATCATGATGATTTACATCTATGTTTTCTTTTAAGAATTTTGTAGTTTTAGCTCTTATTAAGGATTTGATTCCTTTTGAATTAATTTTTATACCTGGTGGTACATGGTCTGGCACTGGGGTCCATCTTCATTCTTTGCATGTGGATGTCCAGTTCTACCAGCACCATTTGTTGAAAAGATTATTCTTTCCCCTTGAGTTGTTTGGCAACCTTGTCCAAAATGAATTGTCTTCAAATAGATACATTTATTTCTATATTCTCAGTTCTATTCCGTTGATCTATATGTCTATCTTGATGCCTGTTGGACCCTGACTTTTAAACCCTAAGTGTCCTGGATGGGCAAGTATACTTAGGGCAGAAGTGACTTGTGGGAATTCCTTTTATCTCTGTAGGTTCAGGATTTATCCTCGCATTTGGCTCAGAAGTTCATTATCTCATCAATTCTCCAGTGCTTTTAAGATGATTTTTTAATTTATTTATTTATACAGCATTAAATTTATTTATACAGCATTTTCAGGAAGAGGGGGCAGTATGTTCCTGAGAAGATTTTGGCAAGTAGGGAAATTATTCATGGTATCTTAGAGAAGGACCATTGTATTCAGTGGGTCTTCCCAGGTGGCTCAGTGTTATAGAATTCACCTGCCAATGCAGGAAACACAGGAGATGCGGGTTCGATCCCTGAATCAGGAAGATCCCCTGGAAGAGGAAATGGCAACGCTCTCCAGTGTTCTTGCCTGGAGAATTGCATGGACAGAGAAGCCTGGTGGGGTACAGTTCATAGGGTGGCAAAGAGTCAGACGTGACTAAGCATGCACACACGACAAATCAAATATTCAGTATTGCTTTTAAAGTCAAATTCATAATGTCTAGTAATAGCAGCTGCCATTTATTGAGCACTTTTTCTGTTCCCTGGTGGTTCAGATGGCAAAGAATCTGCCTGCAATGCAGGAAACCTGGGTTTGATCTCTGGGTCGGGAAGATCCCCTGGAGGAGGAAATGGCATCCCACTCTAGTATTCTTGCCTGGAGAATCCCATGGACAGAGGATCCTGGTGGGTACAGTCCATGGGGCCGCAAAGAGTCGGACATGACTGAGCGACTAACACAGACACATTTTCTGTCCCAAGCTTTTGACTGGGGGCATGACATTAACTTTTAATCTCATTAGCATAATGAACCTGTAACACGATGGGTACCCCCATTATTCCTGTTTTATAAACGAATAAGCAGAGACTTCAGAGGTTCTGAGACTTAACCTGAGGACAGACAGCGACAATTAGGTGCGTTTAACCAGACCCAGACCTTGGACTCCTTAGCCAGGCTCCCGGCCCCAAGGGAACTCCCCTTCTGCCTGTTCCAGTTTCCAGTTCTTTGATGAATGCTGGAAAGCTTTAAGGCCTGAGCTTTGTCTCCCTTTCCTGTCTCTCCTTTTCCCTGGCCCCCTTGTGGTGGAAGTGTGCATTGCGACAGGCGGGCGCTCAGGAGAGTCGGTCACAGCTGCTCTCACTTCCCGCTCAGACAGAGAGTGGTACCCAGGAATATGAGTTTTCACGTGTTCCCAGGGGACTTCTGTTGCCTTGGGTCTTGGACCTGACTTTAAGAAATTCTGTAGTATGATTTGTATGTATGTATCATGATGTGAACATGATCTGTTTACATCATGGATACTGTGGAGTTACTGTGTTCCTATTACTGAAGAGCGGATTTTCCCAGCGTCTGGGGAGTGGCCCTTTCCCCTTTAGTCCCTTGAAAAGCAGTATATGACTTCAATTACTGTTACTATTATTGGCTGTGCTTGAAGGATGTGGAATCCTCGTTGCCCACCCAGGGATCAAGCCCACCCCGCACTGGAAGCGCAGAGTCTTAACCACTGAACCATCAGGGAAGTCCAATACTTGAATTACTTTTTAGAAAATTTCGTTTACTTAGTTTTGCCTGCATCGGGCCTTTGTTGCTGTGCGGGCTTTTCTCTGGTTGTGGCGAGTGGGGGCTGCTCTTCAGCTGCAGCGTGTGGGCTTCTCATTGCAGTGGCTTCTCGTTGCAGAGCAGAGGCTCAAGGGCCCTCGGACTTCAGTAGTTGTGGCGCATGGGCTCAGTTGCTCCTTGGCATGTGGGGTATTTTTGGACCAGGGATTGAACCCGTTTGTCCTTCATTGGCAGGTGGATTCTCTACCAGTGAGCCACCAGGGAAGCCCTCAGTGATACTTTGAAATGAGAGCATTTGTGTCTAGTGCTTTGTAAGCCCTGTTGTCAGGGAGAGATGAGAATGTTCCAGTCAGGACAACTTTGATGTTAAAATGTAACATCCAGTAACCCTTTGGGTTTGACTGTGGTGGGAGCTGAAGGGAAAAGTAAAGTATCTGGTTATTTTAAGGAAGAAAAATCTCACCCTTTCTTCACCTTCCTTCGCCCACTCTATCTCAGATTGTGAAGTGGTCTGACTGCTGTTTGCCGTTAGCTTGCCGACCTGGGGATCCTTATCAATTAATCGCCAAAGCAAGTGTGGATGACTTCAGCAAGCTAGGGGTGGCATTCCTGGAAGATAGACTCCAGATGGCTAATGGACTGATACCCCAGAAGATCGTGTGTAAGTAACTTGGGGAAATGTTCATCATAGCAGGATGCCATCCTTAACAAGCTTAAGGATGATCGAACACTCCTGTTTGGTATGACTTAAGGGCAACACAGAGAAGGCAATGGCACCCCACTCCAGTACTCTTGCCTGGAAAATGCCATGGACAGAGGAGCCTGGTAGGCTACAGTCCATGGGGTTGCTGAGGGTCGGACATGACTGAGCGACTTGACTTTAACTTTTCACTTTCATGCATTGGAGAAGGAAATGGCAACCCATTCCAGTGTTCTTGCCTGGAGAATCCCAGGGACGGGGGAGCCTGATGGGCTGCCGTCTATGGCGTCACACAGAGTCGGACATGACAAGTGACTTAGCAGCACTTAGCAGTAAGGGCAACACTGGTGGTATGGTCGCTAAGTCATGTCCGACTCTGCAACCCCATGGGCTGCAGCCCGCCAAGACTCTTCTGTCCATGAGGATTCTCCAGGCAACAAAACTGCGGTGGGTTACCATTTCCTTCTCCAGGGGATCATCCCGACCCAGGGATCGAACCCAAGTTTCCTGCGTTGGCAGGTGGATTCCTTCCTGCTGAGCCACCGGGGAGGCCCTGCACCTTGTTTCTTAGAATCACTATGGCATAAAAGATTGACACCCACACAACTGAATCTGTAGGCAAGTGGACACAGTCACCTCTCTGAAACTCCAACTGTTCACCAATCAATACGAGGGTCTGAGGTTTTCTGATCTGTATGGGAAAGGTGTGGAAATTCTGCAGTTTCACTGGGGACTCTCAGGGGTACCCTTCGAACCGGGGGGTGGGGGGTGGGGAGCGGTTATGTGGATCCCACGGAGGCCGCAGAGTTAGAAGGTGATGTGAGCTTCGTGGAATGGAGGTCTTGCGGTACAGACAAGGCCCCGAGGTTTTGCACTGAGATGTGAGGCAAGGCAGAGGGTTGATGGGCTGTCTTTTCTCTTCCCTTTAGCTGTCCACTTGCAGGACTCTGCCCTAAAGGAACTTAAGGGTCAGGCCTCAGACCTGCCAGCCCAGCTCCTGCAGCCTGACCCTGAATCTTGTATTGAGAGGAACCCTCCTGAGCCCGACACTATGGAGGACCCCCAGTCTCCTGGTTCTGCATCCACAAGGGGGCCAGGCGGGGCCCCTGGGGGCAGTGAGCCAGCCATGGATGGTGACAGAGGCGTGGGCTCCGTTGAGCACTGTCCCCTCCATCTGTCCAGCTGCCATGAATGTTTGGAGCTTGAGAACAGCACCATTGAATCCGTCAGGTTTGCCTCTGCAGAGAACATTCCAGATCTCCCGTACGACTACAGCAGCGGTTTGGAGGGCCTCGCTGATGACCTCCGCCCCGAGAGGGATGAGAGGAGGGTCAATGTCATGGGCAAGGCCCCCAACATCCTCCTTTACGTGGGCTCTGACTCTCGGGATGGCCAGGACAGGCTCCAGCAGGTCCGATCTGCCCTGGCCGACTGTGTGGACACGGACTGTTACACTCTGTACCACCTGCCTCCAGAAAACGCTCTCAGGGACCCGTGGCCAGACAACTGTCTGCTGCTGGTCATCGCCACCGGGGAGCCCGTCCCCGAGGACCTGTCCCGGAGGTTCATGGCCTATCTTTCTCAGGGAGGGAAGGTGCTGGCCCTGGCGTCGTCCTTCACGCTGCCTGGCTTCCGGGTGACCAGCAAGTCCCCGCTGCAGGACACGGTCCAGAGCTTGGTTTTCTGCAAGGCAGACGGGAGCCTGCTGAGGCTCAGCATCCTGAGCAGTGGCTGCGTTTACGAGGAGGGGCCCGGGGAGCCGCTCGGCCCCGGCAAGCTCCACGGCCACCTGGACAGTGAGGATGGGGACAGGCTTGTGGTGCAAGTGCCTTTCGGGATTCACGGAGGAGAAGCTGTTCTTTGCCAGGTACAGAAGCTGGCAGCCGGGTCTTTGGGTCTCTTGATGGGACATGGCTCCTGAAGGTTCCTGAAGGGGTAACTAAAGGGTCTGTGTGCCGTGTGGGTAGGGTACTTCTGTCCTTATCCGGGGAATTTTTGCCGCTGGTGAGTTGCAGGTTGAGATGTGGGCTGTCCTGTATCCTGTTTCACCGAAAGGCTTGTGATGGAGGAGAGAATGGAAGTGAAAGTCCTTCAGCCGTGTGTGACTCTTTGTGACCCCATGGACTACACGGTCCATGGAATTCTCCAGGCCAGAATCCTGGAGTGGGTAGCCTTTCCCTTCTCCAGGGGATCGTCCCAATCCAGGGATTGATTGTAGGTCTCCCGCATTGTGGGCAGATTCTTTACTAGCTAAGGCTAATTAAAGACTGCTGGTTAACCAAGGGTTAGCCAAAGCTTCTTACTTGTTTTAAACTGTATACTGGTTATATTGTTCAGTCACTCAGTCATGTTCGACTCTTTGTGACCCCCTGGACTGCAGCCACGCCAGGCTTCCCTGTTCTTCACCATCTCCCAGAGTTTGCTCACAGTCATGTCCGTTGAGTCAGTGATGCCATCCAACCATCTCATCCTCTGCTGCCCCCTTCTCCTCTGGTTGGTAATACTCTTTCTAAAATCCGTCAGTTCACTCTCTTGCCTCAAAACACTCTAGTTAATAAACTCAAACTGTTATTTAATGTAGGGAATTGAGCACCTTGGGGTGGTGATTCCCAACAGTAGTGTCTATCATGTTAAAATGTTGTAGTTGATGTCAGGGATGTGCCTGGACACTCACCCACTGCTGGGATACTGTGTTGAAAACACCTTTAAATCCTTAGTTCCTTTATGATTTGTCACTCTTAAAATCTAAGTGCTGAGCACAAGTTCAAATAAGTGAAGTGATCTTGAAGTGATTTCTGGCAAATTATTACGTAGGTGGTGGTGCTAGTGGTAAAGAACCCGCCTGCCAATGCAGGAGACATAAGAGGCCCGGGTTTGATCCCCGAGTGGGGGAGATCCCCCTGGAGAAGGAAATGGCAACCTATTTCAGTATTCTTGCTTGGGAAATCCCATGGACAGAGGCGGCTGGTGGGCTACAGTTTGTGGGATTGCAGAGAGTCGGACACGACTGAAGGGACTTAACACATACACACACACAAATACATAAGTAAGAAGAAAACGGAAACAGAGATGAAAGGAAAATGCTACTTCCCTTCCCATCCTTAGGGGGTGCCTTTGGCACCAGAGCTGTCTTTTTCCCCCCATGTTCCCCTTTTAGCTTTTTGTTTGTTTGTTTAAGCAAATGGTAGGTAGCAGGATAGACTGCTTCAGAATTCCTGATCATTTACTGCAGATCTTTTAATACCTTTGGACGAAAGTTTTTGTTAGAGTTTAGGTGAACTCTTATCCTTAAGGATTTGTGATCTAATGAGAAAACTAAGTAGATGTGGCTCTTTTGCCCAGAATGGTTCCCAGGATGAGGGTAACAGATTTTGTTTTATTATACGGATCTTTTTTTGAGTTAGAGAATTGTTGCCTTCTATTTTGGTGTGGCTTCTTTTCATTTCATATGCTGTGTCTCTCTGCAGCCCTCCTACAAATTAAGTCTCTTGGGTTTTCTGATCAAACATTCTTCAAGGGGACAGATACTTGTTTCTTTACTATTCTGAAGTTCACTCACTCGTTCTTAAGGTAATACTTCTTGAATTGTATATAGATGTATATAATGAAGATTATAGATGCATATAATGAAGAAATCTGACCATCAGGCCAGATAAACATGTACAACCCAAGCTGATTTCATGTGGGCTGCAAATCCCATGAATTCGTTTTTGGAGGCCTAATAAATGCTCCTCTTTTTTTTCTCTGCAAATATGGTAACTATAGTAACTGCGCATTCTCAGAAAATCCACTTAAAAACCTGACTTCCTAGAGCTGTATTTCAGCTTCGAGTAGTGAATTTTACCACCCCGGTGCATAGACTTGTACTAGAAAATTGATTCGGCACTGTGGCGATCCGTTGCTCCGAGTTACATAGCAAATCTGCCTGCTGCACCATTTAAATTGACCCTATCACTGTCATAAAATTTGATACTGCATGCACTGCCCTAGGAAAAAAAGGCAATATGATGCAGCTTCAAAAATGAGATTCAGAGGATTAGAATGTCATTTTTGATTTTAAATGACTTCCACTCTCTGTGTGCCCAAGTATTGTTTGCTCCTCAGGCCTGTGTCACTACCGCACCGCCGAGATCAACCAATAAATATGAGCACAGGCTGGTTCGTTTCCTCTTTGCCTGTTCAATTTCACAGTCTTCATCTTTGTAGTAAATGGAGCATTGATGTAACCCAGTAAGAGGAGGGCTTCAAGGGCAAACCACAGCTGCACAGTAGGTGGTGGTCTCACGGCCGGGGAACTAGTTAATGCCTTGGGCATTCATCGTCATGCAGAAAAAGGCAATCTTGGTGTACCGCTCTCCTGACCAGACATGCAGGAAAAATTTTAAGGCTGTGGATTAAGGCCGACACTCGATTATCAACTGAACCAGGACGTTGGCATGAAGTTGTCCAAGTAGAGCTTGTGAAATGGATTTGAAGTATTCTGTGTCCTTATTGAGCTTGCTGTCCAAGGGACTCTCAAGAGTCTTCTCCAACACCACAGTTCGAAAGCATCAATTCTTTGGTGCTCAGCTTTCTTCACAGTCCAACTCTCACATCCATACATGACTAAAAACCAAAGCTTTGACTAAAGCTTTGGGTCTGGTCTAAATGCCTTAATTTTAGACAAAGCCAAGTTACTGAAATGGGCCCATTGCTGTGGTAACATCATTACAGCTGGAGGGCGAGACATTGGTCGCAAACCGCAGAGGACCATGAGGGTGAGTGTGGCTAGCACGCGCCCCGGTGGCCTTTTTTGTGGAGCGAGGTACAGGGGCAGACGTGGCCTCTCTTCTTGTCTCCACTGTGTATGCGTGTTACTCGCTGAGTCATGTGTAACTCTTTGCGACCCCATGGACTGCAGCCCTCCAGGCTCCTCTGTCCATGGGGATTCTCCAGGCAAGACTACCGGAGTGAACTGCGATTCCCTTCTCCAGGGGAATCTCCCCAACCCCAGGGATCGAACCCAGGTATCCCACATTGCGGGCAGATTCTTTACTCTCTGAGCCACCAGGGAAGACCCGTCTCCATTGTAGAAACACCTCATCTTGAAACTGACAGTCCGCCGCCGCCAAGTCGCTTCAGTCATGTCCGACTCTGTGCGACCCCACGGACTGCAGCCTACCAGGCTTCCCTGTCCATGGGATTCTCCAGGCAAGAACACTGGAGTGGGTTGCCATTTCCTTCTCCAGAAACTGACAGTAGCCCTTCACAATGTCCATGCTTTCCTTCACCTCCTGCAATCCCGAGGCCCGCTCCTAGGGGGAGCTCTCCTCTTCCTTCTCCACATCTCCCCCCTGTGACAGTGACTTCAGTAACAGCCCCCCAGAGTACTTGCTTTGTGCAGGGGGCACATGTACCATTAACACTCCTGCACCACGCACCACCACCCTCCACCCCCCACCACCCACAGCCCCAGGTGAAGACAGAGCTTGCTCATTTGATATCTGCCGCCTGCAAGAGGTAATCTCCGGACAGTCACATGGTCACCTGGATGAAACGTGACCCACCGCCTTGCTGACCGTCTGTCCCGGCACCAGCCTTGTCCCCTGGAGAGGAGAGGCACACCCTTGGGTAGCAACATAGAGGACATGCAGTGGGATTCAGATACCTTAAAGGATGTCATCTTCTGCCTTCTCCTTCCTCCAGGGTGGTTTAAGGCAGGGGTCCCTAGCCCCCAGGATCTAATGCCTGATGATCTGAGGTGGAGCTGATGGAATCAGAATAGAATAAATGCAGTGTGCTTGAATCACCCCGGACCTGCCCCACTCCCCCAACACCCCGTGGAAAAATTGTCTTCCATGAAGATGATCCCTAGTGCCAAAAAAGGTTGGGGACCGCTGGTAGTGGGCATCAGGCTCAGTCGTGGGTGAAGCGGGCCGCCCTCAGCTGACCCGATGGAATGTGGGAACTGGACAGTTCTGCGAGCCTTTTTAGATTGGCTTCAACTTTCCACAAGTGCATTGTTTTGGTCAGGGTATTTGGGCAGTATTTTTGTTCTGGTTAAGGTTTGAGTGGGGATTGAGAGATTTTAAGTTGCCTGAAGGCTGCCACTAGGCTTTTTATGATGTTCTTATAACATAAGGCTGGGAGTTCTGCTGGCAACAGAAACTCACAGCTGTTCCTGGCAAAAGCAAATGAGAATAACATGCTCAGGTTGCTCTTCTGGTCCTCAATGTTCTGGTGTCGTCGAGGTGCTAATGCTCAGTTAAAATCAGATTTCAAGAGAGTTAGACGTTCTAGTACATTCCTTCATATCAGGACACAGACCATTGATATGAAAGTTCTAGTTCAAGGCAGCCAGAAGTTCTAGTATGTTCCTTCACACCAAGACACAGACTACTGATGGGTGGAACTCCTCTAATTTTCACTTTACAACAAAGCCTGAACTAAATATACACATGAAGCCCCAAGTCTTTGAGAGTCCCTTGGACTGCAAGGAGATCCAACCAGTCCATCCTAAAGGAGACCAGAGACCAGTCCTGGGTGTTCGTTGGAAGGACTGATGTTGAAGCTGAAACTCCGATACTTTGGCCACCTGATGCAAAGAGCTGACTCATTTGAAAAGACCCTGATGCTGGGAAAGATTGAGGGCAGGAAGAGAAGGGGATGATAGAGGATGAGATGGTTGGATGGCATCACTGAGTTAGTGGACATGAGTTTGGGTAAACTCTGGGTGTTGGTGATGGACAGGGAGGCCTGGCGTGCTGCTGTTCATGGGGTTGCAAAGAGTCAGACACGACTAAGCGACTGAACTGAACTAAACACATGTTCCCTCCTCTCCCTCCCACCCCATCACCAACACTCTTCAAGAGGTGAATTAGGCCACTGCCATCCCCGGCAGTTAGGTGGTAGGACCAGTAGGTAGAACAGGAGCTTCAAGCGTGGCTCACTGTGCCGTCCTAAGTTCAGCAGCAACTATATTTGGGTTCTCAGCAGATCCATTTTCCTATATGCTTGGTTCTATAACCATGTTAAGGACTTGTCCAAGGTCCTGTGACTGACTAGTGATAAAATTTGGGACCTGGAAAATTACTATCCATGGTCATTTAGTGCAGATCTTTTTAGCCTTCACAGCCACAATTTTTTTTTCCCATCAGTAAGAATTTATTAGGTTAAATATCTCTAAGGCAAAGTTTCATAGTTCTTTTAAAAAATTTACTTATTTTTAATTGAAGGATAATTGCCTTACAATATTGTGTTGGTTTCTGCCATACAGCAACTTGAATCAGCCATGGGTGTACATATGTCCCCTCCCTCTTGAACCTCCCTACCCCTCCCACCCCATCCCACCCCGCTAGGTTGTCACAGAGCCCCAGTTTGGGCTCCCTGAGTCACACAGCAAATTCCCCCTGGCTCTCTATTTTACACATGGTGAAGTGAAGTGAAGTGGTAGTCACATAGTCGTGTCCGACTCTTTGCGACCCCATGGACTGTTAGCCTGCCAGGCTCCTCCATCCATGGGATTTCCCAGGCAAGAATACAGGAGGCAGTTGCCATTTCCTTTTCCAGGGACTCTTCCCAACCCTGGAATTGAACCCGGGTCTCGCACACTGCAGGCAGATTCTTCACTGTCTGAGCCACCAGGGAAGGCAGATGGTCGTGTTTATTTCTCTCTCCATTCATCCACAGCCGTGATTTTAACGGGCTCCCTTGAATCTTTTCACTGCTTGTTGCTCTTTTCCAAACGCCCAGGCTCCAGGTTTATATAGTGTTGATAATGAGAAGAACGCATGTTCCCGTTTTCAGAAAAACTAGTAAAGACACTGCTTTTCCTTACGTCCCTCAGCGCCTCTGATTTATGAGGTGCTGTCTTTTCCGTCTCAGGTGCACTTGGAACTACCTCCCAGCTCTCCAGTAGTGCAAACACAAGAGGATTTTAACCTGCTTAAATCAAGCAACTTTAGAAGATACGAAGTCCTTACGGAGATCCTGACGACGCTGGGCCTAAGCTGCGACGCAAAGCAAGCTCCTGCCTTAACGCCTCTTTACCTGCTGACGGCGACCGAGGTGAGTGTGTGGTGGGGAAGGACCCCCTCAGATGCCCTTCTTCAGAATGGTGACCCTTCCCCTAGTTGTTGTGTGGCTGGGGGTTTCAATTTTGATTTCTTTTTTTTTTTTTAATGCTTATTCATTTATTTTTGGCTTTGCTGGGTCTTTAGTTGCAGCGAGTGGGGGTTACTCTTCGGTTTAGCGTGTGGGCTTCTCATTGCAGGGGCTTCTCTTGTTGCAGCTCAAGGGCCTAGTGGTTGCCCCGCAGCACGTGGGATCTTCCTGGACCAGGAATCGAACCCGTGTCCCCTGCACTGGCAGGCAGGTTCTTAACCACCGGACCACCAAGGACATCCTTGATTTCTGTTTTCATTTTCTGTTTCTCTTTTGACTTTGGGTTTGGAAATCACATGAAAATTGTCCAAGTATAACTGATTTTTTTTTGGGTTTCTATAAAGCAGAGGGAGAACACTGGAGTTTAGAGGGTGTTAAGTCTCTTAAGTTATCGCCCTTTCCACTTGAGCAGGGGAAGCTCACTGTTTTCTGTGTCAGGAGTGTATTTGGAAAGCACAGTGTATTCAGTTGGGATTAAAAGCCTTTGTTTTCATTTGGGCCTTTCTCAGGGGATCTTTGGGTGGGAAGACCACATCTCGTTTCTTTTGTGCTGACGCCTGCCATCTTGTGGCAAAGGGGGCTCTGGGTCTAAAAGGAAAATGCCATGGCGCTGGGAATGCATTCAGAGTTTTTCTTGGCCTTCTGTCTCCGTTTACGCCAGGTTCTTCGGGTGCGTCTTTTCAGCAATCCCTTGGCTTTGTGAAGTTGTTCATCTCTTATTACTTGCGGCATATTATTTTGTGGGTCTGTCTCTTCCTCGGTAGGTAAACTTGTGAGTTTAGTGACATAACTGTGTAGTTTCAGCAAATAGCTGATAGTCCAGGTTACTCTAAACTTACCTGCTTTCCCTCGAAAAGAGCAAATTTTACCCTCTGCACCAACATTTCCAAAGGAGGAAGGATGCTCTCCGTTTTCTCTTGGGTGTTTTTTTGTTTGTTTGTTGTCTTGTTTAAGCCCCGGGTACGGCCTGTGGGATCTTAGTTCCATGACCAAGGATTTGAACCCAGGCCGTGGGCAGTGGAAGCTCGGAGTCCGAACTGTTGGAAATTCCCTGAGGAATTCTCTTTTGCGTTGTCCTCTGTCCCTTGGCCAACTTACTTTTTGGCAGAGACTAGAGCTGTGAGTTTTCTGGGTGGGAATGTCAGCTGGAGGAGACAGGTAGAAAATCTGACAGCGTTTAGGATTCGGATACCTTGTGGGATTATTTGAGGACTACGTGAAATCATACCTATGAAAGTTTTGTGTAAATTGTATTATTTAAACTTTAGCGCAATTATTATTGTTACTATTATGTTATTATTGTTGTTGTTGGGAGATTGAATGAGTTAAGAGTGTATAATGTGCCTAATAAGTTCCTGGTGCCGAGGATAAAAGGACTAAGTGATGTTTTTATTTTTTTTTTTTTTTTATTTTTTTTTTTTTTTTAATTTTATTTTTTAAAAAAAAATCACATGCTCCCCATCCTGAACCCTCCTCCCTCCCAACCTCCCCATACCATCCCCCTGGGCCTTCCCAGCGCACCAGCCCCAAGCATCCAGCATCGTGCACTGAACCTGGATTGGCATCTCGTTTCATACATGACATTTCTAAGTGATGTTTTTAATAAAAAAATAAAAAATTGTAACTATAGCAATGGATGAATTTTTTTTTTTCATCTGAGAAACATTCATTGCATTTTCATTACACAGATTTTAGGCAGTCAGCCCTCTTCCTAATGGGTGCTCTTGAGGATAATGTTAGGACTTTTGTTTGCACTTTCATCTCAGACCTCAAAGCTCCACATCATTTATCTCTGTTTTATATGTTAAGTTAACAGAAGGCAAAGCATCAGCTCCATTTTGTGAGTTTGAAATAAAGTGTTGAAATAAAGCCAGTCCTCTGAGCTTCAACTCATAGATACAACTATAGAAAGCTATGGCAAACTCTGGGAGACAGTGAAGAACAGGGAAGCCTGGGATGCTCCAGTCCAGGGGGTCGCAGTGAGTTGGACATGACTGAGCGGCAGAACAATAGGAAAGCCGCCACGTTGGAGGGATGGGGCGGAGTCTTGGGGTGAGGGTTTCTCGTCCTCTAGCTTATTAAAAAGCAGAGACATCACTCTGCTGACAAAGGTCCATATAATCAAAGCTGTGGTTTTTCTAGTAGTCATGTATGAATGTGAGAGTTGGACCATAACGAAGGCTGAGCGCCAAAAAATTGATGTTTTGAATTGTGGTGCTGGAGAAGACTCTTGAAAGTCCCTTGGACTGCAAGAAGATCAAACCAATCAATCCGAAAGGAAATCAACTCTGAATATTCATTGGAAGGAATGATGCTGATGCTGAAACTGAAGCTCCAATGCTTTGGTCACCTGATGTGAAGAGCCAGCTCATTGGAAAAGATCTTAATGCTGGGAAAGATTGAGGGCAGGATAGGAAGGGGGCGACAGAGGGTGAGATGGATGGCATCACCGATTCAACGGACATGAATTTGGGCAAACTCTGGGAGACAGTGAAGAACAGGGAAGCCTGGGATGCTCCAGTCCAGGGGGTCGCAGTGAGTTGGACATGACTGAGCGGCAGAACAATAGGAAAGCCGCCACGTTGGAGGGATGGGGCGGAGTCTTGGGGTGAGGGTTTCTCGTCCTCTAGAATGTGGGAGTCACCCTTCTAGATCTCTCCCTCTCCTTTCCTGAGCGTGGAGGGCTGAGGTTGGACTCGTGAGTGGTGCCTGCCTGCTCCAAGGTCAGGGAGGGAGACAGACCCAGGCTGGCCCTGGCAGTGCCCTCTGAACTTTCCCATGAGTTCTGACCGTGCCAATCTTGGGACTTGAGCCTCTTGACTCTTGGACGTAGCAGTGGAAAGTCACCTGCTCTTGTCTTAATCCCCTGTGAGCCGAGGTTTGGAAGTCTAGCTTTTCCCGTTCTTCTTTAGGATGGGCACAACCTTAGGTTTTACATATTTGTCTGTGTATGGGCTGAAACTCCAATACTTTGGCCACCTGATGCAAAGAGCTGACTCATTTGAAAAGACCCTGATGCTGGGAAAGATGGAAGGCGGGAGAAGAAGGTAACAGCAGAGGATGAGATGGTTGGATGGCATCACCAACCCGATGGACATGAGTCTGAGTAAACCTTGGGAGTTGGTGCTGGACAGGGAAGCCTGGCGTGCTGCAGTCCACGGGGTCACAAAGAGTCAGACACGACTGAGTGACTGAACTGAACTGTGTATATTACAATACACAGAAGATGCTTCATATTTTTGTTCTCCTGGTTCTTTTAACTGCCTGGGGATGGGAGTTCCATTTTCTCCTATTGATTGGTAACCCCCACTGACGACAGGGAAGCCTTCCGTGTGGCAGTCCATGGGGTTCACAAAGAGTCGGACATGACTTACCAACTGAACAATAACAACAACAACTCAACAAACCGTGGGGATGCACAGGTTGAACAATGTGAAAACGAATGTAAAAGTGAAAGTGTTAATTGCTCAGTTGTGTCCAACCCTTTGCGACCCCTATGGACTACTGTAGCCTGCCAGGCTCTCTGTCCACGAAATTCTCCAGGCAAGAATACTGGAGTGGGTAGCCATTCCCTTTTCCACGGGATCTTCCTGACCCAGGGATCAAACCCGGGTCTCCTGTATTGCAGGCAGATTCTTTACCATCTGAGCCACCAGGGAAGCAGATATTTGATTTATATACACATACACAAACATTCCGCACGGACTGCATGCCGATCTTTACTATATATCTTTGGGAAAGAGGAGTTCTGAGAAAAGTTCGTTTCTCATTTTGAGTCCTGCACTCGGTCTGATGGGTCTTGGGTGTCTGTCCTGGGGACTACTTTCCCTCCTGCGTTCTGCACTCTGGATTCTCCTTTCCTTTGGGAAGGCCTGAGTGAGCACGTGACTGTTGTGTGACTCCTCATTTTTTAGTGGTCATTAATTCCTCTTAGAAGACCGTGAGTCTGCTGTAGAAGGAGACGCAGGAATTCAGGGTGTTAGCGTGTGTTTTTCTGCAATACAAGTTCTCCGAAGGATTATTGTGCAAATGAATGTGAAGGTGGCTGTGATGGTCCTTCTGGGCGAGTCCCCCGGCTCCTCTTCTGATGCTGAACTGGAGACGTCTTGGAACACCTCGGTCATTGTGCTGGTGCTTCGTGGCAAAGATCCGGATGACAGACTGGGAACAAAATTGGACTGTACTCTCTATTTGGTTTTCCTTCTTAATAGATCTCATTGCTCGGCATGGAAATAAGTTACAAAGGGAGGATCCTGGTATCCACCATCTGTTACACATGACTCATCCTTAGGTTTCTCACCTGCCTTTGGGATTAGATGCCCGTAGACCCTGCTTCCCTCTTCCTGTAAAATACTCTGTGCTGTTGGGAATCTGAGATCTCTGACCACACGGTGTCGCTGCTGAGCCAGGCTTCCTGGTGAGCAGGCAGAGATTTGATTTTTTTTTCCCTCTCTCTCGACATCAGTGTTGCATAGTGTAATTCAGTCGTTTTGCTGGCACTTTTCTTTTGGGCCCATAGAAATTATTTCAGAGTCACAGTTAATAATATTCACCTTTCACTGAACATTTACTGTGTGTACTAGGTGGGACCGTAGGATGGCCTATGAAAGAACAAAATAAACACACTGGCTATCTAAATAGTTTTACTGCATACCAGCTGTGTTTATACAGTTTGGTGCCTGGACACTCACTCTTTGTAGCAAATAGCACAGAAGATTTATGAGGTACCTATGTGTTTCCATATTGCACTGATATAAATGGAAAAAAATAACACATGATCCAAGTAGGAAAAAACACTCACCCGAGGTACAGCCGACCCTTGGCATTTGCTAGAAGTGTGTTTCTGAGACCTTCGTTGACACCCAGACACCATAGTAGCATGTGATTTCCGCTATAAAATCTGGTCACGTATGACTTCATGGGTGTCACCATGCATGACACCACGCAGAGGCGAGGTTCCGCGGAGGTGCAGACTCTGGGTGGCCCAGCTGAACTTATCTGCACAAGGTCTTCCCATTTAAGCAAATCCGCTGGGGGCAGGACTGAAATTCAGTTCTCTGCAGAATTATGACGTTACATCTTGTGTGAGCACCTGTACACCACATGCATACGTCCACAGGAAAAAAAGGCTGGAAGGAATACATATGGGGGTATATTTCTGGGTTTGGGACTTAATGGTGATTTTATTAAATGTTAAAAAAAATCTTTTTATTTTCCACATAATTCTGTTCTGCTCAGTCGCTCAGATGTGTCCGACTCTTTGCGACCCCGACCCCATGCACTGCAGAATGCCAGGCCTCCCTGTCCATCACCAACTCCCAGAGTTTACCCAAACTCATGTACACTGAGTCAGTGATGCCATCCAACCATCTCATCCTCTGTTGTCCCCTTCTCCTGCCTTCAATCTTTCCCAGAATCAGGGTCTTTTCAAATGAGTGAGATCTTCGCATCAGGTGGCCAAAGTACTGGAGTTTGAGCTTTAGCATCAGTCCTTCCAATGAACGCTCAGGATTGATCTCTTTTAGCATGGATTGGTTGGATCTCCTTGCAGGCCAAGGGATTCTCAAGAGTCTTCTCCAACACCACCTTTCAAAAGCATAAATTCTTCAGCGCTCAGCTTTCTTTATAATCCAACTCTCACATCTTTACATGACCACTGGAAAAACCATAGCCTTGACCAGACGGACCTTTGTTGGCAAAATAATATCTCTGCTTTTTAATAAGCTGTCTAGGTTGGTCATAACTTTCCTTCCAAGGAGCAAGCGTCTTTTAATTTCATAGCTGCAGTCACCATCTGCAGTGATTTTGGAGCCCAAAAAAATAAAGTCTGCCACTGTTTCCACTGTTTCCCCATTTATTTGCCATGAAGTGACAGGACCAGATGCCATGATCTTAGTTTTCTGAATATTGAGCTTTAAGCCAACTTTTTCATGCTCCTCTTTCACTTTCATCAAGAGGCTTTTTAGTTCTTCACTTTCTGTCATAAGGGTGGTGTCATCTGCATCTCTGAGGTTATTGATATTTCTCCCAGCAATCTTGATTCCAGCTTGTACTTCCTCCAGCCCAGCGTTTCTCATGATGTACTCTGCATATAAGTTAAATAAGCAGGGTGACAATATACAGCCTTGACATACTCCTTTTCCTATTTGGAACCAGTCTGTTGTTCCATGTTCAATTCTAACTGTTGCTTCCTCATCTGCATGCAGATTTCTCAAGAGACAGGTCAGGTGGTCTGGGATTCTATTACAGACATGTATTATTTTTATAATGAGCAAAACCAGTTATTAAAGATTTTAAAAAACCAAATCACTGTATGTCATTGGACTTTGAAGGCATCCCATAAGAGGTCAAAACTTGAATGTTAAAAGGCCAAGGACTTGGGGCTTCCCTGGTGGTTCAGTGGTAAAGAATCAGCCTGCCAATGCAGGAGACTCAGTTCGATCTCTGATCCAGGGAAGATCCCACATGCTGCACAGCAACTGAGCCCAGGCCCACAGCTATGGAACCTGTGGTCTGGAGCCCAGGAGCCACAAGTACTGAGCCCACGGGCCACACCTGCTGAAGTCTGAGCTCTGGAGCCTGTGCTCCACAACAGGAGGAGCCGCCACAATGAGAAACCCAGCAGCGCAAGTAGAGTGTGGCGTGCCTGATCGTCCCAGCTTGAGAGAAGCCCCCACAGCAGCAAAGACGCAGCACGGACAGAAGTAAATAAAATAAAATTATTTTTAAAAGTGTTATTACAATATCATTAATCAGTTCAGTTCAGCTCAGTCGCTCAGTCGTGTCTGACTCTCTGTGACCCCCTGGACTGCAGCACGCCAGGCTTCCCTGTCCATCACCAACTCCTGGAGTCCACCCAAACTCATGTCCATCAAGTCGTTGATGCCATCCAACCATCTCATCCTCTGTCATCCCCTTCTCCTCCCGCCTTCAATTTCTCCCAGCAGTAATGATTAATATTTTTAATAAGAAAGGGCAAGTACTCTTGTGTAGGAGTTGATAGTTTGTTTGATATTTGACACCCGCATTAGTTATTCAAAAAGGATTTGAGTTTGTTAGTAAATGCCTCTACTCTGGCTGCTGCCTGTTGGTTTAAGCCCCCAGCTCAGCACGTGTGCATTTCTGGGCCTCAGCAATCCTCTCGCTCAATGACTGGAAGATGTTCCTGGTGGTCGTTCCTCATTCTAGCGCCCCCCCCGACCCCTGCCAGGACCTAGCAGTTTCTTGACTGTCAAACTGTTTTGAACCATTAGTCAAAGGAGACCACATGTGTGCGGGCATCTATGTAGTGAATGCTTGCAAACAGATCACTTCCTCTCCGGAGGAGTGGCTACAGCCCAAGGGTCAAGCACCACTGGGGCGCCCCAGGGTCCAAGGCCATCACAGCCCCCCACCACTGGTGGTGACCAGGAGCTAGCCAGGATACACCTTTCCTGCACGGGGTCGGGGGGAGGGAGGCACCAGTGTGTTCGTGAGCGATGCCGACTTTACAGAAAAGCCACAGTGCTTTCCCTGGCAGGACCTAAAGTCCGGTTGGTCCAGAAGTTCACCCTCTTGTTTCCATTTCTCTGGGCTCTGCTGCTATTTTCAATCTCTGCCAAGGAAATGGCAGAAAGAAGGCACACTCCCCCTCTCTGTGCCGTGGAGTCACAGGGGTTAGTGTTGAGAGGGGCAGCTGGTTGATTTGGACAGGGTGGGACAGAACTGTCGCCCATCCCCCACCCCCTCGCCACCCACTGCCTCCCTGGAGCAATCGAGGGGGCTTGGGACTGTGCACCACTCTCTGCACAGGGCAGCAGCCGAGGAGGACCTGACCTGTCCTCTCATCCTGGGACATCGCCACTTGGGGCTGGGGAGCATGGGGTTCTTTCTGAGACAAGCAAGCTGGGGTTACTTCTGGGCCTTCCTCACGGCTCAGAGCTAGTGTCATGATGGCACCCCGAGTCTGGGAAGCAGGCCAAGCCTCAGCAGGCATCCTGCCAGAGGGTGTGGGGCTCCTTCTCCTCGGGGGCTCAAGATGTAAGCATAACCAGAAGTGACAACTGGGTTTCTTATTAAAGAAACTGGGCAAAAACATCACCATGTTGTTGGTGTGTGCAGCTTCGGTGGTGTGGAGTTGTAGGGTGGATCATGTGTGCTTAAAAACTAGTGTAACATTCCATTTTGATTTTAACCCTAGATTATTTGTGGTTGACACATTTCCCTGTCCCCCCTCACCGCAAACAGGCATTTTTTTTAAATTACTTTTTTATTTTGACTGTGATGGGGCTTCCTTGTAGCACTAGGGTGTCTCTTTAAATGCAGAGATCAGGCTTAGTTGCCCCCCCTCCCAGCCCCCACATGTGGGATTTTAGTTCCCTGACTAGGGCTCGAACCCACATCCCCTGCATTGGAAGGCAGATTCTTAACCACTGGACCACCAGAGAAGTCCCAGGTATTGTCGATCAAGATAGTGTCAATACTTGTGAAATATGTCAAAAAGCTGTATTGCCCTTCCACCTGGGGCGTTCCGTTTTCGACGCTGGGTGCTTTATGAAGAAACTTGGACTAAGTCAGGTCACGTGGTGTTACCCCCTCCTCTCGCAGACCGCTTCATTCTGCAAACACCTGAGTGCTTCCGAGTCCTTGCTCTGCAAGTTTCTGAAAAACAAGAAGATGGTTTCTCATCTTGCTCGAGTGCTTTGTAGTAGTGCCTTTCCTTGTCCGGATCTCATCGGAGTCTCACATGGCCCTGCCAGTCGGGGGAGGGCACGGAGGGGGTCCTTGCCCCTCTGAGGAGCAAACTGGATTGTGGAGCAGTGAAGGGTCTCATGTGTTTTTTTGAGTTAATTAGAATTCTCCAATTAAAAGGAAAAAAAAAAAAACTTTGGTTTTAGCATAGTTATTTGTCACGGAATCTTCCCTCCCTGCACCTTTAATCCTAGTTCTGAATCGAATGTACACACAGGAGAGGGAAACGTCTAGTGCCCCTCTAAAATACAGCTTAAAAAATAATTTTGAGAGGTCCACATTCGAGAGGAGCTCGGAATTCCAGGTGCACGCTGAATAGCTTTTGACATGTGGTTGACGCGGTGTTGAGGCGGCCGTTTTACAATATGGCAACAGCCAAAGAGCAGCTGGCAGATTAAAGCCAACCTTTAAAAGCTTTTATAGCTGGGGAGGTTTTTAAGGGTCTTTCATAGACCCCTTTCTCTCCTTTCTTTCTTCCTTTGCCCTTCACCTCCAACTGGAAAAATTTTTTTGTTAGTTTTAACCGACTTCTTGTTATCAAACCTAATACCTACGGCAAAGGCGACATGACGAGTCTGACATTGAAATGCAAAAGGAATAATACGTGGGATGTTTTCCTGAGCTGCCGTCATTTTTTTTTTGGCGGTGGGTGGGTGGTTGGGGTGGGGAGAGGCTTTTCAGCTACTGGATGTGCTGTATTTTTACTTGAATCTTGTTTCCACAAGCCAGTTTCCAAGTGACTCCGGGGCGAATTCTTCTGCTCACAGTCAAGGCAGAGACTTGATAACATGCTGGGGGAAATGCAGATGGGCACCAGTGTGGTCGCTCTCCACTTTGAGCTGGTGTGGTCCCCGCATTTGCCCTGTGGTCCCCGTGTTTGCCCTGCGGTGCGGCTCTGGCTGCCTTACTGGGAGGGGGCAAGGGTGGCGGGTTGGAGGGGGCACCTTTTCCGCAGTGTCCTAGCGGGGACAGGACCCTGTTGAGAGATGGAGAGAGAGGGGGTAGTTTTATTTCCTCAAGACTATTTATATCCAGCGCTCGTGCAGTTGGGCAGATTTGTGGATGGGAAACAGGCTCTCATGGAAGAAAAAGTCCTCCCGGACCAAATGCTTTCTGCCTTCTGCAGCAGCTCCCTAATAGCTGCCATGTGTGAGCGGGTATGGGGGACGGCCTTCCTCTCCTGGGGAAGTCGATTGAAGCTGTCTCTCGGAAGGCTTGCAACGTTCTGCAAAGAACAGATTTCTGTCTCCCAAGTCTGGAAAAATAACGTCCCAGGGCATGAGTACCATCTCCCACACGATCAAAGGGCCCCCCTGGTGGTCAGATGAGGGGCCAGAGGCCAGGACTGAGGTAGGCACCGTGGTTGCAGCAGCACTGTCAGAGCCTGGCTCTCCCGGCCACCGAAGCTGCCAGGCGGTGCAGGAATGCAGGGCTCGGGGGCCTGAATCCCGTTTTTGATGAATGTTCTAGTTCAGTTTTCCGGGATGTGAATTATGGCTGGGGAATGGCATTTTGTTTTCCATTCACGCTGATAATCTGGGAATGTTGCTCGGAGGATTGTGCCGTCTGGAGAAAATGTTTCTAAGTGTTTCCGAAGTTTCAAGGCCGCCAGGCGGTTGTGGACCCGGCTGGCCTGTTTGAGCCTCTGTTTCCACTGCGTTCGCGGGAAGGGCCACGACACCCCGGGTTCTGGGTGATGGTGTTCCCCGGGGCGCGTCTCAGCGGGGGAGGCTGGGTCAGTCCTGGGTGCCTTTTCTCGGGCTTCTTCACCAAAGCCAACCAGGTCACCAACAGGAAAGCTTGGCCAAGGGTCAGTCTGTCTGTCCATCAGTCTCTTTCTCTTGGAGATGAGAAGAGAATGCTGTTCTCTTTGTTGATGGCGTTCCCGTCTCTGCCCCTCAGTGGTTGCCTATCAGTAAAATGCATCTTGTCCAGGCACCGCTGGGCTACCTACAGTCTTCCGGGTCCTGTATGTTCCTCAGACGTTCAGTTCTGCGTGGTCCCTTTGCTTGCTTTGTGAGTATGTTTGTCTCTTAAAATGTTTTCAGGCTTTGTTTTGATAATGATATATTTAATGATATAAGCAGTGGGAGAAATACCAGTGTGGAGATTATAATTTTGTTCTTAATTGTTGGAGATACTATCCCTTATAGACAATTCTAGGGAATTGACCCCTCACACATGGCCGCTATGAACTTGGTTTTAAATGGCAGTAATTCTGAGCCTTTATACTACTTGTTTTACTTGATGTTTTTTAGGGGCATTCAAGTCTTTCAGTTTTAGCATATGAATTGCTTTCACTAAAACTTTAAAAGAAAATGCTGCTGAATTAGGATCTTCCTTGGTGGAGAGGTCTTTTTCCCACTTATTCTCGAGGATGAGTGAAGACTTAGGTTATAATACATAAGCATTTATGCTATGTATATAATGCTGCTAAAAATGAGATGGGCTTTCCCACTGATACATGAAGCTTCACAACATTATTTTGGGCTGTCTACTCTGTTGAAGTATGGAGAGAGAGGGGTGATTGGCAAAGAGAAGGACTGCGTTAGTCAGCTCCTGCACCTCCACGATAAGTTCCCCAATAAGATCTCTTTCAAAGTGAAATGCCACCGTCACCAGCATTGCCCAGTATGGAACTGGCAACACCTTGCTGGGCTATTAGTCAGTATCACTAACCACGAGTCTTTTCTGAACCCTGAACTGTAAAAATGTTAGTTTAAACCGACTTGGCTTCCAGGAGCAAAACAAAAGTTTAAAAAATTAAAAATGAAGTTTTTTTTTAAGAATACTTGTAAAGGTTTGCTTTTCTTTGTCGTAGGAAAGTATTTGACAAATTGTCTTCTTGTCTGAGGAAAAATGAATCCCACATATAGCAGTTATTAGGGAGTAACTGAGTGATGGCACCAGTCATTCCCCTTCCTGTTGTTAATCTCAATAAATACGGAAATACATCTTTTAAAAGAAAACATCAAATTGTGGTTTCATAAATTTAAAAACGATGGTTCATTTTTTCTGTGGGTGGGGGAGTGGGGAATGTCCAGGCTCTCTCTGCCTAGAATGGCCTAGATTATTACTCTAGATTGTGGGCTTCCATAGACAACTTGAAATACATGAGTTTTTCTGTGGCTTTTCAGCCCATAAAATGCTGTAAGGGTCAAAGGTCCGTACTTTTGAAGATTCTCCTCTCTGCATGTATTTTCCCTTCATGCGGGTGGAATTAGTTTTGTGTCTCAAGATTGGCCTAGTGAGTTTGTCACAAAAGATGGATTTTTTTTTTTTTAAGATGACTTTTTAAAGGACTCTGAGTCCTCATTACCAAACCCTCTCTCTGCTATCTGGGGAGGGTAGATGAAATGACCTTTCACATCCTTTCCAGGGCTCCGTAGTATTTATGCTGGACCCAGCAAAGCAATGATGAGAAAAATTAAAAAAAAAAAAAAAATTTTTTTTAACTTTTAAAACAGTTCCTTTGAAAGCATTCTTTGGTAAGAATTTGTGATTATTCACAAAGTTGGTTTAAAAAAAAAGAATTTGTGATTAGTACCATTTCATCTTTATACTGGAGCAGTTTGAAGTCACTGATAGATACTTTTCAGTTACTTTAAGCATAATGAAAGCGTGTTTTGCTTTCTGCTTTATTTCATCTCAGGCTCTTTCTCTAATTACTTTTCCTGTTAGTTTAAGAATGAACAGTGCAATATGTAGGAGCCTCAGGTTTACAAACAAGTTGTGTTTTCAAAGTCTGTGTGCCAAACTGCCTGTTTTCAAACACAGCCTGGTCCCGTCATTTCTGTCGGTTGGGTTTTCTCACCAGTTCCTGTTTGTCCTCCTAGCCCGTGGCGCAGGTAAACTGTGGCATGCCTTCTTGTGGTATCGTTTCTGTCAGATTCCGGCTTGGTGGGTCATGAACGCAGTGGGGATGTACGCAACGTCTCGTTCTACTTCTCCACTGTTTGACTTAGAATTTAACAGCTTCGTATCAGATACCGCTTGAAAACAACCATGTTGGACACTTAATAATCCTGGGGTGTATATATATCCTTTTTTGTTGCTGTTCAGTCGCTCAGTCCTTTCCTACTCTTTGAGACTCCATGGACTGCAGCACGCCAGGCTTCCCTGTCCTTCACCATCTTCACCATCTCTGTCCTTCTCTATACATATCCTTATGGTGAATTAATGAATTTGCACTGGTGGGTTAATACTTCTATTTAAGAAAACATTTTTCCTTTCGTAACGACTGTTGAACCATGCACACAAGTAAAATAAACACATAGAAAGTTTCAAATATACAAAAGTAAACAAAGTAATGTAAAGATGCCGTATGTATTCAGCACTCTGCTTCACAGTTTTCCATTCTGGCCAATCTCATTTTATCTATTCCTACCCACTTCTCCTCCTGTATGTGTAGCTTTTTACCCAGATCCCCGAGCAGATCTCTCATCTGTAAATATTTAGTGTGTGTCTTTAAAAGATAAGAACTCTGTTTAAAAATATAAGCAGTGGAATTTCACTGTCACACCTAAAATAATACAATTCCTTCACATAATTTCTTATATACCAGTCAGTAATCCAATTACTAAACAGGCTTTTTAAAAGATGGGTTATATTATCTACGTATTGTGTTTAAGTTGGAGAAGGCAATGGCACCCCACTCCAGTACTCTTGCCTGGAAAATCCCATGGATGGAGGAGCCTGGAAGGCTGCAGTCCATGGGGTCGCTGAGGGTCGGACACGACTGAGCGACTTCACTTTCACTTTTCACTTTCATGCATTGGAGAAGGAAATGGCAACCCATTCCAGTGTTCTTGCCTGGAGAATCCCAGGGACGGGGGAGCCTGGTGGGCTGCCGTCTATGGGGTCGCACAGAGTTGGGCACAACTGAAGTGACTTAGCAGCAGCAGCAGCATTGTGTTTAAGCGTGTTGATCCTTTTATAAAACAAATGCAAGATGGAAGCAACTAGATATAAGCTGTTGTAACTTTTTTTGGGAAGTGATCTGTAAAATTGATTTCCGTATGTTTTAAGTGCCATATTTGAGCTCCTGTTCTGAAGATAGTAAGTAACCATTTGTAATATCATGCAGAACAGCCCTGCACATTGAGATGTGTGAGTGCCATCCTTTCAGAACTAAACACAAGTTTCTTGCTCCCTCTTTTCTGTGAAGTCCTGGGTTTCCTTTAGCACGGACACTATTGATTTTTGCTTGTATGCTTTCGGTTCGGGTTGATGTTTAGCCTTTGACCCAGCCACTTTCTTATAATAAACAGTTTGTTGATGAGAGCAGCTGCCCAGCAGATTGTTTCCAGATTGTTCTCTCATGGCTGAGGATGCAGTGTGTGCACCTTACGATGAAGTCGGCTTGAAGCTTGTGGCTTCTACTTCCTACGGCTCTCTGCCTTTGAAGCCAACGGTCAGCCTCTGAACATTTTTCTATTTATATCCAGTGACGGGGTGTGAGTCTGTGGCACTGGAGATCAGACTTCACATATTACTATCTTGATTATTATTCCCTGAATGAATGATAGCAGCATCTTCTAGAAATTTCTGCCATATGAGTGATTCCCGATAGTACAGTAGGAATTCCTTGGCATGTGTGGAAATTAAGAGCACTGGGTGTAGGGAAGGGTCCCACTGTGTAGGGAAGTAGACAGGGCATGTTTTATTTTGTGTAGGAGTCCACGTGCCTTGCATATTTAAAGGTTTTCTACATAATTAAGGAATGTAACTTTCAAACCCAGGTAAGTATTATCTGCCTCATGTTATTATCTTGCCCTTTAAAAATAAATTTTCATATTCATCTTATTTTCAAAGGGCAATATTCCTGTTTTCGTTGTTGTTGTTAATGCAAGTGACAGGAACCCTAGTGATGTGGATGAGTTTATGTGACTCACAGGCACACCTTAGTTTGGACTTTTGCTGCTTCCCCAATCACTGCCCAGCTGTCACCTAGAATGGCCCGTCTGCTTGTAGCAACCTTCATTAAGGCAAGGTCGGAACTTTCTGCATCGGAGCCAATACTTTTTACTAAACTGGCCACCAGGGGCTGCTGTCAGAATGGTGCGGCTGAGCTCACCTCCCTAGAGGCAAGTTTACTTTTTTCTACAACCAGTAAATTTTGCTAAGCTACCAATCCTGGTTTCAGAACTCAGGTCTCACTACACAGCCTCCAGTCACCAAGCAATGCTTACGGCTGTATCCCTTCCAGCCAGCTATTACGTAGAACCTGGACCCAATTCAAGACCTAAGATTAAGACTTGTGTGTTTTTCATTCGGTGCCAATAAGCTGTTATTAATACACTGATTCCACGTATACTGAAAGGCTTCATGAAACGCACTGGGGTTTGTGCTCAGGAAAGAACGTCCTTCGCTTGGACTGCTCGAGCTCCAGGCCTCTGGAGGCACAGCCTGTGACAGTCAAAATCAGGTTTTTCAGGGAGGTGTTCTCGCCTGAAGTGACCTTTGCAACCTAGCCCTCATGCAGACTGCGTGAAGGGTTGTGCTGATCCAACTAAGATGGGGGTGCTAGAAGGTATTCTTGATGATTGTTTTTTTTTCTCCTTTTAAACAAAGGCTGTGTCTTTGATGATTCCAGGATTAACAGCAGAACAAAAACATCCAGTGAATGTTGGAACTGGCAGAGGCCTTAGAGAGCTTTTGGAGCAAATCCCTTTGTTTCTCCTCAACTTTTTGTTTAAAAAATTAAGTAAAGAAAGGGTGAAAAATAGTACACAAATCTCATGTAACTTTTACCTAGTAGATTCACCACTGGTTAACGTTTTACCACAATTTATTGATAGAGTTTGTTTTTCAAAAGATGTGTGTCTTCAAGTTAACACAGAGCATAGAACTTAAGTTATTTATGACAGTATGAGGCTACCACATTTTTGTTTCTAGGAGTTGATAAGAGAGTGCCACTAATTTCCATTTGGACCTGGGCTTGTTTTCTTTATTTGAAGTAAAACCAGTAGCCTACTGGTTTGTAATGGTTCTGGATAGCTGGTCATTGCTGTACTGGACTATGGGCACATCCGATCCTCACAATGGGCCAGCAAGTAGAAAATTTTTAGAATATATCTTTAAAAAGTTCTAAATTATGGAACATAAAGCACCTCAGAGCCACATGCTTTGAGGACAACTAGTTGATCTTTTATGCTCAGCATAGGACTTCTCAACCCTGATCCAGGAAAATTCCAGTGATGACCATGTTATGTATACAGGATTTACAATTTTTCTTTCAGTTTCCCATCCCAATACTGGAACCTTAGATCTGACTGCTTACTTTTATATGAAGGTTAAAATTTGGTGGTGGGGGGGTGGTGCACAAATGCGGTTGTAGTTATGAATATCTGTCTACCCTATTAAACTGTAATACAAGATCATTTGAAGGCAAGGACCATATGTTGTTAATCTTTGTATCCCTTTTCCAGTATTTTGCCTGTAGTAGGCATTTAATAAGTGTGTTTTGTTTGAAAACTTAAAAAATGTTTTGGCATTTCTCACTGAAGTATGGTGAAACACATCTTCCATTCCTGTGTCTGGGAGAGCCGACAAGCCTTGGGGGACAGGCCAACAGTAAACAGCCCACCAGGCTCAGATTGGCTGCCCGGTTCAATCTAGCTGTCACCCTTTATCCAGGTGTGTTGGGGGCTTCATTAACATCACATTAAACAGTTTAAAAGAATCAGCTGTTGATGTACCCCAGAGCAAGACTGGAAAGATGGAGCTTCAGAAAAAAGTTGCAATAGTTTATCTGTTATTAAAGTGCTTTCCAGTTTAGAAACTATAACTAAGTACACACTGGCTCATCAGCTAGCTGCTCTTTCCCATCAACTAGTAAGGCTTCCTAAAATGCAGATTTTAGACCGTCTCCTTGGAATGCTTGCTTGCGAATTTGTCCGTCCTCTCCTTGTAGGGCAGAAGGGAATGCCTTCACAGGCCCTTTTTTTCCCCTCCAATGTAATATCCTCTGGGACTCTGAATTTTCCAGTGTCATGTACAAAAACAGTTGACCAAATGAGGTTTTGCTAAAATAAATGGACTGGAGTAGAAAACTCTCTCTGCCTTCCCTGAATCGTCCTCATACTGGCCACCTCTCTTCTTTGCAGGCAACATGTGTATTTTAATTTTGGAATCCTAGAGAGGATGTTCCAGTTTTAACTTGAGCATTTAGCATTTGGGACAAAACACTCACTCTTGAATGTTAAAGGTGAAAGGGGAGCTGGGGATTTTCTCGTTCTAAAAAGAAAACCTCCCAGCTAGTCTGGAGCAGAGCTGTGGGCAATTCTGTGCTGGTTATCTCCTGCTCCCACACACAGCGCTCCAGAGAGGTCAAAGCCAGGCTACGAATGACAGGCACGTAGTTTGGGATGAGTTGCGAGAGCGGGGTGGGGGGCCTTCTGATGATTCAAAAAAAAAAAAAAAAAAAAAAGCAGCCCTGGGCCTAGGGCTCTAGACCCGCTGCTCGCCCCAACATGGCTGAGGTGGGGAACGGTCACATCTATATGTGCGCATGCGTGCATGTACGTGCCTACGTGCGTGTGCGCCAGTCAGAACGTGCCCCCGCAGGGTGAGGCGCGATGGGCCGCCCCACTCGCGTTCCAGCTTGCGGCCTGGGCTCCCACCCGGAGCTTTCTTGGCTTCCCAGCCAACACTCCTAACTCCGTTAGGAGCCTGTTTGTGTTGGCCTCGGACAAATGGCGGGCGTTTTACACCGGCAAGGCTTAATGAAGGCTCTGGAGATTTCTACGGATGTTGAACCCCAAACCCACGGGCCCCGTCAGTGGAAGTTAGCGCCTCTGGAGTAGGAGCGGTGGTTGAGCGCCGACCCAGAAAGCCTCCCTTTGCTTTTAGTGCCGCCCACGGCTCCCTCTCTCTCTCTTTTTTTTTTTTGGTCTCCGCACTCGCAGAATAGATTTCACCTCTAAAATGAGCCCATTTGGCCCAGCAGAGGTGTGATGCCTATAAAACCAGCCTTGTTAGAAATGACTTATTCATTACCTCTGTTTTATGGGTCCACCCCAGCCTTTTGTGGTCTTCGCTAGTTGGCAGGTAACAAAAAATGCAGTAAACCCGTGGCCTTTCAGAGCCTGAGCCTGAGAGAAACTTTTACATAATAAAGGGAATACAGGTTTTAACAGACATTTATTGAGTGCCTACTGTGTCCCAGGCCTTGGGGACCGGAAATGACCGTGACAAGTTTGACTCAGGGGAGGAGCCCCCCCATGCCTGGGATTTGGATCTCGGATGCCCTTCGTCATAAATCCTTTGGTGCTGTGGAGTTACCATTCGAAGTTGGGTCTGATGAAAGCGGTTGTGTCCACTCTCAGCACTTGTGTTGGCCACTGTCCAGTTTACACTGTCCACTTGTTCTCTGGGTGCCTTCCCAGACCCTGGTTGTGCTGGCAGTGGGTGAGAGAGGTAGAGGGGTTCCTCTCCACCCTGTCTGCTCACAGCCCCTGTGGGTGCCGTCTCCTCTGCTCCTCCTCTGGGCCTGTCGCTGGTCTAGGTGTTCCCCAGCCCTGCTGCTTTGATTTTCTTATCTCTGCCCACAGTTCCTTAAGTAGCCCTTCCCTTGAACTCTAGAATATGCCATCTCTTTCTGGCTGAAACCAGAGAGCAATGAACGGGTAGTTCACTTAAATGATAAAAATTTTGTTTCTTTGTGAAAATGTCCTCATCTGGGCTTGCCTGAGTAGCCATGAAATTAAAAGATGTTTACTCCTGGAAAGAAAAGCTATGACCAACCCAGATAGCATATTAAAAAGCAGAGACATTACTTTGCTGCAAAGGTCTGTCTAGTCAAAGCTATGGTTTTTCCAGTAGTTCTGTATGGATGTGAGAGCTGGACCATAAAGAAAGCTGAACACTGAAGAACTGATGCTTTTGAACTGTGGTGTCAAAGGTCCGTCTAGTCAAAGCTATGGTTTTTCCGGTGGTCCTGTATGGATGTGTGAGTTGGGTAATAAAGAAAGCTGAGTGCCGAAAAATTTGATGCTTTTGAACTGTGGTATTGGAGAACACTTGTTGAGAGTCCCTTGGATTGCAAGGAGATCAAACCAGTCCGTCCTAAAGGAAATCAGCTCTGAATATTCATTGGAAGGACTGATGCGGAAGATGATGCTCCGATACTTTGGCCACCTGATGCGAAGAACTGACTCATTGGAAAACACCCTGATGCTGGGAAAGATTGAAGGCAGGAGAGAAGGGAATGACAGAGGATGAGATGGTTGGATGGCATCACCGACTTGATGGACATGAGTTTGAGCAAGCTCCGGGGGAGTTGGTGATGGACAGGGAAGCCTGGCATGCTGTATTCTTGGGGTTGCAAAGAGTCGGATACGACTGAGCAACTGAACTGAACTGAAGGAGGCACGGTTGACCCAAACTTCTTCAGATTCAGGTTTCTCTTACCAAACATTCTAATCCTTGCCCACCACCCACTCTCCCTCCCACCCCACCTCAGCTCCAAACCATATCTGTTTTATCACTACTTCATAGTTGCATATTATATTGAGTTTATATCTTTCTTTGTGATGCCTTCAGATCAGATCAGATCAGTTGCTCAGTCGTGTCTGACTCTCTGCGATATTTTGATTATAGTAAACAGGCTTCTCCTATGTTGCTTCATTTTGGGTTAGCTCTTCTTACTGAGGATGGTGGGATAGAAATTAGAGCAATGATTTAGGAGCCAGATTTGGTTTTGTGGTTTCAAATTCCAGCTCTGTGACTTACTGACTTTGTGGTTTGGAATATCTGAGGTTCCATTTCTTCTTCCGTAGATGGTGATAATAGTGCTGTGGCATTGCTAGTGAGGGTTGGGATCCTTGTCTAAAGCCCCAGTGCTCTGCATGGAGTGAGTGAGCACTTCCATACGGTGGATGTAGCCTAGTGCCTGATGGAGACAACCTAAAATCATTCCACGAGAGACACTGCCAATCATTTGTCTGCCTAGGTGAAAAGTTACTCGGGAAAAGACTTGTGAGAAGTCACTCTAGTGGCTTCCCTTGGTGATTTATGGGTAAGGCAAGGAGGAACCCTGGGAAAGGCATTGTCAGGGCTCCGCCCATCTACCAACCCCATAGCTACATGGCTGCCTCTCCACTTCATCTTATGCAGGGCAATTTGGCAGCAGGCAGTGGCCTGGCTGCAGAGAAGACCAGAAGCTTCTGGGGAGAATACAGCTTGAGATCTTGATCCCCTTCTCTTTTAAAATTTTTTGGTGAACTTTATTGTCAAGTTTCATGGCAAATAAATGGGGAAACAGTGGGAACAGTGACAGACTTTTATTTATTTGGGATCCAAAATCAGTGCAGATGGTGACTGCAGCCATGAAATTAAAAAACGCTTACTCCTTGGCAGGAAAGTTATGACCAACCTAGACAGCATATTAAAAAGCAGAGACATTACTTTGCCGACAAAGGTCCATATAGTCAAAAGCTATGCTTTTTCCAGTAGTCATGTATGAATGTGAGAGTAGGACCATAAGGAAGGCTGAGCACCGAAGAACTGATGTTTTTGAACTGTGGTGTTGGAGAACACTCCTGAGAGTCCCTTGGACTGCAAGGAGATCCAACAAGTCCATTCTAAAGGAGATCAGTTCTGAGTGTTCATTGGAAGGACTGATGTTGAGGCCAAAACTCTAATACATTAGCCACCTGATGCGAAGGGCTGACTCATTTGAAAAGGCCCTGATGCTGGGAAAGACTGAAGGCGGGAGAAGGAGATGACAGAGGATGAGATGGTTGGATGGCACCACCAACTCAATGGATGTGAGTTTGGGTAAACTCTGGGAGTTGGTGAAGGACAGGGAAGCCTGGCGTGCTGCAGCCCATCGGGTCGCAAAGAGTTGGACACGACTGAGCGACTGAACGTCAAATTTGTTATTTTAACTATTTTCGGCTGTACTGTTCAGTGCCATTAATTACTCTCACACTGCAACCATTCTACTATTCTGGAAACTTTCTCATCACCCCAAACAGAAACTCTATACCCATTAATCATAACTTCTCATTTTCTCTCCACTCAGCTCCTGGTAACCTCTATTCTACTTGCTGTTTCTATGAATTTACTTTTTCTAGATGTTTCACAAAAGTGGAATCATACAATATTTGTCGTTTTCTGTCTGGCCTCTTTCACTTAGCATAATATTTTCAAGGTTCATTTATGCCATAGTGTCTATTAGAACTTGATTTCTTTTTATGCTTGAATAATACATGTACATGCACTGGGGTATTTTATATATATGTGTGTGTGTGTGTGTGTGTGTGTGTGTGTGTGTGTATACACACACACACAGGAGTATTTTTTATATATATATGCTGCTGCTGCTTAGTCGCTTCAGTCGTGTCCGACTCTGTGCGACCCCATAGATGGCAGCCCACCAGGCTCCCTCGTCCCTGGGATTCTCCAGGCAAGAACACTGGAGTGGGTTGCCATTTCCTTCTCCAATGCATGAAAGTGAAAAGGGAAAGTGAAGTCGCTCAGTCATGTCTGACTCTTAGCAGCCCCATGGACTGCAGCCCACCAGGCTCCTCCGTCCATGGGATTTTCCAGGCAAGGGTACTGGAGTGGGGTGCCATCGCCTTCTCCAATATATATATGTGTGTGCGTGTGTACATATATACATAAAATACTCCAGTGTGTGTGCATATATATATTCCAGTGTGTCTGTATATATATGCACACACACTGGAGTATTTTATGTATATATGTACACATACACATACTGAAGTATTTTATTTATATATATATACACACACACACACTGAAATATTTATATATATTATATATATATACACACACTAGAATATTTATATATATGTATTTTGTGTATATATACACACACTGGAATATTTATATGTACGCATACATGCAGTGGAGTATTTTATGTATATATGTACACACACACACACTGGAGCATTTACATATATATGTATCACAGACACTGGAATATATATATATATATGCACACATGCATGCAGTGGAGTATTTTATGTATATATGTACACACACACACACTGGAGCATTTACATATATATGTATCACAGACCCTGGAATATATATATATATATATATATATATATATGCACACATGCATGCTGTGGAGTATTTTATGTATATATGCACACACACCACATTTTGTTTAACCATCTGTCCATCTTTTGACTGATGTGCGTTGTTTCTACCTTTTGACCATCGTGAACAACGTTGCTCTGAACATCGGTGTTGCTGAGGTATGTGTTTGAGGAAGCTTCTGCTTCCCACTCTTTTGAGTATATACTCGGAGATGGCTGGCTTATATGTTGATACTGTTTAACGTTTTGAGGAACTGCCAAACTGGACCCATTGTATTTGAGAATCAGCATTGCCAGAAGCACTCTGATGAATTATTACTTGGGGACCTAACTGGAAAGAAGCATCATCAGGGGCCCCACAGGAGATCTTGCTGGCTTGGTTCCAGATTTCATGCTGGGGCTGAGGTGGATGGTCTCAATCCCAGATGCTTAGAAGTAGAAGAGGTGGCAGCCAAGAGTCCAGCTGGAGAGTGTGTCCCCACATAATGAGGGTTGTGCTCCTGGGCCAGGAGCACGTGTGGGAAAGTGTGTCCATTTCTTTCAGAGATGTTTCGTGTATTGGATCATTTTGGCCCTTGGGTGTCTGTGGGTGAGAGTTACCTGGATGTTTGTGGGGACAGACTGCTTTCATGAGCCAGTCACTGAAGCTACAAGCCCCTGCAGGCCCATTTATTCTCGGGGTGACAGTGTTGGATCAGTGACTGAGCATATTTGGGGGTGCAGGAAGGCGGGGGCCTTGGGCATCCAATCAGGAGAGCAGTGCCTTCCAAGGAGGAATCCGACTGCCATCAGACTACAGTGGGTCAGTTGCAGTTGAGACAGCAGAAGGGTCTTCACGGGGGACCAGTCACCTAAGGAGGCACACACTCGTCTCAGACCCTGCCTGAGGCTTTGCTCTGCTTGGTTCTGGTGTCAGAATAAAAGTTTACCCTGAAGGCTGCCACATGAACAATCCTTGCTTTAAATGAGATCAGGACCAAAAACAGTCTTGCTTTTTCAAGAGTGTCTTTTTTTTTTTTTTGCCATGCTTTGAGGCTTGTGGGATCTTAGTTCCCTGACCAGGGATAGAGTTCATGCCTCCTGCAGTGGAAGCACGAAGCCCTAACCACTGGACCACCAGGGAATTTCCAGGAGTGTCGTCTTTTGATTGTAAAAATCTTCTATGCTGTGTGCCTTCATCACTTGTGTGAAGACACTGAGTGAATGTGAAATTGTCTGGGAATATTTTGTTTGTAAAATACCAGTAGTAAGAATTTTTAAAAATAAATTCTTCTACTCCTGTGTACTCTGATGTTTGAGAATGGAAACATCCTTTAAAAAAACTTGTATTCTGTGTCTTTGTAGATTCATTTTTTCTGATTTACCCACTCATAAATTTATAATGTTGCCTAGCAACTTACAATGTTATGGCTGAAGCGCAACTAATCTGATTATTTACAGTGGGGCAAATGTGTCTCCTAGATTGAAAACCTTTAAAGGTTAAGATCAATTATTTAGTGTTTCTTGGGAAAAGGAGCACAGAACGCAGAGATGGTAATAAGTATTTTGAATCCAATGCTGAGTTAGAGGGATGGCTGTTTCACCCACTGAGTCTTGCTAGGTGGATAAAATTTAGCAGATAAGACAAGGGAGGGGGTGGAATGGCTGTAACATACCTGGACATAGCATACTGGACATCTCTGATCTTAGTTGTACCCCATGTATCAGATGTTACAATATGTTAACTATGGAATAGTCACTTACGTGTATTTTCACTAAATGTGAATTTAAGCATTTATTTCGTCAGAACTAGAGACAATGGTGTTCTTTTTGGACATTAATGGATACAGAGTCTTGTGGATTTTAGTTGCTGTTTAGTGTTGCCTAAGGATGTTGCTGGGTGTGGCCGATATTCAAGGAAATGTACTTACTTGTGTGTAGGATTTGATATACATACATGCTGGAGTAACTGTCATTGAAGATGAACATTTCCAGAATCCCACAAAATTCTCTTGTTCTGTTTCTCATTCGGTTCTCGTCTACTCTCCCATCCCCATGCTCATCCTTGGGCAATCACTCATCTGCTTTCTATCATTATCAATTAGATTGGTCCTTTCCAGTACTTCACATAAGTTGAATCACACAATACATACTCTTTTGTCTTTTTTAATTTTAATTTTAATCAGACTTATGTTTTTGAGATTCATCCATTTTGTTGCCTGTCTGAGTAGGTCATTATTGCTGAGTAGTGTTCCAATGTATGGATCTGCTGTGACTTATTTATCTGTTTTCCTGTTAGTGGACATTGGGTTGTTTGCATTTTTTTTCTTGCTATTATGAGTAAAGGTTCTATGGCCATTCACATACAGGTCTTTGCGTTGATGTGTGTTTTCATTTCTCTTGGTTAATTTCCTAGGAATCGAATTTCTGGATCGTATGGCATGTGTATGTTTAATTTGATAAACTGCCAAATTGCATTCCAAAATTGTTGTACCATTTTATTTTCCCAGTAATGTATGAGAGTTTCAGTTACTTCACATCTTTGCCAACACTAGATACTGTCAGAACTAAGAAATTTAACCATTCTAATGGGTGTGTAGAGGTATCCCATGGTTTTACTTTGTATTTCCCTGGTGATAAACAATGCCAAGCACTTTTAATGTGCTTTTTGGCTGTCTGATATTTTCTTTTGGGTAATGTCTTTTCAAATCTTTTTGCTGCTGTTCTAAGTTGAATTGTTTTCTTCTAATTATGTTTAAGAGTGCTTTTGGAGGGCTTTCCTGGTGTCTCAGTGATAAAGAATCTACATGCCAATGCAGGAGACACAGGTTTGATCCCTGATCTGGGAAGATGCCACATGCCGAGGAGCAGGTACTCCCATGCGCCTCTAGGACTACGCCTGTGCTCTAGAGCCTGGGAGCCGCAGCTGCTGAGCCCACATGCCCCAGAGCCCGTGCTCCAGCAGAGAAGCCGCCACAGTGAGGGGCTGAGCAGCGCAACTAGAGTAGCCCCCACTCGACACAGCCAAAAATAAATAAAATCATTTTTTTAAGTGTTTCTTTTTGTTGTTGTTGTTGTTGTTTTGCATTCTGGATACAAGTCCTTTGTCAGATATGTGTATTAAGAATAGTTACTCTCAGTTTATTGTCTTCTCATTTTTCTTAACATTAATCCTTGAATGGCAGCAGTTCTTAGGGTTCTTAATTTTTATAAAGTCTAGTTCTTTTTTTCTTTGGGAGTTCATACTCCTTTCTTTCATAGAAAAGATTTATTAATATCAAGCTGGTTTCAGAAAAGGCAGAGGAACCAGAGATCAAATTGCCAACATCCGCTGGATTATAGAAAAAGCAAGAGAGTTCCAGAAAAACATCGATTTCTGCTTTATTGACCATGCCAAAGCCTTTGACTGTGTGGATCACAATCAACTGTGGAAAATTCTTCAAGAGATGGGAATACCAGACCACCTGACCTGCCTCTTGAGAAATCTGTATACAGGTCAGGAAGCAACAGTTAGAACTGGACATGGAACAACAGACTGGTTCCAAATAGGAAAAGGAGTATGTCAGGGCTGTATATTGTCACCCTGTTTATTTAACTTATATGCAGAGTACATCATGAGAAACGCTGGACTGGAAGAAACACAAGCTGGAATCAAGATTGCCAGGAGAAATCTCAATAACCTCAGATATGCAGATGACACCACCCTTATGGCAGAAAGTGAAGAGGAACTCAAAAGCCTCTTGATGAAAGTGAAAGTGGAGAGTGAAAAAGTTGGCTTAAAGCTCAACATTCAGAAAACGAAGATCATGGCTTCCGGTCCCACCATTTCATGGGAAATAGATGGAGAAACAGTGGAAACAGTGTCAGACTTTATTTTTCTGGGCTCCAAAATCACTACAGATGGTGACTGCAGCCATGAAATTAAAAGATGCTTACTCCTTGGAAGGAAAGTTATGACCAACCTAGATAGCATATTCAAGGGCAGAGACATTACTTTGCCAACAAACGTTCGTCTAGTCAAGGCTATGGTTTTTCCTGTGGTCATGTATGGATGTGAGAGTTGGACTGTGAAGAAGGCTGAGCGCCGAAGAATTGATGCTTTTGAACTGTGGTGTTGGAGAAGACTCTTGAGAGTCCCTTGGACTGCAAGGAGATCCAACCAGTCCATTCTGAAGGAGATCAGCCCTGGGATTTCTTTGGAAGGAATGATGCTAAAGCTGAAACTCCAGTACTTTGGCCACCTCATGCAAAGAGTTGACTCATTGGAAAAGTCTCTGATGCTGGGAGGGATTGGGGGCAGGAGGAGAAGGGGACGACAGAGGATGAGATGGCTGGATGGCATCGCTGACTCGATGGACGTGAGTCTGAGTGAACTCCAGGAGTTGGTGATGGACAGGGAGGCCTGTCGTGCTGTGATTCATGGGGTCGCAAAGAGTCAGACACGACTGAGCGACTGATCTGATCTGATCTGATTCTAAGATCAGAAAATTTCCTCCTCTATTTTATTCGTTTTATAGCATTACATTTATTTACATATAGGTTATATGTATATATATATATATGTATATATATGTGTGTGTGTGTATATATATATATATAGCTTACATATAGGTCTATGATTCATTTCAAGTTAATTTTAGTATACCTGTAAGGATTAAATTTTGGTGGTTTTCTTTTTTTTTTTTTTGCATATGTTCCCTTGTTTTAGTACCATGTATTGAAAAGATGATTCTTTTTCAGGTGAATTACCTTGTTGAAAATCAATTGAACATACGTGTGTGGCCCTATTTCTGGACTTTATTCTGTTTTTAGTAATGTATGTCTATCTGTACGGAGAAGGCAATGGCACCCCACTCCAGCACTCTTGCCTGGAAAATCCCATGGATGGAGGACCCCGGAAGGCTGCAGTCCATGGGGTCGCTGAGAGTCGGACACGACTGAGTGACTTCACTTTCACTTTTCACTTTCATGCATTGGAGAAGGAAATAGCAACCCACTCCAGTGTTCTTGCCTGGAGAATCCCAGGGACGGGGGACGCTGGTGGGCTGCCGTCTGTGGGGTCGCACAAAGTTGGACACGACTGAAGTGACTTAGCAGCAGCAGTCTATCTGTAAGCCAATACAGTGGGGTTCCCTGGTGATTCAGTGGTAAAGAAGCCACCTATGATCCCTGGTCGGGAATTCTCCCTGGGGAAGGAAATGGCAACCCATTCCAGTGTTCTTGCCTGGCAAATCTCATGGATAGAAGAGCCCGATATGGTCCATGGGGTCACAAGAGTTGGACATGACTTAGTGACTAAACCACCACTACCACCACCAAGCCAATACCATACTGTCTTGATTACTGTAGCTTTATAATGTCTTGAAGTCAGATAATGGAAATCTTCTTTTTTCTTCCCCAAATTGTTTTGATCATTCTAGGCCTATTCTTTTTCTGTTTAAGTTTTAGAAATAGCTTATCAATGTCTACAAAAGAAAGCTTGTTAAGACTTTGATGGGAATTGCATCAAATCTGTAGATCAAATTGGAGAAGCATTGATATCTTAATAATATTGAATGTTCTAATCCATGAACATAGTATATCTCTTCAGTTATTTAGGACTTCTTTAAGTTTTCAGTGTTTCATAGTTTGCAGTGTACAGGTCTGGCACATATTTTAATTTATTCCTAAATGTTTCACATCTATTGATGCCATTGAAAATGATGTTTAAATAAAATTTAGGCTTCAGATATTCATGGCTAGAAATAAACCCAGTTTTTATATTGACCTTGTATTTTGCAACCTTGCTGAAAACCAAGTTACTAGTTCTAGTACTTTTTGGGGGGGATTCCTTGGGGTTTTCATATTGTGTGCGACATGTCCCAGTAGGAAACAGGCACATTCACCTTCCTTGAGAATAGCTAGTGTTTTCCTAGTGCTGTGGTGAATTCAAAGGGGCCAGCATTTATGTGACTATAAAACGTTGTTTTTGGTTCCACTTAAATTGTATTTAATTAGCCTGAAATCTTAGAGAAAAGTAAATACTAAATTCTTGAAGTTCAAATGTTAAAAAAATAACATTAATTAGAAGGTTTTTATGAATTTCATTGGGGTGGAATTTGATAGCAGTTGTTTTATTTTCAACAGAACTAATTTAACAATTTCACATTTCTTTTTGATGCATATTATATTCATTTCAAGGCTATCTCTTATCATTGCCTTTTCTGGGTTTTCCCTCTTGGATATACCTATTTATGTCTATTACTTGTGGGACTTTATTTTGGTATGGAATTTAATGTGCATTTATACAATGAATGCTTATTAAGCATGCAATATCCACTTGGTACCAGGTGCCATGGATACAGTTGGGAGCAAGACAGAAACACACATTTGTTGTCTTTATGGAGCTTATGTTCTATTCTAGCAAAACAGTGGGACATTGAGTAAATAGTTGTACAAACTATGGAATTACAGTTTGAAAAGTGCTATAAAGTCATTAAGTTTATGAAGGATAGTCCTAACCTAGACAGGCTGTGGGTCAGTCTTCCTGAAAGTGGTGACATTTTTGCGCTCTCTGGTAGTTTGTGTTTAAAGATTCAGGTAGATTTGAGGGGTAGAGGATTGTTACTACTACTCATGTCTGACCATTTGCCTTGATATATATGATCCAAACTTTTTTCTTCAATAGCATTTCTATTCTCTCTTAGTGGTCATTGGTAGAGTTAAGCCAAGATTCGTTAATTAATTCCTTTTCCTTATATGTGTTAGCAGCTACTTCTGCAGCTCTTAAGTCATCATTGTAACATATGTCCTTTTATAGCATATAGCAGGTGGAATTTCTTCAAACAGGTAGTAACTTTGATATTTCTTGTGGCCAGAATTGTATCTCTTGTCCAGGGACAATAGGGGCGGGGGAGGGGGGGAGCCTAAATACTACCCTTGTGTACTTAGTTTTACTCGATGGCTACAAGTTGCATTTGACTATAGTGAATATAAAAATTTAGGAGAATTATAGATGGTATATAGGTATGTTTCTTAAGAGGTTCCTCACCTCATTTTGTATCTTTTTAGATTCTCTTTTTTTCTGAGTAACTTACTTTGCCCTGATTAAGTCCTGAAAGATTATATGAAAGAAGTATAAGATTAAAAATAAAAACCTCCTGTACCTTGCCTACTCAAATTTTAATTTCTTTTGCATATTTGTACGTCTCTATGTGTTGCTTTCAAAAACAGTTTATTAGATGAATGATGCGTAGATGGCCAATTGGATAATTTGCTCCAGAAGTGGTTCCCTGCTTTCTTCCTGTTCTGAAAGTTCTACCTGGTGCTGGCTGTTTCTTTTTGGTTTGACTTTCATTGACTTTGAATAGAGAGGAATCACATTACCTACACCTGTTGAGTAACTGTTTACCTCCCTGCTTGAATTAATGAAAACCAAGTTAGTTAAGAAGTGTTTATTTTTCAGATTACTGTACATCTCTCTCTCTCTCTGTGTGCGCGTGATTTAACCTATCCACTGATGTATCTTTAGCTTGTGCGGTGCCCTTATAACATCCAGCTGTTGAATGTGTTCAAGCAAATTCAGATTTGTTTTCACACACACACACTTGAAGATTCTTGTGCTATAAAATGTCTCGCCCTCTGGATTTCTTCTGATCACTTCCTTCTGAAGCCATTTAACTTCTTCCTCTAGCCTCTGTGTTTTCTGCAAAGGGGAACTGAGTTTTAAAGGTTCATCAAGTGAATTTAGTTAAATGAAATTTCATCTTTGAAGGTGTTTCTCTTAGGCATGCAGAGCTCTGGGACAGACCCCGGGTGCTAACAGAAGGCCTCCTCTTAGGAAGTGCCTGGCATTTGTGTGAAGAGGGCCCAGGAGTTCAGATCAGCACTTCCTGTAGCAGATTTTAATATGTTTTGTGCTAGCCCCTTGGGATGCTGACTTCCCCACCTGAATCCCCTGATGCTCCACCCCAGGGGGAGGCCCCAGGTCTCCCAGGGTCCAAGAGGAAGTTGCAGCTTCTTGGGAGGTAGGATAGAGAGTTCGGTACTAGGTTAGGTTGTAAGTACTGGACTTCTGTCTTCCCCTCCATGGACTGCATTTGGAGTAAAGCGAAAGCATCTTGGGTACCCCATTCCTTTCACTGTTAGTGACCTGTCAGTGGCTGGTGGTGGTCAGCTTGTCTACGAGACGAGGTGGAGGTCGTGCAGAGGCCGAGAGGGAATGCTCTAGTATCTTAGTACTTTGTCTCCTGTGACTTTTCACCTAGGCTTTATTTTCCCAGATAATGAATTTCTTTGAGGGGTGGAAGTATAAGGTTAAAAACTTTCTGTAAAATGCATAGAGGCCTAAGTTCAGTTCAGTCGCTCAGTTGTGTCCGACTCTTTGCGACTCCATGAATCGCAGCACGCCAGGCCTCCCTGTCTATCACCAACTCCCAGAGTTCACTCAGACTCACGTCCATCGAGTCAGCGATGCCATCCAGCCATCTCATCCTCTGTCGTCCCCTTCTCCTCCTGCCCCCAATCCCTCCCAGCATCAGAGACTTTTCCAATGAGTCAACTCTTTGCATGAGGTGGCCAAAGTACTGGAGTTTCAGCTTTAGCATCATTCCTTCCAAAGAAATCCCAGGGCTGATCTCCTTCAGAATGGACTGGTTGGATCTCCTTGCAGTCCAAGGGACTCTCAAGAGTCTTCTCCAACACCACAGTTCAAAAGCATCAATTCTTCGGCGCTCAGCCTTCTTCACAGTCCAACTCTCATATCCATACAGGAAAAACTTGACTAGACGAACGTTTGTTGGCAAAGTAATGTCTCTGCCCTTGAATATGCTATCTAGGTTGGTCATAACTTTCCTTCCAAGGAGTAAGTGTCTTTTAATTTCATGGCTGCAGTCACCATCTGCAGTGATTTTGGAGCCCCCAAAAATAAAGTCTGACACTGTTTCCACTGTTCCTCCATCTATTTCCCATGAAGTGATGGGACCGGATGCCATGATCTTCGTTTTCTGAATGTTGAGCTTTAAGCCAACTTTTTCACTCTCCACTTTCACTTTCATCAAGAGGCTTTTGAGTTCCTCTTCACTTTCTGCCATAAGGGTGGTGTCATCTGCATATCTGAGGTTATTGAGATTTCTCCCAGCAATCTTGATTCCAGCTTGTGCTTCTTCCAGCCCAGCATTTGTCATGATGTACTCTGCATAGAAGTTAAATAAGCAGGGTAACAATATACAGCCCTGACATACTCCTTTTCCTATTTGGAACCAGTCTGTTGTTTCATGTCCAGTTCTAACTGTTGCTTCCTGACTTGCATACAGATTTCTCAAGAGGCAGGTCAGGTGGTCTGGTATCCCCATCTCTTGAAGAATTTTCCACAGTTGATTGTGATCCACACAGTCAAAGGCTTTGGCATGGTCAATAAAGCAGAAATCGATGTTTTTCTGGAACTCTCTTGCTTTTTCCATGATCCAGCGGATGTTGGCAATTTGATCTCTGGTTCCTCTGCCTTTTCTAAAATCAGCTTGAACATCAGGAAGTTCACGGTTCACGTATTGCTGAAGCCTGGCTTGGAGAATTTTGAGCATTACTTTACTAACATGTGAGATAAGTGCAATTGTGCGGTAGTTTGAGCATTCTTTGGCATTGCCTTTCTTTGGGATTGGAATGAAAACTGAGGCCTCCATAGAGGCCTAGAGGATCACTCATGAACTCTAGAACTGGAAAGGAAGGAGTTTTGAGAATTTAGGATCTAGTGTAGGATAGAAATGTGCCTATTTCCCTGGATCTTGCTTTCTGAACCAGTTCATATTTTTATAATATAGGTATACTTAGTGTTGTTGTTTAGTTGCTCAGTCATGTCTGATTCTTTTGTGACCCCAAGGACTGTAGCCCACCAGGCTCCTCTGTCCATGGAATTCTCCAGGCAAGAATACTGGAGTGGGTTGGCATTTCCTTCTCCAGGGGATCTTCCTCACCCAGGGATTGATTGAACCCAAATCTCTTGCACTGGCAGGCGGATTCTTTCCCACTGAGCCACCTGGAAGTCCATACTTAGTGTAGTCATTGTCTATTGTATGATAGTTTTTACTTTCAGAATATGTTAACCTAGCTTTTATTGGTCATGAATTAGGAAGTACTTCTCTTACCAAAGTGGCATTTTAAGGGAAAGCTACCATCATCTAATGTAATACCAAATTATGACCTTCCCACTTATTTCTTTATGGCACAGGAAATCCGGGGTCCTCTTGTGCAGTGGCTGGGGAAACATGTGGATCCTGAAGGAGTAATAAGATCCAGCAAAGTCTCCCTGAAATTCATTTCATCCTACACATCTGAAATAGAAATCACCCCATCCGCCATACCCGTGGTGACTGACACAGAGTCCTGCTCATCAGAAAACTTTGACTTCGAGATTTACCGACAAAACCTGAAGACAAAGAAGCTTGGGAAAGTCATTCTGTTTGCCGAAGTGACGCCCACTACAATGAATCTTCTGGACGGGTAAGTCCTGGCCAGGCTGGTTTCTATATTTGCTTGGAGGACCCCAGGTATCTTGATGGTTCTCTCCAACCAGTGTTCAGGGAGAGGGAGGAAGATTTAGAGCAATAACCTAATGCTATGCTTAAAGCAATAGCTTATTCATAACTTAATCATGAAGATTAGAGCGATAACTCTTTAATATACCACTAGCAATACACCCGTCTGTAGATAGAGAAATTAAAATTCTTGGGTCAGAGATCTGTGTTTTAAAGAATGAGGGACTTCTGTGCCTTGTGTCTGTCTTCCTTTAATCTGACCGTTCATGTCTTTGGGAAAAAGAATATTATGAAAAAAAGGTGTTTGACAGGTGGCGCTATTGTTCATGTTGCCATTTTACTCTGTTGTAACCAGTGTTGAGATGTTATAACCAGTTTAAGATGTTTGGGGAGTTATTAGCATAGCAAATTTGAACATGTAAGCTGTGTTCGGTTGAAATAAACAGGAGCTTTGTACTTACCTGTTTTGGTATGTTGCTATTTTAAAGCACTCTCTAATCCCATTGGGATGTTGGAAATTCAGTCTTATTTCAAGTTTTCCTTCTTATTTCTTCTGTTTCATGGACTTTGATTAAAGGTTAAACAATGGGAAACAGATGAAAGGTTCATTTTAAACTCCAAATTAGTCTCTATTAATTAATACTTTTATGTTGTTTAAAAAGTAGGGTTATAGAGGGCATGAATAAGAAAAGCATCTTCCTTCAACATGGGACTAAAATTTGAGGAATGTTAAGACTGCAGAATCCCCCACCCCCTTCATGGTTTCTGGGCACTTTCACCTGTGGAACCGCATAATTAGGCAGATATGTAATTCAGCATATGGAACGTATGGAAATATTTTGGCTTTTCTTCTGAACAATGATTTCTGGAATTTGCTAGTATGTTGATATAAGGTGATGAGATAATTTTAGGATTTCGTGACTCTCATGCTCAGTCATGGAAACGGCAGTTTTAGTGTATGTACAGGATGTAGAAACAGCATTACTATAGGGGACCTAGCAGTGAGGAGACAAAGTCGAAAGGGGAATATGAGCAATGGCAATGAATAGGTCTTGTCTCCCGAGTTGTTTTGTATTGTTTTTTTTCTTTCAGTGTTGCCATCGTCTCCTGCCTCCACTCCCCAATCCTTGGTGTTCCCATAGAGACAGAAAACCCTGTATTTGTATGGAGCGATTATTACTTGCTTGTACAAACTCTGTGATAATCTTTTGCTACTCTAGTGTACACTATTATATCGAAAAGGTGACCCATTCTAATCATATCTGCCAAATAAAAAATCAGACAATATTTAACAAAAAATATTTGGGTGAAATTCAGATAGAAAAACACTGGCACTTCCAGACCATTTTTGTGGACAATAGTGAAGAGTATTTTGTATCGGGGCAATCTTGAAACATGGAGATTATGGTTGCTGGGTTTGGGCAGTGGGCAGTGTGTTACCAAGAGGGCTTGTGGGTACCTTCCTAGGGTGGGTGCCAAGAGGTAACCCAAGCTTTTATATTCTCTCTCATTTTACCTGGTGAGCAAAGGAGAGTGTAAGTTGGGGCGGTCCACATATGGGCTCTTTCAGAAGTTGCTCATGGTGTGTTTGTTCATCTCCCAGGGCTAGAACATGACCATAGTTACCTCCAAGGATGACGAGGAAATAAATGCCATCTTTGTACTTGGCATCGATGCATCTACTGAAAATTAGGTTTCTGTTAACCAGGAGGAGAGGAGGGCAGATATTAGAGGGCAGTTAGAAGTCTTTCTAACTTCCGTTTGTACTTTCTGTTTGTCAGGCTGCTAAAAAATTAGCAGAAGGCCTTTAAGAAGTATAATACATCATGATGGCCCCATTGCTTGCAAAAGTTAAAATCATAGTTGGAAACAGTTATTTTCAGGTAACTCTGGTTTTATTTCGCTGCTTATTCAGTGTCGTTAGAGGTAACTTTCTTATGTTGTTATAAATCCAGGAGGATTTGGACCTTTTTCTTTGGACAGATTATTGGAGGTTATGTGTGCTTCTTTGACCACAAGCCCAGCTTAAGCTGCTGTGACACTGAGGTAGCACTGGAAGCTTTCATTTCATCTCCTGTCAGGGGAGCAGGCTGGTCTTGAAGCCATGAACCACCACCACCATCACCTCCTGCCCCAGTTAAAGCTTGGCCAATGGTTCTGTAGAAGGGAAGGAGCTCTGAGGACAAGGAGCAGCAGAGGGAAAGGCGGGAGTGGCTTGCTGATAACGTCAAGGTGTTTGATGGCCCTGAGGACTCACCCTCCAGTAATAAAGAGCAAAAACCACAAGAGTGAGCGCTGTTTCCCGGATAGTCTGACATGGCAAGCCACCCAACCAAGTCTGGTTGGAAGAGGTTAATTTCACCCTGAATCCCCTACCCCAGGCTTTTTTTTTTTTTTTTTTTGGTTAACATATATTTGATGCTTTTGAACTGTGGTGTTGGAGAAGATTCTTGAGAGTCCCTTGGACTGCAAGGAGATCCAACCAGTCCATTCTGAAGGAGATCGGCCCTGGGATTTCTTTGGAAGAAATGATGCTAAAGCTGAAACTCCAGTACTTTGGCCACCTCATGCAAAGAGTTGACTCACTGGAAAAGACTCTGATGCTGGGAGGGATTGGGGGCAAGAGGAGAAGGGGATGACAGAGGATGAGATGGCTGGATGGCATCACTGACTCGATGGACGTGAGTCTCGGTGAACTCTGGGAGTTGATGTTGGACAGGGAGGCCTGGCGTGCTGCGATTCATGGGGTCGCAAAGAGTTGGACACGACTGAGCGACTGATCTGATCTGATCTGATCTAACCACGAAATGCATTTTCTACCTGATGGTCAGGATAACACAGGGTAAATTCTGACTTCGGTTCACTTAGACAATCTTTTTTTTCCCCCTGAGTTATTTTCTGGGAGCTTTTCTTGTGACCAGTTAGCTCAGCTGGTTGGGAAGAGTCCCACCAGGGCCATGGGTTTAGTCCTGCGTCTGGACCAGGGAACCTTCACTGTGTTCCGTGGTCAGTCCTGTGGCTGCAGACCTGGGACGCCGTTTGAAGATGTGAGCTGCTGCTGGTGGTGGGGTCCCAGACAAGGGGGTGTGGATCGGCCAGTGCTCAGCCCTCCTCACTGCTGGACAAGTGCCTCCAGGTGCTGACTCTGACCTGGTTTGGTCCAGAGCGCTGCACATTTAGTGGAATCTCGTGATAAGCATTGATTGACCATCAGCCCTAGGGAAGGCAGGAAGGGGAAAACTAGACCTTGGAGCACCGGCTTAGGGTAACTGAGCCATTATGGTAATTGTGCGGTTGTCTTTTATTTGACCCATAGTTCACTGATCAGAGATTGAAACAACTTAGGTGTGAAGCCAGTGTGTGGTGAGACAGATGAACTCATTCATACTGATTCTCTTTGCATCCTTGTATATATCCTGGATGAACTGGCCACACATGGACAGTTTTTTTTTAATTTGTAAAGAATAATTTAGATTTCTTTGTTGTTGCTGCTGCTGCTGCTGCTGCTAAGTCGCTTCAGTAGTGTCCGACTCTGTGCGACCCCATAGACGGCAGCCCATTAGGCTCCTCTGTCCCTGGGATTCTCCAGGCAAGAATACTGGAGTGGGTTGCCATTTCCTTCTCCAATGCATGAAAGTAAAAAGTGAAAGTGAAGTCGCTCAGTCGTGTCCGACTCTTTGCGACCCCATGGACTGCAGCCCACCAGGCTCCTCCGCCCATGGATAAGTAGGTTTATTTTCTTACCATTGTTGAAGTCCTTTGATTTTTCACGCTTAAGTTTGCCTTCATCCTACGTGGAGTAAGCATTTATGGAGTGCTTGCTGTATGCTAGGCCCTGTGTTAGGCACTGGGGAGAGAAAGCGGGGAGTGTACTGCCCTAACCTCACAGGGCCCTGGAGGAAGTGGTTCCCAGGGCACACTCAGTTCATGCACACACGTCTGTGCACCTCTTCTTGGTCTGAGCCTGGGAGTTTGGGCAGACAGAAGTGGTCACAGCACATAACATTGCTCTGGGTGAGGAGCAGACTGATCAGTGAAGTTTTTGGAGCAGTTTCTGTATCACGCGTAAAGCTCACTGTCTAGTAGAGAGAAACACTGGACCTGAAGGTTTCATCACCAGCTAGCTCTGTGACCTTGGCATTCTCACCTTCTTGGCCCTTGCTCACCTCGGTTCTGCAATCTGGGCATCAGCAGCACCCCAGCTCCTCTGAATGGAGTGATCCTGGAGTCAGAATCCTATACTCTACCCACCTTCCTGGCTCTCAGTAACCTCCAAGGCGTTTAGAGGGCCGAAATGGTTCTGTGAACTAGCTTCAGCGTCCTTTGAGGAAACCTTGTATGGGAGACGGTGGACTTTCTCCAAGCGGAGGGAAAGACAAGGAAAAACCTCAAGTCGCTACAACGTATTTGGGGGAAATCGCACAGGGGAGAAGAGCCAGCATCGTTTAAGAAAGATACTGTTTTTTGTGTCACAGTCTGGGGCCAGTCCCAGGTTTTCACCTCTCTGCATACGTGGCCCACAACCCCTAATATCTCCTTCCGCCTTCCGCATACGTGTCCCATCAGCCCTAGCATCTCCTTCCGCCTTCCGCATACGTGTCCCATCAGCCCTAGCATCTCCTTCCGCCTTCCGCCTTCCGCATACGTGTCCCATCAGCCCTACCATCTCCTTCCGCCTTCCGCATACGTGTCGAGTCAGCCTCGTGACATTTCCTCCACCCTTCACAGACGTGGTCCAGTCAGCCCTAACATCTCCTTGCATCTTTCACATACGTGTCTTGTCAACCCCTAACATCTCCTCCGCCCTTCACAGACGTGTCCAGTCAGCCCTAACATCTCCTTGCATCTTTCACATACGTGTCTTGTCAACCCCTCACATCTCCTTCCGCCCTTCGCATACGTGTCTAGTCAGCCCCTAACATCTCTTTCCGCTTTTCTTCTCTTCTGACTCTGCTCCCCTAACTCACTCTACTGCGCACCCTCCTCCTCACAAGTGGAGGCCTGAGAGGACAGAAACTGGGCTGGAACTAATTTAATGGCTGAGTGACCTCACAGTAGAGAAACAGCCGGATCCTAATAGGGGTCTTTGTCTACATTTCCACCCTGGCTGGTAGCATGCCAGTCAAGAGTCAAGCTAGAGACACAGGTGGAAGCGATTAGACCTGTCATAAAGTTTGAAAAATTGATTCTGGAGGCGAAATGAATAGATTGAACTTGACAGTGTTGTCCTAAAGATTCTAAGGGAAAATTCTGTAGTTTAATTTGAAATCCCTTGATTATTCATTAGCTTTCCAGATGGCTTTTGTTGATGTTTTACATATTAATGCCTGTATTGTGTTATCGGTGTACTCTTAATGCGCACATAGGTAATGAGCAAGGGATAAATACGTTGGTAAGTGTCCCAAATTAATGTGATGTTAGCCTAATTGTGAAATAAAGGGTTTTTAAGAAGTTGATTGCTTTGAAATAAATTAGCGTGAGCTTTTTTATGGGCCAACTTGGTACTTTTAAAGTGAAAATTATTGGAGAATTTAAAGAGACCTTCATTTTAATGTTTACTTCTAAATTAAGGTTCACACATTCCAGCCTTTGACTCCGCTGGTCATGACTGAAGAGTTATTCTAGCCAGTTCTCTATCAAATGCTTTTGTTTTCTTGGTCTCAACTCAACACCTGAATAAGTTAGCCTTTCACATGCGAAACTCCTGGGATCAAATGATAAAATGATCTATTGTTTTCCAGAAATGTTTCCATACTAATTGTTAGTGTTTTGGGATGTTTAGTTTACATTTTTTAACTGATTTTATTTTTTTCAGTAGGGCAAACTTATGATGCTTGCCATTCTGTGATGATGACAGCGTGTTCTATTTAGATAGCATTTTCACTAGAACTGGACCTTCTTTCTGCCTCTCTCTCTCCATGTTGAACAACGTTTAACAACCTGAAAGGTCCCCACATTTTACTGTATAGAAAAGCGAGACTGAAAGTGACCATCAAGCCGATACCTTGTTGAGTGATGAAACACTTCAGGGACAGTCTGCGGTGTTTGGAAGCTCTTTCCCTGGACCCTCCTCCAAACTCAAAGCACAGTCTTTTGCATGTTCTCAGTGGTGGGTGGCAGTCTTAATCTTTCGAGGGTATACCAGACTTTTTGGTAAACCTAGATCCTATGGTGAGCTTCCCTTGGTGGTTCAGATGGATTAAGAATCCACCTGCAATGTGGGAGATCAGGATTCGATCCCTGGGTTGGGAAGATTCCCCCGGAGGAGGGCATAGCAACCTACTCCAGTGTTCTTGCCTGGAGAATCCCCATGGACAGAGGAGCCTGGCTGTTTGCAGTCCACAGGGTCACAGACAGTTGGACTGAAGCACAGCGCAGCGCAGCACAGACCCTGTGTATTTCCAGAAACTGCCTAGGTTCCTGTGCTCACTCATTTCCCATGACTGAGGATCGAATATCTTGGTTGACCTAGGGGCTTAGAGCTTAATGTGGAATATTGCTGCCCTGGGTTGGAATTGCAGGTCCACCATTTGCTGCATGAGTAACCTCAGGCAAATCAGTAACCTTTCAAGCTTCCATTTCCTTGTCTATGTGAAGTAGCTGGTAATAGTCTCAGTTCTTTAACTTCTCTTTTCTTTCCCAGTTCAATCCCTCAGCTAATTTCTCTTCAGCACCAGCTGTGTGCAGGACTCCACACTAGGCTCAGAGACCCAGTGGGGAATACAGTAGATGTGGGACTTTCCTTCCAGGAGCCCCCATTCAGCTCCAGCATAGGGTGAGGGTGTATGTAAAATGTCTGCTAAGCTCTTAGTGCATAGCTCATGTTGTTGAATTCTCATTATTCCTTAAATTTTAGATATGATTCCTTTTTTGACCAATGCATTCTTCCGGTGGCGGTGCTGCGCGCATCAGTGAAGCAAATCATTGTCAGCTTGACTTGAGTTCTTGATGTGTGTTTCCTTGGGGTGGAGTTTTTATTGAAGATTTTGACAATTTTTTCTCATTGTACCAGAAGCACAATGGCTCCTCAGTGGTTACTGTTTTGCAAAAAATGTGTTGTTTGAGTTCAGCTTTTCTGGAAAGATGAGAAAACATAGTTGATTCTTTATGGTTCCCTTACAACATGTATAGCCAGTTCACGCTCTCGTTTTTAAATCGAACTTTCTCTTTATTTAAATCTTAATCCTTACGATTATTTGACTTAATTGACTCTTGTGACATATGAAAATGATAGTCAATTCAAAAGAGCCAAAACTTCAACAGTCTGAAGGTATTTATTAGTCCCATGGGTTTGCCTTGTGTATTATCTGTATCTTCCTCCAGACCTGTTGTGTCAATCATAATGCATGGATTTGATACTGTTTCATTCTCTTGATTTTCCTCAAACATCTCAGATATGTGTTACTCTGCAGAATTGCTTGATTTTATAATGTCTTTGATTTAGTATGAATGTCTCTTATTGGTTATATTTAAACACTAATAAAGGACCACAGAAGATGGCACAAGGTAAAGCAAGGTTTGGGGCTGGAAAAGGCAATAAATGTGACAAAAGTTTTCTTTTTTTAATCTCAGTCCAGATTTTTTTTTATCCTTATAAACTATTTGCTTTGTATTGGGGTATAGCCGGCTAACAATATGTTGGTGTATGGGAGAAACCAATACTATATTGTAAATCGATTATCCCCCAATTAAAAATAAATAAATTTATTTCTTTAAAAAAAGCAAACTCCAATGTAATATCACCTCCCTCCAGCCAGAATGGCCCTCCTCCAAAAATCCAGAAACAGTAAATGCTGTAGAGGGTGTGGAGACAAGGTTGGTTGGAACATAAACTGGTACAGCCACTATGGAGAACCGTATGGAGGTCCCTTAAAAATCTCAGTCCAGATTTACCTTAGGTAGAAAACCAAGAGTTTTGACTGTAGTTTAGAAGGGAGTTGAGTCTTCTGACGCGTGGGATGTTTTCTGCTATCGTTGTAAAGTGCAAAGGAGTTATTTGTTAGCAACAGGGCCATTTAGATGATGTTGGGGCATCCAGAGTGAGCTTGTACCCTGGGCCAGCATGGGATACTGATGGCAGAACAGGCAGTGGAGTTTCACTGGCTACTGGCCTGGGGCAAATTTCATGACTTCTCATTGTAAAAAAAATGGCTAAATGGTACTGATGCCCATTCAGGAGAGCCAGTCATGTCTCAGAGGTCAAAGGGAAGCATAAACAGCCTGTGGGACAGCTTCTGACATGGAACAGGTCAGCCAGCAAGTGCTGGTTTAAAACTCCTCTCTGCCTGTCAACTAAGATGAGCGCTTTTCTCATATGGAGACGGCTGATGGCCACCTCTCTGGAAATAGCAAAAATGAAGATTGAGGATATGATCCGAGGTTCTAATGCAGCAAGAAATGTATGACAAGAAAATGGCATTTTAAAACCTTGATTATAGAGCAGTATGGCTACACCTTGAGGACGTTATGCCAAGTGAGGTCAGTCAGACAGAGGAAGACAAGTACCGTCTGATATCGCTTGTGTGTGGAATCTTAAAAAAAGCCAGACTCATAAACACAGTAAAGAAGTGGTTATCAGGAGCTGGAGGATGGGGGTTTGTTTCTTAAGGATACAGATTTGCACTGAGTAGAGATCTTATGTGCAGTACAGTGGATGTAGACAACAATATTGCATTATAATCATCAGACTTGCAAGAGACCAGAATCCAATTATTCCAGCCACTAAAAAGAAATGATAATTAGGTCACATGATTGAACTGCTAATTATTGCTGCAGTGGCAAGGACATTATAGAATATAAATGTGGTGAATTAACATGTGCACCTTAATTTTACATCGTTTTATACCTCAAATATGTGATTAATTTAAAAACCTCTCTAAACACAGAAAACCCACAAAATTCAGTCTATGAATTAACATTAACTCCTGTGTGGAAAAGATTTTAAATATCATTAGAATTTAGTGTTCATGATAATTGCAGTGTGACCGCTTACCTGTGTGTATGTGATGAGAAGATGAAGGCTGAGCTCTGGGTTAAAAAACTCATCTTGGTAAAAATCGGTGAAAGCGTTGGATAATCAAGCAGATATTTTTCTTTTCCCCTTTTTAGCATCCCTCTCCCCTTCTACCGTTTCTCCCCTGACTTGGCTTTGTGAAAAACTTAGAAAAACTTCTGTTTTTCTTTCAAATAAAACACTTACCTGTTCTGGAGGTGAGGGTTGATTTGCTTTCATCTGGCCCTTTAAAGTCTTCTGCACACTTACCATTTGGCCAGACGCCCTTGGAGCTCTGAAATACTCTCGTTTCTGCATCTTTGTTTTGGACAGAAGCATGTTCTGTTTCTGCATGAGGGGTATTCCATCACGTCGAGATCCCAAACACCACATTTTTTCTGCGTTGCACAAGGAGTCATTCATCATTTTCATTTTTTGTTTGGCTCTCCCACAAGAGTATTCAAATTAGCGAGAAGGAGAGTGATGAAGTCATTGCTTGGCAGGGAGGTATTTCCTTGAGATGTGAGAAGGGTAGAGAAGACAAGAGAAGGGGAAGGAGTTACGGTAAGGTCTGCACTCACCTCTTTTTCTAGAGGTCACCTGGATGCCAATGGGGTTTTCACCGTTAAAATTAGATCATGTGAGTACAGAGAACTTACTTCAAAATGTAAGTAATGGTGAACGGCATTGAATGGTGTTCAACAGCCCTGGAAACTTGGGCTGAAACTTTGTGCCGTTTTGACGTACTATCTGTGTGACGTTGGGTAAAGCACTCAACGTCTCTGGGCCTCTGTAAAAGGGTAAGGTTGTAGTAGATACACAGCTTCATTTTCTTTCCTTTTCAAAGCCAAAAACCCCCTTTAAATGAAATATCCTGCTGTGCAGATGGGACTGGGAAGTCTTATTGGAGTCTAGGTTCCCAGTGCCTGGGTGTCAATGTGTGCAGCTTCTCAGTCAAGTCCGTGGCCGCATGCACTGTAGCCCACCAGGCTCCTCTGTCCCTGGGATTTCCCAGGCAAAAATACTGGGGTCGGTAGCCATTGCCTTCTCCAGGGGATCTTCTTAAACCAAGGATGTCTTCTGCATCTCCTGTGTTGGCAGGTGGATTCTCCACGGGTGTCAAGACCACTGGCCAAAACCTTTGCAATGATCACTCAGGCCCTGATGACTGGGGAGTAACTCTCCCACATCTTATATCTAAATAGCAGGCTGACTGGTTGGTCTCTTTATACCCAGCCTCATTCCAAAAGGATTTAAGGCAATGGAGACTTAAGTTCTTCTCTTTTGAGGTAAGTTCTTTCAGCCTTCTGCAGGAGATTGTGTAATCCAAGTGGATTACGCCATGTTTCTTTGGTTGTTTAGATACCACGTCAAAACCTCTGTGTATTTTTCATAACACTCAGCATCATTCAGTGTTTCCTGACTTCTCCAGACTAATAAACATGGTAACTGAGTAACTGTGGCTCCCTTCTGGAACCCAGAGAAACCTGGGTAGGTTTGGTGCCCTTGTTAAAATTAAGCAGCTTTTGTCCCTGGGGCTGATTATCCAGGTGGTTATTCAGATGTCTCCAATTAGTTGTTGTTCAGTCACTCAGTTGTGTCCAACTCTTTGCGGTCCCATGGACTTCAGCACCCTAGGCTTCCCTGTCCTTTACTGTCTCCTGGAGTTTGCTCGGAGTCATGTCCATTGAGTCAGTGATGCCATCCAACCATCTCATCCTCTGCTGCTCCCTTCTCCTCTTGCCCTCAATCTTTCCCAGCATCAGGGTCTTTTCCAGCGAGTCTGCTCTTTGTATCAGGTGGCCAAAGTACTGGAGTTTCAGCTTTAGCACTAGACCTTCCGATGAATATTCAGGGTTGATTTCCTTTAGGATGGACTGGCTTGATCTCCTTGCTGTCTAAGGGACTCTCAGAAGTCTTCTCCATTGCCACAATTCAAAAGCATCAATCCTTCAGTACTCAGCCTTCTTTATGGTCCAACTCTCACATCTGTACATGACTACTGGAAAAACCATAGCTTTGACTATATGTACTTTTGTTGGCAAAGTGTTGAATGGTATTTGAGAGGAAAAATCTCTGCTGGAATTGCTTCCATTTCAAACACCCAGACTCTAAGAAGGGATAATACCATGGAGTAGAGAGCTGTGGTGGGTGTTCCTCCATTCACAGAAGCCTTAGGAGTGGGCAGGGAGGCACAGTGGGTGGGAGGCAGTGGTGGAAATGGCAGAGGAGGAGCTTGGCAGGTTTGCAGTTGTCCCAGGTGAGGTCTTGTCTAACATTTCAGATTTTGAGATTTCATCAAAGCTTGTTTGGATCACAATATGGTGTAGAAACTGTCCTGAATAGGAGTGTGGGTCACGTTTGCTTGAACAATGGTGGGGAGTTTGAACTGGAGGATTTAAACAAGTTGTCGCTTTCTCCCTTCTTTCCTGGAGTTTCAAATTTGTAATCTTTAGTCTCCATCCTACTTCTGAAAAGATGCTGTGGCACCTTCTCTTTTAAAAATTTTAACCAAAGGAAATGTCATTTGATTTTTGACGTCCTTTGTTACCTGCAGAGGTGATATGAGAAAGTTGGTTGCTGCCAACCAGTGTTGTGAGTCTAGAATGTGGAGCTCGTCTTACAGGAAATCGGTTTTGGTTTAGAAGGTCATTTAAAACGCTTCCTGTAGGTCTTGGTTCAGGTTTGGCTCCCTTCTGCTCCCTTGCCTTGCCTTCTCATCTCTTCTTTTTGGTGCTGTGTGTAAGTGCCTCCCAGTGTTCAGGGTCCTTAGAAGTCTTCTTGGAGAACTCCCTCTAGCTGGGTAGAGACAACTCATCCTTGTAAGATTATAAGATGATCTTTTCAGTTTCACTTTTTTCTGGCACTTGGAAAACTGCCATGAAACAGACCAACACTTTTCAGCATGGAGTTTTCATAATTGGGATAGGATGAACATTTGACGTCCCTAGTGGCTCAGCTAGTAAAGAATCCACCTGCAATGAGGGAGACCTGGGTTTGATCCCTGGGTTGGGAAGATCCCCTGGAGAAGGGAACGGCTACCCTCTCCAGTATTCTGGCCTGAAGAACTCCGTGGACTATTCCATGGGGTTGAAAAGAGTCAGACATGACTGAGCAACTTTCACGTTCACGCCTGAAATCAGACCAAGAGTATGTCACAGAACTCTTTGATCTGAGAGATGTCTGAATTCTCCAGGCCAGAGTACTGGAGTGGGTAGCCATTCCTTTCTCCTGGGATCTTCCCAACCCAGGGATTGAACTTTGGTCTCCTGCATTGGCAGGTGGATTCTCTACCAGTTGAGCCCCAAGGGAAGCCCCAGAATACTGGAGTGGGTAGCCTATCCCTTCTCCAGAGGATTTTCTCAAACCAGGAATTGAACCGGAGTTTCCTGCATTGCAGGCAGATTCTTTACCAACTGAGCTATCAGGGAAGCCCCCGCTCCTTAGTTCTCAAACACCCTTTGCACTGTTTTGGGTGTGTCAGAGCACCTGATGGTGACCAGACTCCTTCCATTTGTTCAGTTAATGGATATGTGTTGGGTTCCTATAACTTGGGGTAGTTCATTCCAGTCATCTTAGCCTAGTGCTGTCTTCCAGGATGGGTCTTTTAAAACCCATCTCATTTCAAAAAGGAAATCTGGCCATGGATCCAATTTCCCCCAAATGATAGTTCAGATATTTGTTAATTAGGTAAGATAGTTTAAGATATTTAAAGATAGTTAGTATGGCCCTTTTTAATCCCCATGCCATCTTTTCTCTAAGTATCTTCCTTAATAAACATTTCTTTATATCTCCATTGTTGTTCAGTCATTCAGTTGTGTCTGATTTTGTGACCCCATGGACTGCAGCACACCAGGCTTCCCCGTCCTTCACTATCTCCCAGAGCTTATTCAAGCTCATGTCCATTCAGTCGACGATTCCATCCAACCATCTCATCCTCTGTCATCTCCTTCTCCTCCCACCTTCAATCTTTCCCAGCATCAGGGTCTTTTCAAATGAGTCAGTTCTTCACATCAGGTGGCCAAAGTACTGGAGTTCAGCTTCAGCATCAGTCCCTCCAATGAATATTCATATCTGATTTCCTTTAGGATGGACTGGTTAGATCTCCTTGCTGTCCAAGGACTTAGCCATCTTTGGCGCTCAGCCTTGTTGGAGATCAAAGCTTTGGGTCTGAAGGACCAGAAACCTTGATAGAAAGCCAGTCATGGTGCATAAAACTACTCTATTTTATTTTTATCAAAATATTTTTCAACTATAAGAAGAATTCTTATTCATTATAGAGAACTTGGAAATGCAGTAATTTATAATGAGATGAAAATCATCTCTTGTAAAAGATTATATTAACCTTTTGCTGTATCTACTTATACTAGTCTTTTATCCTCCTACACACATTTGTAAAATTGTGATTATATTGTATATGAAATAAATGTTTCTTAATCAAATGGCCTAAAAATATCTTTTTCATGGGCTACATATAGGTTGATCATAATTTATTTGCACAGTCTCCTATGAATGCATTGTTGTTATTTTTCATGTTTTCCTGTTATAAATGATAAGCATATTTTTTGAGCCAACAGATTTATACAAAACTGTTAGTGACCCCATTGCAGTATTTTTTTCCTAGAGGATAATTGGAAAATTATAAAACAAAAGCAGACATAGATAGAAGTTGAACAGGATGAGGCAAGTAATATTTCTTATTATTCATAGTATTTTATCACTGTCATATAATCATTTTACATTATTTTATCTTTTGTCCACAGAGATGTTACGCTTTAGCAGTAATAATAGCTGACATTAATACGGCGTTTACTCCATGGCAGGTAGTGCACGTTTTCCCTATTCAGTCTTTACTGAGACCCCATGAAATATAGATTCTATTATACTTTCCACTTTAAGAGATGAGGGCACTATTGATTCTCTTGTGCTCAGCTGGTAAAGAATCCGCCTGCAATGTGGGAGATTTGGGTTCGATCCCTGGGTTGGGAAGATTCCCCTGGAGAAGGGAAAAGCTACTCACTTCAGGATTCTGGCCTGGAGAATTCCACGGACTGTATAGTCCACGGGGTCACAAAGAGTTGGACCCGACTGAGCGACTTTCACTTGCCTAGAGAATTTAAATGGCTTGATCAGAGCCACATAAAGAGTTAAGTGGAGGAAGCAGCACTTACAAGATTTGTCTCAAGCCTTAATTCTTAGCCCCCAATACTGTATTAGACCTCTAACAGATGTTTTGCTGAAATCCTAATATACTGTGCCCCCCACATTTCTAACATGTACTTATATACTAATTTTGTTACAGAAAGAAATCAGACTCACTGGCATGTCTAATTTCTTAGTGGTTTTCTAAAAAAAAAAACAAAACTCGAATCAGCCATAATTATACATACATCTTCTACCTCCTTCGCCTCCTTCCTCTGTCCCCATCCGATCCCTCCAGCTCATCCCAGAGTGTAGACAGGGCTCCCTGTGTTACACTGCAACTTCCCACCAGCTATCCATCTTACATCTGATAGTATATGTATGTTGATGCTACTTTCTCTATTCGTCCCTATTGTAATCTTTAGAGTAACCACTAAAAGCATGACAAAGAGTTATATCCAATAAGCCAATAGATAAAATATCCAAATAATCTAAAAGAAGGCAGCAAAAAATAATACAAAAGATAAGAAAGGAATAGTGAGGCAAAAAAATAGAAAGGAAAAAAAAATGAACAAAATGGTAATAAATCATCATTAAAGGATAATGGACTAAGTCAGAATGGACTTTTAAAGAAATAAGCAAGACCTCAGCATATATTGTCTTTGAGAAACACTTTAATTATAGAGACAGATAGGTTGAAAGTAAAAGGATAAGAAAAGATATACCTTTCTTATAAAAGGATAAGAAAGATATGACTTTGTTATCCAATAAAGCAGACTTTGAGACAAAGAATTAGGAAAGCAAAAGAAGGATATTTCAGAATGATAAAAGCATCAATTCATTGAACAGATATAAAACAGATTAGGTGTGTGTTCACCTAATAAGAGAGCTTCAAAACACATGTTGCAAAAATCAACAGAGTTAAAGAGAAAAATACACAAGTCCACAATCATTGTTGAAGAATTTTACACCACTTTTTTAATAGCTAATGAAACACCTAAACAAAAATCATGAAAGAGGATCTGAGTAGCACTGTCCACCACTTGCACGTAATGGGTGTTTATAGAGCACTCCCCCCAGCTGACTTCATGTTCTTTTTAGGCGCACATGGTATATTCACCAAGGGAGACAAAACAAGTCTCTGTGAAAATAAAGTGAAATCACATAGAGCATACTCTCTGTCTACAATGGAAGTAAATTAGAAGTTAGCGACAAAAATGTATCTAGGAAGATCAAAAGTATTTCAAAATTAAGTAACACACATCTAAATCTATGGATCAAGAAAGAGATCCCAAGAAAAAGTAGAAAATATTTTGAGATTAAGGAAGATCTCAATAAATAAAGATACCATGATCATGTATCTGAAGATTCAATGTTAAGATTCCAGTTTGCTTTAAATTGACTTATAAATTCAGTTGCAAATTTAGTCAAAACCATAGCAGGAGCTTTAGTAGAAATATATGAACTGTTTATAAAATTTACATAAGAATGTAAGAGGTCTACAATTGAGAAAATAACTTTGAATAAGAACAAACTTGAAGTCATATGTGACTTTTAAGATATACTGTAGATCTGTGATAAAGTTGGATGATATTGGCATTAATAAAAAAAAAATAGATCAGTAGAGCAGAATACCCCAGAAATAGACCTGCCCTTAATTGGCCATTTGATTTTTGATACAGACATCCATGCAGTTCAGTGGAGAATGGAAAGGGTTTTCAAGAACAGTGCTGGCATATTAGATATCTGTTCATATAGGAAAATAAATGAGTTTTGACTCCTACCTCACATCATACATTAAACTTGGTTTGAGATGAATCATAGACCTTCACACAAAAGCTAAAATTATAAAGCTTTTAAAGGAAAATAATAATCTCCATGACCTGAGAGTGGTCAAAGGTTTCAAAAACTGGTTAGAGAAAGCAGTAATCATTAAAGAAAAAAAAATTGATAAACTAGACTTCTCAAAAATGAAAATATTCTGCTCAATGAAAGATACTAATAAAAGATGAATACTCAAGTCACACTGGGAGATAATATTTTCAAAACATATATATTATAAAAGCTGATATTGCCAATGTTATAAAGAACTTCTACAACTCAGTAACAAAATGACAAACAGCCCAATTAAAATATTGGAGCAATACTTCACACAAATAAGAATGCCAGCAGCCAGATAAGCACATAAACATTTCTCAACATTTTCTGTCTTCAGAAAAATGCAAATTAAAACCATGAGATATGCACACCCACCAGAATAGCGAAAAACCACAATAAATATTGGCAAGGTTATGGAACAACTCACAGTTCCCAAACATCACATCATCAGTGGGAGTGTAAAATTCTATGACCACCTTGACAAAAAGGCCTGGCTGTTTGTTTTCTAAGAGCAAACATGCATTTTCCTTCGGACCCAGCAGTCTGACTGCTAGTTGTTTACCCAAGACAAACGAAAGTATGTGTCTGTGCAAAAAATTGTCCATCATCATTCGCAGCAGTTTTATTTGTAATAGTCAAAATCTGGAAACAACCCAGAAGGCCATAAGCAGAAGAATGGATAGGATACACTGTAGCATATTCATACAATTGAATATTCAGTTCAGTTGCTCAGTCGTGTCCGACTCTTTGCGACCCCGTGAATCGCAGCATGCCAGGCCTCCCTGTCCATCACCATCTCCAGGAGTTCACTCAAACTCACGTCCATCGAGTCCGTGATGCCATCCAGCCATCTCATCCTCTGTCGTCCCCTTCTCCTCCTGCCCCCAATCCCTCCCAGCATCAGAGTCTTCTCCAATGAGTCAACTCTTCGCATGAGGTGGCCAAAGGACTGGAGTTTCAGCTTTAGCATCATTCCTTCCAAAGAAATCCCAGGGCTGATCTCCTTCAGAATGGACTGGTTGGATCCTTGCAGTCCAAGGGACTCTCAAGAGTCTTCTCCAACACCACAGTTCAAAAGCATCAATTCTTTGGCACTCAGCTTTCTTCACAGTCCAACTCTCACATCCATACATGACCACTGGAAAAACCATAGCCTTGACTAGACGGACCTTTGTTGGCAAAGTAATGTCTCTGCTTTTGAATATGCTATCTAGGTTGGTCATAACTTTCCTCCCAAGGAGAAGCATTTTTTAGTTTCATGGCTGCAGTCACCATCTGCAGTGATTTTGGAGCCTAAAAAAATAAAGTCTGACACTGTTTCCACTGTTTCCCCATCTATTTCCCATGAAGTGATGGGACCGGATGCCATGATCTTCGTTTTCTGAATGTTGAGCTTTAAGCCAACTTTTTCACGCTCCTCTTTCACTTTCATCAAGAGGCTTTTGAGTTCCTCTTCACTTTCTGCCATAAGGGTGCTGTCATCTGCATATCTGAGATTATTGATATTTCTCCCAGCAATCTTGATTCCAGCTTGTGCTTCTTCCAGCCCAGCGATTCTCATGATGTACTCTGCATATAAGTTAAATAAACAGGGTGACAATATACAGCCTTGACATACTCCTTTTCCTATTTGGAACCAGTCTGTTGTTCCATGTCCAGTTCTAACTGTTGCTTCCTGACCTGCATACAGATTTGTCAAGAGGCAGGTCAGGTGGTCTGGTATTCCCATCTCTTTCAGAATTTTCCACAGTTGATTGTGATCCACACAGTCAAAGGCTTTGGCATAGTCAATAAAGCAGAAATAGATGTTTTTCTGGAACTCTCTTGCTTTTTCCATGATCCAGCAGATGTTGGCAATTTGATCTCTAGTTCCTCTGCCTTTTCTAAAACCAGCTTGAACATCTGGAAGTTCACAGTTCACATATTGCTGAAGCCTAGCTTGGAGAATTTTGAGCATGACTTTACTAGCGTGTGAGATGAGTGCAATTATGTGGTAGTTTGAGCATTCTTTGGCATTGCGTTTCTTTGGGATTGGAATGAAAATTGACCTTTTCCAGTCCTGTGGCCACTGCTGGGTTTTCCAAATTTGCTGGCATATTGAGTGCAGCACTTTCACAGCATCATCTTTCAGGATTTGAAATAGCTCAACTGGAATTCCATCACCTCCACTAGCTTTGTTCGTAGTGATGCTTTCTAAGGCCCATTTGACTTCACATTCCAGGATGTCTGGCTCTAGGTGAGTGATCACACCATCGTGATTATCTTGAAACAGACTAAGAACAGACTACTGATACATGCATCAACTTGAGCCAGTTTTGAAAATTTTATGCACAGTCAGAGAAGCCTTCACAAAATAGTACCTGCTGTATGCCTCCGTTTTACGAAGTTCTAGAACCAGCAAGTCTATTCTGTGGTGGGAGGAGCTCAGAAGATTGATTGTCTCTGGGGGATGGGGTGGACATCAGCTGGGAAAAACCCAGAGGAACACCTTGACTAATAGTAATATTTTGTTTTGTTTTTAACAAAACAGGTAAAATAGGTGTATACATTTTCCAAACCCCAGCAGATCTTATAATAAAAATCATTCCAGATAAATTTTATATAAAAACGAAAATACTGAGCTCTAGTTAAGTGCTGGCTTAATTATCAAGGAGGGAATATCCGTAGTTCATGCTGGAATGCATAAAGTAATAAGTGGGTGGATAGAATATTAATGGTAGACTCACTCTGGTCCTAAAACTTCATATTTGCTGTAACATATCATATCAGTATTTTTAAATTAATTTTTTATTGCCGTGTAGTTGATTTACGAAGTTGTGTTAGTTTCTACTGTACAGCAAAGTGAATCAGCCATACATTTACATATATCCACTCTCATCTAGATTCCATTCCCATATAGATCATTACAGAGTATCGAATAGAGTTCCCAGTGCTGTACAATAGATTCTTATTAGTTATCTTTTATATATGGTAGTGTATATATGTCAGTCCCAATCTCCCAGTTTATCCCCCACTCCTTTCCCCCTTGTTACCATAAATTTGTTTTCTAAACCTGTGACTCAATTTCTGTTTTGTAAGTAGGTTCATTTATACTATTATTTTAGATTCACATAAAAGTGATGTCATATGATATTTGTTTTCCTCTGTCTGACTTCACTCAGCATGACAATCACTAGGACCATCCATGTTACTGCAAATGGCATTATTTAATTCTTTTTAGTGGCCCGAGTAATATTCCGTTTTATGTATGTACCACATCTTCTTGATCCATTTCTCTGCTGATGGACATTTAGATTGCTTCCATGTCCTGGCTATTGTAAATAGTACTTCAGTGAACAAGGAGTTGCATGTAACCTTTAGCATTATGGTTTTCTCTGGTTGTATGCCCAGTGGGATTGCTGGATCATATGGTAGCTCTAGTTTTTTAAGGAATCTGCTTACTGTTCTGCATAGTGGCTGTACCAGTTTACATTCCCACCAATGGTGTAGGAGGATTCCCTTTTCTCTACATTCTCTCCAGCATTTATTGTTTATAGATTTTTTTGATGATGGGCATCCTGACTCCCGTGAGGTGATAGCTCATTATAGTTTTGATTTGCATTTCTCTTAACAATTTGTGATATTGAGCATCTTCTCATGTGTATGTCTTCTTTGGAGAAATGTCTGTTTGGACTTTCTGCCCACTTTTTGGATTGAGTTGTTTGGGTTTTTGATATTAAGCTGCATGAGCTGTTACCAATATTTTTATAACAAGTAAATTACTGTGGAAGATTTTTAAAAATATCCATGATAGTATATTTTAAATGATTTTAAATTGATGAAAACTGGATCTGTGTAACCTCTCTGTATCCCCAGGTGTATGTCAAAGCCACCTCATAAAAGGAAATATATGTTGTTTCCTATGTACATACATTTTTCTTCTTTCTTTTACTTGAATCCTCACCATTTTCTCCCTTGAACAGAATGGCTTTGAGGTACAGGAAAAGTATGCAGTTAAGACTAAAGTGTTACCTTTTGTGACTAGCTGAGTTATTTACTCCTTTGGTATTGGGTATTCTCAGTACTAAAATTTAAAATAAAAATCACAGTCTGTATTCTCATTTTCTGAAATCCCAGTGGTCTAATTTCTTTCTATTTATGCCCCTAGTGAAAATATTTAAAAAATCTAAATTTGTCTGCACATAAAGTTTTCATTTCTCACACCTCATATCATCCCGCCTGCTGTCTTGGCCTTTACAAGTGTGTGTGGAATAGGAGGCTCCCTGCTGGGCACCCCGAGTGTCTCAGGGTTGCAGTAAAGTCTTTGACCTCCTGTTAAAATGGGAAGATGTAATTAGCAGTGTTCTCATTATTTAAAATATTCTCATTACTGTATATTCTGATGTAATTTTACTCCATAATTGCTCAAAAGAACCTCTCCAAGGCTCTAGCCAGAGGTGGAGGGTAGGTGCCAATTTCTCTCCCTAAGATGCTATTTTCCAGACCCTTCTGCCCGGGTCCCTTAAAACTGTCACAGTGAACCCACGAAGAGTTAGCTTTCTTTTCTTAGTGTTTGGATTTTCGTCTTCTGTATCTCCGGCTCATACTTTTACTGAAAAGTCTTCTTGTCATTCAGTCCTTAAGATGTTTTCCCTAATATGATATTTTGTCCTGCGGCCCCTCTTTAAGTTTCTGCTTATTTTTTAGGGGTAATTAATAATCATCTGGGTAGGTATTTTAAGAAATGAGAAGGAAAAGTTTGCTCATAGGATAATACCTTAAAAAAAAATGAGCTCCTGTCAATAGCTGCTAGCCATGAGAGCGTAGCAGTTGCATTTGCTAACACTGTGTACGGTGCCCACTGGTAAGAACTTCTTGTATATTCTCTTCTACTGGTCCGCACGTCCCTCTGGTAATAAGGAGCCTCGCGTGCATGTGCCCGCGTGCTGTGTCACTCAGTCGTGTCCGACTCTTTGCGGCCCCATGGACTGTAGCCTGCCAGGCTCCTCTTTCTGTGGGATTCTCCAGGCAAGAATACTGGAGTGGCTTCCCATGCCCTCCTCCAGGGGATCTTCCTGACCCAGGGATGGAATCCGCATCTCTTATGTCCCCTGCGTTGGCAGGCGGGTTCTTTACCACTGGCGTGGCCTGGGAAGCCTGGTGGGCATCTAAGGAGCCTCACAGATCCAGGTGCGAGCTTCTTGGAGAGGCCATGGGGTTTGAATGCAGGCCTGTGGTGGCCAGAGGCTGTGCCCCTTACTGCAGCCCTGGGGAGAAAAACAAAAGCTGCCGGATCTTGCCACTGACAGTTCTTCAGTATCAGTTTCTGGCGTCTCTTAAATGAAAAAACACACATGCTTCAGTGTGGAATTAATTTTAAAACCATGGTGAACAACTTTTTCTGTTCAGATTCTGTGCAATTTGAACCTGTCATGTATAGGGTTCACAGGTTTTATTTTAAAGGTGGGCTCTCTACCGTTCTTACTCCTGCTCCACTCGTAAAAGATTCTGAAGCAACAATCTAGGTTTCCCCCAGAAGTTAAATTCCCTTGTTCATAAAATGATCCCAGCTCCCTCCTTTTTTTTTTTAAATAAGAGTGTTGGATTTGATCCCCGAGGTACTGCTGAAGTTCTGAGAGCTGTGGTTTTAACTCAGCTGATATAAACACAAGATTAAGGATGTCAGCAAGTTTGAAGTGAAGTATTCACAAAATAAGGATTCAGTGTATCAGAGAGCAACTTTTTCATGGGGTGGATAATGTCATAAGACTAAAGTGTACCTGGTATAGATGAGAATTACTGAAGGTAGAATTTTTTCTGAGTTTTATGAAACTTCTTAAGTATGTCTTGTGTTCTCATATTGCTTTTTGAAAAGCAAAGGACATTTTGAAAACACAAAATGCAGTGAGCATGGGTAATCCTTAGGAAAGAAATAAATTGGAAAGTGAAAATTTCTTTCTGGTACATCACGAGATGGCCGAAGGGAACTCATGGAAAATATCTTTCCATTAATAAATTGACACAAATTGTTGAAAAAATAAGTCGTCATTTTCCCCATAGAACATTTCAGCTGAGGCTTGAATCCTAGGTACAGTGCTCAGGTACAACCTATATAGTCTCTCGATTTTCCATGGGAAGAAACTGCAGCCGAGAGAGAGGGAGGGCTGCTCCAAACCTCCCTGTTCTCAGGAGGCGGAGGGGCGCACCCTTGTTCTTCACCCCAGCTTCACAGTGCTCAAGGCACTTAGGTTAGCCTACCGTTGGGCAGAGTCATCGAATACAAAGACCATTTTATAATGAAGCACTGAAGATCTCGTGTAATTTATGGAATACTACGTGTGTGTGTGTCTCGTGTACTCAGTCTTGTCCAACTCTTTTGCAGCCCCGTGGACTGTGGCCCACCAGGCTCCTCTGTCCGTGGGATTCTCCATGCAAGAATCTTGGAGTGGGTTGCCGTTTCCTCCTTCAGGGGATCTGTCTGACCCAGGGGTGGAACCCGTGTCTCCTGCACTGCGGGCAGGTTCCACTGGGGAAGCCCATGGAATATTATACGGAGGTGAAAAAGGGGGTGGTTGTCTGGATACAGATCGGTTCTCAGTGTCTCAGTCATTTGCCCTCATGATCATGTAGGTGACTGGGCGCTGTGGTTCGCTGCTCCTTCCCAATATACAGAAGAGTGTTGTACTGCACATTGCTGGCTCAGGAAAGGCTAAGAGTTCAGAATCTGAAGCACCGTTTCTGCTGAGTGCATATTGCTCTGGCACCATTGTAAAGTGAAAAAATTGTAAGTTGAGCCATCGTTAGTCAGGGACCATCTGTCGATTGTTATCAGCTTTCAATTATACAAGCAACATGTGAATATGTTTGCTTTTCATAAAACTGAAAATTACAACTAATATTAACAACCACCCTAGTCCTGTTTGTCTCCTTTCTCCCCACCCTCCCATTCCTTATTCCAACTTCACTGTTGGGAGGTCGATTTGTCTTTCTTTAGGACTTTTAAATACAGTATTATTTAAAGGTTATTAAAACCCTCACTGTATCTTTAAAACCCTTACCGTATCTTTTTATCTGCACTGGGATAAAAGATTAAGTTGCTAGATACCTAGAGACCCAACAATGATTTGGTTTTAAAAGAAAAGCCTTCAGTTCTTCCTTAGGTGGTAGTCCAGGATATCTAGTCCAGGCCTTTGGGCTGCAGTCTTCCACGCGGTCACTCAGGGTCCCAGGCCGACAGTGGCTTGTCATCTTTCATGTGTAGCCTCTTAGGTCAGTCTGGTCACTGCCATTTCAGCCGGCAAGAAGGGCAACAGGGTGGAGAAAGAGGGCCAGAATTTTCTCGTAAGGACACTTGGCTGTAGTGGCCCACTCTCACCTCCCGTTGCCAGGAGCTCCCAGCCAGCCTGCCTGAGAGGAGGAGGGTGAGGGGAGGCGGAGCACAGCCTGGAAGGGGAGACCAGATCCGGGCGGGCTGTTCTGTTTGTGCTACTTCATCCTCCTGTGGCCCAGCCTTCCTGTTATCGTATATCCATATAGCGCATTCCTGTAAATGACTGCATGCCACTCCGCACCGAGAGCCTGCTACTCTGTTTAGCGATTATCTTCTCAGTGGATAGCCAGCTGGTCTCCACCTTTTGCTCCTCGAGTCCGTGTCACAGTGGCTGTGACGCACTGCTCACTGTGGACTTGTGCAGGGTCTCTCTCCTGTGGGAACTGGGTCCTCACCCTCGTGTCTTTAGTTTGGATGGCCTTTGTTAAACTGCCTGCCAACCTAGTGGATATACAATTTCGTTTTCCCTTGGGCTTGGAGAGACCCGGTTTCCCTACAAAGGCTGGTGGGGTGATTCTTGCATCTTACTAGGTGATAGTAACCACCCCCACCCCCCAAAAAAGAAAATAGAAAAATGAAACACTCGGATGAAAGTTCTTTAGAGAAATGTTTATTATTGAGTAAATTCATTAGAGCAGAACACTTAAAAAAAAAAAAAAAACTACTCAAGTTCTTGGCTTTGTTTTATAGCCAGCATCTAATACCATTGGGTTACCCAATTTAGTAACAATTTAAAAATCTGTGGTTGAAGATGATGGTTAAAGATGAAACTGGATTATTTAAAGGAAATGAAAGTTACCTTTTGATTTAGAACCAGCTGCCTTAGAGCAAGATTGGTTTTGAGGAGTTTATGATCGAAGGAATGGGATCCCTGTATTTCCGCTACGGATTTGCTCAAATCCTGAAAATAGTTATGTAGATTAGAGGGAGTCCACCTTTCACAGACAGAAGGGGAGACCTAGACTACTGCAGTAACTTGCGCTTGGTCTGATACAGGAATACATCTTGAACTTGCAGAAATCTATACCATTTTTGTCAACACACTTTGACACCAAGGTCATATAAAGTGTAATATGGTTGAAATGGTTATTTCTTTAATTATAAGATGGTGTTTATAATCATCGGCATTTGTTACTATATTTATTTCTGAATGTATCTCCTTTTAAATCTTAAATTTCGTTTTTGAAAAAAGACGAATTTCTCCAAGTCAAGGGTTATTGATTTAACTGTAAGCATTTCTGCCCTTTCCTCTACCATTCCCTTCCCCCAGCCATTATCCAGAAACTTCAAGGTATTATTACTTTGTGCTACTAACCAAACTAATTTTGTCCAGATTGAAAGGTTATAAAATTCCTACAATTCAGGCTCACAAAAGTAAGACAGCACATGTGAATTCAAGAAGCTGTTAGTTATGAAGCGCTTTTCCTTTCTGAAAGGAAAGTAGTTTTAAGCTTCATTGAACGGATCTATGAAAAAGGTTGAGTATTATTTTACAATAATTTTAGACTTTCATGGCTGGAAATTAAATACAGCAGTTTTAGAGGTATATTTTACTTGAACTTTTACAAGCTTAGGCCATATTTTTATTAAAAAATCGGACTCAGCACCTTATATGGAGTACAATACCAGATGTGAGATGCAGGAGAGAATGCTAGGGCCACCTGCTTGCTGTGTATTAAAAACCTGTGTGGCAGCCGATGCCATCTAAAGTGCACATGACAGGGAATAATTGTGAGTTATTAGACTGTATCAGAAGAGTAAGGCTCAGTAGTGATGGAAGATTCCGGGGTTTCCATCACATCTTACTGTGTGTTTGGAAAAAGCTTGGGTTGAAATGATATCCCTTTGCTTTGAAAACAATGGCAACAACGAAGAAACGAAACAAGTGCGAAAAGCAGCAGAGGCTCTGTGGGCGCTTCCAGGGAGAAGCGGGAGCTGGGAAGGGGCTAGTGAAAAGGCGAACTTAATTTGATGGACTTGGTGTGGCATGCACGTGGCAGGGTCCTGATTTGCAGGTCTTTTCTCTCTGTTGAACATTTTTCTTCTTGTTCTTTCCGGTTTCCTAACATTTCCCATCTTCTTTTACCTTTGCTTCATTCCTGCTTCCCTATGCTTTTTTTTTTGAAATTTCTTTTTTTTTTTTTAATTATTCATTTGTTTTCTTATTGGCTGTGCTGGGCCTTCATTGCTGTGCAGGCTTTTCTCTAGTTGCAAAGAGCCGGGCCACTCTTTAGTTGCAGCGTGCAGACTTACCGCAGTGGCTTTCCTTGTCGCGGGGCACAGGCTTTAGGGCACACCGTCTTCAGTAGTTGTAGCGCGTGGGCTTCACAGTTGCAGTTCCCGGGCTACAGAGCACAGCCTCAGTAGTTGTGGGGCACACCCTTAGTTGCTCTGTGGCATGTGGGATCTGCCCAGATCAGGGATCGAGCCCATGTCTCCGGCACTGGCAGGCAGATTCTTTACTGCTGAGCCATTAAGGAAGCCGTCCCTATCCTGTCTCTTGCTTTTGATGGGAACAAAGCTTCCAGTTCAAGGTTTGAGCAGAGTGGAAGACCCAGGAATCTGCAGGTGCAGGCATATGCCTGGGGTGGTGGTCTTTAATCTGGGGGTTGCATTTTGGGGTATATGTTTAGTTTTTAGACCCTCAGCTTTCATTGGGGCACTTCCCTGAAATTGTTCGCTCGAGAAAATGCCTGTGGTTGGGGATCAGGCCTGTTTTATTCTCCCAGTCTCCCCTTCATAACTGCCCTTTTCATCCATCCATAATCTGACGATGGATGAGCCTTGTCTGAGATGGAGCAACCTCTGGGGTGGCAAACAAAGGGACGGTGTGAAATATTGGTCTCAGAAAGCAAGTAACACACTGGGTAGCCATTCCTGTTGCATGTCAGCTGGTTTCCAATTCTTTAGAGTAAACTGAAGGTGAGACTAACCAATCTGTCAGCTGAAAGATCATTAAACATACCTTTGGGTGATAGATAAGGGTGTGATTTTTGACACATATGTTGGAAGGAATTTAAAGAATTGAGTGACACTGCTATAATAACATTCCTTCTATTGCCTTGTACTAATGTATGTGAATAAGGTTTCTTAGCGTTTACCTCTAAAAAATGGAAAGTAGGAGTAGAATTGATTTTGATCCCTGTCTCATTCTAAGAGTAAGTAATATTCATTCATGGATCCAACTGAAAAAAAGACCTATTCATCTCTGAAAGAGTTGTTTTTTCAACGGATTTGAAGTTTATATATGTAATATTTTTATGAACATTTGAAACAGTTGTATTTTGGTCAGTTCTTTACTATCAATAATTGTACCTAGAAATCAATCCACAATAAAAACATTTTAGTTCTTAGAGCTTATGGTTGTGGAAAATAACTAAAATGCTTATGTTTACATAGTTTTACAATTTGTAAACATGTAAATCAGGGAGGTTAAGACTCTCAAACATAAAATGATTGTTAAGGTGAAATTTTGAGGGTGAAGTAAAATTTTGCTGAAGGAGAAAATGAATGAAAACTTCTGCTGACTAAAAAGTTTATTTCTGCACTTTTAAAACTGATGATAATGGGTAACGCATTGCTATGGTACTTCAATTCCTTTGACTACATTTTAAAAATTGCAGTGTAATAGTTTTATTTAAAATGTCAGTGTCTACCCAATCAGAAATTCCATCTGTTGGAACTACCCAAATTTATATGTCAAGTTAAAAATATGCAAAGCTTTCACAGTTGGTTTTCTTTTTTTTTCCTCAGTTCATTTGACGGCATGCAAGCCCTAGGTTCAAAGATCACTGCTTTGGGGCGCAAAGAGTTCCATGTGACATGGTTAGCATTTTTTTTTACCACATCATATTGGGTTCAGATGGGCTGCTGGGTCTTGAGCAGCAAAAAGTTCTCCCAGGAGAAATAATAAAAAGAGAATCGTGAGCAAGTCTCGGTGCTGTTTTACAGTAATTTTCTATTGTCATAACTTTGCTGGAGAAAAATAGATCTGTATGGCGTTCAGGGACACTGTCGCTTGAGTGAGCCTTTTAAGGGCCAATCTGACTACGTCCCCTTTTCCTCAAAAATTCGCAGGCTTTACACTCCCCAAATCTTGAAAGTCCCAACCCTTAGCACACCAGAGAGGATAGCCACTTGGCTCTTACCTTTTTCCCCACTTGTGCCATGCCACGCCGGATGCGGGAGAGCACGCATTGCCATGCCACGTCGGATACGGGAAAGCACGCGTATCCATGCCGCGCCGGATGCGGGAGAGCACGCGTATCCATGCCACGGGATACAGGAGAGCATGCGCATCCGTGCCACACCAGATGCGGGAGAGCACGCGCACCCATGCCGCGCCGGATACGGGAGAGCACGCGTATCCATGCCACACCGGATATGGGAGAGTTAACGAGCCCTCGCATTCATGACTGCGTGTACAGTTTTGGCTCATGTGGGATTTGGGGAGTTTTGTGGCAGTGAAAAAAGGGCAAGTGTTGATATTAGTGGTGTGGCATGGGTTGGTGGAAAGAAGAGTCCAGAGACCTGAGGCTCCCTTTCAGCCATCCCTGAATTGCTTTCACTTTGGCAAGGCCCCAGACCTTTTCGCTCTTTCCTTTCCTGGTCTGTCAAACTTACAAGTACTTGATTAGAGCTTCTTTCATCCGCCTCTGGTCGGGAAGCTGAGTTACACGCTCTGTAGGGCTTGTTAGCCAGCTGTGAGTGGGACGGTCACCCAGGCTTTGACTGTGAGGCAGGCAAGCTCACTGCAGGGAGCGAGAGGGTGAGAGACGCACCTGCCAAGCGTTTCTGAACAAGGGAGGCAAAACGTGAAATTTGAAAGAGTGCATAAATTCTTAGAACGTTTTGTGAGGGAAGACAGATCTGCTTATAAAGCACATGAAGAGATGTCATTGGCCACCAGGGAAATGGAAGTCAAAACCGCAGCAAGGTACCATGGCTGTTCTGGAAAAGACACACAATAATAAGTGTTGAAGACGTGGAGAAATTGGAACCTTCTTATACTGCTGTTGGGAATGTAAAAGAGTTGCAACATCTTGGTAAAGTCTGGAGGTTCCTCAAAAGATTAAGCATGGAGTTCCTATATGACCCTGCAGTGTATGTATATATGGGCTTCCCTGGTGGCTCAGATGGTAAAGAATCTGCCTGCTATATGAGAGAGCTGGGTTCAATCCCTGGGTTCTGAAGACCCTCTGGAGCAGAGAATCCCATGGACAGAGGAACCTGGTGGGCTTACAGTCCATAGGGTCGCAAAGAGTCGGACACCTCTGAGTGACTAACGTTTTATCATTTGACCCAGCATTTCTACTTCTAGGTATCAACCCAAGAGATGTATATGTCCACATAGGAACTTGTATGTGGATATTTGTAGCAGCATTATTCATAATAGCCAACGAGAAAGCGACCCCGCAGATGAATGGATCAACAAAATGTGGTCTGTCCATACAATGGGCTTCCCTGGGGTCTCAGACAGTAACGAATCCACCTGCAGTGCAGGAGACCTGGATTTGATCCTTTTGTATGAAGATCCCCTGGAGGAGGGCAGAATAGTATTTAGCCATGGAAAGAGATGAGGTACTGACATGTAATATAGCATGGATGAACCTTGGAAACATCATGCTAAGTGAAAGAAGTCTGTCACAAAAGATTGCATATTGTATGATTCCATTTATGTGAAATGCCCAGAGTAGGCCAATCTATAGAGACAGAAAATAAAATTAGTAGTTGCCAGGGGTTGGCGGTTTGGGGAAACAGGAGTTGATTGATAATGGGTTTGGGGTTATTTTGGGAGGAGCTGGTGGTGGTCATGGTTGTGGTTTAGTCGCTCAGTCATGTCTGACTCTTTGCGGCCCCATGGACCGTAGCCCACCAGGTTTCTCTGTCCATGGGATTCTCCAGGCAAGAGTACTGGAGTGAGTTGCCATGCCCTTCTCCAGGGGATCTTCCTGACCCGGGAATCGAACCCAGGTCTCCTGCATTGCAGGCAGATTCTTTGCCAACTAAGCTGTGAGGCAAACCCAATAAAAATGCTCAACTTTGAGAATATACTAAAACCCGCTAAATTGTATGTGTACACACATACAACTTATTAATGTTATTTTCAAAATGCTTGAATGCATTTATTGGTTCCAGTTTTCCTTTCCGACAACCTTCTTCTAGGCCTGTGCACCAACTGTTGTTTGGAAGTGTCCCCTTAGCCACCATCCTGAGATGTTACTGTCTCTTCTGTTATGTCCCCTCTTCACAGACACCGTGAATGCTAAGTTGCTTCAGTGGTGTCCGACCCTTTACGACCCGATGGACTGTAGCCCTCCAGGGCAGGCGAATTTACCACTAGCACCGCCTGGGAAGCCTGCACAGTGGCAGCCTCCCGTTTGGCTTACTGCCTGGTTTTGCTTCCCTGGTGGCTCAGATGGTGAAGAATCTGCCTGCAGTGCAGGAGACAATGGTTCAATTCCTGGGTCGGGAAGATCCCCTGGAGAAGGGAATGGCTACCCACTCCAGTATTCTTGCCTGGAGAATTCTCCCTGTTCCGGGATCACCCAGTCACATTTACTTTATCAGGTCTCCTGAAACCTGGAGCATTACCCCAGCCTGCCTTCGCCATAGACGGCACTGACATTTTGAGGAATCCTGGATTTGATTCGGACAGTTTGGGGCAGAAACACAGCACTTGTGATGTTGTGTCCTCAGAACAGCTCACCAGGAGGCCAGGCGTCCTGTACCTGCAAGATAGACTTCATCCCTTGGTGAGCGTGGTGTACACAGAGTGCCGTTTTCCTTTTGTATCAAAGAAGTAATGGACGGGGAGATGCTTTCAGGCTAGTATCAAGCTTTCACCTAATTGTTTTCTTATGACTCTTGCACACATCAGGTGGCAAAACAGCAAACTTGTAAATCATTCCTTTGACATTTATTTGTTGACATTCAGTGTAGGAAATAGCCTTCTCTCTCGTTCTGTATCTGTTTATTTATTTGTGTCAGCACATACGTGTGGATTTCTGTTTGATTCAGTGGTTTATAATGTACTGCATGTCATTATTGACTTTGGTGCTCAGAGTGCCCCAGATTTGCCCAGTGGTACCCTGTTCAGGGTAACTCTCCGACTCCTTTTGACAGACCACACAACATTTCTTGAACTGTTTCTTTTTTTTCTGGCACAACAAGAATCAACTCCTGTTTAAAACCATGTTGTCTTATTTTATGTTCCTGCCTATCCCAGGATGCTGTAGCTTCTGTATGAGCTCTGTTGCTTTACCCTTCATTTTGTCATCATTCTTTTCAGGAAATAATATTTATTTTTAAAAGGGCTGTATTATTATCTGCAGCTGAAGTGTGACAAATAAAATTGGTGAGCCCTGTCAAGGTAACATACCTTTCCTAAAACCTGCTTCCCCACGAGCATTACTGTGGTCTTACCCTAAACTATTTCTCCATGACCTGGGGAAAGTGACTGGTTGGTGAGGAATCTATGAGGGCGGAGAGGTTTTTTGTTGTTGTTGTTGTTAAAATTTATTTATTTTTAATTGAAGGATAATCGCCTTACAATATTGTGTTGGTTTCTGCCATACAGCAACATGAATCAGCCATGGGGGAAACCATTCATATGTGTCCCCTCCCTCTTGAACCTCCCTACCCCATCCCACCCCTCTAGGTTGTCACAGAGCCCCAGTTCGAACTCCCTGAGTCACACAGCAAATCCTCCCGGCTCTCTATTGTACATATGACAGTGTGTATGTTTCCATGCCGCTCTCTTCATTCCTCCCACCCTCTCCTTCCCCCACTGTGTGCACACGTCTGTTCTTTCTGTGTGTCTCATTTGCAGTCCTGCAAATGGGTTCATGAGTACCATCTTTCTAGAGTCCATATATATGGATTACTATGTGATATTTGGTTTTCTCTTTCTGACTTACTTCACTCTGTATAACAGGCTCTTGGTGTATCCACCTCATTAGAGAGTGTTGCTACTTTATAACTGACTTTTTCTTGGGAAGGGGGCAAGCCTTCGGAATTTTATTTTTATTTTTTATGCTTCTCTGTCTTTTCCAAATTTTGTGCCATAGATGTGCATTACTTGTGGGGTAAGAAAGAGTACTTCACCTTTTAAAACAATTGTTTTCTGAGATACTTACGGGTTATGCAAAAATAGAATTCCCATAAGATTCTCACCCAGATTCCCCTTATGTTAAGATCTGACACAGTCATAGTATATTTGTCAAAAGCAAGAAGTTAACTTTGGTACAGTTATTATACCTGGGGCTTCCAAGACCACCCCCAGATTCACTGGTTCCCCAGAAGGACACACAGGACATGCGGACATACTCATGGCTGTGATTTATTGCAACAGAAGGACCCAAAACAAATCAGCAAAGGGAAGAGGCACGGGGGGAAGCCTGGAGGACGCCAGGCACAGACTTCCAGGTGTCTCCCCAGGAGTGCACACGGTGGACACGTGCGCTCAGTTGTATCTGACTCTTTGTGACCCCAGGGACTGTAGCCTGCCAGGCTCCTTGGTCCGTGGGATTTCTCCAGGCAAGGATGCTGAAGTGGGTGGCCATTGCTTCCTCCACAGTTCACACAGGACACACTTAATTCCCCCAGCAGTGAGCAGTGGCAACAGTCCAAAATGCCGCCTACCACTCACTAGATACCCGGAATTTTTGTTGGGGGCTGATCATGTAGACACCCTCTGCCTGAAAGTGAAAGTCACTCAGTCGTGTCTGACTCTTTGTGACCCCATTAACTAGTCCATGGAATTCCCCAGGCCAGAATACTGGAGTGGGTAGCCTTTCCCTTCTCCAGGGGATCTTCCCAACCCAGGGATTGAACCCAGGTCTCCCGCATTGCAGGCAGACTCCTTACTAGCTGAGCCAGAAGGGAAGCCCTATGCCAAAAATTTAGACTCCCAGAATGAAAGGATTAAATAAAATGTGGTCTGTTTGTACAATGGAATATTATTAAGGCATAAAAACGAATGAGGTGCTCATAGGTGATAAAGCGTGGATGAACCATGAAAACAGTATGCTACGTGGAAGAAGTCAGACACCAGAGACCACGTATCGTATGGTTTCTTTTATGTGAAATGCCCAGAACAGACGAATCCATAGAGATCCAGAGTAAATGAGTGGTTGCCCGGGGATAGGTTGGTGAATTGGGTTGTAATTACTAAGGGTTAAGTGGTTTCTTTTGGGGGTTGAAATGAAACATTTTGGGGGTGAAAATGTTCTGGAATTAATTGTGATGTTTGTCTAACTCTGACTATACTAAGACCACTGAATCTCACACTTTAAATGGGTGAATTTGTGGCATTTCAATTATATCTCAATAAAGCTGTTATTAAATAAAAAGATAGGTGGTACAGAAATTCAGAACTATATGTCAGAAATGATTTAACAGGCATGTACTCTTTAAAAATACAATATAATAAACAAACATCTCTTGATGAAAAGTTATTTCCACGTCTCGAAGCAGCAGAGAGTAGCTTGACAGACCACGTAGACTAGCAGCTCTGACCAAACACGAAGAGTCAGACAGGGCCAAACAGCATCAACAGCCAAGCACAGGTAAATCAGCTGTGCAAAGGGCAGGGGGTTAGGGGTTGGGGGCAGAAAGAGGGAGCTGCTGAGGTTGTGCAGCCCAGAATTTTCCTCGATGTGCCCTTATTTGAGCTGTAGAGACACAGCCAGTGTTATAAGGTAGGTTACCTACAGTCCTTAACGACACGGGACCACATTTCATTCCTCTTTGTCATATCCTGTCTCTGAGCCCTCAGCACAGAACCTGGTCAGCATTCCATAAATGTCTGTTGAAATAAAATGAAGTAATTTTTCTGTCAACATATCCACCATGGGGAGAGGTGAAAAATTGAGAAAATGAATAGAATGTGTTTAACTTATTTTCACACTCATTTTATTGAAGCTCTCTGTAAAAATAAACCCATGTGGACGGTAATTGATTGAGTGATAATTTCTAAGTAGCAGAGTGTTAAAGTAGGTAAGTGCTTCCTACTGCGGAGAAATTGCCTGGCTAGAATCTGAACCGCTGAGGTGTTTATTTTAACACTGGGAAACATTTATTACTCTAAATTTGTTTCCATTCATACACAGCATCTATCATGCCAGATGTGACATGTCTAAACTAGACATGGTTTGAAAAATGCAATAATCCCCGTATCAGGTGAATTTCTAAGAGAAATAGTTTTTCCTTTTTATTTATTGCCTGTCCCTTCAGCCTCTTTTCCTTGTACAATAAAGCTGAAGCTGTGATTTGACTTAGTGTATTTGAGCTTGAAAAAGAGCTTATGATTAAAATTTGAATATCTCCAAGTGAAACTTGGACTTGGGGGTGTAGTTAACAATGAGACCTGAGCAGCTTTCCCCCAGCGCACCGGTCTGACTCACCCTCCCCACCTCATGAATTCAAACTTTGTCTTAGGTGGCCTACTGGGGGAGGAACTTAGCTTTCCAAGAGGGCATGAGTTTGGAGTTGGATGAGCCTGGCTTGAGTCCTGCTCCACCACTGACTGCCTGCGTGACCGTGGGGAAGTCACATGACTTCTCTGTGTTCGGTTTCCTCATCTGAAAAACCAGGGAGAATTATGCCTACTCAGAATAAGATGAAATCAACACTGAATTTGATCCCAGGTGCTCCAAGGACGTTTACCCCTCCCCCGACAATTATTGAGCACCCCAGGTGGTGCAGTGGTAAAGAATCAGCCTGCCAATACAGGAGACGCAGGAGACGCAGGTCTGATCCCTGGTCTCGAAGATCCGCTGGAGGAGGCAATGGCAACTCACTCCAGTATTCTTGTCTGGAAAATCCCATGGACAGAGGAGGCTGCCAGGCCACAGTCCATGGGGTTGCAGAAGAGTCAGACATGACATGAGCAACTGAGCACACGCACACACTCTACAAATATTACATAGAAGGCACACGGGTGTGTGAATGAACGGTGCTCACACATTCTTGTCCTGCTCATTCTGACCTGAAACCTGCCACACAGAGGCAATAAGGGTCAAGCCACCAACCCCACGGGAAGTCCAGTCCAGCGGACCTCAGCCTTGTTCGGGAATTCTCAGCCAGAGAAGGCGGCTGGTGAGGAGGGTTCCTGAGCAGGGTCGCTGGACACGTGGCTGTGGTATAGACCTTTGGTGCACACCTGGCCCCCTCACTGGAAGGCCGGCCGCACGCGGGCAGGGCCTGCCCTCTGTCTCCCCATGGTCCTCTGCTCGGATGTCCCCGCCGTGGTTTCCTGATGCCGCCTCACCCCAGGCACCCTGCTCGGCTCACGCTTCTTCCTGGTCTCCAGATTTTGTTTACTGTTCCCTCTAAAAATGCAAACTTAAGATCAGGGGCTTGTTGACTCTCACACCCGGCACGGCAGGGGCCCAGGAGATGTTTGTCGAGCGAGTGCGTGCATCCACAGACAGACGCCTTTCGGGCTGCTGTGATTGTTTCCCTCCATCCGCGTATGTTTTTATTCGAGGTGGATCTTTCCAACCTCGCTTTTGCCAGTCCCGGTTCCACTTAGAAACGAGGCCTGGTGGTTAGGGAAAGCGTCCCAACTTTATATTTCAAGTAAGGCTTCTTAGCCAGTAGCTACGTTTGGAATTTTTTGTCATTTGGAGATGTATCAAAAATTCCGCATGGATTAAATAATTAAAAGCATGAGAAAGGAGAAGACAGGATGTGGAGAGTTAGCCGTGCTTTTGGTACGAATTCTTAAGTTTAAGGGTACTGAGTGAGATTTTTATAGAAAGCTTAATGAAAATGTGTAAAATACAGTAATACATTAAATGTGTGTGTGTGTGTGGACACGTGTGTTAGTTGCTTAGTTGTGTCTGACTCTTCGCGACCCCGTGGACTGTAGCCCACCAGGCCCCTCTGGTCTGTGAGATTCTCCAAGCAAGAATGCTGGAGTGGGTTGCCATTCCCTTCTCCAAATAAATTAAATAATAATTAAAAAAACACCCAGGACCCCAAAATAATTAACAGCCAGCTATGAACTGGGATTTTCAGGAAAAAATAAGACAAAACAGGGCCATTCTGATATACAATGGAATATCACTCGGTCATTAAAAAGAATGAAATAATGCCATTTGCAGTAACATGGATGCATCATACTAAGTGAATTAAGTCAGAAAGAGAAAGACAAATACCATATATCAGGTATAGATGGGATCTGACATATGGCACGCTTGAACAGAAACAAACTCGCAGACACAGGGGACAGACCTGTGGTCCCAGGGGAGGAGGGGAGGGGAGGGAAGGACTGGGAGTTCGGGGCTAGCAGATGTGAATGTTCTGTGCAGGATGGATCGACCAACGTCCTACTGTACGCAGGGAACTAAACTCAGTATCCTGTGATAAGCTGTAATGGAAAAGAGCATTTAAAAAAAAATATCTGTGTGTAACAGGACTTCCCTGTAGCTGAAACGGTAAAGAATCTGCCTGCAGTGCAGGAGACCAGGGTTCAGTCCCTGGGTTGGGAAGATCCCCTGGAGGAGGGCATGGCAACTGACTCCAGTATTCTTGCCTGGAGAATCCCCTGGACAGAGGAGCCTGGCGGGCTACAGTCTGTGGGGTTGCAAAGAGTCAGACACGATGGAGTGACCAACACACACACATGTAACTGAGTCACTTTGCTGTACAGCAGAGATTGGCACAACACTGTAGATCAACTGTGCTTTAGTTAAAAAAAGTTAAAAAGTAAAACAGGGCCACTCTGCTTTGACTCGGGGAACTTGTATGATGCGGTCGACACGTGGACCCCCCGAAAAGCCAGTGTGGGGTGGAAGGCAGAGAGCCCCAGCAGGTTCGGGGTGGGCAAGCAAAGCAGGATGGATGCTGGGGCCTTGGCACTACAGCTCACTGTTTCCCCAAGGCCCTGCCCAGGCTGGCTGGTCTCACCAAGGACCCGGCTGGCTCCCTCAAGTACACGCAGATAAAGGCACAGATAATGTGAATCATCAAGCGTTCCGAGGGACAGGGCTGGTGTGACGCAAGGGCATAACAGGGAGACAGAGATTCTCTGTGTTTCTCCCACCCCACCTCTGCCCTCTCTCTTCACATCTCCACCTTTGGGATGGGGTGGGAAGGGAAGAAAGGTTAAATAAAGGGAAGGAGAAAATGTTCATAGAATTGTCGTCCGTTGTCCCGTTCTGGAGGATCGCTGAAGCAACCATGTGGAAATGGAATACCTTGTGTGCCTGGGGTATGAAAGGGCAGTTTGGAAAAAGAAGTAGGTCATCCTGGACCAGGTTTTCAGTGAATTCCTGTATCAGTGTGAAGACTTAAAAACCTCGTTTGGCCTGTTTTCAGTACAGGCTCCCTTGCTTTGCACGGCACCGTGATGATTGGAATGGGTGCACGTCAGAACAGTGACCTCACTTAGCGTGGTTGCTGGGGACACAGTTCCTACATGGATGAGCTTCAGTTTGCTTGAGTACCGTGCAAAGTGGAGGGACTTCCCTGGTGACTGAGACAGTAAAGAATCTGCCTGCAATGTGGGAGACCCAGGTTCAATCCCTGGGTTGGGAAGATCCCCTGGAGGAGGGCATGGCAACCCACTCCAGGATTCTTGCCTGGAGAATCCCCATGGACAGAGGAGCCTGGTGGGCTACAGTCCACGGGGTCACAAAGAGTCAGACACGACTTTGCAATTAACACAAACGCACACATGCAAAGTGCAAATGGCCTATATTAATAAGTTAATATATTTAAGGTAATCAAAGTATGATACCATGTGGAAAAAGTGCACGGGTTGTATCTGTGTGTGTGCGTCTGTGTCTGTGTGTGTGGTTTCACGTCCTGGTAAATCTGAGTTCCTTTGGTTTTCTGATTTCAAAATACATTAGCCATTTCGTGCTCTGGCTCCTACCCACCTCATAACTGGAGGTGAGGGAACATGATGCCTAGATGTGGTTTTCTCTTAACTAGGTGATTATTGGTGGTGGGCGCTATTTGGGCATTGCTGTATTTTTTTTCCATTTTTCTTTTTGTTGCTGTGGGGACTGTGTTATGTTGCCTGATGATATACTTCCTAGAGCGGGTTATGTTCTAATGCTTTTTCAGTGTGTTAATTGGGTCTGGAGGGTTTCAAAAAACTACTATGGGTATGGGATATGTTATTTATGTCTCTCTGACCCGTAGAAGCTGTGGTATTCACTTGTAATCTGAGACAGATTCTATTTTAGAAAGTCTCACCTACGATTATTGCCATTCGTCTGTCTTTTAAAACTGAAGCTGTCCCCAATCTAAATCCCAGCAGTGCTCGGTCACCTCACAGGACCGTGTAACGCTGCAGGAGTCCCACCAGGGTGTCCTGGCCTGCCTGGTCTTCCATGTCAGTGACCCAGAGAGTAGTGGTTTCCAACTCTATCAGACCCATACTTCTCTTTTTTTCATAAAGCAGATTTTTTTGGAGATACAATTTACAATTCAACACTGAAAGTATACAGTTGATTCAGTGGGTTTCAGTATATCTGCACGTGTGCAAACATCACTACAACCCGTTTATGTTTTTAACCCCCCGCCCCAGAGAGAAAGAAACCCGGCACCCATTGACGGTCACTTCCCGTCCCACCCTGTCTCCGCCCCAATTCTAGCCCTCGGCGACCTCTCTTTACCTTTTGCTTCTTTCTGTGTGTTAGTCGCTCAGTCATGTCTCACTCTTTGCGACCTCAAGGACTGTAGCCCGCCGGGTTCCTCTGTCCATGGAATTTTTCCAGGCAAGAATACTGGAGTGGTTTGCATTTCTTTCACCAGGAGATCTTCCTGGCCCAGAGATCGAACCCCCATCCCCCACATTGTAGGCAGACTCTTTATCATCTGAGCCACCAGGGATTTGCCTAATCTGGATATTTCACACAAATGAAATCATATAACATGTGACCTTTTTTCGTTTAACTTCTGTTTTTTAAAAATATATATATATTTATTTTTTAATTGAAAGATAGTTGCTTTACAGAATTGTGCTGTATTTGGCTTCTTTTGCTTCGCATAAGTGAAAGGATCATTTATGTTGTACCATGTCCATACCTCGATTTTTTTACAGATATTTTATAATGCCACGTTTAACCTCTTGAAGTTAAATTCATAGACCGTATAACCAACCTACAAGACATAGTTTTAAAAAGTCAGTGTAATGTTCTAAGCATAATAAAAAGAGAAAAAAGAAGCAAATAGTTAAGGTAAAATATTATGCATCTTAATATATGTTCATATCTGACTGTTGAAGAAAACATGAAGTAGTTAGACACCGTATGCAAATCTGTTGACCGCTGTTTAGACGCATAAATATGTGTTGCATCGAATAATTCAGACACCATGAGTGGTGTTGCCTTGGATGACAAGATTTTTCATGAAGGGCAACAATCCTGTACTTTGGACTTTATCTTTCCTCCACTGATTTATATGGTGGTAACATCCTTGGAAAATTAAGACCATAATAAAACTGTACAGAAAGTACTTTTTGTTTTTATGTAAAAATGCAATCATTTTCTAATATCAGATAATTGTGAGCAGGTTTTACATCTACTTGGCTCAACTGCTAAAGAATCCACCTGTAATGCAGGAGACCTGGATTCAATCCCTGGGTTGGGAAGATCCCCTGGAGAAGGGAAAGGCTACCCACTCCAGGATTCTGGCTTGGAGAATTCCATGGACTGCATAGCCACGGAGTCACAAAGAGTCAGACACGACTGAGCGACTTTCACTTTTACATCTACATGAGTAGCCAGAGGGACATTAGACCCTTGTTTCAGTGGGTGCGAGAGTGGTCGCTGGCTGCAGGACAGTGTGAGGACCTGGGCCCTCTGAGCGCTGAATTCTAGTCATTGTGACCAGCAAAAATAAATAAAGTTCTGAAATGTGCCCTAGGGGCTGTCCTGCACCCAGGGAGGACCTCTTCTCTAGGGGTCTAGCTTGTGACATTGGCTTCATCCATGTGGTATCTCTTATTAAGCTTTCTTTCCCCTCGTTGAACTGTTCAGATTATTCACCATGCTCTCACAGACAGGAGGGAAGCTGGCACCTTCCTCTCGCGTGGTGGGAAGGGACTACTTTCTGTCTGATTCCCCCTGCCCCCCACCCCGAGTCCCTTATGCCCTAAGATGCTGCTGGAATTCCACTTCTGTTCCGAAATGTTGCTTGTCAGTGCAATCCCAAGAAGTCACGCCTTCTGCAGAGCTCTGAGGATCCAGACAGTCTACATCTCCTTCTGATGCTTACCGCAACTGTTGCTTTGACCAGGGCATCTTCCTAAGTGTCCCTCGCTATGCCTGGTGTGTGCCTGCCTCGGGTGGGAACACAGTGAGCATCTGTCTCCATGGTAGAGAAGAGGGATGTTGTTACTGCAGCAGTGTTTTAGCTTTCTCACTTGTGTACCCCTGAAATAATTTTGGAAATCTAGAGATCCTCTTACATGTGTTTAAGCAGAGAGCTTACAGTTTTCACCAAAATTTTAAGTAATTGCAGAGAATATGACAAATGTTGATATTCAAAAGAGTAGTATCTCTTTCTAAAATTTCTCTAGTGAATTTATGTATGTATAGGCCTACCTCATCCACTAAAAAGTATTAATATATGAAACTCTTCTTTGATAGTCTTAATTTTATATTGTGGTTTTATCTCCTAGAGCTCATTTCCATTCCAGTTCCCTCAAAGAATTTTTTTTTTCTTTTTAAGAAAGAGACTGTTGGACCTTGACTGTGCATTATTTTATTTTTTTAAGTTGTTAATTATTTTTGTCCGTGCTGGGTCTGTGTTGCTGCACGCCAGCTTTCTCCAGGTGCAGTGAGCAGAGGCTTCTCTCTGGTTGCAGTGCACAGGCTTCTCATCGTGGTGGCCTCTCTAGTTACAAAGCACAGGCTTTTTAGGCCTGCACATTTTAGCAGTTGTGGCTCATGGGCTCAGTAGTTCGCCATGGGCTTAGTTGCCCTGAGTCATGTGGGATCTTCCTGGACCAAAAATTGAACCCATGACCCTTGCTTTGCAAGGTGGATTCTTAATCACTGGACCACCAGGGAAGCCCGCCCTTAAAGAATGTTATGCTCATCTAAAGCATTTTTATGCTTGAAAGTCTTATTGATCACACTAGTCTCTTTCCCTGCAACAGAAACATGTACTTTTCTGTGAACAAAAGCTCTAAGAATAAGAAAATTCTGGATTGAGTTCTCTTTGCAGTTGTCAATGGTATACAGTATATCAGAAACAAATACATTATAAATTTTGACAAATGCTTATTAAGTATAACTAAATTTTTACTGGAAATCTATCCCTGAATGGAATGGATGGGATAGTTTCATTCAGTTAGTTCATCTCTGGATGTACATGACTTATTGATAGAATAAGAGAGTTTAGCATTAAAATCTTTTTTTTTTTTTTCAAATGTATGTAACCAGTGAGAAAATTTCTTGTACTTTTTTTACGTGAAAGTGGATGGGAATGGAAGATTGTTTTTTCTTATATAGCACTGCCACTCATTTTTTAAGAAATATTTTCAAGTTGTATGCTGAAAATTACATTCTCTCTCATCAGTAATTATTTTTGCTGATTTGTCAGTTAATAACTGAGATCCTCCTTCAGTTTTGTTGAATGCAAAGAACTGGAAACCACTTGATTTATGAAAAGATTTTTACTAGTCATTAGAATCATTCACTGTATTAACATCTGATTGTGCCTATGAGACTTCATTATGACTTATCAAATTGTTATTATTATACCTATTAATGGGTTTCTTAGATATACCTACTTTAATTTACTTGAGAATAGTTGAGAAAATTGAAATAGTTAATTTTCACACATCCTCATAGTATTATACCCTTTTTAAACAAAATAATTTTCTTTTTTCCTATATTTTAAATGTACTTTCATAAGACACTTGAGGTACAGATTTACCTCTTCCAATTTTTGAAGTGTGTGTTAGTTGCTCATTCATGTCCGACTCTAGGAGTCATGTACGGATGTGAGAGATGGACTATAAAGAAAGCTGAGTGCCGAAGAATTGATGCTTTTGAATTGTGGTGTTGGAGAAGACTCTTGAGAGTCCCTTGGACAACAAGGAGATCCAACCAGTCCATCCTAAAGGAAATCAGTCCTGAGTGTTCATTGGAAGGACTGATGTTGAAGCTGAAACTCCAATACTTTGGCCATCTGATGTGACGAACTGACTCATTGGAAAATACTCTGATGCTGGGAAAGATTGAAGGCAGGAGGAGAAGGGGACGACAGAAGAAGAGATGGTTAGATGGCATCACTGACTCAATGGACGTGAGTTGGGTAAACTCCGGGAATTGGTGATGGACAGGGAGGCCTGGCGTGCTGCAGTCCATGGGGTCGCAAAGAGTCGGACACGACTGAGTGACTGAACTGAACTGAAACAGATGAGAAATGCATTTTGTCCCATGAATGAAACAATGTACCCCCATCTTAAATAGTTCTCTCTGTTATTTTTGTAGGAGTAAAGTGTTCTTGGATATCAGCTAGGTCATGGAAGAGGCAAGATTGATAAGTGAAGTTGTTTGCATTCCCTTTGCCAGTCTCTGGAATATACCTGGGACAGGAACAATGTAGCATGGATCAAAATGCGTCATTTCTAAATGCTACAGTTTGCAAAGTGTGTCTAAGATGGGGAACACTCTCTTGTTTACGGTGTTTGATTAAAAGCTCCCTTTTAGTGACATCAGTGTTTGCATTACCCCTTCGCTATCCCTATGGTTGTTTTTTACATCCTGGCCTGTGCCACAGTTAGACCCAGGGAGGGTGAGAGGTAGCTCAGCTGGTAAAGAATCTGCCTGCAATGCTGGAGACCCTGGTTCAATTCCTGGGTCAGGAATATCCCTGAAGAAGGGATAGGCTACCCACTGTAGTGTTCATGGACTTCCCTGGTGGCTCAGATGGCAAAGAATCTGCCTGCAACTCGGGAGACCTGGGTTTGATCCCTGGTTTGGGAAGATCCCCTGGAGAAGGGAATGTCAACCCACTCCAGTATCTTGCCTGGAGAATCCTGTGGACAGATGAGACTGACGGGCTACAGTCCACGGGGTTACAAAGAGTCAGACACAGCTGAGCCACTAAGCACACACGGCGCACAGTGAGAGGTATTCCTTTTCTTGTTGTGTGGGAGGGAGACAGGAGTTTCAACGGAGGTTTATATGCCCAGACTCCAAGTCCATTCTGAAACAGACTTGTTTTAGGAAAGAACGCAGATGGAAAGTTGAAGCTCTGGGGGATTTTCCTCTTAGAACTGTTCGTGCTTACATGCCCTCTTGGAAAGATGTTTTGCCCCAGTTAGAAGATTTTAGGACATTTTCAATCCTCATTAATCATGAGACTTTTGCAGCCATGGTATGTGCTGTGTTCTAGAAAGGCTACAGAATGTGTAAGACCGTTACGCTTGTGTTTGGAAGTTAGAGAATTTGTGCTCTTCTTGTCTCTTCCTTTCTTTCCCTCCCTTTCTTCTGCCCTTCTCTGTCCCAGAAGTTATTTAAGACAATTGATAAGTGTGCTAAAATTGATCATATCCTGAATTAAAATTGAGAGGGACAAGAGGAGAAGCAGTGGTGGAGATACAATGGTCGGGGGAAAATACTGAAAGCATGGTGGAAATGAATAATGAGGCATAAAGGGCTTCCCTGGTGCTCGGTGGTAAAGAATCCGCCTGCTATCGCAGGAGACTCAGGTTCAGTCCTCGATCAGGAAGATCCCACATGCCGTGGAGCAACTCAGCCCGTGAGCCACAACTACTGAGCCTGTGCTCTAGAGCCCGGGAGCCCCAACTACTGAGCCCCCTCGCCCTAAAGCCACTGTAGTGAGAAGTCTGCACACTGCGACTAGAGAGTAGCCCCGCTCCCCACAACTAGAGAAAAAGCTCACGTCGCAACGGAGACCCAGCACAGCCAAAAAAAAAAATCAATAAAACTATGTTTTAAAAGATGCACAAGATGAAGACTTAGATGTCTGTGCCCGAGGCTGGTCCCTTTGCAGAATACACTTGTTGTGTGCCAGGACTTGGTGAGGGTCCCTAGGCCACTGGGGATGATGCAGAAGGAAGCTTACTAGCCACTGTTCCAGGTCCCCCATCTCTGGTACTTGTGGGAGAGGTGACCTGGCACCGTGCTGGCAGGAAGTGAGTACACATCCTGGGGAAGGACTCTGATTACCTCTTGCTCTGACTTCCTAAAGACAAGTGAGAGCCCTCTTGTTAGTGGGCAGCAGATGGCCTGGCCCTGAGCAATAGGACAGGGTTATGGCTATTTACAGATGTTGTCGTGAGCCCGCAGGAAGTGGGGAGAGGGGAGGGTGGCCCTTTCTGCCAGGAGAGGAGACTTCTAGTTTCAGAGGGAGCTGGAGGAAGGGATGAACCTCCAGTCTCAGGTGGCTGGTAACCCAGATAGTCTAGAAGAGCTTATGGGTAGTTTTCTGATCTCACTTACGGCTTCTCTGGTGGCTTAGACAGTAAAGAATCCTCCTATAATGCGGGAGACCTAGGTTCTATCCCTGGGTTGGGAAGATCCCCTGGAGATGGGAATGGCTACTCACCCCAGTATTCTTACCGTGGAGAATTCCATGGACAGAGGAGCCTGGCGGGCTGCAGTCCATAGGGTTGTAAATAGTTGGATATGACTGAGGGAAAAATACCATTTATCGCAGTTAAAGTTTTTCCTTAAAATGACAAGCAGCAAAGGGTAAAATCTACTCTGTTAAACTAGTTGCAGATTAAAAATGGAAGCACTTAAAGAAAAGAGAATTATTCTTCTGATCTTCATAAAAGAATGCTGTATGAGGGTGAATAGCACCCTCAGAAGCATTTTTACTCTATTAGTGTCATTGGGTGGCACTGTAGTATATAACGTTAACTTTTAAAAAACTTAGAAAAAATTACCTATACCAAAAAATGTGATATGTTTGTTTTTTCCCTAATTTTTACTTTTTAAAATCCATGTTTCTGAAATGTAGAAGGCTGTTCTCGCCTCTGCTTTGCCTCATCATCTCTCCCATTAGATACCCATTTTAGGGAGTGGCATTGACCATGAAGAGAAGTGAGAGGAACGAAATGAAGTGTAAAACCCTGTGAATGTCCTGGGAGAGAAAGAGCTGACCCAAGGTCGCTCGTTAACAGGGTAAGCACACTTTGGGGCTAGGGACATTTTGGCATCAAAGCTGTCTCTCCTGGGTTTTAATTTTTACTTTATGTTAGGAACTGCGGAGTGTTTTAGATGTTAAGACTTGGGTAAACTTGAGCAGAGAAGTGTATCTGCTAAGGAGAAAGTTGGAGGGTAGAGCTCAGAGAGTAGAAATCAAAGGCAGGTATGTCCCTGGTGGTTCAGTGGCTGAGGCTCTGGGCTCCCAATGCAGGGAAGCTGGGCTCGAACCTTGGCCAGGGAACTAAATTGTACATGCTGCAGCTTAAGAGTTTGCATGCTGCAATGAAGATAAAGATCTTGCTTGCCACATTAAGACCTGGTGTTAGCCAAAAAAAATAAATTAAAAAAAAAAATTTTTTTTTTAAAGGAAAGAAAGTGAAGGCAGACAGAGCCAGTAGAGTCTGGGGAGAAAGCTCTGGGAATCTCTTGCTCTGCCCCCGACCCCCAACCCCCCAAGAGGTTGTAGTTTCTTGGTCTGGGCAAGTCTCTGGCTTCCTCCCACCCAGACTTGCCACAGGTTCCATGTCCTCCCACAGGAGGGAGGTGCAGGGGCTTGGCCAAGAAGCTGCCAGACTCATTCTTTTCTGTTGGAGCCTGATGGGATTATGATACTGTTTAAAGACTAGAAAAATGAACCGAGTTTTATAGATTTCTAAAACTTTTTGAAATAAGTAAAATTTAGCTTACATGCACTTGTGTTTATGTATGATCTCATCATAAACAATGTACAAGTTAGCCTCTTGGTGCATAATTATTGATTAATTGATTGCAGACAGAAAGGCCTTTTCCAGGTATGCTACTGAGACCCTGTGCTTCTCCAAGTGGGTATGGTCCTCCCAAACTGGGCACGTAGCAAACTCCTTCAGTTCCAACATTTTCTGGGTCATTGTTAGAATAACACAGCTTAAATGGAATTTATTCACAGTGCTGTTATATCAATATATTCTTTATTATTTTAGGATTAGATTTCGGTGTATAACAAGAATGTTGTTATTGTCTTCAGAAGGGATTTTATTATTACCATTTGAGAATGGACCTTTTATTCCTTCACCATCTCCATTTTCTCCTTCATTAACTAAGAGGCAAATTAGACTTGCATTTAGCCGATGTCTGCCAAATGTTATTTTTAGAAGCCTTCTCACCTCTTTCTCACTCCCTTGGGATTGCTTCTTTCTTTCCTTAGCTGTGTTTTGCCCTCTCAGTCACTGCAATCAAAATCATTGCCCTCCCAATATTAGTTCAATATGTAAAACCTCCTGTTTATTTGCTTTTGGCATAGGAAAGTCCTTGCTCGGTCCCCAAATCCAAAGAAAAATGTTAAAAGAAAAAGATAGGATTCTGTATAGTAATAAATTTCTGTATGCAAAGCAACACTGTGAAATGGGTGGCCAATGGAGAAAAATATTTGGCACAATAGGTACTAGTGAAAGGATTAATATTTTCAATAAACAAAAAGTTTTTCAGTTAAAAAATGGGTAAAGGAAGTGAATTCCCAATGGAAGCAGGTGGTCAGTCAAAATATGGGAAAGCATCTGAATATCATTATTAATAAATGTAGGGAAAGACATAATTTCTTGCAGCCCAAATTGTAAAGATTAAAAAATTATTTGAGCAAAGGTGTGGGTGAAAAGGCATTCTCTTACTGTTGGTACAGAATTAATATAAACTTTCTGGTACATCTTGTGTAACACGTGCCTGAAAATGTACATATATTGTGATAATTCAATTTGTAGGAATTTAAACCAAGAAGACGCATTGGGCACAGAGATTTAAATATATGTCTGCATGTTCATTTTTCCGCTATGTATAATACGAAAAAACAGAGGAAGTCTCAGTGACTACAAATAATAGGTTAAATTTTATATGCATTTGATTAACTGTATAGTTTGTTAGAACTATATGTATAGCTGTTAAAAACAAGAAAACCCATAAGAACAGATCAGAAAAACAATACCCAGGGTATGACCCAAGTTTTGTTTTAAAAAAATAAAGAAATATGGTTTGTGCATAAATTGAAAGAAGGTGAGAAAAGTTTACCTGAGGATATTAATATTAAAGACAGGTCTCTGTGGGAAGTGGAATTATGGGAGGACCCCCTCCACTCCTTATGATTTTTTTTTAATGTTAAAAAAATTCTTCTGTGAATATGTATTGCTGCTGTCAACAGGAAGAAATCCAACTGAAAGAATTAAGTGTTTTAGGCATATGGAATATTAAAGGATTTTCTTTATGCTGTTTTTTTTTTCTTTCTAGCTCAGTAATACTACAATTATTTGGAGTTTCAACCTAAGGGTTATTTTAGTTTTAAAAATTACTTCAGGGTTATTAAAAAATTGAAGTACTTTAGATAACAATTACTTAGCTTAATGTGCAACTTTAGTGAATTAAGACCAATTAGGATAATAAATAAGATACTATTTATATCTACTATAATAATGTATAAAACATAAATATATTTGTATTTACTGTTCATGCTTACTATAAATTTCTGTGCTGATGCTGTTAGCACTGAGATTCCTTTAAATGATTCATAGAGATGAGTTTATACTAGATTTGTGCTTTTATGAATACCAGTTGTAATTTATTAATTGGTCACTTTTTATACCGTGTCCTGTGCTAAACACTTGATTTTTTTTTATAAAAAGAAACTTTTGCCCTTGCAACTTTGGTGTTGAAAAGATTTCTGGCATCTGGTGCTGTTGGTAGATTCTGAACCCCAGGTAGTATTTCTTAAGGTTTCTGCCTGAAGTTTTCCACTGCTAAAACAATGATGATTTGTTGCAAAAGAGAAAACTACAATAATTTTATATTGAGGCAGCGATGGTGTTCCCAACGTCAGTATTTGCAAAAGGGAAATTTTTAAATCAGTTTGAGCTGGAGAGCTGAAACAGTGAGCCAAATGAATTCGATTTTTGTGTTTTTGAAAAGGCTGCAGAAATTGCGAGAGCGGTTGTCAGAATGGCCTTTTGAAAATCCCCTTATGCTGGGCAGAGATGAGCCGGTGCCTCAGTCTGGCGTTGTTGCACCAGTCGAGCAAAGACGGGCTTATTGACAGGAATGCTGCTGAAGAAGCACAAGAGTTGAGCTGTTTGCTTTCAGATTTAGCAGCTGTTTAGACAAGCAGAACTCTTTATTCTTGCTCAGACCTGAGTGAGCTGAGCCTCAAGGTTGAAAAGTAAAAAGGGAACATAAGAGAAAGTTCTTTCTCAAGTTAGATTTCTGTGTGTTATTGACTTCCCTTCAGAATTTTCTTTGTCCTTACTGATAATTCTTCCCATCCTGTTCCCTAAAGGTTTCTTCTTTAGAACTTAACTGCATACTTTCGTCATCCAGTGCAGTCTCTATTTTGTTTTTAACTTTGTCTTTTTTTTTTTTTTTTTCTTTTCTCTGAGATCTTCCCAGATCAGGGATTGAACCGACGTCTCCTGCATTGGCAGGCGGATTCTTTACCACTGAGCCATCAGGGAAGCCCCTCCACTCTCTTTTTTGTTTTCCCCAAAACAAAGCTACAACAGCCTCAGAAGCACAAAAACTGAATAGACCTTCCCCCCAAATAAACTCGAGAGAATTGTCCTCCGTCCCACTTCTTGGGAACACAGGCCCAGGCTCCTAGAAGTGTCTTTGGAGATCGTACAGGGCTCAGGAGGAGGGCAGAAACCCAACATTTGTTGAGTGCCTACTGTGTGTCAACATTTAAAGCTCTGGCCTGTGTTCTGTTGGTGTTGCTCTGACGCATCTGTGCAGAGAGATGCACTCCACGTCCGCCTCCTTCTCCGCCATCTTGAATGGTACTCAGTCCTGCCATTTAAAGCTTTAGGAGGCGGCGGTATTGCCGTTTCATAGATGGGGAAACACACCTTGAGGTCCCTCAGCTAGAAAGTACAGGATTTGAAGTTGATCTAGGTCTGCTTAAGCTCGTCTTTTTTCCTCTCTTTATAAACAGAATAAATAGTGGTATGGGCCACCAAAAATTTTTGTTCCAAGGAGAAAAGGAAGTCAGGTTTATTTCTTCTTCCCACCAGCGCAGGCCCTTCTGTCTCCTGGGCTATTCGGACATTTCTGTCTACTTTGTTGTTGCTGTTGCTTAGTCTCTCAGTTGTGTGCAGCTCTTTGCGACCCCATGGGCTGTAGCCTGCCTGGCTCCTCTGTCTATGGAATTTCCCAGGCAAAATAACTGGAGTGGGTTACGGTTTCCTTCTCCAGGGGATCTTCCTGACCCGGGAATCAAACCTGCAATCTCTGCACTGGCAGGCGGATTCTTCACCCCTGAGCCACCAGGGAAGCCCCTTATATCTACTGAGTGACCCTAAAAATCAAACTATTAAACTTTCAGCTTTAAGAAAAATTACCTGTTTAACATTTCGGATGGAAACCTTGCCTGTTCGCTGACCTTTCACCTCCCCCTGGGTCTTACTTCGCCCCAGGCCAGCCTTTGAGGAGAGAAGACGTGTTGGTCTTTGGAACACTGCCTAGAATTGCCTGCGAAATCTTTTCCTCATATTATCTCCGACTGGTGTTATCTTTTCATACTGAGGGACAATTTTAGGTTTTGCATACTTAGAGTAGGGAGAGAAACATTTGCCAGTGTTTTACTAGTGGCCTGATTTTCATGATTTTTCTAATTAAGGGTGGTGGAGATGCCTATGATAGAAATAGCAAATTGCTCCAGGTGGCAATGTCAGCGAAGCTAAGAGCCCTGTTAAATTGCATGTCTTGGTACTGGTTCTGGACGGGACACTTGCCCTTGTTCCTTCTAGTTATTTGTCGCCTCCCCGGGACCCCCTTTGCAGGGAGCTGAGTAGCAGGCGGTGAGGGTCGGGGGGAAGGAGAGGAGACCCAAAGAGTCCTCATGAAAGAAGAGTGTGCAGTTAATGCCTTGAACAGAAAGTTTGTTGCTCGTTGTTTTTTTTTTTTTTTTTTTTTGAAATCACAAAATGGACAAAAGTTGTTATTAAACCCATTTCCTGTGTTTAAAAAGAAAAAATTGTGGTTGAAGAAAATAGAAGCATAAAAAATCAAGTCCATGTAAGCTTGAAAAGAAACCTGCAGTGGTGGATTTGCACATCAGCCTTAATTGGTCCAATTGACCTTCTCTGCTGTATTTACAATTGCCTTCAAATTGTAAGCAGATGTTTGAAACCCCTTCTTTAATAGGTCTGCAACATCTGTTTCACCACTGCTGCCGCCGCCCACCAAAGCAGTCGTAATTAGGGAGCACCTTACGCATACATCTTTCCTTATGGACCCAATCGATCGGATTCCTCCCTGAGGTATTAAAGTCAACCCTCATTCTCGCTTTTATTTGAATACACTTTGTTTTATATTTTCTTACACACAAGAGCAGTATGCCAGCCCAGTTGAAAAAAAACACACACACACACACAAAAAACCCAAACCAAACCAAGGTAATTAGGCTCCATAATAAATTTTTAAAATTGTGTCTCTATAATGACTGATAACAGGTGAAGCATGTTTGTGTGTATAATGGTAAACCCTTGAAGATGTGTGAGAGCTTTTGTCCTTTTCTGCTGCCTTTGTGTTTTCAATGGAGTGTTTCCTGTAAAGTCAGCAAAGGGAAATGTAGAAATCTTAAGAGCTGGAAGAAGCATTCTTTATCCTGTTTCGTATTTTAACCAACAGCTTTCTTTTCTGGGAGCCGTTTTAGGTTTAGAGCGAAATTGAACGAAGGTACAGAGTTCCCCCTAACACTGCCTCTCCTCCCCTCCCCTGTTCGAGTTCTCTCCTTATTAACATCTCAGGGTGGTACATCTGTACTGATTGATACATTATCGTCATTCATTATAAGCACATCACTTACATTAGGGCTCTCTCTTTGTGTGATCCATTTTGTGGGTTTGGACAAATCTGGAATGACGTGTCTCCACATTACAGGATCGTCCCGAGCACTTTCACTACTCTCAAAATCCCTATGGGAGGGAGCATTATGGACGGAAATATTCTTGTATGATGATATGTTTACTTTAAAAAGGAATTATTTCTGATGCATGGTGGTCCAAAGAAGTAGTCATTTTGATGTTTCACAATTGAATGTACAAAATTTCAGAGAACAATCTTTTATGTGCTTCCTATTTTAAAATAACATCTCATATATACTTCATAAATTTTACTCAGGTTGATATGGCATGATGTATGCCTAATAATTAGAAATTTCTGTAAATTGCTAGCATTCACTTTAGTTGTATATAAATAATTCTTTTAAGGATCAAACTTAAGAGTGTATCTTTTTTGTGGACACATTTTATTTTTTCATAATATATATATTTTATTGAAGTGTAGTGAAAGTTGCTCAGTCATGTCTGACTCTTTGCAACCCCATGGACTACACAGTCCATGGAATTCTCTAGGCCAGAATACTGGAGTGGGTAGCCTTTCCCTTCTCCAGACTGGAGAGCAAACCCAGGTCTCCTGCACTGCGGGTGGATTCTTTACCAGCTGAGGCACCAGGAAAGCCCTTATTGAAGTATGCTGCTAAGTCACTTCAGTCGTGTCCGACTCTGTGCGACCCCATAGATGGCAGCCCACCAGGCTTCCCCGTCCCTGGGATTCTCCAGGCAAGAACACTGGAGTGGGTTGCCATTTCCTGCTCCAATGCATGAAAGTGAAAAGTGAAAGTGAAGTTGCTCAGTCGTGTCCGACTCTTCGCGACCCCATGAACTGCAGCCCACCAGGCTCCTCCGTCCATGGGATTTTCCAGGCAAAAGTACTGGAGTGGGTTGCCATTGCCTTCTCCGTTATTGAAGTATAGTTGACTTATTATGTTTCAAGTGCACAGCAAGGTGATTCCGTTACACGTGTATTATTTTTCAGATTATTTACCATTGTAGGTTATTATAAGATACTGACTATAGTTCCCTGTGCTGTACAGTAAATCTTTATTGCTTGTTGCACATCTATTTTTTTAAAAATTAGAATCTAGCATTCTGTTCATACTAAATCAAACAAGTGGAGTCAAAATGTCATGAATTTTTCAGTTAGGCAAAAATTCCCAAGTTTTCTAAGATGTATATGATGCATACCATTTATGTATATGTATGCAAAAGCTTGTGGACACTTATTTTAAATGAGTTGCATCAGGTAAGATGTGTTTAGTGGAAAGAGTTTGCTTTCAGCTCTTTTGTCCCAAGGCTTGTCTTTCATCTGAAGATTCCTTCCGTATAGATGATAGCCAAAGTCTAGAAGAGGAGAATTATGCCAGGGAAAAGCACCCAGTTTCAATCATGTGAAAAACAACAGAGTGATGCCAGGCTTAGAACTGCGTGGGAGAGGCCTGTACCCTCTTGACACGTGGTTAGGCTGATGTAGGTCTCTGGCATTCAGGGCCAGGGATTCGAGTGGTTGGACTGTCCTGGGTACATGCCCTTGAACAGGGTGCAGACTTCGTGTTTCTGTCAGCAGTAGAGGTAGATGTTGTTAAAGAGCTTTAGCGAACGAAATACAGGGCTTCCATGGTGGCTCAGATGGTAAAGAATCTACCTCGCAATGTGGAAGACCCGGCTTCGATCCCTGGGTCAGGAAGATCCCCTGGAGAAGGGAATGGCAACCCACTCCAGTATTTTTGCCTGGAGAGTCCCATGGGCAGAGGAGCCTGGTGGGCTACAGTCCATGGGATCGCAAAGAGTGAGGCAAGACTGAGTATCTAAGTACCTTGTGAAGTACATCATGTACACAGAAAAGGATACATGTCCTAAAGGGTAGCATCTGAGTCTTTACAGGTTAAACTAGTACATGTAACCAGATCAAGGAATAGTGCCGTCTAGCTCCCCAGACGCGCCCATCGTGGTCCCTGTGGTCACTGTTCTCTGCTAAGGCGCTCTATCCTGACTTCTAGCACTATCATAATTTTGCCTGGTTTTGTACTGGTCCATCTGTCACTGCATGGCGTAGTTTGTTGATCCTTATTGCTGTTAATGGGCTTCCCTGGTGGTTCAATGGTAAAGAACCGCCTGCCAGTCCAGGAGATGAGAGTTCAGTCCCTGGGTCAGGATGATCCCCTGGAGAAGGAAATGGCAACTCACTCCAGTATTCTTGTCTGGAGAATTCCATGGGCAGGGAGCCTGGCAGGCTATATTCCATGGAGTTGCAAAAGAGTTGGAGCCGACTAAACCACAAAAAATTGCTGTTAATACTCCATCTGGTGAATGCCCCACAAGTTGCTTATCTGTTCTACTATTGACAAGCATTCAGGTTGTCTCCGGTTTGGGGTTTTTATGAATAGTGCTGTTACGAACAGTCTGGTTCTTTTGGCGAACATATGTAATCATCTCTGTTAAGTATATACCTAAGAGTGCAATTGCTGTGTTGTAAGGTATTCATATGTCAGCCTGAATAGTTTTCCACTCAGTCTGACAAACCGATTTCCAATCAGCCATGTATGAGAGTTCAGGATCAGCAGACTTTCAAGACTAGTACTCGCATTCTTACTTGATGACCTTGTGTTACCAATGACAGCGTTTCTAGGGTGCCAAGCCTAACCTCAGCTGCGAAACAGAGCCAAGCCAGCTAAGGGGCACAGCTAACATTCGTATTCACCCACCACGGACCAGGCCTTCTGCCTCGTGCTTTCATTATACCTTGTTACAGATGGAAAGACTGCAACGAAGGTGATGTAATTTGTCCACGGTCTTAAAGGCAGTAGTGTTGTGTGTACCAAAGACAGGGAAAGGACTAAGGGCAGGAGGAGAAGGGGGTGACTGAGGATGAGATGGTTGGATGGCATCACGGACTCAACAGACAGGAGTTTGAGCAAGCTGTGGGAGATGGTGAAGGACAGGGAAGCCTGGCGTGCTGCAGTTCATGGGGTTGTAGAGAGTCAGACACGACTTAGCGACGTAACAACAACCAGAGACAGATCCCAAAGCAGAAGCCTGTGTTCTTAGCTGCGGTATTGTATAGCCCTTGCCTTTGTGTTTAAGCGCTGGTTAAATCCTCTTGCCTTCCAAAGAAGTTGCATTATATGACTTTTAGAAAACGTGGGGATGGAGGACATTAACTTGATCCTCCTACATAGCGTCTTATTACTGTAAATAACTGTAATAATAAGTAATGTACTGATGGTTTGGGGCTATGAACTCTAGATCTTTACACACATTATACATTGTTCCTAATATTTGTACAGTGGCTTATTTTTTTGTTTGCTGATGAAACAATGACATCAGAAAGCCAACAGAATACTCTTTGTTGACACATTCTATCCATTAAAATTTAAGTATAAGCTGAGTTTAAATATTTTTGGCAAATTGAGGGATACCTTTGATTTATACTTTAATGTTTTGTCTGTTTATGAGCTATATAAGATCCATCCAACCTTTTACAGAAATGGAATCTTATTGAAGATGAGAGTTTGTTTATATGTTGAAGCTCTCCCCCACCACCCCCACCACCTACAGAAAGCACTTGTAAAGTTGTGCTAGCAGATTATATGTGGACCATTTATAAGCTAAATAAAACTTTTCTTATTCAGTAGTCTTGGCATTCAGTGAAATAAATGTTACCATTACGATTTATCATTCAAGTCAGTAGGCATTTTGAGTCATCTTTGTGTAAATGTAGCTGGCTTGGAAAACACTTATAACACTGTTATAGGTCAGTAACCAGGTATGAAGTGTCTTGCTGTTCAGTCACTAAGTCGTGTCTCCTCTTTGCGACACTGAACTGCCGCACGCCAGGCTTCCCTGTCCTTCACCATCTCCCTATCACTGTGAGGTATCTATTGTATCTTAAAACAGTGTGAAAAATTCAAAACATGCGTGTAAAATATCAATAGTGAGCTGGACCATCTTCCCATGAACTTTTGAGTTAGGTCTTTTGTGTGACGTGTCTGTTAGTTTCCTTTGCCCACACCGCGAATGTCGTCTTCAGCGATCTTCTCCCTTGTTACGTAGGTCTTGTCCCCTTCAGCGTTCCCTGGTCCCCTCCTGCTATCTCTCTTCTCGTGGTTCTTTCTTCCCTGAGCTGTCTCTTCCACCCACCCCGCTTTTAAAAAGTTGAAGTAAAGTTGATTTATAATGTTAGTTTCAGGTTGGAGCATACTGACTCAGTATTTTTACAGATGGTGCTCCATTAAAAATTATTACAAGATAATGGCTGTGATTCCCTGTGCTGTACATCTTTGTGGCTTATCTGTTTTACACACAGTAGTCTGTGTCTCTTAAACTCATACCCTTAATTTCCTTCTCCCCTTCCTCTCTGCCCTTTGGTAACTAACCACTAGTTTGTTTTCTCTATCTGTAAGTCTAATTTTTCTTTGAGCTCCTTTTGAGAATTATACTCTATAATAAAGCAGAAGTATGGTTTGTGTTTCTGTACAGAAAGGAAAGCAAATTCTCACAAAATAATGAGTCATCTCTAAATGTGTGTGAGTAATGAATTATCACTGTACACCAATCAGAATGGCCATCATCAAAAAATCTCTATATAATAAATGTTGACTCTTACTCTGTTGGTAGGAATGTAAATTGATAAAGCTACTGTGGAGAACAGTATGGAGGTGCCTTAAAAAACTGAAAATAAAATTAACATATGATCCTACTCCTGGGCATATATGCAGAGAAAACCATAATTCCAAAAGACACATGTACCACAGTGTTCATTGCAGCACTGTTTACAGTAGCTTGGACTGGGGAGCAGCATACATGTCCCTCAACAGAGGAATAGATAGGAAGATGTGCTACATGTATACAATGGAATATTACTCAGCCATAAAAAGGAACAAAGTAATGCCGTTTGCAGAGATGTAGATGGACCTAGAGGCTGTCATATAGAGTGAAGTAAGTCAGAAAGAGAGAAGCAAATATTATAAATTAATGCATGTATGTAGAATCTGCTGCTGCTGCTGCTGCGTCGCTTCAGTCATGTCCGACTCTGTGTGACCCCATAGACGGCAGCCCACCAGGCTCCCCCGTCCCTGGGATTCTCCAGGCAAGAACACTGGAGTGGGTTGCCATTTCCTTCGCCAATGCATGAAAGTGAAAAGTCAAAGTGAAGTCGCTCAATGTGGAATCTAGAAAAATGGTATAGATGGTCTTATCTGCAAAGCAGAAATGGAGACACAGATGGAAAGAACAAATGCATGGAGACCAAGGAGCAAAGGGGAAGCGTGAGGTGAATTGGGAGATATACGATTGATACTGTGTATAAAACAGATAAGAAATAAGAACCTACTGGGAACTCTGTTCAGCGCTCTGTGGTGACCACGTTGGGAGGGAAATCCAAAAAAGAGGGGGCATATGTAAACATAAAGCTGATTCACTTTGTTGTACAGCAGAAAGTAACACAGCATTGGAAAGCAACTATGCTCCAGTAAAAAATTAATTAAAAAAAAGAAATGTGTGTGAGTGAGACCTTAGAGTCAGGCGTCTTCCTAACCTGCTTTCTGAGATGTGATTCTAAAGAAGACGGTCAGCTATTGCAGGTTTATTTCTGAAAGACCCATCCGCCTTTGACTGAAACAAGCCTTCTCCCTTTCAATCCATATTTAGTAAAGCCATACTGAAAATCGGGTCTTGTTTTTTTTTTTTTTTTCCCCTTGAAGTGAACCTGCTAATTCTGTCCATCAACCTCTTGTGTCTTTTCAACTATTCGTTTTTGTGGAGCTTTGAATATGTGAAGCGATGTCTATGTCCAGTCTCATTTAACTGTAGAGACCAAATGCTTCAGTTGGGAAGTTGGTCCCCGTTCCTGTCATATTCTTTGCTGCTTAGAAATAAGAAGAGTTTACCTATGTATCCAGACTGTATTTGTTTCTTGTGGCTGCTGCAACCGTGACCACAAGCTGGGTGGCTTCAACAACAGAAAGTTGCTCTCTCCCAGTCCTGGAGGCCAGAAGGCCCTCATCAGGGTGTGTGCAGGGGCGCGCATCCTCCGAGGTTCTAGGGGGCGGGATTTTGCATCTGTCAGCCTCTGGTAGTTCCTGGTGTTCTATGGCTGGCAGCCTCATCATTCCAGTCTCTGACTTCGTTTTCACGTGACCGTCTCCTCTGTGTCTGTCTCCTTCTCCTCTGGTTCAAAAGGACATATGTCATTGGATCTAGAGCCCACCCTGGGAATCTCACCTCAAGATCCTTAATTACATCTCCCAAGACCCTTTTTCCAAGTAAGGAAATATTCACACAGTCTGGGTATCGGGGCATAGACATACATTTGTGGGGAGGGTGGGCCGTGATTAACCCACACCACTGAAGGAAGAACAGCTTGTATTACTAAGAAGCTGACAGCAGGAAGGGAGGCGGAACATCCCTGGTCAGCGTCCTGGGAGGGTGCGGGCTTGCTTGCATCCTGTCGCTGGTGCGGGGAGCACTTAGACATGTCCTCCTCTGCAGCTTTGAAATGAAAACTGCAGCCTCGGTTATACTCATCAACTAAAAATGGGATGAAATGACCTAAAAATAGTCCTAAGTAATCTCTGGCTTTAAAATTGGCCCAGATTCCCATGTTACTTAGAAAGTGTGGAAAGAAAAACTTGGAAAACTATCAACTGCCTAAATGGTCATTACCTAAGGATTATTTCAGATTTTGGCTTTGTTTCAGGAAACATATTCATTTTGTTTTCAATTTATATTTTGTTGCTCTTCCCTTACCCCGACCCCACACCCCTCAGTGTGAGAACTTGGTTAGCTCAGCCTCATATCAGGGTTTCGACGAGGGCTGAGCCCATGAAGACAAAAGTGGCTTTCATTATTGAGCTTGACACAAGGTTCGTGATTGCAGCTGACTTGCACATTTCTTTAAAATTATACTTTTATGAAAAACCAACTCTTCCAACGTGTAAAAATTACCACTCATTTCTTCCCATGTGACTGCTGGGGATCTTGTATGTTCTTCTATGAACTAACATTTCTGGGAAAGAATTAAAAAAAAACAATAACAAGTATCATTCCATTTCTGCTGATAATTTTGTGTGTTTGAGGTTACAGAGTTGTGATACTGGCAGCCAGGAGGTAAATTAAACATTAATGCTCTCTTGATTAATAGATTTTTTTTTTTAAACTGGGATTTATAATTCACCCTCAGCCTCTTTTATTCTGTTTGGGCTCTTCCTGACATAGACTTGGCCAAGATGCTGTCTTTTGTGTTGCATTTTTAAATGTCTGTAATTTGTATTGGAGTTATTTTGAGTTGTGTACTAAAGGTTTCCATTTAAAAGGATCGTAAGATTATAAAAATTTGTAAAACATAGTGCGTAGTTTTTGTAATGCTTCACAGAACCTTTATAAATAACTTTTTGAACAATAAGCAGATCAAACTCCAGTGCTGAGAACATCAAGGTCCATTCAGTTTGTGTACATTTATCACTATTCAGCAAACATTTTTGATATAGTTCCTGACTGGTACTTAAGAAAAAAGTGATGAGCACTTTCCTTAAACTTACTGCCTTTTTTTTTAAGCACTAGGATTTTCACTGAGCTAGTAAGCAAGATAGTATTCCTATCTTAGCCTTAGGGTAAATGTAGTTCTTGATCCTGTTTTGCAAGAGGAGCAGCAGATTAATTTGCCTGGATAGAAGGCTTGCCTTGTGGAGGCTTGCCCTCTGAGTGTGGGGCAGGGCCTTGTTCCAGAAAAGTCTTGTGACAGTGGCTCAGAGGAGTGGTGGATTGACTTGGGGGTGTTTTGGAAACTGCGTCACTAAATCAAGCAAAGCGTGGTCAGGATGAGAAGACAGACGGTGGCGTGGGGGTTAGGAGTTGGCAAGAGGTCGTGGGCATGTTCGAATGGCCTTATTGAGTAAGCAGGCAGCTTAGATGTGGGCATGGTGGGCTAGGGGGTGAATATAAGCCAGGTGACTCCTGCTTGGATTTTTTTTTTAACAAATTGGAAATCAGTTCTTTGTAACTGTGACTGAAGTAGGGGACGCCCACAGAAAGAGGGCACCAGCTCTTACACGCCCGAGGAGATATTTTCATGTCTAAAAATGACCTGGTACTGATTACCCCTGGCAAAACATAACATCTTTACGGTAGCTAATTAGCCTGCTCCAGGGGCCTGTCTGCCCAGGAACAGCTGACGCAGGGCGGACAGGAACACCGGACTCTGGTGGCAGCTGATCCCGGCGCTGGGTTGGGAGATGCCCAGGTCCATAAACACGTGGGAGCAGGGTGCCCTGGCATGGCCCTGCTGGGGGAGTGAGGCTCCGGAGAAAGGAGCACCCCCTCCCCGCTCCCACCGTCTTGCCCTGAGCAGGATAGCACCCTGTAGTCCAGTGAGGCCGTCTGAACTGTGTTTCGGGTTTATGGGCTTGGGAGGGGCCGAGTTACAAACTGACTACTTCCAACTGTAATCTGGAGAAATTGCGACTTTACAGCTTTGACACATGCTCTGGATTTAATCTGACTGCTAATAAAATACGTTTGCACCGTCAGTTGGTTTTAATCAAAATTTTGACCCCAAAGGTGATAGCTCTGATTGCTGCTTTTGCTGTTGGATTTCTGTGGGATTCATATAGGAGTCTTCAGTGCTGGAAAGCTTCTTGGCTCCAGAAGACTCTTGACATAATATGAAATTAAAGTCTTTGTCACAATATTTAGGAAAGACAAAACCATAAGTTGTGTTACTGATATCTGAGTCAGACGCCTTGAAATCTCCTGGCTTTAAATCTTGGAAGCAGTTGGCTGCTCTGTTGGAAGTGGTTCCTCCCCAACCCTTGGGTTCCCCACGGGGTCCCATAAAGCCAGGACCCTGAGGATGGGTAAGACGAGGCTGAAGGCTTTCATCCAGGCATGGAAGATAGTGGTCTCTCTGAGAGGCTTTCCACTGGGCAAGTTGGTGCTCCTTGATCCCAGGCAATTGCGCTCGGATAATTACTCTTTTCCTTTAAGAAGGTATTTTTGTTTCTTAACCTGAAAATTTGGTGTTGAACCCAGAATATGAAGCCATAGAAGTATTTGCTGGAAGAGTCTCTTCATAAGTGGCCACAATCTGCTGGGCCACCCAAAGGCCCAGGACATACGGGGTCGGGTTTGAGATTAGTCTCGCTCGCGGTGTTCTTGCACTAGGTCACACTTGCCCTCGCGTATTCTCATGCTCTTGCCTGGTCTTTCTTGTGATGGGTCATGCTCGCACTCGGCTGCTGTCACGCTCAGTCACTTTTGCAGTGGGTCACTCTCTGGCTCTTGGTGTCTCCCACGCTTGGGCACACCCATGCTCAGTTTGGTTCAGTCGCTCAGTCATGTCCGGCTCTTTGCAACCCCATGGACCCTGTCCATCACCAACTCCCGGAGCTTGCTCAAACACATGCACTTACAACTAGAGAAGCAAACTCACTTCCACATTTGGAATCAGATAACTTGTCAATGTGAAGAAGCTGTGTGACTACTAAGTATTCATGAAGAGCCAACATGTGTCTAATGATAAATAACAAAATACCAGCAAATTCTCTCCATTCTGGACAGATATGTGAGGGACAATCTTTTCTTCTCAAAACTTAAGTCCACAGTTTGTGGGCTAATTTTGATCACTGGAAATATTAATCAAGATGCAATAATTTCAGTTATTTAAAGCTGTAGTAATTTTGCTGTGAGAGTCTTTGGATCCTTTACCACTTTCTTTCTTATTTTGGAATCTGTCCCTTCGTTTTTATCCTCCTTGCTTGGCTAATGTCCCATCCTCTTCTTTTTGCTGTAGATGTTTCCATATTATGTTCTTCCTTTCAGTCGCTCAGTCAGGACCCCAGGAATCCTTGTCTAGGCTGCAGGTGAGGTTGGGGAGCTCCTGCATCACTTTTTTAATGGTTCATATTTAACCAGCTCTTCAAACATTAACTGAGTCACGTGTGCTCTGCACTCGGTTCTTCGTCAGGGTTCTCTGGTGTGACACTCTGCCTGCTGGGAGTCCATTCACATAGACAGTGAGGTCAGTCCTCGTGTCCTCTTCCTTCCTGCCTCTTCCTCCTCATCAGGTATTTCCCTCACCTTCTTGCCCTTTCATTGGGTCATAGCTGTGATCACATCAAAGCCAGAAGGCCATTTGCCAAACAGTAGACCGAATACAGATAAGAGGTGCCTATGCACGTATAGCAGCAGTCACCTGTCTGCCTGGGACTTCCTTGCTTGAGCCCAAATGCCCACTTATGTGCAAGAACACATCTCTCAGCGAATTGCGAGGAGTTTTCCCCCTTCCACTGTAGTGGTAGAAAAGCAGAAAATCGGAGCTGTAAAAGCATGGTTGTGTTGTGTATCTCAGGCTGCTTGTCTTAACGTCTAATCCATTATCTTGACGCTATTAGGAGAGGTCAAGTCACTGGGGAGTGTTCCTAGTGAGAGTTCTGAGAGCTGATGCTTCAGGGACCAGTTCTGCAACAGAATGTAAGCAGAGGTAGTTTTCTAAAGTTTAAAATACATTTCCTTCCATCTGCTAAGAAGCCTAAATCCAGAAAACTTAATACCTGAATATAGTATTTTTCAGTTTCCAATAGTTCTTTTGATAAAAGAACTCCATCTCTGCACTCTTTCCTACCATTAGATTATTCTCAAAGATTGCTATTTCTTCAATTTTCCTTAAAAATTTTCAATAGCATTTGAAAAGTAGCTTTGAAAAATAATTTTAATAATACTTATTTATGTCCTTCTGGTGGTGTTGAGTCTTTGTTGCTGGTCGCGGGCTTTCTTCAGCTGTGGCGAGCAGGGCTGCTCTCTAGGTGCGGTGCGCCAGCTTCTCATCAAGGTGGCTTCTCTTATTGTGGAGCTCGGGGTCTAAAGCTGTGGCACAGGTCAGCAGTTGTGGTGAATGGGCTTAACTGCCCCGCCATCTGTGAGGTCTTCCCAGACTGGGGATCGAAGCCATGTCCCCTGCCTTGACAGGCGGATTCTTACCCACTGCACCATCAGTTCAGTTCAGTTTCGTTGCTCATCATGAATGACTACTAGACCCTCTACTGTCTCCATTTCTCACCTTTCTCCCTGTAGAATACTTTGTCTGATCTTCATGGTATAAACTTCTCTCGGGAGGCAGTAGAGCAGAATGGGATCCCACTTGTGTGGCTAACTGTGTAACCTTGGACAAGCTCCCTCACTTGTTAAACAGCAGTAATGAGAAGGATTTCATACATGGTGTTGTGAAAGTTCACTAACAGTATGGCACGGCATACAGCTTGACGCAGACGTCCTGGACAGTGCCACACCTTAGAACATTACTGGATTACTAAGAGCTGGAGATGAAGGAGGACACACTGCAGGCATGATAGTCAGGGTCTGATTCCAGATCTTTTGAGCAGAAAGGGATCCCCATCAATTCAGTCGCTCAATCGTGTCCGACTCTTTGCGACTCCATGGACTGCAGCACGCCAGGCTTCCCTGAATCACCAACTCCCAGAGCTTGCGCAAACTCATGCTCATCGAGTCGGTGATGCCGTCCCACCATCTCATCCTCTGTTGACCCCTTCTCCTCCCACCTTCAATCTTTCCCAACATCAGGGTACCATCAGGGAAGTCATAACCTGTTCATTTAACTATTTGAGAATGTAAATTATAGTTAAGATAACTCTGGGTCTCTTAATAACAAGAAAGAAGATTCAAGAAAAACTGTCAGCACTTCTAGTTGAGGATGGCAGTCTGCACATGTGTTCATCATATCCCCTTCTTGAGCCCCCACTGAAATAACTGTATGAGAGTAAAAGTTAAATGTCAACAACGTTAAAGAAAGTGAGTGATGGTTATCAGCAGATGAGTATTAAGCCATTTTCTAGAAGATGGAAAGCAGATGGAGGGATCATGGCTGGTGCAGCCTAGGGTACCCATGGAGCTCTGCCGCTGTGGAGGGGGTCCCCATCAGAGTCCTCATAAGCTCTGGACTTGGGATGTGTCTATTCTGGAAGCATAGGGTTCAGTTATATGCCCACTTGTCAGTATGCCTGTCCTATACCCCCAGTGCAGAAATGGCATGTAGTTTTGCCCAGAATAAAATATTTATTTTTATAAAGAAATTGAATGACTTTAGGTGATAACTGGCTTCCCAGGTGGCACAGTGGTGAGGAATCACCTGCCAGTGCAGGAGGCACAAGAGACGCAGGTTCGACCCCTGGGTTAGGAAGATCCCCTGGAGAAGGAAATGGCAACCCAGTCCAGTATTCTTGCCTGGAGAATCCCGAGGACAGAGGAGCCTGGCAGATAGAGCCCCTGAGGTCACGAGTCAGACACAGCTGAGCACGCACACACACACACACAGGTGATAGCTAGGGCAGTCAGTATGGTATTGGTACCTCAAAGCAGCATCTATCTATTTAGAGATATAAATATACTTTGATAAGGGCTTCCCAGGTGGCTCAGTGGTAAAGAATCTGCTGCTAGTGCAGGAGCTGCAGGAGACACAGATTTGATCCCTGCATCCATAAGATCGTCTGGAGGAAGAAATGGCAACCCACTCCAGTATTCTTGCCTGGGAAATCCCATGGACAGAGGAGCCTGGCAGGCTACAGTCCATGGGGTGGCAAAGAGTCGCATGTGACTGAGCATACACATATTTCTTTGACAAGAAACATGAAGTTTCTGGATCAGAGAATAGACCTTGTGTTACAAAGCTTCTTAGTGCTCAAGCCCCATGGCTGATGCAGTAAGATGATGGTGTTACCCTGTGAATTAATTTGCCAGGGCTTCTATTCTGAAGTATTCCTGGCTGTGTGTGTGCTAAATCACTTCAGTCATGTCCAACTCTTTGCGACCCCATGGACCGTAGCCCACCAGGCTCCTCTGTGCGTGGGATTCTCCAGGCAAGACTACTGGAGTGGATTGATTGCCATGCCCTCCTCCACGGGATCTTCCCAACTCAAGGACAGAACCCACATCTTAATGTCTCCTGCATTGGCAGGCCAGTTCTTTACCACTAGTGCTACCTGGGAAGCCCCTTCCTGGCTGAGCAGCTTAAACTGCGGAAATTTATTTTCTCACAGTTTCACAGGCCAGAAGTCCGAGATCAGGGTGTGGGCGGGCCTGGTTCCTTCTGAGAGCCAGCGGGGGAGGTCTTCTGTCTTTGGTTGCGGGTGCCCATCTGCTTCTGTGTCTTCCCCTTGCCCTCCCTCTCTGTGTCCAGATTTAATCTTATAAGGACATCAGTCATTCTAGATTGAGGGCCTCATCACACCTGTAAAGACCTTGTCTCCAAATATAGCTGCCTTCTAAGACACTGGTGGTTCGGATTTCAACATTAGGAATTTGGCAGGGAGGGGGCCACACTCTTAACAGTCTGCATGTGCAGCTGGGGGGTACCACAGGAGAGGAATTCCTGCATTAGGAGACTGGGGCCTCCTATAAGGCGGCTGGCACACCTGTCCCTCCTTCCCTGGGAGGGAGGGGAGATATACTTTACTGGAATAAGCAAACCTTCCCCTGGGGAAGGGGAGGGAAGAGGGCAGCAGGAGGAAGGGGAAGGAAGTCACTAGGGTTTCACTAACCTGAAATGTACACAAACGGTCCAGGGAGATAGACCTACATCCCTCTGGAGCAATGTACTTACTACCACTACCTTCCAAGGCATATTTTCTTTTTACCTTTTTACTTTATTATTTTTTTTTACTGAGGTGTAGCTGCTGTGCACCAAGACATTTATTTTATCCAGTCATTCTTGAATCAAATCGGCCCGTTCTCTTTGCTGTGAATACCTGGATTGTGCAAAAATATGAAAATGTTCCTGGAGAATTGTGTCCTAACACATGTCGATCTTTTTATTACCTCAAGTTTGAGTATGAATGGAAAACCAAGGATTACCAAGAAATGTTATTAAAGCTTACAATGAAAAAGGCCAAGATAAACAGGAAAACCGACTACTAAGGAAAAATAGCTAATTCAAGGAAATGAATAGAATTTGAAAACATCTAATTAGGATGTGAATCTGCAGTCATTTCATCCTTGAAACAAGAATCATATTCTATTAAAGAGTTACAGGGAATTCCCTGGGGGTTCAGTGGTTAGAATTCCAGTGCTTTTACCGCTGGGCCTCGTGTTTGATTCCTGGTCAGGGAACTAAGATCCCCCGAAAGCCAGGGGGAATAAAAAGAGCTACAATATTGGAAATGTATCATGACTGCCACAGTTTTTAAGTATTAATAAAGAGGCTAGATAAAGATGTAGTCAGGAAAATGTTTTAGATAAGGACTGAAAATATGAAATAGGGAATATGGGAGGGAATATAGGGATACAGGGAATATGGGAGGAGATAGGAGACATGTAGAAGATAAGCCCGAAAGGTCTAACTGACCTCAGTAGCTGTATGTGCCTTAAATAGAAACTAAATTAAAAAATCAGTTCCTCGGTGACACTAGTCTCATTTCAGTTGCTCAGTGGCCATATGTATATAACAGCTACTGGGCAGTGCAGATTTATGGGAAACTTCCATCATCACAGCATGTTCTATTGTGATAGCCCCCGCAATCCATATGGGAGACCAGAGAAAAGGGGGCCAGGGAGGGGAGGGACTTTCCAGATAAATCATACGTGAGCACAGGACTCTTGACGTTGAAAGACACTACATATAGCCAGGCAGAGTGGATTTTAGTGGACCTAAAATACATGTATGTAGATACATCTAGCTATGACATACCGTTGTGAAATCCTTAGGGAACCACGGATAAAGGGAGTAGGATAAAAATTGTAAGTGAGGGATAAATATAGATAACTATAAGCAAATGAGAATTAGTAGTGCTAGTTTTGAGGAAAGTTCTGAGGGAAGGTGATTTTTTTTAAAGATATTTATTGTTTGGCCACACCAAGTCTTAGTTGTGGAATGTGGCATGTTTTTCAGCTGTGGCATGAGGGATTTTTCATTGCAGCATATGGGATCTAGTTCCTTGACCAGGGATTGAACTGTGGCTCCCTGCATTGGGAGTGAAGAGTCTTAGCCACCTGACCACCAAGGAAGTCCGGGAAGATGATTTCAAGTCTATAGTCATTTCCACCCAAGTGATCAATTAAATTTAAAGACAGGTAGAGAGATTTGGGATACTATGCTGAGAGTCTCAGAAAGCCAGTGTGATGAATATCTTTTCTCAGGAAGTTACTTGAGGATACTTTTTGTTTTTTGCATTGGTCACATTTATTTTATACTCATCTTTTAAACATTTCAGTTGCATTTTCAGTGTATATATAACTTGAACAGACACATAATCTTACAGGTTATTTGCAAAAACTGAGCTTATGTCCATACCCTTTCTTAGAGATTAAAAAAAAAGCACATAAGGAATGAACATGAGATGAAGAGCTGCCTCCAATGCTTTGGAAAAATAAGAAAGGAAGCCAAGAAGGATAGAATCATGATATCCAGGAAACAGTGGGTCCAATTTAGAAAATCAGCGAAGGAGTTCCTGAGAAGACAATGAAAAAGCAGGCCGAGGTTCACCCATTCCGAGTCCTGAAGAATGAGACAGAGCCCTCCAGGAGGAAAACCTCTGGAAGAGAAAGGAAGTGGCCAGTGTATGTACTGTGATGAAGAGCTTAGTAAAACGTGGACATATGTATCAGTTTCTTACAGCTGTTACAACAAATTGCCACAAACTGGGGGCCTTACAACAATAGAAATTTATTCACTCACAATTCCTGAGACTAGAAGTCTAAAATCAAAGTGCTATCAAGACCGTGTTCCTTCCGGAGGCTCCAGGGGTCAGAACACAGCATCCTTCAGCTTCATTAAGTGAAAGTTGGTATTCATCAGCTTTTAGAATGAATCTATAGACAAGAGACTATAGACTATAGACTACTGGTTTTTCCAGTGGTCATGTATGGATGCGAGAGTTGGACTATAAAGAAAGCTGAGCGCCAAAGAATTGGTGCTTTTGAACTGTGATGTTGGAGAAGACTCTTGAGAGTCCCTTGGACTGCAAGGAGATCCAACCAGTCCATCCTAAAGGAATTCAGTCCTGAATGTTCATTGGAAGGACTGATGTTGAAGCTGAAACTCCAATACTTTGGCTACTTGATGTGAAGAACTGACTCGTTTGAAAAGACCCTGATGCTGGGAAAGATTGAAGGCGGGAGGAGAAGGGGACGACAGAGGATTAGATAGTTGGATGGCATCACCAACTCAATGGACATGAGTTTGAGTAAACTCTGGGACTTGGTGATGGACAGGGAGGCCTGGCGTGCTGCAGTCCATGGGGTCACAGAGTTGGACACGACTGAGCGACTGAACTGAACTGATAGACAAGAGAAGATATAACAGTTGCTGCTGAACTGAGTAGAGACGTCCTCAGGTCTGTTGATGTAATAGGTGGAAGAGGCGGAAGGAGAAACTGAGGAGAAAAAGAATGGAGAGTTGAACACCGACATGCTTCTTAAGCAAACTAACCAACAAGTTCCACTTTCTGGAACATAAAACAGTCAGTGGGATTGTTGGTGTGTTGTTTGAAGTTTCACAGGCATTCAGTAGAACTGGCAACAGATGCACAGCTAAGAAATGGATGATGGGTGAGTTAGCTAAATCCTCCTAGCGGGAAGCCAGAGGACAACATATAAAGTTGCCAAACCATAAACCAGCCAGGGGCTGCTGGAACCAGTTAAATAAGGCACGCTGCATTTTCGAGAGCATTTTTTTTTTATACTAGTTTCAGAGCTTGGCTAGACCCAAGGGGCTTTTTAATGACACATTTTCCGTGATTAGCAGCATGGTCTGATAATCACACGTTTGTCTTCCACAAATATTTCAACATTTCTAAATAGGCCATATTGTCTTCTTCTGGAAACGAAGCTCCATAGTAAATAATTTTATTGCATTTTCCTTTTCAGTAGGTGAGATCAAAGGAGTGATCCTGAAAATTATGCTTATGGTGGACTTAAGTAAAAGGATTTATGCAATCAAATTTACAGATTGTTTTTTATTGATCACAACTTTTATGCTAGGGATCAATTTTAATCTACTTGACACCGTTAATTGCTTATCCACTTAAAAAATTTAACTCTAGTGGATGGAAGAAGCCCTACTAATGTGAATTGGTTTTGCTGATAGTAAAAATGTAGTATTATGTTATATGTTGTAATTAGAAAGCAAGAAAAAATTGCTGAGTAGACCATTGTTGTTGTTGTTTAGTCGCTAACTTGTGTCTCACTCTTTGTGACTCGGGCTGCAGCACGCTAGGCTTCCCTGTCCTTCACTATCTCCCAGAGTTTGCTCAAACCCATGTCCATTGAGTCAGTGATGCCATCCAACCATCTCATCCTCTGTCACCCCCTTCTCCTCCTGCCTTCTATCTTTCCCAGCACCAGGGTCTTTTCCAGTGAGACAGTTCTTTGCATCGTGTGGCCAAAGCATTGGAGCTTCAGCTTCAGCATCAGTCCTTTCAGTGAATATTCTGGATTGATTTCCTTTAGGGTTGACTGGTTGGATCTCCTTGCAGTCCAAGGGACTCTCAAGACTCTTCTCCAACACCACAGTTTAAAATCATCAATTCTTTGGTACTCAGCCTTCTTGATGGTCCAACTGTGAACACGGTTCCACCCATAACCACCCACGTAGCATCAGTCAGCGCTAGCCCAGACTTGGGATAAGTGGCTCCCTCCTCCCTCTTTCTGGGATGCTCCGCATTTCCTCTGTGCACGTCCATCTGCAACAAGCTGATCAGTCTCCTCTCCTACGTCAGATGGGCTCCTGCTGGTGTTTGGTAGCAAGGCTTCACAGGCCCCAGTGTGCTTTCAGATTGTCTTCAGTTCAGTCAGTCAGTTCAGTCACTCAGTCGTGTCCAACTCTTTGCAACCCCATGAATCGCAGCACACCAGGCCTCCCTGTCCATCACCAACTCCTGGAGTTCACTCAGACTCACGTCCATCGAGTCAGTGATGCCATCCAGCCATCTCATCCTCTGCCGTCCCCTTCTCCTCCTGCCCCCAATCCCTCCCAGCATCAGAGTCTTTTCCAATGAGTCAACTCTTCGCATGAGGTGGCCAAAGTACTGGAGTTTCAGCTTTAGCATCATTCCTTCCAAAGAAATCCCAGGGCTGATCTCACACACCAGTTCAGGAGACATAAGAGACGTGGGTTCAATCCCTGGGTTGGGAAGATCCTCTCTATGGAGGAGGAAACGGCAACCCCCTCCAGTATTGTTGCCTGGGAAATCCATGGACAGAGGAGCCTGGCGGGCTGTACAGCACACGGGGTCACAACGAGTCAGACATAATCGAGCATCTGAGCACAGGAGCCCCTGCATGAGATTGCCGAGGTGGCATCAGACTTGGCCTTAACCGTACCATATGGCATCTGATAGCTTGGCAGGGAAACTTGAGGAGGAGGGCAGAGGGTCAGCAGACTGTGGGCCGTTTGCTGAGATGCCTCTGACGGCTTGTTAGTGGGCTTTCACGAAGAACTCCCAGTTCTCCTGGTTACACCGTAAGAAGATTTCTCTCCACTGCAGGGAGCCTGCAGTTTTAGTTGCTCGTCAATGAATTTCTGACAACCTGACATTGTCCCTGTTGTTTATGTTGAGAAGTGATGGTATTTTATTACCTACTGTATTTATTGCCCTGAATCCTTCTTGCTGACTCTCCAGCAAGCGTGGTGTCTGTGCTGTCTTTCGTTTTTCTTGATGTCATAGTGTTAGATACACAGACAACAAATTGAGTTTTGTCCTCTTTGGACGAGAGGGAGAAATAGCTAAACAGCCCGGGTCTATGTAGTTCCAGTGCATTTACCTAGATGATGCAAAGACAAAAACCTAGGTGGGTGTAATTTACGCTGACTCTGTCGATCCGGGAGTAGGAGATGTAGAAAGTCTTGCCATGAAGCACGTTTGTGTGTACTCGCTCAGCTGCTGTCTCCCTGACCCACACAGAAATAGAGACAGGCAGATGTAGGGAGAGAGCACCAAGACCTCCTGTGCATCTGAAGCTGGTAAATGGGCCATTGTCAGTCTTACCACAGACCCAGTTCACACCTACACGTATTTTCAAGTCCACAGTACATGAAGTGATTTACTACGTCCCCTTGAATCCTTGAGGAAAGTTAAATAAGTATTTCTAGTTGACATGGAAATGATCATGTACAGTGAAGCGGTATCCATTATCAGTGAACTGATTTTTCTTCACGAAAGGAGATGGTAGAGGGTGATGGCATGGACAGGTGCTGAGGGGAAAGAAGACAGTTTGTCAGGAGGCTGCAAGCAATTTCCTATTTACAGATGAATATCGCCTCCCAGACCATCCATCGATTCAGTAAATGTTTGCCTAGTTCTTACTCTCTGCCTGGCATCATTATCCGAATAAATAGGAAATGTGGTTTTGGTTGGCTTGGGCTTAACTTGATTACTGTTTCACCACTTCTAAAACACACATTTTAACCCTTCTGAAATTGGCATGTGTACTGCGATCAGTGGAGTCTTAGATCAGATTAAAAAGCTATTAGTCATGATTGTGTTTAGCAGGCCTTTAAAAAAAAAAATGGCAGAGGAGTCCTGGCTCGTAGTTCAAGAAAACCTGTGTGGCTGTGTCTTGACCTATAGAACAGGTGGTCTAGGAAGTGATACATTAAGTTTACTTGGGTGTTTTCATTTCATTTAAACTTATTCTGGATTAAGTGCTATTTTTATTGATACTTTCAAAAAAGTTACTTAAAAAAAATATTATCTTGCTATGAGTAAACATAAACAATTAGATTTTCTTCCATTTCCTGGATGTTTTCTAGGTATGGATAATTGCCCTATTTAGCCATATTTTTGTAATACTGCAAGAGAAGATTCATAGTAATGTCTAGATACTGTATCTACATACAAGTCTTTATCTATATATCCCCAAACAAGTTGTTAATTTGATTGGAGAGGGCCTGTGTATAAGGACTGGTGCACTAAACTCAGCACAAAGAAAATCACTGTGGTTGCCATATCTTAAAAAAACAATGTAAATGTAAAATTATTCCAAACTGAAAAATTTATTTAAAAAAAACCCAAAAACCCTATCAGGTCAGATAGGCCTTATGCAGCCTGTGCTTCATCCATTAAATGAGGATTGAGCAGTGAACTTGCCCCTTCTGAGGTTCAGGCGTCTCATCTGTAAAACAAGGATGCCACCTACCTGAAGGATTGTGAGGATTAGAGATAAGTTTTGTAAAACAGGTGCTTATTTGAAGGTCATAACCATGATTGTTATTATGTTCAGATGCAATATACTTTGGAATGAGAAATGGTTTATTGTAGGATTGAATTACAAAGAAGTGATAGATGCTTATGCAAAAATTAAAGGTCAGAGGGAATGACTATTAATCTCCAATTTTTCAGTATAATATTTATTTATTTATTTTTTTTTTTTTTAAGTTGGTGCTGAGGCCATACTGGAAACTCTCGGGGTCCAGGCGCCACCGCTGTTGCCAGGCTGCTCGGCTCCTGGGCCCTGCTCCGCCCCCTCCAGGCCCCGCCCCCTGCGGCCTCCCCCTCAGTGTAATATTTAATATATACAAAAGAATAAATGCAGCACTTACTATGTAGGTGGGCTTCCCTAGTGGCTCAGCTGGTAAAGAATCCGCCTGCAACTCGGAAGACCTGGGTGTGATCCGTGGGTTGGGAAGATCCCCTGGAGAAGGGACCAGCTACTCACTCCAGTATTCTGGCCTGGAGAATTCCATGGACTGTATAGTCCATGGGGTCGCAAAGAGTCAGACATGACTGAGGGACTTTCACTACTAGTACGTAGATTCCAAAGCGCTGAAACAAAGTGGACATGATCATACCTCCATCTCTACTACTACGTAAATTCCAAAGCACTGAAACAAAGTGGACGTCATCATACCTTTATCTCTGCTTTTCTTCCATCTGCTTAGGTGTCCTGGCCTCTGCTGAACCTTGTGTTCACATCAAGGAAGAATTTTTGCAAAACATGAATGATTGTATTGCTATGCTTTAGAACTGTGGTGCTGGAGAAGACTCTTGAGTATCCCTTGGACTGCAAGGAGATCCAACCAGTCCATCCTAAAGGAAATCAGTCCTGAGTGTTCATTGGAAGGACTGATGTTGAAGCTGAGACTCCAGTACTTTGGCCACCTGATGCGAAGAGCTGACTCATTTGAAAAGACCCTGATGCTGGGAAAGATTGAAGGTGGGAGGATAAACGGATGGCAGAGGATGAGATGGTTAGATAGTATCACCGAATCAATGGATATGAGTTTGAGTAAACTCTGGGAGTTGCTGATGGACAGGAAGGCCTGGCGTGCTGCTGTCCATGGGGTCGCAAAGAGTCGGATACAACTGAACGACTGAACTGAACTAACTACGGAGGTCGACTCCATTCATTCATTCACTCGCGTAACAAATACTTTGCGTGGAATCCCTCCCGTTTCTAGGTGTGCTTCCCTCCTCTGTTGTTTTTTTTTTTTGAAATGGTAATTGCTTTATTAACATCTCCTCTGTGGAGCTTCCCTGGTGGCTCAGTGGTAAAGAATCCGCCTGTCAATGCAGGAAACATGGTTTGATTCTTGGGTTGGGAAGATCCCCTGGAGGAGGAAACAGCAACCCACTCCAGTATTCTTGCCTGGAGAGTCCCACAGAGAGAGAAGCCTGGTGGGCCATACAGCCCATGAGGTCGCAAGGAGTTGGACATGACAGAGCCTGCATGCATGCGCCGCTCCTCTGTGGTGTTCTCTCTCAGAACCTCCTCACCTGCTGCTTCTGCTCCATTTCTTAGCGTCTCAAGTGTTTCATTCTTGGCATTTCTGGTGTTAGGCTTTGCTTTGTAATTTGTTTCAGTCATTCTAGAGGGTAGTGCAGCCTTTTCCTATATATGTTGACAGGGACTGAAAACTAAGTTATCCAGATGTCATTTCTCCTAGTCCTGTAAGAAAAGCTGTACTCAGTGCCTGTATAAATGCTCAGCCTGGACTACATCGTGATAAATGGCTTAATTATCTCTTAATTGAGTACAAGCAAAATACAATGGGAGAAAAAGAGAAGTGTTCAAACACTGCGGCTTCTTCAAGGCAAGATGAATAAGTGCTCTTTCATGTCTGATTTTTTAAAAGTGGGTTTAATGACAGCGTTGTGTGGCTAATGCCATGGAAACGTGCATCCTTCCTGAGTGGAGGCACATAATCACGGTATTTAAGCCAGCCCGTGGAAAAGGGCCTTCCCCTGCCGTTTCATGTGGTTCTCATGCGATTACTCGGACAACCTGATGTAAAAATATTTTGGCTGCAGGTGTCACAAGTGACACGCTGGACCCCCTCTCCCTAGTGTGTAGGGACAAAAGCGGGTTCTTTGAGACCAGCACTTTTAATGAACCGTCTTATTGTAGACACTTAGAATCTAATAGTGTGCCTTTTGGTGAAGTTGTTGAGAATTTTAATGCATTTTAGTTCTCATTCATCACAGCCTATGTGCTCCTAGCGGGAGGGTCTTTAGAAATAGGATTAACTTCTAGAGGAATGCATTAGCCATGCCACAAAAGTAGGCAATGTGCTAACTCGTCTGATAGATTGCTCCAACCTTCAAATCCTTTTGGCCCCCCTCCCCCCCGGCCCCGTCCGACTTTTTTCCCTTTATTGACAGCTTCTCATTGAATGGCTGGAAGCATTAGTGTATTTAGGAGTTAGATGTTTTGTATGATCCTAGGCTGATCTCATATTCCCTTTCTGAAATTAATTCGACACTGCTTTACATGTTAATCCGCAAAGGATTGATTTGGAGAAGGTCAGAGCAGTGCAGCCTCAGAAAATGGAAGAAAAGCTCCACTTAGAACAGCTCATTTCAGTTCCCAGACCTAAGCCTAGCTGCCTTTTCATTGTGGCACTTAGACAGCTGGAGGCGGCTCGGACACCTCGCAGAATACATCAAACGGTGGGGTTTGATGTGGGCCGGAGGATCGTTGGACTAATTAAGTTTAGCTTGGTTAACCGATTGCAGTTTGCAAATTGAACAATTGCACTTTGAAAGCTTCTGACACAACAGAACACAGAATCTTCTTTTGAGGCATAAACATTCCCCATAATGGAGGAGTACTTTTTCAAAGAAGCTTATATCAAATCCACACAATTTGGACGTCTCCATGTAAAGTTCGTTTCGCTGGTAACAAAACTCCAATCTCCTTTATTCAGGGGATTGTATGGTGTTAAAGACAAGAAGCCCCAGGGAGGTGGGTGGGGATGGAGGTGGAGGGGGATGAGGGAGAGAAAGACCCTGTGGGTGCAGAGTAGGTCAGCGTTTGAGAATGAAGAGATTTGAATTCTTCTTCTTTTTTAAGATTCAAAAATCTTGAGCCACAGTCAGACAGATGTTGGAGAACTGATCACGACTTTGGCGCAAGCAATGGCTTCTAGAAGATGAAAATACCATAAACCTAGAAGATCAAATTAAAGCAAATGCAGGGTCATTGGGAGAAAAGATTCAGTTCTTATAGGGAAGGGCATAGAAACCCCAGTTAAGTCCAGACTTAGCAAAGACACAAACACCAAGTCCAGAGTAATTTCAAATGCTAGGAAAATAAGATGTTTATAATCTACCCTTATTTCAAAGGACTCCAAGTGAGTAGTCCTTTTCATTTTGGAGATAATACGGTATGTGCTGTGTCCTTTCATGTAATGCTTACTCTTTGATTTTAATCTAATCTTTATCTGTATCAACTCTTCGCTCTGGAAAGTTCCTACGACAGCCATGGTGTAGAGCAGCCAAACAAGGTCGCCCTGAATGATTGCCAGGAAGGAGGAAAGCCAGCTATAATTTTCGCTAATGGAAGTCTTACCGAGATCTGAGCAGTGGCAACAGCTGACTTCTCTGATCCTTTGCTTGAGTAATCAGTGTAACTCTCTGACTTTTTGAGAAAGGTTACTAATCATGGAAAAGGAAACATTTTCTCTCACACCTATTTCTCTCACACCTGGGGATATAGAGCAAAAAGCAGGGGCGTGGGGGCGCTTAGATGATGGGCAGCTGTGGCCTTCTTGCGGTTGGCAGCGTCCTTGTGACATGTGAGACTGCAGGCGTGTTCTGACCCTCCTCTGGGGTCAGCTCGGGTCCTGCTGCCTCGCTCCAGTGCCAGGCCATCCCTCACACCAGTATAGCGTCTGGGGAAAGGAAGTTTGCTATCCTTACGTGTAGTTGTGGCTATTGATAAAGCAAGTTGAATTGTGACTCTCACCTTCTTCCTGGGGCATAATCTGTTACGTGCTTGTGACCCGGACACTGTCATCTCTGTTTCTGAAATTTGTCAGGTGGAGCATCGGCTGGTTCTGAAACATTGAACTCTAATGTGGAAAAACGGGTTCTCTTTTATTAAATAAATGTGTTTGTATGCATTTAGGATTTAGTGGATCGAGACTCTGTGTGTACCAGTCAAAGCTGTGTATTCATATCTCCATGCGTGCGTGCCAAGTCGCTTCAGTTGTGCCCGACTCTACGACCCCATGGACTGTAGCCTGACAGGCTTCTCTGTCCGTGGGATTCTCCAGGCAAGAATACTGGAGTGGGTTGCCATGCCCTCCTCCAAGGGATCTTCCTGACCCAGGGATCAAACCAGCATCTCTTACGTCTCCTGCATTGGCAGGCAGATTCTTTTCCACTATCGTCATCTGGAAAGCTTTAATCTCTCCATTTCCAAAATAAATATTTGAGATAGATCATTATCTCTATCAACACATTCTGCTGGCCATATCAACTCACATGTAGAACTGTACATCCTTGGGCCCAGCTAGAGCCTTGGCTTTATCTCTAGACAGGCTAAATGTGAGGAGGTAATGTAATCTAAGTGACTAGTCTGTGGTTTCAGGGTGGTATTGAACAATTCAAAACTTCATGCAAAGTAGCAAAATAACAGTGACTACCACAGTAGTAATGAGAACATATTAACATGGAGGTTATCAAATGCTTCCTAAGTACTGTGCTGAGTACTTGACACAGTTTTTTCAGTAATCCCTCACAGCAAGTCAGATGCAGTGTTATCCACTCCTTTTTACAGATGTGGAAACAGGCTACGAGTGGTTATGTGACCTGGGGTACCAGCCGTGAGCGCTGGAGCCAGTGTTTCTCGCACAGCAGGTGAATTCTGATAGTCTTGACCATCGCATATTTGAGCTCCCTGAGTTAAGGAAAAACAATTTGCCCAAAACTTAAAACCCTACACAAGTGTCCTGAATTGAATAGACAACGAATACAGACATCCTATTCATGTTCATCCATGGATTGAGTAGTTTAAATTTGGAACATACTTTACTAATAACTTACCTTCTGTTTATCTGAAATTCACATTTATCTAGACATTCCGTGTTTTTAGTATATGTATTGCCAAAGTGAGCATGGACATTCTGTATTTTTCTTTGCAAAATCTGGCAACCCTAGTTGGAAGAAAATGAAAGTATAACCCTTTTGGGGAGAAAGTATTAGTATACATCTGGGCTTCCCTGGTGGCTCAGAAGGTAAAGAATCTGCCTGCAATGCAGGAGACCTGGGTTCGATCCCTGGGTTGGGAAGATCCCCTGGAGAAGGGAATGGCTACCCACTCCAGTATTCTTGCCTGGATAATTCCATGGACAAACTAGCCTAGTGGGCTACAGTCCATGGGGTCACAAAGAGTCAGACACAACTGAGCGACTACCCCTTTCCCTTTCAAACAATTGATTTTAGAGTAGAGGGGGAGCCTGGTAAGTCATCCATTCATGTTCCTACCTTTGCCTGAGCTGGTACTTTCCATGGGATGGAATTTGGGATTTTGAGTAGCATCTTTTTCCTGACCTAGGTTGTGGGTGTGAAGTGTGCTGGGGGGTGGGGTGGATGGGGAAGGGGGACATCAAAGAAAACTTTATTCTTTCTGAGCCTCCTAAGATTATCAAAATAAGCCATACTCTGGAAAAACTCATGCCAACCTAGAATAAGGGGGCACATTTTTCTACCAGGTGGCTTTAGGTGAGGGAGCTGGCAGAGCTGAACAGCAAAATCTGGGAGGAAGCCCTCTCCATGTGAGTATTTTCATTTATTCAGGGTTCTAACTTGGGCTTATTATTAACTTTAATATATTATTATATTATTAAACCTGTTAAGTTTTCTTATTTGATGAGAAACATGAAGCTGTTGTTTATTCACCTCATTAGGTGAAGGTTTGCAGGTGTTTCTAAAACAGCTCATGACCTAATATTCGTATTGTTAGCCACTTCCAGATGATGGAGTTTGACTCAAATGCCCTAAAGCAACGATTCACAGATTTAAGGTTTCAACATTTGCCATGACTCTTTGCTCTTTATGCCACTTAATGTGTTGTGCATACATATTCTAAGGGAAATTATGAGCTGCCTCATTCATTATACATTTTTCCAACTTGTAATTGTGTTGGCATCAAATGTTGGCGATATTTGAAAGAAATTGGCATATTACTCGATCTCCCATGCTTTTAACTAAAAATCGCGTTACAACCATTTTCTTTAAAATTTGCTTTTGTACATTATCCCTGTGTGGTAGAATACTTTCTACCACAAAGCAGTGATGGTAGAATGCTTTCAGGACTCATTCTAAAAGCCCAGTCTTTGAAGAATACATGTTCCTGCTAATGGCATACTGACCTGAATATCATAAATAAGAATGTCTTTGGACCTCAGGCATGAGAGAGATTATTACAGGAAATTATGTTGTGGAAGAAATGGAAGTTAGAATATTAAAACATCAGTTGTTTGGCAGTGTGTTTGCGTTGCTTAGTATCATAAAGTAGGTTGTACCCTGGAATTCTGACTAAATTTATAATCCAGTAAAGAAATATTCTTAGCTGCAGCAGAATCACCCATCAAGTTTATGTATTTGCAAATATATTTGAGTTTTGCCTGAAAATGGAAATTCAAGACTCTGTGTGTATATGCTTTGTTTTGATTTTTGAGAGAAAAGTCAGAAATGAACACTTGAATAATTTTCTTTATCTTTTAAAAATAATTTTCTTTTTCCATCTTTTCTGGTCTTTTGCTTGCTCTTTCATATATAATTTGGAGAAAGAAATGGCAACTCACTCCAGTATTCTTGTCTGGAGAATCCCATGGGCGGAGGAGCCCGGTGGGCTACAGTCCATGGGGTTGCAAAGAGTCAGACACGACTGAGCGACTTCACTCGCTCACTCACTCATATATAATTTCTCATTTTCAACTCACTTATTTGAAAAATAGTATTTGTTTGTTGAGAAAATAATTTTCTTAACAATTTAAGCAAACAATTGAAGTCAAAATAATGAGAGTTAACGTGCATTTGGGAGCTTATGAACCCTCACATCACAATTTTAAAACTTACTTTAAAATTTAAAATGATAAGGTAACTTTGTAGATTTCAGTATTATGCAGTATTATTATATAACTAATAATTGATCAGAAGTCAAAGGATAAAATATAGCATGAATAAAATAAGGGATATTCAAGTGTAAAATGTTGTTAGCACACTATATGTTATAAAAATTATAAATAATACCAGAGAAGGTAGATCTTTTCTTCCCTCTGTATGAAATACTTTATGAGCAGACTCTAAAAAGGTTAGAGGCAGGAAACATCTAATAAATAGATTTTAGGTCCAGTTGATTGTCTAAGACTGAGTTTTCACCTTGACCTGACTATACAGGCCCCTTGTCCTTTGTCGAGGGACATCTGTCCCTGTGTGCATGAGGCTAGCTTGTATGTCTTGCAGGTACCTACTTACTCTGCAGAGTGACCATAGTAGGGTGGAAGGACCTGTCCAATGCTCTCGGCATCCCAGCCTTTTCAGACCAGTGGAAAAAAAATCACAGAACTTCAGAGAAAGAAGGGACCTCCACAAATTCTTCCTCAGCCCTCTGGTTTTACAGGTTAAGAAACCAAGACTCCGGGGTGTGTAGTCATCTCTCTCTAGCCATCTGGTGAGTGGCCAATCCACACTAGCTGCTGTGGCTTCCCTGGTGCTCGGCCTTTTCTGCCCCTCAGCCCTTGAAGAGGTGACAGAGAGAGATGGAGACACGAGTGGACTCCTTCTGGGTGGATGTAGGGGATGGCCGCGCCCTCTACCTTCGCTGCTTGGGTCCTTGGGCTTTGCTCACTCTTGGCATCCATGATTTCCATCCCATCAGAGGGAATTGTGGGTGTGTGCATGCTGAGTCACTTTAGTCGTGTCCGACTCTTTGTGACCCTGCGGACTGCAACTCACCGGGCTCCTCTGTCCATGGGATTCTCCAGGCAAGAATACTGGAGTGGGGTGCCATGCCCTCCTCCAGGGCATGTTCCTGACCCAGGGATCAAACCCAGGTCTCCTGCAGTTCCTGAAATGCAGACAGATTCTTTATTGCTGAGCCACCAGGGAAGCCCGAGTTAGTTGTATGTGTCTTTAGCTCCCTGCTAGATTGGGAATTTGAATTTAATGACCATATTTGGTTAACTCTGTCTTCCCTGCAGCTCCTAAGATAACATGTAGTCGTTTCTATAAATGAATGAATGAATATCATTGGGTTTTAGTTAAGGAGACTTTTGTCAGTTTTGCTCTTATGCTGGAAGACAAGGTACATTCATTTCCAAAGCCTTCTTTGACTTGGTGAGGAGAGTCCCTGATTTGTTACCAAACTCGAGGTCACAAATGCCACACTGAGTGACTGTTGATGTGTACGTGTATACTCTGGTTCGAGGTAAATACACCTTTTCACTTCCTAAGTAGCCCAAAATAAGAGAATGTGGCCAGGATAGGTCCTCCTTTGGCTAGGTGGGGTTTGTACCTCTCCTCCGGTGTGGGTGGGCTCTGACTGCTTGGGCCAATAGAATCTGGTACAAGAGACACGGTACTGATTTCTGGGCCCAGGCTTCGGAAGATTGGTGACTTCCACTTCTTGCCTCTCAGAACACTTGCTCTTGAACCCAGTCATCATGGTGTGAGAAAGCCCATATCACTCTCTGGAGAGCCAAGTTCTTGGTTCAGCTTCAGCTGAATTCTCAGCGGGCACCAACCAGCTAGTCGTGTGCATGCGCCATCTTGCTCGTTCCTCCTGTACATCCACTGTGGCCTCCCCAGATGACACTACTGCTCACGTCTTCCCAGATCACAGATCTGTGAGCAAATTGATTGATGGGATTGTTTAAGCCCCTATCTGTTGGGGTGGTTTGTTATCTAATATTAGGTCATCAGAACTGAGACCTAGGTGAGCATCACAGTTATCTAAAGTACTGGTGGGGACCAGGAAGAGCATGGGTGATGGGGATTTATCATTATTATTATTTTTACTAAACTCTGGCTGTTTAACTAATGTGTGGGCCTGGAACTGCACTGTATCCTGGGAGGGGCCGGAGGTTGTCAGTCAACTGGATTTTCTTGTAGATCTGAGTGGTAACTCCCCTATCACAGTGCTGCTGCTGCTTTTTCCCCCACTTTTCTCTTACTCCTTCTAGTTTTGCTCTCCAGTTAACTTTCTTGTTCGGTTGCTCAGTCGTGTCTGACTCATTGCAACTGCAGCACGCCAGGCTTCCCTATCCTTCAGTTAGTAAAGCTATAAACGGTTGAAGTAGCTATTTGACTTTTTAAAGATAATACGTTTTTAGGTTATTGCTTTTAGAGATGACACATTTGTATGTTACTGCTTACAAATAATTGTGGTCAGTGACACACACAGGCACAGCAGTGTTACTACTGTAGTTCTTCTGTTATCTTCTGGGTTTGACATTTAAAGCTACCCATCATCAATCTACCTTTCTGGAATGCTGTCAAATAATAAGTAAGCTCTAGATCATTTTCCTTTAGCCGTGTTTGGTGTATAATATAACAGGAGGAGCACTTATTTCGGTTAGAGGCAAAGTGGGAATGTGGACTGCCCAAGAGTAGAACCATCACGCCTCCCCTGGGTGCGCCCCAGAAGCAGAGGCCCCACCTGTCCTCCTGTTGAAGGATGTCTGGGGTCAGCTGCTCTGGTAGCGTTCCATATCTCCTAGCATCCCAGTCACTCATGGGTTTTTATCTCATCTTCTCCATTTCCAACCTCAAACAGAGCAGCATCCACTCTACTGCCGAATCACTTAACTGCTCACGGGGAGGGCGTCCTGTGGACTCAGCTTTCTAGTACAGTTCAGTTCAGTTCAGTCACTTAGTCATGTCCGACTCTTTGCAACCCCGTGGACTGTAGCACGCCAGGCTTCCCTGTCCATCACCAACTCCTGGAGTTTGCTCAAATTCATGGCCACTGAGTCAATGATGCCATCCAACCATATCATCCTCTGTTGTCCCCTTCTCTTACCCTCAATCTTTCCCAGCATCAGGACCTTTTCCAATGAGTTGGCCCTTCAAATCAGGTAGCTAAAATATTGGAGCTTCAGCTTTAGCATCAGTCCTTCCAATGAATATTCAGGGTTGATTTCCTTTAGGAAGGACTGGCTTGATCTCCTTGCTGTCCAAGGGACTCTCGAGAGTCTTCTCCAACACAACAGTTCAAAAGCATCAATTCCTCTGCTCTCAGCCTTCATTATGGTCTAACTCTCACATCTGTACATGACTACTAGAAAAACCATAGCTTTGATTCTATGGACCTTTGTTGGCAAAGTAATGTCTCTGGTTTTTAATATACTGTCGAGGTTTGTCATAGCTTTTCTTCCAAGGAGCAAGTGTCTTTTAATTTCATGGCTAATCATCCTATTTATTCCACTACTTGTCGTGGCCTATTTTCTTCTCTTTCTGATGACACTGTAGCTCCTTGAGGGCTGGAATTTATCCCCAGTGCTTAACCCAACACCTGACATATTACAGGCCAATTTGTGAATAAGTGAATTAATAGCAGTGAAACCTCACTTGCATGCAGTGGTCCTAGTCAGCCTTCTTAGATGTACCGCATTTTATTTTCCCAATGTCTTGACTCAACACGTTGTTGAGAATTTTGAAGGACAAGAATTACCTACTGATTACTATTTTCTAAGTCACTTTCAGAGTAGACAGTGCCAGTGGCTTGTCACCTAGATATCATTACAAGAGTGACCGCAAAAATCACTTTCGTCTGAATGTAATCCCAGGTTTAAAGTCACACCATGTGAAAGAGTGAACTAGAATTTTTCCTGCAGACTTTCATTATGAACAAATTTACACACACGGGAGAGTTGAAGAACACAATACCGCGTGCACTAGTATGTCCAACACCTCAATTTCTGTTTCTGTTTTGTCCTTTTTTCCCATTTATTTTGTTTCTTTTTCAAAAGATATTTCTTTATTTACTAAATTTTGGCCGTCCTGGGTCTTCATTGCTGCCCGAGTGGGCTTTTGTCTAACTGTGTAGAGCAGGGCTGCTCTTCATTGGCGTTCTCAGGCTTCTCTTGCTGTGGAGCTCAGGCTCTAGTGGGAATGGGCTCAGGAGTTGCAGCTCCCGGGTTCTAGAGCACAGGCTCAATAATTGTGATACGCCGGCTTAGCTGCTGCACAGCATGTGGGATCTTCCTGGACCAGGGATCAAACCCTTGTCTCCTGGATTGACAGGCAGATTCTTTACCACTGAGCCACTAGGGAAGCTCTCTTTATTTCTTGGTTTGTATAGAACATTTGAAAGTCCTTAAAACATCTTTTTTTTTATTTTTTTTATTTTGTGATCAATTTTTATTTGTTTATAGGCTTGGGTTTGTCATTTCACTTGTCAGCTCTGCAAGTTTTGCTTCATATGTAATACATCTCTCTATCAATCATCTATATTTCTTTTTTTTTTTTTTCCATTTTTTTTTTTAAATTAAAAAAATTTCAGGTATACACGTGCTCCCCATCCTGAACCCTCCTCCCTCCCCCCTCCCCATACCATCCCCCTGGGCCGTCCCAGCGCACCAGCCCCAAGCATCCACCATCGTGCACTGAACCTGGACTGGCATCTCGTTTCATACATGACATTTCACATGTTTCAATGCCATTCTCCCAAATCTTCCCACCCTCTCCCTCTCCCACAGAGTCCATAAGACTGTTCTATACATCATTGTCTCTTTTGCTGTCTCGTATACAGGGTTATCGTTACCATCTTTCTAAATTCCATATATATGCGTTAGTATACTGTATTTATGTTTTTCCTTCTGGCTTACTTCACTCTGTATAATAGGCTCCAGTTTCATCCACCTCATTAGAACTGATTCAAATGTATTCTTTTTAATGGCTGAGTAATACTCCATTGTGTATATGTACCACAGCTTTCTTATCCATTCATCTGCTGATGGACATCTAGGTTGCTTCCATGTCCTGGCTATTATAAACAGTGCTGCGATGAACATTGGGGTACACGTGTCTCTTTCCCTTCTGGTTTCCTCAGTGTGTATGCCAAGCAGTGGGATTGCTGGATCATAAGGCAGTTCTATTTCCAGTTTTTTAAGGAATCTCCACACTGTTCTCCATAGTGGCTGTACTAGTTTGCATTCCCACCAACAGTGTAAGAGGGTTCCCTTTTCTCCACACCCTCTCCAGCATTTATTATTTGTAGACTTTTGGATCGCAGCCATTCTGACTGGCGTGAAATGGTACCTCATAGTGGTTTTGATTTGCATTTCTCTGATAAGGAGTGATGTTGAGCATCTTTTCATGTGTTTGTTAGCCATCTGTATGTCTTCTTTGGAGAAATGTCTATTTAGATCTTTGGCCCATTTTTTGATTGGGTCATTTATTTTTCTGGAGTTGAGCTGGAGGAGTTGCTTGTATATTTTTGAGATTAGTTGTTTGTCGGTTGCTTCATTTGCTATTATTTTCTCCCATTCTGAAGGCTGTCTTTTCACCTTGCTAATAGTTTCCTTTGATGTGCAGAAGCTTTTAAGTTTAATTAGGTCCCATTTGTTTATTTTTGCTTTTATTTCCAATATTCTGGGAGGTGGGTCATAGAGGATCCTGCTGTGATGTATGTCAGAGAGTGTTTTGCCTATGTTCTCCTCTAGGAGTTTTATAGTTTCTGGTCTTACGTTGAGATCTTTAATCCATTTTGAGTTTATTTTTGTATATGGTGTTAGAAAGTGTTCTAGTTTCATTCTTTTACAAGTGGTTGACCAGATTTCCCAGCACCACTTGTTAAAGAGATTGTCTTTAATCCACTGTATATTCTTGCCTCCTTTGTCAAAGATAAGCTGTCCATATGTGCGTGGATTTATCTCTGGGCTTTCTATTTTGTTCCATTGATCTATATTTCTGTCTTTGTGCCAGTACCATACTGTCTTGATAACTGTGGCTTTGTAGTAGAGCCTGAAGTCAGGTAGGTTGATTCCTCCAGTTCCATTTTTCTTTCTCAAGATCGCTTTGGTTATTCGAGGTTTTTTGTATTTCCATACAAATTGTGAAATTATTTGTTCTAGCTCTGTGAAGAATACTGTTGGTAGCTTGATAGGGATTGCATTGAATCTATAAATTGCTTTGGGTAGTATACTCATTTTCACTATATTGATTCTTCCAATCCATGAACATGGTATATTTCTCCATCTATTAGTGTCCTCTTTGATTTCTTTCACCAGTGTTTTATAGTTTTCTATATATAGGTCTTTAGTTTCTTTAGGTAGATATATTCCTAAGTATTTTATTCTTTTCGTTGCAATGGTGAATGGAATTGTTTCCTTAATTTCTCTTTCTGTTTTCTCATTATTAGTGTATAGGAATGCAAGGGATTTCTGTGTGTTGATTTTATATCCTGCAACTTTACTATAATCATTGATTAGTTCTAGTAATTTTCTGGTGGAGTCTTTAGGGTTTTCTATGTAGAGGATCATGTCATCTGCAAATAGTGAGAGTTTTACTTCTTCTTTTCCAATTTGGATTCCTTTTATTTCTTTTTCTGCTCTGATTGCTGTAGCCAAAACTTCCAGAACTATGTTGAATAGTAATGGTGAAAGTGGGCACCCTTGTCTTGTTCCTGACTTTAGAGGAAATGCTTTCAATTTTTCACCATTGAGGATAATGTTTGCTGTGGGTTTGTCATATATAGCTTTTATTATGTTGAGGTATGTTCCTTCTATTCCTGCTTTCTGGAGAGTTTTTATCATAAATGGGTGTTGAATTTTGTCAAAGGCTTTCTCTGCATCTATTGAGATAATCATATGGTTTTTGTTTTTCAATTTGTTAATGTGGTGTATTACATTGATTGATTTGCGGATATTGAAGAATCCTTGCATCCCTGGGATAAAGCCCACTTGGTCATGGTGTATGATCTTTTTAATGTGTTGTTGGATTCTGATTGCTAGAATTTTGTTTAGGATTTTTGCATCTATGTTCATCAGTGATATTGGCCTGTAGTTTTCTTTTTTTGTGGTATCTTTGTCAGGTTTTGGTATTAGGGTGATGGTAGCCTCATAGAATGAGTTTGGAAGTTTACCTTCCTCTGCAATTTTCTGGAAGAGTTTGAGCAGGATAGGTGTTAGCTCTTCTCTAAATTTTTGGTAGAATTCAGCTGTGAAGCCGTCTGGACCTGGGCTTTTGTTTGCTGGAAGATTTTTGATTACAGTTTCAATTTCCGTGCTTGTGATGGGTCTGTTAAGGTTTTCTATTTCTTCCTGGTCGAGTTTTGGAAAGTTGTACTTTTCTAAGAATTTGTCCATTTCTTCCTCGTTGTCCATTTTATTGGCATATAATTGTTGATAATAGTCTCTTATGATCCTTTGTATTTCTGTGTTGTCTGTTGTGATCTCTCTATTTTCGTTTCTAATTTTATTGATTTGATTTTTCTCCCTTTGTTTCTTGATGAGTCTGGCTAACGGTTTGTCAATTTTATTTATCCTTTCAAAGAACCAGCTTTTGGCTTTGTTGATTTTTGCTATGGTCTCTTTTGTTTCTTTTGCATTTATTTCTGCTCTAATTTTTAAGATTTCTTTCCTTCTACTAACCCTGGGGTTCTTCATTTCTTCCTTTTCTAGTTGCTTTAGGTGTAGAGTTAGGTTATTTATTTGACTTTTTTCTTGTTTCTTGAGGTGTGCCTGTATTGCTATAAACTTTCCCCTTAGGACTGCTTTTACTGTGTCCCACAGGTTTTGGGTTGTTGTGTTTTCATTTTCATTCATTTCTATGCAAATTTTGATTTCTTTTTTGATTTCTTCTGTGATTTGTTGGTTATTCAGCAGCGTGTTGTTCAGCCTCCATATGTTGGAATTTTTAATAGTTTTTCTCCTGTAATTGAGATCTAATCTTACTGCATTGTGGTCAGAAAAGATGCTTGGAATGATTTCTATTTTTCTGAATTTACCAAGGCTAGCTTTATGGCCCAGGATGTGATCTATCCTGGAGAAGGTTCCATGTGCGCTTGAGAAAAAGGTGAAATTCATTGTTTTGGGATGAAATATCCTATAGATATCAATTAGGTCTAACTGGTCTATTGTATCGTTTAAAGTTTGTGTTTCCTTGTTAATTTTCTGTTTAGTTGATCTATCCATAGGTGTGAGTGGGGTATTAAAGTCTCCCACTATTATTGTGTTATTGTTAATTTCTCCTTTCATACTTGTTAGCATTTGTCTTACGTACTGTGGTGCTCCCGTGTTGGGTGCATATATATTTATAATTGTTATATCTTCTTCTTGGATTGATCCTTTGATCATTATGTAGTGACCTTCTTTGTCTCTTTTCACAGCCTTTGTTTTAAAGTCTATTTTATCTGATATGAGTATTGCTACTCCTGCTTTCTTTTGGTCCCTATTTGCATGGAAAATCTTTTTCCAGCCCTTCACTTTCAGTCTGTATGTGTCCCCTGTTTTGAGGTGGGTCTCCTGTAGACAACATATGTAGGGGTCTTGTTTTTGTATCCATTCAGCCAGTCTTTGTCTTTTGGTTGGGGCATTCAACCCATTTACGTTTAAGGTAATTACTGATAAGTATGATCCCGTTGCCATTTACTTTATTGTTTGGGGTTCGAATTTATACACCATTTTTGTGTTTCCTGTCTAGAGAATATCCTTTAGTATTTGTTGTAGAGCTGGTTTGGTGGTGCAGAATTCTCTCAGCTTTTGCTTGTCTGAGAAGCTTTTGATTTCTCCTTCATACTTGAATGAAATCCTTGCTGGGTACAATAATCTGGGCTGTAGGTTATTTTCTTTCATCATTTTAAGTATGTCTTGCCATTCCCTCCTGGCTTGAAGAGTTTCTATTGAAAGATCAGCTGTTATCCTTATGGGATTTCCCTTGTGTGTTATTTGTTGTTTTTCCCTTGCTGCTTTTAATATTTGTTCTTTGTGTTTGATCTTTGTTAATTTGATTAATATGTGTCTTGGGGTGTTTCACCTTGGGTTTATCCTGTTTGGGATTCTCTGGGTTTCTTGGACTTGGGTGATTATTTCCTTCCCCAGTTTAGGGAAGTTTTCAACTATTATCTCCTCAAGTATTTTCTCATGGTCTTTCTTTTTGTCTTCTTCTTCTGGAACCCCTATGATTCGAATGTTGTAGCGTTTAATATTGTCCTGGAGGTCTCTGAGATTGTCCTCATTTCTTTTAATTCGTTTTTCTTTTATTCTCTCTGATTCATTTATTTCTACCATTCTATCTTCTAATTCACTAATCCTATCTTCTGCCTCTGTTATTCTACTATTTGTTGCCTCCAGAGTGTTTTTAATTTCATTTATTGCATTATTCATTATATATTGACTCTTTTTTATTTCTTCTAGGTCCTTGTTAAACCTTTCTTGCATCTTCTCAATCCTTGTCTCCAAGCTATTTATCTGTGATTCCACTTTAATTTCAAGATTTTGGATCAATTTCACTATCATTATTCAGAATTCTTTATCAGGTAGATTCCCTATCTCTTCCTCTTTTGTTTGGTTTGGTGGGCAGTTATCCTGTTCCTTTATCTGCTGGCTATTCCTCTGTCTCTTCATCTTGTTTAAATTGCTGAGTTTGGGGTGTCCTTTCTGTATTCTGGCAGTTTGTGGAGTTCTCTTTATTGTGGCTTTTCCTCGCTGTGTGTGGGTTTGTACAGGTGGCTTGTCAAGGTTTCCTGGTTAGGGAAGCTTGTGTCGGTGTTCTGATGGGTGGAGCTGTATTTCTTCTCTTTGTTCAGTCGCGCTGTGGGGAGGGAGGGAGGGATGCTGCAAACAAATAACACTGGCGTGTGCTCGCAGTGCCTCAGCCACACTGGGTCTGCCCCCGCTCACGGCGCGTGTAGCCTCCCTTTCCACACTGCTCGGGCTCTAGGTTGTTCCGCCGGGAACAATCCGAGGCTGGCCCTGGGTTGCATGTACCTCCCAGGTCCAAGCCGCTCAGGTTCAGGCACTCGGGTAGTCCTCAGAGGTGCAGACTCAGTTGGGCCTGAGTTTTGTGCTCTTCCCAGGTCCGAGCAGCTCAAGTGATGAGGTGTTTGGCGAGCGCCAATGCTGCGACTTATTGCCTCCCCGCCACTCGGTTATCTGGGCGTAAAACTGGCGCACCTTCTCAGGCAGATGTTAACCGTCCAGACCCCCAAGAAGTTTTAGTTAGCAAAGAAGCCTGCTTACAGTTTTATAGATAATGTCTCTCTGGGGCTGGGATTGCCCCCTTCCGGCTCTGGCTGCCTGTCACCGGAGGGGGAAGATCTGCAGCCGGCTATCTCTGTTCAATTCTTTGTTCCGTGCGCGGGCCTGGTGGTGTCTTAAGTTGGGGCTGGCTTTTCGCGTGGTAGATATCCCACAGTCTGGTTTGCTAGCCCAAATTATTTCGCTCAGATAGTGCTCAGGGTATTCAGGCCAGATTCTTACTCTAAGCGATGCAGCCCGCGCTGTGCCTCCCTGCCCAGCCCCTGCTTGCTAATGGCACGTACAGGCGTCTACGCTGCTTCTCCGCTGGGGGAGTGACCGTAGGACTCGCAATCTTCGAGTTTTAATTGTTTATTTATTTTTTCTTCCTGTTATGTTGCCCTCTGTGCTTCCAAAGCTCGGCACAGATTCGGCAGTGAGAAGGTTTCCTGGTGTTTGGAAACTTCTCTCTTTTTAAGACTCTCTTCCCGGACGGAACTCCGTCCCTCCCTCTTTTGTCTCTTTTTTTGTCTTTTATATTTTTTCCTACCTCCTTTCGAAGAGTTGGATTGCTTTTCTGGGTGCCTGATGTCCTCTGCCGGCATTCAGAAGTTGTTTTGTGGAATTTACTCGACGTTTAAATGCTCTTTTGATGAATTTGTGGGGGAGAAAGTGTTCTCCCTGTCCTACTCCTCCGCCATCTTCCCTTAAAACATCTTTACACGTCACCTCTAAAGACTTTGACACGCATCTCTTACCAATAAAGACTTTCTCCTACATCAGCGCAATGCCATTATTTCTTATATAAACATTAATTCAATAATTGCCAAACAAAACAAACAGCACTCATTAAAGAAAGGTAACAAAATCCAGAATCTATACAATTTAACACTCATCATGTCTAGGACATGAAGATAAAATACTCAACAACTAACAGACCAAGAAAGTAGAGCACTCTCTCAGAAGAAAGGAAAATCAACTGAGTCCAAGCCCAAGATGAATAACTGTGCTAAATGATGTAAAACAGTAGTGCCCACAGTGAAGGAACAGACAAGGTATCCCATTAGTGACACAGAAGTGACTTAAAAAGTAGAATTGGTAGAACTGACAGTACAATATCTGAAGTTCGAAATATGCTGGGTGGACTTTACTGACAAAAGGAAATGACAGAGGAGAGTGAAGATGGAACAGGAAACAATCTTAGAAGTAATAAAAGCTAAACTTTCTCAAAATTCTATGCAGAATAGGAGTTTACATATGCAAGGTGGTCAAGGAACATCAGGTAAATACAAAAAGCCCATGCTGACTCTTTCAACCTCTTGAAAACCAGAGGTAAAGCACAAAGCTTGAAAGCAGCAAGAGGGGAAGAATACAGGGGAACCCCAGCCAATCAGTGGCTGCCTTCAGAAGACATGCAAGCCAGAAGAGTGTCTGTCAAGCTCTGAAAGAAAACTGTTATGTCCAGTAAAAGGATTCTTCCAGAATGAAGAGATTGGGATGATGACAGAGTTCAGAGGTCGGAGGTACTGACTGTTGTACAAGAATGTACCTAATGCCACTGAATTATACCTTTAAAAATGGATTAAGTGGTGAATTCTTTGTCATATGTATTTTACCACAAAACAAAATTTTTAAAGAAGAATGAAGGGAAAATAAGGACCTTTTCATGTAAAGAAAATGATGACAATTTACCACCAACAGAGCTGTACTTCCCGATGTTAAAGGCAAAGGAACACGACACCAGGTAGAAACTCAGATCCTTCCGGAAAAATTAAAAGCACTGGATATCGTGAATATTGAGGTAAATACGAAATGCTGGCTTTTTGTTTGTGCTTTTCTGCCTCAATTTCTTTATTAACCATTCAACTATATAAAGCAAAACTTATAAGTATGTTGTGGGGCTTATACCATTTGTAGATATAGTACATATAACAACCATAAAAATAGATATGGACCTATTGTTGCAAGTTTTCTATATTTTACAGGAAATGGTACAATATTGACTGTAAGTGGACTATGAAAAATTATAGCGTATATTATAATCCTTGGGGTAGCCACTTCAAAAAGTAAAAGAATGTAGCTGAAAAGTCAGTAGAAAAATTAAAAATGGATATTCAAATAATTTTTTAAAAGGCAGGAAATGAGAAACAGAGGACCATAGTTCTGGCGGTTTTGACCCATTAAAGGAATACAAGGAAATCGTTTTTAAAAATTAGATTAGAATAATATGATGGTAGCCATTTAAAACTGATTTTTGGGGGGGGGGGAATCATTAATATAGGAAAAACACTCCCAATGTTGTATAACATGGAAAAAGTGGTATATTCAGCCACTATAGTACAACAATAATTTTTAAAAGATATGATATATTCACACTCTCATACAATATAGAAAAAAGGCTAAAAGGTATGTTCCAAAATACCTTTTGGTGGTAGAATCACAAGTAACTTCATGTCTTAGTCTTACTTTCTTACATTTCCTAGATTTTCTACAATGGGGTATCATAAAATCTGTTTTTTAGTTACTGCTAGTACATAGTCATACAGGAACACTTAGTTTCTCTGTATTCTAATTTTATATAATACTTGACTAAGTTTGGGCTTCCCTGGTGGCTCAGATGGTAAAGAATCCGCCTGCGATGCGGGAGACCCAGGTTTGATCCCTGGGTCAGGAAGATCCCCTGGAGAAGGAATGGCAACCCACTCCAGTGTTCTGGCCTGGAAATTCCATGGACAGAACAGCCTGGCAGGCCCCAGTCCATGAGGTCGCAGAGAGTCAGACACAACTGAGTGACTTTCACTTCACTTACTAAGTTTAATTTTATTCTAATAATTTTTCACTGATTTTTAAAAGTATACGGTCATGTGGTATGCACATAATACAGTCATTCAGTTTCTTCTTGTCTGTCTACCTTAATGCAATAGGTAACTAATTGCCCAGGACCTGCTCAGCACTAAGTACACTAATTGATGGATTCCTGACAATGGGAAATTCTCCTGCTCGACATCGCACTTTCTCATCTCTAGAGAAGGTCGTTGTAAGGATGAATGGTGGTGATGGATGTAAAGTCTGGACTCAGTACTTGGCTATCATGCACTCTCAGCAAACACTAGTGGTTGTTACTGTGAGGATGGATGTATCTCTTGGTACAGACTCTTCTGGAAGGGTGCAGAGCTGAGCCCTCAGAGGGCACTGTAGTCCGTGGGCAGATCACACGAAAGGAAGAGCCTCTGACAGCACTCTGGACAGCCAGTTTGGGGAAGCTGTGTTTAAACAGCAACATCAGTCTGGCATGTGTACCCCGTTTTCCTTAAATTTAAAACTCCACACCTTCACTGAAGATGTCCTTGCGGTGTGAGAATAAACAATGAATGTGAAGATGATAATGCTGATTAGTTCAGTTCAGTTGCTTAGTTGTGTCTGACTCTTTGTGACCCCAAGGACTGCAGCACACCAGACCTCCCTGTTCATCATCAACTCCTGGAGCTTACCCAAACTCATGTCCATTGAGTCGGTGATGCCATCCAACCATCTTATCCTCTGTTGTCCCCTCTCCTCCCGCCTTCAATCTTTCCCAGCATCAGGGTCTTTCCCAAAGGAATCAGTTCTTTGCATCAGGTGGCCAAGGTATTGGAGTTTCAGCTTTAGCATCAGTCCTTCCAGTGAATATTTAGGACTGATTTCCTTTAGGATGGACTGGTTGGATCTCCTTGCAGTCCAAGGGACTCTCAAGAGTCTTCTCCAACACCACAGTTCAAAAGCATCAATTCTTTGGCGCTCAGCTTTCTTTATAGTCCAACTCTCACATCCATACATGACTACTGGAAAAACCATAGCTTTGACTAGATGGACCTTTGTTGGCAAAGTAATGTCTCTTGCTTTTTAATATGCTGTCTAGGTTGGTCATAGCTTTTCTTCCAAATAGCAAGCGTCTTTTAATTTCATGGCTGCAGTCACCATCTGCAGTCATTTTGGAGCCCCCCAAAATAAAATCTCTCACTGTTTCCATTGTTTCCCCATCTATTTGCCATGAAGTGAGTGATGGGACCAGATGTCATAATCTTAGTTTTCTGAATGTTGAGTTTTAAGCCAACATTTTCACTTTCCTCTTTCACTTTCATCAAGAGGTTTAGTTCTTCGCTTTCTGCCGTAAGTGTGGTGTCATCTGCATATCTGAGGTTATTGAGATTTCTCCTGGCATAGCCTAATCATATAGTCTGGAGAGCGCTGCAGTCCATGGGGTCGAAAAGAGCTGGACACAGCAGAGTGACTGAGCTGTAGAGGCTCACTGTGGAAGAGTGCCTCTCTAGGTTTATCCAAGGAGTAAGGAATCTCTTTGGTAAGCTGCCTTTGGGATGATCCCAGTGATCTGCCTTCGGGTCTTCATGCTCTTCTGTAAGCCCCACTAGTTGAGTGTGGGCTGGACCTCATGGCTCGCATTTAACAAACCAAATATGACAAAGTAATGGAACATCACTTCTGAGGTTACGTTACAAAAAAGACCGTGACTTCTGTCCTGCTAGCTTTTTCTCACCCTCTCTGTCTTTTGGAGTTGTCACTAAGGGAGGAGCAAGCTAATGGGCAGTGACTAGTCCGATGGGGAGGCCCACATGGCAGAAAAAGATTGTTCGCTTTCATGGGAAGCTGAGACCTCCTGGCGCCCATGAAAGTGAGCTTGGAAGGGAACCCTCCCCAGTCAAGCCTTGCGATGACCATTCCCTAGCTGACACCTGGGGCTATTGAGCTAAAAGTAGCCAACTGAGCCACTCCCAGACTCTTGATTCCCAGAAACTAGGAGACGGTTGCTGTGTGTAGTTTTAAGCTGTTCATGTATGCTAGTCACTTCAGTTGTGTCCGACCGACTCTTTGCAGCCCTGTGAACTGTAGCCCACCAGGCCCCTCTGTCCATGGCAAGATTACTGAAGTGGGTTGCCATGCCTTTCTCCAGGGGATCTTCCCGACCTAGGGATCAAACCCACATCTCTTATCTCCTGCATTGGCAGACCGCTTCTTTACCACTAGTGCCACCTGAGAAGCCCTTGGGCTGCTCAGTGTGGGGTTGCTTTGCTGTGCGCCAGTAGGAAACCATGACATTCTCTCAAGCAATTGAGTACCTTTCCTGACTCCTCCCACCTTACCCCACCTCCACCTTTAGTCCTTTGGGAGTTGTTACAGTTTCTCCCCAACACCTTTTTAGTTTTTTAAAATGTTTTATCAGGACATCAAATGCCTTTCCTGCCCATTTCTTCATTTTCCCTTTGCTTCCGGCCCAGTCACCACTTTTTAGATGTGTTAGCAAAAGATGACTCTTGCCGTCATTTCATCCTTTTCTTTGGAGGCCGTCTCCGTGCCTTCCGGAAGTCATAGAGAGACGCATCTTCCTTGTGGTCTGGAGCCATGGTCTGCAGCCTGCCTTTCTCGTCCCTTCTCAAGGAGTATGTCACATGCAGGAGCCACCCGTGGAGTCGTTCTCCAGGGGCTGGTGCAGTGAGGCTGCGACCCTGCTCGTTGTCCAGTCTCCTGGCCCCACGCCCTCCCCATCATCACCTGCTACACGTTGACTTTCTGAAATAAAGTGGTGGCGAACACTCTGACCAGAGTGTCCAAAACCGAGGTGCGAGACTCCTGGATTCTAGTCTCCTGCCCCGAGCTGCAGCTTTGCTGTGCAAGCCAGAATGTATCTCTCTATCTAGTTTCTGTGTCTGGAAGGCCCAGGCAGTAATAACCACTATTTTCCTCTTTTTAAACAGAACTTAGGGGCAAGCGTTCCGCCACAAGTGCTAGAAAAATGACTGTTCGACATTTTAAACCCGAGCGAAACGATTCTACAATTTGCAAACTGTAACAAGCCACCATCGTCCCCAGACCTGTGAAGAGTCGTGAAGAAAATAGCACCTCTCTCCTAGAGAAGGTATCTGCCAATTGAAAATTAGATTCTCCTGCACTGCCTCTTTATTCTTTTAGCTTATACTTAATAAAGTGGACATTCGAGGATGGACTTCCCAGTGCCCTCCCTGTGGCCACGGGCCTATTCACACCATTCCTGGCTGCATTAAGTGTCTCTAGTGCAGAGAATTAAGTCACGCTGAAAGTAGACTCTGGGTTTCACCAAGAGGTCACGGAGAGCCCCTCTTCTCTTGGCAGTCAGCAGCATCCTGATTACATTTCATTTATCTGCTTGGCAGGACTCGGAGGACCAGCTGGGCCCCTGTCTGCACTCATCAAGAGTTAATTTCTGAGTGAGGTGCTGTGGTCATGAACAAGTGCAGAAGGTACCCCGGCGGTCCTGCCAGATGACAGGGGCCCTTAATTAGCAGCGACGTTCAATCAGGCTGCTTAACCCACCCCGGGGCCTAGGTGGTCATGTCCTCACCCGCCTCCCATAAACATAGAACCCGCAGCCGGGCCCAGATGTCTGCACGGCCTGAGATGAGGCCAGACACAGGCCTGGGCCTGACACAGGTCCGGGGGATCCCCGAGTGTTGCTTTTATTGATGATGGAGTCGTGAAGGTTCATCGAGATTGGATTTTTTTTTTCCTTTAAAATTTGGAGGCATCTTTTTATCTTTCCCAACTTCATATTTCCCCAAGTGGCCATCACACTGACTTTCTTTGGTATTAAAAGCAATCTCTTGTTGCCCCATTTCCAGCATGGCTGAGGCCTGCCGATGGCCATTGTACAGAACCATGTGGCCAAAGTTAGAATTTCTCACTGGCTTTGAGGCCTGTCTATGTCTCTCCTCACTGCAAGTTGTTCCACTGCAAAATGGAGGTGATTGTAGCCCCACCTACCCGGGCAAGCTATTAGGAAGATCTAATATAGAAACAGTTTGCAAAGTGTCAAGTATTGTTCAAATCTGAGGTGGTATTATTGAACATCAGGATTGGGTTGCTTTTAGTTGACTCATTTCTTATAGCCAAGATCGGTATTTATTTTAATGATTACATTTGTGCTTGTGATCTTAGTGCCCAGTGGCCCAGTCGCGTCTGACTCTTTGCGACCCCATGGACTATAGCCCACCAGGCTCCTCTGTCCCTGGAATTTTCCAGGCGAGAATACTGGAGTGGGCTGCCATTTCCTGTTCCAGGGGATCTTCCCAACCCGTGTCTCTAAAGTCTCTTGCGTCAGCAGGCGGATTCTTTACCATTGCGCCACCTGCGAAGGCCAATGGTTCCCATACTAAAGCCTGGTGGGGTTGGTAGATATTTTATATTGGGCAAGCCAATATTTTCCTAGAAATGCGATCTAATATTGCAGCATTTAATAAGTAGAAAATATAAGTACTTCTTTTAAATTCTGGCCAGGAGACTCTAATGCACATTAAGGACCATGGTATACAGAGTGGGTCAGTGCAGGAGAAGCTTAGCTCAGTGTGACTCCTCATTTAGTCATAAGACCTTCCAGATCAGATCAGATCAGATCAGTCGCTCAGTCATGTCCGACTCTTTGCGACCCCATGAATCGCAGCACACCAGGCCTCCCTGTCCATCACCCAGTCCCGGAGTTCATTGAGACTCACGTCCATCGAGTCAGTGATGCCATCCAGCCATCTCATCCTCTGTCGTCCTCTTCTCCTCCTGCCCCCAATCCCTCCCAGCATCAGAGTCTTTTCCAATGAGTCAACTCTTCACATGAGGTGGCCAAAGTACTGGAGTTTCAGCTTTAGTATCATTCCTTCCAAAGAAATCCCAGGGCTGATCTCCTTCAGGATGGACTTCCAGGTCCCCCCATTTAATTGGAGGAACTGAGGGTGAGATGTTTCATTTCAACATTTCTGTGGTTCAGGGCCAGTAATTTCAGTAGGAAGGTCCACTGTGAAGTCCTCAAACTGCCTTGATTACTTCTCGGCGAGTGAGCCTTGCCTCTGATGGCTTATGACAAACCTAGCATCTTTACTGATTCCAATGAGTAAACTAGATTTACTTACCTCAAGTGGCTTGAAATTCTTTCTGGTGATCAGCAAAAGTGGAGGCAGCTCCCCACGCCCTTGTTGGCGATGTAGCATCACACTAAAATGTTAGTCGCTCGGTTGTGTCCGACTCTTTGTGACCCCGTGGACTGTAACCTGCCAGGCTCCTGTGTCCATGAAATTCCCCAGGTAAGAATACTAGAATAGGTTGTCATTCCCTTCTTCAGGGGATTTTCCTGACCCAGGGATTGAACCCAGGTCTCCTGTGGATTCTTTACTATCTGAGCCACCAGGGAAGCCCCAAAATGTCACATGTCAATGAGTTGACAGTTACAGCACCTGCTGGGAGCGTTGCACTGAGCTGGGGGACTGCCCAGGAAGAACTAATGGGCCTTGTGGAGCCTCGCCATGGGAAGAGCTTGGTAGAGCGCACGCTCACTTAAGACGGAAATGCTCAGCATTTTAAATGTTCAGTTCAGTCACTGAGTCGTGTCCGACTCTGTGACCCCATGAATCGCAGCACGCCAGGCCTCCCTGTCCATCACCAACTCCCGGAGTTTACTCAAACTCATGTCCATCGAGTTGGTTATGCCATCCAGCCATCTCATCCTCTGTCGTCCCCTTCTCCTCCTGCCCCCAATCCCTCCACTTACCTGGCAGATTGGAGCATTCTGTGTCTTGGTGTAATGAAGCATCATGTTGGCATAGCAAAAAGGAAACCGCCCTCCTGACAGGAATTCGGTCTCAGCGGAAGCCCATGGTCCGGTGCGGGGCGTCGCCTGGGAGTGGACGTGTGTGTCTGTGTGGGTGTGCAGCCTTGTTTCTGATGGGAAGTCAAGACCAAACTGCCCATTATATCGCTTAATTCCACCTGATGGTTTCCTGAAACGACTGTTGGAGAGCAAATCCTTCCCTGTTTGCAGGATCTTTTATTTTTTAACTTGTGGTTTTTCTCCCCCCAACTTTTGCTTTGGAAACATGGAAATGATTTGTGCAGAATTATTTTGATGAAGAGTAAAGAACTGAAAGGGTGGAGTAAATCAGTCACCAGATCGTTACTGCAGCCAAAACCCACTGGAGCCAAAAGCTGCTGGCTCATCCGGAACTTTGCTCTGGGCCTGGTGGGCATAAACTGGAACCTTGGCAATAAACTTCTGGACACTAGGTCACCCCATGCCAGGGTCTCTGGAATCCAGATTTAATACTACACATGCTTCCTTGTTCTGAAAGGAGAAAGCATGACATTAAATGCTAGGAAAATCTGTTCCATCCTCAATGTGGAAATATTGATGCTAGACACAGAATATGGAGAAGGAGGCTGTGGGCAGTTTATCTGCCTGGCTCCTGGCCAACCAGCATGCACCTCATTCTCTATGGTGGTGCTTTAACTTTTATATCGAGAAGATCATCTTGTCATTAAAGGCTGGTGTGCAGGATAGCTACTTCTATGGCAAGCTCTGGGTACCTTGGCCTTTGGATTCCTAGCAGTGTGTCCAGGCCTATCTTCAAGTTCCAGCCCGCTCACTGTCACCATGACAACCAATGTTAGGTGTGGGATTCACTTTTAGTTCAATGTATAAGGGCATCCCTTGTGGCTCAGCTGGTAAAGAGTCTGCCTGCAATGTGGGAGACCTGGGTTCAATCCCTGGGTTGGGTAGATTCTCCTGGAGAAGGGAAAGTCTACCTGCTCCAGTGTTCTGGCCTGGAGAATTCCATGGACTATATAGACCATAAAGTCGTAAAGAGTCGGACACGACTGAGTGACCTTCACTTTCACTTTCATAAGGTTAGGAACTTGACTCTGCACAGAGTTCTTTTCTCACATCCTTCATTTTCAATTCAATCATACTTACCCATGCCTGTACTTATGTCTGCATCTCCAAAATAAGAATTGGAGGTCACATTTTGGGTTTGTTGTCATATTCCTATTTTATTTTCCAAACACTCCCTGAAATAACTAATATTCAGTTCAGTTCAGTTGCTCAGTGGTGTTTGACTCTTTGTGACGCCATGAACTGCAGCACACCAGGCCTCTCTGTCCATCACCAACTCCCAGAGTTTACCCAAACTCATGTCCATCAAGTCGGTGATGCCATCCAACCATCTCATCCTCTGTTGTCCCCTCTCCTCCTGCCTTCAATCTTTCCCAGCATCAGGGTCTTTTCAAGTGAGTCAGTGTTTCACATCAGGTGCCCGAAGTATTGGAGTTTCACCTTCATCATCAGTCCTTCCAATGAACACTCAGGACTAATCTCCTTTAGGATGGACTGGTTGGATCTCCTTGCAGTCCAAGGGACTCTCAAGAGTCTTCTCCAACACCACAGTTCAAAAGCATCAGTTCTTCAGTGCTCAGCTTTCTTCACAGTCCAACTCTCACATCCATATGTGACTACTGGAAAAACCACAGCCTTGACTAGATGCACCTTTGTTGGCAAAGTAATGTCTCTGCTTTTGAATATGCTGTCTAGGTTGATCATAGCTTTTCTTCCAAAGAGCAAGTGTCTTTTAATTTCATGGCTGCAGTCACCATCTGCAATGATTTTGGAGCCCCCCTCCCTCCCAAAAATCTGTCACTGTTTCCATTGTTTGCCCATCTATTTGCCATGAAGTGATGGGACCAGATGCCATGATCTTAGTTTTCTGAATGTTGAGTTTTAAGCAACCTTTTCCCTCTCCTCTTTCACCTTCATCAAGAGGCTCTTTAGTTCTTCTTTGCTTTTTACCATAAGTATGGTGTCATCTGCACATCTGAGGTTATTAATCTCTCTCCTGGCAGTCTTGATTCCAGCTTGTGCTTCTTCCAGCCCAGCATTTCTCATGATATACTCTGCATATAAGTTAAATAAGCAGAGTGACAGTATATCGCCATGACATACTCCTTTCTGGATTTGGAACCAGTCTGTTGTTCCATGTCCAGTTCTAACTGTTGTTTCTTGACCTGCACACAGATTTCTCAGGAGGCATATCAGGTGGTCTGGTATTCCCATCTCTTGAAGAATTTTTCACAGTTTATTGTTGCCCACACAGTCAAAGGCTTTGGCATAGTCAATAAAGCAGAAATAGATGTTTTTCTGGAACTCTCTTGCTTTTTTGATGATCCAGCACATGTTGGCAATTTGATCTCTGGTTCCTCTGCCTTTTCTAAAATCAGCTTGAACATCTGGAGGTTCACGGTTCACATATTGCTGAAGCCTGGCTTGGAGACTTTTTACCATTACTTTACTAGCGTGTGAGAGTGAGTGCAATTGTGTGGGAGTTTGAGCATTCTTTGGCATTGCCTTTCTTTGGGATTGGAATGAAAACTGACCTTTTCCAGTCCTGTGGCCACTGCTGTGTTTTCCAGATTTGCTGGCATATTAAGTGCAGCACTTTCACAGCATCATCTTTAAGATTTGAAATCGTTCAACTGGAATTCCATCACCTCCACTAGCTTTGTTCATAGTGATGCTTCCTAAGGCCCACTTTACTTCACATTTCAGGATGTCTGGCTCTAGGTGAGTGATCACACCATCGTGATTATCTGGGTTGTGAAGATCTTTTTTGTACAGTTCTTCTGTGTATTCTTGCCACCTCTTCTTAATATCTTCTGCTTCTGTTCAGTCCATACCATTTCTGTCCTTTATTGTGCTCATCTTTGCATGAAATGTTCCCTTGGTATTTTCTTAAAGAGACCTCTAGTCTTTCCCATTCTATTGTTTTCCTCTATTTCTTTGCATTGATCACTGCGGAAGGCTTTCTTGTCTCTCTGTGATATTCTTTGGAACTCTGCATTCAAATGGGTATATCTTTCCTTCTCTCCTTTGCCTTTCACTTCTCTTCTTTTCTCAGCTATTTGTAAGGCCTCTTCAGAGAAGCATTTTGCCTTTTTCTTTCTTTTTGTTTCTTTTTCTTTGGAATGGTCTTGATCACCACCTCCTATACAATGTCACAAACCTCCATCCACAGTTCTTCAGGCACTCTGTAAGATCTAGTCCCTTGAATCTATTTGTCACTTCTACTGTATAGTCATAAGGGATTTGATTTAGGTCATACCTGAATGGTCTGGTGGTTTTCCCTACTTTCTTTAATTTAAGTCTGAATTTGGCAATAAGGAGTTCATGATCTGAGCCACAGTCAGCTCCTGGTCTTGTTTTTGCTGACTGTATAGAGCTTCTCCATCTAAGGCTGCAAAGAATATAATGAATCTGATTTTGGTATTGACCATCTGGTGATGTCCATGTGTAGAGTCATCTCTTGTGCTGTTGGAAGAGGGTGTTTGCTATGACCAGTGCGTTCTCTTGACAAAACTCTGTTAGCCTGTGACCTACTTTGTTTTGTACTACAAAAAGCTACTTCTTTTATAAATCAAAACACAGCATTCAAAAAACTAAGATCATTGCATCTGGTCTCATCACTTCATGGCAAATAGAAGGGGAAACAACGGAAACACTGACAGACTTTATTTTCTTGGGCTCCAAAATCACTGTAGATGACTGCAGCCATGAAAATTAAAAGATGCTTGCTCCTTGGAAGGAAAGCTATGACAGACGTATCAGTTCAGTTCAATCGCTCAGTTGTGTCCAACTCTTTGTGACCCCATGGACTGCAGCACACCAGGCTTCCCTGTCCATCACCAACTCCCAGAGCTTGCTCAAACTCAGTCCATCAGGTTGGTGATGCCATCCAACCATCTCATCCTCTGTCGTCCCCTTCTCCTCCTGCCTTTAAGCTTTCCCAGCATCAGGGTCCTTTCCAATGAATCAGGTCTTTGCATCAGGTGGCCAAAGTATTGGAGTTTCAGCTTCAGCATCAGTCCTTCCAATGAATATTCAGGACTGATTTCCTTTAGGATGGACTGGTTGGATCTCCTTGCAGTCCAAGGGGCTCTCAAGAGTCTTCTCCAGCACCACAGTTCAAAAGCATCAGTTCTTTGGTGCTCAGCCTTCTCTATGGTCCAACTCTCACATCCATACATGACCACTGGAAAAACCATAGCCTTGACAAGGTGGACCTTTGTTGGTAAAGTAATGTCTCTGCTTTTTAATATGCTGTCTAAGTTGGTGATGAGAATCCCATGAACAGTAGTCTAGCCCCAGGCCACCACTATTTGACTAACACTAAATGACTTCTACAAGCTTCAGTTTCTTTATCTGTAAGATGGTAATAACAGTGGCCACTCGTCAGCTTTTTCTAGTCATGAGTAAGTAAGGCATCATTCAAAAGTTGCAGGTAAACATGAGTGAAATCCAAGGCAAATGTCAATTGTATATGTAGAGAATATTTTTGGCAGAGGAAATATTACATGACTCCTAACCGTGTTTCATTTCCCTCCTGGGCACACACACCTCCTTTCAGCCGGGTTGGTGTTGTGTGGGTGGCCAGGGTTCGGGATGGATGTGAAGTGTGCATGTTCCAGGCCTGGCCCAGAGGAGTCTCCCACTCTCCCTCTCCACTGTGATCTTGGAGGTCCTGTGGGAAAATGGTGGTGTCACAAGTTGGGAAAGGCTTGCCCCTGAGTCACCACTTGGAGGACAGCCACCTGACTAGCCTTGGACTTGTGCATTGCACTTGGAATTGTTTGAGCTAATGTTAGCATACCCTGATGAATCACAATTTTTGGAAAAGAATATTATTTGCTACCATTAATGTATAATTTTATTTTTATGTACTTTGCATTATACCTATTATAAATAGAACATACTGTTGTTGAAGGCCATTTATACCCTATATATGACATTATTGTAAAAAAAAGTACAAGTGAAAATCAATGTACTTGCAATTTTTAATATAGGAAACAATTATTCACAATGAAGCAAGTCCATATGTTAAATTTTACTAAATTTTTGTGCATATCTTGACCAACAGGAGAAATTAATAGACTCAGTGAGGGGTGAATTCCTGCTGGAAACATTAATAATAATAAAATAATATTAAGTGCCATTGATTAAGCACTTTTACCACATGGCAGGCATATAGTGCTAAGAACTTTGCAGATGTGATAGGAATGTGCCTTGAAATGAGACCTTTTTTCTTTCTTTCAAATTACTTTCATCGTTAAGATTGAATTGGCTTTTTCTTTTTCTGGACTGTCATACCCCCTCCCCATTGTTGCAACAGAATGTGACTCAGATGATTGCCCAGGGACCTAATTATGTACGAGAATCTGATTTCTGAGATGTCACAGGGCAGCATCTACTGAAATCAATTTCTTGTAGGTTGTTTCAGGTTGAAAAATGACGTGTCTCTGTTGTGAACTGGGTGTGTTTGGGCTGGCGTGCATCACACGAATGATTATTCAGGCTTTCATGGTTTAACAGTGACTTACCAGTCTTTAACTCTGCTGTGTGAATATGTCCAGCCAAATACCATTTCCTGCCAGCTTCATCCCTCTGAATTAACTATCCATGTACTACAGCCACAGCAGAAATTTCCACCGAGGCAAATGCCCCCACTGATGATATGGCCACAGCAGCTTCAAGTGCTTCACGAAGAACTGACTTCAAGGTTTGAATCTCGATTCTTTCCTTCAACATTGTTCTCTCCTTGCAAAAGTGGTGGACAGAATCCACAGCCCAAAGTAAAGGAATTGTAGCCACCACTGAACTTACCATTCTACTGTAATTGGTTGCACAGCCCTGTGATTTGGGCTAATTACTGTGTTGCCCTCTTCTCAAATTTGAGAACTGAGATTTTGAAACTGGAGTTACTTCCTGGGCTGAATCTGGGACTCTGATTCATAAAGTCCAGGTTTTTGGTCCTTAGAAAGCTGGCAGATCCAGACAAGAGTTGTACTGAACCCTGTGGGCCCCATTAGGGATAGGAACCCAAATTCTTTCAGATCAGAAATGTTGGGGAGACTACTGTTTTAGTTCAAGCTGACCACAGCATGGTAAGGGGCATGAGCATTGCGGTGTGTACCCTGGCCCCCTGCTTTAAATATCAACTCTAAAGTGATGGCTTTCAACTTTACATTACCTGATGTTTGGATTCTCACAGTTCTGAAAACATTCTGGAAATATGAAGTTAACATACACTCACTGTACGACCCAGCAACATTACTCCTGGGGATTTGCCCCAGACAAGTGAAAACAGTCCACACAAAGACTTGTACATGGTTGTTCGTGGCAGCTTCATTCATAATAGCTCCAAACAGGAAACCCAAATATTTGTTAAGTTGTAATTGACAGACAAGTTGCTGGGATACTTCTCAGCAAGTTAAAGGTGCAGAATATTAGTACATGCAACAGCATGCATGGGCCTCAGAAATACTGTGCTCAGTGAAAACCCATAGTTCTTACCTGCTCAGAAGTTTTACATCCCTTTCTCCTAGACACACATATGCACACATAGGTGTGAGGCCTCAGAAATGGCAAGCACACTCCCTAACTCAGGTCCTCCCCTGCCTAGACCATTCCTCTCCCAAATACCTTGCCTGCTCGTGTTTCCTTCAGATCTCTGTTCACACATCACCTTATGAGAGAGGCCTCTCCTGTCCATCCTTTATAAAACAGAAGACAGCATCCACTACTCCTTCTCTTACCTCCTTACCTAATATGTAATGTATTTATTTGTATGTTTGTTTAATATCTGCCTCCTTCCAGGATTATGCCTGTTCTGTTTACTGTTGTACTTCTTGTCCCCTGGAAACTAGTGTTATCTTTATGCATTCTCAATAAGTAATTGCTAAATAATGAATATGAAGGAACACAATTCAGAATGTAGGCAGAAGGATAGGATGAGATTTTGTGTGACGTGTCAAGATATATGCCACTGAGTTGTGTTAGCAGCTTTCCCCTGTCTGCCTTTTCATTCATTCATGTGCTGGACTGGCTCTGACTCTGAGAAACTGATGACATGCACACCAGGAAGGAGTGCAGATGCCTTTAATACTTCATTTCATGTTAAAATGGGAAATCCTTTCATTTTTGCAACGGTATTAACATAGAGCTTTTTACACAAGCAACTCGTTAAATGATGCGTAGCATACCGACTTGGGGCTTCCCAGGTGGCTCAGTTGTAAAGAATCTGCCTGCCAATGCAGGAGATGACGGTTCGATCCCTGGATCCGGAAGATCCCCAGGAGAAGGAAATGGCAACTTATTCCAGTATCCTTGCCTGGAAAATTCCGTGAACAGAGGAGCCTGGCAGGCTCCAGTTCACAGGGTTGCAGAGTCAGACACGACTGAGCGACTGAGAAGCAGCGTGCTGGCTTTTAGTATGCTTCCTCATCCCATTGCGCCACTTATAAAAATATACATATATAAGCCAAAACTAGGAGAAAACAGTTTTCATAATATTTATAAAATTTTGGTCTTTTAAATGCTATTAAAAGAACTGTGGACATGGAACCAACCCTGTTTTCTGACATTGTTCCCCATTCTGTTGCAGAAAATTTATTTTATGCCAGATTAGAAGATTTTAGACATAGCACAAAATACTGTCTTTGAGTGTCACAGCCTTAATTTACAAATAGTGTTGAGAGATTGTCATCAAATTGCTGTCATATCTTAATAGTAAAAAGAAACATGCTTTTACCAGAAAATTTTGTAAATTCAGGAAATTGATCATCTGACTAATAGGTCATTTGGAGAACTGACCTAGACCTATTGACATTTATCACGTCTTTTCTGTATCTACTGAGAATGTCTCATGATTTTCCTCCTTATGATGGATTACACTGATAAATTTTTTTCTGACATTAAACCATCCTTGCATTTCTAGGATGAACACTACTTGATTACCATGTATTATACATAAGATGCACCATTGAATTTAGTTAGCCAGCATCTCATTTAGAATTTTCACATCAATGTTTATAAGTGAAGAGGGCCTCTTTTTTTTTTTTCTTGCTTACTTACTTAGAACTGAGATTATTCTAGAATCATGAAGCGAATCAGGCAGTTTTCCCCCTTTTTCTAATTTGTGGAACATAATGGAATGTTTTCAGAGTTACTAATTGCAGCTGTTTTGAACCCCAGTTGTGCTCAGTTTACTTAAGCCACCAAAATATTTTTTTAAAACCTTGTCCTTAATTAACCTTTTAAATTAAAAAGATACTTTTCTAGTTTTCCTGTTTTTCTTTTTTCCAGTGAGTGACCTAAATTAACTGTCGAGTTAATTTTTAATGAATATTTATCCACTCATTCATTAGACATGCATTTAGATTTATTAGGTATTTGCTCTGCACAGGGCATTATCCCAGGCTGGGGGAGAGATGAATGGCAAGAACCATGCCCTCATTTGTTCCAGGGTTCGCTCACCAGTGATTACTACCCAAGGCAGCATGTCTCATTCTGTGAAAGAAAGGGCTTGAACCATGTGGGACTTTCAGACGTTTGTCTCTCATGAAATAATAATTTGTTTATTGAGCCATAAAGGAATCACGGTCCCAAATTTCCTAGCTTCGGTTAGAAACATACATAGTCATTCTTCGTATGTGTGTGAAGTATGTACTATATGCTTGACAGTGTGTGTGGCACAGAAACTGTGAAGTTGATTTCAGCGCACATGCATTTAGTTGTGTCCAACTCTTTGCAACCCCATGGACTATATAGCCTGCCAGGCTTCTCTGGCCATGGGATTTCATACACAAGAAATACTGGAGTGGGTTGTCATTTCCTCCTCCAAGGGGATCTTCCTGATCCAGCTTGTGTCTTCAGCAGGCAGATTCTTGACCATTGAGCCACCAGGGAAGCTGTCGATTTCAGTAATTTGTGTCAAAGGTTGTTAGTACTTTGGCATCTGCATACTGTCATCATTTGCTCCCATTTTGAATATATTAAACTGTGTTTGAAGGCATGAGCTGCTCTGGAGGAGACCCCTGTGTTTCCAATTCCTTCCAGCCCTGCTGTGCTCACGAGTTCACAGATGCTTGTCACTGAGCACCATCCATATTTCTTAAGCATAACAAGAGACGCTGCTGCTGCTGCTGCTAAGTCGCTTCAGTCGTGTCCGACTCTGTGCGACCCCAGAGAGGGCAGCCCACCAGGCTCTGCCATCCCTGGGATTCTCCAGGCAAGAACAGTGGAGTGGGTTGCCATTTCCTTCTCCAGTGCATGAAAGTGAAAAGTGAAAGTGAAGTCGCTCAGTCGTGTCCAACTCTTCGCAACCCCATGGACTGCAGCCCACCAGGCTCCTCTGTCCATGGGATTTTCCAGGCAAGAGTACTGGAGTGGGGTGCCATTGCCTTCTCCGAACAGGAGACGCAGTTCTACCTTTTTTTCCATGTTTGCAGCCCAGGTGTGATGACATCCCACTGTTTCCATGCTTTGTGGTTTTAAAAAGAAATCAGGGGTTTCTAAAGTCTTAGCCTGGTGCCTCAGCCAGAGAAGCAAAGTCAGATGTCTTCCTTTCGCTGGACTTACTCACTCCCCTGCTGACCTTTCATGGTCTGGTCTCAGGGCTCTAAGTACCATCTCCACGATAATGGTTCCCAAATGAGTGTGTGCATGCTAAGTCACGCTAAGTTGCTTCAGTCGTGCCTGACTGTTTGAGACCCCAAGGACCATAGCCCACCAGGCTGTCTATCCATGAGATTCTCCAGGCAAGAATACTGCAGTGGGAGGGAGGTGGGAGGGGGGTTCAGGATAGGGGACGCATGTACATCCATGGCTGATTCATGTCAATGTATGGCAAAAACCACTACAATATTGTAATTAGCCTCCAATTAAAATAAATTAATTAAAAAGAATACTGGAGTGGGTTCCCATTTCCTTCTCCAAGGGATCTTCCCAACCCCTGGATCAAACCTGGGTCTCTTAAATCTCCTCACTGGCAGGTGGGTTCTTTACCACTAGCTCCACCTGGGAAGCCTGACCGCCATGTGAATCCTTTTAAAACACAAATCAGACTTATCATCTTTCTGCTTAGAAGGCCTCAGGATTGCTGCTTCCTTTATTCAGTATAAAAATCCGGAATCCAGACCCACAAAGCCCTAACCTGCTTTCTCCATGCCCCCCTGCACCCCCCAGCTCACATGCCTTCCCCTGCACCCTCCAGCTCACATGCCCCCCTGCACCCCCCAGCTCACATGCCTCCCTGCACCCCCCAGCTCACATGCCCCCCTGCACCCCCCAGCTCACATGCCCCCCTGCACCCCCCAGCTCACATGCCTTCCCCTGCACCCCCCAGCTCACATGACCCCCCTGCACCCCCCAGCTCACATGCCCCCCTGCACCCCCCAGCTCACATGCCCCCCTGCACCCCCCAGCTCACATGCCTTCCCCTGCACCCCCCAGCTCACATGCCTTCCCCTGCACCCCCCAGCTCACATGCCCCCCTGCACCCCCCAGCTCACATGCCCCCCTGCACCCCCCAGCTCACATGCCCCCCTGCACCCCCCAGCTCACATGCCTTCCCCTGCACCCCCCAGCTCACATGCCCCCCTGCACCCCCCAGCTCACATGCCTTCCCCTGCACCCCCCAGCTCACATGCCCCCTGCACCCCCCAGCTCACATGCCCCCCCTGCACCCCCCAGCTCACATGCCCCCCTGCACCCCCAGCTCACATGCCCCCCTGCACCCCCCAGCTCACATGCCCCCCCGCACCCCCCAGCTCACATGCCCCCCCCGCACCCCCCAGCTCACATGCCCCCCCTGCACCCCCCAGCTCACATGCCTTCCCCTGCACCCCCCAGCTCACATGCCTTCCCCTGCACCCCCCAGCTCACATGCCTTCCCCTGCACCCCCCAGCTCACATGCCTTCCCCTGCACCCCCGAGCTCACATGCCTTCCCCTGCAAAACGCACTTAGCACCTTGGTCACTTTGTTCTTCCTCTGACGGTTCTGCGCCTTTGGCCTTCCTGTCCACACTGCCTGAGCTCTCCTCTTTCAGACACCTTCTCGGCGAACTCTCTCACTGCCCTTCTGCGGTCTGTCAAAGGTCTGATCAGCAGAGTCTTGCTTGACCTTTCAACACAAAAACAACACCCTGTCCCTGTCCCTTTCTTTCCCTGTCACTCTTTTATTTTAACCACGTTGACAATCTTGTATTTACCTGTTAATTTGCACACCACCCCCTCACTGCCATGCCCACCCCTCTCCCCTAACAGGAGTGCTTCGTCGGGAGCAAGGACAGAGCATTTTCACTGTAACAACCCATCTAGAGCCTGGATGAGGGCCTGGCACGTAGTCCGCATTCGCTGAACTAGACGATTCCAGGCCGATGTGACCCAAGGAGCTTAAGGAGCTTGCCCCTTGGGAAAAGTTGTTCCAGGGAGTCCACGATGGGCGGCCCCGTTTGCATCTAGGGTGAGCTGGAGAACACATTCTATGGAAAAGCAAGCTGCTTTTTACATAGGCATGTCATGGGCTCCAGCTGTCTGTGCATGTAGGTCCTAACTTAGCGGACCCTCATAGCACCCCTATGAATGAGGCAGCAGTTACCCCCATTTGATAGCTGACGAACCTGAGGCTCACAGAGGTTATGAAGTTGCCCAGGATTCTTGGCTGGAAATATCGGAGACAAGAGAAACCGACCATTTGTTCTAACAGTGTCTTTTCTCACTGCAGGCATATTTCTTCGGAGTCTGATTTATGTTCAACATTTTCGCAAATTTTCCATGATTTCTACTCCGTAATTCTCGTGTGTATTTGTTTCAATATAAAAATACTACCTTAACCTATCTCTGGGCTTACTCAGTGTTTTGCTTCTTGGAGTAACTCGAATGCACTAGTGAGGATGCACCCTGTTATCCTGTGTTTTCGTGAACCCTCTGATGGGCACGAGCCTCGGGGTGTTCTTAACAGATTGTGAGAAGGCTTCTCTTCCCGGAGGCTTTCCGCCATCTTCCTTTTCCCTCCCTTGGCTGTAGTTCCAAGAAGCACCACGTGTCTTAATAGTGCCATGGTTCTGAGATGAGACAATAGCTGTAGGTTTCATTATTTGAGAGCATTTATTTGATGTGGCTACCAGGCTTCCCCAGGTGGCGCTAGTGGTAAAGAACCCATCTGTCAATGCAGGAGACTTAAGAGAACGGGGTTTGGTCCCTGGGTCGAGAAGATCCTGTGGAGGAGGGCACGGCATCCCACTCCAGTATTGGTGCCTGGAGAGTCCCATGGACAGAGGATCCTGGCAGGCTGCGGTCCATAGGGTCACAAAGAATCAGACATGACTGAAGGGACCTGGCACTCACATACCAGGCATGCCTCGTGCTAGCTCTGTGACTCTGAATGAGTAACTTCAGCTTCTCCATCTGCAAGTGGGGTTGCATTAAGATCAATACTGTTCCCCAATGTGGAGCCGCGTCCTGAGGATTGAATGAGATCACCAGCAGGGGCTCACCTGGGCTGATGGAATGAAACCAGTTGCAGATGAGGCTCCTCCTCGGCGGGAATCCCAGGAAAGCGTCACTGTTGCAGGTCTGTCAAAACCAGAGGAATGGCAGTGATTTCCTGTGGCTCCACCCAGTCCTCTGCCCTATAACAACCAGCTGTTTGTCAGCAGGTGGCAGCTGGTCCCAGAGCAAGCTTCGTCTTCGTGCCTTGTGACCAAAAAAAAAAAAACAAAGGCTGCCGGCCCCCAGGGATTAGCTCTGGGCGCCGGTGGAGTGGCCGCCTGGTGATTTAACCAGGGTCCTTTTGCAGGTTTCACTCTGGGCACCTGGCTAATGGGATGGGGATTTAGGGACCCGGCAACGAGACTGCCTTTTCCTGCTCCGCGCAGCATAGTCCTGCGTGCCTCGGCCACAGGCAGCCTGGGTGTCAAGGCGCACGCTCCTGCCTTTACACGGCTGCGCCGTGCCTTCCTGGACACTGCTTTTATTTTGCCGCTTTTCCTCTGGGGTGGTGGGGGAGTCACTGCGGAAACCTGCTCCATCCATTCCAAGTGGCCCTTTCTAAGTGATGTGAGAACACCCTTTCTAACCTGGCGTTTTTTTCATCCTTTTCCCCCTCTTTGCTTTTTTCTCTTCCCTTTGCAAAGATGTTTTTTTCTTTGGGGGGGGGTGCTCCCCACAAGGTTTCTGAAGCCACGGAAACTGAATCCTTGTGCTTCTCGCAAAGAGGCCCTTGTGACGCAGCCGCACTCCACGTGGCCCCGTAGCCCCGTAGCCCCGTAGCCCCCTGCTCACGTGGCCCCGTAGCCCCCCGCCCTGCTCACGTGCCCCGAGAGGGCCCGCCTTCCAGGGTGCCCAGGTGGTGCTGGTCTGAGCCCCAGCCTGGCCGTTGGCGGTTTCCCCATCACTCTCTATTTCTCTCATACGGTGCAAACCCAACCTAGAATAGGTTACATTTAATGGGGTGAGAAAAATCCACACTGGAAGAGAAAAGTCGCAGGTGAGGTCAGACTGCTTCCTCCTGGGAGGGCAAACGATCGTCTCCCCTCTGGCTCCCACAGCGAAAATTCTCCTACAAAAGAGCTCTTTTTATGTTTGATGTATTGCTTTTAAAAAACAAATCCTTCATGTTTTTTTCATTTTTGGTTCATACCTCTTGGCCGACCCAGCAGGAATTTGGCAGCTGAAGGCGATGCTTCTCGCAAACGCTCAAAGCTGCCTCGCTGAGAGTCACTGGCTGCTGCGGGGGACTGGGTGCCTGGCCCGGAGGCGGGCTGGGGAGGGCTGGGTGTGCCATTCCAGTCTGCAAGAGTTAAAGGGCTTAGCAGTGTGGACACAGACAGTGTGGCGTGGGGGCTCCTTACACAGTTTTTGCTAGTTGCTCTATGTCTGAAATTTATTTATAATCGAGTATTTTTTAAGAGTTACCCAAGGCACAGCAAGGTATGTATGGATTTTGTTTTGGACAAGCCCATACCTTGCTATTTTTTCCCAGTGTGAAATCTCTTCTACTATGATTCATGTTCCAGAAGATCTCCAAGAAGTTATATTTAACCCACTTTAAATATAAGCAAGCTCAAACAAAGGCACACCTTAATTTATTACTTCATTTTATTCTATTTACAAAGCACACTGTCCAACACCTGAATTCGTTGCTTTTAAAAAAAACAGAAGCCAAGCCAGTGCCACTTCAACAATTCTGCTGACTCCATAATTGTTTTTAAATGGAGAGAACACCAGAATTACCATCTTGTGCTTCTGGAAACTCAAGCGTTCTGCAGGCTGAGGAATTGACGGCTTGCCAGAAGGGTTATACAGCATCGCCTGACCCTCGTTCCAGTGCAGACAGCCCCCCTTGCTTGTCTGAGTCTTGACAGACCAGATTGGAACATTCCTGCTGCCTTCTGGATCTTTCTTTGTGGATGAGTAGAAACATAAGACTCAGAGAAAAGCAGCCAAACACGGACTATGTCATTGCGATTATTTTTGTCTTTACTCTGAATATAGGAGCCAAGATGACATCATAGGGCCCTACTTTACAATTCCTTGAACTTCATTTTTCACCCACTAAATTAGCCACCAGAAAAAAAACAAACACAGAACCCAAACAAAAACCCATGTTTTTCAAGATGGGCAGAGATATAATAAAACAGGTATGGATACTCTTAAATCTTGTTTTAAATCTTGGTGGACATGCAAATTGGAAAATCCTTTCAAAAAACAATTTGGAAGTAGGCATCAGGAATCAAAGATCATATTCTTTGACCCAATAATCCTACTTCTAGTAATCTAGAAATAGTCAGGTATATGCGAAAATCCATCCTCTGGAAGATTTATAATCAAATAGGAATAGTACACAATCAGTAATTTAATTTATAATTAAATAAATAGTACACAATCACTGGGAATGTTATCCATCAACAGAAAGACTAACAATGTAGAGAAATGGCCAGAGCCATTAAATTATAGTTAGAAGATTAAAACCTTTGAAACGTACATGCATGAAAGGACTAGAAAATATGGGAAATATGGGAAAGTAATAATAGTTGTTAGGATAAATAATTAAAGCTTTCATTTCTGTTTTCCAAACTACCTATATAGTATGATTACTTTCATAAATTAAAAATCCTGCATACCTCTAACCATTGTTAAGGGAAAATATTAATTTAACCGCCATGAATTTAGAATTTACGATTACTATCTGGACAGAGGTTAAATTGGAATTTCCTCTGTTGATGGGCACAGACAAAATTATAGGCAAAATATTTAAATTACTTTCGTAGTTTAAGCCCAGTCATTTTTTTTTTAGCATACTTTAGTTAACTGAATTCATTTGTAAGAAGTAGAACTGTATTAGAAGACTTTTTCCCCACCACACCAGACTACCGTTGTCTGACTCAACATTTTCATTCTCTTTTTGACAATTACTGGAGGAGGTGGTGTGGAAGTGTTTAAGAAGAAAAAGCAGGTCATGTCAGATGGCGTGCATGGCTGTAGGAAATGGACTGTTTTGTTGCCCTTTTCTAATAGGACAATCGATGCATTCATTTGCTAACTGGAGGGACTCTCTCATACCCACTAGAACTTTCTTTTTCAAAGAATATACTCCTCACACTGCCCTGCAAAAACAACAAAATCCACTGCCAGCAAGAACTGCATACGGCTGCACCCCAGTTTATAGGAAAAGGGGTGACTGCAATCAGAGCTCCCGCCCCTGCTCCAGAGTATCATGACTTCATCTTTACCAAAGATGTTATTCATCCTCGCTAAAAAATCCTCTGAGTTTTTATAACTTCAGGATACTTTTAATAACACACTCCTTTTCTATAATGACCTCCGACTGTAACCCAGTCCATAAACCTCTCTCCCAGACCCCGCCCTGAAGGCCTCCTCAGCCCCCCGTTACAGACGGGGTCTGCAGGGGGAACTTTCGTCTTCCTCCTTGCCTTTTAATGCTTATCGTAAAAAGCGGTCTGAGAAGTTCCAGGCAGCTTCATTACATGGAGGCACACCAGCAATCTCCATTTCATTAGGATGCTAAGTTCAGCCCACCGCTCTTGGCTCGCCTGAGGGTCATTCGCTGGAGCAGCGTGAGCAGCAGGTCCGAGGTTCTGTCGATACCGTGATCCGCAGAAGAACCAACTCTGGTCCTGCGTGCTCCGCTGCTTTGCTCTGCGCCTATGTGTCCCAGCAGCATGTGGACCCAGGTCACTGGGCGTGGTGGGTCATCGTCCGAGGTACCCTGCAGATTGGCTGGCTGTGTGTGTATCCCTCGAGGTGCATTGTGCAGGCATTTAGGATGGTTGCAGAGGGGACGTGTGCACAGTACTGCTTCAGGAAGACCAAGTGCCATCCCTAGGAGATGCCATGGTCTTATGGGGCGTGATGACCAAACAGCTCACTAGACGGAGTTGAGTGCATGCAACAGAACGGAAACAGAAAAACCTGTGACCCAACTCCAGGCAAGCCGAGCTATAACAGTCAAAGAAATATACGCTGGGCTGCTAGGATCCACTGGGAACCCTGACAACCCTCATAGTTAATGGACACCATTAACTAGGTCACTCTTGAGAGTCCCTTGGACAGCAAGGAGATCCAACCAGTCCATCCTAAAGGAAATCAGTCCTGAATATCATTGGAAGGACTGATGTTGAAGCTGAAACTCCAGTACTTTGGCCACCTGATGATGGGAAGGACTGACTCATTTGAAAAGACCGTGATGCTGGGAAAGATTGAAGGCGGGAGGAGAAGGGGATGACAGAGGATGAGATGGTTGGATGGCATCACCGACTCGATGGACATGAATTTGAGTAAGCTCCGGGAGTTGGTGATAGACAGGGAAGCCTGGTGTGCTGCAGTCCATGGGGTCGCAAAGAGTCGGACACGACTGAGTGACTGAACTGCACTAACTAGATAACAGCAGAAATGGTTTCTGGTCTTGTCTTCAGCACAGCCAGTCTTGGCCTTAATCGGCCTGGGGATGATGAGCACCAGCATTAGGCAGCCCTGGATGGCTTTATCAGGTGTTTCCAGGGTCTTTTCTCTTAATCTTCTTTACAGTCAGTGATGTAAGAAGGAGACATCAGATGATTCCTCTTTTTCCAGAATGTCTTTATGAGAGAGCACCTTGGGTGGAGAATGCCTGTGTTAATCCAGAGCGCTCAAGTTGCCAGCTCTCCTTGAGGGCTCACTGTGGGGAGTGGTCCATCTCTTATCCCAGTGGGTTAACTAAAGACTGCAGTGTGCTCGGTACTTTGCTCAGGGTGCCCATGCAGGGTGACCCGTTCCTTCCTCCCAGGGCCCTGTGAAGAGATAAAGCCCAGTTTTATGCACAGGGACAGGGACTTGGCATAGACAGGTGACCCCAGGGATGCACCCCCCCCCCCAGCAAAAGCACCTACGTTGGGTTTTCTGTGATTCCCCACTGTGGTAGAGGATCCCTGCTCCAGCAGCCCCTCAGGCTGGTCGAACCAAGTGCCCCCTAAATGGTGGTTGTGCTGGAGCTGGAATGGCCTGGCACTCTCTCAAAGGCAGACACTCCATTGCCAGTTTTCTGCTAAGATGAAAATGGTATTGGCTGAAAAGTATTAGCTGAAACTCCGATACTTAGGCCACCTGATGCAAAGAACTGACTCGTTGGAGAAGACCCTGATGCTGGGAAAGACTGAGGACAGGAGGAGAGGGGGATGACAGAGGACGAAATGGTTGGATGGCATCACTGACTCAGTGGACATGAGTTTGAGTAAACTCTGGGAGTTGATGATGGACAGGCAGGCCTGACGTGCTGTGGTCCATGGGGTTGCAAAGAGTCAGACACGACTGAGCAACTGAACTCACTGACAATGGTGCCCCATCCCACCTGGGAGACGCCCTTAGAAGAGCATCCCGAGTTACATCAGGGCTTGGAGCAGAAGTGACAGTGCCCTAGTGCCCACCAACCAAGGCCAGCTTAGTTTCCACACGTGTTCACATCTTTAAATGCAATTCATGTGCCTTGTCCTCTGTCCCCCGACTCTACCCTTCAGGAAGTGAGCCATCTCCCCCTTACTCTTGATGCCTCTTATTGTCCCTAGGACTTAGATGGCCCGCATGGCCTTGTGTTGCTGACTGTCCTTGCTGCCGAGGTCTTTTTCTCCTTGGTTTGATTAAACGTTCAATGAGAACACACCATTATGTAACGTTTCTTCGCATATATCTTCCATATATCTAACATGGCATTTTAATTAACAGGAATCCAGTAACTGTATTTATTATTAAAAACTCCACCCTGTTGGACGTACTCTGTTATGGTTTCAGATGGTTCAGGATGCCTTTAAAAAGTTTTTTCAAAGGAAAAGGAAACAAAGAAAATGCATGGGAAAGATTTATGTATTTAGTTGGGGGAGGGGGAAATTAAACTCCTCATAATAGTTTTTAAATTAAATTTCATACTCGTCCAAATCCTTTCCTTCTCCACCCCTTCCTCTGATATTCCCTCACTCATTAAAGCATAGGATTTTGATGGTATTCACAGGGAAGCTGATTTACTGGAATAAAGAAGTTCTTTAAGTTTTAAATTTTGGAACGCTCCCAGTGTGTCTGAACCCGGGTTTCAGATTTTACTGGCATTTTGTTGGCAGAGCAGTCTTTGGAGCCCGTCCTTATTTGAGCATGTTTCCTAACACCTTTGGCGGTATGGTACTATGTTTTTTAGATTTAAAAAAAAAAAAAGAAGTTTAAATAGAAAAGCATATATAAACATATGCAGAAGATTGATTCTGAAATGTCCAGCAAAATAAAAGGACAGTGAAACTCAAAAGTTATCAAATGAGAAGCACTTTATTTTTAAAGCAAGGAAATTCTTTTTTTTTTTTAATATTTAGTTGTAGTTGCACTGGGTCTTAATCGCTGGATGTGGGCTTTCTCCGGCTGCGATGAGCAGCAGCGCCTCTCGAGTTGCAGCACGCGGCCTTCTCACTGCCATGGGGTCTCTTGTTGTGGAGCCTGGCTTCAGTAGCTGCTGCCCGTGGCCTCAGCAGCTGTGGCTCACGGGCTCAGTTCCCCCGTGGCAGGCAGGATTCTCCCGAACCGGGGATCGAACCGCTGTCCTCTGCATTGCAAGGCAGCTTGCTAACCACGGGACCACCAGGGAAGCCCGAGAAAGCGCTTCCTTTTTAAGAGGTAGGGGATGAAGACAAGGATACCAGGAGAGGAGTGTTTTCACGACAAACCCTAGGAAGGCTGACGTTTCATCTGTGTGCCTTCTCCTCTCCACGCACAAGTGTCCTGATGACTTAGGGTTGAGAATACTGTACCTCCACTGCCCTGGGCACGTGGTGGGGATGGGCAGTCACAAGGACCACAGACAGAGTCCAGCTGAGGCGATGGGAAAGCTTGTGGAGGTGAGGGAGGGTGATAGGCTTTATGTGTGGAGGGTCTCTAGAGATGCCGCAGAAGGAATCCCTTGTCACCCCTGGGTCTGAAGGGACAAGGGATGAAATGGTATCTCCCAGAACCCCCTGGAGAATCTGTGTGAGTAGAGACTGAGTCCCAGCACTGGGAAAGAGGGAGTGAGATGCTCTGAGACCTAAAGCTCGTGTCCTACTCAATGAGACAGGAACAAGGGCAGTTCTAGTCAACAACCCGCACTTTCGTTTAACATCATCCTAGAAATGTTGGCCAATTCAGACGGACAAGAGTAGTCAATTAGAAGCATACAAACTGAGAAAGGGCTTCTCTGGTTGCTCAGTGGTAAAGAGTCTGCCTGCCAAAGCAGGAGCCACTGGTTCGATCCCTAGGTCGGGAAGATCCCCTGGAGGAGGAGATGGCAAACCACTCTAGTATTCTTGCCTGGGAAGTCCCATGGACAGAGGAGCCTGGTGGGCTACAGTCCAGGGGTCGTAAAAGAGCCCAATATGGCTTTATGAGAAAATAACAGCCACCAAAATGGAGAGAGAAGTAAAACTATCTCTCCTTGCAGCTGATATGGTAGCATACCTGAGAAACCTTAGAGAATCAATGACAAAACAAACTAAGAATTCAGTAAGGGAGCAGGCTATAAAATGTTCTACTAGCAAGGAGCCCAAGCAGAAACCAATCTCGGGTCAACAGAGTTGGCTAGAAAATGGGATTGGGGAAGCAGGGGGCTGGAAAATGACCATTTGAAGGAAAATCTGTTCTAGAATTGGACTCTGCACCAGGTTTGGTTCATGGGGACGATATACCCAGCATATCATGGAGCAAAGCCCTGCATTAAAGAAAGAGGCCCCTTGTCCCATTGAGTGAAGAGTTAAGCTGGTGCTAAGCTTCCTGGTCGAGCAAGCTCTGGCACGCTGCTTGCTCTCTGCAGGGTGGGGTGCATGAGAGGCTCCAGAGAGAGGTCTGAGCACGAGAGGGGAGAAGGGTGACATCTAGGGCAGCAGGGTGGTGAAAGGATCAGTGGTTTGGGGGCCAGCTGGCAGGGGCAGAGATTTCTTCCTTGTAATTACCCTTGAAATGGCAACCATCTTGGGGTGGAAAAACCAGTGCCCAGGAAGGGCCTTTAAGTGGCAGGGTGGAGCCTCCCTTTCTAGAGGAAGAAATTCATTACCTTCACGTTGCTTTGTCTGCCCAGATGTTTCAGCAGCCACTTGGCTCTGCAGGCAAGGAAACTGCTTATTACAGTGCTTTATGTAAATCTAGTTAGGAAAGAATAGAATGTTTGAGACTGAACGTGTATAGAGCAGGGAAGAATACCTCTGCAGACACGCGCCGCAGACGTAATGGACTTTGGAGCAAGCGTGGTGGTGTTTGGTTTTTAAACATTTAGGACGACACTATTTCCATTCTTAAAAAAGGACCCCATTTTGATTTTACTCTTGAATATAAATTTTCATAACTTTTCAGAAAAAGTATACCTATGAACAGATATAAGCCATTCCTTGCTCCTAGACAGGACAACTCAACACCCCCAAGATGTCAGTTCTGTCCAAGGGCACAGGTTCAGTCCCTGGTCAGGGAACTAAAATCTGATTCCGCATGGCCAAACACAAGAAAATAATCACTGACAAAGTGGTGACTTTCTGTAAGGGAGCACGAGAAAGAAAAATATGCAGTTATCTGTTCCCGTGTTCAGAAAGAATCACGAGAACAATAAACCGGAAACTAAGACTAGCTGAATTGTTAATTGTAGAAAGAAGTTTGATGGGAAGACTTAAGTAGAAGGAATAAGTGGGAGGAAAGTGACACTTCTCAGAGTTTCCTTTTCTGTACAGTTTTAACTCTTGGGATCAAGTTAAAGAATAAAGAAACAGGAATGGCAGGGTGACCCTGTGATGGAACACAAAAGTGCAGTTCAACCTCACCTTGTTTCTGAAGACTAACATAGCTGCGCTCGGGTAAAAGAGAAAAAGAACAAACCCTACGAACTTTAAAGCACAGTCGCTGACTATATACCCTCAGGCTAAAGACAAGACCTGGAGAAGCCTAGTTAGTGCATTTGTTCTTCACAGTAGCACAGGTCAGCAATTCTGAAACCACTTTCTGTGTGTCAGAGTGTTGAGCAAATAAGTAAATATATTTGAGATAATGGGAGCCAGATTTCTCATTATTTGACAAGGAGGTTACAAATGCAGAAAGGGGGAGAAGAGGAACTTCCCTGGAGGCCCAGTGGTTAAGACTCCATGCTTTCAATGCAGGGGCTGCAGTTTCCAACCCTGGTTGGGGAACTAGGATCCCACCTGCTGCTCAGTGTGGCAAAACGAAGTGAAATAAAATAATAAAATAAAGGAGAGTAAAATGGACCTGGTGCTGTTGGGTTGGAACTGAGAATTTTCAATTAATTAATGGTGTTGGTTTTTTTTTTTAATTCATGGGTTTTAAGATGGCTGGACAGATGGAAAAAAAGGAAGGAAACATATGCACTTTTTTGTTCTTTCCTAACACCCAGATTTGTTTTTTAAACACTATTCTCCTCTAAAAGGAACCATAGCTCCTTGGAGAAAAGACCAGGTCCTGGGCTGGTCCTGGGAAAGTTCAGGATGGGTGTGGAACCTCTTCTTATTGCCAAAAAGTAAGGAAGTGCTGAAAGATGACAGGGCTTTGTCAGCAGCAGACAGACATCAGCTTGAAGAAGCTTCTACTTGCCAAATCTGGGGTAATAGGGGCATGAAAATAAACAATGATAGGAAAAATCTACGGAATAAAGAAGACTCCACAAGTTCACTCTGCTAGAAAGAAAGGAAGAAAGAAAAGCATGTGCGAGGAGAATAAAAAGCTCTTCCTTATAGTAGCTTGCAACAAGTACACCTGGAGGAAATGATGGAGTCAGAGAAACCACTCTTTAGCAGCATCCAATAAATAACTGATGTGAATAAAATCATCATCTACGGATGCTAAGACTAGTAGATTAAATTTCATGGGAAATGGGATATTTGTCTCCCCACAAGTACTTAATTAACTACAGTGGGAAACTGGCAGCTTGGCAGTGGAAACCCCCTCGCACACCCCACCTTACCCAAGTGGGTCAACGGTAACGCACCAGTCCCGGGGCCGGCAACACCAGGTGCTTCCTGACGCAGGGCATTGAGAAGGTGGTGGTTGTTTAGTCGCTAAGATCCTGGTGCTGGAAGAGACCTAGGGCAAGAGGAGAAGGGGGCGACAGAGGACGAGATGGCATCATACATCCAAGACATGAATTTGAGCAAACTCCAGGAGATAGTGAAGGACAGGGGAGCCTGAAGTGCTGCAGTCCACGTGGTTGCAAAGAGTCGGACGTGCCTGAGTGACTGAACAACAGCCACGATGATAGGACATGTACCACGCTGACATAAGATGTTAATTATAGGGAAACCCGCTGGGGTGAGGTTGCGGGAGTATATGGAACCCTGTGCGTTCTGCTCAGTCTTTCTTTCATTCTTTAGGGTCTCGTCGTCGTTGTTGTTTTGGTCACACTGTGTGGTGTGCAGGGTCTTAGTTCCCCAACCAGGGATTCACCCGGTATCCCCTACGGTGGGAGCTCGCAGTCCCAACTACTGGACCCCCAGGGAAGTCCCTGATTTTTTTTTTTTTAAATAAACCTAAAGCCACTCAAAAAATAGAGTCTATTAATTAAAATAAATTCTAGATTGTGACACAAGCATTATATGAAATTCAGATTTCTGTGTCAGTAAAATTTCATCGAAACACAGCCAGACGTATTTACATGTTGTGTTTAGTTGCTTTTGTGCTTAGACAGAAGGGTTGAATAGTTGCCATGGAAACAGTGTGGCTCACAAAAGACTATATAATATTTACTGTCTAGTCTTTACAGAAAAAAGTTTGCTGATCCCCGAGTTCGATAACAGTGTTGTGCCAATGTCAAGTTCTTGATTTTGATCATTGTATGTTGGTTAATGTTAAATCATACCCTTACTTTTTCGGAAAGATACACCGAAGAATATAGGGATAAAGAGACATTATGGCTGCAACTTACTCTCACATAGTTTGGAAAAAACAATTATGGACAGACTATGGAGTATCCTATGTGGTAAAAAAGTCAACATTTGGGAAATCTGGGTGCTGGGTGAAGTTCAGTTCAGTCACTCAGTCGTGTCTGACTCTCAGTGACCCCATGGACTGCAGCACACCAGGCTTCCCTGTCCCTCACCAACTCCTGGAGTTTACCCAAACTCATGTCCGTCGAGTCGGTGATGCTGGGTGGAAGGGCAGGTAGGAGTTCATCATACAGTATCCTCACAAGTTTTCTGTGAGTCTGGTTTTATTCAAAGTAAAAGGTTGAAAGCAAAACGAAGAACAAAAGATCATGGGCCTTAGAACCAACCAGAACTTGAATCCCTGATATGCTGGCTCCGTGGCCTCAGAGAAGTGGTTTCGCCTTTCCAAGACTGTGTCCTCATCTGACTTGTAAAGTGTAGATGAGATAATGCCTGTAAAGGGTGACTTGTAGTGTAGAAAATCAGCATTGATTCCAGGTGACCAAGCTGAAAGGTCTACAGTGCCTTCAGGAAAATGATTCCCAGATGTCTGCTTTCCTTGTGGTCAAGATGAGTCAGTCCACCTTCTGAAATGGCAGCCGCGTTTCCAAACAAAAGGCCCTCTGTTGGGGTAAGTGAGCCATGATGATGGCTCCAGTTGAAGATGATGGACTCTGATCAGCCTGAGAGGAGCGTTGAGAAGATGCTTGCTGTGATCTGGGGACTCCTAGTGGAGGGGTTAGGACATGGTCTGAGTTCCCATGTGTGGTGGCAATGTTATGCTGAGGATCTAGGATCAGGACTGCCTTGGAAACTGGGCCTGAGAGGTTGTTGTTGTTTAGTCACGTTCAACTCTTTTTGTGACTCCATGGACTATAGCCTGTCAGGCTCCTCTGTCCATGGACTCTTCCAGGCAAGAATACTGGAGTGTATTGCCATTTCCTCCTGCAGGGGCTCTTCTGCAACCAGGGATCAAAACTGCATCTCCTGCATTGCAGGCAGGTTCTTTACCACTGAGCCATCAGGGATGCCCCTGTGAGTTCTGTAACAGCATTGGTCTAAGGTTGCAGGTGAAATCGTTACTGTTGTTGTTGTTTACTCGCTAAATCATGTCTCTCTCTTTTTGACCCCATGGACTGTAGCCTGCCAGGCTCCTCTGTCCATGGAGGTGATGCTCAGACATCTGGTATTTATGGAGCAATATCAGGGGTAAGAAACAATGGTTTGAGTTTATCTTGAGTAATACAGACCAAAGACAATAAATGCTTGATGGACTAGGAAGGTGCCTCAGTCTGAAAGCTGAGTCCACAGGACGCCCTCCCCGTGAGCAGTTAAGTGATTTGGCAGTAGAATGGATGCTGCTCTGTATGAGGTTGGAAATGGAGAAGATTAGATAAAAACCTATGAGTGCCTGGGATGCTAGGAGATATGGAAGCCTACCAGAGCAGCTGACCCCAGACATCCTTCAACAGGAGGACAGGTGGGGCCTCTGCTTCTGGGGCGCACCCAGGGGAGGCGTGATGGTTCTACTCTTGGGCAGTCCACATTCCCACTTTGCCTCTAACTGAAATAAGTGCTCCTCCTGTTATATTATACACCAAACACGGCTAAGGGAAAATGATCTAGAGCTTACTTCTTTAATAGCATTCCAGAAAGGTAGATTGATGATGGGTAGCTTTAAATGTCAAACCCAGAAGATAACAGAAGAACTACAGTAGTAACACTGCTGTGCCTGTGTGTGTCACTGACCACAATTATTTGTAAGCAGTAACATACAAATGTGTCATCTCTAAAAGCAATAACCTAAAAACGTGTTATCTTTAAAAAGTCAAATAGCTACTTCAACCAACCGTTTATACCTTTGCTAAGTGAGTTCAGAGTCCCTCAAACTGGAAATGAAGATTTTTTGCAACCCAGCTGTAAGTGTTAATCTAAACGCTTTTTAGCCCGGCTTCAGATCAGGTTAGTATGTGTGTGTAAGAGAGATGGGAGAGGGGGCGAGAGGTTCGGGGAAGAGACGTTACCTCTAGACTTTGTGAACGGTCCAAAAACAGACGTGTTCTACCCCTTCTTCTCCTCTCCTTCTCCTTGACCACCCTCCTTACCCCAAGAGGAGGAAATGCAAAGCCTTCCTCTGTGCTGGAAGTACGAAGTTCTGGGATCTACAACCAAGAGGAAGTGATGCTTTAAGCACCGACGCTGTGACGGAGCATCTTGTGTATCTTCACGCTTCGTTCTTAGGGAGCCTGAGACCGCGCCAGGTGTTCGGTTTCCTAGGCGACCGAGAGATGGAGAGAGGAGGAGCCCGTCACTCCATGTTAGTTCACGTCAACACTGGGGTTCGAATCCGGACCTGTTCCATTTCCTGAGTCACCTCTGCCGTGACATGTCTCAAGTTCCCCTGGAACCTTTCCTTTCCCGCCAGGAGCAATAACCCCCTGGTCCCTCGATAACCCCGTGCTCCTCTGGGACTGCTGGTCTCCGCTTGGCCCCCGAATGCCTGGCCCTCTGTTCTGAAGTCGCTGGTCCAGGGTCCAGCATCTTTCACCCTAGACCATCTCCCTGAGCATGTCAGAGCCCTGTCACCCTCCTCGCTCCAGTATGCACGTTCTTGGGAGCAGAAAACTCTATTCATTTTCTTTCCAAAAGCGATACTGTGCATTCTTGAATAGAAGGCAACTTTTTAAAAAATTGATTGTACTTTTAGAGTGAAACTTTTTTTAAAAATCCTTAAATTTTAGCTTTTGAACTTTTTTTAAAAAACAGTGATGCTCAGATATAATGGTTGGTGTTCCCAATGTACTACATTTGAAAAACCATTTTTTTTTTCCTGATGATGAAATGAATGCACTCCAAGTATAGAAATAGTGGAAAACTTGCACAAATATAATGAAACTAAAAACCACTTGGAATCTTAACTCCCAGAGATTACGCAGAAGAGCACAATGAAGAAACTAAACCGTGGTATCATTCTACATCCGCCTTCTGGAGGTAGCCAACGTTAATAGGTGTCCTGTGTTTGTCTAAGAATGCACATAGGAGTACATAGCTTACATAGGTGGGATCATATCATGATGTTGTTTTTAAGCCTTTTTTGTTTATTACCAACAAAACAAAAATGTCCATAACTAAATATCTACTTCATTTTAAGAGTTCAGGGGCTTCCCTAGTGGCCCATTGGTTAAGACTCTGCTTTCACTGCATAGGGCATGAGTTCCCTGGTTGGTGTAGCCAAAAATTAATAAGAAAGAAAGAAAGAAGATCCAAAATGAGCAATCCTTCCAATCATCAGAAAATATTTTGTATAATATATTGTGTGTGTGTATGTGTGTGTGTCGTATTTTTAAGACGAAAAGTATAGAAGAATATACATTTCTAAGAAGGACTTCTTTGGATGACTTTTCTGCTTTGTACTTTCCTGTGTTTTTCCAGTAACTACACTCATAACTTAAAGTAACCACAGCTAATATTTTGGTATATTTCCTAATAATTTTTAAAAGTATATTTTAAAGCACCTGTGGAATCATGCTGCATGTAGGAATTTCCACACTCTTTAAATCTTCTAATGGTGTTCAGTGGGCATTTGCCTGTATCACTGATGGCGTTATGATATTTTTTCATGTTGGGGATACTATGATTTTTTTTCTTTCCTCTATTGTGGGCTGTTTGTACTATTTATGATTTTTTTCACCGTGCAGTGCTGTGAGGAAATAGCTGTGACCCTTAATTATTGTTTCCCTGTCTGAATACTCCTTAGAATTCAATCTTAGGGATATAGTCACTGGGTGAGAAGGTATAAAAATTTTAAGGCTCCCATTGCAGATGAACAGACTGGTTTTAAGAATTTCTGCTCTTTAGTTACAAATTAAATAAAGTCTTGTTCATTGGTTATAATAAAATGGATGCTACAGGTGACTGTTATTATCTTATTTTTAAAGCTGGTCTTTTAGTCCTATTCTTTGACATATTTACAAATATTACGAATGTGTGCTAAGTCACTTCAGTTGTGTCTGACTCTTTGAGACCCAGTGGACAGTAGCCCTCCAGGCTCCTCTGTCCATGGGATTCTCCAGGCAAGAATACTGGAGTGGGTTGCCAACAAATATTATATCTAAACATAAAAACCATGCTTCTTTCCCCCAAATTTTTCAAAAATGCTTCTCAAATTAAATGCAAGCAGTCATCAGTGGATAAAGAAGTTGTGGTGTGTGTATATATATATAATGGAATGTCACTCAGCCATCAAAAGGAATGAATTTGAGTCACTTCTAGTGAGGTGGAATGAGAAAAACAAATGTCGTATATTAACACACATATATGGAATCTGGAAAAATGGTACTGATGAATCTATTTGCAGGGCAGGAATACAGTGGGGAAAGGAGAGGGTGGGCTGAACTGAGAACGTGGCACTGATATATATACATTACCACATGTAAGATAGATAGCTAACGGGAAGTTGCGTGTAATACAGGGAGCTCAACCTGGTGCCCAGTGACAACCTTGAGGGGTGGGATGGGGTGGGAGGTGGGAGGTGGGAGGTGGGAGGGGGGTTCAAGAGGGAGGGGACAGGTGTGTACCTGTGGCTGATTCATGTTGTACGGCAGAAACCAACACAAACTGTAAAGCAATTATCCTCTAATTAAAAATAAAATAAAAAAAAAAACAGGTAAGCAGTCACCTTAAAGAAAGTTTAAAAAATAAAATCATCCTAATATAGCCACAATTATTCTTTTGCCGAATCTCCCTCCCTTGCTTTTCTGTGAATTTTACACAGTTGGGGTAAAAGTGTATGTGGGTTTCATATCCTGTTTTTTAAAATTGAAAATTTATTGCAAGCATTTTTCTGTGTTGTTATGTAATCTTCATAATTATCATTTATGATGACTGCAGATTGTCCCACCGGCCTCATTTCCCCAGTGAACTCTTATGTTTTTTCCAAACTTTCACTTTCATAGCACTGTGGTGAGTGTGGACTATGTCTTTAGGTTTGAATCCTCAAAGTAGATTGATTTGACTCTGAATATAAACTTCTGTTCACCCTAAACTTTCACCAGCTTATCCTGGTCTGTCTTCTAGGTTAGTTTTAAATATTGAAACTTAACTCCCACAGCCACGTGACATTCGGGGGGTTCTGGCTGGCAGAGCACGCAGCCGGAACTGCGATGTCCTCAGTAACAAGGTGTCCCTGGCCCTGTCCTGTTTGCCAGGTGAGCCTTGGGGCTCCGCGTATTTCAGCCCGAAGCTGCTGTTGTTTAGTCGCTAAGTCGTGTCTGACTCTCTAGTGACCCCGTGGAGGATAACCCACCGGGCTCCTCTGCCCATGGGACCCCCTAGGCAAGCATACTGGAGTAGATTGCCATTTCCTCCTCCCGGGGATCTTCCCGCCCTGTGGACCAAACCTGTGTCTTCTGAATTGGCAGGCGGATTCTTTACCACTGAGCTAGAAGGGAAGTGTACCAAAACAGAGCAGTCTCCTCCCGTGTCCCGGTGGTACCCAGTGCCTGCCCCTGGCTGCTGATCACAGGAACCGTTTACCAAACAGCCTTTTCCAACAAAGAAAAAAACCACAGAGGTGGGGAGGTGTTGTTATGTAACCTGCTCCCCGCCTTCCCCCCCTTTTTCTCTTTCCTTTTGTCAGAACAACATCAGCTCGGGTTAGAAATGCATTTAGGGTGTCTCCTTTCTGCTAAGGCAACCTAGCGACTCCACCTTCGGAGATGCAAATTTTCCATTTTGCCAAAGTTCATAAATGCTTCTTTGTGGACCATGAGCCATGTGGTTCTGCCCCCAGAGCTATCTCAGATCGCACAAATAAACCTAGCCGTCTTCACCTGGCTCAAACTAAGCATTCCCCATCCCCCCGCCCGCCCCATTCATTGTTTCCCTCCTCGCAGAATTTCCTCTTGGCCTTCAGCTTCACAAGCTCAGTCTTCTCATCAATATGCCCTGTGCACTGCTGCCAAGCCTCCAGTAGTTTAGTGCGTATGTTCCCTTCATCATTTTTCTTTGTTCTGGAAGCCTGTGTTTGGTTTCTGAACCTTCCCACCTCCCCATGCCTAATTCCACCATCACCGTGGCTGGCTCTAGACATGACTGTCTACCATCTACCTATTTATTTACAGAACATCCGAGATGGAAAGAGCCTTTGCAATCTACTCACACATGCAAAATCACCACCCCCCCAATCCCCTTTGCATAGAAAACTTTGTTAGGTGTTGCCCCCCTACCCCAGAGCCCAGCAGCCTTCCGAGCCTAGGTGAAGGTAGCTGGGTTTCTGCTGAGCCAGAGAAGACAATGTTATCTCCCCACGTGGACAAAGCTTCCTTCTTTGGATTTTCCACGCAAGAAAAGGACGCTTTATTCTTGGAGCCCAGCAGCGTATAAGCAGAGCCGATCTCAATGGGTTATTCATGGTGTCCAAGAGAAATACCTCTGGAGCTGTATTTCATGTGAGATGGAAGTGGGCTTGGCACCCAGACAAGGGGGCTGCCTGCTCGCTGGCATGCCCTGTGCCTGTCGGCCCCGCCCGGCCCTTGCCCCGGGTGGCCAGGCTCTTCTTAGCCAGCCAAGGGCTCCCCCTCACCGCACCTGGGCACCACGAGGCTCTGCCCGCCAGGGTCACAGAGAGGCGCTCTGGGTGTTTTGGCCTTTAAGTATTCTACTTTTCTCACTGTGTCTAACGCTCCACTCCGTTCCCCGAGCCAGACAGAGGAGGAAGCGCTTTCTGAGCGTGGTCCCTCTTCTCAGCGCAGGGATGCTCTGGAACCCACCCTCCGAACAGAGTACCACCTCGCTGTCACCTCCGCCCTTGCTACTACCCTCACGCCCAGAAAGTATTTCAGAGACATCCTGGCGGCTGCACTGACGGGTCTGATTTTTGACTTTAACAAGTCCTACTGAGAGCTAGGGGGCTTCCCAGGTGGCACTAGTGGGAAAGAACCCGCCTGCCAGTGCAGGAGACCACAGGTTCGATCCCTGGGTTGGGAAGATCCCCTAGAGAAGGGCGCGGCAACCCACTCCAGGATTCTTGCCTGGAGAATCCCAGGGACAGAGGAGCCTGGCGGGCTACAGTCCATGGGGTCGCAAAGAGGCAGACACGACTGAAGCGACTTAGCAGGCACCGAGAGCTATGCCTGCTCATTTCCTGGGAATGCAGAGGAAAACCTTCCCCCTGTGAGTTAAACAGGTAGAATGGAGCTGAGGAAATTCTCAGAGTGAGGGTTTCCCCCCCACCCCGCTTTCCTTTTCTTGGGGGAAAAAAAAGTTCATGTTGACTCTTTTGCTGGAGATACAGTGCACATTTCTACCCTTCCCCCAAAGGGAAGTTTGTATTCTTTTAAATAAAAACCATTTTAAAAGCCGAACTCAAGCCTAAAAGGATCCAAGGTTCTCCTGAGTTCTCAGAAGGTGTAGATTTATTTACTATAGTTAAAACATAATTAGTTCTCGGGGGATAGTGTGTCTTTTAAACGGCTTTATTGCCACCATATTAGTTTTCTGAATAATCAGAAACTTCTGTTATGATTATGCTCCAGTGTGCAGACAGAAACACGCCCTAAGTAGAAACAAATGTCAGGAATTGCTAGTTGTCACTCGCAGAAGGGGACACCACCGGGGGAAGGAGGAATTTGATAGGATATTCTGAAGAAATATAACCTAACAATGTCTTGGATAAACTGAATGATAGCTTGGGCAGGTACACGTGCCCCACCCCCGAGCCCACCTTTTTTTCCTTATTAAATGGTGTTTCCTGCATCCCTTTCCCATCATTCTCACTCCAGAAGCTGGGAATGGGCTCAGTATCCCTTGAAACCCGGAAGACGGCCCTTGCTTACTAACACTTTCGCGAATGGAAGCAAGCAGCGTCCCCCACCTTGAGCCGGAGGCTCCCACGTCCTGTCCCAGTTCTGGCTCACCGGTCTTTCCCATCGTTTGCAGGTTGATGTTTGAGATGCCGCAGGAAATGGGTTTAATAGCCATCGCAGTCCGCCAGACGCAGGGCAAAGGTCAGTCATCTTTTGTTACTGTTTCTGTTGTTTTTGTTTTCTAAAATCTGTGACTCTCTCGTGGCCAGAGGGCCAATTGATTGCATGTGCTGATCCTCGAGCTGACTCAAGTCAGAAGTTGTTTGTTTTCACATTGCCCTAAAATGGAGGAAGAGGAAGGGAAATTGATTAGAAGACTGAACTTCAGTAGAATTCAAGTGTACCCTCCAACCAAGATGTTTATTAAATCACTTGACAACCGCCTGTGATTGTTTTAATGTTCTTTAACCTACATCTTGTAAATTCCTCTTCCTGACACATTGCCGTTCGTGTCACAAATGCGTTGCCGTTTGTGAATAATAACTATGTTAGAGAGGCATTTATTTTCCCGAAGGTTCTCTGGGAGGTGCCTTCCGTGTCTAGACCGAGTGTCACATGTCTTTCATCTGCCAGCCCCCACCCTGGCTGGCACTGGAGTTTGCATGGAGTGGGCCCTCGATCAGTGGGCAGTGCCTATTCACTGAGTGCCCACCAAGGAGCAGAGGGCTGTCCAGAGCTTCCACCTGCTGCTGACCTTCAGAGGAAGGAGCCCACATCCTCCCAGAATCCACTTGGGGTCCAGCTGCAAGCAGATTATTCCTGCTCAGGGGTCATACGTGGGCCACTGTCCCCTGCCCCTCCCCACCCCCAGCAAGTACCAGGCAGACCCCCAACTTTTAACTCTCAGAGGCTCTTATACCCTTTCCAGAAGAAGCAATGAAATGAGAAATCCACTGTTTCCACTTCTTTCTCCTGAGCATGTCTTTTGAACATAACTCAAAGAAAGAAAAAAATATTATTCGAGGCTGTGGTGCTCAATAAGGTAGTTTAAAAAAAAAAAACAAAGAGCCAGGGAAGAAATTATGTTATACCTCTCTTTTGAGAGATGTATACTCTCTCTTTTATTTCCTCAACTTCTTTTTTAAGAAAAATAACTCAAGGGTTAATATCAGGAATCATTTTTCAAATTCAGCTTCCTTTAAAAAATAAATAAATAAATAAATAACAGCAAGCTGTAAGTCATATACCATCCAGTCCCCCCACTTAAAGTGTACAATTCAATGGTTTTGTGAGACCATCACAATTGAGATCACTGCTAAAAAACGTGGCTTCCAGGACCTCTCCTGGATCAGTGTAGGTTCGGTCCAGTTTCCCCACTGTCTCTGTTTCTGCCTGAGTTGCCATATGGTGAGAATTAAACCGAGAGTGAGGTTCAGACACTGTGTAAGACTTTGAATCATCAAAGCATGGATGACATGAGGCAGAACATTATGCTAATTATCGGGAACTTGTTCAGCCACAGAGCTTCAGATTTTAAACAGCTTCTCTATTGTTGAGTTAACCCCAGAATCTCCAGGCGTTTTCATCAGTCCCGGTTTGTTCCAGCGGGACAGATCCTGCATTTGTGTTTCTGAGCCCTCCACATTTTTTCTGGCATTATGTGCACCTCAGTCTGCTCACAGGGCAGGCTGGCCAGTTTCCTGACGGGGCTTGTGTTCCAGGGCGGGGAAAGAATGCTTGGCTGAGCCCCTTGGGATGCGCCCTTTCCACCCTGCTGGTCTGCATCCCACTGAGATCCCCGCTGGGACAGAGGATTCCGTTTGTCCAGCATCTGATGTCCCTGGCCGTCGTAGAGGCGGTAAGATCCATCCCCGGGTACCAGGTATGTGCAGTTCATCACTGATACACCCCTGCCATGCACGCACATCTCTGTTTAGGCGTGCTTGTAGTGTGTGTGCGTGTCTGAATGACTGCTGTGTGTGGAGCCTCAGCCTGCTTTTTGTAAAGCTGGCAGCAGAGAGCTCCTGGAGTTTTAAAAGTGTTTGATAGCAGCTTCGGGCTTGCTGGAATGTGTTCATTTCCCAGAATTTCCCTTCTGTGCTGTTGAGAGATGTGTCCAATGTCCTAGTAAAGGCAGGCCTTTCTTTTCCTTTTCTTTCTTTTTGACTGAAGCACATTGGACTGGGTGAGTCTATCTATCCATCGTGTTTTCTGGTGAAAAGACTTCTTTTATAGGCCTAAACAAACCTCGGGCACCCAGTCTGTGTGCCTCAACTTCACAGTCATGGCAGGAGGTGGGGTTCCAGGTGGCCCAGTTCAAGGCAGTGTCTACTCGCGGGCCATTCCCCAGAGGGCACAGGCAGCCTTGCCCCGGCCACTGGACCGCTCTGTTTCTGTTACCCAGGTTGACCGCTGGCACTTCATGGAGACTAATAAACTCAGTATCCTCTAATCAGTCAGTTCAGTTCAGTTACTCAGTTGTGTCCGACTCTTTGCAACCCCATGGACCACAGCACACCAGGCCTCCCTGTCCATCACCAACTCCTGGAATTTACCCAAACTCATGCCCATTGAGTCGGTGATGCCATCCAGCCATCTCATTCTCTGTCGTCCCCTTCTCCTCCTGCCTTCAATCTTTCTCAGCATCAGGGTCTTTTCCAGTGAGTCAGCTCTTCACATCAGGTGGCCAAAGTATTGGAGCTTCAGCTTCAGCATCAGTCCTTCCAATGAACACCCAGGACTGATCTCCTTTAGGATGGACTGGTTGGACCTCCTTGCAGTCCAAGGGACTCTCAAGAGTCTTCTCCATCACCACAGTTCAAAAGCATCAATTCTTCGGTGCTCAGCTTTCTTTATAGTCCGACTCTCACATCCATACATGATGTGATATGACTCAGTAAAATGTGTTGCTCCTGTGTATCTCCATAGCATTCTACTCAAGACATTTCTGCTTGACTCTGGTTGGTTCAGGGCCATCCTTCACTCTGGAGCAGGAGGTCCTTAAGGAAAAAGAGCCCCCAAGAGTATTGTTCCCTGCCTTAAGCCCCACCCCCCCCCACCCCCCCCACCCCCCCACCCCCCCGCCCTCCTCCCTAGCACATGATGGTCCCCTGTGCTGTGGTTATGGATCTTGGGATAATCAATTTAATTCCCAAGATGGGTGTCTTCAGAGTGTTTCTGATGGCGGTACACAGTGATGAGGGAGAGGAGACTGAGATTCCTGTGTTCTTTAGGTCTCCTTCCTCTAGCCCCGCGGGGAACTTTAATACTCCAAGTATTGCTCCAAAGAGGTTATCGGCTGTCTGAAAAAGAAGAGAGCACGAGACTCCCTATTCCTGCCCGTTTCTAGAATATTCTGCTCATCTTTGTGTTTTCTTTTTTTTTTTATTTTATTTTTAAACTTTACAATATTGTATTAGTTTTGCCAAATATCGAAATGAATCCACCACAGGTATACCCATGTTCCCCATCCTGAACCCTCCTCCCTCCTCCCTCCCCTACCCTCCCTCTGGGTCGTCCCAGTGTTTTCTTTTTTAAGTTGGATGACCTCTCCCGGTCCCTTTGTGTCTTGAGACTGCTTGATTAATTCGCAGATTCTCCTTTTAGGACATCAATTTGCGAGTGAAGTGGCCCAATGATATTTATTACAGTGACCTCATGAAGCTTGGTGGAGTTTTGGTTAACTCAACACTTATGGGAGAAACATTCTATATACTTATTGGTAAGTTCTTAAAGCCCTTACCCCCAGAATTTTTAGATTAATAGTCCTATTAATTAGTTCTATAATTTTTAGATTATAGAAATAAAATGGCTCACACATGGCTCCATTGAGGGGAGTGGATTATCATCTGGGATTTCTTTTTCTTTGAGCTTTGACTTACAGAACACAATATGTATGCAGAACAGGCCAGGTGGGTAGAAAGCCTTTCAGAGAGTTTAGCATTTGTACCTCTGGCCGTGGAAACCACCACATGGGTATCGCATCAAACAGGCGTTTTCTTACACCTCTCTACACTCCCGCTTCTTGTTGAATTAGACATGATGAAAATATCCACTTTGTTGCTTGGTAATAAGAAAAGAAAAGTTGATTTCAAGGATGGGTGTCCTTGCATTCTTAATCTGACCTTCCCAGGCCATGGAAAATTTGCCTTCTTTTTGACCTTCAGAAGACACTCCAGGCTGGTCAGGGTGAGGTAAAGATTCCCCGTTTCACCTCAGCACCTCCTCATCAGTCAAGGGGGTGGATTCAGAAGCAGTTCGAGAAGTCCTAGGTGTCCCTGATCATCCAAGCATCACCTTCTCCCTAATGCCCAGAGGAACTGGAGTGGGGTTCAGAAATCAGCAGTGGACAGAAAACGTGTGATGGTGTGTGGGCAGTGCCAGCCAGAGAAGACACGGCATGTGTTTCCAGCGCTGCTGCCAACTGGCAGTGTTATTCGAGGGAAGTTATTTCCTCCCCTCCAAGCTCCGTCTCCCATGTGTAAATGAGTAACTGGGCTGGATACAGAGGTTCTGAATAGGGACAAATGATGGCTTCAGGGAGCTGAGGAACTCTCTGTCAGTGAGGGGAAACGAAACTTGCTTCTGATAGAATCCATAGCTTTTATTGACGTCTTAAGGCCGTGGGAGGTGAGCAGGGGGCACAGAGGGCATCTTTGGGGAAAGATTCAAGAAGTCACCATCAGTGGCGCCTGCTGGTCCTTAGAAAGACACAGCCTAAGCTGACAGCAGTCCACGTGGCTCTTTTCCCAGGACCGTGCACTTTCTGGGTACACGGGAGTTTTTCAGCGCTGCAGACGCTTAGGTGAATGCCGTGTACCGGCACAGGTACTCCGCTGTTGTGTCTTGTTGGTGAAAGTGCGAACGAACGACTGCAAAGTCTTCCCTGCTTTGTAGTTGTTTTTTTCCCCAGGTGTCATTTACACTGGTTTGTATTTTAGTAGCCAGTATATTAAAAAAAAATAACAACAACCTTGGGCCAGCCAAGCCTTCCCTTCATACCGAAAACAGCTCAGAACATTTATCAAAAAGTACTGTTGTTATGAATGTTATTATTCTATCTAAGACAAGTATTTGGGAACTTTTCTTCTCAGAGGCCCTGGAAAGATGGTCGGCTCACTTGCCTAGTTCTTGCAGTATTTCACTTCTTATTGAAGCCCTCTTTGAGGCTGATTCAGGCCCTGTTGAAAACTAAGTCTCAGCTTTTCTGAAGACCCCCCTCACCCCCAGCCGGCAGAGAACAGCGGTGTTAAGTAACGACAGAGATAAGCCGGTAACTCTCTCCTGAAGCCTTGGTTTAGGGGCCTGTGAAAGAGCCACTGAACGTGGGTTGGCCCTCTGCCAACAACGTAACCCTAGCACCAAAGACTTGCAAGGATAAAGCATTAAAAGATGTGTTTGGGGTTATGCCATGATCGAGGTTGGAAGTCTCTGAATCCAGAGTTTATTCCTTAAGACCTGAATAAAATTATTTATTTTCAAGCATGTGTTCTGTTATTCAAGTAGAAAAAGAAACAAGAGATTTTATTTTATATCTGGTTCAGCACTGAGCTCCCATTCTTGGCTAGACCACAGGAAGTATCATTTAAGAAGCAACTCTGTTTTGTCCTGTTCGTCCCTTTCTGCTTAATTGAATCCAGTGTGACTTGCTTTTTTTTCTTTTCCAACTAATGTGTAATACATTTGGAATGGCTCTGGTTTGATGAGGATAGTAAGGGAAGGATGAAAAAGAAAGATGGACTCTGAGATATAAGTCCTTCTCTAATTGGCCAGAGACAAAAAAAAAAAAAAAAAAACCTCGAAATGAGGACAAGAAAGCAGCAAGTTGAGCGTAAAAGCTGTAACTTTATCCAGGCGGTCAAGAGAGACGTGTGATGTCTCAGTAGGTTGAGCTGCTCACCTTGTCCATCGTTTCTCTCCGTTCAGGCTGTGGATTTAACGTGACGAACAGCAACCCTACCATATGCATCAATGATCTCATCACAGAATACAATAAGGAACACGGGGCAGAGCTACAGCCCCTGAGAGCCGACTGTCTCGTCGCCCGAACGGTGACCGTGCTGGAGAAGCTGATTGACGTGTTTCAGGACCAGGGGCCCAACGGCGTTCTTCCTCTCTACTATAAGTACTGGGTACACAGGTCAGTGCTGGCTTGTCTGCATCCTCTTAAAATCCCTTTACTAAGGCAATAGTTTAACATCTTAAAGCGAGAAAATAAACACAGGTCTGGGTAATCCTCTTTGACTGATGGATAAACCTGGGGGATACCACCTTGAGTGAGCGTCACCAAGAATGGGGACAAACGGGCAATCCCGTGCCTCCAGGTGGGACGCGCTGGGAAGGACACTGCATCACTGAAGGCTTTCCTGCCCCAGTGTGTGTTTAAACCGAATCTGATTGTGAGGCATCAGGCAAATCTTAAATTGGGGAACATTCTCGGTAACTATCATTTTCAAAGGGAGACCTCCCAGCCTCAGCCTGACCTGAGAACTTTGTTAGAAACACAAATTTTTTTTTTTTCTGTGTTCAAATTCTATTTTTCTCCTTTGCTGACTTCTGTTTCTTTAATTAAAAATTTTTTATTTGGAGGATAATTGCTTTGCAATGTTGTGCTGGTTCCTCCCGTACAACATTCATGTTGTATGCATACCTATGTATCCCACAGGTATACATATGTCCCCTCCCTCTTGAACCTCCCTCCCCCCCCCACCCTCTAGGTTGTCACCGAGCACCATGTTGAGCTCCCTGTGTTACAGAGCAGTTTCCCACTAGGCTGTCTATTTTACATATGGTAATGTACATGCAGAAATGCAAATTCTTGACTCCTGCCCTGGGGCTGGGGCCCAGCATTCCTGTTTTAACGAGGGCTCCAGCAAGCTTTCAGGCACCTTAGTTTGAAAAGTACTGATGTTGACCAATAGGGGCCCCTACCTTTTAGCAATGTCAAGGTCTTAGAAACAAAGAGAAGGTAGGAGATTTTTGAGATTAAAGAAGACTCACGAGGTATGACAGCTGAATGCAATATGAGGTTCATAATCAGATCCTGGAAGGGAGAGAGTACCCACAGAAGACATTAATGGGATGATGGGGACTTTTGCACAGGGACAGATAATCAATAATGTGTCAAGATCACATTTCTTGAGAGTGATAATGATATTCTGGATTTAAGAAGATTATTCTTATACTTGCCGAAATATTTAAAGTGTCATGATGCCTACAACTTATTTTTAAATATCAGGAACCCCCCTCCACCCCGCATAAAAGAGCGTGTGCGCACGCACACTGAGGAAGAACTGCAAACGTGGAAAGTGTTATCAGTGAGAGAAAGAGGGCACGTGAGGTTTGTTGTACTATGTTCCCCCTTTTCTGTCGGTTATCAGTGAGAGAAAGAGGGCACGTGAGGTTTGTTGTACTATGTTCCCCCTTTTCTGTCGGTCTGAAATTCTTCAAAATAAAAATGGGGGAGGTGCAGCTTCTATACATTTAAAACTGTTAAGGCTATAACTCAGTAGGTGCATTTGGAAAAATATTGAAAACAAGTCAAATTAGCATGCATTTAACTTATAATTGATGCACCCCAACTCAAGAAAAGTCTTCTTTTCAGAACAGCTAGAAAGAGGCCAATCTTATCTCAGCCAAAAAGCCTGGAGGGTTGCAGTGTTTCTTTAAAGTGCTAGAGAGTGAAGGAAGTGGCGCAAAAAAATCCTTCTGGATGTTCAGAATTAGGAGTGACAGTGTTTGCAGGAGAAGCAACTCCTAACTCCCTATTGGACTTGGTTATATTCTTGTAGTCACTGAGACAGTTCACGCGGGACCAGTGAAAGGCAGAGCTCAGACCCAGATGCATTTTAACTGTATCCAGCCCAGCCTCCTCTCTCCCGCCAGCCCCGAATCCTTTGCTATAACGGACTTAACTAATCATCTCAAGCCTCCGCTGCCTCTCACATGCCCCAGTGACCGAGGGCTGTTCTTCCTTTTCAGTGCTCAGCAAGTCCGCCTGGGAAGCGCTGAGGGACCACAGGTGTGGATAGCTGGCCTGGATGACTCCGGGTTCCTTCTGGTCCACCAGGAAGACGGCGATGTGGTCACGGTGCATCCTGACGGCAACTCCTTCGACATGCTGAGAAACCTCATCGTCCCCAAACAGCAGTAGTCCCGGCTGGGGACTGACGGACAGACTGAAGGGCAGAACTGAGGCGGGAGGCTTCCCCTTGGATTTCTGTCGCCTTTCCTAGCCCGTGGAGCCGGAAAAACTAAATCAGAGTTGTTGATGATTTTTTTCCTCCAATTAACCTGTTCATTCTTAAATTTTGTTCAGGGTAGAGGGTCGATCACTGAAAAGATGTAGTTCAGGTAAAGACCTGCCATAGATATGAGATTTGTTCTCCCCTCTTGAAATTGGATGTGTGTTAATTGGCAAAAAAAAAAAAAAAAAGTTTTTACATGGAAACAGCAATGGAATAATTCACGTTTTCCCAGTAGAGGAGACCTTTGTGCGTGCTCAGTCACGTCCGACTCTTTGCAACCCCACGGACTGTAGCTCACCAGGCTCCTCTGTCCATGGGATTCTCCAGGCAAGGATACTGGAGTGGGTTGCCATGCCCTCCTCCAGGGGATCTTCCCGGCCCAGGTATTGCCTCTCTTGCATATCCTGCAATGGCAGGTGGATTATTTGCCACTAGCCACCTGGGAAGCCCAGTGAAGATCTTTATCCGTAGACTATTAAAAAAATTTTTTAAAAAGCTTTCAGGCCCTGGTCATTGGTGAGTTAGGAGTATGGTAACACTGTTTACAAGAATCCAGGGAGATGTTTTCCTATAGGAACATACACTGGTCCTTAGTCATCATTTTTTGTTTGTTTAGTGAAGAAAAGAGAAGGTAGGTTTCTAAGCCTTATTCTCAGCCTGGTGGTTTGTGGTCCAATAGCAATGTCTACATGGCTACAGAGGCACCCTAGCAGCTCTGGTTGTAATGACCTCGTAGAAGGAATCAGTTCATTACTTTGACATTAATTAATGAGCTTTCCTAAGTTTAAATTGATGGACTATTCTGCCGTGATGGGATCAAGTTCAAGATCCTTAAAGCATTGATTAGGTAATTGCTTGGATGTGAGGGTGGGTGATTTGGCTCCAACAGCTGGAGATGAAGTCTCCCTCTCATACCACACGCAAAGGAGGATTTGGAGCTTTAAGCCAGCTGCGGGCTTGCTTTGAAATATAGAGCATTCCTGCAGGACTGTATAGACGTACACAGTATAGACGTACATGGCATTTTATTGCTAAGTCACAGTTCTTTGCCCCCTTTTCACATTGCCAAAAAAAGTTATTGCTATTGCATACCGTCAGTTAAGAGCGCGCGCGCGCACGTGTGTGTGTGTGTGTGTGTGTGTGTGTGTGTGAAGTCTTAAAAGAAGATGTTCAAAATCTGATGCCCTATGAATCTCTATGAAAGAACAAAAGAAAGGAAGCCTTTTGATATGCATTTGCTCTTTCCAGATGTATTCCATGCTTTTTCCATGTAACTCTTATCTCCACTGAACTTGAGACTCATAACACATTGCTTTTCAGCCCGAAGAGGCCACTTTTTGTCCGCTTTTCTCTCTTCCTGCCAATCCCAACTGAAATTAGTGAAAAGAAAAGTTGATGAGGCTCTCAGCTCTGAACAGAACTCCCTTATTGTGCCCTAGCACTGTCCTTCTCCAGCTTTAACCGGTCAGGCTAACTCCAGAAAGTTGCGGTTTTCGGTATAAAAATCTGTCTACCTTTAGCCAGGCACAGGCAACCCCGTAGATGGAAAAAAATAACATGTTTAGTCAAGTACACTAACCCAATATGTATGTTTTGGAAATGTAACTTGAAAAGATTTCAGAAGTCATATTTTACAAATAAGGCTTCAACTAGAATTATTTTTCTTAACAAAACAAAACACTCTTTCCTAAATGCCCAAGTCTAAATAAAAGTTTGAAGTCCACAGCACCCCAAATTTACCAAATGGACTCACCCTGGAGAGGGCATCTGCAAAATATCATTAAGAAGAAAGTTCTCAGGCTAATGTTGCAAGTTTGACTTCTCAAACTCTGTAATATAAGGCAAGCCATCTCTCAGAGCTGCCATCGTTAACTTTTTGCATTTCTTTGGGGGGTTATTTAATGAAAAACATGCTATGATTTGTTTTAAGCTTAAGTCCTACTCTAGACAGTCTGCTTTAGGGAAAAAATAATGTTATCATTTAATTTCCTTTTGGTAAATTAAAACTAATGAAGTGTGGCCATGTCACAGCAGATGGAGATGCTCTGGGCGTATCGCTTTGCTCCTACGCTTTCAAGACTGTTCTTATTTCTTACTTGTGCCGACACCCAGTTGTCTTGAGGGAGGCAAAATAGACTTGGAGCAGATGCTGCGTTTTGCATAAACCTGACTTTGCCTCAGATGAACCAAAGACTTTTGAAATTCTGCTTCCTATAGAACAGCTAAATAAAGGCATTTTGCTTACAGCTGTTAGCATTAGGAAAACTTGCTACACTGCACTTGTTAATTTGGGTGCAGTTTATGCACCCAGCGATCTAGGATCTCAAGGAGCTTTAAAGTCTTAACGAGAACTTCGAGTTTTCCTCTTAATCTTTAAAACATAGCACCTAAACTCAGGATTGGCATGTGCTTTGGGATATTTGAATTGTGCCCTAGCGTAGAGGCTGCGCATTGAGCATCTACCGAGTTACGTGAAAGGCAGGAAGGACGGCAACCCCTCGGGGCTGGTAGCAAATTTCAGAGAAATTCTAAAATAGGACCCAGCCATAGCTGGGCTTTCCGTGCCCCTCCCCTGCCCCCGCAACACTCCTTGGCACTGGTCATCCTGGCAGCATGTACAGAGCTGGGGCACAGTCGGAAGGATCTGTGTCCCCCAGAGGCTCTCTGCTACAGCATAGCAGACTGCCCGGTGTGGGAGCAAGTGGTCCAAGGAGGGGTGGGTCCACACGACCAGGCCTGGGGTACCATGCACCTCCAACCCTGCCCCCACCCCCACCACCTACACACACGGGGAGGACTACGTGGGCACCCCTCACCCTCGAGTCTGGGAACCAGGAGAGAAGCCAGCCTCAGCCAGCCATTTCAGAATCCATAAAGGAGACGTTTTAGGCTTACTTTCTGTAGGTCTGGTCTTAATGGGCAAAGAATTGAGAAATCGGTATTCCTAACTACTATGCATATTTGAAATAAAGCGTTAAACCTCTGCATTTTTAGTTTTTCAAAGACTCATCTCTGAAACATAATCACTTTAAACCGATGCCTATAAAAAGCAAGTCTACCAAAATAAACTTTGAGACCTTCTCTGTAGTTTGGGCTTATTTTTTATTTTTACCATGTTTCATTCGTCAAAATAAGCAATTCCTTTCAGTTACAATATTTTTTTTTATTCACATTTAAACATTTTAAAAAATAAATAGTTTTACATCAGAAGGAATAGGTATATGTAAGTATTAAGAAGCTGGTTGCTTTTTTAAAAATGTAGTTGTGAAAAATGTGTTATGTATCATACAAAAGACAAGTCATATTACTCCAAAGAATGAAAGTCAGCAAATCCCAAAAGTTCAAAAAAATTTAATTAAAGTGAGATTTAATAATGTAAATTTTTTAGTTTAAAAATTTTAACAAGTTTAATATAAGAACATGTTCTGTTCTTGTCCAATTGTTCTTCCTATTTTGTGAGAACTACTTGACTTTTGTTTCCACAGTTCTTCCCCAAGATTTCAATCTTATTTATCATACTTAAGTTTAGGAATAGCTTGAATAATGCATCTTTGATAACTCAAGGGCTACAATTCACTAAAATTTCCACAGTAATTTTATGGAATTTATTTGAAATTTTTCTTTTATCTGTAGCAGCCCCCACAGTCTACCTAACCATCTTGAAAGTGTTAGTTGCTCAGTCATGTCCAACTCTTTGTGACCCCATGAACTGTAGCCCGCCAGGCTCCTCTGCCCATGGAATTCTCCAGGCAAGAATACTGGAGTGGGTAGCCATTCCTTTCTCCAGGGAATCAAACCCAGGTCTCCTGTATTATAGGAAGGTTCTTTACTGTCTGAGCCATCATAAACTACAGTATACTTTATACAGGATTCATTGATGGAGTAAACCTCTCCCATCCTTAGGATCCAAGGGAGGAAGACATGGCCATTGGACTTAATATGATCAAAGGGGTGGGGGTGAGGGAGCAGAAAATACAGGCTTTTACAGATTTCCTCAGAGCAGCACTTCACACCCTGTTCACTTCTCTACAAAGGTATGAATGGAATGGCTTTTCTAGAAAGGGCTTCCAAGAACATAAAGGAATTCCGTTCCCTTGGAGGCCCAGTGGAAGGAGGGCCAAACCAGTCTTGAACTGGGCTTATTCTTGAAATCCATTTCATCTGGCATTTTTTTGTCAACATGTTAGGAACCACTGCATTTTTCTTCTTCTGTGAAAGACATGCGTATCTATTAACATGCTTTCTCTTCCAGAGCCTCACGAAGTTGAGAAACAACATCCCCAAGCTTAAATGTGCAGACTAAAAGATGGAGGTAACAATGTCAGGTTGCCGTAGTAACTGCCCTGCTAACTCTGCACAGAGCTGCTGTCCGCCTGGAAGCCAGCTTGCATGGGATCCTCCTTCATGTTCTAGGTTATGAAAACTGCATTGTTTAGGCAAGGAAGTTTTTCCTAGTACACATTTTATTTTTCAAGTACACATACCCTCATCATTAAGCCTATTTATGTTAAGGTTTATAAATCTGTAACAGTTTTCTTTGCGAACAGTAACAGCTGGTCTTAAATTGCTCTGGAAGTCCTCACAGTTGTATTTATTTTATACAGCCCCCAATGATTAATAACAAGATAAGACACAAACGTATTTTATGGTACTTTATTGAAAAATGTCAAGTGAATCTCCTGCTCATCAAACCTGCACCTTCCAGGAATCATGGGTTTAATTATGGGTCTTGACAGCATAAAAACATTACCCCAGGCTTATTTTCTGTGTATCTACACTCAGAGCAAGCTGCTCATGAGTTGTGGCTAAGCGCAGTGTAGAGGTGTACGCACTGGATTCTTCTGACCTCGCCCCTTCACTGCAAAACACATGTTCCTAAATTTGCAAACTGGACCCTAAGGCAACTGACCCATCCCAGGGAAGCAGGCAGGGCCTCAGAGTGGCACTGGCTGGGCGGCAGGTCCTTTCACATTTTGAGAACAGTACATGTAGGTGCACGCGGATTCAAGGAATAGTGAGCTGGAGACATTGGTGAACAAATTTTCCACGCTGAAAGGTGGACATAGTTTCCTAAAAGTAAACCATCTTTGAAAAAGCAGCAAAATGAGGGAGCGTTTATAGTGAGTAGCAGATTGAAAAAGTGTGGTTCAATGCATTGATCCACTTTGGAGCCATGAAAGGATTTTTAAACAGGGAAATCTTGAAGCAAAAGTATAAAAATAAAAATTAATGGGAGTTTATTTTAAAAACACTGCTGGTGCTTTATAAAAAGATTCCTGTTCACCTGTTACACACATGACATGTTCATATGGAGTTTTCTTACTCTGTAGAAAATGCAGAAAATGCTGAAGACGTGTACATTATTTTCGTTACATCCCTTTAGCATGTTTTCTTCCGCGAGGCGCAGTCCATTGACAAGTTTCCATATTGCACATGCAATTTATCTAACTTTATTAGCACTACTTGTAGCAAACACGAGCCTAGGGAATTACAGGTCTGTGTGGGCCAGAGGGACTTTGCTTGTCATCAGACTTGACAGGGGTAGCCAATCCACTGGGCACGGAAATCATCCACCTGTCACTCTCATAAAATATTTGGCTATATATATATATATTTGCATTTAATGCCTATTCAATATATTCTGAAGGTGCTATTCTCAAGAGTTCACGGGGTTGGGAGGGAATAAAAACTTTGTGAATGCACTTGAGACGTACATCCACATTCACCCCCTTGGTCTCGGCTTGTCGATGTTTATATTCAAGGGTTAAATTAAAACAAAAACGTTTCATGAGACTCATGAATGACTTGAAAACTGCGGAGTTGTCCTGCATTCAGGGAACTTAAATCATCACATTCTGCCGTTGACTTAAAAACCTAAAGGGCAATGAACACAGGAGGCTTCCCGGGCTGGCCCATCTATCTGACCATCTTCGGGTGGGGTGACCTTCGCAAAATGGAGGGTGTCTGGAGATATTACAACTGCTACCCGCCCCCCACCCCTGCTAAGTCACTTCAGTCGTGTCCGACTCTGTGCGACCCCATAGACGGCAGCCCACCAGGCTCCGCCGTCCCTGGGATTCTCCAGGCAAGAACACTGGAGTGGGTTGCCATTTCCTTCTCCAATGCATGAAAGTGAAAAGGGAAAGTGAAGTCGCTCAGTCGTGTCCGACTCCTAGCGATCCCATGGACTGCAGCCTACCAGGCTCCTCCGTCCATGGGATTTTCCAGGAAAGAGCACTGGAGTGGGGTGCCATTGCCTTCTCCACGCCCCCCACCCCGCCCCCCGCCAAAAGCGGGTCTGCTACTGAGCATCGGGGGCGCGCAGGCCTGATTTCAAGGCGAGAAAACCAAGTTCCCCCCAAGGACGGAGTAGTTGGGGCCACCCCTGGGCGGTCGCCTTTTCAGAAAACCCAGCTCTTGGAGAACAAAACGTCGGTCAGGGTGTCCCAGACGTCGCCGCTTCTGTCCTCTACGTGGGCGTTTATGGCATCTACGGTTTAAAAAAAAAAATCTAGAAGTCGGCGGCGGAGTTCTAGTAAAATAGTCGTCTCTGTATAAATTAATTTAAACCGTGCATACACAGCTCGGCCCCGTGGACTCGGTGAGGCAGGGAGCCCAGGAGGCCGGCCTATGGCTTCTCCGCGCGGGCGGCCGGGAGGGTCACCTGCCGTTGGTGATGATGACCGAGGCGCCCAGGTAGTGTGGCCGCGGCGCGCCCGGCGGCGGGGCGGCGGCGGGGCCGGCGGGGCCGGGGGCCCGGGCTCGCAGCGCGCCGCCCGCCGCCTCGGGGGCGCCGGGGCCGCCGGCCAGGCCGGGGGTGCCGGGCGCCGCGCCCCCCAGCGGCCCGCGCCGCGCCAGCACGCGGTGGTAGTTGAGCAGCACCAGCGGCAGCTGCGCGGGCGCGCCCGGGGGCGCGGGGGCCGGCGGCGCGCAGCACTCGGGGGGCGCGCGGCCCAGCGCCAGCCGCGCCCCGTCCCGGGCGGCCTGCCGGGCGGCCTTGGCCGGGCCCGGCGCCGGCTCCTCGCGGTAGTGGCCGCAGCTCGGGAAGCTCGGCGGCGGCGGCGGCGGCGCGGTGTCCTCGCCGAACCTGCGCGCGGCGGCGGGCGCTGCGGGGACAGGCGACACGTTAGACGCCCGCGCGGGGGAGGAGGGGGCCCGCCCCAAGCGACACCCCCCCAGGGGGCCTGGGGCCGCCACCCGCCCGGAGCCGCCCGCACCCCGCCAAGTCCAATCGCAAGATCCAAGTGGCCTGTTCTAGGAGCCGCAGGAAGCAGTGAAGAGAAACAGGTGGACTTAATGTTAGCAAGAGCCTTGATTTAATGCCACAGAGCCGAAGATTAGTTCAGTGTGTGAGCAGTATAAAAAGCAGATAAGGCGGTCTTCCTTTCTGCCTTCCAAACGCGGGGGAGACGCTAGGACCACCTCTCACCGCACTGGCCACCCGGGGCTGGTGGCCACCATGCTGGACAGCATTGGTCTACAGGCTTCTTTCCCCCGGCCCTACTCTTAGGTGGCCCCAGTCGGCCACGACTTTTTTGTTTGTGTGTTTTGCTTTTCCCTCAGTGGGGAGGGTGGAGTGGTAATCACCCTGCTCCCTTTAGTACTGTCCTAATTAATGTCATAACCAGCATCACCAATTAGACGGTCTAGAATCAGTTAGCTCCCCTTCCCACTTTTAAACCTTCAGACATCCTTTGTCTTCCTTTAATATCAAAAAGACTAGGAAATCGATTACAAATTGCCCCCAATTAGCACCTCTGGTCCAGTTTTTACCAAGTATCTGGCAAATGAAGTGGTTATTAACCTCTTTCACTTCCAAAATAGCAATGAAAAAAAAAATCAAATACTGTTTTATCTCATTGGTCAACACCCCCACACAAAGAAAAGTAATTCTTTCAAGTCCCGTCTCCAGTGGGTAATAACCAGTTAGGACAATCCCTTTGCTTTTTCTTTCCCCGGGCTGTGCCAAGGAAATCCCTGCTGTGGTTATTTGGGGGACCCAGTGCACTGATGGTTATTAGGAATGCAAATCTCAGGCCTGCCCTGCCCTGGTTGCTGGCATATTGTTTTCTGAACTGGTTACTTTTAAAAAACACGTCCTGGTAATCTCCGAGAATGTCACTAGCCCTCTTCTTCTGTATCTCAAAGGCTTGTGAAGACGGGCACAGCACAGGGCAAGAAGTTTGCTCAGCAGCCGTGGGAGCAGCAGAGCCCGACCTGCCTCCAAAGAGCGAAGGAGAGGAGGGGACACCAGGCAGGTCACTCTTCTGGGGGCTTGTAACGTCCCCCCAGCCTTCAGTGGTCCTGCGGGACTCTTGCACAAACCTGCTCTACAGTCTCTACAGTCTCAGGTCTGAGTGGCAGCTAACCCTCCACCCCCTCCTCCTACCCTCTGCCTGGGGTTGCCCCGGGAAGGAAGCAGGGGCCTCTCTGGGCCTGGGGGCAGCTGGTGAAACCTCCACAGAGGACCTCTGCTTGGCTGCTCGCTGGATGGCCAATCCTGTCTGCCTGCCAAGCCCTGTGGTAGGTATGATCCTCGTGGCTCTTGCTCCCATCTTACAGATGAAGAAACTGAGTCCTGGAGGACCTGTGCTATTTGCCTTAGGGTGGGCATCGGCATTTCTGTCCCTGAGCCCGTGATTTTCCACCACTGCTTCCTACGCTTTGAAAACTGGCATGAGAAGAAAACCAATAGTGTCTCATGTTCATTTTGGGGTGGAGTAGAAAGTAATCATAAAATATATACACTTGGGGGTTCTCGGGATACATGTGCTGTGCTAAACTGCTCAGTCATGTCCGACCCTCTGTGGCCCCATGGACCATAGCCCGCCCGGCTCCTCTGTCCATGGGATTTCCCCAGAGCAAGAATACTGGAGTGGGTTGCCATTTCCTTCTCCAGGGGAATCTTCCCAGCCCAGGGATCGAACCTGCATCTTTTGTGTCTCCTGCACTGGCAGGTAGATTTTTTTTTTTTTTTAACCACTAGCACCACCTGGGAAACCATATAGGAAAATCACGTTGCCTCCCTTTTAGGGAGCAAAGGGGGTCCGGGACTTTTAGGGAGGGTGGCCCCACACCCCATCTCCACCGTCCCTGGTGCCCACGAGGCGCATGGGCACGGTCGCAGCCTCGGGAAGCGCTCGCAGTGAGGGCGGGAAGGCACGGCCACTCCCGCCCAGAGGCAGAAGGAAAGGCGTGTTTGCCCAGAGCCTGGGCATCCTTTCTCCGTCTGCCACCCACCGCCACTTCCGTCCACTGTCCTGCCCGCACCCCTCGTGTAAACAGGACCCACCTTCGTAGTTTGGCATCAGGCTGTGCCGAGCAGGGTTCACCGGCGGCTCGGAAAAGCTCTTAGCCGGAGACGGGCTGCCGGGCACTAGGGGGCTGGCGTAGTGCCACTGGCACTCGCCGCCGGCTGGCAGGGTGCTCAGCAGAAAGCGCGCCACCTCGCACGGGGGTCCCTGGGGCTGCCCGAACTTGGCCGGCAGCACAGGCTTCTTGCTGCTGAAGACGTGAGAGTCTAGAGGGAAGGGTCCATAGTGGTAGGAGAAGGGCAGGCCGTAGGACGGGGCATACAGAAGGTCGCCGCCTTCTGAATGGAGCTGCTGTTCTGGGGGAGCTGGGCCGTGGGCAGGGGGGCTGGCCCTCCAGCTTCCGAGCTGGCCGCACTCCAGTTTGTCCATTTGGAACGAGCCGTACTGCTGCCAAGCAAAGAAGACAGATGAAGGGCCTGCCGGGGCGGGCGGCCGGCGGCAAGCTGCCTGCCCACCCCATGGTGCCTGCCGGTGTCCCAGGGCCACTGGCGCGGTCCCACATGGGACAGGAGGCCGGCCGACAGCCCTCCGGGGAACCCCCTACTACCCCCAACCCGCGTGGAAAGAGATCGCCTCACCCCCAAGTGACAACACAAGCCACTTGCACCTTCGGAGAGCTTGCAAAAGCCTTTTTTAAAAAAAGAGATGGAAGTGTTTCCATTCCAGACAAAAACGCTCTGGAAACATGGGGCCCCAGAGTCCTGAGCCCCGACTGCACGGACTCTGATCAGCCTCTCTGAGGGAGTCTTCTGTCTCCAAGATCTGACTCACTCACCTGGCCATCAGCTTGGCCTGTGTCCCCCAGGCCAACTCTCTACCCTGGGGGCAGGACGGCCAGAGGGACTTTGCCTCCCCCAGAGAAACTCCCAGGCAGAGAGACCCCTGAACGCGGCCGAGGCCTCACTCTTCATTCAGGTGCCCCGAGCCCTGGCGGGTGGTGGCTGTTACCTGTGCGGGGTAAGGGTTTGCTCTCAGCTTCGTCTTCATCTTCGTGTTTTTGGGCTTAGCTAACTTCCTAGTTTCTTGTGAGGTAGGCAAGGCGGTCCTCCAGGAGTCCTGGGACTTGGACGTGGACACCTGGTCCAGGGACAGCTGCAATTCCTTGTACTCGATGTCCCTGAGGAGCCAGACGGGACAGGTCATGTCCATGGGCCGCAAGGAGGGACGCCCTCCCAGGCCCGTTCCTGGGGCGAGTTCATTTGAGAAGCTCCTTCGTGTCACTGCACTAAGCGGATGTGCTGGCTTTGAGGGGTGGCCCCCCTCCCCTCATTGTAAAGAGCCACCTGCAGCCTCGGGCTTGGAGACCCCAGGAGATGCTGAGCGAGCCCGGTGTTCCGTGGCGGGAAGACAGGGAGCATGGAATAGCTCTCTCCCACCTAACGGGGCCCCCAGGCACGTTTCCTGGGGACACCATGCACCACGAGGCAGGATGTCAGGGCAACAAGGAAAAGGCAGAAACCGCTCGTGATCAACTGAGTGTCTGTGGCCCGGCTGCTTCCCTATTTAGCACCAGGGAGGTAAATAGGGGTCCCTTGAGGGTCCCAGAGCCTGGCTTCTAGCCTCGTCCACTTCCACATTTGGGACCCATTTCTGCCCTGAAAAGCCAGCCAGGCACTGGCACACTCATGGGAGGGGAAGTTGCCCCAAGGACCAGCCCCAGCCCATGCAAGTTGGCTCAGGAAGAATCATCACGGGACCAAAATGCTTTCTTCCCTACAGTTCTGCTAAAATCACTCTGCCTCAAACAAACAAACAAACAAAAAAAAAACCAAACACCCACCTCCCAACACTCCCCTCGCCCAAACCCCAAGCAACCTGACAATCATTCTGTGAAAGAAGAGAGAGCCCCAAACCTCACTGCATCAGACAGAAAGACACGAGAGGACCCCGTGCAGGCTGTGTCTGGGGGAACATGGAGCTCAAGGTCAGAGCTGGGTACAAAGAGATATAGCACGTAACAGCATGGCGGGCAGAAGTAATATTTGGTTCCAGGTAGACTTGTGTCCTGTGGCTTCTAACGGTCTTAACTGCCACTGAACTTAACTTCTGAGGACTTAAAGGCAGTAAATATTCATTACCATTTACGACAGGCTGTATAGGCAGACATGGAAAAAGTGGGAGGAGCAAGCATGATGGCCCGAATGTTAGTGGGCCCAGAGAGTGTTATCTTTGTATTCTCGGTCTGGGATGTGCACCCCCTTTCTGTCGTGTTCAAGATAGGGTGGCATCGCCTACTCGCCCTCTGCCGCCCACATCCCCGCACCCGGGGCCGCTGTGTCCAGGGCAGGAGCATGTTCCCACCGCTGCCCTCGATGCTGACACAAAAATCGTTCAGAACCTCCCAGACAACCAGACTGTCCAATAGAACAGAGCAGGAGACAAATGAACAGTTCCAGAAAGAGACAGGGAGGGAGAGATGGAGCGTATAGGACCGATTGGATGCAGGATGGGGTGGCGGGGGGTAGGGCGGTGGGAAGGAGAGAGCAAGGAGAGAAACAAATACGTCTGACTTACGTGAGGACATAATTGACACTCACGATGCAGTGCGGCCGGGACGAGCGGCTGTTGTGCACGACGGTGGCGTAGCTCTGCACCCACACCCAGCCGCCCAGCTTGGACAGCAGCCGGTAGTACTTGGTGGTGACCTGGCCCTTCACCAGCACTGCAAGCACAAGGGGACAGGAGTCCCGAGGGACGGTTAGCCGGACCCGCCCGTGCAGAGGCTGCCCCCTGCGGACGACCTCGAGCTCCGGTTCCAGACCTTTCTGGGGCCGAGGACACCTTTGAGAACTTGACAAAGGGTGTGAGCTTTCTCCAAAGGAGGATGCATGCGCGTGTGCGTGCACTCACACACACGCACACGCACACATGCAGGGTTTTCGCTTCCAATTTTATGGGGCCCACGGAGCAGCCTCTCCCCTCCCGTGTGAAGAGCTCTAATTTAACTGCTTTCACCGGGAGAAGCATCAGTCCCCAGACAACACTGTCACCTGGCAGAGGGATAAAACTGGTTTTGCTTTTTAGTTTCCAAAATGCCATAATTATGCTAAAATCCCTGGAACTCTTAATAGGTATAAGGAATGGGGAGTGATGTAGTTATTTAAACACAGCAGTAAGTTAAGTGCGTTCAAGAAAGGGATCTTCGCTGCTCCCCAGAACTTTGTGTGCACAGGGTGTGCTCTGTCTGTTAGTCTATTGCCATTTATACTTTCCAGTATTCCTGCCTGGGAAATCCCATAGACAGGGGAGCCAGTCCACATGGCTGCAGAGAGTGGGACGCGACTGAGCAAGCACGCACGTTAACCCTAGTTCTCCCTTGGCCCATGAATTTCCCATGTTGCTCAGATAGGAGAGACCCCAACACGGCTATGAAGTTGCTGAAAACTGGGCCTGTGGACCCATCTTCTCTGCAAGGCTGCAGACTCTGGACTGCTGGAGAACCACTTGTCAAGCCTCCAGGGACTCCTACACTGCACTGGTTCTCCGCAGGGCCTTCAGGGGTGCAGGGAGGCGGGGCTGTGGGGGTCAGGGGGGAGGGGAATCAGTGAGGTTCCCGTGGCAAAGACTCAAGGGCCCAGAGATCCCTTGTAGTCCTGCTTAGATTTCAGGAGAAAAGGGAGAGAGAGGTAACTCTCTGATAACAGGGAGGAGGATAAATAAATTGTGGAGTACCAAGCAGCCATTAGAATGATGACTGAGGGAACTACCCTGGTGGTTCAGTGGTTAATAATCTGCCTTCCAATGCAGTGGATTATGGGTTCGATCCCTGGTCGGGGAACTAAGACCCTACATGCCTTGGGGCAACTAAGCCTGTGTACCACAATGGGAGACCCAAAGACACAGCCAAATGATGATGGATAAGAATTTATCATGTGATGGGGAGTATGTATGATATAATGTTAAAGAAAGAAAAGACAAGACTCAGAACTGCATAGAGTATAATTCTAATTATGAAAAAGTATGTGCACACACTCACACACAGCTAACTGTATGATCCTGAGCAAGTTACTAACTCCCTGAGTTACCCTGGTTGTCACAGGAGAAGGCAATGGCACCCCACTCCAGTACTCTTGCCTGGAAAATCCCATGGATGGAGGAGCCTAGTGGGCTGCAGTCCATGGGGTCTCGAAGAGTCAGACATGACCGAGCAACTTCACTTTCACTTTCATGCACTGGAGAAGGAAATGGCAACCCACTCCAGTGTTCTTGCCTGGAGAATCCCAGGGATGGGGGAGCCTGGTGGGCTGCCGTCTATGGGGTCGCACAGAGTCTGACACGACTGAAGTGACTTAGCAGCAGCAGCAGCAGCAACAGAAAGACAGTCACAGTTCCTACCCCACTGGGTGCTGTGAGGGTTAGAGCATCTACATGAAGATTTAGAACCATGGCAGACGTGCGTGAAGGGCTCTGTACATACCAGCTCACACTTATCAGACTGACACAATTACAGGCAATTTTCATTTTCTCTTCCTGATTCTCTAAATTTCCAACAAGCAGGGGGTGTTAAGTTTTAAAAACAGAAGGAAAACTTATTTTTCATGTAGGCAAACAGTCTGTGTGGGAGTGGGAAGTGAAAATACAAGGTCTATAAGTATCCCCACTCCTTAGGGATGAAGCCAGGGACAAACGAGTAACCACCGTCCGGCCCAGAAGCTGAGGCTGAGCTCTGGTATAGCACAGAGACCAACTCTTTCCCTCCCGGGCTTAATGTCTGCACCTCAGTGGGCTCAGTGGGCAGGAACAAGATCCCATGCTGAAGAGTACAGCCCAAGGTAGTAGGTAAGAAGAGAGTCTTTCCAGCGCTTCTTTCTGAGGATCGCTTTTTTATGTTTTTATTTTGGGGCTGGGCACAGGGAATCTTAGTTCCCAGATCAGGGACCGAACCTATGCCCCCTGCAGTGGAAGTGTGGAGTCTTAGCCACTGGACTTCCAGGGAAGTCCAAAGGGTTACTATTTGAAGAACAAAATACAAGGTTTCTAGTTCCAGCTCATTTTCTCATGCACTGCCTCATTTATTCCCCTACACCATGGCAGGTGGGCATCACCAGGAAACCAGGGCTAACACAGCTTGAGAGCATGGCTGAGGCCCAAGCCAGGGGCTCTGACTCTCGTTTCTCCAGGCCTGCTGAGGCAGGATGGGGCAGTGGGCCTTTCAAAGGTTCTGCAAAGCTACTTACAGGGATGGGTGTGAGCCAACGCACAGAGGAAACTCAGTTAACAATTTGTTCATGGCCCCCCAAAGAGAGGCCACAGGGTCAAACTGAGGGCCTGTCTGTGGATTTCCTGAGGTGTCATTCCTTCTTCAACTGAAACGCTCGTTAATCTCTTTGGCTTTGAAATCTATTCCTTGCAGTATCTATAAAGCCCCTGGGACTATGACAGTATACTTTTCCTTTTTCTTATCTTATACTTTAGGCTTCCCCTTAATCCTTACAATATTCCTAAAAATCTCCTCATAATCACCTTAAGCTAGATACAATGAATATTAGAATATTTATCCCAACTGTTTTAGATGAGGATTCAAACGGCAGAATTTGCAGCTGTTTTATTAGCTCTGACCCTTCCTGATTCTGCTAAGATTAAACTTAGGTACAGAGACCAAACAAACATAGGTATATGTTTAAAAAAAAAAATTTTTTTTTTCTTCTCTGTGACTCATGCTGATAATCAACATATTGATATAAGTTGAAATCCTAGATACTTAGTTACAACGTTCCTGGTTTGTTGGAGCTCCTCATCTAATCTGTCGGACTGAATCAGCCATATGACAGTTGCCCAGGTGAGGGCTATGGCGTAAGGCCCTGCTAACTGTGGTGGTTCGTGGGGGTCGGGGGGAAATGTCCCCAAAGCCTTCAGCTGCCCCTCCATCTGGGCTGCAGTGTCTCCCACATCAGGAGACCCATGTCCAGATGAGAGCCAATGGTCACGGTTTTCCGAGGCCACTTAGGAATAGAACTTTCGGTTCCACAAATGCTCTATCCAGAAAGACAGATAGCCTTCCTGGTTCCTCCAGAACTCCTCCTGCTTCCAGAATTTTCCCTGGAGGCAGAGCCAGGTCAATGAGCTGGCCTCTGGAAGGAAAGTAAACTTTGGCCACAAGCATAAGTTCCATTTCTGTTTTGAATTTTAAGAGCTAAAAGGATGCCAGTGACACTGTGGGCTTCCCTGGTGGCTCAGCTGGTAAAGAATCTGCCTGCAGTGCAGGAGGCCCCAGTTCAATTCCTGGGTTGGGAAGATCTGCTGGAGAAGGGAACAGCTACCCACTCCGGTATTCTGGCCTGGAGCATTCCACGTACAGAGGAGCCTGGTGGACTATAGTCCACAGGGTCGAGAAGACTCAGACACGACTTAGTGGGACTTTCACTTCACTTTACCACCTGTCATGGGTTGAATAGCATCCCCTTAAAAAGATATATTCTATATTCTAAATTCAAGAACCTGTGAATGTGACTCATACCTGGGAAAAGCGTCTTTGTAGATGTAAATAAGGATCTTAAGGATGTTATCATTCTGGATTAGGGAGGGCAGTAAATTTAATAACGTGTCCCTGTAGGAGACAGAAAGGACAAGACACAGACCCACAGAGGGAGACGAAGGCAGAGGACGGAGTAGGAGGCCACCAGCCAGGGATGCCAGCAGCCACCAAAACCTGGAGGAGGCAGGAAGGCTCTGACCCCAGAAGCTCCAGAGGAAAGCCGGCCCTGCCGACGCCGTGACGTGGGACTTCTGGCCTCCAGGACTGTGAGGCAAGACGTTTCTGTTACTTCATGCTACTCGGTTTTGCTGTTTGGTTACAGCCGCAGTGCGGTAGACTCGGTTTCGATCCCTGGGTGGGGAGATCCCTTGGAAAAAGAAATGGCAATCCACCCCGGTATTCTTGCCTGTGAAATCCCGTGGACAAAGGAGCCTGGCCGGCCCCAGTCCATGGGGTCACAAAGAGTGGGACACGACGGAGTCACTACCACTTTCACTTTTTACTGCTGCCACGGAAGACTAAACCACCCCCGTGGGGAAGATGTAAGTGCGGTCCCCGTGTTCCTCTGGACTCTCAGTCTCTGCTGCCAATGGGGCCCCAGGGAGACTGCAGATGGCAAGACTGAGGACAAGCCACGTGGTCCTTAGGGGAGCGGGTCTCGGTGTGCCCACATGCCCCCCAACACCCCACTGCTCTACACCTGCTGCTGGAGGCAGTCTGGTTGGTAAGAAGATCTGTAAAGTTCAGGGGGCAGGGGGCGGGCGGCGGGAGGAACTTCCAGAAGGCCACACCATGCAACATCTGCACAGTGAGACAGCACAGAGGACAGGCTCCACAGACCCATCGGGTCACACCTATAAACACCCGAAACTGCTCCCGGGGGCAGGGCGGCATGTAGACGGCACTGTGCTTTCTAGATTACTTCCTGTTTCCTGGCTCATGGCTCCCAGTTAAGGCATGGGCTCCCCACACCTTCGTCAGCAAGGCAGAGCTGCTTCAACCTCCAGACTCTGCTTGGAGGGCAGCATATGGAAGGGATCTGTGTGTGAGTTAAGCTCCGTTGTCCGTTTCAGTCCAGAGGCCAGAGAAGCCAGCAGCAGAAGCCAATCTCCCCGGATCATCAATCTAAAGTCCTCACTGGAAATTGGAGTACTCCTCTAAGTGTAAAACCAGTTTTATTTATGTGTTTTTTGGCCGCGCTGGATCTTTGTGGCAGTGCGGGCTTTTCTCTACATGTGGCTACTCTCCGGTGGTGGCGTGCAGGCCTCTCACTGCAGCGGGTTCTCTTGTTGCAGAGCATGGGTTCTAGAGCTCGAAGGCTTCAGCAGTTACGGCTTGCAAGCTCCAGAGGATAGGCGCAGAAGTTGTGGCACGAAGCCTTCACTGCTCCACAGCAATTAAGGGATCTTCCCAGATCAGGGATCGAACCTGTGTCTCCTACACTGGCGGATGGGATTCTTTACCACTGAGCCACCAGGGAAGCCCTCAAGTGTATCTTCTATCTGAAGACCAGCTGACATCCCATGGACACGTGTCCACAGACACGCTATGTTGGTGGCACAGAGTTGCCGTTACGACCAGAACACCCTTGGGTGGGTCATGTGTTCTCCAGTTGACCATAAGCTCCACTCTCTTTCCCTGAGCCCGTTCATACATTCATGTTACATGCCTGGCCCTGTACGCATTTGAGTCTATGACTCTTGTGTGTCATTTAGTGTGTTCTCCACAGGTCTACACCAGTTGCCTTATCTCAGTTCAGCCGCTCAGTCGTGTCCAACCCATTGCGACCCCATGGACTGCAGTATGCCAGGCTTCCCTGTGGATCACCAACCCCCCGCAGCTTGCTCAAACTCATGTCCATCAAGTCAGTGATGCTATCCAACCATCTCATCCTCTGTCATCCTCTTCTCCTCCTGCCTTCAATCTTTCCCAGCATCAGGGTCTTTTCCAATGAGTCAGTTCTTCGCACCAGGTGGCCAAAATATTGGAGTTTCAGCTTCCAATGAATATTCAGGACTGATTTCCTTTAGTATTGACTAATTGGATCTCCTTGCAGTCCAAGCCACTCTCAAGAGTCTTCTCCAACACCACAGTTCAAAAGCATCAATTCTTTGGCACTCAGCTTTCTTTATAGTCCAACTGTCACATCCACACATGACTACTGGAAAAACCATAGCCTTGACTAGATGGACCTTTGTTGGTAAAGTAATGTCTCTGCTTTTTAATATGCTGTCTAGGTTGATCATAGCTTTTCTTCCAAGGAGCAAGCATATTTTAGTTTCATGGCTGCAGTCATCACCTGCAATGATTTTGGATCCCCCCAAAATAAAGTCTGTCACTGTTTCCATTGTTTGCCCATCTATTTGCCATGAAGTGATGGGACCAGATGCCATGATCTTAGTTTTCTGAATGTTGAGCTTTAAGCCAACTTTTTCACTCTCCTCTTTCACTTTCATCAAAAGGCTCTTTAGTTCTTCGCTTTCTGCCATAAGGGTGGTGTCATCTGCATATCTGAAGTTATGATATTTCTCCTGGCAATTTTGATTCCAGCTTGTGCTTCATCCAGCACAGCGTTTCTCATGATGTACTCTGCATAGAAATTAAATAAGCAGGGTGACGCTATACAGCCTTGACGTATTCCTTTCCCGATTTGGAACCAGTCTGTTGTTCCTTGTCCAGTTCTAACTGTTGCTTCTTGACCTGCATACAGATTTCTCTGTATGCAGGAGGCAGGCCAGGTGGTCTGGTATTCCCATCTCTTGAAGAATTTTCCACAATATGTTGTGATCCACACAGTCAAAGACTTTATAATTTTGTTATGACAGTTGCTTGAAATATGTTCCACGTGTTAAGGCTTCAAAGCCTTTTCGGAACACTGAAATATTTTGATGGTTGGACACAGCCTGTGTTCTCTTTGGCATTGGGGCTTGGCCCACTCTGGACAGGGGCCTCCCTAGGGAAGTAGGTGAGATTCTCCACTACTTTGGATGAACAGCTATGCAGACATTAGGTTCGTCCTAAACACTGTGTCCACAAGAACTCTGCTCAGTGTCCCTTGACACACACCTTCGGGTCTACCAGTATTGATCCCTGCCCCACCTGTGCACCAGGCTGCCCCCTGCCCACCTCCAGGACCTGCAGGTCAAGCCCCCCACATACAAGAAAGAGTCCCCAAATGCTTCACGAAAGCAGCAAGGGGGCAAGCTCCAGCTGGGGAGCCTGTCCCCACGGCCCTGTAATGGGGCTGCAGGACTGCCCCTCAGCCACCAGGAGGCGGTGAGGGGAACGAGCTGGGAGGGCCCAAGACATTTCCCAGAGAAGCCCCTGGAACAGCGGTCCCCAACCTTTGAGCATCAGGGACCAGTTTTGTGGAAGACATTTTTTCCACAAACTGTGGCGGAGTGGAGGAGACGATTTCGTGATGATTCAAGTATATCACATTTACTGTGCACTTTATTTCTATTATTATTACATCAGCTCCACCTCAGATCATCAGGCATTAGATCACAGAGGTTGGGGACCCCTGCCCTAGAGGACCCCCTCACAGAATGTTCTGGGGGGAGCACTGGCACAGTCTCCCTTGGAAAGCTCAGCTGGGAATGCCCAGGACCCCACTGACCACAGGCTGAAGTGCCGTGAGGTGCTGGGGCCAGCCCTGCCCCCTTGTCTCGTGCCCTCTGGAAGGCCGAGCTCCCCAGAACCACGCTGGCCAGCCCTGCTACTCCTCGCAAGGCTGTGTTTCTGGAAGGCGTTGATTCTGTCTTTAGGGGCTGTGCTTTCTTCAGACTGTGGACTCCTGCTCCCGGTTAAGATAATATTTTGAAGAATGTGTGAAAACCGTATGGCTGACCACGGTCCTCTAGAGCCTCCGTTCATGACGTCCGATCAGGCCTCTAGCAGAGCCCTGCGCCTGGCTCCTCGGTTTCGGATCGCAGTATGGAGGAGACAGCTTGACCTGGGAGAACCAGAGGGTGACCTCCTTTGGTCCTGGGTGTCCACAGCTGTTAATTTTCTTCCCAAGCTAAATTACCTCATGAACTGCAAAGACAGAAGGTCCGTGCATCTCACAGGAAGCGGCTCCCCCAGGGGCCTTGGAGGCCTGAGGGGCCCAGCGAGAGGGTCACTGTGGCCGCGTTCAGCTACGGCGGCTAGGGGAGAAGCAGCCAAAGCCAAGTGGCCGCCCAGGTCCCAGGCGGCCCCCAGGGCAGCTCTGGGTGTGGCTGGACTGAAGGACCCGAAGCCCCATCCCCAGGGGCCATCATGGGGACTCGTGGGGACCCTGCAGGGCGGGAGGTCGGCTGGGCCACTGAGCCACCAGAGCGGCCGGAGACACGACCAAAATGTCACCTGGTGAAGGGACGCGTCCCACCTCCTCCGTCTCCTCTCCTGTCCTCCCCAAGCCAGGGTGTCCAGTGGGAACAGGACTGTGCCCACCCCCCAGGCGAGGACACAGAGACACTGAAAAGAAGCCCTTTTCATGGGCTGAATTGTGTCCCCCTGACTGACAAGTTCACATGTTGACATCCCAACCCCAGCATCACAAACATGACTGTCTGGAGACAGGGCCTTTAAAGAGGTGATCGGATAACATGAAGTCACATGGGAGAGCCTGACCCCATGTGACCAGGTCCTCAGAAAGAAGAGAGGAGAAAGCGACCCAGACACAGGAGGAGGACACAGGGAGAAAACGTCCGGGCATCCACACGCCAAGGAGAGAGGACAGAACCCAGCCCCGTGACCCCCGACCTTGACTTCTGGCCTCCAGCTCAGTGAGAAAACACTCTTGTGCGGCTCCTCGCCCAGTCGGCGGAGTTCTGTCAGGGCTGACTCATGCGGTCCATGCGGGAGCCGAGAGGAGGGCAAGCCGTCAGAAAGAGCCCAGCCCAGCCCAGGGGCACCTCCCCGAGCCCGGGCCCAGGGGTGGCGCACCTCAGCCTGGCCTCGGGAGCTCGTGTGTGGAGAACACTCCCCCACCTGACGGGGACCTGGGGCGGTAAGGGCCTGTCCCCCCGAGAGAGAGAGAGAGACAGACAGACAGCGACAGAGAAAGAGAGTGAGCGAGGAGACTGGCCTGCACAGGAAGCGAGGGCAGCTTGCGGAGAGAGGACCACGAGGCCAGGGAGTGGGGAAGCTGAGCAGACACTGTAGAGAGAGGACCGTCACGTGGGCCGACACACCAGAAACTCCCAGAGACCCCCCTCTTCCTCCCTGGTGGTCCCCCCTACTCCCCAGACCCGCCTCCCCTCCTCCCAGACCCCCCACTCCTGGCCCTTCTTAGGCCGAGCCCGTGCTGACAGAGGACAGATAAGCAGGCAGACTCGACATCCCAAGAGTGCCTGGCTGATGCCTGCCGGGGTGTAAGTACCTGCACCCCCTCTCCCCTCAGCACCCACCAGGGGCAGGGGTCCTGCCCGGCTTAGGGTCCCTGGGGCATGGAGGGCCCGTCAGCAACGCCGGCTGACATGCTGCCTCCCTCAGGGGCTCCCTCCCTTCCGCAGGTCCTTCCCACTTACTACCCTGCTTCGGCGACCGTCTAGATAACCTGCTGCCCTTGGACCTAACTCAGCTTCTGGAGTTTAAGGAAGGTAAGGCAATGCCAAGCCTTCCTGGGGGTGGAGAGGTGGGAACAGGAAGCCCAGGAAAGAGAGCGAGGCCTCGGGGACCACACGTTCAGCATCGCCCGAGCTCTACGAAGACCTGCCTCCAAACACCTGCCCCGGTTGAGGACCATCATCGCTTTCCTCATCCAAAGCTCCAGCTCTGAGGGTCAGTGACCTTCAGGGTGGTGTCTTGGCTGCTGGGAGGGGGCGTCTGGAGGGGGGTGGGTCCCAAGGCTGGAGCCAAGGCTGAGACCCACCTTTGCCCCATGTGTGGGTAGGAGCCTGGGCTGCCACTTTGCTCACACACTGATATGGGGTGCAGGGAAGCTGGTGGAGGGGAGCCGGGTTGGATCTGAGGCCACACCCGTCCACCCCGGGGCCCGCTGCCCCCTGCTCTGGGCCTCCTGCCTCTGCAGAGGCTTCTCGGCCACAGTGAAGGTCGGAGTCACACAGCAATCACTGTCAATACCGCTGTTCTCCGTCTTTGATTGACCAATTCTACAGCTCTTTTGGGAAAGAAAGCCGTTCTCCCTCTGGTATGTAAACCCTCCACCTTTTCTGCGTGTCTCTGAGATGCCTGGGTGCACCTTCCCTCTCAGGGTCCCTTTGATAACCGCAAGGTCTGGAAATCCCCATTCCAAATGAAGGAAGGTGAACTCATCACGTGAATTGCAGGAGACCTCACAAACACACCCTCTTCCGGTTCTGGGAAGTCACATGAGCTGGCGAAGACCAGGGGCTCCTGGTGGACATGCTGGAGACCCATCGAGTGGTTAGAACCACTGAAGACCAGAGTGCCCAACAGGCCCAGGGGGGGCCAGTCCCACCCACAGGCCTCTCCACCTCCTGGCCCACCCGGCCCACCTGGCCCAATGGCCCTCAGGTTCGATAGGTGAAACGCATTCGGTCCACATTGGGGAACCTGGGAGCCTCCTACTGGCCACCACCATGGCCAGTTTCCAAAGCCCGAGTTGAATTTATTCTGCCTGAAAAATCCCCTGCTCCCCTCTGTTAGCTAGGCAGTGTGAGAGATATTAAAAAATGGTATTTAAAACAAAGACTTTTAATTCTGTTAGCTTCCTCTCTCTGCATTTCCAGGTCAGATTTCCCAACTTGCTTCCACTCTTTGGGGAACAACTCTCCCTCCATGTAATTCAAGGATTTACTGTTAACTCCTATGCTGCAGAGAGAGGCTCCCAAGCCCTCCTGTCTCAGGGAGATGGGGCTGGGAACCCCAGGGCTGGGGCTTCCCCTCGGATATCCCGACAATGGTCAGTGGGGCGGTGTGGAGGTGTGAACGCTCCCCTTTGGTCCCCTGCCCCCAGCTGTCCTCCCTTCTAGACTGCTCCGTGGTGCACACTGTCTTCCACGTCCCAGTCCACTCTCCTTGCTCCAGAGCACATACTCCCCACTGCTCCCCTCTACTGCCTGCCCGTACAGGCCCTCAAAGATCTCATTCTGTAATGGACACTTCCCACCCTGTTTGCACAAGGAAGCCATCTGGCTCCTGAATCAGTGACTCCGACCTAAAAACCCATCCCAATATTAGGCAGCTGCTTCCTACCAAGCCGGGCTATAAGAAAGTCAGGGGTGTTTATACGAGAGCATGATTGGCCATTTGTACTAAAATAAAGAAAAGCCTGCTCACAGTTCCGTGTCTCTGAGCAGGTAGAGTTCTTTCCACGTGACTTAACGAGGAACAGGAAGAAGCGACGGGTCTGCCCAGCCAATGTCCCGGTCGTCACGCGTCTCTGCCCTGAGTGACTCAGGACAAAAGAACAGCGACACCCTAGCATCTGCCGGGCTGACCAGGTCCCAGTTGTCACCAAATGGCCAGGCAGCCCCTAGACCCACCGTCCACCTCCGGCCCACCCCAGCAACCTGTCCTCTGACACCTCTCAGTCCTCCTCACACAGCAAGAAGCAGGATGTGCCATTGGGGCCGTGTCACAGCATCTCTGGCTTCCCCAGCCCTCTTCACCCCCACGAACAAGCACCTCTGAACTGGCCATCAGCGTGGCAGGGTTAGACACTGGGGGGATAAGGTATTCTACTCCTTCCCAGTTATCTGCTGCCTCAATTTAGATTCTAGAAAAGAAAGCGATACTTGTCTAGACATTTAAGTGAATAGCGCCCCCACCCTCCCATTGTATGGTCCCCAAACCGCCTTGCAAATGGAGTACTGTTTATTTTCTCTTTCCATATGAATTTCTCCCATCCTAGGAACCTGTGGTCTCCCTGAGCTTCCCAGCCATTGGAGACCAAATTCGCTGGATTCAGCACCCAGCTCTGCCCCCTCTTTGCTGTGTGACCATGGGCAACCTCTCTGAACCTCAATGTTCTCAACAGTAAAAGGAGGATCACGCACATAAGAACCTCCCTCACTGGCTTGGTAACGTATTTAATCCCTTAAACTAGAGCTGGATGGTAGTAAGTTCCCTGTAAATGATCAGTTCTTCTGCTTTGGTTGTTATCCATAACTGGCATCCAGATGGCCATCCAGAGCAATTGAAGTTCCACATCCATACTCCAGCAGCCATCCCACACCTGCCAGGGATTCCTTAGATGTTTGAGAGCTGACAAGGGGCTGTGCTGAAATCCAGGGCTGCCCAGAGACAGATCTGAGGCCTCAGATCCGTGTGTACGGGATGGGGAGTCACTGCAGCAAACCAGGGCACCGTCCGGACTCTGTGGCGCCCCCTCCTGGCTGCCCGGGTACCGTCCCCACTGTGTGGCGCCCCTTCCCAGCTGCCAGGGCTCCCGGCCAGGGTGACGTGGTACTCACGGAGGTGATGCGCATAGCGGAGATGGAAGACGTCACAGCCGTGCACGTGATGGTACAGGGTCTTCTCAATCAGGTCCTGAGGCTCGTACCCGGTCAGCTCCGTCACCCTAGGGGAGGACGGCAGCTGCCGGTGAGTTATACAGCCCTGAGATTGCCTTTCATTTACACTAATGTCGGTTTTGCCAACCAATCATTTGAAACGGCTTGGTGAAGTTGTTGATGTTGGAAACTAAGTATGATCTTTTTTACAAGAAGGAAGTCTATGAACTCCAGCCTGCTGCAGGACGCCACACTCTTCATGAGCAGGAATGTCCTTCTGAAACTACTAGTTAGAAGAAGGTTTGGGGGCTTTGCTGGTGGCTCAGTGGATAGGAATCTGCCTGCCAAGGTAGGAGACATGGGTTCAATCCCTGGTCCCATGTGGGAAGGTCCCACATGTCTCTGAGAAACTAAGCCTGTGCACTAGAGTTTGAGAGCCGCAAGGACTGAAGCCTGCATGCCTGGAGCCCAAGCCTGTGCACCACAATGAAGACCAGCTCCCACTTCCACAACGAGAGAAAAGCCCATGCAGCAACAAAGACCCAGAGCAGACAAAAATAAAAATAAATAAAATTGTAAAAAAGGAGTTATTTTCTGAAATCTGTGGGATATTTAAGAGTTTCAATAACAGTCTTAAGCAAGCAACTGCAGGAGGTGCTAAAAAAAAAAAAAAAAGATTTGGAATGACTTAAAACTGTATCAAAACTCAGTAGTGGCCACAGGACTGGAAAAGGTCAGTTTTCATTCTAATCCCAAAGAAAGGCAATGCCAAAGAATGCTCAAACTACTGCACAATTGCACTCATCTCACATGCTAGCAAAGTAATGATCAGAATTCTCCAAGCCAGGCTTCAGCAATACGTGAACTGTGAACTTCCAGATGTTCAAGCTGGTTTTAGAAAAGGCAGAGGAACCAGAGATCAAATTGCCAACATCCGCTGGATCATCGAAAAAGCAAGAGAATTCCAGAAAAACATCTATTTCTGCTTTACTGACTATGCCAAAGCCTTTGTGTGGATCACAACAAACTGTGGAAAATTCTGAAAGATATGGGAATACCAGACCACCTGACCTGCCTCTTGAGAAACCTATATGCAGGTTAGGAAGCAACAGTTAGAACTGGACATGGAACAACAGACTGGTTCCAAATAGGAAAAGGAGTACGTCAAGGCTGCATATTGTCACCCTGCTTATTTAACTTATATGCAGAGTACATCATGAGAAACGCTGGGCTGGAAGAAGCACAAGCTGGAATCAAGATTGCTGGGAGAAATATCAATAACCTCAGATATGCAGATGACACCACCCTTATGGCAGAAAGAGAAGAGGAACTAAAGAGCCTCTTGATGAAAGTGAAAGTGGAGAGTGAAAAAGTTGGCTTAAAGCTCAACATTCGGAAAACGAAGATCATGGCATCTGGTCCCATCACTTCATGGCAAATAGAAGCAGAAACAGTGGAAACAGTGTCAGACTTTATTTTTCTGGGCTCCAAAATCACTGCAGATGGTGACTGCAGCCATGAAATTAAAAGACGCTTACTCCTTGGAAGAAAAGTTATGACCAACCTAGATAGCATATTGAAAGCAGAGACATTACTTTGCCAACAAAGGTTCGTCTAGTCAAGGCTATGGTTTTTCCTGTGGTCATGTATGGATGTGAGAGTTGGACTGTGAAGAAGGCTGAGTGCCGAAGAATTGATGCTTTTGAAGTGTGGTGTTGGAGAAGACTCTTGAGAGTCCCTTGGACTGCAAGGAGATCCAACCAGTCCATTCTGAAGGAGATCAGCCCTGGGATTTCTTTGGAAGGAATGATGCTAAAGCTGAAACTCCAGTACTTTGGCCACCTCATGCGAAGTGTTGACTCATTGGAAAAGAGTCTGATGCTGGGAGGGATTGGGGGCAGGAGGAGAAGGGGACGACAGAGGATGAGATGGCTGGATGGCATCACTGACTCGATGGACATGAGTTTGAGTGAACTCTGGGAGTTGGTGATGGACAGGGAGGCCTGGTGTGCTGTGATTCATGGGGTCGCAAAGAGTCGGACACGACTGAGCGACTGAACTGAACTGAAGACTGTATCCATTTTCAGAGTAAAGCTTATCAGAGGATGTTTAACAGTGAACTTGTTGGTACTTCCCTCATGGTCCAGTGGCTAACCACTGCACTCCCAAATGCAAGGGGCCTGGGTTCCATCCGGGGTCAGGGAACTAGATCCCACGTGCCACAACTAAGACCTGGTGCAGCCAAATGGATAAATACATTAATAAATAAATATATATATATATTTTTTAAAAAAGAGTGAACTTGTTACTAATATCAGGAGAAGCTGCCAAGGTGAGAAAATGTCCTCTCGCTAGGGCTTTTGGGAAAGAGAACGTTTTAAAAATTACTGTGAATCCTTTAAAAATCCTTGTAGTTAAAATATGCACAACATAAAATTTACCATTTTAACCATATTAAAGGGTACAATTCACAATGACCATCACCACTTCCACTTCCAGAACTTTTCACCACCCAGAACAGAAACTGTATCCATTAAACAACGATTCCCCCCTTCCCCTCCCCAAGTCCCTGGCAATTTCTCTTCTACTTTCTATCTCTGTATTTGTCTACTCTAGAAATTTCATCTAAGAGGAGGGATATAATATTTGACCTTTTGCTTCTGGCTTCTTTTTCACTTAACATGCTTTCACGGTTCATTCCTGCCATAGCATCTATCAGAATGTCATTCCTTTTAATGGTTGTGTAACATTCTACTTTATGTAGACACTACATTTTGTTTATCCTTTCACCTAATGATGGACACTTGGGTTGATTTCACATCTCGCCTATTGCATGTGCAAACCTGTAACCCTCCCGTCCACACTGGACAGTTAACTGGCACAGCTGGTTCCAGGGTGATAATGCTATGATGGGGTGATTCCGATGGATGAGCTATGGGGAATAATGGAGACACTGAGGCCTCTTTATCAATGGAGGACTGTCTTAGAGCCCCCAGAAATAGTAAAACAATATCCCAAACTGTTGTGACTGAAAGCAAGCCTTAAGCTCACCGTGGACATGAAAACACTCTCCTGGTGCTTATACGCCCCTACTTTGTTCCTATTTTCATTCAGCCTCAAGCATACTGATTTCCCACTTTAGCTCTTTGAAGAAGAGTAGTTCCCAGCTCCCACGATGGCATCATCACTAGCACATGCATCGCTCCACTCGCAGGTAAGAACTGCATGTGGCTGTGATATTGACTCCCAGGCCTTGGGCAACTGTGTTGGGAACCACGTCCCAGGAGGAGGTGGCCCCAACATCTTGGTGACAGATATTCAAGAACAGATGAAAGAAGGGGACGAGAGGAGATTCCAAGGGCAGTGAGGCCACGGGGAGAAGTAAGTGGGGACTGAGGGTGGCACGGACTGGGGGCCCTGCTGGCCCGGATCTGAAACGCTAGTTGTAAATTAAATGGGGAAATTTGACCTCACTTTCATTCCCTAACCCGCTCCCCTTTCTGTTGAGCTCTGCATGGGCTTCGGGTCGTAAATCTCTGGGAGCCTCGTATTTCCCTGGAATCATTCACTATTTGGTGTGCACATTTCCATGGTGTTCCTCCAGGGCAGGAAGGAGATGGGGCTCGAGGTGGGTAGAAAGGGAATTTGCACAGGCCAGAGCCTCTCAGGGCCCGGGGGACCTGTCCGAGGGCCACCTAGAACTTCAGGCCCCACCGGAGTCTGCCTCTGTGTGGCAGGAAAATTGAGACGTCTGGCTCCCCCCCACCCAAGAAGAAAACCAGGCATCTCTACCGTGTGGGGATGAAAGAGGCTTCCCAGACCCGTTAGACGTAAAGTTTCAGAACAACGGTCCCGAACGTGTAAATGAATCAGAAACACATGTATTAAGTTTCTCATCAAAGTACACACTGGCTTTAAAAAATTAAAGGGAAGGGAAGGCTTTGGCAGCATGCCTTCTTGGTTTTTTCCAACCCTCTAGTGTCTGAAGACCTGTCAGGGGGATTTGCCAAACCCAAACATTGTCGGGTTCACCCATCCTTAGCAAAAGCACCAGCTACAGTTTCAAAGTGAAATACCACAAAACCCCTATGAACCGAATTTCAGGTTTTGTCGAGTTCAGTTTTCTCTGGGATTATGCTGGGTGGGTGGGTGGGGGGCGGCTGGGCCCCCTCCAACAGGCCCACCACCCTGGCCCTTGTGACTTTAGAGCTACTGGGCTTCAGGCCAACCCCTCTCTGTGGCTTCTGGGGTTTGGATGTAGGAACTGACGTCACACCACCAGGCCATTCTGCTGCCCACCCAGCACTGGGCCGGCTCCTCTGTCTCCCGGCCCAGTGGCCTTTCAACTGCTACAACCACCTGAAGGCCAGAGTGTGAAGAATTTCCCGGCAAATTTCAGACCATCTTAAGGACCTCCTGGGTGGCTGGGGTTCAGAAGCACCTCAAGGCTTTGCTAGACGTTTCCTTGTACTTGGCAAGAAGAGCTTCCTATAGAGACAGGAAGTCTTCCTTGGCATGACCCCCTTGCTTTCAACCCACTCAGGGGCCTGGCCCTCACACCCCAAAGCAGAGGAAAACTCGCATCTGAGGTCCCTTCGGGAGGAAGCTGGCCTCTGAGCTAAGGTCGCACACCCTCTTCCATAAAGCCTTCCCCTTGTCCCTCCCGTGTCAGAGCTGTGTGGATGGAACAGCTCGAGAAGGCCCGAACTCTCTCCTCTGGGGAAACACCCCTCTTTCCTCTTCTAGAGAATTCACTGAGCTTCAGAGGCTTTCCCCAGGATGGCTGAAGAAAAAGTGGGAGACAAAACAAAGGAGAAACCTGTCATATTCTCCCAAATTTCTACAATAATAAACACAGCCAGTGGATTTTCTTGCAGTCCACTTTTTTTTGGTCTTTTTGGCTATGTTTTGCAGAATGCGGGGATATTAGTTTTCTAATTAGGAATCGAATCCACACCCCCTGCATTGGGAGCATGCAATCTTAATCACCGGACCTCCAGGGAAGGAAGTCCCTTTTAGAAGTGGTTCCTAAGTCTAGAGAGAGCTGCTCTGTCACTGTGGGTAGTGCTGTCTACCCCATGCCTGGCTCCTCCCCTGCAGGTGCTCCCATCTTTACTGCAGGGAAACATCCCCGGGCAGCATCGGGCCGGCATCCTTCCCCCAAGGAGTTATGTTTCCTCTTTGGCTTAGAGTTTCTGGGAGCATGATGACGACTTTGTAAGGCCATGCCTTGCCATGCCTCTACCTCCGAGTGGTTCTGAGATGCATTTACGAGTAACTAAACTAATTAATGTCTTCATCTCCCATCCTTAGCCAAGTAAGTTTACTTTTATTCCATGAATGGGTAAAATGATCAAGTTTATGTTATGTATACTTTACTGCAATGTTTTAAAAGTGGAAAAAAGACTTCCCTGGTGGTCCAGTGGTTAAGAATCTGCCTGCCAATGCAGGGGACATGGGTTCGATCCCTGGTTTGGGAAGATCCCACACGTCTCAGGGCTACTAAGCCCATGCACTACAACTGCTGTAAATTTTAACAAATCTTTTAAAAAAAGAAGTGGAAAAAAATCAATAAATCCTAGCTTCAAGACATACAGGGAAAATGTGCTATACATATGTGTATTTATAACATATATGTGCATGCCTGCTTGCTAAGTCACTTCAGTTGGGTCTGACTCTGCAACCCTATGGACTGTCACCTGCCAGGCTCCTCTGTCCATGGGATTCTCCAGATAAGAATACTACAGTGGGTTGCCATGCCCTCCTCCAGGGGATCTTCCTGATCCAGGGATCGAACCCATATCTCTTATGTCTCCTGCATGGCAGGCAGGATCTTCACCACTATTACCATATGTGCATATATACACTAGTGCCATAAGTGTATATACATATATATTAATTTTTCTCCAAGAAAGCTCAGCTACACACACCAAAAGTCAGGAGTGGGGTCTCTGACCACTTGTTCCTGTCTGTACAGCCGAGGTATCTAAAAGGCCAGGAAGCAAGATGACTCACCTTGCAGGTATATCAGATTTTTTTCCTTTTACAAACACTTCCCATCTACCATCTAGTTTCATCTTTCCTTAACACCCCCGTGGGCAGCCGAGTGAATGAAGAAAATGGAAGCCCAGGGAGTGTCCCCCTCAGGCCTCCCCCTGCCAGCAGGCTCCCCCAGGCCGAGCAAGACAACAGGTCAGTGCCTCTGCCCCGTCCACCTTCCCTCCTCTCTCTGAGAAGAGATTCTCAAATCGCTGGGCTTTGCCCAGTGGCAAACAGTCTGGGGGCTGCAGTGCCCCCTCCCCATCCACTGGAGATGGCCTCCCAGCCCAGGCCCCGAAAGCTGCCTGTGGAGCTGAGCCCACAGCTCTTCCCCAGGCGAAGGCCACCTCTCTGCCTGCTGCCCCGTCCTGTGGTGACCGTCAGAGCCTGGCTTCCCGCCAGCTGGCGCTGAAAGGCCTCCCGCAACACACACCACTCAGAGTGGAAACTTTCTGTTTGTTTTAATGTTCTACCAACTTGATGGAGATATGAGGCAGAATCCTGACATTGCGGGCCTGCAGAAAAGGCTGTTGCCTACAACACGTACTTCCAGTTCAAACTCCAGTGAGATAATGAAAATATAAACAAAAAAACAAGTACCTATAAGCTGGAGAAGCCAGTCACTCCTGAATATTAAGGCTGATACTAATTCTTTCAATTCTTGACTTCTTTTCACTAAATCTCTTTCTAATTCGCATTCTGAGTATGGCTTCCTGCTTGTTACATTTTGGTTTAATAGTGTAGCTTCCAGGGTCCGGTTTCCACCATCAGAATCTTCCGGAACTTTGCTGCAGCAGGTGCCAGACTCACCTGGAATCCAAGAATATCAGCTTCAGGTCGAGGCTGGCCCTGAACATGAACATGTTGCTGTGCAGCTTGATCTCGGTGATGGCGCTGGGCGGCAGCGACTGGCCCACAGCCACCAGCCCCACGATCTGGTAGCACGAGTCGTACAGGGACATGTCCAGCATATACTGCCTGATCTTCAGGTAGCCGCTGCAATGGATGACCTGGGAAAGAGAGGCAGGGTCAGCCTCATACCTTTCTGACTCTGGGCCTGCTTGCCTTCTGGAATGAGCTGGAATATCCCCGAGCCCAGCCTCTACTGAGCCCCGTGGCCAACATGCTGACAGATGCCTGATTCACTGCTTGGAAGAAATGAACTCTGCTTCTTTCTTAGGAGGTAATATCATAATTAAATATAAGGTTTGTCTTATGTAATTGACTATGCTTAGGTAACTCCACAAGAGGGGATTCTAATGTACTGCAAAATGGATTTAGGCATAATTAACAGGCTTCCCCTGTGGCTCAGATGGTAAAGAATCCACCTGCAATGCAGAAGACCCAGGTTTGATCCCCGGGTCAGGAAGATCTCCTGGAGAAGGAAATGGCAACTCACTCCAGTATTCTCACCTGGAGAAGTCCATGAACAGAGGAGCCTGGCAGACTACAGTCCATGGAGTTGCAGAGTCAGACACGACTGAGTGTCTAGCACTTTCACTTTAACTCAGGGCCAAGTTGCAATTAGATGGCACACAAAGACATTTTGGGAAGCTATGGTTTCTCCAATAGTTATGTCTGGATGTGAGAGTTGGACTATAAAGAAAGCTAAGCGCCAAAGAATTGATGCTTTTGAACTGTGGTGTTGGAGAAGACTCTTGGGAGTCCCTTGGACTGCAAGGAGATCCAACCAGTCCATACTAAAGGAAATCAGTCCTGAATATTATTGGAAGGACTGATGCTGAAGCTGAAGTTCCAATACTTTGACCACCTGATGAGAACTGACTCATCAGAAAAGATCCTGATTCTGGGAAAGACTGAAGGCGGGAGGAGAAGGGGATGACAGAGAACCAGATGGTTGGATGGCATCACTGACTTGATGGACATGAGTTTGAGCAAGCTCTGGGAGTTGGTGATAGACAGGGAAGCCTGGTATACTGTAGTCCATGGGGTTGCAAAGAGTTGGACATAACTTAGCAACTGAACTGAACTTTTTGTTCCATAATGTTTATTTCAGTAATGATTCTTATGCTTATCACCCCCTGATGAGGATGAACTTGGCAACTGTTAACTTGACATTGATATCATTTGACAAACTATATCACTCCAGTAAATGAAGAATTCTTTCAGTGCAAAAAGTCCTCATTTTAAATTGTACCTTATTTATTTTTTGGAAATATTTATTTATTTGGCTGTGCTGGGTCTTAGTTGTGGAATGTCGGTTTAGTTGCCCCACAGTGTGTGAGATCTTAGTTTCCTGACCAGGAATCAAACCTGCATCTCCTGTCCTGGAAGATGGATTCTTAACTACCGGACCATCAAGGAAGTCCCTATTTACCTTATTTATAATTTAAGATTTTATCTACTGGTAATAAGCAAAAAAAGATGGTTGTTTCTTGGAAGAAAAGCTATGATAAACCTAGGCAGCATATTAAAAACCAGAGACACCACTTTGCTGACAAAGGTCCATATAGTCAAAGCTATAGTTTTTCCAGTAGTCATGTAGGGACTTCCCTGGTGGCTCAGATGGTAAAGCGTCTGTCTACAATGTGGGAGACCCAGGTTCGACCCCTGGGTTGGGAAGATCCCTTGGAGAAGGAAATGGCAATCCACTCCAGTACTATTGCCTGGAAAATCCCATGAACAGAGGAGCCTGGTAGGCTACAGTCCATGGGGTTGCAAAGAGTTGGACACGACTGAACGACTTCAAGTTCACGTACATGTAGGGATGTGAGAGTTGGATCATAAAGAAGGTTGAGTGCCAAGAATTGATGCTTCAGAACTGTGGTGCTGGAGAAGACTCTTGAGAGTCCCTTGGACAGCAAGGAGATCAAACCAGTCAATCCGAAAGGAAATCAACACCAAGTATTCATTGGAAGGACTGATACTGAAGCTGAAGTTCCAATACTTTGGGCACCTGATGCGAACAGTCAAGTCACTGGAAAAGACTCTGATGCTTGGAAAGATAGAGGGCAGGAGGAGAAGGGTGTGACAGAGGAAGACGGTCGGATGGCATCACCAACTCAATGGACATGAGTTTGAGCAAACTTCGGGAGATAATGAAGGACAGGGAAGCCTGGCGTGCTGCAGTCCATGGGGTCACAGAGAGTCAGACATGACTGAGCGACTGCACAACAACAACAATAAGCAAAAATTCAGAGTGGCTATAGAGAAACCCTTCTATTAACATCTGATCTAGCCAAGAACCGTATACAAGCAAGTGTTTGTAGAGTGGCAGATGTCAAACTGAAACATGCGCACAGCTTTAAACCTCAATATTGGAAGCATTTACGTAAGTTACAGTCAGTAAAATCTTGAAAGGCTCAAGATCATCCTAACAGTAGTGATGAGCAGCTAAAATATTCTCTTTTCAAAAACTTTCCTCCAGTATTCCCAAATGCACTCAGTCTTTGGAGCTGGAACAAACCTTACCCATGAAACCTATTCTCCCATTTTACTGATGAGGAAATTGAGGACAAGGTGGGTGATGGGTTTTACTTAAGATGAGCCAGTCAGATGGGTAAGAAGAGTCAGAAACAACTCAGGACCCAAGTCTCCAGAAGAATAGCTACTATGTGTAGGGCAGTGCTGGAGGCTCCCATCTCTGAGGCTGGGGTGCTGGGACAGCAGATATGAAACTCATTGCCCAGATTATGAAATAAGCTTGAGGTGAAGGTCAAAGGGAGGAGCTAGGAGTGAGGCTCAAAGGAGGGGGCTGAGGAGAGGCTGGGGAAAGGCAGACCCTGAGATGGAGAGGAAGGGAGAAGGGTATTCCAGAAAGAGAGGACAAAGGCACAAAACCATCCCCTCTCTTTTCACTTCACCCCTCCCTCCTTTTATACAAATTCTCCTGCAAAAAGGGATAGTTTTTCCCTCCTTTCTGAAGGGATAGTTAGGGCGTTTGGGATGACATGTACATACTGCCATATTTAAAATGGATAATCAATAAGGTCCTACTGTACAACACAGGGAATTCTGCTCAACGTCATGTGGCAGCCTGGATGGGAGGGGAATCTGGGGGAAAAGGGATACATGTATACGAATGGCTGAATCAATTCACTGGTTCACCTGAAACTATCTTAACATTGTTAACTGGCTACACCCCGATACAAAGTGAAAAACCTGAAAAAATAAAAAGGCTCCTGTCCACCTTTCGCTCCAGAGTGATGGGCTTAGGATCCTTTTCTCTGCGGCAGGACAAAGTCTAGATGTGGCTACTCTAGAGGGACTGCCCTGTGTGCAGAGTAGAACCTGCAGGTGCCAAAGCCAAATATTACCCTTAGCTCCATGTATTCCTGGTCTTAGACAATGCAATCCAGCCTGCCTGGGATGTCCTTGTAAAATGCCAGCTTTCGCATTTGCTACGAGTGGTGTCCCTAGAAAGTTCTACATTAGGCGGTATAGAACGCTTAGGTCCCCCCACCTGCCTGTCTGCAGATATTCCTGAATGTGAAGCAAAACACAGAGCACAGTGAAGACCCGCCACCGCCCCCTCTCTACCTGTGAGCCCCGAGGCTGGGTACCTTGTATCCACTGCATGTCAAGCCAGCGTTTCTTTTCGCCAAGACACACTTCATTCGAAGAAAGAATGACCTCTCGATCTCATACTCTGAAAGCAGGCAGGAGGTTAGATTGGCAAACTGTCCCACAATGTTTTCCCTGACTTCATCCCCAGGCTCTCAATAAACCCTCAGGGCCGGATCCAGCATCTAGAGTCCTCCGCTCAGGGCCGCCCAGACCCCCAGCCAGAGCACTTTTGCTGGTGACCAGGAAAAGTCCCTTGGACTGCAAGGAGATCCAACCAGTCCATTCTAATGGAGATCAGTCCTGGATGTTCTTTGGAAGGAATGATGCTAAAGCTGAAACTCCAGTACTTTGGCCACCTCATGCGAAGAGTTGACGCATTGGAAAAGACTCTGATGCTGGGAGGGATTGGAGGCAGGAGGAAAAGGGGATGACAGAGGATGAGATGGCTGGATGGCATCACCGACTCAATGGACATGAGCCTAAGTGAACTCTGGGAGTTGGTGATAGACAAGGAGGCCTGGCATGCTGTGACTCATGGGGTCGCAAAGAGTCGGACACAACTGAGCGACTGAACTGAACTGAGGCCCTGGTTGGTGGCTCAGAAGGTAAAGAATCCACCTGCAATGCGGGAGAACCAGGTTCAATCCCTGGGTTGGGAGGATCCCTTGGAGAAGGGATCCTGCCTGGAGAATTCCATGGACAGAGGAACCTGGCAGGTTACACAGTCCATGGGGTCGTAAACAGTCGGACACGACTGAGAGACTAACACTTTCACTATCAGGCCTCCAGTGGGTTGAGGAGACTAGCCTGGCCCTGTGTGGCTTCCATGTGCTCCGGAAACATGGCCATCCCAAGAACCTCGGAAACACCAGCCTGGGGCCAAGGTGAGAACCTCTGTGTAGGGACCCTGCCCAGCTCAACCTGCCTGTGGTCCCTGTGGCAGCCATGGAGAGGCCTGGTGCCCAGAGAATTGCCTTGGCCAGCCCCGGGCTGGTGCTGTGCCTGCCTGGTAGCTTAGAAGCATCTGACTTCCCGCATCTGACCAGGACTCAGAAGTGCAGGCTTTTCTTTGGCAGAGGGAGCCAGCCCCAGGGTGCCTCCCACCAGTGTGCCCATGACCATGGGCACCAGGACTGCCCAGCCACATGGGACTGGGCACACGGCCCAGTGAACCCACTGGGCCTGATCAAAGCGTTCTCCCTGAGTTACAGCACTGGGTGGACCCCGCTCCCCACCCACTCCTTCTCTGGCTGCCCAAGCCTTTCCTTCATTCCCTTCCAAGCCCTCACACACAAATCTCCACCTTACTATTACAAATGCAGACATCCCCCAAGAAAACGGGCTTCCCATGTGGCTCAGTGGCAAAGAATCCACCTGCCAACGCAGGAGACTTGAGTTCAATCCCTGTGTTGGGAAGATCTCTTGGAGAAGGAAATGGCTACCCACTCTAGGATTCTTGCCTGGGAAATCCCATGGATGCAGGAGCCTGGCGGGCTACAGTCCATGGGGGTCTCACAGTCGGATACGACTGAGGTGACTAAACAACCTGAGGAAACACCCTCCGCCTTACTGAGCGGACATCAGCTCTCTGGGCACGGACGGTAGAGCGTCCTCGCCCCGGGTGAGAGCGAGGTCAGTCCACTCTAAATAAACAGCCATTTGGTGGTGGTTAATAAATTAATTTTTAAAGAAAGGTCACCACGGGGAATGGAATGCCTTGTGCCCCTCCCAGTCGCCTCAGAGGCCCCGACTCCCCCAGTGGGTGGGGCTTTCACGTTTACCCATAATTCCTCCACCCAGGCTGGGGCCGGGGAGCTTCCCTTTAACATGGCGGCCAGTCTGTCACGTTTCCATGCTCAGGTCTAAAAAACATCACCCCCGGAAATTATACAGTTTGGGGGAGAGCCCCACGTCTCACACCATTACCATAAAACAATGAGGTCAGTTCAGACCCCCAAAAATAACTCTGAAGATGAGAAATCGGGGAGAAAACTAACCGCTTGTGAACCTCAAAGCCTGAACACTCGATTGGCTGTGGAAATGAGTCCCACACAGACCCCACCTCTCCCAGACCCCCTCCTACTGTGTTGTTGGCTCACCTCAGACGTGAACCCCACGGGGAAACTGGATGTGTCTCGCCATAATCCCAACTCTCATTTACTGTCATTGTCCAAACACTTTTTAAAGGCATGGAAGGTAAAATGAAACCAGAGCTAATAGCGGAAAGCCCACTCCCCTGCAATCAACTCACTGTAATTTTTAAAACAATAACACATCCAATATCTTGTAAAAGCCTGTTGTGAAAAAGAATCTGACAAAGAATATATATAAAAGCGTTATCACTTTGCTGTCACCTGAAACTTAACATTGTGAGCCCCTATACTTCAATTAAAACAAACACACACAACATAACGTTCTGAGGGATTCTCTTAAGATTCCAGTGGTCATTGTCCAACTTTAAACAACCGCACAGGGAAAGCACTAGATTCAGCAGCAGCGTGCTCTTCTAGCTCTCATTTTGTTAGAAATTACTTCTTTAGAGTCGTATTCCTGTTCATTTATGCAGCCAGACCATTTCCAAGGACTTAAGCACCAGAGGTCACAGCTACAATTAAGGCCCCATCTCATCTCAGAAACCAGCTTACCAGTGTCCATGCTTGGTGGACTCATGGTGACTATTTCTGGGGCTAAAACAGGAGGGCCGCAGAGCTGGATCTGCAAGCGGTTTTAAAACTGAGAGTGCTGGTCTGTGTTCTCTCCTAGCCTTAGAAGGACCCATCCCAGGAAGAAGCAGTAAGAATGGAATCCATTTTCTTTCCCCCTGTAGCTGGCTACCCCATTCTCATCACATTTGACACTTCTTCTTTGGCATTTTATCTCACTGTGGAATTTTGGCCGAGTTGGAATTCCATAGCCCAAAGCAGACAAGTGACATATTGGTCAGCATACTGGTTGATCTCATTAGACCATGGGAAGGAATTACAAGGCCAGGGCCCTTGTATTAAGTCTTTCTGTGTCTTCCTAGCATGTGTAGCAGTTGTAAATTAAGGAGTCTTTTGTGTGAAGACTGGTTCCACATTGTCCATGGAACAGCCATGCCACATCTAGTCTAAGGGTGCTTATCACAGTGGGCTATAAATGTGCTACTTTATTAACACATAAAATAACAAGATCCTGCAACAGAATCACAACTCCTGCAATTTCAAAGCAGTGGTGAGCATAACCAATATGTTTAAATACCTGCAACAACTATAACATGAAGTGAAAATACCTATGATTTCTGTTGTAGTCAAAGCCACAGGTATTAGTGATAGTAAGATGGCTTGCTGTCTACAGTCTACAGGCAAAGGAAACGCTAGATCTCAACTAAATAGGGAATAGATGTACTTATCTCATGCAATTTCATGGTCTCCCCTAGTTTTATCCTCAGACCCTGTGGTTAAGAAGCCCAGATCTAGACCTGGGTTGTTGGCTTTCTAAACCAGGAGCACCTTAGGGGGGAAGGTTTGGACCACTTTTCTCTGTCTCCTGCTCTGCACCTCTCACAGTCTCCAGCACATGAAAGGAGATCAGCAGTATTGCTTTAAAGGACAGAGGCATAAGAGCAAACCCCTATTCCGTGGACACTGCATGTTTGCTGGAGGGACCCTGGATGGGCAGTGTGGGAAACAGAGCCCTTAGGTCATAACAAAGAGCATCGTCTGGAGTTCATTCTGGTTTCTTTTCGTCCGAAGGAAATACCTTGGAGCAAATGATGGTGAAGAGGCTGGTGGGCTGCCAGGACAGCAGTCATCTCATCATGGTCCGAAGGATGGATATACTCATAAATGCTGTTGCCTGTGAGCTCCACCTGCCATGGAAAGGAAAGGGGGAAGGGTCAGGAATCTTCTCTAGGACTTTGGGGAGGTGGGGAGGGAGGAGGTGAAGTTGTATCACAGGTGTGCACCCTCCAGGGGGAAGCAGGACCTTGTTCTCAGCTTACAACCCACGCCCTCCCCACCCCCGACCCCGACAGAAACGTTTGCCTTTTTTCAGTCAGCACTCAACTGTCTCCCAAAAGGGCCAGGAGAGTCCCAAGCAGGAGGAAGTAGAATGAAGGATGGAAAAGGTGCACCATGGATCGAGGGACCCTCCCAGTCTGGGCAGCATCCTTCACACGGGAGGTACCTTAAATCAGACTGAAGGGGCTTCCCTGGTGCTCCAGAGGTTAAGAAACTGTTTGCCAAAGCGGGGGACACAGCTTTGATCCCTGGTCTGGGAAGATCCCACATGCCTCAGAGCAACTAAGCCCACGACTACCGAGCGGGTGCTCTGGAGCCTGTTCTCCACAGGAAGAGAAGCTACTGCAGCAAGAAGCCTGCACATAGCAATGAAGACCCAGCACAACCAGAAATAAATAAAATAAGTAAAATAAATAAATAAATCTTGGAAAAAAAAAAAAGAAAAATCAGACCGGAGCCACGCGCATCCTTGACCTGCTGCCCTCGGGAATAGGTAGCCAGGAGACGCCCAGAGCAGACAGCTCCTGACCTCAGGGGCTGAGAGGAGAAACCTGGGGGCTCCCTTTGATTAAGGACAACTCTCCCCAACAGGGTCCTTCCCCTGGGACCACCGCCAGGCCTCCTTCACATGGCCAGAAATGCGTCTGGTCCAGGATCACTGTGTTAACCCCATGGTTCCCACTTGTGGGTGCTGCTGGTTGGCTGAGTGACCTCTGGGAGGGGGTGGACCACTCCAGTGAGCCACGTGACCTGAGGGCTGCTCCCCTGATATTCACACACCACCTACTTCCAGACACACCCCAGGGAGGAGCCCACGCAGGCCTGGAGGCCATGTCCCTGCTGGATCAGACTCGGCTTTTTGCATTTAGGCATGGGCCTCCCCAGGAGAGTACCATAGTCACTGTCTTTCCACAGAGGTCCCTGTAGATGACTCACAGATCCTAACCTTGAGAACTTCTGGATTGTTCTCCCGAACACAAGTGTCACGTTAGGGGATGACAGAGATCCTCAGGACCTGGGCCCGCTCTCCCATCGGAAGATGGGCCGTAGTATAGAATGTTCCAAAAGCTACCACCTTTTGGAGCAGTGGTGGTGGATCCTCTTTCAGAGATCGACAGTGCAGGCCAGGTTAGCGAATCAACGCACCTGGTATCTATCAGTCAGGGCCCCTGGGGCGGTGGTGGTACTTCTACAGCCAGTGGGAGCCCCACAGCCCAGTGCGGGAAGATGCAGAGAGGTGAGGAACTAACTGCCTTTGGGTGGCACGGAACCTTAGGTGGGTCTGAGGAACCTTCTTGGCCCTGCCCCCAGGGGAGAGGGCGCCATCTGACAGCAAAGGCAGGCCTGTCCCAACCACCCCTTCATGGCTGAGAGCAGAGACCTTCTGAAAAGGGGAGCCCCGACGGCGCCCCCTTGTGCAGCCCCAGCAAGTGGTTTAAAGGAGACGTTCTCCCGGGAGCTACCGTTCCAAACCAGGGTCAAGGCCATCATCAAACTAGGGGGGCACCAGAGAGGGGAAGGGGTTCAACCGACTCTTCCCACCCACTTTCTCCAACGTGTTGAGATGTTTAAGAGTTGTCTTTTTATTCAGAACAAATTATGTTTCTGGTCCGCTAAGTAATCTTGGTCCCTAAAAAAATGGTTTTCTCAGTTCTACTTTCTGTATTATTCATGGAATGTTTTCCCCAACATTATAAAGACCAATAGAGAGAATATGCTAACAGAAAGCCTCCCTCTCTACCTCCCCAACCTGGCACTTTCCTGATGACCCAAATGGATATTTGCCTATGTAGAAAGTTACTCTGTCAGGGCCTTCCCTGGTGGGCCAGTGGCTAAGGACCCCGAGCTCCCAGTGCAGGGGGCCTGGGTTCAATTTCCTGATGGGGAGCTAGATCCCACATGCTTCAACTAAAGATCCTGCATGCCGCAACTAAGACCCAACACAGCCACAGATATTTAAAAAAAAGACAAGAACCTACTCTGTGCCAAGTTTTATTTTTAAAAAGTTAGTACATGACTTCATTAAAAATAAAAGAGTAAAAATGAAATATCCTTCTTTTAAGTCAGTCCTGTTAATCTTTTAAAAGTTTAAACAAACCAGCAACATTCAAGTCAGCTGTTTCCTAAGGGCAGCCCTAGAGATTCTGTCAGGTGGGGAATAATGGAGGCTAATCAATAAGAAAGCTATTTTTTTCTTTAAAGGATTCACAATTCCAGTGGCTTATTTTTAAAAATGAAAAAATAAATAGCGTGTGTGTGTGTGTGTGTGTGTGTGTGTGTGTTAGCCTATCATTTCTCCCTTAACCCGGGTTTTTAGAGAAAAATGACAACTCTGGTTTGCTTGGAGTTTGCTTTTAGAAAAAGTAACTGATGTCTTTGTAGAGAAACATCTTCATACATTTGCAAAAGGACTTGCATCTGGGCTCACAGGGATTTGATTTGTGTTTTAATCCCCAAAGTAGCTTCATCTGTTCCCAAAGAGCCTGTTCTCATCACATGCCTTTGGAGAATGAGAATAGTGCAGTCCATGAATGAAAAAGCTTGGTTTTCTGTACACTCAGGTTCGTGATAAACCTCTAAGGCTGTCTAGGAAGTAAAACAGTCTTCAAATCACGGAAATGTTTTTAAAGAACAAATTTGGGAATGATAAAACAGTGCTGACCTTGACTCAAAATTATGGTTGACATGGTGTTTCCTGTATTGAGATATCTATTCGTGCTTTTGAATGTTGAAAGAAATGTGACTACCTCACCAGAAAAAAAAAGAAAATTATGGTTGTCTCTATAAAACTCCCAGCTCTCATACATCAACCTTATTAAAACAGACCCTCAATGTGATATTTTAGTATTTGTAAAACCCAGCTAACTACAAAATGAATTGCTTTCCTTCTAAGAGCTTTTTTATGTTTTGCTGAATAGCTTTTCTTCCTGCCAAGAGAACTGCATATGATAAATACAGCTCTAAATGGATATATTCTGGGTCGGAGGGGAAACTCACCCAGTACTCTGGAAATACACATTGCTCTGCTTTGGGTGTTTTGCTGACTATGGTAAATTAAGCATTTTAAAATAAAATGGTTTGGGTTTCAGAGTTCAAGTTATGTCAACAAACATTAAACGCTGTTCTTTCTCTTTATTTCAAAAGTGAAAGGATTAAGTCTTATGGCTCCAAACAACACCATGGTTATTTTTACAGTTGTGCTTCCGGCCACACTCTCAAATATTACATTTTCCTTTATGTAGCTCGTGAACGGCTATTTCATACATATTTATATTATGTGAGAATGCATGTTAGGTACCTAGATGTTACATACCATATGCAACTTTGGTAAGGAAATTTAAACCTCAAGAATACTTTAAAATGTTTGAAGAAATACACAGCATGTATGCAAGGCTTTTTTCCTGCTTCAAATGTAAGTTAATTAATCAAAAAACCGTGAAACTAAATCATTTAATAAACTTGGCGGATAAGGAGTGCTTCCTCAACTCTACCTCTTCCAAGCAGATATAAGTTTGTCTTCACGAATTACTTTGGATTATGAGTGTGGCATATACCAAATAGAATTTCAAGTCGAAGCCTGACTTTTTCCCCCCAACACTTGAATTATGGGCTGAGGAGATAATTTGAATTTGGGGGTCCTCTCTGTCATTTTTTTGGTACCAAAGTCTGAAAGCAAGGATGGCCACATTTACTAATTGAAAAGCAAAAATAAATGAATAAACTCTGCCAAATGAAGTAGACTTACTCCAATATGTGCTTTTAAAAAAGTTTAATAAAGGGCTTTGAACTGGGATGGGTTTATTAACACATAAAGAATCATTTTTATACTCTCAGATAATTCAGTTATTTAGATAGTGTAGATTAAAAAAAACAAAACACTTTGCTACGAATTATCACACAATTATGGCAAACCTAGGAGTTTATATTTCCTAGGAGCTGCTAACATAGATTTTAACCCCCAAATTAAGGTGAAAGAGTCATTACTTAAAGAAAAATTATTATTGAGAGTAACTGAAACTTCTGGGAACACAGAGGGCATAGTGTAAATATAAGCTATTATCACCCTTATTCATCAGAAAACCTTTTTAAAAGGTTACTCTTGACTAGTGGGTAAAATTTTATCAACACTTTTATCTCTGGTGATTTAAAAAATCTTGAGGCCTATTTTAAGTTTTCACGTTTGATATATTTGTCTGAGTTGTTACCACTAATAAAAATAATCCAAAAGGTGCAAACATTTTTTTAAAGAGAAGTTGGGTGTTTGACATTATTTTCAATACCTTATTTTACTATTTAAGAAGACATAAAAAAATACACTTTGTGATTCGGCCTAGGTTTCCTTCTGCAGAGTTAATCGTGAACAGGAGGTAGATTTGAGGGGAAAGTTTGTTGTTGCTTATTTAAACAGTTCACCATGAAACACTCCCCAGACGTCGCCGGGAAAGTGTTTTTGTAGCTGGAGGCTGACACTGGGATAGTCCCGCCAGGAGATCAGAAAAAAATCAGCCAGGCTCAGAGACGGTCAGTTTGACTTACTTGAAATGGACACTTCTCTGGGCAACATACAGACAAAAGGCATCTCTACAGCTTTCTTGGAAAATGGTAGCGTGTAACTCCCTCCCCTTTCAAAATTATGATATACAAACTTTTATGTCTGCGTTATGACTGAGAGGAAATATAGTTTAAATTGTGATTCTGATTAGATTTCCATTTGTGGCGTTTATCATGAACACGAGCTGTATATGTTACCTAGCCAGTATTTTGGTCATTTTTAATTATCGTGTTCAAAAACAATCATTTTTATTTCCCATATGAAAAGAGAAAAATGACAGAAGGATATAGGATGCCAGACAGAACAGCCTGATGGGATGAACTGGAATGCCCTGGTATGTACACTGGTAGAGCCTTTTGATGTGTCAGGACATTTCCCATGACTAAGTATCCCTAATATGTGCCCACCAAAGGATGCTAATTGAAGTGCAGTTCTAGCTGTGATACTGCTTGGCTTTGTGTAGCTCCCTATAGTTTATAAATCACACAAGATGGGCCTTTGGTATGATTTTCACCGTGATTCTAAAGAAGCGGTACAGTAGGCGTTGCTTTCTTATTTAAATTATGGTTCAGAGAGATTAACTGCCAACCCTTATCAGACAATGAAAACCATACAACTAAATGCATTTCCTTTTTTGCTTTGGCTGCTAGGGAGCTCAGATCTGAATTTAATGTTCAGTTAAAGTGATTCTAACCAGTTTAAAGTATATTTGGCCAATCATTTTAAAAGTATGTGAAATGGGTGGGGGTGGGAAGGAGGTTCAAGGGGGAGGTGACGTGTACACTTATGGCTGATTCACGTTATATGGCAAAAATCAGCACAACACTGTAAAGCAATTATTCTCCAATTAAAAATAAATTTTTAAAAAGTATGCGAAACGTTTTGTCTTGTTTGTGACATTATTATAAGGCTAATCAAAAGTTATTGTAAGTTACATTTAAAAAGTTAAGAAATCTGAAAAAAAAAAAAAGAAATCTGATCAAGGGCACTCAGCCACAGATCAAGTCAGGAGTAGAAACCAGGCTGGGTCCAACTAAAGGGTCTTAAATAATTCTAACCATTCAGAGATTAATAAGGTGAAAATTCAGAGAATAACAACCCTAGAAAAGATAAAAAGAGAAAACTTCATATTTCCGATAGTGTTTCCCATTCTACCAGTACACTAATCCCATGAGTCACATAGGTCAAAGAGTCAAAAACCTTATTAAATCTTATCTGGGAGGCCTGGTATCATAAAAGAAGAGAAGAGGAAGAGAACAGAAAATACTGGACAATTTTAATATGTGATTCATTTTAGAAGACTCTGCAGAAGAAATATACAGGCACAGAAACCCCCTTGGACCTGGCTAAGGATGTACATCCACTGGGAAAGAAGGCTGTAAACAAATGGAAAGTTTAAGAAACATCTTGGCAGAAGAAAAAAAAAGAATATACCAGATGCAGGTTTCCAAATTGGTAATTCTGTTTTTCAATGAGAAAACTCAAGCCACTTTAATTGGCATGTTTTACTTTGGCTTAACTACAGGAGGAGAGTGGTGCAACACAGATTATTCATCTGCCTCCTGGGAGCCTATTTCCTGTATCTAATTAATTCTGGTGTGTCTTCAGTTGTAATGAAAAAAAGCACTCCGATCACTCACAATGTAAAGAAATATTTAGCCCCTACATGTATTAAACAGTGTGACTCTTAGAACCATGATCCAGGCTTGTTAAATCAGAAATGTGAATGGGCAACCATCAGTAGACTCCCCCGCAATCCAGACTGGCCACAGCCCAGAAAGCAGCCAAATCCTCCACCAAACCCTTGGCTTGACAGGGATAGATAAAACCGAGTGCCCCTCTCTCCTCTAGGGAATGACCTCCTTTTTAGAAGATGGCTCCAGGAAAATCGGTAATATTCAAATGTTCTAAAGAAACCAGGACCTTGCTGTGCAAAAAAACAGTAGTAAACTGAGTTTTATGAGTTTCTATCACAAGCATATAAAATGCTTTACTGAAACGACCACTGAACTGGAAAAACTCAGGAAAAATTACCCTGAATTCCATGTGAACACTCATAAATCTACCCCCCTTTTCTCTCTCCCCAAAGCACATTCTGCATAAAATCCACGTTCTACATCAGCTTGCCTCTTTCTTTCATAGCAACTCACAATACCACATGTAGACCATCAAGCATGCCCTGAAAAATCTCCCTTTGTGAAGTTCTTGTTAGTGGCAGGGAGCTTTACAGTATAAGCAGAGTCCAGGCGAACAGACAAAGCTGACTGTTGCAAAGATATTACTAGGCATTAGCCCCAAAGGAAAAAGAAAGTGGAAAAGTGAAATGTAACACGGAGAAGAAAAACCTAGCCTGTCGGCGGGAAAAAAAAGAACAATTTTGCAATTTTGGATTAGGTTCATACACAAAAGCAGAATCTTGGACAGACTCATTTTCAAGGCTGTCAAGATCCGCCAACGCTTAATTTATTATTTTAATTGTACATAAAATTAGATGATACCCACCTGGGACAAGCCTAAATGTACAGAAGCTGTTTCCGAAATATACATGATTTTGCCATCAGATGCTACCACAAAAACAAATCCATCCAAAGTCTGTAAAAGAAAAAGCATCAGGGTAAGAGACGATAGGTTAGAGTTAAAGCTGGTCATCATACGGTCACTGGGATGGAGCAATGTATAAAATATTATAATCAACGTATATATAAAAGAGGAGCCCTGGAGCCGTGAGACAGACGTTAGGTTTCGTTCCCCAGCCAGGCTCTCAAATACTTTTAAAGGACTTTAAAAACAGTCTTACATCTACATCACAAAAATCATGCAAAACATTTGAGAATTCCTATCAAGCTCAGTTTAAACGTAGTAGCTTTATTGTTGGGGTTATTTTAGCACTTAGCACAAATCCGGAGTTCTATGGTACTTAGGGGAAAATCTACCACTGTATAGACCATTTTATGTCATAATTGGCAGCCGTTTAAACCACTAGAACATATGCTTTATTTGCCACAATTTTCTAGTTATCCCTAAGTACCATTTGAATAATAAATTCTGAACCCTCCCACTCCCCAGAAAATAAAAGAAAATACCCAGTTATTTTTAACAGACTATGTCTACAGAATTAATTATTTAGAATTTGCAAGAGATCAAACGACCTTTGCAAAATTCAGGGAGAAGAAGGATCAATTTCTGAACAATTAAAACCACCCAAAGGATATTCTGATTTTTGCCAAAGCTGGCTAGCCCTCAAAAAAATAAAGTAAAATTATAAGACGTAATTAAGTCAAATGAAAGGTAATGATTGCATTTATGTGTGGCTAGGATAAAGGGACTAAATTATTTTTGAAAAAGGAAACTGCATTTTATTTACCCATTCATATTTTAGATCCAGAACCAAAGAAAAGCAATAAAGTTGGTGAAAGACCCATACAACCCACAACGTCGCCCCCATAAAAAATATTCCAAATTAATTTCTGGCCACAAATTCTATTTTTACAGCATGTAATTGAAACCAGATTACCTTTGGTTTTTCTAAATCCGCCCCCTCTTTGGAGGGGGGGTTGCCTAAAAAAGAATATAGAAGTGAAACTTGAAAGATATCCTTACATTCGGCTGTCTCAAATACAGTTTTGCTGCAAAAACTTCTTTGCCAACTGAACTATCATTAACTTTCCTTGTGCTGAGGTTGAAATCAACACCTTGATCAGGAGCCCGACTTCCATGTTTCTAAATCAGCTACGAAATATTTCACCAACTAAACTCTTTTTCAAAGATATGAACTAGCAATTTCTAAAGTTATCACCATGTTCGCCCATTTTGCATGCTTAACTCCAAAATCACGAAATGAAATAATAGCGGCTGTATGAGGAAAAGAAAAAAAGTTGTATCATAATTAAATTCTGAACGTTGCCAGTAGTAGCTTAAAAAATAATACTCTTAATGGAAAATGTTGGTTCTGCCTTCAGAGCTGCAAATGACCTAATGCGTTTGCATGTATATTAACTGCAAAGCCGCCCATCCACAGACACACTCCGGAATTAAATAAATGTACAGTGGAGAAACTTGGCTTTGACTTTGCCGCCAGGTTTTCAGTGGCGCTCCTTGGCACTTAGTTGTCCCTGATATTAGTGTCCCTTGTAATATGAAGGAGCATCAAGCACGCAAAATATCGCGCGCGGCGCTGGACGTGAGCGTGGAGGCAGCGCGCAGGGGAAAGGGCTCCAACAGCGCCATTCCCGGGCGGGCTCGCGCACCGCTGGCTCTATGTTGGAAACGCCTCGGGTTTCAAACATATCCCGGGAGCTTCTCTTCCCCAGCGCGTGCGTTTAAAAAAAAAAAAAAAAAAATCACACTAGGGCATTTGGGGGCAAAAGAGTTTTGAACAGATCTGCTTTTTCGAAGCGCGGACCCAAGTCCCTGAGTTTCGAAGCCAACTTTTTTTTTTTAAGAAAACACAAAATAGAAGGAGGAAATGCAAAATAGCTCTCGGTAGGCATTTTTCGGTGGCAGAGACAAATGACGGGAGGGGGGAATGAATCGGGTCGTTGATGAGGCTCTGTAAAGGGCATTTGAAAGACTCTGGGACACCAGGACTTGCTGTCCCCACCTAGCGCCAGCCCCGGACTTGGAAGTGGCCGGTCGTGCGCCTGGTCACTCCGCCCCGGCCCCAGACACCGCGGGGGGGAAACCCGAGGTCAGGGCGGTTTAACAGCCCCTGGCTGAATGGCTGCGGGCTGGGGGCGCTAAGCGGCGGACCACAGACCAAGTCAGGGCTTCCTCGGTAAGCCAGGGGCGCCGCACCATGTCCTGAGCTGCCCCCACTTAAGAGCTGGACCACTCGGGTGGAACAAGGCTCCGCCCGGTGTGGTGTGACCTCAAGCCTGCGGCTTAACCTTTCTGTGCCTCGACTGCTTCCTCTGAAAAAAATGCAGTTAAAAATAGAACACACTTCTAAGCGAAGAGATGATATAGTAGATTTAGAATAGAATCTGGGCCCGGCAGTGAACCGGTCCTCTGCCGTCAACTGCTGAGATTCAGTTATGGATGCTGTCTCGACTGCAACTTCTCCAGACACACACCCAAGCATCAAGCACTTCATTGCTCCCTCTCTCTGGCTTGGAGTGTCCTTGCGCCTTCCTTCTCTGGCTCCAGAGCCTGGCACGGTGTCAGGCACAGAGCAAGCGCTCCAAAACAGTGTACTGAGGAAAATCAGGTTGTAGAGGACTTCACCCTTCCCCTAGGTCTCAAGGGCTAGAGAGTCCTGGGGGCAGGAATTGAAAGGAGGCTAGGTGTGGGGTTCATGGGGGGGCCAACCCGAGGTTGCACTGGCTGTGCAGAACCCACATGGGGCCCTGGAGTCCTCCTCCCCAGAAGAGGAGTTATGGGGAGTCTATTGGCCCGAAGTCTGATCATTGTTGTCCTCTTCAGCCTGGGGGTTGGTCAATGGACCCTCCAGAGGCTCCCTGAGAAGGGAGCCCCCTCCAAGACTGGCGTGGCAGGTCGGAAGGCAGGCCCCATGGGGCGCAGGGCCTTGGGGGGCACAGTGCTTCACCTCCCCCTCCCCTTGCGTGGCGACCCCACTACCTGCAGCAAGTGCGATCCCAGCTCCTTGGCGACACCGTCCAGGGGCCCCGCGCGGCTGGGCTGTCCCCACGCGTCTCCTAAACCTGGACGGGAACCAAAGCAAACCGGTAAACGGCAGCACCCAGCCAGCGACCTCCGCCCCCAGTCACCCCTTCCTTGGCCTTCGATCAAAAAGAAAAGAGGGCAGAGGAGAAATTCCCACAGAGGCCTCCAGGTTTTATTTGACATGCCACAAGGTAATCTAATCTCCTTTGAAATCGGCCATCCTCCTATCCAAATGGGGATATGGATTCAACCAGTAAATATTACCTCCAAAGGTACCTCCTTTCTCCCTCCCCTGCGAAGCTGGCAGCTATGTATTTTCCCAAAGACAGAGCAGCCCACACTTAGAGCCCTGGCCGTCTTAGAGGCGGCTTTTCTGGTTTTTTTAAAAAAATCTTTTTCAATCTCCCGGAATCCTCCCAACTCCCTGACTTTTCAGCAACCCCCTCACAGGCCCCAGAAGCACTGACCTTCTTCCAATCCAGGAGCCCCAACCTGGAAAGGGGTTCCCTGGGGGCTTCCCCAAGGTGAACTCCTAACTCCCCAGCAGCTGGGGGCGGGGCAGGGGATGGCCTGAGGGCCGGGAGGGCGGTGTATATACTAGACAGACCTGGGAAGTGTTTGTTGTCACACAATCGGGGTCTTGCAGCCCCTCCGCTTCTTAACTGTCCCCCAAAGCTTCCGGTGGCTCCCCACAACCTCTGGGAAGGCCACTGGAGTTGCAGAAAGTGCACCAGGGGAAAGACAGCCCTGCTCAGCAGAATACCCTTCTCGAGTGCCCTCGGCTCAGCTGCTGTGACCCCAGGGGCTCCCAGGCTTTCTCTGCAGGAAGCAGGAAAGCCCAGTGAGATTGCAGCGCTAAGTGCCAGCTCAGAGGGACCCCCAAGCCGCTCCCTGGAGTCCTTCCTGCCGGCGGCCTGGCCTGAAACCCTCCAGCGATCGCCGAGGCTGGTGCCGGTGTGACGTGGCGAAGGCCGGTCACCGCTGTCCTAGCACCCCACTCCCTCCCACCTAAGCTGCGACCTTACAAGGTGAGCTGGGGTCTTGTCTCTGGGTCAGAGGGCGTCCCCTTCCTCCAGGGCAGACTGGCCCCCTTGCTGCAGCTCCCGGGAGTGTGGGCCCGACCCCGGGCCAGAGCGAATCCGAGGACCACTCCCAGGACAGTCCCCCCGAGTGGTGCGCAGGCACTTGGGTCTCCCCGCTGTCCCTGCGGGGCACCAGGAGCACCGCAGCTTCTGGAACTTTCAATCCCAGCAGGCAGAAAACGCACCCCCCCCCCAGTGCCTGGGTGCTGCAGGGCCCAGAGCACCTCCAGGCCCAGGGCCCCCCAGAGACGCTGGAGACCCCTCTACTGGCCAATTCTACCAAGCAACTAAGAAAGGTGTGGCCTTTATGTCTCCTTGGAGGTTTATCCTGATCTCCCCATAAGGAATTGGTTCATTTCCACATAGCCCGATCTCCCAAATACCATCACCACTCCCACCCAACTCCCCAGACCCCACCTCAGAGTGGAACGGGGTGTCTCTTTAACCTCAGGAAACCCCCGTCCACCCCATCCCCAAGGATGACCACGGTGACCACAGTACAGGGCCATCGGTAGGGCCTTCCTCCCCAAGACCCGAGAGCCTGCTGGTGCTGGCATTTACTCCCTTTAACCAGAAATGGAAAGAACCAACATTTGAAGTCCTTGGGGGTTTAAATCAAAAAAAAAGTGTAATCAGGGTCCAGGAATTCTGATGTCCGCCAGTCGGCAAACGCAGCTGCTAAACTGTCCTTTAGCCCACTCCTGGTCCTGTTCCCCGGTCTGGGCCAGGCCACCTCTGCCTGGCTCTCTGTGGACAGTGGGCACAGTCCCTGGCCCTCACTCCTCAGAACGCCTGGGTCTGAGAGACATGGGGAAATCTGCACCTTTGGGAATGAGCCCCCCACACCAGACTCCCTGGGTCTCCCCAAAGCCTTCCAGCCTCACACACCAAAGTGCACTGGCTACACAGGCCAACTTTCTGTGTAATTCAAATAGCTGGATACATCAGCAGAGCCTGTCCTCTTATTATAACGTTTCCTACGATTTCTCGGTTTCTCCACGTCTCTGCTTTGCCAGGGGAGATTTGGACCTGGCACGAGGGGGGTGGGCGGTGGGAGGCTCTCCTCGAACTTCCCTGCCCCCAGGCCACCTCACAGGGTGATGGGGCTGCCAGGCCTTCCATTAGAAACCGCTGTGCGCGAGGCCTTTCCCGGGGCCCATAAAAATCTACTCTGGGCTGGATGCAGAGACTAAAGAAGGTAAGGTTTGTAACCAAAAAAAAAATCATCTCGTTACCATAAAGCCATATATACTCCTGAAAAAGTGAGGTGCTGGATATGTGGTCTTTATTTGGATCTGACAAAAAGCTTCGTTTGTTAGAAAAATGAAGGAAGAGTGTAAGAAAAAGCTGGGCTGAGCTCCTCCAGGTTTATGTCGTTGGCGGTCTGTCTTGCCTGATTCTGGGAAATCCCTGCAACCATACCAATGACTGGAGCAAATGGGGTTCCCAACCTGGCCTGTGGTTTCCAACCAGGGTTTGGGGTCCGAGTGCCCTACATGTGTCGGCAGCGGGGGGCACTGTCTGATGCTGGGAATCTAGATGGCTAGGCCATTTGGGGGGGCGGTCAGCCACAAGGTCACAGGGAAAGGGAGACAGGTATCCCCTTTCTCCCTCTGCCTCCAAAGGTCTGTGGGTGACCTTGTACCCGCACTCAGCGGGCTATTTGGTTTCAACCCTGCCAGGCCCAGCCTGCCAGTGTTAGTCATTAGTCGCTCAGTCTTGTGTGACTCTTTGTGACCCCATGGACTGCAGCCCGCCAAGCTCCTCTGTCCATGGGATTTCCCAGGCAAGAATACTAAAGTGGGTTGCTATTTCCTTCTCCAGGGGATCTTCCCAATCCAGGGACTGAACCCTGGTCTCCTGCATTGCAGGCAGATTTTTTTTTTTTTTTTTTTTTTTACCATCTGAGCCACTTGGCAAGCCCGCCACAGAAGCTACCTAAATATGGTCTCTCCTCTCTGGGTGCTCAGGTAGTCAGTCAACATACAACTTTTGAAAAGGCACCAGCTGTGCCTGGGTGCAGGTCATAGGCCATAAACATCAGATCACATAAGTAAGTGGATTCCTTGCTGAGGCGGGAGACTGGAGGGGTTCCCTCGCAGAGGGATCGGGTCTCACCCTCTCAGATGAAGGGACACACACGTGGAGACCCAAAGGAGGCAGTTGGATCTGCTCCTCTGGATCCAGGAGCAGAACCCACTGTATCCAGTGACAAATAAATGGGTCCAGACTTGGATAAGAACTTCCTGACCGACGGTGATTCTCACAGTTCCCCCAGCGCAACCTTGGGTACCGAAAATGGGGGTAATTCAGTTCTTTCCCAGCCTTGGAATGGTTCATTGTCACTGGGCTCCCTGAAAATCCAGGCCCTAGAACTCTCTTCCAAACCAACAGCTGCACAGCGGAGGAGAGTGGGTATTGAGGGGAGCGCTTGGTAGAGAGGTCCCAGAGCCTGGCTCTGGGTCGGGGTAGGGGAAGGGGGGCTTCCAGCCTGTCCTACTTGGCCAAGAGTCAGCGTTGTACCTCGTTCAGACCACAGACAACTGGAAGCGACCAGCGACCTTGAACCTTGTCTGATGTCTACCCTTGAAGGATGGGGGGGTGGTAAGGCCTCGTGGCCAGCGCATGCCCCGCCAGGCTTCTGAGTGCGCACCCCGGAGCCCCCCAGCCGTTCTAGAGCACTGGTCAACCCCTCAGAGGTGAATCTGAGCGCCCCCAACCACCTGGGCCCTGCATCTCTGGTGTTCCCATCACCCGCCGGAGTCTCCTGCTCTGTGAGCGTCCTCTCCCAGACCTCGCGCACATCCTGGCAAACTTCCAAGTAGAGATCGAGAGAGAGGGTTGTAAAAACCCACTTTCTTCTAAAAAAATATGTCTACTTAAAAAAAAAAAAAAAAAAAAAACCCTACACTATTTCGGGCTGCAGTAGAGAAAGGCCTTGGATCTGTGACCCCAGGTCAGTTTAGGGCGTGTTTCTCCTTACCAAAGCCTCTAAATCAAAGCGTTTCCATCCCCAGCAACTGTTTCTAGGACGTCCCCCACCCCAACCCTCCCCTTGGCACTCAGGTGTGGCGGGGCTGGGTGGGCGGGAAAGGTTCTGCCTGAACCCAAACCCAGACAAATCCGGCCACTGGAATAACGCAGGCCTCCAACCCCACTTAACTGTGCGTGTGACAAGCTCACTTCTCTGGAGTAAAAGGTTGTCACGTGTGCTGTGGTCCCTGCCTCTCTCATGCGCTCACACCTGTCTGGGGTCTTGGGGGGCGGGTGGTGGGAGGAGGGTCTCTGTTCTCTCCCCATAACCAGCCTGTTTCCAGCTCCGCTCCTCAACTGGGGACGTGAAGCCAGTCTCTTCTGCAAGAGTTTCTGGACAAGTGTCCAGAAGGAGGCCACTCCCTGGGAACCCCGGCTCCAGGGAAGGGGGCCTAACCCTGGTGACTGGCCACCCCAAGCTCTCCCAGCTCCGACCCCAGCCTCCCCAGGCCCAGCACGGATCACCAAACAGCGGAATACATCCTGCCTAGCGTGGTCACATGCAGTGATGGCCCACCCGAGGTACTTCTGTGTTTCCAAAGCCACCCCCCTTCCCCTGAAGGGAAGGGCACAGTGATAACAGGCCAGGTAGACCCTGCTCCCTGGGAGCACCTGGCCTTCCCACCCACTAAGCTTTTGATTCTGAGTCCCTGCCAAAGCCGGCCTGGCTCCCTTGCCCTCTTGCCTGCCCATCTACCTCACCACTTCTCAGCTTGCAGTTAAAGGGGAAGAACTGGTGGGGACCCCGAAAACCACTCCTCTTCCAACTCCAGGCGGTGGGTCCCAGAAGTCTGCCCAGTAGGGCCGACAGCATTCAAGCCACATCTGGCTGGGGCGGGGGAAGGCAGCAAGCTCACGGGAAGGATGCAGACTGGAGGAGGAACACCTCCACCTGCTTGGCCTGCCTCCTCACACCCCAGCATCCCAGGAACCTTGCGCAGCCATGGAGTTGCTGATGGGCCCATTTTACAGACAAGAAGACCAAGGCCCAGCAGGGCAGCCCGACAGCGTCGAGCCTTGGACCGGCTGTCTGGGCTGCCAGCACCGTCCAGCTTGCAGACTGGCCTCCCCTGGGAGTGTCTACCTGGTTCCAGTTGCCTCCCCCTGTCCCCATGCTGGGGTGTCTCCTCTTTCTCTCCTTCCACCCTGCGGTCTCAGGATGAACAGAACTGAGGCCCGGCGGCCTCTCCAGTACTGGCCTCCGTGCCCGCAGCGGGCACCGCCCGCCTGGTCCTCGCCAGGTCAAAGGGGATCTGGGGAAAGCCCGTCCCGCTCTGGCCTCAATTTCCTCAAATGCAAAGCGTTAGTCTGAGGATCCCCGTGGTTCCTTCAGCCTGTGCTATTCATGTGCTAACTCCCTTAGTCCTAATGTGGTCTCTAGATTTTTCTTCACCTGGGGATCCCGCCTGCTCCCAGGCCACCCAACAGTGAGGGTGTTTCCGTATCTTTCCATTTGCCCTGAGACCTGGAGCAGATCCTGGAGCTCCCACCACGTCGCAGGACTGGGGTGGTCCTGAAACCTCACTGAAGCCTGCCTCGAGACCCCTCGTGGTTCCACCAGCCCCCATCGCAACCCCTTACCACCTCCCAGCGGTCCCTCCGGAACACCTTAAATTGATTTCAGGTGCTACTTCCGAACTCCCCGCCCTTCTGAGCTACCGGAGAGGGGAACCAGTCATTTTGCACGGTTGAGGTCTTTCTAAACTCATCCTTTTCTCTGCCCTAGGCACCCCTCCAGTCCCAGACTCACTTGGGGTTGGGGTGGGGTGTAGTGTCGCCACCAGAGCAGCAGGGCCCAGTCTCTGAGCCCAGGGAGGAGTCCCCCAGGCTGCCGCCCACGAGGCAGGCCAGGACCCCAGCATCATCACTGCTGGACCGCTGGGGTAGACCTCCTCCTGCTCCCCATTTTGGATGAACTGGGACCCCCCATAGGTCCAGTACTATTTACCAAACTCTAGGACCAAACTGCAATCCCCGACCCCTCCTGGAGTTCCAATCTGGATGGTCCCCCCCCACCCCCGCCCCGACACCTCCAGGAGATGCACAGATCACTAGGAACAAAACACCAGGGCCTGTGCTCAGGGGCCAGACCGCAGCCCACCCATCCCTGCAGCCAGCTCTACGCTCCGTCGTCTCAGTCCTGTCCGACTCTTCTGTGACCCCACGGACTGCAGCCCGCCAGGCTCCTCTGTCCATAGGATTTTCCCTGGCAAGAATGCTGGAGTGGGTTGCCATGCCCTCCTCCAGGGGATCTTCCCAACCTGAGGGATCAAACTCCAGTCTCCTGCATTGGCAGGCGGGTTCTTTATCTCGTTCAGCCTCAGGGCCAAGACATTCTGGGCCCCAAGGCCTGGAGACTTGCTTGCCAGAGCTGAAACCTGCAGCCTTAGTTGAAGTACTTGCAGCAGCAGTCCACCCACCAGTTCCCAATTTGTAACCTGCTTTCCTGGAAATCGCCAAACAATGAATGGCCTGCAAGTTAGCCCCTTTCTCCGAACCTCTAACTCAGTTCTGACTTGCTTGAAAATCATTTAACCTTGGGACGGGAGAGGAGGCTTCCGTCCCGTCTGGACTCCGCACCTGCTTTGTAGCATGCGGATTACTGATCGGCTCACTATGGCAAACCAGTTGCCATCCCTCCTCCCTGGGTTGGAAGGAGACTCGGCTTTTACAAAACCTAATTCTCCTCTAACTTTCACTGAAACTTCAGCAGGCGAGGAATCATCTCTACTTCGGTGGAAGATGGACAAGATGAGTGATCACTACCCGCCGGCCACTGAAGCTCCCAAAGGGAGGAGCCGAGTCGAGTTGGGGGCCTCTGGGTGGGGGGGTTGGTGGGAAAGGAAAAGAACTTTCCCTTCTAAGAGCTTGGGGTTCTGGCGGTCAGGTCTCACGGGCTCCTGATCCTGGCAGAAACGCGCCAGTCGGCTGCACGGCGCAGCTGGAAGGCACAGGGCGCCCGCCGGCGGGGACAGGCCACCGCTTCCAGTCCTCTGGGCTCTGCGTCCTGCGTGGTGCTGGGCTCCAAGCCGCCTGCTGCGGAGCCGGAGGACAGGCCCTCCACACTCCACCCAGGAGGCGGTGTGAAAGGCAGCTTAAGACCCAGAGACGGTGCCAAACAGCAGGCTCAGGGGCACCCACCATACAAAGGTCGGGTTTACCGACTTCAGGTCGATCACCTGGCCTGGAACCGCCTTAACAGAGGTGCTCTTTGCTGGAGGGACACCTGTCGCGACGCTGCCTCGATCCTTTCCTGTGCCCTGTGGCCGAAGGCATCTCCCTAGTCCTGGCGGAGCTCTTGGGACACCGAGGCCTGCAGGTCTCTGTGGGGGTTGTGCCCCTCAGACTCCAGAGCAGAGTCTCAGACAAGGGTCCTAATCCCTTCTGCCAGGCCGCAGCCCCTGTGGCTGGGCACAGAGACGCCAGAAAGGCATCGGTTCAGATTTACAGGGACGCCAAAAGGGCCGCTGCGGTGATCAGGCCTCTTCCAGCCCAGAGGTGCCCGCGACGCACCCACAGGCCGGTTGGGGCAGGGAGTGTCCTGCCCAGTGGGCCACCATGTCTGATCACGGAGGGCCTGCCAGGACTGGAGGGTCCTGGTGACCCTTGACCACCAGGGCACCTGCCCCTCCTGGGCTTGTTAATTCCAATCTAGAAAAGAAGACTGCTCAGGCCCGCCTGCCACTTCCAAACGAACCACCTCCCTCTGTCTCTCCTGCCTCATCTGGGTTCACCTCCTTGAGCGGGGTTACTCCCACCCTGACCTCTGGAATCCCAGCACCGAGAAAGCTCAGCAGAGAACAGACAACCGGGGAGGCCCGAGTCTGAGCCCCAGGCTCCCCAGGTGCTCTGCTGGGAGCTCGGCCTGCAGGGCCTCCCGGTATGTACTCCAGTCTCTCCCAGCTGCGACCAGCAAACACCCTTCAGTTCCCGCCGGGGTACACTGCCCTTCCCCCTTCACGCAAAGAGAAGTAAAAAAGAAAAAAGAAAAGAGGAGTTAAAGAAACGAAGAAGGGAAAGAGGAAAGGAAAGAAGGCCAGGCTGGACTCGCACACTCATGCAGCGATTCCTGGTTCGTCCCTCTCCAGTCCTGGGCCAGAGGATGGTGTGGTAGTCTGCGCACCAGGCCCCTGGCCCCTCAACTCCAGGAGGAGCCGAAGTTCCCCTCGGCGACCTCCGCCAGATGTTCCGGCAGCGGCCCGGGAAACTAAAGCCGCCCCTCCGGGAGAGCTCCGGCTCCGGTTTGGGCCTCCTAGAGCTCCCGGCCGCCCACCTGCGGGCCTCTCACCTTCGGGAAAGACGGCGCGCATCTTCAGGTAGCTCGTGGTGAGTCGGATGATGGACGCCTTGTCCAACTGCGAGGTGATGGCCGATGGTAGCGGGAGCAGCTTGGCCAGCTCGTAAAACTCGCCATTTTCCTTCTCCCTCCTGGTCTTGGCCGCATTCTTGGACTTCTCCTTCATCGCGCCTCGGCTCCGGGCATATTAGACCCGGCGGTGCTCCAGGCCCGCGGAGCCGCGCTCCGGCTGCAGCGGCGGCGATGGGGAAGGGGGCGCGGGATACCTGGCAGTGGGGGTCGGGGGCGCCGGCCGCGCCAGCAGGTGCGTGGGGCCGACCCGGGGGACACCGGGGCGCCTCTCTGCAGCCGCGCGGGCCGGGAGGTCGGCGCAACCCGGCGGCGCCGCCCCGCGCTCCGCCCGCCGCCGCCGCCGCCCCGGGGCGCAGCCTCCTCCGGGCCGAACTGTCCCGCGGCGAACCGGAGCCCCGACTCCCGCTCGCTTCGGCCGCACTCTGCCTTCCTTCCCTCTCGTTTCCCTGGGCCGCGCGGGCTTTCCTTCCAGGGCTGGAGAGTGGCCGGCGAGGAAGCGGCGGTGCTGTGCTTTTAGTCCTTGACCGAGTGTTCGTACCCGCTGCCGCGAGGCCCCTCCGGACTGGAGGGCGGCACGGGCGGCGGCGGCCGAGGAGCCATGGGGCGGAGGGGGAGCGGAGGCGGCTGGGCCCGGCCCGGGAGCGCTCGCTTGCCCTCCCTGGCGGTACCCTGTGCCCGCAGCTGCGGCGCCCGGAGCCCGCGATCTGCCGCCAGGCGCAGAAGTTCCGCGGTCCACGTGCGGCCGAGACGCGTTTGTTTATGGCGGACCCGCCTTCGGGCGGAGCGCTCGGGCGCCGCGGCCCGGGGAAGTGGGGAGGGGGGGCGGAAAGAGGGGGGGAGGAGGGACCGCGGCGGGGGCGGGGGCGGGCAACCTCGCCTCCAGACCCCGCCGCGGCCCCGGAGTCACAGGCGCGCCTCCGCCTCCAGGGACTCTCCCGGGAGAGACCCGGGCGCTCCGGGCCTCGAGGAAGTGGCGGTGAGTGCCCGGGGCGCGCGGCGGGGACGGGCTCGGGCGAGCGGGTCGCGGGACCTGGACACCGGGGCGGGGGATGGGGGGGGGCGCTGGAGGACGAAGGAGGGGGAAAGGGGTGCCGGGACCTTCTCGGTGGCTCCCGGGTAGCTACAGGGAGGCGCGACCCGAGTGCCCCGCGGTGGAGGATGAGTCCCCGAGGCCGTGCGGGGCCCCCGCTTCTCCCCAGTTTGCAGGGAGAGCCGAAAGTGTGGCGGGGAGGCCAGAGGGGGAAGAAAAGCGCCTCCCCCCAGTGCCCCCCATCTCAGGAAACGGCGCGAATGAAGCTCGGAAGTGACCCTTCTTCCCTTTCTCTCCTCGAAACGCAAGAGCCAAAGATTAGCGCCTGCCCTGGAGGGGTCGGAGGCCGCGGAGATGCGCGGATCGCACGGAAAGAGGGGCCTGGTGGGGGCAGCCGAACCTACCGCTGAGGCCTTGCCCTGGGCGGCGGAGAGAACGGGGTTCACCGGTAGCCGCTCTCGAAGCCCGATCCAGAGCAGCAGGAATTTCAGGGAAGCGCAGCTGGAGCGGGTGCTGCGGGGGGCGACGGGCACCGAGGGAGGCGCATCGGACGAGCGTTGCTGGGGCCGAGGTGATGCGGGCAGGAGGCAGGCCGGAATAGGGAGGCGCCCTTGGAGACGCGGCCGGCCGCGGGGCGTAGGACTCCTGCGCGCTTTCCCTCAGGGCCAGCCTGGACCTCCTCTCGTATCCCCTCCCATCCCAACCCCCTGCCTGCAACCCCGGGGGTCCTCCTAAGTACCCTGGTCGCGAAGGTCGCACACACCCCCATCCCTTCCAGAAGCCTGAACCTTCTGGACGCGGTGTGGACGCAGGCACTAGGAGGACTCTTCCTGGCGCGCGGGGTCAGAGGGCAGCCGCAGTGGACGCAGGGCAACGGATCCTGGGGTCCCTCGGCCACGTGCTGAGGCTGTGGGCTTGGGGCTGTAAGGTGCCCCCCGATCCAGAGGTCAGCTCGGGAGGGGAGACTCCGGAGCCGCGGGGCCAGGCTCTAGGATCTCCGTCCTTGGTGGCTTCTCTTCCCTGGCCTGGGAGCAGCCTACTCAGCGCGACCACTGCCGTACAGTGACCTGGAACTTGCCTCCCTCCCCGGGGTCTGGAGGGCAGGCCCTTCGGCCACCTAGTCGGCTGCAGGCGCCCCTGACTTTTTCCAGGGACCCCTTTGAAGGTCAGAAGTTCCATGGCGTTGGAGACGCCGTAGCTGCCTCGGTGGGCGGGACAGGGTGCGCAGACCGCGTCTTGGCCCCCGCCTGCTCCAGCGTCCCGCGGAACCCACAGCCGTGGTCTTACTCGAAACCATCGACCCAATGGAGTTTCGGAGTTGGTGGCCTGCTACCAAACAAGTGCCCGGCGCACGAAGGAACTAGCCCTTTTCTTTGGGGTCTCGGATCCAGGAGCGCTTTCCTGTTTCCAGCCGTGAGCGCAGAGGGTCGGGCCGTCGCGCGAGCGGCGCGGTTAGGCAGTGCCCAAACTCAAGACACCACCCGGCCCGCTTCTGGGCCGGGAATCCCGCATCCGGTTGCGCGGACAGCGGTGGTCCCCCGCTTTCTGGGAGAAGGGGCTCCAGGAGGGGACGGACTGCCCGCTGGGCCCCGCCGCTCTAGCACAGGCCGCGCCCCGAGTGCGCTCAGGCACCTTCCTGGCTTCGGGGGGGATTTAAGGCTTCCCATCACCCCCACGATTTCCGATCCTCAATTATGGACCCGGGAGAATTCCTTCTGAGCTTGAAAGGGATTACCCGGATCGCAGAAACATGGATAAGTGGAAGTGGGAGAAGTTCAACAAGGTAACAGGAACAGAAACGTTCCTGAAACCAAAGTTCCCGGATTTTACGGGAAACGGTCCTGGAGATGTCAATACCCGGTCTGCACAGTGGGCGCTGGTGAGACAGGTTCGCATCGTGTGGTGTGAGATGTAGCATAGCGGGGCGATTGAAGATTTGCACACGGGGGATTGTGGGGTCCTGTCTGGGACCACAGTCTGCCCTAGCAAACGTCCAAGCGGGCACTGTATCACCCCCACCCGCAATATATTCATTCAAAACGCACACGCACACACCGCGCGGTGACGGGCCTGGACTCTCACACAGCAGCCCCGAAATAACTTAAAGTACTTCGGCGCAGACCTCGGGGTTTCCCCAGCGGGGAAGCCTAGAGCTGTCTGCGTGGGATGGCGAAGGAGGGACCCCTGAGCCTAGCCGAGGTGGTCCCAGGGCACTCCCCACCGAAGGGAAAAACCTGGGGCCCAGGAGACACTTGGGACGGCACCCACAGGATAGAAGCTCTCTGTAAATTGGGAAAAGCACTAACCCCGCGCTAACTGCAATGTCAGCCGGCGGCCGCCGGCGGGGACACCCAGTACATATTCCTTGCTCCACGGCTCCTGGGGGGCAGGGAGTCCCTCCTCGTCTGTTTTCAGAGCCGAGCGCGTCGCTCAGAGCACAGAGACGGGCTCGCAGGGGCAACGAAAGACCCCACTGTCGCGGGCATCACCCAGAAACAGTCCTCCTGGCCCGGAAGGAGTGGGCAGAATCTGGAATGCGTGGAGGCTGGGGGCCCGGAAGAGGGCAGGTGGGACACCTCGAGTCCAAGAAACTTCTGCCGCGCTTGCCGGGGGCCTGCTTGTGGGGCGCCACCAGTCCCCGCCTGTCCTGCTTCCAGAGCTTAGGCGCACTCCGAGGCGCACGAGCACGCCTCTGCACGCCGCCCCCCCCCTCCCCCGCCCCCAACACCTCTTAGAAATTTTCCATTAGGAAACTGATCTGGAAGAAATTGAGGCCCGGAGAGGAAGGGGGAGGGGCCCCGCCGACCCACATCTGCTTGGATTTTCCGCTTCAGATGCTCCGCAACTGTTTCTCCTCCAGGTCGCGCCCGGCCCCTACCTGCGGCCCATCCCCCGCGGAAACCGACTTTCGCGTGAGATCAAGGCGGAAACGCGCAGACGTTCCACCAGGGATGGGCTGCTGCGGGGGCAGAAGGGGATCAAAGACTTTGTCCTTAAGGAGGCGGGGAGGAGAGGACGTCTCGCAGGCCTCGCACTCGATTTGGAGGAGGGAGTTGAAATCTCTGAAGCGGTGTTTAGGGAGAACGCCAACCGCCCGACAAGCTTGGCCAGCAGAAAACCCGGGACGACCGAGGTGTGAACCTCTTCGGTTTATAAAGCCTTTGTCTACACAGGCGATTAGCACGATGCTGTTACTCCAGAAAATCCAGCTCGGGTTCGTCCTCACATATATAACTATTTCATGGCTGCCAGGTGTTTTTGGTCTGAGCTATCCAAAAAACGTTCTTCGATTTTTCACTCCTTTCCCTTCGATTTTTCACTTCCTTTCCATTGGAAGACAATGGAGATGTCACCAACTTTTCCTGGGCTCATTGCTCCTCCCAGAAAGGATCGGACAACAATTACAATGTTACCCTGTCGTATAAAAGTAATTCCAGGTATCCAGAGCAATTTCATGATGTTATTCATTCTTCGAGAAGCCCAGACAGTAACTCACTCTGCTCACTCATTCCCAAGTAGTGAAAAGAGAGAAGTTGCCTTTTGTTTTGCTTTTAATACGTTATTTCACTGGTAGCTACCCCGAAGGAGAAAAGTGTTTGCTTTGGAGTTTGTCGGCTTCTTTCTGATTATCTGATTATGTCTCAGTAACTAGGACAGATCCGCCCTCGTGCACGGGGTCCTGGGGTCCCTTGGTGCTTGAGTGTTCGGTCCTCCGCTGGGTGTGTGTCCTAAGTGGCTCTCCTGGGTGGGAGGGGGGAGGGAAGGAGGCACCACCCAGCGGGGGATTAGTCCCATCTCCCAGTCGCCTATCCCCGCCTGCTCAAGGCTGACTCTGCCTCCTGGAAATCCGAAAAGAGCGCTGTCCTTCTTGGACTTGGTTCTTGGATTGCGTGCTAGAGGGGACCACCTATCCAAGGAAAAGAGTAGCTGCTGCCTGCTTCTCTCCCTCCCTCAAGGCGAATGCATTTAGGGATCAAAATCAGTGCCACTAGTAATTACAGTGATTAGCACAGTCCCCAGCGAGGGCCGCGGCGAGCCACTGAAGCCGCGGTCAGGTTTGGAGACACGGCCACACGCTGCTTCTAATTTTACCTGGGGGTGGGGGTGGGATGGTGAGGGGAGCCCTTGCTTCTGCATTCCTTCCCTGCCTCCCAGACCTAGCCTCGATTTCTCCCCTCTCTCTGAGAAGGTGCACGGCGCTTTGGCACCCTCGCGGTGCACACAGACATCCAGTGCCCTGGGGAGAGCGCAAGGGTCCTGTGGGAGCGCGCGCGGCGCTCAGCGACCCGCCAGGAATCCCAGCCGAAGGAGAGGGGCGCTGAATGTCCAGCCCTGGCCTCCTCCCACCCTTCCACAGCCCAGCGGCACGAAGCCTGCGAAACACACTCCCAGTGTGCTCTCGCCCCGGCTTAACAGAAACGTCGCCTCAAAATCCTGGTTCGAGGAGAGGCGGCCTATCGACTCCCGGGCAAAACCTCGCTTTTCGCCTCCAGCGAGCCCGCGATCGCGTCTGGAAACCCTTGTGCTGGAGGAGTCTTACCAGTCCGGTGTAAACTGAAATTCCTCAATAGGTATACCAGTTACAGACCGCCTTGAAATCCGAAAACCAATTAGTTCATTAACGACAGCGCTGAAACCTCCTTTCAAAAACATAAGCCAAAACTCTTCCTTAAAAAAAAACAAAACCCGAATCTCCCCACCAGAGACAATTTTTGCATATCGAAGAAAGCAGTTTTTTTCCCTAGCGCGTAGTAATAGTAATCGCCAACCTTTAACGTAAGCCTGACTATAATATAAGGCTCTTAAAATACTTTGAGGACACAAAGTCGTTTTATTAATATTTAATTAACAAGGGACTATTTGCACAGCGAAGCGAACATGGAGGGAAACCGGCCTGATCTAAACAAATCTGTAGGAAGAGGTACGCTCGTTCATTCGTGGTTTAGTAAAGTTCCACAAGGCCAGCGGGTGGGCGGGCAGGCAGAACCCGCTCTCTCTAGCCTGGCCTGAGCGCGCGCGGCCTCCCCAACCCGGGGCGTGATCGTCTTCCTGCTTCGCGCAAATTTTTTATTTTTTTTCTTTCATTTTAAGGGCTAGCATGGAAGGCGGGTTTCCTGAGAGGTGTGTGTGTCCGGGAATACACTCTTCCATCCCAGGAGGAGAAGGTGGCGACGCCTAAAGCAGAGAGCTATCCCGCGTCTGAGGTTTCGGACGCTAAAGCCGGACTGCAGAAAGGCTGGGGGGTGGGCACCCGGTAGGGGACCGCACCCTATCTCGCAGGGTACGCAGGAGGAAATCTGGTTTTGGAAGTTGCTGTTCCCCTTCAGAGCCACAGGCCAAGCTTCACGCATGCCCGTCACCAGAGATCATCTGAATTCCGCAGAAGGGACTCGGGACTCCTACTCTAGGTGCGGGCCCGGAAAGAGATCCTTGCGGCTGGACTTTGCGATGGGGTTCCCGCCCTTTGCGGGGTCAGAGCCTCGGGACCGCCCGCGTGATTAGAAACCCGGCCGTGGGCAGGTTGGCAGAAGGGGGCGCAATGCGCACGGCCGCAGGAGAGGCTGAGTCAACGCGGAGGGTACAGGGCTCTGCGAACAGTGGCAGACCCGCGCGCACGGGGAGGTGGTGTCAGTACACTTGGGCAGGGGGCTGGGGGCGCAAAGCACGAGGAAGCCCTGGAGCAAACGTGCGCGCTGCACTCACCGCGGCGGCGCAGCCTACAACCGGTCAGGGCCCGCGTTTGCAAGGAGGGAAGCCTGCGCGGAGCTGGAGCGCTTGAGGCTGTGCGCGCTGGGAGGTGTGCGGGACGCTCACAGGCGTGCGTGAGGGACGCTCACAGGCGTGCGTGAGGGATGCGGGCGTTGTCCCGCGCGTGCCCGCCTCTCATCCTCCCCGTACTTGGTCTGACCCTCTCCCCAGAGCCTTTCGTCGTGGAAAGGAGGGATCTGGGGTCCGCGTGAGGTCTGGGGAGAGGGTGAGAGCCCGCGCGTGTTGATGGATGGAAGTCTGGTGGAAACAGAGAGGCCAGTACTTTCATCTCGGCTTCGCCAAAGATCCCTGAGCCGTCCCCGGTTCGCGCGCTCGTCCGCAGCCCGGATCCGGAGTCGGGTTTTCAGGCTGGCGGTTCCGCCTTCTGGGAGGGAGGTCCGGCGTGGTACCCCGATTGAGGAGGGAGGTGCGACTCCCCTACGCCGTCCCTCGCCCCCTCTTAACTGCCCCAAGACAGAATTCCTTTTAATTGCCAGAACAAATACCCAGGAGGAGGAGCACGTTTTCGCATAAATGGGGACTTTTTCACATAACACTTTTTTTCAGTTCAAGAGTATTTTCCCTGGCAAAAGTATCGGTTAGCGGATAAACTACAGGGTGAATTCAAACTGCGGTTTGGGACTATTTTTGGCCCCAACTCCAGCACCGTCTCCTTTTTTTTGAGAGCAGAAACAAACAAAAAATCTTGGTTACAGCACCGACGTTCTTTTCGACCAAAGGGTGCAGACAAAGACATTATTTAATCTGACTACGGAATTCTCAGTTTTTATCCCCGAGAAGCTTTTGAACCAGGCGAGCCCTCGGGCACCGGCGGATTTTCAAGTTCAAGGGTACTTTGTTGTCGCTTTCCCTCTGACGGCAGGGGCGATCAGGGTGTGAGTGTGCGCAGTGGCTGCGTGGAGTTGTGCAAATGCTACTCCGCTCCGATCGAAGCTAATTACACTTTTCTTCCAGTGGTGTGAGACTTAGTTTCAATCTTGCATTTCATTCTGGAGCGTTCCCATTGATTGCTAAGCCATGAGCTGGCATGGGGCGGGGGGTGGGGGGGGGCGCGAGGAGTTTATTGCGAAATCTAACTTTTGAATAAATACAAGCAGGCATGGGGAGAGAAATGCGCGGTGGTGAACGCAGTCGTTGGAGCGTGGTCTGGCGACCTGGCGAGACAACAGGCGTCAGGTTCCACGTCTTTCGGGGGCTCTCACCGCGCGGTCTAGACCAAAAGTGATAACCGAAAACAGTTGTTGAACGCCTTAAATATCCGCAGTGACCACTGCAAAGCTCCTGTATGAATTTGCTTTACTTCCTGGAGAGTTGAGGACCAGGGAGGAAAAAGTCCAGCGCCATGACTCCCGGTGCACAAATAATTTTAGTGTTTATTGATGTCTACTTAAAGTAATTGACCAGAAAATACCTCCCTGTCTAACCCACATAAAGAGTGCTCCATTGAAAGCTAATTGACCTATTTACGTTTCAGTTCAGCTTGATGTCTGCATCGTTCTTTTTGCAGAAGCTGTCAACTCTGACAAAGGAAGGAAAGTGGAAGCCAGGGAAGCTGCACCTGCAAAGTGCTGGAATTCCCAGGCCAGCCCCACCCCACTGTCCTTTACCTGTGCTTGGACCTTTCTTACTTAGTCGTTTGAGATCCAGGAGTTACTTGGATTTTCCTAAGTAAAACCCAGAAAGGGAAATTCGTGCTCATTAACATGCACAAACATTTAAATTTCTGAGTGGCCTGGATTGAGTCAAGAGGAAAGGATTCTTCCTGCCATGGCCACAGCACATCCTGTAAAAACTGACGACTTTCAGCAGAGGATAGAAAGGCAATAATTTAGACACACAGAGAAAATCCCTTGCTAGAAAAAAAGAAAAAATGCTCCAAGTAAAAGTTAGGAAATTTATTTTTGTACAAAAATTCTTTGAACCTTGTTTGACAGTAAATATATTTTGTTAGTTATGTGGGTGGATCTGAATTTCTCCGAGACCCTTTGCACTTGTGAATCTGAGATTCATTCTCAGCAAAGATGAGTAATGGATCTTTGAGGAATCTATGCTTTAAAGTTGATGTTCCCTGTTGGTCATGGAAGCAGCTTCACTTTCGATACTTTATGAGGTTGGTTGTCAAGGGAACCTTGGGTAAAATTTCTCAGGAGTGCCTCTGAAAACATTATTCATAATTAAAAAGTGATGCATAGAAATCACCAGAAAAATTATGGCAAGTTATGTTCGAACATGTTTTTTGACCATGTGGAATAAATAAAACCATTAAGGTCTGGTTGGGTAAGACTGCCTCCCTGCCTGCCTTTGACAGTGCCAGGAGGATCTGATAGAGCTTCATGAATGTGAGAGCCACCTGTGGAGTATGAGCCGAAGGGGACCTCCATTTTCTCTAGATATTTCCTGTATTGAAAATACAAAGTATAATTCCGTCCTTTTAAAGACTCCTACAAAGTGTAGTCCACGAGGTGCGTAAAGTAGCACTAAAAGGGGCATCTTTAATACCCATAGGGTTTGGGCTGTTTTTTTTTCTTAAAGGGGGAATAAAGATGGTGAAAAATCCCATGTGATAGAGTCTGAAAGATTGAATGAACCCATTGGAACATACCCACAGTCAGATGATGTCCCACAGGTTGGTATCTTGGTGGTGAAATTCTCAAGACAGACTCTGTTGCTACCAGACTTGGCTCTGCAGGAAAAAGCAGTTCATTGAGGTCCAAAGGTTTGTAGGGCAGGGCTTGTCGAGGCTGTGTAGTAGCCTACACTGGCTAATGCAGCTTCCGAAGGCATGGGGTTTACAGCCTGACTTACCTTGGGCTCTCGTGGACTGTGACAGTATGTGAGCTGCTAATATTTGATTGGAGAACCAGCATTTACCAGGGCAGTGGACGTATGAAACAATCCAGACAGAAGCCCTTGCGCTCACTAAAGACTGCTCCCACTGAACTACTCACGGAAAGAACAGCTGCAGTCTCTAGGCCATTCGTGCTCACCCACATGCACCGCGGCACACTTTATTAGGTCGTTTTTTACCTCTTCGCAGTCAGCTAAACCAGGAGCCTGTGTGATGAGTCACCTGGCGTGTGAAGGTGGCTGCAACAGATAGGTCGGCTGCATATTCCAGGCACTGGCTATTATAAGTAGTCTAGGGCTGGCCTCACTTAGAAGTAGTTTGTACATTACGCTTCAGAAGGACTGTCCTTCTTTGAACTGGGGAGGCCTCCCTCTCTCCTGCTTGCAAACAGGCTGTTACTCATTCAGGAGACATTCCTGGGGGGCCACAGTGTGCCGGGCACCCAGCCACGCATTCACTTGGTAAGAGTCCCTGCCGTGGAGTCAGTCCATTCTGCCTGCCTGTGAGAATCTGGCCTACTAATGTGTATCAAGGACCTTAGAAATGTTCACAGCTTTTAAGCTAGAACTTCTGTTTCTTGTCATTTGTCGTATGGAAATGATTTCTAATATGACAATAAGCTTTTTTTGTTGTTGTTAGTTTTTCTTTAAATGAGTTCTTGCATAATGGTTAAGAATGCAAGCTTTCGTGTCACATCTAGTTTGGTTTCTCTCTAAGCCTTGGTTTTGTGATCTGTACAATGGGGATAATAGCTACCTTTAACAGGGTTGTGATTTTTAACTAAAATCAGGTACCATATAATTCAAACCAGTCAACCCTAAAGGAAAAAGAAAGTGAATGTGTAGTCATTCAGTTGTGTCCAGTTCTTTGTGACCCCCTGGACTGTAGCCTGCCAGGCTCCTCTGCCCATGGGATTCTCCAGGCAAGTATACTGGAGTGGGTTGTCATTTCCTTCTCTGGGGGATCTTCCCAGCCCAGGGATTGAACCTAGGTCTCCTGCATTACAGGCAGATTCTTTTCCATCTGAACCACTGGGGAAGCCCATCTCAACCTTGAATTGGAAGGACTGGAGCTTCAGCTGAAGCTCCAATGCTTTGGCCACCTGATGGGAAAAGCCAACTCATTGAAAAAGACCCTGATGCTGGGAAAGATCGAAGGCAAAAGGAGAAGGGGGTGACACAATGAGATGGTTGATTAGCATCACCAACTCAATGGACATGAATTTGAGCAACTCTGAGAGATAGTGGAGGACAGAGGAGACAGATGTGCTGCAGTCCTTGGAGTCACAAAGAACTGGACATGACTTAGTGACTGAACAACAGCAAAACCATATGATTCACCCATGTGAAGTGTACAGTTCAGTGGTTTTTAGTATATATCCTCCTATATGTGCAATCATCCTCACAAATCAGTTTTAGAACACTTTTATCACCTCCAAAAGAAACCCCACTAGCTATTAACTCCCAATCCTCCCACCCCTACCAGTAGCACAAAGCAACCACTAACCTACTTTCTTTCTCTGCATTTCTAGACTCTCACATGAATAGAATCCTATAGCATGTGGTCTTATGTGTCTGGCCTCTTCCAATTAGCATGATCTTTTCACAGTTCATCGACGTTGTAGCGTGTATCAGGACTTCATTCTTTTTTATGGTCAAATAATATTCCATTGTATGGATATACCACACTTTCTTTTTTAAAAATATTTTATTTATTTGACTGTACCAGCTCTTATTTTTGGCACTTGGAATCCTCAGTTTGTTGCAGCATGTGGGGTCTGTAGTTGTGGCATACAGAATCTATTAGTTACAGCATTCAAACTCTTAGTTGCAGCACATGGGATCTAGTTCTCTGACTGGGGTCAAACTCAGGCCCCCCGCATGGGAGCATGGAGTCTTAGCCACTGGACTGCTCGGGAAGTCCACATTTTCCTCATCTGTTTGTTGATGACCGTGTGTTTTGTCTCCACCTTTTGGCTACGCTGAATAATGTCCCTCCAACTTTTATTTTGTTCCTGTAACAATTTTGAAAGTGAAATTCGCTCAGTTGTGTCCAACTGTTTCTGACCCCATGGACTGTAGAGTCCATGGAATTCTCCAGGCCAGAATACTGGAGTGGGTAGTTTTCCCTTCTCTAGGGGATCTTCCCAACCCATGGATCGAACCCAGGCCTCCCGCATTGCAGGTGGATTCTTTACCAACTGAGCCACCAGGAGAGCCCAAGAATACTGGAGTGGGTAGCTTATCCCTTCTCCAGCGGATCTTCTTGACTCAGGAATCAAACCGGGGTCCTCTGCGTTGCAGGTGAATTCTTTACCAACTGAGCTGTGAGGGAAGCGATATTGTGTAAATTTTATAGCAAGGAGAATCTGGCCTGGGTAACTAGTACATTTGAGTCTGGTGTTAAGGATAGGGCAAGATTATAGATTTCATCCTATATTGGTCAGTTAGCTCAGTACACATTCAAACTGTTCCAAGCTGCATTTACAGGTTTCATCTGTACCCTTATGTCCAGCAGACTAGTTTATAATAAGTGGACTTGGTCACTAGAAAGATAAGACTATAAGCTCATCTCTGCTCTTGCCTGGGAAATCCCATGGTCAGGCTACAGTGCGTGGGACTGCAAAAAAATTGGACATGACTGAGTGGCTAAACAACAACAGCTAGTCAGAAAACAGCCCTGTGGTTGGTAGCACTGATTGTGGGGACTTAACAGAGGTCCTGAGATTTGACTTTTGACATATTCCCTTTAGAAATTGTATCTCCTGGGTGTTGGGAATGTTCTGGATCTTGATCTGGGTGATGGTTACATGAGATTCATGTGAAAAATTCATCAAGCTGCATACTTAAAACTTGTATATACTATTTAGTTATATGAAAATTACTCTCCAATTAAAGAAAAAAAGAAATTATAACCAGGCAGAAATTATAATCAGATTACCGTTTTAACTCAGCCATCCCAACTACTTCTGCCTTTCTGGCTGTTTCTAAATGACCACAGAGACGGGCCACACAGCTGGTAAGGGACAGAACTGGAGTTTAATCCAGCTCTTACTCACTCGGTGTGGAGTGTGACTTTCACTGGGAACTCTTCCAGTGCCTAGGATCTGCCTGAACCATGTGGCGGATGAGTACTGGGGCTGGTCTAGGGGCTCAGGCCTCCGGGACCTGGGGTGCATGCTCTGTCCGTCCTGTGCCCCTCTTTACCCCTAGCTCCCAGCATTGTACTGGTCGTGTAGTAGATGGCCAGTAAATATTTGTTGAGTCAGTGTTACCAGAGCAGAGTTATTGCCAAAGGCCAAGCAGACTGCCCACTTGGCAGTTGCTGGAAAAACCAAGGCAGGAAACTCAATTCTTATTTTTTCCCCATGGCAACACCAATGGCTGTTGGTCTGTCACAAGTGCACGGAAAGTTCCCACTGGAGATATCAGAGCTCTCTGGCAGGACCTGTAGGTGTTAATTTTAGCTTTCAATGACTGATGCCCTTGTATAATTTAATGGGTCAGGAGGAGCATGAGCGAAAGCCAAGATTACTCACTCGGAGAGCTTTTCCTTTCCTGTCGAGTACTTGCTGAGTTATTCAGTTTGTAAAGGACTTGCCACTTATTCATTTATTTGGAGAGAGTTTCCGCTCTTCTGAGTCTAGCTTGATAACTATAAATGATTCCTTAAATCTATTAGCAATCTATCCTATCAACCAGATTTTCCCTGAGTTTATGCATTAAACATGAGTTCAACTCACAGCATCAAATGCTAAAAGGCTATAGATATAACCATAAAATAAAATGCTCACATGTCCCTATGTACTCTGAGTTGAAAGATACATAGGTTGAATGTCAATTACTTGAAACGAGGAAGTGAATATCCACAGGGATTTCCATGTCTACCCCATTCTACTACTTGAGTCCTGGTAGGAAATGAGGACTTGCATATTGAGGAGGGAGGCTTGTGCTTCTGGAGAAATAATATCTCAGCTGCCAATTGCAGCTGCCCTGGGGTCACTGGGGATAGGACTCTCTAGCTGAGCACAGATTCATGCATTTGACTTTGTGCATCCTCTACTCCCACACTGTATGTGACCCATCACACCGGGCCTCAGGGGCATCAGCTGTTGGAGGAGCTTTCTGAGCTTTTGTCTGGTGGTGGTCCCTGCTGGTCCACAGAACAGCTTCAGCAGACTGTGTTCTTTGCTTGTTCAGTGGGCTTTGTCGAAGTCTTTGAATATTTTATTGCATCCCTCCCTAATTAATTTTGGAAAGTCAGTAGAAAATGGTGAAAGAGGATCATAGACTTCGTGAATGCAATGTAATAGAAATAGAAAGGAATCATTAGATGCTGTGAAAGTGTGGGTCTTTAGATTCAACCAGATACCGAAAGAAATCAAACTGCCAATCATGAAGGACAAGAATGATAATAAAGAACGTGGATGAGGTGCTAAAATACAATAGTATAAGTAAATCTGAGGTAAGCAAACAGGTTAACAGGGGGAAATCTCTGTGTAAAAGTATTTGACTATACTGTCTATAAAAGAAGGCAGGATAGAATTAGGATATGTCATGTTGTAAACCTCTGATGAAATTATGGATTTCATCAAAGGTCACCGCATCATCAATGGCTAATAGAAGGCATTGTCTTTGGTTTTCATTAGTTTTACTGATTTGCCTAGAAATGCTCTTTTTTTGTTGTAGTTATTTAATCATGCTTGACTCTGTGGTTTGATGTCTCTTGTCATTTTAGAAAATTCTCAGTCTATCTTCAAATATCACCCCTCTTTATCCCCTCCATCATCTTGCCCCCACTCCAGTTATACCTATGTTAGATCTTACAGTGAGCTCCACATGTTTCGTATGAACGTTTTTGCATTGTTCATGCTTGCGATCTGGTCCAGTGTTCAGACTAAATCTGATTTCCCTTTCTCTCAGGGTATAGACCTGAGGTCTCAGTTGAAAGCTTTTATCAGTCCCGAGCCTCAGAAAGCCTTAAGGCCCCTCCTCTCTTGCAGGCCTGGGATTCTAATTTTTTGCATCTCTAGCAGTATGGCTTGCGTTAGTTTCCTGGCATTGCTGTAACAAATTACCACAAACTTGGTGGCTTAAAAACAATAGAAATTTATTCCCCTGCAGTTCTGGAGATCAGGTATCAAGATGTCATGAGGGCCATGCTCCCTCTGAAAGCTCTCAGGAAGAATCCTTCCATGCCTCTTCCATCTTCTGGTGGCTCCAAGCATTCCTGGATTTGTAGCTGCAACACCCTGATCGCTGGCTCCATTCTCACAGGGTCTCTTCCTGTGTGTCTCTGTGTCCTCCTCTCTTCCTATAAGGAGGCCAGTCATGGAATTTAGGGCCCACTCTGAATCACAATGGGCTTCCCTAGTGGCTCAGGAAGTAAAGAATCTGCCTGCAGTGCCAGAGACCCGGGTTCGATCCCTGGGTCAGGAAGATCCCCTGGAGAAGGGAATGGCAACCTGCTCCAGTATTCTTGCCTGGGGAATCCCATGGACAGATGAGCCTGGTGGTCTATGGTCCATGGGGTCACAAAGAGTCGGACACAACTGAGCGACTAACACTGAATCAGGATAATTTCATCTCAAGATAAACTAACTACTTACGTGTCCAGGTAAGGTTACTCACTGAAGTTCTTGGAATTTGGGAGTACACCGCTTACTGCTCTGATTCTGCTGCTCACATATATCTCTTTTTTCCCCTGTTGATTTGTTTTCTACCTATCATGTTAGAGGCCACGTCATGTTAGAATGCTAGAAAAAAAACCAAACCTGTAACCTGATGTTAGAGGACAGTGTCAATGATAAGACAAAAATGGAGCATAGAACAAAAACAGAAAGCAAAGCAAACAAACAAAGAGGAGGAAGAGATCTTGGCCAGATCAGAGAATGGGTCTGATTGAAAGTTCTAAGCTGTTTGGAAGCACATGTGGGCAGCTGGGCTTCCATGTGGGGCGGTTGAGAAGCTATTCGGCTTTTTCTCTGGGGGCCCCAGCTATGAGTGTCGATAATCATTTCGTGTGTGTATGCATTAGTCGCTCAGTCGTGTTTGACTCTTTGTGACTCCATAGGCTGTAGCCCACCAAGCTCCTCTGTCCATGGGATTCTCCAGGCAAGAACTGGAGTGGGTTGCTATTCCCTCCTCCGGGGGATCTTTCCAACCCAGGGATCGAACCCAGGTCCGCCATACTGTGGGCAGATTCTTTACCAGCTGAGCTACCAGGGAAGCCCAAGAATACTGGAGTGGGTAGCCTAACCCTTCTCCCAGGGATCTTCCCAACTCAGGAATCAAACCGGGGTCTCCTGCATTGCAGCTGGATTCTTTACCAGCTGAGCTACCAGGGAAGGCCCATAATTGTTTTAACTAGGGCCATTTAGTTTCTTTTTGGTCAAATCCTCCCATTTCTTGTCTGGGGAAAGTGCACCTCATTCCAGTTTTCTGGGAACTTAAGTGGGAGAGACAGCTGTCCAACATACAGACGTTCACTTAACTCTTCTATTCCCATCCAGGTTTCTGCTCTCACCTTCTGCTCTGCCCGCTCTGCCTGAGTTTGGGGACCCCACAAATGGAAAATTTGGAGACAAAAGTATTTAGAAAAGAGGTCTACTTGGAAAAGATCCGCTAAGAGTCTCCACGGGCTAAAAGGATTAGAGCATCAAAAAAATACACATGTATCTAAAGGTGAAAAAATTCTCAAAGTTACCAAAGTTACTGAGATTACAGTTGGTCTGTGCGTGGCAGAAAAATAGCAAATTTATCACATGATTGTCATATCCACAAAGGTCCTGACAAATCTCCAAGCAGCAGCACTGCAGAAGTCTGGGAGAAAGTTGTTTTCGCTAGGTAGCTAGTCACTTACACGGGGGAGCCTGGTGGGCTGCCATCTATGGGGTCACACAGAGTCAGACACGACTGAAGCGACTTAGCAGCAGCAACAGCAGAAGTAACTTACAGGAAAGGCTCAAGATTTCTTTTATTTCCCCGACCCTGTTTTGTTTGTTTCTCTCAGGTACAATGTGTTTTTTCCTTTCTGACTATAAGATGAGGTGTGTATGATTACCCAAAGTGAGATGCCATTTCACTTCTACAGTTCCACCTGGTGGTCAGGTTTCAAGAAGGCAGGTTTCTGGTCCTGAGGCACATATTTAACCATGTGAGTTTGTTTTACTAATTTTTTAAACTCAGTATTTATTCATTTGATGTTTCATTTAGTTCAGTTGCTCAGTTGTGTCTGACTCTTTGTGACCCCATGGACTGCAACACGCCAGGCCTCCCTGTCCATCACCAACTCCCGGAATTTACTCAAACTCATGTCCATTGAGTCAGTGATGCCATCCAACCATCTCATCCTCTGTTGTCCCCTTCTCCTCCCGCCTTCAATCTTTCCCAGCATCAGGGTCTTTTCCAATGAGTCAGTTCTTCGCATCAGGTGGCCAAAGTATTGGAGTTTCAGCTTCAGCATCAGTCCTTCCAATGAATATTCAGGACTGATCTCCTTTAGGATTGACTGATTTGATCTCCTTGCAGTCCAAGGGACTCTCAAGAGTCTTCTCCAACACCACAGTTCAAAAGCATCAATTCTTTGGTGCTCAGCTTTCTTTATAGTCCAACTCTCACATCCACACATGACTAGTAGTAGAAAAACCGTAGCTTTGACTAGATGAAACTTTGTAAACAAAGTAATGTCTCTGCTTTTTAATACACTGTCTGGGTTGGTTTAGTTTTATTTGATTAGTAGTTTTATCTACATAGGTACCAAAGAGGTGAATGATGATAATAATAATAATAATACACTCCTTGTATATGGTTGACAAAACTAGAGTCATATGATACTAAGACCCAAGAGTTAACTTTGCCTGTAAATTTCCTACTCATACATGTCTTAAGAGTTTATTATTATAAGTTCATCTACTGAGAATAGGAATGAAGAACCAGCCATTCATCTCTGCTTTGTTTGGCCTGCAGTTCCTATATCTGTAGGGACATCTCTTTTTCAAATTTGTCAATGCCTCATCTGCTTGTGATTCTGTGAAGTGACTGGGATCAGCTGGGTGGTTCTTCTGCTGTCTAGGACTGCACTCCTCTTGGGGCTTGACTGGGCTGGGACAACCGAGACGGCTCACTCACCTGTGATAGGACCTTCTGGGCAGGACTTTCTCTGGAGAAGTTCCTTGGGGTTGAGAAGGCATGAGAGGTTCTCATTTTGAGAACCGGGCTTGTGGAAGGGGACAGGAGGGGGGCAAAGCAAGAAGCCAGCTCCAAAGTGTTGGGTGGCTGGGACGTCTAGACAGCTGGGCTGGCTGGAATGGTGGAGAGGGGGCCTTTCTTTCTTTCTCCATTAAGGCCCAGGGCCTCCCTTTCTCTCCTCTGGCTTCTCCATGGGCTCTTTTCAGCAGGTGGCTGCACCTCTATGAGGCAGGTCAAGGCTCCCAGAAGCATAAAAGCAAAATCTGCCAGGGTTTCTGAAGTCTCCTGCCATATTCTATTGGTTAAGACAGTCACAGGCCAACACACAGATTCAAGAAGAGGGGAGATAATATCATCTCTTGGTATGGAGAATGCCAAACAACTTGGAGTCATCTTTATTCTTCCACACTAAACAAAATCCGTGTTAGTTGCCAGGGACTGCAATAACAAAAGACCAGAAACTTGGTGGCTTGAAACAACAAAAATTTATTTTCTCATAGTTTTGAAGGACAGAATCCAAAATCAAGGTGTGGGCAGAGCTGCATTCCCTCCAAAGGCTCTAGAGAGGGCTCTTTCCTTGCTCTGTCCAGCTTCAGATGGCTCCAAGCATCCCTTGGCTTGTGGCTACATCATTCTAGTCTCTGCCTCTGTCTTCACACGGCCTTCCTGGCATCTGTATCACTGCTTGTGTGTGTGTGTGTGTGTGTGTGTGTGTGTGTGTGTGTGTATGTGTGTGTGCATGTGCTCAGTTGGGTCTGACTCGTTGTGATTCCACAGACTGTAGCCCATCAGGCTCCTCTGTCCATGGGATTTTCCAGGCATGAATACTGGAGTGGGTTGCCATTTCCTCCCCCAGGGGATCTCCTCTACCCAGGGATCAAACTCGAATCTCCTGCATCTCCTGTATTTCAGATGGACTCTTTACCACTGAGCCCCCTGGTACCCTTCCCTTCTCTCTCTTTCTCCTTTTTCCTTGTAAGGACACTTAGCAATTGAATTTAGCACCCATCTCAAATTCAGGATGATATCATTCAAGACCTTAACTTGGCTGCATTTGCAGAGACCCCGTTTCCAAATAAGGTCACGTTCACAGGTATTGAGGTTGAGGACTTGGATGAATCTTTGAGGGACACAGTTCAATCCATCCTGCAAACATGAGTCTTTTTAATTATCCTACTTGGAATATATTGTACTTTCTGGCAATGTGGCTACATGTTTTAAACAGTTCTAGAAAATGTAGTCATTATATTTTAAAATATTATATTTTCCTCCTGGGTTCCCAGTCATGTATGTACTAGTCCAGGGGCATTTTTTTTCTATAAAAGGCCACTGAGTAAATATTTTAGGCTTTGGAGGCCATATGATCTTTGTCTCCAATATACAGCTCTATTGTATTGTGAAAAAAGCCATAGGCAACACACAATCAAATTTGTGTGGTGGTGCCATTAAAACTTTATTTATTAAAAGCAGGTGGCCAGCTGGATTTGACACACAGGCTGAGGTGTGCCAAGCTCTGTGCTAGATCTTGTTCTTTTTCTATCTCTTTTACACTTTTTCATATCTTTATCCCTCTGACTCTGCTGAATTCTAGAAAGGTTATTCAGATATATTTTCCAATTCATGAACGCTCTCTTTAACAGTGTGATCTACTGTTTAACACACCCACTGAGTTTAGTTTTTTATCCAACAGTTATGTTATTAATTTGAAAAGTTCTGTGTGTTTTTCTCCGATTCTACCAACTGATATTTAATATTTTCCTGTTGTTTATTCATAAATTATAAGTGTATCCTTTTTTTTAGATGTTTTATTTTTCACAATTCTGCATGCTGTTGCTACAATAGAAAGATCTGTTGTCCTTGGGGACCTACAGCTGTTGCTTCTTGTTTCTGTTAGCTTTTGTTCATAGTGACTTGCAAATATTTGTTGATTTTGTTTGTGCTGAATTTTAATTTGTAGGATTCCTGCAGACTAACCTGAGAAGCCTTCCCGCCAAAGAGGATCTACGCCTGCTTTTGCCAAACAGATGGGGAAGCTCCCTCTTGTCCATACAGTTCACCTTGGAATTATTCAGAGTTTTTTTTGGGTGAGAATCTCAGATTTGGGTCCCTCTCTGGGGCTTCCCAGGTGGTTCAGTGGTAAAGAATCTGCCTGCCAATGCAGGAGATGCTGGCTTGATCCTTGGGTTGGGAAGATCCCCTGGAGAAGGAGATGGCAACCTCCTTCAGTATTCTTGCCTGGAAGATCCCATGGACAGAGGAGCCTGGCGGGCTACCGTTCATGGGGTCGCAAAGAGCAAGACCTGACTGAGTACACACACACACCCCCTACCTCAGGACAGCCCCACCCACTCCCTGTTGCCATGATTCAGGCCAGTTTCCACCACTCAGATTCCTGGTTACACCAGCCCTCTCTCTCTCCTGGCCTTCCAGCCAGCTCCTGCCCATTCCTGTCCTCATTCTTGGTGATTCCTGCTCAGCTTCTGGTCAGAAAACTGGAGACCCCCAGTTCCCTCTCTTCTTCCCAGCCCCCTCTTAGATTCAGCGTTCCTTTGGGTGTCCATCTGTCTATTCTGTGAATAGATCTTGTGAAGCAGGTCAGCCCGAACGCACCTACTTGCTCAGAGTGTGGAGACTGTTCTTTTGTGGAACTTACCTCAACAAGGAATATACACCTTGGTAACTTGTTGGGTGTCACTTTAGGTGGGAAAACATGGACTTACACCCAACGCTGCTCATAAATGGAAGAGCCTTGGTCCCTACCCCACAGGTGGTCCTGAGGATGGAACAGCTCCCTGGACACAAGGTAGGCACTTCATACATTCAAGTGTGAAATTAGAATCACAGGGACCTCCTCCGGGATTCAGCCTTGCGTTTGATTCTTCACCTTCCCCTCAGTCGTGGCTCCCTGTCCACCCAGTGGATTATCCTGCACGGCCACCGTAACCCTTGCTCTGAGAAAATGCTAGGATAAATGTGTACGTGAGCCCTGCTTAATAGTCCCCAGCAGGGGACTCCCCTGGTGGTCCGGTGGCTAAGACTCTGAGCTCCCAGTGCAGGGAGCCTAGGTTCAATCCCTGGTCAGGGAACTAGATCCCACATGCTGCAACTAAGACCTGGCATAGCCAAATAAAAAAACCGCATGGCCCCTTGTTAGTGACACCAGTGTGGCCTTTTGTTTTTTTAATTTGTTCAGGCCACGTGGCATGTGGGGTCTTAGTTTCCCAACCAGGGATCAGACCTGCAGCCCCTACGTTGGAAGGGCAGAATCTTAACCACTGGACCGCCAGGGAAGTCCCGTGGTATCAGTTTTGACCAGGGGCAGTCCAAAGAAAAGTGAAAGTGAAAGTCGCTCAGTTGTGTCTGATTCTTTGCGACCCCATGGACTATATAGTCCATGGAATTCTCCAGGCCGGAATACTGGAGTGGGTAGCCTTTCCCTTCTCCAGGGGATCTTCCCAACCCAGGGATCGAACCCAGGTCTTCCGCATCACAGGCAGATTCTTTATCAGTTGAGCCACAATGGAAGCCCAAAGGAAGGAAGCTCTAATTGTAGAATTTGGGACATTGACAGAGTTGTTTTGCAGGGTCAGAAGGGAGAGAGTTATTGGGGGACCTTTTTGGCTCCCCTGAAATCACATTAAGTATTCAGTGGCCACTTGCTTAATCGACAGTAGGGATGGCTGCATGTGGAGACAGGCCTGTCATTATTCCTGGCTCTATTAACATGAACAGCTGAAAGAATATGACGCAAAAATCCCCTTACATAGAACCCCCCACTGAAAAAACAACCAACTTAACTATGTGCTCATATTTATTTAAATCTCTGAACAGAGCTGTTCTCTGCTGAGTTATAATGAGGAGTGAGTTTTCCAAGGGTGTGATTTATGAGCCTCTCGCAGATGGGTTTTAAATGAGGGGACTGACAGTTCCACTCCAGCTATGGTAGGGCTGGGGTCTTTCAGGCCCAGAGGAGCCGAAATGAGCTGGTGGGAGGCAAGGGGGGTGGTGCGTGGGCGGACCCCACTGCCAAGGGCCAGGTGCGGGCAGCCAGCCCTGGCTCTTGCGCTTGTGAGCTCCTCTACCCGGCGATGCTGGATTATTCCGTTTTGTTTCTCTCGAGAAAGAAATAACGCATGTTGACATGAAGATTGAAAGTGGGGTCTCTCCTGTGCCCTAGATGGCCCCAGAAATGGAAACATTCACACTTCTTTCCTGCTCATGCTTCTCCCTAGAACTGTTTGGTGATAAGGTTAGCATTTCACTGGATTTTTAAAATTTCTTTCTCTTTATTGTGTATTCCAACCAGAAGCGGGAGGATGCTGATTCCCTTTAGGATGGACTGCTTGGATCTCCTTGCAGTCCAAGGGACTCTCAAGAGTCTTCTCCAACACCACAGTTCAAAAGCTTCAATTCTTCGGGCGATTGGAAAATGCCACCCACCTCAAGATATGTTGACATTTTAGTCCCTTGAACCTGTGAGTGAGACCATGTTTGGTAAAAGGATTTTGAAGGTGTAAGTTGAGCATCTTGAGAGGAGACCGTCATCCCGGATCATCCAGTTCAGTTCAGTTCAGTTGCTCAGTTGTGTCCAACTCTTTGCAACCTTATGGACTGCAGCACACCAGGCCTCCCTGTCCATCACCAACTCCCAGAGTTTACCCAAACTCATGTCCATCAAGTTGGTGATGCCATCCAACCATCTCATCCTCTGTCGTCCCCTTCTCCTCCTGCCTTCAATCTTTCCCCGCATCAGGGTCTTTTCAAATGAGTCGGCTCTTCCCATCAGGTGGCTAAAGTATTGGAGTTTCAGCTTCAACATCAGTCCTACCAATGAACACTCAGGACTGATCTCCTTTAGGATGGACTGGTGGCATCTCCCTGCAGTCCAAGGGACTCTCAAGAGTCTTCTCCAACACCACAGTTCAAAAGCATCAATTCTTCGGTGCTCAGCTTTCTTTACAGTCCTACTTTCACATCCATACATGACTACTAGAAAAACCATAGCCTTGACTAGACGGACCTTTGTTGGCAAAGTAATCTCTGCTTTTTAATATGCTGTCTAAGTCATAACTTTCCTTCCAAGGAGTAAGTGTCTTTTAATTTCATGGCTGCAGTCACCATCTGCAGTGATTATCCAGGTGGGCCCTAAATGCCATCACAAGGGTCCTTAAGGGACAGAGGCAGAGGGGGCAGGCAGATGCACAGAGGGAGCAACGACGGGAAGATGGGGGCAGAGACGGAGGGATGCGTCCACAAGCCAAGGAGGCCGAGGAGGGCCTGTCCACCCCAGAGGCTCGAAGAGGAGAGGAGAGCTTCTCCCCCGGGATCCTGGGAGGGAGCACAGCCCTGCCAGGGCCTTGACCTCTGACCTCTGTCCTCCAGAACTACGAGCGAATAAATTTTGGTTATTTGAAGCCATTCAGTGTGTGGTCCTTTGTTACAATTCGTCACATCCTGGGAAATGGATATAGATGACTATGCCTCAAACACCCAGTTCCAGGAAACGGATGAGATCGGGATATAAACAAACACCTACCCAGTTTGTTCCCAGTTGTTTTCATTGTTGTTTAGTTGCTAAGTCGTGTCCCACTCTTTGCAACCCCATGGACTGTAGCCCGCCAGGCTCTTCTGCCCATGGGGACTCTCCAGGCAGGAGAACTGGAGTGGGTTGCCATTCCCTTTCCAGGGGATCTTCCCCAGCCAGGGATCGAACCCAGGTCAAACTGGGTAGGCGTAGTTTATATGCCAGGGTACAGCTCCTCACTGTGGTGCTGAGGGGTGCCGGTTTGCTGGGGCAAAGCTTGTCCAGGTGCCCCAGAAAACAGCCTGCAGCAAAACTTGTGTGCAAATACTTTTCTGGGGGGTGGGGATGATAGTACAATCCCAGGGAAGCCAGAGTGAGGGCGAAGGGGAGTGGGACCAAAAGGGAGAGGAGAAAACACAGGTGGGTCATTACCCAGCCGGCCACAGCTTGAGGTTGTGTTTAACCAGTGCTCCAGGGAACAAGGGCTTCCCTGGGGGCTCAGATGGTAAAGAATCCGCCTGCCAATGCAGGAGACCCGGGTTCGATCTGGGCAGATCAGGGGGCCACATAAACTGAGTCAGGCCTCATGGAGGTTCTGGCCAGTGTCAGAGTCCTCTTGTTTTATGGACTTCCAGAAATGGTGGGGGTGGGGAGTGGTAAATATCCTGAATATTCATTGGAAGGACTGATGTTGAAGCTGAAATTCCAATACTTTGGCCACCTGATGCGAAGAACTGACTAATTTGAAAAGACCCTGATGCTGGGAAAGATTGAGGGCAGGAGGAGAAGGGGACGACAGAAGATGAGATGGTTGGATGGCATCACCGACTCAATGGACGTGAGTTTGAGTAAACTCCGGGAGTTGACAATGGACAGGGAGGCCTGGCGTGCTGCAGTCCATGGGGTCCCAGAGTCAGACATGACTGAGGGACTGAACTGAAAGGCTTATATACATCCCGCCCAGGTCCCGCTGCTACAACTCGGGCGCCGGGGATGCTGCTTAGGTGGTTACCATCAGTGTCCCACCCACATCATTCTCACTTCGGCTCCTCGGCTGTCACCCTGAGTGCTCGTCCTTTTCTGTTTTCCCCTTGTCCCTTTGTCTGCATAGATGGTCTCTCCCATCCTGTTTCATTGCGTATCCAACCCTGCTCTCCGGCGGGTTCAAGATTTTTCTCTTATTTCTGCATTTGATTAGACATCATAAAGAGAAATTCTCTTTGGGTTCACAGTGCACGAATAGAGAGTTGGGAAGGAGAAAAAGATTCTTTAACAGACAAAACAGGCACCGGGGGATGCTGCTCTCTTTGGACGTGACCAGCAGAAGAAAAGACTCATTAGTGAGAAGAGACCTTGGGCTGTTGTCAAATCGAATTTTGCTGGAAGAGGAATGGATCGAGGTCATGTGTGCATGGAACCCACATGTACAGTCAAGCAGTGGGGCCCCTCCTGGGGTCTCGCATTTGGTCCACAACCCAGACGGGAGAATGGCTTCTTTGTGTAGACAAAACACTGAAGCCTGCAGCATGTGGGGATGGGAAGAGAGAAGGTGACCAGGCACCGAGCCCTGGATGGAGCCCTAGACGTCCCCTCTTGCAGCCCAACGGGGAATGGGTGAGGGGTGAATATTTCTGTGTCTGTTGGAGGGGGGTTGTTGTTCAGTGCTAGGCACTGGGTCCCTGAGGGGAGGGGTCTGTGTAGATATAGGTCACGGGACTGGGAACCAGACTGGATGGAACAGGGGTGGAATCATTGCTAGGGCATCACTAACACCAGGAAAAGGAGCAACCAGAGTGGGAAGACAGGGAGCAGAAGCCCCCAGGATCATCTAAGACTTAAGTGTGGAACTGTCCTGAGAACCAACCCGACTTATCTGAAGAGATTCTTCAAAGTGACTGTATTTTTTTAAAATTTATTTATTTTTGACTGCACTGGATCTTCACTGCAGTGAATGGGCTTTCTCTAGTTGTGGCGAGCAGGGGCTACTCGCTAGTTGAGCTGTGCCGGCTTCTCACTGTGGGGGCTTCTCTTGTTGCAGAGCCCAGGCTCTAGGGCACACGATCTCAGTAGCTGAGGTGCACAGGCTTAGATGCTCCACAGCATGTGAGATCTTCCTGGACCAGAAATCGAACCCATGTCCCCTGCCTTGGCAGGAGGATTTTTAACAACTGAACCACCGGGAAAATCCACGACTGTGTTTTAAATGGCGACTACCTCAGTGGTGTCCAACCCTTTGCAACCCCATGGACTGTAGCCCATCAGGCTCCTCTGTCCACGGGATTCTCCAGACAAGAATACTAGAGGGGATAGCCATTTACTTATCCAGGGGATCTTCCCAACCCAGGGATTGAACCTGCTCCTGCATTGCAGGCAGATTCTTTACCGTCTGAGTCACCATGGAAGCCCCAATAATCATTTGGGGTACCCATTTAATTCAGACTTTGATAATACCAAAATGTGTCTTTATCATCTAGTGATCAAGCCATCAAGATGCCTCCCTCCCCAGCTCCCTGGCCCTAGCAGCTCTGGCTTGGAGGGGGCAGCTGGCTCACTTCATAATAGAAAGAGCACCAGTAGCTGATACATGGACTACTCGGGGCCTGAGACCCTCCAGGAGGCCCTGAGATTTCACGAATGATGTTTCTCGCAAGCACATTTGTACCTCTGCCTTTCCAATGTCGCAGATGTGATGGACTTAAGTACACATTTATTTCAAGATCCTCTGGGAATTCAGTTTATTTTTTGTCACGGTAAATTCTCTTCCCAGGTGGCACAGTAGTAAAGAATCCGCTTGTCAATGCAGGAGACGCAGGTTCGATCCCTGGGTTGGGAACATCCTCTGGAGGGGGAAATGGCGACCCACTCCAGTAGTTTTGCCTGGAAAATTCCATGGATGGAGAAGACTTGGAGACTGCAGTCTAGGGGGTCACAAAGAGTCAAACACAGCTGAGCACACACACTCACACACACATAAATTCTCTTTGGGCACTATCAGTGTGACTTGTATGATATGAGAGTGTGACAGGTGTTGTCAGGGCCTCGTCTTTGTCCCTCTGTGTGCTCTGTCTGACTTCCTTCCACCTGAGGGGCCACCCGCCCCACCAGCCTTCAGGCCAGAAGTGCCAGGACACTGCACCTGGCCCTGGTTGCCCTTAAGTTCTGACTCCATGGAGTAGGTGTATAAATACCCCAGCTCCCTCCCCGCTTAGATGGGATAATTCTGTGTGTGTTCTGCAAGTTTCCCCAAGTTTCCTTGAGGAGTTAAGCCCAATGACCAACCATGAGAGCTGGTTCCACAGTTCACCTTGTATCATTCCTGTAACTCCTTTCCTTGCTACCTGTGAGGAAATGATTCTAAGAGCCAATCATAGAGTGTCAGGGAGGTAGTTTCCTCACCACCAAGCAATTCTCTGCTACCCCAGCTGGGTGTCCTACAACCTACTACCTCCCTGGGCTGTGTGCTCAGTCGTGTCCAACTCTTTGCGACCCCATGGACTGCAGCCCTCCAGGCTCCTCTGTCCATGGGATTCTCCAGCCAAGAGTGCTGGAGTGGGTTGCCATTGCCTTCTCCGAACTATCTGCCTAGATAATATCAGATTCCACAGGCTAAGGGCTCAGTCCCACGAGACTGCTCCTATGCTACATCAGAGGCCAGTTGTAAGAGGTAGGACCCCAGGTTACCTACAACTGCTGTCTGATTTGGCTACAGATCAGAGGTACCCATGACACCCCCTGCCTGTCTGATTAATCTGCTAGAGAGGCTCACAGAACTCAGGGAAACACTAAGTTACATTTACCAGCGTGTTAAAGGACATGATGAAGGATACAGATGAACAGCCAAGAGATACGCAGGCTTGAGGCAAGTGGGAAGGGGCAGAGTTTTCACGTCATATGTTCATCAACCCGGAAGCTCTCCAAACCCTGTACTTTTGGGATTTGGGGATTTTTATGGAGGCTTCATCATATGAGTATGATCCATCTTTAATTCCATTTATAGCCCTTCTCCCTTCTCAAGAGACTGGGGGTGCAGGGCTGAAAATCCCCAGCTTCTAACCACAATTTGTTCTTTCTGTAACCAGCCCTCATCCAGAAGCCCACCCACTTAGAACAAAAGACACTCCCATCACCCAGGAAATTACAAGGGTTTCAGGAGCTCTGGGCCAGGAATGGAGGGGAGAGACCAATATACGTATTTTCTATTATCTCACAATTGTTTTTTTACCTCTGAAATAATAAACCACATGCCTCCAGTCTCAGTCTCAGGATCTGCCTCCAGAAGAACCCAAACCAGACAGGAGATGTCTGAGCAATCTCCCCTTCATTTTTCATTGAGGTTTAAATTACATAAAGTACACCAATGTTAAGCAAACAACTTGACAATGATCTCTATTTGTATATCTCTCTGTAAACACCACTGAGATCAAGCTATAGAATATATCTAACTCCCCAGCAGGCTCACTCACCCACGCCACTCTCAAACCATCCTGAAAAGTAACTACTCTTCTCACTGTAGATCTGCTTTGCCTGTTCTTGAATTTCACATAGATGGAGTCTCACACTGTGTACTCTTTAGGGTATGACTTCTTTTGTTCAACATTATGCTTGTGAGATGTTTTTGCCTTTAGAAATAGTTTGCTAGTTTTTGTTGTTCGGTTGCTAAGTCGGGTCTGACTCTTTATGGCCCCATGGACTGCAGCACTCCAGGCTTCCCTGTCCTTCACTATCTTCTGGAGTTTGCTCAAATTCATGTCCAATGAGTCAGTTATGATATCTAACCATCTCATCCCCTGCAGCCCTTTTCTCCTTTTGCCTTCAATTTTCCCCAGCATTCTGTTGTATATATATCAGATCATTTACAAATTCATTTCAACTCTTAGTGGACATCTGGGTTGTTTGCTACCTTGGGCTATTGTGAATACAGCTGCCATGAACCGTTTTGTGTGTGTTTTGTGCACCCAAGTACCTGCATCCTTGGGTGTATGTGCAAGAGTGGATCCACTGGGACAGAGAGCCTGTGGGTTTAGTTTAGTAAACACTGCCACACGTTTTCCAACGTGGTTGTAACATCTTACGTCTCCCACTAGCAATGTGAGACTTCTAGTTGCTCCAATCTTTGGCAACACTCGGTACTGTCAGTCCTTTAAATTTTAGCCAATCTGGTAATTCTGTGCAAAAAAAATTTGGCCATGGGCTTCCCTGGTGGCTCAGTGGTAAAGAGTCTGCCTGCAAATGCAGGAGACATGGGTTCCATCCACGGTCCAAGAGGATCCTACATGGCACAGGGCAACTCAGCTCGTGTGCCACAACTACTGGGCCTTGATCTAGAGCCCGGAACCACAACTACTGAAGCCCGAGTACCCTGGAGCCTGTGCTCGGCAACAGGAGAAGCCACCACAGTGAGAAGCCTGTGCTTAGCTGCCTTGAACTACATGGTGTCTTCCTAGATCAGGGACTGAACCTATGTTCCCTGCCTTGGCAGGTGTATTCTTAACAACGAGAACACTAGGGAAGCCCCACAATGGGGCTCTGAAGGCACATTGCCCGGGCTGGGTCTCAACACAACTCTCCACTGACACGCACATCAGCTCAGCAGACAGGGAGAGGTAGTTTTCAGCTGGTTCCTCCACTTTTCCCACCCTTCTCATGTTCTTTTCTCCTGCAAGCCCCTACACAAAACTCCTCCGCTCTCAGAGGCTAGAAAGTTCCCTTGCATGTTAACATGTGGGGATCCAGGTGAGAGAGCAGTCAGCTCAGCAGGGTTTTTTTTTTTTTTTTTTTGGCTGCACCCCATGACATGTGGGATCTTAGTTCCTGACCAGGGATGGAACACTGCACACTCTTCAGTGGAAGCTCAGAGTGTTAATACCTGGATTTCCAGGGAAGTCCCAGCTCACCAGATTTGAAAGGGGCAAACTATGAATTCCACCCTACCAATTCAGGAAGGCCATCCCCTCCAAGGCTACCCCACACTTTGCAATGCCATTAGATGGGGTGAGTGTGCTAGCCCTCCACTGAGTCTGGTGCTCTGAGTCTCTGGTTCAACCAGTCACTGAGGAAACTTCTAGTATCCTAAAGGGGTGGGCAGAGAGCAGACATTCCAAGACAAGGTGGGTAGCAGGCCATTCGGGTGCAGAACCACAAACATGCACCGGAGGAGCGGGCCTGCGGGCCCCACCACTCCCGCACCTGTCTTCCGGTTTCCAACGTGGCATGGCACCCTCGCCTTCAGAAGTAACTGCCTGCCCCAAGTCCTGAGCCTTTCCACAGGTCTGAAGGGATCATTTTGTCTCTTACGACGACCCTCCCACCACCTCCCTCCAGTGGGCAGGGGCCATCTTTCTCCCTCCTGCTAAGTCAGGTACCATTTTTCCAGTCAGTATTCACCTCACAAATTCTTCTCTTCTGATGCTTCTTCTCCTGACCTTTTTGTCCTTGGGAGACACTCCTTGGTTCTCCTGCCTTTTCTGCCACTTTGGAGGGATGTGAGGAGGGTGTAGCGATAAACACGTCTGCACTCCAGCCCAGAGGTTCACCCATAAGCACACCTACACGACCTCCATGTCTAGGGACACCCAGGCTGGCTCCTAGATGGAGGAGGCCTTCCTCCTCAGGCGACTTAAGGGCCAGGAGTGGATGAGAGAGCGAGCGGGGGTTCCTGGAGGCCTGTTCTCCTTGGAGGTCAACCAGCACGCTAACGTGCACACTTATCTGGGTTACACCCCTGTTGTGTCACAGGGCAGCCCAAGGCCAGGAACCAAGCAGTCCTTGCCAGTCAGCAAAATGACAGGGCTGTGTATTTGTTGGGAAAGAAGAAAGCATGGGCGTGGCCAGGGCCCTTGAGGACTGGGCGTGGTCAGAGTGACAGCTGCCTTGGGCGTGGTCACAGCCAATGAGGACAGGGCGTGGTCAGAGTGACAGCTGCCTGGGCGTGGTCACAGCCAATGAGGACAGGGCGTGGTCAGAGTGACAGCTGCCTGGGCGTGGCCACAGCCAAGGAGGAGTAGAGAGTGGTCAGGGAAACTCAGTTGGCGCCTTCTGTAGAACAGGGCTGCTGTCCAGCTTTGGTGTTATTTTCACTGTTTCAGAAATCGCCGCAATTAACTAAATTAATTAATTTAGATTAAATGAAATTTAGCAAATACAATGCAATAAACTTTTCTTTCAAGGATATATCAAAATTGTAGTCTTGCCCTCTTTTTGAGTTCTAATGTTAGTGCTCCCCCCACTGTGTGTGTGTGTGTGTATTTAAGAAAGAGAAAGGCTATTTGGCTGTGGAAAAAGTGTAACTAGACTCTGACACTGAAGCCCAAACTCTCGTCTTCCAGAAGACTAGGAGGTGGCAGCTCTCGCCTGGGTCCTCCCCTTCACGTTCTTCCAGTAAAGACCCCCACCCCCCACCTCAGCTTGGCCCCTTCTTTGTCGCCTGTGCGTGTGTGCGTGCTGGATAAGTTGCTCAGTCTTGTCCAACTCTTTGTGACCCTGTGGACTGTAGCCCGCCAGGCTCCTCTGTGCACAGGGATTCTCCAGGCAAGAAAACTGGAGTGGGTAGCCATGCCCTCCTCCAGGGGATCTTCATGTCTCCTGCATGGCAGGTGGGTTCTTTACCACTAGCACCACTTGGGAAGCCCACCAGGTTATTTCAATTTCTCTCTGGCCTCCCGTGTCTCCACATGTGAGGTTTTGCCCGGAAAAACTCTTCTCTCCCTTCCCCCTTCCCTGGTGAACTCCAACTCCTCCTTGAGCTCAGGTGTTGCTTCCTCCTGGAGCACCCCCAGACCTGCAGGCAGGTGGCCACTCGCTCCAACTGCCTCTCCTCTGCCTCCTGGCCCTGGGGCCCCATAACTGCTCTGACTCACCCCAAGGCCCTGGGTTCTGGGGAGGCAGAGACCCCTCCGCACTAATCCCTGCAGGGTCCCTGGACCGTCATAAGCACTCTGCGAATACTCAGGGAAGGAGCCAAAGAAAGAAGGGGTGGAATTCGTCATGCTAATTCTGCATTTCCTCAGCTCGAGTCCCACCTTTCAAATCATATTCAATCTCTCATCTGTTTCTTTATTAAAAAGTGTTATCACGGAAATTTACTCGAGCCATTGTCATTTCCTTTCCATTGACTTGGTACGTTGGCCCCAAAATAACTCTTTGAGTGAGTGATGAGCAAAGCCATTAGGTAAAATTAATTGGAGTAATTAAAAGCAAATCGTTTTCCTGGGAAAACCAGGTTTTAAGAGCTGGTGCAGGGCAGCTCAGCTGGGGAGTGGCGCTCCTGGGGTTTACGCCGCCCTGCTCTCGGCTTTGTGCCCCGGCTGCTGGTGGTTCTCACTGGTAGCCGCTATTAGTGGCGGTGACACATTAATTGAACCTCACTACTTCCAGGTGTGTGGCACACTCCGGGGTCACCAGTGCAGTGGGGGCGGGGGGTGGTTCATGTGTATTCAATTACAGCTGCAAGATGAAGGAACGCAACATGTCATACGTTACAGTGTCGATTACCACCCCTTACGGGGCTGCCCACAAACTAAACCAATCAGCCCCCTTCCCTGTGGAGCATGTTCTGTTTGGGCTGGAAGCCCTATAAACCTTGTGCAGCGTCAGGGAGAAACAGGGGGGACCCAGAAAGCTGAGGGGGGAGAACCTAAAGGGTTGGAAAATTCATCTTGAAAATTCAGGTGTTGTTCCCATTGTTTTGAGATTGCGCTATGGGATGTTTGAGTACGTATGATTGGAAGCCACGGTTGCATGAAGAAATCCATTCAAGATAATGTATGGCTGGTTTACTCGGCTGTACAGCAGAAAATAACAGCATTGTAAAGCAACTATAGTCCAATAAAAATTGAAAGAAAAAAAGAAAAAGAATACAACCATCCACAAGAGGCCCAGGGGGTGCTGATGAAATACACACCACAACGTATAGCTGAGGGGCTTCTTGGGTGGTGCAGTGCCTAAGAATCTGCCTGCAATGCAGGAGATGCAGGTTCAATCCCGGAGTCAGGAAGGTCCCCTGGAGTAGGACGTGGCAACCCACTCCAGTATTTTGCCTGGAAAATTCCACGGACAAGAGGAGCCTGGCAGGCTACAGGGCATGGGGTCACAAAGAGCCAGACGCAACTGAGCAACTGAACACACACACATACTCATGTATAGCTGAGCTATCGTAGGAGGCGAATTTATGAAATCTACGTTTTGAATGCTTTTTATTTAGCATTTATGAAGATGTGTGCTTATGAACAATTAATTAATTGCAATTAATATAATCTGATATATTAATCTAAAATTGTGCAAGTTTGATCACCAAAATGTGAAATGCATTTATGGAAGGAGAATTTTTTAAAAGAATATTTTCCACCTTCTCTGACTGTTGTGAACTGTAACCAAGCCTTTTACCCTTTAGATTTATTCTGAAGAGCATAAGGCCATGACACCCTATGACTTCCCCATGAGACCCTCTTTGTGTGGAATTTTTCTTTCCTTCCTTCCTTTTTTAAAAGGAGGCATTTTTCTTACAAGCCAGGAACGGTTATTATAATTAGTATTTATTACACCGTCTTCCTTCCCCGAACTCGCAGTGATCAATCATGTTTACCCCTTCAGCACTGCCCTGTATGGAATAAGTATTATCCCCCTTTCTCATAGCAACAAGAAGAGGGTTAACAGTCTCATTCAAGGTCACCTGACAAATTATTCTGCATTAGAAACCACGATTGCTTAAGCCCCACCATCACTTAGACAAACAAGCCATGTTTTTACTCTCAACCCTTTCATTTTGGGGTGCTGGTAGCCCTCTTCCTGATGTTGACCTTGGTGTCCATTCATCAGTCACCAAGTACTTGTTAAATACCCACTTTAAAATGTGTTAATTGTAGGAATAAGATTATTTGGTTGAAGGAATACAGATTAAATTTCAAACCTCAAAACCACACTGAACTCTTATTACTAAGAAAAGAGGTAATTGTTGGTACTGTTTAATTTAATGCCCATTTCTCTTCCTTTTCTGCATCTCTTTTTCTAGCCCTGACCTTCTCAAGGCCTCTTGCTTACTAATGTTGCTTTCTCTTACAGAATTTTGACATTGGCTGTCAAATACACAGAATTTTGACATTGGCTGTCAGACAGAATTTTGACATTGGTTGTCAATACACTGTTCAGTGTATTTGAAACACATTCAACCATTTTTGAATTACAAAACTGGTCATATGGTTCAACTCAATACAAAACTGCTACGTAGGTTTGTGGCTTCTGTAGTTACAGTCAAACTGAACAATACCTGAAAAAGAATTTTGAAAAGGTGTGGTGCTATATCTAAGGTATGTGCTACTGTTTTTATTGTTAAAGGAATTATCTACTGGCTTCTGGATTTAATTGCTAGTTTACTTATTGTGTTCAGATGCCCAGTCGTGTCTGACTCTGTACCCCATGGACTGTAGCCCGCCAGGCTCCTCTGTTCATGGGATTTCCCAGGCAAGAATACTGGAATGGGTTTTGCCATTTCCTTCTCTAGGAGATGTTCCTGACCCAGAGATCAACGCTCCCCCCCCACCTCCACCTGCACTGCAGGCAAATTCTTTACCACTAGGGCCACCTGGGAAGCCCAAGTTTACTTACGAGAGGCCTCAATTGGCTTCTTTTAAAAGGAGCCCTGCTCTTCCCTCTTTTTGTGGGATGGTGAATGGGGCCTGGCCAAGAAGGAGCACAGCTGGGCTTGTGATCTTGCGAATTCTTCCAGGAACAAAATTAAGATGAAATCCCTGTTGTGGATCAGCCTACTTCAGAGGAAAAAGAGAGTGAGAGAGAGAGAGTAGGTGTGTCCAAAGGGCAGGCCGTCTGCCTGTCCCCCTGACTCATCGACCTTGATCTGACCATATTTTCATCACAGCATGAGAGTAAAACTCTTTTGCTCATGACCACATCTGTATTAATTATTTAACAATAGTACAAGGTGTAGCACAGGGAGCTCAGTTTGGTGCTCTGTGATGACCTAGATGGGTGGGAGGGAAGCAGGGAGGCTTTAGAGGGAGGGGATATATGTATGCAAATAGCTGATTCACTTCATTGTACAGCAGACACTAACATAGCATTGTAAAGCAATTATACTCCAATAAAAAAGTAAATAAAAATAACGCCAGGCTAAGAAGAGAAAAGGTCTGATGCTTTGCCCTTGATTGGGTTTTCTGGCTGAGCTTGAGCAGCTAAAGAAGATTCAGCCTCAGGCAAAGGGGCTGGGAGCAGGGTTTCCAAGACCATCCCTCTGGGGCCATCCAGAGCCAGCAAGGTGAGCTGGCAGGTGGGGCCCACGGCCTGATGTCCCTGCTTTTCTGAGGACATGGACTTCAAGGGGTAACTGGTGTGACTGCATGTCTTAGTCAGCTTGGGCTCCCAGGCTTCAACAACAGAAATTTACTTCTCATAGTTCTGGAGGCCAAAAGGGCTGGGCAGCTGGTTTCCTGGTGAGAGCCTATTTCCCAGACTGGAGAAGGCTCCCTTCTTGCTGTGTCCTCATGAAGCAGAAAGAGAGCAAGAGCAAGCTCTTTTGTGAATATATTTGGTTGTTTGCTGCACTGGCTCTTAGTTGCATCGCGCGAGATCTTTATTTGCGGTGCACAGACACTAGCGGGCTCTCTGGCTCAGTAATTACGATGCAAGGGCTTAGTTGCTCCAAGCCATGTGGGATATTAGTTTTCTGACCAGGGATCGAACCCACACCCCCTGCATTCCAAGGCAGATTCTTAACCACTGGACCACCAGGGAACTCCCTGTGACTCTTCTTGCTGCTGCTGCTGCTGCTGCTAAGTTGCTTCAGTCATGTCCCACTCTGTGCGACCCCATAGACGGCAGCCCATCAGGCTCCTCCATCCCTGGAATTCTCAAGGCAAGAACACTGGAGTGGGTTGCCATTTCCTTCTCCAATGCATGAAAGTGGAAAGTGAAAGGGAAGTCACTCAGTCGTGTCCAACTCTTAGTGACCCCATGGGCTGCAGCCTACCAGGCTCCTCCATCCATGGGAGTTTCCAGGCAAGAGTACTGGAGTAGGGTGCCGTGCCTTCTCTGGTGACTCTTCTTAAAAGGGCACTAATCCTATTCATGACGGCTCCACCCTCATGACCTAATTACCTCCTTGAAGTCCTCCTTCCCAATACCTCCACACTGGAGACGGCTTTCAGCAGATGAGTTTGGGGGCGGCAGGGGGACGAATACAGACATTCAGTCCATTGAGCCATGTGAACCAGGCGGTTTAATGAAATCAACTGAATGGACTCACGAACAGTCTCAACCTCTGTCTCCTTCACAGTCTCAATTCAGGAGCCCTTCCCCCTGCTCTTCAGCATGTGCCTCTTTAAAACAACCTGTCTTGGTCCAGTTTCCCTAAGAAATTGAGCCTAAAGCCAAGATTCAGTATTAATGCTTTTTTATGGAGGGGAGGTGTAGTCTCAGGGCAGTGAGTGAGGGAAGGGGGAGTGGAGGCGAGGAGGGTGGGAAGCAAGGTGTCGATGTGAAGACAGAACCACAGTAGTCCCCTGCATACAAACAAGTTCTGTTCTAAGAGCACGTTTGTTTAAGTCCAACAAAGTTAGCCTAGGTACCCAACTAATACGGTCGCTATATAGTACTTCACTCTACAAGTAATACGTAAAAACAGTTCAGTTCAGTTCAGTCGCTAAGTCATGTCTGACTCTTTGCGACCCCATGGACTGCAGCATGCCAGGCCTCCCTGTCCATCGCCCACTCCTGGAGCTTACTCAAACTCATGTCCATTGAGTCGATGATGCCATCCAACTATCTCATCCTCTGTTGCCCCCTTTTCCTCTCACCTTCAATCTTTCCCAGCATCAGGGTCTTTTCCAATAAGTCAGCTCCTTGCATCAGGTGGCCAAAGTATTGGAGTTTCAGCTTCAACATCAGTCCTTCCAATGAACATTCCAAAAAACACATGAAGAAAGCATTTAAATCTTACAGTACAGTACCTTGGAAAGTACAGTGGCACAGTACAACAGCTGGCACACAGGGGCTGGCGTTGAGTGAAGGGGCAAGAAGACTGACTGACTGACTGGAGGAGGGGGCGGAGGTGGGAGATGGCAGAGCTGAAGGATGGTCAGCTCTCGGAGACGGAGGGCGAGCGGCAATGTCACTCATGCCTGACGCTGATAGAACTCGCATTCTCGTCTGTGAAAGTTCACAACTTGAAAGGCTCGTAGGGAACTTACTGTAGTGGGTCAGCCCACGTGCTTTTCAGCTCTGTGGGATGTCACTGTTTCTCAGTCCAGTCCCCTGGATGGAGAGAGAGAAGCCGCTCATCATGCCTCTGCCTCTCATCTCCTCCTTCCCCTTGGTCTATGACTACCCCTTGGGGAGCTAACTCCCCTCTACAACCAGTTGCCACATGCAACTCCTTCCCTGTCAGAGAGGAGTTCAGCCCCTGGGCCCTGCAGTGAGCATTTCATCTCTCTCTCTCTTTTTTTTTTTTCACTGAGTCCATAAAGCTGAAGCTCCAATACTTTGGCCACCTGACACGAAGAGCTGATTCTTTGGAAGAGACCCTGATGCTGGGAAAGATTGAGGGCAGGAAGAGAAGGGGGTCACAGAGGATGAGACGGTTGGATGGCATAACCGACTCAATGGACATGAGTTTGAGCCAGCTCTGAAAGATGCTGAAGGACAGGGAAGCTGGCGTGCTGCAGTCCATGGGGCCGCAAAGAGTTGGACACGACTGATTGAACAACACCAGCTTTATGAGTTAAGTCTTAGCTGCTGGCACTCTCGAAGTGTTATTGAATCTGATTTTAAGTAACAAAAATAAAGGCATTTCTAGATTTGACTTCCTCCTTCAGTGATCTCTTCAACGTTTTATTGAGAACTGAGAACTTACTATGGCCTGGCTCCATGCTGGGTGCTTTCTTTTCTTTTTTAAACGGGCCACCCTACTTGTGGGATCTTAGTTCCTGGACCAGGGATCAAACCTGCGCTCCCTGCATTGGAAAGGCAGAATCTTAACCACTGGACCACCAGGGAAGTCCCTCTGGGTGCTTCCTTAAGTTGTCTTATTCAGAACTCACCATGATCCTGTGGAATAAGTTTATAACCTCTGTTTCATACAGGTTAGGTAATGTGCCCAGTCAGTTCACGCAGCTTTTAGGCAGCAAAGTTGGGATTTTTTTCCCCCAGGTTTCTGACTTCAAGTCCATTGCTGTTTTCCTGGCCATAGAGCATAAGGAAGAGAACACGGGTGGGGTGAATACCCTCTGGGCAGTCACACCATTTGTGAGGGTGTGTTAAGACATCTGTTACTTAAGCCTCATGAAGAATGAGCCTCCGTCGCACAGAGGTGATCCAAAGAACAGATGACTTAAAATCTAATCTGGTGCCTGCGTTTGACTTTTTTTTTAAGTATTGATAGATCACTGCTCTTCTTAGGTTTTGGTCAGTCAGGGTTAAGTGGGACTGTTGTGTTGGGATTTGGCAGCCCAGGTTTGCCTGATGGAGGTGAGTGAGGGTGGAGGGTAGTGTGGGGATAGGGAAGCTTCCTGAACCCATAGAGCTGGATAGGGGAAACCTGGAGGTGACCAGGCAGAATGAGCTTGGAGCTATCATCTGTGAGGTCTGTTCTGAGAGCTGGGAGGCCACCTGGGGATGCAGAGCAGGGGTGGGCAAAGAGGATTCCTGAGACCCCAGTGGGACATCACAGGGAAGAGAGAGGCACCTGCAGTACCCAGGCAAAACCGAGACCCCAACTGGAGATGAGTAGAGATGAGCAAGCATTCAAGGGATTTAGACACACTTTGAAGACCTCCTTGCAAGACTGTGTCCATTCCTAGATGCTGCTCAGCTTCAAGAATTAGGAGATGAATCTGAACAGGGATCAAAATGCACACAGCAGGAAGCCCTTCTGGGGGAAATGGAGAGATTTGCAGAAGGGTCTTCAGTGCACAGTGATTTGTGAACCAACCCAGCGCAGGAGGTCAAAGCATTTACACCACGCACTCTACCTCCCTCCTCCCCCAGTTTTTTTTGTTTTTTTTCTCTAAAAACAGGTATTTCTGTCAGCCAGTCCTTATCAGAGCCAATACATGTTTTGTCCTAGCCAGGGGTGCAAGTGTTCTCATATCAACCACATTACAAAGAGCAAGGAGTTTCATCCCAGTCCATCTGAGTGCATTTGGAATGTCATGTCTGAGTCATCGGAATCTCCCAGGGGCTCGGGGACAGAATCTGGGGACAGAATCGGGAGAGAAACTCATTAGGTCACTTTATCCCTTCCCCGGGGAATAACCCATGTCCAGGGTCCTGGATTTTATATGCGACTGGCTTCTTCTCTTTCTTGCTTCCCCAGAAGGTGCCGGGGGCACGTTTCCATCGCCCCAGGCTGGCTGGAGATCAAGCCCGGAGTTGGGAAACCCCTCCTTCCTTGGGGCCCCTCCCCCTTGACAAATAAAACCAGGGCATGGAGATCATTACCCGCACATTATTAGGCAAAATTGGATTAATTAACCTCGTCTGGCCCCTTGGCTCAGGAGACAGAAAAAAAACCAAGGTCCTAGTTCAAATGCAGCCTTTTGAAAATGTCAGCCGTGACTCGGTGATAAATATTTATAAATATATATGCCGCATATCAACAGGGTGGCCAGTGTATTTTTACATGTAAGTACACAAAGACACTCTGTTGTTAACACGCATTCAAAGCAGCAGCCTTGAAAGGGCCATTATGGCTTGTACTATGAATGTTTATTAAGAATAATATGCAAAACGGAGCTCCATCTGAATGGGCCCATTGATGGGTATCAGAGCGGCCAGGGCTGGGATGGCGGGATCGTCAGAAATGATAATAATGTCCCAGAACTTGCCCCAGCCCGAGAGAGCAGGGTGATGTGTCAGTGGTCCTGGCCACTTTGGGTTGTGGGTGTTTGTTCTGGAAACATTGACTTAAGGTTCAAGCAGGTCTTTAAACCATGGCACTCAGGTCCCAGGTCACGGAGCCACGTGAAGGATTTTTCCCTCTTGACTTGAGCTCCAAGTAGTCATTGGAGTTGTTCTTTTTTTTTTTTTTTTTCCATTGGAGTTTTTGGTGTGCATTCCAAACAAATCCCTTCCTCCTCCCCATCCTCTGAGTAGGAAACATCGCCTGTGGATTTTTCCACACTGGTCCCTTCCCAGCCTCTCTCCCGCTTTGCTTAGTGGAGCCCCTTTCAGTTTAATTGCCTTCTGGGCATCCCAGGATCGCTTCCTTGTTTTAGAGAACTCCTCATTTATTCAACCAGTATTGACTGAGGGCTTACTATGTCCCTGGCCCAGATGAGAGCCTGGGGTTACAGTGACGGATAAGATAGACACAGAATCCCTGTTCACTCTCCTGGGAGGAAACGTGCAAAATCAAGTGGACCAAGAGCAAGGATGACTTCAGAAAAGGGTGTGGCATTTAAAATTGGGCAGGTTCTCATTAGGGAAGGTTTAGATTGCGGATGAAGGGCGTGTTGGAGGATGGGAAATCCAGGAAGCATCTCCAGGAAGGACAGGTGGGTTGAGAGCTGACTGGCAGGAAGGATCCAGCCTTCCACAGCCTTGGGAACACCTGAGACCCAAAGAACCTTTCCAGGCAGAAGGCAGAGGGAGGTTAGGAGTGTGATATGAATATGGTGTGTTCAAAGATCAAAAAGGTAGAAAGAGAGGGGTGGGAGAGCCAGAGAGTAATGAGTCGGTGGTCGGAGCACCAGGGCACGCCCTCCCTGGACTTTGCTCTCGGGAAACAGGATGGCTCGTGGACCGCTGGCCCCTCTCAGTCTGAAGTTGCCCAGATCTCCATCACTGAGAACACTTGGGAAAGCCAGGAGGTATTTGTCAGGTTGTTGATCCAAAATCATCCACGTGTTTTTGTTTTTTTTTTTTTCTCTCAGTTTTATTTATTTAGGGCTTCTCTGGTGGCTCAGATGGTAAAGAGTTCGCCTGCAGTGCAGGAAACCCAGGTTCAATCCCAGGGTCAGGAAGATCTCCTAGAGAAGGGAATGGCTACTGACTCCAGTATTCTTGCCTGGAAAATCCATGGACAGAGGAGCCTGGCGCAGGTAGTTGGTATAAAATCATTCTTGGGTTTTTAAAAAATATTTATTTATTTATTTGGCTGAATTGGGTCTTAATTGGCACACAAAGAATCTTCTTTATCATGCAGGATCTCTAGTAGCAGCTCACAGGTCGGTTTGTCCGGCAGCATGTGGGAGATTAGTTCCTGGATCAGGGATTGAGCCTGTATCCCCTGCATTGCAAGGGGGATTCTTAGCCACTGGACCACCAGGGAAGTCCCCCCAAATCATCCTTGTTGATTGGTTTACTTAGAAACATCTTGGGGAAAAAAACATGGTCCGTGGTGGATTTTGGGTATTTTCCCTTACTCTGGGTTGGAGCTTGACTCGGCCTGCCGTGAGATTTTTCATCACAGCACTTAAAGATCCCTCTTTATTTGATCCTAGTCCACCTGGAGGCCTCCAAGTAACGTATTTCCCCTCAGACACTCCTTTGCTCACGTATCACTCAGCACGGTTGAAAGATAAAATTTAAAGACTCAACTTTATTTATTATTCCAAGAAGAGTTGACATCAAGATCAATATATCTGGACAGAAGCTATTAACATTTTAATGAGTTACTCAGTAATATTCCAAAGATGTGTCAATGAGTCATGGCCCCTTTGATTAAGGATGTACTTCAGAAACTACTGTAAACATATATAAGAAAGGCTCAGAAGGAGGAACTGTAACCCATCCATCCTGAGGATTCATGAATAAAGAAGCCCACAAGGTGACTGTCCCTGGGCTACACAGTTTACTGTAAGAGCAATAACCTTTGCAAATGCCACTGGTCTCCAGTGGCAAAGATGCCTACCTTTGTCAATTGTCAGGTGTATGTGCGTTGGCAGGGGGCCAGCAGGGGACATGGTGTACAATGGCGAAGCTGAGGTTGAGGTAGAGAAGAAATGTCTGCACATCTTTCTTTTAGATCCAGCTCTGGGACATCAAATAGGGAGGGATAAAGCTTTGGAGAGGAAAACTGATCTCAGTTCAGTTCAGTCACTCAGTCGTGTCTGATTCTTTGCCACTTTGTGAACCGCAGCACACCAGGCCTCCCTGTCCATCACCAACTCCCAGAGTTTACCCAAACTCATGTCCATAGAGTTGGTGATGCCATCCAGCCATCTCATCCTCTGTCATCCCCTTCTCCTCCTGCCCTCAATCTTTCCCAGCATCAGGGTCTTTTCAAATGAGTCAACTCTTCGCGTGAGGTGGCCAAAGTATTGGAGTTTCAGCTTTAGCATCAGTCCCTCCAGTGAACACCAAGGACTGATCTCCTTTAGGATGGACTGGTTGGATCTCCTTGCAGTCCAAGGGAATCTCAAGAGTCTTCTCCAACACCGTAGTTCAAAAGCATCAATTCTTTGGCACTCAGCTTTCTTCACAGTCCAACTCTGACATCCATACATGACCACAGGAAAAACCATAGCCTTGACTAGATGGACCTTTGTTGACAAGGTAATGTCTCTGCTTTTTAATATGCTGTCTAGGTTGGACATAACTTTCCTTCCAAGGAGTAAGCGTCTCTTAATTTCATGGCTACAGTCACCATCTGCAGTGATTTTGGAGCCCAGGAAAATAAAGTCAGTCACTGTTTCCACTGTTTCCCCATCTAGTTGCCATGAAGTGATGGGACTGGATGCCATGATCTTAGTTTTCTGAATGTTGAGCTTTGAGCCAACTTTCCCCCTCTCCTCTTTCACTTTCATCAAACTAATCTAGGAAAGAGGAAAGTTATCGGAAAAGAGAAGACTGAGCAGGTCTCAGGAAGGGGCAGAGATGCAGGGGCCAGCAGAAAGGTGTGTGCACAGATGGTTTCAGTCCGGTGTGTTGAAAGTTTTGGTGTGAAGACTTTTTTGGGTATCCTCTCCCCTCCTTCATCCAGTTCTCTAATTCATGGAAGGGTGCTCTTGAGATCACCCTGGAGATCCAGAGCCTCGAGCTGATAGGGCTCTAGACGGCTGACTTGCTACTCCTGCTGGTGGAGTCTGATTCTGACCCTGATCTCTCTCTGGGACTGTGGTCTCCAGAAGGCAAACTCGGGTCTGTGTTTGTGCCAAGAGGCAGAGGCAAGCTCACGTGTGGACTAGGGGAGAGGGCATACCCCAAGGCCCAACTTACCTTCCGGTGCAGACCCAGAATCCAGAGTTAGCCCTTGTGCTAGACTTGGACTTGGGGGAAGGGTGGGAGACTGGGAGAAAGGAGAGGGCATTACTGATATTCCTCACCTTGTGAACATTCTAGGGATGAGCCATTTAACTCCTGAACCAGAGCATGGGCGTTTCAGGCTTCAACAACTTTACTCTAGGGCAGGGAAAAGAAGTGGTAAATGGAGGTGAGGGAGGGATGAGCGTGAGTCAAGGAAAGCCTCCAAAAATGTTAACATAGTTCTGTGCTAGGAAGAGGAGCTGGTGCATGGTGAATCAGTGCTGTCTAGAGTGGCAATCTGTATTGTTGCTAATGACAGCGACCTTGGGCTGTTCTTTTCTCTTAGTTGATGAGAGCCAACTCATAAGACACAGTGGGTGAGATGGCTGGATGGCATTCCCAACTCAATGGACATGAAATTGAGGAAACTCCGGTAGATAGTGAAGGTCAAGCCAGCCTGGTGTGCTGCAATCCACGAGGTTGCAAGGAGTCGGACACGACTAAGCGACTGAATGAACAAACTCATAAGCCAAACGGAAAAGGAAAATATGGATGGCACCTGTAATGTTCTCCATATTATCTTTCAAATAGTTGCAGAATAATAGGGCTGGCGGGCAGCCTAAGCACAATCATTCCCCTTTTCTGAGATGACAGCTCATTTCTCTGTTTTTCAGAATTTTGACAACTGTCTTGCTGAGTGTCTGCCTGCACATCTGGTTTTGGCAACATGGTGGACAAAGCTGGTATGGAACACATCTGGATGCCAATGCCTATAAAAGCTGGATAAGTAAGTGAGTATACCTGTGGTGGATTCATTTTGATATTTGGCAAAACTAATACAATTATGTAAAGTTTAAAAATAAAATAAAATTAATATTAAAAAATTTAAAAAAAATAAAAATAAATAAAAATAAAAAGTCATAAGTGAAAGAAAGGGTTGGGAAGACCCCTCGAGGAGGGCATGGCAACCCACTCCAGTATTCTTGCCTGGAGAATCCTATGGACAGAGGAGCCTGATGGGCTACAGTCCACGGACTGAGCAACTTTCACTTTTTCAGATGCTGTTCTCAGTACTTTACAAGAATAATTCCATTAATCCCCACATCAGTCTTATGAGATAGTTTATTATACCCATTTTGCAGATGGAGAAACTGAGGTTCAGAGGGTTTAAGTAAATTGCCCTAAGGCCACACACCTATAAGTTATGGAATCTGGACTTGAACCTCAGTAGTTTGGCTTCAGAGCCTTGTGCCTTAATAATACATAGATAGAAGCAGGACCGTGAGAAAGACAGATGGACAGGTGAGTGGATGGATGGATGGATGAATAGTTAACCAGATAGGTAGGAGTTCTGGTGTTACATGTGAGTTCCTGGGCTCTCTGAGGCTAACCCTACTCAGGATTCCCAATTTTTCATGCAATTAAATTTCATTTTTGTATAATTTAGCTTGAGTTGTTGTGGTTGGCTTTATTTTTTTTTTTTGGATTGAACACACCTTTCCATTGCCCTTCTGGTTGCAGCATACACTTTGCCTTTGGAAACCAGCCCTTATTCCCTGTGATTTCTGTTGGAGCTGCCAATCGAGGTGCCCTACCCTCTCCAGACTGCATGGGTGGAGCATGTGACCCAGACTTGACCATTCAGAGTCCCTGGTCCCCTGGCCATAGTAGCTGGTTCAGGGATGGACCCTTGCCTGAAGCTGGGTCCATCAGTGTCTCTTGGGACTTTTGTTTGGCAGAAAATGGGAGAGGTTGTCTCTGTTGGACTTGCTGTGCCAGGAGGCTGGGCAGTGGGGCTGTTGGGCAACTCAGGGTCAGGGGCAGTTCTGTTACCCACAGCTGACTTCTCCGCTGGGATGTCCCATCTTGGTTTATTCCAATCTACCCTGTCTTGGGTACTGTTCCTGGAACTTGGGTCCCCTTAACTCAGGACGTGGCTTGAATAACTAGAGTTTCTTGTGTTTCAACCTTCCTTCCTCTTGCACTGCCTCACCAGCAACAGGGGCCTAGACCTGTGCTTGGCCCCAAGGGCCCTGTGCTTAGCAGGACCTGCCCTTGCTCTGAAGCTCTTATAGCACCATCTTGAAATTCTCAACAAGTTTTGAATAAGCATCCCTGCATTCTTATTTTTCACTGGACCCTGCAAATTATGTCACCTCCCTCCCTGTTCACAACTCTCCTGTTTCTGGATGGAAAGCAGTAGAGTGGGCTTCTCTGGATTTTTCTCTCCCTTTGGCTGACTTGCCTGATCCCATGGCAGAAGGGGTAGAGGAGTAGGAGGGGAAGGAAGCAAGAACCCAGAAGGAGTCCCAAACTGGGGAAGTCGGCTTTGGGATAGTCGAGGGTGGACAGTCGGTGGTGGCCCTCCATCTAAAACAGAGGGATGAGCCCCAAGCTTCCTTGACAACAAGGAAGGGCGGAAGCCTGGGGCAGCAGTGAGACAAAGCAGGGTCCGTTGGCAGGACCTGTGATGAGCTGCTCACCAAATGCCATCAGACCTGCAGCCAGAGTGAGAAATGACTCCAGCCTCGGAGGAACAGCCTTGGTACTTGAGGCTCAACTACCTGGAAATGGCAGAAACAAAGAACCTGTTTGATAAACATAACTCTCAGCCAATAGTTTGTTGCTACAAAATTGCAATTAAGCAGTTGTTGGCACTTCCAAATAAACACGGTACCAATATCTTTCTCTTTTGGGTTTTACTTAATGCCTTGTGACATCTGACGTCCCGTGTCGATTGTCAAGCACTGAAACGAGACCCTAGCCCTAACACAGATGTGCAAGGCAATCAGCAAAGTCTGTCGTCACGACCACGTGCTGCTAAAGGGACATCCATGCACTGGGGGCGCAGGCGTGGTGGAGACACTCCCCAAATAAACGTTCTTCCCTCAGCACCCCTATTGCTGAGTTGATGATGTTTGTCTTAGAGAGGAGAGCTCCATACGTTCTGGAATTGTGCTCTTTTTCCCCCTTAAGCAAATTATTCTTATCAAGACTTGTCAGTGTATGACCCCACTGCAGACAGAGAATTAGAAACTGAGCCCCTGCATCAATTCTCTTTAAAAAAAAAAAAGTATCCGGAGTTCCCTGGAGGTCCACTGGTTAGGACTTGATGCTTTCCCTTCAGTGGGGCTGGGTTCAATCCCTGGTGGGGAAGTAAGATTACACAAGCCACATGGTGAGGCCAATATAAATTAAATATACATATACATATATTCAAAATCCAGGGATGTGTCTTATGTATATAATGGAAGGAATTTCATTATTAAGCCATACATACAACTTACAGAAAACACCCAGGTGACACCAAAAGGTTAAAACTACAGCCTCTTTTCAGGTTGCCAGTAACAAGTATGTGTATGTTTATTGAGGCAAAATTCACATAACTTAATAGTAACCATTTTAAAATGGAAAACTCAGTGGCACTTAGCACATTCACAATCCTGTGCGACCACTCCTGTGTTTACTTGCACAACACTTTCCTCATCCCAAAAGGAAACCAATTAAGCTGTTGCACCACGTTCTCTCTCCCCAGCCCCCCCACCACTTTCCATCTCTCTCTATATATTTGCCTGTTCTGGGTATTTCATATAAATGCCATCATACCATATGAGGTCTTTTGCATCTGGCTTCTTGACTTCAAGATTCATCAGCATGGCAGCAGATACCACTGTGTGCCTTTCATTTTCGTGGCTGCATAATATTCCACCTATGTTTATGGAGCATGTGTGGTTTCTTTTTTATGAAGCTACTTTGAGTCTGTTCCCTTAGTCATTTGTGACTGGGTAGTCTTGTCGGCACTGGCTTCTGGCTGATTTTGTGCACACGGCAAAAGGTCGCTCTCTGGCCAGGATGTGACGGAATGGCGTGTTGAAATTCCCTTCCACCTCCACCTTGGAAGCACAATGGGGCAGAATTAGATAGCCAAGAAGCATCTGCAGCGGCACACGAAGACTGTGTCAGGAGCAGACGTAAGACGGTGCTTCAGAGAGGCTTGTGCTGCAGGCGTTCAAAACCTGTGTCCACTGCTGGAAATGGCGTTTCGGTCCCTCAGAATTAGGCAGTGAACAGAGACCTAAGTCCGAGCTGGAATTCTGGCAGGTTAAGGAAAATGTAATTCAATTAGCGACCTTGGGGGTGGGCTCCTAAAGGAGATGATTTGGGAAACTCTCAAAGAGACAGTTGTTGTGGAATTACGTAAATGGAGTCTCTCACATGTACTAACACAATGGAATATTACTCAGCCACAAAAAAGAATGAAATAACGCCATTTGCAGCAAAATGCATGGACCTGAAGACTATCACACTAAGTGAAGAAAGTTAGAGAAAGACAAACATCATATGATATTGCTTATGTGCGGAATCTTTTAAAAAGTGATGTAAACAAACTTAATTACAAAACAGAAACAGATTTCCAGACCCAGAGAATGGACTTACGGTTACCTGGCGAGAGTGGTGCTGGGGAGGGATAGTTAGGGAGTTTGGGATGGGCTGTATATATGCACAGCTATTTACAATAGACCGCCAACAAGGACCTCCTATATGGCAGAAGGAATGCTACTCAATGTTCTGTACCTGAATGGGAAAAGAATTTGAAAAAGAACAGATGCATGCATACTGTATAACTGGATCACTGTGCCGGCCGCCTGAAACTAACACAGCATCCTTAATCAACTATACTTCAAATGGCAAATAAATATTTTTTAAAAGTGGATTTTCCTGGTGGGGTGCAGTGGAGAGGAATCCACCTGCCAATGCAGGGGACACCAGTCCATGTGCCACAGCTATTGAGCCTGCACTCTAGAGCCGGCGTGCTGCGACTTCTGAAACCCATGCGCCTAGAGCCTGTGTTCCCCAGTAGGAGAACCCCCTGCACGTCGCAACCAGAGAGTAGCCCCAGCTCGCTGCAACTAGAGAAAAGCCTGCGAGCAGCAACAAAGACCCAGCACAGACAAAAATAAATAAATAAAATGAAAAAAAAAATTTTAATGGAGTCTCTCTCATTGGGAGGAAGGGTTTCTCACTTGGGGATGCTTGTAAGTGAAGCGTTAGTCACTCAGTCGTGTCCGACTCTTTGCGACCTCATAGACTGCAGCCCAACAGGCTCCTCTGAATGTAGGACTCTCCAGGCAAGAATACTGGGGTGGGTTGCCAGTCCCTTCTGCAGTGGATCTTTCCTACTTGTGAGGCTGTTATTAAACCTATCTTGCTATGACAACTCAGGATTTTCCTGAACTTTTCAATGTCCTGCTCAGAGTTTCCATCAGGACACTCCTCTTCCCAGCCACTTTTTCTCCTGTGCTTGGTGACACCCACACCCACGTCGGAGCCCCTTCCAACAAGGTAAGTTGAAAGCTGAAAGCCGAGGCCTCCTCTGTCCTCTCAGGTTTGAAGGAATGGTCACAAAATCCTCTTTAGTGTTTTGGTTTTTTGGGTTTATTTTGACCAAGAAGCATAAATGGGCATTTGAGATGAAGATGGATCATTTATATAAATGGGGCTGTTTGTTTATGGGTTTAAAACATTAAAAAACAATACTGTACTGACTCTAAAGAAGGAAACGAGTTGTTTTCTCTCCCTGATGAAATGTTGGGGATGATTGTTGGATAAACTAGGGATGGAGGTTTGCTTCTTAATGGTCCTACTGGGCACGGCGGGGCTTCCCTGGTGGCTCAGATGGTAAAAAAAATCTGCCTGCAGTGCTGGAGACCTGGGTTCGATCCTATGTCAGGAAGATACCCTGGAGAAGGGCATGGTAACCCACTCCAGTATTGTTTGGAGAATCCCATGGACAGAGGAGCCTGGCGGGCTAAAGTCCATGGAGTCACAAAGAGTTGGACACAACTGAGTGACTGACACTTTCACTTTCTTTCACTGGGCACGGCAGGAGCTAATTCTCTCACTCATGTTCCCTCTTTTTTCCTCTCGTTCTCACTCGCAAACATGCAATTTAATTTAAGATCTTTATTGAGTTTTCCTCTGTGACCAGGACTCTGAAGCTATCAAAACTCCAAAAATAAATCAAATTTCTGCAAGTCTCCTGTTGGGTAGGCAGGGCTGTGTTTGTTTAGCACCTCTAGCAGGGGCTGGCACACAGAAGGTGTTTAATAAGTGCCGACAAAAGAGGAATGTGACTTCCTGATTGGCCATTTCAGTGTATCAGGGCTGGCACACAGAAGGTGCTCAATAAGTGCCAACAGAAGGAGGCATGTGACTTCCTGACTGGCGGTATCAGTGTCTTCCTGGATCTGTCAGGCTGGGGATTAACTCTGTGAGCTGTTCCAGTCGGCTCTCGCAGGGGGATGGTGAGGGGCGGGCATTCTCACCCTGACCAGCAGGGTGGGGAAGGGACAGGCTCATGGGGTGAGCTCACAGCCCCACGCTGCCCTCTGAGACCCTTGACAGACCCTCTGCTGTAAGGACATCAGTGACCCAAGCAGGGGTGTCCTGTGACAAGCTCCACCCTCTGCAGTGCTGAAGCCGAAGTGGAAAAAAACTGTGGCTCATCCCAGAGTGACAAATGGCACTCCTGATGGGGATGCTGTGGGCGCATCGCAGACTGAGTCCTCATGGGGCACCCATATGTCTACTGAGAAGGAAGACCCCTGGGTCTGTGGCCCCACTGGCTCAACAAACCCCGGAGCTGCTTCACCCAACACATTGGTGATGCTGGTTATGTGGGGAACACATCTCGTCATTGTTGACACCATATGGAATGGCCTTCATCCATTCATTTATTGAACCATTGATTTTAAGCACCTACTGTGTGCCCAGAATTGCATGTATTCTAGCAGGCAAGAAAGAATATCAAACTAAATATGATAAGTAAGTAACAGAAATAGTTGCAGCTGTTGGCTGCAACGGACTGTGCAGAAGCGTGGCTGAGAGGAGCTACGCCTCGCCCAAGGTCAGGGGCAGCGGCCGAGAGGAGCTACCCCATGTCTGAGGTCAGGGGCGGCAGCCGAGAGGAGCAACCCTACGTCCAAGCAGCAGTGGCTGCACGGGCGCAGGAGGGCCAAGAGGAGCTACTCCACGTTCAAGGTCAGGAGGGGTGGCCGTGAGGAGATACCCCTTGTTCGAGGTAAGGAGCAGTGGCTGTGCTTTGCTGGAGCAGCTGTGAAGAGATACCCCACGTCCAAGGTAAGAGAAACCCAAGTAAGACGGTAGGTGTTGCGAGAGGCATCAGAGGGCAGACACACTGAAACCATAATCACAGAAAACTAGCCAATCTGATCACACAGACCACAGCCTTGTCTAACTCAATGAAACTAAGCCATGCCCTGTGGGGACACCCAAGAAGGGCGGGACATGGTGGAGAGGTCTGACAGAATGTGGTCCACTGGAGAAGGGAATGGCAAACCACTTCAGTATTCTTGCCTTGAGAACCTCACGAACAGTATGAAAAGGCAAAATGATAGGATACTGAAAGAGGAACTCCCCGGGTCGGTAGGTGCCCAATATGCTACTGGAGATCAGTGGGGAAATAACTCCAGAAAGAATGAAGGGATGCAGCCAAAGCAAAATCAACACCCAGTTGTGGATGTGACTGGTGATAGAAGCAAGGTCTGATGCTGTAAAGAGCAATATTGCATAGGAACCTGGAATGTCAGGTCCATGAATCAAGGCAAATAGAAGTAGTCAAACAAGAAATGGCAAGAGTGAATGTCGACATTCTAGGAATCAGTGAACTGAAATGGACTGAATGGGTGAATTTAACTCAGATGACCATTATATCTACTACTGCGGGCAGGAATCCCTTAGAAGAAATGGAGTAGCCATCATGGTCAACAAAAGAGTCCAAAATGCAGTACTTGGATGATATCTCAAAAATGACAGAATGATCTCTGTTCGTTTCCAAGGCAAACCATTCAATATCATGGTGATCCAAGCCTATGCCCCAACCAGTAATGCTGAAGAAGCTGAAGTTGAATGGTTCTATGAAGACCTACAAGACCTTTTAGAACTAACACCCAAAAAAGATGTCCTTTTCATGATAGGGAACTGGAAGGCAAAAGTAGGAAGTCAAGAAACTCCTGGAGTAAGAGGCAAATTTGGCCTTGGAATACGGAATGAAGCAGGGCAAAGGCTAATAGAGTTTTGCCAAGAGAACACACTGGTCATAGCAAACACCCTCTTCCAACAACACAAGAGAAGACTCTACACGTGGACATCACCAGATGGTCAACACTGAAATCAGATTGATTATATTCTTTGCAGCCAAATATGGATAAGCTCTATACAGTCAGTAAAAACAAGACCGGGAGCTGACTGTGGCACAGATCATGAACTCCTTATTGCCAAATTCAGACTTAAATTGAAGAAAGTGGGGAAAACCACTAGACAATTCACGTATGACCTAAATCAAATCCCTTATGATTATACAGTGGAAGTGAGAAATAGATTTAAGGGACTAGATCTGATACAGTGCCTGATGAACTATGGATGGAGGTTCGTGACATTGTACAGGAGACAGGGATCAAGACCATCCCCCTGGAAAAGAAATGCAAAAAAGCATAATGGCTGTCTGAGGAGGCCTTACAAATAGCTGTGAAAAGAAGAGAAGCAAAAAGCAAAGGAGAAAAGGAAAGATATAAGCATCTGAATGCAGAGTTCCAAAGAATAGCAAGGAGAGATAAGAAAGCCTTCCTCAGCAATCAATGCAAAAAAATAGAGGAAAACAACAGAATGGGAAAGACTAGAGATCTCTTCAAGAAAACTAGAGATACCAAGGGAACATTTCATGCAAAGATGGGCTTGATAAAGGACAAAAATGGTATGGACCTAACAGAAACAGAAGATATTAAGAAGAGGTAGCAAGAATACACAGAAGAACTGTACAAAAAAGATCTTTACGACCCAGATAATCACGATGGTGTGATCACTCACCTAGAGCCAGACATCCTGGAATGTGAAGTCAAGTGGGCCTTAGAAAGCATCGCTACGAACAAAGCTAGTGGAGGTGATGGAATTCCAGTTGAGCTATTTCAAATCCTGAAAGATGATGCTGTGAAAGTGCTGCACTCAATATGCCAGCAAATTTGGAAAGCTCAGCAGTGGCCACAGGACTGGAAAAGGTCAGTTTTCATTCCAATCCCAAAGAAAGGCAATGCCAAAGAATGCTCAAACTGCTGCACAATTGCACTCATCTCACATGCTAGTAAAGTAATGCTCAAAATTCTCCAAGCCAGGCTTCAGCAATACATGAACCATGAACTTCCAGTTGTTCAAGCTGGTTTTAGAAAAGGCAGAGGAACCAGATCAAATTGCCAACATCTGCTGGATCATGGAAAAAGCAAGAGAGTTCCAGAAAAACATCTATTTCTGCTGTATGGATGTGAGTTGGACTGTGAAGAAAGCTGAACACTGAAGAATTGATGCTTTTGAACTGTGGTGTTGGAGAAGACTCTTGAGAGTCCCTTCGACTGCAAGGAGATCCAACCAGTCCATTCTGAAGGAGATCAGCCCTGAGATTTCTTTGGAAGGACTGATGCTAAAGCTGAAACTCCAGTATTTTGGCCACCTCATGCGAAGAGTTGACTCATTGGAAAAGACTCTGATGCTGGGAGGGATTGGGGGCAGGAGGAGAAGGGGATGACAGAGGATGAGATGGCTGGATGGCATCACCGACTCGATGGACATGAGTTTGGGTGAACTCCGGAAGTTGGTGATGGACAGGGAGGCCTGGCGTGCTGCAATTCATGGGGTCGCAAAGAGCAACACAACTGAGCGACTGAACTGACTGACCTGTCATTTAGTCGTTACGTTGTGTCTGACTCTTTTGCACCCCCCTGGACTGTAGCCCCGCCAGGCTCCTCGGTCCATGGGATTTTCCAGGCAAGAATACTGGAGTGGATGGCCATTTCCTTCTCCAGGGGATCTTCCCGACTCAGGGATCAAACAGAAATAGTACGTGAGAGTAAACAGGGCAGTCAGAGGAGGTCTTATGCAGAAGGTGACATTCAAGTTCAAAGCATCATATAGCTAATTCCCTCTGTGAAGTCTTACGAAGTAACACTTCCTGAAATGCATGATTTGAGCTCTTTCCAGCAAACGTTCCTTTAAATAAGTGGTTCTCTGTTGCCCATGTCCGCCCCCCGCCCCAGCTCCCCAGGGACCTGTCTGGCCATGGCTGGAAATATTTTTGATTATCACGACTGAAGGAATTGCTACTGGCATCTAGTGGGTAGAGGCTGGGGGTGTGACTAAAGATTCAACAACGCTCAGGATGGCCCGCCCACGACAGACAAATCCTGGCCAAAGTGTGACAAGAGCCGTGGCTGATAAGCCTGGTCTAGATAGGCAGACTGGCTTTCGCAGACACTGGGAAACCAAGGTGGATCCATCTGCCTTTTCCCTGGGCTTCGGCTGAAGGGTGGACCACACAGCGTTTAGCTGAGCAGATGGCCACGCCTGGTGCCCCCAACACATTCTGCCGATGTGGGGGTAAGAAAGCAAAAGACGATGATTTTCACTAACTGGTGTAACCCACCGCCAAATCTCAAGGGAAGGAAAATGAAACACACCCCGAGAAACTCTGTTTATGGTGCAGGAAGGGTTTAGTGACTTCACTGCTCAGATTACCACTCGGATATCAGTTTCAGCATCATCAACCTCCAATTTCCTGTTTTGCTTATCTTAGAATTACTTTTTTTTTTATGTTTGCACAGCCCATATGGCTTTGGCTTCAAGTTGATTAGATATGGAACTGGTTTATAATGGATTAGAATGCAGGATTTGTTTGCTTTGTAATATTTTAAGAAAGAAATGAAAGAAGCCACAATGATGGAGAGAGATATTTTATATTTACAGTCTTATTCTTTTTTCATTACCGGAAAAGACAACTTATTTAGGAATGTGGATTATGGCTCTCGGTCACTTTTTGATTTGTGTTTCACTTTAGGGTTTTCCTGAGTTACAAATCCCTGTAGATTTGTGAGACTTAAAGAGTTTCACTTGTACATTTATTTTCCTTTTAGCCTTTTTCTCCCCTCGCACTCCATTTTTTTTTTTTTTTCTTTACCTCTCCATTAAATGTTTTCCTATAAGCCAATCCATGTGCCAGTTTTTCCTGCGTTGCCTGTACGGTTGGAAACATTCGAATCAGTTCTGTGAAACCAATGGCCCCGGCTGTTAAACACTGATCCACGGTGCATTGACACCCAGCATCCGGATGGCCTAGTTCAGCTCATATTTTGGTAAATATGTATTTTTTTGATCATTTCAAACTACCATGCAAAGCCACATCCTGCCGTTTGTTAGGTGCTCAGAGCAGCACGACGTATGGCACATGGCTCTGTAGGCTGCGGAGGAAGTCTGCAGGGCTGGTTCCATGGACAGGAGACCATCAGGGCCGTCTCCATACAGCCTCATGGCCCAGAAAATGAGCTGCTTTCAGGAGCAGGACTGAGAGCTTGGATTCCTGGGTTTTCTGAGTCCTAGAGTTAGAGGTCTTTCGCAGATTTCAACATAACCCATCTTTAGGGTTCTTGTTGTTCAGTCGCTCAGTCGTGTCCAACTCTTGGGACCCCATGGACTGCAGCACGCTAGGCTTCCCTGTCCATCACCCACTCCCGGAGTTTACCCAAACTCATGTCCATTGAGTCAGTGATGCCATCCAACCATCTCATCCTCTGCCATCCCCTTCTCCTCCTGCCTTCAATCTTTTCCAGCATCAGGGTCTTTTCCAATGAGTCAGCTCTTTGCATCAAGTGGCCAAAGTATTGGAGCTTCAGCCTCAGCATCAGTCCTTCCAGTGAATATTCAGGATTGAGTTCCTTCAGGATCTTACATCATTGTTAGAAACAGTATGCATAGTCACAGACTGAGGACCTGGGATCAAGACTGAAGATGCTTTTGTCTGACAGCGCTGGACGCCCACCTCCTGCAGGGTAGCCAGACCGAAGTTGGTGGGACTTTGTAGGCGGTTGTTGTGGGTTGGGTCCTCCCAGAAGATCAAGTCCTAAACCCTGACACCTGGGAATGTGACCTTATTTGGAAATAGGGTCTTTGCAGATGTAATTAAAAGATGCAAGTTATAGGAAGAAGAGAATGGACAGACACATACAGCAGAAGCCACCATGTAAAGGCACAGACACGTGGAGGGAAGACGGTCACGTGACAATAGAGGCAGTGATGGGAGCTATGTTGCTACAAGCCAGGGGATTCCAAGGATTGCCAGCAGCCACCAGAAATGAGGAGAGAGGCGTGAGTGGGCATTCTCTTTGAGCCCCCAAGAAAAAGTCAGTCCCGCCCACAACTTAATTCTGGATTTCTGGCCCTTATTGATGTACGGCAAAACCAATACAATATTGTAAAGTAATTAGCCTCCAATTAAAATAGATAAATTTAAATTAAAAAAACATGAGAGAATAAATTTCTGCTGTTTTAAGTCACTCAGCTTGTTGTACTTTGTTATGGAAGCTCTCAGTTCAGTTCAGTTCAGTTGCTCAGTCATGTCCGACTCTATGGAAGCTCTAGGAAAGTAATATTCCTACATAGCATATTAAAAAGCTGAGACATTACTTTGCCAACAAAGATCCATCTAGTCAAAACTGTGCTTTTTCAAGTAGTCATGTATGGATGTGAGAGTTATATACGGACTGTAAAGAAAGCTGAGTGCTTTATAAAGAATTTCAAAGACTTGATGCTTTTGAACTGTGGTTTTGGAGAAGACTCTTGAGAGTCCCTTGGACTGCAAAGAGAGCCAACCAGTCAGTCCTAAAGGAAATCAGTCCTGAATATTTACATTAAGGACTGATGCTGAAGCTGAAACTCCAATACTTTAGCCACCTGATGTGAAGAACTGACTCCTTGGAAAAGACCCTGATGCTGGGCAAGATTGAAGGCAGGAGGAGAAGGGAACGACAGAAGATGAGATGGTTGGATGGCATCACTGACTCCATGGACTTGAGTTGGAGCAAGCTCCAGGAGTTGTTGATGGACAGGGAAGCCTGGAGTGCTGCAGTCCATGGGGTCGCAAAGAGTCGGACATGATCAAGCAACTGAACTGACTGAGGAAAGTAATCCAGTAGTGCTAATTTATTATTATTGTTATTACAGTAACTCATTCGGAGAAACAAAGGGATTCTTCAACTTCCAGTTTCTAGGAGAAGTGGGAGCTGAATATTTTTAGCCTGGAACAATTAAATTGAACTTGTGTTTTAAAAAATGAGTGGGAAAACTTATCGGTAGTGGTTAAACGGATACTATGAATTAATAATAAGGGGGTTGGGGGTTGAGTTTAGATATTTGTTTTTAATCAGAACAAAGAACTAGGCAAGGCAGATACGGCTCTCACGCTTGGTTCAGTCTCTGGTGTTAACTAGTTTAGTTGGAGAACTAGTCAAGTGGGACAAGACTTGCAGATCATTGAATTCTTTGGTTGCACAGAGTTCAAAATGTCCTTGATTTACCATGGCCATTGAAACCAATGGATTAAAAAAAAAAAACTCACTCGCTGGGAAATTGTTTTGGAGCTGCATCCTTTCTCTTGCTTTCTGAGTTCAGCTTGAAATGTAATTCTACAGTAAAGTTGATAGTAAATTAGTTTGTTGATTGTCACTAACCTGTACTCAGTCCCCTCTGAAGCCTCCTCAGAGTGGAAAATGTATCCAAGTATCTTACATGTTAGTCACAGGAATGTGTTGGCCATTCGGAATAGTTTTCTGGCTCCTAGGAATAGGTCTATCTCCAGCCCTCAGTTTGTTGAGATCCCACTACACAGAAAAGGAAGAAAGAAATGAAAATACCATTTCAGCTTCAGGCATGAATCTAGGATGATGAGTCTTATTAAATTCCATGTCAGTGCCTTAAATCTCAAAACGCAGGATCCACTGTGATGCCTGTGGGTGACCCTGCAGTGGTCCGTGCTGTGTGCTTGCTCAGTCACTCAGTCGTGTCTGACTCTTTTGCACCCCCTGCACTGTAGGAGCCACCAGGCTCCTCTGTCCACGGAATTTCCCAGGCAAGAATACTGGAGGGGGTTGCCGTTTCCTCCTCCAGGGAATCTTCCTGACCCAGGGATCGAACCCGCGTCTCCTGTGCATGCGTTGGCAGGCGGACTCTTTACCACTGCGCCACAGTCTGGCAGTGCCATAGTGGTTCTCCAGGGGCCGCTGTCCCAAATGGACTCCTTGTACTGGAAAGGAAGACCGTGGCACCTCTAGATAGGGGATGCGTAGACACCAGCAGACTGTACAGGCTGCTTTGAGCTGCTTGGGTGCATTAACTTCAGGGCTTCTAGTATCCCCTCCACAAAATGCTGATATTCAACTGGGCGGGCAACATGTATCTACTGGGCGGGCAACATGTATCTACTGGGCATCTGGGAAAGGAGATAACCTGGCACCAAGGGGGTATCCGTGGGAGCTGGTCCAGCGACACCAAAGCCCTTGTGGAGATATTTTAGGCTGGCTCACACTGTAGGTGTGGACTTGCTGCGGTTGATAGACGGGCTAGTTGCTGCGGGGTTGGGGAGGAGAAGAATTCAGTAGAGGGAAAGAGGGAGTGGTCTCTGTGGGGAGAAGGGGAGAGGTGACAGATACGACAGAAGAGAGAACCCGTGCTTCCCAATTCCCACCTAGCCTATCCAGGCAGCAGATCAGAGGGATGGGTGGGGAGGGAGGTGGGAGCGGGGTTCAGGACAGGGGACACAGATGCACCCAAGGCTGATTCATGTCAGTGTTCAGCAAAAACCACTGCAATCAGTTCAGTTCAGTTCAGTCCCTCAGTCATGTCCGACTCTTTGCGACCCCATGGAGTGCAGCCCTCCAGGCCTCCCTGTCCATCACCAACTCCTGGAGTTTACCCAAACTCATGTCCATTGAGTAGGTGATGCCATTCAACCATCTCATCCTCTGTCGTCCCCTTCTCCTCCAGCCTTCAATCTTTCCCAGCATCAAGGTCTTTTCCAATGAGTCAGTTCTTCGCATCACGTGGCCAAAGTATTGGAGTTTCAGTTTCAGCATCAGTCCTTTTAATGAATATTCAGGACTGATTTCCTTTAGGATGGACTGATTGGATCTCCTTGCAGTCCAAGGGACTCTTTACAATATTGTTAAGTAATTAGCTGCCAATTAAAATAAAAAATATCTCTAACAAACATTTACAACTATTTTTTTGATGTTAAAAAAAAAAAAAAGAACAGAGAAAATAGCTACCTGCACTAACCAACTCTTCTGGTGTCTAAATATGAAGGGCAACTGAGGAGCACCATACTTTACAAGGAGAAATGGGCCAAGCAGGAGGACCTAGATGATTAACAAAAAAAAAAAAAACTAATGCAAGAGAAAGAATAGATAAACTAGGAAACAGAGAAGAACTCAAAATAAAATTTGTATCCAACCTTCCAATAGGTATATTAGAGGAATTTTTGAAGGTATCACAATTTTTGAAAGTTGTAAAATGAGAACAGTTGCTCTGAAAAAGGAGCACTTAGAGAATAAGGAAGAGTTCTTGACATTGAAAACTATTATTATCAAAATAAAACCTGTAATAAAAGACTTGGAAGGAACAACAAAGGCAGTCTTCCAGAATAAAAAGATGGAAATTAAGAAAGAAAATGTAGATGACATAGAGGATCAATTAAGTAAGTCCAGTATTTTAAAAAATTAATTAATTTATTTTAATTGGAGGATAATTACTTTACAATATTGTGGTGGTTCTTGCCATACATTGACATGAATCACCCACAGGTGCACATGTGTCCCCCCATCCTGAACCCCCCCTCCCACCACCCTCCCCCATCCCTCTGGGTCATCCCAGTGCACTGGCTTTGAGTGCCCTGCTTCATGCATCAAACTTGCACTGGTCATCTATTTCATATATGGTAATATACATGCTTCAATGCTGTTCTCTCAAATCATCCCACCCTCCCCTTCTCCCACAGAGTCCAAAAGTCTATTCTTTACATCTGTGTCTCTTTTGCTCCCTTGCATATAGGATCATCCTTACCATCCTTCTAAATTCCATATATATGTGTTAATATACTGTATTGGTGTTTCTGTTTCTGACTTACTTCACTCTGTATGATAGGATCCAGTTTTGTCCACCTCATTAGAAAAGATTCAAATGCATTCTTTTTTATCTTCCTGACCCAGAAATCTAACTGCAGTCTCCTGCATTGCAGGCGAATTCTTTACCAACTGAACTATCAGGGAAGCCCCTATTCTTTTTCATAGCTGAGTAATATTCCGTTGTGTATATGTACCACAACTTCCTTATCCATTCGCCTGCCAGTGGACATCTAGGTGGCTTCCATGCCCTAGCTATTTTTAACAGTGCTGCAACGAACATTGGGGTACATGTGTCTCAGTTCTGGTTTCCTTGTTTTGTATGCTCAGGCTGGGTCATATGGCAGTTCTATTTCCAGTTTTCTAAGGCATCTCCACACTGTACTCCATAGCGGCTGTACCAGTTTGCAGTAAGTCCAGTATTTTATCAGATGACAGTTCCAAAAGTGCAAAAGAAGAAAATTGAAAGGAAGAAATATTCAGAAAAAATGATAGAAGGAAATTATCAGAACTTAAGTTTTTCAGGCGTGCTGCGATTCATGGGGTCGCAAAGAGTCAGACACGACTGAGCGACTGATCTGATCTGATCTGATCTGATCTAAAGTCTTTCAGAGCTGAAGAGAAACACAGGCTCAGCTAAAGTGTTCGACAAATATTGGGCAAGTTGAAGAGGTCAAATTTCACCCTTAGACACATCCTTGTGAATTTTCCAAACACCAAACATAAAGAGGAGACCTTAAAAAGTCACAAATGCAAGAAACAGTTATATACAAAGGTACAAAATCACATTTGCATGGAATTTCTCATTAGCAACACTGGATGTTAGCAAACAGGAAGACAGTCCATGGCCAGATCACCCTGAATGTGCCTGATCTCATCTGATCTCATCAGCTAAACAGGGTTGGGCCTGGTTAGTACTTGGGTGGGAGAAAACAGTGAGACGATGCCTTCAAGGGAAAGGATTTTGAATCACCGAAGGAAAGTGATTTCAAACATAGAACTTTGTATCTCGCAACCTGTCAATCAAATGAGAAGGCAAAATAAGGACATCTCATACATGAAAAAAGACTCAAAGTTTTCCCTTCCATGGAGTCTATCTTGAAAAATTACTTCAGGGTATGCTCCAGTAAAACAATGGCAGTGGTAACCAGCAGTTATTGAGAGCTTACAAAATGCCAGGTGCTGTTGTAAGCTTGCACCAACGCAGTGGTGCCCAGCTGTGAGGTCTGGGGGGCAGGTGGAGAGGGTCCATCCTGACGTCTTGATCCTCCACAGAGAAGTGCTGATGAAAAACCTCACAACATGTCTGTCCGAATGAAACCCCAGATTCTCCCGGAAAACGTTTCCACTTGCTTTTGGAAAACATTTTGCTCTTATTATGCTAGTTTAATAGCAACTGCCAGCACCTGAAACCATCCACTAAAGCTCACCTGTGGTGTCCATCCGCAGATGGACATCCACAGCTGCCGCAGACCTCAGACCCTGGGTGGTCTGAGCAGTCTGCCCCTCACCTTTGCTGACTGCTCAACGCATGCTCCAAGTCCTTTCTAGTAGCTCCGAAAAGGGGAACCTTGGACTCCTCCTGCTATCTCCTGGACATGGACCTGTGAAGGGCCAAGGGGATGGTTGCCATCAGAGATCTGAAAGGAGAGAGCCTTGCTGCCCCAGCCCATGCCCTCTGGAATCCACCCACAAGCTGCATCAAATGGAGAGCTGGTGGCTGTTCAGGGTGTACAATACGTGCCAAAAATTCGGGGGGAAAAATACCAGGTACTCTTCTGAACACTTTTCCTGAACAAATGTCCTCCTCACAATTACCCTGAGTTGGCTTACTACCAATACATCATTATAATCCCAATTTATACACAAGGAAACTGAGGCATGGAAGTTATGAAATGGGTCCAAAGTCTTACAGCTACTCCACAGTGCCAGAAATTGCGCTCTCTACATCTGTGTCTCTATTTCTTCTTTCCAGGTAAGTTCATCTGCACCATTTTTCTAGATTCCACATATATGTGCTGCTGCTGCTGCTGCTGCTGCTGCTAAGTCGCTTCAGTCGTGTCTGACTCTGTGCAACCCCGCAGACGGCAGCCCACCAGGCTCCCCCGTCCCTGGAATTCTCCAGGCAAGAACACTGGAGTGGGTTGCCATTTCCTTCTCCAATGCATGAAAGTGAAAAGTGAAAGTGAAGTCGCTCAGTCGTGTCCAACTCTTAGTGACCCCATGGACTGCAGCCCATGGCTCCTCTGTCCATGGGATTTTCCAGGCAAGAGTACTGGAGTGGGGTGCCATTGTCTTCTCCGATACATGCACTAATATATGCATAATTATAAAATAAAATACATGTGATGCATTCATATACACCCTAATTCCTTAATCGCTGCCCGGTTTTGTGTTCCGAGGGCAAACCTGGAGCACCCAGGCTTGAGAAGCAGTGAAGCCAAGAGCCCTCTTCTGCCTTTGAGGAGGGAAGCCTTTTCTGTGTTCCCTGCCCTGAGAACTATCGTGTGCTCCAGCTGTCTGATTTTTACCGTGACGGAGGTGGCTCTGGTGTTCTTTATTAGGCAGGAGATGGGGAACTTGGAGAGCATCAGCGACCTGCCCCAGGGCTCTTTCCCAGGGAGTAGCCTGCGGGCCTTTATGTGTCCAAGGAGGGTTCCTCCCCTCCCCTGGGGCCGGCCTGGGTCAGGGAGCTCAGGTGGGATGTGAGGTGTGGGGTAAGAGAGCAGATGGACCCCCCTGAGGCTCCACAGAGGCCCGAGGTGGGGTGGATGAGCTGAGGGCCAGAGGGAATGGCGTTCTCCTTCCAGGGTGCTCCTGGTGGGCCCTGCAACCCCAGCACCCAAAGGTGTCACTAAGTGGTCACCCAGGCCCAGCAGCCTGGCTGGCTTCCCCGCCTCCAGGATCCCACCTGGAACTTTCTGCGGAGGCTTTGGGTCCCAAAAGCGGGTCAGGAAGCCAAGCCCTTCCCTGGCAGCTTTGGGACAAAAGCTTCTTCTCACAGCCCCATGGATCTGCCTTGGGACACGCTGTGCAAAGTAGTGCTGTGTGCAGGCCCTGAGCAGAGTGGGTTGGGGAACGAGCAAGTTCTGTCTTTTTTTTTTTAAGATTCTTGGACTTTTTTTTTTAATTTATTCATTTTAATTGGAGGCTAATTACTTTACAATATTGTAGTGGTTTTTGCCATACATTGACATGAATCAGCCATGGGTGTACATGTGTTCCCCATTCTGAATCTTGGACAGTTTTTAAAGTCTTTATGGAATTTGTTGCACTCTCGCTTCTGTTTCAAGTTTTGTTTTTTTGACTGTGAGGCACATGGGATCTTCGCTCCCCTACCAGGGGTGGAAGCTGCACCCCTTGCACTGGAAGAAGGCCAAGTCTTAACCACTGGACCACCAAGGAGGGCCCCCAAGTTCTCATTCTTCCAAAACATTCCATCCACACAGGTGGGGTTCAGGGACCCCAGGGGTGAAGAGTCAAGGACAGCCTGAAATAACAATGGGGAGCTTCTCCCACAGGTGTTGGTCAGGGCCAGCTTCTGGGACTAAGATCTCAGGTCCCTGGGTCTTCTGCCCTGCTGTTTAGCTTCTGGCCTTCTTGGGGGAAAAAAAAAATGTAAAACAACCGCAGGCACCGATGACTGGGGAGATTTCCACCAGCGCATCCTCATTGCCCATGTCTGTGTCTCATGCAAAGCCTGGTGAGCAGGATCCCGGTGACTGAACCAATGAGGGTCCCCCTCGCTTGTGGAACCTGCTGGAGGAGGGGGCGCATCCGGGTGTCGTGGATTCTCTGCGTGTCTGTCACCGTGGAGGATCAGCCTTCACGTCCAGGGGAACATCTGTCTGGCTGCTCGATCCCTCAGACAGCCGGCTCCAGAGGCAGAAGAGGCCATTTCTCTTGTCGGTTTCTGGTTCTCAGACTTACTAAGAGGCAGTCATTCTTACTCACTGTGCTCACTCTGGCTGTTGAGTCTGTGGGGTCATGAAATTTCTAATCCACAAATGACCCCTGCCGGCGCTTCTCCAAAATAGACTAGTGGACGGTGGGGAGGGGAAAGAGGAGGCAGACACTGCAAAAATGCAGGTGACTCCTGCCAATTCCTTATCCTTTTAAACGTCACAACTGGCTTCTCTTCATCTTTTTTCTGGTTTTAGAATTACAGGGAAAGATGAACAATTATGTAGGTTGATTAGACTCACTGAAGGATGAAACCCCAAATTTGTCTGTTTAGTGATGGAACAAAGATCCTCTTTTTATTCCAGCTCAGGAAATGGTAGAAGGTGCAACTTTCAAGCACCCTGCTCTTATCAACAGCAGCAGCAGGCTAAACATTAGTCTTCTGGTTAATGGGTTTTCACAATTCAAACATCAACTCAGGTCACCTTTCCAGGTCACCTGCTCAACCACCCACTCCTTTCCACCTCTCCCAAGACCTCAGATGGGAGACCAAGTAAAACCCTTCCTGATCGGGGCCGCCTACGCTCCAGGCTGGCCTTGTGTTGGCTGGGGGTTGACTGCTGACCAGTCCTGCAACCTGAGAGTCTTAGGCAGTAAGAGTGCTTTCCAAACCCCTGTGAGCCTCGGAAGGTTGTTGCCTGGGTGGAAGAGGCAGTCTGAGAGCTGGTGCTAAGTCGTCGAAGTGTCTGGGGAAAGTCAGTGGGTTTGGGGACAGTGCAAAGACCATCAGAATGCTTGGCTTCCAAAAGCACGGCCCTTGGGCTGGTGTGGTCCCCCAGCCCTGCTCCCTCCGAGCTCGGTGCACCTGCCCTTCCCTCCCCCATCCCCCCCAATCCCTCCCGTGGTCCTCTCGTGTCCTAGTTGGGTCCTGACCTCAGGCGGAAAGCACTTGCCCCCCATTCAGGAGGCTGGCTTCTCAAATCGCGGCTTCTGCCGGTCTGCTTCTGGAAATGTGGGCTTTCCTCTTATTTTCAGAGACACGGTTCCTTTCTCTCATCCTGGCCAGGAGCCAAGGCTGAGGTCCTGCTCTCGGGACCACTGCCCCCATGCTGGGGGGCTTCCCAGTCTATCCTTGGGAGACCTGGCCTTGCTCACCCTCAAACATCCCCTCTCCACCTAGGTCTGACGTTCCCTTCCTGAACTGCGGGCCTGTGACCTGCTGTGGCCGTCTCCCAGCCCAGCTGCCTGCTTCTAGATCCTGGACCCTCCTCTCCTCCTGGGTCCCAGCCAGGACTCCCCAGGCCTGCACGGTGGTGGGCTGGGCTCTCTCTGCTCATCTGGACCCCCTCCCTCCCTGGCCCTGCTCCCTGCTGGCCTTCTGTCCAGCCCTAACCCCCTACCCTGCCGGGGGGTCCAGGGCTCAGTCATCCCAGCCCGCATTCTCTGGCCTGGTCTCCGGTGTGAAGACCCACAGCCAGAGCCTCCCACCACTGCTGGGCCCAGGAGCCTCCCAGGAAGAACCACCAGTCCACCCTTTGGGGAAAATGCTGTCCATTCTTTGCCTCTGTGAGATGCAACCTCCCAAGAGAAGGGGGAGTGGATCTCCTCTTTTCCTTTGAAGAACAGCATAAAGTTGGGATATTTGTACATAATGCTCTGCACCCAAGAAGACCTGTGTTCTCATGGGCAACTGCTACTCCAGGGCTGGACTCAGGGTCCAGAGGAAATGCGCCGACTGGCTAGCCAGGCATATGGGATCACGATGAGGTTCCCAAGGTGCACTGGTCTTTTCACATCAGGGTGTAACACGTGGGCCAGCGGTATGTTTGCATACTGCAGGCCTTGTTAGTATATGGCAGGCCTTCCCTTGATGTTGGCTGGATGGAGAAATGCCCAAGGGACCCCAGAAGAAAAGGGGACGACAAAGGAAGAGGGGAGACAGGGCTCTTCCACGCCTGCCTTCCCCAACCCACCATGAAAAGACGGGTAATTAGCTCCTACTGGAGCTGGGTAACTGCCCTTTAGGAATTAAGCACGTCCCTTGTTGAGGGTCCTGGGAGCAAATGCAGCCCTTTAGGACAGAGGGTTGGAAGGACATATGGTAAATGTCCCTCCATAACTGGGTGACTTCAGTAACAGAAATGCCTTGCAGTGGTGGAGGATAAAAGTCTGAAATCAGGATGCCAGCAGGGTGGGTGTCTTCTGAGGCCCCTCTCTTTGGCTGGTAGATGTTGGTCTGCTTCCTACGTCCTCATGGGGTCTGCCCTCTCTGTGTGTCTGTGTCCTATTTCCCCTTTTTATAGACATCAGTCATTTTGGATCAAGGGTCCCCATACTTCAGGATGATCTCATCTTAATTAATGACATCTGTGTAATTGCAATGACTTCGTGTCCAAAGACAGTCATAGTCCGAGGTCGGGGGGTTAGGACTTCAACATGTGAATTTCAGCTCATAGCAGGAGGCCTTGGGGTGGGGGGCGCAGTCTTTGACAGTCTGGGTGATGAGGGTGGGAAATCGTCTGCTGGGGACAGTTCTCATCCTCACACGGAGCTTGTCACCTTCTTTCCACCTTGGCCGCAGGGTGCGGTATGCCGGAGCGTAGTTCTCCGACCAGGGATTGAACCTGTGCCCCCTGCACTGGAAGCAAGGAGTCTTCACCAGTGGACCCGCATTTCTTCAAGAGAATCATGCTTCACTTGCAGGAGGATAAAATGTGCCCCAAGAGCTGAACTCGCCCGTTCTGATTCCACAGCTCTTGGTGGGACTCGTCCACCGTGAGGCTGGTTGCTGGGTCCGCTCCTGTAGGGGCGGCTGGGAGGGGTGGGTGACGGTGTGGCCGTGGCTCCTGCCAGGTTCAGGTCGGAGAAGGTGGAGGTGGAAGACGGGACGTGGCCCAGACAACAGGTCAGAACCTGCTCCAGGGCCACACCAGCATCCCAGGGAAGGAGAGAACACCGTCCCCCATGGAGGCCAGCTTGAGGCTGGGCTGGTGGTTGGAAGGGCTGGATTGAGGGAAGTTAGAGGGCGCTGGGCAGGGAGGCAAGGGGAGGACAGGCCTGGGAGTATTAAAGGATGTGAAGGGTCCAGGTTGGTGGAAGCCCTCAGGGGCACATGTGCTGGGCTCCCTTTAAGGAGGGCTGTGGCTGCCCCCACCAAGGAGCCAGACGGTATTCCGGAGTCCGGCCAGGGCCATCAGGGGTCTTTGATGGGAAGCCTGCCTGTGACAGTGAGGCGTTCAGATTCCTAGTCTGTGTGAGGGACACACAGAGGACAGGGGGTGATAAGGGATGAGCCGGGGGCGGGCGGGAGGGGGAGGGAAGGAGGCGGGGCAGGCCTGGGCCGGGCCTGGGTATGGGGACATCAGGAGGAGTGTCAAGGCACCTGCCTGTAGGCCGAGGGGCACTCTGCAGGAGAGCCGGGTTATATAGATGGGGATAGAACTGCTTAGAGGGAAGGGGGACTTTGCCATCTCGAGAGGCCCCAGGAGGAGTCACGGAGCAGCCAAAGGAGGCAGGTCTGGTCTGGAAGCTAGGAGACACAGGCAGAAGATACAGTTGTAGATTCGGGGGTTGTTCTTGTGACAGAAGCTTTGCGGGGCAGAGGGAGCAGGCAAGATGCCCCGGTTAGTGGGAGGAGGACCCAAGGAGGAGAGGCGCACTGGCAGAAGAGCCTAAGCTCCCTGGGGCAGGGACCACCCGTCACTGCAGCCGCAGCCCTGGACCCTGCAGTGTGCCTGGCACAGAGTAGGCGCTTGGCCAGTGCGTGTTTAGTGCTGGAAGGAAAAGAGCGGGGATAGTCTCAGCAGCCAAGGTTGAGAAGTGTTTCAGGAAGGGAAGTGGTCTACCTGGGAGCAGCAACTGTACACCTTCTTGGATCATATCAGGTTCCTGGGGCGGCTGCACAGATGGCCACAAGCCACTGTGCCTTAATACAACAGAAATTTATCCTCTCACGGTTACGGAGACCAGAAGTCTGAAACTCAGGTGTCAAGAAGCAACAGTCCTTTCTACAAAAATTATTAATGTATTTGGCGGCACCAGGTCTTAGTTGCAGCATCCGGACATTTCACGGTGACGCAGGGACTCTCTAGGTGTGGCGCAGGCTCAGTAGCTGTGACACTCAGGCTTAGCTGCTCCACAGCATGTTGGGATCTTTGTTGCCTGACTGGGGATTGAACATGCATCCCCTGCATGGCAAGGCAGATTCTTAGCCACTGGACCACCAAGGAAGCCCCCACGCTCCTCCTAAAGGCTTTAGGGAGGCGTCCTTCCTTGCCTCTTCCAGCTCTCTGTGGGCCCTGGCACGCCTTGGCTTGTGGATGCATCACTTCAGCCTTCACCTCTGTCTATACATGGCTTCTCCCCCATGTCTCTTCTTGTGCTCTTTCCCTTTCTGACTCTTCCAGGGACACCTGTCATTGGACTTCAGGCTCACCACCATCCACAATGAGGATGATGTCATCTTGAGACCCTTACCTTAATAATGTCTGTGTGCACGTGTGCTCAGTCGCTTGGGTCGTGTCCGACTCTTTGCAACCCCATGGACTGTAGCCCGCCAGGCTCCTCTGTCCACGGGATTCTCCAGGCAAGAATACTGGGGTGGGTTGCCATGCCCTCCTCCAGGGGATCTTCCTGACCCAAGGGTCGAACCCGAGTCTCCTGTGTCTCCAGCATTGCAGGCAGATTCTTTATTGCTGAGCCACCTGGGAAGCCCAATTACGTCGGCAAAAACTGTTGTTCAAAGCTAAGGTCACATTCTTAGGTTCCAGGTGATGTGAATTTTGGTAGGGCCACCAGTCAACCCAGTATGACCATAGACTGACATTTTTGACAGTGAAAGAAGAGAAAATATGTATAAAGGTTAATGATTTGTTTCAATCTTTGTTTAGAAGCAATGGAAGAAACAGAGGAGAAGAAAAGGTTGGAGATGTTGGAAGGGCAGGGGTTGACTGGAAAACAGTCCATGGAGGAAGTTTGGAGATAATAGGCGGGGCTACCTTTTGTTCAGTTTAGTAAGAGCCAAGAGCTTCCCCGGTAGCTCAGATGGTGAAGAATCTGCCTGCCGTGCAGGAGACCCAGGTTCAATTCCTGGGTCGGGAAGATCCCCTGGAGAAGGAAACGGCTACTCACTCCAGTATTCCTGCCTGAAAAAAATTCCATGAACAGAGGAACCTGGCAGGCTACAGTCCATGGGGTCACAAAGACTCAGACACGACTGAGCGGGCACGTTGGATTGAAAACCCACCTGAATGACCTCACCTTAACATAACCAGTTCCATCTGCAATGACTCGGTTTCCAAATAACATCACATTCACAGGTACCAATGGCTGAAATTTCAACATATATTTTTGAGGGAATAACAATCTGTAAGAAACATCTTCTACAGAGCTGGCGAAGTTCTTCAAGAGCCTTAGAAACAGCAGTCCCAAGAATCCAAGAAACTTCATTGGGAGCACAGGGAATGTTGTGTCTGATTGTATTTATACTTGGAGAATTCCCATGTGGCTTGAGTTCCACCTACAGATAGAGGGGCCAAAGCCCCATATTTTGTCCAGGGTTGACTGTAGCCTTCGTGAGTGGAGAGACATTCAGGCCATCTTGGGAGAACAGCACCAACACACCCCCATCCTCAGCCCCCTGCCCCCTTCCCATTGCCCAGGACTCTCTTTGACCACCCCTCTAAATCACCACCCCCTCTAAATGCTGGTCGTGAGCCCAGATCTCAGCACCCAGGGATTGAGGGTAAGAGGCAGATTTTTTTTTTTTCCAGCTTCAACCAGCTCCTAGATTCTTGGCTTCTGATGGATCAGAAGTGAATGAACTGAAAAGCTTCTCACATAGGCAGCTGGTCCCAAATTACCAAATACCAGAAATTTCAGAAATACAGATGTCCAGACCAGCTGTTCAGAGGTGGAGATAAATGGCCAAACAGGTTAGTAGAGGAGATGATGCCATTCTAGCCTAACCCCCTAGGAGGACCTTCCATCCTTAGATGCCTGGAATCCTTCCAGGGCTGGATGGGAAAGCTGGGGTCACCCCACCTGCCCACAGGGTGTCCGGAACCCCAGGGCCACAGCTTGCAGTGAACCAGGCGCCCCCTGGTGGACATTGTTGACCACTCCCCTTAGGAAAGCAAGAGGCGCTTGCTGGCAATTCTAGAAAAGGTTGGCTCCAGCAGGATGCAACAGGCTCAGAATAAAAGAGGATGTTAAGATCATCCAAGACGTGTCTCTGTTTTCAAAGATAAGGAAATGGAGGCCAAGAAGAAAAGGGACATTTCCATGGTCATAGAGCTAATTAAGGGCAGAGCAGCTTAGAACTATTGGTTGTCTAACAGAACACTGAGGATCATTTAACACCATGAAGAATTGGGTCCTTGGAGCCTCCTCCTGTCTTTAACTGAAAATATCTTCAGCTGGGGGTGGGATAATTTTAGGCCTCTCCCCAGATCCTTATGTGATTGATGGTGGGTGAGATATTGGGTGTGTGCTAAGTTGCTTCAGTTCAGTTCAGTTCAGTTGCTCAGTCCTGCCTGACTCTGCGACCCCATGAATCACAGCATGTCAGGCCTCCCTGTCCATCACCAACTCCCAGAGTCCACCCAAACCCATGTCCATCTAGTTGGTGATGCCATCCAACCATCTCGTCCTCTGTCGTCCCCTTCTCCTCCGGCCCTCAATCTTTCCCAGTGTCAGGGTCTTTTCAAATGAGTCAGCTCTTCTCATCAGGTGGCCAAAGTATTGGAGTTTCAGCTTCAACATCAGTCCCTCCAATGAACACCCAGGACTGATCTCCTTTAGGATGGACTGGTGGGATCTCCTTACAGTCCAAGGGACTCTCAAGAGTCTTCTCCAACACCACAGTTCAAAAGCATCAATTCTTCGGCGCTCAGCCTTCTTTATAGTCCAGTTCTCACATCCATACATTACCACTGGAAAATCCATAAATCGCTTCAGTTGTGTCCAACTCTGCAACCCTATGGACTGTAGCCCACCAGGCTCCTCTGTCCATGGGATTCTCCAGGCAAGAATACTGGAGAGGGTTGCCATGCCCTCCTCCAGGGGAGCTTCCCGACCCAGGGATCAAACTCGCATCTCTTATGTCTCCTGTATTGGCAGGTGGGTTCTTTACCATTAGCACCCCCTGGGAAGCCCACTTACTAGGTGAAGTGAAGTGAAGTGAAAGTCACTCAGTTGTGTCTGACTCTTTGCGACCCCATGGATTGTAGCTGGCCAGGCTCCTCTGTCCATGGGATTCTCCAGGCTAGAATCCTGGAGTGAGTTGCTCTTCCCTTCTCCAGAGGACCTTCCCCACCCAGGGATTGAACCCCGGTCTCCCACATTGCAGGCAGATTCTTTACCATCTGACCCACCAGGGAAGCCCCTGGTTATCAGGCGGTGTCACGGAAAACAGGGGAAACCACCAAGCTCTAATCACCTAAGAGACTTCTGCTTTAGCGTGCTAGTTGCCTTCTGGAAATATTTTTTATTTAGTCATTTTTTATAGTTTTCAATTGAAGGAAAGATTCTTTAAATTCTATAGTGGTTTACAGTTTTCAAAAGTTTCCCACACCTCATTTCATATAATCCTGTAATAACCCTTTTTCCTCCTTACCCTGTGTGGGTCCTCCTGCTTACCCCCTTGCCACTGGTAACGACTAGCTTGTTCCCTGTATCTGTCAGTCTTTTCTTTGAGAAACTTTTATTTTCAGTCAGTGATGATGTAGCATTTCTAACTAGGAATTTTCAAAAAATGAGTATTTTGGGGAGGGATGAAGTAGGCATATTCTCTTATAGAAAATGTTTCTTGGGATTTCCCTGGGGGTCCATGGTTAAGACTCTGCTTCCACTGCAGAAAGTTTGATCCCTGGTCAGGGAACTAGGATACCACATGCTGCACTGCGTGGTCAGTGAAAAACAAATAAATTAATTTAAAAAACGGAAATATTTCTTAGAGAAGGTACTGCAGCCTGTTCCATCATTTCCCAGAACTAGGTGGGGAGATGGCCATTTTCAAGAGACTTGTTGCTCTTTGGCCTCCAGCCACAAAATCAGAGTTCCTATGTTCAGGTGATAGGGCTTCCTTCTCCCCACTTTTCTATGATTTGCAAATGTCTTGGCGACTTTTACTAATGAGGACCACCCGTTTTGCTGTGATGGTGTCTCCAGACCTGAAACTTCAGGGGATTCTTACAGACGTACAGGGAGGGCTAAGCTTATTTATGGAGCTAGTAATATCTAGCTCTATTTACTTATACTCCATCTCCTTCCAAAAAACCTTGGAATCTGCTGTTCACAAACCAAATAACATTATTTGGTTTAGGTTTATTATGGCGATGTTAATGCAACAACAACAAAAACCTCCAAGACCTTGCAAAGGAGAAGGAAGCAGATATAGTAAGCAGACCATTCCGAGGCTTATCCTTGACCGCGGCTCTAAACGTCCTAGGAGCCACTGGGTTGCATAATATTCATTATCAGAAGGAGGGGAGCCTGCAATCTTCACAAAGGCCTTTCCCCTGTGGCATTACATTCATTAAAAAATTTAAATCTTTCCTGGGACCTCTATTGGGCTCACTGGGTGACAAATAGAGGCCTGCCCTTGACAGTGATATCCGCCCAAATGCAGAAGCCGTTCTCATTGAGCTGCTTCTTGTAATGACCTCAATAAAGTTTAAAGATGTAACTATATACACAAACATGCTAAAGCAACTCATCCATGGGGTACAGGTAGTGGTTTTTCTTGCATGTGGGCCTCATGATGGGATGGGACGTCAGTCCACTTAGGACTGGAGACCACCCTCAGGCAAGGCCGGGTAGATGCCAGGGGTCCTGAGTGGCACAAGGATTCTGGGAGGCACAGCTTCAGAACCTGCCTGCACACACATGTGTTGATGCTTCGAAAGCTTCCTGATGGCTGGTCCCAGGGGATGATGGTGGGGAACCCTCCTCCCTGTATTTGTTTTTGGGGCAACCTTCCTATTTCAGGACATAGGAACATAGCAAGTAGCCTGTCCTTACACGCTCGACATGCTGAATCCTCATTGCTTATAAGCACCAGTGAGAGATGTAATTGTGATCAAATTCACACTGAGCCCAGGGTGCTGGTTTCTGCAGCCTTTGTGTTACTGAGACTGAGAGTGTGCTGGTCGCCACAAGATGGGCCATTAATTCAGAGATGAATTGTTGGGTCAAGGAATAACGACTTTACTCGGAAAGCCAGCAACCTGAGAAGACAGCAAGCTCATGGCCCCCAAAGAACCATCTTGCCTGAGTTAAGACTTCAGCCTCCTTTTATACTAAAAGGGAAGCGTAAAGTCAAACACTTCCTGGTTCCCATCAGCCTCCGGAGGGGATATGTTAGTTTCTTACTTCCTGCAGGCATTTGTAGGTGGGGCCTAGTCAGGTTTCCTGTGAGCTAAACAAAGGTATTTTTTTTTAATTAATTAATTTTTTTAATTGAAGCTTCATGTTCATTACCTGGGAGGCAGGTTCCCAGAGATGAGTCATTATGGGTAATTTAAGCTTATAGGCAACAGCCCTTTATTGATTAACTTGTAATAGGATACAAAAGGTTTTTCCCCATCACACTTGCTGTTATGGAAACAGAATGGATGTGTGGAGTGGGGCAGGGAGGCTGGCATCTTGGGTGTCCCCTTGGCAAGTTCAGGGTTCTCCTGACAAAGCTGATGCTGAGACCTTGATAATCATCGAGACATTTCAGCATGTTGCGATTTCCAGCACGTCAGTTAGATGGCTAATTGACTGGCTGCTTCCAGAAGAAGGGAGGAAAAGCAAGTGACTTATGTTTTGTTGCTACCAATACTCCCTGCGGTCATGTCCCATGGAGTCCAGTTTCAGGGGGACAGGGTACCCGGGGACCCGAGGTGACCCCTGCAGGAGTGGGGGTTGTGGGGGAGCTGTGACCTCAGGTGAGTGGGCTCCTGGGGGCCCAGGACAACTGCATTTCACTGCCCTGACTGTGTCCTTCAAGATGAGACCCTGGCAGAGAAGGCTGAGGGTGTGTGTGGTCTCATTAAACATCATTTTCTCCTTCACAAAAACAAAGGCTCACTGTCCCCCAAGGAGGCCGGAAGGTGGCAGACCCCAGCGGTTAGCAGAGGGCTCCAGCTCACCCGGGTATGGATGTGGGGACAGAGACATGGTAGCCTTTGGGATCATGGAATGAAATTCGGTAGGTTCCCCGAGCAGGCCCTGACAGAGATGGAAGGCTGACCAAACTCTCTTCTCCAAACGATTTTTCTTCCTTCTCTCAACTGTTGTAGAAGCACGATTGTCTGGGATGCGAAGGGAGCCCTGGAGAGAAAAGAAACCCGTATATTATTTGTAGAAGTCTATACTTTGACAGGACAACAATTTGGCTGGACTTTTATTTTGACACCACGTGGAAAAGATTTAATTATTTTAAACACATTTTCAATACTATCAGAAAACAACCTGAAATTCTAGATTTGGTTCAGTCCCCCAGTAAAAATGACAAACTACTTCATCCTGGAATGGTAATAGAAATATTTTGCAAATCTATGAATGTGATCTACTGGTGAGCTAAGTTGTACATATATTATATGCTGATGGCATATGAGTCAGCATTGCTGCAGGAAGAAACATCCCCACATAGCCAGTGTTTGGTCCCTATCATAGCAGCGTGGGTCCCAGTCATGGAGACACAGAGAGATGAAGAAGACAAAGGCCCTCCAGCCCCATGTGGCTCTGATGCCACATGTCCCCACTTCCTGGTGTACAGCAGCCCTCGGTTGTCTCTGCCCTGTCTGGAGTCCTGGACGCATGAGGCTCCTTTAGGCTAACGTCTGTCTCCAGCAGCTGAAGGGCCTTAGAGACATTCATGCCAGGAGCAGCCTGGGACCAGCCGGTATTTGACATGGAGAAGAGAAGATTGGGAGGAAGATGGCGGTCCTGACGTATTTGAAGGGATGGTCATGGAACAGAGGAACTAGACTCACTTTCTCCTTCCCCAAGGGTTGGAACCTAAGGGAAGCTGTGTCTTGATTGCACATAACAAACAGCTCTGGGGACTCCCTTGGTGATCTAGTGGTTAAGAACCTGCTTGCCAATGCAGGGGATATGGGTTTGATCCCTGATCAGGGGACTAGGAAAAACCCATGCACAGTAATGAAGACCCAGCACAGCCAAATAAGTAGTTGGATAGTTTGGTACCACCTGATCTATCCCAAGGAAGGTGCCTGTCCTGGGACCCATGCTGTGACCTAGAGGGACTTATCAGGGAGGACCCAGGTCCCAAGTGAGCAGGTTGGTGGCTTTCAGGCTTCTTCTGTTTCAAAAGTTTGTGATCTTTGGGGCTACCTGCTTGAGAGCCTTGGAAAAAGGAGCCAACCCTCTCGGCCTGCATGTGTGTATGCTTAGTCGCTCAGTCGGGTCTGAGTCTTTGCAACCCCATGGACTCTACCCCCGCCAGGCTCTTCTGTCCACAGGATTCTCCAGGCAAGAATACTGGAGTGGGTTGCCATTTCCTTCTTTTGGAAAACTCTGAGTAGGATTAAGAATTCTGGGTTGATTGCCAGAGATTGAGTGCTAGCCCTGGTTCTGCTGTTACCTAGCATGTGGACTTCCAAACCCAGGGATCAAACCTGGGTCTCCTGCATCACAAGCAGGTTTTTTGCTGGCTGAGCCACCAGGGAAGTCCCTCCTGGCCTGAGTTTCTATCTATTCGAGTGTGTCAGAAAATTATTTTAAAGGGTGACTGCAGTGTATTTCATAGTTTTATTTTGGAGCCATTTGAATAGGCTTTTACTTTCTGAAGGCTTTGGGGAAATCTAAAACTGTGTGACATTGATTTTAATTTCACATATGTTACAGATCAAAAGATTCATCATGGAAAGAAATACTCTCATGATTTGAGATGATCTAATTCTCATGCTTTTTTCAGAATAGTTCCATGGCCTCAACTGGAGATCATTTATGACTCCTCGAGATGTCTCGTGTGACATGTGTCGTCATTATCACACCAAAGCACACGTTTTCATTTTGTTGAAACATATTTTTATTGTTGAGAAGTGATGTGTAACATTTGTTGTTTTTATCAAAGAAAAAAAAAGAAGACATTGTAGATAGGCAAACACATTTTCAGGGACCTATGATTCATCCACCAAAGACTTTATGAAGATCAGTTTCATTACATTTATTACATTTTCTGCTACAACTGAAAAAAGAAAGTGGAAAAAATAATCAAAATTAATGATGGCCTCACAAAGCTATGTGAACCTTCTAAAAATGGAGAGCTGTGTCTATTTCTAAGCTTTGAAGAATTTATAGGAAGGTTATATTAACACATTCCTTTTAGCAACATAAAACCTCAAGTTCTTGATGGCTAATTAGAGTCCCTTTGATTAGCTGGTGTGGGGTTGCTGTGTGTCCCAAAGTGTGTTCCTGGTAGGGCCACTGTACAAACTGCTCTTCAGCTGGTTCTGTGGGTTTTGTGGTAAAAAAAAAAAATCAGAAAAAGTTAGAACCCACTTCCTTGATTGGCAGAGTCATAATTCTCAGTGGCATATTAAAAGGCTCTGAGATGTTTCACAGTAAAGACCCTTACTGATATCCCTTGGAACACAAGGGATAAGTTTTGGGAAACTCTGAGGGTAGTATCAAGAACACTGGGTTGATCACCAGAGATTTGGTGCTAGCCCTGGTTCTGCTCTTACCTGGCATGTGGACTTGGGCAAGCCACTTTCTTTTACTGTGCCTCAGTTTCCCCAGGTGTGTAACAGAATTGGGGATGTGGTGTCTGTGGTACTTAGACTTGGTGTTCATAGTTAATCACTCTCCCTCTGCTGTTAAAGGTTTAGACCCCCTGCCCCACTGACTTTGGGCTTATCCACAGGGTATCTTTCAGCCAATGGAACATGAATCCATGGACTTAAGTCACATGTGGGCACAAACTCTTTCTAGGAGGCACTGCAGAAGCAGCTGCCCTCTTTCCTGCTCTCTTCCTCTGCCTTGAGAGACAGAAGAAGCTGCTGCTTGAGCCTGTATCCTGGGATGAGAAGATGGGCAGAGCGGTGCCACAGCAGTGGGCCCAGTAATGTAGCTAGAAAGACGTCTTTCCTGTCGTAGCCATGGAAAATTTGGGGCTGTTTGTTACTGCAGCAACACTGACTGATACACCAGCTCAAGTCTCCCTCCTGCTCTAACATTCCCACATTCTTAAGTGCATCTGACCCCAGCTCTGAGTTGTCCCCTTGAGTCTCTCCATCCTCATCAGCCTTGGACACACAGAGATGCCCATGAAACTCCTTCCCACAAAATCTCCAGGTAGCCCTTTGTCACTGCCAATAGATAGAGGGTCAATGGTCTGTGGTGGGGGACGCAACAAGAACCTGAACTGGCTCACTCTAGGACGTAGATGGGTTTTGGGCATTTCTGAAGCTCGTGGGTGGTTGAGTCAGGAGGCTGGGAGTCTGGAGGCCTGAGAGAGTTCCCTTGGAAAGAACCCATTCACACTTAGTTCAGTTCAGTCGCTCAGTCATGTCCGACTCTTTGCAACCCCATGGACTGCAGCACACCAGGCCTCCCTGTACATCACCAACACCCAGAGTTTACTCAAACTCATGTCCGTTGAGTTGGTTATGCCATTCAACCATCTCATTCTCTGTCATCCCCTTCTCCTCCCGCCTTCAATCTTTCCCAGCTTTTCAAATGAGTCAGTTTTTCACATCAGGTGGCCAAAGTATTGGAGTTTCAGCTTCAGCATCAGTCCATCCAATGAATACTCAGGATTGATCTCCCTTAGGATGGACTGGTTAGATCTCCTTGCAGTCCAAGGGACTCTCAAGAGTCTTCTCCAACACCACAGTTCAAAAGTATCAATTCTTTGGCACTCAGCTTTCTTTATAGTCCAACTCTCACATCCATACATGACCACTGGAAAAACCATAGTCTTGATTAGATGGACCTTTGATGGCAAAGTAATGTCTCTGCTTTTTAATATGCTGTCTATGTCGATCATAACTTTTCTTCCGAGGAGTAAGCATCTTTTAATTTCATCCACAGTTAAGGGCTGGCAGATATTCCAGTCTGCCTGAGCGTAATAAAGCTGTCCTAGTGGGTGGGTTCTGGAATGTTCTAGGCCTGCCCAGCTCTGGTGTCTGTGGACAGAGACACGGGAGCCAAGGCAGTGCTGAGCTTGGCCCGCATGTGGCAGAGCTGGGAATGACTTTGCCGTTTCTCCATCAGCCCAGAGGTGCGAGTTGGGCCCTTAGCGTGGGGAACTGGCCCACAGATATCTCATAAGATGGGCGCAGGGAAAGTGAGCAGAAAAAACCAGATGAAGCCACAGGGAGGCCTAAAGGCCCACATCCTTCTCCCTAGGTGGAGAGTTTAGGGGGCACGCTTTGAGGAGGTTTGAGGGTCCTTTCTGGCAGGTCTGGACAAGCCAAGAATACAGGTTGTACACTTATCGTGATATGGGTGTTTTAACCCTCAGAGAGTGAGGCCCAGTGTCACCTGCGTGATGACACAGTCTTTTAAAACCTTCCCTGTAATCTGTCCTGAGGAAATGCTTCAGACAAATGAAGATATGTGAACATCTTCAAAACTTGGGATTGTTTACATATCACAACATTGAAAAAGACCTGCAGACTAGCTGAAGGAGGTGTTGAACCAGGGCCCATACATCAGTGGAGAAAACTGTGAGGCCAAATGGCCTGGTACTTGTCGTTCTGTATCCAGGGTGAAAGCCACCAGCCACATGAGATGTGATATCAGCGTGTGAAATGTGGCTGGTGTGAACTGAGAGATGCTGTGAGTGTAAAATACACACCGGTTTAAAGACTTCATAAGAAAAGAGTAATGTCAAATATCTCGTTAATAATTTTTGTTAAATGCATCTTAAATATTGACATGATTACGAGTTGAAATGATAATGCTTCAGATACATCAGGTTTAAATAGAACAGATTTCTAAATATTTCTTCATCTGTTTATTTTTATCTTTTTTATATAGCTACTGGAAAATTTTAAATACATCTGAGGTGTGAATGGGCTTCTCTTGTGGCTCAGCTGGTAAAGAATTCGCCTGCAATGCGGGAGACCTGGGTTCAATCCCTGGGTTGGGAAGATCCCCTGGAGAAGGGAACGGCTACCCGCTCCAGTGTTCTGGCCTGGAGAACCCCATGACACGTCTTGTCAGGTGGGGCTGACCTAGACCTCTCTCCCTCATTTGTTTCTCCTGATACGCTTCTCATTTGTTTTGTTTGCTCCGCAGACACCCGTGCATGTGTGTGTCGGTCGTGGGGACAGTGGGCCTGCATGTGGACAGTGGCACAGAGGACAGCCAGGGCGGTGGTTCTCCAGCAAGTGGGAGAACCCTCCAGAAACTCAAGCTCCGACAGCCACTTCTGCCTCAGAAATTTTCCAGGTACACACGTAAATATTGGTTAAACAGACATGTTCTTAGTAAATCTGACTCCCCGGCCCAAAGATGCAAGACAAAGGTGGATCTAAAGAAGAAAGGAAACCAAGGAAACTGTTGATAATTTATAGGGGAAAAAATGAATCATGAGCCTCCTTAAAAACGGAAATGTCCCTGAAGCATTTAAAATACCATTTGCTCTGCTGCAGTGACTTTTCCAGGCGAGATTATCTCATCTTATATTCATGTTTTCCTTCTGACTTTTACTCTCTAACCAAAACAAGCTCCTAAGAGCAGGACCTGAGGATTAGTTGGCTCCTGTTAGCTGGCTGGGGCTTCCCTGGTGGCTCAGCTGGTAAAGAATCTGTCTGCAATGCAGGAGACCTAGGTTTGATCTTCCTGGGTCAGGAAGATCCCCCAGAGGAGGGAATGGCTACCCACTCCAGGATTCTTGCCTGGAGAATCCCATAGACAGAGAAGCCTGGCGGACTACAGTGCATGGGGTCGCAAAGTGTCGGACATGACTAAAGTGATTAAGCAGCAGTAGCAGCAGCTGGCTGGGGTGGGAGATGAGAAACTTCTCACAGGTTGAATCCGATGAAGGGCCTGGACTCAGGCAGCCTGGGTCCGAACCCTGGCTCTGTCGCTTATTAGCTGCATATTGACCATGTTTTCTTATTTTCTGTATTCTTGACGCTCCGGCATCTGGGGACTTGAACCTGGAGAGACTGCTCCTCCCAGAGCTAGCTAATTCTTTTTTGTTGTTGTTTAGTCGCTAAACCATGTCCAACTCTTATGTGACCCCATGGACTATAGCCGGCCAGGCTCCTCTGTCCGTGGGATTTCCCGGGCAAGAATACTAGAGTGGATTGCCATGCCCTCCTCCAGGGGATCTTCCCGACCCATGGATCAAACCTGTGTCTCCTGCATTGGCAGGTGGATTCTTCACCACAGAGCCAACAGGGAAGCCCAGCTAATTCTTACAGACAGTAAACAGCTCCCCTGCAAGCCTGTCTTTGACAGAGAAACCATCCAATCCAGAGCTCACATCTTAACCATCTCCTACATCTACCTGGCACAGACTGTGTCAATATTCCCCTACTCTAAATTACCCTAGAGTCAGGATCCAGACAATTAGGGACAGCCCTGTGGCCTAGAGCCTGCTGTAGTTACTCAAACTCACCATCCTAAACTGTTTGCTGTGCCCTGCCCTGCCTCCCGGCAAAACCCTAGTAAAGGCTGTGAACCAAGCTTCTCTTCCCTTGCCCTTTGCCCATGACTGATCCACCACATCCCTGGGTCACCCTACACAGTGTCCCATGCCCCCTGCTTCTCAGAAGCTGTGAGTATAAACTCCTTCCTCTCTCATAGTCATTTCTGGGTCTTTGTGCTTTGTTGTTCAGTTGGCAGGTTGTGTTTGACTTTTTGGGACCCCATGGACTGCAGCATGCCAGGCCTCCCTGTCCATCACCAACTCCCGGAGTTTGCTCAAATTCATGTACATCGAGTTGGTGATGCCATCCAACCATCTCTGCCTCTGCAGCCCTCTTTTCCTTTTGCCTTTAATTTTCCCTGGGCTTCCCTTGTGGCTCAGCTGGTAAAGCATCTGCCTGCAATGCAGGAGACCTGGGTTCAATCCCTGGGTTGGGAAGATCCTCTGGAGAAGGGAAAGGCTACCCACTTCATTATTCTGGCCTGGAGAATTCCATGGACTGTGTAGTCCATGGGGTCACAAAGAGTCGGACACGACTGAGCACCTTTCACTCAATCTTTCCCAGCTTCAGAGTCTTTTCCAATGAGTCGGCTCTTTGCATCAGGTGGCCAAAGTATTGGAGCTTCAGCTTCAGCATCAGTCCTTCCAGTGAAAATTCAGTGTTAATTTCCTTTAGGATGGACTTGTTTGTTATCCTTGCAGTCCAAGGGACTGTCAAGAGTCTTCTCCAGCACCACCACTCAAAAGCATCAATTCTTCAACGTTCAACCTTCTTTATGGTCCACTGATTAAAACAAACAGATCTTCAGAACATCCTGGCTTCTCTGGGTCTTGCTTCCTCATCTGTAAAACATGGATGATGGTGTCTCCTCCACAGAGCGATTCTGTGTGTGAGTCCCTCAGCACTTGCCCTGGCCCACTGAGCTCAAGATACCAGGAAAGATCTCTAAAAAGAAGTTGGCCCCTGTGAGTCCTTCCCTCTTTCTGTTTTGTTCCTTGATGTACTCTTATGACTTTTTTTTTTTAAATAAGTTTTGGCCGTGCCCTGCAGCATGTGGGATCTTAGTTCATTGACCAGGCGTGAACTTGCATCCCTTGCTTTGGAAGTGCAGAGTCTTAACCGCTGGACTGCCAAGGAGGTCCCTGTTCTGTCTTTTATTAAACAAGCAAAAATAATAATAAAAACCCCTCAACCTCAGATGATACAGTCTCCAGAGTCCTGGCTCCAGCAGCCTCCGGGTGGCCTGAATATGGTTGGATGTAGGCCTGGTTGGAACCACTTTCTAAGACCCCCTGCCACCCTCAGCACCAATGGGCCCGACACCCACCCAGGAAAGCGCTTCCTCTCCCCCTGACCGCCCCTGTCACCTCTTCCTTAAGCCTGGCTTACCTGGTGTTGTCTGTTCAGGAATAAGGCAGGAATAATGGAGGGCTGGCGGGCAGTGTGTCCCCTCAAACACCAGGCACTCAGAGGGGACCACGGAGTCCAGATGTTGCCCCGCCCACACCTGAGCCAGGGTGTCCATCTCCACCCAACGCCATAGCATCTCTCCTCTCCTTCTTTCTCCAGAACCTGTCCATCAATTCAGGAAATGACAGAAATGACCAATAGAGTGGAACTGACTGCCATGGGGCCCCACTGAAGCCAGCCAGAGACTGTGCAGACTCTGCTCTGTGCTATGAATATGGGCAAGAGTTCATTTATTAAATTGATGTAAAAGAATGACATTGGAATACTTTAATAAATCACAGAAACATGGTATTTTAAGTAACTCGTGGAAGGAAAAAATTAGAAACCCGTGCCCCTCAATGTTGAATAAAATAAAATGAAATAACCCTGAGAGGGGTCAGAGCCCTTGAAGACCCTTCATCCCACAGGCAAAGCACTAACCTCAAGTGATTCAAATTTGGTGACTGTCCAGCCTCGCCTGTGCTAAACATTTCTTCTGCATGGTCTATACAATGACATCAGATTTCCTGGTGGTTCAGAAGGAATGAAAACACTATATATTAGCAGTATTAGCCATAATTTACAAGGTACAAAGGAAATTTTTGGACAGATACTTAACTGTGTTCAATTACTGGAAATGTCTGTTTGTTGTAAAATAAGGTAATCACCTCAAATAACTCACTTTATAATGAAAAAGGATTTCAAATTTTCTCCCCCCATTTACAGCAGGACGTCTTTTGCCAAATAAGAAGTTGAATCAGCTTTTCATGATTATATATTTCAGCTAGCTGCCTTAAACGCCTTCTGGAACAAGGCAGGTACAATAAAGAATATATATTTTAAAGTTAAATCTGGACTATATCACAGGGAGCCTGCTAGTTAGGGCCTGGGCGGTTCTTCAACCAAGAACCTAGCAACGGCTGTGTCTGTGCAGCAGGCAGAGTGGTTTGCAATTTCGTTAAAAAAAAGAAAAGAAAAGAAAAAGCTGATTTAAGACCTCACCCAATCCATTTGCTTTCAGTCTTTCAAGAGCTCAGTTTCTACCTCTCTGATTTCCACTTAGATCAGATGACATCCAGAAAACCCCAAAGGGAATGCCAGAGGTATGTGGACATCAGAGCTTCTGAGGCCAAATTCATCAAACTCTTCCTTTCTCTTGTACGCAAACCATCCTCCTCTTTTAGGACCACCCTCCCCCAGAGACACACTGTGACCCTCTCTGTAAGGATCTCCCCAGGAAAGTAAGGAAAATCTCAACCCTGCCATTGCTTTAGGGGCGCAATTCTGTTGGAGAGACGCCAAGGCTAACCTCACTACTAATAGTTCTGTGTCACTTGAATGATAGGGTTTAAGTATAACAGGGAGGGGTATCCTTGGCAGATGCGAGAGCTACAGACACTGGATTAGGCACAAGTCAGAGGCAGGAGGAGATAATCTGTGTTTTTCAGCCAAGGACTAAGGCTCAAAACCCCGTCTTTGATAGTTGCTGTTAAGTTGCTAAGTCATGTCCAGCTGTTTATTGTGACCCTACGGACTGCAGCACGCCAGGCTCCTCTGTCTTCCACTGTCTCCCAGAGTTGACTCAAATTCATGTCCATTGAGTCGCTGATGCTGTCTTTGATAATGGATTGTAAGCCATGATCAGAGGCAGAAAGGGGACAGATTCATTCTGATCAATTTATGGCAATATAACGAAAAGATGGACAGGGAGGCCTGGTGTGCTGTGATTCATGGGGTCGCAGAGAGTCGGACACAACTGAGCGACTGAACTGAACTGAACTGAACTGAACGAAACAACGGTAGTAAGGGCATGGAGCTGTGCACAGAGAGACTCTGATGAATTCTCATCTGCTTCACCCACGCTTTCCTGCCAAAGAGATCTAACCTACGCCGATCCAACGAAAACACATTTGAGCACACGCTGGGCGCCTCTTAAACTGACAAAAGAGACAAGAAAGTTGGAACATTAAGGTTTAAAGTAAATGTTGATTTGGAACATTAAGGTTTAAAGTAAATTATTATTATTAATAATAATAATAAAAAAACTCACTGCATTTGGCATGGATTTGTCCCATTGTCTTCTCCTGAGTTGAAAACACCAATAAAAAAATAGTGTAGCTCTGAATGTGAAAACAATATTGCCTCCGTCTTAAAGATTTCTCCTGTCAGGAAACCCCAGGGAGCTGTCAAAAATAAATAAAATCTAAGCTAAAGAGAAGGTTATTGAGAAGGTGGGAAATGGTAAGGACTTTATATGTGGCAGCCAGGAATGCCGGGTTGACAGATGTAGCTAATTCTGAAAGAATAACTTCCTATCCGAATAACAAGTAAAAGGTGTTTAAAGAGAAAGAGGTTATATTTTACTTCAGCAAGTACAGCTTTTGGTGAGTGTTACATAAATATTGATTAAAAGCTCTGTGTCATTTCCTTCACTTTGACAGATAGAATATCAGGTCATCAGAGTTTTTCCTCCTTGGCTGGAGTATTACAGAGATCAGATTTACCAAGTCTCCTCTGCTATATTCAGGGGAAATAGGAATTTAGATTTTATACTATTTTAATTCAAAAAGTGCATGTGTGGGGGGTGCTTGTTAGTTTGGCTTGTTCTGAAGCATTTTAAAGGATGACCCTCGGTGTGTGGTGTTTACTATTTACAGAGTTAGATCCATTTTGGGGTTAGAGCTCACAGGCTGAGTCATTTTCCTGGGGGCTCAGTCCTGAAGAAGCAGTTGACAGGAGTGTTTCTGTAGCTTCCTACAAGGTAGTTGATGAGTGAAAGTTGCTCAATAGTGTCTGACTCTTTGTGACCCCATGGACTGTAGCCCACCAGGCTCCTCTGTCCATGGAGGATTTCCCAGGTAAGAATACTGGAGTGGGTAGCCATTCCCTTCTCCAGGGGATCTTCCTGACCCAGGGATTGACCCTGGGTCTCCTGCATTGCAGGCGGATTCTTTACCATCTGAGCCACCAGGGAAGCCCACAGGGCAGTTTGCCAGCCAGAAATGGTTAATGAAAGATGCAGCAGAGAGTCTCATGCTGGACAATGGGAGGGATGACCAACACAGGAGACTAATTATGGTCATAAGTCACTTGGTCAAATCCTGTTAATTCCTTGTCCTTCTGCTTCCTCAGTTCAGTTGCTCAGTCGTGTCCGACTCTTGTGACCCCATGGACTGCAGCACGCCAGGCCTCCCTGTCCATCACCAACTCCAGGAGTTTATTCAAACTCATGTCCATTGAGTCGGTGGTGCCATCCAACCATCTCATTCTCTGTCATCCCCTTCTCCTCCTGCCCTCAATCTTTCTCAGTATCACGGTCTTTTCAAATGAGTCGGTTCTTCCCATCAGGTGGCCAAAGTATTGGAGTTTCAGCTTCAGCATCAGTCTTTCCAATGAATATTCATGGCTGATTTTCTTTAGGATGGACTGGTTGGATCTTCTTGCAGTCCAAGGGACTCTCAAGAGTCTTCTCCAACACCACAGTTCAAAAGCATCAGTTCTTTGGCACTCAGCTTTCTTTATAGTTCAACTCACACCCATACATGACCACTGGAAAAACCATAGCTTTAACTAGACAGACCTTTGTAGGCAAAGTAATGTCTCTGCTTTTTAATATGCTGTCTGGGTTGGTCATAAAACCTATACTTTTTCAATGAACGAATCAATGAATGAACGAGTAGTCCATCAGACTTCACTCAGTTGGTAAGATATGGTTAATTGGGATATTCCAGTTTTTCAGGAGCACTCTGGCAGATGTTTGGGTCCTTGCTTTCTTTCTGGCCAATAGAACACCAACTCTATCTGAGTGGTGGGCAAGGTGAGGGGAAGGGGTGAACCATGACGGGGTCCTGGGCCTCTTTCCAGGCACTGGCCTAGTGGTGAGGGTGTGATCCAAGACACAAGGGCAGTGTGCTGGGACTCCGGGAGGAGATGCCCCCCTATGAATGAGGGCCAATGTGTCCCAGTCTGCCAGAGAAACCTCCATTCAGTCCTGGGCAATGAGGGATGTCGACCAACTTTTTTTTTTTTAATTATTTTATGTATTTTTGGTTGTACTTGGTCTTCATTGTGACGTGTGGGCTTTCTCTAGTTATGGCAAGTGGGGGCTACTCTCCAATTTCAGAGCTTGGGCTTCTCATTGTAGTGGCTTCTCTTATTGCGGAACACAGCCTCTAGGGCATGCAGGCTTCAGTAGCTGCAGCTCGCCAGCTCTAGAGCACAGGCGCCATAGTCGTGGCGCCCAGGTTTAGCTGCTCTGTGGCATCTGGAATCTTCCCCCGCCTAGGGCTCTATTAACCTGTGTCTCCTGCATGCATGGATGGGTTCTTAACCGCTCTACCAGCCGGGAAGCCCTTGACCACCTTTTCTTTCCTGTTTGAGACGTTGTGTTTACAGCGGCAGCAACATCTTAGGACCACAAGATGATGTGCTTAAGGATGAAAATCTGAATCATTGAGAACAAAGAAGGCTGAGCACCGAAGAACTGATGCTTTTGAACTGTGATGTTGGAGAAGACTCTTGAGAGTCCCTTGGACTGCAAGGAGGTCCAACCAGTCCATCCTAAAGGAAATCAATCTTGAATATTAATTGAAAGGGCAGATGCTGAAGCTGAAGCTCCAATACTTTGGCCACCTGATGTGAAGACCTGACTCATTGGAAAAGACCCTGAAGCTGGGAAAGATTGAAGGCGGGAGAAGGGGACGACAGAGGATGAGATGGTTGGATGGCATTGCTGACTCAACGGATACGAGTTTGAGCAAACTCTGGGAGACAGTGAAGGACAGGGGAGCCTGGCGTGCTGCAGTCCACGGGGTTGCAAAGAGTCGGACAGGACTGAGCGACTGCACAGTAACAATAAGCAGAAGTCCAGCAACAGCAACAAAATAGGAAAAGAATCCTCAGTGACATGCCTGAGCCACACAAGAACAACCCTGCTGTTTTCTACTTCTCACTTGTGACAAGATAGAATCGAGGGTCTTTATTGCTCAAGTCCCTCTTAGATAGGGTCACTGTAACTTTCAGCTGAAGGCAGTCCTGACAGATACGGTCGGTAAAGGACAAGAGAAAGTGTCAGCAAAAATAAGACCTTTGGAATCTTAGTGACACAGAAGGCAGGAAAGATCTCTGAGCTTGCCGAGCTCTATAAGCACATTGGCCAACAGAGAGAGTCCGGGTCCAGGTCTCAGGCTGGAAACCGCTCGGGCCTCTCGCTGTCATGGGTGCTGGCCTACACACCATCTGTTCAAATATTGTCAGACAGAGAAATCCTGTGTTGAAAAACTCCAGCACAATTACACTACACGTTCTACTTGTTGCAACAGGCAGAGCCATTCTTTGAGAATTTCCACTAAACAAATAAGCCTTCACATTTCGTTGGGTAAGCCATGTATGCTGTGCGCCTGAAAAGCTGAATCACGTGCATTATTTTGTCCTGTTGATGTGCGCATTTTTCACGGCCCAATAGAGGTGTGTGTGGTTTGGCTCCGTTCAGAACATTCCCCGCCCTTCCCTGTAAGCTTCGAAACAAAAGTACTCTCTTTACACGTCTCTCATCGACCTTTCATCCGGAGGCTTCCTGTGAGCTGGATTGAAGGAGTGCTCTGAATTTCAAAAGAAGGCTCCCGGGAACGCACCCGGACTGCCTGCATCCCGAGTCACTTGCCCTTATGGTGTCTGCACCTTTGGGCTTCTCTCCAAGTTAGAAGTTTCCTCCTGCTCTCTGTTCCTCCAGGATGACGTTGGCAGCTCCCTGGACAAGGAAGACCAGCAGAAGATGTCAACCCAGAGTTCAAATCAAACAGATGGGGCGTCTAGAAAACGCACGCTGTGATCTTTTCCTACATGTGTTACAGAACTCTCGCAAGGCGCCCACCCTCTGCACAATGGACATTTATGGCTGAGTCCTTCTTAAAGGGGGGGCTGTTCTGTGCACTGTGGTGTGTATAGCAGCACCCCCAACTCCACCCAGCATGTCTCCTCCCCTCCCCCTGGGTGGTAATAACCGCAAATGTTTCCAGACATTGTCCCCTGGGGGCAGAGATCACCCTGGCCGGGTTGAGAACCACAGATTTAGGGGAGCGTAGACGTCATAAACGGAGAAGGCAATGGCACCCCACTCCAGTACTTTTGCCTAGAAAATCCCATGGACGGAGGAGCCTAGTAGGCTGCAGTCCATGGGGTAGCTAGAGTCGGACACGACTGAGCAACTTCACTTTCATGCATTGGAGAAGGAAATGGCAACCCACTCCAGTGTTCTTGCCTGGAGAATCCCAGGAACGGGGGAGCCTGGTGGGCTGCCATCTATGGGTCGCACAGAGTCGGACACGACTGAAGCGACGCAGCAGCAGCAGCAGCAGCAGCAGCAGACGTCATAAACACACAAGTTATAAGGTTCCTCGAGCCAAGCTGATCGACTCCCACACTGAGGCTGGGAACCCACATGGGCCAGGAGGTCCAATCAGCTCAGTTTGGAGGGACTATGGGAAGAGGTAAGGAGGGGAGAGGTCAGTTTGCGAGTCCTCTGTCGGGTTCCATGAAAAGGTCTCCATTAAGTCCCAACCCATTCTGTTTGCGTTTGATTTTTAAGATGTTCTTCTCAGTCAGCCATCCATGGGATTCTTGGCACAGAGGAATCAGACTCGGTCAGGGTGAGGCTCCAGTTCGCTGCTGAAGCCTCTTGCTAGGCTAGCTTTGGGAGCCCCAGACAGCTCAGAGGTGTCTCAATGGGTTTAGAGGGAGGAGCGTGGAAGGCCTGGGCCTGCTCTGTAAAGGAAGTGCCTCAGTGGGGTAAATGTCACGGGAACGCACCTGTCGCCTGGTTATTTCATCAGCCACCAGATGCAGATGCATGTGCTCTGCACACGTGCGGTGTGCTCGTGATGCGGGGATCTCGAAGGCCCGGGGTTCCCGGGCTGGCTGAGGCCAGGAGAAACAGAAAAGGGGGCACTCCAGTGCAGCACTGTGGGATGGAGGGGGTACTTGGCAGGTCCAGAGGGGCTGGGCAAGCGCCCACCCCCAGAGAGGGCAACACAGAGCTGGAGAGTGTGTGTGTGGGTGTTAGGGCAGAGGAGGCAAGGCAGAGTGGGGACACGCCAGCCAAGCGAAGGGGCCGAGGCGGCAATTCACTGTCCTGCCGGCAAATAGTGGACTGAGCTGGAACAGGGCCGCCTGGCCACTGGAGGGACCGGTGGGAGATGAAGCAGAGAGCTAAGGGGCGGCGTGTGGAGGAGCCTTGAGTGCCAGGCCAGGAGGGGGAAGTCCTCATACGCCGGGGTCAGGGAGGGAAGGATAAGGTGTGCAAACACCACTGAGTGAGCAAGTGAGTGGGGTCTGAGCCAGGCGGCAGGGGTCTCCCGGGGTCCAGGCCCTGCTCAGCTTCTACCAGCAGCTCACCCCCTCAGGAGCCTCCTGTTCCCCAGCACCCCCTGGTTGTGTTTCTTCCGTTTTAACGGCGGTAAACAAAACCCTCTTCCACAAAGGCCCAGTGTGTGCAAAGTGAGGACTGCTGGTTCTCAGCGTCACACCCCATTTATCCCACGAGAGATGTGGGGCGGCGGGCAATTATCGGGAGAAGGTGATCGATGGAGGCCAGTGATGGGGAATAATTAGGTCAAAAGCCCCTCTGTTCCCTAAGCACCGGTTGGCTGTGGTTGTTTTCTGCCGGAGTCATCTGGAGACCAGCCTGGGCTCTGCAGGCCTCTGGGTGTGCGAGTGTGGGTTGTGGGGGGGCCCGGGAGCCCACTCCGACCCCCTCAGCCCTTCCCGCCTCCAGGGAGGCCACGGTGGGGCCCTGGGAAGGCAGGCGTTCTGGGGAGGGGCGTGGAGGGTTGGCTATGGGGGGACCGGAAGGGGCGGGGCCTGGGACGGCTGGGGAGCTGGCGGACCCAGCAAGCCTGTGGGCCACACGAGCAGGAGAGGCCGGGTACCAGGATGTGATGGGCAGGCGGGCAGGGTGCGGCGGGCTCTTTCCCCGGGGGTGTTCCCTCCGAGGGCCCTGCTGGTGTTAGCTTCTTTTACTGAGAGCCTGCTCATTGCCTGGGGTTTCCCCGGTGACCCAGTGGTAAACAACGTGCCTGCCAAGGCCGGAGACACGGGTTCGATCCCTGGGTTGGGAAGATTCTCTGAAAGAAGGAAGTGGCAACCCACTCCAGGATTCTTACCTGGGAAATCCCATGCACAGGGGAGCCTGGCAGGCTACAGTCCATGGGGTGGCGAAGAGTCAGACAGAATTGGGCGAGTAAACAGCGGCAGCAGCTGATCTACTAAGGGACTTCCGGGCATCCCCTGGCGTCTCTTCACAAGTCCGCAAGACTGGAGATTTGTCCTCATTTTGTGATAGATGGAATCTAGGCCTGGAGACTCCCAAGTTCCTTGCCTCTGTCCTCACGGCTCTGAGATCTCCTTGATGGCCACACAGCCCTGCTGAAACTATTGGCCGTTCTTAGAAGAACTCATTTAGCAATAAATCAGGAAATTTAAATGTTTCTGAAAATTGCTGGATACCTTTGACTGGAACTGGGGTAAGGCCCAGGCAGCGTCTTAAAACCAGAGCTAGGACACAGCTCACCTCCAGGGGGCGCTGCTCTTCAGCCCCACGCCCAGCAAGGCTTGGACCAGCAGTCCCCTGCCCAGGGCAAAGGAGGTGGTCGAGGGGCCCAACTGGACTGCAGAGGCAGTGAACAGTTTCATTCTTATACTGTTTTAAAATTAGCTTTTTTTTGTGGGGGAGCGTGGTATGGGGTTCTGGATACTAGAGTTGCGTGGTTCAGAAAACAAAAGAATATGGGAAGTTAGGAAGTGAAAAATTGCCTCCTTCCCCGCCCGCTCCTCTCTTTCTTCCTTGTCTTTTCAGAGGTCCTTTGGAAATCATCATTTCCAGACTTTTCTTATTCGCCTGCTAGGCTGTACATCACCTACTCAGGAAATCCAGCATGTTCAGTACATGTCAAATACGTTCTTCAACTCAGGGAAAAAAATCTCTCTCTAAGCCACTTGAAGGGGTTTTAAAGTCCCGTTCCAAAGACTCTTTGCTTTGAGGGAAAAGCATTAGCTTCAAACCTTTGTTCGTCAGATTAAATTAAAGCAAGACCCAAACTCTCCTTGGAAACATAATCTATCATATAGGAAGAGACCCTATGTTTCTTCGGCTTCGAAACACTGCTGTTTTGTCTAACAGTCAGAAAATACATTCACAAAGCCCCAGGGATCCTCTGTATTTGGAACTGCTTCTATCATAACAAGATCTCCAGATGGCCCAGCTCTGTCCCAGGGATAGGTCCTTTGGTCACTGGTGTTAGCCACTGGAGCTGGTCTGCTCAGGCTACTGAAGAAGGAACTAGAAAGCCTGTGGGCCCAGGAGATTGTTCTTTTCTATAAAACAAAAGGAACTGAATCTCCTCTCCCTGTATCTTGACAGGCTTGGCATTCACTTAGCAAGAGGTAGTAATAAAACTCTTTCAAAATGGGGCCAGTTCCCGAGTGTTCATAAAACACACGGAGAGGAGCGCACTCGCTAAGGGAGGTTCTGGATTTTTAACAAGCAGCAGGGTGAGCTTCAAAGAACTTGAAGGGAAAGAGGAACAAGTCTTGTTAGTCTTTTGGAGGCTGCTCTGACCAGCTGAGCAGTATGAGGCCTACCTGCTTTCCTTGGGGTTCAAAGATGAAGAACAGCCCAAGCAACTCAGCTAGGAAAATGGAAAGGGAGCCTGTGCTGTCCTTCAGGGATTCCAACAGAAAAGCTTCTGCCCTTTTACATTCCTTAACCTCAAAGGCCAGCAACTGGTAAAGTATGACCTCCAGGTCAAATCTGGCCCCTTGCACGTTTTTATCAATAAAGTTTTATTGGAACATAGTCACACCCATTCACAGTTGTGACAGAGATCCCGCTTATAGCCTACGAAGTCCCAAATAGTCACCGTCTGGCTCTTTAGAGAAAGTTTGCTCCCCATTGTAGGCAGTGAAGAGGGGGCATTGCCTGAAAAGGGAAGACATGAGGCGTTTTCCTGGGATGTGAGGTGACCTGAGGAGCATGGGTAAAAAGAAACATGGCGTCCTTATTTCCCGGGGAAATAGAGAAGGAAGAAGCCCAGAGCAGAGAGCCTGATAGACTCCCTCACTGGGCTGTTTAGAGGATGCCCCGGCTCTGAGAGGCCAGCCTGTGGCTGTGGACCTGCCTGGACAAGCAGGATGGAGCTGAGAGTTACCAGAGGGCTGCCTCGGGGGGCACCTGGCTCCAGAGGCCCCTCAGAGCTGCTGTGTCTCCAGGGCAGATGGTAGAGACATGCTGCCCTTTAACCCTAGCCACCCAGGAGTCCTCAGAAGACACCCCAGGCACAGTCAGCCATAGACTATTTCCCAACATGCTCCTCCTCGTCCGTCCAGGAGCCTCAGTGGCCCAAGGGGACAGTTACCACCCACGGCTGACTGGGGGTCTCTAAGGGCTTTACCCTCTGCCTGGGTAAGGAGGAGGCAACCCCTTAGGCAAAGAGAGGGTTGCAGGGGAGCCCAGCTCTCCTTGGAAGGGGTACATGCTGCTGACCTGGTGACCCTCCAGAGTTGGGGCCCTCTGCTTGAAGGGCATCCTGTACTGGTCTCACACCCCCGTCTCATGCTTCTCCCGTCTGGGTAGTTGCAGACCCTCTTTTATTCCTCTGTGCTCTAAAAAATTAAGAGTATATTTAATTGCATCTATACATAGCATTACTATGTGCCATGGTCTAGTGTTTTATCAAAAAGTAACTAAATTAATCCTCCTACCCATTGGGTAGGTTCAGACACTCAGAAGCAGGAATGGTGTGTAGGGCCAGGGACAACTTTTTGCTGAGGGTTGTTCTGTGCCTGACGGGTCCCTGGCTCCTGTCCCTTAGATGTTTGGGGGGAGCCCTTTCCCCTGTCGCCTCCTGCACCCTGATGTGTGTGTACTAAGTTGCTCTGGTCATGTCTGACTCTTTGCGACCCCACGGACTGTAGCCCGCCAGGCTCCTCTGTCCATGGGGATTCTCCAGGAAAAGAATACTGGAGTGGGTTGCCATGCCCTCCTCCAGGGGATCTTCCCGACCCCAGGGACTGAACCCGAGTTCGAGTCTCTTATGTCTCTTGCATTGGCAGGCTGGCTCTTTACCACTAGCACCTCCTGGGAAGCAATTAAGTGGTGGCTCCCTGATGGTGCCAATCAAAAATGCCTCCTCCATTCTCCAAAACAGCCTCTAGGGGGCAGGACTGCCCCTTTTGGGGTCTCATGTCTGTCGGCCAGTGTGTGAGAGTGTGCCTGGTGTTGTGCCAGGCTGGGGAGGGAGAGAGAGGGTTGGGAAGGCGTGAGTCAGGCTTGGTGTCCTGCTCCAGGAAGCACGTTCTCTCCTTGAATTAAGGGTGCCAGATTTAGCAAATAAAAATGTTGCACGGGGTATACTTATGCTGAAAGTTAATTGTTATTTGAAATTCAAGTTGAACCGGATGTCCTGTTTTTTTATCTGGCAACCCTACCGATATCAGGGAAACATGACGGATGACGCCTGTGCGGGGACAGAGGGGACCCCAGAGGAGGGGTCCACAGGGAAGGAGACGTGCCTTTCGGGCATTGGTGGAGCCTCTGACATTGGCACCATTAGCCATATGCAGTAACTTCTCAAATCTGATCACACTGATCTGTGGGTGAACATCACTGTCACCAGCTGGCTGGTGAGGCCACTGAGGTCCTGAGAGGTCATGGAATTTCCTCCAAACACACATCCCATAGGGACAGGAGAGGGGTCTCTTTTTTTTTACTTTTTGCTTTTCTTTTTTTTTAAAAAATTACTTTATATACTTTAACTGGAGGCTAATTATTTTACAATATTGTTGTGGTTTTTGCCATACATTGACATGAATCAGCCATGGGTGTACATGTGTCCCCCATTCTGAACCCACCTCTCTCCCCATCCCATCCCTCTGGGTCATCCCAGTGCACCAGCCCTGAGCACCCTATCTCATGCATCAAACCTAGACTGGTGATCTATGTGAAATAGATCACATATGGCAATATACATGTTTCAGTGCTATTCTCTGAAATCATCCCATCCTCACCTTCTCCCACAGAGTCAAAAAGTCTGTTCTTTACGTCTGTATCTCTTTTGCTGTCTCACATCATTACCGTCTTTATAAATTCCATATATATGCATTAATATACTGTATTGGTGTTTTTCTTTCTGACTTACTTTCACTCTGTATAATAGGCTCCAGTTTCATCCACCTCATTAGAACTGATTCAAATGCATTCTTTTTAATAGCTGAGTAATATTCCATTGTGTGTATGTACACAACTTTCTTACCCACTTGTCTGCTGATGGACATCTAGGTTGCTTCCATGTCCTAGCTATTGTAAGCAGTGCTGCGATGAACATTGGGGTACACGTGTCTCTTTCAATTCTGGTTTCCCCAGTGTGCCTGCCCAGCAGTGGGATTGCTGGGTCGTATGGCAGTTCTATTTCCAGTTTTTTAAGGACTCTCCACTCTGTTTTCCATAGTGGCTGTACTAGTTTGCATTCCCACCAACAGTGTAAGAGGATTCCCTTTTTGCACACATGAGAGGGGTCTCTGATGTGACTCTTCCACAGCCGTCTGCAGGAGTCCCCTTCCCCTTGCCCCCCTGGCCCCTGCCCAGGGTGGGGTGAGGTGTGTCAGGAGGGTGGGTGTGGAAGTGTTCTGGTGAGAAACCTGCCACTGGACGTGGCGTCCACAGGGAGATCCAGCGTCGGGGAGTCGGGCTTAGAATCGGGCTTCAGGCCAGCGAGCCACAGCTCCTGGGCCCGTGGGCTGCGTCTACTGAAGCCCCGGAGCCCCGTAGGATGCACTCTGCCACAAGAGAAGCCACCTCAGTGAGAAGCCCACGCGTCACAACCAGAGGTGCAACTAAAGAAAGCCCACACACGAGCAAGGAAGGCTCAGTGCGGCCAAAAGTAAAAAGGCTTTGGGACAAAAAGAACTGGGCTTTAATCAGTGTGGCTTAGAAGGGGGCTAGGATCTGTGTGGCTTTGGAGACCAGAGCTGCTAAGGGTGTAGAAAGAAAAGGCTTTCAAGGAGTCTGGCCTGCCTGAAAGACAAAGTGACACAAGGTGTGTGCTCGTTCTAAGGAAAAACGCAGGAGCCTCGAGCCCAGCCCAGCATCCACTGCCCTGACCACTCGGCTCCCCAGCCCTGTCAACCACCACCGCCCCCCCACCACCCTTACCAACCCTTCCTCTGCAGGAACAGGACGAGGCAAGGATGTCCTCTCAGGATGGACCAGGGCAGATGCTGGAATCGGCAGATCTCATTCTTAGCAGCTTAATTGGACCCACTGCCACTGAAACTCAGGTTTCGTCTCTTTGGAGAAGGCGTTCACAGTGCGACATTCTCTCAACCAGCAGCAGGAGAGGGAGAAACTGGCCTGGGACCTGTTGCCAGGAACCATGTCCTATCCCGTGGGGACCCCACAGGAATTCAGAGGAAGTTATCGTCAACTCCCCAGGAAGAGTCAGGAAAAGCCCTGAAAGTTTGAAGGAGCTGCAGGCTCAGTTAAAACCTCTCACTCTTCTCTTTAGTATATTTGGGAGAGAAATCAGACTGCATTGGTGAACAGCCTGCATGCAGAAAGAAACAGAGTAGATTTTGTTTTTTTTTTTAAATAATGTCAACTTCCCCCGATCATAAAAACATTTTAAAAGTATCAATATATACTGGCATTATGACATTCTGCTTGCTGAAGAGAATTCAGGAAAAATGCAGAAGAGTAAATCATTGTGAATAAAAATCACCCATAATCTTGCTAGCCCGAGTAAATTTCATTTTTTCAGTAAAAAGAATAACTTAAACTAACCACTAACTGAACATTACAAGCTCAGCCAGCCCTTTGTGGGTGAGTAGATGAGAATCATTTGCTATTAACAAATGGTTTGTATAAAGATAGATACAGAGCTGGTTTTAAAATATGCTTGAAGTCACTGATGTCTCCTTTTAGTCTCCTTACCTATGCATTGCTTTGTTAAGCTCCCTTTTTTTATAGATCAGTTCAGTTCAGTCACTTGGTTGTGTCCAACTCTTTGCTATCCCATGGACTGCAGCATGCCAGGCTTCCCTGTCCATCACCAGCTCCCAGAGCTTGCTCAAACACATGTCCATCGAGTCAGTGATGCTATCCAACATCTCATCCTCTGCCGTCTATAGGTAGTCTAAAGGTAAACTTTAGTTCTGCTCTTGTTAAATAATTAAAAAGTGAGATTTTCTGCATGACTCCTAACATAAGGGTCAATACCTCAAAAAACTGCACTACTCAAATATTGCACTATGCTAAGTCACTTCAGTCTCGTCCAACTCTGTGCGACCCCATAGACGGCAGCCCACCAGGCTCCCCCGTCCCTGGGATTCTCCAGGCTAGAACACTGGAGTGGGTTGCCATTTCCTTCTCCAATGCATGAAAGTGAAAAGTGAAAGTGAAGTCGCTCAGTCGTGTCCGACACGACTCAGCCATAAAAAGGAATGAAATAATGCCCTCTGCAGCAATATAGATGGAGCTAGAGATTCCTACTAAGCAGAGTCAGACAAAGACAAATACGACATTAATTATACGTGGGACTAAAAAATGACACAAATGAACTTATCTACAAAACAGTGACAGAGTCACTCTGTTGGGAAAGAAGGACGTCATATATATATAAATATACAGCTGTATAAATATATACAGCTTATTTACCTTATATGCAGAGGAGATCATGCGAAATGCCAGGCTGGGTGAAGCACAAGCTGGAATCCAGATTGCCGGGAGAAATATCAATAACCTCAGATATGCAGATGACACCACCCTTATGGCAGAAAGCAAAGAGGAACTAAAAAGTATGGACCCAACAGAAGAAGAAGATGTTAAGAAGAGGTGGCAAGAATGAACAGAAGAACTGTACAAAAAAGATCTTCACGACCCAGATAATCACGATGGGGTCATCACTCATCTAGAGCCAGACAGCCTGGAATGTGAAGTCAAGTGGGCCTTAGAAAGCGTCACTACGAACAAAGCTAGTGGACGTGATGGAATTCCAGTTGAGCTATTTCAAATCCTGGAAGATGATGCTGTGAAAGTGCTGCACTCAATATGCCAGCAAATTTGGAAAACTCAGCAGTGGCCACAGGACTGAGAAAGGTCAGTTTTCATTCCAATCCCAAAGAAAGGCAATGCCAAAGAATGCTCAAACTACCGCACAATTGCACTCATCTTCTCCAAGCCAGGCTTCAGCAATATGTGAACCGTGAACTTCCTGATGTTCAAGCTGGTTTTAGAAAAGGCAGAGGAACCAGAGATCAAATTGCCAACATCTGCTGGATCATGGAAAAAGCAAGAGAGTTCCAGAAAAACATCTATTTCTGCTTTATTGACTATGCCAAAGCCTTTGACTGTGTGGATAACAATAAACTGTGGAAAATTCTTCAAGAGATGGGAATACCAGACCACCTGACCTGCTTCTTGAGAAATCTGTATGCAGGTCAGGAAGCAAGAGTTAGAACTGGACATGAAACAACAGACTGGTTCCAAACAGGAAAAGGAGTACATCAAGGCTGTATATTGTAACCCTGCTTATTTAACTTCTATGCAGAGTACATCATGAGAAATGCTGGACTGGAAGAAACACAAGCTGGAATGAAGATTGCCGGGAGAAATGTCAATAACCTCAAATATGCAGATGACACCACCCTTATGGCAGAAAGTGAAGAGGAACTAAAAAGCGTCTTGATGAAGGTGAAAGAGGAGAGTGAAAGAGTTGGCTTAAAGCTCAACATTCAGAAAACGAAGATCATGGCATCTGGTCCCATCACTTCATGGGAAATAGATGGGGAAACAGTGTCAGACTTTATTTTTTGGAGCTCCAAAATCACTGCAGATGGTGACTGCAGCCATGAAATTAAAAGACGCTTACTCCTTGGAAGGAAAGTTATGACCAACCTAGATAGCATATTCAAAAGCAGAGACATTACTTTGCCAACAAAGGTCCATCTAGTCAAGGCTATGGTTTTTCCTGTGGTCATGTATGGATGTGAGATTTGGACTGTGAAGAAGGCTGAGCGCCAAAGAATTGATGCTTTTGAACTGTGATGTTGGAGAAGACTCTTGAGAGTCCCTTGGACCGCAAGGAGATCCAACCAGTCCATTCTGAAGGAGATCAGCCCTGGGATTTCTTTGGAGGGAATGATGCTAAAGCTGAAACACCAGTACTTTGGCCACCTCACGTGAAGAGTTGACTCATTGGAAAAGACTGATGCTGGGAGGGATTGGGGGCAGGAGGAGAAGGGGACGACAGAGGATGAAATGGCTGGATGGCATCACTGATTCGATGGATGTGAGTCTGAGTGAACTCTGGGAGTTGGTGATGGACAGGGAGGCCTGGCGTGCTGCGATTCATGGGGTCGCAAAGAGTCGAACACGACTGAGTGACTGAACTGAACTGAACTACTGTATATAAAGCAGATAACCAATGAGGACTACCCCTACCCCCGTATAGCACAGGGAACTATATTCAATAATATACACACACACACACACACATATGTATGCATGCATGCTCATGCTCAGTCACTTCAGTTGTGTCCGACTCTTTGTGACCCCGTGAACAGTAGCCGCCAGGCTCCTCTCTCCATGGGATTTCCCAGGCAAGAATACTGAAGTTGGTTGCCATTTCCTCCTCCAGGGGATCTTCCCGACCTAAGGACTGAAATTGCAAATCCTGCATTGCAGGCAGATTCTTTACCACCTGAGCCAGCAGGGAAGCCCACATATATATGTATACACATGTTGTTGCTGTTCAGTTGCTCAGTCATGTCTGACTCTTTGTGACCCCGTGGACTTCAGCACGCCAGGCTTCCCGGTCCTTCAGTGTCTCCTGCAGTTTGCGCAACGTCCACTGAATCGATGATGACATCCAACCATCTCATCCTCTGTCGCCACCTCTCCTCCTTGCACATAACCATCATGGGAAGGCCTGGGGGAAGAAATGACACCTAACTCATGGTCATGGTCATTCTCCACCTTGGTGAAGCATCAACTGGGACATTTAAACCTCTGAACCTCAGTTTCCTTTCTGTAGAGATACATCAGAATGTCTCAGTGGAGGATGCCCATTGGAACCACACTGGTGAGCTTTTAAAAATCTGTGTGGTCCCCACCAATGTCTTGGGCATTTATAAGGTGGGGGTGGGGTCTTGGTATTTCCAAAAAGGTCCCTAGGCAGTGGTGTGCTGAACGTCTTATTTCAACTAGGGTTGATTTTTGTGAGTTGATCATTGGACAGTCACTATTAAAAATTAAAATGTATATGCTTACAATTAAATAAATGATATTTAAAACACAGGTCATAAATCCTCACAACGTATCACTTCCTAACCATTTTAGTACTTTTTCCGGTTCCCTGTGCTGAGATGTGGTTTGTGTTTGTTGCGTCAACATGGATCGGCAACAACTCCAAATCTCCCTTCCATGAGTCACACGGGGAGCTGGAAATCAGCTACGGTGGGGTATTTACACCACAGATACTGGCAGATGTTATAGATCAGGGTCCTTTCCCCCAGAGGTCCAGTTGCTGAAGGCTCCCCGGCCCCACACCGTCCCCAGTATGATGTAGAACTAACTTAGAAGCCTTTGGTGATCAGGGTTTTACAGTGATCACGGGCTCATGTTTAGCGCGTCATGACCCGAAGGTTAGGTTTCTTGCTCTCACTTGCTAAGATGGGAGTGCCTAACCCGGGGGACCGGCTCTGGAGCTGTAGTGTCTCTCTTTCTCTGCCCTTTCTTTTAAAGGAGAGATGTTTGCTCTGTTCCTGCCGGGCGCTGAAGAAGCAGGTGTGTTTGTGCAGGTCTTTAGGGCATCTTTAAAGCAAATAGGTTTGATAAAATCTTTTTTTCCTCTTCCCTTCATTCTCCTGTTACTCCTATTGATCCAGGTCTTTCCACGGGCACAGAGTACGCTGGCCGTGTTTGTACAGCTCTGCAGAGAGATAGTCGTGGAAGCCTGCTGTATAGAAACTGACCCTGTGACGGTGAACCGGAGCCCAGGGGGTGGCCAGCTACTTCCTCTCCTTTGAGAGTTTCTGGCATTTGGCAGATTTTCTCTTAAACTCCTTTCCCCAGCGTGGCCTGGTTCCTTTGTTGCCTTATTTGGAGTGCATACCAGCTATTGTGGAGTAATAATACAGGAGGAGAAATCAATTCCCTCCTGGGCCCTTTATGGAGCCTTCAAGCTCACTGGGGTCGGGCCCTGCACTTTTCAGACTCAGGTATGTTTTTTGGCACGTTAAGGACTGATGTGAGTGGACTGTGTGTGAAGTGCTAAGTTGACTGATGTTAAAAGTGGGCTTCCTTGGTGTCTCAGACAGTAAAGAACCCACATTCCAGTGCAGGACACCCACGTTCGATCCCTGGTTCGGCAAAGTCCCCTGGAGAAGGGAGTGGCAACCCACTCTAGTATTCTTGCCTACAGAATCCCATGGACTGAGGAGCCTGGCAGGCTACAGTCCATGGGGTCACACAGAGTTGAACACGACTTAGTGACTAACACACACACACAAGTGAGCAGTGTGTGTCTCTGTCTGGGGTTTCCCCTCCGAACAGCGTGTTCCTTCCTGCCCACATTCTGAACCAGTTGAGAGATGAGATGAAGGGTAAGGGACCCCAAAGACCACCTTCATAACTGAACCACAGATAAAGACGAGCTGTGAGTAAGTAAGTTCTCTAATACCGAAGTCCAACTTCAGAGGGGTGTGTGGTGGATCTGGGCAGTCCCTACCCCACCCCACGGAGGTATACGAGTGTGTGCTAAGTCGCTATAGTTCTGTCCAACTCTTTCTCATCCCGTGGACTGTAGCCCACCAGTCTCCTCTGTCCCTGGGATTCTCCAGGCAGGAATACTGAAGTGGGTTGCCATGCCCTCCTCCAGGGAATCTTCCCGACCCAGGGATCGAACCCACGTCTCCTGCAGCTCCTACACTGGGCAGGCAGGTTCTTTCCCATTGAGCCACCTGGGGTGTGCTGGAGAGGTACAGCACACTCCAAAGAGGGGATCTCTCCCTGTCCAGGCCCATTCCAAGCACACCATCCAGGAAGGAAAGTGAGGGGTGGGCAGAGAGCCAGAAGTTACGCCGATGCACCCTTTCACCCGGAAGAAGTCCTGAGGGGCTTCCCACAGTCACCCTCTACTGGCCTTGCCAGTAGCCACTGCTGACACAGGTCCTTGCCTGCAGTCACCTGGAAAACTCCTTTATGTGAAAGCTGAGCCCTGTCTGTGCTGGACCAGATTTACGGAATGGAAAGGGGAGACTCCTGGTCACTTCAGAGTGCTCTGGGGAGGATGATGGGATATATAATAAAAGTGGGCTATACCTGCTAAGTTAGATGTTCTGGCTTCTTTCACTGGATTGAGTAGTATGCTCATAAAATTCTTGTCTCAAAAGGAGCTTCAGGTTGTGGCCTGCTTTGGAAATAGGGTCTTTGCAGATGTGATCACGTGAAGGTAAGAACATCCTGGATTAAGGTGGGCCCTGCCTCCAAGATTCCCAGTGCGTCCTTATAAGAAGACAGAAACGCAGACACAGAGACACAGGCCCAGGCAGAGCGCCACGAGATGAGGAAGCAGAGCCTGGGGTTACACAGCCACAAGCCAAACAAAACACCAGGGATTGTCTACAAACAGCTGAGCCAGAGGGGCCAGCAAGGATTCTCTCCTGAAGGCTTTAGGACGGCAAGCTCAGCATGTGGGCCTCAAAGCAGGAGGTAGAATTTCTTTGGTGGAGGGAAGCTGAAGGAATGGCAAGAATCAGGTGTCACTGGACCCACCCAGGATGACGGCCAGCGGTGGGATGCCCTGTGGCTTAACTTCTAGTGAGACTCTACCATCTCCTAGAGGCTTGCAGCCTCCACCCCCAGCTTGTCAATCACATCCACGATGGGAGTGATTTGTCTATGGAAACACCTGGATTCCACCTGGGCTGCTGTGGAGAGTGGCCAGACAGGCCCCCAAAGGCTGTTCAGGACCCTTGAGGCCGCTCTCCCTGCATCTTACATGTAACAGAAGGGTTTTCCTTCCATCCTCCTTCCAGCCCAGCATCTCTGACTCTCTTCCCTGGGCTTAGGCTTGACTGGAGGGGGAACCTGGCTGAGACTCTTAACTCAGCTCCAATCATGGGAGGGCCGGAAGGGGCTGTAAAGGACCTGCGCCGTGTGGACCGAGTTGGTTTGGGAATTCCCGAAGAGTCATTAAAGGATGCCCTTGTAACCTTCCAGCTGCTACTGAGGAGCTGACAGCTCATTCAAGGCCTTGGCAAGGCGCTGTGTTATCACTTTTGACTTCACGGGGGCTGAGGACAGGGGACCGGAGATGCAGGTCCTGTATGCCTTTGTTGCTGTTCAGTCGGTAAGTCATGTCCAGCTGTTTGCAGCCCAGTGGACCGTGGCACACCAAGCTTCCCTGTCCATCGCCATCTCCCGGAGTTTGCTCAAATTCATGTCCGTTGTGTGGGTGATGCTATCTAACCATCTCATCCTCTGCCACCCTCTTCTCCTTTTGCCTTCAGCTCTTTTCCATCATCAGGGTCATTCCTAATGAATCAGCTCTTCGAGTCAGGTGGCCAAAGTATTGGAGTTTCAGCCTCAGCATCAGTTGTTGCCAAGTTTAATGTTCAAGATCATGGAAGTTACTGCAGAGAAGCTTCCATTGCCAGAGCTCTAACCTCTCCTTACAGCTGCTTTGCTGTGGAGGTGCTGTGCTGTGCTGTGTGTGTGCTGTGGTGAGTCACTTCAGTCGTGTCCAGCTCTTTAACCCCATGAACTGTAGCCCACCAGACTCTCCTCTCCTTGGAATTTTCCAGACAAGAATACTGGAGTGGGTCACCATTTCCTTCCCCAGGGGATCTTCCCCACCCAAGGATCAAACCAGAATCTCCTGCATTGGCAGGCAGATTCTTTACCGCTGAGCCACCTGGGAAGAAATGTGTGTCAAATTCCTGGTCTGAGGCCAAGCGGATTGTGTTGGTCAACAACAGATGGAGACTCAGTGGTCCACGCTGGCGGGCTGCTGGCTGCCTCTTGGAACCCGTCCTTGAGTGGAGGAGAGGCAGGAATTAGCAGACCGAAGTTGACCTTGGACATTCAAATGCTTAGCCCTCAGTGCTGGCCTGATTTTCATCTCAGCTTTATCCTTTCTCCTCTGGGGAATCAATGCCTGCCTTTGGATTCTGTTTTCCATCCTCCAAAAGACCTCCTCTGACCACTGAGAGCGAGGCCATTTATTAGGTTTCCCCCCTCAAAAATGTCTGATTCCATTGCTGAAAAATTACCCTGGCCATTCTCAAGTGGAATACATTTCTTTGGAACGTCCTTGCCTCCTTTGGTTAAAGCGGGGGAACGTTGCATTTTTCTAGCTAATCCTGTTGTGGAATTTTTTTCTCCATTCAATGTATTCATTCAGATAACACCTCTCAGCCTTCGCATTTCTCACTCCTAATCTTTTATTTATCTTCTCTGAGATTTATAACTTACATATGCATCTGTCTCTCTCTGTAAATTTATTGCATTGCCTCGCTCTCCTCCCCACCCCGCCTCCGCATCCCCCGCTGGCCGGTTAGAATCCCTGGTAAGCATTCAGCACACTGGGCTGCCCTTTCCCTTCCTCTGCCCAGTGCATTCCATTTTCCTGGTTGAAATGTCACTTTCTATATGAGGTTGCTTCCCACTCCCCCCTATGGCTACACCATGTGGCTTGTGGAGATCTTAGTTCCCTAACCAGGGATCGAACCCTCACCCTCATTGGTGAAAGTGCAGAGTCCTAACCACTGGACCACCAGGGAATTCCCCAAATGTCACCTTCTAAAACGTCTTCACTCTGCTCAAAAATGATCATTTTTAACAAATTCACAGCTTCTGGTATGTTTTGAAGGCAGATTCTAACCTTCATGAAATAAAAACCACTTGCTTTTCCTTCATCTCTGTGTGCTCAGTCGCTTAGTCATGACTGACTCTTTGCGACACGATGGACTATAACTCGCCAGACTCCTCTGTCTGTAGGGATTTTCCAGGCAAGGACACTGGAGTGGGTTGCCACGCCATTCTCCAGGGGATCTTCCTAACCCAGGGATCAAACCCGCATCTCCTATGTCTCCTGCATTGGCAAGTGGGTTCTTTACCACTAGCGCTACCTGGGAAGCCGTGAGACCCATTAGTCGTAGACAAAGTAGAGCTTGTGCACTGAATGGAGTTGGAAGGGATGGAAGAAAATATCCACGAGGAATTCAGGATTCACGAGGTCTTAACTCAGCCACCCACTGGTGTCACTCTCTCTGCATCTGCGTGTGCTCAGCCGCTCAAAATGCAGGTAAATCCCCCAGCTGCTTCACAGGCTCCTGGATGAGCTGCAGCTACTGGCTCAGTGGACGCACTCCTTTGATTCTTCAGAGAGCAAGGTCACTTGCCGTCCGCTCAGCCTCCTGGTTCGACTGTCGGCTGGTCCCGGTAACCGCACCATCAGGAGGAGGGCTGGCGTGGCAGATGGAGGGGTCGAGTGAACACCGCGAGGCCCAGGATTCAGGCGTATGGTCCTCCCACCCCACCAGCACCTGACCCAGAGGGAATCAACCACCCCCAGACCTCTCCCCTTGCTTCTTGCTGCGTGTTCTGAGTTGATCTAATGAACTACGTGTTTGAAGCCTCTTGACTTGGTCTGTGTGTCTCTCTGGCCCTCGACAGCCTGCCTGGCGGGGCTCTTGGAGATCCCCACTGCATCAGTGACAGGACCCTTCCTCAGACTTTGCACTGCTGTTCCCCAGCTGTTCTATGGAGGCTGGTCAGAGCATATCAGTCAGAGTTCTCCAGAAAACCAGAACGAGTAGGATGTGTATTCATATATTGTGATGCTAAATTGTATGCGTCACCTTGACTGGACTAACAGATGCGCAGAAGAGCTGGTGAAACATTTTTCTGGGTGCGTCTGTGAGGGGGTTTCTGAAAGAGGTTGGCAGTTTTGAATTGGTAGACCGAGTAAAGCTGATTGCCTTCACCAGAGCAGGCGGGCCTCACCCGATCCACTGAGGGTCCAAACAGAACACAAAGGCAGAAGAAGGGCGAATCTGCGCTCCTGGCCTTCCGCATCAGCACTCCTGGTTCTCAGGCTTGTGGGCTGGGACTGGAATTACACCCCTGGCTTTTCTGGGCCTCTAGCCTGCAGATGGCAGGTCATGGGACTTGACTTAGCCTTCATAATCTCACGAGCAAATTCCTCTAATAAATCTTCTATATGTTTATATACAGGAATATATTGGACATAGAGCATGCTTGGTTCCAGGCCAACAAAATAAAGCAAATATTGCAATAAAGTGTCACATGAATTGTTTGTTTTCCCAGTGTGTAGAAAAGATATGTTTATACTATTCTGTTATCTATTAAGTGTGCAATAGCATTATGTCAAAAAACAATGCACATACCTAATTGAAAAATACTTTATGGCTTAAAAAAAAACAAATCACTAGCTATCATCTGAGTCTTCAGCAAATCATAATACTTTTGCTGATGGAAGGCCTTGCCTGGATGTTGATAGCTGCTGACTGATCACGGTGGTGGTTGCTGAAGGTTGGGGTGGGCATGGCATTTTCTTAAAATAAGACAACCATGAAATTAGCTGCGTTAATTGACTCTTCCTTTTAAGAACGCTTTCTCTGGAGCAAGTCGTGCTGCCAATAGCATTTTATAAACAGTAGAACTTCTTTCAAAACTGGAATCAACCCTCTCAAACCCTGATGCTTCTTTATCAACTAAGTTCATGTAATATTCTAAGCTATTTGTTGTCATTTTAACAGTCTTCACAGCATCTTCATAGGAGCAGATTCCATCGCAGTAAACTACTGTTTTTGTTCATCCATAAGAAGTAACTCTTCATTTGTTAAAGTTTTATTATCAGACTGCAGCACTTCACATCTTTAGACTCCATTTCTTTTTTTAAATTTATTTTTAATTGAAGGATAATTGCTTTACAGTGTTGGCTTGATTTCTGCCATGCATCAACATGAATTGGCCATAGGTGTACATGGATCCTTCCCTCTGGGACCTCCCTCCCACCTCACTCCCTTCCCCCGCCCCTAGGTTATTACAGAGCCCCGGTGTGAGTTCCCTGAGTCACACAGCAAACTCCCATTGACTATTTTACATATGGTAGTGTGTATGCGTCCATGCTACTCTCTCCATTCGTCTCACCCTCTCCTTCCTCACGCCCTCCCCCTTCCCTGGACTCCGTTTCTAATTCCAGTTCTCTTGTTATTTCCACCCCACCTGCAGTTACTTTCTTAGCTGAAGTCTTAATCCCCTCAAAGTCACCCATGAGGGCTGGAATCACTTCTTCCACGCTCCTGTCAATGTTGATATTTTGACCTCTTCGCATGAATCGCAAATGTTCTTAATGGCACCTAGAATGGTGAATCCCTTCCAGAGGTTTCCATTTACTTGGCCCAGATCCATCTGAGGAATCACTTATCTATGGCAGTTGTTGCCTTACAAAGTGTGCTTCTTGAATAGTAAGGCTCGAAAGTCAAAATGGCTCCTTGATCCACGGGCTGCAGAATGGATTCTGTATTGCTGGGTTGGCAGACAGGAAAACAACATTAACCTCATTGTGCGTCCCCATCAGAGCTCCTGGGCGACCAGGTGCATTGTCAATGAGCAGTAATATTTTTTTTCTGAGCAGTAGGTCTCGGCAGTGGGCTTAAAGCACTCAGTAAGCCAGGTTGTAAATAGACGTGCTGTCATCCAGGCTTTGTTATTCCATCTAGACAGCATGAGGAGAGTAGATTGAGCATAATTCTTCAGGACCTTAGGATTTTGGGGATGCTAAATGAGTATTGGCTTCAACTTAAAGCCACTAGCTGTATCAGCTCCCAACAAGAGGATTGGGCTGTTCTTTGAAGCTTTGAAGCCAGGCATTGCCTTCTCTCTAGCTATGGAAGTCCTAGGTGGCATCTCCTTCCAATATAAGGTTCTTTCATCTTCATTGAAGATCTCTTGCTTAGTGTAGCCACCTTCATTAATGATCTTAGCTAGATCTTTCTGGATAATTTGCTGCAACTGCTAAATACATCAGCATTTGCTGCCTTACCTTGTACTTTTAAGTCATGGAAAAACAGTTTCTTTCCTTAGAATTCATGAGCCAACCTCTGCTGGTTTCAAACTTTCCTTCTTGAGCTTCTTCACCTCTCTCAGCCCTCACAAAACTGGAGAGAGTTACGGTCTTGTTCTGGATGAGGCTTTGGCTTAAAACAATGAGTTTGAGTAAGCTCCGGGAGTTGGTGATGGACAGGGAGGCCTGGAGTGCTGCAGTCCATGGGGTCGCAAAGAGTCAGACACGACTGAGCGACTGAACTGAACTGAACTGAACTGAATTCTATGGCTGCGGGCTCCCCAGGTGGCTCAGTGGTAAAGAATCTGCCCACCAGTGCAGGAGATACAAGAGATGTGGGTTTGATCGCTGGGTCGGGAAGATCCCCTGGAGAAGGGCATGGCAACCCACTCCAGAATTCTAGCCTGGAGAATGCCCTGGATAGAGGAGACTGGCAGGCTACAGTCCATGGGCTTGCAAAGAGTCAGGCGTGACTGAGCGATTGAGTATGCACACAATGCTATGGCTGGTTCGATCTTCTGTCCAGACCACTAAAACTTTCTCTGGATCAACAATAAGGCTGAGGTGCTTTCTTATCATTTGTGTATTCACTGGAGCAGCGCTTTCAGTTTCCTTCAAGAACTTTTTCTTTGCCGTCACAACTTGGCTGTTGGGTGCAAGAGGTCTAACTTTTGGCCCATGTCACCTTTTGACATGTCTTCCTAACTGAGCTTAATCATCTCTAATTTTTTATTTAAAGTAAGAGACATGTGACTGTTCCTTTCTCTGGATCACTTTAGAGGCCATTGTAGGATTATTCATTAGCCTAATTTCAATATTGTTTTGTCTCTGGGACTAGGAGCCTGAGGGGAGAGAGAGAGATGTGGAAAAGCCAACTGGTGGAGCATTCAGAACACACACACATACACACCATCATCAATTAAGTTTTTTATCTTATAGGGGCACAGTTTGTGGTGCCCCCAAACAACGACAATAATAACATCAGAGATCACTGATCACCATAACACATATAAAAATAATAAAAAACAAGTTTGAACTATTGTGAGAAGCACCAAAATGTGACCCAGAGACAGGAAGTGAGCCAGTGCTGTTGGAAAAATGGTACCAAGAGAATTGCTTTCTGTGTAAGACTGCCACAAACCTTCAGTTTGTAAAAACAAACAACTCCCCCTACCAACACACACAATATCTTTGATGGGCAATAAAGCAAAGCACAATAAAAGAGCCTGTCTGTGTGTCTCATTGTTCTGTTTCTCTGGAGAACACTGGCTAAGAGATAGATAGATAGACAGACAGATGTTTTAAGGAATTGGCTCACATGCTTATGAGCTTAGTCGCTCAGTCGTGTCCGACTCTTTGCAACCCCATGGACTGTAGCCCACCAGGTTCCTCTGTCCATGAGGATTCTGAAGGCAAGAATACTGGAGTGGGTTGCCACGTCCTCCTCCAGGGGATCTGCCCAACCCAGGGATTGAACCCAGGTCTCCTACATTGCAGGCGGGTTCTTTACTATCTGAGCCACTGGAGGCTGGCAAGGCCAAAAATCTGCAGGGTGAGCTGGTGGGCTGGAGACTCAGGAAGCCCATGTGTTACAGCTGAAGTCTGAGTCTCCTGCTGGCAGAGTGCCTTCTTGCTTGAGGGAGGTCAGCCTTTTTGTATTTCTTTTTAAAATTCATTTATTTGACTGTGCCAGGTCTTAGTCACGGCATGTGAGATCTAGTTCCCAGACCAGGGACAAGAAACCCTGCATTGAGAGCCTGGAGCCTTAGCCACTGGCCCACCAGGGAAGTCCCGAGGTCAGCCTTTTATATCTACCAGGCCTTCAACAGATTGGACAAGGCCAATTATGGAGGGTCCGTCGGCATTTCTCTCAAAGTCTATCAATTTAGATGTAAATCTCATCCAATCCCACCCTCACAGAAACATCCAGAATAATGTTTGATGAAATATCTGAGCCCCGTGATCCTGCTAAGTCGACACATAAAAATCAACCATTATAGGGGGATTTCCGTGGTGGCCCAGTGGATAAGAATCCGCCTGCCACCGCAGGAGCCCCAGGTTCAATCCCTGGGTCAGGAAGATCCCATTGCCTCGGGAGCAACTAAATCTCACGTGCCACGGCTATCGAGTCCCAACACTGCACCTGCCCAGGACATGGGCTTCCACCACTGAAGCCGCATGCCTTGAGCCTGCGCGCCACAAAAGTCACTGCGATGAGAAGCCTACACCCCTCCACAAAGAGTAGCCCCCCGCTCGCCACCAAGAGAAAGCCCACGAAAATCAGTGAAGACCCTGCAGAGCCAAAAATGGATAAATAAAAGGAGAAAAGATAATACTTTAAAAAAGACAAACCATTGTAGGAGGAATGCTTGCAAATATGCTGCACCAGCCAGTAAAAGGGTTCTGCAGTCAAATGAGTTTAGGAAGGCTGGATTAAGCAAAATGATACCATGTTTATTTTATGGTAAGATTTCTTGGAATCTTTCATGGGCAGGATAAAATAGGCAGTGTTGCACAAACTCTGCTCCTGGAACCCCTTTTTTGTTTTTTCAACAGAATTTTCTTTGGTACAGGTGTTCCTCAGAGCACACTGAGAAATGTAGGTCTAAGGCTCTCAGGAAACCAGACGACAATGTCAGGCGGGCTGGGTGAGAAAGGCCAGGCGGGCTTCCTCATGCTGCTGTCCCAGCAGTGTTCCTCACTGGAATGCACTTCCTCATGCTAGGATAGCATATGCACCCAGAAGGAACGGACCTCAGCACTCCTCATGGCTGGGTCATCACAACTTGTGTCATATCCAAGAAGCTGTGTCTTTCCCCACAGTCTCTCACAGGGGGACCAGGGAAGACTGTAACATGCACTATTTGGAACTCCTCGTGGCTCAGATGGTAAAGAATCTGCATGCAATGCAGGAGACCCAGGTTCGATCCCTGGGTCAGGAAGATCCCCTGGAGAAGGGAATGGCTACCCACTCCAGTATTCTTGCCTGGAGAATCCCATGGACAGAGGAGCCTGGCGGGCTACAGTCCATGGGGTTGCAAAAAGTTGAACATGACTAAGCAACTTACACACACAAACAGAGATGTGGGTGCACACACACACATGTTTGTGCACACACACACATATTAAAAAGGGTTTCCGAGGTGGCACTAGTGGTAACGAGCTCACCTAGTAATGCAGGAGACATAAGATACCTGGGTTCGATCCCTGGGTTGGGAAGATCCCCTGGAGAAGGGGGTGGCTACCCACTCCAGTATTCTTGACTGGGAAATAAATCCTATGGACAGAGGCGCCTGGTGGGCTACAGTCCATGGGGTTGCAAAAAGTCGAACACGACTGAGCAACTAACACACACACACATACACACACAGAGATGTGCGTGTGTGCACATAAACACACACACACACATTAAAAAGGGTTTCCCAGGGGGCACTGGTGGTAAAGAACTCACCTACTAATGCAGGAGACATAAGAGACCTGGGTTTGATTCCTGGGTTGGGAGGATCCCCTGAAGGAGGGCATGGCAACCCACTCCAGTATTCTTGCCTGGAGAATTCCACAAAAAGAGGAGCCTGGCAAGCTACATCCAGTAGGGTCACAAAGAGGAGGACATGACTGAAGCGACTTAGCATGCGTGCATAGTAAAAAACTACTCATTCTGTATCTGCAATTCAAGTGGAACTGAGTGTCCCGTGTCTTACCCGGCAATCGTGTTCCTTGCTGACACTCAGCTGCACCAAACCACTCACCTCAGGGTCTTTGCACATGCTGTCCCCTAAGGCTGAACAGCCCCTCCCCCAATAACCACTCCTCCCCCAACCGGTTTAGGTCTTTATCCAAACACCACTTTCTCTGCGAGTCCTTCCATCTCTCACCCTTCTAAGTAGGTAACCATATCAGATTTTCTATTCTGTTCCCTGTGTTATTTTTCTCCTCGGTACTTATCACGGTAAAGCCACCCTGTAGTTTGAGGATTCATCTTGTAATTGTCTGTCTCCCCCACTAGAGCAGGGATTCCTTTTCTGCTTGCTTCCCTGCTGTATCCCTGGGGCCTAGAAATGTGCCTGGCACCCACTGAAGCTCTGTCAGAACCTGCAGCCCAAACCAAATGACAGGGATGAGCAGAGGGTCCATATTGATACTTTTGCTTGGCAGAGACCAAAGTGATCTGTTACCAAAGCTCCCATGACCTCTGTGATCTCCTTCCATGTTATCTAAGTATCACGGGCTTTCATTGTCTGCTCACGGTAGGCAACTCTCCTGCACTGCAAGCAGATTCTTTATGGAGACACAGGTTAAATCCCTGGGTCGAGAAGATCCCCTAGAGAAGGGAATGGCAACCAGTATTCTCCAGTATTCTGGCCTGGAGAATTCCATGGACAGAAGCTACAGTCTGAGCGACTAACACATTCAAAACACTCAGTGGACCTTGGGCTGCTCTCACCTCTTGCCTATTGTAAAGGATGCTCTGAATATCAGCATTCAAGTGTCCGTTTGAGCCCCTGCTTTCAATTCTTTGGGGTAGTGTGTACTTGGGAGAAGGCAATGGCACCCCACTCCAGTACTCTTGCCTGGAAAATCCCATGGACGGAGGAGCCTGGTAGGCTGCAGTCCATGGGGTTGCTGAGGGTCGGACACGACTGAGTGACTTGACTTTCACTTTTCACTTTCATGCATTTGAGAAGGAAATGGCAACCCACTCCAGTGTTCTTGCCTGGGGAATCCCAGAGATGGGGGAGCCTGGTGGGCTGCCATCTATGGGGTCGCACAGAGTCGGACACGACTGAAGCAACTTAGCAGCAGCAGCAGTGTGTACTTAGAAGTGGAATTGCTGAATCACATGATATTTCTGTTTGATTTTCATTAGGAATTACTATACTGTTTTCCACAGTGGCTGCACCATTTGACATTTCCTCCTACAATGCACAAGCATTCTAATTTTTCCACATCCTCACCAACACAGCTTTTCTGTTCTCTGGATAATATTTTCTGTTCCTAATGGATGAGAAGCATACTCTGTTATTGTTAATGCTTTATGGCTTCTACTTCCTTTTCATTTCTGCTTCCCCATAATTTTAGTCTGTGTTTGAACCCTTGAGGACTCTGGTCCAAGTTTTACAACGTGACTCACACTCCCATCTGCCCATTTCCTGTAAGAGAGAGAGAACCTGATTGGCTCAACATATATTATGCCAAGCCACATGTCATAGGTTGCTGGCCAATAAATAGGTTGCCAGTCCCTGGGTCAGTGGACCATCAGCTAAGACCAGGAAGAGGAGGGTCACTGTTGCCGTGTACATGGCTGTCTATGGAGGACCTCACCAGGTATCTTCCCTTAGGAGGGGCCGTGGGCACAAGTCACAATCGGCATGTTCAGTCTACAGGGAGAAAGATGCTGGGAGTTAAGCTAGATACTGAAAGTGTTTAGTTGCTCAGTTGTGTCCAGCTCTTAGGGATCCCATGGACTGTAGCCCAGCAAGGCCCTCTGTTCATGGGATTCTCCAGGCAAGAATACTGGAGTGGGTTGCCATTTTCTTCTCCAGGGATCTTCCCAACCCAGTGATCGAACCTGGGTCTCCCACCTTGCAGGCAGATTCTTTACTGTCTGAGCCACCAAATTTTACTGAGATGTTGAGAAATGCCCTTCTGGTATATGTCACCTAAGATGTGAAATGGAGAAAACTGTTCCTTGACATACATTATCTCTGATGTAGAAACTTCTCTCTCTCCCTTTACACTCTGGGGTCTTTAATAAACACACCCAGGTCATTCTCACCTTCATGGGTTCTCAACCATGGTGCTGCATTTTAATGGAAAATTCTTGAGAATAAAAATCCCTTTAACTTCCAAAGAAATGGAACCATTCTAGTGGAAAGACCAGTTCAGAAGTTGACAGCCATCCTGTCTAGTGGCTACTCCTTCATGTAATGAGGCTAAGAAGACAAAGTATTCAAATCATCATTCTCTCCAGTCTTAGACCACTGGCCAGTGCTGAAAATGGATTTGTAATTTGCTGTTTTAGTTGTAAGATGCTGTTTTGTTTTTTTTTTTGCATTTTATGGGAAAGATTATGGAAACCCTGTCTGTGAGGAGAGCTATCCACAGGGTAGTCCTGTTTTTCCTGAGTTTATGTATATAAACTTGTGTAATAGTGTAGGCTTTCCTGTAAGTGTTCAGTTCAGTTCAGTTGCTCAGTCATGTCCGACTCTTTGCGACCCCATGGACTGCAGCACGCCAGGCTTCCCTGTCCATCACCAACTCCTGGAGCTTGCTCAAACTCAAGTCCATTGAGTCGGTGATGCCATCCGACCACCATCCTCTACTGTCCCCTTTCAGTGTTGGGAAGCTTAAAACAAAGCGGTCTTCAACCACTGTGGGTGGATTGTGGTGCCCCCTCCCCACACTGTCTTGTCAGATTCATGTGTTGAATCTCCAACTCCCAGGACCTTAGAATATGACTGTATTTGGGGACAGAGCCTTTGGGCTAAAATGAAGTCACTAGGGGATTCCCTGGCGGCTCAGTGGTAAAGAGCCACAGGAGATGCGGGTTTGAGCCCAGCATCAGAAAGATCCCCTGGAGTAAGGCATGGCAACTCACACCAGTATTTTTGCCTGGAGAATCCCATGGACAGAGGAGCTTAGCAGGCTACAGAGTTCATAGGGTAACAAAGAGTCGGACATGACTGAAGCAACTTGGCATGCATGCATGAGGTCACTAGGTTGGGCGGTAATCCAACATGACTGTTGTCCTTATAAGAAGAGGAAATTTGGTTAGGGGAAATATGGATCCAGACATGTACAAACTAAAGATACAAGGAGAAGATGACCATCAGGAAGCTAAGGAAAGAGGCTTCGGATGGAACCAACCCTGCCAGAATGTTGATCTTGGATGACTAGGACTGTCAGAAAATAAATTTCTGTTGTTAAACCACCCAGTCAATGCACTTTGTCATGACAACCCTTGCAGACTAGTATACCTACTCCAAACCATCATTTAGATTTTATTTATATTTGCTTTTTTTTTTTTTCTTTTTGGCTCTATGCTTAATTTCATTTTATGACTCCTTAGTTCCAAAGAATAGCAAGAAGAGATAAGAAAGCCTTCCTCAGTGATCAATGCAAAACAGAATGGGAAAGATTAGAGATCTCTTCAAGAAAATGAGAGATACCAAGGGAACATTTCATGCAAAGATGGGTTCACTAAAGGACAGAAATGGTATGGACCTAACAGAAGCAGAAGATACTAAGAAGAGGTGGCAAGAATACACAGAACTGTACAAAAAAGATCTTCACGACACAGATAATCACGATGGTGTGATTGCTCACCTAGAGCCAGACATCCTGGAATGTGAAGTCAAGTGGGCCTTAGAAAGCATCACTACGAACAGAGCTAGTGGAGGTGATGAAATTCCAGTTGAGCTATTTCAAATCCTGAGAGATGATGCTGTGAAAGTGCTGCACTCAATATGCCAGCACATTTGGAAAACTCAGCAGTGGCCACAGCACTGGAAAAGGTCAGTTTTCATTCCAATCCCAAAGAAAGGCAATGCCAAAGAATGTTCAAATTACCACACAATTGCATTCATCTCACACGCTAGTAAAGTAATGCTCAAAATTCTCCAAGCCAGGCTTCAGCAATATGTGAACCGTGAAGTTCCTGATGTTCAAGCTGGTTTTAGAAAAGGCAGAGGAACCGGACATCAAATTGCCAACATCCTCTGGATCATGGAAAAAACAAGAGAGTTCCAGAAAAACATCTATTTCTGCTTTATTGACTATGCCAAAGCCTTTGACTGTGTGGATCACAATAAACTGTGGAAAATTCTGAAAGGGATGGGAATACCAGACCACCTGATCTGCCTCTTGAGAAACCTGTATGCAGGTCAGGAAGCAACAGTTAGAACTGGACATGGAACAACAGACTGGTTCCAAATAGGAAAAGGAGTACGTCAAGGCTGTATATTGTCACCCTGCTTATTTAACTTCTATGCAGAGTACATCATGAGAAACGCTGGACTGGAAGAAACACGAGCTGGAATCAAGATTGCCGGGAGAAATCTCAATAACCTCAGATATGCAGATGACACCACCCTTATGGCAGAAAGTGAAGAGGAACTAAAAAGCCTCTTGATGAAAGTGAAAGTAGAGAGTGAAAAAGTTGGCTTAAAGTTCAACATTCAGAAAACGAAGATCATGGTATCTGGTCCCATCACTTCATGGGAAATAGATGGGGAAACAGTGGAAACAGTGTCAGACTTTATTTTTGGGGGCTCCCAAATCACTGCAGATGGTGACTGCAGCCATGAAATTAAAAGACACTTACTCCTTGGAAGGAAAGTTATGACCAACTTAGATAGCGTATTCAAAAGCAGAGAGATTACTTTGCCAACAAAGGTCTGTCTAGTCAAGGCTATGGTTTTTCCTGTGGTCATGTATGGATGTAAGAGTTGAACTGTGAAGAAAGCTGAGTGCTGAAGAATTGATGCTTTTGAACTGTGGTGTTGGAGAAGACTCTTGAGAGTCCCTTGGACTGCAAGGAGACCCAACCAGTCCATTCCGAAGGAGATCAGCCCTGGGATTTCTTTGGAGGGAATGATGCTGAAGCTGAAACTCTAGTACTTTGGCCACCTCATGCGAAGAGTTGACTCATTGGAAAAGAGTCTGATGCTGGGAGGGATTGGGGGCAGGATGAGAAGGGGACGACAGAGGATGAGATGGCTGGATGGCATCACTGACTCAATGGACGTGAGTCTGAGTGAACTCCGGGAGTTGGTGATGGACAGGGAGTCCTGGCGTAAGTTCATGGGGTTCCAAAGAGTCGGACACAACTGAGCGACTGAACTGAACTGATGACTCCTTGTATTTATGACACTTGCATTTTCTTCTTTTACCTCATTTTAACTTATGCTGCTTGATTGTGTTTTAGTGTTCATTTAAGCTTTCTGGATTTAAGTACAGTAGAAATACATTTTAAAAATTATTAAAATGATATCTACTGGCCATCTACAGTGTTTAAAATTCTGTCCAGGGTACCAGGGAGATCCCATGGCAGACCAGGATGCGTCTAGCAGTGTGTGTGTTGTTAATAAGGTCTTAATAAATACTGGCTATTGTTGCCAGGTATGGGATTCCCCAATAACTCAGTTGGTAAAGAATCCACCTACAATGCAGGAGACCGTGGTTCGATTCCTGGGTTGGAAAGATCTGCTGGAGAAGGGATCGGCTACCCACTCCAGTATTCTTGGTCTTCCCTGGTGGTTCAGCTGGTAAAGAATCCGCCTGCATTGTGGGAGACCTGGGTTTGATCCCTGGGCTGGGAAGATCCCCTGGAGAAGGGAAAGGCTACCCACTCCAGGATTCTGGCCTGGAGAATTCCATGGACTGTATAGTCCACGGGGTCACAAAAAGCCCAACACGACTGAGCAGCTTTCACTTTCATTTTCATCGCCAGGTACAGTTGCTGTACCAGTTAGATTTTGCTGTGTGACAAACCACTCCCACATGTAGTGGCTTAAAATGGCAAATACTTGCTACATTTCATGATTCTGTGAGTTGAAGAGCACGTTTCTTCTGGTCTGAGTCACCCAGCTGGGGCTGAACAGTCTGGGATGGCCTTTCTTCTGCAGCTGGTACCGTATGTCAGGTGGAAGGCAGGGGAGGCTGGGCTCTCTCTCCACGTGATCTCTCATTCCCCAGGAGGCTGGCTTGCCCTTGTTACATGGTGGCTAGTGGATTCCCAGCAGCAGCAGCAAACCCCAGTACACCCACCTTCAGACCTCTGTTGGAGGTTTTTCTCCCATCCCATTGGTCAAAGCAAGGCACCTGGCAAAACCCAGACCCAAGGATGGAGAAATCAATTCTGACTTCAGATGGGAAGATCTGCTATGTTGCAGGGCACGGACACTGTAGTTATAAGGAATATATTTGCTCTGGTCCCAGACCTGGCACAGAGTTCCTCATACCCCGGGAACTCCTGAGTCATAGAAGTCTGCTTTGTCATCCCTGAGAAATCCCTGTTGAGCTTGTGCTAGTGATGACTTGGGTTGGGACCACAGGATGGGCTGGTGACCAGAAAGACCTAGTGATTAGACGTGGATTAGAGGGTTGAAACTTTCTAGCCACAACCTCTGGGAAGCTGGGCTGTCTGCCTGACTTTGGTCATTGGGATGAAGTCCTTATGGAAAAATGGAAGTGAACCTGCTTTGAAAAGTTGGTTGTCCTTCAGCCTTGAAGTTGTGTCCAACTCTTTGCGACCCCATGGACTGCAGCTCCCCAGGCTCCCCTGTCCTTCACTATCTCCTGGAGTTCGCTCAAACTCATGTCCTTTGAGTCGGTGCTGCCATCCAACCATCTCATTCTCTCCTCCCCCCTTCTCCTTTTGCCTACAATCTTTCCCAACATCAGAGCCCTTTTCCAATGAGTCGGCTCTTTGCATCAGGTGGCCAAAGTATTGGAGCTTCAGCTTCAGCATCAGTCCTTCCAATGAGTATTCAGGGTTGATTTCCTTTAGGATGGACTGGTTGGATCTCCACACACAGTGGGAAGAAGTTCCTTTTCCTTTATCTTTCCCAGACAACAAAACAGCTTTAATCCTCATCGTGAAGTTTCTTCCTTTCTCTCTCCCTCCATTCCTTTCTTTCTTAATGGTTTTCTTGTCCTTTCTTGGCTTCACCTTTCCTTAAGAAATCATTTCCCATGTGCATTTTTCCTCCCCTTCTGGATGGACTTCACCCACGGGCCACCTCTTCCCTCCTCTCTGGGACTCAGTTCTGCCTTTCTGCAGTATTTTTCTTCCATGGCCCTGCTCACCCACTCTCTTTTCCTCTCGATCTCTTCCTGTTTCCTAACACCACTCTTAGCCTGGGCTTTCTTCTGAATTTAAGCAACAAGAGGCACCAGCCTTGACTGGCAACAATGAAGCCTAAGAAAACAGGTCATCTGAGCCGGGACAGACGTCAGTGAAACCGTCTTAGCGCTTGATTGGCCTTTTGTTGAGAGAAGAGTGACTCTAAATTTAAGCTGAGCCGGAGAGACACTGGCCCCTTTTTAGAGTGGACAGAGTTGGAATGGCAAGTACCCAAAGGGCAGCTTTGAGAGCTGAAACTGTGTGTGCCACAGGCCTGGGTGCCTGGGAGGTCTGAGAGATGTCCTTCCAGGAGCGAGCCGACACCTGCTGAGAGTCAGCATCTCCAGGAAGGACGAGCAAAGTGCAGCCTGACACGAGGCCAGGAGGCTCTGGTGGGGGGTGGGGTCAGGCTGGGGGAAGCCACTGAGGATGCCTGGGGATCCAGCCAAGTGAAAGTGCGGAGCTGGAGCACCTGGGAAAGAGGCCAACTAAGATGCTCAAGAGGTGCCTGGAGGAGCCTTCAGATGTAGACGTCGCCCAGGCTGGGGACACACCAACGCGGTAAGTTGCACTCTAGCTTGTCAATTACATTTCTGCCTAATTTTGTCTTGAGGTTGGAGTCTCTGCCACAGAAGGTGAAAATAATCAGAGCAGGCAGGCGAGCTGGGAGCAGGATGGACAAGGAGGTTTATAAAGGAAAGATGGTAACTTAATCACACTTGTCAAATCTCTTGCTATGGAAGGCAACACATTCACAGCTTCCTGGAATTAGGATTTGGGCATCTTTGGAGGGGCATTACTCCGCCCACCACAGTTGACAGTCTTTTTTTTTCCTTTTTTAATTTTGTTATCTGATTCCCAGAGTCTGTAAGCATCATGGTTGCCAGGATTTTGTGCATTTGTGTCATTTGCTACTGTATAGGCAGCACCTAGAACAGTGCCCCATACATGGGCACTTTGTATATATTTATCAAATGAATGAATGAATGTATGTCTCCCTGTGTATGGGGGAAAAAAGAAAAGATGGAAGGAAGACAAGGAGAGAAAATTCTGTGTGAATAGATTAGATGATTGTTGAGTTATTCATCAACTTGTTTTATTAAGTGGTTCTAATTGCCTGGAATCTAAACAGATATATATATAGATAGATATAGATAGATAGATAAATACACACATATGGCACTAGTGGTAAAGAACACATCTGCCAATGCAGGAGACATAAGAGACATGGGTTCAATCCCTGCATTGGGAAGATCACCCACAGGATGAAATGGCAACCCACTCCAGTATTCTTGAATGGAGAATCCCCATGGAGAGAGGAGCTTGGCAGGCTACAGTCCACGGGGTCACAAAGAGTCAGACACGACAGAAGCAACTTAGCATGGACTCTAAGGATGTCAGCAAAACATATTCTTGTTTTTAACCTTTCTCTGGTGAGAAGGGATGGTTTGTCTCCCTTTTAATCACTGAGCACATGGGATAGGAATTTGGGGGTACATAGACTTTGTGTTCATGTTGATTAATAGCAAGATCAGTTTCCAAAGGAAAGAAACTCCAGCGCATTTCTGGACTGCCCTGGCGTCTCCAGGAGGGCAACTGCTGAAGAGTCATTGCATCTCCATTACAGAATCCCGGAGAGAATTGTTCTCAGGGTCGACGAGCTCATTTCACCAGAAAGGTGGTGACGCTTTTTATGTTCTGAAAGCAAGATGGCTCCTTCTAGGGAGTAAGTGAAACCAGGTATAAATCCAGAGGCACTTCATCAACAGCTGCAAGGTTATACAACTCAAGACCATTAACATCTATGAAATCACGAGAGTCGTGTTTAGGAATGTCCGTCTATGCCAATAAATCTTGTTTGTGCTTCCTGTGAACAAGGTACCCGCTCCGGAGACTGTCTCCATTATCAACCAGCGTGCACAGCAGCATCTCCTGCTTCTGCTTTATTTGTTCCCTTTTGCTAAAGCGTGAGGTTGTGTGAGATGGTGGCTAAGAACATGGACTCTGGGGACAAGTCATCTGGAGTCAGGCTCCAGCTCGGTTCCTTATTAGATGTAAGTTATGCAACATTTCTGTGCTTCATGGGATAGGGTTCATGATAGTCCTACCTCAGGGCAGTACGTGGAGATTATTAATATAAGTCATGCCTGGCATCTATGTCCTAAGTAACATGTGTGCGTGCTCAATCCTGTCTGACCCTTTGTGACCCCATGGACTGGAGACTGCCAGGCTTGTCTGTCCATGGGATTCTCCAGGCAAGAATACTGGAATGGGTTGCCATTTCCTCCTCCAGGGGATCTTCCCAACCCAGGAACCAAACTCGCGTCTCCTGCATCTCCTGCACTGGCAGGCAGATTCTTTACCACTGAGCCACCTGGGAAGCCCCATTTGCCTGGCTTCACTCATGGATGAGTTATTCTTGGCTGATGATCACAGTTTGATGTCACTGAGCATCAGGGTCAGTGAAAGCTTATCAACCCAAGAGAGGAGTCAGGGGTAAACACAAGGGGGCCCCTGCACATTGCCTGATGGCAAGAGAGACAACAGCCAAGCAGCATAACCAGCATTAGTAATCTTGATTCCTTTGCAAAAGCAGTAACTTCAATTCTATAGTAAGAGAATTTGGTATAGAAATTCCATAAGAAGGTAATATGATGACATGCTCTACCCATTTTTATTCTTTAGGAAAGACAAGAATGTCTGTTTTTCAGTTTGATTTTTTTTCTTTTTTTCTTTTTTTTGCTAAATATGACTTTATTTCTTAAAACTGTCGTCACCAGTAAATAAAGATGACGGCATGGGGGAGAGGGATAGAAGGGAAGGAAGAAAGCACTGGGAACTGGCTTTAAAGGCTTTCATTTCCTGTGTCTTCGGGAAATTTAACAAGAATATAAAAACTTGAATCAAATCCTTGTCATCTAAGTTAAGTGGAAAAATGAATGCCTTTGTGTTAGAAATGATTGCACCACAAACAGTATAAAGTATTCTAGTGTGTTTTCATTACTTGAAACAACTTTGTGTGATAAGAATTCTAAAAATTCAAATAGGGCTATAATTTAAGAAATCATACCACATGATCCGTACCATCATAATATGAGTGGTCTTTGCAATAACAAGCAGAGAAATGTAGGACAGATATAATAAAAGAGTAGTTCACTACTTAAATAATTTCTGCCCTGATACTTTTTCATTCTTGTTTTAAAATTTTTTATTTGGGTATAATTCATGTAAATTAAATGTACAGATACTGGGTATTTGGTTCAACAAGCTTTGAGAATGAGTAGACTTTAGTAATCACCACTCAAGACAAGGTGTAGAACTTTTTATTTTTTAATTATATCAGCAATTTCCCTCAAGCTTTCTCCGGTTGATCCCCTCTCCTCCTCCTCACTTTCAGACCTTTTAACAGATTACATAAAGAGATTAATTTTGTCTTTATTTAGATTTCCTATGAACAGGATCAATGTGTATGTACTCTTTTGGGTTTGACTTCTTTTGCTCGATATACTGTATTTGAGAATCATCCATGTTGTTGGGTATATCAATAGTTCATTCTACTTTATTGCCCAATAGTATTTCATGGTATAATTATGGCACATTCAGTTGTAACAATATTTACTAAAAGACTTGTTTTCTTCATAGAATTACTTTGGCATCTTTGTGGACAACTGACTGTCTAAGTGTCAATCCATTGACTCTCAGTTTCGTTCAACTGATTTGTGTGTATATCTTTATACTGATACCCTACTGCCTTGACTACTGAGCTGTATTATGTATCTTGAAATTACATAGTGTAAGTCCTCCAAGTTTGTATTTCTTTTTCAAAGTCATCTTGGATATTCTAGATCCTTTTTGAATCAGCTCATTTATGTCTTTAAAAAAAAAAAAACTTCCTGGAATTTTTTTGTAGTGACTGTGTTGAACAAATACCTAATTTTAAGGAAAAACAGACATCTTAACAGTATTGAGTCTTCCAGTCAATTAACATGAATATGTTCCGTTTATTTGGGTTTCTTTCATTTTTCTTAGGAATGCTTTACATTTTTTATACATAAGTCTTAAACGTCTTTCAGTAGATTTATTTCTAGGTAGTTGAAGTTTGGAATGCCATTATAAATGGAGTTGATTTTTTTGGATCTCATTTTCAAGTGTAGGCATATAGAAATATAACTGATTTTTCTTGTATTGACTTCGTATTTTATGACCTTACTCAGTTCATGTAATTCTAGCAATTATTTTAGATCCTTGGGTGTGTCCTTAATATAAAATAAATAATTTAAGACTCATTAGAGAGTAAATCCCAGGGACGGGGGAGCCTGGTGGGCTGCCATCTCTGGGGTTGCACAGGGTTGGACACGACTGAAGGGACTTAGCAGCAGCAGCAGCAGCAGCAGCAGCAGAGAGTAAATAAATTAAGACATTTACGTGTTAATATTTTGACCATCAATTCATGTCTTTTCTCCTAAAGGTTGTATTGCTCTGGTGGTTTTGCTGGGGATAGTGTGTACAGAGGAAAGTTCATAAAACAAAGCTTTCATATCAGGTGGTCAGCTTTCAAAACAGTGTGGTCAAGCTTCTAAATAACAGCCAGACTTAGATGTAACTATCATTCACATCTTTATCTATATATCTTTTGCATTGCAGGGACTTCAGCATTAATACCTAGTGCTGTTATTCATTTCTCCAATTTTCACAGTGTATGACTTATAGACCCCTAGGGGTCACTGTTTTTAAATACCCTCCATTGTCATTTGGAAAGGCACATCCTTAGTTTTGGCATGGGGCAGAAAGGAGCAAGATTGGAAATGAAAATTGTTGTCATTTAGGCAGCGTTGACTGTATACCAGGAGCTGAGTGAGGCCGTTTGCAGACATCACTTCCTTCATTCCTCTCACAGGCCTTGTGAAATCTGGACCACCCTTAGACCTGCTTTACAGGTGAGGCACCGAGGCTTATATTCGGTTGTATGCTAGGTCACACAGTTAAAAGTGGCAGAATCAAGTTTGAATTAAAGTTCTTGACTTCAGAGCCCACAGTTTTGACCCATTTCTTCCTAAACATCTGTTTAAAAGCAGCCCTAATTCCTACACTCACTGGGGATAGAAAAAAAGAATTTAGCTAGGCTTCAAAATTCTTAGGCTGATATGAAATGATACCAGTTCTCACTTATTGCCATGTAAGGGCTGAGGGATGGTAATTAATCTCCTGTGTTAGCTAAGAATCTCCTCTTTTTTATTTTTAATTTTTAAACTTTTTTTCGTTTTCAAAATATTTTATTGAAGTATAGTTGATTAACAATGTAGTGTTAATTTTTGCTGTACAGCAAAGAGATTCAGTTATATAGATATATATTCTTTGTTACAATATCTCCTCTTCCACCCCTGGTCACCATGGGGAGCTGTGGCTGGAGAGAAAGCACAAACCCAGGGACTTCTCCGGCTATTCAGTGGTTAGGACTCTGAGCTTCCACCATGGGGGTTGCAGGTTCGATCCCTGGTCAGGGTTATAAGATCCCACATGCCCTGTGGCTTGGCCAAAAAAATTGTTTTTAATGCCCAGGAAGCAGAAGCCCAGCCTCTGCAGAGGGCAGGTGGCCCACGGTGCCATATACATGGGCCACATAAACCTGAGGTAGAAGGCTGCCTGGGGCACCCCTGGGGTGCTCCCTGCTGTTTGGGGAGCACATCCAGTTCACAAGCACACAACCTACACAAGCCCCCTGCACAGATGCAGATGACGCCAGGGCTGGAATTACATAGTGACCCCCAAACAAAACAAAACAAGCCCAACCACGGGCAGTAAAAGCCTGGGATAACAATCCCAGAGTGCATCGTCTCCTGACTGCACAGGGTTCCCCTGGACTCGGCCGATTACAGAATCATAAAGAAACGCTTGTAAAACAAAGCCTGTTGTGCTTCAGTGCAGTCTCAACTTGGCAATCCCCCTGCTGTATCTGATTTCACTGAGGGAGGAGGGAGCCTTTGAGAAACGGGCTTGAGATGATTCAGTCAGACTCCATCCACCCTCTGTACATTCTTCCCAGGTCAATTCAATGTGATGTTGTTAAGATAATTTAAATGTCTATGTGATGATCTTCACCCTTCATTCCTTAGGTATGTAAAGGTGGGCAGAGTAGTTTATGACTCCTGGGGACAGTCCAAGAAAATGTCACTCACTGGTACCAGCACTACCCTGGAATTTCCAGTCTGGAGAAGGGAATTTGGCAGGGTCTTCCACATCAATCAGGGCACCTAGACGTAATGATACGTCCTTCAGCTCCAAAGGCATTCCCATCCAAGAATCTCCATCTTTTCAGTCTGCGGTTGGGTTTGGAGTTCACTCCTTCACCACTGGAATCCTTCCAACCTGACGGCCTGCTCTGAATCCTGGGGTCCATAGTCTTCAAAGTGGAGTGAGAATGATACAGCTTGTCTTTTACTTTGAAGGCTCTTGGGATGTCTTATGCCACTCTGAACACCACTGACTATATCATGGGCAAAGAACAGCAAAACTGATGTTGTTGAGGCAGGGAAAGATTAAAGGCAAAAGGAGAAGCGAGCAGCAGAGGATGAGAGGGTTACATAGCACCACCGACTCAATGGACATGAGTTTGAACAAAGCACGGGAGATAGTGAAGGACAGAGGAGCCTGGTGTGCTGCAGTCCATAGGGTTGCAAAGAGTCGGACACGACTGAGTGACTGAACAGCAACGACACTGAATAAGCTCTCCATGATAGGAAGCACAGGGAGAGATTTTAAAAGCACTTTAATTACAGGACTTTGCATAGTATTAACCACAGGACATAATTACTTTCTTTACTATCCTGTAGTAAGGGTGTTGGAGAAGCAAATGGCAACCCATTCCAGTGTTCTTGCCTGGAGAATCCCAGGGACGGGGGAGCCTGGTGGGCGGCCGTCTATGGGGTCGCACAGTGTCAGACACGACTGAAGTGACTTAGCAGCAGCAGCAGCAGCAGTAAGGGTGTTACAGGGGGCATACTGTACATTTCTGTTTCTGAATGGCTTATTTTTCCAACTTGAATTGTTTCTGAACTAGCATCATTTTCACAAAACCCCAGAGAATATGCAACTTTCTACACAGAGCCATTAAAATACGTGGTGAAAACTAGTAGGTGCATTCTCTAAAAGCTTTCATCTTAAAATCTTTTGTCTTCCAGCATCTCCCTTTTCTACTTTATATTGTTAAACATTTCAAACATACAGAAAAAGAAGAGAATGTAGGATAATGAATGACCATATACTCACCTTCCAGATTTAACAGTTGTTAATACTGTGCCATATATGTGGCAATTTGTTGTGTTTTTGTTGCAATTCAAAATAAATGACAGACACTACCAAGATAGCATAGTAATAACACTACATTACAATGTAAGTTAGTAAACATCTAAAGAATAAGAATACATTTCTGCATAGCCTGTATTGTCGGAGAAGGCAATGGCAACCCACTCCAGTACTTTGCACTGGAAAATCCCATGGACAGAGGAGCCTAGTAGGCTGCAGTCCATGGGGTCGCTAAGAGTTGGACACGACTGAGTGACTTCACTTTCAGTTTTCACTTTCATGCATTGGAGAAGGAAATGGCAACCCATTCCACTGTTCTTGCCTGGAGAATCCCAGGGATGGGGGGGCCTGGTGGGCTGCCGTCTATGAGGTCGCACAGAGTCAGACACTATGGAAGCAGCTTAGCAGCAGCAATAGCCTATATTGTATTTATGTCTTCCCTGGCCATCCGTTAGCCCCTGTTACTTCCTGGCACACTGGCAATGAGAACTTAAGAATTGGTTAATTTCATGTTAAACATTTTTTTGCCAAGAAACCTTCTCTGTTGTAGCTGTGTACTTCCTACTGTGTCACGGCAGTTCCAGGTCATCCCACTCTTAGGGACATAAAGATCATGTTTGGGGTAAGAGGGTGCCTACGGATCTCTGTCTCCACTATAAAGTTATCTTTCACTCTTAAGATGAGTAAGTCATCTCAGATCATCAGAGGACTTCTCAACCACTCTTCCCTGAATCCTTCTAGTATCCATCAAGGATCCTTGACTAAATAATTATTTCATTCAAGGTTACAAAATCGTGATTTTCTAATTTGATCACTTATTTGGTATTTATTAGCTAGCATCCTTTCATAATGAAGGGTTTTCCTCAAAATCAAGTCTAGCTTATAACCCTGACGTACTTTTCCTTTTGTAATCAATTTTTAGAGTAAGTCGGCTTAATATCTGGAACCTCCCAGGTGGCACAAAGGTAAAGAATCTGCCTGCCAATGTAGGAGACACAAGAGATGTGGGCTTAATCCCTGGGTCAGGAAGATCCCCCGGAGAAGGAAATGGCAATCCACTCCAGTATTCTTGCCTGGAGAATTCCATGGACAGAGGAGCCTGGGGGCCTACCATCCATGGGGTCACAAGGAGTCAGACGTGACTGAGCAACTGAGTACACGCTTAAAATGTCACTGGCCTTATATTGTAAATGCCATGTTATTTGTAGATTTTAGATATAAATGGATTTAGAATATTGATATAATTTCAGCCTTTATTGATATCAGATAGAAAATCACTGGTAAATTCAAAACCACTCAATTCAGCAATAAAAAAGTGTCAAATTGATTACCCGATTAAGTTAATCACTTTCTTAGATACAAATGGTGCTCATTTCCATCACATGGCTTGTTCAGTAGCATCACAGTGTCACAGTCCCAGTGTCCATAAAGGAGTAATAGGGGGGATGTGTTTGTGAGAGGAAGAAAGGGGATGTAGAGAGATGGATTCATCCCCCATTGTCTCATGTATTGGGATTTTGAAGTTCTGTGTTATCATCACTCAAAAGCATCTAGGTGGCCACTGTGTTCAAATCCCCCCCACCCATGCCAGGGACCCTAGGGGAGTCCAGATATTAGACTCCCCATTGGAGGAGTCATATGGCAGGTGGCAAGGGACTTTCTTGCTCAGCCTCACAGCTCTGTTCCATGGAAGACCCTTCACCTACCTCACAGCCCTGTTCCATGGAAGACCCTTCATCTACCTCACAGCCCTGTTCCATGGAAGACCCTTCACCTATCTCACAGCCCTCTTCCATGGAAGACCCTTTATCTGTCTCACAGCCCTCTTCCATGGAAGACCCTTCATCTACCTCACAGCTCTGTTCCATGGAAGACCCTTCACCTACCTCACAGCCCTGTTCCATGGAAGACCCTTCATCTACCTCACAGCCCTGTTCCATGGAAGACCCTTCACCTATCTCACAGCCCTCTTCCATGGAAGACCCTTTATCTGTCTCACAGCCCTGTTCCATGGAAAACCCTTCATCTACCTCACAGCTCTGCTCCATGGAAGACCCTTCACCTACCTCACAGCCCTGTTCCATGGAAGACCCTTCATTACCTCATAGCCTTGCCCCCACCACTCCATGCTCCATCCAGCGCAGGCTGCCTGCACTTCCTTGAAGAGGACGAACTTCCTCTTGGGTCCAAGTGGGCTCATCTCTAGACCTGGCCAACTCCCACTTGCCCCTCAGTCTTCAGCTCCACCGTCCTGTAGTCCTAGAAGCCCTCCCCCAAAGTGTCTCACTTTACTGTAATTACAGGTTTTCTCATCTGTCTCCCCTACTAGACTGGGAGCTCATGTGCAAAATGGGAAGTCTTTTTTCTTTCCAAATCTTTCCTGCCTGGTGTGGAACCCCTACATAGTAGATGCTAAGTGAATGTCCTCCAAGTAAAACAACAAAAAAAAAATGATTGACTTAGGCTTATCCTAGGAAGCACACAGATTTCCCTCTATCCCTCTTTCACAAATGAAATGGCTGAGCTGATTTTGCTCAAACCACCCTAAGTATGAGCCACCTGGTATTGGGGTGAATGGAGTCTGGACAATTTCCAGTTCAGAGGAAGAAAATAATTACTGTATTAAGAATAGCCAAGGAGGGACTTCCCTGGCAGTCCAGTCGTTAAGAGTCCAGGCTTCCTGGAGGCGGTGCTGGTTCAATCCTTGGTCAGGGAGCTAAGATCATGCCTCATGGCATGGCCAAGGAAAAAAGAAACAGCTAAGGAACATGTGGGACTAGAGAAGGGAGACCCAGAGGGGACTGGATGGACACTGTTCTCAGTTTACAAAAATGCTTTCTGTAAGAGCATTGTAAGAAAGAGCTAAGTTATTAAAGCTCAGCCAAATAAACAAGACCCTGTCATCCCCATCCCCCCAAATGAAAGTGGTCGCGGGATCGTGCTATGATTAAGGAATGCCCATGAGTTAAACACTTCGGAATACACGAATAGGCATAAATCAGCTGCGAATGCAGCATTCTTCGACATCCATTAATCTGCGGTTGGCTCCTCCTGAAACCCCAGGGCTCCTCTGGGCTTCTCTCTTAATTGAAGTGGTGTGCCTTGGAGAATTATTGTCTTCCTACACAACTTTCCCTTCCAAGGGTGGATTGCAAAACAAATACAGGAAAAAGGAACTGGATTCAATTTCTAGGCAAAGACTTTTTCTGCGTGCGTCCGTGTGACGCACACACCCTCAACAGTTCCAACTTGAGGCACGGCAGGCCTCTCGGACCGGCCTCCTAATTGTTGGTGAGGACGAAATGGCAGGCTGTCCCTCCAGGCTGACTTTGAGGTTTTACGCCGTTGATGAAATCCAGGGCTGCAGATCAATTCACAATGGGATGAAGATGTGCTCTGGAAAATGTAGGTCCAGCATCCTTAATGTCCGCCTTTCCTTTCATCCCAGCCTTCCCACTCCCGGGAGCCTAAGAGTTTGTAGTCAGCCCAGTGGCTGCAAGCACCTCCTTCTCCCTGCTGGCAGACAGATGTTTTCCGGCCTCCATGCCCATCAGCCGGAGCACCCTGATTTATAACCCTGAACCCAGCGAACAGGGCCCGCAGAGGCCAGACTATCACCTGGCCTTTGGAATGAATCAGGAGGGGGAACACAGAGCCTGTAGGGAAGGGGCCACCTCATTTAAGTTGGGGCTGTGTGGTTGGGTGAATAAGAAAGTGCTCTTGTGATGCAGAGAACGGCTGCATGGAGCTCTCACCCACGGTAATGGTCAAAGCTTATTCTGATGGGCTGCTGAGACTGTGCGGTCTCAGGAGCTCAACTGGGAGGGCAGAGTCACTGCAAGTGTCTGGTTTCAATGAAATGGGGGGAGGGGGGATAAAACTTCTGTAAAAGACTGCAAGAGAAAAACTGTTTGGTTATGCTGTGATTTGTGTTTGTAGCATTGAGTGGTAAGTCCCAAGTCAAAGACTTCTTAAGTTCTCAATTCTTTAAAGTCATATTGATTTCTTTGACAAAGAGCAAGCACTTAATTTTTTCAATTTTTTAAAATTGGAGTATAATTGCTTTACAATGTTGTGTTCATTTCCGCGGTACCAGGAAGTGAATTAGCTGTATGTACACATGTAACCCCTCCCTCCTGAGCCTCCCTCCCACTCCACTCCCTTCCCATCCCTCTAGGTTATCAAGAGCACCCAGCTGAGCTCATTGTGCTACGCAGAAGCTATTTTACACAGGATAGTATATATATACGTCAATGCTATTCTCTTGGGCTTCCCTGGTGGTAAAAAATACATGCTTGGGCTTCCCTCAGTGGTAAAAAATACGCCTGTAATGCAGGAGACACGGGTTTGATCCCTGGGTTGGGAAGATCCCCTGGAGGAGGGCATGGCAACCCACTTCAGTGTTCTTGCCTGGAGAATCCCGTGGACAGAAAAAACCTGGCAGGCTACAGTCCACGGGGTCACCACGACTGGAGTGACTGAGCACACACACGCTACTCCCTCAGTTTGTCCCACTCTCTCCTTCGCTCCGCCCGTGTTCACAAGTCCTTTCTCTATGGGGCAAACACTTCTAAAGCACCTAGGATGAGTCTAAGTGCTTGACAAATATTAACTCGCATCCCCTTTCTAACAATCTGTGCTTGGTGTCATTATTCCCTTTCTCGTACTCCTGACTGAAAGTCAATGGTCATATCATGAAGCACATGTGATATCTCCTATGTGTGCATTAAACTTCCTCCAACAAACTTGTTTAAGTATCTCATACCAGGTTACTAACTAATACACCTGGCAACCCACTCCAGTATTCTTGCCTGGAGAATCCCAGGGACAGGGGAGCCTGGTGGGCTGCCGTCTATGGGGTCGCACAGAGTCAGACACGACGGAAGCGACTTAGCAGCAGCAGCAGCAGTACACCTGGTACAGTCAGCGATAGAAATGAGACTGACTGGTACATTCGGGCATGATGGCTATAAAATGAGACATACTAATTTGATGAAAACTCTCCTAATAATTTCCCTGAGACCCATGGTTTCATGTTTCAGTGGTTTTCAAATAACCTTATAAAGTCAGGCTAGACTGACTTTACAGTTATTTAATTGTAAAAAGGTAAGAATAATTCTAGAAAGCACACTCCAGGGTTCAAACTGGGCTTGCCCATGATGTCCGGAGTTTTTAATCAACTCGTGTCAGCTTGCGACTCAGCTCTTTGGGTCTCCAGAATTCTCTTTGGTCCCAAGCAGCTGCAGCCTGGGGGTGAGGGCCTTTAGTTCCAGAATCAGCTGTAAAATGAGGCACAACTGCTTTGAAAGTCTCTGCAGTGCTCTTTATAGGAAGAGTCAAACTACTGTTAAAATGTGCTGTGCTTTCTGAAAACCCAGGGCCCCTGCACTTCAGCAGCCCTCTGGGGGTGCTTCAGACACTCCTTGGGGTACGCTGGAGCCTGCCCAAACCAGACTGCGAACATCTCTTCCCACCTCTGCATTTTAAGTTGGTAGCTTGACGTCAGCCCTGGTGGAAACATTTACACTGTGGAAACTGGCAAATGCAACAAGCAGAGCTGCTGGCTGCCCCTAGAACCAGCTGACCAGCAAGCACACCACCAGGGAAGGAAGTCTGAAACCTACATCTTTCCAACAAAGCAGGGTAACCTACGAAAAGAATATTTTGTTTTAGAGGAGGAGGCATTGGGAAAAATGGAAACCATGATACTCTAAGGAGATGGCAGGGTGGCTTCTGAAGAACCGGCAGCCCTGGTGTTCCGGATGACCATCTTCCTTCCAAAAGAATCAGGGAGAGTCTGGCGACCCCATGCCTGTCCTCACAAGAGGCGGGCAGAGAGACCAAACGCCATCCGCCTGTTCTCTCAAATCCATCCTTACCTGCTTTTATGCACGTGCTGGGCATCACCGCCGCTGCTCTAAACCTCTGTTCCCACTTGACTTGCAACAGTTTCGAGAACAACAAAATTAGTTCTCTTGTAATTTTTGTCAACTAGAGGAAAACATCGAGGTAACTATGTTCGTTTGCTATTGCTACTGTAGCAATTTACCAGAAAGTGGCTTAAAAAGACACAATTTGTTATGGTTCTGGAGATCAGAGATGAGTCTGGTTGGGCTAAAATCCAGGTATCAGCAGGCCAGTTTTCCTTTCCAAAGGCTCTAAGGGAGAATCCATTTCCTTGCCTTTTCCAGCCTCTGGCTTTCTTTCCATCTGCATTCTTAGCTCATGGTCCCTTCTTTCATCATCAAAGCGGGCAATGGCTAGTAGAGTCTCTGACATGTCACATCCTTCTGACACTGACCCTCTGCCTCTGTCTTCTACATTTAAGGACTCTTGTGATTACATTGTGTCCACCCAGATAATCCACACTAATCATGTTATAAGTGCAGCTTGTTAGCAGCCTTAACTGACCTTTGCCATGTGACATAACATATTCACAGATCCTGGAAACTAGAACAAGGACATGTTTGGTGGGAAATAATTTTGCCTGTCATAGCAACACGTGCCACCCAAGTCTTCAGTGAAACAGTGACTGGAAGTGACTTAGATTTACATCTTTGGGGGTAGGACCTAAACCAAAGTCACTCCACCCCAGCGTGTCTCCTCAGTGATGGCCAAGGAAATTCAGGGTGAAACTGCATCAGCCCTAGAGACTGGGGATGGATTTTTCTGGAAGCCCTGTAGTCTTGGGGACCAAAATCAGAGGTGCTAGCATTTTCCTTCTCCAAATAATTACTCCGTGCAAACTCCTTTAAACCACGTCTCTAGTTTCTAGCTGTGCTTGGCGGGGGTACGCGGAAGGTCTCTGATTCCTCCACCCTTGCTCATGTGTTAAAGCCCCACACAGACCAAGTACTGCTAACCTGGAGAATCAAGCATCCTTCTTGACATACAGCATGAACTGCATCATGGACAATTCATATATGAATACAGGAATTAATCGTGCTGACCTCAAGGGACTCGAACATGGACCTGGACTCTCACGGAGGCAGTTTCCAGCCTGCATAGTCTTCAGCATTTCCAACCAAGGATCCCAAAGAACAGGGTGGAGCTGGCTGGGGAGGAGGGAAGCCAAACTTAAAAAACATACCTCAACATAATAAAAGCTATATATGACAAACCCACAGCAAACATTATCCTCAATGGTGAAAAATTGAAAGCATTTCCTCTAAAGTCAGGAACAAGACAAGGGTGCCCACTTTCACCATTACTATTCAACATAGTTTTGGAAGTTTTGGCCACAGCAATCAGAGCAGAAAAAGAACTAAAAGGAATCCAAATTGGAAAAGAAGAAGTAAAACTCTCACTATTTGCAGATGACATGATCCTCTACATAGAAAACCCTAAAGATTCCACCAGAAAATTACTAGAAATAATCAATGACTATAGTAAAATTGCAGGATATAAAATCAACACACAGAAATCCCTTGCATTCCTATACACTAATAATGAGAAAACAGAAAGAGAAATTAAGGAAACAATTCCATTCACCATTGCAATGGAAAGAATAAAATACTTAGGAATATATCTACCTAAAGAAACTAAAGACCTATATATAGAAAACTATAAAACACTGGTGAAAGAAATCAAAGAGGACACTAATAGATGGAGAAATATACCATGTTCATGGATTGGAAGAATCAATATAGTGAAAATGAGTATACTACCCAAAGCAATTTATAGATTCAACGCAATCCCTATCAAGCTACCAACGGTATTCTTCACAGAGCTAGAACAAATAATTTCACAATTTGTATGGAAATACAAAAAACCTCGAATAGCCAAAGCAATCTTGAGAAAGAAGAATGGAACTGGAGGAATCAACCTACCTGACTTCAGGCTCTACTACAAAGCCACAGTTATCAAGACAGTATGGTACTGGCACAAAGACAGAAATATTGATCAATGGAGTAAAATAGAAAGCCCAGAGATAAATCCACGCACATATGGACACCTTATCTTTGACAAAGGAGGCAAGAATATACAATGGATTAAAGACAATCTCTTTAACAAGTGGTGCTGGGAAATCTGGTCAACCACTTGTAAAAGAATGAAACTAGACCACTTTCTAACACCATACACAAAAATAAACTCAAAATGGATTAAAGATCTAAATGTAAGACCAGAAACTATAAAACTCCTAGAGGAGAACATAGGCAAAACACTCTCTGACATACATCACAGCAGGATCCTCTATGACCCACCTCCCAGAATATTGGAAATAAAAGCAAAAATAAACAAATGGGACCTAATTAAACTTAAAAGCTTCTGCACATCAAAGGAAACTATTAGCAAAGTGAAAAGACAGCCTTCAGAATGGGAGAAAATAATAGCAAATGAAGCAACCGACAAACAACTAATCTCAAAAATATACAAGCAACTCCTACAGCTCAACTCCAGAAAAATAAATGACCCAATCAAAAAATGGGCCACAGAACTAAATAGACATTTCTCCAAAGAAGACATACAGATGGCTAACAAACACATGAAAAGATGCTCAACATCACTCATTATCAGAGAAATGCAAATCAAAACCACTATGAGGTACCATTTCACACCAGTCAGAATGGCTGCGATCCAAAAGTCTACAAATAATAAATGCTGGAGAGAGTGTGGAGAAAAGGGAACCCTCTTACACTGTTGGTGGGAATGCAAACTAGTACAGCCACTATGGAGAACAGTGTAGAGATTCCTTAAAAAACTGGAAATAGAACTGCCTTATGATCCAGCAATCCCACTGCTGGGCATACACACTGAGGAAACCAGAAGGGAAAGAGACACGTGTACCCCAATGTTCATCGCAGCACTGTTTATAATAGCCAGGACATGGAAGCAACCTAGTTGTCCATCAGCAGATGAATGGATAAGAAAGCTGTGGTACATATACACAATGGAGTATTACTCAGCCATTAAAAAGAAAACATTTGAATCAGTTCTAATGAGGTGGATGAAACTGGAGCCTATTATACAGAGTGAAGTAAGCCAGAAGGAAAAACATAAATACAGTATACTAACGCATATATATGGAATTTAGAAAGATGGTAACAATAACCCGGTGTACAAGACAGCAAAAGAGACACTGATATATAGAACAGTCTTATGGACTCTGTGGGAGAGGGAGAGGGTGGGAAGATTTGGGAGAATGACATTGAAACATGTAAAATATCATGTAAGAAACGAGTTGCCAGTCCAGGTTCGATGCACGATACTGGATGCTTGGGACTAGTGTGCACTGGGACGACCCAGAGGGATGGTATGGGGAGGGAGGAGGGAGGAGGGTTTAGGATGGGGAACACATGTATACCTGTGGCGGATTCATTTTGATATTTGGCAAAACTAATACAATTATGTAAAGTTTAAAAATAAAATAAAATTAAAAAAAAAACAAAAAAAAACACAACTTTCAGTTCATCAAGCATGATTTCCCACTGGGAAGAGGGACATGTCTTTGGAGTTTAGGGAATCCTAGCCGAGCCAATGTCTATCTCTGGATAAAACAACTCAAGTGGTGTATTAACGCAGGGGAGGGGGTGTGGATTTGAGGGTGATTAGTGTCACTGCTGGGCTTCCCAAGTGGCACTAGAGGTAAAGAGACTAAGAGATGCACGTTCGATCCCTGGGTCAAGAAGATCCTTGGGAAGGTTGGAGGAGGGCATGGCACCCCACCCCAGTATTCTTGCCTGGAGAATCCCATGGACAGAGGAGCCTGGCGGGCTACAGTTCATGGGAGATCGCATGGGAGATCGCAAAGAGTCAGACACGACTGAAGTCACTTAGCACACAGTATCACTGCTCTGAAAGAGGTCCCCAAGGAGATTCGGCCCAACAAATTGCTGACCCTCTTTGGGTTCACAGAGCCCCGCCAACAGGGCGTGTGTGTCACCCAGGTCTCCTCCCTCCCCAATATGAGGCCTCCTCCCCTAGCCCCCAAGCCACCCTGTGAGCCAACATTTTTTTAATAATCATTTCCTACATAAAATCAACAAGGGGAAAAATTCCTCTTCAAGCACACGTCTAGATGATTCCATTTCTCTTTGACAGAGAATTATCAGTGACGGCCCCATGGCTCCTGAGCCTGCAGAGATTGTAAACCTCTGATTAATGGGGTAAGACAGATTGTTGATATTCATGGAATTCAATATTCTAACCTCAGACCCATGTTTACAGCACATTGACTAGCAACTTTGAAAAAAGCCCTGCTTTTTTTTTTCTCCTGTTTGGTTATTAGGAGAGAGCTCTAGAGCAAGGAAACCAGGCCAAGATGTCTGGTTGCGTAGTCTAAACCAGACCATATATTTCATGTCGCGATTTAGAATTTAAAATCCACATAGACACAGAAAACAAACTTATGGTTACCAAAGGGGCAGGGAAAAAATTAGGAATTTGGGATTAACAGATACACATTACTATATATAAGTAGAAAAATAACAAGGTCCTACTGCGTAGCACAGGGAACTATATTCAAGATTCAATATCTCAAAATAACCCATAATGGAAAAGAACATGAAAAAATAAATGTAAACAGAATCACTTTGCTGTACACCTGTAACATTATAAATCAGCTATACTTCAATTGAAAAATAAATTTACAAAAAACTAAAATGCAAATAATGCCTAAAGACACACAATATTTTTCCTATTGTAAACCCTTCAAACGTGCCCTGTGATTAACTTTGCAAATCAGTGTGGCCCCTTTTACTGGCTCTGACAAGCAACAGAGAATGTAACCCACGTATCCCAGGCTGCAATCATTTATTTTTTTTTCTTTACTTCTTTTATTAAAAAAAAAAGTGAGTTAAATACAGAGCTCTTCATGAAATCCAGCTCCCCTGAAGAATGATAACATTTCATTCTGCATTTGTACAGCCCTCAAGTTCATGGCTAGATGGAGGTGACCACTTTGGTTCCCATCATCTTGTTATGGCTTCCAGATCACGCAGTGTTATTATTTGTCCCATTTTGCAGAGGAGCTAAATGAAGAACAGAATGAATACCTCACCCCAAATTACCCGTGAAGCCAGGGTTATTAGCATTCCCAGGCCAGTGGGCTCACCACAAAACTACACCGCTTGACAGATAGACACGGCGGGGAGGACAAGCCCATGCTCCACCCTACACGATTCCTGTTAACTTCCCAGGTGGAAAGAAGCCAGGTGGAATTTGTTCATGCGAGAAGAAGGGGCAGTCCGTCATTTGAATATTTTGAGATAAGAGAGAAAGCATTTTTTTAGAGGTTACTGAAAATTACTTTTTTAAAAACAAAACTGATGAATAAATTTAAAACACAAGGTGATGCGTGGGTTGGAAGCTCTCCACTATGGAGAACTGGTGAGGTTTCTGATAGGGAGGAAAATGGGTCCTTTTCCACAGGAATGCTCCCAGAAGGAGTTTTGTTATGTGTTTAGACCAGAGAGTGGGAATACGCTTAGAATTTAGCTGAAGGATGTGTGTGTGCATGCCACATTGCTTCAGTCGTGTCCGACGCTTCTTGACCCCATGGGCTGTAGCCCTCCAGGCTCCTCTGTCCATGGGATTCTCCAGGCGAGAATACTGGAGTGGGCTGCCATTTCCTCCTCCAGGGGATCCTCAATCCCCCCAGGGATTGAACTGTGTCTTCTGCATTGCAGGAGCATTCTTTACCATTGAGCCACCTGGGAGGGGGCAGCAGGTAAGGATGAAATCAAACAAGTCAAATTACATCTTTGGACATGGTTTTAATTAGTGCCACTCAGAGTGGGCCTTCGGACTGGGATGGATTCTCAAAACTGTTGACTGCCAGCATAGGATGATAAAAGCGTTGAAACGGAGGGTAGATGTTCAGAAGTTTCTGGTAGCCACTTGAGAGGATAATTTCATGTTTACAGAAATCAATCACAAAAAAAATTTGGCTTATACTTTGTATGTCTTCTTAAATTTTATTTTCCAGTCATCCATTTCTATTAGATGTTATGAAAGGATCTGCAACTTGTTAGAAGTTAAAAACAAACCATAAAAGGGTCCCCTTACCACAGACAGTTAGAGAAGCACTGAATGATGGATGGGACTATGTTCGAAATCAGACAAACAGTATTTTTTCCCTTCAATCCAGTGAATAGAGATGCATAGAGGAAGATTGGATTCATTCCAGAAAAAAAGTAAAGGAGCAACGTGCGAAGTTTCCTGCTCATCTGAATTGTAACAAGAATGAATATCTTCCCATTTTTACCCCCATGTATCTCTCGGGGCTTCCTTTTGGCCCCAGGACATGTGGTGCCTTCATGGAACACAGCTGCAGAGTGGCTCAGGGGAACATCCTGGCGTCTTTGTCCTCCTGGAGAGCACTCCCTACCCTCAGGGTTCATCAACCACCCAAGGGGTACATCCTGAGAGGTAAGGAGTGTGAGGCTCTGAGATAGACAGGCTGCCAAGTTTGGCTTTGACGACGTGAGAGCCGGCCCAGTTGGAGGAGAATGTCCAAGTACAATCTGGTGTCCCAGCAAAGTACAGTTTCACAGATCAAACCAAATTCTGGGTTCAGGAAGCTTACGTCCCAGGGTGCCATGATCACGGTCTTGGACTTATCAGTGGGGATCACCTTAAAGACAAATGTCTGAAGATAGAGCCCTTACAGAGAACTCTACCTTTTACCAGAGCTGTCCGCTCCAGAGCAATATTCCTGAATGTCAAGAATGCTCCACTTTCAGATCTACCCACCTTAAAATTCCCTTTAAGTGTGACCTCCCCAAACACTTCCAAGTGGTACCGTTGCTGTGGTTTAGTCACTAAAGTCGTGTTTGACTCTCTGCGACCCCGTGAACTGTAGCCCACCAGATGTCTCTCTCTGTGGGATTTCCCAGGCAAGAATACTGGAGTGGGTTGCCATTTCCTTTTCCAGGGGATCTTCCTGACACAGGGATCGAACCATGTCTCCTGCATTGGCAGGTGGATTCTTTACCCCTGAGCCACCAGGAAGGCCCATACAAATAGTACATGGGGCATAATTAACTTAATTATCCCAGAGGTGAGGGAAAGATTGCACATAAGCACAGAGGAAGAGCCTCTTCAACTGAAAATCAACTGGAAACAAAGATGATGTTTGGCAAAAATCTGTGTAAGCCAAAGGGCCTATATTTACTGAGCCTTTTTTTCAGGAGGATGCTGGGTAAAGAGGATTCTTAGGAACTGGTATCTCTCATCACATGATGTGGTTTTAAGGGCTCTTCTTTGGTCATTTACATGCTAAGTCACTTCAATCATGTCCAACTCTTTGCCACCCCATGGACTGTAGCCCACCAGGCTCCTCTGTCCATGGGATTCTCCAGGCAAGAATACTGGAGTGGACTGCCATGCCCTCCTCCAGGGGATCTTCCTGACCCAGGGATCGAACCTGTGTCTCTTATGTCTCCTGCATGGGCAGGGCGATTCTTTACCACTAATGCCACCTGGGGATTGGTCATTTGGTTTCACGCAAACAGCCACCTTCTGAGTGCAACATCTCTCCACATGGAAGGAAGAGCCCACAGAGACTTAAGTTGGAATTTGCCAAACGTCTCACTCCCGGAAAGGACAGAGCTAGACTTCCAACCCAGACAGCTGGACTCAGAAGCTGATCACCCTGTCGTCTGATGACCATGAGACCTCAAGCAAAGGGATTGGATGGAGCAGACTGCAGGGCCCGTGGTTTGCCCAGGACTGCAAGCACCCTCACTGCTCCTCTGCAGCTGTGTAGACCTTGCCTCTGATGCCCTGGGAGGTGAGTCTGACTCAAGGGAAGATTTTCTGACCTGGAATGTAGGCTGTTTTAATTAGAATATCCTGGAGAACACACCTTGCCAGTTGAGGACTCCAGAGAAGAAATCACTGAGCCCCTTTGCTCTGAGAGCTGCAAAGTAGAGGATGAGAGGGTTCCCCGAGGTAAGCCGCCCACACCTGCCAGCTGAAAAACCAGGCGGCCGCACAGCATCAGGAAGTGAAGTAATGAAATTACTGTCCATTGATCAGGCAGCTCAGAGCCCTGCAAAGTGCCCCTGGAGGAGCTCGGTGACGTGAGGCTGATGTTTGCGGAATAACTTCTCTGGGGAATGAATCTAGAGATGAAGGATAAGTGAGTGAAGTTGCTCAGTCGTGTCCAACTCTTTGCGACTCCATGAACTGTAGGTCTACCAGGCTCCCCCGCCCATGGGATTTTCCAGGGGAGGATACTGGAGTGGGTTGCCATTTCCTTCTCCAGGGGATCTTCCCAACCCAGGGATGGAACCCAGGTCTACCCGCATTGTGGGCAGATGCTTTACCGTCTGAGCCATTAGGGAAACCTAATGATCAAAGAGAAATTTCTTTGAATTCCTTATTCTAGGGCAGGGCCGCCATCCTCAGATCTGCTGTGCAAAGTGGCCTGTGAGTGACACACACCTGGGTGACATACACCCCAACCTGCAGAAAAGCAAGGAAAACCTGGCTGCGTGTGTCCACACTGGCAGTCTCAGAAGCTTCTGTTAAAGCTGAAAATGCCAGGAGGGCCCTCCAGGTCTTTGGAGATCGTCACACACACCCGCTGAGCAGCCTTCGCTTGGGGACTAAGAGAAACTGCCTGGAGCCCGTGGAACGGTAATGAGCTGGCTTTGAAGGCGGCTGGAAAAGTTCCTCACAAACTGCACATACATCTATCACCCCAAGCCAGCCCCAGCGGGCCCCCGCCCTGCTCTGGTTTTACAAAACATTGGAAACGTTTGAACGCTGGAGAAAACTTACGACCTTGGAACACGTTGCCTGTTTTCTTACAACTTAATGAGACTAAATCGTTGATAAGTTCTGTTTGGAAGCCCATGAGTGCAACCCCCCGCCCCCATCCCAGGCTGGGCTGGGGGAGCCCCGAGCCCACTCTCCTCGACAGAATCCTGCAAGCGGTGCTCTCGAGGGTCGTCGGCCCCACCCCCCTCCTCTGGTTTGAATTCCCCAGTGATTTCTGGCAAAGCCACAGTGGTTTGAGCCTGTTGTGTCTTGGAAATTTATTTGAACCCCCTCCTAATATATTCCAAACGCTAGGAAAGCAGCCTTCTCTCCGTTAGGCGGAGTTGGGGTGGGTGTTCTAGAAAAGTGATCCTGTTAGAATCGCAGAGTCGGGCAAAGTTGGAGAGGTTCCTTCATTCACTTGACCAATGTCCGCTGATGGTTCACGGCCTGCCAGGCCCCTGGCTGGCTCGGAGAACCCCAGGGGAGGTAAGAGAGGCTGACCTTTGCTCTCAAGCACACACAGTGAGCTGCGATGCCCAACAAACACGGAAACAATCCTATACACACTGAGGAGCTTGGGAAAGGCATTTGTGTCTGTGATTCGGGAGAGGTTCCCAACCAGAGAAGGTTATGGGGGGCCGGGAGGTGGTGGAGGACAGGGAGGCCTGGCGTGCTGCAGTCCATGGGGTCCCAAAGAGTAGGACACGACTGAGCGACTGAACAACAACATTGGGGGAGGCAAGCCCCTCAGTCCTGTGCAGGCTGGGGCAGAATATAATCAGGATTTATTAAGTGCTTCCTCGATGAAAAGAGGTCCTGTGAGGGAAAGTGGCTCCGCTGCCCTCAAGGAACTTAATAGAGAGTTGAGGCGGCCGGACGTCATCTGCCTGTCCTGCTGGAAATACCACAGCTAGGCAAGTGAAAGCCCGGAAGGACGGTTCTCACCTCAGGGCTCAGCTGTGTGACCTCGGGCAAGTTTCTTGACCTCTCTGTGCTTCAGTTGCCCCACGTGTGGAACAGTAAGAATGCCCAAATCTCTCCCCTGTGAATGTTGTGAGAAATAAGTGAGTGGAACACTCAGAACCGGGCAGGCCCAGGTCACACCAAGCACTTACTCTACACGGCCGTTTCTCCTAATATTATTTCGGTGACCCTTTATCCACACCCCTCTTTGCCCCAGTGTTAGTTCCTCAGTCAGGTCCGACTCTGCGATCCCATGGACTGTAGCCAGCCAGGCTCCTCTGTCCATGGGAATCTCCAGGCAAGAACACTGGAGTGGGTAGCTATGCCCTCCTCCAGGGGAATCTTCCCAACCCAGGGATCGAACCCAGGTCTTTGGCACTGCAGGCAGAGTCTTTACCGTCTGAGCCACCAGGGGAGCCCAAGGCACCTCTGACCCTGCTTTGCCGTTCTACATGCCCACGTTGGCCTTGGGAGGCAAGGTCTGTGTGGCAGGAGTTCAGGGACCAGGCCTGCCCCGGAAGCAATCAGTCTTTGCTGAAGGGAGGTTGGTCTTTGCTGAAGGAGGAGGAGGGACAGGTGGTTTCAGGTTTGGAGCCAGGAGGGCTTTGGCAGGAAAGGTGTGTCTGGCCACGTTTCCTCGCTGCTTTCAGGCACAATAGCCTTAACAGGACAGGGTAAGAATACATTCCTCCAAGTGCTATTGGCTGTAGCTGGTCCTGCAGGGGTTGGCCAGTGAGACCAGTGTGTCCCCCTACCCCATGGTGGGGGGAGGTTGACTGACCACAAGGGAAGGGGTGTCATCACTCACAGTTGTCCCAAGCCTGGCTTCCCCTAAGACGTCACCAGGATTCTGGGGAAGACGGTACAGGAATAAGGAGAAGAGGCTCTGGGATGCTGGACTAGGCTCTCGGGGTTCCCCAGTGTTGGCCCTGGGGGTGCTTCCAAGCAGAAAGTGCTGGAAGATGCCCCCTGCATGCGCCCAGGAGCAGGCGCTGAGCCGCAGACCCTCGGGGCGTCTGTCCCACTGCAGGGCACCCTGCCTCGCAGGAGCTGCCAGCCAGCATCACGTTGGAACGCAGCCCCTTGGCGTTTTCACCCTCAGCTTCCTGACACCCCTGAGCGTCTTCAGGAAAGCAGGAGGCTGGGGACGGAAGATGTGAGACCGCAGTGGGTGCTGCCGGTCCCCGTCCCTTCACCCTCAGTTTCCTGTCACCCCTGAGCGTCTTCAGGAAAGCAGGAGGCTGGGGAAGGAAGATGTGAGACCACAGTGGGTGCTGCCGGTCCCTGTCCCCCACAGGTCAGCTGGAATGGGGCTCTCCCTGCGGCACGACCTTGAGACGATTCAACGCCTCCCTCTCAACACAGCAGAGTACGTGCCCATCTGGCCGTTGCGGGAAGTGCTCCTGCTGGTCCACAGGCCCTGGCCCAGGCTTGGCGTGTCTTGTGTCAACCGGCCCCGGGGCAGCGAGGCAACCAAGTGATTCTACTTAGAGATGAGACCAGACAGGTGGGCCTCCGCTCCCCCAAAGCCCAGGAGGTAAAAAGGACATGCCTCGGGAACAGCATCAGTCCCAGAACCAGTCAGAAGCCCCCACAGCAGGAGGCGGTCCAGATCAGAGTGGAGAGGGGAAGCAAGAAGACTGCCGTCCAGGGCGAAGACCATGGCTTCAGGGTGCTGCTCCCAGGATGGCGGGCACCCCAGGACAGGCACTCCAGGAGATGCAGGGGGCCTTTCTGGGTCAGAAAGGAGCTTTGTTTCTGTCTCCTTCTGTGATTTGAATTTACTCTCTAAGTCAATAAAGGCTAGTTCGGCCAAAAGTAGGACTGATTTTTTTTGGCTTAGGTGTGAGTCTTCATCCAATTCAATCATGGCCATTTCTAGAAGCACAGAGCCAGGGCCGCTGGGGCATTGACTTCCAGCAGATGTCATTTGTGACCCTTTTAGGAGGCTGGGTTCTGCAGCAGGTCAACTGGGTGTGGCCACGGATGCGACCAACCCAGAGCCCCGGGTGCCCACATACCGGGTCGACATACCATCAGTTCCCTTTTCCCAGTGGGACCTCTCTCAATGGTAACAGGAATTCAGAAAGTCCATCTGATGCTGCTAGCAGGCCCGCATCTTTACACTTGCCAGTTCAGTTCAGTCAGTCATTCATGTCCGACTTTTGTGACCCCCACGGACTGCAGCATGCCAGGCCTCCCTGTCCACCACCAGCTCCTGGAGTTTACTCAAATTCATGTCCATCGAGTCAGTGATGCCATCCAGCCATCTCACCCTCTGTCATCCACTTCTTCTCCTGCCTTCAATCTTTCCCAGCATCAGGGTCTTTTCAAATGAGACCCTTGCCAAAGTCATTCCAATTTTTATTATTTTTAAGGTAACACTGGATGCTTTGGTGCTCAGAAAGGCAACTACCGGTCTCTCTATCTTTTTTATGACTTGGAATGATTTTCCTTCTAAGCGTGTTTCAGAGGTACCTTCTCGTTTTCCCGCATTTTGGCTCATGCCAGCAGGCTGCTTCCCAGAATCTCTCATGACTCAGTGCCAACTCCCAGGAACGTAATCAGTTGCAAATGTTTCTGGGTGGATGACTGGTGCGTGCGGTAACTTTATCACTTCTCCCATTTTTCACTGTGAGCAAACTGTAGAAATCTCACACGAGACCACCTTCTTCCCTTCTCCCCCACCTCCTCACCCTGCCCTGCCACCCCGAACAGTCCTCTAAAAATGCTGAAAGTAGCAGCCAAGAAGGACCGCTTGTCTGAGGCCAGGAAGGCGGGACTGATGGGGTTAGGCTCAACGTTCATCTAGGTCAACAGCACAGGCCTGGTGGTTGGCGGGAGCCGCTGTCTGTTTCAGCAATCTCCAACAGCACGGGGGAGTCTGCTGTTTTCATGAGACTGAGTGTTCCCCCAGTGTGTGGCCCCACCTGGCTCATCCCGGGTCTCCAGGAGAGCTAGTTACGACAAAGTTGGCTCAGGGGTACCCCCAACCCCGCAACCTAGGTTGTGTCGAAGACCCAGATCAGAAGAGTAGTTTTCTTGATGGCTCTGACCATCTCCTCCCTGTAACGCGTAGCTATAGTCCAAGAGCTTATTTGTGGTGTCCTACCCCATGCCAGGCACCCTGCTCAAAGCCCGGAGCCAGCTTGGGGGCCACAGAGAGAAACCAGATGAGAAAAGTGGACCCTTAGAAGGAGCGCTAAGGGCAAAAGTGGGCCGGGGACAGAGTTTCGGGGGTCAGCTCTCACGAGGATGAGCCTCGAGGGACAAAGCCTGTCTGAGGGTAAACAGCATGTCTGCCTGGACATCTGTCTCCCTGAGGTCCACACCCTCCTCCCGGCAGGAAAGTCCACAGTGGGTGGGGGGGAAGTCCGGCCAGGCCATCGGCTCTCTGTCAGTTTCTGGGGGCTGTTGCAAACAAGTACGACAGAACAGGCAGCTTAAACCGCGCAGAGTTGCTGTCTGAAAGATCTGGAGGCTGGAGATCTGAGAGCACAGTGTCGGCAGGGTCGGTGGCTTCTGGAGGCTGTGATGGGGAATCCAGCCTCTCCAGGTGCTCCTGGGGGCTGCCGTGACCCTTGGCTCCAGCCTGCAGATGCATTCCTCCAATCTCTGCCCCCGTCTTCCCGTGGCCTTCTCCCCTCCGTGTGCCTGTGTCTCCCTGCATCTCTACACAGCCCTTTCCTGAAGACATCAGTCCCATGGGATTAGGGGCCCATCCGAATCTGGTATGACCTCGTCGTAATGAAGTGTATCTGCAAAGATACCAATTTTCAAAGAAGGTCACATTCGGGGGCTCCGGGTGGACATGAACATTGGGGGCTGGAGTTGGGAGGCCAGAGTTGGTATATTAAGTTGAGAACATGCAGATGACGACCTGCTGACTGAGGACACCCAAGCCACCCGCCCAGTGTCCGCAGGCCACTCCGCCAGCATTTGAGCTCCAGCCCTGGGGAGGTGAAGGTACCGGGTCATTTAGATTCAAGGTGCAGTTGCAATGCATTCACATAGAGAAAGTAAAGTTACAAGATTTGTCACTTACAGATCCCAGCAAAGGAGGCACGCAGAGAGCTTCAGGAAGGGCCATCGTCCCTCCTAGGTCACGGCGGGCAGGGGATGGACAGCAGGACAGCAGGCACTGATGACCTCTCAGGTGCTTGGGACAAAGGTCGTCCAGTTTTCTCAGGCTGAGCCCTGAGCTGTTACTTTATTTGCTTATTTTTGTTGTTTTTGTTCAGTGGCTAAGTTGTGTCTAACTCTTTGCAACCCCATGGACTGCAGCATGCCAGGCCTTCCTGTCCATCACCAACTCCCGCAGTTTAACCAAACTCATGTCCATTGAGTTGGTGATGCCATCCAACCATCTCATCCTCTGTTGTCCCCTTCTCCTCTCGCCTTCAATCTTTCCCAGCATCAGGGTCTTTTCAAATGAGTCAGTTCTTTGCATCAGGTGGCCAAAGTATTGGAGCTTTAGCTTTAGCATCAGTCCTTCCAATGAATATTCAGGGATTATTTCCTTTAGAATGAACTGGTTGGATCTCCTTGCTGTCCAAGGGACTCTTGAGAGTCTTCTCCAGCACCGAAATTCAAAAAGTATAAATTCTTTGGCACTCAGCCTTCTATGTGGTCCAAGTCTTACATCCATGCAAGACTACTGGAAAAACCATAGCTTTGGCTACGTGGACCTTTGTCGGCAAAGTGATGTCTTTGCTTTTTAATACATTGTCTAGGTTCATCACAGCTTTCCTTCCAAGAAGCAAGCATCTTACAATTTTATGGCTACAGTCACTGTCCAGAGTGATTTTGGAGCCCAAGAAAAGAAAATCTGTCACTGCTTCTACTTTTTCCCCTTCTGTTTGCCATGAAGTGATGGGACCACAAGGCATGATCTTAATTTTTTAATGTTGATTATTTATTTTTGTTGATTATGCATTTTTATTGAAGTATAATTGCTTTACAATGCTGTGTTAGTCTCTGCTGCAGAATTAAGTGAATCAGCTATTAAGTACACATATGTCCTCTCCCTCTGAGGCTCCCTCCCACCTCCCCTCTTCCATCCCACCCCATAAGTCATCACAGAGCATCAGGCTGAGCTCTGTGCTCTATAGAGCAGCCTCCCTAAGCGGTTATTTTAAAAGGTGTCCTGGGAAAAGCAATGTGAGAGGGAACGGGGGGTGAGACTCCTAACCTCAGGTCCTGATCTAAATGTCCAGTCTCGGAGTGAGAGTGGCATGCTGTGAAACGTGCAGGGAGCAACTCAGAGAAGCTGTTTTCTCATCACAGGGGTCCCTGCCCTGCCCTGCCCTCCATGGTCTCCACAGGGAGTGATGCTGGGGGTACACCCATCTCACTTAGCATAGGAGCCATTGATGGCGTAAGGAAGACGCAGAGAGAGAGCAAACAGGTCACTAGGACCAGAGAAGGCCAGTGGTGAGGACCAAGGCCAGTAGGATGGAGTCAGGAAGGATCAGGGAAGTGGTGGCCGATGGTCCGGGGCCCTAGGCGGGGACGAGATGGGGAAATGGGGCCAGCTGTGTGTAAAAGGTGGAAATGGATGAGGAATGGGCACCAAATGCCAAGAACCCAACTCCTCAGATACCATGTGAGAAACCCCAGCCAAGAGAAAGTCTGGCCACCCACCTAGATCTCTCTTGACAGGATGACTCTCAGCAAACCACTCACTTTCAGTTCAGTTCAGTTGCTCAGTCATGTCCAACTCTGCAACCCTGTGAACTGCAGCATGCCAGGCCTCCCTGCCCATCACCACCTCCCGGAGTTCACCTAAACTCATGTCCATCGAGTCGGTGATGCCATCCAGCCATCTCATCCTCTGTTATCCTTTTCTCCTCCTGCCCCCAATCCCTCCCAGCATCAGAGTCTTTTCCAATGAGTCAATTCTTCGCATGAGGTGGCCAAAGTACTGGAGTTTCAGCTTTAGCATCAGTCCTTCCAAAGAAATCCCAGGGCTGATCTTCAGAATGGACTTGTTGGATCTCCTTGCAGTCCAAGGGACTCTCAAGAGTCTTCTCCAACACCACAGTTCAAAAGCATCAATTCTTCAGCGCTCAGCTTTCTTCACAGTCCAACTTTCACATCCACACATGACCACTGGAAAAACCACAGCCTTGACTAGACGAACCTTTGTTGGCAAAGTAATGTCTCTGCTTTTGAATATGCTATCTAAGTTGGTCATAACTTTCCTTCCAAGGAGTAAGCGTCTTTTAATTTCATGGCTGCAGTCACCATCTGTAGTGATTTTGGAGCCCAGAAAAATAAAGTCTGACACTGTTTCCTCTGTTTCCCCATCTATTTGCCATGAAGTGATGGGACCAGATGCCATGATCTTCGTTTTCTGAATGTTGAGCTTTAAGCCAACTTTTTCACTCTCCTCTTTCACTTTCATCAAGAGGCTTTTTAGTTCCTCTTCACTTTCTGCCATAAGGGTGGTGTCATCTGCATATCTGAGGTTATTGAGATTTCTCCCGGAAATCTTGATTCCAGCTTGTGCTTCTTCCAGCCCAGCGTTTCTCATGATGTACTCTGCATAGAAGTTAAATAAGCAGGGTGACAATATACAGCCTTGATGTACTCCTTTTCCTATTTGGAACCAGTTTGTTGTTCCATGTCCAGTTCTAACTGTTGCTTCCTGACCTACATATAGGTTTCTCAAGAGGCAGGTCAGGTGGTCTGGTATTCCTATCTGTTTAAGAATTTTCCACAGTTTATTGTGATCCACACAGTCAAAGGCTTTGACATAGTCAATAAAGCAGAAATAGATGTTTTTCTGGAACTCTCTTCCTTTTTCGATGATCCAGCAGATATTGGCAATTTGATCTCTGGTTCCTCTGCCTTTTCTAAAACCAGCTTGAACATCTGGAAGTTCACGGTTCACGTAATGCTGAAGCCTGGCTTGGAGAATTTTGAGCATTAATTTACTAGCGTGTGAGATGAGTGCAATTGTGTGATAGTTTGAACATTCTTTGGCATTGCCTTTCTTTGGGATTGGAATGAAAACGGACCTTTTCCGGTCCTGTGGCCACTGCTGAGTTTTCCAAATTTGCTGGCCTATTGAGTGCAGCACTTTCACAGCATCATCTTTCAGGATTTGAAATAGCTCAACTGGAATTTCATCACCTCCACTAGCTTTGTTCGTAGTGATGCTTTCTAAGGCCCACTTGACTTCACATTCCAGGATGTCTGGCTCTAGGTGAGTGATCACACCATCGTGATTATCTTTAGGGCACCTCAAATTTTCCCTCAGCTTATAATTGCTAAAAGTCCTCCCTGAAGTGATTGGACACAGACGGGCTAGAAAATGAATTTTAGGAGGATCTACACCAGTGAAGAGGTTATTCAACATCTGGGTCTCAGTAACAGGTATTAAACTGTTGTTGTTGCCATGACGACGGCCAAGCCCCCCAGCTGTCTTGGGATCACTTGTAAAAACACTCAATATATTCTCAAAAGAAAAGTACTTTTAAGTCGCTAAAATTTAAATATAGGTTGGGACCGCCTAGTGCTTTGGGGGCATCTAGGAAGGCAATATTTTTAAGTGAATCAGAATACAGGATCATCGTTATTAAGGTAAACTTCATTCATTCTCTTGGCCATTCCATAGACAACGCGTTCACACCTGCCCAGCAATGCTCTGGATGCTGGAGACAGAGCCACGAGCAGTGCAGGTTAGGGTCTCATAGTACAGTTCTGGAGGGAGGGAGTTGTGAGAAAATTAGCAACTTGGGCTTTTGGGGGAGGGCATCAGTGTTCAGGGGAACAATTAAACATGGCAGGGAAGGGCTGTGTGTGCGGCGAGGCTGTGGGAAGCTGGCCAACATAGGGGTCCCCCAAAAGGTGACACTTGAGTGATGACCTGAAGGAGGAGAGGAAGTTCTCTGATTCGAGTTCATCCTTGGCTTCTGCATCCTTACCTGGCACAGGTGACTTCCTCCAACTGCCACAGGAGCCTAGGGTCCACACTTAAAAGCAGCTGTGCGGTTGACCAGAATCTCTGAGGACAGTCTCTCTGACCTCTGTCCAGCCTGTGTCTCGTACAACCCCCAGACGCGATTCCTGTCCACCTGCCCATCTCCTCTGGGAGACAGCCAGAGGAGGTGCTGTCTCTGTCGGAAGCGGGTGATGGCAGAATGTCCTCCAGGGCCTCTGTGGGGGTCTCCTAGGGAGGCCCGCACACCTGTCAGGGGGTCTCTGCATCCCCCGGGCGGCTCGTATTACCCCGGGAACCCACACGTTACTTCTCCTCATCAATTCACTTTTCAACACCAAATACATCTTTCTCACTTTACAGCATTTTCTTACACGTCTACCACTCCTGGCTTCGACAAGAATTCTTGGTAGCTGAGAGCGTGTGCGTGTGTGTGTGTGTGTGTGTTTAATGAACACCTGAAGGAATAGAATAGTCTTGCTTGAAGCAAACCCCCTTTCTTTCAGTCTTCACTTCTGCCGATAGAAATGGTGGCAGGATGGACAAGTTTCCTTCTAAAGAGTCATCAACAATTGACCCTCTAGGCATGATGACATGTGATCATGTGAGAAGCCCATCCTGTAGACATTTACGGAGCACCTGGATCACCAAGACATTGTGCATGATTTGAGGACTGAAAGGAAGGAGGGGAAAAAACCCACAGTCTGATTCTCAAGGGCTCACAACCTACCTGGGCACCAGACATAAAGGTCACCATCACCGTTGCTAAGCAACTAGAATATGCCCAGGGCATCATGGGAACCCAGAGAAGTGTTATTCAACACAATCTGGGGTCACCGTAGCCAGGAAGGGCAGAACCGCTTTGCCCTTCTCCAAGGGTCAGCTAGAAAGGGGGTCCTTCATTTCCCCCAGGTCATCCTGAAGAACCTCTTAGCTCTTCCTGCCCCGGGCTCCCCTATCTGTGGGCCAACTTGAGAAGGTCACTAACTCACCCCTTGAGCATCACAAGGCCTCACTCTAGCGGCACCAGGTGGGAAAGAAGACAAACAGAAGACACTGGCTTGTGGTCAGGGCAACAATCCAGCTGTGCTCTCTGGCGGAGACCAGGCCTGGCCACGCCCAGGCCCCCACCCCTAGTGAAGTCACAGGAGACTCCAGGACACAAGAACCCCCTTCTCCCACAGCTTGGAGGCACCTCCCTTCCTCCTAGCTTACCTGCTCTTCCAGGAGTGGCTTGACGAGTTCTTGGTGGTCACACCCCTGGGGCAATGCCATTTCTGTTACCCACTGGGTGACTTGGTGAACAGGTACTTGAGTCCCAAGCATGTGCCAAGTGCTGAGCTGGGATCCAGACCCAGACTGCCTCCACGGAGCTTAGAGACCAGCTAGAAGACAGACATCTACCACATAATTGCACAAACCGTCTGAAGACGCATCTCTCCAAGTTCTGGGAGAGAGAGACTGGACATCCTGTAAGAAGGGGATCTGGCCTGCTAGGGGAGTCAAGGAGAGCTTCCTGGAGGAGGTGAACATGAATAGCTATTCACTGGGATGGGGACAGGAACAGTGTGTCTGGGAGAAGGAACAACATGTGCAAAGGCATCTCAGTGGAGTGGAGCTTGCTGAATATGAGGGACCCGCACAGGCCTTGGGAGCTGGAGCTGAGAAGGAAGGAGCCTGGAGGAAGAGGAGGATAGAGAGGTGGGAGGGCCTGCAATCCGCCCCCCAACCCTGAGCACAGCTGCTTGCTGAAACTGCTGGAGAGCTGCTCTCTTTGAAAGGAGCAAGGAGCTCGCCTCACTCCCACCACCACTTACAGCTCATCGCAGGCGTGTCCTCTGGAAGATCTGGCCAAAGGAGGAGGACTCCCCAGGGGCATGTGGCCATGAGCCAGCAGTGGCGGGGACTCATCTTCAGGGCCCGAGGTTGCTCTCTGCCCACACCGCTGCCAGGCAAGGCTGCAGGGCACCACCACCCCTCCCTGCCTGCCAGAGACCTGTTCCCTGAGTTGAGGGCTCATTAGTGTCAGAGGCTTGGCATGGGGACCATCTCGTTTAACTTCACTCCCCTGCAATTGATCCGTCATGCGGGGCCCAGACGGCTGCCCCTTCCACATGTTTCTGATTCACTTAATGGCCCAGGCCTCTGCCGAGCCGTCCTCGGGGTCTGACAGGCTCACGGTTCTCTGGAAAGCCCTTTCAGAAGGTTCCTTCCGGTCTCCTTACACAACCATTTTAGCAGTTTGTTTTTTTTTAATAATAATTTTGTGTTTTCTGATCCTTTAAAAACCATCAGGTAGTCCACATTATGCAAACATAACTACTTCAAATAGGTAAGACACACATACAGTATAAAATAGAAAAACCACGAGCAGGTACACAGGAAAAAGCAAACCTTAGAGAAAACAAACTCAGAGTCACCAAAGGGGAAAGGCGGAAGGGAGGGATAAATTGGGAATTTGGAACTAGCAGATACACACTGTTATATATAAAAGAGATTAAAAAACAAACAAGGACCTACGGAATAGCACACGGAACTATATTCAGTATCTTGTAATAACCTACAGTTGGAGAAGGACATGGCAACCCACTCCAGTGTTCTGGCCTGGGAAATGCCATGGACAGAGGACCCTGGCGGGCTACAGTCCATGGGGTCACGAAGCGTCTGACACAACTGAGCAGCTAAACCACCACCAAACCAATAACCTATAATGGAAAAGAATCTTGTATATATAACTGAGTGACTTTGCTCTATATCTGAAACACAAATCAGCTCTACTTCAGTTTTTTAAAAAGCTTAAAAGGTCTGGTGGGATCCAGGGCTTTCACTGCCGCTTCGCTGTTGTTCAGGCACTAAGTCACGCCTGACTCTCCGCAACCCCACGGACTGCAGCACGCCAGGCCTCCCTGTCCTTCCCCACCTCCTGGGGTTTGCTCAAGCTCATGTCCATTGAGTCGGTGATGCCATCCAACCATCTCATCCTCTGTTGCCCGCTTCTCCTCCTGCCTTTCCCAGCATCGGGGTCTTTTCCAATGAGTCGGCTCTTCACATCAGGTGGCCAAAGTATTGAAGCTTCAGCTTTAGCATCAGTCCTTCCAATGAATGTTCAGGATTGATTTCCATTAGGATGGACTGGTTTGATCTCCTTGTTGTCCAAGAAACTCTCAAGCGTCTTCTCCAGCACCACAGTTCAGAAGCATCACTTCTTTGGCACTCAGCCTTCTTTCAGGTCCAGCCCTCACATCTGTACATGACTATGGGAAAAACCATAGATTTGACCCTACACACCCTTGTTGGCAAAGTGATGTCTCTGCTTTTTAATAGACTGTCTAGGTTTGTCATAGGTTTTCTTCCAAGGAGCAAGTGTCTTTTAATTTTGTGGCAACAGTCACCATCTGCAGTGATTTTGGAGCCCAAGAAAATGAAATACGACACTGTTCCCACTTTTTCCTCATCTATTTGTATGAAGTGATGGGACTGGATGCCATGATCTTCACTTTTTGAATGTTGAGTTTTAAGTCAAGTTTTTCACTCTCACCTTCATCAAGAGGCTTTTGAGTTCCTCTTCACTTTCTGCCATAAGGGTGGTGTCATCTGCATATCTGAGGTCATTGATATTTCTCCCGGCAATCTTGATTCCAGCTTGTGCTTCCTCCAGCCCAGCATTTCTCATGATGTACTCTGCATAGTTAAATAAGCAGGGTGACAATACACAGCCTTGACGTACTCCTTTTCCTATTTGGAACCAGTCTGTTGTTCCATGTCCAGTTCTAACTGTTGCTTCCTGACCTGCATATAGGTTTCTCAAGAGGCAGGTCAGGTGGTCTGATATTCCCATCTCTTTAAGACTTTTCCACAGTTTGTTGTGATCCACATAGTCAAAGGTTTTAGTGTAGTCAATGAAGCAGAAGTAGATTTTTTAAAAATTCCTTTGCTTTTTCTATGATCCAGTGGATGTTGGCAACTTGATCTCTGATTCCTCTGCCTTTTCTAAATTCAGCTTGAACATCTGGAAGTTCTTGGTTCAGGTACTGATGAAGCCTAGCTTGAAGGATTTTGAGCAAAATCTTGCTAGCATGTGAAATGAGTTCTATTGTACAGTCATTTGAACATTCTTTGGCATTGCCTTTCTTTAGGACTGGAATGAAAACTGACCTTTTCCAGTTCTATGGCCACTGCTGAGTTCTCCAAATTTGCTGGCATATTGAGCACAGCACTTTCACAGCATCGTCTTTTAGGATTTGAAATAGCTCAGCTGAAATTTCATCACCTCCTCTAGCTCTGCTTGTAGTAATGCCTCCTAAGGCACACTTGACTTCACACTCTAGGATGTCCGGCTCTAGGTGAGTGACCAGACCGTTAGGTCATTTAGAGCTTTTTTGTGCAGTTGTGTGTTTTTGTCACCTCTTCTTAATCTCTTCTGCTTCTGTTAGGTCCTTACTGGTTTTGTCCTTTATCGAGCCCATCTTTGCATGAAATGCTCCCTTGGTATCTCCAATTTTCTTGAAGAGATCTCTAGTCTTTCCCATTCTATTGTTTTCCTCTATTTCTTTGCATTGTTCACTTAAGAAGGCTTTCTTATCTCTCCTTGCTATTCTCTTGTGCTCTGCATTCAGGAGAACTTTCTGTTTCTCCTTTGCCTTTCACTTGCCTTCTTTTTTCAGCTGTTTGTAAGGCCTTCTCAGACAACCATTTTGCCTTCTTTCATTTCTTTTTCTTGGGGATGGTTTTGGTCACCACCTCCTGTACATGGCCACTGCCATGGCCTGGGTTCAGATCCTGAGATCCCAAAAACTGTGGCATGACCCCCGCCCCCCCAAAAAACCTTACAGTTCTATTAGTAATGTAAAAAAAAAAAGCAAGTCTTTATCCGGCCCCATTCTCCATCCACCCAGTTCCCCAACTCCCCAGACACAACCCGTATGAACCAGTTGCTCACTGGTGTTCTAGCATATGTACCATGAATTTGCCATAAGCCACCAAACCCCATGGTACTCATCAATAGAACAGTTTTCAACTTCAAAATGCAGTTTTCAACTTTACTCAAGCTCAACTTCCTAGGAATATTCTAGCTTGAAATATACTTTTCATTTAGGGTTAAGTTTCTCAACCTCGGTACTATTGGCAGTTAGGGCCGGATCACTCTGCCTTGGGTGTCATCCTGTTCATCCCCGACTCTACATGTTGATGTCACTAGCCCAGCTGTGACACTGACCTCCACCCAGTTGTGACAATCAAAAGTGTCCCCAGATATTTCTAAATGTTCTCAAAGAAGGACGTGGTGGGGGACGGAGGGGCAAAAATCCCCTCCATAGAAGAATCACTTGAGGAGATAATAGTTGAAAACTTCCCTAAAATGGGGAAGGAAATAATCACCCAAGTCCAAGAAACCCAGAGAGTCCCAAACAGGATAAACCCAAGGAGAAACACCCCAAGACACATATTAATCAAATTAACAAAGATCAAACACAAAGAACAAATATTAAAAGCAGCAAGGGAAAAACAACAAATAACACACAAGGGAATTCCCATAAGGATAACAGCTGATCTTTCAATAGATACTCTTCAAGCCAGGAGGGAATGGCAAGACATACTTAAAATGATGAAAAAAAATAACCTACAGCCCAGATTATTGTATCCAGCAAGGATCTCATTCAAGTATGAAGGAGAAATCAAAAGCTTTTCAGACAAGCAAAAGCTGAGAGAATTCTGCACCACCAAACCAGCTCTCCAACAAATACTAAAGGATATTCTCTAGACAGGAAACACAAAAATGGTGTATAAACTCGAACCCAAAACAATAAAGTAAATGGCAATGGGATCATACTTATTTGTAATTACCTTAAACGTAAATGGGTTGAATGCCCCAACCAAAAGACAAAGACTGGCTGAATGGATACAAAAACAAAACCCCTACATATGTTGTCTACAAGAGACCCACCTCAAAACAGGGGACACATACAGACTGAAAGTGAAGGGCTGGAAAAAGATTTTCCATGCAAATTGGGACCAAAAGAAAGCAGGAGTCACAATACTCGTATCAGATAAATTAGACTTTAAAACAAAGGCTGTGAAAAGAGACAAAGAAGGTCACTACATAATGATCAAAGGATCAATCCAAGAAGAAGATATAACAATTATAAATATATATCCACCCAACATGGGAGCACCGCAGTATGTAAGGCAAATCCTAACAAGTATGAAAGGAGAAATTAACAATAACACAATAATAGTGGGAGACTTTAATACCCCACTCACACTTATGGATAGATCAACTAAACAGAAAATTAACAAGGAAAAAAAAAAAAACATGTATCTATAAAGTTCACTAAAGCAAAGCACACAGTAAAATGAGGTATGGCAATAAAAGGCGTTAAATTTATCAAATAAAAAAAAATAAAGTGCTGAAAAATTAAAGCTGTCAATTCTGTAATAGATAAAAAAAAAAAAAAAAAAAGAAGAATCACTGACTTACTGGGATGATTTAAAATGTACTCTCCACCTAGGATTTGAGGGACTTACAAGAGATTCCAAACCCCAATAAGAGTAAAATCAGATATTAAAGACTGACTCTAAATTGAAAATTAGTAAAGCCTGGTGATGGATATATGAGCGTTCATTACAGTACACTTGCTGTTCCTGTGTGTTTGAAACTTTTCGTAGTAAAAATGGTTAAGTGCATATTTTAAGAAAGAGGGGAGACAAAGACAGAAATTTGAAAATGAACATTATGTACAATGTCCTAAGTAAGAGCTCGTGCACTTGAATCTGGAAGCCATGCAGTCAACCCCAAGATATAACATGATCAGTTAGAAACTCCAGAGTCGAGGGATAAGAAAGAAAAATAAACCAGCTGTTCAGAAGAAGCACAACTCTCGCTAACAACCACACCAGCAAAAATTGTTAGGGGACAATGGCGCTGACTCAAAGACTCAGCAGACACGCAGCTTTTCTCGAGCACCGCTGGAAACACTCCATCAGACTGTAGGATGGACCTGAGAATTTGTTGTCTTACTACTTTAGAAGTGGGCCAATGAGATAAGACTCATGTGGGATTTAGTGAAAGTAATTCTGAAAGGAATGAAAACAATGTATACAGGTCTCTAAAGACTGGAATTAAGCCAAAAGCAAACTTCAAGAGGAACTAAAAGTTGGATGGCCTCAGAAATACTATTTTTCTCCAAACTTTTAGTAAGTCCAAGGTAATAACCCCTGACTTTCCTGGAAGGCAGCTGGTCAGGGGATCCCATTTAGGCCCCCATTGGCCCCCCATCTTACAGCTGGAGGCAGGGGTTAAGGGTTTGGTAAAACCAATCGTCCTCAGTGAAGTGGGACACGTCAGAGAGTTTGAGGTGCCCCCTGCCTCACTACTCACCTCTCCTCCTCTCAGCCTCCCAATAGCCATCAGACATCTCCTGGGGATGGTCCAGCAAAAACATGCTTGGTCTTTCAAACTCTGAAATTTCACGTTATTATCATGTTAACCTTCTCATTGCAGTGACAGCAACATCACGGTGAAGTACCAACAGAACCTCCAGCTCTTGTAAATGCAACTTCCCCTTGAGATATGGTCAAATACAGAATAGAAGTAGATGCAAATGTATTTAAAAAAAAAACACTTAGTGCTATTTTTTTCCAATTTCAGGTGTAAATGCTGTCTTATGATATCTGTCTTTGTCTGACTGACTTCACTCACTATGACAATCGCTGCAGCCAGGCATGTTGCTACAAATGACATTATTTCGTTCTTTTCATGGCTGAGTAATATTCCACTGTATACATGTACCACATCTTCTTTATCCATTCCTCCATCAATAAGTATCTAAATTGCTTCCATGTCCTGGTTATTGTAAATAGCACTGCAATGAACATTGGGATGCATTTATCTTTCTGAATTATGATTTTCTCCAGAGGTATGCCCAGGAGTGGGGTTGCAGAATCATATACAAAACAGAAACAGAGTCACAGATGCAGAAAACATACTTATGGACACCAAGCAGGGAAACTGGGAGACTGGGAATTGATTTATACACACTACTATATACAAAATAGATAACAACAAGGACCTACTATATAGCACAAGGAACTCTTTGCAATACTCTCTAATGATCTACATGGGAAAAGACTCTAAAAAAGTATAGATACATGAGTATGTATGACTGAGTCACTTTGCTGTACAGGAGAAACACAATATTTTAAATCAACTATACTCCAGGGAAAAATTTTTTAAAATACTTCAGTCTATTTTTTCTGAATATTTCAGAGAGAAAAAATGAAGCTTGAACGACCCAAAACCCTTGAAGACTTGGGCAACCTTAAGATAACTGCAGGCTCAAAGTGAAAGTGAAGTTGGTCGGTCCTGTCCGACTCTTGCTACCACATGGACTGTAGCCTACCAGGCTCCTTCATCCATGGGATTTTCCAGGCAAGAGTACTGGAGTGGGGTGCCATTGCCTTCTCCAGGGGATCTTCCCAATCCAAGGACTGAACCCAGGTCTCCCGCATTGCAGGCGGACACTCTACCGTCTGAGCCACAAATGCTAGTCAAAGAGCCCATCTATTTAGGGAACTTGCAGTCCTTCGCATTTTGCTGGGTTATTGAAGGTGGTATATTTGATGGTTGTCTTTGATCTTCTGTGAGGTAAGGGTCCTTCTCTGGTCCAAACACACTGCACTTACTCCTGATGTGACAGTTAAAGTGTCAGTCCCTCAGTTGTGTCCAGCTCTTTGCGAGTCCATGGACTTTCACCATGGGCTGTAGTCGAGGCTCCTCTGACCATAGAATTCTCCAGGCAAGAATACTGGAGTGGGTTGCTATTTCCTTCTCCAGGGTATCTTCCTGACCCAGGGATTGAACCCTGGTCTCCTGCATTGCAGACAGATTCTTTACCATCTGAGCCACCAGGGAAGCCCCTTACTCCTTATGCCAGGAATTACAAAACCTAATTTCTGATGAGGAATCATCTGTAACAAGCAGCCCCCAAAAGACTTGGGGACCCAAAGACTGAAGGCTCTTTACCTAATCCAAGAATGGTTCACTGAATCTAGCTGTTACCTTGAATCTATCCATTCAACCCTAAGACTCCAAACCTCTTTAAAATATGGCATTTGAATCTCCACTTGTTAGAAATCAATTACCAAGCCTCCAAAACCTGAAGCAACTCCCATCTCTTGAGTTTACATGGAGAAAGTGCAAAAGGTGCTGAAGAAGGAGAGTGTGTCATGGCCAGGCCTGCCTCCTTCCTTTCTTTCTCTGCATGGGTTTAAGAAATACCTCAAACCCCTAGGGCCCCCTGAATGGGTTTGAGGTTGCAGAGTCATTTACTTTTCAATTATGAAAAGCCACGCAAGCTTTTTCGCTTGATATCCAAAAACACCGTGTCTCTGGCCTGATATTTACAATCCCTCCAGCAAGCAAAATGCAATTGGCACCCGCCCCAGTAGCCAGGATTAATAGCGGAGAGCATTGTGGTTTTGTTATTAAGTTACTCTCGGCAATTAGTAAATTTATTGTTCTAATTGTTTTCACATGGCTGCTCCACCACACATGTCTTACTTCGAGGATGTCCTTACAGTCTTGCCCCCATCATCATATTTCAATGTGATCACTGCCCATCTCCGCAAACTGTCCAATCCCATCAAAAGCTGATTTGCAGTCGGGTCAGAGGGAAGGAGGAGTAAGAGTTCATTCCAAAGTCCAAGGCATATTTGGATAAAACCCGGAGAAATTTTGTTTTGGCTTATTGAGCGTCTGCAACTGCACTCCCAGATGGAGGGGCTGGGGAGGGGATGGCCATCTGTGGTTGATGCTTGGGTGTTGGTGCTCAGTCGGTCAGTCATGTCAGACTCGGTGACCCACATGGACTGTAGTCCGCCTGGCTCCTTTGTCCGTGAGATTTCCCAAGCAAGAATACTGGAGTGGGTAGCCATGCCCTCCTCCAGGGGATCTTCCCCACCCAGGGACTGAACCCCGGTCTTCCACATTGTGGGCAGATTCTTTACTGTCTGAGCCACCAGGGAAGCCCCAGGGATTGATTGCACAGGAAAGTCCAAATTCTTCCCAGCTTCAAATTCGTTACTCTTTCTAAATCGCAACTCCCGGTCCCTCTTAATCCTCCAATGGAATCGTCAGATGGTGGGGGCAGGGGTGACTTCCTGGGGCCTGGGAGAAAGAAAGAAATGAAGTCGCTCAGTTGTGTCTGAGTCTTTGCGACCCCATGGACAGTAGCCTACCAGGCTCCTCCGTCCATGGGATTTTCCAGGCAAGAATACTGGAGTGGGTTGCCATTTCCTTCTCCAGGGGATCTTCCCGACCCAGAGATTGAACCTGGGCCTCCCGCATTGCAGGCAGATGCTTTAGCGTCTGAGCCACCAGGGAAGTACTTAGTTTTAACATCGAGGACTAAGATTCTGCCCAGAATCCAGTCTTAGCTGCCTTTGGGAGTCTTGGCTGATCCTGGTTCTGGACTCAGGGACTTGATGCCCTGGCTCCTCTGACTCAGGGAAAGGCCACTGTCTCTGGTGCTGCCCGTCTCATAAATAGGGGTGGAGAGTGGCAAGAGGAACCCAGGGCAAGGATCTGACCTAGATTGTGGTCCTGCCCGTCTCCCACTGGTTCCTAGAGGGCACCTGCCACCCACTAGGCTGGTAGGCAGCACCCTTGTAATGCAAACTTGGTTGGCAGGAGCCAGGAGCTCGTGTGACCGCTGTCTTCTCGAGTGTCACCCATTGGGTGTCCTGGCTGCTAGCATCACAGCCACAGCTCCGTATAGCAGGCAGAAGTGACGACACTGGCCACCTGTCTGCTGGCGGCTTGGGGACCCTTGGGCGATTCAGGTCCCAATTATCAGGTGTTTTCTTGCCCTCTTTAGGAATCCAGTAGAAATAGACAAGAACAAGAGACATATCAGGTAATGTGGAGGAGGAGGGCTTGACTTTCCAAAATGCTTTCATGCATATGAGGTTATTTTTGGCCCCGTCACACATCTGGGAAGGAGTGGGAAAGGCGCAGAGTTTCAGAGTGGGGCCCTAAAGACAACAGTCTGGGTTCAAGGTTTGACCACCCACTAGTTATTAAGTGGCCTTGGGATGCACTGCCTCAATTTCCTCTTTTCTAAAAGGGGCACAGAAAGATCCATATCATTAGGTTGCTGTGACAATTACATAAAGCAAAAACGCTAAAGCACTTTATACTGTAGTAAGTCCTATTAGCAAATAATAATATAGTTGTTAAATGACAGTGCGAATCTAAAATAGCCAGAGAGAAGCATCTTTTCAGCACTCTTGAATAACTTCCCATCACTCTCCTTGCCCTTTCTGGATAATTGCTCTTTCCATCCCCCACCCTCTTCCCTTCCCCACCCCGCCCCCACCAACTGTGTTATTTCTTTGTTGCCTGTATGTCTCCCCTCCCCACCAAATGCAGGCTCCATGAAAGCAGCGTCTTGTTTTGTTCCGGGCTGTATCCTCCCCCGACTCCCAACGCAACCCTGGCGCCTAGGAGATGCTCAGTGAACTATCTGGGGAAAAAACATAAATGAAGAAAAGGCAGAGAATAGAGGAGCAGCTGGTGGCCCTCTGAGCGCCTCAGTTTGGATGCTGGGGCTCCCTCCACCCCAGACGGCAGCCCCAGTCCCTCGGCACCCCCTCGGGATGGGGGCGGGGTGCGTTTTCACCACCACCCCCCGCCCCCCCCAGGTTGCGCTCATTAATCCTCCTAGCTATGCGCACACCTTTGAACCTGAAATGCAGTATGCAAATATGTTTCCAGTAAAAGGCCGTGCACTTGCCGAGCTGGCAAGGGCATCTTGGAAAGGCAGCCGTGTTCCAGAGGCGGCGGCAGAGACGGCCGGCCGCCCAACGGGCGCGTGGGCTGCGCTGGACGGACCGCGGCGGTAATTCCACTCCGCCGCCTGCATTAGTCAATTATTCATCCCGCGCCGCCCGCGTGCAGGGCCACTCGCGGGCCACTGGGGGCCCTCGCTCTGGGGCTGTCCGGGACTCAGGGTCGCTTCCCAGGAGGGAAGGGGGCGTCCTGGACCCCAGCTGCAGACCCCTGCAGGGCCATGAGCCGGGGTGAAGCTCCCCGGGAAGGGTGAGTTCGCGGTGGGGTGCAGGGGCGGGCACTCAGCCGAGGTGTGGGGGTGGGGGTGTCTCTCTCCCGGCCTCAGGACATTTAGAGCGGACTCTGGTTCAGGCTGGCCCCAAGGAACTCACAGGGCCCCAGGGTCCCCTGAGAAGAAGGCTGTGATGTAAGAGGGGGCTCCCTGGCTGTCTCAGGGGCGTCAGCTGAGCAGAGGACAGAAAGGGAGTTCAGGCGTGTTTATTTCCCGGGTGACACGGACGAGCTCTGGAAACTGTTATCTGATGCTTGCTCTCCCAAAGCAAGTCAAGGCCGAATTTTCCTGGCCAGAGTCGGGGAGGGGGCAAGGGGGGGTGGCTGGGAGCATGGGAGGTTTATCAAAACATCTTAGAGGGACTTCCCTGGCTGGTCCAGTGGTTCAAGAACTTGTCTGCTAGTGCAGAGTACACCGCTTGGATCCCTGATCTGGTAAGATTCCACAGGCCTGGGAGCAACTAAGCCGCCAGTTGGCCACAGATGCTGAAGCCCTCGAACCCTAGAGGCGGCGCTCTGCAACCAGAGAAACCACCCCAGAGAGAAGCTTGTGCAGGCAACTAGAGTCTCCCCCACCTGCCACAACTAGAGAAACCAAGTTTCCAGTTGGTTTCTTCTTGGGCAGCAACCAAGACCCAGCAACGCCAAGTAAACTTAGGTTTAAAAAGTCTTAGAAATTCTACAACTGACTCTCAAAAGGTCCATGCACATACACACACCTTCAGAGAGAGAGAGAGACTCAGAAAAGATCCACATCCTAAGACAAAAGAAACTGTGGTTAAATCAGTGGATTCCAAGATCACAGTGACTATTAAAAACAAAACCTAGGACCTGTGCCCTTCACCAGTGCCTCCTATGGGTCCATTCTGCTGGGCATTTGGGCTTCTTTTTGAGGTTTTATATAGAAGGCTTTTGTATTAAACTGTTATTGACAAAACCTTTTGCCACATTGATCACTGGCCCCTAGACATGCTATGTTGTGATAAAAAACGCTTTCAAAGTAGAGAATAAGCATAGCTTATTTCTCCACCTAAACCAACAAGCTTCCTGTTATTAGACAATGATAACTACAAAACTTGAGACTTCCCTGGTGGCTCAGACGATAAAGCGTCTGCCTACAATGTGGGAGACCAGGGTTCAATCCCTGGGTCAGGAAGATCCCCTGGAGAAGGAAATGGCAATCCACTCTAGTATTCTTACCTGGGAAATCCTATGGATGGAGGAGTCTGGTAGGCTACAGTCCATGGGGTCGCAAAGAGTTGGACACAAAACTCACCTTTCCCTTTTCTCTTTGGCTTCTGGGGAGCTCAGAGCTAAGTTTTGTGCTTGCAAGCATTACAGCTCCTGTTAGAATTAAGACTCAGATGTGGGTTTGATCCCTGGGTCGGGAAGATTCTCCTGGAATAGGAAATGGCAATCCATTCTAGTATTCTTGCCTGGGAAATTCCATCGACAGAGGAGCCTGGCAGACTACAGTCCATGGGGGTCACAAAGAGTCAGACATAACTGAGCAATTGAGCATACACACACCCTTATTTCCACCCTTTTGTTATTTGGTTCTTCTATTTATACACAGACACGCGGGTGCACATACACGCACATCCCTTTTCAATAGTTTTTTTTGTACCTGTGACTTTTAATGAATGTCCTGTCAAATCATCTTTAAGTAAGTAGATGGTCAAGGTAAATGTGAAGAGGTGGAGACATGGTGAACCCTTCACAAGTACCAGACTGATTAACTGACTGACCACAAGAGAGGAGGTATTCTTCAGAAGATGAAAAACTCTGTCTAAACTGTTCGCTTATGTTCTTTACACCAGTTTGTTCACTCTGAGTTGTCTCTCTGTCCTCAACTGGCACCAGCATTTGGTTGAACCAGAAATCTAGAAGCCACCCTCTGTCCCTTTTCGCAGCCCATTAGCAAAGCTGGTCAGTGCTATCCACGTCTCTCCTACTCCATGTCCTAGTGGGCATTCCTAGAACACATGTCTCACCTGAACTACAGCAATGGCTTACCCTCTTGCCCCCTTGCAGTCAACTTGCCGCAGGATAGCATTTTAAAATCTGAGTCACATCACGTCCATCCATTGCTTCGAATGATTCAATGGCCCAGCATCCACTTCGAGTAAATGCAGAGCTGTTTATAACCACCTACCAAGTCTGATCTGATGTCGTCTCGCCAGGTGCATCTTGGGTCATTCTCCTCCACCCAACCTGGCCCACCTCACACGTCTTCTGCACCTGGCACCCTCCTCCCCCAGCTCTCCCCAGCACTGAGTCCCTCCTGCCCCTCCTCTAGGACTTGACTTCAAGTCACTTCCTCAGAGATACCTTCTTGAACCTGCCCCTCTCCATCTCCCACTGCCCCCTCATTCATGGCAGAAAGGGACGAGATTTCAGGGGGTGAGGCTACCCAGTGTCTGATGTCAGTGGGAAAGGTAAATCCATCATTCAACTGGATCCCATGTATTTCCTTTGAGGACAAATCAATTTGTATTCAGATACGTTTTTATGTATACGTATAAGCACCCAGAGGGTTCCTGGTGGCTCAGCGGTAAAGAATCTGCTTGCAGTGCAGGAGATGTGGGTTCAATCCCTGCCTCAGGAAGATCCCCTGGAGAAAGAAATGGCAACCCACTCCAGGATTCTTGCTCGGGAAATCCCATGGACAGAGGAGCCTGGAGGGCTGCAGTCCATGGGGTCTCAAAAGAGTTGGACACGACTGAGTGACTGAACAACAATGTATTTTTATGTGTACATATAAACACACATTTGTTTGCTTGTTTCATGGCTTATGTTCGTCACTAGACCTTAGACACCGTGAATACAAGAACCTCATCTGATATATTCACAAGGGCATGTTCTCATCTGGCACCGTGTCTGGCACATAGTAGGTACTGAGCAGATGCTCTTGAACAGATGAACGCATGATTCAGAGCTCATTCTCAGCATTCCTTAAACTGATATGGCTAGCAGCAGAGCCTCTCCGGTTGACAGTTTGGAGTGGGATCGGTGTAACATGTCAGCTCTGAATCCATGGTTAAAAGCTCAGGTCAGAGAATTTCATGGGTCAGCACCCTCCCCATGGGGGCGGGGGCTGCAAATGGAGGGGACACAACTGAGACTTCAGCAGCCTTGGAAGTGCTGGTGGTCAGGTGCCAGGGGCTTCCTCCTGCTTCTATAACTGCCTATATTTGGGTTTGGGTGATCTCCACAATTCTAGACAGAGGTCCATGAATGTCTTGCTACTGGCTGGCTTGCGTATGTGGAATAAATCTGTCGATGCAGACTATGAAGATAAATAGGTTTAAATAGAAGTGACTTGTTCGGAAGTGTCACATCTTGATTCTGATGCTTGTGTCTTGCTGGACCACCCAAGCGTCCCGCGACCTGTCCTCCATGCTGTGACGAGGGTGAAATTGTGGTGGTGGCTGTTTTCCTTTTCTCTTGCTAAGTTCATGGCTGTTCCTTGAACCTTGTTAATGTTTGCCCTAACTGTTTATGTTTGGGGTACACTCAGGGTTCTAGAAAATGATTTGTCATGAGGTTTAAAACATCTTTGATTGATCTGGAATGGACTTCTGCACACCTCTGCCCAACCTATTGTGAAGAATTTCAAACACACAGTAAAGGTCTGGGAATCAGTACAATGAACGACTGTCTGCCTGGGTCTAGCAGTTGCTTGCATTTTGCCGTGTTTGATCTCTCTCTGAGTAATACACACACAGAGACACACACATATGGTTTTGTTTCATTTTCTTATTTAAAAGTGAATTGTAAACAGTCATGACACTTCACAATAAATATCTCACTCTTTGAAAAACTTTCTCCTATATATCCACTATACCATTAGCACACCTGTGAAAATTTACTTCATCTACTATCCAAGTCTGTGGCCACCTGATGTGAAGAGCCGACTCATTGCAAAAGACCTGGATGCTGGGAAAGCGTGAAGGCAGGAGGAGAAGGGGATGACAGAGGATGAGACGGTTGGATGGCATCATCGACTCAGTGGACATGGGTTTGAGCAGATTCCGGGAGATGGTGAAGGACAGGGGAGCCTGGAGTGCTGTAGTCCTTGGGGTCGCAAAGAGTGGGACATGACTGGGTTTACTGAACAACAACTATCCAATTCATATTTAAAATTTCCCAGTTGCATCAAAAATGTCTTTTATGGCTGTGTGGTTTTCTCGTGAACCAGGATCCAATCAAAGGTCAGCGTGTCTGTGTTGTGTGTCTTTGTCTCTTTCAATCTAGAGCAGGCTCTCAGCCCCTTTTGTTATGGCTTTGGTTTGTGAACTGCCCGGTCTAGTGATTGTATAGAAAGCCGTGTTCTGGATTTGTCCTGGCTGTGGATTTTTTTTTCGCTTAAGCAATGTTAACAACCTTGTTTAATGTATCAAGCTGGGCCTCTGCCAGTAGACAATTTCCTCAAGATACGGTGCTATGCAGGTTTATTTATAAACCGCCCCTTCCTAGAAAGAATTTAAGGCCATTTACAATGAAATAGTCTGTTGAATAAAAGAGAAAATGTTTTTAACATGTAGAAAGATGGTGGAGGGGAAGGAGGGAGCAAATATATCATAAATGTATGTTAGTGTTGTTAGTGTGATGAGACGTGAGATTTAACTTTGAGTTTAGAGCTGCCAAAGCACAAATGAAAAAAATATTTTTTTAATCATCCGCAGGAAACAGTCTTACACTCATTGATAAAAAATAATCTGCCTCATAGATCCTTAGACAAATGACACCAAGCAAAGTCATGAGCAGCTTCTTTAATAGCTTATAAAATGATTCAGGGACTTTCTTCATGGAGCTGCTTCTCTGGAAGTCAACGTCAGGGATGTAACATTAAAATGTAACGCAGTGAAGTCATTTTTCTTTTTTTGGCTGTACTGAGTGGTATGCGGGATCTTAGTGCCCCGGACAGGGATCAAACCTGTGCCCCTCGCATCGGGAGCTTACATTCTTAACCACTGGACTGCCAGGGAAGTCCCAAGTCATTTAAAAATAATAATAATAATTTTGTTTCTTTTTGGCTGTGCTGGGTCTTCGTTGCCACACGGGGTTTCTCGTTGCGGTGAGCAGGGGCTGCTCTCTGGATGTGGTGCGTGGGCTTCTCATTGTAGAGGCTTCTCTTGCTACCGAGCACGGGCCCTGGAGCACAGACTCAATAGTTGGGGCGCATGGGCTTTGTCGGAGAAGGAAATGGCAACCCACTCCAGTATTCTTGCCTACAGAATCCCGTGCACAGAGGAGCCTGGTGGGCTGCTGTCCATGGGGTCGCACAGAGTCGGACATGACTGAGGCAACTTAGCAGCAGCAGCAGCATCGGGCTTGGTTGCTCTGCTGCTTGTGGTATCTTCCTCCCATCAGGGATCGAATCTACATCTGCACTGGCACGCAGATTCTTTACCCGTGAGCCACCAGGGAAGGCCCCCCTGCCCCAAGTCAATTTTAAGTAAGTTGACTTGGGCATCTAACCTGATACAGGGGAGAGCTGGCAGACTTGGGGGTGGGTGGGCTGCCCGGCCCTGCCTCTTGTACTCAGTTCTCCACTCTGCCCGCCCCGGGACGTGTCCTCAGGACCAGGAGGGTCTCAGCTGGATGCTCGATCCCAGCTGGACCCCGAGGACAGACACCAAGCAAGTGCCAGGCTGGCCCTCTGGGATGAAGCAGAAAGCCAAGCCATGGGTTCCCCAAGAAGGACAGCCCCCGGATCTGACAACCTGTGCCCAGAGGTGGCCGCAGCTGACTTTACAACCTCTGTCAAGATTTTCTGATATGTATTTTTTTCTTTCTGTGTAAGGCTCAAACCAGAACTCTGAACAGCACAGCTGTGCTTCTTCCCTCCCTCCCCAGGAAAATGTTTAGAGAAGGTGTAGCCGTGAGGATGGGTTCTCCGTTCTCCGTGAGGAGGGAAGTCTGGGTCCCTTGGGGCCATCCTGCCTTCGCCTCCAGGCAGGCCACCAGGATGAGTGAGCTGCATGATTTAGTTTGTTTGTTTGAATTTTGGAAAGCAGTCTGCCAGAAAACAAAATACATGCTCTCTCAGAGGATAATTTTGCAATTACGTGTTATATATGACGTTGTAAAAATTGGGGGCAATAGAGAAAAAAATCCCCCATGATTCTGCCACTTCTGAATAATCAGTCTGCTCAGAGAAAGACCCACTGCTCTCTGTGACTGCACCTGTTAATTCTCTTTGACAATACAGCGTGTGATTATACATGGATTTATATTTCAGTGTTTATGTGTAAGCACATCTAAATTTGTATTCCTTTAAAGCCTTTAAAAAGATTCTGTATATTTCCAATCATAACCTACATTCAATTTTGCACAAGCTTTCTCTCTTAATTTTGTGTCCTGTGCCCTTTTCCATTACCATATTGTCGTTACAGATGTATTTTTTTACAAATACTGTAGAAAAGTGCGGAGAAGGCAATGGCAAGCCATTCCAGTACTCTTGCCTAGAAAATCCCATGGATGGAGGAGCCTGGTGGGCTGCAGTCCATGGGGTCGCTACAAGTCGGACACGACTGAGCAACTTCACTTTCACCTTTCACTTTCATGCATTGGAGAAGGAAATGGCAACCCACTCCAGTGTTCTTGCCTGGAGAATCCCAGGGACGGCAGAGCCTGGTGGGCTGCCGTCTATGGGGTCGCACAGAGTCGGACACGACTGAAGCGACTTAGCAGCAGCAGCTGCTGCAGCAGCAGCAGCAGTAGATAAGTGATTTTCCATTGAATGGATGTCCGGCCATTTAATTAACTGCTGCTCTGTTTTCGGATAGTCTATAGTTTCACCCCTCCTTTTCATCCTACGTAAATCACACTTCTGTGGCTCTAATCATATAGTAAGATCATGGCTTCCTGCAACACTTCCTGGCTTCGGATGGTTCCGGTCTGCCGTCCTGGGGGGCGGGGTGGGAAATATTGGCCTTCCCTCTCGCTGGGACTGGGCGAGATGGAGCCAGTGCGTCTAAAGTCGCGTCCTGTTACCGCCATGTAAGTGCTGGGGGATGGGCAAGGACATGAGCCGTAGCATGAAGGAACCCAGAGCCGGTGGCATCGTGAAGAAGGGACACTGGGGCTGGCGATGGCAGGTAAATCAAAGGCTGCCTTCTTCTGGGGGGGGGGCTTTGGGCAGGTGTGGCCAGGCCTGCACGTGGCCAGAAAGGAAGCTGGGGGTCGTCTTGCTGGGAGAGCTCTGTGATTGTGTCACCCGTCTCTCTCTAACATATTTGCACTGAACACGCAACGTGTGTTCAGATGTGAGGATGACCTCAAAAATCTCTGGGTGTCACACCGGAAGATGTGGTCCTGGGAACCGTCCGGAAGGCACATGTTTTCATCGTCCTGTACCTGTCAGAGCACTTTCAAGTTCATGATTCTCGCTTTGGCTCCCCGGAGGGGTTGTCCTGTGTTTCTGTCATAACTGGTTTCAGCGGTGGACCTGGTGTCGTATTCCTACGTCACTCCTGTGCCTCCCCCAGGACTCTGCTGCTGCTGCTGCTGCTAAGTCGCTTCAGTCGTGTCAGATTCTGTGTGACCCCAGAGATGGCAGCCCACCAGGCTCCCCTGTTCCTGGGATTCTCCAGGCAAGAACACTGGAGTGGGTTGCCATTTCCTTCTCCAATGCATGAAAGTGAAAAGGGAAAGTGAAGTCACTCAGTCGTGTCCAACTCTTAGCGACCCCATGGACTGCAGCCTACCAGGCTCCTCCATCCATGGGATTTTCCAGGCAAGAGTACTGGAGTGGGGTGCCATTGCCTTCTCTGCCCCCAGGACTCTAGGATTCCTAAAAAGTGGAGATCGTGTCTTTAGAGGATGCATTTCCATCCCTATAGCTTCCAATCATATACTATAATTAAATGATGCATTTCCATTAATAGAATAGAAAAGCTTTTGGAAAGGAACACTTCACCCCAGTAAGCTGAACGACTCCTCTTTCTCTGCGTTCACCTCTGGTCCTGGGCTGCGTGTCAGGTCTCACTAATTTATTACCATAGTATCAGTGCTGCCCTGGTTTCTTTTGCTCTTTGTCTCTGGTTTAGTCTGATTGTCAGTATTTTCCCATGATGGCTCAGCATCTATGGAACCATCATTTTTAAAGACTCTGTGATACTCAGAGACAGGCGGGCCTTACTGAACTCTCCCCATGAGGTTGGACACAGAGCTGAGTCCACAGTTGTAAGCTGTGAGCATCTTCAAATACAGCCTTGATTCCTGGGGTTGAGTGTGGCGTTCCCCATCTCAACAGCCTGGAACCTAAGAGGTGAGCAGCACTTGGAGCAGACCCCTCCCCGGCTCTCTGTCCAGCTGGCCTCTGCCGTCCCAGCTTCCTTCTTCCCACACTTGCTCGGGAAAGATGCCGCCAGATGTCCAGTCCTGCTTAAGATAAACCCCGCTCCATTACCAAGCAGCCCTCTCAATGTGTTCTCTGGACAGTTGGTTGCTATGCCCCGGGAATTTTAGACCATGCTGAATTTACTTGTTTTATGGCTCGGAATTTCAGGAGCAGCAGCACAGATGTTAACTGTGCAAGTCTCTTGGTGCTGGTAAAATAAACCTTCATCAAACAGGGGTGTCCTGACACCGGGTTCCCTAGCCCTGAATACATTGTGTCAATCACCAACGCAGATGGGGCAGTTGAGTCATCGAGCAGCCTGGTAACTTGATATGGTCGGAGAGCCAGCTGTGACTATTTAAGGGGGGGAGAACCCCTTTTTATTTCTAGACAAATATATTTCTGATCATAACTTAAATATTTTCTGTAGTCCGAGTACCGACTTCTCTTTCTCACCGAAATCTCTAGAGAAGCCCTTGTGTTTTTCAACCCCACCAAAACGCAAGGCTTAGATTAGACGCTCACTTTTGAAATCAGTTTGAAGCACATACTTTTAAGGCTAACATTCTAGCTCACAGATAAAAGTCCCCCACCACCCCCACCGACCCATCTTGTTGTCAGTGGAGTAGCTTTTCTGAGGGTGCAGGAAATCCCTGGTGCTGGAATGGGGACACTGAGGTTAGCTTATGTCAAGGTCCTGTGGTGGTTTCTGGGCAGAAGTTAACCTGTTCCACTCCCATCCCAGCTTAGACTATATTAACCCTCAAGCTTTGCAATTGAGCACCCCTTTTCAGGGAAAATGGCTCTTGTGGCTGAGCAAATGAATTTTGGTGGAAAAATAGCATTTTAATGTAGTTTTCATAGCTTCCTCGAAAACTTAAAGGCAACAATGACTTTCCCATGAATTGTTTTACGTACTTCTTCCTATGCTTATAAATAAAGAGACCCCCAGAAACCCACATTTCCTCATTTGTAAAAGAAGGGAATTAGACTCTGAACTCTATACCTTTTAAGGATCAGTAATTCTGGGTTTTTTTAGAATCCATTTAGAAATACCTAGCTTAGATGGACATAGTGTAATATCCTTAATATCCTTAAGTGCCGTGTGTTATAATGAAAAATAAACACATTATTGATTTAATTTTTAAAATGTATTGTAATTATATAGGTAATACAGAATACATTCTGCTAATTATAAAGAAAACAACCAGTATAGAAGAAAAGTGCAGTCCACTCAGACCCCCTCACCCCCAGTCCTAATTCCTTCCTGTTCCTCCTAGGGACTGTTACTGGTTTGGGATGCACACATAACAGAGATCTTTGAAAAATACATTTATAGACACAGGCTCCCATATATACCTCTAAAATACACATAGTATTGTTTTTAGTGTTTCTTTTTTATGTAACTTGTTTCACATCTTGGTTTTTCACTCAACAGTCTGTCTTAGGGATCCATGTTCATTTGAATTAATTTAGCCCTAATTCCTTTATGTGGGTTGTTGGAAGGTTTGCTCTGGTTTCCCATCTCCCCTTCGTTGACTCCACTGGGAGCATCTAGTAAGGCATAGGGACTTCTCTGGTGGTCCAGTGGTTAAGACTTTACCTGCCAGTCGGGGTGGGGTCAGATCCCTGGTCGGAGAGCTAAGATTTCACATGCCTTGTGGCCAAAAAACCAAAACATAAAGCAGAAGCAATATTGTAGGGGCTTCCCTGGTGGCTCAGTGGTAAGGAATCCACCTACCAACGCAGGAGGCTCAGGTTTGATCCCTGATCCAGGAAGATCCCACGGAGCAAGTAAGCCCGGGAGCCGCAACAGCTGAGCCCACGTGCCACAGCTGCTGAAGCCCCAGCGCCCTAGGGCCGGTGCTCGGCAACAAGAGAGGCCCCTGCAGTGAGAAGCCCATGGATCCCAGTGAAGAGTAGCCCCCACTGGTCGCAATTACAGAAAAGTCCATGCAGCACCCAAAAGCCAGCGCAGCCAAAAACAAATTTTAAAAATTATCTTTTTTAAAAAGAAGAAAAACTGTTGTAACAAAATTAAATAAAGACTTAAAAATGGTCTACATAAAAAAAAAATCTTAAAAAACAAAACCTCCTCCCACTGTTTGAAAGCGCGTCCCCTGTCTACCTGTTCATTCTTCATAAGCCCTGTCAGCCATGCTGGGGACTCTCCCTGCCCGTCCATCTGTCAGAATTCCTCACTCCCTCTTTCCGTCATCTACGCTTTGTTATCTACACCTACACTTGGATTTTGCTTACTTACGTTTTTATCTTCACATGGACTTCCCTTAATTATGAACATAATTAACCTAACCCTAACCCTCTGACTCTTTGTGACTCCTGGACCGCAGCCCACCAGGCTCCTCTGCCCAGGGGATTTTCCAGGCAAGAATACTGGAGTGAGTATTCCCTTCTCCAGGGGATCTTCCTGACCCAGGGATTGAACCCAGGTCTCCTACATTGCAGGCAGATTCTTTACCATCTGAGCCACCAGGGAAGCCTAACCCTTGGACAGAGGAGCCTGGTGGGCTGCAGTCCATAGGGTTGCAAAGAGTTGGACGTGACTTTGGGACACAACTTCCCAACCCATGGGTGGAACCTGCGTCTCCTGTGTCTCTTGCATTGGCAGTTGGGTTCTTTACCACTAATGCCACCTGGCAAGAATACTCGAGTGGGTTGCCATCATCTTCTCCAGTGGATCTTCCTGACCCAGGGATCGAACCTGTGTCTCCTGCATCGGCAGGTGGGTTCTTTACCACTGAGCCACCAGGGAAGCCCTCTGGCACGCAGTAGGTGCTGATAAAGGGGGACAGGCCTCCAGAGGTGGAGCATGTGAGCTCGTGGGCAGAGACTGCCTCATCAGTTGAAGGAGGGAGAAGGCGAGATTGCCACAGACTCCTCCCTGAGTGGGGATGGTCCCCTCGGAGGCCCCCAGTCTCTCTCATTAGGGAGACTCGAGGCTATCTGTGGCTGAAATGGAATCCACAAACCAGTCCCCATAGTACTTCTGCTCCTGTTCAAAATAAACCCCATTCTATCTATGAGGGGTTTTATTTTTATTAAAAAATATATATATTCCACATCCCTCCCAAACCTGCCTTTGAGCAAAAGCTTGATTGTTGCTGTTCAGTCGCTCCGTTGTGTCTGACTCTGCGACCCCATGGACTGCAGCACACCAGGCCTCCCTGTCCATCACCACCTCCTGCAGTTTGCTCAATCTCATGCCCATCGAGTTGGTGATACCATCCAACCATCTCATCCTCTGTCGTCCTCTTCTCCTGCCTTCAATCTTTCCCAGCATCAGAGTCTTTTCCAATGAGTCGGCTCTTTGGATCAGGGGGCCAAAGTAATGGAGCGTCAGCTTCAACATCAGTCCTTCCAATGAATAGTCAGGGTTGATTTCCTTTAGGATGGACTGGTTGGATCTCCTTGCAGTCCAAGGGACTCTCAAGAGTCTTCTCCAACACCACAGTTCAAAAGCATCAATTCTTCTGCACTCAGCTTTCTTTATAGTCCAACTCTCACATCCATACAAGACTACTGGAAAAACCATAGCCTTGAGTAGACGGACCTTTGTCAGCAAAGGTCCTTTGTCTCTGCTTTTTAATACGCTGTCTAGGTTTGTCAAACCCTGATCGAAGACTTACTCTTTAACTGAGACGCACGGTGCTGTGTAAACTGGCGGTGGTGGTGCAAATCTTTTAAATCTTCCCACAAAACCCGCCTCCCTGGAAGTTGTGCCCTCCGGTACCTAAGAGGCTGCGTCCATGGGAAGGGGACAGTTAGCGGGCACTTCTCTGACACTAACATAATATCCGAGTGTACGGCAGTATTTTCTCTGCTTAAAGTGTGTCAAATGTCTGTGCCTTCTGTGCGTGTGCATGCTCAGTCGTGTCCCACTCTTTGGAACCCCACGGACCGTAGCCCGCCAGGCTCCTCTGTCCGTGGGATTCTCCAAGCAAGAATACTGGAGTGGGTTGCCATTTCCTTCTTCAGGGGATCTTCCCGACCTAGGGATCAAATCCACATCTCCTGCATTGCAGAAGGATTCTGTACCACTGAGCCGCCTGGGAAGTCAGGTAGCGCTTATTTTTTAGACTGAGAAACATAAATAAGAAATGAGAGAAATAGTATGGGAAAATGTCTAGATCTCATACAGCAGGTGAATGCTATTTTTTACATCAACAAATGCAAATAAAAGATAAGGGGAAATCTTTTAAAAACTCCCCCTAGCTGTTTATTCCTCAGAACCTCCTGCAAGTTACCAAGGAAGACTGTGATTATAGGGACATATATGTGGGATAAGATCTGAATTTTTCAAATGATGGGAATGAGATGAGGAAACAAAGCAAGCTGTACATTCTGAGTTAGAAACCACTTAATAGAAGTACAGATTGGGGAGTTTTTGTTTTTTTTTTTTCCATTTAAGAAAACCCTTTGTATGAAAAGATACATCCTTTCAAACATGATTTGTGTGTCTTGCCTGGAGCTTTCTGCTCAAATTATTTCTAATTCTAGTGAGGAGAAAGCATTTCTTTCTAGCCAAAACAGCCGTCTGGATGAATACAAATGAGCTTGTAAAAGGCTTGAGTTACTAACGGGGTATACACTCCAGGCAGGTGACCTTCTTCGTTTGAGCTTTGTTGCAGAAGGCTGTTCTAAGCCACCCCTGGCTTACGTTCTCTTTGCCCTCAGTGGATGGAGGGCTATGGCCAGGTGAGGCTCACTCCAAAGCAGATTCTGCCTGTGGTAGAAATGAGGGAGAGGAGGAGAGCAGAAGCCGTTTCCAGAACCTTCGCCATCTCCAACGTGCGGATTACCTCACTGAGCAAAATCGATTTCCCAGCAGCCAACCTGGGTCCCAGGATGAATCACACATCTCTGGGACAGGGCAAGGACAGATGCTCCCGCACGGATGGTCAGTGCGGGGGACCCACATTCTTTAGGATCAATGGAAGGGGAGCGAATCCCAGGCTAGCTCCGATGTCTCAGGTGGCGCTAGTGGTAAAGGATCTGCGCGCAATGCAGAAGACCCTGGTTCGATCCCTGGGAAGATCCCCTGCAGGAGGGCACGGCAACCCACTCCAGTATTCTTGCCTGGGAAATCTCGTGGATAGAGGTGGCTGGTGGGCTACAATCTATAGGGTCACAAAGAGTTGGACACAATGGAGCATGTGCCTGCGCGCACACACACACACACACACACACACACACCAGTGAGAACCAGCCAAAATGAGACCTGCAGCCCAGTGGGAAGAACAGAAACTGGGAAGTAACTAGTTTGCCTTCTTTCTAAGAAGGGGAGTGTTAGCCTGTTTAAGAAAGAAGAGTTGCCTGGCACTTGGCTTCACTGATGCACAGATGTTAAACGTCTCAAGTCATTTTTGTGCGTTCAAATCCCACTCAGCTGTGGACCCAGGCAGGCTAGTTTCCTCTCCAGCCTCCCTGCCTTAACTGGAAAATGATGGTAATAATAATGCTCGCCCCAAAGGGCAACAGTGACGATTATATGACTAAAGTGTGGAATTCTCTTACCACACTGCTTGGCACATGTTAAAGATGGAAGAAACGTTGCCTTTAATTGTACATTCTTTATTAACAAGTCTGCCATTATTACTTACTCATCTTTAGCAATAATTAGAGGGTGTGATAGCTAAAATAAATGTACCTCCTAGGGTGAGGTGAGAGAAACTGAAAACCAAGCCTAATCTTACAATATTGACAACATTGTGTCAAATAGTGAAGAGTAATAACTAATAGTTTAAAATGCAAAAAAAATTGCTGACACATTTGAGTCAGTCTAGATGATAAAGTTGGACTTTTTTTCCACTAATTTTTCCCAGGTGGCTCAGTCGGTAAAGAATCTCCTGCAATGCAGGAGACTCAGGTTTGATCCCTGGGTCTGGAAGATCCCCTGGAGAAGGAAATGGCAACCCACTCCAGTATCCTTGCCTGGGAAATTCCATGGACTGAGGAGCCTGGGAAGCTACAGCCCATGGGTGACAAAGCACTGGACACAACGTAGCGACTGCACCACCACCGCCAGTAATGTTTGCTACTTCAGCTCTGCATCAGACTGGTGTCTAGAAAAGAGACGTCCCAGTATTGTGACCAAGTCCGGGCATCTGAGGACGCCTTCTAAAACCTGAGCTTAATTGTTTTAAGCAGCAGAAATAAGTTCCCCTCCCCACCCAGTAATAGGAAAATAAGCAATGAGGGGGAAAAAAATTAGGAAATTAAATCGAGATGTCCTGGTGAATGCCTGAACGGTGACGATTCCTTACTCCTGCCAAACCTGGGGAACTGTTGTTTCTCCTATTTTCTCCCTAGAGAGGGACGAAATTATTGCATGATAAGTCATTTATCTTCAGTGCAGGTACGACAAGGATCTAACCGCATATTACCCAAAATGGGGAATTCACGTCACATTATTTTCCATCAGTGAGTAATAGATGGGAAATGGGAAATGTCACTACAAGGCTGGCTGGCCATCTGGTCAGAGCCTCTCGATGAATACGGCAGCTGATCTACATGGAAATATTAAGGCAACAAAGTCTGAATCTGTTTTGCTTCTCCAGGGAACGTCAGTTCATGCATGGGAGGAAGGCAATAAAGTCCAATTATTCTGGATGGGGCTACACAAGGACTATGAAAATTATCTCAGGTTGTGTAACTCTAAAGCTAAGTATTTTTTAAAGTAGCCATCAGTCACTCCAAGTAACTAAATCAAACAAACCGATCAATCTCTGAGGAGCTAACCATTAATCAAAAGATGGTGGTGAGATGTTGGCAATTTTTCATGATTCCACGTGTAATATTTTACATCTGACACGCTGACAGGGTGGTCCGAATAGATGGAATTATCACGTCCGAAAAGAAGAACAGTTCGGTTACATATGTTGGGCTACCTGTGCACTGACCATTTAACATGGATCCTCAAGTTTCCCCTTTTCAAGTGTTTGCTTTCCTTTTATTTGGGGTGCACGGTACCTGTAGGTGTCAGTGACAATGATAAAAAGCTCTTAGTAGGGAGCATGACCAAAACTTTGGGGAAACCCGGTGCTTTTCCAGTGGTCCCCAGAGCCAAGGTTCTGTCCATCAATGTCCCATGTCTCCAGAGGTCAGCATATTGTCCCCACCAAGCACAGAAGCAGCCTGACTGCTTCTGACCTCAGTAGTCAGATGGATTGTACTACTTATTAGGTGATGGTAAAGCCTAGAGGAAAGGTTAGTTATCATCACACTGGAGTGAAGTCTGTCTCAGTTGCTCAATCAACCTCACGAGTGTGGTTGCCTGGCTAGACTTAAAGTGGATATGAATGAGCACACCTAAAATAATAATAATAAAACCCTTCATCTGTTTTTATTTTTTCTACACCAGTGAAAACACAAACATCCCAACGGGTCCCCATGGACTTTCAGATCTCTGAGTCTTTAGCCAAGTCAGTCCATTTGTCCAGGGCTCTGCTTCATCATCAGTGAAATGAGAGTGAACATTAGATAGGGAGCAGCAGGCTAGGACCTGTGGGCCAGATCCGGCCCTCTGCTTGTTTTTGTCAATAAAGTTTTATTGAAACACAGCCATGCCCTTCACTTCTGTGCCATCACGGCTGCTTTCACACTGCAAGGGCAGAGTTGAGCTTGTAACAGAGGCTGTATGGCCAGCAAAGCCTAAAGTACGTACCATCTTGCCCATTAGAATAAGAGTTTACAGGCCTCTGCCCAGGTGATCTCCATAGAGGTTCCTTCCAACCCTGAACTCTGTGATTCTGGGAAGAAGGAAAGAATAGGACACCTGTGGGTACCTGAGTGGAAGGGGTGGCACAGAGGAGAGGAAAGGTCAGAAGGGAGGCTGAATGGGCCGAAATAAATGTTAGTTTTCCCTTGTGATGTTGCTTTGGCCCAGCCCATGGTGGAAGTGTATGTGGGTGGCTGGGAGGGGATCAGAGAAAGGCCCCAGCTCATACTTTCAAGATATGACAACCCTTTAGTGTTACTCAGTCATGTCCAACTCTGAGACCCCATGGACTGTACCCTGGCAGTCTCCTCTGTCCGTGGAATTCTCCAGGCAAGAATGCAGGAGTGAGTTGCCATTTCCATTTCCTTCTCCAGGGGATCTTCCTGATCCCAGGTCTCCCGCATGGCAGGCAGAGTCTCTACCATCTGAGCCACCAGGGAAGCCAGTTCCCAATAAGGCAATGGATGATGCCAGGGGCTCCCCACACGTCCCGAAGACCTGCCCCTCTGCACACAGGACAGTGGGTAGCAGGGGGTCATGCTGGGGACCTTGTAGATGCCACTTCCCCAGCAGGGCCTGATTCCATCCCGAGGGTATCTGCTCTCTTCTGCTGTGCTCCGGGCACCCCACATGTGGCTGCCACATGGTCCCCACCCTTCCCAAACTGTCACTCGCCTGCTCAGGAAGTCGCCCTTCGAAGCCTCTGCCAAGTTTCCGAAGCCCCCACCCCCACGCCCTGTCTAGCCTCCTGCCAGCTCCTCTGTTATCACCCATTTTCCCTGGCTTGGCCCGGGGGCTCCTCACCATCCTCTGACCACCGCAGTGCACCCACCCAACCACTGTGTTGCTCTTCTGGCGCCAGAACCTCCTTTCTCCCTGCCCTTAGCTTTGATGTCTGCATCCTTCAAGGCTCAGCTCAGTGTTCACCTCCTCCAGGAAGACCACCACTCTCTCCTGCCCCCTTCCCAACTCCTCTAGCATATTTCAGCAGACCAGCAGCTACTGGGTCTGTGCACTTTGGTTCCATCTCTACACACAGCCACATGCCCTTGACGTCAGGATCTCTGTCTCTTATTTCTCTTGAGGTCACAGGATTGGACCTTGATAGGAGTCAGTGCTTCATTGATTCTCAACCGGTTTGGGCAGCCCTGCTGAGGAGGGCCATGGTGTCTACTCTCCTTGGGGGATAACTGATCAACTGGCATATTTCACTGAGCTCGTACATGTGGGTAGAGGTCCTGCTCATCTGTATAAGGTCTATGGAGCATCTTCCAAGGGCAGCAGGAGGTGAAGAAGGCTCTCAAAGGGCCCATAACTCCAAGGCCATGAGTCAGGGCTGCCCAGCAGTGCAGGGAGAGCCAAAACAGAAAGCACCCTGTGTCTGTGCCTTGCGTCCCCAGCATGCGCGGGGGTGACCTGAGAAAAGAGCGCTGTCTCTGGACCTGCCCCCACCCCCCCACCAGGTCCCAGTCCTACCTCTCCCACGCGTCATGGCCTGATTGGGTGTCTCCACACAGGTCCTGTTTCCAGTCTTACCAAGTGCCTACCCGCCCGGCCGGAAAGTGGCTAGTGACTGTGTGTGAATGTGACAACTTGAACAGCAAGTGCCTGCATTCGCCCCAGTGGGCCCAGGTCCAGCAGATTCTAGGTATGTGATCCTGGCTGTCACGTGGCACCAGGCAGACCGTGCCCCTGGTTTCTGGGCCTCCACCGTGGTCATGTGATGCCGGAGGGAGGGGCATCTAGTTCTCCGTGTCACTGGCTCCCCTGTTTGCCTCGTGTGAGTAGAAATTCAAGGCAGAGGTGTGCTGCCAGAAGCTTGCACTGCTGGGGGGTGGGATGGAGTGGCGGGGCTTCCTTGTGTTCGTGGAAGGCAGTCAGGCCCTGGTGTAGAGGTCACATGCCTCCCCATCTGTCCTGTTACTGCTCCATGGAGTCTTCCGGGGAACAGAGGGTTGGAGCATCTCAGAGCAGGCGGTCAAGCGGTGGGGATGGCCCTTACTCTTTATCGTGTGAAAGGGTGCTTACTCCACATTCCACCAAACTGGGAAACTTCCTATATTCTTTTCTGTTTTTTTTTTTTTTTTTGTGGCCACGCCACGAGGTTTGCAGGATCTTAGTGGCGGCTCAGTGGTAAAGAATTCCCCTGCCAATGCAGGAGATGCAGGTTTGATCCCTGAGTCAGGAAGGTCCCATGAAGAAGGAAGTGGCTACTCACTCCAGTGTTCTTGCCTCGGACAGAGGAGCCCGGCTGGCTGCAGTCCATAGGGTTGCAAAGAGTCGGACAGACTTAGCAGCTAAATGAACACACAGTTCCCTGACCAGGGATTGAACCTAAGCCCCCTGCAGTGGAAGTGAGAAGTCCTAACTGCTGGACTGCCAGGGACATCCTTAGATTATTTTCTAAGTCATTGAAGTTTTGATCCTGAGTGCAATCCTTTCATTTGCAAAAGTTTGGTTGAACACAGACCATCTAAACCATGGGTCTCCAATCTCCAGGTCACGGATGGATACCTCCCATCAGATCAATGACAGTGTTGGATTAAAGTGCGCAATATATGTAATGAGCTTGAATCATCCCCAAACTGTCCCCCACCCTATGAAAAAAATCGTCTTCCTCAAAATTGGTCCCTGGTGCCCAAAATGTTAGGGACCACTGATCCTAAACAATGTAGCTTGAGAATGTTCCTTTTGGTGCACACACACATGTATTAACACACACCATCACTCTGTGCCCAGATGAGGTTTCAGGAGATGGATCTGTGATCTCTAAAAGCTGGTTTCCTGCAAGATGTGCAGGAAACCAACCTATTATCTGAAGCTGTCTGTTTGCTCTGTACAAAGGCAAAGGAAAGAAATATGGGGGTGGCAGAGATGGTCGCCCTCGTGTGGGGAGCACACTGGGTCTGCTTAGGCTCATGCCTTGCTCCCTGGAGCTGGGAAGGTGGAAGCCTCGCACGAGGAGAAGGCGCACTCAGGACCATGAGTGACTCGGGACAGATCGGGGGCTGGAGGACAACTGTCCACGCCAAGCACCCTGGTTGGTCTCAAGCTGGGTCTGCAGTTGACATGGGGTCTGCCCACACTGTGTCGTGTGTGACACACGTCATCTCCCCCTTCCCCTTATCAAACACCTCTGCTCCCAGGAACGACCACGCATGGCCACCAGGGGTGTGTGGCCGGTGGTGCCGGGGCTGTAGAGGCACAGTCCTCGCTGCTCATGACCTAGTCACTGAGCCGGACATACTGTTTGTTGGAGACCCAGCAGATGATTGAAGCAGAATGGGGGGAAACATCACCTCGGAGTCAAAACTACGCTCCTCTCAGACTTACCTTGAGCACAAAAAGGTCCAAGTTTGCCAAAGAGAGGAACGTCAGTACTCGCCTTCCCACTGGGAGCTGCGGTTGGTAATTTACGCGTGGAACCCCCGGGCACAGAAGCATCCTCACAGCACTGTTCTCGGATTTCCCTCCCCCGCGCGTCTGCATCCTGTCCTCTGGAAGGGACCATACATCACAGCGTCCTCCGGATGCTGTCACTTGGAGCTGCTGAAATCTGGGGCCGCAGGGCTGGGGAGGGGGCGGGGGGAGTCCCGGGCTTTGCTGGCCTTGAGGCAGGGATGTTCGCAGACCGCCACCCCCAACCCCATCCTGGGGAGCTCTCAGTGTCTCCAAGAGTTAATAAGTGAGGCCAGGAAGTGTACTGTGCCGAGCCAGGGTGCACCATTCGGTTTGAGTCACTCCGCTGTGGTCCTGATGCGCTTTATTTCAAGACAGGCTCCTCACCCACCAGGGCAATCACACATAGTCTCAGATAGTGTGGGGTCTGAAAATGGGAGAGGAAGGCTAGGTGGGTTGAGCGTGGGGGTGTGGCTGTCTTGATTATATTGGACATGAAAAGAAGATGACTTTTATAATGAGCGTAGGTGCCATCGAGCCATTCTCTTACTTTGGGACACATTTATCGACAAGAGGAACACAGAGATCCTGCTGGGAGGTGTGGCCCTTATTTTTAACCTTAAGTCATGAATGGATTTCCTATAATAACTTGATGCTTCCCTGATGGCTCAGATGGTAAAGAATCTGCCCACAATGCAGGAGACCCGGCTTCGATCCCTGGGTCGGGAAGAACCCCCGGAGAAGGGGATGGCAACCCACTCCAGTATTCTTGCCTGGAGAACTCCATGGACAGAGGAGCCTGGCAGGCTACAGTCCATAGGGTGGCAAAGAGTCAGACATGACTGAGTGACTAGGAATCCAAAAAAATCCAAATAACTTGATGGGGATTTTTTTAGCTGACATTTTGCCATTGATAGAGCATCCTGAAGCCTAAGAGTCTTAATAAAGCACGAAATATTCTCCAGCATGATTTTTTTAATGTCTTTTTAATTGTGGTAAAAGTCACATAATATAAAACATACTGCTCACACCCTATTTAACTGTATGGTTCAGAGGCACCAAGTGCATTCACATGGTTGTGCAACTCTCACCGTCATCCATCTCCCGACCTTGTCCCCTTTCTAAACTGAAAGTGCCCCCATTAAACACTTAAGTCCTCATTCCCCCTCCCCACCCCCCGCCCCCACCCCTGGCATCCATCAATGTCCTTTCTGACTGTGAATCTGACCATTCCAGGTAGCTCGTTTAAGTGGAGTCAGGCGGCACTTGCTCGCATCTACTGTACCCTGGAATGCAGTTTTAAGGTTAACTGAATACACCCAACACGGTTTTTTTAGCGGAGAAATCATGACAGTGTTGCCAGTTCCCCGGAGAAGTGAGGGGCTGGGAACAGGGATGACAGATGCATGCCACAGTGCCCCCCACCACCCCCCCACTACCCCCATCAGCCCACCTGAGGCCCCAGCCCAGCGCCATCGGCATCAGGACCAAAACACTCTCTCCAGCCTGTGTTCCAGCCCCCGCCCGATTCCCCCTCCAGCAGTGACCACCAGCTCTGGGCCTCACTGAGTTGCTCTCAAGACATCTGCCCACACAGATGCACCTCTGATGCGTGGAAGATTATTTCCTTGCTCCCCCCACCAAATTCCAAGCCATCTACAGGACTCGATTTCAGGATTTTCTCGGAATGTTGTGAAAATCTCTGTCTTGGCCATGGGAACGTTCAGAAGTCGAGGTTTGTGTGGCTCTGGTTACAAGATGGTATGTCTGAAGCTATGTTGTTTTTAGTTGCTAAGTCGTGTCTGACTCTTTCGCAACCCCATGGACCATAGCCCCGCCAGATTCCTCTGTTCATGGGATTTCCCAGGCAAGACGACTGGAGCGGGTTGCCATTTCCTCCTCCAAGGGCGTCTTCCTGACCCAGGGATCGAACCCGCATCTCCTGCATTGGAAGGTGGATTCTTTACCACTGAGACACCTGGAAAACATCTGAAACTATAGTCCTGCCCTAAATAGATATTTGGTAGGCCACCGTGCTCTCTTCTCCTGTGTATCTGTGAGCTGGGGAAAGATGGAAACCACCTTTAGAAAAGGTTCCCACCCATTCTACCTTCATTCTCTTCCTCCCTTCCTTCTCGTTCTCCCTCTCCATCCTTCACCAAGTGGGTACCAGAAGGGGACATATGAAACCTCAGCTTCTCCCACGGAGCGGCTTAAATGCTGCCAGGAACCCAGTGGATGGCCTGGTGGTTTAAAGAGAAGCTGATCTTTACAAAGCAGCCTCCATTTTCAGACATTCTGTGGTCGCAGCCAAGTTTTTAAATCTTTGCTACTCAGCGCCTATCCTCCCAAACGGTGGAATTTTTTTTCCTTCCTTTTTGAAATGACAGCTTTTTGAGAAAGTCTGGCCTTCCCCCAAACCACTGCCATTTTGGGCCTTCTGCTCAGCGCAGCTTGGAAATTGAAGTGAGCAGCTGCTAGGTCACAGCGTCTGATGGTCCACGATCCCACGAGAGTCGCTTTGCAAAGCTGTGAGCCTCGTCCACGGGGAGAACTAAAAAGGGGGCGGTATTCTGAGAGACACACCAGCTTCCTCCTGCCAAACGTCTAAGGAAAACGCACACGTTGTTTTCCATTCCCTGCCTGGGTGCCACAGGAGGCCCCCTGGGATGGCACCACGTAGGCTGAAAAGACCTTGGAAAGAGATGTTTTACTTGGGGTCGTTGTGGCTTCTGGGGGATTGTTAGGACGTGTGGAGTCTGTTGAGAGTTGAATTGTGTCCCTGCCTCTCCAAGAGATGTTCACGTCTTCATCCCTCAAACCTGCAAATGTGACCTTGTGTGGCAACAGGGTCTTTGAAGATATGGTTGAGATGAGGTCATGCTGGAGGGCGTGCATGCAGGCTCAGTGAAATTTCATCTCATTGTTAAAATTTTTTGAAATTTTGTTGGGGAAAAGTCAAGATAAGAATAATATTTCATGACAATAATATCATGACAAGATATTTCAGGCTGGAGGACACTGATTTAGATGGGCTTATGCAATAATGTTGCAGAAATGTTGGCACCATCAATATGAATGGCAGGCTTCTCAGTTCTTGATGTTCAGACCTCACATGGATACAGCTGAGTCACTTCAGTCGTGTCCGACTCTGTGCGACCCCATAGACGGCAGCCCACCAGGATGCCCCGTCCCTGGGATTCTCCAGGCAAGAACACTGGAGTGGGTTGCCATTTCCTTCTCCAATGCATGAAAGTGAATACATGGATACAGCTGTTGTCTGATCCAGGAATTGGTGAATTTTTCTGTAAAGGGCCAGATAGCAGCTATTTTAGGCTTTGGGACTACATGGTCTTCATCAGAACTACTCAACTCTGCACTGGTACAGCAAACGCAGCCATGAACAATGTATAAATAAAAACAAATGTGGCCATGTTCCTATAAAACTTTACTTGACATGATTTGAGTATAATTTTTCATGTGTCATGAAATATTATTCTTATCTTGACTTTCCCCCAACCATTTAAAATGTGAAAACCATTCTTAGCTTGCAGGCAGTCTGAATGTAACTCTCTCTTACTTTTATCCCCCACGAACTCAGTGTGTTCAGCTAATAATTGAATGAAGACTTCAATAATGTTCATTGAATTGAATGAAACAGAAACTGATGAAAAACAGTGATTTTCAAACTTTGTTTTTATCAGCAGAAACATTTTGGAGTTTGAATCTTAGAGAAACCCCAGTGTTTGAAACAAATATAGTATGTTATTAGTAAAATTTTATTTTTTGAGTTCAAATGGATAACATTTGTATATTTTGATGGACACAAAAATCAAGGGGGATTCCAGATGGCTGTGTGAAGATTCTCTTTGTGCAAACTGTCCAGATGCTTGAAAAGGAGAGAGAGGGAAGTTTCTGTTTCAAAGCAGAACCCCTGATGATATCTAATGGTGGTTTATATTCTTATTCACAAATATAAAAGTTAGACAAGAAGCGTCAAAAGCTTCAAATAAATGACAGATGTAATCTTGTGGTTGGGCATGTCACAAGGTGCTCTCATACAACGGGCTCCTATGGCTGTGACAAGCAGGTCATAGCTATGCTCCCATAATTTTATGTAACTGGATAAAGGCAAGTCTGAATTTGTAAAAGATTCGTAGCCCCTGACACATTTGCAATAAATGCAAATCCCCCCGAGAAATGCTGGAAGAAGCTTGATTCCCAGGAGAGCTTAAAGGAAGCCCAATTTAACACACAGGTGTCCTCTAACGTCTGCACAATTCATGTATATTTGACTATCTGGAAGTTTATGACGTTTCCATTATAGTTTTTTTTAGCAGTTAAGAGTTTTATAAATATTTTTTCAATTGTGGTAAAACTTATGTAACATAAAACTTAGCATTTTAACCATTTTTAAGTGTGGAATTCAGTGACATTAAGTACATTCATATTGTGTAACCATCACCACCATCCATTTCCAGACTTTTTCATCATCCCAAACAGAAACTCTGCACCCGCGAAACACTAGCCTCCTATTCCTCCCTCCCTTCAGCCCTTGGCAATCACGACCCTACTTTCTATCTCTGTGAATTGGACGATTTATACACATGGAATCATATTGTATCTGTCCTTTTGTGGCTGGCTTTACTTCACTTCGTGTTTTCAGGTTCATCCATATGGTTGTGTGTAACAGAACTTTATTCCTTTTTAAGCCTGAATAATATTCCAATATATGGATAGAACACATTGTGTTTATCTACTCATCTATCAGTGGACTCTTGGCTTATTTCCACCTTTTGGCTGTTGTGAATAATGCTGCCAAAAACATAGTTGTTTGTATCTGTTTCAGTCTGTGCTTTCAATTCTTTGGGATATATTAATATATCTAAGCGTGGAATTGCTAGGTCTTATACTTAATTTTTTTGAAGTATCTCCATACTGTTCTCCACAGAGACTGTACCATTTTACATTTCCACCAGCCGCGCCCAAGCATCCCAATTTCTCCACATTCCCACCAACACTTGCTTCCTGTTCTGTATCTTGTTTCCCACGTGAACCAGAAAAGTGTTTAAATGAGACTTGTACACTTGCAGCCCCTGAAGCCCTTTCATGTCACTTTAGGTTCCACAGATTAGTTCAAAAGCCAGTGCTGGGTTTGTTTTTTTTGACCCTCTTTCAGAGTTTGTGATTTAAGAGTAAACCCTCCTTGACTTCACTCCAAGAATTGAGTGGGATGATTGATTTCAAGCTGCAGGTGAGACCAGGAAACGAAACAGATCTCCAAGCGAGGGCTGGCGTTCACAGCCCACGTGAAAACCAGCCACCCACCTCTTTAGGATCAGGTTAAGTGAGAAATCACTTGGCCCCTCTCGCTCTCTCTTCCCGGTCTCTCTCCCTAAGTCTCTCTGTTTCTGTCTCTGTTTTTCTGTCTCTGTCTTCCTCTCTGTCTCTCTCTGTGTGTGTCTCTCTCTGACTCTTGCTCTTCCCCCAGGCAACCATGATAAATCAGACTTATTCCCCTGCTCTGCCTTCCGGGACTCAGCTCCCACACAGCAATGTTTAAACTCCAGTTTAAAACATTTTAAATCAACATCATGTTGGGGATCACTGGAGTTTAATTCAGCTAGACTTCTCTACAAACCAGTCAAAACCGTCACCACTTCTGGGCAAATTCGTGGTGGATCCTGGGACACTGTGGAGGGCCATCTCCGGGGCTTTCTCACCTCTTCCCCACTGCGAGGTGGCATGGAGCCACCTCCAAAACATTGCCACCCGGCCCAGGCACTGTGGGTCACAGCCCCCCGTGGCCCATGCTCAGCTCTGCAAGGTTGAAGCTGTGCTCCCTGTGGTGCTGGCCACCACACACTGGCTTCAGCCCTAAGGAGGCTACTGACATGTAGAAGCCGGAGCTTTGCACTCCAAAGGAAGGAAACATTCCCTCCAAATAGCCCAGCATTGTGATGGCTCTTTTGAGCCATCTCATAACCCCCTGCCCCACACCTGCAGCCTCACTCGCCACCAGGATGCCAGAAGAATGGGTGCCCCTGTCTTAGGAGGAGTTCCCTGCTTCCCCAAAGCTCCCTCTCTCCTTCCAGCCACCAGGCTCCTGACCTCTTCTCCATTCTGGAAAATGTTCCATTGCCCTAGGACTCAAAGATGCCCCAAGTCCTAAGGAGCCTGAGACCTCATAAGCAGACAGGGCTCCTGCTGACTGCTATGTCAGTAAGGATGCATTAGGCTGCAAGTAACAGATAATCCCACCTCAACAAAAAGAACAGTGTGCCCTCTCACTAAGCAGAGGCCCAGAGGTAGAGCAGCTCTGGGGTATGTTCATTCAGTGGCTCCATGAGGTCTTCAAAGACCCCAGTGTTTCCATCTTTCTAGCCACATTCTCAGAGGTCAGCTTGGTCCCCAGGGTTGCTCCTCAAGGCACAGAATGGCTGCTGCACCACCAGGCTTCTCATCCAGGACTCTAAGATATCCACCAGAAGGGAGAAGATGTGCTTTCTCTTCTTCATTCCTCCCTTTAAGAGCGAGGAAGCTTTACCCAGCAGCCTCCCATTGGCCATGATTATATCACATGATTAAGCTCAAGGAATCACTGCAGAGGGATGGGACCACAATAATTACCTTTGGTTTAATCACCTATCTATCATGAACTTGCTTTGTATTTTTCACTCTTTCCCCCTTTTTATGTAAGAAATACACAGGTTTTTTTTTTGTTCTGAATAATTTATTCAGTACAGAAGTGTGTTGAGTAAAAATATGGAAAGTATCCTTTACAGCCTTCCTCAGTCTCACTTTCCTCCTGAGAAGGAAATTGTCTCAATTTTGGTGTATCCTCTTCCTGTTTCCTTTATGGATTTACATACATATGGATGGTCATACATACTTAGGCACTTTGCTTTAATTTTTATGTAGATGGTATTTTGTTTAGTTGCTGGCCTTTTTCCACTTCGCATTCAGGACTTATAGATTTTCTTCATTCACTTCAGTGGGAGAATATTATCCCATAGGGCGGATATTCCACTGCTTTGCATTTTAACTAGGTTTTCAATCTTGTGTCTTATCCCGGTAGCTAGATTGTAAACATCCTGAAGACATATTTTTCTTTCTGTCTCCAAGCACCTGATACAGTATTTTCCTACAAAGTGAAAGTCAATTAATAGTTACTGATGGGAAGATTCTTTCTCTTGCCACACAAGAGATGTTTTAGCACTTCTGAGTGTTTGAGGTGGAGGCTTTTTCAGAGTGAGTAGAAGGGACACAGCTCCATAATCTATCAGTTTGCCACTTTTTGTCTCTCGACAGTGATAAGTCCATCTACTGGCCAGGGAGAGTTGATCATTTCCCACTTTTCTTCGGCAGTGTTTCCTGGGTTCATTGCAGTCTTCCCAGCAGGTTGTCAATTCAGAGCACTTGGGCTCCTTGCAACATTCGGCTCTCATAGGAGCACTGGGGCAGAGTTATTAACAGCCCGCACTTCCTGGAGAACTGTTTCAAGGGCTACTAATGGTGTTCACAGACAGTTGGGCTGGCGCAGTTGTCCATATGCCTAGACATACACTCTTAATAACCTTCTCCAGGTTTCTTGAGCCAGTCACAACTACAGAAAATTGGTTACAACTGAACCTATTCTAGACCCTTTGGTGGGGAGAAATTACTTCAATATGAGGCTATCACCTCAAAACAGACCAACCAAATTTAGGACTGGATGAACTTCTCTTGAAGCAATCACTCTTGAAGCAGATGTTGGCATTCAGACATGCTGATAGCATCAATGAATATCATCTCAGACTTTGGTGGGGCTCCCGTACTTCTGAATCTTCCCAGCTTCCTGTAGTAGCCGGAAAAATTACCATTGTGAAGGAGCAAAGAAGAGAAACACGTGTCTCCCAGATGTGCTCTTGCATTGGGGAGCACTCTCAAAATTTGGACCTTAACAGGAAATCTGGAACGATGAAAGGAAATCAAGCAATAGAAATGAGACTGAAATTAGTTTATGTCCCTCAGTTGATAACACACAAGGGGAAACTTTTGGATCAATCGTTTTAATTACTATTGATTATAAAAACTCTGATCTCTACCACTAAGAAGTCTACAATTGAATTGGGGAAAGAGAGCATCCACATATGAAAAACTGGACAATAATACAAGTTAATATATGGGATTGAGACTAAATAAATGCCTATTTGGGTTTGGAGGGATAGCAAGGCTCTGCTTCCAAACAGAGCTGGTAATCTGTCTGGATACACTGACAGCGTCGTGCTTGACCAGGCCTACTCATTTTTCAGAAAAGCAGTTTTCTCTGGGGACCCAGCCTGGATTTCTTTGCCAACCTGGATGCCTGTATATGTCTTCAGTTGTTGACGTCGAAAGGTTCCCACCCTGCCTCCTTCTGTCTTCCTACCACCTCCCTTACCTTGAAATAGCCATAGCCATTGAAGACCTTTCTACCCTTTTCTCTTTGCCCACACCTCCTATCTCATCCTAATTTGTTGAGAAAAATATTGCTGGCAGACAGAGAAGACAGAATCAGGAGAAAACCTAGATACTCCTTGTTAAAGGGGATTAAGAGAGTTTCTAATAAGTAGGTCAGAGCCTGATTAGGGGGGTTTGGCTGAGGGGCACCCTGCAGGCTGCACCCCCATGCCTAGGCACTCGGGTCCCTGACACCCCTTTTGGGTGTTTCTGTAGACAAATATTTTTTCAGGCCAACACTGGATTACATGACTGTGGATCTTGAGATTTGAAAGGGGAAGATGAAATCTTCAGAGCAACTTGGGTTTTCTTTCAAGGGGAGTTTTTCCTCTACAGAATGTTTTGTTTTAACTGGTAATTAAAGGTGGGCAAACCAGTCCTGGCGAAATGGGTTTTCCTCCTCTCCAAACCTGTCTTTCTAAGAGAAACAGGCATAGGCAGGGCCACTGGGCCCACCCTCCTAACTGGAGCCAACTGCCCCTGATGGTTTATGGTCTGGTCTGCTTCAATTTCTCATGTGTTACCTTTCTAGGGGCTGCGAGGCCCAGCAACCTGGACCCAGGCCAAGAAGTCAAGAACTGCTGAAGTCCAGGCCTCCACGCTTGTACTGACACAAGCGACCACCCAGCCCCACCAACCCATATGGCTCTGTTTTCCTGATGTATGAGGTGGGTAGAGTGCTTTCCCCTAAAAGAGGACTCCAAGGGATTAATTAGTTAAAATCTGTAAACATGTATCATTATAATTAGTATTCCAGTTTCTAGTTAAAACCAAACTGGCCAAAAGGAAAGAAAATATCAGCCCTACCTCTGAGGGCAGCTACCTTTGCTTTTCTGGTATTTCCAGTCTGACCGGTGGGAAAATGTCCTGGGAAGTTCAGTGTTTGCTGGGTCTGAGCCTGTAGCTGTGTTCACCACGTTTGAGGATGAGGAGGCCAAGAATCCAATTGTGCCCCGGACCCACCTGGGCTCTGCTTGTTCAGACCATTGGCTCTAGCAAAGGCTGGACATCCCTCATTTGACCCAGATGCAATATGTCTACTGTAGGGCCCTGTGTCTTCATGTTCTTTGGGGATAGACAGGTTGTATAGGCCATTGTAAAGAGATTTTTGGTTTCTGAGGTGTTAATCTAAAAGCAGTGTCTCTGGGGTAGTGCCTACTGCTTTCCTCAAGAGAGGAAACTCGGGACCACCGAAGTTGTTCTATGGAGAAAAGTCCTGCATGGTAGGGCAACCCTCCCCTCCACAGCGACTCGGCCCCGACCATTCTTTTTCATGGGAGACCCTCAATGGACCTCAGCCAGCTCAGCATGGCTCCCTTTTTCTGGGTCTAAATAAATCCACCCCATTCCCACTCCTGCTTCCAAGTGGTAAACACCACCCCCAAACGTCTACCCTTCTAACAAGACCAAACAAAGTAAGGTCTCAGACCTTTCTCCCTGTGGACTTCAGGCCTGAGCACAGCCTCCTCCCAAGATGGCCGACACCGGAAGCGAGTGGCCTTCACCCACAGAGCAGGGGCTCCGCCTGCTCCACCAAGGAAGTTAGGGCCTAAAGCAGGAAGCACCGTAGCCATGCACAGGGCCAGGTGGAGACAAGATAACAATTTGCCACTGTTTAACTGGGTGGTATGAAAAGATCTGTTCAATATTTACTCAGAGGAAAGGCTGAGTCCTCTAAATAAATAAAGGAAGGGCTCAATAGGAGAAGAATTCATCAGGAGGTAGCCTCAGCCTGTCCCCCACCGCTAAGAAATTCATTTCTGGCCCCACATTTGCAGCAAACCCTCCCCCCACCCCCACCTCGGCAAAACAGAAGCCTCATGGTTAAGGGCACCCACCTATCTCAGAAGACACTGTCCCGCTCAGGCCCCTCAGAACCCCTCATTCCAGGCCCTATTCCTGTGATCCTTCCCTCTCCCACCCCACCGTTTCCCCTAAAGGCAGATCTGGAAGACTATTGTCTGTCTTGCTACTGTTTTCAGTGATGCTGCAGCTGTAGGGCCGGCCCACCCTGACTGAAAGGAAAGAAGTTTCTTTCCAAGAACACCGGGAGGCCTGAGTGCTCTGGTGTGTCTGTAAGGGGTGGCTCTGTGTCTTCCTGCCCCTTGCCCCCCACTTCTGGCAACCCAGGCCCCCTCAACGTGTGTGGGATAAGTAAGCCATGACATGGGCAGTGCACACAGAAGTTAGGAAGGATTGCTCTTTGGGCCTTTAGAAGTTTAACCTGGCTTCTGCTTCCACAGGCCTCTCACGTGCCCCTGGTCATCTCTCCTGGGCGCACAGGGCTGCTTGTGGTGTTGGTTACAGTTGCAGAAGACTTCTGTCCCCGGGGGTCGCTGACCTTCATTCACCCTCTGCTTCCTCCACCATTTCCATGAGGGCAACTTGAGCTGCCTGGAAACTGACTTTCTGACATCCAGTGTACTATTCTTTTGTCCTCTGAGGCAAGTCCGAACACCTTTTACTCAAAACTATGGCTGGAACATGAAATAAATGATAGAAAGAAAGGCCAAAGTAGAATAAGCAGTGTGCTTTTCAGCACGCACTCAATTCGGAAAAGCTCTGAAAATACTCATTAGCCAGGGGTCATGTATCATGCAGTCTGCTGAGCCGAAGGCCCCGATGGGGACAGGGGCTTCCCTCGCAGCTCTCATCCTTAGAGTGCAGATTGTGGTGGGGGGCGTGGGAGAGTGTAGTAATTACATGTAACTTTTAAGGTGAGTATTTCTGAGACCAGGGTTATCAGAATGAATCAGCATCATGTGGGGTAGAATTAACAAGAAATGTGTGTTTCCCATTTGCAAATAGTAACAACACTGCTGGTAGCTGAGACACTCCCTCTGTGAAGTGGGCCCAGGCAATCATTTTTTGTTTGTTTTTGTAGGGTTTTTTCAGATAACCGACCCCTTTCCATTTCCACACAGTTATTAAGTAATCAAGCGGTTGTCTCTGGATTTTGTCACCTGGTGGTGGCCGTCATGCCTGGGAGCCTTGGGTCCCCTGCTGCGTGGTCCTCTGGGTTTTATATTGCCTGACACTAAAAATATTCACCAGCCATGGGTGACAGCCATCCAGGAGTTGTGGTTTCTTCTTTGTCGACGTCGGTCAATTTCTCTCGACCTTCAGGGTGTGACTACTTTTTGCATGTATCTTTGGCTGACATGGTTGTTGCCATTTCATTCAGCTCTTTTTCTTTTGCAGTAGGCATTTTGTTCCATATTAAATTAATACTTATTTTTACTTAAAAAACCACAGAGAAGAGCACGGTGTTAGAAGTGAAAGTGCTTCTGGCAAGTCTCCACCCTTAGCTGCACTTCCCAGAGGTGACCCCTGTGGACAGATACAGGCTTGAGAGGGTTCTCTGCATGATCAGAGTGCATGTGCTGCTTTGTACACAAATAGGATCCCATTGGACCCACTGGATTTCAGCGTCCTTCCTTTGCTTACAATCGTGTCTTGGAACTCTTCGCACACTAGAACTTTGAGAAGCATTTCATATTTCACTGAGGGTGTCCTAGTTTGGTTTACAGGTGCCATCAGTTAGCTAGTCTCTTACTGACGACATTTAGCTTTTATCTAGTTTTGTTTTTTCTCTGACAAAGCGTCAATGAGTATTGGGTATTGTGTGTGTTTGCTTGCTTTAAGAGTTTAACTATAAGATGAATTTCTACAGCTGGGTTAAAGAGCAGTCACAATTTACATGTTGATAATTATAACCAAATTACTTTCCAAAAAAAGATACCGACAGTATGATAAGACAACAGGGCAGTTTCTAGAGAAGCAAAATGGCCAATTCAGTCATCTGTAAATGGACATGGACAGTACATTAAGCTTCCCTTCCATCAGCGCCAGCTGATTTGGGCTGGATTAAGCCAGGAAGCAAGTGAGCTATGGACTTCTCTTCATGCTTCTCTTCTGAAGCTAAATATGTAAGATTTGGGCTATCCTGAGTGGTTTTGTATTTTCTTTTCATTGCAGTCCCTGAGTCCCAGGGTCAATTGCTGTGTGTTCATTGGGCAAGGCTCAGAGTGATGACGTGGGGTCTCTGAACCTTGTAGAGCTACAGGGATGTGGATTCTGGGGTGAGCTGCCAACTGCAGGCTCAGAGGCTGGGGCCCCCCAAGGTGTGCCATTTTGGGATTTCTTTTCACTTCTCTAGTCATCCTATCCTTCACAATCCAAGTGCCCCTGCTCTTCAGCCCTTTTCTACCTGTATTGAAATAGAAATAATAGTTCTTAGTAATAGAAAATTACTAAGGGGATTAATAAGGTCATGCTTCTGGGATCTCCTCCTTTGGTGGCTCAGGGTGGGTTTCTGAGTGCTTCCCTGGCTATCTGAGGTGAAGTACTACTGTACTCTTTTTATTTTAAATTTCCAATCTGTTACAGATCAATACTTTTGCAAAATACTAAAAAAAATTGAATTATGAGAAGTGACATAAAAAATAAAGACATACAAAATACAAACCCAATTTCTTTTTCTTATGCTTAACATACCTAATATTACTTTGCTATTTTGCTATAAAAGTGTTTTGAAATGCTTCCTCCAAATTTCTGCTCTCATCTCACTGGAGATGGGAAACAGTTTGAGTCACGCTGCTTGAAGTTGGTCTCCAGAAGTTTCTTTGAGCTTCTAAGTCCTCTTATCATTTTACTGGAAGACGGATTCTCATCCCAGTTTTCAGCGTGGAGGCCCCGGGGTCAATCCCCAGGGTTAACATTACATTTGGGTCTAAGCTCAAGGCTCTCCCACCGACCCTAGTCGCCTCCCCTCCCCCCAGCTTTTCCTGTGTGGGAAGCAGTAATTCATGTGTGCAAAGTTCCATCATCTGCTGTCTACCAACCAAAAGACATCATAGTCTTTTGTTCATGTTTTACTTTTAATTTAAGTCAGACATTTACCTATCAGTATTACTACCCCTTCTCTATAGCCCACTACAGACGAGACAGAATGTGAAAACTGAGGATGTGGAGAAAAGGGAGGTGATAATCTTTTCTATAAAGCCTTTAAAACTTTTCAATTCACCTTTTAAATAATTTTACACTTTGTGAGATACTTAGGATGGATGTTAATAGAAGGAAATTATGAGCAACAATCTCTCAAAACATGAGGTTTTAAAAGTCCTTTGTCTTTAAAAGTGGCTTACTGTTTCAATTTTAAATACTGAGAAAATTGGTTTTCAGATTTCGTTTTGGAATCTGAAGTAGCAGATCACAGCGGCATCTAGTGGACATTAGTGGTATAACAGGTGTAGTCATCATCAAAGTCGCTCAGTCGTGTCTGACTCTTTGTGACCCCATGAACTGCAGCATGCCAGGCCTCCCTGTCCATCACCAACTCCCGGAGTTCACTCAAACTCATGTCCATCGAGTCGGTGATGCCATCCAGCCATCTCATCCTCTGTCGTTCCCTTTTCCTCCTGCCCCCAATCCCTCCCAGCATCAGAGTCTTTTCCAATGAGTCGACTCTTCGCATGAGGTGGCCAAAGTACTGGAGTTTCAGCTTTAGCATCATTCCTTCCTGTAGAACTCTCTAAACTATAACTAGCCAAACAACTCTTCTTAGAGATCTTATCTAATTGGTCTAAGGGTGAAACCTGCACAATAGGAACTTGTAAAAGTTTCTGAAGCTTTTAAATTCTAACATACAGGCTGGGCTGATAATTTCTTCCTTTAAGTCAGATGCTTTTGAGATTATACACATTTTTTAATAGTTGAGAAATATTAGGTATACTGTTTAATAGTAAACAACTCATGTCTTATAACCATCATAATTATGAATGCCAAGAAACTCGACTTTTAAAGCAATAGTGGACAATGCTACAACCACGGTGTTTAAGAAAAATTCTTTCCTAAAGCTATCATCATTTAGGATGTCATTAAATAATGTACAACTTGCATTTGATTCTTACACACTGACTCACACAGCATTATTTGAAGTGAATACCACAGTGAGATCCAGAATGCTGAATAAGTGTAAAACAGTAGCTATAAAATTTTTACAAGACGTCACAGTAATATATCTTTAATGCACCATAACCCTCTCAAGGAACGTCTACCAACTAAGGAAAAAAAATATCTAAGATATCATTTCCTTGGAATACTCTTTTCTTGACTGAGAGTGAACTCTGCTAATTCCAGGACTGACTGAAGCATACTACTGGGATGGCATAACTGCTCTTGACCTTCTGGCTGATGCAGTAGTAGAATGTGATACTCCGTCAGGCCACGGCAGAGATGAGAACCGTGTTTCATGGGAGACTGCTTAGAGAAGAAAGGACCTCGTTTATTTCTGGGCCCTGCTGTTGTTGTTGTTGTGTCTGGCTCTGTGCAACCCTATGGACTGTAGCACACAAGGCTTCCCTGCCCTTCACCATCTCCTGGAGTTTATTCAGATTCATGTCCATTGAGTCCGCGATGCCGTCTAAACCATCTCATCCTCTACCGGCCCCTTCTCATTTTGCCCTCCGTCTTCCCCAGCGTCAGGGTCTTTTCCAATGAATTACCTCTTTGTATCAGGTGGCCAAACTATTGGAACTTCAGCTTCAGCATCAGCCCTTCCAATGAATATTCAGGGTTGATTTCCTTTAGGATTGACTGGTTTGATCTCCTTGCTGTCCAAGGGACTCTCAAGAGTCTTCTCCAGCACCACAGTTCAAAAGCATCAATTCTTCGGTGCTCAGATCTCTTTATGGTCTGGCTCTCACATCCGTACATGACTACTGGAAAAATCATAGTTCTGATTATGTGGACCCTTGTCGGCAAAGTGATGTCTGTGTTTTTTAATACACTGTCTAGGTTTGGCATAGCTTTCCTTCCAGGAAGCAAGTGTCTTTTAATTTCATGGCTGCAGTCACCGTCAGCAGTGATTTAGAAACCCAGGAAAATAAAATCTGTCACTGTTTCCATTTTTTCTGGACCCTACCAATTGCTTGCTTTATAATATTGTACAAATTACCAAACTCATCAAATCTCTTGTTCCCTAATAATGCAAACCTAGGGTAATAACACCAACTTCAGCTTTTGCCGATAGAATAGCAGTTACTATTGTTCACAGTGGTTTCTTCTTAACTGCTTTTAGCTCATGGCAGTAAGTCAAAAGATGATGTTTTCCGGAATAGTCAAGCAGCATAGCACCATTAACCCCTGCCAGCCCACTTCATCCAGCCTCTAGGAGCTAAGGTCTGTGTCTAAATAATATCTTAGCCTCTTTGGGGTTCCTTAGAGTCAATCAGTAACTGGGGTTTTTTAATTCACAGTACTCTTTTTTCCTATTCTTGAGTGTAGAGAGAATCATGGGTCCTTGAACGAAGGCCAGGCTGTTGATAAGAGAGGTAAGTCTCCGATGATCAAAGTGACCTTGTGGGTTTGGGACAGGAGAGCTGTGTCCATGTCTCTGCCATAGAAACTATGCAACAGAAGAGTGAGAAGGAGGTCTTCAAGTAGGAAATTTGGGAGACTGTGGATCTGTTCCCTAAAGCCCACAGCTTCTGGTTTAATTTCACCCAGCCCCTAATGTCCCAGATTCCATCCAGCACGCCTTTGATTGCAACCCACCCTGGATCAGAGGGTGGCGGCCACATCCCAAGGGTCTTGCTTATGTTCCATTTGCATTTTAAACTCTTTCTACCCTTGTGGGTCAGCTGGTAAAGAATCCGCCTGCAATGAGGGAGACCTGGGTTCCATCCCTGGGTTGGGAAGCTCCCCCTGGAGAAGGGAAAGGCTACCCACTCCAGTATTCTGGGCTGAGAATTCCATGGACTGTATAGTCCATGGGGTCACAAAGAGTGGGAGACCACTGAGAGACTTCACTTTCACTTTCTACCACCCACACTAGTGAAGCTCAATCATGCTTTTCATTTTTGTGAAATAGAAATGTGATACGGCCAGAAATTCCCCTTAATAGTGTATTTTACTGCCCTGCAGACGTGTCATGGGAAACCCATACCTTTCCTCAGTTTTCATTTTGCTAATATAAAATGGGCTGATATACTTAATGCAAAGAGGAGCTAGACTCTTTGCATAGAGATGAAGATGAAAAGATGAAATTTTTCAGGCCTTGGTAAACCATTGTTAATCCCTCCACTTTTAAAAACCTTTTTATTCGCGCATAGTTGATTTACAAACTTGTGTTGGTTTCCAGTGTACAGCAAAGCGAATCAGTTACACATGTACATATTTGTACACCCACTCTTTTTTAGATTATTTTCCCCTATAGATCATTACAGAGTGCTGAGTAATGTTCCCTGTGCTATACAGTAGGTCTTTATCAGTTACTGATTTTATATACAGCAGTGTGTGTGTGTCGCGTTTGCTCCTTAAGGCAAGGAAAGATGCTTTTGATGGGAGTAGGTCATCACCAGTGGCGAGCCCCGCTGTCGCTCAGATGGGGTGATCCCTGGGCTACTCCCTCCCCATTTGTCAGCTGGGTCACCTTGGGTCACTCACTTAACCTCTCTGAGTTTGCTTTCTCATCATTAAGTGGGATCTAATAACACCCTCCGCATGGAGTTTTGTACGGATTAAAGGATACGGTGTAAATGGACTCGCTGGCACAGCCCTGGCGATTATCATCCAAATGTAAGGCAGCCTCTGTTTGCAACTTGAGAGCGAATATCAAGAAGGACCCGCAATTTGCTGTCGAAAGCTAGTTGAATCTCTTGAAAGATAAGAAAACATGTAAACAAAGTAGGAGCTAACAATGGAACACATCCCTGTCCTGGGAAACAATTCCTTCAGAGCCTGTTGTTGGGCAGTGGGCGGCCGTTATTATCCCACGGTCCACAGGCATCACTGCCCAGGCCAGGGGCTGCGAGGCTGGCCCCCACCCTGACCTCAGGTCACCCGCCAGCCAAGAAGCCAGCATGGGGACACGCCCTCAGCCCACCCCATGTTTCATTTTGTTCGTCTGCACCCTGATTTCTGTTAGAACCAGTGTTTGACTCCTGGATCTGGGGCCGAGTGCTAACTTGCAATAAATAGACTAGAAAGGGGGAACTTTGCAGCCAAGCCAAGGCAAACACCACTCTGAAAACCTATCCTGAGTTGCCCTGAGGTGTTTCCAAAAGCAAAGCAAACATTAGCTCTGAACAGCATGCTCTAATTCTCCGCCTGGGGTTAGGGGGAAGGGGACCAGCAGGGGAAGACAGGTACACTCTGTTTGTGGCTGGGCTCAGCACTGCCCACGGGTCACTCCAAAGACCCTCCAGGTTCTCCTCCTGGGCCTCTGATTTTGTGAGAATGTCACTAGACCTCAGGAGAGAACCCTCGCTTTTCAAGTGATGGGTCACCTAGGAAGCAATGAATCACTTTTGGCTTTGCCCAGCTGGCTCTATGAGCTGTAATAAGTCTCTTGTTTATCTTCAGCCCTGCTAGAACATCTAGAATCAGTATGTATCATCCACGTGTCTGGATCCATGACTCTCAACTTTACCACGCATAAGAATCACCAGGACAGGAGCCAGCGCTGACATCAGCGCTCAGTTCCCCACTCACCTCCTAAAATTCTGAATCAGCAGGTCTGGGTCAGGGGCCTGGAATTTCCCTTTTAAAAAGCGACTCTGCAGGCTCTGAAACAGGCAGACCTAAGGCCCACCTTTAGAAACTCTAAACACGTCCCATAAAACAATTAAAGTCTAATCCCCCATCCTGTTGTGTTAACATCCCAAACTGACTCAACTCCTAAGAAGTAATTCTCCATGGCAACCCAGGCTCATAAAGCAAAATGGCTCCACGCATGCAAGTTCTAAGTGAAAACTGATAGAGCCTTCTGGGGTCCTGGGTGGTGCCAGGGGACTGAAGCACAGATGAGTCATGGTCTTAACCTTCAGAAAGCCCAAAGTCTAGCTGGGTAGATGGCTCGTCAGCAAAGCACCAGTGAACTAGAGAGGCCATGAGCAGCTCAGGGAAGGAGCGACTTCCGGCATCGTCCGGAACCGGAAACAAAGGGTATGGGAGGAACTGAGACAGCTCGGGAAGCCAGCAGGGAATCCCGTTCGATGCAGCACGCCTGCACTGAGGCTCCACCACCTGAGGGACAGAAGCTGTAAGAGGAGGAGGGGGGTGGGTCCTGCCAGGGGCAGGAGGGAGTGGGGAGAAACAGGAGAGCAGCCTGACCAGGGTCGGGTGAGCTAAGAGCAGAGAAGGGTGAGGCCTGGGGGATGGGGGTGACTGGCAACCGCATCAACAGTAGGGAGATGCAGGTCCATCAGAGGGTGAGGAGACAGGTTGAAAATCCGGGTGCGGGAGTTTAAACTTGGTTAAACAGGTTAGGGCTTCCCAAGTGGCTCAGTGATGAAGAATCCACCTGCCAATGCAGGAGACTCAGGTTCGATCCCTGGATCAGAAAGAGGCTCCCCCCTGCAGAAGGAAATGACAACCCACTCCAGTATTCTTGCCTGGAAAAATCCCATGGACAGAGGAGCCTGGCGGGCTACAGTCCATGGGGGTCACAAAGTGTTGGACACAATCTAGCAACTAAACAACAAAAGCAACCAACAAGTAAAAGATGAATGGATTTCTTAGAGCATAATACGAGAAGAAGGGCTTCTTCTGGAACAGAAAGGAAAGCTGCTGGGACAGGCAGGGTCAGAGAGCCAGTGGGCGGCAAGGCTGAGACTATCTATGGGTTAACTCTGTGGGATCCCAGGGGTCAAGATCCATGGATTTCAGTGTCTGTGGAGGATGGGGGTGGACTGGCTTGAACAGTGAGCTCAGGAAAGACAGTACGGAGCGCCATTCAGTGGAACAAGCGTTGCTCTCAAATTCATGTCCTCCCTAGGTTCTCAAAATGTGACCTTATCTGGAAAGAGGGCCACTGCAGACATAACCAGTTGCGCTAAGGTGAGGTCACACTAAGTAAAGTGGACTTTTCATCCATTCTGACTGGTGTCAGCGGAGCAAAGACTTCTCAGCGGAGCAAAGACTTCTCAGCGGAGCAAAGACACAGAGACTGGCTTGCAGGCCACCAGCAGAAGCTGGAGAGACGCATGGACAGACTCTCCTTCAGAAGCCACAGGAGCACCTTGATTTTGGACTTACAGCCTCCCGAATGGTGAGAGGATACATTTCTGTTGTTGTCAGCCACCCCGCTTGTGCTTATTTGTCAGACAGCTCTGAGAAACAAATACAGGGGCTTTGGGGAAGAAAAGAAGCTGAAGACAGGTCTCTAGGGAGTGAAAGATGGCCAGGCGAGGGCCCAGGGTCAGCTGCGACCAGGCTGGAGCCCTGGGGAGCCTGGAGTCACTGCCTCTCCCTGCCTCAGCATCCCTGGAAGACAAGGGGCTATGTTTTCAGAGGAGGAAGTGGGCAGGCCCAGTAGCCACCCTGCTCTGCACTCTGACATTATCTTCTGATGCCCTCTTCCATGTGCCTCCTAAACGGTTATCACTGTGGCCACGTGCTTAGACAAGATTTCTGAGCCACCTCCGGAAATTAAAGGCTTTTTCTGGTCATTAAGTGTGTACCAAATAATTGTTAAGAGCGGGCCTTGTTTTCCCATGTAGGCACTGCATCATTTCAAAGAGAAAACACAAGGGCCCCCTTTTCCTCACAAGATTATAGTCCTGGACTTCCCCTATAAAATCAAAATTGGAGAAGACTGAAGGCAGAATGGCCCCATTCACACGAAAACTCTATGGCCGAGTTCCCCATGAGTTGAGGGCTTCGCAGGCCTCCCCAAACCAGTGTGTTATGTTGTTTACTTCTCGAGGCTTGCCATCCTCGGGGTCATCTCTCTTGCCCTCCTTTTGTAAAATTTCCTGCAGGCAGCCCTGATTCTGTTAGATCAGGGTGGCTTACATGCCTGGAGACGGTGCAAAGTGGGGGTGGGGGAAGTGCCTTATCCAGGAGGATGGACTGCAAAAAGACACCTTTGTCTGGATGGCTGACTTGCGAAAAAGTGTCCCTGCTGAGTGAGCCACATAGAGGAAAATGACCTCCTGGAGCAGAAACGAGTCTTAGCTTCCTGGGCCCTGGTTGGATTTCAGCTCTCCCAAGGCCCATGTTTGCATAGGACTGACGCTGCCCAGACAGACACCGCCAGCCAGATCCCGGGGCAGGACCCAGGCTCATTATATCATCTCTTTATGGAGCTAAAAGACCCTGCTGGGGGCCACTCTCATCTTTCAGAGGCTGCCGGACACTTACAGCCGCTTTCTGTGTGTGCATCTTTCCCTGGGTGGTTGGGAGGAAGGCTTTGCTCTCTGTCTTATCCATTTTCACATTTCCCTCACCAAAAACAGCACCCAGTCATCACACATCCTCCCAAGGTGTCTGTTGAACACAAGTGCCACGTATCCGATTCAAGATAGATAGCATCACCGACTCGATGGACACAGACTTGAGCAAACTCTGGGAGATAGTGGAGGACAAGGAGGCCTGGCGTGCTGCAGTCCATGGGGTCGTAAAGAGTTGGATAACGACTGAGCGCCTGAACATCCAGTTCAAGACTGGAAACCTCTTCTCTTGCTCAATGAACCTGCTGCCAAGAGACCCAGTGCAAGCTCTGAAATGACCAAACTTCAAAGATTTCGCACAAATCATCTGAAAGGCCTGACCTAAGCCCAGGACTTTAAATGCTACCGACAGTATTTTTCCCATCAGTTGTTCTATTGGTCTTTAATAGCTAAATCCAGACAAGAAATGTAAAATAAAGGGAGAAGGAAAGGTCAAATTTTAATCCTCCAGGACTGGAGAAAAGGCACCATCATCACTACCATCATCATCATCACCATCATTATTTTACTTTTTTTCTTCTCTCTTCTCACACTTCTCCCAGCTCACAAAGGCATCCCACCTCTGCCATCAACAGTATCACTTTGCACCATCACCACCAGTGGCTGAGACTAAGATTGACTGCTGTGGAGAACCATCACTTCCACCCACTTCCTGCAAAACTACCCCAACAGCAGCAAAGGAAATTAAACCAAAGCCTTGGTGAGGCCGCCCCAGCCATCACCCCCCTGGAATAACATCCAAGCTGCTGCCAGCAGACCTGGAGCGCAGCTTGTAACTCAGCCTTTGGAGGGTGGATCATGCAGGTGTCTTGAGGTGGTTGGGACCCCAGTGGGGCCGGTTAAGGTGACAGGTGTGACCTGCAAGGTGGAACAACGTCTCAGTGACACAGTGCTGAAATAAGGAGTGATTTCTCAGCCTCCTTCGGGCTTTCCTGAGCTTAGGTCAGGCCTTTAAGATGATTTGTGTGAAACCTTTGAAGTTTGGTAATTTCACAGCTTGCTCTGGGCCTGCTTGAGTTTGCTGAAAGATAAGAGTTATTGGAGACGTGAAAGACCAATTTGAAGGGAAGAGGGAAAAAAAAAAACCAGACTCGGGGCTGCTGCCTGTTGGAAAGCTAAGAAAACCTGTGTTCTCTGCCATCCATTTCCTCCCTCCTCGGTGGGGTGGGAGGGAGCCCTGGTGGCCAGGAGTGGGGGTGAGGGGGCATTTGCTCTTCAGGCTCTAGGTCAGATGGTTTAAACCAGGAAGGGAGAGCGAGGGGAGGTGCCCTGCAACCTCTTGTGCCCCCAATTCACCACATGCTAAAAATCTGAAGTAATTTGCTCTCAAGGGGAAGATTTCTAACTCCACCTAGATTGAGTGAAATCCTTCTGAAAGCTTGATTCCTATGAAGTTGTGTATTTTAGCTTCATAGGACCACAGTAACAAAGCACCACAAACTAGGTGATTTAAAACAACTGAACTGTGTTGTCCCACAGTTCTGGAGGCTGAAAGTCCAAAATTAAGTGGTCAACAGGGGCATGCTCTCTCTGAAGTCTCTAGGAAACGGGTTCCCAACCTCTGGGATCTAATGCCTGATGATCTGAGGTGGAGTTGATGTAATTATAGTAGAAATAAAGTGCACAATAAATGTAACACACTCAGTCATCCTGAAACTATCCCCCTACTCCAGTCTGTGGAAAAAGTATCTTCCATGAAACTGGTGAAAAGTGAAAGTGTTAGTTGCTCAGTTGTGTCTGACTCTTTGTGACTCCATGGACTGTAGCCCGCCAGGCTCCTCTGTCCATGGACTTTTCCAGGCAAGAATACTGGAGTGGATAGCCATTCTCTTCTCCAGGGGATCTTCCTGACCCAGGGATCAAACCTGTGTCTCTTGCATTGCAAGTCGATTCTTTACCATCTGAGCTACCTGGGAAGCCCCATAAAACCGGTCGCTGGTGCCAAAAGGTTGGGGACCAGTGCTCTAGGGGAGAGTCCTTCCCTGCTTCTTCTCGATTCTGGTCTTGACCAATGATTTGTAGCGTCCTTTGGCTTATGACAGCGTCACTCCAGTCTCTTCCCATCTTCACATGGTTTCTCTCTGGTTGTCCTCTCTATGAGTGTATCTGAGGATGACAGTCATCTTGGGTTGGGGCCTACCTGTAAGACCTCATTTAACCCTGGTCACCTCTTTAAAGACCCGATCTCCAAATACAGTCATGTTCTGAGGTGCTGGGAATTAGGACTTCAACTTAGCAATCTTTGGAGGGACACTGTTCAGCCATAACCATTATCCTTTCAGGCCAAGGTGGTGAGAACTCAGACTCACTTCCCCCCTTCAGGTGTGCTGGGGTCATGAACCTTCCATAGTTCTCTTCCACGCTAGGCTCTCTCCAACGGGCATTAGAAGGGAGTAATTTGTCTTTGAATTTGTCAACTCTGGTTGAAATGATCGCCTTCAATGGACACAGACTTCTGGAAATATTTGTTGATAGATTTCAACTCTCATCAGTGCTGTTTGCTCCTTCCCACCCTCATACCCAAGGTAGCAGCTGGTGCACAGAGAAACTCATGGTCCCCGTGGGTAGACGACAGGTCTCCTGGTCTTGTCCTGACCCTGCACGGGCCCCTCCTGCCAGGCAGCTGTGCTGGTCGCCCTTTTGGACTTCCCGCTGATGTCGCTGCTAAAGACGAGGGACTGAAGGCCTGTGCTTGGGGCCTCTTGAGTGTGACCAGGTCACCGTGGAGATCCCCTAGGTCTGGTGAGATTTCTGCTTCATCCCTGGCCAAACTGGGGCCCTCACAGCCACTTGCTCCCAGCAGACCCTTGGTTACCTGCTGTGCTGTTGTGGGGCATCTGAGAGAATCCCTGGGCCCCCTCCACGCTGCAGAGGAGTTGAAGGAGCCCAGGAATCCTGGTCCAGCATGTTTACTGCTTCTTCCTACCACCGCACTGGGCTCCCTAGCACCCACATGCCTCTGTATTAGGATGTGGGCACGTCCACCAGTGTTCCAAACAAGGAGCAGGAGAAAAGCCCATCTTCCTTGGGCTCCCACCCGAACCTTCATTTTGCAGGGAGTTGGAGCAACCCGTGTGACCTCTGGCTTCCCCTTCCTCGGCTTCCTTCCTTGTCCTCATCCACCCCCATCCCTCATGGCAGAAACTCATCTGTGATGTCCTGAGTGATCTGGATTATAAGAACCTTAAGGATCAAATCTCTGAGTGAATTATATGGGACTAAGAACTAAAGGTCATAGCACTGCTCATAGCAAACACCCTCTTCCAACAACACAAGAGAAGACTCTACACATGGACATCACCAGATGAGTTTGATGAGTTCATCAATACCGAAGTCAGATTGATTATATTCTTTGCAGCCAAAGATGGAGAAGCTCTATACAGTCAGCAGAAACAAGACTGGGAGCTGACTGTGGCTCAGATCATGAACTCCTTATTGCCAAATTCAGACTTAAATTGAAGAAAGTAGGGAAAACCACTAGACCATTCAGGTATGACCTAAATCAAATCCCTTATGATTATACAGTGGAAGTGATAAATAGGTTTAAGGGACTAGGTCTGATAGACAGAGTGCCTGATGAACTATGGATGGAGGTTCGTGACATTGTATAGGAGACAGGGATCAAGACCATCCCCATGGAAAAGAAATGCAAAAAAGCAAAATGGCTGTCTGGGGAGGCCTTACAAATAGCTGTGAAAAGAAGAGAAATGAAAAGCAAAGGAGAAAAGGAAAGATATAAACATCTGAATCCAGAGTTCCAAAGAATAGCAAGGAGACATAAGAAAGCCATCCTCAGTGATCAATGCAAAGAAATAGAGGAAAACAACAGAATGGGAAAGACTAAAGACCGCTTCAAGAAAATGAGAGATACCAAGGGAACATTTCATGCAAAGATGGGCTCGATAAAGGACAGAAATGGTATGGACCTAACAGAAGCAGAAGATATTAAGAAGAGGTGGCAAGCATACACAGAAGAACTGTACAAAAAAAGATCTTCACGACCCAGATAATCACGATGGTGTGATCACTCACCTAGAGCCAGACATCCTGGAATGTGAAGTCAAGTGGGCCTTAGAAAGTATTACCATGAACAAAGCTAGTGGAGGTGATGGAATTCCAGTTGAGCTATTTCTAATCCTGAAAGATGATGCTGTGAAAGTGCTGCACTCAATATGCCAGCAAATTTGGAAAACGCAGCAGTGGCCACGGGACGGGAAAAGATCAGTTTTCATTCCAATCCCAAAGAAAGGCAATGCCAAAGAATGCTCAAACTACCATACAATTGCACTCATCTCACACGCTAGTAAAGTAATGCTCAAAATTCTCCAAGCCAGGCTTCAGCAATATGTGAACCGTGAACTTCCTGATGTTCAAGCTGGTTTTAGAAAAGGCAGAGGAACCAGAAATCAAATTGCCAACATCTGCTGGATCATGGAAAAAGCAAGAGAGTTCCGGAAAAACATCCATTTCTGCTTTATTGACGATGCCAAAGCCTTTGACTGTGTGGATCACAGTAAACTGTGGAAAATTCTGAAAAAGATGGGAATACCAGACCACCTGACCTGCCTCTTGAGAAACCTGTATGCAGGTCAGGAAGCAACAGTTAGAACTGGACATGGAACAACAGACTGGTTCCAAATAGGAAAAAGAGTATGTCAAGGTTGTATATTGTCACCCTGCTTATTTAACTTCTATGCAGAGTACATCATGAGAAACGCTGGGCTGGAAGAAGCACAAGCTGGAATCAAGATTGCTGGGAGAAATATCAATAACCTCAGATATGTAGATGACACCACCCTTATGGCAGAAAGTGAAGAGGAACTAAAAAGCCTCTTGATAAAAGTGAAAGAGGAGAGTGAAAAAGTTGGTTTAAAGCTCAACATTCAGAAAATGAAGATCATGGCATCGGGTCCATCACTTCATGGGAAATAGATGGGGAAACAGTGGAAACAGTGTCAGACTTTATTTTTGGGGGCTCCAAAATCACTGCAGATGGTGACTGCAGCCATGAAATTAAAAGACGCTTACTCCTTGGAAGGAAAATTATGACCAACCTGGATAGCATATTGAAGAGCAGTGACATTACTTTGCCAACAAAGGTCCATCTAGTCAAAGCTATGGTTTTTCCAGTGATCATGTATGGATGTGAGAGTTGGACTATCAAGAAAGCTGAGCGCCAAAGAATTGATGCTTTTGAACTGTGGTGTTGGAGAAGACTCTTGAGAGTCCCTTGGACTGCAAGGAGATCCAGCCAGTCCATTCTGAAGGAGATCAGTCCTTGGTGTTCATTGGAAGGACTGATGTTAAAGCTGAAACTCCAATACTTTGGCCACCTTATGCAGTTGACTCATTGGAAAAGACTCTGATGCTGGGAGGGATTGGGGGCAGGAGGAGAAGGGGATGACAGAGGATGAGATGGCTGGATGGCATCACTGACTCGATGGACGTGAGTTTAAGTGAACTCTGGGAGTTGGTGATGGACAGGGAGGCCTGGCGTGCTATGATTCATGGGGTCGCAAAGAGTTGGACACGACTGAGCGACTGAACTGAACTGAAGAGCTAAAGCCGGCTTCCCAGGTGGCACTAGTGGTAAAGAGTCCAACTGCCAGTTCAGGAGATGCAGGAGACATGGGTTTGATCCCTGGGTTGGGCAGATCCACTGGAAAAGGAAATGACAACCCACTCCAGTATTCTTGCCTGGGGAAATCCTATGGACAGAGGAGCCTAGTGGGCTACAGTCCATGGGGCCTCAAAGAGTTGGACATGACTGAGCACACAAGAGCACACACACAGGACCTAAAGGAATTTTTAAAATTATCTCTTGCCAATACTTGGCCTTCAAGAACACTGTCTTGCTGGAGACATAACCTGTATTAGCTGTCAGAAGCCAAAACCTGGTCCTTCCTGCTACTTCTCCATGTCCTGCCTCCTCAGGAATCCAGAAAGGCAACTGTCTGTACTCACCATTTCCCAACTCAGCTGGGACATTTAGAGGACCCCACCTGTCCATGGAGGTGACCCTGAAGGTCACTCAGGCTGTCTTCTCAATCCTTCAGCCCAGAAGAGTCTCTCTCTCTCTTTCAGTGAAAGGAAAACAAATCAAAATGGAAAAAAAGAAAAACTAGATCAATATATTATTTCAAAGTCCATTCTGCCCTACTCCTGGACTTATGCTCCTAACTTAGAGGCCAAGAATTTGGTCACGTTGTTGTGGCTGTTGTTTAGTCAGTAAGTCATGTTCAACTCTTTTGTGACCCCATTGATTGTAGCCTGCCATGTTTCTCTGTCCATGGGGATTCTCCAGGCAAGAATACAGGAGCAGGTTGCCATTTCCTTCTCCAGAGGATCTTCCCAACCCAGAGATCAAGCCTGTGTCTCTTGCTTGGCAGGCCGATTCTTTGCCACTGAGTCACCCGGGAAGCCCTTTGACCATGTTCTTGGTCCTAATATGCCCCATCTGTCCCAGCCTATCCAGCTCCCAGCCATAAAGGGGCTGCCTGAGTTTCCATAATAGTTCATCACAAACTAGGAAGCTTAAAACAACAGAATGTTATCCTCTCCCAGTTCTAGAAGCCAGAAGCCCCAAATCAAGGTGTCAGCAGGGCGGTCCTCCCCGAAGGCTCTGAGGGCTGTAGAGGAGAATCCATTCAGCCTCTTTCAGCCTCTGCTGGCTCCTGGCATCCCTCGGCTTCCCTTGGCTTTTAGGTGCATCATCCCAACCGCTCTGTCTTCATATGGTTTTCTCTTCTGTGTGTCTCTTCTCTTCCTGTGAGGACAACAGCCATTCAATTTAGGGTTCGCTCCCATCTAGTATCAGTTCAGTTCAGTTGCTCAGTCGTGTCTGACTCTTTGCAACCCCATGAAGCGCAGCACATCAGACCTCCCTACCCATCACCAACTCCCAGAGTTTACCCAAACTCATGTCCATTGAGTCAGTGATGCCATCCAACCATCTCATCCTCTGTCGTCCCCTTCTCCTCCCACCCTCAATGTTTCCCAGCATCAGGGTCTTTTCAAGTGAGTCAGCTCTTCTCATCAGGTGGCCAAAGTATTGGAATTTCAGCTTCAACATCAGTCCTTCCAATGAACACCCAGGACTGATCTCCTTTAGGACCAATCTAGTCTTTACCAGTCTAGTCTTAGCAATCTAGTATGACCTTCACTAATTAAATCTACAAAGACAGTTTCCCAATAAGGTCATGTCTGAGGTTCTTAGGGCTTCCCTGATGGCTCAGTTGGTAAAAAATTTTGCAAGAGACCACATGCAATGCAGGAGACCAGGGTTCCATCCTTGGGTCGGGAAGATCCCCTGGAGAAGGAAATGGCAACCCACTCCAGTATTGTTGCCTGGGAAACCCCAAGGACAGAGCAGCCTGGCGGGCTACAGCCCACGGGGTCACAAAAGAGTTGGACACGACTGAGTGGCTAAACCACCACTACCTGAGGTTCCCAGTAGATGTGAGTTTGGGGCTGCTAGGTTAATGTTTCCTAATATTGTTCTTTTTAAAAATAATTGTGTATTTAGCTGTGTCAGGTCGTTAGCTGAGGCAGGCAGGATCTTTCACTGTGGTGTGCAGGCTTCTCTCTAGTTGTGGTGCGTGGGCTCAGCAGTTGTGGGCTTGCTTCTCAAATTGCAGTGCTCAGACTTAGTTGCCCCCAAATATATGGGATCTTAGCTCCCCAACCAGGAATTGAACCTGTGTCCCCTGCATTGCAAGGCAGATTCTCAACCACTGGACCACCAGGTAAGTCCCCCTAATATCGTTCTGACTCCTGTGATAAAGGAGTTCCAAGCCCAGAACGAGAGCCTGGGAAGAGAGTGGTGCCTTCTCCTCCTCACTTGTCCTCCCAAACATGCCATATTTACTTGAACCCAATATATGTTTTCATAACAGCCTGACACGTCCCTTCAGAAGTCAGAGCTCCTGTAAATACTGGCCTTTCGCACTTGCTCTGGGTTCACCTTCCCCTCCTTCTGAAACAGCCCTCCTCCTCCCCCTGGTCTTTTATAACCATTTGCTTATTTGTTTATATCCCTTCTCTTTCCAAAAAGGATTTCAGGCAGATGGTTTTTATTACTGGGCTAAATGAACACAGCAAGATCTTGTAGCAAACACAGTCTCCTCTGCAAAAATAAATTTCCATGAAACCAACATGAAAAATCCCCCAAGCGCTTGGAAAAAAAAAAAAAAAAAAAACGTGTTAAGTTGACCTTGGGCTCCCTTTCTTTATTTTCCTGGTCTCGCTGTAACAGTACCTTCTCCGCTGCTCTGCCTTCGCAAGCTTCGAGTGCACGGTCCTGGGTTCTGGTGATCCTCTATACGCGAGAGGCCTCCGGCTGCGAAGGGAGATTCTGGATCATGGAACACTGTGGAGAGCAGGGGAAGTGATTTGTTTCAGAGCATAAGCCTTAGAGAGGAGACCGTGAGGGGGGACCCTGGTTCACAGACCAGAATGTGCCCTGGGGTCCCCACATGGCCCTGTCAATTTGCTGGAGTCAAGGCTCGGGGAAGCCACTGCCCAGTGTTTGGGACTGAACGTGGTGAAGGGCATTCGGCATTCAGCCTCCTCATTTCACCTGATGGAAGGAAGCTCTTTCTCTGGTTCAAAGTTGTTCTCCTTTTTACCTTATTTTTGATATTTTAAGTATTTATTTTTGGCTGTGCTGGGTGTTCGTTGCTGCACAGGCTTTTCCCTAGTTGCGGTGAGGGGGGCTACTCTTCCTTGCAGTGAGCAGGCTTCTCGTTGCAGTGGCCTCTCTCGTGGTGGGGCATGGGCTCTAGGGCGTGCAGACATGCGAGCTCCAATAGTTGTGATTCAAGGCTCAGTAGTCGTGGCCCTCAGGTTCAAGAGCACAGGCTCAATTGTTGTGGTGCATGGGCTTAGTTGCTTGGAGGCATGTGGGATCTTTCCAGACCAGGGATTGAACCCGTGTCTCCCGCATTGGCAGGCGGATTTATTTTTTAAGCCCTGAACCACCAGGGAAGTCCTCATTTTTACCTTATTTACAGAGGGTTGGAAATATTCAGCTTTGCTGCTGCCAAGATTGGCTTTAAGAAAAAGTGTGGGTCTCTGTGTGTGAATGTGCGTGCTGCTGTGCTCAGTTATGCCTGACTCTTTGTGACCCCATGGACTATAGCCCACAAGGCTCCTCTGTCCATGGGGATTCTCCAGGCAAGAATACTGCAGTGGGTTGCCATGCCCTTCTCCAGGGGATCTTCCCAACCCAGGGATTGAACCCAGGGCTCCCACACTGCAGGTGGATTCTTTACCATCTGAGCCACCAGGGAAGCCCTTGAAGCCCACTGTGTGTCCATGGGTCCATTGTGTGTGCACAGGTGTGCATGTGTATAAACAAGAGAGGATGGGGCAGGAAGCAGAGGTGGAGGGCAGTGTGAACAAGCATCTTCCCAGATTATCAGAGTCAATATTCAGGTTCCTCTCCCTTTTGAAAAGGCCCTGTTAGTATCTAAACACATCTCAGGAGCCTCTGACTCTCATCCATGTGCTGCCTGGGTAAATTCATGGCAACTGAGGTATTTTTGAAGGTGTTTCAAGCAAGACCCTGTCCAAGTCATCCTGGTCCGTTAGCTGTAATGGATGTAAGTTAGCCTCCAGGGTGGAGGAAAGACCTTTCACAAAACTGTGCTGAGACCCACGCTTGTTCACTCAGTGAATCTCAGCCGTGGACTTGGGGCTTGCTTCCAGAGCACCACCTAGAACCCAGCTGCTCATAACCACTGGCTTTTCTAATAGCCAGAAGGAGGGTTGGCAACACTGGGCTGGCAGCTTGTGCAGGAGAGAACTCCGGGCTTAGATCAGGAGCTCGGCTCTTTCTCTGGTTGTCTGTGAGGGCGGGACCAGATGCCTGGCGATGATAGCAGCTGCCTCTTAGAGGTGTCTGTGTGATTCAGTAACAGTCTGTGCGAGAGCACTTAGTAAATTACAAGGCACGAAGCACCCCGAGGTGAGACACCTGGCGTCACGGGATTGTCTGAGGCAAGGGGTAGCAATTAGGAGGAGTCCAGGGAGGCCGGGTCGGCAGGTGGATGACCTGGCAGCCTTCTCTAGCCCCACCTGATGCTACCCGCCCGCAGAGGCCTGCATTTGGCTTCACGGCTGCACACCTCCTCCTCCTGCAATGCCAGGCCTGCCCACTCAGGCAGAGTGGTATAACCACGATGAGCCCATGAGAAAGGAAGCATTTGCTGCAGAAAATGCTCATGACCTTAAATCCCCTGAGAAGGAGTGGTTCTTCCTGCCAGGTGGCCAGGATCTGGATTTGGCATTAGTTTGTCAGAAGTAGCTAGAAGAGGGATGCTTCTGAATCCAACTTGACTCTCACTACTTTGGTGGTGGTTTAGTTGCTAAGTCGTGTCCAACTCTGGCAACCCTATGGACTGTAGCCCACCAGGTTCCTCTGTCCATGGAATTCTCCAGGCAAGATTACTAGAGTGCGTTGCCATTTCCTTCTCCAGGGGATCTTCCCAACCCAGGGATCAAACCCAGGTCTCCTGCATTGCAGGTAGATTCTTTACTGTGCTACTCAGACCTTATAAGTTAGCTGAATCATATAACAGTGACCTGTTGTGACTGGATTATTTCACTTAGCATAATGTCTTCAAGGTTCATCCACGTGGTAGCATATATCAGAATTTCATTCCTTTTTAAGGCTAAGAAATATTCCATCATTTGGCTAGTCCACTCTTTGCTTATCCATTTACCCGCCTATGAGCATCCGGGTTATTGTGAATAGCCACCTCTTGGCTATTGTGAATAGTGAGCATTGCTGTTGTTGTTCAGTTGCTAGGTTGTGTGCAACTCTTTGCACTCATAGACTGCAGCATGACAGGATTCATTGTCCTTCACTGTCTCCCAGAGCTTGCTCAAATTCATATCCATTGAGTTCATGATGCTATCTAACCATCTCATCATCTGTCATCTCCTTTTCCTCCTGCCCTCAATCTTTCCGAGCATCAGTCTATTCCAATGAGTCAGCTCTTCTCATCAGGTGGCCAAAGTATTGGAGCTTCAGCATCAGTCCTTCCAATGAATATTCAGGGTTGATTTCCTTTAGGATTGACTGGTTTGATCTCCTTGCTGTCTAAGGGACTCTCAAGAGTCTTCTCCAGCACAGTTCAAAAGCATCAATTCTTTGGCACTCGGCCTTCTTTATTGTCCAGCTCTCACTTCTGTATAGGACCACCAGGAAAACCATAGGTTTGATTACACAGACTTTTGTGCAGATTCCTGCTGAGAACCCACGTTCCATTCTTTTGACCTCTTTATAGTTTAAGACATAATTTTTTGGTTGTCACTTATCAGATAATCCCTGGCTTCTCAGCTGGAAAGTTACTGGTATCTATCTCATCCAAAAGGTTAAATCTTCCTGTGTCCAGAGTACACGAGAGCGATTAGCAAACACTGGATTGTGTTGAAATGTCTGTTGCTGACACTGTGGTCCACTCAGGTATGCAGCTGGGCTGGTCCCGGCTTTCTCACCCCACCTAAGCCAAAGGCAGGTGGGAAAGGAGTTTCTTCCCCCAAGATGGGCCTGCCGTGGATAACGACATCATCAGTGCTGGGATCCCAAAGGTCCCAGCCCCCAAACCAGCACTTAGCCTGTGGGTGCCCACCACAGCCCTCTCCACAAAGGGGTAACAGAACCTCTCCTTCAGTGATCCCTGTGCTGGACAAGGTGCCATCCATCATCCCATTCAACCGCATCCTCACCAACCGTGAGGTCAGGTTCTTTCAACCAAAGATGGGGACTCCCTTTCCAAGACTGACCTGTGCTCTCCAGTTACCTGTAAGCAGAGAAGAATCCCCCTGTCCTTCACCGTGTGACCCCTTAGAAGGCCTCAGAAGAGGGAGCTGCCTTGAGCTTTGCTTTCTGGGCCTCACTGGACACAGCCTCTGCAACCCCAGATAGAGGGTCAGGAACAGTCCAAGGCCCAGCCAGGCAGTTCCTCCGCAAACAGGTTGATGGTTTGAAAGAAAGTGACGGCTCTGTGCCCGCAGTCTATGAGAGGCAAAGCTGGCCAGGAACTGAGCTCCGCCCACAGGCCACCTGAACCCAGCAGAGATGGGGGCAGAGCTGAGTCAAAAACAAATCCACCTGTCAGTGCAGATGGCTCGGTGATGCTGAGCTGAGCAGGGGTTCGAGGGGAGCTTGCCGCTTCCAGCTAACTTTGGACATGTCACACACACCCTTGTCCCTTGGTATCTGCAGGTAGCTGCGCCAGCCTCCCCTGAGCCAAAATGGAGGATGCTCAAGTCCTTTGTATAAAATGGCATAGTATTTGCATATATAACCTATGCACATCCTCCCATACACGTTAAAGCATCTCAAGTTCCTTATAATACCAAGTATAATATAAATAGCTGACAGTTGAGTCAGCTCAGTTCAGTTGCTCAGTCTTGTCTGACTCTTTGCGACCCCACAGACTGCAGCACGCCAGGCTTCCCTGTCCATCACCAACTCCCGGAGTTTGCTCAAACTCATGTCCATTGAGTCGGTGAGGCCATCCAACCATTTCATCCTCTGTCATCCCCTTCTCCTCCTGCCTTCAATCTTTCCCAGCATCAGGGTCTTTTTCAATGAGTCAGTTCTTTGCATCAGGTGGCCAAAGTATTGGAGTTTCAGCTTCAGCCCCAGTCCTTCCAATGAATATTCAGGACTGATTTCCTTTATGATGGACTGGTGAGATCTCCTTGCAGTCCAAGGGACTCTCAAGAGTCTTCTCCAACACCACAGTTCAAAAGCATCAATTCTTTGGCACTCTGCTTTCTTTATAGTCCAACTCTCACATCCATACATGACTACTGGAAAAACCATAGCTTTGACTGGATGGATCTTTGTTGGCAAACTAATGTCTCTGCTTTTTAATATGCTGTCTAGGTTGGTCTTAACTTTTCTTCCAAGGAGTAAGCGTCTTTTAATTTCATGGCTGCAGTCACCATCTGCAGTGATTTTGGAGCCCAAGAAATTAAAGTCTGTCACTGTTTCCATTGTTTCCCCATCTATTTGTCATGAAGTGATGGCACCGGATGCCATGATCTTCATGTTTTGAATGTTGAGTTTTAAGCCAACTTTTCCACTCTCCTCTTTCACTTTCATCAAGAGGCTCTTTACTTCTTCTTCACTTTCTGCCATAAGTGTGATGTCATCTGTTTATCTGAGGTTATTGATTCCAGCAATCTTGATTCCATCTTGTGCTTCATCCAGACTGGCATTTCACATGATGTACTCTGCATGTGAGTTACATAAGCAGAATGACAATATACAACCTTGACGTATTCCTTTCCCAATTTGGAAATTGTTCCAGTCCATTGTTCCATGTCCAGTTCCAACTATTGCTTCTTGACCTGAATACAGATTTCTTAGGAAGCAGGTCAGGTGGTCTGCTATTCCCATCTCTTGAAGAATTTTCCACAGTTTTTTTGTGATCCACACAGTCAAAGGCTTTGGCATAGTCAATAAAGCAGAAGTAGATATGTTTTTCTGGAACTCTCTTGCTTTTTTGATGATCCAACAGATGTTGGCAATTTGATCTCTGGTTCCCCTGCCTTTTCTAAAACCAGCTTGAACACTTGGAAGTTCACAGTTCACATACTGTTGAAACTTGGCTTGGAGAATTGTGAGCATTACTTTGCTAGCTGTGAGATGAGTGCAATTGTGCAGCAGTTTGAACATTCTTTGTCATTGCCTTTCTTTGGGATTGGAATGAAAACTGACCTTTTCCAGTCCTGTGGCCACTGCTGAGTTTTCCAAATTTGCTGGCATATTGAGTGCAGCACTTTATCAGTATCATCCTTTTGGATTTGAAATAGCTGAACTGGAATTCCATCACCTCCATTAGCTTTGGTTGTAATGATGCTTCCTAAGGACCACTTGACTTTGCATTACAGGATATCTGGCTCTAGGTGAGTGATCACACCATTGTGGTTATCTGGGTCATGAAGATCTTTTTTGTATAGTTCTTCTGTGTATTCTTGCCACCTCTTCTTAATATCTTTTGCTTCTGTTAGGTCCATACCATTTCTGTTCTTTATTGTGCCCATCTTTGCAAGAAATGTTCCCTTGGTATCTCTCATTTTCTTGAAGAGATCTCTAGTCTTTCCCATTCTACTGTTTTCCTCTATTGCTTTGCATTGATCACTGAGGAAGGCTTTCTTATCTCTCCTTGCTATTCTTTGGAACTCTGCATTCAGATGGTATATCTTTCCTTCTCTCCTTTACCTTTAGTGTTTCTTCTTTTCTCAGCTATTTGTAAGGCCTCCCCAGACAGCCATTTTGCCTTTTTGCATTTCTTTTTCTTGGGGATGGTCTTGATCCCTGCCTCTGATACAATGTCAAGAACTTCCATCTGTAGTTCTTCAGGTACTCTGTCTATCAGATCTAATCTGTTGAATCACTTCTACTGTATAATCATAAGGGATTTGATTTAGGTCACACTTGAATGATCTAGTGGTTTTCCCTACTTTCTTCAATTTAAGTCTGAATTTTGCAATACAGAGTTCATGACCTGAGCCACAGTCAGCTTCCAGTCTTGTTTTTTCTCATTGTATAGAGCTTCTCCATCTTTGGTGGCAAAGAATACCCCACATCCAAGGGCAAAGGAAAAACTCCAGCAAGATGGTTGGAGGGGCAAAATTGCATTTAGAATCAAACCCCATACCTGCCAGAGATGCTCGGAGGGCTCAAACAAAATCTTGTGTGCACCACGAGACCCCACAGAGACTGAGCCAGACCTGCCTTTGAGGGTTTGAGTGTCTCCTGTGAAGGTACAGGTCAACAGTGGTCTGCCACATGGGCAGAGGCTCTGGGTGCAGCAGATCTGGGTATGGCATAAGCCCTCTTGGTGAAGGTCACCATTAACCCCACCATAGAGCCACCAGAACTTACACAGGACTGGGGAAACAGACTCTTGGAGGGCACAAACAAAATCTTGTGTGCACCAGGACCCCGGAGAAAGGAGCAGTGACCCCATGGGAGACTGACCCAGACTTGCCTGTGAGTGTTCAGGAGTCTCTGGTGGAGCTGTATGTCAGCGGTGGCCTGCTGCAGGGTAGGGGCACTGAGTGCAGCAGTGCATGCATGGGACCTTTTGAAGGAGGTCGCCTTTATCTTAATTAACTCCACCATAGTTTGGTCTCAGCTCAAACAACAGGGAGGGAACACAGCCCTGTCCATCAACAGAAAATTGGACTAAAGATTTACTGAGCATGGCCTCACCCATGAGAACAAGACCCAGTTTCCCCCACTGTCAGTCTTTCCCACCAGGAAGCTTCAATAAGCCTTTTATCCTTATCCATCAGAGGGCAGACAGAATGAAAGCCACAATCACAGGAAACTAATCAAACTGATCACATGGACCACAGCCTTGTCTAACTCAATGAATGTATGAGCCATCCCATTTAGGGCCACCCAAGATGGACGGGTCATGGTGAAGAGTTCTGACAAAATGTGGTCCACTGGAGAAGGGAATGGCAAACCACTTCAGTATTCTTACCTTGAGAACCCCATGAACAGTATGAAAAGGCAAAACGATATGACACTGAAAGATGAACTCCCCAGGTTGGTAAGTGCCGAATATGCTACTAGAGAAGAGTGGAGAAATAACTCCAGAAAGAATGAAGAGACAGAGCCAAAGCAAAAACAACACCCAGTTGTGGATGTAACTGGTGATGGAAGTAAAGTCCGATGCTGTAAAGAACAATATTGCAGAGGAACCTGGAATGTTAGGTCCATGAATCAAGGTCAATTAGAAGTGGTCAAATAGGAGATGGCAAGAGTGAACGTTGACATTTTAGGAATCAGTGAACTAAAATGGACTGGAATGGGTGAATTTAACTCAGATAACCATTATATCTACTACTGTGGGCAGGAATCCCTTAGAAGAAATGGAGTAGGCATTACAATCAACAAAAGAGTCTGAAATGCAGTACTTGGACGCAATCTCAAAAACGAATAATCTCTGTTCGTTTCCAAGGCAAACCATTCAATATCACAGTAATCCAAGTCTATGCCCCAACCAGTAATGTTGAAGAAGCTGAAGTTGAACAGTTCTATGAAGACCTACAAGACCTTCTAGAACTAACACCAAAAAAAAAAAAAAAAAAAAGATGTCCTTTTCATTATAGGGGACTGGAATGCAAAGTAGGAAGTCAAGAGATACCTGGAGTAACAGGCAAATTTGGCCTTGGAGTACAAAATGAAACAGGGCAAAGGTTAACAGAGTTTTGCCAAGAGAATGCACTGGTCATAGCAAACACCCTCTTCCAACAACACAAATATCTGACAGCACATGGCAAATTCAAGTTTTGCATTTTGGAACTTCCTAGAAAATTTTTTTCACATATTTTTGACTCATGGTTGATTGAATCTGTGAATGCCAAACCCACAGATACCAAGTGCTGACTATATCGTGATATGAGCCCAGATGCTGAGGTCAATCTGCCTGTATTCAAATCCTGCCTACACCTATTAATGTGACCTTGAACAGGTTATTTAACTTCTCAGAGCCTCCATTTTCTCATCCATTAAATTGGCGGAAGGGCTAATACTATACTCAAGCATCAGGCTGTTTTTAGGATAAAATTATTAAATATATGTGATGTGCTTAAAACAATAACTAACCCACAATGAGTTCAGTATCATTGTTATTATTAATACCAGGAATTCGCTGAAAGTCAGAGCTCTGCACAGTTAACATGAAACCACTCAGAAAGGATTCCATGGAAGTCTTGTGTGTCTGGCAGGATTTACTGCCAATAAATTGATCAAGGTCAAGTTTTACAGTGGCTTCTGTCCCAGCAAGATAGCTGAGTCCACTCCAAGGGGACCCAAAGTACTATAGTAACTGAAAATCATAACATTCTTTTTACTTACCCATTTATTCTACAAACTTCTACCAACTTCCTAATGTATGTTAGCCCCTAGCCTGGCTCTATGAGGAAGCATAAAATAAATCAAGCTTCAACGACCAGTCTAGATAGAATAAAGATTATCTATTCATCCACCAATGGGCTTCCCTGATGGCTCAGTGATAAAGAATCTGCCTGCCAGTGCAGGAGACAGGGGTTCAGTCCCTGGGTCAGGAAGATCTCCTGGAGAAGGAAATGGCAACCCTCTCCAATATTCTTGTCTGGGAAATCCTGTGAACAGAGGAGTCTGGCGGGATACAGTTCACGGGATCACAAAGAGTCAGACATGACTTAGTAGCTAAACAACAACAGTATTCATCACTCAACTACCCATTCATCATCTATCTGTCCATCCATTCATCCATCATCCATCCATTTATTCCAAAATATCTACTGGCTTCAATCATATCTGTAAAGACAGGTTGCCCTAACTCAATGGAATGACTGCCTATACATGCGTGCTCAGTCAGGTCTGACTCTTTGAGACCCCATGGACGGTAGCCCACCAGGCTCCTCTGTCCATGGGATTCTCTGGGCAAGAATACTGTAGTGGGTTGCCATGTCCTCCTCCAGGGGATCTCCCTGAGCCAGGGGTTGAACCCGCATCAGTCTCTGGGATCTCCTGAATTAGCAAGCAGATTCTTTATCACTGTGCCACCTGGGAAGCCCTAATGGAGTGATTGGAGGTGTTAAAAAAAAAAATGCTCACCACCTTCCTTTCCCAAATCCTCCTGTACACCCTGATTGGTGTTTGAAATTTCACTACTAAATCTTTATCCATTAGACTTAAAAATACCTTCCGGGAGGAACAATATGTTAAACCGTTATTAGTCATTTACACCTTAGAGTTTAAAAAAGATCTAAGGGCAGATCTGGATGGCAGTGGGGAGGAGTGATGATGAGGATCCTGGGTGGGAGAGGAGGGCTGGAGCCCCACACCTAGTTCAGTTCAATTCAGTTGCTAGTCGTGTCCAACTCTTTGTGACCCTGTGGACTGCAGCACGCCAGGCCTCCCTGTCCGTCACCAACTCCTGGAGTTTACTCAAACTCATGTCCATCGAGTCAATGATGCCATCCAACCATCTCATCCCCTGTCATCCCTTTCTCCTCCCGCCTTCAATCTTTCCCAGCATCAGGGTCTTTTCAAATGAGTCACCTCTTTGCATCAGGTGGCCAAAGTATTGGAGTTTCAGCTACATCAGTCCTTCCAATGAATATTCAGGACTGATTTCCTTTAGGATGGACTGGTGAGATCTCCTTGGAGTCCAAGGGATTCTCAAGAGTCTTCTCCAACACCACATTTCAAAAACATCAATTCTTTGGTGCTCAGCTTTCTTTATAGTCCAACTCTCACATCCATACATGACTACTGGAAAAAGCATAGCCTTAACTAGACGGACCTTTGTTGGCAAAGTAATGTCTCTGCTTTTTAATATGCTGTCTAGGTTGGTTATAACTTTCCTTCCAAGGAGTAAGCGTCTTTTAATTTCATGGCTGCAGTCACCATCTGCAGTGATTTTGGAGCCCCAAATATAAAGTCTGTCACTGTTTCCACTGTTTCCCCATCTAGCTTTCCAAGCCTAGCTTCCTTGCCTAATGGTCACTGGTGCAGCTGCTTCGTGTACCAGTGACCCCCATAGTCTGAGGATGAAGCGGCAGTGTCTGTCTTCCCATCAAACTCACACATGCTGTAATTCAAGAAATATTCAACAAATGAAAAATGGATCGATACTTTTACACTTGGATTGAGTCACAGAGAGTCCCTCTGACTTTGCCCTCGGAGAAGTCAGAGGGCAAAGGCCCTTTTGTCCACCAGCAACCACAGACCAGGGCTGCAGGCCTGGGAGCTTTCACTCTTCAGCCCAGAATAGGACTGAGTTGTTCCAGAGGAAAATCAAGTTTTTACGGAATTCTGCAAAACGTTAACGTTATGTTCACCTCTTTCATTACTAAGTGCAGTGTTCTCAAAAATGTCATGATATTTTATCACAATTAGAGGCTGTCTCTCTCTGCAGGACTGCCTAAGATTCTACCATCAAGGTCAAGAAATCAAAGGCAGTTGTGAATGAAATGTATCACATGGAGCCGAATCATCCCAGAGGCAAAATTACAAAATAATTTCAAAGAAGTTCCCAGCATAATATTATAAATAATATGGGTGCATTTTTTTAGTATATAAAATATAGTGAGCTATCTCTAAATATTAATAGAAGAGGATCAGGGCTTATGAATGACCCTGAACAAAAGATGATCTTGTTTAGGACAGTTATTTCTGGAGAAGAGACAAAAAAAAAAAAAAAAAGCAAGCTATGTGGATGTGGATTGTTAATCTTCAATCAATGATAACTCACAGACACTTCTGAAGACCCCAGACACAAGATGCTCCCATCCCTGCCTTCCCAGTCCCATTGCCAGGGATAAAGGGCAGGCTCAGGTCCACGCCCAGGCCACTATCCCACACCTGAGTCCCTTCACCGTGTCTTTTCCTAAGCACCAGCCAGAGTCAGGCAGGTTGATGAGCGCTGGGGAAAGAACTCAGGAGCATAGTCACTGCTCTTGGAGATTCATTGATGATATTAATGAGGCAGGGACAGATGTGTGTGACAAGTTAGTTGTGACAAGGGGTTCTCAGCCATTCTGAATCCCAGCACAGCCCCAATTCCCTCGGCCAACCTCTCCTGCAGTCCTAACTTTCAGAAGAGCCATCTGGGGACTGTTACTGATGGTATTGAACTCGTTGGGTTCTTGAGTCATGCTTGAACATGCTTCTCCAACTAATTACAAACTGTCCCTTTATCTGCCCTGTGCCTACAACACACATACACCCCACCGACGTCCCTGAACCACCCATGTCTGCAAATGTAGGCATAAAGTAACAAAGCAAAAAAAACAGTTGCACGTTGATCAGAACTCACTGAAGGATGCCCAGCAGCCCGCTGGTTGAGAAACTTCGTGTTGCTCAATGGAACAAAAGTCCAAAGCAACCAGGCGATGGCCAGGTCACCACCCAGAGCAGGCTGGGTGGTCAGGGCAGCAGGAGGGTATGCGTGCGGGTCTCAGTCACTGGCAGGAATTGCACAGTCCCTTGCGGGGTGATGAACAAGGATGCGAAGAAGTGAGGATGCAGAGAGCAGGGAGGTGGGCCAGTCTGGACGTGGATGGCCTTTGACACCCCGTGGAGTGGTCCAGGCTTTGTCCAGTCCCGGAGAGTCTCCAGAGAGTGTTTTAGGGAGGAGATGATGATGCCCTGATGTATCAGGCGTTTTTTCCAAAGGGCAGAGATGGCATTTCTGGTTGGTCCTGAATGTCTGCCTTGGCCCAGCGGACAGGGCAGTTAACCATCCAACCAAATGACATGTGTGCCCACACAGGCTCATCCCAAAGGACACAGTAATTGTCTAGCTGCCAGCTGCTCAGATGCCCTGGCCTTGAAGCTGCCAGTCAGTGAAAGAGGGAGGTCGGGAGGGCGGCAGGGTCCGGTGGAGTCCGTGGGTCAGGCCGCCTGGCGCCCGGCCAGTTCCCACAGCCGCTGGGAATCCGGCGAGGCGGCTGGGACTGCAAGGGCGCTGCATGTGAGTGTGGGGCCGGGAGACGAGGTGGGAGGGCTTGGGGTCAGCAGTGGTCTGTCTGGGGTCTGTGTGCAGGCGGGGGTGCTCTGGGTGGGAGATGTCACCCCCTGCAGAAGGGCCATTGTGCCTGGGCCTTGGGTGGGGAGCACCCTGAGGACCCTGCCCCGGGTGTGGAGACAGCCCGGCTTCTCATGAGCCAGGAGGGACGGACAGAGTCCAGTTCCTGAGCGTTTGGGCAGCAGAACCCTCTCATCACCTGCGGAGCTTGGGGCTGGGGGGCTGGATCTGTGAGTGTCAGCTTACAGCGCTTGTTGTCACTGCCCCTCATGTACTGTGGGGGGTCAAGGGCCTCCAGACTCGGGAGATGTATCCTCCCCCCACCCCCCAGCACGCAGACACGGGCCTGGAACAGAGAGAGGAAGAGCTGGATCTCTGGTTAATGAGGGTCAGGTTTGGTACTGAAGAGGGGAAACCCATGCAATCTGATCAGTGAGTTAATCCTTCGACTGCTTGAACCCCACATCCCCAGCAGCTGCTGGGGAGGACCACCACCTACTTAGAGCGATTGCTGGTTGCTCAGTCGTGTCCGACTCTCTGCGACCCCGTGGACTGGAGCCCACCAAGCCCCTCTGTCCGTGGAATTCTCCAGGCAAGAAGACTGGAGTGGGTTGTCATTCCCTTCTCCAAGGGATCTTCCCGACCCAGGGATCAAACCTGGGTCTCCTGCATTGCCGGCAGATTTTTTACTGTCTGAACTATCACTGGGGTGGCCACAGACAAAGGAGACCGGGATCTGGGACTAGTGCCCTGAGAAGGTCCTGGACCCTGGAAAGCACTCAGTACGCTGGCTTTTGGCGGCAGCTTCCTACTGGGAGATTTCATTCCTGCTGTTTGCAAGGCCCCCAGTCGCTTGATCACTCTGTTTCGTTTTAAAGTCTCCGGAAACCAGAGCACAGTCCCATTGTGGAGTTACCCCAGCATCTTACCCCGGGTCTCCAGTTTGGTTGGTATCAGTGAAGTCCTGGTGGATGTATCTGAAACAATGACAGAACTTCAACAGCACACACCTTCCTGTACTGGGTGTCCTTCCTTGCGGGGCTTATGGGTTTTTACAGATATTATCTTAGCATCTTCTAGAGAACTCTGGGAAGCAGCTGTTAAGATGTAGATAGCCAGGTGAGTCATGTATGACTCAGCTGTTTATCCAAAATCAGTTTGACCAGATGCCAGCCTCTGTTCTTATCTGGCTCCATCTGCTCCGTTGTTGTCAGTCCCTAAGTCGTACCCTACTCTTTGTGACCCTGTGGACTGCAGCACGCCAGGCTTTCCTGTCCTTCTCTATCTCCTGCAGTTTGCTCAAACTCATGTCCATTGGGTCTGTGATACCATCCAGTCATCTCATCCTCTAACTCTCCTTTCTCCTCCTGCCCTCAATCTTTCCCAGCATCAGGGTCTTTTCCAATGAGTCAGTTCTTCGCATCAGGTGGCCAAAGTGTTGGAGCCTCAGCATCAGTCTTTTGCAAATCTCTAAAGCTCACCATGCTTTATTTATCCATCTGTATAACGGGGTTGATGCTACTTAAGCATCTGCAGAGAAATTTGTGGAAAGAAAGAGATAATTTCTTCCCTTGTTGTTGTTATTGTTTAGTTGTCGTGACCCACTCTTGTTTGACCCCAGGGACTGTAGCCCACCAGGCTCCTCTGTCCAGGGGATTTCCCAGACAGGACACAAAGTTACCATAAATATTTCCTGCTTTCCAGTTAGTTTTTTTTTTTTTTTTTCAATTATAGCTCATAAAAATTGAATATATCAATTTGGGGTTTTAAAAAATCATTTTCTCAGAGAATATCTTGCATTACAGAGAACAAGAAGTCTAAAAGCCTCTTTTCAAGGCTTATCCTGATGTCTTTTTTTTTTTTTTTAATTCAGACAGTCAATCCAGCCAGTTCAAGAGTAATTCTTGGCACTTTTCAGTTCAAACCTTCCTCCTTCCAGCTGATCTTCAGAATCAGCTTGAGGTGGAGTCCTTACTGTTTGCAGGATGAATGGGTGCCAGGGCCATAGGCTCTCAGCTGGGCAGCCAACAGCAACCATGAGCAGAAATTTTCCAGGGGAGGGTGCCCCGAGATTGTCCTTGAAGGCAAGAAGGGAGCCGATGGGACTCCCATTCCTCACCTGGGGTTGGGGGTCCCCTGCCAGGGTGCAGGGAGGCTGTGAGCAGGATCTCTGGGCCCAAGAGGCAAGCGGTTCACCCTTGAACTTGGATGTGCACGCACATCCACACACCTATAGCTTCCCTGGAACAAGAAAGACATGAAAGCTGAGATTCAGAACATCAAGTCTGTTTCCCCTGGCGGCCTGTCCTGGGCACAGGAGACCAGCAATAGCTTTGTTTTCAAAAGGCTCCTCCTTGGCAGGTGTTTACAGAGGCATCTGGGCTCCACTTAAATGAAGAAAAAGAAACTAACACATTAAACCATATTTTTCATTCCGCAGAACACTGCAAAAGCGTCTCTTGTCCCTTTCAACATTCAAACTAGAACTCTTTGGTTTAAGGGAGGAACATCTCAACATCCAGGTCGCGTGGGCCTGCCACCTCCATGGGCGCCCAGGACTCGGTGCCAGGGAGGGCACCTGCTGGGTTTGCTGGTCTGCGGTTACCATCTTGAACTTCTTAATCATTTTTGAACAAGGGATTCATTTTCATTTTGCACTGTTTCATTTGCAAGCTCCTTATGTGAACTTCTGCAAGCTGGAATCCCAGACTCGGCCCAATTCATTCTAAACTTCTCAAATGTTTTATAAATACATACATCAAATTAGCACTGGCCTCTCTCCAGGACTGACCCCATCATTTCTTGCCACTGCACGTATCATTCTTTGGAGCCAGAAAGAGTTTTGTTTTCAAGGGCCACCCAGTGAAAGCTAAATGCCCCGGGGGGTAACTTCTTGGCTGATATTAACACCACAGGTGGGCTGAATGCCCAAGAGGGGCTGGAATCCCAGTAAAAGGACCCAGGTGGTAAGAACAAGTTTGGGGGGCAGGATACTTGGAGGGCAGGAGCCAGAAGGTGGAGAGGTGAATCGGGAAACTGCCTCTTTCTAAGATGCTTGGCCATTGAAGAGGCAGCTTAGGGGTAGATGGAAGTGCAGGATCAAGGATGGATGTGGGACTTGAGTGCAGGTAGGACTTGTGGATGGAGAGGTGGTTCTGATGGCAGAGGTGGTGTGGGGGCGAAGGCTTGTAGGTAGATGAACACAACTGTCTCCATCTTGGGCTGCCCAGAGAAGGCCCCGAGTCAGCCAGCAGAGCCAGCAAGCAGAGTAGACATCGGTACTGTGCCTCTTGGCTAAACAATTTCAAGCTCTTTTGGGGGGGAAGGTGGGGGGAGGATTTTGATAAATTTGACTTTGTATTTCTTTCGTTGTTGTTGTTGTTTGTCTTCATCACTGATTAACAGTGTTGTGTTAGTTTCGAGTGTTTGGCAAAGTGATTCAGTTACACACACACCTGTATCTGTTCGTTTTCAAATTCTCTTCGCATTCATTTCAGAATACTAACAGTGCTAGACATTACGCCCTTGTTGGAGATCTATTTTAAATATAGCAGGAACTCTTTGAAAGCTCCTGATAGAACCTTTACAAGTCACATGAATTAAGGCAGCGATTCTCAAACCTGACTGCACATCCCAGCACCTGGAGAGAGGGGGGAAGTTAAAAGTTTCCATATTTTCTGAATGAAGCAGTGAATGAATGGATGAACCATGCTGTCTGGAGTGGCTGGGGCTTCGGGGTCTTTTTAAAGTTCTCCAAGGGATGCTGACCCATTGGGAGAGTGGAGAGCTGCTGAGTTCAGTTTCCTTGGCTGGAATACTCAGAGTTGGGTGAGCAACAGGGTGAAGCCTAAGCAGCCTCCTACTTGGGGGAGGCCCGGCCACCTCTCACACAAGCCAGGAAGCTCCCTTCCAGCCAGGACCTGCCCCACAATTTATTTGTCAAGCTGTCGGGGGTCGCACAGAGCAGTGTATGCATTCCGGCTCGGTTCATATGCGGTTCCTCCCCTCGGTATCTCCCAGCCAGTCTTCCAAGGTACGAAGCTACTGTCCTGCAGTCCCCCCCGTTCTGCAGAGAAGAACAGGATGTCAGGGGACAAGGACAGAGGGTGGCTTAGGAAAACACAAAGCGGAAGAGTGAGTTCCAGGACAGGGTGTTTATCGCACGGCGCTCCTGTGGGTGAAAGGCCTGAAGGGCAGAAGGGAGAGCCAGGCGAAGACTGACTTGCCCGTGCCCGAGTGGGTACTTAACAGACATGCAACTTGCGAGCCGTTCCTCTTTCTAGCCTTGTGTCTCTTTCTCTCAACTTCACGGGCAGAGAATAAGTCCATAATCAGGGAAGATGCAACTTCTCAAACCACGCTGAAACGACCAGATTACAGACTGTGCTAAGTCATTCACGGTGGTTCCCTATCCACGGCTGGTTCTGCCCATCAGTTCCTGAACCCGTCCCTTCCCCAGCCGTTCCCTGCACCATCCCTGGTGCTCCCACGCATCCCCATTGTCTTCTTCGACCTCTTGCTGTGACCCACCAAGGTTACTGTGTTTTGCGTCTCAGTCTCCAGCCACAACCTCCGGTCCTTCCAGCTCATTCCTCCCTGTCGTTCCTCCCCTCCTCCCCAGCACCATCCGCCGCCCACCATTACAGTCACTCCCCTGTGTGCACGCCAGTCTCCCTTCTGCTCTCTCCCTTCATCATTTCTCCTAGAAGAATCCCCAGTCCTTTACTCTCCCTGCGCCCATGTAGTCCCACTGACTGTCCCGGAGGAGGCTGTCCAGCGGCTGATGGTCACAGAACCCTCAGGGGCCCTGGCTTCACACGAGCTTCTGCTGCTGACCTTGTCTTAGTCCATCACGCTCCCATTCTCCAAGGTGACCAGCACCTCCCTCCTCTCCTCTGCACAAACCTTAAACACCTTCCCCCCTATTTTTCTTCCCAGTTCATCTCCTTGCTTCTTCCCCTGAGAAAACCGGGACACTCAGAGAACATCACCAAGTGCCCGTGGCCACGTTCCCCAGGCTCCCACGTTGATTCACCCTCCTGTTCCAGCCTGAGCCTGCCTCTCCAGACGTGTGCCAGGGTCCCTCACGTCCTCTGTTCAAGGATCTCTCTTCAGCATCATCAATATCTGCTTCTTACGGGGTCACTTCCGAAGGCAGGCAGACATACTCTGGGTTCTCTCATCTTCAGATCAACAACCAAACAAGCATCCTCTCTTGACCGCACATCCCACCGGCAGAGATGCTGAACTGTTTTGTGTTTATTTATTTTGTTATTGATGTTGTTGTTGTTTATTGGACTGGTTGTTTATTTTGCCTTGAATTCAATGAAGTGAAGTAAGTGTCTCTTCTCCAAATAATACTTTTAGATGTGTAAAACGATACCCAGGATTGTAAAGGAAGCCGTTTATTTCAAAATTCAGTTATCAAAAAATTTTAAAATTTATTATTGATTTATTTGGGGCTGTGCTAGATCTTCCTTACTTTGCCTGGGCTTTTCTTTAGTTGTGGTAGGAGGGCTTCTCGTTGAGGTGGCTTCTTTTGTTGCAGATTTTAGCAGGCTTTAGGGCATGCAGGCTTCAGTAGTTGTGGCGTGTAAGCTCTGTTGCCCAGCAGCATGTGGGATTTCTTTTTTAATTGGGAATCTTATTTTTTTAATTGAAGGATAATTGCTTTACAGAATTTTGTGGTTTTCTGTCAACCACCAACATAAATCAGCCATAAGAACACCCATGTCCCCTCCCTCCCAAACCTCCTTCCTATCCCGTCCTTCTCGGTTGTCACAGAGCCCCTGTTTGAGTTCCCTGAGTCATACAGCAAATTCCCATTGGCTATCTGTTTTACATATGGTAATAAAAGTTTCCCTGTTACTCTTTCCATACATCTCACCCTCTCCTCCCCTCTCATCATGTCCATAGGTCTGTTTTCTATGTCTGTTTCTCCATTGCTGCCCTGAAAATAAATTCACCAGTAGCATCTTTCTAGATTCCATATATATGTGTCAGAATACGGTATTTATATTTCTCTTTCTGACTTACTTCACTCTGTATAACAGGCTCTAGGTTTGTCCACCTGTTTAGAACTGACTCAAATGTGTTCCTTTTGATGGCTGAGTAGTATTCTGTTGAATATATGTGCCACAGCTTCTTTATCCATCCATCTGTCAATGGGCAGATGGTTGCTTCCCTGTTCTAGCTATCATAAATAGTGCTGCAGGGGACACGGGGGTGCATGTGTCTTTTTCAATTTTGGTTTCCTCAGGGTATATGCCTAGGAGTGGGATTGCTGGGTCATATGGTGGTTTTGGCATGTGGGATCTTAATTCCTGAATCAGGGATCAAACCACAGTGTCCCCTGTACTGGAAAGCGGATTCTTAACCACTGGGCCACCAGGAAAGTCCCTATCAAAGTATTTTAATATCATTTTGTCCATGGTAATTTATGCTTCTTTATCAGACCTAGCAGGGGTCTTATGACTAGCATAGTTTTGAAATAGCAACAATGGTAACTGATCTTCCCAGATACCTGCAATGCTGGTAAAACCACGATTTCTGTTGGTGATGAAGTCACAGGCACTAATCAGATTACTGTAAGGGGTCATTATACAAGGACATGCTTTTCAAGGAGAAGATAGTGAAATAAATCATGCAACTGTTTTCCCCATCCAAGCTGACTGATACCGTGAATTCTATGGGCCCTCGACCCCAGATTAAGAACCTCCCTCCTGCAACAGTTGCCTCATCTCCTGGTTCACTTGATGGTCCAAATCTTGGAAAGAATTCTCCGGGCTCATTATGTCCTGTGCCCCTCTCTGTAGCTTATCCTGAAGCCACACCCATCACTTGGCAAAAACTGAGCTTGTCAAGGTCTCCGTTGTCCTTCATGTTGCTCAATCCAACCGTCATTTCCAGGGCTCAGATGATGTGATTCACCTGATGACTTGACCCAGTGGGTCGTGCCCTCCAACTTGGAACTTCCCTCACTCGCCAGTCTCGCTCTGGGTTGTCTCCTCCCTCCCGCCACTCTCCGTGGTCCATGGCTGGCTCCTCCTCCTCACCTCCATCTCTGCTCTTGGAGGCTTCCTGGGATCAGTCATCAGGCATCTGCTGTTCCTGATCCACACTCACTCCCTAGGGGCTCCTACCCAGTCTCACGGCTTCTTTCCAACCTGCCTCTTTTTTTCCCCCCCGTGCTATGAGGCTTGCAGGATCTTGGTTCCTTGACCAGGGATTGAACCTAGGCCACCACAACGAAAGCACCAAGTCCTAACCACTTGACCACTAGGGGATTTCCTCAGTCCTGGCTCTCTGCTGTTGAGTTCCGAGTGGACTTCCCCACTTCCGTGCCCTCCCCGGACTCTGCACTTACACATCCAACCATAGTGTCCCCCTCCCACACCAGATGGCGACAGCCGTCTCAACCCAGCATGTCTAAAACCAAACTCCCCTTGTCTGCCCTTCACCCTCCAAACACAGGTCCTCCCACTCCCCACTGTCTTCACCCTCAATAAATAGCAGCTCCATCCTTCCAGTTGCCCAAGACCTTAAGCCACTCTCACCTCCAAATATATCTCTTCTCAGCACCCACCTTTGTTACTGCTGGGATCTCTTACCTGGGTGATTGCAGGACTCACCTGTGAGTCTCCCTGATTCAGCCCAGGTGTGACATTGGACAAGTTACTTAACCTCTCCAAGCCTCAGTTTCTCCGTCTGTAAACAAGGATGCCACACACATTGGAGATTTGTTGAAGGATTAAGTTAATGCCAGTGAAAGCACGAAGCCCGTGTCTGGAACATCATGGACACTGAGCTGTGATTGTTTCTACCCTCATCATTAATAACTCACAGCTTCTGTGCACCTGGGCTTGAAAGGCTAAATGTACAGAGAATGTGCATTAAACATCATTTTTAAAATTTATTTGTTTTTGGCTGTGCTGGGTCTTTGTTGCTGCTTAGGCTTTTCTCAAGTTGCACTGAGTGGGGGCTTCTCTCTAGTTGTGATGCTCAGGCTTCTCATTGTGGTGGCTGCTCTTGTCACAGAGCAGGGTCTCTAGTGCACAAAGGCTTCAGTCGCTGCAGCTCCGGGCCTCTAGAGCACAGGCTCAATAGTTGTGGCTCATGGGCTTAGCTGTTCAGCAACATGGAGGATCTTCTCGGATCAGGAATTGAACCTGTGTCCCCTGCATTGGCAGGCAGATTCTTTACCACTGAGCTGCTAAGGAAGCCCTAAACATCATTTTTTTTTAGCAGTATTTAATTTAGCATTTGTAAATCTCAGTCTTACCTTCTCATTTGACACCATATTTTTAGTCACTGCTGTATAATCCCAGTTAAATGCTCAAATAAATCATTTTCTCAGGTTTACAAAATCCATCAGATAGTTACCTTGTTCATGGAGGTTTCCAGCCCAGCTGGAAGTAACAATGTCCTGTTACTTGTTTCTGTTTTGATGTAAGTCCTAAAGGGAGGTCCCTCTGAGATCTACTGGATTTCCAAGAGAAAGCTTGGACAATATAGGAGTTGCCTTATCCAAATCTGGCCTGAACCCCATATTTAGGTTTTTATGGTCTATGAAACCGATACATGTTGACTTAAGAAAACCAGACATGCAGGCTGAAAGGTCTGCCATGTCTCTGAACGCAGCCCAGCCAATTACACAAAAGTGAAGAACTGAGCCCCCAAACTCTTTGTGGGGTCAGTGGATTCGTGCACTTTTCCAAGCTGGAGAAGCTGAGTCATCTGACCGCTGTCTGGGTTACTTACTGTAGTTGGCACTTGCTCTTGAGTTTTTACAACCACAGAAGGGCTTCCAAAGCCCCTTCCCCATGTTCTCTCTCTCCCTGGATTCTGTCCTCCGCACTTTGGGATGTGAAGCCATTAGACCCTGCTCAGTGCCTCCTCCGGAAGGGAACTCACTTCTCATATTCAAACATGGGTGTTTGTTTCTTTTTTTTTCTGTAATTCCCCAGGCCGCCATTCAGTGATCCTCTGTGTTGGTCTCCTGGGGCTGCCTTAACAAAGCACTGCAAATTAGGTGGCTTAAAACAATACAAATGTATCCTCTCACAGTTCTAGAGGCCAGAAGTCCAAAACTCAAGCAGCCAGCTGGCCCCTTCTGCAGGCCACAAGGAAGGATCTGCTCCAGGCCTCTCTCCTCCTTTCTGACGGCTGCTGGTCATCCTTGGCTGTCCTGACGGCTGCTGGTCATCCTTGGCTGTCCTGACGGCTGCTGGTCATCCTTGGCTGTCCTTGGCTTGTAGCAGCATCATCACTCCAATCTCTGCCTCCATCTTCAGATGGTGTCATCCGTGTTTCTTCATCTTTCCATAAAGACACCAGTCTTACTGGTTTAAAGGTCTACCCTACCCCATAGGTCCTCATTGTAACTAAAAGTTACATCTGTAACGGCCCTATTTCCCAATAAGGTCACATTCTGAGGTCTTAGGGATTATGGGGCTTCCCAGGAGGTTCAGTAGGTAAAGAAGCCGCCTGCAATGCAGGAGATGCAGAAGATGCAAGCTCTATCCCTGGGACAGGAAGATCCCCTGGAGGAGGGCATGGCAACCCACTCCAGTATTCTTGCCTGGGAAATTCCATGGACAGAGGAGCCCAGCAGTTTACAGTCCATGGAGTCACCGAGTCAGACACGACTGAAGTGACTGAGCACAGGTACGCAGGGGTTACGACTTCAGCATATCTTAGTGGGGAAATAGTGCAACCCATAGCCTCTCTTACATAAAGCTTTCCTAGAGAACACTCAAACTAGTAGCTACCTAATCATCATCTAACACTTTTGAAAATAACCATATAACCTATGAGTTTTTTTGCTTTTCTAATATTTTTCTTGTATGGCAGATTTTTTTAGTCACCTATCCCCTGAAAAATGAAAACAACATAGCCAATCTATACAACTATCTTGTCAGGAAAAAAAAAAAAACCTATGCAGAGGCACCAGGGTATTTTATTAAATGAAATTCAATCACTTCATTTTAAACATGTTGATCTACTGCATTTTTAATGGATTCTAATGAAATTTGGTGAGTTGAAATGAGAGAGATAATGCCTCCTGGGAAACGGTTTAGGAATTTACAGTCATGGTAACTTAAGCTTATAGATTTCACTAAATCAATAGTTTGTTCAATCTCGCTGAGTTGAAAACGGCCTCTGCAAGCATTTAACCACATCCCATGACTTTTATTCATATTAACACAGGATTTTCCCCCAAACCAGCTCTTGTTATGAAAAAATAGATTTTTCTTTACTCATCCAAAATAGAGAGGAAGTTTTCATCTATAAACTGTCATTCTATATGATTTGAGCAAGATATTTCACACCAGTTTTCCTGAATAATATCAACTATCCAAGCAGTCAATAAGTTAATTATATAATTCTTCTGACTCTGCCTCTTATGGAAAGACTGCAGTTCTTCAACACCGTATGTACATGGCATAAAAGTCCTCATAAGCTTAAAATACAGATGGCTGCCAGTCTGAAAAATAACCCAAGGAAAGTTACAGAAAGCTTGGAATACTAATGAAGGAAACTTTGTTTTTAGAGCCAAAAAACCCACAGTCCAACCCATCCTAAATGAATATGAAATGGTTTTTCCAAGGTACGGCTTAATCACTTTGTCATAATTTTGACATATTTGCACAAAAAGAAGTACTAAAATAGCACCTTTGGAGAATACCTACATTTCTAGGAAAGAGATCCCCTCCCTTTGCACATTATGAAGTAGCAAGCATCCAGCATGTGATTTAAGCATTACTGGTTGGAATTATTTCATGCCGATAGTGCATAAAAGTTCTTTTTCTTTTCTCCTGTTGGGTAGTTTGGTTAATGTAGCTCATTTAGATGAATCCAAATTTCCCTGGAGTTTTTATTTCCCAAGATTTAGCATTTATGAAATATCTAAGCTATAATGAAGTTTAATTGGCATGACAGGAAGGATATTTTTTAAATAATTTTATGTTATAATGCAGTATAGTTGACTCAGTGGTAAAGAACCCATCTGCCAAGGCAGGAGATGCCAGAGACACAGTTTCGATCTCTGGGTCAGAAAGATCCCTTGAGTAGGAAATGGCAACCCACTCCAGTGTTCTTGCCTGGAGAAGTCCAGAGGAACCTGGCAGGCTACAGTCCATGGGATCACAAAAGAGTTGGACATGACTAAGGGACTGAGCACGCACGCATCATTGATATTGTTAAATACTGTGTTAGTTTCCCATGTATACAGCAAAGTGATTCAGTTATACATATACAGGTATCTATCAGTTTTTCAAATTCTTTCCCACTTAGGTTATTATCACAGAGCATTGAGCAGAGTTCCCTGTGCTATACAGTAGGTCCTTGTTGGTGGTGGTTGTTTTCAGTCGCCCAGTCTTGGACTCTTTGCAACCCCATGGACCGCAGTACTCCAGGCCTCCCTGTCCTTCACCATCTCCCAGAGTTTGCCCAAGTTCATGTTCATTGCATCTGTGATGCCGTTCAGCCATCTCATCTTCTGATGCCCTTTTCTCCTTCTGCCCTAGATCTTTCCCAGCATCAGGGTGTTTTCCAATGAGCTGGCTCTTCGCATCAGGTGACCAAAATACTGGAGCTTTAGCTTCAGCATCAGTCCTTCCAGTGAATAATCAGGGTTGATCTCCCTTAAGATTGACTGGCTTGATCTCCTTGCTGTCCAAGGGACTTTCAGGAGTCTTCTTCAGCACCACGGTTCAGAGGCATCAATTCTTTGGCGTTCTACCTTCCTTACGGTCCATCTTTCACAACTGTACGTGACCACTGGGAAGATCACAGCCTTGACTATACGGACCTTTGTCGGCAGAGTAATGTCTCTGCTTTTCAACACGCTGTCTAGGTTTGTCATCACTCTCCCACCAAGAAGCAATCATCTTGTTGGTCATCCATTTAAAATATAGCAGTGCGTACATGTTGATCCCAAACGCCCAATCTACCCCTCCCAACACTGCAATTGGTTGAGCCAGACTTCTTTAATTGCTGGACATCAGAGCTGGGGCAACTCAGCATTCTTTCAGAGTCCAGCAACCATCGTGCTTGAAAGGCAGCTCTTCGTTTTTCTGATAAAGCTCTAGGAAACAAAGTCCAAGGTGTCTCAGGGGATCCGACACGTGTCAGGAGCCCGTGGAGCCGTCCTATAGGGGATGGCCTGTTCTCAACTGGCTGTAGATCCACTGTGACTGCAGGGTAGCCAGAAGCTGAAATGAGGTGCAAGAGCTCAAGTCGTCCAGCTCTTTGCCAAGGCAGGAAGGCCCCAGTGGTTCTGGGGTGTAGAGCCTTCCACGCACCTGGCTTGCCCCCAGCATCCCGGGTATAACCTGCACGGCCTCTGCTCCTGGGCTGACATGCCCTTCAGCTGTGTGGGTGGAAAGGACACAGGACATGTGTGTCCACTGCAGAGCTCGTCACAAAAGGGGCAGAGGGAGCTGGGGCAGTAAAGGGGCAGCAGCAGGGGCCAGGCAAACAACCCGCACGTCCCTTGTCCCGGCAAAGCTCCCCCGCTGGCCAAGGCTGTTGAGATGACCTAATTCAGAGGCCAGCTCCAAAGCTGACACAGCTGGGGTCCAGGCAGGCGGGGAGGAAACCCACCATGTGCTCTGGGTTCCTGTCTTGTTTTTTTTTTAAAATTCCTTCCTTTAAAAAAAAAATGTAGCCTACAGACAACAGAGGAAGGAGACAACATAAAAGTTTATATGAAAAAGAAACAAACCCTCGCCTTTCGGATGTGGCGCTCATAAAACCAGATCCAGTGTAGGGGGCCCACAGTCACTCTGCTGCACTTCACAGCTGCCCTTCGCAGACTTTCACATCAATTTACAGCCCTGGGTTACCCTGAGACTTTCCGGGGGCACATCAGCATGTCTTTCTGTCCCTCCTATTTGTGCTCTTTCAACTCCCACCAACATCAAACTTATCCTTTTAAAAAATCAATCCTCTCTCATCATTCCTCCATTAAACTTTCAACAGACGTCCACCCTCTAAGTCCACTTGCCAAAGTGATCTGACTTTAAGCTGCCCTTTGGCAAAATCGGGGGGAGGATGTCTCCAGTCAAATAAACTTAGGAAATGCCACGCAAGAGACTTTTCTGGGAGATTCCAATGCATGGTTGCATGTGGCCAATGATGAGAGGTCCTGCCATTACCAGATTTTCTCCAACATACCTGTCAAAACCATGGTTTTCCCAGTGGTCAGGTATGGATGTGAGAGCTGGACCATAAAGAAGGCCGAGTGCCAAAGAATTGATGCTTTTGAACTGTGGTGCTGTAGAAGACTCTTGAGAGCCCCTTGGACTGCAGGGAGATCCAACCAGTCCATTTTGAAGGACTGAAAGGACTGATGCTGAAGCTGAAGCTCCAGTCCTTTGGCCACCTGATGCCAAGAGCCGACTCACTGGAAAAGACCCTGATGCTGGGAAAGATTGAGAAAAGGAGAAGAAGGGGACGACAGAGGATGAGATGGTTGGATGGCATCACCGACTCAATGGACATGAGTTTGAGCACACTCTTGGAGATGGTGAAGGACCAGCAAGTCTGGCGTGCTGCAGTTCATGGAGTGACAAAGAGTTGGACATGATTTAGTGGCCGAACAACAGCAACCTGGCATTTATGTCTTCCATGAGGCATCCTGCCAACATAGCACCTCAAGAAGCAGCCACTGGGAAGCTTGGCCCGAAATCCTGCTCATGTGTGTCACTAAGCCACACACTGCTCCGCCAGGAGGGTGCTTCTAGGGCTGTGAATCCCAGCGCAGGCCCAGTGTTTCTTCCTGGAAGGCGTCTTCTTGTTACATGCAGCCCCACCCATCCAGCTGGTCAAGGTTTTTTCAGAACCTGATCCTTAGAACCCTTATTTGTCCCAAACGCACATCTCTCTATGAGCACGCGCACGTCTGCAGGAAAAGGGTAGCTCATGGGTGAAGCCAACTGCAGACCAGCTGACCTCTCCACACACCGCCCCCCGCCTCCCCCCCGAGGCCATGCTTGGGCGAGTTTCCTTCCGAAGCTCCAAGATGAGTGGTTTCCAAGGAGATTCATTCACTTGAGGTTGTTTTTCCATCCAGGGGGCCCCAAAGTGAAAAGTGGCTGGGCTGGGAAATTGAATTATGACCTAAGACCAGTAGCAGCTGCTGGTAACTCTGGGGGAAGTGGGTGGAGAGCTGGGGTCTGGGAGTTGGGGGCTCATTAACACTCACTTCTTAAATTAGCAACTCCTGCTGGCAGGAGTTTAAATATAGCAACCTAATGGTTTCTAAAATTAGCAGTCCTTGCTCTCCATAAATATTTAGAGGTCCAATAAACTCCAGTCCCCCTCCCTAGACCAGTGGGGTCAGCAGGCTTAGCTTTCATGCCACATTCTTTAGGCTCAGGATACTGAGCGATTGACCTTGACAAGCAAAATCCCGGAGGAGCCTCAGAAGGCCCAGGATCAGGGACAGACAGTGCATCCACCCTGCTGGAGGTGGCCTGGGGGCGTTACTGGGAGGATCCGAGGTCATTTGGAGAAGTCCCCAGCCTCCAGACTCCCTGGAGGAACTGATCGTCCTGGTTTGCCTGGGACTGTCCCGATTTCAGCACCGAAAGCTCCCCCACCCCTGGCCACCTGAACCACTGTAGAAAGATGTCTTTGGACGGGGTGGGGAGAGTCAGCCACAGAGGATATACTCATAACACCACTGCTAGCCCTTACTCTAACTTCAATCCTGTTGAATTCAAAAAGGAGGAAGTAAACCAGGGAAAATTCTAGCCAGGCCAGAAAATGAAATTTCATTCCTGCACCCAGGTCCCCCGTGTGGAAAACAGGGCAGGGAACAGCTGCTGTTCCACGCATCGGCTCTGGCCCCCCATATCAGAGCGGCCCCCTCTGCCGGCTCCGCCGCCTCCCTGGCAGTGACCTCGGGACAGCTGGCCCCCACCCTTCCCTGGGCAGCAGGGACTGGGGGGGTCTCCCCCATGCCCCCATCCCGCCACTGCAAGCCCAGCACCTGCACAGAGTGGCTACTTGCTGAATGGAGGGAAGAAGGCCTCCGAAGGAAAGCCAGCCCCATCACCAGATGCGTGTGGTCGATCAGCTCGAGGCGTGAGTGACGAACAGGAGGGTCCTGGGCAAGCAGTCATTTATTTTTATTTTAGTTTTTAAAACTTTTTCTTTTGTATTAGGGGATAGCTGATTAATAGACAGTGTTGTGGCAGTTTCAGGGGTACAGTGAAGGGACTCAGCTATACACAGACATGTATACATGATCCCCCAAACTCCCCCCTGCCCCCCGCCGCCATCCAGGCTGCCACAAAACACTGAGCAGAGTTTCCTGTGCTACAGTGTAGGACCTTGTTGGTTATCCATTTTAAATATAACAGTGTGCACATGTCAATCAGAAAACTCCCTAACTATCCCTTCCCCCAATCCTTCCCTCTGGAAACCATACATTTGTTCTCTAATTCTGTGAGTCTGATTCTGTTTTGTAAAAAATAGTTCATTTGTATCATTCCTTTTTAGATTTCACATATAAGGGATGTCATACTATATTTCTCCTCTGTCTGACTTCTCTCAGTATGACAATCTCTAGGTCTGTCCAAGTTGCTGCAAACTGCATTATTTCATTCTTTTTAATGGCTGACTAATTTCCATTTATATATATATATATATATATATATATATATACACACACACACACACACACACCTTTTCTATCCATTCTTCTGTTGATGAACGTTTAGGCTACTTCCCTGTCTTGGCTATTGTAAAAAGTACTGCAATCAACATTGCATGTATCCTTATGGACCATGTTTTTCTCTGGATATATGCCCAGGAGTGGGACTGCAAGCTCACACGGTAGCTCTACTTGTAGCTCTTTAAGGAACATCTCCGTAGTGGCTGTGCCGATTTACATTCCCACCAACTGTGTAGGAGGGTTTCCTTCTCTCCACACCCTCTCCAGCATTTATTGCAAACAGTCACTTTTAACATCAGCAAAACCCCCAGCCTTGTTCCCATACCCCCACCCTTCTAGGGTAGATCTAAGATTACTTCCAACAATGCTAAGACATGTAGGCATAACTTTTTTAAAATTAATTTTTACTGGAGTATAGTGTCTTTACAACGTTATGTTAGTTTCTGCTGGATGGCAAAATGAATCAGCTTTACATATACATACATCCCCTCTTTTTTGGACTTCCTTCCCATTTAGATCAGCACAGTGCATTAAGCAGAGTTCCCGGTGTTATACAGTATGTTCTCATTATTTTCTATTTTATACATAGTATCAATAGTGTACATGTGTCCAGCCCCATCTGCCAGTTCCTCCCACCTCTAGGCATAGATTTTTAAATCCAGCAAGATTATCGTTGAGGTCCCCAGAGGAAGCATCACCTGTTACTAACCCAATCCTGCATTATGATTTAGTGGGAGGATTTCTTTACGACAGACCCAGGATTAAAGCCAAGAGGTCCTGGGGGACCCCAAAGACAGCTCACAGGAGGAATTGCCTTGGGAGACTCCCTCTCAGCCCACTTTGCTCCCTGCTTCCTTTCTGCGCTTAACTGCAGAAAAATGCCCTGAGAAAGAAGGAAGGTGGGGGTGGGGGTGCCTTCTGAATTATCACCAGTTTGGGTTGCAGAAGTGACTTGTCACCAGCTGAGACCCTTCCCTTTTCCTCCCCTCAGAATCAGAAGACACTTGGGGGCCATGAAGTCCAGTCCCTCGTTGCTGGGTTTTTTTAATGGTTTATTTGTTTTATTTATTTTTAATTGGAGGATAATTGCTTTACAATGCTGTGTGGGTTTCTGCCGTACATCAGCGTGAATCAGCCACAGGCATACATATGGCCCTCCCTCTTGACCCTGCCTCCCACCCCCCACCCCTCCCAGCCCTTGAGGTTGTCACTGCAGCTCCCTCGTTTTAAAGACAGGCCCCTAGTCACCCAGAGGGTGGGGGTGGCCCTGCGCACAGGACTCCTGACTCTCTTCCGGCAGGAGAGAGGAGCTGGGGTGTCCACTCGGGTGCTTTCGCGCTCTCTCCCCTCCTTCCCTCTTCCACCCTCCCTTCCATCCTCTCTTCTCCCTCCCCCGCCCCACCTCTCTCCTTCTTCCCTCCCAGTATTTCCTGAGTATCCTGTACATGCCTGCCACCACTTACTACACACGTGCTGGGTCCTTGCCCCCAAGAAGGGTTTGAGATTTTGCTGTGGTTAGCACGTTTGGGGGGCTTCCCAAGTAACATGTGGTAAAAAAAAAAAAAAAACTGCCTACCAATGCAGGAGACATCAGAGGCTCCATTTAGATCCCCCGGTGGGAACAGTCCCCTGGATGAAAGCTTAACAACCCACTCCAGTTTTCCTGCCTGGAGAATCCCATGGACAGAGGAGCCTGGCGGGCTACGTCCCTGAGGTCACAAAGAGTCAGACACAACTGAAGTGACTTAGCACGCATGCATGCACGCACGCACAAGTGTCCCAGATGCAAACTTTCTAACAGGCAGTTCTAGGAAGGGTCTTAAAGTGAAAATAGAAGAAAACTAAGGGATTGATTGAGCATTTGGCAAGACAAGGAATTAATTTAATGAAAATTGATTTCCTAATGAGGACGAAATGGCTCTGCACACCCCCACCCTGTATCCGAAAGCCAGGTCGCAGCCTCTGTCTGTAACAAGCCCACCCCTCTTCAGAGTGGTGTCAGGAGAGGTGCCCTGCCTGGAGGGGAGGGCCATTGGTTTATGGTCTTGGCCATAGCACCTAAGAAGCTGATGCCTTGGTAGTTCCTGTCCCCTGGCGTCATGATCTCTAAGGTCATGCCTGGAATTCTGGAAGGCAGCATCTGACCTGCCCAGGGTGCTAACCCCCTCCCTTCCTGAGCACACAGGGAAGCCTCCCACTTTCAGAAAATGTTTCGTCCTGACAGGCACTCTAAGCTATTTTCTAAGCCATAGGCAGCACAGGCTTATGAGTCCATTTGTTAACAATGATCAGTCCATTGTTGATTTAGCAGCCTCCAGTAAGTACATGACTCCAGTACTCTTGCCTGGAAAATCCCATGGACGGAGGGACTTGGGGGCTGCAGTCCATGGGGTCTCTAGGAGTCAGACACGACTGAGCGACTTCACTTTCCCTTTTCACTTTCATGCATTGGAGAAGGAAATGGCAACCCACTCCAGTGTTCTTGCCTGGAGAATCCCAGGGACGGGGGAGCCTGGTGGGCTGCCGTCTATGGGGTCGCACAGAGTCCGGCACAACTGAAGCGACTTAGCAGCAGCAGCAGTAAGTACATGAGTGTCGCTCAGTCATGTCCGACTCTTTGTGACCCCGTGGACTGTAGCCCACCAGGCTCCTCTGTCCATGGGATGCTTCAAACAAGGGTTTGGAGGGTATGGATTGCCCTCCAGGTCATCCTCCAGGGGATCTTCCTGACTCAGGGATCGAACCTGGGTCCCCTGCACTGTGGGCAGATTCTTTACCCTCTGAGCCCCAAGGGTATCCCTAACAACCTTAGTGGATCATTGATCAAACAGAGCAAAGTACGAGTCTGCAGCAGCCTAGTGTGAGGGTAGACATAAGGCAGAACTTCCCACGTGCAGCTGGTAAGCACTGAGACAAGTGGGGGCCCTGCGGTCCTTGGAAAGCACAGGCCGGCCTCATGACCCTCGCTCCTTCTAGCTCTGGCCTTCCACGGAAGCTTAGACGAAGCAGCTCTTCTTGCACCCAATCAAGCCTCAGAAGCTATTTTTTTTTTAATATGTTAATCGTGGTACCAACGGCTTATGGAAATCTGGCTTTCGGGGGCAGAAATGGCATGCCTGAAGATAATCTTTAACTCGTTTCCTGTCTCCCCGCCCCGCCTCCCGGCTTCATTAGGACTCCAGCCGGCGCCCAAGTGAGCGGGCAGCCGCCGGCGAGGCCATGGCCAACACCGCCGTGCAGCTCCTGGGTTTCCTGCTTTGCTTCCTGGGCCTGGTGGGCACGCTCATCACCACCGTCCTGCCGCACTGGCGCCGCACGGCGCACGTGGGCACCAACATCCTGACGGCCGTGTCCTACCTGAAGGGGCTGTGGATGGAGTGCGTGTGGCACAGCACGGGCATCTACCAGTGCCAGATCTACCGCTCGCTGCTGGCGCTGCCCCGCGACCTGCAGGCGGCGCGCGCGCTCATGGTGGTGTCCTGCCTGCTGTCGGGCGCCGCGTGCGCCAGCGCCGTGGTGGGCATGCAGTGCACGCGCTGCGCCAAGGGCACCCCGGCCAAGACGGCGTGCGCTGCGGTGGGCGGCGCGCTCTTCCTGCTGGCCGGCCTACTCTGCCTGGTGGCCGTCTCCTGGACCACCCACGACGTGGTGCAGAACTTCTACAACCCGCTGCTGCCCAGCGGCATGAAGTTTGAGATCGGGCAGGCCCTCTACCTCGGCTTCATCGCCTCGGCCCTGTCGCTCATCGGCGGCACGCTGCTCTGCCTGGCCTGCCAGGAGGAGGCGCCCACCCGGGCCCCGCCCCGGGCCGCCGCGGCCCCTGCCGGCGCCCCCGCGCCCGCCTACCGGCCCCCCGACGCCTACAAGGACAATCGGGCCCCCTCGGCCGTCTCGGCCTCGCACAGCGGTTATAGGCTGAACGACTATGTGTGAGTGCCCCCCCTGGGGGTCGGGGTGGCCTGTCCTCCCCCCGCACCTCACCCCCCATCTTCCGGAGCGCCCTCGGCAACCCCCGAGAGGCTGCGAGGACCTAGCCTGCCCACTGATGGATTCAAGGCCCGCCTGCAGCAGGTTTCCTTGTGGACTGCTTTAGCATCCAAAGACATCAGGCTGAACCACTATGTGTGAGTCCGGTGCAGGGTGGGGGGGCTGTCTCCACCCCCCCATCCCACCCCGCATCGCAAGGAGCCCCCACCCCGAGAGGCTGCGAGGACCTAGCCTGCCTACTGATGGATTCAAGTCCCGCCTGCACCAGGTTTCCTTGTGGACTGCGTTAGCATCCAAAGACATCAGGCTGGACGACTATGTGTGAGTCCGGTTGTGGGGGAGGGGGCTGTCTCCACCCCACTATCCCACCCCCCATTGCAAGGAGCCCCCACCCCGACAGGCTGCAAGAACCTAGCCTGTCCACTGATGGATTCAAGGCCCTCCAGCACCAGGCTTACTTCTGGGCTGCTCTGGTGTCCAAAGGCATCATGTGAACCTGAGGAAAGGGGCTTAGAACCACAGGGAAAGGGGGAAATAAGAAGAGGAGAAAAGCTCTCCATACCAAAGGCTTAAAAGTAATCCTTACTGGTTTTGTATTTATTCTATGTATTTATGTGGTGGTTTATGACAGCTGAATAAAAAAGCGACTTGGGAGTTTGGTCAGTGGGGTTTGTTTTGCAATCCGGGAAGACAGCTTTTGGATGTGGTTGTCTGTGAAATGGACAACATCCATGTCTGTTTCCAGGCTGTTATTCTGTCTGCTGAGATGCTGGTAACCATGGTCAGCCCACTTCCAGGCTCTGCCTGAGGCAGGATGGGAAAGCAGAGGAGGGCTGAGCTGGTGTTCATCCCAGAGATGCCTGAGAGACATCACCAGAAACTGCCACCCTGTCCTGGCTTGAGAGGCCGGGCAGGAAGTCCAGGGTTTTTTTGGGGGGAAAAAAAAAGGTAATTGCCATAAACCAAAGAAGAAGGACAAAGTCATCTTCTACCCTTTCACATTAGGGCCGCAATGGTAAGGCAGCAAAAGTCAGAAGGAAAAAAAAATGACAGAGTGGAATGCGCCTGCTTTCCAGGCATTGGCACAAGGCCCAGGTAGGAAAGCTGCTAACCCCTGGGGCAGGACGTACAGGCTTCTTTTCTGGGGACAGAAGTGTGATGGCAGCTGCTTCCAGAACAGACACGGGAGCCTGCTGAGGCTCTTCCAGCTGGAAAGAACCGCTGGAAGGGCCAGGTGAAGGCTGACTGCCTTAAGGACCCTGACGCTGCTTTCTGGCTGTGATCTAAACCACACACACACACACACACACCTGCTGTTACCCCATTAGCCAGGGAGCTTGTGTCTGTTGACACGCCCCGAAGGCACCCTGCTCCAGCCTCTATTTCAGCCTCAAGCTGTGATTCGGAAGAAAGCACCTTGTCCCGGGGAAGGGCTATTGTTGTTGAGTCACTCAGTCGTGTCCAGCTCTTCACGACCCCGTGGAGCAGCTGAGTCTGAGGGTTGTCCCATGAAGGCCCTCCGTTCTCAAGGGGTCTTGGAAGAGGGTCACCAGGGCTCCAGCTGTCACTGTCTGCAGGGAAGAGAGCCACAGAGGGTCAGCATGAGCACGGAGCCGGGTGGCCAGGCTTGCTGGCCTGGCCTGGTGAGTTCCTGGCCCGGGGACCAGGAGGGTGGAAGGGGAGGCCCAGCCCTGCCGCTCTGGATCCAGCAAGGCTGGAGGTTGCCCGATGCTCCCCTAACTGCACACTTCCTCCTGACCAGGTTGTCGGGGTCACCGAGAGGATCACAAGAAGCTTAGCTGCCATGTGCTTCCCTGAAGGCAGAGGCTCCCACCAGGAAAGTGTGTGCACCCAGCTACGCTCTGCTGATTCCTTTAAGCCTCACCAGCTACACCTAATAAGCTGCACCATTGATGAGATCTAACAACAGGAAAACCTTCGAGCAACATGAAAAATCGGGGTATAAAGGACAGTCCAACACAGACACGTTTCTTTTCTATTTTGTGCTGACCTCTAGACCCCAGGCAACAGGAGCCTCTTCTGTTAGGAAGGAGAGGGTACCATACATTTTAGCCTCCATCTAATCCTGGAGATGCAGGAGACACAGGAGACTTGGGCTCGATTCCAGGTGGGGAAGTTCCTCTGGAGGAGGAAATGGTGACCCACTCCAGTATTCTAGCCTGGAGAATCTCATGGATGGAGGAACCTGGTGGGCTACAGTCCATGGGATCGCGAAGAGTCAGATGTGACTGAGCATGCATGCCAGCAATCCTAGAGAAGCTAAAAGGGTCTGGGATATGCTATCCTATTTAGGTCAGGGATTTAGATCAGAAAGATCATCACTTATTTATGATAAAACAAGCAATTTCTACTCTTCAAATTGTATCTGAATCAATAAAGAAGAGAAACAAAATCTCCTTAAAATAAAGTGATATTCTACAGTCCTTACTTGGTGATCGCAATCTAGAATGTGTTTAGTGAAGTTGTTCTAGTTAATAGATCGATTACAAATTTAAAGATAAAAATAGCTTTTTAAAATTTGAAGTATAGTTTATTTATAATATTGTGTTAACTTCAGGTGTACAGCAAAGTGATTATTATATATTTTTTCAGAATATTTTCCATTAAAAGTTATTATAAGATATTGAGTATACTTCCCTGTGCTATACAGTAAATTTCTCTATTTTATATATAATAATTTGTATCTGTTAATCCCGTACTCTTAATCTGTCCCTTTCCAGCCTTTGGTAACCATAAATTTGTTTTCTATGTCTGTGAGTGTGTTTCTGTTTTGTATATAGATTTGGTTGTATCATTTTTTAGATTCCACATGTAAGTGAGAGCGTATCTGTCTTTGTCTGACTTACTTTGTCTGAAGTAAGTATGGAAATCTCTAGGTCCATCCCCTGTTGCCCCAAATGGCAATATTCCGTTCTAAAATAGCTTTTACCAAACTCTTTCTCTGATTTCTGTCATTCCTCAAGTAAAATATGTTTCTCTCTTCTTATCAGGTGAAAGACTAATAATAATCAGGATTACAATTTATTAAGCATTTACTATGTTCCAGGCAGACCTTTTATTTACTAATTTGATCTAAAGAGATACATGAGAACCCAATGAATAAAGACTATTTTAACCCCATTTTACAAAAGAGCACATCAGAGTTCATAGAGATTAAATTATTTGCCCAGGGTCACAGAGCTAGTGAGCAAAAGACCCAGGATTCGAACCCAGACAGGTAAGCAGGAAGCACACACACTAATTCAAGTAGAAACGTGTGTGTGTGTGTGTGTGTGTGTGTGTGTGCTCAGTCATGTCCAGCTCTTTACAACCCCATGGACTGTAGCCTGCCAGGCTATGGAAGCCTCCCTGGAGCTCCTCTGTCCATGGAATTTTCCAGGCAAGAATACTAGAGTGGGTTACCATTTCTTACTCCAGGAATCTTCCTGACCCAGGTTTCAAACCCAGTTCTCTTGCCTTTCCTGCACTGGCGGGCAGTTTCTTTACCACCGCGCCACCTGGGAAGCTCACAGGCATGACCCGTAGCCTAATTACTTTCATTCAGACTATTTCCAAACAGGTGAATCGTTTCATGACCATATCTAGTTCTTTCCAGAACCATCACTCCACAAAGCTTCTGTTAACTGGGTTCTGCTGGATTAGATGAAATGTTGTAGAGGACCCATGGGTCCAAGCCTGAATCCTCATAGAAGGCAGGAAGTGACACACACCTGACTCTGGCCTTCAGCGGGCCCACCAGCGAAGACCTCATTCCCTCCTTCACATAAGTGGGTAAGAACGCTGCTCCCGGTTTCCTCTTGCTCTCTTGCTCTCGTTCACACCCAAGACACGACCTCAGATCCTGCGATTCCCCTTTCTTGTCACGTGACAACCACCGGGGCCATCCTGCAAATGCCTGTTTCTGCCCATAACCAAGGCTGTGTTGACTGAGGTATGGTCTCCTTTCGAGGTACAACGCATAGTCCCAAATTTCAGAATGAAAAGGAAACATGAGCCAGACTCTGATGTGTTCCAGGAAACCGTTGTTATGAATGTAAATTACCCTATGACCCTCCTGGGACAGGGAATGCTATATGTCTTTGCTTCCCTAAATCAAATCAAATTTGGCTCCAATCCAGAGAGGTCTAAACCCTGCCATGTCTCACTCTTCCCTCCCCTGCCTTTGGGAGGCTCAGGGCCCCAGCTCTCCTGGAGGCCCTGGACTTGGAGGAGGGGTGAGGCTCAGCCTTTAGTCCTTGGGGTTGCCCTGGTTACCTGCTGACTGCCAGGTGCTGAAACCTTCACAACCCAGGGCCGCCAATGCTGCTCCTAGGTCATAGCCCATCCGTCCTCAGCCACTGCCCAGCCCCTCCCTGGCCCTTCTGTGTGAAGGGGCGCAGGAATCTTCTCCCCCAGGGAACACTAGACCCAGGCCCAGTCTCCAGGAATCCACTTCCTGAAATAGATCCATGCCCCTCCTATACTCAAAGCACCAAGATGTCCTCCTTCTTGGATAAGACACCCTAATTGTTTAAGCCTTCTGAAATCAGCAGTGTTATGCCTTCCTCCAGGGATCTTACTGACCCAGGGATTGAACCCACATCTCATGTCTCCTGCATTGGCGGGTAGGTTCTCTACCACTTTGGCCACCTGGGAAGCTCAAGCCTTCTGAAATAAAAAAAATTTAAAAAAAAAAAAAAAACACAAAAACCTCTGAAATCCCCAGAGAATCCTACATTCATATCAGCCACTGTTGTCCTGAATAGAAATAATTTGTGAATATGGTACGTTCACAATGTGTATAACTGTCCATTACTTGACAGTAATACAATAACTCCCCTACATACGAACCTTCAAGTTTCAAACTTTTAAAGATGCAAATACGCATTCACATGTCGTCACCTAAGGTAGCTCACGTGTCTGTTGTATGTGACCACATGTGTGTGCTCCCATTACGAGTGCTTGTCTTTCGTGTGATTCCCTGCACAGGACTGTATAGAGTACAGCGGTGCAGTGTCTTTAGTTCGAGTCCAGGCTGCATAAAAGCGGCACCGCTGTGACCGGCACTGCCAGGAGGTCTCAGCTGGTGTGCTGCACTGCTGTGCTTTCAAAGTACTGTACTGGAAGGTTAAAATGTTTGCTTTAGTCTTTGTGTTTGTTCTTTACGTATTATTGGTATGAAAAGTATATAGACCTATTACAGTACAGTCCCAGATGGCCATTTGTGTTTTGGGTACCTAGGCTAACTTTGTTGGAGTTGGGAACAAATTGGACTTATGATCTAGTTCTCAGGATAGAACTCATTTGTATGCAGAGGACTTACTGTGTACCAAAGATGAAACCGGGGTCTGCACCCTAAATGGCCACAAAGCCCCATGACATCCTGCTTCTCCTGCCTTGGACCCTCTGTGCTTCCTCACTCCCGGGTGGCAGGAACGTCACCTGTGATGACTCTGTTCAGTGCGGTTCAGTTCAGTCGCTTAGTCGTGTCCGACTCTCTGCGACCCCATGGACTGCAGAATCCCAGGCCTCCCTGTCCATCGAAACTCCCAGAGGTTACTCAGACTCACGCCCTTTGAGTCAGTGATGCCATCCAGCCATCTCATCCTCTGTCATCCCCTTCTCCCCCGCCTTCAGACCCAGCATCAGGGTCTTTTCCAGTGGATGGTGACAATCCGGGCATGAGATGGAGGCCTGGACTAGGCAGCAGCCATGGAGAGGGGAAGAGATTGGGATGTGCCTGAAGGTGTACAGAGGTGATCACATTTGCTGATGGCTTGGTTGTGGGGTGTGAAAAAAAAGAGGCTAAAAAAAAAAAGGCTTAAAGGGTGGTGCCAAGATTTGGGACTGAATTAAGTGGAAGAATAGGATCCCCATTTTCTGAAAGGAGACTCTGGAAAGAAAGAGAGAAAGGAAGGAGGGAAGCGGAGGGGAGGGGAGGGAGGGAGAGAAGGAGGGAAGACAGAAAGGAAGAGAAAGAAAGGGTTCTGGTGAGGTAGATTTGTTTGGCGTGTGTTTGATCTGAGCTGCCTCGAGTGGAGAAAGCAACTGGGGCCTCACACGTGTGAACTTGGAGCTGAGGGACAGCCCCATGTGGGGCCTCAGCCTGGGATGCAATTAGCTGCACAGCTAGAAAGGGTCCCGTGGGATGCGAACACAGATGAGCCACCAGAGAGGCTGAGGGTTGCACTTTTGGGTCTGGGAGGGCGAGGGGGGTCTGGCAAGGTGACCAGATGAGAAACACCCCGTGAGCTAGGAGTGCCAAAGAGGGGAGGCTCTGGAAGCCAGGAGAAGGGAGCCATCCGCAGTGTTCAGCCACAAGGAACCTAGCCACCGCGATCGCTGCATTTCCCAGATGAGGAAATGGGGCTTTGGAAAGAAAGGCACTGGCAGACTTTCCTGGTGGCCCAGAGGTTGGGAGTCTGCCTGCCAGTGCAGGGGACGTGGGTTCTGTCCCTGGTCCGGGAGGAGTCCACGTACCACGGGGCAACGGATTCCATATGTGCCACAACCACTGAGCCCTCTCGCCCCAGAGCCGGGCTCCGCAACAAGGGAAGTCACTGCAGTGAGAAGCTCTTGCGCCACAGCTAGAGAGCTCAGCAGTGAAGACCCAGCGCAGCCAAAAGGAAAGCTAAACAAATGCATAACGTCATTAACATATAAGTCCACAAGGACCATGTTTCCAGGACCTCTTAGTCATGGATTTCATGTAATATATATATATATATATATATATATTTGAAAGAAAGGGATTTGCTGAGGACTGCTCCATGGAAAGAGTAAGCTGCCTGGGAGAGAAACATACACACAAGATTAGAAAATTCTCATTTACAGTTGCAATAACCCTTAAGGAAAAGATGCGTGTTCCTGCTCTTTCTGCAGAAACATTAAGACAGGCCTAGTTACAGACTCTTTTCCAGGTAATAGAACTGAGTCTTCTCACTGAGGTTTATACTGTGCACCCTAGAAAGGTTTGGTGATTATGGACTCACCTCAGATTAATATTTTCAACATAAAGGGAAAAACAAGGTAAATATGTAAGATTTCAAGAGGAAACCATTATACTGAAATATGTTATCAGGATATTTTTAAAATATGGCAATAGTAATATTTGGACTCCTTTATTCATGCACGAAATGACATTATCCAGAAAGTAAAGTCTAAAAAACACTGCAATTTCAAAGCAATAATGAGTATAAAGGATATTTTAAGAAATTTGCAACAATTGCAATCTGATATGAAAATATTTGCAATTTTCAAAGTCTCAAGGGTTGGAATACCAAAAAAAAAGTATAAAGCAACTTGCTCAGGGGACTTGAAGACACTTAAAGCTCCTTAAGCGTGAGAAGACATTCATGCAACAGGAAATCCAAATTTCCTTCTGCACATAAGTGATTGTTCATTAAATGCTGCCTGGGGGCCCTGGGGTGGGGGCAGCAGGACCGCAGGGGAAAGCTGAGCACCGTTCCTGAAGACGGCAGAAGGCTGGATCCTCCATTAATGATACCAGGCGGGGGCTGGGGGGCACAGGGGCACAGAGCCTTCCTGTGTCCCTCATCTCCTTGATTACAGGAAACAGCCGACTCATTGGAAAAGACCCTACTGCTGGGAAAGAGCGAAGGCGAGAGGAGAAGGGGACGACAGAGGGTGAGATTGTTGGAGGGCATCACCAATTCTATGGACATGAGTTTGAGTAAACTCTGGGAGTTGGTGATGGACAGGAGGCCTGGTGTGCTGGGGTCGCAAAGAGTCGGACACTACTGAGCGACTGAACTGAACAAGAGATGGTGCAGGACAGGGAAGCCTGGCATGCTGCAGTCCGTGGGGTTGCAAAGAGTCAGACACAACTGAGCAACAGTAACACACAGGAGGAATGGAGAGACGCTTGCTAAACCAAATCGGGCTTCCGGGCAAGCAAGCCCATCGCACATCTTTTCTGCAGAAAACATCCTTTTTAGACAAATGAAATCAGAATTGGCAGAGCTCTGAAACTGAACAGCCACTGAAGGCAGAGAGAGGAACAAGCAGGGAAAACCCAGGCCGGGGGGTGTGGGGTGGGAAGGGATGACAAGTGAGTGAAACAGATTTAACTAAGACTTGGAAGATTAAAAAAAAAAAAAAGCCACTGCACTTCTCCTCTATAGTATCCTCACTCTTTCCTACCCAAGAGACACAGGAGTGTATGTGTGTGTGTCTGTGTGTCTGTGTCTGTCTGTGTGTGAAAGAGAGAGAGAAGGAAAGAGAGAGTGAAATCTGAGGTCCTGTAATATTTGAAGCCATTTCTTGAATCACAAGCACAGAGCCATTTGCTGGGCAAATATCCAAAGGAAAACACAGAAATTTCATTCTAGTAAATTATTTTAAAACACCAACTGGCTTTTGCAGGTGCCTGTGGGCAGGGGCAAGGCATTAGCAAACAGCCCATTTCCTGCCAGAGAAAGGCCGGTGGAGGTCACCCCGTAAATGCAAGAGGGCCCACCCCCCCGGGGCGTGTAACCTGCACCCTATCCTCCCCTCCCACTCGGCCGGTTCTGCCCCAGGAAAGCTCAGCACCACGCACACCTTAATTCTTCTCTCCTGAAGCATTTCTATTTATGAAGCTCAATAAATGTCAATAAATGATTGACAGCCTGGAGCTTTCCAGCACACTGGAGCCCCTGCAGGGAGCATCACTGGCCTCCAGCTCTAGGGAGGTCTGGTTGTTTTTTTTTCAGTCATCCCAGGCATTCTTCCAAAATAAAGCATTTGCATAGGATTCCTATCCAGCATAATAAATAGCAAGAAGGCAAGACTTAACAGCCAGGAAAACACTGGAGAGTTTTGGTTGAGTGGCTTCAACAGGTGTCTGGGGAAGCTGATACCTGCCATGCGTAGGAGCTCACTGTGACCTTGCTGATCAGGGGATGGAGTCAAGGGGCTCCCAGGACAGAGAAGAGGTTGTGGGAAGGGGGAGACCCAGTGTGCCCTTGGGAGTCCTTGACCCCAGCGCTCCGCTCAGACAACCCTCTCAGCAGGAGGGGTAGTCTCCTTTCCATCCGTAGCTCCATAGATATTTCTGCTATGACGTTCATCATTCACCGTTGTAGGGTTTATGAATTGCTCCATAATACCCGAGCATAAGAGGAGAGCATGGCAACCCACTCCAGTGTTCTAGCCTTGAGAATCCCATGGACAGAGGAGCCTGGCAGGCTACAATCCAAAGGACACAACTGAAGCAACTTAGCACGCACACAACCGCCAAGCGTAAGAATATCACCTGCGTTTGTTTTCTTTTTTAATTAAAACTTGTGGTTCTGTTTAAAACCATAATGAGATACCACTACATGCCCATCAGTTCAGTTCAGTTCAGTCGCTCAGTCGTGTCTGACTCTTTGCGACCCCATGAATCCCAGCACGCCAGGCCTCCCTGTCCATCACCAACTCCCGGAGTTCACTCAAAATCACGTCCATCGAGTCGGTGATGCCATCCAGCCATCTCATCCTCTGTTGTCCCCTTCTCCTGCTGCCCCCAATCCCTCCCAGCATCAGAGTCTTTTCCAATGAGTCAACTCATCGCATGAGGTGGCCAAAGTATTGGAGTTTCAGCTTCAGCATCATTCCTTCCAAAGAAATCCCAGGGCTGATCTCCTTCAGAATGGACTGGTTGGATCTCCTTGCAGTCCAAGGGACTCTCAAGAGTCTTCTCCAACACCACAGTTCAAAAGCATCAATTCTTCAGCACTCAGCTTTCTTCACAGTCCAACTCTCACATCCATACATGACCACAGGAAAAACCAGAGCCTTGACTAGACGGACCTTTGTTGGCAAAGTAATGTCTCTGCTTTTCAATATGCTATCTAGGTTGGTCATAACTTTCCTTCCAAGGAGTAAACGTCTTTTAATTTCATGGCTGCAGTCATCATCTGCAATGATTTTGGAGCCCCCAAAAATAAAGTCTGACACTGTTCCCACTGTTTCCCCATCTATTTGCCATGAAGTGATGGGACCAGATGCCATGATCTTCGTTTTCTGAATGTTGAGCTTTAAGCCAACTTTTTCACTCTCCTCTTTCACTTTCATCAAGAGGCTTTTGAGTTCCTCTTCACTTTCTGCCATAAGGGTGATGTCATCTGCATATCTGAGGTTATTGATATTTCTCCCAGCAATCTTGATTCCAGCTTGTGCTTCTTCCAGCCCAGCGTTTCTCATGATGTACTCTGCATAGAAGTTAAATAAGCAGGGTGACAATACACAGCCTTGACATACTCCTTTTCCTATTTGGAACCAGTCTGTTGTTCCATGTCCAGCTCTAACTGTTGCTTCCTGACCTGCATACAAATTTCTCAAGAAGGCAGGTCAAGTGGTCTGGTATTCCCATCTCTTTCAGAATTTTCCACAGTTTATTGTGATCTACACAGTCAAAGGCTTTGGCATAGTCAATAAAGCAGAAATAGATCTTTGTCTGGAACTCTCTTGCTTTTTCGATGATCCAGCGGATGTTGGCAATTTGATCTCTGGTTCCTCTGCCTTTTCTAAAAGCTTACCAGCTTGAACATCTGGAAGTTCATGGTTCATGTATTGTTGAAGCCTGGCTTGGAGAATTTTGAGCATTACTTTACTCGCGTGTGAGATGAGTGCAACTGTGCGGTAGTTTGAGCATTCTTTGGCATTGTCTTTCTTTGGGATTGGAATGAAAACTGATCTTTTCCAGTCCTGTGGCCACTGCTGAAAATTTACAGGATTAACAACATCAAATGTTGACAAGGAAGTGAAGCAACTGCAACTTACATTCTTGGGAGGTAGACTGTAAATTTGAACCACTGCTTTGGTAATTCCGAGGGGGCACTTGGGGGTGCTTCTGGGTGCTGGTAATGTCCTCTCGACCTGGGAGGTAGCTACACAGCTGTACTCATTCTGGAATCATGTATCCAGATGGACACTAACAATTGAGGGACTCTGTTTCAATGTTTGTTCTCTTTACAACTCATGCTATGTTTGTCTCCTTTCCCCACCGGATTGTTCTAGTCATTTTTTTACTCCTGTACCCTTGTACGGGAGTGAGGAATCATAGTTCCTCAACAAGTGACTTATGGTTGAAGGCATGGCTTTGGGCTTTACAAAAGAATGCCACTATTGAATCCCTTTAGATATGCCACTCATATATTTTACCTATGACATTATTTTATTCGAGGCTTCCCTGATGGCTCAGTCAATAAAGAATCTGCCTACAATGCAGAAGATCCAGGTTCAATTCCTGGGTCAGGAAGACCCCCCTAGAGAAGGAAATGGTTACCCACTCCAGTATTCTTGACTGGGAAATAAATCCCATGGACAGAGGAGCCTGGCAGGCTAAGGTCCATGGGGTCACAAAGGGTCAGACACAACTTAGTGACTAAACCACACCACACAGTATTTTATTTAAAAAATCCATTTGCACAGAATTTCTCGGGACCACACTGTGTGGAACACAAGGCCTCCTAGAACCATGGGCCACTCCGCTAATGGAAACTCCACCACAGGGCAAAGGACTTCACTCACACTGAAAGGGAGGAGCAAGTGCCGGCTGACGGACTTTATACGGTGCCCGAGAACCCATCCCTTTTCCCAAGTGGTGGTTGACCCTCATTTCACCAGGAGAGCCAGCGGTAGACTGCAGAAATAGACACATGCTCCTTCCATGCCCAAATGCGGCCAGGGTTATGGTTAAACCGGTGTCTTTGAAGAGAAGCTCTGAAGTATGGTGCTCGAAAATACCTGCACACAGATGCCTTTACACAAAATTCTTTTCATGAAAGCAAAGGCTTTCCATTCATACGTAAAGAAAAGGCTTTAAGCTTCCCCCATTTGATCACCTCCAAATCTTCGACCTTATTTACGGCTACTCCCATCTCCTGCTTCCTTTGTGTTCCTCTCTCCTCCTCTCAAAAACCGTCTTCACGTGAGCTGGGGTCCCCAGCCCTCCAGGTTTCTCTAGACCTGCCTCCTTGACTATCTCTCTCTGCCCTGTGGTATTCAATTCTTCCATATCTTTCCTGATTTTCTATTTGTTCTATCAGTTATTGAGATGCGGCTTCCTGGGTGGCTCAGATGGTAGAGTCCGCCTGCCAATGCAGGGCACTCAGGTTCGATCCCTGGGTCAGGAAGATCCCCTCGAGAAGGGCATGGCAACCCACTCCACTATTCTTGCCTGGAGAATTCCATGGACAGAGGAGCCTGGTGAGCTACAGTCCAGGGGGTCATGTAAAGTTGAGGTAGGAATATTGAAATCTCTGACTGTAAATTGAGGATCTGTCTATTTCTCCTTACAGTTCTTAAGTTTTTACTTCATGTATTTTGAAGCTCTGTTATCAGCTGCATAAACTAAGAATTATGTCCTATTGATCTAAACTTAACCATATCAATAGTCACCTTAAATGTAAATGGTCCAAATATTTCAATTAAAAAACAGAGGTTGTCAAAGTGGATAAAAAAGCAAGACCGAACTATAAGATGCCTAATGTAGAAATCCACTTTAAAAATAAAGACAAGTCCGTTCCTATGTCTGTGTCTCTAGAAGAGGGTAGAATAAATTGAGAGAGAAAGTAGCATTGAAATATACGCCTTACAACGTGTAAAACAGATAGCTAGTGGGAAGTTGCTATATAACACAGGGAGCTCTGTGATGACCTAGAGAGGTGGGACGAGGGGACGGGAGGGAGGTTCAAGAGGGAGTGCTTGTGTGTATACTGATGGCTTGTTCATGCTGCTTTACAGCAGAAACCAACGTAACATTGTAAAGCAATTGTCCTCCAATTAAAAATAAAATTTTTTCAAAAGACAAAGTAAGTTAAAGGCAAAATAAAGGGAAGATACACATTGTTAACACTAATTTTTAAAAGAAAGATAGAGTGGCTATATTAATATCAGACAAAATAGGTTTTAGACCAGAGAAAATTAACATGGATGTTAAAAGGTTAAAATAATGATGAAGAAGTCATAACAATTCTGAACTCTTTTGGATATGAATTATTCACTCTTCCAGCTCCTTCTCATAAGACAGCGAAAGTAATATTTTTAAATTGGGAGCTGCCAGCAGATGGTGATTGCAGCCATGAAAGTAAAAGACACTTACTCCTTGGAAGGAAAGGTCATACTCCTTATGACCAACCTAGACAGCGTATTAAAAAGCAGAAACTTTACTTTGTCAATGAAGGTCCATCTAGTCAAGGCTATGGTTTTCCCAGTAGTCATGTATGGATGTGAGAATTGGACTATAAAGAAAGCTTAGCACTGAAGAATTGATGCTTTTGAACTGTGGTGTTGGAGAAGACTCTTGAGAGTCCCTTGGACTTCAAGGAGATCCAACCAGTCCATCCTAAAGGAGATCAGTCCTGAATACTCATTGGTTGGACTGATGCTGAAGCTGAAACTCCAATACTTTGGCCACCTGATGCAAAGAGCTGACTCATTTGAAAAGACCCTGATGCTGGGAAAGACTGAGGGTAGGAGGAGAAGGGGACGACAGAGGATGAGATGGTTGGATGGCATCACCGACTCAATGGACATGAGTTTGGGTAAACTCCGGGAGTTGGTGATGGATGGGGGGCCTGGCGTGCTGCAGTTCATGGGGTCGCAAAGAGTCGAACATGACTGAGTGATTGAACTGAACTGAGTTCAGGACAGCAGACTAAATTCATGTGTTTAAGTGCCTAGCCCTCCCAAGACCCCATCAAAATAGTAATTTAAAAAAAGGACAAAATATAACAACAAAGAGAATGGGAGAAGGGACATCAGGGTTTTTTTAATTCATGAAGATAGAAAGCTAATATGAAAAATATAATTATTGAATCAGGATGGTGAGAGACACAGCTGAGAGTACCAGTGAAAAGTCTGCAGTTAAGAAGAGGGACTCAATCTATGGCAGGCCCTAGGGATATTCAAAATGAAGGCTTGCAGAAGAGGAGAGAGGAGGTGAGAATGCAAAATGTCAGGGGATTCCTTGTTTATTGCCTCCCGCCAGCCCCACCACACACACAGAACATGAAAGCAAGTGGACAAACTGGGGAGAGAATCATTACCTGGGAAGAGGGAGGTAGTGTAGGTGCTTCTGCTTTGGGCATTTGAGAAGTCATTGGGGGTAAAACCAGCTTCCTGCTCCCTCTGGCGTAAGGGAAGACTTGCTTTTGCCAAGCCCTGCTTCTGTAAATAACACTGCTTGCCAGCTTCTGAATTGCTTTACATTTCAAAGAAGCATCAGACATTTGAGGAAAGCCTGCAACATGAAAGAGAAAGAAAAGAGAAAAAACTGACACCAGAGGAAACAGATAGTTCAGAGAAGAGAAGGTTTTAAAATCTCTATTCTATATTCTCAGAGAAATTCAAGATCTTATTCCATCCGTAACAACAGAATGCCATGAAAAAGGTAAGAAAACGGAAAAGGCTCTTAAGCAAAAGCTTTTCTAATAGAATACATTTTTAACAGTTAAATAGAGGGAATGGAACTTAAAGTAGAGAAAATGTTCCAGAGCATAACAAAGATTAAAGTACAAATAAAATGGAACCAGAAACTAGAAAACATCATATAAAACATACGAAAGACACAAAGCATCATTTTAAGAGATGAAAAATCTGACAACTTAGGAGTTCCTGAAAGCAATAAAGGAAAAGGACCAGTGGAAAAAACGGTGAAAAAAATTTCCCAAAACAAAAGGGAGACCTGAATTTTCCAAATTGGAAAGGGTTTAGCATGTGTGAAATGGAATGAATGATCAAAAATTTACACTAATAAGATACATCCCCATGAAATTTCAGAACATCAGAGTAAAAGAAGAAAAGACTTTAAAAAAAACCCCAGAGAGAAAAAAAAATCTCCAGATCATATAGAAAGAATAACTGGCTTTTTCTCATTCAAAACAGTCCTACATTCTAGCTAGTCTCTATCTTAGCATACTGTCCACTCCCCTATAGGCCTTCTTAGACTGTGTGACTATTTTTATTAATTCACACATATGGTTTTTTTTCTGTCTCCTCCGTTAGATTCCAGGTCCTTCAAGGCAGAAATTTTGTCCATCTTATTCAGTATTGTAGGTGTGAGGCCTGGCAAAAGCCTAGGCTGAAAATAAGTCCGTGTTTGAACTGGAGGGAAGCAGAGAAGGCAGGAGGCATGAGCCCCTCCCTGGAAAGTTAGCAGACCAGCACTGACTCATACTATGGTGTAAATGACTGCTACTTCAGCAAGTTCAAGTGCCTGAGGGTGGAGGGAAAGGGGCACCAAGATTTACTTGGGTCCTTACACCACGTGGCAGCCTATCCAATGAAAGAACATTTTTGGAAGACGTCTCAGCCCAAAAGCTGCCTTTGGAGCTTGAGTTAAATTCAGTCCCTTGCCTGCCTTTTCCACACTGGCCAGGCCACGTTGGCATAGAAATCCTCCCTTTTGAAGCACTCCTTCCATTTCAGCCACCTGCTTTTTTCCACTCCTGAAACACCAAACTGCAAAGCCCAAGCAGTGTATGAGGGCCTAGGTCTTACAGGATTAAGAAACTCTACCAGCACACACCATGGGTTCCACGGGAACATTTCAAGTAGGTGAGACTGGAGGATTGAGAAATTGAGAAAGTGTTAAATGATGGATGGTAATACTATAGGAAGCCATAGAAAATTGCAAGCAACACATTTTGAAAAGAGAATCCTTTTAATTAAAATGTAATAATGACCCAGTAATTTCACCCCTAGGCAAATACCCAAACTAATTGTAAAAAGCTTAAAAGAAAAGAAAAGAAAACAGATATTTAAACAAACCCTTGTACATGAATGTTCATAGCAGCATCACTCACATTTTCCAAAATGTGGAAAAAATCAAAACGTCCATTAACAGGTGGATAATTAACAAAATATGGTATTGGGTTGGCCAAAAGTTTGTTCAGGTTTAAAACCCTAGCCAACTTTTTCTCCCGCCCAGTATATCCACACAGTGGAGTATTACCCAGCCACAAAAAGGAAGAAGGTACAAATGCATGCCTTAATGTGCATGCGTGTGTGCATGCTCGGTTGTTGTAGTCGTGTCTGACTCTTGGCGACCCTACAGACTGTAGCCCGCCAGGCTCCTCTGTCCATGGGATTTTCCGGGCAAGAATACTGGAGTGGGTTGCCATTTCCTCCTCCAGAGGATCTTCCCGACCCAGGGATAGAACCCACGTCTCTTTGCGTTTCCAGCATTGCAGGCAGATTCTTGAACACTAGCGCCACCTGGGGAGCTTTAATGTTAATGAACCTCAAAGAAAACATGCTAAGTAAAAGGGACCAAACACCAGGGTCACCTACTGTATGATTGCAATTATAGGAACTTGAATGATGTCCCCAGGATTTATCCACATGGGCATGTACCATAACTTCATTCTTTTTTAAGGCTGAGTAATATTCCACTGTATATCTAGACTAGACGTGCTGGGTATGTTCCCTGCTGGACCAGCCCAACCAGATCGGAGGTTCCCAGGGTTTGTGGGGGAGAAGAACAAGGAGGGAACTGCTGGGAGCAGTTCCTCCACTGCAGCTGCATCAGGGCTTAGGGAAAAGACTCTCAGCTAACTCAGCATCAAGCTTTCTCACAGCTCAGGAACTCTTTATCTGTTGTTTCTTCTACCTGGAATGCTCTCTCCCCTAAATCGTCAAATGGCTTATTACTTTCCTTCACTCACGCTCCTTCTCAAATGTCAACTCCTCAAAGATGCCCTCCTTTCCTCTCTAGGAAGATCTGGAAGCTGCTGACCAGTGGCAACTGGTGGCTAAAATAAGTGCTAATAGAAGAAAAATCTTGCAAACCAGGCTGCTCCAGCTCAACCTCTCCAACTCAACCGACGCAGAGGAATAAACTGAAATCCAAGGGTAACCCCCTCATGCACAGAACAACCTAAGACATCAACCCAGTTTCCAGTGGAGTCAACAGGTTCAGAATGAAAACACAGGGTGAGAGTTTCCAGAACACTGCTGTCCATAGCCTTGCTCCCCCTTCCAAACCCCCAAACAATTGAAGATCTAAACAGAGAATAGGAACTATCAGCATGCCACATGCCAGAATAAATACTAAAGGGATGGCACAAATAGTGCTCAGGAACACAAAAAGACAAATTCCTCGAATATTACTTTTGAACAACCCAGATAACAAACATGTCCAAAAGTATCGTCATGCCTCTTTGCAGTCTATCCATCTCTCCACCTTCACCCACAGGTAACTACTATGTGGTGCTCTTTATAGAAAACTCCAGACAGATCTTAGTGTTCTCATCACACCCAGAAAGATAATTAAGTGATATGATGAAGGTATGAGCTAAAGCTAGACAGTAAGCATATTGCAACATATAAATGTATCAAATCAACATGCTGCACACCTTAAATGTATACAATGTTATACATGAATTATATCTCAACTTTGAAAAAGAAACTCTAAAAGACAGGAACAGGGATAATTACACTTTGTCATTTCTTATCATTATGACTTTTATGTCCTTTTTTTTTTTTTTTTTTGCCTTACTGCAATATTTGTAACCTCCAGAACAATGTTGAATAGAAGTGTTGAAAGTGAGAATCCTTGCCTTACTCCCAATCTCAGAGAAAACAACTGTCTTTCACCATTGGATACAATATGAGTTTGGGCTTCCCTGGTGGCTCAGATAGTAAAGAATCTGTCTACAATGCAGAAGACCCATGCACAATCCCTGGGTCGGAAAGATCCCCTGGAGAAGTAAATGGCTACCCACTCCAGTATTCTTGCCTGGAGAATTCTACGGACAGAGGAGCCTGGTGGGCTACAGTCCAAGGGGTCACAAAGAGTTGGACATGATGGAGCAACTAACACACTAGCTTTGATCAAGTATATTTTAGAGAAGACTATATGAATGAATGTGTAAGGCCTCCCCAGACAGCCATTTTGCTTTTTTACATTTCTTTTCCATGGGGATGGTCTTGATCCCTGTCTCCTGTACAATCTCACGAACCTCCGTCCATAGTTCATCAGGCACTCTATCTATCAGATCTAGGCCCTTAAACCTATTTATCACTTCCACTGTATAATCATAAGGGATTTGGTTTAGGTCATACCTGAATGGTCTAGTGGTTTTCCCTACTTTCTTCAAGTTCAGTCTGAATTTGGCAATAAGGAGTTCATGATCTGAGCCACAGTCAGCTCCTGGTCTTGTTTTTGCTGAATGTATAGAGCGTCTCCATCTTCGGCTGTAAAGAATATAATCAATCTGATTTTGGTGTTGTCCATGTGTAGAGTCTTGTGTTGTTGGAAGAGGGTGTTTGTTATGACCAGTGCATTTTCTTGGCAAAACTCTATTAGTCTTTGCCCTGCTTCATTCCGTATTCCAAGGCCAAATTTGCCTGTTAACTCCAGGTGTTTCTTGACTTCCTACTTTTGCATTCCAGTCCCCTATAATGAAAAGGACATCTTTTTTGGGTGTTAGTTCTAAAAGGTCTTGTAGGTCTTCATAGAACCGTTCAACTTCAGCTTCTTCAGCATTACTGGTTGGGACATAGGCTTGGATTACTGTGATATTGAATGGTTTGCCTTGGAAATGAACAGAGATCATTCTTTCGTTTTTGAGATTGCATCCAAGTACTGCATTTCAGACTCTTTTGTTGACCATGTTGGCTACTCCATTTCTTCTAAGGGATTCCTGCCCGCAGTAGTAGATACAATGGTCATCTGAGTTAAATTTACCCATTCCAGTCCATTTCAGTTCGCTGATTCCTAGAATGTCGACATTCACTCTTGCCATCTCCTGTTTGACCACTTCCAATTTGCCTTGATTTATGGACCTGACATTCCAGGTTCCTATGCAATATTGCTCTTTACAGCATCAGACCTTGCTTCTATCACCAGTCACATCCACAACTGGGTGCTGTTTTTGCCTTGGCTCCATCCTTTCATTCTTTCTGGAGTTATTCCTCCACTGATCTCCAGTAGCATATTGGGCACCTACTGACCTGGGGAGTTCCTCTTTCAGTATCCTATCATTTTGCCTTTTCATACTGTTCATAGGGTTCTCAAGGCCTGATATGAATGAATCAGTTCAGTTCAGTTCAGTCGCTCAGTCGTGTCCGACTCTTTGCGACCCCATGGACTGCAGCACGCCAGGCCTCCGTTGTCCATCACCAGCTCCTGGAGCTTACTCAAACTCATGTCCATTGAGTCGGTGATGCCATCCAAGCATCTCATCCTCTGTCGTCCCTTCTCCTCCCGCCTTAGAGTTCATGAATTCATGACTGTTTGATAATATATTTCTGTCGCCTTGTCATAGGAATGATTACTTGACTGGGTATGGAAAATTGGGTCATACAGAACTCCTCAAACAAAACCCTCATTAGACACTGTTCCATTTTCTTTCTTTCTTTTAAAACTGCTAAGGATAAATCTGAAATCAGATCATTTTCTTTTAGTATATAACTATTTTTGCTATATGCCCTTTAACCTCACCCTTTCAGTAATTTCACTCAGACTTTATAGTTCTTTATTATTTTTGTCCTAAATAATGAAGGACTCAATGTACAAATGTGTGTGTGTTTTCCTCCATTTCAGGAAATTCTGGTTTTTATTATACCTTTTAGTTTTTTTTCTACTCAGCTTGTTCTATTATATTTTTTAGGTCTACAAAATTAACTGTACGTTGGATATTTGGGTTGTCAGTCCTCCACACTGAGCCCTACTTTTTTCAGATGGAAAGGGCTCTTATCATGATCACAGTGACAGCTTCACAGAAGTGTGTGTTTGTGTACATAGACGGATCAAATGGCATGCTTTGTACACGTGCAGTTTGGTATACTTTAATTATACCTCAATAAAATTGAAAAAAGATTACTTAAAATGTAAGCTGTTTGAGAGTTAAAATAAATATAAGTAACTAGAAATGAGGAAGTCATAGGATGAAATATCAGCTTTGAGTCTTTAATCTGTTAAATATAAATTACCTCTAAATAAGGCAGACATTCTAATTGCAAGAATATAATTGTTTTAATTCCTGGAAAAGAATTAAATTGTCAATTTTTAATTGACAATAGTATAAAGTAGGGCAAAAACTCCAGAACAAGCAAATAAAACTGGGGAAGAGGAGGACAGATGCTCTGTTTTTCATCTTTCATAAGAGAAAATAAAAAAGAGATAACTGTGTTATTGAAACTGATATATTGTGAGAAAATAGGCTTAAGTATATTGTTTAAATTATAAAGGTTAATTTGGAATCCAAACAGACTATGTGCCTTATAAATTCAAAGGAGAAAAAAAGTTAACATAGCAAATGATTAGAAATAGAAAAAACAGAAAGGCAATATTAAGTACACACACACAAATATGTTTTCAGTTAGATGTGATCATTTAAAAAATAATCAGGTAAACTTACTAAAAGGTAAGAATTCTCATACTGGATTTTAAAAAATCTAAGTATATGCCCATATATTAATATTAAAACAAAATAACTTAGACAAGCTGAAAGCAAAATTACAAGCAAAATGATAGATAAATGGTGAGTATAATCATGGCAAATAAAAATAAAGCAAGGGAAGACATATAATATTAAAACTAAAGAAACTTGAATTTTTTGAAGGAAAACTAGGTTATACATAAGGGTCACTTCATCATGGTCAATTTTATAATCCATAATGAAAAAGTCTCTCTCATGAACTGGAAAAAACTGGCAGAAACACATTCGTAGCAAAACATTTTAAGTCACTATTATCAAGTAAGGCCAAACAAAACAAAGTGGAAAAAAAAAAAAAACCCTCAGATAAAAATGACCTGAATAATAGGATGAAGAAGTTTGATCTTATGCATATATGTCTAATTCTGCATCCTGAAAAGAAAGAGAAAATACAGTACTCTGTCTTTTCAAAAACAATGGCAGTCTTATAAAATTTTACAATATATTAGATCACAAAGAAAACCTCAATAATTTCCAAGAAGTGAAATAGAAACCACATTCTAAAGCTATAATAAAACTAAAAATAATAAAGTTGAAGCAAAAAAAATATTAATACCCAAGCTATCGGAAATGTTGAAAAAAAAGTCTGTTTTTCCTTGTTTCAAAAAGGAAATCAAACTATAACTGCAGCCTATCTAGGAAATTACAATAATGAGGGTATTAAATACCAACCCCCAGGGGATAGGGTCAAAGTTGAAGGCAAAGTAATAATCATATCCTTAAACACTTCTTGCAAAAATGAACCACGAACTTGGGTGGGTGGGGTGGACTAGAAAAATTAATACAAAACTTAATGAAAACATAGAGAAAAAAAAAACACAGAAGAATTGATAATGAATTCAAGATTTAGGGTTTTGCAAAACAAAGTACAAAGACCACAAACCAGCTTGATCACTTTTGGAAAAAAAAAAAAAGATAAAGATGAGAGAACACAAATACATAAAATAGAAATTAAGCAGGGGAAGCAATTATTAAACAATACTTTTGGCAACTCTTGCCAGTTAATGGTCTTCTGAGAAAGTGCATTTTACATAAACCTGGACTGAAGAAAAGATGGGAAAGCTAAATCAGTAATTTGGGTAAAAATAGTAAAGGCTGGCAGTGAACTGTTCCCCCACAAAAGCCTCATGCTCAGATAGGCTGATGGCAAGTTTTTCAAACTTTGAAAAAACAAGCACTTTCCAGGCTGTTTAAACTTTTCAATGGATGGTGGTTCCTTCCACTCTAGACGGTTGTAAGTGTGGAGGATAAAGGGAGGCAGAGTTCCCGCTGAAACTTATCAGCACGTTTGAATTTGGAACGGCCTTCCCCATCACAGGTTCCGATCGCAGAAGAACCGTATAATCAGCCAGTGACACAGCCTGGGGAATGTGAGCTCACAAGTGGTAGCTGATGCCTTAGGTAGGTGATCTACTAGCTCACCCCTGAGAAACTCACAGGAGGAAAAGGCAAGAGGGGGTTCTTCTCTGGCGGCACAGTGGATAAGAATCTACCTACCGATGCAGGAGACATGGGTTCCATCCCTGATCTGGGATGATTCCCACTTGCCTCTGAGCCACGAAGCCAGGAGCCACAGCTGTTGAGCCTGGGCTCGAGAGCCCAAATTAGCTGCAATTCCCGAGCCCATGTGCCGCAACTATCGAAGCCCTCCCTCCCAGAGCATGTGCTTGGCAATAAGAGAAGCTGCCGTGATGAGAGGTCCGAGCACTGCAACTGGAGAGTGAGCCCATCACCACCACTACCACCAGAGAACAGCCCGCAAAGCAACAAAGACCCAGCATAGCTCAAAATAAAATAAATAAAATCATTTTTCAAAAAAAGGAAGAGAAACATCAACACAGAAGGATGGATGGAAGAAAAACAGCCCAAGAAAGAAATCTAGGAGGACTAAGCAGAAATTTAGATCCAGTGTGGCTTGACGCTCAAGTCACTGAAACACAGACCCAGGAGAAGTGACCAAGGGCATGAACCTGATGCGGGCCATTCAGTAGGGAGGTTGGGGTGATGGTAAGAACACAGTCAACAAGCCCCACATGGAAAGCGTGCCTTTCAGTTACCGAGCACCTGAGGGAGACCAGGCATAGAAAAAAAAGGTGTAAATTTTATGTCCCTTAACATGAGTAAAGAAAAACAGTTTATTCATTAATTAAAAAAAAAATTATTGAAGGGCCAGGGAAAGAGGGAAAGCCCCTGGATTCTTTGTTCTGGGCTCAGTGTCCAACTCTTGGTGACCCCGTGGACTGTAGGCCTCCAGGCTCCTCTGTCCATGGGATTCTCCAGGCCAAGAACACTGGAGTGGGGTGCCATGCCCTCCTCCAGGGGATCTTCCCAACCCAGGGATCAAATCGAACCCAGGTCTCCCCCATTGCAGGTGGATTCTTTACCGTCTGAGCCACCAGGGGAGCCCATTTCTCAAGTCTAAAGCACCCTTCTGTGCTCAGCTAGACCCAAGGGCTGGGACCCCTTTGCCATTCAGACTCCAGCAAGAGGTGCCAGAGGGAGCCAGGCCAGTAACCGCCCCTGGTTCTGACTCTGGGACCCTTGGCTTGCCTTGGACAAGCTTCGCTGCACCTCTTCAGAGTGACATGGCAGCCAAGTAGATTCTCCTCAGACCTAAGCTGTGACTCAGAGCAGGCCCAACCTGTGCCCTCTCATTTCTCCTGCTCCAAGGGCAAAAGCTGGGGCTTCCCTGGTGGCTCAGGGGTAAAGAATCCGCCTGCAGTGCAGGAGATTCGGGTTCGATCCCTGGGTTGGGAAGATCCCCTGGAGAAGGAAATGTCAACCCGCTCCAGTATTCTTGCCTGGAGAATCCCATGGACAGAGGAGCCTGGCGGGCTACAGTTCACGGGGTCACAAAGAATCAGACAGGAGTGAGTGACTGACCACACCTGCAGGATAGCAAAGACAGCAAAATATATATATACACACACACTAGGCCAAGCTCAGTATCTCAGTTATAAACACTGATACAGTTCCTTTGTAAAATATTAGCAAACAGATTACATAAATTTACACTGTAAATGAAATGATTTATTCTAAATAGATCTCAGAGGTCTCAGTAGGTCAAAAAAGAAAAAAAGTAAGACCACCACAAGGATCATTAAGACAGATAGACTTTCAGTTCAGTTCAGTTCAGTCGCTCAGTCATGTCCAACTCTTTGCAACCCCATGGACTGCAGCACTCCAGGCCTCACTGTCCATGACCAACTCCCAGAGTTTACTCAAACTCATGTCCATTGAGTCAGTGATGCCATCCAGCCATCTCATCCTCTGTCGTCCCCTTCTCCTCCTGCCCTCAATCTTTCCCAGCATCAGGGTCTTTTCAAATGAGTCAGCTCTTTGCATCAGGTGGCCAAAGTATTGGAGTTTCAGCTTCAACATCAGTCATTCCAGTGAACACCCAGGGCTGATCTCCTTTAGGATGGACTGGTTGGATCACCTTGAAGTCCAAGGGACTCTCAAGAGTCTTCTCCAACACCACAGTTCAAAAGCATCAATTCTTTAGTGCTCAGCTTTCTTTATAGTCCAACTCTCCCATCCATACATGACTACTGAAAAACCATAGCTTTGACTAGATGGACCTTTGTTGGCAAAGTACTGTCTCTGCTTTTTAATATGCTATCTAGGTTGGTCATAACTTTCCTTCCAAGGAGTAAGCGTCTTTTAATTTCATGGCTGCAGTCACCATCTACAGTGATTTTGGAGCCCAGAAAAATAAAGTCAGCCACTGTTTCCACTGTTTCCCCATCTATTTGCCATGAAGTGATGGGACCGGATGCCATGATCTTAGTTTTCTGAATGTTGAGCTTTAAGCCAGCTTTTTCACTCTCCTCTTTCACTTTCATCAAGAGGCTCTTTAGTTCCTCTTTGCTTTCTGCCATAAGGGTGGTGTCATCTGCATATCTGAGGTTATTGAGGTCTTGATTCAAGCTTGGGCTTCATCCAGCCCCAAATGATTCATATATATATATATATATATCCTCTTTTTCAGATTCTTTTCCATTAAATATAATATTGAATATAGTTTCCTGTGTTGTACAATAGGACATTGCTATTTATTTTATATGTAGTAGTATCTGTTAATCCCAAATCCCTAATTTATCCCTCCCTCTCCCTTTCCACTGCCTTTTCTAGTTACAGAAAGAAGCAGAAAACAAAGTCAGGAAAAAAAGCACTTCTTTAGATATGAAAAGAGGGGACTTGCTTCATGGTTGAACATTATTATGAAAGTGTTGAACTAGACTATTGAACAATAGAATCAAGAAGAGAAATAAATCACTGAAAATCAGAGGGAAAGTTATACTTATTTCCTGATAATATGGTTGAAAGCCTAGAAAATCTAGTTCAATAAGATGGTTGGTTAAAAACAAACAGACTTCCCAGGTGGCCCAGGGCTAAGACTCTGCACTCCCAGTGCAGGGGCCTGGGTTCGATTCCAAGGACACTAGAACCCACACGCCGCAACAAAGATCCCACATACCGCAACTGAGACCTGGTGAAGTCACATAAATATATAAAAAACAAATAAATAGATAGATGATAGGGAGATAGAGAGAGATGTAAAACTTTTATAAAACAAGCAATAGGCATTGCATTCAGATCAAGGCAGGATCTGTTTAAGGACACAGAAACTGCAGCAGTTGTTGTAAGAGAGAGTAGTTAACATGAGGAATTAGTTAAACAGGTATTGGAGGATGGAGAAAAGGCGAAGGTGATTGTAGTAGGCAGAATAATGTCCCCCCAAAGATGTCCACATTGTAACACCCAGAACCTGTAAACATGGAGGGTGACAAGGCAAGAGCAACTGAGGTTACAGGTGGAGTTAAGGTGTTAATCAGGGGACTCTAAAAGACCCTGATGCTGGGAGGGATTGGGGGCAGGAGGAGAAGGGATGACAGAGGATGAGATGGCTGGATGGCATCACTGACTCAATGGACGTGAGTTTGAGTAAACTCCGAGAGTTGGTGATGGACTGGGAGGCCTGGTGTGCTGCGATTCATGGGGTCGCAAAGAGTCGGACACAACTCAGCAACTGAACTGAACTGAACTGAATAGGGAGAGTGGCCTGGATTCTTCAGGTGGGCCCAGTTTACTCTCAAGGGTCTTTACAGGGGGACGGGGTGGGGAGGGGATGTAGGGAGGAGGCACCAGCGGAGAGCTGGCAGCCTGAGAAGGACTTAGCCCAGCGTTGCTGCTGGCTTTGAAGGTGGACAAGGGGAATGAGCCCAGAAATGAGGCATCTGGAAAAGGCAAGGATTCTCCTCAAGAGCCTCCGGGAGGGACCAGCTCTGCCAACACCTTGATTTCAGCCCAGGGAGAGCAGCACTGGACGCCTAACCCCCACAACCGTAAAATGGTAACTTGGCGTTTTGTTTTATGTTTTGGCCGTGCCCTGCAGCACGTGGGATCTTAGGTCCCTGTTGCTGTCATTCAATCACCGAGTCACGTCCGACTCTTTGTGACCCCACGGACTGTAACATGCCAGGCTCCTCTGTCCTCCATTGTCTTTCAGAGCTTGCTCAAACTCATGTCCACTGAGTCAGTGATGCCGTCTGTCGTCCCCTTCTCCTCCTGCCCTCAATCTTTCCCAGCGTCAGTGTTTTTTCCAATGAGTCGGCTCTTTGCATTAGGTGGTCAAAGTATTGGAGCGTCAGCATCAGTCTTTCCAATGAGTATTCAGGATTGATTTCTTTTAGGATTGACTGGTTTGATCTCTTTGCTGTCCATGGGAGTCTCAGGAGTCTTCTCCAGCACCATGGTTTGAAAGCATCAATTCTTTGGTGCTCAACCTTCATTATGGTCCAACTCTCAGATCCATACGTGACTACTGAAAAAACCATAGCTTTGACTAGAGACCTTTGTCAGCAAAATGATGACTCTGCTTTTTATATGCTGTCTAGGTGTGTCACAGCTTTCCTTTCAATTTCATGGCTGCAGTCACCATCTGCAGTGATTTTAGAGCCCAAGAAAATAAAAGCCGGTCACCATTTCTGTTTTTCCCCCATCTATTTGCCATGAAGTGATGGGACTGAATGCCATGATCTTAGTTTTCTGAATGTTGAGCTTTAAGCCAGCTTTTTCACTCTCCCCTTTCACCCTCATCAAGAGGCTCTGTAATTCCTCTTCACTTTCTGCCATTAAAGTGGTATCATCTGCGTATCTGAGGTTGTTGATATTTCTCCCTGCAATCTTGATTCCAGTTTGTGATTCACTCAGCCCAGCATTTCTCATAATGTACTCTGTATATAAGTTAATTAAGCTGGGTGACAATGTACTGCCTTGATGTCCTCCTTTCTCTGACCAAGGATCAAACCTGTACCCCCTGCACTGAAAGCATGGAACCTTAACCACTGGACTCCCTGGGAAGGCCCTATTTTGCATTGTTTTAAGCCACTAAGTGTGTGACCATTTGTTGCCGGAGTCACAGGAAACCAGCGTGGGGACAGTGAATTAATACAAAGAAAGAAACATCAGGAAGCAGCTGAGCTCTGCAGTGTTGGAAGCAGGGGAAGAGCTGAGAGGTCTGAAAGCTCAAAGCACAGGTCTGCAGAGCTAGGACCACTGAAGGTTGTGGGGGGCTGGCTCAGGGGGTGCAGACTGGCACCAACACCAGGGCCCTTGAGGGTCCTGCAAGGTGATACCAACAAGATGGCAAGCAAAGGAAGATGTGAGCTCACCTTCTCTAGCCTCGTGGTCTCCCTCTGAGCCACTGCTAACAGAAACGAAAGCACAGTCAGCTTCCAAGGGAGAAATGTCATGGGAATCCCCTGGCGGTCCAGTGGTTAGGACTTGGCACACTCCCTGTGAGGGGGTGGGAAGAGGAAGCCCAAGTTTGATCCCTGGTGGAAGAACTAAGATCCCACAAGCCTTGTGGTGTGGCCAAAACAAACACAAAAAAGGTGAAATGCAGGTACGAGCATCCCTGTCTCGTTCCTAATCGTAGAGGTAAAGCTTTCCGTTTTTCTCCACTGAGTATAATGTTCCTTGTGGATTTGTTGTATGTAGCCTTTATTATGTTAACGTTATGTTGCTTCTGTAGCCAGTCTATTGAAGGTTTATATATGAAGAGAGGTATTTTGTCAAATGCTTTTTCTGCATCTGCTGAGATAGTTGTGTGATTTTTATCTTTCATTTTCTTAGTGTGAGGTGTTATGCTTATTGATTTGCATCCATGGCACCCCAGGGATGAAACCCCTTGGGTCATGGTATATAATCTTTTCTATGTGTTCCTGAATTCGGTTTGCTAATATTTTGTTGAGAATTTTTGTATCTACATCCATCATGAATATTGGTCTATAGTTTTTCTCTTGGGATGTCCTTATCTGGTTTATCAGGGCAGTGCTGGCCTTGTGGAAAAAGTTTGGAGGTACTCCCTCCTCGATTTTTTGGAAGTGTTTAAGAAGGACCTGCGTTAATTCTTCTTTGATGTTTGATGGAATTCGTCTGTGAAACCATCTGGGCCTGAGGTTCTCTGTGTTGGGAGATTTTTGGTTTCTGGTTTAATCTCTGCTCATTTGGTCTCAACACTCTCACTTGACACAGTGTTGGAAGGCCTACCCAGAGCAGTGAGACAAGGCCAAAAAAATCAGGAAGAAATAAAATTGTGGTTTGCAGATGATCAGATTCTGTATACAGAAAATCCCAAGAGTCAGCCAAAAAAAAAAAAAACAAAACCCATTGAAAGTAATCAATGATTTTAGTAAAGTTGCAGGATACAAAATCAATGTGCAAAAATCAGTTTGAGATGGATCTTTCCATCACTGGCAACAGAAACACACCCTAACTGATACATAAAGCTGCAGTTATTTAAAACAGTATCAGTAGATATATCCCTAGGTAGATTTATGGGACAAAAAAGAATAGAGAAAGAGATTTATGGACATAAGGAAATGTATGAAATAAAAAAAAGGTGACTTCAAACTAATTGGGCAAAGATAAATTACTCGAGGAAAGGTGTTGAAGTGCCTGGCCAACTTTGGAAAATAAAGCTTAACTTTCAACTTCACTTCTGACACTGCCATAAAATCAATCTCATAGAGATCAAAGATTCACTCTTAAAAATAAATGATAAACCAGAAGAGAAAGAGTGAACATTTTTATAGTCTTGGGGTGACAAAGGCCTTTCTAAGCAGAAAGAGAAAAAACAAACTTAACTATATACAACGTAGAATTTAAAGCTAGCAAAAATTACACATAAAAAATCAAGACAAACTAGGGAAAAAAATAATAATACATATATAAAGGCACTGATAAACTGATAAGAAAAAAAGCTAAAAAAGAAAAATGGAGGAAAGATGGGCATAAAAACAGCAAATTAAAAAAAAATTAATGGGTGACTTCCCTCGTGGTCTACTGGTTAAGATTTTGCCTTCCAAGCAGAGGGTGCCGGTTTGATCCCTGGTCAGGGAGCTAAAATCCCACATGCCTCATGGCTAAAAAACCAAAACATAAAACAGAAACAATATTGTAACAAATTTAATAAAGTCTTTAAAAATGGTCATCATCAAAAAAAAAAAAACAAAAACTGTTAAAAACTTAATGGAAATTCCAAATGAAAGCAAAAGCGACTGATCTGATCTGATCTGATACCAAAGATTTCGGGATGCGGGGTAGCTCCTCTCAGCCGCACTTAGTGTGCCGGTCGTCGCAGCCGCAACCCCACCTCCAAGGAGCCGTGGCTGCGTGGGCGCAGGGGGGCCTAGAGGAGCTATCCCACGTGGAAGGTCAGGAAGGGCGGCGGTGAGGAGATACCCCTTGTCCAAGGTAAGGAGCAGCGGCTGCGCTTTGCTGGAATAGCCATGAAGAGATACCCCACGCCCAAGGTAAGAGAAACCCAAGTGAGACGATAGGTGTTGCAAGAGGGCATCAGAGGGCAGACACACTGGAACTATACTCACAGAAAACTAGTCAATCTAATCACACTAGGACCACAGCCTTGTCTAACTCAATGAAACTAAGCCATGCCCGTGGGGCAACCCAAGACGGGCGGGTCATGGTGGAGAGATCTGACAGAATGTGGTCCACTGGAGAAGGGAATGGCAAACCACTTCAGTAATCTTGCCTTGAGAACCCCATGAACAGTATGAAAAGGCAAAATGATAGGATACTGAAAGAGGAACTCCCCAGGTCAGTACGTGCCCAATATGCTAATGGAAATAACTCCAGAAAGAAGGAAGGGATGGAGCCAAAGCAAAAAAAATACCCATCTGTGGATGTGACTGGTTATAGAAGCAAGGTCTGATGCTGTAAAGAGCAATATTGCATAGGAACCTGGAATGTCAGGTCCATGAATCAAGGCAAATTGGAAGTGGTCAAACAAGAGATGGCAAGAGTGAATGTCGACATTCTAGGAATCAGCGAACTCAAATGGACTGGAATGGGTGAATTTAACTCAGATGACCATTGTATCTACTACTGCGGGCAGGAATTCCTCAGAAGAAATGGAGTAGCCATCATGGTCAACAAAAGAGTCTGAAATGCAGTACTTGGATGCAATCTCAAAAACGACAGAATGATCTCTGTTCATGTCCAAGGCAAGCCATTCAATATCACAGTGATCCAAGTCTATGCCCCAACCAGTAACGCTGAATAAGCTGAAGTTGAACGGTTCTAGACCTACAAGACCTACAAGACCTTTTAGAATGAACACCCAAAAAAGATGTCCTTTTCATTATAGGGGACTGGAATGCAAAAGTAGAAAGTCAAGAAACACCTGGAGTAACAGGCAAATTTGGCCTTGGAATACGGAATGAAGCAAGGCAAAGACTAATAGAGTTTTGCCAAGAAAATGCACTGGTCATAACAAACACCCTCTTCCAACAACACAAGAGAAGACTCCACACATGGACATCACCAGATGGTCAACACTGAAATCAGATTGATTATATTCTTTGCAGCCAAAGATGGAGAAGCTCTATACAGTCAGCAAAAACAAGACCAGCAGCTGACTGGGGCTCAGACCATGAACTCCTTATTGCCAAATTCAGATTTAAATTGAAGAAAGTAGGGAAAACCACTAGACCATACAGGTATGACCTAAATAAAATCCCTTATGATTATACAGTGGAAGTGAGAAATAGATTTAAGGGCCTAGATCTGATAGATAGAGTGCCTGATGAACTATGGAATGAGGTTCATGAGATTGTACAGGAGACAGGGATCAAGACCATCCCCATGGAAAAGAAATGCAAAAAAGCAAAATGGCTATCTGGGAGGCCTTACAAATAGCTGTGAAAAGAAGAGAAGCAAAAAGCAAAGGAGAAAAGGAAAGATATAAGCATCTGAATGCAGAGTTCCAAAGAATAGCAAGAAGAGATAAGAAAGCCTTCCTCAGTGATCAATGCAAAGAAATAGAGGAAAACAACAGAATGGGAAAGACTAGAGATCTCTTCAAGAAAATTAGAGATACCAAGGGAACATTTCATGCAAAGATGGGCTCGATAAAGGACAGAAATGGTATGGACCTAACAGAAGCAGAAGATATTAAGAAGAGATGGCAAGAATATACAGAAGAACTGTACAAAAAAGATCTTCACGACTCAGATAATCACGATGGTGTGATCACTCACCCAGACATCCTGGAATGTGAAGTCAAATGGGCCTTAGAAAGCATCACTACAAACAAAGCTAGTGGAGGTGATGGAATTCCAGTTGAGCTATTTCAAATCCTGAAATATGATGCTGTGAAAGTGCTGCACTCAATATGCCAGCAAATTTGGAAAACTCAGCAGTGGCCACAGGACTGGAAAAGGTCAGTTTTCATTCCAATCCCAAAGAAAGGCAATGCCAAAGAATGCTCAAACTACCGCACAATTGCACTCATCTCACACACTAGTAAAGTAATGCTCAAAATTCTCCAAGCCAGGCTTCAGCAATATGTGAACCGTGAACTTCCTGATGTTCAAGCTGGTTTTAGAAAAGGCAGAGGAACCAGAGATCAAATTGCCAACATCCGCTGGATCATTGAAAAAGCAAGAGAGTTCCAGAAAAACATCTATTTCTGCTTTATTGACTATGCCAAAGCCTTTGACTGTTTGGATCACAATAAACTGTGGAAAATTCTGAAAGAGATGGGAATACCAGACCACCTGACCTGCCTCTTGAGAAATTTGTATGCAGGTCAGGAAGCAACAGTTAGAACTGGACATGGAACAACAGACTGGTTCCAAATAGGAAAAGGAGTACGTCAAGGCTGTGTATTGTCATCCTGCTTATTTAACTTATATGCAGAGTACATCATGAGAAATGCTGGACTGGAAGAAACACAAGCTAGAATCAAGATTTCCGGGAGAAATCTCAATAACCTCAGATATGCAGATGATACCACCCTTATGGCAGAAAGTGAAGAGGAACTAAAAAGCCTCTTGATGAAAGTAAAAGTGGAGAGTGAAAAAGTTGGCTTAAAGCTCAACATTCAGAAAACGAAGATCATGGCATCTGGTCCCGTCACTTCATGGCAAATAGATGGGGAAACAGTGGGAACAGTGTCAGACTTTATTTTGGGGGGCTCCAAAATCATTGCAGATGGTGACTGCAGCCATGAAATTAAAAGACGCTTACTCCTTGGAAGGAAAGTTATGACTAACCTAGACAGCGTATTCAAAAGCAGAGACATTACTTTGCCAACAAAGGTCTGTCTAGTCAAGGCTATGGTTTTTCCTGTGGTCATGTATGGATGTGAGAGTTGGACTGTGAAGAAGGCTGAGTGCCGAAGAATTGATGCTTTTGAACTGTGGTGTTGGAGAAGACTCTTGAGAGTCCCTTGGACTGCAAGGAGATCCAACCAGTGCATTCTGAAGGAGATCAGCCCTGGGATTTCTTTGGAAGGAATGATGCTAAAGCGAAACTCCTGTACTTTGGCCACCTCATGCGAAGCATTGACTCATTGGAAAAGACTCTGATGTTGGGAGGGATTGGGGGCAGGAGGAGAAGAGGACGACAGAGGATGAGTCAGTGGATGGCATCACTGACTCAATGGACGTGAGTTTGAGTGAACTCCGGGAGTTGGTGATGGACAGGGAGGCCTGGTGTGCTGGGATTTATGGGGTCGCAAAGAGTCGGACACGACTGAGCGACTGAACTGAACTGAACCGAACTACCAAAGATTTCACTGTGTGTTAAACTGACACACACATGGTTGGTGGGAGTGTGGACCACTTTGACCGCTTTGTAGGCATTTGAAAATACAGATCACCCTTTGGCAGATGCGTTATCTTTTGACTTCGTGGTTTCTAGGCCTTATCCAGAAGGAATCCTTTCACATGGAAGCAAAAGTAGCTGCCCAAGATATCCCTTGTAGCATGTGTCTTCACTCGTGTGTGTTTGTTTGCTCAGTCGTGTCTGACTCTGTGACCCAATGGACTGTACCCAGCAGGCTCCAATGTCTGTGGAATTTTGCAGGCAAGAATGGCTGGAGTGGGTTGCCATTTCCTACTCCAGAGGATCGACCCAGGGATCGAACGCGTGTCTCTTGCATTGGCAGGCAAATTCTTTTACCTCTGAGCCATCTGGGAAGCTCTTGTCGTCTTCACTACCAAAAAAAGAAAAGGAAAAAAGTGAAAAGATGACTCAGGGGCACCTAATGGGGGAAATGATTAAGGAAACCATGCTAAGACCACTAAGCACCTATTAAAAACTCTTCCCAGGCTTCCCTGGTGGCTCAGTGGTCAAGAATCCATCTGCCAATGCAGGGGACATGGGTTCAATCCCACATGTTGCAGAGCAGCTAAGCCTGTGCACCACAAGTGTTGAGCCTGTGCTCTATGGGCCAGGCACTGCAACGACTGAGTCCACATGTTGCAGCTACTGAAGGCCACGCACCCTAGAGCTGGTGCTCCATAATAAGAGACGCCCCAGCACCCCAACTCGAGAGTAGCCCCTGCTCGCCATAGCTGGGGAGAGCCTGTGCCCAGCAATGAGGACCCCATAGACTGTAGCCCACGAGGCTCCTCCGTCCATGGGATTCTCCAGGCAAGAATACTGGAGTGGGTTGCCATTTCCTTCTCCAGGGGATCCTCCCGACCCAGGGATTGAATCCGGGTGTCCTGCATTGGAGACAGACTCCTTAACCTCTGAGCCACAAAGAAGACCCAGCATAGCCAAAAATAAATAAAAAACCAAACTCTCCCCAAGGTTACAAATGGCCTTTACTTTCCAAAAACCACTGACCAGTGTTCCTGTCCTTAACCTTGCTCATTATGGTCGCATGGGAACCACCCCATCCTTTCCGTAAGTCTCTTCCTTAGACCCGAGGACACGTGGTCGCCAGGCCCTCCTCCCGCTTGCCGCCTGCTCTACTGCAGTCTCTTTGCTCTTCTTCCCCTCCAGACCCAGATCTCCGTCCTTGGCATTTTTCTGTTCCTTGACTGGTGAGTTTGTTCAGCCCCTGATTTTAAAATTTCATTCACATGCTGCTCTTCCAGAGTGCCAGGTCTGACTACTCCACAGCCTCCTCCATTTCCGTACTCACAAGTCTCCTAGCATCTCCAGCAACACGGCTGAAAGAAACCAGGCTTTCTTCTCAGACCGAAAGGTTCCCCCATCTCGATCCATGGTGTCACTGGCCTCTTAGTCCTGAACCCAGCATCGTCCGTGCTTTCATCTTGCAACAATTGGGCAGTGAGACGCTGGAGAGATGCTGCTAGTTGAGCGCCTGTCACCTTTTCTTCCATTTCTTCGTACCAACAGGATTCCAGTTTTGTTTGGAGGTAGCCCTGGGCTTCCCTGGTGGCCCAGAAGGTAAAGAATCCACCTGCAATGCTGGAAACCCAGGTTCAGTCCCTGGGTTGGGGAGATCCCCTGGAGAAGGAAATGGCAACCCACTCCAGTATTCTTGCCTGGAGAATCACATGGACAGAGGAGCCTGGTGGCCTATGGTCCATGGGGTCACAAAGAGTTGGACACGACTGAGTGACTAATGCGACAACGAGCAATGTACCCAGAAAAACACATTTATATTTCCAAGCCTCTTATATCTAGACCTGGGCCAATTAAATATAAGTGGAAGTTGCTAAGGCTTCTGGAAAGCCATCTTTAGCATCTTTTTTATCAACCCCTGGAACACAGATGTGACACTGGTGGCATGCAGCCACTTTACGGCCACAAAGCAACACACACGATGTAGTTGTTTTTTGTGTTTAAATCTTTCGACCATCCGATACCAAGTATATACAGTAAGGTGCCTTTTTAAAAGTGACAATTTAAGTTTAATTGATTAGCTACCGTTTGTCCAGAAAACTGATATTAGCCATCCTTGTGCTTTTGCATTCCAGGTCCAGCTTCTCTGTCCTCCTACATTGGAAATTGGGGAATTTCCTGGCAGTTCAGTGGTTAGCACTCAGCACTTGTACTGCAGGGGGCCCAGGTTTGATCCTTGGTCAGGGAACTAAGGTCCCACAGGCTGCCTGGTGCAGCCAAAAAAAAAGGAAATTAGCTACAAACAGACTAATCAATGTCCTCAAGACTCAGTAAACCATAGGATCCCCTCCTGTTCCCTTCATCTTGAATGCTGGTCTGCTGCAGTGTGATTTTTAAAGGAAAAAAGGAAAACTAATAAATCTGAGAGCTCTCTGAGCATCCAGAAGTTGACACCTTCTCTGATCCTCAGCCTGGAAAATGGGGAGCCAGTAACCAACGTACACAGAAGAAATCCCAACTGTAACTGGTTATGAAGCTCATAAATATGCACCTCCAGGCACCCCGGGAGGTGGCCACAGTGTTTCGTGTTTCAGAATGTCATTGCAAATGGGGCCCACTTGTAAAAACACTTTTTCCACTGAGCATTAGCACCACCGAGAGGGGGATCAATCCGCTGGACTCCTTACAAGGGAACAAAAAAAGAAGAACCTTTCAGCCAGGCGTTTTATTGACTTTTTAACACACGCTGGTCACCGCCTTTTGGTTTTTGCATTTCCACAGTAATTTCCTCTCTTTACTCCACTTTTTATCTCCAAAGGTACATTTTCTTTTTTCTAAATGGACTAAATAAATAAGTCTGTGAAAGGTTGACTTCGTAGCAGGATATGGGGGACATGTTGAGCTCTCCGAGCAGGAAATGTACTTGCCAGGGAGTCGATAAAGCATCTCTCTTTGGAGGTGTGTTTTGGAATCCGGGAAACAGCCTGAGTCTGTCTGGCAAGAGGAATAGCATTCAGCAGCCCCGGGCTCGGCAGGACGCTCAGACGCGGACGCAGGTCTCAGCAGAACAGCCTAGAAGGTGTTAGTGATACGCTGAGAGCCCGCGGGGAGGGGAGTGCCCGGTTATATATGACTCCTGATGATGGGGGCTTGTGGGGCCTCCCACCACCTGCCTAATTCTTGGAAACCTCTCTCTCCTGAACCAAGGCTTTGGCTTCCGTTTGATCTGGATGCTTCCAGAAGGGACTATCTTAGGGATAAGGTATGGCCGTGCAAGTTAAAACCCCAGCTGGCATCCATGTGATTTATTTAACAGATGCTGTCCTCCTGGTGTTAAAGCTACAGAAAAAAAATAATAATAATAATATTAAGTCTGTTTGCTCCCAGCTTCAGGGCACATTGGCAAGTGCTGTCTCTGGCTTGGATGTCGCATCAGGCAAAGGGAAGCCCCCACAGAGCTTCTGCTTCTGCCTGGCAGGGCCCCCGCCCCAAGTTTCAGGCTGGATGCTGGTAACAGCAGCTCCCTGCTCAGGAGACCTTGAGATGCTCAGGCCCAAGTTTCCTCCTCTGTAACCGAGGGCACCAACAGAGCAGCCCTGAAGTCCCAGCCCACTCTGTGTTCTCTGGCTGCCAACATTTTCTGCATTCTCAGGAGGAAGGGGGGAAAGGGAGAGCGGTGGGTGTGCAGGGAGCCCCTCCAAGGGCCCCTAAGACTCGTGGCATCTCTCCCTCTAGTGGGAGAAGGGCAAGCACAAAATCACTGGGTCCAGACAGACTCGCAGGCTGACCTTCAGAATACCCAAACCGGTTGCTATCTGTATCCCCAACTGGTGCGGTCTGGGAGGAAACCCCAGGAGTCAACTCATGGGTTTGTTCTTTTTTCTAACTGGAGGATAATTGCTTTACTGACTCATTAGAAAAGACCCTGATGCTAGGAAAGATGGAAGCGGGGAGGAGAAGGGGACAACAAAGGATGAGATGGTTGGATGGCATCACCGACTCAATGGACATGAATTTGAGCAAACTCCGGGAGTTGGTGATGGACAGGGAGGCCTGGCATGCTGCAGCCCACGGGGTCTCAAAGAGTTGGACACGACTGAGCGACTGAATGGAACTAATGGAATTCCTTTACAACGCTGTGTTGGTTTCTACTGTGCAACAGGGTGAATCTCTCATAATCATATATGCCTTCCCTCTTGAGCCTCCACCCCTGTCCCCCCAGCCCAAGTCATCACAGAGACACAGGCTGGGCTCCGCATGTGATACAGCAGCTCCCCACTAGCTGTCTATTTCACACGTGCTCATCTATATGTGTCAACATAACTTTCTCAGTCCCTCCGACCCTCTCCTTCCCCTTCTCTGTCCACAAGTCCCTTCTCTACGTCTGCATCTCCATTGCTTCCCTGTAAATAGGTTCATCAGTATTATTTTTCTAGATTCCACGCACATGTGTTAATATACGATTTTTTTATTTTTGGCCGTGTTGAGTCTTAGCTATTGCATGTGGCATCTTCCCTTGTAACGTGTGGGCTCTTCACTGTGGTGCACGGTTTCCTCCAGTTGTAGCTCAAGAGCTTCTCTCTAGTTGTGGTATGTGGGCTTAGCTGCTCCGTGGCTTGCAGGATCTTGTTCCCTGACCGGGGATCAAACCCATGTCCCCTGCATTGGAAGGCGGATTCTAAACCACTGGACCTCCAGGGAAGTCCCTCTCTTCATTGTTTTGAATGCAGGTAATCTTCATCTTCAGATGACTCGAATGGGCACCAGGCTAAGCAAACTACTGTTCGTGCTGGAGTGATTTCAGAGCCAACAGGACTACATGTCCAAGCCCAAGTAACAGGGACAGGGACCTGGGTAGGTTGGTAGGAAGGGAACAGGTGATGGAAGGTGAGAGGGAGATGAAAGGGACGGGGGGGTATGGTTGTATGGCAGGGAAATGGTGCACGGATGGATGGATGGATGTTGATTGGAATGAGGCTGGGTCATGGCAGGTGGATAGGTGGATGGGTGAGTGTGTGTCTACAGAAAAGAGACCGTTTTCATACTAGCTTTTTTTGGCCACGTCGGGAGCAGCATGCAGAATCTTAAGCTCCCTGACCAGGGATAGAACTCCTCCCCCTGCAGTGGAAATGCAGAGCCTTAACCACTGGACCGCCAGGGAAGTCGCTTCGTAATAGCTGTTAGAGAGAAACAATCAGTGTTCACAATGATTCCAGAAAATCCTCTGGCTAAACAGCAGGTTAAGAGACAAATGTTCCTCACTGGTTTAATGTTTTCCACCTTGTGAGTTTGCTCTTCACAGAACTTGTCTCTTTCAGCAAAGTTTTTACTATTTCCCAGCTGTCCTTTGTAGAGTCACACGACAGAGCCTTTCGTACCTTAATGGCTCATTCATTCAACAGCTGGAGGAGGCAATGGCACCCCACTCCAATACTCATGCCTGGAAAATCCCATGGACGGAGGAGCCTGGTAGGCTACAATCCATGGGTTCTCAAAGAGTCCAACAGCACTGAGCAACTTCACTTTCACTTTTCACTTTCATGCATTGGAGAAGGCAATGGCAACCCACTCCAGTGTTCTTGCCTGGAGAATCCCAGGGACTCGGGAGCCTGGTGGGCTGCCATCTATGGGGTCGCACAGAGTCGGACATGACTGAATCGACTTAGCAGCAGCAGCAGCAGCCTTCAACAGCTATTTATTCATTGTCTCGATTTTGACAGGCACCATGCAATATGTTTGTTCTATTTTTTTCCTCTCCAAATAAAAGGGAAATCCTGACAGTCTAGGCAGACAAAAAGCATACAAGTAAATTAATTTATAATCATACACTGTGATCAGTGCCATGAAGTCATGAGAGAATGACAGGTGGGTCTCATCCGGGAAGAGGTTAGTGAGGACCTCTTGAAAAGAAGAGGTTGAAGCCAAGACCTGAGGGTCAGCAAAGAGCCAGCTGGGAGTACAGCAGCGAAGGGGCCTCCAGGCAGAAGGTGTGGCATACGCAAGGCCCTGTGCAGGCAGAGCGCTCGGTGTTCAGGTCAGACAGACGGCCAGGACGGCCCCAGTGTGCTGTCCGGGCTGACCTCATATACAGCGTGTTGGTACCATCCCAGGTTCATCAGGTATCTTAATGTATCTACCCAAAGTGCCCTGGGGCAATCTATTTCAGGGTCACCCTGAGGATAAGAGGCAAGTGATAAATACATCAGAGGGGAGTTTGGGAGCCAAGCGCGCTGGCTGCATGAGGAATTCTGTCTCTGCACACTGAGAAACCACTGGATAGGGCTCTTGTAACTTCCTCAGGTACCTTGTACACGTAAAGGCAGCTGGGAGATTCAAGACCAGGAATTTCACCATGATCCGTCCATAAGTTAAAATCTCTTTCCTGAGCGTGTCAGACACTGTGCTATGCACTGGAGATTTTAAAAATGAAAAAGAGAAAAAAAAATTAAAAAAAAAATGAAAAAGAGAAGACAAACAAATGGCTAATAAGCACACAAAAAGATGCTCAGCATCCTGTCATCAGTGAAATGTGAATCAAGACCACAATGGTAATTACCATATGTACTGGTTTAAGATTTTTTTTTTTGATGTGGACCATTTTTAAAGTCTTTTCTGAAAAAAAAAAAATAAAGTCTTTTCTGAATTTGTTACAATATTGCTCCTGTTTTATGTCTTGGTGGGGGTTTTTGTTTGTTTTTTGGCCACGAGGCACGTGGGATCTAAGCTCCCCGACCAGGAATCGAACTCACTGATTGACCCGGTGCACTGGAAGGGGGAGTCTTAACCACTGGACCACAGGGGAAGTTCCTGTGTTCGTTTCAGGCTGCTGTAACAAAGAACCACGAGCTGGGCAGCTTAGACGACAGAAAGGTCTGGTCTCCCAGTTCTGAGGCTGGAAGTCAAAGACCATGGGTGTGGGCAGAGTTGGTTCCCTCTGCGGCTGTGCGGGCCCCTGAGGCCTTTCTCGCGGGCTTCTCCGTGTCCTCTTCTCCCTGGGTCTTGATGTTGTCTGCCCTTTGTGCATCTCCACCCCTGTGTCCAGATTTCCCTTTCTCATAAGAACACAGGCGTGTTGGATAAAGGCCCACACTGAACTCGTTTTAACTCGATTGTCTCTGTAAAGATCCTATTTCTAAATAAAGATCCTATCTCTAAATAAAATTACATTCTGAGCTGCTGGGCTTAGGATTCCAATGTATCTTTTTGGGGGACACAATTCAACCTGTTGTGCTATTGTTGTTGTTGTTCAGTCGCTCAGTCGTGTTCAGCTGTTTGCAACCCCATGGACTGCAGCACGCCAGGCTTCCTTGTCCTTCACTGTCTCCTGGAGTTTGCTCAAATTCATGTCCGTTGAGTCAGTGATGCCATCCAACCATCTCATCCTCTGTCGTCTGCTTCTCCTCTGGCCTTCAATCTTTTCCAGTATCAGGGTCTTTTCCAATGAGTCGACTCTTCACATCAGGCAGCCAAAGTATTAGAGTTTCAGCGTCAGTCCTTCCAGTGAATATTCAAGGTTGATTTCCTTTAGGATTGACTGATTTGATATCCTTGCTGCCCAAGTGACTCTCAAGAGTCTTTTCTAGCACAATTCAAAAGCATCAATTCTTCAGCGCTCAGCCTTCTTATGGTCCAACTCTCACCTCTGTACATAACTACTGGAAAAACCATAGTTGACTATAAGGACATTTGTCCTCAAAGTGATGTCTCTGCTTTTTAACATGCTGTCTAGGTTTCTCATAGCTTTTCTTTCATGGAGCAACCATCTTTTAATTTTGTGTCTGCAGTCACCATCCACAGTGATTTTGGAGCCCAAGAAAAGAGAACTGATGACAGACTCAGATGGATACTTGTATACTAGGGTTCATAGCAACATCATTCATACTAGCCCCAAAGTGGAGACAATCCAAGTGTTCATAAGCAAATGAATGAATAAACACAATGTGTTATACCTATACACTGGAATATTATTTGGTCATAAGAAGAAGTTAAGTTCTAGTACATACTGCAACATGGATGAACCTCAAAAATATTATGCTAAGTGAGGTAAGCCAGTCACAGAAGGACAGATAGTGATGATTCCAGTTATACAAAACATACAGAATAGGCAAATTCATACAGACAAAGTAGAACAGAGGTTGCCAGAGGCTGTGGGGTGAGAGGAATGGGGAGTTGCTGTTGAATGAGTACAGAGCTTCTGTTTGGGGTGATGGAAAAGATCTGGAGATGGTGGTGGTGGTAACAATATAATGAATGTAATTAATGCCACTGAGTTGTATACTTTAACACATTGTTGATCAGGGGGATTTTTGCAGAAATTAATGTCTGTGGTGATTCGTTATGTAAGTGACTATTGAAGCATCTCTGGTGAATAAAGTTCTGGTAACAAAAAACATTGATACATCTTTGACAATAATAAATTAAAATGGCTAAAATGACAAATTTCGGGCTTCCCTGATAGCTCAGTTGGTAAAGAATCTGCCTGAAATGCAGGAAACCCCGCTTCGACTCCTGGGTTGGGAAGATCCCCTGGAGAAGGGATAAGCTACCCCACTCCAGTTTTCTGGGGCTTCCCTTCTGGCTCAGCTGGTAAAGAATCCACTTGCTATGCAGAAGACCTGGGTTCGATCCCTGGGTTGGGAAGATCCCCTGGAGAAGGGAAAGGCTACCCACTCCAGTATTCCAGCCTGGAGAATTCCATGGACTACATAGTCCATGGGGTTGCAGAGTCAGACACAACTGAGCAACTTTCACTTTCACTTTCTTTCATAACTTTAAAAGAGAAGATCCAGTCCCTGCTTTCTATGGGCTCTCAGATGGGTGGTGGGGTGGGAGTGGCATAGAGATGGAGCTGGAGAGAGAGCTGGTTCTGCTCCAGAAATCCCCCTTGGGAGCGGACTTGGGGGCAGCATCACCCTGGACAAGGGCCGGAAGGAGTGGCTCCCAGGCACTCTGGAGGTTCAGGTGGTGATGGGTGGGAACCCCAGGCCGTGCAAGGGCTTGTCCAAGAGAGATCAAGGTGACTTCTTGTCAATGGTTTTCAAATCTAAAAGCAAAACACTGTTAAAGGAAAAACATCAATCAATTTAAGAAAGAAATGGGCTTCCCTGGTAGCTCAGAAGATAAAGAATCTGCCTGTAATGCAGGAGAGCTGGGTTCAACCCCTGGGTCAGGAAGACCCCCTGGAGAAGGGAATGGCAACCCACTCCAATATCCTTGCCTGGGAAATCCCATGGATAGAAGAGCCTGGCTGGCTACCATCCATGGGGGTCACAAAGAGTCAGATACGACTGAGCTACTAACACTCAAGAAAGAAAGAAATGGGCTTCCCAGGTGGCCCTAGTGGTAAAGAACCTGCCTGCCGACACAGGAGACTTAAAAGACTCTAATCCGATCTCTGGGTTAGGAAGATCCCCTGGAGGAGGGCATGGCAACCCACTCCAGTATTCTTGCCAGGAGAATCCCATGGACAGAGGACCCTGGTGGGCTACAGTCGATGGGGTCGCATAGAGTCAGATAGAATTGAAGCAACTTAGCAAGATAGGCACCCACTCCACTGTTCTTGCCTGGAGAATCCCAGGGACGGGGGAGCCTGGCTGGCTGCCGTCTATGGGTTCGCACAGAGTCGGACACGACTGAAGCAACTTAGCAGCAGCAGCAGCAAGATAGGCATGGAAAATTTTATTTGCACCAACCTGAGGGTTACAACCTGGGAGACAATCTTCCAGAAAGCTCTGAGGATCGTTCTGCCTGTTACAGCACAGTTATATACATTTTTAAGACAAAGCATTATACATCATTATACACATTGACAGTTCATACAATCTAGAGCTACATGTACAAAGCAAGTAGTGGGTTATGGCTCACTGTGGTCCCTTAACAATTAAAAAGGAAGGTTATGTCCTAAGGAGTTGTGACCCTTTATGAAATTAAGCAGGAAGTTAAGGAAGTCTGGTTAATGCAGCATAAGACACACGGAAGGGGAGGGAGGAGGCCCAAAGGAGCCAAGAAAACGTTACGTCTAAACTTTCTTGTCTTGCCAAAAATATGAATTTTATTTCACCATTCCTGATGCTCAGTGAGCGTCTACTATGCAGAAGGCCCTTCACCATCTCATTTCCTTCTCAGAGAACCAAGGAGACGAGAGCGGTCAGCACCCTGGCCTTCCCCAGGGAACCTGAGGTGCAGCGAGGCCACGTGACTTGCCCATGGCCACAAGCATTAATCGGTGGGGACGGGCCTCCAGGCCAGTTCTCTGGGCCCAGGGCCGCCCCCTTTCTGCCAAGGAGAGCCCAGCAGATCCATCCAAGCTGCCAGGAAGGGGTCCCGGGCCAGGCCAGGCAGGCGGCCACAAGCTCAGTCTCCCCTTTGGGGTCCCCCTGAGTGTGTTGGCAGCCCCAGGCCCTCCACTGCATATTCCGCCAGCACTCAGGGCTCAAGCGGACACATCTAGGAACAGAAAAAAAGACCCCAGGACAACGGACCAGCCCTGATTCCTCCAGCATCTCAGCTGAGCCTTGAATGGCTCGTGCCCAGAGAAACCAACTTCCCTCCCCAAGGTGGCTGGTAGGTGTGCGTCCCCACTGAGGCCCTCTTTCTTGCCTTCTTTTTAAATATTAATATTTGTTTACGTGGCTGCCCTGGGTCGTAGCTGCCGCATGCAGGATCTTCATTGTGTTTGTGGCACGTGCCATCTAGTTCCCTGACCAGGAATCGAACCTGGACCCCCCGCTCCACCGCATTGGGAGTGCAGAGTCTTTGCCACTGGATCACCCCACGAAGTCCCAAGGCCCTTCTTTCAACTCTCTCGTTTAGTGAAGCACAGCATGGCACCCCCATGTCACACAGAAGAGAGCTCTGGTTGCACAATTTGCTGCGCTGCTGAGCAGATAAGCGCAAGAAGCCAACCCAAAGCTGCAGGTGAAGGCCAGGCCGTCAGGGTAACAGACCTGGTGTCCGCCCACCTCGCCAGCCGCGACCCCCCAAACACCCTGCGGGTCTCACACCTTTTGCGGAGGCCTCTGGAGAAGGCAATGGCACCCCACTCCAGCACTCTTGCCTGGAAAATCCCATGGACGAATGAGCCTGGTAGGATGCAGTCCATGGGGTCGCTAAGAGTCAGACACAACTGAGCGACTTCACTTTCACTTTTCACTTTCATGCATTGGAGAAGGAAATGGCAACCCACTCCAGTGTTCTTGCCGGGAGAATCCCAGGGACAGGGGAGCCTGGTGGACTGCCATATATGGGGTCACACACAGTTGGACGTGACTGAAGCGACTTAGCAGCAGTAGCAGCTGGATGGCCAGATGGTGTCTCCTCCGTCTGCTGCGTCAGCCAGGAGACAGGAGACCCCTGATGAAGCTGAAGGTCTGGCCTTAGAAGTAAAAATGGCCAGTGACTCACAGCCGAGCGGGGACCGGACAGACCCAGGTCTGTTTTCAGGCCAGGCTGCCCCTCGACGCTGTCATTTCTGCTGCTGCTGCTGCCGGCGTGGTTTCCACCACCGGGGCGGGCCAGCAGTTTGGCAGCTGTATGTTCGGAGACCCTGCTCTTCCTGGAGCATGTTTAGCCTGGAAAAGAGAGCACCCTGAATGAGGCGGTGGAATTCCATGACACATTGGAACAAGGGTGTGCGCTGCTCTGTGTGGACATAAGCAGACCTGGGTTTGATTCCATAGGTGGGAGATGCGTCCACCTAGGCTGAGCAGGGATGGAGCACAGGGTGGTGAGCTCCCCATCACTGGGAGGGTCCAGGTTGAGGCTGGGTGAGATGAAGCCTCAACACACAGCAACCACACTTGGGAGCAGGGGGGAATTACCTGAGCAGGACTGCTGGTGGTGGTCAAGGGCCTGGCCCTGGGGCTCTGTTTTCCTGGAAGCCAGTTCGGCCTCTGCCCCTCATACAGCCCAGCGTGGGCACCTACCCCTCCTGGGCCTCGGACCCTCCTCTTCCTGTAAGAAGGGCAATTGGCCAAACATGCGCGAATCCCACCACGCTGATGGCTTCCAGCTCTGTAACTCCAATCTCTAAGGCCCTCCTGGTGTGCAGTCTTGGATTTCATGTCACGAGTGAATAATCACAGTCATCAGAGTCAGAGTAGCTACAGGGACTGTCATCTTGATTTCCAGAATGCTCCTCAACTGTGGGCACCCCCCATTCCCACACCAGGCCAACATTCTGGCCCAGGCCCATCACCACTGCTCGGACCATTGCAGTCGCCTCCTGAGGGGTTCTCTGCACCATTCTCAGTGTGCATGCAGAGGGCTCTTTCTAAAACACAGCGGGGAGTGGGTGCCTATGAGGGGTTCCCCTTTGTACTTTGAATATATTCAGGCTCCTCTCCATGCTTAACTGCCCCCATCTCTGAACTCATCACACACCATTTACTGGCTGGTTCACAAAGCTCCATCCACATGAATATCAGTCTATCTGTCTATTCCTGAAAGGTCAGGCCTTCCCACCTTGGGATCTTTCTGGCTGTTTCTTCTACCCATACGTCCTCATATTTCAAGCCTTGGCTTAAATATCTTCAAGTCAGTCCTTGCCCTGCTGCTAAGTCTGCTAAGTCGCTTCAGTCGTGTCCGACTCTGTGTGACCCCATAGACGGCAGCCCACCAGGCTCCCCCGTCCCTGGGATTCTCCAGGCAAGAACACTGGAGTGGGTTGCCATTGCCTTCTCCAATGCATGAAAGTGAAAAGTGAAAGTGAAGTCGCTCAGTCGTGTCCGACTCTTAGTGACTCCATGGACTGCAGCCTACCAGGCTCCTCCGTCCATGAGATTTTCCAGGCAAGAGTATTGGAGTGGGGTGCCATTGCCTTCTCCAAGTCCTTGCCCTACCCCATCCTAAAGCCCTGTAGCATGCACCCATGAGGAGGCGTCACGCTCAGTGGTGGAGGCGATGGAGGTGTTACTGGAGCAGGAATGGCTGATGTGTTTGAGGCTCGGTGGGTGGGGGGCACCTACTCCATGCTTCTCACTGAATCGGCATTGCAAGTCCGTGAGGAAGGGGCACTCTGTCATCTCATGTTACAGGTGAGCAAGACAGGCAAGGCTCAGCAAGGCTGAGCAACAAACCCTTGGCCACACAGCAAGTGGCAGAGTTAGGGTTCAAGCCCAGACAGGCTGGCTGGCCCCAGAGCCCATGACCTTCAAACCCTGCGATTGCTGAGAACCTGGGTTCTGCTGGGTCCAGCTGCCACAGGTTAACTCACAGGTGCTTCCGCTTGTACCTCTCATAGTAAACCAGCTCCATGCTATTTTAATAGCTCCTGAATTGCTCTTCGAGGAGCTGTCAGAATATCGTGTAGTCTCATAGATTAGTTATTTGGGTGGAGAGAAGGCATTCTACCTAAATATCTAAGATATATTGAACTAACCATGAATTAGGGACCCAGATCTCCTACTCTCGAGTCCAGTCTGCTGGTCTGCTCGCCAGACCATGAGCATTCTCAATTTCCAAGGTTAGCCAAAACTGGTGGTTGTGGTGGTGAATATTTTTTATGCGAATTTTTTAGGGAAGTGGAGTTGACTTGTAATGTTGTGTTGGCTTCAGATCTACAGAGAGTTGATTCAGTTGTCATTTTTTTTTCAGATTCTTTTCATTATATGGAGCTTCCCCTGTGGCTCAGATAAGAATCTGCCTGCAGTGCAGGAGACCCAGGTTTGATCCCTAATATATAGATATCAAATATAGTTCCCTGAGCTATACAGTAGGCCCTTGTCATTTACGTGATGGCTAATTTTAAGTGTGCATTTAGAGAGTGTTTTGGGGTGAGAGTAACATTTAAATTTGTGAACTCTGAGTAAGTGGATTGTTCTCCCTAACTTGGGGGTGGGGCTCGTCCAATCAGTTGAAGAGCTGAATAGAACAAAAAGTCCAGCCTCACTAAGCAAGAGGGAGCTCTCCCGGGTTTCCACTTGCCAGCCTTTGGACTGGAACTTCAGCATCAGCTTTCCTGGGTCTCTAGGCGGCTGGCCCACACTGCAGATTCGGTACTTGCCAGCCTCCATAATCGTGTGAGCCAATTCTTATAGTGAATCTCTCTCCCTCTCACTTGTGTATTTATACGTATGTATAAATTCACATATTTGTATATTTATATACACATACGTGTGTATAGTTATATACATACATGTGTGTATACTTGTGTACATATATATGTGTGCATATTTACGTGAATGCATGCTCAGTCAACTAAGTCATTTCCAACTCTTTGCGACCCCATGGACTGTAGCGCACCAGGATCCTCTGTCCATAGCATTTTTCAGGCAAGAATACTAGAGTGGGTTGCCATTTCCTTCTCCAGGAGATCTTCCCGACCCGGGAATCGAACCTGCATCTACTGAGTCTCCTGCATTGGTAGGTGGATTCTTTAGCACCAGTGCCACCCGGGAAGCGTGTGTATATTTATATGTACATATATAGAGATACGTGCATATTTATGTATACACACATATCCTATCGTGTACTTGTCCGGAGAACCCTAGTATAGTGATTAAATATGTCCCCAGGGATCACAAAATTTCTCCCCTGAGAAAATGCAAGTCTCAGTTTAAGAGGAAAGTACATGTCCCACTCAATCCTTTCAACCACCGTATGAGGCAAAGGCTGGATTCCTGTTTTACAGATGGGAAAACTGAGGCCTAGGGAGATGACGTAAAACATGCCAAGTCATACAGCAGTTTAGCAGTTGAGCCTGAATGGAAACCCTACCCTTTCTAGACCCAAAGTCCATGCCTGGTCATGCTCCCCCGGACCCTCTTCACACCGCCTCATACACTTGGCAGCCCCATTTGTGGTGAGAACCCCACAGTCACTTGGCTTGCTGGCCTAAGCTCCCCCGCCACCATCTAGGACCACGCCCTTGCCAGCAAGTGGAACGAGGGCTAAAATTGTTAGGTGCTGGCTTGAAGTCTAAAGCCGGAAGGGTTCATGTTGATGTACGGCAGAAACCAACACGGTAATGTAAAGCAATTATCCCCCAATTAAAAATAAATAAATTTAAATTAAAAAGGGGCTTCCCTGGTGACTCAGAAGGTAAAGAACGTGCCTGCAATGCAGGAGACCTGGGTTTGATCCCTGGATTGGGAAGATCTCCTGGAGTAGAAAATGGTAACCCACTCCAGTATTCTTGCCTGGAGAATCCCGTGGACAGAGGAGCCTGGAAAAATTTAAAAAATAAAACTGGAAGGGTCTCGAGTGTCCTAAGCAGAAGCTACCCTCTCACTCAGCTCCCGAGGAAAAGGTTCAGAGCCAAACGCTCCTCCGATCCCAGCACGGTGCCTGCTTACCCCTGAGCCTTTCGGGTCAGTCCCGTCAGCTTGCAGGGAATGTGATAAATAGAATCTCATCTTTGTTTCTGCACTTGTCATATTATTGAACAGGGGATTTTTGCAGAAACTAAAGACTGTGGCCAATGATTTATTATGTAGGTGAATACCGAAGCATTTCTGGTCAGTAACATTTGGGTAACAAAAAGCACATTACTATGGTCAGTATTAACATTTTTCCACAGCAGTAACAAGGTCCAGCTAACAGCTGCATCACATATATGCATCACATATAGCTACACTGTGACTTAATCTCCTTTTGGCAGACACTTTGTTTCCATTTCCAAACATTGTGACGAATCTTTGTGCATGTCTTTGTACAGTTGGGAGGTGTAGTGGATATTACCTTTGCTGCTAATGTAGAGAAATGTCATTATTAAGGCTGTATTTTTTGGTTTAAAAATTTTAAAACCCTTCTGAAGTTAGTGTCTTCAAGCTCATTATACTTTTGGTACGCTGACTATAAGTGCCTTTTCAACCTAACTTACATGTATGTGAAGTTCTCCTGGTGTGCTCTGAGTCAGCATGTGACTTGGATTTATAGAGCTCTTTGAGAAGACAAAATAGCATTTAATTATCTAGAAAGTAATAAACGTGAAAACTAATAGATAATATACTACTTCCATAACAACGGGATTAGAAACCCTTTCAGTGAATATTTGAAATGAGTTAATAAATTTGACAGTGGAGCTAAGACCTGGCAATATCGCCCCCTAGTGGCTTGTTGGAGCGCTCGTCCCACCCGTAACCGAGAGTTGGTTCTCGCTTTGGGGGGCGGCTCCAGCAGCACAGCATTAACTCATTCCTGTAACTTCTGGGTTAGAAGCAGAGTGACACTGGGGCGCGGGGGAAGAGCAAAGTTTTCTTCAGGATTCGGCTTCTTCTTGAGTAGTTGAATATGGAGGTTATGAAATCAGTGAGTCCAAAGAATTTTAATGCCAATCATTGGCATATCATCCGGATTTCACAACGCCTACCCATTCCCTTGGACCACAGGGATATCCAACCAGTCCATCCTAAAGGAGATCAGTCCTGAGTGTTCATTGAAAGGACTGATGTTGAAGCTGAAACTCCAATACTTTGGCCACCTGATGCGAAGGGCTGAGTCATTTGAAGACCCTGATGCTGGGAAAGACTGAAGGTGGGAGAAGGGGACAACAGAGGATGAGATGGCTGGATGGCATCACTGACTCAATGGACATGAGTTTGAGTAAACTCCGGGAGTTGGTGATGGACAGAGAGGCCTGGCGTGCTGCAGTCCATGGGGTCGCAAAGAGTCAGACACGACTGAGCGACTGAACTGAACCGAACTGATCCCATTCTCAATGCCAAGTGAGCTTGAGGCGCCAAGGGAGGCCGAGTTGGTGTTGGGCTCCTCACTGGCAGGGGACTGCATCTGTCCTCACCCCCATCACTCAGAAGCAGCCTGAGCCCAGGGGATGCCCACTGGATGCATCAGAGATGAGCTGAGAAGGGTGTCTTGCTCTTGAGAATGCCTAGAAAGCCTGATCTGCCTCCTTCCTTCCTCGCCCCCTCCTTTATTGTTTTTCCCGCCTTCCCGAGAGGCCTTCCCCACTGAAAGCTTCAACCCACCCTCCACTCAGCTCCCATAACACCCCTCACCTTTCTCTTTTTTCCCTAAGTCATCTTTTTGTATGCACTAGCTTTATGGTTGGTCTCCCCCAGGCAGAACGTAAGCTGCGGGAGGGAGGGCAGAGCTTTGTCTGTTTTGTGCTCGTGTACCCACTGGTGTCTGCATGCTGTGCTGTGCTTAGTTGCTCAGTCGTGTCCAACTCTTTGTGACCCCATAGACTGTAGCCTACCAGGCTCCTCTGTCCACAGGGATTCTCCAGGCAAGAATACTGGAGTGGGTTGCCATGCCCTTCTCCAGGGGATCTTCCCAACCCGGGGCTCGAACCCACATCTCCCACATGGCAGGCGGATTCTTCACCAGCTGAGCTATCAGGGTATCTAGGTATCCAATGAATAGATGAACCAAGTGAGCAGATGAGGACACATGGATTACTTCCATAATCCTCTCCCTTCTCCATCTGTTGCTCTGTCTGGCCAGCAGGGGCTGAAGTTGGCATCCAAGGACACTCATGTCAAGCCTGACAGGAACGTGGACCCCTCCGGGAGAGATGGAACTAAGTAGGCAGCAGAGACTCCGAGCCAGGCAGTACCAGACTCCAGTACCAGCCCAGACTCTAGTACCAGGCTGGGTCAGGGCAGAGAGCACCCTCTAGTGTGAATGAGAGTTCATACTTAGGTGACACCAGGTGTCTATTATTGAAAGTCACTCAGTCATGCAGACTCTTTGCAACCCCATGGACTGTCCATGGGATTCTCCAGGCCAGAATACTGGAGTGGGCAGCCTTTCCCTTCTCCAGGGGAATCTTCCCAATCCAGGGACTGAACCCAGGTCTCCCACATTGCAGGCGGATTCTTTACCAGCTGAGCCACCAGGGAAGCCCTTGTGCCTATGCTACTGCTACTAAGTCACTTCAGTCGTGTCCGATTCTGTGCGACCCCACAGACGGCAGCCCACCAGGCTCCCCCGTCCCTGGGATTCTCCAGGCAAGAACACTGGAGTAGGTTGCCATTTCCTTCTCCAATGCATCAAAGTGAAAAGTGAAATTGAAGTCGCTCATTCCTGTCTGACTCTTAGCGACCCCATGGACTGCAGCCTACCAGGCCCCTCTGTCCATGGGATTTTCCAGGCAAGAGTACTGGAGTGGGGTGCCATTGCCTTCTGCGCTTGTGCCTATGACCCCCATAAAAAAGGAGGAGACTGGATCTGGTTTACCCTCAGCCCTTTAATTCTGTTTCTCCTTTCTGCCCTCCTGCCTTTTCTCTGACCCTTCTCCCCTACCAAAGGACGCATAGTCTTTAGAACTGTGAAGAAACTCCCTCAGATGAAGCGGCTTGTCCGAGGTCCTGCCTCTCCCACACAGACTGACAGACACACACACATCAGGGGAGAGGGAGCTGAGACTGCAATACAGCAAAAATAACCCAAAAGGGGAGATGCAGGAGTGCTGGGAGAGTCTAGGTGGGACTGGGGGCCAGACCCGTTCATCCTGCACCCCTCACTCACCCCCAGGACTCAAGACCTTCGTTACTTAAATGGACACTGACAAATCATTTTGGTAAGAAAGGCCCATAGCATCATGATCATGCAGACAGGGGTGCTTTCAGCAAGGACGACAGTGGCTGGCAGGGGGCAGAAATGAGTCAGAGGACTAGACATTGACTCACCCTCCTGCTCCCTTCCTGCCTCTTCCCCACGGGGGGCCCTGGCCCTGGTGGGCGCCCTGACAGGCCTGGTCACCCAGGCCTGGTGTGACGAAGCCATCACCTCTGCTGCCGGCTTCCCCGAAGGCCTACAGGCCACTCCTCCCCAGACTCCAGGAAACTTGTTATCAAGTTCTCCCAGGCCTCTCTCCACCCAGCAGGCAGCCGGGATTCAGACACAAACCCCACCTGCCTACAGATCAGAACGGCGAGCAGGTCGCTGCACTCAGCAGGGATACAGCAGCAGCTCCCCCACCACCACCTGGGTGGAAGCAGGAGGCTTTGGATCAGGACGTGGGGGTGCTGCTGCTGGGGCTCTTATTGCCGAGTGTGTAATTTATAGTCAGGGTGGCAAACAGGTAATAACTGTGCCTATAAACAAGCACCCTGCCTCCTCCCCATTCCTGCTGTCGCCCCTCTGCTGCGGGTGGTCAGAGAAGCAGACCTGCTCACCAAGGCACGCAGGACCCACAGTGACTCCTGTTTGCATGGGACCAATCCCTACAAAAGATACGTCGCTCCAGCTGCAGGATATTTTTATTTTTTGGCTGAGCTGCCTATCACATGTGATCTTAGTTCCCCGAATAGAGGTTGAACCCGTGCCCTGCCCCTGCATTGGAAGCACGCCGGAGTCTTAGCCATCAGACCGCCAAGGAAGTCCCTAGCTGCAGGAAATTTAAGGTCATTTTTCCTCTGAAGAGCTGATGGCATCTCCCACACATTGTTATCCTTTCGGTTTGGATAGAAGCGCTGCTGTCCCTCAGTGATGGACCAGAGAAACAAGAGAAAGCTTTCCGTGCAGATGCATTTAACCAGCAGAGACTGCCTCCAGGGGAAGCTTCCCTCTCTTGACTTCTCAATCCTGGCTGCGCCTCAGATCGCCAGAGGGGCCTTCAAGAATCCTGAGGTTCGGCTGGCACCCCAGACCAAGAAGGCCAGACTTGGGCCGCAGGACCCGGCCATCAACGTCTGACAGCTCTTTGGGGGACCTCAAGGTGGAACCCTGGTCAAAACAGCTGCTCTTCGACCTCTCAAAACATCTTCGTATTGGATGTGACCCACACTCGTGTTACTATAACTCTTCGTCGATTCACCTGCAAGCTCTCCACGTTGTAAATCACCCCCTTTGCCTCTTTCCCGTGGAGAGGGAGGCGGGCTCTTTTTCCTGATAACTGGGTTGTGGACGGAGGTTCCCAGGTGACTCAGCGGTGAAGAATCTGCCTGATGATGCAGGAGAGGCGGGTTCGGGAAGATGCCCTGGAGCAGGACACACAACCCACTCCAGTATTCTTGCCTGGAGCATCCCATGGCCTGAGGAGGCTGTCAGGGGCTACAGTCCATGGGGTCGCAGAGAGTCGGACACAACTGAGCGCACACATGTGCACAGGCTGTGGATGAGGCAACAAAGAACCAAATTCTTTCCAACTCTCTTGCTTGCTGCTGGCCTGAGCTGAGGAGGGTCGTTCTCCCACCCTCAGGGGCTCCCCGCCAGAGGTGGGATGTGCGGGTCCTGAACTCGCCCTCTGGTCTGGCTCAGAAAGGGCAGGGGGCGCTGGTGCAGCCCCACCCGGGGGCTTCATGCGGGGTGCCGGCCTCAGGCGTCGTGGAAGCAGCTGTTAGCTCCGCTCAGCGTGAGGCAGCCGCACCGGCGCCTGGGGCTGTGCCCGTCGCCACCTCTCAGTCACGTAGCCAGCGTCTCTTGTGCTAAGAGGAGCCTCCAAATGTGTGACGCCCGCTGCAGGGACGGCACATCACACATCTCAGCCCGCAAGGCCCATTTACCCACAGGAGGAAAAGGACCACACCAGCAGCCCAGGTGCTGAGTGAGCAGAAGCACAGGCCACCAAGGATAGGTACTTCTTTTGCTTTGAAAAATCAAGAAGGTAACCTATGTGTTAACCAAACTGCATATACAGTAAAATTGCAACCCTTCCTCTTCCCAAAAATAACAGAAAAAAAAAGATTTTAAAAAGGAAATATGCTGAAACAGTAGCAAGGGTTTCCTTCAGGTGGTGAGATGGATGACTTCCACCTCCAACCCCGTTTTTTCCCCCTAATTCACTCTAGTTTACTATCTTTCTAAAAAGAGCATTATTACCTTTAAAATCTGAAAGCAAACATAACAAACTTCCAAAAGTTAATCAACTATTTAGAAGCTAAGTTGATCAAATAATCCAACACACTAAAACCCAATGGAATAAACCTCAAAGTACTGTCTCCTCTAATTCCGGCTGGAGGAGAGTCCACCGTCAACTGTCTGCGTTTTCATACAAATATTCCAAGGCAGGAGTCACTCATTTTCACATCAGGTAACACTGAAAGTGAAAGGCGCTCAGTCGTATCCAAGTCTTTGCGACCCCACAGATGATACAGGGCTCCCATCTCAGAAACTCAAGAAAAAGAGAATATAATCTATTAAGATGTTCACATCTCCGAGGGAAAAATGTATCCTAAATACAAGAGGAGACATATCTCTGGAGAAGACCAGTCCACGTGTATCTTCCGTTACAGAAATCCATTTCCGACGGACGGTGCTGCTCTCAGCTGCCTTCAGGCCCGCCCCTCCCTGGCACCCGGGTGCCCCAGAGCTAGCTGCCTTCAGGCACAGGACAGGTCTCATTGAGGGTCCATGACTCGGGGTCCTTCTCCATGCTCACCGAGTCGGGGCCGCTTCAGCTCCAGGGGGCTGACCTGAGGGTCTGCAGGCGTCTCTGAGGCTTAAACACACACAAGGTTGGCAGGTGAGTGAAGACGTCTCTAAGTTAAGAGCTGAAGTTTACGAGATAAATTTCGTGTCCAGACAAAGGAACTGGACTGCCTGGCCTGGTCCTTCGTGGATCTGAGGGGGAGATCTGACCCAGCGGTTTGCAGCCAGGGGTGGCTGTGCCCCTCGAGGGACAGTGGGCAGAGTCTGGTGACACTGCAGAATGTCACCAGCAGGGGGAAGGGATGAGAGTGCCCAGGGGTGCTGCTACGCCACCTGCATCCACAGGACAGCCCCACAGCGAGGACTGACACCCACAGCGCCAACAGGGCTGAACTGAGAACCAGCTCTACACCATCTCCCCACCTCAGGTTTAAACGACAAGCCTGGTAAGATGCATCCTTTTTTAAAGCCAGGTTTTATTTATTTTTATTTATATGGCTGTGTGGGGTCTCAGTGGAGACACACAGGATCTAGTTCCCCAACCAGGGATTGAACCCAGACCCCATGCACTGGGAGAGTGGAGTCTTAGCCACTGGACCACCAGGAAGTCCCAAGATGCATCCTTCTTTCTCAGAAGTGACTTAAAGTCACGCACTGTTCATTTCCAAAAGAGACAATATTCTCGTTAATTATATTAGACCAGTAACAGTGTCACTTGAAAGTGAAAGTGTTAAGTCACTCAGTCGTGTCTGACTCTTTGTGACCCCATGGACTGCAGCCCACCAGGCTCCTCTGTCCACGGGATTTTCCAGGCAACAATACTGGAGTAGGTGGCCATTCCCTTCTCCAGGGGATCTTCCCGACCCAGGGATCAAACCTGGGTCTCCCGCATTGCAGGCAGATTCTTTACCAGCTGAGCCACCAGGGAAGCCCACAGTGTCACTTACCTGATTGAATTTCCTCTGTGGAAGGGCTGGAAGTTATAGGGGTTGATATGGAGTTCAGTGGAGAATCTGTCTTTAAGGGTATTAAGTTTATTCTCCTGGATTAAAAAGAGAAGTAAAAGGTCGTGAGCATCACAGAGGTTGACCGTATATGGTACCAAGTTTCCGAGGAAACAAGGAAACCAAGGCCTCCTTACTCAGTAAATAAGGATCATGTACTCAGTTAAATCGTCACATAAATAATAGTCAACCAGTCATCTAAAAGCTTCAAAATCCATGCTTTGTTAATTTCCAATGACACACTAACCACCCTGCTAGGTGCTTCATATAAAGCCTATCGGACGTGGCTTCCAGTATGAAAGCTCTAAGACATGGATGGTTCTTTTTAAAAAAATCCAGTCTCAATTCTCAACAGTTACTTTTTTAAAATTCTAACTGCAAGAAGCTCACAGGAAATTAAGGGGGGACTTTAATATCAAAAAGACTTCAAACACCGTCCCACTCCCCTCCACCACCAGAAGCGAGGTGGACGGAGGTCTGAGCAAGGACAGGGCCCCTCGGACGTCAGGAAACGTTTCTCTGGCCGCCGTGTGGGAGCTCACACAGTACAAGGCGGGGGGCTTTCAGCTCTTGCTGTTTTTCCAACCGCAAGGACGCGTTCTTTCTGCGTCTGCGTGCTTACCGGGGTGTGGGCTTGCTCCAGGCCTGCAGGGTGTTCAGGGTGACCCTCCGGGACGGCTGGGCCTTGGCGTTCTGACCGCTGGGCTGCAGGGGCTTCTCCTTGGGAGGCCCTGCTGGGGAGCCTCTGGCACCAAGAGCGGCCGTGGGGGTGTCCTTGGCCGCCGGGGGGGCCTGAGACTGTTTCGCCTGTGGAGGGGTGGTGGAAGGGCTGCTGGGGTCCTGGACTCTGCCGGTGGGGGTCCCTTCCCCAAGCCTGGGTCCTGGCGAAGATCCAGAGGGGGTCTGACCCTTGGTTTTCTTCGCTGTATCGGGAGTTCGCAGGCTCAGAACCGGCTTCTCTTTCAGGGGGATTCCAAGCTCATCTTTCTCGAACGTCACGAAGGAGCAATAACCGTCTGTGGAAGAGATGGCCAGGAAGGCCCCATCGCTGGACCTTCGTTCCCAAAAAGAAGCAGAAGGGAGGAAGTTTACCGAACGCTGTTGGCCACTCTGGGTGCGCTCATCACCAGGCAGGAAAATGGAAGTGCGAGCACCGTCCCCAGCTTTGTTTGAAGACAAGAGTCGTTGTGGGGAGGGGGCCCGGCTGAGAAAGGGCTAGTGTGACCCCTTCCCCGCCCCCCGCTCCACCCGCCTCGAGCTTCTCAGGGCCCCAGCATCTCTGCCTCGTCATGAACTTCACCAGGGAATCTAGGTGAGACGGCCTCCTCTCGCCCACCAAGATCAGAAGAGGACTAAAAGAAGATCAAGAGTTACAAAGAGCAAGAACCGGGTGTGGGGCGGCCAGGCCCAGGCTGGGCCCCAGCGGGCGGGGAGACGGAGGAAGGCGCCCAGGGTGCTGAGAACCCCAAGCAGGAAGGCCAGGGCGGCGACCCCCCAGGACAGGCCCACTTCTGGGGCCCCCTCTGTGTCTGGGGTTCCTTCCTCCCGGGGGCCTGGCAAGTCCCTGGACGACCAGGGAGCCCAGGCGTCTTCCCTTCAGTTTATGAGAATGAGAAGAATCCACAGGGCGATCCGTGTGGCATCAACACCCACTGAGATGACCACCAGAAGCAGTATTGTAGCAAGTGAGACACAGCTTTCCTTGTTAATACTTTTTTTCAAAAAAAAAAAAGCTGGTAAATAAGAGCCAACCAAGCCAACTGCAGGGCTACCCCAGGGGAGGGTACGTGTCCTCACTGTCCACTCACCAGGAAATATCACTCAGGGTGTGGTAATGGATGTTGGACACGTAACCGAACGGGAACAGCTGCTGGGTGTCGTACAGAAGCACCGAGTCCTCGGAAGCGACGGCGAACACCAGGCGGTACGGCAGGCTGACCAGCTCCATGCCTGGTTCTGGTGACGGGCGAACACAGGGGCAGAGAAGGTCAAACAAGCCAAGCTCTCAGATCAAACACATCTCCACCCCTCCCCCACAAAGCCCCGCCCCTGGGGACATAAGTGACATAATTTCATAAAAGACTAGTTTGCTGTATGCCTTACAGAATTCACTTTTGTCTTATTTTATATATGAATATCAGAATCCAGGGCTTCCCAGGTGGCTCAGATAGTAAAGAATCTGCCTGCAGTGTGGGAGACCAGGCTTTGATCTCTGGGTTGGGAAGATCCCCTGGAGAAGGAAATGGCAACCTACTCCAGTATTCTTGCCTGGAGAATCCCAGGGACAGGGGAGCCTGGTGGGCTGCCATCTATGGGGTCACAGAGTCGGACACGACTGAAGCGACTTAGCAGCAACAGCAGACTAAGATAACAACATCTGGAGAGGACAATGGCACCCCACTCCAGCACTCTTGCCTGGAGAATCCCATGGACAGTGGAGCCCGGTGGGCTACAGTCCATGGGGTCACAAAGAGTTGGGTGTGACTGAGCGACTAACACACATGTAAGAATCAAGGAGAACCATGCATGAACCAATGAGGACACCATGTTCTGATCTGAGACTCACGGGCACCTGAGACCTGAAAAGAAGGGAAGGAAGGTGTGTGGATGAGGCAAGTCACCCTGTGGTCAGCACCTGACGAGGAAAAATCAGGGTCACATAGAAACGCCTTATCAAGGGATGTTTTCATGCTGTCTGCGCTGTGCTAAGTTGCTCAGTCATGGCCGACTTTTTGCGACCCCATGGACTGTAGCCCACCAGACTGCTCTGTCCGTGGGGATTCTCCAGGCAAGAATACTGGAGTGAGTTCCCATTTCCTATTCCAGGGGATCTTCCCAACCCAGGGATTGAACTCAGGTCTCCCGAATTGCAGGCGGATTCTTTACCAGCTGAGCCACCAGGGAAGCCCAGGAGTACTGGAGTGGGTGGCCTATCCCTTCTCCAGAGGATCTTTCCGACCCAGGAATCAAACCGAGATATCCTACATTGCAAGCGGATTCTTTTACCAGCTGAGCTAGCAGGAAAGTCATTCATGTAAAGGTTTAGAAAGTTGAAAATAGCTTCTGCATCTAGCCTTGGAGTAACAGGGACCAACTGACCCTTCCCCTGAAAGAATTAAAATACCTGGCAGAACACTGAAACCAGGGTCCGGGGGACACTGTCCACGAGCCCATGAAGGACAGCAATCTCACAGAGATGGGAAGCAAGAGACCCGAGCCCCGCCACTGCCCCCGCTTTCTGCCTGTAGGTTCCAGGCCCCGCAAAGGTGGAGGAGACCCAGGCAGCGCCCAGCAGACGCCCCGAGCTGGGAGCCAAGAGGCCTGGTGGAGCATGCGGTGGCGGGGCAGAGAGAGAACTGCGGGGGCCTCCAGAGTCTTCAGCCTACGCTGGCAGTAAACACACGTGAGAAAACTATGGGAAAGAAAGAGCCATCCCTAAGGAGGCCAGCAATCAGACAGACAATCAGGAAGTATCTGCAACTGATGCTACGGACAAGGGCTTGATTTCCCAAATACACAAACAGCTCATGCAACTCAACAACAACAACAAAACAACCCTATCAGAAACGGCCAGGAGACCTGAATAGGCATTTCTGCAAAGAAGACATCCAGATGGCCCAGATGAAAAGCTGCTCAACGTCGCTAATTAATAGAGAAATGCAAATCTAAACTACCACCTCACACTGGTCAGAGCGGCAACTGTTAAAAGGCTACAGACAACAAATGCTGAAGCCAGGGAGCACAGCCAAAATTTAGAAAGAAAAAAAAAAGAATGAAAATACACCTGTATCCACTAAGGTAAAATCCCCACAATGTCTAATAAAAAATTATCAGGCACGCCAAGAAGCAGAAAAATATCCATAATGAGGAGAAAAAAAGTCAATCGAAACCAACCCTTTGTACACAAAGCCATTAAAAGAGTTGTTTTAAAAACTGTAGTCCAAAAAAAAAGAAAAAAACACTGTAGTCCACGTGTTCTAGAAGCAAAAGGAAAGCAGATATGCATAAGGAAGAACCAACTTGAACTCTGGAGATGAAAACCACACTGTCACAGGAATACACTGGATGGCACCAAGGGCAGGTGACAGAGAAGAAAAGGTGCGTGAACTCAAAACACGGCTGTAGAAACTATCCAAAATAAAACGCTGGCAGGCAGGGGGCGGAGGTGGGGGAGTCCAGTAACAGAGCATCAGTGAGCCGTGGGTGGCTTCAAGCAGCGGGATACATGTGTGGCTGGAGTCCCTGAAGGAGAGGGGAGAGAGGATGATAGCAGAAAGTCTCTGAAGAAGTAACTGGCGAAGTTCCCCACATCCGGGACTTTCCTGAAGGTCTAGTGCCTTAAATTCTGTGTTCCCAACACCGGGGGCCTGGGATTCAATCCCTGGTCAGGGAACTAGTTCCCTCGTGCCGCAACTAAAGATCCCGTTGCCCACAGCTAAGACTGGGTGAAGTTGCTCAGTCGTGTCTGACTCTTTGCAACCCCATGGACGGTAGCCTACCAGGCTCCTCCGTCCATGGGATTCTCCAGGCAAGAACACTGGAGTGGGTTGCCATTTCCTTCCCCAGGGGATCTTCCCAACCCAGGGATCAAACCCAGGTCTCCTGCACTGCAGGCAGATGCTTTACCATCTGAGTCACCAGGGAAGCCGCTGATCAGGTACAACCAAATAAATAAATATATTCTTTTTAGAAGCTCCTCTAATTTGATGGAAACTATAAACTTGTAGATCTAAGCCAGTCAATGAACCCCAAGCACAGGAAACACAAAGAAAACTGCGGCAGGCACACTGGGATAGGACTACTTACAGCCACCGACAAACAGAAAAATCTTAAAAGCAGCCAGTGGAGGGAAAACAGTTACACAGAAATCCAGTTCATGTATCAGTTTTACTGCACAGGGAACTGATGATGAATGACAGTCAGCCAAGCAGCAGAGAGACAAAGCTCCTACTTTCATTCCTTTACAGATGCTAGTAGCAAAAGAAAAAGAGTGTATTCTAGACAATGCGTAGGCTGACACGTATTTTGATAACATCAATCTTTGCTCCTGCTGCTGCTGCTGCTGCTGCTGCTAAGTCGATTCAGTTGTGTCCGACTCTGTGCGACCCCATAGATGGCAGCCCACCAGGCTCCCCTGTCCCTGGGATTCTCCAGGCAAGAACACTGGAGTGGGTTGCCATTTCCTTCTCCAATGCATGAAAGTGAAAAGTCAAAGTGAAGTCGCTCACTTGTGTCCGACTCTTAGCGACCTCACGGACTGCAGCCTATGAGGCTCCTCCGTCCATGGGATTTTCCAGGCAAGAGTACTGGAGTGGGGTGCCACTGCCTTCTCCATCTTTGCTCCTAAGATTGGTCAAATGGAACTAACCCCCATACTCACCTCTTCCCTCCCTGCCCTGGTCACTTAACACACCTGCTTCTGCCACCGGCCTGAGCTCAAAGTAGACGGGGCAGCAGCGGACAGCGAGCGTCGCCTTCGCAGGACACGGAAGGTGGGCGATGGGCCTGGAAGATGAATTGCGGTTTTGCAAAAAGGCACTGTCACTTAACAAAAGCAAAAAAAAAAAGAATGGGTAAACGTTTCATATATTTCTTTAACTGCCTACCTTTTAAGATTTTTCCTGGAGAAAACGTAAGTCGTGTTTGTCACATTTTCACCGGATTCCACGCACCCAGCTGAAGAAGCAGGAGAGGAAGGTGAGGCCTGTGTTATTATCAGACTGTTCACCAGCAGAGACGCAAGAGCATCAGTTCTGGTTTATATAAGATTCCCCAGAAAGATTATTTCCTGTACAATGTTTGATGTCTGAGGATAAATGCAAACATCTCGTCCCTGTCTGGGCTCAGCCCTTACTGCGGTTCTAGCCACCTGTCACCCCCCTGAGTGTCACCTCCCAAGGGGCTCAGCCACCTGGGAGCCCCTACCAGGCCTGGGCAGGAAGAACAGAAAGCAGGGACCCTGGCCTCAGCGGACCTCTGCTTGGGAATCCAGCTAATCCCTGTGGTGAAGCGCTGTGATCAGACCCTCGGCTTGCTGTCCCCCTCGATTCTGACCCCAGCTGCCACGCAAAGCCTGAGATGCCGGGAGTCGGCATATCGCATATTGAGTGCATATTGCATATTGCATATTGAGTGCAGCACTTTCCACAGCATCATCTTTCAGGATCTGGAATAGCTCAACTGGAATTCTATCACTGCCGGGAGCCAGTGTGAGGAACTCCGCCCATGACAAAGGTCATGAGGAAGGAGGCTCGGCATACGCAAAGGCGGGATCGAGCTTCAGGAGTCCCCCTGGAAATTCTCGAGCATATATCCTCAAAACCACAATCTGCCTACTTTCTGCTTTGTGCCTTCACCTACACCTCTGACTTTACGGGGGGCTGTCCCCCACTACCTCTCTCTGAAAAAAGAGTTAGCTTACAGTTCCAGTTAATAATTCCTGGGTGTGACAGTGTTTAACCTACAAACTCCTTTGGAAATCCTCTAGCCTGCCTGAATAGGTTTTTCCGGCCACATGTGATTGTTCAGAGCCTCCCAACTGTGAGAGGCAGGAGATGTTCTAAACTGTCTAAACACAGATTCCTTTGAGTAGTTAAAAGATTGATTAGAAATTGTATTGGTGAAGGGATTTTCACTTGTTGGGCCAATGTTTGCTGCTAAGTTTCCATATCCCTTACCTGCTGTGTCCCTGGCAGTGTAGTGATTAATATAATTGGTGTAAGTAGTAGCTTTAATGTTTGCAACCTGGGACCCTTGAGTTAATTCTTTTTCATGTTATAGCCCACCACACCTTTGCTCTGTAGGAATGCAACTTTATCTAACGCTTTTGGAGGGTGGCTCCTGACCAATCACCTTTAGAGAAAAATAAGTTTTCTGAAGAAAGGGTCTTAAAATGTTAACAGGCCTCCGGGCCAGAAGATGATGCAAATCACCTAAGCTTTTGCATATGATAAGTCTGCAGGAAGAAAGCCTGGCTTGCTGCATGACTCTATCCCTTCCCCCATTATCCTCTATGCATAACTTAAGGTATAAAAACTACTTTGGAAAATAAAGTGCGGGCCTTGTTCACCGAAACTTGGTCTCACCATGTCGTTCTTTCTCTTACCTTCTGGCTGAATTATTCAGCCTCTTTTCTCCACTGAATTTCCTCACTGAGCTATCCTTATTTCAGCCTCTTTTCTCCACTGAATTTCCTCACTGAGCTATCCTCATTTTATTAGTCTTTATATCCTTAATTAACGTTTAATTAAGCAATTGTTTCCTGATCTTCGCCTATGCCGTCTCTCCTTTGAATACCCTGGATCAGCCGGGGCTTGTCCCCGGCACTGAGACTTGGGTTTCTTCAATCTGCCTGATGGCGCCCTGAGGCTGCCAGGAGACCAGCCCTCTGCTGACATCTCTAGCCCCCGCAGAAGCTGCATTTGCCCTGGGGAGCAGTCCACATCTGAGAGCTCACCTCAAGCTATACTCAAAACCAGGTCAGACCTTGTTGGAGAATGCCAGTCACACACAGCTACTCTTGGGAACATCTCCCTGTTTTATACTAACATTTCCACACACCTATACAACCACACAGTCTTCCACATGACCATTCCATACCCCCAGGGGAGGGCAGCAGACAGACCCAGTGTCTCCCTACCCTCTCCCGCTCACCCATCCTTCCATCCCTAAATAATCCATCTTAACAAACCATTGGGTCACTGCTAATTTCCTCCATGCTCACATAATCATCACAACCAGTTATAACTCAACTGCAGGTATATTATACAGTGGCTTTTTAAAATCTGTTTTACAAAATGAGATGTTATTCACACTTGTGCTCATTACCTGCATGGCACCAATGGATCCTTTCGTTAGTAGCTGCCTGCTGTGCACTGGTATGAAAATACCGTAATTCATCCTCTCTAAGTGAGTACTGCTTTTTGTTTTTTTTTTAACAACTACAAACCATGTTTGCAATAAACACGCTTGGACATATACCCTATGAACTGTTTTCATTTCTTAACGAAGTGAATCTCAGACGACTCAGCAAAGCAGATGCACTGAACGGTTATTAGACTGCTTTCCAGAAAGGCTCTGATAATCCACACTCCCTCCAGCAATAGCCACACCCACACCCTTCAGCCATAGGTATTTTCACTGTTTTTCAGTGTGACATGAATAGAGCCATACCTAACTTATATCAAGGTAACCGGCACTGCCTTGACTGTTGCTGGGTTTCTGAACATTCTCCTGTGTGTGCTGGTATCACATGAAGATCTGCTTTTCTACAAACTGCCTTTTGTATCTGGCTCTCATTTCTCTCTTCCAGATTTTTTCCCTTTGTTTTTCTGTTCTTCTTGCCAATTGGAAGAGCGCTCACATACGGTATCATTTAGCACTTTCTTTCCTGTTCCATGAACATTATTTTCCAGCTCCATCATGACTACTGATATTGTCTACTGCATCTCTTGCCTATAGGCAAGATCTACATTCTACAGCCAAGTAGGTCTGTCATTTAAGAGCTTCTGGGTCTCCAGTCTTTTGCTTGGTCCTTCCCAGTCCTAGAAAGGCCTTCTAGATTTTCTTCTAAGAGTTTTACATTTTCACTTTTTATATTTAAGTACGGAGTTCACCTGAGATTTATTTTTATATATAAGCTAGGAATCCAATTTCATTTTCTTCCATACATCTAGACATTCCAGCATTCTTCACTCACTAACCCATTCTTCCCACTGAAATACCCTCAGGTTACCTACTAAATTTCCTTTTGTCCCAAGATCTATTTCTGGATTCTGCTCTGGTCCACTAATCTATATGCTTATTCCTATACCAATACGGGTACAGAGGAGCCTGGTGAGCTAGTCCATAGGGTGGCAGAGTCGGACATGACTGAAGTGACTGAGCACCCATACCAATACCATACTGATTTGATAACAGTTATTGTTGTTCAGTCACTCAGTTCTGTCCAACTCTTTGTGACCCCACGGACAGCAGCACACCAGAATTCGCTGTTGTTCTTCAATATCTCCCTGAGTTTGCTCAAACTCATGTCCATTGAGTTGGTGATGCCACCCAACCATCTCATTCTCTATCATCCCCTTCTCCCCCTGCCTTCAATCTTTCCCAAGATCAGGGTCTCTTCCAATGAGTCGACTCTGCATCAGGTGGCCAAAGTATTGGAACTTCAGCATCAGTCCTTCCAATGAATATCCAGGATTGATTTCCTTTAGGATTGACTGGTTTGATCTCCTTGCAGTCCAAGGGACTCTCAAGAGTCTTCTCCAACACCACAGTTCAAAAGCATCAATTCTTAAGCATTCAGCTTTCTTTATGGTCCAACTCTCACATCCATGTGACTACTGGAAAAAACCATAGCTTTGACTAGACAGATCTTTGCCAGCAAAATAATCTCTCTGCTTTTTAACGTGCTGTCTAGGTTGGTCATAGCTTTTCATCCAAGGAGTAAGTGTCTTTTAATTTCCTAGCTGCAGTGATCATTCACAGTGATTTTGGAGCCCAGAAAAATGAAGTCTGTCACTGTTTCCATTATTTCCCCAACTATTTGCCATGAAGTGATGGAATCGGATGCCATGATCTTCGTTTTTTAAATGTTGAGTTTTAAGCCAGCTTTCTCATTCTTCTCTTTCACCTTCATCAAGAGGCTCTTTAGTTTCTCTTGGCTTTCTGCCATAAGGGTGGTGTGATCTGCGTATCTGAGGTTATTGATATTTCTCCTCGCAATCTTGATTCCAGCTTGAACTTCATCCAGCCCGGCATTTCACATGATGTACTCTGCATATAAGTGAAATAAGCAAGGTGACAATATACAGCCTTGACGTACTCCTTTCCCAATTTGGAAACCAGTCCATTGTTCTCTGTCTGGTTCTAACTGTTGCTTCTTGACCTGCATAACAGGTTTCCTAGGAGGCAGGTAAGGTGGTCTGGTATTCCCATCTCTTTAAGAATATTCCAGTTTGTTGTGATCCATACAGTCAAAGGCTTTGGCGTAGTCAGTGAAGCAGATGTTTTTCTGGAATCCTTTTGCCTTTTCTATGATCCAATGGATGTTGGCAATTTGATCTCTGGTTCCTCTGCCTTTTCTAAATCCAACTTGAACATCTGGAATTTCTTGTTTCACGTATTGTTGAAGCCTAGCTTGGATAATTTTGAGCATTACTTTACTAGCGTGTGAGATGAGTGCAACTGTATGGCAGTCTGAATATTCTTTGGCATTATCTTCCTTTGGGATTGGAATGAAAACTGACCTTTTCCAGTCCTGTGGCCACTGCTGAGTTTTCCAAATTTGCTGGCATATTGAATGCAGCACTTTCACAGCATCATCTTTTAGGATTTGAAACAGCTCAACTGGAATTCCATCACCTCCACTAGCTTTGTTTGTAGAGATGCTTCCTAAGGCCCACTTGACTTCACATTCCAGGATGTCTGGCTCTAGGTGAGTGATCACATCATTGTGGTTATCTGGGTCATGAAGATCTTTTTTGTATGGTTCTTCTGTGTATTCTTGCCACTTCTTCTTAATATCTTCTGCTTCTGTTACGTCCATACCATTTCTGTCTATTGTACCCTTGTTTGTGTGAAATGCTTCCTTGGTATCTCTCATTTTCTTGAAAAGATCTCTAGTTTTCCCCATTCTATTGTTTTCTCTAATTCTTTGCATTGTTCACTGAGGAAGGCTTTCTTATCTCTCCTTGCTATTCTTTGGAACTCTTCAGATGCGTATATCTTTCAGCATTCAAATAGACATATCTTTCCTTTTCTCCTTTGCCTTTCGCTTCTCTTCTTTTCTCAACTACTTGTAAGTCCTCCTCAGACAACCATTTTGCCTTTTTGCATTTCTTTTTCTTGGGGATGGTTTTGATCACCACCTCTTGTACAATGTTACGAACCTCCATCCATAGTTCTTCAGGCACTCTATCATATCTAATCCCTTGAATCTATTTCTTACTTCCACTGTATAATTGTAAGGGCTGGGATTTAGGTCATACCTGAATGGCCCAGTGGTTTTCCCTACTTTTTTCATTTTAAGTCTGACTTTGGCAATAAGGAGTTCATGATCTGAGCGACAGTCAGCTCCTGGTCTTGTTTTTGCTGACTGTATAGAGCGTCTCCATCTTCAGCTGCAAAGAATATAATCAATCTGATTTCAGTATTAACCATCTGGTGATGCACGTTTATAGTCTTTTCTTGTGTTGCTGGAAAGAGAGTGTTTGCTATGACCAGTGTGTTCTCTTGGCAAAAGTCCGTTAGCCTTTGTCCTGCTTCATTTGGTATCCCAAGATCAAACTTGCCTGTCCCCAGGTGTCTCTTGACTTCCTACTTTTGCATTCTAGTCCCCTATGATGAAAAGCACATCTTTTTTTGCACTATAAAATCTCTGACATTCAGACAAGGAGATGCTGCTCAAGTGTTATTCTTCTTTCATATGTGCTACATTCTCAGTCGCTCAGTCATGTTTGACTCTTTGTGACCCCATAGACTGTAACCTGCCAGGCTCCTCTGTGCATGGAATTTTCCAGGCAAGAATACTGGAGTGGGTTACCATTTCCTTCTCCAGGGGATCTTCCAGACTCCCTGGATGAGGACTCCCAGGATTGAACCTGCATCTCCTGCATTGCAGGTGGATTCTTTACCACTGAGCCACATGGGAAGCTGGTTGCATTATTCTTTGCATTTACTCAACTAAACAAATCTGAGATGTCATCCAATTAAAACAGAAAACCAAAAGAAACAACCAAAAAAACCTTAAATGGGATCCTAAATGGAAAACAATGAGTATGTTAATTTTTAGAACACGAAATATCTATTTGTTCAGAACTTGTTTTATAACCATCAATAAGACTTTCTAGTCTTCTTCATCAAGGCTCTGTGCCTTATTAAATTTTTTCCTATGTAGTCCCATGTCTTCTGGACTTTGCACTATTATGAATGGAACAACTGTCCTTTTCACATTTCTAAGTACTTATTCTAGTGTAGCAGATACAGAATTTATGTATTTTTACAATATTTAGCCACTTTATCAAATTCTTTTTTTGATCCCAATAGTATTTTTTTAATCTCTTGGATTTTCTAGAAACATAATCCTATCACAACGTTTTCTCTCTTCTTTTCCAATCTCTGTCATTGCATTTCCTGCATTTATTAACACCACTGAGAATCGTTAACAGTGACAGTAGAAACCCATCTGGTATCCGATTTGAACTGAAAATGTCTTTAGAGCTGCCCTTTAGAAAAAGGATTTGATACTGAGTTTAGTAAGTAACTTTTAATATACTTAAGCAACTATTTACTCTTGGTCCTGGGACCACCCCCAAGCCAATGTCATTCCCACATGTTCTCTGTTGTCCTTTTACAGTCTGATCCACACGTCTGTGTGATTCACACACTCCTGGGGCCCCCACCCAGCCTGGCTGGAACACGTAGTGGCAAACCTGACCCACGCCTTCCCGTTTGGCTGAGCCCGGGGTTCACATCACTGAATCACACACAGGATGGTACCTGAGCAGTGGAGCGCAGGGGTTGGTCTCTGAGACCACGCTGGCCATAGCACTGTCCTGGCTGATTCTGCTAGGCTCACCCTCTTGCCCTCCTGCAGGCAACGAGCCTGACATGTCCTCACTGATTCTGCTGACCTGTCAGACTTAACCACTACACTGCCACAAGTTATTCCGACCTGACATGTCTGTGTCTAGACCCTGTCACAATAGGATGCTTCATTACTCAGAATAAACACGATAAGGGCACTTTCTCATTAGTTTTAGAACTATGACCTCGGTATACATGTCTAGGGAAAAGGAATTTGTTAAAAAATTTTTTTTAATTGAATTTATCTAAGAGAATACATTTATCACTCTAGTCTAGTGGCTCCCAAATTGTCTGTGTGTTAATACCACTGGGGATCTTTTTGAAATTCCAAAACCCAGACCACACCCTCCAAACCAGTTAAAATACAATCTCTAGCGGGGTGGGACCCAAGTACCAGGACTTTTGGAAGCTCCCTGGAGGTTTTGGAAGTGCTTCCCAGGTCGCGCTAGTGGTAAAGAACCCATCTGCCAATGGAGGAGACCTAAGAGACGTGGGTTCAATCCCTGGGTCAGGAAGACCCCTTGGAGGGCATGGCAACCCACTCCAGTATTCTTTTCTGGAGAATCCTGTGGACAGAGGGGTCTGGCGGGCTACATGGGGTTGCAAAGAGTCAGATACAACTGAAGCGACTTAACAGAGTTCAGTGTGTGGACAAGTTGGGATCAGTGCTTTCATCAGAATTCCCTGAGCTGCAAAAAGCAGCCCAGAATGAGGAGCACAGACCCCAGCACTGCTGCCCTCCTGCCCTCAAATCCAAAGCTTCGTGAAACACACCTGGCGTGAGGAGCAAAGATCCATCAGGAGTGAAACTCAGTCTTCGGAAGAACGACTTCATGCTGTCGTCGTGGAACATCCGGTAACTTCTCGCCTGCAGCACATGAAGTTTACATGTTATCCCGAATCTTCACATTCACAATAAAGGCTTACCAATTCCTATCTCTTCACTACATATTGTCATCTATTACTGACATAATAATAAGTATGAAATTGAAACACATTACAACTCAAATAATCACACAGGACTGCAAAGGCCATCAGTCTTGAACTCATCTCCCACTGTTGGTAAGGAAAGCCGTGTGCGTGTGTGTGTGTATCTACGTGTTTGAAAGTGAAAGTGTAAATTTGTTCAGTTGTGTCTGACTCTGCGACCTGCCGGGCTCTTCTGTCCCTGGGATTCCCCAGGCAAGAATACCGAAGTGGGTCTACGTGTTTGTGTCGTTTAACAATTATTAAATGATATACCTCTGTAAGAACACACCACGCTGTGAACAGTGCTTTGCCTGGGAAATGAGACTGGGAAAAGGCAGGAAGGTAACTAGGAGCCCTTTTGTTTGTTATCTGTGTGTATATATTTAGAATCTCCCACTGAATGAACCCTTTTTAAAAAGAAAACAGGAACCCCATCATCTTCCCAGACAACACTGCTTGAACACCTATGTGGAACAGTTTTTGCTGCCATGCACCTAACACTTTACAAACACTAAGCTTTTAACCCTCCAGACCCAGCCCAGCCCGCAGCTCACTCTGCCTTATTAACCTGCTGCCCAGGACTGCTTTGCAGTCATCCCTCCTCTGCTCCAGTAACCAGCTCGCTCCCTTTCAGCTCCTTGTCTGCCTTAGTACTCCGTCATCTGACATCTCAAGGACCAGGGTGCTACCTTTATTTGCCGCTTCTTCCCAAAGATCAGAACACTTCCCATTCCTGGGTACCAGCCCAGTGGCCCGAGTTGCCCCTCTACCTGCCTGGAAGGTGCTGGACCCACCTGCCTTCCTGTTGCCTAGGGCTGGGATGCTCCTGGTCAGTGGTTCCTGGCCCTCACTGCACATCAGACCTGGGGCCCTGGCTGCCTCCAGCCACGTGAAACGCGTCTCTGGGGGTGAGGCCCAGGCACCTGTACTTTTACATGCTGCCCAGGTGACTCCATAGCTCATGCAGGACTGGAAACCACTGAGCTTCACCACCTACTCTTCCCCTGGCCCCCAGAGGTCCCCACTCCCACTCAGGTCAGCCCAGCACCCCCACACTGAGACTCGGCAGTCTGAGAGGAAGTCACACTGCAGTTCAGGTGTGGGGGCCTGGCCGCCAGGGGCTTAGCCGCAGGATACAGAGGTGCTCACGGCTTCCTGGGTCCCAACTTAAGCACAGGTGGGATGAATGTCAATCCTGTACCTCTCCTTCGGCCCCCACTCCAGACAGCATCTTTGAGACGTTAAAAGCCACACGTTTCTTCTGCGTGCTGTACACCCTCAGGATCCTAAACAAAGAAGACAAGTCTGACCTATCTCTTCTAGTAAGTGAATTACGTTTTCCATAGAAACAATCTAGTACCAGAACTAAAGACTGCTTCAACAACTTGCAGCCTGCAAAACCACTGACCAAAGACTTTCACACTTAACTGAATGACTCGGGCAAATATTAACAATTGAAAGGCTACTGCTAATGAAGGGGGGAAATACGCTGTAATTTCACTTTTTTATGGAATGTTTCAACTTGTCAAGGGAGATGAACTTCGGGTCTTGGACGTGTGGCCCAATGGCCATCTGCACGACTGTTGTGAAGTTGATTTTGTGTGGAAGGGTCTTGGCCTCAGGGATTTGCAAGAGTAAGGAAAACACTAGCAGGTAAACTGGTTGTTGGTAATATATTATTCCCCAAGCCAATCAGACTGTTTCACTCCTGAGTGTTGAATAAAACACATACACCACGGGATTACCCTGGCAGTCCAGTGGTTATAACTCAGCCCTTCCACTGCAGAGGGCATGGGTTCAATCCCTGGTTGGGGAACTAAGATCCCACATGTCACTGGGGCAAAGCCAAAGAATTCCCCCACATATACCAGAAAATAAATGACAACTGAAATGTTAACAGGAGATTCTTCAAAAGATAAACACTAATTCTTCCTTAGTGTTTTCATTCCAGGGTTATCTGAAATCCAGTTTGTTATACTTAAAATTAGCTGTATGTGCTTAGTCACTCAGTTGTGTCTGATTCTGAGACCCCATGGACTGTAGCCCACCAGGCTCCTTTGTCCATGGAATTCTGCAGGCAAGAACATTGGAGTGGGTTGCCATTTCCTACCCCAGGGGATCTTCCCGACCCAGAGATTGAACCTGGGTTTCCTGTACTGCAGGCAGATTCTTAACCATTGGAGTCACCAGGGGAGGCACTTCTCAATTATGGCAGTAATAAACCTAACAAAAGACTTTAGTATAATTTGGCTCTATATGCTCTATATTAAAAATGTCATTATGTACTTTTTTTCTGGTGATAATTTTCAATCTAAAACAAATCTGCAAATGGCTAGAGCAGGACCATTATAAATCTGAGAAGCAAAGCTGAAGAGACGTGAAAAAGGACTGTTATGACTGGTGAGCAATGACTGGTGCCTCCGTTGTTGCTGTTGTTTTTAATTTGGCCACACCAGGCCTTGTTGCAGCTGTAGGATCTAGTTCCCTGACCAGGAATTGAACCCAGGTCCCCTGCAGTGGGAGCACAGAGTCTTAACTACTGGACCACCAGGGAAATCCTCCTGGCTTTTTAAAAAATTCTTTGTTCCAAGAACACAATTAAATTACTGTATTTAATTACACCAGTAAATACAGCAACAGGACCTCTTTGAAACAAGGAGGAAAACAAGACAAAATATCTTCTTTTCAAATTAATTTAAACGGAGTTGTTAAAATCACTGTAGCAGTAAACACTAATCAAAAAAATGAAATAAATATCCAACCTTACCACTAGGTATCTCTTCTTTCCTAAGTCATATTTATAAAAGACTTTTTCTTTAAAAAAGTTCAGATTTAACTCAGAGCCATTTCTGCATTCACTCACCCATTCAATAAAGACTTAAGTACTAACTTTGTGTAAGGCTTTTGTCCTAATCAGTTTCCAATTTCTTACTCTGTTTTAAGAATAACAGTAAAATAAAACGCTTTCTATGAAATCAGGAACAAAAGAATCAAAGCTAGATTGTGGTTTATATTGGTTAAGCTGTAATAAAAATACCTCTGAAGAAAATTTAAAGCTAACAGAGATGAGGACAACTCATCAAATACTAACTTACCTGTCACAGCTCAGGGTAGCAACATATTGACCCAAAGGATCCCAGGTTACTCCTTGTACGTAACTTTTATGTTCATTAAAAATTGAGATCTTCTGGCCTATGGATAAAGCATACAACACATTACTAAAACCCGCTAATGCACAAATGGTATAAACCACAATTTAAGTATTATTCCTTTGCTGTTCCATCATTCAGCACCGGGCGATTGAGCCTCTGTACCAAATCCCACGTCAGGCTCTGGGGTCAAAGATAACTTCACGTGGTGCCCGCTCCCAGGGAGCTCAGAGCTCCCGGTGGCAGCTATGCACACACAATCCCCTTGGAGAGCAAGCTGGAGAGAAAGAATACGAGTGGCAGGGTCAGTGGGAGGGGGGAACAGACCACCACAGGGCACACACAGACACCATGGGGAGGACGAGGGGCAGCCGCAAGAAAGCAGGGGGCAAGGGTGAAGGCGTGAGCTCAGAGTTCAGGTCTCCAGGTAAGGCAGGACATGCGGGGCCAGCGGGGAGAGAAGGCAGCATTCTGAGCAAACCCATGGGGTGAAAGCCAGCTTGGCATTCGGGGAAATGACAGGCAGCTGAGACCGCTGGTGTGTGCAACACCCTCATGTGCGAGAGAAAGGTTCTGGGGGCTCACAGTGCGGCTCGGCGCAACGCTGAGCTGGGAAGTGACCTGCATCTCAAGGATGAAGCTGAGGGTTGAAGAGAGCACGCACAGGAAGTGTCATTAGTAGGAAGGGGACAGGAGACTGGGTGAGAGCCAAGGGTCTGCCCCAAAGCAAGGCGGGCCAGGATGGGAAAGGGCTTTGGGGGAGAAACGTGGAGGATAAAACCAGTCGCACACAAAGACAACCTGGAAGAACCGAGGAGGGGGTTAGGAAGCCTTGGCCAGTCTTTGAGAAACAAAACCCTCTTTTGGGGGGAGCACTCTACACCTGGCCACTCACTCTGGCGATTTCCTCGCCTCTCACTTACTCAATCTTCTGCCAGGGGCACCCGCTCCCCACACCCACCACTGCCCCCTAAAACCGCAGGCCTCGAGGTCGCCAGGGACCTTCGTGTGCACACCACAGATGTCAGAGTAACTGTCCGTCCCCCTCCCCTTCATGAGGCTCTTCTCTGGGAGTCTGCTGAGATTAAGGTGGCTGGGGGTGAAGAAGTAGTTTCAGGAGATCTTCGGAGGTTTGTGGGGGAGGCTATTGAGGAAACAGGGGTGGGACTGGACCTCACAAGCAAAAGGGGCAGGGACCTTGGGACCACCCACCCGCCCCCGGAGGCTGCTGGGGACGCATTTGCAGGGGCTCGGGGTGCAGCGTGTGGGTCTGTGACCAGCTGTGCTCAGCCCGGGACCAGGACCACAGCCGATCCTGGGCTGGGGTTTGTCTTGGTGGGGCAGGTGGACGAAGACGGTCTGTGTTCGTACATGATCCCCTTGGGAAACAAGCTGGACAGGGAGAATACAAGAGGCCGGAGGGGCCGACAGACCAGGAAGCAGAGGGCTCAGTGGACTGCGGGGCTCCTGGAAGGAGACGAGCAAGAAGTGGAGGTGCTGAGGGACCAGCCGCAGATGTGCTGATGTGGGGGGCAGGCCGCCTGGCCTGAGGTGTCCCTATCAGAGCTGTCAGAGGACAGGTCTTCAGAGACAGATGCCCAGCTCTGGGACAGCGGACAGCAGACAAGACAAGTGCGGACCAAGTGGGCATTTTTCAGCTCTGGAGTCAAAATCACTGCAGATGGTGACTGCAGCCATGAAATTAAAAGACACTTGCTCCTTGGAAGAAAAGTTATGACAAACCTAGACAGCATATTAAAAAGCAGAGACATTACTTTGCCAACAAAGGTCCATCTAGTCAAAGCTATGGTTTTTCCAGTGGTCATGTATGGATGTGAGAGTTGGACTGTAAATAAAGCTAAGAGCCAAAGAATTGATGCTTTTGAGCTGTGGTGTTGGAGAAGACTCTTGAGAGTCCCTTGGACTGTAAGGAGATCCAACCAGTCCATCCTAAAGGAGATCAGTCCTGAATATTCATTGGAAGGACTGATGCAGAAGCTGAAACGCCAATACTTTGGCACCTGATGCAAAGAACTGACTCATTTGAAAAGACCCTGATGCTGGTAAGGGTTGAAGGCGGGAGGAGAAGGGGATGACAGAGGATGAGATGGTTGGATGGCCTCACTGGCTCAATGGACATGAGTTTGAGCAAACTGGGAGTTGGTGATGGACAGGGAGGCCCGGCCTGCTGCAGTCTGTGGGGTCACAAAGAGTAGGACAGGACTGAGCGACTGAACTGAACTGAAGGTGATGGGCAGTAGATAGAATCACAGCACGTGCAAATCCACAAATACAAAAACTTACTGACTTTGAATAACCTTGCCCATGTTACACGTTTAAAACAAAGGCTTACAATAAAGTCTCTATTTCCACACTCCTTAAAAACTGTTCCTCCCCCTGCCCCCTTCTCTGTTGTCCCAGGATCAGCATGCCACGTGCTAATAAGTAAAATCAGGTTGCTCTATTGCTCAAAGCCCTTTGGCAGCTCACGATCACACCTAGGATAACCTGAGACCTGACCCGGGTGGCCGGGCCCACCACCACCCTCCAGCCTCAGGTCCTCCTTCCCCCTCCTGCTCCTGCACACCCTCAATTTCCTGTTGCCTGGACACAACAAGCCGTTCCAGCCACAGGGCCTCCACACTTGCTGTTCCCACATGCAGGAACACCGTTCCCCGAAACAATGCACACAGCTCACTCCCCAACTTCATTCCAGTTTCTTTTCAAACTCCACGTGTTCAGAGAAGCCTTCTTGATCACCCGACCACTCTCTGACCCCCTCAGGGCGCTATCACTTCCTAACATTGGATGGACGTTTGCGTACTTATTCACAACCTGCTAGAACTTGACCATCATATTTGGGTATTTTCCAGCACCTGCAAGAGTGCCCAGAGTGCTGGCAGTGTTCAAGGTCATTACAGCTGGTTTCAGAGGTGCTGGATGGAGTGTCCGCAGACACCAAAATATCAAGGTTTGGGAAAAAGAAGATGAGGATGCTGGTCACGCTGGTCCTCCCCTCGGCAGAAATGTCGCGGACTGATTAGAAAGAGTGTGTGTGACACAGAGGAGGCAAGAGAAGCTGCTTCAGTGGACAGCACGGAACTATTAACACAAGAGAGGCTTTTACAGCGTGGACGGAAACTGGGCGGATGCAGCACTGAGACTGCAGAGGATGCCAACAGCCACAGCCTGACCCCTGACCTGGGTATCTGGGCTGGTGGAGAATGACCAGATAAAGGAGAGGAGAGGAAGAGGTTTGGGAGAAAACACCAAGCTTGACTGCAGGACTGCGGCGGGGAAAAGTGGTTAGGCACTGGCCACCACTGCTACTTTCAAATTGTAGTTAACTTCTCACATGTTTACCTCCCACTTCCTCCCACACCCCTCCAAAACAGGTTCTTTCAAAGCAGCAAGGTATCCTTTGCTTTATTTGATGTCCTGAAATGTAAACCTGACCATGAAGTGAAGTGAAAGTCACTCAGTCGTGTCCGAGTCTTTGTGACCCCAAAGACTATACAGTCCATGGTATTCTCCAGGCCTGAATACTGGGGTGGGTAGCCTTTCCCTTCTCCAGGGGGTCTTCCCAACCCAGGGATCAAACCCAGGTCTCCCACATTGCAGGTGAATTCTTTACCAGCTGAGCTACAAGGGAAACCTGATCACAGCTACCACTACATCGAGCAGGCAATGCCCCACTGATGATGATGACCTGATAACCTTCCAAGATCCTCAGGTCCGTGAAGGCTGGGATCAGCCCTGTCCCTCCCCACCTGCTCCCTCGTCATGTCTGCACCCCCAGGCGCTCGGTGTCTACCTTGCTTTGGCATCAGCAACTCATGACTCATAACACCACTGCTAAACCTCATACATTCCGACTGCATCCCTGGCATACGGGGATAATCCCTAAGCTGTCCAGCTAAACTTCTGTTTCAGTTCGCTAAAGAAACTCTTCTGAAGCGTTTCATGGTTCAGCTTTTCAGCCACTTGGAATATTGCTCCCCTAATAATGGGCTTTCCTGGTGGCTCAGACAGCAAAGACCCTGCCTGCAATGCAGAAGACCTGGTTCCAACCCTAGGTCAGGAAGATCCCCTGGAGGAGGAAATGGCAACCCACTTCAGTACTCTTGCCTGGGAAATTCCATGGGTAGAGGAGTCTGGCAGGCTGTAGTACACGGGGTTGCAGAGAATCGGACATGACTGAACGACTAACACTTGCATTTTCCCCCCAACAATAGCAAAAACACATCAGCTACCTTTACTAACGTCCCACATGATGGCCGTGTTGTCCACAGAGGCAGAAGCCATTAAATTCCCGTCAGTTGCCCAGCAAATATCATACACGTCTTCTAAGTGGCCCCTAGAATCCAAAGAGGAAAAAGAAAAGAAAAAGCAATTCTTGTCTTGAGGAGAGGAAAAAAAACAAATGTCAAAAATTTAAAGGCAAACTCAAGGCCCATGCAATGGGATTGTAGAATTCCCACTAGAGCTACATAGCTATATTAGCTGTAGCTATAAAGTACTACCTTCAAGGATACTTGTATCTTTAAAATTGATTCAAGTTTACTAAAGAAAATTTTATAAGAGAAACTAGGAAAACCTATTTTAATGGCTTTTAATGGAAAATCCATTTTAATCCATATTTTTATCTTTTTAAGCCAGGGGTCCCCAACCCCTGGACTGGTACCAGCCCGTGGCCTGTTAGGAACTGAGCTGGCCGGCAGGAGGCTAGGAGGAGGCCTGAGGAGGCAGGAGGAGCCGAGTGAAGCTTCCTGTGTATTTCCAGCCACTCCCTGGCGATCGTATTACTGCCTGAGCCCCGCCTCCTCTCAGGTCAGAGGTGGCTCTGGATTCTCACAGGGCCTCGAGCCCTGATGGTGCTTGAGAGGTACCCAGGTGGTAGGCTCCTTGTGAGAATTTAATGCCTGATGATCCGAGGTGGAGCTCAGGCCATGATGTGAGCTCTGGGGAGTGGCTTGGGGAGGAGGACTGCGGGAGACCATGAAGAATCAACTGCCTGCAGACTCATATGCAAACTCTATCACTGAGCAGCAAGTGACAACTGTATAATTATTTCATTATATATTATAATGTCATAATAATAACAGAAATAAAGTGCACAAAAAATGTAATGCACTTGAATCAGCCTGAAATCACCCCTCACCCCTAGTCTGTGGAAAAACTGTCTTCCACAAAACCTGTCCCTGGTGCCAAAAATATTGGGGGGCTGCTGTTTTAAACTATGCCTGCATTACTGTCTTGCACAAGTAAAAGCTTTAAGTGAGATATGAAAGTCTAAATGCCTATCAGCTGAATGCATTCAGGTCCTAAAGCTAACCCCTCCGCAGGTCCCTCCCAAGGTTACCTCAGGGTTTTTACGACAGTCCAGTTCTCCTTGTTCAGCTGAGCCTCATCCTCGTCCTGAAAAGCAACCTGTTCCGGCTCCTTGTTATCATTCACCTTCCAGAGCAGAATGACAGCATCTGCAGAGTGAGTCGATTAAACGCAAGTCATGCTTTCCTGTGTGGCCTCTTCACTTCTGGATTTTTAGGACATTAAACAATATCTACAATATCTACAGACACTATGGCCATGGGGATTTACCTCTAAGAATTCGGGCAGGAACAGCAAGTTTCCCTTCTGAACAAAACTTTCTACTAATTTACTGTGTTCTTAAATTGTTTTTTTCAGTATCAGATATTTTAAGCTCTATAATGGAAATTTTGGGGTTTTTTTGGGGGTGCATACTGGGTGGCTTATGGGATCTTAGTTTCCTGACCAGCAATGGAACCAGGGCCCCCAGCAGTGGAAGCACTGGGTCCTAACCACTGGACCACCAGGGAATTCCCTCTATAATGGGAATTTTCAAACGTATACAAAAGTACAGAAACTGTTCACTGCAGCCCTGTTTACAATAGCGAGGACAAGGAAGCAACCTAAATGTCCATCAACAGAAGAATGGATAAAGAAGATGTGGTACATAAATCCAATGGAATATTACTGAGCTATAAAAAAAGAATGAAATACTCCCCATAACATATCCCCGTAACTCCCCTAAATTATCTAAATGACAGATTCAGAGGGTCAAGCAACCTCTGAAATGAGAAAGTATATCTAGCTCAAATCTCAGTATTGACTATGAGACATGTGTGTATCTGGTTTCTAAAGATTCAAAGTAAAATACTCACCATCCCCTCCCGATGCTAAAATTTCCCCATTTGGAGAAAAACGTACGACATTGACCGCTTTGGTATGGCGAGCAAGATTGGACAAAAATTCAACGATGGCCTTTCCATCTGGTCCTTTTTCTACCTTCCAGACCTGTTGATACAAAAACACTCATTCAGAGAAACATGTAGTGAGCAGGCTTCATACTGCACCTACTAAAACAACCCTGTACTGATTTTCAGAAAGAAAATTTAGTTTCTGTTTCGAAACGTAAGAGGAAGTAACTCCTATCTGAAACATAAACCTCCTGTGCCACTGCCTCCCACTTCCTCCTTGTGCAAACTCTTCCCCTAGAGGAAACTGGCCTCAGGGTTCTGAAATAATAACATCACCACATCCAGTGACATCAGTCTATGTAACAGGACCCTAGGAAGAAAGTTGCTCTCTATTGCCTCACTGTTGACTCAAGGTCCTGACAAATTATCCATCTGGGCTGGACACACATATACATACACTTTGTTGCTCAGTTGTGTCCGACTCTTTGAGACCCCCATGGACTGTAGTCCACCAGGTTCCTCTGTCCATGGGATTCTCCAGGCCAAAATACTGGAGTGGATTTGCCATTTCCTCTTCCAGGAGATCTTCCCCACCCAGGGATCCAACTGGCACCTCCTGCCTTTAGCAAGCGAATTCTTTACCGCTAGTGCCACCTGGGAAGCCCCTGGGCTAGGTAACTTAGTACAATAATTTGTGATGATTGCCTGCAGTGTGCATGCTCAGTCCTGTCCGACTCTTTGCAACCCCAGACTCCTGTGTCCATGGGATTTCCCAGGGGAAAAAAATACTGCAGTGGGCTGCCATTCCCTCCTCCAGAGGGATCTTCCAGACTCAGAGATCGAACCTGCGTCTCCTGCATTGGCAGATTCTTTACCGCCGAGCCGGCCACCTGGGAAGCCCTGCGTTTAATAGTCATTATAAAAACACAAGAATGGAGAACGCCACTTCAACGTTGCTTCCTGGGCCCTTCCCATTCCCCGTGCCCCACTTACCCTGACAGCCGTGTCCACCCCAGCGGAGGCTAGCCGGTGGATCCTCCCGGCGGCTCCATACTGGAAATCCAGGCTGTACACCGGCTCCTTGTTGTGCCAGGCGATCTCGCAAGTGATGACTTTCATCCTCCGGGGTCTTCAAGGAGCGAAACACAGTTCCTCAGGGGGTGGTGGGGAGTGCCCCCGTTGGTTCTCCAAAGACGGAGGAGAGAGAGCTGCAAATGGTTAGTGATGAGATGAATCTTCGAGCCGAGGACTAGGCACTGAACGCTCAAGCCTGAGCCAGGAGCCCTGCCTACCATTAAAGACGCTGCCCTGGGAGAGGATGTCAGTGCGGCCCTCTGACGCAACCCTCGCAGCTCCTCCTTAAGTGGTTCGCGGAGTCCTCGGCTGTTTTCAGTTTATTCTCCGGGAACGTCCGGAAAAGCAACGAGGGACGGACACCCAGGGAGGGGAAAGCAAGGCCCGGGCCGGGCCAGGCCAAGCTGAGAGGGGGGCGAGCCCAGGGATCAGGGGGTGGGCGCCCCGGGGCGACGGGTACCGGGGGTGAGGGAGGGCCGGGGCCGCGGGGGAAGGGCTGCTCGGCGAGCCGACCGAGGCCGGAGACGAGGGGGCAGCCGGAACCGGACCTGAGACCTGGCTGAGAGGAGGCCGCCGGGGGCACTGAGGCCGGGCCGGGGGCCAGCCGCGCACACGCGCGCTTCTCCGAAGCTCTCCCGGGTCCTTGCGGCTGGCCCTCGGCGAGGGCCGCTCGCCACCCTAACCTGGCCCCTCACCCCTCACCCAGGCCCGGCCTGGAAAGCGTGGGGACGCGAGAGTCCGCGCGGGAGAACCAGTACCTGAAGAGAAACGCTCAGGCCGCTGGGCCACCAGCTCCCGCCGCCGCGCGCGCACCGCTTCCCGCGCGCCGCAGGCCCGGCCTTCTTGTGGGCGGGGCCTCGGGACTCCCCGCCTCCGCGTGGGCGGGGCTCTAAAGACTGAGTGTTCACCTCCTCGTGGGCGGGGCTCCACAGAGGCCCTGTCCCGCCGCGGAGGCGTGACCAGCGCCCTCAGACACTGGGCTGGCTCCCGCCGGTTTATTTCCCTGCGGACCGACGCATCGGTGGAAGAATGAGGGAGTCCAATCACTTCTTCCCTTGTTAATTTAGCAAACATTCTTAGCAAACATTTACTGAGCATCTGCTATATGCTGGACCCTATGCTGGACCTGGATACACAGTGGAGAGCGAAGCTGACACAGACTTCAGTTCAGTTCAGTAGCTCAGTCGTGTCCGACTCTTTGCGACCCTTTGGACGGCCGCACCGCCAGGCCTCGCTGTCCATCACCAACTCCCGGAGCTTACTCAAACTTATGTCCATTGAGTCGGTGATACCATCCAAACATCTCATGCTCTGTCGTCCCCTCTCCTCCGGCCTTCAATCTTTCCCAGCATCAGGGTCTTTTCCAATGAGTCAGTTCTTCGCATCAGGTAGCCAAAGTACTGGAGTTTCAGCTTCAGCATCAGTCCTTCCAATGAATATTCAGGACTGATTTCCTTTAGGATGGACTGGTTGGAACTCCTTGCAGTCCAAGGGACTCTCAAGAGTCTTCTCCAACACCACAGTTCAAAAGCAGACTTACCCTCAGGAGAATTTGCAGTCTGGTAAAACAAAAAGGAGGGCCCTCCTCTAGGACAGGTGGCGACACTGTAACTCTGAGACTCACCCAAGACTACCACGACTTTCACTAGTGCAGTGACTATCTGACAGCTATAACCTGTTTTGGTCACTAGTGTTTCAAAATAAATAAACCACAGAAATGGTCTTCAGGCCTCCTGTCATGTATCCAAATAATTATAATTAAAAAATAAAGTGAAAAGGAGTATGTCAAGGTTGTGTATTGCCACCCTGCTTATTTAACTTATATGCAGAGTACATCATTCGAAATACTGGGCTGGAGGAATCACAAGCTGGAATCCAGATTGCTGGGAGAAATATCAGCAACCTCAGATGTGCAGATGATACCACTCAAATGGCAGAGAGAGAAGAGGAACTAACGAGTCTCTTGATGAGCGTGAAAGAGGAGAGTGGAAAAGCTGGCTTAAAATTCAACGTTCAAAAAACAAAGATTATGGCATCTGGTCCCATAACTTCATGGCAAATAGATGGGGAAAAAGTGGAATCAGTGACAGATTTTATTTTCTTGGTCTCCAAGATCACTGTGGACAGTGACTGCAGGCATGATTAAAAGATGCTTGCTCCTTGGAAGAAAAGCTGTGACCAACCTAGACAGCATATTTAAAAGCAGAGACATCACTTTGCCAACAAATGTCCATATAGTCAAAGATATGCTTTTTCCAGTAGTCGTGTATGGATGTGAGAGTTGGACCATAAAGAAGGCTGAGCGCCGAAGAACTGATTTTTTGAATTGTGGTTGGAGACGACTCTTGAGAGTCCCTTAGACTGCAAGGAGATCCAATCAGTCCATCCTAAAGGAAATCAGTCCTGAATAGTCATTGGAAGGACTGATGCTGAAACTGAAGTTTCAATACTTGGACAACTTGATGCACAGAGCCAACTTATTGGAAAAGACCCTGATGCTGGAATAGATTGATGGCAAAAGAAGGGGGTGACAGAGGATGAAATGGTTGGATGGCATCAACAACTCAATGGACATGAGTCTGAGCAAACTGGGAGATAGTGAAGGACAGGGAAGCCTGGCAGGCAGCAGTCCATGGGGTTGCAGAGTCAGACATGACTTAGCAACTGAACAAAAGCAGCAACAAAATACAGTGAAAAGGAACATGAAAGGAAGAATGTGCTTTTACAGTCCTGAATGTGAGCTTACTTTAGATTTGAAGGATCAAAGAAAGTTTGAAAAGGAGACACTTAAAGTGGGTTTCAAGTGATAAGAGTTTTGGAATGAGCAGCTCTGGGAAATGAGAATTGAAGGTAAAGAAACTCACTGTCAACAATAGAGATACAAAGAGGAAGTGGGACCTGGCCGTGGGAAAGGACGGGTGGATCAATGACCCAGAAGTCTCTGGACATAAACAAGCAGGTCGTGTGGACATGTGTGTTTCATGTGCGAGCATGTGTGCTCAGTTGCTTCAGTTGTGTCTGACTCTTTGTGACCCTATGGACTGTGGCCCACCAGGCTCTTCTGTCCATGGGATTCTCCAGGCAAGAATACTGGAGTGGGTTGCCATGCCCTCTTCAAGGGGTTTCATTTCTCCTTCTAAATTAATTGGAATCCTGATTCCATACATTAGTCTGGGAGCTTGGTTGAAATGACATTGGTCTAGATAAACAGACAATCTCCTTGTGCTGACTGACAGGTTTCTGGGCCTTCAAATCCAAGGGGTTTTGTAAAGCAAGTCCTATCCTGTGCAACCTTGCAGAAGACGGCTTGCCAGCCTCCCCCCGTGACTCTCCCACTCCCCAGCTTTCCCCTCTTCTCTCTCTGGATGTCTTGGCCCTGAATTCAATCAGGTCTCTTGCTCCTTTGGCAAACAAAAATTGGGATTTTGCTTTTTTCTAGATAATTTTGGAGAATTCAAAACTATGTGATTGTTCAGTACCTGGATTGCTTACAGTATACCTCAATTAACAGATGTGCTTATGAACACTTCCTAAAAATAGAATTTAACATTTTAAAGTGAGGTTGTTAATCAGAAGGCAGAAATGGATGTAGCATGGCCTTTTGAAATGGGTTAATTTTCCGAATGTGACATTTTACCTGTGAGTTTCCTGGAAGGCAAGGAAACAAATACCCTGTGATGCAAAGCCTTGATGAAAAGAAATACAAGTTTATCTGAGCAGCCAACTTGTGATGACTTTTTAAAAAATTTTTCTTTTCTGGCATTTTTAGTCAAGAGTTGTCATGGATTCTTACATAAATGCTAGTCAAACGCTTTTAGCCAGTTTCACAAAAGGTATACAAATTGTCTACAAACGATGTCTCATGTTGATGAATACGACTGGATGGTCCTTAAGTCTACAGGAAGCTAGGACAATGTAGTTTTTAGATGTTCTCTTGAGTTATGGCTAGAATTTAGAGGACTTGGGAGTGGGAATGACTAATATGTGCTGTAGATAATCTAGTTGTTTGAAAAGCACAGATAAGAGGAGGGAAAAAAAGGAAGATGCCACTCCTAGGTATGTACCCAAAAGAATTAAAAGCAAAGACAACAATAGATATTTATACAATAGTGTCCATAGCAGCATTCTTAATAGCAAAAAGTGGAACCAACTTAAATGTCCATGGATGGATGAATGGATAAAATATGGTACATCCATACAATGTAGTATCATTCAGCCTTAAAAAGGAATCAAACTGATATTTGCAACAATATAGATGAACCTTAAAAATGTTATGCAAAGTGAAATAAGCCAGACACAAAAGAACAAATACGTTATGATTCCACTTAGATATCTAGAATAAGCAAATTTGTAGAGACAGAAAGCAGAGGCCACCAGGGGACAGGTGGGAATGGGGAGTTATTGTTTACAGGATACAGTTTATTCGAAATGATGAAAAAGTTCTGGAAATGGATGGTGTAGGTAGTTGCCCAATGATATGAATATACTGCATGCCTCTGAATCATACACTTAAAAATGGTATATACTTCCACAATAAAAAATTAGTCAATATTTACAATCACACACACAAATTATTACCAGAGGGATGTTAATGGGAATACAGGTAAAACAAGATTGACCATGAGTTGGAAACTGTTGAAGTGATGGGTGCACATGAGTTCATTGTAACAGTTTTTCTACTTTCCTTTTTATTGGAGTATAGTTGATTTACAATGTTTTTAGTTTCAGGTGTACAGCCAAGTGAATGTTACACATACACCCACTTTTTTAGATTCTTCTCCCCATAGGCCATTACAGAGTACTGAAGAGTTCCCCATGCTATACAGTAAGTCCTTGGTTATCTATTTTATATATAGTGGTGTGTATATATCAATCCCAATCTCCCAATTTATCCCTCCCTCTTCCTTTTACCCCGTTAACCATAAATTTGTTTTCTACATCTATAAATCTATTTGTTCTGCAGATAAGTTCATTTGTATCTTTTTTAGGTTCCACATATAACCAATATCATATATTTGTCTTTCTCTTAGTTCGCAATGACACTCTCTAGGTCCCATCCACATTGCTCTACATGGCATTATTTCATTCTTTTTTTATAGCTCAGTAATATTCCATTGGATTTATGTACCACATCTTCTTTATCCATTCTTCTGTTGATGGACATTTAGGTTGCTTCCATGTCCTCGCTATTGTAAACAGGGCTGCAGTGAACAGTTTCTGTACTTTTGTATACGTTTGAAAATTCCCATTATAGAGGGAATTCCCTGGTGGTCCAGTGGTTAGGACCCAGTGCTTCCACTGCTGGGGGCCCTGGTTCCATTGCTGGTCAGGAAACTAAGATCCCATAAGCCACCCAGTATGCACCCCCCAAAAAACCCCCAAAATTTCCATTATAGAGCTTAAAATATCTGATACTGAAAAAAACAATTTAAGAACACAGTAAACTAGTAGAAAATGAGAAACTACTGGTTAAGTGATTACAGTGAATATTATCATATAGTTTACATAATGTAATTATAGATAATATGTAATGATATACAGTAAGTATTTATTATTGCCCTGCTGCTACTAAGTCGCTTCAGTTGTGTCTGACTCTGTGTGACCCCATAGACGGCAGCCCACCAGGCTCCCCTGTCCCTGGGATTCTCCAGGCAAGAATACTGGAGTGGGCTGCCATTTCCTTCTCCAATGCATGAAAGAGAAAAGTGAAAGGGAAGTCGCTCAGTCTTGTCTCTTAGCGACTCCATGGACCCTCGGTTCAGTCACTTCAGTTCAGTAGCTCAGTCATGTCCGACTCTTTGCGACCCCATGAATCGCAGCACGCCAGGCCTCCCTGTCCATCACCAACTCCCGGAGTTCACTCAAACTCACGTCCATCGAGTCAGTGATGCCATCCAGCCATCTCATCCTCCATCATCCCCTTCTCCTCCTGCCCCCAATCCCTCCCAGCATCGGAGTCTTTTCCAATGAGTCAACTCTTCTCAGGAGGTGGCCAAAGCATTGGAGTTTCAGCTTTAACATCAGTCCTTACAATGAACACCCAGGATTGATCTCCTTTAGAATGGACTGGTTGGATCTCCTTGCAGTCCAAGGGACTCTCAAGAGTCTTCTCCAACATCACAGTTCAAAAGCATCAATTCTTCGGCACTCAGCTTTCTTCACAGTCCAACTCTCACATCCATACATGACCACTGGAAAAACCATAGCCTTGACTAGACAGACCTTTGTTGGCAAAGTAATGTCTCTGCTTTTCAATATGCTATCTAGGTTGGTCATAACTTTCCTTCCAAGGAGTAAGCATCTTTTAATTTCATGGCTGCAGTCACCATCTGCAGTGATTTTGGAGCCTAAAAAAATAAAGTCTGATACTGTTTCCACTGGGACCAGATGCCATGATCTTCGTTTTCTGAATGTTGAGCTTTAAGCCGAACTTTTCATTCTCTTTCACTTTCATCAAGAGGCTTTTCAGTTCCTCTTCGCTTTCTGCCATAAGGGTGGTGTCATTTGCATATCTGAGGTTATTGATATTTCTCCTGGCAATCTTGATTCCAGCTTGTGCTTCTTCCAGCCCAGCGTTTCTCATGATGTACTCTGCATAGAAGTTGAATAAGCAGGGTGACAATATGCAGCCTTGACGTACTCCTTTTCCTATTTGGAACCAGTCTGTTGTTCCATGTCCAGTTCTAACTGTTGCCTCCTGACCTGCATATAGGTTTCTCAAGAGGCAGGTCAGGTGGTCTGGTGTTCCCATCTCTTTCAGAATTTTCCACAGTTTATTGTGATCCACACAAAGGCTTTGGCATAGTCAATAAAGCAGAAATAGATCTTTTTCTGGAACTCTCTTGCTTTTTCGATGATCCAGTGGATACTGGCAATTTGATCTCTGGTTCCTCTGCCTTTTCTAAAACCAGCTTGGACATCTGCAAGTTCATGGTTCACGTATTGCTGAAGCCTGGCTTGGAGAATTTTGAGCATTACTTTACTAGCGTGTGAGATGAGTGCAATTGTACGGTAGTTTGAACATTCTTTGGCATTGCCTTTCTTTGGGATTGGAATGAAAACTGACCTTTTCCAGTCCTGTGGCCACTGCTGAGTTGGACCCTAGACCCCTCTAATTCTATGCCCAGGAAAAGGTCAGACTGTGAGCTACTCAGACAACTCACAAGTTACACAGCAAGTTGGGAAGAGCCCCCTCTAGTGTCTCAGCTGTCTGCACAGAGAGACACTCCACCAAGGGACTCGAAAAAACATGGGACAACTGTCTATTCAAAAAAAGAAGACAAAAAGCTCAAACTTCCTTTCAGTCAGCCCTGGTTCAGATCACAGCAAACACTTTGAAAACCGGCCACATAGTTGAAAACACAGGCCAAAATTTTCAACACTATTTAACAAGAAACCCATAGGTAAGACTGTTGACTCATGTACTCAATACTTTGTGAATATAAAGCACCATTACACTGTTATGAGGATACGAGTTCTGGATAACACCTACCTATTGAAGACACTCAACCTAAGGATTAGCCAGGTTGTGGTACAAAGTTCTTTTGAGTCTATGTATTGTTACCGTAATACTGAGTCCTGACAGCTTTGCAAGAAATTAACACTGAACTTTCAACTTGTTCTATCTGTTTGAAATAGCTAATTAAATTTACTCAGCCCATTCTTAGTAGAATGCTTGTGCAGGAAATTCAACTTGTGATTCACACATTGTAATAGCTAATTCATTCTCTATGACTCCACTCACCTGAAAACTTCACCTGCATTTGAATGGCTTGAATTTACCAGGACTAGACGTCTTCTCTGGTCTTGAATTTCTCTCTAGAGGCCAGTATATGTAAATTAACTTTGTGATCACAAAATTAATCCTGGAAAACAGTATATATTTTCCTCTATGCCAAATGGAAGGATATTAACGGCATTCTTTGTGAGCTGTGACCAATGTCCGAAAGACAAATACTGTTGACCTTTGAACACAGGCTTGAACTGCCTGGGTTCACTTATATGCGGATTTTTTTCAATATACTGAAAATTTGGGGGCGAGATTACAATTTAAAAATACAGTTGAGCTGCACGACCCAGAAATATCTAAAAATTTGAGAAAAAGTTGGAGGAGAGGGCTGAATTAGTTGGCTGGCATCAATATATACTTATTACTAACCAAAAGAGACCTACTGTATAGCACAGGGAACTATACTCAGTATTTTGTAATAACCTATAAGAGAAAAGAATCTAAAAATATACATATATAACTGAATCACTGTGCTGTACTCCTGAAATTAACATGTTGTAAATCATTTATACTTCAGAATTCATATATAACAGTGCATGATTTATTTAATAAGGAAAATTTAGGTATGTCATAAAAGTATAAAATATACATAGATACTATAGGGTGAGTGAAACTTAATATAAAATTAATGTGTTGTTTCCTATTTTATAACTTTGCTCTCAAAGAATTATATTACCATACAGTATGGTAGAACTGCGTATCATCACAGGTAAGTTTCAAAAAAAAAAAAAAATTGCAACATTTCCAATGCTGTATTAAGAATATGACTATAATACTGTATGCCATAAAAATTTGATAATAATTAGTGTACAGAATAGGCTACCAGGAAGCAATTATATCAGTTACACTAGGCTGCCATAAAGCAATCATGTTATTGCTTCTTCATTATCGGTGCATGAATCATTATACCTGTAAATAAATATGAATTCTTCACATTACCTTCCCATTTTCAGTATCTATCACACAAGACAATACTGACGTACACACTGAGATGGTCCATCTTTTTGTAAACAAATGACAAGTTCTGGTAGTACAGTACTTTAAACATTTTCCTTATGACTCTTTCTCTAGCTTACTTTAAGAATACAGTAAATGATCCACATAACATACACTACTTGACTATTCATCAGTAAGTCTTCTGATCAAGTTATTAGTAACTTTGGGGGGTCAAAAGTATGTGGATTTTTTTACTAAATGGGGGTCAGCACCCATAAGGCCACATGCTATTCAAGGGCCAGAAAAACACGACTCCAGTGAGTCTCTCATTCCATCCCAATGAATCTGTGTAACACCGTGCAAAGTAAGATTTAACCAACAGCAGCTTTTCTGAAAGCTTGGAGCCATTTGTGGCCACATTAACAGACACTCAGCTTCTTTAAAAAAATAAACCGAAGAATCCAAAAGAGGTGGCAGAGAGTTATGATGGAGAACACAGAAAAAGGAATTAAAGTGGCCAATAAAACATGAAAACATGTTCAACCTGGGACAAAGAAATGCAAGCTGCCATTTTCCAACATACTATTAGTAAGTTTGATGGAGATAGGAAGAAGCACACTCGTACATTTATTTTTCATAGGAGTTTAAGTACAACGATTTCTGGATGGCAACATTTATTAAAATTAACATACCATATACTCTTTGACCAATCAGTATTCATGACAAGGAATTTACATTCTGGATACGCTTGAAAAAGTATGTGTGGTGGGTATTTATTTTCACAGTAGTGTTTTTTCCAGAAAGAAAGAAAAGGAACACTGGGAGCGTATTCATGTCATTTTAAAATGCTACTAAAGCTGTTCAAAGAGTAATATGGAAATGTTACCAATTACATGGTATAATACCTGTGTAGATTTGATACAAATATATAATCAAATATAAAGATATAAAATTTAATAGAAACTGAATGCATATATATGAATGTGTATATGTATGCAGCTAATATTTTCTGGAAGGACATACAAAAAAATACTGGTCACCTTCAGGGAGGCAGTGGGGAAGTCTTTTCACAGTATACCATTCTGTTGTTATTTATATTTCTAACTTGGGCACCAGCTCTGCTTCCCTTTCCCTGACCTCGTACCCCAGTGAGAAAGTGGCCATGCAGATTCTGGGTTGGTTTCAGGAACCACTTGACTTCAACACTCACACTCATCACTAGAGGGTGTAGCTCAATGGCTCTTGGCTCTGATAGTGCACTGGGAGGCCTTAAAAAAAGTCTTGACAATTGGTTCAACCCTCAAAACTCTTATAGTACGGGGAGCATCCTCACACTGGGATTCCTAAGAACCCCACAAGTGATTCTAAAATGCAGCCAGTGGAGAACCACCAGTACGTATCACCTTTGATTATTCCTCCATGTCAAATAATGACCTAATGGGTCATGCAATAGCACAAGTCAAGTGTCGGAGACTGTGGGCAGTCACCAGCGCCTCCTGCTCACAGTAGGAATTGAGGCCAAATAAAGGCAACAGCGATGTGCCACACTGGCCTTGCTGTGAGAACATTTAGCGTTCGCTGAGTCTGTAGTCTCTGTTGAGGTCTTGTCTGTAGGGACTGTGGGCAATTCTAGTTTACGTCCTCATACTGTTTTTGTTTTAAAGCTTTAAACAAGTGGTTTAAGCGGCACACTCCTCCCACACTAGCCTTTTAAAAAATTTAACAACAACAAAAAAGAAGTAGAGGTACCTCAATATATGCGATGTGGGTCCATGTTGTTCTCTTAAATCTGCTAGCCACATTTTCAGTCTTATCTTGGCAATATTTTCTTAAAGAGTGAATATTAGGTTAAATATAGTCAAAGAATCAACTTAGCAAGCAAGTTTCTCTTACTAATTCTATGATTAATTTTCCCATTAAGCCAGTTAACAGCCATATAATATGGATTTCTGCAAGAATATAGCTGACCAAAAGGAAAGGGAAAATTGCAAATTCCAGAAATAAGTGCTACATAAATATTCACAAACTTAGACATGCTATACACAGCTGCTCTCATTTAGGCAAGGTTTTTTAAAATGATTTATACAAAGAAAGTTTCTTTTTCAGTGTAAAATGCACACACACACTCTCAAGGTGAGCCCAGTCTGAGAATCTTAATGGAAACAAACAATATTAGTCTTCTAAATGTAACTTCTAATGAATATAATGAGCTCAACTTGAGGGTCTTAACAGACACAATCTTAGTTTTCAAAATATAACTTGAATATAGAATTCCTTAAAAGTAATATCTGAAATGTTAGCCATCATATATATTTTTATTTTATTACAAGATTTTTAAATTCTGAGGAGATACAATTGTGACAGAAAACCAGCTTCATACCAAAAATACACTTTCAATTACCTTATCAAGCAAATAAAATTTCACTTATTTGCTTTTTCTAGAAGTTAATGTACAATAAAAATTTAACATTGTACCTGACAGACATGTAATTAAGCATATAAAAGGAACATGTATTCAATGTTCAGAAACAAAAGTAAAAATAAATAGCAATGATAAAACTTTGAAAAAAATAATGCACATTTTAGTTGTGGAAAATACGATTCTTAATTATATACACAGTTATACTTAATAGAAAGCCATCTTTTTATAATTGCACAAAACATGGGACCAATAAAGCATAATTTTTAGGGCATGTAATACTATAATCCTAGGTTGTTTGCTGCTTAACTCCAGGATACAAAACACTTAGGTTTGCAATATAATAAAAAGTATGCAGTACTGCTGGAGAAAGATTGTCTTCCTCAACTCATATTAACCTGTAGTAATTCTACAAAAGGCTGTACAGGAAATTTCACAAAAAGAAATATTAAACAATTATTGTGCCCACTCCATGCGAACTAAGCAGCCAAAAATGGGCTTCAAGGTAAATGTGGTGTGACGTTTAATATTTTTGATACTTTTATACTAAAAATCGTTGCTTTTTTCTGTAAAAAACACTTTGCGTTTGATCATGATTGGCAATCTCAACACACAAAACATCCCGGCAAAAATGGAGTTTCTGCTTTACTTTCTTTTCATGAATAAAATACTTCAGGAAATAAGAATTTATAAAAAAAGAAACATTAATGCTCAATTCACTTCAAACTTATCAGGAATGTTATTCCATTTTAAAAAACCCTGTTTTAAACTTTTCTGTAAGAAAATCAAAGGTAACATTTCCATTTGTATTATGGCACAGCCCCCAAGTCAGAGAAAAATACACTTTAGGGAACCAGAAAAGATTGCACAAAGGTTAGGGGCAACCTGAAAACCTCTTGGTGAAAAACACTTGAGTCCATTAGGGTGATTAAAAAAATATGTGCAGACTTAATTATAAGTATTTACATTTCAAAGCAGAATCATGAGTTAGCTGTGTAGCTGCTCAATATCAATGATTCACAGGCATTTCAAAAGGTGTGATAATGTGTACACAGTATTTGTGTCCACACTTGAATGCATAGAATACAGCAAAGAATATGGTTCTTCAGTCTGTTACCTATCATACTTATAACAAAATTGTTTACATTTTGAAAGCTGTACAACCCGAAGACTGAGCAAATATTTTTCATTATCTCAAATACACTTTAAGTACTACTGATTTCACTCATTTGTTCCACAACTTGTCCTAAGATCTCATCAACTACATCAACATCGTAATTCACTTGCTGAAGATCGAGATCAGGTACAATCATGGCCAGGAGCTGTCCTACGTTAACTCGAAGAGATCGAAGTTTGAGGCTGAAAATACAAATATTACACCTATTAGATGAACATTATAATAATACAGCTTAATATTCACGTAGGGCTTAAAATTTAAGAGAAATATTAAAATGGAATCTCTAGAATGGCACACAAACTAAATGAAAAGCAAAACTTCCTCAAGAGAACTGGATTTAATAATTCACTTAATAATTTATTATTTAACAACTAAATATTTATCTGTTGGTAAATAGAATGTTTCGTAAAACTAGTGGCTCTGTTTGGTTCCAACTAATATAATTTTAATTCGAGACTGGAAAAAATGTGGACTGGTAAATACATAAATAACAAGATGCTATTTACAACTGAAAATCTTGTTATTACCTGGAAAAGAGTATTGATATACTAGTGAGAACACTGGTCTAAGAATAAGACGTAGCTCTTTGAGTTTCAGCTTCCTTCTGAGGAAAGTAAACTCAACTGTTCCCTAAACCATGTTCTGGTTACGGTATGAGATATCTGGTTATGAGATATCCATAGTTGTATAAATGGATTTGTGCTTAACTAAGCTTAATAAACTTTGGGTTAAATAATGTTAAACAAGATCTTTTTTAAATGCAGGATTTCTCTGAACCTATCACATACTAAAGTTCACTATTAATTGTACTATGAATTCATTATAAACACTGGGAAACTCTAGATTAAATGATCATTATCATTCCTTCCTGATTTCCATACATGTAGCTATCTGAATATCAACATTCTGGATTTTAGATACATACCTACAACTATTCAGCAAGTGGTCTTTCCTTGAAGATTGAGTGAAACACATGGATTAAGAGAATGTTACAGTTGTTTCTATTCTGTCTCCTCCAAAGTATAAGAAGCAAAGACTCTGATGCTGGGAGGCATTGGGGGCAGGAGGAGAAGGGGACGACAGAGGATGAGATGGCTGGATGGCATCACTGACTCAATGGACGTAAGTCTCAGTGAACTCCGGGAGTTGGTGATAGACAGGGAGGCCTGGCGTGCTGCGATTCATGGGGTCGCAAAGAGTCAGACATGACTGAGCGACTGATCTGATCTCATCTTTAGTTTAGACACTGATCTTTCTAGGGTAGAAATCTCTGAAGGAACAAGATGCTCATCTTTAGGTTGACAACACACAAAAATGAGATTTTACATTTGGTTTGTGAGCTTATCTTAGGATTCCATTGGATCTTGGATAAAATTTTATACCATTCCCATAACAGTTGCTTTCTGTCCAAGCTTACCCACTCATCTTCAATCAGATGCCTAATTTCTATATAAAAAACAGACAAAGTCCCAGGATGACCCTACAGCCATTTCTGACCTTCCTATCCTTTAAGTCTTTGGACTGTCCTGGCTAACTCCCCTTCTCTACAGGACACATCACAAGACCCTATTTCAGTGTATGTAACGGCACTGAGAGAAAGCACTGTGAGCTCCACATGCAATTTTAAAGAATGTAGCCACATTAAAAACTAAAATGAAGCAATAAATTTAAGTTACATATGAAATATCATTTCATCATATAATCAAAATATTGAGGCGTTTTCTTCTCCTTTTTTTGAATATGAGGGCATCAAAATCCAGCATGTATTTCATATTTAAAGCACATCTCAACTCAGACTAGCTACATGTCAAGTGCCAGTGGCCAAATGTGGCTATACTGTCTTGGAAAGCACAAATCTAAGTGATCATCAATGACTCAAAGTTCAGTGTGCAAGTGGATCATCTGGAAAACTGTTTAAAAGTTTCCAATTCAATAACCCATACTTTGGCCCAAGGATCTGTATTTTACAAGTACTACAGATGTTTGTGGTTAACGTTTTCCGAAACACCAGTTGGGAGTTTATTTTCCGAACTTTTGGCCCCATAGTTATATGTACTATTCTATTCATTCCATTTCCATAAACAGGTTTAGTGAAATCCTTCAAAAACTTAAATGTCAGGTAAGGATGGTAAACTATTTCCCAACAACAGTATGTTTTAGGTACCAAGTCTTATTACATTAGTAGGAAGGGTTATACAATTTTATCCCTTACTGACTTTTCTTTTTTCTTAATGAATATTTTTGAATAATAACCACCAACACTGTCAGAACCCCAAGTCCATTTAATACCTTACTGAGAGTAATCATTCATTTATTGTTTTCTTATTTTCACAGAACTTCTTCCTTATTATCACCTGTAATGGCAATTTTCAGTAATTATGGATTTCCTAAGTTAAAATTGCAGAAGGCATGTAGTTAAATGAGATAGCAAACCATAAATAAGTATTGCCAAGTAAATACAGAAAGAAATCAAGGTAAAAAACTAAGTTTCATGAAATGGACCCTTATCCTCTAGTCACTGCCTAATTCTTTAACATCTGGGATAATTTTCAGTTTCTCACCCCAAAATATTCCTAACCACTCTGACCAATCAAAGCTTTATTCCTTTCAATTCCTATTTTACTTAGGTTCACTAAACTGTTAGTTCCCTGAAGGAAAGGATGATGACATGTACTTCTTTTCGTATCTATCGTAATGCTGGGATAACAGCAGTGAGCAACTTCTTTTGATAGAACAAGCTTTGAGGAGTACTAGGGAGAAGACAATGGCACCCCACTCCAGTACTCTTGCCTGGAAAATCCCATGGATGGAGGAGCCTGGTAGGCTGCAGTCCCTGGGGTCGCGAAGAGTCAGACATGACCGAGTGACTTCACTTTCACTTTCATGCATTGGAGAAGGAAATGGCAACCCACTCCAGTGTTCTTGCCTGGAGAATGCCAGGGACGGGGGAGCCTGGTGGGCTGCCGCCTGTGGGGTTGTGCAGTCGGACACGACTGAAGCGACTTAGCAGCAGCAAATATCATGCTAACCAGAACTGCAGCCCCAGCCAAACTGCCTCATCTCATATTACCTTTCCCCATCAGTGTAATTTACAGACTCCTCGATGTTACTTGAAGTTGATACATCAGCTCCTACTTGTCCACTTGCAGATTTTAATTGTTCAATTTCAGCTTTCAGTTCTTCACACTGCGAACGGATTTGTGATTTTTCCACTTCCAATAATTCAATCTGACAAAAAATTAATTTTATAACTGTAAAATTTTAAAATACTACTATCAAAGTGCAAATTTAAGCTAAGAAATGTACAAAACCCTGCTTGATGAAAATCTCCATCAAAAAATTAAGACACTACCCTAGTGGCTCAGACAGTAAAGAATCTGCCTGCAATCCAAGAGACCTGGTCTGGAAAGAACCCCTGGAGACAGGAATGGCAACCCACTCCAGTATTCTTGCCCAGAGAATTCTATGGACACAAGAGCCTGGCAAGCTACAGTCTACGGGATCGCAAAGAGTCGGATATGACTGAGCGATTAACACTTTCACTTTACACTCAAAAAGAAAACCAAGAAAACGTAGACAAAAAACAGCATGCTATAAATAAAGTTTCACTTGTTTAGTTTCACTTAAAGGAAGACCTACAAGACCTTTTAGAACCAACACCATAAAAGATGTCCTTTTCATCATAGGGCACTGGAATGCAAAAGTAGGAAGTCAAGAGCCTGGAGTAACAGGCAAATTTGGCCTTGGAGTATAAAATGAAGCAGGGAAAAGGCTAATAGAATTTTGCCAAGAGAATGCACTGGTCATAGCAAACACCCTCTTCCAACAACACAAGAGACGACTCTACACATGGACGTCACCAGATGGTCAACACTGAAATCAGATTGATTATATTCTTTGCAGCCGAAGATGGAGAAGCTCTACACATTCAACAAAAACAAGACCGAAAGCTAATTGTGGCTCAAATCACGAACTCCTTATTGCAAAATTCAGACCTGAATTGAAGAAAGTAGGGGAAACCCACTAGACCATTCAGGTACGACCTAAATCAAATCCCTTATGCATATACAATGGAAGTGACAAATAGATTCAAGGGATTAGATCGGATAGACAGAGTGCCTGAAGAACTATGGATGGAGGTTTGTGACATTCTACAGGAGGTGGTGATGAAAACCATCCCCAAGAAAAAGAAATGCAAGAAAGCAAAATGGCTGTCTGAGGAGGCCTTACAAATAGTTGGGAAAAGAGAAGCTAAAGGCAAAGAAGAAAAGGAAAGATATACCCATATGAATGCGGAGTTCCAAAGAATAGCAAGGAGAGATAAGAAAGCCTTCCTCGGTGAACAATGCAAAGAAACAGAGGAAAACAATAGAATGGGAAAGACTAGAGATCTTTTCAAGAAAATAAGAGATATCAAGGGAATATTTCAAGCAAAGATGGGCACAATAAAAGACAGAAACAGTATGGACCTAACAGAAGCAGAAGATATCATGAAGAGGTGGCAAGAAAACAGAACTGTACAAAAAAAGATCCTCACGACCCAGATAATCACAATGTGTGATCACTGACCTAGAGCCAGACATCCTGGAATGTGAAGTCAAGTGGGCCTCAGGAAGCATCACTACAAACAAAGCTAGTAGTGGTGACAGAATTTCAACTGAGGCATTCCAAATCCTCAAAGGTGATGCTGTGAAAGTGCCGCACTCAATATGCCAGCACATTTGGAGAACTCAGCAGTGGCCACAGGACTGGAGAAGGTTAATTTTCATTCCAATCCCAAAGAAGGGCAATGCCAAAGAATGTTCAAACTACTGTACAATTGCACTAATTTCACATGCTAGCAAAGTAATGCTCGAAATCCTTCAAGCTAGGCTTCAAAAGTTTGTGAGCCAAGAACTTTCAGATGTACAAGCTGGATTTAGAAAAGGGAGAGGAACCAGACATCAAACTGCCAACATCCAATGGACCAGAGAAAAAGCAAGAGAATTTCAGAAAAATATTTACTTCTGCTTCACTGACTATGCTAAAGCCTTTGACTGTGTGGATCACAACAAACTGTGGAAAATTCTTAAAGAGGTGGGAATACCAGACAGACTACCTTACCTACCTCCTGAGAAACCTGTATGCAGGTCAAGAAGCAAAGAGTTAAAAACAGACATGAAACAATGGACTGGTTCAAAACTGGAAAAGAAGTACGTCAAGGGTATATATTGTCACCCTGCTTATTTAACTTACATGCAGAGTAATGCAAAATGCCAGGCTGGATGAAACTCAAGACTGCGGGGAGAAATATCACGAAGCTCAGATATGCAGATGAAACCACCCTAATGGCGGAAAACTAAACAGCCTCTTGATGACGGTGAAAAAGGAGAGAGAAAAAGCTGGTTTAAAACTCATCATTCAAAAAACAGAAGATTATGGCATCTGGTCCTGTTACTTCATGGCAAATAGATGGGGAAAAAGTGGAAACAGTGACAGATTTTATTTTCCTGGGCTCCAAAATCACCAGGGATGGTGACTGCAGCCATGAAATTAAAACACACTTTCTTCTTGGAAGAAAGTTATGACAAACCTAGACAGCCTATTAAAAAGCAGAGACATCACTTTGCCAAAAAAGGTCCAAGGAGTCAGAGCTATGGTTTTTCTAGTAGTCACGTACGGATGTAAGAGTTGGCCCATAATGAAGGCTGAGTGCTAAAGAACTGATGCTTTTAAATTGTGGTGCTGGAGAAATCTCTAGAGAGTCCCTTGGACTGCAAGGAGATCCAATCAGTCCACCCTAAAGGAAATCAGTCCTGAATATTCATTGGAAGGACTGATGCTGAAGCTGAAACTCCCATCCTTTGGCCACCTCATGTGAAGAACCGACTCATTTGAAAACACCCTGATGCTGAGAAAGATTGAGGACAGGAGAAGGGGATGATAGAGGATGAGATGGTTGGATAACATCATCAACTTGATGGACATGAGTTTCAGCAAGGTCAGGAGTTGGTGACGGACAGGGAAGCCTGGTGTGCTGCAGTCCATGGGGTCACAAAGAGTCGGACACGACTTAGTGGCTGAACAACAATAACAAACATCATCATCTACCTCATATGGTTATTTTCAAGCTTACAAATAACATGGAACTCCCAGCGTATTAGTAACTGACTGTCTCAGGGCCAATCAGCAGGATGATCCCTTGTGGTACAGCAGGGTCCTGTATATACAGGACATTTACCAGACGTGGTCCCCACCCTTTCAATTCCATCACTGCCCATGCCTTCAAGATGCTGAAAGAACCACAATGACCTTATGCATTTCCAGATGCCCACATCAGGACCACTCCCAGTCGAGAACCAGTGGATTAGCAGGTAGTCGAGAAATGGAAATATTATGCAGCGATTTATTGCAATCTAGCAACTGGGGAGTTAAGGCTGGGATGCCCCTGGACACCTACACCTCTCCTTACGCTGAGGGATAGAACTCACCTCACTTTTATACTGGTCCCTCTCAACACTGCATTTGTCCAGCTGTCTAAACACGTCATCAAGCTGCACAACCATTTCGTCCACCTCACTTTTACTCTCACTACTGGAACACTGACTGCATTCAGCCTTTACATGTTGCAAAGCACTACACTGCTTTTTCAGCCTTTCGATTTCTTCCAAGGCTTGACGATACTGAGACACCACATGGTCTGGACTTTCAGGTTTACCGTTAATACTTTCCAGTAAAAATACAGCATCAGTTTCAGTAGACTGATGGCAAGTTTCCTTCTTCACGTATTTGTTATTCATTTCCAGTATCCTCTGCTGTAACACGTTGATTTGTTCAGTGAACATGTGGCACTGTCTTTTATAATTTTCTTTTTCTTGGGTAACGAGAAGCAGCTCATTTCTTAGTTCATTTAACTGGCAACTAGCGTCACTAGCAGATTTATCAAAGGTTCCCTGGGTTTCATGTGTCTTTCCTTCAGTTTCCACACAGGCTGGCAGTGCGGCTGCGTCATTTCTTACATCTATCGCATCTTCAACAGTCTCTTCCTTTTTAACGACTAAACTTGGCACTTCAGTCTGGGTGGCTGTGGTAGTTCCCTGATCACACTGGGATGTCGAAGTACCTGTGGAGCCAGTCTGGCCACAAGGTTCACTGTCACCCACAGGCTCCACTTCCACACCACTCTGCTCCATGGGGCTCTGCTGCAATTTCACTTCAGTATCGTCATCTCCTGCAGGCTTGGGAGTGCTGTTTTCTTCTAAGATGATGACATCTTCATCATCATCATCATCTTGATGAGAATTTTCAAATACTTGATTACTCAATCTCCGATTCTTTGCATTCAAAATTGAGGAGCGAGTAGGGAGTCTTCGTTTCAGGCTGGAAAAAATTTCATATATGAAATATAGGATTATAAAATGTAGATATGGAAAAAAATAAGATGACCTTGAAGTAATCTATCTTGAATTCTAAGAAATGCCCACGTTCATTTTTTTAAACAATATATTTGCAGAATATTTTGAATATCAAAATATCAAAAGAAAAATATCAATGATTTAATAAAGCAGAGATTATTGTCTCCTTTTACAGATGAGGAAACAAGACTATTAAGACCTCTTCAAAGTACCACATCCTTATACTGCCAATTTATCTCATTTGATGTCTTCTGGCATTTCAATTTAACATCTTGAAACAGAATACCACCACTCACCCCAGGAGTACTGTCTGTAACCTAGAGGTCACTGAATGGCACTGCCATTCCCATCTGTCCATCGTAATTCCATCAACATTCAGGGATCAAAGGTGGGTCACAAGGTAAACCAGCATGCCCTACCCTTTCATGGAAAACAATTTCCCCTGCATTAAAAACTGCCTTGTTTTCTTCATCTGATTAGTTTTCTGTGAATTTATCACCAATTGATCACTTTTTGTCCCACCTAAGAGGGATATTTGTACTGATTTGCCACTTGGGTCTTAGGTGTTAAGACCTCATTTCTCGAGAAAGATCTCCCCTTTCCTTAGGCTTACTCTCTCGTATGGGGGTGGGGCATAATCTTCAATAAGAACTTGAGAAAGGGTACACATGACATAAAAAATGTAAAATATTGCACAGTGAAAATATTCTTTTCACCTCTCAAGTTCACTAATGGTTTGGTTTTTATACAGACTTCCAGGTTGGGAATTACTTTCTCGAAACTCTAAAAGCATCATCCCATCATTATCTTCCAGTCACTGTTCCTGCCACTCTGATTCCTGATCTTTTGAATACAGCCTGCGTTCTCTCTTAAACAAAAAATTCTTTTCCCCAAGTGCTTTAAAACTTCATGATGATATTTCTTCTCTTTCCCCAGACATTACACTGTGGAAATGAAGCCTTTCTTCCATCATTTCCTCCCTTCTCTGATGTCCCATTTTGGAATACCCTTATTCAGGGGTTGGTCCCTCCAGTACCTGTCTTCTGCTTCCTGTCTTCCATTTATCTCCTCCTTCTGGGAGAGTTACCTGTTAAACGTCTGCCCAGCTCTAAGTTAGTTCCGCATGGTCTCTTCTGCTCCCTTTGTTTGAGCTATGTGCCTCTGGGGACCCTCGGCTATATCTCTATTTCGGACTGGAAGCAGTGAGGGCTGGGTGTGGGAGCCCAAGGAAGCCATCATCACCACCTAGGGCCTTCCTCTTGGGAGCCAGGGAGGGGAGGAGGGGAGACAGGCTCCTCACCATTCAGTATTCAAACACTCCCCGACTCCTTCTGCTTCCAAAACAGTGGCAGTGAAAGCTGCTCCAGAGAGTAAGCTCCCTACCTTCTGACAGAGGAAGAGCAGCAGCACTTCTGGCCTTTGCAGGCTGTGAAAAGGCCCAGGGAACTACCCTCCCCTGAACTCTCATAGTAGCCTCCTGGTCTTACCCCCAGTTTCCCACCTTCAGAAATGTCCAGTGCTTCCAAGTTCTGAGACAGTCTAGTGATCCAAGCAGTTGAGCATTTAATTAGAAGTTGCCCTGTTCTTTTTCTTACCAGGCTAATTCCTATTTGTTTGTCAAGACTTAGTTTAGGGACCATCTCCCCATAGACTTTGGCTCTATGAATTTAGGAACAGAGGTTTACAAATGAAAAATCTCGCTCTGTTCTCTTCTACCATTTTGGTGGCTATGTGTGTGCACTCAAGTCGCTTCAGTCCTGTCTGACTCTTTGCGACCCCATGGACTGCAGCCTGCCAGGCTCCTCTGTCCACCGGATTCTCCAGGCAAGAATACTGGAGTGGGTTGTCATACCCTCCTCTAGTGATGGTAGTCACTTTTAAAGATAAATTCTATTACCTTGTCTGTAAACATTACAAAAAATTTACTTTTTTCTTACTTTGTCTGGAACCAGCTTTATGAAGAAAAGCCAAGAATATCATGGAGACTAGTTTAAAAAAATTCACACATGTTCTCAGTTAAGCAGCAATCCAGCCACAAAACAAGATCTCAAAATGCAGGCTATATATAAACAGCAAACTATTTCAAAACATGCCCTCCATGATGTATATATGCATAAAGGCAGTTATTTTGAATCTTTTCTCAACTTTCAAAAATTCTTTTGAAGGCCTTCCCTGGCGGCTCAGTGGTAAAGAATCCACCTGCGAGTACAGGAGACGTGGGTTCAATTCCTAACCCAGGAGGATCCCACATGCCTTGGGGCAGCGGGGCCCACACACAACTGCTGGGTCCACATGCTATGACTACCGAAGCCCGCCAGCCCTGGAGCCTGCTCCACAAGTAGAGGGGCCACTGCACGACGAGAGGCTCGTGCGCCGCAACTAGAGAAAAAGCCCTCGCAGTGGCGAAGACCCAGCACAGACAAAAAGAAATTAACAAATTAAAGAAAAACCTCTCAGAACGTCTGGTATCACTATTTCAGAGAATCTCGTTTCAGTGTTTCTCTTCAAACAACAAATCCACACAGAGTCTGATGCGTTAGTTAACTGGCATCACAGTCTTCACTCTTCACCTGTGTGCCTTCTGTTCACTTTGTCAAGGCAACCTGTGCAGAGTACTGCTTTTAGAATTTCAGGAACCAACCTAGCACCGCCTCCTCATAAAGCATTCCCTGACCATTCCGGTCAAGAGCGCTAACTGTTCACTTCAGGTTATCATACATCTTTCTCTCCTTCTTCATTCCACTCATCCAAGTACATAACATGTCACGGGCTATGCTGAGAACGTATGGGTCACAGCTGACATTATACTGTTGCACTGTGAGCTGCCATTGCTTCGTGTTCTTCTTTACTCAGATACCGATAATCTTAAAAGCAGGAATTTCCTCACTATACAGAACTGCAAAGAAGTGACAATACGATCAATTTCCACAATGAAAAAAAATATTCTTTTAATTGATTTAAACAGTAACATAAGTAGGGTAGAGGTAAGTTTAGACAATAAAAGCAAAATACCTCATCCTTATGGCTTCCCTTGTGGCGCAGCAGTAAAGAATCCGCCTGCCCACCCAGGAGACATGGGTTTGATTCCTGGATCGGGAAGATCCCCTGGTTTAGGAAATGGCAACCCACTCCAGTATCCTTGCCTGAGAAATCCCATGGACAGAAGGAGCCTGGCGCGCTACAATCCATGGGGTTGCAAAAGAGTCGGACATGACTTAGCAACTGAACAAAAACCAACTCATCCGTAAGAATTGTTTAATATGCGTATAAACTACACTTTCTTAGCAGTGCATTATTGCCATAAAAGTGTCAAGTAAAGGCTGTCTCATACTTGTTTCCCAAGTCGAAAAACACATTTTAGCCACTGACCTGTTATTCTCAGGTTCAGACTGGGGTGAACCCCGATGATGATTTATAAGCCTTGTTGAGTAAGTATTTGCTACTTCTGAAAGATGTCCTCGTGGAACACCTTCCTTAACGGGAGTAAAGGTTTGACTTGACACAGGGGTTTTTGGAAACAGGAGTTCGGCATGAATCTGTTGAAGGAAAAAAAAACTGATCTTAAGAAGAGATTTTAAAATGTGTCCTGTCCCAAACACAAAGTACTTTTTCCCCGTTCCCTAAACCAGAGGCACTGAGAACTATCCTAACCACGTGAGCTTGTGCTGTGTACACTGCACCAGGGAGCGACAAAGAGCCAAGTCCAGCCTGCAAGTCAGTCAAGACTGGTTTCGCATTTTTAAACGCATGAACAAAACAAAGAATGAATACGCCACGGAGACTGTATGTGGGGTCCACAGAGCCTAAAATACCACCTGGACTTTTACAGAAAGATCTGTTGACCTCGGATTATATAGAGAGCTTACACAGATACGTAATAAAAACATTTTTCCAAGAGAAAGAAACATAAATATAAAGGAAGATAAAGTCACAAAGACACTGCCTTTAAAAAACCTAAGCCCACTATTCTTTTTCTCCCAGTTCTGTTCTCACTCTCAAACCCTCAGCCTTTATATAAGAAAACATTTCAATGTATTGATAAGCATACATATACCAATGCAGCAGCCCACAACTTCCTATATAAGAAGTACAACTACCTACTTAACACACCAAAAAAAAGCTCACCACCATTAAGCAAGATAGGGCTATGGGATTAAGAGAGGCAAATTACTATATATAAAAGAGACAAGCAATAAGGATATATTATTGAACAGCACAGGAAACTATAGCCATTGTTTTGTAGTCACTTTTATTGGAGTATTATCTGTAAAAATTCTGAATCACATGCTGCACACCAGAAACTAATATTACAAAATAAACTATACTTTCAATTAAAAAAAGAGAGAGAACAGGAGGGAGGGTCAATGATGTAGCTTTGGTCTAAGTCAGTACTAGAATGCAGCCCCCTGGGTGTTCCTATTAATTTTTCCTTGACTGTCTACCTAACGAGAAGATTCTTAAAAGAACATCTGTCTTTCCCCAGATGCCCAACTTAAGAATAAATTGAACCATCTGAGTGAAGTTGTTGGGTTAGGAAGGCAGGGTTGGGAAAGAGGGTAAGAAGTGGGTACAAGAAGAGAGAGAATGTGAACTCAATGAACAAGATTGCTTCAATCTGCTATATAACTCCTAAGTTTAAAGTTGAGTACTAAGTTAATCACCACCCAATCCAGGACACAGCTGTAACATGGAAGGCCTCATTACCCGAGGGGCTGTTTCCAGTTGTCTGATCCTGAACTTTTCCCTGTCTCTTAAAAAAAAAAAGAGAGAGAGAAAAAAGAAAAAGAAAAATGAACAAATTTAAATTTACTTCATTTTCCAGTTGTTTTCCAATGACATACTTGCCACTTCTACTAAGTCACTAAGACAGGTAGGTACACTGAACTCTGCTTCAGTGTCCTTATAATCAGGGCTGAGCCCTAGGCAGGTAGGTGCTTTCTACCTCTTATCTCAGTAACACCCTAATGTCTTCCAATCTTGCTTCAAACTTTATCTTCAAGAATAGTGCACTATAAATCTTCATGAACTCGACCTTCCACGAGCAGTACATAAGCCTAATGTTCCCCGTGGCTCACTGCTGTTCCCAGCTTCTCTCTGCACCTCTATTCTCCATTAGGTCCATTCACATTATTTACTCTGGTTAAGCTGAACAAACCATTGCTCTCCACCCAACAAATCCCATTGCTCTCCACCCAACAAATTCCACCCATCAGGAATTTTCCTGATCCATGTCCCCAGCCAAAGGAATTTATCCTTATGGGCTTCTTCACAGGACAGAGTCAGGCCTTTTACAGGAGTCGTCAACTTCACACTGGTAACGACACACGTTTCACCTTCTCTGTTAAAAGGGCTGTATTCACTTCTGATTCATTGGTGTTTCGCCCAAAAAGACAAAACTATACCACATATGCAAAGTATCTTGTAGACAGGACAGCAATAACCAGCAGGTATCCACAGCATAAACTTAAAAAGCACTTGATGGTATACACTCCACACCTTGGAGTCATCTTTTGTGGCTATACTGCTGTCTCTCAGAGACGCACTGACTGATGCTGCAGACAAAGCACTGCGGATGATCTGGGTTTTATCCTCCCACATACATTAATATAACACTCACTTCTTTTTGTAGGTTTTCTCGTAAGTGGGATGCACCACATCTTCATCTTCAGGTTCTTCTGGAACGTCACAATTTCTAGTCAGAAAAATCACATGGGAATAACACGTCACCAGTGCCTATTCATACATCTTGAACAGTAGTTTCTGCCTTTCCAAAAAAGGGTACTACCAACTATATGGTACCTGAACTGTGGGTCAGGGTTATTGGAGCAATACCATTTTTCTGGAAGTTGATCTATCCCATCTGGTAATTTTCGCCACTTTAGACAGGAATCACATTGAACCCATGTCTGATCAGGACGTTTCCTGTAACAAAATAACAGCTCAATGTTAACATGGAAATACGGACCTAAGTATTAGGGCCTCCTTAGTGGCTCAGACGGTAAAGTGTCTGTCTGCAGTGCAGGAGACCTGGGTTTGACCCCTGGGTTGGGAAGATCCACTGGAGAAGGAAATGGCAGCCCACTTCAGTAATGCCTGGAAAATCCCATGGACCAGGAGCCTGGTAGGTTATCGTCCATGGGGTCACAAAGAGTAGGACATGACTGAACGACTTCACTTTCACCGACCTAAGTACTTCACTGGACTTTCCACTGGACTTTCTCCCGCAAAATTCTATTAATTCTGTCCCTGAAAATTCCGTAACATAACTACTTTGGTGGACAATTAGTTTTTAAAAACAATTCTGGCTACTATTGAAGTGACAGACTAATTTAAACAAAGTGATTTAAATGTCTTGTTTAATAGCACATTATTAATTTTTTTCTATAGTAAGAACTCAAAAACCTAAGAAAATACTACAAATGACTTACTCCGAAATTCATATTAAGTTAGCATCTGTAGTGTCAAATCCAATATACTTCTTAGCACAATAACAACTCAAGTACAGAAAACAGGCAAGTTGTGTTATTGCAGTTTAAGCAATTTTCATAACTGTATTACATTTTACCCTCTACTATAGCATATCTCTGAACAACTTAAATTTGCGTATTTCTTTAGTTCATAAAATAAGGCTTTCACATTTTTATCATTCAAAAATTACTATGATCCTGCAAAGAATTTACGTAGACTCATTTAACATACAAATAATTCACCTTAACGCTAGTAACTTTTAAAATCTAGTTTTAAAAAATACATTTAAATGGTTTTATAGAAACTTCAAACAATCCAAAATTTTATAGAGTAAATATAAACCCCTTGTTTCAGGAGGTTATTATTGCTTACTTCTTTAATCCTGGTAGAAATTTTCTATGCTTATAAAAGTATGCATATGTATGTGGACAATAAAAAACCTACACAATGGAAAAATTAAGACACTGAGTTGCATCCTTTTTGTTTTCCGTTATCTATCTTGGACATCCTTCCATCAGTACACAGAGTTATTATTCATTCAGAGGGCTTATGTGTTTCACTGTGGAGCACTATTATCTTTTCATTCTTACAACTCTACGAGGTAAAGACTATTACTGTTCCCATTTTACAAATGACAAAATAGAAGCTTGTAAGAGGTCAAATAACATGTTCAATGTCACACAGCTACTTAAGCAAGAACTACAATGTAATCTGAAATCTGGCTTTAGGCTCTCGATCCTATTACACAAGACCAGAGATTTTCAAACTATGAGATACAACCTATTAGTGGATCATGAAGTCACTTTAGTGGGTCAAGATGAGCATTTTTAAATAAAATAAGTGTTATCAACACTAATAATACAGGTAAATACTGTTTCAAGAATCTTTTGTGTATAAATGCATATGTTCATCTTACAGTATGCTGATTTGAGCTGTGGGACTTATTTCTTACCATGAATTAGATTCCAAAGTTTATGAACACTGTACAACCGCCAGCCCTCCAATACCATATCCTGATATTAAAGTCAATAATTTTTTAAATGTACTTACTGAATATCAACTGGCAAGTTTAGAGGATATTCTGCATGTTTTTTCACCTTCATTTCATTCCAGTAATCATTCAGCTTATCTCCTAGTGCTGTTATTGTTAACCTCAAAAAGAAGTAAATTATAAAATCAATTCAAGAAAAAAAAATGATAAAGATTAAATCTCTGTCAAACACAAAGAAAGCATAAGCAACCTAGTATTTATTGATCATGTGAACACTAGGGAGTGGGGAGGGCAGAGTGGAAGGTTCTCCAAAATGTTCAGTTAAGTAACACTCAGAGTCATGGCAATCTTCTAAGTATCTTTAAAAGTTCATAGAACGGAGCCAGGGTCACCAGGAATAAGACAGAAAATACTAGTACTTCAGGTCCTCTGCTGAGAAAGTATGCTGCCAACCAACCCACTAACTACTTTCTGAATCTCAACCCGGTGGCCCTTCCGGAGGAGCTCCAGCTGTGCTCTCAGGCCACCCTCTTTGCTCCAGCAGCAGAGACTGTTCCAGCCTACACACACCCCTGGGCAGAGACAGGTTTCCTCTAAGGACAACTCAGCCCCACATCTCCTGCCAACAGCAGGCCATGTCTACAGACAGAGACTGATCGGGCCTTCTGGCAAGCTCCCTGCCACGGCAGGTACTGTGTTCCTGTGTCGGTCACAACCTCTACCGGGATCTGAACCTCTGACTGCTGGGACTGGGAACCCTCTCCTAGTTCCTTTACTGTCTACTCTTTTTCAACCCAGAGGTAACAGTTGTATTTTTGCTCCTGACAGTTCTGGACAAGCTACTGTCCTTTTTAACCCTTTGAGCAATCACCTTCTACTACTGTGGTTAACAGCTCCTTATATTTTCTTTGTTTAAACAACAGAGGTAGCTGTAGTCTCAGGACTATACTCTGAATGATATAGTTACTGATTTTCTCTATCATGTGTTTCCTAATTTGCTGATTCTGCTATTATTCCTTTCCTTCCACTTTATTTGTTCTTTATTTATAAGAAGTTTGCATTCTATTCTGTAATATATGCTCATTAGGACAGCTGTTGGTGGTTCCTAAATTTACAAGTAAAATTGATGATCATATTTACTTTATGGCTTCTAATCCTTCTTAGAAGATAGGAGTATTTCTGTCTAAAGTACAGAGGACTAAACTTTCTTGATGTTCCCATCCAAGATGGAAATTTCTAGATTTTATACTACACAAAAAAATGTTACCAAGAAAGCATGAACTTCTTCTATTTAGTACAAATCTCAGAAATATTTCATTAGTAAAGACAGAGGAGAATATATTTCTATTTGCGATGGAGTAGAATATAATTCCTAGGGTGGAAAACAATGATTACATGTGTTTTCTAGGTAAGCCTCCCACAAAAGAAAAACAAATTTAGCTTAGAAAAAGTTAAGGAAGTATTTCCAAAATAAATTGTAAAAGTCAGTCATCAATCATTTTAATAGGTAACATACCTGTATTCATTAGTATAATCGAAATCTTGTTTATTATGAGTTGGTTTTAGGAAATAGCAGTCTATAATCCCCACTACTCCAACACCCATGTTGTTTGCCTGAAAAAGAAAATGAAATTGGCATTTTAAACATTAGATATGATACTCCTGCACTGCAGGCGGATTCTTTACCACCTGAGCCACAAGGGAAGCGCTTCATGATGCTCAAAACAATTATTCCTTCACCAAAATTTAAGAACTTTATGAAACATTTTCCTATATAATCTCATGATTCTTATGACATTTAGACTGAATAACAGTATCTGGAGTGTAACTTACTTCTGGGGGAGATAATTCCTAAAAATGTAATAGCTTTCCTCCAAAACCACTTCCACTGTCAAGCATTCACTTAAGACAAGTATTATCATTCCCAGTTTTATACAAGGGGAAAAAACCCCTCTCTACTGGGATGCAGTATCTTAGCAGGCAGAAACCACAACTAACTCCTTCCTATATCAGGGCCTAGCAAAGGCTCTGGCACATTAATATTCCATACGTTTGCTAGATAGAAATTAAAGTCATTTATCCAAAGTTACATATTCAGTTGCTAATTGTGATGAAATAAAAACTTTAAATTCAACTGACATAATTTATTTTTTAAACCTGCTAGCTAAAATATTGAACTCAACATATCTGAATCATATTCTGATTATCTATATGTGATCAACATGTGTATTTTATTCGTAAGTGTAGCTGAGTCTAAGTACAATGATAAAAAGTAAAATACTGACACATAAAAAGAAAATTTTCATAGATACAGCTATAGTCAAAACCATAAAAACCTAATCACAATGTGACTCTACTAAAAGCCATCTGTGGTTCCTCATTTCATACAAGTTGTAAATCACAGCACCCTTCACTTATAGTTCTTTTTTTTTTTTTCACTTATAGTTCTTTTCATGTTGTTTCTGGCCTTACCTTCCTCTCTCCCCATTACTGCATTCCCAATTACCATCTGGTCCAAAGTGAAGTGAAAGTCACTCAGTCGTGTCTGACTCTTCGAGACCCCATGGATTATACAGTCTATGGAAGTCTCCAGGCCAGAATACTGGAGTGGATAGCCTATCCCTTCTCCAGGAGATCTTTCTAACCCAGGGATCGAACCCAGGTCTCTCACACTGCAGGGGATTCTTTAACATTGCTGGGTAGATTCTTTAACAGCTGAACCACCAGGGAAGCCCATCTGGTCCAAATAATCCCTTTAAGGTTGCCATTCTCTCAGAAGCCTCTTTCTTTTCCTTTGCAGACCTTCTTTTCTGGACCTAGAAAACTCTTGTTAGACCTTCCAAAACAGTAAATTAACTCAGTCTCCTCTCAATCACCACTTTCTCCAAGAAGCCCATTCTGATGCTCCAAGTGAAAGTGAAAGTTGGTCAGTCATGTCCAACTCTTTGTGACCCCATGGACTATACAGTCCCTGGAATTCTCCAGGCCAGAATACTGGAGTGGATAGCCTATCCCTTCTCCAATGGATCTTCCAGACCCAGGAATCAAACCGGGGTCTCCTGCACTGCAGGCGGATTCTTTACCAACTGAGCTATCAGGGAAGCCTGATGCTCCAAGGAGATACCATATTCCCCTCAGCAAAAAGAGCTCTGGGGGCATGTGTATCTTTTCCTTTTTTTCTGCTGACATCTAGCACGGCAAATCATACCAAATACTTAATAAATTGTTTACTGAATCCAAATACTGGACCAGTTCATCTTCTGGTACAGAAAAACATTAAAAGTTGGCTGTAAAAGCTTATTTCTTTATGAGGTCAAACTTAACCAAAAATAACACAAATTTAGCTGGGCTAGAAAAATGAGCTACACATCTTACTTATGTCAAATTCATTAAAAGAAAAAAAAATGTGGATTTTGTAGCAGACCCTATTGGTTTTTTTGAATCCCAATTTGAAAAACTGAAGTATAGCTGATTAACAACACTATGCTAGTTTCAGGTATATGACACATCCAATATTTTTAATTATACTCCATTTAAAGTTACTATTAAATATTGGCTACATTTCCTCTGCTGTACAATACATCCTTATAGCTTATTTTATACATAGTAGTCTGCCTCTTAATCCCCTGCCTCATCTCTCCCCACCACCCTGTGCCCACTGGTAATCACTAGTTTCTTCTCCATATTTGAGTCTATTTCTGTTTCATCACATTTATTGAGTTGTTTATTTTTTTGATTCCACACGTAAATGATAATACAGTCTTTTGTCTTTTTCTAATACATTTCACTAAGCATAATACTCTTCAGGTCCATCTACACTGTTGCAAAGAATTCAGAGTAAAATAAAATGAGCAGAAAATGAAAATCATGGAACTGGAAAACAAAATATGCCTGGACTTAAAATCTTTTTAACACAGCTGAATTTTAGAATTTAACACTAAATTCGTAGCACACACACATCAAAAAAACCTTTCTGTGGAAACATGTAAAAGATAAACAGACTGACACAGTAGGCAATGTTCATCATCCTAAACTGAACTCTACAAAAATGAAAGTGGTTTAGGAGGAAAATTCTAACATATTTAGGAACTAACTCCAGAAAAGTAAATCACCTATCAGATACTATTTTTTAGGCTACTGCAGCAACAATGAATTAAAATCGATCAATTTTATTCTCATATAAAATAATCCAGGATCCTTATCCAAGTGTAGCGACAAGATATGAATCTGTGCCTGAGAGCCACACTCATCTTTAGATCTAAGGCAAGCTACATATGAGCCCCAATTTCCTCATCTGTAAAACAGAGAAAATGCTCTGTCCTCCTTGTAAGATTATTCAAGACCAAATTAGAAAATAATACACAAGTGCTCTACGGTCAAGCCCCACACCAATGCTGTTAAAAACACTGATATTAGAAGTTGAGGCAAAGGCAGGGGGCTTCCATGGTGGTCCAGTGGCTAAGACTCCGCACTCTCAATGCATGGGGCCTGGGTTCGATCCCTGTTCAGGGACCTGGATCCCACGTGCCGCAACTAAAGATCCTATATGCCACAACGAAGAAATCCCACAACTAAGAAACGGAGCAGCCAAATAAATACATATTTTAAGACAAATAAATAAAAATCATTAGGCAAAAAGCACATTATTTCATGTTTGACCCGAAACATGTTATCCTAACTTTTACAAAAGATTCAGACATTTTCAGATATAAGCTTACCTTTAACTGACATCCAACTTTTTCATAAGCTTTGATGAGTCTATTTCTGTGATACATCATTATTCCGTAATGATCTTTATTTCTGCAATTGAATCCAAAAGTAATTCTCACAGTTTTATTAGTCTTAAATGTTAAGGATTTCTGAACACACCATCTCACTTTCTTTAATTCATCCTCTCTATTTCATAGAGTTCAACGGTGCATAAAAAAGGGCAAAGTTGGACAGCATTAGAATCTGTTGTCAGGATAAAAAGAGAAGTGGGGAAGGGAAATACACTTGATCTCTCTCTCTCTATATATATATACACACAGCATCGTAACAAAGTAAAGGATACTAAAAACTTGGGTCGATAAATATCACGTTCAATGTAGGCAAGACTCTTCGAAACTAGCTGGGTCTTTACTTTCTGTCCACGCAAGATGATCTGCATCCGTGGCTTTAGATATAATATACTGCAGTAAGCCTGCAAAGACACACAACAACTGACTGTCGTTTCTGAATAATTACCAATGCATTTGTTCAACATTACTTAATATGTTTTTAAAAAGAAAGCTACCACAGTGCTTTGACAATAAAATACTAACTCTTCAATAAAATACTACAGACTATAAAGGTGCTGTAGTTAGTATTGGATTACTGTATTAAAAACAAGCTCAATATACTGGAGCCAGTAAAAAGGGTTTACAGAAAACAATCAACTGACCCACATAGATGCTGATAAGTTATGTGGAAAAAAGTTTAAAAAGAGCATGTATGGTATAATCTCATTTTACCAGATGACCAGTGCAAGTCCAATGCATGAAGCAGGGCACTCCAAGTCGGTGCTCTGGGACAAACCAGAGAGGGGGGTGGAGGGGGGGGGAATAAATGTGCACCCGTGGCTGATTCATGTTGATATATGGCAAAAACCAATTAAAATAAATAAATAAATTTGTAAAAAATGTCTATATATACAAAAAAGGACCTATATTTTCTGACTCTGCTGTCAAAACATATATTGTTATTGTAATTTTAAACCATCAATAAATTTTACTTGTGCAGAAATAAGCAAAAATCTAATATAAACAAAGGGGACTATTGTAAGTTTGAAAAGAAAAAGAAATGCAGCAGTATTTAACGGGAGTGGACAGACAACACTTTTTCCATATGGAACTGTAACAATCAGCAGTCATCCAAATGTGCTTTCAATTCTTTTATTTTTTAGTACCCTGACTGGGACCGAACCTGAACAATCAGTTTGAAAGCACCGAGTCCTAACCACTGCGCTGTGAGGGTACATGTGTTTTTAATTCTTAATGCATCAGAGCTTAGATACTTGAGAGTAGTAACCAAACTTAGCATCTTAAAACATGTTAGAATATGATCTCTTGTGCCTGCCTGCAAGCTATCAGAAGTCTCTAAAGGAAATGAAGTGAACAACTCAATAAGGATATATTAATATGAAAAATTCAATACGAAACTAAAATTTGAACATTTCTCTCACTTTTTTCCTCCTGACTCCTGATTTCAAAAGTAGTGTTTTGTCACTTATAAAATTTATTACCGATATTTTAAGACATTTTACTTTGTGGTATACTAAAACTATTCCATCTGCTCTGGCTGTTTCTGGATATTCTTGAGAAAGGCTTTCTTAACCACTAAGATACTTCCCTATCACACTGGGGTAAGGCAAGAAATAGGAACATCTGCCATTGTAATTGCTGAAATCTCAGAACAAGTTACATAGTAAAGCTGTCAATGTTAAATGTTAGCCTTAGCTTGGGTTGTGAGATAATTTTAATACAAAAAAAGGGAATGGGGCAAGTCTCTGGAGGTCTAGTAGTTAGGACTCTGCACTTCCACTGCAGGGGGCACGGAAGGCCTGTAGTTCCTGGCTTGGGAACGAAGATCTGACACGCCATGATGTGGTTGACCAAAAGGGAAAAAGGAGGGGGGCGGGGAGAGTCAGTATTGCATGTCTCACAGTGACTAAGAAACAGTAGTATTATCATATCAACATTATTATATTGAGATATTAATTCTTTCAATCTTAAAAGCATATTTCACTTTAAGGTCAAATCTGACATATATTTACCACAAAATTATATTAATGCACATTTTCTGTAGGCTATATGTAAAATTGCTTTAGAGTACCGATTAATGCATGTATTCTAGAATATTTTAATTTTTAAAAAGGACAATTTGGTATTTTGATTGAATTAACCAATATGGTCACCAGGGCATCTTGATTCAATATTCCCAATTCAAATAATTAATCACACAGTAAAAGAACTTTTACAACCACTGTAGACCTGATGACTTTGCAATTTAAAAACTTTTCTAAGAAAATAAAACAGCCAATGAGCATGACAAATTTAATACACTGTTTCATGTCTGAGACACTTTCATTTAGAGATTTCTGGCAGCATTTATAACACAAGTGGATAATGTAATTTCCATCATTTGATGGTTTTCTCACTTCCACAGAGAGCAGAATACGCACCCTCAGGGAATAGTCACTCTCAGGGGCAATTTGGTCCATCCTTTCCTGCTTCTTGTACCCTTTCTTCCCTGCTGTCTCATCTAAATCTTCTGGGATTCTGATGTCATATTTATCCTTATCAAAATCAAACTCTGTTGCACTTTTGTAGCTGTAAAAAAAGTTTTTAAAGAGCTAAATATTAACTCCACCATAAGAGAAGCAAGCAAGTAACCTTTAGTTAACAAAACAAAGCACAAACAAATACATGGTAAGAGTCAAGATCTGAGGAGTTGGAGGGAGGAAGGAAGACAAGGAGTCCAGGAAGGTGCAGAAACTGTATTTACTCTCATGTTACCAGTGGGAATGTCAAATGAGAGAGCCACATTCTGATAGCATCCTAAAAAACTAAACAAGCAACTGCCATATGATCCAGCAATTACACTCCTGGGCATTTATCCAATAAAATGATGACCATATTCCCACAAAAACCTCTCTGCACTTATTTCACAGCTTTATTTGTAGTAACTGAAAATCGTAAACAACTAGATTGGTAAACACACTGTGGTCCAAGCATACAATGCAATACTACTGCTCAGCTAGAAAAAGGGAGCAAGCAGACACACGCAAGAACCTGAATCTTCAGAAAATTAAGCTGAATGAAAAAAGCCAATCCTAAAAGGTTTCACACTACATGATTCCAGTTATATAATAATATTCTTTAAAATGACAAAGACATAGAAATGGAAAAACATGTTAGCAGTTGGCAGGGATTAAGGAAGGAGTGGGTGTGGATATAAAAGGGTTCTTGAGTTGATGAAAATGTCCTTACTGTATCAATGTCAGTATCAACAGTACTATCTTAGTACAGTGTTCCAAGATGTTACCACTGGGGGGAACCTGGGGAAGGAGTACCTGAGATTTCTTACAACTACACAGGAGTCTGCAAGTACCTCAAAATTCAGTTTAAAAAAAAAAATGGGGGTGAAGATGGGAGGGGTAGGGAAGAAAGGAAGAGAAAAGAAAAAGGGAATGCAAGAGGTCAGAAAAGCATAAGAATTAAAGGATTTTAAGATTATCACTTTTTCGGCTTAACTCCTATTGTTCAACAGATCAATTAGATCTCTCAATATTATACACTCACCCTAAAGTTCATAGCTTCATTTGGAAAGGATTTTATCCTCAGAAACATTTAGCAACACAGAAGTCTCATCTATATTACTTTTCTCAACAGATGCTGAATCATGCTTAGCTTTATGTAATAAACCAAAAGGATTTTTCTAACTTTACCAAGTTGGGACCTGTTGGCTGGGCTTTATCTTGTCATGTCTTTTTTTTTTGAGGAGAGGGATGGTATAACCAAGAGCAAAAAAAAAACAGTGCTATGTAGATAGAGTGGCAGGGCCAGGAAATTTATTTATAATAATATAAAATTATCTCAAATTGAAGCCAAAGAAGCCTCAATGAAACACTCTTGGGAAAAGGTAAATCATTAAATATGCCACAAAATGAGGACCTTCCAATACATTTCTACTCGGTGTAACAATGGATGAACATAATGAAATTACTCCATGCACTTTACTTCCCAAATGGTTAACCAGCTGAGGGTTACCGTTTCATTTACCTTCTGAGATTCCAAATGATGATCCTGGTTCCCTTCTTGCCTATGATAGCATCAAGTTCTGCCAGTAACTGCTGTTCCTTAGAAAATAGAGAATGTTCCAGAATTGCAGCAAGGCTTGCTTTTGATTCTGTTGAATCTAATACCTGTCGTATATCGTAAGTTAAAGACTTAGACCAATAACATTTTTCAATTACAATATGGAAATCAACTCAAACTGAAAAACTACTAAATTATCCTCTAAATTTTAAAATCACAGCGTGATTTCAAATGAACAAGCAGTATGAACAAGTATATTATGACTCCTAACAAATTTAATGATTTCAAATATTTGAATGTTTATACAGAAGACATTTTCCTAAAGATATCTTGTTTTCCATGGTTGTTGGTGAAAATTTCAAGCCAGACCATAAGTCTTACGGACCACAAAAAGACTGAAATAAAAAGGTGAGCTCTGGGAAGCTTAATAAAAATGCAATCACCTTATATTGAGTATTTCCATGGCACAATTCCAACAGAGACCAGAGAGGGACAAACATTTAGCCCAGATGCAGAGTAGAAGCAGTGGATAGGAACAAGAGCTAGAATGGAAGGTATGATTTAAAAACAAGAACCAGAGGAGGCCAAAAGGATGGGATGGTCCAGACCACTTCCTCAGTTTCCATTTCAAAATCAAAAGGATATGTTGTTTGTTGAATGACACAATTGGGACAACAACATGTTCTGCTTTTATGACTTCCAAGTACGTCTGAGACAAGAAACCCACGCTCATGCTTTCTTCATTTTTGGTAAAAACCATTGCATCTTTACCCAAACGCATAGATCCTGACTTGAAGCCATTTCCATACAATCCAACTGGGACATGATCATTCATGGTGACTTTCTCACTGAAGCCAAAGCTAAAAAGAAAAAAGTATAAATTTCATTTATTTTAATTCAAACATTGTTAATATCAAGTAAAATGCCTAAGTTTGAATGTTGGCCCTGTCCTTGCTTGCTGGAAGATCTGTACTGATGTGTTTCCCCATCTTTTAAGTGAAGGAAGCCAAATCCACACTATAGGGATGTAAGGATTGTTGCTGTTTTTAGTCGCTCAGTCATGTCCCACTCTTTGTGACCCCATCGACTAGCCCACCAGGCTCCTCTGTCCATGGGATTTCCCAGGCAAGGATACTGGAGTGGTTGCCACACACACACTAAAACAGGAGTTCATTGCCTGGCACATCCTAACTAGATGGATGAACTAATTTAGGCTTCTGGGACCTTGAGATTTCACCTCTTCCTCCTGATGGGGAGAACCTGCCTTTTCTGGTGGCATACGGAGTGCTGGAGGACAGCAGAAGGGCCTCTGCTCCAAACCCTCCCTCTATCTCAATTCTGTACTATGTATTTTAGCTTCCATGTCAGGTACACCTGGCTTCATCCTGACATCCTATTCTTTGACCCTAGAGCCCAGGGCCTTACGGCTATGCTACTTCCTCATCCTTTGAATCACTTTAAATTTACTAGTTCTCATTCCCCAAAGTGTTAGGTTTTATTGGATATGGTAGCTAAAACTATCTTTCTACTAAAGCACAAACAACAGAGGACAATGTGCCACAACTCTAAAGGGACGGTAGAATTTTAGGTTAAGTTAAGGCATGGGAGGGATGATGAGAATGGCCGGGATTGCCCAATAACGTGACAGCAGTAGAAAATGATGGAAGACAGAGAACAGAGCACACTATGGGTACAACATTTCATGTTTAAAAAGCAGGAACTACAGGCAGTAAGTATGGCGCAGGAAACACTTCAACTAGGCAGCAACAATGATTTGAAGGAGTGTGACGCTTTTACGTACCTTAGCATTTTATGTAATTTGTCTGAAGTCATACCGTTCCCATTATCAGTGAATGTCAGGCATATACAGTCATTTATTACTGTTTTGTCAATCCATATCTGTTTAGCATTCACATCAGGATCATAAGCATTATCTGGGAAACAAAAGTTTGAAAAATTTTGATTTTGGATTTTAAAGAAGAGCAATCCATTTTGAACAACCCTTTATAACCAGCAACAGAATAATATATTTTAAGGAAAATTTAAAAGCTGAAATGTTTCCAAACTCCTAAGATTTGATGACATGAAACTAACCTGTACCATGCTGTATACTGCTCACTGACTCTTAAAGAATTAACTCTATCTAAAGCCCTCCATTTGTTACATGAAGAATGGAGATGGGAACCCACTACACTAAAGAAGTGTAAAGCCAGAAGAATCACTGCAATGAAGAGATGATCAAGACAGGAAGGTCTCTGCCCAAAGAACTAGCCTAGCTATCATAAAGAAAACTGAGAGCTGAGTGTCAACAGCACTTCAAGTTGACACGGAAGGTCCACACAGGATTACTGAATGAATGAGAAAGCAGTATGCTAACGTACACACAGATGTTTACCTACAACACATTTCTTCAAATTTTAGCCCTTTTTAATCTAACATAAGCTTCTGACGACAGGTACATTTTTATCATCTTCGTGAAAGTCACAGTCGCATAGTGGTATCTACTCTGCAACACCATGAACTGTAGCCCACCAGGCTCCTTTGTACATGGAGTTCTCCAGGCAAGAATACTGGAGTTGGTAGCCATTCCTTTCTCCAGGGAATTTTCCCAACCCAGAGCTCAAAGCCGGGTCTCCAGAATTCCAGGCGGGTTCTTTACCATCTGAGCCACCAGGGAAGCCATCTCTGTACACCTCATCATTTAACATCCTTGTCTAGCATACTTGTTTCTCTCAGAACAGTTATTAAGTATTAAGGAATACAGCAAAGAAAAAGGAAAAAAATTTCAACAGTAGCAGTAATAAAATCAACTTATAAACTATCTAAAATCTATCTGAATATTTCTAACTAACTAAAAATACTTTTGAGGTATATTTTGAAGACTTTACTATAATATAAAAAGTGGCTCTCAAACTCTTGTAAGCCTTCAATTAAAACAAAATAAATCTTTTTCATCAACCACTTCAGCATCATTAAAAAAAAACACACACTTAAAATGTGATACACCACAAAGAGCATAACGGCTTTCAGTTGTCCTATCCCAAAACTAGATAAGTACTATGTACGAATGAACAATCCCAGCTGAGTAGTTCCTCTGGGTTGCCATAAAAAAGGAAAAAGAGTGACCATGAATAGCTGCAATGTTATCTCATTTACACTTCAGAGTTTACATCTCAACAGAACATGTTAGGGACTTTGGAAAATCTAACTACACCAAAGAAAAGAAGGAAGTGAAAGCCACTCAGTCATGTCCGACTCTTTGTGACCCAGGGCCTATTATAATCCATGGAATTCTCCAGGCCAGAATACTGGAGTGGGTAGCCTTTCCCTCCTCCAGGGGATTTTCCCAACCCAGGGATCAAACCCAGGTCTCCCACATTGCGGGCAGATTGTTTACCAGCTGAGCCACCAGGGAAGCCCAAGAATACTGGAATGGGTAGCCTATCCCTTCTCCAGAGGATCTTCCCAACCCAGGAATCAAACCTGGGTCTCCTGCATTGCAGGCGGATTCTTTACCAACTGAACTATCAGGAATAAAGAAAAGAAGGGTTCTCAAATTTTCTTTCTTTCCTTATTCTTGGTGCATCCACTTTAGAACCCTTCCTTGACAAATAATCTAAAGTGTATCTAAGAATTCCCAAAAATATAGTTTTCCTTTATTATCTGTTTCTTAAACACATTTAAATCAAACAGTTCATGTGTATGAATTTTACCAAAGAAAAACCATAATGCAAATCCAATCAGGACCTTGCCTCTTTTCTCATGTTCACTAGAACACTTTTAGGACTTCCCTGGAGGTCCAGTGGTTAAGAATCCGCCTTGCAACGCAAGGCACACTGGTTCGATCCCTGGTCGAGGAAGACCCCACATGCCTCAGAGCAGCTAAGCCAGTAGACCACAACTACCGAGCCGATGGAACCTGAGAGCTGCAACTGCTGAGGCCCGTGCACCGAGAGCCTGTGCTCTGCAACGAGAGAAGCCCACACACCGCAAGGAAGAGTAGCCCCTGCTCACCACCTCTAGAGAAAGCCTACGTGCAGCAACAAAGACCCACCACAGCCAAATACATATGTATGTATAAATAAAACCTCCTAATTACTAATAGCAGAAAAGTACTATAAATAATTTCCAACTTTAAACATAATTATCATTTTTTGGCAACAGACCTATTTCTTTTATGATGAGACAAAAAAATATTTTCAACATAAATGCTTCAGGAACTCTGCAAATTAAAATACTTTGCTCTGACAGTAGTATAGGGAAATACTTAAAACAATAGTATACAGGGAAACCTGGGCAACGACCGATCGGAGACTAGTCTGAATGGTTGTGATGCTAGGTAACCTTTACTAATGTTATCACTGACACACTTGGTTTTTTTCAAAAAGCACATCTTCATGTTACTTTTCAATAAAAAGCTTTCTAGAACTTCAATTGCCAGCAGGAGATTATATATGAAACATCAATTTACTTACCTATTAATTCAGCGACTGCACTAAATGGCCAAGTGTGACTTGTAGAATTTGTATGTAAAAACTTCGGGCAAAGCTGAAACAAATCAATGATTCATGTAAATTAATTAAGGTCTCACTTTTGCAAATAGAAGCCAAAATAATCTTCCATCACAGTATTAACACCAAGATCAAGCAAAAATGACTTAACTGCTTGTGCCAGGAGATACCTGGAAGATAAAACCCAGATTCGATTCCTGCAAAATGAGGCTGAAAATCAGCCAGTTTCTCATTAAGATGGGCGACAAACTCCTTGCCTCCTTGGGCCCACCAATCCAGAGTCATATCAGAAAGGGCCCAATTCCAAAGTGCCCCACCCTGCTGGACCTGCCTCAAAATTGAGAGCATTAGTTGCTCAGGTGTGTCCCACTCTCTGAGACCCCATGGGCCCTCCAGGCTCGTCTGTCTATGGGATTCTCCAGGCAAGAATACTGGAGTAGATGGCCATGTCCTCCTCCAGGGGATCTTCCAGATCCAGGGATCGAACCTACATCTCTAATGTCTCCTGCATTGACAGGTGGGTTCTTTACCACTAGAGCCACCTCAAATTTACCATGAGATAAAACTAAGACTTTGTCAAAGGGATATTTTCACCTTTTGTGCATTAAGCTTAATAAACGTATCTATAAAGTCCTCAAACAATGTCAAGTAACAGCTCAAATGCAACAAACATCCTTGACTTCCAGAGATTTTGTCTGATTCATCGTAATAAAGTATGGAAGAGTATGTTAATCATACAGGGCACTCTCTTAATCCTGACTAATGTAGATATCAAATGTGTAAAAATGCACAAATGGTTTAAAAAGGCTGAGGCTTGGATATTTCAATATGCAGAGAATTTTCATGAAATGAGGACTTTTCTGTGTTCATTTTGAACAGATTATCTCATATTTAAGGAAGAAAAAAGAGGCAATTTAAGTGTTTCATGTGAAGAGCCTAGAGATATGACTATAACCAAACATTTGTAGTGTTCAGCTGCTGCCACAAGGTGTCAGAAAAAGCTCTGCTTTTCCTCTGTCCACCCTCGATTTTAGACAATCCTCAAGCATGTTTACCATCAGGTTGAAGTACACATGTGAGAAAAGGTATTCTGTACAAGAGTGGTTTGCAAACTGGAGTATATGGAATTCTGACTTTCTACAGCATTTATCTATGTAATAACGGTGTACAAGGAATTTCAGAACTTCCTAAAACAAAGAGTTTTTACAAAGAAAATCAATTTCCAGACCTTCATCTTCTACAAGAAACCTCCTGTCAATTAGTCCACCCGAGTCCTATCCCAGGCCCTCCTCTTGTGCAACCATCACTTCTCCATTTATAAAAGAACACTCCTCAGCCATTCTAAATTCTACTATGGGGTATGGTCTTGGGGTGTCGGCTACCAAAGGAAAGAATGACTAATCGACACCAGAACCCTTAGAAGAGTTTGTCTTTGTTCTCTATTTTATGAATTTGTTAGGTGTGAAGTCTGGAGTTAGAAATTGGGTATTCTGCAGCAGATGCAGGTTTGATCCCTAGGTTGGGAGGATCCCTTGGAGTAGGAAATGGCAAAAATTCCAGTACTATTGCCTAGAAAATTCCATGGACAGAGAAACCCAGCATGCTACAGTCCACAGGGTTCAGATAGCCGGACACAACTGGGCACAAATGACACTGGGGTGAAGTCTGGAGTTAGAAACTGGGTATTTAGGTCCCTGTTGTAATACTTGGATTTTAGATATCTGGCAGACTGTGTGCAAACTGTCAACTTTCATTTAATGACTTCATTCTACACACCACCTCCAAAAGTTGGTACACATTGTTTCCTGGGTAAGAGTCCCAGTGGAACAAAGCAAAGAAGGCATCAGTGAAAAATGATGAATGCTAAACAGTGGCTTTTGGTGTATTTAAACACAAGCATTATGTATAGCTATTATTAATTCTCATCTCTAAAACAATTAGCTGGAAAGAATAACTCCCTAGAACAGCCAACACACACACACACACACACACCCCCACCCACTCCAGACAGACTATGGAGTATCTGATCACACACACACAGATGATACACACCGATCACACACACACAGAGCCCAATGGAATATCTTTAATTAGACTCATGATCCTGATCTCACACACACAGCCTCTGGAGTATCTTTTAACTAGATGTGTGATCCTGATCCCAGGTAAGCAACTGAACCTTCTGTGCCTCAGGTTTTATCGTCTGTGAAAACGAGGATGATAGTAACAGCAGCTTACCAAGATGTTAGGAGAATTAAATAACTTAATATTTGTAAATACTCAGAAGAACACCTGGGACATAATAAGCATTATAAGTGTGTGTTCTTTTTTTTTTTTTTTAAGGTAAGCATACCGTTAAAGTCCCAGGTGGAGCAGTGGTAAAGAATCCCAGTGCCAAAGCAGGAGATGCAAGAGACATGGGTTCAATCCCTGGGTCAGGAAGATTCTCCTGGAGTAGGAAATGGCAACCCATTCCAGTACTCTTGCCTGGAAAATCTATGGACTGACGAGCCTGGCAGGCTACAGTCCATGGGGTCGCAGAGAGTTGGACACGACTGAGCGACTATGAATGAACTATGAACATACCTTTAAAGGCACAACTGAGCTCACATATAAATAAAGATAATACTCAAGGGCCTCAAGTCAAGAAGAAATTAAAAACAAAAATAAGATTTGAAAATAGGGATACCCTAGGGACTAGAGTGGGGTGCTTAACTGGAATATGAAGGTTTCCATTTTAATGGTGACTGTGGATTGGAAATATGGCAGAGAAGCATGTACTTGAAGGTAGCTGCCCCCTCCTACCTCAATACAAAGGAGGGCAGGGGAAATATGCCCAATGAGAAGCTTGTCTGTTTCGGTCTGCAGTCAAGGTTAAAAAAAAAAAAGTGTACCATAAAGTTCTGTAAAGAGGCACGCCTTCACTTGGGTTAAGTGTTTCCATTTAACCTGCAGAACCACTGTGGAGACACAGCCTCAACCAGACCGCACACGATTCTCTGGGTCATTACTTGGGGAATATCTGAGTACACAGTCTAAAATAACGTTTAAGGAACAATCCGCCAGGAGAAAACATCTGCAGACAAGACACAGAAGTCCTAGTGCACCCCCAACTTCAACATTGGGAGAAAGAAATACCAGCCTATCAAACTGCTGCTGCTGCTCGCTTCAGTTGTGTCCGACTCTGTGAGACCCCATGGGCTGTAGCCTGCCAGGCTCCTCCGTCCATGGGATTTTCTAGGCAGGAGTACTGGAGTGGGTTGCCATGCCCTCCTCCAGGGGATCTTTCCAACCCAGGGATCGAACCTGGGTCTCCTGCATTGCAGGCAGATTCTTTACCACTGAGCCACCAGGGAAGCCGTATAAAATAAGAATCCCTTGAAATAGCTAGACCTTTAAAAAGTAAGACTCCCCTCCAAAAAACACACAAAAAGGGAGATGCAATGAAGACCATATATTTTAAAGAATGAACAGAATTTTTAGAATCAACAAACGGTCCCAAATTTTAAAAATCCTTTAAATATAAGACTTTAAATGTGGACGCCTGAACACACAGACAGTGTTTACCTCGGCTCCCTCTTGGAGCTGCTACCTAACGAAGGAAAGGGAGTGCGGGTGCATAAACACAGGAGAACAAAAAGAACCAAAGCAGTGATTGACAACAGTAGACAAAATAGCAGCTTGGAAACTGGAGAGTACAGAGCAGTGACAACTACTTCAATATCCTGGAAAGAGCTAAACCCAAAGCCTGCAGGAGACGGGAAAACCAACAAGTAGGTCAGAAACCTTGGCAATCCCAGGAAGATTTAGGAAATAAGACTTTTGCTCCTTTGAAGTCAAAGATACTAGATGTCATATGAAAAATGGGAAAGGCTGAAAGTATTTAAAGAAGAAAGATTCCCAGATCCTTTTACCCTGAGCAAGTCCTTCAACTACACTCAGCAAACCATGAAAAGACAAGAGGTCTGTTCTCCGGAGAAACTGATGGCCATGGACTCAGAGAAAACCAAAAACAGGTGGATTAAAAGCAAGCCAGTCAACAGTTCAGAAATAAATAGTCAAATGACTTTCCACAAGGGTGTAAAGACCATTTAATGAGGAAAAGACAGTTTTGCAACAAATAGTGCTGGGAAAACTTGATATCCATAAAAAGAATCAAGTTGTACCCTTGTTGCTGCTCAGTCACTAAGTTGTCTCTGACTCTTTGTGACCCAATGGACTGTAGCACGCCAGGATTCCGATTCCCTATCCTCCACTATTTCCCAGAGTTTGCTCAAGTTCATGTCCATTGTACCGATGATGCCATCCAACTATCTCATCCTTTGCCACCCTCTTCTCCTTTTGCCTTCAACCCCCTTCATGGATCATACCCCTCTCGTGGCGAAGGGGCTTACATAACTCAGTGAAGCTACGAGTCATGCTGTGGAGGGTCACCCAAAACAGACGGGTCACAGAGGAGAGTTCTGACAAAACACAGTCCACTGGAGGAGGGAATGGCAAACCACTCCAGTATTCTTGCCACAAGAATCCCCTGGACAGTACAAAAAGTCATACCCTTCCCCTACACCATAAACAAAAATCAACTCAAAATGAATCAAAGACCTTACCTTCAGGGCTGAAACTCTAGAATCTTTAGAAGAAAACACAGAGGAAACATTTTATGACATTGGGTTTGGCAATGATTTTGACATGACACCAAAAGCACAAGAAACAAAAGAAAAAATAAATTGAATTGTACTAAAATTTAAAACTTCTCTACATCAAGTGACACATTCTACAGAGTGAAAAGGCAACCTACAGAACAGAGGAAAAAACCCAGCAAATCAAGTAGTATGCAAAATATATAAAGAATTCTCACAACTCAATAACAAGAAGACAATCAACAGATTTAAAAATGGGCAAAGGCCTCAAGATATTTCTCCAAAGATGCTCAATATCTCTAATCATTAAGGAAATGAAAATCAAAACTACAATGAGATACCACCTCACACTCAAAGGCATGATCATTATTAAAAACAACAACAAAAAACCCCACAACAACAAAAACAGAAAATAACAAGTATTGGAGAGGCTGTAAGGCAACTGGAATTCCTGTGCACCCGACCACAGGACTAGAAAAGGTCAGTTTTCATTCCAGTCCCAAAGAAAGGCAATGCCAAAGAATGTTCAAACTACTGCACAATTGCACTCATCTCACAAGCTAACAAAGTAATACCCAAAATTTTCCAATCCAGGTTTCAATAGTATATGAACTGTGAACTTCTAGATACTCAAGCTGGATTTAGAAAAGGCAGAAGAACCAGAGATCAAATTGCCAACATCCACTGGATCACAGAAAAACAAAGGAATTCCAGAAAAACATCTGCTTCATTGACTATGTGAAAGCCTTTGTGTGGGTCACAACAAACTGTAGAAAATTCTTAAAGAGATGGGAATATCAGACAGACCATCTTACCTGCCTCCTGAGAAATCTGTATGCAGGTTAAGAAGCAACAGTTAGAACTGGACATAGAACAACAGACTGGTTATTGGGAAAAGAGTATGTCAAGACTGAAAATTGTCACCTTGGTTATTTAACTTATCACAAGCTGGAATCACGATTGCCAGGAGATACATCAACAACCTCCAACATGCAGATGATACCATTCTAACACAGAAAGCGAGGACAACTAAAGAGCCTCTTGCTGAGGGTGAAAGAGGAGAGCAAAAAAGCTGGCTTAGAACTGAACATTCAAAAAACTAAAATCATGGCATGTAGTCACATCACTTCATGGCAGATAGGCAAACAACGGAAACAGAGACAAACTTTATTTTCTTGGGCTCCAAAATCACTGCAGGCAGTGACTGCAGCCATGAAATTAAAAGATGCTTGCTCCTTGGAAGAAAAGCTATGACAAACCTAGATAGCGTATTAAAAAGCAAAGACATCACTCTGCTGACAAAAGTCCGTACAGTCAAAGCTATAGTTTTTCTAGTAGTCATGTACAGATGTGAGAATTGGACCAAAAAGAAGGCTGAGTGCCAAAGAATTGATGTTTTTGAAATGTGGTGTTGAGAAGACTCTTGAGAGTCCCTTGGAGAGCAAGGAGATCAAACCAGTCAATCCTAAAGAAAATCAACCCTGAATATTCACTGAAACGACTGAAGCTGAAACTCCAATACTCTGGCCACCTGATGCACAAAGCCGACTCACTGGAAAAGACCCTGATGCCAGGAAAGATTGAGGGCAGGAGAAGGGGACGACAGAAAGTTTAGATGGTTGGATGGCATTACCAACTCAGTGGACATGAGTGTGAACCAACTCCGGGAGATAGTGAAGGACAGGGAAACCTGGTATGCTTCAGTCTATGGAGTCAAAAGGAGTCGGACACGACTTAGCGATTGAACAACAAAAATGGTGAAGCCAGTGTGGAAAACAATATGGAAGGTCCTCAAAAAATTAAATGTAGATTTACCATATGATCTAGGAATTTGACTTCTAGGTATAAACTGAAAAGAACTGAAAGCAGGGTCTTTTTCCCCTTAACTGAAATACAGTTGATTTACAATGCTGTGATAGTCTCAGGTATACAGCAAGGTGATTCTGTCTTATATGTATTTCAAAGTGATTTTACATGTATACATATATATACACACACACATATACACTTTTTCAGATTCTTCTCCAGTATACGTTATTATAAGATATTAAATATAGCTCCCTGTGCTGCTGTACAGTAGGTAGGTCCTTACTGTTTGTTTATTTTGTGTAAAGTAGTGAGAGGAGGGTCCTGAAGAGATATTTGCACACCTGTGATCAGAGCAGCATTATCCTAACAGCCAAAGTGAAAGCAACACAAATACCGACTGATGAACAAATGAATAAATGTGGCACACTTGAATATACAGCGGAATGTTGTTCAGCCTTAAAAGGGAAGGAAACTTTAGCACACGCTACAACATGCATGAACCTCGAGGACGTTATGCCGAGTGGAATAAGTTAACCATAAAGAGACAAATGATGTATGATTCCACTTATATGATGTACCCATAGATGTCAAATTCACAGAAGGTAAAATGGTGGCTGCCAGGAGCTGGTGCAAAGTGGAACGAAGAGTTATTTTTTCATGGGTTCAGAGTTTTAGTTTTGCAAGATGAAGGGTTCTGGAGACTGGCTGTACAACAATGTGGATGTACAAAACACTACTGAGCTACAGGCTTAAAATGGTTAGGACAGTAAATTTTATGTTATGTGTAGTTTACCACAATAATAAACAAAAACCAGGTGAGCAAACTGAACAACGTGACACTCCCATCTCCTGTCCCCTGCTGAGCTACCAGAAGAGCCAGCAGCCAGGATTATCTATGCCATGGCTGGAGACCAGATGCAGAATTCCCCTCTGGGAAAAAGGAATGATTTCTAAAATTTTTATTTGGCTCTTTTACAATTGTACCATGCTACTCTGAACAGCATTTTCCCCCCTCACTTAAAAAAAAATTATTTTAAAAGTTATTTTATTGTTGTTTAGTCGCTAAGTCGTGTCCGACATTTTTGCAACCCTGCAGACTGTAGCCTGCCAGGGTCCTGGGTCCATGGAATTTTCCATGCAAGACTACTGAAGTAGGTTGCCATTTCCTTCTCCATGGGATCTTCCTGACCCAGGGATCAAACCCAGGTCTCCTGCACTGGTGCACAATTGCTCAGTCATATCCGAATCTCTGCAATACCATGGACCGTAGCCCACCAGGCTCCTGTGTCCATGGAATTTTCCAGGCAAGAATACTGGAGTGGGTTGCCATTTCCTTCTGCTGGGATCTTCCTGACCCAGGGATAGAACCTGAATCTCCTAAGCCACATGGGAAGACAGATTTGGGGAATGATAATTCCTTGCTTTTTGACTGCTTTTTTCCCCGCCCCCGTTGTCCTATTGAACTCCTGCATTGGTAGGTGGATTCATTATCACTGAGCCACCAGGGAAGCCCCAAAGTTATTCTGCTGCTGCTGCTGCTGCTAAGTCGCTTCAGTCGTGTCTGACTCTGTGCAACCCCACAGACCAGACGGCAGCCCACCAGGCTCCACCATCCCTGGGATTCTCCAGGCAAGTACGCTGGAGTGGGTTGCCATTTCCTTCTCCAATGCATGAATGTGAAAAGTTAAAGTGAAGTCGCTCAGTCATGTCTGACTCTTAGTGACCCCATGGACTGCAGCCTACCAGGCTCCTCTGTCCATGAGATTTTCCAGGCAAGAGTATTGGAGTGGGGTGCCACTGCCTTCTCCAAAAGTTATTCGAAACATCCTTATTTTCTGGTCTAACATTTTTATTATCTAGGATCAACAGACTCTGACACAGAGTACTCCAACGACAAGCTGGCTCTTCCTACCTGATCACCCAATACTGAAACCCACCAAACGACAAGCTCTATTCAGGTATGAACATCCAGCTTTTAGTGTCTCATCTGGAAACATAAGCACACTTGAGAATGTTAAAATTAGAATAAAAAACAACACACAGTAAAAAGAACATAAAGAAGACAGAGGCAATGCAGTGAACAAAAGAAAACTTCAAAAATACTATGAATAATACAGCCAGTGACAAGAATAAATATTTTGTTGAGTTTTTTAAAGATATTCGGAGAATAAGACAATGTTTCTAATAATTAAATTCATGGTAAAAGGTAGGAGATCAAATGGAGAAAATGTTTTTAAAGATATTCGGAGAACAAGACAATGTTTCTAATAATTAAATTCATGGTAAAAGGTAGATCAAATGGAGAAAACGTTTTTAAAGATATTTGGAGAATAAGACAATGTTTCTAATATACATGGTATAAGGTAGGAAATCAAATGGAGAAAATCTCCCCAAAAGAAAAGAAAAGGCAGTGAGAAAACAAAATGAACAAAAACAGAAAAACAGACAGGAAATTGCTGTCAAAAATCTGAGAAAATTTCCCTGATATTATTACAGGTTTATAGCCTAAGTACTAGAACAATGTATTGCAGGCGTGCTTAGTCACGCAGTTGTGTCTGACTCCTTGAGACCCCATGGACTGTAGCCCAGCCAGCTCCTCTGTCCATGGGGATTCTCCAGGCAAGAATCTGGAGTGGGTAGCCACGCCCTTTTCCAGGGGATCTCCCCAGCCCAGGGATGGAACCCAGGTCTCCCTCATTGCAGGTGGATTCTTTACCATCTCAGTCACCAGGGGAAGCCCAGTATAATGCATAGGACTCTATTAAACAATAAAGCATGCCTTGAAAATTCTGACAAGAAATCACTTCTAATCTAGAATTTCAAGCCCAGCCAGATTATATGTAAAGAAAAAGCAAGGGTAGCATAAACGTATTTCCAAGAAAAGACACATAAATGTTCTTCCCATGTACTCTGTTCTCAAGAAGCTACATCTGTTTTTGGAAAAACGGACAGGCTTCACTGTTAACAGTAACAAAGACAGCAAATATTTACTGAGTATTTATGGCAATCAGAGGACTGTTATAAGACTTTTATGTGTATTGGCTCAGTTTTTAAAGCAGCCCTTTTAGGTGGTAAGATGATTATTCTCTCTTCAGGTCACACATCCAGTTATCTGTCAGACTTTGAACCCAGGCACGTGGGCTCCAGAACCCATGCTCTCAGTCACTAAGCTATTGGTGGCGGCCAAGAGTAAACCCCAGAAGAGGAATATGTGATAGCAAGGAGAAACAAAGAAAAGGGGAAGGAGATGTCCATAAAAATGATAAAGGGAAGTCCCCAACTCACAACTGAGCCAGCAAAAATGACAAAATTTGGGTGTGCTTGAACACATCTGGAAAAAATTTTCCAGTTGTCTGAAAGTTTGGATGAAAGAGTAATCAGTACAGAGAAAAACTAAGCAAACAAATACAAATCAATTACTAACTTCAAGGAAAACACAAAGCTATACAGCAAAGAAAAAGCAATCACAGTTTTGGCTGGCTCATTTCTGAATAATGCTAAGAGTGATAATAAATCATATGGTAATTCAACCAAAAGAAAAAGTGAACTGAAGAGTGTGCGTATGTGTCACTTAAATCTATAGCAGGATTTCTGGAAAACAACAAAATGGTATCAGCATTTACTTAGAATCATGGAGGCAAAAAGCAAAACTTTAAGTTTCTGTCACTCTGCATTCCATTTCAGAATTTACAGACCTAATGATTTTTTTAAATTTGCACACATTATGGGTGTCACTTTATGTTCTATGATTTTTGACAAATCCATAAACAACATCTGAGAGCTATACCAAAGGGATGATCAAACCTTCAAAAATGAAACTATTTATGGGAACGGAAATATCTATTTCACATAATTTTCATGTTACGAAACATTATTCTTTGATCTTTTTTTCCCCCAACCATTTAAGGATCTTGTAGCCATACAGAAACAGGTGGCAGGCTGGATTTGGCCCATAAACTGCAGTTTGCCAACTCCTGTCCTAAAGCAACAGACCACTTGGAATACAGTCCACAAGCTGCAGATAGATTTCCAACAGTGAGCTTCAAAACAGTCCGTATTTGCCACAAAACAAAGATGTAGCACATGGGCAGCTGCTGCACCCGGAGAACCAGCTAACCGCAGTGCCAGTCTCTCAAGATGGTACTGACCCTTATCTTTGCTCTCTTTGTCTTCTCAATCCTGAAGAGACAGAGACAGCAACTTGGGAGGGGTTGGGGAGTGGGGAAGAGAATCCAAGTACAGAAACAGCAAGGGAAAGAAAACAAAAACAAAAACAACCCAGTTCACTTTTCCTCACCAGTTTTCTGGACCAAAATTTGGCCCAATCTGAGGGAAGGAGCGGGCTTCGTAATTTAACAATGCTAAAGTGGTTAGTCGCTCAGTCGTGTCCGGCTCTTTGCGATCCTATAGACCATAGCCCTCAGGCTACCTTATCCAAGGGGATTCTCCAGGCAAGAATAACTGGAGTGGGTTGCCAAGCCCTCCTCCAGGGGCTCTTCCCAGCCCAGGGATCGAACCCAGGTCTCCAGCATTGCAGGTGGATTCTTTACCATCTGAGCCACGGGGGAAGCCCGGTGATTAAACAGTGAAAGTGCAGGTAAAGTCTCTCAGTCGTGTCCGACTCTTTGTCACCCCATGGACTGTAGCCTGCCAGGCTCCTCCGTCCATGCGATTTTCCAGGCAAGAATACTGGCTGCTGCTAAGTCACTTCAGAATACTGGAGTGGGTTGCCATTTCCTTCTCCAGGGGATCCTCCAGACCCAGGGATAGAACCCGGGTCTCCCACACTGCAGACAGACTCTTTACTGTCTGAGCCACCAGGGAAGCCCAGATTAAACAGTACCTGAGGCTAACTGGAAAGCAACAGGATATGCCCAGATTCACTCCGGTGAATTAGCAACAATGTCTAAGGCCAGCGGTAAGAAAGAATAAAATTGCTCTCTGTATTCCATCTACTAAATACAAGCTCATTCAATAAACCACTTAGGAACCAAGGAGCCTTTATTAAAGATATGTAAAGAATACTCATAAACCAATTTAAAAGTTCCCCTCAAAAGAAACAGAAAATAGAAAAATGGGCAAGGAATATGCAGGGCTGTTTTTTTTTTTTCTTTATACGAAGGTTTCTTTTAACCCAAAATCAAAAGGGTGAATGAAGTGTGACAAACTTTCAGCTTCTCAGTCAAACGTAAAGCAAAATTTCACACTCATCAGGAAAAAATGTTAAAAGTCAGAAGACAGCAGGGGTCTGTTAGGAATCTCGCCAAATGGAAGTCAAAAGGCAAAAATACCATTTTAAAGCAATGCTATTACCATTCGAATAATGAGACTGGCACAGCCATTCTCTGGCCTGAGCAAACACCCTGATGAGAAGAGGTATATTTTTGCATAACAAGGCCAACTTTTTCAGGAGAATCGGGTAGGGGTTCTCTGCCACACACTCTTGAGGCAGAGAAAATTTCATTTATTGTGTGGCTGCCCCCCCGGAAAAAAACAAAAACAAAAACGCACAGGTATAAAACACGCTCAAGGATTTCCAAGAGGCCGAGAAGCTCCGGAACGAGACACCGCCAGGAGACGAGACGGGGCAAACCGGGAGAGCTCGGTGACCACCTAGGAGCGATCTGGATTCCCGATGGATGAAGTGGAGGGAAAAGTGAAGTCGCTCAGTCGTGTCCGACTCTTGGCGACCCCGTGGGCTGTACAGCCTACGAGGCTCCTCCGTCCATGGGATTTCCCAGGCGAGAGTACTGGACTGGGTTGCCATTCCCTTTCTCCAGGGGAATCTTCCCACCCAGGGATCGAACCCGGGCCTCCTGCATTGCGAGCGGACGCTCCGACCGTCTCAGCCACCCAGGGAAGCAGGAGGGAAGGCGGCAGGAATTGAAATGAATGAGGAAGACGAGTCCCAGCTCGCAGCACCCCGGGGCCAGCCGCCAGGACGTCAAGGCCGCGGGGCATTTCTGGCCGCCGACGGCCACTCCCCCCGCAGTCCGGGACGCTCCGGGGGCCCGCAGAGGCCGGGAACGGGTCAGGGGCCCCCGGGGGCCGAGGGGCGGGCTGGCCGCCGAGGCCTCGCCCTCGGACGACAGCTGCGGGGCAAACCGGGGGAGGGAGCCAAGGAGGAGGGGCCTCCCCGCCCCGAAGCCGCGGAGGCGAAACAGAAACCCAAACCCGAGGAAACGAAACGAGACGCGGCCCGGCCCTGCCCCGCCGCCGCGCGTCTCAGCCGTCGGGTGCGAGATGGCCGCCGCCGCCTGCCCCGGCCCCGCCGCGGCCCCAAGCCGCCGCGCCGGGCCGACGAGCCGCCCCCGCCCACCGCCGGCCTCTCCCCCCTCGCGCCTCGCTTGCCCGCCTGCCCGCCCTCCTGGGACATGGCCCGCTCCACCCCTCGCGGCTGCTCACCGCGCTGAGGCGGATCCCGCTGGGTGGCTGCGTCGCCATCTTGAGCGAGTTACAAAGCCAGGACCGGCCTCAGCCGCAATCAGACTGGGAGGTGGCGGCGGAGCGCCCGCCTACTTCCGGGGCGGGGCGCGCGTAGCTGACCCCGCCCCCCGACTTCCGCCTCCCGGCGCCTTGTAGTTGGGAGCGTAGGGCAGGTAAATTCCCCCGGGGGTTTAAGGAAGCAGGGACAGCTAGAGAGGTGGGTGGGCTTCAGGCTCCGGGCAGGGGCCCTGCAGAGTAAGGCGCATGCGTAAGGCTCAACCTGGTGACTGTAGTAACTGAACCTACAGGCTTTGCCAAACAGTAATCGGTATTTTGTTGTTCACTCGCTCAGTCGTATCCGACTCTTTACGACCCCATGGACTGCAGCACACCAGGCGTCCCTGTTCATCACCATCCCCTGGAGTTTGCTCAAACTCATGTCCATTGAGTCAGTGATGCCATCCAGCCATCTCATCCTCTGTCGTCCCCTTCTCCCGCCTTCAATCTTCTCCAACATCAGGATCTTTTCCAGTAAGTCGGCTCTTTGCATCAGGTGGCCAAAGGATTGGAGCTTCAGCTTCAGCATCAGTCCTTCCAATGAATAGTCAGGATTGATTTTCTTTGGGATTGACCGGTTTGATTTCCTTGCAGTCCAGGGGACTCAAACATCTTCAGCAGCACAGTTCTAAAGCATCAGTTCTTTGGTGCTCAGCCTCTCACATCCGTACCTGACTACTGGAAAAACCGTAGCTTTGACTAGACGGACCTTTGTAGGCGCAGTAACGTCTCTGTGTTTTAATATGTTGTCTAGGTTTGTCATAGCTTTTCTTCCAAGGAGCAAGCATCTTTTAATTTCTTGGCTGCAGTCACCATCCACAGTGATTTTAGAGCCCAAGAAAATAAAGTCTGTCACTGTTTCCCCATCTATTTGCCACGAAGTGATGGGATTGGATGCATGATCTTAGTTTTCTGAATGTTGAGTTTTAAGCCAGCTTTCTCACTTTCTTCTTTCACCTTCATCAAGAGGCTCTTTAATTCCTCCTTGCTTTCTGCCATAAGGGTGGTGTCTTCTGCATATCTGAGATTATATTTCTCCTGATTAATTGATATTAATCAGTATGGAGGCTGCAAATAATAAAGAGCTCTGTCTGGGGTCTTGGGGATTACAACTGGGGATACACAGGTTCTAGCAAAATAGAATGGGGAAGAGAAAGAGTCAGGGGGTTATAAAGGCAAAATCCACAAGTTTTGTTAAAGTTGTATTGCAGGAATTATGATTGACTTTGATAGTAAAAGAAAATATTCGTCCTTAAGGGATGGATTTGTCACCAGTTATTTAGGGTATGGGCCAGATAAGTGTCTTGAATTTCTGGAACCCTATGCAAATGTTCTGGATATCTTTGTTAGACGATAAGTGGTCAAAAGGTCAGATTCAGTCTGGGCAGAGACATAAGTCACTTCCTCAATGGCCTCTGGCTCCACTCTGGAGAGTTCTTTTAGCAGTACAAAACTGACTCTTTTTTGATTTTCCTTTTGCAGCTTGAGGTCCCCAAGTTTGAAGACAGGTGCCATGGGTGTTGGTGACCCAAAAAGGTGCACTTGAAGTGCTTGACTGGGCTGGACGTGAATTACACTGAAGAAAGCCGTCTCATGCCCGCCAGTGTCATCATGTTGTGAAACTTTAATGAGATGAGGTGACTCAGATGGTGACGAATCTGCCTGCAAGACAGGAGACCTGGGTTCAAACCCTGGGTAGGGAAGATCCCCTGGAGAAGAGAATGGCAACACACTCCAGTATTCTCGCCTGGAGAATCCCATGGACGGAGAAGCCTGGTGGGCTACAGTCTATGGGGTCGCAAAGAGTTGGATATGACTGAGTGACTAACACTTAATGAGATGAAGACTTGTACTTTGGGGATTTGCCTAAAAAATTATCACCCTTCATCCTGATAAACAGAATCCTTTCTCATATGCAGTTTAGTCCTTTTGCTCCTGTACATGTATCTCTATTGACCTTGAGCTGGGTCCTGGGCTAATTAGTAGGATGTCGGACACGACTGAGCATCTTCACTTTCACTTTTCACTTTGATGCATTGGAGAAGGAAATAGCAACCCACTCCAGTGTTCTTGCCTGGAGAATCCCAGGGACAGGGGAGCCTGGTGGGCTTCCGTCTATGGGGTCGCACAGAGTCGGACACGACTGAAGCGACTTAGCAGCAGAAATGAATAAGTTGGGACTTCCTTGGTGGTCCAGGGGTTAAGCCTCTGAGATTCCTCTGTAGGGGGAGATTCCTCTGTAGGGGGAGATTCCTCTGTAGGGGGAGATTCCGCTGTAGGGGGCGGGAGTTCCATCCTGGGTGGGAAACTAAGATCCTGCTTGTCAAGCAGCCAAAGAAAAATGAAAGAAATTAATAAGTCAAGGGCTGTCAGATACTGCCCTTAAATAAAGAGTTAAAAGGTTTTTCTTAAAGTATTCACTGCGTTTTTTAAAAAATACTTATTTGGCTATGTCAGGGTCTGTCTTGTGGCATGCGGGATCTTTAGTCGCAGCATGTGGGATCTAGTTCCCTGACCGGGGATGAAACCCAGGCCTCTGCATTGGGATCGCAGAGTCCTAGCCACAGGACCACCAGGGAAGTCCTCATTGCATCTTTATAATTGTAAAGGAAATACATTTGCCTTGTAAAACTCAGATAATATGGAAATATAAAACAACACTTACCCTAATCCCTTTACGGGAACATATGAATTTGGTGTACATTACTCCATATTTACTATATGCTAAATACTATTTACAGTATGGAACTAGACCTTACATACTCCTCTGCAGCTCATGTTTTTGTTTTATTTAATTATTTCAGTTTGAGATTTCTAAGTGCCCAAATAGTTTTGAATAAATGAACAAAGGAGGAAATGTTAAAAACAAACAGGACTTTCCCGGTGGTCCAGTGGTTAAGAATCTGCCTGCCAATGCAAGGGATGATCCCTGGTCCTGGAAGATCCCAAATGCCGCAAGACAGCTAGCCCATGTGGTGTCCTAATGCCCATGCTCTGAAATAAGAGAAGCCACTGCAATGAGAAGCCCAAGTACTGCAATTAGAGAGTAGCCCCTGCTCACCACAATGAGAGAAAACCTGCACACAGCAACCAAGATCCAACACGGCCAAAAATAAATAAATACAATCAAAAACAACAACAAAAAAACCTGTGCTCTGTTGTTACCCTTACTATTGACCACTGGGTTCTCAACTGAAAAAAAAATGCACAATCTAAAAGTTGAGAATTATGTTTTATTCAGTGGACATACTGAGGACTGAGGCCAAGAAGACAGCCTCTCAGACAGCTCTGAGGGACTGTTCTGAAGATGTAACGGTGGAGCTAGGATAGGGCTTTTTGCAGAACACCTAGGTAGTCAGAGTGTCAAAAGATTACAGTTAATCGACAAAGGATGAGATGGTTGGATGGCATTGCCGACTTGATGGACATGAGTTTGAGCAAGCTCTGGGAATTGGTGATGGACGGGGAAGCCTGGCATGCTGCAGTCCTTGGGGTCGCAAAGAGTCAGACACGACTGAGCGACTGAACTGAAAGAAAACCAATCATCTCAAGTTAGTGAATTTAGTGCTTTTCTTGATATGAGAAGAGGCAAGAGTCTGGGCTTATTGAAATCAACCCTTTGATGTGCACCTTAACTATTTAGAGCCAGTATCCTATTTTTCCCCATCCTGAATCCCCTCAAGGTGGGCAGTGGCTAATGATTTGATGGCCGAAACATCCTTCCTTTACTGATACAGCAGGTAACATTCTTTGTCCACAGGATAAATGGCATGTGAAACACCACCTAAGTAAGAATGCTAGTCAATACCATTTGCAATGCTCTGGACTGGGTAATTTCTCAGTTCCTTCCAAGTTTAAGATCATATTATTACATCAGAGGCTCTTTCATCAACTGTTTATTGAGAACCTACTTTGTGTCTATCAAAGTGAGGGGGCCTAGAACCCAGTGATGACTAAAACAGAGGTTTCCATTCCTGTGGAATCTACAGTCTCTTGGCTGTTTATTCAGTAAGTTGCAGCTCGTTCGTTGTGAGATCAATTTGGTGAGTCTCAACTGGCACTTTGTTTTAAAAAAAAGAAAAACTAGAATAGCATACTACAGTGTCTGCCTGGGCCCAAATCCAAGTTATTCATTTATTAACCATGTGATGTTCAGCAACGTGGATTTTGAAGTGAGATTAGCTTGGATTATCCAGATGTGCCCTAGATGCGATCACAAGTGTCTTTATAAGACAGAGGCAGAGAAAGACTTGGTCACAGAAGGCCACTTAACACTGAAGCATCTCTCTAGAGACTTGAAGATGCTATGTGGCTGGATTGGAAAGTGGAGAAGGGCCATGAACCAAAGAATGCAGGGACTGTAGCTTCAGAAGCTAGAAAGGCAAGGAAACCCCATTCTAGAGTCCCTAGAGTTTACAGAGAGAATGAGTCTCTGCAGACACCTTGGTTTCAGCTCGTTTTGGACCTCTGGCTTCCAGAACTCTAGGTTCTGAATACATTCCTGCAGTTTGAAGACACGAAATTACAGTAATTTGTTAGAACAGCAACAGGAATAGACAGTAGTCTATTCATGTAGAAGCAAATACTTACCTGTACATACAAATTGTTGCCTCCCCCCTCCCAAAAGTTTTTTAACCCAGTTGCGCATACTGCAGAGTTCTGCATTCTCAAGGCTTACTCATATGAAAGAAATGTGAGGCAGACATGTACGGACTAAACTTAAACCACATTGGTATAAAAGGGGCTTTTTCAGGAAAGTAAATGCTTTTGCTTATGTCAGATGAACTCAGCTGACATTTTAAAAAATGTCAAAGCTGAGGTTGATATGATTTTAATGGTTAAAAACTACCTTCTTTGGGGAGTGCTGAATGTTTGTATCCCCCATCTCTGCAAAAAAATCCATGTTACCTAGCCCCGCCATGTGATGGCATTTGGAGGTGGGGCCTTTGGGAGGATAATTAGGTCAAGAGGGTGGGTCCCTCATTAATGGGATTAAAGTGTGAAAGTGTTAGTCACTCAGTCCCGTGGAGTCCAACTCTTTGCAATCCCATAGACTGTAGCCCCCCAGGCTCCTCTGTCCATGGAATTCTCCAGGTGAGAATACTGGAGAGGATTGCCATTCCCTTCTCCAGGGCATCTTCCCGACCTAAGGATTGAACCTACATCTCCTGCATTGCAGGTAGATTCTTTACCGCTGAGCCACCAGAGAAGCCCATGAATGGAATTAGAGTCTTTGTAAAAGAGACTCTATAGAGATGCCTCAACCAACCCTCTGTTATGTGAAGACACAGCAGGTAGAACCAAGAAAGTGCTGGGTTTTTTTGGCTGCACCACACAGCTTGTGGGAGCTTAGTTCTGTGACCAGGGATTGAACCCAGACCCTGGGCAGATGAGAGTGCCACGTCCTAACCACTGGACCACTGGGAAATTTCCAAGGTGCTTTGACCTTGGACTTCCCAATTACAGAATTGTGAGAAATTAGTTTATTGTTTAAGCCACCCAATCTGTGGTGTCAGCAGCCCAAAATAAGAAAAGAGAAATTTTAAAATTCCATACAAGAGTAAGAATATCAGAATAGAGTAAAATTTCCCACTGACCTAAATCAAACACAATATGAAAACTGGTTGCTTTCAAAAACCTACACAGCTATGCATCTTGACTTCCATGGACTATCTCTCAGAGATCCTTCAGTGCTGTGCATGAAAAATTTCATCACATTATTTTACTGTTTCCTAACATTTTATTATATTGTGTTGTCATTCATGTAGCCAATCTCCTACTGGTGGACACTGAGGTTGTTGCCAAACTTCCTGCTGTTATCAATATTTACAATGAATAACTTGTACATAAGTCATTTTGCACATATGCATGTATATCGTAAATTCCTGGCAGTAGAATTGTGAAATCAAAAATATACATGTGGCTTGTGTGATAGTAGTCCCCTGACCAGGGATTGAACCTGCCCCCTACAGTAGAAGCCCAGAGTCTTAACCACTGGACCACCAGGGAAGTCTCCATCCGTTTTTACTTTTGGTAGAAATTGCCCCCACTTTCTCCACAGAACTTGTACCAATTTATATTCTATAGCAATGGAGGAGAGATGCTGTTCACCTATAATTGATGTTGGCTGCCATGGTCAGTGACTAATATCTCAGAGCAATGTTTTTCTCGTGTTGTAAGTATGGGTATCATTTTACATTTGTAAAAGCCAATTGTGTGTGTGTGTATACATACCCTCTATTTATATCTTCTGCCCCTATTTCTATTCTATTTCTTTTCATTGTTCTTTCAGTACTGAAGAAATCAGTCCTTTGTAATATGTCTCAAATATTTTTGTCTGCTGTCTTTTACATTGCTTCTGATGATTTTGTGTTGTGCAGTTTTAAAAAGGAAATTTACATAGCCAAAACTTACAGAACTTTCTCTTAGGCTCCTAGAATTTATGTTCATCTAAGAAAGATCATCTCCATTGTTGGCTTATTTTTTATAAATACCTTTTCTTCAGTTCTTCTAGCGTCTTCATGTTTTATTCATGGTTTCCAATCTTTGATCTGTTTGGGATTTATTTTGGTGAAAGATGTGAGAGATGAATACAACTTATTTTCCCCCTGTTGGGTACCTGGTTCTCCCAAAACCATTTGTTGAATAAGATACCTTTCTTTCCCGCTCCAGTTTGAAGTTCTACTTTTATTACATGTTAAACTTTTCTATGTGTTTTGGTCCACTGATAGAATTACTAGTTTATCCTATTGATCTCTTGTCCATTTCTGCACTGGTACCAATTATTTTAGCTTTATAATATAAAGATCTGAGGTTAGTTCTCTCAACTCTTCAGTAAGTTAACATTTATAACTTGATGATGTTGAATTTTCCTCTCCAAGATCTAGTAAATCTTCCCTTTAGCTCCAAGTCTTCTTGTCTGCTTTCGTAGGGTTGTCTTCAAGGAGCTCTTATAAAGTTTTTTTTCCCCCTGTTTTATTATTGTTGTTATTGGAAGATAGATTTTATCTATTTCATAACGGGTCACATATATATATTACATTGATATCAAAAAACTATATTGATGTGTACATATTAACTTTTTTTTTCTGGCTGTGCCACAGAGCATGTGAGATCTTCATTCTCTGACCAAGGATCGAACCCGTGCTCCCCGTAGTCCAAGTGTGGAGTCTTAACTACTGGACCACCAGGGAAGTCCCCATGTTAACTTTCTGTTGAATTTATCGCGTTTAGGCCATTCATACTGTTCATCTGGCCACAAGCTCTACTGCCGCCCCCCCACAACAGTTTTAAACAACTTGTCTTTTTCCTGATGGAATGTATATTGATAGCCTGGCTTAGCTTCAGAAACAAACAGAAAATAATTGGAAGGAAAATATGGGAGAATATGCAATCAAGGGCTTGTCAGTTACAGTGGTGCCTTTACTACAACACAAAGCTCCCCGAGCATGCAGTTAGTGCACAGTCACGTGCTCCCCCTCCATATGGTATGGAAGCGTTTGGTTGTCCAAGGGTCCAGGAAGAATTCAGCATGAGCCTGGTGAAGTCAGAGTGGGTGGTCCTCACAGAGATGCTGCAGCTGGGTTGGGCTGACTTATGTCATCGGGCAGTGCTGGGACCAGCAGGATGCGGTGGGAAATCCCACCAAGCAGAGCACCCTCCTGTATCCACAGAGGGAAGTCACAGGAATCCCAGCAAGGGGATTCTTAGAGGGATGGAGAGGCCAAGATCGGGGCAGAAAACCCAGTTTCCGGAGCCCACACTCTCTATAGTCCCACAGACTGATTCATTCAAACTTAGTTTTACTTCCCGTTCTTCTTCTTCCTTCCAGCAGCACCTTGGGCAGATAAGTCAACCTTTCTGTTCTTCATTTAGATCTCTGCCGTCTGCCCGTAGATGCCAGACAGCAAAGGAACCGAAGAGACAGGCTCTGTCTTTTCCACAAAAGGGCGCTTGCCTTGGACCAATTATGGGCTCTGCGTTATTGGGTGTTTTCATAGGGTCCCTCTGGGAAGGTGCCTTGCTGAGCCTGAGGAGGTGTAGAAAGAACCAGGCCTGGGGAGTTTGGATCTCAAAGACGGGTTCCTCTATATCCGTTGAATAAACCAATAAATGACTTGAGCTGGTCTTTGCCAGGTGAAAAGAAGAAAACAGTATCGAGTGGATGAAACAACATATGTAAGAAATGCAGCAGATGAGAAATCCTGAGTGGTTGGAGGAGACAGGAGAGAGAGCTAAGGCCTTCAGGAGGCTAGAAACCCCATCAGGCATCAAGAGTCATTACTTTAAAACAAAATTTTTTTTTTCAATGTGGGCCATTTTTCAACTCATTATTGAATTTGTTACAATATTGCTTCTGTTTTATGTTTTTGGTTTTTTTGGCCACAAGGTATGTGGGATATCAGCTTCCCAACAGGGATTGAACCTCCACGCCCTGTAGTAGAAGGCAAAGTCTTAACTACTGGACCGCCAGAGAAGTCCCAACAATCATTATTATAATTTCAATTTAGGGTAAAACGTGAAGCAACTTCTTTTTCTAAAGCTGAAACACTGAAGGGCAAGTTTGTTCTTATTATTCCCCCTCCCACTTGCTTCTGGTTGACTTTGGGTGGGGGGAAACTTGGGCTGGTACAAATGCTTGTTCGCCAGATAAGGTGGGGCCTGGGCTATCTCCCCTGCTCTCACTTTAAATTCACAGTATTTTAAAACTTTTATTGTGGTATTATATACAAAGCATAACATTTATCATTTTAGCCCTTGGGTGGACAATTCAGCAACATTAATTACATTCACATTGTTATGCAACTGTCAACAGCATCCATCTCCAGGACTTTCTCAACCCTAACTGAAATTCTGTGCCCATTGAACACTAACTCCTTAGTCCTTTCTCCTCCAGCCTGTGGCAACCACCATTCTGTTTCCTTTTTCTATGAATTTGACTAGTTCAGGTAGCTCATGTACGTGGAATCATATTTGTCCTTTTGTGACTGGTTTATTTCACTTAGCACATGGGCTCAAGGTTCATCCACGTTGTAGCTCGTGTCCGAATTTCACTCCTTTTTAAGGCTGAATAATCTTCCACCGTATGTCTACACCACGTTTATCCATTCATCCATTGATGGACATGCAGGTTATTTCCACCTCAGCTGTTGTGGATAATGCTGCCACGGATGTGGGTGTACAAGTATCTGTTTGTGACTCTGCTTTCAGTTTTTACTGGAATTGCTGGATCACAGGGTACTTCTATCTTAAATTCTTTAGGGGACTCTCTTCCTAGACCCGATTTTAAAGTCCATTTCCCCCTTGGCTTGAAGGTAGGCATACTGATTTAGATAGAGGACCACTTGGAAAGAGCTACCAGTTTAGGATGAAAAGTAACCAGACAAGCTTCAGCCTTGCGGCTTCTTCTTTGTTTCCATAAGAGCCATCATCTCTGTGAACTCATTGCTCTGCAAACTAGTGTTTCTCCAAGAGTGGTCCAGGAAGCACTGGCATCAAAAACAACTTATAATACAGACTCCCCCGTGGTTCAGTGGATAGGAGTCTCCCTGCCCGTGCAGGGGTCCCTGGTTCAATCCCTGGTCTGAGAAGATTCCACATGCTGTGGAGCAACTAAACCTGTGCACCACGACTCCTGAACCTGTGTGCTGCAAATACTGAAGCCCACGTGCCTAGAGCCCATGCTCTGCAACGAGAAGCCCCCGCAGTGAGAAGCCTGCACAGCACAACTAGAGAGGAGCCCCCGATCGCCAAGATACCACTGTAGTGATTGTCACAACATCCAGTTGGCCCTTGGTGTAGAATGGACTCCTTGGCTGGTCCAGGTCCACATGACCAGTCTCTCCTTTGATGGTGCTACTTTTCCATGTTTGTGGGTTCATGTAGTCAAAGGTATGGTTTTTCGAGTAGTCATGTACAGATGTGAGAGTTGGACCATAAAGAAAAGCTGAACACTGAACAATTGATGCTTTTGAATTGTGATGCTAGAGAAAACTCTTGGAAGAGTCCCTTGGACAGCAAGGAGATCCTTAGCTAGTCAATCCTAAAGGAAATCAACACTGAGTGTTCATTGCAAGGACTGATGTTGAAGCTCCAATACTTTGGTCACCTGATTCAAAGAGCTGACTCATTGGAAAAGAACTTGGTGCTGGGAAAGACTGAAGGCAGAGGAGGGGCAGGGGATGACAGAGGATGAGATGGTTGGATGGTATCACTGGCTCAATGGACATGAATTTGAGCAAACTCCAGGAGATGGTGAAGGACATTAAAGCCTGGTGTGCTACAGCCCATGGGTCGCAAAGAGTTGGACAGGACTTAGTGACTGAACAACAATTAAACTGCAAATAATACCTAGTAGAAGGCATTGTCTTACATGAGAATTTTATTCCAAAGACCAGATTCTGTCTGGTCTCCCAGGTTGTTGTTCAAAGCTTTTAATTAGAGGCTTCATCAACTGTCTGGACCCATCCAGCTCCTTCTAATTTTGCTGGGCATACACACATACTGGGAAATAAGGCTTGTTCTCCTTTAAGATACTCCTCACCACACCTTGGGAGCCACCCGCTCTGCCATGACCCCAGGGTGGCCAGGTTTGGCAGGAAGCCCACTGGGCAGGGTGCCCTCAGAAGTGGTCTTCCATACCTCGCCACGCAGCAGCAGCCCTCCCGGGGTTTTCCTGTTGAACTCTTCTTGGCACTGGGCTTGAGGACATAGTGCTCTAGACCAAGATGAACACAGACTCTGTTGACTTTGTAGAATTGGGTAACACTGCTTACCTCCTCCGCAGCTTAGGAAACAACCCAGATGACACAGCGCCACGCCCAGCCCCTGGAAAGCACCCCAGTGGTAACGACCATGTCATTCCCATACATATGGGCTCTGTTCTCACCACACCCCGCTGCAGCCGCGTGTGTTCCAAACCCTGCTTTCTTAGAACAGGGGTTCCAGCTCACTGCTTGCCCCCAGAGCAGTGGCACTTTGGTCCTTGGGCTGGACACCTGGTTTACCTTCTAGGAGGAACTGAGTCAAAACAGTCGTCTTCAAAATGGGGTGGAGAAGAGCCTCCATGAGGAAGGAAAAAAAAAACTGGTAATTTTGTTTTTCCTCATACTTAAACAAAAACAACAAATGCGGGGACTTCCCTGGCTGCCCAGGGATTAAGTTCCTATTCTTCCACTGCAGGGGCCACAGGTTTGATCCTTGGTCGGGGAGCTAAGATCCTACATATCGTGTGATGTGGCCAAAAAAAAAAAAAAATCTCCATTTTCTCTTTTATAAAATACACAATCTATGTGGATACTCAGGTCAATTAATGCAACACATAGGCTTGTGGATACTGAGAGTGAGCACAAGCTTCGCTTTCGCTGGTGGGGGTTTCCCAGATGGCACAGTGGTGAAGAATCCACTTGCCGGTGCAGGAGATGCAAGAGATGTGGGTTCGATCCCTGGGACAGGAAGATCCCTGGAGTCGGAAATGGAAATCCACTCCAGTATTCTTGCCTGGAAAATTCCATGAACAGAGGAGCCTGGAGGGCTACAGTCCATGGAGCTGCAGAGAGTCGGATATGACTGAGCACACACACATGCATGATTAAAACTATACAGACCACTGAAGCAACATGGGATGAGTCCAGAGATTGTCATACTTAGTGAAGTCAGATAAAGACATCATATGATATTGCTTATATGTGGTATAAAAAAAAGATACAAAGGAACTTATAAAACAGAAACAGACTCATAGGCTTATGAGAACAAACTTATGGTTACAGGTAGGGGCAAGGGTGGGGGTTGGGGGGAGGTATAGTTAGGGAGTTTGGGGTTGACATGTACACCTTGGTATATTTAAAATGGATAATCAACAAGGATCTACTGTGTAGCATGTGGAACTCTGCTCAATGTTATGTAACAACCTAAATGGGAAAAGAATTGGAGAAAGAATAGATACATGTATAACTGAATCACTTTGCTATACACCTGAAATTAACACAACATTGTTAATAGTATGCTCCAATATAAAATAAAAAGTCAAAAAAATAAGACACAAAAGAGCCCCAAAAAAAGTGAAAAAAAATATATAGGTCACTGAGGGAATACAGAGAGGATTAGTTCCTACAACTCTGAGGGGTAATTACCATTGATAATTCCACTTTGTAGTTGAGAAGACTGAGGCACAAAGTATATGGCCAGTCTAGCATGTGGGTAAAACTGAGTCCTCAAACTCATGTCCATCGAGTCAGTGATGCCATCCAACCATCTCATCCTCTGTTGTCCCCTTCTCCTTCTGCCTTCCATCTTTCCCAACGTCAGGGTCTTTTCCAATGAGTTGCTTTTCACATCAGGTGGCCAAAGTATTGGAGCTTCAGCCATCACATTTACAAGACTTCTTTTTTACTGTTTTATGCTAAACAGAGATGTATTATTAACTCCCTTTAAGATTTCTACTTAATAAAAAAGGATTAAATTACATATGGTATTGAGTTGTTTTAGACACTGGAGAGAAAAAAAAAGGAAAAAACAAAATTTGTAAATCTAAGTACAGACACGAGAACTATCTTTCATACCATAATAGCTACTGGTGATATAAATAAGCTCTCAGATTTGTTGTCAGTTTGGGGGGTGCTGTACCATGTGGCATGCGAGATCTTCGTTCCTCCACCAGGAATCCAAACTGGGATTCTTGCACTGGGAACACCGAGTCTTCGCTGCTGGACCAACACGAAGTCCCTGCGTGTAATTTTTAACACATATTTGTATGAATACCCATATATGTGATGGTGCTTTTCGACTCTTTTAGCACCCCACTCCAGTACTCTTGCCTGGAAAATCCCATGGATGGAGGAGCCTGGAAGGCTGCAGTCCATGGGTTCGCTAAGAGTCGGGCACAACAGAGCGACTTCACTTTCACTTTTCACTTTCATGCATTGGAGAAGGAAATGGCAACCCACTCCAGTGTTCTTGCCTGGAGAATCCCAGGGATGGGGGAGCCTGGTGGGCTGCCATCTATAGGGTCGCACAGAGTCGGACACGACTGAAGAGACTTAGCAGCAGCAGCAGGGAACCAAGTGGTTCTGTGTTCCCCACATCCTCTCTTGGGGCCAGTGACACAAATTGCTTCTGCCCTGCTCACAGACTTATACATGGTAGGATGTTACAAGAAACGAAACCAATAGTGTTTGTCAAGTCCCCAGACACCCTTGTCTGTAAGAAAGGATGTATCTGAGAGCCCAGATCAGAGCAGTCAGCATCGTCTGACCTGGAAAGTGATGTCATGGAATGCCCTGGTGGCTGAAAAGGGAACATGAGACAGACAGGTCTGGGAGGCAAGCCTGGAGCACAGGCAGAGAGTGTGCAGGACGCGTGCCAAGTGGACTCTAAATAGGGAAGCTGGGGTAAGACAAAGAGGCTTGAAAAGAGTGAGACGGCATGCTGCCAGCCCCAAGGAGTCTGTGCTGAGGAACCTAGGAATTATTTTCACGAACAGCGATGTCTGCAGAGGTTCAGAGTTCCCAGAGAGGACAGAGTAATAAGAAGAGTCCAGAGTGAATTTCCCTGACAGTAGTTTCAGGCATTAAAGCCTCTGCGACCATGATGATTGATTTATGTCAAGTGGAAAGTGCTGGTTAGGCACATTGCACTGTATAACTGAGGTGACAGCTGTCGGAGGGTTGAAAACGGTGTATTTCTTACCCAGCAGAAGGTGCGAACGCATGATTTTAATTCGGCAAGAGTTAAATACACTGAGATTGTCTTCACGCTTACACCTCTGCTGAATAGTCAAAGGTAACGGGCTATTACTATTTTCAGAAAATAATGTATTTTCATTTTAAAATGTGGTACCAAAATAAACATTTAAAGGGACACATGTATGAAAGGTTAAAAATAATATTCAACGAGTTAAAAACGTTTAGAGAGATGTACTGACACATCTGCAACAAAAAACCCCAACTTTTCAATCTCTTCATGGTTTACTTTATATTACAAATTTTGTGCCACCATTAGATGATATATTAATTTCACTTCTTTACATACATTGAGGAAGAAACACAAAATCAGACCTAAATATATTACAAGGCATTTCAGGGAGGTGTGTTTTGTTGGCCACCAAAAAAAAAAAAAAGATTTGAAATTTACTTTTGAAATTGAGATAGACTTGTTTAGAACCACTATCCTGGCTCCTTTTCCATTTTCAGTATATCCTGGCTTTTCTCAAGGTCTCAGTAAATGGCTTACAGAAATTCTCCGGTCCAAGGTTAACATTCCAGATGTTCCAAAAAGTCATGTTCAACACATTCTTCCAGTTGTTTCAAGACCCTTGGGTTATCTGCGACAGGAAACTCCATGAGTGGAGGAGGGCCTTGGGTATCGGTGGACAGTCGACTCTGGGTTTTAAAAGCACAGTTTAGAGTCTCAAAGAAGGGCATCAGTTGCCTAACGCTGGAAAGAGAATGCTGGCGCAGCAGAGGGAACTCGCTCTTCAAGGCGATCTCATCTGAGCTGCTGATTTCCTGCAAAAAACCAACGACGACATGCTAAAGATTAGAGAGGCTCATGCAGGTGGTGAAAGCTAAGACATGAGTCCTCTAGGAAAACTCCCTGTCTGCCCTGACGGCAGCAGCGTTAACTCGAATCCCAAGTCCCCACTGCCGTCTTCCACCAGATTTCGCTGTGAGCCATCCTGCTGGGGCCCCTGCCACCCCTCCTGCAGGCCCTTCCTCTGAGTCACAGAGGAACTCTGCAGGCACGTCTCCTTCTACAGCAGGGGTCCCCAGCCTGTGGTCTATTCAGGAACCGAGCTGCAAAGCAGAAGGTGAGCAGTTGAACAAGATGAGATTACAGAGTAGACTGGACATTAGCAACATACTTCGGGTGTCCCTGTCTCCCATGACTCCCAGCTGGGACCATCAGGTTGCAGGAAAACAAGCTCAGGGCTCCCAGTGATGCTGCATTATGGTGAGTTGGATCATTATTTCATTATCACAATGTAACGATGAAAGAAAGAAAGTGCACAATAAAGGTAATGAAACCACCCTGAAACCACGCCCCCAACCCATCCCAGCTCCCTGGTCTGTGGAAAGAGTGCCTTCCACAAAACCACCTCCTGATGCCGAGGACGTTGGGGACCGCTGTTCTGTAGGACTGTGTCTACCCAGGACACTTTGCTAAGAGGATGCTTCGCCTCTTAGCATCCAGGATGAGAAAGTGACATACAAAAGCTAAGACAAAGATGAAATGTATAACCCTCTTCAAGTCTGAACACTTTAGAGGCAATTTGAACCCCGTTCAAAGTCATTGAAATCAAATGGCATATGAAGTACTTCACTCACCCCCTGAGCCCGTTCCCCTCCACCACAAATACAAATTTTGTAAAAAGGAAAACAATTACCCCATATTTTAATTTTAGAAGTTCAAGAATCCTGACAGTGTGGGGCTTGCGTTCTTGGTGATCCTCTTCTAAATCTGAGGAGAAGGCAGGGCTTTCTGTGTCCACTTCGGGAACAAATGCCCACCTGTAACTGGAGGAAGAGAATCCGAGGTCAGGCACATGGGCTCACAGCCCACCCAGAGGTTTTCAAATAGCTTCTCTGAGACGTAATTCACGTACTGTACAGTTCAGTCGTTTAAAGTGTACTATTCAGGATTCTCTGGTGGTTCAGTGGCTAAGACTCCACGCTCCCAGTGTAGGGAATGTGGGTTCAATGCCTGGTCGGGGAACTAGATCCCACATGCCACAACTTAAGAGTTCACACGCTGCAAATAAATACTTTGCATGCTGCAACTAAGACCCAGGACAGCCCAAAATACAATAAAAAATAGACTGCACCATTCCATAGCTTTTGGTATATTCACAGAATTGTACGTCCATCACCATCCATCGTGATCAATTTTAGGGTATTTTAAAACCCCAAATAGAATTGCTGCTCTCTTTAGCACTCACCCCTCAATCCACTCCAGTCATCCCTCAGTCTCATCCCTCAATCCGCTCCTCAATCGAGGCCACCACTGAACTACTTTCTGTCTGTACAGGTCTTTTTTATTCTAGACATTTCATATAAATTAGAATCATGGTTGTACACGATTACATTCCAACTGATGTACTACATGGCTGTTTGTACCTGGCTTTTCTCACTTAACCTACTATTGTCAAGGCTCGCCCATGCTGTTACCACGTGCTGACACTTCCATCTCTTTGTGTTGTAGACTATTGCATTGTCCGGACACACCATATGTTATTTATCTGCTTGTCAATGGATGGACATTTAGGTTTTCTCTACTTTTTGCCTATTATGATTAGTGAATATGCTATGCATATTCACGTACATTGGAACTCACTTAAAGAAAAAAAAAAAAACTTTCTTTTTATTTATTTATTTATTTAATTTTTTTTATTTTTTTTTAACAACTTTCTTTTTTAGAGCAGTTTTAGGTTCATCCAAAATTGAGCAGCAGGTATGGAGGTTTCCCATTTGCCCCCTGCCCCTTCTCTACTAGGCTGAGCCTCCCTGTCAACACTCCCACCGGAAGGGTACATGTTACAATCGATGAACTGACACTGGCTCACCACCATCACCCCATGTCCAGAGTTAAGCTTAGGGTTCACTCTTGGAGCTGCATCTTCCATCGGCTTGGACAAGTGTGTAACGACATGTGTTCACAGTATAGTAGACACACAATCGCACACAATCATCTCACTGCCCTGAAAATCCTGTGCCCCACCTCCCTGTCCACTCCTGGGACACGCTCATCTGTTCACTGTCTTTACAGTTTTGTCCTTTACAGATCATCATATAGTTGAAAACATATGGTATGTAGCCATTTCAGACTGGCTTCTTTCATTCTGTGTTTCTAACCACAAACATTTCTACACGATTCCTCTCTTTAGGGCGACAGGACAGAGAGAAGTGGCATCTGGGGCCAGGCATGAAATGAAACATACGAGCGGCCGTGTTAAGCCCACAGGAATGTGAGCCAATAGTGGCAGAGTGAACTGGAGACAGCGTGTTCCATTTAGTTAATTAAAAACAAAGAGACCAAGAAAAGAAAATACGTAAATGCAGTGAGGATCACCAGCTCGGGCCTCTGTTTTATAACCACCCAATAGCAAAACCCACTGAAACACACACACGAACAGAAACCCATCCATAAATACTACTGTGAGCCAAATTCACCAAACCACAGATGTTGCGAGTAATCTGAAACTCGGTACTCTGAGCAGGCTCCTCGGCCACTGGTAACCCACATGCTGTACAGGAAAGAACAAGTGAAAGTGCTGACGAGGAAAGAAAGTCACCTCCTTCAAAGAGGACACGTGGTCCCCTGTGACTTACATCTGAAACAGTGGCATCTTGTCAGGTGGAAAAGAGAGTGCTGTGTCTAGGAATTTGCAAGCTGATAAACAGAGGACCAGCTCGCTCTGGGGTATCTCCCCCACCGACGGCCCATTTCCATCAGAGGCTGCAACTTTCATTCTGTTGATTTTGTTGCTGTTTCTATAAATTGGCAAAGAAACTCTTGTTAGAAATTCATTCACATCCAATGTAGTCCTTTTGCCTATGAAATGTCCACAAGAAGGTTTTTTCCTTTTGAAAAATGGTCAGAATATCTGGTCCCTTCACAACTACTTCAAGAAAATGGTGTTTAGGATGAGCTAACCCTACATCATAAATTGATGTTCACAGTCTGGATCTAAAAAAAAAAAAATCAAAACAAAAAAAATACAGTGATGTCCATTAACCTTCACACATGTGCACAGACTCATACACTACTTACCTCAATGATTCATTGTCCTTTTTCAGCTCTTCTTCAAGCTGTATGAATGCCTGAATCTTAAAAAAAAAAAAAGTCAATTCAAGTTACTCTTTGAGAGAGGTTAAATCTAGCTTAATGTTTAAAATTTGTATGTCCATAAAAATTAGCAAATAAAACAAAAGGAATCAAAAATATGAAAAGACAACCTATGAAATGGGAAAAAAAATTTGCAAACCAAATGCAGTAAGGGATAAATCCAAAATACATAAAGAACTCATATAACTCAATAACGAAAAAGCAAATAATCAAATAAAAAATGGGCAGAGGACTTGAATTGACATTTTTCCAAAGAAGCTATAAGAATGGCCAACAGGCACATGAAAAGATGCTCAATATCACTAATCATCAAGGAAACGCAAATCAAAACCACGATGAGACATCACCTCACACCCGTTAGAACTGCTGTCATCCAACGGGCGAGATTACAAATGTTGGTGAGGATGTGGAGAAAAGGGAGCCCTCGTGCACTGCTGGTGGGATGATAAACTGGTATAGTCACTATGGAAAACAGTATAACAGCTCCTCAAAAAATTAAAAATAGAACTACCGTATGATCCACGAAACCTACTTCTGGGACTATACTCCAAGGAAATGAAAATATTCTCAAAGAGATATGTGCACCCCCATATTCAAGGCAGCATTATTTACTAGGTTGGCCAAAAAGTTTGTTCAGGTTTTTCTGTGACGTGGGAAGAACCTGAATGAACCTTTTGGTCAACCAGATACAGTAGCCAAGACATGGAAACATTCTAAGTGTCTATCAACAAATAAATGGATTAAGTTTCATATATATATATATGAATATATACACATGCACATATATGTGTATGTACACACACGCATATGTATATATGTTTACACACATACACATATGTATATGCATGTGTGCGTATACACACATACATGCATATGTATATATGTTTACACACATATGCATATGTATGTATATGAGAATACACACACACAGTAGAATGCTATTCAGCATGAAAAGGAGGAATCTTGCCATTGGCACATCTGTAGTAATTTGGAAGGACTCTGAGGACATTACACTACATAAAATAAGTCAGGAGAGAAAGACAAATACTGTATAATCTCACTTATAAGGGGAACCTAAGAAACAAAACAAAGCAAAACCAAACCGAACTCACAGAAGAGATCAGAGGCGGGGGTGGGAAGAGGGAAGATTGAATGAAGGTGGTCAAAAGATACAAACGTTGATTTATAAGACATATGTTATTGCCGGGAGCCGGTGAGGCATTCCACTCGTGACAAAGGTCATGAGGAAGGAGGCTCGGCATACGCAAAGGCGGGATCGAGCCTCAGGAGTCCCCCTGGATATTCTCGAGCATCTACCCCCAAAAAACCAGAGTCTGCCTACTTTACTGCTTTGTGCTCTCACCTCTGACTTTACTGGGGGCTGTCCCCCACCACCATCTCGCTGTCTCTGTCAAAGAGTTAACTTACAGCTCCAATTAATAAAGTTCCTGGGCAATTAGGAGTGTTTAAATCCAAACCCCTCAGATGGCTCTCTAACTCGCCTGACAAGTTTACCCGGGCTCCTACAGCTATGCATACGATTGTTTACAGTCTCCCAGCCTCAAGAGGCATGGGAAGCTTAAGATATTCAAATAGCTTAGAGCCTCTCAGAGAGTTAGAAACTGTCAGAATAAAACTAGTAAAAGATTTCATTGATGAGCCAATGCTTGTTGCCAAGTTTTCACATCCCCTGAATTGTATCCTTGAATGTGTATTAATTAATATAGTTGGTATGTAGAAAAAGTAAGTAGTGGCCTTGGTGTTAGTAACTTTAGACCCTTAAGGTAATAAATTCTTTCCTTTGTTGTAAACCCATTACACATCCGCCCTATAGGAATGCAATTTTATCTTCGGAAGATGGCGCCAAACCTTAAAATAATTACTCTTAGAGAAAATAAGTCTTTGTTGATAAGTCTTTGTCAAGAGTCATAAAATGTTAATAGGCCTTCTGGCCAGAAGATGATGTAAATCACCTAAACCATTTGTATACGATACATTTGCAGGAAAGAAACCCTGGTTTTTGATAAGGATCAAAGACTGCTGACTTTGCATCCCCTGTTATCCTCTATGTGTAACTTAGGGTATAAAAGCCCCTGTTGAAAATAAAGCTATGGGCCTTGCTCACCAAAGCCTGGTCTCCCCATGTCATTCTTCCCCTCAATTTCCAGCTGAGCCTCCATCTGGAGCGCGGATATCCTCTGCGACCATTTATTTGCCTGGGCTTCTAAGACTCGCTCGAGAAGGTGTCTAAGGTGGGGCACCTTCCGCTATTCGAGAGGGCGCCTGCAGCCTCCGTGGTCAGAGCTAACCTGGTGTCACGGGTTATATTGATTTTCCGCGTAAACCGAGCTACTCAGCTTCTTTTCTCCACTGAATTTTCCTACTGAGCTATCCTCATTCTATTACTCTTTATATCTTTGATAAATAAATTAATAAATAGGTCGCCGAAGCCATCTCTCCTTCGAATACCCTGGATGAGCCGGGGCTGGACCCCGGCATGTTATTACTAGGGATAATGCAGGATGTGACAACTGCAGTCAAAGCTGCTGTAAGTCACAGGTGAAAGTAAAGACGGTAAATCCTGAGTTGTCATCACAAGGAAAAAAATTCTTTTCTTTTGGATCTGTATGAGATGATGGATGTTAACTGAATGTGATATGGGTCTCATGATATATTTCAGTCAAATCATTATGTGGTGCACTTTAAACTTATATGCTGCTGCATGACACTTATGTCTCATTAAAAGTGGGAAAAGGCCAGTTTGAAAAATAGCAAACAGGGCGCTCTATGGCAGTCCAGTGGTTAAGACTCAATGCTTTCACTGCTGGCTTCAATCTTTGGCTGGGGAAGTCAGATCCCAAAAGTCACATGGGGTGGCCAAAAAAAAAAAAGCAAATAATATCAAATTAATTTAAATAACTACAATTGAGAGGTCAACTAAGATTAGAGGATAAAATATCACTACTTAACCAAGAGCTGACCATGCACTACCAACTTGATTGAAAATTTTACAGATCAAATTATATATACACAAAAGGGTACATTATTGCTGAAACCGCATTTTAAAAAACTCCAATTTTACCTCAAGAATAAAGTACTTGCACTTACCAATTCAGAGACCATTATTGGCCACAGTGAAGTCAAATGTTGGGGAGATATTCTTAGCAGCAAAACTCTGAAAAAAAGAAACATCTGAGCAGCAACTGAGGATGTCTGTCCCACTCTGAGATTGTCTGTCAGGCGTTCTAAGGAAAGAAGATTTTCGAGATGTCACACAAATGAGGAGTTTGGAGCTTCTCACTAGACAAAGAGGAAAAACACAACTGCAATCGCTCTGACATTTGACAACAACTGTATGTGAGCTGGGTGTTGGGAGAATGGTACTGCTCTTCATGTTTGCCCACAGCCCTCTTCTTTGTGAGGCACAGCAGTTCCTGGCCTTTGCTAAAGAAGTGAGCCAAGGGCCTCTTATTCCCCTGCTACAGCTGAGTAGGGAGGAGGGCATCAACTTCCGGCTCAAGCCGGAAATCCACTGCATCATCAATGAGCATGTAAGTGATGGTGGGTTTTTTTAATTCTTAATTTTTGGTCATGCTATCTAGCTTGCGGGATCTTAGTTCCCTGACCCAGGGTCAAACCCGTGCCCCCTGCAGAAGCATGGAGTCCTAACCGTTGGACCTCCAGGGAAGTCCTGTAAATGTTCTAAGAATACCAAGTACAAGACATCAAACTATAAGATCACATAGGTTGGTTGGCAGATGACACTGTATTTTGGGGGTGAGGAATGACAAGTGAAGTTGAGTGAACACAAGAATGATTCAGTTAAGTTTAGATTTGATGACTACAACAAAAACTTCAATTCCTGCAGGAAAAAAAAAGTTGAGTGAAACTCTCTAGTCTCTAAGTCTTCCCCATTTCTCCACTGAAATAATTGCTTATAGAATGTGATTCTTCTCATAATTTAAGGTTTCTGAGGAATATGACAAATTGCCATGGCAAACAGCTGAACTATGGTCATGCTGGTTAAGATTCACTGGAATACATTAGTAATAAACTTCTCTTAAAATCATACAATATTCTTTCTTCCTGAGTAGTTAACCTATGTTGGACAGTAAAAGCAAAAAGTTTTATCTCTACCTCTTATGGTTCCAATACGAAAAGGTAGTATTTCAGACACCTATACCACATGGGAGAACAGAAGAGCATCCCAAATGATGTAAAATGTTGATACAAGTATATACATTCTATGTTCGCTGGAATCCCGATAGCCACCACTGCAAAAACTTTAAAAAGAGACACATCCCCAAACCCACTTTAAATAAATCAAAATGTAATGCTGAAAAAATGTTCAAATAACCTTAGGAAAATAGAAAAAAGGCAAACAAAGGAATTAAAAACAAGGAACAAACAGAAAATTTAAAAAAAGGCATAATATATCCTGACATGCCAGTAATTACATTAAAGGTAAACTGTCTAAATCCACCAGTTAAAAGAGAGAGACTGGTTGAATAGATGAAAGAAATGATGTACTTGTATGCTGCTGCCGACGCCAAGCCACTTCAGTCGTGTCCAACTCTGCGCAACCCCACAGACGGCAGCTCACCAGGCTTCCCTGTCCCTGGGATTCTCCAGGCAAGAACACTGGAGTGGGTTGCCATTTCCTTCTCCGATGCATGCAAGTGAAAAGTGAAAGTGAAGTCGCTCAGTCGTGTCCGACTCTAGCGACCCCATGGACTGCAGCCACCAGGCTCCTCCATCCATGGGATTTTCCAGGCAGAAGTACTGGAGTGGGGTGCCATTGCCTTCTCCAGAAAGAAGAAGTATACTATCTTACACAAAACTTGTATGCTATCTTACACAAAACTCACTTCAAATATAATTATATAAGTAGGTTAAAGGTAAACAGATGGGAAAAGACACACCATGCAAACATTTTAAGAAAGCTGGAGTGGCACTATTAACACGGAATGGACTGCAGAGCAGAGCACCAGGGTCAAAGGGGGACACTGCAGAGCGAAAGGTCAATTCAGCAGGAAGATGTAACATCCTAAATGCCTGTGTACCGAACAACAGCGGTCTAAATTACAAGAAGAAAGAACTACCAGAACTCAAAGAAGAATAACTTCTGACAACTGTAGCTGAGGTTCAACATCCCTACCGCATGACGGATAGAAGCCTTAGGAAAAAAACAGTCAAGTAAGGATATAGAAGAACCAAGCAATACCACCAGCCTGCAGGATCTAAACAACACTTGCAGACCACTCCGCTCAACACAGCAGAATTCATCTCATTAACTGCTCGTGGAACATTCACCAAGACTGCTTAATGACCCATGACAAAATCTAACTTCAACAAATTTAAATTCTACAAAGAATGTTCTCTGACCACGTGTGTGTGCTTAGTCGCTCAGTCGTGTTTGACTCTTTGTGACCCCATGGACTGTAGCCCACCAGATTCCTCTGTCCATGAGGATTCTCCAGGCAAGATTCTCCAGGGTTGCCATGCCCTCCTCCAGGGGATCTTCCCAACCCAGGGATCAAACCCAGGTCTCCCGCATTGCAGGTGGATTCTTTATCGTCTGAGCCTTCAGGGAAGCCCACTCTGACCATAATGGACTCAAACTGGAAATTAATTACAGAAGAACAAATGGAAACACTTGGAAACTAACAAACTTCTATTAATAAATAAGATATGGGCTGAGAGGAAGCATCAAAGCAAATAAAAGATATAAAGCAATGAATGAAAATTAAAAGGTTATCAGATTTTTTACATTATAAAAGAAGAAAGCACTCAATTCTATAAATTAAGCCTCTGTCTTATGAGACTTGGAGAAGGAAATGGCAACCCACTCCAGTATTCTTGCCTGGACAATCCCATGGATAGAGGAGCCTGGCAGGCTACAGTCCATGGGGTTGCAAGAGTTGGACATGACTTAGCGACTAAACCACCACCACCACCTTACGAGACTAGAAAAAGAACAGACTAAACCCAAAACAAGGATAAAGAAGGGCGTGATAAAGAGCAGAAATAAATGAAATTACAAACAAAACAAAAATAATACACATAAAAAATCAAACTAAAGTTTGGTAATTTGAAAAGAACAATAAAACCAATAAACTTCTAGAAACACTAACCCCAAAAAAGAGAAGGTAAATTGCCAATATCAAGAATGAAACAAAGGTTATCTCTATAGGCATCAAAAAGGATAATGACACTTGAATTACTGTTTAAATGAGGATGCAAAATGGTACATCCACTCTGAAAAACAGTTTGGCAATTTCATAGAGAGTTTCTTAGAGAGTTAGATGACAAAGGTCTGTCTAGTTAAAGCTATGGTTTTTCCAGTAATCATGTTTGGACGTGAGAGTTGGACCATAAAGAAAGCTGAGCACCGAAGAATCGATGCTTTTGAACTGTGGGGTTGGAGAAGACTCTTGGACTGCAAGGAGATCAAACCAGTCTATCCTAAAGGAAATCAGTCCTGAATATTCATTGGAAGGACTGACACAGAAGCTGAAACTCCAGTACTTTGGCCACCTGATTCAAAGAACTGACTCATTGGAAAAGACCCTGATGCTGGGAAAGATTGAAGGCGGGAGGAGAAGGGGACGACAGAGGATGAGATGGTTGGATGGCATCACCAACTTGATGGACATGAGTTTGAGTAAGCTCCAGGAGTTGGTGAGGGACAGGGAAGCCTGGCATGCTATAGTCCATGGGGTTGCAAAGAGTCAAACACTACCGAGTGACTGAACTGAACTAGAGAGTTAAACACATTTACCACAGGACCCTGTAATCAAACCCTTGTGTAGAGAAATGACAATTTACAACCACACAAAAATGGTACATGCATGCATCATAGAGGCTTTATTTCTAATAACCCCAAACTGGAACAACACAAATGTCCTCCAGTTAAATGGATAAATGAACTGTGAAACATCCATAAAATGGAGTATTATTACTCATTAAAAAAGAGCAAACTCTTGATACACCCATGAACCTACTTGCCTCTGGATGGATCTCAGAGGCATTGTACTGAATGAAAAAGCTATTCTCAAAAGGTGACATGCTGCATGATTCCATTTATACAATATTCTCAAAGTGAAAAATCAAAGTCATGGAGAACAGGTGAGCGGTTTCCAAGGGTTAGGCCTGGGTAGAGGGTGTGACTCTATAAAGAAGTGAGTGGCTTGATGCTGGGAAAGATTGAAGGCAGGAGGAGAAACGGACCACAGAGGATGAGATGGTTGGATGGCATCACCGACTCAGTGGACATGAGTTTGGGTAAACTCCAGGAGTTGGTGAGAGACAGGGAGGCCTGGCGTGCTGCAGTTCGTGGGGTTGCAAAGAGTCAGACACGACTGAGCGACTGAACTGAAATGAGTAGCTTGAGGGCGTTGCTTAGCGGTGAGGGAAGAGCTCTATGTCCTGGTTGTGGTGCTGTCCACAAGAATTTGTAGAGGAGATTCATTCACATAACTGGACACACACACAAACATACACAAGAAGAATGCATTGTAGAAACTGGTGAGCTCTGAACAAGTCTCTAGTTGAGTTGCGGTAACATTCCCATGTCAATTTTCGGTCTTGATGAGAGACTATGCTTATGTGAGATGTTACCACAGGGAAAGCTGAACAAATGGTACCCAGGAACACTAGGTACTACTGGTGCAACTTCTTGTGAGTCTTAATCTATTTCAAGAAAAAACAGATTTAAAAAAAGTGGTTTGTACACATAGGGCATATTTCGTATTGATATTTCAAATCAAAACTAAACTCATGAGATTATTCTTCAGTCAAGATGATCTATTTTAGAATCTCTAATACGCCTTTCTTAGCTGAGTGATAAACCTCACAGGCTTAAGGAGCCCTTGTGAGTAGACAGAGGAGACAGCCCTGAGCCAGAACCATGCACCACTGCCAAGGTTGTGGAATCTCGTTTTAGGCTGGCCAGGTAATCTCACCGAGCCTGCTTCCTATCTGTGAAACTCACCTGCCTCAAAGGGTACCGCCTGAAGACCACAGCCCACTGTTGGGAGCCAGAGAGCTCAGACTTCAGTCCAGGTTTTGCCAGGTAGTGGCAATGCAACTTTACAGAGGTGCTAATCCCTCTGAGCATCGGTATCCTGATGTAAAAAATGGAGCTAACACAGGACAACGAGGAAGACTTAAAAGATGGGAGGGACTTCAGGAGACCTGGAAGGAACCGCCCTCATCAATTAAAGGGCATGGAGTGTTGCCTCAGGGTTGCCTTTCTGATCCCTTTGTCAGGAGCCTTTGTAGGGGGTGATGACTGTCTTCCTTTAATTCTAGACAAGCAGCATTTGATCATCCTTCCCATTATAAAATAATAATAATTGCTTTGAGCTCATTTACAGATTCTTTTGAGATCAATGTAAAATTATGTCATGAGGAGCCAAGATATACGGCGTTATTTAGCTCCGCACTCCACTCACAACCATCACCCTCCACCCAGGGCTGCTTGATGGTGGTCAGTCAGGGGGAAAGGACCCTAGAGGGGACCCCAGAGGAGAAATACCAGGCCTTCCCTATTCCTACCTCTTCTGATCAGGCCTTGACTATCCACCATGGTGTACAATTATTTAGACCCTTCTGGATTGTCTACTCCCTTGACCTCATGGCTCCAGAGGCCACTCAGTGACCCAAGACTGTCAGAGAACACTCTGAAACCCACCACTCCAGCACCGCCAGGGAGTTCCACTCTATTTTTTCAAACAGGTAGTATTAAAAAAAACAAACAAACAAACAAACAAAAACAAAAAAAAACAAACCACCCTTGAGTTATCCAAAGTGGAGGGTATTTATTTGGAGAAATTCCTCTTTCTCCAAGGGCTCCCAAACATTTCCTACTTAAAGTCAGCATGAAGGTGACCTTCATATACATATAAGAAAGTAAAAGTGAAGTCGCTCAGTCGTGTCTGACTTTGCGACCCCATGGACTGCAGCCTACCAGGCTTCTCCATCCATGGGATTTTCCAGGCAAGAGTACCGGAGTGGGTTGCCATTTCCTTCTCCAGGGGAATCTTCCCAACCCTGGGATTGAACTCGGGTCTCCCGCATTGCAGGCAGACGTTTTAGCCTCTGAGCCACCAGGGAAGCCCCCATATACATATATGCCATATATAAAAGTACCATATATAATGTATATACTATTCTGTGGCCCCCTACTTCCCTCCCCATCTCATGATCTCTCAGAAATTGAATGTTTACATCCTGCCGTGGTCAGACCCTCCACGCCGCTGGTTAAGGAAAGTCACTGTCTGTGTTCTTCTCGCTCTGTACACTGAACAGTGTCTCTCCAGCCCTCTGGGGCTCGCCCCAGGCTTTAGGAGAGAGTCTGATGGGCGAGAAGGCGGACTGCCCGGTGCACTGGCCACCGCGCTCTGCTTCTGGGACAGGGGGGCTTGACGCTGCCCTTTCAGGCCCCTGTCCCGGGGCCAGGTGCATAAAGCACCATCCCAGATGCTGCCCGTGAACCACAGGAAACGTGGTTCCTGTCGCTCTTCCTCGCTCCCAAATCCTGTAAGGATGCCACAAAATTCAGCTCTGACTCTGCTCTGAGCTGAAGGCTTTGTGGGGCTGCCACCGTCTTCATGGGCATTCCTGGTCACCCTCTGATCTCATCAGCCTGTTAGTACTTCAAGTAAGGACCTGTCCTATCTGAACATTCGCTTTCACACATTGTAGGTATTCAGGATGTTATGGCATGAACATCTCCATGATGCGCTTGACGTTGCAGAAATTATGTCAGCTGAAGTATAAGATGGTATTTTTTATTATTGCCAATGTAAAACACTATCATAATTAATACCTGGGAAAGCTGTTAATGTTTTGGCCTAAAATCATTAAGACCTTTCAAATGGTTAATCAAGTAGGGACGTGGACTGAGAACTAGTAGTACTAATATTTAGGAAAAGCATATACTTCGTGAACTGACAGATATCTATATGAAAATTTTTAGGAGGGCAGCATTAAGAGATCTATTGCATAATTCTACGTGGAACAACCTGAATGCCCTTCCACTGGTGACCGGGCAAACAACTCACAGAATGGAACACTGTAGATAAACAAAAAGGAGTAACTCCGGGTAAGTACAATAGCATGAAGCCAGGCTCAAGGGCTCTACACTGTCTAATCACATTCACATTCTGGAAAAAATGAAACTACGCGAGCAGAGAGCAGATTTAGTGGTTGATGGGGTCAGGGGAGGAGATGACTTCTGAGGGGCAAGAGCAAACTTTCAGGGGTGATGGAAATGTTCTGTATCTTGACTGCAGTGGTGGTCACATGACTGTGTGTGTTTATCAAAATTCACAGAACTGTACAGCCAGAAGGGTGACTTCTACTGTACGTAAGGTGTCAGTCACTTAGCTGTTTCTGACTCTGAGCGACCCCATAGACTGTAGCCCACCAGGCTCCTCTGTTGATGGAATTCTCCAGGCAAGAATACTGGAGTGGGTAGCCATTCCATTCTCCGGGTGATCTTCTGGACTGAGGGACTGAACCTGGGCCTCCTGCACTGCAGGTGGATTCTTTACCATCTGAGCCACTGCTGCTGCTGCTGCTAAGTCGCTTCAGTCGTGTCCGACTCTGTGCGACCCCGAAGACGGCAGCCCACCAGGCTCCCCCGTCCCTGGGATTCTCCAGGCAAGAACACTGGAGTGGGTTGCCATTTCCTTCTCCAATGCATGAAAGTGAAAAGTGAAAGTGAAGTCGCTCAGTCGTGTCCGACTCTTAGTGACCCCATGAACTGGAGCCTACCAGGCTCCTCCGTCCATGGGATTTTCCAGGCAAGAGTACTGGAGTGGGGTGCCATTGCCTTCTCCGTCTGAGCCACTAGGGGAAGTCACCTTTATTGTATGTAAATTATACCTTAATAAACCTGACCCTCCCCCAAAATGACTGACATCATCATAATTCTAGTATTTATAAAACTGTTTTTACACTAGTACTCATGATATTTAACATGATCTTGAAAGGTTTTTGTTTTTTTTTTACTTCATTATATCTTGTTTAGGCTATGAGTAAAACACATTTCTATTTGAGAATTCTTTCATATCTTGGAGGAGGGTGAATTAGAATGTTCATCTTAACATTTCATAAGGAGGGGAAAAAAACCCTTCAAAGTCATGTGTAATATCCACATTCATTTTTTTAAAAAGGATTTTTGATGTTGACTGTTTTTAAAGTCTTTATTGAATCTCTTGGGCTTCCCAGGTGGCTCAGTAGGTAAAGAACCTGCCTGCAATGCAGGAGAAGCCGGAGATGTGGGATTAATTCCTGGGTCAGGAAGATCCCCAGGAGGAGGGCATGGCAACCCACTCCAGTATTCTTGCCTGGAGATTCCCCGTGGACAGAGGTGCCTGGTGGGCTGCTGTCCACAGGGTCACAAAGAGTCGGACACGACTGAAGCAACTGAGCACAGCACAGCATTGAATTTGTTACAGTATTGCTTCTGCTTTATGTTTTGGTTTTTTGGCCCAGAGAGATGTGGGATCTTAGTTCCCTAACCAAAGACTGAACCCCGAACCCCTGCTCACCACTGGACCACAAGGGAAGCCCCAGTCATTCATTTTTGAGGCAGATAAAGGATACTGATAGGGTGAAGGAGAGGAAAAAACTGCTAAGGAATAAAGGCGCTCCTCCACAGTCTTGCTCCTTGACTAGCCTCCGTTAGGACTGCACCCTCCAAGTGTCTGCACTGCAGGAGGGATCTAGCAGGAGACAGTGCTGAAGAAGTATGGCCAGACTTTAAAAAATGACCTGATAGATTAACAGCATTATAGTAACTGATTTTTAAAACAAAGTTCCTGATTTACCAAAGTTCTTCTAGGACTGCCCCTGTGGAACGCTCGTCTAACGCTGGCCCATTCTGCCAGCACGTGCTGTGGGCCCCCCTGGTCTCCAGCCGTTTTGGCCACTCTGGACCTGTCTGTGCGGGGAGGGGGCTTGGAGGGGAGGGTGGGCCTTCTTACCTTGGATTAGAGGAAGGTAAAGGTGGTATTGATCAAGTTCTCCACTGAAGACAGCAAACGCCTGGCGCTTTAGCAGCATGGCTTTCTGCTCAAAACTGGAGAACAGTTTTAAAGAACTGCTCTGCATGCCTGGAATAAATACAGCAAATACGTTTCACTTGGTGAGAAACCTACAATGAGAGGTAAGTGATGAGAAATTCACACAAGTGTTCATTCCTATCTTCCCTGGTGGAATATGGTCTTGATTAAGGGCATGTAGCTATTATCCAAATATTTAAAATTTATGGAAGTATTTATTTCTTGAGTGATGCTTAACTGTAAGGTATTTGAAGACGATATGCAGTATAGAAAAGTACTCCTAACAAATTACGGTCACTTTATCATTGCTTTCAAAAGTATTTTCTCCATTATAAAAATGCAAAAATGGTGGTGAGAGGCATTCTTGTCAACCGACTGGAACCAGAAAGGTTCATTCATGGAGTCCCGGCAAATCCTATGCATCACAGTATAGTTTGTGGCTGAAACTGCACCATAAAAAGTTTGAGCCACGTTCTGAAATGTGGTAAAAGCTCATTATGACCAAAAGGCATCGGTCCTTTAAAGTATGACTTATGTGCACATTAACACAGAAAAACTTACTCATTAGATCTTTAAACATAGTTTTCTCATGAGTCAGAAGATGGTCAATAATGGACTTCCAACTGGATATTAAAAAAAAAAAAAAAGCAAAGTTAAATATGCAAAGGGTGACAGCCCAGTCAAAAATATCAAGGAAAAATAACATGTCCCTTTAAGATTAAAGACTGCTTTCTGAAAAGTTAGTGAAAGGGATGAATAAGGAGAAACTAAGCAGAAGCTCTTCATTTATAACCTTAATATAGGGAATAAATAACAGGGAGTAATGAATAATTCCCAGACCACCATAAAAGAAAGCACTTGTGTCAAAGTCCTTTGGCTTTTGCAAAAAAAAAAAAAAAAAAAGAAGTGTTAGTCACTCCGTTGTATCTGACTCTCTGCAACCCCATGGAGTCCATCAGGCTCCTCTGTCCATGGGATTCTCCAGGCAAGAAAACTGGAGTGGGTTGCCATTCCCTTCTCTGGGGATCTTTCCAACCCAGGGATTGAACCCGGGTCTCCTGCATTGCAGGCGGAATCCTTTACCATCTGAATCAAAGGGCTTTTGCAAGGGTTGCCCTTAAATGTGTTTGCACAGAAGATGTCCTTACACTTGTGTTGAGGAAGGGCAGTTGGGGCCCTGAAGACAAATATCACTAGTTTTCATCAGACTCTCCCACGGTGCAAAAGGATTACAGGGTGAAAGTCAAAGTCGCTCAGTCGTGTCCGACTCTTTGTGACCCCATGAACTATACAGTCCACAGAATTCTCCAGGCCAGAATCCTAGAGTGGGTAGCCTTTCCCTTTTCCAGGGGATCTTCCCAACCCAGGGATTGAACCCAGGTCTCCTGCATTGCAAGCAGATTCTTTACCAGCTGAGCCACAGGGAAGCCCAAGGATACTAGAGTGGGTAGCCTATCCCGTCTCCAGCGGATCTTCCCAACCCAGGACTCAAACTGTGGTCTCCCCCGCTGCAGGCAGATTCTTTACCAACTGAGCTACCAGGGAAGCCCAGGAACACTGGAGTGGGTAGCCTGTCCGTTTTCCAATGGATCTGACCGACCCAGGGTGAAAGCTGTGGTCAAAGAAGCTGACCAGTGTCTACCCTCGACCCCTGCTGTTAATAAAGACATGTTCAGCCAAGCCACGGGCAGAGTTATGAGTGGTTCTGCTGACCTCCGAGTAGAAAGCGCAGTCAGTTCATCCTGATTCTACGCATCTCTGCTGCCCACGCAGAGGCAGGTGGCTGCACGGTCTCAGAGACGACTCGTGGAGTGTAAGCCCAGAAGTGGGGGGAAGGACCCAGGAGGGTGACCACAGAGCCCTGACGTCTCAGTGCTGGTCCATCATCTTGTGATTACAAGACAGAGCAGCACTAGGCCAAGTACAGCTGGAACCCCTTGTTATGCTCTTTAGGAATAATAACAATTCTTCTCTTGATTATTTAAAAAAAAAAAGGGCACCTGTGTCATTTTCAGAAGACTTCAATTCCTTCCCGGGAAATACACCGTTAACCTGCGAGGGATGTCCTAAGATTTGGGATGATAATACCTAGCTCTGCTCACCATTTCAGGAATGGGAACTAATTGTAGAAACCCACACACTTTGCTACTTGATGGTTCCCGGCCCGTTTTTTTTAATCAGGATGGTGTTTCTTACTGCACACAAGCCGTGTCCATCTGGAAGAAGGCTGGATCCAAGAATAACTCCAGGGCTTCTTTCTTCCAGGCCCGTTTGGTATAGGCATAACCGCTCAGAGAACTCAGCAGCTGGGCGCCCGCCCGGAAGCTGGGGGCGTTGTAGGCGCTGCAAGGGGGTGGGAAGGGCAAAGGGTCAAGGTCAGAGGCCGTGAGAGGAGCCCTGTTGGATGCGTTTCCCATTAGCCATCTTCCCACACCTGGGCAGGAGTGGACGGGTTTGGGGGGTTACAGAGAGGTGGCGGCAGCCATACCTGTGATTGCGTAGGTAAGGGAAAACATAGTGAAGCAAACGTGAGATCAAGGGCACCGCTTTCTCCTTCTCGTCACTTCGGTAAACCATGTCCAGCAGCGACGCCAGGACCTAGGAGAACAGGAATCGGAACTCAGGACTCTCCTAAAGGAAGTGGGAATGTGGCCACAGACAGCCTCGTAGGGCACCCCATGGGGCAGCCAGAGGCCCAGGCTGGCTTACCGGCTCAGCCTCTAAGAATGGACACGCCCCCGTGAAGCCTCATTCCCCCGGCGGGGATGACGAGGCAGACGCGTACTCACCTCTGCCAGGAGGGACAAGGCCTGCACGCTGTACACTGAGGGTGCAGAGGCGGACACCATCGCTGAGGTGGCGGCGGCAGCATCTGCTGAGAGAGGCATCTGTGTTTTAACCGTGACGGATGGGGAATGTGCCCACTGGCCCAGTGGTTAGGACGCTGCGACCTCACTGCTGGGGCTGGGGGTCACTCCCTAGTCAGGGAGCTAAGATCTCGCAGGCCAAACAGCCAAAAAAAAAACAAACTCAAGATGGATTGGTCACCATCCGTCCATCTTATGCCCCCAAAGCATCACGTGAACGTGAGTCACGAGTCTCCACCTTTCACGCTGATTACACGTGTAAGTATGTGTCATATATTCTTCTCTTCTCACGTGTTCAGCTTCAGCAACTGAAAACCTTTGCTTAGCACCAGCTCACCATCTTCCTCCCTGCTTCTCTTCCCATCATCATTCTTGCAACTTCAACATCCCCTTGGGTGGTGCCTGTCACCTTGGCCTCTGAGCTGCGCAAGTCTTTTCAGCGATCTTTTTATTTTGCTGCAGCTCAGCCAGCCACTGTTACCGTCACACACGTGGCTGCGCCAGCTTCCCAAATCTCCATCTCTGGCCTCCTGTAGTGACCGTGTCTTATTCCACCTGCTCACTTATTCCTGGAATGATGCTATGACAGCTTCCTCCAGCCCCTGCAATTCCCCACCTTAACTAGCCATCAATCCCCCCAAGTCTTGGCATCTCTTCCTCCCCACCCATACCTGTGGTCCATCAGCCACCTTGAGAGCATTCTTCATTCTTTTTCTCCTGTCTCCCTCCTGAAGCACTCACTCAGAGGCATGCAAAGCTTGGCTAAACCCAGCGATTGCCTAGTTCTACACAGCAAAATGCTCTGGAGAAATCAAACCACTATGAACTAGATCTCACTCTATTTCATGACCATGAACCTCAAAAAACACCTGATGCTACTATACACCTTCCCCGTGAATCTCAGCACTATGCTGGCTTCCTCACGCTCCAACCTAATCCACCTCCTCCCTCCAGAGCCACCACCATGTGTACCTTCTCAGCTGGCAGCCTCACTTCAAATCTCATTCAGAAAATGAATGTAAACAAATGCGAACTCCCTTGGTTTGGCCCCACGCGTTATTAATCTAGAACACTGATATCTGTGTTCTCTGCCTTGTCTGTTTGATAGACATGTTCCTGGCTCTTGTCAAAGAACAGTAATTCCATTTACCATGTTAACCCTGGCCCTTTGGCTGTAAAGAGCTGATGCTGGGAAAGACTGAAGGCGGGAGGAGAAGGGGACGACAGAAGATGAGACGGTTGGATGGCATCACTGACTCGATGGACATGAGTTTGAGTAAACTCCGAGAGTTGGTGATGGACCGGGAGGCCTGGTGTGATGGGGTTCATGGGGTCTCAAAGAGTCGGACATGACTGAGCGACCGGACAGATGGCCGTGAAAAACGTCGCTTTCTAACTATCCTTTCACCTTCTGGTCTTGATTCCTACCACTCTGCTGCACTGTTCCATCACCATACAAATATGCTTCGACGAACTCTAACTGAAAAATAAGCCAAATAAACGATATTCTTTGGTCCTTAGTACTACTTCATTAGGACTTCCCTGATGGCTCAAGTGGTACGGAATCTGCCTGCAGTGCAGGGAATGCAGGTTTGATCCCTGGGTCAGGATGATCCCTGGAGGAGGAAATGGCAACCCACTCCAGTATTCTTGCCTGGAGACTCCTGTGGACAGAGGAGCCTCTTGGAGACTTACGTTGGCAAGTGGGGAAGGCAGCATAGCACCGAGGGACATTTCGGGGATGGGGGCGGTTCTCTATGGGGTTCCCTGTAGCTCAGTTGGTAAAGAATCTGCCTACGATGCAGGAGACCCGGGTTCGATTCCTGGGTTGGGAAGATCCCCTGGATAGGGAAATGGCAACCCACTCCAGTATCCTTGCCTGGAGAATCCCCTGGACAGAGGAGCCTGGTGGACTATGGTCCACGGGGTCACAAAGGGTCAGACATGACTTAGCGACTACACCACCACCGCTCTGTAGTAGGGTTAGCATATGGGCTGCAGTCCATAGGGTCTCAAAGAGCCGGACACCACTGAGCATGCATTCAGTACTTCATTCCTGTCCCGCTGATGATTAAGCCTCAGTGGGTTATCAACACCCACGGCCAGGTCCTTCTCATCTCAGTCCTTTATGCCCCTTGATCCCAGCATGCCATGACCCCCAGCCGGGTCCAGAGAGCCTGCGTCCTTATCTCACACTGCTTCTCAGCAGCCTTCTCACCAACCACGCGTGTGCCTCCTCCCTCCTTCTGGAAACACTCTCCTTCATAGTTTCCATGACTCGACGTTTTCTCGGTTTCTCAACCTACCCCAGTGACCTTTCCCGACTCTTTCCCAGACCATCTCAAGATTTAATATGGCCATGCAAACTCAGGCTCCATTTCCCGCCCCCCAGATGTTCCTGCAAAACCCGCAGTCACCCTTGAGTGCCTTTCGGTGACTCCCGCGTCCCAGTCCATCAGCCGGTTCCGGGGACCCTGCCCTCCCACCGGCCCACTGAATTCTAGCGCCCATGCCTCTGATTCAGTGTCAGCTGCGCCCGAAGCACCACGAGAGCCTTCTGTCTGAACCTCTGGTTTCTGTTCTGGGTGGCTGCGGCCCACGTTGCTCCCAGCCGCCACACTGATGTTTTCTGAAAACTCAGTCTGATCCTGTCACTGCTCCAAGCGCTTGAATGGCTTCCCGCAGCAAGCGGGCAGACGGCCAAGCCCCGAGGCGAGCTCAGCCTCGAGCCCCATGGCCCTCCTCCCCCGCGCTCTCTCAGACCTCGCCTGACTCTCAGTAGGCTCCCAGAGGGCTGGTCTCGAGGTTTCTCGGTCTCAGCCCACTCCTAGCCCAAGGGTTTGCCATCCCTGCCCCCCCACCCTGGGAAGCGCCTTCTTAGGTCTCTGCATGCTCGCCTTCTTATCTTTTATTTTTGGCTGTGCTGGGTCTTTGCTGCTGTGCACGGATTTTCCCTAGCTGCAGCAACTGGGGGTTCCTCTCTGTTGTGGTGGGCTTCCCTGGTGGCTCACATGATCCAACTGCCTGCCAGGGAGGAGACCTGGGTTCGATCCCTGGGTCAGGAAGATCCCCTGGAGGAGGGCACGGCAACCCACTCCAGTGTTCTTGCCTGGAGAAATCCATGGACAGAGGAGCCTGGCGGGCTACAGCCCATGGGGTCACAAAGGGTCAGACGTGACTGAGACACTAACACTTCTCGCTTCGTTGCAGTGTGCAGGCTTCGGCAGTTGTGGTGCACAGGCTTAGTTGTCCTGAGGCAGGTGGGCTCTTAAGCTCCCTGACCAGGGATGGAATCCCTGCCCCCTGCACTGGCAGATGGACACGCAACCACTGGACCACCAAGGAAGTCCCCGCCCACCCCACTTTATCTTTCCTTTCTCTGCACAACTGTCAGTTCCGTGGGCGACATGTTCTGTAACATCTAAAGTGAACCCTGCCCCACTCCCATTAAAAAAAAAAAAAATATATATATATATATAAATTTGGAATGACTTTGCATTTCCAGAAGAACTTAAAGATACCTTTGTTAATTTACTCTGGACCATCACCTTCCATGTCACCCCCACAACAGCAGAGACCCTGTTCATTCTGTTTGCTGCTGGAGCACCAGCGTCTAGAACACGGTTCGTGGCACACACCAGACTCAGATATACGCGGAAGACCCTGCATGTCTGCTGCATGCATAAAGACTCCAAGCCGAAAAAAGCACATCATTTGAAGCCTCATTCTGTTTCATGCTTGATATGGCCAGCATCCTTAGTTTGTTAAAGACTGAAATAAAAAATAGTTATGATCCAGAGACTCTTTTGATACTCTACAGTTTGCTAATTATAATTAGTTCAGTTCAGTCGCTCTGTCGTGTCCGACTCATTGCGACCCCATGGACTGCAGCACGTCAGGCCTCCCTGTCCATTACCAACTCCCGGAGTTTACCCAAATTGCTCATTAAGAAGCCTCCAAGTCATTTCTGCTTTGAAATTCTATGATTTTTTTTTTCTTTTTATGTCGCACTGTAGGGTCTTGGTTGCCCAACCAGGCACCAGACCCATGCGTCCTGCATTGGGAGCGCCGAGTCTTAAACACTGAACCAACGGGAAGTCCTACGATTTCTTTTCTTAAATAAAAAAATCAGATAATTATTTTACTACATTACTGTCTTGAGGTTAAATCTAATGACGGCAAAAAAGTCAGGCCCAGTAACATTTGACACAGTTCAGCTGAGCTGTTGGTGGCTGTTCAGTCACTCAGTCATGTCTGACTCTCTGCGGCCCCACGGACTGCGGCACGCCAGGATTAAAGAGGCAGTTTAACCCTTACACCGCAAACTATGGCACAGTAACTGAGAGCAAAGGAGTCAAGGAGAGGCACAGACTCTCCTTCCCTAGAACCACACCTATAATCAGAGCCACAGCCTGAGAAGACATAATTGTTGGTTAACGTTAGCAAACGATAGCACACTAGCTGCAGGATCTTCAATACAGAGTAAAGTGCAATTATTTTTCTTACGTAAACCGCAGAGCTAGCTGTCAAATAAATACGGTGGAAGTGATGGAACGGGGCACCATGATTTAAACGTCTGTCCAACGCCATCCCTTCTCCTCCTGGGAAGAGATGCCCCTCTTGGGTGGGAGACCGCTTCTCGGGGCTCCAGGACACGAGCCCTTCCTGCCCGCTACTGGGCCAGCCGCAGACCAGGAAGAACCAACCAGAACGCCCGCACAAGATTTGATGAACTGCGTCTGAACACCTGGTTCCCACTCTGCCCTCAAAACCAGACACGGAGAGCACGCGTGGGCATTTCATGCGTGTGAGCCAGAACTCCCTGTGCTGCTGTGCTTCTGTCCTCCTGGAGTGGGTTTCTGCTACTTGCAAGAGAAAAGAGCCCAGATTTCTTGACACGCCGTCCTTTGTACGTTAAAACCCATGGATTCAGGTTTGTTTCTGCTGCTATAACAACTGCTAATGATAATGATCGAGGTCGCATCAGAATGGGAGGGAAAGTAAAGGTGAAAGTGAAGTGCAAGGCGCTCAGTCGTGTCCAGCTCTCAGTCGTGTCCAGTGCTCAGTCGTGTCCAGCGCTCAGTCGTGTCCAGCGCTCAGTCGTGCCCAGCTCTCAGTCGTGCCCAGCTCTCAGTCGTGTCCAGCTCTTTGCGAGCCGATGACTGTTCAGCCCATGGACTTCTCCAGGCCGGAATCCTGGAGTGGGTAGCCTTGCCCTTCTCCAGGGGATCCTCCCAACCCAGGGATCGAACCCAGGTCTCCCACATCGCAGGGGGATTCTTTACCAGCTGAGCCACCAGGGAAGCCCAAGAATACCGGAGTGGGTAGCCTATCCCTCCTCCAGTGGATCTTCCCGACCCAGGAATCGAACTGGGGTCTCCTGCATTGCAGGCGGATTCTTTGCCAGCTGAGCTCTCAGGGGAGCCCAATTTTCTTGTCTAGTGCTGAGCAATGTCGGGACTGGGCATAGTGTCTGTGTATTAAATAATACTGAGAACTTGCAACAGTAATTATTAATACTTGCTCCAAGATATGCCTAATCCTGAAAGAAAGACTAAACCAACTAAAGCAGCTCACTTATCAAAACAAGCAGCGTGTTCATGAAGATTCACTTACGGGCCCCCGCCTAGCACTGTGCACACCAGTGCAGAGGTATCTGATCACTAACTCCACCCAGTACCCACCTTGAAACATCTGCTACAGACAACTCGACCTATGCCCCACAGCCCCCGACCATCTTCCCCACGTGTCCCCTGCTGAGACACCCCTCTGACTCAGCCAAGCGTCTCCCTTGCTGCAGCGGATCCAATAACCTGAGATGTGCCTGACTGACAGATTCACCCGGTGGTCTTTAGGGCACCAGCAACTGACAGTCCACACTGTGGCATTTAATTCAGACCCCTCGGGGGTTTCTGGCTGGTCAGTGGTCCTCCAAATAAAGAGATGAGTCTCCTTTGAGAGTCTCCCGACCATTTGCCTAGGAAGTTATAACTAATGATAAGGCTGGGGTGTGCCTACTGTGTGTGACTGCCGTGATAAAATCTTAATGACCTGGGCAATGACCAAATACAAGGATTTCTGGAAGGCAGGCCAGAAATGAAATACATCAACTGCTTGACAACGGTGAGCTGGTTTACTAAGTTTTCTTTCCACGGCTCCATAAAACAAACAAACAACAACAAAAAAACACATGCATTCTCCCTATTCTTTACCTCACAAAGATTTCTACCACTGAGTCCATGCAAATTATCTTCAGAAGTTATCTCCCAGGACCCTCATCTAGGCTCATGGAAGGCTGAACACGGTAGCATGGGTCACTTGGGATCCTTCCAGTGGAATTCTACTGTTCATTTTACTACAACTTATGTTTATGATACTACAACTTATTTTGTAAGAAGCAAAGCCAGATGATTTTTAATGCAGAGAGAGACCCGCAACCTGGCAGCAGGCATTACTTTCTGGGCCATATACACCCACCGTGCAAGTCTTCCTCAGCATCGGATTCTTCTAGAGAGATCTGAGGCTGGGCCTTCACTTCCAAGTTCCTGCTCAGCCAGCTGGTTTGTTCTAAGGAAGACCCAGCAATGTTCCCAACAGCTTCCAGAACTTTTTGAGTGACTTCCTGAGAGGAACCGAGAGAAAAGAGGAAAGGAAGTTAAGAGAGTCTTAAGTGCCTAAGGTAGCAGCATCCGACAGAAGTATAATGCAAGTCACGGCTATGAAGCATACAGGTAATGAAGTCTTCGAGCAGCTACCTTAAAAGAAGAAACTAGTTCACAGTGTGCATCTTGATACATCCAAAGTAGTCTCAACATATAACCGATAAAAAATTATTAGTGAGATTCGGCACGCTTCTTTGGTCTAAGTCTTTTAAACCTGATGTGTGTTTTATGCTTACGGCACGTTCAGTTCAGGCAAGCCACATTACAAGGGCTCAGCAGCCATACGTTGAGCTGTGGCTGCTCTACGGTCAGTAGGTAAAACGGATACACAGGAAGTCACAGCGGCACAACGCATTTGGCAGGTTGGATTTCTGGTTTCTTTAGGACCACGGGTACTAGAAATGCACCTTCGACGAACACGGCCAGAAACGAAACTGAGTAAGTTCAAACTGACTTGAGGGTGAAGAGCATAGGAGTGCTCTCAGCACAGAATCCGGTCAAGAAGCCGGGACACAAGTGGAGACGCGGAGCGGGTATCATGGGGTATCATCAGCTAAGAGGGGCTACACGTCCCTGACACGTAAGCAGTCCTGGCTTCTGCTGGGAGTACAGCAGGTGTGTTCGGGCATGAAGCAAGAGTAGGTCCCTCCCTGGTGGGAGGGACGGGAGCAGCGCACCCGAGGGAACCGTCCACGGTGCACCCGGGCAGAGGGGCGGGCATGGACGCTGGCAGCAAGGGAGATCATGGAAGGACGGATGGATCTGGGGATGATCATGCTAAGTGAAGCCAGGCAGAGAAAGACACACGTCAGATGATAACACTGACATGTGGAATCTATGATACAATGCAACGGAACCTATCTAGGAAACAGAAAGCAGACTCACAGACACACAGGACAGACTTGTGGCTGCTAAGGGGGAAGGGGCGCAGGAGGGATAGAGCAGGAGGCTGGGATCAGCAGATGCAAACTATTACATATATAGGATGGACAGACGACGAGGTCCTGCTGTAGAGCAGAGGGGAGCTGTATTCAATATCCTGCAATGAACCATAATGGAAACTAAGAGGAGAAAGAATGCACATACGTGCAAACTGAGCCACTGTGCTGTACAGCAGACGTTAACACGCACTGCTTACGCTTCAGTAAAATAAATATGAAAAAAACATCAAGACAAGGGGTTGAGGGCTTAAGAGAAGCTGCCATTTCGAGGGCAGTGAGCAGATGGGGAAGTTGGGGTGCCTGGAAGCAGTAGGAAGGGGTCAGTGTCAGGAGGGCTGGGACCTTCTGGGGTGGACGCAAGGGCCCATCGAGCTCCTCCAGCCGCCTTACTGGCCACGGCCAAAGCTCGGCCTGGAGGACTGGAGGGGACGGGGCTGTGGCAGGCCACTGGCCGCACGAGATGGAGGGCTTTCAGCTTGGCGTAGGAACTGCTGACCACGGGCTGGGCTGCAGCACGTGCGCTGGGATGGAGCTTTCCCCTCCACCAGGGGAGCCAAAGGAGTCACTGGGCTTTACGCAGAGCTCCAGAGCTTCAGGGTCTCACAAACGCCAGGGGTCACAACAGGGAGCGGCAGTATGGCCAAGGCCATGAGATACACAGCACAGTTTAATGACCTTGACTCAAAGGAAGGAAATGCAAGGGACATATGTAAATGTGCAGCTGAATTCACCATGCTCTACAGCAGAAACTAACTCGACATGTTGAGGCAACCACACGCCAACAACAAAAATACATGAATAAAAGACACTGAAAAAGAAGTTAAGGCCTTGACTCAAAAAGCTCCTCACTCGATGATTATAAAGGTTATAACATACTGGTTTTTCTCACTCCATCCTACTTATTGGCTGGGTTTCTACTCAAAGGAGATTTTCCTTCTCCGGTGGCTGAGCTTTACTTTTGCTTTTCAGTGTTTTTGAAGTTTCCCATAAGTCTGAATTGCTTTAAAAAGAAGGGGGGGAAGGTTCTAAGGAAGGGAATCTGTGTATAAAGACAGATTTACTGCTCCAGCCATGCTGAAGAGTGAGCCTGCACACATCGGGGTCCAGGAGGAAGCTAGCAGGCGCCTTGAAAATTGCAAGGTGGATGGCTCAAGGCTGACATGAGAACCATCATCTGGAGACTCTATCGAGTCCTCTGAAGACAGTGATGCAGGGAGTCAGATGTGGGAACACATGCAAACCTAAGACCTGGTTCTGCCCCATGTTTAATGTTTATCATCTCCAGTGAGATTGTCTGAAGGCGGGGGGCGGGCAATGCTCTCCTGGGAGAGGAACCATCCTACTGGACACCCACATACAGACCTGCAGATCTTTTTGGTCCTTCTTGCTCTCCAGGTTTGGAGTTCTTGTCACAAAGTCATTCAGCATGCTGTTGAGAGACAATCGGCTTCAGAATGAGAATGCTAGCAGAAAGGAAAACATACATGTTCCTGGAGAAGAAAAAAAACGCGGTAACATTGAGTGGCTGGGAACACGGTACCTGAGAAGCAGAAAGTAACCGGGGGGAGCGAGATTCAACTGCACGGACTCCTTCAACACGCCCAACAGCGAGGGGAAGTTCTCTTGCAAGGCTGTTGCTGGGAGCCTATTAATAAAAACAAAGAGACAACAACAAAAAAAATAGGAGGGAAAAAAAACATCCAGCCATGAACAGGTCTAATGAAAATGTTTTTTATAAGCACGTTTTAGGCGCAGGCGGTTAGAAGGCACAGGACGATGCCTTATCTGCCTGACCTGTTTTGTTCTTCTTAAATTAAAATACATATGCGTTAAATTGTGGTATTTTGGCAAGAACTTGGAGGTTTGGATACCAACCATCTGTCTAAACAGGTCAGACGCTCCTGGTTTCCTCGTCTATAAAGTGAAAGCGTTGAACTGGATGACGGATCTCTGGGCCTGTCGGGCTCCATTTAGCATTTGGCCTCCCTAACATCACTGGAAATGCAGAGTGAGCCATCGGGAGGTCACAGAAGGTGAGGTCAGGGGTCACCCAGCAGGAGGCTGATCTTTAGTAGCTCTCAGGTCAGGCCTCATGGGGAATGAGGACTCGGGGTTGTTGCCGTGGGGTGACGCTGCACCACACAGGGAGGCAGCTGGGCCGCAGCCAGCGGGTCCCAGGGCTGAGTGCTGGTCCCTGACTCGCCGCATCCTGAGGGTCCTGGGTGGGGCCTCCTCCCTGAAAGGAGGCAGCCTCCCTGAGGCCGCTGGACGATGTCACTCAGGCCACTGCAGCAGGCACTTGCTGGGATTATGACACGTATGAGTGAGCACTAGGAAGGACATGGGGAAAAGTGGAAGCAGTGACAGACTTTATTTTCTTGGGCTCCAAAATCACTGAGGATGGTGACTGCAGCCATGAAATTAAAAAGATGCCTGCTTCTTGCAAGAAAAGCTATGATCAACCTAGACAATGTATTAAAAAGCTGAGACATTACCTGAACAACAAAGGCCCTAGAGTCAAGGCTATGGCTTTTCCTGCGGTCACATATGGACGTGAGCGTTGGACCATAAGGAAGGCTGAGCGCCGAAGGATTGATGCTTTTGAACTGTGGTGTTGGAGAAGACCCTTGAGGGTCCCTTGGACATCACACCAGTCAATCCTAAAGGAGATCAATCCTGAATATTCATTGGAAGGACTGATGCTAAAGCTGAAGCTCCAATACTTTGGTCACCTGATGTGAAGAACTGACTCATTTGAAAAGATCCTGATGCTGGGCAAGATTGAAGGCAGGAGAGAAGGGGACGACAGAGGATGAGATGGCTGGATGGCATCACCGACTCAATGGACATGAGTTTGAGTAAACTCTGGGCGATAGTGAAGGACAGGGAGGCCTGGTGTGCTGCAGTCCATGGGGTCTCAAAGAGTTGGACACGACTGAGTGACTGAACAACAGCAAAGGACCAGCTCATCTTCCCCTCCTGGAGCAAAAAAGAGCAGTGATGCTCGTGCTGGAGGGTGAATGGCTGGCCTGAACTCGATCCTGGGCCAGGGGACTCCTGGGACTAGGACCCTCCGTCTACCTTCCTATAACCCTAGGGTGTCATGGGTCAGAATAACCATGGAATGTGAACTTGTCAGCCAGGGAGTTTGGTCAAATTTACTAAAGGTGAATCCCCTGAGACACGTGAGGCTATCGAGGCATCCGTGAGATAGGGCTACACCCCCTTCACTCCCGTTACTGCAGCTCTAACCTCCCCGCACAGTGGACGCATCTGGGAGCTGTATCCAGGACCTGCCGTAAGAGCCGCAGGAGGCCAGCAAAGCGTCCTCTCTCCCTGTAGAGAGCCACTTGGGGAACCACTGCAGCTGAGACCCCTGCAGATGGGTGTTCAGCTCAGTGAACCCACGCAGAAACCTCAGTTCAGTTCAGTCGCTCAGTCGTGTCTCTTTGCAATCCCATGGACTGCAGCACGCCAGGGTCCCTGTCCATCACCAACCCCCAGAGCTTGCTCAAACTCTAGTCCATCGACATGAAGCCGCCCAGCAGAAAACATGGCAAAGCACTGAGGAGAGCATCCAAAACAGTCACTTCTTTTCCTAAAAGAGGTTCTTAAAATTCCTCTTTTTTTTTGGTTATCAAGGTAATGCAAACTGTTTCTTCTGAAGTTTACCAGGTCTCACACAAAGCTGTGCTGACAAAGTGTTCAAGATAGAGCACATAGACTTGAAGATGTCAGATTCGCTCTCTACAGAAGGAAAAAGTGAGACTGGCGGGGTGTCCGATGGCCTGAGAGGGAATTAGGACACCTCTCAGATCCCCAGGTCAGCAAGATCCCCTGGAGGAGGAGAATGGCAACGCCACTCCAGTATTCTTGCCTGGAGAATCCTACAGACAGAGGAGCTTGGCAGGCTACAGTCCATGGGGTCACACAGAGTCGTGTGTGAGTCGGACACGGCTGGGTTAGTAACACACAGATACTTTCTGAACTAAGGCTCTCCAGTAATCAAGAAACACACGGGTGGAGGCAGGGAGGGATAAAGAATAAGTTGGGATTAACATAGACACACTACTGTATACAAAACAGGTAAACAATAAGGACCCACTGTAAAGCACAGGGAACTATACGCAACATGTTATAACTTGTAATGAAAAAGCATTTGAAAGGGCACACACACACACACACACACCTATATCAAACTGAGTCACTGTGCCGTACACCTGAAACTAACACGACACTGTAAATCAATAGCACTTCAGTTAAAAGAAAAAAAGGAGGACAATCCAGAGTAGTTACTTAAAATCACTGCAACAGCATCTATAATTGAGAAATGCCTTTGAGGGAGCTGCGTTACCTTTGGATGAACGCATAGCAAAACTGCAACACGGGGACATCCACCAGGGCTGATTTCTGAAAATTAAAGCACAGCTAATTACTCCAAAGTGGGAGGAAATAAGACTAAGACAAGAATTCAAATACAGAAACCAAACAGGTTCTATCTGCTAACAAATCAAAGGTTTCCAGCTCCGGGAGTCTTCTGAATATAATAATATAAAGGATCTCAGTGAAATAAAAGCAAACGTACCCTGTGATGGCCCACATCCTTAGGTCCCTGTTCATCAGACTCCCAGTCCTTTCCCACATTTACCTACTTCTCACCCCAGACTTTCAGCAAGTATTTAAGCAATAGTTGGCATAACGACTGAATCTCCTCAGACACGAAGCTGGTGGCCTCAGGAGCCCGTGTCGAGCTACAGACAACGCCAAATGCGAATTCTTAGCTCCGGGAATTCCCCCCAGACAGCTCAGACAACTTCCCTACGTCCCAAATGGCTGGAATTACTTGGAAATAGGTTTTCAAAACACATATTTTTCCCCCTTCTATTTGTCAGTTATAGAAGTTAAGCCAATTAAACTAACCACAAAACCAACTTTGTTATTTGAAAAATCAAAAGCCAGTTGGCCAGATGATGTCTTTTGGTTTTTTATTTTTAAGCCCAGGATTTGCAGACTCTTGTAGATCAAGTACTGAAGGAACAAAGTGGGAAAGCACCTGCACTCTGCATGAAGCTGTCTGTCGCAGGGCCAGCTCCCCCATGGCTGTAGCCGGGATATCATTCGGAGGGACTGACCAGCCACGGGGAAGGCCAGTCTCCAGCCACCTCAACCTGCTTGGAGTTATAAATGCCAATCCAAGGTCTGTTATGTGAACATTCACGTTCAAGAGTAAAAGGCAGGATCTTCCTGCCAGCCATGCAGTGGTTAGGAACCTGCCTTCTAATGCAGGGGATGGGGGTTCCATCCCTGCTCAGGGAACCAAGATCCCAAGTGCTGCAGGGTGACAACGCCTCAGTGCTGTACCTAAGGTGCCTGTGCGCTGCAGTGAAAGATCCCACGTGCCGCAACTAAGACTCGATGCCCACAGGAAATAAATAAATAAATACTTTTTAAAAAAGGGTAAAAGGCAACCAGTTGCTGTGCGTGCTAAGTCACTTTGGTCGTGTCCGACTCTTTGCGACCCCGTGGACTGTAGCCCGCCTGGCTCCTCTGTCACAGGGATTTTCCAGGCAAGAATACTGGAGTGGGTTGCCGTGCCCTCCTCCAGGGGAATCTTTCTGGATCTCCTGCCTCCTGCATTGGCAGGCAGGCTCTTTACCACTAGCACCACCCGGGAAGCCCCACGGCAACAAGAGTCCTAGGCCATGAAAAGATCTGAGGGCAGATGCCATGAAGCCTCCCGTGGCCATCTTACATCTGATTCCTTAAGCCGGTTCCATGATCTGGCCTCACGGGGTTAAGCTGCAGGCTGCCTCATCTCCTTCCCCCAACTAGAATGCAGGCTGGCTGTGGGCGGGGGCGGCGTCACTCTTCAGGATTCCCCACTGTGGACGCACACACTTGATGTTCAATGAACACGTGGAATGACGGAAGGCGACCAGGGCCGAGAGTAACTGACTGGTTAGAGGCCCCTGGAGGCCTTCCTCCCAGCGCGGACATTTCTGCAGAGGGCGACCCTGAGCCACGGGCCTTTTCCGGGGAGGCGCCCCGAGTGGAGGGGTCTCCTGCAAGGCAGGCGGAGCTGTAAACACTGCTAAAGGTATTCCTGGGCAGTTTTCTCACTCTGCGGGGAAAATGGGTGAACGCTTCTCTGATTTCAAGGTTTAGCTTTTGTTCACCACCCTTTGTGCTATGACTTTAATATCTAAGAGCAAGATTTATTTGTTATAAAATTTTGGTAAAATGTATTTGACAAAATTTACCACGTAAAACATTTTTAAGGGTACAGGACAAGGGCATTCAGGACATTCACTGCTACTGTTGGGCAACTATGATCACCATTCATCAGAACTATTTCATCTTCACAGAGTGAAACTCAGTCCCCATTACACACCAAGCCCATTCCCTCCTCCCCCAGCTTCTAGTAACTATCTTTCTCTTTTCTGTCTCTGTGGACTGGACCACTCCTGGGTACCCCATATAAGTGGAATCATGCAATACTGTCCTTTTGGACTGACTTATTCCCCTTAGCATAATGCTGTTAAGGTTCACCCATGGTATAGCGTGTGTCAGAATTTCCTTCCTTTTCAAGGCTGAGTCATAATCCACTGCGTGTGTATAGACCTCCCTGTGTTTATCCACTCATCTGCTGACGGGTTATTTCTACTTTTTGGCTGCTGCTGCTGCTAAGTCGCTTCAGTCGTGTCCGACTCTGTGCGACCCCATAGACGGCAGCCCACCAGGCTCCCCCATCCCTGGGATTCTCCAGGCAAGAACACTGGAGTGGGTTGCCATTTCCTTCTCCAATGCATGAAAGTGAAAGTGAAGTTGCTCAGTCGTGTCTGACTCTTAGCGACCCCATGGACTGCAGCCTACCAGGCTCCTCCGTCCATGGGATTTTCCAGGCAAGAGCACTGGAGTAGGGTGTCATTGCCTTCTCCAACCGGCTCTGGTATACAAGTATCAGTTTGAATTAAAACTATTTTTTAGTGATCGCTTGGCCCACTCCATTAATTTTCATTTAGGGAATTATTCTTAAGAGTGTTTCTGACGATATCATCTGAAATTACCTGAGAGAGGACAATTATTTCAAGGTCAGAACAAATCCCTGGTTTCTATCAAATTAATTCAGAACAAAATAGCTCCAACACTTTCAATGAAGAAGCCTGCTTTGGTGAAATCAAAGACCTCTCAGGCGTAAAACCATAGAGTCTGTTCTATTGCAAAACCACTGTACGTAAATGAAAAGGTGTCTAAGCAGTAGAAAAGCTCCCTCAACTGCTATGCAGAAATTGGGCAGAAAAACTATAGGAGCTTTGTGGTTCAATCACGTCACCCTTCAAAGACCACTGACATCCCTACAGCCAGATGAAAGCTCTGCTTTCTCAGAATCTCCAGTATGAGTTAAGTCCTCTGGTGTGAATTTTGTACTTTGACAAAAATTATGCAAACTTTTAACTTGCCCATGGACAAAGATGCTCTTCTTGACCTAGTCTAGTCAGGCCCCTCTGCTTTTTGTATTTTTAAAATATTTGTTTGTTTGGCTGCTCCAGGTCTTAATTCTGGCATGTGGAAGCTTTAGTTGCATCCTACGGGATCTAGTTCCCTTTACTGCTGTTGTTCAGTGGCTAAGTCACGTCTAACTCTTGGTGACCTTGGATTACAGCACACCAGCCTTCCCTGTCTCCTGGAGTTTGCTCAGGGTCATGTTGAATTCAGCTCCCTGACTAGGGATCAAACCCAGGTGCCCTGCATTGGACAGCAGGGAGTCTTAAGCTGGAGAAGTCTCTGGGTTTGTTTTTTTCAGCCACACAGCACGGCTTGTGAGATCTTAGTTCCCCGACCAGGCACTGAACTGGGACCCTCAGTAGTGAAAGTGGAGAGTCCTAACCACTGGACTGCCAGGGAAGTCCTTAGCCAGGCTCCTCTGAGCCCTCATCTTGACCAAGCCTCAACCTTGATCTACAAGGTTGTACCTTCGGCACAAACGATTCCATCCACACCACAAACTAAGACTTGAGCAAACACGACTACGGTTCCCAGCAGCTCAAGGCTGTGTCCTAGGGAGATGACCTCGACCCCCTTAAAATGAGAAAGCTCACGGCCTCAGAAGGAATCTGCTGTGTGTTCGGCCAAGTCCTGATACGTTCCTGAAGACCCCTCCTTCGAGCATTTATTAGGAAAAGCTTATGGTTACAAATCCTTCCTCTGTCCCTCTGGGATGTGAATGCCTCTTCTCCAACCCAGGAATGTCTTTCCCAAGGACCTGGTAGCCATCCCTTTAAAATATCATCAAGAAAGACAGGGCCCCTATCTTCCAGGATCCCGGGGAGCATAGGAAGCAACCTTTCACAACATGGTCTGTAACTATGCTCTCATTACACTCACCAAGCCCTTTCGCGCTTGTTTGTAGCTTTCCACTCCCCTGACTCTGCTCAAGCTCTGCCCTTCACCCTTTCTATTCATCCTCCCCATAAAATACCCACTCACCTCTGCACAAGCTGGAACTGATCGCACCTCTTCCACCTACTGCCGGAGCTACTGAATGAAGTTGGTCTTTTCTACCTTTAACCAGCGTCCGGCTTTGCTTATCTTTGATGCTTTTTAGGCTGCAAGTTCCTGCAAGCCAAGTGACATTTCCTCTTTCTAGATTTATTTGATTTGGCACACAGCAGACCCTTGATAAGAACCACTACGGGGGATTTCACTGGTGGTCCAGTAGTTGAGAATGCAAGAGACGTGGGTTCAATCCCTGGTCTGGGGAACTAAGATCCCACCTGCCTCGGAGCAACTAAGCCTGTGTGCCGCAACTGCTGAGCCCAAGTGCCACAACCAGAGGGCCCGTGTGCCTGCAATGAAAGATCCTGCAAGATGCAGCTAAGACCCAGTGCAGTCAAATAAACAAAGTACATTGCAGAAAACAGAACCACTACTGGGCAGAGTGCTCTGCGGTGGGCTGTAAGGATGGAAGTCCGTCCCCTCAGGTGGTTCGCACCAAGACAGGAGTCCGTGGAGCACGTCTCATACATCTCCACAAAGTCCGGCGAGAACACCTCCCTTTTACGGCCCCTTGAATTCCCTGGTGCTCCTGCAACCTTTGTTTCCCTCCCAGATGCCATCTATACAATGTGGACTGGAAGAGTCCTGCGTTCATCCGAGGCCCCCCAGGCTCCTGACCTCATCCCCGCGGATCTGCGGCGGGTGCTTCACCACCTCCTTCACCAGGTGCAGCACCGAGTCCGTCTGCAGGGTGCTCAGCGCACAGATCAGATCCACTAGGGTCAGCTGGGACGTGCTGGCCGCCGGAACGATCTGCCGAGAAGAGGACCGTTCCTTGAGAGAGACAACAAAAATAAGCAGGACTCCCAGCAAGCACTCTGTGATACTTGCTCCTGGAGGAAGAGATGTGTTTTAATCTTTGAAACAAATATTTAAAGGAATATTAGGTAAAGGACTGTATTGGTAGGAAGAAGAGTAAGGTTAAAAAAAAAAAAAAAGCTTTTAATCACAGGAATGTAATCAGTATATGATACAGATGAGGAATAAAAGGCATAGCCAGTGACAGGCAATTGCTCTGGTCTTTATGAGTTCAAGCTGAGAAAGAGTGTTGGAAACATAGTATTAACTTGAAGGAAACAGGCTGATTATCCAGAGCCAGCCCCCAGAGTAGGAGGACAGCAAGTGAAACAGGAAAACCAGGTTCACAGAAGTTGGCCAAAGAAGGAAAGTCCTGGCATGGGAGGTGGGTTTTGATGATCAGCATGGGGGTGGGAGCCTGCCCTTGGAAGTACGAGGGTCCTCGCCAGGGAAGACCCCACAGGTGCTAAGCTGGGTGGCCTGGACCACCAGCCTCTCCTGCCTCCTCGGGTAATGGGGTCCACACTGGGGTGGGGCAGACGCTCTGAAGAGGTACCGGGCAGGAACCTACATGGACCATGGACGGAACCGAGGGTGAAGCCCGTGCTGGATTTACAGAAACAGGAGACCAAGCTCCTGGCAGGACCTTGTGATGGACCACTCGGTGGAGAACACTTAGGCAAAATGTAAACCAAAGTCTTGGCAGAGGAATGCGATGATTCCTTTACCATCACAAACGACTATTATTCTCATAAATTAAAAAAAGCCAAATGTCAACTGTGACTGTGTCAGTGGAGGTTCAGCAACTGTGACAAGCATACCTCTCTTGGTGGGGGTGGGGGGAATGTTGATGGGGGTGGGGAGGTGCATGTGTGGGGGCAGGGGAGTAGGGAAAATCTCTATACCCTTCTCTCATTCTGCTGGGAACTTAAAACTGCCCAGAAAGAGAAAGTCTTTAAAAAGATTGGTTTGAAAAAAAAAAAGAAAGCTTTTAGAAGGTACTATAACCAAGGAGGGGCCCCCAGGGGTCCTCACGGGTAGAATGAGGAACCACTTCTTAGGCTGGGGGGCAGGTCCCGCAACGGTGTTGTTCTTTGAAATGTACATGTTTGATACATTCTTGGAAGTACACTATTAGACAGTAGATTAAAATGCTAAATGAAAAGTACGATATACCCATTGTACGGTAGGAAGAGAAGAAAACAGAGGTTGGGTGGGCTCCACTCCCTCCCCCCACCTGGCTGTAACAGGCACAGCTAGACGATGACGTCACGAGTTTAACACGGTGTGGGGGGGGCCGCCTCCGAGGTCTCCCCTGGCGGCCTCTGGGGTCACCTCTAGATCCCACGGGGCCGTCCACGCGTGGCTTCGCTTTCGGGCTTTACCTTTGTCTTACTGTGGCGTTTTCCCTTCTTCCTGCTCCACACGGCTGCAACTGCTGCTGTCAGCTGAACTCCAAGAGGCGCTGTCAAGGGGTTCAAGAAGTCTAAAATTTTTTGTCGTATGGTCTTAAAAAACAAAAAACAGAAAAACGATGAGTGAGAGCACAGTCAGGGCTCCAGTGGACCGTGCACTTCACCACTAGCACCTGTGACCTTGGGAGCTTTTGTCTTAGTGTAGTGGGCATTATGCTGGGGTCTGGGGGCGGCGGGGTAGGGGGGTTAGGGAGATGGTGGTGGTGCAGAGCACCGCCTGGAGGAGTTGGACAGGACGCATGGGGGGCGGTCCAGGTGCACAAACAGCAGAGCAGCGACTCCTGGGAAGTGATGGATACCACCTTCGAGCAGATAGTAGCGGGGCAGTGCTCGGAGCAAGTCACCTGAGGCTTTGCAGACCCAGCGAGAAAGCGGAGACCCTGCAGGGCAGCCCCCAGCCGTGCTGGCCTCAACCAGCTCAGGGAGGGCTTGTAAGTACCAGGAAGGATGTGCCTCGGTTTCCAGAAATATGTGCCATTTACCTAATTTTATTATGCGGCCAACAAAAACGGACCCACGCCATGGCCAGGACGTCACTCGCCACCCTCCTCTTTGCTGTGCCTGGATTTCTCTGCATTCCCGAAACCTCTGTGTTCCCTCCTTTGTGGATGCTGTGGGTCTCCCAGCCTCTAACACACACCTGGGAAGGCACATCCTCTCATCCTGGGTCTTGGCTCAACCCCTCTGCCTCAGGAAGGCCTCCTTGACCCTCAGAGCAGGGGTCACAGGCTGGCAGAGTGCCCTGCGTTTCTTTGCAGCGCTTCTCATCATTATTTTAAAGTGGATGGTTAATGCCTGTGCCTGCCAGGAGGACAAGGACTTCCCTCTATCTTGTCCACTTGTGGACAGGCAGGGCCAGGTACAGAGCAGCAGGCACACATGTGCCCGTGCAATGAATGGATTTACCTTGGGCTTCCCTTGCTCCTTGCAAGAAAAGCTATGACCAACCTAGACAGCATATTAAAAAGCAGAGACATTACTTTGCCAACAAAGGACAATCTAGTCAAAGCTATGGTTTTTCCAGGAGTCATGTATGGACGTGAGAGTTGGACCATAAAGAAAGCTGAGTGAGGAAGAATTGATGCCTTTGAACTGTGGTGTTGGAGAAGACTCTTAAGAGTCCCTTGGACTGCAAGGAGATCCAACCAGTCCATCCTAAAGGAAATCAGTCCTGAATATTCATGGGAAGAATTGACGCTGAAGCTGAAGCTCCAATCCTTTGGCCACCTGATGAGAAGAGCCGACTCATTGGAAAAGACCCTGATGCTGGGAAAGATTGAAGGCAGGAGGAGAAGGGGACGACAGAGGATGATATAGTTGGATGGCATCACCAACTCAATGAACATGAGTTTGAGCAAGCTTTGGGAGTTGGCGATGGACAGGGAGGCCTGGCATGTTGCAGTCCATGGGGTCGCAAAGAGTCGGAGACAACTGAGGGACTGAACTGAACGTCCCTGTCCCCACTGCCTTTGTCTAGCATCACTTTAGATACAACTGAGCTGGGGATGGGGATGTCTTCTCCCTCCTACCACGGTTTCTGCTTGAGAGAGATGATTCGGGCCCCGGCTCAGGACCTTGGGTCCTTCAGGGAGGGCTTGGGTTAAGTGCTCAGTAAATGCTGCATTGTCGTTGTTCAGTCATGTCCAACTCGTCACGATCCTGTGGACTATAGCCCGCCAGGCTCCTCTGCTATGGAATTCTCCAGGAAAGAATACTGGAGTGGGTTGCCATTCCCTTTGCCAGGGGATCTTCCGAACCCAGGGACTGAACCCATGTCTCCTGGACTGCAGGCATGTTTGCTTGTTTCTTTTTTTAACCACTGAGCCACCTGGGAAGCCCCTGGAAAGCCCCCAACAAATGTCAGCCATCACCACAATGAATTCTTCCATCAGTCCAGGGGGCAGGCTACTAGTAACAGACTCATTTCACAGAGGAGGAAACGGAGGCTCAGGCTGAGTGAACCTTCTGAACCTTTTGAGAGATTAATTTTTAGGCTGAATTTAAGCAGGTTCCTGTGGCCGATTTCCCTTGGAGATCATCTCTGGAACCGACAGAAAATTTCTGGAGGCCCCACCTGTGCCTCCCAGAACCTAAAAGCCCGCTGGTCTGGGAGTCAGACTGCCAGACTGACCACAGAAAGAATCACATGCTCTCTCTACACCCCTCATCTGTCCACCTGGGAATAATAATAGCACCTGCCTTGCAGGTGAGGACTGAATAACGCCAGTAAATATAGAGTGCTCAGATGACGCCCCGCACCCTGTTTGCAGCGGAGCAAATGACAGCACACAGAGGTTGAATGCACGTGCTCAAGGTCCCACAAAGCAGCTGAGCAGGGAGCCAAATCCAGGTGACCTGGGTCCCAGGGCCCTGACCTGTTCTGCTGAACCCAGGCTGCCAGAGGCCGGCGTTAAGCCCTGAGGGCACGCGCCAGCGGTGCTCTGCGGATGGGAGACACGGCCAGACAACTGGGAGCCACTGGACATGGCGATCACACACTGAGTTACATGCCTGGGTGCCTCCCAGGGAGAGTCAAGGGTTTAACGCAGCATGGGACCCTCTGGGGACTTCCTGGGAGAGATCCCTCCACGCTTGTCCTCTGCCGGCCTCCTGTTTGTGGAAAAGCTTTCGCCTTCCAGGCCTCCCCTGAGTCACCAATGCCTGGCTCAAGAATTAATGACTGCAGGGCTTTCCTGATGGCTCAGCAGTCAAGCATCCAATGCAGGAGACACGGCTCCAGGCCCTGATCCGGGAAGATCCCATATGCAGTCAAGCAACTCATTCATTCCTTCTGCCGCAACTACTGAGCCTGTGCTCCAGATCCCGGGAGCTGCACCGACTGAAGCCTTCGAGCCCAAGATTCCGTGCTCCATGACGAGAGAAGCCACCGCAACGGGAGGCCACACACCGCGATGAAGCATAGACTCTGCTCCCCGCAACTAGAGAATGCCCTTGCTGCAACAAACACCCAGCATGGCCAAAAATAATTTTTCTAAATAGCCAAAGGGAAAAAAAACTGAAAAGTACTCACAAAAGCCTTAAGAAGGCCATGAATATAAGGCTTACTCATAAACAAACTGGAGATTTCTACTTCCGGTTTACTTATAACAGTACTTCTAACGTGGGTTTCTCTGGGCACGTTCTCTTTGAATATGTATGTATACATCCCTGTGTATTTTTATTTCTGGCAGGACAATACAAGACAAAGGAAATCGTAAGCCTGCAGAGGAAGCTCTCTCACTTTGGTGGTTTTAAAGTAAACGGAAGAGGATCCCTTCGTGGCTCCGAGGAGATCGACGGGTCTCTTCTGAGTCTCCTCCTTCCTGAGGACGTTCCAGAGAAGGGCCATGGTGTTCACAATTCGAGGGAGCTCTTCCAGAATAGCATTCTTGGCATTCTTCAGATTGGTAGGGTCAGTCACAGCAGCGGTCTGAAAAACAGAGACAAAAACTTGAGACCCGGCTGCATTTCCCTTTCCATGAGGACGCTGGGGCTGGTGAGATGGAGTCTGGGTTGGAGCACTCCCCAGGGCAAGGCCTACATGTGGTCTAGAAATAAGATCCTCCCTGAGCATTTAAACCCACGACTTCCCTTCAGAGAGAGATGTCTGTGAGTCTGAGGCTCGTTACAAACTTTGCAAATCCCTCAACCAAAGTACTAGCTCCATTCTAAAATTTAATACCAGATAGGGTAGAGTGGGCTTCCCTGGTGGCTCAGGTGGTAAAGAATCCGCCTGCAATGTGGGAGACCAGGGTTCGATCCCTGGGTTGGGAAGATGCCCTGGAGAAGGGAATGGCAACCCACTCCAGTATTCTGGCCTGGAGAATCCCATGGACAGAGGACCTTGGTGGGCTACAGTCCTTGATGTCGAAAAGTGTCCGACGTGACTGAGTTATTTTCACTTTCTAGGGCAGAGTAATCAAAACATAAAATGCCTTCAAACTCCATAAAGTAAAAAAAAAAAATACATGGAGAAAAGATCACATTCTATGCCACACTGGGCAAGGGCTGACATTGCCCACAGAGTGGCCAATGAGAACAAAACCACATGGGCGTTACTTACGTACGTACATTTGCACATATACTTGCACACAGGCTTGCGTTATTTGCATGTGTGCCACATGGCATTAATACTGACACACATGTCTGTATTACATACATACATTTCTTATTTGAAACAGACATAATCCCAAAGAAGACAAAACAATATGTGAAAACTGCCTCGAACTCGGGAAAAAAAGCAATTTACCTTTTTGCTTTGGTTGGGTTGTTCCAAAAGACAGAAATGACTAATGGTTGTTAGGCCTTCCAACAGAGTGAGTGGATAATCCGGGGAGATGTTTTCCCTCTTGGAGGTTATGCTTTGGTGAAGAAACGAGAAACTGGTTTTGAAAATCTTTAAGAATGAGGCCAGAAAAGTTTTTAATCCTAAACATAGAAACCACAGACATATCACCATCTTAAAACAAACTGGGACTCTCATAATGAAATACTGCTACAAAAATGACAGGCCTCTTTTGAACTGTTTTACATTTATCTGGTCGCTTTGGAAAAATGTTTCCAGATGTTTTAGGATTTCTGTGCAGAGGATTCACACTTTTATTTCTGTTTTGCAAAAATAATGGAGATAGATTGACTTGTCCTACAACCCAGATCTGGCCTGGGTGGTCAGATGGAATTAAAAATAAAGGAATCCACATTCAGTTCCTTGTTACCCTCTTTTGACAATTCTAGCTAGGCTTCTGACTAGGTTGAAATGACCCTCCAACTGACGAGGGCCAATAAGCCATTCGTGACAAAAAGCTCTCATTAAACCAATAGGAATATGCCTCTTCCCAGGTGGCGCTAGTGGTAAAGAACCTGCCTGCCAAGGCAAGAGACATAGGAGACGTGGGTTCCATCTCTGGGTCGGGAAGATCTCCTGGAGGAGGAAATGGTAACCCACTCCAGAATCTTTGCCTGGAGGATCCCATGGACAGAGGAAACTGGCGGGCTACAGTCCACAGGGTCTCAGGAGAGTCGGACACGACTGAAGGGACTTAGCACCCAAGCACCAGTTGCCTCAAGGCTCACTGTACCTAAAGGACAGCTTCGCTGACTCGCTCTCATACTGCTTGACCAGCTCATCCAAGTTTTTGCAGATCTGGACAAGGAAGGGTGTTACAGTCCAGCCCAGGGACCTTCCGAAGTACGGCAAGGAATGCGTGACCAGGCTGACCCAGGCTGGGTGCATGCCGTAGCCATAGGCTGGCTGCAGGCCCTTGACCACCGCGGCCACCAGCAGCCCCTGCGATGTGAGTGGGTGGGGCCACACGTACTGCAGGGCCCTGATGGCCTGCTGGAAGTTCAGGGCCCGCCGCCACTCCCGGGGCAGGTCAGGCAGCTGCTCCGCCTCCTCGGGTGCCTGGCCCAGGTGGTGCTCCAGCACAATGAGCACCTGCAGCAGCTTTAGCAGCTCGATCTGCAGTGGGTGCTCGCTCCAGACCTGGTCCTGGCCCAGGTTGATGACATGCTCCTCCAGCACGCCCTCTTCCCGCAGGGCTCCTCCCGGCGCAGCCGTGGCCAGCCCATAGCGCTTCTGGCTCGTGTGCATGGAGGCAGACAGCGAGAGCAGGACCAACTCCTGTACCCGGCATCTCTGCAGCAGGCCCTGGATGAACTCCACGTTCTTGCCCTCGGCCGCCTTGGCCACCGAGACCAGCTCCGTCATCACCCTGATCAGGACCTCCACGCTCTTGACCTGCACATCCCGGTTGCCCAGGATGTCCCGGTGCGAGACCCTCAGGGAGCAAGGGTAATAGCTGCGGAGGAAACTGAGGCACAGGTAGGTGAGGAGCTCGATGAGCAGCGAGTGCGGGCACGCGCTAGGGGGCTGGCTTGGGAGCTTGCCGTAGAAGCTCTGGCCCCCCAGGGCCTCCTGGTGGCGGGCCAGGAGGTTGGAGATGAGGTTGAGGTGCGCCGTGGCGCTGGTGTCCACGCTGGTCCTGGACACGGCCTCGATGAACTCGCGTGGGTTGGTTTTGAGCACGGCCTCCAGCACTGAGAAGGCGTAGAGCACCCGCCGCGAGTCGTAGGGTTGCAGATAGAGCAGGATGTGCGCGAACAGGGCCTCCAGCCTCGCCTGCCTCTCGCGCTGCTGCTTCCGCAGCCGGGCCACCGTCAGCGCCTGCAGCTCCGCGGCCGCCTCCTCGTCGCTGGATGGCGGCGACTCCGAGGCCTGGGTCTGGTCCGAGTCCGCGCGCACCAAGCACGTGGGGCTGCCCACCTGCGGGCTGGGGGCCCGGGCGGCCGCAGCCAGGGGCGCGCAGCACTGCTCGCCGCCGCTCAGCTCCTGCGGGTAGTGCGCCGGCGAGGAGACGGAGGACGTGTTCTCGCTGCTGTCCGTGGCGCCGGAGCTCGTGTCCGCCGACTCGGTGCGCTCGCTGCCGTCCTCCGCAGTGGCACGGGCCGGCCCGTCCAGCAGGTCCTCGAGGCGTGTGGGGCGGTCATGCTCGCGGGGCTCGCCGCCCACCAGGCACGTCTCGGGCTCCGTCTCCACCTCGGCCCAGATGGCCTCACGGTCCACCGTGGTGAGCTGGCTCAGGGGCGCGCCGTCTTCACAGCCTCCCTCTGGCAGCTCGGGTGCGTCCCACGCCTCCCCGAATGAGGCTTGCTTCCTGTTGAGCCAGCGGTGCCAGTCTTCTGCAAGGGACGGAATGACAGACAGCTTGAGAACAGAAGGGTTCGTTATGTCAGGCAGTTCCACGGTGATCTTGGTCTTAAAGGGAGGCAGCAAGATCAATATTAGTAAAACGCTCCATGGGGGCGGGGAAGGGGCAAGACAAATTCTTGGCAATATCTGGATGGGCTGGGATGATCCCCTGGAGGAGGAAATGGCAACCCACTCCAGTGTTCTTGCCTGGAGAATTTCATGGACGGCTGAGTGGCTTTCACTTTCACATAGAGAATATAACCAATATGATATAATAACTATAAATTGAGTATGCTCAGAGGCTCAGTCGTGTCTGACTCTTTAAGATCCCATGGACTGTGGTCCACCAGGTTCCTCTGTCCCTGGAATTCTCCAGGCAAGAATACTGGAGTGGGCTGCCATTTCCTTCTCCAGGGGATCTTCCCCACCCAGGGATCCATCCTGGGTCTCCCGCATTGCAGGTGGATTCTTCACCAACTGAGCTACCAGGGAAGCCCATAAATGGAGTGTAACCTTTAAAAATCATGAATCACTATGCTGGGCATGTGAAACTTGTGTAGCACCGTAAATCAACGATACTGTAATAAAAAATAAAGCATGAAAAAACAACAAAATATAGTTCCTGCATGAAACGACAACACTAGAGTCTAGGTTACATTACAGATGTAAGTTAGACAAGCAAAGTGAACAGGTCCTTTAAAACGTTCAAGAAATTGGGTAATTTAGTTATAGTATCATAGAAAATATAAATATACCAAGTTTAGGGGAAGGGTGATCTATAAAAATGCCTATGGTTTTCTCCCAGGACTTTCCTTTCAAAAAAAGGTACCCTATAGAAATGTCAACAGAAGGTTTTTCAAAACTGAAAGGGTATCGCTGAAATGTGCTGTATAAAGACAAACAAGTGAAGTGAAGTCGCTCAGTCGTGTCCGACTCTTTGTGACCCCATGGACTGTAGCCTACCAGGCTCCTCTGTCCATGGGATTTTCCAGGCAATAGTACTGGAGTGGATTGCCATTTCCTTCTCCAGGGGATCTTCCCAACCCAGGGCTTGAACCCAGGTCTCCCGCATTGTAGACAGACGCTTTACCGTCTGAGCCACCAGGGAAGTCCAAAGACAAAGCATCCGCAAAGTAAGAGCACAGAAACCTCATGGTGCAGGCCTGCAGAGGCTACTGCTGGGCTTTCTAAAGACACATCCACATGCACGGATATGGAGCGAAGTGCAGAGTACATTGAGTATTCAAAGAAAACAGCAAGCTGCAGAATCTTGCTGTTCAGAAAAAGTCCGCTTAGGGAAGAGTATCTGTCATACGCAACTATGGTAATGTCTAGAGGATATCTGCTGAGCCATTAACTGTAAAGTGCTCTACTGGCTGGCATGGCAAGGGACTTTATTTGTGCTTTTATTTCCTGATTACTCCGATTTTTAAAATAAGCACTTGTCAGTACCTCTGAGATCAGAACACAGACAACGCTTTAAAGTGCTCAGGTCTCTTTTAAAAAGGAGTAAAAAGCCAGATGTCTTCGGCACTGCCAAACATTTTTAATAGGCAGCTTTCAACAAATCTATTCCATGAACATTAAGCCAGGTTAGGAAAGAAGGAAGGATAAGATATGAGAAATATGAGCTTCCTGTTGTTCCACTTTAAACAGTATTTAAAAATGAGATTTCCGAAGGACTACCGCAGTAGCGAGGAGGGGAAGTAGAACCCTTCTGGTTGTTTCCATGGAGCGAACAGGGCAGAAGACACATTTTTTTCTTAACAGGCAGGTAGCATTAGACAGGAATTAGCAGACGCAGCAGGAAGTGCCCCGAGACTTGTAACACCTGATGGGCTGTAGAGTTTCTTGTTAAAGCAAAGAAATGCTTCAAAATTGACCTGCCATAAATGAAGACCAAACTTTTAAGAAGGTGCTTAGTTTACAGTTCTTTGTATTTTACTTTCTTATAAGTGTGGAGTAATAAAATGCCTCCTAGTTTTTAGGCAGGGAACCTCGTAAAGACAGGAAGCCACCTGGGAACCTTTGCTTTTTTGGGTGTTGGGCTGCATTCCTCTGTAAGATGAGACTGACGAACACTGAGTATTTACAACCCACTAAGCGGACACGACTGATCAACTTCACTTTCACTTTTTACTTTCATGCACTGGAGAAGGAAATGGCACCCCACTCCAGTGTTCTTGCCTGGAGAATCCCAGGGACGGGGGGAGCCTGGTGGGCTGCCGTCTATGGGGTCGCACAGAGTCGGACACGACTGAAGTGACTTAGCAACTTAGCAAGCTAAACAAACTAGTCAAAGTCTGTAAAGCCATTGCTTAGAGAACTAACTGCAGGAAGTCATAAAATACACTATTGTGGGAAGTAATGTTAGACCATAAACTATGCTAGGTATTAATCACTGAAATTCAACGAAATCATCTGTTTCATTTCAGTCTTTCTTTTCTTTTTCCTATCTCTTTTCTTTTTTTTTTTTTCTTTTTTTTTTTTTTTTTTAATATTTTTAAAAAAAAAATCACATGCTCCCCATCCTGAACCCTCCTCCCTCCCAACCTCCCCATACCATCCCCCTGGGCCTTCCCAGCGCACCAGCCCCAAGCATCCAGCATCGTGCACTGAACCTGGACTGGCATCTCGTTTCATACATGACATTTCACATGTTTCAATGACATTCTCCCAAATCTTCCCACCCTCTCCCACAGAGTCCATAAGACTGTTCTATACATCAGTGTCTCTTTTGCTGTCTCGTACACAGGGTTATCGTTACCATCTTTCTAAATTCCATATACATGCGTTAGTATACTGTATTTATATTTTTCCTTCTGGCTTACTTCACTCTGTATAATAGGCTCCAGTTTCATCCACCTCATTAGAACTGATTCAAGTGTATTCTTTTTAATGGCTGAGTAATACTCCATTGTGTATATGTACCACAGCTTTCTTATCCATTCATCTGCTGATGGACATCTAGGTTGCTTCCATGTCTTGGCTATTATAAACAGTGCTGCGATGAACATTGGGGTACACGTGTCTCTTTCCCTTCTGGTTTCCTCAGTGTGTATGCCCAGCAGTGGGATTGCTGGATCATAAGGCAGTTCTATTTCCAGTTTTTTAAGGAATCTCCACACTGTTCTCCATAGTGGCTGTACTAATTTGCATTCCCACCAACAGTGTAAGAGGGTTCCCTTTTCTCCACACCCTCTCCAGCATTTATTATTTGTAGACTTTTAGATCGCAGCCATTCTGACTGGTGTGAAATGGTACCTCATAGTGGTTTTAATTTGCATTTCTCTGATAAAGAGTGATGTTGAACATCTTTTCAAGTGTTTGTTAGCCATCTGTATGTCTTCTTTGGAGAAATGTCTATTTAGATCTTTGGCCCATTTTTTGATTGGGTCATTTATTTTTCTGGAGTTGAGCTGTAGGAGTTGCTTGTATATTTTTGAGATTAGTTGTTTGTCGGTTGCTTCATTTGCTATTATTTTCTCCCATTCTGAAGGCTGTCTTTTCACCTTGCTAATAGTTTCCTTTGATGTGCAGAAGCTTTTAAGTTTAATTAGGTCCCATTTGTTTATTTTTGCTTTTATTTCCAATATTCTGGGAGGTGGGTCATAGAGGATCCTGCTGTGATGTATGTCAGAGAGTGTTTTGCCTATGTTCTCCTCTAGGAGTTTTATAGTTTCTGGTCTTACGTTGAGATCTTTAATCCATTTTGAGTTTATTTTTGTATATGGTGTTAGAAAGTGTTCTAGTTTCATTCTTTTACAAGTGGTTGACCAGATTTCCCAGCACCACTTGTTAAAGAGATTGTCTTTAATCCACTGTATATTCTTGCCTCCTTTGTCAAAGATAAGCTGTCCATATGTGCGTGGATTTATCTCTGGGCTTTCTATTTTGTTCCATTGATCTATATTTCTGTCTTTGTGCCAGTACCATACTGTCTTGATAACTGTGGCTTTGTAGTAGAGCCTGAAGTCAGGTAGGTTGATTCCTCCAGTTCCATTTTTCTTTCTCAAGATCGCTTTGGCTATTCGAGGTTTTTTGTATTTCCATACAAATTGTGAAATTATTTGTTCTAGCTCTGTGAAGAATACTGTTGGTAGCTTGATAGGGATTGCGTTGAATCTATAAATTGCTTTGGGTAGTATACTCATTTTCACTATATTGATTCTTCCAATCCATGAACATGGTATATTTCTCCATCTATTAGTGTCCTCTTTGATTTCTTTCACCAGTGTTTTATAGTTTTCTATATATAGGTCTTTAGTTTCTTTAGGTAGATATATTCCTAAGTATTTTATTCTCTTCGTTGCAATGGTGAATGGAATTGTTTCCTTAATTTCTCTTTCTGTTTTCTCATTATTAGTGTATAGGAATGCAAGGGATTTCTGTGTGTTGATTTTATATCCTGCAACTTTACTATAATCATTGATTAGTTCTAGTAATTTTCTGGTGGAGTCTTTAGGGTATTCTTTAAAATTTAGTTAAAGATGCCTCTGAAAATTCTCAGAGCCCAGAGGTCTGTTTCTTCTACTTCTCTGATTTTAGGCTAAAGCTTGAAAGAACCTTGGAGAGCAGATAGAAACCACTTACCTTGTTGACGGTTCTTGAGCAGAAGTGATTTTTATATAGCACAACTGATTAGCTTACATGCAGGTTTCGACATGCTCGATCATTCATACCTGGGGAAAACCTCTGCTCTCCCATCCCAGGTCTGAGAAGAGCTAGCCTGGCCAGCCCAAAATGACCTTCTCACCAGACCTCAGACTTCCTTCCTAAGTGAAGAGGTGGCCTTGAAGACCTTCAGATGGATGGTCTGTTTTTCTCTTCTACTACCTTGGATGTGCTTAAAGTGCTTTCTCCAGCAAAAGAACCAAGAATCAGCTATATTTATTGGAACATGGGTTGCTAGTATTTTCCTTTTTAATATAAAAAAAAATCATATATTTTTCAGTGAAAACAACAAACCTACGACTTAGCACTTCTAAGTGCTGGTTCGTCTGATCCGGAAATTTTAGGAGGCCCCACCAAGTACCTCCCCTACCTTTCCAATCTGGCGAAACCATCCTGTCGGTCTGAGTGCCTTGACTGTGGCCCCAGGGTGGCAGGGAGGTCCCGGATGCCCCTTCCCTCCCTCTGGGCCCAGGGTCCCCGGGATGCAGGGCCGGCCTGGCCCCCACGTGGTGTGCTCACCTGCCGAATTCTCCCGCATGAGGCAGTGGATGGCGGTCCGCTGGGTCTTGGGCTGCAGCAGCAGCAGGAGCACGGGCTCCAGGATGCGGGCCGCATCACCCAGGGAGAGAGCCCGCACCAGCCAGCCCTGGGCGGCGGCCCCAATGGCCCCGTCCGAGCTGCCCAGGCTGTCCAGCACCACGAACAGGGACCTGCCATGGAGAGGGGGCAGGGGTGTGGATGCGTACCGTCAGGGCGGTCAGGACACCCTCGGGGAGTTCCACCCAGGGAGGCTGGACTTGCAGGCCCACGCAGGCGAGGACCACGAGGTCAACCCTGCTTCCAGCTAGGGTCGATGTTGCTGGTTTGTTGTTGAGTTGCTAAATCAGGGGAGCTTTTAAAAATGCTGATGCCTGGGCCTCCTCACAAATGCGGGGGCAGGTGCAGTACATTAGGACCAGCTGGAATCTCTCCAAGGCTTCGTGTCTGACCCCACATCTAGGGCTCCAGGAACAAGGTAAACAAGAAAGTGAAGTCACTCAGGCGTGTCCGACTCCTTGTGACCCCACAGACTGTAGCCCACCAGGCTCCTTCATCCATGGGATTCTCCAGGCAAGAATACTGGAGCGGGTTGCCATTTCCTTCTCCAGGGGATCATCCCCTCCCAGGGATCAAACCCAAGTCTCCTGCCTTGTAGGCAGACACTTTACCCTCTGAGACACCAGGGAAGCTTACAAGAAACAAGGTAGGGGATTTTTAAAAACCAACGTAGAACAGAACATGCCTGTAATAAAATGCATGGTTTTTGGCCTGGGATTGAGGACATTCAGCTGCACACACTCAGTGTGGCGGCCACCCCAGTTAAGACCCATGTGCGTGCATGCTCTGTTGTGTCCTACTCTTTGCAACCCCACGGATGGTAGCCTGCCAGGTCCCTCTGTCTATGGGATTTCCCAGGCAAGAATACTGGAATGGGTTGCCTTTTCCTTCTTCAGGGGATCTTCCTGACCCAGGGATCGAACCTGCATCTCCTGCACTGACTGGCAGGTGGGTTCTTTACCACTGAGCTGCTGGGGAAGCCCGGCCAAAATTTACCCCTCCTCATTTTCCTACCAAGCCCCCTCGGGGGGCTCGTTCTGCCAGCTCCTCAGGTGACTCTGAGGCATGCGGGGCTTCCTCCCTTCGTGATCAAGGCAAGAAACCCCCCACGAGGTATTCACCCGTCTGGCCTGGATTCACTGAGAGGACCCCAGGAATCTCTCTGCATCAAGAACACCCGGCGGGGGTGGGGCTGGTTTCCGTTTCACATGTCTCCCCAATCCTAGCCTGGTACGCTGACCCAGCCCCTCCCCAAAGTGTCCTTTTCCTTTAAGGGTTAAGTTATTAGAAAAAAAAAAAAGTCCCCGTCACCTGTCAAAGGAGCGATTGTGAGATGTCACTCTGCTGCCCTGGATCTCTCTGGTCAGGTGCCAGATGACAGAAAATCGAAACAGAGCTTCCAACCTGGTTCCCTTGAACAGGAGAGAAAACAGGAGTGAGGCGCCTGTTTCTTAACAGAACGGCGTTCTCAGTGGTCGTGAGCCCCATTTAAATGACAGACAAGAACTCAGCGAAAAGAGGGCAAGCAGCGTAGAGATGCCTGAGTTAAGGGGCCTGGTGTCTGGAGGGGCAGTCCGTGTTCCAGACTCCATGATGACCAGAGTCCAGGGCCACAGCTAGGCCTGCGGCTAGAGAAGAACATGAGGCATGGCCTCCTTGTGGCCCTTGGCAGTGCCATCCCCAACCTCTTTGGCACCAGCTTCATGGAAGACAACTTTTTTCCATGGACTGGGGTCAGGGCGGGGGATGGTTTCGGAAGGATTCCATGCTCGTGACAGTTATTGTGCTCTTCATTTCTCATTTAATACCACCGCTGATCTGACAGCAGGTTCCGCTCTGCAGCCCGGAGCCTGGGGACCCCCAGCTTAGTGGACAGGACCTGACTGCAGTGCAGAGCAAGGGCTCCGGGGGTGACACATTCTCCGCAGCCGCCTGCTTCACCCAGAGCTCTGGGGGCCCTGCAAGCATCACGGGAGCCTGGGCAGATGTCCCTGGTGAGCTTTGATACAACACACGGGGTGGCTCATGCTCCTGCGGGACTTCCGGTCCTGAAATTACTGATGTATTAAAATGCTGCTGATGCAACCCCCCTTCCCATTAAACAGGATGTCCGCTGAGCCCCAGAATGGCTCCTGTCGGATACAGTTGAGTCTGCCTGAGAGCTTCCCAGATAACTCAGATGGTAAAGAATCCTCCTGCGATGTGAGAGACTTGGGTTTGATCCCTGGGTTGGGAAGATCCCCTGGAGGAAGGCATGGCAACCCACTCCAGCATTCTTGCCTGGAGAATCCCACAGACAGAGGAGCCTGGTGGGCTACAGTCTGTAGGGCCGCAAAGAGTTGGACATGACTGAATGACTAACACATGCCACCACGTGACACCTGGGCCTCGGGGGCGGGGTGGGGGGTGGTAGGTGTCAGGACCGGGGTCAGACGGAGGTCGCCGGCTGCAGAGACTCACCTTGTCAGGGTTCAGGAGGGCGTGGCAGATGATGTCCTCGCAGATGTTGGCTGTGGGGGCCAGGCAGTGCAGCCGGTAGAACAACTCCACACACGTGATGTGATGCTCCCGGGTCTCCTTGTTCAGCTGATTCCAAAGCACACGAGCCACCCTCTGGACAGAGGGGAGACTGGGTGAACACCGCCAAGTCCTGCCCCTTTCCTCCTTTGGCAGGCCAGTCTGGCCCCCAGCTGCTGGTTCCTGCCTACCTTTGCTATGTGAGCATCCTTAATGCACAAAGAACCACCACCGCCAGGCGAAAAGAGCCACATCACAGTCCCCTCAGGAGCCACCAGGTGAGGGGAACGGCACAGGTGGAATGTGGGGGTCGGCCACCAGGACACTGCAGCTCTAGCCCAGACCTCTGCTTTCAGAGGGGAATCACCTGGCAGCAAGCACCTGGTGATGATGGAGACGTCCTCTCAATCAGCACACACCAAGGCTCGCTACGAGCTGGTGCTGGGGTGCCAGGGTTGTGCCCTCTAGGAAGTTTGGGGGCAGATCTGTGGTGGTCGCTGTCCTGGGGTAGATACCCCAGCACCCTAAAACCAGTGGCTGGCTCTAACTGGTGTTCAGCTTTAATCCCACAAACTTGCTTCTTCCCATTTCTATGCTCAATGCTGTAGCAGAGGCCGGGCTCATCTTCAGGCCCAAACTGTATCCCAGGATCAAGTCCTTCATCTCCTCAACTCTGATCTCAGCTCTTTAAACGTATGATGTCTGCGAGTGACTTCAGCCCCTTCCCAAGTTCCTGGGGACACCAGCAGGACCAACCAGGGTGAGACTCAAAAAGAAGGCTGGTTCCCACTCCTAGAAGGGGGAATTTCTGAAGGCACTTTTTGGGGGGTCATGGAAAAAGATGATGTCTGACAGATTATGTTTTAGAGACCTTGTACATCAAAGAACTTCTTTTGACTCATTTATTTTTGAGCTTCCCTGGTGGCTCAGACGGTAAGGAAATTGCCTACAGTGCAGGAGACACAGGTTTGATCCCTGGGTTGGGAAGATGCCCTGGAGAAGGAAATGGTTACCCATGCCAGTGTTCTCACTTGGACAGAGGTGAGATTGTCAGCAGTCTCAGATGACAGAGGAGCCTGGCAGGCTACAGTCCATGGGGTCGCAAAGAGTTGGACACTACTTGAGCAACTAATACATTTCTGTTTGACAAAACTCTTCTTTGCACAGATCAAATTAATCTCTGACTGGCTTGAGACCCTAACCATTATTTATTTTTTACTTAAGGAAATGTGATTTCCAATTATCAAGTTACACATAAACTTCATACAAACATCCTGTCAACTACAAATTGACACTTGCCAAGAGCATCGCCAGCGACAGAACAACAAGGGCATTTGCCATCTGCCTCCCGGAGACTGAACCCTGTGCTGCTGCAGCTGCTGACCAGGGTGGAGGGAGGAACCCTGTGCTCCGGGGAATCTGATGATGGGACGGGTCTTTAGATAGATAGATATTTTCAAGAACTGACTTGAACTGATCCCCATCTTTGCATCTCTTCATATCCAGAAAGGGCTTCCCTGGTAGCTCAGCTGGTAAAGAATCCGCCTGCAATGCAGGAGACCCCGGTTCGATCCCCGGGAGAAGGGATAGGCTACCCACTCCAGTATTCTAGCCTGAAGAATTCCATGGACTGTATAGTCCACAGGCTCACAAAGAGTTGGACGCGACTTTCATTTTCATATCTAGAAAAGCACTAAATCCCTTCATGGTGACATCAGCTCCTCCTGACTAGCAGAAAACCTCTTGTAAAGTAAACGCTTCACTGCACTAAACTCCTCCTTCACCGAAATCTTATACATTGACCTTCTAGGAAGGACTGATGCTGAAGCTGAAACTCTAATACTTTGGCCACCTGATGCGAAGAACTGACTCATTTGAAAAGACCCTGATGCTGGGAAAGATTGAAGGTGGGAGGAGAAGGGGACGACAGAGGATGAGATGGTTGGATGGCATCACTGACTCAATGGACATGAGTTTGAGTAAGCTCCAGGAGTTGGTGATGGACAGGGAGGCCTGGCATGCTGCAGTCCATGGGGTCGCAAAGAGTCAGACACGACTGAGTGACTGAACTGAACTGAAGGTTTAATATAAGTTAAATATTGTTATACCTTTTACAAGTTTGTCAGCAAAGAAAGAACCTCAAGTGAGGAAACTTCTAAAAAATGTAAATGAGATATGAGCTTTTAGATAAACTTTATTAAGAATAATTATGCTTCAGGAATGTCTATCTAAAATAGTCTCTCCAGATCGGGGTAAGTTATATTTCTAGGGTTTGTGCTAAACTAAGTGATGAAAGTTTATTGAGTAGCGAAGTCATTTCCAAATAAAATAAAGTAGTCCCTTTCCTGGCAGTCCCTAGGGCAAATTTACGTGTAAGATGCTCCATTTGGAAGCTTTAAAGATTTTTTGGAGGGTTTTTGAGACTTGACATTGATCACAAAAAAACACGCCTGCCCATTCATCATCTTTGCCTTCTCGGTCCCTATGCTCTGGACATTTTCTTCAGATCAGATCAGTCGCTCAGTCGTGTCCAACTCTTTGAGACCCCATGAATTGCAGCACGCCAGGCCTCCCTGTCTATCACCAACTCCCAGAGTTCACCCAGACTCACGTCCATCGAGTCAGTGATGCCATCCAGCCATCTCATCCTCTGTCGTCCCCTTCTCCTCTTGCCCCCAATCCCTCCCAGCATCAGAGTCTTTTCCAATGAGTCAACTCTTCGAATGAGGTGGCCAAAGTACTGGAGTTCCAGCTTTAGCATCATTCCTTCCAAAGAAATCCCAGGGCTGATCTCCTTCAGAATGGACTGTTTGGATCTCCTTGCAGTCCAAGGGACTCTCAAGAGTCTTCTCCAACACCACAGTTCAAAAGCATCAATTCTTCGGTGCTCAGCCTTCTTCACAGTCCAACTCTCACATCCATACATGACCACTGGAAAAACCATAGCCTTGACTAGACGGACCTTTGTTGGCAAAGTAATGTCTCTGCTTTTGAATATGCTATCTAAGTTGGTCATAACTTTCCTTCCAAGGAGTAAGCGTCTTTTAATTTCATGGCTGCAGTCACCATCTGTAGTGATTTTGGAGCCCAGAAAAATAGTTTGACACTGTTTGCACTGTTTCCCCATCTATTTGCCATGAAGTGATGGAACCGGATGCCATGATCTTTGTTTTCTGAATGTTGAGCTTTAAGCCAATTTTTTCACTTTCCACTTTCACTTTCATCAAGAGACTTTTGAGTTCCTCTTCACTTCACCACCTAAGGGTGGTGTCATCTGCATATCTGAGGTTATTGATATTTCTCCTGGCAATCTTGATTCCAGCTTGTGTTTCTTCCAGTCCAGCATTTCTCATGATGTACTCTGCATATAAGTTAAATAAACAGGGTGACAATATACAGCCTTGATGAACTCCTTTTCCTATATGGAACCAGTCTGTTGTTCCATGTCCAGTTCTAACTGTTGCTTCCTGACCTGCATACAAATTTCTCAAGAGGCAGGTCAGGTGGTCTGGTATTTCCATCTCTTTCAGAATTTCCCACAGTTTATTGTGATCCACACAGTCAAAGGCTTTGGCATAGTCAATAAAGCAGAAATAGATGTTTTTCTGGAACTCTCTTGCTTTTTCCATGATCCAGAGGATGTTGGCAATTTGATCTCTGGTTCCTCTGCCTTTTCTAAAACATTTTCTTAGTGGCTGGCAATCTGCCATTACTACTTAGAAAGGGCAGGGCACTCTTGGGACGTCTGACCTTAGTCTTGCTGGCACTGTAGGCAGAATGAACGCTGGTATGTAAGCTGTTTCATGGGAACGAGAAAAAGGCTAGAGGATCTGGGACCAGCCTGACGCCTGGAGTCTGAGAACCTGGGGCGCACCCTGGCTGAGTGTATAGGTTGCTTTACCGTCTCTAGTTCCAGCATCTCAACGTGGGCAGGCCCCAGCCCTGTCTTGTTCTTGAGAACCTGGTAACATTAAGATATAATGTATACTCCAGTGCTTGGCAAGTAGCACGTGCTCAGGTACGTACTAAATCTGAATCAAAATAAAAATCAAGGCTTCAGAAAGAACTCATAAAAGCATACCCAAACAAGAGGAAAGTACTGAGTGCTTTCCTATCATTCTTATTCTATTAATAGCCTTCCAAGAATTCATGGATGAAATTCTTTCTTCTCTTTTCCTCTCTGTGCCTATGATGTAGCTATGCCAAACTCTGTGATGTATGCGGGACCAGGGAAAAAGATCTGCCCAGTCACCACGGTTCCAAGTTCTACAGAGTCAAGAACTATACTGTGACTCAACTTTGGTAGCAAGGAAGACAGGGAGAATGAGGGGAAGAAGCTGAAGAGCAACTAAATCCATAATCTGCCAGGACCCAACATCATGAATGGGGCTAGACTGAACATACCATGGACCCTCTCCCAGTGAAAATTATAGAAAAAGAAAACAGCCAGCCATTTAGAGTTGCTGGACAGTATCCTAAGGGCATTCAAGAAATGAGGAAAAACTCATTTCATAGAGAATCCACGAAAATTCCAGCACAAGAAGCAATAAGTCGATGGCACTTCAACTACGACCCCGTCCACTTCTCAATCCAGGTTGACTTGATAGCGGGTGGCCAGGAAGATGGGACTCCTCTCCTCCCAGCTTCCCAGCTAATAATAAGGCTTTTGCATCTCCCTGGGAGGAACAGGCCACCAGTATTTTACTCCTCTGCCCTGGCTCTTGGATGGAGGCTCTGTCTAAGCATAGCAGGCTAAGAACACTCACACTCATTAGGAGAGGAAAAGAGGCACACCCAGAAGACCAGAGGCTACCACCCCGCCCAGCACCCTGCAAGGAAATCACACCAAGAGAAGCAGACAACTGACCCAGTTACAGCTCTTCCTGCACAACAGGATCCAGAGATTTTGCCCAGGGGGAGAGGTGGGCCACAAAACAGAGTTGCTCAGCTCTCTATAAGGGAGTGTAGGATAAGGTCAAGCCTAGGAGTGCTCTCAGAAATAACAAGAGATTTTAATGGTAAGTAATTAAGAGGAGGCTGTTAGCTCCATGACAGCAACAGGCTACACCAAAGGCCAGCTCATTTACCAGAAATAAACAGGGACACACCTTGTCTTATTTTATTAAAGTCACTCAGCAACCCCATGGACTCTACAGTCCATGGAATTCTCCAGGCTAGAATACTGGAGTGGGTAGCCTTTCCCTTCTCCAGGGTATCTTCCCAACCCAGGGATTGAACCCAGGTCTCCCACATTGCTTCCCTGGTGGCTCAGACGGTAAAGTGTCTGTCTACAATGCAGGAGACCGGGTTCAACCCCTGGGTTGGGAAGATCCCCTGGAGAAGGAAATGGCAATCCACTCCAGTACTATTGCCTGGAAAATCCCGTGGACAGAGGAGCCTGGTAGGCTACAGTCTATGGGGTCGCAAAGAGTCGGACACGACTGAGCGACTTCACTTTCACTCCCACATTGCAGGAGGATTCTTTATCAGCTGAGCCACAAGGGAAGCCCAAGAACACTGGAGTGGGTATCCTGTCACTTCCCCAGTGGGTCTTCCCGACCCAGGAACTGAACCAGGGTCTCCTGCATTGCAGGCGGTTTCTTTACCAACTGAGCTAATAGGAACACAGAGAGCTAGGAAAACCTCCTGTGTCAAAACAAATCTCTAAGACTGGCCTCAAAAAACTACTTGAGACAGGGACTTCCCTGGGGGCCCAGTGGTTAAGAATCTGCCTTCCAATGCAGGGGATGTGGATTCATCCCGGGGTAGGGAAGTAAAAGGCCCTACATGCCACAGGGCAACTAAGCCTGCAGCTGCAACAAAGATCCTGCATGCCACAACTAAGACCCAACACAGCCATAAAAATAATATATTTATACACACACACACATAAACAAACATTAAAAGAAAAAACCTACCTGAGTCAAGAGTATAAATCGGATCAGGCTGTGGAGTAATTTGTGCCCCAGGGCACTGTTAAAAATAATAGAGCCATCATCCAGTGATTAGTGGAGCCTAACATCTGGGTGTGATACCAACAGAGTTTAACAGAAATCAGGGAAAGTCAATGAAAACCTTGCTAAAATCACCATCATCTCAAGAGTGGCTGCACATTCCTAAGGCAGCAGCCTCCAAGGAGCAGCACCAAATGCCTCACCCTGCAGGGGAAACAAACTAAAAACAGTCAAGTCACTAAACAAACAACAGAGACAACAATAGCAACAGTCACTGGTGGGAGTTGGAGGGAGGGGCCAGAATACAGAGTCACAACAATGTATTGTCTAAAATGTTGAGTCTTCAATAAAGGTTACAAGACATGGCAAAGATACAAGAAAATATGACCCACACATAGGGATTAAAGAAGCAGACAGCAGAAGCCAAGAGAGGAACCAGATTTAACAAAGACTTCAAAGGAGCCATTACACATGTGTTCGAAGAACTAAAGGAAACCATGATCAAAGAAGAAAAAAAAAAAAGTATGATGACAACGCCTCATCAAATAGACGATAACAAGAAGAAGTCAAAAATTATTATAAAAAGGAAACTCTGGAGTTGAAAGTACAATAACAAATGAAAAATTCCCTAAAGGGGGCTCAACAGTTTATTTGAACTAGCAGAACAGTCAGTGAAAAAATATTGATAAAAATCATGAAATCTGAAGTATATAGGAAAAAAAATAATGAAAAATGAATAGAGCTTTAGAGAAACGTTCAGAATACCATTAAGGGCACCAGCATACACATACGTGGAGTGCCAGGCCAGGAGAAGGAAATGAGCCGGAAAAATATTTAAAGAAATAAGGGCTGAAAACTTCCCAAACTTGATGAAAAACCTCAATCTACATATCCAAGAAGCTCAACGTATTCCAAGAAGGATAAATACAAAGAGATCCACACCCAGACACATCCTAGTGGAATGATAAAGGACAGAGAAAATCTTGAAAGCAACAAGAGAAAATTGATTTGATAATTTACAAGCAAACCCTAGTAAGGTAACAGCCAACTTTTCATCAGAAACAAGGGAAGCCAGAAGACTGGTGGACGACATATTCAAACAATTAATTCAAATGCAGGTTCACTCAAACATTTAGCTGAGCATTTGTTATGGATTATTAAACAGGTGCTGCTTTAAATATTTTATAATCAAGTGTACGTGGAAAAGATTAAAGTGGGCTTATTCTTTGATTCAACGTGTTGAAAGACAAAAAAAAAAAAGAAACAAGATCTTATATCCCATAAATCTATCTTATATAAAAGACAGAAAAATAAAGACATTTCTAGATAAAGAAAATCTAACAGATCTTGTTGCTAGTAGCTGTACTTTACAAGACTAATGGAAAAGTTCTTTAGGGTGAAAATAATTGACCCCAGACAGTTATCTGAATCCATACAAAAAGCAAAGACCACCAGAAAAAGTAATTATGTAATTATAAAGAGACAGCATGAATGCATATTCCTTCTCTTTTCTTCTTACAAATAATTTTAAAAACCAGTTGTGTAAAACAATAGGTGCACACTGCACTGCTGTCCCATCACTTGTGGAAAAGTATTTTACAACAGTACAAGCAAAGGTGGACTGGAGTAAAGAAACAGTACCAGATGTAAACTTGAACCCACAAGTGAAGAGAGCCAGAATGGGGGACATGCAACAACAGACTGGTTCAAAATCTGGAAAGGCGTGTGTCAAGGCTGTGTATCCCACCTTGCTTATTTAACTTACATGCAGAGTGTGAAGGCATCAGTCACTAGGTTGTGTCTGACTCTGCAATCCCATGGACTGTAGCCTGCCAGGCTCCTCTGTCCACAAAATTCTCTAGGTGCAAATACTGGAGTGTGTTGTCATACCTTCCTCCAGGGGATCTTCCCAACTGAGGGACTGAACCAGGGTTTCCTACATTTCAGGCAGATTCTTTACCATCTGAGCCATCACAGAAGCCCTATATGCAGAGCACATCATATAAAATGCCAGGCTGGATGAACCTTAAGCTGGAATCAAGATTGCCAGGAGAAATATCAATAACCTCAGGTATGCGGATGACACCACCCTCATGGCAGAAAGAGAAGAGGAACTAAAGGGCCTCCTGATGAAAGTGAAAGAGAGTGAAAAAGATGGCTTAAAATTCAAAAAACGAAGATCATGGCATCCAGTCCTATCACTTCATGGCAAACAGATGGGGAAACAATGGAAACAGTGACAGACTTTATTTTCTTGGGTTTCAAAATCATTGCAAATGGTGACTGCAGCCATGAAATTAAAAGATGTTTGTTCCTTGGAAGAAAAGCTAAGACCAACCTAGACAGTATATTAAAAAGCAGAGACAAAGGTCAGTTTGCTAACAAAGGTCCATCTAGTCAAAGTTATGGTTTTTCTAGTAGTCATGTATGGATATGAGAGCTGGACTATAAAGAAAGCTGAGCGCTGAAGAATTGATGCTTTTGAACTGTGGGGTTGGAGAAGACTCTTGAGAGTCCCTTGGACAGCAAGGAGATTCAACCAGTCAATTCTAAAGGAGATCAGCCCTGGGTGTTCACTGGAATGACTGATGTTGAAGCTGAAACTCCAATACTTTGGCCAATACTCCAATACTGAGAGCCGACTCATTGGAAAAGACCCTGATGCTGGGAAAGATTGAAGGTGGGAGGAAAAGGGCACAAGAGAGGATGAAATGGTTGAACGGCATCACCAATCCAGTGGACACAAGTCTGAGCAAATTTTGGGAGATTATGAAGGACAGGGAAGCCTGGCATGCTGCAGTCCATGGGATCACAAAGAGTCGGACACAACTAAGCAACTGAACAACCAAACTCCACGAATATATGCTTGTTTTCCTTTCTTTTACCAAGTTCTTAAAATATCATAAGATTATACAGTCACATGTTGTTCAGTTTATAACATACCTAGATGTACTATGCATAATAACAACAGCACAAGGGAAAAGGAACAGAGCTGTTCAAGAGGTGAAAAAGGGTCAGTCAGTCATGTCTGACTCTCTGCGACCCCGTGGATTGTAGCCTGCCAGGAATGTTTCTGCAACTCACAGGAATTCAGAATGGAAATGAAGTCAATTCTGATAAGATGCATATGGTAAGCCTTAGAGTAGTAACCACTAAAAAAAAACAACTCCAAAAATACATTGAAAAAAATCATTAAGGGGATTAAAACATTACGCTGGAAAAGAGCACTTAATGAAAAAGAAAATAAAAAGGGGGAAACAGTGGGAAAAAAACGAAATCACATACAGAAAACAAGGAAAATGGCGTATTTCTATGAACATAGTAAAAACCACTGAATCGTGAACTTGAAATTGGTGAATTATATTTAAATAATGCTCTTAACAAAAAAAAGAAAAGAACTTCCCTGGTGGTCCAGTAGCTAAGCCTCCACATTCCCAATGCAGGGGGACCCCAGGTTTGATTCGTGGTTAGGGAAGTAGATCCTACATGCTGCAACTAAGACCTGGCAGAGCCAAATAAATTAAAAAAAAAAAGGCAGGGGGACAGAACCAAGCTGGAGATGGCTTCAGCTACACGACTTGCTTGAGGAGGGTTCAACCCAATAGGTGAAAAGCCAGGCCACTTCAAAAGCTGTTCAGAGGACGGGCTATCAAGACCCCAAAGGAGAGTTTACTTCCAGCACTTTATATAAAGCATCGAGAATCTCTCTCCTCAGGGTCTCTGGGTATGCAGGGCATCTGGAGCCCCTCCTACCCTCAGGGGAAATGGGTTCCCCCTACAGGCCCTGGTGAGTGGTCCTATCCCTGTCTACACTGCACGACCACTCCGTCCTGGCCTGGGTCTCTGCTGTGGTTGACTGGACAGCAGAAGCCACCTGACCCAGGCGTGCTCCACTGACTGCCCATTTAAGAGCCGACAGGCGAGCTCAGAACTGTGAAAAAGAGACGCCAGTGTCATTAGCTCTGACAACCAAGCTTGAGGGTCCCGAGGCTGACTGAAGGTCGAGTGACAAGCAGGTTAGGTCCTGGCTGGCAGGGAGACATGGAGAGGAAGCAGCCTTGGGCTCTGACAGCTCCCCAGGTGAGACCTGTGAGAGCCAGCGGCATTCCACTCCCAACCCTGGCCCTCCACAGGCTCCATCTTTATAATAAACCTCAGTTTGTTGTTTTTTTTTTTCATGAGCTAGCTGGAATAGTTTTCAGCTTCTTGCAGTTGACTGAGCCCTATAATACCTTATTTTCTTACTCTGTCCCCAAGAAAGATGGACAACACCTGCTCACCATCTTCAGCAACAATCTTTCTCACATTTGACAAATACTAAGCTTTTCTAAGAGGAAGAGATGGTTGGAGAGCATCACCGACTCAATGGACATGAATTAGAACAAGCTCTTAGCAGAGACATTGCTTTGTCAACAAAAGTCCGTCTAGTCAAGGCTACGGTTTTTCCAGTAGTCATGTATGGATGCGAGAGCTAGACTATAAAGAAAGCTGAGCACTGAAGAACTGATGCTTTTGAACTGTGGTGTTGGAGAAGACTCTTGAGAGTCCCTTGGACTGCAAGGAGATCCAACCAGTCCATCCTAAAGGAGATCAGTCCTGAATGTTCATTGGAAGAACTGTGTTGAAGCTGAAACTCCAATACTTTGGCCACCTGATATGAAGAGCTGACTCATTTGAAAAGACCCTGATGCTGAGAAAGACTGAAGGCAGGAGGAGAAGGGGACGACAGAGGGTGAGATGGTGGGAGGGCACCACCAACTCAATGGACATCAACTCTGGGAGTGAACTCCAGGAGTCGGTGATGGACAGGGAGACCTGGTGTGCTGCAGTCCATGGGGTTGCAGAGTCAGACATGACTGAGAAACTGAAGTCTTTCTTGAGGCTGCTGCTGCTGCTAAGTCACTTCAGTCGTGTTCGACTCTGTGTGACCCCATAGACGGCAGCCCACCAGGCTCCCCCGTCCCTGGGATTCTCCAGGCAAGAACACTGGAGTGGGTTGCCATTTCCTTCTTCAATGCATGAAAGTGAAAAGTGAAAGTGAAGTCGCTCAGTCGTGTCCGACTCTTGGCGACCCCATGGACTGCAGCCTACCAGGCCCCTCCACCCATGGGATTTTCCAGGCAAAAGTGCTGGAGTGGGGTGCCATTGCCTTCTCCGTCCTTGAGGCTAAATAACCTCAAAGCCTCAAATCTCACAAAGTGGGACAAAGTTTCTCTTTCTGTGTATTTGGGTAAGTTAACAATTCTTACTTATGGAGTCCAGTCAGCCTAACGCTGAACACAAATATTACTGAACACTTGCTGTGGGGCCAGAAACTGCCAGGAGCTAGGGTTAGAGACAGACAAAGCAGGCCCAGGTCTCCAGCCACCCTCTCTGGCTGCTACCCAAGGCACGATACTCTTTGTCACCACCACCAAAACCCTAGGCCTTCCCAGGTGGCACAGTGGTAAAGAGTCCGCCTGTCAATGCTGGAGACGCAAGACACATAGTTTTGATCGCTGGGTTGGGAAGATCCCCTAGAGAAGGAAATGGCAACCCCCTCCAGTATTCTTGCCTAGAGAATTCCATGGACAGAGGAGCCGGGGTGGGTTACAGACCATGGGATTGGCAAAGAGTTGGACATGACTGAGCAAGTGACTGCATACACACACACACATCCACCCACCCCAACCCCAAAACCTCAGGGACAGCTTCAAAGAAAGAGTCTGGGAAGAAGGTCTCAGGGTCCCAGCTTTCCTCTTCCTGGTGGGAAATACCTGATAGAAGTCCGTTTTCTCTGCAATGACTTTCAGTATTCCTGGAGCGATGGGAGGAACCGTCACCATCTGCAGCTTGCCGAAAAATGGGTTGTGTCCGGAGCTTTTATAGCGTTTCATCTTGTCTTCAATGACGAGGGCAAGGGACTGGGAGTGGTTGATCACTTCGAGTAGGGTGGAGACGGCCACATTCTGGAGGTAGCAGTCAGTCACACAGCAGCAGATGGTCATCAGCGACTTCAGCCAAGGTGGAAAACTGGAATCGCCAGCTCCTGAAAGGAAGCCAACCAGAGGATGGAGACACACAAAAACCTCTCGAGACTGGCTCACCAGCCTGCGGACTCTAAGACCTTCAGGTCCGGGAGGCCACCTGCACAGCAGTGTGATCACCTTCTGGCGGTGACACGCTCCACTGTCCCCATTCAGGGCCGGGGGACCAATGAGACCAAAGTCATGTGCTAACAGACTGTTCAAGTTCTGCAAATGTCACTCTTGGGGTTTTGAGATGATTCAAAACACGTTTCTCTTGTTTAAAAAAATTTTGTAAATGGGACTTTCCCTGTGGTCCAGTGGTTAAGGATCTGCCTGCCAGGGCAGGGGACATGGGTTGAATCCCTGGTCTGGGAAGATCCCACACGCCTCGAGGCAACTAAACCTGTATGTACCCTACAATGACTGAAGGCTTCACGCCCTAGAGCCTGTGCTCTGCAACAAGAGACGCCACCGCAATGAGAAGCCTGCTCGCCGCAACTAGAGAGTAGCCCCTACTCGCCGCAACTAGAGAAAGCCCTCTCGCGGCAATGAAGGGCCCATGCACCACAACAAACACCCGGTACAGCCACACACACACCCACAAAGTAAACACAGTAAAATCTGAATTGAAATACTTGTAAAATTTACATATAGTAAAGGTTACATTTGTTGGTGCAGAGCTCAAAACGTGTTTTCAAAGTTCTCTTGGTGGTAGGGCACATGGCATTAGCTTTACAAGAGGCTAAAATTATACCAAAGATATCAATGCTAAATGCATTTCTTCCAAGTATACTGTCATCTGCAGCTTGGGAGTCAAAAGACACATTACATGGGACGTTTAACAAAGGTGATGATGAGAGGGGAAATCTTCGCCCTCAGCTCCTACCAACTTGATCACTCTTCTCTTATACCTTCCCCTTGATCCTTTTTTCTTTAAAGTGTTCACTGCCTGCAATAGATTTAATTGCATGTGCCTGAAATTCACATGTGAACGCCCCAAGCCCCCAGGGTAACAGTATTTGGGGCGGGGGGGTGCCTATGGGAGTGACTGGGTCTAGATGAGGTCCTGAGGGGTGGCCGACATGATGGGATTGGAGCCCTTATTAGAAGACACCAGAGAGACCCCCTACACACCCCACACACGTCCCGGGATGTGAACACATGGCGAGAAGGTGGCAGTCTGTAACGCAGGGAAGAGCTCTCACCAGACGCTGACTATGCTGGCACCCTGATCGCAAACTTCTGGACCCAGAACTGTGAGAAAATACATTTCTGTGGTTTAAGCGCCCCCGCCAGCCTATGGTATTTTGTTATGGCAGCCCGGGCTTAACATGCTGCCAGTAACAGTTTGAACTGCGCCCCCATAGAAATTCTTATGTTGAAGTTTATAAACCCGCAGGGCCTCAGAATGACCCTCTTGGGAAATTGGTCGCAGATGTATTAGTTAAAATGAGGGCCTGGTAGAGAAGAGTGGGTGGGCCTCTAATCCAATATAACGGGTGCCCTGAGTGCATGCATGATCAGTCTCTTCAGTCGTGTCCAACTCTTTGCAACTCTATGGACTGCAGTCTGCCAGGCTCCTCTGTCAATGGGATTCTCCAGGCAAGAAGATTGGAGTGGCCAGCCATATGCTTCTCCAGGGGATCTTTCCGACCCAGGGATTGAACCCGCGTTTCTTATTGTCTCCTGTATTGGCAGGCGGGTTCTTTACCACTAGCACCACCTGGGAAGTCCAGTGGGTACCTTACCGAAGGGAAATTTCAACACAGACACGTACACGGGAAGGATGCCATGGAGAGATGAGGGCTAGGCTCCCACAAGCCTGGGAACCACCAGAGGCTGGAGGAGAGGCCGGAACACACCCTTCTGAAGCACCTTCAGAGGGAGTGCGGCCTTGCCAACACGCTGACCTCAGACTTCCGGCCTCCAGACCGTGTGACAACACATTTCTGTGGTTTAAGCCATTCAGTGGGTGGTACTTTGTTATGGGAGCCCTGGCACACTAACACATAAAGCTTTAGTAACAGGTCTCACGAAACAGTCTATGTACTGACTAGGATGAGGCTCCTTTTATGTCTCAGACTTTTTAACAGGCTGTGCTGGGCACCCGAAGGTTAAAAAATATAGACCCAGGGGTTTTCTTGGTGCTTCAGGGGTTAAGACTTTGTGCTTCCATTGCAGGGGGTGTGGGTTCAATACCTGGTCGGGGAACTAAGATCTCACATGCCGTGTAGTGAAGTGTTAGTTGCTCAGTCGTGTCCGACTCTGCGAACCCATGGACTGTGACCCGCCAGGCTCCTCTGTCCATGGGGATTCTCCAGGCAAGACTACTGGAGTGGATTGCCATTCCCTTCTCCAGAGGATCGTCCTGACCCAAGGATCAAACCTGGGTCTTCTGCATTGGAGGCAGATTCTTTACAGTCTGAGCTACATACAGGGAAGATCCCACATGCCAGGGGGTGCAGCCAAAAAAAAAAAGGAATTGTAAAGATACAGATGGAGCTCCGTTAGGTTCCCGTCTGGTGAAGACAAACCCAAACTGTACACAGGAATTACGAAACAAGGAAGGAAAATGGGGGTGGGCAGACAGCGCCCTCTCGGTGGCTGTGAAGTTTTAACTCGTCTATAACCCTCAGGGGCCCAAGGCTCCCGACCCCTCCCAGCACACTCCCTGGGTGCCCCTCACCTGGAGGCTGGAAGAGGACCTCACAGAGCTGCTCCATCTCCTCCTCGGACAGGTACACAGGGAAGGTGGCGCAGTCCAGCAGCAGGTGGCAGGCGGCCGCGAAGGCCTCCCGGACGCCCTCCTGGGAGCCCCCCAGGTCTAGGACCACCTGGTCCACGGCCCACCCCTCGTCCTTCTTGCGGCCGGGGCTGCGGGGTAGGGGTGAGGGCGGCTCCACACTCCTGGCCTTGAAGGGGGACCCTCGGGCCATAAAGAGGTCGGAGAGCATCTGCTTGAACTGGGGCACGCCGCCCAGGTGCCGGGCCTCCCACGAGCCCTTCCCACCTTCATCCCGCGGACCCGCAGGCTCCTCCACAGACTTGGTGTCTTCCCCGGACGCCGTCAGCTGCGCCCCGAAAACGTTCTTGTGGGCAAAGTTGGCGATCAGCTCCTGGATGCAAAGGAACGTCCTCTGCATGCTCCCGCCCTTCTTCCAGATGTCGTCTTTGTCCGGGGAAACCCGGGGCACCCGCAAGTGCTCCGAGAGCTCCGGCGAGGAGGCGCTCAGCCCGATGCCGCTGTCTTCCGATTTCAGCGGGGGAAACGGCGCATCTTCATCGCCGGCGGGCATGGCATCTGTGTCAGAAATCACTTCGGTGTTTTCACCTCTGACTGGACTCTGCAAAAAAAAAAAAGGAATCTTGTATTGTGGATCTCGTAAGACCGAGGGGTTCAAACATCAAGTGAATCAGGCTACGAATGCATCCTCCCTATTTTTCGAGACCAGTTTTCTACGCCAAGAGGATCTCCATGTGTATCACGAGAGAGCCCTCTTCTTACCATTTATTTAGACCCTTCAGAATCCAAAAAGGTTATTTAAAAACAGTTTCTGCCAGCAGGGACCTACTGTATAGCACAGGGAACGCTGCTCAGTGTTGCGTGGCAGCCTAGACGGGAGGGAAGGGAGCTGGGGAGAAAGGACGCAACGTGTACGTACAGCTGAGTCACTCTGCTGTGTACCTGAAACTATCACAACAGCGTTCATCCGCTCTCCTCCAGCATGGGCTTCCCAGGGGGCGCTAGTAGTCAAGAATCTGTCTGCCAGTGCAGGAGACACGGGTTCGATCCCTGGGTGGGGAAGATCCCCCGGAGGAGAAAACGGCACCCACCTCCAGTATCGCTGCCTTGAGAATTCCATGGGCAGAGGAGCCTGCTGCTGCTAAGTCGCTTCAGTCGTGTCTGACTCTGTGCGACCCCATAGACGGCAGCCCACCAGGCTCCCCCGTCCCTGGGATTCTCCAGGCAAGAACACTGGAGTGGGTTGCCATTTCTTTCTCCAATGCATGAAAGTGAAAAGTGAAAGTAAAATCGCTCAGTCGTGTCCGACTCTGTGTGACCCCATGGACTGCAGCCTACCAGGCTCCTCCGTCCATGGGATTTTTCAGACAAGAGTACTGGAGTGGGGTGCCATTGCCTTCTCCGAGAGGAGCCTGGTGGGCCACAAACAGTCCATGGGGTTGCAAAGAGTCAGACACGACTGAGCAACTGAGCACAATACTCCAACGTGAGATAGCCAAATTTTAAGAAAGCAAAATGAAATGAAAAAAGAAAAAGTTCCTGACATTTAAGAATATGAATAAGGAAATTGGGTTGAGCATAAAATACAGGCATAAAGGAATGAAATAAGAGGAGACAGAAAGAACAGAGTATTAACCACATACATGACTCACATATGCACACACACGTGTACATACATTCTGTGGCTTTTTCAGAAGGATGACACCTCAGTGAATCAACTTCTTATATACTATTATTCAGGGAATACTACATTAAACTGAAAACTTTTCAGCACCTGACCCACTCTCTGGGGAAGAATGAGACAGTATCATGCATATATTTGGAAACATTGTTATTTATATTTGTACACAACACATGCTTATACTTTATAGCTTACATCCTTTTGAGGATTTTTCCAACAGTTTTAACAGGTAGGGAGAAAAAAAAACTAGCTTTGAAAGTGAAGGAAGAACCGGTAACTAGTCTGCAAACTGAGCTTCAAGCCCCACGGGCAGCCCACCTGCCTCCCAGCACTAACCAACACGCACAGCTCTCCTTTCAGGAAAGGAATAAGGTGAAGTTACTCAGTCATGTCCAGCTCTTTGCGACCCCATGGACTGTAGCCTACCAGGCTCCTCCGTCCATGGAATCTTCCAGGCAAGAGTACTGGAGTGGGTTGCCATTTCCTTCTCCAGGGGATCTTCCTGACCCAGGGATGAAACCCGGGTCTCCTGCATTGCAGGCAGACGCTTTACCCTCTGAGCCACCAGGGAAGCCACCCTCCTTTCAGGAAGGGTTCCCGTTTTTAGCCTGTTCCTGTCTGCCACTGGACTGAATGGATCTCAAGGGCAGAACTTTCAAATCCCTAAACAAAGCATAAATTAAAAAATAATTCAAAGACCATGGGCCTCAAACTGCTCGTGGAACTGTATTGTTATGGTCTTTTTGGAGGACAATTTGGCAGCATCTCTTCACATTAAGAAATGGGCTTGATTCCCATTTCTAGGAACTGATTCCTCAGAGACACTGGCAGCCTTGAGAGCAGGTTGCATGAAGATGTTGACAGCGGCACTGTAGCAGTGAAAAACTAGAAATAACTGGAAAAAAAACAAAAAAAAAACAACCTCAATAGGGGAGTAGTTGAAGAAACTGTAAAGCCATACCATAAACTCTCATGCAGAAATGAGAAACCAGCAAGATATCGCTGTAAACAGATACAGATGCTCTCCAAGGAGTGTTTGGATGAAAACCAAAGCAAATCAGAGAAATAATGTCTATTATGGGTTGAATTATGTTCCCTAAAAAAAAAATGCTGAAGCCTCCCCAACACCAGTATTTGTGACTGTGATCTTATTTGGAATTAGGGTCCTTGCAGATGATCAAGTGAAATGAGGTCATTAGGGTGGGTTCTAATCCAGTATGATGGGTGTCCTTATAAAAAGGTGAAATCTGGACACACACAGACATGCACACAGGGAAGATATGGGAAGGGGGAGGCTGAGACTGGGGCAGCGGGTCTACAAGTCAAGGAACGCCAGGAACACTAGAAGACGGGGCAATGCACGGAACAGACGCTTCCTCACACCCTACAAGGAACCACCCTGCTGACACCTTAGCCTCGGACATCTGCCCTCCAGAGCTGGGAGACGGGAACCTTCTGCTGTTCTGTCACCTTACTGCAGCCCCAGGGACTACTATCTCACTTGTAGTGAGTAAAAAGTAAAAAAATAAGAAAGCGCAAAATTCCCCATATACAAACATACACATAGAAAGGTCGAGATGGTGAGCTGTGTGTAAATCATTAGCTTAGTAGGTGGGCTTCAGCAGAAAGACAGTAGGGCAGAGGGTGAAATGAACGGGGTTATTTCAACACGACAAGCTTTCACAAAGCGTATGAGGGTCTTAGAAGCCTGCTTTGGATATTACCGACATGTCTTCTAGTCTTTATTCCTATCCAGGGGGGCCCAAGAGCCCGTTAGCCTGGAAAACCATGTCGGCTCTTCCAAACACGTACCAAGCTCCCACTCGTGGGCTCCGTGTCCAGGTAGGAAGGCGGCATTTGGACCTTGCTGAGCACTTTGAAACAGGTCCTTAGGGCGTGCGTGAGTTCGGGTAAGCTCAGCATCTCCATCTCCTCGGCCAGAGGCTGTAGCAGGCAGCCAAGCACCTGTGGGAGGTACTGGGTTTGCACCTCCGAGTAAAGTTCCTGTGAAACACAGATGTGGGTTTAACTCATGTGTGATCAGCAGAAAGCAGTGCCTTGGAAAACGCAAGCATTTTCTGGGCCTAAGTTTGTTCCACATTTGTTTCCAAGTTGGAAAACAAAACAGTATTTCTTCTTGATCTAAATACATCCATGGACATTTTTTCTCTCCTTTCAGGTGCCTTCCCTCTTTCTAGCAGAAAATGACTGCCACATTCATTTCTCTATTAAGGGAATTTGTTTCCTTGGAGAAAATCAGCCAAGGATGTAACTTTTAAGAAATACGTTTACTTTCTGGGACTTCCCTGGGGGTCCAGTGGTTAAAATTCCATGCTTCCAAATGCAGGGGGTGAGGGTTTGATCTCTGGTCAGAGAACCAAGGTGCCGGGGCAGCGGGACCAAAATTTTCTTTTAAAAAATTTAAAAAAGAAATAACATTCCTTCTCTGGTGGTTCAGCTGGTAAAGAATCTGCCTGCAATGCGGGAGACCTGGGTTCCATCCCTGGGTTGGGAAGATCTCCTGGAGAAGGGAAAGGCTACCCACTCCAGCATTCTTGCCTGGAGAATCCCACGCACAGAGGAGCCTGGCAGGCTACAGTCCATGTGGTCGCAAAGAGTCAGACGTGACTGAGCGACTTTCATTCTATCTATCTATATATCATGATACTCATTCCTAAATAACTGCTGTCCAAGGATGCCACCCAGCTCCTTATCTGGTCTCCGTACCTTCGGCTCAGCCCACTTACCACTGGCTGAAGTGTTATAACTCCGTATATCACAAGGGCCTAAAAGATATGAGACCACATTCAGCTACATCTTCCACGCTGAAACAAACATTAAGTGGTGTCTATGCACAACCACTTTTTCAGTAAGATGCTGGCGGGGGTGGTGGTTCAGTCACTAAGTCGTGTCTGACTCTTTGCGACCCCAGGGACTGTAGCCCACCAGGCTCCTCTGTCCATGGGGATTCTCCAGGCAAGAATACTGGAGTAGGTTGCCATTCCCTTCTCCAGGGGATCTTCCTGACCCAGGGATCGAAGCCAGATCTCCTGCATTGCAGGTAGATTCTTTACCGACTGAGCTACACAAGAGAAGTCTGTTGGTAAGATGAGGTTTAGAAAAAGACCAACACCACTAATAAGAATCCCAATGACAGCCAGCATAGAGCCACCTCTGGAGAGCAAAGGACCTACCAGGGGGATCACGTCCAGAAGGAACACGAGGAGGGTGCAGAGCTCTGAGACTGTCGGGGGAGGGCCGATGCTTCTCCCAACAGAGGGACTCCGCTTCACGGGTCTGCGTGAACCACAGGAAAGAAAAACCACTCTCTTGTAATACTATCAAGCAATTCCTATGATTTCCAATAAAGTAATTTATTCTATTTCAACCACAGTGAAAGACAGCTTCTGTAGTTTTAATAATTCAGCCTTGATGCTCAAAATGATCTAACACAGAGAAGCGTCAGTAAGTCTTGAATCTCCGAAACAGGTTGACTCTGACCTGAACTTTATCATAGCAACTGAGAGTGGTCCATGCCCCCATGGGATTCCATACCCGGCTGATCTCAAAGTGTCAACAGCAATAATTCCAGGTCCCCAGCCCCAAACCAAAAGCGTGTTCCCAGGGAAGGAGCCTGGCTCCAGAAGGCAGGACAGCTGTTCGACTTGCTGTGGGAGCAACCGGAGATAGCTCCCCCTCCTGCTCCCACCCCGCATCATCCCCATGAGCTTAGAATCCCTCAGCTCCCAGAGAGAACTGCTACTCCACTGGGGAATTCTACTGGTAGCTGCTTATCTTATTCTCAAACTCAACACTTCCTTTTCAATAAGTAGGCAACTGGATACCTAAGTTAAAAAGTCAATATACTGGTTCTCAAAACAGTAATTTTGGATTCATCCTGCTATCACAGTACAGTTCGACCTGAGTTAGCTTTCTTCACTGTAAATGATCGCTTAGGTATCTCAGCGTTTATCTGGGTAAGAAATGGAAGAGCTGCATTCACTTCATCGAGGAGATTCTGCTCCTAGGTGCCTATTCTAAAGAGACCCCCCACGTCTGCATACAGAGACAGGATCGGTGCGGTCACCAGGGTACTACCTGCAGTGATGAAAAGACTGAAACTGGTTTATTCAGACGCTGGCTGACTGCACCCAAGGTGAACGGACTAGGGGTGTATGTTACCATACAGATAAATCTCCAGAAGTCTCTGACCTGCACCTCCCAACCAAACACACATGGGTGAAAAGTTATATGCAATTTGATACCATTGATGTAAAACTTGAAGAGGCAAAACAGACTGTATCATTTCTGGATAGTTGTTTTTATACTGGATACTTTTTTTGTATTTGTTATAAAAGTATAGACATCACTGGGACAGACATGCACTTCAGGACAGTGATTAAAGCTGGGATGAAAGAAGGGAAGCTGCTGGGAAGGTAAGGGGTTAGCTCTGTCTGGGTGGTAACGTTTTATTCCTTAAAAAAAAAAAAAAGATGTGAAAACCGAAGGTCAAATACTGTCCACAATTTTAGCAATGGGTTCAGGTGTCTGACATTATTTCCCATCTTTTCCTGTGTCTGAAATGTTTCACAGTTAATTCTCTTTTTTAAAGAAAGCGTTCCCGTAACTGTGAAATGGAACTGAGCGGACCAAAACACACTCCGGTCTCAGTATAACATGGCCTTGCTGTCACCCGTGGATCCAATTACAAGTAATTTATTCATCGTAGATTGAAGCGCCCGCTGGGTCTGGCACCAGAGGCGGCAGAGGACATGGCAGGAACAGCTGGGACGTCAGGCAGGCAGGCCTGGTTCCAGTCTCAGCTGCTGCTGATCTGCTGTGCTATATCACACAGGATCCGTCACATCTCTGCTCTCTGGCTCTCTTACATGATGGATGTGCCTGCTTTTCCTGGGGGTATGTGGAGGGGACAGCCTGAGACAAACTTTAGTAAGTTACGCTTTGATTACAGCTACAGGTACCAAAGGCGGTGTGACAACGCAGAATGTTCCAAAGGATGTGACGGGAATTAAGTTTTATACCATGAATCACAGGACAGAACTGGATCTTAGAGATTACACCTGTCCTCATTTACAGGGAAAATCTGGGAAAGGGCCCCGCGGGGAAGCTTGCAGTCCCAAGCTGGCCACTGCCCCACAGTTTGGAGTCGGTGCAATCCACCAGATTGAAAGTGACGGGAAAGCTGATTACAGCAGCTCAGAACACAACTGTTTTCATCTGAACCCATTATACACTGATTCCAGTAAGAATTTAAGATGACTGATGATTTGAAAAACTCTCTCTCTCCAGTCCCTGGGCCACAAAACCAAGCTTGTTGAATAGATCAGGCCTCTAAGGGCACAGTGGAAAGAAACCTGATTAAATTGACACCAACCAGAAAATGCATGAGTTTGACTTTAATTAGGAAGCATCAGCATCGTGTGAACCCTCTCAATGGCAGCGTTCTTAATTCTATTATGAGTTTAAGTGAATCCAATCATATACTCAGCAGAGATCATCCCAGTGTCAGCCATTGAGTATAACCTGACCACAATGAGCAGCTATGAGAAACCATGACAGCCTCAATTCCTTCCCACATGTTTATAAAGCCTGAACTGGAGGCTTACCTGAAACAGTCCTCAAAACACCTTGTCATGTAATCCCAGAGGAAGTCTGAGCTCAGGGACGTGATCAGCAAATTCACTGTCTTAACAATCTCAGAGGCATTTCTGTTTTCTTTTATTGCACTGTAAAGGAAGAGGAATACTCACATATGTATCTATGAAAAATCCTGTATTACAGGAATACCACGTCTGAAAAACACAAATTCATTGTATCATTCATTCACCTGGGGTGCAGTGTGTGAATAAACCCGTTTCAATCTTTTATGACTTATTTCCGGAGAGGCTGACAAACCTCGTCATAGATAAAATATTACTGTTCTTATATAGGGAAGAGCAAGCACGTGCCATCCTAAATAGTACGTATATTGATACATTCCCTCAGAAGTAAGCTTAAGAGCTACTGAAAAAAGAATGTGATATGGAAAACCAGCTTAAGTCCAACTGTTGGTAATTACATACTCTACTGGTAAAATAACATAGTACAGCCATTTAGGAGAAAAATTTGGCTAACATTTAAATGCACATCTATAACTCAGGGAATTTATTCTAGGGACTTATGCTATAGAAATCCTTGTACAAGCACACAAAGATGTACACATAAGGGAATTATGAGAACGTCATTATAAAATATTGAAAGAGTAGAGACCACCCAAAAGTTATTAAGAGATTGATCGATTAGTCAGGATTTCTTAAGTGACAGCTCCTTACTAAGGACTCTAAGGCAACCATTATCCTCCACAGGAGAAGACTGTAGAGCCAGTCATAACTTGCATTAAAAAAAAATAAACAGGCAACTGAACAGCTACTGTAACTTCAGCTTAAAAACAAAAGATAGGCACCTATATACTTATGCATTGAAAGTCTGGAATGTTTTATGTTTTTCTCAGAAGGGCAGTGGGATTATGGATGGTATCTTTTTTTTCTCGATACTTTCAGATATTGGTACGTTCTACAATGAACATGTATTACTTTCATATTCAGGAAAACAGTAAACCACTCTCATTCTGTGAGGAAAAAAACAAACACGGAAGACTCTTGGTATACTTACAGTTAATAACCAGGAAAATCCAACAGATTTCAATTTCCAGTACTTGTGTGTGTGTGTGCATTCAGTCGTGTCTGACTCTTCGCGACCCCATGGACTGTAGCCCGCCAGGCTCCTCTATTCCTGGGATTGTCCAGGCAAGAATACTGGAGCGGGTCATCACGCCCTCCTCCAGGGGACCTTCCCCACTCAGGGACTGAACCTGCGTCTCCTGCATTGGCAGCAGGTTCTTTACCACTGAGCCACCTGGGAATCCTAAATTTTCAGTAGACCAATGCCAAGTCAGGGGAAAAGGAATTACATTAAGAATAAAGGAAAAAGGAAGAGGTAGGAGACAGGGGTTCAATTCCTGGGTCAGGAAGATCCCCTGGAGAAGGGCTCGACCACCAACTCCAGTATTTTTGCCTGAAGAACCCCAGGGACAGAGGAGCCTGGTGGGCTGCAGTCCATAGGGGTGCATAGAGTCAGACACGGCTGAAGCGACTTAGCACGCACCCTTCCTTGAAAAGAACAAAAACAGGACAAGACACAGGGCTGACGGATAAGAACAAAAACAGGACAAGACACAGGGCTGACGGGTAACTACACACTGTGCACGTTACTGCCTTGTCTGCCGTCTCCCAAACCCCACTCGCTGTACCTTCGGGTCCTCCAGCAGGAGCCCCGGGGCCCCCCCTGCCCTCTGACTTGTCTCCTGAAGACTCACACCCACCGGCCCCACTTCCTGACCCCACGTCCTGCCTGCCCTCCTCCCGGTAACTCACACTTGTACACTAGACCCAGCTGCCTTTGTTGTGCAACTTTTCACACTCTGCCAAAAACACAGTCTGTACGTCCCAGGCTGGGGCAGAGACAAGATCAAACTCCTCGTAACCTTCTCAGCATTCAACAGGGAAAAGTTGATTCAGGTTGACTGATTTAAGAGCAGAAGTTATCTTAAGGAGTGGCTTGGCCTGCTACATCTCCAGCCTCGAGCACATCAGGAAGAGTGAATTTGAAAGCCACGCCCCTACCTTATCACCGAACTTCCGCTCTGAGTGTAGCTAAGTTTAAGATCAGAGCCAAGAGCATCTCTGCAATAAGAATAAAACGCCCGGATGACTTCAAGAAACAAATTCTCAACAACTTGAGGCCCTGCAATTATAAAGAAAATGGCCAAATGAATGAATGAGTAAATAAGAAATAAAATATCAATATTTTTTAAAAATCCATTTTTAAACCAACAAATGACAAGTGTGTAACACATATCATGAGTAACTCCATATACATAGATAATTTGTATAGTCTTAAATGTACAGAAACTTAACTTTGGTTGTGAAAATCACAACTTTAGTTGGGGGAATAACATCCATGAAGACAGTCACCATTTCTGTTGTTGTTCAGTCGCTCAGTCGTGTCCGACTCTTTGTGACCCCATGGACTACAGCACACCAGGCTATCCTGTCCTTCACTATCTTCTGGAGTTTACTTAAACTCATGTCCACTGAGTCACTGATGCCAAACAACCATCTCATCTTCTATTGTCCCCTTCTCCTCCTGCCCTCAATCTTTCCCAGCTTCAGGGTCTTTTCCAACGAGTCACCACTTCGCGTCAGGAGGCCAAAGTATTGGAGCTTCAGCATCAGATTTTCCAATGAATATTCAGGGTTGATTTCCCTTAGGATTGACTGGTTTGATCTTCCTGTCCAAGGGAACATTTTTGTAGGGCTTACTATGCGCTGGCCACTATTCTGAGCATTCTGTAACTATTAACTTATTTAATCCTTACAACAGCCAAAGAACCAGGTATGTAATGAGGTATGCTGTCCTGATTATGGATGAGGCGACTGAGGCTGAGTAACTAGCCCAGGTGGATTCTCCCAGGTGGAGGCAGGGGATGAATATTAAGAGCACAGAAACTGCCCAGCCAGAGACAGTCCCTCTACATAAACCCCAACACAGTAGGGCAATTTCCCATTGTGAATACTTTTAATGATGAGCTAGAATGACACAAGAGAAATAATCACCAACCCAGAAAAGCTTAAGATGGCACAAGAGAACTGGACCCTGCCAGATAGGCAGGTGGGAAGCAACTGGACATTTCTGCTCCTCGAGCACCAACCAGTAGGCCTCATGGAAGGTCATGGCTTCCCACCCTTGTAATCAGAGGAATGGACACAGCACGAGGCAGAGAAAACACAAGCTCTGTCAACAAAGAATAAGCAAATAATCTGATCTCTTACGCTTCCGAAGGCAAAGGCCCCCTTTTCACAATAAGCCCCAGGTTGTATTTTATCTACAGCATAAAACTGTGTGTGTGTGTGCTCAGTCTTGGTGGGTCTTTGTGACCCCCTGGACCGCAGCATGCCAGGTTCCTCTGATCATGGAATTTTACAGGCACGGATACTGGAGTGGGTTGCCATTTCCTACTCCAGAAGATCTTCCCAACCCAAATGGTTTTTACTAGTGAAGGAAAGTGGTTGACATTCAAGGAGAAATGAGGAATTGGCTAAAGCCTGGTAGCCAAAGCACAGATAAGACTGACCGTCTTGTGCCTTCCAGTCTACAGTATCAATCCTCTCCTTTGCCCTTCACAAAGAGGGGCCTTTGTGAAGAGGGGCTTGTGAACAACAAGAGGGGCTCTGTGCCTTTCAATGGGAAACTAAATTATCAGAGAGACAAATTTGACTTCTGTGATGAGGCAGAAACCCATCATTCATCCCATTCCAGAAAATACAACCTGGAGCCCAAGTTAGTTCAACACTCACTTGACCCAGGTCAAGGCCTTGACATAAAACACCCATCCCCAAGGCGGAGCCTGGAGACACACAAGCCTTGTGCTTTGAATTTGATCAGGAGCAACCAGAGATGCACCTGTCATGCACCCAAGTTCATCTGTGTCACAGGAGTTAGCATCTTGGGGATGGGCCATCCAAGGGTCATCAAGTAAGGAGCAACGTTCTGACAAACAGAGCTCAGGTTCTGCAGTCAGACAGACTCCAGAGTTTCAGTCCAGCTGAAACTCCAGCTCCTCGGTGGGCCCTGGAAAATGACTCAGACTTGTTCCGCCCTATTCTCCATCTGCAGAATGTGTGTAGTCAGAAAAGCTACTCAGGGTTTTTGAAGGTATGACATATGCGTGGATGTATATTAATGATGTGTGTGTTAGTCGCTCAGTCATATCCAACTCTTTGAGTTGGTCTGTAGCCTGCCAGGCTCCTCTGTCCATGGAATTCTTCAGGCAAGAACACTGGAGTGGGTAGCCATTCCCTTCTCCAGGGGATCTTCCAGACTGAGGGGTCAAACCTGGGTCTTCCACACTGCAGGCAGATTCTTTACTGTCTGAGCCACCAGGGATGTATGGATGCAAGAGCTGGACCATAAAGAAGGCTGATCGCTGAAGAATTGATGCTTTTGAACTGTGGTGTTGGAAAATACTCTTGAGAGTCCCTTGGACTGCAAGGAGATCCAACCAGTCCATCCTAAAGGAGATCAACCCTGGATATTCATTGGAAGGACTGATGTTGAAGCTCTAATACTTCAGCCACCTGATGCAAAGGGCCAACTCACTAGAAAAGACCCTGGTGCAGGGAAAGACTGAAGGCAGGGGGAGAAGGGGTCGACAGAGGATGAGATGGTTGGATGGCATCACTGACTCGATGGACATGAGTTTGAGCAAGCTCCGGGAGATAGTGAAGGACAGGGAAGCCTGGTGTGCTGCAGTTCATGGGGTCACAAAGAGACACGACTGAGTGACTGAACAACAACAAATATTAATGATGCACAAAATGATTGCCCCTCAAATGTCACTGTTATTATTAACAACAAGTAGGACACATTAGGACCGCAGTCTCCCTTCTAACGTGACCAGAAGCCTACGTTTCCCTTTATCTGCCTAGAGGTTAGTGCCTCCCCGGCTGCATAGATGCCTCACGCCTGTCTCTGAAAGCATCAAGGAAAGGTCCCTGTCCTGATGCCTGATGGAGAGGAACTTCGCTAACACTCTCCACTCCTGTTCTCTGCAAATAGTGCCTGAACAGCAGGCCGCCCTGAGCAGAAGGCTCAGAGGACGCCATCGAGACTGAATCCGGGGCAGAAGAAGGGCTTTCCTGGCCGGTGACGCTGTTCAAGGCGTGAGGTGCTGATTTCTCAGGGTGAATGGACACTGGAGCAGTTTATCTTTTTTAAAGCAAGGGAGAGAGAAGGCCACTTTCCTCTTTGACTCCCAGAGGACCACAGTGCGTAAAGGGGGAGCCTTCCCGACCCAGAGTCTAGTTTAACCTGAGGCCTGAGACAGCTGGGATCCAGGCGGGGGTTTACAACCAGCCTCCTATTTACATTTCTTGAGGAAAGGAGGCAGGTGGGCTGGAGGCTGGATATTTACCATCAGCCTCCTGTTTGCATTTCAAAAAAGGAATAACAGAAATAGGGTAAAGAGCCAGGCTTCCTTCCTGTTTTAATATACAGCTGTGGGCAGGGACAGGGGGGCTGAACTCCTTTTGCATAAAGGATCACGAGTTCATGTATTTCCCCTCCTTGGGGCAAGGGAGACACTGCACAGGCACAGGAAGCCTCCTTGGGGGGTCAAGAGAGGAGGGGCACCATCCCATAATAGGTAATTCTAAGCCTCCCTCCCATTGGCCTTTGGGCTGGAATCCATCTTGGGAAAAAGTTGCACACGCATGTTGGGGAGGGTCTTCAGGCTCGTCGGGTGTGGGAAAAGAAATCAGGTAACTGGCCAAAGGCAAAGACCTGGAGGAACTGCCCTACACAGATGATTTAACCGTCTCTCTGCTGCTCTCCTCACTAGATGGGACACCTACACCCTTTCTCTGCCTTACCAATGGACCGGCTGTGTGCATGCTCAGTCGTGCCCGACTCTTTATGACCCTCTGGACTGTGGCCCACCAAGCTCCTCTGTCCATGGGATTTCCAGGCAAGAATACCAGAGTGGATTGCCATTTCCTTCTCCAGGGGATCTTCCGGACCCAGGGATCGAACCTCGGTCTCCTGCATCTCCTGCACTGCAGGTGGATTCTTTACTACTGAGCCATCGGGGAGGCCCTATTTCTGCCTTTCTTCCATCTTAACAAACTATTTCTCTGTGTGCTCTCCTACTTGTTGTTCTGAGTCTCTAATAATAAACTTTGAACCTGTTTTTATAACTTTTGCCTCTTAGACAAATGTATTTTTCAATGGGGTAAAGGGCCAGTGGAATTTTGCTTCTTGCCTCTAGCCCTTGCTGGACTAGTGGCCAGGATTCCTGGCTTTCATCCAGGATACCCAGGTTCAATTCCTGGGCAGGGGTCTAAGATCTCACTTCAAGTTACCACTCACTGCTGTCTCTCCGAAATCAGACCCTCCTTCATGTGACAGAGGAAAAGACTGAGGCCTACATGGCAGAGGGAGCTTGTCTGGACTCCCAAGGCAAAAAGACGGAGGAGGGTCCCCTGTTTTCTTGAGAATACAACCAAAGCCATTTAACTGAAGACACGTTCTCATAAAGTCAGTACTGTACGTGCCCTGCAGACATGTGTGCCAATGAGCATAACAGCTCAAAGGTATTTTCCTAAAATAAAAATTCAAGTAATTGTGCAAAAAATTTAAGAAGAAACTGCCTGCAAAGGTGAGAGACCTGTGTTCGATCCCTGGGTTGGGAAGATCTCCTGGAGAAGGATATGGCAACCCACTCCAGTATTCTCGCCTGCAGAATCCCATGGACAGAGGAGCCTGGTGGGCTACAGTCCTACTGAACGTGGGATCACAGAGAGTCAGACACGACCAAAGCGACTTAGCAGCAGCAGCAATTAGTGAAAACTGAAGCACAGAGCATGACTGAAGTCCCTCAAGATTCTGAAATTCCAAAGAGTAAACTGTATTCTAAACGATGCGGTGGCTTCCCTTGTAGCTCAGTCGGCAAAGAATCCACCTGCAATGCAGAAGACTTGCTGGCAATGCAGGAGACCTGCCTTCAACGCAGGAGACCTGGGTTTGGTTCGTGGGTCAGGAAGATCCCCTGGAGAAGGCAATGGCAACCCACTCCATTGTCCTTGCCTGGAAAATCCCATGGATGGAGGAGCCTGGCGGGCTGCAGTCCACGGGGTCCCCAGAGTCGGACCCGAGTTGGCAACTAAACCACTAGCAAACAATGGGGTGACTGCACCTCACCGATATTTAACTCCCTCTCAGCAGGGCATCCACCTTCGGCGCGTGTCGGTAGAGCACATCTAGTGTTACCTATTTCCGGCTTGTCGAGCAGACTGACGAGGATGCGGAAAGGCTTTAGGTGCCCGTGGTGGCGCTCCTCTACGTCGGTGTCAGGGAACTTCTGGTGCAGGATCTCAGCCAGACCCTGTTGTTTTTTTTTAAAAAAAAGCCACACATTAGGGTATTATATACAGTATAGTGTTGATGGCTTATGGTGAACGGTGTTGGATTCGGAATTTCCAAAGGACAGGGTTTTGCTTTGGGACCAGAGACTTGGCTTCAGTCACTTAGAGCTTTGTGCGCCAAAGTTTTATTACAGTGAAAAGTGGACAGAGAAACAGTTCTGACATCAGAAGGGGGTGGAGTTCAGTTGGGGCTTTATATATACTTTTGCAGTTGCTTACTAACAGTAGAAGGAAATGGAGAAGGAAATGGCAACCCACTCCAGTATTCTTGCCTGGAAAATCCCATGGATGGAGGAGCCTGGTAGGCTACAGTCCATGGGGTCGCAGAGAGTTGGACGTGACTGAGCGACTTCACTTTACTAACAGTAGAAAGGTCTTACCAGACCCACTCCCACAACATATCTCTTAAGATAACAGGATGAGTCAGAAGGTTCTTAAGGAGGAGAAACATGTACTTGAGCAGGATACATTGTTGCTATATAATTATTAGTATAGAGTTTAAGCAAAGGAGAAAAGGAAAGATATTCCCATTTGAATGCAGAGTTCCAAAGGATAGCAAGGAGAGATAAGAAAGCCTTCCTCAGTGATCAATGCAAAGAAACAGAGGAAAACAACAGAATGGGAAAGACTAGAGATCTCTTCAAGAAAATTAGAGATACCAAGGGAACAAACATTTCATGCAAAGATGGGCTTGATAAAGGACAGAAATGATACGGACCTAACAGAAGCAGAAGATATTAAGAAGAGGTGGCAAGCATACACAGAAGAACTGTACAAAAAAGATCTTCACGACCCAGATAATCATGATGCTGTGATCACTCACCTAAAGCCAGACATCCTGGAATGTGAAGTCAAGTGGGCCTTAGAAAGCATCACTACGAACAAAGCTAGTGGAGGTGATGGAATTCCACTTGAGCTATTTCAAATCCTGAAAGATGATGCTGTGAAAGTGCTGCACTCAACATGCCAGCAAATCTGGAAAACTCAGCAGTGGCCACAGGACTGGAAAAGGTCAGTTTTCATTCCAATCCCAAAGAAAGGCAATGCCAAAGAATGCTCAAACTACCGCACAATTGTACTCATCTCACATGCTAGGAAAGTAATGCTCAAAATTCTCCAAGCCAGGCTTTAGCAATACGTGAATCATGAACTTCCAGATGTTCAAACTGGTTTTAGAAAAGGCAGAGGAACCAGAGATCAAATTGCCAACATCTGCTGGATCATCAAAAAAGCAAGAGAGTTCCAGAAAAACATCTATTTCTGCTTTATTGACTATGCCAAAGGCTTTGACTGTGTGGATCACAATAAACTGTGGAAAATTCTGAAAGAGATGGGAATACCAGACCACCTGGCCTGCCTCTTGAGAAACCTATACGCAGGTCAGGAAGCAACAGTTAGAACTGGACATGGAACAACAGACTGGTTCCAAATAGGAAAAGGAGTATGTCAAGGCTGCATATTGTCACCCTGCTTATTTAACTTCTATGCAGAGTACATCATGAGAAACTCTGGGCTGGAAGAAGCACAAGCTGGAATCAAGATTGCCAGGAGAAATATCAATAACCTCAGATATGCAGATAACACCACCTTTATGGTAGAAAATGAAGAGGAACTAAGCCTCTTGATGAAAGTGAAAGAGGAGAGTGAAAAAGTGGGCTTAAAGCTCAACATTCAGAAAACGAAGATCATGGCATCTGGTCCCATCACTTCATGGGAAATAGATGGGGAAACAGTGGAAACAGTGTCAGACTTTATTTTTCTGGGCTCCAAAATCACTGCAGATGGTGACTGCAGCCATGAAATTAAAAGACGCTTACTCCTTGGAAGGAAAGTTGTGACCAACCTACATAGCATATTCAAAAGCAGAGACATTACTTTGCCAACAAAGGTCCGTCTAGTCAAAGCTATGGTTTTTCCAGTGGTCATGTATGGATGTGAGAGTTGGACTGTGAAGAAAGCTGAGCACCAAAGAATTGATATTTTTGAACTGTGGTGTTGGAGAAGACTCTTGAGATTCCCTTGGACTGCAAGGAGATCCAACCAGTCCATCCTAAAGGAGATCAGTCCTGGGTGTTCACTGGAAGGACTGATGCTGAAGCTGAAACTCCAATACTCTGGCCACCTCATGTGAAGAGCTGACTCACGGAAAAAGACTCTGATGCTGGGAGGGATTGGGGGCAGGAGGAGAAGGGGACGACAGAGGATGAGATGGCTGGATGGCATCACTGACTCGATGGACATGAGTTTGGGTAAACTCCAGGAGTTGGTGATGGACAGGGAGGCCTGGCTTGCTGCAATTCATGGGGTTGCAATGAGTTGGACAGGACTGAGCGACTGAATTGAACTGATAGAGTTTAAGGAAAAACAGACCCTTGAGCAAGATGAGTTGTTTTGTTGTGTAATCATTAGCTCTGGGTTTAAAGAAAGTTAGTCTTAGAAAAGATAGGTTGTTGTCATAACAACTCAGAGTTTAAGGGAAAAAAAAATGTCTTATGTGACTTAAGATGAAGGAATATAGAAAAAAAAGGTTTGTCCCTCAAGGCCCTGGACTCCTTATCAACCTACTTAAGAATCAGCTGTCTCTCAAAAGAGACACAGATATAAACAACAGACTTTTGGACTCTGTGGGAGAAGGCGAGGGTGGGATGATTTGAGAATAGCATTGAAACATGTATATCACCATATGTGAAACAGATCACTAGTCCAGGTTCAATGCATGAGACAGGGTGCACCGGGATGACCCAGAGGGATGGGTGGGGAGGGAGGTGGGAGGGGGGTTCAGGATGCGGGACACATGTACACCCGTGGCTGATTCAGGTCAATGTATGGTAAAAACCACAATATTGTAAAGTAATTAGCCTCCAATTAAAAAAAAAAGAATCAGCTGTCTCAGAGTGACATCACGGGTTGTTCTAGTTGTTAAACATTCTGGGATAGAAGTAAAAGCAGTCACACGGCACGAGATGAGAACCCGTGGCCCTCCATACCATGGGTTTTGCTTCCTGGGATTCAGTCGTCCACAGATTGCAAATATTTGGGGGGAAAAAATTCCAGAAAGTTCCCAAAGGCAAAACTTGAGCTTGCCATGCACTGGCAAGTACCTATATAGCACATACACTGTGTTCTGCAACATATTTACATAGCATTTATGTCACAAATCATCTAGAGGTGGTGTCACAAGTAATGTAGAGATGAATTAAGGTACGCGAGAGGACGAGCATATGTTACATGCAAACACCAGGCTGTGTTATATACAAGGGACTTAAGCATCTGTGGATTTTGGTATCCACAGGGTGGGGGTGTGGGAAGGGCTGGAACCACTCCCTGTGGATTCCAGGGGATGACCACACATGGATTTTTCCCAACTGCATATGAAGGAACGGGCCCCATGTCTACTCTGAGGTCCCACAAGGAACCTCACTGAAAAACCACAATTAGGAAGTTCCTGATTGGGATCCCCTTTCCAGAAACGCTCCTTTACCTCAACTAAAAGATCCTTGGAGTATTTCTCAAAAAAATACATGGACTGGTCTTCATAAACATTTGAGACTTCGGATTCGGGCACGATGGTATTTCCTTTAATATCTGAACCTGTAAAAGAACAAGAAGCATGAGATGTAAAGAAATTTACACGTTCAGAGTACATCTTATCACGCAAAGGTCTTATGCTCTGGTATTTCAAAAAACAGTACGCCTCCAACAGAAAATAAAAATCAGATTCAGCAAAACCAAGTCCTGTCTTTCTGACAGTGGCGCGCCAGGAATCAGACAGGCAGAATTCCATCTCAACGGGCTTCAGTTGAGTTTACCCCAAGAATTCATCCTGTCTTTGACAAGTATGATTATGAGAATCAAACAGAATGACTATCATTTGTGAAAACCGGTGCTTACTTGTACAGCAGTATGAGAAATCAAGGTATTCTCATCTGTACACCCTCATTTTGAGCTGTGGCTAAGTCTCTAAGGTCCTTAGGGCAAGGCACAGCATCTTTCTAAGCAGAGAGTCTGGACTCCTGGGGTCATGGCTTTTACAAGTGGAAGCTGTTACTGAGCTTGGGTCCCAGGTCCTCCCTACAGACAAGGTGCTGAGCCCCCCTGGGAGGGAGCTGTGCATTTGACAAAATCATCCTTTTAACAAAAAAATGTTTAAAGAGCCTGTAAATATCCCTCTGGAGATCCTTCATAAGCTTCCAAGCTATGACTTCTGAAAGTTTTCTAACTAGCAGAAGAAAGAGTTAGGACTTTCTGACATTGATATGCCAGGTGGCACAGCGGTAAAGAATCCACCTGCCAAGCAGGAGACGCAGGTTTGATCCCTGGGTTGGGAAGATCCCCTGGAGAAGGAAATGGCAACCCACTCCAGTATTCTGGCCTGGAGAATCCCATGGACAGAGGAGGCTAGCGGGCTACAGTCCTTGGGGTCGCAAAGAGTCAGACACTACTGAGCGACTGGGCACCATGAGGGTTAAAAAGAAAAAAAGCTGAGAAGCAGAGGATTTTCAGGCCAGTGAAAACCCTCCAGGTGATACTCTAATGGGAGACATGTATTGTTATAGACTTTTGTCTAAATCCACAGAACGCACAGCACTGAATGGGAATAAATGGGGAGGGAGGGGGCGGGGCTGTGGTGATGACAACATGTCGGTGTAGGTCCCTCAACTGTGATAAAAGTGCCGTTCTGCTGGGGGATGCTGGTTAGGGGGAGGCTGCGTGCATTTTGGGGAGGAGGGCTAGATGGGAACTCTCCATACCTTCCTCTTAGTTTTGCTGTGACCCTAAAACTGCTCTAAAAAAATAAAGCCTTAAAAGAGAAGCTCTGGAGTCCTTTCACAATCACTCTGTTCACCATCTTCTCTTAGGGACATGAACTTGGGAATCTGCAACATTCAGAAAGTGCTACCTTTTAGGCCCTGTGATTTCCTGAACTTGTCCCCATGAAGCCTTTCAACTGACAGTCAAGGGCTCTTTTCCTGCAGGTGCAGAGTCTGTCCACAAAAGAAGTGCGCAGAAACATGAATCAGGGTTCTCGCGCGCTCCCAAAGCCACCCAAAGAAAGTCAAAGTGTGAGTCGCTCAGTCGTGTCTGACTTTTTGCAGCCCCATGGACTGTAGCCCTCCAGGCTCCTCTGTCCATGGGATTCTCCAGGCAAGAAGCCTGGAATAGGCAGCTATTCCCTTCTCCAGGGGAATCTTTCCGACCCAGGGATCAAACCCGGGTCATCTGCATTGCAGAAAGATTCTTTACCATCTGAGCCATCAGATGGTAAGTCATCCAAATACCTCCCCAAATGCATCAAAGCCACAGATGTTCCCATCCAGACAAAACCTTCCTTGACCATACTCCCATGTTTCTGGGTTTTCTCACACACACCCTTCTACCATGAAACTTCTCCACGGCAACAAGCTTCTACCTGAACAAGGCCTAGCCACCGTTATTTTGTGGTCTTCCAAGTTTCTTAAAATTGAATTCAGTTAACATTTTACAAATCTCATTGCTCAGTTGCTTGGTCGTATCCAATCTTTGCGACCCTATGGACGACTGTAGCCTGCCAGGCTCCTCTGTCCATGGGATTTCCCAGGCAAGAACACTGCAGTGGGTTGCCATTTCTTTCTCCAGAAAATCCAGTCACTTCCCTGTATTTTATGTACTGACTGCAAAATAACCAAAGCTGCGGGCCAGACAGCAGAACTCTGCTGACCAGTTGACAGTTCGGTCTGCATGCTGTCTTACCACACTGATGACATTCAGAAATGCATCACCAAGATTAGAACTTATTCCCCAAATCAGCACCTTCCCTCTGGCTCTCTAGCCCCTACATACCAAGTAACCATGCGTAAAGCCTTCTATTCAGAGACATATCCCGTCTCAGGAGGGTCTGAGTGGCAGCTGAGAGGATGCGCACGATGTCGGATCTGAGCAAGGGGATGGCTCTCTCATTGGAATCCTAGGAGGAGGACGAAGGAAACTTTACTGCAAGGTGGTGACATGGTGAATTGCTGGCCTTCTGACATGTGGACCCTCTTTAGCAGCCTACAAAGCTTTACCTTAAAGAGGGGGTTCTCAAAAGGGGTGGATTCTTTACACGCTGCCCAGGGGAGAAGCTACTCGATTCTGCTATGGAAACACCACCCGCACAGAAATGAGCTGAACGGGGACAGTGGTCACTGAGCGCCTGCCCTCCTCTCCTGACAAGACGGCTCGGGTCTCTCCCGCCTACCCCACGGTCTCAGGGAAGCCCAGCACTGCCCCTGGAAGAACACAGACTGCTCACCAGACAGGTATAAAATGGGAAGAAGAACAGGACAATCTCCAGGTTATTTCTTTGCACCAGCACGTTTGAGTCCAACAGGCACGCACATAAGGACTTTATCTGCAAGGGACAAAATGCCGTGAACATTTCACGCCCAAGACACTGAGCATCATTTGCAGCTATTCTTTTGAATCGTAAAAATGAAAACAACTCTTCCTGGTCATCTTGAAAGCACTGTGTTAAGGTCACGTGGAACAGAACAACACGGTGTAAATATGGGAAACTTGGTTCTAGCTCCAGACGCTAGGGGGAGCTCTGTGTCGTGGGAAAGACGGCACTGTTTGATTTCAGAAGTGGAGAGGCTTGGACCGGATGGCCAGGCTCTAAGACCTCAGATCCTACAATCCCAGAAAGAAACGTTTTTAAGTTCCAACAGGGACCTTTGACTATATTAAAACTCCAATGACATCCAGCCAAACGGACTCCAAACCAATTCAATGCGGATTTTGAGGGTCCTTTCTGAGTACAGATAGAGGTGCTACAGCTGCAGGAGAGAAAACCAGCCATAAGAAGAGTTTTAACAAAAAGCTGTGAGACGGGAAGAGGAGAGGGCGAGATCTTTCCACTGGGGGGAACAGCGAAGCTTTGTGGGGAATCTGAGCTTGAAAGACAGGCGGACAGATGCTGAGATGGGCGAGAAGAGACGGGCAGTGAGCACAGGACGAGGGAGGGACCAACTCGAGCAAAGATGGCATCACAGACGCGCCAGGCCAGGAGGGGCAGCAGCTCTGGGAGCGCAGACGGCCAGGAGGGGAGAGTCAGGCCTCTGGGCGACCGGGAGCACACCGTCAGGACACTCCTGAGGACGGACTTTATCTGCTGGCAGCAGGTAATTTTTCAGACAGAAAAGATCTAAGCAAAGCTATGCTTCAGCAAAGTGAAGTCTTGCAGCAACCAAAAAAGCACTGGATGGGAGAGGGAAGAGATGGGGAGAAACCAGTTAGAAAATTACATGGTGGTCCCAGAACAAGACCGAAGGAGCCGAAGCAGGGAGGTGAAAACGGAGGAAGAGACAAAGCGGTGCTGACGGGGCAGAGAAGGAGGGAGTGTGTCTGTGAGGGTCTCCTCTGTCCTAAGCATCGGACGATGTCCCTTCATCACTCTTTTCCTCGGAGAGCCCCACAGGGAGATCTATTACTTCCACGGTGCAAAGAGGAATGGATTCAGAGGGGTAAGGAATCGCTGCCCACTTTCTTAACGATGAAATCAGCTTTGAACGTTTCCAGTGTGAAGCGAGGTCCACCACTAGGTGGCGATAGACTGCAAGCCATTAAACAAGTGTTAAGTTGGGGAGAGTTGGTTTGACGCCCCGCCCCAGCCCCACCCCAGCCCCGCCCCCACCGGCCGCCCCCTGCCAGGCCCGGGGCACCCACCGTGAGCTGGTAGTCAGTCCCCAGCATGTACTTCTGCTCCCGGCCGGGCGCGCCCCGGTTGATGTGGCCCACCACGAAGAGCGAGGCGGGCAGGCGGATGGACGGGCTGGCCAGGACACTCCCCCAGAGGGCGGTGTAGAAGACCTCCCTGCCGACCACCAGGGACAGCCTCAGGAGCAGCGCGTCCGTCCTAGGCCGGAAGAGCACAGCGTCAGGGCGCTCCCCGCGGGCCAGGGAAACGCCACCTGCCTCATTCTGAGCCGCCGCCGTGCGCCCCTTCGGTGTCAGCTGTTACTGAAAACTGAATTTGCTAGGACAAACGTGTCACCGAGAGGGGCCGCGTCTTGGCTGAGGGGCAGCATCTGACCGGTCGTGTCCCCCTTGGGGCACCGAGACCGGTCTCCACCTCTGGCCTCACCACAGATGTCACTGTGCTTGTGGGAGGCGGGCCCACTGCCCCAAGGAGATAAGCAGACAGTCACCCTGTATAAAAGCACAAGGAGTCATTAATGTGCGGAAAAAAACACAACAAAAGCTGACACGACTGATTAAAGACCTAAGTAATGATAAAGACTTCCATAGTGGCTCAGATGGTGAAGAATCCGGCTGCAATGCAGACTTGTGTTCAATCCCTGGGTGGGGAAGATCCCCTGGAGAAGGAAATGGCAACCCACTCTAGTATTCTTGCCTGGAGAATCCCGTGGACAGAGGAGCCTGGCAGGCTACAATCCATGGGGTCACAAAGAGTCAGACACGACTTAGCGACTATCACTCACTCACTCAGTGATAAAGACATCCCTGACCTGAGCACGGCCACACACGTGCTCAGGGACACTGGAATTCAGAAATACTGGGGACAGTTGTTGCCTGGGCCTCCCACACCATGGCACATTCTAGAAGGTCTGGGGCCGTTTTCCTGACACTCTGCCCCCAGCATCTCCACACCCCAGCTGCCACTGCGGGAAGCCCTCCTGTGGACCACCCGCCTGGATTCAGGTCTTATCTTTACCCGGGATGCCGTGACACCGCATCGGCACTTGGACGGACCTCCTCAGAGAGAAGCAGCATTGGGGGGTGTAAGCTTGTTTTTCCACCAATACGGACTGAGGTGGGCCCCTCTCCGCTTGGGGAGCGCCTGTGGCTAGCGGGGCCCTTTCCCACCAACTGTGAAAACACAGCTTGTGGGCCCGGTGACGGCACTTATCAGTACGACAGTGGAGGCAGATCCCATGAAGGGATTTCACTTAAGGAGGGGGTCTGACTCGAAAGCTAAAATGATTCCATCTTTCATATGCTTCCTATTTGCATTGACCACAGCGGGGAAAAAAAAAAAAAGGACAAGCCCAGTATAAAGCAGTGGCGTTCTGGAATCCGCAATCCTCTATCTACTTCTTGGCAGTGGAGCCTGGGACAAATGAAAGCCCTGTGCATGTCATCTCAGCCGTGGCAGAGAAAAGGGGTGAAAATAACGCAAGTTGTCTCTTGAGTAGACACTCATCACGGGTCTGTTCTGCTAGCTGACCCTCCCCAGTGCCCAGATGAGCGTCTGACACACGGCTGGGCCTCCAGAAAACTGTCAGATGAATGCCACTCTCTCCACTTCACTGTGACCCACACTGTGTGCAGCTTGCTCTTGTTGTTCCACAGCTAAGTCACGTCCGACTCTTTGTGACCCCACTAACTGCAACACACCAGGCCTCCCTGTCCCTCACCGTCTCCCGGAGTTTGCCCAAGTTCAGCTTGCTCAGTGTATGTTTAAACATTTTGTACAATAAAGTCTACTACCTTTCAACATCAAAAATTAATTCTATTTTCCTTAACCCTAGCGCTTTTCAACTCATAAAATATCCGTAGCGAATGACACAGAGAAAAAAAAACAAAATGAAGCAGCATCAGTAACAGCCAAATGCTTAGAAGGACACAGAATGGTTTAGAGGCTAAAGGTATTGATCAGCCTTCTATCGGAGCTGAGCCAACAAATAGAGCTTCTCTCTGCCCAGCTCTGAAAACCACCAAAAGCCCTAGTTTGGGGTAGAAGCAGCATTCAGCAGCTGCAGTTGCGGTAAGCTGGGTAGATGGGTCCCTGTGGACACAGTGGACGCACAGGATGGTCCTGAGCTAGGAAGAGATTCCCACAGCAGCAGGTTAATCCAGGAAGCCCCCGGAGAGCTCGTCTCTCCAGGGTCCCTATCACACAAGACCAACGCCAAGCTAAAACCCATCACAAACGCTACAGCGTGGACACTGCTGTCTCCTGCCCCTTGCTTACAAAAGCGTATCCCCAAAGCACGTTTCAGGGAACACTGGCCACGGTAGAGGGGGTCCCACCATCCGAGAGCCTGGGGAATGCCACTTATGCTATCCCTTCTTCAACATTCAGAGAACACTGCCCAGTTTTCTTTATTAAAGAAACGGGCTTCCCTGGTGGCTCAGCTGGTAGAGAACCCACCTGCAATGCAAGAGACCTGGGTTCAATCTCTGGGTTGGGAAGATCCCCTGGAGAAGGCAAGGCTACCCACTCCAGTATTCTGGCCTGGAGAATTCCATGGACTGTACAGTCTCTGGGCTCATCAAGAGTCAGACAAGACTGAATGACTTTCATATTAAAGAAGCAGTTTAATATAAAAATAAAAATTTTACCTTAAAAATGAATGGATATTAAAAATTTAAATGATGTTACAGGTCAGAAAAACAAGTAATTATGAAAAGACTCTGCCATGGAGGGGGGTTTCCTAGGTGGTGCTAGTGGTAAAGAATCTGCCTGCCAATGCAGGAGAGGCAGATTTGATTCCTGGGTCAGGAAGATCCCCTGGAGAAGGGAATGACAACCCACTCCAGTATTCTTGCCTGGAGAATCTCATGGACAGGAGCATAGAGGGCTACAGTCCATGGTGTCACAAAAGTGTTAGACATGACTGAGCAACTAAACAACAAAACTTCTATGGAGAGCAAACTAAAGAGCAAGATAACTGGGGTTAAAAGCTAAAGTCAAAGTCACTCAGATAGTGAGGGACAGGAAGGCCTGGTGTGCTGCAGTCCGCGGGGCTGGAGTTGCAAAAAGTTGGACGCAACTTAGCGAATGAACAACAAGGGGGAGAAAACTCTAGGACCAGCAGGGCTTCCTCAGCGTGGTGCTGGCCTTGGCCAGAAGAGAGGCCAATGAAGATTTGCCCACTGCCATCTAAATCAGGGTTTCTCACCCTGTACCATGTGGATCCTGGGGCTGGGCCCTTCTTTGCAGTGGGGGCAATCGTGTGCATCTTGGGGTGTTCAGGCACACCCCTCACCTCTACCCACTAGATGCCAGTAGCACCCGCCCCACCCCGGTGTAACACCCAAAAAATGTACTCAGGTACTGCCAAGGGTGCCCTGGGGGCTGGAGCCACCCTAGGCTGAGAACCACTAAGTTCAAGGGTCATGTCTGGGGACCCGGGTTTTGCCTGCTTTCCAACCACTGAAAACTTCCCACCTCTCTTCCATCTCCTCGGAGCAGGGGTTTAGCATCCACCCCCAACCACGAATCCTGTCTTCCTCGTACAGCAACTCACAGCAAGCCATGTGGGCACTTCCTGTGCACTTTACAAGGGGGATCCTGGGCGGGAGTGTTTGTGGACATCAAAGAGTTATTAGAAAGCCAGGGTGAATAATGAGACGGAACGCCGGCCAAAATCTCCATTGCCTTATGGTTCACTGACAAGCAGAGACCAGGAACTGTCCCCGCCTCCATGAAACCCATGACTCAGCAGCCCCAACGCGCTCACTCACTCACCCCTCAGTATTTTCCACCGGCTCAGACATGGTGACCGGCCCACCCCCAGACCCTCTGCAGAGTATCTGCTGGGGGTGAGGGGTTGGGGGGGTGTCTGACTCAATTCCTGAGCAGGTTAGGAAGGAACCCTCTCAAACTGACCTGGATACATTTAGTCACCTGATCGCTGTGCCCACACGCCTGCGCTCAGAGACCATGCAACCCTGCCCCAGCCTTCACCTCGGAGGCCGGTCGCTCGTACCCCTGAGCACCGAAGACGCCAGATTGGGCTTTGTGTCACAGCCACGTGTACCCCGTGACTCACAGAGCTTTACTCAGCTCGCTGTTGAACACTGAGAAATCATAATATTAGGAGAAAACACTCGTGTTCATCGGCTGGAGCAACCGTTTAAATGAACATTCATTGATCAGCTGGGAGAATATATGACAACACCCTGACTACTGACAGGTTTCTGGTGTGATTCATTCTTACAGGTTAAAAAAAAATTGCCTTACACTGTGGGAGCTGAAGTGCTCATCTTTAGATGATGGGGGCACGGGGAAAGCATTTACAGTAAACATCTGTAAAACAGGAATGGACCAGAACTTCTAGAAAGAGCCTGGGGCTAGGAGTCAAGAGCAGAGTGGGATAAAAGTTGGCTTGTTAACCCCGTGTGACCCTGACTCTTCTGAACCCACAGGCCCACCTGGCTTCTCAGGGCATGGAGCTAGGTTTAAGATAGCAACAAGATGGACCCTGCCTCCAAGGGAAGTGGATGCTAGTGACTCAGCATATCACAGAGGTGGATTCCCCACGGGGAGGTAGAGGGCCACCACCCGCTCTGAGTGGAAGCCTCAAACAGCCCAAGTGCACATCAAACGCCAGGATGGATGCGTGTGACTTTAACGCACCCTTGGGTCACCAGCCACCATCCTGCAAACATTCTGATTATTTGGTTTCTTTGAGGGGCACACTCTGAGTGGGCCCTGGATGGACTCCGTGCTTCCACTCCACGCCCCCTGCCACTCCCTGCCACAGCTGACACCATAGGGCAAAGGTGGCGCGGCTGGGGTCTCTGGTGTGGGGAAGATTCGAACAGGGCTTTGGGTCATCACATGGAAACTTGTGCAAGCATGCAGGTTTCTAGACCTGCCAGCCAGCTGCACGTGGGCTCTGGAAACGGGTCCTGTGAACAGAGGCTCGTCCTGTGGCATCACTCAGAACAGTTCACACCCTGGAAGTTGAGTTTTCATACTATGATTCTCCAGAAATGATTCTCTGTGTATATGCCATGGTCCGAATGGATAAATCCTCTCTCCCATTCCTAGTGAAAGTGAAAGAGACTCTGTCATGTTTGACTCTTTGTGACCCCATGGATTATACAGTCCATGGAATTCTCCAGACTAGAATACTGGAGTGGGTAGCTGTTCCCTTCTCCAAGGGATCTTCCTAACCTAGGGATCGAACCCAGGTCTCCCACATTATTGGCAGATTCTTTACCATCCTAAGCAGTGACCAAAACCACCACAATATTGTAATTGGCCTCCATTTAAAATAAACAAAACAAACGAATACCATTGCATGAACTTCTGTGCCTGTGAGCTTGCCGAATTTCTCCAAGATGCTTGCAACTCGTCAAGCTGAGCCCTACCCATCAATGAAACCCAGGCTTGCTTTTTTATTTGGAAGCAGCCTGGTAAACAATGGGCTTCCCTGGTGGCTCAGACAGTAAAGAATCTGCCTGCAATGCTGGAGACCTGGGTTCAATCCCTGGGTCGGGAAGATCCCCTGGAGGAGGGCATGGCAAACCCCTCCAGTATTCTTGGCCTGGAGAATCCCCATGGACAGAGGAGCCAGCCAGGCTCCAGTCTGTAAGTTCCTGAAGAGTCGCACGTGACTGAGCGACGAATGCTTTCATGTTCACGAGTATACAGAAGGAGGGAGACCCTCAGAACCTGACACATAAGAGGCAGAACCCCATCCCCACTGCCCACAGACCTAGAGACTCTGGGGAACTTTCTCACCTCCTGACCCTCACCTGGAAACATGGTAAAATTCAAAGGGGCACGCGGTACTTCGTCAGGCAGAGACGCCACAGAAAGGTGAATGTCAGCCTGACGTTCTGCACCTACCCTGCTTCCGAGGTCTTCTCCGCACGTCTCCCCTTGTTTCTCACAAAGCAGCAGAATAAAACACAAGTGGGCACCCCCCACCCCGGGGCGGGCGGCCATGGGCTCTGGCCGACACCCACCTGTCATAGATCTCCGAGCCCTCCTCCAGGCCGGGCAACAGGCCGACGACAAAGGCCTGGAGGCTTGGGAGCAGCAGCTTCTGCAGCGGGAGGAAGTACTTCTCGTACAGGCCGAGCAGCACGGGTCTCACCGACATGGCTGCATGCGCCAGAAGCGGGAACAGCCCGCAGCTTTGAGGACAGAGAAAAAAGGGAGAGGAAGGAAAATGAGAGGCCTGGTCAGAAGCTCCAAGGGATCGGCCAGCCAGCCGGCCAGCCGTCTACGCTGGTGACGGAGGTGCCCAGCCGTCACGGGACAGTCACCACCCAGTGCTGGCAGGGGGCAGGCCACAGGCAGTGTGCAACAGTGCGTCTCAGCTTAAGGAGAAAAGTCAGGGAGGACTGACTCTGGAGGGTGGGCCCTGGGGGAACCTCCTGATGGATGGCTTCATGGCGAATGGACGCATCCCTTTGTATTTTGCCTTGTTCATCCTTTTCTTGGAGGAGGAAATAGCAACCCACTCCAGTATTCTTGCCTGGAGAATTCCGTGGACGGGGAGCCTGGTAGGCTTCTGTCCATGGGGTTGCAGAGTTGGACACGACCGATGCGACTTAGCACCAGCAGCAGCATACTTTTCTGAGCTGGCGAACTGAAATGTGGATTCCTTGGGGAATAGAAGAGGGAAGTGGTGGGTGAAGCTAGCATTACCTGTACAGGAACAAATCCTTGGCCAACCATTTGGTCCCCACGATCTTAAAGATGATCTCATAGGTTTCTAGGGCTTTTAAGTGCACGCCACTGGGCAAGGCGGGATGCAGGCACTGGGCTAATCTCTTGCTGATGACGAGTCGTCTGGGCAACAGGGAGTACCTCAGGTTACTCTGCAGAGCCTGGAAAACAAGAGGAGACGCATGTGAGGAAGAAGGCAGCGACACGGACAGAGGGGTACGCATCACCCATCTGGAGGCCAGGAAGACCCCAGCAAGTCGAGGCATGGGTGTAAGAGGCAGGATGTGAGCAGACAGGAAGACACAGGGACGGCTTGGGAGGGCTCAGGGTCCAGGGTCGCGAGCCAGCGTTGGGGAGACAGGGCTGGGGAAGCCCCCAGCATCGCTGGAATGGAGACAGGGTGCGGTTTCGAGAGTGAGGGTGATCCTGCGTCCCTTCAACAGAGAAGGAAATCACAACCCACGCCAGTGTTCTTGCCTAGAAAATCCCACAGACAGAGGAGCCTGGTGGGCTTCAGTCCATGGGGTCGCAAAGAGTCGGACACAACTGACCACACCGTACATGTGTTCCCTTCAAAGGGCCTCTGTCTCCATCAGGCCAGCTTCCTGTGAAGCTGCGTGCTTCTGTCCGGGGAAGCCTCCAGTCTACACCTGCGACCGAGCAGAACACAGACCTCCCCGTCCCCGAGCAGAGCCTTGTGTGTGAGCCGCGGAAGGCCTGTGTTTCCCATCAACCTCCCAGCTGCGCTTCACAGCCGCATGTTCTGAGTGCAGTTCAGGGGGTCGGTGGGGGGCACCCAGCAGAGATGGGGAGCCGTGGGCTTCTAGGCCAGGATTCCCAGCGTCTTCGCCAGGAAGTTCCACAGGAGAAGTCAGATCCCTGCTGGTGTGGAATGACAGTCCCCCTACCACCCTGCCCCGAGCAGGCCTCCTCAGGCAGGACAAGGGCCTGTGTGCGTGCTAAGTCGCTCAGTGTCCAAATCTTTGCGGCTCCAAAGATGGTAGCCCACCAGGCTCCTCTGTCCGTGGGATTCTCCAGGCAAGAATACTGGAGTGGGATGCCACGCCTTCCTCCAGGGGATCTTCCTGACCCAGGGCTCCAACTCCTGTCTCTTGCAGCTCCTGCATTGGCAGGCAAGTTCTTTACCACTAGCGCCACCTGGGAAGCCAGGACTGTGGGCCTGGTCTCTGCTAGGGCATTCCTGGGCGTTCGCTGCACCTAAGAAATACAGTGGGTGGATTTCCTCCTAACAGGGCACCTCCCTCCTGGGGCCAGGTCCATGTTGTACTTCACAGCAACGAGTAGCCACTTCGAGAGCGCTGGGTGGGTCCTCGTGACTCAGTCTTATACACCAAATGTCTGTCCTTCCTGTGGAACAATCCACATGACTCACACAAATATTTACTGAAAGCTGACAGGGTGAAGTCCATGCTTCTCACAAAGCTGCTCAAGAAGGCCTCAAAGGCAGACTCCCGCCCGATTCGCCGGACCCATATCTCAATGCTTTGGCTTCAAACTTTCTAACAACACAGGTCCACCAGAGGTCCCTGCCTGCCCCCCGCTGCCCCCCAACCAGCTCTGCCTGAATGTTCTCCTCACTGGACTCAGCTCAGCACCTACTCAGGGAGGTAGGAGCGTCCCCCGCCCAGGGCAGGGTGCCTGTGCAGCTGTGCTCCGTCGGGTTCCACGTGTCACTGACTGACAGTGTGGAGCTAAGCACCATCCTCTCCCGGGCTGAGCTGTGTGAGCCATATGGGGCTGGATCTGCCTTCTTCCTCTGCTGTTCTCAAAGGCAGACAGCTCACAGGAACATCACCTGATGTGTGTCAGAGCTGTGTGGTCTCAGGCCTGTGACAGCTTACTTTCTAGAAGCAAGGAAAACGATCTCACCTCTAAAACACACACTGAGGCTATGCAGGAAGTCAAGGGAAAAGAAGGAAAATGACATTTTCCACCAGAAGCACAGAGTAAACTGAACTCTCAAAATCAATAAAACTACCTCTAAAGGAAAAAAAAAAAAACCTCAAGATCATCAAGAATATTATTTGTAAGAGTTGGATGACTTAAAAGAAAGGGAAAGCCAACCAGTGCCTTTTAATGTGCTCGTGTCCAAAAAAAAAATTGAGGCAGTGACCTGGCAAAACGCATTGTGACAGCAGGTGAGAGCTGAGTTATTGAGGCAGAGAGAAAATGACCATGGGAAACACACAGGAAAGAGCTCATCTGATGACTTTCGAACACGCAGAAAAGCAGGTGGAATTGGAACGCACAACCCAGGTTCAACACGTGTGAGCGGGCCAATCCCGACGACAAGGCTTTCAGGAAACCATGTCTGTGACCCACTCACTGGCTAGCCTCTCGATACCTGGGTCCTGGGCTTTCTCCCCGATCCCAGAGGAGGAGAACCAGCTCTGGCCTCACCTGTTACATCCGTCAGGTAGAGCTCCTGCTGTTTAAGTCAAAATCTCACTTCTGCTCAGCACAGTCTCAGGACTTCTGCTACTTGAGGTGCAGAAGATGGGCTGCTGCTCCCAAGGGGATCCCCTGGGACCCATAAGTGTTTGTCCACCCCCCGCCACGCCCTGGGGCTGTACATCAGCAGGATCTCATTTCTCCACCCTTCTGAACACTGGTGTGGGCACCATGACCTACCCTGGCCAGTGAGCTGAGTGGCATCATGTGTCACTCCCGGTACAGGCTTTAGAAGGCAACTTCAAGGCCCAATGGATTTTCTTTCCCTGCTTCTAAGATCGTGGAGACCCTGCCACGAACTGCAGCCCCTCCCAGACTGGGCCCCTGAGAAATTACAGACAGCAGGAACCACCCGCTGACCCACAGAAGCAGAGCTCAACCATGCTGTGAAAACCACTGAGCTGTTTGTTTTGGGGAACTGTTTGTTACCATGGCATAACCTCCCCTCTCCTGACTGATACAAATCTTCCCAGGTAAATGGAATTACAAGGAAGCACAGCCATTCATTCCAAATGAACAAGGCTGGTTGCTATTGCTTTTAAAATTGTTACTCCGTTTAATTTTGTTAAAGAAACATAACTGAGAACTGCGACCTTACCAGAACATGTGAAATGGATTGTTCACTGTACTCTGCCCACGCAAATCCAAGCAAACACATCACACCCGAGTCAGGGAGTCAGGGCCTCTGAATAACAGGTACACGAAGATGAAGGAAGCTGTTTGATTTGAAGACCAGCAAGAACAAAGGGGACAACAGAGGATGAGATGGCTGTATGGCATCATCGCCTCAACAGATATGAGTTTGAGCAAACTCTGGGAGACGGTGAGGGACAGGGAAGCCTGCATGCCACAATCCATGGGGTCGCAAAGAGTCAGAAATAAATGAGCAACTGAGCGACAAAGGACAGAATCAGACATTACTTAGAAAAATGAGAAGGTACTCATCCTTTCTGATTTAAAAGAACACAAACCAAAACTTCTGGGAAGTGCTATTCTTTTCACCCATCCATCAGGCTGGCAAGTTAGACGAAAGCACACAGGTTCAGGAGCAGAGCAGAGAGGCCCAGAGATCACGAACAGGGTTCATCAAGCCACAGTCGGGATTTGGCCAGACAGTATTTGCAAGCTTGCTCCTCGGAGCGGCTACGATATAGATTGCCCTCTGTACCACTCTTATCACGAACAATGGGGCTAAAATAGTGCCTCGGTCATAGTGATTTTGTTAACACACTTCTCACAGAGGCTGGCATTTAATAAGCGCTTCAAAACTGAGGTTACACAAACAATGAGACAGAGGTTATTATAATGCCTGGTTTAAGTACGCAAGCTTAGGGGTCAGAGTCTGGAATTCCAGTTCCATCCTCTGTTAGATGAACCCCTTAACCTTTCTGGGCTGCAGTTTCACAGGAAGAAAGGGGCCTCACAAAGTTGCAAGCATCATGACATATCACACACAGGGTCTACCATAAGTAAGCAATCCACAAGCATCTCCTCTTATTATAATGACAGTTCAGTTCAGTCAGTCTTATCCGACTCCTTGAGACCCCATGGACTGCAGCACGCCAGGCCTCCTGGTCCATCACCAACTCCCGGAGTTTACTCACACTCACATCCATTGAGTTGGTGATGCCATCCAACCATCTCATCCTCTATCGTCCCCTTCTCCTTCTGCCTTCAATCTTTCCCAGCATCAGGGTCTTTTCATATGAGTCAGTTCTTCACATCAGTATTACAGTTTCAGCTTCAGCATCAGTCCTTCCAATGAATATTCAGGACTGGTTTCCTTTAGGATTGACTGGTTGGATCTCCTTGCAGTCCAGGGGACTCTTCAAGAGTCTCCTCCAACACCATAGTTCAAAAGCATCAATTCTTCAGCGCTCAGCTTTCTTTACAGTCCAACTCTCACATCCATACATGACTACTGGAAAAACCATAGCTTTGACTAGATGGATCTTTGTCGGCAAAGTAATGTCTCTGCTTTTTAATAAGCTGTCTAGGTTGGTCATAACTTTTCTTCCAAGGAGCAAGCATCTCTTAAGCTCATGGTTGCAGTCACCATCTGCAGTGATTTTGGAGCCCAAAAAATAAAGTCAGCCACTGTTTCCACTGTTTACTGATCTATTTGCCATGAAGTGATGGGACCAGATGCCATGATCTTCGTTTTCTGAATGTTGAGTTTTAAGCCAGCTTTTTCACTCTCCTCTTTCACTTTCATCAAGAGGCTCTTTCTGCCATAAGGGCAGTGTCATATGCATATCTGAGGTTATTGATATTTCTCCAGGCAATCCTGATTCCAGCTTGTGCTTCATCCAGTCCAGCATTTCTCATGATGTACTCTGCATAAAAGTTAAACAAGCAGGGTGACAATACACAGCCTTGATGTATCCTTTCCCAATCTGAAAGCAGTCTGTTGTTCCATGTCCAGTTCTAACTGGTTCTTTTTGACCTGCATACAGATTTCTCAGGACGCAGGTCAGGTGATCTAGTGTCAAAAGCTCTCCTGCTTATAAAATACTCTCTTGCTTTTTCAATGATCTAACGGATGTTGGCAATTTGATCTCTGGTTCCTCTGCCTTTTCTAAAGCCACCTTGAACATCTGGAAGTTGACAGTTCACGTACTGTTGAAGCCTGGCTTGGAGAATTTTGAGACTTATTTTGCTAGTGTGTGAGATGAGTGCAATTGTGCGGTAGTTTGAGCATTCTTTGGCATTGTCTTTCTTTGGGACTGGAATGAAAACTGACCTTTTCCAGTCCTGTGGCCACTGCTGCGTTTTCCAAATTTGCTGGCATATTGAGTACAGCACTTTCACAGCATCATCTTTCAGGATTTGAAATAGCTCAACTGGAATTCCATCACCTCCACTAGCTTTGTTCATAGTGATGCTTCCTAAGGCCCACTTGACTTCACATTCCAGGATGTCTGGCTTTAGGTGAGTGATCACAGCATCATGATTATCTGGGTCATGAAGATCTTTTTTGTACAGTTCTTCTGTGTATTCTTGCCACCTCTTCTTAATATCTTCTGCTTCTGTTAGGTCCATACCATTTCTGTCCTTTATCAAGCCCATCTTTGCATGAAATGTTCCCTTTGTATCTCTAATTTTCTTGAAGAGATCTCTAGTCTTCCCCATTCTGTTGTTTTCCTCTATTTCTTTGCACTGAGAAAGCCTTTCTTATCTCTCCTTGCTATTCCTTGAAACTCTGCATTCAAATGGGTATATCTTTGCTTTTCTCGTTTGCCTTTCACTTTTCTTCTTTTCATAGTTATTTGTAAGGTCTCTTCAGACAACCATTTTGCCTTTTTGCATGTCTTTTTCTTGGGGATGGTCTTGATCACTGCCTCCTGTACAATGTCTCGAACCTCTGTCCATAGTTCTTCAGGCGCTCTATTAGATCTAATCCCTTGAATCTATTTCTCACTTCCACTGTATAGTCGTAAGGGATTTGATTTAGGTCATACCTGAATGGTCTAGTGCTTTTCCCTACTTTCTTCAATTTAAGTCTGAATTTGGCAATAAGGAGTTCATGATCTGAGCCATAGTCAGCTAGTATTAAAAATGGAGACAAAATGCACTGCATTTTAAAAGAACTGAAATCCAATCACTTACAAATAAATGTCGTTTATTGTCACAAAAGCAAATAAGGACACTAGTTAAATGTCTTAAGAAGAAGGTTTGAGGAATTGTTGTTCAGTTACTCAGTCATGTCTGACTCTTTGTGAACCCATGGACTGCAGCAAACCAGGCTTTCCTGTTCTTCATTATCTCCTGGAATTTGCTCAAACTCATGTCTGTTGAGTCAATGACGCCATCCAACCATCTCATCCTCTGTCGCCCCCTTCTCCTCCTTCCCTCAATGTTTCCCAGCATCAGGGTCTTTTTCAATGAGTAGGGTATTCCCATCAGGTGGCCAAAGTATTAGAGCTTCAACATCAGTCCTTCCAATGAATATTCAGTATTGATTTCCTTTAGGACTGACTGATTTGATTTGCTGTCCAATGGACTCTCAAGAGTCTTCTCCATCACCCCAGTTTGAAAGCATCAATTCTTCAGCACTCAGCGCTCTCTATGGTTCAATTCTCACATCTGTACATGACTACTGGAAAAATCACCTTCCCAGGTGGCTCAGTGGTAAAGAGTCTGCCTGCAATGCAGTAAACCCAGTTTCGATCCCTGGGTAGGGAAGATCCCCTGGAGAAGGGAATGGCTACCCACTCCAGTATTCTTGCCTGGAGAATTCCATGGACAGAGGAGCCTGGTGGGCTATGGTCCATGGAGTCACACAGACACACACACCAGTGGCTAAGACTCTGCATTCCCAATGCAGGGGGCCTAGGTTCAATCCTTGGATAGGGAGCTAGATCCTAGATGTTGCAACTAAAACGCTGCAATGAAGACAGAAGAGCCCATGTGACGCCACTAAGACCTGGTGCAGCCAAATACATACATACCTGATATATTAAAAATACATATATATATAGTCTCTACTTTCATGAGACTGTCCTGCTGTCTCACTGAGGACTAATGCGTGGAGAGAATCAGCTCCATGTTTTTAAGGCAAACTTAGGACAGGAGTTATCTAAAGATGTATTCCTCGCTCTGGCTATTACATATTCTAAGCAACGAGTGCTGGTTCAGCCCTGGTGGCTTTCTTCACCCAGACACCCTCAATCCAGGCGCATCTCTGCTTGCGGGCTGTTAACTCTGGCACCAGTGCTGTCACCCTGGGGCATGAGCTAAGCATCTGGCCAGCATGGCCGGCCCACTAAGATACTTCTCAGTGGGAAGTCGGGGCTGGGGGTAGGCATTCTGCTGCAGCTCCTCTGGAAGGAGCCTGGTGGGCTCCTGATGCCCTCAGCTTCTGCTGCTCTTGAAGAAGGAGACCTTCTCCCTGGAGCAACTCTGTCCTAGGAGGTTTCAAAACAGTGCCGTGCACTGCTGCTGGGAATATAAGATGGGTCAGCTGCTGTGCTCCTCACAGTATTAAACACTTGATTTCTTTACCAAATTATTAATTCCATTTGATCCAGCAACTCCATTTTTGGGCACACACCCAGAAGAACTGAAAGCAGGGACTCAGACAGTTATGTGCACACCACGTTCACTGCATTACAATTCACAATAGCCCAAAGGTGGAAACCACCCAAGAGCCCATCAGTGGATGAATGGATGAATAAAGGTGGTTTGTATGTACGATGGAATATTATTCAGCCTTAAAAAGTAAGGAAATCCTGACATGTGCTAGAGCATGGATGAACCTTGAAGGCATAGCATGAAATAAGCCAGACACAAAAACACAAAGATATTACCTGATCCCACTTACATGAGGTTTCTAGTGTAGTCAAGTGACAGACACAGAAAGTAATTGGTGGTGAGCAGGGGCTGGGGAGATGGGGGGATGGAGGTGAGTTTAATGGGCAGGGCATTTGCAGCTCAGGAAGAGGCAAAAGTTCTGGGATGAATGGTGGTGATGGCCGCACAGCAGTGAAGGACACTGCATGTCACTGGACTGCACGCTCAGAAAGAGTTAAAACGGTAAATTTTACTCTATGTATATTTCACCACCAAAAACCAAGAAGGAAATGAATGCTGTGTTCACCCAGCTGCCCTTGCCAGACCGGTCTTGAGCTGCAAGGACCATGAACTCCTGAGTGACGTCCATGCCTTGGATTAAACTGAACACTCTTTCTTGACCAGAGAGCAAAGGGCCTCTTTTTTAACAGTCCTGAAGGGACCCAGGGATTTGCTCCAGCCCCTCAAGAGTGAGAGTTTCTTACCCTTTAATTAGCAAAATAGCTCCCCCTCACCCCAGAACCGAGTCCCACCAGCTAGAGCTTGAAAACACCCGACTCCCTCCTCCTGCCCCTCGAGCTGCTTAAGAGCTGCCAAGACTGAACCCGGTTCAGGTCAAGGAGGCCCACCCTGACTCTGCCTTGCTCTTTCCAGCCTCCATCCAGGCATTTCACTTTGGCAAGACACTTCTCCAGTGAGCTAAGCTCAGGGAACATTTCCAGGGAAGCTTCATTGTTTGGGTTGTGTTCCTTAGGAAAACAGAAACCCAAAGTGACTGGCCAATAAGCTTAATACACACACACACACACACACACACACACGAACACTGAATAAACAATGTATACTTAGAGTGAAATGCTCTTCTACAGGTGTATAATAAATATCTCAGGGAAATAGATGAATTGGGAAGGAAAACATAGCATGTTTTCAAAATTACTTTTTAACATGCTAACCAAAAAGGAAAAATATGATTAGACAGGAAATTAAACTTCCTTATTTGTTTCACCCAGGCCCTGTATTATTTTACAGTATTCCTTGAGCTATAATTAAGATATAATTACAATAGTTTTAACCTCATTGTATTCCTAGGCTCAGCAGACTGATCTTAGAACAAAATAATAAAATACAAAATATAAGTTGTAAAGGAAAGGTCTGAACCACATCCGAGCTCCATTAACAGAGACCAGGAAGCCCCACTTCACTCCACCCAAGGCAATGTCTATGTTTCCCTTTTGTCTCACTGACATTATGCAGTCTGACACTCTGATATTCTGCAGGACTCCCAGCGTGATTAAAACAGCTCTACGTAAGAAACATGATTAAAAATTCCAAAAGGGCAAGTCGTGGACTCGGAAAGTAACTCAATATACTTGGAAATGGTTAAGATGATAAATTTTATGTTATGTGCATTTTAATCACAATTTTTAAAAATGTTAGGGTAATTTAATAACATGGGCGAGGGGAGAGTTAAATTACATTTTAAAAATGCTTTAGCCTCTAAAATAAAATTTTTAAATGTTTCCTTTAAAAATTTCTAGAAGAAAACATGTCCACACTGCTATATATAAAACAGATAACTAACAAGGACCTACTGTATAGCACGGGGAACTCTGCTCAGTACTCTAATGAGCTATATGGGAAAAGGATCTAAAAGAGAGTGGATCCACGTATGTGTTTAACTGATTCACTTTGCTGTACAGAGGATACTAACACGATGTTGAAAAGCAACTATCCTCTAATACGTCTGTGTTAGTCACTCAGTCCTGTCTGACTCTTTGTGACCGTGTGAACTGCAGCCCACCAGGCTCCTCCGTCCATGGGACTCTCCAGGCAAGAACACTGGAGTGGGTTGCCACTTCCTTCTCCATACTCAATATGAATTAATCTGAAAATAAACATAAACAGAACTTCCCAAAGGAGACAGCCCAGACCTGCCCTCCCAGTGTTAGTGCTGACCTTGGAACGCCTGACACTCGTCTATAAAGGGATGCTGAGGAAGCCAATTTAAAACCCCGGATCTTGTCAAGCAGATGGTGAGGCCTGCATGTTTTCCTTCTGGAAGTCCATCATCTTTATGAGGATGTTTGTTTCACGCCACAAAAATGAAGCTGCAGGGTGAGTCACACTGGCCAGGCAGCACAAGCTTGAACACTCGCTAAATACTTGCCAGGTGACAGCAACAGTGCCCTCCAGACGGAATGAAAACAGGACAGCTGCTGAGTAGGGACAAACCGCCAGGACTTCCCGTGGTAAAGCAGGCCTCGGCAGAGAGCATCCAGCCTGCCCTCAGATGGCAGCGACCTCGCCACTGCACCAGCTTGGGAGGGGGCAGGAAACAGGTGGGGAACCTGGCATGTCACCACAGCCTCCGAGAGCCGGGGCGGGGGCCAGGATCCCAGGTAGCCAGCGAGGCCAGCTTCGGTTTTCATGGGCAGCAGGGGAGTGACACAGGTCCAACTCCATACAGGACAAGCTTCCTGCTGACAAAGGTCCTTGACTCGCGTGTCGCTGTACTGCTTTCTGATCAACGCTGAGAGCAAGCCTGCAGAGCTGCACCCTTACGGAGTCAGTTCTCATCCACGCTGCATGATCCAAGCAAAAAAGCTGCCCGCAGAGCCCGGGATGCGGAGGTTCACTCAGCTGCCTGCATCCGTTAGAGACCCAATAGGACACTTTTTTTTTCCTTTTAAAATTGTCTTAAAGATTATTTCTTTTGCATCTGGTTTACCTTATTGCTGGAGCTTGCATTCACTGGTACTTTCTGAACAAATAGCACGCTGGTGGCACAGGAAGAACGGACTGAAGGCTGAGCCTCTCCACGCCTGGAGAGACCTTACGGTGCCCAGAGAGGGGCATGGTCCAACTGTGTGTGCCAAGAACCGCCAGATCAAGCCCTGGGCCTGGGCTCTGCTCAGCAAGTCTCAGAAGCTTGTTTCTATCAGCTTGTGCGGCGGCTCGGCCGTGGAGGGAGGACCAGGCGGGCCTCACACACGGGAAAGACCAGGAAGCCAAGGGCAAGGGCGACGCGACGGGGAACCCGGGCTCCGATGGGGGCACCAGGCGGGAGCTCTCGGGCCCTCCTCTCCAGCCGTCCTGCCTGTCCCAGGCTGCCGCCCGTCATCTCACGTTATTAACAGAAAACGCACCATCACCTGCCCTCATGCTGGTTCCGCAGACCAGACTCCAAAGGGAGCCGAGGCCTCCGGGGCGTTGAGTCCACTCCCGCCCCCCAGGGCATCAGGATCTCATGCGTGTGCATGCACACGGGACACAGCACTGGGGGGCCACCCCAGGCTCCTGGCTGACGGGACTCGGGAGTCTGACACTAGGCCAGAAAACTCTTCTTGAAACATCCCAACGAACGCTTCGCTGCCTCACGGAGGGGCAGGCTACTACACGTGGGCTCACACGCGGCTCTTTGCTTCCTCTCCTCTGAATTTACGACGTGTGGGCTATAAGAGCCACTGCACTCATCACTACACCTCCTTTCCCTGTCCCCCCACCCCCCCGCCTGTTTAGGAACTTCAGGGGCTACTGTGATGCTTTCCAGAGCTTTCTGGGTTTCCAGACTTGATTCTTTGCTGACTGCAAGACAGGTCCTGGGCCCTCCCTCATGTCCACATGCCAACCACCCCACCCTGCCCTATTCCATGGACTTGGATGGGCGCTGGGGCTGAAACACCATGTGCAGAAGAGCCCGGGCTTCATTTGGTGTCTTTATCAGTAACAGGAGTGGAGAATTTTGGAGGATTCTAGGTTTGAAAAATAATGGATGAGAAGCACACAACAGGGGGTTAAAGGGAATCACCACATTGTAGTGGGGGCGGCTAGAGATGGAAAATCGTGAAGGTCAAGGCACCTGAGCTCTACAGTAAACCACATGAAAGGCAAATGAACACGAGGGGCAAACACACCCTTCAGAGTGCAGTCTAAACCCTGAAACATACATGATGCAGAGACGGCTGAAATAATTAACCTCCATGCATACGCGGATTCAGTAATAAATGCAAGCCTACCATTTAGACACAAAGATGGTGAAATGTCTGGAAACATCTTGTTTTTCTGCTCTTTAAACGTATGTTAACCCACATGCAAGTGACAGGTCTAACAGACAAACCAAAAGCCTAATAACCAACTTGTCAAAAGTTTAAGAGCAGGGAGGAAAGAAAGAAGATGTGGCAGGTAAGAGTCTCGTTATAAATTCCAAAGAGGCTTCAGACACAGACGCTTTACTGGTAGAACTCAATGTTCTTCAAACTTCACAACACCAGGGAGAACAGAACTGGCGTGCTCAAGTGAGACTCAGTGTTGGGACTGAAGTCCCAGGGGCACCTCCCGACCGCCCCCCACCCGCTGGAGCAGAACGGGACGTGCCCTCCCGGTGCTTGGGCTGCCCTGGCCCACAAGGGCCTCAGGCACCGGGAGGCACCAGGGGTGGGTGGCCAGCAGGGGCAGCCACAGCGCCGGGGACGGTAGTTCAGCCTCAGGTCAGGGCTGAAACTCTCCGCCACACACCGGCCGGCTGGAAGCCCACTCAGCCGGGCTCATCCTGGGGTATGCTCCTGCGTGGAAGCAGGCGATGCTGAACAAGGCCGCTGGGGGTGGGCGGTGCGGCTGCCAGTGGCATGCCCAGCAGTGGTGGCCAAGGCCCGAGGGCCTGGCTCACTCTCTCCAGGTCGGCTCGAGCCCGATGCCATCTCCTCCCTCCAAACCCAGCATCTACAAAGCTGCCGGGGACACTTGGGACCGAGAGGCAGAGCGCACAGCGGGCACAGGGCAGGTCCTGGAGGAACACAGTCTCCTCGGAGATGTGAGGGGGTCCGTACGCAGGATGAAGTCCATGTGGGCACGGAGATAAAATCCTCACCAGTTACTCGGTAAAGACTGATTCAGGCCAGAACCAAGCCAACGCCAGCAGCAGGGGAAAAGGTCACCACAGGACACTCTGCATCTGTGAAGGACACACACACACAGGACACTGTGCATCCACAAAGGACACACACACAGGACACTCTGCATCCATGAAGGACACACACACACCCTACTGTCAAGAAGCAACACACACACACACACAGTTATGCCATAAAGACTGATTCTGGTCAGAACCATGCCAAGGCCAGTGGTGGGGAAAAGGCCACCACAGGACACTCTGCATCCATCAAGGACACACACACACAGGACACTCTGCATCTATGAAGGACACACACACACCTACTGTCAAGAAGCAAGTGTGCCTGCATCAGCCCACAGAGGAAACAGGCTTCCATGGGCTACGGACGGTCCAAGGTTGCAGATCAGATAGGGAGCTTTTGGAATGTAAAGAGTAGGGTATCTGACTCTCCCCCTCTCAGGGAAGATATGCGGGGCTTCCTTGCTGATGCAGGAATCACAGAAGGTTAACAACGCTGGGCCAAGAAACCCTGGTCCAGATGCTTCTGTGTATGGTCAATGCAAGAGCTCAGTGACATCCTAAAGGGACCCAAACGCTTTCATGCTTATATACTCCCAACAGTAAACTGACTTCTCTTCAGTTTTCCTTCCATAACCTCAGAGGTCCACTGCATATTAGGCATTAAATTCTCACATGACTACAGAGAAAAGCAAGGAAAAAAAAAAAAAAAGGTCTGTTCCTTTCTTGTCTGTATGTATTAGAGGAAATCCTCTCCCAAAACTGGCCGGCCACATCTCACGGTCAGAGATCACGTACCTATGTCTGAATTAATCCCTGCCAAGTGCCAAGGATAATGGAACTACTAGGATTAAGTCCTCCGACAATAATATTCCACTGGGGCTGGAAGGCGGGGGCTACCATCCTGCAGTGCATCACCACCTGATCCCTAGATGTGCCTGGGTTCTCTCAACGAGGAGGAAGGGGGGTGGTCGAGTGGTTGACCAGCACGTTGGCCCCAAGCTGCAAAGTGCGGGGCCTGCCCCTGAGCCCCAGGGCTCTGCTCCTAAGCTGGGTGTTTCCTCCTTCACCCCACAACCTCTGACTCAGCACACCTTAGCACAACATGTTCACTTCCAAGGCGTATCTCAGGTGCTGGGAGGATGTGACTTAAGCCAGACAACAAGCACCGAAAGCACATGGAGTAAAACATAAGGCAGAACAGTGTTGCTTGGATGAAAGCAATCAATACCTTACAAACTGATCAGGTAATGAAATGAACACATTAATACATTTCTTGCCATATAGAGATAAGAAGTTCTTAAGGTTAGTGAATAGGGAACAAACCGGCCCTTGATGAGGCAAGCAATACAATGGACCTGCCCAGCTGAGGCACTCCCTTTAATGTTGGTGCATGCCAGGGCATGGGGTGGGGAGGTGGGCAGGGGCAGGGACTGCCCACCTGAATCAAGTCCCCTTCTGTGGTAAGGGGTATAAACCGGGCCAGGGATGCTGCGCCAGCTGAGCATTCCTCTCCCTTGAAGATATGAGTGGAAGCGCTCCAGTGTTCTTGCCTGGAGAATCCCAGGGACAGGGGAGCCTGGTGGGCTGCCATCTTTGGGGGCGCACAGAGTCGGACACGACTGAAGCGACTTAGCAGCAGCAGCAGCATGTGCCATGGGGTCACAGAGGGTCAGACGTGACTGAGCCCACACAGGGCAGCTTGTGCCATTAAAGTCCGAGCACACACCTAGATGCTCCTCCCCCTTCCGGTGGGACAGAATGTCAGCAAATGTTGGGAGCCACGTTAAGTACAGCAGGGTCCCTGGCTTTAGCCTGTGGAATGATCATGTGAACGTCAGTCGCCCAACCTGGACCCACCACTGCAGAACTGATTCATGAGCAAGAAACTTCAGTCTTAGGGTGGCACTGAAGTTTTCGACTTCTTTGCGACAGCAGCTCACGGTACTGTTACTGAAGCACTGACAGTATCATCAGTGTTCAACCCAGATCCAGAAGACGCTAACGAAAAAACACAAACAGGACTGGTTGATGGTATGATGGTACGTACAACTGTCTACCCGAAGAACTCAATACAATTAGCTGAAAAAAAACTAAGAGATAAATTCACCAAGTTGGCTAGTTTCCAAATTCTGTAAATTGATAGTTTCCAATGTGGCAACAGTCATTGCTGCTGCTGCTAAGTCGCTTCAGTCGTGTCCGACTCTGCGTGACCCCATAGATGGCAGCCCACCAGGCTCCCCCATCCCTGGGATTCTCCAGGCAAGAATACTGGCAACAGTCATTAAAACAGTGTAAAATAATCCCATTGATAATAGCAAAAAAAATACATGTATAAAATATCTTAATATATTTAAGATATAGTAAAGATTTAGGTAAGAAACACAATCCAATGCTTAGGAACCTAAGTGAACGCTTTTTAGTCACTGAGGAGACCACCACATTTTCAGGCTGGAGGAAGCCCGATTGTGTGAAGATGTCACTTCCCCTGAAATATACAATAACTGATACCTAATACCAACAGCCCCTGTAAGAGTTTCTTTAAACTTTGCAAATGATTCTGAAGTTCACCTGGAAGAAAACCACCTGGGAAAGGTAGAAAAATTCTGGAATTGAAGAGTGGTTATGAGGCTAGAGTGGAAAACATGGTCCTGCCAGATAAAGGCATAAAGCACAGGAGCTGGAAGGTGTGGCCCTGGCACCACGCAGACAATTAGTGGAGCACAATAAAGTCCACACGGACTCCTGTGTCCAAAGGTTTAACTCTACGTTCACTGACACAGCAGCTCCGCCACGGGAGACGCACCTTACACAAACAGCCACAGGAAGAAAGACACCTGTTAGAACCTGCTTTAGAATTATGAAAAATCGGAAGTGAACTAGTCTAACAATAAAGGGTTTCAAGATCTTGTCCATCCCTATACAGTGCCCCCTCACTCCCTTTTTTCCTTACACACACACACACACACACACACACACACACAGGAGACACAGCTATACACGAACTGTTCAACCCGCCTTTTTTGCCCCTCTACTTTATCTTGAGTATTTTTCACGTTAGTAACTACAAGTCCACCTCAGGTGAACGCTGCTGGTCATCACACTTGCATCAGCCCCTACTGAGGGCGGTCATTCCCAATGTTTCACTATTACATATATCGAAACGATGTAGAGTCTTAGAGTTCTCTTTGTGTTGTATTTTTATCAGGTTAAAACAAATTTACAGTGATCACATACTAACCATCTGATCATTAATCATTTGGGAAATGCAAAAGATAAAGGGAGATATGACCACGCTCCTACCGATAAGCCAAAAACAAAAAGACTGCCATATCCTGTGCTCTTAAATTGGGAGAATTAATATTGTTAAAATGGCCATCCTACCCAAAGCAACCTACAGATTTCATGCAATTGCTATTAAGATATCCATGACATTTTTTTTCACAGAACTAGAACAAATAATCCTAAAATTCACATGGAACCATAAAAGACCCTGAACTGCCAAAGCAATAGGGGAAAAAGAACAAAGCTAGAGGTTATCAGCCTCTCAAGACTTCAGGTTATACTACAAAGCTATCGTAATCAAAACAGTATGGTACTGGCACAAAGACAGACACATAGGTCGCATAGATCATAGACACATAGATCAATGGAACAGACTAGCGAGCCAGAAGTAAATCCATGCCTGTATGGTTAATTAATCTAAAAATATAGAGGAGGCAAGAGCATACAATGGGAAAAAAGTCTCCTCAACAACTGATACTGGGAAAATGAGACAGGCACATGTAAAACCATGAGATTAGAAGATCACCTCACACCATATAAAAATAAACTCAAAGGGGGTTAAAGACCAAAATGGAGTAAATGTAAGACCAGAAACCATAAAACTCCTATGAAAGAACATAGGCAGAACTCTAGGACATAACCCATAGCAATATTTTTTCTGGATCTAAGGAAATAAAACCAAAAATAAACAAATGGGACCTAATAAAAGATTTTGCAAAGCAAAGGAAACCATGGACAAAACAAAAAGAAAACCTATGGAACTGGAGAAAATATTTGGAAATGATAGATTGACAAGGTGTTAATATCCAAAGAACTCAAGACAACTCAATATCAAAAAGAAAAAAAAAAAAAAAAAAATCAATCAGAAATGGGCAGAAGACCTCAACCGATGTTTTTCCAAAAAGCACATACAGGCAGCTAACAGGCACATGGAAAAATGTTCAACATCACCAATTATTAAAGAAATGCAATCAAAAGAACAATGATATCCCCTCACAACTGTCAGAATGGCTATCATCAGTCAGATATCAATTGTTGGAGATAATGTGAAGAAAAGGGAACACTCATACACTGTTGCTGGGAAAGTAAACTGGTGCAGACACTATGGAAAACAGTATGGAGGTCCCTAAATTAAAACTAAAAGTAGAATGACCATATATGATCCAGTCATTTCTACTGCTGAATAGTCAGAAAAAATAAAAGCATTAATTTAAAAAGATACAGGCACCCCACTGTTCGCAGCAGCACTATCTACAGCAGCCAAGACACAGAAGCAGCCTGACTGCCTATCAACAGATGAATGGATAAGGAAGATGTGGCGTGTGTGTGTGCTCACATGTGCACACACACAATGCAATATTTACTCAACCATAAAAGAGAATGAAATTCTGCATCTGCAGCCATGTGGATGAACTGAGAGAATATTATGCTTAGTGAAATAAATCAGACAGAGACATCATACAATACAAATATTTTATGATATCACTTATATGTGGAATCTAAAAAATAATACAATGAATGTATATGCAAAACAGAAAGTGAAAGTCGCTCAGTCGTGTCCAACTCTTTGCAACCCCATGGACTATACAGTCCACGGAATTGTCCAGGCCAGAATACTGGAGTGGGTAGCCTTTCTCTTCTCTGGGGGATCTTCCCAACCCAGGGACTGAACCCAAGTCTCCCACTTTGTGGGTGGATTCTTTACCAGCTGAGCCACCAGGGAAGCCCCAAACAGGAACAGACTCACAGATACAGACAACAAACCACTGGAGGGGTTGGGGAAGGCGTGAGGGACAAAGTAGGGGTATTAGATTAAGAGATACAAACTATTATGCATAAAATAGATAAGCAACAAGGATATATTATATAATATAGCACAGGGAATTATAGCCATCATTGTATAACAACTTTTAATACAGCATAACCTGCAAAAATACTGAATCGCTATCCCGTACACCTGAAAATATAAATCAACTGTACTTCAATTTAAAAAAGAAAGACTGCCCATACCAAGTGTTGATAAGAATATGGAAGAACTGGAGTTATTATAAGTGCTGGTGGGGTGTAAAACGATATAGCCACTTTGGAAAACAATTTGGCAGTTTTAAAAAATATTTACCTGCCCATTGGAAGCAACCCAGTGTCCATTAATAGGCAAATGACCAAGTAAATGGTGTATATCCATAAAACTGTACTCAGCAGTAAAAAGGAATAAACTATCAATACACAGGCCTTGGATGACTCTCAGAAGAGTTTTGCTGAGTAAAAGCAGACAGACTGTGGGGTGAGGGGGAGGCGAGGCGAGGGTGAAAAAGAACATATGCTGTATGAGTCTGTTTATATAAAATTTTAGAAAATGCAAACTAGTCGAATTGTAAAGGAAAGCAGCCCAGCAGTTACCTAGGGATGGGGAGAGGGGATGGAGAAGGGACCACAGAAGGCTGTGGGGAAACTTCTGGGGACGGATGCACGCTCTCATGTGGGGAAGGTTCCGTGTGCACACGCTCAGTCCTGCCCCACTCTTTGCGGCCCCACAGACTGTAGCCTGCCAGGCTCCTCTGTCCATGAAATTTTCCAAGCAAGAAGACTGGAGCGGGTTGCCATTTCCTCCTCAGGGGATCTTCCTGACCCAGGGATTGAACCTGGGTCTCCTGCACTGCAGGCAGATTCTTTACTGTCTGAAACACCAGAGAAGCTCCCGTACTGAACTGAAGATCAGAACTCATCAATTAAGCACTTCATAAACGTATAGCTTATTGTACAACAAAGCTATTTTTTTTTTAAAAGAAAAGACCATTAAAAAAGATAAATACATGGGAACGCTTGTAATTTGGCTCAAACACAAGCTTGAGTCCTGGTGTTCATGTTCCATCGGTCATCCTTTTTGAAAAATAGCCCAGCTTAACTCATTTCCTTCTGTATAAGTTTGCCATAACAAAATACCACAGTCTGGGGGGCTTCAACAACGGAAGTTTATTTCTCACTGTTCTGGAGGCTCGAGGTCCAAGATCAAGGTGACAGCTGATTCAGTTCTCCTCCGGGTTTGCAGAGGTGTCTTCTCACTGGATCCTCGTGTGGAGGGAAGAGAGCTTGCTCTTCTGGGAAGGCCACAGTCCTACTGGATTGGGGCCCCACCCTTATGACCTCATTGAACCTTACTTATCTCCTGAAAATGCCAACTCCAGGTACAGCCACACTGGGGGTTGTGTTGACATGAATTTGGTGGCGGGAGTCAGGGTCGGGGGTGGGGGAGACACAATTCAGTCCTGGTTTCTTAGCTTTCGTGATAGTATTTAGAACATGTAAGTGAATCACAGGCCCCTTCCCTTGTCCATACATTCCATTCTGCTAGATGAGCCTTTTCTTTTTTTTTTTTTCAGATGCGCTTTCATCATTGGCTTACTGGAAGAATAATTCACCTGCCCAAATCTGGACTATTTCTATCCCTTCAGTATATCTGAAAAGAAGACTAGCCAGAAAAAGAAAAAAAAAATCCTTTGTTCAGATGTAAAAGAGAGTACCTCAGCTATAAATTATTGCAAGTGTATCAGACTCCTTTCAGCAAAGAGAAACGCTCCTTTCAGAAGAACTATGTTGTTGGCCTTATGGTGTCTGAGCGGCTCACAGCGAGGCCACGCTTTCGACCCCAAGCAGCAACATTCCTGCCAGTTCTCAGCTCCTCTGGGATACCCTGGGGTGGGAAAGAGTCAGTGATGCCACCTGGGCCCCGGGACCTCCCCCACCAGTGAGGAATGACAGAGCACTGGCATCATCTTCACGACCAGGGACGGGAGCTCTATCAGCTGTGTCTCCTAAACCCCAGAGCCGAGACCATGAGAACACTGCCAGAAGCAAACGGGCCCTCTGCTCACCACTCTCCCGCAGAGGATCCACTCTGCCGACAAGCGAAGCGTCAATAATTGCCAACATCATCAAATGTGGTCTCTTCTCAGGAGGCATTGGGGCTCAGTCTTTCCAGTATGACCTGGATACCCCACTTACCTGACCCCTTCCACCCTCAAGGTCAGCCCTCCAGACAACAGCACAGGTTGCTGGAAGATGACTAAAACAAACGCCCAAAACTGAGATGCCGTTTCTCTACAAGATGGGGTCCCAAAGGCGAGTTCACATGATGGAACCAGGCATCACAGGGCTAAGGGGGGCGGCTCCTGGCCCTACTTCCAGCTCACGTGCTAAGCAGAGTCTGGTGCAGTAGGGATCACGGGCAGCAATGCCAACTGTGTCTCAGTGGACAGAGGACAGGTTGGGGAGGAGGACTGGGAGGGCCCTCTCGGGGGGGGACACATTGGGAAGCCCAACCTGGAGGGCTGACCTTCCCTAAAAGACACCCCACGAACAGCGCCCACTAACTGGCTGGTGCAGAGCTGGTGAGGTGCTATTGGGTGGGCACAGGTTATCAGGCCCATTAGTGGTCTGGAAGTGTGTTCCCCAGAATGATGGTCTTAGGAGTGGCCTTTGGGAGGTGATGAGGTCACGAGGGTGGGGCCTTTGGGAGGTGATGAGGTCATGAAGGTGGAGCCCTTGTGAGTGGGATTAGTGCCCTTTTATTATGAAAGAGGCCCTGCAGGGCTCCCTGCCCCCTACCATGTGACGACAGACCCAAAGACGGCTAACTGTGAACCAGGAAGAGGGCACTGGCCAGACACTGAGTCTGCCTGCACCGTGACCTTGACTCCAGCCTCCAGAACAGTGAGAAATAAAATGTGTGTTGTCGATTAGCCCCCGGGCTGTGGGACGGTTACAGCAGCGTCAGTGGACTAAGGTGGTCGGGAAGGCTGAGAGACCCGGAAGTTCCGGGCATATCTTGGATCACCACACACACAGGAGAACTGCAGGTCTTCATGGTACTCCAGGGCAGGAGAAGAGATGAAATAAAGAACACTACCCTTCCATGAGGCACGTGACAAAAGCCATCTGAGCTTCCATGAGAAGCTTTCATGGAAGCTTTTTTAAAATGTTGATATGTGGAGAGATGATCTGTACTTCATTATTAAACCCTGTTACAAGCTGCACCATGTCCCTAAAATTCATGTATGAAGCCCTGACCCCTGGTACCTCAGAATGCAGACGTGCTGGAGATGGGGCCCTTAAAGAGGTGACCAGGGTAAAATGAGGTCATATACATGGTGTCCAATATGACTGGTGGCCTTATAAGAAGGGGAGATTAGGACACATAAACCACAGGGAGGAGGACACAGTGAGAAGCAGCCAGCTGAGTCAAGGAGAGACGCCTCAGAGGAAGCCAAATCTGCTGACACCCTGATCTTGGACATCTGTCTTCAGACCTGCAAGATGCTTCACCTGAACTAATACTGTTTAATAGAGAAGTAACTGATCAGGGCACAGGCAAACATCAGGATCCAGGTGACCTCATCAAGTTTTCAGCTAGAAGACGTCTCGGAGCTCATCTATAAAGAGTCAGAACGGTTCACCTGGCCTCTGAGTTCCAGCCACCTTCCTCTCATCACGACAAAGAGGTTCTGCTTTAAAAAGCAGGTACTTGTCATTAAGCAGTAAGACTTTTGAAGCTGAAACACGGAACACCCAAGACCCACATCCCTTGCTATTCATGCCACCCACTTTCAGGCCATTTTGTGAAACAGTAGGATATTGCATAAAAGCAGCCAAAAGAGAGTGGCTCATTTAGGAGCATTACAACATTTTTTTTTTTTTTTTTTTTGTAAAAGGTCTTAGTTTATTCTCTCTTTCATGAAAAACCTGCACAATCACCACAGATACAGTCACTGCAGATCTTTACTCCTTCTGTTGTCCAATCTCCAGCTCACTTTTTTTTTTTGCCAGCACCAACGCTGGCCTTTGCAGTCCCCCGGACTTTCTTCATTCTGCTCTTGCTTTCCTTTCACTGTTTTCTTGAGGTCTTTTTCTTCTCATACAGGCCATGTCTCGCAAGCCTGTGTTTGGGCTCATTCTTCTTTGCGTAATCCAAGGAATCATAAATCATGCCGAAGCCAGTTGTCTTGCCACCGCCTAAATGCGTTCTGAATCCAAATACAAAGATGACATCTGGTGTGGTCTTATACATTTTGGCCAGTTTTTCCCAAATTTCTGTTTTAGGTACTGTTGCCTTCCCAGGGTGAAGAACATCGACGACCATTTGTTTCCGCTGAAGCAGTCGGTTGGTCATGAACTTCCCAGTCCGGATGGTTACTGTGTAGTTCATGATGGCAGCTCATCTTCAAGCGGCCAGGGAGGAAAAGAGGACCTTTTTTTTTTTTTAAAAGAAGTTTTACTGCAAAGGTTTTTTAAATGTACAGAGTTTAAATAAACTATTCTTCATTTCCATAATTAAATTTACAATCCAGGCTTGGTATGGTGATTGGGTTCCTAAGGGTTCAAAATGAGCTTGATTAAAATTCACCTTAAAATGATCCGTGAAAGGTGACAGCTTGAAGTCTCAAACTATGAAGCAAAAATTACTCTATCCAGGTTGATACACATAACAACTACAAAAGATAAACTTTTCCCTAACAGAAAAAAATTTAAAAAATGGTACTGAAAGCTTAGCAGGTTTTAGAAACGATACAATTAGAACCTGTCTGTAGTCTGACAAACAAGAGACCTCTTGGGGCTCGGTTTTCTCTTGTCAAGAGTTGAGCCAGAGGCACTTCTGCTGTGAGACCATGGTTTATGTTTTAGAACCTGCGATCATTTGCTTTCATTAGAACACAACCTGACCTAACTTTGCAACCTAAAGACCACGATACTACTGCTTCTTCTTGCATCATAAAGATTTTTTTTTAATTAACTTCTCACTAATTTACTCACTGAATTTCTGTATCCATGCAAGACTCCATGCAAGAAATTTGACCGTCACTAAAGCCCTAAGAAAATTCTTTATTCACATCAACTCCTACTCCTTGAATGCAGTAGTTGTGGGTCTCCCAGAAGTGAGTGATTGCTAAGCTGCAGGAGGCTTGTTCCCTCCAGCCCCTTCCCAAACCCTCTGTGTCCAGTAACTCCAATCCACCCGGTGCTGAAGCTGCCCCCTCCCTCCTGCAGGCTCCCATGATCAGGCTCCCTCCCCGCCCATCAGCCAGAGGCATTCCTCTCTGCGGAAAAGGCAGTGATGGGTCACCCTGCTCAAAGCCTTCCTGGGAGCTCAGTGGCACCCCTCACTGCAGGATAAAGCCCCGAGACCTGCCCGGGGAGGAGGGCTCCCTCTCCTCCTCATCTCCTACCACCTCTCCTTCTCCAGCCATGCCCATCCCCTCCTGGACCTTGGACTCAGGCCCGCGCCCCAGATGGCGTCCCTGCCAGCCAGGGCGACACATCCGGGCCTCTGCTCAAAATTCAAATGTCACGTTATCAAAGAGCCGTCTCTGTCTGAGCGAGTGCCCTGTCCTCCTTCCTTGCTACCCACTCTCACGGTTGATTTCTCTTCTTAGCATTCAGCACCTGACGTCACGTGTTTATTTGCTGTTTTGTCTGCTGCCAGCAAAGCCTTATGCTCCATGGGAGCAGGAATCAGGTGTTCAACGTCAGGTCCTTAGCACCTAAGTGTTCAATATATACCTTGGTTCTACTGCTCTATCAGTTTGCCAGAGGGCTTCTGTAACAAAGCGCCAGCCACAGGGAGGCTACGGCCATGGAACTGGGAGGCCAGGGGGCTGAGATCAAGGCGCCGGGCTGAGATCAAGACGTCGGCAAGTGTCAGCAGGGCTGGTTCCCTCCGAGGCTGTGAGCGGGAAACCGCTCCAGGCTGCGCCACAGCTTCTGGCAATCTCGGCATTCCTTGGCTTCTATCCGCATCAGCCTGGTCTCTGCCTTCACCCTTGCAGGGTGCCTTCCCTGTCGGCATCTCTGTGTCTGTGTCCAACTTATCCCCTCTTACAAGGATATAGTTATCATGTTGGATAAGGACTTCGTTTTAACCTGGCTGTCTCTGTAAAGACTGGATCTCCAAATAAGGCCACACTCCGAGATACTGGGGGTGAGGACACGTCAATTTCCAAGGACACAATTCAACCCGTAAAAGCCACTTCGCTGCCACCAGACATGGAATGAGTTAGGTAATTTCACCAGCAAAAGGGGGCTGATCATCAGGTCTCCCTTATCTGGCTAACAAAGAAAGCAGAGGGGCATCTCTGTCCTCTCTGTGAGCCACAGACTCAGACGTGAGAGGAGCCAAGGGCTCTGCTCAGGGGCTGGGCCCCCCTTTGCCATCTGCTGGCTCTGATCAGGCACAGGCTGTTTAGTCTGGGTCCGGCCTCAGGCCATGCTGTGCGCCCCTGGCCCCTGGCCCACAGTGGGCTCTCTCCAGATGTCCACTGTCATCGGCAGGGCTGCAGGGGGGACAGACAGCGTCACCCTCATCTCCCCAACACTGAGCAAGTTCGTGCAGCAGGCAGCTCACCCTCATCACCCCATCATGGCAACAGAGAACAGGAAGCAGGAGTGAAGAGGACCTGAGAGTGGGGTTACACGGAATTGGGGGGAAGACTTTTAACAACAAGCTGTCTTTTCAAACTCACATCCATCCCACGGCCCATAGAGGTCACACAGGGACATCTGATGGATGCTCAAATGCACGCTTTCCAGTGGGAACCCGGGGTCTCCCCACCTGGCCCAAGGGGCCGGCTGCTCCCCAGTCTCTCTATCACAGCCTTTCAGCTCCTCGAGCCCCCAACCCGGGAGAACCTGCAAGTCATACTCGACTCCTCTTTTTCCCTCGCCTTTCCCATTTGCTCTGAGGACAAAGCCTCTTGGCCATACCTCCAAAGTATATTCAGAATCCAAGCCCTTCCCCATGGGCCTCATAACTGGTCTCCCTGTTTCTGCCTGACCCCACCCAGCAGAGCAGCTGGAGATGGTTCCAGCACCTAAACAGGAAGACAGGCCATGCCCGCTGCTGGGCAGCCGCCCCCAACTCAGGGGCCACCCTCACACGCCAGCTCCAAAGGACTGGTAAGATGAGATGCCCTCCCTACCCCTCTCCTCTGCAGCCTCCTTTCCTATCCTCTCCCCATCCCTGCTCGGTGACAACCTCCCCAGCCTTGGACACACTAGAGCCTCTGTACTTGATCCAATGGCACCATCTCAGCTACGCTCACCATGCACTGCCTTCCTTACCATTCCCACCACGCTCATCACCCACCAACAAGGTGTATCTTTCATTCCCCATCCAGCTTCCCCACCCCTACCAGAATGAAGGCAGGGTCTTGTCAGTTTGGCTCTCTGCCGCACCCTGGCGTCTGCTGGCACATTCTAGGCACTCAGACAGCCACTGAAAGAAGGAATGGCTAACACTTCCAAAGCTCCTTAAAGAAAGATGCAACTGTACTCAATATCCTGCACTTAAAAGGCAGGTTACAATGATTCAACATTTTTGAAAGCTTTTCTGGCACACTGAAACAAAGCCTGGTTCATAGGATAACTCACTGCTCAAGAACTGCATTTTTCAAGTTCATAATTTTACCTACCTCAAAATAAACATGTTCTGAGCTTGCCTGGTGGCCCAGTGGTAAAGAATCTGCCTGCTTATGCCGGACACATCGGTTTATGGATCTCTGCTCTGGGAAGATCTCACATGTCTTGGAGCAACTAAGCCCGTGCACCACAACTACTGAGCCTGTGTGCTAGAGCCAGGAGCTGCGACTCCCGACGCCCGCGCCCTAGAGCCAGGAGCTGCGACTCCCGACGCCCGCGCCCTAGAGCCCAGGAGCTGCGACTCCCGACGCCCGCGCCCTAGAGCCAGGAGCTGCGACTCCCGACGCCCGCGCCCTAGAGCCCAGGAGCTGCGACTCCCGACGCCTGCGCCCTAGAGCCTGCGCCCTGCAACAAGAGAGGCCACCGCTGTAAGAAGCCTGCACGCTGCAGCTAGACAAGAGCTCCCGTTCACTGCAACCAAAGAAAAGCCCGTGCGGCAAGGAAGACCCAGCACAGCCAAAAGTCAATAAACATATATGTGTGTGTATGTTCCTAAATGGAAAAATACTCTGTGTTCACGGATTAGAAGACAATATTGTGCACATGGCAATACTTCCCAAAGCAATCTACAGAGTCCGTGTAATCCCTATCAAAATCCCACTTGGCTTTTTTGCAGAAATTGACATGCTGATCCCAAAATTCATACAGAATGTCAAGGAATCCAGAACAACTCTGAAAAAGAACCACCAAGTTCAAGGACTCTTACTTCCCCATTTCAAAACTTACTACAAAACTACAATAAACAAAGTGGCATAAAGATAGACATAAGGATAAATGGAAAAAGAGGAAAGTCAAGAATTAAACATCTTTCTATAGATAACTGATTTTCAACAAGGATTCCAAGGCCCTTCAAAAGAACAGTCTCGTCAACAGATGGTTTTCCACATGTAAAACAACTAGATTTCCATGTGAGAAAGAATGAAGTTGGAGCCTCCTTAAGCCATGTACAAAAATTAACTTGATCAGCATGTCTATCATCAAAGAGTATAAACAATAAATGCTGGAAAGGGTGTGGAGAAAAGGGAATCCTCCTACACTGTTAGTGGGAATGTAAATTGGTGTAGCCACTATGGAGAACAGTTTAGAGGTTCCTTAAAAAACTAAAAACAAACTACCATATGATCCAGCAATCGCATTCCTGGGCATATATCCAGAGACAAACATGATTTGAAAAGAAACACGCACCCCAGCGTTCATTGCAGCACTATTTACAACAGCCAAGACATGGAAGCAACTTAAACGTCCATCAACAGATGAACGGATGGAGATAACGTGGCATGAGTACACCGTGGAGTGTTACTCAGCCGTGAAAAAGAATGAGCTGATGCCGTCTGCAGCAACATGGACGGACCTGGAGCTTACACAATTGAAGTATATAAAAGACAAGTGTCACATAATCGCTTATAGGTGGAATCTAAAAAATGATACAAATTAACTCATTTACAAAACAGAAGCAGATTCCCAGATTTCACAAACAAAGATATGGTTACTAAAGGGCAAAGGTAGGGGGAAAGATAAATTAGGGTTAGATAATCAGGGAAAGAAATTAGGATTTGGGGATTAACAGATACATGCTACTATATAGCTACTAAACAGATGATGAACAAGGACCTACTGTATGGCACAGGAAACTCTACTCAGTAATCTGTAACAACCTACATGGGGAAAGAACCTGAAAAAGAATGGGACACGTACATGTACAATGGACACACTTTGCTGTACACCTGAAACGAATATTGTAAATTGACTGTACTCTGATATAAAATAAAAAATTAGATTTAAAGAAAAAAAATATTTCCAGAACGTTAGAATGCTTGCACATGCCCAAACCTATACTCCTTCCATCTGAAACATTTAATGTCTCTGGTTATATACCATAATATGGTCAATGTTTTTATCATATACTTTTTAATTGCGTTTATCATGTATTTATTTCATATCATGTATTTGTTTATCATATTGTTTGCATTTCCCAACCATAGATTGCTTAATTTTTAATGTCTGAATTGCATATGTGCTATGAGGTAATTTTATTCTTACTACAAACTCAGTATTCATCTATGAAAAACAACAACAAAAAACACAAATTAACTCAAAATGAATCAAAGATTTAATTGCAAAAACAGAAACTAAAAACTCTTAGAAGAAGAAAACACAGGGGTAAATCTTCTTCATCGTGGAATTGGCAATGGTTTCTCAGATATGCACCAAGAGCATAATCAACAAAAGAAAAAACAAATGAGACTTCACCAAAAATTTTAAAATGGTGTGCATCAAAAGACAGCCTAAAGAATGGGGAAAAAAACAATCTGCAAATCATAAATCCTGTAAAGGACCAGAATCCAGGATATAAAAGAAACTGTTACAAATCACAACAAAAAGACAAGTAGCATAGTTAAAAAAATAAACAAAATACTTGAATAGAAATTTCTCCAAGAAAGATATACAAATGGCCAACAAGCAAGTGACAAGATGCTCAAAATTTTAGTCATTAGGGGAATGCAAATCAAAACCCTAAGGTATGTAAGATATGCCGCTTCACACCCACTAGAATGGCTATTGTCAAAAAAGAAAACCACCCTGAAAACTGAGAACGAGAAGAAATTGGAGCCCTAATACGTAGCTGGTGGGCATGTGAAATGGGGTAGCTACTGCGGAAAACATCTTGATGGTTCCTCAATAACTTCAATATAGAGTAACCACGTGACTAATCCCACTCCTAGGTATACTCCTGAAAGAAACAAAGACAGGTGTTCAAACAAAAACTTGTACACAAATATTCACACGGGACTACTCTGAAGAGCCAACTGAAGAATGGCTAAACAAAATGTGGTCTGTTCATACCCCGGAACATTATTCAGCCATAAATCAATGAAGTACTGATACAGGCTACAACGTGGATGGACCTTGGAAACACACTAAGTGAAAGAAGCCAGACACAAAAGTGCCACATTATCGTACGATCCCTTTTATATGAAATATCCACAGATACAGAAAGTAGATTAGTGACTACCAGGGCCTGGGTAAAGACAGAAATGGGGAGGGTTTCCCTCGGGGTGGTGAAAATGTCTGGGAAGTAGACACTGGTGACGGTCATACATCATGAATGCACTAAAAGCCATGTATTTTAAGATGGTTGATTGGGGCTTGGTGGCTCAGTGGGAAAGAGTCCACTGCCAAGGCAGGAGATACAGGTTCGATCCCTGGTCTGGGAAGATCCCACAAGCCACAGAGCAACTTAAACCTGTGCGCCGCAACTCCTGAGGCTGCGCTCTAGAGCCCGGGAGCCACAACTACTGAAACCCCTGGGTCCTAGACCCCGTGTTCTGCAACAAGAGAAGCCATCACCATGAGGGCCTGTGCAACTACAGAGTATCCCCTGCTCGCCGTGACTACAGAAAAGCCCACCTAGCAACAAACACCCAGCACAAACAACAAAAATAAAAAAAATGGTAAAAAAAAAAAAAGTAAATTTTATGTTGCATGAATTTTAACTCAACAGAAAAGCAGTAAGCACATCCCCCTCTCCCCAAGTATGGTATTATTAGATTCCAGGAGAGTCAAGTACTAAAATAGTAAAATACGTAGAAGAACTGGAATGTGTCCAAGTCCCACTCCAGGGCATCTCGCTTTCCCCTAAAAAAGCAGCTTACCTCTGTGCAACACAGTGAATATTACCTTCAGCCAGAAAAGTCCTAAGTCAGAGCTCTGCCACCAAAGCATTCTCAAGCTCTTATTTGCTGTTTTATTATACGTCTCCATCCCAACCCTGGGGGTTCAGACAATAAAGAATCTGCCTGCGATACAGAAGATGAGGGTTCAATCTCTGTGTTGGAACGATTCCCTAAAGAAGGGGTTGGCAACCACTCCAGTATTCAAGGGGAATTCCATGGACAGAGGAGCCTGGTGGGCCACATTTCATGGGGTCACAAAAAGTCAGACACAACTGAGTGACTTACACTTCCACTTTCCTCCCAGCCAGCACCAGCCACGGGGTTCACATGTTGTAAATACACTTTGCAGAGACCACGCAGCTTCCTGGGCACTATCTGCAATAACCGCCCATCTCCTCTCTGCCATCTGTGGGTGCTGATAGCTGCTTTCGGGCGGTTGGTGCTGGACAGCTGCTCAGGGGCCGCCCCTGTGGTCAGGCTGCCCACCTTCTCTCTCCCCCTGGCTCCTTGAAGCAGTAAATGGACAAATTCTCTCTAGTGGGGTTTGTTTGAGCCCCCCTGGTGTGTGTGACCTGGAGAGTGGGGACCCCCCCAGACTCGGTTAGCTACCTCCCAGCACCCATACGTCACTTGGGCTCCAAAGTCAGGTGTCACACCCAGGAGCCCAGGTAACCGGCAATAGAACCAGGCACAGCCTCTCTGAGCCCAGTTTATCGTCTTCCTAAAGGTCACAGTAATCACCCTCCTTCTGGGCAGGACGGAAATAAACAAAGGTCCCCATCCATGGCACACGAGCTCAAGCCCACAAGTGATCGGTTTTGGTCTCCTTAGACCCAACCCACTTTCCCTTGTCCAAACACACACACACAATTTCTGGGCAGATTTCCATAACTGCTTCATCCTTTATTCTTCTAGGAGTTACCAGTTAGCAGTAAAATGGTGGAAAAGATTAGAGAAGGGAAAAAAAAAAAAAAGCCATAAAAATTCTGAGCAGTACAGGAAGGACAATTCATCTTTGAATAAATGGATCATTTATAAATTTATCTTGTTTAGAACTAAATATTGTTGAGAAAAAAAAGAGTTCAGCTGTTCTATGGACTCTGTCCACACTGTACTGTGTGCTCAGAAAGAAAGGGCTGGAAGAGGAGGTTCATATGCTGACAGGTTAATAGCAGGTGTAACTCGGGTGACAAATTAGTGGCGGTTCTTCTTATCTGATGGCTGTAATCTGCATGCAGTGTAATATTAAAAAGACAAGTCCTTGAAACAATAAAAGGACAGCTGTGTGCCCGACCCCTGCCCCCACAGTGCAAACACTCCCAGCCCCACATACCTTGTTGAGCTTGCCCAAGGAAGATATGAGATCCGCCCATTCACTCGAGGACTCGAAATTTCTTAATGCCTTTTCGATCACGGAAGAGTAATTTCTGTATCTGTAATCATTCAACAGCTCTTGCTCCTCTGGATCCATCTTTCATTCTCGCAGCAGAAAAGGTATCTAAGAGGGAATCAGAGGACAAACAGATGCGGCAGCTCTTCAAGGATGTAAAGTGTCCCCAGCCCACTGCCCTGGAGGCCACGTGGCCGCAAACACTCTTATACCCAGACGGGCTGGGTGATCCAACTCAAATATTTAGCAAGGCTGCTGAGCCAGGCACTAGGGGACATAAAAGATAAATGGTTCTGGCGTCTCCTGGACTCTGAGGGAGACAAATGGATGAAGCTGAAAGAAGGAACACGCTAGGGTTCCACTTAATGGACAAAGTGAACTCTAGGAGCAAAACTCACCAAGTAGCTAACTGCGTGTTGTTGCCAACTGCGAATTCTGAATGCACGTGGTTCCTGCCAGCATGGGGCATCTACTAGCCCTAAGGAAAAGCAGATCTGTGTCCTAACTGAACAGTTGGTTTAGCACCCAATCCTTTACAGATAGACTCCAAGACAGGACTGTAAGTATTCTACAAGAAAATCAGGTGGGGGGAAAAAAAGTTAAAAAGCCCAAGGATCTAAGCGTGACATGTCTGACAGCAGTGGTGTCAGAAATCCACCACATGACCGTTCATTTGCGTGTGGGTGTGCTCAGTCATTGTCTGACTCCCCATGGACTGTAGCCCACCAGGCTCCCTTGTCTGTGGGATTTTCCAGGCAAGAATACTGGAGCAGGGTCTTGGTGCAGGGGATCTTCCCCAACCCAGGGATCAAACCCACATCTCCCGCATCGCAGGTGCATTCTTTACCACTGCGCCACCTGGGAAGCCTTGACTGTTTATTTTCTAAGTAGTGGTTACCTGCCTGGCCCCCGACAGGGTGCTGCCCCCATGGCGCTATGTCTCCAGGCGAGGAGTCTGGATGGAGGTGTGTTACACCAGGGCCCAGGTGCTTGCCATTTTCTTTTGGCCCTTGTATATTCTTTTTTTTTTCTCCCCTGTGGCTAGATGCATTCATTATACATGAGGACTGCAGCTACTGCAAAGCCTGAGGCAGCGGTGGTAGAGTGGACTCCTCTGGCCTTTTGCCTTCCACCTTTCCCCTATTTTATGCCTCAAAACAAAGGTTTGATGTTGGAGCTGAAGCCTCACCTTGCAACCCAGGGGAAAGAGCCATCTTTAGGGCATGACTCCCATGCATTAAGTGGAAGAAGGCGCCACACCAACCTTGGACACTCTGCCCCGGACTTACTGCTTTCTGCATGTTAAGAGTTGAGTTTAAGCTGTTAAATCAAGTGTTCTGTTACTCACAGCTAAACATGATCCTGACTTATGAGCCTACGTGGTATCTCACTAGCTCACGCTCTGGAAGGAGAGAGAAGCATGGAGTAATGGTGACGTGAGTAAATTCCCCCGAGGCAGCGTCAGTGTGCTAACCAAACTTCATGTCATCAATCAGATACAAAGGCAAATACTACTTCACAGAAGAAACTGAGCTGCAGGGACAATGTGATCTTTAAGACTCAATGTTTCGTTTCATAGCTATGGGGAAGTTTTAAGACCCTCCAGGTCTTATCCTCTTCGCTTTCTGATTGCTCCGGGCCCCCTGTGATAAGGCCAACACAACTGACTTTCAAATCATCAACGCGAGTGGACTCTGCTTCCTCATTCCGCTCACAGGAGGACGGTGTGGCAGGCCACTTCCTCCTCCTGCAGACAGCCTCCCATCAGCACACACTCCTCTGTGGCAGGCCACTTCCTCCTCCTGCAGACAGCCTCCCATCAGCACACACTCCTCTGGGCCATCCGCCCTGTGCTGGCTCCCACCCACCTCTCTGCAGACCCACCCTCATCTACACGCCTGCCAGATGCTGGCATTCCCGGGCAACATGCTTGGGCCCCTCCCACCCTCTCTCTCTCCCCTCAATGATCTATTCCTTTAAGTAATTAATACCAGCTTCATGTTCATGACTCACAGGTTTATAGCCCTCCAAACCTCCCCCTCGAAGACCCAAATTCATGCCAATGCTTCCTTGACTTCTCTACACGTCTGAAACAGCACGTCCGAAACTAGACTCTCTAGTGTCCATCAACAACATGAAGTCTAGCCATGTGATGGCATGCTCCTCGGTGATGAGAAAGAACAAAGCGCTGAACATGTGGATGCACCTGGAAGATACAAGCTTAGTGGAAGAAGCCGGTCATAAAAGGCCATGTATCGCATGACTCCATTTATATGAAATGCCCAGAAGAGGCCAGTCTGTAGAGATGGCAAGTGGATGCATGAGTGGTTGCTTAGGGTGGGGAGTAGGAACAGGGAGTAACTGCAAATGAGCACAAGGGATCTTTTTTATTGGGGGTGGGGGGGGAGTGGGGCACGGATGGGTAATGGAAATGTGCTAAAAACTGGATTATGGCCATGGCTGCATAACTCCATAAGTTTACTAAAAATCATTGAATGATATACTGAAATGAAAGAATTTTATGGTCTGTAAATTATAACTCAACAACACTGTTTTTAAAAAACCCTCCACTCCTTTTTTCTTTTCCAGTAGGTTTACTATAGAATATTGACTATAGCTCCCCATGCTATACAGTAGGACCTTGGTGTTTATCCATTCTATATACAATAGTTCGCATCTGCTAACCCCAAACTCCCAATCCATGCCTCCCCCTCCTCCCCTCTCCCTCGGCAACCACAAATCTGTTCTCTGTCTGTTTCCGTTTTATAGATAAGTTCATTCGTGTCACATTTTAGATTGCATACAGAAGTGATATCATACAATATTTGTCCTTCCCTGTCTTTCTAACTTACTTCACTTAGTATGATAATCTCCAGTTGCATCCATGTTGCTGCAAATGGTATTATTCCATTTGTTTTTTATGGCTGAGCAGTATTCTACTGTGTATATACACCTTATCTTCCTTATCCATTCATCGGTCAGTGGGCATTTAAGTTGCTTGTGCAAAAAAACCCTCCATTCTTGGAGGGGATATGTGTACACTTTCGACTGACTCAATCATTGGGCACGGCAGAAACCAACACAACACTGCAAAGCAATTATCCTCCAATTAAAAATAAACTTAAAAAAAAAAACCCTCCACTCTTAGAGGGGTATATGTACACTTTCGACTGACTCAATCGTTGCATGGCAGAAACCAACACAACATTGTAAAAAGCAATTATCCTCCAATTAAACTTAAATAAACTTAAACTTAAAAAACAAATAACTGAAAAACAAAACAAAACAAAACAAAAAAACCTCCACTCTGGATTCTACCTGCACAGCATGTTCCCTCTCCAGTCTTCCTTTCCTCAGAAAGCGGCCCCTCCACCTATGAGACCTCTGACGTCGTCCTGAACTCTTCCTTCTCTTTATCAGCCACACTGAGCCCAAGTCCTGTTAGCTCATCTTCCAACACACCCGTGGATTCTCCACTGAGTGAGTCATCTTTCTCCTGCAAGCTTGCAGAAGCCTAAGGCTTCTCCTTCAGACTCTTGTCTCTCTGCTCCTGTGCGTACTTTCACACAGCGCTCCAAGTCCTCTTAAAACATAAAACACTTCCCCACCATGTTTAAACTCTTCCCATTGGGCTTCTCTGGTGGCTCAGAGGGTAAAGCGGCTGCCTGCAATGCGGAAGACACGGGTTGGATCCCTGGGTCAGGAAGATCCTCTGGAGAAGGAAATGGCAACCCACTCCAGTACTCTTGCCTAGAAAATCCCATGGACGGAGGAGCCTGGTAGGTTACAGTTCATGGGGTTGCAAATAGTCGAGCGATTTCACTTCATTGAGTCTATATATAGTAAGCCCTCACTCCCTTCATGCCCAGCCCACTTCTGGACCTGCAAGGCTCTACCTGCCTGTCTCCTTGCAGCACTCTGCTTGTCCTAATTCATCCGTTCACGGGGCTTTTGCACATGCTGGACCTCCCTGCAAAAACACACTGCACTACGCATAGGTACGCGATAGGACTGTCGGCTCATTCCTGGAAAAGCCTGTCTTTTTTTCTGAAATAATATTTCATAGTTTTTGAAAAGAATAAGGATGGTAATGAGAGATGTAGTTTGTTTTGCTGAGTAAAGACATAAGAATTTAGTACATCACAATGGTCTACGTGTTTTTAATTCCAGGAGATTTATAAGTCTGATATCCCATATTCTGAACCACTGTAATACTCCATGCAGTCTGTTCACTCTATTAGGTGTCAAAGCACTGGGGAAAGAAACAAGAACAAGGCAGGGTTCGACTCTTACAGTTCAGAGCCTAATAAAAGAGGAAATGCCTAAACATGTAATTTCAATTTAACGTGGCATGGAACTTCCCTGGCAGTCCAGTAATTAAGACTCCTTGATGCCAATGCAGGCGGCATGGGTTCCATCCCTAGATGGGGAACAAAGAGCCCACATGCCTCAAGGTACTGCCAAAAAACTGAAAATACAATAAAAACTAAAGGATACATTTTAAAAAATTAATGTGCACACAGAGTGATGGAGGGTTGGCTGAGGTATCAGAGTGATGCTGGCAAGGAGGGCAGAGGGAGCCCAACGAACAGCAGAGAAGTCCTCAAGTCCACAGGTGTGGGCACTTGCTAGAAGGAAGAGAGCCTTGTCAGTGACAGCATGTGTGTTTAGGAGATGGGACAGCCAAGGGGCACCACTGCTCATGGGAAGCAAGGTGTGAGCCCAGTAAAAGCGGGTAACTGGAACAGTTCAATGTTATGGTTGGTTGTAAGAAGAAAGCCTCCTTGATGTCACTAACAGCACAGGTGAGAAGTTTGGAAACAGTCAAGCAAGCTCTTTTATTTCAAAATATGGGGCACCTGCTGCTATGCTTGTAAGTGAGACTCCTAGGTGGGCTTGGTAAACCCATCATTTCTGCATGTATTTCTCTCATGCTACACACAAGAGTCCTAGTAGATGGGTATCATCAACTTCCAGATAAGGATGCTGGGATTGAGGCCTTCCAAAAAAGGTGCCAGGGTCCCACTGGGGCAAACAACTGGCAGAATCAGGATTCCAGTTCAGGCCAGCCAGATGCCACAGAGCCTCAACCATATTACGCCACAGGTAAAACTCAAGAGTACAACCTTTATAGAGCTCCCCTGACAATGATTTTGCAATCTCCTCCGGATACCTTTTCTGTGAGAGACTCAATAACTCAGTATACTGACTGAGTATGACAACCTAGTAACAATTACACTCAAAGGAGCAGTCCTATAAACAAGCACATGGGGCCAGATGAATCCGCCGGAAAAAAATGGAAAACTCTCAGCTGGGAATCTCTCACCTTAACCACGCTTAATTTCTTAGAAAAGCAAGCTGAAGTGAAAAATCAAACTCCTAGATCCAAAAGAAGTTAGTTTAGAAATGTTGACATGAAAGACCTGTTTCTGAGATGAAAATATAAAAGTGAAAAAAATGTCAAAAAGTCACATCTCTCATGAGAGAGACCCACTTATCGATAAATAATGATCCTCTGCCACAGCACAGAAAAAACACTCATCTGCAAGCCGTTTAATCGACTCTAGGCCACACATGATTTTGAATGGGGTCTTTCAGAGTGGTAATTAGATTGTAGTGGAAAAACGTGAGGCGTACAATGGGCGCCAGCTTTGGCGGGGGAAAGGCGCCTCTACTTTCTTACCAAAAAAAATCCTACCAGGGTTCTCCCGAGGGTAGGGCAGCTGTCCCAGATCAGGGGAAACACCTGAGGGTAACAGCCTCCATAAGCAGGGCACAGAGATGCTTTATGGACCATTTAGGGCGTCAGCAGCCGGCGGCGAGACTGCAAGACGACGCAGGCGGGCCGAGCGCGCACTGCGGCTCAGATTCCCTTCTCCAGAGGGCAGTCTGGAAGGCTTGGGGTGGTGGCGGGGGGTGGTCTTTCCTCCACGGGGAAAACCTTCATCTCACAAAAGATTTCAATTCCTAGACCAGCTTCCCGAGTAGGACTGGGAACCAAAACAAAGCCGCGCGCGGCTCCAGCATCCGCCGGCCGGCTGGCGGGCCGTGACCCACCTGACCTCCACCTGCCGGACTAGAAGGCCGCGCGCGCGGGCCGGACCTGCCTGCCTTCGCCGCCTGGAGCCGGGGGGACCTGGGGGTGGGGGTTGGCGGCCCCTGGGGGTAGGGTCGGAGGGTCCCGGGCCGGCGCCCCCACGCCCACTGGCGGGGGCTCGTTAGGGCCGCCCCCGCGCTGCTGCAGTGCGCGCTCCGCCGAGCCACCTGCATGCAGCCCAGGCGCGCCCCCGAGGCACCGCCCAAACTCCTGGGCACCGGGCGAGGACGCCCCCGCCGCTCGCGGGCCCGTGGGAGGAGACGCCGCCCGGCTCCCTTGGCTTCCATCTGGCAGACGAGCGCGCGGGCTCCACTTACCGGCGGCGTCGGCTTCTTCCGCGGCGGGCGCGCCCACGAGGGAGGCGCGGAGGAACCGGCCTGGACGCCACGGGTCGAGCGGGTCGGCCGGGACCGCGGGGGAAACGCCGCGCCCGAACCCCAGCGGCAGCGGCTCGGAGAGACTGGGGCTGGCCGGGAGGCGGGTCTTCGGCGGCGCCTGGGGAGGGCGTGACCAAGGGCGGGTCCTCCCCGGGGCGTGGTTTGTGAGGGCGTGGTCTATGGGGGCGGGTCCTCAAACGGGTAGGGGTGGGGCTACGGGCGGAGATCCTCTGAGGACGGGACGGGGCCAGCGTCGGGAGGTGGGGCCCTCGAGGAGTGTGGGCGGGGCCAAGGAAAGAGCCCTCGGCTCGTGAGGGCAGGGCCGAAGGCGTGTCCTCGACGCTGGGGGCGGGGCTTCAGGGCGGTCCCTGGACTCGGGGGCGGGGGCAGAAGGCGGTCCCGGTGGGTGGGGCGGGCTCAGGGAGGCGGGTCCTCTGCGCGCGGGGGCGGGGCCTGAACCCGGGCCTGGCAAGTGCAGCGCTTCCACCCGGTGTTCCCCAGGGTCAGGGAATCAGCCGGGGCCAGGTGGGGTTTGGAGTGACAGGCAAGGAGAAACCGTTGCACCCGAGACCGGTGGGGGTCCGTGGCACCTGGCCATCGGGACCACACCCCAGAGCCTCGGGGAGGAAGCGGAGCAAATCCTTCCATACATGCTCGGGCCACAGGAGGTTTGGGGGACCCTGGCTAAGGTGCCCCACCCCAGCCCCACAGGCTTCACTTTTCCTATCCTTGGCATCAGAGGAGGTGAGGGAGATAATTCCTACAATTAGCTTATTTACGTAGCTCTGGCTCAGGAAGGAGACCTCACATCAAGCCTAAAGGGCATTAATATTTTCAGATGAACCCCTAACCGCTTTCAGGTGCCTTCGGGACCCACACAGTCCAGACCTACCCGGCCTGGCCTGACAGCCTCAGGGCAAGAGGCACCTGATAACCGGGCTCAGGCAGAGTTCACCTGAGCACCTGATGACACCAGCTTGGGGCTCCCAGCCAACCAGAGCAGTGGCACCTGTTGATTGAGGTTGTGGTTTTTGCAGAATCACATCTAATCTGGGGCTCATAAATACTAGGCCATCCGTGAAAGAGTCTGAGGGGATGGGAGTGGGGAGTCTATGAACACGCTGCAATTGGGTAGAACATGTTGTGTTTATCTGTGTTTCTGGAGAAAGGGTATAGAATTTGTATCACATTCCCAGGGGCTCTATCTCCTCACCCAAAATACCAATAATATCTTTTAATAGTTTGAGATGCTGGACCTCTGGCCCAGCCAGGCTTATGGTTCTGATCTCCCATCTCCATTCCATCCATACCAAGTGTCCCAGATGTAAGCCCTCTAATAGTCAGTTCTAGAAATGGTCTTCAAGTGAAAATAGAAGAAAACTAAAGGATTGAGCATTTGGCAAGACAAAGAATGAATGAAAATTGATTTCCTAATGAAGATGTGATAAACTCCATTTTTACAGAAACAAAGTTGACAAACATATGAGTTTCTTTTCTTTTTTCCTTTTTTTTTTTTTTTTAGGTTCCTCAAATCCTACCACTTTCCACATTATGTTGAACTAACAGAGATAAGGTGGCTTCCCCAGTGGCTCAGTGGTAAAGAATCCGCCTGCAGTGCAGGTGACATGGGTTCAATCCCTGGGAAGATCTCCTGGAGAAAGAAATGGCAACCCACTCCAGTATTCTTGCTTGGGAAATCTCATGGACAGAAGGAGCCTGGCTGACCCTAGTCCATGGGCTTGCAAAAGAATTGGATGCAACTTGGCGACTAAACAATAGCAATAGAGATAGAAGAATTGCTTGTATCCACTGTTAAGAATAATCAGTCTGTCAGTGCCAAGACCACCTTGTACAATTTTGTCTTAATGCATTTATATAAAATAATACATGTGTCTTGTAGTTCAGTCACCTAGCGCTGAAGAATGCCAGGGGTGTGGGAACTTAATTTAAATGAACTTTAACACGTCAGGATAGTATAAACCCTTAAAGGAAGAACTGCATTCATAATCAGGTTGGATGGTAAATGTACAGCACTAAGATTTGAACCTTTCTTCTTTTAAGGGTCTGTTTCCCTGGTTCCGGTTGTCTTGTCACCCTTGATCTACTACTGAGCTATGTTCATCTGTTTCAGTTCAGTTCAGTTCAGTCTCTCAGTCGTGTCTGATTCTTTTCGGAATCGAAGCATGAATCGCAGCACGCCAGGCCTCCCTGTCCATCACCAACTCCCGGAGTTCACTCAGACTCACGTCCATCGAGTCGGTGATGCCATCCAGCCATCTCATCCTCTGTCGTCCCCTTCTCCTCCTGCCCCCAATCCCTCCCAGCATCAGAGTCCTTTCCAATGAGTCAACTCTTCACATCAGGTGGCCAAAGTACTGGAGTTTCAGCTTTAGCATCATTCCTTCCAAAGAAATCCCAGGGCTGATCTCCTTTAGAATGGACTGGTTGGATCTCCTTGCAGTCCAAGAGACTCTCAAGAGTCTTCTCCAACACCGCAGTTCAAAAGCATGAATTCTTCGGCACTCAGCTTTCTTCACAGTCCAACTCTCACATCCATACATGACTACTACAAAAACCATAGCCTTGACTACATGGACCTTTGTTGGCAAAGTAATGTCTCTGCTTTTCAATATTCTATCTAGGTTGGTCATAACTTTTCTTCCAAGGAGTAAGCGTCTTTTAATTTCATGGCTGCAGTCACCATCTGCAGTGATTTTGGAGCCCTAAAAAATAAAGTCTGACTCTGTTTCCCCATCTATTTCTCATGAAGTGATGGGACCAGATGCCCTGTTGAGTTCATCTGTTTAAGATATGTAAATAGCCTAGGTGCCTTGCATAATAATACTTTAATTAGGGCACTTCAGATTTAATTTAAATCAGAACTGTAAGCCTTTTGACAATAAAGAAGGCTCTATAAATCAGAGGAAATGACATTTTCTGGCTCAGGCTTAGTGTTTAGTGTTAGTCGCTCAGTGGTATCTGACTCTTTTCGACCCTGTGGACTGTAGCCTGCCAGGCTCCTCTATCCATGGGATTCTCCCGGTAAGAATACTGGAGTGGGTAGCCATTCCCTTCTCCAGGGGATCTGCCTGACCCCAGGCTCAGGCTGGTCCCCCCTATTAGGGAGATCGGCCAGGGAAACACATTCTGAGTCTCCAGGAGCAGATACTGGTGACTCCCTAAGCCAGTCTCTTCTCCACCCACCTGGGTAGGAGCCTTGCATAGTTCTGTAGTTGATGCTGTGCCCACGTTGTGTTGACTTGCAGGAACAAATAAACCTTTGTCGGGATCATCATTATCACCTATTTCATCTCCGCTGCATCACTGTTTGGGCTCTTGAGCTGTCACAATCCTGTTGCAGTTCAGTAGGTGAGGGTAAAGGTGATGCTGTGTTTGGGTTCCCCACACAGGTGTCAACCTAGAAAACTGAAAACGTGTGACAACCTGAAAAGTGTGTCACAGAGCAGCTGATGTGGATGGGATCTCTGGCTCCATTCGGTGCCTAAAAACACATTGTATGAGATAGTTTATTTAAAATATGCCACTTCAGGGAATTCCCTACTGGTCCTGTGGTTAGTTTGCCACAGGGGAACAGATCGCTCTCTGGTTGGAGAACTAAGATCCTGCAGCATGCCCAAACAAATAAAAAATATAATATGCCACTTTGTTTTCCTGCCTTTTATTTCTATTCTATGCATTTCTTTTTTCCCCCCCTTTTTTAAGAAAAAAAGCTTTTTATTTTGTATTTGTGGGCGGGGGGAGGTGGGGGGGGCTTCCCTGGTGACTCAGCAGTAAAGAATCCACTTACAATGTAGGAGACACAGGTTCAATCCCTGGGTCAGGAAGATCCCCTGGAGGAGGGCATGGCAACCCACTCCAGTATTCTTGCTTAGAGGATCCCATGGACAGAGGAGCCTGGTGGGCTACAGTCCCTGGGGTGGCAAAGAGTCAGACACGACTGAAGCAACTCAGCACTCATGCAGGCACATAGCCTATTAACAATGCTGGGATAGTTCCAGGTGAACTGCAAAGGGACTCAGCCATACATTCACATGTATCCATTCTCCCCTAAACTCTCCTCCCATCCAGGCTGCCACATGACAGTGAGAAAAGTTCCCTGTGCTATACAGCAGGCCCTTGTTAGTTATCCATTTTAAATACAGCAGTCCATCCCCAACTTCCTAACTATCCCTTCCCCCTATCCTCCCGCTCAGCAACCACAATCTCATTCTGAAGTCTGTGAGTGTGTTTCTGTTTTGTAAGTAAGTTCATTCATATCATTTCTTTTTAGATTCCACATATAAGGGACGTCATACAGTATTTCTCCTTCTCTATCTGACTTACTTCACTCAGTATGACAATCTCTAGGTCCATCCATTTTGCTAAAAATATGCCAATTTAAAACCATATTTCATTTGTCTAGTTCATGGAAAAGTTCACACAGAGGCTGGATTGGGGATCTAATAATCATATAGCTTACAAATCCTTTAGATTTGGTGTATCATTTCCTCTAATTTTTACACCAAAGGAATTGCCTGTGATCTTTAGACTCATAATAGTGAAGTTGAACGTACCAAGTGCTAGGCATCAAGGAATTTTGTGGTCAAACAGTCCTGGATACAATTCTGACTTTTGGCTCTTGCGATCTTGGAAAGTTAATCACCCTCTCCAAACCTTTATTTATTTGAGAAATGACATTAAGAGCTACCTCAGGGACTTCCCTGGTGGTCCAGTGGTTAAGACTCTCCGATCCCAATGCAGGGGGCCTGGTTCCATCGCTGGTCAGGGAACTAGATCCCACACGCTACAGCTAAGAGTCAAATGCCACAGCAAAGATTGAGGATCCTGTGTACTGCAACTAAGACCTGGTGCAGCCCAATAAAAAAAATATTTAAAAAGAAAATCTACCTCAAAGGACTGTGGTGAGAATTATATGAAAAATGTTGGGAAAGCATTAAGCATGACTTATGGCCTAGCATCGGAGAAGGCAATGGCACCCCACTCCAGTACTCTTGCCCGGAAAATCCCATGGATGGAGGAGCCTGGTAGGCTGCAGTCCATGGGGTCGTGAAGACTCAGACATGACTGAACGACTTCACTTTCACTTTTCACTTTCATGCACTGGAGAAGGAAATGGCACCCCATGGGGGAGCCTGGTGGGCTGCCGTCTCTGGGGTCGCACAGAGTAGGACACGACTGAAGCGACTTAGCAGCAGCAGCAGCAGCAGCAGCATGGCCTAGCATGCCATGGGTTCTCAATTCATGATTTTTTCCCCTTTCTGAGTCCAAGCCTAAATATTGTTCTTTTTCCTTTACAGCATACTATGAAACGTTTTCATGCACTACTATTCGTTAGATTCCTTTTGGTTGTAAGCAACAATAAGCCATTTCAAACTATCTTAAGGAAAAGGGCAGCTTCTTTTAAGGGTACAAGAGTTTCTTAGGGCATCGCTTAGAATCCAGAATATCAGGGATGATCTGAAGCTGGGGAATGGATGCCCCTGTGAGGAGAGGGGCCTCTTTTAGGGGGAGGGGCAGTCTGTAGCTGCTTTTTAAAGTTTATTTGTGCTGGGTCTTCGTTGTAGCATGCAGGCTCCAGAGCACACGTGCTCAGTATCCCCATGGGATTTTAGTTCCCCAACCAGAGGTTGAACCCACGTCCCCTGCTTGAAAGGCAGATTCTTAACCACTGGACCACAAGGGAAGTTCCTGTAGCTGCTTAATTTTATTTTTTTTAACTGAAGTATTGTTTTTTAATCGAAGGATAATTGCTTTACAATATTATGTTGGTTTCTGCCTTACAGCATGAATCAGCTGTAAGTATACATATGTTCCCTCCCTCTTGGTGGCGCTAGAGGTAAAGAATCTGCCTGCCAATGCGGGATATGCAAGAAACTGAGTTTGATCCCCGCGCGGGGAGGAGCCCCTGGAGGAGGAAAAGGCAATCCACTCCAGTATTCTTGCCTGGAGAATCCCGTGGACAGAGGAGCCTGGAGAGCTACAGTTCATGGGGGTCCCAAAGAGTCGAACATGACTGAGCACGCACACAGCCTCCCTCTGGAAGCCCCCTCCCACCCCTCGCCACATCCCATCTATGTCGGTTGCGCGGGTTGGGCTCCCAGCAGCCGGTTATTTCACATGCGGTAGTGCACGTGTTTCAGCGGTACTCTCTCTGTCCCACCTCTCCTTCCCACCCTGTGTCCACAAGTCTGCTCCCTGAAGCTGCTTTCCTTCGCTGCGTCCTTCTCTGACTGTGCCTGGCTCCCCAGGCTCCTTAGGCAACAGGAGGTGGGGCGCGGTCACTCACAGGAGCAGCTGCGCTCACTCCCTGATCCAGCCCAGCTGGTCAGGCTCTTCAGAGGAAAGGCCTGCAACTGGCGCAGTAAACAGAGGCTGGCAGGACAGTCACCTTGCAGCTGCTGCAGCTACTCACATGGGAACAAGCAGGGCAAATGGGGCCAGGAGAGAATTCTCAGGAAGAGGCTGCTGGGACGATCTTCAGTAAGAGCCCCCTCTGACCTCTACATGAGAATGAGGAATGCCACTCTGATCAGCAGCTTACAATTAGGGGTCTTTTGAGTGTGCTACATGCTGATCCAAAAAATACCAAGTCAGGACATGGCCAGAGACCAAAAAAACAAAAAAAAGGAGAAGAAAGGGATTGGCCTGTTTAGGCGTGCATTTCCTGTCTAACCCCATCAGACAGAGCCTACAAGTGCTCCATGGTTCCTGTGCTCCTGCCCATCATCGGCAGGAGTCTGGAGGCTGGCTGCAGAAAGGCCAGAGTAGGAAAGGTATTCAGGAAACTTATTGAAAGCTATTAGAATGTTTTTAGAACCAGGCAAGCTGACATTAAAATGTCTTAGGAGCTATGGTCTGAGACGAATATTTGATCACGCAGTGTAGGGAAGGTTAGAGGAAGTGATTCAGACTTCCCTCTACACAAAGTGGATGGAAAAGTGACGTGAGGGTTGTGAGAAGCCAGGCTGCCATTGCAAGTCATAGAATCGAGAATCATAAATACCTTGCCCCCTGTCATGGATCAGAAATACCAGTGTCACCTGGTTAGTCCTGGTCCTCCACGTACACGAAAGCTTGAACATTTCCATACTTCACGATTTCCCCGAATGGAAAGCAGGGTTACGCCTTACGTCTGCAGTGCTATTGTCAGGAATTGGGATGTGATCCTCGTGGTCATAAGCAAGGAGAACGTTGCTGTTTCTTACTGTGCACAGTCCATCACAAACTTGAGGTAAATCTGTGGTTACTTTCCTTTGTATTTTGTCCATCCTGTACATGTTGGGTTTTTCTTGTTTGGCTAGCCATTCTTTCTAAAGTCTTGACTCTCTTGAAAGCTTTCATTTTTTCTAAATATTAACTTATTTTTGGCTGCATTGGGTCTTAGTTGAGACACTAAGGATCTTCGTTGTGGCGCTTGGGCTTAGTTGCCCCACGGCACGTGGGATCTTAGTTCCCTGACCAGGGATCGAACCTGCGTCCCCTGCATTACAAGGCAGATTCTTAACCACTGAACCACCAGGGAAGTCATGAAAAGTGACTTCTGAGTGGGCTACATGCTGATCCAAAAAATACCAAGTCGGGACATGGCCAGAGACCAAAAAAAAAAAAAAAGAAGAAACAGATTGGGCTACTTTGCAAAGTCACTACTTTCTTTGCAAGTATATTTCTTGTCTTTTGTAACATCCTTTAGTCACCAAGGCTTTTTTTTTTTTTTTAATCTACAGGGTATAACCAGAACTGAGGAGGCTGGTTGCAAAACCAATTCTGTTTGAAAGTGGTGGAGTTGCCTGTTGTTAGAGATGATGATAGAGGCTCAGGGAGGCCTCTGAAGCATCACCCTGGGCTGGAGCTCACAGGGGAGCAGAACAGGTTAAGAAGACAGTATCCACATCTGTCGGAGCAAAGAAATGGCCCGGACAAAGTTGCTCAGGATGAATGAGATGAGGGGAGTGGCACACATCCTGGGAAGAACAGAGAATGCAAAATCTGGATGGGAAACCCACTGTGGAGGAAACCAGAACCCAACAAGTAAGGACATCCCTCCCAAGTCCTTCAAGCCGTACTTCATATGTGTTGGAACGAGTTTCAGTGTACTCAAATACAGGAAACCAGAATGAGCTATAAAGCTGGGTGGCAGAACTAAGGAAACAGGATGCATTTATAGAAACAGCCAGGGAGGGACTTTCCCGGTGGTCCGGTGGTTAAGACTCTGCGCTTCCCATGCAGGAGGTCTGGGTTCAATCTGCGGTCGGGGAAACTAGATCCCACATGCTGCAACTAAGACCTGGTGCAGCCAAATAAATTAAAAAGAAAAAAAAAAGAGCCTGATAAAAAAGAAAGAAATAGGAAGGGACAGCTGAACACGGATGGGACCCGCTCTGCAGCCCTGGGGCCACTCGGGAGACTTGTGGTTCTCTCAGTGCCATCCCCACACCCGCAGCCCCTGGGAACTTGTTAGAAATGCACGCCCTTGGGCCCCGATGCTGGGCAGTGCTTTATCACACCCTTGGGGTGGCTCTGCTGCCCTCTAATATTTGGTGACCACTGGGCTAGTTTGTACGTCAAGGCTGTATATTGTCACGCTGCTTATTTAACTTATATGCAGAGTACATCATGAGAAACGCTGGGCTGGATGAAGCACAAGCTGGAATCAAGATTGCCGGGAGAAATATCAATAACCTCAGATATGCAGATGACACCACCCTTATGGCAGAAAGTGAAGAACTAAAGAGCCTCTTGATGAAAGTGAAAGAGGAGAGTGAAAAAGTTGGCTTAAAGCTCAACATTCAGAAAACTAAGTTCCTGGCATCCGGTCCCATCACGTCATGGCAAATAGATGGGGAAACCGTGGAAACAGTGGCAGACTTTATTTTGGGGGGCTCCAAAATTACTGCAGATGGTAACTGCAGCCATGCAATTAAAAGACACTTGCTCCTTGGAAGAAAAGCTATGACCAACCTAGACAGCATATTAAAAAGCAGAGACATTACTTTGCCAACAAAGGTCCATCTAGTTAAGGCTATGGTTTTTGTAGTAGTTATGTATGGATGTGAGATTTGGACTATAAAGAAAGCTGAGCGCTGAAGAATTGATGCTTTTGAATTGTGGTGTTGTAGAAGACTCTTGAGAGTCCCTTGGATTGCAAAGAGATTCAACCAGTCAATTCTCAAGGAAATCAGTCCTGGATATTCATTTTAAGGACTGATGCTGAAGTTGAAATTCCAATACTTTGGCCACCTGATGCGAAGAACTGACTCAATTGAAAAGACCCTGATGCTGGGAAAGATTGAAGGCAGGAGGAGAAGAGGACGACAGAGGATGAGATGGTTGGATGGCATCACCGACTCAACGGACATGAGTTTGAACAAGGTCAGGAGTTGGTGATGGACAAGGAAGCCTGGTGTGCTGCAGTCCATGGGGTCGCAAAGAGTCAGACGTGACTGAGCAACTGAACTTAACTGAACTGGACTGGACTAGGTTTGTCTGCCTCTCAGGGCTAGAGTTTGGGCAGAACAAAATTGCTCGGCTCCCTTCCAGAACCAGACGCTTTCTCACGAGGAGACTGTCATCGAGGCTCCCCAAGGACAGAAACAGAATCAAACTACCATGCCACAACTCCTTCATTCACTCCTCAGACATTTATTAAGCCTCGAGGGCTGCAGCAGACATTCACCAGTTTTGGACAACTTTGTCCCGAACTAGCTGACCATGGGGCTCGGTGGCATCTGGCGGCAGGAGGGCCAGGTAGACGGGAGTCTCAGCCCCCTCCTCCACTGTCCTGGAGGCATGAGCGCCCCCCAAGTCCGTCTTCACCCACCCGGGGCAGCATGCGTTCAGCAGAATCCTGTCGGCTTTCCTCTTCTCCTCCAGGCGCCGGGCCAGGATTCTCGATAAGACTGTGACCCCCAGTTTGGACACCCCATAAGCCGAGTTGGGCCAGCCCTCCCTCTCATGCACCTCGTTTTTCGTATCCTCCACAAACTTCTTCATGAGGTCCACCAGGTCTTCCTCTGTGAGCGTCTCACACCGGAACTTCTCTTGCAGATCTTCGCTGCAGTTTTCAAGGGCTTGGGAGCCCTGTGAACTACTGACGTTCACCACTCTGCCTGAAACAGGATAACGAAACATGGAAGCGTGTCACAAATACACCATCACTGGTTGATTGCTGACAAACATGTGATTCAGTCATGGGGCAGGCTTAATTTCTGATTTAAGAAATGATTCTAGCAGTCATTACAAAAAGCTCCAAAAGGCATTTGAAAAAGACGCAAGAAGGCACCTGTGGATTTTAACTTTTTGCACTTTGTTCTCCCAAAAAGAACATAATGAGAACATAATTCCATTGATAACATGGGCTAAAGAGCAGTGATTTTCCATTAGGTGAACAGGAGGCAGGTCTGCAGTAGGATCACCAGGCAGTTTGGTGAAACACACCCCCTACACACACACACACACACACACACACACACACAATTCCAGATGTTTGTGAACTTGCTTTCCTGGAGTCAGCGCCCTCACCTTTAGATTATTTCCTAGGGCCAAGGGGCCACCTCGGCATACCTGAGTGCCAAAGTCAGAGTCAAGCCATCCCTTGCCGATGACCCTTGTCTGTCCTTAATGATGGATACTCTGTCTGTCCTTAATGATGGATACTCTCACATGCGGAAGGGGTTGCGTCTCCAACCCGGATTTGATTTTCATCACTATTTTTTTAGCCCGTAGTTAACAAATAATTAAATATAGTTTAATGAGTTCATCTTCATATTAGCAACTATTCACGGCTACTAAACAGACAGTTCTGTCCATAACATAAAATAGGCCAAAAACTAGAAAGCAATCTGAAGCATTGGTGGAAATCCCCAAACCAGTAAATGTGTGACTTTACACATTTTGTCCAACATCAAGAAACACCAGATTTGGGGAGTTCTTTTCTCCCATGTTATCCTGGATCCATGTTCACTGCATCCAACAGAATAACTGGATTTTATTTCACTTTGTAAGCGGCATTCGCCAGAGGTGCACATTTGTGGGGTGGGATGTGAGCTTGCTGGGGTGTCCTTGAGGGCCCAGCCCCATATGGAGACACCCTCACTCTGGCCTTGTGCCTGAGCATCCCATGTCATCCCCAGCACCTAAAACTCTTCAGTGTTTTCTTTTCTTTTCCTTCATTCCTTCCTTCCTTTTCTCTCTCTCTTGTAATACCTATTTCTTTCCAAACTCTTAACTTTGAAAAACTTTGGAGCCTACACAGGATTTGCAAGAATACTTTAGTAGACATCCATAAAACCTGTAGGCTTCCCTGGTGGCTCAGACGGTAAAGCGTCTGCCTCCAATGCGGGAGACCTGGGTTCAATCCCTGGGTTGGGAAGATCCCCTGGAGAAGGAAATGGCAACCCACTCCAGCACTCTTGCCTGGAAAATCCCATAGATGGCGGAGCCTGGTAGGCTACAGTCCATGTGGTCGCAAAAAGTCGGACATGACTGAGCGACTTCACTTCCACTTCCATATAACCTGCAGCTGAGTTCACTAACTGTTAAGCTTTTTGCCACATTCTCTTTCACTCTTTCTGTTAATTGTAGACAGGTAGCATAAAGTAGGGCTTCCCTGGTGGCTCAGATGGTAAAGCATCTACCTGCAATGAGGAAGACCCAGGTTTGATCCCTGGGTTGGGAAGATCCCCTGGAGAAGGAAATGGCAACCCACTCCAGTACTCTTGCCTGGAAAATTCCATGGATGGAGGAACGTGGTAGGCTACAGTCCATGGGGTTGCAAAGAGTTGGACACGACTTAGCAACTTCACTTCACCCTGCATAAAGTGAAAGTCAGTCATTTGTGTCTGACTCTTTGTGACTTCATGGACTATAGAATCCATGGAATTCTCCAGACCAGAATACTGGAGTGGGTAGCCTTTCGTTCCCTTCTCCAGAGGTAGTGTAAGGCTTCACCTTAAACACTTTAGTATACATAAGTAAGGACACTCCCTTCCATAACCACAAAGGTGATCATACTCAAGCTATTTATCAGGGTACAACAGTATTATCTAAATATAGTCCATATTCAAGTCTCCCGGATTGTCTCAATAATCTTCCTTTACAAGTTTTTGTTTTTTTTTCATCCAGGGTCCAATGTGGAATCACCGATTGCGTTTAGTTGTCCTTTTTAGTCTGTTTTAGTCTAGAGCAGTTGACAGTGAGCTTGAAGCCTCTAAGCCATTGTTTTATAGTATTTCCCCCAGTTTGAATTGGCAAGATTCTTTTTTTATTTTAATGATTATATTCATCTCAATATTTTGATCAGGAATTCTGCTTTGCTGAAGTTACGTTCTTCATTACTTGCTAAGCAGCTTTGTTCTCAAATGCTTGGCTGCTACAAGGAATTAAATTCAAACAGGAAAGCAGGAAAGAAAAGAAAAAAAATTGCAGGAACTGCTCTATGCCTTTGGTGGAAATAACCTTCTAAGAGGAAGAGGCATCTACTTTGATCTCAGGGCACACCTCTGTGTGGCAGCGGTTAAGTTGGCCCAATCAGCCCTGAGAAGGACTGAGACGCACCCTCATCGCCACCACCCTTTGCTGAGGGTCAGGTGGACCCACCTGTCTGCAAACGCTATAGCATCCTGGAAAGAGTGGGCATATAGCTCCCCCTAGTGGCTCAACATATTAAAAAGCAGAGACATGCCAACAATGTCTTGAGAGTCCCTTGGATTGCAAGGAGATCCAACCAGTCCATCCTGAAGGAAATTTAAAAGTAATAACAAGTCCTGAATATCCATTGGAAGGACTGATGCTGAAGCTGAAACTCCAGTACTTTGGCCACCTGATGCGAAAAACTGACTCATTTGAAAAGACCCTGCTGCTGGGAAAGACTGAAGGCTGGGAGGAGAAGGGGACCACAGAGGATGAGATGGTTAGATGGCATCACCGACTCAACGGACATGCGTTTGAGCAAGCTTTGGGAGTTGGTGATGGACAGGGAAGCCTGGCATGCTGCAGTCCATGGGGTCGCAAAGAGTCGGACACAACTGAGCGACGGAACTGAACTGAAGTGGCTCTACAGTTGCTTGACCTATTCACTCGATCTTGAACCAACAAGCGAGCTGGATAGCTTTCTTTAAAGTGCTATTATAAAGCTAAAAAAAGAGTGGCTTTTAAATCACTTTTGAATGGGGAGAAAGTGATTCCCTATAAACCAAGGGGCTATGATGTTCAGCGTTTTGCCCTCCAGGTGAACAGGAGGTTTGTCAAAAAGTCACAATTATTCTCAATGTGTTACAAACTGAAGATTCCTGCTTTGATAATTACTGTTACAGAAAACTGGTTGAAGACCGTGATTGACCAGCTTTGGGTTGATCCCTGGGCCCCACCCTCCACAAAGCTTCCTTTTATGTTTCAAAATGGCTTGTTCACAGTTGTTTGACATACTGTGATCCTTCCCTCACTAGAACTAATTATCCTGATGTGATTGAAATCAGGAAACGGGGATACTGTTTCCAGTTCTATTACTACCTGACTGTATTTACTTTTCTGGGCCTCAATATCCTTTTCTATAAACTGAAGGTGTAGGAACATAAATGTTCATCAGTACCTCGCGGCTTTCAAATTCTATGATTCTAAAGTCCGTAGGGAGAGGACTTCCTGATACTTGGTAAAAGACACAACTGCAGTGAAGTACTACACAGCTATAAAAAAGATTAAGAAAGCTTTCTGTCCTGACCCAGAATGAGTCCCAGATACAGTAAGTGAAGAAAGCCAGGTGGCAAACATAATGTCTTTTTTTTTTTAAAGGGAGAGCAAAAATTTATATACATTTATTTTTGCTTAGAAAATAAATAAATGCTTGCATTTATTTAATTTTATTTTTGGCCATGCCCCACGGCTGTGGGATCTTGGTTTCCCACCAGAGATTGAATCCTGGCTCTTGGCAGTGAGAGCAGTCTTAGCCACTGGACCACCAGGGAATTCCCTAGATTTGCCTTTAAAAACTTCATCCCCAGGCTTTCCCTGCTGGCTCAGTGACATAGAATCCACCTGCCAATGCAGGAGACACCGGTTCGATCCCTGGTCCAGGCAGATCCCACAGGCCTTGGAACAACGAAGCCCATTGCCACAAATACTGAGCTGTGCTCCAGAGCCCAGGAACAACAACTATTGAAGCTCTCGCCCTAGAACCCGCATTCCCCACAAGAGGCGTCACTGCGAGGAAAAGGCTGCACACCACAGTGAAGAATAGCCTCTCCTCAGTGTGACTCCAGAAGAGCCCGAGCAACAGCCAGCACAGCCAGAAATCAATCAACCAATCGATCAAATTATAAATACTCCATCCCCCGGGCCCTGGGCACTCACCAACTCCATGCCTCTGGCCCCAAAGCTTCCTTCAACCAGCACTTGCAACTCTTACCTGTGAGCTTTCTACGATCCCATCCCACTAAAGAAACCAGTAAAGAGAATTACCTGTGGAAACTGGGGATGGGCAGGCAGGTGGATCTCTTACCATGCATCTTTTTAGATTTAAATATCTGCACCTGAGATCATCTTTATTCAAAACGTTCAGTTAAGGAAAGCACATTTCCAAGAAAAAAAACTACAGAGCTCTTCTTTTCCTAAGAATCATGATTGATTTCTTGGAAAGAAAGTCCTCGGGGAAGCCAGCCCTCTGTCCCCATCTTGCAGCACAATTGTAATTTACACAGTTAGTGTTCTTTGTCAGTGACAGTCTCCCCGACTGGACTCTGTGCTCCATGAACAGGACTGTCTGTGCCCACAACACTCACCACTGTAACCCAGGTGCCAGAGTAATGTTCAAGCTGGTTTTAAAAAAGGCAGAGGAACCAGAGACCAAATTGCCAACATCTGCTGGATCATGGAAAAAGCAAGAGAGTTCCAGAAAAACATCTATTTCTGCTTTATTGACTATGCCAAAGCCTTTGACTGTGTGGATCACAATAAACTGTGGAAAATTCTGAAAGGGATGGGAATACCAGAACACCTGATCTGCCTCTTGAGAAATTTGTATGCAGGTCAGGAAGCAACAGTTAAAACTGGACATGGAACAACAGACTGGTTCCAAATAGGAAAAGGAGTACGTCAAGGCTGTATATTGTCACCCTGTTTATTTAACTTATATGCAGAGTACATCATGAGAAATGCTGGACTGGAAGAAGCACAAGCTGGAATCAAGATTGCTGGGAGAAATCTCAATAACCTCAGATATGCAGATGACACCACCCTTATGGCAGAAAGTGAAGAGGAACTCAAAAGCCCCTTGATGAAAGTGAAAGTGGAAAGTGAAAAAGTTGGCTTAAAGCTCAACATTCAGAAAACGAAGATCATGGCATCTGGTCCCATCACTTCATGGGACATAGATGGGGAAAGAGTGGAAACAGTGTCAGACTTTATTTTTCTGGGCTCCAAAATCACTACAGATGGTGACTGCAGCCATGAAATTAAAAGACGCTTACTCCTTGGAAGGAAAATTATGACCAACCTAGATAGCATATTCAAAAGCAGAGACATTACTTTGCCAACAAAAGTTCGTCTAGTCAAGGCTATGGTTTTTCCTGTGGTCATGTATGGATGTGAGAGTTGGACTGTGAAGAAGGCTGAGTGCCGAAGAATTGATGCTTTGGAACTGTGGTGTTGGAGAAGACTCTTGAGAGTCCCTTGGACTGCAAGGAGATCCAACCAGTCCATTCCGAAGATCAGCCCTGGGATTTCTTTGGAAGGAATGATGCTAAAGCTGAAACTCCAGTACTTTGGCCACCTGATGTGAAGAGTTGACTCATTGGAAAAGACTCTGATGCTGGGAGGGATTGGGGGCAGGAGGAGAAGGGGAGGACAGAGGATGAGATGGCTGGATGGCATCACCGACTCGATGGACGTGAGTCTGGGTGAACTCCGGGAGTTGGTGATGGACAGGGAGGCCTGGCGTGCTTCGATTCATGGGGTTGCAGAGTCAGACACGACTGAGCGACTGATCTGATCTGATCTGATGGTAGGTGCTCAATACATGCTTGTGGAAACAGTAATAAATGTTATTTAGTGAATATGTGAAGGTGTGGGTAAGATATTTCCTAATAAAGAAAAGTTTCCTCTGGATGTTCTGAATCAGCTTGGCAAAGGTTGGTACAAGAAGAAAAGAATACAGACAAATTCATAATCATGCAAGAACAGACCCTTTCCCCAGGCCCCAGGTGAGCTGGGTGAGGATGGTCACCTTGGGGAGTTGAGAAGAACTCACTGAGGTTGCTCAAAGGCAAGATGCCTTATGGGACTTGGCAACACCTTCTCCTTCTAGGGTTGAGTTAATGACTTGGGACCCAAGATTGCTATGGATCATACATATCTTTTATTGTTGTTGTTTTGCAGGAGGTGGGAGTTGAGCCTTTAAAAAATGGTGATGGGACAATTGGGTAGCCATTTGCAAAATGGTACATTTAGATCCCCTCTCCTTCCTTCAGTTCAGTTCAATTGCTCAGGCATGTCCGACTCTCTGCGACCCCGTGGACTACAGGACGCCAGGCTTCCCTGTCCATCACCAACTCCCAGAGCTTACTCAAACTCAAGTCCATTGCGTCAGTGATGCCATCCAACCATCCCATCTTCTGTCATCCCCTTCTCCTCAATGAATCGGGTATCTACACATGTACGTATCTAGACTTGGCTAAGGGAACTCATGCCTACCAACACACAAGTCAGGAAGGAAAAGTGAAATAATTCTTCCCTAAATTTGGTACGGGATGAGATGGTTGGATGGCATCACCGATTCAATGGGCATGAACCTGGGCAGACTCCGGGAGATGGTGAGGGACACGGAAACCTGGCGATCTGCAGTCCATGGAGTCTCGAAGAGTTGGACACAACTTGGCAACTGAACAGTAAAGTACCTGACTTTCAATAAAGCTGAAATGTTCAGATGAGAAGCCAGGTACTGTGAGAAGATAACACAGCTTTCTATTTTTTTCCCCTACGGAGAAATAGCCCACCTGGAAGACTCCTGGGGGACGGGTCCCTGTGGCTCACTCCTTGCTAAGGGAGACAACCTGACGGTCAGCAAAGCTGGACTCACCATGAGGTTTGACTATAGGCAGTAATTCGGTGCAGACGTTTCTCGTGGCAAAGAAGTTTGTCTTCAGCGTCATCTCAGCTTGAATGTCAAAGGGTGTTGGGTCATCAGCTTTTCAAAAAGAGGAGGAAACAAAGTCACACATTTCCCCCCTGAAATTCTCAAGACAAAGTGGATCTTACCTCAGATTAAAAGCAAAGCAAGGTAACTAAAACAATTTCAAGGGCTCCCCTGGTGGCTCAGTGGTAAGGAATCTGCCTGCCAATGCAGGGGACATGTGTTCCATCCCTGATCCGGGAAGATCCCACGTGCTGCAGAACAGCTAAGCCCGTGGGCCACAACCATTGAGCCTGTGCTCTAGGGCCCTGGAGCCGCAACTACTGAGACCCTGTGCCACAACTACTGAAGCCCGAGCACCCTAGAGCCCTTGCTCTGCGACAAGAGAAGCCACTGCAGTGAGAAGCCTGCATACAACTAGACAGCCGTCCCGACTTGCCACAGCTAGAGAAAAGCCGGCACAACAACGGAGATCCAGCCCAGCCAAAGATGTTTAAATAAATTAAAAGCAGGAGGCTGATGGTTCTCAGACGTCCAGCCTCTATCTGAAGCATCCGCAGGGCCTGTTAGAACACAGCTTTCTGGGCCCTGCCCCCAGAGTTTGGGATTAAGGAGTTCCGGGGTGGGGCTTCATAATTTGCATTTCTAATTCAGTTCCCAGGTGACGCTCCAACTACCAGTTTGTGAGCTACACTTGGAGCAGCAGTGGTCAAACCCATCTTGAAAGGGCATAGGAGGAGGCACCTGGCGATTCTGCTAAAATGCAGATTACAGTTCAGCAGGTGTCCGTCTGAGGCTGGCCGTTCTGCGATTCCCGCAGTTCCCAGGGTCGCAGGTACTGCTGGTCGAGGGTCCAAACGCTGAGGGGCGAGGGTTGCCAGATGAGGTCAGTATGCCCCCCATGTGTTGTCCACCCATCCCTCAGCTGTGGGCTCCGAGGGGGTGTCCGCCAACTCCCCGCCTGAGCGCGCAGAAAGCCCGGCAGACTGAGTTGCCCCAACGGGTGCCCCGGGCGGTCCAACGCCCAAGGCCGAGGGAAATGAAGACAGGCTTCACAATGCTTCGTTTTCCTCCGCTCGGCCTCTTAGAGTTCTCTTTGCCATTAGGTTGTAAGTGAGGCCGGCCTTTTATTTCTACCCGCAGCACAAGGCAGATCAATAACTTTCTTATTCGAGTCATGGAGCAAGTAATCTCCATCTCCCTGCCCCTCTCCAAAGAAAGATGCTACTTAAAACCACCCTTAAAAAAGAAAAACCCAGAACAAACCGTCTATGTTTGATAACAAGCCGAGCTTCCCTGGGGGTGGGAACCACACTCGCTTCCTTTTTGCCAGAGCCTATCAAAGCCCTGCGTTAAAGAGACCCAAGTCCACTAGCGTGCATATGCGCGCTAATCCGTGTCTCTGAGACTCACTTCCTGTCCCGAGCAGATGCCTCCTGGTGTCTATGAATGCGCCCTTTGAGGGAAAGCGAAAGCCCAAAGAGAGCTTGGAGACCCTTCGCAGAGCAAATGTTTCTGGCATTAGAAAGCTGATGAGCTTAGCAGGGCGTGGTCCCCTCCTCGGAGACCGACTCTCTTGCAAAACTCAGCAGCTGATGGTTCTGGGAGGGTCCCGGGTGGAGCACTGTGGCGCACAGGCCCGCACAGGCCGGCGGGCAGGCGGGGCACGCTGTGCCCGGCACCGCGGCTGCTCTCGAGCGAAACGAACCGCTCCCAAGACTCCGTGGGAAGCGAGAACCAGCCGTGGGAGGCGAGAGCTGAGCGCATCCCGAGGGGCGGGCGCTGCCTTTCCGATCACTCCAGTGGACTGGTGGGGGCGGGGGGCGCGTGCAATTCGTCGCGGGGCGCCCTCGGAGAGCCGGAGACCTCCCACCACCCCCTTCACCTACTCTTGAAGGCGATGCCCGCGTTGTTGACCAGCACGTTGAGCCCCCCGTACTCCTTGCGCAGGAAGTCGCGCAGGGCGCGGATGCTCTGCAGGTCGTCGATGTCCAGCTGGTGGAAACGGGGGCTCAGGCCCTCCGCCTGCAGCTGCTGCACGGCCGCCCGACCCCGCTCCTTGTCCCGCGCCGTGAGCACCACGTCCCCCGGGAACTCCCGGCACAGGTCGCGCGCGATGGCAAAGCCGATCCCCTTGTTGGCCCCGGTGACCAGCGCCACGCGGGTGTAGGACGACATGGCCGGTGTGGAGGGAGCGCGGGGCCCTTGGGTGGAGAGCGATCCGGGCCGTGGGCCACCTGCGGCGCGCGCTGCGGAGGCCGGTCCACAGTCTGAGAAGCCAGGAAGAACTGGGTTCTAGGCTCCAGCGCTGTGACTTGTAGAGAAAGAGGCTCCGGTCCTCGATCCCTCCCCTCCTGGGAGGGGCGGTCTGTTCCTGAATGTTTTGTAACGCCCCATTCCCGGGTCCGCCCCCTCCCCGCGTAGCGCCCACTGTTGATCCCGCCTCTGAGCCACAACTGAGCCAAGCAGTGGTCTACGGGGGTGGAGAGGGGCTTCCCCTAAAGCAGAACCCAGACAGTGGTGAGTCGAAAGGGTCTGAAGATTTACTGCAGTTTGAATGAAGAAACTAGCGCAGGAGAAACCCCAAAGGAGAAAAACAAGTGTTGACAGTTTTCTTGGGCGTGCGCCTGCCATCCTCTACGAAATGAGGATGCTTGCTTTTTTCTTGACTACAGTGAAATGATTTCGACACGGTACCTCCTTCTCAGGACCTCGATCCCGTTCCTTGCTTCAAAGAAACTCAAAAGAGGGAATGAGAGAAAAAAGGTCCCAAGAACAGATTTCCAGGTGTGGGCCGGGTACCCAGCTCTGTGGGATCCCAGTGCGCCCCCACGTGAGCAAGAGTGTTTATGAAACTCCCATTGTGTGTCAAGCGTCTTGCCGGAATGTTTTTATTCATCTTGCATAACTCCTGTGGGTGCCAAGTGTCTCCCCTGGAGAAAGAAATGGCAACCCACTCCAATATTCTTGCTAGGAAATCCCGCGGACAAAGGAGCCCGGCGGGCTACAGTCCTGTGGACTCTCAAAGAGTCGGACAAGGCTTGGCAACTAAATAAGTAGAATATACATTTGTGTGTGTGTGTATATATATATATATATATATTAATGGGAGAGGGCAATGGCACCCCACTCCAGTACTGTTGCCCGGAAAATCCCATGGATGGAGGAGCCTGATAGGCTGCAGTCCATGGGGTTGCTAAGAGTCAGACGAGACTGAGCGACTTCACTTTCGCTTTCCACTTTCATGCATTGGAGAAGGAAATGGCAACCCACTCCAGTGTTCTTGCCTGAAGAATCCCAGGGACGGTGAGGCCTGGTAGGCTGCAGTCCTTGGGGTCGCACAGAGTCGGACACGACTGAAGCGACTTAGCAGCAGCAGCATATATATTAATATAGATATATATATATAATTTCTCCCAGTGAAATCTCTGTGCCCACAAAATTTAACTGAAAATGAATCCCTAAAGATGTGTCACAGTGTGGACAAGCAATTAGAACTCTTCAACCCACTCTTTTTAGTGTGATCCGAGTGTGTTTGATTGGTGACTTTCAGGTTTATGGAGAGCAGTGATTTCATGACTGAGCTTTTCCCAAGCACAGCTTGGCTCAGCTTCCCAAGCCTGTCACCTTGACAGCACTTTCTTCATCAGATCAACAAGTGAGGTCAGAAGGTGGGCACCTGCTGTGGCTCAGCAATTATTTTCATTTTCCCCTAAAGATTATTTGGATCTCTCTTTTCAAAAGGTAGGGCTACTCAGGTTTTCTACTTCTTCTTGAGAGCTTAATTCATGTTTTCCAAAACGTTTGTATATTTTATCTAGGTTATTGATTCTGTCATGAAGTCATTCATAATATGCCTTTATTAATCTTGTAATATCCATAGAAATGCCACTTCTCTCACTCCTGATATTGGCAGTTTCTGTCTTTCGTATTTTTTTTTTCCTGATCTATCTGGTTAGAACTATTCATTTACTTAAGGAAGAAGCTTTTGATTTCATTGATTTTTTCTCTATTTTTTCTGGTTATGTTTCTTTTCTAATGTCTATTTCTTCTCTTCTCATTTGGGGTTTTATTGGCTCGTTTTCCTAGTTGGTTTGTGTTGTGCTTCTTTTTGTTTGTTTTGGTTTTTGAGTTTTAACTATGGAAGCTGAGATCATGGATTTGAAATCTTTCTTCTTTTATAATATAGACATTAAGGGTTATTAATTTCCCTTTTAATACTATGTTAGTGCCATCCCATAAACACAGATACATTGTGCTTTCACTTTCAACCAGTTTAAAATAATTCTAGAGTTCCCTGGCAGTCCAGTGGTTAGGACTCTGTGCTTTCACTACCAAGGGCCCAGGTTCAATCCCTGGTTGGGGAACTAAGATTCCATAAACTATGCAGTGCAGCCAAAAAAATAAAAATAAAATAGGTAACTTCTAATTTACTTTTTGATATATTCTTTGACCAAGGGTATTTAGAAGTATTTTTTTTTAGCTTCCAACTACTTGGGGATTTTCCAGATACCTTGCTGTTACTGATTTCTTAATTCTGTTGTAGATGGAGAACATGTTTTGTATGACTTGAATTCTTTTAAAGGAGTTTTTTTTAAGCTAGGAGAGAGAGAGAAAAGCATTTTTATGCAATAGGAATTATCTCGAAAAGAGGTAAAAATAGGTGACAGAGACAAAGTGAATAATTCAAGAACAAACTGTGTGGGAAGGTGAGTGCAGATGGGTCCTAGGGCTCAGACGGGGACTTGGCCTTGGAATCAGGACACCTCCTGTGACAGGGAAGGCCGTGTGTGGGGGTCTAGTTGTAGGATGTTGGGTGGCTCTCCTGGGGGCACTATTTTCCCTTTGAAGGATGAACGATTTGAGGTTGTTAACAAGCAAAATTCTTTGGGGAGACTTGAGGGAAGTGTAGCCATCTTGCAGAACAGGAAAGTAAATTTATTAGGGAATTAGGCAGCGTTGGTGAGCAGAGTTGGGGGCCCATTTGAGACCTGCAGTCATAAATGTCAAGACAGCCCAACCAGCCCCTTCCAATTTCCTCCCAGCATCATCCACCCACTAGTGCAGCTGCAAAGTTGGAGAGTGGTGTTTCGTCAGGCCCCCATAACACAGGGAGAGATGTTTGCAAGGCAAGAAGCATAGTGTAGGGCTATGGCCTCCGAGGACAGAGGAGAGGACACCAGAGGTTTGGAGACTCTGGTGAAGAACAGTAGGGCTGACGGAACAGAGGCCTCTGAGGACAGGACCTCCTTGGAGGCAAGCTTGTAGCCTGGAGCCAAGTTGGGTCCTGGGGGTCAGCGTGGGGTGCTTTGAGATCGAGATCTCAGGGGCTGTACAGATGAACCAGGTGAAGAGGGCACAGGGACTTGTGTTGGTGTTTAGAAGTCAAGGAACTGAGAAGCCAGATACTGGATGGAACCGTCACATGTCTACTGAGCTCCTCAGAGAGAAGAAGTGTGGAGGGAAGAAAATACTCAATAATGTGCTGGTCTCAAGGTCTGTGCCTTTGGCTGTTTCTGTCCTAAGACTTTTTTTTTTTTTTAAAGAAACAAGAGTTCCCACATCTTCATTTCGCACTAGCCCTCAAATTATGTAGCAGGTCAATGAAAGGGGGTCTGGGGTGGTTTGGAGAGAGTTTGTTGCTCATAGTAGGGGCTTCCCAGGTGGCACAGTGGTAAGGAAGCTGCCTGCCAGTGCAGGAGATGTAAGATGAGTGGGTTCGATCCCTGGGTCAGGAAGATCCCATGAAATGGCATGCCACTCCTGTATTCAGACTGGAAAATTCCATGGAGAGAGAAGCCTGGTGGGCTACAGTCCATGGAGTCACAAAGAGTCAGACACTTCTGAGCACGCATGCACACATACACACACGTTATTTACAGCAGTCATTTCCAATTTTTCATGTTAGAATTCCCTGGGGATATTATTTAAAAAAAAATGCTCATGTTTGGCTCTTTTCCCATTGTGATTTAATTGTGCTTGGGTGTAACCCAAGCACTGGGAGTTTCGAAAGCTGATTCCAATGTGTAGCAAACTTTAGGAATCACTGGGTTACATAATAAGGAGTTTCAATTGGTTAAAAGTGACATAATCTTCAAAAAACGGCTGAAGATTTTGAGAAAAAAGAGGAGACAGGGTTTGGAAATGGCACAGGTGATTGTCCCCTCCCCCTTCCTAGACATCAGGTCCTAATCACAGAACCTGTGGATGTCCCTTTGTATGGAAAAAGGGACTTTGCAAATGTGATTAAACTGAGGATCTTGAGATGAGATGATATTCCTTCTTGGTGGGCCCAATGTAATCCCAAATCTCTTTATGAGAGGTAAGCAGGAAGGTCAGAGGCACAATGAGATGTGAGATAAAAGCCAAGAGAGGCATGGAGAAAGACTGAGACTGATTTGACGATGCTTGCATTGCAGACATGACTGTAGTGACTTAGCAGCAGCAGCAGCATTGCTGGCTTTGAAGATGGTGAAGACTCAGGGACGCAGGTAACCTCCAGAACTTGTAAAAAGCAAGGAGATGGGTTCTCCTCTAGAGCCTTCAGACAGAACACAGCACTGTTGACATGTTGATTTTTAGGGCTACCAACCTCCAAAATTGTAAGTTGATTAATTTGTGTTGCTTTAAAACATTAAATGTGTGGCAATTTGTTATAGCAGCAATCAGAAAATACACACTTAAAATGGACGATTCTTCCCTTATCTTCTGGGTGGGGTGAAAACACCCTTCACTTACACCTAGTGAAGGATTTAAATTGTGACAAATCTTAAGAAAAAGCCTGGTTTGAAAAAAGAAAAACTTGGATACCTTCCTAAGGGTGGAGGAGAAATGAATTAAAGGGAAAAGGCTGCAGGACACCCTCTGACTCATGACCTGGTTGGCGGATCTGAGGAAAAGTGATGCGTAGGCTATTGTGCCGGATCCAAATTCCCACCATCTAAACCACCCTGCACACTGGGTCAGAAGTTATAGGTTCTGGGTTTTTTTATGTATAATTGTGATTCCATTTAAACTGATTTTGCTCTTGCTTGGTGGGTTCTTCTGTATTTCCTAAATCATTAGGGTTCAAACCAAAGTGACATGATATGCCAGCAGCGTGATATGCTCAGGGTTCTTGTCCTTCGCAAGGTGTGTCGTCACCTGGGCACTGACTGTCTGCAGCATTCATTCATCTGCATCCGCCAGTGAATATGCGAGCACCTGTTAGGCCCCAGACATGTGAACTGGAGTCAACAGGCAGGGGGAGCCTGCATGGAGCTGCTCCTGGTTCAGCTCCTTAGTGGCTCCTTGGGGTAGGCTCTCTATGTCTTCATGCCTCAGTTTGCTTGTTTGTAAAATGGGAATAATTATCGTGCTTTCCTCTTATAACTGTGGTGAGGATGACATGAGTTAATACTACAAAAGTGCTTAGAGCAGTCGTGGCAAGTGGGGACACTGAATGTCTGCTGTTATTATATTCTCTATCGGGGAGACAGATGGTCATCTTACACCATTATTGAGGTCCTCCTGTATGACAAGATTGGAGCTAGACAGTCATGTCTCAACCAACGTTTCTTTACGGGAGGCAGATGATCTCATAGGCAGAGATGGAGACAGGAAACCCAGTCTCTCATCCTTCCTTAGAGGAAGTGCTATTGACCCTGTAATGCTCAGAGTATCTGGCTTGCTGACAGCCAACCCCGGGCAGGAACGGGGCCCGTTTTCTTTTTAGAAGCAAGAATGAGTTGCTACTTCAAGCAACCTGTACTGCAGGTTCTGCAATACAGCGTGGCGGACCATAGGCAGCCCTTAGATGTGGCCATAGTTGCACTCCATTAAGCCCCCAAACCTGTTACCAGGTTAGGTGACCCCGAGACCCTTACTAGTCGCTCCCCATTGGTTGGCTGCCACAGTGGGCCCCTCCCCCCAAGTGAGCAACCGTCAGTGGGCAACAGTTAGTGGGCCTACTCAGCCGTTGGTGGCCCCACAGTGCACCCCCCTCCCCCAACAAGCAACGGCCAATGGGTGACCGTGAGTGGGCCTGCTCAGCCATTGGTTGGCTGCCACAGTGGGCCCCGCCCCCAAGTGAGCAACTGTCAATGGGTGACCGTTAGTGGGCCTCCTCAGCCATTGGTTGGCTGCCACAGTGGGCCACTCACTCCAAGCAAGCAACCGTCAAGGAAGCACCTGTTGCGTGCCTTCAGCCAACAGTCTGTGGTTTTCCCAGCGGTGGTCCTCAGGTGGAGAGTGAGGTAAGAGGGGAATCCTGGTCTTCTCTCCAGGACCCACCAGCTCACCTGGCCAGTGGGTGAGCTGGGGGGCCCAGGGAACAGGCTAGGGGCTGTTTCCTGCAGGGTTCCAGAGCCCTCGCCAAGGCCACTCTCTGGCCGGGCCCAGACCTTGAGTGGTTCATAAACCTCTTCCTTATTGCCCCCTTGTGATGTAATGGCAGCAGCAGGACTCATAGGATGCAGTTTGAGGGGCTTGGCCTGAGGAGCCTGAGGGCCAGTTGGGTCCTGGGCTCTTGGCTCCCTCAGAGATGATGGCTGGGCAGGGTTGGGAACCTGGCCCTGAGGGAGCTGCCCACGGAGCTCTGCCTCCTTTTAGCCAGGACCGGGACTTCAGAGGGTGACGGTTGTGTGGTGGGACCTGGTCCTTTCTTGTCAGGACAGAGGCAGGTCTGGGCTTTCTCCCCGGGGCTCTCCAGGCCCCCTGACCTCGGGGCAGTGGGGACAGCCTTAGGGCTGTGTCCTACAGAGCTCACTGGCTGGGCACAGACCTTGAAGAAGCAGAGAACCTCTCCGCCATCTCCACATCTGTGACCTCATGGTGGGGGGCCATCTCCGCGGGTCACAGACGTGGAGACCTCACAACTGGAGTAAATGCCACGGCCAAGAAGGTGACAGCTTCAAACAGTTTCAGTCTCTCCATTCAGTTTCAAAACCTGTGACAGCTTAGCTCAGTGTCTACCCCAGGAGGCCAGAGGTCAGGGTTATGTTGCAAGGACTTTGCACATCATTACTTCAGGTCCACCTCTGTGGTTGGGGCTATTCTCTAGGAAGGGCAGTTGTTGTGAGCAGGAAACCAACCTGACTGGTATTTGCTGCAATGTGTGTTTGTTCCTATTGATCGTGTACAATTGCTTCTTTCCAGTTTCAGTGAACAGCTGAGGGCACCTGTCCCTTCTGTAATGACAGCTGTTCAGGGTCTGGGGACCCATTCTGAGGGCACTGCCATCTGAGATCTGCCTCCTAGCTGGGCCTGGGCACTGGTAGGAAGACCCAGACTGGGTACTGGGCCAGGGACCCCCACCTCTTAGCCAGGCCTATACCCAGGAGGGCAAAGGTTGAGCCTTGAGGCCTTGCCCCTTCTTGTCAGGACAGAGAATGACATTTGTTTTGGTGGAGGTTTACAGGTACATTGTGACCTGACCCTTACCTGACATCAAGGACAAAGATCCAAGAAGTTTGCAATCAGGCCCCTCCCTCAACTTTCCTATAAAAGGCCTTTGCTGAAACCTTTCAGAAGTTCAGAGATATCAGGATGTGAGACACCCATCTCCTTGCATGGCCCTGCCGTTATCCTTTCTTGGCTCCAGACTCTGATGTTTTGGTGCTGTTTTGTGTCACTGTGCGTTGGGCACACACACTTGGGCTGGATAACGCAGGCAATGCTCCTCGACTTCCCTGCAACCTCACCCTCCTCTCCCCTGTGCTGGGTGTCTGAGTGCTGAGCCATCGTAGTCCCTGCAGGGCTTGACCAGCAGGGAGAAGGCAGGGCAAGCAGGTGTGGGACGCCTATTCTTTATGGCGGTGAGGAACACAGAACATAAAATATACCATCTTCACCATTTAAATGTCCAGTCCAGCAGTGTTAACTATATGCCGATTACTGTGGAACAGATTACTGTGGAACAGATTCTAGCACTTTTTCAAGGTGCGTAACTGGAAGAAATCTATACCCCTTAGCCAACAACTTCCTATTCCCCTTCTTTCCAAACTCTGGTAACCACATTCTACTTGTTTTTATGAATTTGACCACTTTAGATACTTCACAAAGTGGAATCTAAGTATTTCTTTGTATGACTGGCTTATTTCATTTAACCTAGTGCCCTCAAGGATCACCCAGGTTTTAGTGTATGATAGGATTTCCTTTTTTAAGGCTGAGTAATATTCCACAGTATGTAGAGACCACACTTTCTTTATCTGTTTAACTGTCAGTGGATACTTAGGTTGATTCCAACTCTTGGTTTTTGTGAATAACCCTGCAATGAACATGGATGTGCTCATTATATTTTGTTCTTGAAGTAGAATACTTGCTAGGATCTAGAAATCACTTGGTCCAAACCAGTTTTTTGCACATGAGGAAATTAAGGCCTCTGAATGTTGACACTGCTTGTATCTCCCTGAACTGGAAGCAAGTCTTCAAATTACCAGTTTAATGATTTCTCCACTACATTACTGTCTTGACTGGTACCAATGTCAGAGCCACCAGGAGATCCATTCCTGTCATATTCCTATTAAACCATTTTGGAGGGTCATGATTTTTTCCCAGCTGTATTGAGATATAATGGAGATATAGTGTAAGTTTAAGGTTTCCTGCAAGATCTGATATATGTATATTGAAAATGATCACCACACTAAATATGGTTAACAGCTTATCACTTTATATAGCTACAAAGTTTTTCTATTGATGAGAACTTCTAAGATGTACTCTCCTTGCAACTTTCAGATGCATAGCACAATGTTGACTGTAGTCATCAATGCAATACATTCCATGACTTGGTTATCTTTTAACTGGAACTTTGTACCTTTTTGACCCTCCTCACCTTTCCCCCCAACCATCGGGCAACCTCCAGTCTCTATTCTGAGTCTGTGAGATGTGAGATCCTACAGTATTTTTCTTTCTCCTTGTGATTTATTTCACTTAGCCTAACTCCCTCAAGTTCATCCGTGTTGTCGCAAATCACAGGATTTCCTTCTTTTTTTGTGGCTGAATGGTCTTCCACAATATATGCACCACATCTTTATCCGTTCATCTATTAGTAGACACTTAGGTTGTTCCCATGCCTTTGCTACTATACACAGTGCTGCCATGAACATGGGAGGGCACATATCTATTTGAGATGGTGTTTTCATTTCCTTTGGATGAATACCCAGAAGTAGAATTGCTGAATCATATGCTAGAGCTATTTTTAATTTAAAGGAAACTTTATACTTTTTTCCATAGTTGTACCAGTAGGGTATGAGTTCCCTCTTCTCCACAGCCTCTCGGGCTTTTGTTATCTCTTGTCTTTTTGATAACAGTCATCCTAACAGGTGAGAGGCAATATTTCATGGTTTTGAGTTGTAGTTTCCTGGTAATTCATGTTGTTGAGCACCTCCCATGAACCTGTTGGTTATTTGTATGTCTTAAAAAAAAAAAAAAAAGAGGTCCATTCAGGTCTTTTAACCATTTAAACCTTGAATTGTTTTTTGCTATTGAGTTGTATGAATTCTTTATATATTTTTGGATATTAATCCCTTATAAGCTACATGATTTCCAAATCTTTTTTTTTCTATTTAGTAGGTTTTCCTTTTATTTTGTTGATGGTTTATTTTGCTGTGCAAAAGCTTTTCAGTTTGAAACAAGTCCACTTGTTGTTTTCTTTTTTTGGTTGTTGTTGCTTTGTGATTTTGGTTTCAAATCCAACAAAATCATTGTCAAGACCCATTTTAAGGAGGTTTTTCCTGTGTTTTGTCCTAGCAGTTTTATGGTTACTAGTCTAACATTTAAGTCTTTAATTCATTTGAGTTAATGTTTGAGTGGTAGAAGATAAGAGTATAGTTTCATTTCTTTAAACATGTGATAATCAATTTTCCCAGCACCATATATAGAAGAGACTGTTTTCTCTGGTGAAGATTCCTGTCAGATATTAGTCAAATGCGTGTGCATGGTGAGAGGGCTGTTCTTGAGTCACCACCACGGTGCCTGTCCCTTTGGTGCCCTGGCATTGGCTTCTGGCCTCTGTGTTCACAGTGAACCAGGGAGAAGGGTGATGTTTATTGTAAACATCGTTAATTTGGAGCAACACCATCTCCCCGCAGGGGTGTGTGAGCCAGTCCTGCGTGGTGTTGGAAAGGCTGAGCTGTAGGCCTTTCTCCAAAAGAAATCAGTTGTGCCAATGCCTGGCTGGAGAAGCGTTTAGGGGAGGCTGGGGATCTTTAGTACCATCAGGCTGGTGAAGTACCAGAGCTGAGAAATGTGGGTCTCAGGCCCTTAGTCCTGTTCTTGGGGTGCATGTCACTGCTGGTTCTAGATCAGTATTGCCGAGGAAATACTGGAAAATATTGGAAATACTGGAAAACCAGTCAATTTTGTGCAATTCTAGTGAGTATGTAATTTAGTGTTCTTTCTTGGAGAAGAATTAGACCCTGTCTATGGAAATTTAAAATACGCATCTCTTCCTGAAAGGGAAATTATTGGTGAAATTTGTCCTACAGATAACCTCCTGGGGACATGAAATGACTGCCAAACAAGGATGTTCTTGAAAAGCAGCTCCCAGTCAAGTTCTTGGAAAGGTCACAGGCTATCCAGAAAGTTGATTAAAGTTGTAAATTATTTAAAGAATACATTTTAATTTGCTTACCATTATTGGAAAGGTACAAGTGTTCAAGTTAACACTTTATGTGTTTCTCTATAAACCTGGTGAAGTATGTTGGGTCCACGTTTGGTGGTAGACAGTGCCCTCTGGTGCTCTGGTGGCTACACTTCATGGCAACTGTATCTGTTCCCTGTGGTCTCATAATGAAGCACCACCAACTGCGTGGCTTTAAACAACAGGAATTAATTTTATCACGTTTATGGAGGCCAGAAGACCTGTCTCAAGGTGTTGTCAGGGCCCTAGTCCCTCCCAAGCTGTAGTAAAGAATCCTTCCTGGTCTCTTCCAGCTTCTGGTAGTTGGCAGCAGTCCTTAGAATTCCTTGGCTTGTGGCCTGGATCGCTCTCATCCCTGTCCCCATCCTCACATGGCCTTCTTTCCCACGTATCTCTGTGTGTCCTGTCCTCTTCTTCTGAGGACTCCACTCATGGGATTTAGGATATGCCCTAACCCAGTCTGACCTCACTGAAACTAATTACATCTGTAAAAACACTAGTTACAAATAGAGTCACATTCTGAAGTGGAGGGTGGACATGAGTTTTGTGCAGCCACTATCCAACCTACCACAGTATCTTTAACCTTTCTGTGGATTCAATTAGTATAATCAGTGCCTTAGTTTTGATCAACCCTTATCACAAATAAGGATTCTTGCCTACAATTTACACATTGAGTTTTGCTGTAATTTGCTTTTATAGTCATACTTTTTTCTATCATAGAAAGTGTATGTAATATCTTTTGTTATTTGTTACCTGATATTAAATGTCTCAAACTAGAGCTTCATTGGTTTGTTAGAACATTTTTTCCTTCCCTCCCTTCTTGGCTTTTAAAAAAATGATAGCTAATCTTTAATGGAGTTCCTGCTCTCAGCATTTAACAATGCAACTGATTTTATTATAACAGGCAGTTTGCTATATTGTAGAGCTAAGCTTGGGGGCCCCTTTTGAAAGATGACTTGAAAGCATCTTGGGAGCCACACTGATGTGCGTTCACAGCTGTCTCACTGCTTTCTGCTCCTCTCTGTTTTAGCTGGTGATGGGTATTCCCAGTTACCAGAGGTCTACAGAAGAGAAGATTCTTTAGCAATCATTTTCCAGAGACTTTATATTCCTTGAGAAAGAATCTTTGTGCTGCTGTCAAAAGATGTATTTATCTTCTGCTATTTGGCATCTCATCCTTTGAATCTTCCCTTTAAAAAACCCCCAGCTTTATTAAGTGGTAATTCACATACTGAACAATGCACCCATATAAAGCATACAATTCAATGGTTTTAATGTGTTCAAGGAATTGTGCAACCATCACCACAGTTTTGTAACAGCTTCATGACCCCCCCAATATCCCATACCCATTAGGAATTACATCCTTTCCCCCCAGCCCTAGGCAACCACTGACCTATTTTCTGTCTGTAGTTGTGCTTATGTGGAACATTTCATATGAATGGAATAATAAGGTATGTGCTCTTTTGTGAGTAACTTCTTCCACTTAACATTATGTTTCAAGGTTTATTTGTATTGTAGTATCTTATTGGGTTTTGAACTTTACATTTAGCAAGAGTGGTTTTTGATGGGATTTTATAATGAATTTTTTGTTCATAGAAATGTTCATTCCTAAAGGTATTGAGCGTAATAAAATTGATGCAATAGGTATTATAGACTATGACTTTAGAAGTCAGTTTTTAAAAATTATAAACAGTTATAAAAATTGTCAAACTTTCAGAATTTTAACCAAGTAAAACATTTCAACATTCTATTTTTTCATATGTTTAATTAAAAAATTTGTTTTACAGTGCTAAGAAATGATTGATGTGAACTATGTTTTGAATATCCAATTTGTGAAGCTGTGAAAATCTTCAATTCCTCAAGTAATTTATTTTTGTTGTTATTTAGTCACTAAGTCGTGTCCAACTGTTTTGCAACCTCATGGACTGTAGCCCGCCAGTGTCCTCTGTTCATAAGATTTCCCAGGCAAGAATGCTGGAGTGGGTTGCCGTTTTATTCTCCAGGGGATCTTCCCGACTCGGGGATCGAACCCAGGTCTCCTGCTTGGCAGGTGGATTCTTTAATACTGAGCCACCTGTGAAGCTCATCTAAACAGATGTCTTCAGATACAGATCCCCGTAGCCAATTTCGTTTTTAAAATTAAAGCTGTGTATTAGTAACTTTTTGCTCTGTAACAAATTACTCAAACCTAGTGATTAAATCAAGACACATTTGTGTTCCCATAGTTTCCATAGTTGAGGAATTTGGTAATGGCTTAGCTGGGTAGTTCTGGCTCAAGGCTCATGAGGTTGCAGTCAAGATGCAGTCAAGATGGGGTGCATCTTCTAAAGGCCTGACCTCAGCTGGAGGATCCCTCCCAAGGTTGTTGGCTCATATGGTTCTTAGTTGGAGGCTTCACTTCTTAGCCAAGTAGACCTTTCTGCAGGCTCCTTGGGCATCCTCAAGATGTAGCTGCTGGCTTCCTCCAGAGTGACTGATCCAGGGGACGGTGAGAAAGACAGAAGCCTAAGTATCTTTTGTTGTTGTTCAGCTGCTCAGTTGTGTCCAACTCTTTGCAACCCCATGGACTACAGCTCACCAGGCTTCCTTGGTCCTTCACCATCTCCCGGAGTTTGCACACACTCTTGTCCATTTTGTTGGTCATGCCATCCAACCATCTCACCCTCTGCTGCCCCCAACTCAACCATCTCACCCTCTGCTGCCCCCAACTCCTGCCTTCAATCTTTCCCAGCATCAGGGTCTTATCCAGTGAGTCAGTTCTTCACATTAGGTGGCCAGAGTTTTGGAGCTTCAGCTTCAGCCTTAGTCCTTCCAATGAATATTCAAGTTTAATTTCCTTTAGGATGGACTGGTTTGATCTCCTTGCTGTCCAAGGGACTCTCAAGAGTCTTCTCCAGCACCTCTGTTCAAAAGCATCAGTTCTTTGGTGCCCAACCTTCTTTATGGTCTGAATCTCACATCCATACATGACTACTGAAAAAACCAGAGCTTGGACTATACAAACCTTTGTTGGCAAAGTTATGTCTCTGCTTTTTAATATGCTGCCTAGATTTGTCATAGCTTTTCTTCCAAGGAGCAATCATCTTTTAATTTTGTGGCTGTAGTCACTGTCCGTAGGGATTTTGGAGCCCAAGAAAATAAAGTCTGTCACTGTTTCCATTGTTTCTCCCCCATTTATTTGCTATGAAGTGAGGTCTTTTATGACCTAGTTTCATAAATTACATAATTTTACTTTGCCATGGCTATTGGTCACACAGACCAGTTCTGGTCCTGTGTGGAAGGAGACTACAAAGAGTATGAATAGGGGTCAGGGATCATGGAACAGGCTTGGCTCAGTACTACCAGGGGGAAAGTTATCTGACTCCCCAGACTGACAGTCCCAAAATAATTTGAGTCGATCATTAGTTAAAGATTAGGTGAACTCTGCTCCCCCTGCACCTTTTTAAACATTTGAACACTAAACCTGAAGAATTTTTTTTTTCTCCTGCGTGGCATGTGGAACTTCCTCAACAAGGGATTACTTGAACCCATGCCCTCCACATGGGAAGCTTGGAGTCCTCACGGCTGGACCACCAGGGAAGTACTGAAAATACATCTATATCTATTTGTTGATGACAGATGGGAGTCGTAGTGGAGAAATCACAGTTCACGCAACCAAAATGGGGTTGGGCAACCTTTGAGCATCTGGGCTCAAACATATCACTGCAACACTGAGAAATGAAACTTTCTGAACAGCATCAAATCACGGGTACATCTGCTAGCTGCAGTTTTGTCTCAAGGTTTCCCCTTGCATTTTTGTAACCATTTCAGACCCAAACCAATCCTTGATTAACAAGCACCTGTATTTTTTTTTCCCAGCTCCAATCATAATTCTTAATGAATGACTTATGTAACTGCAGCCTTACAATTTTTGCCTTTATAAGCACACAAGTCAAGTACTTCTTGAGTCTATATCTCCTGGCTGCAGTCCTAACAAATCCCAAATCAATGCCTCTTCCTTTCAATCAGATCTTTGTTTCGGAGATTTTGGTTTACTTTGCATGTATACATATATTTTAAAAGTTTGTGCATTTAAGGCAAAAATTCAACTTTTGAAAAGGAGTTTAGCAATTGTATACTAGCAATCACTAGTCAGTCTTATAACTTGAATCCTGAAGAATTACACAGTTACAGGGTAATATCTACACATGCTTTAAGAATGACTGCATCATTATTTTGAAACAAAATTATACTGACTAGTATGGAATAAGCTGTATAGAAGTTCTATACAGTCAGCAAAAACAAGACTAGGAGCTGACTGTGGCTCAGATCATGAACTCCTTATTGGCAAATTCAGACTTAAATTGAAGAAAGTAAGGAAAACCACTAAGACCATTCAGGTATGACCTAAATCAAATCCCTTAATGACTATACAGTAGAAGTGACAAATAGATTCAAGGGATTAGATCTGATAGACAGAGTGCCTGAAGAACTATGGATGGAGGTTTGTGACATTGTACAGGAGGCAGTGATCAAGACCATCCCCAAGAAAAAGAAATGCAAAAAGGCAAAATGGTTGTCTGAGGAGGCCTTACAAATAGCTGAGAAAGAAGAGAATCGAAAGGCAAAGGATAAAAGGAACGATATACCCATCTGAATGCGGAGTTCCAAAGAATAGCAAGGAGAAATAAGAAAGCCTTCCTCAGTGATCAACACAAAGAAACAGAGGAAAACAATAGAATGGGAAAGACTAGAGATCTCTTCAAGAAAATTAGAGATACCAAGGGAACATTTCATGCAAAGATGGGCTGAATAAATGACAGAAATGATATAGACCTAACAGAAGCAGAAGATATTAAGAAGAGGTGGCAAGAATACACAGAAGAACTGTACAAAAAAGATCTTTATGACCCAGATAGTTGTGATGGTGTGATCACTCACCTAGAGCCAGACATCCTAGAATGCGAAGTCAAGTGGGCCTCAGGGAAACAATGGAAACAGTGACAGACTTTATTTTTGGGGGCTCCAAAATCACTGTAGATGGTGACTGCAGCCATGAAATGAAAAGACGCTTGTTCCTTGGAAGAAAAGCTATGACCAACTTAGACAACATATTGAAAAGCAGAGACATTACTTTGCTGACGAATGTCCATCTAGTCAAAACTGTGGTTTTTCCAGTAGTCACGTATGGATGTGAGAGTTGGACTTTAAAGAAATCTGAGTGCTGAAGAATTGATGCTTTTGAATCGTGGTGTTGGAGAAGACTCTTGAGAGTCCCTTGGACTGCAAGGAAATCCAACCAGTCCATCCTAAAGGAGATCAGTCCTGGGTTTTCATTGGAAGGACTGATGTTGAAGCTAAAGCTCCAATACTTTGGTCACCTAATGGGAAGAACAGACTCATTGAAAACGACCCTGATTTTGGCAAAGATTAAAGGCAGGAGGAGAAGGGGATGGCAGAGGGGATAAGATGGTTGGATGGTATCACCAATTCTATGGACATGAGTTTGAGCAAGCTCCAGGAGTTAGTGATGGACAGGGAGGCCTGGTGTACTGCAGTCCATGGGGTCACAAAGAGTCAGACACGACCGAGCAACTGAACTGATCTGAACTGAAAAAGAAATATGTGGAATTCTCCAGGCAAGAGTACTGGAGTGGTTTGTCATTTCTTTCTCCAGGGGATCTTCCTGACCCAGGGATAGAACCGGGGTCTCCTGCGTTACAGGCAGATTCCTTACCATCTGAGTCAGCAGGGAATGTCTCAAAAAGAATACAGCAGCTTTAAAGGTAGTAAAAGAGAAGAGACTTCAATATATTTTAAACGAGAAAAGTAATTCTGGCAATGAAAAGCTGGAAGAAGGACTCAGTTCTTGTCTCCTCTGAAGAAGGAATTCAACAAAGAGACCAAGATTGTGAAAAAGATAAAAGTGTTTGTTATAAGAAAAATACATGTAGAAAAAACAAAATCCATGTGAAAGAGCACATAGGCAAACCTGGAATGAGTTGTGTTGCATAGGGGTGGCTTAGGTTGCATACTTTAGGGCAGATCAGATCACATCAGATCAGTGGCTCAGTCGTGTCCGACTCTTTGCCACCCCATGAATTGCAGCACGCCAGGCCTCCCTGTCCATCACCAACTCCCAGAGTTCACCCAGACTCACGTCCATTGAGTCAGTGATGCCATCCAGCCATCTCATCCTCTCTCATCCCCTTCTCCTCTTGCTCCCAATCCCTCCCAGCATCAGAGTCTTTTCCAATGAGTCAACTCTTCACATCAGGTGGCCAAAGTACCGGAGTTTCAGCTTTAGCATCATTCCTTCCAAAGAAATCCCAGGGCTGATCTCCTTCAGAATGGACTGGTTGGATCTCCTTGAAGTCCAAGGGACTCTCAAGAGTCTTCTCCAACACCACAGTTCCAAAGCATCAATTCTTCGGCACTCAGCCTTCTTCACAGTCCAACTCTCACATCCATACATGACCACAGGAAAAACCATAGCCTTGACTAGCCGGACCTTTGCTGGCAAAGTAATGTCTCTGCTTTTGAATATGCTATCTAGGTTGGTCATAACTTTCCTTCCAAGGAGTAAGCATCTTTTAATTTCATGGCTGCAGTCACCATCTGCAGTGATTTTGGAGCCCAAAAAAATAAAGTTTGACACTGTTTGCACTGTTTCCCCATCTATTTCCCATGAAGTGATGGGACCGGATGCCATGATCTTCGTTTTCTGAACGTTGAGCTTTAAGCCAACTTTTTCACTCTCCACTTTCACTTTCATCAAGAGGCTTTTGAGTTCCTCTTCACTTTCTGCCATAAGGGTGGTGTCATCTGCATATCTGAGTTTATTGATATTTCTCCCAGCAATCTTGATTCCAGCTTGTGTTTCTTCCAGTCCAGCGTTTCTCATGATGTACTCTGCATAGAAGTTAAATAAGCAGGGTGACAATATACAGCCCTGACATACTCCTTTTCCTATTTGGAACCAGTCTGTTGTTCCATGTCCAGTTCTAACTGTTGCTTCCTGACCTGCATACAAATTTCTCAAGAGGCAGATCAGGTGGTCTGGTATTCCCATCTCTTTCAGAATTGTCCACGGTTTATTGTGATCCACACAGTCAAAGGCTTTGGCATAGTCAATAAAGCAGAAATAGATGTTTTTCTGGAACTGTCTTGCTTTTTCGATGATCCAGCGGATGTTGGCAATTTGATCTCTGGTTCCTCTGCCTTTTCTAAAACCAGCTTGAACATCAGGAAGTTGACAGTTCACATATTGCTGAAGCCTGGCTTGGAGAATTTTGAGCATTACTTACTAGTGTGTGAGATGAGTGCAATTGTGCGGTAGTTTGAGCATTCTTTGGCATTGCCTTTCTTTGGGATTGGAATGAAAACTGACCTTTTCCAGTCCTGTGGCCACTGCTGAGTTTTCCAAATTTCCTGGCATATTGAGTGCAGCACTTTCACAGCATCATCTTTCAGGATTTGGAATAGCTCAACTGGAATTCCATCACCTCCACTAGCTTTGTTTGTAGTGATGCTTTCTAAGGCCCACTTGACTTCACATTCCAGGATGTCTGGCTTTAGGTGAGTGATCACACCATCGTGATTATCTGGGTCGTGAAGATCTTTTTTGTACAGTTCTTCCATGTATTCTTGCCATCTCTTCTTAATATCTTCTGCTTCTGTTAGGTCCATACCATTTCTGTCCTTTATCGAGCCCATCTTTGCATGAAATGTTCCTTTGCTATCTCTAATTTTCTTGAAGAGATCTCTAGTCTTTCCCATTCTGTTGTTTTCCTCTATTTCTTTGCATTGATCGCTGAAGAAGGCTTTCCTATCTCTTCTTGCTATTCTTTGGAACTCTGCATTCAGATGTTTATATCTTTCCTTTTCTCCTTTGCTTTTTGCTTCTCTTCTTTTCACAGCCATTTTGCTTTTTTGCATTTCTTTTCCATGGATATGGTCTTGACCCCTGTCTCCTGTACAATGTCACGAACCTCATTCCATAGTTCATCAGGCACTCTGTCTATCAGATCTAGGCCCTTAAATCTATTTCTCACTTCCACTGTATAATTATAAGGGATTTGATTTAGGTCATACCTGAATGGTCTAGTGGTTTTCCCTACTTTCTTCAATTTCAGTCTGAATTTGGCAATAAGGAGTTCATGGTCTGAGCCACAGTCAGCTCCTGGTCTTGTTTTTGCTGACTGTATAGAGCTTCTCCATCTTTGGCTGCAAAGAATATAATCAATCTGATTTCAGTGTTGACCATCTGGTGATGTCCATGTATAGAGTCTTCTCTTGTGTTGGAAGAGGGTGTTTGCTGTGACCAGTGCATTTTCTTGGCAAAACTCTATTAGTCTTTGCCCTGCTTCATTCCATATTTCAAGGCCAAATTTGCCTGTTACTCCAGGTGTTTCTTGACTTCCTACTTTTGCATTCCAGTCCCCTATAATGAAAAGGACATCTTTTTTGGGTGTTAGTTCTAAAAGGTCTTGTAGGTCTTCATAGAACCATTCAACTTCAGCTTCTTCAGCGTTACTGGTTGGGGCGTAGACTTGGATTATTGTGATATTGAATGGTTTGCCTTGGAAATGAACAGAGATCATTCTGTCGTTTTTGAGATTGCATCCAAGTACTGCATTTCAGACTCTTTTGTTGACCATGATGGCTACTCCATTTCTTCTGAGGGATTCCTGCCCGCAGTAGTAGATATAATGGTCATCTGAGTTAAATTCACCCATTCCAGTCCATTTCAGTTCGCTGATTCCTAGAATGTCGACATTCACTCTTGCCATCTCTTGTTTGACCACTTCCAATTTGCCTTGATTCAGGGACCTAACATTCTAGGTTCTGGAGAAGGCAATGGCACCCCACTCCAGTACTCTTGCCTGGAAAGTCCCATGGACGGAGGAGCCTGGTGGGCTGCAGTCCATGGGGTCGCTAAGTCGGACACGACTGAGCAAATTCACTTTCACTTTTCACTTTCATGCATTGGAGAAAGAAATGGCAACCCACTCCAGTGTTCTTGCCTGGAGAATCCCAGGGACGGGGGAGCCTGGTAGGCTACCATCTATGGGGTCACACAGAGTTGGACACGACTGAAGTGACTTAGCGTAGCGTATGCAATATTGCTCTTTACAGCATCTGACCTTGCTTCTATCACCAGTCACATCCACAGCCAGGTATTCTTTTTGCTTTGGCTCCATCCCTTCATTCTTTCTGGAGTTATTTCTCCATTGATCTCCAGTAGCGTATTGGGCACCTACTGACCTGGGGAGTTCCTCTTTCAGTATCCTATCATTTTGCCTTTTCATACTGTTCATGGGGTTCTCAAGGCAAGAATACTAAAGTGGTTTGCCATTCCCTTCTCCAGTGGACCACATTCTGTCAGATCTCTCCACCATGACCCGCCCGTCTTGGGTTGCCCCACAGGCATGGCTTAGTTTCATTGAGTTAGACAAGGCTGTGGTCCTAATGTGATTAGATTAACTAGTTTTCTGTGAGTATGGTTTCAGTGTGTTTGCCCTCTGATGCCCTCTTGCAACACCTACCATCTTACTTGGGTTTCTCTTACCTTGGGCGTGGGGTATCTCTTCATGGCTGCTTCAGCAAAGCGCAGCCGCTGCTCCTTACCTTGGACGAAGGGTATCTCCTCACTGCCGCCCTTCCTGACCTTCAACGTGAGATAGCTCCTCTAGCCCCTCCTGCACCCACGCAGTTTTCCAGATTTTTTTCCGGTCAATCATCCCCTATTTGGTCCTGATGTGGGTGCACATCTCTCAGCCAAGATGGATTCCAGCTGGTGTCTTTTCCTCCTTTTGTCCTTCCCCTAGACTGAGGGCCTCCTCTGCGCATGTGTCTGACCAGAAAACCCACAGGAAAGCACCCAGTCAGGGCTCAGTGCTCCTGCTGGCATGCATCTCACAGCATCAGCAGGAGACCAACTGCAGTTGCTCAGTCCAGGGCCTGTACATCTCTTACCTCAAAAGCATGGTATCATATAGAGTGTATATTAGTTTCTGTTGCTGCTGCAGAAGTTTATTGCAAACTTAGTGGCTTAATACAAAACAAATTTATTATCTTACAGTTCTGATGCAAGTCTGAGTTCAGTCACTCAGTTGTGTCCAACTCTTTGTGACCCCATGAACCACAGCACGCCAGGTCTCCCTGTCTATCACCAACTCCCAGAGTTTACCCAAACTCATGTCCACTGAGTTGGTGATGCCATCTGATCATCTCATCCTCTTTCATCCCCTTCTCCTCCTGCCCTCAATCTTTCCCAATATCAGGGTCTTTTCAGATGAGTCAGGTCTTCGCATCAGGTGGCCAAAGTATTGGAGTTTCAGCTTCAACATCAGTCCTTCCAATGAACACCCAGGACTGGTCTCCTTTAGGATGGACTGGTTGGATCTCCTTACAGTCCAAGGGACTGTCAACAGTCTTCTCCATCACCACAGTTCAAAAGCATCAATTCTTCGGTGCTCAGCTTGCTTTATAGTCCAACTCTCACATCCATACATGACTCCTGGAAAAACCATAGCCTTGACTAGACAGACCTTTGTTGACAAAGTAATGTCTCTGCTTTTTAATATGCTGTCTAGGTTGGTCATAACTTCCCTTCCATGAGGTAAGTGTCTTAATTTCATGGCTGCAATCACCATCTGCAGTGATTTTGTAGCCCAGAAAAATAAAGTCTGACACTGTTTCCAATGTTTCCCCATCTATTTGCCATGAAGAGATGGGACCTGATGCCATGATCTTAGTTTTCTCAATGTTGAGCTTTAAGCCAACTTTTTCACTCTCCTCTTTCACTTTCATCAAAAGGCTCTTTAGTTCTTCTTCACTTTCTGCCATAAGTGTGGTGTCATCTGGATATCTGAGATTATTGATATTTCTCCTGGCAAATTTGATTCCAGCTTGAGCTTCATCCAGCCCAGCATTTCTCATGATGTACTCTGCATAGAAGTTAAATAAGCAGGGTGACAACATACAGCCTTGACGTCCTCCCTTCCCAATTTGGAACCAGTCTGTTGTTCTAACTGTTCTAATGTCCAGTTCTAACTGTTGCTTCCTGACCTGCATACAGGTTTCTCAAGAGGCAGATCAGGTGATCTGGTATTCCCATCTCTTTTAGAATTTTCCACAGTTTGTTGTGATCCACATAGTCAAAGGCTTTGGCATAGTCAATAAAGCAGAAATAGATCTTTTTCTGGAACTCTCTTGCTCTTTTGATGATCCAGAGGATGTTGGCAATTTGATCTCTGGTTCCTCTGCCTTTTCTAAAACCAGCTTGAACATCTGGAAATTCACTGTTCATGTATTGCTGAAGCCTGGCTTGGAGAATTTTGAGCATTTTGAGCATTTTGGCATCCAGGCTGTCTGGCTCTAGGTGAGTGATCACACCATCGTGATTATCTGGATCGTGAAGATCTTTTTTGTACAGTTCTTCTGTGTATTCTTGCCACCTCTTCTTAATATCTTCTGCTTCTGTTAGGTCCATACCATTTCTGTCCTTTATCAAGCCCATCTTTGCATGAAGGGCAACCCACTCCAGTATTCATGCCTGGAAAATCCCATGGACCGAGGAGCCTGGTGGGCTACAATCCATGGGGTCACAAAGAGTCGGACATGACTGAGAGACTTCTGTGTGTGTGTGTGTGTGTGTTGCATGAAATGTTCCCTTGGTATCTCTAATTTTCTTGAAGAGATCTCTAGTCTTTCCCATTCTATGGTTTTCCTTGATTTCTTTGCATTGATTGCTGAGGAAGAGTTTCTTATCTCTCCTTGCTATTCTTTGGAACTCTGCATTCAGATGCTTACATCTTTCCTTTTCTCCTTTGCTTTTCACTTCTCTTCTTTTCTCAGCTATTTGTAAGGCCTCCTCAGACAGCCATTTTGCCTTTTTGCATTTCTTTTTCTTGGGGATGGTCTTGATCCAAGTCAAGTTGCAAGTCTTGATTGGGCTAAAATCCAGGTGTCAGCCAGGCTACATTCCGTTTTGGAGGTTTTAAGAAGAAATTTTTTATTTTTATTTTTTGCTTTTTTCCAGCTTCTAGGGGCGGACTGCATTCCTTGGCTTCCTGCATCTTCATCGCAAGCAACATTGCATCTCTGACTATCCTTCCGTAGTCACCTTTTCTTCTGACTACAGCCTAAGAAGGTTCTCATCTTTAAGGATTAATATGATGACACTGGCCTACCTGAATAATTCAGGATAATATCCCCATCTTAAAATGCTTATTAACATTAATGACATCTGCAAAATCGTTTTTTGTCATGTAACATAACCTGTTCTCAGGTTCTGGGCATTAGGGAGTGGGCCTCTTGGGGAGGAGGTGTTATACTACTGTATTACTCTACCATTTTGTGTAAAAAATATTGAAACATACTGTGTCTGAAAGGGCACATAACAAACTGGTGTGTTTGGGGAGAACTGGGTAGCCAGGGGATAGGAAGGCTGACATTTCACTGCATATATACCCTTCTGATCATTTTGATTTTTAATCAGTGTGCTTGTATTTATTTACCATAAGTGAAAATTTTAAGGCTCTTAAGCTGTGCGGTGGTTCATCAGTGTTGTATTGTTTGTCTGTGTGTCTTTAATTTGTTGTTGGTCAGTTGCCAGTCGTGTCTGACTCTTTGAGACCCCATGGACTGCAGCACACCAGGTCTCCCTGATCTCTCACCATCTCCTGGAGTTTTCCCATGTTCACGTTCATTGCATCGGTGATGCCATCCAGCCATCTCATCCTCTGACTCCCTTCCCCTTCTGCTCTCAATCTTTCTCAGCATCAGGGACTTTTACAATGAATCAGTTCAGTTCAGTTCTCTTACTAAAAACAAACATACATTGAACCAGAGGGTCACTAGGTGGTGCCCTTTCACTCTTTCTGATAAGTCCTAGTCACATGGTTTTGACTTTGCCTGCTGTTTACTCTTGTGGGAACTTAGTTCCTCCAAGAGGGATGGAACCCCCAGGTCCCTGCAATGGACCACAAGTGTTAAACTGTGGATCACCAAAACACGAATAATGGTAGGCATCAGCACACAGACCCCTCGCATTTAGTTTCCTAAATTTCTTTACCATCCTATTACATTTGAAGCCTGTTTCCTCCTCTGTAAAATAGGGGCTATAATAGTGCCAGCTCATAGCAGTGATATTAGGAAGACTAAACAAGAATCTGCATAGACATGTCTAAAAAGACACACCTAGTAAGCACTGGGTAAATGTTAACTATTGAGATTAACATCCACTTCCCTGGTTAGGCTGTTTTCCCACTAACTCTCCTATTTGTGTCCTAGTTTTCTAGCCTTTCAGTTCAATTCAGTCACTCAGTTGTGTCTGACTCTTTGCGAGCCCGTGGACTGCAGCACACAAGGCCTCTCCCTGTCTGTCACCATCTCCCTGGGGTTTACTCAAACTTGTGTCCATTGAGTCAGTGATGCCATCCAACCATGTCATTCTCTGTCACCCCCCTCTCCTCCTGCCTTCAATCTTTTCCAGCATCAGGGTCTTTTCCAATGAGTCAGTTCTTTGCATCAGGTGGCCAAAGTATTGGAGCTTCGGCTTCAGCACCAGTCCTTCCAATGAATATTCAGGACTGATTTCCTTTAGAATGGACTGGTTGGATCTCCTTGCAGTCCAAGGGACTCTCAAGAGTCTTCTCCAACACCACAGTTCAAAAGCATCAATTCTTCGGCACTCAGCTTTCCTTATAGTCCAACTCTCACATCCATGCATGACTACTGGAAAAACCATAGCTTTGACTAGATGGACATTTGTCAGTAAAGTACTGTCTCTGTTCTTTAATATGCTGTCTAGGTTTGTCATCCTGGAGGATGGCATGGCAACCCATTCCAGTATTCTTGCCTGGAGAATCCCTGTGGACAGAAGGGCCTGGTGGGCCCATGGGGTTGCAAAGAATTGGACACGACTGAGCGACTAAGCACAGGTTTGTCGTAGCTTTTCTTCCAAGGAGCAGGCGTCTTTTAATTTCATGGCTGCAGTCACCATCTACAGTGATTTTCGAGCCCAAGGAAATAACGTCTGTCACTATTTCTATTGTTTCCCCATCTGTTTGCCATGAAGTGATGGGGCCAGATGCCATGATCTTAGTTTTCTGAATGTTGAGTTTTAAGCCAACTTTTTCACTCTCCTCTTTCCCTTTCATCAAGAGGCTCTTCAGTTCCTCTTTGCTTTCTGCCATAAATGTGGTGTCATCTGCATATCTGAGGTTGTTGATCTTTCTCCCAGCAGTCTTGATTCTAGTTTGTGCTTCATCCAGCCCAGCATTTCACATGATGTACTCTGCATAGAAGTTAAGTATGAAGGATAACAGTATACAGCCTTGATGTACTGCTTTCCCAATTTGGAACCAGTCTGTTGTTCCATGTCCAGTTCTACCTGTTGCTTCTTGACTTGCATACAGATTCTCAGGAGACAGGTCAAATGGTCTGGTATTTCCATCTCTTGAAGAATTTCCCAAAGTTTGTTGTGATCCACACAATCAAAGGCTTCAGTGTAGTCAGTGAAGCAGAGGTAGATGTTTTTCTCTGGAATTCTGCTTTTTCTGTGATCCAACAGATGTTGGCAATTTGGTCTCTGGTTCCTCTGCCTTTTCTAAAACCAGCTTGAACATCTGGAAGTTAACTGTTCATGTATTGCTGAAGCCTGGCTTGGAGAATTTTGAGCATTACTTTACTAGCGTGTGAGATGAGTGCAATTGAGCGTTAGAACATTGAACATAGAACATTGAACTTTCTTTGGCATTGCCTTTCTTTGGAATGAAAACTGTCTGTTGTAGGTTTTTCATTTGTGATAATCATGGGGTTCATATATGTTGTCCTATAACTACATCCTACTCATTTTAAGCTGGCAGTCATTTAAATTCAAATTTTTGCTTCCCTTCCCCACATTTTTTTGATGTCATATTTTACATCTTCATGCTTATCCCTTAATATGTGTAGTATTTATAATTCCTTTTACAATTTTTTATTTTCTCATCTTCACACTAGCTTATTTCAGTGGTTGATCCCCAGTGTTTACTATGTATTTGCCTTTTCTGGTGGTATTTTCTCTTTCCTAAATATTCTTACTTCCATCCCACTTAGGGAAGTCCCTTTAACATTTCTTAAAGAGTGGTACTCTTGATGAACTTCCTTAGTTTTTGCTTATCTGAGAAGTTCTTTATCTCTCCTACTCTAAATGATAATCTTGCTGAGTATCCTAGGTTGCAGATTTTTCCACTTTTAGCACTTTGAAGGTATCATGCTACTCCTTTATGACCTGCAGAGTTTCTACTGAGAAATCAGCTGATAGCCCTAGGGAGGTTCTCTTGTACATGACTCTTTATTCTCTTGCTGACTTTAGAATCTTCTTATCTTTACTACTGCTATCGTAATTCTGATACGTTTTGGTATGGGGTTGTTTGTCTTATATGGAACCCTCTATACTTCCTGTACTTGGGTATCTGTTTCCTTCCTCAGATTCAAGATGTTTTCAAAACTAACTTTGTCAAAAACAGTTGCCATCCCCTTCTCTGTCTCTTGTCCTTCTGCGATCCTTATAATGTGAATGTTTGTATTCTTAATGTTACCCCAAAAACCCCTTAAGCTGTTTTCATTTTTTAAAATTTGTGTTTCTTTCTTCTTCTTTCTCTTTTGACTGTACTTTGAGGCAAGCAGGATCAAACCCATGCCCTCTGCAGTGGATGTGTGGAATCCTAACCATTGGACTGCTAGGGAATTCCCTAAAATTTGTGTCTCTTTTTACTGTTCTGATTGGGTGATTTCCATTATCTATCTTCCAGATAAGGTATATTTTCTTCTGTATCACATAGTCTTCTAATCATTCCTTTACTGTATTTTTATTTCATTTCTGATTGGGTCTTTTTATATGCCAAACTCGAGTCTCCTGCATTGCAGGCAGATGCTTTACTGTCTGAGCCACTAGGGAAGCCCTTATTTTCTACTTGCATGTGACATCTTTTCAGTAGATCTTTTCTTTCCCTAATTCAGTTAACATTTTTATGACCAATGCCTTGAACTCTGTATCTGGAAAATTGTTTGTTTATGCTTCATTATTTTTTTCTAGGATTTCTCTTCCTGTTTCAGTTGAGAGTATTTCTTCTGCCTTTTTCATTTTGGTTAACTTTCTCTGCCTCTGTCAATCAGGTTGTACAGTTATGTACTATAGTCTTGAAGTAATGTTCTTCTGTGGGAGTATCCCTGTGTGGGCTATGCGTGCCCAATGCCTTAAATGGGAGGGCTGGAATTAGGTGAACGTAAGTCACATTTTTCTTTAGAGTATGCTGGCATCTCTCACCTTGGTATTGAGTGCCTGGAGATGAAGAGTCTAGAGGTACAGCTGGAGTGAGGTGGACTTTCCACTCTGCTCAGTGACCATCACTGCACTACTGGGAGCAGGTTCTGATCCCAAGTTCCTGCGACAGAGGCCTTGAGGGTCTGGCCCAAGCTGGCTCTTTTCCCTTTAAGTGTATGTATTCCCTTCTCCCCACACCAGAATCCTTGCCCAGAGGGACAAAGTGCTGAGGCCCACGGCCTGTGTGGGTCCTCGTGTCGTGTGGACTGCAGACAGAGGCCCCTCGCTGTCTTTAGTGTGCTGCCCGTGCAGGTGCCTGCGGTTGTTTCCTTCAGTCGGCTCAGACTCAGCCTTGGGTGTAAGTTCACTCTGTCCCTCACAGGTAATCCCTGACACTAGACTTTCCGCCTGACCCCCTGCACTTTCATGGAGCCACAGAGCAGGGCAGTTGGGACCCACAGAGATTCTTGTATTGTGAGTGACTGCCATCGGAGTTCTGGGATGCTTTGGTGTGCTGCTTGAATAAGTGCCAACAATGGCTACTGGCACCTCACCCAGGCTCTACCCTGGAACTGGGTCACCTGTGTCCCACGGTAGGTTCTTTTCCCTGGTTATGATTGCTCCAGACCCCATCTGCTACCTCCTTCTTTCCCTGCAAGGAAAGGCCAAATGTACCAGAAGGCTTCTAATGATCAATTACTGCGTCCAGCCCATTCCTGATGCTGCTCTGTGAGCCAAGTCTGGACATAGCCCTCTTTTGATACTATCTCTGAGAAACACAATGGTTTACAAGGCAAAGAGGTTTGCTTCCTTCAAGGAAAACTGCTATTGAAGGGTTGGGGTGGAGGGTGGGGTGGTGGTTAGGGGTTCCTGGTAGATGAGCAAAAACCATTTTCTTGCATGGAAAGGAGAAAAAAAGAACCCTGAACAGATAAAAAGGAAGTAGTAATTGTTATCTGCTGGGACCATTATCCACGGCAGAATGGCAATGGTGGCTATTTCCTGAGATGGAATGAAATTACTTAGATTAATTGCTTCTGAAGACATAGCTCTCGTTGCTCACTTAAAAGACTCGTGACAGAGTTAGAAAAAAGTGATCGTATGGTTAGACTTTCAGAGTGGGCAGGGTTCCTAACTGTGTGGCATTTCCAGTATGCTTCCAGGCGGGACATTTGTTTATGAAGCTTCTATTGAGTGCAAAGTCATTAACCAGAACTTATGATTTAATGGTTACCTCATCCTTGCTGCTGCTGCTGCTGCTAAGTCAATTCAGTCGTGTCCGACTCTGTGTGACCCCATAGACGGCAGCCCACCAGGCTCCCCCGCCCCTGGGATTCTCCAGGCAAGAACACTGGAGTGGGTTGCCATTTCCTTCTCCAATGCATGAAAGTGAAAAGTGAAAGTGAAGTTGCTCAGTCATGTCCGACTTAGCGACCCCATGGACTGCAGCCTACCAGGCTCCTCCATCCATGGGATTTTCCAGGCAAGAGTACTGGAGTGGGGTGCCATTGCCTTCTCCGACCTCAACCTTAGGATTGCTAAATGTGCCTTTGTTCTGGTATTGTCCTGTATCATAGTTATGAAGTGGTGTATATAGTTAGGTATTATTTTACAGAATTAAGAAAAGATCTTTGTGATTCCAGTGTGTACTTCAAAACTAGCTAATATGATGCTGTGATGTTGATTTAGGCATTGATAGTCCTCTGGTGTATGTTTAGAAAAACATAATCATAGGGAGCAAAGTAACAGCTTAGTTGAGGAGTAACAATTGTAAAGTAGACCTTACTCTTCAAATAAGGGTTCCATACTTGCTTTCAGGGGCTGTCACTTTCCACTTCCCCAGGGTTGGAAATCTTACATGGGAAGTGACAAATAACGTGACAGTAGAGGCATCTATACAGCATGGAGTGCTTTGTGAGGGGAAGGTGTGTGGTGAGCAATTCCTGGAGCCTTGGGGGAGCTGGGTGTGGTCTGGGCAGCACGAAGCTTCTCGTCACCGCCCCTGGTGCAGCCGAGCCCCTCTTCCAGGGACTCGTGATATAGGACACTTGGCGCTTCTAACTTCTTTTCAGCACTATCACTTATATCCAGAAAATTAATCTGTGCATCTATCCTATCCTATTACCCCCATTTTACAGTTGAAGGACACATTTGGCTTAAGGTCTTGCAGGAAGGTGGTAAAGCCTGGACTCTACCAGGTGTTTGTCTTGTAAAATTTCTAACAGAAAAGTTGAGAGAATAGCTGGCAGGCCCAATCTGGCCATGGTTGTTGACTTATATATTGTCTCTGGCTACTTTCATGGTATAAGAGCGGATCTGAGCAGTTCCCACAGAGACTATTTCAACCTGAAAAGCTGAAAATATTTCCTACCGGTCCTGTCTATAAAGGTTGTACACCCGAGTTTTACTCTCTTTTCTCTTGACCTACCTTTTGATATATTACATGCAATATATTACACCAGGGAAGATGGGGATTTCCCTGGTGGTCCAGTGGCCAAGACTCCAGACTCCCCAGGCAGTGGGGCCCAGGTTCGATCCTTGGTTAGGGAACTAGATCCCACATGCCCTAACCAAAGAGTATATGTGCCACAGCTAAAGACCTCGCACGTGGCAAAGAAGATCCCACGTGTTGCAACTAAGACCAGGTGCCACCAAATGAATAAATATTAAAAAAAAACAAACTTCTGAACTGGCTCAGCATATAACCAGTCTGCACAAATGGACATTTATAAAGAACTATTTATTCGTTTATTGATTTCTCTTTATTATTTATCATCCATCCTGCTTTTCCTCCCCTGAGATCACAGAAGACATCACAGAAGGCTTCACAAAATTAGCAGCCATTTCCCAGTGAGAACTTGAAAGGGATACTTTGATTCTTTTTTCTTTCTTTTGTCTGCGTAGGGAGATTTGTGACAGTGTAAGTGTCTGTTTGGTGAATCTGGGATAGCGATATAAAGGGACCCATGGGTGAGCTGTGAGTGAGCTCAGCATTGCACAATTTTTTCTCGGAAACAAACTCTCCATGACGGCCCTTAGCATCTGAGGGCAGAAGGGCCAAGTACACGGGGGCTCCTTCTTCTGGGCTTCTGGGGGCTTTGAGTCCTGCCATGTCGGTTCTCACCCACCCTGGGCAGCAGGCATTCAGGAGGATCTTGTCCCGTCCTCTCTGCTCACTCAGTTTCCTGGCTTGGATTCTGGACAGGGCCGTGATGCCGATTTTCACCACTCCATATATATTATTATCCGGCCAGCCCTCCTTCCTGTGCACCCCGTTCTTTGTGTCTTCCACAAATTTGTTCATGAGCCCCACCAGCTCCTCCTCTGTGATGGTCTCACTCCTCAGTTTCTGCTGCAGTTTTTGATGTGCAGGTTTTCAAAGCTGCAAAGCTCACTCTGCTTGACACATTCACCACTCTGCCTAAAACACAATACAGATCATTGCCTAGAAGGGTGCGCACAAACATGATGAGTACCCAATTTGCTGGGGCGTTGGACCTCTAACTTCCATTTGATGGCCAGTTACCAGTTTCTGTGAGATTGGTTAAGACTGCTTATACCATAGAAGTACATGAAACAGCCTGTTGGCCTGTCATAGCCATGATGTCTAGGATGAGAACAGAGAAAGCAATGCTCCAATGGGGAGGTCATTGTCCAGATTTAGTGGTGCTGGAGGGTCTGAGCACAGGCAGTGACATCCTCTCTTAGCTCACTTATCGCAGATGCCTGTAAGGTGAAGCTACATGCTGTCAAGACCACTCCTGCTTGAAACTTGACAAGGTCAAGCAGAAGCCCTGGGAACATCTATGGGATATGGACATAGGACGTGGTGATGAACTGAACCTGTTGAACATGGCCAGGTGCGGGGCGTGTAGGGCCTTTTCAAGCAGAGCTGACCAGGCTGGGGGCCAGCAGTGGTGGGATAGCATGGGAGGGGGGGTCTGTCACAGTCAGAAAAGCCAAGGACTGTGTTCCCAGCCAGAGAAGGCAATGGCATCCCACTCCAGTACTCTGGCCTGGAAAACCCCATGGGTGGAGGAGCCTGGTAGGCTGCAGTCCATGGGGTCGCTAAGTCGGACACGACTGAGCAACTTCACTTTCACTTTTCACTTTCATGCATTGGAGAAGGAAATGGCAACCCACTCCAGTGTTCTTGCCTGGAGAATCCCAGGGACAGGGGAGCCTGGTGGGCTGCCGTCTATGGGGTTGCACAGAGTCGGACACGACTGAAGCGACTCAGCAGCAGCAGCAGTGTTCCCAGGTCCAGTGCTGTGAGTACTTGAGAAGGAGGCCGTACCACTTTCCCTCCCTCCTAGGAGGGGCCAGATATTCCAGAAGGTTCCTAATGACCACTCCTGACTGCACCCCTTCCTGATGCAGCATCCTGAGCCAAACCAGGACACAGCCCTCTTTTGATTCACCTCTGAGATGCATTGTGGTTTGCAGGGTGGAGTGGTGAGCGTCCTCCAAACAAAACTGCTTGGTGAATGGTCATTAGGGGACTAGGGATTCCTGACAGAGGAATAAAAATCATTAGAGGTGCTGCATGCATGCACGTGTAGGTCTCCAAAAAGAGGAAGGAGTACAGTTACTATCTTGTGCTGGGTCCATCAAACCCGCAGAATTGGAATGGTTGCTTCTTCCTAAGATGCAATGAAATTACTTAGGGTAACTGCTTTGAACTGTGGTGTTGGAGAAGACTCTTGAGAGTTCCTTGGGCAACAAGGAAATCTAACCAGTCCATCCTATAGGAAATCAGTCCTGAATATTCATTGGAAGGACTGATGCGGAAGCTGAAGCTCCAATACTTTGGCCGCCTGATGTGAAGAACTGACTCACTGAAAAAGACCCTGATGCTGGGAAAGACTGAAAGCAAGAGGAGAAGGGGACGACAGAGGGTGAGATGGTTGGATGGCATTGCTGACTCAATGGACATGAGTCTGAGCAAGCTCCAGGAGATGGCGAAGGACAGGGAAGCCTGGCGTGCTGCAGTCCATGGGGTTGCAAAGAGCTGGACACAAGTGAGCAACTGAAAAACAACAACTACTACTTCTGAGGACATAGCTCTGCTTGCTCTCTTGATAGAAACTCAGCTTGTTAAAGACTTTGGTCCTGTGATTAGACTTTCAGTGTGGGCAGGCTACCTGACTCTGTGAAATTCAATGTGTCCCATATAGAAGGGTTGTTTATGAAACTTTTACTGTGTTCAGGGCCATTGACAGGAATGTTGTATTTAAAAGTTACATATCCCTAGGTTTGTTGAAAATGTGTACGTTTTGATTTGTCTTAGGTCATAGTTAACAACTGGTTTATCACGTGGGCTTTGTTTTTCTGGAACTAAGGGTATATGATCATTGCGATTCCACTATCCATTTCCAAACTAGCAGGTGTGATGCTGACTTGATCTAAACAAGGGTGATCCTCTGCTGTCATATGGTGTGGGATGTGGGGGGAGGAGGAAAATAACAGACTAGTTGAAGGCCTACAGTTGTGAAGTCAACCTGACTCTTCAGGGAAGGGCCCTGCCTTTGTCTTCAGGGGCTGTTGCTTTACCAGGGCTGACAATCAGAGGTGGACAGTGACAGCTAACCATGAAAGTAGGGGCATCTGTACCACATGGAGCTTCTGTGAAGAGGCAGACAGTCTTTGGGGCCCTGGGGAGCCGGATATGGGGTTGGGAAGTGTCAGGGGACGTTCAGCTTTAAGGGATCCAATATGTTATTCTCTTCTTTTGTGTGCGGTTTCTCAAGGACTCTATTCCTTATCAGTTCCTGGAAAACTGGAATGAGCGGAGCTGCATGCAGTTCTCAGGACTGAGATCATGAGAAAAGGCACCTGCTTGGATTCCTTTCAGTGACTCCCTTCAGTGACCTTTTACTTAAAGGTAGTCTATTCAGTTATGCCCCTCTTACTCAGGATGTGGAATGCTTTCTGGCCCTTTTAAGATTGTTATTTGCTTGGCTTTGTTTTTGCTCTATTTTGTTACTGCCTAAAGCTGCCTTGTATGAAGATATATAAACGTGCATTTCTGAAAATAAAGCACCCTTGTTTCACTTGAGACTTGGATCCCCTGCGTCCCTCTTCTCATCGACTCCAGTCCCTAGGTTCCGGTCTACAAAGCCCGTGACACGGAAGCAGGAAGCTGCCCTGGGTGCAGCTGGGCCCCTCTTTCAGGGACTCATGATAAAAGATACTTGGCACTTCTGATGTATTTTCAGCACTGTCAGCTATATCCAGACAGTTAACCTTTACAGTACCACAATCCTATGACAGTTCTCATTTTACAATTGAGGGGATACAGCAGATGTGGAATTTTGCTCAAGGTCACACAGGAAAGTTGCAGAGCCAGGCTTTTTTGGTTCAAGATGTTTATCTTGAAAGATTTTAAGTAGAAAGTTTAAAGCATAATAGTGGATACCCATGTGTCCTCCCAACTAGGTTCAACTGTTATGCATATGTTACTCTAGTTATGTGTTCCACTTCTGTGTGTATTTTGCAGAACCATGCTAATGTTGTAGACCTCCTGACACCTCATCCCACAAAAATGACACATTCACGCTGAAGAGATTTGATAGCGATCTCTCATACCCACTCATACCCACCCATTCTCAGTTTTCCCCATTGTCTCAGATTCTCGTAGGATGTTATCTTTCATACCAGCACCCCCTCACATTTCACATTTACATTGCTTTTTTTCCCAATGAGTTTGTGTTTACAGGCACCAGAGCAGATGTTTTCCCTCACGGTGTGGTCCATGTTATACTAGAGGCTGGTCAGCTAAAGCTGGCAGACCCAATATGGCCATGCTTGTTGGCTTATATATTGTCTCTGGCTACTTTCTTGGTAAAAGAGAGCAGGTGAACAGTTCTCACAGAGACCACTTGAACCTGAAAACTAAAAGTATTTCCCATCTGGCCCTATTGATGATAATTCTTTCCCCAAGTAGTACTCTCACTTTCCTTGACCTACATTTTGGTCTATTGGACTTCTGAACTGGTTCGGCATATAATCAGTTGGAACAAACAGACATTTATAAAGAACCATGTATTCATCTATTGATGTTTATTCATTATTTGTCATCCATTCTTCTTTTATTCCCTGGGATTACATAAGAAATCACAAAAGATCTCACAGAATAGTAGCCATTTCAAAGTGGCTTTGAAATTTACATAGACGTAGGCATGTTTGGTTTTTTTCATGGGGAGATATTTTGAACACTGTGTTTTCTTAGTCTAATCAGGACAGGTAACCAAGTGGGGCCTATGGGTAGAACTCAGGCAAGAATTGCCATTTTGCAACTTTTTTCTCATGGACAAACTGTCCATGAGGCCCCTCGGCATCTGAGGGCAGAAGGGCCAAGTACATGGGGGTCTCTATTCCTTCTTCTAGGCTTTTGAAGGCTTTGGATCCCCCCATGTCGGTTCTCACCCACCCTGGGCAGCAGGCATTCAGGAGGATCTTGTCTCCTCCTCTCTGCTCACTCAGTTTCCTGGCTTGGATTCTGGACAGGGCCGTGATGCCGATTTTCGTCACTCCATATATATTATTATCTGGCCAGCCCTCCTTCCTGTGCTCCCCGTTCTTTGTGTCTTCCACAAACTTGTTCATGAGCCCCACCAGCTCCTCCTCCGTGATGGTCTCACTTCTCAATTTCTGCTGCAGTTCAGGGCTGCAGCTTTCAAGAGCTTTGAAGCCCCATCCGCTAGACATGTTCACCACTCTGCCTAAAATGCAACACAAACCATTGTCTGGGAAGGTATGTATGAGAATAATGAACACCCAATTTGCTGAGATGTTGGACTTGATTCCCACTGGAGAGCCAGTTATCAATTTCCTATGGGATGTAGGGGGTCTGGGAATTAGAGGCAGGTGGGCCTAGATCTTGTCAGAAACACTGCAGTTTGGGCTCAGTCAGACTCACCTTGGGGTTTCATTAGAGGCAGGAGTTCTGTGCATATATCCCGGGTCCCAAAAAAATTTGTTTTCATGGTCATTTCTGCCTTAATTGGAGTTGGCGTGGGATCACTAACTTTTAGGGCAAAAAACAAAACAGGATAAATAAATATAAGCCATACGGTAAAAATGCTTACTTGATACAGTACTTTTTCCTGTGAAATGTTTTAGTCTAAGAGGTGGGTGGAGTTAGTGAACAGTATTGTGCCAGTGGGAATTTTGCGGTTTGATGTGTGCTCAGTCACTTAGTCCTGTCTGATTCTTTGCAACCCCATGAACTACAGCACTCCAGGCTCCTCTGCCCATGGGATTTTCCAGGCAAGAATACTGGAGTGGGTTGCCATTTCCTTCTCCAGGGAAGAAATCGGTTACAGTTTGATAATGCCGTGTATTTGTGTAGGATGGCATCATCAGGGGAGGCTGAATGAAGACAGCTCACACAATCTCTCACTGTACCACTCTTTACAACTTTCTATTGGTTTAAAAGCAAGTTAAAGATTTACCCAACTGGTCCAAAGTTCAATGAAATCAATACTGCAAAAATCCTAGGCATTGTCCTTAACACTGATATCAAAGCTATTGCAAGGCCTTCTTGCTGGAAAAGCTTGTAATCTCGAAGGACTTGCTCTCCCTGTGACCTCCAGCCTAAGGCGGGGGTTCTAGATCCCACAGCAGAGGTTCAGGCAGTAGCCCCGCCCCGTCAGGCTCCCCGCACAGAGGCTGTAACCCCCTAGCTCCCACTCACTTACGCTGGAAGGCGATGGCCGCATTGTTGACCAGCACGTCGAGGCCCCCGTACTCCTTGTGCAGGAAGTCGCGCAGGGTGCGAATGCTCTGAAGGTCAGTGATGTCCAGCTGGTGGAAACGGGGGCTCAGGCCCTCAGCCTGTAGCTGCTGCACGGCCGCCCGACCCCGCGCCTCGTCCCGCGCCGTGAGCACCACGTCGCCCGAGAACCGCCGACACAGGTCGCACACGATGGCAAAACCGAGGCCCTTGTTGGCCCCGGTGACCAGCGCTACGCGGGTGGAGGATGACATGGCCGGTGGGCAGGGCCCTTTGAATTAGAGCTGACAAGGCTGGAGACCCACGGGGTGGCGCGGCGTGGGACGTGGAGACCCGCTGCACTCCAGAAGGCAAAGAACTGTGTCCTGGGATCCAGTGCAGTGACTACTTTGAGAAGGAGGAGGCCCTGCCTTCTACCCGCTTAAGGAGGGATCAAATGTTCTGTAAGGTTACTAAACACCACTTCTGGCTCCACCTCTTTCCGCGTGTACAGTATTCTCAGTCAAGCCAGGGCACCGCCCTGTTTTTTTCTTTAAAGTTTTTATTATATGTTGGAGCATCGGGCTTCCCTGGTGGCTCAAACGGTAAAGAATCTGCCTGCAGTGCTGGAGACCCGGGTTTGATCCCTGGCTTCGGAAGATCCCCTGGAGAGGGGAGTGGCTACCCATCCAGTGTGCTTGCCTGCGGAATCCCATGGACAGAGAAGCCTCCTGTGCTATCACCAACAAGGTGGCAAAAATTCTTCACAGAATTAGCAGCCACCTCCCAGTGAGAACCTGATGGGATACTTTGATTCTTTTTCCTTTCTTTTGTCTGTGTAGGGATATTTGCGACAGTGTAAGTGTCTGATTGGTAAACCTGGGATAGGAACATAATCAGCCCATGGGTACAGCTGTCAGTGAGCGCACACACAACTTTTCTCTCGAAAACAACCTGACTGGAGCCCCTCGGCATCCGAGGGCAAAAGAGCCAAGGGGTCTCTGCTCCTTCTTTTGGGGCTCTTAAGGCTTTGTGTCCGCCCCTACCCTTGTTGGTTCTCACCCATCCTGGGCAGCAGGCATTCAGGAGGATCTTGTCCCCTCCTCTCTGCTCACTCAGTTTCCTGGCGTGGATTCTGGACAGGACTGTGACTCCAATTTTTGTCACTCCATATGCGGTATCGGGCCAGCCCTCCTTCCTGTGCACCCCGTTCTTTGTGTCTTCCAAAACTTGTTCATGAGCCCCACCAGCTCCTCCTCCGTGATGGTCTCACTTTGAAACTTCTGCTGCAGTTCAGGGCTGCATTTCTTTAGAGAGTTGACACTGACAAAGCTGGATACATTCACCACTCTGCCTAAAATACAACACAAATCAGTCCATAGAAAGGCGAGCACGAGAAGGATGATACCCAATTGGGGACAGGACTGACCTCTTGAAAGAGGACATTAGGGAAGGAAGGGAATGTATTTTGGGAGGGGGTTCCTCAATGAGTTTTATCTTTTTTATTATTATAAGTAACAACATGTTACTTCTAATGTTTTTAAAAATTAAGCTACATCTAATTATTTTAGAAATTACCAGAATGAACTATTTCACTCAAACTCAATAAATAAGTCATGACCAGAGGAAGAAGTCTGTGAACCTATTACCCAGCATGACTTGTGAAAATTATTTTCAAAACTGAACTATTTAAAATCTCTGGAAATGGTCCTGAGTGTGTGCAGCAAATGAAGAAACATTTTTTTCCAGACTATCTCCAATAACTCAGGTGAGAACAGAAAGAATCTATTTCAATCATGACTGCTCCTTCTTTTCCTCCTTTCTGACCGTAGCAATGGAAACTTCACTTTGGGATGGTGCATCTGAGATGCAGGACTCCCTCCCTGCCAAGGGGCTGTGGTATCTTCCCACCATGCGGATGACATCACATTTCTCATCCTGTTCCTCAGCTACCTGCTGCAGAGGTTCAGTTCCTGGCAAGTGTATCTAGGAGGTTAGGACTTCCTTCTCCAACCCAGCCCTCACTTGTGGGACCAAGGCTCTACCTTGGGCTGGGCATCCTGAGAATGCTGGAGCCTGGACTGCCCTTGTTTGTGAGGCAGAAGTAGCATGCAAAGGGAAGTAACATGCTGGGAAGACCAGGGGCTACAGCGCCCTCTCCCAGCTCCTAACACAGGAGTGTCATTGAAAGAAAAGTGAGAGGGTAACAGGTAGGAGGGTAACAATAAAGGAAAAAAATGGTATGGACCTAACAAAAGCAGAAGATATTAAGAAGAGATGGCAAGAACACACAGCAGAACTGTACAAAAAAGATCTTCACAACTCAGATAATCACGATGGTGTGATCACTCACCTAAAGCCAGACATTCTGAATGTGCAGTCAAGTGGGCCTTAAGAATAATCACTAGCAACAAAGCTAGCGGAGGTGATGGCATTCCAGTTGAGCTATTTCAAATCCTAACAGATGATGCTGTGAAAGTGCTGCACTCAATATGCCAGCAAATTTGGAAAACTCAGCAGTGGCCACAGGACTGGAAAAGGTCAGTTTTCATTCCAATCCCAAAGAAAGGAAATGCCAAATGTTCAAACTGCCACACAATTGCACTCATCTCACATGCTAGCAAAGTAATGCTCAAAATTCTCCAAGCCAGGCTTCAACAGTATGTGAACCCTGAACCTCCAGATGTTCCAGCTGGTTTTAGAAAAGGCAGAGGAACCAGAGATCAAATTGCCAACATCCGCTGGATCATCAGAAAAGCAAGAGAAAAGCTGCTTTATTGACTATGCCTTTGACTGTGTGGTTCACAACAAACTGGAAAATTCTTCAAGAGATGGGAATACCAGACCACCTGACCTGCCTCTTGAGAAATCTGTATGCAGGTCAGGAAGCAACAGTTAGAACTGGGCATGGAACAACAGACTGGTTCCAATTGGGAAAAGAGTATGTCAAGGCTCTATATTGTTACCCTTTGTATTTAATTTCTATGCAGAGTACATCATGAGAAATCCTGGGCTGGATGAAGCACAAGCTGGAATCAAGGATGTCGGGAGAAATATCAATAACCTTCGATATGCAGATGACACCATCATTATGGCAGAAAGTGAAGAAGAAAGAGCCTCTTGATGAAAGTGAAAGAGGAGAGTGAAAAAGTTGGCTTAAAGCTCAACATTAAGAAAATTAAGATCACAGCATCCGGTCCCATCACTTCCTGGCAAATAGATGGAGAAACAGTGGAAACAGTGGTGGTTTAGTCACTAAGTCGTGTCAGACTCTTGGGATCCCATGGACTGTAGCCTGCCAGGTTCCTCTGTCCATGGGATTTTCCAGGCAAGGATACTGGAGTGGGTTGCCATTTCCTTCTCCAGGGGATCTTCCCCACCCAGGAATTGAACCCGAGTCTCCTGTATTACAGGCAGATGATTTACCAAGTGAGCTATGAGGGAAGTCCCACTGCAGAAACAGTGGCACACTTTATTTTCTTGGGCTCCAAAATCACTGCAGATGGTGACTGCAGCCATGAAATTAAAAGACGCTTACTCCTTGGAAGAAAAGTTATGACCAACCTAGACAGAATATTAAAAAGCAGAGACATTACTTTGCCAACAAAGGTCCTTCTACTCAAGGCTATGGTTTTTCCGGTAGTCATGTATGGATGTGAGAGTTCGACTATAAAGAAAGCCGGGCGCAGAAGAACTGATGCTTTTGAACTGTGGTGTTGGAGAAGACTCTTGAGAGTCCCTTGCACTGCAAGGAGATCCAACCAGTCCATCCTAAAGGAGATCAGTCCTGAATATTCATTGGTAGGACTGATGATGAAGCTGAAACTCCAATACTTTGGCCACTTGATGCGACGAACTGACTCATTTGAAAAGACCCTGATGCTGGGAAAGATTGAGGGCAGGAGGACACGGGGACACCAGAGGATGAGATGGTTGGATGGCATCACTGACTCAATGGATGTGAATTTGAGTAAACTCTGGGAGTTGGTGATGGACAGGGAGGCCTGGCGTGCTGCAGTCCACGGCTGGCAGAGTCAGACATGACTGAGAGACTGAACTGAACAGGTAGAAAGGCCAGAAATCCCCAAGTGGTAAGAGGAAACAAATTGCAAGTGGCAGACGTTCTTTTTCCTTTACAGAAAATAAGAGGCATCTTTTAATTCTGTGCTGAGGACACCTGGTTCTGCCTTGAGGTAACCAACGTGTTTTTCTTATGGAAATGTTTTTCTTTTTTTTTTGGAAATGTTTTTCTTAAGCTGTGTGAATAAAACTATGTATTTGCTTTGGAATTTACCTTTCTTCAAATGGTGCCTTAGGCCGGTACTGGAGGGGGTGGGGGCGGGGGGGGGTGAGGGGGCCAGGGGGGCCGGGGGGATGACGCACCTCCTGCCATGCTATCTCAAAAGTGCATACTGTGGGGTAGCGGCCTGGTGAAACTCCCGCAGCCTTGAGGCATCTGTCATATCTGATTAATAGCTTGCTAAGAGACAAAACACCTTGCGAAAAACTAGCAAGACAGCACTCTTTCTGTCCCCTTCTGAGTCTATGTCAAAAGCTTGCACCATCTCTATTATACTTTAATAAGACTTTGGGACATAAGAAGCTCCAGGTGTCAAGCCTCCTCTCTGACCTGAATTCAAATCCTCTCCTGGGGAGGTCAGGAATCCAGGCATAACACATGGCTCGCAGCAGCAACCTTTCAGAAGGGTCACCATCCCTGCCCCCACCTTCAGACCTGTGGCTTAGAGATTTAGCACAAGAAAGGGGAAAAGATAGGACATAAAAACCAAGAGGCCCAAAGTTCCTCCAAAAGGATGGGATTTCTTTGAACCAGAGTGTGGGGGCTTCCCAGGTGGCTCTAGTGGTAAAGAACCGGCCTGCCAAAGCAGGAGACATTAGAGTCTCGGGTTGGATCCATGAGTGGGGAAGATTCCCTGGAGGAGGGCATGGCAACACACTTTAGTATTCTAGCCTGGAGCATCCCGTGGATGGTGGTTAACAAAAAAGACCTAAATGCAGGGACACATTGCATTCATGAGTTGACAGACTCAGGTAAAATGTCAAGTTTCCTCATATTGCTGTATGATTTAATGGAATTTAAATCAAAATCTCAGAAAGTTTTTTTTTATACATACAGACTAACATTTGAAAATTTATGTGCAATTGCAAAAGAACTGCTGCTGCTGCTAAGTTGCTTCAGTCGTGTCCGACTCTGTGTGACCCCATAGACGGTAGCCCACCAGGCTCCCCCGTCCCTGGGATTCTCCAGGCAAGAACACTGGAGTGGGTTGCCATTTGCTTCTCCAATGTGTGAAAGTGAAAAGTGAAAGTGAAGTCTGTCAGTCGTGTCTGACTCTTAGCGACCTCATGGAGTGCAGCCCACCAGGCTCCTCTGCCCATGAGATTTTCCAGGCAAGAAAACTGGAGTGGGGTGCCATTGCCTTCTACGGCAAAAGAACTTAAATAGCCAAAATATTTTTGGAAAAGCGATATAGTCAAGAATTATTATGATGCTAGAATAATCTTGACGTGGTACACAATCAAGAGAGAGGCACACCTCTGTAAAATATCAATTGCCTATAATTTTGTGGTCAATTTTATTTTAAAAAGTCTTTTTAACAAACGGAGTTGAAAAAATTGGACATTTAGGATATCTACCATAGATAAATGAAATTTTATTGTTACATGAAAACCCATGCACAGATGTTTATAGCAGCTCTGTTAATAATTTCCAAAAGCTACAAGTAACTTAGATGTTGAACATAGTCCTGTTACAGCCTGGCTAATGACTGAGAGCTCAGAATTCAAAAAAGCAGGGGCCACTATGATATCAGAAGGGGACGACAGAGGATGAGATGGTTGGATGGCATCACGGACTCAGTGGACATGAGTTTGAGCAGACTGCGGGAGATGGTGAAGGACAGAGAAGCCTGGCGTGCTGCAGTTCATGGAGTCACAAAGAGTCAGACAGGACTGAGTGACTGAACAACAACAGCTATGATATCAAAAACTGGGTCTATTCATGAGGAAAGGGAGGAGAAGATTAGGAAGAGGGGTGGGAGGGTGATGAAACCTAAACCATTACTTTTATTTCTGAACACTTAATGATATCATTTTTATATTCACTTAAAATGTACATAAATGGCTTCATACTCTTAACTGTACTACTATACTTTCTGTCCAAGGCCCATTTTCTTTCTTCTTTGAGTAAAAAAGCAAAGAAAGTGAAAGCTGTGCTAAAAAGCAATTAGGAAGAGACTGGTAGCTTTGACTAAATCATTTGCATCAGTAAGTTTGCTAGAGAAAGTTAAGGATAAGAGCCCTTTTTGGTTCAGAACAGACCACAAAAGGTACCCTTCAAAAGAGCCTGAATTAACTTGGATTAAGGTCAATCTGTGGAGCAATTTATGCTGTGCATGTGTGTGTTAAGTGGCTTCAGTAATGTCCAACTCTGTGTGACCCTATGGACTATAGCCTGCCAGGCTCCTTTGTCCATGGGATTCTCCAGGCAAGAATCCTGGAATGAGTTGCCATGCCCTTCTCCAGGGAATCTTCCTGTCCCAGGGATCAAACCCATGTCTTTTATGTGTCCTGCTGGTTCTTGAACACAAGTGCCACCTGGGAGGCAGTTACTTTTTCACATGTCTTCCATCTGCACAGTAGCAAAAAAAGCTATTAACTTGTAGGTTGGTTATAATCAATAATCAAATGACAGTCTCTTTTTTATTCAGTATTAGCTAGTCTACCTCAATGGTGAAAATACCAACCTAGGAAGCTTGACCAGGAGATCCAAAGGTCTGTCCAGATAATAGACTCCTGAACGTTCCTGCTTCCTCTTCCCAATGTGTTCCATGCCAGCCCTGCCCACTGACCAGGTCCCCAGGGACTGGAGTCAGTCACCTGGAGCCCTCTCCTTGCACCCCACCCCCCTAAGCTCGGTGAGACTGTAGACTCCTCAAGCAGAATCACACCCTGGATTAAGTCATGATAAGATGATCCACTTAAATTCAGTGGTTTTAGACTTAAATTGAAGAAAGTAGGGGAAACCACTTAGCTCAGACGGTAAAGCGTCTGCCTACCATGTGGGAGACCTGGGTTCAATCCCTGAGTCAAGAAGATCCTCTGGAGAAGGAAATGGCAACCCACTCCAGTATTCTTGCCTGGAAAATCCCATGGATGGAGGAGCCTGGTAGGCTACAGTTCATGGGGTCACAGAGAGTTGGACAGGACTGAGCGACTTCACTTTACTTTTACTTACTTAGGAAAAACCACTAGACCATTCAGGTATGACCTAAATCAAATCCCTTATGATTATACAGTGCAAGTGAGAAATAGATTTAAGGGACTTGATCTGACAGAGTGCCTGACGAACTATGGACGGAGTTTCGTGACATTATACAGGAGACAGGGAGCAAGACCATCCACATGGAAAAGAAATGCAAAAAAGCAAAATGGCTGTCTGTAAAGGCCTTACAAATAGCTGTGAAAAGTAGTGAAGCAAAAAGCAAAGGAGAAAAGGAAAGATATAAGCATCTGAATGCAGAGTTCCAAAGAATAGCAAGGAGAGATAAGAAACCCTCCTCAGATGTACAAGCTGGTTTTAGAAAAGGCAGAGGAACCAGAGATCAAATTACCAACATCCTCTGGATCATCGAAAAAGCAAGAGAGTTCCAGAAAAAATCTATTTCTGCTTTATTGACTATAGCAAAGCCTTTGATTGTGTAGATCAAAGTAAACTGTGGAAAATTCTGAAAGAGATGCGAATACCAGACCACCTGACCTGCCTCTTGAGAAACCTGTATGCAAGTCAGGAAGCAACAGTTAGAACAACAGACTGGTTCCAAATAGGAAAAGGAGTATGTCAAGGCTGTATATTGTCATCCTGCTTATTTCACTTATATTCAGCGTACATAATGAGAAATGCTGGGCTGGATGAAGCTCAAGCTGGAATCAAGTTTGCCAGGAGAAATACCAATAATCTCAGACATCCAGATGACACCACGCTTATGGCAGAAAGTGAAGAAGAACTAAAGAGCCTTTTGATGAAAGTGAAAGAGGAGAGTGAAAAAGTTGGCTTAAAGCTCAACATTCAGAAAATGAAGATCATGGCCTCTGGTCCCATCACTTCATGGGAAATAGATGGGGAAACAATGGAAACAGTGTCAGGCTTTGTTATTTTGGGCTCCAAAATCACTGCAGATGGTGATTGTAGCCATGAAATTGTAAGACGCTTACTCCTTGGAAGAAAAGTTATGACCAACCTAGATAGCATATTGTAAAGCAGAGACATTACTTTGCCAACAAAGGTCTGTCTAGTCAAGGCTATGGTTTTCCCAGTGGTCATGTATGGATGTGAGAGTTGGACCGTGAAGAAAGCTGAGTGCCGAAGAATTGATGCTTTTAAACTGTGGTGTTGGAGAAGACTCTTGAGAGTCCCTTGGACTTCAAGGAGATCCAACCTGTCCATCCTAAAGGAGATCAGTCTTGGGTGTTCACTGGAAGGACTGATGCTGAAGCTCAAACTCCAATACTTTGGCCACCTCATGTGAAGAGCTGACTCATTCGAAAAGACTCTGATGCTGGGAGGGATTGAGGGCAGGAGGAGAAGGGGATGAGAGAGGATGAGATGGCTGGATGGCATCACCGACTTGATGGACATGAGTTTGAGCAAGCTCCGGGAGTTGGTGATGTACAGGGAAGCCTGGCATGCTGGAATTCATGGGCTGGCAAAGAGTCGGACATGACTGAGCGACTGAACTGAACTGAACTGAAAATGATCCACTATAGCTTTCCCTACACAACAGAAGACTTCTCACCTGTCAAAAGGCAAGTAAATCTTGCACTCACCTGAGAATAGACTCTGTACTTAAATTTCCATGTACTCTAAGCCTTAGTGAGGCAAGATAAAGTGTTAAAAGGAGGCTGCCTTAGCAAACCCAGAGAGTATTCATTCTTCCTTCTGGAAAAAGCCCAAACACAGCAAGGAACAGCCAGTTAAGAAAGAGGAGTAGTCATGCAGGAGTCATCAGCCCAAGGTCCAAGAGGCAGACAGGGACAACGTTCAGCTGACACAGGGAACTCCACAGCTGCCCTCAAGTGTTGGGATGGCTGGAGAGTCTCATGACATGCTAAGGAGTGGACTCCTGAGCTCCTATTGAGCCAAGTCTTAGAAGTGGTAGAACTTTCCAGGAGGACCAGACAGGGAAACAGGGAAGAAGCTGAGTGTAACTTGTAAACACGTCTACTGATCCCTAGGCTGACTCTTAATCTTTCTAAAAGAATCCGTTCAATGGGTGTGGTTCCCCTCCTGGCCCCTTGAAAGTGAAAGTGAAAGTGAGCTCAGTCATGTCCAACTCTGCGACCCGGTGACTGCATCCCGCCAGGCTCTTCTGTCCATGGAATTCTCCAGGCAAGAATACTGGAGTGGGTTGCTATTTCCTTCTCCAGCAGATCTTCCCTATCCAGGAATTGAACCCTGGTCTCCTGCACTGCAGGCAGATGATTTACCAAGTGAGCTATGAGGGAAGCCCCACTGCAGAAACAGTGGCACACTTTATTTTCTTGGGCTCCAAAATCACTGCAGATGGTGACTGCAGCCATGAAATTAAAAGACGCTTACTCCTTGGAAGAAAAGTTATGACCAACCTAGACAGGATATTAAAAAGCAGAGACATTACTTTGCCAACAAAGGTCCTTCTACTCAAGGCTATGGTTTTTCCGGTAGTCATGTATGGATGTGAGAGTTCGACTATAAAGAAAGCCGGGCGCAGAAGAACTGATGCTTTTGAACTGTGGTGTTGGAGAAGACTCTTGAGAGTCCCTTGCACTGCAAGGAGATCCAACCAGTCCATCCTAAAGGAGATCAGTCCTGAATATTCATTGGTAGGACTGATGTTGAAGCTGAAACTCCAATACTTTGGCCACTTGATGCGACGAACTGACTCATTTGAAAAGACCCTGATGCTGGGAAAGATTGAGGGCAGGAGGAGAATGGGACGCCAGAGGATGAGATGGTTGGATGGCATCACCGACTCAATGGACGTGAGTTTGAGTAAACTCTGGGAGTTGGTGATGGACAGGGAGGCCTGGTGTGCTGCAGTCCACGGGGTGGCAGAGTCGGACATGACTGAGAGACTGAACTGAACAGGTAGAAAGGCCAGAAGTGCCCAGGTGGTAAGAGTAAACAAACTGCAAGTGGCAGACATTTTTTTCTTCTCTACAGAAAATAAGAGGCATCTTTTAATTCTGTGCTGAGGACACCTGGTTCTGCCTTGAGGTAATCAATGTGTTTTTCTTATGGAAATGTTTTTCTTAAGCTGTGTGAATAAAATGATGTATTTGCCTCGGAATGAATTTGCCTTTCTTCAAAAAGTGCCGCCTGTTGCCGGTGCGGGGGAGCAAGGGGGCGGGGATGACTACCTCCTGCCATGCTATCTCAAAAGTGCATACTGTGAGTTAGGGGCCTGGTGAAACTCCTGCAGCCTTGAGGCGTCTCTCTTATCTGATTAATAGCTTGCTAAGAGACAAAACACCTTGCAAAAAACTAGCAAGACAGCACTCTTTCTGTCCCCTTCTGAGTCTATGTCAAAAGCTTGCACCATCTCTATTATACTTTAATAAGACTTTGGGACATAAGAAGCTCCAGGTGTCAAGCCTCCTCTCTGACCTGAATTCAAATCCTCTCCTGGGGAGGTCAGGAATCCAGGCATAACACATGGCTCGCAGCAGCAACCTTTCAGAAGGGTCACCATCCCTGCCCCCACCTTCAGACCTGTGGCTTAGAGATTTAGCACAAGAAAGGGGAAAAGATAGGACATAAAAACCAAGAGGCCCAAAGTTCCTCCAAAAGGATGGGATTTCTTTGAACCAGAGTGTGGGGGCTTCCCAGGTGGCTCTAGTGGTAAAGAACCGGCCTGCCAAAGCAGGAGACATTAGAGTCTTGGGTTGGATCCATGAGTAGGGAAGGTCCCCTGGAGGAGGGCATGGCAACCCACTTTAGTATTCTAGCCTGGAGCATCCCGTGGATGGTGGTAAAATAAAAACACCTAAATGGAGGGACACATTGCTTTCAAGAGTTGACAGACTCGCGTAAAATGTCAGTTGTTCTCATATTGCTGTATGATTTAATGCAATTTCAATCAAAATCTCAGTAAGTTCTTTTTGTACATACAAACATTCAAAAATTTATGTGCAATTGCAAGAGAACAAGAATAGCAAAAATATTTTTGGAAAAGAGAAATACTCAAGAATTATTATGATGCTAGAATAATCTTGACGTGGTACACAATCAAGAGAGAGGCACACCTCTGTAAAATATCAATTGCCCATAATTTTGTGGTCAATTTTATTTTAAAAAGTCTTAACAAACGGAGTTGAAAAAATTGGACATTAGGACATCTACCATAGATAAATGAAATTTTATTGTTACATGAAAACCCATGCACAGATGTTTATAGCAGCTCTGTTAATAATTTCCAAAAGCTACAAGTAACTTAGATGTTGAACATAGTCCTGTTACAGCCTGGCTAATGGCTGAGAGCTCAGAATTCAAAAAAGCAGGGGCCACTATGATATCAGAAGGGGACGACAGAGGATGAGATGGTTGGATGGCATCACGGACTCAGTGGACATGAGTTTGAGCAGACTGCGGGAGATGGTGAAGGACAGAGAAGCCTGGCGTGCTGCAGTTCATGGAGTCACAAAGAGTCAGACAGGACTGAGTGACTGAACAACAACAGCTATGATATCAAAAACTGGGTCTATTCATGAGGAAAGGGAGGAGAAGATTAGGAAGAGAGGTGGAAGGGTGATGAAACCTAAACCATTACTTTTATTTCTGAACACTTAATGATATCATTTTTATATTCACTTAAAATGTACATAAATGGCTTCATACTCTTAACTGTACTACTATACTTTCTGTCCAAGGCCCATTTTCTTTCTTCTTTGAGTAAAAAAGCAAAGAAAGTGAAAGCTGTGCTAAAAAGCAATTAGGAAGAGACTGGTAGCTTTGACTAAATCATTTGCATCAGTAAGTTTGCTAGAGAAAGTTAAGGTTAAGAACTGTTTTTGGTTCAGAACAGACCACAAAAGGTACCCTTCACAAGAGCCTGAATTAACTTGGATCAAGGTCAATCTGTGGAGCAATTTATGCTGTGCATGTGTGTGTTAAGTGGCTTCAGTAATGTCCAACTCTGTGTGACCCTATGGACTATAGCCTGCCAGGCTCCTTTGTCCATGGGATTCTCCAGGCAAGAATATTGGAATGGGTTGCCATTTCCTTCTCCAGGGGATCTTCCCCACCCAGGAATCGAACCCAGGTCTCCCCCATTGCAGGCAGACGCAGGCAGAGGCTTTAACCTCTGAGCCACCAGGAAGCCCAGGAACCCACCTGGCCCCTACTTCAATGTAAACATTACAGTAGTTCAACCCAAAGGAATATGAGTTTGTTTTGTCCAGAACACGGAGCACACTGAAAGGCAGTTATCGGATTACAGAGATCTCTACTAGCCATGCTAAGGGCTTGGACTTCTCTTCAGGATTTCTGGGAGGGGCAGTGAGCTTGCTCAGAAAGCAAAAGTCTCAGGAAGGGCATGGGTTCCCTTAGAAGGGTTTACAGTTGTCTAGAAATGACAGCTGAAGGCCTGGGTGTAGAGCTGGGATGGAGGAGAAGGCTGGAAAGAAACTCAATCGGACAACTCTTCAGTTTAGTTCAGTCACTCAGTCGTGTCCAGCTCTTTGCGACCCCGTGAATCTCAGCACGCCAGGCCTCCCTGTCCATCACCAACTCCCAGAGTTCACTCAGACTCATGTCCATTGAGTCAGTGATGCCATCCAGCCATCTCATCCTCTGTCGTCCCCTTCTCCTCCTGCCCCCAATCCTTCCCAGCATCAGAGGCTTTTCTAATGAGTCAACTCTTTGCATGAGGTGGCCAAAGTACTGGAGTTTCAGCTTTAGCATCATTCCTTCCAAAGAAATCCCAGGGCTGATCTCCTTCAGAGTGGACTCGTTGGATCTCCTTGCAGTCCAAGGAACTCTCAAGAGTCTTCTCCAACACCATCGTTCAAAAGCATCAATTCTTCGGCACTCAGCCTTCTTCACAGTCCATACATGACCACAGGAAAAACCATAGCCTTGACCAGATGGACTTTTGTTGGCAAAGGGTCTCTGCTTTTGAATATGCTATCTAGGTTGGTCATAACTTTCCTTCCAAGGAGTAAGCATCTTTTAATTTCATGGCTGCAGTCACCATCAACAGTGATTTTGGAGCCCAGAAAAATAAAGTCTGACACTTTGCACTGTTTTCCCATCTATTTCCCATGAAGTGATGGGACCGGATGCCATGATCTTCGTTTTCTGAATGTTGAGCTTTAAGCCAACTTTTTCACTCTCCTCTTTCACTTTCATCAAGAAGCTCTTTAGTTCCACTTTGCTTTCTGCCATAAGGGTGGTGTCATCTGCATATCTGAGGTTATTGATATTTCTCCCGGCAATCTTGATTCCAGCTTGTGTTTCTTCCAGTCCAGTGTTTCTCATGATGTACTCTGCATATAAGTTAAATAAGAAGGGTGACAATATACAGCCTTGACGTACTCCTTTAGGACCTGCTAAATGACAATAAGTGGGCAGGCAAGGTGACCTCCAGGTGCCTGGTGAGTGGATGAGGTTATCAGTGACCAAGATGCCTCGGGGAAAGGATGAGTCTTTGGAAATATGTGTTTTCGATGGGGGAATTCAGGGGAGGAAGGGGGAAATCTGGAGAGGACAGAGAAGTAAGAAAACAAAATGTGTGCCTGGAACTCTGGGGATTTTCTAGGCAGTTGACAGATTGTGGTGGGGGGTGGGGGGGTGTGCTAATGAACTGGTGGTGGTGCAGGCGCCACTAGCCTGTGTAAGAGGCGGGCAGGGGAGAGGGAAGGTCTGGGAAGGACTCCTGAGGAACTAACCCTGTGATGGGCACAGAGCAAGTCAAGGGCCTCTTGAGATGGAAACCTCTGAGCTAAGATGGGAAAGAGAAGAAAGAGCCAGATGTGCAAAAAGCAGGTGGACAGATAGATAGCACCAAGGACCTGGGCAGTGTGTGGCGGGACCTCAGGGTGCAAGACAGCTGGCTGGGTGGAGACACGGTGGAGGCCAGGGAAGCTGGGCAGGAGCGGCAGGGGGTCTGTAGATGAGGCCAGAGCCAGGTGGGCCCAGATCTTGCCAGAAGCACTGCAGTCTGGGCTTCAATCAGACTCACCTTGGGGCTTTAGTAGAGGCAGGAGCTCTGTGCACACAACTCTGGTGCCAAAGAAGTTTGTTTTCATAGTCACCTCTGCTTGAATAGGAAATGGTGTGATTTCAGCAGCTGATATCCAGTGGGTGGAAATCCCACTGCCTCAGAACAGAAGATAGAGGAAAGAATGAAAAGAAACAAAGACAGCCTAAGAGACCTCTGAGACAACATTAAACACATCAACATTCGCATTATAGGGGTCCCAGAAGGAGAAGAGAGAGAGAAAGGACCTGAGAAAATATTTGAAGAGCTAATAGCTGAAAACTTCCTGAACAAGAGAAAGCAAATAGTCAACCAAACCTAGGAAGCGCAGTGTCCCAGGAAGGAGGAGACCCTGAGACGCGTAGTAATCAAACCAACAAAAATTCAAGAGAGGATAAAATATTAAAGCAGCAAGAGAAAAATGACAAAAACCATACAAGGGAACTCCCATCAGGCTATCAACTGATTTCTTAACAGAAACTCTACAAGCCAGAAGGGAATGGCATGATATATTTAAAGAGATGAAAGGGAAGAACTTACAACCAAGAATACTCTACTCAGCAAGACTCTCCTTCACATTTGATGGAAAAATCAAAAGCTTTCCAGACAAGCAAAAGTTAAGAGAATTCAGCACCACCAAACCAGCTTTACAACAAATGCTAAAGGAACTTCTCTAGCCAGGAAACAAGAGAAGGATAAGACCTACCTACTGAAAATAAACCAAAAACAATTAAGCAAATGGTAATAGGAACACCCCAAAAAGATGTCCTTTTCATTATAGGAGACTGGAATGCAAAAGTAGGAGTCAAGGGATACCTGGATTAACAGGCAAATTAGCCCTTGGAATATAAAACAAAGCAGGTCAAAGGCTAAAAGAGTTTTGCCAAGAGAATGCACTCATCATAGCAAACACCCTCTTCTAACAACAGAGAAGACTCTACACATGGACGTCACCAGATGGTCAATACCAAAATCTGATTGATTATACTCTTTGCAGCCAGACATGGAGAAGCTCTATAGAGTCAGCAAAAACAAGACCGGGAGCTGACTGTGGCTTAGATCATGAACTCCTTATTGGCAAATTCAGACTTAAATTGAAGAAAGTAGGGAAAACCACTAGACCATTCAGGTATCACCTAAATCAAATCCCTTAATGATTATACAGTGAAAGTGACAAATAGATTCAAGGGATTAGATCTGATAGATAGAGGGCCTGAAGAACTATAGATGGAGGTTCGTGACATTGTACAGGAGGCAGTGATCAAAACCATCCCCAAGAAAAAGAAATGCAAAAAGGCAAAATGGTTGTCTAAGGAGGTCTTACAAATAGCTGAGAAAAGAAGAGAAGCAAAAGATAAAGGAGAAAAGGAAAGATATAAGCATCTGAATGCAGAGTTCCAAAGAATAGCAAGGAGACATTAAGGAAGCCTTCCTCAGTGATCAACCCAAAGAAATAGAGGAAAACAACAGAATGGGAAAGACTAGAGATCTCTTCAAGAAAACTAGAGATACCAAGGGAACATTTCATGCAAAGATGGGCTCAATAAAGGACAGAAATGGTAAGGACCTAACAGAAGCAGAAGATATTAAGAAGAGGTGGCAAGAATACACAGAAGAACTATGCAAAAAAATAGTCATGACCCAGATAACCACGATGGTGTGCTCACTCACCTTGAGCCAGACATCCTGGAATGTGAAGTTAAGTGGGCCTTAGGAAGCATCACTACGAACAAAGCTAGTGGAGATGATGGAATTCCAGTTGAGCTATTTCAAATCCTAAAAAAAGATGCTATGAAAGTGCCACACTTAATATGTCAGCAAATTTGGAAAACTCAGCAGTGGCCACAGGACTGGAAAAGGTCAGTTTTCATTCTAATCCCAAAGAAGGGCAATGCCAAAGAATGTTCAAACTATCGCACATTTGCACTCATCTCACATGCTAGCAAAGTAATGCTCAAAATTCTCCAAGCCAGGCTTCAACGGTATGTGAACCATAAACTTGCAGACGTTCAAGGTGGATTTAGAAAAGGCAGAGGAACCAGAGATCAAACTGCCAACATCCGCTGGATGATCGAAAAAGCAAGAGAATGCTAGAAAAACATCTACTTCTGCTTTATTGACTCCACCAAAGCCTTTGTCTGTATGGATCACAACAAACTGGAAAATTCTGAAAGAGATGAGAATTCCAGACCACCTGACCCACCTCCTGAGAAATCTGTATGCAGATCAAGCAGCAACAGTTAGAACCGATCATGGAACAACAGACTGGTTCCAAATTGGGAAAGAAGTATATCAAGGCTGTGTATTGTCACCTTGCTTATTTAAATTATATGCAGAGTACATCAAATGAAACGCCGGGCTGGATGAAGCACAAGCTGGAATCAAGATTGCTGGGAGAAATATCATAACCTTAGATATGCAGATGACACCACCCATACGGCAGAAAGCAAAGAGGAACTAAAGAGCCTCTTATTGAAAGTGAAAGAGGAGAGTGAAAAAAGTTGGCTTAAAGCTCAACATTCAGAAACAAATATCGTGGTATCGGGGCCCATCACTTCATGGCAAATAGATGGGCAAACAATGGAAACAATGAGAGACTATTTTTTTGGGCTCCAAAATCATTGCAGATGGTGACTGCAGCCATGAAATTAAAGGACACTTGCTCCTTGGAAGAAAAGTCATGAGCAACCTAGACAGCATATTAAAAAGCAGAGACATGACTTTGCCAACAAAGGTCCATCTAGTTAAGGCTATGGTTTTTCCAGTAGTCATGTATGGATGTGAGAGTTGGACTATAAAGAAAGCTGAGTGCCGAAGAATTGATACTTTTGAACTGTGGTATTAGAGAAGACTCTTGAGAGTCCCTTGGACTACAAGAAGATTCAACCCATCAGTCCTAAAGGAAATCAGTCTTGAATATTCATTGGTAGGACTCATGCTGAAGCTGATACTCCAATACTTTGGCCACCTGAAGCGAATAACTGACTCACTGAAAAAGACCCTGATGCTGGGAAAGATCGAAGGGAGGAGGAGAAGGGGATGACAGAGGATGAGGTGGTTAGATGGCATCACCAACTCAATGGACATGAGTTTGAGCAAGCTCCGGGAGTTGGTGATGGACAGGGAGGCCTGGTGTGCTGCAGTTCTTGGGGCCAGAAAGAGTCAGACACGACTGAGCAACTGAACTGAGGTGGGATTGTGGTCCCTTCCTGGTATTTCTTTTGGCCTGAGGTGACCCAGACCTTAGGTTTACAGGCTGTGTTGTCAATGGTGACTGCCAAGAGGGTTTATGCCAAAGGGGACCTTCCCAGACTGGTACCCCCATCCCAGTGGTGAACCCCTGCCAAGCCACACCTCCACAGGAGACCCTACAACCCTAGCAGGTGGTTTGGTTCACTCTCCTGCTCTTTTCCTCTGAGTCTTGGTTCAGGCAAGGTTTTGTTGAGCCCTCCAAGACTGGAATCTCTGTTTCCCCCAGTCCTGTGAAAGTCTTGTAATCAAATCCTCTGGTCTTCAAGGGCAGATTCTCATGGGGTTCCCAGTCCCTTTGTTGGATCCCCAGGCTGGGAAACCTGATATGAGGTTCAGAACCTTCACAACAGTGGGAGAATTTCTTTGGTATTGTCGTTCTCAAGTTTGTTGCCTACCTGAGGAGTATGGGACTTGATTTTATCATAATTGTTCCCCTCCTACCATCTTGCTGTGGCTTCTTCTTTGTCTCTGGACACGGGGTATCCTTTTTTTGGTAGGTTCCAGCACTCCAGAACTCTTGCCTGGAAAATCCCATGGACGAAGGAGCCTGGTGAACTGCAGTCCATGGGGTTGCAAAAAGTCAGACACGACTGAGCGACTTCACTTTCACGCATTGGAGAAGGAAATGGCAACCCACTCCAGTGTTCTTGCCTGGAGAATCCCAGGGACGGGGGAGCCTGGTGGGCTGCCGTCTCTGGGGTCACACAGAGTCGGACACGACTGAAGCAACTTAGCAGCAGCAGCAGCATCCTTCTGGGCTTCCCTGCTGCCTCAGCTGGTAAAGAATCTGCCTGCAATGTGGGAGACCTGGGTTTGATCCCTGGGTTGGGAAGATCCCCTGGAAAAGGGAAAGGCTACCCACTCCAGTATTCTGGCCAGGAGAATTCCATGGACTATAATTCCATGGACTCTATAGTCCATGGGGTGGCAAAGAGTTGGACAGGACTGAGTGACTTTCACTTCACTTCACTTTAGCATCTGCCTGTCGTTGGTTGTTCAACAGCTAGTTGTGATTTTGGTTCACAAATAAGGATTCTTGCTTACATATATAGCGTTTGGTTTTCTTTTTCTATCATTTGCTCTTACATGTTTTCTATCATCATAGAAATTATATATCATAACTTTATGTTTTTTGTTATCTGATATTAGTAAGTGTCTCTAAAGAAACTTGATTGGATTGTTAGCTTTCTTTCCCTTCCCTCCCTTCCTGGCTTTTAAAAAAATGGTAGATAATCTTTATTGAGTTCCTGCTCTCAGCATTTAATGCGTGTATGCTGAGTTGCGTAGTCATGTCCAACTCTTTGAGACACTTTGGACTGTAGCCCGCCAGGCCCCTCTGTCCATGGGTTTCTCCAGGTAAGAATACTGAAGTAGGCTGCCATGCCCTCCTCCAGGGGGTCTTCCTGGCCCAGAGATGGAACCCATGTCTCTTGTGTCTCCTGCATTGCAGGTGGATTCTTGACCAGCATTTAATACTGCAGCTCAACTTATTATGACAGGAGGCTTTCTATAGTGGAGCCAAACTTGAGGGACCCCTTTTGGAAGCAGACTTGAAAGCATCTTGGTAGCCACACTAATGTTCTTTCACAGCTTTCTCACTGTTTTCCGCTCCTCTCCGTTTCAGCTGGTGATGGGTACTTCCAGTTATCAGTGGTCTATCAAAGAGAAGATTGTTTTAGCAGTTTCCAGAGACATTATATTCCTTGGGGAAGAATCTTTGTGCTGCTGTTAAAAGATGTATTTGTCCTCTGCTTTTTAGCAAGTCTTATTCTTTGAACCTGTCCTTTATCATGAGGTAATACTGAATAATACACCCATTTAAAGCATACATTTCAATGGTTTTGATATGTTCACGTAATTGTGCAACCATCACCACAGGTTTAGGACAGTTTCATGACCCCGCCTGTGCCCCGCTCCCCGCAGATATCCCATACCTATGAGTAGTTGCATCTTTTCCCCCAGCCCTAGGCAACCCCTGATCTACTTTCTGTCTGTTGTTATGCCTATATGGAACACTTCACATGGATGGAGTCATAAGATATGTGCTCTTTGTGGCTAAATGATTTCTTTCACGTTGTGTTTTAAGGTTTACTTGTTTTGTAGAATCTCATTGGCTTTTGAACTTCACATTTAGCAAGTCTGATTTTTGATGGTGTTTTATATTGAACAGGTATTAATTGAACATAATGAAATTGATAGAATATTGGCTTTTGAATTCACTTTTAAAAATTATGAGTAATTATAATTATTGTCAAAATTTCAGAATTTTAACTAGGTAAAACATTTCAGTGTTCGGAATTTTTACTTAATAAAACATTTCAGTGTTCTATTTTGCTCATCAATACTTAATATAAAAATTTTGTTTTAAAGTGCTAAGAAATGGTTGGTATAAAATATATACTCATGAGAGTCCCTTGGACTGCAAGGAGATCCAACCAGTCCATTCTAAAGGAGATCAGTTCTGGGTGTTCATTGGAAGGACTAATGTTGAAACTGAAACTCCAATACTTTGGCCACCTGATGCGAAGAGCTGATTCATTTGAAAAGACCCTGAGGCTGGGAAAGATTGAGGGCAGAAAGAGAAGGGGACGACAGATGATGAGATGGTTGGATGGCATCACTCACTCAATGGACATGGGTTTGGGTGAACCCTGGGAGTTGGTGATGGACAGGGAGGCCTGGTGTGCTGCAGTTCATGGGGTTGCAAAGAGTCGGACACGATTGAGTGACTGAACTGAACTGAAAATATATGTATTCTGTAATACCAAATTTGTGAACCTATAAAAGTCTTCAATACCTTAAGTAAATTATATCTAAACAAAATTTTACAGATATAGATTCCCCATTGCCAATTTTAATTTTAAAATCAAAGCTGTGTATTGGTAACTTTTCATTCCATTACAAATTAATGAAACTTAGTGATTAAATCGGAAAAGGCAATGGCACCCCACTCCAGTACTCTTGCCTGGAAAATCCCGTGGATGGAGGAGCCTGGTAGGCTGCAGTCCATGGGGTCGCTAAGAGTCGGACATGACTGAGCGACTTCACTTTCACTTTTCACTTTCACGCATTGGAGAAGGAAATGGCAACCCGCTCCAGTGTTCTTGCCTGGAGAATCCTAGGGATGGTGGAGCCTGATGGGTTGCCATCTGTGGGGTCACACAGAGTTGGACACGACTGAAGCGACTTAGCAGCAGCAGCAGTGATTAAATCAAGAAACATTTGTTTTCCCAGTTTCCATAGATGAGGAATTTGGTATTGGCTTAGCTGGGCAGTTCTGGCTCAAGGCTTGTGAGGTTGTAATCAAGATGTCAGTTGGAGTGTATCTTCTAAAGGCCCGACCTCATCTGGAGGATCCCTTCCAAGTTTATTGGCTCATGTGGCTCTTGGTTGGAGGCTTCACTTCTTAGCCAAGTGGACCTTTCTGTAGGGTCTTTGGGCATCTTCAAGATGTTGCTGCTGGCTTCCTCCAGAGTGACTGATCCAGGGAACAGTGATAAAGACAGAAGGCAAAGAGGGTCTTTTATGACCTAGCTTCATAAATTACATACCACTACTCTGCCATGGCTGTTGGTCACACAGGCCAATTCTAGTCTACTGTGGGAGGAGACTACAAAGGGTTTGAATAGGCGGCGGGGGTCAAGGGACCATCTTGGCTGGCTACTGTGAGTTGGAAAGTCGTCTGACTCCCCAGACTGACAGTCCCAACATAATATGACATCAATCATCAGGTAAGGATTAGGTCAACTCTGGTCTTATATGTATTTTTAATATTTGCATGTGTGAACTTAAAGAATATGGCACGGACCATATGAAAATACATTTTTTGGGTGTGTGCCATGTAGAATGTCATCCACTGGGGATGGAACTCATGTTCCCTTCATTGACAGCTTGAAGTCTTAAGCACTGGACAACCAGGGAAGACCGGACAATACATTTTATATCTGTGTGTGGATGACCCATGTGAGTCCTAGTGGAATAATCATAGTTCACACAAACATAATGGGGTTGGGCAGCCATTGAGGATCTGGGCTCTGACATGTCCCTGTATTACTAAGAACTGAATCTTTCTGAACTGTATCAAATCCAGGGGAACACCTGCTACCCTCAACCTCGTTTTCTCAGATTCCCACTTGCACCTTTGTAAACATTGCAGAACTCAACCAATCCTTGTCTAATGAAAAAAACAAAAACAAAACCCTTAGTTTTTCGCCAGCTCCAATCATAATTCTTGGCAAACAACTTCTGTAACTGTGACCTTACTTTTTTTTTTGCCTTTATATGCTTCCTTCTATTTTGTAGTCTGAGTGAAGTCGCTCAGTCATGTCCGACTCTTTGTGACCCCGTGGACTGTAGCTCCCCAGGCTTCTCCGTCCATGGGATTCTCCAGGCAAGAATACTGGAGTGGGTTGCCATTTCCTTCTCCAGGGGATCTTCTCCACCCAGGGATCGGAACCCAGGTCTCCCGCATTGGAGACAGACGCTTTACCATCTGAACTGAAGGGTTTAGAGGCCGTCAAATGGACATGACCTATAAAGGCAATTTTGATGGTTTTACATAGAAATGACCTCTAATGGAAGAGAACACAAATGGAAACTATTTGAGATACGTTTCTATGTAAAATGTAGTTTGCACATAATTCAGCATTTTAAATGAGCACTCCGCAACCAAGACCAAGTATCAATCATCTCTTGAGGTTTTCTACTATGTACCAACATCAAATCTACACAGGAACAAATGAGCCAGAGCCGGGAGCCAGGCAGCGGCCGAGGCGGCAGGTGCCGGCGCTGAGCCGAGGCTGGGGCCGAGCCGAGGCTGGGGCCGAGCCGAGCCGAGACGGAGCCACCCCGCCGCCGACGCCGCCGGGCTGCCCCCTAGCGGTCGCCACTCATGAAACGAGAGCGGCGGTGGTCGCCGGGCTGAGCCGCGCGGAGCGGCCCGGATGTGGATGCAGCCGCGATCTCCCGTCCCCGTCCCGCCGAGGAGCAGCTGCTCCCGGACAAGATATGAGAAATGAGTGTTGGACGTCGAAGAATAAAGTTGTTGGGAATCCTGTTGATGGCAAATGTCTTCATTTATTTGATCGTGGAAGTCTCCAAAAGCAATAGCCAAGAAAAAAATGGAAAGGGGGAAGTAATAATACCTAAAGAAAGGTTCTGGAAGATATCTGACCCTCCTCGGGCATGTTGGAACAAGGAACAAGAAAAGCTGAACATCCCATTTTGAACACGTTAGCCAACCAGACAGGAGAAGCATACGGATTCTCCAATATAAGCCATCTGAATTACTGGGAACCTGACCTGAGGGTCATGTCAGTGGTTTCAGGTTTCGACAATTTGCCAGACAGATTCGTAGTCTAGTGGCACACAATTAAAGTACTTCTTGAATCTATGTCTCCTGGATGCAGTCCTAACAAACCCCAAATATTAATAAATCTTTCCTGATTTCAGGTTTTGTTTCTGAGATTTTGGTTTACAATGTACAGTGTATGTGTGTGTATGAAAGTGAAAGTCAGGCGTGTCCGACTCTTTGCCACCCCATGGACTATATAGTCGATGGAATTCTCCAGGCCAGAATACTGGAGTGGGTAGCCTTTCCCTTCTCCGGGGGATCTGCCCGACCCAGGAATCGAACTGGGGTCTCTGCATTGCAGGCAGATTCTTTACCAACTGAGCTATGTTTTAAAAGTTTGTGCATTTAAGGCAAAAATTCAACTTTTGGAAAAAAAAAATTAGAACTTGTATACTAGCAATCACTGCTGCTGCTGCTAAGTCACTTCAGTCGTGTCCGACTCTGTGCCACCCCATAGACGGCAGCCCACCAGGGCTCCCCCGTCCCTGGGATTCTCCAGGCAAGAACACTGGAGTGGGTTGCCATTTCCTTCTCCAATGCGTGAAAGTGAAAAGTGAAAGTGAAGTCGCTCAGTCGAGTCCGACCCTCAGCAAACCCATGGGCTGCAGCTCACCAGGCTCCTCCATCCGTGGGATTTTTCCAGGCAAGTGTACTGGAGTGGGGTGCCATTGCGTTCTCTAAGCAATCACTAGTCAGTCTTAAAAATTGAATCCTGAAGGAGAATTGTAATTAGTAGAGTAACATCTTCACATACTTGATGAAAGACTGCATCATTATTTTGAAGGAAAAAACAAAAAACAAAAAAACCATGCTGCCTAGTTTGGTAGTCACCAAGCACTTGACAGGTAAGCAGTCTAAACTGTGATGTGTTGTAACTCTTAAAATGTCAAGACTGGACTTCCTTTGTGGTCCCGTGGTTGAGAATCTGCCTGCCAATGGAGGGGACATGGGTTTGACCCCCGATATGGGAAGATCCCACATGCTGAGGGACAACTAAGTCCATGCACTGCAACTACTGAGCCTGTGCTCAGGAGCCTGTGCTCAGGAGCCTGTGCTCAGGAGCCTGTGCTCTGCAACAAGAGAAGCCACCGCAGTGATAAACCTGAGCGCCGCGGCGAGAGACAGCCTGTGCAGCAAGGAACACACAGCACAACCGAAAAAAAAAAAAAGACTCACTGCAACAAATGATAAATTATCTCACTAATTTCCATTCCCAGTACATATTACAGGGATGATGTTCTGGTTGTGGTGGGTTAAATAAAATATGTGAACAGTAATTTCACCAATTTCTTTTCACTTTAAAGCACTTCATGTACATGGCTGAAATATCAGAGAGGAAACGCTTCCACAACCAGAAGAGGCAGAAAATGGTTTCCAAGAGTTCACTGAATCCTGAAGCACGGAATTATGCTACAGGAATGAACAAACTTATTTATCATTGGCAAAAACGTATTGATTGTAGTGGTTCCTATTTTGATGAATAAAGATGTGTTTGAACCTGTCAACTGAAAAAGATGCCCAATGTGAGAGTTGCGAGTTAAGTTTTATTTGGGGCAAAATGAGGACTGCAGCCCGGGAGACAGCGTGTCAGGTAGCATGCCAGGATCTGCCAGCAGAGGTCACGCACGACGGCAAGGCCGATGCCCTTGTTGGCTCCGGTGACCAGCGCCATGGGGGTACTGGACATAGACATGGCAGGGTGCACGGGGCCCTTTCCAGTTAGTAGAGCTTACCAGGCTGGGGCCACCCTAGGTGGGGCAGAGTGGGATGTGGAGGCCCATCACAGGCAGAAAAGCCAAGCACTGTGTTCCTGGGTCCAGTGTTGTGACTACTTGAGAAGGAGAACCTGCCCCTTTGCCTCCCTCCTAGGAGCGGCCAGATGTTCCAGAAGGTTCCTAATGACCACTCCTGACTGCACCCCTTCCTGGTGCAGCATCCTGAGCCAAACCAGGACACAGCCCTCTTTTGATTCACCTCTCAGATACACTGTGGTTTGCAGGGTGGAGTGGTGAGCGTCCTCCAAACAAAAATGCTTGGTGAATGGTCATTAGGGGACTAGGGATTCCTGACAGAGGAATAAAAATCATTAGAGATGCTGCATGCATGCACGTGTAGGTCTCCAAAAAGAGGAAGGAGTACAGTTACTATCTTGTGCTGGGTCCATCAAACCCGCAGAATTGGAATGGTTGCTTCTTCCTAAGATGCAATGAAATTACTTAGGGTAACTGCTTTGAACTGTGGTGTTGGAGAAGACTCTTGAGAGTCCCTTGGATAACAAGGAGGTCAAATCCTTTTAGGTCCATCTGAAAGAAAATCAACCCTGAATATTCATTGGAAGGACTGATGTGGAAGCTGTAGCTCCAATACTTTGGTCACCTGATGCAAAGAGCTGACTCATTGGAACAGACTCTGATGCTGGGAAAGACTGAAGGCAAGAGGAGAAGGGGGCGACAGAAGATGAAATGTTGGATGGCATCACTGACTCCATGGACATGAGTCTGAGCAAGCTCCAGGAGGTGGTGGAGGACAGGAAGCCTGGCGTGCTGCAGTCCATGGGGTCGCAAAGAGTTGGACATGACTGAGTGACTGAGCAACAATACAACTACTTCTAAGGACACAGCTCTGCCTGCTCTCTTGATAGAAACTCAGCTTTTGACAATAGGTCCTGTGATTAGACTTTCTGTGTGGGCAGGCTATCTGACTCTGGAATTCAGTGTATCCCATATTGAAGGGTTGTTTATGAACCTCTAACTATGCAGGGTCATAATTGGAATGTTGCATTTAAAAGTTACATATCCCTAGGTTTGTTGAAAGTGCACACATTTTTTTTTTGCCTTTTTTTTTTAACTTTACAATATTGTATTGGTTTTGCCATATATCAACATGAATCTGCCACAGGTATACACGTGTTCCCCATCCTGAACCCTCCTCCCTTCTCCCTCCCTGTACCATCCCTCTGGGTCATCCCAGTGCACCAGCCCCAAGCATCCAGTATCGTGCATCAAACCTGGACTGGCGACTCGTTTCATATATGATATTACACATGTTTCAATGCCATTCTCCCAAATCATCCCATACATCCCAAAAGTGCATACATTTTGATTTGTCTTAGGTCACAGTTAACAACTTGTTTATCACGTGGGCTTTATTTTTCTGGAACTAAGGGTGCATGATCATTGTGATTCCACTGTCCATTTCCAAACTAGCAGGTGTGATGCTGACTGCTGATCTAGACATTGATGATCCTCTCCTGTCATATGGTGTGGGGTGTGGGGGAGGAAAATAACAGACTAGTTGAAGGCCTACAGTTGTGAAGTCAACCTGGCTCTTCAGGAAGGGCCCTGCCTTTGCCTTCAGGGGCTGTCCCTTTTTACTTCCCCAGGGCTGACAATGAGAGGGGGACAGTGTCAGGTAACCATGACAGAAGGGGCATCTGTACAACACGGAGCTTCTGTGAAGAGGCGATGTGGCGGACAGTCTTTGGGGCCTTGAGGACCCAGACGTAGTTCTGGGCAGCAGGAAGCTTCTCATCAAGGCCCTGGGTGCAGCTGTGCCCCTCTTACAGGGACTCCTGACATAGGACACTTGGCACCTCCAATGTATTTCAGCAGTATCAACGACACCTGGACAATTTACAGCAATCCTATGACTGTTCTCTTCATTCTACAATTTAGGGGATAGAGTAGATGTGGGATTTTGCTCAAGGCTGCACAGGAAAGGGCAGAGCCAGGCTGTTTCGGTCCAAAGATTTTAAACAGAAAACCTAAAGCATAGTAAGGTGGTCACCCATATGTCCTCCCAACTAGGTTCAGCTGTTATGCATATGTTACTCTAGTTATGTGTTCCACTTCTGTGTGTATTTTGCAGAACCATGCTAATGTTTCAGACCTCCTGACACCTCATCCCACAAAAATGACACATTCATGCTGAAGAGATTTGACAGCGATCTCTCATACCCACTCATACCCACCTATTCTCAGTTTTCCCCATTGTCTCAGATTCTTGTAGGATGTTATCTTTCATACCAGCACCCCCTCACATTTCACATTTACATTGCTTTTTTTCCCAATGAGTTGTGTTTACAGGCACCAGAGCAGATGTTTTCCCTCACGGTGTGGTCCATGTTATACTAGAGGCTGGTCAGCTAAAGCTGGCAGACCCAATATGGCCATGCTTGTTGGCTTATATATTGTCTCTGGCTACTTTCTTGGTAAAAGAGAGCAGGTGAACAGTTCTCACAGAGACCACTTGAACCTGAAAACTAAAAGTATTTCCCATCTGGCCCTATTGATGATAATTCTTTCCCCAAGTAGTACTCTCACTTTCCTTGACCTACATTTTGGTCTATTAGACTTCTGAGCTGGTTCTGCATATAATCAGTTGGAACAAACAGACATTTATAAAGAACCATGTATTCATCTATTGATATTTATTCATTATTTGTCATCCATTCTTCTTTTATTCCCTGGGATCACAAAAGAAATCACAAAAGATCTCACAGAATAGTAGCCATTTCAAAGTGGCTTTGAAATTTACATAGAGGTAGGCATGTTTCATTTTTTTCATGGGGAGATGTTTTGAACACTGTGTTTTCTTAGTCTAATCAGGACAGGTAACCAAGTGGGGCCTATGGGTAGAACTCAGGCAAGAATTGCCATTTTGCAACTTTTTTCTCATGGACAAACTGTCCATGAGGCCCCTCGGCATCTGAGGGCAGAAGGGCCAAGTACACGGGGGTCTCTATTCCTTCTTCTAAGCTTTGGGGGCTTTGGATCCCCCCATGTCGGTTCTCACCCACCCTGGGCAGCAGGCATTCAGGAGGATCTTGTCTCCTCCTCTCTGCTCACTCAGTTTCCTGGCTTGGATTCTGGACAGGGCCATGATGCCGATTTTCGCCACTTCATGTATATTATTATCTGGCCAGCCCTCCTTCCTGTGCACCCCGTTCTTTGTGTCTTCCACAAACTTGTTCATGAGCCCCACCAGCTCCTCCTCCATGATGGTCTCACTTCTCAATTTCTGCTGCAGTTCAGGCTGCAGCTTTCAAGAGCTTTGAAGCCCCATGCACTAGAGACATTCACCACTCTGCCTAAAATGCAACACAAACCATTACTTGGGAAGGTATGTATGAGAATAATGAATACCCAATTTGCTGAGATGTTGGACTCGATTACCACTGGAGAGCCACGTACCAGTTTCCTACAAGATGAATTTATACTGCATCTGTGAGTGAAGCATCCACCTGCAATGCGGGAGACCTGGGTTCGATCCCTGGGTTGGGAAGATCCCCTGGAGAAGGGAATGGCCACCCACTCCAGTATTCTGGTCTGGAGAATTTCATGGACTGTATAGTCCATGGGGTTGCAAAGAGTTGGACACAGCTGGGTGACTTTCACTTCACTTCACTATGAGTGAAGGGCATTAGACATTCTTGTAACCTGCCCTACCATGATCCTAGGGTAACTAAAGAGAAAGACATGGTATAATGGGGAGGGTAGTGCCCAGATTTCCATAAGAAAATGAAAATGGTATATCGAGGAAAGAGCTCCATAGGTTGGAGGACTCCTTGCTGCACTCAGAAGCAGACAGCATCTTTTTCTCAAAGGCCTCCTCTGGAACCAGCTGAGGACCTTAGGTCACTTGGGCAGGGCTCTATGCCAGGCCTCTGTTGACCAGCAAAGGGCTGATGGGTTTGTGGATGGCAGTTCCAAGTTGACCAGAGAGCATCAGGTTGAAGGATGGTGAAATTAACTCAGTTCACAGGGCTGAACTGATGCTTGTTTCTTTGGGTTTGGGTTTATATCAGCTCGGGAGTGGTGAATCAAGTCCTGGCTGTATGATGACAGAGGCAGGCAGCAGAAACTAGACTATTTAAGGGACGGTCACATGAGCATGATACTCTGAGAGTCAAATGGGAAGTTAGGAGGAATTAAAGTACAACTACTTAAGGCTCATCAGAAGAACCACTTCCAAAATTGGAAGGCAATTGGAACCACTGAGTGTTTTCAGGTGTGCTTATTTGAAGTGCTACCTGGCCCCATGAAAGTGAAAGTCGCTCAGTCATGTCTGACTCTTTGCAACCCCATGGACTATACAGTTCATGGAATTCTCCAGGCCAGAATACTGGAGTGGGTAGCCTTCCCCTTCTTCAGAGGATCTTTCCAGCCTAGGGATCCAACCAAGGTCTCCTGCACTGCAGGCAGATCTTTACCAGCTGAGTCACAAGGGAAGCCCAAGAATACTGGAGTGGGTAGCCTATCCCTTCTCCAGTGGCTCTTCCCAACCCAGGAATCGAACTGAGGCCTGGCCCCATGAAATGAGTGCAAATGGGGGTGCTGCAGGAATGCAAAGATGGGATCCTTGTTCATCCACGCCTCTCCCATTCCTGCTGTATCTGACAGCATGAGAGAAGAAGTCTTTGCATGGTATGAGTCATATTCTTTGAGCCAAAGGATTGACACAGAGCAGGTGAGTTGCAGGTAGTAGCCCTGGGAAGGTAGAAAATGTCCTGATGAGGTGCGATGCTGTCTGTGGGCACGGCTCCGTGTACCCAGCAGTAGATCCTTGTGCCCAAGTTGTATTATGGTACTGGAGCAGAAGACACTGCATGATTTGGACTGAGGAGGTATATTCCTCAGGCCAGGGAACACACTTTCATGCTCAGAGTAGAGGTTTGATACAGAACTGGGACAGGAAATGAAACTGGTTGTGTCAAACGTTGGCTTACAGACATTTGTGAGCTTATGCCCACAATCAGCATGATGGGAGCCTTGGAAGAAGCCCCCAGATAGATTCCTCTCTCCTCTGGGGAAGAAGGGGTGTGGAGGATGCCAGGGTGACTCTACACTCTTTTCCCTACTTCATTTCAACCTTCGTTTTTCTGGCTATACTATAGTTCTGGGACCCATTTGCAATTTATGATCTGGAAGTCAGGGGATAACTGGTAAGCAAGAAAGTTAACTATAAACTTTTTTTTGGTCAGAATTCTGAAGGGCCCGATGAAATGGACTGTGTCTTCACCTATCTGGCCAATTTGGAGGAAGAGCAACTGCAGCTGTATTGTCTAGTCAGCAGCTTAAACAGTCCACCAGTCTGGGCCTGTGTAACCCGACTTGTGTGATGGGGGTGGACTAAGGGGAGGCACTTGTTAGGCGAGTATTGTGAGGGCAGTCAGCATGAGCAGTGACGGAACTCACCATCCCTCTGAAGGATGAGAAAGTACGGGTAAAAGGCGATGACATGTGGGGAGGAGGGGGAATGGAACTGAGGATGTTTAAATGGGTTATGCAATAAGAGAAATCAATATGACTCTGAGAGCAGGAGGTGATAGCCTCTTTTAGCTCACTTATCCCAGATGCCTGATAGAGTGAAGCAACCTGCAGCCAAGGTCACTCCTGCTTTAGGACCTGCCAAAGTCAAGCATGGATGTAAGAGTTGGACTATAAAGAAAGCTGAATGCCAAGGAATTGATGCTTTTAAACTGTGGTGTTTGAGAAGACGCTTGAGAGTCCCTTGGACTGCAAGGAGATCCAGCCAGTCCATCCAAAGGAAATCAGTCCTGAATATTCATTGGAAGGACTGATGCTGAAGCTGAAACTCCAATACTTTGGCCACCTGATGCAGAGAACCAACTCATTGGAAAAGACCCTGATGCTGGGAAAGACTGAAGGCGGGAGGAGAAGGGGATAACAGAGGATGAGATGAGAGGACTGGATGGCTTCACTGACTCAATGGACATGAGTTTGAGTAAACTCCGGGAGTTGGTGATGGACAGGGAGACCTGGCGTGGTGAAATCCATGGGGTCACAAAGAGTTGGACACAAGTGAGCAAGTGGACTGAACTGAAAGTCAAGCAGAAGCCCTGGGATATTTTTATCCCACAGACATGGGATGGATTGAACCAATCGTTAATCACTGAGTGTTTCTCTAGCCAGGTGCCAGCATCTCTTGAGTCTTAGTCTTCAGGTCACATGTTCTACCTACCGTCCTGTGACGGGGGTTATCACTGGCCTTGCTGGTAATAGTCCACTCTCACATGTAAAGCAGCCATAGGAAGATACCGATAGGGATGACCAAGTGTGATGGGAGATGGAGGTAAAGTCTCTGCAGGGTGTAATACTAATGGCAAATAACTAGTTGGTGAAGAACTCGGCACAGCCAACCATGAGCCAGTTTCCATGATGTAAATGAGTGAAACACGGAGGTCATTAGGCTGAGCTGGCTCTAATTCCTTGGTGGCCTCTGTAAGCAAAACAAAACGGAAGCCTGAAAATGCCTCAAGGTGACAAAATGGGAACCTAAGGACTGATAGTCACAAAGAGCCACCTGGGCCAGAAGCTGAAGACAGTCCACAGTTTCCTTACTTTGCTTCAGCCTTTTCTCCACAATAGTCTGTTCCTGAGTGCCTGTCAGCCGGGCCATGCTCAGTAATTCTGGTTTGGTGATTTCCCATTCAAAGAGTTCTTTGTCTCAAACTGAAATAATTTTTTTTTTTGCCTCTTTTTCTCTCTTAACAATACTAAATAGACTGCACAAACAGTTTTATGCTAAATAAAAAGCTGAGCGCTGAAGAATTGATGCTTTTGAACTGTGGTGTTGGAGAAGACTCTAGAGAGTCCCTTGTACGGCAAGGAGATCCATCCAGTCCATCCTAAAGGAGATCAGTCCTGAGTGTTCACTGGAAGGACTGATGCTGAAGCTGAAACTCCAATACTTTGGCCACCTGATGCGAAGAGCTGATTCATCTGGAAAGACCCTGATGCTGGGAAAGATTGAGGGCAGGAGGTGAAGGGGACGACAGAGGGTGAGATGGTTGGCTGGCATCTCCGACTCAATGGACATGGGTTTGGGTAAACTCTGGGAGGTGGTGATGGACAGGGAGGCCTGGAGAGCTGTGGTCCATGGGGTCTCAAAGAGTCAGACACGACTGAGCGACTGAACTGAACTGAAGGTACAAGTAGCAGTTGATCAAGGCGAGAATCAAGTTAGTATCAATAAGGTGGATGAACCTAGAGCCTACTGTACAGACTGAAGTAAGTCAGAAAGGGAAAGATGAATACTGTGTATTAAGGCAGGTGTATGGAAAGTAGAAAGATGGTACTGATGAGCCTATTTGCAGGGTAGCAGTGGAGACGCAGACGCAGAGAACTCACTTGTGCACACAGTGGGGGAAGGAGAGGGTGGGAGGCACTGAGAGAGGACCACGGAAACGCACACGTTGCCACATGCAAGGTACGGAGCCAGGGGGAATCTGCTGTGTGACTCAGGGAGATCAACCCAGTGCTCTGCGACAACCTAGAGGGGTGGATGGGGTGGGAAGTGGGAGAGGTTCAGGAGGGAGGGGACGTAGGTATCCCTGTGGCTGATTCATGTGGATGTATGGCAGAAACCAGCACAATACTGCAAAGCGACCATCTTCCGATAAAAGCTGAAAACAAATTAGTATCAGTGGAAACACATGAAAATGGAAGTAGTGGCTTTAGAAGCTGGAATATCTGTTGCTCTCAACTACTCAAACCCCAGTCTGGCTGCCCCCGATGAGAGATGTTATTTCTGTACTCTTTCTGTATCTGTTAAATAAAATCTAGGCTAAACTTAGATGCTCGATGATCCTTTGGATGTAAGGGAGTCTTAGTGAAGGTCCAGAGGGTGTTCTCTATAAGTAAAGGGCTAAGCTTGGCCAGAGGAAGCTTCAGCCCTATTCCAGGACATCTGGGAGGTAATAGTGAAGCCTGAACGTCCTTGCCTGAGAAGACTGTCCTCAATTACTTGTTCGAGGGTCAGGTTACCTAATCCGTGTTCGTGTGTGAGTATGGTGGGGGCCTCGGCCTAGCTGGTATCAGCTGGACCCCTGGATGGGCTGGAGAGCAGGGCCCGCCACGAGGGCAGTGGGCCATTCCTGCGTGACCACCCCTCACCAAGAACCCTGGACATCAAGGCTGGGTCGAGCCCGCTGCTTGGTAATGCCCCTTGTGTCTGACACAGGCTGTTTGGGGGAGAAATGCGTGGTGCCTCCAGGATCTGCAGGGAGACGTCAAGTCCCAGCTCCATACTGGGCTTCTTAGACCCTGGTTTATAACACCTTTAACCACTGCTGAACTGAACTACTGTTCACTTTTCCAATATCATGTCCTTTTGAATATCATAGCTTTTTGTCGAGTTCTTGGTCCTTACAGTGAATTATTGAACTTGAGGATGGTCTGGGAACTTCCTGAACCTTAAAGACCAAGGTATGTATACTTGGTTTAGCATCTAGAAACCTGTATTGGTAATACACCATGTCAGTGGCATAGGAAGAAACACTCTGCTGGCAGGAAGCAGAAAAGTCTTCAGGGGTCTAATGAATGTGGTAGGATGAGCACCACAAACCCAAATCAGGTCACTCTGAGAGGGGCACGGGAGAGAGAAGGTCTGGGAAAGACTCCTGAGAGGACACCCCCTGTGATGGGCATGGAGCACGTGGAGGGCCTCTTGGAGGAGACCTTTGAACTAAGATGGGAAAGAGAAGAAAGAGCCAAATGTGCAAAGTGCAGATGGACAGAGAGCACCAACGACTCGGGCCGGGTGTAGAGGGACCAGAGGCCACAGGGCATCCTGCCGAGTGACCACACAGGTGTAAGTCAGTGCAGCTGAGAAGGATGAGACCAGATGCAGGTGGGCTGAGATCTTGCCAGAAACCCTGCAGTTTGGGCTCAATCGGACTCACCTCGGCTTTTTATCAGAGGCAAGAGCTCTGTGCACACAGCTCGGGTACCAAGGACGTTTGTTTTCATGGTCACTTCTGCCTGAATTGCAATCGGTGTGGGATATCAACTTTTAGGATAGAAAAACAGGGCTAATAAACAAAGCCATATGCTAAAAATGGCTACTTGATACACTATTTTTTCGGTCAAATCTGTTTTCGTCTAGTAATGTTTGGTGTTAGTGAACGGTATTGCACCAATGGGTGTTTTGTGGTTTGATAGAAGACTCTTGCAAGGAGACCCAACCAGTCCATTCTAAAGGAGATCAGTCTTGGGTGTTCATTGGAAGGACTGATGCTAAAGCTGAAACTCCAATACTTTGGCCACCTCATGAAAGAGTCTGATGCTGGGGGTATTTGGGGCAGGAGGACAAGGGGACGACAGAGGATGAGATGCCTGGATGGCATCACCGACTAGCTGGACATGAGTTTGAGTAACTCGGGGAGTTGGTGATGGACAGGGAGGCCTGGCGTGCTACAATTCATGGGTTCGCAAAGAGTCGGACACGACTGAGTGACTGAACTGAACTGAACTGAACGCTATATACTTACAAAAGATGGCATCATCAGGGGAGGCTGAGTGAAAGAAGCCCATGTGACCTCCTGTGTACCACTCTGCAATTTTATTTTATTATTGTTTTTTTTCACTCTGCAATTTTAAATTGGTTTCAGAAGTTAAAAATTAACCCAACTCATCCAAAGTTCAGTGAAATCAATACTGTGAAAATCTGGGCGCTGTCCTGTACCCTGGTCAAAGCTTTTATAAAGCCTTCTTGCTGGAAAAGCTTGTAATCTCGGAGGACTTGCTCTCCCTGTGACCTCTGCCCTGTGCTCCATCCCTAGGGAGAGGGTTCTAGATCCCACGGCGGAGGTTCAGGCAATAGCCCCGCCCCGCCCCATCTGGCTCCCCTCACAGTGGCTGTAACCCCCCAGCTCCCACTCACTTAAGCTGGAAGGCGATGGCTGCATTGTTGACCAGGAGCACGTCGAGGCCCCCGTACTCCTTTCGCAGGAAGTCGCGCAGGGCCCGGATGCTCTGCAGGTAATCAATGTCCAGCTGCTGCACAGCCGCCTGACTCCCATCTTGTCCCGCGCCATGAGCACTACATTCCCCAGGAACCGCCGACATGGGTCATGCACGATGGCAAAACCGAGGCCCTTGTTGGCCTCAGTGACCAGCGCCACGCGGGTGGAGGACGACATGGCCTGTGGACAGGGCCCTTTGGATTAGAGTTGACAAGGCTGGAGACAGATGGGGTGGTGCGGAGTGGGACGTGGAGACGTGCCACAGTCCAGAAGGCAAAGAACTGTGTCCTGGGATACAGTGCAGTGATTACTTCAGAAGGAGGAGGCCCTGCCTTCTTTCTGCTTAAGGAGGGATCAAATGTTCCGTAAGGTTAATAAACACCACTCCTGGTTCCACATCTTTCCTTGTGCTGTATCCTGAGCCAAAAAAGAGGACACAGCCCTCTTTTCCTTTAAACTTTTTATTTTATATTGGAGGACAGGGCTTTCCTGGTGGCTGGGACAGTAAAGAATCTGCCTGCAATGGGGGGAGACCCAGGTTTGATCTCTGGGTTAGGAGGAGCCCCTGGAGAAATAAATGGCAGCTGACTCCAGTATTCTTGCCTGGGAAATCCCATGGACAGAGGAGCCCAGAGGGCCACAGTGCATGGAATTGCAGAGAGCTGTGCATGGAATTGCAAAGACCTAGACAGGACTGGGCGACTAACACTTTCATAGTTGATTGACAACATTCTGAACTGTCACCACAGTTTCAGCTGGGCAGCACAGGGCCTCAGCCACACATATACACGTATTGGTTCTCTACAATCTCCCCTCCTTCCCAGGCTGTCATGTAACACTGAGCAGGTTTCCCTGTGTTAGGGAGTAGTATCCTGTTGGATTTTGGCTCAAGGTCATCCAGGAAGATGGCCGAGCCAGGACTCTCTGGTTCCAGATGTTTGTCCTGAAAAATTTTGAATAGAAAAGTGGAACTAATACTCGACACCCACATGTCCACCAAACTAGCTTCAACTATTACGGATAATGGAGCAGATTCACCATTTAAGAGTTTGCACAAAGGGACATTTATAAGGAATTATTTATTTTTATTATTTGTCACCCATCCCACTTTTCCTCCCCTGGGATCACAGAAGAAGTCAGAAAACTCTTTACAAGATTAGCAGCCCTCTCCCAGTGAGAACTTGATCTGGATATTTTGATTCCTTTTTCTTTTTTTCTGCACAGCGATAATTTTGTCAGTGTCTGTTTGGTGAATCTGGGACAGCAATATAAATTGATCCATGGTGTAGCTGTGAATGAGCTCACCATTGCACAACTTTTTTCTCAGAAATGAACTCTCCGTGAGGCCCCTCGGCATCTGAGGGCAGAAGGGCCAAGTACACGGGGGTCTCTGCTCCTTCTTCTGGGCTTTTGGAGGCTTTGGGTCCCCCCATGTCGGTTCTCACCCACCCTGGGCAGCAGGCGTTCAGGAGGATCTTGTCCCCTCCTCTCTGCTCACTCAGTTTCCTGGCGTGGATTCTGGACAGGACTGTGACTCCAATTTTCGTCACTCCATATGCGGTATCGGGCCAGCCCTCCTTCCTGTGCACCCCGTTCTTTGTGTCTTCCACAAACTTGTTCATGAGCCCCACCAGCTCCTCCTCTGTGATGGTCTCACTTCGAAACTTCTGCTGCAGTTCAGGGCTGCATTTCTTTAGAGAGTTGACACTGACAAAGCTGGATACATTCACCACTCTGCCTAAAATACAACACAAATCAGTCCATAGAAAGGCGAGCACGAGAAGGATGATACCCAATTGGGACAGGCCTGACCTTTTGAAAGAGGACATTAGGGAAGGAAGGGAATGTATTTTGGGAGGGGGTTGCTCAAAGGGTTTTATGAGTTTTATTATTATAAGTGACAACGTGTTATTTCTAATGTTTTTCAAAAGTAAGCTACATCTAAAGGGAAGATTTCATGCAAATATGGTCTCAATAGAGGACAGAAATGGTATGGACCTAACAGAAGCAAAAGATATTAAGAAGAGGTGGAAAGAATACACAGAAGAACTGTACAAAAAAGATTTTCACGACCAAGATAATCACGATCGTGTGATCACTCACCTAGAGCCAGACATCCTGGAATGTGAAGTCAAGTGGGCCTTAGAAAGCATCACTACGAACAAAGCTAGTGGAGGTGATGGAATTCCAGTTGAGCGATTTCAAATCCTGAAAGATGATGCTGTGAAACTGCTGCACTCAATATGCCAGCAAATTTGGAAAACTCAGCAGTGGCCACAGGACTGGAAAAGGTCAGTTTTCATTCCAATCCCAAAGAAAGGCAATGCCAAAGAATGTTGAAACTACCGCACAATTGCACTCATCTCACACGCTAGCAAAGTAATGCTCAAAATTCTCCAAGCCAGGCTTCAGCAATATGTGAACCATGAACGTCCAGAAGTTCAAGCTGCTTTTAGAAAAGGCAGAGGAACCAGAGATCAAATTGCCAACATCCAGTGGATCATCAAAAAAGCAAGAGAGTTCCAGAGAAAATCTATTTCTGCTTTATTGACTATGCGAAAGCCTTTGACTGTGTGGATCACAATCAACTGTGTAAAATTCTTCAAGAGATGGGAATACCAGACCACCTAACCTGCCTCTTGAGAAATCTCTATGCCGGTCAGGAAGCAACAGTTAGAACTGGACATGGAACAATAGACTGGTTCCAAATAGGGAAAGGAGTATGTTAAGGCTCTATATTGTCACTCTGCTTATTTAATTAATTAATTAATTAATTTTTGCTTATTTAATTTATATGCAGAGTACATCATGAGAAATGCTGGGTTGGAAGAAGCACAAGCTGGAATCAAGATTGCCGGGAGAAACATCAATAACCTCAGATATGTAGATGACACCACCCTTATGGCAGAAAGTGAAGAGGAACTAAAAAGCCTCTTGATGAAAGTGAAAGAGGAGAGTGAAAAAGTTGGCTTAAAGCTCAACATTCAGAAAACTAAGATCATGGCATCTGGTCCCATCACTTCATGGGAAATAGATGGGGAAACAGTGGAAACAGTGTCAGACTTTGTTTTTCTGGGCTCCAAAATCACTGCAGATGGTGACTGCAGCCATGAAATTAAAAGGCGCTTACTCCTTGGAAGGAAAGTTATGACCAACCTAGATAGCATATTAAAGAGCAGAGACATTACTTTGCCAACAAAGGTCTGTCTAGTCAAGGCTATGGTTTTCCCAGTGGTCATGTATGGATGTGAGAGTTGGACTGTGAAGAAAGTTGAGCACCAAAGAATTGATGCTTTTGAACTGTGGTATTGGAGAAGACTCCTGAGAGTCCCTTGGACTGTAAGGAGATCCAACCAGTCCATCCTAAAGGAGATCAGTCCTGGGTGTTCATTGGAGGGACTGATGCTAAAGCTGAAACTCCGGTACTTTGGCTACCTCATGTGAAGAGTTGACTCACTGGAAAAGATTCTGATGCTGGGAGGGATTGGGGGCAGGAGGAGAAGGGGATGACAGGGGATGAGATGGCTGGATCGCATCACCGACTCGATGGACATAAGTTTGAGTGAACTCTGGGAGTTGGGGATGGACAGGGAGGCCTGGCGTGCTGCAATTCATGGGGTTGCAAAGAATCAGACACGACTGAGCGACTGAACTGAACTGAATTATCTTAGAAATTACAGGAATGAAATATTTCATTCAAACTCAATAAATAAGTCACGAAGGAAGAAGTCTGTGAATCTACCACCCAGAATGACTTGTGAAAATTATTTTCAAAACTCAACCATTTAAAGTCTCTGGAAATGGTCCCTAGGGCATACAGCAAATGAACCTTTTTCCCCAGACTATCTCCAATAACGCAGGTGAGAACAGAGAGCATCTAGTTCAACCATGACTGCTTCTTCCTTTCCTCCTTTCTGACCATAACAACGGAAACTTCACTCTGCAATGCTGCGTCTCAGACGCAGGGCTCCCTCCCTGCCAAGGGGCTGTGGGATCTTCCCACGATGGAGATGACATCAGCATTTCTCATCCTGTTTCTCAGCTACCTGGTGCAGAGGTTCATTTCCTGGTAAGTGTACCTAGGAGGTTAGGACTTCCTTTTCCAACCCAGTCCTAACTCGTGGGACCAAGGCTCTAACCTTGGGCTGGGCATCCTGAGAATGCCTTGAGACTTTCACTGGTCATAGCAAATATCCTTTTTTATCAGCACAAGAGACAACTCTACACATGGACATCACCAAATGATTGGCCAATACCGAAATCAGAGTGATTACATTCTTTGTAACAGTTAGCAAAAACAAGACCTGGAGCTGACTGGGGCTCAGACCATCAGCTCTTCATAGCAAAATTCAGGCTTTCACTAAAGAAAGTGGGGATAACCATTAGGCAGGTCAGCCACGACTTAAATCCAGTTCCCCATGACTATACAGTGCACCTAATGAATAGATTCAAGCAATTAGATCTAGTAAACAGAGTGCCTGAAGATCTATGGAGAGAAGTCCCTAATACTACACTGGGGGCAGTGAGCAAACCATCCTAAAGAAAAAGAAACGCAAGAAGGCGAAGTGGTTGTCTGAGGAGGCTTTACAAATAACTGAGGAAAGAAGAGAAGCGAAAAGCAAGGGAGAAAGGGAAAGGTTCACCCAAGTGAATGCCGAGTTCCAGAGAATAACAAGGAGGGACAAGAAGGCCTTCTTCAGTGAACAATGCAGAGAAACGGAGGAAACAACAGAAAGGGTAAGACTAGAGATCTCCTCAAGAAAATCAGAAATATCAAAGGAAGATTTCATCCAAAGATGGGTACAGTAAAGGACAGAAGTGGTAAAGACTAAGAGAAGCTGAAGAAATCCAGAAGAGTTGGAAAGAATATACAGAACTATATGAAAAAGATTTAATGACCTGGATAAGCACGATGGTGTAGTCTCTCATTCAGAGCCAGACATTCTGGAGTCTGAAGTCAAGTGGGCCCTAGCAAGCACTGCGATCAATAAAGCTAGTGGAGAGATGAGATTCTGGCAAAACTATTTCAAATCCTAAATATGATGCTATTAAAGTGCTGAACTCAACATGTCAGCACATTTAGAAAACCCAGCAGTGACCACAGGACTGGAAAAGGTCAATCCTCATCACAGCCCCAAGTTGGGGAATACTAAAGAATGTTCAAACCACTGGACAATTATACTCATCTCCCATTAGCTCAAAATCCTCCAAGTGACACTTTAGCATTGTGTGAATTGAGAATTTTCAGATGTTCAAGCTGAGTTTAGAAAAGGAAGACAAATCAGAGATCAAATTGCCAACATTCGCTGAATCACAGAGAAAGCAAGGGAATTCCAGAAGAATATCCACCTCTGCTTCACTGGCTACACTAAAGCCTGTGACTGTGTGGGTCATAACAAACTGTGGAAGGCTCTTAAAGAGACAGGAATACCAGACCTTCTTACCTGTCTCCTGAGAACCCTGTATGCAGGTCAAGAAGCAACAGTTAGAACCCTGTATGGCACAACTGACTGGTTGAGAAAGGAGTACGACAAGGCTCCCTATTGTCACCGTGCTTAACTTTTACGCAGAGCACATCATGTGAAATGCCGGGCTGGATGAGTTAACAAGCTGGAAATCAAGATTGTGGGAGAAATATTAACAACCGCAGATATGCAGATGGTCTCTAATGGTAGAAAGCGAAGTGGAACTAAAGAGCCTCTTGATGAGGGTGAAGGAGGAGAGTGAAAGAGCTGGCTTAACACTCAGTATTTAAAAAACCACGATCATGGCATCTGGTCCCATTAGCTCATGGCCAATAGGGCAAAAGGTGGAAGCAGTGACAGAGCTCCTCTTCCTGGGCTCTAAGACCACTGCGGATGGTGAAGCCAGCCATGAAATCAGGTGAGAGCTGCTTGGGAACAAAGCTATGACAAATGCAGACAGGCTGTTAAAAAGCAAAGACATCACTTCGGAGAATCAGGGGACACTTAGGAGCTGACTTCTGAGGTCCTAGTGAACCAAGTTTGAAGGAGTAGCACCTTCCAGGAGTGGACAGGGAAACAGGTGAGAAGCTGAGTGTCAACTGTAAACACGTGTCCTCAATCTCTAGGCACACTCGGAATCCTTCTTAAAGTATCTGCTTGTCTTACTTTGTGTGTTTAATGGGGGGTGGTTCCTCTCGCAGCCCCTTACTTCAGGGTAAACATTACAGTAGTTTAAGCTAGAGGAATGAGTTTGTTTTGTCCAGAACACCGAGCACACTGAAGGGCAGTTATCAGATTAGAGATCTCTATTAGCCACACTAAGGGCTTGGACTTCATTCACACTTGCAGGATTTATGGGAGGGGCAGTGAACCTGTCAAGAAAGAAAAGGATTCAAGAAGGGCAAGGGGTCCCTTAGGAGGGTTTACAAGTGTTTAGAAACAACAGCGGAGGGCCTGTTTGTAGAGCTAGGATGGGGCAGACGGCTGGGGAGAAACTCAGCTGGACGAATTTAGGACCTGGTAATGACAATAAGCGGGCAGGCTTACTTCCCACGTATGGGCAGGGTGCCCTCCAGTTTCCTGGTGCGTGGATGACAGGATTAGTTACCAAGATGTTTTGGGGAAAGGACAAGTCTTTGGGGGGAAGGGGACTAATGAACTGGTGGTGGTGCAGGAGCCACTAGCCTGAGGAAGAGGGGGACAGGAGAAAGAAGGTCTGGGAAGGACTCCTGAGGGAACTGCCCCTGTGATGGGCACAGAGCAGCTCAAGGGCCTCTTGGAGGAGGAAACCTCTGAGCTAAGATGGGAAAGAGAAGAAAGAGCCAGATGTGCAAAAAGCAGGTGGACAGACAGCACCAAGGACCTGGGCAGTGTGTGGAGGGACCTCAGGGTGCAGGACACCCGGCTGGGTGGAGACACGGTGGAGGGCAGGGAAGCTGAGCAGGAGCGGCAGGGGCCTGTAGATGAGACCAGAGCCAGGTGGGCCCAGATCTTGCCAGAAGCACTGCTGTCGGCTCCAATCAGACTCACCTTGCGGTTTTATTAGAGGCAGGAGCTCTGTGCACACATCTCTGGTGCCAAAGAAGTTTGTTTTCATAGTCACCTCTGCTTGAATGTGAAATGGTGTGGTGTCAGCAGCTTTCAAGAGAAAAGCAAAGTGGAGTCAAGAAACAGTTCTCGCGCGGTAACATTCCCTAAGAAGGTATCGCTCATGAATTTTGTGTGCAACTAGTGAAGGTAAAAATCGGTTGAATTTTGTGCACAATACAATCAGTATTGGACCCGTGTGAATTTCCCAGGTTGATAATGAAGCACAGTTTTGCAAGAACACACCACTGGCACGGCGCTGTACAAAGGGTACATGGGACCTCTGTGCATCAGAAAGGGGCTGTGCATCAACCTGGAAAAGGTGCCCGGGATTCTGAGCCAGAGAAACTAAAAGTTCTCTCCGGCTAGAGAGCAGCCAATTCCTCGCAATTCCTCTAGCCGCACCTCTTCCCCTTTCCCTTCTCCTTCTCTAGGGAGTCATTCTGGACCCCACAGGCGGGAGAAGCCCCTCTACAGCGATTCCCAGACAGATTTGGTCCATCTTGGACCGAGATGCTCAGAGCGGGTGACAGCCTCTCCTGGAGCACCCAGCCGCTGCTTACTCTTGAAGGCGATGCCCGCGTTGTTGACCAGCACATCGAGGCCCCCGTACTCCTTGCGCAGGAAGTCACGCAGGGCGCGGATGCTCTGCCGGTCGTCGATGTCCAGCTGGTGGAAAAGGGGGCTCAGGCCCTCAGCCTGCAGCTGCTGCACGGCCGCCCGACCCCGCGCCTCGTCCCGCGCCGTGAGCACCACGTCGCCCGAGAACCGCCGGCACAGGTCACGCACGATGACGAAGCCGATGCCCTTGTTGGCCCCGGTGACCAGCGCCACGCAGTTGGAGGACGACATGGCCGGTGTGCAGGGCGTTGAGTTGCCTTCAATAGGGAGCGGCGAGTCCCAGCGTTTGCGCGAGACAGCAGTGCGCGGAGCGATCACTGGCTTGAATCACCCAGGGGCGCCTGGGCTGAGCGCGCAGGCGCAGACGCAGGCTCCGCCCCTCGGGGCTCGGCTCCCTGGGGACCCCCAGAGGTGCGGCGTGTGTAGAGAGAAAACTTCTGCGGAGTTTTCCGAACAGTCCTCCTGAAAAGTTGCTGCTGGCGACTGGCGGGCTGGAGGCAGAGAGAATCATTCTTATTGGTCGTGTTCTCTAGGTTAACGTAGAGAACGTTAAACGCTCAGTTTAAAACTGATACCCATCCTCATGGTTGGATGGCATCACCGACTCATGGGCATGAGTTTGAGTAAACTCCGTGAGTTGGTGATGGACGGGGAGGCCTGGTGTGCAGGAATCCATGGGGTCACAAAGAGTCGGACACAACTGAGCGACTGAACTGAGCTGAAGTGATCCTCAGATTTCCTCCTGTTCTCCCGTGTTCACGGTTGCGCTTGCAGAAATGAATCATATGTACTAACTTTATTTTTCCTGGTGTTTGAAAAATATCACTGTAACTGAAGTCTTGGAAACCCCGAGTTGTGGAATAAGTTGGAAGAAAATGGTAGAGATCAAGTAATTGTTGGTTTCTCCCGTAAATATGAAAGCAAAGCTACTGGCTTAGCCTTGGCTGATTTTTACCTCGTGAGGAGTGTTCACTAAATCACTGTTTATTTGCAGGGTTGTCAGGTTACTTGTTTGCAGTTCCTGAAGTGTACAGGTGCAAAGGGGCGTTGCAGCCCTTTCTCCCACTCAAATAGCGCCTTAGGATTCATCTTTTTATTTACATTTTTAAAGTGAGGAAATGGAGACTGAGAAGGTTCATAAATTAGTTCAGTGGTGGGAAATTAATTTTCTTCCTTACCTGTTAGTGCTTAAAACAGAGGAATTAGGGGGTTATAATATCATTTTCCTTTCTGTGCTGTGTCCTGTCCACTGAAAGAAAAAGCACAAACTAAAAGTTGAGATATTTTTGGATAATATTGTTATGATTGGTTTGTAAATGAGTTCTAATCTAATTGGCCTACAGAAAAATAAATGCTTACAAAGCAAATAATTCTAAATGCAAGAGAAATTAACCGAAATGAATTTCAGGTTCACAATGAACTGGGAATTATTCAGTATTAAATACTTAGTGTTAATGTTTGCTTGTTGATCTAAGTAATATAAGCATGTTAAGAGTTATTAACATTAAGTATAATATTTTCATTGTGCCCAGGTTTAATCTGTCAAATATTGTTATATTGGGCTTGCCTGGTGGCTCAGATGGGAAAGAATTCACCTGCAATGTGGAAGATCTGGGTTCCATCCCTGGGTTGGGAAGATCCCCTGGCCGAGGGCATGACAACCCACTCCAGTATTCTTTCCTGGAGAATCCTATGGACAGAGGAGCCTGGCAGGCTATGGGGTCACAAAGATTCGGACTAGGTGACTAAGCACGAAAGTTGAGAATTACATTTTATTTGGCTGGCTTACATGGATGTAAGAGTTGGACTATAAAGAAAGCTGAGTGCCAAGGAATTGATGCTTTTGAACTGTGGTGTTGGAGAAGACTCTTGAGAGTCCCTTGGACTGCAAGGAGATCCATCCAGTCCATCCTAGGGGAGATAGTCCTGGGTGTTCATTGGTAGGACTGATTTTGAAGCTGAAATTCCAATACTTCGGCCACCTGATTCGAAGAGCTGACTCATTTGAAAAGACCCTGATACTGGGAAAGATTGAAGGCAGGAGAAGGGGATGACAGAGAATGACATGGTTGGATGGCATCACCGACTCAATGGACATGGGTTTGGGTGGACTCCGGGCGTTGGTGATGGACAGGGAGGCCTGGTGTGCTGCGGTTTATGGGGTTGCAAAGAGTCAGACACAACTGAGCGACTGAACTGAACTGAGGTTTTAAGCCTGGGATATAGCCTCTTCAGATACCTCTAAGGGATTGTTCTGGAGAGGTAAGGGAGGAGCCAGGATATACAGGAGTTTTTGCAAAAATAGCCCAAAAAACCCAGGTCCTGAAACATCAATTACTGCTAATTAAATAAAACATCACAAATTAATGAATTTAGCAGTTTTCAGTGTATGATAAATGTTTGGGCTTACTGAAATTATTCCTTTGATGTGCACTTGAACTCTATCTGGGGCCAGTATCCTGTTTTTCTCTGCTGTGAATTCCTTTCTGGGTGCACTGTTGGGGTGGGCTGCAGTGGCTAATGACTCGATGGCTTCAATATCCTCTGTTTACTGAAATGGTAGGTAATGTTCTTTGTCCACATTCTTTTATGGTAGCCAGAAGCTAGTGGCTACTTAAATGTAATTTTAATCAAAATAATACAATTAAAATTCAGTCTGTTAGTTCCACTAACCACATTTCAAGGGCTGAGTCACATGTGTTAGTGATGGCTGTACCAGACAGTGCATGTATCGCTTTCCATCACAGCAGAAACTTTCTTTGAACAGCTATGCTTTAGATAGTTTCCAATTATATTACAACTTCAAGGAATTTTTCTAATCAGTTGCAAAAACAAAACAAAACAAAACTAATAATCAGGGAAAGAACTCTGCTTTTTGACAAAACTTTATGAGATGATTGTAGATTCACGAACAGTAGTAACAAATAATACAGAAATTCCTTATACTTTACCCAGTTTCCTCAATGGTAATGTTTTTACAATGTCACAATCACAGCACAAAGGAGCCTTTAAACTTTAATGACCGTAGCTTGGTGTTAACCACGTAAGTCCATCCCATGACTGAGGAAGGTTATGATTTTTGAGTGAGATTCAGTTGGTTGTTCTGATTGAGCTTGCTTGGCTCTATAGAAAAAATTATATTTATGGCCAGGGTCAGAGCAGGTATTATAACTGACCAAGTGATGGAGTGCCCTCTAGCAGTATCAGCTGTGGCCCAAAGAGAACTCTGCTGCTGCTGCTGCTAAGTCACTTCAGTTGTGTCCGACTCTGTACGACCCCATAGATGGCAGCCCACCAGGCTCCCCCGTCCCTGGGATTCTCCAGGCAAGAACACTGGAGTGGGTTGCCATTTCCTTCTCCAGTGCATGAAAGTGAAAAGTGAAAGTGAAGTTGCTCAGCCAGACTTGGAGGGGGGAGATAATCCTCTGTTTTTGCAGTTGTGCATAACCTTTAACAAATTCAGCAATTTTATCTTTACATAAAGGAAAAGTGTTAGGCCTTTAAAATTCACGCCTGGGAGACAGGGCCTTGGGAAAGGGCTATTACATGTATATTTCAGGCTACGGACAAAGTTCTTTCTCTGTTCAACAACACAAGAGTGCAGAGCCAGCATGACTAAGCACAGGCAACAATACAAACAACCTTAAAGGGACACACACACCATAGAATCAGGTTGTTCTTCTTTTACTGAACTAAGGTTAAGGGTTTTGGAGGGTAATATCACAAAGGCCAAGTACCCTTCCTATAGATGGGAAACCTGCAATCAACATGACTTATCACTGTTATTATTCTTTATTACTCAGCCAATTTAGCATTGGCCAAGTTTCTCCACTATAAAGTTAATACTACCTTCCCCTCTTTTCCATATTGGGCTCTTTTGGAGGCTAGCTGATAAAAAGGGTGGGGTCAGTGCGGCTCAGATCATGAACTCATTGCAAAATTCAGACTTAAACTGAAGAAAGTATGGAAAACCACTAGACCATTCAGGTATGACCTAAATCAAATCCCTTATGATTATACAGTGAAAGTGACAAATAGATTCAAGAGATTAGATCTGATAGACAGAGGGCCTGAAGAACTATGGACAGAGGTTCATGACATTGTACAGGAGGCAGTGATCAAAACCATCCCCAAGAAAGAAATGCAAAAAGGCAAAATGGTTGTCTGAGGAGGCCTTATAAATAGCTGAGAAAAGAAGAGAAGCTGAAGGCAAGGGAGAAAAGGAAAGATATACCCATTGAATGCAGAGTTCCAAAGAATAACAAGGAGAGATAAGAAAGCCTTCTTCAGTGATCAATGCAAAGAAATAGAGGAAAACAATAGAATGGGAAAGACTAGAGATCTCTTTAAGAAAATTAGAGATACCAAGGGCACATTTCATATAAAGATGGGCACAATACAGGATAGAAATGGTATGGACCTAACAGAAGCAGAAGATATTAAGAAGAGGTGGCAAGAATTCACAGAATTATACAAAAAAGATCTTCATGACCCAGATAACCACGACAGTGTGATCACTCACCTAAAGCCAGACATCCTGGAATGTGAAGTCAAGTGGGCCTTAGGAGGCATCACTATGAACAAAGTTAGTGAGGTAATGGAATTCCCGTTGTGCTATCTCAAATTCTAAAAGATGATTTAAGTTCTGCACTCAATATGTCAGCAAATTTGGAAAACTCAGCAGTGGCCACAGGACTAGAAAAGGCCAGTTTTCATTTCAATCTCAAAGAAGGGCAATACCTAAGAACGTTCAAACCACCGCACAACTGCACTCATCTCACATGCTAGCAGAGAAATGCTCAAAATTCTCCAAGCTAGGTTTCAACAGTACATGAACCAAGAACCTCCAGATGTTCAAGGTGGATTTAGAAATGGCAGAGGAACCAGAGATCAAATTGCCAACATCTGTTGGATCATAGAAAAAGCAAGGGAATTCCAGAAAAACATCTGCTTCTGCTTTATTGACTACGTCAAAGCCTTTGACTGTGTGGATCACAACAAACTGGAAAATTCAAGAGATGGGAATACCGGACCACCTTACCTGGCTCCTAAGAAATCTGTATGCAGGTCGAGAAGCAACAGTTAGAACCGGACATGGAACAACAGACTGGTTTCAAATTGGGAAAGGAGTAGTCAAGGCTGTATACTGTCACCCTGCTTATTTAACTTATATGCAGAGTACTTCATGGAAATGCTGGGCTGGATGAAGCAGAAGCTGGAATCAAGATTGCGGAGAGAAATATCAATAACCTCAGATATGCAGATGACACCACCCTTGTGGCAGAAAGCAAAGAAGAAATGAAGGGCCTCTTGATGAAAGTGAAAGAGGAGAGTGAAAAATCTGGCTTAAAACTCAACATTCCAAAAACTAAGATCATGGTATCCAGCCCCATAACTTCATTGCAAATAGATGGGGAAACAATGGAAACAGTGACAGATTTTATTTTTTGGGGCTCCAAAATCACTGGAGACGGTTGACTGCAGCCATGAAACTAAAAGACGCTTGCTCCTTGGAAGAAAAGCTACGACCAACCTATACAGCACAATAAAAAGCAGAGACATTACTTTGCGGACAAAAGTCCCTATAGTCAGTATAAACCAATAGCTAGGGTTTTTCCAGTAGTCATGTATGGATGTGACAGACCACAAAGAAAGTTGAGCACCAAAGAATTGATGCCCTTGAATTGTGGCGTTGGAGAAGGCTCTTGAGAGTCCCTTGGATAGCCAGGAGATCCAACCAGTCCATCCTAAAGGAAATCAGTTGTGAATATTCATTGGAAGGACAGATGCTGAAGCTGAAACTCCAATACTTTGGCTACCTGATGCAAAGAACTGACTCACTGGAAAAGACCCTGATGCTGGCAAAGATTGAAGGCGGGAGGAGAAGGGGCCGGCAGAGGATGAGATGTTTGGATGGCATCACGGACTCCATGGACATGAGTTTGAGCAAGTTCTGGGAGTTGGTGTTGGACAGGGAGGCCTGGCATGCTGCAGTCCACGGGGTTGCAAAAAGTCACACACTACTGAGTGACTGAACTGAATAGTGGGTAGGGCAGCAATTGAACTCCGTCTTCTGTAGGGAGAAGTTACGCTGTTCCTGGGACAGCCAACTGGGCCAGATGATCTGAAGTGCCCTTAAGCTGAAGAGGAACGCGACAGGGCACTCTGGCCCACGGACAGGCTGAGTGAGGGTCGAAGCAAAGTCAGCCCGGAAATGGGGGCTAGCCTGGCCTTGCAAGGCCTCGGCCCCGCCCGGCAAGGCGGAAGTGGGTGGGCCACGGAGAGGGCCCGGTGGCCGCCCTGGCAGACGCACACTTGGCTGCTCCTCCCTTGGAACTACGGAAGGAAAGAAGCTCCAGGTCGGCTTTCAGAGCGTAGACTCCTGGTCCACGGGCCACAAGGTTTCCTTACTCCTGGACCTGCAGTCCAGCCACGGACGACCCTAGCTAGCTCTGTCAGCCGTGTCGTCCCCTTCCATCCCTCCCCCCGGAAGAATGCGCATGTGCAAGCCGGTAGGCGGAGGCCCGCGGCGCCGAGAGCTCAGCCTGGCGACCACGGACTTGGGTCAGTGTGGCCTAGAGGCGGGCCTGGCGGCGCTCGGCTGTTCCCCCTGCTGCTGCGGCCCGCTTCTGTAACTCGCGAGCAACTGGCGTGCTGTTCCGGCTGTTCACGCGCTTCGGGCCTACCCACCGCCATCTTGGAGCTGTATCAAGGTGCGCTGGCAAACTTCCGGGGCGGGGCCTCCGGTTGCCGGGGTAACGGGACTCGGCTTTCTCCTGGGCTCCCCTTTTATTATTTAAAAAGAGAGCTGAATTCAGATCGTGCACCCTCTGCCATGCCGCTGCGCATTACACTTAACGCCCCCCCAGTATTTGGGGCTCGTTCTTTTAGCGAAAGTCGACCCGAGAATCCTCGGCGCGAAGGGCCCTAAGTCAGGGCGTTTGTCAGCGGCCGGGGTCTCAGCCCTGTGTCCTCCGGCGGCGGCAGAGCTGTGGGGCGGGGCGGGGCGGGGTAGGTGCGGAGTGTGTGCCAACGGAGGGGCGGCCTCAAGTCTGGCGTAGGAGAACGGGGGGCGAGGACGGTGCCGCCAGCCTTGCGGTCACCCCGGCGCCACGTGCACACCTCGCTCCCCGGACCTCGGGTCTTGGGGGTCCGCGCGGAGGCGTCCCGGCCCGCGCGCTGCAGTGGCTCTGGGGCCGCCGAGGGGACGAGCCGGGGTGGGCCCTGGGGCCCGACTCCACCTTCTGGTCGATCAAATACTGAACCTTCCATCGCTGGGAAGGAATAGTACAGTAGCAGAGCCTGGGATTCGTGTCTCTTTATTCATGGGCTGCCTGGTAATTTTTAGTAACTTAAGAAAAACAGTGGTTTGGTTAAAGTGCACGTAGTACTAGTAGCGTTGGTCGCTCAGTCGTGTCCGACCCTTTGCGACCCCATGGACTGTAGCCCACCGGGCTCCACTGTCCATGGGATTCTCCGGCAAGAGTACCGGAGTGGGTTGGTGTTTCCTTCTCCAGGGGATCTTCTCGACCCAGGGACTGAACCTGGGTTTCTTGCCTTGCAGGCAGATTCTTTACCGTCTGAGCTACAGGGAAGTCTTAAAGTGCACATAATACGCACATAAGTAATATTAGGATTATGTCACTTATGTACTCATATATATATATGTGTACATATATGTGTGTATATATATATATATGTACACGTCAGAATAGGAAGTTACAGAAGGAATAGTAAAAGCCCCCTCCCCTTGTACGTTTTTGAATATTTTCGTAAAATCCTCCTGTTTTGTAAACAGAAAATGTGCCCAACAGAGACCAATAAGGGGTCTTTGAATTTGTTCTGCAACTTTGTTTTTTCACTTAATGTATCTTGTATATTATTCTATCTTCATAGGTACTTTTAATTAATGGCTTCATAATACTCCATTACCTGTATCATGCCAGTGTGATTCATAGATTTCATTTTTATATTTCTGAGGAAGTATCATGTAGAAACTGTAGTGGTCACTGTAGATTTTATAATCATCTCTTTGCTTTGTCTGCTCTCTTGGTTCTCATTTTCTCCCTAATCTCTGGCAGCCACCTACTTAGTTTATGTTTACTTCAGGATCCTGGTTTTAAGAACAAATTATTACTTCACACTGAAAGAGAATCCTTTTTTCTTCCTGTACAACTTCCTGGCAAATGGGGGCAATGGTTTTTGTTTTGTTTTTTTTTAAGTACAGTTGATTTACAGTGTTGTGTTAATTTCTGCTGTACGGCAAAGTGATTCTATATATATATTTATATGTATAAACACACATACACATTCTTTTTTATATTCCTTTCCATTATAGTTTATCCAGGATGTTGAATATAGTTCCCTGTGCTATACACTAAGCCTTGTTCGTTCATTCTGTATGTAACTGTTTGCATCTCAACGCAGTCCATCCGTCCTCGCCTCCCTCTCCGGGGACCCGCAAGTCTGTTCTCTCTGCTGACTCTGTTTCTGTTCATAGGTGGGTTCATTTATGTCATATTTTAGGTCAACATATAGGTGGCATTGCATGGTATTTGTCTTTCCCTTTCTGGCTCACTTCACTTAGATAACCTCTGCTTCTGTCCATGTTACTGCGGATGGCATTATTCCGTTCTTTTTTTGAATGGGTGGCTAGTACTCCATTGTATATATGCACCATATCTGTAGGTGGACATTTAGCTTGTTTCCATGCTTTGGCTATTGTGTATAACGCTGCTTTGAACATAGGGGTGCATGTATCTTTTTGAATTATAGTTTTGTTCAGATATATACACAGGAATGGGATTGCTGGATCCTATAGCAACTCGGCTTTTAGTTTCTGGAGAAACCTCCCATGCTGTTTTCCATAGCGGCTGCACCAACTTATATTCCCACCAACAGTGTAGGAGGGCTCCCTCTTCTCTACTCCCTCTCCATTGTAGAGTTTTTAATCATGGCCATTCTGAGTGGTGTGAGATGGTACCTCATTGTAGTTTTGATTTGCATTTCTCTAATAATTAGTAACATTGAGCATCTTTTCATGTGCATGGCTACTGTTTATTCAGAGTACAGTTAGGCTGTTGCTTAGTAAACGTTGATTAGCATTGAGATGTGCACACAATTATGAACTTGATAATGAGAATTTCCATGATTAATCAGCATTTAGTAGGAAGTTGAGATAAAACTGTTTTAGAGGGACCAATATAATGGTAATTCTATTACTGCGCAGGGATCATGATTTAGCTCATAGTGTAAACAATTTGTATACAAAAACATTTTAGAGAAATGTTTTATATATTTATATCCTTACAGGTACAAAGAACAGTGATTGTCATACAACTGGAAAGAAAAGCAAAGAAAATGCTTTTTGTTTTAGTTTGGACAATTAAACAAAAACTGCATTTTTAGTATGAAGAACGGAGGAGGAAGAACAAGCCGGATCAGAAGACGAAAACTCTTCACAAGTTCTGAATCAAGAGGAGGTACAGTTTTGATTCTTTTGGTGCCAGTGATGAAAAAAGGAATCCTTTGCTGGTTGATATTAACAGATACACAGACCTTTTCTCAAAGGCACATAAGCAGTGTTCATAGAGAATACTTGGAATACTGGGGTGGGAGCTGTTCCCTTCTCCAGGGGCTCTTCCCAACCTGGGTCTCCTGCCCTGCAGGCAGGTTGTTTACCATTTGAGCCTCCAGGGAAGCCCCCTTAGAGAATCCTGTTTTGTAATAGTGCAATTTTATTCTTTTAAATGCTTATGGGATTACAAATGTATTGCTTCAGCTTTGTCTTCTCTGGGGATGACTCCCAGGTTTCTGCTTCTTGGCCTGACCTCTCACTACCTATAGGTTATCAGTGTTTGGACATAAGTTTATCATTTCAAGTTCAGTGTCACCCAGGCTGAGCGAGATACTGTATGTGAAGGCCCTTGGCCCACTGGAGAGGACTGCATAAGTGCACTTGTTGTTTTTGATGAAAGTTAGCAAAATGTCTCCCCGCTGACCCACAGCTCGTCAGCACCATCAGAGGCTGTCTTTGACTACATAGCTTTCTCTGCCCTGTAGGCCATGTCCCACTCACTCTCACCTGGTCTTTCTTAGGTTAACTTCTCCCTCTCTGTTGTACCCAGAGGTGACCTCAGCCGGCTGTTCATCACATCGCTGTTTTTCTTTCCTGTTGGTAGTTCCAGTTGCCACCATCAGTCTGAGTTTCCTAAGGGACTGTTGCCTCTTTGGTTTAGGAGCTTCCAGGATCTTCATTGTCTTTATTTTTATTTTAAAGACCCATTACCCTCTGTCTGTCTTCTTTATTTTGGTCGCACTGCGCAGCATGTAGGAGCTTAGTTCCCACACTAGAGATGGACCCCATGCCGCCTGCAGTGGAAGGTGTGACGTCTCAGCCACGGGCCCACCAGGGAAGTCCAGCCTCATTGTCTCTTGTATGCTGTTCGCCATCAGCTCCCTTTCTAAGTGCCCCGCCCCCCGCCACTCCCTGTGCTAAAAGTGTGTTCTCTACCAGCGTCCCCCACATCTGCCATTCCTCGTAGTCTTTCTCCAGCCAAACCTGCTTTCTTCCCTTCTCCCAACTTGTTGCGTTTCTCTCTAACCTTTGAGACTGAGTTGAGGTCTCATGTTTTCGGTAATGCCATTTCCAGTTCTCACTAATGTCACCCGGTTTCCATGCTTCTTGGCTATTACTCTTCAGGACCTTCTGGTTTTCCAGTTGGTTTTTGTGGAAGTCTTATTTCCCCAACCAGAACATTAACTTCTCGAGGGTAAAGAGCATGTTGACGTCCTCCACAGTGGTTAGCAGTGCTGGGAGTGTAGTAGTTGCTTATTCAGTGCTCTTACTGTGAACTCTAGGTTGTGATAACCTATTTTAGGAGCCGTATATTTTGGATCATATGTTTCTTAAGAAAACACTTTCATTGAGGTATAACTGACCCACAGTGAATGTCACACATTTGATAGAATTTGACATATGTATACACACAGGAGGCCATTACCAAGGTCAAGATGTGAACGGTATTTATCACCCTAAGAAGTTTCTCATTTCCTTTGGTAATCCTTTGATCTGGCCCCTTTTTGAACCCTCCTTTCTTCCATCTTCGGACTTTCACTATTGATTTGTGTTTTATGGTTTTATTTAATTATATAGTATGCATTTTTAAAAATCTGTCTTCTTTTACTCAGCATAATTATTTTGAGATAATTCTGTGTTGTTAACGTATATCAATAGGTCTTTGTTTTAACATGAATTATAGTCCGTGATTTGTTTATTCCAAATGTTCTAGCAGTATTTATTAAAAAACAAAACAAAACTGTCCTTTCTCCATGGAATTGCCTTTGCATTAAAAAAAAAAAAAAAAACAGTTGTCAGCATATGTGTAGGTCTATTTTGGGCTTTCTTTTCTATTCCATTGATTTCTTTTTCTGTCTCGATGACGGTATCACACAATCTTAGTTACTGTCATTTTTAGTGATAAAAAGTTTTGAGGTCAGTATTTCAAAGTGTTTTTGGCTATTCCAGGTCTTTTGTATTTCCGTATGAATTTTAAAGTCATCTTGTCAGTTTGGAGTGATCCAATTATATAGTGATTTTAGTCACCAGGTTTTCTTTCCTCTCTTGATTAGTGAATGAGAGCTACAAGCCTGAATTTATAGAGCTTAAGAAGTGGCTGAAAGATAGGAGGTTTGAAGATACAACCTTGATACCTGCCCATTTTCCAGGTAAGATCTGGCATTCATTCACCTGTCTCCTGAGAGACACATGGGCCCAGGTGATGGGAGAACCAGGGTGATTCTCGCAGGCGGGCTGTATTCTTTCTGGGAGCACGTCTTCTGTTGTGTGGCAGGCTTCCTGCCTTGTAGGTGCAATATTTATTTACACTTTACCTTATTTGGAAAATGAGTTTTAAGGGGCTTATGGACAGAAATTCTGAAATGGTGAAATAAAATTAAAAGTTAGAAAAGGGAAATGAGAATAGAAAAATAAGATGAAGGCAGGGATAAGGATAACACCTAAAAGCCATAATTATGACATCTTGTACCCCCAATTGAAGGCGAGAGGAGAAGGGGACGACAGAGGACGAGATGGCTGGATGGCATCACTGACTCAATGGACATGAGTCTGAGTGAACACTGGGAGTTGGTCAGGACAGGGAGGCCTGGCGTGGTGCAGTCCATGGGTGGCAAAGAGTCGGACACCATTGAGTGACTGAACTGACTGTACCCCTGTCAGAGGTGGGCTGCCAATTTGACTCCTCTGTCCAGCAGCCCAGTGTACATGGTCAGTTATCTGAATCTTAGTGTTCTGTAAGCACAACTAACTTGTTTACTCATCAGAGCTATAGGTATTTCTAGAATGTAGACGTGAGGGAAATGTCTTCACTGGGATTTTGTAGGGAAGACACTGTGTAACGTGGGGACTTGTGATCCTATCAACCTGCTCGTGGTGGTTTCGTGAGATTTTCAAGCCCATGCAGCTGATGGGATTATCCCCTAGCTCAGGTATATCCCAGGAGTTTTCTCAGGCCAGCGGGTTCCAGAGAAGCAGTGGGGGTGCTTGTTCCCTGGGTGGGTGGCTCGAGGAGAGGAGCCCTGAGGGAAGCCTTAACTGAGGAGGAGCCCCTCTGTGGCCCTGGCGTCCACAGACACCTGAACAGGGACGGGTGAATACTCTTTTCTGAAAGTTTAGGTGTTTCCCTGTGGAGGTTGGATTAACATTTACCGAAAATTGAGAAATTTGTCATGAAGTTTGGGTCAGCGTGCTCTTCTGGAACATTTTCTCACAGAAGTCGGGGAGCTGGCAGTTATGGGCATGTGCCTGCGGACAGGGCCACCCAGCTCTGTCCACAAGTGGGCTTGCGGTCACCAGCGAGAGGACCGATGTGCTCCTCAAATGGGTTTCAGGTTTGCTGTAGCACAGAGACAGTTGTGAGCTGAGGGCCTCGAAGTTCAGGATCACAGGGCAGGTGCAGACGTTTCGCCTTATAGAATGCTTGAGTTGTGAGCCTCTGAAGGTTCCCCTTGGCCCTTAAAGTGACCTTTCAGGTGCCCGTTAGGTAATGGAACTCAGAGCACAGTGCCTTCCTCATCCGCCCTCAAGATAAACTGTTTACCTCATGTGCTCCTGGTCTAGTGAGGCGATGTGTGTGAAGCTGTTCCCTATGTGTTAGTAATACCTGATGACTGTGGGCTAACATACTTGATTTTGAACCATTCTCTGTTAGGATTGCTCCATTTTTATGATGACGAACCATATTTATTAGCCTCTAACACAGTGTTTAACTTTCTGTTGCTGTGTGTTGGGGAATGCCTAGTAAAAAAAACATACTCTTAGATTTACTGAATGGAGTTTTTTTCCCTTAATAAATGTATTTAAAAAATGTATTTATTTTTGGCCGTGCTGGGTCTCTGTTGCTGCATGTGGGCTTTCTCAGGTTGCACCGATCAGGGCTGGGGGGCTACTTTGTAGCTGTAGGCACAGGCTTCTCGTTGCAGAGCACAGGCTCTCTGTGCCGTGGCTTGGTAGTTCTGGTGCGTGGGCTCAGTTGCTTCAGGGCATGTGGACCTTCCCAGATCAAGGATTGAACCTGTGTCCCCTACACTGGCAGGAGGAGTCTTAAACCACTGGCCACCAGGGAAGTCCCGGATGGAATTCTTTGAGATGATCAAGAGAAAAGCAGTGTCCAGAGTGGACTTGCTGTGCCTGAGGCCTGCACTTACAATTCTGGGGGCAAGGAACCTTCATCAGTATGGGCTGCTGTAACCAATTACCATAGACCCAGTGGCTTAAACAGCAATTTATTTCAGACAGTTCTGGAGGTTGAGAAGTCTAAAACTGTGGTTTCGGCAGATTCAGTATCTAGTGAGGACTGATTCCTGCTTTGTGAATTGCCATCTTCTCGTGTCCTCACATGAGGAACTCTCTTCTCTCTTCCTACAAGGGCACAAGTTCCATTCGTGAGGGCTCCACCCTTATGACCTAGTCACTTATCAGAAGCCCCACCTCCAAACCCATTGCATTGGGGGTTAAGAAATCAACATATGAATTTAAGGGGACACAAGCATTCAGTCCACAATACCTTCCCTAAGTGTTTTCTATATCTTTAGCTCTTAATCAGTGTAGGATAGCAGAGAAAGTTCATGGGATTCTGTCAAAATGTATGAAATTCTGGGGAATTAGTTTGTGGAGAGTCAAGGCAGGATTCCAAGTTAAAAGCAGGATTCAGTCTTTAGACTTGGATCTAATTTATGTTTTGGGGGCAGACCCTGGTATTTCCTTTTATTTTTATTTTATTTTTTTCTAATATTTCCTTTTAACACTAAAAGCACTGTCCAAATCTGGGCCTCTTGGATAGATAGCAGCAGAAATTATAAGGCAGTGAGTAGTCTAATAACATTCTAATGAGCACTTCCTACCTTGCCTTAGTAAGTGCAAGTTACTGTCATCTGTTTTCTGGTCTATTGACCACTATGTAGGGGACATATAGGTAAAGTACCTTCTGGATTTATTCCATCTGCCGAGTTCTGTTCATATATGTATTAGACAGGAATTTCCACTTAAATTAGCACATGGATTTTTTTAAAGGATGAAAGTGAAAGTTGCTCAGTCTTGTCTGGCTCTTTGCGACCCCATGGACTGTGCGGTCCAGAGAATTCTCCAGGCCAGAATACTGGAGTGGGTAGTCATTCCATTCTCCAGGAGGTCTTCCCAACCCAAGGATCTAACCGAGCTCTCCCGCATTGCAGGTGGATTCTTTACTGGCTGAGCCACCAGGGACTCCACAGGAAAAAATTCCTCCCGTTTAAGGGTTCTTAAAGGTTTTGGCCCACAGGGATGGTTAACTTTACTGTGGGACACACAAAAGAAATTAAGTTCTTAAAATCAGAGCCATGTGTTCGAGCAGACAGTATGCTTCTAGGTAGGAAGGACTACTCATCAGATTAAACTTGCCAGACACCTGATTCCGGACTCGAGTCAAGAATTCTCTTCATGATCCAGAATCTCCCATTAGGCCTACAGGCATTGACTTTTGCTGTATTATATTCCTTCCCATCTGAGAGTCTGAGCAAACTTTGGGAGACGGTGAAGGAGAGGGAGCCTGGCGTGCTGCCGTCCGTGGGGTCACAAAGAGTCGGATATGACTTAGTGACTGAACAACCACAGCAACCAGCAGAGAGAAAAAAGTCAGAAACTGTGGTTTTGAGAAGACTAGAGAGATTTCATATAATGATTACAGGTCATATCGTGTCCATCTGTTTGAGAAAAGCTGTCAGCGGACTGGCAGGAGGGGAGCCCTGGGCACGGAAGGTAAACTTACGGATGTCGGTGGTGTTGCCAGAGCCACCGGGGAAGCTAGTGTCATGACTGTGCTCTGGTCAAGGCCTTGGCTCGTGGGAGCAGCTGGTTCTGGATCTACCTCACCGAGCTTGTCCAGTCAAAGAGCACGGCTCGTGGCTTGTCCTGTCAAGGAGAGCGCAGCTTGTGGCTTATCCTGTCGAGAGCATAGCTCGTGGCTTATCCTGTTGAGAGCATAGCTCATGGCTTGTCAGGTCAAGGAGAGCACAGCTTATGGCTTGTCAGGTCAAAGAGAGCATGGCTCGTGGCTTGCCTGTCTGGGGAGGGGAGGGCACAGCCCCAGGCTTTGTGGCACCTGAATGGGCTTTAGTGGTCATTCAGCCAAAGACTGGAGATCATTCCTGCGGAACGCTGGGTCTGGTAATGGGTAGAAGTAACCTGCGGGTCCAGCCTCCGAAGTTGGGTAGGCATCCTGGGGAGTTGGTCCCCCACCTTGGCCAGGAGACCCCAGGGGAGAGAGTCCAGCTTCAGGTGGCCCGTCCAAGACCCAGCACCTGAGCTGCCTGAAGGCGATAATCTTTAGGTGTCGTGTCTAAGGCGGATTTTGCCCTTCAAGGATCATAAACCCAAAAGGAGGTTGAGACATCATCCCGAATAGCTTCTTGATCCTTGGTTTCCCCAGGGAGTCAAAGGATGCGACACACTCTGCTTCAGCTTTGTGTCATTTTGAAGTTCACCCACATCTCTTATGCAGAATAGTATCTCTAAGACCTTGAAGCTGTCATAGGATTTATCTTTTTTCTCTCTGTGCGTTTGTAGGTACAGGAAGAGGACTGATGAGCAAGACGTCCCTGCAGGTGAGAATTTCTCTCTCACCTTGAAACCCAAAGTGGATTTTTCTGCTTGGTTTTGGGGTTCAAGTCAAATGAATTAAAAATATTTTAGACATACTTTTTTTTTTCAACTTAATGGATGGGTTTGAATACAGTTCTGTCAGTTAGAATTGTTGGCTGTGTGCAAGAAACAAAGCCAATGTCACGGAGCGCACGTTTCTTTGGTAGTCAGGTCAACGAGCCTGGGTAGGTGGTCCTGAGCCGGTGTGGTGGTCCGGGCTCCATCAGCTGAGCTCCAGGGTGTAGTACCAGGGTGTAGCTCCAGCGTGTAGCAGGAGGGAGCAGGGGGTGAGGAGGGGCAGGCTTCTGCTCATCCACAAAGTTCCAGCCACATCTCACCTGCCAGCGCCCAGGGAGGGTGAGAAGGGAGAGCGCGTTGGGGTGCACGACTGGCCATCTCCGCCACAGCAGGTTTGTAAGTCTGATCATGTTTTAAATGTGCTGAGTGTGGGCTGGGGCTGGAGGGGATCCGCTCAAATCTGAGCCTCTGTAGTAGGTAGAACCCAGCAGCCCAGCAGGCAGGGGAGGGGACCTCTCAGCCTGTCCCGGGGTCCCCTTCTGCCAAGCGAGGCCCCTGACCCTCTTGGCTTCGGTCTCCAAGGCTGGACAGTGAGCAAGTAAATGACAGAGCTGCTCTGCCAGGTCTCTTTTAGTTCTTCCGTGCTATTTAAAGGACAGCCAGTGCACAGTTTTCTGTAGAGCTAGACATGCATTCCTTATTTGTAATTATTTAAATTTTCTGTTTAAAAACTGTTTTATGTTTACTCCTTAATTTAGATAAAACCCAGCTGTGTCTGTATCTTTAACCTAAAGAATGGTAGCTTTTAATGTTGTAATTCTATTATGCTATCATAATTTTTTTTTCATTTTTAATTGTGGTAAAATGCACACAACAGAAAATTTATTATCATCACCATTTTTAAGTGTGCAGTTGAATAGTCCTAAGTACATTCACCATTCACATTGTTGTGCAGTATCTTTCTTTTTGAGGGGAGGTATATCACTGTTCTCTAGCAGACTTTGAGGGGGAGAAGTATACCTCTGATAAATAGAGTGGTGACTCTGGGTAGTTTTTGCTTGGATCAGGAAATGATACTTGGCAGTTACTTTACACGTACTTTCAAATGTGGCTTTTTTGCAAAAACTTTGAAAATTGAGACATATTTTACACATAGTGAAATACACACATTTTTAAGTGTCCAGTTTGATAGGGTTTTGATGATGAAGACATTTATTTCAATCAAGATATAGAACCTTGTATTCAGAGGGTTGTTTTTGGTTTGTTTGGTTTTTTGTTGACATGGGATGTCAGAGCAGGAAGGGATTTTAGTGACCGTACCAACTCAGTCTTTTGTGTGTGAAGATAATCGTTCTTTAAATGTTTGTTGTTGTTGTTGTTGTTGTTGTTTTTTGGTCTTTGGTCTTTCTTTTTTAATTTTTGAGTCTTTGCTGCTGTGCACAGGCTTTCTCTAGTTGCAGTGAGCAGGGACCGCTCCTTGTGTAGTGTGGTGGCTTCAGCCGTTGTGGTGCACGAGCTGAGTTGCTCCGTGGCATGGGGGATCCTCCCGGATCAGGGGCCGAACCCATGTCTCCCGCACTGGCAGGCAGATTCTTAACCACTGGACCACAGGGAAAGTCCCAGCTCAGTCTTGATTGACAGATGAGGAGACCAGAAACTGAAATGAGATTTTTGGCCAAGATGTTTAACCCCTATTTAGGTGTCAGTTATGATGAAAGCAGGATCTTTTATCTGGCTTCTTAGTGCTTTATTTCTACTGGTCTGTTCCTTGGTGTCTTAATTTTTCTTCCTGTGTTTCTGTCTCAGTGGGAGAAACTGAAAACTCTACTTTTGCAGGTGATCAAGTGAGATTCTTGTGCTGGGGGGGGCCACCCTTGCCCTTTCGAATTCAGGTACTTGTTACAGGTTATATGGCGAATAGGTCATTACTGGGAATGACCAGGCACATGCATTTCACTGGAAGAAATTTTTGGTGTGGTTTCTGTCTGTTGCCTGTAGGTGGCACTGTTTCCTGGTGTAGGAACATGAAGGAACACTATGACTTGAGTCAGTGTTTCTGCATTCCTTTCTGATGGAAGGTTGACTGGTGGTGGGTGTCAGTCACACCCTTAACCTCTGACTCTCGTTGGGGTTGTAGTGCCCGGCGTGGGAGCAGTTCTGCCCGTGTCTGCTGACTCGGCCCGGGGAGCCCGTCCCCGGGCTCTTTGGAAGCTCTTTGGTTGTCTATGGTTGGGCTCCACTGGGTTCTTAGTAGATGACTGTGGAATCGGGGACTTCAGAAGATTCACTCAGGTCCTCCCCCAAGCACGGGTGTTCTAAACTTTACTTTCTTTCTGGTAAGGAGGGACAGACGATTATCTCATTGCCTGAGAGCTGCCTACTCACCACGGACACAGTGATCAGAAGCTACTTAGGGGCGTACATTGCTAAGTAAGTGACCGCTCACCAGCTCATCTGGCGCGAGTGTTTCTCCTTTCAAGTTTGTATCGTCAGAAAGTATGTCAGCTAAGACATAGTCCCTTAGGACCCAGTCCCTTCATGTGGCTAGTATATGTCAGAAGTGATGTGAAAAGTTGATTCTATGAAGTTGGCTCTTAATTCATGGTAAACTGCATTTTTAAGGTTTTAATAGGCTGCTTAGGAAGTGGATTTGAATCCTGAGCTGACCTTACCAAAAAATGAGGATTGCATGGGAGCATAGACACACAAACCATAACTGAGTGCCTTGACTCAGCACTCCACTCCTCTCCCACTGTTGTGGGTCTTGACAGATGCTATTTACGCTTTTATTTTTACCCTTACTGTACTTGCTTGAATTCTCCTTCAGCTATGAAGAGCTGTTGACAATATGAAGGAGCTGGTTAGATTTGGCATAGAAGAGAAGAGGCCAACATAGGAGCTGAAAACTACTTTCTGGCTGATGTTATAGGGGGGGTCTCTTTCTTTTGGGTGGGTTTTCGAGGACAGATTGAGGAAGGTCCTCAGCATAAGAGGTTTCTAAATGATAAAGGAAGAAAGATTATGTTGTTTCTCAACCCACGGTAAGCCCCTCTGGCTTACTTTTGTAAGAAGGCTGATATATTTTCATGAGCCTGAGTAGAGGCAAGGATGCTCTTGGTATTAACATTTTCTGTATCCTTCTGGAGTTTTGAGTAGAATGCATGGTTATATAGGAACCTGAATTTTGAAGGATTAATGAAAACTTTTCTAAGTACACCTATGCCACATGAGCTCTTTTTATTGGTAATAAACAAAAATACTGCAGTATATAATTTGCAATAGAATGGGGGAGTTTAAGACCAAAAACTTCCAAACTGTAACAGGTATATAATGAGCTTATTCATTTTTCTGCCTGGGTTATTACTGCACAGTAGAACTCTCTGCAGTGATAGAAGTATTTCACGTTGAGTTCTCCTGTATGGTAGCCACATATGGCCGACGAGCACTTGGAATGTGGCTCCTATGACTGGGGAATTGAATTTTCAATATTATTTAACTAAAAAGCAAGAATTGGAATAGCTCCTGGTGCCCAGTGGGTACCGTGTCGAATGGGGAAGGTCTAGGTTCTTTCTATCAATTGCTCCCCATATCCCCCAATTTTATATCCTTACTAAAGTGGAACAAGTGAAATTCTAGCAACAGCTTTAAAACTGGAGAACAGAGTTGGAAGCAAAGAGGTTTTTGCAGAAAGTAATCTCTTGCAAACAAAGCTGGACTCAGGTTAGCGAGCCAGTTCTTGTGTCAGTGTGGCCTGTTCATGGCCTCTGTACTGGGGGTGGTCCCGGGAGGAGCCCTTGAGGAAGGAAGACCCTCTCTTGGATGCATTCGGTGAACATGGAGTGTACTGACCACTTGGCCACAGCCCCTCTGGAAGCAGAACTAAGCCCTCAGGTGTCTGCATCTCTTGCTTATTCCATATTTTGAATCAAAGTAACTCCTCCAATCTGGATTTTCATTTTAAAAGGTGGCAGCCTCCTCCATCTCCTCTGCTGGCTCTGTGCACCTTTTTAGTGTCAGAGAAGCATGCTGGGGATCGGTCTCCCTGGAAGCCTTACCTGGAGGTTTTACCAAAGGCCTACACCTGCCCAGTTTGTTTGGAGCCGGAAGTGGTGAATCTTCTTCCCAACCCTTTGAAAACAAAGGCCTGGGAGCAGAGAAGCCACGTGTGGGAGTTCTTTTCTTCTTCTCGAGGCTTTTTCTCCTCGCTGCAGCCTCTGTTTTCTGAGGCCGTTGAGACCATCTTTAGTTACCGCGCCCTGCGGTGGGCCTGGTGCGCCGTCAACACCAGGGCTGTGTACATGAAGCGCCCACCGCTGCTGTGCCTTTCCCCAGAGCCAGACACCTGCGCGCTCGCCCCCTACCTGGATCTGCTGAACCACAGCCCCGACGTCCAGGTGAGACATCCACCGGGGGACCTGGGTTCGGTTTCAATAGGGCCGTGTAGAACCTGCGACCGGAGTAGTGAGCAGAGCCCCAGGGAATGGGGCAGCTGGTCAGCCTCCCTGCCGTCAGGTCTGGTAGGCTCCTGTCTTTCCTCCTGACCTGTCTCCACCTCCTGGCATCCTTTTCCTTTGCCCCATTTCCCGACTCTGCTCTCCAGACCCACAGAGCCTGGTGCCGTTTCCCCTGGAGGGTCTGAACCAGCAGCTCCCCAGGGGGCAGCATCTTTCATCCTTTCAGACCTGGGACCAAAGCCTCACTTGCTTTCCTGTCTCTTTTCCGTCCACACTTGGTGGCATCGCTCTCAGGGTTTAGCTGTGATCGCTGAGGGTCTTGCTGCTTGCCCCTGGAGCTCTAGCCTTGGGGGACAGGGCTTTTACCTTGCACTTGGTGTAACCGCAGTGCTCAGCACAGGGCCTGGCACGGAGGTGGTGTTCAGCCAACAGGTTCTGACTGGATGGGTGTTTGTGGGAAATCGAGAAGGGATCCCACTTTGGGAGTCAGCTAGAGACCTCTTCATCCCCAGGCTTCTGCCCTCTCCTAAAGGAGATGACTATATCCCCAGTGGACTGAGATTAAGGCAAACCAAAGAGGCCGAAGTTCAGATGTGGCATTTTTTTATTCATGTGGGTACATTCTGTACTGAGGACTTGAAAGCTGCATCTTGCTTAAATGAATGTAATCAGTTAATCTTTTTGATTTTCTGCTTTGCTTTAAGAGACATGTTTTGCAATTTGTTTTTTTTTCTAGATAAAAGCAGCATTTAATGAGGAAACTCGCTGTTATGAAATTAGAACGGCTACACGCTGTGGCAAACACAAGGAGGTTTTCATCTGCTACGGCCCCCACGATAACCACCGCCTGCTCCTGGAGTACGGATTTGTCTGCGTCAGCAATCCTCACGCTTGTGTTTATGTCTCTAAAGGTTGGAACTGACTTTGGTTTCATCAGTAAGATAATTGGATTCCCTGCTACCAATCTGGTTGTTTTTTTATAAAAATGACAAAACCTTAAAATGTGTATCAGTTACTTTCTCCTAGGTAGAGCTATCCCAGTTCTTACCGACCACGTCATTTCAGTGTTGAAGTAAAAGCAACGTAGCTTTGATCCATATTGAGGTTAAGAACTGAGAAAAGTTTTTTTGCATTAGGTCGGACAGTAGAATGAAAGCAAAGGAAAACTCCTAGGAAATAGAGTACTTGTAGATGACGAGAAATGGAAATTTTGTCCTGAGACATTGTCACTAAAGATAGAGCAGTGGGGGCACTTGACTGCCGTGGCAGTCCAGTGGCTAAGAATTTGCCTTGCAATGCTGGGGACGCAGGTTCGATCCCTGATTGGGGAACTAAGATCCCACTTGCTGCAGGGCAACTAAGCCTGCGCGCCACAGCTGAAGACCCCGCAGGGCACAGTGAAGATGCTGTGTGCGCAAGCAAGGCCTCGTGCAGCTCAATAAGTAAAGGGATACTGAAGAAAGAATGGAAGCACTCTAAAAAATAAAGTGCAGGGTGAGAGAGTTCCAAGTAAAAAGGACTTACGAAACACCCATTGTGTGTAATCACACTGCACCAATCACAGGATAAATATGTTACACACAGCCCTTGTTTGAGGGGGTTTAAGGCCGTGATAAAAAAATGGATTCCATTTGTTACTTAGCATCGTCGTCATATTTTAAAAATACGTATTAAAGTTGTAAAAATTCCAAATATAGTATTAAAAATAATACATGGAAGGCTGATGTATTCTCCCTTCCCTTCAAGCAGCAGAGAAGCAGTTTTCTAGGCGTTGAAGAAATGGCTGGAGATTTACCGAGTGTATAATTTGAAGTAATTTTAATATAAGTTCTAGTGGAAATAGAAACTTGGTCAAAGTGCTACCACTCCATCCTCTAGCTAGAGTAGTAATGCCGTTTTTCAAAATGAAATAGAACAGCAAAAACTGGGTATTGCTGGGTCTCCTAGAAAGCTAGCTTTGAGACTAGCATCGTATTATCAGAATAACTTTTAATATTGATGACCATGCAGTATTGATTTGTTAAATACTTTGAACAAAATTCACACTTTATTTTTGCATGTAAGAAAAAATAAAAAGAAATTTTATAAAAAATAGAAAAATCCTTCATTATCCTATTACCCCAAAAAGCTTTGTCAATTTTTGCATCATCATTTTCAGTTGTTTTATGATTACAATCATTAATATCCAGATAGTTTTGAATTCTGACTTTTAAAAACCTGAAGCCTGGAAACATTTCCTGATGATCGTCTGCAGCCTGTGCTTCAGTGGGTGTGGCTTCCCACTGGTCCTGTCATGTCTTCATTCCCCGACTTTGTGGGTTGGTTTGCTTTGTGGGAGCAGGAGCTGAGGTAGCGGATGTTCTGTCTGCTGTCTGGTAATTCTTGTATCCTTTCAAGGGCTAAGTCGTGACCTCATTGAGTTGGACCAAAAGACTAGATTTTTTTTTTTTTTTTATGTGAAAGAGGTACAATTGTTTACATGTGTCTAAATTGCTGATGGGATGGAAAGTAAGCTGAGAAGGGTCTCCCTTTTTGCCTGAATTTTATGCTCTATATCGCAGCCTGATTTTTGTTTTTTTTTTTAATGCAGATATACTTGTTAAATATCTTCCATCCACTGCTAAACAGATGAACAAAAAGATTTCCATTTTGGAGGATCATGACTTCATAGAGTAAGTGTTTCTCTTGAAATTTTTCCTTTAGGAAATTTTGATGAAAAATTGAGAGTTCGGGTTTTCAAAGGTGTGAGAGGCCTTCTGGCTCAGATCTGGTGACAGACAGCTATTTATTGAGCTCTTTGTATATAGTACATTGTGCTTGATGTGTGGTGGGGCACAAGGAGGGGAAGATACTTGTCAAGAGACTTTTCTGGGGACCTGAGATAGGAACTTGACGTCTTAAATGATTGTATGTACTGACTGGTGGCCCTGAGTGCTTGTTGCTGTCATGCAGTCAGGCAGCGTGGCATTAGTCCTGCAAGCCAGCCTGGCCGTCAGTCACCAGCAACCGGGTGCGTGCTCCTGGGATGGGAGGTGCTGAGGTGATTCCACACCAAATGGGATCAACTGGGTTTGAGACCCTCCCTTCCCCCCCTTGCGGATTTTCTGCTTTAGACAAAACTGAGCTCTCACTGCTCCAGCAGCAGAGTGAGGGCCAGCTAGCTGTGATGCCACCCTTGGTTTGATCCTCGGGACAACCCGGACTTTTCTTCATCTGTCTCACTGTGGTCTCCTCATCCAGCTTCAGCTTCTTACCAGCTCAAAAGAGCTTTCTACTTAAGTATTTGCAGACCTATTTTTCTCTTTTGTCTTTGTGACTGAGACTGCGGGCTGCACCATGTTTAACGGCCCCTTTAAAAAAATGTGTGGCCCCTGAGCCATTTACTGGGGTACAGTGAAGTGTCGCAGTGACAGATTGGTCATTTTTAAAAATTAACTTTAGGGTTAGGGTTAGTTTGTATGGGAGTGTAGTTGGTTTACACTGTTGAGTTAGTTTCAGGTGTAGGACACAGAGATTCAGTGATCGATACATACACCTGTCCTTTTTCTGCTTTAGGAATCTGACGTTTGGATGGGATGGACCGTCTTGGCGGCTGCTCACAGCTCTTAAGTTGTTATGTCTGGAAGCTGAAGAATTGTAAGTGCCCTGTCTGTTGGTCACCCGCTGCCACTACAATTTGGACGTAACTGTGGCTTTTGGTTTGGCCGACACTCAAATGCCCCATTTCAGAGGAGAAAGAAGTGCCCTTGTATACTGGGGCTGCTTATTCTCCGTGTGGGCTTCCCAGGTGGCCTAGTGGTAAAGAGCCCACCTGCCAATGCAGGAGATGGTAAGAGACGCGGATTCAATCCCTGGGTCCGCAAGATCCCTTGGAGGAGGGCATGACAACCCACTCCAGTGTTCTTGCCTGGAGAATCCCATGGACCGAGGAGCCTGGGGGGCTACAGTCCATGGGGTCGCGAAGAGTCAGATACGACTGACAGATATGACTTAGCACGCACATTCTTTGTGTAACTCGCCCCACGTGGGGGAATGTCTAGCTTTCTACGGTTTCTGGAAGTATCTGTTTTAGACTCATAATCTGAGTGCATGGTCCTGAGAACTGGCCTCTCCTCAGATATTTCTCCCCCCCTAACCCGGGTGACCTGCAGTTCGCTGTTCAGGGTGAACACTTCAGAAAGTGTGCGCACTGACGCTGGTCACAGGAGAGTCTTTGAGTAGGGAGGTTTTTCCCCAGAAGCAGACAGGGCTCCTGAGCACGGACCCCGCCCGGTTCCGTCTTGCGGGCAGACCCCGACCCCCACTGAGGAGAGGCCTGGGTCTCTTCAGAGGGCAGGCGGGTAGAGGAGCCCCCGCTGGAGACGCGCGTCCAGGTTGGGTCCTCAGCACTCCCGGGAGGCTGCTCGTCCTCCCCTTAGCGTGGCAGGCGTAGTCAGAGGAACGTGCTGCGCGCCCTGGAGCCCCTTGCGAGGGAGGCGGGGAGGAGTAATGCCCACTACTCAGCAGGAGCTCAGCTGAGAGAAACCGGAGCGGGTACATCCTGCAGGTGGCGGAACCGTCCTCGAGCTGTGGCGGGGACTCGGTGCTTCAGCGCCGAGACTTAGTCCCCAGCTCGGCGGCCGGCGCTCCTTCCGTCACGCCTGCGACGTTCCTGTTCGCGACGTTCCTACGTTTCTGTAGGGACTCTGGGAGGGAAAAAAACTCCCTCCCAGGTCTCCACGCCAGAAACCGTGCGTTTTTTCTTAGCAGACGCTGAATTCTGTATCCGACACACTTCCTTCGTCTTGTTGCTTGCTAGAAAACTCAGGCAACTTGATCTGTGGTCCGTCCAAGTGTGCCGGATTTTAAGGCATGCGAGTCATCACGGGCTCATCCCTGACTCGCCATCTCATCTTTCCTCCCCGTGTCTTTCCTTTGTCTTGTTTCGCCCATCCCGTTTGTCTTCCGTTTCATTTTATCTCATGTGTACCCACCATGTAAGTTTCTTTGCATCTTCCTTGGAAAAAGGTACCAGTGCTTTTTCAAGACATGTTAACCTCGGATTAAAAAAAGCAACTGGGTGTTTCCCAGGGCTCCTGCTGAGGCCTCTTTGCTTCCCTTGGAGTTATTATTATTTTTTTAATCGAAAACTTTTTGTTTATTTAATTATTGACTGTTCTGGGTCTTGGTTGCTGCAGGAGGGCCTTCTCTAGTCGAGGAGAGCAGGGGTCGCTCTGTCGAGTTGCGGTGTGGGCTTCTCATCGGGGCGGCTTGTCTTGTTGCAGAGCGGGTTCTAGGGCCCTTGGGTTTGTGTAGTTGCAGTGCGCGGTTTCAGTAGTCGTGACTCGGGCGCTAGAGCGTGGGCTCAGCAGTTGTGCTACACAGGCGTAGCTGCCTTGAGGCACATGGGATCTTCCCAGCCCTGGGATCGAACCTGTGTCCCCTGCATTGGCAGGCGGATTCTTAATCCCTGGACCACTAGGGAAGCCGTCCCTTGGAGTTCTTTCTGACTGACTGGAGTGGTGTGGCAGAGGAAGCGTGCATTTGGGATTCTGCCTGACTGGTGTTTGCACGCTTATTTCTGCCTCTCACTAGCTCTGTCACTTAGGCTCAGTTCTTCACTGTTCTGGATTCTCAGTTTCTTTGTGTCTAAAAGGTGGGGATAATAATGCTTTCTTTGCTGGGCAGTCGTGAGGGTTAAAACAGATAGCGGTTTAGTAGGAAACACTGCACCCAGCGCAAAGGAATGTCCTTTCTTTCTTGCTCCCCCTCTCTCCCTCCCCTCCCTCCTTTCCCAAGAACCAGCCTGCTGCTGAGGTTGCCACCGTCTCTAGAGACCCGTCTGAGACTGTATGCGAGTGTGGCTTGGGGGCTGTGGGGAATTTCTCAGCGATTCTCGTGCCCTGCACTAGGAAGGTGCAGCCCTCTCCTTGCCTCTTCCTCCTCGCCTTGCCCACATCCACAGTCTCCGCGTCCGGAACCTGTCCTCCACCCCGCTTCCTTCCTCTTTGTGCTTCTACGGGCGTGTCGATTCCGCCTGGCCGCCTCCGGCTCGGCGTCTTGCCTGTCCGGGCACGGCAGCGCTGTTCTGCCTGCAGAAAGTTGTCCCCACCAGCCCACGGAGCCCCCTTTCCTGCAGACTTTCTTGTATAAAATTGGCATGACCAGCATGGTGAAAAAGACTTCTTTTCCATCTGTAGAGCACTTTACTTTCTGAAACGTCCTGTGTTGAGTTTGTCATTTTTTTTGTTGTTGTTTAAAGGAGACGCTGTGATTTGAAGAAAATGAAACCCGCCGCCTCTGCTCCTTAGTCTGTGGTCCTCTGGCTGTGGGCTCGCCTTTTCGTCCATCCTCTGTCCCCTCCCTGTGGCCGGTGGCCGTGGCTCCGCTTGCTTGTGAGCCAAAGGACTGTGATGCTAGGAAACTCAGCCCCTTGCTTCTGATCCCCAGGGTTCCTTCCTTCTTGTCTACTGTGTCTGCTTCAACACAGGACCTGCGCGTTGGCAGGAGGTTTGAAGGAATGCGCTGATGGAATGAGTTTCATTATGTTTTTGGAAAAACAGGACAAGTGTTGAAGTGGAAAAGCCTTTATTTCTGAGAACCTGCTGAAATGACCTTCTTGAATATTTTTGGTTCTAGTACGTGCTGGAAAAAAGTACTTCTTGGGGAAATAATTTCTGATACAAATGAGAAGGCAAGTTTGGACGTAGCCCAGAAAATATGCCATTATTTCATAGAGGAGACTCATGCTGTGCTTCGAAAGGTATGATTCTAGAATATCTCATTCTTAAGTGTTTTGATTGAGAAGTTGTTTTGTACTTGTTGGATAGGAATAGTCCACCTTATTGGGGTGCTGTTAACGCCTTAATAAATAAACACTGACGTAATCTGTGTTTTTGACTCTTAACATGTGTTTATACTGTTCAGTGGGCTCCCCAGGTGGCGCTAGTGGTAAAGAACCCACCTGCCGATGCAGGAGATGTAAGAGACGGTTCAACCCGTGGGTGGGGAAGATCCCCTGGAGGAGGGCCTGGCAACCCACTCCCGCACTCTCGCCTGGAGAATCCCATGGACAGAGGAGCCTAGCAGGCTACAGTTCATGGGGTCACAGAGTCGGACATGACTGAGCGACTTAGCACACAGCACACACACACCTTTTAGTAGGTAAATTAGTGCGTGAATTCTTTTTCGTAGATTTTTAAGGTACTTTTTTCCCGTTTGTGTAGTGAATGTTTTAATTAAATGAGGGAGAAGGCAATGGCACCCCACTCCAGTACACTTGCCTGGAAAATCCCATGGATGGAGGAGCCTGGGTAGGCTGCAGTCCATGGGGTCGCTAAGAGTTGGACACAACTGAGTGACTTCACTTTCACTTTTCACCTTCATGCCTTGGAGAAGGAAATGGCAACCCACTCCAGTGTTCTTGCCTGGAGAATCCCAGGGACGGGGGAGCCTTGTGGGCTGCCGTCTATGGGGTGGCACAGAGTTGGACACGACTGAAGCGACTTAGCAGCAGCAGCAGCAGCAGCTCATTTGAATGAAAACATTGCTGTGATTAACAAATGATTTTATTGAACCTTGGCGACATTGTGTTGCGTGAAATAAACCAGGACATGAAAAGACAGATACTGTATGATTCAAATTAAATGAGACGTCTGGTATTCCAGAATTTATGGAGACAGAAAGCAGACTAGAGGTTCCCAGGGATTTGGGGAGGGGGAGGTGGGGAGTTAATGTTTGATGGGTGCGGTTTCTGTTTGGGAAGATGAAAAAGTCCTGGAGACAGATGGTGGCTGTGGTTTCACACACTGTGAATGTACTTAGTGCCACTGAATTGTACATTTAAAACCGGTTAGAGTCTTAAATCTTAGGTGTATTTTACTACACTAAAAAAAACCATTTAAAAATAACTTCCAGGTTTCTCGCATGAAGGATGAAGAAGTGGCTTTGATGAACCAATTGACTTTGGTAGAAACACTGCGGACGGAAGAGCTGAAGATTCTCCAGGCCTCTGCCAAGGCCCTGACCACCTTGCAAACAGCTTTTTCGTAACACACTTCACCGAGTGCGTAAGGTCACCTCCTCTGCTGGGTGTGGCTTCTTCAAACATTTTTTAACTCAGGTTTATTTTATATGGACTCATTGAGAGTCAACGAAGAGTTATCTGTTCAGTCCCATCCCTGTGCTTCTGTCTGTCTGTGGGGGGAAGTGGTGGCTGCTTGGGGATGTGGAGGCGCTCTGCAGGGGCTGGGTAGTTCTGGAGGGCCCTGGAGCTGTCGGTGAGGGGGACGTGCCGTCCATCCCAGCAGACCTTCTGATGCCCTTGGGGTAACTCACAGTCAGTCCTGGAGGAAGACGTCTGAGCGAAGTGCGACCTGGAATGGGGAGGGGAGGCTGGGATAGAGCCAGGGTCAGCCCGGGGCTCCGTGTGTGGTAACAAGAGGCTGTGCTTCTTTATACTCAGAGCCCCCCCACCCCCTCACCATTTCGGCTTTTGAAGTGGGGTTGTGGGGGACGCACAGCCATCCCGGGTCTCGACCGCCCTGAGCTGGAGTGACTCACTTTGAATTTTTCACCCTTGATTGCACATCTGAAAATGAGGTTGTTGGACTGGGATGGGGAGGGGGGTTTCCCTGTGCTCCCACCCAGCAGCGGGGTGGAGGAGCCGGCACGGGGTGCTCCCCATCCCCTCCCCCTCTCCCCTCCCCCTCTCCAGTCTTCCCTCTGTTTACAGTTTTTTTCCAGAATGTGTTTGAATCTCTGCTCAACCGGTGTCCTCCCTTTACCATTCTTTGTGTGTCAGCTCCTCCATCCGACTCTGTGCGACACCATGGACTGCTGCCCACCAGGCTCCTCTGTCCATGGGATTCTCCAGGCAAGAATACTGGAGCGGGTGGCCATTCCCTTCTCCAGGGGATCTTCCTGACCCAGGGGTTGAGCCCAGGTCTCCTACAACACAGGCAGATTCTTTACCGTTTGAGCCACCAGGGAAGCCCGTTGTCTGTGGTGGGGTTTTGACTCCTTTCTTCTGCTGCTTTTCTTCATTTTAATGGGGGTGTTGCGAGGAATCAGAGATCAAGTTTTGTGCTTGGGGCTCACCCCGCACAGCTCTTTTAGCTCTACTCCCGGGATCTTCCCTCTGCAGCTCTCCCTGGGGGTCCCAGCCCCACCCAGCACAGCCCAGCCTCAGTGGGGCCCTCTGCTTGGTTCTGGGACTCTGTGTAGGGAGACTGACCTAGGGCAAATGGGCATGCTTTAGCCTTAATCCTTCCCAAACAGTATTTCTTAGCCTTTTTAGGACTGGGGTGGGAAGGGGACGTATCCCTTCCTCAGGCCTCGGCAGTCTTTGGTCTCAGGGAGCCCTGGCTAAGTCAGAGGAGGGGGGACTTTCAGAGAAGCCGGGGCCCTGAGGTTGAGGAGGGATGCTACCCACCCCTGCCACCACCGTGCTGGGCACCTTGGGAGTCAGAGTTGGAAATAAAACATCTTCACTGTTGTATCACGAACCCCTTGCCCTGTTCATAGATGTAGTTGGTGTTGAGTTTGTTTTTTACTGACTGCAGTGTGTTTCAGGATACGCTCTACCATGCATTTGCCAGCTTTTTCTGTAAAATTGTAAACATATCTGTAAAATAGTAAATAATGAAGCTTGCGGGGCATTTGTCCAAGCTGTAGGACACAGCAGTCATGGGCGGCGTGCAGACATAAATGCGTGGTGTGTCCTGGTAAAGCTTGAGTCACCACTCAGGCCGCGGGCCCCGTGCACTGACCCTGACTGCACCATCGTTTATTTTCCTGTTCCATCTCTGTGGACATTTAGGACCTAAATATATTAATTCTTGGGCTTCCCGAGTGGGAAAAGAACCTGCCTGCCAATGCAGGAGACATAAGAGATGTGGGTTTGATCCCTGAGTTGGGAAGATCCCCCTGGAGACGGGAATGGCAGCCCACGCCAGTATTCTTGCCTGGCAAATCCCGTGGACAGAGGAGCCTGGTGGGCTGCAGTCCATGGGGTCGCAAAGAGTTGGACCCGACTGAGTGAGTGAGCGCACACATATTAATTCCTGCTTGTAGATGCTTTGTGCCTTTTGAAACTAAAGCCTCCCCTTGACAAGAAAAACTTGATAGACCCATGTGGTAATTGTGTGCTTTCGTTGTCCACGATTAGAAAAAATGGACAGTGACAAGAAACAACCACTCAGACATTTGCAAATGAGAACTGTTTCATCATCTGCAACACATCTACCCTTGTTTGAAAAGAAATCAGTAGTCTAATAGGAACCTACTGCGGACACAGGGACCTCTCCTCAATCCTCTGTACTATTACGGGAAAAGAATCTTAAAAAAAAGGATGTATATATGTATGCATGTCTGCACATCACTGGTTTGCTTTGCTGTACAGCAGGAACCAACGTGACGTTGTAAACCAACTATACTCCAATAAAAATTAATTGAAAAAAACCCCAGTATTATAAGACTCTCAGTTTGCAGATGATGCATGGCGTGTAAATGTATTCTGACTCCTTGTGAGACTCGCATGGCTCCTGGTGGACAGTGTGGCCCACGGGGTGGGTCGCAGGCAGGCCACGTACTGCCTGCCTGGGCTCGTCCGTGCTGGTCTCTGTGAGGGCCGCAGCGGGTCTGCCCCATGGGGCAGCACTGTGTCCCCTACCAGCGGTGCTGTCTGGGCCCTTCTCTCACTCACCACCCCTCCCCTGTCGCCATTTTCCTCCTTCCCCCTTTTTTGTTTTCTCTTTCCTAGACCTTGGGCTGGCCTGAGGTTCCTGACACACCTGCCCTTGTTGGTGTCTGGTTCCAGAGTTTGTGGCCGGTAAAGCTCCAGCTGCTGACTGGCCCGAGGGGACAGGTGCCAAGAGGTTAAGGATGGTTCGAGGCGTTGCTCGAATCTTTCAAGCTAGACATAGAGGAGGCTCGCCTCAGACTAGGGCACTTTAAGTGCTGCTGCCTGAAGGTGGAGACTGGGAATGACCTTTCAGGAAACCAGGGCTGTGATTCCGTGAAGACGGCTTTCGTCGAAGCACCTGGACACCCCCTTGAAGGAGCCGTTGGCACAGAAGTGAGGGGTTTACTTTAGCCCCTCGGTTGGTAAACAGCAGCTACATTCTCTGATAGATTAGTTCGGGCAGTAAGCGTTGTCCCGAGGAGGAAGTATAACAAAACCTGTTCTGGTTTATCAGCTGACGTTTGAATGTGGAGCTTTGTCAGGAATGCCACCGTTTGAGTTTACTGGAAAAGAGCTTAGTTTTGCAGATCCAGGAGGTCACGTGTGAGTTACAGGGAACAAGATTAGGAGGAAGGGCTGATGTACTTTTCTACATCCCCGCCAGTGTAGCACGCACAGCAGTGTCGTCGCAGCACAGGCAGCAAAGCAGTGTGCCACACACTGGTGTGACCTACAATAACGTCATACTAGACACTACAGTGCAGTGTTCCCCACACACACACACACACACACACACCAGTGTGATTGCACCACAGACAACAATTTCATACCACATACAACAAGGCAGTGTACCCCACACACCAGTGTCATCGTCCCACAGACAGTGTCACAGCACACACAACCGTGCAACGCACCCCACACACCAGTGTCCTTGTATCACATAGAGTACTGTGACACCACATACAGTAATGCAGTGTGCCACACACAGCAGTGTGAGTGCACCACAGGCAGCAATGTACTGTGCGCATGGGTGTCGTACCCAGGCAGCAGTGCCGTGTACCGTGTACAGCAGCGCCATCTGCTCTCTCCAGGACTGTTGCCTCTCACCTTGCAGAGGACGTTTCTGTCGTTTACCATTCTGTCGTAACCTTTCCTCGAGGAGTTGGTTTCTTGTTTAATTTCCTTCTGTTCCATGTAGTTTTAACACTAGGCTATGACTAAATTAAAAATAAAACTGCTCACAAAAATAGAGTACGGTTTAATAAAAATGTAAGTGCACCGCTTCACACCCTCTAGCACAGCAGTGTTAAGGGTGGGTAGCAACAGGTGTGGAGGATGTGGAGAAGCTGGGACCTCGTACGCTGCTGGTGGAAAGGAAAGGGGTGCAGCCGCTTTGGGGAACAATTTGGCAGTGGCTCAGAAAGTTAATAAGCATATACGTTATTTTATGACCCAACACTTCCCCGTTTAGGTACAAACCCAAGAGAATTGGGAACGTATGTCTACGTCAAAGCACGAGCATGAATATTCGTAGCAGCCCCCAACCCAGATGGCCGTCAGTGGATGAATGGATAAACAAATATGGTCTACCAGTGTTACTCACCAGAGAAGGGGGGGAGCACTGACACAGGCTACATGGATGGGCCTTAACAACAACATGCTGAATAGAAGAATCCAGCTGCAAATCCCTAGACGTGGGGGCAGTTCCCTGGTTGCTCAGTCCGTAAAGAATCTGCCTTCCATGCAGAAGACCCAGGTTCAATCTCTGGGTCGGGAAGATGCCCTGGAGAAGAGAATGGCAACCCACTCCAGTTTTCTTGCCTGGAAAATCCCATGGACAGAGGAGCCTGGAGGGCTACGGTCCATGGGGTCGCAAGAGTTTGACGCAACTTAGTGACTAAACCACCCCCTAGAGGTGGGAGGTAGACTAGAGATTGAAGGCGGGGCAGAGTCCTGGAGGGATTGGAGGGCGACAGCTCAAGAGTGCGGGGCTCCTTTTTGGGGTGATGAAAATATTCTAAAATTGATTGTGGTAATCATTGCACAACTAAATATACTAAAACCCTTTGAATTATACACTTTAAATGGGTGGATTGTATGGCATGTAAGCTATATTTCAATAAAACTACTTTTAAAAATGTAGGGTTAGGGACTTCCCTGGCGGTCCACTGGTTAAGCGTCCGCCTGCCAATGCAGGGGGCACACTTTGGATCCTTGGTCTGGGAGGGTCCCACATGCCAGGGGGCGACTAAGAAGGTGCACCAGAGTGACTGAGGCCTGCTCTGCAACGGAAGAAGCCACTGCAATCGAGAAGCCCAAGCATCACAACTGGAGCTGTGGGCAGCCTGTGGGCAGCAATGAAGACCCAGCATAGTCAAAAAATGAATAAATAAAATACAGGGTTAGTATTTATCGGAAAATTCTGGCCGTCTTTTCATGCCCAGCTAACACTTTTTCACAGGCAGGACTGAGTGCATGCTAAGTTGCTTCAGTCGTATCTGACTCTTTGAGGCCCCATGGACTGTAGCCTGCCAGGCTCCCCTGTCCATAGCATTTTCCAGGCAAGAATACTGGAGTGGGTTGCCATTTCCTTCTCCAGGGGATCTTCCCAATCCATCTCTCACATCTCCTGCATTGACAGGCGGGTTCTTTACCACAAGAGCCACCTGGGAAGCCAGGCCTAGAGTCTGTCAACCTGAGGGTGATGGTAACGCCCTGGCACTGTTAGGCCCTGTGCCCTGTGCACGATGTTTATCACTCTCTTTAATCCTTAAAACCATCTGTGAGGTAGTACCTTCCTGGTTTTGTAAATCTGGAAGCGGAAGTTCAGAGAGGTCACAGCTGGGGTCACACAGCTAGGAGTCCTTCCACCCCCACCCTCCTAAGGTTCCTGCTGCACGACTGTTGGTGAGACACAGGCTGGCTTCTGTGGGCACCTCCCCTCACCCTATCAGAGCCTCCTGCGAGCCAAGCGCAGCTGGAATGGTCTCCCAAGGAATGGTCTCCCTGGGACGAATGGTCTCCCTGGGATGAATGGTCTCCCTGGGACGAATGGTCTCCCTGGGATGAATGGTCTCCCTGGGATGAATGGTCTCCCTGGGATGGACATGGAGGGCTGGGTTCTGCGGTTCTGCTGCTGAGCACCTTCCCTCCTGGCATGGACCACCACCTCCCCTTGACAGAGAGCCCTCCATACAAGAAAGCTCAGACCAGAGCCCCTGATTTCACACTGGCCCCAAGAGGGTGTGTTACGAGTCACATTTTCTAGAAAACCTGGGCTTCCCAGGTGGCTCAGTGGAAAAGAATCCGCCTGCCAATGCAGGAAATGGAGGAGATGCGGCTTCCATCCTTGGGTCGGGAAGATCCCCTGGAGGATGAGGAAATGGCAACCCCACTCCAGTATTCTTCCCTGGAGAATTCCATGGACAGAGGAGCCTGGCGGGCTATGGTCCATGGGAATCACGAAGAGTCAGACACGACTGAACGCGGCACGGCTTCGGCTGTAGAAAAGGAAACAGGCTCTGCGGAGAGTAGGATCATGACAGAGGACAGGTTAGTGTGGGGTGATGTGCCCTCCGCCACAGGCAGGTGGGGCTCATGTTTGTCAGGATGGGTCCCCTGACTCACGTCAGGAACGTCAGGGGGCAGGAGCCCAGCCCAAACCCACTGAGTCAGTCTCGAGGGGATGGGGGTGCGGTTCCACAAATGTGTATTTGCTGAGCCCCTCGGGGATTTCAGGGGGTGTTGGCTGCAAAGAGGAGGCCTGTGCCCTTAACTCTGAGCCCTGGTCTTCCCAGGGCTTCCTGCAGTTATCATTCTATAGACTCTTGATGTGAAGTGTTGGGCGGTGAAGTCGCTCAGTCGTGTCTGACTCTTTGCGACCCCATGGACTGTAGCCTACCAGGCTCCTCCATCCATGGGATTTTCCAGGCAAGAGTACTGGAGTGGGTTGCCATTGCCTTCTCCAGGGGAATGTTCCTGATCCAGGGATCGAACCCTGGTCTCCCGCATTGCAGGCAGACGCTTTATCGTCTGAGCCATCACGGAAGCCCTGTGTTGGCCAGACCTGACCCTAAATTGGGCCCAGCAGCGTTGTCCCTGTGCAGCTCTGTTGGCTCAGGTCAGAGAGGTGCAAATGGCCAGAGTCCTCTGTGCGAAAGTCCTCCTCTGGGTACCATTGGCAACAAAGGCTTTTGGGAACCTTGGAGGTGAAGGTTGCTGGGTCTTCTGTTCTGTTTTCCCCATGGGAGGAGCTTCTAGCCAACAGGGTCCCTCTCGGCTGTGATCTGGTGTGCTGGCAGACCTGGAGTGGACCTGGAGCCCTGGGGCCATTTGCTGAGGCAGAGACACTGCTGTCTAAGGTGTGGGCGTGTGTGCAGACCACCTGTGGCCCCAAGTCTGGGTCTCTGGGGTCTCTCCACAGTGACTCTGGCGGGGGTGGTAGTGCTGGTGCAGAAGAGGCTCAGGTCCTGAAGTGACAAGGTCCCCAGCCCCGGGGTGCAGGGTGCAGTCGCCACCCAGCCTCCAGATGGTGGATCAAAGTCCCAACTTTGGCTCCAGTTGAGGGGCAGTTGTAGGATGGTGATAGCGCCTACCTGGTTCAGTTCAGTTCAGTTTAGTCGCTCAGTCGTGTCTGACTCGTGTCTGACTCTCTGCGACCCCGTGGACTGCAGCACACCAGGCCTCCCAATCCATTACCAACTCCCGGAGTTTACCCAAACTCATGTCCATGGTGCCATCCAACCATCTCATCCTCTGTCGTCCCCTTCTCCTCCCACCTTCAATCTTTTCCCAGCACCAGGGTCTTTTCAAATGAGTCAGCTCTTTGCATCAATCAGGTAGCCTAAGTATTGGAGTTTCAGCTTCAACATCAGTCCTTCCAATGAACAACCAGGACTGATTTCCTACAGGATGGACTGGTTGGATCTCCTTGCAGTCCAAGGGATTCTCAAGAGTCTTCTCCACCACCACAGTTCAAAAGCATCAATTCTTCTGCACTCAGCTTTCTTTACAGTCTAACTCTCATATCCATACGTGACTACTGGAAAAACCATAGCCTTGACTAGACGGACCTTTGTTGGCAAAGTGATGTCTCTGCTAAACCATGCCGTGGAGGGCCACCTACCTGGTGGTGGCCCGTTAAAGCCTGGTGGCAGGATCCAGGGAGCAGGGCTCAGGGCGATGACAGTTGGCCTCTGGCAAGGACAGTTCAGAGCTTTGACCTGGGCCCCAGGGGCAGGGCTGGGAGCACGGACAGTGTGTCTCGGCAGTGATGGCTCAGACTGTCGATCGGGGACCGAGGCGTGGGGCCTGGGGCGGTAGCAGGGCGCGGCTGGGAATGGTCAGGTGTGACCCGGGACCCAGAGGCTGACTTGTATGTACTGGCACAAGGCTTGGGCAGAGACTGAGAGCAGGGCTCCAGGCCGCCGTGGCTCCCGTCCTGCGTGTGGTGAGCACTCGAGCTCTTGTCTCGAGCATGGGGTGACACATGAAACACTTCCTGTTCTTGTCCGTGTGACCATCCCAGTTTTTGAGCTCTGCAGGGTTTTGCCTGCTTTGTCATTGTATTCCAGAGTTTTCCTGAGCTAGTCGGTTTGCAGTTGTTTACTGTTTTTATGAAGAGATAAACACTGGGGCCTCCTAGCCCTCCCTCTTGCTGATGTCACCGCCTTCTCACATGTTGAGCTTTCAGTACTGAGAAGGCTGGGGTCCCACTCCAGAGGGTCTGACTGAACTGGCCTGGAGTGTGCCGAGATCCTCGGGGTCCTAAAGCTCCCAGGTGACTCTGACGTTCAGCAAACTTCCTTCTCGGAGTCTCCTGGCTACAGGACCAAACTCTTTTAACTTCTCCCAGCTGGAACATTCTGGATTTTCAAACCTATAACTGCAGTAGTCTGGGAAGGCAGGACAGAGAGCGCCAATTGCTATACCGCTGTACAAGTTTATGCTGCCTAAGTATTTTTTAAATATAATACCAATCCACGTGGCATGCAGATGGATCCAAAGCACAAATGTTTTAGCGTTCGGTTCCGTCAGTAGGGTTAAATAGGGTGGTCAGATTAGAACAGGTGCTCAGTACACTTTAGTTCTTTTCACGCATCTCCTTGGAAACAAGCTGCACCAGTGAGTGTCCCGAGTGTTGTGGTTGGTGGCTGAAAAATATGAACCGAATCTCTGATTGTAGGGGACTTTGCGATGACCTTGAGACACTTCTATCTGTGAACACTAGATGGCACACGAGGCCCACCCAACTGAGAATGCTGACTCAGATCAGGAGGCTACCGTGGAAATCAGGCAACCGTGTTGGTTTTTGTGTGTGTGTGTGTGTGTTTCTTTTTTTCAGATGTTAGTAGGATCCAGACAAGGCAAAAAACTGCTCTGTGCGTTGCTTCTGGGATAAAGTTAGACTTCATATTCTCCTGTGAGCCCCTAGATCTCCTTTGGTGAGAAACACAGGCAGATAAACTTTAGTTCAAGGTGAGGGCTGCTAGAGAAGGGACCTGGCCAGGTGTGGCGCCCTCCGAGGTGGGGGTGAGAAGAGGGGCCTGTGATAAGAGGCAGGAACTGCCTGGTCTCTGCCAACAGACAAGCTGTAAACAGAGGTCGATATTTGGGACTTGTTTTGAGAAGGAAAGAATCTTTCATGCACTGGCTCACAGGTTTTAATTTCCATCATCACTGGCGGCTGGTAGACAGGTCTTGACATGCAGGCAAACAGAGCAAGGGTCCTTTGAAGGAGTTTAAACTGACCACCCACACAAAGGAAAGGGGGGTTGGTGACTCCTGTGTCTCCTCTTCTGCCAGATGCTTCTCGAATTAGAAATCGGTCCCTTCGGTGGAGAGCTGGAAAGGAGCCATTTCTCCCAGAGCAGGGGAGGGCTGCCCGTCTGCTGTTACAGGCCCACGTTTGATCTGAGGACAGAGCTTCAAAGTGGAATGAAAACAACGCCAGGGTGCCCTTGAACTGCTGAATCTGCAGGTGGCCGACAGGTTCCAGACCCCTCAAGGCCGGGCATGGGACGTGACCCAGCACAGCGTGGCCTAGTGACTGTGCAGTGGGGGTGGGGTGTGGCGGGGGAGGGGATGTCTCATTTGAAATGAGCTCTTTGGTTTGCTGGACTTTCCCAGGGTACCCATGACCTGTCCTTCCATCAAGACGAATCCAGCTTGCAGACCAGGGGACCTCTGATCGTCACGGTTTCTGCCTTCTCCTCTTTCCCTTCCACTCCCCTTGCTATTTATACATATCCCAGCCTTGTGCTTCCCAGGTGGTTCTGATGGTAAAGAATTCGCCCGCAATGCAGGAGTCCCGGGTTCGATCCCTGGGTCGGGAAGATCCCCTGGAGAAGGGAATGGCTACCCACTCCGGTATTCTTGCCTGGAGAATCCCCATGGACAGAGGAGCCTGGTGGGCTGCAGTCCATGGGGTCACAAAGAGTCGGACAGGACTGAGTGATTAACACACACAGACTTGTCTTGAGTGGGTGTTTGCTTTCTCTTGGGCATTTCGCCTAGAGCATGCTAGCATGACCTGGTGAGGCCTTTACTGTGGTATTGAAGCTTTCTCCCTTAATTGGAAGAGTGGAGAAAACTATAGATGACTGTGTCTCTGATTGGAGTTTCCTTAACAGAGGTAGCTAGCTATTTGGAAAACCGATACTGCACCCAGTGTTCAGGTTGGGATGACAAGCGCTGGTTTGTGATTGTTGTGGTTCATCCTTCAGGCCAGGGAGCCCCAGTGCAGCCCAGCTTAGGAGCCGTGGTTCACATGGACACAGCCATCAGCAGAAATTGTATGGAAGAAGAAATATTCTGTCTGTAGAAGGCAGCATCTCGCATACTAGTAGGAGTGAAATATTGGCAGTGAGCAGCTGTTGGAATCTATCATCTTTTATAGTTTACTTGTTGGCAGGAATCTATGGGGGAGGCTTCTGCCACCAAAAATGTCCCTGAGGAAGCTAAAGAAGCCCTTTCAGCATCTTTTACTGGGGTCGCTTGCCTTAGGACCCTGGTTCTTAAAAGGTGATCTGCAGACCAACAGCATCAAGGAGCTTTTGAGAAATTCAGTCTCAGATCCTGCCCTGGACCTGCTGAGAGTTAGAGAAGCAGTTCCTCAAAGTGTGGCTGGGGACGTCCCTGGGGGTCCGGTGGTTAAGACTCTGGGTTCCCAACACAGGGGACCTGGGTTCGATTCCATGTAGACCCTACATGCCACAACCCAGTACCCGCAGAGCCAAATAAATAAATACATTAAAAAAAAAAAAAACAACACCACAAACAGAACAAAAACAGAAGTGTGGCTGTCTGCAGACTTCAGGCCATTTTGGTAGAGAATTCCCAGTCTTCTGGACCAGTCGGCCTGACCATCAGCAGATATTTGGCACAGCTGGGGGATGCCCATCCTTGACATGAGGCTGCTGTTGGAGTCACTCACCTACAGACAGTGAGGCAGGGCCCAGGGACTCTGCTGGGAGGACCCTGGAGGCCAGATTCTTGGTGATTATCACAGTTTTGCCCCTTTGAGTTTGAGGGATGGAAGTTCTCAAATACCTGTGAAGTGCCAGGGGAGGTGGCCTGATAGAAGCCACCCAGCTCCTCACCCACACCCCTTGCTGGGAGCAGCTGGGCAATCAGCCTCGGAATCCCAGTCTCCCTTTCTTACTTTTCTGAGGCTCGTGTTCACAGGGGAAGAATAGATCCCAGTGCAGCAGTGTGCTTCTGAATTCGCTGAGCCACTGTGATGCCTAGGGGCTGTGGGGCTTGGACTAGAAGAGTCCGGGGATTTTTCAGACTGGGCTATGCCATTAACTTAGGAGTTCCAGGGAGTGCATGCTTCCTAGGGGCCAGCACTGCACCAGACAGGTGCCACGTGTGAATGGATTTCTTCCCCACTGGGTACTGTTCTTTCGATACACGGGGAAAGCCCAGCCCAGGGGAGCAGGAGGCGAAGTCCCTTCCGAGTAGCCCTTATACCCATCCAGCTTCTTTCTGGCCATTTCCACGAGCTACTTTCTGATTCCCTTCAGCACTAAGGTCGACTTTCCTTGGGGTCTTAAAGACCAAGGTGATGGTGGTCATGGGGGTGGATGTGGTCCTCACGTGTCAGAGGCCACCCATGGGTTCTGGGACGGAAAGACCTCAGAAGTGGAGGAGATTTCGGGAGAGATAGGATGCGGGTAGGAACAGTCAGCTGCCCCCTAAATGCCGGCCTTGGTGCCCTGCAGGTTCTGACATGCTCCACACTCAGATCCGAGACAGGTTGATTTCACAGCATTGTTCTCATCCATTAGCTCATATTGTGCAGAACGGGGGTTGCGGCAGTGCCTGCCATCCCTTCCTTTGTTTACAGAAGTATTTTCCTTTGTGGGGGGGTGAAGAAAAGAGCGGACTCCCTTTCAAGGGACTTTAAAACTGAGTTTTGTCTTCTCTTTCTATTACTGTCAAACAAAAGTCACCTTAGAACTCTGGATCGCATGGGGCCCTTCCCTGGCAGGAAGCAAGGCCTTCCCCCGTGAATGGATAACTTACAGTAAGTTCTCAGCAGACCAAAAAAAATGCCTTTTATCATGCTCTGTTTTTTTTTCCTCCCACTGTTTTATTTCACTTACAGCATCACTCAGGCCCAAATGGTATTTGTCAGAAGTAACTGGCAAACGCTGGAGGCAGTGTTCGAGGCTGCCTGAATGGAAAATCTCAAAGCCCGTTGTCCATGTTGAAAGTACATATTACATTTGATCTTTTTTAATGATTTCTGCAGACATGATGCGCGTCTGCATTCTTTAGCCTTATAACCCTTTATATTTGAGGGAGAAAAAAAAAAAGTCCCAGCAGGAAGTAGCCCTTCACAGCTAATTTACAGTGTGCCCAAGAAGTAACCACAACACATGGGAAGTCATTTTAAAAACATGACCATGATTTATTTTTATTAGCCATCTAATAAACTTGAACTGGTTTGTGAGTCCTTAGACATTGAATTATGACTTCAAGGTTCGCATTTCATGTCTCTTCCTACTAGGATGTTTATTCCTCTGGGTGAAAATATGCCTGAGGATAGTGGTGGCTGTCAGTATGCAGGAATGCCCTCTCTTGAGTGCTCATTGGCGGCTATGTGTTTTTCTGGTACAGGGCATCTTGTAACCAGCAAATGAGAATCATCTCATCACATTGGGGCCCAGAGAGCAGAAGCAAACCATCTGAGGGCCCGGAAATGAATGTTCACCAGCTCCCAAACTGTAAGTCTTCACACTGTATTAGACAGGCCCCCTTAGGTACACAGCAGAATGTAAACGCCATCATTTGGTGGCTTTTTAAGGTCGCACATGCATGCTAAGTTGCTTCAATTGTGTCCGACTCTTTGCGACCCCATGGACTGTAGCCCGCCAGGCTCCTCTGTCCATGGGATTCTCCAGGCAAGAACACTGGAGTGGGTTGCCATGCCCTCCTGCAGGGGATCTTCCTCATCCAGGGATCAAACCCAAACTCTGATGTCTCCTGCATTGGCAGACGGGTTGTTTACCGCTAGCTCCTGGTGGCTCAGATGGTAAAGCATCTGCCTGCAATGCGGGATACCCAGGTTTGATCCCCGGGTTGGGAAGATCCCCTGGAGAAGGAAATGGCAACCCAGTCCAGTATTCTTGCCTAGAAAATTCCATGGATGGAGGAGCCTGGTGGGCTACAGTCCATGGGGTTGTAAAGAGTCGGACACAAATGAGTGATTTCACTTCACTTTCACCTTCAGTTCAGTTCAGTTGCTCAGTCGTGTCCAACTCTTTGCGACCCCTTGGACTGCAGCATGCCTGGCTTCCCTGTCCATCACCATCTCCCAGAGCTTGCTCAAACTCATGTCCATCAAGTCAGTGATGCCATCCAATCATCTCATCCTCTGTTGTCCCCTTCTTCTCCTGCCTTCAATCTTTCCCAGCATCCAGGGCTTTTCCAATGAGTCAGTCTTTGCATCAGGTGGCCAAAGTACTGGAGTTTCAGCTTCAGCATCAGTCCTTCCAATGGAAGTCCCAAATTGAGGTATAACTGATAATTAAACATTGTATACATTTAAGATGTAAACGATGATTGGATGTACATTATGAAAGAATCACACGATCAAGCTAATTAACATACCCATGACCTCATGTAGTTACCATCTTTTTTAAAATTAAAATTATTATTATTTTTGGTGGTGAGGACACCTAAGATCCACCCTCTTAGCAAATTTCAAGAACATCGTATGGTATTGTCACAGTGTTAGACATTAGATCTCCAGAACTTACTTTGTATCATCACTTTTTTTTTTTATTGTGGTAAAAACATAACATACAATTTACCATCTTAACCATTTTTAAAATGTATGGGCAGTAGTGTTAACTATATTCACCGTGTCTTGCAACAGATTCCTAGAACCTTTTCATTTTGCAAACCTGAAGCTCTGTACCCACTGAATCATGCCTCCCTTTCCCCTCTCCCCTCTGTCTCTGGAACCAGCATTCTGCTTTTGTTTCTAAGATTTTGATTCCTTTAGATACTGCACATAAATAGAATCATGCAGTGTTTGTCCTTTTGAGTCTGGCTTACTTAACATCATGTCCTTAAGGTTCCTCCATGTTGTAGTATGTGACAGGATTGCCTTTTCTTTCTTTCTTTCTTTTTTTTAGTTATTTTTGGCTGTGCTGGGTTTTCGTCATGGTGCACAGGCTTCTATAGTTGTGACATGTGGGTTTCTTCTTTAATTATGGCGAACGGGCTCTAGAGTATGCAGGCTCGGTAGTCAGGACGTGCAGGCTCTCCAGCTGGGGCATCATTGCCCCACCGCCTGTGGGATGTTAGTTCCTTGACCAGGGATCAAGCTCTGCATTGGAAGGGTCCCCTGCGTTGGAAGGTGTATTCTTAACCACTCGACCACCAGGGAAGTCTCAGGCTTTCCTTCTTTTTTATGGCTGAATAATATTCCATTGTTTGTATATATATCATATTTTGTTTATCTGTAAATTGGTGGATGAGCACTTGGATGTTTCTACCTCTTGGCTATTGTGAATAATGCTGCTATGAACTTGGATGTGAAAGTATCTGTTTGAATCTCTGCTTTTACTTCTTTTGTATATACCCAGGTGTGTGTTAAAGAAGTTTTATTGTAACTCTGTTGGATCTATTTCTTTACCAATTGTCTGTGGCAGAGTTTATGGTAGTAGAGTTGAATAGTTGTGACAGAGACAGGATGGCTCACAAAGCTGAACATATTTATTATCTGGCCCTTTGCAGAGAAAGCTTGCTGACGCATGCCCTGGATCTAATCAAACGTGTACTTTCTTTGGTGGTTCTGTTGGACATTCTTCCTCCTGGCCACTGGTTTTGAACAGAGCCTAGTTCCTTACCTGGCGTTTGGTACCCACTTTACTAGGTATTTGGTACCTGGTATTTGGTATCATGCTCCAACTGCAGACAGACTCTTCAGGCCCTAATAATCTGCTCTCCTAATGGCCTGAACTAGCAGTAATGAGGTTCTGTTCATTCTCTCCCTTAAAACCTACAGCTGATGATCTGTGCTGCATCATCATTTTTTTTTTTCTTGCCACAACACATATGTATTAGTTTCCTGTGAATGCTGTAATAAATGATCACAAACTTAGTGGCTGCAAGGAGATCCAACCAGTCCGTTCTGAAGGAGATCAGCCCTGGGATTTCTTTGGAAGGAATGATGCTAAAGCTGAAACTCCAGTACTTTGGCCACCTCATGTGAAGTGAAAAGGAACTAAAAAGCCTCTTGATAAAAGTGAAAGAGGAGAGTGAAAAAGTTGGCTTAAAGCTCAACATTCAGAAAACGAAGATTATGGCATCCGGTCCCATCACTTCATGGGAAATAGATGGGGAAACAGTGGAAACAGTGTCAGACTTTATTTTTCTGGGCTCCAAAATCACTGCAGATGGTGACTGCAGCCATGAAATTAAAAGACGCTTACTCCTTGGAAGGAAAGTTATGACCAACCTAGATAGCATATTCAAAAGCAGAGACATTACTTTGCCAACAAAGGTCCGGCTAGTCAAGGCTATGGTTTTTCCTGTGGTCATGTATGGATGTGAGAATTGGACTGTGAAGAAGGCTGAGCGCCGAAGAATTGATGCTTTTGAACTGTGGTGTTGGAGAAGACTCTTGAGAGTCCCTTGGACTGCAAGGAGATCCAACCAGTCCACTCTGAAGGAGATCAGCCCTGGGATTTCTTTGGAAGGAATGATGTTAAAGCTGAAACTCCAGTACTTTGGCCACCTCATGCGAAGCGTTGACTCATTGGAAAAGACTCTGATGCTGGGAGGGATTGGGGGCAGAAGGAGAAGGGGACGACAGAGGATGAGATGGTTGGATGGCATCACCGACTCAATGGATGTGAGTTTGGGTGAACTCCAGGAGTTGGTGATGGACAGGGAGGCCTGGCGTGCTGCGATTCATGGGGTCGCAAAGAGTCGGACACGACTGAGTGACTGAACTGAACTGAATGGCTGATTCATGTTGATGTATGTCAGAAACCAACACAATATTGTAAAGCAACTGTCCTTCAATTAAAAAAAAAACCCTCAAAAACAAACAAAACCCAATATTGTGACAGTTTCAGGTGAACAGTAAAGGGGACTCAACCGTACATATACATGTATCCATTCTCCCCAAAACTTCCCTCCCATCCAGGCTGCCACTTAACACTGAGCAGAGTTCCATGTGCTAAGGTGTATCATTATCTCTTGATTAAAAAAAAAATGACATTGGACCAGGCATGGTGGTCCAGTGGATAAGAGTCCGTGCTTCGAATGCAGGGGGCCTGGGTTCAATCCCTGGTTGGGGAATTAAGATCCCATATGTCACATGGCATGGCCATAAATCCACTCTAAATTATGGAAAGAATAATTTTATATCAGAGCTGTTAAATTTTTATTAATAACAAGTTATTTGTTCACAAGTTGAGCTGCCTGGGATAATGTGAAGGTTGAACTTAAATATGCAAGATCGTCTCCCTGTTGAAAAATAAGGTTCTTCTCCAGCCAGAGACAGCGGTGGAAACGGGAATTACAGCTACATTTTCTGGAGATGGGTGAGCAGAACAAAGCGGAGAGGACTTTCCTGTGAGAGGTGGAAAGCAAGCCTCAGGAGTTCTAGGTGAGGTTTTTGAAGTGGGTCATGGAGAAAGAAAACAGGTTAGGATTAGGATAAAAAGACTTCAAGGTAACGAGCAGGCTCTCCAGCATCTGTAATCAGGGAGGGGCAGGGTGAGCACACGGGGAGGGCCTGTGACCTGTGACCTGTGGCCTGCTATCACACTGGGGGAAACCAGCACCCCCTTCATGCCCTGGGTCCCCGCCTTGGCTCCCAATCCAAAGCACACTCAATTTCAGAACACGCCTCCCCAGATCTTGCCATGCAGAATCCTCTCGGAAGTTAAGAACTGCGGAAGAGAAGCAGAGGGTTTGATCATCATGTCGCAGCTTCCACCCGAAAATGGTTCTACCCTTCCCCATCATCTCGTTTCCGTGGGAACTCAACTCTGTGTCTACAGCTTGGAGGGATGGAGAAAGCTGGTAGTACAGAGTTGGGGAGAGTTGGAGCAATGTCTATCTTTATATCACCGTGTTTGCTTCCCATTGAAATGTGTCACCTTCAAATCTGTGACGTAACATTGCCACATAATTTGGCAATGTGCAAAGAAAAGAAAAAAATGACCTCCCTGAACTAGGAGAAATATGAAATATAATCATTCAACAATAGCTGTATCAACTGTAAAGCATAAATCATGACTTTTGATTGCAGTATAGTATAAGCAGAAGGAGAAGAGGGTGACAGAGGATGAGATGGTTGGACCACATCACCAGTGCAATGGACGTGAACCTGGCAAACTCCGGGAAACGGTGAGGGGCAGGAAGGCCTGGTGTGCTGCTGTTCAAGGGGTTGCGAAGAGTTGGACATGATTTGGTGACTGAACGAAAACAACATAGTGTAAACCAGTGGCTGACAAACCACAGTCCATGGACCAAATCTGGCCTGATGCTCATTTTTTGGTAAATGTTTTATACGAGCACAGCTATACCCATCCGTTTTCATATTGTCTATGGCTGCACTGTTCTTACAATGGCTGAGTTGAATTGTTGCAACAAAGACCCGCAGGCCTGCAAAGCTCAACAGTTAATGTAGTAAATATTTACTATGAATAACTAGGAAATGCGTGCTGACACCAGTGAAAAAATTAAGATGGAAACGGAAAGCAAAGATGAACCACAGATACAATCTAAGTGGTGAATTTTTATTGTAACATTAGATTGCATTTATACTCCCCCCTTGACTTTTTTAGCATTTGGAACTGCTTTTAGGTAAAAGTGAAGAGTTGACTGGTAAAGTCACAGAGAACAAATGACAGTAATAGGTGGCCCCAAATTCTTGTTTACTGTTCTCTTGCCAAGGATCTATTAGATGTCTTCACTGTCTTCAGAGCACAAGTGCTTCCTTTATATTCCGAAAACCCTGATCACTTTGATCAGTCCCTAAAATGTTAATCTGTTTAGTTCAGTGCAGTCACTCAGTTGTGTCCGACTCCTTGCAACCCCATGGACCTCAGCACGCCAGGCCTCCCTGTCCATCACCAACTCCTGGAGTTTGCTCAAACTCATGTCCATTGAGTCAGTGATGCCATCCAACCATCTCATCCTCTGTCATCTCCTTCTCCTCCTGCCTTCAATCTTTCCCAGCATCAGGGTCTTTTCCATTGAGTCAGCTCTTCGCATCAGGTGGCCAAAGTTTTGGAGCTTCAGCTTCAGCATCAGCCCTTCCAACAAAATTTTGATAAATACTAACTAATGGATATTTCCCACAATTGTAATGTATCTGAAAAATAACCAGTAATACACAAAAATGAAGTCATTTATCACGTATGAGAAACGCTTGCACACAAAAGTGTGAATTCTCATGATTGATGCTGTGACTACCAAGGAGAAACACACTTTTTACATCCTCTAATTACAAGAGCGTACTTTTATGGTTTGTTTTCTTTCATTTTGAAATATGACTGCTTTACAGTGTTGTGTCCACTTCTGCTACACAGCAAAGTGAATCGGCTGTATGTATACATATATCCCTCCCTCTTGAGCCTCCCCCCCTGCCCCTCGAGGTCGTCACGGAGCCCCGAGCTGAGCTCCCTGTGCTGTGCAGCTGCACCGCACTCGCTGCCTGTGTTACACATGGGACTGTATACCTGTCCATGCTGCTCCCCCAGTCCGTCTCAGCCTTCCCTTCCCACGGTGTCTACATGTCAGTTCTCTATGTCTGCCTCTCTATTCCTGCCCTGCCAATAGGTTCATCTGTACGGGTTTTCTGGGCTCCATATATAAAGAGCATAAACTCTATATTTTGAATACAGGAAAAGAAAAAGGCCCATGTCTTACATATTTTTAAAATGGATATTGAATGTGCAGACCTTTGAGACTTTGGGGAATGTTGTCCAACATTTTACTGAGCAATTTTAAAGAAAGAGTGGGTGGAAACGCAATGAATTTAGGATGGAGAGGCTGTGGATTGAATTTCCAGCCAGGCCTGTCGGGGAGTCAGTTCATCTGTATTTCTTATTTTGTCATTTTGCACATCTGACACATTTAGTAAGTGAGATTGATTTGCTCACCTTCAGAAGAGCAGTGAGTCCAGAAACTGTTTCTAAATGACTTATGCAGTAAAATTCCATCAATTAGGACTCATAATAGTTTAGATAGAGTGCATCCTCCAGGAGTTTTGTATTCACATCCTGCCCTGAGTTGTGCTGTGTAAGGAAGCACAGCCCCAAAAGAGTTTTGTGTCTTTATTAGAGCTTTTAGAAGAATCTTAAATGGATACAAGAATATACTTCAAGGTGGCTCCTAAGAAAGCTCTGTTTCTCTCATTCTTTTGCCCAGAAGAACTGTCTTCCTCAAACACGCCTTCTCTCCAGTCTGAGTCCTTGGGCCACCAGGCCGCTCCACAGGGTCCTGCCCTTCGGAGGAGTGCCTTTCTCTTCCTTCTAAGTTGCTTCCACACCTTTCCACTCCTCCCTCCTTCCCCGAGGCCCCTTTCTGGTTTCTCTGTGACCTCTGTCTTGGGTTCCGCTCCGCTAGTTCTCCTGCAAAACAAACATTTCTCCCCCACCACCCCACATGCATACAGAAGCCCCTACTTCTCATTACCTTAGCAACACTCATCCTTTCCACCCCCTTCCCCTTGTATCTTTTGGGGGAACACTCTTAGGAACTTCAAATTCTCGCTGTACTTTTAAAAACTGAGATACAATTCACATGTAAAATTCACCCTTTAAAAATATCCAATTCTGTTGTTTTCAGTATATTCAAAATCTGTAGAACTATCAGTGCTGTCTAATCCCAGAAAGTTTTCCTCACCCTCAAAAGAAACACCTGGTCCCTTAGCAGTCACTCCCCACTTCCTCTCCCTTCAGCCCCTTCTAACCTTTAATCTTCTCTGTTTCTAGACTTGCCTATTCTGGACATTTCATACAAATGGAATTGTATAGTAGCTGGCCTTCTGTGACTGGCTTCTTTTATTTAGCATAATGTTTTCAAAGGTCATCCATCGTTTGGCATCTATCAGTACTTCACTAAGGCTGCCCAGGTGGCTCAGTGGGAAAGAACCCACCTGCCAATGCAGGAGATGCAGGAGATGAGGGTTCAATCCGTGGGTCAGGAAGATCCCCTGGAGGAGGAAATGGCAACTCACTCCAGTATTCTTGTCTGGAAAATTCTATGGACAGAGGAGACTGGCAGGCTATAGTACATAGGATTGCAAAGCGTTGCACACAACTGAGTGACTGAGCGTGCACACACACGGTACTTCATTAATTTTTATGTGGAAGAATATCCCATTATAGGGATATATCATATTTTTGTTTATTCATTCATCAATTGGACATTGTATTACTTTCATTTTGGGCTGTTATGAATATGGCTTCAATGAATATTTCTGTACAACATTTTATGTGAATATATGTTTTTAATTCCCTTGGGTATATATGTAGAGTGGAATTTTGCAGAGCTGCCAAACTGCTTTCAAAAGTGGCTGCATCATTTCAATCTCCACCAGCAATGTATGAGGGTTGCAGTTTCTCTGCATCCTCACCAACACTTGTTTTGTCTGTCTTTTCGATTATAGCTATCCTAGTGAATATGAAATAGTATCTCATGGTGCTTTCTGTTTGCATTTCCTTATGACCATGGAGTTGAGCAAATTTTCATGTTTCTTATTGATCATTGTGTATCTTCTGTGGAGAAATATCTATTCAAGTCATTTGTCCATTTTTAAATTGGATTGTTTGTCTTTTTACTGCTGAGCTATAAGTCTTCTCTTTGTATCTTCTGTAAACTCAACCCTTAGCAGATATGTGATTTACAAATATCTTCTCCCATTCTATTTTCACTTTCCTTTGAAGCACAAGGGCTTCCCTTGTCGCTCAGCGGGTAAAGAATCCGCCTGCAATGCAGGAGACCTGGGTTCAATCCCTGGGTTGGAAAGATCCCCTGGTGACGGGAAAGGCTACCCACTCCAGTATCCTGGCCTAGAGAATTTCATGGACTGTGTAGTCCATGGGGTCGCAAAGAGTCGGACATGACTGAGTGCTTTCACTCGAAGCACAAAAGTTTTTGATTTTGATGAAGTTCAATCAACTTTTTTCTTTAGTTGCTTGTGTTTTTGATGCCATATCCTAGAAACCAGTGTCTAATTGAAGCTCACAAAGATTTACACCTATGTTTTCTTCTAATAGTTTTATAGTTTTAGCTTTTACATCTTTGATCCATTTTGAACTAATTTTTTGTATATGGTGTGAAGCAAGGGTCCAACTTCATTCTTCTGTGTATGAATATCTAACGGTCTCAAAACCAATTGTTGAAAAGACTATTCTTTCCCCCATTGAATTGCCATGGCACCCTGTTGGAAGTCAATTAATTGCTCATAAGTGTATGGGTCTGCTTCTGGAATCTCAGTTCTTTCCCACTGATCTATAATGTCTATCCTTATGCCAGGATCACACTATTTTGATTACTGTAGCTTTGTAGTACATTTTGAAATTGGAAAATGTGAGTCTTTCAAATTTTTTTTTCAAGATTTTTTCGGGTATTCTGAGTCTCCTGAATTTCTATACGATTTTTAGGATCAATGGTCAGTTCCTGAAAAAAAAGCCAGCCAGGATTTGGAATGAGAGTGTGTTGAATTTGTAGAGAATTTAAGAGGTATAACCATTATATCAGTTAGGGTTCTATTAGTGAAAAAGAACTGACAAGACACACACACACACACTCACCCACACACGCACACACTCACACATACAGCCCTAAATTGACTCATGCAATTGTGGGGACTGGTTAGGCAAATCTGAAATCTGTAGGCCAGGGTGTCTAAAGGGCAGGGTAGAACCCTGGGACATGAGCGGAAACTGCAGACCACGGTAGAATATTTTCTACTTGGAGTGTTGTTATTGTTTAGTCACTAAGTCGTGTCTGACTCTTGCAACCCCATGGAATGTAGCCCTCTGTCCATGGGAGCCACCAGACTCCTCTGTCCATGGGATTCTTTAGGCAAGAATACTGGAGTGGATTGCCATTTCCTTCTCCAGGGGATCTTCCCAACCCAGGGATTGAACCTTCGTCTCCTGCTTTGGGAGACAGGTTCTTTACCACTGAGCCACCAGGAAATCAGTTTTCTACTTGGAAACCTCAGTTATATTGTTAGGACTTTCAACTGATTGATTCAGGCCCACCAAATTATTTAAGATAATCTCCTTTACTTTAGTTAACTCTTTATAGACAATAATCACATTTATTAAAAAATACCTTCATAGCAACACCTTGATTAATATTTGATTTAATAGGTGGAAACTATAGCCTGGCCAAACTGACACATAAAACTGACTATTATGACTATTGACTATGTTAAGTCTTCCAATCTGTGAATATGAAATGTCTTTACATTTGTTTAGATCTTTAAAAATGTCTTTCAATGATGTTTTGTAGTTTTCACTGTGTATGTCTTATACTTCTTTTGTTATATTAATTCCTGCCTATTTTATTCTTTTTGATGTTATTGCAAATGTAAGGGTTCTTTTGGATTGCTCATCACCCTGTATATACAGAAACACAGTTAATTTCTGTAAACTGATCTTGCATCCTACAGCCTTCTGAACTCTTCATTAACTCTAACCATTTATTTTGTGGATTTCTTAAGATGTTCTCTGTATATCATCTGCAAAGAGAGAAAGTTTTACTTCTTTCTAATCTGGATGCCTTTTATTTCTTTTTCTTATCTAATTTTGCTGGCTAGAACCTCCAGTACATTGTGGAATAGAAGTGGCGAGGGGACATTCCTGTCTTGTTTCTGCTATTAGTGGCGAAGTTTTCAGGCTTTCTCCATTAAGCCTGACGTTAACTGTGGGTTTTTGTAGAGCATTTATTAGGTTGAGAAAGTTCAATTCTACTCCTACATTTTTGAATGATTTTACTATAAAAGTGTATTGAGGGTTTCCAAATGCCTTTTCCACGTCTAATCATGTGGTTTTTGTCTTCTATTGTCTTGTCATTGTTCAGTTGCTAAGTCGTGTCTGACTCTTGTGGCCCCATGGACTGCAGCTCGCCAGGCTTCCCTGTCCTTCACTGTCTCCTAGAGTTTGCTTAAACTCATGTCCATTGAGTAGGTGATGCCATTCAACTGTCTTATCCTCTGTTGCCCCCTTCTCCTCCTGCTTTCAATCCATTTATTCTCTTAATAATGTGTATTATGTTGTGGGCTTCCCTAGTGGCTCAGGTAGTAAAGAATCCACTTGCAATGCAGGAGACCCAGGTTTGATCCATGGGTAGGAAGATCCTCTGGAGAAGGGAATGGCAACCCACTCCAGTATTCTTGCTTGGAGAATTCCATGGACAGAGGAGCCTGGCAGGCTACAGTCCATGGGATCGCAAATTGGTTTTCATATCAATTAACCTTGCCTTCCTGGGATAAGTCCCACTTGATCATGGAGCATAATCCTTTTCATATGTTGCTAATATTTTGTTGAGGATTTTTGTTTTTTCTGTTCGTATGGGATATTGGTTTATAGTTTTCTTGTAATATCTTTGCCTGATTTCAGTATCAGGGTACTACTGACCTCATGGAATGAGTTTGGAAGTGTTTGCTCTTCTTTTCTTAGGAAGACTTAAGACCTTGTAAAGTACTGGTGCTTTTCACTGTGTTTTGCAGCAGAATGCAGATCTCCTCAGCTTTCATTCTATAATGTTACTAGAAGCAAGTAAGAAGGAATAGTCCTTTTGTGCATCTAGATGTTAGCATCTCTGCATGATGCCTGGATTTATGCAACTTCCTTGGGACTGTGAGGGGAGTCATTCCAAGTCAACACCCTGAGGATGGCAGAGTATAAAGAAGGAAAGAACCCACATTCATTATGAGCAACTGAATGATCCATCCTGGAGTCTCCCTTTTTCTCCCCAGGTCTCTTATTATTTGAAGTAACACATGTCTTTATTATTGCTTAAGCCCCTTTGGCTAGGTTTTCAGTTATTTGCAGCTGAAAATTTCTACCTGATAGTTATTATTGTATCATCTGCAACAGGAGCATTCCCTGTTTTCTCTTTTTTTCCCCCCATTTTATATGTCATCAGGCTAAAAGAACACCTATAGTAAGGTATCCTAAGAGAGACTACACATTCACTGCATTCTGCATAAAGCAAATCAAGTACAGCTTCAAGGTTATGTGGAATATAGCTCTTCCAGGGCCCTTTAGCTGTCATGGACATTAAAAAACCCTCAAGGGATTGCCATTTTTGCTCACTGCAAGACAGTGGATAATATAAAGTTACTGATTGGGTTTGGAGTGACATACAGCAGGCCCTGAGTTGTAATTCATACAATGACCATGCGTATTAGTTAAGGTTCTCCAGAGAATCTAAACCATAGACTTGTGAGGCAGTCCCACATTCCTGCTCCCTGATGTACATAATCTATATAACACCCTTCTCTCTCTCTCTGTTTTTTTAAATTTCTATTTGGCAATCTTCCTGACCCAGGGATTGAACCCACGTCTCCTGCATTGGCAGGCAGATTTTTTTCTTTTACTGCTAAGCCACCAGGCAAGCCCTCTCCCTCTCTGTCTTTTTAAAAAAATTATTCCTTTGGCTGTACTGGGTCCTAGTTGTGGCATTTAAACTCTCAGTTGCAGCTCGTGGGATCCAGTTCCCTGACCAGGGGTTGATTGAACCCAAGCCGCCTGGATTGGGAGTGGAGTCTTAGCCACTGGACCACCAGGACAGTCCCAACACCCCTCTCTTCTTAAGTGTGAACAAGACTATGAATATCATGTTGCTGCTGCTGCTGCTGCTAAGTCACTTCAGTCGTGTCCGACTCTGTGCAACCCCATAGACGGCAGCCCACCAGGCTGCCCCGTCCCTGGGATTCTCCAGGCAAGAACACTGGAGTGGGTTGCCATTTTCTTCTCCAATGCATGAAAGTGAAAAGTGAAAGTGAAGTCGCTCAGTCGTGTCCGACTCTTAGCGACCCCATGGACCGCAGCCTACCAGGCTCCTCCATTCATGGATTTTCCAGAGTACTGGAGTGGGGTGCCATTGCCTTCTCCGGAATATCATGTTAGGTAATGCTATATGACATAAGAGAAGGGATTTTAAAGGTTCCAAATCAGTTAACTTATTGAGTAATCAGGCCTGATTAAGTCAGGCCCTCTAAAGGGACTGAGTCCTTCCTGAAGAGGTAGATTTGAAGTGTAAGGGGTCGTGTGGAGGAGGCCATATGGCAAAGGCTTGAATGTAGCCTCTGGTAGCTGAGAGTAGCCCCCAGTTGGCAGTAAGCAAGAAGATGAGGACCTTGTGTCTGCAGCCGAAAGGCCATGAATTCTGCCACCACACTGTGGTAGCTTAGAAGTGGATTTTCCATCACTGAACCTCCAAATGAGGATGCACCTGGTTAATCAATTAACAAGTTGATTTCAGCCTTGCGAGGCTGTCTTTGTCAGCTCATGCCGCTATAACAAAAATACCACAGACTGGGTCGCTTAAATAACAAACATTTGTTTCTCACTGTTCAAGATCTTGGAAGTCCAAGATCCCTGTGCTGGTGGCTTCCGTGTCTGGTGAGGACCCTCTTCCTGATTTGCATGTGGCTGTGTAATCACAAGAGAGAGAGAGAGCTCTGGTCGCTTCCTTTTCTTTTAAGGCACTAATCCTGTCATGGGGGCCCACCCTCTTGAACTCTTCTAATCCTAATTACTTCCCAAAGATCCCATCACTTGGATGATTAGAGTTTCAACATATTAATTTTGAGGTGGCACAAACAGTCCATAGCAGAAATCCTGAGCAAAAAACCCAGTTAAAATGTGCTGAATCTTGGCCTATGGAAACTGTGAAATAATACATCTGTGTTACTCTAAACCACTAAGCTTGGATAATTTGTTATTTAGCAGTAAAAAATTAATAAAGGTAGCATTTTAAATATCACCCCTTTATTTTGGAAAAGATATGCTAACGATCAATATAAAGTAAATTACTAAAAGTAATGTTTAACAACTCGGGAAAGGGCATATATCAAATGCCCCAGCAAATTATCTTTTCTTTTTTTTTTCTGCATGAAACATCATCACTTCTGATGGGATCCCAAGGACAAGGAGAGCATAGGGGATGTTCTTTCATCTCCCCAGGAGAGCTGGCCAGGTATGACCAGCTCTTGGGAGGCCAGTGCATCTGAGAGACCCTCGTCCTGGTTCTTGGCCAGTGGAAGCCACAGTCAGCACCAGCCTGTACACATTTTGGGGTTCCTTCTATCAAAAGGAAATCTATTCGGGGTAAGCGTATTCAAGTTAAGGAAAGCCATGGCATTGGGAAAGATTGCTTAAATACATGGAACCAATATCTGGTTGAATTTTTTTTTCTATGTAATGAGATATAACTATTTCTTGAAACCTTATTATTCAGAAAAAAGTGTTCAGGCAAATGCAGTTTGCTAAATAATTCCACTTGTCCTGTTACCAGTTTGAGCCTCGATCGTGGTTGTTTGGTATGGCAGGAAGACTGTGTCCTGACTGTATCTTATTAAACTGTTTGTTTTCTAAAGTGATTTTTTAAAAAGACAAATGATCATCAAGACTGCTGACCTTTTATTAATCTTAAGAAAGTTCTTGGGATTATTCCTTAATGTTACAGATTTTTATGGAACAACTTTCCATCTTTGGCTTTGATGGGATCAAAAGTAGTTGTGTTCATTTCTAGTTTGCAAGATGACAGAAAAGAAGAGGCAAAGAGGTACTATTTTTCTTGTTGTATTGACAATGAAAATGAGAATCAGATGGAGGCTTTTTTTTTTGTAAATGTAAAAAATGTTCAGTCATTTGTATAAATGGTTTAAAAGCCTTGAGATTTTAGGAATGTGTATTTGCAATTATTCTCTTTTAATAATTAATTTCTAATATGTTTTAATCACTGAGAACATTGTTTTGATCATTAAGAATTTACAATGTAAAGATTATTTCAAGGTCAGATTTCAAATGTTAATCATTGTAACCTAATGCATGTAAATCTCTACTGAATTGAGCTTAAAAATAAAAGTAAGTCATTAATTCGAGCTAGCATACTTACTGGAAATTGTCTTTTATTATTCTCTGCTATGGCTGAAGGTCATTTCTTTACTCAAACCTCAGAGTTTGATCCAGTCTTGGGAAGAAAAATCATTCTTCTCCCTTTCTTTCCCTAAAAATACAACTCTCACAGGCAACCTCTTCCAACATTCCTTTTCTCTTCGTTGTTCATTTCGTCTTTAATTTTTGCCACTGATTGTATATATATGTATATTTTTTAGGTTTGTTTTTATTTTTAAGTTTTGAGGTTGGATCGTGTCACCAGGCATGAGGCACTTTGAAGTTATGTACCCTTGCTGGCCGGTAGTGTATTTTTGAATGTTTGTTAGGGAAACTTTGAACAGAAACTGCCCACCTGGCCAAGCACAATGATAACCACTTGCATGAGTTATCTCGCCAAAAGAGGTCCCGGACATGGTGCTGCAACTGGAAACTAACCGGGAGAATTCAGGAGGGGCCGCAGGGAGGGAAGATACCAGTCCATATGTCCTACCAACCGTCCAGAATCCTTCATGCTGGAATCCATCTTTGCTGAGAGAGGCCCGAGCCACCAGCAAGGACCCTGAGTCATACCAAACATGGGCCAAACAAGGTGACTGGCCAGAAGGAACCTGGAAACGAATCGCAATACCATCAACCCTGAGACCGTGAGTCACGTGGCTAGCAGCTGTCCTGGGTTTCGTTATCCTGCATGGGTGCTCCTTCCCACGAAAGTCTCTTGCTATGTCAGCCTGTGTGTCTCCTCAGATAATTCGTCTCCATGTGTTAGACAAGACCCACTCTCAGGCCCTGAAAGGGGGTCCCCCTTCCTGCAACACTCTTCCTGCAACAAAAGCTTCACATGGTATCTTCCTTTTGATTTTTAATGGGCTCCTGATAATGTGAGCTTTTTGCTTAGTTATACTCTGATCAGGGGCCATGTGGGGTATGGATTACAAGCATGGGTTCTAGATTGGGCCCTAACCTTGACCTGTGATTGTGATTTTTTGATTGTGATTTTCAGTCTGTCTGCCCTCTGATGGAGACTGATAAGAGGCTTAGGAAGTTAGGGAAATTAGTCCTCAATATTCATTGTAAGGACTGATGTTGAAGATGAAACTCTAATACTTTGGCCAGCTGATGCAAAGAGCTGACTCATTGGAAAAGACCCTGATGCTGTGAAAGATTGAGGGCAGGAGGAGAAGGGGATGACAGAGGATGAGATGGTTGGATGGCATCACTGACTCAATGGACATGAGTTTGAGTAAACTCCGGGAATTGGTGATGGACAGGGAGGCCTGGCGTGCTGCAGTCCATGGGGTCACAAAGAGTCAGACACGACTGAGCGACTGAACTGAACTTGACCTGGGTTTGGGTCCTAGTACACCACCACTCACTAGTTTTGTGACCACGGAAAGTTTATATCTATTTGTACCTCCTCCTCCTCGTTTGTAAATGTGGATAAGCACTGATGCCTGAGGGCTGTTGTCAGGATGAAACATACCTCTGTGTGCAATCAGGCTTGGCTGCTGTACAGCAGCATCCGTTTAACTCCTGCTGCAGAGAAAATGTGATGCCTTCATTTTGGCTGTGTGACCCGATCCTTCTCTGGACCCACCTGTGGGTTATTAGGCAAAATTTGGCTTCTGGTTCTATCCAGTTTAAATCTTGTCACATCCAATTTAATTGAAAAGGCTTCAGTTGTGTTGAAATAGCTCCTTTAAGGTGAAATTTGCCCAATAGCCTCTCTTGGCTTTTCCCCTAAGATGGCTTTGGGTTGTGAGTTCTCCTGCCTGGAACTGGGGAAGTGACAGTCTGTTCTTCGTGCTCAGGCAGTACCTCTGGGATACATCTGCTCTCTCTGTTTTGCTGTCTGCAGATCCCTGAGCCTGATTCTCGAACTGGCCCCACGAAGCTGACCTTCAAGGCATCCTTCAGAATGATCATGTTTTTGTGCAACCAAATTTTGTAACGTGTCTGGACCCAGGATTGGAATACGAGGTAGCCTGTAAGCTGACTCCGTCATAGCCTGACCCAGTAGTAAGGCCAGAACTCCATCCTGGGTGGGTATCCTCACTTGAACTATTGTGTACCTGTTGGCTTGTAGGTTTAGACTGCATATTTGCGTCCCTCCCCACAAATTTCATAGGTTGAAACCTTACCTCCCCAGAGTGATGGTTTTGGATCTTTGAGGAGTGGTTAAGTCTAGATGAGGTCCTGAGAACGGAGCCCCCATAATGAGATTAGTGTGCTTGTAAGACCAAGAGATCAGAGCTTCCTCTCTTTCCCTCCACTGTGTGAGGACACGCAAGAAGATGATGGATGCAGACCAGAAGGAGGGTTCTCCCCAGAAACTGTGCTATCACCCTGATCTCAGACTTCCCAGCCTCTAGAACTGTGAGCGTTAAATGCTTGTTGCTTAAGCCACCCAGGGCTTCCCTGGTGGCTCAGCTGGTAAAGAATCTGCCTGCAATGCGGGAGACCTGGGTTTGATCCTTGGGCTGGGAAGATCCCCTGGAGAAGGGAAAGGCTACCCACTCCAGTGTTCTGGCCTGGAGAATTCCATAGACTGTATATCTCATGGGGTCACAAAGGGTCGGACACAATTGAGTGACTTTCACTTTCACTACGTCACCCAGTCTATGGTATTTCTGTCATAGTAGCCAGAATGGCCCAAAGCACTTGTCTTGACCTCCTTCCTGCCTCTGGGTCCCTTTCCCCTCCTGTATGAACCCTACATGGTTTAGTCCTCCAGGCCTGGCTCTTTATACACTAATGGAGAGACAAGGAAAGCTGGGCATCCTTTCTCTGGCCACCAGCCCAGCCTGGAAGACTATCTCTTGCTGAAAAACCATTATTGTTAGTGCATGAAGGTGAGAATTACCTTCCTCTGCCTCTTTGCTTTCCTTATATAATTCTCATTTCCCCTTCCAAGCAGTGGCATGTCTCCAAAGATCAGAGCAAAGAGAAAAACAAAAGAGAAACACATACTAATGCTTTGCAAATGGTTACCCTTGTAACACTGATGGTAGATTAAAGTTGCATGAAGTTGATATTACCTTGGTCTCTTTGCTGTCCTTATATAATTCTCATTTTTCCCTCCCAAGCCAAGGCATGTCTCCAAAGCAAAAGAGAAAAGCATATTAATGCTTTGCAAACGTCTATCCTTGTTAACACTGATGCTGGACTAAAGTTTCCAGCATGGACTGTGTCTGCATGCTGCCCAGTGCTTTCCCAGGACCAGGCAGTTTCTGGCCAAAATCCAACAAGCATTTGTTGAGTAATGATGATGATGGAGAATACTAGTAGAAATCCCTATAAACAAACATATATGCTTGCCAGCAATTTGCAGCAGATATCTTATAGACATTATACCCTGAAGGAATTGTGGATCCTTTGTTATGAATAATTGCAAAACAAGTAACTCTTTGAAGCTGAAAGAAGAGGATCTTTTACCTTTTATTCTTTGAAGGGCAGAGCTGTAGAATTGATAAACCCTTGTCAAAGCAAAAATTGCAGTGGTCAAATTTAAACAGGCAAGGGAAAGTTTATTGAAGGCTATTGCAATAGGAGAGCAAGAGGCTAGAACAAAGTCTGAGCTCAAATCTACTGCAGCAAAGGGCAGGCAGTGTTTTAAGTGCTGGGATGAGCTAGTGGAAAAATACTGGAGGATGGTAGGGGAGGTTGATCAGTGGGATGTGTTGAGTACATGGAGTTATTTCCTGAATTTGCAAATATTGAATTTTAATCTCTGTGATTAAGGTCATCAAGTTAGGTTCCTACCCTCCTATAGGGACTGGGAGATAGGGGACTCTCTTCCTTGATGATTACATTTTAAGAACATGGTTCCCATGTCCTTGAGGAAGACACCCCCAGGTTGTAAAGCTAGCAGTGGGTTTATAACAGTTTATATACATCTCAAAGTGGCAGACAGAATTTATGATGATAAGTCTTCTACAAAAAAATGCTCTAAGTAAAAGGAGGTCAAGTGCTAGAATGGAGAATTAGGTTGTCTAAACTTAAATCAAGCTAGGGGAACCAATAGGGCCATCTTGACTCTAAACCAAGTGAGAAGATGGTTCAGTTCAGTTCAGTTCAGTTCAACTCAGTCGTGCCCAACTCTTTGCAACCCCAGGGACTGCAGCATGCCAGGCCTCCCTGTCCATCTTGAGAATTTAATGTAATATAATGTTTTGTACTACTCACCTTTAATATACCTTACTGAAGTAACATACAATTTGCTATTTTATAGCAATAGGAGAATATAGGTCCTGACCTATAGTATACTTTTTGGGCTAATAACTTGGGAGCAGCAATCAGGAAAGAAATGGGCCAGAGTTAGTCCTATCTGTGGAAGCTTTTCAGAACTTTGGTGTCATTGACAGAAAGAACTTGGCCTTGGTTCTTCTCACTTTAGAGGAAGTGTCAAAAACGAGAGTTTCCTCAGTTCTGACACTGTTATCAGCCATATTTGTGTTGCATCAGATATTAATACCTTAATGGTAAAATATGTTATAAATCTACAAATACATTTACTGCAAAGAAATATGTTCTCTGGATATTCCTTCTTGCGTTTCCTTCTCAATTGCACTGTTTCCTCTTGCTGTTGTTGCTCAGTTGCTCAGTTGTGTCCAACTCTTTGCGATCCCATGGACTGCAGCACGCCAGGCTTCCCTGTCCTTCACCATCTCCCGGAGTTTGCTCAAACTCATGTCCATTGAGTCGGTGATGTCATCCTACCATCTAATCCATCCCATTTTGCTAGTAATTATTAGTAGGTCTTCATCACTCTAGCACTCTAGCACCAAAGAAGTTGAAAGAGAACCTCCATGGAAGTTCGGACACGTTGTATGAAGATTTAGTCATACATAATAGCATGGATTTGGAGAAGGCAATGGCAACCCACTCCAGTGCTCTTGACTGGCAAATCCCATGGACAGAGGAGCCTGATAGGCTGCAGTCCATGGGGTCGCTAAGAGTCGAGCGACTTCACTTTCACTGTTCACTTTCATGCATTGGAGAAATAAATGGCAACCCGCTCCAGTGTTCTTGCCTGGAGAATCCCAGGGACGGGGGAGCCTGGTGGGCTGCCGTCTCTGGGGTCGCACAGAGTCGGACACGACTGAAGCAACTTAGCAGCAGCAGCAGCACCAATAGCATGGATTTGGGACTTAACCGAAAGGAACCTAATGCTGGAAGCAGGCAGAAAATGACAATGAAAAGCAAATGGGAAATTTAAACTAACTATATTGATTAGGCTAAGAAGACACTGGCACATTTTTACTTTGATGATGTCAGGTGTGGGGCAGCTGATAGAAATTCATGAGCTGCCAAAAAAGGTTGGTTACCCTGAGGTTCAGAAAAATCTCTCTGTAGGTTTTGGTTAAATGTGTTTTAAGATGCTGTTTGGTATAACCTAAGACTGTTCCCAAGACCTTACCCTTCCTTTCAATGTTCCCATGTTGTAAGTTACCCCTTGGTTGTTCATTTACAGAACAGATATATGTCAGTCCTCAGGGAGTTGTAAAGTCAGGCATCTTTGTGAAGAAAAATAATAAACACCATGAGCCAATAGTGTTGCAGTGCCGGAAGCTGTAACTCCCTCATTGTCTAGTCGCATTTGATGATTTGCATAGATTTTACAATCTTGGGTTAAGTGCCTTCTAGATTGTGTCTCATTGCTTATTGAAACAGTAATGGTTATTAAGTTTAACAACAGTGGTTTTTCAGATCATAAGGACATTGAGTGAAAAGTTGTTTTTTATTTATTAAATGCTATAGCCACATTTTTTCCCCATCAGAAGCTAACTACAGACGATTTCTAGGATATGTACTTTGACTTACTTTATCATTTTGATCTGAAATGAATGTCCAAGGGTTTCTGATTGAGGGGAAGCCCCTTTAAATTATATTAAAAGATAAAGGTTAGAAATAGAATTTACTTCCCATAAATTTACTTCCCAGTGTTTTATTATAGATAGATAATAAATAAATAATCATAAATTTACTTCCCAGGTGGCTCAGTGGTAAAGAATCCACCTGCCAATGCAGGAGACGTGGGTTTGATCCCTGGGTCAGGAAGATCCGCTGGAGAAGGAAATGGCAATCCACTCCAGTATCCTTGCCTGGGAAATCCTATGGACAGAGGAGCCTGGTGGGCTACAGTCCACAGGGTTGCCAAGAGTCAGACACAACTTGGTGACTAAACAACAAAAAGATAGATATTTATTTTAGTGGTATGGTTTAACTCATGGTATTTGTACATTAATGCTTTTATGGGTCAAGTGAAAAGAGAGTAATACCTTAAACTTCTCCATCATTCTACAGAGTTTTTTAAAAAATATTTTTATTTATTTATTTGGCTGTGCTGGGTCTTAGTTGCAGCATGTGGGATCTAGTTCCCTAGCCAGGGATCGAATCCCAGCTCCCTGCATTAGGAGTGCAGAATCTTAGCCACTGTACCACCAGGGAAGTACCCTCTGCAGAGCTTTAACAGTTGGTTCTGCTAATGTTTCTGGCATAATGTCTGTCATGGTCCGCATTGTGTTCCCACAAATTCACATGTTCAAGCTCTAACCTTCCATGTGAGCGCCCTTGCAGATAGGACCTTGAGTGAATAAGGTGAAGTGAGTGTGACAGCTAATTTTATATGTCAGCGTGACTGGGTGAAGGCATAGCTGGTAAAACATTCTTTCTGGATGCGTGTGAGAGTGTTCTAGAGGAGGCTAGCATCTGAATTGGTGAACTCTGTAAAGCAGATACCCTCTGCAGTATGGGTGCGCATTATCCAGTTCACTGAGGGCCTAAACAGAATTAAAAGGTGGAGCAGGGGTGAATTCACTTTCTGTTCATCTTCTCCTGACCTTGGACACTGGCACTCTCGGTTCTCTGACTCAGATCACCAGACCCTTGATTCTCAGACTTTTGAACTCCACAGAATTATACCACTCGCTTTCCTGGTTCTCGGGCTTGTAGATAAGATTGTGGGAATTTCTGGCCTCCGTAACCATGAGCCAATTCCTATAATCTCTCCCCTACTCTCCTGTTAGTTCTGTTTCCCTGGAGAGATCCACTAATACAATAGAGTCGAGGGTAGGTCCTATTCCAATTGGACTGGTTCCCTAAAAAGAGGTAAAGACGCCAGGGATGTGTGCATACGGAGAGGCCATGTGAGGCACAGGGAGGAGGCAGCTGTCTGCAAGCCAAGCGGAAAGGCCGTAGGAAAAGCCAGACCTACTGACACTGTAATCTTGGAGGTCCAGCCTTCAGAACTGTGAGATGACAAATGTCTGTTGTTTAAGCCATTTAGCTGTGGGATTTTGTTATGGCAGACCTAGCAGGCTAATAGATCCTCTCTTTAAGGAAATAAGTGTTGGACCAGGACTCAGGAAATGCCCCAACAGATCAAAGCCACAATTCAAGTACCGAATCCCCTATCCTACTGGAAACATCTTTTCCTTTCAGTAATTTGCATTTGAATAATTAAAAAAAAAAAAAAAACACTGGAAAAAAGAATTACCAAAGTGACTATACGAAAAAGATGAGAAGTTTAAGAAGCTTTTCTTCCTTTGGTGGTTAAACGAACCCTAGTTCTAACTGCTATGTAGGCTCTTCTGGGGCTCTTTCACTTATGCAATGAGTTCTATTGTTAGAGCAAGTGTTATGGAAGAGAGTGATGAAAAGATTGGTAATACGCATAAAGAAAACATGCAAAAAAAGCACAGGAAGGTGCTTGTTTTTTTTTTTAATGAAAAATTTAATGAAAAGTTGATTTATGATATTGTGTTTGCAGGTGTACAGCAATGTCATTCCATTGTATGTATACATATATATATTTTTTCAGATTCTTTTCCCTTATAGTTTATTATAAGATATTGAGATAGTTTTCTGTGCTATACAGTAGCTCCTTGTTGGTTCTCTATTTTATGTACAGTAGTGTGTATATGTTAATCCCCAGCTCCTAATTTATCCCTCACCCAATATCCCCCGTGGTAACCTCTAGTTTGTTTTCTCTGTCTGTGGGTACATTTTGTAAATAAGTTCATTTGTGTCTTTTGTTTTCGATTCCACCTGTAAGTGATTTCATATAATATTTATCTTTCTCTGTTTGACTTATTTCACTTAGCGAATTGTCCTCCAACTTCATCCATTTTGCCACAAAGGGCAAAATCTCACTCTTTTTGATGGCTGAGTGGTATTCCGTTGTATATAGGTACTGCATCTTCCTTACCCATTCCTCTGTCATTTAGGTCACTTCTGTATCTTGGCTGTTGTGAATAGTGCTGTTATGAATGCAGGGGTGCATGTATCTTTTCGAATTAGAGTTTTCTCCAGATAAATGCCTGGAGAGAAAGAAAGCACAAAAAAAAGCACAAGGAGATCTCTCTTTCTTTTAAAAGAAACACTAATGATAAATTATTATGAACAGATCTTACAAGTAGATAAAGGATCTTCTTTAGGGTAGAAATAGATGAGCCTGTCTGTGGTTGTTTTGGTAGGAGTGCTCAAGCTGCACTTATCCATGGAACTAGAGCATGTTTTATAGAAGCCTAAAGAAGAAGCCATGAGCTATCTTCAGGGCCAGGGCTCCAGGAACATTCATTAAAGAGTCTAGCAACATCCGTGTGAAGTAAGCATCTACTTTCCTATTCCTGCTCTCTGATTTCCATTTGATGGGCAGATTGCCCCCCTCCCCACCCCCCGCCATGTTGGGTTCCCCTTATGGATATTCCCCGATCGTCACCTCCAGCTAGAATTCTCCCCCTTGAGTGTCTGCTGGAGACGGCAGATCCCACAGACGGCCCATCTACCTGTAGCTCTGCGCCAATTCTGGTCTTAGTCCCAAAACAACGTCACTTGATATTTAAGAAGCGACCGGAATTCTTAGTTATTTTTACTTGCAATTTCAAGGCTTTTTCCTTTCCCCAAATCTCCTTGGGCTATAAATTCATCTTAGTCAAAACATGCTTTTAAGAGAAGGGGACTCAAAGTAGGACAACGACTTGTTCTTTTTGAAATTGCATATAATTTAACGTGGTATAACCTTTGAAGGGGAAATGTGATCTGCTCAGAGCATCGCAGTGGTATTTAAGGAGGCTCTGTGTCTGAAAGCCCCATCTCAAAGAAGGCAGGTATTCGGTTTCAAATGATCAAAACAGCCTTGTACTCTTCTTGGAGTTATTTTGACATCTAAATAATAGTTCTGGCATTTCTTTCAGAGTGTAAATCAATAACGTTGACTTAGTGCATTCTTTCCTCTTATTTTCCTTCCTTACTCTTTTATAGCCTTAGATCAAGTATTAATAATTGTTTTAAGCCTTAGCTTAGCTTTGGTCCTTTGCCACTTAGCAATGCAGGAGGTACCTCCCCCTTCCTCCCCCCCACCCTCCCCAAGCAGTTGCCTGGCTCTTCCAGAATATTCTCTTTCTGGGACAAAGACTACATCCATCTTCAAGTGCAGATAAGTGGATTTCGCAGTGGCCTTGGACATGTTCTCTTTCCCCCCTTCCGGTTCCCCCAGTATTAGAACACGTACATCTTTCTCCCGTTCCTATCACACTTGGTATGATAGAAACTCCCTGGTTTCTCACCAGTGTTTCTGAACTCTGTTCTGGCCCAGAGTCCCTGGTGCTTGTTGAAGCTGCAGTTCCTGGGTTTTGCCTCACGCCCAAGGAGTCCTAATCTCTGGAGGAGAACCCAGAAGGTGCAGTGTAGCAAGGACCCAGGGCTGCTTTCAGCATTCACGTCCAATACTCCCCTCCTGCTTTCCCAACTCTCTTCTCTTGCTTCTGGGTACACGCTTAAGTAGTGACTGAATTCTTATTCACTAACTGCTAGGATGGCTATTATTGTATTTTCAAAAACATTTGTGCCAGTTCCCAAACCCTCATGACTTGGCTTTAACACCCTACAGAGTGTTTCTGTTTTTGTGTTTTGGATTTCATGCCTCCATTTAACGGCCAGGCCACCTCTGCCCAGATGATGCCCACGGCCCCATAGTAAAGTCGCATCCAGGCTCTGCAGGGAGACAGTGTGGTGGAGGGGGACACTGGGGGCCGGCGCAAGGGAGCAGAGACACGTGAGAGGTGGTGGGAGAGGTTTCAGGCCCTCGGACCTCAGTTTGATGTCCGGTTCTGCATCGTAACCAGCTGAATGACCTTGGTTTATTTGACCTTGGGAACCCTAGATTTCTCAGCTCTCACGGGGAGGGGCAGAAGGGGAGGGAAGACACCCTGCAGGGCAGGGTTGTTGGGAGGATGAAATGAACAATGCATGTAGTGCTAGGATGTGAGGCCACGCGCTGTGTGGCTTTGATTATTCTTCCGTTTATTCCTTTCATTTGCGTTCCTGCACCTCTGTCTTTGGTTGCCTCAGCTCCTTATCTTTTTCTATATTATCCTCTTGGATGTGATGGTTACCTTCTTAAATTCTCCTCGTTGCATCTTCTTTTTCCTCTCTAAAATGATTTTAGCTTATTCAAGCCTTTTATTCTTGACCTTTTGGGGTAACCGTCTAGAAATTTCTCAAGCACAGTCTTGATAGGTACCTGCTAGTACGATCTATTTTGCACTCATCCCTCCCACAGTAGCTTTTCTCCTCACCTTTGAGGTCGTGCCATTCTTCCCCCATCACGTGTGGTGGCTGGAAGGCTGCCTGTGGGCACCAAGTGTACCGCTCATGGTACCTCGTCCTTTCCACCATGGTGGTTGGTGCCAGGCATTGCCATGGGACACACGCAGGGCCTATTTGTGGCTTTTTCTGGGGTTTTGTATATTAGACTTGCAGAGAGAGCTTGTGTTTGGAACTCCAAGTCTGCTGGAGCTCCAAGATGCCTTCAGACTGCTGATACTTACTTGAGGGTAGCGGGTGGAGAGTTGGTGTAGGGGGAAAAGGCCTCCTGGTCATGTCCCGAAGCTCACTCAACTCCCCTCTTGCTGTTAAGGGACACCTTTCCCATCTCTGTCTTAAGGAGTGGGGGGCATCTGTGCAGATGCTGTGTGCTTAAGTCCTAGATTACTTCAAGGACTTAATTTTCTTTTTTAATTTCTTAAAAACGTTATTTTTATAGTTGGTTCTCATTAGTTTTCTACTTTAATACATAGCATCAATCGTGTATTTATATCAGTCCCGATCTCCCAGTCCATTCCCCTCCCCCTCCCCCAACCTGGTGTCCATATGTTTGTCTCTTGTGTCTGTGTCTGTATTTCTGCTTTGCACATAAGTGCATCTATACCACTTTTCTAGATTCCACATGTCTGTTAATATATGGTTTTTTCCTCTTTTTGAATTATTTTGCTCTGTACGACAGTCTCTAGGTCCGTCCACATGTCTACAAATGACCTAATTTTGTTCCTTTTAATGGCTGAGTAATATTCCACTATGGTATGAGTAATATTCCACTGTGGAATGAGTAATATTCCACTATGGTATGAGTAATATTCCACCGTGGAGTGAGTAATATTCCACCGTGGGGTGAGTAATATTCCACCGTGGGGTGAGTAGTATTCCACCGTGGAGTGAGTAGTATTCCACCGTGGAGTGAGTAGTATTCCACCGTGGTGTGAGTAGTATTCCACCGTGGTGTGAGTAGTATTCCACCGTGGAGTGAGTAGTATTCCACCGTGGTGTGAGTAGTATTCCACCGTGGTGTGAGTAGTATTCCACCGTGGTGTGAGTAGTATTCCACCGTGGTGTGAGTAGTATTCCACCGTGGAGTGAGTAATATTCCACCGTGGTGTGAGTAGTATTCCACCGTGGTGTGAGTAGTATTCCACCGTGGTGTGAGTAGTATTCCACTGTGGTGTGAGTAATATTCCGCTGTGGTGTGAGTAATATTCCACTATGGTGTGAGTAATATTCCAATGTGGTAATTTATGTGCCACATTGTCTTTTCCACTCTTCTGTTGCTGGGCATTTAGGTGGCTTTCATGTTCTGGCTATTGTGAATGAGTTGCAGTTTTCTTAAGTGTTTGTGTTCCATACCTTTTCTTTCCCAAGTCGCGTGTGCACTGTCAGTATGGTTGAGTTTGGGCAGTGTCCAGGGGAGGCATTTATCACACCTGGAATTGCCATTCCCCTCTATCCCTTAGGTCCTGCTGGTGAAACTGGCCCGTCAGACCCAACCCTTTCTCCAGCATGGTTGCTCTTTCCCGGGGAACCTCAACATCTCCTCTAGTCCTGCCTTCTATTGATTGTCCTTACTTGGCCCTGTTCTTCCTGTCCCCAGTTTCTTCCTTTATTTTTTTTAAACAAACTAAAGAGGTTGTTTTTATTAATAGTTAAAAATAAAGAAGTCCATGCCTGGTGATAACAAATGGGATTCCATGCAGGAGGCTCATTCCCCACAGGAAATGCCAGTGTCACAAATGCTGCTCCAGAGCTGAATACAGGAAAGGACATAAACATTAGTATCTGAGTTCCCATAACATTTCCATCCCAGTCATTTAATGCTCTTGTAACATCTTCCAGATCTGTTGTCACTTTTTCATTTGGAAATAGTTAATGGAGGAATCTATTGAATTATCCAATTGCCCCCACATATCAGTGCTTAATAAGCTGGGCCCCCTTATTCCAGAGTTTGCAATGACATCCCATTCTTCGTGGGTGTCCGTGGTGGCTCAGTTGGTAAAGAATCCACCTGCAATGCAGGAGATGTGGGTAGGATCCCTGGGTTGGGAAGATCCTCTGGAGAAGGGCATGGCAACCCATTCCAGTATTCTTGCCTGGATGAGGAGGCTGGTGGCCTACAGTCCATAGGGTAACAAAGAGTTGGATACAACTTAAATGACTGAGCACACACGCCCATTCTTTGCCTACAAGTCTCTATGGAGTATAACTTGGGTGCTCAGCTTTGCTCAAAGGTCCAGTTGTGTAAAAGGGCTGCCCCCAGTTTCAACAGATATTAAAGTGATTTCTGGGAGGCCTCTGGCCCCCATGATACTTAGTGAATGACATGTGTGTGGGTGGTCCAGCCATCTCTACAAGCTTCATCCACAGCCTGGCCAGGACTTCAGCTACACGTACCCTTACAACTGTGGAGAAGTGCGTACACATATTATTCAAATATGGGAAGATTTAGCCATATAGGAGTCATTAGGGGACGCAAGTTCAAAAATTTCAATTCTATTTAATGGTGTCAGTTGGGTAGGGTAGAAATAGGAGGAGGTAGGGGTCAAAACACATATGTGCTGTGGCTCTGCCATTGAATAGCTGTGAACTTCAGACAGGTCAGGAAAGACCCTTCTCACTGTTTTCTCATCGGTAAAATGAAGGGTTTGGTTTACACAAACTTCCTGCCTCTAGATTATACATGGCCCTGTGAGGAAGGTTTCACTGGGTACTCAGCGCCTATGGCAGTGGGTTTTGAGCCATGTGCTCAGGACCCAGAGTATTGAAGGCTGGAGTCCAGGGTCTGGAGGAGTCAACTCGGAGGTGTAAGATAAGGTCAAGTGTGTGAATCTCTATCCTCTTACCATAAGAAGACCAGCTCTGATGTGATCAACTCTACATATTGAAGACCTACATAAAATTTAATTCCCCAAAGCTACACTGTTGCTAAAAAAAAAATGCTGGAAAACCTTCAGCCTATTCAAACACGTAAAATCACCCTCATCTTGATCTAGCTTGGTATAACTCAATGTACCATTTAGTACTCCCCAAATTGCTCTCCACCTCAATCAGCCTGATAACCTCCCAGCCTCTTAAATGCCTCCTGCCCACCACCACTTACATGGTTCTGTTTGAAATGATCTAGCCTTGGAAAATGGGAAATTTACCACAAGAAAATGTTTGTGCCTGAAGTTGCTAAAATTGGTCTCACTTAGCAAGACAGTGTATAGTTGGGCTAATGATACGAATGAGGTCACAATGCCAGCAGGAGAGACAGAGGAGTGAAGTTGTCGACGGCTCAAACCTCCAATGTTTCTGATGTCACCCCTTTGGGGGAGAGGCGGTGAGGAGTGGGCCTCACTTTTGATGAGAGGGGATGGGGGAAGCTATCTGCCAGTCCTGAGCTGTGGTTGTGGGGCTGCTGCGGGGTGTACATGGCTGACGCATGAGATTTGTCCAGATCAAATCATTTCTTTGAATAGTCACCTAGGTATGAGGCCTGAGCCACAGCAAAGCCATTAGGAATCACCTACAGGGACTTCCCAGGTGGTCCAGTGGTTAAGACTTTGCTTTCCAATGAGGGGCACTGGTTGGATCCTTGGTCGGGGAGCTAAAATCCCACCTGCCTCATGGGAGGCAAAAAACCAAAACATAAAACAGAAGCAATATTCACTGACCAAATTCAATGGCCAAATTCAATGAAGACTTTAAAAATGGCCCATATAAACAAAGAAATCTTAAAAAGGAAGAGACACTTACATCCTCACCACTCACTCTGCTTATGACTTTCATCTAGGACACGGGGGCCAGAGACCTCTGTGTGCTGTGTGGGTCTCTGGGAGGCAGGCGGCGGGTGCACGGCAGGCTTTATTTCTCACTTCTGTCCCCTCTTCTGTCTCCCTATTCTCACTTCTCCAAGTGTGTAAATTTATCAGGTGTTAATGGAAGGGTCTTACAATAAATCACAATGTAAAAGGGGAAGGATGAGAAGGATTTTAATGTAAAATATGGCTTGATTTTATTGAAGGGCAAGGTCACCATGGAATTCAACCTCTGCATGGACACACATCAGTTCTCAGTGTGACTCACTCCTCTGGCCTAAAGCTTCCTTTTTCATCCTCATCTGCTTTTGACTTCAAGATTTTATTTGCATAAAAGGTGAGTTGTGCTATTTCCTCTTTTCCTAGTATCTGAAAAATTGTATGAGAAATTAAAATTCCGCGGGGATGTACATATATTTATGGCTGATTCACGTCGTTTTATGGCAGAAAACAAACCAACATCATAAAGCAATTTTCCTCCAATTAAAAAAGAAAAAAAAAGAAAAAAGAAACTAGAATTCCTCTTACTTGAGTGTTTGATAGAATTTACCTGCAAAAACGTTTCTATGTGGGGAGTTATTGTTCATTTTACTTTTGTTTGTACCTCAAATTTGCCAACATAAAAATTGAAGAGAATAGTGTCATAAACTCCATGTACTTATGATCCAGCTGAGAAAAGAATTTAAATTAGTGATTAAATTTTGTAAATAGTTATAGAACCCTGCAGGTTTTCTATCTCTTCCATACTCATTTTTGACAGAGTTTTGCTAGATATTTATCTGGAGAAGGCAATGGCACCCCACTCTAGTACTCTTGCTTGGAAAATCCCATGGACAGAGGAGCCTGGTAGGTTAGAGTCCATGGGGCCGCAAAGAGTCGGACACGACTGAGCGACTTCACTTTCACTTTTCACTTTCATGCATTGGAGAAGGAAATGGCAACCCACTCCAGTGTTCTTGCCTGGAGAATCCCAGGGACAGGGGAGCCTGGTGGGCTGCTGTCTATGGGGTTGCACAGAGTTGGCCACGACTGAAGCGACTTAGCAGCAGCAGCAGATGTTTATCTATTTCAACTCAACAGATTCTAGATGAGCGTTCTCTAATTATTGATCAAAATTGTTTATAATTTTCTATCTTTAAGTTTGGACGTGTGTATTTCTACTTCTGTTCTTCATTCCTAATCTCTTTAATTCATGCTTTCTCTCTTTTCTGTAACCAGACTTACAGAAGCATCTCTATATTTATTACCCGTTTCAAAGAAAATGCTTTTCTCTTGATGTTCCTTTGTTTCAATGTCTGGACTGAGGTGCACTCCAGGATTGGAACTGAGTTTGGGGAGGGACTTGGACCATTAGACTGTGGAGAGAGGGAATTCTTTCAAGACCAAACTAAAGAAGATCACTTTCAGAAACACAGTACATATTAAAAGCAATGCCGTAGAAAGAAAGACAACAACAAAAATTCCAACACTAATATAGATTGAATTATTGTGTGCTGAGGACTAGGTTAGGTGTTTTACGCACATTGACTCATTTAATGTTTAAAATTAACCTATGATATTTCTATTATTAACCTTATTTTCAGATGAGTAAACAGGCTCTGTGTCAATAAATAATTTGCTCAAAATCATTGAGCTTATCAGTGGTATATGACTTCAAAATCTGTATTTTTTCCTGTTATTCCATTAACTATGAACAGAGGGGAAACTGGGTGTATTGCTGGGAATCTTGAAAGTTTGGACCATTAAGACATGAAAGGCCAATGGGACGGACAAAATTTAGCTTTTCACCTACTTGATTGGGCATTCTGGGCCAAACCAATAAGGCAGACCCAGTTCCATTCTAAATGACTTGATCTTTATGTTATTCTGGGAACTCTAGGGAGAGGAAACATAACCTGGTGGAAAGATCCACACGGAAACAAATTATTTTTTTCAATACCAGGGAGAAGTATTCCTTTAGAAATGAATCTTCAGTATGAAAAATGTAGGTAAATGGAATTAAAGAAATGCAATATTAATGTTTGCCATAAAAAATGAGCTACCATGAGTAACCAAAAAGCTTTCATTGTCTCCGCTTTCTGCAGCAAAAATACAAAGAACACTACACCAAAATGAGTGTGAGACCACCAACCACACTTTTGTTCAAAGTGTTGTTCTCAGTCTGTTTAAAAAGCCATGACAACCATAAAAATAATTACACATGGCACATGTACTATTACTACCTCTTAACGGAGGAGTATTGACGTGTGTAGTCCTGGAGGCGTGCGTCAAGTCATTAACGGGTTTGCCGTGTTTGAGCGCGCCTTCAGCCAACACTGAGAGATGCACCCAGTAGTTAAGTCTCCAATTAAAAACAAAACAAGCCCTTTTATTTCTTTTTAAGCCTCCTTTCCTTCTCCCTTTCTTGGTATTTAGTCTTGTGCTGTCCGCTAACACTTCCTGGGAGGATGGAAATGTTTTCTCTTTTTGTCTGTGCTGGGCCTTCATGGCGGTACACAGGCCTCTCTGTTTGTGGTGCGGGTTCTGTAGTTGCGGCAGGCGGGATCTTTATTCCTTGACCAGGAATCGAACTCACGTCCCCTGCATTGGCAGGTGGATTCTTAACCACTAGCTCCATCACAGAGAAGTTCCTGAAAATGTTTTACGTCTAGGCCCAAGTCCAGAGCTCGGCATAGACTTGAGCACTGGACATGTGTGCTTAGCATGACCGAGGAGCTGAATTTTAAATTTTATTTCATTTTAATTAGCTGAAAGTTAAATAACTATATGTGTCTAGGGATACTCAACTGGACAGTACACGTTTAGTCTCTCAATCCATCCCAAGGTGTTCATTTCTGATGGTAAGACATCATTTGTGATTTATAGTGGCTTGAATCATCTATTTGATCTCCCTGACTCTCACATTTCCCACATCAAAATGATCAGTGGCTGAAAGAGGCTGGCAGTGTCACCTTTTAAACAAACTTCATTTTGTTGTTTGGGGAGGAGCTGCTGCCCTAGTCATGGTTTATTCTAGGTGAGGGTTCTGTGGTTGAGTGTGGATGAGTTGTGGCTTTCTACTGTACTGCTGGTGTTCACACACTAGATGCTGAGGGAAATCAGATGTAACCTAGGAGGCAGGGTGTTTGCTTATCTTTCAGCTTGTTTGAAGACCAAACCACAGCCATGCTGGGATAAAGTAGCTGGGTGAAACAGAACCAGCGAACTCCAGGGAGGTTCCATCTTCGCTCACCACAAAACCTCAATGTTGACTCGCCGTTCTCTTCTCTCTGGGCCTAATGACAGACTTTCCTGGGTTTCAGTTGCTGTGAAGAGGTCGCCTGAAGTGGAGAGTAGTCTTTTTACTGCAGGGAATTATTTCTGTAGTTGCCCTAGCGCTTTAAATAAACCGAGAGCAACACTTTCTACAAGAGGTTCCGATGGCTTGGAAATTCCTCGTAGGTTACCTGTCCTGGTTCCCAGTGGCATGGTTTCCAGTCTTCCTCTGGACCCCTGATGGATCCAGAGCCAGGTGTCTTTCGAGATACGGCTACATGCACCGGCTCAAATGACAGAAACTCCAGGTCTGGTGCAGAAAAAGGCCCATCTAATGGAGATGGCCCAGAAGATGTCCTTTCCATCGTTTCTGTTCACGTTTCCTAAAAGAAACTTCATTGGTCCCTCCATCCCTGCCCCCCAGGACCCTGCTGAGAAGCAGACGTGGTTTCTGCTCCCTGGGACATTTTGCCTTGTGCATCTTGTCCAAATCCATGGCTGGCACCATCCACAGGCTCGGCAGAGCCAGTCCATGTACAGATGTTGTTGGCAAGAGCCTTTTCTTCTCCAATCTTCTGAAGAGTGAGGAAAAGCATCTTTCTCCCCTCTTTGACCGTCTTGATGTTTACCTGCCCGTGGTTGAAGGGTGAAGGGTGCTTGTCTATTGAGCAGTGAGTCTTCCTCCCTAGGGGGTCAAGTCCAGGGTGACATGTGCCGTCCCTTCCTGTTCTTGTTGCCATGGGTATCCATCCCACTGTCAACTTGACCCAGGAAGATGGACTGCCTTTCCTGTTGTTGTTGTGTTGCTAAGTTGTGTCTAAATCTTTGTGACCCGATGGACTGTAACCCGCCAGGCTCCTCTGTTCATGGGGTTTCCCAGGCAGGAGTACTAGAGTGGGCTGTCATTTCAAACTCCAGGAGATCTTCCTGACCCAGGGATTGAACCCACGTCTTCTGCATTGGCAGGTGGATCCTTTACCACTGAGCCACCTGGGAAGCAGCATCTGTGTGATTCTCATGGCATTTGTCCTTACATTTCACATGGCCACCGTTTAGAGAAAGGCTGGGTATGGTCCATGAGCTGGGTGGGTGCACACCGAGTCCTCTGCCTGTGAATTTCTCCTTGGCCTGTGCTCTTGTAATGAGCTCAGAGCAAAGAGCCATCGGGCTGATTCCCTGTTTTCCCCAGAGTTCCCTGTCCCGAGCAGCCCTGGCTGATCACGGTGAAGGCAGGCGCACAAGGGGGCTCCTATTCTCTCCCTTCATCCTTCCGTTGACTTCCAACATTCATTCATTTCTCATCCAGCAGTTATATACTGAGCACCAACTACACACCCTGGGGCTGTAGTTGTGAATGAGACTTGCATGGTCTGTTTCTCTCCAACCCACAGAAGAGCTTCTAGACACATTGTCCTTCCTTAAAAATTCTCTCCATATTTTTTCTGTATCATCTACGTCCCAAGGACAGCAGGAGAATCTCATGGGGATATTTAAAATGTGTTTCTCTAATCGATTCCTTCCTTCAGAGGCAAAGTGAACGTAAAGTAATAAAAATAGAACCGAAGAGGGCAGAGTCAGAGAGGATGCAAAACCCTTCACAGGGCAGGATGATTCACGGGGGTGCGTTTTCTCAACTTCTGATGTCTGAAGGGAGGGCAGGGCTTTTGTTTCTAGGAGACCTGGAGCTGCCCTTGCCCCCGGGACAGAGGCCTGAAGCATTCTGTTTTCAAAAGTGTGCGGTTTAGAGGGGGCTGAGGACGGGGATGAAAGTGCTGGGGCCCTGGAGTGATGCCATGAGGCTGGGAAGTGGTGTGTAGGTGGGAGCCTGCTCCGTGAGGTCCACAGAGACAACGCGGCCTCTGGGGATCAAGGCTGTGTGAGAGAGGTGGGGTGCATGAGAACTGCGTTGTGTGTGAGTTAGGTTTTGTATGAGAGTTGTGTTGTGTGAAGCTTGAGTCATGTGTGAGTTGGAGGTCTGTATTTTTTGATGACTGGGCCTGTGGTGGGGGTTGGTGATCATCTGGGGAGGCACGGAAAGCAAGGGGCCCTTGGGAGTTGCTGAGACAGATCCCTGAGCTCAAGCTTCAGACGGGGATGCTGGGGCGTTGTGACAGGCAACCTCCAGTCTTCTGTGAGGCACCGTTCATTTCTAACCCTCTCAGTCTGGTTTTCCCAGTGGTCATGTAAAGAAAGCTGAGCGCCGAAGAATTGATGCTTTTGAACTGTGGTGTTGGAGAAGACTCTTGAGAGTCCCTTGGACTGCAAGGAGATCCAACCAGTTCCTCCTAAAGGAAATCAGTCCTGAATATTCATTGGAAGGACTGATGTTGAAGCTGAAGCTCCAATACTTTGGCCACCTGATGTGAAGAGCTGAATCATTGGAAAAAACCCTGATGCTGGGAAAGATTGAGGGCAGGAGGAGAAGGGGGCGACAGAGGATATGATGGTTGGATGGCATCACTGACTCAATGGACATGGGTTTGGGTAGACTCCAGGAGTTGGTGATGGACAGGGAGGCCTGGCGTGCTGCGGTTCATGGGGTCACAAAGAGTCGGACATGACTGAGCAACTGAACTGAACTGAACAGTCTGGGGAGCTGTAAGAAAGAGCAGCAAAATCTAACAGCACTTGTCGGCAAATGTTTGTAGCAGCATCCTTCACAACTGCCAAAATGTGGAAACAACGCAAGTGTCTATTGAAGGATGACTGGGTAGGCAACACGTGGTCCACCCACAGAATGGAATATTATTCAGTCTTGAAAAGGAAGGGAATCCTGACACTGGCACACACAGATGAACCACGAGGTTGCTTCTCATTATTCTGAGAGATGGGCTTCCCAGGTGGTGCTAGGGATAAAGGGTTGTCTGCCAAAGCAGGAGACACAAGAGACACAGGGGTTCGATCCCTGGGTGGGAAAGATCCCTTGGAGGAAGAAATGGCAACCCACTCCAGTATTCTAGCCTAGAGAATCCCATGGACAGAGAAGCCTGGTGGGCCACAGTCCATGGGGTCACAAAGATTCAGACCTGACTGAGCAATTGTTCATGCGTGCACACGTGCTGGGAGACAAAAGTTGGTCATAAAAGAGCAGACATTGAATGGTTCCACTTGCATGCGATGCCAGGATGAGTCAGATCCATCGAGACAGAAAGCAGAAGGGTCGTTAGCAGAGGCTGGAGTGGAGTTACTATTTACTGGAAACAGAGTTTCTGTTTGAGATGTTGAAAGAGTTCTGGAGATGATGGTGTGTAGACTGTACAACAATGTGAATGTACTGAATGCCCCTGGACCGCACACTTAAAAACGGTGAAGATGGTCAATTTTACGTGGTATTTTACCACAATAAAAAAAAAAATGAAAAGACAAGAAAAGGGCCTAATTTGTTGTAACTTTTAGAGTGAGAAGAGAAATCTGGAAGAAAACTTCTGAAAACTGAGTTGGGGAAAATGGAGGGAAGCTTGGTTATTTCACAGGGCGTGAAGTGAGACCGACTGGTGGATTAAACCATAAGACAGAGGATTTTCCTGGTGGCCCAGTGGTTAAGAATCTGTATGTTACTGCAGGGGACACAGATTCCATTCCAGGTTTGGGAAGAATCCACATGCCGTGGGGCAGCTAAGCCTGTGTACCACAGCTACTGAGCCTGTGCTCTAGAGCCTGGGAGTCACAACTCCAGAAGCACACACACCCTAAAGCCTGCGCTCCACAACTAGAGTTGTTGTTCAGTTGCTCAGTTGTGTCCAACTCTCTGAGACCCCGTGGACTGCAGCACACCAGGCCTCCCTGTCCATCACCAACTCCCGGAGTTTACCCAAACTCATGCCCATCAATTAGGTGATGCCATCCAACCATCTCATCCTCTGTTGACCCCTTCTCCTCCTGCCTCCAATCTTTCCCAGCATCAGGGTCTTTTCTGATGAGTCAGTTCTTCACATCAGGTGGTCAAAGGATTGGAGTTCCAGCTTCAGCATGAGTCCTTCCAATGAATATTCAGGACTGATTTCCTTTAGGAGGGACTGGTTGGATCTCCTTGCAGTCCAAGGGACTCTCAAGAGTCTTCTCCAACACCACAGTTCAAAAACATCAATTCTTTGGTGCTCAGTTTTCTTTATAGTCCAACTCTCCCATCCATACATGACTACTGAAAAACCATAGCTTTGACTAGATGGACCTTTGTTGGCAAAGTACTGTCTCTGCTTTTTAATATGCTATCTAGGTTGGTCATAACTTTCCTTCCAAGGAGTAAGCGTCTTTTAATTTCATGGCTGCAGTCACCATCTGCAGTGATTTTTGGAGCCCAGAAAAATAAAGTCTGACACTGTTTTCCACCACAATGAGAGGCCCGCACACCTCAAGGAAGGGTTGCCTCCACTGGCCACAACTAGGGGAAGCCCCAAAACCCAGTGCAGCCAAAAAAAAAAAAAAAGGACATAGAAACCAAATTCTCATCAAAAGGAAGTTCCATCCTAGGCTGCCACCTCCCTCTATTCTGCTTTTGTGTGTGTTTGGAACACCTTCAAAGAGACATTTATTTCTCTTTCCCCAGCAGGTGTGGGTGGGGGTGGGGGGCCGCTCAGTGGTTGCCGCTCCAGGGGTCGCCCTAGGGCCTGGCAGACAGGGGCTGGGCCTTCTTCAGGGTCCCTGCCCAGTCCCTTACCCAGCCTTCAGGTTGAGTTGGGTGTTTACAGTTGGGGAGTGCACTCTTTGCTCTCAGCCCCCGCCCAGGGTGGGGTGTCCCCAGATTCTCTACCAGAGGGGGAGATACAGTCTGAGTGACCCAGCCCTGGGAAGGTCAACTGGATTCAATACATTGAAATAAACAAGTGCCTCCTCCCCCACAGCCTGTGGGGACACCAGTGTGGTTGCAGAGAACACAGCTGGAGAAGGCAGAGGAAACCAGTCGAGGAAACCAGTCGGAAAAGTTCCCTAAAGGTGGGACTTCCCTGGTGGTCCAGAGGTTAAAAGTCTGCACTTTCACCCTAGGGGGCCTGGGTTCTATACTTTTGGTTGGGGAAGCTAGGATCCCACATGCTGTGTGGCATGCCCAAAAAGTAGAAAAAAAAAAAAAAAGAGTGGAGAAACCCCTGGCCCCCACAAAGGTAAAGCACTCACATGCCAAGGCAGGAGATGCAAGGGACTCCTGGTCCATCCCTGGGTGGGGAAGATACCCTGGAGGTGGAAATGGCAACCCACCCCAGTATTCTTGCCTGGAGGGTCCCACGGACAAGAGGGGCCTGGTGGGCTGCAGTCCATGGGGTCGCAAGAGTCGGACACAACTGAGTGACTGAACACAAAGGCAATTGTAGGTTGAATTTGACAGCAAACTCCTTTCCCCAAGGTTTTATATATACTTTTACTTTTATATAATCAAGGGGGACCCTCCAGGCTTGGATTTGTACCCCAGCACTGTCAGGCTAGGATGAGTTATTAGGACGGGGATCTGAGGGGCAACCTAGACAGCATATTATGACCAACCAGAATCCCAGGGAAGCGGGAGCCTGGTGGGCTGCCATCTCTGGGGTCGCACAGAGTCGGACATGACTGAAGTGACTTAGCAGCAGCAGCAGCAGCAGCAGCAGACAGCATATTAAAAAGCAGAGACATTACTTTGCCAACAAAGGTCCGTCTAGTCAAAGCTATGGTTTTTCCAGCGGTCATGTATGGATGTGAGAGTTGGACTATAAAGAAAGCTGAGTGCCAAAGAATTGATGCTTTTGAAATGTGGTGTTTGAGAAGATTCTTGAGAGTCCCTTGGACTGCAAGGAGATCCAACCGGTCAATCCTAAAGGAAATCAGTCCTGAATATTCATTGGAAGGACTGATGTTGAAGCTGAAACTCCAATAATTTGGCCACCTGATGGGAAGAGCTGACTCACTTGACAAGACCCTGATGCTGGGAAAGATTGAGGGCAGGAGGAGAAGGGGATGACAGAGGATGAGATGGTTGGATGGCATCACTGACTCGATGGGCATGAGTTTGGGTAAACTCCGGGAGTTGGTGATGGACAGGGAGGCCTGGCGTGCTGCAGTCCATGGGGTTGCAAAGAGTTGGACATGACTGAGTGACTGAACTGAACTGAACTGAGCTGAGGGGCAGGGCGCAGGTCAGCACCCCTCCCGTTGCACCCAGGGTACCCTTTCCTCTCCCTCCCTATGGCCCATCCCCCACAGCCACGTCTGTTTCCACCTGGAAGTCACAAGGACAAATCATGGGCGTTCTGTGAAGCCTGGATCAGAGGGGCTTCTCCAGCAGCCCCAGGGGGTGTGGCCCACTTGCCTTTCATTATTCGAGGTCAGAGGTTCGAGCCTTGAACTTGACCTCCTGCGGCCACCGGGGGCCTGGGTGGAGCTTCCCCAGCTCCATCTGCGGCCGAGTTTTATTCCAGAGTCACTTCCAGGTAAGCTGCCCAGCTTTAAAGGCCTTTGATGTTTCGGCCGAAGCTGCTGTCCCATTTGAGGCACCTACCGATTCAAGTAACCGCCGGGGCCCTTTGGTTATAAATCTCTCCTCTCCTCTCACATTTCTGGGTGGATTTCTTTTTGGAGACTGTGTCCTATGACTCACTTTTGAAATGAGAATTTATCAGCTTTAGGGGCTGTTCTCTTTGAATTGTCAGAATAAGAAGAAACAAACTCTCTGAAGTCCTTTCCGTAACCCTAGGCCCATCACAAAAGTGGAGATGAACTCCCACACCCTGATCTGGGGACTATGTTTTATTCTAATTTTTCTTCAAAGAGAAGAAAGGCGCTTCTCACCTGTTTCTTCCATCTCAGACTGGCTGCTGAATCTCCCACTGTTACCCTGGTTCTCCCCTTACTCTATGTTTCTATGAGCCTCAGTTTCCTCACCTGTAAAGTGGGTACAATAGATTAGGGCTGCTAAGAGTTTGTGAGTTTCTGTATGTGTAAGTACATTATTGATTTAAAAATGCTCTACCTCTGTGACAACTTGGAGGGGTGGATGGGGTAAGAAGTGGAAGGGAGGCTTAAGAGGGAGGGGATATATGTATACCTATGGCTGATCCATGTTGATGTATGGCAAAAACCAAGACAATGTTGTAATTATCCTTCAATTAAAAATAAATAAATTAAAAAATGCTATACCAATGGACATTACTTTTCCACTAAAAACAGTCCATGAGAGGATGGGGCATGTGTCTGTCTCTGGATTATTGACTGGCGGTGAGAATACGTCGTGATCATGCTACCTTATCAAAGCATTTTAATAAATGAAGATCATTTCTCTCACCTTTCGTGGCCCTGTCTTCCTCTCTCCCACTTTGGTCCAGGAGGCAATGAAAACTGGTTTTCACTTCTTTTTCTCTTTCCTGGTAGCCTGATCTGACTCCTGGAGCAGGATTCAAAGCTGTTCTTTCTTGAGCTGCCGTCATCTGCTTTTACAAGATAAAATAGAAGATGATGCTCCGGGCCTGTGAAGATCCTGAAAAGTCAGACAGCCTTTGTCTTATGACCCACAGAGGCTGATGTGACTATTAAAGGCAGGAATTGTTTTTTTTCTCCTGGGGAAGGTCATGGGAGCAAAAGAGCCAGAGAGTGGACTCAGCTCGGGGATGGTGGGGACCACTGGTCAACTCAGTGTCTGAGTGCATTCTGCAGTCCTAACTCGTCTCTGCCTCCAGATACGGGATCTCTCCTCACGTCCAGCGGGTCTGGATTGTGTTCCCAGGACCCCGGGGAAGTTAATATCTGCACTGTGGTTTGTTTAAAAGTTTGAATCTGACTGTGCGATTCAAGCCAATGTCAGGCTTCAGCCAGCGGCTTTTGAGGTCGGGGGGTGGTGGCATGCAGGGGTGAGAAGTTATCCAAATATTGTGACACGGGAAGCTTTTCTGTTGATTTTAATGCAATTTGTACAGTTTTCCAAGACTCTTGGCAGCTCAGTGGTGTCTTGATTCTTTGTGTAACACAAGGCTGTGTGGACGTGGCTAGAGACGAGTCAGGAGCATGTGGCTCACCGACTTGGAGCCTGGACACAATTGCCAGCTAACAATCTTGAGGGCATGGGTGGCTTAGCAACGTAACACGTCTCCCTGACCCTTGGAACTCCAGCTGGTTCTTCTTGAAAGTTACTGCCGTGGGTGGTCTCTGTGTGGAGAAGGCAGAGAAGGGTAAATGGTGTGAAAATTGTCCTCACACTTGGCTTCTTGGCTGGTGCCTCAGAAGGGTAGCTGTTATGTAGAGAGAGGTTCTCTGCCATGAGTTAGAGGGCAAAAGAAAAAGCTGTTACTGGGATGCCCAGAGTGTCTGATTGTTGGAAGGAGAGGTGGGGAAACCCAGAAAGTACTGGTGAAGCCTGGGAAGCCATGGGCATTGGACATCATGGCGGTGATGATGAGCGCCATGGAAATTCCACTATTTAGGTAAAATCCAGGATTGGAGTAATCATCAGTTCAGTCGCTCAGTCGTGTCCGACTCTTTGCGACACCATGAGCCGCAGCACGCCAGGCCTCCCTGTCCATCACCAACTCCCAGAGTCCACCCAAACCCATGTCCATTGAGTCGGTAATGCCATCCAGCCATCTCATCCTCTGTCGTCCCCTTCTCCTCCTGCCCTCAATCCCTCCCAGCATCAGGGTCTTTTCAAATGAGTCAGCTCTTCGCATCAGTGGCCAAAATATTGGAGCTTCAGCTTCAACATCAGTCCCTCCAATGAACACCCAGGACTGATCTCCTTTAGGATGGACTGGTCAGATCTCCTTGCAGTCCAAGGGACTCTCAAGAGTCTTCTCCAACACCACAGTTCAAAAGCATCAATTCTTTGGTGCTCAGTTTTCTTTATAGTCCAACTCTCACATCCATACATGACCACTGGAAAGACCATAGCCTTGACTAGACGGACCTTTGTTGGCAAAGTAATATCTCTGCTTTTTGTCATAGGTTCACAGGAAATTGCAAAAAAAATATACACAGGGAGGTACCCCGTACCCTTCACCCCTGTAGCATCTTGCTTAATAAAAGTGTAATAACAAAACTGGGAAATGAAGCAGAGTGCTTTTGAAACAGCTCGGTGACCCATCAAGATGATGAAATCACGGTTCTGTTGCAAAGATAGCATGGATATTTTCTTGAGCACCTACTATGCGCCCCTTAATCTATGGGGCGTTGGGAATGTAAACAGATCAGTGTAGTACCACCTGGGAGGCTGACCTCAAATAAAAAATTACGCACATAATTCATGAGTCATAGTTGTGCAAGTGCCATGATGAAAACAGAACCAAAAAAGGTTGATTTCGCAAAAAGATAACTTAAAACGTTTCCACGATGTTTTGTAACCTTATTTTAAGATTTGCCAAAGATTTTATGGTAGCTGCAACTTTGGATTTTACTCCTTGTATTACGTTTATTGTAACTGTGTTCTTCTCTGGGCTTATTTTATTTTATTTTTTCCAATTTCTTCTTTTTTCCAGTCTGTGGAAGCCAAGTCTGTCTTGGAATGGGCATGATGGTTTTGCCCACAAATGGCTGCTTATGAGGGTGTTTTCAATGTACGTCAGCAATTTGGCTGCAGAGAAAGAATGAGACCTCGGAGATCCGCTCCTTGGTATCACCAGCAATTAGGAGTGATCACAGCAAAACTGACGCCTGCCAAGAGGGCAGGTTCTGGAACGCTGGCTTGTTTGGCGACACCCTGAAACATCTTCTCGATTCCAAAGCTCACCACCTCTGGTTTCAGAGGGCAGCTCTGGTCAGCCGCAGAGCTCATGTGCCCAGGGTTCCTTCCTGTGGTTCAGCGATACGATCTAATTTGGAATCCTTGGGGTTCCAGTGAAGAGAGGAACAATTACACTTATGTTCCCTGTTGAACATAACAAGTGGTATCCAGGCAACTCAAGTGGAACACGCAGGAGGGAGCAACCCTCCCCACCTGCTTGGTAAACAGCGCAGGTGGCGGAAATAATACCTGGATAAACACCACCAATCACTTAGGACATTTCCTTTAGATCGACATTTGTCCTAGGAGGTGCTCAGGTCTCCTGGCTTGGCCAAGCAAACAGTGTGTTTCAGACAAGAAGTGGAAATCAGAGGTCTGCCAGAAATGGCCAGGAGGAATGGGCTTTAAACTGCGGTGTGTACCGCGGGGATCCTCTCCGGAGGTCAACTCCAGTTTTCTTGAGATGCAGTCTAGACTTAGGATACCCGCCCTAGAGGCACTTGATATCCGGAAGTGCTGACGTTCCTTTTGTTCAAGTGGAGTGTCTTTTGAGTTTCTCATTCCTCCATGTCCATTCTGCCTCCCTGAGCCTTTCAGAATGCACTCTTGGTACAGAAACAAGATCTCCACGTCAGTTGCTGTGTTTGGCCACCTGGAAATTCCAGCCGTTGGCCTCCATCATCCCGAGGGAGGAATCTGTGAATTTAGAATCTGTGGCCCCAAACCTGACTTTCCTTCCCTCTATGGAGGAAATTGCAAGATCTCCTCTTAATGATAATCTTTTTTATGAGAGTTTCACTTTTATTATACATTTTAAATTGTAATTTTAAGAATGATTCTTCCCCCCTGTCCTCAGCACGCTGGAATGGAGTCTGGGATAATTTGTTATTTTTAAAGAATGCTGGTGAGTGGAGGACTGTGTTCTTGAGCTGGAAGCCTCATGTACTAATCTTTGCAGACAGATGCTGTTCTAAGGCTCGGGGTACCTCCTCTGTGCCCCTCAGGGTCTGGCATCAAGCCCTGGCCATATCAGTTCTCAGGGCACCTGTTGAGAACTTGTGACTGGATGGTACGGGTGTTGAGAGCAGGGCTTTGGAGAAGATATATCTGATTTTTTTCCCTCTTTTTTGGCACTCCATGCAGCATGTGGAAATCAACCAGAAATGGAACCCAAACCCCTTGCTTTGGAAGAGCATAGTCTTAACCACTGGACCACCAGGGAAGTCCCAAGATATATCTGATTTTGAATCCTGCTTCTGCCATTTGATCTTCTGAGTTCTTGGACAGTCCACTGAATCTCTCCAAGCTTCTGTTTACTCATGTATAAAACGGGATTAATAAAACCGACCACATAGAGCTGTGAAAATTAAATGAGATGACGCTTAACACCGTCCACAGCGGCTGTGGTTCACCTTTCTCCCTGTTGAAGTGTGGCCCCCATGGGAGTAGGATATCTCTCATTCACTGCTATATTCCTATGCCTGATACATAGCAGATGCTCAGGAAAATATCAGATTAATGAAAATGTGTTGTAAGTTTTTCTATGATATAACTGCACAGAGGAAGAGAACAGTTTAAAGGTTTGAGGAACGTAGACATGAGACAATTACATTTGAAATATAAAACAATTGGAGGAAATTATTATTTTTTTTTACCAACATGAGTTATGTATATGTATCTTAGTATTGGTCACTAATCCCACTTTTAAGTAGATTTATGATGTTAGCTAAGAAATAATTATTCATTTTTTTTAGATGATGTTTTTCTGGATTCCTGAGAGAACCTGATTCACACATTTAAACATCTTTGGCTAATATGCACATGTTTTTAAAAGAATTATGGGTTTTGGCGCTGCATATGGAGGGAGTGACCCCTCTTTTCCATTTCTTCTTTATCCCCTGCCTTCTTTCTTGCTGTCTCTCTTTGCCTCCAAAGCAAAGCATTATAGTGCGCTGAAAATATTTCTGAGAATTAGGATGAGGGGCATGTTAACTTCTCAGGGAAAGTTTAAAGTCAAAATAATGTTTTTCTTTAGGAGTTGCTCAAGCTTTGTTATTCCATATGTAATCAATAGTTTTTCTGCTCTCCAACTTGCTAAAATCTGGTGTCAATCTGGTTAGTCACTTTGGAGCATCGATTCGTGTCTGACTCAGCAGCGGAGGCACTTAGTCAATCGCACATTGCGAAGGACCTCGTGGCGTCGCACGTTTGAAGGGCAATTCTTCAACTCGCCACCAGGCGGCAGAGGTACTCCACTGAAGTTCACCATGGCTTTCGCTGAACTAGGTTTTGGCACTTCTCTCCTTTCCGTCCTGGATGGTGAGCACTTTTCTGGATGCAGAAAAGAGAGCAGCTCATGAGGGCTTGTACTGAAACATTTTATGTAGGAATTAAAGTCCACGTTGATACAAATTCTGGCACTCATTTGCCCACATGAAATACCTAAAGGCTTTTGTATTTTTAACTCTTAAGAGACCAGTGAAAAGTGAAAAGTGAAAGTGTTAGTCGCTCAGTCGTGTCCGACTCTTTGCGACCCCATGGACTGCAGCCCGCCAGGCTCCTCTGTCCAGGGGATTCTCCAGGCAAGAATATGGCAGTGCCCTCCTCCATGGGATCTTCCTGACCCAGGGATTGAACCCAGGTCTCCTGGATTGCAGGCAGATTTTTTACCATCTGAGCCACCAGGTACTAGTATTGATATGTAATTTTTTTTTTTTTTTCCTTAAGGGTCAACTTGATTTTCCATTGCCTTAATTTTAACCCCCAGTCTGTCTTCCCCTTTCTTTGTAGGATTATAAGAGCAGGCTATTACTTCAGAACAGAGGGTTGGAACCCACAGTTCTGGGTTCAAGTCCAGACTATTCCATTTGGGTGAGCCATTTACACACCCACCCCTCAGATTCCTAGAGGGTGTGACTGGAGAGATCTAACTGATGCCCCAACCCAGCGGCTTCTATGGTGCTGTCACAGTTCTGTTTACTGTTAGCTGTGAAAAGGCAGTGCAGATGCTTAGATCTCTATCCAGTGCATTAAAGTCCTGGACGATGCTAGATTATAATTTAGTGACGGTCTCTTTGCTTGTTCTCACTCTCACCCTTTGGATAGGCTACACCGGTAGTTCTCAGTGCTGGGGGAAAAGGGGACTGAGGTTGCCTCCTCAGGGCACAGTTGTCAACTTTCATGGTAATTTACTGTGAGCAGATGAGCTACATTTTTATTATATGATTTTTTTCCATGCTGTGACTGCAACCCTGTCCTGACCCACAGGAACCAGACTTCTTTATCACCCATTACAGTTGTTGTTCAGTTGCTCATTTGTTCCGACTCTTTGTGACCCCATGGACCTCCAAGGATACCAGGCTTTGCTGTCCTTCCCTATTTCCTGGAGTCTGCTCAAACCCATATCCATCGAGTTGGTGATGCCATCCAATCCTCTCATCCTTCATTGTCCCCTTCTCCTCCTGCGTTCCATCTTTCCCAGCATCAGGGTCTTTTCCAGTGAGTCGACTCTTCGCATCAGGTGGCCAAGTATTGGAGCTTCAGCTTCAGCATCAGTCTTTCCAGTGAATATTCAGGGTTGAATACTATCACCAACAGACCCTCCTTTAATACCTGATAGCATGTTTGGCCAAGGTTGATGGACTGGAAAGCAGGATCCAGGATCCATCCACGGAAGAAGATGGAGGAGGTGATAAGAGCAGGAATGATGAGTTCAGTGAGTGAGCGTGAGGACCATGTGGGCAAACACCAGGGCATGGTCATGTGTTGCCTGTGGCAGTATCATCTAGGCAGTACTGGCTGTACTGAAAGTGTCAAAGGTGGGCAGGCAGTATGTAAACTGGAGCCTAACTATGGAGAATCCTATGTGATACCATCAGAGCATGGACTATTATGCTACAGTGAAAACTGGTCTTAGGCTATGTGCATCAGCATGAATAAATCCTATTCTTTTAACCTGAAGCCCAGAAACCCTCTATATAGTCCCAGCAGGAAGGATTTAGGACAGGAAATCAAGTCCTATGAAATTGTTGGAAGGGATGGGAGGGGGGCGAAATCCAGAAGCGGGGGTGCTCCTTGGAAACCAGGATACAGCAGGAAGCTGCTATGGCTACCGGAGACACCGTTGCTGCCTAAGGAAGAGTGACGTCCGCCTTTGTCCCCAGTGCCCACCTGTCAATGGTCACAGAACAGGATCCTGTTAGCAAGGGATTCTGGGAGTTGTGGTCCTCAGGCTTCTACTTCCTGTGACAGAGATGAGACCGAAGGGGATGGGATGGTGCTGAGTGTCCTGAGACAAGAGTAACACAAAGGTGAGTGACAAAGCAGCTCCCAAGAGATTACTTACAACATGGTCCATTTTTTATTCTGGCTGCACCACATGCTTGTGACATCTTAGTTCTCAGACCAGGGATTGAACCTGGGCTCTTGGCCATGAGAGCTGCTGCTGCTGCTACTGCTGCTAAGTCACTTCAGTCGTGTCTGACTCTGTGTGACCCCATAGACGGCAGCCCACCAGGCTCCCCCATCCCTGGGATTCTCCAGGCAAGAACACTGGAGCGGGTTGCCATTTCCTTCTCCAATGCATGAAAGTGAAAAGTGAAAGTGAAGTTGCTCAGTTGTGTCCGACTTTTCGCGACCCCACGGACTGCAGCCCACCAGGCTCCTCCGTCCATGGGATTTTCCAGGAAAGAGTACTGGAGTAGGGTGCCATCGCCTTCTCCAGGCCCTGAGAGCACAGAGTCCTAATTACTGGACCACTAGGGAATTTCCAACATGGTGCCATTTTTTATTAGGAACAAAACTGAACGTATTGTTTGAACATTCAGGCAATGGTGTGCCAGAGCTAGCTTGAGAAACTGGCTTGTGAAATCCATTAGTTAAATTCTCAGGAATTTAGCAAGTCAGTTGTTAAACACAGCTGTTATTAAAAAATTAAATCATATAAACTTACAATAAAGTAAATTATAGCAAAGAGGACAGTAATAAATACTCTGACTCATCACCTCTTAATTATTGTACTTCTTATACTATTATCTGTGCTTTGGAGGTTATTATATCTGTTGCATCTGTGTGGTGAAGATCCTATAAACTGGCGTGCTACTTGGATCTCTTTACAATTTATCATTCAGTGACATCACCTCGGTAGCTTGAAATGGGCCACTATTTATATGAAAGAAATTGGCAAATGCTGCACATCAGGGCTTGATGGTTTTGGCTGATCAGACCGACATAACAGAATGGTGGGCAAAATGTTAGTAATGATAAACGGATTAAGCTGAAAAGCTTGTCATGTCTGTGACATTGTGAATCACACAGAAATTGAGGAAACAGTCTTCTAGTATTTGAAAGCTATCTGATTCAACAAAGCAGTTGCTTTCATGATTGATGAAAAAGTGATTTTCTACCATGTGTCTTTGTCATTTTGCTTTTTTTACTGATCAATGTAAAAACAAAAATCCACCCACCTTCATCCTGAAACTATGTTGGTTCATCGGTTGCAATCATACGTTGGTGGCAATTATGAAGGTTTGGCAAAAATCAACAAAAACAGTCTTTGAGAATCATTTGACTGTATAGATTTACGATAAGGGATATTATATATATTTTATTATAATTTGTAAATTGGGTGCTATAATTCTTTGTGTCAAAAAACTTACAACAAACTGGGAGGATGCAGGCACACATTTAATTTTTGGAGAACTGGTTGTTAAGCATTTACCAATTCACTACTTATACATATGGTGGAGCAAAGTGAAAGCGGAAGTCACTCAGTCGTGTCCGACTCTTTGTGACCCTGGGGACTATGTACAGCCCATGGGGTTCTCCAGGCCAGAATACTGGAGTGGGTAGCCATTCTCTTTGCCAGGGGATCTTCCCAACCCAGGGATCGAATCCAGGTCTCCCACACTGCAGGCAGATTTTTTACCAGCTGAGCCACCAGGGAAGCCCCGTGATGAAGCAAGGGGATGATTAACAACATTCCAGGTAGCTGTTACCTTTGAGGGAAGATTCCACATGGATGTCCACCCACATCTCCTTCTCTTTTGTCTATTTCCTCTCACCTGCCATCCACTCAGTCATCTAAGTTCAAAGCTGGGGACTCACAGAGGGATCCTCTCCCTGCCTTCACATCTCATGCCAGCTGTTGTTGACTTTCCCTTCCCAACATGTCATAGTATTTATGGCTCCACATGAAAGGAAACATTTCCAGCTTGGAACCCAGCAGAGAAACGCCTCTCCCCAATGATCTCTCTCCTGGAACACGCAGGGCACTGCCTGCCATGGAGCATATGGCTGTCAGAGAGAGCACAGGGGATGGAGAGGGAGCCAGAGCTCTGGGCTTTGCCCAGGTTTTCAGCAAAGTGGCTGTGAAAGTGAGTGAAAGGAGGCTGCAGCCCTTCTCAAACCTGTGTCACCCCAACACTAGAACATTCCTTAAGGGGAGAATGCCAACTGGTTATTCAACAGTCCATCTCACAGGAGTCATCCATTCATCTTATCTTCACCCCATCTCATCCAGCCTCAGCAATCAGAGAAGGTGGGTGGGCATGTGTGGGTATTAGTAACTCAGTCATGTCCCACTCTCTGTGACCCCATGGACCGCAGCCCACCAGGCTCCTCTGTCCATGGAATTCTCCAGGTCAAGAATACTGGAGTGGTTGGCCATTCCCTTCTCCAGGGGATCTTCCCCACCCAGGGATAGAACCCAGGTCTCTTGCTTTGTGCGAAGAATCTTTACAGTCTGTGAAAGTGAAAGTAGCTCAGTTGTATCCGACTCTTTGCAACCCCATGGGCTAATAGAGTCCATGGAGTTCTCCAGGCCAGAATATTGAGTGGGTAGCCTTTCCCTTCTGCAGGGAATCTTCCCAACCCAGGGATCGAACCCAGGTCTCCTGCATGGCAGGTGGATTCCTTACCAGCTGAGCCACCAGAGAAGCCCAAGGTGGCTGTGGACACTTGTCAATCCAAGGGAAGCAGACACAGGTGAGGAAGATCTGCAATTGATACAGAAAGAAAACTAGGGGTGACAAGTAAGGAAAAACCAAAAGTTAGGTCCCTAGGATGCAGGGTACAGAGGACAGGAAGTGCAGGGTCCCTGGGATCAGATCCAGAGCGGATGACCAGGGCGGCCCTCCAGGGGCAGCAGGTAGAAACTGGCGCAAGCATGGGTCTGGACCATCGCGGCCAGTGCGCTGCCCTCACCCAGGGAAGTCGGCGGCTCCCCCTGCTGTGTCCAGGGACAGGACACGGGTGCCTGGAGCTTGGACACCGCCCCACGACCCAGGGGCTTCCCCCTGAAGGTCTGGGAGAGCAGAGGAAGGGCAAAGGCGGAGCGTGGAGAGAAGGTGAGACACGGTCCCTGGGTCTCGGTGGCGGTCGAATGCGGCTTCTCCGAGGCTGCCTTCATCACCTGTGCCCTCTCTGCTCACGTGTGCTTTTCTGTGAACAAAGAAAGCTCCCACCTGCCTCCTGCTGTCCCTCCCCACCACGTCTTTCCAGATTCTGTCCTTGTTGAGCTCGGCTCCTTTCCTCTCTTCAAAGAAGAGGAGACAGCTCCTTGTTGCTCCGGGTCTCACGCCTTGTTGATATTAGTTTCTTGATAAACGTGAGTTTCCGATGTGGATGTCACCAATGCCTAAGTCACCTTCTAATGGGCTTCCCTGGTGACTCAGATGCTAAAGAATCTTCCTGTAAGGCAGGACACTGGGGTTCAATCCCTGTGCCGGGAAGATCCCCTGGAGAAGGGAATGGCAACCCACTCAAGTATTCTTGCTTGAGAAATCCCATGGACAGAGGAGCCTGGTGAGCTACAGTCCATGGGGTCACAAAGAGTCAGACATGACTGAACGATTAATGCAACATGAGAGAACCAATATACATAGAATTTAGCTTTCTGTTTACAAGAAGGGTTTAATAGTTCTTCTGTTTTCACTGAGTCCTGTATTTACTTAAAAGCCTCTGGTCAGCGTTCAGCATTAAGACCTGGCCCAGGTGGACCCAACATTAGTAATGTGGTCAGGGTTCTGCAGCCTGAACTTGGCACCTCCCAGAAAAAGAATGAGGCTCAGCTTCCTTTGAGTGTGTTCCAGCATGTATAAAGACAGATTGAAAATAAATAAAAGTGTTTGTAGCTGGCAATTTGGAATGTAAAGACACTACCCAGTCAAGGCAACCACAATATCCAGGGATAGAAAAGGGCTTTGACTCCACTTAATGAGAAGATGCCACATAAAGACGTAGCTTCCTACTTCCTCCTGCAGAACAAGTAGTCAAGCGGTCCCACCACCCAGAGGAGACAGGCTCCAATTTCACTGTGGCCTGTCTGGAGGACTGACTGTGCCTGGGGTCAGACCTGCATGAAGACCCTGTTCCAGTTCCTTTTGCTGCAGTGCCTGCTGGTGCTTTGAGCTGGGGATACTCCCAGAGCCAACTACAAGGAAACTCTGCATAGCAAAAGCCTCTGACCAGTTTGCTTTGCCTGGGTTTCCCTGGTGGCTTTTCCCAGAACCTGCTTGCCAATGCAGGAGACGTAAGAGATGCGGGTTTGATCCCTGGGTGGGGAAGATTCTCTGAAGGAGGGCATGGCAACCCACTCCAGTATTCTTGCCTGGAGAATGCTATGGACAGAGGAGCCTGGCGGCCTACAGAGTCAGAAAGAGCTGGGGACACAACTGAAGCTACGTAGCAGCGGCAGCAGCCTGCTTCCCCCAGCACACGAGGAGGCTGCAGCCCTTCTCAAATCTGCCTTGCCCCAACACTAGAACATTCCTTAAGGGGAGAATGCCAACTGGTTATTCAACAGTCTTCCATCTCACAGGAATTGTTCATTCATCTTATCTTCACCCCATCTCATCCAGCCTCAGCAATCAGAGAAGGTGGGTGGGCATGTGTGGGTATTAGTCACTCAGTCGTGTCTGACTCTCTGCGACCCCATGGACTGCAACCCACCAGGCTCCTCTGTCCATGGACTTCTCCAGGTCAAGAATACTGGAGTGGGTTGCCATGCCCTCCTCCAGGGGATCTTTCCCACCCAGGGATAGAACCTGGGTTTCTTCTTTGTGGGAAGATTCTTTATTGTCTGCCACCAGGAAATATACCCTGTTAAACAGCTGCTGGGAATTCTAAGGATTCTAGGAATTCTTAGGAGCAAGAGGTGAGCTATGCTTTCATGCGTGTTGCCTTCTGTGTTGACCTGCTTAATGCTGCAAAGGACAGAAGGCCTTATCCCCCGGGCAGGGCTGCACAGGGTGGGCAGTGAAGGCTGCGGAGAAATGAGGACTTGGTGGGGGGTGGGGGTGGGGAAGCCCTTCGTGCCGGCCCCTTACCTGGAGGCCAGCTGTGATTCTATTTCTTGTTGCAGAGCTGATGCTCAGGCTCCGAGCAGTCCTAGTCCTGGAAGAGAGACACACGGGCTGATGCGATGGAACATTTATCACTTTCGAGCTTTGTGACTAATCATAAAGCTAGCTGGAACGTCCTCTTCAGAAACAGAAGCATCCCTGTTAGATCAAAAGGAATCACTCCACCGCCGTTTGTAATCTGGCCACTGGGCGGACAGCTGCTGGGTGGTGGCTGAGCGCGTGGTGGTCCTCTGGCAGCCCCCTGAAATTCTCTGCACTGTTGGCCCAGCTGGTGTCTGTTCAGAGAGCTACTGAGACTCTCCCATAGAAAGGAAAGCTTCCTGTTTTTGGAGAAACTGCAGTGTTTTAAGTGCATGTGAGAGAGAGGCCTTATGATGACTGATCAGAACAAAATCAATGGTTCTCTTTCTGCATTATAAACGATGAGGTTGACAGTCTGCAGCTTTTAGCAAGAGTGCTGGTGTGACTTTGGGGATGGGGGTGGGGGTACGGGTGGGGGCAGAACCCAACAAAAGCGGGTGAGCACAGGATCTTTTCCCAGTTGGGGGAAGAAAGAGTGGGAACCTTAGTGATCTGGTTTGGTTCAGTTCAGTCACTCAGTCGTGTCTGACTCTTTGGGACCCCATCAGCCAGGCTTCCCTGCCCATCACCAACTGCCAGAGTTTACTCAAACTCATGTCCATCATGTTGTTAAAATCTGAGCTGGGGAAACTCTTAACCTTTGTAATAGGGGAACATATTATACAAGGAAGCTAGAATTTTGGGTTAGCTTGTATGCAGTCATTTGAGGCCACCCGGCCTAACCTTTCTGTCCTCAGGGAGGACCTGACTTGAAGCTTGAAGAATCTCACGTTCCTCTAAAGTTCCACACAGCCAAAAAAAAAAAAAAAAAAGTGGAAAGACACCTTTGTAGGAAAATTTCAGTGCTAGGAGGGCCCACCACCTCATGAGATGGTTCCAGTTTTTGAATAGTCTTCTTTGTGGGAAAGGCCTCCCTTGCATTTGGCTAAAAATCGGCTCCCTATCAATTGTGCCTCCTAGTCTCAGTGTTATCCTTTGGAACGATATGAACAAATCCAGGTCTCTCCATACGGAGGTCCTTTCTGTGTTTAAAGATGACACTGGTGTCTGTGTTGTCTTATCGTCTGACTGTCCTCACTGCTTTCTGATGTGAAGGAGGGACACAGTCACCTCCTGCAGGGGCCACTCAGCCACACTGTGGACCCCACACAGTGCTCACATCTGGAGATCTGTCACCTCCTTTGTTTATGACATTATGCTTCTATTAATTCATCCAGCCTGAGATCTCATTGTATTTTTTGGCAACTGTGTCACACTATTGGCTTGTGTTTACCTTAAAGTTTGAAAAATAATCAACCTGCCATTCCATTTCCATGTACCCAGAAAGTGAAAGTCCTTCAGTCGTGTCTGACTCTTTGCGACCCCATGGACTATATAGTCCATGGAATTCTCCAGGCCAGAATACTGGAGTGGGTAGCTGTTCCCTTCTCCAGGGGATCTTCCCAACCCAGGGATCAAACCCAGGTCTCCCGAAATGCAAGCAGATTCTTTACCAGCTGAGCCACCAGGGAAGTCCATGTACCTGGAGAGTTTGGTAAAGAAGATGAAGTGAACATTTTGACCTAGTCACTATTAATTTGTTTTGCTTTTATCTTGGCCTTTGAATATGTCATTTGATATGAGAATCTTCAGCCAGTGGACATATTATGCTGATATGCAACTTTGCATATTTTTGCATACTTACTGTGATGCGATCACACTATAAATCATGTTCTCCTTTGGGAATGGTGGCTGGAGCTTTGTTAGATTTCCACCCCCTCCCCCCAGTTTTATTGAGAAATCATTGGCAAACATTGCTGTAAAAGTTTAAGGTGTACAGTATGATGGTTTGATTTATGTGAATTGTGAAATGATTACCACCATAGGTTTAGTTAACATCTGTCATCTTATAGAGATACAATAAAGAGAAAAGAAAAAAGCAATTTTTAAATTTATCAATGTTATAAGAGATGAAGATTTAGTCCACCTCTCCTTCCTCATTCTCTCCCCCAAATTATCCTATTTTTAATTATGCCAATAATTAGTGTTTGCAAGATAATAATAATGTAACTGTTATTCACTGCAGACAGAACCTATTAGAATACTGTAATTACATCCTTTATTTTCTCTCTTTTTTAAAACAATTGAAGTGTAATTGACCTACAACTCTGTACTAGTTCCAAGTGCATATGATAGCGATTCAATATTTCTATACATTTGCTAAATGATACCCTCTATTGTGAGATTTTTGAAAGGCATTGTTCATCTAGGCCGCAGCACATGTGAGCTGAGTAAGGTGAGATTCCCAATAAGAAGCTGACACCACCCATTTAGAAGTTTGAGGGCATTAGCAGATGATGTTTGCAGAGCCATGAGTACCTCTTATGACACTTTGTAGGAAATGGCAACCCACTCTAGGATTCTTGCCTGGGAAATCCCAAGGACAGAGGAGCCTGGTGGGCTACAGTCCATAGGGTCACAAAAAGTCAGATACTGAGCAACTAACAAACTTTTCATGGCTTATATTAATTAAACACTTGGATATTTACACATCTAGTTAATAAACCTGCTAACTTTTCCCTGTGTGAATGTCTTGCCTCCCCAGCTACATTGTCCAATCATTTGTGTCCCCTACAGACCTAAGGATGCGGTTTTGTCCATCAAAAGGCCGATATAAGTAGATGTAGGATTAAATCATGGAGATCTGAGAGGAGTCAGTTTCTCCCTCAGGAGAAAGAGCAAAGGAAACACACTCTTAGGAAGTTCCTATTCTGTGCCAGGCATGGTGCTGGGAACTTTATACTGATTGTTTCCTCTGATCCTCGGTAACACTCTCAAGCAAGTTGCCATCCTCATTTCGCAGACTAGGAAATGAAATCTCAGAGAAGTCAAGCAACTCTCAAACTTCATACAAAGAAGAAGTGAGCAGGCTGGATTTGAACTTGGATCTCTCTGCCTGCAGGCGCAGCAGTGCTCAGAAGTCTGTCCACTTTCTGTGGGGGTTCAGCGGGGCTGGAGGGAAAGGCATACTTGTGGTTGTAGCTGTCACGTGACCACCCTTGAGGGACCATCCAGGACCATCTTACTGCTCAAGGAAGACAGGAAACAGGTCAGGGATGAAGGAACAGACAGACATGAGAAAGGAAGGTACAACTGAAACAGGAGAGGGAATGGAAAATTGTGGATTATTCACATGCTGTGCAGGAAGCACCTCACACCCGCTCAGTAGTGCAGTCTGTTCATTAATGGATTTGCTTGTAAACCCCTAAGAAGGCATAGGGATAGCCTTGTCTACATTAGTCATTTTCTGCCCCAAAGAGGAAGGAGCATTCTTAGTTTTTGAAGATGAGGACTTTCAATGACGTTGGGGAGCTCTGAAAAGCTGGATCCTCAGTCATCAGATTTATATTTGGAGACCTTATTAGTCAGGTTAGTACCAAGCTGTACTGTAGCAATACATAAACCTTAGAGCTCCATGGCTTACACAATAAAGAGTTCTTTCTCGCTTGTGAAAATTCTGGTGTGGGTTGGGCCAGTCTTCAGAACACTGTCCTCCACGCAGGGACTTAGCGATCCGGGCCGCTTCCATCTTGGGAAGCCAATGTCTCTGTATGTGGTTTCCAGGTTGTTGTGGCAACCAGGATGGGAGGGTCAGTTTTTAAATGCTTCATCATAAAGAAGCCACGGATCACTTCCACTCACAGCACATCAGCCAGAACTGGTCCACGGCAATGCGTCCTTAGCGCTAGCCTTCTCTGGGAAGGGGCGTGCTTGGGTACTCAATGACTACGCAATGTCTCATTTCCTTTACTCTAGTCTGCTCAAAACCCTTTTGAAGGCAGTTCATTGCTCTTGGGAAAGAACACAGACACCTTCATACAGCTTGTTAGGCCCCTGGCCCTGGCCACCATTTTCCAGTCACCCTGGATATTTCAGGTCTTGCGATTCAATGTGCCTTCTCTTCCCTATTGTCCTGTTGTTCTGCCTCCCTGAAATACTCTCCTCCTTCTGTTTTCTCTGGCTAACTCCCATAATTGTTTCCATCAACATTTATATGTCACTTCCTATGGAAACCTTTCTGAAGCTCTACATCTGGGTGACTTTACTTTTTTGGGCTCCAAAATCACTGAAGATGGTGATTACAGCCATGAAATTAAAAGACACTTACTCCTTGGAAGGAAAGTTATGACCAACCTAGACAGCATATTAAAAAGCAGAGACATTACTTTGTCAACAAAGGTCTGTCTAGTCAAAGCTATGGCTTTTCCAGTAGTCATATATGGATGTGAGAGTTGGACTATAAAGAAAGCTGAGTGCAGAAGAATTGATGCTTTTGAACTGTGGTATTAGAGAAGACTCTTGAGAGTCCCTTGGACTGCAAGGAGATCCAACCAGTCCATCCTAAAGGAAATCAGTCCTGGGTGTTCATTGGAAGGCCTGATGTTGAAGTTGAAACTCCAATCCTTTGGCCACCTGATGTGAAGAGCTGACTCATTTGAAAAGACCCTGATGCTGGGAAAGATTGAAGGCAGGAGGAGAAGGGGATGACAGAGGATGAAATGGTTGGATGGCATCACCGACTCAATGGACATGAGTTTGAGTAAACTCTGAGAGTTGGTGACGGACAGGGAGGCCTGGTGTGCTGCGGTTCATGAGGTCACAAAGAGTTGGACATGACTGAGCGACTGAACTGAATTGAACTGAACATCTGGGTTAGACAACTCTTCTTTGAGCATCCAGGTCATCCTTCATTTCTCCCACCACTGTAGAAAGGTACTATTTATTAGCCCATGCCATCTTAGACTGTGGGCTCTCTGGTGTTTGGAACCAGTGTAAGAGTGGTCCCTACATGCAATGGCCAGTATGAAGAAGAGGCTTAGTGTACTCTGGAGAGAGGAAAAGAGGAAACCTTCCAAAGCAGAATGTATATGATTGTACTACAGTAAGTCCCTTGCATATAAACAAATTCTGGTCCAAGAGTGTGTTCTTAAGTCCAATTTTTTTGTTTAAGTTCAACAAAATTAGCTTAGGTATTGAGCTAACACAATTGATCTACCTACACAGCTAACACAACAGTACTGTATGGTAATAGACTGATAATACCTTTCACACAAGTAATACCTAGAGAACAAAGACAAAAGTTAAATAAAACATCTTTTAATCCTACAGTGCAGTACCTTGAGAAGTACAGTGGTACAGGACAATAGCTGGCATACAGGGGCTGGCACATGTTTGCTTCTTAGAAAGTTCGCAACTTGAAGGTTTGTGTGTAGGGGACTTACTGTATTGCAGATTTGATTTTAAAGTTAATCTGGAAAAGCAAATGCCCTTAGAAGAGCCAAGAAACGTTTGAAAAGGAAGAATGAAGGGGAGTTTTATTTTTCTGGATGGGAAAATGAATTATAAAGTTACAGTTATGAAAAGAGTGAAATGTTGGCTCAGGATTAGACCGAGAGATGAGGCGATGCTGAGAGCTGACGTTACTGTCTTGAGTCCAGATGCCGCAGGCCAGGGACCAGGAGATTCAGCCAGGGTTTTTGTGTTGCAGTCTTGGGCAGAATTGTTTCTTCTTCTAAAAACATCAGTCTTTGCTCGTAAAGCCTTCAACATACATGAAGAATTGGTCGATGATAAAGTAGGTATTTTACATCACTGCAGAAAGGATAAATTATTGAACAAATTATCTTTATACATCTGGCCACAATTTGGTAAAATTAAAAAGTAATCAAGCTAAGATTTAAGAAGTTAAAACATTTAAAAAGAAAGTTATGTCTTTAACTTATAACACATACATACAAAAGTAAATTTGAAATGATTATAGTTCTAAACACAAAAAAATCTTTTAAATACTAGTAAATACATAGGAAATATTTTTATTATGTTGGGGTGAGCAAAACACTGAAAAAGAATGACATATGGCTCAGAAGTCAAGTGATTTAGAATGATATATTTGATAACATTGAAACAAAACTCTTCTGTATAACTAAAAGCTATATAACCCCAACTTTAAAAAGCATATCAAGCTGGGAAAGATATTCACCACATGTAACTTAAAAAGGTTAATATAAGAAGTGTCTAAGTATCAGTAAGAAGGCAATTAACATGTTAAAGCTTTAAATTGGATTCAGTGCTAATCCAATTTAAAATGGAAAAAGGATATGAAAAAAGAATTCATTGAAGAAAATGTATAAATATCTCCTAAGCAGAAGAGATGCTGCTTATCCTCACTGATAATCAAATTAATACAAATTAAAACAACGAAATAGCACTTCCTCCATGATATCACACATATTAAGACGAGTAAGAGTACTCAATATTGATGATGGTGGTATAATTATTTAGAGATAAATTTGACCATATGTATTTTTAAAGAGTGTCTATATTTTCGACCTTAACAATTATACTTCATCTCTAGGGGGTCAGCCAGGTGACTTATGGAATATTATTCAGCCTTTGAAGAAGTGAGGTATAGTTACTACATATTCTGACATGGAAAATGTCTGTGATAGATACTTAGATTTAAAAAATGACTTACAGGAAGTTCTCTGACTCTTCAGTGGTTAGGACTTGAAGCTTTCACTGCCACCACCCAGCTTGGATACCTGGTTGGGGAACTAAGATCCTGCAAGCTGTGTGGTACAGCCAAGAAGGCCAAAAAGGTGACTTACAGAATATTAATGCAGTATAGGACTCCATTTATAAAAAATATGTACATGGATTTTATGTGTGCATAAAGAATATGTAACCCACTCCAGTACTCTTGCCAAGAATATGCAGCAAACTGTTACGGGAGATAGCATCTAAGAAATAGGACTTTGAGAACTTCCATTTCTTATTTTCCATACTTTAGTTTTATTACTTTAAAAATGTATGATAGCGTCTATATTTTAAGAAGAGACGAAAAAGACACTGCTTAATTTATCTTACCAAAGCTTCAACTGGTTATGTAGAATCTTAGGTTCAAAAAGACACTGTGTGCCATGTCATACTCAGATATGTTCACTCATTCACTCATCAAAGATTTAGTGGATACTTTTGCTGTGTGAGGTCTTTTTCTCTCTTACATGGCTCTTACCTATGTAATTTTCTTCCTCACTTTACTCCAGAAAGTGAGTATTAGGAAATAGTTACGGGTCTGAAGCAAAGTTGGCTTGTGGGAGACCTCTTAGATACCCAGCAGAGGGCGCTGTGGCTGGGAACGAAGGGTGACTCCTGTTTGGCTGTTTTGAGTCCCTTTCGGGTCCTGTGTAAAAGATTCAGGAAGTTTTTATTGGAAAAAAAAAAAAAGCAAAACCCCTCAAACCTCTAAAAGCACCCCATATTCCAACTGCAGGTTCAATTTGTGTGGCTGTTCCCACTTCAGAGCTATCAGTCTCGTTCCTCTGGGGGCCTATGTCCGTGCAGGGAGCAAGTGGGTGTTTTGAGTCGAGAGATCCAAAGATAGCCGCGTATATGTCACATCTCACGAGGACGGAAGACTAAAATGAAAATTTATGCTCTAAACTTTGCCCTGTCTTGGCGTCCAAATGCCACGTGACTGTTGTTTTACTGAATGGAAAGCCAGAATAATATGGTGACAGCAAGTTGTCTTGGGTAGCATGAAACAGAAGACTTGCCCTCAGGTCATTGAATGCATTTTTCTTTTTACTTCTGCTTTTGGTTCGTATTTCATTGCATTGTTCATGTAATGCAGAAGAGAGGCATATTTTGGATGCTATGCTCGAAATTCAAATATGTGAAATACAGGGATAGTCTCCTGAAAGATTTTTGGAGAGATTTGAAAATACAAAACATGAAAAAATTGTGATAACTTCATATCAAAAAATTACACTTAGCAAAAAAATATCACTTCAGAATCTTTTTTTAAAAATTGAATCATAATTGATTTACAATATTGTGTTAGTTTCAGGTGTACAACATGATGATTTTTCTTTTTGCAGATTTTGTTCCATTATAGGTTATTATAAGATATTGGGTATAATGTTCCCTCTGCTATCCAGTAAATCCTTGTCGCTTATCTATTTCACGTATGCTGCTGTTTAGTTGCTCAGTTGTGTCCGACTCTTCTCAAGCACAGGGACTGTAGCCCACCAGGCTCCTCTGTCCATGGAATTCTCCATGCAAAAATACTGGAGTGGATAGCCATTACCTTCTCCAGGGGGTCTTCTTGACCCAGGTATTTAATCCAGGTCTCCTGCACTGCAGGCAGATTCTTTACCACTGAGCCACCTGGGAAGCCCTATTTTATGTATAGTAGTTTGCTAATCCCATATTCCTCATCACAGTAGTATCTGTAAAGAGCAGTTTTCCAAATCCAGATAAAATATGATGTGGTTCATTCTGATGCCACTTTAAGAGCAGACTTCCTGGTGGGACTTGAGACTTCCCTGGTGGCTCAGACAGTAAGGAGTCTCCTACAGTGCAGGAGACCCCGGTTTGATCTTTGGGTTGGGAAGATCTCCTGGAGATGGAAATGACAACCCACTCCAGTATTGTTGCCTGGAAAATCCCATGGATGGAGGATCCTGGCAGTCTACAGTCCGTGGGGTTGTAAAGAGTTGGACATGACTGAGTGACTTCACTTTATTTCACTGAGAGCAGAATCCGTAACGCAGTCAGACATAGTACGTTTTGCAATTAAAACACACAAGTCCCTAGAATTCAGCCTCACAATTAGCACAAATGAGAGACTTTTCCTTTAAGAAACGTTTATTTATTTATTTATTTTAGAAACGTTTATTTATTTACTTGGCTGCCCTGGGCCTTAGTTGTGGCACACGGAATCTTTTACTTGTGGCATGTGGGATCTAGTTCCCTGAGCAGGGATTGAACCTGGGCCCCCTGCTCTGGGAACTCAGAGTCTTAGCCACTGGACCACCAGCAAAGCCCCTGGAAGACTTTTCATATCCTTTCCTTTCTCTCTGGCCCCTTGTCTTGTAGTTTGCCAAATTGTAGTTTCGGACAAGTTGACTCTTTGCTCCAGCACACAGGTAGAGTTCTCTGAAGTCAGAGATGTCTTTCAGTTGGAGAATAGGTGTTAAAGGAGCTTTGGCTACAGAGTACAAATAGAAATGGAGAATTTATGCAGTTTGACTTGTTAAAGCAAAAATCCATCTGACGGAATAGCAGTCATGAGCTGCAAGACTGTGCCCAGTGGCACAGAATTTACAATTTAAAACATTTCTGGCTTTCTACATTAACTTCCTTGGTTAAACAGGTAGAATTCCCTGAAAATCTGTGGTTAGTTTCTCAAGGTCAATGAATGTATTAAGGAAATGTCAATATCTTAGCTGCTATAAAACTTTCTTTCTTATAAAAAGGAAAACTAAGGACGTAAATTTGAAAAGAATATGAGAAGATTTTGCAAGTCTTTGTATCTTGTGTTTGTGCAGAGCTCATGTTCTTTTTATCCAACTCATTGACCTTATTTAATCCAAAGGTAAGGCTCGTCCTCCAGGCTGGTGCCAGACTCAGCTTCTGAACCTGCCCAGATCAGCACAACCCTCTCTCCTCTTGGCTGGAGCTGCCCCAGCAATGACTTGCTCTGTTCCTGCTGTTGTGAAGGTAGGTTACTGAAGCCACCACTGTCCATACAGCCTGACCAGCAAGAAGAGGCCATTGCTCCAGAGGAGGCTGGGAGACATATTGGAAGCAGAGAGTTTAAAACCCCATGGGGACAAGTTCACCCGATGGGAGGCGGTGGATAGGAAGGGGCTGGTCGATGAGTTCTCTCTCCTTTCTCCTCCACCCTCAGAGACTGTTCTGAGATACAACAGTCCTACAGCCTTCCTGAAAGCATCACTCGAGGCCACACAGTCAGCCAGGCTGTCACAAAGCTCTGGCCAACTCAGAGTGCTGGCCATGCATTAGAGTTCCCTGTCACCTGCCTTGCAGCGCTTCTCCCATGCCCACCCTTCTCTAGGATCACACTTTTCAGTGAAATGTTAACAAATAAACCTATGCTCTGGGGTCTGTTGTCTAGAGGATCTGGGCCAAGAAAGTTGGAACCTAGATTGGCTCTAGAAAACAGGACCCTCTGGTGGGCTCTGGCAGGGGTGGGTATGTGGTGACAACCTCCCATGCATTGTAGCGTCATGATTACTAAAGCTTTTATCTGAAGTTAATGAGGATGAGGATACGATGGAGGAAAAGCTTGGAGATGTCAGCTCACTTTGGCACTGTATCCATCGTAGGGCAATGATAACTGTTAGGATTGTGATGTGGGGTGATCCCCGTTGAAGGCTCTGGAAGCCTTGCAAAAGAGGGAGGGTATGGGGAGGGAGGAGGGAGGAGGGTTCAGGATGGGGAACACAGGTATACCTATGGCAGATTCATTTCGATATTTGGCAAAACTAATACAATACTGTAAAGTTAAAAAATAAAATAAAATTAAAAAAAAATAAAAAAGATCTTAAAAAAAAAAAGGGAAAATGACAGGTGCTATCTTGAGGCTCTCTTTGAAGTCAGAGTATTCCTGGGGTAATTTTAAAGGGGGTTCTCATCTCCTACATCTGCAAAGCAGGCAACTTTAAAATGTGAGTGAAAGTGAAAGTTGCTCAGTCATGTCTGACTCTTTGCGACCCCATGGACTATACTGTCCATGGAATTCTCCAGGCCAGAATACTGGAGTGGGTAACCTTTCCCTTCTCCAGGGAATCTTCCTGACCCAGGAATCAAACCCAGGTCTCCTGTATTGCAGGTGGATTCTTTACCAGCTGAGCCACAGGGGAAGCCCACTTTAAAATGAGGATCTGATTATGTTAGAAATGTAAAGAACAGATGCTCAGCCTTAACAGCTCTTCAGTGTCAAAGAGCATTTTCTGATATGGAAAAAGTGAGAACCTGAGACCTAGGATGGTTACATATGCCTGGTTGAAACTGAGAATGTATGTGTGTGTGTGTGTGTGTGTGTGTGTGCGCGTGTGCACGTGGGCGTGTGTGCACTCAGCTGCTCAGTCATGTCCGACTCTTTGCGACCCCATGGACTATAACCTGCCAGGCTCCTCTGTCCATGGAATTTTCCAGGCAAGAATACTGGAGTGGGTTACCATTTCCTTCTCCAGGGGATCTTCCCAACCCAAGGATCGAACCTGCGTCTCTTGCATCTCCTGCATTGGCCAGTAGTTTCATTACCAGTTACCTGGGAAGCCCCTGAGAATATTGGATCCCAAACTACCTGAAGCTTCCTGGCTGGCAGAAGCTGTCCCCAAAACTAGCAGAGATCAGCTTCCCCTTCAGGGGATCATACCATGACCTCCTGGAGGAGATGCTTTGTAGCTCACCATTGTTTTTCTCAAGATCAGTCCCCATCATTCCTTGTCGTCTTCCAGGTAATAGCCAGAGTCTGAGCACAGCTTCAGTGGGGAATTACACTCTTCTCCAAGGAAAACAATCTATGTGTCAGTCATGTCCGACTCTTAGCGACCCCATGGACTGTAGCCCACCAGGCTCCTCCATCCATGGGATTCTCTAGCAAGAGTACTGGAGTGGGGTGCCTTTACCTTCTCTGAGTGGACAAATAGCAACTGTCAAATGTGTACCAGCAAAGACATGCAGGAGGGGTCTTGAGGGTGTTAGATTGTCATGATCACTCGGAGCTGGTCTGTAGAAGTGACTCCTTGACATTTAGGCAGGATGATGACCTACAGTTGATAAGATGGAGGTGGTGGAGTATGAAGAAAGGGTAGGCTCAAAGAGTTGGGATTATTCGAATGGATTTACTATGTAAACTTCAAAATCCATCCACTTAACTCTGTTTCTTAATTGAAATTTATTTATTTTTAATTGGAGGATAATTGCTTTACAATATTGTGTGGGTTTCTGCTACATTTCAAAATGAGTCAACCATAGGTATACTCATGTCTTGAAAATCCCTCCCACCTCCCAACTCTGTTTCTTGACAACCCTCACCCTCCAATGAAGACTTGTTTGTCCTCAAATTTTAACAGTAACGGTGTTGAGAAATACTGCCTTGGCAAGACACTGTTTAGCAGAGATGGGAGATTAATCCTGTGAAAATTCAGGGATCTATTGCATCAGTGAAGCTCCTAGGGGTCCAGTGGTCTGGAGCATGCCAGACACCCTTTTTCTTAAAAATTAAAAGATAAATATCATAATCCCTTATATATGGAATCTAAAAGGAAATGATACAAATGAAGCTTATTACCAAACAGAAAGAAACTGACAGACTTAGAAAACAAACTCAAGGTTCCCAGGGGGAAGGGATAGTTAAGGACTTTGGGAAGGTCATGTACACACTGCTCTATTTAAAATGGATAACCAACAAAAATCTGCTGTATAGCACATGGAGCTCTGCTCAATGTTATGTGCCAGCCTGGGTGGGAGAGGGGTTGGGGGGAAAATGGATACATGTATGTGCATGGCTGAGTCCCTTCACTGTTCACTTGAAACTGTCACAGCATTGTTAATCGGCTGTACCCCAATACAAAATGTTTCTGATGTTTAAAAAAATGAAATTAAAAAAAAGATACATGTCATATTGTAGGCACTCAGAAATATATTTTGCTGAATGAGTAAGTGAGTGAAAAACATACAGGAAGAGTTCCCTGTGCAAAGAGAAATCTGCTTGGGCGAGACAGGTTCCCAGAGGAAGGCGGAAGTTTGCTGTCGCCGGAGGCGCTGCAAGAAGCTGGAGGTGAGGCAGAGAGAAGGCTGTGGTTTTCATGGCTTATGTGCTATTTATTTAGACACCTGCTCACAGAAGATGGAGGACAAACAAGTGGCTTTCATCAAGGGAGGAACAAGGCCAGGTTTTTGTTCGAGAATGAACTTTATGGCTGATCAGAGAGATTGTCCCGAAAGGCCCTGAGATCAGAGTCAGGTCAACTAGCCTGGTCTCTTTTGTAACAGTCCAGTTGGAAGCTCTGAACAGCTGATTTGGGACAGGACGGAACTTGAATGAAGGAAAAAATAGATTCCAGAAAGCCGTGGGGGAAAGAGTGGTCAGGATTTGGTAACTGGATTGGGAAGGTGGGGAGAAGGAGACAGAGCAGAAGAAAATTCTCAAGTCTCTGTGTCTCTGGATGACTGGAGAATGTGGCAAAGAATTCAGCTTAAGGGATAGACGGTGAGTTTTGCTTTGAATAGTTGAATTTGAGGATGTGGGGCACACAAGGGGAGGTGTTCACTTGGCACCTGGACAAGTGAAGAGAGTCTTGGCTGAAGACGGAGGCTCGAGAATTGTTTGAAGCCGCAAAACTGAGGCCCAGAGAGGTCACCTAACCCATGTTGACATAGTTGATAAATAATAGAGTGAACCTTCAAACCCAGACATTTCTGGCTCTAAGGCTAACCCCACTATTCCCTAACTTACTTCTTTTCCTCAAGATTATGGATTTCTAAAATGAAATTTGAAAATACATATGGATGGCAATCTAGCAAAATTACCAGCATATTCACACTTAGGTATCTCACTTCTGCAGAAGACGACGTTGCAGTCAGACCTGGACACGTACAGAATGACACACGCACAATGTCATTCATTGCAGTGTGGCTTGAAAGAACACCACCACCACCACCAAAAACAGCAGGAGGGGAAGAGTTAAATACATGGACCATCCTGCGCCTGTTTAGAAGAGCGAGGAGCTCTCAGTGAACTGACAGTGTGTATATTAGTATGTATATCATACTCTCTCTTGTGTAAGAAAAAGCAAAACTAAGAACATATATTAATATTTGTGTTTGCTTATATCTGGGTGAAGAAAACAAAGGATATAAGATACTAGTAGAAGTAGGGTGCCTTCAGTCAGTTCAGTTGCTCAGTTGTGTCCTACTCTTTGCGACCCCATGAGCCGCAGCACACCAGGCCTCCCTGTCCATCACCAACTCCCAGAGTCCACCCAAACCCATGTTCATTGAGTCGGTGATGCCATCCAACCATCTCATCCTCTGTTGTCCGCTTCTCCTCCTGCCCTCAGTCTTTCCCAGCATCAGGGTCTTTTCTAATGAGTTAGCTTTTTGCATCAATGGCCAAAATATTGGAGTTTCAGGTTCAACATCAGGTCTTCCGATGAACACCCAGGACTGATCTCCTGTAAGACAGACTGGTTGGATCTCCTTGCAGTCCAAGGGACTCTCAAGAGTCTTCTCCAACACCACAGTTCAAAAGCATCCATTCTTCTGCACTCAGCTTTCTTCACAGTCCAACTCTCACATCCATACATGACCACTGGAAAGACCATAGCCTCGACTAGACGGACAGTTGTTGACAAAGTAATGTCTCTGCTTTTTGTCATAGGTTCACAGGAAATTGCAAAAAAAATATACACAGGGAGGTACCCCATACCCTTCACCCCTGTAGCATCTTGCTTAATAATAGTGTAATAACAAAACTGGGAAATGAAGCAGAGTGCTTTTGAAACAGCTTGGTGACCTATCGAGATGATGAAATCACGGTTCTGTTACAAAGATAGCATCGATATTTTCTTGAGCACCTACTATGCACCCCTTAATCTATGGGGCATTGGGATGTAAACAGATCAGTGTAGTACCACCTGGGAGGCTGACCTCAAATAAAAAATTATGCACATAATTCATGAGTCATAGTTGTGCAAGTGCCATGATGAAAACAGAACCAAAAAAGGTTGATTTCATAAAAAGATAAAACGTTTCCACGATGTTTCATAATCTTATTTTAAGATTTGCCAAAGTTCGGCACTCAGCTTTCTTTATAGTCCAAATCTCACATCCATACATGACCACTGGAAAAACCATAGCCATGACTAGACGGACCTTTGTTGACAAAGTAATGTCTCTGCTTTTTAATATGCTGTCTAGGTTGGTCATAACTTTCCTTCCAAGGAGTAAGCGTCTTTTAATTTCAAGGCTGCAAGCACCTTAAAAGGCAATAGGGTGCCTTATAAGGGTGGCAAAGAACAGAACAGACAGATACAGTGTAGGAACAAAGCTTCTCAATGAATGTCTTTTTGAAGCCTGTGAATGTATTACTATTTAAGGCAATTAAAACATTGAAAATGTGGTATAAACCCATTAGCATTTATCTACACTTGAAATTCATCTCTTCTTCTGGAAAGATGTACTTGGTTTATGGATTTATAATATTTTTGCACTTAGTCTTCCACCCATCCTTCCATCCTTCTGTCTATCCATCCAACACAATTATTCATCTAACATTCATCTATAGCCACAAGGAAAATAATTAAGAAAACAGACGTGGTTCCTGGCCTTCCTCTAGATATAAAGACAGAGATTAGTCAGATTATGCCATAAAGACACTGAGATAGCAACCATGCTACAAAAAGCATGAGAAGGAACTCAGTTATTCTTGGATGAGGTAGTTAAGGATGTCTCAGGGAAGGCTTTCCTGAGGAAAATCCATCTGAATTCCATGAAATGCAGGAGGGAAGTGGTGAAGGGAGGGAGGCAGGAGGAACGGTATTTGCAAAGGCTCTGAGTGAGGCACAGTGTTTGAAGAACTGAAGGAGGCAGTGTCACCGTCGTGTAGGGGCTGAGAAAACGGGGGGCATGCATTAGCAAGGGGGAATACACACAGGAGGGTCTTGTCGGGCAGGTTGAGGATGAGGGTCTTTGTAATCAACGCAGAACTGGAAACGACTGGAGAGGTTGAGGCTACCGTGGAATAATATGAGCCATTTCTGTCTCGGGAAGATAACTGGCTGCTCTTTGGAGAATGATGGGGATTGGAAAAAGAGTCGAGCCAAGGGGACCAGTTGCAAGGCTGCCTCTGGAAGAGGAGGAAGGTGACATTTGTTCAGGCCAGGTGAAGGTTAGGGTTAAGAGGAGCCCATGGAATCAGGAGGAAGAAAAACCAAGAAGTCTGCATGATGGGTTGTGTAAGGGTGGAGGGGAGAAATTTCCAACATGGGTGGGGTTCCAGTGAGTGCAACTGAGTAGAAGGGGCCACCATGTCCTGAAAGAGAATCTGAGGGCATGTTTGCTGCGGGGACAGGTTGGATTTGAAGATGCTGGGGTGTCCTAGAAGGTGACCGATGACTTGGAAAGGCAGCCCACAGATCATGTCATGATTCCACGTTTAGAATCCATAGTGTGACTCTGTACTTGGTTAACAACCTCAATCAAATGTTGCTCACGCCCGAGTCTCACATTTTGATTCTTCTGTACCCATGTCAGTGTAGTTGTTGCTTGGTTTCTCAGTCTTGTCCGACTCTTTGTGACCCCGTGGACTGGAGCCCACCAGGCTCCTCTGTCCATGGGATTTTCCAGGCAGGAATGCTGGGGTGGGTTGCCCCTTCTTCCTCCAGGGGATTTCCTCAGACCCAGGGATTGAACCCATGGCCCCTGTGTTTCCTGCATTGCAGGCAGATTCTTTGTCCATGGAGCGCTTGGGGAAGCCATGTTAGTTCTTGACAAAGTGTTTCTCCACTCATCTCTTCCCTAGAACGCATGCCATGTGTTTACAGGCTCTGGATCCTTTAGAGAAAGGATCTTGAAGAGGAAGACCATCGTTTCCCCCCAAGGAGCCCCTTCAATCAGCCTTCTCAGGTGGCACTTTGGACATGTCCACAACAAATTTATCTTTCTTCTCTGGGTTCCCCATGAAGGCTTAGCTGTTAATCCTCCTTCGTATTTCATATCTCATTTGTGTTTTTACAAGAATACCCTTTTTTGTTGTTCTCCGCACTGGCTCCCTATGTACAGGGGCTTCCCTAGTGGTTTAGAGGGTAAGGTGTCTGCCTGCAATGCCAGAGACCGGGGTTCAATCCCTGGGTCAGGAAGATCCCCTGGAGAAGGAAATGGCAACCCACTCCAGTACTCTTGCCTGGAAATCCCATGGATGGAGGAGCCTGGGAGGCTGCAGTCCATGGGGTCGCAATGAGTTGGACAGGGAGCTTTATTCTTTATTTTCTTTTGGCCTTCAATGGCATAATTTTGCTACCTTGAGGCCACTTTGGGGAATACAGTCATGAGACTTGTAGCCCTGCCATACGGCAACACTGCTGCTAATATTTTCCCAGACCCTGGGGCTGGAAGTCCTAAGGGCTTTGTCTTCTTAACATTCAAAGTGCCGTTCTGATGTATTTGTGTATCCATCAGAGCTACAGTGGGATCACTGAAGCTTTCCTAAGGGGAACACTTTTCTGTATGAAAAGGAGAGGATGAGAGATTCCTTTCTGCTTCAAAAACTGGTGTAATATTAATTAGGTCTACCCTGGTGGCTCAGACAGTAAAGCATCCTGCTGCAATGTGAGAGACTCAAGTTTAATATGGGGCCAGGAAGATCCCCTGGAGAAGGGAATGGCTACCCACTCCAGTATTCTTGCCTGGAGAATTCCATGGACAGAGGAGCCTGGTGGGAGAGTAATTGGTTAAAAAAATGCTGTTTGTTCCTGCATAACGTATCTGGCTCTGGAAGCACATTTAGCCAAGGGCGCTGTGACCTCCATGGGGACATGGAACAAACAGCCTGACACTGGATCCAGAGTTTCTGGCCTGGAGGCAATTCCAGGGACTGATTTCCAACAGATCTATAAGGATAACTGGCTTTGAAAATGTTTGCTCCTAGCAGTGCAAGGCTTGTTTTTCAACTGATGAATCCTCCCAATGTCTCTGAACTGGGTGGTGGGTAAATAAAGTCACCTTGGGTCTGAAGAGATGAACAGACATGGAGAGACAGCAGTGGTTCATCAAGGGAGAGATGCTGAGAGAATGAAGAAAGTAACTATAACCTGGGCCCAGGCAGGGTCTCAGACTACTGGTCTGCAGATGTGTTTTGTGGGTGCGCTGGGGGCCATGAGAATGACATCAGATCTCCAGTGGTAGGGACCACATCTAACCTCCATCCTCTGCCCCTGAACTTTGAGCACCATCACTAGCTGGAACTGCCAAGGCTTAGTGAGGCAGGACCCTGAGGCAGGTCCATTTCTCAGTGGAGATGGGACTCCTCTGGCTGCGGCTTGCAGCCTCCCTTTGTGGCCTTGCTGAACTTTCTATAGAGCTGCAGGGAGCCCAGGAGGCATCCACGTAACCCCCTTCCTTCAGATCAGACCTGAATCATGGTTCATCACCTCTTGGAGCCTGGCTCCTTTTCCACGTCCTTCCATAGATATTTCTGTTAATAAATTACTTTGACATTTAATCCTCTCTTGTTTTTCAGAAGATGCAGACTAACCTAGTCCCCCTTCAAAACAAAACATTTCTGTATAAGGGACACCTCATGCGAAGAGCCGACTCATGGAAAAGACCCTGATGCTGGGGAAGATTGAAGGTGGGAGGAGAAGGGGACAACAGAGGATGAGATGGTTGGATGGCATCACCGACTCAATGAACATGAGTTTGAGCAAACTCCAGGAGATGGTGAAGGACAGGGAAGCCTGACATGCTACAGTCCCTTGAGTCTCAAAGAGTTGGACATGACTTAGCGATTGAACAACAACAAAATAAGGGATACAGGCAGTTCTTACTATCTCATCTCCTCTGTCATCTTTTTTTTTTTTTTTAAATATCTGTTTATTTGGCGGCACCAGGACTTAGTTGCTGCATGCAAACTCTTAATTGTGGCATGGGGGATCTAGTTCCCTGATCAGGGGTCAACCCTGGGCCCCCTGTATCGGGAGCGTGGAGTCTTAGCCACTGGACCACCAGGGAAGTCCCAAGGCGATTTTATTTTGACTTTCCATTTTGAACATTTTATATCGTTATACGTACGAAATGCCTGCTCTATGATGATTTCTGTTTAGGGGTTGTTATCTCCTGGTACTCCTGAAGCATCCCTTCTTATGGGGGGAGGAAAGCAACAGGAGGAAAGCAGAATAAATGACTAGATGAGATGTAAAGACTGTCGGATGTAGAGGCACCATAAGGGACAGTTGAGTGGAGAAAGTCAGTGGGTAGGGGCCTCACAATTGTCAACAGGTGGTTAGGGAAGCCTCGTTTACAAGATGGCATTTAAATGAAGACCTGGAGACAGGAAAGGAGACAGTCAAGATGACCTCTGGGTAGATCATCTGGGAGGGTCATGTCAGGGCAGAGTCTGCGGTAGAAGCAGAAAAGTTTGTTATTCATCGACCTTGCATGAGCTTTTGGTGTAAGTTTAGCTTGCATAGATCTCTGTAAAAGCAATCTTTCCTTCCTTCCTTCCTTTTTTTTTTTTGGTAGAAAGTAGTACTTTTTTGTTTATTCATTTAAAAATGAATAAGAATTTCTATGCTTTGATTAGGGCTTCCCCATTAGGTCAGTTGGTAGAGAATCTGCCTGCAATGCGGGAGACCTGAGTTTGATCCCTGAGCTGGAAAGATCCCCTGGAGAAGGGAAAAGCTGCCCACTCCAGTATTCTGGCCTGGAGAATTCCATGGACTACAGTCCATGGGATCACAAAGAGCTGGACATGACTGAGTGACTTTCACTTCATACTTTGATTGGGTGCGTCTGCCTCTCCTCGGACAGCAGTGTAACTGGGTTTCACGTGGAGTCACTTCTATAGACTTTTCTCCTTAAAGGACACCTCTTCTTAATGACTGAGTTCAAAGCAAACTTTAGAAATCCAATCGATTTCTCATTCCTTACATTTTGTTTGGTAAAAGATTTTATGTCAGTGATTGCAGAATGAAGGTGCCAATAAGAAAATAATTGGTTTATAAATGGAAAATTCATCAGGCATTCTCCTTTCCACTGTCCTCTCCAAGATCAGGGCATGACTGAAATGCAAAGAAAATACACTTGTACAGTAGGTGGGAGATAGTGCGTTAACCTCGAGACTCCCTCCCCGAGGGCAGTGTTGAAGCAAATGGCTTTGTGAGCTTCCGAGGAATGAGACGTGATTGTACCTGGGAACAGAGGAATGGTGTCTGCAGTCCCGTTAATTGGGATAACAATTATGAAAGCTGGGGGAGCATCAACTTTCAGAGCCCACACTAATCCCCAGGAAGACTTTCCCCTGGTAGATATAATACTGCTGTTTTTCAGGTGCATTCCTGAGATGTATCACATTTCTCAGACTTACTTTGTATAGGCTGCTGTCAGGGGCAGGATTCGGGGTGACTAGAGGATTCTTTGGTTTCATCCAGGCAACTCTGCTTTCCTGAAGTGTCAGTGAACGTGGGGTAAGCAGGGGTAATGTGGAACCAACATTTGTTCTGAAGTGTGAGTTCCGTGTGCAGGTTTCGATGAAACACAGGGCAGGAATGCGAAGGCCGTCTTCCTGAAACTGCTCACGCTGACACATTGATAATGTATTTCTTCATGATGTTGACCCAGATGTAGCCCTGTCTCGCCTGGGGACGGGGTAGTCTTCCTTGACTGGCTGCTTTGGGATTTAATGAGCCTCTGTTGACCACAGACTGTATTTTCCTGGGAAATGAAATATGAAAATAGTTGACAATTCTCCCATAAGCTGAGCTGAATTCCAAGAACAACCTGTAGGTAATCCTACCTGGGTTACTTTCAAGAGCTTTACTTTGAACAAAGCCATCATAATGAACACCATTATACTCTATAATGGCCTGTATTCGAAAAGAGTGGATGTATGTGTAACAGCTTCACTTTGTACCCCTGAAACTAACACATTATAAATTACCTGTACCCCAATACATTTTTTGTTAGAAAAAGAATGGCATACTTCTTTTTCTTTTGGAGTGGGTTGCCATTTAAAAAAGAGAATTTTCTCTAGAAAAAGGCAGACAGGTTTTTTAAAGAGTTGTCATTTAAGGTTCTTGTCTGATCCTTATCTAAGAAGGAAAAACTCTTCAGTGTAGCAAAAATATCTACTATAAAGTCTTTGGCTTATATGACATATCCCAAAATCCTTGCAGGAAACTTCACATTTGGAGCATCAGTGTGACAGAATATTATTAATAACCAATATAAGCACCATCATCTCAACCAATGATGATCTGTATTCACATTCGGGTTGACTTTTTAGAAGAGTCTATCAGAAAAACTTATTTATTTTCTTGCTAAACAAGCTTAAGTGAAAAAATTTACATATTTGCATTTACTGTCACGCCCTTTCAATGAAGTTTGATTTTATATTTTAATAATTGTTACTATTTTATTTTTTAAATTAATTTTTAGCTGCTTTTCTGTGTTGTGTTAGCTTCTACTGTTGTTGCCTACTCACCAGGTTGTGTCCAACTCTTCTTGACCCCGTGGACTGTGGCCCACCAGCCTCTGTCCATGAGATTTCCCAGGTAAGAATACTGGAGTGGGTTGCCATTTCCTCCTCCAGGGATCCTCCTGATCCAAGGGTCAAACCTGAGTCTCCTGTATTGGCAGGTGGATTCTTTACCACTGAGCCACCAGGGGAGCCCTAGTTTCTACTGTGCAGCTAAATGAATCAGACAGACATATACATATATGCGCTCTGTTTTGGATTTCCTTCTCATTTGAGTCACCACAGTGCACTGAGTAGAGTTCCCTGCGCTGCACTTGTTCTCGTTAGGTGTCTGTGTTTATACGTAGTATCAATGGTGCATATGTGTCAATTCCAATTTTCTAATTTCTCCTATTGGGTTGACTTTTGAAGCCTTTAGGTAATAAGAGTTGGCATGTGTTAGAAGCTGCAGTTTCTGCAAGTAGAATGTGTTATTTCCCCTCTTTCCTCTGTGCCTTTATAGGAAATGCTGAGTTATAAAGATTATTGCTATTTCCTGAAACGATTTTGCTAATTCCTGTCTGAAGGACAGTGAGAGTGGGTTTCTAGAACACTATTCCTAAGAGTATTCAATTAATGATTCTACTGTTTATATTTTCCAGAATATTTCACTCTTTCCTTTCTGTTAAGCAGAGACCGAAGGGAGGGTTAGGTTTGAAACAAAAATCAAAACATGCACAGCCCTCTCCCTGGACCCTTCATACTAGTAAGCTATCTACTTTCCTCCAGAAACTTCTGCCACTTCTGACAATCTCTCAGCAACATCTGGTGACCCAGGGGACTGGAGGAGACTAGACAGAACTGGGCTGGAGCTCCTTGCCCCCGCAATTCCAGGTGGTTGGCCAAATCCATGGACTGGGCAGACACAGCATGTCGGCTGCTTTTTGGCAAAGAAAATGAAGGGAAGCCAGCCAGGACACTCATACAGACCCATGAACCTCAAACATAAAAACAACAAAAAAAGTAATTTTCAGTTAAATTACCTTCAGAGAGCATAACCCAGGGTGACTTCAGTTAGAGCACTGAGCTCCCTGTTGCTAGCTCTGCTCCCTTTTCTGCTGCTGCTGCTGCTTCTTCCTTTTTTTTTTTTTTTGTTACGTGAATTTGGGAGAGAGACTGCTAAAAAAAATAGAAACTCGTCTGAGCCTCAGGGCTGTTTACGAAGGAACTTCTGATCTCCAGCCACACACAGTGTATTGGTAATTTGGCCTCAGTTTGATTGTCATGCAAGCTGTCATTTTAAACACCCAGAAAAGGAAGGGAGGACATAGACAAAGAGGATATATTTCTCATGGCAAATGGAAACAGAGTCAGTTACCAAAAATGAAATTGCTCAAGTGATAACCACCTCTGTATTTTCTTTACCTGTTAATTACAGGTGTGCGTAGTGTGCTTCTATGGGGTCCAGGACACAGCTCATAATGACCTTTGCATTTGGCTATACCTAATAGGTATACCTATTAGGTATAGCCTATTACCTAATAGGCTAAGAAATCAGATATTCATATACTTTATAGCGTATGTGTATTATTTAACAAATAGTTAGAATAACATTTTTTTCTGATTAAAAAGTAAAGCAAACTTATTTTAGACAATACACAAAGGTGCAGAAAGCAACCTGGCATTTATCACTCAGCTATAATTACCATGATTTGAAGCATTTCCTTTTTTCTATTACCTATGTATGTATAGAATCATTGTGTGATTTTATATACATTACAAATATATCAGTATAATTCTGAATTCTACTCTTTTCCCTTTGACATTGGTGTATAAATAATTTCCCCATGTTAGTGAATTTTTTTGGTTACACTAGGAATGGTTAAGGCTTTCATTGGTTAATTTCAGGTTCTTTGATCCTTGGCATGGCTAGATAGCTGGTGTTTGCAAGACAACATTGCATAAAGGATTATTTTCCCTTTTGTTTATTTAAAAAAAAACTATACTTCATCAACAAGGCAAGAGATATTTGAAGGAAATTAGGACCTATAGTTTTAAAATAGGAAAAATGTAGTCAGATATCTGGCACTGTCTTTTCTGTTTTTTATGTTATGTTCTATAATTGTATTTGTTTTCGGGTAGACCAAAATCAGAGAAGTAATTAAATTGCCGTAACAGAAGTGATTTCTCCAAATCTGGAGAGTTCAGCTCAAGCTGATGTTGAATGTAAAGGCAATATTTTATAGAGCTCAAACCATCCCTCCTACCCTTGTGTATCCCTTCCACAGCCCTGAACCCAGAACAGTATTCACCGAGGATGCGGAGGAGTTGGGATTTAAAAGGGTGGAGTATTGTGTTCGTCACACAAGTGATCAGAAGCAGTGTAGAGGCGTTAAGGTACACAGGCTGGTAAGTTACTCGTTAGGCAAGGCCTGAGGTCAAGGACAGTGATAAGAGTCCGGGGCAGGACTTACGCTTTTACAGGGTAGCACCCTCAGGTTCAACTGGCTTCATTTGCTATATCTCTGACAATTAGGTGGAGGGTTAATCGAAACAGAGAGAAGCCCACATTGACATATGCCTGCCCTATCTTCTAGGAGCTGAGGCTGTCCCAGATCATAGTCAAGTAGGCATCGAGAGCCCTGCAGACCAGCCGAGAGGACTCTCAACATGAAGGAGAGAGGGGACTGACAGAGATTAGAGCAAGGGGTTTATAGCCAAAAGTTAGAGCCAGTCTGCTCCCAGCTGGAATGGCCAGGGGCTGAGTTGGATGGGGACAGTGAAGACTGCTCCTGGCTCCACAGGGTGGCTGGTGATGCTCTGTGCTCAGGGCGTGTGGCCCACCCTTACCCCCTCCGACTGGGGCCAAGGATGGGAGTCTTCCGGTCTCACCTGGTGCCCTGCCTGCCCACAGTCTTACTCACATCAGCTCCCTGTGTGTCTCCTGGGTACCCCTTGGTACGTTGGCAGTTGGGTTTCTGAGTTTAAGCCACTCTACTCCTGATGCCAATGTCTGTATTAATTTCCTAGGGTTGCTGTAACCAGGTGCCACAAGCTGGGAGGCTTAAACGGTAGAAATGTATTTTCTTCTACTTTTGGAGGCTGGAAGTCCAAGATCAAGCTGTTAGTAGGGTTGGTCCTTCTTAGGATTGTGAGGACATCTTCCCTATCAGAGCTCTCCCCTTGGCTTGAAGCTGACCATCTTTTCTTTGCCTCTCTTCACATCATCTTCCCTCTGAGTTTGCCTGTTTCTGAGTCCAAATTTCCCCTTCTTTTAAGGACGTAGTTGTACTGCACTGAAAAGTGAGGGTGTTAGTTGCTCAGTCGTGTCCGACTCTCTGTGACCCCGTGTACTTCAGCCCGCCAGGCTCCTCTGTCCATGGATTCTCCAGGCAAGAGTACTGGAGTGGGTGGACAGTCCCTCCTCCAGGGGATCTTCCTGTACTGCACTGGGGCCCACCCTAATGATCTCATTGTAACTGCATGACCTCTGCAAAGACCTTGTCTTCAAATAAAGTCACACTCTGAGATACTCAGGGTTAAGACTCCAGCATATCTTTTTGGGGAACACAATTCAGCCATCATAGGTCCTGTCCCTCACCTACTGGTGAATTCAGAAGGTCCTGCTAGCTGTCAGTAAATTCTGACTTTTGACTGAATGTATTTCTGACCGGAAGTTCTGTGTCTTCTAAAAAATGAAAGCAGCAGGACCCTTCGGAACACTTCCATTTTGAAGGAATAATTTGGCATTGGTTCTTTACCTGAGGAGGCTGTGCTGTTGGAGGTTGATTCCTTATTTATTAGATCACTACAAGGAGGAAACGGAAGTCTTAAAAAAATGTAATAGAAGTTGATGCAGGACGCAGCTGGGTTTGAGCTCGAATGATCCAGCTACTGATTATGTATGTGGGTCACCGTCCTGGTGTGTCGTGGTGACAGTAGCCATCCTTGTGTCTAAGCCTGTGGACCAGAAGCTACTGTGGACCTTGTACCTCAGCTCTGCTAAGCGACCAGTCTCAGCGAGTCCTAATGATTCCCTCTGTGGTCTCAACCCATGTGGAAAACCGGAAGCGCCTGGCACACTGGTGAAGCACACAGCATCTTGAGCCAGACGGACTGGATGGTAACCAAGTGTGGCATCCTGGGCAGAGGATCTAACTTTTCTTTGTCTCAGTTTTTATCTGTTAAATGAAGATAGAACTAATATCTACTATATATATCATGGGGCTGTTATGAGGAGTAAATGAATTTATATTTGTAAAGTGCTCAGAAATGGGTGTGACACTTGATAAACATAATATGCATTTGATAAATAAAAATAACAATTGAAATCTTATTAGATGCCAGGCACTGTATCAAACACTTTAAGCACAATATTTTTTTTAAACTAAAAAATTTAATGTGATTTTTAAAGGCTATACTGCATTTATAGTTGTTACAAAAATTGGCCATATTCTCTGTGTTGTACACTATATTCTTCAGCCTATTATATAATAGTCTGTGCCTCTCACTCCCCAACCTTATATTGTCCCCACCCCCTCCTTCTCCCCTCTGATAATCGCTAGTTTGTTCTTTGTATCTGTGAGTCTGCCTTTTTTTTTTTTTCCTGTTATATTCCCTAGTTTGTTACATTTCTTTGATTCCACATATAAATGCTGCCGTTGTTGTTTGGGGCTTCCCAGGCGGTGCTAGTGGTAAAGAATCTGCTTGCCAATGCAGGAGACATAAGAGACACAGGTTAGATCCCTGGGTCAGGAAGATTCCCTGGAGAAAGGCGTGACAATTCAATCCAGTATCCTTGCTTGGAGAATCCCATGGACAGACGAGCCTGGTGGGCTACCATCCATGGGGTTGCAAAGAGGCCAACATGACTGAAGGAACTCAGCATGCACTCACATATGTTGTCCAGTTGCTGAGTCCTGTCTGATTTTTTCGGGATTCTGTGGATTGTAGCCCACCAGGCTCCTCTGTCCATGGGATTTCCCAGGCAAGAATACTGGAGTGAGTTGCCATTTCCTTCTGTAAGGCATCTTCCTGACCCAGAGATCGAACCTGTGTCTCCTGCACTGGCAGGTGGATTCTTTCCTGCTGAGCCACCTGGGAGCCCGCAGTGTCTGTCTTCCTCTGTATCACTTACTTTGCTTTGTATGATGCCGTCCGAGTCTATCCCTGTTGCTGCAGATGGCAAAATTTCATTTCTTAAATAGCTGAGTGATATTCCATTATATATATATATATATACATACACCACATTGTCTTTATCCATCCATCTGTTGTTACGTGCAGTGTTGTAACAATGCTAAGTGGTTGGTGACACCTATCCCTACTTCACAGTGTTGGAAGCAATCTCAGAGAGGGGAGATTATTTCAAGTCAAAGAGGTTGAAAAGGGTAGAGCTGGGCTGTTGAGGGAGGTGTGCCTGATTGCCTTCACCTTGGCCATGCTGCCTATAAACGTGGTCTTTGAAGTGGTTCCCCTTCTGTTAATGAATGAATCAACAAACACTTGTCGAGTGTCTACCAGGTCGTGGTAGGTATGTGTTCCCGGTTGGACAGAATAATGATGACATCTATAAACTAAAGACACTTGAATATCAGTTCTAGTAATTCTTTTGAACTATGCTCTGTGACCTTTGGAGTCACCAATGATTATAAGCAAATCGTGATGTTTGTTAGTTTCATCCTATTTAAATTTTGAATGAGCCTCTCTAAACGGTTTCACAAATGATTACTTATAACTGAGTATTTTCCCTAACTTACATTATCTTATTTTCTATATATATCAATTGACAGGACTACATATGTTAGAGTTTGTCTGTCATAAATATCCAGGCATAAGTGTATCTGATGCGATTGAACCTGTAGGGGAAGGTAGGTGCAGAAACCATGTGTGATCCATCTACCTTGGACTAATAGATGGTGTACAAGGGGGCCAGGATAGCCTTGGGGAGCCATGGGTGAATCCAGGGCACGATCACGGGACCACACAAGTGCAACTCAGCCGACTCTGCAGCTGAGCAGACCGGAAAGGTGTGTTGGTGGGGAGAATGTTCCCCAAAGGTGAGTTACCATGTAATGTGTTATCTAAACCAGGACTCCTTGCAGAATAAAAGAGGGTGCTAATAATAATCATGAAAGGTTAATTAGCATCAGGGCTTCCCAGATAGCCTAGTGGTAAAGAAACCGCCTGCCAATGCAGGAGACCCAGAAGATGCAGGTTCAATCCTCAGGATGGAAAGATTCCCTGAAGGAGGAAATCCCACGGCTGGGAGGTCCTGGCGGGCTACAGTCCACTGGGCAAAAGAACCCAACACAACTGGGCACACGTGCACAACAACAGCCAGTGTCAGCTGGGGCTGGCCTGGGCTAGTGGGGTGACAGCTACCCTGCAACAGGCTGCAGGGCTGAGACACACCTGGGTGCAGACCTGGGGGAGGGGAGGCATGGCGGGCCCCACTGCAGGCTGTGACGAGAGCCCAAGCGGTGGGCGCCTGAGTGCAGGTGTCGCTGGGCTGCTGGGCTGTCCTGCACATGCTGTCGTGAATGGAGGCAAGAGAGAAAGCCTGTTTGAAAGTAAATTCTAAATCTGCCAGTTTGATTGATCACTGTAACTCTCTTAGTAATTTCTCTGGGTATTTTTTATTCGGAAGCACGAGGCCCTTTCTTCTGACAGTTGGCCAGTTATTCATTTATCTCATAAAATTATCCTGACTAAACACAAGTGTGTGCATGAGAATGTGTGTGCACTAAGTATATGCAACGCTCATGGGGTCAGACGCTTCTGACTCAAGCCTCATTGCAGCGCTTCCTGGGTGGGCTCAGCCTAACAAGATGCTGGGATTCAAAGCCAGGTGGAAGATGCCTGTTGAGGAGACTGTGGCAGGTGAGCTGTTCCAGAGGCCTGACTGTACAAATGACTGAAGAGAAAGGGTTTCACCTGTGACAGGCAGGAAATACAGTGTTCTCCCTACCCTGGTTTTTCTACAGGCAGGTACCATGCAAGGCTGGATGAATCACAAGCTGGAATCAAGACTGCCAGGAGGAATATCAACCTCAGGTGTGCAGATGATACCACTCTAATGGCAGAAAGCAAAGAGGAACTAAAGAGCCTCTTGATGAAGGTGAAAGAGGAGAGTGAAAATGCTGGCTTAAAACTCAACATTCAGAAAACTAAGATCATGGATCATCTGGTTGCATCACTTCATGGCAAATAGATGGGGGAAAAAATGGAAACAGTGTCAGATTTTATCTTCTTGGACTCCAAAATCACTGTGGATGGTGACTGAAGCCATGAAATTAAAAAACACTTGCTCCTTGGAAGGAAAGCTATGACAAACCTAGACAGTGTATTAAAAGCAGACACATTGCTGACAAAGATCCACACAGTCAAACTATGATTTTTCCAGTAGTAATGTACAGATGTGACCATAAAGAAGGCTGACTGCCAAAGCATTGATGCTTTTAAACTGTGGTGCTGGAGAAAACTTTTGCGAGTCACTTGGACAACAAGGAGATCAAACCAATCATTCCTAAAGGAAATCAACCCTGAATATTCATTGAAAGAACTGATACTGAAGCTGAATCTCCAATACTTTGGCCACCTGATGAGAAGAGCTGACTGCTTGGACAGAACTCTGATGATGGGGAAGATTGAAGACAAAAGGAGAAGAGGATGACAGAGGATGAGATGGTTGGATGGCATCACCAACTCAGTGGACATGAGTTTGAGCAAACTCTGGGAGATAGTGAAGGACAGGGAAGCCTGCCATGCTGCAGTCCGTGGGGCTGCAGATACGACTTAGCCACTGAACCATGACAACTGTGCAAGGGATCTGCAGGTCTGTAAAGAAAAGTCACAGTCTGTTGAGACAGAGAAGCAAGGCTATGAAACAGGTCACAGAGGCTCAGCCAGCTCCAAGGATGCCCTGCTGTGGGCTGGAGGGGTTTGGGAGGGCTGTATGAAGTGGCACTCTGGTCATTTGGGAAGGAAATGAGGAAGAACAAAATGATATCAAGCGGCAATGGTTAAAAAATATTTTTAAATTAAAAAATTTTGGCCAGATTTACTCATCCTTTGAGTCTAAAGGGTTGAGATTTTCTTCCCAAAGAAAGCCATTCTGCCTTCGTGGCAAGTGGCAAATGATAAGACCCAGGTTGGTCTCATAATTTGTCTTTTTTTCCAGATTCCCTCCCCACCACATCACTACGTATTTTCCTGAAATGTACATAATGTAGAACGGAAGCTTATTTTCACTTACTGCATTTACAGAATAATTCAATGTTTCTTAGTCTTTGCTTTTGAAATAAATGGCATATCCTGTGTTTCTTATTCACAAAACCCCTAAATAGGCTAATCTCTAAGTTGAGTTGCTTTTACTTATATGGGTCTTACGAGATTGGGTAATTGGACTGCCATTGGCCCACCCTGGAAGAAATCTACCAACCTTTCTTAAGATAGATCACAAACCTCTCTAGCACTCCAAGGACAGAGTATTGAACTGTTTTCCTTCTCTTGTAAGAAAAGAAATGTATGATAGAGTGATTTGTAATGTGCCATTTTATATTTGCAATACACTATGATATAATTGAAGATAAAAAAGAGCTTAGAATTTCCACATATAGACATTTCTTAGTGATGGGAGGTATTCAAAGATTAAACACATACATGCACACACACACACCTTTGCATTCTTAGCATGGAAAAGTTTCTGTGTACAAACCATTGATAGTGTTATAGAGACCTGAATTCAGAATGTTAGTCTTATATTTTCTTTTGGCTAGTTTGTGAGCCTAATGCTTGAGCCGATTAACATAAAGCATGCGATGAAATTAATTTCTAAGCTTATCAGAACAAATAAACTCACTCTTAAAGCACTGTTTCTATACTGTTCAGTCCTCTGGGTTGGGAGAAGGAATATGGGGAAATTGTTTAAAAAAATCAAAGAAAGAAACCAGCTTGTTTGCAAGGATTGCGTATTTGGAATTGCTAACAGAACAATCTTTTATTCCTAGAGCTTTTTGAAAATCATTGCCTTACTAGGAGAAAGCAAATAATTTGGCTCTCCTTTGATAGACATATTGTGTTGAATCTGGGACATTGTTTTGTCTGTCATAAACAGAACATTTTCTGATGAGACACATTTACAAATTATGGAAAATCCTGATGAAAATATGATACCAATAATGGAAAACTCTTATTTTGTTTGTCTTGTTCCTTATATTCCCCAAAATATAGCTTGGTGTGCATTCGATGTTTAATTCTAATTTATCGCATAAAGTGCAATTGTATGTTGCTTCGTCTGCGATCTGTATGTTGCTCAGTTTTTCACCCAACTGAACACTAGGTGTCTCTCGACGTCCGTGCTAGACCTGTGGTAATAGGCAAACGTCATGAACGCTTGCAGATAATGCCTGCAGCCTTGGCTAGGAAATATTGCTGAAAGAAGGGCTCAGTTCTCCCTTTGCTCTGGGCACCGGTTTCAAGTGCTCTAGACACTGTGTACACACACAAAGCTGGTGGTGTTCATAGTAAGTTGTTGGAAGAAGGAACAGAAGGCACTCTTCTCCTTTAGTTGGGATTAGAGATGTGTTCTTCCCTCTCCTGGAAATACGAGGAAAATTTTAGAGTCAGCGAATTTTGAAATTAGCCAGGCACAGACTTGAGTCATGGTGTGAACACTCCCCCGCTTCGTTGCGTTCCCTCCCTCTCTCCCTAGCCTTCTCTCTTGCCCACAGGCAAGTGCACACACACACACTCTTGGATAGCACTTTCTGTGTCAACACACTTTTTTGCGTCAACCTGTTGTTTCCGAGGATAGTACGTCTGTTGAACTGCTCTTCTGTGATTACAGGGGGGGTCAGATCGTCTGTTGTTGAATAGACAGGACCCACTCCAATGCTGCCTTGGGGTCAAACTTTGAATCATTGAAGTGACAGAAAAGTTCTCCTTGAGCTGATTCCTGGTCTGTCTGCAGTGTTTCCCCTGGGGGTTGCAGACACAGTATTAAACTGAGATGCTTTGCTGGGGCCTGGGAAGAAACTGCCCACAGGGTGGGGTCATTGCAGCCTTCACTGTAGCCACTTTTCCCATCCACGTGCTGGGCTGTTGGAAGACAGTAGAACTGAAAGCAGGAGAGTTTTCTTGGATAAATCCATCTCTTTGAATAATATGTATTCCCCACCCACTCCATTATGGAAGTGATAACATTTCCATTGTAGAAAATTTGGAAAAAACAGAAAAGTAAGGAAAAAAGAATCCTTACTATTTTAGAGACAAAAGTGAAATCAGACTGTGTTCATAATTTTATATCCTCCTTTTTGTATTATATTATGATGAACATATATCCCCGTATTATTACTCTTCAGAAACTCAATTTTTAGTGGCAATGTATTATTTCCCCTTTCATCTGTGCTTCACCATGTCTAATCATTTTCCTGTTGATGGACACTTAGGTTGTTCCAAATTTACTTCAGAAATGATGCTGAAATATTGTTATATGCTCATTTTCCACATCTCTGATTAATTCCTTAGTATAAATATCTGTAATTGGAATTTAAAAGGAGAACATAAGTATTGTTTTGTTTGGCATTTTAAAAAATTAATGTAATTTTTATTTTATATTGAAATGTAATTGACTAATAATGTGTTAGTTACAGGTGTACAGCAAAGCGATTCAGTTATACTTCTACAAGTATCCATTCTTTTTCAAATTCTTTTCCCACTTATGTTATTACAGAATGTTGAGCCAAGTTCCTTGTGCTATACAGAAAGTCCTCGTTGCTTATCTATTAAACATAACAGTGAGTACATGTCAATTCCAAACTCCCAATATACCCCTCTCCCATCCACACCAGTAACCATAAATTCATTCTCTGAGTCTGTGTTTATGTTTTGCAAATAAGTTCATTTGTAAAATTCTTTTTAGATTCTGCATGTAAGTGATATCATATGCTATTTGTCTGTCTCTGTCACTCAGTATGATGATCTCCATATCCATCCGTGTTGTACAAATGACATTATTTCATTCTTTTTAATGGCTGAGTAATATTCCATTGTACATATGTACCACATCCTCTTTATCCATTTATCTGTTCATGGACATTGAGGTTGCTTCCCAAGTCTTGACTATTGTAGACAACCTGCTATGAACACTGGGGTGCATGTATCCTTTTGAACCAAGATTTTCTCTGGACCTGTACCCAGGAGTGAGATTGCTGGATCATATGGTAGCTCTTGTGTGTGTGCTCAGTCACTTCAGTCATGTTGGACTCTTCCACCCCATGGACTGTAGCCCACCAGGCTCCTCTGTCCTTGGGATTCTCCAGGCAAGAACATTGGAATGAGTTAGCATGCCCTCCTCCAGGGGATCTTCCCCATCCAGGGATCAAACCTGAGTCTTCTGCATTGCACTTGGATTCTTTACCACTGAGCCACTGGAGAAGCCCATGGTAGCTCTATTCTTGTTCTTTTTTTTTTTTTTTAAAGGAAACTCCATACTGTTCTCCCTAGTACTTGTATCAATTTACATTCCCACCACACCAAAGTGTAGGAGGGTTCCCCTTTCTCAACACCTCCAGCATTTATCGCTTGCGAACTTTTTGGTGGTGGCCATTCTGATTGATGTGAGGTAATATCTCATTGTGACTTTGATTTGCACTTCTCTAATTCTTAGCAACATTGAACGTCTTGTCGTATGCCTCCTGGCCATCTGTAAGGGCACATGTATTCTTGACTGTGCTGAGTTGCTCAGTCATGCCTGACTCTTTGAGCCGCCATGGACTGTAGTCCGCCAGCCTTCTCTGTCTGGGGGGATTCTCCAGGCAAGAATACTGGAGTGTGTTGCCATGCCCTCCTCCAGGAGATTTACCCAACTCAGGGATTGAACCCAGGTCTCCCACATTGCAGGCAGATTCTTTACCGTCTCAGTCGATAGGGAAGCAAAATGCAAACTTTTTCAAGAAGAATTCTCCATCCTTTTAGTTATCTGTTTTGTTTGTTTTATGCTTTGAAATGGTATTCCTTTTTGTTATAAACTCAAGGTTGAATCAGGGGATTGTGAAACTAGGATTGTATCTGAAGTTTGGAAAGTGTTTCTCATGTAGCATCGCCTCATATAAGACAACATTGGGGGTAGGAAAACTCAGATTGTTCTGTTTTGCAAAAAAGCTATTTTTCTCCTTGCCTTACACCAGTAGCATGTATTTCCTGCCAACTTAACTCTGAAGGTTTCTGTCAGTAAAGACTGCTTTTGTAACTCTGCTGTTTGGGCTCAGTTACCCAGCTTCATAGATTTCAGAGGGTCTTCTGCCGCTTGGAGGGACCTGTGAGTGGTCACATGTGAATTATTAAGAATGCCCATCACTCAAAGAAACACTTTATTCCAACCACTGTGGTGGACTTAATGTAGATGACACACACAAGGCTCATTCTGACGCAGAATTTGGAATCTAAAGGGCAGAGTTTTTGGCATGTGACACTGTGTCCTTTCACCAGAGAGGACACAGTTTACTTCTATTTTCCAAAAAGATCCAAAAGGTAGGGTGTGAAATGTGACAATTACCAATGAAAAAAACTCTTTTTAATTTTTAAAAGGTTGACATTGACTTAAAAAGGATGTTTACTTTTTAGAGCCTTTCTGAAGTAAAAATACATTGATTTCTAGAAGTAAGATTTTGGTATCAAGAGCACCTTTTAATGTTTTTCAAATGGCATTCCTTAAAAAAAAATTAAATATGTATTTCCTTCCCGAAATCTGGAATGGTTCTGATTTTGGTATTTTGGGAAAAGGACAGAAAGTGTTTTAAACCTATTTGTAGGGACAGGTCTTTTAACATTTATTTTCTGCTTTGGATTTCACAGATTATGGAAGTCATGGCTCAGAAACAGCACAAAAGAGGAAACAGGAGTTTTGTTCGCTGCTCCTTTCCTAGCTCTCCTATTGGTGTGCTGACTATCAGATTTCCCACACTATTCCACAATCATTGGTGTGTCTGCTGCCTTAAAGCAAGTTGCCACAGTGCCCTGGAAGCTGGCCTGGCATGAGCTTCAGGCACTATCAGGCAGAACTGGTCTGTGCAGCCTGCCAGCGGAAGTTGGCTGGCAGGGTCCTCCTCCATGGTGGATGTTCGCTCACTTCCAGTCTTCTCATGCTGAGGCCTTCATGGGATCCTGGGCTGCTCATTGCTGGGTTCCACCTAACTCCACCCTCTCTGAGCCCAAGGCCCCTGTACACTCATCCATCAAATTTCACTGTGCTCTGTTGGCTCAACAATCTTCTTCTGTATGAAAGCTGATGACGTGTGGGCAATGACCTTGATGCAGTTACAGCCTCTAACACCCCCCACCAGGCAGACTATCCCAGCTGTCATGGAATAGAAAGGCTCGCAGACCAGATAATATGCTCAATTTACATGGCTTATTCAACCAATTCAAAACACACTGGTTTGAGAAATCGATGTAATGAATCAATTAGGATCCAGTGTCTGCAGGGTGGAAAGACCATACTTCCAGGATTCTAGAACCCTTGGCAACATTCTGACTCTATCTGTTGCATCACTCTTGCTATCCATTAGGTTACAAGGACTAGAGTTGAGGTTAAGCAAAGAATTCAGTAGGTGGAAGGTGCCTGTAGCCAGCACACTCTTGCTCTATTGGAAAGATGTCCAGACGTAGCCATAGGTCCTGAACCAACCTGCTGGCTGGTTGCGTTAGGCAGAAAAATGGCCCCCAAAGTGGCCCAAGTCTTAGTCCCTAGAACTGTGAATGTGAGCCTTACATGGGCAAAAGGACTTTGCAGACATGATAAAAGAGCTTGAAATGGGGAAGTTATCCTGGATTATCTGGTGGGTTCAATGTAATTACAAAGATCCTTTCAGGAAAGTGGGAGGCTGGGGAGTCAGTTAGAGAAGAGATGTGATTGATGATGGAAGCAGAGCTCAGAGAGCTAGATGTCTGCTTGAAGGTGCTGTACTGCTGGCTTTGAAGGTGAAGGAAGGAGCCATGAGTCAAGGAATGCAGAAGGCCTCTAGAAGTTGGAAAAGCGAAGTGTTATGTGCTGAATTGTGCCCCCCATTCCAGTTGAATTCATAGCCACCAGTGCCTGATAGTGTGACCATGTTTGAAGATTTGGTCTTTGCAGTGGTAGTTTAATTAAAATGAGGTCAGGACTTTCCCAGCAGTTCGGTGATTAAGACTCTGGCCTTCCATTGCAGGGGGCACATGTAAGAGATCACCAGGGTGAGCCCCAATCCAATATGACTCATTGCTTACAAGAAGATTAGGATACATCCCTACATGGCTATACTATTTCAAGATATACATGTCTTCTGGATTATGCTATATGTGTATTCACTATCTATGAATGTGAATTCACTATTCACATCAATGAATTCCACCTGCCTTGAACAAGTCACTAGCTTACTTACTATCTAAGTAATATAGCCTTTTTTGAGAGTCCCTTGGACTGCAAGGAGATCCAACCTGCTGCTGCTGCTGCTGCTGCTAAGTTGCTTCAGTTGTGTCCGACTCTGTGCGACCCCATAGACAGAGATCAGTCCTGAGTGTTCATCGAAAGTACTGATGCTGAAGCTGAAACTCCAATACTTTGACCACCTGATGCGAAGAATTGACTCATTGGAAAAGATCCTGATGCTGGGAAAGATTGAAGGCAGGAGGAGGAGGGCACGACAGAGAATGAGATGGTTGGATGGTATCACCGACACAATGGACATGAGTTTGAGTAAACTCCAGGAATTGGTGATGGACAGGGAGGCCTGGCATGCTACAGTCCATGGAGTCACAAAGAGTCAGACACAACTGACTGAACTGAATATATCCTTTGAGTTGCAGCCACCTCACTTATTTTTCTTGTCTTCTATAATCATACTGAATATTTAAAAGTAACACAGCAAATATATGTTATAGTTGCTGTATTCCCAGGTGCTAATACGTGAACAGCATTTACATTTGGAAATGGAGGGCTCTGCAGACAGGACTTCCTCACCAATATTCTGGCAGTGAAATGGGGGAATTCGGTGGCATATGAAAGTTGCAATCTCTTCTCCTCCTCCTTCTCCCCTTCCTTCCTATCTCCTTCTCCTCCTTCCCCCTTCTCCTTTTTCTTCCCCAGCTAATCTCTTCTTTGAGACTCTGACCACACTTTTATGTATTCTCTATGGCTACTTTCAAAGTACATTGGCAGAGTTTAATAGCCGTGACTCAGACCGTCTGATCCACAAAACCTATTTCTTATCTTAGGAAGAAAGTTTCATGATTCCTATTCTGCTGCTGCTGCTGTTGCTTCAGTCGTGTCCGACTCTGTGCGACCCCATAGATGGCAGCCCACCAGGCTCCTCTGTCCCTGAGATTCTCCAGGCAAGAATACTGGAGTGGGTTGCCATTTCCTTCTCCAGGGAATCTTCTCAACCCAGGAATCTAAGCTGGGTCTCCTGCATTGCAGGCAGATTCTTTACCGACTGAGCTACAAGGGAAGCGTCTACCCTTTCTGCCTTAGAAAGGTGATTTTGACCTGTCTTACTGACCTTGTCATGTTTCTGATCTCTTTTCCAACTTGGCAGACTGACATCCAATACATAATATTTCTGGGTCTCAGTTACCCTCTAATTTATTAATGTGGACAGTCGCTCAGTATTGTTCGACTCTTTGCAACCCTATAGTCTGTAGTCTGCTCCTCTATCCATGGGATTCTCCAGGCAAGAATACTGGAGTGGGTTGCCATTCCCTTCTCTAGGGGATCTTCCTGACCCAGAGATAGAACCCTAGTCTCCTGCATTGCAGGCAGATTGTTTACTACCTCAGCTACAAGGGAAGCCCCTAATTTATTATGAAGCCATTAAATAGTTCTTTTATTTTGTCATTTAAAGTTGTTGATGAAAGAGCTAAGGTTGTGTCAGGTAAAGTTGTGCTCTTCTGTGAAATAATGCCAGTTGTGTATCCAGAGTGAATGACTTAAAGAAAAGAAAAAACTTTTTATGTTAAAATAACCAAATTTACAGAAGAGCCGGACAGATAATACAGAGATTTCCTGTGTGTTCTTCACCCTACTGCTAAGTCGCTTCAGTCATGTCCAACTCTGTGCGACCCCATAAATGGCAGCCCACCAGGCTCCCCCATCCCTGGGATTCTCCATGCAAGAACACCGGAGTGGGTTGCCATTTCCTTCTCCAGGGCATGAAAGTGAAAAGCGAAAGTGAAGTTGCTCAGTCGTGTCCAACTCTTAGCAACCCCATGGACTGTAGCCTACCAGGCTCCTCCATCCATGGGATTTTCCAGGCATTCCCTTAATGTCAGCAACTCATCTACCACAGCATCTTATCAAGGCTAAGACATTAACATTGGTACAATAGTATTGCTTAGATGACAGTGAAGTGAAAGTCGTGTCCGACTCTTTGCGACCCCGTGGACTATACGTGTACAGTCCGTGGGATTCTCCAGGTCAGAATACTGGAGTGGGTTGCCATGCCCTCCTCCAGGGGATCTTCCCAACCCAGGGATCGAACCCAGGTCTCCCACACTGCAGGCGGATTCTTTACCAGCTGTGCCACCAGAGAAGCCCTTAGATGACAGAACTTACTCTAATTTTACCAGCTTTCCCGTGAATGTCTTTTCTCTATAGGGAATCTAATCCAGAATAGCATGATGCATTTGGCCATTATGTCTCCTTAGCCTTCCCCAATCTGTGGCAATTTCTCAGTCTTTCCTCATCTTTCAAGACCTTGACATTTCTGAAAGAACTGGTTAAGTATTTCTTAGAACGTCTCTCAACTTGAGTTTGCTTGATGTTTTCTCGTGATTTGACTGGGGTTATGGATTTTGGGGAAGAATACCAAGAAGGTGAAATGATTTTCTCATTGTTTCATATCAGAAAGAAATACGTCATATCAGCATGACTTATTACTGATGATGTGAACCATGATCACTTGGTTGTGTAAATAATTCTAAATGAGTAATCAACCAATTATGTCACATTAATTTTGCAGTCAGCAAAGTGTTAGGCATGTATTAGGCAAAGAACTGAGAAACAGCATAGAAAATAATTCAGAAAAAAGGGGTAAGAGTATTCTTTTTTAATATTAATTTTTGTCAGCTCTATTGAGATATGATTTATATAAATGAGTAAGTTTAAGGTATGCAACATAATGATTAGATGTATGTCTGTATGGTGAGTGAATTACCACAATTAGGTTTGTTCACATATCCACCACATCGTCTCGTGTATGTGCATACATGCTAAGTTACTTCAGTTGTGTCTGACTCTTTGAGGCCCTATGGATTGTAGCCCACCAGGCTCCTCTGTCTGTGGGATTCTCCAGGCAAGAATCACATCATCTCACACAGTTATAATTTTTTTTGGTTAAAAATTTAAAAATCTAATAATCTAATGTCTTAGCAATTTTCAGAAAGTATTCTTTATAAAATGTACAAGAAAATCATCAAGGCCACAACCATGTATGTAGGGAAAGAATAAATTCACAAGGGAAATATACACACTAAAAAAATCTTGAAAAATATTTATTTCCATGGATAAACAATAATTATTATATACTTATAATATTTATTATAAATATGGGAAAAAACCTTAAATATTAGTTAGAACCTTGGTATAGTCAACTTTTATGTATAGGATGATGATGCCTATTTAAAAATATGTGAAATGAAAAAGACCAGATCATAGAGTTAATATTAATAGTGTTTGTTTTTGGATGATGAGTTTGTGGGTGATTATTTTTCTTTATTTGGTTTTTCTAGATTTTTGGAAAAAACTAGCAATGAGCTGAATTAATCCAGAATCAATGTGGGTTGGTGGAAAGAACACAGAACATTCTAAGGGGCAGGTGGGATTTTAGCATTCATTCAACAACGAATACATCGAATAGGCAGACACCATTCGAATCATTTTTGGATGCATATTTATCAAAATATTAAGTGTCCACCACATGCTGGGTTTTAGGCTTCCCAGGTGGCTCAGTGGTAAAGAACCCGTCTGCCAATGCAGGAGACATAAGAGACTTGGGTTTGATCCCTGGGAAGGGAAGATCCCCTGGAGGAGGGCATGGCAACCCACTCCAGTATTCTTGCCTGGGAAATCCCATGGATGGAAGAGCCTGGTGGGCTACAGTCCTCTGGGTCACAAAGAGTTGGACACGATGGAACAGATTTAGCACGCAAGCGCACTCATGCCAGGTATTATTCTGGGACTTGGTAGCAGACGGGAGAACAGAGTAGACAAAAAATACTTGATTTCACGGAGCTCATATTCTAGCAGAGGGAGCCAGATAATAAACGAATGAACAGGCAAACTGTGTATATATTAGTGCTATAGAGAAAAACACAGCAGGATGGATGTATGTTGCAATGTTAGGTAAAGGTGACTAAGATGCTTACTGCTCATCCTCAAGATTAGTAAGGTATCTTCCTGCCCTCTAACCGCTCACTGGGCAGGAGAGTCTCAGAAACACAATAGTTACCAGTCAGCTGGGTGAATGTGATTCTATAAACCCAAGAGGAAGAAAGTCAGACTGCCAGACTTGGCCTGGGAACTTAGGAGGCTCTTCACAGAAAAGGAGGTGCTTCAGCAGAGCCTTGCAGTGGGGTAGCAGTTCCCCAGACCAAGAAGGGGAGTGCCCCGATGAAAGGAATGTGTCCAAGGGCCCTGGAGCATGAGTGGCCATGGAGTCCTGTAGGACCCATGACCGTGTTGGGAGCAAGGGTGGAGAGGGATTGAAAGGTAGATGGGGACCTGAACGTGAAGGACTTTTCTCCATGGAGCTGGAAAGGTTTGGATTTTATCCTCTATGTGAGGGGAGGTTACAGAGTTAGTTTAGTCAAGGATGTGCCAGAATATTCCTAGCATTGGAAATCGGATGTGTAGTGACCTCATTAACTGAGATGTAGAAGAGAGTGGCAGAGTAGGTTGAGAGAAGGGATGTGAAAGTTAAAGAGGAGAGACAGTGGGGGAAGGGGGTCTACTGAGTTCATGGAGAGTCTGCAGGGCCTCATGGTGGGGTGGCCAGTGCAGCCGGATGGGGGATGCTGAGCTCAGGCAAGTGAGGAGGAAGGTTCTAGATCAGAGTATACCTCAAGGCTATAACTGGGTCTGCCTCCCTAGGGTGGTTGTCTATTTTGATTACATTAAGTAAAAATCTTTAAAAAATAAAAAATGAATGACCTTCATTTACTCCTCTGTAATGTGGAGCCTGTGGCTTTTCTTGCAGGAAAGTTAGGTAAATGTAAAACTATCTGTGCTTTGGTAGCTCATGCTGATTATTTCCTGCCTGTTTTCTACTTATGGGTTTCAAAAGTATGATTGCACAAAGGTTTTTTTTTTTTTTATTTCTAGTGAAGGACATTAAAAGTAGAAGCATAGACACATAGAAGCCAAGGTCCTGCCTTTCTTCTACTTCACAAACCTCCTTTTTTAAATGCTTGAGTTTTCACTTTTATTTTCCTTTTGGCTGCCCTGTACAGCATGTGGGATCTTAGTTCCATGACCAAGGATGGAACCCATGTCTCCTGCAGTGAAATGGGAGTCTTAACCACGGGACTGCCAGGAGTTATTAGGAGGGTGTGCTGTACTCAGTCATGTCCAACGCTTTGTAGCCCCATGGACAGTAGCCCACCAGGCTCCTGTGTCCATGGGATTTCCCAGGCAAGAATACTGGAGTGGGTTGCCATTTCCTCCTCCACGGGATCTTCCTGACCCAGGAATCGAACCCGCGTCTCTTTTGTCTCCTACATTGGCAGGTGGATTCTTTACCACTGCGCCACCTGGACCGTCAGGGAAGTCCCTAAATGCTTGTGCCTTCTGTACCTTTTTCTAGCTTTCAGAGGGAACTTCTGGTCGTTTTCTTCAAGTCGCAAATCCTCAAGACCTGCCCACTCACAGTGTGTTTTCCTGGGAGACCAGTCCTTTTCCCTCCAAGTCTGCTTTGGCTTCCTCACCAGAGTTACCTATTAATGCCATTTAGGCTTTTGTCTCAGGACCCCAGAATCCAGAAAACTGGATCAACTCTCTCCCAACAAGATTTTGACCTGAGCTTTCTGTTAACTTTTTTTTTCTTTTTAAAAAATTTTAAGTTTACTTGAGCAAAAATCTATTCCAATTGGGCAGCACAAAACCAGAAGTGTTGAGGACTATCTCTTCCACCCACTTCTTCCTCTGCTTTTTCTTAATTCCTTTTCTTCTTGAAGGGTATTTTCTGACTGCCCTGGTCCTGAAGGGGTTGATGCAGCCCCTCTCTCTCACACACTCTCCTGCTGACTATTGTTTCTCTCACTCTCTCTCTCTCTCTGTGTTTCCATGACTGTTTCTCCAGAGGATGCTGGTGGCAGTGAGCTGGTCTAGCCCCCACTGGGAGGAGGGTGGTTTCCTCCCCACAGGGGCAGAGCTGCTCTTACTTCTGGAGGTTAACTGCCTTGTCAGATGCTGATGTTTTTGCTCCCCTTCCTGTTTCAATTGGAATGAATCACATTTGAAAATATTTCCATCCTTTTAGTGACTACACTGAATAAAACACATTTTTCATTAATATTGACCATAACCAACATTAACCTTGCTCTTTTTCTTTTCTTTTTAAAATTAGCATAAGTATTTCTTTTGTTATCTAGTTTCCCTCAGTCTCTAGACTTAATTTCATTTAAGTGGATTCCTGCTCAGATAAATTGAGAAACAATCTTTTAAAAATATTTCTGGAGACTCAGAATTCATTAGTGGACACAGAACACAAACTTATGCTTACTAAAGGAGAAAAGGGAGGAAGGGGATAAATTCAGTTCAGTTCAGTCGCTCAGTCATGTCCGACTCTTTGCGACCCCATGAATCGTAGCACGCCAGGCTTCCCTGTCCATCACCAACTCCCGGAGTTCACTCAGACTTGCGTCCATCGAGTCAGTGATGCCACCCAGCCATCTCATCCTCTGTCGTCCCCTTCTCCTCCTGCCCCCAATCCCTCCCAGCATCAGGGTCTTTTCCAATGAGTCAAGTCTTCGCATGAGGTGGCCAAAGTACTGGAGTTTCAGCTTTAGCATTAGTCCTTCCAATGAACACCCAGGACTGTTAATTAGGAGTATGATATTAACAGATACACACCACTATATGTAAAATAAGCAAGGATTGGCTGTATAGCACAGGGAACTATATTTGATGTCTTGTAATAATCAAAAGGATTAAAGGAAAGATAAAAGCATCTGAATGCAGAGTTCCAAAGAATAGCAAGGAGAGATAAGAAAGCCTTCCTCAGTGATCAATGCAAAGAAATAGAGGAAAACAACAGAATGGGAAAGACTAGAAATCTCTTCAAGAAAATTAGAGATGCCAAGGGAACATTTCATGCAAAGATGGGCTTGATAAAGGATAGAAATGGTATGGACCTAACAGAAGCAGAAGATATTAAGAAGAGGTGGCAAGAATACACAGAAGAACTGTACAAAAAATATCTTCATGGCCCAGATACTCACGATGATGTGATCACTAACCTAGAGCCAGACATCCTGGAATGTGAAGTCAAGTGGGCCTTAGAAAGCATCACTACGAACAAAGCTAGTGGAGGTGATGGAATTCCAGTTGAGCTATTTCAAATCCTGAAAGATGATGCTGTGAAAGTGTTGCACTCAATATGCCAGCAAATTTGGAAAACTCAGCAGTGACCACAGGACTGGAAAAGGTCAGTTTTCATTCCAATCCCAAAGAAAGGCAATGCCAAAGAATGCTCAGACTACTGCACAGTTGCACTCATCTCACATGCTAGTAAAGTAATGCTCAAAATTCTCCAAGCCAGCCTTTAGTAATACGTGAACCGTGAACTTCCAGATGTTCAAGCTGGTTTTAGAAAAGGCAGAGGAACCAGAGATCAAATTGCCAACATCTGCTGGATCATGGAAAAAGCAAGAGAGTTCCAGAAAAACATCTATTTCTGCTTTATTGACTATGCCAAAGCCTTTGACTATGTGGATCACAATAAACTGTGGAAAAATGTTCAAGAGATGGGAATACCAGACCACCTGATCTGCCTCTTGAGAAATATGTATGCAGGTCAGGAAGCAACAGTTAGAACTGGACATGGAACAACAGACTGGTTCCAAATAGGAAAAGGAGTTCATTAAGGCTGTATATTGTCACCCTACTTATTTAACTTATATGCAGAGTACATCATGAGAAACGCTGGACTGGAAGAAACACAAGCTGGAATCAAGATTGCCGGGAGAAATATCAACCTCAGAGATGGAGATGACACCACCCTTATGGCAGAAAGTGAAGAGGAACTAAAAAGGCTCTTGATGAAAGTGAAAGAGGAGAGTGAAAAAGTTGGCTTAAAGCTCAACATTCAGAAAACGAAGATCATGGCATCCGGTCCCATCACGTCATGGGAAATAGATGGGGAGAGTGGAAACAGTGTCAGATTTTATTTTTTTGGGCTCCAAAATCACTGCAGATGGTGACTGCAGCCATGAAATTAAAAGACGCTTACTCCTTGAAAAAGTTATGACCACCCTAGATAGTATATTCAAAAGCAGAGACATTACTTTGCCAACAAAGGTCCGTCTAGTCAAGGCTATGGTTTTTCCTGTGGTCGTGTATGGATGTGAGAGTTGGACTGTGAAGAAGGCTGAGCGCCGAAGAATTGATGCTTTTGAACTGTGGTGTTGGAGAAGACTCTTGAGAGTCCCTTGGACTGCAAGGAGATCCAACCAGTCCATCATAAAGGAGATCAGTCCTGGGTGTTCATTGGAAGGACTGATGCTAAAGCTGAAACTCCAATACTTTGGCTACCTCATGTGAAGAGTTGACTCACTGGAAAAGACCTTGATGCTGGGAGGGATTGGGGGCAGGAGGAGAAGGGGACGCCAGAGGATGAGATGGCTGGATGGCATCACTGACTCGTTGGACATGGGTTTGGGTGGACTCTGGGAGTTGGTGATGGACAGGGAGGCCTGGCATGCTGGTCGCAAAGAGTCGGACATGACTGAGTGACTGAACTGAACTGAATAATTGATAATGGAAAAGAATCAGAAAAAGAATATGTATATGTATGACTAAATCACTTTGTTGTATTCTTGAAACTAACACAACATTGTAAATCAACTATAGTTCAATTAAGAGAAAAATGAATTTGGAGAAAAAAAGTCTGCCAGTTTGGAATAAAACCTTGAGACAAAAAAAAAAAAAAAAGAACTCAAAAGTGGAAAAATGAAAACTAATTTGCATGGTTTAAGGGAGTTGAGTTGAAGAGGAAGAGTAGACTATTCCAAACTATTTTCAGTGGACTTCCTCTTCAACTCAGCTCCCTGAAGTCATGCAAATTACGGAGAGGTCTCCAACACTTAGCTTTTCATTAGTACTAGCATCTGATAACATTTTCTTCCAAATAGGAGAAATGACCCAGTCTCTCTGTGATACACTGAGTTTCATAATTCCAAAGAGACTATTATCAAGTAACAATCAACCCTCTCTGCTCTCACCCTCAAGGCTTTTTAATGGATGAGGGGAGAATCATTACAAAACAGTGACATTTCAAGACAGCTGCATTCATGCGCCTGCTCTGTGAGTGGTTGGTGGCCACCTGCTGCTGAGAAGCTGTTTCAAAGGGGAACTGGACTAAGTTCCCTTTTGAGCAAGAACTGCAGCATAAAAGTAGCATCAGTCCCAGTTCCTCCCACAGTCACATCCTCTTTATGAGCGCGCTTCCTCAAAGACCTCTGGGCATACTCTGAAGGTGTCAGGTCGAGCCCTTTCAGAATCCAGATGTGTTCTCCAAATAAATGCCAGATTTCCTGGGACTGAAGGTTGCAATCCCCTGGTCCACAAATAACAGTGCTGTAAAGGTCATCTGTCTGGATAACCTTCCCTTTTAGGTGTTTACTTCAAGTGGAAGCGATGTTACCCAGACCTGGGCTCGAATGAGGTCATGTCATGAGGTTTCGTTCTGATGCTGTTTTCTCTCAGTCCTGCAGTGACATCAGGACCTGAAGGCAGATGGATGGGCATTTCTAACCTTCTGTGACTGTTGGAAAATCCCGGGGAGATGAGGTTATCACGGAAGGTGGCTGGTGCGCGCTTGTCTCACCGCCACGGAAAGAGACTGTGGCATGATCATTAGTGTGCTCTGAAAAGACTTCTCTTCTGCTCTTTAAGAACTAGCTTTTATTTTTCTAGAGGGGTGTTACTTCACAGCAAAACTGAGCAGAATATACCAGGGTTTCCCACATATCCCCACGCCCCACATGCAAAGCCTCCTCCACTAACAACACCCCCGCCCAGGTGCTACACTTATTACAGTTAATGAACCTGCATTGACTACATCATAATCACCCAAAGTCCACAGTTCACCTTACGGTTCACTTTTTTTTTTCCACAAAGAAAGTTTAATTTCTTCATTTTTTTTTCTAAAAATCTGATTTTTAAAAAGCTTCTTATTTTATATTGGAGTACAGTTGATGAACAATGTTGTGTTAATTTCAGGTGTAAGTCAGACAGAGAAAGAGAAATATGTGGAATCTAGACAAAAATGATACAAACTTTTAAAAAACAGAAACAGACTCATAGAGAATGAATTTAGGGTTATCAGGTGGTAGTGTAGGCGAGGGTTAGTTAGGGAGTCTGGGACTGAAATGTACACACATATGTAAAATGTACATATTTAAAATGGATAATGAACAAGGACTTACTGCATAGCACAGGGAACTCTACTCAATGTTATGTAACAGTTCACTCTTGGTGATGTATATTTATGGGTTTGGACAAATGTTTAATGACATGTATCCACCATTATGGGGACTTCCTTGGTAGTTCAGTGATAAAGAATCCAGGAGACATGAGTTTGAGCTCTGAGTCAGGAAGATCCCCTGGAGAAGAAAATGGCAACCTACTCCAATATTCTTGCCTGGGAGACCCCATGGACAGAGGAGCCTTGCGGCGGATGGTCCATGGGAGTCACAAGAGTCAGACACGCTAAAGCCTTTGACTATGTGGATCACAACAAACTGTGGAAAATTCTTAAAGAGATAGGAGTACCAGACCACCTTATACCTGTCTCCTGAGAAAACTGTATGTGGGTCAAGAAGCAACAGTTAGAACCGTATGTGGAACAACAGGCTGGTTCCAGATTGGGAAAGGACTAAGTCAAGGCTGTATATTTTCACCCTGCTTATTTAACTTATATGCAGAGTACATCATGCAAAATGCCAGGGATAGATGAATGCCAAACTGGAATCAAGATTTCTGGGAGAAATATCAACAGTCTCAGATATGCAGATGATACCACTCTAATGGCAGAAAGCAAAGAGGAACTAAACAGCCTCTTGACGTGAAAGAGGACAGTGAAAAAGCTGGCTTAAAACTCAACATTCAAAAAGCTAAGTTCATGACATCCAGTCCCATCACTTCATGGCTAATAGATGGGGAAAAAGTGGAAACAGTGGCAGATTTTATTTTCTTGGTCTCCAAAATCACTGCGGATGGTGACTGCAGCCATTACATTAAAAGACTCTTGCTTCTTGGAAGAAAAGCTATGACGAACCTACGCAGTGTATTAAAAAGCAGAGACAACACTTTGTGGAAAAGGTCCATCCAATCAAAGCTATGTTTTTTCCCATAGTCATGTACAGATGTGAGAATTGGACTGTAAGGGAGGTGGAGTGCCAAAGAAATGATGCTTTCTAACTGTGCTGCAGGAGAAGACTCTTGAGAGTCCCTTGGACAGCAAGGAGATCAAACCAGGCAATCCTAAAGGAAACCAACCCTGAATATTCATTGGAAGGATTGATGCTGAAGCTGAAGCTCCAATACTTCAGCCACCACAAAGAGCTGACTCCTTGGAAAAGACCCTGATGCTGGGAAAGATTGAGGGCGGGAGGAGAAGGGAGCACCAGTGGATGAGATGGTTGGATGGCATCACCGACTCAGTGGACATGAATTTGAGCAACTCTGGGAGACAGTGAAGGACAGAGAAGCCTGGTACCCTGCAGCCCATGCAGTCGAAAAGAATTGGACAGGACTTAGCCACTGAACAACAACAACTCATGAATTGTTAGTGAATATTCTCTGAAAAAGGGTTCCATGACTGTATGAGTTTGGGAAGGTCTGGAGAAAAAATCTGATGAAGTCATCAGTGGGACATTTATACTGCTATTCTGATTCACATGTACAAATATATGATTTCTGAATCAACTTAACTATCTAATAAAAACCAAATTTCACTTCTGAGAGCGTGATGAAGAAATGAACCATGGACATCCTAGCAATTTGTCTTCATATCTGTTATTAAACTAGCATTCCCTTAAGGATTTTATCCACTCATTTATCTATTTATTCTTGAACAATTATGTATTTTGTGTCTTCTCTGTACTAATAGAGACACATAGCACCTTAACAAATGGGAGAGTATGGCAGAAGTGGCCAATCACTGACCTCCTTCTTTAGTATTGTTGAGCACAGGGCAGCCCAGGAGAAAAACTTTCCCATATTCTCTTGCAGTGCGGAGTGCCTTGAAATTAAATTCTGGCCAATGGGCTCTGAGCTTGAGGGCTGTGGGCAGGGGCTGTCATTTGGCATCTAGGCACTGGCCGAGATACACACGTATCAGCTGGCAGAGTAGAAGCTGTGTGTTCTGAGTGACAGAGCAGGAAGACAGAGTTGGGACTTGGATGTTGTCAGGTAGTGTAACAGCCTTCAAACACTTATGATTAGACCACGGTGTGAAAGAAACAAGCTTCTATTAGTTAAAGACACTGTTAATTTGGCCTGTGTTACAGCAGCCAGCTTAGTAACCTAACTGATCCAGAAAGGATTTCCAGCGATCACGCCTTGTCATAAGAGTGGGTAGATGAGACACACAGGAGGTAATCAAACAGTGTCTCATGAACATCTCGGTTTATGTCAAAGGTCTGAATATTGAAAAGGAACATTTAGTGACTTAAACTTGTCATTCCCACATGTTGAAGAAAGAAAAGACCCAAGGAACTCAAGTTCCTTTGAACAATAGTAGAGAGAAGACACAGATTCTTTTCACTATTTTAGCCAGTGGACACGACAGAAGCGACTTAGCATGTGGCCATTTGACATGGCTTTAGAGGCTTTAAAATAATCAACATCTGTTTTCCTAATTCCTCCTATGTGTTAGTCACTCAGTCATGTCCTACTCTTTGCGACCCCATGGGCTTTGGTCAGCCAGGCTCTTCTGTCCATGGAATTCTCCAGGCAAAAATACTGAAGTGGGTTGCCTTTCCCTTCTCTAGGGGATCTTCCCCGCTCAGGGATCAAACCCAGGTCTCCTGCATTGCAGGCAGATTCTTTACTGCCTGAGTCACCTGGGAAGCCCAATTCCTCCTATGTATTTTGTAAAACAAACCCTGGTATTATAAACTTCCTTTAACCAATAAATACCTCTATTTACCCCTAGTGGGCATAGGTAAACACACGGATGTATATTTAGATGTGGGTTAGGCATGACGTTGCTTTTTTTCCTAAACAAGGAAAAAAATGTCTCAATTTATTACTCAATGTGACATTTTTAGATCTGAGTAGACAGAAAGGACCTTGTGAAAATGTGCTAAGCTTCCACATAGTTAACAAGATGTCACTTTGGGAGAGAATTTTCATAATTAATGAACCAGTTCAATTTGCTCTGCCATTTGACTTTGATTAATATGTCGTGGAGTATTCCCACGGGGACTCTTTCCAGTTTGCTTGGGGAGCTCTAATGTCTATATCCTGTGCATGTGCATGGATCAAAGCTCTGGCATCCAATAGCTGCCTCGTTAGGTCAGGGAATAGCCGTGCAAGCTCAGTGACAATCCTGAAATTCTGCAGCAGGCCAGCACGTGATCCACACGGGCAAACCCAAACCCAACAAGCATAAAATCCAAACCAAAGCCATTGGAGAAGGGATTGCACCACTCACTGCCTATTTATTTCACGGAGCCTTAGCAGGAGAATTTATATAATTAAACTTTTATTCCTAATTCTGCCATGAGTTTGGCAGACTGAATGAAATGACTTTAGCATCATCCTGAAACCGTTTGATTAAAATTTGCTTCATTGTGAATGCAGTTAAATGACTTGTATAAGTTAAATCAATCGGTTTCCAATCAGTGCAATTTTCTGTTCAGAAAGCACTGTAGATATCTCAAAGAAGGAATTTGATACAGGCATATCTTGGAGACATTGTGGGTTTGGTTTCACTGCAATATAGTGAATATTGCAATAAAGTGAGTCACATGAATTTTTTGGTTTCCCAGTGCATATATAAAAGGTTATGCTTATATTATGTTGCCGTCTATTACCATTCTGGGTGTGCTCAGTTGCTCACTTATGTCTGATTCTTTGCAACCCCATGGACTGTATGTAGCTCGCCAGGCTCCTCTGTCCTTGGGATTCTCCAGGCAAGAATACTGGAGTGGGTTTCCATGCCTGTCTCCAGGGGATCTTGCCGACCCAGGGATTGAACGCGCGTCTCTTAAGTCTCCTTCATTGGCAGGTGGGTTCTTTATCACTAGCGCCACCTGGGAAGCCCAGTTTTCTGTTGTTGCTAAAACTGAGCTCACTTAGCAGAAATCCAGAAGCCATGGTGCCACCTTTGTTGCTGCTGCCGCCAAAGCACTGCAAAAAGGTGGAAACAGAGCATCTTCCTTCTGCCTATCTTCCAGTTTGCTGCTGGTGCTTCACATTAGTAGAGCCCAACAGGGGACTGGTTGGCCAGGGAAACTGGGAAATGTGGTTTTCAGACTTTTTGCCCCAGCGTCAGAGGGGAGGATAAAGAAGGGAGAATGTGGAGCCGAGAAACAAGAGACCTTAGTCAGCCCCCAAGTGTTTCCAAGGACAAATCCTGCAGAAATTTAAAGTAGGTGCACATTACTTGATTAAATTTGTTGTTTTTCAGTTGCTCAGTCATGTCTGACTCTTTGTGACCCAATGGACTACAGCATTCGAGGCTTCCCTGTCCTTCACCATCTCCTGGAGTTTGCTCAGACTCATGTCCATTGAATCAGTGATGCCATCCAACCACCTCATCCTCCTTCTCCTTCCCTCAGTCTTTACCAGCATCAGGGTCTTTTCCAATGAATTAGCTCTTCGCATCAGGTGGCCAAAGTACAGAAACTTCAGCTTCAGCATCAGTTCTTCCAATGAATATTCAGGGCTGATTTCCTTTAGGATTGACTGGTTTGATCTTCTTGCTGTCCAAAGGACTCTCAAGAGTCTTCTTCAACACCACAGTTTGAAAGCATCAATTCTTCAGCACTCAGGGCTTCCCTCGTAGCTCAGTTGGTGAAGAATCTGCAGTGCAGGAGACCTGGATTCAATTCCTGGGTTGGGAAGATCCCCTGGAGGAGGGCATGGCAACCTACTCTAGTATTCTTGCCTGGAGAATCCCATGGACAGAGGAGCCTGGCAGGCTATAGTCCCTGGGATTGCAAGAGTCCGACATGACTTAGCGACCAAACCACCACTACCAGCCTTCTTTGTGGTCCAACTCTCACATTTCTCTACTGAAAAAACCGTAGCTTTACCTATACGGACGTTTGTCAACAAAGTGATGTCTAAGCTTTTTAATACGCTCCCTAGATTCATCATAGCTTTTCTTCCAAGGAGCAAGCGTCTTTTAATTTCATGGCTGCAGTCACCATCTGCAGTGATTTTGGAACCCCCAAAAATAAATTATTAAATTAATTGGTTAAATTAATGAGTGAAATATATTTTATTAAGTTACCTTTGTTTTAAACCCATCTCTGTGGATCATATCACATTATAATCTAGCATATACAAACAACCCTGAAGTTGTATAGATGCTAATGGATATGATATTTAAAAAGTTCATGTTAATATTTATTCAAACTAATTATCCAATCAGCTTCACGGGTAAGAAACAAGACAAAAATGATCATTTAAATCCTATGCCTGGGCCATGCCAATCCTGTCTTTCTGCAATAATGAAAAGGATCAAATTTAAACAGAAAAGGTAGTGAAGAAATGAAATGAAACATCTTACATTTCAGACAAGAACCCAGGTGGTCCCTTCCCTGGGCAGGTATCTTCTTAAAGGTTTCTCCAGCTCAGCAATACTTGGAGAGATGTGACATGTTCAAGAACCAATTGCTTCTGGGTGGGTTTCCGGTGGTTAAAGGAAGTCAAGGATACGGACACTGGAGGGAACAGACTAAAGACCTTTGTTCCATTTTGTGGCCCAGCAGTGTTTAATATTCCTATTAACAAAAAGAAAAAAAATGCCTGCTGGTCTTAGTGGCACTCTATGAACAGGACTGGATAATTTTCTTTTATTGAATTCATTCCTATCTCTTCATGTGGTTCTGAGAAGTGTGGCCCGAGGGCATTTTCCTTCCTGATTGGAGGTAAGTTAACAGACTGGCAATTACTGTCATTACAAGCCAGATCCTATAGCTGGGAGAGCTAGGCGGCTGCTAACTCCAGAGCAGCACGGGACGAGAGTGAGCCCCTGAGACCACACTGAGAGTCCAGGGCATGGTAGACAAGTAATCTGCAGGGGAAAAGGCCCCTTTGATCTTTGCTGCTGCTGCTGCTGCTGCTGCTAAGTCACTTCAGTCGTGTACGACTCTGTGTGACTCCGTAGACGGCAGCTCACCAGGCTCCCTTGTCCCTGGGATTCTCCAGGCAAGAACACTGGAGTGTCAGACAGCAATTTCAGCAGAAGCACAGTTGATGTAGCATTTTTTTTTTTTTAATTTTTTTATTGCAGTGGAATAGGCAAGACCGACTTGTCTGTGCAGGGGTTGCCAAGAGGAGGTTAAGATGAGCTTTAGCTTACCTGCATCTTAAGCTGTACAAAGAAGAAATATTCACCTTTTTGTTAAATGGAAATGATCTGAATATTCATTAAGGGCAAATCATTGGTCATTTAATGTTTTTAATCATGTGGCCAGTTTCAGCTTCATGTAAGATCAGCTGCTTGCTGGTAATGGCCATTTTCTTTTCAATCCTTGGGGTAGGCTCCAAAAATTCAATTATTTTTGTTAAATTCAGTACAATGCTTGCCCCAGACTTCCCTGGAAGCATCTGTTGTCAGGCTGCGGGGAGAGAACAGATTTGTATGTTGCCCTTGGAAATACTTCCCGCTTCTCATTAGGCCAATTTGAAATATCAGAAAGGCTGTTTATATACAGAGGAGTCCAAGGAAGATAGTGGAGCTGGAGGGGGGCCATCAGCTCACGTCTTACATCCTGGTTACAAGACTAGGCGTCTCATCACAAGCCATTCTTTTAAATATATATACATATATATATATATATATAATATATATATAGGCTTCCCGTGTAGCTCAGTCGGTAAAGAATTTTCCTGCAATGCAGGAGACCTGGGTTCGATTCCTGGGCTGGGAAGATCCCCTGGAGAAGGAAATGGCAACCCACTCCAGTATTCTTGCCTGGAGAATCCCATGGACAGAGGAGCCTGGTGGGCTACAGTCCAAGGGGTTGTAAGAGTTGGACTAAACCACCACACCATGTGTGTGTATATATATATATATATATATATATTTAATTGGCTTCTGCTATATATCAAGATGACTCAGCCAGAGGTACATGTTTGTTCCGTCCCTCTTGAACTCCCCCCCGCACCTCCCCAACCTATCCCACCCCTCTAGGTTGTCACAGAGTGCTGGATTTGAGCTCCCGGTGTTACACAGAAAATTCCCACTGACTGTCTAATTTCACATATGGTAGTGTATATGTTTCAATGCTACTCTCTCACAGACAGAGGACAGAATTGTGGACAGAGTCGGGGAAGGAGAAGGTGGGATGAATTGAGAGAACGTGGCATCACTAGCCATTCTGACCTGATCAGGAGCTGCAGACACCTAGGTGCCTTTGGAAAAGTTAACAGAAGCTGCCAGGGGACTTGTCTGTGGGTCTTCTTGGTTAAGAACCTAATTTAGCTCATCAGAATTGACTGGTTTCATAATCCACACTCTTTTCTTGAACTAAATAAGTTAGGGACAGGATGTAGGGCATTTATGATAGCCCCTGAAATTTGTTTTTTTTAGCACATATCAAGAGACAATCAATCCATAAATAGAGAGGGAATGAACAAAATGAATTCTCTGCGCATGGCTGTCGATTTCCTGGTAGAATTCCTCTAGCATCTCCAGGAAATGTCTCCCTTACTTGTGTGTGTGTCTGCCAGGCCTGCCAGTTCTGAGTCAGCCACCGGAGGGGTTGGTCTCCGACGCGCTCACCATATGACATGTCAGGCAGATCAAAGCAGGGATTTCAGGAAGGACTACAAGGGGAAATGGTTAGTAATTAATAAAAGGATGTAGAATTGGTCATGTTGACTGAAAGAGCCCAGAACCTTGGCGAAAGTTTTCCAGAGGCTGCCAAGATAAAAAGAGTGGCCGCACTGAGTTATGTTGGGGGTGAAGATTTTAGGTGTTAATGCCTTTGAGCGAGGGGAGCTGAGAAAGACATTGACTCTCACCCAGGCCACAGGCTCACCTATTATGAGAGCCTCTTCAGCTCCAGCCATAGTTTTAGTTTGTTTTGAAATGGAGCTTTTAGGGGCCGTAAGGGACCTGCAAAAACTTGATAATGATGTTTAATTCTGAGAGTCAAGTTGTGGTTTCTCATTTGGCTTCTCATGGTTTCTGGCTTCTCATGGCTTCACGTCAATGTGTTTTGTTTCCAGACTGAAGATCAAAGAAACTTTTTCCCTTGCACTTGCTGACTTTTCCCCCTTGTGTTGGGTCTAATGCACGGATGAAACTAAATAACCCCCTCCCCTGGAATATGTATGTATCTCCTGGCTCCTCCACCATGGCTGTGGCCACTGAACACTTTTTGGGAGCTTGGTGTTGAGCAGTAGAATGTGGGAAGGGAGGTGACACAGATAATGGGTGTTGGGAGAAAGCGTATTAGAGGTGACTCCCATCTCACTAAGGGGACTTAGCAAGTTTTGCCTAACCAGGTCAAGATCCGAGAGTGTTAGAAGGTCTGGATGCTGCTGCTGCTGCTATGTGTGTGTATTCTTGGGAGTTGGCAAACAAACCATGGAACCTCCAAGTAAATTTCCCACTGATTGCTTGGGAGACTTGTGAGCATATAAATGGCCTCATTGCGTTTTTAAGCCATTATCCCAAGGGAGTGGGATGTTTTCAATATTCATAAATATCTCAGGCTGTGATATCCATTTAAGAGTGGAGTCTATGGATCTTAACCAAGTGACAGTGTGGTTTCTTAACTTCTGAATGATTCCCCCATCCCTTCTTCTTTGCCCTCCCTCAGTCCTCTTCCAGCTCCTGAAAGTGAAAGTGTTAGTCGTTTAGTCCTGTCTGACTCTTTTCGACCCCATGGACTGTAGCCCACCAGGCTCCTCTGTCCATGGGATTCTCCAGGCAAGAATACTAGAATGGGATGCCATGTTCTTCTCCAGAGGATCTTCCCGACCCACAGATTGAACCTGGGTCTTCTGCAAAGCAGGCAGATTCTTTACCGTCTAAGCCACCTGGGAAGCCCTGCCAACCCCCAAATAGATCTATGCTGTGGATGACCTGGTGATTCACTGCTGGTGGTTTAACACAGAGATCTGACTTTCTCTGTATCAACTGGGCAGGGTTCTGGGAATGGAGGCAGACACCTCTCTCTAATGGTTCATTGGTTCTTGATAAATATTACAGAATGAAGAGACACCTTTCTCAGCACCGGGCAAACTCTAATCTGAGGGAGAGAGAAAAGCATTATGACACACTGGGTTAAGACTGGGGTGCAGTGATGGAAGGACAGGCTGGTGTGATGCCAAGAAACGGGGGCTATTTCAGGTAGGATGATGAGGGAGAGAAGGAAGGAGTTATGGGTTCTCCGAGAGGATGACATTTCAGCATAGTTCAGCGTGACAGGGAGGAGGGGGAAGAGATTTCCAGGTTGGGAGATAGGTACAGACACCTCAAAGGAGTAACAATCTACCCTAAAAACTCCAGCTTCCAAAGGCAACCTCCTCGATGTATCCATACTTTCCTGTGTTTCAAGAGGAAGCATTCTTGCAAAATTCATTCAGAGTCCATGAGAGCACTAAGGAAGACCTTCTTCCAACAAGATGGTTAGTTTTTAAAGAATAGACTTTACTTTTGGTTTAAAAAAATTTTAATCGGACCATAGATGCTTTACAATGTTGGTTTCTACTGTGCATGCGTGCTAAGTCGCTTCAGTCATGTCCGACTCTTTGCGACCACATGGACTGCACCCTGCCAGGCTCCTCTGTCCGTGGGATTCTCCAGGCATGAATACTGGAGTGGGTTGCCATTCCTTTCTCCAGGGGATCTTCCCGACCCAGGGATCGAACCCACGTCTCTCTTGTCTCTTGCATTGGCAGGCATGTTCTTTGCCCTCAGCACTAGCTGGGAAGCCTAGTTCCTACTGGACCCCAAAGTGAATCAGCTAAGCTTTTATGTATATATCTCCTCTTTTTTGGATTTTCTTTCCATTTAGGTCACCACAGAGCGTTTCCTGTGCTATTCAGTAGGTTCTCTTTAATTATCTATTTTATGCATAGAGTGCTCAGTCTCTCTTTGTAGCCCCATGGACTGTAGTCCGCCAGACTCCTCTTGTCTGCAGAATTTTCCAGCCAAGATACTGGATTGTGGTGCCATTTCCTTTTCCAGGGGATCTTCCTGACCCAGAGATCGAACCCTCATCTCTTGTGTCTCCTGCATTAGCAGGTGGATTCTTGACCACTAGCGCCTCCTGGGAAGCCCTTATGCATAGTATCCCTAGCGTATATGTCAACCCCCATCTCCCGATTCATCCCACTCACCTTTCCCCTCTTGGTGTCCATACATTTGTTCTCTACATGGATGTCTCTTAAATAGACTTCACTTTTTAGATGAGGTTTTAGGTTTATAGTAAAATTGGGCAGAAGTTTCAGAGATTTCCCAAACACCGCCCTATCTCCACACAAGCATGGCCTCCCCATTACCAATAGCCCTGGCCAAAGGGGTACGTTTCTTACAGTTGACAAACATAGATTGACACGGCGTCATCACCTAGAGTCCATAGTTTACATGAGGGTTCACTCTTGGTGCTACGCCTTCTCTGGGCTTGGATCAGTGTATCATGACATGTATCCACCAGTGCAGTGAGCACAGAGTAGTTTCACTGCCCTAAAAATCCTCTGATTATTTCTAAGTACAATGAAACCTCACAAATGTCATTTACATAGCAAAAGAAGGGCTGCCAGTGCAAGCTTTCTTTTTTTTCCTCTTTCTTTAAGATTGCAAAGGTCTTTGACGCGTGGAAGGCGGGCTTTTATTAACTCGGCATTTGTATCATAAGCATAATTCCCAGACAGGCAGGAAAGTCCCAGAATTCTGAGTCATGGTTGTTTGAATAGATGTTTTGTAAGGCTAGGCATTTGCTTTCACAAATAAAGCATTGATGAGCTCAACAGTTGCTTGAAATGAACCGGGAAAGTTTTATAATATGCACTTGGCCTTCAGAAGACAGTGCTGTGATTTAGAACACTTTTTTCCCCCTCTTTCATCTGTATTCAAATTATAAGAAAATTTTTCTTTTTGGCCACCTGTGCTGGTCAATGCTCGATGTCAGGGATCCCCGTATTTGAAAATAGAAAAACAATTAAGATCTTGTGGAAAAAGAAGATATCCTTCTGGACATGTTAGGTATCTGCTCTTGGTGTGTGGGATATGGGGTTGCACTGGTGTCTTCTTTCAAGGCGGGAGTCGTGACGTGGAAGGATTCTGCTTGTGAAATACAATTTTAGCAGAAGTGGATCATCTGATGATCAGAATGGTTATTTCCCTTTCCAGGCTGCTGGTAAGAGCTGGAATGTTTAATGCCCTACTGCACTTCATTAATAAAAAGGTCTAGAAATGAACTGGAGAGCTCAGAAAAGGGCAGAGAATTGGGTAGCTGAGGCTCCAGACACTGACTTACAAGAATGAACTATCTCATGAGGACTGTGCCAACAGCAAATGGCAGATAATGTTAGCTATCTAAATGGAAAGAAACGCAATTCAAAAAAAGAGAACAGTTCAGCTTGAGATAAAGAGCTGGATGTCTTCTTTGGAGAGATGTCTCCTTAGGTCTAAGGCCCATTTTTTGATTTGGTTGTTTATGTGTGTGATATTAAGCTGCTTGTATATTTTGGAGATAGATCCCTTTTCAGTTGCTTTGCTTGCAAATATTTTCTCCCATTCTGAGGGTTGCCTTTCCACCTTGTTTATAGTTTCCTTTGCTGTGCCAAGGGCTTCCCTGGTAGCTCAGATGGTAAAAAACCTGCCTGCAATGTGGGGGACCTGGGTTTGATCCTTGGGTTGGGAAGATCCCCTGGGGAAGGAAGTGGCAACCCACTCTAGTATTCTTGCCTAGAGAATTCCATGGACAGAAGAGTCTGGCAGGCTATAGTCCATGGGGTCGCAAAGAGTCAGCCTAACAACGGGGCAACTGACACACTCTGCTGTGCAAAAGGACTGTACAGCCCAGGGAACTCTACTCAGTGCACTGTGGGGACCTAAATGGGGAGGAAATCCAAAAAAGAGGGCATGTATGTGTACATATAGCTGATTCGCTTTGTGGTACAACAGAAAGTAACCACATGGTAAAGCAACTATACTCCAATAAAAATTAAAAAAAAAATGAAGAGCTGGAGTTGGGTTGAGGATTCAGTGGGTGGAAATTGAGGAGGCAGGAGGGCCTCTGTAGAAATGGGGTCACAGAATTTCAGATACCCAGGTCATGGGCTTTCGTGCCTCATTTCCTCTCTTGCTCTCCCCTAAACTTCCCATTTTCTTAACCATTCCAAACAGGTTACTCTCTGACTCAAACTGCCCGTTTGGGCGCAGAAGCCTATCTGAGAGACCCCTGCTGTGGAGAGGAGGGAGTACAGCTCTCTGTTCCAGGAGGTAAGAGCACCATGGTTGGAGCATGTGGGCCTCGGCACACAGCTCCCTCAGCAAGGAAAAATCTCTGAGTTCTCTGTGATGGAGTTGATTCATTTACCGCCCTTGAATCTGTGGATCTTATAGGGGTTTTTTAAGTTCACTTGGTCCCTCACTTAATGCAGAATCTCCAGTCACAATACTGACTCCTGTTGGAACCCCTCTGGTGATGGATAAGTCAATTCTTTGTAAGTCTGCTCACTTATCTGGGTCAGTCCCACATATACCGTCATGGCAGCACTATGTAACCTCCTGGTAAGTTTGACAAAATCCTTACTGCCTGGGGCCCATGCTCAGAGACTCAGATAGGATTGTTCTGGGGGGTGGGTCCTGGCATCAGTATTACTTAAAACTCTTGACATGATGCCAATAACTCTCTGAGGTTGACAGCAATGTCTCTAGTGCTTTTCTTATGGAAGTCAGCTTTCCTGGAGGTACCACCCCATCCATGCTAACTCTGTCCTCTGGAGCCAAGTCCATCTCTTCTTTTACATGACAGCCTTTCAGACTATGAAGTTGGCTCACCTGCCCCCAGGTTGGTCTTACTTCCCTGAGGCTTTTTCTTCTCCTGGTGAAGTCATTTCTTTGCTCAAAAGTTACTCCTGTGATGTGGTTTTACTTCCCTCACCATCCTGATTATAAGCTACATTGTCAGAATGCCACTTACAGTGTGTGTCTCTTCATGCTTTTGTTTCATTGTGAGCTTGCTGTCAACTAAATCCCCTCAATTTTCTCCTACAAAAGGCTTACAGCTTAGTTGGGGAGACAGGCATGCCAGTAAACCAAAGCTTCCCCATCCTGTAATTATGAAATTGATTTTTAAAGTCTACATACAGGACTTTTATTTACCCTTATTAAATGTCATCTTGTTCTTTTTACCTATTTAATTGTGTTCTGCAAAGATTCTGTAAATATTGCCTGCTTGGTAAGGCATCTTAGTATCTTTATCCATGTTATTAATCATAGTAACAGTAAGAGCCCCTGGCCTTCCCAGGTGGCGCTAGTTGTGAAGAACTCACCTGCCAATGCAGGAAACTGAGACATGGGTTTGATCGCTGAGTCGGGAAGATCCCCTGGAGAAGGGCATGATAACCCACTCCAGTATTCTTGCCTGGAGAATCCCATGGATACAGGAGCCTGGCAGGCTACAGTCCATAAGATTGCAGGGTCAGATATGACTGAGGCAATTTAGCATGCATGCACGCATGCTAAATTCACTTTGTTTATAGCACACATTGACTCTAATAATATAGTATTATTGACTCAATCAGATCAGATCAGTTGCTCAGTCGTGTCCAACTCTTTGCCACCCCATGAATTGCAGCACGCCAGGCCTCCCTGTCCAATACCAACTCCCAGAGTTCACCCAGACTCACGTCCATCGAGTCAGTGATGCCATCCAGCCATCTCATCCTCTGACGTCCCCTTCTCCTCTTGCCCCCAATCCCTCCCAGCATCAGAGTCTTTTCTAATGAGTCAACTCTTCGCATGAGGTGGCCAAAGTACTGGAGTTTCAGCTTTAGCATCATTCCTTCCAAAGAAATCCCAGGGCTGATTTCCTTCAAAATGGACTGGTTGGATCTTCTTGCAGTCCAAGGGACTCTCAAGAGTCTTCTCCAACACCACAGTTCAAAAGCATCAATTCTTCGGTGCTCAGCCTTCTTCACAGTCCAACTCTCACATCCATACATGACCACAGGAAAAACCATAGCCTTGACTAGATGGACCTTTGTTGGCAAAGTAATGTCTCTGCTTTTGAATATGCTATCTAGGTTGGTCATAACTTTCCTTCCAAGGAGTAAGCGTCTTTTAATTTCATGGCTGCAGTCACCATCTGCAGTGATTTTGGAGCCCAGAAAAATAAAGTCTGACACTGTTTCCACTGTTTCCCCATCAATTTCCCATGAAGTGATGGGACCGGATGCCATGATCTTCATTTTCTGAATGTTGAGCTTTAAGCCAACTTTTTCACTCTCCACTTTCACTCTCATCAAGAGGCTTTTTAGTTCCTCTTCACTTTCTGCCATAAGGGTGGTGTCATCTGCATATCTGAGGTTATTGATATTTCTCCCGGCAATCTTGATTCCAGCTTGTGTTTCTTCCAGCCCAGCATTTCTCATGATGTACTGTGCATAGAAGTTAAATAAGCAGGGTGACAATATACAGCCTTGATGTACTCCTTTTCCTATTTGGAACCAGTCTGTTGTTCCATGTCCAGTTCTAACTGTTGCTTCCTGACCTTGACTCTAATACTTACTGACTGATGTGTGTTAGTTGTTCAGTCATGTCTGGCTTTTTGTCAAGCTATGGACTGTAGCCTGCCAGACTCCTCTGTCCATGGGATTCTCCAGGCAAGAATACTGGAGTGGGGTGCCATTTCCTTCTCCATGGGACCTTCCTGACCCAGGGATTGAACCCAGGTCTCTTGCATTGCAGGCAGATACTTTACCAAATGAGGCACCAGGGAAGCCCTTATTGATAGGAAGCACCACCAGGCTGAGTTGAAAGACAAAATAAAGCTCCAACTTGTATGGGTAGGAAGTAGGCTGAGAAAGCTACAGCACCAATGGAGTGTTCTTACGGAAAACAAAGGATGTTACAGGAAGAGACAACAGTCCAGAGGGTGCAGCCAACATCCACCAGAGAGTCCAGGGCCCTAGAAAGAAACTTCGCCATCTGTACAGCTGGAGCACATAATTGCTTTGCAACTGTGCTGATGCAGCCTCTTGTTTCTCCCTTTTTTGAACAGGAGTGTCTACTGTGGTTATTCTATGCTCGTCCCACCATTGTGTGTGGAGTACGTGTCTGCATGTAGGGTTGAAAATAACTAGCCTCTATCAGTTCAGTTCAGTTGCTCAGTTGCTCAGTTGTGTCTGACTCATTGCAACTCCATGGACTGCAGCATGCTAGGCTTCCCTGTCCATCACCAACTCCCAGAGCTTGCTCAAACTCATGTCCATCAAGTCGGTGATGCCATCCAACCATCTCATCCTCTGTTGTCCCCTTCTTCTCCTGCCTTCAGTCTTTCCCAGAATCAGGGTCTTTTCCAATGAATCAGTTCTTTGCATCAGGTGGCCAAAGTATTGGAGCTTCAGCTTCAGCATTGGTCCTTCCAGTGAGTATTCAGGACTGATTTCCTTTAGGATGGGCTGGTTGGATCTCCTTGCAGTCCAAGGGACTCTCAAGAGTCTTCTCCAACACCACAGTTCAAAAGCATCAATTCTTCAGTGCTCAGCTCTCTTTACAGTCCAACTCTCACATCCATACATGACTACTGGAAAAACCATAGCTTTGACTAGATGGACCTTTGTGGGTAATGTCTCTGCTTTTTAATAGGCTGTCTAGGATGGTCATAGCTTTTCTTCCAAGGAGCAAGAGTCTTTTAATTTCATGGCTACAGTCACCATCTGCAGTGATTTTGGAGCCCAAGAAAATAGTCTGTCACTGTTTCCATTTCCTCCCCATCTATTGCCATGAAGTGATGGGACTGGATGCCATAGTTCATTGCATTCAGATGGTCATGAACAACCTCAGTGAGTTCTTTAGGAAGAGCCACACTAAGGAGCTTCACTTATACTTGGACTTGACTTACAGTAATGAGACTTTGGTTGGGCTTGCTCCCAGTGTGTGTATTTTGCACATAATACGTGTCCAGAGGCAGCCTGAATCTGGGCCCTGTAACCGCTTGAGCGACAGATATGAGGAAGTGACATTGTGCCAGTTTTCGGGCCTAGACCTGAAGATATGGGCAACTTCTACCTCCTGTTTCTTGAGATGCTTATTCTTGGAATCCAGCCACCATGTTGGGAGGAGACTCAAGCTGCTCTGCGGAGATGTTTTACTGGGGGAGGAACCAACAGCCAGAACAGTTGCCAGCTAAGGGCAGGTCACCTTGGAAGTGATGGATCAGTCCCAGGAGAGTGGCCCTGGCTCTTTCCAGGAGGGGCAAGGATGAACTCTCCCTCCTGAGCCCTGCTCAAGATCGGGTTCATGGGCACAGTGAATCGCTGCTGTTTTAAACCTCTAAGTTTGGACCAAGTTGGTTCACAGCAGTAAGAACAGCACCAGGCATTGCGCTACGGGCTTTTCATGTATTTTCTTAGTCCTCCTAACAGTGCGATGCCACAGGCATTATTTCTCCTTCTGATGGATGAAAAAAAGGGGGGCTCAAGGTCATACAAGTAGTAAATGGCACTATTGGGATTGAAACTGAGACATTGGATTATACGATCCTTTTAACCTCTAAAATGCTGAGTAGGACAGGGCTGAGGTCAGACAGCCATGCAGCCATTTAACGGATGCCTGCAGAATGCTTTCTGTGGAGAGAAAAAGAAAGAAAACCGTGATAGCTCAGGGAGGAGGCAGACATGAAAACAAATAAATGCAGTTGGGTATGGTGTGCTGTGATGGCTAAAGTGAGGGGACACAACTGTGTGTTCAGTTTTTTCTCTGTAGGTTTTCTACCACCACAGATTTATACACATTTTAATAAAAAAGTGATAGTGCTCTATAGATATTCTATGACATTTTTTCATATCACTCTGTTATGTATAAAAGCCCATGATTTTAAATTGGTGATTGTGATTTATTAAACTGCTTCCCACATAAATGTTTCTGATTTTTTTTTTTTTTGCTATTTCATGCAATATTGCATCAGATATCATTATATATATAACACATCTGTGAGTGTTTCTTTAGGAATTCTTGGATCAAAGATAATGATTATGATTTCTGAAGATTATTACCAGAAAAGCTTTATCAGTTTGTCCTTTTACCAAGAATGTAATTTCCCCCATATTCCCCAATTTCCCCCATATTCCACCCTTATGAACACTGCTTTTATCAGTCTATTAAATTTCTGTCATGCTGATAAGGGAATAAAGCATTATTCTTGTTTTAATTAGCAATTTCCAGATTATCAGAGCATTTCATTTGCTTTTGGACACTTGTACCTTTATATTATTTGGAATTTCTGGTTTATACCCTTTCTTGTTTTCATTTTATAATTTTTTTTTTCTTCTGGACTTGCATGAGTTCTCTAAAGAGTCTAGATATTACCTTCATTAATTGTTGTAAAGATTTTCTCCAAGTTTGTTTCTTGTGTTTTAATTTTAAAAGGAATCTTTTCTTATGAATGCATTAAATGTTCACGATAGCAAATCTTTGGATTTTTGAAATTCTGGTTTTGTCTTGGTTAAAAATGACTTTATCCAAAGTTATAAATTCTCTGTATTTTTGCCTACTATTTATTTATTTATGCAATATTAGGCAATATTTTGGCTAATATTTATAGTCTTTTAAAAAAGATGCTTAGCTTTTCAACCCATCTGGGCTTTGTTTTGAAGTATTCTGTATAGAAGGGAAGTCTAGCTTAATTTTTCTTAATAAATACCTAATTGTCTCCACACCATTCATTTGTTTATCCATGTTTTTCCCATTGGGTTTTTCTGTTTCTGGACTCTGTTATTTTATTGATTTATTTCTCTATTTCTGTACCAATAACACACTCTTTTCATTAACTCAGATTTGAAGTCTGTTTTGATATTTAATAGTTCCCTTTGATCTTTTCAAAATGAAGTTCTTATATTTTCTCTTTATGATGAACTTGAAAATCATCTTGCCAATTCTATAAAAAGTTCTGTTGGATATTATTCAAATTGTATTGAATTTACAGACTAATTTGGGGAGAAGTAACATCTTTATAATTTTTATCTTTCCATTCATAATGACTGCATTTACCTTATTAAAAATATCATTAAAGAAAGTGAAAGTGAAACTGAAGTCACTCAATCGTGTCCAACTCTTTGTGATCCCATGAACTGTAGCCTACAAGGCTCCTCAGTCCATGGAATTTTCTAGGCGAGAATACTGGAGTGGGTTGCCATTTTCTTCTCCAAAATTTATCATTACATTTTGTAATAGAGATTTTTTATCCTGATTCTCACCCCTATAAGCCCTTATTATTTTATTCTTATTGTGATTCCAACCCACATTAATACTTGGGTCTCAGTCCTGCAAAGTGAAAGTTGCTCAGTCATGTCTGACTCTTTGCGGCCCCATGGACTATAGTCCATGAATGAATTCTCTAGGCCAGAATACTGGAGTGGGTAGTCTTTCCCTTTTCCAGGGGATCTTCCTAACCCAGGGATCGAACCCAGGTCTCCTGCATTGGAGGCAGATTCTTTACCAGCTGAAATGGCAACCCACTCCAGTATTCTTGCCTGGAAAATCCCATGGACAGAGGAGGCTGGTAGGCTACAGTCCATGGGTTCACAAAGAGTCGGACATGACTGAGTGACTTCACTTTCTTTCTTTTCTTTTCTTTCTTTACCAGCTGAGCCACAAGGGAAGCCCAAGAATACTGGTGTGGATAACCTATCCCTTCTCTAGGGGATCTTCCCAACCCAGAAATTGAACCGGGGTCTCCTGAATTGCAGGCCGATTCTTTACCATCTGAGCCACAAGGGAAGCGCAAGAGTACTGGAGTGGGTAACCTATCCCTTTCTCCAGCAGATCTTCCCGAACCAGGGTCTCCTGCATTGCAGGCCGATTCTTTACCAACTGAGATATCTGGGAATCCCGATGACATCATAACTTTCCTAATATTGTCCTGAGAAATCCCATGGACAGAGGGAACTGCCTGCCAGTTACAGTCTATTGGGTCCCAAAAGAATGAGCATGACTTAGTGACTAAACAACAGCATCATAACTTTCCTAATATTGACCTACTCTTGCATTTTCTAGGTGGATTCTGTTTGGCTATAATTAAAAATAATAATATATTCTGAATTTTATTTGCTAATATATTTTTTAGTATTTTATATCTATGTTCATACATAGGTAACTTTGACCTATGGCTTCTTCTTTCTTTTGGTCTCGAGTTCACCTTGTCTTCTGGTTTTGGAATCAAAGTGATGTTAACTGTGCAGAATGAGTCTGGATTCTCTTTACTATTGTGTACTTTCAGATAGATGTATAATTTAAGGATTACCACTTTTTTTTAAGGAACAGAAATCCCTAGGAAATGTTTGGTCTTGGCACCATCTTTTTTTTTTAAAGACTCAAGTTTGCTACTTTTTAAATCCTTATATAGGTATTCATCTACTCACATTTTCTACCTCTCTTTCCAAATTAATTATTTGAAATTAGTTATCTATAATATTTCTGTTTCACATTTCAAACAAATCTAGACATTTAGGATTATTTTCACTAATTTCCCTCTACTCGCCAACCCTGCCGCCTCCCATATTGAGGTCTTCTGGGATTTTTAAGTTGCAAATTATTGTCAAAAATTTATTTTAATTATTTTTTTTATTGAAGGATAATTGCTTTATGAAATTTTGTTGTTTTCTGTCAAATCTCAACATGAATCAGCCATAGGTATACATATATCCCCTCCCTTTTGAACCTCCCTCCCATCTCCAAAAATTTTTAAAGATATCTCTAAGTGAACTATGTTTTTCACTAGTTTTTCTGTTTTCTGTTGATCCATGGGTCCCACATTTTCCTCTATTTGAATTAACTTCTCTTTCCTGCTTCGTTAAATCTATTTGAGGAGGCCTGTGTGTGAATCTTTGAATGTCTGTGAAAATGCCTTTGTTTTTCCTTTTCAAAGTTAATTTGGGTAGGAATCAGATTCTACATTCAAAGTAATTGCCCGTCAGAACTTTTAAGGTATTAGTGTATTATCTTTTTAGCATTAAGTCTTGTCAAGGAGAAATTTAATGCTGCTCAGAAACTCATTAACTTTAAGTAACCTATTTTATTCTCTCAAAGAAGCACTTAGGATTTTCTTTTATCTTTGAACTTCTGAATTTTAAAACAGTAGAGTAAAAAAAAAAAAATCAAAGAGTAGGTCTTGATGAAAAGTTTTAATTCATGTTTCTTCAGCCCTGGGAAATTTTTTTTTTCCTTCATTACTTGTTCTTTTCCATTCCTAGAATTTTTTCTGTTCTCTATTTCTAGAATTTTCACTAGATGGATTGGCACTTCATACTCTTTAAAAAATATGTATTTTCCATTTTTTCCTTCTGGTAATATAGTCTTAAAGAATCCCATGGCTCAATTTTTCCAGGTCAACAAGTTACTGTGAACTTTCTCCACTCCATATATTCAGTGACTATTTTGTTTTCTGAGTCAATTCTTAACATTTCTAAAATTTTCTTGTACAGTAGCTGATTCTTAATTTATAGATATGATGCTGCTTCTGTTTAGTCACTAAGTGGTGTCCGACTCTTTGTGATCCCATGGACTGTAGACCGCCAGATCCCTCTGACCACAGGATTTCCCAGGCAAGAATGCTGTACTGCGTTGCCATTTCCTTCTCCAGGGGATCTTTCCTACCCAGGGATCAAACCTGAGTCTCCTGCTTGGCAGGCAGATTCTTTACCACTGTGCCATCTGGGGTTCGCAATAGCCAATTCTTGGATTTTCACAAGACAAAATGTGTTAATCCTCTTCTATTTGCTCCTTAGGCTTTGATGTCTTCTTTCTTCTGCTTTTGTGCTCCTTTTTCCTTAAATCTTTGATTCTTTGTATTCTTTGTCATCTTCATTTAGTTTGTCTCTCTGTGGATGCTCTTTCTGGTCACAGATGCCCTTCCCTGGTGCCTGGGGATTGGCAGGATGGGCTGCTGGGAAGGTGTTCAGGCTCCTCTCAGTTTGTCTCCCAAATCCACGTTTCATCCTAATCAGCCTCACTATGGGCCCTGGGAGGCTGATCTCTGCATCACTGGGCTCCCTTGCCCACTCCCTTTTGGTTGGCTCAGCCAAAGGGACACTCAGCAAGTCTAGAGGACAGGAGGAAAGACAGGAGTATCGATCTCCTCTTCTCTCTCACCCTCCCTCTGTCGTCCTGGTTTTGGCAGAGGTGGTATTTCTGCCTAGATTCTGAAGTCTTCCTCTGAGGGACAGTCTTCCCCTAAAACTTGGTAAGTGCTCCATCTTTCACCCTTCAGGCCTGGGGGAGGTCATGTTCTCCATTGAGACCCTTGAGAGCTTCATCATCCCTGGATGATTCCCTCAGCCCTGTCTTTACCTCTTGAAATAGTCTATTTGTGAGTATCTCATTGATAAACTTCTTGAATATGCTGTCCATTTCCTGGAAGCACCCTGATGGAGATGCTGGTGTGCAGCTTTTTTTTGTTGTAGCTCTTCCATATCCTCTCAGGGTTTCTTGGGCTATGGGATTAGTCGGGGAACTCATGGTAACTTTAAGAAATAACCCACAGACTTAGTAGCTCAATAAAGATTTGTTTTTCTCTCTCTTGAATTCAGGATCCTGACAATTTCCATCGTCTTCTGGGGCCCCCTCATAGATCTTCCTTGGATCCTTTACTTTCAGAGAAGAAAGACTGAGGATAATTGTACAGCACTTTCATAACCAGGCCTGGAAGGGGTACCTTTCATTGACCCCCACTGGCTAGAAAGTAATTTCATGTTGTTCAGTCCCTAAGTTGTGTCTGACTCTTTGCAACCCTCAGGACTGCAGCACACCAGACTCCCCTGTCCTTAACTATCTCTCAGAGTTTGCTCAAACTCTTGTCCATTGAGTCAGTGATGCTATCTAACCATCTCATCCCCTGCCTCCCCCTTCTCCTTTTGCCTTCAATCTTTCCCAACATCAGGGTCTTTTCCAATGAGTTGGCTCTTCGCATCAGGTGACCAAAGGATTGGAGCTTCAGCCTCAGTCCTTCCAATGAATATTCAGGGGATTTCCTTTAGGATTGACTGGTTTGATCTCCTTGTCTCAACTGAACTACAAAGGAAGCTGGCAAATATAGCTTTCCTGTGTACAGGAAGAGGAAGATGGCCTTGGTGAGCATCAAGCCACTTTCTGCCATAGCTTCAGGTGACTGATGCCTCTCCAGCCTGGGGGCCCCAAGTCTATCACTTTAACCTGTTGGTCACCACTCAGTTCAAGAGGGCAAGAGTGAGGAGCCAAGAGATGTGGCTGCTCCAAATGCAGTGACCTAATTGACCTTCTATCATTTTTTGCTGGATTTGCCCCTCTTGCTTCTTGGATCCATTGCCTTGGAGCTTGGAGGACAGTGCAATCACCCCTCTCTGTAGAAGCCTTCTTCCTCACAGGTGTTTGGTTGTATTTTCCTCCAACAAATTGATCCTGTCTGGTTTTTGTCTTTCTGACTTTTTGTCTCAAATTTTCTAGTTAATGTTGGGTACTGCTTAGTGTTTTTCACCCCTCTTATGGTCCAGTATTTTAAAATTAATCATCTCTTCAGTCCTTTATAAGAATGTGGAGCATGAGGGGAACTAGGTGAATATCCTAAGTTTGTCACTGAGTTCAACTCTTCATCTTTTTTATGAAATCTGAAGAGTGTGTAGCAATCAGCTTAGGAGCAATTCCAATGTGCAGTATGAAGAAGCTGCTAAAAGAAAAAATGAAATCATGGGCTACTTTGATAGACATCTATTGATACTAAAAGGGTGAGTGATGATCAAAGTAGCCCATGATTTCATTTATTTTTTAGCAGCTTCTTCATACTGCACATTGGAATTCCAGTCGAGCTATTTCAAATTCTGAAAGATGATGCTGTGGAAGTGCTGCACTTAATATGCCAGCAAATTTGGAAAACTCAGCAGTGACCACAGGACTGGAAAAGGTCAGTTTTCATTCCAATCCCAAAGAAAGGCAATGCCAAAGAATGCTCAAACTACCACATAATTGCACTCATCTCACACACTAGTAAAGTAATACTCAAAATTCTCCAAGCCAGGCTTTAGCAATATGTGAACCGTGAACTTCCAGATGTTCAAACTGGTTTTACAAAAGGCAGAGGAACCAGAGATCAAATTGCCAACATCCACTGGATCATGGAAAAAGCAAGAGAGTTCCAGAAAAACATCTATTTCTGCTTTACTGACTATGTATGCCAAAGCCTTTGACTATGTGGATCACAATAAACTGTGGAAAAATATTCAAGAGATGGGAATACCAGACCACCTGATCTGCCTCTTGAGAAATATGTATGCAGGTCAGGAAGCAACAGTTAGAACTGGACATGGAACAACAGACTGGTTCCAAATAGGAAAAAGAGTTCATCAAGGCTGTATATTGTCACCCTGCTTATTTAACTTATATGCAGAGTACATCATGAGAAACGCTGGACTGGAAGAAACACAAGCTGGAATCAAGATTGCCGGGAGAAATATCAATAACCTCAGAGATGCAGATGACACCACCCTTATGGCAGAAAGTGAAGAGGAACTAAAAGCCTCTTGATGAGAGTGAAAGTGGAGAGTGAAAAAGTTGGCTTAAAGCTCAACATTCAGAAAACGAAGATCATGGCATCCGGTCCCATCACTTTGTGGGAAATAGATGGGGAGACAGTGGAAACAGTGTCAGACTTTATTTTTCTGGGCTCCAAAATCACTGCAGATGGTGACTGCAGCCATGAAATTAAGAGACGCTTACTCCTTGGAAGGAAAGTTATGACCAACCTAGATAGCATATTGAAAAGCAGAGACATTACTTTGCCAACAAAGGTCCGTCTAGTCAAGGCTATGGTTTTTCCTGTGGTCATGTATGGATGTGAGAGTTGGACTGTGAAGAAGGCTGAGCGCCGAAGAATTGATGCTTTTGAACTGTGGTGTTGGAGAAGACTCTTGGGAGTCCCTTGGACTGCAAGGAGATCCAATCAGTCCATTCTTAAGGAGATCAGCCCTGGGATTTCTTTGGAGGGAATGATGCTGAAGCTGAAACTCCAGTACTTTGGCCACCTCATGCGAAGAGTTGACTCATTGGAAAAGACTCTGATGCTGGAAGGGATTGGGGGCAGGAGGAGAAAGGGACACCAGAGGATGAGATGGCTGGAGGGCATCACTGACTCCATGGACTTGAGTCTGAGTGAACTCTGGGGGTTTGTGATAGATAGGGAGGCCTGGCGTGCTGTGATTCATGGGGTTGCAAAGAGTCGGACACGACTGAGCGACTGAACTGAACTGACTGACCCCTAGCTCTGGATATTGTAATTTCTAATGCACATACGTAAGTTGGGATTTATCAAGTGAAGGACATCTATGATGGTGATTGTTCTAGAAAATATGTCATAAGGTAATTGTGGAGGCAGCTGGGCATATTCTGCATGGGGAGTGAAATATAGGTGGGATGGAGATGTATGTTCATTAAAATATGCAGATTTCATGATAGCTGTTAATCTGTTGTAGATTTTTAAAGGGGTTGATATTAAATATTGTGGTATATTCTAGAAATCCTCTTCCCTTTAAAAATATTGGGGCATATGTGTGCCTATGACTGATTCATGTTGATATATGGCAGAAACCAACATAATATGGTAAAGCAATTAGCTGAGCACTGAAGAATTGATGCTTTTGAACTGTGGTGTTGGAGAAGACTCGTTAGAGTCCCTTGGACTGCAAGGAGATCCAACCAGTCCATCCTAAAGGAGATCAGTCCTGGGTGTTCATTGGAGGGACTGATGCTGAAGCTGAAACTCCAATACTTTGGCCACCTCATGTGAAGAGTTGACTCACTGGAAAAGACTCAGATGCTGGGAGGGATTGGGGGCAGGAGGAGAAGGGGATGACAGGATGAGATGGCTGGATGGCATCACCGACTCAATGGACATGAGTTTGAGTGAACTCTGGAGTTTGTGATGGACAGGGAGGTCTGGCGTGCTGTGACTGAGCGACTGAACTGAACTGAATTATCCTCTAATTACAAATAAATAAATTTAAAAAAAAATCGGGGCTTTTTTTTTTTTTTTTTGCCTAACACTGCTCCTAAACACTTCTTGTTCTCTAAGGTGACTGACAGTGGCCTCTTATTTGGTATGTTTGCATCATTTTGTGATATTTTCATGTTAGGAGTTTTGGGAGTTGCAATTCTCAAACGGTAATACTCTGCCCTTTTGAAAATAAAATTTTGGTAATGCAGCACCAGGGACCAGAGTGTGTAGGGCTCTGCTCAGGAGAAAGGTGCAAAGTGGAAGGAGTGAGTGCCTCCCTCCACAAAGCAGTAACATGATCTTGTTTTGCCCCTCATATTTTTCTCTCACTGATAACAGTTGGCTGAAGGAATGTGTTCCTTATCATGCATGATCCTTTGGGAAAGGGAAAGGGAAGTTCACCTTCTTTCACACATGGATCCATTAATTCCATCTATCCATTCATTTATTCATTTGCTCAAGAAACGTATCACATTCCTTTTATGAGCCAGGAATTATATTCAGTACTAGGAATATATCAGTGAACAAAATTGACTGTCCTCATGGAACCTTATATTCAGTTGGGGAAATACAACAAATGAGCTCATAAATGGAGTGATAAGTGTGGTGATGGAAGATAAAGTTGGGTCATTCAATCCAGGGGCAAAACCCAGCCAGAGCGTCTGATTGGCCACCAGAGGTCACGTGGCCAGCCTTCCCCACCAGATGTTGGAGCAGGCGGGTGGGGGCATTTTCAGCTTTGGTGGTGATAGGCTATGAAGATAGGCAGTGTCTTCAAACATGGAGAAAGGGTTAAGGTGCTGACGGCCAAAGCCATGGCAAGACTGTTCAGGACAGTCTCCAAAGCTCATATAGAATATGATCCTTCATGTAAATTGGTTCCAGTCCAGTCTAGTCGTGGGGCCCAGGCTTTCAGCCCAGTTTCTGAAACTGCTTTTTTCCATCCACCTCTATTTGGTTAATGTTGTGAGAGGAAACCCTTCATACAGCTTTGTTCTCAACAGTGTTCTAGTTGAGGTATAGAATAAAAATTTTTTGTTGGGGTGTGTGCTGTGATCAAAGCTCTCGTTTTTCACCACACATGCAATCCATGAAGTATTTGAGAAATTTGCAACATGGGTATGTTGGAGAAGAAGTCTAGCCTGACAGAAGGTGTTAGACGCTGGGGGCATTTTGGAAAACCATCTAGAAGAGAAGACACCATCTCTGTGCTCTTAGGGAACCACATTATGGCTGAAGGCCCAGTGCTGGTGCTGCCCACAGATGGGCAAGGCAGTCACTCAGTCAACGAGCAAGGAGACCATTCTCGTTTCAACTATGAAGTGTTGTCTTTTGTTAAAATAATTAAGATCGTTTTTCTTGGAATTTGGGTAGCTTTATACTAAAGCACTGAATGGGTCTGTGTCTTTGCTCTGAAAGGCAAACAGAAGAAAAGTGCAATGCCTGGCACTGTGAACTTTAAGAGGATCCAAATACTTTAGGACAAAAATGATTATGTTGAAAAATGTAAGTAGGACCATTATGAATGAATCTGTTAATTATTGAGAAAAATAGAACTGAGTGATTAAGAGTTTAGGCTTAGGACCCTGAGGGCTTGGGTTTGAATCTTTGTTTTGCTATAAGATTTTGAGCAAGGAATCTAACTTCTGTGTTCTTCGGTTCTCTTAGGCAAAATAATAATGTCACCTGACTGTTGAAAATTAAATGTATTATTAAATTTAGCAGGTCTCCTTCAGCATGTAGGATCTTCCTGGACCAGAAATCCAACCTGTGCCCCCTGCATTGGCCAGCAGATTCTTAACCACCCAACTGCCATGGAAGTCTTCATGATTTTAAGTGGTTTATATAAACCATACTTACAGTTTATATAATAGTTAGTAAGTATTAGTAAATATCACTAAACCACATTTATTAGTACTAAAACCATATTTCCTATGAAAGAGTTAGCTGTTATCTCTAATGCTAGCCTATGAAAGTTGATGACATACCACAAATATCCGTAGTTTTCCTTCACAGACATTTTGGATGAGCCATCTGTGGATTTATTTGAACTCGCTTTGGAACCAGTTTTCAATATTCAGGAAATGAATTTCATTAGGCCCCTCCTCCTGCTTTTCCCTCTTCTTCCTCCTCCTTCTGCTTCTGCCATGACAGCTCCTATGTGTTGAGAACACACTACACACTGAGCTACGGCTGGCAGAAACATGATCCCTAGAAATGTCCACATCCTAATCCCCTGATCCTGTGAAAAGGTCACTGTACCTGGCAGAATGGACTTTGGATATGATTAATTTAAAGCTACGGTGGTGGGGAGATTTTCCAGGATTAGCCAATGTAATCAGAAGTGTGCCTATGAAAAAAGTGGGAAGAGCAGAGTCAGAGGGAGATTGAAAGATGCTGCAGTGTTGGCTTTGAAGATGGAGGGAGGAAGGGGCTACCAGCCAAGGAATGCAGGCTGCCACCAGAATTTGGGAAAGGCAAGGTGGTAGGATCTTACTCAGAACCTCCAGAAGGAATGCAGCCCCGATAACACCTTGATTTTAGCCCAGTGAGACCCATTTTGAACTTTTTTGGTCTTTATTTGTATATTTATTTAAGCAGAGTTGATATACAATGTTGTGTTAATTTCTGCTATACAGCAAAGTGAGTCTTTTATACACATTTAGACATCATTTTCTATATTCATTTCCACTGTGGTTTAATCCCAGGGTGTTGAATATAGTTCCTTGTGCTATACAGTTCAGTTCAGTTCACTCACTCAGTCATGTCCGACTCTTTGTGACCCCGTGGACTGCAGCACGCTAGGCTTCCCTGTCCATCACCAACTCCTGGAGCGCTCAAACTCATGTTCATTGAGTCGGTGATGCCATCCAACCATCTCATCCTCTGTCGTTCCCTTTTCCTCCCGCCTTCTGTCTTTCCCAGCATCAGGGTCATTTCCAATGAGTCGGTTCTCTGCATCAGGTGGCCAAAGTATGGGAACACTTTGTATGGGAAGTTTCAGCTTCAGCATCAGTCCTTCCAATGAACACTCAGGACTGATCTCCTTTCGGATGGACTGGTTGGATCTCCTTGCAGTCCAAGGGACTCTCGAGAGTCTTCTCCAACACTACAGTTCAAAAGCATCAATTCTTTGGGCAGTACCTTGTTGTTTATCGATTCCATATGGAGTAGTTTGTATCCATTAACCCTGGAGTTAGGATTTGAGCCCAGGGTTACTCTGTCGTAAGTCCCATGATGTTTCTTGGATTTTTGGAGAGGAGATTTCAATGGAGGCAACCAGCAGAAAGGACTGGGGAAACACAAAAGGAGAGGGAAGATCAGATGTTTCACTGTGGGGTGGAGGAAACCCACATCTATGAAATCAGAGCAGCTGTGGCTTCCTGTATCCTCTCCCTGCTAACTGTCATCTGCACCCCCTGGGCCTTTGGGCAGGGGAGATTCTGCCAGGTGATGGAGGCAGGAAAAGGCATGGCGAGAGTGATTCCTGGTATATCAGCGTATGGGTTACAAACCATGGAAATAGACTATTTTCTTTCTGGAAGTGTTTGAAATTGCCTATCGATATGATTTATTGAGAACTCAAATATTCTGGTAGTTAAATCGTGTTTTTGAAACGTCATCTGTTTTGATTCAAGAAATAATGAGTATCTCATTATCTCCTAGGTTTTGGATGCCTGTGTGTCTTATTAGAACCATGTAAATAAATACATTTGTTGAGTCAAAAAAAAAAAAAAAAAGTCTACTTTTAGGCATCTCATACATGATATTGAGGAAAGGGAAAGAGGATTTCCCAAAAAACTACATGTACCAAAGCTCCAACAACTTCATGTTTGAATTGTTTTTACTGAAATTTGCAAATTTACCCATGTTCTATGTTTTACTGGATTTGAAAATAAGCCACAGTTTGGAACCAGACTTGTTCTCATGTATCCCTGCCACATTCCCGATACATGTGCCAGAGATTTTGGGGTCAAGGTGTCCTCTTCATTTCTTGACTGAGAACTTTTATTAAGGTCAGTCTGATTACCTGGGGAGGTATGATTTAATCTCTCGAAAGAAACAGGAGACTGCCGGGTGCTAGCTCCTCGTCCTCTGAAAGTTCTCTCTGGATTATTGCCCAGCAACCCCCAGCTTCCCAGACTCAGCAGCTGAGGAATTACAGTGCTTTATTCTTTTGGATAAGATGTTAATATAAAGGTGTAGGTCCTTCATCTAAAAAAACAAATCCAAAATATTCTCCCCTTAAAGGAAAGCCAAGCATACAATGAAGTATAGTTAATTTACAATGATTCAGATTCAGGTGTATAACAAGGTGACTCGGTTATATATGTATATGTGTGTGTGTGTGTGTGTGTGTGTGTGTGTACACATATGTATTTTGTTCAGTTGCTAAGCTGTGTCCAACTCTTTGTGACCCTATGAACTGCAGCATGCCAGGCTTCCTTGTTCTTCACCATGTCCTAGAGTTCACTCAAACTCATGTCCATCGAGTCGGTGATGCCATCCACCAATCTCATCCTCTGTTGTTGCCTTCTCCTCCTGCCATCGCTGTTTCCCAGTATTGGGGTCTTTTCCTATGAGTCTACGTACATATATATTTTTTTCAGAGTCTTTTCCATTATACATCATTATAGGATATTGAATATAGTTCCCTGTGCTGTACAGTCGGTCCTTGTTGGTTACCTATTTTATATATGATAGTGTGTGTCTGCTGATCCCAACTCCCAGTCTATCCCCCCACCCCCCCCCCCCCACTTTTTCCCTTTGGTAACCACAAGTTTTTGTTTTTTAATATAGGTTTTATTTATTTTCATTGCGGTGGTTTCTCTGGTTGTGGAGCATGAACTCTAGAGTGCTCGAGCTTCAGTACTTGTGGCCTTTGGGCTTAGCTGCCCTGCAGCACACGGAATCTTCCCGGGTCAGGTATTGAACCACGTCTCCTGCGTTGGCATGTGGGTTCTTAACCACTGGACTTCCAGAGAAGTCCCACACCCGTTCATGTTTTCTATCTGTGAGTCTACTTTCTTTTTTGCTAATAAGTTTATTTATTTATTTTTTTAGATTCCACATATAAGTGATACCATATGATATTTGTTCTTTTTCTCTATCTGACTTCACTTACCCAGCGTACAATTTTTAAGGTGACAACTTAAGTCAGAAAGTTTTTAAGATCCATTGTTGGTATTTAAGAACTTGGGGTCACTTGCAAGGTTTAAAACAGGAGTTGATGATTAGGAAGCCTTTGTTTGGCCAGGAAGAGCTCTCCCTTTTCAGTCACTTCACTGAAAGGAAGCCTTTAGCTGTTATCCTGAACATGAAGATTCATAAAACCCAGTGCAGCCAGGAGCTGACAAGCTTGGAGGAGGAAAAGGTCTGCCTTGTTCTGTGTGAAGTCTTGAACTCACCTCTCAGCCCTCAGTTAGAACCCTAAAAGTTTCTCACAACAGGTGAATGGGCACTGTGAAAAACTAATTTCCGAAGAAGCAACGCTCATAACCTTTCATGGGGACTTGTGTGAGTATCTCCATCTTCACAATCAAGAGACCCTTCCTTGAACTCAGACAGATCAGCCTCAGATTTGGTCTGATTCCAAGGTGCCTTTTGTTTGATGAGTGGTTGCCCCATGGTATCTCTGGGTCTGTGGCTGGTTAGGCCTGGGGAGAGCAAAGGCATACATTTCTTTCTTTCTTTTTTCTTTTTTTAAAAGTTATTTATTTATTTAAATTGGAGGCTAATTACTTTACAGTATTGTAGTGGTTTTTGCCATACATTCACATGAATCAGCCATGGGTGTACATATGTTCCACATCCTGAACCCCCCACCCACCTCCCTCCCCATCCCATCCCTCAGGGTCATCCCAGTGCACCAGCCCTGAGAACCCTGTCTCATGCATCGAACCTGGACTGGTGATCTGTTTCACATAGGATAATATACATGTTTCAATGCTGTTCTCTCAAATCATCCCACCCTTGCCTTCTCCCACAGAGTCCAGAAGTCTGTTCTTTACATCTGTGTCTGTTTTGCTGTCTCACATATAGGGTCATTGTTACCATCTTTCTAAATTCCATATATATGTGTTAATATACTGTATTGGTGTTTTTCTTTCTGACTTACTTCACTCTGTATAATAGGCTCCAGTTTCATCTACCTCATTAGAACAGATTCAAATGCATTCTTTTTAATAGCTGAGTAATAGGGGATGACAGAGGATGAGATGGCTGGATGGCATCCCCGACTTGATGGGCGTGAGTTTGAGTGAACTCCGGGAGTTAGTGACGGACAGGGAAGCCTGGCGTGCTGCAATTCATGGGGTCGCAAAGAGTCGGACACAACTGAGCGACTGAACTGAATATTCCATTGTGTATATGTACCACAGCTTTCTTATACATTTGTCTGCTGATGGACATCTAGGTTGCTTCCACGTCCTGGCTATTGTAAACAGTGCTGTGATGAACACTGGGGTACACGTGTCTATTTCAATTCTGGTTAAGGACACACACTTTTTTGTGAATATGATCCCTTCCCATCCCTTCCTTGGTCTTCTCCCCACAATATACTTTTCATGACTATCTCTGGACTCTCCCTTATCATCTTCCTTTTCTGTCTCTAAGATGAGGCTCACTAGATCTTAAAGCATCACTTCTCTGGCCCCTGCCTGTTTCTCAAGCTTGATAGCCCTCTCTTGGCATTTCTGGATAAAGCTGGGCTTCCCTGAGCATCCTGATCCAGGCCCTTTCTTCCCTACTAGGGGAAGGAGCCGAGGGTCCTGGCACAGTGACCCGGGCTGAAGTTGATCCCTCTGTCAGCCCTTCTGGGTCTGCTTTACACCCAGCTCTGCCGCTGGCTTCTATCAAGTCATGGGGCCCCAGCCCCTCCCTGGGGAACCTGTCTGGCACTTGGTATCCCCACTCCCGTTGGACGGGCCCTTTCTGTTTTCCCTCGACAGCCCTCCCAGGGGCTGGTGTGTTGCCCCTGGATCAGGGTCTGCTGGTGGGACCCCGTTTATCTGCCCTGCTTCTCAGATGCCCTTTGTCTGTCTTGCCACCTCCTAGACTAGCTCCTGCTGCTGCTTCCTCCCTGCTCCTGGTTTAGTTTATTTGCTGGAAAACTTGACAGTTCTCCATGTTGACAAATATGCCCGTTCCCTCACCTCATGCCCAAGCTGTCTGCCTCCCCTGGTGACTCGTGGCTAGCTGCCAACCCTTTGGGACACTGGGTACTTGCTGGACTGGATTTGGAGGCTGAGTCTACCTGCTCCCAGGGTCTCTTTTACCCTGTCCCCACCTCAGTGACTCCTTCAAGTTCCAGGTTGGGTCCCTTCAAATCCCTTCCATCCCATTGCAGTTAGCCAGCCTTTATCCATACAGCTCATACCTCCAAATGTCACAGCTGTTTGGGTTCAAGTTTTCCTCCCACACTGTCTCTCTTTCCTAGATTTGCTTATCTGCCTTCTCAGGTGGGGTCTCTCTTTCCTGGCATTTGTTTAGAGGCCTCGTGAGGTGTGCTTTCTCAGTGACTGTCCCACGTGGTATTGCCTTGCCACTCTATTGCAAATATGCCACCAAGGATCCTCATTGGCCACGTCACTGGCAAAACTATGCTGCATCTCAGTCCTCTTTCTCTCTTCCCACATCTCTTTCCAGCATCTGGCATCATGACCACCTGTTGGATCTGAAAGCGCCCTCTCCCCTTGCCTTGGATGGGGATTTGCTCTCTCCACCTCTTCTCGGCACCTCTAGCTGTGACTACCACTGCTAACTTTTCCATAGTCTCTCCCCTCTCCCTTCCATCTCAGGGACTTCACGTGTCTTCTAGGACCTCTTCCTTTACTTTTGTGGTGAAGTGACATGTAGTCTGAAGCATGGAACTCACGCACCTGTACACCCTGCCTCACTGGCACTCCAGCTTTGTATTTCCAATTTTAGAGTTGAAGAGGGATGTGAGAGTTTCCCGGAGCCATCAGTGTGTTTCTTGTTATCATTGGTTTTTACCATTGCATTCACCTTGTTATCCCTCTGTTCCCCCACATCAGGAACCTGGGACTCTTTCATTTGATTCTTTCTTTCTCCATAATTAACTGATTAATTTTGACCACTCTGCATGGCATGCAGGATCTTAATTCCCTGACCAGGGATGGAACCCGTGCCCCCTGCAGTGGAAGCGTGGAGTCTTGACCCCTGGACCGGGGAAATCCCCTCTTTTCTCTTATTTAAACAGCAGCATTTGAATGATACATCCCTGCCATCTTCTTCATTCTTTCCTTGTAGGAAAACAAAAGAACTCCTATGCGCTGGAGCTTTTGCTCTGCAGCAAGAGGTCAGCCCACTGGACTCTGAGTCATTGCTGATTCAGTGAGCTTGAGACAGTCTGGGAGAACGTATGCATACGTGTAACACACACACATGCATGCCTGCGTGTCCAAGTACATGGGCAAATATACTGAAGGAGGAGAGACCTAGGTTCTTTGTCCTCCTGGAGTCTCCTCTACAGTTTGTGTTGTCCACTTTGGTGCTCATTCCTGGGCCTCAAGCTGTCATTTACTGTGGTGAGCTGTCACTTGAGGTGTCCCACACATGGACATGCCCAAGTGTCCTAGAGTTAGTGATGCTGTGGCTGGAAGACATGGTGGCTGGAACACACTCCTAAAGCAAGGATGTGACTTTAAAAAGATACCATCTGGCTGTAATCTCTCAAACTCAACCATAAAGTAGTACTTTGGCATTATTATTATTTTTTTCTTGGTTAGTTTGCTTTTTACAATGAAAGTAACTCTGAAACTCTGAACACTGTTTCATAACAATCATATAAACTCTTTTACCCAAACCACCAGAACAAAGTAGCTAAGTGGAAAATACGAACAATCTTGTTTGGTGTGTTCGGCATCTAGTTTAGATCCACAGGACATAACCTGTGCAGAGGTTAGTACTCCCTGATCAGTGGAAAGACTTGATAACACTCATGAACAACGGCGCTGGTTCTAGAACACAGGGATTCTTTCCTAAGCCGGTGAGATTTCTGTTGTGTCAGTTTCACTATTATTATTTGATGTGTTTGTGTGTGTGTGTTAGTGTGCTCAGTTGTGTCTGACTCTTTGCGACCCTTTGGTTGTAGCCCTCCAGGCTCCTCTGTCCATGGGAACTGCTAATCAGATAAACTGGGAGGAGAAGTCCCAAAAGAACGTCCTGTTTCATTGTAAACAGAACCACAGTTTACCTGGAATCTCTGTGTTTGTTTATTCACGGTGCAAACTCATAATCTGTGTCCCAGTTCAGTTTATTTCACTTCTCATAAGTTTGTTTGTCTTCCTCCTCCTGGCTGATGGCAGCACTGTCTGGCTGGGATGGTAAAGTTCTTGTTGGGCAGACCAGTCCTGCTTTAATGAGCTTGGGCAGAAGCCAACATTTAGGTTAGGTTTGAGAATTGAACTGACAGGAAAATGTAATCTAGGAAGGTCTGAGGCTGAATGCAGGAGAGCCCTCAGCAAAGCCAGATGTAGGAACTGACTTCTTCTGCAAGTGTTTGATTTTCAGCATGACATCTAGTGCCATAGCCCTCTGTCTTGGATTATTATTCTTTAGTGGAGAAAATCATCTTTCTGTGTATGCTGAGTGTTCCCAGCCATAGAAGATCCCTGCACTGATGTCTAAATGGATGTAGAATGACCAGCTTGTTGCTGGCACTTTTTGCCTTTCTTTGTCATGTCACTTAAGTGATGAAGAACTGTGAGGACTGTTACATCGATTAAGGAGAAGGCTTGGACCAGGATCTTTTCCCTTTAGGCAGGCTGGTAAACTTTGTCCTCACACATGATTCAGTCAATCAATTCAATCTTCAAATTTCAAGAGTTTACTTGAAATTCTATCATCTCAAATCTAACACCCACTGCTGATGGGCTTGATAGTCAGGGATCCAGGGATCCACACCTTTTCCCGAAGTGTACTTGGGGTTTAGGTGGAAGTGGGACTTACCCACTTCCTTCTCTGCTTCCTATCTTTCCTCCTCCAAAACCACATGGTATTACTTACTTATTTCATTGGTTACTTTTAGAAATATTTTGAATGAGTCAATTCTCCTCCCCCCACCCTGGTGGAAGACCTATCATTATAGGTGGGTTCATCATTCTAAAAAGTTATTAATGAGGAATGGATAAATTAGGAGATTGGGATTAAACATCCACACTACCATATATAAAACAGGCTTCTCAGGTGGCTCAGTGGTGAAGAATCTGTCTGCCAATGCAGGAGACTCTGGAGACATGGGTTCCATCCCTGGGTCGGGATGATCCCTTGGAGAAGGAAATGGCAACCCACTCTAGTATTCTTGCCTGGGAAATCCCATGGACAGAAAAGCCTGCCATTTCGTACTCCAGGGGAACTTCAGGGTCGGGAAGATCCCCTGGAGAAGGAAATGGCAACCCCCTCTAGTATTCTTGCCTGGGAAATCCCATGGACAGAGAAGCCTGCCATTTCCTACTCCAGGGGAACTTCAGGCCTGAAGTTGTTATCCATCTGGGTCTAATCAGTCTCTGGGGATCTCACAAACTGCTGGATAGTGGGTAATGGGGCTGGAGGGCTTCCCAGGTGGCACTAGAGGTAAAGAATCCATCTGCCAGTGAAGGATATGCAAGAGACACGTGTTTGATCCCTGGGTTAGGAAGTTCCCCTGGAGTAGGAAATGGCAACCCACTTCAGTATTATTGCTTGACAAGTTCCATGGATGGAAGAGCCTGGTGGGCTACAATCCATGGGGCCGCAGAGGGTCGGACATGACTGAGAGACTAAGCAGCAAAAATGGGACTGGAAGCCTTAAGCCATACAACTTTCTAGGTCTAATCCAAGCCCTGCATTATGTTGATGAGAAAGAATTTGAAACAAATTTAGAATCCAGGTGTTCTGCCTTGGGGTCCATGTCAGTGCCTGCTATATCAGGGGTCCCCAAATGGCAATGATCTCAATCACCTGGGTGCTTATTAAGCATGCAGATTCCTGGGCCATTTCTATGAGACTCTGGTTTTAATAAGTACTCTGAGTCAGCACTGTACAGTCACTATATAATGTGAGCCATATGTGCAAGCTAAATTTTTCTAGTGATCACATACAAAAAGTAAAAAAGGACAAGTGACATTTTAGTAACATTTTACTTAATCTAGTATAGCCAATTTATCATTATATCATATATTATCCTTCTAAAAAGTTATTAATGAGGAATAGATAAATTAGGAGATTGGGATTAAACACCCACACTACTATATATAAAATGGGCTTCTCAGGTGGCTCAGTGGTGAAGAATCTGTCTGCCAATGCAGGAGACGCTGGAGACACGGGTTCCATCCCAGGGTCAGGAAGATCCCCTAGAGAAGGAAATGGCAACCCACTCTAGTATTCTTGCCTGGGAAATCCCATGGACAGAGAAGCCTGGTGGGCTATAATCTATGGGGTTGCAAGAGTTGGACATGCTTTAGTGACTAAACAACAGCCATATATAAAATAGATAACCATCAACGATATATTGTATAGCACAGGGAACTATGCTCCTGTACTACAGGAGTATACTCTACGCAGGGAAGTTTACATGTCTTGTGAAAACCTGTAAGGGGAAAGAATCAGAGAAAGAACATGTATATATATATAATCACTGAATCACTTTGCTATGCAGCTGAAACTAGCATAACATTGTAAATCAACTATACTTCAATAAAAAAAAATACCAAAAACGTTATCAATGAGTTATTGGACTCTTTTTTGGTACCTAATCTTTGAGATTTAGTGTGCATTTTATAGCTACAGCACATCTTAATTTGAACTAGCCACATTTCAAGTGTCAAAAGCCACAAGTGGCTAGTGGCTGTCATACAGTACAGTTGCAGATCCATAACTGTTCCTTCCCAGTCATTGGAGCTCTTCATAAACGTATGACTGCCAACCAAAGAAGTCCCGCCCCATTGCTCAATACATTCAAGCATCTAGTGTTGTTAAGTTCAAAATCCAAGCACCGCACCAAGCAAACCATGTTAAACATTGTGGGCTACAGCACAATTAGAGACAGCGATGTGTATGCACAGCAAATATGCAGCAAACCGTTGGCCTTCGGATGACACAGACATCTGGGAGCCACACGCTCTCACATACCTCTGATCATGTGCGTTTGCACATGTGAACTGTGGTGCAAGCATTGGCAACTATATGTACTGAAGGCATAGGCAGCCAGTGAAGGGTTTCAGTGGAATTTCACCCAGAAGCAGCGGAGAGTTTTTCCAATTCAATCTGTAAACGCAGTTGGGGGATTTTTGCACATGAATCAACTTGTTTGGCTTGACACACCTTCTCTGTGCTCTGTCCCTGTCTCAGGCTCACAAAGGTGCTCTGTGTGTAAATTTGCAGGGAGGTGGTAGGAGGTGCGGAGAAGTTCAAGGTAAACTTTTCTGAAAAATGCATCACCAGGAAGCCAGGGTGGAAATACAGGAAGGGTCCCTTCTCTCAGCCTCCACTCCCCACCATAAGTGCTTTTCAAAGGCTTGAGGGTGGAACAACATTAGAGTTCTGCCTAATAAAATAGATTCATACCTGATGGGGACACATTTCTGTGTATGTGTTAACATCATTAATTTAATGTAATTAGAAATCAATCCATTTTCAAACCTGGACCTCACTCTTTGAAAAGGGTGAGTGGCATTTTCTGAGCCGGTGTGAAGAATATTGAAGGCTGCTGGCCCAATGGTGAAGCAGGAAGACTATCCTTAGAACTGGAGGGGACTGAATCACCCATTAAGGCTATTGTTGGTCTGAATGGGAGGTATTTTGGTGGATGGTTGGGAAAAGCATGTTTCTATCATTTGGATAAATTCAGGGTCTTGGATTTGGCAGAGGAAGTTTGATTTTAAGAACTAGAGCGTGAGTCATCTCCCAGCCCAGGGATGGAACACGGGTCTCTGGCATTGCATGCGGATTCTTTGCCATCTGAACCACCAGGGAAGTCCAGGTTATCTTCAGTGATCCAGTGATACTTAAATGAGCTGCAAGCTGGGCAAAAAGGAACAAGGGAATAGGCAGATTCCATGGCTAATGGGGCTGGAGACTCTTAGAAGGACTTCTAAGATATATGTTAAATGATGATTCTAAATTTTATTTTAAACATAAAATAGAACCCCTGACCTCCTTTTAAAAAGAGGGTATGATAGGAACCAAGCCTTAGAAAAAAGGAATGTAGCTGGGAGAAGAAGTTCCGTGAACTCTTTGGAATCCTGAAGGAAGCCTGGTGACACCCGCACACCATGGAGGAAAGTTCTCAGTGCTGGCGGCTCCCACAGCAGTGAGGTCGAGGGTGGATGAATCAAAGGAGATGCTCACAGTCGAGCTTCCTGCAGATGGGGCCAGAAACTGCCCAGAAACTGCCCTGAGATTTTTGGCTTCAAAACCACTGCTCGGAGTGTCTTGGGATTAATGTGAAGGCAGTATAGCATCCCAGGTTTTCCCACTTGGGAATGGACGCTCTACCAAGTTGACCACCCCTCCACCTGCAATGCAGATGTAGGGTTCAATCCCTGGGTTGGGAAGATCCCCTGGAGAAGGAAATGGCAACCCACTCCAGTATTCTTGCCTGGAGGATCCCATGAACAGAGGAGCCTGGCAGGCGACAGCCCATGGGGTCGCAAACAGAAGCCCTGGAGTCTTGATTTTTATGTATTTATTTATTTTGGGCTGTGCTGGGTCTTAGTTGCTGCTCGGGTTTTTCTCTAGTTGCGGCGAGCGGGGGGCTGCTCTCTAGCTGTGGTGCCGGGATTCTCATTGCCAGTGGCTCCTCTTGTTTCCGAGCACAGGCTCTAAGGTGTGTGGGCTTCAGCAGTCGCAACGCGCAGGCTCAGTAGCTGCGGCAGGCGGGCCTGGCTGCTCTGCGGCATGTGGGATCTTCCTGGATCAGTGACTGAACCCATGTCCCCTGCACTGACAGGCAGATTCTTTACCACTGAGCCACCGTGGAAGCCCCGGCCCTGGAGTCTCTTCAAGCATCATCATGTTGCTTCGGTTTTAACTTCTTGGCACATCACCGTTCAGGGAGTCGTAGCAGGGGCTTCCCAGGTGGCTCAGATCGTAAGAACCTGCCTGCAGTGTGGGAGACCTGGGTTCGATCCCTGGGTTGGGAAGATCCCCCGGAGAAGGGAATGATAGCCCACTCCAGTATTCTTGGCCTGGAGAATTCCATGAACAGATGAGCCTGGTGGGCTACAGTCCATGGGGTCACAAAGAGTAGGACACGACTGAGCGACTAACACACACGCTGGTCGTAGCAGAGCCTCTGATCCAGTCTAATGTGCCCAGAGTGAAACCTGAGTGTAGAACAACCTGGAGAAGAGACCCTGAGGGCAACAGTAGCAGCCGCATGCTCTGGGGAGGCTCCCTTCCAAGGCGGGTGTGTCCAAGCAGCTGAAATGAGCCATCTCCCCTTCCTTCTGCTGTGCCTGTCCTTCTGGGCTCCAGATGGTCTTGGCTGAGACAGAGAAAAACAGGGGCAGTAAATAGCCTCTTTCAAGAGAGACAATTTACATGTTTTCTGCCAGTGTCCTGTTTCTCTCCGTGGACCTTAGAATGGCCTGAGTTCCCTTCTCCTTTTTTGGAAGGGAGATGAAGCTCATGAGCATGCTTTGGAAAATGAAGAGCATTATAGAAGCCCTGGAATTGTTATCTTGCTGACTGGCGTTTGTTTCTTGGGGATTCTTGACTTTTCTCCATGAGTGGAGATGCCTCAAAGGCAAACTGTGGCATGAAGGCCTTCCCTGCCACTTGACACCCCCATCTCAGGAAGGCTCGGTCCCCTTAGGAGCACAGATGTCCTGGGGAGCATTTCCAACAGTTGTGAGCACTTGCTGATTGCCTCTAGCCATCCATCAATCAGGGCAGCTGGTAGTTCTCAGTAGGTTCTAAGCAGTTGTGAAAACTTTGAAAGTCTGTGACCCTTGATATCTACAGTTTTTAACAACAATTAAAATATATTTGCTTGACAATGTTGTGTCACTTTCAGGCATACCACACCATGACTATATATATATTTTCAGATTCATTTCCCTAATAGGTTACTACAAAATATTGAGTATAGTTCCCTATGCTACACAGTAGGTCCTTGTCTGTTTTATACATAGATATTTGCAACATTGAGGAAAGTGCCTGGGGAGGCTTCCTGGGCAGCACAGGCTGTTCTGGAAGCATCTGTGTGGTTCTCCCAGGCTTCCATGGTTTGGCTCCTTGCCTGTGTTTCTAACTGCCTGCTGGACAGTTCCACTGGGGGTCCCAGTTCCTACAGGTCCCAAATAGATCCCACCTCTTCCAAGTGGTGCTAGTGGTAAAGAATTCTGCCAGTGCAGGAGACCCAAGAAACATGGGTTCAACCCCTGGGTTTGGAAGATGCCCTGGAGAAGGAAATGGCAGCCCACTCTTGGATTCTTGCCTGGAAAATCCCACAGACAGAGGAGCCTGGTGGGCTACAGTCCATAGGGTTGCAAGGAGTCAGATATGACTGAGCACACACACACACCTTCTTCCAAACCTTTTTCTCCTTTCATGGTAACTCAGATGAACAGCCTCTCAATCCCATATTTGATGGTCACCTGCCCTTAAAACGGGTAGCCATGTCTAGAGGACTAACCTCCACAAGTCTCTTGACTCTGTCTCTTTCTCTCTCCATTGCCATCTTCGTAGTTGGGGCCAATATGAGGTATGTTAGGCAGAGCTGATATGAAAAATAGATCTCAATGCATAAAGTGATACACAATTCACAGATGGTTGGTTTTTGCTCACCCAATAGTACTGGGTAAGTAAGCTGGTCATGGTGTGACTGTGTGCACAGAGCCATTCCTTCAGAGATTCAGGCTGATGGAGGCTTTGTCATGCCCACTGGATTTCCAAGGATACTCTGAACTCAGTGCCAGCTGGGAAGGAAAAGGCAAAGAAAGGGTGCCCTGGAGCTTGGATGGGAAGATCTGCTGATGAGCCCATCACTTCTGCTCACATCCCGTGTGGTCACAGCCAAGGGAAAGGGAGGCGGTAACCTGAACATCACCAGCCCTGCAGGCTTCCTGTTGCCTTCAGAACAACATCCTTAAGGTGGCATTCAGAGGCCTCCACAATGTGATCTGGTCTACCTGGCCAGCCTATCTTCTGCTCTAAGCCTCCAATAGCCTTGGCCAGCCCTGGCAGGTCCCATGCTTCTCCTGGAATGAGCCATGCGTGCTGGCCATCCTGTCTCCCTGCTCTGATCAGGGTGCCCTTCTTTGTCACTCACCATCTGAGTCCTGCTCATCCTTTAAGAGGTTCAAGGGCCACTTTCTTCCTGAAGTCCCATCATGCTGTCCTCAACTGAAAAGGATTCTTTGCTGCTGTCTGCTCCCTGCTCATACAACTTCTCCAAAGCCAGAGGAGAACTATATTGGGTCATGTTTCCTGTTACAACTCCTCATTCGACCTCTTGCCAGAGTGAAATCTGAGTATTCTGCCCTCCTCTTAATGCAGAATAAGGCCAACACACCAAAGCGTTCATCACCCATTTTTGACCGGTATTTCTAGGCTTCATTTTTTGTTTCTCTTCCCCATGGCCTGGTCTGGGCACCCAAGGAATGCCCCTAAGTCCTTTTACATTTCTGGACTTTTTCTCCTACTGGTTTCTCTGCCTTGGAGCCCGTCATGGCTTCTGCATCACCATGTGAACCTGTGACTACATTATGTGATGTGTTCCTCGGCCTTTCTTCTATGATGGGTGTCTCCTCCTTGGGTAGAGCCAGAGCTTACCTCTATTCTAGTCTGTTATCCCAACAGATATGAACTTCTTGACAACCAGAACATCCTGATAGGTTTTCTGGAGACTTGATGTGGGCCTGATGTTTGGTGTGTAGAAGGATTGAATTGGATTGAGGGCCAACCCCACCAAGTTCATACTTGTTGCTGGAGGGCGCTGCCGTCAGATTGCCTGAATCTGATGACAGCACAGTCAAGCCTTCTTGAATGAGCACTTTCTTTTGTCACTTCAGGCCCCTACTAGGATGGCAGGATGCAAGCACATTTTTCATATATCAAAGAGGTAAAAATCTGGGGAAAACCCAAATCACATAATGACATATCAAAGAGAAAAAGAAAAGAATCCTAGGAAAATATATGTGAGCAATGAAGTTCACATTCTTGAACTTCTTCTTCTTCTTCTTTTTTTTTTTAAAGATTGAAGCATTTCCAAAGAGTACAGCCGTAAGAAACTTGGCCCAGGTGTATTTAATTTTCCAGAACAATATACTGATGATTATCATCTGTGAATTCTTAACCCTTGGAGGCCGACACCTACTGTTTGTTAACCACCCTGAAAGCTTTAGGGTTTTGCCAAGGCAAGAAAATGTGGGGGGTTAAAGACTGAGGTTCAGTAAACTTAGAAGAAAAGAGTTTGGGGTAGACTTGGAGTTGGTTCAGGTAGAGGAGATGGAGCAATCCAGGTGGGGTCTTCGGAAAGGGTAAGAGAGTTGGATGCATGACAACACCTTGCATATTTCATGGGATTAAGGTTTTGAACATTTTCTAAATCATCTAATCTGGGGCAAGAGAAGCATTTCATTTTTATTTAAAGCTTGAGTTTAGAATGCTGTTGTTCTTTTTGCAATGTGAGTTCAGAATATCATGTATGTTCTTTCAAGTTGAAGTTTTTACAGGAAACAAAGAAATAATTTTGAACTCTAGGGCTGGAAAGAAGAGTCCAATAGCTTTTGGGGAAGACATCAGTCTTTCAGCAGGAGGGTTATATCCTTGCATTGCTGAGTTTCAGTTCCCACAAGATGCATCAAGAAAGCTTGGTTTTAAACAAAGGCTCACATGTGAGAACAACGCTCATATCTTTTTTTTTTTCTTTTCAAATGAACAAGGAGTAATTTTCCAAACAGAAAAAAGTACATGACTGGAGTCCTTTTAGCATTTAGGCAAATATCCTCTGGCAGCTCACAGCTGGGACACAGATCTAGTAGCTGTTCTCAGCCGAGGAATTCTGTGTGGTTGGGCAGGACACACCTCTTCCCATCTTCCTTCTAAAACATGATGTGGCTTTTGCCACACGTCAAAAAACCCCGGGTCTAGTCTCACTTCCTCAGACATCTTGAGGAAAGGCTGAGAACTGTTTTTTTTGCCCCAGTTAGTTGGAAATTTCCAATTGTATTTAAGATGGTGGAGGGGTTGCATAAAAGATACAAAATGTATGGATATTTGTGAGATCTCCTTATTCGTTTTGCAAAACTGTAGATGGGCCCAGTTTCTATCTTATATTCTTTGGCACATTTACATCTTGTCCTAAAAGCTCTAGAATGTTTTGGAATGACATCTACCTGCTTTCTTTCTTTCTCTCATCACCACCCCCATCACTGTCCCTCCCTTTGAAACTCAAGAGTCTCTGGATGGTGATACGAGAAGATGCCTAAATATTTGTACCCTCTCTTTCTACAGAATTTTCTAGAAATATCAAAGGCTAGGCTCTTTGTAGCATTGCTGTAGGACTCTGATCTGTTGTGTAGGAGCTCTTTTGCTGTCTCTAACGATGCGCTGGGATTTAGTCCTGTTAGGTGCTCGCTATCTCTGTCTTCATCCAGCACCATGAAAGAAACTGTTGGGTGGAAGTGAGCGACCTTTTGTCTCTGAAAACTGAATTTTTGTGTCTTAGCTGATGGAGCCGGAATTATTCCATGGTGAGTTTTTCTATGGTGGTAAATATAAATCTCTTGCCTGTGACAAGTGAATTTGAGGGGAGGTTGGTTGGAGAGCTTAGCTATTGTACGGAGTCTTAGTCTGAGGCACAGGAGGAAGAGAGACAGAGAGAGGAGAGGTACTCCTTAGATATTTGTTTCAGTTGGGAAATAATGACATTTTATATGCAGAATCTGATATTTACCATACATGGTGCTTTTTGCCCAGAAGGTTCTCAGAAGAATGCATTCTTTTTTTCCTTCTTATCCACACCCACCAGTGATAATCAACACCACTTGGGTGATTATGGAAGCTAGTCTAAACCAGCTACACTACTTAATAGTTGTGGGGATGGGTAGAAGAATAGTTTCTTCATTGAAAACTATTAGAGGAATTTATAGGCTGTCAGGGTGTAATCAGCCATGAAAGATATTGGCAAGGGTGTGAAACTGACATTCTTCTCTCATCTTTTAACCTTGCCTTTCCCCATAACCGGCACATCTTCTCCGCATCTCGGTATCGGGGTCTCGTTGGTCTGCTCTTTGAATCTCTGCTCCGGCTTTGTTGTCCCGAAACCTACTCTGTTGTCCTTTCATCTGTGTTTCTGTGAGTTCTGTTGATGGGTCCTTCTCCACATGGTACTACATTTTTTTCTCCAACCTTCATTTACAAGATATGGATCCATCTGAGCAATTATACCAGACAGACTTTCTGCCATTTTGCGTCTGTTCTTGCAAGGGTGTATATGATTAAAGGTCTGAGAACATATTTTATCAGTTACTGGCTATAGAACATCATTTGGCCCAGTTAGAAGTTATAAGCTCTATTTAAAAGAATAGGTTTATTTACCTACATATATATTTGAAATATATATCTTTGGGGGATAAAGGTTACTTTGAAATTTGAGGTTCAATTGTCATGAGTTTTTTTAGGTAACTCACTTTGAATAAAACTAACAGCGTGTGGAGAATTATGATTATTTGTTTCTTTTTGCAGGAATGTTGCTCATAGAAAATAAGTTCCCAGAGGGGAGGGGTTATAGCTCATGGATATTTACACCACCCCTTGTAAGAGTACCTGTTCTTAGTAGGCACTGGAATGAATACTTTAGAAATAATAATAGTTTCACAGTTTCTCAAAAAGTTATATGTAGAATTACCATGTGATCCAGCAATTTCACTGCTAGGTTTATAGCCCAAAGAGTTGAAAACAGGTACTCAAATACATGTACATGGACATTCATGTCAGCACTATTCAGGTTAGCCAAAAGGGGAAAATAACACAAACACCATCAATGGATGAACAGATAAACAAATTGTGATATACAGTAGAATATTATTCAACCTTAAAAATGAATGGAATATTGATATACACTACAATATGAATGAATCTTGAAAACATTATACTAAGTGAAAGAAGCTAGACACAAAAAGTCATGTATTATTTTGTTTATATGATACAGTCCATCCAGGATGGATAAAACCATAGAAGCAAAAGGCAGATTAGTGGTTGTTGGAGCAGGGAGAGGAGGGAATTAGAGAGATAACTGCTTAATGAGTATGGGGTTTTTGTGGGGGTCATGAAAATGTTTTGGATGTAGAGGGAAGTGGTTGCACAACATTGTAACCATGACTAATTGCCACTGAATTGTGCACCTTAAAAATGGCTAATTTTATGCTATGTGAATTTCCCTTTAATAAAAATAAATAACCACAGCAAACACCCACTGAGCAGTTGCTATGAAGCTGGCACCCTATTAAGCATTTCACATAATTCTCTCATTGAGGCCACATCCCCTCTGCAATGGGTGATGAATTCCTTCCATTTTACGGATAGAGTCCCTGACTGAAGTCCAGAGAAGTTAGGCAACACGTTCTCCTTCTGACAACTTTTCCAGAACCTTGAATTCCCAGGGTTGAATATGGTGACTTGGAGAAACTTGGTTGGAGGTACTGTTAGCTGTTTTTGAACAGCTTCAAGTTTGAAAGAACGTCTCTCTGCTCCAAATTTGGACAAGGAGAGGTCACAGATTTAGAGGCTGTGCTTCTGTGTTTAAAAGGAATGTTTGCAGTTCTGGGTGGATGCAGAGGTGTGCTTTAGAATTCTTTGGGAATGATAAAATTGAAAAGGCCAGCAAGACTTCCTGGTGGGATCTCATGATTAGAAGTTTCCTGGAGGGGAGGGCATGCAGGGAGGTGTTAGGATGGATGCACAGGATCTTTCAAAGTGGCATTTGGTTCTGAATTCACACTTGACTGGTCTGTCCTCAAGTATCCTTCTGAAATTTTCATTTATAAAATTTTAGCATGTAACCTTATTGAGTCAGTGGCTAGGGATTTAAATATCTTCAAATATGCAGGCTATGGAATATCTGGGTTGACCAGATTTCCCATGTTCTGTCCCCAACCCCCTCCCACCCATGACCTCTTTTTTTTTTTTTTTTTTTTAAGACTTTTCTATTAGGACCTGACTACTTTACTGGGATACTTTTTTCTTTGTTTATTTGCTCCTTCCCTCCCACCCTCACTCATTCATTCATTCATTATCTCACTCATTTATTCACTTGCTCATCGACTCTCACCTACTAGCTCACATATTCTTCGGTTCATTCTCTCCTTGACTGATTCATTCACTTAATCTATATAAACAAAACATGAAAAGGCACTTGTAGAAATGCAAATAGTATGAAAATACATTGAGTTAAACTTGAATGTCTTCATGGGCTGAGCCTCTCAGCTGACTCTCCATCTCAGTCTGGGCCCCATCAGTACCACCCCTTGTTCACAGTTTCTGATTCGGTGTACAAGCTACACAACTTCGTCTAGACATTGATTTTATATATTGATGTATACTGTAAGGGTTTCCCCACGTTTGTATATCATGATCATAACGGATTCCTGTTCTGGAAAGTCTTTTGAAAACAACACCTATTTTATTTTCTGATGTCTACATGTATTTTCAAAGTGTTTAATTGTAACAGAATTTTGCCTGTTACTCTAGACGCTCCATCACTCCCACCAAAAGTAATCACTTTTATGAATTTTATAGTATAAAATTTGTTGCATCTTTATGGTTAATCCAAAGAATACAGCCTTAAACACTATGGGTTTTGCCCATTCAAATAAGTTTTTATATACAAACCTGAAGAACCTGGGCCCTCTGATCTGTGGAGTGTTCCCTAGGCTGGAGTTTGCCGATTGCATGCTCATGGTATAGATCAACATGGTCCTCTGTTCTCTGTCCTCCTATAAATTGGAAGCTAGGATCCAAAGGTCTTACCTCCAGGTTCAGACCCTGGACTAGAAGATTGTACGTGGTGCTGTGTCTCTTGATCATGTACATGCCCATTTCCCTCTTGCCTTTATTTATTTTTTATTTTGGCTGCACCAGGTCTTCACTGAGGTGCACAGGCTTGGTAGATGCAGGGTGTGGGCCTAGTTGCTTCTTGATATGTGGAATATTTGTCTCCAGACTAGGGATCGAATCCTCATCCCCTGCTTTGAAAAGTGGATTCTTAACTGCCGGACTACCAGGGAAGTCCTTCCCTTGTTTTTGATATGATGTACATTGCCTAGATTTATTTATTCACAGGCCACTGCAGAATTGTGATGTTCTAATTCCACCCTTTTGTTTTTGTTTATCCCACCTATATTAGCTGGGATAATTTTATAAGGAGATACTGTCTTTCATCTGCTATTTGGTTACCTAATGGTTTAGTTCATATAGGAAAGTATGATAAATGTTTGACACTCTCCTTTCACTTACTTAGTTTTCGAGATAATGCATTAGTTCTTTGCAATCTTTGAAGGTTGATCAGTTAGGCTTTTAAAACATGTCACTCTGTGTATATGTAAATCCCATATACACACTGCTACATATGAAACAGATAACTAGTAAGGACCTACTGTGAAGTGCAGGAAACTCTACCTAATTCTCTAATAACCTATATGGGCAAAGAATCTAAACAAGAGTAGATATACGTATATGGTTTTGGGCTCCAAAATCACTGCAGATGGTGACTGCAGCCATGAAATTAAAAGATGCTTACTCCTTGGAAGGAAAGTTATGACCAACCTAGATAGCATATTGAAAAGCAGAGACATTGCTTTGCCAATAAAGGTCTGTCTAGTCAAGGCTATGGTTTTTCCAGTGGTCGTGTATGGATGTGAGAGTTGGACTGTGAAGAAAGCTGAGCGCCAAAGAATTGATGCTTTTGAACTGTGGTGTTGGAGAAGACTCTTGAGAGTCCCTTGGACTGCAAGGAGATCCAACCAGTCCATTCTGAAGGAGATCAGCCCTGGGATTTCTTTGAAAGGAATGATACTAAAGCTGAAACTCCAGTACTTTGGCCACCTCATGCGAAGAGTTGACTCATTGGAAAAGACTCTGATGCTGGGAGGGATTGGGGGCAGGAGGAGAAGGGGACGCCAGAGGATGAGATGGCTGGATGGCATCACTGACTCGATGGACATGAGTCTGAGTGAACTCTGGGAGTTGGTGATGGACAGGGAAGCCTGGCGTGCTGCAATTCATGGGGTCGCAAAGAGTCGGACACGACTGAGCGACTGAACTGAACTGAACTGATCTACTTTGCTGTACACTTGAAACTAACACAGTATTGAAAGTCAACCATACTCTAATAAAAATTAAAAACCAAACCAAACCAATCCAAGCCAGCAAAAAATGTCATTGTGAGCTCATGGATTTAAACATAGTTGATGAGTTTCAGTCTGTGGCAATTCACATCCTTATACAGGTTTGCATTGTCCCATGTTTGACCCAGAGAAGCTTTTCAAGTTAGGCCTCTATGACTAGTTGTTCTTGTGTCTTCTTGACATGTGTCTAGAACTGGGATGGTAATCATTTCTAGCCTTTCCCAGTGGGCAGAACTAGGAAAACACATACGTATGTATGTCTCTATCTTTCTACCTACCTATCTACCTATTATCTAAGAGAAAGTGCCTTGAGAATTCACATGGATTTCTTTCTTTTTCAAAATTAATTTTTGTTGGAATATACTTGCTTTATAATATTGTGTTAGTTTCTGCTGTACAGCAAAATGTATCAGCTATACATTTACATACACAGCCCCCCTCCCCCCTTTCGGATTTCCTTTCCATTTAGGTCACCACTCGCATTGAGTAGAGTTCCCTGTGCTACACAGTAGGTTCTCATCAGGTATCTGTTTTATATGTAGTATAAATTGTGTAGACACATCAATTCCAGTTTTCCAGGTCATTGCCCCTTTCTCCTTTGGTATCCATACATTTGTTCTCTATGTCTCTGTCTCTATTTCCGCTTTGCAAAGAAGTTTATCTATATGATTTTTCTAGATTTCACATCATGCATTAATATATGATATTTGTTTTTCTCTTTCTGATTTACTTCACTGTGTATGACAAACTCTAGGTCTATCCACGTCTCTGCAAATGGCACAATTTCTCCCTTTCTATGGCTTAGTAATATTTCATGGCACATATGTACCACATCTTTTTTATCCATTCCTCTGCTGATGGACATTCATTAATAGGTTGCTTCCAAGTCCTGCCTATTGTAAATAGGAATTCGCACTGATTTCTAATTGAAATTCAAGACAACAGGGTTTGCACTTTGCTGTCTCTCTACTGCATGCATAGCTCCTTAATTTCACACCCCAAACCTTAGTTCTCAAGCACACAGAATTACAGTGGTAGCATTAGAACATCCCATAATTACTCACTTGCTTTATCCCAGAGCACACGCACAAGTCTCTGAATAACAACATAATACTATTACCACCAACTATGATTCCTGAAAATGGTTAAATTCATTTTATCACATTTGCTACTGTCATTCTCCATTTTTTTAATGACTTTCCTATTTCCCGTAGGCAGATCCTTATCTGTATAGTCACAGAGACTATGAAGTCTTCCTTTTAAACTTGATTAAGTTTTGTTCTTCAAGTAATCACATGTTAAAATGCTCACCACCTGCCCTGGGTGCATGCTTATCCCATCATTTTGGTTGTCTGAAACATGTGCTCTAGTAAACTCCTCAGGAAGAGCTCCAGGGAATTATGTTTTCTGAGATTCTGCAGGACACCAACAGTTTCTCTGCTCTTTATACACGAGGGTGGTCATTATGGCTGAACATATGACAAATCAATGTAATGTTTTACATGTTCCTTTCCAATGTAATGTTTTCCGGAGTTTCCTTCGTTCTCAAGGTCACTATTTGGACAATTCACGTAATTTGAATAAAGTCTGCATAATGTTGGACAATAATATTGCAAATTTTCTTACTTTGATGATATCTTGATTCATTTTGCCTAGATGTGACTTTCTGCCGTATTTCCTTAGTTATTAACTGAGGCCTTGTTCCTTTCTTCCACTACTTCCTTTCTTTAGACCCTAATAAAAATGAACAGACTTTTATTATTATTTTGCACTGAGTGTTCCAAGAATTCGATTGGTGGTTTCAAAGTAAACAAACAAGGGGCGGATGCAATGGAATTGCATAACTAGATGGGTTTTAGGGTGTATCAACTTTCTTAGGCAAGTTCATTAAAAAACAAGTTTCTCCCCCTCTGTACTCTGTCCTCAGGGACTAGTGTTCTAAAAACAGGGAACCATTTCCCAGTAAAATTAACTCTGGGAAGATGCAATGGAGTTTAGAACCGTTTCACATCTGTGTTATTTTCTTTAAGGCTTATGGAGCTAGACCATTGTGCAGCAGGTACTGGCCGTGGGGGTGGGGGTGGCTCCCTGGTGGACTGTGTTCTTGTCCTGATGTCATGGCCACAGGTGGATGTAAATGCCCTCGTGCTTGGATCTCCTGGTTCCTTTGTCCAAAGTATGCTCATTTTTTCCCACTAGATTGGAAGTTCTTTTATTTTTAATTGTTCTTTATTTTAAGAAATTATTTTTATGTATTTAAAATTTTTTATTTTATATTGGAGTGTAGTTGATTAACAATGTTGTGTTCTTTTCAGTTCTGTACAGCAAAGTGGTTCAGTTTTACATATCCATGTTTCTATTGCAAGTTCTCCATGAAAAGTGGAAGCAGCCCTTAAAGATAGGACACAAATCTTTATCCTCCACAACTCACACATTGGCCGTCTTTGAAGCTTGTTTCTAAGTCAATGGCTTAAAATTAAAAATTGCACTTCTCTATAGACACATGTTACTTAGGTTCCCAGGTCAGCTGGTTGAAATTTGCCAAGGCCGCCATGTTAATTTCTGTAGTGTTGAAGCAGCACTGCAGACTGTAATCACCAGATGTGTCTGTAATTCTAGCGAAGGGTCTCTCAGTTGAGCCACGGAAAGCAACTTCTTAAAGAACCTGTGTGCTGTGTTCACTTGTGTCTGACTCTGGACCGTCACCCACTAGGATTCTCTGTCCGTCGAATTTTTTAGGCAAAAATACCTAAGACTATCCCTGCACTAACTGCCAGGCAAAAATACCTAAGACTATCCCTGCACTAACTGCCCTGGAGTGAAGCTCTTTTCTTACTCCTCTGCTCAAGGGCATGCGCACTCCTTTGTTGTTTAGTTGCTAAATTGTTTTTCGACCCCATGGACTATAGCCCGCCAGGCAAGCATATTGGAGTGGATTGCATTTCCTTCTTTGGGAATCTACCTGACCCAGGGATTGAACTGATGTCTCCTGCATTGGCAGGAAGATTCTTTATCACTGAGCCACCTGGGAAGCAGTACATCCTCCTTCAGTCAATCAGTTCAGTTCAGTCATTCAGTTGTGTCCAACTCTTTGCGACCCCATGGACTGCAGCACGCCAGGCCTCTCTGTCCATCACCAACTCCCGGAGCCTATTCAAACTCATGTCTGTTGAGTTGGTGATGCCATCCAATCATCTCATCCTCTGTCATCCCCTTCTCCTCCTGATCTTTCCCAGCATCAGGGTCCTTTCCAATGAGTCGGTTCTTTGCATCAGGTGGCCAAAGTATTGGAGTTTCAGCTTCAGCATCAGTCTTTCCAATGAATATTCAGGACTGATTTCCTTTAGGATTGACTGGCTTGATCTCCTTGCAGTCCAAGGGACTCTCAAGAGTCCTCTCCAATACCACAGTTCAAAAGCATCAATTCTTTGGCAATCAGCTTTCTTTTTAAAAAAATTAGGAGGCTAATTACTTTATGATATTGTAGTGGTTTTTGCCATACATTGACATGAATCAGCCATGGGTGTACATGTGTCCCCCATCCTGAACCCCCTCCCTCTTCCCTCCCCATCCCATCCCTCAGGGTTGTCCCAGTGCATTGGCTTTGAGTGCCCTATTTCATGCATCTAACTTGGACTGGTCATCTATTTCACATATGATAATATACATGTTTCATTGCTATTCTCTCAAATCATCCCCCCTAGCCTTCTCCCACAGAATCTAAAAGTCTGTTCTTTATGTCTGTGTCTCTTTTGCTGTCTTGCATATAAGGTCATCGTTACCATCTTTCTAAATTCCATATATATGTGTTAGTATACTGTACTGGTATTGTATACTGTATTATACTGTATATAGGTTAGTATACTATATCGACTTACTTCACTCTGTATAATAGGCTACAGCTTCATCCACCTCATTAGAACTGATTCAAATGCATTCTTTTTGATGGCTGAGCAATATTCCATTGTGTATATGAACCACAGCTTTCTTATCCATTCATCTGCCAATGGACATCTAGGTTGCTTCCATGTCCTGGCTATTGTAAACAGTGCTGCGATGAACATTGGGGTACATGTGTCTCTTTCAATTCTGGTTTCCTCGGTGTGTATGCCCAACAGTGGGATTGCTGGGTCATATGGCAGTTCTATTTCCAGTTTTTTAAGGAATCTCCACACTGTTATCCATAGTGGCTGTACTAGTTTGCATTACCAGCAATGGTGTAAGAGGGTTCTCTTTTCTCCACACTCTCCAGCATTTATTGTTTGTAGACTTTTTGATAGCAGCCATTCTGACTGGTGTGAGATGGTACCTCATTGTGGTTTTGATTTGCAGTTCTCTGATAATGAGTGACGTTGAGCATCTTTTCATATGTTTGTTAGCTGTCTGTATGTCTTCTTTGGAGAAATGTCCGTTTAGTTCTTTGGCCTATTTTTTTGATTGGGTTGTTTATTTTCTGGTATCGAGCTGCATGAAGATCATTTTTGTACAGTTCTTCTGTCTATTCTTGCCATCTTTTCTTAGTATTTTCTGCTTTTATTAGGTCCATACCGTTTCTGTCTTTTATTGTGCCCATTTCTGCATGAAATATTCCCTTGGTATCTCTAATTTTCTTGAAGAAATCTCTAGTTTTTCCTATTCTTTTGTTTTCCTCTATTTGATTGCATTGATCACTGAGAAAGGCTTTCTTATTTTTCCTTGGTATTCTTTGGAACTCTGCATTCAGAGGGATAGATCTTTCCTTTTCTCCTTTGCCTTTCGCTTCTCTTTTTTTCTCAGCTATTTGAAAGACTTCCTCAGACAACCATTTTGCCTTTTTGCATTTCTTTTTCTTGGGGATGGTTTTGATCACTGCCTGCTGTGCAATGTCATGAACTTCTGTCCATAGTTCTTCAGGCACTCTGTCTATCAGATCTAATCCCTTGAATCTATTTGTCACTTCCACTGTATAATCATGAGGGATTTGATTTAGGTCATACCTGAATGATCTAATGATTTTCCCTATTTTCTTTCATTTAAGTCTGAGTTTTGTAATAAGGAGTTCATGATCTAAACTGCGGTTAGCTCCCAGTCTTGTTTTTGCTGACTGTATGCCCCTTGCTGCTGCTGCTAAGTCACTTCAGTCGTGTGCGACTCTGTGCGACCCCATAGACGGCAGCCCACCAGGCTCCCCCGTCCCTGGGACTCGCTCCTTACTGACTACCAAACATATGCCTGCTCTTCAGGAAGCAGTCAAGGCCTTCAACCACATGCTCCATCTCTCCTGTCCCAGTGTGTGCTATTTCTCCCCCTGGACACATGCCGTGTCAAGCTTTGCCTGAACATGCCCCATCCTTCCTCAGTTTCCCACCTTTGCTTACGTTGTTTTTGGCACCCTGAATCAATTCCCATCATTTCCTCCTAAGCATGCCTCTTCTTTGTTGGCTCATCTCATATGCTGCCTCCTCTCCTGATTTCTCCCAACTAGAATGTACCTTTCCCTTCTATTGTACAGCCTCATCCTACTATTATCTTACCTGTCTTATGACATATAATATGATTTTTGAGGGATAATGTTCTTAGACTATTAGCAACCCCTGAGTATCCATGGAGGGTGGAGATCCTTAAGATCTTATCCACCATCCTTAAGATCACCAGTCCAAGTTAGATGCGTAAGACAAGGATCTTATCCACCTCCGAGGCTCTAGCAATGCCTAGCACTGTGCTTGGGGTACAGCAGCTGCTCAGTGACTCCTAAGGGTGTTGAACTGCCTCCCTGCCCCCACCTCATCATCCTTATACTGCAAGGGGGTGGGCTGCATGTGCAGGTGCCAGTGGGAGGTCGGGGGCGGGGGAGTGGTCTGTGTTGCTTTCCAAACATTAATGTCCACAGGCAGCTCTAAGTGCTGTCTACCTTTGGCTCAGAGTCAGATATAATAAAACAAAATCAGCCGTTACGACTAATGCTTTTTAACTTTTGTTGTAAGACTCACAAAAGACGCTTGCTATCCCTGACTGGTGTCAGATGCAATAAATATAATTAATCTCTGGAAACACATAGATGGAATTACTTAAGTCATGGCTTAATTCGTTTACAATCTTCTGAATCTCCCAGGCCTAGAGCAGACCACGTGGCCCTCTGCTGCGGGAGGCCCCTCAAACAAGCTCTGTGCCCAGGTGTGGAGGTATGGATGATGACTCTTTCTGGGCCTTTTCAACTTGAAAGTGGAAGACACTGGGCTCTCCATATCCATCTTTTGGGGAATCACTGAAAAAAAAGTTATCTTTCATTGAAAGGTGACTTCTCTTTTCATCTCCGACTGTGATTTCACATTGAATAGAGTCAAGAGTGGACTTTGCACCCACTTCCCTGAGTGCAAAGTCAATGAGACCACAGTTCTAGAAGTGAGTGGCACTGAGCTCTTTCTCCCAACTTAGTGTCACCAAAGAACCCCTTGCCACGAGTCATCACGTCTTTGGAACTACTGCCATGGAAAAATTGCTGATTTTTATGAGTTGCTGCTGCTGCTGCTAAGTTGCTTCAGTCATGTCCAACTCTGTGCGACCCCATAGATGGCCTCCCACCAGGCTCCCCCGTCCCTGGGATTCTCCAGGCAAGAACACTGGAATGGGTTGCCATTTCCTTCTCTAATGCATGAAAGTGAAAAGTGAAAGTGAAGTCGCCCAGTCGTGTCCGACTCTTCGCAACCCCATGGACTGCAGCCTACCAGGCTCCTCCGTCCATGGGATTGTGCAGGCAAGAGTACTGGAGTGGGCTGCCAAGCATCATTAGTGTTCATCCAGTCCAAGAGCCCCATTTGGCAAAAAAGAAACCAAGGCATGATGAGCTGCCCTGTCTTGCTGGGGGCCTCATCATGGTTGAGGGTCAGCAACTGGGTACGAACCATCTCTGCTAGGATTTTCACCTCATGTGCTCAGACACTGAGTCATGTCTAACTCTTTGTGACCCCATGAACTGTAGTCTATCAGGCTCCTCTGTCCATGGGCTTCTCCAGGCAGGAACACTGGAGTCGGTTGGCATTTCCTCCTATAGGAGATCTTCCTGACCCGGGGATCAAACCCACATCTCTTATGTTTCCTGCATTGGCAGATGGATTCTTTACCACTAAGGCCACCTGGGAAGCCCATGGGTTTTCTCAAATATCCTTCCAGGTGAGATTCTTTTTATTATTTCATAGATTCCATGATGGAAAGATTTGGTCAACAAGACAATGCAGTCTTGTTGTAATGCAGCCTTTCATGTACTGAACCAGTATTTAAGGCTACTATAGGTCAGGCACTTTCTGTGTACTAGAAATACGATGACGCACAAACACACACTTGCCCTGGTGAATCTTCAGTTTACTGGGTCAATCAGATACTAGACAGGACACTTCGGAGAACTTTGATGCATGTTGGAAAGGGGGAATGTAGGGTTCCTGAACCTCTAAGCAAAGGGCAGTTCTTTGCTGGAGGAATCTGACCTAATTCTAAGTAGAAAGGCCTGGGGTTCAGTGAGAGCTTTCTCTCTGGTTTCTCTCAAGTCCATGCACATGTCTGCTGTGTGCATGTTCAGCTGTGTCTGACTTTTTGTGACCCCGTGGACTGTAACCCACCAGACTCCTCTGTCCTTGGGGTTCTCCAGGTAAGAATACTGGAGTGGGTTGCCATTTCCTCCTCCAGGGTATCTTCCTGGCTCAGGGATTGAACCCACATCTCCTGTGCCTCCTGCATTGCAGGCAGATTCTTTGCCCACTGAGCCACCTGGGAAGCCCTTACTCTAGATACCTTCATAGCCACGCTCTGCGTCTCTCTTCAGCTTCATCTCGCCTGCCTGCATGCTAACATACACCTCAGCATTCTTCTTCTGTTCTTTGCCCAAGCTTTTCTTTATTTTCACACTTTTGCACATCCTGTCGCTTTACTGGAAATGTGAACTGCTTCCAGATCCACTCATAGTTTAGGATTCAGCTTTCAACTTGACCCTCCTGGACTGTTTTGGTTAATGCTCCTATAAGATATCATGGGCTTCTCAGGTGGCGCTAGTGGTAAAGAACCTGCAATCCAATGCAGAAGATGCAGGTTTGATCCCTGGGCCAGGATAATCCCCTGGAGGAGGGTATGGAAACTCACTCCAGTATTCTTGCCTGAAGAATCCTATGGGAAGAGGAAGCTGGTGGGCTACAGTCTATGCATACTCATGGAGTCAGACACAACTGAAGTGACTTAGCACATAAGGTATCATACCTTCTCATGTATGTTTCCACTGGACTTAATAGACATTCGTGTACTTGTGTATTTGGTTACCTGTGTTCTTTGCTAGCCTGAGAGCCTCCAGTGGGGGTCAGAGGGATGCCTTATTTGTCTTACTTGTTCCTCACACAGTCTGGAACTTGTTAGTTACTCCCAAAACATGTTTGTTGTAACAACAGGTAAAGAAATATAGCTTGACTCCAGCCTGGTTCTCTTTTCTGCCTCCTTCTTTTCTATTCCTCTATCCATCTATCCATCTTTCTGTAAATCCATCAGATATTTTTGGGAATCTGCTCTGAGCTTGGCCTTGAGCTTCCGTGTAGTCCAGCAGCAGAGTTCAATAGGCAGTTAGATAAGATAGCTTAGTAGGGTTTTTGATGTTATAGGAGTTAAAAAAAGTGCTCCAGAGCTTTGAGGGAGGGTGGGTCCTTATTTTTCATCTGGGGTAATCTGGGAAGTCTTCACCAAGGTGGTGTTGTTTGAGTCTTGGAAAATGAAGAGATTTGCCCGGTAGGGAAAAGGGGTAGGAAGGGGTTTGCATTGGAGGCAGAAAAAGTCCCTGAGTTGTGGAGAGTAAGAAGTTCAGTGTTCATGAGTGGAGGGTGTGTACCTGTGGAGGGTGTGGGAGTCAGGACAGGGAAGGATGTGTGGGAAGGAGAGAGGAGGGTGAAGGCCTCGTGGAAAACACTCTTGCCTCTATAAACAATATGAGCTTTATTGTGTAAGCCCTGGGGATCCTACTGAGGTTTTTCAGCAGGGAAATTGCCTCTGTTTTGTAGGAAGCTGATGGTACCTCTCTGGGACCATCATAAGAGAAATTCTAGAGATAACGAAGACAGACTCTACAAGAGGGTTTTCAGTGCTGATCTGCCGTGTGGCCCCCTGTTCCTCAGCTGCCTTCTCTTATAGCACCCCCTGGTCTGGGGACACAGGCCATTGCTAGCACAGGACTGAGATCACTGCAGGAGGAGAGAAGACAAGGTTATGGGGGTGACTGGCTCTTTGGCAAGTATTTGTCACCTTTACCTCCAGAGGAATGGCATTTTGGAAGGATAGTGATTGCCAGCCCTTTATGTTACTGATTAGGCACCTCATTTTCCTTAATAATTCTTATTAGCCAGAGAATTTATCATTTGGCACTGACTTAAAAATATGCTTCCCGAGTCTTATTTCAGAGCCAATGAAAGGATTCATTCTTCCTGGACTCCTCTTGTTGTTATAACAACAATGGTTAATCTCTGCTGACTGATTGGAAGAGGCCATTGAACTTGACAGTAGCAATTACGGAACCGAACGTTTACATCAGGGCACGCACGAGCCATCCAAGTGCCTTCAGCTGCATAATTAACAAGGCCAGCTAAAATTCTACATCATTGTAATAATATTTACTCTGAAAACTCACAATGGGACTAAAGTTTCTATCGCTCTGCTGACATCAAGGAATCTTAAACTTCCTTTTTGATGGGGAGGTTTATGGGGGCCATGCTTTGGCAGCCAAAACATGATTTCTCCAGCAGATGGACTACTAAGGACTGATGTTGGATTAGAGATCATCTGTGCTATTGTTTCTAAACTTGGCTGAATTACAGAATCTGCTGGGGAGCCTAGAAATTTCTGAATTCCTGAGCTCCACCTCTGGGAACTAGGACATTGTCTGTATATTAAACACCCAGGTTATTTTTCCAGCTGTGGAGACTGCTGATCTCCTATTGAGGATACAGAGGGCTGTAAGATTGATGTCCCTTGGGAGATTAAACCAATCCAGGAGTGTTCTCAGTCTCTCTGAGTGGGAGAGATGGATTTTAGGGACTCCCAGGGAACACTCCTATTAATGAAATGCTTTTGTGAAAAAAACTCTCTGTTTTGACTTTATGGGAGGTGCCTTCACAGTGTTTCTAAGACTGGATCCTCTAAGATCCCTTCTAGGAATTCTCTCGGGTACTTGTTAAAAATGCAGATTCCTGGGATCACCTATGGACCCACTGCATCAAAAGCTCTGAGGATGGGGCTCCAGGAATCTGTATTTAAATAAGTCCCTCAGGTGTTCCTGACGCATGTTAAAGTTTGAGAGCCACCGGATTTTATCTGCTTTTGTATCACTCGGCACCTCCCTGTTTGTGGTGGATACTCAGTGCCAACTGTTGACTTCGTGGGAGCTGAAGTGTGCAAACCGGGACACATCCAGTGCTCCAGTGTGCGTTCCTTGTGCCATTCGACTGTTGATAGCCCACTCTTGAGATGCTCTTTGTGCTCATGATTTCCATGTCCATCCCCCTTTCTCTGTATAATCCTTTGTCTTGCTAGATCATCCTTGGACTTACTTCTTTCTTGGTCTCCTCTTCTTCCCTCTGCCTCTCCTGAGCAGGAAACATCTTCTCATTTATTTATTTATTTAGGCTGTACTGAATGGCATGCAGGATCTTAGTTCCCATATTACTTTAGTGACAAAGGTCTGTCTAGTCAAAGCTATGGTTTTTCCAGTGGTCATGTATGGATGTGAGAGCTGGACTATAAAGAAAGCTGAGCGCTGAAGAATTGACACTTTTGAACTGTGGTATTGGAGAAGACTCTTGAGAGTCCCTTGGACTGCAAGGAGATCCAACTAGTCCATCCTAAAGGAAATCAGTCCTGAATATTCATTGAAAGGACTGATGCTGAAGCCGAAACTCCAATACTTTGGCCACCGGATGTAAAGAACTGACTCCTTGGAAAAGACCCTGATGCTGGGAAAGATTGAAGGCAGGAGGAGAAGGGGATGATGGAGGATGGGATGGTTGGATGGCATCACCGACTCATTGGCCATGAGTTTGAGCAAGCTCCGGGAGTTGGTGATGGACAGGGAGGCCTGGCAGGCTGCAGTCCATGGGGTTGCAGTCAGACACGACTGAGCGACTGAACTGAACTGAACTGAATGGTATGCAGGATCTTAGTTCCCTGACTGGGGATTGAACCTGTGCCCCTGTAGGGGAAGCACAGTGTCCTAACCACTGGACTGCCAGGAAAGTCCCCTCACACACCTTCTCTTGATTTCTTTACACAGCATTGATGATTTCTGAATGCCTTTCACCAGTCCAGATGCATTCCCTGAGCTTCACCCCACCTGTACAATCCCTCTGGTACCTGAATTTGGATGACTGAAGCTCATTATCCTCCAACACCCGTACTCTTCCCATGACTTGAGTTGATGGTATTGCCGTTCATCCAGTTACCACTCCAGACTCTTCCCATTCACTGTATCTCCAACCATGAACAAACCCTGATGATTTGGGTTACTAAATATAGCTGAGTCAGTTACATCTCAATAAAACTGGAAAAATATACCTGAAATCTACTGTCTCTTTTTTTCTTTTTTTATGCCACTAACTTACCCTTGACTTTCACCATCTCTTCTCTGGGTCTAATGATATCTTTTCTAAGCTAATATTCCTGCCAGTCTTGTCCTCCCTAATCCACCAAAAGCATTGTCTCCAGAGTGATCTTTTAAACATCTGGCCACAGCACTCCTTGTGATTAAAACCCTTCAGAAATTCTGCCTTGCCTATAGGAGGAGAGTCCCTTCGATAGCAAAGAGATCAAACCAGTCCATCCTAAAGGAAATCAACACTGAATATTCATTGGAAGGACTGATGCTGAAGCTGAAGCTCCAATACTTTGACCACCTGATGTGAAGAACTGACTCACTGGAGAAGACCCTGATGTTGGGAAAGACTGAAGGCAGGAGGAGAAGGGGACGACAGAGGATGAGATGGTTGGATGGCATCACTGACTCAATGGACATGAATTTGAGCAAACTCCAGGAGATAGTGAGGACAGAGAAGTCTGGTGTGCTGTAGTTCATGAGGTCACAAAAACTTAGTGGACAAAACTTAGCCACTGAGCAACAGGAGGAATCCCTGACTCCTCAGTGGACTGCTCAGGTCTTCTTCCAGGCTCTGTCTGTTTCTCCACTTGGCATCCATTCATCACTTCCCTCCTCTTTCCCTAGGACTTTACATTCTAGCTGCTTCCTGGTGCCTGGAGGCATTTTTAGAGGAAATTCCCAATACCTGGTATGCCTTTCTGTCATTATATCCTCTCTCCCCGTCTATCCACCACTGATTCCCTAAACATCCTTCTAGATGTAACTCTGCCCCTCTGAAACCTTGGTTGACCCTCAGGCAAGGGTGTGGCCCCCACCGCGTACACCATCCTACTCCATCCCCACCTCCTCATAAATTGTGTTCCACCATCCCCACCTCATCATAAATCTGTGTTCCCCAACCCCACCTCATCATAAATCTGTGTGTGCATGCCTACTGTCCCTCCTTGTCTTGATCCATCTATTACACCCAGTGCTGAGAAATGCGGCTGGTTCTTAGTAGATCCTTAATGAACACTTCTTGGGTGAATGAACAGATGAATTATTCACAGCATCTGACTTTTAGAACCATATATCATGTAAAAATCTATACCTATATTTTAGCCATTCTTCCCATTTATGAAACACATGTCATGAGTTCATGTGCTGGCAGTAGAGTTCATAAAAATAACTATGCATTCTGATTAATTGACTCATATTACCTAATTAATTTACCCATTAAGAGGTCAGCCAGAATCTGGGCATGAAGCAAATATACTGTGGCATGGATCAACATTACAACCAAGTCCCTTAAGAAGTTGATAGGAAGGGGTTTTAAAAAACAACCAAGGTTACTAGGCATTACTTCATCTTTTGCAACATTTTTTTAAAAAACCAAAGGAAACCATATTTCATCCTGGTAAGGAAGAAACATGCTAATAATGGAAAACAAAATTATTCCAATATTTTAGCTAACATCACAGTGTCAACTGTAAGAAGAAGTTTGAGATGCCCAATTGGATCTGTATTTTCTGGGTCTTTCTTTCATCCACTTACAGAATGCCTTGAGTTTCCAGACCCAAAGAAAGGCAAAGAAGAGTGTTGGGGGTGAGACAGGGATGTAGGATGAAGGAAGCAGCATATCAGAGATGCATCCTGGGAAATAATCAGGTTTGAGAACAGCATGCTTAGAATGTGTGAACATGTACTGACTTGTCCTTTAGGCCAGACACGGGGTTTTGCATCTTATGTAACCTGTGCGTGTGTGCATGCTAAGTCGCTTTAGTCATGTTGACTCTTTGCAACCCCATGGACTGTAGCCTGCCAGGGTCCTGTACCCATGGGATTTCTCCAGGCAAGAATACTGGAGTGGGCTGCCATGCCCTCCTTGAGGGGATCTTCTAATTCACTCCTCCACCCTGTGAAGCTATGACAAATTTCTCAATTTTACAGATGTGGGAGCTATTAACTGATTCTTGGCAGCTAAGGAAGTAGCTGGGGAATTAGCAAACATGCACCTGATCAATTTCCTTGTTAAGATTCAGGAGCGATGGTGGTTGGCTTGCCTGAACTCAGTGGGAAGGGCTGCCCTTCGAAATTCCTCTGTCCTCCTGTCTCACAATAGACTGTCCCTTGATTCCCTCAGGACTCATGTCCATCTCTTGGGTTCCTCCTCCTGTGCAGATGGGACAGGTGGCTGTATTGGCCTGCAGAGCTTCCCAGACTGACACAGCGACACTCTCTTTGTAGAAAGGCTCGTTTTCTGCAAACCTCTCTGTCAAGTTCACAGCAGGAGAACTGTGTGTGGCGTCTGACCTTAAAATGCCCCCTTCCCTCTGACCTTAAAATGCCCCCTTCCCTCTGATGCTGCTGGTTCTGGACAGATGTGACTTTCGTGACATCAGAGGCTGGTGTTAGAGTGATGGGGGTGTTAGGATAGTAGGGCACCAGGGGGTCAGTTCGTCTTATTGCCCAGATGAGGACAGCGGGTCCCTGGGAGGTGAACTTGCTTGTCCAAAGTCATGACAGCGTGGGTGTGGAAGGTGAGTTCCAGAACACAGCAGGGCACTCTCCTTGCCCCCATCCAGCAGACAGGAAGTGTCGTTTTTATCGATTGGTGCCTAATTCAGTGATGCTCTTGCTATGCCCCTGGTCTGCACTTTTGTCTTGAAGTTGAGTTGTTTTCTACGCTTTCAGGATGACGTTCTCACAGACAGGTTCTGAGCCTTTCTTATTCATGTCTCCCTCCTCCCAGGTCTTTTCGCCTTTTCCATAGCACCTTCCACCCCTGTGCTCATCAAACACAGCTCATAATTTGTCTCCTTTGCTGAAGCTATTTTCCTAACCCAAACACCCTCCTCTCCTCTCCTCTCTCTGTGTTTTGATCATTAATAAGACTCTGCTGCTAAGTTGCTGCTAAGTCATTTCAGTCGTGTCTGACTCTGTGTGACCCCATAGATGGCAGCCCACCAGGCTCCCCCGTCCCTGAGATTCTCCAGGCAAGAACACTGGAGTGGGTGGCCATTTCCTTCTCCAATGCAGGAAAGTGAAAAGTGAAAGTGAAGTCGCTCAGCCGTGTTCGATTCTTCGGGACCCCATGGACTGCAGCCTACCAGGCTCCTCCGTCCATGGGATTTTCCAGGCAAGAGTACTGGAGTGGGGTGCCATTGCCTTCTCCTAATAATAAGACTCAGACTATTTTATTTGGCTCCACAGCTCAGTTTGTGGAATCTTAGTTCCCTCACTAGGGATCAAACCCAGGCCCCGGCAGTGGAAGTGCAGAGTCCTAAACACTGGACCACCAGGGAATTCCAAAGAATTATACCACTTTTTGTCTTTAATTGAGACTGTTCTTTTTTATTTATTTACTGGCTATGCTGGGTGTTCAGTGCTACTCTGGATTTTCTCTAGTTGTGGCAAGTGGGGGCTCGCCTCTAGGCACAGTTCATGGGCTTCTTACTGCAGTGAGAGGGCTTAGTAGCTGCGATTCCTGGGCTCTAGGGCACAGGCTCAGTACTTGTGGTGTGTGTGCTTAGTTGCTCCAAGGCATGTGGGATCTTCCCGGACCAGGGATCGAACCCAAATCTCTTTCATTGGCAGGCAGATTCTTTACCACTGGGCCACCAGGGAAGCCCCATACTACTTTTAAGATACTGTCTCCAACCACTTCAGCCCATAGGGAATCCTTATGCCAATAGTCATGAAAACTCCATCCTTTGAAACTCAATATACTGTGGCTAGGCCGGTGTTTTCCAGAGTAGTTCCTGGAAGGTATGTCTCTTGAATTACATCTGTTTTCCTGTGCTCCTCTTGAAGGATAGGTCCATGGTTAACACAATCTGTGAAACATCGAATGTTTTATCTGCTTCATGGAGCCTCGCATATCAGCACACCAAATGCTTTTAGAAATTCTGCATTGGGAAACGGGTTTAACTTTTTCAACGCTGTCCTTCTCAAATTTATGTCCTTGGAAACTTTCATTTATGTGACTCTATTAGCATCCTATTGAATGCTTTTTGGGGGATGCTCTTCTAGAAAGTTTATGATATACAATTAGAAATTTATAAGACTTCCTAGTTACACTGTAAGTTTCTGTGCGCTTTATCTCTCCCAAAGGGCCAATGAAATGTTAATTTCTGTCTTTGAAAAAAATTTTATGTTGTGGCAAGAGCTAAGAAAGGTTTGCTTGCTTGCCAATGTGGGGTCCTGGCATGAAAAGAAATTTTTCCATGCTGGGATATGGCAAACATAAGGAGTGGTCAGTAGGAAAGGCAGATAAGGCAGATATTGACCAGTGATGAGAACGACTTAGACTATTAAGCTGCCATGAACCATAAGTGAGATTGGCTTTAGGAAGACCAAATATACTGTCAAAATCTCAGTGGACGAGTTGGAATTTGAGAAACCCTCATCTGAAGAAAGGCAAATAGCTATAATGTAAGAAAACCTCTCCAAGCCCCCGGAGAGTGAAAAATAAAGAAGAAGAAGAGAGAGAGAAAAATGGAACAGAATGGGTGGTTATAAAACACTCATTTTACTTCAGTTTCAAAACTTTCCTGGGATGTGCTCCCAGATTGTCGCTCTGCTACCAGGAGCTAAGGCTCCAGTTATTAAGGCTCTGTTGTTGCCAAAACTTTCTTTTTTTTTTTTAATCCACTTTTTTATTTGCTTCATATTTCAGTAATGACCTTGAATAACCCTAGATCTTTATCTGTTTGGTTCAAATTGGTTCAACAGTTATTTATTGAGCACCTTCTGTGTGCCAGGCTGTTATCGGGCTACACAAATAAATAAGAGAGTCTTTTTGCTTGTGTATATTTTAGCCAGGGTTAGGGAGAGGAAATATTAGAAACAACGACGGGTAATTTCAGCATGGTACCAAGAAAGGGTGAGTGTAGAGACCTGACCTAGCCTGGGGTCCCCAGTGACTGTTTCCATGGGGCCAACCAAGGGACTTTTAAGTGCCACAAGACTTTCAAGCTAAAAATGTTTTCCTTTTAAATTAGAGGGGGAAAAATGAATATACTCTTGCCTGGATTTTACTTGTCTTTATACCAACACAGTTGCAAAGTACTTTTGAATATTTTTTTCATAGAGGAGTGACCCACTCAGGCAGAAGTTCCTGGGATGCTGTCTTCATTCCCTAGGGCTTCTGAGGCAGAGAACCACGACCGGGTGATTTAAACAGTGAAAATTATTGTCTCACAGTTCTGGAGGTCACAAGTTGGAGACCAAGGTGTTAGCAGAGTTGGTGCCTCCCAAGGGCTGTCCCAGGCCCCTCTCCCAGCTTCCAGTGGCCTCAGGTCTCTTCAGCTTGTAGATGGTCTTCTCCTTGTGTCTCCAACTTTTCTTCTCTCTTCGTGTGTCTCTTTCTCTTCACACGACATTCTTTTTTATAAGGAGACTAGTCAGATTAGATTAGGGATGCCCCACAGGCCAGTATAACTTCATTTTAACAGAAGAAATGACAACAACCCAAGTGGACCTAGGGGTAAAGAACCTGCCTGCCAATTCAGGAGACAAAAGAGATTGAGGGTTCGATCCCTGAGTCAGAAGATCCCGTGGAGGAGAGCATGTAACCCACTCCAGTATTCTTGCCTGGAGAATCCCCTCCATGGCAGAGAAGCCTGGCAGGCTAGTCCATGAGGTTGCAAAGAGCCAAACATGATTGAAGCGACTTAACATGTCTACGTTCATGTTTTCAAACAAAAGTCACCTCCTGAGGTCCTGGGCAATGGGGGTTTCACTCTACGAATTTGGTGTGTCTGTGGTGGGGGAGGACATAGTACAACCCATAATGTGTGTTTGAGGTGGGAAGGACGAGGGAGTCACGTGGTTTTATCGTGGCTACAGGTCACCTCACCTCACTCCCGAAGAAATAAAACAAATGCGTTCTTAGGTTCTTCCTGTAGGTCACGAGACCGCTGTGGAAAATTACTTTGCAGACACGATCGGAACATTTTATTTATTGACCTAACCTCTAATTTAAGATGGCCAGATTTAACAGTCTACAAAACAAATCTGTACCCTCGAAAGTGCTGACTATGAAGTCTTTCGAAAGTGAAGCCTTCTGATTGAACCCAAGTTTTCTGCAGAAAACTTCCCTGCTGGCTTGGCCTTCATGTGTCCCAGGATGTCCAGGGCACAACTCCCCAGGTTTCACGGCCGGGAGCTGTTTCCCTCCCATTTCTCAGGGCCAGGCTCTGAGCCAGGGAACTCATGCCAGGAAGTGGTGATAAGGATTTTGAGCAAAGGCCCCTCCTCTGCTTCCCACCCTCATATCCTCAGGGTTGGGGTCTAAAAGGGGCCAGAGCACATTTCTCACAGGTTCTGTGTGCTGTCTGGGGAAAGGGCCAGGCAAGTCACCCAGGCACAAACCTGGCACAAGCCCCTCAGAGCCTGTTTTGAATTTGCATCTCTAATTCTGCCTTTCGCTCAGAGAGTTCAGGGGATGCTGTCTCCCGCTGCCCACGCTGTGCAGGCCTCCTTAGCCAGTGGTGGTTTGAGACGAGCCAAACTTACTCCTCACTCCCGCCCCGCCAACTCTGCAAATACTTCTGGGTGTCTGGTCCTCATTAGTGCTGGCTGAGTCGACAGTTTACAGCTTTACCCTGTAGTGCCACCTCACCTGTGGTTGACCAGATGCCTCCATCTTCACTTTTGAAGAAAAGGCCACGGGGCCCTGCTTAAGCCATTGCCAGAGTTTGTCCTCTGGGCTTGCAGGCCATGTAGCTCAGCTGCCGCTGTCACCACCTTCCCGTTGGGGAGCCCAGCTCCCTGCGGCCTCTCCTTGACCGGGCTTTTGCCAAACTCCCTGGATGGCGGCCATCTTGGGTTTTCTCCTGGAGCCCACAGGCTGTCTGGGTTCTCTCACAGGTTGTAAGAGAAACAAACTGAAAATGTGCTAAGTCCTTCATCACCTCCTTCTTTTTCCAGCCTCTCATTTGAAGTTCTATGTGTATTCCCAGACTTGAACTTCTTAGTATTTTTCATAAAAATAGCTTTTTTTTTTTTTTTGTGTGTGGCAGCTCCAGTAAACATTTTAGTTTTAAGGCCTTTAAAACTAGACTTCTTATTGGAACTGGAATGGAGCGGCTGTAATAAGAGAAATAGATAGGGTAAAGGTTTGAAAGTGTCTCTTTTGTTCCTGGAGCATCTGAGCTGTTTTGCTGTTAACAGGAGGAAATATTTAGAAAAATCCAGGGCATTTCCAAACATCTGACTGCTCAGCTGGGTAAAAATACAATCTAAGTGTTTCCTTTCAGATTTGCATCACTTTATGATTAGTCAGGGCTTTGAAGTATGAATTTCCTTTTCCGAAATGTTTTCTATTACAGCTGTGTCTTTTTTTATTTGATGACCCAATTATATGACTCTTCAGCATGGAAAAATTCACGTTATTAGTTTAAAAATATATTGTTGAGCCTCAATAATAGGTTTGTAAGACTGTGTCCATAAACTTTTATACTGTTTTAAAAACTTTTGTTGTTTTATTCTAAACTGTAGGAAAAGGAGGTTCCTGGGGGGCAGGGAGTTGAGGTGTTCTTCAGGTAGAACAGAAGTAGAAACCAGAGAGGTGGTGAAGATCCCTTTTGAATGCACTCTTTTTATCCATTCATTACTGTAAGGGAGAAAGCTGGCATTGGCTTGAAACATTCCTGATTATTTGAACCAGAGCTTGTCTGCCTGTGGGACTTCTTCATCTTGCATGATTTAGAGCTCTTCTCATTTTCCTTTACCCGAAGGTACAACCATGAGTCCACAATGATCTGTTTGCTCCTAGTATCTTTTAACAGTGAACTCTTTAAAAGATTGGCTGAATTTATTTCATTACTTAGACACGTTCCAAGAGTTCTGGAAAAACATGGCCTCGGAGAGAATATAATCTGGAGATTAACATTCTTTAGAATGAGCCTCTCAGGGGATACTGTAGCACACAGGTTCTTAAAAAATATGTTATTTATAGCTCCAATATTTTCTTTATAATTTGTTCCAACTAGTTCATCATCACTGAAGGAAGGATTATACTCCCCTTTTTAAAGCCAAGCAGTTTGCTTCCAAGTGAGAATTTAAAGAAAATTCAGTGTTTGATTTTCCCCCCTTATCTTTTCTGGGAGTAGATATATTGTGTGAGTGGTCCACATACCTGCCAAAATCAACTTTTAAAATAGACATAACGTAAGCCCAGCACACAAGCCGGCCTTGTTCCCTGGGTAGAGCTCTGTCTCTGAGGGTTCGATTCTATAGGATTGGTTAGCCAGCCATGAAGCCTGCAGAGAAAATGCAAGAAAAATGATTGCCTTTTGTTTTTTGCCATCTCATTCATCAGTGGCATCATTCAGTGCAACTTGATAAAGAAACATCAGGACCTTTCCCCACTGCAGTTGCATTTCAAAAATGGTGCTTGCCTATTATATGGTGGGCACACTGTATGTGACATCTGGGGCTATGGCAGTGATACTGGTCTCCATGGCCCTGTGAGACTGATCCGCATCTCTTGAAACCAGCCAGGGCCTCAGTTAACACATGGTCCTCCTTGTGAGTCTTCCCAGGGTCCTTGCCTTCATTGTCAGGGATTTTTAAGGCACTGGGAACTGAAGAGGCAGCTGGGACCAATACATACCCTCTGAGACAGTGCTGTTGGGGATTTCTAGACTGTAGATTGATGCTGGAAGCCAAAACAAATGATCTATAGTACAGGGGCAGTGCTGAGGATCAGCATCTGAAATTTAGAGACTGCCTCACAGCCTGTATTTGAAGGAACGAAAAGAGGAAACATTAAAAAAATTCTCAGCCTTCAAATGAAGAGTGGTTGAGTGATCCACAATATGGAACTGCAGGTAACTTTTTAAAAAAGAAGGAAATATTTCAGCTTTCAGTGGTCCTTGAATAAACAGAACTCAGCAGTGTTAGGGTTTGTAATGGATAGAATTGTTGCCCTTCCAAAAGAGATGTTTAAGTCCTGTCCTGTGAATGGGACCTTATCTAGAAACTGAGTCTTTGCGCATGTCAAGGTAAGGATGGTAGGATGAGGCCATCCTAAATTCAGTGAAGTGAAAGTTGCTCAGTTGTGTCTGACTCTTTGCCACCCCATGGACTATACAGTCCATGGAATTCTCCAGGCCAGAATACTGGAGTGGGTAGCCTTTCACTTCTCCAGGGGATCTTCCCAACCCAGGAATCAAACCCAGGTCTCCCATATCGCAGTAAGATTCTTTACCAGCTGAGTCACCAGGGAAGCCTAAGAATACTGGAGTGGGTAGCCTATCCCTTCTCCAGCAGATCTTCCCGACCGAGGAATCGAACCAGGGTCTCATGCGTTGCAGGTGGATTCTTTAGCAGCTGAGCTACCAGAGGAAGCCCTAAATTCACTGGCTACTGTCCTTAGAAGAGAAAGGAGTAGGGGTTTGAGACACAGAGACATACAGAAGAAAGAGGGCTGTGTGAAGATGGAGGCAGACATTGGAGTGATGCAACTACAAGCCAAGGAACACCAAGGGGGTGCTGGCAACCACCAGCGTTTAGGAGACAGGATGGAAAAGATTCTCCCTCAGAGCCTCCAGGAACAGCCAAGTCTGCTGACATTTGGATTTTCAACTTCTGGCCTCTGGAATTGGGAGAGAATAGACTTCTGTTTAAATCATCAAGTTGGGGGGTAATTTGTGGTGGCAGCAGCCTTCAGAAAGAAATACAGAGCTGTATGGGGTCCTGAGTCTTCTGATTTGCTGAGCTTCATTTTATTCTGGGGGTGCTCAGAGACTTGCCCCAGTTTACATGGTAGGTAAGTGGCTGAGCTTAGACTAGCAGGCTTGATTACAGACTTTGAGTTGATGGTCCTCCACGTCCACTCGTGACCTTTTATAGCACACCCCGAGTGTGCAGAGAATGGGGTCAGGTGCCACACGGAGTTAAGAGGTAAGTCACACCAGCTTGGTCATTCAAGAGCCTCAGAGAAGTTGCGTATTCAAAAGACTACGATGTGGGATGCTCGGTGGTGTCCTTAGAGGTTGTAGATCTAAAAACACTGGACGACTGTGTGTGTGATTGGTCAGAAAAGGCTGATGTTGGAATTTGGACTTTGTGGTTTGTGCTTTAAGAGAGGGGATTTCAGCATGGAGAGGTGGAGGGGAGAAGAGGGGGCCAGGAAAAAAGATGGGGGTAGGATGGTGTATGCTCACTTTCAACTCTGTGAGTGCTCTTGAGATGGTGGAAGAGGAGCCAACTGCTGTAGAGCCCGGTGGGCTAGGGGAGCAGGGCATGAGCTAAAGAGGATCATTCTGGAGCTTTAAGGTTTAATGCTTCTATATTAAGTTCTGGACTTTCCCGAGACCTGACACTCCTTTCTTCTTGCCTATTTCTTCTTCTCTTGGAATGGGCATGTCTGTTGTTCAGTCACTCGGTTGTGTCTGACTCTTTGCGACCCCATGGACTGCAGCACACCAGGCTTCCCTGTCCTGCACTATCTCTCGGAGTTTGCTCAAACTCATGACCACTGAGTTGATGATGCCATCCAACCATCTCATCCTCTGCTGCCTACTTCTCCTCCTGCCCTCAATCTTTCCCAGCATCAGGGTCTTTTCCAATGGATCAGCGTTTCGCATCAAGTGGCCAGAGAGCTTCAGCTTCAGCAACCATCCTCCCGACTGTTGTGTTTTGGAAGCACACATCTTGTCTGGTTTCATGGCTTCCCAGCTGAGGGGAATTTGCCTCTGTGAATCCTACCTTGAGTCCCACTCATACCTGATTTCGATGGTATTCGGATGAGACTTTGGACTTTAGAGTTTTGATTTGATGCTGGAAGGAGTTAAGGCTTTGGGGACTGTTGGGATGGAATGAATGTATTCTACATGTGAGAAAAACATGAATGTGGGGGGGCCCATGGGCAGAATGCAATGTGTTAAATGTTTTGTCAGCCCTTCCCCCAATTCATATGTCGAAATTTTAACTCCCAATATGATGGGGTTAAGAGGTGGAGCCTTTGGGCGATATTTAGAGTTCGATGAGGTCATGGAGGTAGAGCCCTCATGAAAGGACTCCAGAGAACCCCCTCGTCCTTCCCACCATGTGAGGACACAGGTGTGAATCAGGAAGTGGGGCCTCTCCAGACACCAAATCTGCCAGCAACTTGCTCCTGGACTTCTCAGCATCTAGCACTGTGAGAGACAAAGTTCTCCATTTGTTTCCAAGCCACCTCATCTGTGGTGTTCTATTATAGCAGCCTGAGCAGACTAAGACAGCTGTTAAAGGAACATGGAACCCAACGGGAAGAAGAGTGAACTCTGCTGATTGCCTTTGCTTCCTACTTCTTTCTGAGTGGACTCTGGGTTCTGATCAAGTGTGTGCTCTTCAGTACAGTCTTGTGTCTCCAGGAGAGCTGACAGGACATCCAAGCAGGAGAGGTGGTCCCACAGCAACACCAGTAGGGTCACTCCCTTCACCTGTGATTGGCTGAGTGATGAACACATGACCTAATTCTGGCCAATGGAATGTAAGAGACATTCTGGTGGGGGCGGGGGAGGGAAGGACAAAATGCTTCTGCAAATGTCCGCTTTCACCTGAGAGAAAGTGCAGAAAGAAAAACATCCCTTTTCCTTTGGACAACGTAGTGTCTGGATGTGGTGTCTAGAACTGTGGCAAGCATCTTGCTACCGGCCTGAAGATGAAACCAGTGCTAAGGATGACAAAGAACCAAAAAGGACAGAGTGGCTGATGGCACATGGCACCAGTGAGCCGGCATCCTGCCTTCTTGCTTCCTGTTAAATGCCATTAATACATTTCCTTATTATTTCTGCCGGCGGGAATCAGTGTTCCTGCCGTGTGTTGCTGAAAGCATGGCAGCCCTTCCTGGAGGAGGTGACGTCTGAAAGGTGATTAGGAGTTAGACAGGAGAAAAAGGCAGAGAGATAGCGTTCTTGTCGGGTTTAAGGGGAAAGACTATCACCCCAGCATTTGAGACACTGACAAATGTCATTTGTCTGGCACAGAGAATGGGAGCGGCAGTGCATGAAAAGTGATGAGAAGGGAGGAATAGAGAAACAGGAGCCAGAGGAGAGCCATACAGAAGTTTACAAGAATTCACTCCGGGGAGACAGAAAGGAGGGGTATTATTTAGGAGAATACTAAATTGGTTCTGTTGAGAGAGGAGATTCCTGCATCAGGCGGTGGCAGCGGTAATGAAAACCAGGGGCAGATGGAAAAGACACCAGGGAGGTAGAATCCATGGTATTTGGCAGTAGACGAGCTGGAGTCGGGGTGTCGGGGGGCGGAGATGGAGACAGCAAAGACCATGCCAAGAATCTCTGGTGAGTGACTCAGAAGATGCTCTTATCATGAAAGGCCAGTGGGAGGGAGACTGGGTTGGAAAGGGCTGAGGTGGACGGCGGGGGGCGGGGTGGGGGGACGATTGCAGCCATCAGTTTGGGGTTTTCTGACTGCCAAGTGCTGAGATGCACACCAGACACAGAAGTGGGAGGAGTGTCTTGGCGGACAGCAACCGGCAAAGCGCAGCCGCTGTCAGCCGAGATCAGAGCCTGGGCGAGGTCCAGGGAGGTGAGGGTGGCCCTTGAGCTCAGGGCTCTCTGGAATATCAGCGGGACTGAGCGGGGACTCCGGCTCTGGTTCTTCTCGGCTCCCTGATGGGGCTCTGACTCTGTCCCTCCACCTTGTCTGGTCACCCTTGGCCTTACGTCTGCCCTCCTCCAGTCTCTGGGAGGCACACTCGGGCCCTTTTGTTCTCAAGCTGCGTTTTATACCAGGAACCAGGCTGAGATTGTGAATCCCGAAATACCCACCTCTCGTGCATCAGAAGCCTTGGTTTTCTAGTCTATAGTTCCTGCCTGGTTAAGACGTAGAGCTGTCTGCAGGTGGCATGCTTTTTGTCTCCGCAGAATTGCGGGACGGGTCTCCTCTGAATCCCGTTTTAATAGACAGAAAGCCAGAGTAAATTTATCATACTCTTATCTCAGCACTGGTAGTAGTCTCACAGAAAGATGCAAAGAGTAGGAATGTGTCTGGCTAGGCTGAGAGATGGGGCTTCCCTGGTAGCTCAGTTGGTGAAGAATCTGACTGCAATGCAGGAGACCCCAGTTTGATTCCTAGCTCGGGAAGATATGCTGGAGAAGGGATAGGCTACACAATCTACTATTTTTGGGCTTCTCTTGAGGCTCAGCTCGTAAAGAATCTGCCTGCAATGCGGGAGACCTGGGTTTGATCCCTGGGTTGGGAAGATCCCCTGGAAAAGGGAAAGGCTACCCACTCCAGTATTCTGGCCTGGAGAATTCCATGGGCGGTATAGTCCATGGGGTTGCAAAGAGTCGGACATGACTGAGCGACTTTCACTTTCACTTTCAGGGTGAGATATGGGCTTCCCCCCATGGCTCAGGTGTAAGAATCCACCTGCAGTGCAGGAGTTGCAGGACATGCAGGTTCAATCCCTGGGTCAAGAAGATCCCCTGGAGTAGGGTATGGCAACCCACTTGGCTATTCTTGCCTGGAGACTCCCATGGGCAGAGGAGCGTGGCGTGCTACAGTCCATAGGGTTGCAAAGAGTTGGACACGAGTGAAGTGACTTAGCACACACACACATGCAGGGTGAGATATAAGGAACAAACAAACAGTGTTAATCAGAGCCTGCTCCGATATTTGGCCACCTGATGCGAAGAGCTGACTCATTAGAAAAGACCCCAATGCTGGGAAAGATTGAAGGCAGGAGAAGGGGACAACAGAGGACGAGATGGTTGGATGGTATCACTGACTCAATGGACATGAGTTTGAGCAAGCTCTGGGAGATGGTGAAGGACAGGGAAGCCTGGCGTGCTGCTGTCCATGGGGTCCCAAAGGGTCAGACACAGCGGAGCGACTGAACTACAACAACAACAATGCAGAAATCCGCTGAGCCCACATGAAAACCGCAGTGATGGAGATGGGCATCTTTGTGGCCCCCATCCGACTATCCGAGGCTTCATGTTCAGTGTGAAGGCAGGAACAGGGTGTTCTTTAAGCTTCCTGACTGCTTTTCTTGCCTCAAGGCGCTGGGGATATACAAACTTGGGGTACAGGTGTTTTGGGGCCAACATCCCAAATGGAGTGCTGACTCCCGCTCCCTGGTTCTGGGAAGAGGTGGAGGAAATCCTTTGGCACCAAACAGGCAAACAAACACACACCCAAACAAAACAACACGAAAAGCCCTGCTCTGAAAACTTTCCACTTGCAAACATGTTTTTGTCACTGCCAAAGGTTTAGGATTGCAACATGCGGGTGTCTTTGGCCCCCAAACCGGAGCACTCTGAAGTTTTCCCAAAGCACCTAAAAGAAATAATTCATTTTGGCAAAAACAGTTTGTTTGTAAACTGAAAGTCTTTATTTTTGAGAAACTCAATTCCCCCTTAGATGTAGAATATTCAGAATAAAGTCGGTCCCCACTCCCCAGGCTATTTTCCATCTGCTTTTCCTGCTCCAGATTGTCACTGGCAGGTAGAAAATATCTCTAGTTTGTGTGTGTGTGTGTGGTTTTCATTAACTGGGTGTGTGTCTGGAATTTATGCTTGTCGGCCAATTGCTGATTGCCTCTGTGCTTCTCAAGAGAAAGATTTGCCGATGAAGCGCTGGGTTCTTCCGGACTCTGGGTTTCTTGTGCCCTAGGAGCAGGAAGCTGGGAACTCCCCAGAGACAAGAACCTCCCCGATTCTTGTCGGGAATCCTATCCCGCCCATCTAAACATAGACCCTGTTACAAAGTGCGGATCTGAAGTGGGAGTAGCTTGTTTTCTATCTTCTTTTACGAACAATTTCGCTGCTAAGAACGAGCTCTGTTTTCCCTCCCAGGAGCCGTGGTGACATCTTTTTTCTCTGTCTTCTCGCTATTAAGATCCTGTTCACACAGAAGCTCTGATAATCTTCTCACTTTAAAGGGGGGCCTGAGGTCTTTAACGAAATCTTAAAAACAATTCTTACCAAAATTCAAAATTCAAAATACCCTGGCCTAAAATTCTAAGTCAAAAGATCATTAAAAAAAAAAGTGATACTTCTTGGATTGGCCACAGAAGGCAGAATTCAAATAACATAAAATTAACCAAAGTGAAAACATTCAGTGGCATTTAGTACAATATCAGTGTTGTGTAACCAACACTTCTGTTGAGTTCCAGAGCAGTTTCATCGCTCCAAAGTAAAAACCCTTTACCCTTTAAGCATTTTCTTCCTCTTCCTCCCGTCTCCCCAGTCCCTGCTATCTCCATGGATTCACCTATGCAGGATATATCATAATGATGGAATCATACAATATATACCATTTATGTCTGGCTTCTTTCAATTAGCATCATGTTTTCAACGTTTGTATTAGGAGAACCAGGTGGCTCAGTGGTAAGGAATCCACCTGCCAATGCTGGAGACATGGGTTCAGTCCCTGGGTCGGGAAGATCCCCTGGTGGAGGAAAATGTAACCCACTCCAGCATTCATGCTGGGAAAATCCTGTGGATGGAGGAGGCTGGTAGGCTATAGTCTGAGGGGTTGCAAAGAGTTGGCCACAACCGAGCATGCATGCATGAATGCGTTAGGAGAACATTTGTTCCTGAAATGAATCCTTCTAAAGAGGCATGCAAAGTTGAATATGAGTGTTGAAGACCCTGTAGGGTGAACCCTGATGCTTTTAGGGTGATGGGAAGAAAGCTTGTCAGAGGTTGGGGAGGCCAGACTCTATCCACAGAACCACCCCTCTGTCTTCCAAACGTTATGCCCTGGTTCTGGATCTGGGTAGTGATTCCTGGACCTTGACATCATCTCCCATTCATGGCCCTTTCTACCTTCTTTCAGGGTCTGCTCCCCACACAGTGAACTGACTCTTACTGTGTACATTCAGTACCACCCTGCCTTGCCTCTCTGTATCTGGGTTCAATAGATCTTGAGAGAAGATGAATCTTGTGGACATCGGGGAGAAGATAAACCATTGGCTTCTAAACTTCCAGCACTTTTCATCCTGTGGGTGGCCATGAGATCTTGTGCAGTAAAGATGGGAGCAGATGGTATCTTAACACTTGGACAGGCAAAGGATGCTGACCAAAGGTAAGTCCTGGAAAAAGTGACTGGTGATGAAAAGCTTCTAGTGTGTGAGTGTAGTAAACTCATTCTAAGGATGTAAGCTTAAAAATGATTTGCCATATGGCTTTTTCTCTTTTATATTTTATTACTGTTGTCTTTTCATTAAAAAGCAAAAACCAAAACCTGGTCTGACATCATTTCCACAGCTATTATTGACTTCACCTGTTTTTATTATTTTTCTCATCTTTATACCCTTGTGTTTGTGTAGTCACTAAGTTATGTCCGACTCTTTTGCAACCCCATGGACTGGAGCCTGCCAGGCTCCTCTGTCCATGGGATGTCCCAGGCTAGAATACTTGCCTGGAGTGGGTTGCCATTTCTTTCTCCAGGGGATCTTCCTGACCCAGGGATTGAACCCGTGTCACCTGCATTAGCAGGCAGATTTTTACTATTAAGCCACCAGGGAAATTCTTTCTATATCCTTACTGTATCCTTCTGGTATTGGCATTCATTCACCCAGGAATTGGAAACTATTAATATCACCTATTAAATTTTAATAACAATATTTTTGTTCCTCTCAGTTGACCTTGCTTAGTTACTCACTGAGCAGACTTGCCTAACCACTAGATGGAGCTCACACGCTATTGTAAGGGGACAATGAAGTTAAACTATTTGGGAAAACAATTTGTCTTCATTTAAGGTAAATACAGAATTGGCCCTGCAAGCTGTACCTGCTTGTGGTTTAGAGATTTTTCTCCCTCTTCACTTTTCTTTACTGCCTTTTCCACCGGGCATCACCATAAAACACAGGGAATCTAGAGTCAGACTAAGTTCAAATACTACCTTCCTCCTTCCTTCACTTGCTATATGACCTTGAGTAAGTCATGTCACTTCATTGTTCTTATCTACCAAATGGCGTTAATAATACCGCATACCTTGTGGGGGTGCTCGTGAGAATTAAAAAGTTGACATAGTCTCACATGTACTTGGTTTTTAAATAATTTGATTTCTTTTTCCTCTTTTCCTCCCACTTGATGTGGTTTAACTGACCTATAACACTGCCTGCAATGCAGGACACCCAGGTTCGATTCCTGGGTTGGGAAGATCCCTGGAGAAGGAGATGGCAACCCACTCCAGTATTCTTGCCTGGAGAATCCCATGGACAGAGGAGCCTGACAGGCTACAGTCCATGGGATTGCAAGAGTCGGACATGACTTAGTGACTAAACCACCACTGTTTCCACTGTTTTTCCATCTATTTGCCATGAAGTGATGGGACTGGATGCCATGATCTTAGTTTTCTGACTGTTGAACTTTAAGCCAACTTTTTCACTCTCCTCTTTCACTTTCATCAAGAGGCTTTTGAGTTCTTGTTCACTTTCTGCCATAAGGGTGGTGTCATCTGCATCTGCATCTGGATAACACTGTAAGTTTGAGGTGTATGGTGTGATGATTTGACATCTATATGTTGTGGAATGATTAGCACAATAGGGCTAGTCGTGTGCTTGCATTAATTGTCAATACTTTTGCTCTTTATTGTGGCATTGCTAATTACGCATACAAATGTTTCTCAAACATCAGTTCAAGGACAAGCAGTATCAGAATCATTTAAGGATCTTACATAAAATATAGACTTGTTGCTCAGTTGCTGAGTCATGTCCAACTCTTTGTGACCCCATGGACTGTAGCATGCCAGGCTTTCCAAATATAGACTTATGAACTCCAAATCTGGGATATTTGTTTCAGGAATTTTGAGGTGGTTTTAGGGATCTGTATTCTTTAAAAGCTTTATAGGTGGTTCTGATGCTCAGTTTGGATGCCAGAAACATAAACTACCCAGAGATGTAGCTGTCTACTCAAGTCCAATCACTCTAAAGAAGCTAAAGCTGTTTGTACACTGCTGACTTCCAATTCCCCTTTAGCACAGAGTGTGCTCCTTCCAAAGCCCTGACCATTGGGGCGACTTCTTTTAATCAAGATCTCTCAAGGCTACCACTTGAATGAGGCTGTTCCATGGCCACTGGCTATCTTTGGCTTGTGTCTCCATATTCAGGGCTTCCCTGGTGGCTCAGCTGGTAAAGAACACGCCCGCAATGTGGGTGACCTGGGTTCGATCCCTGGGTTGGGAAGATCTCCTGGAGAAGGGAAAGGCTACCCACTCCAGTATTCTGGCCTGGAGAATTCCATGGACTGTATAGACCATGGGATCACAAAGAGTCGGACGTGGCTGAGCGACTTTCACTTTCACTCACTTCATATTTATCTGACTCATGGATACATCAAGCTTGGGCATTTTCCATCTCCATCAGCTGGTCATAATGAACCTTCCATGTGGCCTTAAGTATGAGCTAAGGAGAGGCACTGATGCAAGAATGGAGAATAACATGGGGGTCTGGGATACTGAAGGGCTGCCCAGGTGGTGCTAGTGGTACAGAACCACCTGCCAATGCAGGGGGCTTCAACCCCTGAGTTGGGAAGATCCTCTGAAAGAGGATGTGGCAATTCACTCCAGTATTCTTGCCTGGAAAAACTCATGGACAGAGGAGCCTGGTAGGCTGCAGTCCATGGGGTCACAAAGAGTCAGACACCACTGAAGCGACTTTGCAGCAATAACAGTGGGATACCTAAGAGATTCCCGGGTGGTGCCGTGGTAAAGAATCCACCTGCCCATGCAGGAGACACAGAGATCTGGGTTTGATCCTTGGATCAGGAAGATCCCCTGGAGGAGGAAAATGGCAACCCACTCTAGTATTCTTGCCTGGAGAGTCCCATGGACAGAATAGCCTGGCAGACCACAGTCCATGGGGTCACAAAAAGTCAGACATGACTGAGTGACTAACATCTGCACTTTCACTTTGGGTCAACACTGTAAGTGAATACAGTTGTCTGTTCTCAGCAACTGTGAACTGTTTCTGATCCTCATTTTTGATAGGGATGAAAAGGACAGAGTCATCAGATCAAAGGTTGCATGCTATGTACCAGAGCCTGTGTTTAAGTAAAGAGACACTATCTGACAAGGAAACTCCAGTGCCAGCCGTGGGCTGCTGCTTGTTTAAATCTGCGGGAGCTTGTCATCCTCCAGAACTCATATGATTTCTGCAGGGACCAGACTAAATAATTAAATGGTGATATGATAGAGGCCATACCCTATACCCTATAGGTCTTGAAGGGTTCTAAGCTCTCTCTCTCTCTCTCTATATATATATATGGAATTTAGAAAGACAGTACTGATGATCCTACATGCAGGGCAGCAAAGGAGACACGGATGTAAAGAACAGACTTTTGGACTCTGTGGGAGAAAGTGAGGGGGGAATGATTTGAGAGGACACCATTGCAACATGTGCACATTACCATGTGTAAAATAGATGGCCAGTGCAAGTTCGATGAAGCAGGGCACCCAAAGCCATTGCTCTGGGACAACACAGAGGGACAAGGTGGGGAGGGACGTGGGAGGGGGTTCAGGATGGGGGGACACGTGTATACCCGTGGCTGATTCATGTCGATGTATGGCAGAGACCATCACAATATTGTAAAGTAATTATCCTCAGATCAAAATAAATTAATTAAAAATAAATGAATAAATAAAATCCAAAGCCCACCTTCTCCCTACCCCGGGACAAGATTTGGTTTTAAATTTATTTTTTGAATGGAATATAACTGCTTTATAATGTTGTGTTAGTTTCCGCTGTACAACAATGTGCGTCAGCTATCAGTGGGCATATATCCCCTCCCTCCTGAGCCTCCCTCCCGCCCCACTTCCATCCCACCCTTCTAGGTTATCAGAGAGCCCTGAGCTGAGCTCCCTTGCTATATAGCAGCTTGCTGCTAGCTGTTTATTTCACACATCAGTTCAGTTCATTTCAGTTGCTCAGTTGTGTCTGACTCTTTGCGACCCCATGGACTGCAGCACACCAGGCCTCCTTGTCCATCACCAGCTCCCGGAGTTTACTCAAACTCTTGTCCACTGAGTCGGTGATGCCATCCAGCCATCTCATCCTCTGTCGTCTCCTTCTCCTTCCACCTTCAATCTTTCTCAGCATCAAGGTCTTTTCCAATGAGTCAGTTCTTCGCATCAGGTGGCCAAAGTATTGGCCATTTTATACATTTTACTAATTTTACATATTACACATGGGAGTGTATATGTGTCAATAAATGGATAAAGATGATGTAGCACACACACACATATATATAATGGAATATTAGTAAAAGAAGTAATGAAATTGGGTCATTTGTAGTGATATGGATGAACCCAGAGTCTGTCATACAGAGTGGAATAAGTCAGGAAGAGAAAAACAAATATGTGTTAGTGTGGAATCTAGAAAAATGGTACAGATGAACCTATTTGCAGGTCAGGAATAGACACTCAGATGTAGAGAATGACCTTCTGGGTACAGTGGTGGGGAGGAGAGATATTGTTTTTGATTTACTAGTTGCTTGGGGTAGGGAGCAGTTTGAGCCACTTCCTCTTAACCTTCTGCAATATGATGGCTCTTATCTGTATAGACATTGGCAACCATCAGGTATGTCTGTTCCTATTGTGGATTTGGGAACTGGGGTGATGACTGTGGATGGGTCTGTTCACCCAGCTTCCTGATCGTCCAGTGTCGATTCTTCTGATGGAGTAGATTGAGCAGTGTACTGGGTGGTTGCTCTGCCTGGGCTCTCGGGGTGCTGTTCTCTCATCTCTGATCCATGCCTGCATGACCCCCAGAGGACGAACTCCGGCCTTGTTCTCCAGTAGGATAATTATCTGGCATCTGATAATTGATCATGGCCGCCTGGTCTCTAATATTTTGGCTTCTACTATCCCCTATGGCCACCTGATGCAAAGAACTGGCTCATTTGAAAAAACCCTGATGCTGGGAAAGATGGAAGGCAGGAGGAGAAGGGGATGACAGAGGATGAGACGGCTGGATGGCATCACCAACTCAATGGACATGAGTTTGAGTAAACTCTGGGACTTGACGATGGACAGGGAGGCCTGAAGTCCATGGGGTCGCAAAGAGTTGGACACGACTGAGCGACTGAACTGAACTGATCCTCGTGGTCCCCAGTGGGCCCACCTCTGTAATGATGGCTCCGTCCAGCAGCCTTGCCCTACAGAGAATGGTGCCCACTGGGATTCTCAGGGGTGCTGTTACCAGCATCCTCACCAGCGCACTCCTTGTTGTTTTAGTAAATGCAGCACGCTCTGGGCCTTTCCATGTACAGCACCTGCTGGGTCTTCTGGCCTTATAGGTGTGTCGCTCTTGTTGCGTACTTCCCTGAGCCTTTTGAGTCTTCCCTTGATGCTCCTCATGCACTTCTGGCCTTTCTACCTCATTTAGTGTGAGCGTCACTCATTCCAAGCTTCCAAGAGCCACCACGCTCAAACTGCCTCTTGAAATTCTTCTCAGGGTGTTGTTATGAGCTGAGTTGTGTTCTCCTGCAATGGTGGGTTCTGGGAGCAGACTGGGAGGGGCACTAAGCATGCTTGCTTGTTAGGGACACGCCTGTGATTCAGCAAGGGAAGAAGCAGGAGGGGGCAGAGGAGAAGTGGGACCAGGTGGCTGCAGTCCCACAGAAGCTGGCATGGCCATCAGAGACATGCTGAGTTGGAGCAGGTGGTCAGGCTGTCATGCTGCGGACCTGTCATTCGGTTGTTGGGTTCCAGCTTTCTCAGGAAAGGGTGTGATCTTGTGCAAGGTGGCTCTCTCCAGCCAAGGTCAGTGTCTGCAGAGGATGGACAAACCCTTCCAGTCTTGCAGAACTCCACCCTTCAGTCCCAAAAGGGATCTGAAAAATGCAGAGAACCCCCGTGACAAATACCTCCAAATATGCATTTTATTGGGCTCACTTTGAACTTCACATGGGACTAAAAAGCAGAGACATTACTTTGTCAGCAAAGGTCCATCTAGTCAAGGCTATGGTTTTTCCGGTAGTCATGTATGGATGTGAGAGGTGGACTATAAAGAAAGCTGAGTATACCGAAGAATTGATGCTTTTGAACTGTGGTGTTGGAGAAGACTCTTGAGAGTCCCTTGGACTGCAGGGAGATCCAACCAGCCCATGCTAAAGGAGATCAGTCCTGAGTGTTCATTGGAAGGACTGGTGGTAAAGCTGAAACTCCAATACTTTGGCCACCTGATGTGAAGAGCTGACTCATTTGAAAAGACCCTGATGCTGAGAAAGATTGAGGGCAGGAGGAGAAGGGGATGACAGAGGATGAGATGGTTGGAGGGCATCACCGACTCAGTGGACATAAATTTGGGTAAACTCTGGGAGTTGGTGATGGACAGGGAGGCCTGGCGTGCTTCGGTTCATGGGGTTGCAAAGAGTTGCACACGACTGAGCGATTGAACTGAACTGAACTGAACTGAAGGCTCAGTGGTGATGCCTCCTTCTGGCAGATGGAGCAGAACATCGAAACTGCACCAAGGATGATGGGGAACAGTGCTTGGACCAGCCGTCTTGTCATTAAAAACTTTCTTCTTATTATCCCCCGAATGGAAGTCTTCTCCACAAAGCGCTGCTGTCCTGGAAGACTCTGGCCACGCTCAGCCATCGCTGTCTTAGACACCAGTTCTCGGAGCCTCCACCTGCTGCTGGGCTGTCATCAAGCCAGGGGCAACACTGAGACCGTCTAGCTGTCATCGGCATTTTGGGAGCTGATGAAGGTGAATCCGGGGAGCTGCAGACACAGACACGACGGGCTCACGGAGTTTTTAAGCTTGCACATCCCAGAGCCGACCACAACAAAAGCTCCAAAGAGGAAAGGTCAGACCCATGAAGTGCTATTTGTTTTCACTGAAACTCCATCCCTCCCACTTAACACCCGTCTAACCAGCAACGGAATCAATTACCACGTGTCAGCCCGAAATCTGACACAAGAAAGGAAAGAAGGACACAGCCTCCCCAGAGGGGTGGGCAGGCGGGCAGAGGGGACCGGGGAGATAGAAACCTTGGGGCGGGGAGCCGGCGAGTGAGCCACCGTATCCTGTAATTAAGGGTGGAAGGCGGCCCGAGACTCTCCTTCTCTCTCTTGCTCTCCCGGCCTTGGAGCCCGGATCAGTTTCACCGGTTATACTATTGGGTGTTTCTGTCTCGAAGGGTGGTCAGCCAACCTGCGAGGTTATTCGGTTTTGGTTACATAAGTTGCTCCATTTAATAATTGAAGACCCAGAGGTTCTAGACGTTTATTCTTTGATTGAGCTCCAGGAGGAAGAATTCCTGTCTGATCAGGTTCTGCCGCCGTGCGGATTCGAGCTGATTGAGTTGCTCCGTATCTCAGGCTTCTGTTAAATGTGGTGTCAGCTCAGCGGAGAGCCTCCTTTTAAGGTGATGTCATTCACTTGCTACCTTTTCATGTAAGTCTCGAAAAGAGAGTTCTGTGCGTGGGACCCCTCCACTGTGGATGTCAGTTAGCCTGCTGCTGATTCGCCAGCATAAGATGCTTTTAGTTTCCCCAAATCAGGTTTTTGTTCATCAAGGAGACCCAAATTCTTCAATTTTTTATGAATGGGATGAAGAACCCTCTCGTATTCAGGCAGAGCATTCCATGGATACGTTTCTTAAATGGCATTGCCTCTCAGATTGCTGTACCGTATTGGAACGTTTGACGTGTGAGCGCTGATTACAATGAAACATCGGGTACAGAAAGTAGGGAGCGTGGTCCTAGATATTAAAAGATATTTTAATAAGGTATTAAAGATATTAATAAGATAGTAAAATATTTTTCCACTTATCGGCAGGGATTAATGAAAGGCATTTTTTTTTTTTTTTGCTCATCCCGATGTTGAAAATGGTCAGTGGAATAATAAGCAGCATGCTAATGAATGAATTGGGCGCTGTCCTTTGCCACAGTTGCTAGTTCTCCTTGATCTTACAAAAGTCATGTCTCTTTATGACACTACTTTAAGACGATTTCTTCTAATCTAAGTGGTGCTCGGTTTGGGGGTCTCCTGTCTGCAGAGAGAGATAGGTAACATGTGCTTGCCTCTTTGCTCTCTCAAAGTGACACCCCCGACATGAGTGGTTTTATTTACTGCCAACATCCGAATGTCCCTTACATCTTTATTATCACACCGGCAATTCGCTTCCCAAGGCTCAGCTCTGTGTCTTCATCTCCCGGTGGAAACTGTGCCCCTGTCTCCCAGACCCCTTAGACGCAGCACCGGCCCAAGTGGCATCAATCATCTTTCCCCCATTTGTCACCTTCTCCGCGTCGATTCTCCATTTCCAATGTGGGAGTGAAATCCCAGGGGTCACTTAAGCTTGAAACCTGAGATACTTTCCTGACTCCCCCGTCTCCTTTATCCCCCACATCATCAGATGTTATTGATTTTGCTCCTAAATATTTCTCACATTTGCCTCTCTCTGCGCCATCCTGCTACGTGGTCCTATTTTATGTCTCCGTCCGTTCTTCCTTCCTATTTTGACGTCCTCGGAGTTCTCGCTTCTGTGGCTTTACTCATATTTTTTCCTTCTGGCTAGACTGTGTCTCTTCTTTTCTTTCTCTTTTTAACCAGTGAAACTTAAGACTCTAAGACTCAAATCAGACATCACTTTTTTTTTTTGGTAAAGGGAACATCAACTGTTTGCAAAAATGTTTATTTTCTCTTGAGTTTTTTCTCCTTGACACCATTCCTGTTTCTCCACCTCTCCCAGGGTAAAAGTTTTGAATCCTTGTTTGCTCCCTGGATAATGTTACCAGATACTGACATAGTGTTGGATTTTACCCACTCTCTTTCCTGTAGCCCCCATTGCTTTTTCAGGTTGAGGCCCACCTAATTTTCACGTCAGCTGGTACCCCTAACTCCCATCTCCTAGTAAATCTTTCCACCCCCATTCTTTCCAACTTTTGTCCTTGGGCTTCCTAGTGGATTCACCTAACATATTTTTTTTCTATTAAATTTTTGGCTGCACTGGGTCTTCGTTTTGGAGCACGGTCTCTCTGTAGTCCTGGCATAAGGACTTCCCTTTGTGGAGCATGGGTTCTAGAGAGGGCAGGCTCATAGTTGCCACACACAGGCTTGGTCGCCCCATGTGGGATCTTACTTCCCTGCCCAGCGACCGAACCTGCACCCCCTGCATCAGAAGGTGACTTCTTAACCTTTGGACCACTAGGGAAGCCCCCCCACCCCAACATACTTCAGTCAAAACCTGCTCTGTACCCTTTTTCTGCAGAGAAATGGCCTAACTCTCTAGCAAAACATTTGAAGCTTTTTACCACCTGGTCCTCATTCACCACCTTCATGGCGGGTGCTGTCAGTCCCCCTAACTTCCGGTGTCCACTCACCCCACCCGCCAGCGACCTGCTGCCTTAGAGCCGCGCCATCCATCTCATGCTTTTTGCCGGTGGTCGTAGTGGTTTTGTTGGGGTCTTCTTCTCTGGGTGTCGAAGTCCTACTTATCTCTTAAAATCTGATTTAAATGGAAATATCATTTGAAGGATCCCTGATTGCCTTTTCTTTGGCGTCTCTATGCATGTACGGTTTGCTGTTTAATGCAACCTGCCTAGCATAATGGGCATGTGGGTACCTGTTTTCCTTTGGGCTTGTGGACACCAGGAATGTGTTTCGTCACATTTCGTATTTCACAGTCCCTCCATTTAGCAGTCCCTCATTAAGTTCATGCAAGAAATGGAAAACTACATACTTTAAACGTATGTTGCAAAAAGAGATCTTTCTTTCTCTTCTTTTTTTTTTTATAAATTGAGATATAATTGTCATACACTATATTGGTTTCAGGTGTGCAACACAATGAGTTCAATTAAATGCATTTTGAAATGGTCACCGCGATGTCTAGTTAATATCCGTCACAATACATGGTTATAGAATGTTTTCTTTTTGTGATGAGAACTTTTAAGGCCTACTAAAATGAGAGTTCTTTTTTTATTGTGTGTTCATTTTTCAGTCTTCAGTCTCATTCCTAAAATCTTTTCTAACACTAAATACACACTGAATATCTTTTGTCCTTTTAAAAACTGAGTCCAAATGCTTGCTTTGAAAACATAAGGTAGAATTCATAGACGTATGAAAGAGAGGCATTTCTGAATTGTCGATTTAAAAATAATCATTTGATGGAAATCAACTTTATGTTTCCAACTGAAGCCTATGTAGACAAAGCTTGAATCAGGTGCCATGCCTTTCTCTGGTTTTGGTCAGGCATGGCTCCCACCCTAAGGAATTCACTTTGTTTTTCTCTTATAGTGGTCTCTGACGTTCAGGGAATGGATGAGTGGAAATGAGTAGCCTAAACTGTATCTTGCTACATAATAAATGGATGTCTGATGAAATGCACACACTGTATCTGTATGAATGTGAACATGTGGACGACAGATGATTTTTAGATGTGACTAACATGCTCATTAGGCATTTTTAGCAAAATTCTCTGCTAGGCTCATTGTCCTGAAGTTGAAATATAAGAAGTTGACTGTCTCCTGTGCTCCTCAGAATTCTGAAGTTTAACTTGCAACTCTTTGAAGTCTTTTCTTATGATGGATGAATCATTTCAACATTTTTGCTACATTCAAAGGCCTTCTTTAAAAGATAAAATCAAGTGCCTTACTAATCAAGGAGACCACAAAAGACTGGAAATCAGGAGAAAATGTGATGTGAGTGGTAATATTACTGAATCCAAAAACCTGTGTCAATCACTACAAATTTCAGAAGACTTTGGAAACATTTAAAACTGTAAAAAAAAAAAAAAAGCACAGGACTGATTTCAGAAGCCATTTGGGAAATGTTTGGGTGCTATCTGTAAAAGAAATAAACATTTGATACTTTTCTCAAGTGGATGTTTTATAATAGAGTTTGGCATCCCAGGCAAGGATGGAAGATGGTCTTCTGTCTCTGTCTGTTTGAGAGCAAAAGTTCTCAGGCTAGATCTGGGTTTGGTCCCCATGTCTGTGTCAGCCACTGATAGGACAAAACTCACGCTAAAAAAGCTTTTATTTATTTATTATTGTTTTGGGGGGTGCCCTGGGTCTTTGCTTCGTGTGGACTTTCCCTAGCTGCAGGGAGGGAGAGCTGCTCTTGGTTGTCGTGTGTGGGCTTCTCAATGCAGTGGCTCCTCTTGTTGTGGAGCACAGGGTTCTAGGGTGTGTGGGCGTCAGTGGTTGCAGCACATGGGCTCAGTAGTCATGGCGCACGGGCTTAGTTGCTCCATGGCACGTGGAATCTTCCCGGACCAGGGATCGAACCCATATCCCCTGCATTGGTAGGTGGATTCTGATCCACTGCGCCACCAGGGAAGCCCAAACTCACTTTTTAAGCCTAAAGTGTTTTCATATAAATAAATTCATCCAACCATCCATCCATTCATTCATTTATCCATTCATTTTTGTGTTCATCACTTACTCCATCCAGCTCTGTGTTTGTCTCTGGAAACACAGCAATGAGCAATCAAATCGTAGTGCTTGTCTTCACAGAGTTTAGATCTTTGGAGGCAAAAAGAAATAATTAGATAATGAATTGTAATACTGATTGTGGCCTCCAGTTACTAAAGGTTTACTCTGTGCTAGTCACTATGCTAAATACTTCTTCATATTATATTACTGAGTCCTCATGGCCACCTTTGGAGATGAGCATTATTATTCTCTTTCTACAGATCAGGGAATTGAAGCTTAGCATATTTGTTAAGAGATCAAACCAGTCAATCCTAAAGGAAATCAACTCTGAATATTCATTGGAAGGACTGATGCTGAAGCTGAAACTCCAGTACTTTGGCCACCTGATGTGAAGAACTGACTCATTGGAAAAGACCCTGATGCTGGGAAAGATTGAGGGCAGGAGGAGAAGGGGGCGGCAGAGGATGAGATGGTTGGATAGCATCACCGACTTAATGGACATGAATTTGTGCAAACTCCAGGAGATAGTGAAGGACAGGGAAGCCTGGTGTGCTGCAGTCCCTGGGGTCGCAAAGAGTCGGATACGATTTAGCCACTGAACAGCAACAATGTTGGCTAGGTTAACTGGTTAAAGCCACCTGGCTGGTGAGACGAACAGTGCGAGCTTGACTCTGCCTGTCTGATTCCAGAGCCTGTGTTTTTAACCACCGCACGGTGTAATTACTAATCTTACAGGGATGACAAGTACCACAAATGCTGTGTGTGCTGGTTTCCTATGGCTGCTTTAACAACACAAATCATTTATCTCCAAGCTGTGGAGGTCAGAAGTCCAACACGGGTCTCGTCAGGCTAAAGCCAAGTTGTGGGCATGACAGCATTCCTCCTGGAGTCTCCAGGGGGAATTCCACGCCCTTGCCTTTGCCACTTTCAAGCCGCCCTCAATCCTTGACTCACAGCTCCTCCCTCCATCTTCAAAGCCAACCCGTCATGTTTCTCTGACCCATCTCTGTCTTCATGTCTCTCTCTGACTCCAGGTGAGAAAGGTTCTCTACTGTTTAGGACTCATGTGATCGTGTTTTGCTCATCTGGATAAGCCAGGGCAATCTCTCTCCATCTCAGGATTCTTAATCAAATCTGCATACTCCCTTTGGCCCTCTAAGACAGCATATTCACAGGTTCCAAAGGTTAGGGAGTGGACATCTTTGGAGAGCCTTTTTTCTACTGACCACACTGTGAGACGGGCTAGGAAGCAAAGCAGTCTGGAGGCATAGGGAGGGTCCTGGCTTCCTGGGAGGGAAAAGCACCCCCAGGCCAAGGATCAAAAAGGCTGAAGCCCCTGCAAAGGCACAGAGCAGGGCCTTAGAAAATCAGAGAGCGGCCTGATGTGGTGAGTGGGGGAAAGTGCCCCTGCGGAGGCTGGAGAGGGTGGCTGGGACCAGATATTGAGGAACATGGCTGGCAGTAGGGGATGGATTCCATCATGATTCTGGGGGGAAAAGACAGTAAATTCAAAGGTCAAGAAGGGGACATGATTTCCTTTTCAGCTCATTCTGCTGCTGTGTGGAGAGCAGGTTGGTAGGAAATGAGAGTGGACACAATTAGGAGGACATTTCAATAGTTCAGGTGGGTGATGTAGATGGCCTGGACCAAGATCCTGGCAATGCAGGTGAGGAGACGTCTGCTGGGCTCTTCCCCAGGGTGAATAGCAGGGCTGGGTGATTGCTTGGATGTGCAGTTAAGGGAGAACTTCCAGGTTTCTTAGTGGGACAACTAGAATGGGTGGGGGCATAGTGGCCGGGGGAAGATCAGGCTTGGATGGGAGTGGGGTGATCAGCTCCAGGTGGCTCTAGAAGGAGCAAAGCCAATTAAAATAAGACAAAAAATCCTCTTGAGGACAGGAGGCCAGAACTGAGTAGGTATTGCCAGGGCAATATATTCTATCAAATCACTCATTTTGGTTCTTAAGACCGAATATTTGCGTGTGTGTGTTAGTCACTCAGTTGTGTCCGACTCTTTGTGACCCCATAGACTGTAGCCCTCCAGACTCCTCTGTCCCTGGGATTTTCCAGGTAAGAATACTGAAGTGGGTTGCCGTTTCCTTCTCCAGGGGATCTTCCCAACCAAGGAATTGAGCCCAGTCTCAGGCATTGCAGGCAGATTCTTTACTCTCTGAGCCACTAGGGAAGCCATGTTTATAGAGGCCATATATCTTTAAGAGGACCAAAATGTATGATCTTAAAAGGTTTCCTGGAAAATCGTGGAGACAAAATATGCTGATTGTTGGTCTGGTTTGATTAAGGGCAACAAATCTGTTATCATATTTTAGCCTTTCTATCTTCAGTTCAGTTCAGTTCAGTCACTCAGTCATGTCCGACTCTTTGCGACCCCATGAATCGCAGCACACCAGGCCTCCCTGTCCATCACCAACTCCCGGAGTTCACTCAGACTCACGTCCATTGAGTCGGTGATGCCATCCAGCCATCTCATCCTCTGTCGTCCACTTTTCCTCCTGCCCCCAATCCCTCCCAGCATCAGAGTCTTTTCCAATGAGTCAACTCTTTGCATGAGGTGGCCAAAGTACTGGAGTTTCAGCTTTAGCATCATTCCTTCCAAAGAAATCCCGGGGCTGATCTCCTTCAGAATGGACTGGTTGGATCTCTTTGCAGTCCAAGGGACTCTCAAGAGTCTTCTCCAACACCACAGTTCAAAAGCATCAATTCTTCGGTGCTCAGCTTTTTTCACAGTCCAACTCTCACATCCATACATGACCACAGGAAAAACCATAGCCTTGATTAGACGGACCTTTGTTGGCAAAGTAATGTCTCTGCTTTTCAATATGCTATCTAGGTTGGTCATAACTTTCCTTCCAAGGAGTAAGCGTCTTTTAATTTCATGGCTGCAGTCACCATCTGCAGTGATTTTGGAGCCCCCAAAAATAAAGTCTGACACTGTTTCCACTGTTTCCCTATCTATTTCCCATGAAGTGATGGGACCAGATGCCATGATCTTCGTTTTCTGAATGTTGAGTTTTAAGCCAACTTTTTCACTCTCCTCTTTCACCTTCATCAAGAGGCTTTTAAGTTCCTCTTCACTTTCTGCCATAAGGGTGGTGTCATCTGCATATCTGCAAAATGATAGGATACTGAAAGAGGAACTCCCCAGGTCAGTAGGTGCCCAATATGCTACTGGTGATCAAAGGAGAAATAACTCCAGAAAGAATGAAGGGATGGAGCCAAAGCAAAAACAATACCCAGTTGTGGATGTGACTGGTGATAGAAACAAGGTCCGATGCTGTAAAGAGCAATATTGCATAGGAACCTGGAATGTCAGGTCCATGAATCAAGGCAAACTGGAAGTGGTCAAACAAGAGATGGCAAGAGTGAATGTCGACATTCTAGGAATCAGCGAACTGAAATGGACTGGAATGGGTGAATTTAACTCAGATGACCATTATATCTACTACTGCAGGCAGGAATCCCTTAGAAGAAATGGAGTAGCCATCATGGTCAACAAAAGAGTCTGAAATGCAGTACTTGGATGCAATCTCAAAAATGACAGAATGATCTCTGTTCGTTTCCAAGGCAAACCATTCAATATCACAGTGATCCAAGTCTATGCCTCAACCAGTAACGCTGAAGAAGCTGAAGTTGAATGGTTCTATGAAGACCTAAAGACCTTTTAGAACTAACACCCAAAAAAGATGTCCTTTTCATTATAGGGGACTGGAATGCAAAAGTAGGAAGTCAAGAAACACCTGGAGTAACAGGCAAATTTGGCCTTGGAATACGGAATGAAGCAGGGCAAAGACTAATAGAGTTTTGCCAAGAAAATGCACTAGTCATAGCAAACATCCTCTTCCAACAACACAAGAGAAGACTCTACACATGGACATTACCAGATGGTCAACACTAAAATCAGATTGATTATATTCTTTGCAGCCAAAGATGGAGAAGCTCTATTCAGTCAACAAAAACAAGACCAGGAGCTGACTGTGGCTCAGATCATGAACACCTTATTGCCAAATTCAGGCTTTCTATCTTAATAACCAAGTATTCTTTTTGCTCTCTCTCTTGCACAGGGTACCTTTATATACACTATATGAAAGTGAAAGTGAAGTCGCTTAGTCGTGTCCGACTCTTTGCGACCCCATGGACGGTAGCCTACCAGGCTCCTCTGTCCATGGGATTTTCCAGGCAAGAATACTGGAGTGGGCTGCCATTTCCTTCTCCAGGGGATCTTCCCAACTCAGGGATGGAACCCGGGTCTCCTGCATTGCAGACAGATGCTTTACCATCTGAGCCACTAGGGAAGCCACCTCTAACTTCAGCCATATATATATAGTGTGTATATATATGCACTATATATATATATATATTTTTTTTTTTTTTTTCTGGATCTCAGCCCGATGGCAGTCCTATTCTTTGGGCACAGTATAAAATCCTTGATTTATAAGAAGATTCATTTTGTTTTTCAGCAAATACATAGAATTGTCCATTTCAACAGAATTAACATTTTGCATAAAGAAGATTTCAGGGGACTATGTTTTGACATAAGCCAAAAATGGCACTAAACAAGAAAAGGCAATGAACTCACCATGGAAGGTTAAATGAACAGAACTGTGCATGTGCTCATGTAACTTAGCAACTTACTTTACACACCTGTGCTGGGATGAGACTCCAAAATCATCTTGTTTAGACATCACAACATGACTGCCTCTATGGACACATGTTAGGTTGGGAAGCTCAGTACTAGAGAAAAATGGAGCGAATTTTCCCAGTGAGCAAGAACACTCAGAATTTCCCACTGGTCTCCCATTCAACATGTGGGATGGTTTGGATACCCAGACTTCCCTGGAAAGACTTCCTTTTATTTTTCTCTCTAGTCTGTTTCAGTGGTTCTCAAACTCAGTGAGCCCAAGAATGACTACACAGGGTTGTACAGATATAGCCATGGATCTCATGCTTGATTCACAACTCAAGACAGTTCAAGGGTACTTCAGACTTTATTTTTTGCCTTCTGTGCTGATTTTAGAACTTAAAATCTCTATGAATTCTGGAAACTTATTGCGATCTGGGGCAATAATTCCAAGTCTGATTTTGAGAGGTGTTTTAGCACCCTGCCTTTGAACAGAGAGGTGGCTGAAGTTAGAGGTGGCTGGGAAATGTTCCATGTGAAACTGATGAAATAATTAGAAGGTGATAAGCAGCCTAGTCATATTTGTGGTAAAAAGATCCTGATGTAGCAAGACAGTAGAGACTTTAATATTAATTATCAGATGCCAGTGCAAGAGCAGGGTTGGACTCAGGACATATACAACGAGATTCCTCGTGAGGGCCCAAGGCTGTCACCTAGTGCTGTACAAACAAAGGCTTATCGTAGTTTGAGTAGAGACAAGTGTTGGGAGAACCACAGAGCTCGTGGCACCTAATAAAGCAGCCCACAGGTCAGACTCAGGCCACAGCTTCCTCAGAGGTCACTTTTCCCCTGCTATACTAACATGAAGTTAATCTGAAATTTTGTGGCTTTTTATCATTTTGGTTGTATTTCTTTTAAATGTTATTTTCATTTATCGCAAAAGTTGCAAAAGTACTTTAAGCAGAAGGAATCTGTTCCTAGTCTTTTGTGGATTCATGGTTAAGATACATTATAATGGAAACAACTAGGAATCTAAAGCATTGGTGTTGAACAGGAAATGCAAGTCACTCCTGGAGTTTGCACTCCATCCTCAAAAACTGACTATGCATCCTGGGTAAAAAGATGAGTAGGTGGTAATGACGGGAAGCTTTTTCCTATGAAAAGGGACTTAATGGCATAGTGCCTCATACTATTCCTAGGAACAGTGAGAAAGCATGAAGTGTCCTTCACAGCTGCATTTGTGTGCATGACTCTATGAAAACAGCACTTGTTGGGGGAAAAAAAAAAACAAAAACAACCACATGTAAAGTGAATTTAGCAGAAAAGCATATTAAAAAAAAAAAGCCATGAAGATAAGACTTGGTAAAAGGAACAAACAACCAAAACAGCAACAACCCCCACTTCCAAACAAACCAAACAAAGAGAACCTTGGGAAGGCTGTTGTCAATGGAAAGCCGTTGTCAGTGTAAACCTTGACTCTCAAGCCATGTTAAGTATAAAGCGGGGGATAACTGTCAGGGCTTAGACTTTCTGTGCTTCCTCTACATGCTGTGAGGATGGGTGTCTTCACAATGACCATCCACTTACTTTCAGACTCAGCATCTTGCCCACTTGTGCTCAGTCCGTGTTTGGCGAATGAAAGAATTATGCGCTTCAGGGTGATTGCTATTCCATGGCAAAAGCATCACTTGACGTATGACTCAGCTCACTGGCAGCTCTGGTAATTGAAGCACTGCTTCCAGGCACGGGGGCTACAAAGCTTCTGCATCGATTGTGAAATGGACCGCACAAGTATTTTCCCAGGCTGCTCCTGTGTTTCTGATTCATCATGCTTGTGTCCATCCCAGCCTCCACCAGCTATGTGTGCTGAAACCGTCTGCTACAGCCTTGGTCCTGCCCAGTCCTCGAATCTGTTCTAACCAGTGCCCTGAACAGCCCGTTTCTACTGGTGAATGGTACCGGTGAGACCCAGGTCTCCGGCCTACCCCTCATGCAACCTGAAGCCTCATCTTACCTTCTGATCTTTCCCAAAGCCTGGATAGCCCGTCCCTTGATGAGTCTTCTTCCTCAGCTCCTAGCTGGCACACTAACTTCCCAGTGGGACTCGAGTCCTACTCTGCTCCTGGCTGAATGTGGATTTTGCATTCTCCTTTCTCTACAGGCTCTTGGATCCCCTTGCACTGGTACAGGTTGGGTTCCTAGAGGAAGGAGTCTGTAGTCGAAAGCTTTGGCTCTCTTTCCATCTCAGTCTTGGTCCAGATCAAGGTCTCGGTATTTGGCCAGGTTCCCTCCCCTCTGCATAAGGGAGTTAACTTCTTTTGCTTTATAAGTTTTGCCCAAAGAAAAATAGTCCTGATTGCCCATCACTGGAACAAGGATTACATGACTTCTAATTAAAAATGTGATGTTGAAGCTGAAATGCCAATACTTTGGCCACCTGATGTGAAGAAGACCCTGATCATTTGAAAAGACCCTGATGCTGGAAAAGGTTGAGGGCACTAGGAGAAGGGGATGACAGAGGATGAGATGGATGGATGGCATCACTGACTCAGCGGACATGGGTTTGGGTAAACTCTGGGAGTTGGTGATGGATAGGGAGGCCTGGTGTGCTGTGGTTCATGGGGTCACAAAGAGTTGGACACGACTGAGCGAATGAACTGAACTGAATTAAAAATATACTCAATGCAACAGGAAGATTATTCATACAGACTCAAGAAGTGAAGTCCAAATTGCAGTGTTGGCACAACGGTCTCTGTAAACAATCTCACAAATGTGATTCTGTCTTTGGCTTTTGGTGCAACCAAAAAGGGCTTCCCAGGTGATGCTAGAGGTAAAGCAGGAGATGCGGATTTTATCCCTCGGTCAGGAAGGGAGAAGGGAATGGCATCCCACTCCTGTATTCTTGCCTGGAGAATCCCATGGACAGAGGAGCCTGGGGGCTATGGTCCATAGGGTCCCACAGAGTTGGACATGACTGGAGCATCCTAGCACGCACACAAGCACGCAACTAAGGTCCGTCTAAGGACACAAAGGTCCATCTAGTCAAGGCTCTGGTTTTCCAGTGGTCATGTATGGGTGTGAGAGTTGGACTATAAAGAAAGCTGAGTGCCAAAGAATTGATGCTTTTGAACTGTGGTGTTGGAGAAGACTCTTGAGAGTCCCTTGGGCTGCAAGGAGATCAAACCATTCAATCCTAAAGGAAATCAGTCCTGAATATTCATTGGAAGGACTGATGCGGAAGCTGAAACTCCAATACTTTGGCCATCTGATGTGAAGAACTGACTCCTTAGAAAAGACCCTGATGCTGGGAAAGATTGAAGGTGGGAGGAGAAGGGGACGACAGAGGATGAAATGGTTGGATGGTATCACTGACTCAATGGACATGAGTTTGAGCAAGCTCTGGGAGTTGGTGATGGATGGGGAAGCCTGGCGTGCTGCAGTCCATGGGGTTGCAAAGAGTCGACAAGACTGAGTGACTGAACTGAATTGAACACAACTAAAAAAGGGAAATTAGCACCTTTGAGCTGGTTTATATGTTTATAGTTCCTCACCATGAAGGTTTTCATCGGTTTCTTTGTGGAATTTATGTTTTTGTTTTTAAGGTATTTTTAGGAAAGGTAGTTACTGAGCCAGCCAATTTCCAGTCACTAATTCATCCATCCAAGCATGAGATGCAATTGCTCCTTCTATCAGCACCAAGAAAATGGGGAAGGGAAATGCTGGCCATTTCCTGGACTTCAGGAGAAAGGAGTTTCCAGGGTGGAGCTGTGGAATTTCATTTGGTTTCTCCAGTTGACCTGGGCAGTAAAAAGAACCTGAGATTAAAGTGTTCCAGGGGACGCTGAATTCTTCTTTTGTCCTTCTGAGATATCTCTTCATTGTTCTTTGGAAGAAGAAAAAGGCTCCCCTTTATTGAAAAAAGATCAAGTTACTAGAAAAAGGCATGAGTGGGAATGTCTTTTGGCAGGTGACCAATCATTTGGAACCTGCTTTGCAAACTGCTTCACTACCAGTGCTTACTCTTGCTTCTTTCTTTACTTTATAAAGTTCATGGCTGTCTATTCCTCACGCCAGAACCTAATGTCCAGATGTGCAGTTGGGGGTACATCTTTAGATCAAACCCCATCCTTGTCACATAGAAAGCTATCTTCTTGTGGGCCCCTTGGTGGGATTTTGGGATGCTCCAAGAGTTGGGTGAGTGATGATGGTTCGTAATTCAAAGATGGATGGTTTATTAATACCACAGACAATGCTAGCCAAGAGAGTAGGTTTGGGGCTTGGTTGTTGGAGACACAGGATTATAATAGTTCCCTTTCCAATTTTTTATAGGGAAGGTCAAATGCCAAATATAGGAGGAGGAGTTTGAGCACAGGGAGAGGGCTGCGAGTTGGATGAGAAGACAGGATCGAATAAAATCTGATGCCCTGAATACTTGTAATGATTATAGGCTGTTCCAAAAATGTGAACTTTCCCAGCATCTTCATCTGTTAATGAAAAATTTGTGACATCTGCAATTGCATTTATCTTTTAAATTTCCTTTCTAACCATTGTGTCGCATAGTCTGGTACTTCATTAGTAATGATTTTACTGACAGTTCCCTTAAACAGTCTGTGGATTCAGGTAGAGGAAGATGGATTTTTAACTAATCTTTTTTGGCATAAGCATATATCATATAGGAGACTTAACTCTTCTTTCTAGGTTTCATTTGTTTTCATTGGTATTATCTGACAGAAGGTTGTCAGAACAAATTAAGTGGTGAGTGAGCAATAATTGCTTTGTGATATAAGAAGATGGGTAAAAATTGCTTTTTAACTCAGTAGATGCCCCACTTCCTACATCTAAAATATTTAGGTAGGCAACTATGCACTGAGTAGATGGGCTTGTGGAAATATTTATGGACCTGGCCCGTCTTTTGAAAATGGGCGTTTGTACTGAATAATTTGGATTTGCTGACTTCATAGCTTAGGTTTCCTGAACCAGTGCCAACCTGTTCTTCACTTTGTGCAAAGCAAATGTGGTCATGCTGTTAATGCCAGTCTTCCCTGTGTTGTATGGCAGGTCCTTGTTGGTTCCCTACTATGGATATTTATTAGTGTGTGTCTGTTAATCCCAAATTCCTAACGTTGCATCCTTTCTTCAGACCAGCCACTAGTCTACTCCTAGATTGCACCCCCACTTTTCTGAATTTTTAAGAGTGGCTTCTTATACATATCACTGATTCACTTCATTGTACAGTAGAATCTAACACACTCTAAAGCAATTATACTGAAATAAAAAAATTCAATTCAAAGGTCAGAGTGACAAACTCTTTAGAACCCTAAGTTCAAGATCCATCAAGGCATACAATATGAATCATTTTCTACTGTCATTTCCTCAAATATTTATTTCAGGCAATTTCTTGGTGAATTCTGGGGGTTTTATCAATGTTACAATTTCAGTGTTGGTTTTTCTCTTCTCTGATTTTTTTTTCAGGGTTCAGTTCAGTTCGGTCACTCAGTCGTGTCCGACTCTTTGCAACCCCATGAATTGCAGCACACCGGGCCTCCCTGTCCATCAACTCCCGGAGTTCACTCAAACTCATGTCCCTCGAGTCGGTGATGCCATCCAGCCATCTCATCCTCTGTTGTCCCCTTCTCCTCCTGCCCCCAATCCCTCCCAGCATCAGAGTCTTTTCCAATGAGTCAGCTCTTGGCATGAGGTGGCCAAAGTACTGGAGTTTCAGCTTCAACATCAGTCCTTCCAAAGAACACCCAGGACTGATCTCCTTTAGGATGGACTGGTTGGATCTCCTTGTAGTCCAAGGGACTCTCAAGAGTCTTCTCCTACAGTACAGTTCAAAAGCATCAATTCTTTGGCGCTCAGGGTTAGATCAGTGTTATTAGTGGTGTTGGCAAACTTTCTGTATTTTCTATGCTCTGAAATGATTTAGAAATGCATTTATGATTTATGAAATGCATCATAAAAATAATCTATTCTTTATTTAAAAGAGCGTATCTAAAAGCCTGTTATGGTCTGCAACCTCTTGGAGGTAAATTGTGGTTAACTTCAAATGTTTCCATAGTTTTGGTTTATCTGAGTGAGATGTTTTTGCTTTTGTTTTTGTTATGAACATTTTCTTAAAAGAATCTAACATTTCTTGAAGATATTCAAGGGGAGAGCATAAATCTATACAAAATATGCTTTTGTATTTTTAGACCTTCTTTGCTTTTGTGGTCATTTCTGTATTTTTAAACTTTCTATAGGTTTATTTTCATTTTCTAATATTTTCTTTTTTTTGAGTAGATAGAAATGCGTGTGTGTGTGTGTGTGTGTATGTTTGTTTTCCAAAAAATTAGTTCCAGGACTTACCTATTAACTCCACAATTTGTTTAACAAAACTAATTCTAAACACTTTTTTCTACCTCCTTGGCTTTTTCCTCAAGGGCTTAGTTCTTTTAATTTTATTCTTTTTTTTAATACCAAGATAATTTATTTATTTATTTTAAAAAATTATGACAGGTTCTACTTCTGCAAATCCTTCCATTATTGTTCACAGGCCAACACATTTTTCTGAGAATTTAAATGTGAACTTTCCTATGAGAACTATTTGATCCTACCTCAAAATTTTGGTATGTTAAAAATGCTACTCATTTAGGAAAAATCTACTTGTTGGCTTGTGTTCATTTTTTGTTCAAGGGTTATTTAAGAGAGTGCTTCCTAATTTCTGTGCAGCAGGTTCCTCTTTTTTGTAACTTTATTTGCATACTTATTTTTGGCCGTGCTGGGGTCTTTGTTGCTGTGCAGACTTTCTAGTCGTGGTGAGTGGGGGCCCCTTGTCCTTGCGGTGGCTTCTCTCATTGTGGAGCACGGGCTCTGGGGCGTGCGGGCTTCTGTGGTTGTGGCTCAGTAGTTGCCTCTCCTGCCTCTAGAGCACAGGCTCAATGGTTGGCTGTGGCGCACGGGCTTAGCTGCTGTGGGTACGTGGGGTCTCCTGGGGTCTCCCAGGACCAGGGATTGAACCTGTGTCTCCTGCACTGGTGGGCAGATTCTTTACCAATGAGCCACTAGGGAAGCCCAATAGATTCCTCTTATGCTTAAATATTATCACTCATTTCTAATAATTTTTGCTTCATGATACTATGTTAATCAACAGATATTTATTACTGTTGTATATTCGTTTTGGATTCCATCTTTATTGATATAAAATTCCAGTCCTGTACATTTAATATTCTACTTAGAATTCAACTCATAAATAAATTATTCAATTCATAAATAAATGCACTTCCATGCTTTCCTTCTTTGTAAATTCTACCTTAAAATTTATGTAATAAACCTTCTGATCTCTCTTTTTCTTTTCCTGATCACTTTATTTTATCATATCTCTTGACAGCAGAATATATTTGATTTTTAAAAAATCCAACCTGATAATCTTTTCACGTTTTTATTTATTTTTGTCACATTATTTGTGATTTTTGAAGTTTTTTCTTCTTTCTAAAGTTTTTGAGTTCTTTTTCTGTTTTTATTTTTTACGTGTACATTCTCCTATTATTTTGAGTTGACGTACTCTAGTTTTCATTTTACTTGTGACTTTTTAAGTTAAAAAATTTTAAATATGTATTTCTATAATAATCAAAACTAAGAATAAGATCATTTTTAAAAAGCTTGTATCAAGTAAGAGATATAATGTGTTTTTACTTCTCTTTCCCATTTCTGAGATTTAAAAATATATATAATCTGTGATTTTAGATTATGATTATTGATATTCAGCACATATATTTTTTCTATCCTTTATTTTTAAGAGGTATTTAACATTTATATTTAGTTTGAACAGCATTTTTGTAATCTTTATTTGAATCATCTATAAGGAATTTCATTGTTCACTATGAGTCCTCACTACAAGTCACAAACTGTCTTTTTTTTTTTTTTTGAGTCATTTCTTGATTATGTGGTGTATATCTCAGTCTTTGTTTCCAGTTTAAATTTAGGTAAAATCGCTGTTACCTTTTTGCTTTATTTTCAGTGTTACGGAAGGGATACCTGAAGATGCTTTCATTTTTGTGCTGTTGTAGATTACTTCTTTTTCTTTCCTCTTGCCCTCCCCCCACTGCCCCCACCTGGCTTAAATGCTTATACACACTTTTCCTCTTTTATATGATTTAAAAGTTGTCAGATGTGTGTTGATGGAGGTTGCTGTCATCAATTTAGGTTGGAACCTGGTGAATGAACTCTTTCCCCCTACATGCTCAGGTGTTTTTTGAAATCTAAGGTTTTCTTTTTTTCCTTGTAAATTATTTTAAATCAAAACTTTTTTTCTCAGCCTTTCTGGCTGAAATACGTCCTCAAGAATTCATGGTATTCGAGTTGGCAGTGTCAGCTCTGAGGATCTGCCATTTTCTGGCTCTTCGTTTTTATCTGCTTATCTCTTCCCACTCATCTTGAACACCCAGCTCTTCTCTTCATCACAGTTTCAGTTTTCTAGGTGATCCTGTCTGCCTTTACCAGACATGAAGCAGACATGTGGTTTCAGATGGCCAGTGTTGTTGGTGTCTTGACATTCTTCCTCGTCTCACCAGCAACACTTTGGCTTTGCCCACTTGACTTGCACTCACATTCTGGTTCTTTCTCCCAGATCTTTGCTAAGTGGGATCCTCTCTTTACCATTTGCTTTCCTAACACTGAACCAGCAGAGGGTATGAACAAGCATGAGGCACACATCTCCTCCTGCTGAAGTTTTGGGCTAATCTCTGCAGGTGGCACTGCCCCTCCAGCATCCTTACTGGTCACCCCTTTTCTGCCTCCCCAAGTCATCTGCTTAGTTTCCTCTTTCAGAATAAAGTATACGGCGAGCCTCTGAAGGGAACATAACTACCTGAAAAACAGCATTCACACAGTATGGGAATGGCTGAGTTATTTTCTGTCTCATAGAACTTGGTTTCTGCGTGCAGAGGCAGAGGAGGGTCTGAGCTCCAGCGGGGCAGCTCTTGGCTTTGCCTATGATATTAGCACCACTACGTCCATATTCTGTTTTTTCTCCTTTGGGGAAACTAGGGAATGACTGCATTTTAAACCAGAGGCTGATAAGCCACAGACAATTTATTTCAAAGGTGATTTTCCTCCCCCAGCCCTTATTCTTTGGTGATGGATCCCAGTTAGTCAGAATTCTCTTTAAAATGTCTATAAAGTCCCTAAGACACACAATTGCAAAGGTGAGATGAAATTTCTGGAATGAATCAGGATGAATAGTTTCTTTTCTTTTAAGTTTTTTTTTTTTTTTTTTGATGTGGACCATCTTCAAAGTCTTCATTGAGCCTCACAATATTGCTTCTGCTTTATGTTTTGGTTTTTCAACCACAAGGTACTTGAGATCCCACCAGGGATCGAACCCACACCCTTTGCACTGGAAGGCAAAGTCTTAACTATTGGAGGGTCAGGGAAGTCCCAGTAGTTTGTTTTCTGCCTACAAACATGATATGATGTGGGTGTTGATTTGTCTTAGTAGAAATAAGCCTGGTTTGGGAATCAGAAATCTAGACTTGACCTCTATTGCTCTAGGGCTTCCCTGGTGGCTCAGCTGGTAAAGAATTGGCCTGCAGTGTGGGAGACCTGGGTTGGGAAGATTTCCTGGAGAAAGGAAAGGCTACCCACTTTACTTTCCAGGCCTGGAGAATTCTGTGGACTATGGAACTCTAGTCTAGATGGTCCCTATCTATCTAGTCCATGGAGTCGCAAAGAGTCAGACAGAATTGAGCGACTTTCACTATTCCTCTACAATGGCGATCCATTCCAGTATTCTTGCCTGGAGAATCCCATGGACAAAGGAGCCTGACAGTTTACAGTCCACGGGGTCGCAAGAGGTGGGCACAACTTAGCAACTAAACCACCACCATTGCTCTGTGACGCTATGGGCTTCTGTTTCCTGAGCTATAAAAGGAAGAGGCTGGGCTAAAAGATTTGTCCAGTTCCGTTGACTTGCATTCTACATCTTTTGTAATGATCTTAATAAATATTGCATGCTATTGAAAAGCCTGGGGCAAGAAGATGCTACTGCTTCGTGATAGAAACATGGAAAGATATATTTGTGGATAGGTGGGAAGTGACTTTGCCTTTTGGGGTCTGATCTTAAATGTATGTTTACTCTTGCATAATTCCATTAGGTGGACAAGGGGAGGGATTGCATGCCAAAGCAGGAGATTTTCCTTTAAGGAAATTAAGGCTGACTGAACAAGGGATTGGTTGCTATTATCAGACACTAATGGTCCCTGATAAAGGGTAATCAGATAGCCCAAAAAGCAGGGTTTAGAGTTAAGTATCCAAGCTCCCTTTATCCGGGAGATACGGCATGACAGCACTTGGAATGGATTCCTTTCTCTGTAAATTTTTAATCGTCTCAAAAATTTTCATGAAACAACTTATTCCTTTCCCTTCTCCTCTTTTACTTAGCTTAATTTGACCTTGATTTGGTGAAAATATGAAAAGAAATTGAAACAATTGCTACTAACCAAGGGGATTATGTGGACAAATTACAAGACTTTGTGTCCAAAGTGCCATTTGGATGGGCTTTTCTTACCCAAGCATGCATGGTTTTTGGAATTGATTGGTATGATTTGAAATATCAGGTGTCAATGTTCTTAGTGGTCCTAAAGTGCTCACTTGTGTCTTACTTTTTGTGGACTCATGGACTATATAACCTATGAGGCTCCTCTGTCCATGAGATATTCCCTGCAGTAAGACGAGTGGGTTGCCATTTCCTACATCAGGGAATCTTCCCCACCCAGGGATCAAACCCCTACCTCCTGTGTCTTCTGCATTGAAGGCAGATTCTTTACTGCTGAGCCACCAGGGAAGCCTTTCTTAGTACACATTCTTTCAAAAAATATGTTTGTCTGGCCTTGGGGATTTGATGCCTCAGCCAGAAGAGGGTACTTTTTGATTCCTCCTGTGGAGTTGAACTTTTACATTTTACTGTTATTTTAGGGAGATGTCTTCTCTGCCTTTGAAGCCAATGGGATCTCAAATCTCTCCATGACCTGGATGGGGATTTTTGATACACACAGTAGCCCTCCATCCACACCTCAATGCATGTCCTCCTCTGGGCTCAAGTTACAAGGGCATGGATATCGGAGTCTTTTCTTTCCTTGGATGTTCTATCAGCTGCCCATCTGGGCCAGTGTCGCTCCTTGCCAGCCAAGTTATAAAGTCTAGTGAGCTTTCTGAAAGCAGATTCGGAGGCGGATTTGGTCTGTAACATATATTTAAAATTTTTTTTGTTGGTGCATAGTTGATTTACAATGTTGTGTCAGTTTCAGGTGTCCAGTGAAACAACTCTGTTACACATATACATGGTTTTCCCAGTGGTCATGTATGGATGTGAGAGTTGGACTATAAAGAAAGCTGAGTGCCGGAGAATTGATGCTTTTGAACTGTGGTGTTGGAGAAGACTCTTGAGAGTCCCTTGGACTGCAAGGCGATCCAACCAGTCCATCCAAAAGGAAATCAGTCCTGAGTGTTCATTGGAAGGACTGATGTTGAAGCTGAAGCTCCAATACTTTGGCCACCTGATGTGAAGAGCTGACTCATTGGAAAAGACCCTGATGCTGGGAAAGATTGAAGGTGGGAGGAGAAGGGGGCGACAGAGGATGAGATGGTTGGATGGCATCGCAGACTCAGTGGACATGAGTTTGGGTAGACTCTGGGAGTTGGTGATGGACAGGGAGGACTGGTGTGCTGTGGTCCATGGGGTCACAAAGAGTCAGACATGACTGAGTGACTGAACTGAACTGAAATGAACACATATACATATATCCACTGTTCTTCAGATTCTTTATGTGAAGCATATTTTAAAGGAAAAACAAATAAAAGAGACAGTCGAGAAATATGATTGGGCAGGAGACACCCACTGGTGGTACAAGCCTGAAAATACCTGTGCTCACCTGGAGGTGCATCTCTAGAGTGAGTAGTGTGGTAATGCTGTTTAGTCGCCAAGTCCTGTCTGACTCTTTGTGACCCCATGGACTGCAGCATGCCAGGCTTCTCTGTCCTTCTCTATCTCCCCGAGCTGGTTCAAATTCATGTCCGTTGAGTCGATGATGCTCTCTAACCATTTCACCCTCTGCTTCCCTCTTCTCCTTTTGCCTTCCATCTCCCAGCATCAGGGTCTTTTCCAATGAGTCAGCTCTTTGCATCAGGTGGCCAAAATATGGGAGCTTCAGCTTCAGCATCAGTCCTTCCGATGGATATTCACAAATAAGGAACACAACTTTGACTACTTGATTCCTCTAGTGACACTTCCACAGACAAGACACTCTGCCTTTAGACGACCTAACCCTAAATGAGTGTGACACACGGTTCCCCTTCCTAGCTGTACACCTTGGGCAAGTTACTTAACCTCCGGAGGCTGTAGTTCCCTTATCTCTAAAGTGGTTGAGACTGATCTGTCTCCGTATTAGATAGGGTTGTTGTAAGAAATACAAATGAGAGCATATGCTCAGAATCCTAATACAGCAAACACTAGGGCTTCAGTATGAGTCTGGACTTTTAGCATCTGTTACAAATCAGACACTGAGCTCTGTACTTTCTTTTTCTGATTGAATTCTAAACATGGTGGTTTACTAGGCCTGCCTTAACAGAGTACTGTAAGCCGGGTGGTGTAGAACAAGAGAAATTTATTGCTGGGTCTTCCCTGGTGGTCCAGTGGTTAAGACTTCACCTCCCAATGCAGGGGGTGTGAGTTCAGTCCCTGGTTGGGGAGCTAAGATCCACAGGCCTGGGGGCCAGAAAAACAAAACATGAAACAGAAACAATATTGTAACATATTCAATAAAGACTTTAAAAGTGGTCCATATTAAAAAAAAATCTGAAAAAAAAGAAGTGCACTGTCTCTGAGAGGCCAGAAGTCCAAAACCAAGATGTGGGGTGGGCTGGGCTCCCTCTGAAACCTCTAGAGGAGGATGTTTCCTGCCTGTTTCAGCTTCCGGTAGCCCCAGACTTTCCTTGGTTCAGGCAACATTAATTCCAATTTCTGCCTCCGTCTCCACACCATTTTCCCTCTATGTGTATCTGTCTCTGTGTTCGAGTTTTCCTTTTTCATAGGACATCAGTCATCATGGGTTAGGACCCACCCTGATGACCTAATCTTAACTCAATTTCCTCTGTAAAGACTCTTTTATCTTCAAATAAGGTCACTTTACAAGTGGGGCTTCCCCAGTGTCTCAGTGGGTAAAGAATCTGCCTGCAATGCAGGAGGCCTGGGTGTGAGCCCTGGGTAGGGAAGATCCCCTGGAGGAGGAAGTGGCAACTCACTCCTGTATCTTGCCTGGAGAATTCCATGGACAGAGGAGCTGGGCAGGCTACAGTCTGTGGGATCACAAAGAGTCGGACACGACTGAGTGATTAACTTTATAAGTCCTGGGGGTTAAAAATTCAATATATCTTTTTTGGGGGGACATAATTCAATTTATAACACTCACAAATCTCTGCTTGGTAAGTTTCATTATTCATGTTTATAGGTAAGTGAACTGGGACTCAGAGAGGTCAAATAACTCCCCCTGAGTCGCACAGCAGGCAAGTGATGGGAGGGAGGACTTGAACCTAATCTCCCCAGCTCCCCAGGCTATACCTCTCCCACTAAAATGTTGTTGCCTCCAAATCATGAAACTTTTAAGTGAACTAGGAGAGGTTTGAAGCTAAAGGGTGAATTAGGGTTTCAAGTTGAGGCAATAAAACTAGTTGTTACTGGGGGAAAATAGCCTAAATCCATAAGCAACCTGTGTGTCATTTTGTTCAAAAGCAAAAAACAGGAACAAAACCCAAAAACTATAGTAGCTATGAAAGGCAACTACAACATACCTACTCTTGGCAAGGTTTTCCAAACCTGGATTTTACCTCTTCCTCCCCATATCTCTAATTCTTGCAATCTGAGACTGTTTCTCATCATCCAGGCCTCAGTTTGAAACCTTGAAAAGAACGTTGGCAATTTGTCATCTATAAACAATGACATGAGGTCACTTGAAAACTATCCTGTATCTTGCTTTGTATACTTTGGCCACCTGATGCAAAGAACTGACTCATTAGAAGAGATCCTGATGCTGGAAAAGATTGAAGGCAGGAGAAGAGGATGAGAGGATGAGATGGTTGGATGGCATCACTGACTCGATGGACATGAGTTCATGAGTTTGAGAAGCTCTGCGAGTTGGTGATGGACAGGGAAGTCTGGTGTGCTGCAGTCCACGGGGCTGCAAAGAGTTGGACACGACCGAGCAACTGAATTGAACTGAACTGGTCTTGCCTTAGTAACGGCGGTTACAACTTCAGTTACTCACACTTTACTTACGTAGTTCTAATAATAATAATATTCAACTTTATTTGAGCATCTTTTCTGCACCAGGCACTTAGAACCTGTTAGTGATGTTATTGAGAGTCTCCATGTGGAATGGTACTGTCTAGGAAAAACTAGTTTCCTTTACTCTCACACTTCACTTCTGGCCACCAAATGTGTGGGGTTTTTTTCCCCTCCACCCGGACCAATTCTCTAACACCAGCTGGGTGTCCTACAGTTCAATTAAGATTCCAGAAGACTGCTCCCCTTCCCCTTGAGACACCAATTTTAAGTCCAGGTTGTCACTTGTTCTTCTTAACCAACCAGCTATAAATCAGAGGTTCCCATGACCCCCTCCTTGGGGCCCACAATTGGCTAGAAAATCTCACAGAACTCTGGAAGATAGATGACTTGCTAGATTACTGATTTGTTATAAAAAGATATAACTCAGGAACAACCAGATGAAAGAAATGCTTTGGGCAAGGTATGTGGGAAGGGGTGCCTTTCCAGACACATTGCCCTCTCGGCATGCGAATTTTGCCAACTAAGGAGCTCTTGGAATCCTACAGTTCAGGGATTTTCATGAAGGTTTCATCACCTAGGCATGATCAATTATGGACTCAGCCCAGGAGTGTGGTGAGTTGCAGCTGAAAGTTCCAAGCGTCTCATCATGGCTTGGTCTTTCTGGTGACCAGCCTTCACCTGGAAACCATCCAGGAGCCCTCCAAGTGGTGCCTCATTAGAAGAGATGTTCCCATCACTCAGTTAATTCCAAGGTGTTAGGAGACTCTATGACAGGAATCAAAATCAAAGACCAAATATTAGAACCAAAGATGCTCCTTTAGCATCTGTATTGCTCAGGAAACTGCAAAGATTTTAGGAGCTGGGGATAAAGACCAGTATGTATATTTCTTTTTGTCTTAGAGCATCACAAGGGTTAAGAGGGGGAACTCTGGTTCTGTTTTTGTTGGCTGATTTCATCTTCCTTCCAAAATGTTTCCTTACGATTAATTTGACTGTGATCAGGCATCTCACAAATACAAGACACCATCATTTTACTCTGGATTTCTAAAGCAAAGACGTAAAATGGAATGGGCTGTTGTATGGAGTAAGAGTCAGCAAGTAAAGACCTATAACAGGCCAAACTTAGCCCATCACCTAGTTTTGTAAATAAAGTTGTATTGAAACACAATCACATTCATTTACGTATGCCTTGTCAATGGCTGCTTTCACATTACCATGAATAGGCAGAGGTGAGTATTTGCAACAGAGACCTTCTGGCCCACGAGACTTAAAATATGTCTTATCTGGTGATTTTCAGAAAAAGTTTGCTGCTGCACAAATGATGAAGCTAAAATACAGAGGAGGAGGATGTCGGTTTGTACATGATGGAAAAGGTGGAAATCCAGTACTAATATTTCCTACTGAAAACAAGCGTTTAATTGGTAGGGTCATTTTAAAGTCTTAACTGGATAACGCAAATGTGACAGCAGACTGCAATTTTTTGCAGCTAGCCTAGCACCAAGATTCTGCCAGAATGATTCCAGGATGGTTTCATCATTCACTCAGTAGATAAGCTCTCATTCTGTGCACTGTGGAAAAACACAAAGAGAAAATACAAAGACAAGAATAAAAACAATAGCAATAATTCCTTCATCATGTTTATAGAAGCATTATTCACCATAGCCAAAAAGTAAATGTAAGCCACGTGTCCATCGATAAATAAATGAATGAACAAAATGTGGTCTATGCATGCATAGAATATTATTGTCTTAAAAAGGAAAGGATTTCTGACACATGCTACATGGTAGATGAACCCTGAGAACATTATGCTAAGTGAAATAAGGCAGGCACAAAAGGATAGGTATTGTATGATTCCACTTAAATAAGATACCTAAAGTAGTCAGTTTCATAAGAGACAGAAAGTATTGGTGCTTGCCAGGGACTGGGCTAGCAGTGATGGGAAATTATTTAATGAGTACTGAATTTCAGCGTTTTAAGATGAAACGAGTTATGGAGATTGCTTATACTGAATGCTCTGAACTATATACTTAAAGGTAGTTAAGATGGTAAATTTGATGTTCTGTGTGGTTTGCTGCTGTTGTTTAGTCACCAGGTCATGTCCAACACTTTTGTGACCCCCTGGACTGTAGCCTGCCAGCCTCCTCTGTCCACGGGATTTCCCAGGCAAGAATACTGGGGTGGGTTGCCATTTCCTTCTCCAGGGGATCTTCCTGACCCAGGGATCAAATCTGCATCTTCTGCATGGCAGGTGGACATTTTACCACTAAGCCACCAGAGAAGCTCCTATGTGTACTTCACCACATTACAAATTTAAAAAATTTGTAATAAAAAAAATTGCCAGAAAAGGTGGCAATAATTTTAACAAGAGCTATCATTTTTTTCTGTGTTTACTATATGCCAGCCATTTCATGAGCATCTTTTAAACAATTGCATGAGCTAAATACCCTCGTGAGCCCAAGATTATGATAAGTAATGAAGGATCAAAGCATTTAAGCGACTTGGCCAAGGTCAAGATCTCTGTGACCCCAGAATACCTATCTGCTTTTAACTAGAAAGGAAGGATTTCAAAGAAACAGGACTGGAGCTGGGGTAATGCAAGTGATGCACTTAGCCCTGGCATGAAATTTAAGGAAGCACCAAAAAGCTCAGTGATCAAGACAAATGACATTGTCATACAATCTTTAAAAAAAACAAAAGTTAGTGTAAAAATCCATGATGAACAAAATATGAAAATGTAAAATAAAGACAGGATCTAATAGAATGAGGGAAGGTTGTTGTGTAATTGCAGGGTCGATCTTGTAGAGAATTCACTAATTATAGTCAGGATAGTTTCACATCACTGATTGAACATTAAAGGAAGGCTCCCTAATCATTTTAACATGATCAGATATTTGTAAAACTTTTAAATGTAAACCGATGAAGAAGAGCCCTGTGAACCTGTGGAAAGAGAGAGAAGTTTAAGCAAAACAGGGTGAAACGCTATTCAAAGGAGCCGGAGCTTTGTAATAACTTGGCACCACGTTCAGAAGGCTTAATTTCAAGAGATATTTATCCCAATGATAGCTGGTAATACTCTAATAAGTCCTGTACTTTCTGCTAAGACGAAATTAATCGGAGTTTTCTGAGGCTGTGTGATGTGCTGGAGCCGTCACACTCTTGGGACTCTGCCACTTACAAGCAGGGGGCTGTTGGGAGGGTAATTAACCTCTCTGGGTCCTAATTTCATTATCTTTAAAATAAGGATAATGCTTACTTTGTCGACTTCATAGAGTTCTTGTGAGGATCAAATGAGATAATGGTTGTGAAAGTGCTTTATAAAATTGCGGTGATCTGCAAAGTTGGCCATTGTTATTTCATGGTGAATTCTTTTTTGAAACTAGATTAGGGAGCCAAAGCTAATACCCATCTTATAGACTGTGTCATATGGAATCTTCCTGTGTGTAGTTATGTTTGGGGACCGGGCGGGGAGCGTGGGGACCTGATGCGACTTATGGTCTTTCTGAATCCATATATTATTAAGTCAGAACCACACTAATCAGTAAGTTGATGCAACAGTGGGTAAGATTTTAGCATTGAGAACTGGCAGGAGATTGTTTTAGGTGTTTTGTACAGAGAACTGGGTCAAAAGGGGTACACCCGTGGCGGATTCATGTTGATGTATGGCAAAACCAATACAATATTGTAAAGTAATTAGCCTCTAATTAAAATAAATAAATTTAAATTAAAAAAAAAGGTGGATAATGTTTTTAGATATGGAAAAAGGTTGAAACGAAGGACAAGGTTCAGGCTTACATGTTGGATGACAGAGAGATAAAAACATTCTTGGTTCAACTGAACTTTTTGTTGAGTGAGATTAAACTGGTTCTGGGTACCTGGGAAGGGGTGGAGAACCTGGCCAGTGGGGATGTACCAAAGAAATGAGCGGTTATTTAGTCATCGTCTCTATAGTTTTGTGATTCACTTTTATGAGCAAAAATGTACCAGTGTACCATCTATCATGGACATTTAAAAAGTATAGATAATGTGTTTTAAAAAATGCACTATCTCTACTATCTCATAAATATGCTATTATTGTTGTTCAGTCACTAAGTTGGGTTCGACTCTTTGCGACCCCATGGACTGCAGCATGCCAGGCTTCCCTGTCCTTCACTATCTCCCAGAGTTTGTTCAGATTCATGTCCACTGAGTCTGTGATGTTATCAAGAATACTGGACTGGGTTGCCATTTCCTTCTCCAGAGGATCTTCCCGACTCAGGGATCGAACTTGCGTCTCCTGTGTCTACTACATTGCAGGCATATTTTTTACCCACTGAACCATGGGGGAAGCCCCATGTCATAAACATATGTCCAAATAAAATATCGAAGAACCTACTCCTACATTTCAAGCCCCTGAAACTTTTTAAAAGCCAAAAGTGTAATAAAGCAGGCGATTTGTTGAAGGAACAATATTAAAAGATGTTTAAGCAATACGTCTTTGACCTTAAGTCTAAGCCATCCAGCTCTGTCTAGTATTGGTATTTGGCTGCTGGAAATGCTTGGCAAGGTAGAATGTTTTGATTTCATTTGATCTCTCATCATACCAGGCACTTGACTCTTTTTTCTCTCTTGAACTATAGAGCCTTAGATTTGGTGGGCCCCACCCAAATTTCAACACTGACAGAGCTTTTGTATTAAGCTAAGAGTGGGAGATTGTTTGGACAAATGATTTGTACCCTCTGCTGGGAAGGAAAGATTTGTTTCAGGGAAGAGATTGTATGTGTGTGTGCCAGGCATGGGGGCCCTAGACCTCAATTTCCCAGTGCATTAGCCTGTGCATTAAAGGAATTGCATTTTTATTGGATCATATCAAGCTGTTGATTGAAAGAATAAAAGTGACCTTTACATTTTTCACCAGCTGTGACAAGATAGAGATGACACAGCCAAAGAATGGGCTGGAAATGGTGAGCGATTAATGATACCATTGTTCTCCCAGCCCATCCTATGAGAAAAATCAGCATTTCCTCAATTGCTCTGACCAGCATTGGCCTGTGTATTATGTAACGTGAGCTGTGCCTCCCTCTTAGGGTAGAAAGGTCTTAAAATGCCTCTCCTCTTACTATAGAGACTATAGCCTGCCAGGCTCCTCTGTCCATGGGATTCTCCAAGCAAGAACACTGGAATGGGTAGCCATTCCCTTCTCCAGGGGATCTTCCAGATCCAGGGATCAAACCCAGGTCTCCTACATTGCAAGCAGATTCTTCACCATCTGAGCCACTAGGGAAGCCCCCTCTATCCTTGCAAGTCTCTGAAAACATAGTTACATGAACATAGTGATGGGGTGGGGAGAGAGGGCAGTGGCGACTCTAGGAAGGTGAAGGTCATACATATACCCTTAAAGTGATGCACCTGTGCGCTTCATGACAAAAGAGGACATCGGTCAGGTGGTTCTGTAAAGGGCGAGTAGCCATGGAGATGGAAAGGAGTTGGAAATTAAGACAAATGTCATCTAGCCCATGACCTACATGGGATAAAGCCCTCTCACATTTTTACACCAGAAGAACCATTGATTGACTCTCCAGGGTCCTTGTATTCCTAGAACAAAGGGCTGGCAGGACCATGTCAGAAATCAGTCTTTTTCTTAGTGCTTGGTGAATTCTCAGCACTCACATTTCTATGCCACCTTCATTAGATTTGTACACAGAATGCGATGTAATTTCTTATCGTTCTGTCTTCCTTAATGCAGCAGTTGGTACCTGGAATTGCTTGGAGGCAGTTTTTGTAATCATCATATCTAGCACCTTTCTATAAATAGGAGCCCTTGATTATAAATATGGCTGCTTTCCAGTCTTTTTTTTTTCACAATTGGTTTTTTCTCTCATATCAGTATGAAGCTTATTCTGATTGGAGGTAAGGAAATATGATTCAATGTTATCCCAAAGAAAACCAAATAATTTATTACAAACATGTCTTAATCACAAGGATGAAACTGGTAGGCAAATGATTCTGCTCTGTCAGAATCACCTTATTTTGATTTGTGGTTTATATAAGTGGAATGATTAAAATGAATCTGAACTAGACATTGTGATTTAAACTCTATCAACTCAGTCTGTCTATAAGAAGTGGTTCTTATACAAAGTGAAATGTTCTTTTTACTTGAGGAGGAGATAAACACAATTTAAAGTTTACATAAAGTCTAATAATCAAGCTGCTTATACTCTCTTTTTATTCTAGTTTCTTCTCTTACTAATGAAAAATTTGGGGAGTTTTAGCAAGCATCATTTAAGTCACCAATTGCTTCATTTGTTAAAAGGAGGAAAAGGGACTTCTCTTATGTAGAATGTAGAAGCTCTTAATCAATGCTCTTGCTGCAACAATTAGAAACAGATAATTATAATAAATTTAGAACAGCTTATTTTTTTTTTAATTAATTTTATTTTATTTTTAAACCTTACATAATTGTATTAGTTTTGCCAAATATCAAAATGAATCCACCACAGGTATACATGTGTTCCCCATCCTGAACCCTCCTCCCTCCTCCCTCCCCATACCATCCCTCTGGGTCGTCCCAGTGCACCAGCCCCAAGCATCCAGCATCGTGCATTGAACCTGGACTGGCATCTCGTTTCATACATGACATTTCACATGTTTCAATGCCATTCTCCCAAATCTTCCCACCCTCTCCCTCTCCCACAGAGTCCATAAGACTGTTCTATACATCAGTGTCTCTTTTGCTGTCTCGTATACAGGGTTATCGTTACCATCTTTCTAAATCCCATATATATGCGTTAGTATACTGTATTGGTGTTTTTCCTTCTGGCTTACTTCACTCTGTATAATAGGCTCCAGTTTCATCCACCTCATTAGAACTGATTCAAATGTATTCTTTTTAATGGCTGAGTAATACTCCATTGTGTATATGTACCACAGCTTTCTTATCCATTCATCTGCTGATGGACATCTAGGTTGCTTCCATGTCCTGGCTATTATAAACAGTGCTGCGATGAACAATGGGGTACACGTGTCTCTTTCCCTTCTGGTTTCCTCAGTGTGTATGCCCAGCAGTGGGATTGCTGGATCATAAGGCAGTTCTATTTCCAGTTTTTTAAGGAATCTCCACACTGTTCTCCATAGTGGCTGTACTAGTTTGCATTCCCACCAACAGTGTAAGAGGGTTCCCTTTTCTCCACACCCTCTCCAGCATTTATTATTTGTAGACTTTTGGATCGCAGCCATTCTGACTGGTGTGAAATGGTACCTCATAGTGGTTTTGATTTGCATTTCTCTGATAATGAGTGATGTTGAGCATCTTTTCATGTGTTTGTTAGCCATCTGTATGTCTTCTTTGGAGAAATGTCTATTTAGATCTTTGGCCCATTTTTTGATTGGGTCATTTATTTTTCTGGAGTTGAGCTGTAGGAGTTGCTTGTATATTTTTGAGATTAGTTGTTTGTCGGTTGCTTCATTTGCTATTATTTTCTCCCATTCTGAAGGCTGTCTTTTCACCTTGCTAATAGTTTCCTTTGATGTGCAGAAGCTTTTAAGTTTAATTAGGTCCCATTTGTTTATTTTTGCTTTTATTTCCAATATTCTGGGAGGTGGGTCATAGAGGATCCTGCTGTGATGTATGTCAGAGAGTGTTTTGCCTATGTTCTCCTCTAGGAATTTTATAGTTTCTGGTCTTACATTGAGATCTTTAATCCATTTTGAGTTTATTTTTGTATATGGTGTTAGAAAGTGTTCTAGTTTCATTCTTTTACAAGTGGTTGACCAGATTTCCCAGCACCACTTGTTAAAGAGATTGTCTTTAATCCATTGTATATTCTTGCCTCCTTTGTCAAAGATAAGGTGTCCATATGTGCGTGGATTTATCTCTGGGCTTTCTATTTTGTTCCATTGATCTATATTTCTGTCTTTGTGCCAGTACCATACTGTCTTGATAACTGTGGCTTTGTAGTAGAGCCTGAAGTCAGGTAGGTTGATTCCTCCAGTTCCATTTTTCTTTCTCAAGATCGCTTTGGCTATTCGAGGTTTTTTGTATTTCCATACAAATTGTGAAATTATTTGTTCTAGCTCTGTGAAGAATACTGTTGGTAGCTTGATAGGGATTGCATTGAATCTATAAATTGCTTTGGGTAGTATACTCATTTTCACTATATTGATTCTTCCAATCCATGAACATGGTATATTTCTCCATCTATTAGTGTCCTCTTTGATTTCTTTCACCAGTGTTTTATAGTTTTCTATATATAGGTCTTTAGTTTCTTTAGGTAGATATATTCCTAAGTATTTTATTCTTTTCGTTGCAATGGTGAATGGAATTGTTTCCTTAATTTCTCTTTCTGTTTTCTCATTATTAGTGTATAGGAATGCAAGGGATTTCTGTGTGTTGATTTTATATCCCGCAACTTTACTATAATCATTGATTAGTTCTAGTAATTTTCTGGTGGAGTCTTTAGGGTTTTCTATGTAGAGGATCATGTCATCTGCAAATAGTGAGAGTTTTACTTCTTCTTTTCCAATTTGGATTCCTTTTATTTCTTTTTCTGCTCTGATTGCTGTGGCCAAAACTTCCAAAACTATGTTGAATAGTAATGGTGAGAGTGGGCACCCTTGTCTTGTTCCTGACTTTAGAGGAAATGCTTTCAATTTTTCACCATTGAGGATAATGTTTGCTGTGGGTTTGTCATATATAGCTTTTATTATGTTGAGGTATGTTCCTTCTATTCCTGCTTTCTGGAGAGTTTTTATCATAAATGGATGTTGAATTTTGTCAAAGGCTTTCTCTGCATCTATTGAGATAATCATATGGTTTTTGTTTTTCAATTTGTTAATGTGGTGTATTACATTGCTTGATTTGCGGATATTGAAGAATCCTTGCATCCCTGGGATAAAGCCCACTTGGTCATGGTGTATGATCTTTTTAATGTGTTGTTGGATTCTGATTGCTAGAATTTTGTTTAGGATTTTTGCATCTATGTTCATCAGTGATATTGGCCTGTAGTTTTCTTTTTTTGTGGGATCTTTGTCAGGTTTTGGTATTAGGGTGATGGTGGCCTCATAGAATGAGTTTGGAAGTTTACCTTCCTCTGCAATTTTCTGGAAGAGTTTGAGCAGGATAGGTGTTAGCTCTTCTCTAAATTTTTGGTAGAATTCAGCTGTGAAGCCATCTGGACCTGGGCTTTTGTTTGCTGGAAGATTTTTGATTACAGTTTCAATTTCCGTGCTTGTGATGGGTCTGTTAAGGTTTTCTATTTCTTCCTGGTCGAGTTTTGGAAAGTTGTACTTTTCTAAGAATTTGTCCATTTCTTCATCGTTGTCCATTTTATTGGCATATAATTGTTGATAATAGTCTCTTATGATCCTTTGTATTTCTATGTTGTCTGTTGTGATCTCTCCATTTTCGTTTCTAATTTTATTGATTTGATTTTTCTCCCTTTGTTTCTTGATGAGTCTGGCTAATGGTTTGTCAATTTTATTTATCCTTTCAAAGAACCAGCTTTTGGCTTTGTTGATTTTTGCTATGGTCTCTTTTGTTTCTTTTGCATTTATTTCTGCTCTAATTTTTAAGATTTCTTTCCTTCTACTAACCCTGGGGTTCTTCATTTCTTCCTTTTCTAGTTGCTTTAGGTGTAGAGTTAGGTTATTTATTTGACTTTTTTCTTGTTTCTTGAGGTGTGCCTGTATTGCTATGAACTTTCCCCTTAGGACTGCTTTTACTGTGTCCCACAGGTTTTGGGTTGTTGTGTTTTCATTTTCATTCGTTTCTATGCAAATTTTGATTTCTTTTTTGATTTCTTCTGTGATTTGTTGGTTATTCAGCAGTGTGTTGTTCAGCCTCCATATGTTGGAATTTTTAATAGTTTTTCTCCTGTAATTGAGATCTAATCTTACTGCATTGTGGTCAGAAAAGATGCTTGGAATGATTTCTATTTTTTTGAATTTACCAAGGCTAGCTTTATGGCCCAGGATGTGATCTATCCTGGAGAAGGTTCCATGTGCGCTTGAGAAAAAGGTGTAATTCATTGTTTTGGGATGAAATGTCCTATAGATATCAATTAGGTCTAACTGGTCTATTGTATCGTTTAAAGTTTGTGTTTCCTTGTTAATTTTCTGTTTAGTTGATCTATCCATAGGTGTGAGTGGGGTATTAAAGTCTCCCACTATTATTGTGTTATTGTTAATTTCTCCTTTCATACTTGTTAGCATTTGTCTTACATACTGCGGTGCTCCCGTGTTGGGTGCATATATATTTATAATTGTTATATCTTCTTCTTGGATTGATCCTTTGATCATTATGTAGTGACCTTCTTCGTCTCTTTTCACAGCCTTTGTTTTAAAGTCTATTTTATCTGATATGAGTATTGCTACTCCTGCTTTCTTTTGGTCCCTATTTGCATGGAAAATCTTTTTCCAGCCCTTCACTTTCAGTCTGTATGTGTCCCCTGTTTTGAGGTGGGTCTCCTGTAGACAACATATATAGGGGTCTTGTTTTTGTATCCATTCAGCCAGTCTTTGTCTTTTGGTTGGGGCATTCAACCCATTTACGTTTAAGGTAATTACTGATAAGTATGATCCCGTTGCCATTTACTTTATTGTTTTGGGTTCGAATTTATACACCATTTTTGTGTTTCCTGTCTAGAGAATATCCTTTAGTATTTGTTGGAGAGCTGGTTTGGTGGTGCAGAATTCTCTCAGCTTTTGCTTGTCTGAGAAGCTTTTGATTTCTCCTTCATACTTGAATGAAATCCTTGCTGGGTACAATAATCTGGGCTGTAGGTTATTTTCTTTCATCATTTTAAGTATGTCTTGCCATTCCCTCCTGGCTTGAAGAGTTTCTATTGAAAGATCAGCTGTTATCCTTATGGGAATTCCCTTGTGTGTTATTTGTTGTTTTTCCCTTGCTGCTTTTAATATTTGTTCTTTGTGTTTGATCTTTGTTAATTTGATTAATATGTGTCTTGGGGTGTTTCGCCTTGGGTTTATCCTGTTTGGGATTCTCTGGGTTTCTTGGACTTGGGTGATTATTTCCTTCCCCAGTTTAGGGAAGTTTTCAACTATTATCTCCTCAAGTATTTTCTCATGGTCTTTCTTTTTGTCTTCTTCTTCTGGAACCCCTATGATTCGAATGTTGTAGCATTTAATATTGTCCTGGAGGTCTCTGAGATTGTCCTCATTTCTTTTAATTCGTTTTTCTTTTGTTCTCTCTGATTCATTTATTTCTACCATTCTATCTTCTAATTCACTAATCCTATCTTCTGCCTCTGTTATTCTACTCTTTGTTGCCTCCAGAGTGTTTTTAATTTCATTTATTGCATTATTCATTATATATTGACTCTTTTTTATTTCTTCTAGGTCCTTGTTAAACCTTTCTTGCATCTTCTCAATCTTTGTCTCCAAGCTATTTATCTGTGATTCCATTTTAATTTCAAGATTTTGGATCAATTTCACTATCATTATTCGGAATTCTTTATCAGGTAGATTCCCTATCTCTTCCTCTTTTGTTTGGTTTGGTGGGCATTTATCTTGTTCCTTTATCTGCTGGCTATTCCTCTGTCTCTTCATCTTGTTTAAATTGCTGAGTTTGGGGTGTCCTTTCTGTATTCTGGGAGTTTGTGGAGCTCTCTTTATTGTGGCTTTTCCTCGCTGTGTGTGGGTTTGTACAGGTGGCTTGTCAAGATTTCCTGGTTAGGGAAGCTTGTGTCGGTGTTCTGATGGGTGGAGTTGTATTTCTTCTCTTTGTTCAGTCGCGCTGTGGGGAGGGAGGGAGGGATGCTGCAAACAAATAACACTGGCGTGCGCTCGCAGTGCCTCAGCCACACTGGGTCTGCCCCCGCTCACGGCGCGTGTAGCCTCTCTGCCCACACTGCTCGGGCTCTAGGTTGTTCCGCCGGGAACAATCCGAGGCTGGCCCTGGGTTGCATGTACCTCCCAGGTCCAAGCCGCTCAGGTTCAGGCACTCGGGTAGTCCTTAGAGGCGCAGACTCAGTTGGGCCTGAGTTTTGTGCTCTTCCCAGGTCCGAGCAGCTCAAGTGATGAGGTGTTTGGCGAGCGCCAATGCTGCGACTTATTGCCTCCCTGCCACTCGGTTATCTGGGCGTAAAACCGGCGCACCTTCTCAGGCAGATGTTAACCGTCCAGACCCCCAAGAAGTTTTAGTTAGCAAAGAAGCCTGCTTACAGTTTTATAGATAATGTCTCTCTGGGGCTGCGATTGCCCCCTTCCGGCTCTGGCTGCCTGTCACCGGAGGGGGAAGGTCTGCAGCCGGCTATCTCTGTTCAATTCTTTGTTCCGTGCGCGGGCCTGGCGGTGTCTTAGGTTAGGGCTGGCTTTTCGCGTGGTAGATATCCCACAGTCTGGTTTGCTAGCCCAAATTATTTCGCTCAGATAGTGCTCAGGGTATTCAGGCCAGATTCTTACTCTAAGCGATGCAGCCCGCGCTGCGCCTCCCTGCCCAGCCCCCGCTTGCTAATGGCGCGTGCAGGCGTCTGCGCTGCTTCTCCGCTGGGGGAGTTACTGTAGGACTCGCAATCTTCGAGTTTTAATTGTTTATTTATTTTTACTTCCTGTTATGTTGCCCTCTGTGCTTCCAAAGCTCGGCACAGATTCGGCAGTGAGAAGGTTTCCTGGTGTTTGGAAACTTCTCTCTTGTTAAGACTCCCTTCCCGGGACGGAACTCCGTCCCTCCCTCTTTTGTCTCTTTTTTTGTCTTTTATATTTTTTCCTACCTCCTTTCGAAGAGTTGGATTGCTTTTCTGGGTGCCTGATGTCCTCTGCCGGCATTCAGAAGTTGTTTTGTGGAATTTACTCGACGTTTAAATGCTCTTTTGATGAATTTGTGGGGGAGAAAGTGTTCTCCCCGTCCTACTCCTTTGCCATCTTGGCTCCTCCCCCCAGAACAGCTTATTTTTATAGGTACCAGAAAGCTAGAATAGCAATGAGGACTAAATTAAACTTTCAAGGAGAGACTTCTTCTAGGGTGAGCTGGCAATCATTAGCTATCCTTCACGCCTCTGTAATCATTTGCCAATTCTGGATATGGGGTGAAAAACAAAGATCTTTCCCCAGAAGGAGAGGGCTTTCAACAAACACTTGGCTTGTCTCCCCAGAAAGACATTTTCAAATTTTGAGGCCCCATTGGATGGGAGGAGAGAGCTAAGTTGAATTCTTCTGAAGGGCAAAACTGAAATGCAGAATCTTTCAAGGCAGAAGAGACAAAGGCCCCATCAGAATCTCAATAACAAGTTAGAATGTCCATGCCCTTGAAGTAAAGATAAAACAGGAGTATTATGAGTCTTACTAAAACTAAAACTTTCCTCATTTCCAGCTTAACCCATTATTGGATTGAATGATTAGTCCTTTATGTGCCTGCATGCTAAATCACTTCAGTTGTGTCTGACTCTTTAGACTGAAGCCCACCAGGCTCCTCTGTTCATGGGATTCTCCAGGCAAGAATACTGGAGTGGGTTGTCATGACCTCCTCCAGAGGATCTTCCTGATCCAGGGATCAAACCTGCATCTCCTGTGTCTCCTGCATTGGCAGGTGGATTCTTTACCACTAGTGCCACCTGGGAAGCCCTAATAGAAGATAACTCACATCTAACTCCAAGATGGCCTTGGAGCTAGCAACCAAGAGTTTAAAAATGGTTTCCCAGGTGGTTCTAGTGGTAAACAACCCGCCTGCCAAAGCAGGAAGCATAAGAAATGTGAGGTTGATCCTTGAGTCAGGAAGATCCTGACTCTGGGAAGATCCCGGAGGGTATCATGGCACACCAGTATTCTTGCCTGGGGAATCCCAATGGATAGAGGAGCCTGGCTGGCTACAGTCCATAGAGTCACAGAGCTGGACATGACTGAACTACTGAGCATGCACGCATCATGATTAGTATGCTCAGAAATAGAGAACAAATGAATTAAGAAGATGGAGAATTTTACCAAAAAGTTGAAATCATAAAAAAATAAAGTGGATATTCTACAATGGGAAAGTACAACATCTGAAATTAAGAATATATGGAGCTTAGGAGAAGGCAGTGGCAACCCACTCCAGTACTCTTGCCTGGAAAACCCCATGGATGGAGGAGCCTGGTGGGCTGCAGTCCATGGGGTCGCTAAGAGTCGGACACAACTGAGCGACTTCACTTTCACTTTTCACTTTCATGCATTGGAGAAGGAAATGGCAACCTACTCCAGTGTTCTTGCCAGGAGAATCCCAGGGACGGGGGAGCCTGGTGGGCTGCCGTCTATGGGGTCGCACAGAGTTGGACAGGACTGAAGTGACTTAGCAGCAGCAGCAGCAGCAGCAGCAGCAGTGGATTGGACATAGCAGAACACAGAACTAGTGAACTAGAAGGCAAGCCAGTAGCATTCAAGTTCAGATTTAAGAAAAGACAGGTATGGCAGGGGTCCCCAAACCCTGGGTCATGGATCATTACCTCCTGTCAGAACAGAGGAGGCATTAGATTCGAAGTAATATACGCAATAAATGTAATGTTCTTGAATCATCCCCAAACCATCCCCCACCACTCCTGATCTGTGGAAAAACTGTCTTCCACAAAACTGGTCCCTGGTGCCAGAAGTGTCGGGGACTGCTGCCATATGAGAGATGCTCAAAGATCATATACACAAATAGTTGAATTCCCTGAACAATGGAGGAAGAAAATAGGGCAGAAGAAATTTTCAAAGTGATAATGGCTGAGAATTGGAAATTCTTGGAATCTTGCATAATGGAAATACAAATAGAAGTGCATCATATTAAAACAGCTGAAAACCAAAGTAAAATCTAAAATTGTAAAACTGACTAGAGAAAAAAATACACAGTATCTTTAAAAGAGCCAGAGTAAGACTGAGAGTTGGATGTTTGTGAGAAGCCATGGAATCCAGAGGGCATTCATCTCTGCGTACTTCTAGCCATGCTGGGTCTCCGTCGCCTCGTGTGGGCCTTCTCTAGTTGGCCATGCAGGCGCTATTCTTGGGTGCAGCACCGGGGCTTTCCATCGCCGCAGCCTCTCTTGTGGAGTACAGGCTCGAGGCACTCAGCCTTCGTTAGCTGTGGCACATGGGCTCAATGGTTGCTGCTCTTGGGCTCTAGGGTGGTGGGCTCAGTAGCTGTGGTGCACAGGCTTAGTTGCTCTGTGGCACGTGGAATTTTCCCAGACCAGGAATTGAACCTGTGTCCCCTGCATTGGCAGACACACTCTTATCCACTGCAAACCTATAGACTCAATGGATGCCTGCCTTCAGGCGGACTCACTACTCCTACTCACCTGTGTGGGTACATTGAGGACCATTTAGGGACAATGCCGATGCCAGCATCTAACACAGACACTTGACTGCAGTGCACACCTGAAGTGCTTTCAGTTCAGTCGCTCAGTCATGTCCCACTCTGCCACCCCATGGACTGCAGCACGCCAGGCCTCCCTGTCCATCACCAACTCCTGGAGTTTACTCAAACTCATGTCCATTGAGTCGGTGATGCCATCCAACCATCTCATCCTCTGTCTCCCCTTCTCCTCCTGCCCTCAATCTTTCCCAGCATCAGGGTCTTTTCAAATGAGTCAGTTTTTCTCATCAGGTGGCCAAAGTATTGGAGTTTCAGCTTCAGCATCAGTCCAGTGAATATTCCAATGAATATTCAGGGCTGATTTCCTTTAGGATGGACTGGTTGGATCTCCTTGCAGTCCAAGGGACTCTCAAGAGTCTTCTCCAACACCACAGTTTAAAAGCACCAATGCTTCGGTGCTCAGCTTTCTTTATAGTCCAACTCTCACATCCATACATGACTACTGAAAAACCATAGCTTTGACTAGACAGACCTTTGTTGGTAAAGTAATGTCTCTGCTTTTTAATGTGCTGTCTAGGCTGCTCATAACTTTTCTTCCAAGGAGAAAGCATCTTTTATTTCATGGCTGCAGTTACCATTTGCAGTGATTTTGGAGCCCAGAAAAATAAAGTCTGTAACTGTTTCCATTGTTTCCCCATCTATTTGCCATGAAGTGATGGGACCAGATGCCATGATTTTTGTTTTCTGAATGTTGAGCTTTAAGTCAACTTTTTTACTCTCCTCTTTCACTTCCATCAAGAGGCTCTTTAGTTCTTCTTCACTTTCTGCCATAAGGGTGGTGTCATCTGTATATCTGAGGTTATTGATATTTCTCCCAGAAATCTTCATTCCAGCTTGTTCTTCATCCAGCCCAGTGTCTCTCATGATGTACTCTGCATATAAGTTAAATAAGCAGGGTGACAATATGCAGCCTTGATGTACTCCTTTTCCTATTTGGAACCAGTCTGTTGTTCCATGTCCAGTTCTAACTGTTGCTTCCTGACCTGCATACAGATTTCTCAAGAGGCAGGTCAGGTGGTCTGGTATTCCCATCTCTTTAAGAATTTTCCAGAGTTTGTTGTGGTCCACACAATCAAATGCTTTGGTGTAGTCATAAAGAAGAAGTAGATATTAGAAGTGCTTTAGGAAGAACAATGCAACTCGATTTAACACTGAGAATGACAGTCTAATTATCTGAGGTCAGTGGCCAGCAACTAGAGCTTACGATTGATTCTTGATAGCTGAACCTGTTTTTCTACATTTGGAGTGAGTCTAGGGGCTGATCTCCTTTAAACAGAGTCATTTTTATATCACGTTTAAGAGGAGAGTTTGGCAAACTATGGCCAGTGGGCTACACCCAGCCCTCTACCAGTTTTTGTAAATAGCTTTGTGAATGACTGTAGATCATAGTCACTATATATTATCTATGCTACTTACATGCTACAACACCAGAGTTGAGTAACTGTGTTTGAGCCTGAATGGACTGTAAAGCCTAACGTATACACTGAAAAAAGTGAAAGTCTCTTTGCGACCTCATGGACTGTAGCCCACCAGGCTCTTCTGTCCATGGAATTCTCTAGGCAAGAGTACTGGTGTGGGTTGCCGTTTCCTTCTTCAAGGGATCTTCCCGACTTAAGTGTTGAACCTGGGTCTCTTGCATTCAGGCAGATTCTTTACCATCTTAGCCATGATATGGTCCTTTATAGGAAAAGTTCACCACCTCCGGATAGCCACATGAGGTTGGCTGTCCCTGGGGCTCTTTAGCATCCCTCTTCTGTGTTTCTTTCCCTCCTACAGGCTGCTGTTGAAATTTGTTTTTAATCACCTTCAAATGCCCAGGTCCTCTTACTTTCTTAGGATGCAGAGGAAAGAAGATGTGTCTCTGTATAAAATGGTCAGTGAGTTGCACTTCTAAAGAAATGTTTAACAAAATATTGTTATAAGTTCAATGTGATATTTTGCAATTTTTCTGTACACCTGGAATTTCTTTCAAACTGAATGTTGAGAAATAAGAAGGAATCTGTCTTTAGGTAGATACATATATTTACAGACACCATAATGTAGAACACATCCATGATAAGGGGCTTCCCAGATGGCTTAGTGGTAAAGACTCTATCTGCTGATGCAGGAAACATGGGTTTGATTCCTGAGTCGGGAAGATTCTCTGGAGAAGAATGTGACCACCCACTCCAGTATTCTTGCCTGGAGAATCTCCGGGACAGAGGAACCTGGCAGGTTATAGTCCATAGGGTCGCAAAGAGTCAGGTGTGACTGAACCAGTTTAGCACACACACATGTTTCCATATGACCCTTTGTAATTTCTGAGTTTCTAATCATGCAAACAAATCACCTTTAAAAAAACAAACTAAAATAGAGAACATTTTTTTTTAAAAGAAATAAGTATAGCTGTGTTGCTCATATGAGTTATCCAAGTGATGTAATTGACCAAGATCAACATCCCTGTTGGTAAACACCAGACTTGACTCATGTCTAAACCACAGCCCAGAAAGTACTCAAAAGAGAGTTCGGCCGGAGGCGGGGCAGGGGTGGAATGAAGGCTTTGCTGTGATGGAGATGAGAACATTCTTTGTCTTTTAAAAATCCACTGACTTGGCCAGCAAAGAATTAACAAGCTTCAATCAGAAGCAAACATCAACTAGTTAACGTGTCTGACCATTTCCACTTTGCTCGCAGGCTGGCTGCTTACCTTGACTGATGGGTAGGTAAGTGCAACCACTGAAAATTCCAATGCTGTTAAGGGATATGGAAATATAGTGCTTACACTTTAATTATTAAAGCTTAGATTTACAATGAGCTACACCCACTGGTGAGTGTCTACTGCCCGGCCAGACCCCAGGGACCAATTTTAGCACCTATATGCAGCCATCCGGGGAAGCTTTCATTGTGGTGTATGATCCTGTATCTTCCTCCCCACTCTGTTCCTGCTGCCATATTGATAACTCTTCCTCAGAGTGGTATATTACTTTCAATGTTCTTCCTTATTCTTTAACATCCTAAACTTTTTCTGGGAGATAGTAAAGGACAGGGAAGCCTGTAGTGCTGCGTCCATGAGATCACAAAGAGTCGGGCACAACTGTGCTTCTGAACAACAACAACAACAAAGCTTTTTCCAACGAAAATACTCTACCTGAACTAATTCTCACCTATGCAACTTGAAAGTAACATTTTAATTAGACTAAAATAACCCTTTTTACATTGGAAAAGACCCAGATGCTGGGCAAGATTGAAGGCAGGGAGAGAAGGGGACGACAGAGGATGAGATGGTTGGATGGCATCATCGACTCAATGGACATGAGTTTGAGTAAGCTCCAGGAGTTGGTGATGGACAAGGAAGCCTGGCATGCTGCAGTCCATGGGGTGGCAAAGAGTCAGACACGACTGAGGGACTGAACTGAAAATAACCTTTTTGCACAGACACAGGAATATCCATATTGCAAGTCTATAATGAATATTACAACATGAGTAAATTTTCACAAATTGAACATTAATGTAACCAACCCTTGATCAAGAAACAGAAGCTTAACTGCTTCCAGAAACCTTCCTCCAGCCCCTGTCTAGTCTCTACCCACTGCTCTCTCCAAAGTATAAGCATTTCTTTGCAGTTTTGGTTTTGCCTGTTTTTATAGCTTATATAAATGGAATCATATAGGATGCTTTGCCTCAGGTTGGTTTCTTTTATTCATCTGAATTGTTGCATGAAACTGTAGACTGCTCACCCTCATTTATGTATGTATTTCTATGAAGTGATGAAATCACAGATTACTTATCCATTGTGCCAGTGATGGGCTTTTAGCTAGTTTGTAGTTTGGGTTTATTATAGGTGGTGCTATGTGGACATTCTTGACATGTTTTCTGAGGAATATTTGTACACATTTCTGTTACCTCTAAGAGTACAATTTCTGGGTTACAAGGTATGCATATATTCAGCTTTAGCACAGTGGTTCTCAAAATTTCACATGAATCAGATCACCAGGAGGGCTTGTTCAACCACAGATCCCTGGGACTCACCTGAGGTTTCTGAGTCAGTAGGTCTGGGGTGAGACCAGAGAATTTGTACTTCTGAAAAGCTCCAGGTCCAGGGACCACACTTGGAAAATCTTTGCTTAGCTGATAGTGCCAAAGAATTTTACAAAGTATTTGTACCAACTGACCCTTCTCCCAACAGCATGTGAGAGTGCCAGTTGCTGCACTTGGTGTTAGCTTCCTTCTTTTAAATTTTAGCCATACAGTGTGAAAACGAAGGTTATCTCCTTGTAGTTCTAATTCACCTTCTCCTAGTGGCTAATGAAGTTGAGCTCCTTTCCATAAGCGTATTGGTCATTTGGATATCTTTTAATGTGAAGTCTGTGTTAAAGTCTTTTGCTCATTTTTCTGTTGGGTTGTCTTCTTTTTTCTTATTGAGTTGTAGGAATTCTTTATTTATTCTGGATCTCTGTTATGGTTGGAGTTTTTATTGCAAGCCTCTTTCCCCTCTGTGGGTTGCCCTTTCACTCTCTTAAAAGTGATGAATAGAAATTCTTAATTTTAATATGATCTAATTCATCTCTTTTTTTTCCTTTTGAGGTTAGTTCTTTTGTGTGCTATTTAAGGATTCTTTGCCTACTTCAAGGTCATGAAGATGTTCTCTTATATTTTTAAGAAGATTTATTTTCCCCCCTCTTATATTTAGATTAAAAATCATCTGGAATTGATTTTTGTGTTTTATTGTGATTCAGTGAGAGATTTTCATATACTAACTTAATCTTCCTTAAGGCCCCATTTAAAATTCAGTTCTTTGTATCCATTTTTACTACTTTTCTAAAAGATCAATGCCGTATAGAAACTTTTAGCAAATTCAAGAGATCCTTTTAAATTTACAATTGTATTGAAAGCAATACTTCAAATAATAAATGCTTTATATTTACTCAGGATAGACTTACTTTCAATGGAGCCAAATTTAGGGCAGTTATTGAAACTTTTAAGTAACATAAAGCATTTTTTTCATCTGGTGCCAAAACTATAATGCCCACAATAATTTATATTTAATTTTTAATACAGTTATCTATCATGAGTAATTATGTGGGCTGCTCCCAGTATTCCATCGTCTGTCATGTGGTTTTTCTGAAGACTGTGGTTTCTTTGTATAACTACTGGGAATTATTACCTTGCTGATGAATTTCTCTTCTGAGGAGATATCAACTATGAGTTTCCGTGTTGTATTTTTTCACTTTAACTTACAAAACAGGCAGTGTCTGGGTGCTCCCTTTATTTCTGGAAGGTTTAGAAACAAAGCACTCTTTGTGTTTAAAGACATATTTTAGCGAGGTTGTGCTACTTCGTGATAAATACCTTTAAAATTGGCCGAAAGAATTGATTAAAATCACCCTACATGTTTTGCCATGTCATTTTGGAGCAGCTTGCTTTCTTTGGCCAACAACGTGCTGGAATAGTCAAGAAAGCCTCTTGGTATTTGGTGGTCAGACCGGCCATGCCATTTTGAATAGAAGGAATGAAATTTGGCTTAGAAATTAGATTGGCAATTAAGAACTTGTAGAAAGGTTGAAAAATATACAGTACCCCAACAGAAAGCTCTGTTTTTCAGATTCCTTTTTCTCACAGCCAAGAAACAGACCCCTCTAGAATGCAAGCCCCATAAGGGCAGGTTTACTGCTTTATCTCCATCATCCGACGCGAAGCAGTGATTGGCACTTGCAGATGCTTAATTACTATTTCGGAGTTGAAAGTAGGAATGGGCGAGTCCTTGTGCCTTAAAGGGTGGGTGCAGGTGTGTGTGGAATTCGAGGGCTGGCCCAGGCGTACACCTTTGCCCTCCCTCAGCTCTGAGCCTTCCTGAGGGCCTTCTGCAGGGAAGGTTCAGCCTACACTGGCTGCTTCCTCATCTAGCCTTTTTGAGCTTGTAGATTGTAGAGGACATAGACGGCTCCTCCTGCCCTCAGCCTCCACCCCCAAGGATGAGGAAAGATGAGGTCAAAATTAAAAACTTTTGAAAGCAGGAAGGTTGTGTTCTGGCTGGTAGTAGGATGATTTAGGGAAAATGAATGCAAGATAAAAGAATGAGTCCATTTGTAGACCTGTTTTGGGGGCTTCAACACTATGAAATTTAACAGGAAGAGCTCAAATAATGCAGCTGGCTAGTTATTGATTCAGAACACAAATTACAGACTGTTTCACAAGTTACAAATGATTAAGATTTAACCTAAATTAAAAAAAAAAACATGAATGAATATAGGATTTGCTTATTATGGTTGTAAGATCTTCATGAAACATCCAAAAGGAAAGAGGCATTTATGGAACTGGAGAAGGAGAGTTATTTAATTTAGAAGGAGAGACATCAAGCATAAATTTGAGGACCATTCAGAGTGGTTCAGGTGCTGGAGGAAAGCACATGGGGTTCATTTTCCTGTCAGTGGGACTTGGGGTTGGAGAGAGAGAGAAAATGAGATGTATAGCATCTCACCTCTGATTTTCAGAATCTAGATCATGTGCCAATTGTTATTGATTTTAGGTTAGCTCAAACCATTGCAGTTCAGCTATTTAATTGGGAGTAATGGCTGAAAGCACTCTACTATCTTACCCTTTCAAGTTTTTATTCCCTGCTCATATTCAGCAATGCATTTCCTGCGTGCTGTTCATGTAGTGGTTCTACCTCTGTGATTGCTGTGTGATTCTCTTCTCAAATCCTTTGAAGGGAATAACTTGTTTCCTTTTTAGCTCCCCCTGATGCCTGAGGTAAAAGAGTCTCTGCTTTGTTGTTGATGTTCAGCTGCTAAGTCGTGTCTGACTCTTTGCGACCCCATGGACTACAGCATGCCAGGCTTCCCTGTCCTCCACTATCTCCTGGAGTTTGCCCCAAATCATGTCCATTTAGACGGTGATGCCATCCAACCATCTCATCTTCTGTTATCCCCTTCTCCTACTGCCTTCAATCTTTCCCAGCATCAGGGTCTTTCCTAATGAGCTGGCTCTTCATATTAGGTGGCTGAAGTATTGGAGCTTCAGCTTTAACATTAATCCTTCCAGTGAATATTCAGACTGATTTCCTTTGGGATTGACTGGTTTGATCTCCTTGCAGTCCAAGGGACTCTCAAGAGTCTTCTCCAACACCACAGTGGGGAGTGGCAGAAAAACTGACTTAGCCATTGGAAAGAGTCAATTAACATACAGCAAAAATTTACTAAACTATTATGTGCTAGGTAATGAGCTAGGTACTCAGCAGTGAAGTATAGACCATGGCCTTCCTTTTCTGATCTTACAGCCTAGAGAATGAGTATTTCTCTGTGCTCCACTCTCTTCTGAGAAGGCGATGGCACCCCACTCCAGTACTCTTGCCTGGAAAATCCCATGGATGGAGAAGCCTGGTAGGATGCAGTCCATGCGGTCGCGAAGAGTTGGACATGACTGAGCGACTTCACTTTCACTTTTCACTTTCCTGCATTGGAGAAGGAAATGGCAACCCACTCCAGTGTTCTTGCCTGGAGAATTCCAGGGATGGAGGAGCCTGGTGGGCTGCCGTCTGTGGGGTCACACAGAGTTGGACACGACTGAAGCGACTTAGCAGCAGCAGCAGTAGCAGCCACTCTCTTCTCTAGGAACTCAAAAGAGAAGTTTATTAAGACACAATGTCAGCTGACTTTCCAGCTTTATAAGGAATCGGTTTCAGGAGAAGAATGGAAACTTTTCATCTAAGATGAGAAATACATAGAGTATGAGCAGATAGGTTATCTTTGAAGAAATACTCCTTTTCTTCTATTAATATTGGAATAACCTACAGTTACTTACTTTCCTAGAATGTTGAAATTAGTGTAGAATACTTTTAGACACCATGCAGTGTAAATGGTCGTTTTTCCCATCCTGCTTGGCCTGAAAATTGGATACGTTTCTGAGGAATGTTGAGAAAGAGTGCAAAGAAAGAGAAAGAGGGAGCACAAATTCCAATGAGCCCCTTTCTGATCCAGTCGTGCTGCGAGTTCCTTGTCATGGGCCGTCATGGGAAATTAGAGTCGACAGCTGGAAACTGTTCATATAGATTTTCTATTTTTCCTTTCAAGTAAGCTGTATTAAATCACACCAAAAAGAGCTGACATATTGAAAATCCTGGCTATTGTAATACATCAAGCCCTCTACGAGCCGGCCCGGTTTTCCCCACTTGAGTTCACCTGGCATGGCTGCTCTGTGGACACAGGAGAACTGGCTACATTCCGCAGGCACAAGAGGACATCCCTGGGCTTATCTTGTGTTTCATAGTGGAAAGTCTTTTTGGCTTTCAGTTCCAGCCTTCTCCTTGCCACGTAGCAGCAGGCAGAGCAGCAAGGGTAACGCCGGGCTGCTCTTCGCTTTCCACTGCCACAGCCCCAGATTCTGGTGAAAGTGGAAACATGGCCAGCGAGAAAGGAAAAATTGGCAAGGATAGCTAACCCACAAGAATGTCAACCTCGGGAAAACTAAATGCAAGGATTCACCTCTAAAACAATAGCCTGCACATCAGTGTGTCTTATAGACACACATTTCCAAGACCAGGGTTGGAATCCTACAGAAGTCTCTGGAGACAGGGTGGAGTTGTCCACAATCGGATGCCAACTTGAAACTGTGCTCAGAGTGTCCTTTTTCCCCAGTGTCCTTTTTCCGTGGTATCACTTCCAGTGATGAGGGCATACGGCATCCCCATCTGAAAATCACTGTCTGTGGGCTGTCCTAGTACATTTAGGCTTCTCCCCTAGTGCTTTTCCGAAAAAGCATTTTTAAAAATAAGAAGTTTATTTTTAAAGACATTTTGTATATCTTATTTTTTTTTTTTTTTGGTTTTTATTTTTGCCTGTTTTTCTAGGAGTGTTTCCATTTCTTTATCTCCCATTACAATGTGCATGACGTGCTAACCAAGAAGGAAAAAATGACGAGTGGAAAGAGTAAGCATTTAGCAAATTATCAAATGAATGGATCATTACTTCCTAAGAAGCAGGCCTCCTGTAATTTTCTGACCACATGTAATTTTCTTATAGAAGCCACTTGACTCTTGGGAGCAAACGAAGCAACTGGGGATTTTGAGAATGATGAGTGCTGCCATGTGTTTAAGGCTGCGCTTTGGAATAAAACCACATTATCTTTTCCTTTGCTTTGTGGATCTGAATCTATACTGAAATGTCCTGGCGGAATGTAATTCTAATTAGATTATATTCAAGTTCAGTTTTGGAAAAGTTAGGTTACATATGGCCTCCTAAAAAACGTGAGTGGAACTTCTAGAGTTTCTCTCTCATTCTCAGAAATGAGAACTAAAGTTATTTTTAGAGATTACAGTTGCATGGAGACAGTGATCTATTGGTCTGATGCTTCTTTTTATGACACTACCCCTGAAATGTTGCATATTTTCATGCTTAGAAATACCCTCTAACTTTCTAACATATCCTGAGGCTTGCATTGTGCCTAGTCTTTGCTCCATAAATCATATAAATGGCCATTATCCAAAAGCAGTTAAGACCTGACCTGAGGTCTGATCTGTGGAATAGATGTCATGTGGTTCATCTTAGGCTCATGAAAGGATGGTGGGGTTGTTCTTCACAGGTCAGTATTCTGGGCACAAGGCCATGGCAATTCTTACTCTGCAAGAAACATGCCCCGAGTGTAGAAATAACCCCCAAACTGCCTGTCCCTTCGTGCTTACAGTTCCTCCATCAGCCAGACGACAAACCAAAGAGAAGATTCCATGTCAAAGTTGAGATGATTATTCACCCGGAAATTCAGTTCACCAAGCGCAGAGTCACAGCTCTGCCCAATTTGAGGGGCACTATTCATAGAGAAAGAGTACCATGCCTGGATTATTGAACAGTGCTATCTTTAACCACAAACAAGGTCACAGTGCTACTTAAAATTCATCCTCAAGCCCATGACTTTTAATATAAAGCAGAGAACTTGGATAAGCTACTTGTGCCTGTTGCCCATTATGCCAAGAATATTGGAAAAATTGGCAGCAGATCATTATCCAATCAAAATCAATGTCCAAAACCAAGGCTAGAGGGCGTGAGTGAAAGTGAATACGACAACCTTGATTCAAGAAGCTCAGAAAATCAGGAACGCCAGACTGTAAGTACATGTATCTGGCTGTGGTTTGAAGGATGGAGAATGTTTTAGAAAACTGACAGTTGGTTTTATAGCTTTCCATTCCCTTCGACCTCCTCTCCTAGCTCTTCCCTGTCTCTTCTTCATCTTTCTCCAAGATGGCAGAAACTGTGAGTTGACCTCATTATCTATTTCCCCTTTCTCAATTTTTATAGAACATTTTTAAGTGGGGTACACAGGTCTCTTCTAAACCCACTGCACTTCTCAGTCTCTTCTGTGGTTGGGTGAAGCTGCATGCATAAGTCTTGGACTATAAGCAGGTGTTATGAATGTGCCTTCTGGCTTGCGCCTTTAGGGGGAGCACCCTCAGTCACCTTGGTGGGATGAGGATGACGTAGTGGATCACCGTAGACCATGCGGATGAAGGAAAGGCTCACAGAATGACAAGGCAACAGGGTAGCAGAATCCTGGGTCCCTGACACCTTGATGCCACCACGTGAGCTCTGGATTGCCTATTCCCAGACCATCGTGTGAAACAGAAATAAACTCTGATTGTCTTGGGTCTCCTTACTGTAGCAGCTGATCCTATACCTAAATAATATATTTCCCTTTCTTCCCCATGGGCCTCCCTCACTCTCTCATCCCTTCACTCCCTCGTCTTTTTCTGCTACTTTCTGTGGGACTGTCCAAAGTGTAGACCAATGACTCTCAAACTTTAGTTTGAATAAATACTGATAAGAGGCTTTTTACAGATGCAGATACCCAGGCCTTGCTTCTAGAGATTTTTGTTTAGGACTTCTAGGATGGAATGCAAGGATCTGCATTTTACAAAGATCCTCAGGTGAGATGAAGATGGTCCATGGGATACACGTGAAGAACCATTGGTATGGAATCTGTGCCTATCCTAAAGTAGATGTTCAACAATGTGCTTAAGAGAATGAGTTATAGTAACTGAGTGAAATAAGTCAACACTTCACAAAGGTTGAACCTACATGAAACTCAAGCAGTTGCTCCTCTAACTCAGCTGCCTTGAAAGTATTGGATAATAGAATGCTTTAAACAATACTATCAAATCAGTTATTTGGCACAATGTAGAAGAAAGCTACTGGTTGATGCATAATTTTAATATCCAATCAGTTGTGATAATTATAAAACTTGAGGATGTAGTTTTTATTGTTGGCGGCTCATTTTGGAGGAGTAAATTTTATTGACTAGTCATGTGTCTTCTGGAGAAGGCAATGGCACCCCACTCCAGTACTTTTGCCTGGAAAATCCCATGGGTGGAGGAGCCTGGAAGGCTGCAGTCCATGGGGTCGCTGAGGGTCGGACACGACTGGGCGACTTCACTTTGACTTTTCACTTTCCTGCATTGGAGAAGGAAATGGCAACCCACTCCAGTGTTCTTGCCTGGAGAATCCCAGGGATGGGGGAGCCTGGTGGGCTGCCGTCTCTGGGGTCTCACAGAGTCAGACACGACTGAAGCGACTTAGCAGCATGTGTCTTCTGAGATTTTCAACTATTTGTTCTTGAATGGCAACAATTGTGAAGCTCGAGAAAGGTTTTAGCTAACAGAAAAAATCCACAAGCTATTGTAATCTTCTTATGTGATGAGCTTTGTGCTTGGCATGAGGGATATAAAGATGAACAGAACAAAGACTTGCCCTTAAGCTTCTGCTGTTAGCTTGGAAGATGTAGATAAATATTCTAACCAATACCAAACAGTGTGAAGCCCTCCACTAAAGACAGGCACAGAGATCTGAGGACCAGAGGGTAAAAAATGCCTCCCAAAGAAAGAGGAATGGACACTGGGCTGAGCAGAAGCTAGAAAACAGAGAACGTGGTCAGCTGAAGGAAAGGGAAGGATGCTCAGTTCAGTTCAGTTCAGTTGCTCAGTTGTGTCTGACTCTGTGACCCCATGGACTGCAGCGCTCCAGTCCTCTCTGTCCATCACCAACTCCTGGAGTTTACTCAAACTCATGTCCATTGAGTCACTGATGCCATCCAACCATCTCATCCTCTGTCATCCTCTTCTCCTCCCACCATCAATCTTTCCCAGCTTCAGGGTCTTTTCAAATGAGTCGGTTCTTTGCATCAGGTGGCCAAAATATTGGAGTTTCAGCTTCAACATCAGTCCTTCCAATGCATATTCAGGACTGATTTATTTTAGGATGGACTGGTTGGATCTCCTTGCAGTCCAAGGGACTCTCAAGAGTCTTCTCCAACACCACAGTTCAAAAGCATTAATTCTTTGGTTCTCACCTTTCTTTATAGTCCAACTCTCACATCCATACATGACTACTGGAAAAACCATAGCCTTGACTAGATGGACCTTTGCTGGCAAAGTAATGTCTCTGCTTTTTAATATGCTGTCTAGGTTGGTCATAGCTTTTCTTCCAAGGAGCAAGCATTTTTTAATTTCATGGCTGCAGTCACCATCTGCAGTGATTTTGGAGCCCCCCAAAATAAAGTCTTTCACCATTTCCATTGTTTCTCCATCTATTGGCCATGAACTGATGGGACCAGATGCCATGATATTAGTTTTCTGAATGTTGAGGTTTAAGTCAACTTTTTCACTCTCCTCTTTCACTTTCATCAAGAGACTCTTCAGTTCCTCTGCTTTCTGCCATAAGGGTGGTGTCATCTGCATATCTGAGATTATTGATATTTCTCCTGGCAATCTTGATTCCAGCTTGTGCTTCTTCCAGCCTGACATTTCACATGATGTGCTCTGCATATAAGTTAAAAAAGCAGAGTGACAATATACAGCCTTGACATACTCCTTTCCCAATTTGGAACCAGTTTGTTGTTCCATGTCTAGTTCAACTGTTGTTTCTTGAACTTCATAGAGATTTCTCAGGAGGCAGTTCAGGTGGTCTGGTATTCCCGTCTCTTTCAGAATTTCCCACAGTTTATTGTGATCCACACAGTCAAAGGCTTTGGCATAGTCAATAAAGCAGAAGTAGAAGTTTTTCTGGAACTCTAGCTTCTTTGATGATCCAACAGATGTTGGCAATTTGATCTCTAGTTCCTATACCTTTTCTAAATCCAGCTAGAACATCTGGAATTTCACTGTTCATGTACTGTTGAAGCCTGGCTTGGAGAATTTTGAGCATTACTTTACTAGCGTGTGAGATGAGTGCAATTGTTCAGTAGTTTGAGCATTCTTTGGCATTGCCTTTCTTTGGGATTGGAATGAAAACTGACCTTTTCCAGTCCTGTGGCCACTGCTGAGTTTTCCAAATTTGCTGGCCTATTGAGTGCAGCACTTTCACAGCATCATCTTTCAGGATTTGAAATAGCTCAAGTGGAATTCCATCACCTCAACTAGCTTTGTTCGTAGTGATGCTTCCTAAGGCCCACTTGACTTCACATTCCAGGATGTCTGGCTCTAGATGAGTGATCACACCATCGTGGTTATCTGGGTCATGAGGATCTTTTTTGTATAGTTCTCCTGTGTATTCTTAGCACCTCTTCTAAATATCTTCTGCTTCTGTTAGGTCCATACCATTTCTGTCCTTTATTGAGCCCATCTTTGCATGAAATGTTCCCTTGGTATCTCTAATTTTTTTTGAAAATATATGTAGTCTTTCCCATTCTATGGTTTTCCTCTGTTTCTTTGCATTGATCACTGAGGAAGGCTTTCTTATGTCTTTTTGCTATTCTTTGGATCTCTGCATTCAGATGGGTATATCTTCCCTTTTCTCCTTTGCATTTAGCTTCTCTTCTTTTCTCAGCTGTTTGTAAGGCCTTCTCAGACAACCATTTTGCCTTTTTGCATTTCTTTGTCTTGGTGATGGTCTCGATCACTGCCACCTGTACAATGTCATGAACCTCTAATCCATAGTTCTTCAAGCACTCTATCTAATCTCTTAAATCTAATCCCTTGAATCTATTTCTCACTTCCACTGTATAATCATAAGGGATTTGATTTAGATCATATCTGAATGATCTAGTGGTTTTCCCTACTTTCTTCAGTTTAAGTCTGAATTTGGCAATAAGGAGTTCATGATCTGAGCCACAGTCAGTTCCCAGTCTTGTTTTTGCTGACTGTATAGAGCTTCTCCATGCAAAGAATATAATCAATCTGATTTCAGTATTGACCATCTGGTGATGTCCACGTGTAGGAGAAAACAGCCAGGTCAAGCCACAGGAGGAAATGCCACATGGGCAGAGCTCTGAAAACCTGTTGGAGGCAGTGGGAAAAAGGGTGGTAGGGTAAGAGATCCCAGTTCAAGAGGAATGTGGGATTTATCTTAATGTGCCAAGGCATTGTCAGAAGATATTAATCAGAGAAGTAAAATCACTATCAGCTACAGTTCATCTCTCTGGCAGTGGAGGATCAACTTGAAGGAGGTAAAACATGTTAAGAGTATCAACTAAGACTGTAGTTGTGGAAGGATGAGAAGGGGGTGAGGCTTTTAAATGGAAGAGGCAGGGCTTAGTGACTGGGTGTAGGGAGGGGGAGAGTCTGGGATTATGGAAAATTTCTGTCTCAGGCTATGAATGGCTGTATCTTTCAATGAGAAGGTAAATAGGAGAAGATGAGGAGGTTTAGATTGGGGGCGGAGAAGGGAGGAATGTTAATAGATTTAGATATAATGAATTTGAGGAGCCTAGGTTATTCAGAAGGCAATTTGGGTGTGAGTCTGAAACTCAGGTGTTTATCTCAAGATAGAGTTTTGGGAGTCATATGCATATAGATGGTGGCTGAACATCTGTATGTGGAGTGTGTGATGAAAGGAACGCAGAGGACCCAAGGGGAAACTCTGCACAGATTAAATAAGGATGGTCCCAAGCTAGTGAGGACCTTCACTCAGAGACTTTTTAGACCCAGAGTCTACAAAGCACTCACCTCTCCTGTGAGACCATCCCTATTTAAGCCCACAGGAAAATTTATCATGCTCTCTTCACTGTTCCTGAATCACTGTTTCATATGACTGATGTAACACACATCTTTCTGTATTATGCTTAGTTGTAGAGATAGATGTCTGTGATTTTGTTGGCTAAGTGGTGAGTGCCTTAGAGACATGGATGTAAATACAGTACATGCTTCAGGTTAACAAAAAAGACTATTCATTCGTCACTCCATTTAAAAAATATTTTATTCAACCTGTATTTCTTTTTGTTTTTTTTTTTTTAATTTTTTTTTATTTTTAAACTTTACATAATAGTATTATTTTTGCCAAATATCAAAATGAATCCATCACAGGTATACATGTGTTTCCCATCCTGAACCCTCCTCCCTCCTCCCTCCCCATACCATCCCTCTGGGTCGTCCCAGTGTATTTCTAACATAGCTTACTGTATTAGACTCCAGGGCATTTGCACAACAGTTAGCTGAGTGAAGGAAAGATTCAGGTTTTTATTTTCATTCATTCATTTTCAAGTCTTTCAATGACTGCCATGCTGTTGAGCTTTTTTTTTTTTTTTAATCACTCATTTATTTGCAAAGTTTTTATATAAAGTTACCCTTTTCTGAAGTAAAAAAATACTCAATGGGATTTTGAAGAATCCATCTTTACTATTTCTGCTCTTACCGTCTGCCCTTCTCATTTCACATCATTCTGGGCTTACCCCAACCTTGATGTATTTTTCTAAACTAATTTGCTGATCTTGACTCATAAACTGGGTACCTTGGTTTCAACAGAATTATGGTTTTCTAAGTTCCTATTCTTTTACTTATGACTATTGATAACATTGCCTTTAAATCAATATTATGTGAAAGAGAAAAATTAGATTTAGTGAAAAACAGTTATTTTTTTCCAGTTGTCTGTCATTTAACAGAAAGAAAGAAAACCAAAGAATTGATTTGAAGGTCATAGTATAAAACCTCTCTTTTATCTGTGGCTTATCTCCAATTTTGAAGTTGATTTTATTTCTATCATGAATTGTTGGCAGTATTTAGTTTTGGGTTTGGCATATTTCTTACCTTTAGGCATTTACTCAAGCTGCCTAAAAGAGAGATTTACTGATACATATTTTTAAAAACTGAATGATAAATAAACAGTCTTCCTCATTAACCTGGAGCATGTATTGAAGTTTTATACTAAAACAACTCCTCACAAAGAGTTCAAGTCTCAGGATGGTGAACTTTCTTCTATTTTTAGAATAGTTTACCTCTTAGTGTCTTTTGAAGGCAAAAGAAGGTATGCAGATATTTGTGCATATTTTTGAGACATTCTGAAGTGGATGTAGCATGTCAATTAAATTATGTTCTCAATTTGTCTGGATAAGGAAAATCGGGGTTTTTAGTTTGTCCACGTCTAGGTTACAGGGCTTCTAGGGCAATTCACACAACTCTCTGCTTTAGAACCACTCAGATGGGTTTTTCCAAATGCAATGTAGACTATCCCAGTTGTAGTCTGAATCAGAATTTCTGGATGAAGCCAGATATCTGCCTGTTAGCCCCCCGGGTGGTCCTTGTAGGCTAAGAACCATGGATTAATAGAGTGTTTCCAGGGAGTAAATGAGGACTCCGTGCTGATGAGACAGGGCTGTCTTCATGGAACCAAGATAGGCATTGGCAACACCACTGAGTATGAGGATTGGGGTCATAATCCTCTTCACTGAAGCAGCAGATCCTGGAGCTGTAGCATAGAAGAGAAATCACTGCCTGGAAGCTATGTAGGCTTTAAGTCCTAAACTTGCAGCAGCGTTTTAGTCTACACTAATCATTATTTGTAAATGTCTGTTTGGTTGTTTCGACTCTAAGCGCTTGAAGAACAGAAATTGCTTCTTCATCGTTTGTAGCCATATTCTCATTATGGGGCTTGGCCCACAAAAGTGTTCAACATGCCCTTATTTAGTGATAAACAGGAAAGCTATCCAGTTAGCTTGAGGCAAGAATCATATATGATCCTGCACACACACTTGTCCCCATCCATTCACATCTTCATACATAGCTTGTGATGGATGTTACATGACTAGTTTCAATGGACCACGATGACAGCCATTGTCTATGGCTCCTGGTGTCAGAATGACTCCAGCTGGGTCGCATGAGGAGCGTCATTCTGCTCAGAGCCAAGAGAAAAACCAACATAACATGAGTTTGCATGGACCCTGTTCTTATTTCTTGATGGAGCAATTTGGGGTAAATCTATTTTGTTTCAAGTGTGACCCCTGAAAGGGTTGAGTTTACTGTGAACCAGGGTGGCTTCCTCTGAGAAACTTTCTGAAGTTCGTGTCCAACCAGATATGAGCTCTTCTGTTCTTGATTCCCTCAGCTTGCTGTGTCTTTTGGAGGCATTTTCCAAAAGACATTTTCCAGTCAACTGTATTTTTGTTTAACTGTCTTATTTATTTTATTGAATTATGAGTTCTTTGAGGGCAAAACCTCCCCCAAATTTACAAAACCACAGCTAGGTCTTGAACTCTGATTCTGTAGCTCCAAGTTGCTTTGCACTGAATCATAATCTGACACGATGCCAAATTATTGCTTATTATTATTATCCCAAGGGAATGGTACCAGACAGATTTTGAACAGACAAATAGTTCATATCGGGTCTCTTAAGAGAGGGAAATGGTATAGAACATTTTTATTTGGAAAGAGGGAAGGAAAGTTGAGAAGAGCAGGGCTTGGTTAGTGCAGATGCACTTGGGGAGAGATTACCATAAGAGAAGGGCATCCGGAGCAGCAAAGGCCAAGATGCAAGCAATGAATGTCTTAATGGGGAATTAATGCTGTGTATGTGGGCACAAAGGAGACACTGGGAACTCAGGCTAGGGGAAGAGAAGGGAAACTCCACTATTTCAAAATTTGTCTTTTCATATGCTTGTTGCAAAGAGGGGATTTGGACTGATTAAAGGCTGTAAATGAACTAGTATCATTTTCTAAGACACAACTTGGATGGCAAGATTAAAAGATACTCCACAATAAATAAGCCAACTACTCTAGACCAGTGCTTTTCAGTACTCATGTTCATAGCCAAGACCTCGATCACGTGTGTTGACTGGTGCCTTTCAACTTTTACTTGAAAATATGGCTAATTAGAGAAATGATGACAATTTGAAATGTATTCTGAGGGCTGCCTGTTTATGCCAAATGGTAGAGTGATATGCAAAGCACATTTAATATTTTAATATTAACTTTCACTTAGTAGTTACATTTAAAATTTACTATTACATTTTAATACTGTATTATCTTGATGTTCTCCAGTACCACTAAGTTTATCAAAATGAATGTAATCTTCCAAAATTTAGATGGAATGAGCGAATCAGTTAATCAGAAAATTCTCCATTGTCGAATGCGTTAGAGTGCGTGCCAGCTTGGTTGGTAACTTAAGCTTCAACTGGATGATAGAATTAAGTTTCTCTGGTTGAGATTTAATCTGTGGCATGTGTGATTTTTGCCAGCTGGATAAAACATTATCTAACATGGGGACTCTCAAATGCTATTGTGCTTAAGAATTACCCAGAGAGATTCTTAAAATGCAAATAGCTAGGGCCCATCCCCAGATATTCTAATCGAATAGGCCTGATTTGGGGCCTGGAATCTGAATTTTAGCCAAACTCCCAAGTGATGCAGGCGCTGCTTCTCTGCAACATCCTCTTTGAGTAGCAAGGTCCTAAAAGAATTGGAAAAGGTAGTTTCAAAGGAATAGAAGCTGGATGCATGTTTCTTAGTCAAACTTATCATCACTGAACCAACCAGTTTGATGATTATTAAATTAATTCTATTTTAATATGATTTTTCCTAACAGAAACAAAGAACATGAATTCCTATAAAACTTCTTTACAAGACAACTTGGCATTGGCTCTGACTTAAAATTATAATTTTATTGATTCTCCATTTTATTAAATAGATGTTCCTTGAGTTTGCTTTAGCTGGGGGAAATGAATTTTCAGTGCAATTTTACTGCCTAACTATTGCCTGCTTGTTGAAGTGTAGAGAAATATTTAAACCAAATGGACAAAAAGAATCATTGCAAAAAAGGAATGAACAGAAGTTACCACTTGTATTAAGATAAACAAACAAAAAGCAAAGTGTATTTGACTAGCATTTGACAAGGTTATCGTGATGATTAATTTTATATGTCAATTTGACTGGGTCATAGAGTGCTCAGATATTGGGTCCAACATTATTCTGGGTGTTTGGGGATGGTGTTTTTGTATGAGATTAACATTTAAATCAGTGGACCAAGTAAAGCAGATTACCCTCCCGCATGTGAGTGGAATAAGTCCAATCAGTTGAAGGCTTGAATGAATAAAAATGTTGAGTTAGGAGGGAATTCCTCTGGCCTGGTGGCATTTTAGCTGGGACATTGGCTTTTCCCTGCCTTTGCACTTGAGCTGAAACCTTGGTGCTACTGGGTCTCGGGTCTGCTGGCCTCGAGAGTAGAACCACCATCAGCTCTCCTGGTTCTCTGGCTTTGCACTTGGACTGGAAATACATCCCACTGGCTCTCCAGCCTTCTGAGATCCCCCTGAAAATCCTGGACTTGTTCCCCCCATAACTACATGAGCCAATTTCTTATAATTAATGAATAGATTTTTGTCTCTGTCTCTCTGATTGGTTCTGTGTCTCTGGAGAGCCCTGATTAGTACAGTTATATTCTAGTTTTTTCCCTCTCATTTTGTCTTCTTTTTTTAGAATGATATGCCATAATTTTCATTCCCAGGTGGCACAGTGGTAAAGAATCTGCCTGACAATGCAGGAGACACAAGAGATGTGGGTTCAGTCTGATCCCTGGCTTGGGAAGATCCCCTGGAGTAAGAAACGGCAGCCCACTCAAACATTCTTGCCTGGAGAATTCCACGGACAGAGGAGCCAGTGGTTTACAGTCCACGGGGTTGCAAAGTGTTGGGCACGACTGAGCATATGTACAACAAGAAAATAATTTCCGTGCTGTTTGTAACGGTAAGGTGCTTGAGGTCCTATTTACTTCTTGTTTCATGCTTCAGCAACTTTTTGTTTATCACAATGTACACAGAGAACAGGAATGAGATAGCAACTCTCACACACTGTAATTAGCACAGCCCAGTACAAATCAGAGCCCAGTGTGTGCACTGGGGCATCATACATGCTGTACTGACAACTCCTTTGAGAGTGTGTCAACCCAGGTCATGATATCCTCGATCTCTCATCAAGGCATCAGCAGGACAAGGAAGGGCAGGGAAGGAGCCCTATCACTGAGCATTCATGCATTTATAGCTAGGTCATGGGCATTCTGTCTGTTGTGGTGTTGTATGACCCAAGAGTCACTGTCAGACTCTTCAACAGTCACCCCTTCAACAGGACAAAGACAGGAAGTTTCCATAGCCCACTCTAGTCTTGGGGTACCAACATGCTCCACTTTTAAAGTAAGAGTACCCTTGAGTGATCCTTAATTTAGTTTTCTTGAAAAGAGAATTGGTTAAAAAATGTGGGCTCACTACAAGCATGGAATATAAACATGTACATGTGTATTTACACAGATTCCTGTATGAGGCACAAATGGGAAAAATAATATTTCCCCCTTTTTTAAAAAAAATACTGACTTCATTAGTAAAACGGAGATGTTTTCTTAGTTGCAAGAAGAAAAATTCTTTCAGTTGAGAATGGAAAAGAATTTACTAAGCTTGAAAAACTAAAAATAATTCCTGGCTGGTCTTATTCCTGTCCTCTGTATTTAAAGGAATTTACTCCTGATACTATTATTACAGGAAATTCCAAAAGCGTGAACATTTTCTGGAATTTTTATAAAAACAAGTGTTTATGTTTTGTTTAATTTAGACATGGAGGAAAACAGTTTTGCTTTGTATGCACTGAGGTGTCTAGTGAAGGCCAGGACAATGTGATTCTGTGTAAAATTTAGATAATGAAAAAATTTAGGAATTCATAGAAGAGTCGTAGAGGAACACACTTAACATAAAATGTCTCTCAAACTCTATTGAGGTCAATGACAAACAATGGTTTTTAACACCAATGCAATGCTCACTTACACTGTCAAGATGGTTGTTATAGGGTATGGAAGTTGGTATCTTTCTCCAAGATGAGCTTTTAGGTCATTAAGAAAATGATCAGTGGTTAATAACTATGAACAGATTTGATTCCTATGAGATGTCCAGGTATTTGCTGGCCGCTAAGTAAGTAAAGGGATTGAAAGGTGATGAAATATTCAGATGTCTTAAAAAACATACAGGCCAAAGTTTGGTTAATAGCATCTCTCTTATTCATGGTCTCAGCCTCTCATTTTATGCATAAATTCTGGAGCTTGGGAGCAACATCTTCAGGTTGTCAATATGGTATATTTGTAGGACAAGGATGAAGATATGGAAAACCTTGACCTTCAGTTTAGTGTTCTTGGACTACAACTCTGAATTTCCAAATTCACCGTGCCCTTCCAAGGTCCTATAAAAATTCCAGCTTGTTTTATAGCTAACATTTTTTACTGCACTGTTAGTGGGTTTCTGGAAAGGAGAGTTATGCAGTGAAGAAAACCGTTTGCATGCCTGCCCATGAGTTCAGTTCTTGAGAGTTTTATACAATTACCACTCAGGGTTATATCAATAACTCACTGAAGAAAGCTGAAAGAAGCTCTGTTCATGGAATAAAGCCATGACATTTGCCTGAATATGTTCCTTAACTCGGTTTTTTACAGTCAACTGAACACATACATTTGTTAGAACCTCTGATGCCACAGGTAACTGTATAAAAATCTGATCTAACAACTTTGTCTTCAATGCACATTGGACCGTGCCTTTGTACTGTCAGTCTGCATTAATGTTTTTGCATCAAACAAAAATCATTATTGAGAAATTTGGTATTGCTTTGCTAAAGCGGGTATCTACTGAATATCTCCAATCCAATTCTTTCCTCTAATATGGTAATCTGTTATCTGTATTCAATTATCTGGAAGGTGAAAGTTGTTGGGCTGCCCAGTGGAAAATTTTAAGTCCTTTCACTCTGGGTCTGCTGTCTTTTCAGATCAATCTTTCTGCTAATGACAACCAATACTTTCATATGTGATTACAGGCCTGCTCCATCTTTTCATGAGCCGAGACTCTTTGGAATCATATGTATTGATCTTTTTAATAGAAGTCAGGAAAAATAAAATTACTCTGGCTTCTTGCGGCAAAACGATGATAAATGAGAACTTCGAAACTTATGGGAGAAATTTTTTCTGCCTTGGATTATTTTAATCACTAAAAATGATTGTCTTTTTAATAATATTTGCTTTCCATTATGCACATTTGCAGCAAAGCCAAAAATTGTTTCTGTATTGCTTTATTAAACCACATTGAGGCAGGGGCCTGTGGGTATTCCAGGACCTGCTGGTGACTCAGGTAATAGTGGCCCCAAACAGGAGGCAAAGAGTCAAGCTCCAGAGACTTGAGAGCAATCTCTAGTCGAGTTTCACTAGAGCATTTTTGATAAGAGAACTTGCTGAACTATGGATTTTTTTTTTTTACATTTGTTTAAAAGCTCATTGTTAATACTATTATCTTAGAAGCAAGATTCTATTCTATTCTTAAAATTAAGTTTTTATTTTGTATTGGGGAATAGGTGGCTCAGAGGGTAAGGAATCCACCTGCAATGTAGGAGACCTGGGTTCAATCCCTGGGTTGGAAAGATCCCCTGGTGGAGGAAATGGCAACCCACTCCAGTATTCCTGCCTGGAAAACTCCATGGCGGGCTATCGCTTGTGGGGTCACAAAGAGTTGTACATGACTGAGCAGCTTACACTTTCATGGCTGATTAGCAACCTTATGACAGTTTCAGGTGAACAGTGAAGGGACTAAGCCGTACATATACATCTTTCCATTCTTCCTCAACTCCCCTTCCCTCTAGGGTGTCAAGATTCTGTTCTTTTATTGCCCATCCTTTTTGATTTCTCCTTGGCCAAGACTGATTATTTCCCATGTGGCCTTCCTTTTTTGCTTAAGAGAAAATATATGTAACCCCCTGGCTGTGGTTTTGGCTGCCTCCTCTGTGTGTCTGGAGCTGCTGGTGGTCCGCTGGTGGCAACTGGGAATCGAAGACGTGGGATCACTGTTTATCATCTTTTCTTCAAAACCTAAAACTACAGGACTCATGTTGGGTCTCGTTTTGGAAGCCCAGCTTTGTGTTTTATATTTGCAACAACTTTGTGGTTCCCCAGCTGAAGACATGATTCTTTTTTTGGCTTTGGGGGAACATGTGGCCAACACAGAAGATCAAAGAGAGTCATCGCCACTGCTAAAGAGACCAGATTTCTGTCGGTTTGAAGAAATGGGTGAGGACAAAAACACTGCAGATGTCAGAGCGAAGTACGGATTTGGTTTGCTTTGTTTGGCTCTTCTGCATACTCAGTCTCTCAGTCATGTCTGACTCTTTGTGACCCCGTAGACTGTAGCCCGCTGGGCTCCTCTGTCCATGGGATTTCCCAGGCAAGAATACTGGAGTGGGTTGCCATTTCCCCTTCCAGGGGATCCTCCTGACCCAGGGATCAAACATTCGTCTCCTGCATTGGTAGGCAGATTTTTTTTTTTTTTTACCCCTGAGCCACCTGGAAAGTCCTGTTTGGCTCTTGAAGACCGATGTGTAAGAAGGAAAACTTGTCCTATTGGGAAGCCATGTAAATAGCATTCCTGGTTCAATGACTTTTTATCTGATGAAGACATGAATCAGTCTCTCTCTTGCCCTTTTGTTCTTTTTCTGTATCTCTCTGTCTCCCTTCTACCCAAACATGACAAAAAGAAAGATCTCACTTAGGAAACAAATTTTGTTTACCAAGCTTGCCATGTAATTTCATGTAATCCAGTTCTATGGAGACTTCGTGAGAGCGTCCCATGGGCCAGACAATGAGAATATAGGATGAAATGGAAGAGATGGCTTTCCAGACTGTGTGTAGAGAGTGGAAGGGGATACAAGGAAAATGACCACCAAACTTCACTACAAGCTTGAGGAGTGTTGCCACCCTTCAAATACAGAGTGACTCTGGAGGATAGACTGAGTCAGACCTGGAGGTTCATGGATGGCTACCTTTAGAGAGAGTAGGAATAAACCAGATAGAAATCGGAGGCTGTGGGTGGAGAAACAATATTCTGGGCTGAGGAGACTGCTCCTGTGAAAGCTGGAATTTGAGGGGGTGTGGCCTTTGTGAGGAACTGAAGCTATCCCTGCCTCGCTTCAGTACAGAAAGGGCCAGAGATATGGGTCCCTCTTTCCTAATGTCACCTGGGTGTACCTGTGGTCCCTGAGTTGAAATATACTCACGCTTGGAGATCTTTTTTCCTTTCTCTGGCTGCATAGCATGTGGCCTCTTAGCTCCCTGACCAGGGATTGAACCTGCACCCTTTACATTGGAAGTGTGTAGTCTTAACCCCTGGACCACCAAGGAAGTCCCACACTCGGAGATCTTGAAGACTCTAAGGCACATTTTGCATTATCAGCTGCTGGAGTCATGTGTGGTGCTGCCTTTGTTTAGACTAATTCAACTTTGGCCACTTTGCTATCTTTGACCAAAAGGCAGTGTTTGTATAATTGCTTGAATGTATCTAGAATTTTGGCCTCAGTTTAGAAAAATTAGTGGAAAATATTGGAACCCAAATGCCTGTGATATCTGTGATGAAAAGTGTATGACTTTTAAAAAGTCATAAAATGGGAGAAAAAATGGAAATTTTTGTAGTGAATTAGCTTTAGGCATACATTAGTTTGAAGCTTGCAAATTGTGTATTCATGTGTGAAAAGCAAACAAAATATTAAGAGGCATGCTTGAAATACTAGAAACAAACCTACAAAGAGTATGAGCATGTCTAAAGGTGAGGTATAATTAAGGACTTTTAAATTTCTCCCTCTCTCTGAGTCCTCTCATCAGATATATCATATATATATATAAACAGAGATGTTTATTTTGTATGAAAGTCTTAATTTTTTTCTCTTGAGGAGTTTGTTAAAGATAGTTAGAAATCACAGATTCAAAATTTAGTCGCTTACATGATATCAGTTCTCAGTTCTGTGCATTAGCTAGAATAATGGAAATGTGAAATGAAAAGCAATCACAAACATCTGTTTGAATCTGTCTTGTTGAGCACTTCAGCAGATATCGTTAACGTCAGATTAGATCTTGTTATTAAGAGGTGAAAACAGCCCTTGATAACAGTAAACACTACAGAACTTGACAACAATTTGGAGAAATGCAAATAGATTGATAGCAAAATATGAGTAACTATAGAAACATAAAGTTAGGAAAATAATGGTATCTTTAATTTTACTGATTCAGAAGATGTATTGAACTGAATTCTGTAAGCAAAATTTGTCACATAGTTACTCAAAGAGTCCTGGAGAAATTCTGGGCCTTGGTTGCATGCTCAACGGACCATGGAAGGTTTAAATACCTGTAAATATAAGGCATCCACTGACAACCAGAGCTTTGAGCATCTGACTCTTCTACATGCAAACCTTACATTACAGCTTCTAGAGGCTTCAGTTCAAGCCAGACTGTGACTTGATTCTCTACAAGTCATGGTGGTTGCATTAAGAAGCTTCCAGAATCTTGGATAATTTAAAAGTCTTTTGTAGGCTGAAGAGTCAGCAGGTAGAATATGGACTCTATGCTACCAAGCTTTTAGGTTCATAATTAACAAGCTAAAATATGCAAAAGGAAAAGTATCTTCTCTTTCTGCCATCTAATATTTATTAGAGAATTTTCTAACTCCCCACCCCCCAGTGAATTCTGCCTGTAATTTATTTCCAGTTCGTCCTTCTTTTTGCTTCGTCTATGGAAAACACTGAGGGTTTCTATTGTTGTTTCAGTTACAGTTCCACCAATACCCTGTCTAGCTTAAAATGACCTTGAATTTTCCATGACTCAAACCTGCAGAAAAACACTGTTGATCATTTTCATTGGCTAGTTTTATCCACTGCCTCGAACTGTTACTTTGCCTTACAACCACCTGTCAGTCTTTTTTTTTTATATCTTGTATATAATTTTTATTTTATTTTAAAATTGATGTACAGTTGATTTACAATATTGTGTTAGTTTAAGGTGTACAGCAGTGATTCAATTACATATATATACACACATTCTTTTTCAATATAGATTATTGCAAGATATTGAATATAGTTCCCTCTGTTGTTTATCTATTTTATATACAGTAATTTGTATCTGCTAATCTCAAACTCCTAATTTATCCCTCCCCTTCCTTTCCCCTTTGGTGGCTTGCTATGTCTGTGAATCTGTTTCAGTTTTGTCATTAAGTTTATTTGGGTCATATTTTAGATTCTACGTATAAGGGATATTATACGGTATTTGTTGTCTGACTTACTGCACTTAGTGTGATAACCTCTAGGTCCATCCATGTTGTTGCAGATGGCATTTCATTATTTTTGATGGCCGACTAACATTCCTTTGTACATACATACCACATTTTCTTTTTGTTTGCCTGTCAATGGACATTTAGGTTGCTTCCATATTTTGGTTATTGCAAACAGTGCTACAATGAACACTGGGGTGTGTGTATTTTTTCAAATTAGAGTTTTCATCTTTTCTGGCTATATGCCCTGGAGTGGGATGGTTGGATCATATGGAAACTTTATTTTTGTTTTTTTTTTTAGGAACTTCCATACTTTTTTCCATATCACATGAGTTTACATTCCAAACAACAGTATGCTGCTGCTACTGCTGCTAGGTCGCTTCAGTCGTGTCCGACTCTGTGCGACCCCAGAGACGGCAGCCCACCAGGCTCCCCCGTCCCCGGGATTCTCCAGGCAAGAACATCGGAGTGGGTTGCCATCTCCTTCTCCAAGGCATGAAAGTGAAAAGTGAAAGTGAAATCACTCAGTCGTGTCCGACTCGTAGCGACCCCATGGACTGCAGCCCACCAGGCTCCACTGTCCATGGGATTTTCCAGGCAAGAGTACTGGAGTGGGGCGCCATTTCCTTCTCCAAACAACAGTATAGGAGTATTCTCTTTTCTCCACACCCTCTCCAGCATTTATTGTTTGTGGACTTTTTGATGATGGCCATTCTGATCAGTGTGATGTGGTAGTTTTGATTAACATTTCTGTAATGATTAGTCATGTTGAACATCTTTTCATGTGCCTATTGGCCATCTGTATGTCTTCTTTGGAGAAATGTCTACTGAGGTTTTCTGCCAATTTTTTTTTTTTTGATGGAGTTGTTTCTTTTTCTGTTATCAAGTTGTATGAGCTGTTTGAATATTTTGGAAATTAAGCCTTGGTAGGTCACGTGGTTTGCAAATATTTTTCTCCCAGTCTGCAGGTTGTCTTTTCATTTTGTTTATGGTTTCCTTTGCTGTGCAAAACCTTATGAAGGCGATGGCACCCCACTCCAGTACTCTTGCTTGGAAAATCCCATGGATGGAGGAGCCTGGTAGGCTGCAGTCCATGGGGTTGCTAAGACTCGGACACGACTGAGCGACTTCACTTTCACTTTTCACTTCCATGCATTGGAGAAGGAAATGGCAACCCACTCCAGTGTTCTTGCCTGGAGAATCCCAGGGACAGGGGAGCCTGGTGGGCTGCCGTCTATGGGGTTGCACAGAGTCGGACACGACTGAAGCGACTTAGCAGCAGCAGCACTTATTTTTGCTTTTATTTTTATTGCCTTGGGAAACTGCTTGTCAGTTTTTTGACATCTCAGGTTTTCCTGCATTCCCTGAGGATTGTGGTGATTAAGCTACTGATCATAGTCCTGTAGGGGTTTTCTAAGTGTTTTCTCAGGGAGACTCTTAAAAGCTGTTGTATGTTCAAGCATTCACCCAGACAGCTCTCTGAATTCTGCAGGGAACGATTCCCACCAGTGTGTGTGTGATGAGGGCGTTGCACGGCCACCTTGTGAAAACCTGTTGGCTCTTGACTCAGTTCAGTTCACTTCAGTTCAGTTGCTCAGTCGTGTCTGACTCTCTGTGACCCCATGGACTGCAGCACGCCAGGCCTCCCTGTCCATCACCAACTCCCAGAGTTTGCTCAAACTCATGAGTTGGTGGTGCAATCCAACCATCTCATCCTCTGTCATCTTTTTCTCCTCCCGCCTTCAATCTTTCCCAGCAGCAGGGTCTTTTCAAATGAGTCAGTCCTTCCCATCAGGTGGCCAAAGTATTGGAATTTCAGCTTCAACATCATCCTTCCAATGAATATTCAGGACTGATTTCCTTTAGGATGGACTGGTTGGATCTCCTTGCAGTCCAAGGGACTCTCAAGAGTCTTTTCCAACACCACAGTTCAAAAGCATCAATTCTTCAGAACTCAGCTTTCTTTATAGTCCAACTTGCACATCCATACATGACCACTGGAAAAACCATAGCCTTGACTAGGTGGACCTTTGTTGGCAAAGTAATGTCTCTGCTTTTTAATATATCATCTAGGTTGGTTGTAACTTTTCTTCCAAGGAGTAAGCATCTTTTAATTTCATGGCTGCAATCACCATCTGCAGTGATTTTGGAGCCCCCCCAAATAACATCTGTTATTGTTTCCCCATCTATTTGCCATGAAGTGATGGGACCAGATACTATGATCTTAGTTTTCTGAATGTTTAGTTTTAAGTCAACTTTTTCACTCTCCTCTTTCACTTTCATCAAGAGGCTCTTTAGTTCTTCTTCACTTTCTGCCATAAGGGTGGTGCCATCTTCATATCTGAGGATATTGATATTTTTCCCGGCAATCTTGATTCCAGCTTGTGCTTCACCCAGCCCAGCATTTCTCATGATGTACTCTGCATAGAAGTTAAATAAGCAGGTTGACAATATATAGCCTTGACATACTTCTTTCCCTATTTGGAGCCAGTCCAAATAGGAACCAGTTGTTCCATGTCCAGTTCTAACTTGCTTCCTGACTTGCATACAGATTTCCCAAGAGGCAAGTCAGGTGGTCTGGTATTCTCATCTCTTTAAGGATTTTCCACAGTTTGTTGTGATCCACACAGTCAAAGGCTTTGACATAGTCAATAAGGCAGAAATAGATGTTTTTCTGGAACTTGCTTTTTGATAATCCAACGGATATTGGCATTTTGATCTCTGGTTCCTCTGCCTTGGGTGTAATGTGTGTGTACTAAGTTGGTTCAGTCGTTTCCAACTCTTTGCGACCATATGAACTGGAGCCCACAAGGTTCCTCTGGCCATGAAGTTTCTCAGGCAAGAATACTGGAGTGAGTTGCCATGCCCGCCTTCAGGGGATCTTCCAGACCCAGGGACTGAACCCACATCTCCTGAGGCTCCTGCATCGTAGGCAAATTCTTTACCACTGAGCCACTGGGAAGCCCGTGGATGTAACATGTACCTTAAATTGGTAACCTAGTTCTTTCCTTCAGATTCAAAGCCATTCCTGCTGTGTAAACTATATATAGTGCCTCTGGTAACACTTGTTAGTCAGCCCAGGAAAGCAGTTTAAAGACTGCTAAATGAAGACACTGTTAGTACTGTTAGTCGCTCAGTCGTGACCAACTCTTTGTGACCCCAAGGACTGTAGCCTGCCACTGTCCTCTGTCCATGGGATTTTCCAGACAAGAATACTGGAGTGGGTTAAGATGTTGTTAAATGAAGTATCCTTGGCTCCAGCTCATTGCTGAGTTACTCTGAGATGAACAGATGAGCACATAGCTTCTAAGAAGCCTGTTGATCCTAATTTCTGAAATCAAAGAGCCCAGGGTTTTATTTAGAACAACCAAACTAAAATTAGGAGAAGGCAATGGCAACACACTCCAGTACACTTGCCCGGAAAATCCCATGGATGGAGGAGTCTGGTAGGCTGCAGTCCATGGGGTTGCTAAGTGTCAGACATGACTGAGCGACTTCACTTTCACTTTTCATTTTCATGCATTGGAGAAGGAAATGGCAACCCACTCCAGTGTTCTTGCCTGGAGAATCCCAGGGACTGGGGAGCCTGGTGGGCTGCCATCTATGAGGTTGCACAGAGTCGGACACAACTGAAGCGACTTAGCAGCAGCAGCAGCAGCAGCAGCAAACTAAAATTACCCCATGTATTGACAACAGGAAGTACAAGGGACCTTATCATTGAAAGCATTTCTGAGTCATAGGAGTCAGGCTAGGCAATATTTGTATTAGGGTTTTAAGAATTCAAAGCCCCCTTTAAATGAATTAATTCTTTGATTTGCTTGCTCATTCTTTTCAAAGTGCTCCTGAGAACCAATGAGGTGCCAGGTGCTGATACAGGCACTGGAGCTCCAAAGGGAGAACAGAGTCCAGTGGAGGACCTAGGTTCTCAGGCAGGATGACAATTGATCTCCAAGGCTATGAAGAAGCAAAGCTTCAGTGTTGGGGGAGAAGGGAGGGACCCTAATTCTGCCTCATGGCTGATGTAACTGCGTGGATGTTATTTTTCCTCAAGGGTTACAGAGCAGGGAAAGCTAGGTACACAGAGGTGTTGGTTTTTGAGTTGAACTTTTCGAACTGAGGAGTTTTCCAGAGGAGTGTGGTTCTTTGCTGATTAAGGTTTCTGAAGACCTAGAGAGTGATGGAGGTTTGAAGCCTTGCTTGGAACAGTGTATTTTCTTTTTTAAAAAATATTTTCGACAAATATCATATTAATGTATATGTAATATGTAGAATCTATAAAAATGGTACAGATAAACGTATTTGCAAAGCAGATATAGAGACACAGCCAAAGAAAACGAATGTATAGATACAGGGGTGAGGGGGAGGGGGATGGGATGAATTGGGAGATTGAGGTTGACATATATACACTACAGTGTGTAAAATAGGTGAGTAATGGGAACCTGCTGTACTGCACAGGGACCTCTACTCAGTGCTCAGTGGTGACCTAAATGGGAGGGAAATCCTAAAAAGAAGCGATACATGTTAACATATAGCTGGTTCACTTTTCTGTACAGCAGAAACTAACACAACGTTGCAAAGCAACTAAACTCCAACAAAACTGAAAAAAATCAATAAGTAAAAAATTAAAAATTAATTTTATGGGGGCATAGAGCAGTGTATTTTCATATGTGTTATTTATAGGAAGAAAGAACACTTTTCCCCCTAAAAGGTCTACGGTTGTTCAATATTTGCTATTTGTATTACTGCTTGGTTTCCACATTTTAAAACTCTGAGCCATGTTTTACATGTTTTAAAATTCAGGTCAGTGGAAAAGTAAGATTCATTTAACACAACTTTTCAAGAGTCCACTTAATTTGTACATTGAGATTAGTTTCTGTCACGTCTCTTTAAGCATACAAAGATAGCTTAGTCTCTGTGGTTCATTCTAGGTATTCTTAATATGAAAATTATTTGAAGTTGTTATGTTTTTTCTCCCTCAGTGGCAATTAGTCGCCTATAGATGTTTGGACTTTACATGCTTAGACATGGATGTGCTAAGGAGTTACCACTGTTCTCATTCCTGGATCTGGGATAACAGGCAGAATTTTTTAAAGTGCAAATTAAATGCTTGACAGCTGGCAAAAGAGGAACGAAGAGAATTTATTTCCCTCTGGGATTTGACAACTGTTAATTCTTCATGGACTTGGCTTCTGCCAAACATATACCGTACTTTAGTCTGATAGGAAATTCATATTGTTAAACTCTATGTGAACTCAAGGTATTAATGTAGAGTGCTTACTACCAAAAATGACTTGCAAATGTCAGATAAAATTAAATAACATGGCTTAATAAAATAAGCTTGTTTCCGAAAATCTGTTTTTCATATTTGTGAAAGAATTATCTGTCCTGTTATTTAAACCAAGATATTGCCAGGACAGGGAAAAGAGACACTCTTTTATCAATTATCAAGGGAACCATTGATTTCACAAAGCCAATTAAACTATTTCTGGAGGAACAAGTAAATATTAGTTTTAGAAGCATTTCTTTTTGAAAGAGACTGGTGATGAGGATAAGAGTGCTGAATAAAAATAAGACATCCTATTCATTGCTTGAGGCTCAGCGAATGGCTGGTTCTCAGATTTGTTACTTTAATTGACTTAAATAACAAGGGCAGTTAGCTTTTACTAAGACATAGACATAAAATTGGATGGATTTTATGGTCTTTCCAAAAGAACTTTGACTTGAGCAAATGTCCCATGGTTTCACTAAATATTTTGTGAGCAAAGAAGTTACCATCCAAAAAGCAAGTCTGAACCCAAGGTGCTCTCTAGGGACGCCATTCAGGGGTCCCCTTCGTGGGCTGTGGTGCTTGCTGGAATCAAGTGTGAATAAACATTTGTCTGGCTCAGTGACCTGAAGCAAAACAGAAAGAGGGAGCTGGAGGAGCCTGGCAACTAGCAACATGGGCTGCTTCCAGAGCATGTGGCCTCCTGATTGGAGGACTTTTGGAGGAAAGCCTGTTTGATTACTTTGCGGTAGAAGAGAGTGGGGGCAGTTAATGGGAATAATATTCTTAGGTGAAGCTGACTTCATCTGTGATGCTCCTAGTATAGGATGGGTCTCTGGTGGTTTATTAACTATGATGGATCTGGAATCTCCTGGATCTCTGTTCAGAGCCAACTCCTTCAGAATAAAACAGAATTAGAATTATGACTGTGGGTCAAGGTCAAGGTCCATCTTCTTGGAGGATATGACATCAGCCTTGGGACAACGACTGTCCTAACAAAAACCTTTTCAATAATCTTTTATGGTTCTGTCAGCTGTGCATGACCTCACAGCTCTCCTCCATCCTGGGGATAATGAATTCCGTAAATCTACTCAACAAATGAACAAAATCATCCCTGATCTTATCTATTTGAATTTTCAGATGGTCTCTTTTATGTTTCTCTTCTTCATGTTAATGAGATGCTACCAAGTTACAGTTCCCCAGAATTTGATAAAGAGCCAAGTAGTTGGGAATTGAGCAGCAAACATGGATATAATTCAAGAAGTTTCTATGTTTCCCCTCTGCAGACATTAGCTACCCATCAATCTGTTGGTAGGTGGATGGTTGAAGCTCAGTTGCTGTTCATTCAGCGTCTTTCTCCCTTTTCTTAAGGTTTTATCCTCATCCTGAGGGCTTAGGGAGAGCCAAGATACCATGGCCAATAGGCACGTGTCATTTGTCAGGAGTTTGATACTACATCAGCTCAATGAGCTTCCCTGGTTGCCCAGTCAGTAAAGAATCTGCCTGCAATGCATGAGACACAGGTTCAATCCCTGGATTGGGAAGATCCCCTGGAGAAGGGAATGGCTACCCACTCCAGTATTCTTGCCTGGAGAATCCCATGAACAGAGGAGTGGACAGAGGAGCCTTTCGGGCTACAGTCCATGGGGTCGGACATGACTGAGTGACTAACACACACACAGCTCCCTCTGGCCCGCTAGGCTGGCTCAGACGCTGCGTTCACCCTTTACTCATCAGGCGGAAGTCCCATCAGACTTGTGCGGTGTTTGGGCACTGGGGATCAGAGATCTGTACACAGACCATGCAGATTGCTGTCTTGAGTTGGGCATGAGAAAACATTGAAGTCTTGCTTCCTTTCCATAAACTCTGCCTAGGAAGGGGCCTCTTGTATTCTCTGGACCTAACCTAGGTTCTTCTGTGAACCTCTAGGTCTTTGACTTGGAGTCAAGACAAAGAGCTTCAGGAGCCCCGTCGATGTCTCATCTCTTTTCTTCATCGTTAAGTCAGTATTCCCTCTTCCCAGCCCAGAGGTGCTTTCTCTTATTTGGGAAAGGGTGTTCTAGCTTAGCATTTTTTCTTGTCTCTGCATTACTGCATAAACTTTAGGTCTTAAACTTTTTTTATGTATAATGATAGACAGGAATCATAAAATAGATATACACCTGACAAATGGGTATATGACTTATTATTAATAGTAATAATAATGAGTTTGCTATTAATTCAAAACACACACAATGGCTCTGCATCTTTTAAAAGGACACATGTATATTCAAGGTTAAGCCAACTCTTCAGAGTAGATTATATCTACATGGAATTAGGGAATGGAGTGAGGGTGATGGATTAAGGGAAGAGATAAACCCAAGAGGGGCTTTGCCTGAACTGATGCTGGTGATAAAAGGCTCCCAACAGGGGAGGATGTGATTACTGATTTTTATGCCTGGGACCCAGGTGGCGCTAGTGGTAAAGAACCCACTTGCCAATGCAGGAGACATAAGAGACGTGGGTTCCATCCCCTGGAAGAGGGCTCGGAAAGCCACTCCTGTATTCTTGCCTTGAGAGTCCCATGGACAGAGGAGACTGGCAAGCTGCGCTCCATGGGGTCGCAGAGTCAGATACAACGGAAACAACCGAGCACGCGTGCGGCCTGGGACCCATTACAACAGACCAACCTGCCTTTATTTCCTGAAGCATTTAGGACACGGGCAGTGCAAGCTCACAAGTGTGGCCTCTGGAAAAACATAGGCTGTATTACAACAGACCAACCTGCCTTTATTTCCTGAAGCGTTTAGGACACGGGCAGTGCAAGCTCGCAAGTGTGGCCTCTGGAAAAACATAGGCTGTAAATTCTGATTAAGGAAGTTCAGTTCAGTTCAGTCGCTCAGTGGTGTCTGACTCTTTGTGACCCCATGGACTGCAGCAGGCCAGGCTTCCCTGCCCATCACCAACTCTGGAGTTTACTCAAACTCATGTCCATCAAGTCAGTGATGCCATCCAACCATCTCTTCTTCTGTCGCCCCCTTCTCCTCCCACCTTCAACCTTTCCCAGCATCAGGGTCTTTTCCAATGAGTCGGTTCTTTGCATCAGGCAGCCAAAGTACTGGAGTTTTAGCTTCAGCATCAGACCTTCCAATGAATATTCAGGACTGATTTCCTTTAGGAAAGCCATGTTCACAGTCATATTTAAAAAGCTTTTTTTTTTTTTCCTTCTTATGTTGCTGACTCAATGGCTGCTTCTTACTGACTCTGAGTTGGGAAAGGCCAGGGAGCATTGCCATGGGTTCAAGGAAACACAACGGAAACCCTCAGTTAATGTGGGAAGTTTGACTCCACCGCATCTCTCTCCTTAGTGCAAATAAGATTTCCTTGTCATCCTCTTGTCCTCGTCTTTCCTTTGAGACCAAGCCATTGCTTTCATGGTTTGGGCAATTGGAGTTCTAGCCTAGGACCTCCTGCAGCAGAAGGGGTTAACCGAGTCTCCCCTTCTCCTCTGCTGGGAGGTTCTCTGAGCGGTGGGGACAAATACTTACAGAGCAAAGGAGTCTATTCTAGGAGTGACACACCAATTTGACATTTTTCATTAATTCCTGGAGTAGATCATTTCATGGAATCTTATGAATGACACATTTCAAACCTTTTGCCAGCATCCCTGAGCCTATCTGCGATCCTGGATTAACTTCCTCCTCATAGAGGTAAGAGATTTAGTGAGCAGAAAACATCACACAGCACCCATGTCAGTCATTAAGCAGGGAACCAAAAGCTGTGCACCCTCCTTTCTGCAAAACTGCTATACCTCAGGATGGGTATTCTCACTTCTATCCAAGGCTGGGCAAGAGAGATGACAGCTGGGGAGTTCCGGCTTCCAGGTTCAGCCCCCTCACACATGGTCCAAGGCTCTGCTCAGTGGGTGGAAGCCCCCTTTCAGCCCCGCACAGCTGACCCATTTCCCCTCTAGTGCCATCCACCCTACTGTTGGGAGGATCTTGCCTCAAACGGCGCTTTCATGTCTAACTGTCCTCAAAGCCACAGGGGCAGGAAGTTGCTGCATCTTGCGTCTCTGATCTCCATCAGTGGTGCGTGTGTGCGTGCATACTCAGTCATGTCTGACTCTTGCCCGACCAGGATCCTCTGGACATGGGATTATCCAGGCAAGAACACGAGAGTGGGTTACCATTTCCTTCTCCAGGGGATCTTCCTGACAGAGGAATCGAACCCACGTCTCTTGCATCTCCTGCATTGGCAGACAGGTTCTTTACCACTGCGCCACCTGGGAAGCCCATACCTCCTTCTCATCTTGTCAGAGGGAGGGAGGGCTTAATAATATCTGTGGATGGTGAGCAGCTTTCCCCTTCTGTCCAGCTTTCCATACCCATCAGGCTCCCAAACAGTCTCTCTGTCCTTTTGGTTTCTTTGATGTTCCATCTGGATGTCCTTCCAGATGACTTTCTTTTCACCTAGGGTGGGCACTGAAACTGAGCGGAGAGACTCGTGCAAACTTCTGGAATTCTCTGTGTCAGTAAAATACTTGGGCCAGAAACCCAGGACTTTGCATCCATCTCCGCCCTCCACACTTCCCGTCTCTTCCCCACCCTGCATGCGGTCACACATCCATCCATTACCTAGTCTTGCAGATCCTGCCTCGTGATCACTCTCACAGCTCCCGTTCCTTGTCCTGACTCATCAAGCCTCTCCCCTCTCCAGCCACAATCACTCCTGTCCCCATCATCTCTTCTCATCCTGCTTCCGGAGTGATCTTTAAAAACCCAACCCTTGATTCTCTACTTGTGGCCGCTTAGTGGCTTCCTTTTGCCTTTAGAGTAAGCCAACAGCACGGCGTATTAGGTCCTGATTGTCCGATCTGGTTCTTGCTGACCCCGCATCTTCTACCAGCACTCTCCCCCAGGTCCTTCCATCTTCATTTCTCAGGGTTCCTTGAAAATGCTGCAGGGTTACTTCTTGGCCCTGATTTGTGCTGTTTGTCCTGAATGCAGTGATTCTTTTCTCTTTGCCTCGTTCACACCCACCCATCCCATCTCAGCATCACTCCCTGGGCCAGGTTGGTCCCCATAATGCATTACACTGCCCTGTGCTTCTGCTTTGCATCTATTTCATAATTCATGATTACTTTGCTTCTGCTGCCTTTCCTTTTAGACCAGGGGTCCACAACCTCCAGGATCTAATGCCTGATGATCTGAGGTGGAGGTGATGTAATAATCATAATAGAAATAAAGTGCGCAATAAAAGCAATGCACTTGAATCACCCTGAAACCTTCCCCCTGCCCCAGGTCCATGGAAAAAGCATCTTCTATGGAACCAGTCCTTGGCGGCCCAAGGGTTGTGGACCACTGCTTTAGACCATCAGTTACACAGGGGAAGTGAGCAGGTTATTTCACTTCCCACTGTACACCCTGTGATATTTGGGAGCTAGAAGTGCCTCCGTAAATATTCACTGACCCGATGATTTTCCTAAGTTGTTGTTCAGTCACTAATTTGTGTCCGACTCTGCGACCCTGTGGACTGCAGCATGCCAGACTCCTCTGTCCTTTACTAGCTCTTGGAGTTTGCTCAAGTTCATGTCCATTGAGTTAGGGATGCTATATAACCGTCTCATCCTCTGCCGCCCACTTCTCCTTTTGCCTTCAATCTTTCCCAGCATCAGGGTTCCTAAATTGCTGAATTGCTAATCCAGATTAACTATGCTAAGAAAATTCACCTTTGAAAACATGACTACAATGTGCTCAGGTTTCTTCCTTACTCCTGGCCCGTGCTTACAAATACTACATTCTGGATGAACAAAGACTTTTTCTAGCTCAGCCCAGGACTGTCTAGTGTTTGTGTTCCAACGATTTCCTTATGTCTCGTGTGTTTCCTTTGAGCCACGTCTGAACTTCAGTGCTGCAGGAATGATTTCTCATCTGTTTCTTGTACTAGATAACACCATATTAGTCTTGAATAAATGTGACAAAGTTCTAGCCAAATTCATCATCCTAGTAGAAACCGATGCCCAGGATTTCAATCAAATGAAAAAAGGAGGAGATAAATAGGCTACTCTGAATTTATTTATGAATTGTGTGCTCCCAGAGTTACAGTCTCTAAGGGCTGAAATAAAATAATGAGGCTACCATTTCTCGTGCCTAGGAATATGTCCAAGCCACTTCTGGCTTCTTTAGACGATAGAGACAGGGGGAATTCCATAGGCAGAAAGGTCTTTTACTCCTGTGGACCTGGACATAAGAATGTTACAGTAAATGGCACCACCTTGGTTCAAACCCCAAAGTAGGAGGCATCCTTAATTCCTCAAAATCTACTGTCAAACTATTACCAAAAAGAGTGTCTCAACCTTTAAACATCAAAAATCTATATATACTTCCTTGTATTTCTACATCTGAGTTTCCCAGGTGTCTCAGTGGTAAAGCATCTGCTTGCCAAACAGAAGATGTAGCTTCGATCCCTGGATCAGAAAGATCCCCCGAAGGAGGACATGGCCACCCACTCCAGTGTTCTTGCCTGGAGAATCCCATCGACAGAGGAGCCTGGTGGGCTACAGTCCATGGGGTGGCACAGAGTCGGACACAACCGAAGTGACTTAGTATGCATGCCCAGACTTCCCTGGTAGCTCAACTGGTAAAGAATCCACCTGCAATGCAGGAGACTCCAGTTTGATGCTTGGGTCTGGAAGATCTGTTGGAGAAGGGATAGGCTACCCACTCCAGTATTCTTGGACTTCCCTAGTGGCTCAGCTGGTAAAGGATCCACCTGCAATTTGCAGGTAAAGGATTACCTGCAATGCGGGAGACCTGGGTTCGATCCCTGGGTTGGGAAGATCCCCTGGAGAAGGGAACAGCTACGCACTCCAGTATTCTGGCCTGGAGAGTTCCATGGACTCTATAGTCCTTGGGGTTGCAAAGAGTCAGACACGACTGAGCGACTTCCACTTTTCACTTTGCAGAAGCAGCAGCCCCAACGGGATTTATCTCCTTGCTTCACTTGGCTTTTCCTCAGAGCATCTATTACTACCTAATCTTTTTGCGAGTACCTGATTATGTTTTAGAGTTGCCCACCAGAGCATCGTTTCATTGTGGGCAGGGGTTTTGAAGATCTTGCTGAATGCGGTGTATGCAGCATCTCTGAGTGTCTGGTGCAAAATCAGAGCTTCCTGAATGCTTGTTAAATGAATGAATGAGTGAAACAAGCAAACAGATGGGACTGAGTCTACCTCATGTCTGCTCCTGCGGACAAATTCCCTGAAGTCAAAAGGAAAAGTGGCATAAGGCAGTCACCCGTCTAGCTGTTACTCTTGTGAGCTTGTTGCTTTCTGGTTATCTGCCTTGATGTTTGGAGAATCCAGAGATTAGCATAAGGCTAAGCATATTTTCCATGGAGTCGGTCTGTGGAATGATAATTGACCCAGAGCCCCTTTAGGCCACACTACCCAGCAATCAATGCAGGACTGTGCCTCCTGGCTGGTACCTGCTGGGCACAGGGGCTCATTTCCCTCTGTGGAGCTGCTGACTGGAGCTGTTTGTCCCTCAAAGGGTGCTAAACCCTCATTAGCAGCTTATAAACTTTTTCCTGCTCTTCAAGACTGGCTCTTTAGTAAACAGTGGGGGCATTTACGAAGTCTTTCTGAGAAATGAGCCAAATTTTTGGAAATGTGCATGTAGAAAGGACCTGGAGAAAAAGTTGACTTATAATAATGCCAGTGGTATGTTTCTTTGTAGACAGAATCATCAGGCTTCAATTAGGTGTTTCAGAACCATTTTTCTTTCTTCTTTTTATTTCTCCCAGGAATTATCTTGAGGGTCTAATTTCAGAATTGATTTCCACCAACGTCTGTTTTTATTAGCTCTTCTTGGGCATAGGGAACCAGGGAGGGTGCTTGCTTTCAGACTGAGGTCAGAGGATACCTGATCAAGGAGCAGAACCGGTGTATTTAAGTTGTAAACCTTTTAACTGGAGGCTAACATGCATGCACCTAAGGGTTAAGGATATAACGTGATGAACTTTCAATTCAGCTGCTGGTGGACATTTGGATAGTTTCTACTCCAGCTATTATAGAAGGTCTATTTTTCTTCCTTCCTTCCTTCTTTCCTTTCTTCCTATTCCCCTCCCTTCTCTCCTTCCCTCTTCATTCTTTTTCATCTCCTATTTCCTTCTTTTCTTCTCTTTCTCCTCCTTTAAAATGGAGACTAACTGCTAGAGGACACTCCACAGAGATAGGTATTAGTGTCTGAGGATAAACTTGGATCATGTGGTCAAAGCATCTATGCAGACTGCTGATTCTCCTCTGAAACAATCTGCTGCATCCCTGGGGTTGGACCCAAGCATCCTTAAGATAGTCCCTTTCTAATCTACCAAGACCTGAAGGAGTGCCCACGTTCAGAATTGGAGTAAGGGTTGGGCCAGCTGGGCAGCTGTCCAGGACACTCAGCTTTAGCAATGAATTTAAATATCTCTTCAAATGGTTCACCAGTTAACTCAGGTTTCTTTATACCACAACTAACACAGTCAAGAAAGTCTCACTTGGGCCACCAATAGTATCCTCTGGTGAAAATAACAGAAAATCCAAAACCACTCCCAAATTGTCCAGACCTCCACCTGTGGAGAATTATTGCCATAGAAACATAAAGTCATAGATGCTGAAATCTGAATGCAAACAATGCAATCTGCAGTGTCAGTTACCAGGAACAATCAGATTGATTTGTTCTATACATTTTGTTTTATTTTTAAAATTTGTGCTGGAGTATAGTTGCTTTACAATGTTGTATTAGTTTCGGCTGTACAGCAAATTACAGATACCAAGGGAACATTTCATGCAAAGATAGGCTCAGTAAAGGACAGAAATGGTATGGACCTAACAGAAGCAGAAGATATTAAGAAGAGGTGGCAAGAATACACAGAACTGTACAAAAAAGATCTTCACAACCCAGATAATCACGATAGTGTGATCACTCACCTAGAGCCAGACATACTGGAATGTGAAGTCAAGTGGGCCTTAGAAAGCAGCACTACGAACAAAGCTAGTGGAGGTGATGGAATTCCACTTGAGCTATTTCAAATCCTGAAAGATGATGCTGTGAAAGTGCTGCACTCAATATGCCAGCAAATTTGGAAAACTCAGCAGTGGCCACAGGACTGGAAAAGGTCAGTTTTCATTCCAATCCCAAAGAAAGGCAATGCCAAAGAATGCTCAAACTACTGCACAACTGCACTCATCTCACACGCTAGTAAAGTAATGCTCAAAATTCTCCAAGCCAGGCTTTAGCAATACGTGAACCGTGAACTTCCTGATGTTCAAGCTGGTTTTAGAAAAGGCAGAGGAACCAGAGATCAAATTGCCAACATCTGCTGGATCATGGAAAAAGCAAGAGAGTTTCAGAAAAAATCTATTTCTGCTTTATTGACTATGCCAAAGCCTTTGTGTGGATCACAAGAAACTGTGGAAAATTCTGAAAGAGATGGAAATACCAGACCACCTGACCTGCCTCTTGAGCAACCTGTATGCAGATCAGGAAGCAACAGTTAGAACTGGACATGGAACAACAGACTTGTTCCAAATAGGAAAAGGAATACGTCAAGGCTATATATTGTCACCCTGCTTATTTAACGTCTATGCAGAGTACATCATGAGAAATGCTGGGCTGGAAGAAGCACAAGCTGGAATCAAGATTGCCAGGAGAAATCTCAATAACCTCAGATATGCAGATGACACCACCCTTATGGCAGAAAGTGAAGAGGAACTACAAAGCCTCTTGATGAAAGTGAAAGAGGAGAGTGAAAAAGTTGGCTTAAAGCTCAACATTCAGAAAACTAAGATCATGGCATCCAGTCCCATCACTTCATGGGAAATAGATGGGGAAACAGTGGGAACAGTGTCAGACTTTATTTTTTTGGGCTCCAAAATCATTGCAGATGGTGATTGCAGCCATGAAATTAAGACGCTTACTCCTTGGAAGGAAAGTTATGACCAACCTAGATAACATTATTCAAAAGCAGAGACATTACTTTGCCAACAAAGGTCCGTCTAGTCAAGGCTATGGTTTTTCCTGTGGTCATGTATGGATGTGAGAGTTGGACTGTGAAGAAAGCTGAGCGCTGAAGAATTGATGCTTTTGAACTGTGGTGTTGGAGAAGACTCTTGAGAGTCCCTTGGACTGCAAGGAGATCCAGTCCATTCTAAAGGAGATCAGTCCTGGGTGTTCATTGGAAGGACTGATGCTAAAGCTGAAACTGCAATACTTTGGCCACCTCATGCAAAGAGTTGACTCATTGGAAAAGACTCTGATGCTGGGAGGGATTGGGGGCAGGAGGAGAAGGGGATGACAGAGGATGAGATGGCTGGATGGCATCACTGACTTGATGGATGTAAGTCTGAGTGAACTCCGGGAGTTGGTGATGGACAGGGAGGCCTGGCATGCTGTGATTCATGGGGTCGCAGAGTCGGACATGACTGAGCCACTGAACTGAACTGAATATATATATTTATATATCCCCTCTGTTTTTGAATTTCCTTCCCATTTAGGTCACCAAAGAGCACTGAGAGCGTTCCCTGTGCTGTACAGTAGAATCTCTTTAGCTATCTGTTTTACACATAATATCAATAGTGTTTGTATGTCAATCTCAATCTCCCAGTTCATCCTCGTCTCCCCAACCTGTGTCTACATGTTTGTTCTCTGCGTCTGTGTCTCTACTTCTGCTTTGCAAATAGGTTCATCAGTACCGTTCTTCTAGATTTCACATATATGCATTAATTTATGCTATTTGTTTTTCTATCTATATATTTTAAGCCCTTTATATGTCTCCCAAAGATCTGTCTGGTTATTTAGTAAAGTAGAATAACATGAGATGTTTTGCCCTCATTTTTTGTAGAATATTTAAGTTACTCTGGACTGGGAATTGAACTGGCTCCTGTATATAATACAATTTTTTATTAATATAAATACATGTTCTCATTAAAAAAAAATGTAAAACAGACACTTCATATTGTTATAAGGGGCTAGATTATTGGCTGGCCAGAAGCACTCAGGTGCTCAGTTTGGCCCTGGCTATGAATCTGGATCCCTCTTCTCTAGAACCCCAGGCAGCCTGCGGGAGGTGGGAGAGGGAGAGATGAGCCCAGCAGTCAAGGGCAGAAGGTGAGTCCCCACATGGACTGGTTCTGTGGCCTTTGGTGAATAATGTGATCATCTTGATCCTTGGTGGCTCAACAGTAAAGAATCTGCCTGCAATGCAGGAGACCTGGGTTCCATCCCTGGCTTAGCAAGATCCCCTGGAGAAGACATGGCAGCCTACTCCAACATTCTTGCCTGGGAAGTCCTATAGACAGAAGAGCCTGGCAGGCTACAGTCCATGGGGTTGCAAGGAGTTGGATACCACTGAGCGACTAAACAACAACAATAATAACATCTTAGTCCTTGGTTTCCGCATCCGAAAGATGACAGGCTTAGACAAGATGACTCTGGGTTTTCTTCCAGTTTTGACAACCTGTGTAATGGTGTGAACTGTGCTCTGAATGAATAAAGGACTTCATAAAGTACACTAAATGCCCAGTGACCCAGCCCTGATGAGAGGACTACTGTAACTTGATTGTTCTTCACTGTTTTTTTCTCCAAGCCATCAAAAAACCTCACTGAGATATGATACTATATATAAATAATAAAGTTGATGTTCACTACAGAAGTTTGATAAATAGCTCTCAGTGAAATGAAAGTCACTCAGTTGTGTTGACTCTCTGTGACCCCATGGACTATACAGTCCGTGGAATTCTCCAGGCCAGAATACTGGAGTGGGTAGCCTTTCCCTTTTCCAGGCTATCTTCCCAACCCAGGGATCAAACCCAGGTCTCCCGCATTGCAGGCGGATTCTTTACCAGCTGAGCCCCAAGGTGTGTGATCATCAAAGTCCTCCTTGTTAGCCAGCTAGCCTGAATGGAGAGAATCACTGAATGTCACAGCAGAATCAATCCTGTGCCCCTCAGCTTGACACCGTGGAGTTGCCCCTGGCAGAAGCAGCTTCACCACAAGCAAGTATGTGTCCTTGTGACTTTCTGTTTCAAGTCCATATATGATGCCATCTTTTTTTTTTTTCCTGTCTGTGAAAATCTTAACACATGCGGCTCACCTTTCCTGATGGGCAGGCACACAAGCTTCTCAAGAGACATCAGAGTGACCTTTTTCTCTCTGAAGTGTCCTGAGGTCCTGTAGCCTCTCACTGGGAATTTTATATTTGTTAATCGTCTCTATTTGTACTAGTGTTCTATAGCTGTTGTAACAAGTTACCACACACGTAGTGGCTTCAAACAACATGAAGGTGTTATCTTACAGTTCTGGAGGTCAGAAGTCTGATCTGGGTCTCTCTGGGCTAACATCAAGGTTTTGCGTTTCTTTTTTAACTTTTCATGTTGTATTAGGATATAGCCTGTGAAGCCACTCAGCTGTACATATACATGTATCCATTCTTTCCCAAACTCCCCTCCCATCCAGGCTGCCACATAACACTAAGCAGATTCCATGTGATATACAGTAGGTCCTTGGTGGTTATCCATTTAAGTAGCAGTGTGTAGATGTTGATCCCAAATTCCCTAACTATCCTTTCTCCCTGTCCTCCCCCACGACCCCCGGCAACTGTAAGTTCATTCTCCAAGTCTGTGAGTTTTTCTGTTTTGTAAGTTCATTTGTATCATTTCCTTTGAGATTCCACACATAAGGGATATTGTGATATTTTCTTTCTCTGTATGACTTACTTCACTCAGGATGACAGTCTCTAGGCCCATCCATGTTGCTGCAAATGGCATTATTTCCTTCTTTAATGGCTGAGCAGTATTCTATTGTGGGCTTCTCAGGTGACTCAGTGGTAAAGAATCTACCTGCCATTGCAGGAGATGGAGGTTTGATCCCTGGGTCGGAGAAGGAAATGGCAACCCACTCCAGTATCCTTGCCTGGAAAATACCATGGACAGAAGAGCTTGGTGGGCTACAATCCATGGGGTCGCAAAAGAGTCAGACACAATTTAGTGACTAAACAACAACAACAACAACATTCCATTGTATATATGTACCACATTTTCTTTATGCTTTCATCTGGTGATGGACATTTAGGTTGATTCCATATCTTGGCTATTGTGAACAGTGTTGTAATGAACATTGGGGTGCATGTATCCTTTTGGATTTTGTTTTTCTCCTTTTTGAAGGCTCTAGGGAAGAATTCATTTCCTTGCCTTCTCCAGCTTCTATTTTTATTATTATTTTTTTTAAAGTTTAGTTTTGCCTGCACCACTTGGCACGTGGGATCTTAGTTCCCCGAACAGGTCTCAAACACACTCACCCAACAATAGAAATGCAGAGTCTTAACCACTGGGCAACCAGGGACAGTGCTTCTACAGACAGGTCTCCAGCTTCTAAAGACCACCCACAACCCTTGATTCAGCGTACCTTACTTCATCGTCAAGTCATCAAGGTTGCATCTCCCTGACCCCATCCCCCCCATAGTCATATCTCTGTCCGACCAGAACTTCCAGGAATGTTTCTCTGCTTTTAAGGATTCATATGGACTGCAAGGAGATCCAACCAGTCCATCCTAAAGGAGATCAGTCCTGGGTGTTCATTGGAAGGACTGATATTGAAGCTGAAACTCCAATACATTGGCCACCTGATGCAAAGAGCTGACTCATTGGAAAAGACCCTGATGCTGGGAAAGATTGAGGGCAGGAGGAGAAGGGGACGACAGAGGATGAGATGGTTGGATGGCATCACTGACTCAATGGGCATGAGTTTGGGTGGACTCTGGGAGTTGGTGATGGATAGGGAGGCCTGGTGTGCTGCGGTTCATGGGGTCGCAAAGAGTCGGACATGACTGAGTGACTGAACTGAACTGGACTGAATGATTAGTTGAGTCAATGAAGATAATCCAGGCTAGTAATCTTCCCATCTCAAATTCCTAAACTTATTCATATCTGCTAATTCCCTTTTTCCATGTGACATTTGCAAGTTCTGAAGATTAGGGTGGGGGCATCTTTGAGGAGGACATTATTCTGCTGGTCTTGGTACTTTATGTGAAGTGATTCAGAGCATCATCTTCGAGCCTGAGGTTGCCATGGATTGGGTTCATTCAGAGGTTGACTGAGCAGACACTGGCAGGCAGGATGTTTGCTAAGGACAGTCCTTGGAAGCAACATCTATGGCTGGGTGGGAGAGGGAGGAGGAGGCTGATCTTGGCTGGGCTTATGAGTCTGTGGTCATTTGGAAGGTCAGCCAGGTGGTAACTGGTCCCAGGTAGCCTAGTTCACATGTTTAATTGGCTGGAGGTTGGGGCAATAATGTAACTATGCCCAAAGTCTCTCATCTTCCAATAGGTTGGCAGGGTCTATTCATATATTGGCATCATTCTTAAAAGCAAGCAAAAGCTATAAGATCTTTAGACGAGTAAGCCTAGAAGGGGCCCAATATCACATGTATGGATGTGAGAAAGTGAAGTCACTCAGTCGTGTCTGACTCTTTGTGACCCCATGGACTGTAGCCACCATGCTCCTCCATCCATGGAATTTTCCAGGCAAGAGTACTAGAATGGGTTGCCATTTTCTTCTCCAGGGGATCTTCCTGACCCAGGGATCGAATCCAGGTCTCCCGCACTGTGGGCAGATACTTTACCATTTGAGCCACCAGGGAATCTCAGGGATGTGAGAGTTGAACCATGAAGGAAACTGAGCACCAAAGAATTGATGCTTTTGAACTGTGGTGTTGGAGAAGACTCTTGAGAGTCCCTTGGACTGCAAGGAGGTCCAACCAGTCCATCGTAAAGGAGATCGGTCCTGAATTTTCATTGGAAGGACCGATGCTGAAGCTGAAACTCCAGTACTTTGGCCACCTGATGGGAAGAACTGACTCAGTGGAAAAGACCCTGATACTGGGGGAGATTGAAGGCAGAAGGAGAAGGGGACAAAAGAGGATGAGATGGTTGGATGACATCACCAACTTGATGGACATGAGTTTGAGCGAGCTCCGGGAGTTGGTGATGGACAGAGAAGCCTGGCATGCTGCTGTCCACAGGGTTGCAGAGTCAGACATGACTGAGTGATTGAACTGAACTGAATATCACATCTACTGCCTTCTGTTTGTTAAAATCACCTAGCCAGATTGAAGGGGAGGAGACATAGCCTCCACCCCTTGGTGGGAATGGCTAGAGAGTTTTTGAATAATATTTGAAATCTACCATATCAGACACAAACTCTTCCAAATACTTAGCCTAGCTTTACCACGTATTGCTTCAAGTTTTTGTTGTTTGAATTTCAAAGCTCAAAATGGGCTCAGAATCACCTAGCAAACTTCATGCATGCCAATATTATTACTCTGATTTATAAAAGAATTTATATAAAAGCAACAAAGAATTTATACAATTTTGAACCAGGAAATATGAATGACCCTTTGTGGCCCAAGTAGACGATAAGAGTATTTTAGTTAATTATAATTTGAAAGAAATTTGAAAACAAAAATAATTTTTATCTTATTTTAGTAAAAAAAAATTTTAGTGTATGTAGGGAAAGGATACAGAAAACTGTGCCTTAAGAATGATGGGTGGAAAAAACCTGAAATAAAATTGTTCAGTTGCTAGGTTGTGTCCAACTCTTTGTGATCTCATGGACTGCAGCATGCCAGGCTTCCCTGCCCTTGACTATCTCCCAGAGTTTGCTCAAGCTCATGTCCATGGAGTTGATGATGCCATCCAACCATCTCATCCTCTGTCACCCTCTTCTCCTCCTGCCCTCAGTCTTTCCCAACATGAAGGTCTCTTCCAATGAATCGGCTCTTCACATCAAGTTGCCAAAGCATTGGAGCTTCAGCTTCAGCATCAGTCATTTTAATGAATATTCAGGATTGATTTCCTTTAGGATTGACTGGTTGGAGCTCCTTGCAGTCCAAGGCACTCTCAAGCATCTTCTCCAACACCACAGTTCAAAAGCATCAATTCTTCAACACTCAACCTTCTTTATGGTCCAAACCTCACATCGATGCATGACTAGTAGAAAAACCTTAACATTAACTATATGGACCTTTATCAATGTTCCTTGAGCTAATTCTGAAGCCTGAAGAATGAAAATAAGATATCCACAAAATATTATGGATATTGACAAAATTTGTGGGTTAATCTGGAGATCTGTCTATAATATAGATGAGATTTTAGGGATTTCCTAACATCATAACTCTATTCTTTACCTGTTAAAAAGATCTTTAGGAAATTGTGGTCCAGAGAGATGCTTCATTGTCTTGGGAAACCCAGCTAGTTATCATTAGGGTTGGGACTAGAGCCTATATAACCAAGTTGCAAATCCAAGGTTTTTCCATCATTCCATACTCTTTCCATCATAGACGCTCTGTTCAGAGTCCTCTAACCAGGACAAACATCCACAGAGTTAAGAGGAAGTCAGCTGGAATGTGGCAAAATATTAGTCATTTCCATCAGGATGGGAAGTTGAATGGTGAGGGCATCCTTGTTCTTTCTTCCTATTTGAAGAACAGCGTCTGTGTCTTTCAAGGCATTTTGGAGGATGTGTTCATCCTGCCACTTGCTCAGCTTTTGGTTGGGTTTCTCTCCACTACCTACTAAGTAGGTGACTACATTTTCCTTAGTGGAAAGTGCATTAGGTAATGACATTTTCCCTATGCACTCATCAACAACACTGCCTCTGTCCAAGTCACGGCCGTGAGTTAGCTCATGTTCTGTCTGTGGGGGCACGGTCACACCTCTCCCAGTCACCTCACATTGATTTTAAGCTACTGAAACTACTCTTTGTGTTCCTGGGTGACCATTAACCGTATTTGACAAAAAGAATGTTTTCCATGTTCTCGTAAGGAAATCCTCTGTCAAGATAAACAGCCCTTTCCCTCCTCTCCTCCAACTTGGGTCCTGCCAGGAAGGTCTAACTAAATAGGTTCTCTGTAGTCATTTTCACTTCAATATTTCACCCTGGAGTTCAGTAATAAACTCCAAGCCAGCAAAGTTAACTTTTGTTGAAAGACCACAGAAGCCACGGAGTAGAGAGCTATTTTAGGTTTGGGTGTCCTGCCCCAAGCCTCTTTTAGACATTTTGTGTCTAGGGAAACGTCCTTTCTCTCTCCTCTCCTTCTCTATCATTTTCTTATGAAATTTATTTAATAGACATGTTTACTTCTTGAATTTTTGTGGATATGATTTTCTACCAAAATATTCTTTATGTTTTATTTTTCTGTCCCAAACTACTTTATAAAGTATTGGGTTTACCAAGGAGCTGAAACCTGCACTTAATCCTTTACGATGATACTTAATCCTGAACGATGTGTGGAGACCCACTGGCTGAGATAGACCTTTTCTGTTACAGCAAATAAATGCTGTTGCTCCTGGGTGAGGGTGGAGCTGCTCCATGTTGCTGGTGGATGAGCTGTAACTCCATACACAGCTGGTGCCTCAGCTCACATGAAAACTAGTTCAGGCCTCAGTGACACATAGAGGAGCTACCATTCTCATTTTGTTTTTTTCCCCCCTTCGTTCCTGTCACTTTTTCTGACTTTTCTTCTTTACAATGGCCATTGATGTTAATTCTTTTCTTTGAGGGGATGATGAGATGGAGGTAGGTGACGGGGTTGGGGTGCAGAGTGCTTTCCCTCAGGGTCCACATGTCTGAACAGTGGTCCTTCCCTCAGCTTCTTGCCACCTGGAGAGGATTAAACTCTCTGTTGCCCTAGTTAGGTATGCACAATGAGTTCTACAGTTGAAATTTGATTTGGAAGCTAAGAGTGGGTACAGGAAGTCACTTGAGCCCCACCAGGAAGTGAGTTCCACTTCCGGGTCAAGAGTATCATGAAGCCTTGTAATAGTTTCCTCCTGTGACTCTGCATGTATTAGAGGTAGAGTCTGGAGACCTCAACAACCTGAGTGTGCTTTCTTCTTGTAATATTTGTTGGAATCCATTTTGTGTTTCCCTAAAGGCATGGAATTCAGAGTTATTGGACTGACTGCCCACAGTCACACCTGCATGTGAGTCACAAGAGGAGGAAACTCAGCAGTTGAAAATTGCTCTGAGTTTTCCCTGTCAAATAAACACCAAGGAAACTGGATACATTACATTAAGACTAGGGGAGGAGGGGAAGTGGCCCAGTTATCTCTCTCCTCATCACACAGATATTCTCTCCTTAATGAACGTGACTGAGGATTTTCTCTGTCAGAGAGACTCTGATGGACACATGGATGGACGTCAAGCCTGACATCTTCTTTCTGCATGGCCTCCACACCAACTCAGTTTAGATGTGTGTGTGCATGCACACATGCTTATACACATGTGCACACTTAATTTATTATCATTGTCATAATTATTTGCATCTCTCCTCTGCATCCCCAATACCTTATTTTTATGCTATTACCACATTATCAATTCAGTTCAGTTCAGTCACTCAGTTGTGTCTGCCTCTTTGCGACCCCATGAATCGCAGCACGCCGGGCCTCCCTGTCCATCACCAACTCCCGGAGTTCACTCAAACTCATGTCCATCGAGTTGGTTATGTTGGCTGGCCATCTCATTCTCTGTCGTCCCCTTCTCCTCCTGCTCCCAATCCCTCCCAGCATCAGGGTGTTTTCCAATGAGTCAACTCTTCATATGAGGTGGCCAAAGTATTGGAGTTTCAGCTTTTGCATCAGTCCTTCCAATGGACACCCAGGACTGATCTCCTTTACAATGGACTGTTTGGACTTCCTTGCAGTCCAAGAGACTCTCAAGAATCTTCTCCAACACCACAGTTCAAAAGCATCAATTCTTTGGCACTCAGCTTTCTTCACAGTCCAACTCTCACATCCATACATGACCACTGGAAAAACCATAGCCTTGACTAGATGGACCTTTGTTGGCAAAGTAATATCTCTGCTTTTTAATATGCTATCTAGGTTGGTCATAACTTTTCTTCCAAGTAGTAAGTGTCTTTTAATTTCATGGCTGCAATCACCATCTGCAGTGATTTTGGAGCCTCCCAAAATCAAGTCTGACACTGTTTCCACTGTTTCCCCATCTATTTGCCATGAAATTATGGGACCAGATGCCATGATCTTAGTTTTCTGAATATTGAGCTTTAAGCCAACTTTTTCACTCTCCTCTTTCACTTTCTTCAAGAGGCTTTTTAGTTCCTCTTCACTTTGAGGGTCGTGTCATCTGCATATCTGAGTTATTGATATTTCTCCCGGCAATCTCGATTCCAGCTTGTGCTTCTTCCAGCCCATGTTTCTCGTGATGTACTCTGCATATAAGGTAAATAAGCAGAGTGACAATATATAGCCTTGACATACTCTTTTTCCTATTTGGAACCAGTCTGTTGTTCCATGTCCAGTTCTAACTGTTGCTTCCTGACCTGCATATAGGTTTAGTATAATGCTTAGTTTTAACCTAGAAAGTTTAAATAAAAAATTTCTAGCAGCCAACTGGCACCCACATCACCCTCCCTTTCTACTAATTGCCTCGGTTTAATCTTCCCTAGAGGCTCATGTGGTAAAGAGTCTGCCTGCGATGCAGGAGACCTGGGTTCGATTCCTGGGTTGGGAAAGATACCCAGGAGAATGGAATGGCAAACCATTCAAGCATTCTATCCTGGGAAATCTCATGGACAGAGGAGTCTGGTGGACCCCAAACCATGGAGTCACAAAGAGTTGACATGACTCAGCAACTAACACACTCACCAGAATGTCAATAATAATAATAATCTTTCATTAAGATAGTGACGAATGCTTAGAATATCATGTGGATGAGAGCAGTGAGAAGTGTTAGGACCCTGGGGTAACATCTGCTCCATCTCAGTTACTTTATCTATAAAATGCCTGATTAACAGGTTGGGAGGATTAGATGGCCTTTAATTTCGCTTCCTATGTGAATTTCAATGACTCCATCCTACCCCTTTCCCCTACAACTTTCCACAGCCAACTATTGCCTGGAGGAAGTGATCAAACACATTTGCTGACAATTCATGACCCTCTCAGTGGGGCCCAGGTCTATTGCATAGCCTTGGGGCCTCTTCTACAAGAGACCTCCTGGACAGCCAGGTCCACTGGTCTACCGGCCTTTCCCCACGTTCCTTTCTCTCTTTGTTTGCTCATAAGTTCTTTCCATTTACAGTGCCATAATCATGCCTGTGGACAGTGACTGCAGCCATGAAATTAAAAGATGCTTGCTCCTTGGAAGAAAGGCTATGACAAAACTAGACAGCATATTAAAAAGTAGCGCTATCACTTTGCCAACAAAGGCCCATATAGTCAAAGCTATGGTTTTTCCAATAGTCATGTATGGATGTGAGAGTTGGACCATAAAGAAGGCTGAGCACTGAGGAAATGATACTTTTAATTGTGGTCCTAGAAAAGATTCTTGAGAGCCCCTTGAACTGCAAGGAGATCAAACCAGTCCATCCTAAAGGAAATCAGTCCTGAATATTCATTGGAAGGACAGATGCTGAAGCTGAAGCTCCAACACTTTGGCCACCTAATGTGAAGAGCCAACTCCCTGGAAAAGACCTTGAGGTTGGGAAAGGTTGAGGACAGGAGGAGAAGCCGGCGACAGAGAATGAAATGGTTGGATGGCATCACCAACTCCATGGACATGAATTTGAACAAGCTCTGGGAGATAGTGAAGGACAGGGAAGTCTGGCATGCTGCAGTCCATGGGGTCACAAAGAGTTGGACATGACTTACTGACTGAACAACAATAATCGTGCCTGAACCTTATCTGACTTTTCAGGGTTATGTCCTCTAGGAAGTATTCTTTTTATTCAGTTGACAGAACTGTGCATTCTGTGAAATCCCATCTAACAGAGACTGAATCTTTCATTTGGCATACATACAAACACACAAGCATATACATATGTATATATATATATATGATATGTATATCCATATCTCAACTTTATACGCATACCATTTTTATATTTAGACTGTATGACAAGAAAAACAGTTCAAGAACGGGTATTTACCATCTCTTCCTTGCTTAGAAGAATTGCTGAAAGTGTTCTGTGTTTTCCAGGTCAGCACAAAAAGTTTTGTTGTACAGAATGTGAGTGATGGGAGAGGGAAAGATCTTTATTGTATTATTTTAGAAAGTTACACAAAGAAGAGAGTACAGTTGATCAAGAAGATTGGAAGTCTTATTTCCCCACTATAAAGTGTAAGCTCCACAAGATCAGGAATTTTGCTCAACTCATTCTCCAGTTTCTCCTTATCTTTGAAATGCTTGGCACATATGCTTGTTGAAAGAATGAATGATGATGGACCACAGTGGGTAGGCTTGGATGGTGGTGGCAGCAAGAGGTTCTGGAAATATGGACAGAGGTGGGAGATACTACTGTGCATAAGTGAAAATTGCTCAGTCGTGTCTGACTCTATGCAACCACTTGGACTGTAGCCTGCCAGGCTCCTCTGTCCATGGGATTCTCCGGGCAAGAATATTGGAGTGCATTGTCATTCCCTTCTCCAGGAGATCTTCCTGACCCAGGGACTGAACCTGGGTCTGTGCATGGAAGCTTTTGAAAAAGATGTGAAAATAAGATTTTAGGTTTTGCTATGAGTTGTAAACAAATCCTTCATTTTTTTTTAGTAGTAAAGATTAAAAAGTTCTAGATGAAATTTCTTAAAGTAGACCTGATGTTTCAGTGAATGCAGGTCTCACTCTTGTAACCCCTTGCATATATTAAGTTTGGTTCTGTTTGCTAAATGGGTCGTCTTCCATTCTTTCCTGCAGTAGAGTGTGCTACATAGAACGTGGTTTACTTTGCATGAGGTGTCAGTTTCCATGTGGCCACAGATGGATTTATCAGTAGACTTGTTTTTGTAGTTGATTAAAAGGAGGCTAAAGGGGGAGTTGCTATGAAAGTGTGCGTCATAGTTGTGAGTGATGAAAACCCAACTTAAACTATTAATAGCTGAGGCGAAAAGGAAAATTTGTTACATGGTTGTCGAAATGTCTTATGGTACCAAAGACGAGAATCAGGCGGGTCTGAGGAGTGACCCTCAGAGATTATCTTTTCCTTTTCCACCTGGATTTGCACTTTCTTCCCCCCTCTCTCTCTGGACTGGATTTTCTTCTCTTGGCTTCTTTGATGCACAGTGTGGGGAATGGGAGAGAGCGGTCCATCTTTCTCTGTTTTACATTTTCCAGGTAACATTCCAATTGGCCTGAAAGTTGACCACTGAAGGGCATCATCATAGCTCCTTCTCTAGCAGCCACAAAGGTGGGTGGGAAAAGGGAAGAGAGTCCCCAGAAAGGAGGTTCAGGTCCCCCTAGGAGCAGGGATGGGGGTTGTGTGAGATGAGTGGACAGAACAGAAGGGGCTCCCTGCCGCTCCTGCAGCAGAAACATCTTACCGTGTAGGCTCAGCTGTAGGAAGTTGGTGGGGTCATCTTCTAGAGGAATGAGTGAATTCCCAGGTGCTGTGGCTCAATGGCTATTGTGGATGCTTCCAGTCACTGGTTCTATTGTGTTCAGGGACTGATGTTCTGTTGAAATAAGTGAGTCCCACAAGGTTCAGTCCACACCTTGTGGGGGACCCCAGGAAGCAAGAGAATCTCACTTGATAAAAACTTCAGTTCAGTTCAGTTCAGTTCAGTCGCTCAGTCATGTCCGTCTCTTTGAGACCCCATGGACTGTAGCCTACCACACTTCTCCATCCATGGGATTTTCCAGGCAAGAGTACTGGAGTGAGTTGCCATTTCCTCCTCCAGAGGATCTTCCTGACCCAGGGCTCGAACCTGGGTCTCCTGCATTGTAGGCAGACATTGTGGCTTTACTGTCTGAGCCACCACGGAAGTAAGAAGGTGCCTAACAGTTGAAGGTATTTCAGTCAAGGAATCAGAATTTAAGAGGTCAAAAATATTGTGTATAATGAAGTAAGTATTTAAATGTGAACAATGGCCAGCTGTACACACAAAGGACTACTCTACAGCTGAAGGACAAATGTTATCTTTTGTCCCTTATTATTCGTTCATGCATCCATTCGTTTTGCAAAGTCTTGCCCAGTACCAGCTATGGTAGGTGATGAGGGCCCAGTGGTTAACAAGACAATTGTAGGTTCTGCCCTCCAGGAGCTCATAGTTCAGTGGGGAGCAGAGATGCTGAGACAGCGCCAGATATGATGCTCACTGCGGACGAGAAAGTAGAGGGAGCACGGAAGCCTCTAATGCGACTAGATGAAGGGCTTCTGGCCAGATGTCTTGGAGAAAACGGCCTTTAAATTGAAGGTTGCATTTGGGGTTTGGAGGCATCAGATAAAGTAGAGGAAGGTTCCAGAAAGTGGGGATGGTGTGTTCCAGCCTCAGAGGATGCATGTAGCCCCTCTGAGAATTGAAAGAATTTTAGTTGGTGGCAGTGGGTGGGGAGGGAGGGAAAGAGGATGCGTGTAGCCAAGTCTGCGTCTGATGATTTGGGCTTTATCCCAAAGACATCATGAAAGTATTGAAGAAAACTGTATTATACAAGTACTGTGAATGCTGGGATATAATTCTCTGTAGCTGCTTTAATAAATTGCCACATATTGGGTGACTTTAATCAACACAGTTCTAATTTTTTGTTTTTGTTTTAGACTGCTCCATGAGTCATGTGGGATTTTAGTTCCCCAGCCAGGGATTGAACCCACGACCCCTGCACTGGGAGCATAGAGTGTTAACCGCTGAACTACCAGGGAAGTCCCTCAAGACAGTTTTAGACATTTGACTGGGTCTCACTGGACTAAAATCAAGGTGTTGGTGAGGTGCGTTCCTTTCCACAAGCTCTAGGGGAGAATTCTTCTTCTTGACTTTTTCAGCTTTTAGAGGCTGCCTGCATTCCTTGGTGGCTCAGATGGTAAAGAATCTGCCTGCAACGCGGCAGATGTGTGTTTGATCCCTGGTGGGGAAGATTCCCCTGAAGAAGGGAATGGCTACCCACTCCAGTATTCTTGCCCGAATTCCATGGACAGAGGAGTCTGGCAAGCTACAGTCCATGGGGTTGCAAAGAGTCAGACAGGACTGAGCAGCTTTCATTTTTCACTGCATTCCTTAGCTTGTGCGTCCCTCTCACCAGGATGTGGACATTTTTGGGGGTCATGATTCTTCCCACCACAGATATAAAGCCTGGAGGTGACATGATCTGATTGGTCTACACTCCATGGGAATAGGAACCACGGCTCTTTTGCTCACCACTGTATATCCTCTGCTTGATCAGCACTATGCCTGGCACATAAATACTTCTCAGATTATTTGCTGAATCAATGGGGAAAAAGATATTTAATAACTTCCAGCTGCAGAGAGAAGGACAGATTGAATTTGTGCAATAGTGGATTCAGAGAGGCCAGTTATAGAGTTATTATTGAAAGAAGTTCAGAGTTGCCTGGACAAGGTGTTATCAGCAAATGAATTTGAGAGGCATTTAGAAGACAATCAACAAGACTTGGAGGTTGATCACGTGTGAGGCTGGGTGATGCTCAGATGTTTAGTTTGGGCATGGAGGAAGGTGCTAGTGCCTCTTACGCACACAGGAAGCCTGGAGGACAAGCAAATTCAGATAAGCTGATAAGCACAGATTGAAAAGGATGGATTTTGAGTACCTGAAGTTGAGATACTTAAGTGTCTATCCCTGGGCTTCCTAGGTGGCCCAGTGGTAAAGAATATGCCTGCCAATGCAGGAGACATAATGAGGTGTGGGTTCGATCCCTGGGTTGGGAAGATCCCCTAGAGGAGGGCATGGAAACCCACTCCAGCAGTCTTGCCTGGAGAATCCCATGAACAGAGGAGCCTGGTGGGCTGCAGTCCATAGGATGGCAAAGAGTCAGATATGACCTAAGTGACTTAGCATGCACACACGCATGCAAGTGTCCATCCCTAATGGGCAGTGGCACATGTGAGTCTGTGGCTTAAGACAGAGGTGGAGGCTGGAGTTCAAGATCCAAAAGTCATCCCAGCATCTCAGTAGTTGTTCAAGGAAGTCAGAGACTTAGATGTTGTCATGTAGCGGAAAATCATAGATGGAGAAGGGGAGAGAAACCAGACTTGGTCCTGAAATGCTGCTTCACAAGGTCTGTTTCTCATTCCAGTATCACTGCTCTATGTGCTTGAGACTAAGGTTTGGGAAAAAGTCATTGTACTAAGTGTTTTCCCCCTGGTGTTGTTTTTATGAACAGTTCGTACTAGGATGAACCCTAGGGGGTTGGCATGGAATATGGAAAACACCTATTTTTAGAAAACCCACTTAGGGATTGCTTGCACTGAAGTCCTTTGTTAGGGATTTGGAATTTGGCTTTAGTTAGGTGGGTACTTATCAAGTTTGAAGGGAGGGGATGGTGGGTGCCTCAAAACACTGTGATGTCTAAACAGGCCCTAGGGATGCAGGTGACCTCAGAGTATATCCACCTTCACTCTCTTTCCCTGCTTATCTGCTCCCCATGAATGAGTGGACTGAGCTGGACGCCAGGAGATGGGTGTCCTGAGGGCCCAGGCTCAGTGAGACTATAGGTCTTCAGAGTAACAGCTTGGAAGGGTGGAAAGGGCCAGGAAATTACTGGAAGTCCAGTGACGTTACCCCAGGAAACTAGATGAAGCTCAATAGAAGACGGGCTGTTCAGGGAACTTGCACTGAAGAATATAGTTGGGAATGGACCACCTTGGAATATCCAGTCTGTAACTTTTAAAGGTTGAGAGAGGCCCAGGATACTTCAAATTTTTTGAGATCCTAAGTACAGTAAGTCCCCTACATACGAATCTTCAAGTTGCGAGCTTTCAGAGATGCGAACGTGTGTTCCATCAACATCAGGCATGGGTGAAATTGCAGCTGGCCCTCCATCTCCGATAGCTGACAACCCTTCAGCTCTACCATCTCCCACCTCCTTTCCCTCCTCTAGTCAGTTACTCTTCTTGCCTGTTTATTCCATGTCAGCCCCTGTGTGCCAGCTGTTGTACTGTTCTATTGTACTTTCCAAGGTACTGTAAGATTTAAAATGTTTTATTTTGTGTGTTTGTTTTTTTATGTATTATTGTGTGAGAAGTATCATACACCTATTAACAGCACGATACTATATAGCTGACTGTGTTAGTTAAGTACCTGGGCTAACTTTGTTGGACTTAAGGAACAAAATTGGACTTACGAATGCACTGACAGAATAGAACCTGTTTGTATGGAGGTGACTTACCGTATAAAAAGCCAAACAAAAGCAACAACAACAAAGGGAAGAAATGCCAAAACAACATTGCAAATATTCCAGAATATCTAGGCTTACATTAGACAAACAAATTCTTTGGAACCCAAATGCAAAACCCACCATCAGTAAACTCGTGTTAGGCACAAGGTTTATAAAAACTAACTCATTGCGTTCCACAGGGTGGTAGTCTGATAGCACCACATGAGATCAAAGTTGTGTGATGAATGGCATCATCACTCAGCCTTGTGTGTCATCTCTATATGTCATATGTGTAGCCTCAAAGTCCAAATTTGAGACCCTATGGTTGTGGGACCAAGGTCAAATGGCCCTTTGGTGATAGGCCTTTGTCCATCTTATCCATTATTTAAAAGCCAACTGAAGTGTTCTTCCCCTCTCTTCAGTGTTAATCAGGAGTCAGTAAGTGACAGGGAATGAGCTTTAACTAGGCACTGGGGGCACAAAGATGGATGGGGTACTGCTCGCTGCTGGAAGAGCTCACATGCAGTGGCTAACGTCAGTGCCAGGGATCTTCCTCACTCTTGCCATCTTTCCTGGAGTCTGAAGACTTGAAAATGGTCTTATCTCCTTTGGCTCCTCTTGCAATTAAATTCTCTACTGCTTTTTGTCCAAACTTTATACATATTGTATCATTATTTCTTTTACTATGAAAATTGATGGCATTTTATTTAGAAATATTCACATATTATAAATAATTAAATGTAAAGTAAGCAATTAAAAAATTGAAGTATAGTTGATTTACAGTGTTGTTAGTTTCAGGTGTACATCAAAGTGACTCCGTTACACATGCATATATTTATCTATTTTTTCAGGTTCTTTTCCCTTTTAGGTTACCACAGGACACTGAATACAGTTCCCTGTGCCATATAGTAGGTCCTCGTGGTTTATCTGTTATATATAGTAGTGTGTGCATGCTAAGTCACTTCAATCATGCTTGACTCTTTGTGACCCCATGGACTGTAGCTCTCCAGGGTCCCCTGTCCATGGGATTTTCCAGGCAAGATTGCTGGAGTGAGTTGCCACGCCTTCCTCCGGGAGATCTTCCTGACCCAGGGATTACATCTGCGTCTCTTGTGTCTCCTGCATCGGCAGGTGGGTTCTTCACCACTAGCGCTACTATACTACTATATGGTATCTGTTAATCCCAAACTCCTAATTTATCCACCCCCATCTGTATCCTTTCCCCTTTGGTAACCAAAGTTTGTTTTCTAAGTTTGTGAGCTCTTCTTTTCTGCTTTATAAATATATTCACTTGTCTCATTTTTTTTTTCAGATTTCACATGTAAGTGATATCGCATGCTATTTGTCTTTCTTTGTCTGACTTACTTTTCTTAGTATGATAATCTGTAGATCCATCCATGTTGCTGCAAATGGCATTATTTCATTCTTTTAAATGTAATACTGCATTGTGTGTGTATATACATACACACACACACACACACATATATGTGACATCTTCTTTAACTGTTTATCTGTTGATGGACACTTAAGTTGCTTTCATGTCCTGGCTACTGTAGATAGTGCTGCTGTGAATATTGGGGTGCATGTTTTTTTCTGAATTAGAGTTTTGTCTTTTCTTAATATATGCCCAGGGATGGGATTGCAGGATCATATGGCAACTCTATTCTTAATTTTTTAAGGAACCTCTGTACTGTTCTCTGTAGTGGCCGCTCCAGTTTACATTTCCACCAACAACGTAAGAGGCTTTCCTTTTCTCCACACCCTCTCCAGCATTTATTATTTGTAGACGTTTTGATGATGGCCATTCTGACTTGTGTGAGGTGGCACCCCATTGTAGTTCTGATTTGCATTTTTCTAATATTTAGCAATGTTGATTATACGCTGTCTTAATGCAAAATAACGATCGTGTGTCTTATCCTTTGTTGTAGAATGCAGTGTGCAGCCCTGTGCCTTGCACACTCAACAGAAAATTTTTGCTGGCTAACACTTAATTTTTTTAAAATTAGAGGATAATCCCCTTACAATATTGTGATGGGTCTTGCTATACTTAAACATGAATAGGCATCTGGTGTACATACGTCCCCTCCCTCTTGAAGCCCCCTCCCACCTCCCTCCCCATCCCACCCCTCCAGGTTGCCGCAGAGCACTGGCTTTGGGTTCCTGCATCATACATCGAACTCCCATTGGTTATTTTATCTATGGTCACTTTTGGACTCCTTTGTGACATAGTTTAACACGATCAGTGCAAACACTGCTGACTGCCCTCCAGTAGCTGTTCTCCCTTTCTTCCTTTTAGTGATAGAAATTCCTTTGTTTCAGGGGACAAAGGCTGCACAGCTGGAGACTACATTTCCCAGCCTCCTTTGCACTTGGGTGTGGTAGCCAGAGTAAGTCCAGGACAACAGGACACAAAAGGAGCCATTCTGGCAACTTCTGGGTTGTACCCTTCAGCAGAAGCTTCTGGTTAGCAATGAGAGCTACTATATCTCTCCGTCTAGCATGCTGGGGGAAATTTTTTCACCTCTCCGTAACTCAACCTGGGTGACTGTATATATATAATCAAATCATATATCTTGCTCTTGCAAGAACCTTCTTTATCTGCCAGGCTCACTCTCGAGCTTATTGAGTCCTTAGTCATATTTGCCTCCCCAGCAGTCAGTGTTCCTGCTCCATTAGTGAGTCCCCATAAATGGTTGCCAAACAAATTGCGAAATTAAGGCATAGCTTGTACTACATCAGGTTTCCCATGTGGACGAAGGTCAACTTACAAAATGATACAAGGATTTCATTCGTTTTTGTGAGTTACTCAAAATAGTTCGTAGCAATTGATTGTATGTCAACAGTTACTCACCCCGTCTTCTCCCACCCACCCTATGGTAGTAGTAGGAGTTTAGTCATTAAGTCATGTCTGACTCTTGTGACCCCATAGATTGTAACCTGCCAGGCTGCTCTGTCCATGGGATCCTCCAGACAAGAATACTGGAGTGGGGTGCCATTTCCTGCTCCAGGGGATCTTCTCAATCCAGGAACCTGGTCTCCTGCACTGCAGGCATATTCTTTACTGACTGAGCCAAGCCCACCCTATACACATTAGCAAAAGCACCTACGCCTTCATGTTTCCATCATCCACAAAATGCCCAAATATTTAGCCAACACTGGCCACCTTTTTTTTTCCCCAGTGAATATTTTTTGGTGCTCTTCTGCTTGATTTGGCCAATGGTTGATTGCCAATTTTAGATAATTCAGTAGCTGCTTTACAGGAAGGCTGATCCTCTAAGTCCCTTTAAACGAAGCTAGTTGCCTTGTGTCTGGGGAAAGCATCTTGCCTTGTGGAGTTGTCAGGACAATGAGTTCATATTTTAGGGCATCTCTGGATAATGTGACATCACTGAGCTACACTGGACACCATCAGTGCCCATGAGGGCCATCGTCTGCTTTCTGAACCTACTCTGATTTCCCCTTATATGGGAACCCCAGCCAGTTTCGCCTGGGCTCTGAAAACTGTCTCCATATACCCTCCATTAATTGCTATTTGTATGGCAGGGGCATAAACAGCAAAGCAGGGTGGAAAAAAAGAACCAAGTTTATTGTACTTAAGTGCTACCAGAAGCAACAGTCACTAATCATGGTGGAAATACATTTCATTTTCCTTTCCTCGTGTACTTTTCTATAAACAGCAAAACACATTGAATCAATTTTTTTTCAAACAAACTTGTAAAATCGGAAAATACAACGACCTTTAACAGTTGGTAGCACGAATGATCGGGGGCCACAAAGAAGTTTTTTAACTCTTGAAACACATTGGCAAGGTGACAAATGAGGTTTTTTTCCTCCCTCTGAACCATTAAAAATAGCTTTTACAAACTCTTAACTCCCCCTGATGGTGAGCTCACCATTAATCACCTTTATGACATCTTATATTTAGGCCATGGATAAATCCATGGGTCCTAATCAACCACTTTCCTGAGGAAATTGGCCAGATCCCGACTGGAGGGGGAGATGAATCATAACAGCCCTGCTATTCAGACAAATCTCTTTTCAAGTGCCCTTAAAGCTTTTTTTCATACACCAGCGAAGACAGCCACACAGGAAACAATAATAGTTTAATCTCTTGAAAAATTTCCTTCCTGCATTGCTGCGCTTTCAGACAGGTAGTCAGAGCCAGCCAAAGAAAATCAGCAGCTGACCCTGCCAAGAGCAGCCTGCTACTTGAGCTCCCCCCGCCCCTTCTTCCCCCTCTTGCCCTGTTGTCTCCAGGGCTCCAGTCTGAAATCAGGTCCCCTTCTGCCCAGTGGTGGCCCTTACCCACACTGGAAGAGCCCTCAGTGACTCAGTGTGTGTCTAGGCATTTTAAAGCTTCTCCGCCCTTCTCCTCCCAGAGTCTTCTTTAGATTCTGGGTGGGAGGACATGTGATGTCTGGAGAAGCACACTGAATTCCTCAGGAAAATGCCGTTTCTCGCAAGATGGAGGGAGTCGTGGTAAATGTGCGTCTGTCTTCTGTTCGTGGAACCTCGCCAAATCTAAGAGAATTCTGAGACTTGTGGGATGGGAAAAGACTTACTTTCAGTGAGTCACCTTGGTTCACCCTCTGCCACCAATGGGGTATGAACCTTTAATTACGTCCAATGATACATTGCAGGCTTTGCTTAGGCTGTGGTTTAGGGATTTGGTCAGAGTGCTTATGAAAGTCGTAAGCTGTGTTTCCAAGCAGCAAGTCCTCTGAACTGTGGACAAAAGGAAACCCCTTCCCCCATTGATTCCCACAGGTCGTTGACCTCTGGCTCTGTTCTGTTGACCCTTTGGCCGCCAGGGCCCTCCCCCACCCCTTGCTTCTGCCTTATCACACCATCTAGCTCTCCTGGCTCCCAATTCTGGCCTCTCACCCAACAATCTTTGTCTTTTTCCTTTGGCTTGGAAATTTCATGAGCTACTTTCAGGGCGTAGACAAAATTAATTGCATTTCCATCTCGTATATGGTCCTCCTTCCTGTGTTTGTGACTTGTCTAAGGAAAAATAATCTCTCTTCATGTAGGCTGTAACACTGACTAATCTCTCAAATTTGGAGAGAAGGGGCAAAAGGATTCATCGGCCAAACTTCTGACTGGCACAAAAGAAAGTGAACCGAATTAGTTTTAAAAATAGCCCCTCAAGGCCACCCACGGTGTCTAGGAATTCTTGGATCTGTTCTCACACATCTTCAGGACCAGCAGAAAGTACATGAAATTGGGGTTTTCATCTCTTTTTTCCCTCCATTATCAAGGATAACTGAAAATAAGCTTTGTAATATTTTCCTTGGAAAAGTGTCTTAGCCAGCCAGGAACATTTTCTCAGCGGTCCAAGTCAGAAAATCAGCAATCCATATCCACATAGTAGCTGAGAAGAGGCCCATGGCTCATGCTGTTGTGAAGGATTATCAACAACCAAGTGGTACCTTAAGATGTTCGTCACAATGTTATTTATAATAGCAATACATTATTAAGACTTATGTTTCCAGCAACAAGAGGATAGTTATGCCAATATTATTACCATCCACATACGAGACACTCACCACAGCTATGAAAAGTCATGTTTGCAAAGTACACTAAGTCCACTGTATTACGCTTCCACTACCTTAAAGGGAAAAAAACTAGAATACATTGTTTATACTATTTAATTCCAATTTAGCTATATTTATTACAGAAAACTGATCATTTCTGGTTAATGGAATTCTGAGTGGTTTTAATTTCACTCTTAACAACTTTTCATATTTTTTAAAATGTTTTTAACACAAAGCATTATTTTATGATCATGTACAGAATTAAATACTATGTCAATGACTTTGCCTGTTTAGTTTTATTTGGGAAGTTTCCTCCTTTTCGAATTTTTACTTGAAAGTTCTTAGAAGAAGAAACGGAGAAGGCAATGGCACCCCACTCCAGTACTCTTGCCTGGAAAATCCCATGGACGGAGGAGCCTGATGGGCTGCCATCTATGGGGTTGCACAGAGTTGGACACGACTGAAGTGACTTAGCAGCAGCAGCAGAAGAAGAAAGGGTAGAAGATAGGAAGAAAGACACAGAAAGAGGAGGAGAAAATGATTATTTCTGTATTTGGTCTGTAAAATTTTTGTGCTATATATTTTCAGGGAACATTGTAGTGTTTCTTAAACACTGTATTTTTCCTGGAGTTTTGATATCAGCAGAGGATAAAGACATTGAGATATCAACGCGTTAGGAAAAAATCATGTTGACTCATGTTCTAAAGAGACATTGAAAGTATGATGCTACATTAAAGATGTCTTTGGTTAGTGGCATTACTATATGTATGAACTCTGACACAATAAAATTTGGCAAAGTCAAGATCTTTGAAAGATATTTTAAAGGCAACAATAAGTTTTATATTCTGGGCCCATGAAAGTTATGAATGTCTAGAGCCTGGTGTTTGATAAGAAATAGCCTTACTATATATAATTCAAAAGGGATATCGAAAGAGACTGATGGATGAAATAAAGCATGCAGAATAAACAGGGCATAATTGAACAGCAAAGAGAGTGCTTGTCAACCTTGAGAAGCATCTCTGTTATTTATTATTATTATTTTTTTTACCACCACTCTTCCTAAATGCTTGTGACTGTAGTCAGCTAAGCCTTGGTTTGCCTGACTTAATTTTGTGAAAGTTTTGTGACTCAACAAAACGTGGTGGGATATCAGAGTGAAATCTGGTCTGGCTGAGTCTAGTCTAAGCACTCAGAAACAGACTCATCAGAAACAACGTCATGCCCAGGTCACGGCTGTGTCAGTATGTTAGGGCTTTGCCTGTTTCAGGCCAGAGTTCAAGTGAGTCAGAGGAAGTGCCCATGCCTCTCGTCATCACTGGATACTGCTTCTTCTGCCCAGTTATTGAGGGGGACCCTGCTCAGTGGCTTAGTTGTGTCCTACTCTTTTTGACCCCATGGACTGTAGCTTGCCAGTCTCCTCTATCCAGGGATTTTCCAAATAAGGATACTGGATTGGGTGACCATTTCCTACTCTGGGCAATCTTCTTGATCCAGGGATAGAACCTGCATTCTCTTGCATCTCCTACATTGGCAGGTGGATTCTTTACCGCTGTGCCACCTGGGAAGCTCCCAGTACTACCATCACTAGTACTACCACGGCTACTACTACTGAGTTTGAGTGAACTCCGGGAGTTGGTGATGGACAGGGAGGCCTGGCGCGTTGCGATTCACGGGGTCGCAAAGAGTCAGACACGACTGAGCGACTGAACTGACTGACTGACTACTACTACTATTACATGAAGTAAGTGATTGCTTATTTCAAGGAGGGGTACCATTATGGAAGCAATCTAAATGTCCATGAGTGGATAAAGTGGATATGGTGTGTATGTATGTGTATCTATATATCTCTTTGTACATATAGCAGTATTGTATGTGTGGAGAAGGCAGTGGCACCCCACTCCAGTACTCTTGCCTGGAGAATCCCATAGACGGAGGAGCCTGGTGGGCTGCAGTCCATGGGGTTGCTAAGAGTCAGACACGACTGAGCGACTTCACTTTCACTTTTCACTTTCATGCATTGGAGAAGGAAATGGCAACCCACTCCAGTGTTCTTGCCTGGAGAATCCCAGGGACGGGGAGCCTGGTGGGCTGCCGTCTCTGGGGTCGCACAGAGTCGGACACGACTGAAGCGACTTAGCAGTAGCAGCAGCAGCAGCATGTGTGTTAGTCACTCAGTCATGTCTGATTCTTTGCAACCACATGGATTGTAGCCCTCCAGGCTCCTCTGTCCATGGAATTCTCCAGGCCAGAATACTGTCACGCATAGCCATTCCCTTCTCCAGTTGATCTCCCCCATCCAGGGATCAAACCTGGGTCTCCTGCCTTGCAGGCAGATTCTTTTCCATCTGAGTCACTACTCAGCCATAAGGAAGAATGAGAGAACGCCATTTGCAGCAACATGGATGAACCTAGAGACTGTCATACTGAGTGAAGTAAGTCAGAGAAAGACCAATACTGTATGATATCACTTATATGTGGGATCTAAAATATGGTACAAATGAATTCATTTATAAAACACAAATAGACTCACAGACATAGGAAACAAACAAGCTTACCAAAGGGGAAAGCAAGGGGAGAGACGAACTGAGAATTTGGGATTAACAGATACTACTCTGGACACAAACAACGAAGACCTACTCTATACAGCACAGGGAACTGGATTCAATATCTTGTAGTAACCTACAATGGAAAAGAATCTGAAAAAGAATACCTTTCTGTCTGTAATTGAATCACTTTGTTATACACCTGAAACATAAATCAACTCTCTGTCAGTAAAAAAAAATAAAAGAAAAGAAAGGCTTACCATGGGTCACAGGCTTCCTCAGAGGGGGAAGTTGGTTTCCTTTTATTAAACAGTAATTTTTGTTTATTTGTTGGTTTTATTGATTTATTCTGGTCTTCGTTGTTGTGCTGGCTTTCTCCAGTTGCAGCGAGCGAAGGCTGCTCTTCATTGGGGTGCAGGGGCTTCTCATCGTGATGGCTTCTCTCGCTGCTGAGCGTGGGCTCCAGACACATGGGCTTCAGTAGCTGTGGTGCAGGGGTTTAGTTGCTCCTCTGCATGTGGATCATCCTGGACCAGGAATTGAACCTGTATCCTTTGCATTGGCAGGCAGATTCTTACCCACTGTACCACCAAGGAAGTCCGAAAACAGGTTTCCAGATGCAAACCCATGTGAAATACTAGCCAAACTAAGAAAACAAGCCTTAGATCAAGTCACTCAGGGATTATGCTCACAGAACTAGTACATTTCCTCTTGTTAAGGAACCAAATGCCACCTAATGAGCCACAGTGGATTTCAAGGGGAGAGATTATTTTGGGTTATAAGAAAATCGTTGACGTGTTCATGGAGAAGCAATTAGTTATTTAATCTTTCTAGCTTAACAGATGGGGAAACAATGGAAACAATGACAGAACTTATTTTCTTGGGCTCCAAAATCTCTGTAGATGGTGACTAAAGTCTGGAAATTAAAAGATGCTTGCTCCTTGGAAGAAAAGCTATGACAAGCCTAGACAGCATATTAAAAAGCAGAGACATTACTTTACCAACTAAGGTCTGTCTAGTCAAAGCTATGGTTTTTCCAGTGGTCATGTATGGATGTGAGAGTTGGACCATGAATAGAGCTGAGCGCCAAAGAATTGATGCTTTTGAACTGTGGTGTTGGAGAAGACTCTTGAGAGTCCCCTGGACTGCAAGGAGATCCAACCAGTCCATCCTAAAGGAAATCAGTCCTGAATATTCATTGGAGGGACTGATGCTGAAGCTGAAACTCCAATACTTTGGCCCCCTGATGCGAAGAACTGACTCACTGGAAAAGACCCTGATGCTGGGAAAAATTGAAGGCAGGAGAAGAAGGGGACAAAAGAGGATGAGATGGTTGGATGGCATCACCGACTGAATGGATATGTGTTTGAGTAAGCTCCATGAGTTGATGATGGATAGGGAAGCCTGGCATGCTGCAGTTTATGAGGCTGCAAAGAGTCGAATACAACTGAGCGATTGAACTGACTGGTCTCAGCATACAATGAGTTTGGCCTTAGATTCATAATAGTGGTCGTGGAATAAATTTGACTTTTCAATAGAGGTTTGTTTTATGAAACTCTGGTAATGGGATTTTAAACAAAGACAGTGCAATATCTATAGTGACATCCTAACCAATCGATTAGGATTATTAGAATGGTTTCAGAGGGCTAGCAGGTAGACGGATGTCTGCGTCCTAGGAGGGGGTTAGTTGAGAAGTCTAACATGGTCATTAAGAATGTAGGCTGTGAAGTCAGACCGTACAGGTTCAAATTTGGCACTTTACCAGCTCTGTTACCCTGGGAAAGATACTTAGTCTCTCTGGGCTTTGGTTTCTTCATTTGTAAATTGGAAACAATCATAATACCTCTCCTTTAAGATTCTGAGGCATAAACGGGTCAATATATTTAGAAAGCTTAGAATAGAACTATAATAATAATTATTATCAGAAAACATTGTTTAATATGTTTGTCTGGCATATAGCCATCTATTTCAAAGGTGTTTTAAGTTTTGAAATACTGAACTTTAATGAATTGTATTTGCTGATTCAGGGGATGTTTCAGCATCAGGAATGAAAGGTCTCAGTGCCAAGGCGATGCTGTGCACCATTGCACCAAGATGCTCACTCTAGTGCTTCTTGTCTGTAGATATTTTGGGGCAAGCCCAATGCTTTTGAAGGCTGTTTACTGATGAGGAGAACTGGAGAGATAAGAATGAGCTGGGTGGATGGACATACAAAGGGCGTTTATGATGTCAACTTGTAACTGAGGATGGAAAGGAGCTGCCATCTTCCCATCTCACAGATAAGTATTTTCTAAGATATAAATTGTTTATGTGTGCTTTGGTCTCTTCATTCTCCAACTCTTCTTCAAAACATAATTTCAAAAATAAATAAACTTTTTGTTTGGAAGTAATTTTGAACTTACAGGAAAACTCCAACAAGAATATTTACAAAGAGCAACAAATATTCTTTACCCAGATTCACCTGTTGTGAACATTTCACTCCATTTGCTTTCCCATTTGTGCTCTCTTTCTGTACATATACATATACACATATATATACAGGTACATGTGTGTATACATAGACATGTACATGTGCATATATGCAGACATAAAATAATACTTTTCTGAATGCTTGTAGATTGCATACATTGTGACTTGTCATCTTTAAATACTTTAGTGTATTTTGTTAAGAACAAGGGTAATTATTTTCTTCCATAAACACATACCACTTATCAAATTCAGTAAATTTAACAACAATATAATACTTTAATCTGCTGTCCATATTCCAATTTTATCCCAGTAATAGATCATTACAGTTTTCCTTTAATACAACATCTAGTCCAAGGATGCATTTAGGTGTGTGCCTGTTTAGCTTTCATAAGGCATATTTTAAATAAGACTGAACACTTTTAAGTACTAAGAGGTTAGCCTTACTCCATTGCTCTTAATAACAGAAGCCAACCACAAAAGGGAACACTTGGCTGACCACCCACCTCTGCTGGAGTTCTGGAATTTTAAATGGTCCACAGGCTGGAAGGTTCCATGAAGCCTGTTCTGAATCCACCCAAGTCTACCGTGAAGGCCATCCTTCTTCTAATGTGAAGTGTAGCTATTATTTACACTTAGTGACAAAGATTCTCCTTGTTGCTTGATGGACACAAGGATGAATCTTTGTTACTGATTGCAAATAATAGTCTGGTGGTGATGGAGAGTCAGGCCAGGAAAACTTGCTCCACGCCATGCAATGGGCATATGACACCTTCTTCTGCATCAGCCCAAGGGACTGCAGGGAAACAGAGTGGGTATTATTTGGTCAAGTTCCTCCTATAAAAATACAACCTCCATCCCTTTTGCTTGCTCAGTTCTGGCACTGGAACAACCTGTCTCTTTACATTAGTTCACTTCTGTAGAGAAATGGTCATTTATTAGGAAATACTTGGAAAATCCAGGCACGAATCCATTTTTAAAGTCACAACTGAATGATTGCTTTCTTATTGTGCTCCACGGGGCTGGAAAAATCATTCCTTTCTGTACATATTTTTCTTTTTTGCTTTGTATTTTCATTCTGCTGAAAATACACATATGTGCCAGAAACGAAAACATTTTCAAAGGGCAAGTTTCAAGGACTCCTAAAAATAAGACTTGTTGCCAAATATACATTTCTCCAATATGTAAATGACAGAAAAGAGCACAATGAAAAGCATATGCGATTCAAATTTTCTTTAGAAAAACAAGAGCTAGATGACTGGACTTCTAGCCCTGAAAGTCTTTAGTGGTTTCCATTTTGTTTTATCCTAAGTCCTCATACATCATTCTTTGCATATTTGACATCTTTTAATCAAAACTGCAAACAAATCTACTAAGAAGAATTTTATTCTCCAAATGGGCAAATGTCTGTTCATGACACCAGTCTGTGACTTGCTATGAAGATTTCAGGTAGTGATCAAGGCTAACAAAGGCAGAAAACACTCAGAACATTTGGGCCACTCGTGACTGCCTCTTGGACCCAAGGGTGAATCAGTGAGTTTGCACAGTAAATGCACATTTATCAAGGTGTGAAGCCTTTCATACATGTAGAGCATGGACTTGTGGACACCGGGGAGGAAGAAGAGGGTTGGGTAAATGGAGAGAGTACAACACACCACCCCGTGCAAGTTGCGCTTCCCTGGTGGCTCAGACGGTCAAGAATCTGCAACGCAGGAGACCCCGGTTAGATCCCTGGGTGGGGAAGATCCCCTGGAGAAGGGAATGGCAACCCACTCCAGTATTCTTCCCTGGAGAATCCCATGGACAGAGGAGCCTGGCAGGCTACAGTGCAGGGGATCACAAAGAGTCGGACACAACTAAGCAACTAACACCTGTGTAAAACAGATAGCTAGTAGGAAGCAGCTGTATGTTACAGGGAGCTCAGTTCAGTGCTCTCTGATGACCTAGAGGGGTGGGTTGGGAGGGAGGCTCAAGAGGGAAGGGATATATGTCTACTTATAGCCGATTCACGTTGTTGTACAGCAGAACCTAACAACATTGTAAAACAATTACACTCCAATTAAAATAAATAAATTAAAAAAAGGTAACAGGAAAAAAAACAGGCCTTTAATTTCTTGCTTTCTGTGGTCTGCAATCATGAATAACCTCAAACTCTTTCTGGAAAAAAAAAAAGGCAGAGTGTACATACATTAATTAAAATCAAAGAAGTCCATAGTGAGAACGATTTGCTTAGGATTCTGGGCCTGTTATATTTAAAACTGTGCCTTGTAATTTAGAAGAATTATTATTTGTTGTAAAAAAAAATATCCCCCTGGTGAGCTATTGTCTAAAAGGCCTTGTTTTTGTTTCTGAAAAAGATTTTTTTTTATCAAGAGTGAATCAGCACTTACAATTATTTTATGTCATCTTGTCAAAGATTCACAAACCTGCATGGCCGTGTCCTCCCTGGGAAGGCTGTCATGGGACTGGTAGCCTCTGTTTTCTGGAGCCCCCTCTCTCCTTCTTTTGGGGCTGTGGACACAGTGCTGGCCATGAAACCTGACTGAAGGGCTAGACCTTTTACCCTTGGAATTATCTTGTGTCCCCAGCTCTGGTTAAAATTTTCCTTCCATATCTTAATATTTCCATGATAGCGCATGGAAAAAGAAACTTAGAAAAGGTTTCACCTCTGCTGTTAAAAAGTTATGACCTTTGCTCACATTTGCCAGAGAAAGTGACTTATAGCACCAATTAACATGAATTATTAACTCGCAGATTAATAATTTATTAGAAACCTAACGGCCCTCGGTCCTGCCAGATCACACTATTGAAAGAAAAACGAAGACAACAACGTAGCTCTAGTTCTAACAGTTTGTTGGCCGTGCTTGGAATAAGTAATGGCATTTAGATTTCCTAAAGAATTTAAAAAACCACCTCTAATCCCACACAGGCTGCAAAGTCAGACAAATTAATAATCCCTATAAAGACTGGTGTAGCTGTTGATTTAAAAATATTATTTAGCAAATACATATATGGCCTCCTTTGTATCAATTTCTACTTGAAGCATTTGCATGTATTCATTCATTTAATCCTTCTAACAACATCTGCATTGGGCGCTATTATCCACGTGTGTCCAGAGCTGTACCCAGAGCCACAGTGAAGCTGAATCTGGCCTCTGCACCCTGATGACAAATTAAATCTCAGAGACAGAATTTTGGGTGAAGTAGAAAAGAATAGCTTTATTGCTTTACCAGGCAAAGGGGACTAGAGCAGGCTAATTCCCTCAAAACTGTGTGCCCTGACCTGAAGGGGCTTGTGGGGAGTTTTAGAGTCATAGTTCAGAGGGAGCGTGCCAGTTTGTAGATGTTCTTTGACTGATTGGTGGTGATGTAAATGGGAGTCAGTATCATCCACCTTCTGCTTCCAACAGGTCTGGGGGCTCTGTGTTTGTGGGCAGCATCTTGTTAACTTCTCCCACCTGGTGGGGAGTTCTGTATCTGCAAAACAGTTCAAAGATATTGCTGTGTGTGGCCCTTGAGGGAAACCAAGACCCCACCCTCAGTTCAGTTCAGTTCAGTTCATTTCAGTCGCTCAGTCGTGTCCGACTCTTTGCGACCCCATGGAATGCAGCACACCAGGCCTCCCTGTCTGTCACCAACTCCCAGAGTTTACTCAAACTCAAGTCCATGGAGTCGGTGATGTCATCCAACCATCTCATCCTCTGTCATCCCCTTCTCCTCCCGCCTTCAATCTTTCCCAGCATCAGGGTCTTTTCAAATGAGTCAGTTCTTCACATCAGGTGGCCAAAGTACTGGAGTTTCAGCTTCAGCATCAGTCCTTCCAATGAATATTCAAGACTGATTTCCTTTAGGATGGACTGGTTGGATCTCCTTGCAGTCCAAGGGACTCTCAACAGTTTTCTCCAACACCACAGTTCAAAAGCATCAATTCTTCGGTGCTCAGCTTTCCTTATAGTCCAATTCTCACATCCATACATGACTACTGGCAAAGCCATAACTTTGACTAGATGGTCATTTGTTGGCAAAGTAATGTCTCTGCTTTTTAATATGCTGTCTAGGTTGGGCCTAACTTTCCTTCCAAGGAGCAAGCGTCTTTTAATTTCATGGCTGCATCACCATCTGCAGGGATTTTGGAGCCCTGCCCTAAGGGTGCTCTATTGCTTCTTGACTGCTCCTCTCTTTCTGCATTCTCTTTGTTCCCTAATTAGCAAATATTTGAATCTGCCTGTTGGAACTCAGGGTAAGTCACAGAGGCAGAATGAAGCATATTTCCTGTAATCAAGAAACAGGGTGGAGTGGGGTGGGGGGGTCGGGGGTTGGGGGGGCACAGAAAGACTTGTGCCCTGGGGCCCCCAAGGTCCTGCTCTGTACCAACAGATATATGATAACTGGGTGTATTTGTTTGTATACATGGCTGCCATGACAAAGAACCACAAGCTGAGTGGCCTAAACAAGAGACATGGATTGTCTCATGGTTCTGAAGGCCAGAAGTTCAAGATCAAGTCATCTGCAGAATGGTTCTTGCTGAGACTGGGAGGGAGAACCTGGTGCAGACCTCTCTCTGAGCATCTGGTGGTTTGCTGGCCATCTTTGGTATTCCCGGGCTTGTAGGGTCATCACCCCGACCTCTGCCTTCATCTTCACCAGGTGTTTCCCCTTTGTGTGGCCTGTGTGTCCAGACACCAGTCATACTGCATTGAGGTCCGCTCTAGTGATCTCATTTGAACTTGATTACCCCTATAAAGACTCTGTCTCTAAATCAGGTGACATTCTGAGGTGTTGAGGGCTTAGGACTCCAACCTATGAATTTGGGGAGCCAGGGAGTGGGCACGATTCAACCTTTAACACTGGTAGATTTGAGATTCAAATCCAGGAAATCTGATGTGGGTCTGAGCACTTCATACCATGCCTCTCATTTTTTTTTTTTTTTTGAACTGTTTGAATACAAAAAGCTCATCAAGGCAAAGTCAATTTAGAGCATCATGTTGATTGCATCCAAGAATTGTCCTTAGCATGGTGGTTCTTGGAGATGGTGTCATCTTGAGGTTGGGCTGGAATCTGGTTAATTCAGGGGATCAGACTGGTTTATAGCTCTAGTCTCTTTAAATTTTCTTCAAGTCCCACACCCACTGTGTTTTGAAATCTGGAGGCTTTTTCTGCTGGTTCTGTTTGACTCTGGAGTATATGTTTTCTTAAATCCACATTTTAAAGGCATTTTACGAGGGAGAGGCCTAATTACTTCCTTTTTTCCTTCCAAATTCTACTTCTTAGAGACATGATTAGGTCATAGAGCAACTCTCTACCTTGAAAAATCTACATGACCTCATCATATTCTGAAATCAGTTCAGTTCAGTCGCTCAGTCGTGTCCAACTCTTTGCAACCCCATGAACTGCAGCACACCAGGCCTCCCAACAATCAGAAACTAAAAGACCCATGCATATGTTCTGATTCTTTGGCCTTTTGACTTGACAAGGAAGCACAGCTTGAAAATTCCTACTCTTTAAAGAAGAATAGAAAAGAAAAATGGGGAGATAAAAGACAGTCAGAAAACATGAAAAAGCAGAGAAAGTAACTTCACAGATGAAAGTAAAAATAGAATTTGGGATTTAGGAAATTGTGCTTTGTTTCATCAAATGCCACTTCTCAAAGGAGAAATATAAGAGCTTATTATACATGGTCATTTTCTAATGAGAACTTTCTTATCACTTGATTCCCCTCACCCTCTAGCTCACTCTGGCAGCCGTCTTGCAAGATTCATTGTCAAGATCAGATTCCCAAGAACATATAGTACGTTTGGCTCCCTACCCCAACATTTTGTGGATTTTCTCCTTTCTATTTTTTTTTTTTCATTTCTTGTGAGTGCAGACTTAAGATGATTTTAGTTAGTGCAATTTCTGTGTCAGACCACTTGTTTTTCTTCTCTTTAGAATCAGAAGCTGTGATAAAATCACACAGGAGGGTTTCAGGTAGGTGATAGGGTGCAATTCCTATTTTACTTATATAAATGGTCCACCTCCTTTCAGTGTGTTTACCAACTTGCTCTGTTCTGAAGGAAGAAGTCATAGAGCCATTTCTAAATTGAGTCTAAAGAGGACAAGTGGAATAGAGGTCATTTCAGAAGGCAGAGTGAGTTCAGAGAGAAGAAAAGCAAAGGTCAGGGCTTTCCTGCTGCATTTTTAAAAGTGGGTCATCAGACTTGTTTAGGAATTCCTAGTGGCCTAGAAATTTGATCAGGCTTCTGTTTCCCTCACTCTTGCAGGAGGTTCTCTTCTTTGGGAGCCCAGAAAATGTCAGTTCATACAAAACTAGCAGACTGGTAGATTGCAAAAAGGGCCATCATCTTTTGTTTTCCCTTTTACTTGTGTTCACTGTAACATGACTTTACAAGTCTCCCATCTAAGGGTAGAGTCAGAGTCAATTTCCCTTACCTTCGAATCTGGGCTGCCCTATGACTTGCTTTAACTAATAGAACTCAGCAGAAGTGAAGTGTGACATTTCTGACCCTAGCACAAGCGCTCAAAAGGGCTCATCCATGGCTCTTCTTTCTTGGATCCCTGCCCAGATACTCTGTGAATAAGACCAGGGTATTCTGTTGAAGGATGAGCAACCACATGGAACAAAGGTAGGATTTCCCAGCAGAGACCATCCAAAACCAGCCAGTCCCTGGCTATCTTGGTAGCTAAGTGCACAGGCATGATAAACAGAGGCAAAATCAGAGTAACTATCCAACTAAGCCCAGCCTAAATTGTTGATCTGAAGAATAATGGGCTAAGTAAATGTTTGTTGTTTTAAGTTGCTAAGTTTTGGTGTGGTTTGTTATGCAGCAATAGCTAACTGATACACTGCCTGGAAATTTAATCAAATCTTATGCTTTTTGTCCACGTTTGTTGCCAATAATCCTTTGAGAGTCTCAACAAATACTTATGTAAAGAGAAAGCCTAGCATTGTTTGTATCACTTCTACTACTAATGGCAGAGTAACCTTTGTTGGTGGAGACTATCATAAAGCAGTCCTCGAAGTCGCCTTTGGGCTTTCTTCTTTGTAATGGCTGATACAAGATGCAATATTTTGTCTTTGACTTTGGATGTGCTGGACCCCTAAAAGTTTTACTGGTGTAATAAGTCCTGAATCTTCATAGGGTTTATCTCTCACCCCTTAAAGGTCATGTGTCTTGCTAAGGTCTCCAATGTACTAGCTATTTCTTATTTATCTGGCCAGACTGTGAGAGGCCTGTTGTGAGAGAGCCTGTTATGAATCCAGTCTGTCCTCATAGGCTTGCTCCTATGGGTCAAAGTGTTGTCTTGGAGCATAGCTTCCAGCAAAGTGAGGGGATTCCTGGCAACTCTGGACCTTTTGTGGTATAGAACTGAGGCTGGGCTGGGAAACTGTATATGTATAGGAGACAGACCAGAGATTGGTGTGGCTACTGGTCACCGTTACCAAAAACCAATTTCTTTTTCAAACCTGGTGTTACTTATGTGAGCTGTATCAGAGGTTGAATTGAGTACCCTAAAACTCATATGTTAAATCCTAACATTTAGGACATTATTTGTAGATTGAGTCTTTGCATCAGTGTTAAAATGATGCCATTTGGGTGGGCCCTAGTCCAATATGACTGGGGTCTTGATTAAAAGGGGAAACTTGAACATAGAAACAGACAGTGACAGAGGGAAGATACATACACAGGAAGGCATAAGGAGAAGACGGAATCTGCAAGTCAAGAGGAGAAGCCTGGAACAGGTCCTTCTCTCCAGGCCTTCAGGGGGACCCCACCTGCTGACACGTTGATTTTTGAACTTCTCACCTGCAGCACTGTGAGATGATACATTTTGTTGTTTTAACCACTCAGGCTGTGTGGCACTTTGTAATGGCAGCTGTAGCAAATTAATACAAGCCAGATAACCAAACATACGTGTCACTTCCAGAAACTTGTGCTCGTTCCTAGAAATGCTGTGACTCTGAATCATAAACCCTAAATGAGAAAGTGGGCACTCTTGTCCCCTTTCTGTTTGTGGATTGAAGTTAAGAATCAAAGATCCCACCTTGGTTGGTTGTGCTCATAGAGCCAGGGCCAAGAGGAAACTATGAAAATACAGCAGCCCCACCAGGGTGGGAGGTGGAAGGTCAGGGAAGAGCGACCTATTACAGTGTCGAGTTTCTGAGAAGAGGAATTAAAGGTACATAATTTTGTTTTCTCCAAAGACAAATAATGATTATAGGGCCCCAACTTCTGGAAAATAAGATGCTCCTGTGAATGTCTACAAAGATAAACAAAGTTAGAGAACCGGTTATAAATGGGGCCTGTGCTTGAGGACCCTGACTCTGACATAGGTTGTGTCTCTAACTAGATTCCCCCGGCTCTGCCCTCCCCCGTTTGTATGACTTCCTTGGATTCCCAGCATCACTCATCCTCAACAACTCCAAAAGCCAGAACCTAGGAAAGGAAGAGCTTTTATCCTCTTTGTTCCTGAAACATTTTAGAAAGACACCTTACTGAAAGGATGGTCGCAAAACATATTCTTACAAGTGATGATTTTTTCTCCCCTTCTGCAACATGGTTTCGCTTAGTCTAGTCTTTTATTGATGCCTGATGCTGACCTGACCTAGGGAACTTGACCTGATAGTGACTTTCAGGGCTGCCATCACACTGTGATGCTTGCTTATGGAGAGTCATTCTGCTCAAAGTGTCAAAAGGGAAGTTCGTTTCCATTCATGAAAGCCCCCAGTTCATCTCCTTTGGTAAATGCACAGGGAACAAATGACACTGTCTTAATTAAGGCTTTAGATGGGTAACTGTGCTGAGAAATGCTAAATTATAGAGGCTAGTGTTAGCAGGCTAGGTGTGTCTTTATGGAAGGTGTCTTATGCCTCTTAGGTACAACTGGGGGATCATGGGGTGGGAATAGAAGGAAAGATGAGAGTGAGTTCACGTGTACTCAGTTGCATAGAGTGGTGGCTCTGCTAGATTTGTATGGGACAAGGATCATAAGCAGGGTGCCCCCAGGGTTATTCAGTTCAGTTCAGTCACTCAGTTGTGTCTGACTCTTTGTGACCCCATGGACTGCAGCACACCAGGCCTCCCTGTCCATCACCAACTTCCGGGGTTTACTCAAACTCATGTCCATTGAGTCGGTGATGCCATCCAACCATCTCATCCTCTGTTGTACCCTTCTCCTCCTGCCTTCAATCTTTCCCAGTGAGGGTTATAAGTTATTATAAGTAAGGCTGGTCAGAGTTTTCCCTGACAGATGGCAGGGCTAAAGACTCATAGAAAGCACTTGAGTGGGGCTCTAGAGGTCAGCCTGTTTCCCTGGGTTGTTTATTCATCACTGTAGAGCTTTGGAAAAGTCACCAGGCCTTTGTAGGTCTCACTTTGCATGCACGCCCAGTCGTGTCTGACTCTGCAACTCCACAAAGTCAGAGTGCCCACTGACCTTTGCTTTGCTACCCACAGACTGTAGCCCACCAGGCTCATCTGTTCATGGAACTTTCCAGGCGAGAATACTGGAGTGGGTTGCCATTTCCTTCACCAGGGGATCTTCCTGACCCAAGGATCGAACCTGCATCTCTTGCATCTCCTGGGTTGGCAGGTGTATTCTTCATACTGGCATCACGTGGGAAGCCCCTATGTCTCACTTTACTCATTGGCAAAAAAGGAATTGATAATATTCACTCCACTTGTCTCCCAGCATAAATATGAACATCAAACCTTGAAATAATTTAAAGATGGTTTTGAAACATTGTTTTACAGTTATAGAGGGAAGGAAGAAAGGAAGGAAGGAAAGAGAGAGATAAGAAAGAGAAAGGAAGGAAGAGGGAAGGAAAGAAGAATATTTTAGTCTACTCAGGCTGCTATAATATAAATGCTATAAGCTAGGTGGCTTATAAACCACAGAGATTTATTTATCACAGTTCTGGAGGCTTCAAAGTCTAAAATCATGGTGCCGGCAGATTCAGTGTCTGGTGAGGCCCATTTCCCAGACATCTGTCTTTTCTCTGAAACCACACACGGTGGAAAGGATGGTGGACTCCCTAGGGTCCTTTGATAAGGGCACTAACCCCATTCACCAGGGCTCCACCTTCATGACCCAATAACCTCCCAAAGACTCCAAATACCATCACTTTGGGGATTTTAATATACGAATTTGGGGAAACATAAACATTCAGATTGTAGCAAAAGGAAAGCAAACAAGGAAGGAAAAAGGGGAAGGAGGGGAAAATGTAGGAAGGAAGAGGAGGAAGAAAGGAAGAAAAACGGAAGGCAGGCAGGGAAGGAGGGAGAGAGAAAGGAAGGGAAGAAAACAGTCACTTGAATCCCATCTTTGCATCAACATTACTGGATTAAATCAGTGAAAGTTGGGTGCTCTTGTGGAGTACAGATAGAAACTCTCAAAAATTGTTTTTTGAATACTTAAGTTAGAAAAATGTTAAGTAGCTCAGTCACCAAACTTATATCCTGTATGATAAACTTGAAATTCCAATCTGTGGAAGTATGTGTGTGAATCTCCTTTACTGTTAATTGTTGTTGGCTGCAGCCATCCTTCAGTGAACAGGATTCTCTTTAAGACTTCAAAACTGTGGACATAAATCGTACCAGTGTTTTCTTAGCCCAATGTCCCAAGGCAATAGAATTAATGGGATCTAATCAAACATGCAAGCTTTTGTATAGCAAAAAAGTGAAAAGTGAAGTCGCTCAGTCGTGTCCAACTCTTTGTGACCCCATGGACTGTAGCCCACCAGGCTCCTCCATCCATGGAATTTTCCAGGCAAGAGTACTGGAGTGGGTTGCCATTTCCCTCTCCAGGGGATCCTCCCGACTCAGGGATCAAACCCGGGTCTCCCACACTGCAGGCAGACGCCTTACCGTCTGAGCCTGGTAGGGTGACCCAAACATTCATTCTTAGAAGATGAAACCAAGTGGAGGTCCTTTTTGGGTTACGCTAGTGTTTTCACTGACTGTTGGCCAAGAGAATACTGGTGAATATCATTCCATATAAAGTCCTACTCACTCCACTATGCAACAGCAATCGAAGCTCCCCCTTTAAAAGGAATCTTTCCCCTTTGTCAGTAGTGTTCCCCCCACACCCCACCCCCACCCCCTCATTGGTTAATGATAGGAAAAAGTCCTGCCAGCAAGCCATGTCCACTTCTAATTCACTGAAACCATGTTTCCTAGGAATCAGTCCTCCCTTGAGTACTAAAACCTCCAAAGCCACTAAGACTGATGCTTCACGGACCAAAAAATTCCTCTAGTGGTTTACTAGGCATAATAAGAGAATACAACACAAATGCGTACGTGAGTACACCAAAAGACATACACAGCTATGTTCATAGAAGCTCTTTCTTTGTATAGCAAAGGAAACTGTAAATGAAATGAAAAGGCAACCCAGGGACTGAGAGAAGTACTTGCAAGTGATACAATTGACAAGGGCTTAATATACAAAATAGACAAACAGCTCATACAACTCAGTAACAACAACAACAACAAACCCCAAACAGTTCAACGGAGAAATGGGCAGAAGACCTAAATAGACATTTCTCCAAAGAAGACATACCGATGGCCAACAAGCACATGAGAAGACGCTCAACATTGCTGATTATTAGAGAAATGCAAATTGGAACTACAATGCGGTATCGTCTCACACAGGTCAGAATGGCCATCGTTTAAAAAATCTACAAATAACAAATGCTGGTGAGGATGTGGAGAAAAGTGAACCCTGCTACACTGTTGGTGGGAATGTAAATTGGTACAGCCACCATGGAAAACAGTATGGAGGTTTCTCCAAAAACTAAAAATAGAGTTGCCATATGATCTTGTAATCCCACTCCCGGGTATATATCCAGAGAAAACTCTGATTCAAAAAGATAGATGCACCCCAATGTTCATTGCAGCACTATTTCTACAATAGCCGAGACATGGAAGCAACCTAAGTGTCCATCAACAGATGAGTGGATAAGGAAGATGTGGTATGCATATATAATGGAATACTGCTGCTAAGTCACTTCACTTGTGTCCGACTCTGTGCAACCCCATAGACGGCAGCCCACTAGGCTGCCCCGTCCCTGGGATTCTCCAGACAAGAACACTGGAGTGGGTTGCCGTTTCCTTCTCCAATGCATGAAAGTGAAAAGTGAAAGTGAAGTCGCTCAGTCGTGTCGACTCTTAGTGACCCCATGGACTGCAGCCCACCAGGCTCCTCCGTCCTTGAGATTTTCCAGGCAAGAGTACTGGAGTGGGGTGCTGTTGCCTTCTCCGGAATGGAATACTACTCAGGCATAAAAAGAATGGAATAACGCCATTTGCTGCAACATGGATGGACCTAGAAACTATCAAACCAAGTGGAGTAAGTCAGAGAAAGACAAATGCCATATGATGTCACTTACAGGTGGAATCTAAAAACGATACACATGAACTTATTTACAAAAGGGTATGAGACAAATGAACTTATCTACGACAAAGACTTCAGTTCAGTTCAGTTCAGTCGCTCAGTCGTGTCTGACTTTTTGCGACCCCATGAATCGCAACACGCCAGGCCTCCCTGTCCATCACCAACTCCCGGAGTTCACCCAGACTCACGTCCATCGAGTCGGTGATGCCATCCAGCCATCTCATCCTCTGTCACCCCCTTCTCCTCCTGCCCCCAATCCCTCCCAGCATCAGAGTCTTTTCCAATGAGTCAACTCTTTGCATCAGGTGGCCAAAGTACTGGAGTTTCAGCTTTAGCATCATTCCTTCCAAAGAAATCCCAGGGCTGATCTCCTTCAGAATGGACTGGTTGGATCTCCAGACACAGAAAACAGACTTATGGTTGCCCAGGGGAAGGGGGTTGGAGAAGGGATGGATTGGGAGTTTTGGATTAGCAAGTGCGAACTATTATGTATAAAATGGGTAAACAACAAGGTCCTACTGTATAGCACAGAGAACCACATTCAATATCCTGTGATAAACCGTAATGGAAAACAATATGAAAAAGCATATATACATATGTGTGTGTGTGTGTATAAAACTGAATCACTTTGCAGTTTAGCAGAAATTAACACAACATTTCAAATCAACTATACTTGATGCTTTTGAACTGTGGTGTTGGAGAAGACTCTTGAGAGTCCCTTGGACTGCAAGGAGATCCAACCAGTCCATTCTGAAGGAGATCAGCCCTGGGATTTCTTTGGAAGGAATGATGCTAAAGCTGAAACTCCAGTACTTTGGCCACCTGATGCGAAGAGTTGACTCATTGGAAAAGACTCTGATGCTGGGAGGGATTGGAGGCAGGAGGAGAAGGGGACGACAGAGAATGAGATGGCTGGATGGCATCACTGACTCGATGGACGTGAGTCTGAGTGAACTCCAGGAGTTGGTGATGGACAGGGAGGCCTGGCGTGTTGCGATTCATGGGGTCGCAAAGAGTCGGACACGACTGAGCGACTGAACTGAACTGATACTTGAATAAAATAAATTTGAAAAAACTGCAGAACTGTGCAATATACTTTAACCATGGAGTCCTAACCACAAAACCCATCACAAAGCATGGCCAAGCAGATCAGCAGTAAGAGGATATCTTTGAAAGACTAAGATGAACGTTAAATTAATCAACCAATGCTCTGGGGGGAAATGGTCACTAATTTCAAATTTTTCATCTCTGGAAAATCAATTATTATTATGTTTATTGATGTTGTATTTGTCACTATTTTCAGCCATTACCCCTGATGACATGGGCTAAAATAAGAACATTGTTATAAAAGAGATTAGACGTGTTCGATTCTGTTACTAGATTTTCCACCTTTCAGCTACTTGGGGTTTGGGAGAGAAATCAACCACCTTAGGACAAAGGCTGAGCTTGCTTTTCTTTGTTCCTTTCTTTGGTGATCCTTTTCACCTCTGAGATTTTAAATATTTAGTTAAATGTCAGCTAATGTGTTTACTTCATAAAAAGTTATTGAAGCAATAAAAAAGAGGACAGAAGGACTTATGTGACAATACCTCTTGGTGTGTCCCCCATCGCCACTGCCTGTCCTGCCCTCTCCCCTCTCTGAGAGCTTTAATTGCTTCTGTTTCTCAGTTACTTTTGATGGTCAAGCCTATATTTCTATATAATATTCCATGTCACTGGTTGATCTTCCTTTTGTCCCAATATAAAAGGAATTACTACTTTTTCTTCTCATGCTGCTATGAAATCTTCCTCTTTAGATGAATGAAAATAAAACTGAATTCCAACCTTATACCATATATAAATGAGACTCCAGATAAGTTAGAAAACTAAACGCAAAAGGTAGCATAATAAAAATAATAGAAGAAAATACAGGAGAATATCTTTGTGACTTCAGGGTAGGAGTGTGCATGCATGCTCAATCTCCATCATCTGTTCAGTCATCTCCATCTCTTCACAGCCCTATGGTTGTAGCTTGCCAGGTGCCTCTGTCTCTAGGCAAGAATACTGGAGTGGGTTGCCATGCCCTTCTTCAGGGGATCTTCCCAACCCAGGGATCAAACCCATGTCTCCTGCGTTGCTGGTGAATTCTTTACCCACTGAGCCACCTGGGACGCTCAAGGGCAGCAGAAGCCTTCTTAAATCAGACCTCAACATCACAACCAAATGTAAAAACTTGGTAGATTTTATTTCATCAAAAATAAGAATTCAATTCTTATAGAATCTTACAGAGACATCGCTATTAGTCAGATGGCAGGTTAGAAGAAGATATTTGAGACATCTAAAGGCTTATGTAGGGTAATCGAGGAATTCCTACACACTAGCATGAAAAAGTCAAAGGAATTAAGAAAAAACGCATATAATAAATCAATCCAGAGGAGGAGAGAACTGAATAACAAGTATATGAATAAACATTCCAATCGTTAGGGAGCTGAGAAATGAAAGTTAAGAGACCAATGAGAAACTATTTTTTATGCAGCAGACCGGCAAGACGGGGCAGCTGAGTGGTGCGTTGCAGGTTGGGCTTTCCAGGAGCAGATGGTGAGACAGATCAAGGCCTGAGATGGGTGTGGGGAGGATGCAGAACTTGGCAGAGGATGCTGAGATGTGATGCAGGTAGGTCAGAGTTTTGGTCCATCAGCCAGGGGCTCCAGAGTGGAAATTACCCTTCAGAGTTGCTGACATCTGGCTGAAATAGCTGGCCAGTTATGCTCCCAGCTTCCTTGAAAAAAAGTAATACCTGTGGCTAGCCATTTATCTGTATATGGCCTTGGTCAGATAATCAACCCCAAGAGGCTAGAGGCCACGTGTTCTGCAACTGAGGAGGACCCTGGAGGGGCGCTGATGGCTGAAAGTCTACTGTGGACCACACTCCCTGCATCCTTGAAGAAGGATCTGAGCAGATAGCTCTGCATCTGTTATAGGCATGTGTGTGTGTGTGTCCATGTGTATGTAGTATGCTCAACCACTTTTCATAGTGAAGACTATGAAACGACTTTTAAAAGTAGTAGTCCTTAGGTTAAGTAGGTGTGTTTTGTGTATTCCAGAAATTCCACATCTGGTGATACATATCAGAGAAATTCTCCTGAGAGTATTATGCAAAAGGATATCCATCATAGCAGTGTCTGTGCTGGAGTTGAACACATCTAAAGTGTTCGCTACTTGGGGAATGTGTCAATAAATCAAGGAATATTATGCAGATACCAACCTAGGCATAAACACATCAGAATGAATAGGTTTTAAAGACCTGGAGCTGAGTAAAGAAATTAAGAACAAGATGTCAACTTTCCTACATTACCATGTATATAAATTGAAACTGTTTCATTCTCTAGGGTACATACAAATTCAAGAATACTAGTCAAATACAGTGCGGTTAAAAAAACACACAAAAAAGCCCCCAAAACAAAAACAAATACAATAGGGTGACTGCCTGTGTGGGGAGAGTGAAAAGGTTATGGAAATGGAAATGAAATCAGTCAATCAGTCGTCAATCAGTTCATCATCAGTCCATCACAAGCTAATGATAAGAATGTGCCAATAAGTGACAGCACACCATTAACTAGGAGTGTTATTAAGTCAACTCTGCATCTGAAGCTCAAAGGGGTAAACTAAAGAAAACAGAGGGCCTCTTTCCTGACGTGTGTGTGCATCTTGGGTGTGTGCCTGAATCTGCCACCGATGCCAGGACCATCTGGTCACAACTGTCATCATGTAGCCCCTCTTTGTCACAACTCTAGGCCGCTTCAGTTTGTTGGCCTGCTCACCACAAAGACTCATGGGAACTTCTGGACCTTTCTGTGCCTTGCCGCTCAGGCAGTGAGGTCTGGGTGAGAACTGCTGCAGGGCCTCCAGACCCTACTCTGCCATCTTTGCTCTCCTGGGATTCCCTCCTGTTGCCTTTGGGCATCCTACCAAAAAGGATTCTGGGCATCTTTCAGCCAGGATTCCAGATAAGAATTGGGACACAGTGACCCTCTCTTCTTTGGGGTTCCCCCCAAATAACTGACATTTTATTTTATCTCTCTTAGTTCAAGACCGTTTGGGTAGGAGCTGGGCTTATTCAGAACCTGGGCAGCACTTTAACTCTGGCCTCATCTCCTGGGACTGCCTCCAAGTTCCTCATGGCAAGTCTGGAGCAAACACATTTATCTTTCACGTGATAGGAACCAACATCCTTCTTGTCTTCTGAACTCTTCGCCCTTCACTCCTCCTGGTGGCCCCCAGATAGAGGACCTTCTGGGATGAACTGTTCAGAAATATTTCAAGGGCTCTATTTGTATTTAAAGGTAATACATGAGCACGGAGACAAATTTGAAAGCAGGTGGTGCTAGTGGTAAAGAACCCACCTGCCAATGCAGGAGATGTAAGAGACATGGGTTCAATCCCTGGGTTGGGAAGATCCGCAGAGGAGGGCATGGCAGCCCACTCCAGTATTCGTGCCTGGAGAATCCCATGGACAGAGGAGCCTGGTGGGCTACAGTCCATGGGGTCACAAAGAGTCGGACAAGATTGACTTAGCATGCAGGCACACAAAGAACAAGAAAATAAACAGATACATAAAATGTCAACATCCAAAAGACCATTGTCAGAATTTGGGGGCAGTTATCTTTTAGTCTTCATTCTGTAACTTACTTATACACTTGTTGGAAATCTTGTTTATATACTTGAAAGTATAGTATATATGACTTAGTGTGTATGTACCATGACCAACCTAGACAGCATATTAAAAAGCAGAGACATTACTTCGTTGACAAAGGTCCGTATAGTCAAAGCTATGATTTTTCCAGTAGTCATGTATGAATGTGAGAGTTGGACTGTAGCTGAGTGCTGAAGAACTGATGCTTTTGAATTGTGGTGTTGGAGAAGACTCTTAAGGGTCCCTTGGACTGCTATAAGGTCAAACCAGTCATTCCTAAGGGAAATCAGTCCTGAATATTCATTGGAAAGACAGATACTAAAGCTGAAGCCCCAATACTTGGGCCACCTGATGCAAAGAACTGACTCATTGGAAAAGACCCTGATGCTGGGAAAGATTGAAGGCAGGATAAGAAGGGGACAACAGAGGATGAGATGGTTGGATGGCATCACCGACTCAATGGACATGAGTGTGAGCAAGTTGTGGGAGTTGATGATGGACAGGGAAGCCTGGTGTGCTGCAGTCTGTGGAGTCGCAAAGAGTCAGACATGACTGAGTGACTGAACTGCACTGAACTGATCACATCAAAAGCATTTTTTTCTGTGGCTGAAATGTACTTTACTACATCATGCTCCTCCTGTTAGAAAATTGGTTGGCTCCTTTGTTTTCAGCCATAAGAGCAACAGAGTAATGGACATCCTTGGTCATGGTGCCTTTTTTGCATTCCAGATTATTTCCTTAGACTGAGAAGTAAAATCATTGGGTCAAAGGGTAGAAACATTTTTAAGGCTTTTTATCTATTTTCCTAAATGACGTTTCTGAAAGGTTAAGTCAGTCCATATGAATATATATGCAGTTTGTATGCAGATCGGACCGTTTAACCCAGCATAACTAGTATTTGCCAAACAGCTTACTTGCTACCTGAAAGGATTATGAAAACACTGAACTTGAAAGGCTCCAGAATTAAGAAGTAAAAGTGTCCATGTCATCATAGATTGATCTCTCCCTAAGTTTACTATTTTGGGGACAGTGACACTGTCGGAAGATTGACAGTCTTCTCGATTCCATTTGTTCTGTGGCCGTGCCTTGGTGACCAGCCAGCTTGGCAGTAAGTTGGCAATGTTTAATAAGATTGTCTTCCATGATTGAAACAAATGACTCTCTTTTTGTCATCAGAAATGGAACCTTTATGCATTTGTTTCAGTAATACAAGATCTGACATCATTAATAACCCAGGCTTGCGACTTGCGCTTGTTGAATACAATAGATGAATGAAAAATTTAATTTTTTAGTAGATCATAAAAGATGTGCCAATAGATCAAAGATAATTTAGGCAGAGTACCTCGGATGCATGAGACAGTCCGTTGTCTCTACTTTTTGCTAGGCTGGCACGTATGTGCAGATATCGTTCTTTGTGAGTCCTCTCAATGCCATAGTGTCATATTCAAAGACACAGCTGGTCCTATTGCTCCGACTTCCTCTTCCATCACTGTCTACCATGGTCTTGCTTCACCAACCAAGTCAGTCTGTGTGATGCCCCCAAGCATGAATGGCCAGTCTCACCTTCATGGTTTTTTTCTGCTGTAACTCCCCTGAGGGAAGCCTGTATGTTTCAAATTTGTTGCCATATGTGCCTAGTCGCTTAGTTGTGCCCAGCTGTTTGCGGCCCCATGGACCATAGCCCACCAGGCTCCTCTGCTCATGGAATTTTCCAAGCAAGAATACTGGGGTGGGGTGCCATTTCTTCCTCTAGGAGATCTTCCCAACTCAGGGATTGAACACTTGTCTCTGTGTCTCCTGCATTGGCAGGCGGATTTTTTCCTTACCACTAGCACCACTTGGGATATGTGTGTGTGTGTTTCAAATTTGTTGGCTTAAAAGCTTGGCAATCAAGAAATGAAAAAAAAAAAAAAAAGGTTTGTGTTATGATCCTATGATCTTGTGCATTTTTCAAGCCTCCATTGTTATCTACCTATGAGCCATTGCTTTCTTTTTCTTAAATTTATTCTAGACATATGCTCAGGGGAGGTGAGTTTCAGGAATGGACTTTGATTAGTTCCTACAATCTTAGTAATTCCATTTCCTGTTGCTAAGGAGAAACTTAAGGGTGGGTCTGTTCATTAGTTCTGCCTGAGAAAGCACAAAGGCAAGTGATTGTAGGGACAGTTTTGCTCCCCATTTCTTTTTCTAAAATGCAATAAATATCCACAAATCAGTCAATATGATACATCATATTAACAAATGGAGGGATAAAAATAGATGTGGAAAATTTTTTGGCAATATTCAACATCTATTTATCACAAAAGCTCTCCAGGAAGTGGGCACAGAGGGAACATTGCTTGTGTCTGTCGCTGATGAGTGATGCTTGTCCTGAGGCTAGGGCAAGCTCGCGGGTGGGAAGGGCCAGGGATTCTGGGTCTGGTGCTTGTCTGCTGGTGGATGGAGCTGGGACCTGGGCGGGGGTCTCATGCTGCAGGGTACTGGGCGCCCTGGGTCTCGGGCCTGGGCACTGGTATCTGAGGCCAGGTTCTGGGCTCTCTTGTAGGCAAGGTGAAGTCCAGGGGCGTCTGTGGGCTCAGCCTCTCTGCTTGTGGGTGGGCTGTATTCTTACCCAGTTAATTACTTGGCTTGAGATGTCCCAGTACTGGTCCCTACAGGCATTTGGGTGGACATGCAGCTAGGTCCCGAGGTTAATAAGCTGGAGGGTGGATTCCACAATGGTGGCTGCCAGCACCAGGGTCCACACGGTAGAGTAAACTCCCCCAGAATGTCTGCTCCCAGTGTCTGTGTTCCCAGGGTGAGCTCCAGTTGCCTCCTGCCTCTCCAGGAGATTTTCTGAGATCGTCAGGTAGGTCTCATTGCGGCTCCTTTCAAATCTCTGCTTCTGCCCTGGAATGTAAGATTTTGTGTGCATCCTTTAGAGTGGAGTCTCTATTTCCCTCAGCCTCCTGGGACTCCTGAGAGTAAGGCCTGCTGGCTTTCAGAGCCAAATGTCTTTGGGGGCGTATCTTTTAAGCACAGGGCCCCTGGGCCGGTGAGCCTGATACAGGGCTCAGACCGCTCGCTTTTTCGGGAGAACCTCTGTGATGTGATGTATTCTTCTGTGAGTCATCGCCTGAGAGTATGGGACTTGCCTATGCTGTGACTCTCCCCTCCCGTCAGTCTTGCTGTGGTTCCTTCTTGCTATCTTTAGTTGTAGATCTTTACTAGCAGCGATGCCAAAAATTTGGCCTCTGTGCACTGTCGCCAAATAGAATCCCAGAGACAAGAGTTTTGGGTGAAATAGGAAAGAAGAGCTTTACTGCTTTGCCAGGGACACAGGACACTCCTGCCTCAAAAACCGTGTGTCCCAGCGCAGGGGATTTGCTGAGGAGTTTTATAGGAGTGGTTCAAGGGTGGAGTTGCCGACACAGATCAGGGTGTATGCAGGGCATGGAGACCATGGTGGCCAGGCTGAACAGTCTCTTTTTGCCGATCAATTTGCCGATCACAGAGTTACCTTCAGGGGCCTGTTAGAGGTGCAAATCCCCATACCCGTTGCAGATTTGGGTTCAGAGATTTTTAACCACCCCCTCTCCCCCACCCCCACTGCCACTTCCTGTAAGTTTTATAATCAAGCAAGGTTGGGAAACACTGACACACATGAGATCTTGGCAACTGGTGAGCAATTTCATCATCACCACCAACAACAGAAAGAATTGAGGACCTGAAGGACTTGAGCTCCCCGAGAAAGAGAATCTGGAGAAGTTGTAGTCTTAGAAGATGTCACGTCAACGGGAGGAGCAGAGGGGAGAAAAGGGGCTCAAGGAGTGACCACAGAGAATATACAGCTTTCAGCACACCTGCCATCCAATTTCAGTCTTTAAAAATTAAATTCCGTTTTATGCTTATTTATTTTAAATTAGTAATAATCATGACTATTATTTGGCCACTTCATTTATACTGGACAGCAGGCTAAGCATTTTCATTTTTTTTTTTTAATCTTCTTAACTTTCGAGGTAGTATCACCAGTCCCACACAATAGAGAAGTAAACTCAGAGAGGCTTAGTAATTTGTAGTCACCCAGCTGAAACCTGGATGAACTAGACAGAAAATAAGGAAGGAAGGAAGGGTTAGTTGCCCACTTGTGCCCAACTCTTTGCAACCCCATGGACTGCAGCCCACCAGGCTCTTCTGTCCATGAGATTTTCCAGGCAAGGATACTGGAGTGGGTTGCCGTTTCCTTTTCCAGGATATCCTCCAGATCCAGGGACTGAACCCGGATCTCCTGCACTGCAGGCAGATTCTTTGCTGACTGAGCTACAAGGAAAGCCTGTGACAGTTAGCCCGGCTAACTCTAAAGATGATTTTAAGCATGGCCTTGGACACACTGCACAACGTGTTACTGCTACTTAGAGTGAACTCGATCTTTTCTATTGAGCTTGTTCTTGTTTCTGCAGGACCAGGGAAGGGCCAAGAATGGAAACGTTTAAGTCCTAAGAGGAATACCAGTCCAGCCCATCCCAGAAGTCCTTCAGTCTGTTTATAATATGTGCTTTTTCTGTAAAACAAGCTCAGTAAGGAGCTGGTCATTCTCTGAACCTCTATGTTTCCCATCACACTTGTTCTTATCCCTACCGCCATCATTTTCTCCTTCCCTCCTTCTCCCTCTCTTCCTTAGGGCTTAAATTTTCCCCTTCTTGACATGTCGTCTCTCCTAGATTGTGTTGACTGCAGGAATGATTGATGATGTATTTAGGGGGAAGTTGGTCCCTCCCTTAGGCCTGAAGGGTTAGGGGAGGAAGGGTGTATGTGGGGGAGAGAGGCCCCTGACAGGGTTGTGATTACAGGTAGAGAAGAGCAGCAGTTGCAATATGGCTGCACAGAAGGGTTAAATACTCTGGACAAAAACCTCCACGGTGCCCCAGCTAAGAGAAATAAGCATTTCAGCTGTATTTCGCTATACTTAAAAGAGTGTCTTGGTTGGGTCATGTCTATAGTGGCAGTCATGTGGTTTTTAAGGCATGAGTAATTTATAAATCAATTCTTGGTTTTGAAATAAACAAACAAGCAAATATCTCAGCTATTTTTTCTAGAAGCAGGTCACATTTTCCCTTTCTATAAATGGCCGCCTTGGATGACTACAAGCCAGGGAAATCCTTAGGATATGCTCACATTCTCAGGCTACCTATTTCTCTCTATCCTTTAGCACAGGCTCTCCACAAACAGAAAAAAGAAATATTGATCTCTTCCTTCAAAGTCATACATTTTAATATAGTTTAGCATACCAAGTTGTCAGGATTTGATCTCTTGGGTCATAGTTCAAACTCCTTCTAATCCTGTTGTCCATATTTCTAAATTTCTTGGGAAGTTTCAAGCACAAGCCAATCAGTGTCAATAAGAAAAAGTAACAGCGTTATACTCTGTGCAGTCTGATGGCTTTCTGGATGGTCTCTTTCCATGGCATGAAGGTGCTTGTTTTGTTATTTCACTAGGTATTCTTTCCTGACCTCCTGTGTCAGAGGTTACAAGTGAGTAAAAACTGAAGTCCTTGTTAACTTCTGAGGAAAGGAGATATCTCCTTACCCAAAAGATCACCCTCCATCTCCACATGGTGGTTTGGTCGAACCCTAGTTTACATGTTTCTGTGAAAATATTTTTAGATATAATTGACATCTACAATCAGTTGATTTTAATAAAGCATATTACCTTCTATAATGTAGATGAAAGTGTTAGTTGCTCAGTTGGGTCTGATTCTTTGCAACCCCATGGACTTTAGCCCGCCAGGCTCCTCTGCCCATTGGATTATTGAGGCAAGAATACTGGAGTGGGTTGCCAGTCCCTTCTCGAGGGGATCTTCCTGACCCAGGGATTGAACCTGGGTCTCTCTCATTGTAGGCAGATTATTTACTGTCTGAGCCACCAGGGAAGCCCCATAATGTGGATGGGCTTCACCCAATCATTTGAAAGCTTTAAAAACAAAGACTGAAGTTCCCCAAAGAAGCAGCAATTCTGCCTCTAGGTTGCAACATAGAAATTCAGCCCCATTTTCCTCCATCAGACTCAAGATGGCAACACAAATTCTTAACTGAATCTTCAGTTTGCCAACTTATCCTCCAGATTTTGGACTACCTAGTCGTTAAATTATTTTTGTTTAAAAAATATTTTATTGGAGTGTAGTGGATTTACAATGTTGCATTAATTTCAGATGTATAGCAGAGTGAATAAGTTACACACACACACACACACACACACATCTACTCTCTCTCTCTCTTTTTTTTTAAGATTGTTTTCCATATAGGCCCTTAGAGAGCATTAGGTAAACTTCCCTGTGCTATACAGCAGGTTCTTATTAGTTATTTATGAGGATGAGTTTACGGAATACCCTTATGCCTTCCAAGTAGGGAAGAGGCATGATAGGATTTCAATTTGTATAAAGAAAAAAAAATCTGTGTAGAAATGGGGTGAGTTTGGGCTGTTGGAAGGTGGTGGGGCAAGATTGAAGAGCCAGGCTAATAAGGTGACTGTTAAACCACATCCAGCAAGAAATGATGAAAGCCCAAACTAAAGCCATGACTGGGGTGTGGGAGGAGAGATATGTTTCTGAGATGTGGTAACAGTTTTGCCAGAAGCGTTCTGTCATCCAACTTGGTTGGCAAGATAGATGATCACCAACACAAACAATGAAAGAGGAGAACAGGCTGGTGGGTGGTACGGAGGTCAGCTTGGTGCAGCAGCCTATGGGCGTCCGAGTGGCGGGGGCTGGAGTGGGAAGGCACAAACCTGCAGGTCAGCAAGAAGAGATGGAGAGCAGTGGTTAACACCAGCAGGAGGGAGAGGCTGCCAGGCACAACTGCAGAGGATGAGAAAATAAGAATCGGGGTTGAACCTACTATTCAAACTTCTATGAATGTTCAGAATAGTTTACCGTTGAGAAAAATTTCAAATTAAGAAAAAAAGAGCAGATGAAAGAAGAAGGATCTTTCATGGATAAAGATGCACCAACCAAGGATCTGGGAATTCACGAGTTCACGCAGTGAAAATGTTGTATGAATGGTGATTCATGGCCACGGGGGATAGAGAAAAAGACAGACAGACGTGTTTTCATTGGATTTGGAAATTAACAGGGCCTTGCTGACTTCAGCCAGCGCAGTTTCAGAGGGTGCTGTTGGTGGCACCCAAGGAGGGGAGAAGAAGAGACAAGTACAAACTATTCCTTCAAGAAATTTCACTGGGAAGTCAGAGAGAGACAGAGAGAAGTAGCTAGAGAGGAACTCAGAAGTCCAGATGCAGAGAATTGTGGCTCTTTTGTTAAGGCGAGCAAAGCTAGAATATGTTGTCAGGATGAGGGCAGAGTCAGGAGAAAAGGCGAGGTTCCAGACATCTGGGATGATACCAAGGAGAAGCCCTGGAGGAGGTAGAGAGGGTGTAAACCAGGATCCCAGGTTCCCAAGTCAGAGGCAGAGCCAGTCCTGGTGATGAACGTCTCAGGTGTGTTCTGCAGAAGATGCTGGAATGCTCATGCGTGGACACCTATGACCCGAACACAGGAACCCGAGTATCCGGTGAGTGTGGGAGGTGAGTGAGGAGAAGGCAGAAAACACTGAGGAAAGTTGGAGGGCAACATGAGCTGAAGGCCTTAGACTCAAGATGCCTGAAAGCCTGAAAGCAGCAGGCAGAGGCCAAGCCAGGCCCAGCTCCTGTCTGTTCAGACAGCCCTCCGGTGGGTGTGGGAGTGGCCACCACCCCACCAACAGGCACACAAGGGATACAGACAGAACCAGGTTGTGAACGAAAGCTGTTGACTGAGTCACAGCCAGTGCCGTTTTGGTCTGTGTTTACCTGCAAGTGAGTGTTTCAGAGGGTGCGGCCAAAACGGCAGAGGGTCACATTAGCCAAAAAGATAGCAGATGAAGAAACATGATTATAGTTACCTGTGATGAGTCTGTTTTAAACTTACACTGTCTAAGATGATCATTTACATATTGCAAATAACTCTGCTTGTGTTTTGTAATTCTCCTTTCTCACTTGGGAGATAGAGGCTGTTCTTTTATTATTATGATTAATTTTTATTGGAGTATAGTTGCTTTAGAGTGTTGTGTTTGTTTCTGCTGTACAGGGAAGTGAATCAGTTGTTGTTTTAGTCGCTAAGTCATGTCTGACCCCATGGACTGTAGCCCACCAGGCTCCTCTGTCCATGGGATTTCCCAGACACGAATACTGGAGTGGGTTGCCATCTTCTTCTCCAGATTTCCCTGACCCAGGGATCAAATCTGCGTCTCCTGCATTGGCAGGCGGGTTCTTAACTGCTGAACAGTGTGTGTATATGTACATTTCCTCTGTTTTGGATTTTCTTCCATTTGAGGTCACCGTAGAGCAAAGAATTCTCTGCGGATGCTATTCTTTTGGGCCTTCCTCAAGGTGTCAGGTTTCACAAGAAGGAAAGCAGTGAAGTTTGACAAGAGAAATGTAAATGGCATCATGACTCATGATTTCACTATTCTTGGTACCTATTGCAGATATTTGCCCACTGTTCATCTGAAATATCACCATAACATTGTTCAAAATGCTGAACTTACTATTAAAATGGGCCTTTTAAAATCCCACGTGAGCTTACTTAGCAAACAATTATGACAATCTTATTTATACATATAAATGAGTGCATATGATATTTTATCATATACTATACTATACAATGTTATATTATATTGTATTTTGTTTTGAAGTTAAAGGTAGTATTCTGGTGAAGTCCATTATAGTCACAGTGGCTGATGTGAATATACATATATTTAAACCTATATCTATCGATTTCTCCATTGATAGCTTCAGTTTTTATGTTAGGAGGAAAGAAATACCCTGAAAAGTATTTTAAATTCTTCTGCGGTAACATCCTCAGACTTACCAAAGCTAAATTGTTTTGAACTCTGTAATTTTGAAATGAAAGTTCGGGTAAAAGTTCATTTGCAAATAGTTGAATGCAATCACTCAGCCAGAATTTTTACTTAAATTATAAGACTATGTTGCTTGCAGAGATCTTGAAAGACCAAGAAATGACATAAAATTTATGATATAATTTTCTAAATGACCAGCCATCGCTTCTTTAAGAAATGCTATCTTCATTTGTAACTCTCAGGATACCCTGAAATTTATAATACAAATAAGATTTCTGTGGTATTGAGTCCGCAACCCACACATAACAGCCCAGTATATCTTCATTAACAAGAAACATTTCTATTGATTTCATTTTGCGATGTTTCATATTACATATAACAAATATGTATGGTCACCTAAATGAATTATTACAATCCAATTTGAAATGATTGCATAGGGTTATTGTATTATCTCTAGGATGCTTTAGTCTCTGGGTGTCAAAACTGTTTTTATTTAATGGAATAACATGGAAAAGTTAATCAGAGTAGGTTAACCTCTGTGGAACTGAAGGTCACACGCATTTACTCTCAGTTGGAAATGGAGGAGCTTTTAGTTTTGAACTGGGGGTGGGCGAAGGGGGAAGAGGGAAAAGCCAGGAGGGATTTTATGTCTGTGTTTCCTCCAGCATTGCTAGTATCACTTGGCTGATGGGGGCATTTCAATAACTGAATTTTTGATTAAAAAATTTCCTGCAAGCAAAATAAAATTAAACAGGCAATACAAACATAATAAAAAATCAATACTGCAGTTAACATTTCTATTGTAACTTATTGAACGACTGAACTCCAGGCCCATTCAGCTTTGCATACACATGCAACTGCTCAGAGTTTCTGACCAGGGTGAGAATGAGGCGTTGCAAAGAGTTTTATTCTCAGAATTATATTTCCAAGATACATGGTGCTTCTTATCAGGTAAGTCCTTTCATGCCAAGAACACAGAGGTAGAAACTTTCCATTTGTTTCCCTAACATCGTCTATTTGGTGAGAACACAGAAGACACCCAGATTAGTGTTCACTGAACGTATCAGAACTTGTTTATTCACATGGTGCTTTCCCTTTCAGAGCAGTTCCTGTGAGGTTACGCTTGTGCCTCTGTGAGTGTGAGTGATTTGTGTGTGTGTGTGTGTGTTGCTGTAAAGGTACTTGCTTGCTCTTTCAGAACTCAGATGCACAGGTGGGTGGCTATAAAGACGTCCACTTAAAGACTACAGGGAAAGCATTGCCCTTGAACTAAATCTGCTAATGTTTCAAAGATCCTTTAAATGTCTGATCAAGATGGTTGACTGAGATAATTGAGAAAGTCCCCCTTCCAATCCAAAAATAATGAAACACAATCCTCAGGTGAGACCAAAAGCTGAAAAGGGAGTTCCCCAGACGTCAGGAACAAGGAGCCAGAGCTGGAGGAGAAGGAGGCATGGGGCACTCTGGATGGAATGTCTCCCGCGAGTGTGGGTTGTAACTCCACGGGCGCTGAGTTCAAGCATCAAGATCCTCGTGCAGGAGGTGAGACTGAACTCCCAGTACTAAGGACTGTCCGTCAATGACATAGGGATTAAGGTGCCACCCACCAGCCCCAGGTGTGGGCTTTGTGCTCTGGACCTTGGGTAGCAAGAGGTACGTGTGGGAAATCAGAAAGCACAAGCTTGTACAGTGTGAATGTGAGACTAAGTATACACAGCCAGAGCTCAAACCAGAAAAATCCCACTGAAAACGAGTCTAGCAAAAAGTGAACATGAAAACCAGCCTGGAGCTCCACAGAGTCTACAGGAGCCAAAGTTCAACTGTCTTCCTAAGGTGACCTCCAAAACCCAGGGCACCCAGTGGGAATTCTTACAAGGGCAAAAATATGCAAAGACAAGCTTGCATTTCACACACCATGCCAGCCTGTGTGGTCTCATTTCCCTCAAGTCACTAAAAAATTGAAAAATACACAATAGCATCTACCCCTCGAAAGAAGGTCAACAGATGCAACACGTGGGAGAAATCCCTAAGAACTGCAGATAAGAGTCATGCCCAGGGAATTGGAAAGCAGGCATTACTTAGATGATCAGGGGGGAAAGTGAGGAATAGGTTTGGTAATGTAAGATGAAAAGAAGGCGGGTTGAGAAAGAAACAAAGATTGCTAATGCAAGTGAAGGGGAAATCATTTTGAAGATAAAGCTGAAAACAAAACGCTCAAAATACAGCTCAAAGAGAAAAAGGAGATGGTATAAATATGCAACAGAAATTGAGACAAGGGACACAAAAGAAGCAGCTCCAAAATACAACAAATAGGAGTGCCGGAAAGAAATTAGAGAAGAATGAAGGAGAAATAATAGCTAAAGACATACTGGTGGAGTATTTTCCATAATGAAAAATTGTTAAAACAGTTTGCAATAGAATCCCAAATCTTGAAGAGGGTGAATAACATGAATCCACACCTTACACATTGCAACGAAACCACGGAATATGTAAGATGATATAAAAATATTTAAAACATGTACCTGAAAAGGAACAGCAGGTAGACTGATAGCAGACTTCTGATTGGCAACAGCAGATGTCAGAAGATGATCAAATACTATTTTCTAAGTGGTAAGAGGAAGTAACTATCAACTTCATGTCTATACTCAGTTAAAAGATCATTCAAGGGGGAGGGCAGCTTTTCCCAGCAGCTCTGAGCCTGGAATGATGGTAAGGCTGCTGGTTAGAGTCCTTATAATCATTTTTCCTCTTTTTATTCACCTCAGAATTCTCTCAGTATAATCGGTTCACTCCCTGCTATAAGTAAAGGGAAAATAAAGATATTTTTCAGACACACAAGACTAAGAGACTTACTACCTGAAAGAGCAAATAAAATAATGCAATATTGAAAGAAGAAAATGCAAGCTATAAGGGATCAGTGGGCATCAAAATGCAAAAAAAAGTTATGAAGCATGGTAAAAGCATGTTGAAGATCTACTATAAGAATAGTAATAATACTATTTGAGGGGATATTTATTTGAAATGAGAAGGAATGAAAATTCTAGACATCAGTATCATGGATGATATAGAAAGGCAATATTTGGGGTGGAATTAAGGATTCTTATCTGGTGGGAGAGTAGAGATACTGTCTAATAAAAATATAGAAATGTAAATATATAATTTCAAAATAATAGAAATCAAAAGGGATTAAAAAAAAGAAACAAAAACAGAGCAGAAGGTAGGGAAGGAAAAATAGTAAGGGAGGTGATAGCTACAATAGGTCAAAATAAATGTAAATGGATCAAACATTTATTAAACCATCAGTGTCTCAGACAGGAATAAAGTTCCCTCATTCACTGGATTCTCTGACAGTACCCTGGTTATGCAATTCTCCAGTGTTGGCATGGAAGGAAGTAATTTTTCACGACAAGAACCCTTCATTTCACTCTTATCTTCATAAGAAACGAAGTCTTATCCATCATGTCTTTCTGCTGATATGATCAGATTCCAGATCAACAGTCTCCTCCAATGTCACGATGATGCATCTCCAGGGGGAAGGGGTGGGACAGCTGATTTTTTGACAGTTCTACCCATATCTAGAGACCACAGGAAGGCTGAAAAGCATTGAGACTCTTCCTGTGTGGAGCAGATGGAGAGATGCCAACATGCAGGCCAAATCGTTAGATGAGTCACAGAACGGCTGAATGGCCTGACTCAACGAGCGCTGGTAACTGGATCTAGGACCACACACGGAGAGGTTTCCGTGGAAGAGACTTTGGGGTTTTAATTGAATTTTGGCTCAGTAGGATGCGGCTCCTAGATCAGCTAATGGGATTTTAGAAGGCAATAATGGAGGTGGAGTATCGAGAAAAGGATGTGATGGTGTGTCCCTGCTTGTTCTTATCTGACCACACCTGGGAGGCTGAATTCAGAGGCATGTCTGGAGGGCACCACCTCGATGTTCAGTTCAGTTCAGTTCAGTTCATTGCTCAGTCGTGTCCGACTCTTTGCAACCCCATGAATCGCAGCACGCCAGGCCTCCCTGTCCATCACCAACTCCTGGAGTTCACTCAGACTCACATCCATCGAGTCAGTGATGCCATCCAGCCATCTCATCCTCTGTCATCCCCTTCTCCTCCTGCCTCCAATCCCTCTGTTAATAGTTATCAATCCCTATTGCATGGATTCTTAAAGGAATAAAGGGGTTACTTATGGTAGAGATGCCATCTGTCCTTAAATATTCCATGAGCTATCGTGGTGCAGGCAGATATGACCTCATCTTTGTGGTCTCAGTAAACAGAACTAGAATCACTAAGAGCCGTGTAGCCGAATTGTTCAGCAATGAGTGGACAGTTTCAGGAGGCAGAGAACTTCCTATTACAGAAAATGTTCAAATACGAACTTCCCTGGTGATCAGTGGAAGGATCCCCCGGCCTTCCAGTGCTGGGGATTCAGGTTCCATCCCTGGTTGAGGAGCGAAGATCCCACATAGCTCATAGCCAAGAAACCAAAACATTTAAAAAAACCCAGAAGCAACAGTGTAACAAATTCAGTAAAGACTTTTTAAAAAAGAAACTGTTTAAGCAAAGTGAAACAGCTTTCTTTCTGCAGCAATTAATGGAATTGATGCACCGGGTTGGGGGTTGAGTATTCTGGCCTACGCAGAAAAGTCTACCCACTAAGGCTTTGGTTCTGTGTTTTCCCTGACACGTTCAGTGAGTACTCAGCGTGGGAGTGATATGCATATCCCACTAGTGACTTCCTCTTGACGCTTTATGTGTTATGTGTGATGCTGACCCAATAAGGTGAATCCTGACAATAAACAAAAAGAGAGAAGAAAAGGTCTCTGTGAAGGGGATCCTTCCATCTATTCAGAGCATCACAACCTTTGTGATGGCTTTAGAACTATCTGAAGATATTACATGATCCCTGGGTTCTTATTAAATTAAATCAGCGTTTCTTACCAGCTTCCCGGATGGTTTCTATTCTCGCTTAGGCATGAGAACCACCACTGGATTTTAACCCAGCCACTGGTTACTGTTTGAAACTTGTTTTTTCTCAGACTTTTTCTTCTCTGACAACTCTAAAGGATAACATTCTCACATGAACCCTTTCAGATGTTGTTGGTCTTGGGACACAAAATAGGCAATAGGTTATATGCAAATCATATGTAATAAGTTGTAACTCCACCCTTGTCCTTGCTCAGGGTCAGTAGACACAGAAATTCATGGAGGACCGATAATGGTTATACATTTACCCATCCACCCATCTGTCCTTCTACACATCCATCCATCCATCCACCATGAATTTATTAAACATCTACTGTTATTTCTGGCTTCCCTGGTGACTCAGTGGTAAAGAACCTGCCTGCCAATGCAGGAGGCAAGGGTTTCATCCCTGGGTTGGGAAGATACTCTAGAGGAGGAAATGGCAACGGACTCCAGTATTCTTGCTTGGGAAATCCCACGGACAGAGGAGCCTGGTGGGCTACAGTCTATGGGGGTCTCAAAGAGTTGGACACAATTTAGCGACTAAACAACAGCAACTATTGTTCGCGGGGTATGCCAGTAGGTGGTGGGGGATGGGTAAGGACAGATTCATGCTAAGGTTAGAGTAACGTTGTTTCCGCCTTCATATCAATTTTGCTTTCACCAAGAGACATGGGGGCTATCAATGAGCCCTTTGAAGGTGTGTGCTTGGTTTTCCCTTCCACTGAGGCAGCATTGCCACCGAGGAATGCTGAAGGTATTGGAAGCACCTCAGAGTGGCTGGTTTTGAGTACACTCTGTGACTCTGGGAATCTGTTAGCTGGGATCTGTGGGATCTCTGAGACTCAGTTTTCTCATTTCTAAAGTGGAATGATAAGAACCGTAATCATATTGGTGTGAAGATCAAATAAGATAATGTAACCAAAGAGTGTTGTACAGTTTAAACCTTCTATGAATAGTTGTGTGTGTGTGTGTGTGTGTGTGTCTGTGTAATATATATCCAAACTTGACTTTCCCTAGAAGCAGATTCTGAGATGAAGATTCAAGTTCAGCAAGTTACTTTCACGGGAAATTAGAGATTAATGCTCCTGGGGGACTTTGGGAAATGATGTTGAACTACAGAATTTTCCTACCTTGGGGTGTATGTAGCCACTAGCTTTCATCAGTCACTGGCTGCTCCCAGTAGCATTAGTCAATTCCAACCTGCAGTGTCTATGAGCAGATCAGGTTCTGGGAGCCCTAGAAAGCCTTCAGGCAGAGAAGTGCAGGTGTTGGAGGTTGGACATTGGGTCAGAGTGCACTGGAAAGGGAAGGGCCACGGGGATACGGATGGGGCATCCGTAGCTTCTGCTAGTGTGTGTGTGTGTGTGTGTGTGTGTGTGTGGTTCCATATGTGAGTTTTAGATGCGGGCTTCACTAGATGCCCTTTAATCACGCAGAGTTGGCTTCAGTGAAGAACATCTGGTCAACACACGGGATGCAGGTAAACCACCAAATGCTTGAGAGTTGGACACACATTCCCTGTTGCTGTTTTGGAACCTGGCATTGAGCCTGCCCTTTCTTGCTGGGGTTTCTGGGGCCCCACGAGGAACAGTTCCCACTTTCCAACTCTGTCTTTGCAGCTGAGCTTTTTTTCCTGAACCACTAGGCTTCCGTAGCTTCTATCAGAAGCATCTCCTCTCCTCTCTCTCTTCTTGCGAGCTTTGTCTTGTGTGAGTTTAGTGAGCACTTCCAGATAGCACTGATGTTGAGACATGTTCATGGACATTCAGATAATCTTCTGATATTAACAATCCGGTGCACAGAGCTTCAAACCAGACATACAGAAAGATCTAACCCTCTCTTCGTGTGTACACACTTGGTATACATCCTAAAATGAACTTTACTCCCAGGCCGTGGGGTTGAGAGCCACTGGGGCCAGTACACGACATTGTTGCTACAGCCACCTACAGTAAGTGGCCTGTACATTGTAAACCCTTGATTCTGCTGGTGAGCTTTTGGTCTCCACAGTCACGTTGTGTGGGGTTAGAAATGAAATGGAATTCTGCCCCATGGATAAAACTCCCTCCAAGCCTCTGGAATTAAATGAAGAAAAGAGTGGGCCTGAGTTATTGTCAGAGCTTAAAGGATTTCCATTGACCCAAAGGCTTGATGGAATTTCAATCCTGGGCTCTGAGTCTGCCTTCCCTAGGGACAGGTTCTGTGTCCATGGTCAGCAGAACAAAGGCCAGCCAGGGCTATTAATATTTCACAAAGGTAAAGGTGGAAAAGGCTTCGTGAGTGATGCATTGCTCCTCCTAGGCGACTCTTGTGAGACTGGGTGTTCCTACATTCAGGAGGTTCCTGTAGCAACTCGGTATCCATCTGGTGCTACATTCTTACATCCTGTTACAGAAATTGGCCTGGTTTGTCTTAGCTCCTCATCTTCCCTGAATAACTGGGGTCCTCTCCCAGTGCTGGTCTTGGCTCACTATGCTCCTCCATCCTCTTCCCTCACAATGAATTCAGGAGCTGCAGCTTTCTCCCACCCCCACTGCCCACCTCCTCTCAGCTAAATCAAGAGATGACAGCAGACCATGAGCCACATGTGGGCAAGGCTCTGACTTGTGATGGTATTTACTGAGCCTACTGTGTGCTCCAGCAGGGAGATGCTGATAGAGGAAGACACAGTCTCTCACACTGGAGGGTAATCGAGTGCCTGGGGAGGTGGGACAATTCATATAAAACACAGACACCAACTCAGAGCACCGTGATGGCCACGTCAGTCTCAGGGTTAAAATATGTGTCTTAGTAAGAGTGATGGCTGTTGGCACCAAGACTCAGGAAAGTTTCAAGAGAGCAAATGGAATTGCTTCTTGAAGGACTGAGTTGAGGGACTCTTTTAGTGATGTCACAGAGGCTGGAGGGTGCTGGGTCCAGCATGAGCTGAGCTTTCCAGGAAGTGCAGTAGGTACTTGATTGTCCTGCATATGCTGAAGAACTTGGAAGTGGCACCACTGGGTCAGACTCTGGACTTGCCAGGTACCAACAGTGGGCTCTGGGCCTCAGTTTGCCCAGCTGTAGAATGGGGGATAGTGAGAGTGGAAACTCTATATATTCCTGGTGTGGGAACTATATCCACAGGACTGAAGGAGTTGGTAATTCTAAAGCACTCATGCCTGGACTGTGATAGAGGTGAGGTCACTGTTACTGGGGCTGTTATTAATCATATAATCTCACAGGAAGAACTTTTCTGTCCAGATAGGAGAACTTCTGTACGGGAAAAAGCGATTTTTAAAAAAAGGATCCCTTAGAATGGATACATGCATATGTATGGCTGTCATTTAAGCCATCCAGTGTATGTCATTCTGGTATGGAACTCCAAAGTGTTAGTTGCTAAATTTTGTCTGACTCTTTGCAACCCCATGGACTGCAGCCTGCGAGGCTCCTCTGTCCATGGAATTTTTCAGGCAAGAATACTGGAGTGGGTAGCCATTCCCTTTTCCAAGTGATCTTCCCCACCCAGGGATCAAACCTGGGTCTCCTGCATTGCAGGCAGATTCTTTGCCAGCTGAGCCACCAGGGAAGTGAAGTGAACTGAAGTTGCTCAGCCATGTCTGACTCTTTGTGACCCTATGGACTGTAGCCCACCAGGCTCCTCCATCCATGGAATTTTCTAGGCAAGAGTACTGGAGTGGGTTTCCATTTCCTTCTCCAGGGGATCTTACCGACCCAGGGATCGAACCCGGGTCTCCCACATTGCAGGCAGATGCTTTACCGTCTGAGCCACCAGGGAATCCCTGCATATATATGACTGCATCCCTTTGCTGTTCACCTAAAACGAACTCTTAATCCGCTATGCTGCTGCTGCTGCTGCTAAGTCACTTCAGCCGTGTCCAACTCTGTGCAACCCCAGAGACGGCAGCCCACCAGGCCCCCCATCCCTGGGATGCTCCAGGCAAGAACACTGGAGTGGGTTGCCATTTCCTTCTCCAATGCATGAAAGTGAAAAGTGAAAGTGAAGTCGCTCAGGAGTGGGGTGCCATTGCTTTCTCCACTATACCCCAATACAAAATAAAAAGTTTAAAAAATATGTGTATATATATATATATATATATATAAATAAATATAATAAAATAATCACATGATTGAGCAGTCAAAAATAAATACATAAAAAAGAATAACTTGGTAGGTGGCAGAAATGGGAGGAGAGTTGGGGCATCCTGACTCTCAACTGAAGGTTCCTCTGTGTCAAGGCTGGGAGGCTGTGATTCTTCATCTTTCTAGGAGAAAACAAAATTTGGTCTAAAAGTATCCGCTGTGTAACCATATTGTTCCCAGAAACCAAGATCAATAATTCTCAACTGTATCAAAATGCCACAAGAAAGTAAATGATTCCACAGCTTCAACCACAGCACTGGAAGTAACCAGCTTCTGCTGAGCACCATGCTGAGGGCTTGGGGAGAGAGAACAGCTGGTATTTTTTTCCCCTGTATTTTGGAAACTTAGAGTGTAGAGAGAAAAGACCAGGCAGACAAGGCCTCCTAAGAAATTACAACAGCAGAACTAGGTAATGATGGCTGTGTTTCAGATTCTGTTCTGTGAGCTTTACATGCATTAACTCATTCAATCTCATTATAACACTTTGAGGTAGGTTACAACATTAAACCCATTTTCCAGATGAAAATACAGAGGCTTACAGAGGCAGTTATTTCGCCAGGTTAACCCAGACACAAAAAGAGCTGGAACAGAACCCAGGCTTCTGCTCAGAGTCTGTGCTCATGTCTAATAATTAAAAAGGAAGAATCACATTTTAACATTTATTAAAATATGCCATTGTAAGAAACTATCTAATTGAAGTGAAATCAAACCTCAATAACATTTCCAGAGGCCATCAAAAATTACTAAATGCAATTTTGTTTTTAATCTTGAAGATGATACATTTATTTATTTAGAATAATTAACTTTAAAAGTTAGTGGTACATATAAGGAAGTATTTGTCACAATTTTTTTTGGGGGGGGGGAGGATATAAACTAAGTTTTAAACATTCTTTTAATTAGAAAAATGAATGAGTAGAGTTCTCCTGGGTTACATTTTCATTCTTCAAGATACTCCCTTTGGCTTGATGTATGAAGTTGGATGTTTCAAAGTTTATACTATTGTAATATAAACAGTCTTTTCTAGTGGTGGTGATATAGAGAATCCCTACCTTCTGGAAGGGTAGATTTAGAAGTTAGTTTTGGGGATTAGGGTGTTTTTCCTCATACAGAGAATGGCAGGATCCCAAGTGGGGTGAGAAGAAACACCCCTGGTATGTTCACTCCCAGTGAAAGTGTATCAGGAGTATTAATAAGTGCTGGGCAAACACCTCCTTCCAGGGGCAGGATGTAGCTTCTCCCCTTCCTGGTGAGGGGCTGGCTGTGGGGGCTGGGGGTGGCTGGCATGGTCACTTATGGGACAGTGGTTGGAGGGAGGGGAGGGAAGGGAAGGGGATTGGGGGCTGCGGAGTAAGGAGCTGGTCATCCCTGGGTCCAGGGTAGTTTGGGCGTCTTTTTAGCCAGCAATCTTCATGATGTATTATTGTCTATCTTCCCTCCACCTTTTGTTCCTTTTTTTTTTTTGGTAGATCTCACTGATGGGCCTGAGTTAATCCTGTACCACCACCACCACCACCATCATCATCATTTCTCTCCCTTGAAGCCCTCTGTGGAACAAGACACATCTCAAAGCTTCTGTCTGTTTCTTCTGCATCTCAGGTAAATGACCTAGAAGTTTTCTGTAACAAGATTGTGTGTGTATGTGCGCGTGCTCAGTTGCTCCGTCATGTCTTCCTGTTTGACTCTTTGCGACCCCATGGACTGTAGCCCACCAGGCTCCTCTGTCCATGGGATTTTCTGAGCAAGAATGCTAGAGTGAATCTTCCCCACCCAGAGCAGCAAACCCAAGTCTGTTGAATCTCCTACATTGGCAAGTAGATTCTTTACCACTGTGTCACCAGGGAAGCTCCGTAACAAGAGTGTACTGGGTTGAATAGTGTTTTGCAAAAATTCATGACCACCTGGAACATTCAAGTGTGACCTTATTTGGAAATGGGGCCTTTGCAGATATAATTAGTCAAGAAGAGGTGATACTGGTGTAGGGTGGTCCCTAAATTCAGTTACTGGGGTCCTTATAAGAAGAGAAGGGCTTCCCTGATGGCTGCTGGTATAGAATCCGCCTGCAATGTGGGAGACCTGGGTTTGATTCCTGGGTTGGGAGGATCCCCTGGAGAAGGGAATGACTACCCACTCCAGTATTCTGGCCTGGAGAACTCCATGAACTATTCCGTGGGGTTGCAAAGAGTAGGACATGACTGAGTGACTTTCACTTTCACTATAAGAAGAGAAGTGGCCTCAACAGAGCCTGAGGGAAAAAAGCTGTGTGAAGACAGAGGCAGAGAATGGAGTGATGCTGCCACAAGCCAAGGAATGTCTGAAGCCACCAGAAGCTGCCAGAAGTGAAGGATCCTTTCCCAGAGCTTTCACAGGGCTGTGGCTGTCCCAGCATCTCAGTTTTGGACTTCCAGCATCCAGAACTACAAGAGAACACATTTCCGTTGTTTAAGCCCCTCCCATTTTTGGTTGTCTGCTACAGAAGCCCTGGAGACAAACACCAAGAGGTTCAGTAGGGGCTTTTCTGTTGGCCTCCCAGCCCATCACCAGCCACCACCCAGCACCTCTGCTCAGTGTTTCTAATTAACCTGGGGAGGGAAGAAGGAAGACATAAGAGTACGAGATAGAACCTCTCACCATGAAGACAAGTGAAACGACCCAGGGAAATACTAAAAGATTGGAAATGCCCCAAACAAAGGGAGACTTGCTTTCCCTGGCTGGACGTTGGCTTAAGAATTGAACTTACTGATTTGCCTCTGAGAGACATGGGAGGGGAGGCAGAGGTTGGATGTGGAGCAGTCTGAGTTTCTTTTTTTTTAATATAATTTTTATTTTCTTTAATGCCAAAAACATTTTGCATTGGGGTATAGCTGATTAACAATGTTGGATAGTTTCAGGTGAACAGTGAAGGGACTTAGCCGTACAGATGCATGGATCCATTCTCCACCAAACCCCGCTCCCATCCAGGCTCAGCTTCAGTTTCTTGTGGGTCAATGGACATCCTAGAAAGGAAGCTGAGCTTGAGCCATCTTGTTGGTACCTGTTAAGTGGGGACTCCATCAGGTACAGGAATTCTAGCAGTAAGAGGTTTTGAGATTTTCCTCTGGTATAAGGAACATGAAGAAGGGGTGAAAAAGGGTCAACCCAGGACCAGGTTCAAAATATCAGGGCAATGCAATAGGAAGGGGTGGAGAAGGGAGTTTACAAAGCCCTCAAAGCTCAGACATGTGCCCCACAAGAAAGCCAGCACTCGGATACTGCCACTCAGAAGAATCATAAGCCAGGTATCCAATAGAGCTACAAGAACCACCCAAGATAGGATGTCATCAGTGGCCATGCAGGTGAGTCGACATGTCAACTTGAGTCTACTCACTTAGGTGAGTCGACATGTCAACTGAGTCAGCTGATGTGTCCACTGAGTCAGCTGAGTGAGTAGTCAACTGACAGCTCTGGCAGGAGTGAGTGGGCCTTGTGGCTGCAGATCCCCCCACCCTTCGGGATTTAGAGTCCCAGCTCAAGTCTTCATAGAGGTAAAGAAGGCAGGGGTTTACATCAAGATTGAGACTGAAGCTCTGGAGCACACCAGGGACTGGAAAGATATGGAGTCTGCCAAGGGTACCGTGAAAGTGTGCTAAAAGGAAGATTCAACAGGGAAAAGTGAAAGGGGCAATGAATGGAAAAGATGAAACCATTTTGTGTTTGTAACCCCATGTTCTGAGACTCCTTAATAAACTGGTGACAGTATTGAGAGCTTTTGCTCTATTTATACATTTACTTGCAGCTTCCCTGGTGGCTCAGATGGCAAAGAAGTTATGAGCCATGCTCTACAGGGCCATCCAAGATGGATGGGCCATGGTGGAGAGTTCTGACAAAACCTGGTCCACTGGAAAAGGGAATGGCAAAAAACTCCAGTATTCTTGCCTTGAGAACTCCATGAACAGTATGAAAAGGTAAAAAGATATGACACTGGAAGTTGAGCTCCCCAGGCCAGTAGGTGTCCAATATACTACTGTAGAAGAGTGGAGAAATAATTCCAGAGGGAAAGAAGAGGATAGGCCAAAGTAGAAATGATGCTCAGTTGTGGATGTGTTTGGTCATGAAAGTAAAGTCTAATGTTGTAAAGAACAATATTGCGTAGGAACCTAGAATGTTAGGTCTACGCATCAAGGTAAATTGGATGTGGTCAAGCAAGAGATGGCAAGAGTGAACACTGACATTTTAGGAAACAGTGAACTAAAGTGGATGGGAATGGGCAAATTTAATTCAGATAACCACAATATCCACTACTGTAGGCAAGAATCCCTTAGAAGGAAGGGAGTAGCCCTCAAAGTCAACAGAAGAATCTGAAATGCAGTACTTGGGTGCAATCTCAATAAAAGCAGAATGATATCGGTTCATTTCCAAGGCAAACCATTCAACATCACAGTAATTCAGGTCTATACCCCAACCACTAATGCCAAAGAAGCTGAAGTTGAATAGTTATATGAAGAACTTTAAGACATTCTGGAACTAACACCAAAAAAACATGTCCTTTTCATCATAGGGGACTGGAATGCAAAAGTAGGAAGTCAAGAGATATTTGGAGTAACAGGCAAGCTTGGCCTTGGAGTACAAAATGAAGCAGAGCAAAGACTAACAGAATTTTGCCAAGAGAACATCCTGGTCATAGCAAACACTCTCTTCCAAGAATGCAAGAAACAACTGTACACGTGGATATCACCAGATGATCCATACTAAAATCAGGTTGATTATATTATTTGCAGTTGAAGATGGAGAAACTCTATACAGTAAAACAAACAAACAAAAACAAAAAACAAGACCTGGAGCTGACTATGACTCAGATCATGAGGTCCTTATTGCAAAATTCAGAATTAATTGAAGAAAGTTGGGAATTGAAGTAAGTAGATCATTCAGGTATGACCTAAATCAAATCCCTTATGATTACACAGAGGAGGTGACAAATAGATTCAGTGGATTAAAGATAGTAGACAGAAGGCCTGAAGAACTAAGGATGGAGGTTTGTCCCATTGTACAGGAGGTGGTGATCAAAACTATCCTCAAGAAAAAGAAATGAAAAGAGGCAAAGGGGTTGTCTAATAAAGTGTTAAAAATAGCTGAGAAAAGAAGAGAAGTAAAAGGCAAAAGAGAAAGGGAAAGATAGACCCAACTGACAGCAAGGAAAGAAAGTGAACAATGAAAGAAATAGATGAAAACAATACAATGGGGAAGACTAGAGATCTCTTCAAGAAACGTGGAGACACCAAAGGAATATTTCATGCAAAGATGGACACAATAAAGGACAGAAGCAGCGAGGTCCTAGTAGAAGCAGAAAATATTAAGAAGAGATGCCAAGAGTACCAAGAAGAACTATACAAAAAAGATCTAATGACCTGGATAACCATGATGGTGTGGTCACTGACCTAGAGCCAGACATCCTGGAGTATGAAGTTAAGTGGGCCTTAGGAAGCATTACTAATACAAAGCTAATTACTTTGTATTAATTACTTTTACAAAGCTAATGTAGGTGATGAAATTCCAGCTGAGCAGTTTCAAATCCTAAAAGATGATGCTGTTCAAGTGCTGCACTCAACATGCCTGCATATATGGAAAACTGAGCAGTGGCAGTGGCCACAGGACTGGAAACGGTCAGTATTCATTCCAATTCCGAAGAGGGGAAATGCCAAAGAATTTTCAAACTACCATAATAGCACTCGTTTCACATGCTAGCGAAGTAATGCTGAAATAAACTTGGACTTGTTTCTCTATCTGCCTTGCAGATGTCAGACTAGATCAGTGAGTGCCAGTTGAGGAATGCAGGAATGGGTCCAAGAATCAATTGAGAATAATGACATAAAATAGTTCCCTGACAGTTCAAAAGGGACCCTCCAACCCTCTATGGACATTTTGTGTTGGAAGTCAGTTTCACAGTTCTAGTGTGAAGGCAGGGAAGGCAGGAGACTGACCCTACCATTCCATGGGGATGTGGGGTTTGGTGGGCTGAGGTTCCTTTAAGTCAGGTGAATGTCAGTTAGAGATGAGAAGTGAGGGTCAGAGTTGAGGTAGGAGCTCCAAGAGGGGAAAGGGAAGGGGTTCTAAGCAGTGACTGCCAGTGGGGCAAGAATGGGGAGATTCTGTGTTTTGCTGTCTATGTAGAATACACCAGGGCAAATGTGTTTTAAGTCTAATAAAGTGAAAGTGAAGTTGCTCAGTTGTGTCCAACTCTTTGCGACCCCTTGGATTGTAGCCCTCCAGGCTCCTCCATCCATGGGATTTTCCCGGCAAGAATACTGGAGTTGGTTGCCATTTCCTTCTCCAGGAGATCTTCCCGACCCAGGGATTGAACCTGGGTCTCCTGCACTGTAGGCACATGCTTTACCATCTGACCTATTATATAGTATAGGGCTTATGTAGGGCTTCCCTGGTAGCTCAGCTGATAAAGAATCCACCTGCAATGCAAGAGACCCCGGTTTGATTCCTGGGTCAGAAAGATCCACTGGAGAAGGGAAAGGTTACCCACCCCTGTATGCTGACCTGGAGAATTCCATGGACCCTATAGTCCAAGGGGTCACAAAGAGCTGGACATGACTGAGCAACTTTCACATTATGTAAAAGTGTATATTTTAAGGAATGTTTTTAGCTTGTTTATATACTTCCTTTACAATGTTTAATATGGAAACAACCTGTATGTCCACTGATGAACGAATGGACAGAGACATGGTCCATATACATGATGGAACACTGCTCAGTCATAAAATAGAATGAAACAGTCACTTACAGTCACATTAATGGACCTAGCGATGATCATACTAAGTGAAGTAAGTCAGACAAAGAAAGATGAATATATGATATCACTGATAAGTGGAATCTAAAAAAATGATACAAATGGACTTATAAAATAGAAAGAGCCTCGCACACAGAGATCAAACTTATGGTTACCAAAGGAGAAGCAGAAGAGGGATAAATTAGGAGTTTCAAATTAAGAGACATATCACTCTATATAAAATAAATTAATAGCAAGGGCTTACTGTATAGCACAAGAAATTATATTCAAAGCCTTGTAATAATCTATAATGGAAAATAATCTGAAAAATAATATGTATGTATAACTATATATATAACTATATATATATATAGCTGAATCACTTTGCTGTACACCTGAAACAAACACAGCATTGTAAATCAACTGTACTTCAATAAAAATGTTGCTACTGAAGTTGTTTTCAAGGAAAAAAAAAGCTTAATAATTGTGTTTTGGAGAGGAGTATATATTTTTGGATGCTTAAGAGAAATGTAGTAGTAGTCATATATGGATGTGAGAGTTGGACCATAAAGAAAGCTGAGCACCAAAGAATTAATGCTTTTGAACTATGGTGTTGGAGAAGACTCTTGAGTGTCCCTTGGACTGCAAGGAGATCCAACCAGTCCATCCTAAAGGAAATCAGTCCTGAATATTCATTGGAAGGACTGATGTTGAAGCTGAAACTCCAATACTTTGGCCATTTGATGCGAAGAACTGACTCATTTGAAAAGACCCTGATGCTGGGAAAGATTGACGGCAGGAGGAGAAGGGGAGACAGAGGATGAGATGGTTGGATGGCATCACTGACTCAATGGGCATGAGTTTGAGTAGACTGCAGGAGTTGGTGATGGACAGGGAGGCCTGGTGTGCTGTGGTTCATGGGGTTGCAAAGAGTTGGACGTGACTAAGCGACTGAACTAATAACCTAAGAGAAATGCAGCTCTGAGTTAGAAATTGAGAAATAAGTATCCAATTGGATGCATATCTTGAGGTCTTTGCATCTTTAGATGAACCTGGGTTTTACCTCTTTAATTAAAAAATTAGTTATTTTTTACTGTGCTGGGTCTTTGTTGTGCTGCAGGCTTTTCTCTAGCTGCTGTGAGTGGGGGCTACTCTCTGGTTGCAGCGCATGGGCTTTCCTTGAGGTGGTGTCTCTTGTTACGGAGCATGTGCTATGGAGCACAGGATTGATAGCTGTGATGCACAGGCTTAGGTGCTTCAAAGCAAATGGGAACTTCCCACATCAGGGATGGAACCATCTCCTGCATTGGCAGGTGGATTCTTTACCACTGAGCCAACTGGGAAGCCCAAACTTGAGTTTTAGACAGCACATTGTCAACCCCAAGACTTGAGTCATCCTGAGAAACTTTATTTCAGCAGTGTGGCTCTCTATTTTCTGAGAGAATTTAAGAAGAAAGAACTTCAGTAGTAGCCAGGTATTGGGATGAGCTTTAAGCTTACGAGAGTCTTGGGGAACAGTGGGATACCTTCAATGACACATCAAGCTAATGATAAACTGCTGATTTGAAAAAAACAATTCTACTGGATTTTTCTCAGATTTACATATAGCCAGTGAGGTTTTTGTTGTTGTTTCGAAGATGTGAAAGAATCGTAATGTGTAGTTAATGGAAACAACGTGTGTTTGCACACTAGCATACTTATTAGTAAGAAACATGCATACTTCATTTGGAAGAGTAAGTTAATTGGTTAGTCAACATAAGGCATTTAGCAATTCTGGGGTGGTAAAAATAAGAAAGCTGATTTGAAGGACTCCATCTACCAAAAAAAAAAAAAAAGAAAGAAAGAATGTTGTGAAGCTGCAATTACTTTGTGACCAGAAGAATAAAATCATGCCTTTTCAAAATATGCCGAGTATCCAATCTGCAACTGATCCTGAATTTCGAATCTATAAGGTTTAATATCTCACCGGCAATCATAGGTTAGAATCAATGCTGTCATGGCTCATCGGGAGAATAAAAGCTTATGAAACAAGGAATTGAAGGCAATCATCCAAGTATAAAATTAAAAAAAAAAAAAAACATTTTGTAAGGTTTTTTTGAAAGGAGAAGATATGGAGACTCGACTTATCCCCCAGTGGTCTTTTTCTTCCAGTTTCAAAGTACGGTGCTGGTAGCTCAGGAAAATGGTCCCCAAAGACTTAGTGAGAGAAGGAAAAAAGACATCACCAGCCCGCTGGGTGTTTGAGAATGAGTCAGGTTGAGACATCATTCGTAGACGTCCTTGCCTCATTATACTTTCACACTGGGAACTCTGATGTTTATTTTGATAAACTATGGAGCCTAGATCAGTTAGCTCTTACTATAACAAAGCACTCCAAATTTTGTTATAGTTCAGTCACTAAGTCGTGTCTGACTCTTTGAAGCTCATGGACTGCAGCATGCAGGTTTCCCTGTCCTTCACTGTCTCCCAGAGTTTGCTTACACTCATGTGCATTGAGTCAGTGATGTCACCCAACCATCTCATCCCCTTCTCCTCCTGCCCTCAATCTTTCCCAGCATCAGGGTCTTTTCAAATGAGTCAGTTCTTCACATCAGGTGGCCAAAGTATTGGAGTTTCAGCTTCAGCATCAGTTCTTCCAATGAATATTCAAGACTGATCTCCTTTAGGATGGACTGGTTGGATCTCCTTGCAGTCCAAGGGACTCTCAAGAGTCTTCTCCAACACCATAGCTCAAAAGCATCAATTCTTTGGTGCTCAGCCTTCTTTGTGATCCAACTCTCACATCCATACATGACTACTGGAAAAACCATAGTTTTGACTATACGGACCTTTGTCAGCAAAGTGATGTGAAATATGCTCTCTAGGTTTGTCATAGCTTGTCTTCCATGGAGCAAAGGTAGGCAAAAACAATAGCCGTCTGCTTTGCTCACATGTGTGTGGGTTGGCAGTATGCACTGGGCCCTGTTGGGCAGTTTTTCTTGTCTTGTTCAGGTTCATCACCCATCATTTTCCGGGTTGGCTGGGGCCTGGCTAGTCTAAAAAGACAACAGAAGGGATGGCAAGTCTCTGTGCCATGTGGTCTCATTCTCCAGCCGTCTAGCCTGGGCTTAGTCTTTGCAGGAGTCCAAGGGGTTGAAGTACCCAAGGCATTTTGGTGCCAGGGCCCCTGACTGACAGACTGTCTTTTCTACTTCATTCTTTTGGTTGAAGTAAGTTCTAACAAAGACCCAGAATCAAGGTCTGGGGAGGAGATCTTTCTTGATGGGAAAAGCCACAAAGTCACATTGCAAAGGTGTGAGTATATGGAGAACTGAGGATTATGGCCATTGGCAGCCTATCACAGAGCTACTCTCAGGGTTACTCAGTACTCCAAAGGGCACCAGATTTATGGCATTTACTCACTGATGGAAACACCACTTCCCCCAAGAGGCGCCAGGTTCGGAGAGAGGAAATACCCGGGATTAGCAGTATGTCCTGATTATCTTCTATGCAGTTTTCAGACCACTTTACAGCAGGAGAAAATAACAAAATCCACAGTCTTCCCTCGACATCTCCAGGGGCAGGTCTTAAGGAGAGGGAAATAAATAGAACAAGGATCTTCGCTGTGGAAAGAAACATCAGGGTGATTAATTTTTAAATGGTCGGTTCTCAGGGGAGGGGGCACCTTGCATTATGAGGGAGAGGCTCCAGTGAGCTCGGAGTACAAAGTGGAGTTCAAACCGCTGGAAATAAAAGGTTCTGTCTAAGCAGCTGGTAATGTCCAGGAATTCCCATGTGTAAACACATGGCTGGGGGGATAACGTTACTTAACCACAGGCTGGGGGCCCATGTGAGGGCCAAGACCTGTAAATCCCAGCAGAATCAGTCACCACCGCTGGGTGGATTAATGACCGCAGGGGTGCGAGGTTTCCAGAACTGTCAAGACGGGAACTCCAGCCTGGGGCTGCCTGGCCTTACCCTGCTGTGCTAGGCACTTGCTCATGCATAAAAGTAGTCACCATCTTTTAGTTAGTTAGTGATCACTAAACAGTCCTTAGAGGTGACTGTTGCTGTTCAGTTGCTTAGTCACGTCCAACTCTTTGCAACCCATGGGCTGTAGCCCACCAGGCTTCTCTGTCCATGGGATTCTCCAGGGGAGCATACTGGAGCGGGTAGCCATGCCCTCCTCGAGGGGCTCTTCCTGACCCAGGGATTGAACCCGTGTCTCCTGCATTGGCAGGCGGATTCTTCATCACTGAGCCACCTGGGAAGCTTCAGAGGTGACTACGTCGTGCCTAAATTGTCCCTTTGCTACACTCATATGACAGAAAGCCATAGGTCTGTGCAAGAGCAGGGAGGAAAACAAGGGCACTTATAAAGGCTGCCCCCGGGGCCAACCTGGCGCCTTCCTAACTTCCCCTGCCCACTGCCCTGCAATGAACTGTCAGTCTTTGTCCCATCATTCCTCTCCTGGCTCCAGGTGTCTAAAATGACTCTTGTGCGGTCTGCATGACAGACAGACCTTGGTATGGCCTGGTGTTCATGCCTGGTCTAATCCCTTCTCCCTGAGTGTGGGTGGGACCTCTAACTTGCTTCTGAACCACAGAGCATGGCAGAGGTGATGAAGTGATACCCTGTGCCCGGGAGCCGTCTGATGTGAAAGTGAGCGGGGCTGGGGCACAGAAGGGTGGAGGCGAGTCCCTCATGGCCGTGAGGGTGACAGGGAAGCAGAGAAGCCAAGGAGTTCAGAAGCTGCCAAGTGGCCAGGTGTGGGCAGAGAACAAAACCCAGGTAAAGTAACAGCATAGATGGGCATGTTCATGCCCAGTTGTGCGAGTCGTGAGAGAAGTCGCACCGGCCTTTTTGTCCCCAGGATCCTCCAGGAAAGAATACTGGAGTGGGTGACAGCATGGACAAGAAGCTTCAAAAGGCAAAACCTGGAGGCAGATGCAGACACTTAGGGGTGTCGGTAGAGCTGCAGTGGAGCTGCCTGCGGTTGGGGCTGGAATTGCGGCTCTCACAGAAGTCAAATGCTACCTGTCCCTGCAGCTGTCTCTGATGGTCCAAACCCAGCTTAAAGTTACGGGTGATCTTCTCCTTATTCTTCAGTTAAGTTCAGTTCAGTTGCTCAGTCGTGTCCGACTCTTTGCCACCCCATGGACTGCAGCACACCAAGCTCCCCTGTGTATCGCCAGCTCCTGGAACTTGCTCAAACTCATATCCATCGAGTTGGTGATGCCATCCAACCATCTCATCCTCTGTCATCCCCTTCTCCTCCCACCTTCAATCTTTCCCAGCAGCAGGGTCTTTTCCAAATGAGTCAGTTCTTCGCACGCATCAGGTGGTAAAGTATTGGAGTTTCCAATACTTTGTATTTTCAAAGTATTGGAGTTTCCAATATTCCTTCCAATGAATATTCTTCCTTCCAGTGAATCAGTCTTTCCAATGAATATCCTTCAGCATCTTTGTTTTTTCTCCTGAGCCTCGATTGCAATCTCTTTCATTTTGTCTTTTATTTAAAGCCAATTACATACACACTTCGGAGAAGGCGATGGCACCCCACTCCAGTACTCTTGCCCGGAAAATCCCATGGACGGAGGGGCCTGGTGGGCTGCAGTCCATGGGGTCACTAGGAGTTGGACACAACTGAGTGACTTCACTTTATTTTTTCACTTTCATGCATTGGAGAAGGAAATGGCAACCCACTCCAGTGTTCTTGCCTGGAGAATCCCAGGGACGGCAGAGCCTGGTGGGCTGCCGTCTATGGGGTCCCACAGAGTCGGACACGACTGAAGCGACTTAGCAGCAGCAGCAGCACATACACACTTATATGTCTTTAGATTCCACATTCCTTCAGGGAAAGCAGGATGTCATGATAATTTTTAGTTTTCCATCATATTTTCCCTATGTATACAAAGTACCTTGAAGTAATACTTGGCTAGTACTTGTGTGTTAGATTTAATCAACAGGCTTTATGGTAATTCTCCTGTCCACATATCTACATACATCAAACATCTGTCTTGTAGAATCACGCAGGGCAATTCTCACTTCAGAAAAAAATAGTCCCCTCAAAAGCCCAGCATGTAAACTCAATACTGGAAACTCAGACTTGAGAACTCAGTCCCTCACGGGGCAACATCTGTGTTTAGGTTGTCCTGAAACTCTGTCTCTCTCTCTGGTCATCTGTAATTCCCTCCACCTTTAGGGAGCAGTGAAAATTGTGTTTTCTCATTCTTTCTCTGCTGTTGCTGCTGCTGCTAAGTCGCTTCAGTTGTCTCCGGCTCTGTGTGACCCCATAGATGGCAGCCCATCAGGCTCCCCTGCCCCCGGGATTCCCCAGGCAAGAACACTGGAGTGGGTTGCCATTTCCTTCTCCAATGCATGAAAGAGAAAAGTGAAAGTGAAGTCACTCAGTCGTGTCCGACTCTTAGCGACACCATGGACCACAGCCCACCAGGCTCCTCCATCCATGGGATTTTCCAGGCAAGAGTACTGGAGTGGGATGCCATTGCCTTCTCCACTGTTAGCGACCCAGATATTAGCAGGTTGCCATCTTGCTTCTCCTTGGGTAGATATCACCAGCCTCGTCTGCCATCCCTCGCCTAGTATGGTAGCCACAGCTCTCACTTGCATTGTTCTTCTTCTATGGATTTTCTCTTGAAAAGAGAAAGTGAAGTTGCTCAGCCGTGTCCGACTCTTTGAGACCCCATGGACTGTAGCCCACCAGGCTCCTCTGTCCATGGGATTTTCCAGGCAAGAATACTGGAGTGTCTTGCCATTTCCTTCTTCAGGAGATCTTCCCGACCCAGGGATTGAACCCAGTGTCCTGCATTGCAGGCAGACGCTTTACTGTCTGAGCCACCAGAGAAGTCAATTTTCTCTTACTTGGCCTTTAAATACAGTGCCTGATTGAACCTGGTTCTCCACCAGCCCACCAGCTAGCAAGATCACGGCTACTTTTAGAGGGGGCCTGGAAATCTGTGATGATATCCAAGACCCCTTAGATTTTGCTATTGACTACCACAGTTACAGGAGTATATTGGGCCTGGAACTCTGTCTTCTCTCCTTGAACTGCTCCTAAGCCAACATTCTCTATTATGCTATTATTGATTTGGGAATTAATTAAAGGATGGTGCACTCATTTCTATTACTTTTCCTCTTTAAGGTGTTGGGCGCCATTGGACTAGCAGGAGGCGAACGTTTTGGATCACGATTCTTTTGTTTAATGTTACTGACCCCGTATTTATGTCCTTCCGTGTTCTAACAAGCCTGCCTCCTACAACACCACTCAAGACACTGATAAGCTGGTTAAACAGAACAGAGCAAAACGCAGAGCCCCAGGGCACACAGCTCCCTCCTCCCAGGCTGACATCACTCTATTAATCAACGCTTTGGACACGCTTGTTCAACCAGTTACAAATTCACTTAACCGTCCCCTGGTCCCATCCCCATTTCTCCTTCTTGTCCACAAGAATATCCTGAGCGACTCTGTCAAGTGCCTTGCTGAAATCCAGATCCGCTGATCAACCAGCCTAATAACCCTATCAGGAGAGGAAACGAGATTAGATTGGGATGGCTTGTCTAGGAGTCGGCAGCCTCTTGGCAGTCCCTGTTTTCTCGTCCCCAGGCGCACAGATCAACCCGTCATGATTCGTCCTTGTGCTCTGCCAAGGATCAATATCAAGCCCACTGGTCTGTATTTCACAGAATAACCCTGCCTCTCCCCCCGCTTCCTCCCTGTCTCCAAGTCCTCCCTCCACCCCTTCTGAAAACCGAACCCTTTGCCGCCTCAACTCTTCAGAACCTTTGCATTCCTTCCTGTTTTCTCGAACAATCCTGGAGTCTTCTGTCACTTTCATGGCTCCTGGTAATTCCTGGGGATGTCTCTGACCATCCCCCAGCCTCGGTTAGCATGTGTGCTGGGTCCTTACACAAGACCCAACCTATATTGGAAAACCGATAATTGAATAAACTACAAAAAAAAGCACATAAATAACAATTTTTACTATAGTTACATTAAGACTCCCACAGATATACACGGAGCACTTTTCTCTCAAGCCAAAAAAAAAAAACAATTTTTTTTTTTGAATTTTACTGTGTGCTGTCATAATTTTGGAAAGGTGTTCTTCAGAGAATCTAAAAGACTTTGGCTGAATTACTATTCTAAATCAGTTTGCTCTATAATCAGATTTAATAAGAACTTAAAGTTTTGCTACACTCCAGTTGCTTAGATCTGTTTAAGGAAATTTACGATCTTTGACATAGCTTTCACAAGCACTTTTTTCTGGCTGAGGTGGGTAAATTGAATGATTGTGTTTTGGATCAAATTGTATGGTATTTGAAACTTAAAAAAAAAATCAGCTGAGAGAGAGGGTGAAGGAGATCTATTGGAAAAAACTTCTTAATGGAAGGAGAATTTGTATGATGTGTTAATTATGATGTTTCTAATGTTAATTGGCAAATAGCCCAGAAGTAGTAATGATGTTTCTTATCTTAATCAACTGACAATATTCCTCATTCTTGCTACTCAGAGTATGAGCTTTACTCTTCTAGAAGTAAAATAAGTTTTAGGTTGACAGGGACCTTAACATTCAGCCTAGGTGAACAGGGTTATTTATAGAAGGGGAAACTGAGGCACCTAGAGCCTAGATGACTTGCTCAAGGGGACCTCTGAAGACTGGCTGGGCTGGATCTCTCAGCCAGAGTCTCCTGACTCCAGGCCTGTGTCATCGGTAATGATCTGTAACTGCATTGACAGATTGGGGATCTTTGGGGGTGACTTGTCCTTTGGGGGTAGGTCCTTTGCTTCTAATTTCATTGAATGTATGTGCATGCTAAGTCTTTGTGACCCCCCCCCGCCGCGGGCTGTAGCCCGTCAGACTCCTCTGTCCATGGGTTTCTCCAGGCAAGAATCCTGGAGTGGGTTGCCGTGCTCTCCTCCAGGGAAGCTTCACAACCTAGGGATCAAACTCGCATCTCTTACATCTCCTGCATTGGCAGACAGGTTCTTTACCACTGGGGCCACCTGGAAAGCCCCAATTCCATTGCATGGTGACCTGGAAAAACAATCCTGTGGGTGGTTGTCAACCAGGCTCTTTCTTGCTGTTTAACTTAGTCCTGGGAACCATGAAGGATTCATCTGTGTGCGGTCTGGTACAGGGCAAGGCGGATGCTGAGATGACAACCTGCCTCTCTGTGATGCTCAAATATTAGAGCTGATTGATGGAAGGCCACCCATAAAATGTCACATCTTATGGATGTGGATGGGCCACGGGGCCAGTGATAAAGTGAGACCAGTGGGCTCTGACATCCACGCAGTCTGGCCATAGTATTGACAGTGGGAGATAGTATTGATCGAGCTGCCAAGATGATCCTATTATGCAATTAGAATATTAGATTTGCATTTTTAATTCCTTTAAAAGAAATTGGCCTGAGGCAATTACGGCGGGAAAATATTAAGATGGATCCAGCTGCTTTGAAAAGAACTCGGGAGAAGCTTTTAGGGAGATGCAGTCATCATTAGAGAAAAGTTTTACTTATAAAAACGGACAACAAGGAAGTAATGCAAACACAAAGATAGGCAAGTTGGAAGGGCTTATGGAAACGAGGTTTTCCCCAGTGGAGAAGAATGAAATCGCCCAACCCTAGAACACAGTTCAGACCAGCCAGGTTGGTTACATGCAGTGTGAATACACACGTGTGCTCACGCACACAAACACAAAACACACCACACTTTGGGTGGATTTCACTTTGTCTGCACAGCGTTGGGTTCCCTTCCTCATGCTGCAGACACGTTTCCTACACAGCAAATCCAAGCCCCCAACCCCCACCAGCCATGGTCTTGCATTTTGCAGCTTCCATTACCTGTGGTCACCCAGGGTTCAAAAATATTAAATGGAAAATTCTAGATATAAGGATTTCCCTCATGGCTCAGCTGCTAAAGAATCCACCTGCCATGCGGGAGACCTGGGTTTGATCCCTGGGTTGGGAAGATCCCCTGGCAAAGGGAAAGGCTACCCACTCCAGTATTCTGGCCTGGAGAATTCCATGGACTGTACAGTCTGTGGGGTCACAAAGAGTGGGACATGACTGAGCGACTTTTTCACTTCCAGAAATAAACAGCTCATTAAGGTTTAAGTTGTTCTGAGTAACATGAAGAGATCTCACGCCATCTGCACCATCCCATGCTCAGATTCATGTCTTCTGGGACGTGAATCATCCCTCTGTCCAGAGCACCCTGCTCCTTAGTCACTTAGTAGCCATCTTGGTTATCAGATCACTGTTGTGGTAGCACAGGGTTTGTGTTCAAGGGACCCTTATTTTGCTCAATAATGGCCTCAAAGTTCAAAGAGAGTGATGCTCTCAAGTCAGCTGCACCAAAGATAAGCCTTAAAGTACTTTGTTTAAGTGAAAAGGTGAATGCTCTCAACTTAAGGAAAGAAAAGAAATCACATGCTGGTGTTGCTCAGATCTATGGTAAGCAGGACTCTTTTATCTGTGAAATGGTGAAGAAGGAAAAAGAACTTGTTTTGATTTTGCTGTAACACTTCAAAGTGCAAAAACTATGGCCACAGTGCACAGTTAACACTTAGGATGTAAAAGGCATTAAGTTTGTACAATAAGATGTTTTGAGAGAAAGAGAGAGACAGCATTCACGTAACTTTTATTATAGTTTATTGTTGCAATTGTTCTATTTATTATCAGTTACTTTGCCAACAAAGGTCCATCTGATCAAAATCATGGTTTTTCCAGTAGTCATGTATGGGTGTGAGAGTTGGACCATAAAGAAAGCTGAGTGCCGAAGAATTGATGCTTTTGAACTGTGGTGTGGAGAAGACTCTTGAGAGTCCCTTGGACTGCAAGGAGATCCAACCAGTACATCTTAAAGGAAATCAGTCTTGAATATTCATTGGTAGGACTGATGCTGAAGCTGGAACTCCAATACTTTGGCCTCCTGATGTGAAGAACTGACTCACTGGAAAAGACCCCGATGCTGGGAAAGATTGAAGGAGAGAGGAGAAGGGGACGACAGAAAATGAGATGGTTGGATGGCATCACCAACTCAATGGACATGAGTTTGAGTAAGCCTGGGAGTTGGTGATGGACAGGAAGGCCTGGAATGCTGCAGTCCATGGGGTTGCTGAGTAGGACACAACTGAGCAACTGAACGGAAATGATGTTAATTTCTTACCAAGCCTAATTTATAAATTAAACTTATTGATATCTATGTATGTAGAGAGAAAAAGAGTATAAATAGGGTTCAGTCCGTATCCATGGTTTCAGGCATCCACTGGGGGTCTTGGAACGTATACTCTGTGGATAAGGAAGAGCTACTTGTATCAGCTCAGCCCAGTTACTGGTTTCTCTTTGAGAAACTTAACTTCCCACCAGGGGTCTTATAGCAGCTTGGCTGCACAGGCAAGGGAAGTGAGTCTGCCTTCCTCTGAAGTGATAATGCTTTTGAAATTGTAGACTCCATTTACAATGGCTTAGGGAGAAATTTTAAAATCTGAGGTACTGACAGATACTTTGAAAACATGAAAGTGCCTCCTTTTGGAGGGTGGTTGGCATTTTCTCCATCCAGGCTGTCTGGGTTGGATCTGTTCCCAAGTCTTTGGGAGAATTTCTGGGTAAGCTGAAAGGAGGTCATCAGATAAGAAACTGCAACCACAGCGAAATTATTATACAAGCCAGACCATGTTTGTGTGCTTAGGGTAGAGGTCAGTAAACCTTTTCTGTAAAGGACCAGAGAGTAAATACAGTAGGCTTTGTGAGGCCATCTATAGTCAGTCTCCAATCCATTCACTCACTATACAGAATCTGGCCATGAGTTGGGTTTGGCATGTGCGTCATAGTTAGCTGACCCCTGGTTCAATGGAGAGCACAAGAAAAACCAAACTTTTCTCTAGGGGTTACTGGTTGAATGCCTTCTGCATGGCAGGTGGATATTGCAGATTTCAAGGGGAAAAGACTTGTCTTCTGTCCTCTGGAGCTTCTTAACATAGTGGGCAGACAAGCAAGAAATTACAATAAAACTGGATACTTGGAATGATGAAGGGAAGGACATGATTGAGGGGCTCAATAATATCAATATCATCACCTCCTCCATCACCAGCATAAAGAACACAGCTAGGCTTCAAAGCTAGTCAGTCAGTCAGTTCAGTCGCTCAGTCGTGTCTGACTCTTTGCGACTCCATGGACTGCAGCATGCCAGGCTTCCCTGTCCATCACTAACTCCTGGACCTTACTCAAACTCATGTCCATCTAGTCGGTGATGCCTTCCAATCATCTCATTCTCTATTGTCCCCTTCTCCTCCAGCCTTCAATCTTTCCCAGCATCAGGGTCTTTTCCAATGACTCAGTTCTTTGCATCAGGTGGCCAAAGTATTGAAGTTTCGGCTTCAGCACCAATCCTTCCAATGAGTATTCAGGACTGATTTCCTCTAGGACTGACTGGTTAGATCTCCTTGCAGTCCAAGGGACTCTCAAGAGTCTTCTCCAACACCACAATTCAAAAGCATCAATTCTTCGGCGCTCAGCTTTCTTTATGGCCCAAATCTCATATCCATACATGACTACTGGAAAAACCATAGCTTTGACTAGATGGACCTTTCTTAGCAAAGTAATGTCTCTATTTTTTATATGCTGTCTATGTTGGTCATAGCTTTTCTTCCAAGGAGCAAGCGTCTTTTAATTTCATGGCTGCAGTCACCATCTGCAGTGATTTTGGAGCCTCCCCAAAATAGTCTTTTACTACTGTTTCCCCATCTATTTGCCATGAAGTGATGGGACTGGATGCCATGATCTTAGTTTTCTGAACATTGAGCTTTAAGCCAACTTTTTCACTCTCTTCTTTTGCCTTCATCAAGAGGCTCTTCACTTTCTGCCATAAGGGTGGTGTCATCTGCATCTCTGAGGTTATTGATATTTCTTCTGTCATTCTTGATTCCAGCTTGTGCTTCATCCAGTCCAGCATTTCACATGATGTACTGTGGATATAAGTTAAATAAGCAGGGTGACAATATACAGCCTTGATGTACTGTTTTCCCAATTAGGAACCAGTCTGTTGTTCCATTTCAGTTCTAACTGTTGCTTCCTGACCAGTATACAGATTTCTCAGAAGGCAGATCAGGTGGTCTGATATTCTCATCTCTTGAAGAATTTTCCACAGTTTGTTGTGATCCACACAGTCAAAGGCTTCAAAGCTAAGGGTTTCCATAATGCAGTAGAGGATGAAGGTCAAAGCTGCTTTAGGAAATTCAGAAAGGGTTCCTAGAAGTCACTGCATTTGAGCTGAGATTTGAAGGGGTAGGATTTTAAACAAAGAAAGGATAGCCCTGATTGTGAAAATGCAAGAGGAGAGCATGGTGTGCTTCACAGCCTCCACTTGGCAGCTAAGGGCTGTATGTGATGAAGCCTGATCAGGTCAGGGAGTGGGCCTGACACCATGTTGGCTCCGAAAAGGCCCACTTGGAGGAGGTATTTAGGGAAAGAGCTGGAAAGGAGACACAGGAGTTATTGTGAAATGCATGTATGCTCCAAGGAGGACTCTTGATCACAGATTGATTCCATTGGTCCACTTGGCAGATGTTTATTAAGCTCCTGTATGTGGTGGATGTGGCCCTGGATGCTGAGCCCATAAGGACCATAAGAGCATTATTCTTTCTATCCAGAGGCTCACAGGGGAGCCCAAGGGTGGATACCTTTGCAGGAGGAGGTGAACTCCTTAAAGGCATATGGGTGCAGCCAGGAAGAGCAGTTATGAATAAATCTGAACAACATAGATCTGAGAAGCTTTAGTCTCACAGAGAACACACACTGCTGAGCAGGACCTCCGCTCTTCATAGATTTGGCCAAGACAAGCTTACTCCCAGCCTTTCTGAACAAACTGTCAGATTCATTTGTTCTCTGGGTTCTGCTGAGCCTTGTCACCTGATGTATTCATTTCCTGGGGCTGCGGGGACAAATTGTCACAACTGGAGTGGCTTAAAAGAACTGAAGCCACAGAGGGTCGAGGATGTGACATGCTAGTGATACAAGATCCTTCTCTCTTGCTTACTCTGTCCCAATTTCTATCTCCCTCTCATTGATAGATAGATGGATAGAAATTGAAAGATAATGACAGATGACAGGTTAGATAGATGGGTGTGGGATCAGGCACTCAGTCACATCGAACTCTTTGCGACCCCATGGACTGTAGCCTGCCAGGCTCCTCTGTCCATGAAATTTTTTCAGGCAAGGATCCTGGGGTGGGTTGCCATTTCCTTCCCTAGGGGATTTTCCCGACCCCAGGATTATAACCCACATGTCCTGCATTGGCAGGTTGATTCTTTACTGCTGAGCCACCTAGAAAGTTCATATTACATTTGAGTTTTGCATGTTAAACCAGCCTTGAATCCTTGGAATAAATCCCACTTGGTTGTGGAGTATAACTCTTTTATGTATATTATATATATTAAAACTTTCCATTTGATTGTAAAAGAAAAATATGACTGGGATATTAATGACCATGCTGGTTGCATCTAGGTTGACTTACTATGTGAAAGGGAGGAAGCTTGGGTCTCATTGCTGTGACTCACTGGGGAGATTGAGAGCTCTTCTGTGCAGAGCAGTTTCAGTGTGACTTCAAGGCAAATGCAAGGGCTCGTGAGAGTCCCTTAAACCAGTTTCTTCAAGCAAGGCTGCTCATTTAGCTCAAAGTGGAACTGTCAGCAATGTCGCCCTGGAATCCAAAAGACAAAGACGAATGGAGTAAAAATGTAGTAGTCTCGATTTATCAAAGGATTTTACCTAATGAATCCATCACATTCAATAGAAACCACATTAGCAATTCCTGTTATTGGTCTTATCCACCCCAAAAGCCCCTGAGGTCTCCCCGATGCCCACATGATCCATTCAAAGGAAAAAGAATGTGAAGTTTAAATAGATTTTTTTTGTAAGTGTAAAAAGATTGAACAAAAATAATGCAAACCAGTACACATTGAGATAGCAAAGAGACCAGGCTTCTTTTTCTTATTAAAAAACTATCAAGATGGTTATTACAGAACTGGCAGAAAAATCAAGATCCTCCTCAGTTAAGCTCCTTGCCTGAATCAGGGAAACCAAGAGCAGTGCCATGTAGGGCCGCCCAGGGGGAGCGAGTCACGGTGGAGAGTTCTGAAAAAAAATGTGGTCCACTGGAGAAGGGAACGGCAAACCACTTCAACATCCTTGCCTTGAGAATCCATGAACAGTATGAAAAGGCAGAAAGATATGACACTGAGAGATGAACTCCCCAGATTGGAAGGTGTCCAACATGCTACTGGAGAAGAGTGGAGAAATAATTCCAGAAAGATTGAAGCTGCTGCTGCTACTGCTGTTGCTAAGTTGCTTCAGTCATGTCCAATTCTGTGAGACCTTATAGATGGCAGCCTACCAGGGGCCTCTGTCCCTGGGATTCTCCAGGCAAGAACACTGGAGTGGGTTGCCATTTCCTTCTCCAATACATGAAAGTGAAAAGTGAAAATGAGGTCGCTCAGTCATGTCCAACTCTTTGCAGCCCCACGGACTGCAGCCTACCAGACTCCTCCATGCATGGTATTTTCCAGGCAAGAGGACTGGAGAGACTGGGCCAAAGTGGACTCAACACCCAGTTGTGGATATGTCTGGTGGTGAAAGTAAAATCCAATGCTGTACAGAACAATATTGCATAGGAATCTGGAATGTTAGTTCCATGAATCAAGGTAAATTGGAAGTGGTCAAAGAGGAGATGGCAGGAGTAAACATCGACAATTTTAGGAATCAGTGATCTAAAATGGACAGGAAAGCATGAATTTAACTCAGATGACCATTATATCTACTATTGTGGGCAAGAATTCCTTAGAAGAAATGGAGTAGCCATCATAATCAACAAAAGAGTCAGTACTTAGGTGCAATCTCAAACAATCTCAAAAACAACAGAATGATCTCTGTTCATTTCCAAGGCAAACTATTCAATATCACAATAATCCATGTCTATGACCCAACCACTGAAACTGAAGAAGCTGAAGTCAAATGGTTCTATGAAGATCTATATGACCTTCTAGAACTAACACCAAAAGGAGATGTCCTTTTCACAGGGGACTGGAATGCAAAAGTAGGAAGTCAAGAGATACCTGGAGTAACAGGCAAACTTGACCTTGGAGTACAAAATGAAACAGGACAAAGGCTAACAGAGTTTTTCCAAGAGAACGCACTGGTCATAGCAAACACCCTCTTCCAACACCACAAGAGATGACTCTACACATGGACATCATCAGATGATCAATACCAAAATCAGATTGATTATATTCTTTGCAGTTGAAGATGGAGAAGCTCTATACAGTCAGCAAAAACAAGACCGGGAGCAGACTGTGGCTCAGATGATGAACTCATTATTGCCAAATTCAGAATTAAATTGAAGAATATAGGGAAAGCCACTAGACCATTCACTGATATCAAATCCTTTATGATTTTTCAGTGGAAGTGACAAATCGATTCAAGGATTTATATCTGATAGACAGAGTGCCTGAAGAACTATGGACTGAGGTTTCTAACGTTGTACAGGCTGTAGTGATCAAGACCACTTCCAAGAAAAAGAAATGCAAAAAAGCAAAGTGGTTGTCAGAAGAGGCCTTACAAATAGATGAAAAGAAGAGAAGCAAAAGGTAAAGGAGAAAAGGAAAGATGTACTCGTCTGAATGCAGAGTTCCAGAGAATCGCAAGGAGAGATAAGAAAGCCTTTTTAAGTGAACAATGTAAAGAAACAGAGGAAAACAATAGAACGGGAAAGACTAGAGATGTCTTCAAGAAAATGAGACATTCCAAGGGAAATCTTCTTGAGAAGATAGGCACAATGAAGGACAGAAATGGTATGGACCTAACGGAAACAAGATATTAAGAAGAGGTGGCAAGAATACACAGAACTATATAAAAAAGATCTTAATGACCTGGATAACCATGATGGTGTGATCACTCACCTAGAACCAGACATCCTGGAATGTGAAGTCACGTGGACCTTAGGAAGCATCACCATGAACAAAGCTAGTAGAGGTGATGGAATTCCAGCTGAGTTATTTAAAACCCTAAAAGATGATGTTGTTGAAGTGCTGCATTCAATATGCCAGCAAATTTGGAAAATTCAGCAGTGGCCATAGGACTGGAAAAGGTCAGTTTTCATTCCAATCCCAAAAAAGGGCAATGCCAAAGATTGTTCGAACTACTGCATAATTGCACTCATCTCACACACTGGCAAAGTGATGTTCAAAATTCTCCAAGCAAGTCTTCAACAGTACATGAACTGAGAACTTCCAGATAAACAAGCTGGAATTAAAAAGGCAGAGGAACCAGAGATCAAATTGCCAATACCTGTTGTATCATAGAAAAAGCTAGAGAATTGCAAAAAAAATCTACTTCTGCTTCCTGACTATGCTAAAGCCTTTGACTGTGTAGATCACAACAAACTGTGGAAAATCCTTAAAGAGATGGGAATACCAGACCACCTTACCTGTCTCCTGTGAAACCTGTATGCAGGTCAAGAAGCAACAGTTAGAACTGGACATGGAACAATGGACTGGTTCCAAACTGGGAAAGGAGTATATCAAGGCGGTATATTGTCACCCTGCTTATTTAACTTTTATGTAGAGTACATCATGAGAAATGCTGGGCTGGATGAAGCACAGGCTGGAATTAATTTGCCGGGAGAAATATCAATAACCTCAGGTATGCAGATGACACCACCCTTGTGGCAGAAAGTGAAGAGGAATTAAAGAGCCTCTTGATGAAGGTGAAAGAAGAGAGTGAAAAAACTGGCTTAAAATTCAACGTTCAAAAAGCAAAGATCATGGCATCTGGTCCCATCACTTCATGGCAAATAGATGGGGAAACAATGGAAACAGTGACAGACTTTATTTTCTTGAGCTCCAAAACCACTGTGGACAGTGACTGCAGCCATGATATTAAAAGACGCTTGCTCCTTGGAAAAAAAACTATGACCAACCTAGACAGTGTATTATAAAGCAGACATATTACTTTACTGACAAAGATCCATATAGTCAAGGCTATGATTTTTCTAGTAGTCATGCATGAATGTGAGAGTTGGACAATAAAAAAGGCTGAGTGCTGAAGAATTAATGCCTTGGAGCAGTAATGCTTGAGAAGACTGTTGAGAGTCCCTTGCACTCCAAGGAGATCCAACAAGTCCATCCGAAAGAGAATCAGTCCTGAATATTCATTGGAAGGACTGATGCTGAAGCTGAAGCTCCAGTCCTTTGGCCACCTGATCAGAAGAACTGACTCACTGAAGAAGTCTCCGATGCTGGGAAAGAATAAAGGCAGAAAGAGAAGGGGATGACAGAGGACGAGATGGTTGGATAGCATCACTCAGGGAGACAGTGAAGGACAGGGAAGCCTGGTGCGCTGCAGTCCATGGGGTTGCAAAGAGTAGGACACAACTGAGTGATTGAACAACAATGGCATTCTGAAAAAGCTGGGTTTAGTTTTTCATCCTTTTAATGACTGTGGTCTGTTCTTGATCATTTCTTTAACTATGATTCTGATTTTCTAGAACTGCATCTTTGTTTCCTTATCTTAAGCAGCATGTGAGTGAGTGAAGTCGCTCAGTCGTGTCCGACCCTTTGCGATCCCATGGACTGTAGCCTACCAGGCTCCTCCATCCGTGGGCTTTTCCAGGCAAGAGTACTGGAGTGGGTTGCCATTTCCTTCTCCAGAGGATCTTCCTGACCCTGGGATTGAACCCAGGTCTCCCGCATTGCAGGCAGACGCTTTACCATCTGAGCCACAAGGGAAGTGGATCCAAATTTCAATAACTGCCATGTTTGAGTTGTTCCTTTGGTGCATTCAGCAAATATCATTAAGCACCCACTGTGTACCAGGTTTCATGCTATGTGCAAGGACTGAGATGATGAATACAATTATTTAGATGTAAGATGCAATGTGTACGCAATCTCTTCCCACTGAATGTCTTAAAGCTAAGTGCTTGTGTGCATGCTAAGTTGCTTCAGGCTTGTCCGACATTGTGCGACCCCATGGACTGTAGCCGCCAGGCTCCTCTGTCCATGGGGATTCTCCAGGCAAGAATACTGGAGTGGATTACCATGCCCTTCTTCAGGGGATCTTCCTGACCCAGGGGTCAAATCCATGTCTCTTATATGTCTCCTGCATTGGCAGGTGGGTTCTTTACTGCTAGTGCCACCTGGGAAGGAAGCCCAGAGCTTTAAAGTCTCTTGTATATTTGTAAGATTTATTTTTGACATGTACTTTTGAATGATACTGAAATGGGAGACAATATGGGAAGTCAAGCCTTGGAAACTTTAACTCCAAGGTCCTTACTTTCTTCAGGTTTCAATCAGTAAGAGAAATCGCCTCAGGCCCTTCTCTCTTGGACTTTGGAAGAACGCACAAGCTGTTAACACAAAGATGCTGTTTAGAGTGTACAGCACCATTAATTGGGTCTTTGCTATTTTCTGTATAGACTGAAGCTTGATTTGGGTGTCAGCAGGTTGAAACTCCAACCATCCATCTTTCCTGTAAATTTGGCCAGTCTCCATCCCTGCCCCCATCAATTGTGGTCAATACTGCTGCCTCTCATCAAGGTTCTTCTGTAAGAAAACACAGTAGAAATATCTTTTTGTTTACTTTAACTTCTAGAATCAGTGCTGCCCAGTAGAAATATGATGCGATGTATTTTAGTATTTTCTAATTAAAAGCAGCACATGTTGAGTTGTAACAATGTATCCAAAATATTACAATTTCAACATGCAATCAACATAAAAATATTCATGAGATATATTATGTTTATTTTTCTCCTGTGCTCAGTTGTGTCCAACTCTTTGCAGCCCCATGGACCAGGCTCCTCTGTTCATAGAATTTTCCAGGCAAGAATACTGGAGTTGGTTGCCATTTCCTACTCCAGGGCATCTTCTTGACCCAGGAATTGAACTCCAGTCTCTTGTGTTTCCTGCATTAGCAGGCAGGTTCTTTACCGAGAGCACCACCTGGCAAGTCCTATTTTTCTCATACTGAGGATTTAAAATCTGGTGTGTGTTTGTATTTATGCTGCAAATTGATTTGAATCAGCCATATCTCAAGTGCTTAATAACCACATGTGTTTAGTGGCTACCCTATTGGACACTGCAGTTACAGATTAATATTAATATTTCAGTACTGGCTTCTGATAAAAAAGCTTATTATCAGCCTTTTTATGAAGTACTGACTGAGGAGTTAAAAGAAAATAGATTACTGTGAGTGAAGTTTAGGACTATCTATTTGCCCGAGAAGATAACTTTTATGAGAGTTTTCACTGTAGTAGTATCTTCAGGGGTGAATTTTGCGAATGTGAGGGTGTGTGTTTGTGTGTGTGTTGTATGTAAACATACCTGCATGCATATAAGCTTATATTTAAATATCTTATCAGTAAAGGGCATAAACTGATAACTGACTTAAAAATGTATTTGATTGCAACTGTAGCCTAAAACCAGTTAAAAGCTTACTCTATAAGTGTTGTTTCGGAGAAGGCAATGGCAACCCACTCTGGTACTCCTGCCTGGAAAATCCCATGGATGGAGGAGCCTGGTAGGCTGCAGTCCATGGGGTTGCTAAAGTCAGACACGTCTGAGTGACTTCACTTTCACTTTTCAATTTCATGCACTGGAGAAGGCAATGGCAACCCACTCCAGTGTTCTTGCCTGAGAATCCCAGGGACGGGGGAGCCTGGTGGGCTGCCGTCTATGGGATCGCTCAGAGTCGGACATGACTGAAGCGACTTAGCAGCAGAAGCATATACCAGCTATATACCCAACTATGGCCCATAACTGATCACACTGTTGTGTGAAAAAAAAATGATTGAGAACTCATAGTTCAGAGGAGAGAAAGAAAATAGAATCTACTTGTTAAGACATCAAATATGTCATGTATTCATGCTTGTGACTTAGTATCTTTATACTAATTTGGCTAGGGTGTTAATTTATACAGTATCATCCTTACCAGTCTCCATCTTGCAATGCTAATGTGCTAAGCTATCATTTTAAATCTAAGAGATAAAAGTGGGAATCGTGAATCGAGAGAGAATACTGCACCAACGAAGGTTTCTTAGGGAATCCCGAGCACATACAAGCATATGTGTGACCACCCCTCCACACATGCAGACCATCCACCGCCACCCTCCTCAATTCCTTCCATCATCTACAACACGGCCAAGACCACCTTGCTCTGTCTCAGCTGCTAATGTAAAGTGGCGCACTTGGGAATGTTCTCCAGCCAACTCAGGGAGTAAGTCAATGCCACTGAGCCCCACATGGTGACACTGGTCAGAATGTCTAGTCCCAGAACTCTATGGCTGAAAGTGATCTGAGAAGTCCCCTAGCCCAGTCATCTTATTTATTAGGAAACCGAGGCACAGAGAAGAATGCCCTCGGGAATATTGTCAGTTATTTGTAGAACTGGGACCAGAACTCAGGGCTCCTGATTCCTGCTGCTGCTGCTAAGTCGCTTCAGTCGTGTCCGACTCTGTGCGACCCCACAGACGGCAGCCCACCAGGCTCCGCCGTCCCTGGGATTCTCCAGGCAAGAACACTGGAGTGGGTTGCCATTTCCTTTTCCAATGCATGAAAGTGAAAGTGAAGTCGCTCAGTTGTGTCAGACTCTTTGCGACCCCATGGACTGCAGCCCACCAGGCTCCTCTGCCCATGGGATTTTCCAGGCAAGAGTACTGGAGTGGGGTGCCATCGCCTTCTCCAAGTCCAATGCTTTTCTCACTGAGATATTGGAGCGGGGGCAGAAATAATACAGATGAAGCAATGGTTTATCAGTCAGGGTTTCTTCAGGAAATAAAATCCAGCATAGGTATTTCAAACAGAGGGCATTTGATGAAGGGAATTGTTTACGTATGTGATGTAGGAGCTAAGAAACAACTAGAGAGCCGTTAGGCCATCAGAGATTAGCAATAAGAACATTCCACTTCCACCTCTTGGGCTGGAGAAGGGCGTTGCAAGGATGTGGTATTGCACTGGAGTCCCAGAGTGGGGATGTCCTGACTGGACCTGGGAGCTCACTGTGCGGGGCTCTCTGAGAGGAGATGCAGGCACTGTTGGAAGCTCTGCTACAGGTAGGATAAGAGCCTCTGGTCTTACCACTGTCTCCAGATGGACTAAACTAATTGACAAGGGGCATGGGGAAAGAAGTTCCCAACTACTAAGTGCTGAGTAGGGCAAGGGGTGGGCAAGCATCTGAGAACAAAGAACTCCTGCTGCCCCCAAATGTGTAACCTTAAAAAGGCTCTTTGGTTTTACAACAGATTTACCATCTGCTTATGTTTTAGAACTAATTTCAGAAATCACTGGTGCACCAAGTTCACCAAATCTCTGGGGAGAGGAGACGCCAACCTGAGAAGCAACGTTGGTTGTAAAGGTAGATAATCGAGAACTTGGCCACACCCACCATCCCTGTGGTCTCACTTTGGTTCATCCTCATTCATTCTGTCTCGAGATGCAATTTCTTGTCCAAATCCATTGCCTTGCTCTTTTGAGGGTGATAACTTCTGTTCAGGCCTTCTCAGACATTGCTTCTATTTATTTCACAATCTGGAGCAACTGAGGGTGGTCCCTTGGGTGGAAGATAAATCAAAATTCACTCAGAACCAAAGAGGCAGGGTGATATAAGAGAGGGTTCTTTTTATCTGTGCTTGTGTTTGCTTTGGTGGTACATATACTTAAAATGATTTTAAGCATTAAATCATGCATGCAAGGCAGGAAAGAGTTAATCTGTCCCAGCCCCATGGAGGAAAAGCATGGGGAAACATTAGCCATCTCTGGGGATATTTTGTGTTCTAGGAGCTCTAGTAAACACTTTGCATCTAGTAACTCACTTAAGCCTCATGCTCACCACACTATGTGTTAGAAACAACTCTTTTCCTTCAGTTTTCAGATGAGGACACTGACACTAAAAACTTTTAGCAACTTGGCCAAGTTGGCAAGTTGATAAGTGGTGAGGCTGTGTTTGGAACCTAAGCCGCTTGGCTGTAGAGTGCACACTTTTAACCACTAATTTGTGCCTCACTCTAGCTGGTGCCTGGGTCCTCCCCACGGTCCTAGACCTGCAGCGCTGGGCTCTGATACCCAGCAGGCTGGTGGGATTGGCCAGGGAAGCTGCTGACGCTGTGATGAGGTGGTAACTGCCATGTTATTGCAGGGCACTTAGCTGCTAATTGCCATTTAATCACAAGATGAATATAGTTATTTCTTTTCTCCCTCTACCCGAGGGCCAGCAAGATGGTAATTACTTCTGAACTAAGTGCTGAAGATGTGGCTTTGCACAGAGCTGGAACTAAATGCCACGATTCTCCTCTGAGCCACCGCATTCCTGGCAGCTCTTGTTTACCCACGTGGCTAATTAAACACATCGCTTTGATATTAGATGCTCTTTCCAAGCTTCCATTTCTCTGGAATGATGATACTTTTCCTCCTGGGAAAAGTATGTGATTTCAAAACCCCTAAAATTTGGACTTTATATTTGGGAACTTAAACAGCCCAAATTTTTTGTAGAGATGGCATTCCATTTTGGCCAACAGTTGAAACAGAAAACTTAGCATTAGGAAAGTTCTAAATTGAAAATGAGCTAGCCTAGACTATTTGCATCTGCACAGTCCCTTGTTTGCAGCTGGTATATGGAGCTGAAGTGGCTGCTTTTCATTTCCTAAAATTTGATGGGTATAAAAACAGTCATATAGAATTTCTCTAAACATTGGACATGCAATCTACTAGCTCATCCTTCTCTGAGGATTTCCTCCAAGTGACTAGTACATGGGTGGGGGGTTGATCTGCTTTTTTTGCAGAGGCAATAAAACGATCAAGTTACCCAGCTTGTCCAAAATAACTCAATGTAATGAACGCAGTCCTGGTTCCCGGTCAAATGTCATAGATGATATCTGAGGTTAGTAAGTAAGTCTTCAACTGTATGAAGACCTAATCAGCTTGGTCCAGGCTTGGAATTAATGAGTCGTGACAGAGGTCCCTGGTGAGACAGTGGTCAAATTTTAACTGGTTACTGGGGACTCAGTTTGTGATTTTTATGTTGTGACTTCCTTTGGACTTAACAAAACCCTCCAAATCTTAGTGTCCTTATACAATAAGGCAGATGTTCTCAAACTTTAGAGTGTCCAAATCTCCTTATTAAAATACACGCTTGCATGCTTAGTTGCGACTTATTAAAATACATGCTTGCATGCGACTCTTTGCAACCCTGTAGACTGTAGACGGCAAGGCTCCTCTGTCCATGGAATTTTCCAGGCGAGGATACTGGAGTGGGTTGCCATTTCTTTCTCCAGGGGATACTCCTAACCGAGGATCCTGGGTCTCCAGCCTTGTAGGTGGATTCTTTATCAGCTGAGCCATAGAGGAAGCTCTATTAAAATGCAGGGCTTATAGAAACTCTCTCCCAGGGTTTCCAGTGTGTATGTGCAGGCTGAGGCCTGAGAACTTGCATTTTTAGCAAGTCTCCAAGTCATTCAGATGCTGCTGCTCTGGACACCAGTTCACTAAGGGCTTATTCCCTCCTCTCATCACAGTCCAAGGTGGAGATGCCTGGCTGGGCAACTCTCCAGGGATGCTCTCCTCCAAAGGATGACTCAGGGCCTTAATCTCCTTCCCTAGAAGCTCTCTTCTGCAGGCAGCTAGTGGGTTATGGCTAAGAGGGGACACAGGGGCCGGGGCTGTTCTAGGGGCCAGGCCTGCAAGTGGGATATATTACTTTTGCTTACATCCCACTGGCTAGAATCAGCCTAACTGTAAAAGGAAACTGGGAACAGAGTATATCAGGAAAATGAAACTGACTTTGGTGAAAATATAGCCATTCTGGGCCACATCTAAGTTATCTAAGTTTATCAAAGTCCTCCTCTTTACCTTTCTTCTCCTCCTGAGACAGTGTGAAAACATTGATCGACTGTTGATTTGGAAAGTTTATTTATGTTCTTTGACCCACCTGGGTGTATTGTTGAATACTGGGAAATGGGGGCTTCCTTTGTGACTCAGCTGGTAAAGAATCCGCCTGCAATGCAGGAGATCCCGGTTCAATTCCTGGGTTGAGAAAATCCCCTGGAGAAGGGATAGGCTACCCACTCCAGTATTCTTGGGCTTTGCTTGTAGCTCAGCTGGTAAAGAATCTGCCTGCAATGTGGGAGACCTGGGTTTGATCCCTGAGTTGGGAAGATCCCCTGGAGAAGGGAAAGGCTACCCACTCCAGTGTTCTGGCCTGGAGAATTCCATGGACTGTATAGCTCATGGGGTCGCAAAGAGTTGGACATGACTAAATGACTTTCACTCACTCACTCACTGGGAAATGGAGTTGGTGAAGGATGTTGTCTGTGCTCCCAACGGGGATGGAGACTCTATGGTAGCAGTTCACTGAAGCGAACTGAGGTGAAGGGATGAGATTAGACCTAGAATGAGGGTCCCCAGGAGGTGAGGCCACACTTAGAATGGGGTCCCCTGGAGGTGAGGCCACACCGAGAATGGGGTCCCCCAGAGATGAGACTGGGTCTAGAACGGGGATCCCATGGAGGTGAGGCCAGACCTAGAACAGGGAACCCCGAAAGTGAGCCTAGATCTAGAACAGGGTGCTCGTCAATCTAGTTTCAATGTATTATACCTCACGTGCAGATCCACTCTTCTTTGTCCTGATTTTTGATACTAGTGCTGGAACCTGTCCACACTTCCTCTTTGCCCACTGGCCAAACTTGGCCTTCATCACTGGAGGGTTCTAGAAGGGCAGTGCAAGGCAAAGACTCTTTGCTTCTGAGTTCTGAGCCTTCCGTGGTTACCATTCTCTGCAGCGGCCCAGTGACTGATGCAACCAAGCTCCGCTGTCCCTCCAGCCATGTTATCCCCACAATGGTCACTTCCCAGAGCTCTTCCCACTCATACCCTGACGATGACTTGCTTCTCCAGGCTGTCTCTGGACTTTGCCTTCCAGAAAGTTTCTTGACCACCAGCACTTTGCAAATTCTTGTGGTAGCTAAGCCCCCTTCTGAGAAGCTCTGAGTCTCAGCCTTGGGGATGGGAAGAGGGGGCTTCTCTCCTAGTTCTTGCTCTTTTTATCTCTCTCCCCGAGGTGATGCTACTTCTCGAGGGTTCCTTTCAGCCTTTTAAAAAAATAAAATAGTTAAGCATCTCTTATCATTAACATTTCTTTGTATCCCATCTTCCTTGTTAAAGTAACTAAAGTGATCTCTGCCTTTTGACTGCACCCTGATAGATAGGACCTCCTTCTGATGAGCTTTGTAATAGAAAGGCAATTTTGAGTGTACATTCACTCAAATCAAAATGCAAGAGAGCAAAGCATTATGTATTCAAAGCTCATTCCCAGCTAGTTCCCCCTTCTTTTTATCCTTTCCTCTCCTGACACTGATTTCCTGCCCCAGGAAAGGCTGGCATTCTTATCAAAGCTCCAATGGGAATCGAGCGAGCGGGTCTGCAAGTCTCAGACTTCTCGACTCTAGAGGCTGGAATCTCAGCAACCCAGAATTGGGTTCCCTTGGTAAGGCTCTGGGTAGGCTTCCCAGGTGAGCCCGGGGCATGAGCAAGAAAGAGAGAACCTGTGTGTCATCAGTAACCAGAAACCCGTGTCGCTACCTCCTCCTGTGTCTGCGGGTGAAACCACGAAGTGAGCTGTGTGTAACCTCCAGGTCTCGCCTTGGCCTGGTTCTGCTGCAGCAGCAGTAGAGAATCAATAGAACCTAAAAAAGAATCCCAGGCAAAAGTTGAATAAACAGCACACAATCTGATTTTAGGCCATGGAAAAGAAAAGGTCAGCATAGCATAAGGATAATAATAATAATAATTCCAGTCAACATTAGCTACTTATGTTTTCTTTTTCTCCGCAGAGGATGGATCCCTGCCAGTGGAAGGCCGAAGCCAGCCCTTCTGCCTTTCTTGAAGCTAACCTTGGCTTCCCAGACAAGCCACTGCTAGGATGTTTTATCTGAGGCAAGTGCAGTCCTGAGCAAAGGCAAACTCATTCCTGGGATTTAGGGGAGGAACCTGAGAAATTTCCTTAATAGGAACCTCTACCCTATTTCCACTATGTCTGAAAAAATTCTCATCATAAAAGCCTCCTGGCTGACTATCTACAAATCTCCCTCCTCTTTAAAAATTGTGGTGAAATTCACGAAACACAAAATTAGCTGTTTTATTAAAGTGAAGACTTCAGTGGCATTAGATACACACACAACACACCCATCTCTAGTTCCAAAATATTTTCATCACCCCAAAAGGACATCTGTACCCACTAAGCAGTCCTTTCTCATACTCCTTATCTCCAGCCCCTGGCAACCACAAATCCACTTTCTGTGTCTATGGGTTCACATGTTCTGGTCATTTCATATATAAAATCATACAACATGTGGTCTTTTGTGTCTGGCTTCTTTCACTTAGCATAATGTTTCAAGGTTCATCCACATTGTAGTGTGTGTCAGTACTTCATATATTTTTTTTTTAAGTGACTGAACCCAAATTTCATCTGTGGATGGTTGGATAACACCTGCATGCATGCTAAGTCACTTTAGTCGTGTCCAACTCTTTGTGACTCTATGAACTGTAGCCCACCAGGCTCCTCTGTCCATGGAATTCTCCAGGCAAGAATACTGCAGTCAGTTGTCATGCCCTCCTCCAGGGGATCTTCTAGACCCAGGGACTGAACCTGTGTCTCTTACATCTCCTGCATTAACAGGTTAGGTTCTTTACCACTAGCTCCACATGGGAAGCCCGGATAACACATGGTGGTGTGTATATGCCAACTCTCTTTTAAATGACTTTTCAAGCAATTCAGTCACTCAGTCGTGTCTTTGCAACCCCATGAACTGCAGCACACCAGGCCTCCCTGTCCATCACCAACTCCCAGAGTTTACTCAAACTCATGTCCATCTAGTTGGTGATGCCATTCAACCATCTCATCCTCTGTCGTCCCCTTCTCCTCCTGCCCTCAATCTTTCCCAGCATCAGGGTCTTTTCAAATGAGTCAGCTTTTCACATCAGGTGGCCAAAGTATTGGAATTTCAGCTTTAGCATCATTCCTTCCAAAGAAATCCCAGGGCTGATCTCCTTCAGAATGGACTGGTTGGATCTCCTTGCAGTCCAAGGGACTCTCAAGAGTCTTCTCCAACACCACAGTTCAAAAGTATCAATTCTTTGGCGCTCAGCCTTCTTCACAGTCCAACTTTCACATCCATACATGACCACAGGAAAAACCATAGCCTTGACTAGACAGGCCTTTGTTGGCAAAGTAATGTCTCTGCTTTTTAATATGCTGTGTCAGATCAGATCACATCAGATCAGTCACTATGCTGTGTAGGTTGGTCATAACTTTCCTTCCAAGGAGCAAGCGTCTTTTAATTTCATGGCTGGAATCACCATCTGCAGTGATTTTGGAGCCCAGAAAAATAAAGTCTGACACTGTTTCCACTGTTTTTCCATCTATTTGCCATGAAGTGATGGGACTGCATGCCATGATCTTCGTTTTCCGAATGTTGAGCTTTAAGTCAACTTTTTCAGTCTCCGTTTTCACTTTTATCAAGGGGCTCTTTAGTTCTTCTTCGCTTTCTACCATAAGGGTGGTGTCATCTGCATATCTGAGGTTATTGATATTTCTCTTGGCAATCTTCATTCCAGCTTGTGCTTTTTCCAGCCCAGCATTTCTCATGATGTATTCTGCATATAAGTTAAATAAGCAGGGTGACAATATACAGCCTTGACGAACTCCTTTTCCTATTTGGAACCAGTCTGTTGTTCCATGTCCAATTCTAACTGTTGCTTCTTGACCTGCATACAGGACTTTTAAATGATCTCAAATGGAGGACACAACACATGGGACCATAGCCACAATATCTTACTTTGAATGCGATTATCTGATAAAATGACTTTGGACTAAAAGGACGAGGGGAAATTGTAGAGTGGAGGAGGCAGAGGAATGAAGGTGGAAGAGCCAACTATGTTGTAGAGGAGGTCTAGCTGTGGTTTGAGTTCTAGGAAGTTATTCCGACAGGGTCCCTCTGACTAAATGCAATGTTGCTTTGCTGAATGTAGAATCAAGACTCATGCAGCGCTTGTTCTCACAGATCAGTGGGCTCCAGAGGTTCTGGGTGAAATAAAACCTACCCTTTCTTTATTCAGCACATCTCTGGACCAAGTCTTCACTGGAGGAGTACCATAGTTGAAGAGCATATGACCTCATCAGCTCCAGGTGGGTACAAGGGATGCTGCTGATGGAAGCTTCTCCCATGTGACTCCTGGTGACACTTACCTCAGAAGCATGATCTTTACAGAGTTGAGTTGTTTGCCTTCCTAATGTGAAACAATCAAATACTTTTGGAAGGAAATAGTCCAAGAGTCAAGAAGACCGATTTCCCTCTTCATCTTTATTGGAACTTAATTTGCTGGCAATTATCATGTCTTTATCATACACTTAGAGTTTCATTCATTTACACTCCAGGAAGAATGATGAATCTTTATAACATTTTCATTTAAATTACTGATGCTTCAAACCATGAGCCATTCATTTCCTGCTCTCTTGACATTAGTAATTGGCTATGTCAGGTAGGTGTGGGTTTGAGAAAGCCGTTTAGCTGGCACGAGGAGTGATCACTGTGGGGATCATGCTGCTATTTTTTCCCACAGGTAATTATCAGCCATGTAACACAATAATATCTGCATTGGAGCACACATTTCAGTTCAGTTCAGTCGCTCAGTCGTGTCCAACTCTCTGTGACCCCATGGACTGCAGCATGCCAGGCTTCCCTGTCTATCACCAACTCCTGGAGCTTACTCAAGCTCATGTCCATCAAGTCGGTGATGCCATCCCCTTCTCCTCCTGCCTTCAATCTTTCCCAGCATCAGGGTCTTTTCCAATGAGTCAGTTCTTTGCATCAGGTGGCCAAAATATTGGAGTTTCAGCTTCAGCATCAGTCCTTTTAATGAATATTCAGGACTGATCTCCTTTAGGGTAGACTGGTTGGATCTCTTTGCAGGCCAAGAGACTCTCAAGAGTCTTCTCCACCATAGTTCAAAAGCATCAATTCTTCAACATTCAGCTTTCTTTATAGTCCAAGCCTCACATCCATACATGACTACTGGAAAAACCATAGCTTTGAATAGATGGACCTTTGTTGGCCAAGTAATGGAGCATACAACTGGGTCCCTAAGTACAGCTGTTTTCTCTAGAAGTCAATGTCAGAGTTAGGGTGTGGGTTGTCTCTATAGGGGTGTGTATATATATAGGGTTTTTCTAAAGTAGGTGCTGAAATACACATAGGTATTTTACTCTACTTACTCTTTCCTTTGTGCTTCCTGTAAGCATCCAGCTAGTGGCAAAATATTTTACCAAATGCTGCTTGTCAGAGGTTTGCTCTTAAAAAGGCCAAAGAGAAACAGCTACAAGGAGAGGATGGACAAAGGGAATTTAAGTGACATAAGATGTGCAGTCATCAAAATCTAAAAAGCTTACATTGGAAATGATCAGATACCTCACTTCATTGGCAAGAAAACCAATCTGAGTTTGGCAAATATTTGAGAGGGTGTACCATGTCTTGGGAGATGTGCTGTACTCCCCCAGAGACTCCGAGAAGAATAAAACATGGATCTGAACCTCAAGGAATATTCAGATTTACTGGGGAAGAATGAGTGTTAAACATTAAATCGTAGTCAAAACGGGCTAAGTGTTCTAATAAGAAAGGAAAAAATGATTTAGGAATTTAGAGGAGGAAACCATTCATTCTTGGAGAAGAAGGTGGGAAATGCTGAGGGTGCAAGGAAGGGACCTTTGGGGTAAGTTGAAAGGGGAAGGGGGTTGTCAGGTGGAGAAGGAAATGGCAACCCACTCCAGTATTCTTGCCTGGAAAATTCCATGGACAGAGGAAGGTGGTGGGGTACAGTCCATGGGGTTGCAAAGAGTTGGCCACGACTGAACACATCAGCAAGTGGAGAAAGAAGGCAGGGTGGTGAATTTCTGGAGTGGTCATACTAGCAGATAGCAGCTGGCTGTTAGACTGTTAGAGCCATTGAAAAGGCTACTGAAATATTTTGGGAGATTGATGATAAGGCAGTGATGGTGGGGAGTGTTGAGCAGGACTGACTGAGGCAGACGTATTGGAAATAAGTGATGGCCATTGGGAAACCCAAGATGCAAGAGTTTAGGGAGAGAGGCAGGAGACCTCGTTTCCAGTTTAGGTAAACAGGTGAATATTAATACTCTTAATGGAGGTAGAGTTTTGGAGAGGAATCAATTTGGCTGTGGTCATTCTGAGCTTCTCGGGAATTATATGTTGGGATTGTGCATCAGTGTTTAGGATAATACCTATAGACCAACTCTGATGGTCTATGGACAAACTGATGGTCTATAGGTATTAAACACATCTTATTCTAATTTTAAACAATTAGCATTTTGGAAAAGGCCTTAGACTTTCTGGCATGTAAGTTGGAAACCTTCATTAATGCATTCTTCATCATATTTTTGGTTCAAAGAAATGATATCCCCTCATTAATATTTTAGTATTTTATCTGGTGATGTACTTTGTTTCTATTTTTGTAGCCTCTGGAGAAAGAACCATCCCAGTTAAATTATAGCCTACTACTAACATATTGCAAACCCCTGGAATGGAGCTTATGTTTGTAGGGCCAGTATAAAGTGTTACTTAAAAATTTAAAGTATATTAAAGGGAAACAAATAGTTACTTGCCAATCTCTCTCTCTCTCTCTTTTTTTCCTGTTAAAGACAAAGTAGTCACTAGCTAAAATAACCAGTGGCCTGATGACATTATTCAGTGTTTGTGTGGTGGTAGGGGAGGGGGCTGGGCTTCCCTGGTGGTGCAGGGGTAAATTCCATGAACAGGGAAGCCTGCTGGGCTACAGTCCATGGAGTCACACAGAGTCAGTCACAACTGAATGACTGAGCGTGCGCACACACACGTAGGGGAGGGGGTTGGTGTTAACAATTGGACATTGCTTCCATCTGCCTTTTCTGCTCATGACATGCCATGGCTCCCCGTGGATGCAGGGATAAAGTCAAAAAGTCCCAGGCTGATTTTCAAGTCTCCAGTAGTCTGGACCCCCTTCACGTCTATGACCCATTTTGTATAAATATCACTAATAACAACTCCTTTTTGAGTCTGCTTGGTCTTCTACCATCACTCAAATAGGACACAGGCATTTCTGCTTTGGTGTCTGCTCAGGCTTGTCTGCATCATCTTTGTGTCCAGAGCCTTCTCGGCCCACGATGCTGATGACTCGGCATATTAACTGATGGGTGATGTAAAGCCAAGGACAGTTTCCAATATGATCTGATGCTTTGTTTTATTCAGGAGGGTGTCTCTGGGACAAGAGATCCTGGTAGGTGGGGTGGGAGGCTTTTCAGGGGTCCACTGAGTGGGGAGGAAGCAGTGACAAGCTGAATTCTAGAGGAGAGGAGTCAGGTTAGACAGATATTTCCGAAACCGTGTCAACATTAACCAGTGGTCCTTGATTGCTTTTCAGATTTCTCTTTTAGATGTCAAAGATGAGTCCTTTCATGGAAAGAGGGAAAACAGGAAGAGAGACAATGAGAAGCAAAGAGAAACGTCCAATCCTGTTTGGGGCAAATCAGTTCATACTGTCTGGAATATCCAGGTGGATTTGGTCAATTAGAAGCTGAGAATGCCACTCTCAAGAGAAGCCAGAAAAAAGGGCTATAAAATAACTATAAAAAGCACCACAAATATTTGCATGCTAATTGTGGCTTCTAAAGTCTTTGAGGGGGGCTTGAAAACTGTTTGTTTTTCACATAGTTTCAGCATTATTCTTGCCATCTTATTTTTAAAATACTGTTTGCAGTATCTACAATGAAAACGCTTGCTTAGCAGTCTAACCCATATTAATCACAAATTCCAAATTCATGGCATCAGAATTACAAGAAGTTTCATATTATATAATTAGAAGAAGATTCCAGTCTTTGGTTCATTGACTCTGGAGCCATATTACAGTCTTGTTATATTCGATAATGACATAGCAGACATTCTATCAGAACTTGGATATCTGGAGAGAGATTCCAAAATGCTTTAATCTTGTCGCAAATCAGAGGCAGCTGCTTCTTATAAAAAGGAAAGCTCGTGTTTGGATGGTGCACAGAAAGCCAGTGTGACTTATAGTCCTAAATAGCAGATTTTGGGGTTTTTGGTTGGCAGGTGTTCTCCATCAAGCAGCCCTGTCCCCTTGCTGATTCCTCTTGGTTTTATTTCTTTAGACTTCTCCCAAACTGCAAATTGCATTTGTGTAACGAACTTGATCACAAGCACTTAGGCATTTTATGGTGAAGTCTGAGCATTATCTGGAGACTTTTACACACTGGAGAAAACGGATACATGGAAAATGTAATCCGAATACAACTTGTCCTCTCTGAGCGCAGGATAACTAAAGAGAGGAATGTTGTTATCTTCAGTCAGTCAAGGGCTGCAAGCTTCGAGTGCTGAGCCTACAAACCTTCTGATGGTTCTATGATGACATGAAACTGCTGTTGTAGAAACTCTAAAACTAACAAGGGTATTAGCTTCATTGATTTTCTGAAAATGGGAAAGGGAAAAAAAAAAGTGCTCAGCTAAGTCCAGGAAAGAGATTTAATACAACTGTCTTTTAATAATATTAAGTTTCCTAGAATCAATATTTTCACCCCCTCATATTATACCATGGCTTGCTACCCACCAGTTGCTATGTAGGAGAATGGGAATCAATAGAAGGCTTACCTTCTTTGGAGACTGTCTCAAAGGCTTGCATAATGGAGCACAGATGAGGAAGAATGAAACTGAATTTTAAGTACACTGACATTATGCTATCATCTTCAACCAGGGGAATACAGATTGTTCTGGGGCCCATGGGACCCATGAGGCTCAGGGCAAAGAGGTACCAGGTACAGATTGGTTCACAAACTCCAGTGTCTGTGGCTTCCTCCAGGACTGCTTTACAAAATGATAAATCCAGGACTTAGGGGGTAGCGCTCCTAAAAATATCTTCAAACACTTCCAAGCAGTACTTGATGAGTACTGTTTATGATGTGTTAAGTTTAACTTGAGTGGCTTTAAAATTATACCAGATCCAGTCTGTGTTAACTCAGACTCTGATGCTGAAACCCATTTCTACTTAGTTTTATTTTATTTTTCTTTATTTCAGAAATTCAAATGGGTATTTCTTAGCTGATAAAAAATAACTCTTGATAGAATCACAAAAAATTATTTACAGTGTGAGAGTTGGACTGTGAAGAAACCTGTGTGCCAAAGAATTGTTGCTTTTGAACTGTGGTGTTGGAGAAGACATTTTTTTTTTTAATTTTATTTTATTTTTAAACTTTACATAATTGTATTAGTTTTGCCAAATATCAAAATGAATCCGCCACAGGTATACATGTGTTCCCCAACCTGAACCCTCCTCCCTCCTCCCTCCCCATAGGAGAAGACTCTTGAGAATCCCTTGGACCGCAAGGAGATCCAACCAGTCCATTCTGAAGGAGATCAGCCCTGGAATTTCTTTGGAAGGAATGATGCTAAAGCTGAAACTCCAGTACTTTGGCCACCTCATGCGAAGAGTTGACTCATTGGAAAAGACTCTGATGCTGGGAGGGATTGGGGGCAGGAGAAGAAGGGGACGACAGAGGATGAGATGGCTGGATGGCATCACTGACTCTATGGACGTGAGTCTGAGTGAACTCCGGGAGTTGGTGATGGACAGGGAGGCCTGACCTGCTGTGATTCATGGGGTTGCAAAGAGTCGGACACGACTGAGCGACTGAAATGAACTGAAGATGACATTTTAAATTTTATCTACGGAAAATACTCAAAAACAGTACAAAATACCCAAACCTCAAATTTTGAGAGAGGGTAGAGCACATTAGTTTTTGAGTGTTGATTAATAGTGCTTTTTGTCTCTTAAGGGGCTTCCCTAGTGGCTCAGATTGTAAAAGTGTCTGTCTGCAATGAAGGAGACCCAGGTTTGATCATTGGGTTGGGAAGATCCCCTGGAGAAGGAAATGGCAGCCCACTCCAGTATTCTTGCCTGGAAAATCCCATGGACTGCGGAGCCTGCGTTACCGTCCACGGGGTCGCAAAGAGTTGGACACGACTGAGCGACTTCACTTTCACTTGTCTCTTAGGAGGTTGACTTGAAAAAAAGCTCTGGAAATGTTAATGTGATACTGATATCACATTATTTTACATTGAGGGTTTAGTGCCCACAGAAACCTAGGAGGCCAGGGAAGCAGATGGAACGCAGGGAGAGAGTAGACCCTCCCCACATTTTAAAGGGACAGTCATGGAAAGCAAAGTGGGTTCTTCTGGACCCGGTCATGCAGCGGGCACTCTGACTTTAGCCTAGGGACGGTCTGCACCAGCCAGGAAACACAGCTGCCCTGTAGGTGGACAGCAGCCCCATTTTCTAGGAGAGAGTCACTGTTCTGAGCACTTATATTTGAGCTGGAACCCCAGAAGACTGGGAACTTTCCCAGGTGGCTCAGTGGTAAAGAACCTGCCTGCCAATGCAGGAGACGCAGACTCAGTCCCTGGGTCAGGAAGATCCCCTGGGGGAGGAAATGGCCACCCGCTCCAGTATTCTTGCCTGGAGAATCCCATGGACAGAGCAGGCTGACAGGCTACAGTCTGTAGGGTTGATAAGAGTCAGACACGATTGGGTGCCTGAGCACACACGCCGGCACCCAGGAGACTGAAAGGTGGACGTTTCTTTACTTCTTTTCCATCCGTACAATTCCAGAGCTGTGTTCTTCTAATCTCCTACCCGCAACCTGTGTGAGGAAGGCCCTAGAAGTTCTGCAGGATGCCTGGGACTAAGGGAGGGTTCTGTTCATGGTGCAGAGGAAGTCTGCTTCCACTCTGAAGAGTGGGTAACAGACCTGAGAGCAAGAGAGCAAAACAAACAACAAACCAAATCTGAAAACAGGGTACTTCCTTTCTTCTTGAGATGGTAGCCTGCAACCCCCAAGGTTCTAATGTTTGGAAAGGATTGTGAAACATTCACAGCTGAGTGAATGGATAGGAATGTCACCCTGCACCCTGGCTGGTGTCAGGGGTCAGGGGCCTTGGTTGGCCTCCGGGTCCTCCAAGCCCTGGGTGTATGAGTCAGGCTCATCGATCAGCATGGCTGCCCACAGCTCTTGTATGATCACAGAGTGCCCTTTTGTGCAGTTCATATCACTGGGGCAGATAAGATGTGTGACTCTTCCTAGGAGCACTGTGCATGCTCTAAGTCTTCGGCCATGCCAACTTCTTGTCATGATGCATTGGCATGTTAGCCAACAAGGAAACAAACCCAGCTTAAACGGAGCTGAGAGGTGGCCCATGCTTGGGTCTGGGAGCAAATAAGAAGCCAGCTGGTGTCCCCTGATTCTTTCCTCATATCCTCCCATCTGTGTTGGACTCTCCCATTGCTCCATCAAGATGGGAGAAATTTTGAAGGGATAAAGTGACTCTCCTTTTGGGGGTCTTTGTTTTTCATCTCTGTCCTTTCCCATCTCATTCTGTCACTTTATCTTGCCGCCCACCCCATTTATCCATTTGTTTCTCTTCCTCTGTGTCCTTCTCTGAAAATCTGCTTTTTTTTGTTTGTTTGTTTTTTTGATTCTCTGATCTTCTTTATCTGCTTTTTAAATGTATCCCTGTCTTCTGCTGTAGACGGTGATTTGTGTTTCCAACCCCTGGTGTGCAGTAAGGTTTTTCTGAAAAAGATTCCTCCAAAAGCTCATCCTGTAACGTGTTTCAATTTGGGAAAGGAATCTCAGAATCATTGATAAGTTTCATGTATATCAGCATTTTTTTTTTAAGCCTAGTGATCCAGATGAAACTTTTCCAGCCTTTTTTTTCAAGTTTCACCTCCCTCCAAGTTGCTGCCACTATTGATGAGACATTTGTAATTTGATTCAGGCAGCCTGGTCCGTGCAGTTATTACTGTCTGTTAGTCTACAAACTCCAAAATGATGACCTTCTACACATTGACACAAGATTAATTATTACAGCGCTACATGCCAACTTTAACTCAAAAATTATATGTTTGTTTGCTGACTCGAATCTGAGCCAGAAAGCACAAGTTTGGGCTTTTTCCTTACAGAACTCTGGGTACAGCTTCAGCTGGGCATTCTGGCCTCAGCTCATTACCTGTCCTTGATAACAAAGCTTTCCTCCCAAACAAAGGGCTTTCCTAATTCAGACGCTTCCCTCTCAGACTTTAAGTGCCATTCTGCTCACTGGTTCTGGCAAGATGACCAGCTCTACTGACGGGAGTGTGTGTGCTCAGTCACTCAGTTGCATCCAACTCTTTGTGACCCCATAGACTGTAGCCCGCCAGGCTCCTCTGTGGGATTTTCCAGGCAAGAATACTGGAGTGGGTTGCCATTTCCTTCTCCAGTGAGGGAAGAGCTGTTCACAATGGTCCACCTTCTACTCAGATTGGCATCCTTTAACTCCCTTCTCCAGAAAGCATCCTTCAATCTCTGTCTTCCAAATGAAGAATGTAACAGCTTTTCCTGTTCATGGGAAAAATATTACTTCATTGAAGTAATAAGTTTCTCTATGCATTGAAATGTAGGAAAAGAAAGAAAATTGATTTCAGTATAGGTATTATTTCACCATATGTGATTTATTTATAGTTGGTGTTCAATATCCTACTGTTCCTGGGATGGACTTTTGCTGAAATGAATTACAATGGGGAATTATCAAAAACACTCTTTTTGTTATTGTTTAAATAGAGTGTGTGTGGACAGATTGTATGATCTCAGATAACCTCTCCTATCTTTAAACGTTGTTGCTGCCCCCTGTCTGTGTTCATCACTTTTAATGTGATGCATCCATACTGTGTAGAGTCACTTCGGTGGCTCAGTGGTAAAGAATCCTCCTGCCAATGCAGGAGTCTCGGGTTTGATCCCTGGGTTGGGAAGATCCCCTGCAGAAGGAAATGGCAACCCACTCCAGTATTCCTTCCTGGGAAATCCCGTGGACAGAAGAACCTGGAGGGCTACAGGCTATGGGCTCACGAAAGAGTTGGACACAACTTAGCGACTAAACAACAACATATAAGCGATATCATATGATATTTGTCTTTCTCTTTCTGATTTGCTTCACTTAGTGTGGTAATCTCTAGTTTACAATATGGTCTTTTGCATCTGGCTTCTTTGACTTGGCATAGTATTTCCAATGTTCACATATGCTGCATGTAGTAGGCAGACATTAGGACTCCCTCTTTTTGGCTGAATGATATTCTTAAATTAACTTTTTTTCCTTGAATGAATATTATTATTTTGCGTCAGTGTTCAGAAGATGGAAGACTCCTACATGAGGACATTTTCTCATCACTCACATAACCAAGTACAGGAACTGGGCAATATTTGATTTTACTTGATATTTGAACTACCTTCATCGGTTCATGCCTGGCTTTCTCCCATTTTGCTGCTTCTGCTGCTAAGTTGCTTCAGTCGTGTCTGACTCTGTGCGACCCCATAGACGGCAGCCCACCAGGCTCCCCCATCCCTGGGATTCTCCAGGCAAGAACATTGAAGTGGGTTGCCGTTTCCTTCTCCAATGCATGAAAGTGAAAAGTGAAAGTGAAGTTGTTCAGTCATGTCCAACTCTTAGCGACCCCATGGACTGCAGCCTTCCAGGCTCCTCTGTCCATGGGATTTTCCAGGCAAGAGTACTGGAGTGGGGTGCCATTGCCTTCTCCTTCTCCCATTTTACTTATTCACTTATTAATATTATTAACATATCAGCCATAAAGTCTCAGCACAATCCAACAACTACACTATTGACAATAATGTTAATTGACATTTGTGTACTGCCTTCCTCCGGAGAAGTCTAACTTGTGCTGGGATTTCATAATGCTGCTTTCCTTATTTCATTAGTACAGTCAGCCCTCCATATCCGTGAATTCCATTTCTGCAGATTCAACCAACCAAGGATAGAAAATATTCTTAAATTAATCTTTTAATTGAAGTTCATTCTATTGCTGACTCAAGACTCATGAGCCCTGTGTTTTCTACAGATGTCTACCTTTCTAGTTCATTTCTTTCCAAAGTATAGTTTGGGAATTTATCCCTGGGAGATTTCATTTTGTTAATGAGATGATGGAAATGATGATGATGGTGGTGATAATAATACACACCTTCTTTTGAATATCTACCATGTAACCATAAAAAGTGCTGGAAAATTGCTTCCCTGGTAGCTCAGATGGTAAGGCATCTGCCTGCAATGCGGGAGACCTGGGTTCCATCTCTGGGTCGGGAAGATCCCCTGGAGTAGGAAATGGCAATCTACTCCAGTACTCTTGCCTGGAAAATTCCATGGATGGAGGAGACTGGTAGGCTACAGTCCATGGGATCGCAAAGAGTTGGACATGACTGAGCAACTTCACTGGTTCACTGGTCAAACTAATTCTCAGAGAAATTGTGCTAATCAGAATCTCACACTCACTTGACAAAAGGGGGAACTGAGGGGCAGATGAGTCAAATTCTCATCTGTGAGTGAGAAGCAGAGTTTGATTTGTGGCCAGGACCCTCTGCTTCACTGCTCACTCTTTCCCAGGCCCCTTACTTTCCCTGGTTCTTTCAAGTTGCTCCAGGTCATAGAATAAGAGACAAGAAAACCTAGTTTTCCTGATCTGAAGACAGGAGCTGGACTGAATCAGGTTCTTCATGGGATCATGATGGCTTTGGAACTAACTTTGATAATTTGATGCTTTATTAAAACACTTCCCAGGGTCCAGCCTGTCCAGCTTCTTCCTTATACCAGATCCTCCCCTGAGCATTCTTACCTCTACGTATTCTGCACATTCTTCCTTACAGTACACATCTTTCTTCCTTTCAAAGACAAATTGAACCCAGTTCCCTCTCTAAAGCTATCTCCTTCTACTTCGACCAAGCCTCATCTCCTTTCTCCTGACTCTGATAATGTGCTTTTCTATGCTTTACCTGTAGGTCCTTATCATCCATGATCATACCACTAATTACAGTTTTGTGTATCCATCTTGCCTCCTCAGGGAGATGAAATGTTACTTCAGATCTCCATCTTTGCTAGTAAGTCTTCAGTAGATCCCCCACTTCCACATCCAGTTTTTAGTTCAACTTCACACATAGAATTATACTTTGGCATATTTATGTGAAATACGGGCTTCCCTCATGGCTCAGAATCTATCTGCCTGCAATGTGGAAACCTGGGTTTGATATCTGGGTGGGAAGATCCCCTGGAGGAGGGCATGGCAACCTGCTCCAGTATTCTTGCCTGGAGAACCCCCCTGGACAGAGGAGCCTGGTGAGCTGCAGTCCATGAGGTCCCTAAAAGTCAGACACAACTGAGCAGCTAAGCACAGCACACATGTGAAATAACTGGTAGAACAGTTATTCACATTGAACAGTTGAACAGTTATTCAACTACATACTATCTCCTCTGCATTGATTTTGACCAAAGTCAGGAATGTAAATACACAAAGTCACAAACAGAAAGTGGGTTTGGAGAGGAACTAGACTAGAAAGAATCTTACAGAAAGTAGTTTTGGAGGCTCAGGAGGGGACTGTTTGACTGTTAGTGTTGAGACTGATTGGCAATGTTTGAAATGATCCCTTAGCAGGCAGCTGGGGCCCCTGGGTCAGGTATGTGCTATCATGGCTTTAGTAGGAACCTCTAATCTCTTCATAAAAAGTTGGCCATATATATTGTGTTCTTCTAAACACAGGTGGCTAAATGTTGGTTTAAAGTTGCATAACTTGGTTACTTTTGAAGCATGCATTTAGTACTGGAGCTACACTCGCTGAAAGTAAAAGTCTTTCCTGTTTTGGTTAATTTGATATTTATGGAGGAAGCTCATCAACTCTTTGAGGTATTAAGGAGACATTCTATTTGGGTTGGGCATGGATGTTGCCACCAAACTTCAGTGGCTTAACACAGTAAGAGTTTATTATTATTCTACATGGTTTTGTGGAAGGGCAGTGGGGCCCTGCTCCAAACAGGTATTCTGCACCCTAAATGGTAACTTTAAAAAGTTCCCTCCCCACCGACTCTAGCCAAGCACACACATTTTTTGATATTCCTCTGGTAAAGAAATGGTATCTGTGTCTCCGATCCTTGAATCTGAGTCAGCTTATTGATACTTCAACTAGTAGCATATGATTGATGTAATATGTATGGCTTCCAAACTGGCTCCACAAGACTAGGTAGTTTCTGCTTTCTTAGCTGGATCCCTGGGCTGCCATTTATGAAATCTGACTGCTTTGATGTGACTATTTGTGAGCAAGTCCTCACGTTCTGGAGAGGCTACCATGGGAAATCCAGGTGGTGGTCTTAGCTTTTGGGCCATCTTGCCCTGAACATCAGATATATGAGTAAACAAACCTTCAGATGATTCTAGACCTTAGCCATTGACTTCCCAGCCTCAGATATTATGAAGCATTGACAAGTCATCCTCTTTCTACCCTGTTCAAATTCTTAACCCACAGCATCTATGAGCATCAGTCAGTTTTGTTTTAAGCATTGATTTTTCTGCAGAAATGATAACGAGAATACCACCTATAACACCATCACAAGAAGCTCAGGGCTTCGCTTGATAGGGTAAGAGATGACAGGAGAGCTGAGAAACAGCATGGTCATGCTTTGGCCTGGAAGTGACATGCTTTATATTTCATTAGCCATGACTAATCACATGTCCAAGCTTAATTTCAAAGATGTGGGGGATTGTAATGAAGACATCACTAGAAATTGACAAGAATTAGAAACTGGTGAACGCTAGGTCACCCTTGGACTGCAAGGAGATACACCCAATCCATCCTAAAGGAAATCAGTCCTGAGTATTCACCGGAAGGACTGATGCTGAGGCTGAAACTCCAATACTTTGGCCACCTGATGCTAAGAACTGACTCATTGGAAAAGACCCTGATGCTGGGAAAGGTTGAAGGTGGGAGGAGAAGGGGAAGACAGAGGATGAGATGGTTGAATGGCATCATGGACTCAATGGACATGAGTTTAAGTAAACTCCAGGAGTTGGTGATGGACAGGGAAGCCTGGCATGCCGCAGTCCATGGGGTTGCAAAGAGTTGGATACAACTGAGCGATTGAACTGAACTGAACGTCAGTAACATCTGCCTCTGAAAGCTGACAATCTCATGCCTCCTGCTATGGAGTGATTCAGTGCCCCTCACATTCATATGTTGAAGACCTGACCTCCAACATGATGGTATTTGGAGGTGGGACCTTTGGGAGGTCATCAAATTTAGATGAGGTCATGAGGATGGGGCCTTCCTGATGGGATTTGTTCTCCTATAAAGAGATTCTAGAGAGCTTTCTCTCTCTCTCTCCCTGCTGTGTGAGGACACAGCAAGAAGGTAGCTTCCTACAAGCAAGGAAGAGAGCTCCCACTGGACCATGCTGGCTCCTTGATCTTAGACTTACAGACTCAAGAGTTGTGAGAAATAAATTGTTGTTGTTCAAGCTACTGACTCTGGGTATTTTGTTATGGCTCTGAAGCTAAGAAACCTCCCACACTGAAGATGTATTTGAAGACTTATTTCCTATGTACCCAACCTTCACAGTGAGTTTGCTGGAATTTTCCACAGCAAAGCAAATAGACACCCATATGTTTTATGCTTCCTTCTCATATCAGATCAGATCAGTCGCTCAGTCGTGTCCAACTCTTTGCGACCCCATGAATCGCAGCACACCAGGCCTCCCTGTCCATCACCAACTCCGGGAGTTCACTGAGACTCACGTCCATCAAGTCAGTGATGCCATCCAGCCATCTCATCCTCTGTTGTCCCCTTCTCCTCTTGCCCCCAATCCCTCCCAGCATCAGAGTCTTTTCCAATGAGTCAACTCTTCGCATGAGGTGGCCAAAGTACTGGAGTTTCAGCTTTAGCATCATTCCTTCCAAAGAAATCCCAGGGCTGATCTCCTTCAGAATGGACTGGTTGGATCTCCTTGCAGTCCAAGGGACTCTCAAGAGTCTTCTCCAACACCACAGTTCAAAAGTATCAATTCTTCGGCGCTCAGCCTTCTTCACAATCCAACTCTCACATCCGTACATGACCACAGGAAAAACCATAGCCTTGACTAGACTGAACTTTGTTGGCAAAGTAATGTCTCTGCTTTTGAATATGCTATCTAGGTTGGTCATAACTTTCCTTCCAAGGAGTGTCTTTTAATTTCATGGCTGCAGTCACCATCTGCAGTGATTTTGGAGCCCCCCAAAATAAAATCTGACACTGTTTCCACTGTTTCCCCATCTATTTCCCATGAAGTGGTGGGACCGGATGTCATGATCTTCGTTTTCTGAATGTTGAGCTTTAAGCCAACTTTTTCACTCTCCACTTTCACTATCATCAAGAGGCTTTTGAGTTCCTCTTCACTTTCTGCCATAAGGGTGGTGTCATCTGCATATCTGAGGTTATTGATATTTCTCCCAGCAATCTTGATTCCAGTTTGTGTTTCTTCCAGTCCAGCGTTTCTCATGATGTACTCTGCATATAAGTTAAATAAACAGGGTGACAATATACAGCCTTGATGAACTCCTTTTCCTATTTGGAACCAGTCTGTTGTTCCATGTCCAGTTCTAACTATTGCTTCCTGACCTGCATACAAATTTCTCAAGAGGCAGATCAGGTGGTCTGGTATTCCCATCTCTTTCAGAATTTTCCACAGTTTATTGTGATCCACACAGTCAAAGGCTTTGGCATAGTCAATAAAGCAGAAATAGATGTTTTTATGGAACTCTCTTGCTTTTTCCATGATCCAGCTGATGTTGGCAATTTGATCTCTGGTTCCTCTGTCTTTTCTAAAACCAGCTTGAACATCAGGAAGTTCACGGTTCACATATTGCTGAAGCCTGGCTTGGAGAATTTTGAGCATTACTTTACTAGCGTGTAAGATGAGTGCAATTGTACGGTAGTTTGAGCATTCTTTGGCATTGCCTTTCTTTGGGATTGGAATGAAAACTGACCTTTCCCAGTCCTGTGGCCACTGCTGAGTTTTCCAAATTTGCTGGCATATTGAGTACAGCACTTTCACAGCATCATCTTTCAGGATTTGGAATAGCTCATGTAGAATTCCATCACCTCCACTAGCTTTGTTTGTAGTGCTGCTTTCTAAGGCCCGCTTGACTTCACATTCCAGGATGTCTAGCCCTGGGTCAGTGATTACACCATGATGATTATCTGGGTCGTGAAGATCTTTTTTGTACAGTTCTTCTGTGTATTCTTGCCATCTCTTCTTAATATCTTCTGCTTCTGTTAGGTCCATACCATTTCTGTCCTTTATCAAGCCCATCTTTGCATGAAATGTTTCTTTAGTATCTCTGATTTTCTTGAAGAGATCCCTAGTCTTTCCCATTCTGTTGTTTTCCTCTATTTCTTTGCATTGATCACTGAAGAAGGCTTTTTTATCTCTTCTTGCTATTCTTTGGAACTCCACATTCAGATGTTTATATCTTTCCTTTTCTCCTTTGCTTTTCACTTCTCTTCTTTTCACAGCTATTTGTAAGGCCTCCCCAGACAGCCATTTTTGCTTTTTTGCATTTCTTTTCTATGGGAATGGTCTTGATCCCTGTCTCCTATACAATGTCACAAACCTCATTCCATAGTTCATCAGGCACTCTATCTATCAGATCTAGGCCCTTAAATCTATTTCTCACTTCCACTGTATAATCATAAAGGATTTGATTTAGGTCATACCTGAATGGTCTAGTGGTTTTCCCTACTTTCTTCAATTTAAGTCTGAATTTGGCAATAAGGAGTTCATGGTCTGAGCCACAGTCAGCTCCTGGTCTTGTTTTTGTTGACTGTATAGAGCTTTTCCATCTTTGGCTGCAAAGAATATAATCAATCTGATTTCGGTGTTGACCATCTGGTGATGTCCATGTATAGAGTCTTCTCTTGTGTTGTTGGAAGAGGGTGTTTGTTATGACCAGTGCATTTTCTTGGCAAAACCCTATTAGTCTTTGCCCTGCTTCATTCCGTATTCCAAGGCCAAATTTGCCTGTTACTCCAGGTGTTTCTTGACTTCCTACTTTTGCATTCCAGTCTCCTATAATGAAAAGGACATCTTTTTTGGGTGTTAGTTCTAAAAGGTCTTGTAGGTCTTCATAGAACCGTTCAACTTCAGCTTCTTCAGTGTTACTGGTTGGGGCATAGACTTGGATTACTGTGATATTGAATGGTTTGCCTTGGAAATGAACAGAGATCATTTTGTCATTTTTGAGATTGCATCCAAGTACCGCATTTCGGACTCTTTTGTTGACCACGATGGCTACTCCATTTCTTCTGAGGGATTCCTGCCCGCAGTAGTAGATATAATGGTCATCTGAGTTAAATTCACCCATTCTAATCCATTTCAGTTCGCTGATTCCTAGAATGTCGACATTCACTCTTGCCATCTCTTGTTTGACCACTTCCAATTTGCCTTGATTTATGGACCTGACATTCCAGGTTCCTATGCAATATTGCTGTTTACAGCATCGGACCTTGCTTCTATCACCAGTCACATCCACAGCTCGGTATTGTTTTTGCTTTGGCTCCATCCCTTCATTCTTTCTGGAGTTATTTCTCCACTGATCTCCAGTAGCATATTGGGCACCTACTGACCTGGGGAGTTTCTCTTTCAGTATCCTATCATTTTGCCTTTTCATACTGTTCATGGGGTTCTCAAGGCAAGAATACTGAAGTGGTTTGCCATTCCCTTCTCCAGTGGATCACAATCTGTCAAATCTTTCCACCATGACCCGCCCATTGTGGGTTGCCCCACGGGCATGGCTTAGTTTCATTGAGTTACACTATTAAGAAGCAAACATTACTTTTCCAACAAAGGTCTGTCTAGTCAAAGCTATGGTTTTTCCAGTAGTCATGTACAGATGTGAGAGTTGGACTATAAAGAAAGCTGAGCACCAAAGAATTGATGCTTTTGAACTGTGGTGTTGGAGAAGACTCTTGAGAGTCCCTTGGACTGTAAGGAGATCCAATCAGTCCATCCTAAAGGAAATCAGTCCTGAATATTCATTGGAAGGACTGATGCTGAAGCTGAAATGCCATTACTTTGGCTACCTGATGCAAAGAACTAACTCATTGGAAAAGACCCTGATGCTGGGAAAGATTGAAGGTGGAAGGAGAAGGGGATGACAGAGGATGAAATGGTTGGATGGCATCATGGACTTGAGGGACATGAGTTTGAGTAAACTCCAAGAGTTGGTGATGGACAGGGAGGCCTGGCGTGCTGTGGTCCATGGGATCGCAATGAGTCAGACATGACTGAGCAACTGAAATTAACTGAACTCGTTACACTCTTTAATCTGACTGATATGCATTCCTTTCCATGGTATGTGTGTTTATAAGTAGAACTCAAAAATACATGTCATGTGTCTCTGATTTCTTATGTACATTGCTGTGCTTGGTGAGTTTAGAGAGCCCTAACATTTTGGCAAGTGACATAATTTCAGTAGATCGATAAATTATGATACACAAGCAGCAATAGCCAGCACACCAGCACACCATGATGTTCTTCTGTGAGAAGCAGAGTCATGCTCAGCTCCTTCTGGAGGCAGGAATGTTCCTATGTATATTCCATTCCCATCTTGTTTTATTTGTCACCTCTCTCCAGGCAAAAGAAACATTTCTTGTGTGATCAGATAAACCAGGTGAATTTGGGTGTCTCAGAATAGTCACTATCAGCACTGATTGGCCTCAGAAGTCATAGTTCAGGTATGATACTTCAAAGGAAAAAAAATTCACATTAAAAATGACCCAGCATCCATTGATAGAGACTATTCCGAGAGTCCCGTATTAACGCATATATGTGGAATCTAGAAAAAATGGTACGGATGAACCTATTTGCAGGGCAGAAATAGAGAGGCAGACATAGAGACTGGACCTGTGGATGTGGTAGGGGGCAGGTGCTATGAGTTGGGAGGTTGGGATTAACATATATGCACCATCATGTGTAAAATAGGTAGCTAATAGAAACCTACTGTATAGCAGAGGGAGCCCAGCTCAGTACCTAGAGGGGTGTGATGAAGGTGGGGTTGGAGGGAAGTCCAAGAGGGAGGAAATATATGTATACACTTGGCTGACTTGCTTCATTGTAGAGCAGAAACTAGCACAACATTGTAAGGCAGCTGTGTGTGTGTTAGTCGCTCAGTCGTGTCTGACTCTTTGTGACCCCATGGAGTGTCACCCGCCAGGTTCCTCTGTCCATGAAATTCTCCAGGCAAGAATCCTGGAGTAGGTTGCCAGTTCCTGCTCCAGGGGATCTTCCCAACCCTGGGATCGAACCCGGGTCTTCTGCATTGCAGGCAGATGCTTTACCATCTGAGCCATACAGGGAAGTGTAAGGCAACTATACCCCAGTTTAAAAAAAAAAAAAAGACCCAGCAAATGGTGAGTTGTACCAAGCTGTAGAGATACTTGTGATTCGCCAGTGATCTCCTGTGTTTGGAACAACGTTATAAATTTCCCCAAGTTTAATGGGTGATTAGGAATGGATTTGCTGGTGCTTTGTTTTCTTATAGATAACAGGCCACATAAATATGATTGTAGTGGATACTAATGGACTGAGTCCCTTCAAAGGATTAAAAGATTGCTGGATTTTGGATGGTCTTTAGACAACTGAGATTCCGAGTGCCATTTTTAAAGGATGGACTCTTTGCTTACAAGGACATGTTATTTTGATGACCAGGTGGATCCTGGGGAGGTCTGTCTGGAGCATCACACAGCGCACACAAGCTGGCATTCTCGCCCCGTTCTGCCTACAAATGCACTGTTACCAGAATCAACGATTAATGGTTGAACGAGTCTGAAAAATGGCTATCCCTTTGACCTTTCTAAGGTTTGTCATTTAGTTGACATACCCATTACCTCAAAAATCAAATGTGTTTGTCTAAACATTATTCTGATGTTTACTTTGGGCACTAAAGGGCAGACAGCTGACCACGGACCCGCTGACAGTGATCAATTCAGCCTCGAATCTTGTCACTTTCCCTGTTTATTCTGCTATCAATCTCCCCTTTGCCTGCCACCACAGCCACTTTCTGCTGCTCAGGCGCTTTTAAAACTAACAATAATCCAATTTAGAATTGATCAATGAAAATGTGTGGTCAGTAAGCAAAATGACAAAGTCTGCATGTAACCGCTGACCACAGTCAGGGGTTTATTTTATATGGATGGAGGTGAAGGTAAATTTTAATTAATTAATTAAATGTTAATAGCATTCAAACCTCTTTTTTTTTTTAAGTCAGATCTAAGTTTTACTATCTTAGAGATGGGGGAAGTAGGTCCATTGACTCCCTAATAGAACCAGTATATTCTGGAACTGCATTGCCCTGTGGGCCTTTCTGTGACGATGGGAATGGTTTAAACCTGTGTTGTCCAAGGTGGGAGCCACCAGCCACCTGTGGCTGACCTTGAACTATGGTTTGTGCAACAGAGAAATCATTTTTGCAAATGCATTTAATTTTAATAAAGTTAAATGGTTGTATGCGGCTCATGGCTATAATACAGGATGGTGCAATTCTAGAATGCTGACATTTTTGGTGATGAGACGAGGCCTGTTGATGTGGTTTGGAATGTCATACTGTCTAGACACTGGGTATCAGGAGATCACAGTCTCTGATCTGATCCAACACGGCTACAAACCAGGCAAGAGAAGTTCAGGGAGATATTCAAGCCTTCCTCATGTCCTAAAGGCAATGTCGTGTTTGACCAGGGTTCTCTTCCTGGTCCACGGGAGCAGGGCTCCTTAACAGGCCGGGAGGACCTGGCTGCTGGTCGGCAGGGCTGACTTCTGCTCAGCTGACGAGAGGACTCCAGCAAGAGAGGGTTCAGGACTGGTGCAGGAAGGCTCCTTTTCCTATAAGTCCCCCAAGCAAGCCCCGTTCTTGGCTGCATCCTCGCTCTGGTTTCCAAGACAGAAGGCTGCCTAGGTCCCTAGTGCCAAGTGGCTCCTGGGTTCTGGACATGACCAGGCATCTTGCTGGGCCCCTGGTTTCTGGCTCCCAAATTGTCTGGGTTCTTGAACCTACATCCCTTCCTTCTCTCAGCCTCAAACTCCATTTTTGCCAAATCCAACAACTGGGAGTCATTTGATGAATTTCCTAAAATAGTTTGAAAAATCATTTCTTAAAATGATTTGCACATGTTACTTTCAATAGGCAGAGAGTTGAAAACTAATTGCTAATAAGATTATAAGCACATATGATATTTGAGTTTTTTTTTAAACATGAAATCTACTTAGCTCTTACCTCTGGATAGATGTATGTCAAAAGCTAGGTTAGAATTTTTTAGAAAACTGCGTCACTTATTTGAATTTCAGAGTTTATGGGGGAAATTATGAGCAAGTAGAAACACTTTATGAGGGTTATGGTATAATCGATGGAGATTTAAAATGCTGTACCAGATAACTATTGTCTTAGAAGGAAAGTGGTCTGGGTATTCTCTTGAGGGAAATTCTCAATCTATAATTCTTGTTTCTTGCGTTATTTACATACTGACAACAAAAAAACTAAAAACAAAAGCCAGTTTTTATTTTTTAAAAAATGGAAAAAATTTACTTCTTGAAAATCTTCAGTAGGAAAAAAAGTTTTATTTGAGACACTTAAAAATTAGTTTTTAATAAAGATTTATGTGACAAACTATAAGAATTTGACAACAACAAAAGGATTTCTTATAATAAGATCTTTGAATTAAAACAGATTATCTATATTTCTATTTCATCCATGGTTTCAGTATCCAAAAACAGGCACTGTTAATACTTTTTGTATTTATAACTAATCTTTATTCTATTCTTTTTAATGGAAAGATCATGTATATACTATTTCTATCCTACTTTCTTTTCATTTAACATTATAATTCTTATGTTTTCCATATATCACATATTCTTTAGGAATATATTTTTAAAATTTATAATTCATGAAGTGAATATACATAATTTATGTAACAATTATATTTGCATCTGTATTTTGATTATTTCTGATATTTTCCTTTTGCTTTTATAAATAGTGCTTCTCAATATTCTGAATTATTTCCTTAGGCTCCATTCTCAAAAGTGGACTTACTGAGTCAGAGAGTAGAAACATTATGAGGCTCTTTGCCAAATTGCTTTCCTAAAGGATTATACTAAAATATCAGCAATATTCAAGAGTACCTTTTTCACAGTCCCCTTATCAGCAGTGGAAATTATTATTTTAAAAAAATCTTTGCTAATTTGATAGGGGTCAAAGGTTACTTCATTGTTATTTTAATGTACCATTCCTTGATTACTAGTGAAGGAAAGCATTTTCCACACATTTGTTGATTAGTTATATTTCATTTTTGGAAATTGCCTATTCACATCCTCTGTCAGTTTATCCACTGAAGCTTCAGTATTTTAAAATTCAAGTTTATTAACCTTTCTATATATAAAGATATCAGTACGCTTTCCATATAGTATTTCCAGTGACTATTTTTTCTCAAATATGATGTTAGCCTTCTAATTTTTGTCTACTTATTTATTTTGATTGAAGAGAGACTGAATATTTAAACGTAATAACGTATAATAATGTTTTCATCCTATTTTAATAAATCATACCTTTACCAATGATGGTAAGTTAAAAAAAATTCTTGATTTCTTATGTACTGATATTTTATATTTAATTTTAAAATTCCTTTGGAATTTACTTTGATGAGTGATTTTAGGTGAGACTCTAAATAGACTTTTTTCATCAAATAATCAGTTGTTCCAGGGGAATTTATTTATAAGATGACTTACTCCGTTTTCATTTACTTAAAATATTTCTTTTACCATATATTACATATATATATATATATGAAATAAGGTATTTCTTTTACTATATATATATATATATGTATATGTATATATATGTATATATGTATATATATATACATATATATATATATATATATATATATATATGATAGCCAGTTCCGTGACTGTTATGTTTCAGTTTAACCTCATTCTAGAATTTCAATATTTTATGTAATATCAATTTATACCATGGTTACAACTGATACCATTGGTATCAATTTATACCATTGGCTGACAGGTCCAGAATACTCCCAATATCATTCTTTTCTGAAAAGATGTTTTGGATTATTTTACTGAGTGTGTGTAAGTGTATATGCGCACCACAAGAAGAGTGAGTGTTGATTACTGACCTTTTTATGACATATTTAGTGTTTTTGTCTTTCCAGAGTCTTCCCATCTTTCTCGACCAGATCAGATTCTTCAGCCCACAGAGCCTCTCCTGACCTTCCTTAATGGAGAGAGCTTATCCCCTCTCTCACTCCTGCACAGCTTCACCTGCACTACTCTCAGAGTGTCATTACCTGCTGCCTCAAGTTATAATTATTTGTGGACAGATCTCACTTTCATCTAGTTCTGTATCTGTACAGGCTGAATAATGGTCCCCAGAGATGTCCACGTCCTCATCTCCAGAACCGGTGAACATCACCTTCCTTGGCAAGATGGACTTGGCAGATATGATTAAGCTTAGGATCTGGAGGTGCAAGAGGTTATCCTGGCTCACCCAGGTGGCCCCAAATATAAACCTAAAGGGAGGCAGAGGGAGAGGAAGACTTGGCTGAAGTGGAGGAGGGCCTGATGAGACCAGAGGCAGGGATGGGAGTAATGCAGAGAGGAGCCATCAGAAGCTGCAAGAGGTGAGGATCAGCTTACCTCCTGGAGCCTCCAGAAGGAACAGGCCCTGCTGACACCTTGATTTCAGCTCCTCAAGACTCATCTGGACGTCCGGCCTCCAGAACTGTTAGATAATAAATCTGTGGAGTGTTTTTACTTCTGGTTATCAAGCCTCTAAGTTTGTGGTAATTTGTCAAGAACCCAGTTGGAAACAATCACTGCTATTCCCCACATCCTAAAGGCTATAACAGACTCACTCAGAGCCCCAGCCAAGTACCAAGAATTACCCCTTTAGCGGGGAACAGAGTTGGGGCTGTCCAAGTCTTGCTTGAGGAATAAGACTTCGAGAATGGATTCTGGCCTCGTTCTGCTTTTTTGAATTGACCCAACTCCGAGTCCACACTTACCGCACACGCGATCCTTCCCCTGGGCCGCAGCTTCACACTCCAGTCTTGTTCACAAGTGAGATGTCACTGACCTCAGCATCTTGTGGTCTCTGTGAGCTGAGTTCAAAGTCACTGCCACCATGAATTCTGCATTATAGAAGTTATTTCCAGGATGACTACTGAAAGTCACAAATTAAAAAGAAATAAGTTCAAAAGGTAAGTCTGAATGACTAAGTTGATCAGTTTTCATGAAACATTCCTAGCTTCAGCTTTCTTTTTGTATGAACTTCATACAAACTTCAACTTTGTATATGTAAACATGTATCATTTATATATGTAAACATATATCATTGGAATTTAGCAATGCTATTGCTTTATACAGTACATATTTATTTAAACATATGCCTTTTAAAAAATCTGATTTACTTTTCCAATATCTTTTTGAGTAGGAGTATTATACACATTCTCCAGAAAAAGAAAAGAGGACTAGCAAGTCCTCTTTAATCCAACATTTTACTTGTTTATTTATTAGCATTTTGTGAATTGGCAAAATGCTTGACTGTGTTTAGTTTCTAGTGGCTTGAGGATGAGTGAAGCACAGTGCTGGCCTTGAAGGATGTTTCCCCTTAGCAAACAATTACAAGACATTTGGAAAGGGACTCCATTAGCTGGAGGGATCTTGGAGGGACGTGAAGGGTTTTGATTCTGTTTGCACATCACAGTAATCCCTAGAAGTTTAAAAAGTATTGGACTGCAGATCCCACCTAGGGTGGATGATGTGAATCACAACCTCTGTGTCAGAAAGTGGAATCTGTTGGGGAGAAAGACAAGGAGAAGGCTGTAATACGGAGGAAACTTCCTGTATACATAGGACTTTGGAGGTTGGGATTAACATATGCATGCTACTATATATAAAATAGATAATTAACAGGTTCCTACTGTATAGCACAGGGAACTCGACTCAATATTCTGTAATAACTCATATGGGCAAAGAATCTGAAGAAGAATAGATATATGTATATGTATAACTGAATTGCTTTGCTGTACATTTGAAACTAATACAACATTGCAAATCAACCATATTCCAATATAAAATAAAATTAAAAAAAAAAGAATTAGTATCCCCCCCCCAAAAAAAAATTAAGACACAAAACAGAAGCAGACTCACAGACATAGAAAACAAATTTATGGTTACCCGAAGGGGAGAAGTATAAGGGAGTGATAAATGAGGAGACTGGGATTAGCAGATACCACTATTATAGTTAAAATAGATTATCAACAGGGATCTACTGTATAGCACAGGGAATTCTACTCAGTATTCTACAAGAACCTATATGGGAAAAGAATCTGAAAAAGAATAGATATATACATATAACTGAATCATTTTGCTGTCCACTTGAAACTAACACAACATTGTAAATTAACTATACTCCAATACAAAATAAAAAAAAATTTTTAAAGAGTAAAACATTTAAAAAATACTCAACTGCAGATGCCACCCCCGGTGAGGTGAATCACAATCTCTGTGTCGGAAGCTGGGATCAGCCAGGGAGACAAAAGAGGAGGAGAAGGCTGTAACAGGAGAAGCTTCATATATACACAGGGCTTCAAGAAGCAGCAAGCAGGGCACTGACTGGCGTCCTGGGGATGCCACTGTCGGGGCTGCAGGGTTATTGGTGTGAACCCTGGAGCAGGACAGGATTTCTGGAGGCATGAGGAGGGGGCACCATTTACTGAGTGCCTGCAATGCAGGAGACCTCAGCTCGATTCCTGGGTCAGGAAGCTCTGCTGGAGAAGGGATAGCCTACCCACTCCAGTATTCTTGGTTTTCCCTTGTGACTCAGCTGGTAAAGAATCCACCTGCAACGTGGGAGACCTGGGTTCAATCCCTGGATTGGGAAGATCCCCTGGAGAAGGGAAAGGCTACTCACTCCAGTATCCTGGCCTGGAGAATTCCAGGGATTGTATGGTCCATGGGGTCGCAAACAGTCGGACACGACTGAGTGACTTTTACTCACTCTGTGTGCCACACATTGTGCTGGGCTTTTCACAACTTCTGTCTTTGCTGTTGTAAGACTTTTTAGTTATGTGTCATTATTCCAATTTTATGCATAAGGAGCCCAGTGATTGGGTGGTTGGGAACTTTCCTTGGGATCACAAAGCTGTCAAGGGGCAGAATAGGGAGCTGACTCCTGAGCCAGTGTTGTTTCCATTTACTGGGCTTTGTTGTTGCTCATTTGCTAAGTTGTGTCTGACTCTTTGTGACACCGTGGACTGCAGCACACCAGGCTTCTCAGTCTTTCACTATCTCCCAGAGTTTGCTCAAACTCATGTCTATCGAGTTGGTGATGCCATCCAAACATCTCATCCTCTGTCACCTCCTTCTCATCCTGCCCTCCATCTTTCCCAACATCAGGGTCTTTTCCAGTGAGTTGGTTCATTTGCATCACATGGCCAAAGTATTGGAGTGTCAGCTTCAGCATTTACTGGGCTGCCTTGCATAACTGAGGCAACCATAAATACTGGGAGAAATCCCCAGCTGTGAAGGTTTTACTTTGATCTTTGAGTTGAGTCTGTTTTTCAGGTGGAGATAGGAGAGAAGGGTTCAGTTCAGTTCAGTCGCTCAATCATGTCTGACTCTTTGTAGCCCCATAGACTGCAGCAGGCCAGGCCTCCCTGTCCATCACCATCTCCTGGAGTTTACCCAAACTCATGTCCATTGAGTCAGTGATGCCATCCAACCATCTCACCCTCTGTCATCCCCTTCTCCCACCTTCAATCTTTCCCAGCATCAGGGTCTTTTCAAATGAGTCAGCTCTTCGCGTCAGGTGGCCAAAGTATTGGAGTTTCAGCTTCAACATCCGTCCTTCCAAGGGACACTCAAGACTGATCTCCTTTAGGATGGACTGCTTGGATCTCCTTGCAGTCCAAGGGACTCTCAAGAGTCTTCTCCAACACCACAGTTCAGAAGCATCAATTCTTCAGCACTCAGCTTTCTTTATAGTCCAACTCTCACATCCATACCTGACCACTGGAAAAACCATAGCCTAACATTCAGGAAACGGATAATCAGTGCAGAAGCTCAGATGAACGAAGCAGGAATGACCTTTGTAAAGGAATTGTGCCATCTGTTAGTTTCAGGCATGGATTGATGTGGAGGAGAGAAAGGAGAAAAATCTGTTTTATAAATTACTAATCCATGTGTTAATGCATGCGTGCTGCACTTCAGTCCTTTCTGACTCTGCAACCCTATGGGCTGTAGCCAATCAGGTTCGTCTGTCCATGGGATTCTCCAGGCAAAAATTTTGGAGTGGATTGCCATTTCCTTCTCCAGGGCATCTTCCCAACCCAAGGACTGAACCTGCCTCCTTTATGTCTCCTGCATTGGCAGACGGGTTTTTTTTTTTTTTTTTTTTTTAACCACTACCACCATCTGGGAAGCCCCCATGTGTTGATAATAGTGTGTTGAGACTCTAATTGACCTCACTTTCAAGAAATCTCTATGTAGGAAACTGTTGTATGCTATCACTCGTAACAAAACTTTTGGGTAGAAATAATACATTTTAACATTCTAGCTAGTCAGTGGAGTGTTTCCATACTATTTATTAGGTAGAGTTTTCCTAGCTGGTGTTGGCACATGACTGGGTGATATCAGAATGAGTCCTTCAGCTTTCCATACACTCAGAGACTTGTTGCTTTTAACTGTTTTAGGATAGATTAGGGGAAATTAAAGTATGACTGCTTTGAGGGATGTTCTATTTAGTTGCCATTTTTATTGCCCAATTTCAATAGTTAGTCTTGTGGTCATGATGAAAGTTCTTACAAGGGGAAAGTTTGTATAGATCAACATATAAGTGGATACTATATTTATATGGATATGTATTTTATTTTCTCCTAGAAAAATAAAGGCAAATCTTGTTCCAACCAGAATTCCTATTCAGATACTCTACAGTTTAGTAATCTTATTTTTAATTTAAATTCCTTGCTTTTTTCAACAGACTTCCCTATATATATATATATATATATATATATACGAATTTTATTTATTTTTGGCTGTGCTTGGTCTTTTTTGCTGTGTGGTTTTTCTCTAGTTGTGCTGCATGGGTTTCTTGGTGCTGTGGCTTCTCTTGTTGCAGAGCACAGGCACTAAAGCAACGGGCTCAGCAGCTGTGCACACGGGCTTAGTTGCTCTGAGACACGTGGGATCTTCCTAGATTAGGGATTGATCCTGTGTCCCCTGCACTGGCAGGTGGACTCCCAACCACTGGACTACCAGGGAAGTCCTCCCTATATTTTGAACTCTTGAATCTTTACTTTTCACTCTAAGTTGTCAGTCTGGATGATATTTGATTCATGGACTCTGGGTAGTAAACCAAACCTTAATTAATCTCAATATTGCTATTGCTATTGCTAAGTCACTTCAGTCATGTCCAACTCTGTGTGACCCCATAGACGGCAGCCCACCAGGCTTCCCCATCCCTGGGATTCTCCAGGCAAGAACACTGGAGTGGGTTGCCATTTCCTTCTCCAATGCATGAAAGTGAAAAGGGAAAGTGAAGTCGCTCAGTCGTGTCCGACTCTCAGCGACCCTATGGACTGCAGCCTTCCAGGCTCCTCCATCCATGGGATTTTCCAGGCAAAAGTACTAGAGTGGGGTGCCATGCAATTTTATTTTTACTGTTGCTTCAGATGAAATCATGCTATATTTATTTCTTTTTTAAACTGAAGTATAGTTGATTTACAATATTGTGTTAGTTTCAGGTACTAAAAAAAGTGATTTGGTTATACCTATATTAATACTCTTTTTTATATTCTTTTCCCTTACAGATTGTTACAGGATCTTGAATATAGTTCCCTGAGCTGTACAGTAGGAACTTGCTGTTTACCTACTATATACATAGTAGTTTGTACCTGCTAACCCCAAATGTACAGTCATTTAAAATCCACACATATATACAAAATTCCACATGCACACTTATATCATGCTCGGTGGATGTCAGTTTGTTCTTAAGATAATAACCTCTCAGTGGGACTATCCCCCCCATGACCTGGTCAATACATTTATAGAATGTAATTAAACCATATCACTTCCATGACAGGAAATTGATGACCTTTTAATTATTTCAGGATAACTGAATATGTAATCACTTTCTCCTTTAACTGAGAGAGAACAGTATATTTTGAATAAATTGAAAGTAGAATACAAATACTTGCTTCTTGTGCATGCTATAGTTTTGTGCTGTCTTTCCACAAGAAATCATCTTGGACTGCTTTTCCCAGGATTTAGGAAAACAATTTAGAAAAATTGTTGTTACACATAGGAGATAAAGGAACTCTGCTCAGTGTTATGTGGCAGCCAGAATGGGAGGGGAGTCTAGGGGAGAATGGATCCATGTATACATACGGCTGAGCCCTTTTGCTGCCCACCTGAAACTATCACCACACTGTCAGTCGGCTATACTGCAACATCAAATAAAAAGTTAAAAACAGGAGATTGATAGCTTTGTAAACAGTATTTAAAACAGTGTTGATGATTACTGAGGTTAGGAAAGATCTGTCAGTATTACCCTGAAACTTCACACGGTGTGGAAACTTACAATAAATTTTAAGATCATCTGGTGGGAAGTAGGTGGCTCTTCCAAAAAGCACTGTGTCCTGCTTATAAAATCAGAGTTGGAGAAAGGGCTAATTCCCATGGGAAATATTGAGTTACCGCACACATTTATTGTGTGATATTCTGGGGCACAGAGTGTGATGGACCATTACAGGGTCCATAGTATTCAATCAAAAACCCAAATGCAACCTGTGGTGCGTGTGCATCCTCTTATGGGATAATGAACCCTAATATTTCAAATTACAAAGATTCCACACACTGGGATGACATAACTTTTATATCTCTGGGATAGCAGGTTTTCCCCATTTAAAAAATCTACATAATTCTCTTGAAAGAAAACTTCTCAAACTTCTACACTATGTGTATAAGTGACTTAAAAAACCAGCCTATATAAACGGGAGCATTGTCTTTGCAATCCAGTAAAATAAAACTGCTCTGTCCCTACTCATAGGCCAGACATGTGGCGAACACCCTTTTTCGCCATATTCCATTAAAAGAAAAGAGAATTTGTGTTACTCCTTGAAAAATTAACTGCTTAATCTTCAACTGAAATTCCAGTCAGCAAAATTAATGAGGAGGGGGACAATTTCACTAGAAACACCCTATAGTGAGTGCTTTTGATTAATCACTGGACATATTAAATGTATAAGTTATGCCTAGAAGCAGCTCTTTACTGGATATATTTTATAAGTAAATTGGTATAGTGACTTGCACATGTTATATTTAAAATTTTCCCTTCTTTAAAAAAATTGGCAAGCATGGTCTGAAACACTTCTTCCATTGGGGCGTTTCTTTAAAAAAAAGCTTGCAATGTTATGGATCTTTTACCTTAATTTTGAAGAGAACATTAAAAATAGTGTTAAGATGATGGGACCCAATTCCCTGATTTTTTATCATGATGCTTATATTTGGAATATAAGCTCTTTGTGTCAGAAAAAAATAATACAGGCAGGTTGCTATTAAGCTCCTTAAGCTCCTGAAAAAGCAGGTGGATGAAGACAGATTGGAAACTAGTAAACAAACCCACTGCCTCTTCAAACCTCACAATCAGAACATATTACTTGAGGGCAGATCAAATTTTTTTAAAAAAAAGTTACTATTAGGAACTTCCCTGGTGGTCCAGTGGTTAAGAAACTGCCTTGCGATGTAGGGGACACAGTTTTGATTCCTGCTCTGGGAACTAACAGAGAAGGCAATGGCACCCCACTCCAGTACTCTTGCCTGGAAAATCCCATGGACGGAGGAGCCTGGTAGGCTGTAGTCCATGGGGTCGCTAAGAGTCGGACACGACTGAGCGACTTCACTTTCACTTTCCACTTTCATGCATTGGAGAAGGAAATGGCAACCCACTCTAGTGTTCTTGCCTGGAGAATCCCAGGGACGGGGGAGCCTGGTGGGCTGCCGTCTATGGGGTTGCACAGAGTCGGACACGACTGAAGTGACTTAGCAGTAGCTGGGAACTAAGATCCCACATACTAAAGGGCAAACGAGCCCATAAGTCACAGCTGCTGAGCCACAGCGCTGTAACTAAGACCCAACGCAGCCAAATAAATATAAATAAATATTAAAAATTACTATTAAAGTGATAATGACCAGCACTTGGTATGTATACAGGAAGTCCTTGATTAAAATACTCTTTTATTCTGTTAAAATATCTTTCTTGAAAGCTTGACACTGTGTCAGGGCCTGCGGTTTCAAAATTGACAAAGAGGACTTATATTTTTATGAAGCCAAAAGTTGAGTGGAGGAGACATCTATTATCTATGGAAATTGTGTAAAAATAGAGATTCATACACTGGAGAACAGAAGAGGTAATGGTAAGTAAGCAACGAAGTGATTTTTGAGCTAGATCTTGAATACTTGCATAGATATTTATAATATATTTATTTATAAGATATTTATAATATTTATAATAGCAAAACAGTTGAGGTTTATCTATACTATTCTGGCTTCTTCACTTGACCATATTTGTTTCATGAACCAAGGAAATTTGATGCTAATGAATCCTTCCTGTGTTATTCCAGTGCCCACATTTTAATGGCAGACTCCATTTTTTTTTTTTGTCATGAAGATAGATGCTTTCAATAGTTTAAATTTTACTAGCATTAAAATGTTAGTGAGATAAGCACAGAAGTCTTCTTTGAACTTTTCATTGTTTGTAGCATTGCAATGGTCAGTGTAGGGTAAGAACTGTTAAGAAACAAGAATGAGTCGAAACCCTGGTTAAAAATGGATTGAAACATTATTTTATTCTGAGCTGTAAATTTCTTGATTAAAAAAATTATTTTAACTGACCTAATTTCCTATGTATATATATCAAATGACACCTGAATCATGTTAAGGCCTTAACCTTTCCCCATTTCCTGTTGTAAAACTGCCTGAATTTGACATCTTTTTAAGTGGAGTTGAAATTGTTTTCGCTTGTGATGTCAGAATTCAGACAATGCCCAAATTGATGCTTAGTGATCGGTGTCTTTGCATTGATCACTGAGGAAGGCTTTCTTATCTCTCCTTGCTATTCTTTGGAACTCTGCATTCAGATGCTTATCTTTCCTTTTCTCCTTTGCTTTTTGCTTCTCTTCTTTTCACAGCTATTTGTAAGGCCTCCCCAGACAGCCATTTTGCTTTTTTGCATTTCTTTTCCGTGGGGATGGTCTTGATTCCTGTCTTCTGTACAATGTCATGAACCTCCGTCCATAGTTCATCAGGCACTTTGTCTATCAGATCTAGTCCCTTAAATTTATTTCTCACTTCCACTGTATAATCATAAAGGATTTGATTTAGGTTATACCTGAATGGTCTAGTGGTTTTCCCCACTTTCTTCAATTTAAGTCTGAATTTGGCAATAAGGAGTTCATGATCTGAGCCACAGTCAACTCCCGGTCTTGTTTTTGCTAACTGTATAGAGCTTCTCCATCTTTGGCTGCAGACTGTAATCAATCTGATTTTGGTGTTGACCATCTGGTGATGTCCATGTGTAGTCTTCTCTTGTGTTGTTGGAAGAGGGTGTTTGTTATGATGAGTGCATTTTCTTGGCAAAACTCTATTAGCCTTTGCCCTGCTTCATTCCGTATACCAAGGCCAAATTTGCCTGTTACCCCAGGTGTTTCTTGACTTCCTACTTTTGCATTCCAGTCCCCTATAATGAAAAGGACATCTTTTTTGGATGTTAGTTCTAAAAGGTCTTGTAGGTCTTCATAGAACCGTTCAACTTCAGCTTCTTCAGCGTTTCTGGTTCCAGGTAGGAGAAGTTAATTTATTTAGTGATAAGTGGCTGGCAGTCATGTAGACCCCAGACCAGTTGGACCTGAAGCTTAATGATGCTGAGTCCTACTTAACTCACCACAACACATCAGCAGAATGTCCACAATGTCCATGCCTCTTTGGACAATTGGCATAAAACTTCTCACTCTTTTCCCCAAGTTGGGACACATGGTTATGAGGGTATTAGCCTGCTGTGACCCCCTTTGTCTGGCAAAGCAATAAAGCTGTCCTTTTCTACTTCCCCCAAAACTCTCTCTCCGAGATTCGATTCGTCACTGGTGCACAGAGAGGCGGAGCTTTCAGCCTCAGTAAAGAGGAGCATGGATTTCATTCTGGGGGTGATGGGTGACACTTGGAGGTTGTAAACAGCAGAGGAATGGGACCTGGTCCAGCATTCTGGCTTCTCTGTGGAGAATGAGTTGAGGTAGAAGGAGGAGAAGCAGGGAAACCAGTTGGGAGGTGTGGCGGGAGTCCTGGTGAGGAAGGGTGCAGGTGTAAGCTGAGAAGAGGGGAAGGAAATTGATCTGGCAAGATTAGGGTTGACGGGGCTTGTAGGAGAAGGCAATGGCACCTGACTCCAGTACTCTTGCCTGGAAAATCCCATAAACGGAGGAGCCTGGAAGGCTGCAGTCCATGGGGTCGCTGAGGGTCGGACACGACTGACGTGACTTAGCAGTAGGTGGTTAGTTGTGAGAATGGAGGGAAGGAGGAACCAGTGAGACCTGCACATTTCTGACAACTGGGTGATTGGAAATAAGGAGTCTGAGGGAAAGCGTGCCGTGAGTAGAAATTATGATTGTTGCTTGGAATTCAGTAGGATGTTCTATTTACAGCTTTATATCTTAGGATACATAATTGAAATTATTAACAGAGAAGAGGTGTTAAAAATCAAAGTATTAGATGAAACTTCCTAGGGCAACAGGGTAGACGAAATAATTATGGAAATAAGCAAATATTTAGGAAAAACAATGGTAGAGGAAAATTTTTTAAGAAACCAAAACATTAGAAAAACAAAGTATTTAGAAAATAAGAGTATGCCATAATAAAGCCTGGGGAATGCAGCTAAGGCAGAACACTACTGAAATGATATTACTTAATATTGACTCAAGGAGAAATAGAAAACCTGATTAACTTAAATATTAAAGAAGTTATTGCTAAAAATCTTTCCACGAAGAGAATATTCAGTCTGTTTGTAGAGCTTACTAGCAAGTTTTACAAATAATTCTAATTTCATATGTTTCAAAACATGGGTTTTTTTTATCACTTAGTTACGGCAAGGTCAGTCGATCAGGAGATAATTGCCATTAAAAAGACAGTTTGTTGTGTTCATGGATTGCAAACAGAAGAGACAAAGCATATACCCGAGGAAGCACCAGAGTTGGTCAGCAGGCAGAGGAGAGGGAAAAACCATGGCAAGAACCTTTACTATGGCTTCTTGCCACAGTGGACCAGATTGGGTGAGATAGGGTGAACAGGTTTAAGATTGATTAGTGTGAGTAATTTCAGGAGGCTCTGGGGCATAGGAGTGTCCTTGAATGAAAGTGAAAGTTGTTCAGTCTTGTCTGACTCTCTGCGACCCCACGGACTGTAAGTCCATGGAATTCTCCAGGCCAGAATACTGGAGTGAGCAGCCTTTCCCATCTCTAGGGGATCATCCCAACCCAGGAATCTAACCAGGGTCTCCAACATTGCAGGCAGATTCTTTACCAGATGAGCTATGAGGAAAGGCCAGGAGTGTCCTTAGGTGTGTGGTATCTGACCCTGAAGTCATTGAGGCAGGTGAATAGTGGCCTGGAGTGTGAAAGCCTGATAAAGAAGGTACGCTAAAGCCTTTGGCTGTGTGGATCAGAACAAATTGTGGGAAATTCTTCAAGAGGTGGGAATACCAGACCACCTGACCTGCCTCCTGAGAAATCTGTATGCAGGTCAAGAGGCAACAGTTAGAACTGGACATTGAACAACAGACTGGGTCCAAATTGGGAAAGCAGTACGTCAAGGCTGTATATTGTCACCCTGCTTGTTTAACTCATATGCAGAGTACATCATGCGAAATGCCAGGCTGGATAAAGTACAAGCTGGAATCAAAATTGCTGGCAGAAATATCAATAACCTCAGATATGCAGATGACACCACTCTTATGGAAGAAGGCAAAGAGGGATTAAAGAGCCTTTTGATGAAAGTGAAAGAGGAGAGTGAAAAAGTTATCTTAAAACTCAACATTCAGAAAACTAAGATCATGGCATCCAGTCCCATTACTTCACAGCAAATGGATGGAGAAAGAATGGAAACAGTGACAGACTTTATCTTTTTGGGCTCCAAAATCACTGCAGATGGTGACTGTAGCCATGAAATTAAAAGATGCTTGGCTTCTTGACAGAGAAGTTATGACCAACCTAGACAGCATAATAAAAAGCAGAGACATTACTGTACTGTTAAAAGTCCGTATAGTCAAAGCTATGATTTCTCCAGTAGTCACGTATGGATGTGAGAGTTGGACTATAAAGAAAGCTGAGCACTGAAGAATTGATGCTTTTGAACTGTGGTGTAGAGAAGACTTTTGAGAGTCCTTTGGACGGCAAGGAGATCCAACCAGTCAATCCTAAAGGAGATCAGCCCTGAATATTCATTGGAGAGACTGATGCTGAAGCTGATACTCCAATACTTTGGCCACATGATGTGAAGAACTGACTCATTGAAAAAGACCCTGATGCTGGGAAAGATTGAAGGCGGGAGGAGAAGGGAATGACAAAGGTTGAGATGGTTGGATGTCATCACCAACTGGATGGACATGAATTTGAGCAAGCTCCAGGAGTTGGTGATGGACAGGGAAGCCTGGCATGCTGCAGTCCATGGGGTTGCACAGAGTTGGACACGACTGAGAGACTGAACTGAGGCTTGTGAGCTCTGGATTGGTTTACATGTGATAGAAACCCTCAGGGTTGAGTTGTTTACTCTCTATGGGAATTAACTAACCTTGAGAGGTCCATCCCTGTCCCTCTAGAGGCAGCAAGACTCCCTAATGTTGAAGCATCAGAAGATAAGTGACATGGCTAATATATGCAAAAAGTATACTAGAATATTGAAAAAGTTTATGAAACTAGCGTAAGCTTGACTGAAAGTCACAGGAATGAGAAAGAAAAACGACAGTGCAAATGTACTCATGGACACTGATACTAAAATCCTAAAATACCACTTTTGAATTATGAAAGTTTTGTTTCTTTCAAAATGATCTCTATGCATTAGTCTGTTTCCTTACACTTGCTAGAATTTTCAATGAAATGACAATAGAAATTATAACATGCATCTGAGTCTTGTTCCTGACTTCCAAAGAGAGATTTCAACATTTCACCATCAGCATTTCATCATAAAGTATGTGTGCATGTGTGCTCAGTCACTTCAGTCATGTCTGACTCTTTGCAACCTCTGGGACTGTCGCCCACCAAGTTTCTCTGTCCATAAGATTATCCTGGCAAGAATACTTGAGTAGGTTGCCTTTTTCTCCTTCAGGGGATCTCCTGCAGCTCCTGCATTGGCAGACAGATTCTTTACTACTGAGTCACTTGGGAAGCCCATAAAGTGTGATATTTGCTATAAATACCCTTCTTAGATTATAAAAATCTCTTCACATTCCTAGTTTACTAAAAGTTCTTTTCACATAAATGAACACTGAAATGTGTCTAATCATTTTTTCTGCACCTATTAGAAGGATCATATGATGATTTCACATGTAATCTGTTATTGCAGTTAATTATATGAATTGATTTTCTAACATTAATCCAACTTTGCCTTCCTAGAATAAACCACAATTTATCATAATGTACTTTCCTTTTCTACACGTTACCAGATTTAGTTTGTAAATAGTTTGTTCAGAATTTTGTACCTGATAAGAGAGTTTGGTCTATAAGTTCCTTATTTTATAATCCCTTGCAGATTTTTATACCATGGTTAAGCTGGACTTTTTTCTATTCTCTGAAGGATTTTGTGTATGATGGGTGTTATTTCTTCTTTACATGTTTAAAATCTCACAGGTGAAGCCATCTGGACCTAGATCTTTCTTTGCAGAAAAATTTTTATTCACAGATTCAATGTCTATGATAAATATAGAACTATTTATATTTTCTCTTTCTTCTCATGTTGGTAATATGTGATTGTCAAGGACTATGTCCATTTCATATAAATTGTTAAGTTTACTATCATAAAGTTTGTCATAGACTCTTTTTACATATTTTTAATGTCTTTTTCTTGAAGGATGAGATGAATGTTCCAAATAAACCACATACAAACTCCTAATAGTAGAAGAAGCAAAGCATTTGTGGAAAGCAAATCTATTGTATACCCACTCCAGTATTCTTGGGCTTCCCTGGTGGCTCAACTGGTAAAGAATCTGCCTGCAATGTGGGAGACCTGGGTTGGATTCCTGGGTTGGGAAGATCTCCTGGATAAGGGCATGGCAACCTACTCCAGTATTCTGGCCTGGAGAATTCCATGGATTGCATAGTCCATGGGGTTGCAAAGAGTTGGGACATGACTGAGTGACTTGCATTTTCACTTTCAAACACAATACCAAAGTGAGTATTTTGTGATATTTTTAATAATTAGGAAAGAATAACAATAGAAACCATGATCCTTACCTGCAAAGAATTTATAGGCAATTTCCATTGAGACAAAGCTTATATATATGCACATTTCAACAGGGCAAATATGACTGTATGTATGTACGTCAAGTGCTTTACAGTGGATTTCAGGTTGCATACAAGTGTGCCAAATGAAACACCAATTAAGGGGGAAATGAATTAATATTTTCAGTTTGTTAGATCATCTATGTTCTATGCATGTTTATTTCAAATACACCCTATGTAACATGTAAGTGATGTCTGCCTCTCTGGAGAAAATTTGGTTTAAATTTGCACCCAGAAACCTGTATGTGTTTGCTTCTCCTTGGCATGTTTTCTTTTTGCCAATAGGTCCATGTATCTCTTTTTATTTTTTCAAAACATTTTTTCTTTCTCTCTAAAACACTAATAGTCTTGTAGTAAAATGCAAAACAATTTTTACCTGCATCTGTGGCATAAATCAATTAAATTAGCCACCAATATTGGTGTTTTAGAGATGAAGACGAATTACCCAATAGTTCTCATGTGAGAGCACTGGTAATCTAATGAATAACATATGTTTCTCTAAGCTTACCAGCTGAAAGGAAGTAATTTACATTGCAGAAATAAGTTAGTCTTAGTATCCAGAGCTTCCCAGGTGGCACAAGTGGTAAAGAATCTGCATGCCAATGCAGGAGACACAGGAAACATGGGTTGAAAAGATTCCCTGGAGGAGGAAATGGCAACCCACTCCAGTATTCTACCTGGAAAATTCCATGGACAGAGGAGCCTGGTGGGCTACAGTCCGTGGGGTTGCAAAGAGTCAGACATGACTGAGCTTGCACACACATACACAGACACACCACTGTATCTAGAGCATTGAGTTTCATGTCTGGACATCACATGCAGGATTAAAATAGAAAGCTTAACATGTTTATTTAACACACACATATATATAATATACTATAGTCACATTATATATATAATATATATATATATGTATGTATATAATATAATATATATATAATGTGACTCTGGAAGCTCTGGATACTAAGGCTAACTTATTTCTGCAATGTAAATTACTTCCTTTTTTCTGGGTTTCCCTTGTGGCTCAGCTGGTAAAGAATCTGCCTGTAATGTGGGAGACATGGATTCGATCCCTGGGTTGGGATGATCCCCTGAAGAAGGGAAAGGCTACCCACTCCAGTATTCTGGCCTGGAGAATTCCATGGACTGTATAGTCCATGGGGTCTCAAAGAATCAAACATGACTGAGCGACTTTCACTTAGAAAGCTAGGCATCATAGCCTTTAAAGTATGGCAAAGTGCAAGAATATTTCTGAACTTATCTTACAGAAATAGACAGAAGGGTGTTCCTCTTGCTGGGTTTTTTGTTTGTTTTTGCTTGTTTATTTTGAAGAACATCAGGTAGTCAGAGATAAGCAAAGCAAAGATGTCTGTTCGAGTTTATGGTGATCTCCTTGTGAAGTATATTCTGTCTATAAGTAAGGCTGGTCAGATAGAAGTTAGAAGGAAGGCAAGTCATTTTTTGTGTGTGTGTGAACTCCACACCATTGGTCTGTGTCTTCTGTCCTGGGTGCTATCATTAGAGGCTTTCTTTGGCTCTCAAAGTGCTGAAGAATAATAACTGTAAACATGGAATAAATAATAATTTAAGGATGAAAGCAAATAAAAACAATTCCATACAAACGCTAGATGAATTAACTTCTCATAGATCATCATTAAAAAAACTCTTAAAGAGTATACCTGGGGAGAAGAAAATCAAACTCAATAGGAAGGTGTGGAATCCTGGAGAGACCTTTGGATGAGGTTGGGAGAGGTATAGACAGATCTTTAAGGGACATTGCATTTGGGATTCAACTTGATCTTTATAACAATGGCTATTGGAAGCATTTAAGCGTGGAGAGCCAGCTCCACTATCTGCTGAATAGAAGTTGGACGGCAATAAGATAGGAAGCAAAAGGATGGGTGAAGAGGCTGTAGAGGCTGTTCAGGCAGGAAATGATGAGCACATCCCAAGGCAGTGGATATGGACTCTAGAGCTGTGGGAACAGAAATGAAGGACCCACGGGTACATTAGGGTGACTGGATATGAGTGGTGAAGCTATGACAATGATTAGGGGTGACTCAAGTCTTTCCCTTAGGCTGATGTTGGTGTCATTGACTGGGTTGGAAAGCAGGGTTTGCAGGAAGCAGTCTGGGTTTGAATACATTGAATTGAGAGGCTTACAAGGCATCTAAATGGAGATGTGTTGTGTGCTTAGTCACTCAGTTGTGTCCAACTCTTTAAGACCCCACACACTGTAGCCTGCCAGGCTCCTCAGGCCATGGGGACTCTCCAGGCAAGAATATTGGAGTGGGTTGCCATGCAGGGGATCTTCCCAACCCAGGAATTGAACCCAAGCTTCCCACATTGCAGGTGGATTCTTTATGGTCTAAGCCACCAGGGAAGCCTGAGAATACTAGAGTGGTAGCCTATCCCTTCTTCAGGGGATCTTCCCGACCCAGAACCAAACCAGGGTCTCCTGCGTTGTTGATGGGCCTCTTCAAAGCCCAATAAGGTTAATACATGTTTTAGAATTTTTTCAAATCTGATGATTGTATGATATTGTCTCTCTTTCTCTCCCTATGATTAAATTGTACTGCTGTGATTACTAGTGAAGCCCAGAACTTTTCATTGGTTTGTTAATGCTTCTGGCTTACTCTTCTGTTAATTGCTTGTTTGTGAACTGTCTTTGACAGATGCCATAGGTTGCTTACCCACCCAATATTTCCCTCCTTTCTTTCTTGTTAAAACTGTCCTGATTTGGTTGAGATGTGAGGTACCAAGGTCCCAAGAAAGGAGGACAGGGCTTCCTTACACTCCTACAGATAAGCAAGGACTGGGCATCTGATGTGTTTTTGACCAATAAGATCTAAAGGAAAATGTTGTTTGCAGGTGTTAGTACTGTTTTTTCCAGTATTTTACTTATACATTTCACTCTGTTTATGGTCTCATGCAGAGATTTTAAATTTTAATGTAGCAAAAAATGTATCATCCTTTCCTTTCTCATCATTTTTTGCCGTGGTTTAAAATGATTCTCTATCTTGAGATTCTAAAAGTATTCTTTATTTTTTCTTTCATAAATGTTAGGTAAAAAAAAACCTTTAGATTTTAAATCTATCTGGAATTTATTTTTGTATCTGACATGAAGCAAAGATGTTTTTACAAATGGATAATCAGTCAGCCTGGAACATTTTTTGAATAGTTTTTTCTTTCTTTCTGGTTTATATTAACACCTCTCTCATATATGAAGTACACATGGATATGTTGGTCTGTTGTAAATTCCCCTAATCTGTTCATTTAGTCTATTTTTCTATGACTATATGTTTTTCTAACAAGTTATAGGTTCTCTTGATTTGTTTATGCAAATAATTCTTTAGTCTACAAATAATGACTTTTATTCTACTTTTCAGTTGCTTTTATCAATTATTTCTTTTTCATGCCTTATTGTGCTGGCTAGGATCATTGGTACAATTTTAAATAAAAGGAGTATCAGTAGATATGTTTCTTGTTTCTGATTAGTTTTGTTCCTTTTAAGGGACTGCCATTAATTCTTTACCATTTTGTATGATTTAGGTTGATTCCATTAATCAGGTTGACGGAGTTCCATCCAAAACTTGTTTAGGGTATTTGTTGTGCTATCCAGAAAGGTATTGAATTTTACTTTAGTGTCTTTCTGGACATTGAAATAGTCACATAGCTTCTATCCTGTTAATAAATTGTACATTATATTTATAATTTTCTAATGTTAATCTAATCTATATTCCAGTGATAAGCCATACATGGCCAGGGTGTATTTATTTAATAACTGCATGGATTTGCATTACCAATATTTGATTTAGGTTTCTTGCACTTGTCATCATAAGATGGACAGGGCCTATGGCCCTTTTTCTCTTTTAGTATCCCGTCTGGTTTTGGTGCCGGTTTTAGGTTATACCAGCCTCATAAATTTAAGTGGGAGCCTTCCTGGAATCATTTGTATAAAAGAGTTTGTAGAATATACCTGCAAAATCATCTAGCTCTTCACAGTCTGTTTTTAGCATTAAGGACCCTCCAGGCTAAAGGGTCCACTTCATTGTTAGCTGAGCCTTTGTCCTCAATCTGTAGATGGCTTTCTGTCTTCAAGCTCTGGACTGGGCTATGTGGAGTCCAAATCCTTCCTTTTACCTTATCTGGAGGCACTCTTGGCTTTGACCTTCATTTTCTTCACACAGGACTAAAAAAGTAGCAGGAATTTCAAGAAATAAAGCAACTAAATTAGGGGGAGAGACCCCAAAGAGAAGTATGAGCAAGTAAAAACTTTTAGTATCTTTGCTGGCCCTTGCTAGTGGGGAAAACAGAGGCTCCTACCATAATTAGAATGTGCAGATAACACACCAGATAAAACCTAGTCTTAATTTCTCCCTGGGTTCCCATTTTGTAGGGAATTTGGATAAATTCCAATTTGAAGGCCCTTTAGAAAAAAACTAAGTCACATGTTTATTTTTTATCTTAAAAAAAAAATCTGTACCTGAATTTGAGCTTTTCAAAGGCATTTTTCTTCTTTGAATCCACCCATGAGCACAAAGCTGGTGTGTCACAGGTGCTGAGTAAGGAACTGTATGTTTGAAGATGTTTGTTCTTGACCAAATAACTTATGAAATCAGTGTCAACATCAAGCCAGACAACGAGTATTGTATTTTCAGGAAAGAGGCCTCATTTAATTTTTCTTGAACTTAAAATCTCTCAAACTAAAAAGATGATGGGAAATAAGTTTTTTAGGATATTGTTAATTCCTACTCTTTTATCACTTACATGGTTACTTTGGCTTCCAATACTAAAATTCTTCCTAAAATAAGGATTTTGCTGGTATTCACTGCCTGCATTTCTTATCTTGGCCTTTTGGTGTCATTCTTAGATTAATCTGAAAGGCATATTAAGGAAGGGTGAAATTATTTCCTTGGCTTTGGATCTTTTTGATCTCTGATTTGAACGGAAGATTATCATGCTTATAGTACAGTTTACTAATATAATCTTTTCAATGTTGTCTTAACTGTGTTTTATAGCTGATACATGCTGTAGAAGTTTAAATACAGTACAGAGAACCAATAATAGTAAAGTAAGTCTTTATTTTTATGTGTAGTCTAGAAAGAACTTTTTCTGAAATTACTATACTGAAGTTAACTTCATATGTTATTAATATATGTGAAAGTGAAGTGAAAGTGTTAGTTACTCAGCTGTGTCCAACTCTTTGAGGATCCATGGACTGCAGCCTGCCAGGCCCCTCTGTCCATGGGATTTCCTAGGCAAGAATACTAAAGTGGGTAACCATTCCCTTCTCCAAGAGATCTTCCCAATCCAGGGATCAAACCCATGTCTCCTGCATTGCAAGCAGGTCCTTTACTGTCTGAATCACTCTAACATAATGCTAATGTATATCATCATACAAGAATGTAACAATAAATGCTATTATATATATATATAATAATACAACATATATGTATTTAGTTAAAGCAAACCAGGCTTCTTAAGCCATGACAGGGCCTGATTCATTTTCAATGATCTGTAAAATAAAGCTACTGCTCTCCATGGAGCTGCAGAGAATTGATGAGTTTTGCAACAGTTCCTTTTGTACATGGGGACACTCATACCCTTTGTCCACCTATGAGTGAACATGAAAAACCTTTGGACTTTGAACTTTTTGCTAATCCCAGTGTTAGCCAAATGCTTTTCTTTCCCTCTCAACTTGCGAATGTCTCAATGTTTTCTTTTTTTTCACCATTATACTTTTTTCTCCATTGTCTTTTTAATGCATACACTCAATGAGTTTGACTTTTGTATGGTGTAACAAATAAGTAAACAAACAAAAACAAAATATATTTTGACCCAGAAGTGATGAATTCATTGTGTTTGGTTGTTACATTTGGAATTCCCAATATCCTGTCCTTTAAGCTGCCTTCAGTCTCAGAACAAGGAGCCGTACTTGTCTCCTGGATCCTTGAACAATTTAACCATTTGAGAGAATGAGTGTACCAACTCTAGCCCCTAGTATATCTGTCAATAGCTAGGAGCTAGGGTGACTAGACCTTCAAGTTTTGTGGCTAGAGAAACTCTGGAGATCTATTTTATTCCATTTTTATTAGGCTCCTATCTGAACAATATAGCAAATTTTTTAAAAAATTACATTTTATCAGAAAATGATTAGTCTAATTTAGGCCAAGTTCAAATTCAGCCATCAGTTGGTCATGTTCTGTGACATGAGAATGGGGCTTGAGATCTCATCCATATTTTCAAGCTAGCATTTCATCCTGACACAAGTTCATGGATGCTTGCAGAAGTATGAGAGCCTTGCATCAGAGACAAAGGATTTCACTACATATGGCACGGCAGCGTGAGCACCTCTGTGTTGGTTCTTCTTGTCCCCTTGCCCCACTGGTATGGTGCAGATGGGCCTAGATTTTGCCTATGCAATCAGTGAGTTGAAACCTTGTACTTGGGGAACCCAAGTCTTACATAATGAGCAGTAAGTATTCTTGCCCTTTGCCCCAGAAGGAGATATTACTTGTATCTTCCAAGACTCTTTGCTCTAGAAACATTTGTGACAAGGCAGAACATCCAGAATAAAGAGTGGTCAGTGCCTGTTTGCAAAATTTGTCTTTGGGAGACAGACTAGAATAATGTGCTTTCAGAGCTGTCCCACCCTATAGGGCAGAAAGTTGACTGTTTTACCCTCTAATTCCCATTTGTTACGGGCTGAGAGCTGAGCTGGGGTGTGTTAACTCTAACACTTCTGGTCTCCCTTACACTGCTAGAGAGACATCCACGGTGGAGGGGTGAGTTGCAGGTATGGACTAGGTCAGAAACAGAGATTGCCTGGGGACTCCGGTGTGATATCGATAGCATCTGTTACACTCCCCAGGTTTAGTCCTGCCTCCTCTAAGTATTACTCATATATATTATTTTCTCTTTCAAACCATGGCTGAGCTTGGGTCTCAGTTTCTTGGTCTCCCAGAAACACTCATTGGCCTTAAGTGACTGATGGTGATATTTTAAGTTAGACTTTTCCCAAGCCACTCCTCTTAACCAGCTTACTACTCAACAGCATACTTCTTAAAGAGTAGGCTGGGGAAAGGGACAGAGGCTGAATTCAAAGAGGTCAGTTTAGCTACTTATTAACGTCTTTGGAAATATTGAGAGGAAAGGTGGGAACTAATTGCTCAAATTTGTGTTTTAAAATAACTATGTCTTTTGTTTCTGGTCTCTGTGACCCCAGCCTTGGAAAAGCAAGAGTTGGTCCTCAATCAAAGAGTGTGTCAAGGATTATTTTAAGAACAAATTGAGGAAATGTAAGCACAAGTCTTTCATCACCTTTTCACCACGATTAGATTTATTTGCTCCCCTGTTGACGGCCCCCTTCTCTTTCAAGCTCTCCAACCGCTTTAGAATCAAGGGTGAAAAATGAAACCTACTTCCTGCTTTTAAGAAAATGAGAGAACGCACATGCCATGTTGACAGGTGTGTTTCCTGGGAGCTTAAAAGTATTGAGGATTTTTGAAAAAGAACTGGATGACCCTGGCCAATGAGAAATATACTAACTCAGAATCTGGGATAAATTTAAAATGCTGGTGAAAAGCATTGATATATTAGGGCTGGAAGTGGAGGAAGTCTGCCAAGTAAATTAAAGTATAAACAAGGGAAATGTATAGTCTTCATAAGGTTGAGGGCCAACAAATGAAGTTTCTAAACACTTGTAAACCTTCTTTGTATTTAAATGCCTCTGTGAATCAATGAATGTTCTAATCCCTGATACTTCTTTAAAAAATCTATTATTAAGACTTAAACATCCTCTAAAATATTCTGCTCTTGTCTTTCCTTGGGGTCTTGTCATCTTAGTTGCCATATGAATATGAAATTAAGCTGAGTTGTGTGAAAATGCTTCTCTACTTCAGACTTTTTCAAAACTTTCCATCCAATTAGGGAGAATTAATGAGGTTTATTGCACTTTGTGTTGATATTTAGTCACCAGCAGACAGGCAGGGCTTTGTTCCTCCCAAGCTAGTGTTTGAAAGCAGAGAGTTATTTTCTAAACTTTCACAAAGATCAAGAAAACACTATTCTAGAAAGATGCTTTCTTATTAGTCTAAGCATCCACCACCTTCCAATTTCAGCCTCCTTTTTTCATACTTTCCTGATGGGTTCCAAGTCTTCCGCTCCATCACTTATTCTCTCCCAGTACAACTGAACTTCCCTCCATACCCATGGATTCCGCACCCATGGATTTATCAACCACAGGTCAAAAATATTACCAAAAAATTGCAGGCAATTCCCCAAAGCAAAATCTGAATTTTCTGCCTGTTGGTAGTTATTTAATTATTATTATAATTAGCAATCATACGGTATTTACATTGACATAGCATTTACCTTGTATTAGGTATTATAGGAATCTAGAAATGATTTAAGGAGAAGGCAATGGCACCCCACTCCAGTGCTCTTGCCTGGAAACTCCCATGGATGGAGGAGCCTGGTAGGCTGCAGTCCATGGGGTCGTGAAGAGTCAGACACGACTGAGCGACTTCACTTTCACTTTTCACTTTCCTGCATTGGAGAAGGAAATGGCAACCCACTCCAGTGTTCTTGCCTGGAGAATCCCAGGGACGGAGGAGCCTGGTGGGCTGCCGTCTGTAGGGTCACACAGAGTCGGACATGACTGAAGTGACTTAGCAGCAGCAGAAATGATTTAAAGAGTATGGGTAGGATATGCGTAGGTTATATGCAAGCACTACACCAATTCATATAAAGGAATTAAACATCTGTGAATTTTGGTATCCTTGGGGGTCCCGGAACCAATTCCCTGTGAATACTGAGGGATGACTGTATTTATACAGTCATTACAGGTCATAGCAAATGTTGATAAGTGGCACTTGACATTTGAGTACAAACTCTTGATGGTCAAGATGGAGAAATAGAGGTCTGTAGTGGTAAAGAGAGTCATCCAAGGTTTTCTACTTTTTTCAGGCAGATCCAGACAAGAATCCTTAAATTCCTTACCCCTTGTCTAGTGCTTTTCCCCTGCTGGGTCCATTCCCTGCAAAAAAGAGGATGGGATAGGGGGACAGAGGGAGAGGCCAAGAGAGAGAGAGAGAATGAGGGGCTGGGTGAAGGTCATATCAGTACTTACTGTACTATTCTTGAAACTTTTATCTACATCTGAAAATTTCTTCAAAATGAAGAAGTTTAAAAATGTAAAAGTCTTAGTCACATTTTAAAAGTCTGACATAGTGCAGCAACAGTGAGTCCATGGCCCTGTCAGCTGCTGGGTGTTCCTGTTGTCACTAGAAGGCATATTTGTCAAATAAAGCAGATGCTAACTTTTAATTAAGGTTCAGAGAGGAGCAAGATTTTTCTCTTGTGATATTTTTTCTTTCTAAAAAATATTCTTAAAATCATTTTTAAGTCACAGATAATTATTCATGAATATTCCGTGCATGCTTCTTTTCTCTAATCATGGAATTCTGAGGCAGCAAGATTGACATTATACATTTCATTCTGACTAGATACTAAAAATTTCTAAATTGACAGTGAAAGATTCATGGGCTAAACAGAGTTAAATAATAAAGAATTCAATACAGTCGTTAATAGATATTTTACTTAATGCTATGAAGGCTAGCATACCAAACAATTGTACTCAGTTTATAATTGCAATAAATCTAATTTTTATATTTGAATTCATATTATGAATTGAATTTCTAGAAATGTTTCTTGGTTTTTAAGTGTTATCTAACATATTCTCTTGTTAGTTGTAGCATGAAACCTTGCCTTCTTCACATTAATTAACTATTGTTTTGCTTTGCTTAGTCACTCAGTTGTTTCCAACTCTTTGTGACCCCATGGACTATAGCCTGTCAGGCTCCTCCATCCCTGGGGATTCTTCAGGCAAGAATACTGAAGTGGGTTGCCATGCCCTCCTCCAGGGGATCTTCCCAACCCAGGGATTGAACCCATGTCTCCCACATTGCAGGTGGATTCTTTACTATCTGAACCACCAGGGAAACCCAATTAACTATTAATATATTCTTAATAATTATTTTAACACAGAATATGCATTTTTAATATCATAACTAATCTCTATAGTAGTTACTCTTGCAAAAATAAATATTAATTTACCCTTAAACTGGTTGATGGAATTTTTCTAACATATGAAGCTATTAGGCAAATTTTTTTTCTCTCTTATCTATGTTTTAAGTAAATAGCCAGATACTGATTCCAAAACCAAATGTCAGGGTTCTGAGAAACAGAACAAATAATATACATATATAAATATTCTGGAGAATCTGCCTGCAATGCAGGAGACCCGGGTTTGATCCCTAGATCAGGAAGATCTCCTAGAGAAGGGAATGGCTACCCACTCCGGTATTCTTATCTGGAAAATTCCACTGACAGAGGAGCCCTCCATGGGGTCTCAAAGAGTTGGACACAATTTCACTTTCATTTATATATGTGTGTATGTATATATCTATATATACACACATATACACACACGTATATATACACACACACACATATACATATATAGATATATACGAAGACTTTTGTTGTGAAAGATTCAGTCAAATGGTCATAGAGGCTGGGAAGTCCCACTATCTGCTGTCTGTAAGCTGGAGGCCCAGGAAAGCTGGTCGTGTGGTTCCAAACTTAAAGCAGTTCTTTCCTGAGAACCAGGAAATCCAATGGTATAAGTCTCGGGGACTGGGGGCCTGAGAACTAGAAGTTCTGCCCAGGGAAAGAGAAGATAAATGTCTCAGTTCAAGCAGAGAAAAAATCCACCCTTCTTCTGCTTCTCGTTCTGTTCAAGCCCTTAGTGGATTGGCTGATGCCCATCAGAAGACAACCAGTGATCTTTACTCAGGCTACTGGTTCAAGTGCTAAAGTCTTCCAGAAACACCCTTGCAGATACACCCAGAAATAATGTTTTGTCAACTATGTGGGCATCCTTTAGCCCAGTCAAGTTGACACATAAAATTAAGACAGAAGGGAACCTTTCTACACTGTTGGTGGGAAGGTAAATTGATACAGCCATTATGGAGAACAGTATGGAGGTTCCTTATAAAATGAAAAACAGAATTACCATATGACCCTGCCATCCCACTCCTGGGCATATATCCAGAGAAAAACATGATCTGAAAAAATACATGCACTCCAAAGTACATTGCAGCACTGTTTACAGTAGCCGAGATATGGAAGCAACCTAAATATCCGTCAACAGAGGACTAGATAAAGATGATATGGTACTTATATATAATGGAATATTACTCGGTCATTAGAAAGAATGAAATAATGCTATCTGCAGTAACATGGATGGGTCTAGAGATTATTTTACTAAGTGAAATAAGCCAAACAGAGAAAGACAAAAGCCATATGATATCACTTATATGTGAAGTCTAAAATATGATACAAATGAACCTCTTTACAAAATAGAAACACAAAGACACAGAGAACAAATTTATGGTTACCAAAGGGGAAAGAGGGAAGGGGAGGACTAAATTAAGAGTTTGGGATTAGCAGATACATACCAGTATATATAAAACAGATATACAACAGGGTTCTCCGTATAGCACAGGGAACTATATTCAGTATCCTGTGACAAATATAATGGAAAAGAATATAAAAAAGAATAAATCTCTTTGCTACACACCAGAAACTAACACAACATTGTAAATCAACTGTATTTTGATTAAAAAATAGAAAGTTAAAAAAATAGTTATTTCTTTTATAACCCAGTATGTGTGCTCCTTAAAAAACTTCATGTTCGAAAAAAACCCACAAAACTTTGTGTTCTTCAAAGTTAGTAATTACAGAGTATATAGGTTCAGAGCAGATCACTCTAAACTTACATAATTTTGCATCCAGGGCACCAGCAAATAAATGATTAGAACTTCAGGGGTCACTTGAACAGGTGACTGAACATGGCAGGAATTAGCCTTCGGGATGTTTGAAATGAGTAAAGACAAATAAATGAAAATGCTGGCTTTAGGCTGAAAGTGAAAGTCGCTCAGTCTTGTCCGGGTCTTCGTGACTCCATGAACTATCCAATCCATGGAATTCTCCAGGTCAGAATACTGGAGTGGGTAGCCTTTCCCTTCTCCAGGGGATCATTCCCAACCCAGGGATTGAACCCAGGTCTCCCTCATTGCAGGTGGATTCTTTACCAGCTGAGCTACCAGGGAAGTCCTGGCTTTGGGCTGAGAAAATGCAAATAGAATCGCCAAACCTGGAAGGAGGAGCAAACTATTCTGTGCACAACTTTGCAAGGGTGGGGCGCATCTCTTCTTGAGCCCAGGGTAGGCAATCCTTTAATTTTCTTGAGGTAGAGCTGAGAAGCATTGTATTATGGAGTCAAGATTTTTCTTTTCCTCCTCCTTTTGCTCAGAAAAGACTATAAGAATCAAGACAATTGTGTTACAGTGACATCATCCTCTGACTCCCGATCCTACGTGAGCTATTTTGAAGCCTTAAAAAGATGCCTCCTGACAGAACAGACTGTACTTGGAGTGAAGGGCCTATAGAATTGCAGGAGAGCTGGAGGAGGGCACTCTAGGAGGGGTCATCTGGAGGACTCTAAGGGCAAACTGGGGCACTGGCCCTCTGGGGGAGCCAGTACCTGGGACTGGAGGGGACTAGGAGGCTACCAGCTGAACTGCTGAGTTAAAATATGCACTGTCAGGGCATCAGAAAAATACGGAGTAATGCCTGGTGTATGGTGGACGTGTGATAAACCAAAAGTAACATGTTAGCAATGGGAAGATCGGGTGGTGTCTATATGGATATTCACTCTACAATACTTTCAAATCTTATGCATCCTTGAAAAGGATTAAATTAATTAAACAAAATAAATAATTAAATAAATTAAACAAAATAAAATTTATAGATCATTTATAAATTTATAAACTATAAATTAAATTTATCATTTGATTTAGTTCATAATTAAACAAAATGAAACAAATGAACAAAAAAAGCCTCAGACTTGTAGCATCTATCTATAGCTGTTACGACTCTAACTGGCCCTTTAGACAGCTAAGGCTGGTGACTAGACACTGGAGGGGTGAGTCTGACACCCGCACAGACACACCTGCCCTGGCCGTGGAGCTGGAGCTGGAGCTGTGGGAGATCACCTTTCTTACCTGTCATCACCGCGTCTGCCATCAGCAACGTCCCAAGTAGCAGGAAGATGGCCCCCGCCTCACCCTTGCGTGCCCTCTTTTCTGCAAATCTTGCAAGTGTGCTTTTAATTTGAAGAAGATTAGTTTGAGTCCTTAATTCAAGGAAATCTGAGAATCACGGTTATTAGCTTCCTTAGCGACTGCAGTTTAGGGATGCATGGAAGGAAATCATACTGAGTGAAGTTAAGTGGGACAGAGAAAGACAATTATATGACATCGCTTATATGTGGAATGTGAAAAAAACGGCACAAATGAACTCATCTACAAAATGGAAATAGAGTCACAGATGTAGACAAACTTATGATTACCTGAGGGGAAGGGGGGGCAGGGATACACTGGGAGAGTGGCCCTGACCTAGACACACTACTATTTATATCATAGGTAACTGATAAGGACCTGCTGTACAGCACAGGGAACTCTGCTTGATACTTTGTAATGGCCTATATGAGGCTTCCCAGGCGGCTCAGTTGGAAAAGTGTCTGCCTGCAATGTGGGAGATCTTGGTTTGATCCCTGGGTCGGAAAGATCCCCTGGAGAAAGAAATGGCGACCCACTCCAGTACTCTGGCCTGGAAAAGTACATGGACAGAGGAGCCTGGTAGGCTACAGTCCATGTGGTCGCAAAGAGTCGGGCGTGACTTAGTGACTTCGCTGTTCACTTTCACTTTCTAATGACCTATATGGGAAAAGAATCCAACTATGTGTCAATAAAAATTTAAAAAGATAAAATAAAATATATACTTTAGAAGATATGTATCTATATGTGCATATTAAGTACTTGCTTATAAAATATATTACAAAGCATAAAAAAGAAAGTGGCTGTAAAGAATGCTGATGTAATGTATTCTCTCTATTTATTGCAATTTCATACTATATTGGGTTCTCTTTCTTATGACTTTTATAAATGATGTATAATTTATATACATTAAAGTAAATGTATATAGTTGCATAGTTATCATACCAGTCATAATACAGAATGTATCCATAACTTCGGAAAGTTTCTTTGTGCCACCCCTGAGTACTGATCTGATTTCCACACCAGTAAATTAATCTTGCTTGTTCTCTAAAATAAGCTGTCCAAGAATGCTGTTAGCAAACTGGGTTAACAACCCAAACTGGAAGCATTCTAAATGTCCATCAACAGGAAAATAAATAATCAAACTATGGTATATTTGTACAATGAAATACCATTCATTAATAAAAATGAAAGAACCATTGCTGCATATAACATGGATGAAGCTCAAACATCAGTGAATTTTCTAATTACTGAAAGAAGTTTCAGTACATTTTAAGGCTGGGATAAGTTTCACTTTTGCTTTCTGCATTTCTCTAGTGAATTTTATAGTTCCAGATTAATGTTAAAAATTTAAATATAAAATGCAGCAAGCCTTGGGATTGAAGTTAGTAGCTTTGTTGTAATGTTATAAAATTAAACATTTTAACTATTTTATATTTATAAATTTATATGTAAAATATAAGTTATTTATATATATTCATACTTATATATTTAAACATGAAATATAAGTATAAATAATAATAATAGACATATTATTTATTTGGAAGTAGAGGGGATCAAAACACGGCACCCAAAAATATGTTGCATTGGCATATTGATTTTTTTGAGCTGTAAGCAACTGAGAAACTGCTCTCCACCCTCACCTTTTCTGCCTAAAAGCAGGACAGAAATTTCCCATGAGAAAGGTACCCTCCTGGTACCAGGAAGAAGAAAATGTTCTTATCATGGGAGATAGGACATTGAGGCCAAGACGAGTCGGCTCATCATAAGTACAAACTGTACTCAACCCTCCTCTTCCGTTAGGCTCCCTCATATATTTCCTGATCATGTTCCCACGCTGTATCACTCATAAAAACCCACTTCCTTTCCTTTGCCTTGCACTTCCCAAATTTACCATCTTTGGTTAGGTTGTTCATAAGCTCCTGAGTCTAATCAGGTCTTTAGAGTTTTTTCTTCTTGGCTATGATGACCTCGTGTCACATAGAAAGAGGTTAATATCATATACACTTTGTATGCTTTGCTTTTGTGAATCTGTCTGCTGTTAGTTTAATGTGCGTGTCCAGTCAGAAAACTTAAGCGGGTAGAGGAAAAGTTTTTCCTCCCCTACAGAAGCAAAGAAAGAATTTCAAGTTACTAATTGTTCTTCTAGGTACTTTGAGAATTGGGGCCGTATATAAAATAGGCCACTCATTTGTTCCCTGAACATGTTCACCTTTCATTTTCAGAATAAATACAAATTACATCTTGATTTGACTTCATAACAGTATTAGTTGGGATGCATTTGAAGCAATAGGAAATTTACTAACAGAATTTCTCATAAGAACACATTACAAAAACTCCAGGAGTAAGAGGTCTCAGGGTAGGTTTTCTGGCAAAATGACAACTCCAAATTCTAAACTTTTTTCTTTTTCATTCTGACACCATTAGAGTGTGAGCAAAGCCCCCACCTTTCACTCTTGCTCACAAGAGGGCTGCCCCTGCTCCAACCATTGGGTCCTCACACATCAACAGTGTTCAGCCAGCAGGAGGAGCTGGCGCAAAAGGGCTTTCTCCTTTGCATGTCTTATTTGTCAGGGAGGAAAGAAAAATCTTTTCTGGAAATCCGGAAGAGATTTCTGATATCTCTTTGGTCAAAACAAAGTCAAGTGGCAACCACCAATCACCAGTTAAATCGATTGGAATTGTCACCATTCAGTTACACCAACTAAATCAACCAGAGTGACATATTGCTGCCTGAACAAAATCAGGGTCTGTAGGCTAGGAAGTGGCTCCCTGGGGCATTTCCAGTGTCTGGGTAGATCAATTATAGGTTCTTTCAATAAACCCTGCCCCATCAATGGTTAGAGTACAGACCTTTTCTTCTGAGAAATGGTAGATCAGAGAAAAAGGCGAGTTCTGGCTTAAATCACTCACACTCTGTGTCTTTGAGCAAGGGCCTACTTTCCTGAGAGTCAGTTTTCTTATCTGTAAAATGGGAATAATAATGATCCCTGACATATAGGAGTTGGTGAGGAATGCCAGAAAATGATATGTGGAAAGCACTTGGCATGGTACCTGGCACACATGATCTTTGCTTAATAAATAATAGGTATCATGACTCTCAGAAAGAGAAGATTTGACTGAAGCCATGGCTCATATCAGTAAGTCAGTTTGCACATTTCTGTAGTCATTCCCTGTAGAGACCTACAGAATGTGCATTTGAAGTCCTCATAGGGTTGCTGTGAGCCATAAATGGCGTTCGGGCAAGTCCATATTTGGTATTTGATGAATTCTACGTAGAGCCCTGTTGGGCATCAGGTTCGTTCCCTGACACTTATGTGAAGTTGGTGAAGGTCATGTGGGGAAAGGGCACTCCTCCCTTCCCCTCCCTGATGAACCCGGATGGGTCCACCCTTATCTGCCGGCTCTGTGCTGCTCTCTGAATGTTTCCATAAAAGTGGTGATGGTCTGGCCTTGAAAGCTGGGATCTCTGAAGGGAAGAGTAAGCCACAGGAGTAAACCGCAGGCAAGGGATTAATGCTGGAATCTTCCCAAGCCCTAGGATGCTGTCTTCACAAGATTTTGAGCCTTAATTCTGGATAATCTTGTGCCTTATAAATTGGGAGCCTGGGTAGTGCTGTAATGGAGGTGGAGTTCGTTTTCATTCTCTGGTTCTACATAATAGAGAAAAATTATGAGTTTATAGAAACATGAAAGAAAAATAAAGACGTCCCTGGTTCATAATAATTAAGCCACTGTCTCCTGAGGATATTAGGGGCCCACAGGTCAGATTTCTAATTCAAACTCAAAGCACTAAATAGACATCGTTTTGTTGTTTTAGTTGCTGAGTTGTGCCCCACTCTTTTGCAACCCCATGGACTGTAGCCCGCCAGGCTTCTCTGTCCATGGGATTTCCCAGGCAAGAACACTGGAGTAGGTTGCTGTTTCCTTCTCCAGGGAATTTTCCTGATCCAGGGACTGAACCTGAGTCTCCAGCATTGGCAGGTGGAGTCTTTACCACTGAGCCACCAGGGAAGCCCACTAAATAGGTGCTGTGCTGTGCTGGGTCGCTCAGTTGTGTCTGACTCTTTGTGACCCCATAGATTGTAGCCCACTAGGCTCCTCCGGAGAAGGCAATGGCACCCCACTCCAGTACTCTTGCCTGGAAAATCCCATGGACGGAGGAGCCTGGTAGGCTGCAGTCCATGGGGTCACGAAGAGTCGGACACGACTGAGCGACTTCCCTTTCACTTTTCAGTTTCATGCATTGAGAAGGAAATGGCAACCCACTCCAGTGTTCTTGCCTGGAGAATCCCAGGGACGGAGGAGCCTGGTGGGCTTCCATCTATGGGGTCTCACAGAGTCAGACATGACTGAAGCGACTTAACAGTAGCAGCAGCAGCAGGCTCCTCTGTTCATGGGGATTCTCCAGGCAAGAATACTGGAGTGGATTGCCATGCCCTCCTCCAGGGGATCTTCCCAACCCAAGGATCAAACCCAGATCTCCCGCATTGTAGGAGACTTCTTTACCATCTGAGTCACCAGGGAAGCCCAAGATTACTGGAGCGGGTAGCCTATCCCTTCTCTAGCAGAACTTTCTGACCCAGGAATCAAACCAGGGTCTTTTGCATTGCAGGTGGATTCTTTACTAGCTTAGCTATCCAGGAAGCCCACTAAATAGTTAAATTTGGCTAAATCACTTAACCTCTGTGAGGCTGCATTTTGCTCATTTACAGAAAGGGAGGAACAAGACCCATTCTTTTTGTATGGGCTCCCAATTTATAGGGCAAAAGATTACCCTCAAGACTTTCAACTTGAGGATAACCACCATTGGGATGATCTCCCCAATGTAGGAAACTTCTGCAGCCTGAAAGTTAAAAACCAAAGTTTAATTTACACCATCTTTGTGAATCAAGTGAATGTTTATTTTTACAATTAATAAATGGAAGAGGAACTAAGCCCTGGTTTTTGTTTTGCGTTGCCTTCCTCTAAAATCTTCTAAGTATAATTTTAGGTCAGGCTCTTGGGAACCTGGGTGAACACACATCTCCTGCTTCTCAAGAGTCCAATTAGAGAAGGCTTCTGAGACTCAGGTCTAAACACACTTCTTCCATCATCCAAGGCCTGTCCTCTACGAATATGATCACTCTTTTTTTTTTTTAATTGACCGTGCTGCAAGGCATGCTAGGTCTTAGTTCCCTGACCAGGGATCGAACCAACCCTCCCTGCAGTGGAAGCAGAGTCTTAACCACTGGACCACCAGGGAAGTCCTGAGATCACTCTTTTTTTACAAAAAATATTTATTTATTGGCTGCACTGGGTCTTTGTGGGTGTGTGCCAGCTTTCTCTGGTTGCTGGGAGTGGGGGCTACTCTTTAGTTGCTGTGTGCGGGCTTCTCATTGCAGTGGGTTTGCTTGTTGCTGAGCACCGGCTCTAGAGTGCAGGCTCAGTAGCTGTGGCACAGAGGCTTAGTAGCCCCAAGGCATGTGGAATCTTCCCGGACTGGATCGAACCTGTATCTGCTGCATCAACAGGTGGATTCTTAGCCACTGGCCCACCAGGGAAGTCCACCTCAGTCAATCTTTTTAAGTGGTGTTGGTAGACGGCATACAATGCCCACTGCCCTCCCAAATGGTTTAGAGGGTCCTACTCTACCAAGAAGTGGCTTGCCCTACAGTCATACTCCTGTGACAGCCTCCTTCCCCATCCCGCTCAGATCCTGGGTCCTCACCCAGCACCTCTCTTAGCCATCTGCCTCCAGCATCCTAGACCTGCAACATCTGAGCTAAGGCCAACTATGGTCGCTTCTTTGTGGCCTGCGTGGGCTCTTGCATGTTGATGGCGCTGTCCCCACAGCTGTTTGCTGTGAGTCCTTGAGCAGCTCTCTGGCACAGCTGAATATGCACCCCAGAGGGCGGGATGTGTGTTCTGTTCACTGGATTCTCAGTGCCCTGGCTCAGGGGTTGACACCCCGCAGGCTCTCAACACTCACCGAACAGATGGAGATGCCACTGTGGAGTGAGGTCCACAACTCACTGCATGGCTGATGTCTCACCCAACAGGCAAACCCCAGGTGAGTCATTTTGGATTGCCCTTCTCCCCTTCTCCTCTCCAGACTTGAATGAATAGAATTTGAAAGAAATTCAGCACTGTAGTAAGAGTCTGAATGTTAGTCACTCGGTCATGTCCGAATCTCTGCAACACCATGGGCTATAGATGGCCAGGTTCCTCTGTCCACGGAATTCTCCAGGCAAGAATTCCGTGGGTTGTGGGTTGCCATGCCCTTCTCCAGGGGATCTTCCTGAACCATGGATTGACCCTTCTTGACCCTTGGGTCTCCTGCATTACAGGCAGATTCTTTACCATCTGAGCCACCAGGAAAGCCCAGTAAGAGTCTAGATTCTTGTTTCCCTCTCTGTTTTGAAGACACCTGGCCACAAGGTGGCTCACACCTGGATCCCGGGAACCAGGCAGTCAGAGCTTCCCCCTGGAGGGCCCAGTCCAGGGGGCTTTCTAGGCAGGGTCAGGGTTTACCGCAGGTTGTGTCTGTCTCTTAGTCCATGAGGCAGTGCTGAAAAGAGGCAAGAACATGCCACGGCAGAGCCCTGACACAGTACCTACACCCAACAGAGCACCTGATCCTCCGAATAAACAGAGATGAGCCGTCCTGAGTGACTGGAAATACAGATCTGATGAGTTCCACCCGTTACTTAAAGACTGAGAAGTTTCCCTCCTGGAGGACACAGTGCTTGCTGAGAGAGAGGATGCCCTTTAATTCTGGTGTGGACAACCTCAGGCCAGGGAAGCTGGTGTAGGGCGGATGCTCAGGCAGAGTTTCTGCCTACACTGTCGCATGGGTGCAGCCTCTGGATAATGTGCTGCTACCTAGACAGGACTCTGGAGCCCTCATCTAATCTCCCTGACTCCCACCCCCGACCCTTAGAGCCTTCCGCAGCATCCTCTACTCTCCCTGACCATGCTGCTACTGAAAATGTCTGTCTGTGCGCCTGTTTCCCAAAATGTTAGAGCATTTGGGCCATAGATCAGCTGTGTCAGGCATTATTTGAGCTGGGTCACACCTATTAGCTCACTTAATCCTCATAATGGGCTTCCCTGTGGCTCAGTGGTAAAAAACCCACCTGCCAAGCAGGAGATGCAGGATGATCTCTGGGTCGAGAAGATCCCCTGGAGAAAGTAATGGCAAAGTGCTCTAGTATTCTTGCCTGGGAAATCCCATGGACAGAGGAGCCCGGCAGGCTGCAGTCCGTGGGGTCGCAGAGTTGGACACGACTGGGGGGCTAAAGAGCAACAACAAACAGTCTTCACGGTAGATAACCCTGTGAGATAGGGATCACTGTAGTCCCCATTAAACAGCTGGAGGCAAGGGCTCCATGATTCACTCTTTTGTCTCCTTGTCCTGGACAAGGTTGCATAGAGAGGCTCTCAGGAGGCCAAGCTGAGAGGTTGAGTGGATGAAGGAGGGAGCTGGGTTTACTGGCAGTTTAGAGCGAAGAAATACATCACGTCTACTCAGCACCTTCTACTTTCTTCCTTCTCATCATCACTTCTTGGTCTTACCCCTCTATTTTCCCAATCCTTCCTCCATCACCTCAAAGATGTAAGCCAGCTGAAGCGAAGCATCCATTAAAAACAAAGTCTCTTAATTGGCTAAAATTACATTCTTCTGTTTGTTCCCTGCGGTTTGTGGAAGAATGAGGTTGGCGTTATGGTCTGTTTGGAAAATGCCCTTTGAGAACAGGGACAGTTAATGACTGTTTCCCACTGAGTCCAACAGACCGGTGCCAAGTACCCTGTGGGCACAGAGAAAATATTAATTGATGTTGATTTCCTTGCTTATTATTTAAATATGCTAAATGGCCCCTGAGAAGCTTCCAAAGAGTTAACATGTTACCCAAAATACATGACTTATCCAGGGAGCACCTCACTTTTTATTCACTGAGAATTCAATGTCTCTGCAAAGCCTATTCATTTTGTAAATTTGATGAGTTCGCAACCGAAGAAGTGGAATAAGAATTGGTGATAAAATATTCAAAAATACGCCTGACTTCAGCTCAAAGTCAACTTGAATCCTAAGTTGCCTGTTCATGAGAGGCACATGTGGATCCATGTGGGTTGGAAAATTTAATTACATCTTTGTGCTGATGTTGTATGTCATAAAAAATTGTTAACAGTTAAAAATATGACAAGCTTAATTGTTTTTCCTCTCCCCACTTCTAGAGCACCTAAGCTTTAGCCTAAAAAATTAGGCTGTTTGACATTTTTGGTGCTCAAGCTGTTGGGAAATACTTTTATTTCCAACCAGAATCAAAGAAAACTTTTTATTTTAAAGTAGGAAACATTTATGAGTTATTAGTGTCATGTACTGTTGGGAGATCCCAGAATATATTAGGCAGATGAGTATTTAAAGTGGTATAAATAAGATTTCTCTTGTCATCACTTACGTTGATTAAGGTTTGGAGTTTCTCTGTGGATTTCTGACAAACCATCAACAACCATGAACGATGATTTTCCTTTGCTGGTTTTGCTAATAAGTTGTCAACTGATTAACACTGAGAGCTGGTCAGACTTGGGCAGTGTGTGGTTTGTGATCACACAGTATGGGACCGGGAAGGGGTTTTGATTTTGTCATTAGAGTGCCTTTGCATTAGATAGTAAAATAAGACAGAACACAGCTTCACTATCAATCTCTTGAGCCCTTGAGTCAGATGTGTCTTGAAACTTGGAAAGTTTCAGAATTTGGACCGTAATATAACAGGCATGTCACATATCATATGAGAGCCCTAGCGAGGTTTGTAGCATAATTCCATAATCTAAACTGTTAATAATATGTCTTTAATCAAATATACTCATATTCTCATCAATGGGAGAAGGACTATTTGTAGAGACCCATCACTTAAGGACAGGTTTTGCACCAAATGAGTTAGCACAAAATTTCAGTTTCCAGGAATTTTTGGACCTTGAAATTGTCATGAGGGATTGTGGATGAGCTAATTAAGGTCCAAAATGTTCATGTCGCCAACAGAAACTCTAAAAGAGCATCAGATCAAATAACCACAGCATCTTTGATAAAATGCCACACGATTTTGTCCTGGGAAGGACTGTATTCTTAGATGCCACTGACTTCCCTGGTGGTTCAAATGGTAAAGCGTCTGCCTACAATGTGGGAGACCTGGGTTTGATCCCTGGGTCAGGAAGATCCTCTGGAGAAGGAAATGGCAACCCACTCCAGGACTCTTGCCTGGAAAATCCCATGGATGGAGGAGCGTGGTAGGCTACAAGTCCATGGGGTCGCAAAGAGTCAGACGCGACTGAGTGACTTCACTTTCACTTCACTGAAATATTTGGAATCTCCATCCGGAAGAAACGATCAACCTTCATTTGCTGTTTTAGAAGGTGTACTTAATGATGTTAAATCTTAATTTTTATTTGAATAAGTAATATACTGGCAGGAATTTTAAAAAATCTATACTCTGAGCAAATCTGGTCATGTTTTTCTCCAGACCTTACATGTGCATGTAATTTACTCAATGTGGACACTAGTCTTTGTCTTTTTTTATTTAAAATTATAACATGTGCTTTTCTATTTATTTTACTTTCTTTACAGCTGTCATTTTGAAGAATAGTTTCTGAAGCAAAATTGAACACAGTATTCCTCTGCTATCCTGGGATAATACAATTATCCCCAAAATACAGGGAACATGATAGAATCTAGTTACCCTGCCACGTGGGTTAAGCACTGTTGTAGTAGGTGAAACAATTGTCAAGATCTTGATCAAGTGCTTTTCTGCCATGACAAGTACACTTGTGTAAAATAAAATAATAACATTAAAAGAAATACCCTTTAGGTAATATGTTTGTTTTAGCAAATGACTGTGGAACCTAAACTAAGTCACTTAATCCCACAAGAGCTTGATTTCCACCTCTATAAAATCAGACATTTTATTAGGTTTCGAAACCACCGATCACCATTAAACAATGAAGAAAATTTTTTGCTATATACATAGTGTTCTGGTGACAACATTGTCAGCTTGAAGAAATGTAGTCTCATTAGGCTTTTTTTTATTGTGTTATTATTTGTAACTTAAAAAAATAATCCCCAGCTATTGAATTTCTATTAGAGCTAAGCTGGTAAATTTGTATTTTGGAGTTTTGAGCCCATGTTAATTTGTCCGAATATTTTCTGAGCATTTTGCTATTGTCAGCTACTGAACTGATAGAGACAGAAGAGATACAACAAAATTATAGGTAAACTGAGATTATTCAACAAGGGAAGTAATATCACACTCTCAAAATGTCAGTCTCTCCCCCTCTCTCTTTTTTTTTTGGTCAACAAATGAAACATCTTTGGACTTACGTAGAAATTAAAAAAATTCAACCAAGGAGTTTTACAGAGTGACATGTAAAATTCACTCTGTAGGAATATATAAGTGACTTATATATATAAGTGACATCTTTCGTAAGCAGGCAAGGAGGATTCTACAAACTGGAATGTATTAACTAAATTCATGTGAAATGACTAGAGTGATGGTTCTGATAAATGCCTGAATTTCGAACAGAACTTGGGAAAGTATTGCGTATTTGCTTTTTCCTCTTTGATTTTATTTCTTCTTCAGAGCTGTGGTTTAGTTGTCTTCTCTGAGTTGTCCCTGGAGGAGAACCATCGGCTCCATCTAGAAGTGGCGTTGCTTCGCCTCTAGTGTGAGATGCTTTGCAACTTAATCCACTTGGACTTGAGAGGAAGGTCTGCTCTGGAGCCTGTTGTCACCACTCACCCTCACGGTTTTCCATATTGATGGTGGCCACCCTCCTAGTGACGGAGGCCCTCCTCCTTCCCCCTAACATTTTGGACACAGTGACATTAAAGACTCCAATGTTGAAATAAAAGAACAGTGTTTATAATGCCAAGGGCAAGCAGAGAGCCAGCTGGGAGGTTTTTCTGGAACTTTCTGTTGGAGCTCAGTGTTGTCTGTTGAAGTCATTAGAAAGCCCACTATTTCTGTTCATAGTTTCATCTTGCTCTTCAGTTTGAAATGCTCTGCAAGTGCTGTCCATCACACGCTCACCTCGTTTCAGATGTTTCTCTCCCCTAGTGTCATTTGCAATGACATTAGACCTTTTATTTTCATACGAGAGATCTGAAATCCTCCTAGATTTGAAATTTCAACTGGGAAGCCCAGAGGATAAGCAATAGAAATTGCTTTCATGCAATGAAAAATGATTCAAGAAGCTACAAAGTTTTCATTTTATAGAGAACAGCAGACTTTGTAACATATAGAATGAATGAAGACTGATAATGGGAACAGTTGAACAAGTTTTGATCTTATCTGCAAAATTAGGATTTCTTTTGAAAATTCAAGAGCAACAGCTTCATCTTTGAAGCTGAACAATATTCCCCAAAAGCCTTTGTTTGCCCTAATATTCCATAATGTTATGCTTTTACAGTCAATAAGCCATTAGTAATCAAGAGATGTATAATTTATTAATTACACTACACATTAATATTTAATCTTTTTGGTCGCTGAGCCTATTTCTAAATCTACTTTTTAATTACATTTTAGGAATATAAATCTTTTAGGCAACCATTAGAAAAGTAATTTTTCTGCACATTATGATGCCAATTACTTTAAAGCAGCTGGTTGTGAATTCTTGCGATGATACTTGGTAAAGTGGTGCATGGGTTCTCTTCACTCATTTGAAAGCTAATTGAATAGTAGTGAGAAGAGAGTGTTAGAAAGAATTTACAAAGATGCAGAATAGCCAAGGGGAGAAAAAGAAAGAAGCAACATATATCAGACAGTCTTTCACAGCCACAGAAGCCCCCTTAACCAGGCAACACCAGTCAATGGTGAACATTCCTGAATTCTAAGATCTTGGGCTTTAGGTTTGATACTTACAGTTCACTGGAATAAGCAGTGTTTTCCTGTTAATGCTCTTGTCCAAATAATGGCATTTTAAAGGCCACAAATAGAACTTTCTTGCTTTTTTCCTCCCAATAGTCATGTGAGATGTCAATGATGATGATTTTGTCTTTCTGTTTTCTTGAATTCCTGATGAGCTACTTTGCTTTGGCTGACATTTAAAAAACTCAGTTCCCCATGCTTTTGAAAATTTTAGTGCCAGTTCCCTTAGATTTCTTTGGCTTGTGTGGCATTTTATGCATTCTTTTTGAATTCCTCTATACTGGGAAAGATTTTGAAAGTAAGTCCTAAATTTTTTCATATACTCAAGCTTTGGTGGTGATGATGGTGGTTCTAGCAGGAGGTAGATTGAGGCATTGGATTATTATATTGGGGAAAATATCTGCTTATTTACAAAACAGCATCAGTTCTGAAAACTCTGCCTTTCAAAAACAATGTCCCCTGTGGTTTTGCCACTGTTCCTCTTCTGGGTGTGAGATTTCTATCATAAAATCACTCCTTAGGTTAGACAAAATAGGAGAGCTGTTGTTATGAAAAGTCTACTGTTAAAATGCCTATAGTCTAGCAGTCATATACGGGTGTGAGAACTGGACCATAAAGAAGGCTGAGCACTGAAGAACTTTTGCTTTTGAACTGTGGTGTGGGAGAAGACTCTTGAGAGTCTCTTGGACTGCAAGGAGATCAAACCAGTCTGTCCTAAAGGCAACCAGCCCTGATTATGCATTGGAAGGACTGATGCTGCAACTGAAGGTCCAATACTTTGGCCACCTGATGCAAAGAGCCTACATGTTGGAAAAGACCCCGATGGTTGGAAAGATTGAGGGCAGGAGTAAAAAGGGACCACAGAGGATGAGATGGGTGGATGGCATCATGGACTCAATGGACTTGAGTTTGAGCAGACTTCAGGAGATGGTGAAGAAGCAACTGAGCAACCAGAAAAGATGTCTACACGGGTCACCTGGGAGAAGCAGGTGCGTGCCCATACTGTTCTCTGAGCTTATTTGTGTGGCCTAATTACGTAGCGTAGCTCCTGTAGTCTTTCTCTCTTTCCTTCTTTTTGATATTTATTTATTTATTTGGCTGCACGGGGTCTTAGTTGCAACATGTGAGATCTATTAGATTGGTGCAAATGTAATTGCCATTTTGGATTGTGAATTTTAAATCATTATAACTAGGCTCAAAGCCATCTTTATTAATCAAAATAGGAGCCATTACAATCAACACATTTTTTTCTTGCCAATGAGAAATAAGCTTGTTTATTTCTGAAGTGTAAAAATACATGCCTTGGGATTTTGTGAACTCTTGGAAAGCACTTTCTGCCTCCTGCTGGTGGTGGAAGCATTTCCCCTGCCAAAAGTCACTGAGTTACTTGAAGAAGTGGTAGTCGGTGAAAGGAGAATATGGCAGATGAGGCAAAACTTCGCAGTCTAATTCATTCAACTTTTGAAGTGTTGGTTGTGTGAAGGGTTGGGCATCGATGTGGAGAAGAATTCGGCCCTTTCTGTTGACGAAAGCCAGCTGTAGGTGTTGCAGTTTTCGATGCGTCTCATCGATTTGCTGAGCATACTTCTCAGATACAATGGCCTTCCCGGAATTCAGAAAGCTGTAGTGGATCAAACTGGCAGCAGCCTGCCAAACAGTGAGCATGACCTTTTTGTTGGTGCAAGTTTGGCTTTGGGAAGTGCCTTGGAGCTTCTTCTCGGTCCAACCACTGGTCTAGTTGTCACTGGCTGTGGTACAAAACCCACTTTTCATCACACATCTGATCGAAAAATGGTTTGTTGTTGCTTTATAGAATGAGAGAAGACAACACTTCAAAACGATGACTGTTTGGATTTTTCCATCAGCTCATGAGGCACCCACTTAGGAGCTCTTTTACCTTCCCAATTTGCTTCAGTTGACAAATGACTGTAGAATGGTCCAAAGTTGAGTCTTCGGCAACTTCTCGTGTAGTTGTAAGAGGATCAGTTTTGAGGATGGCGCTCAGTTGGTCGTTGACAACTTCTGATGGCTGGCCACTGAGCTCCCCATCTTCAAGGCTCTCATCTTTGCAAAACTTCCTGAGGCACCATGCACTGTACGTGCCGTGGCAGTTCCTGGGCCAAATGCATGTGGATGTTGCGAGTTGTCTCCTCTGCTTTTTGACCAGCTTTAAACTCAAATAAAAAAATTGCTCGAGTTTGCTTTTTGTCTAACATAGACAATATTTTGTCCCTAGTCTAAAATAAACATTAAATGCACAGCAAGTCATAAGTCCTTAGCAAAAAAAGTAAAAAAAAAAAAAAAAGAATAAAGTGAGAAAGGTACATTAAAATGATATATAATAACTACATTTATTTAAAAACACATTCAATATCAAAAGGTCACATTCAATAAAGCAAAACTGCAATTACTTTTACATCAATAGTTCCTTGACTAGGGATGGAACCTAGGCCCTCTGCATTGGGAGCATGGAGTCTAAGACACTGGACCACCAGGGGAATCCCTCCTGTAGCCTTCTGAATTTCTCTTCTCACTATGGCAATTTTTAGAAAACTCTTTATTTACTTGGTGGCTTACTTATTTTCTTCATTTAAAAATAAGACTACATCACACATATAAGAATGCATAGAACTTAAATATATGGCAAATAATTTTAAAAATTAAAATGTTCTTCCTTCCTTGTTAGTTTGTAAATTTCATGAGATCAGGATTGTCTCATGTTTCCTGCTGGATCTTTGGGGCTTGACTCAGTGTCTGGTCCATAGAAGGACTTCCAAAAATATCTGTTGAATAAGCCACAGAATAAATGGAAATGTACTTTTTACTCACAGAATGAAACGTCTTTGAAAATTTTCTTTTAATGAAAAATCTAGAGGGAAGATAAGACCCAGCTACCTCTCAAAGAAAACTAAATGTGAGGATGACATTTCTTTATCTTCCTATGAAGTTTAACAACTGATGGGTTTTTGTTTTTGGTCTTGTTTTATCATTGAGTGAGGAAAATGATCTGAGTTATGACATAAACTTCTTTACTTTTTTTCTCCAGCTTACTATTTAGGTAAGAAAATTTTTGTTGAAAGTGGAAATTACATTTTTTTCCCCTGTGTCTAGAATGCCTGATATTCCAAGTACCCTAGAGAACTTTTCCCTTCTGCACAAGTCCATTTTTATTTTTAATAACCCCAAAAATGATAGTCTAAAAATACCCTTAATAAGCCAAGTATATTGTATATATTTTCCAACTTCTTCCTTTTAATATGTGGAGGTAATTCATGGACAACATGTTTTACCTAACAGTCTACTGGCCAACTGGTCAATAAAACTAGACCCAGACACTCTGAAACATCTCTGGGGATTGATGTTTGAGATGATACATGAGTGATTGTGTTTAAAATGAATGTTCCTCTTAATTGCTGCGGTGGTCCATATGAGGTGGTCTTTTTGGCTTTAGAACGTTCCCTCACAGAGCCTGTGTGCTCAGTGGCTTAGTCATGTCTGACTGTTTGTGACTTCATGGATTGTAGCCCACCAGGCTCCTCTGTCTATGGAATTTTCCAGGCAAGAGTACTGGAGTGGGCTGCCATTTCCTTCTCCAGGGGATCTTCCCAATCCAGGGATCGAATCCTGAGTCTCTGAGTGTCTACTGAGTCTCCTCATTGGCAGGCAGATTCTTTACCACTAACGCTACCTGCGAAGCCCTTTATGGCACATAGGTTACTAGTTATTTACATAAATCTCGTTTCCACGACACTTTTTCTCATTCAGGCCATTGGGTCATTGTGGGGGTGCAAGGTGTATGGTGGTGTGGGGTGGGAGGGAGCTGTGGGAAGTCTAGACTGAAGACTGGGGTTTTGATCTGCTCTCAGTTCAGTTCAGTCGCTCAGTCGTGTCCGACTCTTTGCAACCTCATGGACGGCAGCACGCCAGGCCTCCCTGTCCATCACCAACTCCCAGAGTTTACCCAAACTTATGTCCATTGAGTCAGTGATGCCATCCAACCATCTCATCCTCTGTCATCCCCTTCTCTTCCCGCCTTCAATCTTTCCCAGCATCAGGGTCTTTTCAAATGAGTCAGCTCTTCACATCAGGTGGCCAAAGTATTGGAGTTTCAGCTTCAACATCAGTCCTTCCAATGAATATTCAGGACTGATTTCCTTTAGAATGGACTGGTTGGATCTCCTTGAAGTCCAAGGGACTCTCCAGAGTCTTATCCAACACCACAGTTCAAAAGCATCAATTCTTCGGGGCTCAGCTTTTTTTATAGTCTAGCTCTCACATCCTTACATGATGTGATCTGCTCTCAGGGAAGAATTAAAACTAGGAAAGAAAGATGAAAGAAAATCGGTAGCAGATGTTAAAAAAGTGGCCATGATTCTTATGACACAAAAGGGCCCAAAGAAAAAGATGGTAAATATAAATTAAAAAATTAAGCAGCATTTAAAAAAATGCTCTAAGCAGGACATTTCTCACCTCATGCATCCATCTGAAGAGATAGAGGCAATTTTAAAAATCATACCTTAGAGAATAGTATCTCAGGTGGCAAAATGGTTATATTTCCACCCACTTCTGAGTGGAAGTCAGGGGGAGAAACTTTTACCCTTGTCTTAGGGCAAGTAAGTTACAAACTTTAACAGCCCTTGGCATGTGATGTGCTATTTCATAATAACAATAACAACAGTATAATAAGGCTACCGAGATGCTTCAGCTCTGCAGAATTGCCCTTTTGCATTTGGAGGGATTCAGTGTTTGTGGCACAACACTTTGCTATTCATGCTACTTTCTATAGTTAGATGCACAAAACAATAAACAAGCCTGACTCAATTTGCATCCCATTTCTACCACAGTTATTCCCTGCAGAAATGTGTACTGTTGATTTACTTTGTCACTGGAAGAAACATTCCCTCTGACTCTTTTTCCTTCATTTCTTCTCTCTCTTGGTTTCCATCTGTCTTATCTACTGAAATCATATGAATTCTTCTCTCTTTGCTTTTTCTCCTATTTGTTCTTCTCTCAAGCCCTTATCTTGCTGGGAAAGGACTAGGAATTTACAAACAAGGAATATGAATGGTCACACATTTACCAATTGAGCCATAGAGATGAAGCCAAGACATCTTCCCAGAAAGGATTTTCCCTGAGTGGAGATGTGTTCCTATAAGACATCACAGGTTCTCTCTGAAGTCTTAGTGTCTCTTATATGGTTTTCTCAATGGCTGTTGAAGTTATGAATGCATGTGAATTTAACAGAGTGAGTTTCAGTATAAATTTGAATGGCATGAAAAAGGGGGGAGGGATGATTAAAGAGCTTAAGTGAAAGTCGCTCAGTTGTGTCCGACTCTTTGAGACCCCATGGACAGCAGCCCGCCAGGCTCCTCTGTCCATGGGATTCTCCAGGCAAGAATTCTGGAGTGGGTTGCCATTTCCTTCTCCAGGGAATATTCCTGAGCAAGGGATCAGACTGTGTCCCCAGCATTGGTAGGTGGATTCTTTACCACTGAGCCACCTGGGAAGCCCCAGTTTTACAATTTTACGGGTTACTGAGAGAATAAAGTCAGTTATTATATATAAAATTCTTGGACAGTCATTTGCATAGAAAGAACAGTGTTAGCTATTATCATTTTAGGTTATCTCCTTTGTTGTTGTTCATTCACTAAGTTGTGTCCAACTCTTGATGCCATGGACTGCAGCTTGCCAGGCTTCCCTATCCATCACTATTTCCTGGAGTTTGCTCAAAATCATGTCATTGAGTTGGAGATGCCATCCAAGCATCTCATCCTCTGTTCTCCCCTTCTCCTCCTTTACTCGCATCAATTGACATTTAAATATATATTATATAACAGCAGGATAAAATCATAGTTGGTGAATTCAATATGAGAAAAATCAAACCGTATTAACTTTCATGATGATTCAAAAAGATACTGTTTTTTATGCATCAGATACAGTTGATCAAATTAAAATGAAACCATATAAATAAATTTACAGTGCAGAAAAGATGTTGTGGAATCTGTTATTTAAGTCCCCAGGTTGGAGCTTTGCAAAGTGATGTGCAGAATGACCTAAAATGCAGCAAAATGAAAGATTTCAGAAACCATCAGCCCCCAAACTTGTAGAGGCCAGATCCAATGCAAATTCCAAGGGAGAGCAATTGTGTCCTATTGTTAACTCCTCTGTGGACTGCTTTGAGCTAATTCAGTGTTAATGCCTGGCAAATCCCAAACAGGGAAAAACATAGGTACTTATCTTTCATATTATATATGACTAAAATTAAAGTTGATTTGTCCATTAAGCCGTGCAGTAACAGGTCTTCTGACTTTTCATAAGGCATTAAAAGAGTGATGCATATCAAGAAGATAGTCTATTTCAAAAGAACACTAATCAATGCTGAGAACATTTGCTATAAATTATTCATGTTTGTTATAAACTACTCCATCCTTTTAAAAATTAACAGTACGCAACCTCTAATCTAAGAACAAAAGTGGGGCTACCTCACCTTGAAAAGTTTGAATGTGAGGGACTGATTACAATAAGACAGCAAAGAGGATACTAAGACTTGAGTTCAGGGTATTACAAGGAATAAATCACCGAACAGCCTTACACTGATAGAACATGATCCCTGCTCCTTGTTGTGTGTTCTTTTACCACACATTAATATTTCATGCCACCATTTCAAAATAAAGTCATAATGTGAGTCATAAATCACAAAACAGTGGTAATAAGCCACTTTGGTTTATATTAGCTGTATACGGATGATGCTTAAGTATTTCCACCATTAGCCTGGACTATGTGAGCTTTCTCTGGACCACATTTACTATATTTCTTCCATTTTAAGTGGTGGGAATATGGGAAACAATGCTAAATTCATTCATTAGTAATAAAACAGTGCTATTTGTTCTCATAATTGATTTCATTTCAACTTGGATCTGTGAAAAGGATAGCACAGTTGAAAATGATACCTTTATTGACCTTGTTTTTTCTAAAAGCATGCCTTCCCAATGAAACCTACTGAGGGGTCAAAGGGCATCATATAGAAAAAATATTGAAGGAAAAAGTAGAACAATGAGTTGGAGATGGGAATGATTGAATGCATAAATAATGAGTATTATTATGCTCATTAATAGATGGCTTATTTTTTATATAAGCTCATCAGATGAAGCTCTGATAATGTATCATTTTGGTCTTACGATTGCTTTTATTAATTTTTTTTGTTTGTTTCATTCTAGAGGAATCTGTTCCACCCTATTGCCTGAGTATTTTTGAAATCATTAGTACTAACAGCTGAAGAGGCCGGATAACGTTATATCTGGAGATATATAATACCTATATTCTAGATATGAATAAAAAGCCTATGAGTTGAAGTGTCTTGAGCTCATAAAAATGGAACCTCTACTGATTATACATATTAGACATGTTGACCAAGACATAAAACATTATGTGTTTTATGTTACAGACTTGTAAATAACGGAAGGTGATTATCCTGCTGGTTTCTTGTGCTTGCCCTCACTGCAGAATCTTCAGGATGAGGACACCGTTTATGGATCAACAGTTGGTTTGGTTCACAAGCCTACGGCCCATGACTCATAAGTGAGAGGTTAATATTTAATGCCCCGGATGGATGCTCATCAGATCCCAGGTATCTTTCAGATGCCAGGTACGCAAAGGAACCAACCCTGTTTCATCACTAGGAAAAGTAAAGAGGTATAGTCACTGGATGTGGATAGGGATGTGATTGGAATAAAGACATGAAGAGGATTCACAAAAGCGTGTTGAAAAACTGAAACACCATGACTAAAAATTGATTGATTTCTTATCAAAATTTTCCTGACTTTCAAAAAGTTTATCGATTGAAGGTGGACCATTCAAATCTCCTTGGGTGTTGCACAGGTTTTATGTTTGAGAGAAGCAGGCTGGGGTCCTCAAGTCTTGGGAAAATGTATGTTGTTTGGAAAGAGTTATCCTGACTCACCAGCTGCTCCACAAGCAACCGCAACATCATCTCTGTTGGCAGGTCATCAGATTTTTATGTATTGGATCCAGATCAGTTTAAAATACAAACTAGCTTATGTGGGCAAAAATACTTTCCAGTCTGATTTGCTCTGCCCATTATCAGTTTGAGACATCTATGTCTCAAACAACCAGGCAGGAACTTGAATGTAAATGTCCACAATGGCATTCATAAGAAGAATGTATAGTGTGTCTCAGGTTTTCTGGAATTAATCCTTGAAAATACCCAGATGCATTTCCTCACCTGTCATCCCTAGAAGGTCCTAAATTTTTACTATATGGTTTTTCTTAAGGGAGAATTAGGTAGCTGATGATACTGACATTGTTCATCTAGATTTTCAGAAAATGAAAACTTGAAAAGTGCATATTCTTGGCACCCAGTGAAGGCTAAGATAAGACCAGATGAGTTGAAGGTAAATCCTTATTGAGCATCTCTTCAGCTTGGGAGCAGCATAGGGTTATTACCTTGAAGTACACTTTAGTGCACGCAGGATGTTTTATGGATGACAGAAGATTGCTGAACTGCAGGTGACTGTGGGCAAGAGAAAAGCTGAGCTTTGACCTCAGAAAGAATTGGGTCTTGATTTCAAGAAGGCATTTAAGACAATAATCCAACCCTTTGGAGTACCTAAATGGATGGTGGAAGCTACGGGAAAACCACAGGTAGTGTTAGGTCAAAAACAAAGTGATGGGAGGTGTGGGGAGGTGAGGAAACAAGAGAGGCGTTCTGAAGCCGGTGGAAGGGTATACAAGAACTGCAATATTTATAATCATATGAGACCCGGAAGAGGAGGAGGGTGACAGCGGTGGAAGGTTGTGGCGATGACAGAGCACTTTGAAAGATACATGCTGGCAGAGACATTGGAGGATGGCCATCCACAGCGTTGTCAAGGTAACCACCTCCGTTCTTCGGAAGCCAGGTTTCAGAGGCTCAGCTGACTTCAGAAAATGGAAATCTGTTTCCCATATTACCCATTTTCTAACTACTTAATAGCTGCTACCCATTCCATCACCCTACTGGAGCCCTTTTACTCTTTGGGCTTCGCAGGAGAAACTAGAAAATACCCAGACAAGTCCATTGGTCTCCGGCTGCTGGGATGTAGACAAATTATTGAAGTTGGGGGTGGGTACCATCTGTACCTAGGGAAGGGCTATCCCTTGCCCATGTTCCCGATACCCCATGGTGGGCAGAGGACAGGGTGAATTAAGGTAGCTTGTGAGTGTTCCCTATTTTAGACTCTTATCACTAATGTCTTCCTGTCATTCCCGGGTCCTAGCCATGCAGGACATGGATAATTGCTCATTGGTCCACTTCAGGGATCCACCCATTTCTGGTCCTGCCTGTCAATCATTTTCTTACTGTTTCCTTCTAAAATAAATTAATTCCTTGTTGTCACAGGTGCATGGAGAGTTGCCCACTTCTTTGAAACAGAACAGTAACCACCAATCAGTTACTGGCAATGTTTTTAACTGCAAATTTGATTTATTTTGGTTGCTTCCCATTGGAAGCTTGATTTATAGTGGTTTAGTTTCTAGGAATTGTGTCTTTCTCTATTGTGAGAAATAGAACTAATCTCAGAAATAATGAACACTCCTTAAAGTATTTTCCATAATCATCTCCTCAGTAAACAACCGCTCTTGTTTTTTTAATTTAAATACTACTGAAACGAAGGATTCCTCTTCCAGAGAGCATTTTTTTTAATAAGTCTCATTTAATGGACAATAGCATGCAATCTATATGGTGTGGGTTTAACTGATGAAGAATTGCAATGCTGTCAATACATTTTCACCTGCCGAAATGAACATGCCATGCCTGTTGCATTTAACTATAGAAAAGCAGTTTTTAAAAAATGCATGTAAATCCTGGAGGGTCTGGAGTCACATACCACTTTTCTTTCCTTATTTATTATAATGTCTCTATCTCTATATTTTTCTTTCGTGTGTGTGTGTTAGTCGGTCGGTCGTGTCTGACTCTTTGAGACCCTGTGGACTGTAGCCTGCCAGGCTCTTCTGACCATGGAATTCTCCAGGCAAGAATACTGGAGTGGGTAGACATTTCCTTCTCCAAGGGATCTTCCTGACTCAGGATTGAACCCCAGTCTCCTGCATTGCAGGCAGATTCTTTACCATCTGAGCCACCAGGGAAGCCCTTCTTTAGTATGTGTGTGCCCATAATAGTGTTGTTGACATCCTTTAATTTAAAACCTGGATGCAAGTCCTTTCTGCAGATTAATATAATGAAAGGTCAAAGTCAAATCCAGAATATTTGTCTCCATTTCAAGGATGGAAAGACTAAGGTCATTTTTGAATTAATTCATATCTCACAAAATTACAACCTCCATTGCAATTATTTATTTCTTAGATTAGGCCCTGGAACCATTAACCAACTTCTTTAAAAATGTAAATAGGGAGGTATTGATTAAATCAGCCACGAGCCGCATGTTGACTCCACAAAAACTCCAGAAGCTTCTCCTAACTTGGATCAGCACAGTCTGATTCCTTTTATCCTCCCCTCCTTTTAAAATTGTTTAAGCAACGTTACCACTTAATTGCTAACTCATCTGTAGCAGGAAACAATTATTCTGAATAAGCCCAAGTACGGCTCTGGTTTTCCAGCAGATTATTTAAAAACAATATTTCCTTAAGATAACAATTTTGATAATGATGCAGGAAGGAAATATATTTGCAATTAAACCAACAGGCTTTAGCACAACAAGCAATAAAAAGCTTAACACTGAGCCTTTGTGAATTAAATGCCGGAACAGCATTGGACAAAAGTCATGATTCTGCTGACACATTTATTTCTCAGTAAATGAAGACTGTTTAGGTTTAATGCATTTGTGGTTAGCAATAGTTTAAAAGATCAATGTAAATTCGTTCGGAACTAGTAAATAAGGCTTTAATGAAACTTCTAACAGCGTGCTTTCACACCTTAGATCTCTTTATCATTCTGAGGCGACACAGCAGGATTCTCCTTGAGTTTGATGACATGCCCAGAACATTATGAAGTGTTTGACAGATTTTATTTGACATTTATTTGATTTATGGGGTTGATATTGGATTTCAACAGCTCCCTATCACCCTTCTGTTTAGGCTGTAGTGCAGAGTGATTCTGAAGATAGTTTCTTCTGTGTGTGCTTATTAATATTATATTATATTATATATATGCTTATTAATATTATATTATATATATGTGTGCTTATTAATATTATACATATGCTATTAATGAAATGCAGTTTAAGACTTGGATCATTAAACATTTCCACTCTACTAAATGAGGTAATGTATGAGAAAGCACTTTACAAACTGTAAAGCCATATACAGATGTTAGTTATCATAATTATTGTTGTTACAGGAAACCCGGGTTTTATACATTATTATTCTGTTTTCCTTTAACACTTAATTCAAAGAGTAAATACAGACAACCAATTTCCTTAAAAACCTACTGCAGCTTTTTAAACAGTTCTGAGCGTTTCATTAAGGTTTTATTGTAAATCATGCATGATGCTATGGATTTAGCTTAGCTTTAAAAAAATCTGCTGACATAATAAACATGACTTGTTACATGAAACTTTACCAATATGGAACTTTATTAAGAAGATGGTAGAGAATTTTCACCTGGGCCTGGGAGCTGCTAAATGAAGCACATTACAAAGTCAGTCTGTGAGATATTATCTCTGTGAATCTGCCTTTTCTGTCTTTCATAGATTATGAACTTCATAAGCTATTTCTGGTTAGGAGAAGGCAAAGAAATGAATTTTTATTTTCTCTCTCTTCCTTTTTGGTTTGGTCTTGGAGAGACTTAGGAATTGAAAGACATTCACATGCTTATTAATTAAAGTCAAGGCAAAATTACTGAGGTAAAACCAAGCTACTTGGGGGGAATTAGAATTTGAACCTTATCCTAATGCTGTGAGGAAAGCTTGGCAAATTTTATGAGCAGTTAAAGAGCTTAACCATGGAGATAGATGGTAAAACTCTTTTTGGACAATCCACCTCAGTGATAAATTTAAAGTCCAGTTTATTCTCTACTATATAAACATCAGAATATGATCATATTTTTTTTTCTTTTTGGTTAAATAATCACTAGGTGGCTCAGTAATAAAGAATCTGCCTGCAATCCAGGAGACGCAGGTTCAATCCCTGGGTCTGGAAGATCCCCTGGAGAAGTGAATGGCAACCCACTCCAGTATTCTTGCCTGGAAAATTCCATGGACAGGGAAGCCTGGCGGGCTCCAGTCAAGAGGATTGCAAAGAGTCAGACTTGACTGAGTGACTAAGCACGCACACACATGTATAACAAGCAGTGAGAAATTGCTATTGGTTTGTTGGGTATTTAAACGAATGAAGCCAAACTTAAGCAAATATTTTAAATAAACACAGGAATTCTTACCCAGTTCCAGAGCTTGGGACAACTCAAATGTTCTTGCTTGATAGGTAGTTAAGAAGGAAAGATAAATGTTAAAAGGCAAATGAGCAGAAAGTACTTCTTCCCATTGGTAAATAAAGCCTTGAAAGGGTTCAACATGGAGGACTTGTTAGTAGATACTGCCGTTTTGTGTACCCATTGGGGGGAATAAAATAAACATAGCTATAAATTAAAGATGCTTACTCCTTGGAGGAAAAGTTATGACCAATCTAGATAGCATATTGAAAAGCAGAGACATTACTTTGCCAACAAAGGTCCGTCTAGTCAAGGCTATGGTTTTTCCCGTGGTCATGTATGGATGTGAGAGTTGGACTGTGGTGTTGGAGAAGACTCTTGAGAGTCCCTTGGACTGCAAAGAGGTCCAACCAGCCCATTCTGAAGGAGATCAGCCCTGGAATTTCTTTGGAAGGAATGATGCTAAAGCTGAAACTCCAGTATTTTGGCCACCTCATGCGAAGAGTTGATTCATTGGAAAAGACTCTGATGCTGGGAGGGATTGGGGGCAGGAGGAGAAGGGGACGACAGAGGATGAGATGTCTGGATGGCATCACTGACTCGATGGACGTAAGTCTGAGTGAACTCTGGGAGTTGGTGATGGACAGGGAGGCCTGGCGTGCTGCAATTCATGGGGTCGCAAAGAGTCGGACACGACTAAGCGACTGAACTGAACTGAACTGAACTGATATAGGCTTGACAAGTAAGAAAGCACGAATAAGTCTGAGAAAAAATACTACAGAAAAATAAGGGAAGTGTTAAATGATTAAATGATGCAGTGAGGAATTCTAAGACAAAGTTGATCACAACCAAAGTACCTCCTCTCTGGATTACACATTCCTAGTTTATCCGGACATTGCAGGCCCACGAGTTCTGGTTATTTGCCTCTTAGTACAGCTCAGGTGCATCCTTATTAGAGGGTGGCTGAAAAGGATGCTCTGGTGGTACCTGAGCCAGGTACCTCATTCCAGACATGTTATTTCTCTTAATCCAGCCTTTGGCAATGTTTGCTTTCGTGTCATTTTATGATGCTTCATGTATGTTAGGCACTCAGTGAAAGGTTTAGAATGGCCAAATGGATACATGAATAAAAATCACACTGCTCACTCAGTTCCCTTGTCCATCTGAAAAAGGTCAAAATGGAAATTGTAAAGTCAAGAAGTGAATCAAAATCAGAATGCTTTGAGTACGGTTGCTTGGCACATTAACACTCTGTTATCTTTTGAGTGGTAAGGGGGAATCTGCTTTTAGTCCCTGTAGCTGGTTGATAATAAATTAAGTGTCAATAAAATGTAATGTAATAAAAAAGAAAACTGATGTTACCAGTTTTGGGTATCAGTGAGATCAGATTTGGTTCAGAATCAGAGCACCTGTATCTTTGAGTAGAAAGTAAAATTAAGGTGAGGGGTTTTGTTTGTCTTTTTTTGAGTTGTGCTTACTTTTCTGGCTTTACAAATAACAGTATAACAAACATTGAAACTGTATTTTAGTTTTGTTTTTGTTTTTGTTACTCAAGGAATAGTGTCAGTGAATTAATTCAATGTTGCATTTTGTTTGTTTGCCACATAATAAATTATAAATACTGGAGATCGATTTTCTTGTCCTCAAAATAATGTTTGAGGTAAAGAATCCCTCTGGCTTTAAAATAATCAAATTATTAGAAGTATAATCATACAAGTGTGATTTTCCTATTAAAATCTATAGGATATTCAAACTGATTTACATTTGTTTAACGTTATCTGAAAGAAAGATGAAAAATTCTAACTAGGATATGAGTAATCCAGCCCCTGAGTAGGCGATAATCAATCCTGAAACTGTGATACATTGATGTGTACTGAGTTTTCTGAAGAAACTATGCAAACTCTCAATTTTTAAAATATGTTTCAATTATCTTCAAACAAACAAAATGTTAACAGTAGGGTATTGAGACTAAAAAATTGGAAATATTGGCAGTGCATATACCATAAAATGAAAAAAACAAAGAGGAAGTACTGCTTATAAAGAGAAAAAGCAATTTAATTAAAGTGAATACAACTATTTTATATTTATTAGACATCAAAGCAATCTTTTAATACTTAAAATACATTGAGAAGTGAATTTATATAGCAATTTAAAGCACTGATTATATAAAGACAATTAAAGCTGATAAGATTGTCATTTTGATTTTAATGGCTTATCTATGAGGGCTTGGAAATAGCAATCTTATTTTGCAAAATACTTTTGTTTCATGAGATAAAGAAAGGTAAGTTAACACCTATTGTGGAATCTCTCTATTTTTGAGCAATAGGAAGTATTCCTATACTATACTGGTTTTAAAAATATTCTTGAAAGATCCAAGTGAGCAACTGATTTGAAGTGTACCAATTGTAATACTGAATTATGTGTTTAAATTTATAATTGAAGATAATTATGACATTTCTCAAAGATAAATAGATTTTTAGGAGTTGGACTTTGAACTATAGATAATATTACAAAGAATGTCCAAAATAATAGTTTTTTAATTCCAAAATACTGACCTTAAGGCATTAAATTTCACCCTGACAATGTCAGCCAATACATGAAAAAAGCAAGTTGTCAACTTTATTAATTTGTGTGTAAGTACAGAGCTGCTGGTATAAATATCAAGTTAATAAAGCCAGGAAAATGATTGGGTTTTCCTTACACTGTTTTGCAAATACTGTTTACATTTTCCCAAGAAAGTACTAAAACTAAATAGGATGAAGAAAGAGAAATAAGTGGCCAATTTTTGTCTAAGAAGCTTTGTGTGCGCATGCGTGCTCAGTCACTTCAGTCATAGGCGACCCCATGGACTGTAGCCTACCAGGCTCCTCTGTCCATGGGATTCTCCAGGCAAGAATATTGGAGTGGGTTGCCAGGCCCTTCTCCAGGGGATCTCCCCAACCCAGGGATCGAACCAATGTCTCCTGCATTGCAGGCAAACTCTGTACCACTGAGCCACAGAAGCTTTAGGCAAAGCCAAATAGAATCAATCTCAAGTATCAGGTTTTGTAGCTGATGGAGAAGCAGAAAGATAGAGGACAGCAGTTGAGTCCAATCTGGAATTTAATAAGTCAGCAGATCTTTGAAGAAACTTAATAATGTGATAACTAAAGTCAATTAATAATGACTTCTGTTTTTAAAACTCAGATGACTTATCTGCTGGCCTCAGAAGTCACATCTGTCTAAAAAAGAACTTAAAACTTCTCCCCAAATTGAGAAAAAAGTCATTTAGAAAGGAAAAAATGAATTAACCTTTGTAGTATATATTCTGATAGTTTGTGTGGTCTTTTCCCTTTTGCCAGTAAAGCCTGAATAATTGCTTTGCTCATGTTTCCCCATGTCAGTGGACAGTGGAAAGAAAAGAGGAAACTTGCTAAGGGAAGTTTCTCTTTACTGCATCGCACACACCCACTTATTCTCCCCACTGAAATGTGTGCTGAGCACCAGGAAAGCCACAGTATCTCTTTAAGTAGGTTCTTAAAGCCTGGAGCTCTAAGGAGTGTTGAGGGTACCTTATTAACTTGCTGTTGCCTGCTGAGAAAACATTGTTTATATATATAGAATTGGCTTATTGCTAAGGAGATAATCTATTAAGGCATAACCCTGGCAAGGCATAATATAGACTCTCTTTTTCTAAATATTTTCTTTTAGATCCCTCTCATTCCAGTTGATGATATTAAAGGGCCAGACGTGTAATCACTCAATCTTCTACTTACTGGAAAAGGCAAACGGATTTTATTAAGATTAGAAAATTTCCCCCACCCCATTTGTCTCTTCCCCACCACTGTCTCAGCAATAGCCCCAGCCAACCGTGAGATGCTAAATAGTTCCAATGTTTTCCTCTTCCTGTAATAATCATGCATATGCCCAGCTGTGTGTCTCCCCTGTCTCATGAATTTGCAGAATGGCCCCAGTTAGGCTCCCTCTTATCTTGGGGGGCAATTGCCAAGGCTGATCCAAGGAGAAATGAATGGTAGAAGGAAAGCTTCATGGTATTTAGCCGGGCTCTGATCCCTTCAATGCCTGTAGCTTTTGGATACAGCCCTGCACCCCTCTCCCCTGACCTCTCTCCCCTAGTTTACACTGCACTCCCCTGTCCACTGACTGCTGCAAAGTCTGATAAAAGGGCTGAAATTAGACCTTGTCTCCCAGCACAGCCAGCAGGGCCCAGCTCTGCCAAAATGGCAGTGGTTGATAGCAGGCAAAAGGCAGAAAACTGATTTCCCATCTCTCTTCTCCATTTTCTAGGATCCAAGTGAGTCCTAGTTCAGAGAAGAATGACTGTCTCCCGGCTGGGAGCAGCAGGTACGAGCTCCTGCCTACGCTGTGTCACGTGGGCTGTGAGACCTCCATTCCTTCTCGACTCCTGCCTGCCCACTGAGGTGAGCTCTTCGGGGTTTCTCTGACTGGTGGGCACCGGCCTAGAGTCATTTCTTCGGGAAGGAGGCTCTCCCTGGAAAAGCTGATCTGCAATTCGGCTGGGATCGATGCCGTTGAGACTGCATAAATTGGTAAGTCGTAAGCAGCTAGTTTTGTCTCAGCTGACAATCATGGATTAGGGTGCCCGGAGCAAGAATGAGCAAATGGTCTGGAGAAAAATCAGCACTGAAACTCGACATTTTTTCCTTTTTTTTTTTGGAAACATCTAAATCTGCAAAGAAAAAATGCTATAAAAGAAAGGCATATAGGAGAATATGGGGAAGTCTCCAGGCAGTTTAATGTATAGATATTCCCTCTACTTCTTTCATTCCACGCCTGAACTTCTAGGAGGCCACACCGGATGTTCTCTATCCCTCCTTCTCCTTGCCCTGTGCTCACTGCTTCTTGATTCTACTGATGTTTCCAGGCCCATTCCTCCTTTTCCCCTACTCCTCAACCATCTCTACTCTGCATTTCAGAAGTCCTTTGTCAAGGCATATTAAGAATGGCCAAAACCTAGTTTTCTTCAGAATATTAATCACGTCAGGTTTTGTTATCACTGAAGATCTATGATTAGCAATCTTTCAGAATTTTGATTCTTCCCATGGGCTAAGTAAAAATACAAAACTAAAAAGACTCTGGGAGTTACCGTAACTCTGATCTCTTAGTTTTCCTGGGTTTGCCCTCTCTTATATGGACTGCTCCACCATTCCTTTCTGTAATTCTGTCTCATTACCCTCCCAGATTTTTTTCATGCACTAGTCACTATTAAAAATGGAAACCAAAATAAGCAAGAACACAAAGAAATATTATCGCAGAAGCCTTGAGCAATGCCAGATGCATCATAAGCATTGACTCAATGAATCAGTAATAATTGTTTATTTCCCACTGCCATACTGTGCTACATCTTGCATTAGCAACTTAACCAAACATAACATTTGCTTTATAATAAAAAACATATTTGAGACACTTTTTCTGAGGCTGGTAGCATTTCACCTCAATGTTTTGTTGTGTTTCAGATTGATTTCGGTAGATTATTGATAGAACACTGTGAAATCCCTGTCATTCAGGGTTTGAATTCAATATCATACATGACTGGGAAATGACCTCTTTGAAAATCCATATCCATGCTTTTTGATTGCTTGACTTTTTTTTTTAATGGCCTTATCCAGCCAAACCATTCTCCAGGCTACACTTCTGTTACCCCAGGGGGATAAGTCTGTTCACACAAAAGCCCTCTGTGACATGGTCCTTTTACTGTTCATCATCTTTAACAAGGGCAGTGTTGTTGAGCTTTGTGGCATGAGTTATCTCAGAAGTGACACCATCCCATTGCCAAATAGCACAATGATGGATCATTTAAGAGTGGTTAGCACTGGGTGAGTTTAGCAGTCTTCATCCAGTTGGTGTGAGCACACATAACAAGTCAAAATTGTAGGTTTGATGACTTTTGGGGCCAGTGAGATCTGTTTTGTTCCATAGAGTTGCAAACTATGGGCATCAGAGCATCTGATGTGAATATGGTTGAAGTTGAATCAGCACAAATGAATCATGCTTACTTAAAAGCTAAGACAAAGAACAAAAAAATGGGTCTTTGTGAACTTGTAGGCAAAAATCTCAATTTTTCTCTCTTTGTCCCTCTTCCCTGTATGTAATCATTATTTTATGAACTGAATGACAATTGGATATATTGTTTCCATCCTGTAAGGTGACTCTAAGAAGATACTACTTAGGAAGAACCTACTGTGTGTCCTAAAGGAAGGCCAGCATCTTCTCTCTGTGGTCCTTCCTTCTAGGCTGACCCTCAATATAAACATCTCAAGGACTTGGCACTGAACCCCACGTTTACCTGGCTGAACTCCATGGTTAAATGATGCTGTTTTCCATCTAATATATTTGCCCTGCAGGCACAGGAAAAGGGTTGGTTCCACCATTTTCAGAAGCCAGGCAACCGATAAATTTAACAGGATTTTGTTGACATTAATTGAGTTTGCATTGGTGTGACATTCTCACTCCTAGCTTATTTGTCTTCTGGATCATTTGAATCACCCAGGTTCTGGGCCAGCTAGTCATTCAACCATGTGATTCCAGGCTTAACAATATCTCCGAGTCACTGGTGACTCAATCACACTTTCGTTTATTGCTCAATAAAATAATAATAACAATTTGTTCAAACATTTAACCAGGCTGCATTTCTCCAGGGACAAAATAAAGCTTTCCAAAGAAATAAGTCAAATGCATTTGGTGTTAACAAAAGACTCTTTCCAGAGGTGTGGCTACCAACACCTGAGCAAATTCTAAGAACTGGTTTTAGAATTGAAGACAGAATTGAGAAGCGTAGGGACAACTATTGTTTCTATCTTTCAAATACATGAATACAAATTGTTATATCTTATATATTTGTAATATATATGTAATATATATGTAAATGTAATATATAAATTTGTAATATTTAAGTTCTTATAAAACTGTATTTTGCAAATTTGTCCACTGATAATAATCAATATCAGTTATAATAGTCTTGCTCTGTTGCCAAGTGGCAAGACTATGTTAATAATTAAGTTTTGGTTTTTACTACAAGTGAGCATAGGTGCTCACTTCTGTACCTCTGTGCTCAAGAAGTTTTTATGTTGGCTGTGTGTGAGTTAAGGCATATATAAAGCTGAGTGATAATTTGCAAATGGGCCTTTATATCCACAAATTGGTTACTAGACCAATTGCTATCTGGGATAAAGGGCCATTTAAAAAAAAAAGTCAAGTCTCTTCAGAACTGGTGCTTTTATATCAATTTGTTGTTTGTTGTTCAGTCACTAAGTTATGTCCGACTCTCTGTGACCCCATAGACTGCAGCACGCCAGGCTTCCCTGTTCTTCACTATCTCCCGGAGTTTGCTCAAACTCACGTCCATTGAGTCAGTGATGCCATCTAGTGATTTCATCCTCTTCTGCCCCCTTCTCCTTTTGCCTTTAATCTTTCCCAGTATTGGAGTCTTTGTATCAATAATTTATAATAAAAATTAGTTATTAGAAAGTGGAACATGCCTTTGGATCTCACAACAATGTCATGTTGTCATGAATGTCTTTAAGTACTTGACTCCCAGTCTCTGTGCTTATCTAGGCACAGAGCAATTACGAATAAATCCCAGACCACACTGATCACAGAACTCACTCTCAGGAGCTCCAACCTGGACAGTTCGGAAAGCTCTACTCCAGGCTTAAAATAAATGAGATGCCATGTGCTTATCTAGGCACAGAGCAATTACAAATAATTCCCAGACCACACTGATCACAGAACTCACTCTCAGGAGCTCCAACCTGGACAGTTCGGAAAGCTCTCAGTTCAGTTCAGTCACTCAGTCGTGTCTGACTCTTTGCGACCCCATGAATCGCAGCACACCGGGCCTCCCTGTCCATCACCAACTCCTGGAGTTCACTCACAGAACTCACTCTCAGGAGCTCCAACCTGGACAGTTCGGAAAGCTCTACTCCATGCTTAAAATAGATGAGATACCATGAAACACACACAAACACACACTAAGATAAAAAGCAAGCAGTCCCAAATTATTAAGATTCCTAAATTATCAAGTTAATGTTTCTTAGTTGCTAAGTTGTGTCTGACTCTTTTGTGACCCTATGGACTAGGGTTCACCAGGTTCCTCTGTCCATTGGATTCTCCAGGCAAGAATACTGGAGTGGGTAGATATTTCCTTCTCCAGGGGATCTTCCCCACACAGGAATCCTGCATTGGCAGGCAGATTCTTTACCGCTGAGCCACCAGGGAAGCCCAATCAGCTTAATAAAGTCTTTTTAAAGACAGTTTCTTTTAATAGCTCATTGTTCAGGAGTACAGGTAAAGTGCTTTTAAGCTGACTATATTATTTATCCATCCTAATCTCACACCTTTTGAATTGTCAGTGGTCAGTGTGCAGATGTGTGGGACGTTGGCAGATGGTCTGCTTTCTGTCAACTTGCTTCAGCATCTACTACTGAAGCGTGATTGAATTCCTTCAGCCCCCTGGAAAACCACACGTTACTTTATAATATTTCATTGCTGAATGATATTTTTTAGGATACATGTAATCAAATATTGCTTTTTATGACCAAGGTGTATCTTTGTGCAGAGGCTGGTGAGCCTCAGAGCAGACAGTGGATTCTCCTTACATGGAGGAGAAGAAGGCAAATTTTGTCTCTGCTTTGCCTAAGGGACCAAACCAATATGAATTTCAAAAGTGAGTTACCCAAGTATTTAGACATGGAGTCAAGTTAGACCTTGATGTATTTTTTCCAAGCCTTTTTTTTTTTTTTTTTTTCCGAAGTCTTGCAAGGTAGTATTAGTAGTAGAGAATCCATCTGCCAGTGCAGGAGATGTTTGATCCCTGGGTTGGGAAGATTCCCTGGAGGAGGAAGTGGCATTCCACTCAAGTATTCTTGCCTGGAATATTCCATAGACAGATGAATCTGGTGGGCTACAGTCCATGGGGTTGCAAAGAGCTGGACATGACTGAGCACACACGCTCATGCATGCATATAGTTGAGTTACAATGTTGTGTTAGTTTCAGATATATATCAAAATGAGTCAATTATATATGTGTCTCTGTTCATATATGAAAGCGAAAGTGTTCGTCACTCAGTCGTGTCCACTCTTTGCAACCTCATGGACTATAGCCTCCGAGTGTTCTCAGTAAATCAGCCTGCAATGCGGAGACCTGGGTTCTATCCCTGGGTCGGGAAGATCCCCTGGAGAAGAGCATGGCAACCCACCCCAGTATTCTTGCCTGGAGAATTCCATGGACTGAGAACACTGCCAGGCTACACAGTCCATGAGGTTGCAAAGAGTCATCCAGCCACTTGATCTAAGTGTTGAAAGAAGATTTATTCAAGATCTGAAATGTTTAAGGTATGCTGATGAAGCACAACAGAAAGCTGAAATTTCTTAAACCAAGTGCTTCAAGGTAGAGTGGAGAAAACGTGTCATTGTGTAGCCTGGGCAGAACTCACAGGGAATATACAAACAGAAAATATGGGGAACACACGGGTCAAGGGCAAATGTGTACAGCTTTGTTTTATTGCAATAATTACTCAAAAGTAAAAACATTGAGTAGAGACTGGCTTTTTGGAAAGAAAAGTCTAGGTGTTCCCTGAACAAAAACTCATAAGCTTGCGATTGAGCTATTGACTCTTCACCAGTTGAAATACCCTGAGGATGGGAGTATGGCCTTCCTGTGCTTCCTGCAGTCCCCACAGCTCTTTCTGGGGTTTGAGACCTTCTCTCATCCCCAACCCACATTTGACACTGCCATCAGAAACCTATGGTTTCAGCGCTCTGAAACCCTCTACCATTTCTCCTCCATTTTCTTCCCCTCTGTCTCTTCTTTGCTTAAGAAAATCTGGGCCATTATTGTTTGGGGGTTCTTTTTCTGTTTGTTTTGTTTTTGGCCATGGTTGTTGGGAGGCTAGACCTTCAACCAGAAACACTGTGCTCACTTCTCGATTGAATTGTTTGCCTGTGACTGAATAATAGTTGGCATTTTCTCAGCTTGTTGGGATAGAGCTGAGGGTGATGTCACAAGGGAGTTTGAACCTGGTTCTCTGTCTAGATAAACTCTGGAAGTTTATCTGAGGGATATAACTAGGTAGAAGGATGGATTGAGGGAAGTGGGAAACAGCTATGGCTGTTTCTGGGAAGGATGATACTATGCTAAAGGAAGAGTCATGGCCTTCCAGAAGCAATTTGATAGAATTCATGATGAGACTTCTTTTTAATTTTTTAATTTTATTTTATTTTTAAACTTTACAATATTGTATTGGTTTTGCCAAATATCGAAATGAATCCGCCACAGGTATACATGTGTTCCCCATCCTGAACCCTCCTCCCTCGTCCCTCCCTATACCATCCCTCTGGGTCGTCCCAGTGCACCAGCCCCAAGCATCCAGTATCGTGCATCGAACCTGGACTGGCGACTCGTTTCATACATGATATTATACGTATTTCAATGCCATTCTCCCAAATCATCCCACCCTCTCCCTCTCCCACAGAGTCCAAAAGACTGTTCTATACATCAGTGTCTCTTTTGCTGTCTCATATACAGGGTTATTGTTACCATCTTTCTAAATTCCATATCTATGCATTAGTATACTGTATTGGTGTTTTTCTTTCTGGCTTACTTCACTCTGTATAATAGGCTCCAGTTTCATCCACCTCATTAGAACTGATTCAAATGTATTCTTTTTAATGGCTGAGTAATACTCCATTGTGTATATGTACCACAGCTTTCTTATCCATTCATCTGCTGACGGGCATCTAGGTTGCTTCCATGTCCTGGCTATTATAAACAGTGCTGCGATGAACATTGGGGTACACGTGTCTCTTTCAATTCTGGTTTCCTCAGTGTGTATGCCCAGCAGTGGGATTGCTGGATCATAAGGCAGTTCTATTTCCAGTTTTTTAAGGAATGAGACTTCTGTAGGAGAGATCTACGTTGGCCTTGTGCAATAAAGTCTTCATTATTTATTTATTTAAAAGTTTTAAACCTGACATCTGACTGTCAGGAAGAGATCTATCTTTTAAAATCTTTCTTAAATTGAAGTATGCTTTATTTACAACGTGTTAATTTTAGGTGTTCAGCAAAATTATTCAGTTTATACATAAATATATATACACATGTGTATACATTATATATATATTTATGTATATACATATATGATCTTCCTTGGTGGCTCAGACAGTAAAGAATCTGCCTGCAAAGCAGGAGACCCAGGTTCAACCCCTGGGTCGGTAAGATTCCCCTGGAGAAAGAAATGGCTACCCACCCTAGTATTCTTCCCTAGAGAATTCCACAGATGGAGAAGCCTGTTGGGCTACAGTCCTGGGGTTGCAAAGAGTCAGTCATGACTGAGTGACTAACACTTTCATACATATATATGTACACATATATATACATGTATCTGTATTCTTCTGAAAGTGAAAGAGGAGAGTGAAAAAGTTGGCTTAAAGCTTAACATTCAGAAAACTAAAATCATGACATCTGGTCCCATCACTTCATGGCAAATAGATGGGGAAACAATGGAAACAGTGGCTGACTTTATCTTTTTGGGCTCCAAAATCACTGCAGATGGTGGCTGCAGCCATGAAATTAAAAGACACTTACTCCTTGTAAGGAAAGTTATGACCAACCTAGACAGCATATTAAAAAGGAGAGACATTACTTTGTCAACAAAGGCCTGTCTAGTCAGGGCTATGGGTTTTCCAGTAGTCATGTATGGATGTGAGAGTTGGACTATAAAGAAAGCTGAGCACCAAAGAATTGATGCTTTTGAACTGTGGTGTTGGAAAAGACTGTTGAGAGTCCCTGGGACTTCAGGGAGATCCAACTAGTCCATCCTAAAGGAAGTAAGTCCTGGGTGTTCATTGGAGGAACTGATATTGAAGCTGAAGCTCCAATATTTTGGCCACCTGATGCAAAGAGCTGACTCTTTTGAAATGACCCTGATGCTGGGAAAGATTGAAGGTGGGAGGAGAAGGGGATGACAAAGGATGAGATGGTTAGATGGCATTACCGACTCAGTGGACATGAGTTTGGGTAAACTCTGGGAGTTGGTGATGGACAGGGAGGCCTGGCCTGCTGCAGTTCATGGGGTAGCAAAGAGCTGGACATGACTGAGTGACTGAACTGAACTGAACTGATACATATTCGTCAGATTCTTTTCCATTAGAGGTCATTACAAGATATTGAGTATAGTTCCCTATGCTATACAGTAGATCCTTGTTATTTACCTATTTTATATATAGTAATTTGTATCTGCTGTTCTCAAACTCCTAATTTATCCCTTCCCCTTTGGTAACCACAAGTTTGTTTTCTGTATTTGCAAGTCTGTTTATGTTTTTTAAATAAGTTAATTGGTATCTGTTTTTTAGATTCCACAAATAAGTGATGTCATATGATGTTTGTCTTTGTCTTTCTGGCTTAATTCACTTAGAATGATAATCTCTAATTCCATCCATGTTACTGCAAATGACACTATTTCATTCTTTTTTATGGCTGAGTGATATTCCATTGTAATGCCACATCTTTATCCATTCCTCTGTTGATGGACACAGGTTGCTTCTATGTCTTGGCTATTACAAATAGTGGTGCTTTATTTTTACTTAAAAAGTTACCCTACTGTGTTATCTGGATTTAAGAGATGGAATTAAAAGGGACTGGCTGCAGGCAAGAACACCAAAGATCTGCCGAAGAATGAATACATGTGTATGTATGACTAAGTCCTGTTGCTGTCCATCTGAAACTATGACAAGGTTGTTAATTGGCTATACTCTAATATAAAACAAAATGTTTAAGAAAAAGACATTGACAGTTTGAGAGATAAAGAGAAGGTAAGAGGAGTGGGATGATTACCCATGGTGAACTAATTGAGGAGGTTAAGCAGAGGTGTGTCTTAACCTTGTAATCTATGAAAAACCATTCAGTCATACTTCAAACAGGTGAAGTATGGTATATAAATTTAGTTCAGTTCAGTCGTTCAGTCGTGCCTGATTCTTTGTGATCCCATGGACTGCAGCATGCCAGGCCTCCCTAGCGTGTCCATCACCAACTCCAGGGCTTGCTCAAACTCATGTCCATTGAGTCGGTGATGCCATCCAACCATCTCATCCTGTGCTGTCCCCGTCTCCTCCTCAATCATTCCCTGCATCAGGGTCTTTTCAAATGAGTCAGTTCTTTGCATCAGGTGGCCAAAGTATTGGAGTGTCAGCTTCAGCATCAGTCCTTCCAGTGAATACTCAGGACTGATTTCCTTTAGGATTGACTGGTTGGATCTCCTTGCTGTCCAAGGGACTCTCAAGAATCTTCTCCAACACCACAGTTCAAAATCATCAATTCTTTGGTGCTCAGCTTTCTTTATAGTTCAACTCTCACATCCATACATGACTACTAGAAAAACCAAAGCTTTGACTAGACGGACCTTTGTTGGCAAAGCAATGTCCCTGCTTTTTAATATGCTGTCTAGGTTGGTCATAGCTTTTCTTCCAAGGAGCAGATATCTTTTAATTTCATGGCTGCAGTCACCATCTGCAATGATTTTGGAGCCAAAAAAATAAAATCTGTCATGGTTTCCATTGTTTCCCCATCTATTTGCCATGAAGTGATGGGACCAGATGCCATGATCTTTGTTTTCTGAATGTTGAGCTTAAGCCAACTTTTTCACTCTCCTCTTTCACTTTCATCAAGAGGCTCTTTAGTTCTTCGCTGTCTGCCATAAGGGTGGTGTCGTCTGCATATCTGAGGTTACTGATATTTCTCCTTACAATCTTGATTCCAGCTCGTGCTTCATCTAACCCAGCATTTCACATGATGTACTCTTCATATAAGTTAAATAAGCAGGATGACAATATACAGCCTTGATGTACTTCTTCCCTGATATGGATCCAGTCTGTTGTTTCATGTCCATTTCTAACTGTTGCTCCTTGCCCTGCATACAGATTTCTCAGGAGGCAGGTCAGGTGGTCTGGTATTCCCATCTCTTGAAGAACTTTCTGCATTTTGTTGTGATCCACACAGTCAAAGACTTTGGAGTAGTCAATAAAGCAGAAGCAGATGTTTTCCTGGAATTCACTTGGTTTTGCGATGATCCAATAGGTGTTGGCAATTTGATATCTTCCTCTGCCCTTTCTAAATCCAACTTGAACATCTAGATATTCTTGGTTCACATACTGGTGAAGCCTGGCTTGGAGAATTTTGAGCATTATCTTGCTAGCATGTGAGAATGAGTGCAATTGTGCAATTCTTTGGTAATTCTTTGGCATTGCCTTTCTTTGGGATTGGAATGAAAACTGACCTTTTCCAGTCCTGTCGCCAGTACTGAGTTTTCCAAAATTGTTGGCATATATAGTGCAGCACTTTCATAGCATCATCTTTTAGGATTTGAAATAGCGCAACTGGAATTCCAACACCTCCACTAGCTTTGTTTGTAGTGATGCTTTCTAAGGCCCACTTGACTTCACATTCCAGGATGTCTGGCTCTAGGTGAGTGATCACACCATCATGGTTATCTGGGTCATGAAGATCTTTTTTGTATAGTTCCTCTGTGTATTCTTGTCACCTCTTCTTAATATCTTCTGCTTCTGTTACGTCAAACAGGTTAATTTTATGGCATGCAAATTACATCTCAATAAAGTTTTGAGAAAAGAAAGCAAAGGTGTGTCTAGTGCTCAATGTTGAGTTGTTTGCAACTACATTGCTGCAGTGTAAGCTCCAAATTCCTCCCCAGGATTTAGCAAAGCCTATGAAAAACAAACAGACTGTGTGCAAGATTTCTTTGGTTTGTTTGTTTATTTGTTCGGTTTTCCTGGAAATCTAGGAGAGGACTGGCATTCCATATTTGGGTTAATTCGAGCTGGAAGGAGACACTGTGCACTGGAGCGGAGATGATCCATAGATTCCTAGCTCAGTAGAACCAGGGCTGAGGACCAGAAGCATTCAGGAGAATAATTTTCAGAGATAATGGCAGTGGCATTAGATTCTGCCTACAATATATACTAGACATTTATCTGGAAATTATGAAGCCTCTAATGTCAGTGAATTTCTCTTATATATAATGTAATCTTTGATTATGTATTTTGGTGTGTAGTTTTATGGAATGCTCACTATCTTGGCTAAAGTTACATTCTGCTAATTCACTTCCTTAAAAAGTATGTTCCTGGGATGGATAACTCTAGGAGATTGGCAATGAGAAGAAAGATTAGATGGTCAAATAAATTTTAGGAAACTCTGCCAACTCTATCCTCCTTTCATAGAGTCACAAGAGATAATAACATATTAAAGGCTCTGAGAAGGTCTGCAGTAGGACCCATGTTTCTGTTTAAACCAGTGTTTCCTACACTTAGTTGACTACTGACTTTTTTTTCATATAGCATGAATCATCAGAGAAATCCCTGAAAATGTTATTCCACTTGAAGGAAATTGCATATGAACAAACCGCCTGGAGTCAAGGTAGACCTCTGTAACAGCATGTGCTTGGTATTTTTCATCCATCCCTTCATCCTTTCATGCAGAGTTTTCTCTTAAAGTCTCTGAAGGAATTTTTGGTTTAGTTTCAATGATCTCTGTGCAATTGGCCCTGTCAAGGCTGGGGAGCTTGAGTTGCTTTGTAATTGTCAAAAGCAGCAAATTGTTGAATGATAATCATTCAGCGACCACAAAATGCATCTGGGGAATTGGTGCTGTCGGATTTAGATATTAGTCTTTGGTGGCCTGACTGTAGTAATTAATACATAGCGATAATGCAAATGCTAATGAAATTAGCAATGCAATTGCTATTAATATGGTTTTAGGCATATCATTACTGGCTTACTGCCCTCAGTGAAAAAGGATTTGCTAAAATCAGGCTCCTTTCATGATACTAGGTAATGCAGTGAGTTAACTTTTCTACTGGATTCCCTGCTTTGAATTTAGTAATGTCTAATCATACATAATGGCTACTTGCTGCTATATAATTATATTTTATAACTTCTGAATAATTATTGCAAATACAGCAAATGTTCCCAATGGACTGAATGCGTGCCAAATATTGGACAGGAGGAAATAAAATAAAAATAGTGGTTTAGAACTCAAATATAGCATATACTGTGGGATAAGAGCAAATGGAAATCCATGCAATGTTAATATGTTAGTCACTATAATAGACAATTTACTGATAAGACTCCAATGTAAGGAAGTACAGCTCTTCCTAATTGTGTTCTCATAAATATCTTTCCATTTATTTAATTTCTGCCTTTACCTAGGACCCAGTAGGATTTTTGCAACATATTAGGGGAACATTGCTTTACATTGTGAACTTTTCTGATTCAAAAGTTGGTAGAGGTATGATCCATGCTGACCCTGGTAGCTACACAGTGCATGTTGGAAAGGCCGATGACATGATGTGGAATTCTTCAGTCTCTTCCCACATTTCCCCATTTTTTCGCTTGTTTTATGCATTCCCCTGACTTATCTGGAATGCTGTTTCTTTACGTCCTTCTTTTCGTTCCTTTCCAATTTTCCTTCTCTGGTGACCCAATCTAGGTACTTCTCTAAGTGGGGTACACATGCTTTTGATGGAGTTTTGGTTGTCTATGTCTTCTACTTAAGTGTTAGTGAAAATCGTTTGTCAAACAAGGATTTCTGTGAAAATCTTAAATAACATGAGAAACTCATGTATTTATGCATGTTTACCTAATTGTGAAAAGAAAGAGAAATCTTGGAGTGGGCTCATTAGATTATTAACAGAAAGCAGCTATCACATAATGGGTATGTAATGGACCCATTTAATAAAAATAGGTACAAACTTCTAGTGTAATTAGATGAAAAGGTCATAGATATTATCAATTTAGAGCGAGGTGATATGAGAAATAGGACTTCAGATTTCCAGGAAACTATCTCCTGGAGATTATTTGAACCACAAAAAAGTGGTTTGCATTTCCAGCTTAATAGCCAGAAGCATAATATGCCATCTGCGGCATGGTGGAGAGAACTCTGCAGTGCATTCTGAACTGGAAGGGTTGAGGAGTAGGTCTTGTGCAGAAATATATTGCTGCCTGAACACTCCGTGAAAGGGACTAACCTGCTCCCTGGCTGGTATCTGTGAGTTTCTTTACGGGACAGTTATGGCCAATTTCTGCAAAGGAAAAATGACCAACTTTTCTATTATTCAAGAGAAAAAAAATAGTAACTTCCATTAGGATTTATCTCTAAGTTTTACCTCTAAGATATATGAAATTTGCCTCCTGTCCCTGTTTCCTAGCATGTCTTCACATGGGACATTCAACCTCCTTTGTTTTCTTCTTGACTATTAAACCCACTTACATCTAAGGTGATTTATTTTTTAATTTTTTAATATACATTTATTTATTTTAATTGGAGGCTAATTACTTTACAATATTGTATTGGTTTTGCCATACATCAACATGAATCCACCAAGGGTATACACGTGTTTTCCATCCTGAACCCGCATCCCCATCTAAGGTGATTTAAAGGCTGCTTTGTAATATAATTTTATGTGTTCATTTACTTTTGGCTGTGCTGAGTCTTTGTTGCTGTGCGCGAGCTTTCTCTGCTTAAGCGGAGAGAAGGCTGCTCCCTCGTTAAGGTGCACCGGCTTCTCATTACAATGACTTCTCTTGCTGTGGACGCGGGCTCCAGAGTAGTTCTGGTGCAGGGGCTTGGTTGCTCCACAGCATGTGGGATCTTCCTGGACCAGGAATCGGACCTGTGTCTCCTGCATTGGCAGGTGGATTCTTTACCATGGAGCCACCAGGGAAGCCCTAGGCTGATTCTTTTTGAAATGCCTCATGACTTCCACAGGTAGCATCTTTCGCTCATGCTCTGGCTGTTAGCGGAATATGCCTTGTCTCTCCTGATGGACTACAGGCAACCAAGTGAGAAGCTCCTTTCTTATTCATTTTTTATAGTGTTTTGTCCTCTTCTTCCTCACCACTCTTGTGCCTGGAGGCAGTCTTGGCCCCTGGTGTGCACACAATAGATATTTATGAAGGAAATGATAAATGAAAGAAGAACAGTGTTGTCTTGCTAAGAGTTGGCAAGAAGTGTGTACATGATGGTGTTCCCTGTGGTGGCAGAAGGAGGACTGCCTTAAAGACCAGATCAGTGACCCAGTCTTCAACAGCTCTGTCTTCATTGATGAATAAGTTCTTTGATTTATTCATTCTCCAGGGGTGTCTCCAAAGCTGTATCCATCTCCAACATAAGTTAACATAAATCACAGAGTATTGGGGAGTATTAACCTAACAGAAGCAGAAGATATTAAGAAGAGGTGGCAAGAATACACAGAAGAACTGTACAAAAAAGATCTTCATGACCAAGATAATGACAATGGTGTGATCACTCACCTAGAGCCAGACATCCTGGAATGTGAAGTCAAGTGGGCCTTAGGAAGCATCACTGTGAACACAGCTAGTGGAGGTGATGGAATTCCAGTTGAGCTATTTCAAATCCTGAAAGATGATGCTGTGAAAGTGCTGCACTCAATATGCCAGCAAATTTGGAAAACTCAGCAGTGGGCATAGGACTGGAAAAGGTCAGTTTTCATTCCAATTCCAAAGAAAGGCAATGCCAAAGAATGCTCAAACTGCTGCACTCATATTGCTGCACTCAATATGCCAGCAATTTTGAGAATGCTCAAATTGCATTCATCTCACACACTAGTGAAGTAATGCTCAAAATTCTCCAAGCCAGGCTTCAGCAATATGTGAACTGTGAACTTCCAGATGTTCAAGCTGGTTTTAGAAAAGGCAGAGGAACCAGAGATCAAATTGCCAACATCCACTGGATCATCGAAAAAGCAAGAGAGTTCCAGAAAAACATATTTCTGCTTTCTTGATTATGCCAAAGCCTTGACTGTGTGGATCACAATAAACTATGGAAAATTCTGAAAGAGATGGGAATACCAGACCATCTGATCTGCTTCTTGAGAAACCTATATACAGGTCAGGATGCAACAGTTAGAACTGGACATGGAATAACAGACTGGTTCCAAATAGGAAAAGGAGTTCGTCAAGGCTGTATATTGTCACCCTGCTTATTTAACTTCTATGCAGAGTACATTATGAGAAATGCTGAGCTGGAAGAAGCATAAGCTGGAATCAAGATTGCTGGGAGAAATATCAATAACCTCAGATATGCAGATGACACCACCCTTATGGCAGAAAGTAAAGAGGAACTAAAAAGCCTCTTGATGAAGGTGAAAGAGGAGAGTGAAAAAGTTGGCTTAAAGCTCAACATTCAGAAAACGAAGATCATGGCATCTGGTCCTATCACTTCATGGGAAATAGATGGGGAAACAGTGGAAACAGTGTCAGACTTTATTTTTTGGGCTCCAGAATCACTACAGATGGTGATTGCAGCCATGAAATTAAAAGACGCTTACTCCTTGGAAGGAAAGTTATGTCCAACCTAGATAGCATATTCAAAAGCAGAGACATAACTTTGCCAACAAAGGTCCATCTAGTCAAGGCTATGGTTTTTCCAGTGGTCATGTATGGATGTGAGAGTTGGACTGTGAAGAAAGCTGAGCGTGAAGAATTGATGCTTTTGAACTGTAGTGTTGGTGAAGACTCTTGACAGTCCCTTTGACTGCAAGGAGATCCAACCAGTCCATTCTAAAGGAGATCAGTCCTGGGTGTTCTTTGGAAGGAATGATGCTAAAGCTGAAACTCCAGTACTTTGGCCACCTCATGCGAAGAGTTGACTCACTGGAAAAGACTCTGATGCTGGGAGGGATTGGGGGCAGGAGGAGAAGGGGACGCCAGAGGATGAGATGGCTGGATGGCATCACTGACTCGATGGATGTGCATTTGAGGGAACTCTGGGAGTTGGTGATAGACAGTGAGCCCTGGCGTGCTGCGATTCATGGGGTTGCAAAGAGTCAGACACGACTGAGTGACTGAACTGAACTGAACGAACACTAACAAATATTTTTTGCTTACCTGAAATTCAAATGTAACCGGGTGCCCTATATTTTTGTTTGCCAACAATAGACCCATGCTTCTTCATTGCAGTTGGGCACAGTTATTGCACAAAAAGATGAGAGGTGGCAAAGCACTTTCCTGGGACCTAAAGAGTGACTAGAGCAGAGGTTCTAAGGTCATGAGGCGCCCTTGTCTGTCCTTCTGTTTTCCTTGGATAAATACCAGGAGCGCTGTGCTGGATCCTAGGATAGTTTTATTTATTTATTTTTTAGGAATCTCCATACTGTTTTCCTTTTTGGCTACACCAATTTACATTCCCACCAAATGAGGTACAAGCTTTCCCTTCTCTCCACATCTTTGACCACGTTTGTTACTTGTTGTCTCTTTAATGATAGCCGTTCTTACAGCTCATTGTGGTTTTGATTTGCCTTTCCCTGATAATTCATGATATTTTTTTCATGAGCATCTCTCCATGTGCCTGTTCACAATCTGCATGTCTTCTTTGGGAAAGTGTCTATTTAGATTCTTTGCATATTAAAAAATTTTTTTTTGATGTTGAGTTATATGAGTTCTTTGTATATTTTAGATATTCTTTCTCCAGACCAACCTGGTGCTTTCCAGTGTGGCCCTACATGGCATGGCAGGCTCTCCCCTCTTAGGAACTATGAGTAACAAACTATCTTTTCCATAGCAGTCATCTCCTGATTTGCTCCCTTATGATATCTGAATAATAACAAAACCTAAACTTTGAAATAGTATTGCCATCTGCACTGAATAGAAAATAAGCTTGTGTTAGGGCACAAGGGAGGACTTTTCTTGTTCTTTGTTAAAGAAAATATATTTAGAACTTGGGTGAGAATTCTTTGCTGTGATTTCCAGTGGAAACGTACATAAACACAAGAGCAGAAGGTTTCATGAAGTGTTGCCCATTCAAACAGGAATAGCTGAAACAACAATAAACCTTCCATATCCTGGAATACTACACACTGTTGGAGACTGAATCAAAATGATAGGGATTGACTTGGAGGAATTTCCCAGATTTTTTATTGAGAGAAAAGCAAAATGCCAAAGTGTTTTTTTTTGCAGTAGAATCTTCTTTTTTTGTAGATATCAAACTGTGACAGAAATGATCTATCTATATGCATATGTGTCTGTATGTTAGTGTACAATTATGTAAGCATAAGGAAGAAACTGAAATGATGCAAGATATGTTGTTAATATAGACTAATTTGGGAAGATGGGATGGGAAGGAAGAGGGAGAAGAGAGAGGCCAAGGACAGAATTGGGCTGGGGGAAAAGATGGCACTTAAAATCCCATGTCTACGTAATTATGTTTATACAGTGATATCAAGTTATATGTATGTTGCTGTTCAGTTTCTACGTAATGTCTGACTTTGAAACCCCATGGACTGCAGTATGCCAGGCTTCCCTGTCCTTCACAATGTCCCAGAGTTTGCTCAAATTCATGTCCAGCTGTAAGCCATGCCACGCAGGGCCACCCAAAATGGACGGGTCACAGTGGAGAGTTCTGACAAAACCTGCTGCACTGGAGAAGGGAATGGCAAACCACTCTAGCCTTCTTGCTGCAAGAATGCCATGAACAGTATATGTGTGTATATATAAGTAAACATTTTAACATTCTATAATTTTGTGACTCAGCTTTTTAACAAATTTGTTCTACAGCTCAAGACATTTTAATATTCTTTTTCTGTGATTCAAGTTTCAATGGGGGAGATGAGACATTTGCCTGACATTTAGCTGCTGAGCTCAGGTGAGCAGAATTGCTGGGTTGCTATGCTTCCTTGGCAGGCAGATGTTTGTAGCCTTGAATCACCACCTCCCCATTCACGTCTCTGAATCGATGAGAGGAAGCAGCTGCATTTGCAGAAGAGAGCTTGTCTCTCCAGAGAGAAAGAAGCGATTCTGTCCCTCAGCCCACCACAGACTCACCAGCTCACTGCCCTGCGGTCACTTGGGCCAGACAAAAGCAAGTTCTTTTCTCACAGTGCAGGGCCTCCTGCCCTGCAAACTTAGCCCCTTCGGCTGGGTGTTACTAAGCCCTCAGTCTAAATATGGCACATGGCAGTTTGATGGAAATCATTTCCAGTAAAAGAGGATGTTTCCTCAGCAGTTTTCAGGCTGGCGCTGACTCAAGTATCCTCGAGGGAGCCCATTTAACTGGTCATTAGGGAGACAGCAAAAAGGCATTGAGGAATTCTGTAACAAGACGCGCATCCTGTGTGGAAGGCCCCCTGGGACTCTGACCATTGGCTCCCTGTGTCTGCTGCTGAGATTTTATTGATGCTGTTGAAAAGTCTTTCACGGCCACTAATCTGATATTTGTGCATGGTTTTCAAGACTCTGGTTCCAGCTTTGTGCGGAAGAAGTCCAAAGGTGATGCATGGTGTTCAAACAGTAATTCAATGTCAAGAGCTGATCAACACCCCCATAGCTACATCCTCAGAGACAGAGAAGTGAACTGAGGCCTCCAAAGGATGGATGAAAGTTTATGCTGAGTTTTGCAAGCAAAATATTTATACTATTCTAAAGGCAGCAAGTACATTTATTTACAAATCTAAATTTTGGAATATCAGAATATAAACAAACGAAGAATTTCTTCACATGGCTGTGCAGTGCAGAAAAGTAGTTTACTTGAGAGGCATTTGAGTTTGCCTGCTATAAAAGCTAGCGATCCTTAGAAGGATAAGTAAAAATGTCACAAATAATCGGGTAATATTGTAGACTTACAGATGCAGCTGCTGAGGAAGATAAAAAGACCTGAATTCTTACAGACAGCTTGGGATCTGGGATTATTCAACACCTATCTGTGCTCCACTGGCAGTTGCTGTTGTTCAGTCAATAAGTCGTGTCCGACTCTTTGTGACCCCATGGGATGCAGCACACCAGGCTTCCCTGTCCCTCACCTCCTCCTGGAGTTTGCCCAAGTTCATATTCATTGAATTGGTGATGCTATCCTATCCAACCGATCTCTACTGTGCTCCACTGGCAGACCTGGGGTTAAATTTTTTTAAATGAAGCCCAGATTCATAGAATCTTTAGCGACGGAAGTCTGTTCCATCAAGGTTCATTTCAGTTCCCAAGCATTCATTTTTTTCAACGCTATTGATAGAGATCTTTAGGGAAGCATTTCAAACGGCTTGAATGGCAAGAATGAGAAAATGTATTTTAAAAATGGAAGATATGCTAAAAACGTATTTTTTTTTTTAAGGCTCAGAACAAAACCACAGTTACTTAACGAAGGAACCATATGACTAACCACAGCTGCATGGTTAGCGAATTTGTGATTGTGTGGAGTCAAGGAATTTGTTTTAGGCATAAATGAAGGGGTCAGAATGTTTTATTTAGTGAATGTTTGCATGTAGAAATTTCTTCCTGAGAGATAGGAATGTGTAAAGTTTGGTGATGTGGGCTTATTTTTTTTTTAAAGAGTCATTTGAAACAGCTCTCCTTAAAAACAGAACGATTTTTAGGTGCGAGCAATTGCAGCTGGCAGTGCAAATGTTGATGTGCTCATCTTTGGACCCGTTGTACTCTTTGCACTTTAGTCTCTGGGCTCCGTTGCTGTCTTAAAGGGATGGATCTTTATACTCAGGCTAACTCGATGTCTCTCCCGTAGGAGGTCAAGGCTAGGCCTCCTTGTAATTAAGACTTGCTACAGATGGTCCTGTAGTCCCTAGATGTGGAGACCTATGAGAAGATTTGCATGGAGAAAGGAAAAGCTGTTGAGGCCTATTCTCTGGTCTAGCTCCAGAGACCAAGGCCTCCATGAGGACCTCCTTTGTAATTCTGCTGAATTCTCTCTCCACGGCCACTGCAGGACCATTCTCTGGGTCTGGGTTGTAGGAGCTGGCTGCATCTATGGCCATGATGGCCCTGGGTGTGGCATTCCATGGAACCACATAAGGTGATTTCCTCTGGGCACGTGATGAGGCTGGCAGGAGACAGACAGGGACAAAAAGAGACCAGACTACGATTGGTTAGAGGTTTATATTAAGCAGCAAGGTAGGAAATGGCAGGATTCTGCTCTTTGATGCCATGAAGGCTTGCCTAGGTGATTGGTGCATTTACAAATATGGTATAAGTATGGTTAAGTTTAGTCTATCATCTGGCTTTTGAACTCTTGACTCGAATATCCTCCCTGGGTTATGTTGTGAGCATTTCTATTTCTGTCTTAAACATAGAGATCCTAGCACCTGACTAGAAAAAATACAAAGCAATTGTTTGGTAGAACAAAAACTAATATATAAGATATGATATGTTATAATACGGACATACTCATTTTTAAACTACTGCTATCAGCACATCTTATAACCCTCTGACCCTTATATAGGTCAGAATGCACTAGAGTCTTTAGTGGGTTTTGAGTAAAATGCTAAAAAAGTTAGTCTTATTTTTCTGTTAATAACACTCATGATCTGCTGCTCCCAGCATTTCATGTTAGCAGCAGGGATTATAGAGGAAGGATATGCACAGTCCTCTGGAGGAGAAAATGGCAACCCACTCCAGCATTCTTGCCTGAAAAATCCCATGAACAGAGAAGCCTGGTGGGCCACAGTCCATGGAGTCGTAAAAAGTTGGACACGACCGATCAACTGAGCACAAAGCACAATCCTCTAGAGGAAGCAACGGAATCACCAAAAAGAGGAAGGGAGACTCTAGTCCTATAAAAGCCAGCTCTTAGGAGAGACGTCAGCAGGAACTTCACAGCAAGTGCGAGGTTTGGAACCATTTAGGCTTCCTGGAGAATTCAGGAATTCCTCAAGTCAATTCATTCTCTCAACCTCAGGGATCGACCTTGTAGGGTTCTTGTGAAATTTAGCAGTACCAGATAGAAAGCTTCCTGGTGCAGGGAAATAACATGGTAACTGGAGATTATCATCATTAGAAGTCAAATTCTAAATAATAATGGGTAATGGGGCTCATGGTTTTGGGACTACATCTTTTAAAGTCTCTGGAACCACTTGCCATACGTGACTTCTTATTCCAAGGTGAGTAACAGAGCCACTGGAAGGCTGATCTGTCTTCAACCCAAATATTTCTGCAAACTCGATCTGTTCCAAAGATAGGTATTTCTTATGATAGTTGCCTAAAACACTGGAATTAGCTAAGGAGGGAAACCTGGGTCTTAGGTCATACCATGGAAATCAGTTGCCCTCTTTTGTCTTATAAATGTATGGATGTGAGAGCTAGACTATAAAGAAAACTGAGTGCTAAAGAATTGATGCTTTTGAACTGTGGTGTTGGAGAAGACTCTTGAGAGTCCCCTGGACTGCAAGGAGATCCAACCAGTCCATCTTAAAGGAAATCAGTCCTGAATATTCATTGGAAGGACTGATGCTGAAGCTGAAACTCCAATACTTTGGCCACCTGATGCAGAGAGCTGACTCCTTGGAAAAGACCCTGGTGGTGGGAAAGATTGAAGGCGGGAGGAGAAGGGGACGACAGAGGATGAGATCGTTGGATGGCATCACTGACTTGATGAACATGAGTTTGAGTAAGCTCCGGGAGTTGGTGATGGACAGGGAGGCCTGGAGTGCTGCAGTCCATGGGGTTGCAAAGAGTCGCATACCACTGAGCAACTGAACTGAACTGAACTGGAGATGATGGGCAGATCACACACATCTATAGTGACTGCTGTTTATATAAATGAGAGAGACAATGAAAATACCAATGTACTAGGGCATTCCATTTGTTGACTAGAAAAAGAAATCTGACAAAATATGTTGCACATGGCAGTCCCTGCAATGAAGACTGAACATGTTCTGTCTACAGAAAACAGGCCCAACTGTAAAAACACACAAGACTTTCCTTCTTTTTCTTTTCTCTGCCCTTCTCTCTCTTCCTTTTCTCTCCTTTCCTTCCTCTCCTCTTCCTTCCTTTCCCTTCCTGCTTCCCTTTCCTTATCTTTCCTTCCTTCCCTCCTTCTTCTTTCTTTTCCTGCTGTTCTTTTTTCTCCTATAGATTTCTCTAAAAAGGCACTCACAAGTGTTGGAAGGAAGGCAGACTGAGCTTAAGTGCCATTTACTCGGAAGGGTTGCAAATCTGTGCTGCTGTAGGCCAGGGAGAGGCTGAGGCTGGGCAAGAGGAGCTGCTAGCCCAGCCAGGGTGTTTCCAGATCACCCAGAGCGACACCACAGTCATCCACGAGACCCTCCAGCCCACCTCTCCTTGGTACCCACCTGCACAATGTACCTTGTGAGGGACAACACAACAGTTATGTGGATGAGGTCCTGGCTTCTGCAAGAGAGAATGGCAATGGTAACTTGCATATGGAGATTTTATTTTTTATGTAACTATTTAAAAAATTAAAGCATAGTTGATTTATCAGACCATTTTAGGTTCAGGTGTCCAGTATATTAAGTCAGTGTTTTTACAGATTATACTCCATTAAAAGTTACTACATGATAATGGCCATAATTCCCTGTGCTTTACAATATATTCTTGTTGCTTATCTATTTTATACATAGTAATTAGTGTCTCTTAATCCCATGTATCTAATTTGCCATATATATATGTGTGTGTGTGTATATATATATATATATATATATATATAATTTTCTTTATCCCTCCAGCTGTTGATAGGCACTCTGGCAGCTTCTCCACATCGTTGCTATTGTAAGTAGCGCTACTATGAATATTAAGACACATGTATCTTTTTGAATTTGTGCTTTTGTTTTTCTGGATATATGCCCAGGAATGGAACTGCTGAATCATATTTTTTATTTTTAGTCTTTTGAGAAAGTTCCGTACTGTTTTTCTTAGCGACCGCTGCAAATTACATTCCCACCAACAGTGTAGAAGTGTTCCCTTTTCTCCACATCCTCATCAATATTTTGTTATTTCTTATCTTTTTAATGAGAGCTATTCTGACAGGTGTGAGATGATATCTCATTCCTTGTTTGATTTGCATTTCTCTAATAGTTAGCAGTGTTGAGCATCTTTTCACATGCCTGTTAGCCATCTGTATGTCTCCTTTGGAAAAATGTCTCTTCCGGTCTTCTGCCTACATTTTTTGTTTTCTGATACTGAGTTAGTTGTATGAGTTATTGTCTTTAGTCGCTCAGTTGTGTCTAACTCTAGCGACCCCAAAGACTGTAATCCACCAGGCTGCTGTATCCATGGGATTTTCCAGGCTAGAATACTAGAGTGGATTGCCATTTCCTACTCCAAGGGATATTCCTGACCAAGGGATCGAATCCATGTCTCCTGCATTGCAGGTGGATTCTTTACCACTGAGCCATTGGGGATTCCCAGCTGTATGAGTGCATGCAGATTTTAAATTCTCTACAGTGAATGCAGCTGAATTCAGATAGAGTTGATAGAAAAGCCACTGCATGAGAAGTGCCTTACTCCCTGCTTACTATTTTTATATTTTACAAGTTCTATATTTTTCTAAATATAAAGTTTTATTCTAGTCTTTTAAAATCACTAGAGGTATACACTAGCTGGAAGTTACTATCACAGTAGCTTGAGAGTTAATTGCTCATGAAATATGACATGAATGAGGAAAAGCTTAAAAAATATATTTTCTGTCCACATTTACACATGTGGTGGGAAATACATTTATTTTGCAGTAATGGAGGGTATGATATGTCCCCTGAAGATTTCCTAATATCTGACTTCCTTTGATCTATAGATTATGTAGCAGTGTGCTAAATTTCCAAGTATTTGAAGGCTTTCTAGTTATCTTAGTGCTATTGGTTATGATTCAATTCCATTGTCCTTAGAAATTATTCTCAGCAATTTACTGACATCTCTTGGTGATTCATGTGCACCTGAAAGAATGTTTGTTCAGAAGTTTTATAGTTATTATTATGGTTGGCTAAATCAAATTGTTTGGCAGGTTATTTATTTTTACTTTTACTGACTTTTACTTTTGTCTATTTCTAGTAGGTAATACTGTGTGGCTTAGTTGCTCAGTTGTATCCAGCTCTTCACTACCCTTTAGACTGAAGCCTACCAGGCTCCTCTGTCCATGTGGTTTTCCAGGCAAGAATACTGGAGTGGGTTGCTATTTCCTTCTCCAGGAGACATTCCCTCCTGAGGCAGGAATCAAACTTGCATCTCCTGTGTCTCCTGCATTGCAGGTGGATTCTTTACCCGCTGAGCCATTGGGGAAGCTCATTACCTACTGAGAGAGGGGTATTAAATCTCCACCTAGGATAGTGGATTTATCTCTTTCTCTTTCACTTTAATTCTGTCAGATTTTGCTGATGAGTGACAACCTGGCATTTGGACAACACTAATCTGGAACACCAGGAGAGAGAAATGACCATAGGACTTGATCATGGCCAGAGAGGCTGAGAAAGATTATGGGGATGTCCAAGTTCAACCAAAGTCTAAGTGGAGTTCAAGAACATAATATACACAATTCAGTTCAGTCTCTCAATCATGTTTGACTCTTTGCGACCCCATGGACTGCAGCACACCAGGCTTCCCTGTCTATCACCAACTCCCGGAACTTGCTCAAACTCATGTACATTGAGTCAGTGATGCCATCCAACCATCTCATCCTCTGTCATCCCCTTCTTCTCCCACCTTCAATATTTCCCAGCATTAGGGTCTTTTCCAGTGAGTCAGTTCTTTGCATCAGGTAGTCAAATATTGGAGTTTCAGCTTCAGCATCAGTCCTACCAATGAATATTCAGGACTGATTTCCTTTAAGATGGACTGGTTTGATCTCCTTGCAGTCCAGGGGACTCTCAAGAGTCTTCTCCAACACCATAGTTCAAAAGAATCAATTTTTTGGCGCTCAGCTTTCTTTATAGTCCAACTCTCACATCCATACATGACTACTGGAAAAAACAAAGCTTTGACTAGACGGACCTTTGTTGACAAAGTAATGTCTCTGCTTTTCAATATGCTGTCTAGGTTGGTCATAGCTTTTCTTCCAAGGAACATGTGTCTTTTAATTTCATGGCTGCAGTCACCATCTACAGTGATTTTAGAGTCCAAAAAAATAAAGTCTGTCACTGTTTCCATTGTTTCCCCATCTATTTGCCATGAACTGATGGGACCAAATGCCATGATCTTAGTTTTCTGAATGCTGAGTTTTAAGCCAACTTTTTCACTCTCTTCTTTCACTTTTGTCAAGAGGCTCTTTAGTTTTTCTCCGCTTACTCTCATAAGGGTGGTGCCATCTTTGTATCTCAGGTTATTGATATTTCTCCAGGCAGTTTTGATTCCAGCTTGTTCTTCATCCAGTCCACCTTTTCACATGATGTACTTTGCATATAAGTTAAATAAACAGGGTGACAATATACAGCCCTGATGTACTCCTTTCCTGATTTGGACCCAGTCTGTTGTTCCATGTCCAGTTTTAACTGTTGCTTCTAGACCTGCATAGAGATTTCTCAGGAGGCAGGTCAGGTGGTCTGGTATTCCCATCTCTTGAAGAATTTTCCGCAGCTTGTTGTGATCCACACAAAGGCTTTGGTGTAGTCAATAAAGCAAAAGTAGCTGTTTTTCTGGAACTCTTTTGCTTTTTCAATGATGCAACAGATGTTGACAATTTGATCTCTGGTTCTTCTGCCTTTTACAAATCCAGCTTGAACATCTGAAAGTTCACGGTTCATGTACTATGATGTACTGTGATAATAGACACAGTGACCAAGTTAAAATTCAGGCAGAACACTGAGGGGGCCGTGCATAGCACAACTGCCAGATGCCACCCCCCCACCCAGCTCAGAATTGACTGTCAGCAAATCTGGAGTCAAGACGAAGATTAAGAAGCTCAGTGCTCAAGCCTGCCACTCACGTAGCCCTGTGAGCTCTGAGTGCAGGGAGCTAGAATGTTTTCCTTGGGGCAGGAGACAGACATGATCAGGAAGCATTTCTAGTACAATGACTTTGGTGTCTCCTCAGAAAAGCCCCCAATCTCCAATCTCTGATAATTTGTTGCGATTTTTCTTCCACTCATGCCCAATTTTGTATTCTTTGTCTTAAAGAGAGTCCCCCAGATTGTATAAGCTCCAGGCGTCCCAGAGCCAGATTCACCCCATCTTCTTCCACCTCTGTCTAACTGTCAGCTTTCAGTGAGTTGTCCAGTTCTCTGTTCTGTTTCCTCATCAGCACAGTGAAGCTAATCGTGGTATCTGTTCTACTACTTTCAGTTCAGTTCAGTTCAGTTCAGTCGCTCAGTCGTGTCTGACTCTTTGCGACCCCATGAATGGCAGCACTCCAGGCCTCCCTGTCCATCACCAACTCCCAGAGTTCACTCAACTCACGTCCATCGAGTTGGTGATGCCATCCAGCCATCTCATCCTCTGGCGTCCCCTTCTCCTCCTGCCCCCAATCCCTTCCAGCATCAGAGTCTTTTCCAATGAGTCAACTCTTCACATGAGGTGGCCAAAGTACTGGAGTTTCAGCTTTAGCATCAGTCCTACCAATGAACGCCCAGGACTGATCTCCTTTAGGATGGACTGGTTGGATCTCCTTGCAGTCCAAGGGACTCTCAAGAGTCTTCTCCAACACCACAGTTCAAAAGCATCAATTCTTCACGCTCAGCTTTCTTCACAGTCCAACTCTCACATCCTTACATGACCACTGGAAAAACCATAGCCTTGACTAGACGGACCTTTGTTGGCAAAGTAATGTCTCTGCTTTTGAATATGCTATCTAACTTTTCTTCCATGGAGTAAGCATCTTTTAATTTCATGGCTGCAATCACCATCTGCTTTAGGGTACTGAATTAAATGAGCTAATAAGTACAAAACCATTTACAGCAGGCCAGGTAAATGGTTATGCTAGAGAAGTGTTAGTCATTCAGTCACGTCCAACTTTTTGTGACTCCATGGACTGTAGTCCACAAGGCTCCTCTGTCCATGGGATTCTCCAGGCAAGAACACTGGAGTGAGTTGCCTTTTCCTCCTCCAGGGGTTCTTTCTAACCCAGGGATTAAACCCAGGCCTTCTGGGTTTGCAGGTGGATTCTTTACCATCTGAGCCACCAGAGAAGCCCATGGTGATGCTAAGAGCTTATTAAATAAAAGTTTTTAAAAATGTGATAATTTTAGGAAGTTTGGGTTTTAGGATAGTCCAGATTGGGATTCTAGTTGTGACCACCATGCCTTGGACTCAATTTTCTCATCAGGAAAATGGGGATGTTTTGATTTTCAAGGTTTTAAAATTCCAGGCACTTAGTAAATAATATTGTTTGACTCATTCTTGGGGTACTTCTTGTAGCTCCTGAATTAGCTGCTGTCTGTCTGTCCAGAGTGGAAAGTTTTAGCACAAACAAATACATTCCAAAATCATTACATATTGTATTATGAAGCAAAATCAGAATTTGATAAAAAGTATCCATTTTGTATTTTAAAACTATTAACATGAATTATGGAGAATTGGCTACATTTCCTTTCTTACTGTCATTAAGTTATTTTGGAGCTAATTTTTTAAAATATTTGCTTTAGTTGTTACTGGAATATTTATATATGCCTAAATGTGGATCTATGTAATATACAAACATACATCTGTTTCATGTATAATCAAGCCAAATACATGGACACATAATCATATTCTCTCTCTGGCACACAAATGTGCATATTTCATGGGTTTGACTAATTTGGACATCTCAGAGTACTGGAACTGGCTTGGTGTCATATTTTGTTTTCTGTAAAAATGGCATCCAATTTTAAAATTATTTCTAGAGTTGAGAGAGAATTCTCCTAATAGTCACTTGTTTAAGGTCCTGCTTTCATGTTCCAACCCATCAATGGACCATGGAAGTGGCATTTCCTGAGACTATCCCCCTGTGTCTAGGTGCCCACATGGATGTGAGTGATGCTTTAGCTGAAGTAACTGACAGGCAGCAGTGAGAGTTGCTTAAATGTCAAATACATCATACATGTCATGCTTTAGCACCACCTACACTTCTGCCCTTCAAGCCACTAATGGTTCTTTAATTCATCAGGTAAGGATGCCAATAAATAGGCTTGATGGTTGTTTAAATTTTATTTTAAAAGCGAAGAGCATGGAGGATTCGACAGCTAAGTTCTCAGTTTCATGATTGATGACAAATTTACTTAGTTACAAAGTCTAAAATCTCTTTATGGAGTAAAACCCAATAACACCATTCAACAGCAACAGCACGTTCCCTGTGGAAAATAAAGAGAGATAGAATAGCAAAATTCCTAACTGAAATTTATAAGTGCAGAGTGTAAAATGATAGGATTTATTAGTCTGTGAATCAGCGCACAGGACTTTGATTTCTGTGGGTCTTGGCGCACTGATCTGAAAAATCTCCTTAAATAGTGTTGTTGTGTCAAGGATGATTTTTTAGAGTTTGCACCAAATGGAGGAAGGTAACAGGAAAAAAAAAAAAAAAAAAGGATTGTCATTGCATTGAAAATGGAAAAATTGAGAATTTCTGGAAATGATTTAAGTCCACTTCTTATAAGCTAAACAAAGATGACCCCAATAACTCAGGTGTGTAGTGCTTTATAGAGTCAACAATTTATTTGCCTTATTTGTGCACTCATTTCACATGCTAGCAAGGTAATGCTCAAAATCCTTCAAGCTAGGCTTCAACAGTACATGAGCCGAGAACTTCCAGATGTACAAGCTAGGTTTAGAAAAGGCAGAAGAACCAGGACAAATTGCCAACATCCATTGGATCATAGAAAGAGCAAGAGAATTCCAGAAAAAACATATCCTTCATTAGCTACACTAAAAGCCTTTGACTGTGTAGATCACAAAAAACTGTGGAAAATTCTTAAAGAGACGGAAATACCAGACCACATTACCTGCCTTCTGAGGAACTGGTATGCAGATCAAGAAGCAACAGTTAGAACCAGACATGGAAAAACGGACTGGTTCAAAATTGGAAAAAAGAGTATGCCAAAGCTGTATATTGTCACCCTGCTTATTTAATTTCTATTCAGAGTACATCATGTGACATGCCAGGCTGGATAACTCACAAGCTGGCATCAAGATTGCCAGGAGATATATCAATAGCCTCAGATATGCAGGTAACACCACCCTTATAGCAGAAAGCGAAGAGGAACTAAAGCTCCTGTAGGTGAAGGTGAAAGAGAAGAGGTGAAAAAGCTGGGCTAAAATTCAACATTCAAAAAATGAAGATTATAGCATCTGTTCCCATCACTTCATGGCAAATAGATGGGGAAAAAATGGAAACAGTGACAGACTATCTTCTTAGGCTCCAAAATCACTGTGGATAGTGACTGCATTCACGTTAGAAGATGCTTCCTCCTTCTATGGTAAACCTAGACAGCGTATTAAAAAGTAGAGACATCACTTTGCCAACAAAGGTCCCTTTAGTCATGTATGGATGTGAGATTTGGACTGCAAAGAAGGCTGAGTGCAGAAGGATTGATGCTTTGGAACTGTAGTGTTGGAGAAGACTCTTGAGAGTCCATTGGACAGCAAGGAGATCAAACCAGTCAATCCTAAAGGAAATCAACCCTGAATATTCATCAGAAGGACTGATGCTGAAGCTGAAAGTTCAGTACTTTGTCCACCTGATGCGAAGAGTTGCCTCATTGGAAAAGACCCTGATGTTGGGAAAGATTGAAGGCAAGAAGAAAAGGGGACAACAGAGGATGAGATGGTTGGATGGCATCACCAGCTCAATGAACATGAGTTTGAGCAAACTCTGAGAAATGGTGACAGACAGTGAAACCTGGTGTGCTATAGTCAGTGGGGGTCATAAAGAGTTGAACATGACTTAGCGACTGAACCACAACAAGTTTGATTCTTAAATGATAGTGCTGGAAGAGTCTTTACTATTCCTTTTTCAGGACACACATCTGAGGTTCTGAAACATACCAGGTTGAACTCCCAACCTAGTGCTCTTTGCTCTAAGCTGCTGTAGGTATCATTGGATGCCAAGAAAAGTGATTTTGGCATCTGCTATATGAAGAGTTGACTCATTGGAAAAGACTCTGATGCTGGGAGGGATTGGGGGCAAGAGGAGAAGGGGACGACAGAGGATGAGATGGCTGGATGGCATCACTGACCCAGTGGACATGAGTTTGAGTGAACTCCAGGACTTGGTGATGGACAGGGAGGCCTGGCGTGCTGCGATTCATGGGGTTGCAAAGAGTCAGACACGACTGAGTGACTGATCTGATCTGATCTGATCTGATATAGTTAATATCTCTCATCACCTCTCACTGGGGGATCATAGACATTTGCTGTCATTCAAGGCTTTGAGAATCTGAATATCACATGCAGGGCAATCGCCAAACGATGAATATCTTCCTTACCTACAACACATTATGTTACAGTCTTGATGTAGTAAAATGCTCAAGGACTGTATCCTATATGTCCAGTAGAGAACAGATGACAGTTATAAACATTTATCCATTTTCACTTGTGCCAGGAGCTCTTGAGTAGTGTGCTGATGAAGATGCTCTGATTGAGTGAAATTCCCTGGCGTTCCTGGGGACTTTGTAGACTGTGGAGCCGACTAGAGGGGCTCATGGGGAGACTGGCAGGTGAGACCCCCAGTGGTGCCTGGAGGAAAAGTGAGATCGAAGAACACAGCATTCAAAGACACTGAAAAAGCTCAAGGACATTTTACAACACATTGAAAGCATGAGGGTGTAAGATGTCTGGCTGTGTTCATAAGTTATTTTAATCTCCTTGAACTTGTGTGTATTAATGTTAATTATTAAACATGAATTGAGATCTGTAAATAAGAACTGGAAATTCCAGTCTTGTTCACACATCTGTTATTACATAACCTTGCTAACATATACATGTAAATGCAGGGGAGAAGCTAACGCTTACTGAGTACCTTCTATACAATGGCCACTTTGTATATATCTCATTTAATCCTCATGACAACTCAGTGAAATCATTATTTTTACAGACATCTCACAGATGAGGAGGCTGAGTTTGGAGAGGTTAAGGGATATGCCAGGTAGGTCATGGCAAAGCTGTCTTAAACAAAGGCCCATGCATCATAGTTATTGCATATCCCCTGTGGATTGAGAGGGAGGTTGCATTTCTTAACAGGGACTCATCTTCAAACAAGAGCTTTAGAAAAATGGCAATTCAAGGAAAGGTATAAGTTTGCACATAGATTAAGCCATGAGCTTGTTTTAAATTAAATTTGTCAAATTCCCAAAGCAGTGATTTCTATGGAAACTAGTTCAAGTTATTTTTCAGACAAGGGTTTCATACCCCTCAATAGCATCACAAATTCCCCCAGTACAAAATAAGAAGCAACTTCTCATATTTCAGAGTAAATTTCTTTTCATTCATTCTTGTTGTAAAATGTCATCTCATGAGAAAGTGTACTGTTATTTAGTTTAAAATATTAAAGTCAGTTCAGATGACAATTTAGAGTTTTCTGATAAAGAATCACAATGGTTTTCCCACTAGGATTCTCATTTGAATTGGTCATCATTAACTTTTCTTACTTTCAAAATTTATTAATGGCAAGTGTTGATCAAGTTGTAGAAGGCTGAAAAGATATTAGAAGAGAAGAGGGAGTTGTGAGCAGGTAAAGTGGGTATGTATTATTGATTTTTTCACTTTAAGAAGATTTTTGGAAAAAAAAGGTCTGGTTGATAACTGCATTTGTTTTTTACACCTGAAGTTTGGATTATAAAAAAGGAGGTTAGGAAATAAGAGCTTTGAAGGGGTGTATGTGAAGCATGTAACCACATACAATGCTTTGCTTCTCTAATATTCTCAAAAAATTTCTTACATCTTTTGCCCCAAATTATTGAAGTATATGAGTCTTTCCGACTTATGATGTCATAACTATCAAATAAAATCTATGATTAGCTTATTCTAACTATACCTAATATTAAGAGTAAAATATTCATTAAAAAACTTAACAACTAGTGATTTTTTTTTTCACTGAACCATAGCTTTGGTTCAATGAAATTAGAATGCAAAAAGTGGCCAAACATCTGTAATTTGCATTTAAGAAATTTAAAAATTTCTTTGAATGAATAAAAATGATGAAAATTCTACCTTCTACAAATTCATGGTAACAGTCACAGGAAACTTCAGAATAGATTAACCTCTTCTGGAAATGATGTTGATTGAACAGCTCAAAGATTCTCAAGCTTTCTGTTCTTATTTTACTTGACATCATCTTTTTATCACATCCTCATTGTCAGAATTACCAAGGTTAAAAGTCATTGATGCTAGACCCTTTTCCTTGCCACATCAAGATATTCAATGGGAAAATATATGTCCATAAAGAATCACTTGCTTATTCTACATTGCTGTTGTTGTAGTTCAGTTGCATCTGAGCACACCAGTCTTCACTGTCCATCACCATCTCCCGGAGTTTACTCAAACTCATGTCCACTGAATCAGTGATGCCATCCAATCATGTCATCCTCTGTCGTCCCCTTCTCCTCCTGCCTTCAATCTTTCCCAGCACCAGGGTCTTTTCCAATGAGTCAGTTCTTCACATCAAGTGGCCAAAGTATTGCAGCTTCAGCTTCTGCATCCGTCCTTCCAATGAATATTCAGGGTTAATTTTCTTTAAGATGGACTGGTTTGATCTCCTTGCCATCCAAGGGACTCCCAAAAGTCTTCTCCAACACCACAATTAAAAAGCATCAATTCTGGGAAAAACAACAAATAACACACAAGGGGACTCCCATAAGGATAACAGCTTATCTTTCAATAGAAACTCTTCAGGCCAGTAGGGAATGGCAAGACATACTTACAGTGATGAAAGAAAATAACCTACAGCTCAGATTACTGTAGCCAGCAAGGATCTCATTCAAATATGAAGGAGAAATCAAAAGCTTTACAGACAAGCAAAAGCTGAGAGAATTCAGCACCACCAAACCAGCTCTCAAATAAATGCTAAAGGATATTCTCTAGACAGGAGACACAAAAACGGTGTATGAACTCGAACCCAAAACAATAAAGTGAATGGCAACGGAATCATACTTATCAATAATTACCTTAAATGTAAATGGGTTGAATGCCCCAACCAAAAGACAAAGACTGGCTGAATGGATACAAAAACAAGATCCCTATATATGTTGCCTACAAGAGACCCACCTCAAAACAAGGGACACATACAGACTGAAATTGAAGGGCTGGAAAAAGATATTCCATGCAAATAGAGATCAAAACAAAGCAGGAATAGCAATACTCATACCAGATAAAATGACTTTAAAACAAAGGCTGTAAAAAGAGACAAAGAAGGACACTACATAATGATCAAAGGATCAATCCAAGAAGAAGATATAACAATTATAAATATATATGCACCCAACATAGGAGCACTGCAATATGTAAGACAAATGCTAACAAGTATGAAAGGGGAAATTAACAATAACACAATAATAGTGGGAGACTTTAATACCCCACTCACACCTATGGATAGATCAACTAAACAGAAAATTAACAAAGAAACACAAACTTTAAATGATACAATAGACCAGTTAGACCTAATTGATATCTATAGGACATTTCACCCCAAAACAATGAATTTCACCTTTTTCTCAAGTGCACACGGAATCTTCTCCAGGATAGATCACATCCTGGGCCAAAAGTCTAGCCTTGGTAAATTCAAAAAAATAGAAATCATTCCAAGCATCTTTTCTGACCACAATGCAGTAAGATTAGATCTCAATTACAGGAGAAAAACTATTAAAAATTCCAATATATGGAGGCTGAGCAACACACTGCTGAATAACCAACAAATCACAGAAGAAATCAAAAAAGAAATCAAAATATGCATAGAAATGAATGAAAATGAAAACACAACAACCCAAAACCTATGGGACACTGTAAAAGCAGTGCTAAGGGGAAAGTTCATAGCAATACAGGCATACCTCAAGAAACAAGAAAAAAGTCAAATAAATAACCTAACTCTACACCTAAAGCAACTAGAAAAGGAAGAAATGAAGAACCCCAGGGTTAGTAGAAGGAAATAAATATTAAAAATTAGGGCAGAAATAAATGCAAAAGAAACAAAGGAGACCATAGCAAAAATCAACAAAGCCAAAAGCTGGTTCTTTGAAAGAATAAATAAAATTGACAAAGCATTAGCCAGACTCATCAAGAGACAAAGGGAGAAAAATCAATAAAATTAGAAATGAAAATGGAGAGATCACAACAGACAACACAGAAATACAAAGGATCATAAGAGACTACTATCAGCAATTATATGCCAATAAAATGGACAACGTGGAAGAAATGGACAAATTCTTAGAAAAGTACAACTTTCCAAAACTGAAGCAGTAAGAAATAGAAGATCTTAACAGACCCATCACAAGCATGGAAATTAAAACTGTAATCAGAAATCTTCCAGCAAACAAAAGCCCAGGTCCAGACGGCTTCACAGCTGAATTCTACAAAAAATTTAGAGAAGCGCTGACACCTATCCTACTCAAACTCTTTCAGATAATTGCAGAGGAAGGTAAACTTCCAAACTCATTCTATGAGGCCACCATCACCCTAATACCAAAACCTGACAAAGATGCCACAAAAAAAAAAAAAAAGAAAGAAAACTACAGGCCAATATCACTGATGAACATAGATGCAAAAATCCTTAACAAAATTCTAGCAATCATAATCCAACAACACATTAAAAAGATCATACACTATGACCAAGTGGGTTTTATCCCAGGGATGCAAGGATTCTTCAATATCCACAAATCAATCAGTGTAATACACCACATTAACAAATTGAAAAATAAAAGCCATATGATTATCTCAATAGATGCAGAGAAAGCCTTTGACAAAATTCAACATCCATTTATGATAAAAACTCTCCAGAAAGCAGGAATAGAAGGAACATACCTCAACATAATAAAAGCTATATATGACAAATCCACAGCAAACATTATCTTCAATGGTGAAAAATTGAAAACATTTCCCCTAAAGTCAGGAGCAAGACAAGTGTGCCCACTCTCACCACTACTATTCAACATAGTTTTGGAAGTTTTGGCCGCAGCAATCAGAGCAGAAAAAGAAATAAAAGGAATCCAAATTGGAAAAGAAGAAGTAAAACTCTCACTGTTTGCAGATGACATGATCCTCTACATAGAAAACCCTAAAGACCCCACCAGAAAATTCCTAGAGCTAATCAGTGAATATAGTAAAGTTGCAGGATATAAAATCAACACACAGAAATCCCTTGCATTCCTATACACTAATAATGAGAAAATAGAAAGAGAAATTAAGGAAACAATTCCATTCACCATTGCAACGAAAAGAATAAAATACTCAGGAATATATCTACCTAAAGAAACTAAAGACCTATATATAGAAAACTATAAAACACTGGTGAAAGAAATCAAAGAGGACACTAATAGATGGAGAAATATACCATGTTAATGGATCGGAAGAATCAATATAGTGAAAATGAGTATACTACTCAAAGTAATCTATAGATTCAATGCAATCCCTATCAAGCTACCAACGGTATTTTTCACAGAGCTAGGATAAATTATTTCACAATTTGTATGGAAATACAAAAAACCTCGAATAGCCAAAGCAATTTTGAGAAAGAAGAAGGGAACTGGAGGAATCAACCTGCCTGACTTCAGGCTCTACTACAAAGCCACAGTCATCAAGACAGTACAGTACTGGCACACAGACAGAAATATAGATCAATGGAACAAAATAGAAAGCCCAGAGATAAATTCACACACCTATGGACACCTTATCTTTGACAAAGGAGGCAAGAATATACAATGGAGAAAAGACAATCTCTTTAACAAGTGGTGCTGGGAAAACTGGTCAACCAATTGTAAAAGAATGAAACTAGAACACTTTCTAACACCATACACAAAAATAAACTCAAAATGGATTAAAGATCTAAACATAAGACCAGAAACTATAAAACTCTTAGAGGAGAACATAGGCAAAACACTCTCCGACATAAATCACAGCAAGATCCTCTATGATCCACCTCCCAGAATATTGGAAATAAAAGCAAAAATAAACAAATGGGATCTATTTAAAATTAAAAGCTTCTGCACAACAAAAGAAACTATAAGCAAGGTGAAAAGACAGCCTTCAGAATGGGAGAAAATAATAGCAAATGAAGCAACTGACAAACAACTAATCTCAAAAATATACAAGCAATTCCTGCAGCTCAATTCCAGAAAAATAAATGACCCATTCAAAAAATGGGCCAAAGAACTAAATAGACATTTCTCCAAAGAAGACATACAGATGGCTAACAAACACATGAATAGATGCTCAACATCACTCATTATCAGAGAAATGCAAATCAAAACCACAATGAGGTACCATTTCACGCCAGTCAGAATGGCCACGATCTAAAAGTCTACAAGCAATAAATGCTGGAGAGAATATGGAGAAAAGGGAACCCTCTTACACTGTTGGTGGGAATGCAAACTAGTACAGCCACTATAGAGAATAGTGTGGAGATTCCTTAAAAAACTGGAAATAGAACTGCTGTACGACCCAGCAATTCCACTGCTGGGCATAAACACAAGGAAACCAGAATTGAAAGAGACACATGTACCCCAATGTTCATTGCAGCACTGTTTATAATAGCCAGGATGTGGAAGCAACCTAGATGTCCATCAGCAGGTGAATGGATAAGAAAGCTGTGGTACAGACAGTCAGATCATAAAGAAGGCTGAGTGCCAAAGAATTGATGCTTTTGAATTATAATGCTGGTGGACTCTTGAGAGTCCCTTGGACAGCAAGGAGATCAAACCAGTCAATCCTAAGTGAAATCAATCCTGAATATTCATGGAAGGACTGATGCTAAATCTGAAACACTAATATTTTAGCCACCTGATGTGAAAAGCCAACTCATTGGAAAAGACCCTCCTGCTGGGAATGATTGAAGACAGGAGAAGGGGAAGCAAAGGATGAGATGGTTAGAGAGAGCATCACCGATTCAATGGACATAAATCTGAACAAACTCTGACACATAGTGAAGGACAGAAGAGCCTGGCATGCTGCAGTTTATGGGGTCGCAATGAGTCAGACATGACCTAGTGACTGAACAACAACAACAAAGAGATAAGTTGTTCCTTTCTTGTGGTCCCAATCATCTCAATAAATGTGTCTTCCTTCTTACTTCTGAAAAACAAACAAACAAACAAACAAAACAACAAAAAAAGAAAGAAAGCTGTAGTACATATACACAATGGAGTTTTATTCAGCCATTACAAAGAATACATTTGAATCAGTTCTAATGAGGTGGATGAAACTGGAGCCTATTTTACAGAGTGAAGTAAGCCAGAAAGAAAAACACCAATATAGTATCAGTTCAGTCACTCAGTCTTGTCCAACTCTTTGCAACCCCATGAATCACAGCATGCCAGGCCTCCCTGTCCATCACCAACTCCCGGAGCTCACTCAGACTCATGTCCATTGAGTCAGTGATGCCATCTAGCCATCGCATCCTCTGTCATCCCCTTCTCCTCCTGCCTCCAATCCCTCCCAGCATCAGAGTCTTTTCCAGTGAGTCAACTCTTCACATGAGGTGGCCAAAGTACTGGAGTTTCAGCTTTAACATCATTCCTTCCAAAGAAATCCCAGGGCTGATCTCTTTCAGAATGGACTGGTTGGATCTCCTTGGAGTCCAAGGGACTCTCAAGAGTCTTCTCCAACACCACAGTTCAAAAGCATCAATTCTTTGGTGCTCAGCCTTCTTCACAGTCCAACTCTCACATCCATACATGACCACAGGAAAAACCATAGCCTTGACTAGACGGACCTTTGCTGGCAAAGTAATGTCTCTGCTTTTGAATATGCTATCTAGGGTGGTCATAACTTTCCTTCCAAGGAGTAAGCGTCTTTTAATTTCATGGCTGCAATCACCATCTGCAGTGACTTTGGAGCCCCCCCAAAATAAAGTCTGACATTGTTTCCACTGTTTCCCCATCTATTTCCCATGAAGTGATGGGACCAGATGCCATGATCTTCGTTTTCTGAATGTTGAGCTTTAAGCCAACTTTTTCACTCTCCACTTTCATTTTCATCAAGAGGCTTTTGAGTTCCTCTTCACTTTCTGCCATAAGAGTGGTGTTATCTGCATATCTGACGTTATTGATATTTCTCCCAGCAATCTTGATTCCAGCTTGTTCTTCCTCCAGTCCAGCATTTCTCATGATATACTCTGCATATAAGTTAAATAAGCAGGGTGACAATATACAGCCTTGACGTACTCCTTTTCCTATTTGGAACCAGTCTGTTGTTCCATGTCCAGTTCTAACTGTTGCTTCCTGACCTGCATACAAGTTTCTCAAGAGGCAGGTCAGGTGGTCTGGTATTCCCATCTCTTTCAGAATTTCCCACAGTTTATTGTGATCCACATAATCAAAGGCTTTGGCATAGTCAATAAAGCAGAAATAGATGCTTTTCTGGAACTCTCTTGCTTTTTCCATGATCCAGTGGATGTTGGCAATTTGATCTCTGGTTCCTCTGCCTTTTCGAAAACCAGCTTGAACATCAGGAAGTTCACAGTTCACATATTGCTGAATCCTGGCTTGGAGAATTTTGAGCATTACTTTACTAGCATGTGAGATGAGTGCAATTGTGCTGTAGTTTGAGCATTCTTTGGCATTGCTTTTCTTTGCGATTGGAATGAAAACGGACCTTTTCCAGTCCTGTGGCCACTGCTGAGTTTTCCAAAATGCTGGCATACTGAGTGCAGCACTTTCACAGCATCATCTTTCAGGATTTGATATAGCTCAACTGGAATTCCATCACCTCCACTAGCTTTGTTCGTAGTGATGCTTTCTAAGGCCCACTTGACTTCACATTCCAGGATGTCTGATTCTAGATGAGTGATCACACCATCGTTATTATCTGGGTTGTGAAGATCTTTTTTGTACAGTTCTTCTGTGTATTCTTGCCACCTCTTCTTAATATCTTTTGCTTCTGTTAGGTCCATACCATTTCTGTCCTTTATCGAGCCCATCTTTGCGAGAAATATTCCCTTCATGTCTTTAATTTTCTTGAAGAGATCTCTAGTCTTTCGCATTCTGTTGTTTTACTCTATTTCTTTGTGTTGATTGCCGAAGAAGGCTTTCTTATCTCTTCTCGTTATTCTTTGGAACTCTGCATTCAGATGCTTATATCTTTCCTTTTGTCCTTACTAATGCATATACATGGAGTTTAGAAAGATGGTAATGATAACCCTGTATGCGAGATAGCAAAAGAGACACAGATGTATAGAACAGTCTGTTGGGCTCTGTGGGAGAGGGAGTAGGGGGAGGATTTGGGTGAATGGCGTTAAAACATGTATAATATCATATAAGAAATGAATTGCCAGCCCAGGTTCGATGCAGGATACAGGAAGCTTGGGGCTGGTGCACTGGGATGACCAAGAGGGATGGTATGGGGAGGGAGGTGGGAGGGGGGTTCAGGATTGGGAACACATGTACACCCATGGCAGATTCATGTTGATGTATGGCAAAACCAATACAATATTGTAAAGTAAAAAAAAATAATAATAATAAAAAGAATCAATTCTTTAGCACTCAGCCTTCTTTATGGTTCAATTCTCACATCCATACATGACTACTGGAAAAACCATAGCTTTGACTATATGGACCTTTGTTGGCAAAGTGATGTGTCTGCATTTTGATACACTGTCTGGGTTTGTCACAGCTTTTCTTCCAAGGAGCAGTCATCTTTTAATTTCATGGCTTCAGTCACCATCTACAGAGATTTTGGAGCCCAAGGGAAAAACAAAAATTCATATATTGTTACTTTATTTACCTGAAGCAGCAATTAAAAAAAAAACTCAGTGGTATGATTCCAACTGTATGATGTTTGGGAAAAAGCAAAACTATGGAGACAATATAAATATAAGTGAGTGAAAGGAATGTGAGGGGCAGGAAAGTTGAGAAGGCTGAACCCAGAGTATTTTTAGGGCAGTGGTATTACTGTGTGGGATGTTTAATGATGGATATACATACATACACACACACACACACACACACACACACACACACAGGTTAGGTGTGATTGTCCAGACTCATAAAATGTGCAACACTGAGAGTAAACCCTAAGGTGTACTATGGGTTTTGGATGACTATGATTTGTCAATGTGGGTTCATTCTCAGTAAAAAAAAAAAAAAAAAAAGTACCATTTTGGTGATGATATTGAGAATGGAGGAAGCTATGCTTGTGTTGTGGCCAGGGGCTCTATGGGAAACCTCTGTACCTTCCTGTCAATTTTGTTGTAAAACTGAAGCTGCTCTAAAAACATAGTCTTAACAAAAGAGTTAGTGAAATAGATGTTTACCACGTGCTTTACCCAAACTGAGGGTGTCTCTATAAAACTGAACTATTTCTCCCAGGCTGTCATTACATTCATTGTAGTGCTTTGCAGGTGGCACTAGAGGGTAAAGAACCCTCCTGCCAGTGCCGGAGATGAAAAAGAGGAGGGCTAGATCCCTGGGGTCAAGAAGATCCCCTGGAGGAGGAAATGGTAACCCACTCCAGTATTCTTGCCTGGGGGATTTCACGGACAGAGAAGCCTGGTGAGCTACAGCTCATGGGGTCATAAAGAGGCAGACACAACTGAGCAACTGAGCATGCACCCAGCTCACAGTGTCACTAGGCGGATTAGCATAATTAATACACGTAAATAGCAAGTACCATCTAAGTATTTGCTATTTTTAAGGCTACTCGCTATGAAATGTTCCCCTGGTGCATCATGAGTGCATTCAGTACAAACTGAGCCACATACTTCAAGCATTCTCTCTGTTTCCATAAGAAATCACTGACAATATAATATCCATCTACTTCTTTCACAGAACAAAACATGTGCCCCTAAAACACCAGGAACTGCCAACAGCCATGACTAGGGTGCCAAGATGAGCATCTATTTTAACATGGCTCCCTGAAATCTTTCTCAACCCATGGTCAGAGCTCCTGACTTATCTTAGAAGTTCTGGAATGGATCAGATCACTTAACAAGGGCACCAGATACAAGTTTCTTTCTCTGCTACTGGTGTTATTAATTTTCAGCCATTTCCAATGCAGAGGTCTCGTAGTTTTCTTTTTAATTGCTATATGATGCAACTTTTTCATGATACACAAGTAAAAATGTTATATGACATGATACTTATAACAAAGGCTTTTTAAACGATGTTGACTCACATGTCCTGAAATCTCTCTTGTAGAATAACTCAGTGTTCCCTTCTGAACGCAAATGTGCCAAGACCAGGCCCCACATGCTGTGTCAGGATCGCCATGCTCAGACAGCAGCAAAAGTGGGCACTGGATGTTGAGATCCCACATTCTACAGAAGTCGTGGTGCACAGTGGCTTCCACTCATTGGAGTTGAGCAAAAACAGCTTGCGGTGGTGAGAGCATCAAAGTGCAGTAGGATAGGGTGATGGAGACTATCCTAAGTCACTAAGTTGTGTCTGACTCTGTAGCCCACCAGGCTCCTCTGTCCATGGGATTCTCCAGGCAAGAACACTGAAGTGGGTTGAGCCCAGGGATCAAACCAGCGTCTCTTATGTCTCCTGCATTGACAGGCAGGTGTTTTACCATAGCGCCACCTAGGAAAGCGTATGGTAATAACTCGCTCACAGAGTTCTTGTGAAGATCACATGAGTTCATATATGTAAAATAGCTCTTAGAATTGTCAGTCCTGCAAAAATGTATTTTATATATTTATAGCATGTGAATAATACACATAGTATCACTCAATATAAAATACAATTACTATTGTTATTTCACTTGTTTTACGTTGACTTTGCACTCTGATTTTCCAAATGCTACCCAGAGATGATGGAGAATATTGTTATGGGAATAGATGAATACCACAGTTACACCAGTGGCTAAGTGAACTTTAAGAATAAATCTAAGTGCCAGCTATATTTTTGTTGTTGTTACTATTGTTTTACATAGAAGAGATAATGACCCAGGCTAATTTTTAACTGACAAATCTGACTTTAGTTTTCAAATAATTATAAGACCTTTCAGAAAATCTACCATTGCGTCAAACAGCTTTGAATCCTGTTTATTTGACTGTAAACCCAAGGGCCCAAGTCTTGAATTCATGGATTTGATGCCAAGACATATGGATGAGTTGAGTGAACCAAGAAGGTATTGTTTTCCTAAATCAAAACCAAGGATTAACCTTAAGTAGTAGAACTGATTTTAGAATACATTGCAAAATTGTCTCTAAAGCAACTTTAAAAGGGAAATTTTAAAAACTATTTTGAGCAATGACTACAATTTTGGAATACATATTTCCATGACCACTTTGAAGGGAGGACAATTATTATCATCCTTACGTTCTGTATTTCATCTTTTTTGCAGGCTTCTTACTCAAAGGGTGTCCCAATGGACCAGCTATAGCCTTATATATTGGCATGCCCCTGGAGCTTGTTAGAAATGCAGATTCTTAGGTTCAACTCCAGACCTGCTCCATTAGAATTTGCATTTTAACAAGATCGCTGGGTGATTTGCATGCATATTAAGATTTGAATGAGACTCTTATCACAGTCTCTCTACGTGAGTATCATGCCATATTAAGCTCCTATTCTTACCTGTTTGAGGTCACTGCCATCATTACAATGTGACCAATTCTTAATTGTATATGCTAACAACAATGTGATTCTTTGGCACATTTATCATCAACCTAAGTATTAACCAGCTCCTCTGGTATTTATTTTGCATGTCTTGTTACACCAAATAGAGCTGACCACAGGGGTTCCCACTTGACCACTATGAGAAACCACTCTCAGAATGTCCTAGTTAAGGCAAATAGTTGGTACCGATAGCAGCCTTTGGGGTTTGGTGATGGCCGCTCGGGGTCACAAACATCCTGCTGCCTTGGACTAGACCTCAAATGGGAACACACTGCTCAGTATTACCACATCTGTGGGTACATTTTCGCCTAACCTGTCATGCTCAACAATTCTACCAAAAAAGGTCTGGGCTCATCTACCCCGACATCATTACAGTGCAAGTATTTCTGCATGGAAGGAGGGTGGGGATGTGTCATTACTGTTGGTCTTAACCAACCGAGATACAAACCATTCTTTGCTCAGTGGCAGTGCCACAAAGTATTTGGAGATCTGCCTCTGCCCACAAACTACTTAATGGGGGGAAAAAAGTCATTCTCTGCCAACCCGCTGTCTGATTCTGAGTTTACATGACTGCCTTTCTCTGCACGGTAATCTGGGGCTAAATGTCGACCCCGTTTCCGTTTTCCTCCTCTGCTTTTTTCGCTCCTCGGAACCAAAGCTCTTATGAGGTTAGACCTCCAAGCTCTGGAAACTGGAGTGTCCATTTTGACTGAAAAACCTCCATCAACCCCACTGTCCTCTGGGGATGTTTCTGTTTATTCTTAGAAGACGTCTGAGCCTGGTCTCAGAGAACTGGAATGGCTCTCTGCCACCCTGGGAGTGAATTTTTGCCTTTCTTTGCTGACATTTTAAGTAGACCACTGGGTGTGGGCTGCTGTTTCATTTCCCAACATGCTTGGTGCAATTACACTGAAATATTACAAAGCGTGTTTGTGGAAAGGGTGAGGGTTTTGGCTCCAGAGCCCAAACCTCTTGAGAGGACAGTGTGGAACAGCGGAGAACAAAAGCACTGGACTGGTGGAGGGATTTAGGGAAGGTCCTTGGAGATCGGGTCAGCCTGGTCAATTCCTGTCAGTGCCTGGACCGCTCCATGGGATTTCCAGGACTTGGGTCCTCCTCCCAAGGAGATCCATGCCACGTGGACAGAGCTTCCCAGAAAGAGATGGCAGGAGAATTCGGGAGAGGTTGACTTTTATTTCAAAATGATGCTTTGGGAAAATTGTGTTCACAGTGACTTTCATTCTGTAGGTACAACTAAGTTTTACCATTAAAAAAAAATCTTTTCTTTCCCCCCTCCAAAGCTGAATCTATGTCTAGAAGAAGAATATAGCTAGGAGATGTCCTTGCAAACAGAATTAACACAGATGATGAGCCTGGCTTACATTCTTCAGAGCTTACTAACCCAGGGCCCAGGCCTAAGTGTTGGGATACTTGAATATGATATGATTATGATACTTGAATATGATATGAATATGATAACCTGTTCTAAGCTTCCCTGATGACTCAGTGGCTAAAGAATTGGCTTGCAATTCAGGAGACACAGGAGATGCAGGTTCGATCCCTAGGTCAGGGAGATTCCCTGGAGGAGAAAATGGCAACCCATTCCATTATTATTATTGTCTGGAGAATCTCACGGACAGAGGAGCCTGGTGGGCCACAGTCTATGGGGTCATGAAGAGTCAGACATGACTGAGCAACTAATACTTTCAAGAAGAACTAAAGAGCCTCTTGATGAAAGTGAAAGAGGAGAGTGCAAAAGCTGGCTTAAAGCTCAACATTCAGAAAACAAAGATCATGGCATCTGGTCCCATCACTTCATGGCAAATAGATGGGGAAACAGTGGAAATAGTGGCTGACTTTATTTTTCTGGGCTCCAAAGTCACTGCAGATGGTGATTGCAGCCATGAAATTAAAAGATGCTTACTCCTTGGAAGGAAAGTTATGTCCAACCTAGATAGCATATTCAAAAGCAGAGACATTACTTTGTCAACAAAGGTCCACCTAGTCAAGGCTATGGTTTTTCCAGTGGTCATGTATGGATGTGAGAGTTGGACTGTGAAGAAAGCTGAGTGCCGAAGAATTGATGCTTTTGAACTGTGGTGTTGGAGAAGACTCTTGAGAGTCCCTTGGACTGCAAGGAGATCCAACCAGTCCATCCTAAAGGAGATAGTCCTGGGTGTTCATTGGAAGGACTGATGTTGAAGCTGAAACTCCAATACTTTGTCCACCTGATGCTAAGAGCTGACTCCTTTGAAAAGACTCTGATGCTTGGAAAGATTGAGGGCAGGAGCAGAAGGGAACGGCAGAGGATGAGATGGTTGGATGGTATCACTGACTCAATGGACATGGGTTTGGGTGGACTCTGGAAGTTGGTGATTGACAGGGAGGCCTGGTGTGCTGCGGTTCATGGGGTCGCAAAGAGTCGGACACGACTGAGCAACTGAACTGAACTGAACTAGCACTTTCACACTTTCTATTTTAACAACTTGTTTCCATAATAGCATTTAGAAACATAATAGCATTTGGAAACTAAGTCCATTTAATTGCATCTTCTGAGCAAGGAAGGGAGAATCCAAGATACAGTGTGAAGGTGATGACATGTATTAAAGTAACAGAAAATACATTTTTGGAGAAGTTTTGAAGAGTTGTATCTATTGCCTTTTAAATTACCTCTACCTCAGGATATTGTCACTCCAGGATAGCTCTTTTTGTGTGTTTGTTTGTTTTGTAATAATAATTTTTAATATGCTTTTTATCCAGTGTTTAAAGGTTACTTTCCATTTACAGTTCTTACACATTATTGGCCCTGTTTCCCGTGTTGGACAGTACATCCCTGAACCTACCTTATGCCCAGTGGCTTGTGCCTCCCACTTCCCTACCCCTATGCTGCCCCTCCCACCACCACTGGTAACCATTGGTTTGTTCTCTGTATATGATCACTGGTTTGGGGGCAGGCTTGGTGCTAGAGCAAAAGGGAGAGATATTGTGAGTGTGTGGTAGTTTCACCCAGGGTGCGGCCCTAAAGGAGGCAGCAGAGAATTCTAGAGTGGGACTGAAGTTATTACCAACAAAGGTCAATTGGGGCTGAGAGATAATGAGAAATAATCCACCGATGTGGATGGAGAGATCAAGGGAAAACAATGATTTGGTTGCAAATTAAAAGGGCAACAGGTCTGAAATGCAAATTTCAACTAGACAGAGATACCATTTAATGACCATGGAATTGGTAAGCATTGGAAAATATGACAACATACTCTGATGACGAGGTTTCAGGGGCAAGTGTCACTTTGTTCACCGTTGGCAGGAATACAGCACAACACTCGTAGAGGGAAATTTGGCAATAGCTAGAAAAAGGACTTGTGGATTTACCCCTGGAGCCGGCAATACCATGTGAGGAAGACAATCCCAAAGATACTGGCGCAATCTGAAGTGATATTTGCATTCTTTATTGAAGCATGGTTTATAACTGTAGAAGTCTGGAAACAACCCAGATGTCTGCCAGTGGGCTGGCCGGTTGAACAAATTGTAGTATATCCGTAAATGAAGCAACTGTAAAAAGAAATGAAAAAGACACGCTGCTTCTGGAGGGAGTGTTAAGAGGAAGGATGCAGTTAGTATTTTGCATAAGGAAAGAAACAAGTACCAAGAGAGGTTCACGTGCACTTATTTGAAAGAACTGATAGAATGACATGGGGAGAAAAGTAGGGATGAAGATGGACAGTGAACTTTTCTGAAGAGGCCTTGAATGATAATATAGATCTGACTTTGGAACCAAGTTAATGTTTTATGTTACTAAACATTACACAGTAAAAATAAGATAAAATTTTAAAAAGTAGAGATATAGATGATCCTAATTCTGTATCAAGTGGCTGAAATAAACCACATAGAAAAAAAGTGATTTTACATGACAGCATTTAACTGCACATACATTATACATGGGAAATAGCCTACAGAGTGAGCATTAAATTTTTTTAAATACATTCTGCAGTTTTATTTTAATAATAGCACAAGTATTGTAATTTTAAAATAATTATTAATAATATATCTATATATTAATATTAATACACAGAACCATTTTAGGGCAAGGAAATCATGTTGGTAATGATACTAGGAGACCAGATTTTTCAGGACAGAGATACAAAATAAAATCAATAAATCAAGTAAAAATCCTGTGCGTTTTCATTTAAATTCAAAATAACATATGAACCCACACTCTATTTTTCTTTTTTTAGGAAATACATATTTCCTAGTGCCTTCTAACTAACTGGAAGCATCCTAATGTCTATCAACAGGTGATAGATAAATAATCTGTACATTGAAATACTCTCTAAAACAAAAGGAGTGAACTGACAGAATTCCTAGTTATATAGGTAAATTTCAAAAACACATTGAATGAAGAAAGCTGGGCACAAACGACTGCATTCTGGGTGGCTCCATTCATATGATGTTCTGGAAGAGGCAAAACTCCGATAGAAGGTGGATACGTGGTTCCATGGGGTGGGGGATGGGAAGGATTGAAGGCAAATAGGCACAAGGGAAGATTCTGGGACTGTGAAGCTGGTCTAGCCAATACATTTTAATAAGGATATGGGTTTAATGAGGGTATACATTTGCTTGAACTCATCAGACGTTAACACTTAAAATTTATGTGTGTGTGCTCAGTTGCTCAACTGTATCAGTCTATTTGCAACCCTATGGACTGTAGCCTCCCAGGCTTCTCTGTCCATGGGATGCTCCAGGTTAAGGATACTACTTCCATTTCCTACTCCAGGGAATCTTTCCAACCCAGGGATCAAACCTGCATCTCTTGAGTCTCCTGCATCGGCAGACAGATTCCTTACCACTGTGCCACCTGGGGAGCCCCCAACTTCTGTACATTTGACTTCAACAGAGAAGACAGGAAAATCTGAGGGACCAGGGATTGGGCTTGGAACTGTGTCTGCCAGTCCTGGGCTCTTGCTGCATATCCAAGAAGGGAATTTGTCCAGGACACAAGTGGGCAAGTGAGCAGGACATGGGGCCAAGAGTAACACGCACGCCCTGTCTGCCGTCAAAGGTCAGGCCTGGAGCGTTCTCAACTGCTTAAGAGGGAGCCATCAGGGAAAAGGCCACAAAGAACAACAGAAGTCCATTAAAATATGCATAAATAAGGGAGACAGTATGTCATGTTACAATTATCTTAGAAAAGGGTTTCCTGCTGGAATTAAAAGTTGTGAGAAAAGCATCTGTTTACTGCACAGTGTGATTGGGAAACAGGCCTCCCTAAACAGGATCAGGCCTCCAACCTTGAGGAGAACAGGCTGCCCAGCCATAGCAGGAGGAAACATGTGTCAGAGCTTGTCTGGGAAGGATTGCCAAGAGCTTTGAGGATGGTTTAAGAAGTGTGGAATTTTTTTTTTTTTTGCAGGCACAGGATTGATTGATTAATTGATTTTAGCTCAAGAGAGTAGTGTGATCAAGCTGTTTCAGCTTAGCTTGTTTTTAATTGAGGAAGATTATTCTCAGTAGTGGAAAGGATGTCAGGGGGAAGATGGAAGCAAGCTGGGCTGTTGGGAGTTGTCTGGGTGAAAGTTCTGTTCTAAGTGGAGACAGTGGTGGTGGGAATGGAAAAGATGATCTGCACTTGAGGGAAGTTTCTGAAGTGTTAAGAGCAGCCACTGGCCAATATGGTCTTCCCTGGTGGCTCAGCAGTGAAGAATCTGCCTGCCTGTAATGCAGGAGACTTGGGTTCAGTCCCTGGGTTGGGAAGATCCCCTGGAGGAGGAAATGGCAATTCACTCCAGTATTCTTGCCTGGGAAATCCCATGGACAGAGGAGCCTGAAGGGCTATAGACCATAGGAGTCACAAAAGAGTCAGACACGACTTAGTTGACTAGACAACAATATATTAGCCAACATGTCCATGTCCATGTGTGGAAAGAGATAAACTGGGAGATGGGGTCAGGGTGGGGGAGAGGTAGGAGGAACCAGGAAAGGGGTAAGTGAAAAATGATAGGGATTAAGGTTTCTGCATTGAAACATTGGGTAAATAGTGATCCACTCCACAGAGGCTGGAAACACAGAGGAAACTCAGGCTTGACAGAAAAAATAATGGGGCCTGGTATTGAAACTTGAGTTTGATTTACTTGTGGGGCATTCAGGAGTTTTAAACTAGATGCATGATATTAGTCTTTTACTATTAATAATCATTCTGTTTAGGGAGATAGTATTCAGTTCAGTTCAGTCACTCAGTTGTGTCTGACTCTTTGCAACCCCATGAATGCCAGGCCTCCCTGTCCATCACCAACTCCCGGAGTTTACCCAAACTCATGTCCATCGAGTCAGTGATGCCATCTAGCCATCTCATCCTCTGTCGTCCCCTTCTCCTCCTGCCCCCAATTCCTCCCAGCATCAGAGTCTTTTCCAATGAGTCAACTCTTCGCATGAGGTGGCCAAAGTACTGGAGTTTCAGCTTCAGCATCAGTCCTTCCAATGAACACCCAGGACTGATCTCCTTTAGGATGGACTGGTTGGATCTCCTTGCAGTCCAAAGGACTCGCAAGAGTCTTCTCCAACACCACAGTTCAAAAGCATCAATTCTTATGCGCTCAGCCTTCTTCACAGTCCAACTCTCACATCCATACATGACCACTGGAAAAACCATAGCCTTGACTAGATGGACCTTTGTTGGCAAAGTAATGTCTCTGCTTTTCAATATGCTATCTAGGTTGGACATAACTTTCCTTTCAAGGAGTAAGCGTCTTTTAATTTCATGGCTGCAATCACCATCTGCAGTGATTTTGGAGCCCCTATTAATAAAGTCTGACACTGTTTCCACTGTTTCCCCATCTATTTCCCATGAAGTGATGGGACCAGATGCCATGATCTTAGTTTTCTGAATGTTGAGCTTTAAGCCAAATTTTCACTCTCCTCTTTAGACTCCTCTAAATCCAAGTCTGTATTATAATAACCTGTGTCATAACAGACTTCTGTATGTTTGCCAGAGAGTTCCTTTTACAGGCATTCCAGGGATCATCTTGGTGTTGTACCACTCAAGAAAGAGACTTAGCTTTTACACTTTTTAAATCGGTAGGTTTAGAATCCCAAGTTCAGCTTCATACTTTAATCACTCCTAAAAAGTATTGTGTGCTTCCTATATGCAACATACTACGCTGAGTGTTATAAGCAATGCAGAGAAATATAAGAACTGTGCCTTTGTGTAGAAATTAGTAACAGGCACCCAAGAAGCCCCCTGCCTGGAGAAAGCAGCACAGGGTATATGTCGAGGATGGAAACTGATAGGAAAGCTAAGAGTTGACTTGGTATTTTGGACTTCCCTTGTGGCTCAAATGGTAAAGAATCTGCCTGCAATGCCAGAGACCTGGGTTTGATGCCTGGGTTGGGAAGATCCCTGGAGAAGGGAATGGCAACCCACTCCAGTATCCTTGCTTGGGAATCCCCGTGGACCGAGGAGCCTGGAGGGCTACAGTCTACGGGGTCAAAAAGAGTCGGAGATGACTGAGTGACTAACACATACACACAAACACACTGATTCAGAAAGTGGCATGTGAAGATGCCTTGGGATTAAGTGTTACCTATGTAAGGGAGAAGGTTCTGGAAAGAGGATTTAGAACAAAGAGAACAGCTCTGTGAGCTCAGGTTATTTGTTAAAGAGCTCCTTATCCAGACCCATCCCTGGGAACACCCCCTCATCATCCCCTAATCTGCCTATCTGCTGGATTCATTCCATTGCTTTGCAGACTTATTTGTGATCAGCCCAGTGGAGGCTTTGCAAATATGGTCGTTAAGTGACTATTGAGGGTCTATCCTTTAGGCTTTAAGATCTAGGACTCCTGTCTTAATTGGGAAGTGCTTATTTGGAAAATCCACTCCTTCAGGATGTGATCAGAGACCCGATTTAGCCCTAATGATACTTAATGGCAGTGGCAGGAATTTAGTGGGGATGATAATTTCGTGTAATTGGGGAGCCTTCAGACGAGTTAAATGCTCCCGAGTGGCCTTGCACTGGGGCCTGTGTCTGAGTCAAACATGTGCTTCCTGTATGCATTTCTCCTTCTGCAGCTCTGATGAAAAGGAGAGATTCTGCAGAGCTTGCACAGTTCTGGCTGATCTGCACTCAGCATCTGTTTGTGTGGTCCTCCTTTTAGAGGGTGTCAACAAGAAATTAAGAAAGATCTAAGAAAGAATTGGAGAATTTTATTCGAGCCAAATTTGAGGATTATAACTCAAGAAGAGCGTCTCAAAACGCCCTAAGAGTCGTTCCACCAGTTAGAAGTCAAGGTATAAGTTTTACATAAGTTTTACATACGTTTTTTTGAGAAAAAGATGCACACTCAGTTGCTCAGTTGTATCAGACTCTTTGCAACCCCATGGACTATAGCCCATTGGGCTCCTCTGTCCATGGAATTTTGAGACAGAGAGCTGTGCATCAAATGACGTATTATTGACAGTTTACACAATCCAGATCTAAGTGCCCTCGTGTTGGGTCATGTGACCTCTTTCAAGGTCAAGAAGGAAGGCTATCTTTTAAGGAGTTGTTAGGGTTAGGGTTATTGTTACTGGGAGAATGCTGCTCTTTGTGGTTGAGCAGGTATTCTGCCCATGGGGGAGGGTTGGCCTGATCTAGAGTGGTCTCACTCTGCAGAGGCCTGAGACAGGATTTCAGTTCTTGGCCAGAGATTGAGGTCAGGTCATGGCATTAAGAGCACCAGATCATAGCCACTAGACCAGTGGTTGATGATGGGGCCCTAACCCTTAGGCTTTGCAGAAATGAGTTCCCACAAAGGCAAAAAGTAGTGAAACAAGTAAAGTGTTTATTAGGAGGAAAGAAGAGTCCATATGGATACACACCTGGGTCAGGAGGAGGGGAAGCAATCAGAGAGAGAGTCGCGCCCTCACGGTAGTTTGAATCATCTTTATGGGGCATTTCTTCTGGGTTTCCTTTGACCAATCATCTTGCTTTGTCTGGTTCTGAGTCCATATTTGATACATCTCAGGGTCCTCCCATGTGTGTGCACGCACATCTCTTAGCCAAGAGAGGTTCCTACAAAGAGGCCTATGGGTAGGTTGACATCACTCCCCTTTTAATCTCCAAGAAACGTTTCTGTGCATGGGTAATCGAGAAAATCTCTTTGACCTCAAGAATGAGAAATATGTGGTCTCTGTCTTTCATCTGGGCAGGGCTCAGCCTCTCCTATTATCTTCCTGTTCTTTTCATGTTGGAGTATCTGTCTGCAGGGAACAAACCCCAGTTCTTCAGCCTGGGGCCCGTCTATCTCCCACCTCAGGCCAATGCGTAATGCAGGTACACAATGCACAGTGTGGTGATGGATGAGAGAGATGAATTTTTGTTTTAAATTCTTCTTGTCTTATTATAAAATATGAATTTTATTTCACAAGTAGCCCAGTACAGGTGCTGTCTGATTTAATCTCAGGCACAATTTTAGTCTCAAGTTCTCTTCTCTTGTGTAGGTGATTACTTCTTTAAATGGGCCTATCATAGAGAGTTTTTTTCCCCCTTATATTTGTCATAAAGTGATGGGACTGGGGGCCATGATCTTAGCTTTTTTAATGTTTGAAAGCTAACAAGTGGAAGCAGAGACAGATTTTATTTTCTTGGGCTCCAAAATCACTGTGGACAATGACTGCAGCCGTGAAATTAAAAGATGCTTGCTCCTTGGGAGGAAAACTATGACAAATCATCAACATCACTTTGCTGACCAAGGTCCACATAGTCAAAGCTATGATTTTTCCAGTCATGTACAGGTGTTAGAGTTGAACCATAAAGAAGACTGAACACCTGAGAATTGATGCTTTTGAATTGTGGAGCTGGAGAAGACTCTTGAGCATCCCTTGAACGGCAATATCAAACCAGTCCATCCTAAAGGAAATTAGTCCTGAATGTTCATTGGAAGGACTGATGCTGAAGCTGAAGCTTCAATACTTTGGCCACTTAATGCGAAGAGCTGATTCATTAGAAAAGACCCTGATGCTGGGAAAGATTGAAGGCAGGAGGAGAAGGGGCCAACAGAGGCTGAGGTGGTTGGATGGCATCACTGACCCAATCAACACGAGTTTGAGCAAACTCCAGGAGATAGTGGAGGACAGAGGAGCCTGGCATACTGCAGTCCATGGAATCACAAGGAGTTGGACAGGACTTAGTGACCAAACAACAGCAACATCATGGAGCTTGGCACAAAAGAAGTGTGGAATGAACCAATTTTAACTGGAGTTGAAAATGACCAGGAACCTGCAGGACCCTCCTGGGGACAAATGCCCTTCCTGAGTTCCAAAGGGCAGATTCAAAAGGTTACTTATTAGGGAAGTGAGGGCATGCAGAAACAAAGGAAGAGCATTCAAGAAACAATAGTGCAGGCATAGAGCAGAGTCCTAGTTCCTCCCCAGTGAATATGCATAACAATCGGATACAAATCTTTGAGGTCTTCTATAGGAACTAAGGCCCTCACCCAGGTGGAGGATGACAACTTCAGGCTGAGCACAAAGTTCCCTAAACATCGCCCTGTTACCATACCACTAGCCTTCAGAAGAAAGACAAGCATCTGATGGCCCTTCCCAGAAAATTTGCATTTAAAAACTCTTCTCTGATTCAAATGTATTCTTTTTAATGGCCGAGTAATACTCCATTGTGTATATGTACCACAGCTTTCTTATCCATTCATCTGCTGATGGACATCTAGGTTGCTTCCATGTCCTGGCTATTATAAACAGTGCTGCGATCAACATTGGGGTACACGTGTCTCTTTCAATTCTGGTTTCCTCAGTGTGTATGCCCAGCAGTGGGATTGCTGGATCATAAGGCAGTTCTATTTCCAGTTTTTTAAGGTTCGATGCACGATACTGGATGCTTGGGGCTGGTGCACTGGGACGACCCAGAGGGATGGTATGGGGAGGGAGGAGGGAGGAGGGCTCAGGATGGGGAACACATGTATACCTGTGGCGGATTCATTTTGATATATGGCAAAACCAATACAATATTGTAAAGTTAAATAAAATAAAATTTTAAAAAAACAAACTCTTCCCTGAAAACTGCGGGGGAGTTTGGGTCTTTTGAGCATGAACTGCCCCTACTCCTTGCTTGGCTCTTGCAACAAACTCCAGGTTTTGCTCTATGAGTCCTCACTGTGCATCAGGCACAAAGAACCTGGGTTTGACAACAGAGCTGCCCCCTCCAGCTAAGAATGTTGTCGGTCCGTGGTGCTACCTTTGTACATATCATGATGAAAATGTGATGTAAAAAAATCAAATAAGCATACCACTGGTTATACACACATATGAGTATTTTGCTTTGGGAAATGCTATCATATACCAGAAGGCATTTCCCCTGTGGATAGAGGAGGAAGAGAAGTGATGCTCACATCAGACACTCACTGAGCCCTGACTTTGCACCATCTGCTATACTAAGTGCATGGCATGCATGTCTAATTTGCTGGGCAAGATGAACCTTAGGTAGAGTTTGGTGAATTCTCTAGAATAATGTTTTGATCTAATGAGTTGCTTGTGCTTTTTCTTCTGTGAAAAAATTGTGAAGCCCTAGTTTAAAAATTGGAGCCAATACAATCTATGAGGTCTCTTGAATTAGACCTCAGGTGATGCAAACTTCCCTCCCCACCCCCTATCATCAGGCCATGTGTGGACTCTGTTCCTTCTGGGGGCTGATGCACAGCCAAACTGGCATGCCAGACTTCAGTGGGAGGATCTAACTGACCCTCTGAGTCAAGTAAGCTCAGTAATCATATCTGTCAACAGGCCAGTATTTTTCATGGATGAAACACCCACGGCTCGGCGACTGAAGCTACTGTTCACAAGGCTGCGGGTGGCAGTTGGCTGGTGTTAATGCACTTCCACAGGTTAAAGACTCGGATGGAAGGCTGACCGATGTTAATGTCACTGCAAATAAGGCCTGGAATTGCTACTTGTCATCACGTGGTTTTGGGGCTTCCTACTTCATGGTGTCATAAAACCAGAGATGAGCAAGACTGGCTTGACAATCTAGGCTTTTCTAAGGCTTAGCAGAGGTCAGAGTATTTTCTTCTGTTTCACACAGAACGCATACTGTGTTTCAGACCTGTTTGTTTCAGAATTACTTCACAATCTTGTTTTGCAAAGTTCCTATGGGCATCACCTAATTTTTGAGAAGTGTGGGCACCTGTTATCACTGAATGCCATAGATTGGATGTTTGTATGTCCCCCAGATTCATATATGAAAAGCTAGTCCCTAATGAAGGACTTCTCTATAGCTCAAATGATAAAGAATCTGCTTGCAATGCGGGAGACCTGGGTTCAGTCCCTGGGTTGGTAAGATCTTCTGGAGAAGGAGATAGCAATCCACTCCAGTATTCTTGCCTGGAAAACCCCATGGACAGGGGAGCCTGGCGAGCTGTAGTCCATGGCGTTGCAAAGAGTCAGATGTGACTGAGCAGCTAAGTACTACTGCTGCTAGTCCCTGATATGATGGGATTTGGAAACGGGCCGTTTGGGGAGGTGATTAGGTCACGAAGGTGGGGACCTCAAGAATGCTTTGAGTGCCCTTATATAGGGGCCTTTAGAGGGCCCCTTCACCCCTTCTACTATGTATGGACACAGTGGGAAGACCAGGAAGAGGGCTAGCACCAGATATGGCATCTGCCAGCACCTTGATCTTACAATACTCACCTCTCAGAACTGTGAGAAATAAATGTTTATTCTGTAAGTCACCCAGTCTCTGGTGTATTTTTTAGCTGCTGGAACAGATTGACACATTTGAGTCCAGGATGATGGTGGTGGTTGTTTCATCATCTCTAAGGAGGGAGCAATGCTTGGTTTAACCACTACATTTACCCTTAAACTTAAGCTCATTTTAGAGAGGCAAGGCCACGACACTGGTGTTGCCATAGAAACCGGTGACTCATAAGTGGAGGACTTTTACCTACAACGAGATGTGACCTGTGAATGTCTTCATAGTGCCTCCGCCTGTGTAGTTCACGTGGCTCAGTTGTAGGTGGAGATTTTAACGTGAAATTAACCTGACAGTACTTTAGGTTACACTGTTCCCCTCGTATTAACAGTATTAACTATACTGTAGGTTCCTTAAGAATGGATCACATGTAGGCACATTTTAATGGTAAGGCAAGGTTCAGAACAATTCAGAAAAAAGTTTTATAGTAAGGGTCAGTATAAATGGACAGTAGGTATGAGAATGTTCTGGAGCATGGAAATAGGGGAAAGTGGAAGAAATAGCAAAGGTGCAGGTTGTAAGCTGTGGATGATGGCTAATACAGCCTTGGTGATTTCTATTTACTGGGAGCTGCACTGAGCCTTTCACCTGAATTCTGCTGCATTATCCTCACCACTGTCTAATGAGGTGAATACTATCCTTAACCCCATTTTACAGATGATGGAACTGAGGCACAGGGAGGCTAAGGAATTTACTCCAAGTCATGCTGCTCTTCATTGCTAGAATTGGGACTGGTATCTACAACCACTGCACTCCCCTGACCTTCCAGTGTGAAAAGGGAGTGTATTAGAAAGAAAAGAACTCAAGAGACATAAAGGACCCAGGAGGGTGAGCATGGGAAAATGTGACCTTTATTGAGGTGAAGGGTAGAATTACATTAAGAAGAGAATTATAGAAACATCAAGATGTAGGATTGGAAACATCACATAGCAAGGTTATTCAATAGTGAGGGAAGAGGTCTACAGATGCCCCTCAGTAAGGGATTCGGCCTGAGGACACTTGCTGTATATGAAGCTCTTGGCCTGGGGGACAACCCTTGAGACTCACCTTGACCTCTGTGTGACCTCACAAGTCATCTCACCTCTGATGCTCACCTGCACAGGTGGAGATGGAACCGTCTGACCCTGAGAACCTTCCTGTTGTAACTTTCTATTCCGGCTTTACACTTCAATTACTGGGACTTCTGTTGTGGTCCAGTGGCTAAGACTCCACCCTCCCAATACAGGGGACCTGGGTTAGCTCCCTGGTCAGGAAACTGGGTCCCACAGGCTGCAGGTAAAAGATTCTGCATGCCACAGCTAAGACCAGGTGCAGCAAAATAAATAAATAAGCACAGAAATAAATACAATATTAAAAATAAAATAAAATTCAATTCCTTTTGCACTTTCTCTGTGACTTGTATTTTGTAGTTTCCTTCTAAAGCCTATTGACCGCATGAAAACAGAATTCAATTCAATGTAATGATAAAATCTTCATAGAGTTTTTAAAACAATATGTTAGATTTTAAGCATTTTAAAGACATGATATTAAGTGACATTGAAAGGAAAATAGTCGTTTTTTACATGGACAAGGAAAGATCCCCTTTCCTTGCTTTTCAAAATTTTATTTAATGAAATTATATGATTTTTCTTAAATATGAAAGAGGAAGCAAGCTTCCCTTCCTCAACCAGCTTTCAGTCCAGGCCATTGTTTTCACAGTTTTTGAAGTTGTTATTATTATTATTGTCCCTCTAAGGAATCTTTTTAGGCATTTTTATTAAACTAATCTTACACCTTGTTTTAGGTCATTTGGGTACTATAACAAAATGCCCCAGAAAGAGCAGATGGTAACTGCTCACACTCCAGAGCCTGGAAGTCCCAGATCAGGGTGCTAGCACGGGGTGTGAGGGACCACTGATCTGATTCATAGATGCTGTCTCCTTAGAATGTGCTCACAGGTGCCAGGGTTGAGGGAATGCTCAGGTCTCTTTCATATGGGCCCTAATCTCATTCCTGTGGATTCCACCCTCATGACCTATTCACCTCCCAAAGGTCCCACCTTAGAGTGCCATCACTTCTGGAGGTTTGGATTTCAACATATGGATTTTGGGTGGATACAAACCCTCTGCCCAAACATAGCACCCGTCCATGCAATTTTAATATTACAGATGTACCGCATATGAATTGTACTGCATGTACATTTGTGCTTCAGACACAAAGAAGAGGATGATATCTTTGATCCCTCTTCCTAAGAACTGTTTTTTACCCCCTTGAGAGTCTGGAAAGCAGACCTGGAGTATCTGAGACCAGGGCACATCTGACAGAGGTCAAGCGATGCATGGTGGGGAATATCATGGGAATGGATCCGTGGAGGAGGGAAAGAGGCAAAGTTAGTCGGTCAAGTTCGAACTTTCGGAATTGAGTTCAAAGTTCAGATCTAGAGCTCACTGAGAAATATCAGTCAGAAGAAATCCCTTCACTGATAACAAAATGTTCATTTTCAATGAAACGTTAAAGTACCCCGGCAGACAACAACCAGCCAAAGTGCTTACGCATCTCTTTGCTACACTCTGTACCTGTCCATGCTATGAGGTACACGGGGCCATGGACATGGCTTTCATGCTTTGATATCTAACAAGGGATGCTCCACCCAACAATAATTATTGACCTTCAATGTCTCACTGCAGTGTATCCAGACTAATTATCCTGCACGTTTCTGGATTCTTTCATCCTTTCATTTTTAGCCAGTTTGAAAATGAGGCCCCAAGGGTGTGAGCGGATCCACACAAAAAAAGCAGGAAATATTAATCTTTCTCACTCTTCAAACCTTTTTCTTACAACGAGGATTTTTGGCTTTGCATTTTCATTGATGTTTCTGCTTGAGGGTGTGATGGGAGCATGAGGCAAGATTTTGCAAGACTTGTGTACGTGTTGACAGAATTTAATGAATTTATTAGATGGAACCAACTCCTGTCAGGAAGGAAATCTAATTGGATGGCACTGGCATAGAACAGACACAATTGTGAATAATGAATGCATTGTATGTTTATACAGATATTTTGAACAGTAAGAATCTCAAGATATGTCTGAAGTGCAGCTTTTCATTTAGTTTTCCTTGTCCTTTTTACTGTTTACAGAGCCTTTTTAAGAGGTGATCTTCTCCTCTTAAAACATTGGCAAAATATAATTTCCTTTTTACTAACCTAATGGCACTAAATTGAATCCCCTTAATTCTACCTAGTTAGAACATGTGCTAAAAATTAGAACATAATTTTTGTGTTAAATAAATTGATCACAGAAACTCCTATTCTGATTCTATTTCTAGTGTCAGTTTTTCTCAAGTTTGGATTTGCCTGTTTTATCCAAATTGTGGAAAGGAAATTAGCTATGTCCAAGTTTAATGAGAACTGTTTAAAACTGGGAAAGAACAATGTGAACAAAATTCTCTCTCCTTAGAGCCTGCACAGGGTTAAGTATGAAAGTCCCTCTATTAAACAGACTTGGTATTTCTGAGGCGGGGTGGGGTAACCAAACTGAAGCCACAACAACCTTTGCGACATAAGTCACAGCACAGTTTCAAAAATTCCTGTCTGTTCCAGTCAAGTGGAGATATTAATAAATCCATACACGGAACAAAAGGGACCTTTCAGGCAGGCATTATATTACTGCTTATATGAGATATTAAGCATTCATAATATCTTTTAAAAATTGCTCTTTTGGAGGAGTTGTATTACATCCGTAAAGATGACAATGATGGCTTGGAGGCCTACGGACTAGGCTGTGTATAAGTTGGTGGCTGGCATCAGCTTTGGAGAGCGCCTCCAGGAGATGACTAGGTGGTATCTTGGGGACTGTCAGGTAGGAGGGTTAGCTTGTTAGGGTAAGTAAAGACCCTTGAGACTTCTAGGGAGGTTGTGGGGGGATAGGTGTGCTACGAGGGGAGTTTGATAGTATTTTAAATGCATGTATATGGCACCATTCTTGGTGAAGTCATAATATACTGAAAAAAAAATGTCTAGACCATCTTCTGGGGAGATAAAATGTTTCACCAAATTATATTTAGAAGTTCCTGAAAAAAACTCATAGCAATAAAAATTTTTTTTGTTGTTTAATAGCAAGAACCAGGCTAAGCTCATCATTTGTTGTTTTAAGTCTGATAGCTTCTTAGTGATCAGGTCTTTTCCTAGGGAGAGGGTACTGCTTTGGATACTATAATTTCACACCAGATGCGAGCATATGGTAAGGTTATACCCACATTTTATATTTCTACTGGCTCTGAACTCTTTAATTAAGGGACGGTGCTTATGCAGTTTTGGATTTCAGAACTGGACAAACTGTTGTATCCAGTATATACTTTGGAATCGACTGCTTGGTTTCCTGTACAAGACCTTATATTTATATATCCGTCACTGTGAACTTTCATAATTTTCTTTTTTTTTTTTTTTGCATGGCTTGTGGGATCTTAGTTTCCTGACCTAGACTGAACTAGTTGAACTAGACTGAACTAGGGACTGGACTAGAGCCCTCTGCAGTGAAAGCGTAGAGTTCTAACCACTGGACTGCCAAGGAATTGCCAAGCTTTTCAATCTCGACTCTTCTACCCAGCTGCCCTCCCAACTTTTTTTGAAAATGTAATTAGTATGTCTTTTGTGTTTCCATCTAACTTGATGATAGTCAAGACCTAAATAATTAGTGAGTGTTACACATTTGTAAAATTTCAATACATGCAACAGGGTTGTCTTTGAAAGGCTACAAAATGTAAATAATGAAATAGAAATTACTAGACAGCAACCATTCATACTTTTGTTCACCCACCAGATGTTTACTGGGGACTTAATACATTCCAGGTACTGTGAGCATAAACGGATGTCACCCTCCCTTCATGGAAGCTGGCAAGGGAGACAGTCTGCATCAAAGGACAGACCACACAAGTAAATGCAGAATCAGAACCGTATGAGTGCTGCCAGTGGGTGGGACCTGGTATAGGGGACTGAGAACAGGAGCTCAGGGAAGACCCTCCCAAGAAGTGATAATTAGACTGATTCTAAGGGGAGGGAAGGCTTCATAAGGGGGACTGTTGGAGTCATAGTTGAAGGCAGAACAGCACTTGATCGTGCAAGAGGATGAAGAACTGAGGTGGGTCCAGGCTTTTCAGGCCCTTTGAAGGCACCAGAACAGTTTAAGTCTTTAGTCTAAGGACCAAGAGAAACAAACCAGTGTTTTAAAAAAGGTTGTTACGAAGAGTTCAGATTTGCATAAACAAAGATCGTGCTGTCTACCTGGAGAAGTTATTGGAAGGAGGCCAAGGTGGATGTTGAACGACATCAAGAACCTTAGGGAGGAGTTGGGCAGGAGGTGGTGGCAGCTTGGGCTGGTGCAGAGGAAAGTTGATGAATGTAAGAGGTGTTTCTGAATTCTTTATTGGAATGTAATTCAGTAAGTTGTTAAAAATGGGTTCTCCTCATTCACATTTGACTTGGGTTGACACATTCTGGAATTTATAATTTAAGGTTTAAAAATGTAGACAATGCAATGTTGTTGAAGAAGCTGACTGGACATTGCTAAGGTTCTTGACCCTGTTGCGCTCTTTTTTACCTGCTTGACCTTGGGCAAGTTGCTTCCTCTCTCCCAAGGCTTGTTTCCTTATCTAGTAAAAGGAGGATGGTTCCTTTCCAGGGTCCATTTCAAACATAAAATCCTCAGATGGATTATGTGGTCTCTTTTCACACCTTCTCACATTACAGACTTTCTGATTTCCTTCCAGACACTTTTTATCCCATGCCAGGGGCTGAGTATTTGGGGCACTTTTTCAACTTCTAAACTTTAAAAATGTAACAACCTGACCTGGTGAGAATATTAGAAAAACAGGGCATGAATGGCAGTTGGAGTCTTACCCAAACTGAATGTCATCTTCACTAGACATAGGACAGAGTTTCATTTGACAAAAATTGGAAACAAAGACACTTAAGTGTCAAAAGCTAGATCAGTAGTGAAATGTATGAATCAACTGTAGCATATGCACAGAAGGGAATACTATACAAAAATGTACAAAAATGAAACTGAATGAATCACTTTCACAAGCAACATCATTGATGAAAGCCACAAATGACATTGAGCAAAAGAAGTCCACACCGAAAGGTGCATTCTGCATGATTCCATTTGCATGAAGTTCAAAAACAGGGTGAGGTCGCAGGTGGTGAGCAGTCAGGATGGTAGTTACATTTAGGGGCAAACAGTAGGCCTGGGAGGGGCTCAAGCAGTGCCCCAGGGTGCTAGGGCTATACCCTCTCTGGATCCAGGTGGAAGTTATATGAGTAGGTTCACTTTGAGAATGTTCATTGAGCTATAAGCTATGATTTTGTACTCTTCTGTGAATTTGCTTCAGTAAAAACATTTTCTTTGACAACTGGAAGTTGAAGATTTAGTTCTCACAAACGACTATAAAAACAGGGTTGTCTCACTGGAAATAGACTCGACACTGCAGAACTCAGTTATAAACACACTGGAGAGGTGCAGGAAACATATCATTAATAAAATATCGGGTTATTTTTTGCATCTTGTGCAATTTTCACCAGTTGACAACTTTTCTGCATTCATAATGTACAGGGATGTCTTCACTCACTTCATATATATTCAGTTTCATATCAAAGCCACCTTTTATGAAAGATAAAATACAAAAGGTACTTAGACTATACATATGGAAATAGCAAATGGACTTAAAATATAGATGTTAAAAAAATGTTGGCAAGGATATGGAGAAAAGGGAACCCTCATACATGATTGGTGGAATTGTAAACTGATGGAGTCACTGTAGAGAACAGTATACAGGTTCTCAAAAAACTGAAAATAGAACTACCACATGGCCCCGTTATTCCACTCCTGAGTATTCATCTGACAAAAATTGCTAATTTGAAAAGACGCATGCACCCCAGTGTGCATTCCAGCATTATTTACAATTGCCAAGCTAAAGGAGATGTGATGGCATATTACTCAACCCCAAAAAAGAATAAATGTTTATCCAGTTGCAGTGACATGGATGGTCTTGGATAGCAATATGCTTTAGTGAAATAAGTCAGACAGAGAAAGACAAATACTGTATGATATCCCTTATATGTGGAATCTAAAAAATACAAAAAAATGAGTGAATATAACAAATAAAAGCACATTCACAGATACAGAGAACAAACTAGTGGGTACCATGGAGAGAAGGAAAGAGTAGGGTCAACATAGGGGTAGGGAAGTAAAATGTACAAACTCTTAGATATAAATAAGCTATCAATTTAAGGATATGCTGTACAACACACGGAATATACTCCGTGTTTTATAATAACTATAAATGGAGTATAGCCTTAAAAAATTGTGAATCGCTATATTATAGGCCTGCAACATGCAATGGACAGCAGCTGCACTTCAATAAAAAATAAAATCTTTCACATAAAAAGAAATAGAGATATAAAAAGATACAGACAAGCTGATAAGATGAAAGAAGCAAATTGCCTCACTCAGTGTTGCCGAATGTCCAGCTGCAAAACCACAGACCTATTTACTTAAATTATTGGCACCTACAGGCAGCCTTGCATTGCAGTCAAGGAAAATGGCTGAGATGATGCTGCCAGATCCGTAGTCCACATCTCTGCTGGGTTATGTTTGATCTCTTTGGACGGAGGCTACACAAAACTTCCTGTATGTTGATGCTGTCACTGTGTTTGCCTTGGGTTCTCATTTCCCATGTGTGTGCAAACATGGGAAGTTAAAAGCCGACACTCAACAGTGACTGCCTCCCTACTCATGCTTGTGCAATTTCTAAACTGCAAGTCTGATAGACTGTAATGAAGAAATGGACGATGTCTGAAGAGTGTTTGTGGGAAATCTGCATGAAGGAGCCTCCACTGAGCCTGTCTGTTGCAGCTGCCTCTGAGTCCCCCTGGATGACCCAGTCATCCAGATTTTTAAAAAGTTCCCAGATGATGCTCCTGTGTAGCCAAGGCTGAGACCCGTGGCTCTCATCAGTGTTGTTCCTGCTCCCCCAGCGCTGTGCTGAAGCCCAACCTCTGTCCCGTTGATCTCACTCTGGACAGTTTTGTGGCATGTCTCTTCCCAACGTGGTTCAAGAATGTGGAGTGGGTAGCCTGAGATTGTTGGGGGGTAGTTACACAGTGGAAATTCACAAACTCTACACATCAGAGCTCCCCCGACCCCACTCCCCTCATCCTAAAACTGGTTGTTGCACTCATCTCACATGCTAGTAAAGTAATGTTCAAAATTCTCCAAGCCAGGTTTCAGCAATATGTGAACTGTGAAATTTCATATGTTCAAACTGGTTTTAGAAAAGGCAGAGGAACCAGAGATCAAATTGCCAACATCTGCTGGATCATCAAAAAAGCAAGAGAGTTCCAGAAAAAAACATCTGCTTTATTGACTATGCCAAAGCCTTTGACTGTGTGGATCACAATTAACTGTGGAAAATTCTGGAAGATATGGGAATACCAGACCACCTGACCTGCCTCTTGAGAAACCTGTATGCAGGTCAAGAAGCAACAGTTAGAACTGGACATGGAAAAACAGACTTGTTCCAAATAGGAAAAGAAGTGCGTCAAGACTGTACATTGTCATTCTGCTTATTTAACTTATATGCAGAGTACATCATGAAAGATGCTGGGCTGGAAGAAGCACAGGCTGGAATCAAGACTGCCAGGAGAAATATTGATAACCTTAGATCCACTCTTATGGCAGAAAGTGAAGAAGAACTGAAGAGCCTCTTGTTGAAAGTGAAAGAGACTGAAAAGGTTGGCTTAAAGCTCAACATTCAGAGAACTAAGATCATGGCATCCAGTCCCATTACTTCATGGCAAATAGATGGGGAAACAGTGGAAACAGTGTCAGACTGTATTTTTTTGGGGCTCCAAAATCACTGCAGATGGTGAGTGCAGCCATGAAATTAAAAGATGCTTACTCCTTGGAAGGAAAGTTATGACCAACCTAGATAGCATATTGAAAAGCAGAGACATTACTTTGCCAATGCCAACAAAGGTCCATCTAGTCAAGGCTATGGTTTTTCCAGTGGTCATGTATGGATGCGAGAGTTGGACTATAAAGAAAGCTGAGCGCCGAAGAATTGATGCTTTTGAACTGTGGTGTTGGAGAAGACTCTTGAGAGTCCCTTGGACTACAAGGCGATCCAACCAGTCCATCCTAAAGGAGATCTGCCCTGGGTGTTCATTGGAAGGACTGATGTTGAAGCTGAAACTCCAATATTTTCGTCACCTGATGTGAAGAGCTGACTCATTGGAAAAGACCCTGATGCTGGGAAAGATTGAGGGCAGGAGGAGAAGGGGACGACAGAGGATGAGATGGTTGGATGGTGTAACCGACTCAATGGACATAAATTTGAGTAAAGTCTGGGAGTTGATGATGGACAGGGAGGCCTGGCGTGCTGCGGTTCATGGGGTTGCAAAGAGTCAGACACGACTGAACGACTGAACTGAACTGAACTGAAGCATTTACAAGCACCTCACTGACTGCTTCCTGATACACGCTAGTAAAGTAATGCTCAAAATTCTCCAAGCCAGGCTTCAGCAAATGTGAACCGTGAACTTCCTGATGTTCAAGCTGGTTTTAGAAAATGCAGAGGAACCAGAGATCAAATTGCCAACATCCGCTGGATCATGGAAAAAGCAAGAGAGTTCCAGAAAAGCATCTATTTCTGCTTTATTGACTATGCCAAAGCCTTTGACTGTGTGGATCACAATTAACTGTGGAAAATTCTTCAAGAGATGGAAATACCAGACCACCTGATCTGCCTCTTGAGAAATTTGTACGCAGGTCAGGAAGCAACAGTTAGAACTGGACATGGAACAACAGACTGGTTCCAAATAGGAAAAGGAGTTCGTCAAAGCTGTATATTGTCACCCTGTTTATTTAACTTATATGCAGAGTACATCATGAGAAACGCTGGACTGGAAGAAACACAAGCTGGAATCAAGATTGCTGGGAGAAATATCAATAACCTCAGATATGCAGATGACACCACCCTTATGGCAGAAAGTGAAGAGGAACTAAAAAGCCCCTTGATGAAGGTGAAAGTGGAGAATGAAAGAGTTGGCTTAAAGCTCAATATTCAGAAAATGAAGATCATGGCATCCGGTCCCATCACTTCATGGGAAATAGATGGGGAAACAGTGGAAACAGTGTCAGACTTTATTTTTCTGGGCTCCAAAATCACTACAGATGGTGACTGCAGCCATGAAATTAAAAGATGCTTACTCCTTGGAAGGAAAGTTATGACCAACCTAGATAGCATATTCAAAAGCAGAGACATTACTTTGCCAGCAAAGGTCCGTCTAATCAAGGCTATGGTTTTTCCAGTGGTCATGTATGAATGTGAGAGTTGGACTGTGAAGAAGGCTGAGCACCGAAGAATTGATGCTTTTGAACTGTGGTGTTGGAGAAGACTCTTGAGAGTCCCTTGGACTGCAAGGAGATCCAACCAGTCCATTCTGAAGGAGATCAGCCCTGGGATTTCTTTGGAAGGAATGATGTTAAAGCTGAAACTCCAGTACTTTGGCCATCTCATGTGAAGAGTTGACTCATTGAAAAAGACTCTGATGCTGGGAGGGATTGGGGGCAAGAGGAGAAGGGGACAACAGAGGATGAGATGCCTGGATGGCATCACTGACTCGATGGACGTGAGTCTCAGTGAACTCTGGGAGTTGGTGATGGACAGGGAGGCCTGGTGTGCTGCGATTCATGGGGTCGCAAAGAGTCGGACACGACTGAGTGACTGATCTGATCTGATCTGATCTGATCTGAAGAGAGGAACAATAAAATTCATTTGGCTAAAGGTTAGGATGTCCACATACAAATGCCACATGATATTGAGGCTGCATGTGCTTCCTTGCTCACCTACTTGAACAATTTAGACACCAAAGGCAATTAACAAATTGTACCTCAACATTCAAAAACTTAAGATCATGGCATCTGGTCCCATTGCTTCATGGCAAAAAGATGGGGAAACAATGGAAATAGTGACAGACTTCTTCTTGGGCTCCAAAATCACCGCAGATGGTGACTACAGCCATGAAATTAAAAGACAATTGCTCCTTGGAAGAAAAGCTATGACCAACCTAGACAGCATAATAAAAAGCAGAGGTCTGTCTAGTCAAAGCTATGGTTTTTCCAGTAGTCAGGTATGGATGTGAGAGTTGGACCATAAGGAAGGCTGAGTGTCAAATAATTGATGCTTTTGAACTGTGGTGTTGGAGAAGACTCTTGAGAGTCCCTTGGACTGCAAGGAGATCCAACCTGTCAATCCTAAAGGAAATCAGTCCTGAGTATTCATTGGAAGGACTGATGCTGAAGCTGAATCTTCTATACTTTGGCCACCTGATGCAAAGAGCTGTTGTTCAGTTGCTCAGTCGTTTCTGACTCTTTGTGACCCCACATACTGCAGCACACCAAGCTTCCCTGTCCTTCACCATCTCCCAGAGCTTGCTCAAACTCATGTCCGTTGAGTTGGTGAAGAGCTGACTCATTGGAAAAGACTCTGATGCTGGGAAATATTGAAGGCAGGAAGAGAAGGGGAGACAGAGGATGAGATGTTTGGATGACATCACCAACTCAATGGACATGAGTTTGAGTCAACTCTGGGAATTGGTGAAGGACAGGGAAGCCTGGCGTGCTTCAGTCCATGGGATTACAAAGAGACATGACTGAGCAACTGGACAACAACAACAAACTTCAAAGTATAATTAGAAATAAGGAGGAAGGGTTTCTCAAACAAGTCTTGTGTTAATATATCGAGAAGCCTTTTCTCACCTCTTCTCTCACATTTTTCCTCTTAGTTTTTCTATCTTTATCTGAAAGATGCCAAAGAGTTGAAAGCAAATCTTTATAGAATACACCGTCTGTTCCTTGTGCAAAAAACTGAAGAGTCATGACCTGGGGAGTTAAAGGGCATTCAAAGGTTGTCCTGTCCAGGAGCTGTAAGTATGGTCCACATGATCTAGGTGCTACCAATTCCCATCTTTCTCATTAAAAGGACACTCAGGGGCTGGTGTCCCAGTGAACTCCAAGGCAGGAGAGGCAGAAGAAGGGTCCCAGAGGTGTTCCAGGCCCACAGGCCAGGAAGCCTCCTGTCCTCAACCATCCCCAGTGCAGCCAAAGCAGGGCAACAGGGGTGGTCACAGAACATAGGTGTCCCCTTCGGTGGGTGGTTTGCACCTTTGTGGAGGACGGCTTGCTGCTTTCATCCAGCCAGTCCTTTAGAGAGAAGATCCTCTTCTTGAGCTAGCCCAGGAGTGTTCCAGGAGGCAGAGGATAAAGCCCCAAAGAAGGCAGCCGTGGTCTAGAACTTACTGTAGCTTCAGCAGCAGCCCTAGAGACGTCTTCCAACCACTTGAGAGCCAGAGAAACTGGAGACAGGTATGAGATATCCCACGGGACAAGTTTGCCTTTGGTGAGGGTTCTCTGGTCGTCCACCAGTGGGGAGCAACTTTGTCTAACTGACACCATTGATTCATGGTTGACTGTCTTTTCATGTCTTACTCTTGATGTCTTCAAAGAAAGTACTTAAGGGACTTCCTTGGTGGTCCAGCAGCTAAGGCTCCATGCTCCCAATGCAGGGGGCCCCAGTTTGATCCCCTGTCAGGGAATGAGAACCCACGTGCTGCAACCAAAGATCCTGCATGCTGCAATGAAGATTGAAGGTCCTGTGTGCCAGGACTAAGACCTGGCACAGCCAAATGATTACATTATGTAAAAATAATTTTTTTTTAAAAAGCCTGTTACTTAAATAGAAGACTGAAGCTGGCATAGTAGGGTGACCAGTCATGCCAGCTTGCCTAAAGAGTGTTTGCGGCCGCGTGAGAATTTCAGGGCTAAAATCAGGAAAGCCCTGAACAAACCTGGATAAGTTGGTCTGCCCATAGTCAAATTTCCAATTGGGAGAGTTATTCAGAGTAGAAAGCAAGCACTGTCAAACATATCAATCACATCAATCACTACCGTGGCACCTTGGTTACCAACTGCTAAATTCTCCACCTGAGTCGTCTTGTAACAGAGACCTCTCTGAAAGCTTGAAAGTCCATGTCTGAGGTTGTATTCTTAACCAGTGGACATCAGGACTCCAAATGAGGGCTTCCCTGGTGACTCCGTGGTAAAGAATCTGCCTGCCAACTCAGGTGACATGAGTTCGATCCCTGATTGAGAAGATCCCACATGCCTCGGAGCAGTTAAGCCCTGGCGCCATAACTACTGAGCCAGTGCTCTAGAGCCTGGAAGTCAAAACTAGGAGCCCACATGAGGCAACTCCTGAAGCCTTCATGCCCTAGAGCCTGTGCTCACCAACAAGAGAAGCTACCACAGTGAGAAGCCTGTGCACCTCCACCAGAGAGTAGTCCCTGCTAGTCACAACCAGAGAAAAGCCCACACAGCCCCAAAGACTCGGCACAGCCAAGAATAAAAAAATGCAATTATATTAAAAAAAATTCTGAAATGACATCAGCCTGATAGACGATGTAATGGCTTTGAAGGGAGAAAAGGCAAAGGAAAAGAGCAAAAAATAGGAACAGCAATGATAGGTGATCTTAGTTAAGCAGCCTAGGGAGGAAGATGCAGAGCTTCTAAATTCTCACACTGCCTGACTGGAAACCTGTGATTCATAGGGACGGATGACCATGATGTATGCCTTGTTCATTAAAGTGGAGGAGACCGGATAAGTCACCGCCATGAATATTTCAATTAGGAATGACTAAAATATTTCATAGCCATCTATCACCATAAGCACGAACACTCAAGTGTAGTTAAAAATCAATTCGAAGTGACAGTGAATGGAGAGCTGGCTGGGAGGGGAAAAACGCTTTCTCCCCTGTGTCTGGGTTGGGTTTCTGGGTGATGTGATTTTGTTTTGTGTGTGAGCCTGGGATGGTGCTTTGCTCGAGCAAAGCCTGGTTTGGTCGGGATTCAAAGGCGAAAGCTGTGTAATAGCAAAAGCCTGACAGCCTTTAATAAAGAGATATACAATGTCTCGGATGTATTTGAGGGAACTCTGATGCTTGTGGTTTTGTATATGGTTATGGTAAATAACTAGCCACTGATTGTTGTGGTCTGGCCTTTGCTGGGAGCACTGGACCTCTGGAGACCCATTTACCCTAAATCAGCCATATACCTAACCAGACAGCGTCACATCACAATCAAAACACATAGGGTCGGGGGCTGCCAGGCCTGCAGCCCACCTCAGCTGGGAGAAAGAATTTTTTTTTCCTTTGTTTGTGAAGAAGTTGACAAGCTCCCGGCAGCAGAGAACTTGCTGCGTGTTGGGGTTGTCACTGCGCGCTTCCCCTTTTCCCCATGACTGATTCTTGCAAATGCTCTCAGTAAATGAGCCCAAGTGGGAGAAGGAGATGATGCTGGGCCCTGAGCGGTGCCTGCCCTCTCGTGGGTAGCAGCCTTCACATCCTGACAGGAGGCGCTCAACCCGAACCAGAGCTTCGGCGGCATTGCTGGCCCTTGAGCAAATTAGAGCTTGTGTGCCCGGCTCTGAACTGAAATGTAGATATATTTCTTTTTTTTTGTAGGACAGCCAAACATCATGTATACTTAATGGAATGCATATGAAGTACCTAGCATCACTTCTAAAGTGTTCTTTTCAAAAGTGTTCAACTTGAATCTAATTTTTGTTGTTTGGTTGTTGTTAAGTCATGTCGTGTCTGGCTCTTTGTGATCTCATGGACTCCAGCATGCCAGGCTTCCCTGTCCTTCACTATACCCTGGAGTTTGCTCAGACTCGTGTCCACTGAGTCGGTGATGCTGTCCAACCATCTCATCATCGGTCACCCTCTTTTCCTCTTGCCCTCAATCTTCCCCATCATCAGGGTCTTTTCCAGTGATTCAGCTCTTTGCATCAGGTAGCCAAAGTATTGGAGTGTCAGCTTCAATATCAGTCTTTCCAATAAACTTTCAGGGTTGATTTCCTTTAGGATTGACTGGTTGGATCCCCTTCCAATGTTGAATCTAATTTAGCCTTTATAGTTAATGACTATTTACAGATACTATTTAAAAAGTAATTGAAGGTTAGGGTAATCAACTGTTCCACTTTGTCTAGGGTTGTCCTGGAACAGAAACTCTTGCATTCCAAGAAACCCCAGTTCTAGGCCTACTGGAATAGTTGGTCACCCTAGTGCAAATTTATCAGCTGGTTGGTGTCTTATCCTTCTGGGACTTCCCAGATGGCACTAGTGGTAAAGAACCCACCTGCTAATACAGGAGATACAGGAAATGTGGGTTCAATCCCTGGCTCAGGAAGATGCCCTGGAGTAGGAAATGGCAACCCACTCCAGTATTCTTGTTTGGAAAATCCTATGGACAGTGCAGCCTGGTGGGCTACAGTTCATGGGGGTGCAAAGAGTTGGACATGACTGAGCGACTAAGTGTGCATGCTAGGTTATTAGAGGATACTTGTTTCCTTCCTTCTCCCCCAAACTTTTCTCCAAGCCAGTTGTTTTATGCTCTGCTGTTAGAAAATGGAGATGAGCATGTGTGTGGTTGCATGTGTTTTGGGGAGGGTTCTCTTCCCTGGCATGAAGAGAGAGCAAGAATTTGTGTCTGCTGTGTGTGAATTTGTGTAGTTCTGTTCATGAAAGCATACACACATGCACATTTACACATAATCTCCCAAATATTTGCTAAGCGATTATCATGTGAAAGTTATGGAGGAAACAGCTGGAAGCAGAGAGAAACTGACCAAATATATTCAAGCAGTCAGAGTCACTGCCCTTAAGGAAACTTTGACCTGATTTTCAGGGTAGGGACCTTAGCGTGGGGTGGAAGGGGATAATTCAGAGAAATTCAAAAGACTGAATTAATTGACCAGCAATGTCACTTCAAAAGAATATTCTCTGGTCTATACATAGTCCAGGGCACAGAGCGGTTTCTGTGGATGAAGTCTCAGGGGGAACCGCAGAGCCCACTGCGCGAGGCCTGAGGATCTTGTCTCAGCTCAGATTTGAAGGGCTTCAATCTTCACAGTGGTTCCTGGTTTCCGGCAGGCAGCCTCCTCTGATTTGTTTACAGATCTGATCACCACTTGGCCTTTTGTTCTGTAGGGCAGAAAGGCCTCTCTGCTTGCTGTTTGGTGACGTCTGAACAAGTCTTCTATTCCCTCCAGCCTCCTGACTCAGCAGCCCAGGCTCTGTTCTCAAAAGTCCCACTCTCTCCCTTACGTCCTCGGTCCCCTAGGACCCAGCCTTTGAATTCAGAGTCTGCGACCTAAGACTCAAAGTCTGGGCTCTTTAAGTTCATTGAGAAAATTGTGCCCTCAAACCCAGACACTTGTTCTTCCTGTTTTCTCATTAACTCCCTTCAGCTACTTAGAATTATAAGCATCCTTCAATATTAGCATCACTACAAATTGTACCCTGCCCTGCCACCTGAAGGAAGGTCCTGTCCCCTCCCTCTGCCCATATTACCGATATGCCTGTATGGGTCCAAACTCTGAAATTTAGAAGGTTTTTTTCCCTCTCTACCTTGAAGGCCTCTGCACTGGAGATTTACCATTATCTTTTCTTGGAACACTACTTGTGTTAGTTTGCTGCCATAACAAAGCACCACAGACTGGAGGGCTTGAATAAGAGACATTTGTTTTCTCAGTTTTGAAGGTTACAAGTCCAAGGTCAAGGGGTCAGCAGGGTTGGTTTCCTTCTGAGGCCTCTTTCCTTGGAAGTGGCCTTCTCCCAGTGTCTTCATATGAGCTTCCCTTCGTGTGACTCTATGTCCTAGCCTCCTCTTTGGACACCAGTCCTTCTGGATTAGAATTACCTCAATGACCCCAATTTAACTTAATTACCCTTTACAGGCCCTGTATGCAAATATAGTTGCCTTCTGAGGGCCTAGGGGGTTAGGGCTTCAGCATATGGATGCTGGGAGCACGTGATTCAGCCCATACACTGCCTAAGATCAGATATGTATATTGTAATGGAGAAAGGCTTAGCTTCTAAGGATTGGCCCCCAGTTTATATTTTTCTTAATATAGGGAAGTTCAGTCACTCGGTTGTGTCCGGCTCTTTGTGACTCCATGGACTGCAGCACACCAGGCTTCCCTGTCCACCACCAACACCTGGAGCTGGCTCACACTTGGACTGGGCAAATATTTTATTTTTATCATATTGTAGGGTAGACACACTTCTTAATTTTTAACGAGGATAATTCCTTTACAGTGTTGTGCTGGTTTCTGCTGTACAACAACATGAATTAGCTATGAATAAACATATGCCTGCCCTCTTGACCCTCCCCCCACCTCCAAATCCCACCTCTCTAGGCCATCCGAGAGCACAGAGCTGCTCCCTTTCTATGTGACTCTTACAATAAAAACACACAAATATGTGTACTGAAAAATCATAGCTTGTCAGAAGATATGATTATAAATTGCAAGATAGACTACTATGTTCACAATGTATCCAATTAGATTTAAAATCCAAAACGGCTTTGACTTCTGCTTGCCATAGTCATTGGTTGCAATCTCAGGCAGATTTTTTTCTTCTTCTTTTTTTTTTTTTTACAAACCCTTTTCTTGAGGGCTGCCTTTCAATAGATCACAGCAAGGGAGCTGTTCTGCTATGTATGAAACCCTGACCCAGGCAGATTTTAATAGCTAGTTACATTTATTTTACTGGGACACACAATTAACAAGATGATAGTGGAACAACATATATGGCCATCACCCAGAGTGCCTTTCTTTCTCATCAGTGGAAAAATTGTAGCCATCTAGTTGTAACCTTGCTAATATTCAGATTTGAATGAAATTCGATGAATGTCTAGAAATAAAATGAATACGAGCAATAATCAAGCATCTGTATGCTGGTAGTTGTAATTTTCTAAATTATTTTCAAACCAAACGAGCTGGGATATAGTGTCCTGGGAGTTTGGATTGGACTTGAGTCCTCTGGAAGCAAACCTTCAAGAGTTATTTTCCTGAAAAGTGTGGCAGGGCATGGAGTTGAGAAAAGAAAGCTGAGAAAGGAAAGGGCAGCTTCTAGGGGAGACTCCCATTAGGAAAGCCAATGATCAATTCATACGTTGAGGGAAGGTATTGTACCTGGTTATGTGCCAAGAACAAGGAAACTGGGGCATCTTAGGGGAGAAAAGACTCCAAGAGCAAGCATTGATAGTAATTTAGTGAAATGCTCGAGGACACACTGTGAAATGGTATTCTGTGTGGTCCCCCCGAGACTAGTACAGACATGTCCTGGGGGACTTCTTATCTACCTGCTGCCGCTGCTGCTGCTAAGTCGCTTCAGTCGTGTCCGATTCTGTGCAACCCCATAGATGGCAGCCCACCAGGCTCCCCCGTCCCTGGGATTCTCCAGGCAAGAACACTGGAGTGGGTTGCCATTTCCTTCTCCAATGCATGAAAGTGAAAAGTGAAAGTGAAGTCGCTTAGTCCTTTCCGGCTCTTAGCGACCCCATGGACTGCAGCCCACCAAGCTCCTCCATCCATGGGATTTTCCAGGGCAGCAGAATTAATGTCAGACACAAAGAGAAAGGGTGGGACTCCTCTGAAAAGTTTCTCTGTTAAGTGAGGGGGAAGGTTAGTAAGTACAAGTTCTCAGGGTAGCATTTAGGAATACATTGCTTTGAGATAAATAGCAAAGTCTATGTTGCAAAAAACAAAACAAAACTATTTGCTTTAATTAATCTATAGAGAGATTACTTTTTTTCACTTAATAACTGTTTTTTAAATCAGTGCTAGTATGTTTTGACAAAAAAGACAAAAGTCCTAACATTTTGCAATGTGAATGCATTCAGAGAAATGATGGAGGTTTAGCTGCCTCTGTTCTCTGCAGCATTTTCTAATACAGATACATTAAATTTAGCCTGCTGCTGCTGCTGCTAAGTCGCTTCAGTCGTGTCCGACTCTGTGCAACCCCATAGACTGCAGCTCACCAGGCTCCCCCGTCCCTGGGATTCTCCAGGCAAGAACACGGAGTGGGTTGCCATTTCCTTCTCCAATGCGTGAAAGTGAAAAGTGAAAGTGAAGTCGCTCAGTCGTGTCTGACTCTTAGCGACCCCATGGACTGCAGCCTACCAGGCTCCTCCGCCCAGGGGATTTTCCAGGCAAGAGGACTGGAGTGGGGTGCCATTGCCTTCTCCAAACTAGCCAATAAAACAGATTCAGTAAATTTGATTACTACATATTTGTAATGGAATATTATTCATCCATAAAAAGGGTGCCATAAAAATTAGTGATTATATGAAAATTTGTTCCACATATAAATAAAACCAATAAGTTTAAAAAGTACATGTTGTATAAATCTATATTATAAATAAACACCTTCACAGAAAAGCCTAGATGGACACAAATGTTGAGTGATTTATCTATCAGTAGATTATTTTAACTTTCTTGCTAATCCTACAAAACACCATAAAAATGTAAAAAATAAGTGATATAAAAGTTTTAAATGTTTTTTGATGGTGGCTGCTGTTGATGACAAGTGAATCGTATGTGGAGACTGAGTGTAGCCCCTGTGTTCTCAACAGGGCTGTTATTTCCCCTGTGGAGAGACAATTTCTTCCTAGGGAGCAAAGAAATCCAAGCTACTACAATGGTTTGTGACCTTCCAAAGTATCACTCTACATGACCAGATGTATCTGTCCTACCAAAATTTCAAGGAAGAGGAGAGGAGATCAGAAAGGAAAAGAAAAAAAATAAGTTTAAAAGGCTCCTTTTGGGGGAATAATGATCGGAAAATGATTGAGAAACATTGGCTGAGCATTGCCTAATATTTTTGGGACTGTGGTTGGTATGTTGAGGTATACCTGTTTTGTTTTGTTTTGTTTTGTTTTGTTTCCTTTCCATAAGTAACTTCTTAAGACTAAAGCAATTGAAATGCCAAGTAAGTGATTTTTTTTTTTTTTTTTTTTTAACGGCTTCCCTGGACTAAGTGTCCCAGGCTGACCCAAGTAGCATGTCATCCTCTGTCTCTGGAAGTGATCTCCCACGACAGAGAAAGCCAAGCTGTGTGCAGTCTGTGATCTTACCTACAGCTGATGTCTTACCAGGGCTTCAAACCCCTAGCTCTGGCATTTCAGAAGGCTCTTAACTTATGAAGCAGTCAGTTCATCTCATCAACCCTCCTGGGACCCAGAGAAGTGTATTAAAAAGAATGTCATGTGCCCTGTTGGAAACATTAAGTCAAAGAATCTCCCTGATAGGTATCTCTGCGCAGAATGCCGTCCTGGGGCCATGCCAGTGGCGCCTGGCTGTCTCATTTCCAAGGCGGCAATTGAGTGATAATTGCAGGATCCTATTTTGAACAACACTACAGCAGAGCCTGATAAAGTTTGTAACTATTTAGATCGAAATCTGAGAACTCTAAACAATTTATTTACAAAGAAAGACACAGATAGGTTTTAACTACCTCATAAATCGGCTCTCCTTGACCGCAAAGACAGCAGATAGCCGGTTCCTGGGAGAATCAATCAGCCCTGGACAAGGATTATTCCCTCGGATGGGGCTTCCTTTGGTGTACAGCTTTCATAATTACCAGACCGGGCCAAGCCTGTGCCAGCACTAAGCTGACAAAGCTGAGGGAAAGCCCTGGGGCTTCACTTTGAGGGTTGAGGGTAGGAGGCTCTGAGAAGTGCTGGGGATGAACTGGTGAGATGTTCTGAGCAGATAAACTGGGTGAAGCCCCAGAATAGAATCCTGAGACCTGGAATTCCCAGCCTTGGCCCTGTGGCATGTGGGGCTAGATCTTCTTTGTTGTGGGGCAGTCCTGTGCCCTGTGGGATGTGGGCAGCATCCCTGGTACCCTCTAGCCACTAGACACCAATGTCAGCCCTCCTCCTCCCAGTCCTGACCACCACATGTTTCCAGAGGCTTTCAAATGTCCCCTGGGACAACATCTAGCCCCGGCCTTTGAGAACCACTGCCTGAGGCAATAACATTCCTTGGGTTTTTCGACGTGGTTTTTTAGGGGTTAATCTTTTTTTTTTTTTTTTTTTCCCCAAGCACAGATTGATATTTGGGTATCATGCCTTCTCTCCCTTCGGGCCTCTCTGAGTGCCCCGCGATACAATTACACATTGGCTAATTCTTCCATCTCTAACCTGAAGCTTTGAAAGGAAACAGCTTTTATCTTCTCTGTTACACGGAGGGGAGTGGGATGGGTTTGACTATCTATTGCTTTGCATGCAAATTTTAATCCTTTAATCACCTTCCCACACTTTAGAGGGGTGATACTGAGAATCCACCAGCCCATCCAGCCTTGATTTTAGGCCTGTATACAGACTGGAGGAAACCTGGAAAGGTCATTTCTTCCCCCTAGCCATAATATCCAGGTTTTAGTGTGAGATAATTTGGGGGGTTTTCTCCATCTTTTAGCTCCGAGGAAGCCAACGCTTAAACTTCTGTCCTCTCTGCCCGGGTCCATAATGTGAAGGAACTTTTTCACTTATAATTTGCCTATTGTTCTCAATACTCAAATTTCTTTGTCCTGGGGGAGGAGGAGTACTTTTAAGAGCTTATGTGACGCCTTCATTTGGTGCCAGTGATCATTATTTCTCAGGCAGTGTGAAATTTAAAAAAAAAGCTCTGTCTTTTGGCAAATTCTGCAATAGAATAAAGCAAAAGTTTTCCTTTATTTTGAGTAGCAGTCATTAAAAAGAGCGCAGACATTTGCTTTTTCTCCATGAGCTCTTAATTGTCTAATGACAAAGGAGGATGCCGGCTCCATTTACGCGCCGTTATGTCTATGATTTGTGCAGGGTCTGTTTCCAAAGCAACTTCTTATCTGGCGGAGATGGCATTGCTTGTTGACTCTGCTCACTGTGAACACAGTGCCATAAATTACATGGCTCCGGTTTTTTTCTTCTTGTAGTCTAATCATTTCTCTGGGGAAAACAGTGTCCTGCTGGGACTTGCCCTTCACAGCGTGCGTAAAAACACATGCCAAACTCCAACATGACCAGAGGACAGTACGCTTTTCCATTCATCTCGGACAAAGCACTCTGCATCACACAAAGTTGTTTTCCAACGGTCACACTCTCAACAAAATATTTCTCTATGTTAGGAAGTGAGGTCGTGAGGGACAAAGACAGACCAAAATATAAAACTGTGAGCATTGAAAACAACATTGAGAGAAAAAATGGTAATGGCAATGTTCTTTCACCTTTAGGGTTATAAAGGATGACAGACGCCTGAGTGGTGTGTATGCTCAGTTGTGGCCGACTCTTTGAGACCCCTGGACAGTAACCCGCCAGGCTCTCTTGTCCATGAAATGTTCAAGGAAAGTATGCTGGAATGGATTGCCATTTTCTCCTCCAGGAGATCTTCCTGACCTCGGGGTTGAAATCATGTCTCCCGAGTCTCCTGTACTGGCAGACAGATTCTTTACCAGGGAACCACTAGGGAGGATGGCTGGGGCCTGAAAGAACTCCTCATCCACTCTCATTGTAGCTTCGATTAAGAAACTGATACTGAAAGAAGAGAAGGGAGTTGTTCCTCTTGAAGCAGTTGGCTAATTGCAGTGTTGACGCTAAAACTTAACCGTGACTTGGATTCCCCATCTCTTTTAACTGCAATTCACGGCCCATCCCCAGCAAGAAAACTGCATGTTCCTGCCTCAGGGCCTTTGTACGGGCTGCGTCCACTGTCTGCAACGAACTCTTCCCTCAATGCCCCGCCCCACCCCCAGGTATTGTCTTCATTTATTTACCTATTGTTTCTGCTCAGAGATCCTCTCCTCAGAGACCTTGCTGTCTACAACAGCGGGCCCTGGTTGTCCCCATTCTCTCTGCTTATCTTGCTTTCCATCAGAGCATTTACTACTACCTGGTATTATATTCATTTCTTTGCCTCACTGCCTAGAAATTTAGAAGTCTGTTCTCAGGATGCAATCTACAATGTGGGCAAAGATTTGTGTATAAGGATGGTCTCTGTAGAGAAAATACGTAAAGAAGCTAAACGTTTAGCTATGCTGCTACCAAGTCACTTCAGTCGTGTCCGACTCTGTGCGACCCCATAGACGAGAGCCCACCAGGCTCCCCCGTCCCTGGGATTCTCAAGGCAAGAACACTGGAGTGGATTGCCATTTCCTTCTCCAATGCATGAAAGTGAAAAGTGAAAGTGAAGTCTCTCAGTCGTGTCCAACTCCTAGTGACCCCATGGACTGTAGCCCACCAGGCTCCTCCATCCATGGGATTTTCCAGGCAGGAGTACTGGGGTGGGTGCCATTGCCTTCTCTGAAAAGTTTAGCTATAGGGAAATGAATAAAATAACAGCATATGTCCATATGATACAGTATCCAGCTTTTACAAATGACATTTGCTTCGAGGATGAAGGACAGTGCCTTATATATCTTTCTCCTGGCACATTAGGGTATTTATCAGCACACAAAAAGATGTGCAGAGAAGATTTCAACAGGCTGAAAACTAGGACTGTGTGTATGCCAGTCTATGGATAAATTTTCACCTTCATACCTGTAAAGTACATCAGACCATCAAGGTGAGAGCTTCTTCGGTAGTCATGGCCAACACCTCGTTCTGGGTCCCAGGACCCAGGAGGAGGTGAGACAGAAATGGAGAAGCCAGGGTGTCCTAATTGGGAACTGATTTGTGGCCTGCCCTGGACACTTATGTCCCCTACAGAGAGACACATTCTTTCAATCGTCTCTAACTTTTAAATATTTTAAGAATGCAGTTCCTGGTAATGTATTAATAGTGAGAATTGGGGCAGATGTGAAAAGTGGTATGTGTGACATTGGAAATAAAAAGGGATGGGAACTGAAAACATCTCAGAAGCTGCCAATTATGCAGGTTGTAATTTTCATGTATTATGTTAGAAAGTGAATACATTGAACTGGAATATTCAGGAATATCAGCATTTTCCTAAGATCAGGCCCTGAGTAGATAAAGAACATCCTCAATAAAGCATACCAGAGAAAGAAAGGGCTGCTGGAACAGGAGTCTATGGGGAAGGGGACTCAAATATCAACACATCAGAGAAGAGGGTCAGCAAGATCACAGCAGAGTGAAGAGTAAGAACAGCAGCAGCCACCACACAATCTAGTCTGATCTACTGAACCGTCACCACCACTCTGGCAGAACCATGAGGGTCAACAGTCAGTATGAAGAAAATAAAGCACCAGATATTTAAAGACATTCTGAAACATAAAAGATGATAGAGAGTGTATTTGCCTCTAGGGCTGCTCAAACAGCAGAAATGTATTGTCTCATAGTTTTGGAGGCTAGAAGTCCAAGATCAAGATGTCTACAGGGCCAGGCTTCCTCTGAAGATGCTAGGAAAGGAGGGTTCCAGACCTTTCTTGTAGCTTCTAGAAGTTCCTTGGCTTATACCAGCGTGCCTGCCATCTTCACATGGTCTTCTCCTTGTGCATGTGTCTACATCCACAGTTCCTCTTTTTATGATGACACCAGTCCTGCTCTAATATGGCTTCATCTCACCTAATTACATCTGCAATGACTCTGTTTACAAATAGGCCACATTCTAAGATATTGGAGGTGAGCATGACAACATATGAGTTTGAAGAGGACACCATTCAGTGAATAACACAGAGTTAATGCATATTAAAATAAAACATTTTTAATTCCAGAAAAAGAAGACTTTAGAGAGCATCTATTTTGTATTCTCAGTATAACACAAGATGCTGTAAATTTCATGACGTAAAATTGAACAGTGGAATTAGAACATAGCAGACTGAGATAAAAGAATGCTGATTGAGATGCAGCAGACCTGCAAGGGAAAAATGGAAAAGATTCACATGAAAGCTGAAAATTGCAGGTCAATGAAAACCCATGTTAGGAATAGTGAGATAAAGAATCAATGCTGTAGGAATCTGAATTGATGATATAAAATTTGAGACCCTTTTCTTTTTAGACTTTTGGGAAAACACAAAGAAATGAAGTAATAAAATAGATGTAGATGTATGGATGGGCTTCCCTGGTGGCTTTGTGGTAAAGAATCTGCCTGCCAATGCAGGAGACATAAATAGAAATAGGAGAGAGAGGGAGGCAGTTGTGGAAGAGAAGGAGATGGAAAGACACTGAGAATAAAAATTTTCTATGTTCCAAATCCAAGTGGGGAGAAGACTGCTTGTTCTTTGGTCACAGAATGTTGTAATCAGCAGAACCAGTTTTAAACCCTCCAGCCAATCTTGGATGAAACTGCTGGAATTCACCTGTTTCTGAAGACCTGAAAATCGGTGACAATTTTATTCTTCTGAAATTCAATAAACAAGAGCCACACCCCTTAACTCTGTTTCCAAGGCTTTTGGTCAAGCAACTCTCTAGATTCTGGTTTATGAAATTCCAATAATTCCTGAATTCCATATTTCTTGAAACCCTCTATAAAACCATTTCAAAAATGGTATAAGAAAACAGAAGTGAATACCTGGCAGAGAGACTAGGAAAGACTTTCTAAACATCAATTAACTTTAAAAATTAGAAAAAAAAATAGATAATTATAAAAAAATTAAAGGTATTTGAGTTTCACCAGTAATCTAAGCAGTATTCTTGCCTGGAGAATCCCATGGATAGAGGAACTTGGTGGGCTACGGTGCATAGGGTTGCAAGGAGTCGAACACAACAGAAGCGACTTAGCATGCATTAGCACAATGCTCTAAATGACATTGTTAGCCAGACAATGTAGAAAAATATTTCTCATCAAATGTGGGAGAGAAATCCAGTTATGATTAGCAGCCATCCTATTTAAGGAACTTATATCACTCAGGAGACATTACTTTGCCAACAAAGGTCCGTCTAGTCAAGGCTATGGTTTTTCCAGTAGTCATGTACGGATGCGAGAGTTGGACTGTGAAGAAAGCTAAGCACCGAAGAATTGATGCTTTTGAACTGTGGTGTTGGAGAAGACAAGTCTTGAGAGTCCCTTGGACTGCAAGGAGATCTAATCAGTCCATTCTGATGGAGATCAGCCCTGGGATTTCTTTGGAAGGAATGATGCTAAAGCTGAAACTCCAGTACTTTGGCCACCTCATGCGAAGAGTTGACTCATTGGAAAAGACTCTGATGCTGGGAGGGATTGGGGGCAGGAGGAGAAGGGGACGACAGAGGATGAGATGGCTGGATGGCATCACTGACTCGATGGACGTGAATCTGGGTGAACTCCCGGAGTTGGTGGTGGACAGGGAGGCCTGGCGTGCTGCGATTCATGGGGTTGCAAAGAGTTGGACACGACTGAGAGACTGAACTGAACTGATATCACTCAGGAATAAAGATGTCAAACCCCAATAGCAAAATAGGCAAAAGAGATGACAGTTCACAGAAGAAATGCAAATGACAGTGCCCAGCACTTGTAAATCAAAATAAAGGAAATCATATGAAAAATGCAAATTAAAATCCTACTGGCATTCTGTACATCGAATTAGCAAAGATCAGATATGGTGATGCCAGTGTGATCCAAGAGTGTGATCATGTGGACACACTCAGCCAAGGGAGGTAGAAGTTGGAATGATCTTTCTGAAGGTTTCATCATATAGAAGGAGACTTAAAGCAAAGTTTATCCCCTTTCCCCAGAATCCCCCTTCCAGGTATCTATCCTTTGGAAGTAACAAGAAGCTCAAACCAAATTTTCAGAGCAGACAGCATCTCTGACATGTTTTTAATTGTGCAACGTTTCCAAAGACATCCAACAACCATGGACATGATGCCTTAAATTTTGATGAATCCATATGATGGAGTATTTTGCAGTCATTATCATGGAGTTTGCAAGAAGTTTTTGTTTATTTATGTATTTTAAATTTTTCGGCTGTGCTGGGTCTTTGTTGCAGTGTGCAGGCTTCTCACTGCAGTGGCTTCGCTTGTTGCGGAGCACAGGCTCCATGCCCCTGGGCTGGGAAGTTGTGGCGCATGGGCTCAGTTGCTCTGCTGCATGTGGGATCTTCCAGAATCAGGGACTGAACCTGTCAGTCAGGGATTGAATCCGTGCAGTCCCCTGCACTGGCAGGCAGATTCTTAACCACTGGACCACCAGGGAAGGCTACAAGAAATTTTTATTCACATGTGGAAATGCTTCTGCTATAGCAAATTAAAATCAGGGTATAAGATTGTATTAGCTGTAAGATTTAAGTTTTGTTAAAATATGTGTTTATAATTCAAATGTTATTAAAATGTGTGTAGAAAAATCCAATGGAAAATACATCCATATTTTCCCCAGTAATTATCTTTAAATAATTTGATTATAGGTGATTATTATTTTCTAAATTTTGATCATCTTTTATCACTGGCTGTTTATTAAGTCTCTATCTGCAAAACTTCTAGCCTCTTGCAGATAATGTCCCTTCTTTTCTTTTTTTTCTTAAACATAATTATACCTTTCACTAAAACACGTCTGTCATGAATGTAGCAGGAGTATATACTGCATTTTAGTTGCATCCCAGCTTCCTGGTGGGCTGCATGGCTTTTCCAGAATTCTTCCCCCCTCCCTTTTTTTTTTCTGTAGCCCTGTCTCAGTGACTCATGAGTCCAGATTCAGGCACCATCCCAAGGTGGCTATGGGAGTGTTATCCCAGACTATGGGGACATGGGACAGACCTGTGGCTTATCTCCCGAAACTGCTGGACAGTATTGCCACTGGGTGGCTGGGATGCTTACGGGCAGTTGCTGCAGTTGCCTTACTGGTCCGGGAGGCAACCAAGCTGACTTTGGGCCAAGATTTGATCATAAAAGTCCCGCATGAGGTCAACACTCTCCTGCGAGGGGACCCCCATAAATGGCTGTCAACATCCCGGATTACTCAATACCAGGGACTGTTATGTGAGAAGCCCCATGTTACTATTGAGCCTTGTCAGGCCCTGAATCTGGCCACTCTCCTTCCTGTGGGAGAAGGTGGGCCCTCACATGATTGCAAGGAAATACGCCAGCAGACCTGTCTCGAGAGACCAGCCAATCCCGGACCCAGATTGGGTCCTGTCCACCCATGGCACCAGCCTGGGGAGACAAGGACAGTGACGGTCGGGATATGCAGTCGTCACGGAAGAAATCGTCGCTGAGGCTCGCTCTCTGCCATCACACTGGTCCACTCAATGGGCCAAACTATATGCTTTAATCCAGGCCCTCCAGCTGTCAAAGGTAAGAAGACAAACATTTACACAGACTCCAGGTATGCTTTTGCCACACGACAGGGCTCTGTATAAGGAGAGAGGCCTTTTGACAGCTAGTGAAAAAGATATTAAATAAGGAAGAAATTGAGACCCTATTAGATGCTGCCTGGGAACCAGAAAGGGTTGCAGTCATACACTGCTGAGGACATCAGAAAGAGGATACCCCCCGGGCTCGGGGAAATAGACTGGCAGATAAGACCGCTGAACAAGCAGCCGGGGGCTTGGGGGTGACAAGTGATGCCCCTATTAAAGCTGGTGAAGCTGCCTGAGCTAACGCTGGACTCTCCAAAATACACTGAAGCCCAAAACCAACTAGTCAAAACAGAAGGGGCCATCAAGACTGAAAAGGAATGGTGGGAATTGCCAAGTGGCAAATTATGGGTACCGGAGGAGCTGGCACCCATTCTGATAAGCCAAACACACCAAGCAACCCACCTAGGCCATGATAAACTGGAAGAGCTAATTCGAAAATATTTCTTGGTTCCCCGCCTCTCTTCCCTATGCAGGACAGAATCTCAGAACTGCACTGCCTGCTCACAGGTCAATGCTGCCTCTCGGCACAGACAGAAACCTCCAGGGATTCAGGTAAAAGGCACACTGCCTTTTGAACACCTGGAAGCGGACTTCACTGAAATGAAATCTCACCAACACTACCGTTACCTGCTGGTCTTGGTATGTATGTTCTTGGGATGGGTAGAAGCTTTTCCTACCCTGACTGAAAGAGCATCAGAAGCAGCCCGGTGCCTGCTCAGGAAGATAGTTCCCAGATTCGGATTTCCTACCAGCATTGGATCGGACAATGGTCTGGTTTTCGTAGCTGATTCAGTACAAGTAAGCAAAACTTTAAACATCAAGTGGAAATTACATACAGCATATATGCCCCACAGTTCTGGGATGGTGGAAGGAACCAACCAGACACTTAAAGAGACACTCTCCAACTGGATCATAGAGACTGACTGCTCCTGGGTGGACTTGTTTCTGACGGCTCTGCTCAGATTCAGGATGACTCCACAGTCCCATGGCTATTCTCCATACGAAATTGTGTATGGGAGGCCCCTCCCATAATAAAACAGGTGTCAACAAATTTGCCTCAGGTAAGGGGAGATGAGATTTCACAGCAGATGGAACAACTGGGTAAGGTAATAAATCAGGTAACTAAGTTTGTACAAGAAAGGTCTCCCCATGGGGAACAGATTCACAAATTTGTGCCCGGGGATCAGGTGTGGGTCAAGGACTGGAAACATGACTCCTTGGCCCCACATTGGAAGGGTCCATTTACTGTTCTAACCACCCCTACAGCAGTTAAAGTTGCAAGTGTCACTCCCTGGATCCACCACATGAGGATGAAGAGAACGTACCACGCAGACCCAGAAAATGCTGAGTGGACTGTGCAGAGAGACCCCACTGACCCTCGAGAGACTAAGATCATCCAAGAAGAAGAAGGAAAAGAAGATCCTGGACCAGCCCCTTTAGGATGAAGCTGCATAATCAAATCCTGCTGCTTGGCCTCATCAACATGATTTTGAATTTAACTTCCATTTCAACTCAGGACAATGTTTTCATCTCACGGGCATATTTCTACGCAGACTTCCACAACACCTCCAACTGCTGGGTATGTGGGGCTATGCCTCTGTCTGTGATGGACTTCCTTGGTGGGTGTCACTGCTGTGCCAAGGAGATTTTAAACCACTCTGCTAGTTTCTGGGATGACAAAAAGAGACTTTCTCTTGTCAATCATAATCTCTTCCTGCTCTCTTGGTAAGCCAGAACTACAGTCAATAAACTTGAGTCATGGGGTTACATTTGATGTAAACACCAGTTTCATAGAAGTAACAAAAGCCTAACCTACAACAAGCCTTGGTAAATCTACCTAATTTACATGCTAGGTGGGCAAGGTCTGTGTTTCAATGGTGTGAGTATATTGCTGTCTTATTCATACCTTCTATAGGGACAACAGATACTATGATTAAATTAGAAGCCTTGACTAATTTCACAAAACAGGCCCTCCTAGATAGTGCTAAAGCCATCCAAGCCTTAAATGAAGAACAAATCCAAATGAGAAAAGTGGTAATTCAAAATAGAATGGCTTTGGACATGCTCACAGCTACTCAATAAGGGACCTGTGCTATAATTAAGGTTGGATGTTGTGTATATATTCCTGATTTATCTGGCAATGTATCATCTGCTTTACATGACATGAAAAACCAGGTAAAAGTAATGTCAAATGAAGACAGTCCTTTCTGGACTTCGGTCCTATCTTGGGTGAAGGGTGATTGGTGGAAAATTATGTTTACCATTGTTACATTTGCCTTCATAGTTCTGCTTTGTGGGCCCTGCATTTTACAATGTATTATGAACTTTGTAACCCAAAGGTCTGTGTCGTTCTCCCAAATTGGCGGTCAGAGAGCCAGAGTGCAATATAATCCCTATGAATGATGCTCCTACTATGAGTTAAGAGCATCAAGAGAGGGGAGTGAAGGAGGAAACAGACAGAACAGGCTCCATCTTGAAAGCAGGATTCCATCTTGGGCCGGACTGTGGACTTTGAGCTATATGCCCAGTATTTATGGAAATGACATACCAACTGGAAAACCAGCCCCCCCACAGCCCTCCCAGTAGAAGAGCCCCAAGCTCGTATCTAGACTCTCCATGGCCTAAAAGAATACACTAATTATCTGTGTAACCAAATAGAATCATAAATTCTATTATGCTTATGGGAGTATGACCACAGGGCTATTGATAATTGTCCACTGTTAACTACCTAGGCTTAAGGCATACGAATCATGGGTTTAAGGCATATGAATCACAGGTTAACTTCGATTGTATCTTTCTTTTCCTTTGTTCAGACTAGTTTCAGAGAATTTGGGGAGGTGGGTTTGGGCATGTACACTTAGGGTATATAAGGTTTTCACAAAAACTGGTCGGGGTCCTTGACTAAGAGGAGACTCTGCCTTGGGCCCGCCGGTGTAATAAACTGCACTCCACTATCTGCATCGTCTTTCTGAGTGGGTTTGTTTCCCAGAACGTGTGGCTCCAACAAGAACACAGATCAGAAAGAGAATCGGGTCCTGGATCTCTGCTAGCTGGCGTTGATATAACCCTTAATACACATTTCATCAAGAGACGTTTTCACAAGTCCAATTTTATAATTGCTCCCATTCCGGGAACTGGTCCTTTCCTGTGGCCACGGGCTGTTTTGTGTCCTTATAGGTGCTCTTTTATTTGTCATAAAACAAGAAACAGATTACTGGCTAGATTCTAGACTGTACGTGTTATTTTTATAATCACATATAAACACACAAACCACAAATATCATTGCAAACAAAAAATTTTCTAAAGATAGGCAAAAATTGTCATAATAAGATGATATGCAAATAAAAGAATTTAGAAGTTATGAAAATAATGAGACTGTTTAAGGTTTAAAAAAAAAGACGAGTATGTCTAAGAAAATTTAACTGGCATTTCTTTGGATTGTGGGGAGCGTAGATTTTTGTTTTCTTCTTCGTACTTCAGTGTGTCTCAAGTTCTCTATCATGAGTCAGAAAAAGGAAGCCTATTATTTTCAGAATGGGGTGGGATGGGCAGGGTTGGAGAACAACAGCAAAGACAATTACAGAGTAAAGTTGATCTTGAAAAAAAAACAACTCCCCTAAATGAAGACTGGCTTGTACATTACCTCCTCTGCGTAGCCCACCCACAGCAACTGTGCCCCTGAAGTCGGGTTTATCAGCCTTACTTGCAAAAGTGAAAACTGAGACTTAGGCGGATCCTACAGGGTTCCTGCAGCCACACATCTGGAATGGAGACATGACTTTGATCTGCTCTTCATTCCACCCCTGGAGGAGGCGAACAGACCCCCACTGGGCATACCTAGCTGATGGAGAAACAGCGGATGCGGGGTACTTGCAGGGTATTTCCCTAGGGTTCAGTTCAGAATCACCACTTCCGTGAACCACAGGGACCTTCTTTTTTTCTTGCCCTGGAAAACGAATGGAACCTACCATGCAAGTCAAAACATTCTCAAGGGGTTCATTTTGTCTTTTTTTTTTTTTTTGCACACACAATCATAAAATCAGTTGGAGTGTGGGTTTTTCCCTTCTGTCTTCCCCATTGTCAGATACCCTCCCTTCACATCCAACTGGCTCTTTTCTGTTCTCCACGTGCTGGGATGTGGAGACAGGAGCAGAGGGAAGGAGGTAATGTGGCGCAGTTGATATTGACAGCATTAAGACATGCTTCCCCAAAGCCCTGTTCCCCAGAAGGAGGCAGACTCGCCCAGCGGCCCCATTGTGGGTGGCATCCCAGTGCCCCTCAGGCGGGACTGCTGGCCGCCACATTCTGCAGACCCCAGCCTCCTTTGTTCTTCTGGATAATGTCGCAGGTTGGAGCTCAAAAGAATCTGAAGGCAGATAGGCAATCTTGTGACATGGAGAACTCACTTGGCTTTTGAGTTTAGCATTGTGCTGAGAATGAATCGCTTCTCTGGGGCTGTGCCTTTCCCCCTCTTTTGCACTTACTGCTTCACTTAGGTGGCATAAGATGCCGGGAGCCTGTCCACCTCGCAGGCAAGGTGAAGCAAGAGTTATCCTTTATTTATGTGATTCGTGCTAGCGCGTTCCTTTTGACCGAAATGAGCAGGTAATTGAGAGCAGAGGTACTTTGAGGTTTCCCATTCAATCCCTGCTTGAATTATCTAGGAAATGGCTTCATTTCCTAAGTTTGCATGAGGACAGCATCTCGGATGAATCACGCGGCCTGATATTAGGAAGAAAGTGCAGGTATCTTAATTATTAATAGAACCAAGCTGACTGCTTCGTCCCTAAAAGGCAGCCTAAACATGGAACACCTGAGTGAGGCTAGTTCAAGGACATGTTCTGGGAATGATCTTGGATTTCTGCTAGTCTGGGAGAAGCCAGTGATAGGTCACTGAGTTTGTCAAGGAGGCAGAGACCCCCTCTCAGGTGTACATGTGTCTGTCCACGTCTGCTCGGACATCCAGAGGGAGGGTTTGGGTAACAATCTGAAATAGAGCCGCCTGTGTCAGTGAGCTGTGAGGGTGCCTACCAGTGATCAAAGTTACGTCACTAATTCTTATAACGATGCTATACAGTGGCAGGTACTACCTCCAGTATCTAGATGAAGAATACTATTCCCAAAGCCATGTTTCCCAGGAGGAGGCAGAACTTTGCCTGGCAGTTCCACTGTGCGCAGCATCCCAGCCCGCCTTGGGTAGGACTGCTGGATGCCACGTTCTGCAGACCCCAGCAACATTTGTCCTTCTGGAGAACATAGCTCCTTGGTGTTCAAAATATATTATAGGGGGGCTTCCCTGGTGGTCCAGTGGTTACGAATCTGCCTTCCAATGCGGGTGACTCAGGTTTGATCCCTGGACAGGGAACTAAGATCCCACACGCTGCACAGATGCACTGCAGCTGGGGAAAGCCCATGTGCTGCAACGAAGACCCAGCCAAAAACAAAAAACAGGAAATCTTGTGATGTGGAGCCTTTGGAATGCTGCTTCGTTGGCTTTTGAGTTTAGTGTGAGTGCTAAGTCATGTCAGTCCTGTCTGACTCTGTGCAACCCTATGGATGGTAGTCCACTAGGCTCTTCTGTCCATGGGATTCTCCAGGCAAGAGTACTGGAGTGGGTTGCCATTTCCTTCTCCAGGGGATCTTCCTGACCCAGGGATCGAGATGAGAATTAGTGATGTAACCTGTGATCACTGTTAGGCACCCTGGCACCACACTGACACAATGTATCTCCTGAATTGGCAGGTGGGTTCTTTAGCCTAGCACCACCAGGAAGCCCAAGGAAGATGTGAGAAGATGCCAAGGAACACTGGTTAGACTTGGAAGGGTTTTGCAGCTACCAGAGTGGCCAAGTCCGCCTTTGGCCTCAGGACCAATTATGTCTCAAAACTGTGCTCTTTCTAAATTGCTAGACTGTCTTTCGAGTTCCCTGGCTGCCATGAAATGGGTCTTCCAGTCTTGTTATCTAATGGAATACTACTCTGGGATCATGTACTTCCTGCTCTTCGCTTCTGGACTAAGAGAGAAGGTCGAGAGAGGAACATTAGACTGAAGCCTTTACAAGTGCCTCCCCCTCCTTCACTGCCTGGCCCTGCACTTGCTAATCTCTAAGCCTTGTAGACTCTGCACACAGAGGGCAGTGTGTGTGTCTGTTAGGAGTACTTGCTGACCTTGAAATGAATATATCCATATTTGGACACCGTACACACACACATACACACACACACACACACACACACACAGATACCTCACAGACCATTCCTACTTCCTGTTAGGTCTTGGCTGGGACCTCTTGAACTACTGGCCTCTTGATGGGCAGAGGTGGTGTGGTCACCAGCACTTTCTGAAATATTAGCTTGAAGAGGAAGCTGAATGTGATGCAAGCACAGGGGGAAGAATACGGGAAAATGACATCTGTGACAATGATTTATTTTTGCAGCAGCTAAGAGAGGACTCAGGAACCCTGCTTCCCTTGTATTTCAGTCACATGCATGCTAAGTCACTTCAGTCGTGTCCAGCTCTTTGCGACCCTATGGACTATAGCCCACCAGACTCCTCTGTCCATGAGATTCTCCAGGCAAGACTACTGGAGTGGGTTGCCATGCCCTCCTCCAGGGGATCTTCCCAACCCAGTGGTCGAACCCACATCTCTTATATCTCTTGCTTTGGCAGGTGGGCTTTTTATTTTTATTTTTTTTTACCATTAGCACCACCTGGGAAGGCCCTATTTAAGTCACAGCCCTGTCAAATAGCTGTTTTGATTTCCATAACTGTTCAAGGTCTCCATATGTTTGTTCAAGTTCCGAAGCCTGAAGACTTGTGTTTGACTGATGGGTTCCTCACTTTTGGGGTTGGAAACAAACCCTTAACAACCACAGAGGCAAGCCCTTACTGTCACTCGAGTTGCAAACCTCCTCTGAGAGCCCATGGCAGGTGGTAAAGTATTTTGGGCTTGGACATGTCTTTTAACAAGCTCTCCCCACCTCCTGAGTTAACCAGTTTCATCTTTGATGACGTACTCTTGCAAAAATATTTTCCTTATGTTTGAGTTGAAATCTATCTCTCATCACACACATAACTTATAAAATGAGTCAGCTAGCTCAGAAGGGACTGTCCAGCTGCACAGGTTGTGCACTATACCTCTCTGAGGGCACCGTTCATGTGGACTCTGATGACAGAGACTGGCAGTGGCTGGAAACTGTGCAAAGCTGTGGCCTTGGTTTGCCATGACAAACTTTGTGTTTCATTCTGACTCTCAACTTCGGTGTCCGCCTCCAGATGGAGATCTAGTCTGCAGAGCAGTTCAGTTAGTAATAAAGAGCTTTCAAAGCCCCTCCCCGAACCCCCACTACGCTTGTCATCAAAGCTTCCATCCTTTACTATTTATACACTATGAAACATAATTTCATTCAAGTTCAAACATGTAAGTTAAATTTTTACCCAGAAGGCAGCACATCATCGGTCTGCTGAATGGAGAGGAGATGGTGTGATGCTCTGATTGAATTTTTTCTTTGAGATTCCATTTTGTTTCAAAATATGACTATGTGCTTTGAGAGTTTTTACACATCAATTCTGTAGCATTAGTTATAAAAATGTAATTTTATTTATTTTTAAGAATTAAGGAACATTTTGAAAGAAAAATAATAAATAGCAAATGCTTGTTTTCTGATCAATTTTTAACTTAACAATAAAAGTACCATTAACTCCTAAGCCACAAATACATAGTTATATCACCTGGTCAATGAATAAAGCTTGGAAAACAAAATCAAGTACATTTCCAGGAAATGTTCAACTTACTGAACTTCCCACCTCTTAAAAGAATCTGATATATTAATATCATGTGGCCATTATAAGTTCTCATTTTTCACATGGAAGGAAATTTGTTAGGAACTAAATTGATACACACACGGTTAACATTTTTTGAAGTAAAGAATGCACTTGTATAACAATCACAATGCAGCCTTTACATAAAATGCTATATAATTACCCTCTAATTTAATATTGAATCCCCCCAACCTGGGAAATTCAAATTATTGAAGATTTACCATAAGCTGAAAATTATGGACTCCTGAGCAAGGTGATTGATGCTAGAAGTATCATAATTTGGCTCTTTGGTGGTTGTAGTAAACAGTTCTTTTTCTGTCTGGTTGCTTTTTTGGCATAATGTCAGTTTAAATCAAGCATTTGGGCACTGTGGTGATGGACAGATAAGCCTGGATAGAAAGATAGCTCTGGTTTGATGCTCAAGATGAGGTCTTTTTAAATGAAGGGTCACCTCACTTCACTTTCACTCTTAAAAGTTTGAACCACCCTGAAAAAAAGTGACATGGGCAGATTTGTGCTGGGAAGTTTTCGGCATCTGATGAAATTGACACTCTAACACTTTGACGAAAGATGCGGGGGTAGGGGTAGGGGGCCTCAAAGAGCAAGGGGAAACTCCCCAGTCTCCCAGCTATGTGTCTTGCTTAAAAGCAGATTTCACCACTGGTGAGTGATGGGGTCATAGAGCCAGTGGACACAGGCGATGGCAGGGAACAAAGATGAGCAAGTGCGTACATGCGTGTGTATCCACATGAAATTCATCTAAATTCTCCATTCTTTCCAAACACTTAAAATTTAAAAACACATTTCACTGTGCTGGTAAGGAAAGATAGGCTGTGGAAGGGCTCAGCAGTTTTTACAAAGAGCAAGGCTGAAATCTTAAAAGGATTCAAGGTGCTTTCCCGCTGGATTCCACCCCCAAGGGAGTTCGTGGGTTAATAAATTAATCAAAAGCAAGTGTGGACTGCCATGGAAAACTGTAGAGAACTGACATCTCTTTGGATCCAGCTGCGCATACCAATGTCAAAGCAGCAAAAGCATCCAAAAGTTATTTAGGGCTAAAATGAAACTTGGGTCCATGAATCCTAAACAAAGCCAATGAAGCAAGTGAGTTGCAACTCTGAGGCAGTGTAGGACAATAGCGCTTAAAAAAAATTTTTTTTTCTTTTTAATCAGAATATAATTGCTTTACAATGTTGTGTTGGTTTCTGCTGTACAACAATGTAAAGCTCTAGGTATACATATATCCCCTCCCTCTTGGGCTCCCTCCCACCCTTCCATCCAACCACCCTCCCATCCAAGCCCTCTAGGTCTTCACAGAGCCCCGAGCTGAGGTCCCTGTGTTATACAGCAAATTCCCACTAACTGTTTTACACATGGCGATGTATATGCATCAGTGCTACTGTCTCAATTCATCCCATCTCTCCTTAGGAGGACAGTTCTTAAGCACCAATGTGGGCAAATGTTGCTCACCATGAGAGATAATAATCAAGGTAGTTGCTAGCATTTTTGTCTTTGAGATGCTCTCTCCCTCCTGCTAGTTAATCCACACACATAAATGTTACCCTTACCCTTATCCACTTCACACCCCCCCCCCACCCCACACACACTTTTCAGCCCTCTGGAGACCCAGTGACAAGCCACAGGACATCTATTAGCATGAATTAAAATAAAAAGCATCACTTGGAATCTCTCCTCTGGTTGGGACCAATCCAGCTTCCTTGGGAACCCAGATTCTGCCAAGTTTCTCTCTCTCCTGGAATTCAGACATTTAATCAATGATACTGGCTTTGCCAAGGTTGTAAAAATAAAACATCTCTCAAAGTACTAAGCCTTTATTTTGGTCTGTAGTCACATGCTTCAGTTGGTGATCAAAATATAGAGAACCAGATTCTAATCGAGTAGAAAATAAGTGCACGCGGGTTCACGATGGCAAGCACTAATGCCATCTGATGTGAAAAATAGGCACCGTGAGAAAGATGTCGTACGTCCCGAAGCTAGCCACCCATCTGCTTTGGAAGGAGCCTTCTTGAGACATAAGTCCCTAAATTTAAATTCCTGATTACTTTCAATGTCTTATTTTATCTAAAACTTATGGTTCCATAAATATGGATTTATGGATTTACTAAATAAATATTTAGTAAGAGGAGTTGGCTTTTCTATACTTTGTACCTATACTACATAAACTATGAAGATATATGTGTGTATACATATATGAAAACTTTTCTACATGGCAATTTTACTGTTTTACACCCCAACATTCACACAGTTTATCATAATATTCATAGCATAGACACACAAGGTGTCCCCAAGAAATGAAAAAGCTGAGCAGGGTCTTATATTTAAGTGCTCCGTCATCACGGTTTACTCTTGGTGGACAGTAATTTGCCTGCATGTCCTGTTCAGTGTGATTAAGTACAAGAGGTCTTTACTTATGGGACATGGAACCCATCCATCTTCATAAACTAGTCGGACGTTTTATCATCATCTTTTATTTGGTTAAATAGGCTGTTTGTTTTCTTTGAGGATGACATGGCTTTAAGAAAAACGGAGAAACATAGATGTAAAGCTTGGATGTATGCGCTGTGTCAGCTCCAGAATGGGTTTTATCGCCCCGCTAGTCGTGGAAGAGCCTGTAGTGAGCTAGACCCAGTGTCTGAAGCCTTGAGCTGGACTGCTGGACAAAGGATCCTGCAGGGCACATTGCCTGTGGGTCTTGTGGTCCCTCAGACCTGTGGTCCCAGCCTCCAAAGCCAGGAAGATATTTGGACACAGTAACTGCACGTCTATCTCCTACTGATAGACATAAAATAAAAGCAGAAGGTAGTGATACAAGAGGCTTCCGCAGTGGCTCAGCAGTTAAGAATACGCCTGCAGTGCAGGAGCCTCAGGAGACACAGGTTCAATCCCTGCGTAGGGAAGATTCCCCTGGAGGAGGAAAATAGCAACCCACTCCAGGTTTCTTCCCTGGAAAATCCATGGACAGAGGAGCCTGGCGGGCTACAGTCCATGGGGTCTCAAAGAGTCAGACACGACCGAGCGATTTAGCAGCAGTGGCAGCAGTGATTCTGTTTTTCTTTGTAATGGAATCCAGAGCATTTCTGAAGGCTCTATGCTTTGATAGTTGCTCTAGGCAATAGTAATAATAATAATTTAGGAGAAGACTTGGTGCTTGGTGTGGCTGTGTGGAGCTGCCAGGCTGGCTGCAAAGATTGTGTCTGAGAACAGCAGACAGTGGCTTGCCACCAAAGAAGCTCTATTGTGACTTATTACAAAAAAGAGTGGAGTCCTATTTTTCAATGCAGGGGAAATTTTCCAGGTTTAAAAAGAAAAAGGAGAAGCATAATTTAACTCTGTCTGATATAAAGGATAGGCTTCTTTTGATATATGACCTAAAAAACAAAACTAACTTTTCAGTTTATCATAAGCTTAAGGGGAACCCTTAGAGCAATTCCTTTGTAACAATGAAAAACAAAACAAAACCAAACCATGAAAGGCCGAGTCTTTGAGTTTGTCTCCGAATTGGAATGCATTTTGCTTTAGCAGAGGGCTTCCCTGGTGGCTCAGACAGTGAAGAGTCTGCCCGCAATGCAGGAGACCCCGGTTTGATCCCTGGCTTGGGAAGATCCTCTGGAGAAGGAAATGGCAACCCACTCCAGTGTTCTTGTCTGGAAAGTCGCATGGGCGGAGAAGCGTGGTGGGCTACCGTCTGTGGGGTCACACAGAGTCGGACACGACTGAGCGACTAACACCTTCACTTTCTTTAGCAGAAGCCAGCTGCAGATCCCATCCCGGTACCCAGGTTTCTGGTCCTGGGTAGACAGAGCAGTGCCAGTTGTCTTAATCGTGCAGTGTCGCCCATTTGCTTTGGAAGGAGCCTTCCTGAGACCTAAAACCACATTTTTGTACCCGTTCCCGAAAAGAGGTGTAGCTGGAAGCTACATCCCGTTTGTTGCAGAGGGTTTTGCAATATCTCCTCTGTGGAGGGGCTCTGTGGATTCGTGGGAGGGAAATAAAAGGCATGGAGGATGTGTGGGGAGTTTGTGTTGGAAGAAGCTTGTCTAGCCCGGTAGTGATTAAAAGATTATAAATTGTGTTTTGTCTGAACGGCTCACATGGCTCTTGCTGTTATTCCCGTTTAAGGTTGGTTGCTGACAGAAGAGGTGGGAGGCAAAGAAACCAGCGCCGTTTCTAAGATTACAAGGCAAGTGGCCCTGATCTGGGTGCAGACTGGCCCTCTTCACTCACGAAATGACACACGCTCTGTCTGGGTTTAGTTCCAGACTGTTTCAGGGAAGGAATTTCAGGAGTGGCTTCTTTGGGTGAATTTGCTATTGGTACTGGTATTTTGGTATAGATACAGATACCCTGTTTCCTGGACAGTGATCATTAACAGACATGGGCTCAGGCTCTCTTGTTACATGTGTGGTCAACCGAGATACAGTGGGAGGACTCTTCCGATTGTGATACTGAGTCCATAGGCCAATGAATCTGAGATGACGTGTTGGAACAAGGAAAGGACTTTATTCGGGAGCTGGCGGGCCAAGAAGATGGCAGGATAGCGCCTAAAAATAACCGTCTTGTTGGGGCCTGGCTACCAGGTTCTTTCACGGACCAGAGGTTGGGGGAAAACAAAGTAAAAAGACTGTTCAATCCTTGCAAATGTCCCCTAGAATGGCAAGCCTCAGGCAAGGGATGTGTTAGTTTCTCTTCCTTAGAGTCCTGGGGGGCTCAGGTTATCTCCCTGAGGCAGGCCAGTATGTATGCCTACAATAACAAATCAGTCCTGAATATTCACTGGAAGGACTGATGCTGAAGTTGAAACTCCAATACTTGGGCCACCTCAAGTGAAGAAACTACTCACTGGAAAAAAGACCCTGATGCTGGGAAAGATTGAAGGCAGGAAGAGAAGGGGGTGACAGAGGACGGGATGGTTGAATGGCATCACTGACTCGATGGACATGAATTTGAGCAAACTCTGGGAGATAGTGATGGACGGGGAAGCCTGGCATGCTGCAGTCCATGGGGTCATAAAGAGTCAGACACGACTGAGCAACTGAACTGAACTGACAATAACAAAAGCAGCAAAATGAGGGTTAAAGTCACAGAAGCAGATCCAGCATAAATTCATTAACTCTTCCCTGTTACAATGGGTGCTCAGTTTGTGTTCCAAAGGGCTGCTCAGGTCACATAACTCTCTGGTCCTGGAGGAGTGGAGTTTATCTAGAGGCATCTCTGCAGCTCAGAAGCTCCTTGCTGTGTTTTGTGACTGCCCAGCAGTGTGGGCAGATGCTGCTATTTGTGTGTGATGACTGAGACCAGCAACATGTGGTCTGTAACACTAGAAAACAGGCAACTCTCTTTCTTACCAGGAGAGCTAAGCTCTCCTAAGCAGTTTCTTTCTTTCTTTCTCATCCAGCTGTCCCTCCTTCACCTCTGAAGCTTCATTTTTGTGACTATAACAAGACTGGCATGGGTTAGATTAACTCTCAAACATTACTATTCAAAAAGAGTAAAATGATAACAGCCATAGAAAAACGTTTTACAGTTTGACTGCCTCATGTAAAGTGAAACATAGCCTGATTGTGGAATCTAGCAACTGTGTTCTTAGGTATTTACCCAAATGAGCCAAAAACCTGTGTTCACACAGATATTTAGAGCAGCTTTGCTCATAGTTGCCAAAACTTGACAGCATGTCCTTCAGTAAGTGAATGAATCAGCAAATTGTGCTGTAGCCATACAATAGAACAGTATTCAGCAATACAAAGAAAGGAAAGGAAAGGAAAGTCCCTCAGTCGTGTCCGACCCTTTGTGACCCCATGGACTGTAGCCTACCAGGCTCTTCCCTCCATGGGATTCTCCAGGCAAGAGTACTGGAGTGGGTTGCCATTTCCTTCTCCAGGGGATCTTCCCGACCCAGGGATCGAACCCGGGTCTCCCGCATTCCAGGCAGACACTGTAACCTCTGAACCCCCAGGGAAGCCCCAGCAATACAAATAAATGAGCTTTAAGTTGCAAAAAGACATGGTAGGTACATGCTTAGTTGCTCAGTCATGTCGGACTCTGCGACCCCATGGACTGTAGCCCACCAGGCTCCTCTGTCCATAGAATTCTCCAGGCAAGAATACTGGAGTGGGTTGCCATGCCCTCCTCCAGGGGATCTTCCTGACCCAGGGATCGAACCCTCATCCGCTGTATTACAGGTGGATTCTTTACCACTGAGCCATTGGTGGACCCTAAATGTGAAGTACCAAGCGAAAGATGCAAATCCGAAAAGGCTAATACTGTGTGATTCCAACTCTGTGACATTCTGGAGAAGGCAAAACTTTAAAAGAAAATAAACAGTAAAAAGATCAGTGGTTGCCAGGGGTTTGTGGGGATGGGGGCGGGGGAGGGTGAGTAAATGGAACACAGCGGGTTTTTAGGGCAGTGAAGCTAATTTTGTGTGATACTGTCATGGGAGACACATGACATCATGCATTTATCAAAACCCATAGAATGTACAACACAAAGAACCAACATGAATGTTCAGTCAGTTCAGTTCAGTTGCTCAGTCGTGTCCGACTCTTTGCGACCCCATGGACTCAGCACACCAAGCTTCCCTGTCCATCACCAGCTCCCGGCTTTGACTCATACTCATGTCCATCAAGTAGGTGATGCCATCCAACCATCTGATCCGCTGTCATCCCCTTCTCCTCTCACCTTCAATCTTTTCCAGCATCAGGGTCTTTTCAAATAAGTAGGTTCTTCACATCAGGTGGCCAAAGGATTGGAGTTTCAGCTTCAACATCTGTCCTTCCAATGAATATTCAGGACTGATTTCCTTTAGGATGGACTAGTTGGATCTCCTTGCTGTCCAAGGGACTCTCAAGAGTCTTCTCCAACACCACAGTTCAAAAGCATCAATTCTTTGGTGCTCAGCTTTCTTTATAGTCCAACTCTCACATCCTTACATTACTACTGGAAAAACCACAGCTTTGATTAGACAGACCTTTGTTGGAAAAGTAATGTCTCTGCTTTTTAGTATACTGTTCAGTTTGGTCATAACTTTTCTTCCAAGGAGCAAGCGTTTTTGAATGTGAACTATGGACTTTTCAGTTCAGTTCAGTTCAGTCGCTCAGTCATTTCCGACTCTTTGTGACCCTATGAACTACAGCACACCAGGCTTCCCTGTCCATCACCAACTCCCAGAGCTTGCTCAAACTCATGTCCATTGAGTCGGTGATGCCATCCAACCATGGACTTTAGGTGAAAATAATGTGATATCGTTTAATTACAACCAACATGTGGTGGTGGTAATTTAGTCGCTAAGTCATGTGGGATGTTTGTGACCCTATGGACTGTGGCCCTCCAGGCTCCTCTGTCCATGGGATTCTCCAGGCAAGAATAGTGGTTGCCATTTCCTTCTCCATACAACCAACATACCACACTAATAAAAGGTGGAATAATATGAGAAAGTTGAGGTGGGGGAGGGAGTCCATGGGGACTATCTGTACTTTTTGCTCAGTTTTCTTTTTAAATGCAAAACTGCTGTAAAAAATAGTTATTAATTAAAAAGAACATTTTGAGAGGTGGCAGGTAGTCAATACAGCAGGTCTTTTGCTGGATAGGATGGTGGCAAAGGGCTCTGAAACCAGAAGACTTCCAGGAGGAGATATCATTTAAGCAGTAGTGGGAGGGGTGGAGTATGTGTGGCAAGAACTTGAAACCACACAAGGGTGAAGATGAGAGACTCTCAGTGACTCTGGATCAGCAGATAGGAGACTGAGCATGCAGGAGCCTGGACATCATGGAATAAAAACCTTCAGTTTTATCCTAAAGTCGAAAGCAGGGCATCAGCAGATTGTGGATTGTGTGCTGTGCGGACCAGACTGGGAGTGGTGGGTGTGACTGAGGATACAGGATACCAGATCTGAGTTGGAGTGGACGGATTCAAGAAGTCCAGGAAATAGAGGGGAGCAAGATTCCAGTCTGGGGGAAACAGCAGGAATTTGGGCCAGGAAAGAGTGTGGATTCTTAGGGAACTCACTGTGGGCAGTTTTAACACATCAGAACTTCTGTTTCTGTCATCCAAAACTCAAGAGACACAGATGTATAGAACAGTCTTTTGGACTCTGTGGGAGAGGGAGAGGGTGGGATGATTTGGGAGAATGGCATTGAAACATGTATAATATCATATAAGAAATGAATCGCCAGTCCAGGTTCGATGCAGGATACAGGATGCTTGGGGCTGGTGCACTGAGATGACCCAGAGGGATGGTACGGGGAGGAAGGTTGGAGGGGGGTTCAGGATGGGGAACATGTGTACACCTGTGGCAGATTCATGTTGATGTATGGCAAAACCAATACAATATTGTAAAATAGTTAGCCTCCAATTAAAATAAATAAATTTAAATTAAAAAACAAAAACAAAAAACAAAACAAAAAACCAAAACTCAAATGGTCTTTGTTGGACAATCCTTTAGGATGCAAAATTTGTCCAGATCATTGCTTTTTACAGCTTTTCTGATTGTTTTCTTTCTTTCTTTTTAAAACACAAAGACTTATTCCTTTTTCAGAAATTTATTTGGCTGTGCCAGGCTTTAGTTACAGCATGTGAGACCCAGTTCCCTGACCAGGGATTGAACCCAGGCCCCCTGCATTAGGAACATGGAGTCTCAGCCATTGCACCACCAGAGAAATTCCCTGATTGCTTTCTAGCTTCCATATTTGGGTAGAAGCTCTTTATCTTTAGTAACTTTTTTTCCCCTCAATGCATAAAGCAGAAGTCTAGAAAGAAACTTGGTGTCTACTTATAGGCATCGATTATCTCTTTTTTAAATTTCTTTCCAGAAATCTGTACAAAAATCATAATTAGTGATGGTTTGTTTCTCACTATTCACGCACTGAATAGTGTGTGACCACTGTGGTTGCTGAACACGAAAAGTGATGGGTTCAAATTGAGATATGCTATTAAGTGTTTGGGAGATATTGTACCATCAAAAGAATGTGAAATATCTGATCAATAATTTTTATATTGATTCCGTGTTAAAATGATATTATTCTGGGATCTATTGGATCAAGATGTTATTAAAATCAATTCCAATTATTTCTTCTTTTTTAATATGGTACATGAGTTTGCCAGGGCCACCTTAGCAAAATACCACAACCAAACAAAATACCAGCAGTGTCCATGTATTTTCTCACAGTTTTGGAGGCTGGAAGTCTGAGGGCAAGGTATCATCAGCTCCCAGGGGGAGGCCCTGAGGAGCTGCAGCTTGGCTTTCTCAACACGAGGAGAAGGCAGCCTTCCTCTCTGGGGCCTGTACTCTATGGCTCTGTGGTGATGGTGACAGTCCTGACAATCTCTGACTTGTCTTGCGGATCAATCTTCCCTTTTGTGGAAGGATAACAAAGAATGGTAAAGAATCCACCTGGAATGCAGGAGCACAGGTTCAATCTCTGGGTCGAGAAGATTCCCCTCGAGAAGGAAATGGCAACCCACTCCAGTATTCTTGCCTGGGAAATCCCATGGACATAGAGCCTAGAAGGCTACAGTCTGTGGGGTCACAAAAGAGTCGGACATGACTTAGCAACTAAACAACAACAAGCAACATGTGTTCACAGCTGGATCGCTCTGTCGTTCCTGTAAAATCACAGAGGTCTGAACATCTCCCTTTTGTTTTCTCCCATCTCTGTCCCCTTTGATCCAAGTTGGCAGAATTTCTTCTGGTATAGTCTCATTTGCTAGTCCTGACTTCCAAGGAGATGGCTGATATGGCTGATTGTGTCTGCGATGCCCACCTGTCATTTCTTTATCAATTTATTGCCCACTCACACATCCTTGCTATCCTCTCCAGAACATGCTTTCTCTTATTTTGCAATATGAATAGGAGAGAATTTTCCAAATTTTCGAGTTCTGGGTTTTGTGTGTGTGGGTGTGTGTTTGTGTTTTGTTTTGCTTAACAAGTCCTTCTTCAATTTATCTCTTCTTTCACAGGCTCTTCTGTCCATGGGATTACACAGACAAGAACACTAGAATGGGTTGCCTTTCCTTTTCCAAGGGGACTTCCCGACCCATGGATCTAATCCTTGGCTCCTGCATTGGTAGGCAGATTCTCTACCACTTAGCCACTGGGGAAGCCCATATATATAGTGAAGGACAGGGAAGCCTGGTGTGCTGCAGTCCATGGGGTTCTCAAAGAGTTGGACAGGACTTAACAACAACAAAGTAAGGGAAACCAAGTCACATCTTCCATACATTATTTAAAAATCTCCTAGGTTAAAAATCCAAGTTCATCACTCACAGGTCTTCCCTTTCTCACAGCACTAGAGCACAGTTCAACCCAGTTCTTTGCATTTTGTAACAGGATTGCCTTTCCTCTAACATCTAGGAACATGTGTGTCATTTCCATCAGAGGAGTCAACAGAAGCATCTTTAACATCTTTATCAGTTTCTCCAAGGTTATCTACACTTTTCCTAACATGCACCTCTAAAGGTTTATTATTATTATTATTATTTTGGCTGTGCAATGTAGCATGTGGGATCTTAGTTTCCTGACCAATGAACCCACATCCCCTGCACTGGAAGCAGTCTTAACCACTGGATCACCAAGAAAGTCCCACAACTTGAAACTCTTGCAACCTCTCCCCATTAGCCAGTCCTAAAGCCACTTTCACTTTTTTTTTTTTTTTAACATCTTCAGGATGTTTTATTTTTCATTTTTGATTTTAACTACATTTTATTTTCAACCAGGTCAAAGGACAATTTAGAAAATTTCCTATCCTAAACACATAGCAAAGGAAGACTAGAAAGGTTCCTGATGCCATTGTTTTGAAGTTAGCCTATCAGTCACTGTGACTGAAACATAACCCTGATGGCTTGCACAAGCATAATAAAATGCTTCCCACTATAGGATGTAATAGTCTCAGTTCAGTTCAGTTCAGTCACTCGGTTGTGTACAACTCTTTGCTACCCCATGGACTGCAGCATGCCAGGCCTCCCTATTGATCACCAACTCCTAGATTTTACTCAAACTCATGTCCATTGAGACAGTGATGACATTGAACCATCTCATCCTCTGTTGTCCCCTTCTCCTCCTGCCTTCAATCATTCCCAGCATCAGGGTCTTTTCCAATGAATTAGTTCTTCACATCAGGTGGCCAAAGTATTGGAGTTTCAGCTTCAGCATTAGTCCTTCCAATGAATATTTAGGACTTATTTCCTTTAGGATGGACTGGTTGGATCTCCTTGCAGTCCAAGGGACTCTCAAGAGTCTTCTCCAACATCACAGTTCAAAAGCATCAATTCTTCGGCACTCAGCTTTCTTTATAGTCCAACTCTCACATCCATATATGACTACTGGAAAAACCGTAGTTTTGACTAGAGGAACCTTTGACTAGATGGCAAAATAATCTCTGCTTTTTAATATGCTGTCTAGGTTGGTCATAACTTTTCTCCCAAGGAATAAGCGTCTTTTAATTTCATGGCTGCAGTCACCATCTGCAGTGATTTTGGAACCCAAATAAATAAAGTCTGTCACTGTTTCACTTTCACTTTTTAAGTTATTTGTTACAGCAGCATCCCATGTCCAAGTATCAAAATTAGTACTGGCTTGCTAGGGGCTGCCGTACGAAACACCACAGATGAAGTGGCTCAAACAGCAGAAGTTTATTTTCTCACAAGATGGAGGTGTTGGCAGATTTGATTTTCCCCGGGCCCTTCTCCTTGGCTTGCTGATGGCCGCCTTCTCTCTGAGCCCCCACACAGTACCTCACCTGTGCTAATGCCTCCCTGAGGTCTCTGTGTGCTCAGATTTCTGCTTTCTATGAGGGTGCCAGCCAAGCAGAATTAGGAATTAGTCTCATTTGTGCATGGTCACCTCTTTAAAGACCCTCTCTACAAATGCAGTCTTCTTCAGAGATTTTGGGGGTTAGAGCTTCAGTGTATAAATTTGGGGGAGATACAACTCATCCCATGACATATGGCCCCTACAAATTTTAAAATTATAAAGAAGGATCTACATCTATAGCTCATGGGATTTTTTGACCTGATGACACTTTTGTGTGTCACCTACAAGGAAAGGTAACACAGAACCTGCATCCCCACAAGCCATTCCAGTTAATTCACTCTGTAGCCAGAGTTCAACAATCTAGTTTCAGGCTGGTCCCCAGTTATAAATGGAACTTGCCCACAAAGGCCTAGGGTTGGGTGGGCTTTGGAAGATCCAGTGGCTCTCTTTTTCCCTGATGTTGTTTTCTCTTTGGTGTTAAGGAGAGTCAGCAATCCTGGTTAGCTGAACATGACCAAGTCAAATAACCTGAGAAAAAAGAGAGAGAGAAAGACAGAGAGGCAGACAAACAGACAAAGATAGACAGAGGGACTTTTTCTGTATATATTTTTTTAATTAGAAAAAATTTAATTGGAGCACCTTTCACTGGTATTGATCTACACTTTGAGACAAATGAATTCAATGTATTTGGGGGGAAGCCGTGGAATCTTTTGGGTATTATTTCTGGAAACCTTGGAAGCCTAGGGGTGAAAGCATCAATATCACGGGCACTAATGGGCTGACGAGAGGATGCAGGCACGCATGTTTCTTCCCTCTGCTTCCATCCTGTCCACCTGACTCATGTGGAGACACGCTACACTTGAATTTATTGTGAAATTAATTCTAAAGGAGAGCATTTAGCGTTTCTATAGTGGGGACTGCATAGGCTTCAACAGTACACGAACTGAGAACTTGCAGATGTTCAAGCTGGATTTAGAAAAGGCAGAGGAACCACAGATCAAATTGCCAACATCCACATCTACTTCTGCTTCATTGACTATGCTAAAGCTTTTGACTGTGTGGATCACAACAAACTGTGGAAAATTCTTCAAGAGATGGGAATACCAGGCCACCTTACCTGTCTTCTGAGAAATCTGTATGCAGGTCAAGAAGCAACAGTTAGAATCGGACATGGAACAACAAACTGATTCCAAATTGGGAAAGGAGTACATCAAGGCTGTATATTGTCACCCTGCTTATTTAACTTATATGCAGAGTACATCAAGGGCTGGATGAAGCACAAGCTGGAATCAACATTGCTGGGAGAAATATCAGTAACCTCAGATATGCAGATGACACCACCCTTATAGCAGACAGTGAAGAAGAACTAAAGAGCCTCTTGATGAAAGTGAAAGAGGAGAGTGAAAAAGCTGGCTTAAAACTCAACATTCAGAAAACTAAGATCAGAACATCCGGTCCCATCACTTCATGGCAAATAGATAGGGAAACAATAGAAACAATGACAGACTTTATTTCCTTGGGCTCCAAAATCATTGTGAATGGTGACTGCAGCCATGAAATTAAAAGATGTTTGCTCCTTGGAAGAAAAGCTATGACCAACCTAGACAGCATATTAAATAGCAGAGACATTACTTTGCTGACAGAGCTCCATATAGTCAAAGCTGTGGTTTTTCCAGTGGTCATGTACGCATGTGAGAGTTGGACCACAAAGAAAACTGAGCCCAGAAGAACTGATGCTTTTGAACTGTGGTGTTGGAGAAGACTCTTGAGAGTCCCTTGGACTGCAAGGAGATCCAACCAGTCCATCCTAAAGGAAATAAGTCCTGAGTATTCACTAGAAGGACTGATGCTAAAGCTGAAGCTCCAATACTTTGGCCATTTGATGGGAAGAACTGACTCACTGGAAAAGATACAATGCTAGGAAAGATTTAAGGCAGGAAGAGAAGGGGATGACAGAGGATGAGATGGTTTGATGGCATCACTGACTCAATGGACATGAGTTTGAGCAAGCTCCAGGAGTTGGTGATGGACAGGGAAGCCTGGTGTACTGCAGTCCCTGGGGTCACAAAGAGTCTGACACGACTGAGCGACTGAACTGAACTGGTAGTGGGCACAATAACTATGATGATAAACTTTGAGGAAAAATACATTTGAATTTAAAAAGTGACTTCCAAAATATTCTATTTGTATTCATGATTAGGCTTGTTACTTATTCTTCATTATCCTAAAGGCTGAGCTCTGTTGTAAATTTATAAAGTTTTATAAAAATATTAATGGAGGCTCTATGTTCATTTTTCAAACACTTTTGCACTCATATGGAGTAGAAGGTGAGCTTTCTCTTTGAAAATATTATTTATTCTAAATGTTAACATTTGAAAAAAATTGTGTTTCTTCCAGTGCTTTGCCTTTGGGCTGAGAATGGTACTCAACTTTCTATGTAATCAAAATTAATGTTTATAAATGAAAATTTGTAAACATAAATGAGACACAGTTTCCTTTTTCAAGAGCTCAAAGTTTAAAAAAAAACAAAACAGGAGTCTGACTCATTTACAAATAATTACAGTCATGGTTAATATCTGTATCTATTGTTTCTCTTGTAACAAAATACCACAGACTGGGTAGAAATACATTTATAATAGTTCTGGGGGCTGAAATTCTGAGATGAGGGTACCAGTGTGGTCAAATGACTTGATCTCTTCCAGGTGGCAGACCCCAAACCCTCCACCTCCTCATACCATCACACTGGTCATTAAGATTTCAGTGGATGAATTTTGAGGGAACATCAAAATTCAGAGCTTAGCAAATGGTTACATAATTTGCAGGACCCTGGGCAAAATGAAAATATTGGGCCTCTTGTTCAAAAATTATGTATTTCAATATGGTGACCACATAGCATTAAGCCAAGTGGGGAACCATCCTGAATAGGGGACCCCTATGTGACTTCACAGGTCACATCCATGAAGCTGATGCTAATTATGATACGAGCCAGATACTGAAATGGAAGATGGAATGGGGCTCTACAGTTTAATACCTCTACAGTCTAATTTTCAGCCATTGCTTCTCTTCATCACTGACTTTCTGTACATTTAAGATGCAAAGCATGACAACTTGGGGCTTTTGTTCTTACTGTTTCCTCTGCTTGGAACATGTTCAGCTGGATCTTTGCCTGGCTCACACTCTTGCACCATAAGCCTTCGCTCAGATATCATTTCTTCAGAAAAACCTTTCCTGAGAACCCTATCTAAATAGCCACTTCTTATCTCAGGCTTCTTATCCTGTTTTGTTTGTCTTAATAACTTTCTGCCTAGTTGACCAGATGTCTATGTGATTGGGCTTCCCCAGTAGCTCAGCTGGTAAAGAATTTGCCTTTAAGGCAGGAGACCTGGGTTTGATCCCTGGGTTGGGAAGATCCTCTGGAGAAGGGAACAGCTACCCACTCCAGTATTCTGGCCTGGAGAGTTCCATGGACTATATAGTCCATGGGGTTACAAAGAGTTGGACACAACTGAGTGACTTTCACTTCACTATGTGATTAACATTTCTTGATGGACTTTCCCAGACAGAACGGAAACTACGTGTGGGCAGGGCTTTTATTTCGTTCACCACTGTATCCTTAATACTAGAACAAGGCTTGGCACAAATAAGGAACTCAAGAACTAATTAGGTAAATGAAAGAAATGAGTGGATGAGTGAATGAGGAAGATATATTGCTGCAGGATTCAATATTTCTGCCTTGGGGAAAAAAGAAGTTTCCAGTTGGTCTCAGTTTTTGATGGAAGAGTTGGCCTTAGATGGCAGATGGTGTATGAAGGGCATTTCACAGTTACAAAAGGGCAGACAAGATGATCTTGTGATGGATACAATGTTCCTGTACATTCTGGTCTCCTAGGACCAGAATCTGGCAAATCCTTTTTGCATCTTTCGTAGGTATTTTGTGAGCATTATTCAGTTCACAGGCATATGCTGACAAATTCATTTTTATTTGTACCTTGTGGCATGTTTTGGACTGTCTGTTCTACTTACAGAACTGTTTTCTAAGGACTTCTATCCATAATCCCTGTTGAAGGGGCAGGTTGGCTCTCTTATGTTACAATGTTTGCCATAGGTGACTGGAATTGAAGTGGACACCTGACCCAAATGCCAATTAATTAGCTTACTGGCCAGTGATCAATAAGCTTCTTGCTCAAAAATTTGAACAGAAATGCAGAGACTCTAGCCAACTGTATCCCTCCTAATAGACTCAGGACTGGTTGTTTCATTCCAGTGAAGAAACAATGGGGGCAGAGAGAAATAAAGACTAGAGACAGTGAGAAACAGAGAAAAAAGGAAGACCATGAGGCTGCTGAGAAGTGAGAGACTTTTTTTCTTAGAGTTTCCCAGTTTATGGACCAGCCATATTTTTTGTTCCTCTCTCTCTCTCTGAGATCATTTTCATATCCTTATAATAACCCATTTTGTACACCCAAAACCTTCACCCTCTAAAATCGAGCCAGAAATTAACCAGAGAATCATAAATACTGGGGAATGTATCTTTCTGGTTACTTAAATACTCATTTCAACAATACTTAATGTAATATAATATATACCTATGCACGATCATAGATATTGTAGGTGATAAAATGTAGTAAGTAATAGATTCATTCTCTTGAGAGAGGATATAAATTTTCTTGGTGAGCAGATAATAATACACATATGATGAAATATGCTTAAGTTCCCAGGGAGCAGAGAGATTCATATAGCAGTGTTGGGTGAAGGCTTTGCACCTAAGTGGGGTTTGAGCTAGTCCTGGAAGGACAGGTGAGATTCAGGAGTTTCTTTCAGGCAAGATGAATTGGATAAAGGCATAAAGAAAGTGATCTTGGGGGAGTGAGACAGTCCTGTTTAGAGTACAGAGTTCGTGTGTGTAAACAAGACAGCTTAGGTCATTTGGGTAAAAATTCATCTGGAATGACATTTTGGTTAAGGAATTTGGGCTTTAGTGGGAGACAGTGCTCAAACTACTGCACAACTGCACTCATCTCACATGCTAGGAAAGTAATGCTCAAAATTCTCCAAGCCAGGCTTCAGCAATATGTGAACCGTGAACTTCCAGATGTTCAAGCTGGTTTTAGAAAAGGCAGAGGAATCAGAGATCAAACTGCCAACATCCGCTGGATCATCGAAAAAGCAAGAAAGTTCAAAAAAAACCATCTATTTCTGCTTTATTGACTATGCCAAAGCCTTTGACTATGTGGATCACACTTAACTGTGGAAAATCCTGAAAGAGATGGGAATACCAGACCACCTGACCTGCCTCTTGAGAAACCTATATGCAGGTCAGGAAGCAACAGTTAGAACTGGACATGGAACAACAGACTGGTTCCAAATAGGAAAAGGAGTTCATCAAGGCTGTATATTGTCACCCTGCTTATTTAACTTATATGCAGAATACATCATGAGAAATGCTGGGCTGGAAAAAGCACAAGCTGGAATCAAGATTGCCAGGAGAAATATCAATAACCTCAGATATGCAGATGACACCACCTTTATGGCACAAAGTGAAGAAGAACTAAAGGACCTGTTGATGAAAGTGAAAGAGGAGAGCGAAAAAATTGGCTTAAAACACAACATTCAGAAAACTAAGATCATGGTATCCGGTCCCATCACTTCATGGGAAATAGATGGGGAAACAGTGGAAATAGTGGCTGACTTTATTTTTCTGGGCTCCAAAATCACTGCAGATGGTGACTGCAGCCATGAAATTAAAAGACGCTTACTCCTTGGAAGGAAAGTTATGACCAACCTAGACAGCATATTCAAAAGCAGAGACATTACTTTGCCAACAAAGGGACGTCTAGTCAAGGCTATGGTTTTTCCAGTGGTCATGTATGGATGTGAGAGTTGGACTGTGAAGAAGGCTGAGCACTGAAGAATTGATGCTTTTGAACTGTGGTGTTGGAGAAGACTCTTGAGAGTCCCTTGGACTGCAAGGAGATCCAACCAGTCCATTCTGAAGGAGATCAGCCCTGGGATTTCTTTGGAAGGAATGATGCTAAAGCTGAAACTCCAGTACTTTGGCCACCTCATGCGAAGAGTTGACTCATTGGAAAAGACTCTGATGCTGGGAGGGATTGGGGGCAGGAGGAGAAGGGGACGACAGAGGATGAGATGGCTGGATGGCATCACTGACACAATGGACATGGGCTTGGGTGGACTCTGGGAGTTGGTGATGGACAGGGAGGCCTGGCCTGCTGCGGTTTATGGGGTTGCAAAGAGTCGGACACGACTGAGCGACTGAACTGAACTGAACTGAGGAGACAGCACAGAGACTGTAGGCTTTCGAGGAAAGTAATCATGCTGCAAACTGTTACACTGACAGGATTAACCTGGTGTCAATAGATCAGAGTCTGGACCAAAGCTGCTGTGCCCTGCCAGGTGCACAGACTGTTGGTCCACCTCAGATTTCAGCAGCAGCTGGGATGGACAGCTCCCAGGCACGTGGACAAGTCCCACCTCAAGGGCAACCCTCACTATCTCTGTGCTCCTTCGGGGCTTTCTCCTAAACCAGAAGGGTCATGACACCTCACAGAGCTGCCCACAAATACGGGGGAGTTATACTCTCTAGGGGTCACTTCATCTACTGGAGGGTTGGGAGTCAGGAGATAAATGTCTCAGTCTCTTGTTCTTCAGAGGGATTAGTCATGAGGATTCTGAAAGGTCCTTCAGAGGGTCTCCAGTAGGATGGAATCCCAGCAGCCTGCATCAGTATCCACATCCAGACTGGATCAGTGCTGAGACTTCCTCCTTTCCTGTCTCGTTCTCCCACTCCCTCACTCTTGCTTCCTAAGATCACCTCCAAATAAGCTACCTGTACTCACAGACTCATCTCAGGCTCTGCTTTTGGGAGAACCAAACTACGATGGAGGGAGCAAATGCTGGAGGCTTTATATTTAAAAGCTACAAAATTGCTCAGCTATTGCCCCCACCCTATTTTCAAAGGGTCCTTCCATCTCCATCTAGTGCTCCTTTCCAGACAGAAGATCTGACAATAATACCAATAGCAATGTCTGTTGAGCCTCCGTGGTTTTTACAGGCACTTTTAAGCACTTTATTTTTTTCTGTAGTTTCTTTTCTAAAATTAGTTAATTTAAAATTAATTTTTTAAAATTAGTTTTATTAAAAAAATTAAGCTTTACAATGTTTCTACCATACAACAAAATGAATCAGCCACATGTACACATATATCCCCGCTTTTTTGGATTTCCTTCCCATTTAGGTCACCACGGAGCACTGGATAGAGTCCCCGGTGCTCTACAGCAGGTTCTCATTAGTTATCTTTTGATAGATAGTATCCACAGTGTATATACGTCAATCCCAATCTCCCATTTCATCCCACACTCCTTCCCCCTTGGTACCCACATGTTTGATCTCTATGTCTGTGTATCTATCTCTGCTATGCCAATAAGATCATCTATACCATTTTTTTCTAGATAAATGAATCAGTCAATTTATTCTTCATGTCAGTCTTAGAATCAGTTATCAATTCCATTTTGCAGATAAGGAGATTGAAGTGAAGGGACATTAAAGAAATAGAGTCATAGCATATCAGTGGGGGAGCCTAGATCTGAACTCCACCCAGTCTGATTCCATCCACAGTAGCCACCTTTCTTCACAAGGTGTTTCCATCCTGGAATGAACTCAAGTTCCAAATTAATTCTTCTTCCGAGAGCCATGGGGATCAGGGGTAGGGGTTAGGAGAGAAAGGATCAGACCCATGGAATTTCACATTCTTGCTGGCAATTTATCTCCGAATATGTGAAGGAGAACAAAAGGAAAAAAGTTAACTCCCAGGTCAGAGAGAGGTCAGAAAGCTGACATTGACCTCTGCTCTGCAGTCCAGGACATCCTGAATTGGGACACATGGGTGAGAAGGCAGCCTGCTCCCAGCCAGAAACTTCAGAGAGAAGCAGGAGCAGTTATAACACACTGGGATCAAAATCCACCCTCAGGTTCACAGCTCCATTCAGCAGAGACTTCATATGTCTTATGGCAACGCTGCCAGAGTTCTGAACACTTGCCTTTATCTGAGTTCCTTCCTCCTCTCTCCTGGGCCTCCTGGAGATATCAAAGGACAGTCACATCTGGGGACACACCCCCTCCAAGGCTGGCTCACAGACAAGCTCTGTTTCCACTCGACTTCCTAGTAGGATCAACTACCTAATTTTTAAGAACTCCGTTAATCATTTTGGGATGCTATCATCAAGTACTATAACCTGGGTGACTTAAACAACAGAAATTTATTTCTAACAGTTCTGGAGGTTAAAAGTCAAAGCTCAAGGTGTTGGCTGATTTAGTTCCTGATGAGAGATCTCTTCGTGGTTTGCAGGCAGGCGCTTCTCACTATGTCCTTATACGTCAGAGAGACAGAGAAAGAGAGCTAGAGAGAGAGACAGAGAGACAGAGAAATAGACAGAGATAGAAAGCTCACTAGTCTTTATTTTTATAAGGACATGAATTCCATTGGAGCAAGGCCCCAGTCTTAAGACCTTATTTAATCTTAATTACTCCTTTACTCATACATACTTGCAGTTAGGGCTTTAATGTATGAATTTGAGGGGAACACGTACATTCGGTCCATGATTGGGGCCATGTGAAATATAAAAAAGTCCATTTAGTCAAAGCTATGGTTTTTCCAGTAGTCATGTGTGGATGTGAGAGTTGGACCATAAAGAAGGCTGAGCACTGAAGAACTGATGCTTTTGAACTGCGATGCTTTTGAGAGTCCCTTGGACAGCAAGGAGATCAAACCAGTCCATCCTAAAGGAAATAAAACTTGAATATTCATTGGAAGGACTGATGCTGAAGCTCCAACACCTTGGCCACCTGATTCAAAAAGCTGACTCACTGAAAAAGACCCTGATGCTGGGAAAGATTGAAAAGGCAGAGGAGAAGGGGAAAACAGAGGATGAGATGGTTGGACAGAATCACCGAGTTAATGGATGTGAGTTTGAGCAAACTGCAGGAGATGGTGAAGAGCAGGGAAGCCTGGTGTGCTGCAGTCCATGCGGTTGCAAAGAGCCGGACACGACTGAGTGACTGAACAACAACAAAGCGTTACAAGACAGAGACTGCAGAGCATTAAACCAAGCACCGGGCTCTTGGGCAGGCAGTCCAGTTAGTCCTTTGGTTGGCACACTTGCTTTTGGGTTTCCTGTTCTGATATAAAAGGATTTGGACTCTCCTGGGGTGAAATCTTGGTTCTATGTCTTACTGACTGTGTGACCCTGGCCGTATTTCTTCACCTTTCTGAGCTTCTGTTGTTTCTCTACAAAAATGGTTATAGTAGTAATAACAAGGGTGTTGCCAAGGCTTAATTAAATGAAATGACTTGTGAAGCGCCTACCCAGTGCCCACACTTGAAGTCAGCACATGTTTACTGCAAGGCTGTTGGAATCCCTCCTTCCGGGTTATTCTACCTGGGTTACTGTTAAGTAACCCACCAAGCAAAGCATCCTCTCGCCTCTAATGCACAGCTTGATGCACATCCCTGGCAACAGGTCTGTGGGATGCGGTAGTGGCTCAACTCGGAGTGTGTTGGGAGAAGAATCCATTAAACAGGGGAAAAATCAATAGCACAATTAGGAACCACTTCATCCCATAAGGACGCCAGCTGCTGCAAAGGCCACTGCTACAGTGTTGCCTCTAATGGGATGGGCTGTCTGCTGCTACAATCAGTCTCCCCACCTTCCCAGGATGCGACGTCCTCTTAGGACACCAAGGCTATCAAAAGTGCAGCAGATATAAGGCATATATATCCTGTCTTAATCAACAATGCAACACCATGTATTAAGAAACGAAAAACATCCTTCACCAATCAGCTAAACTCCATTGCGTACTTTGACTTCCATGAGTCTCTTCCATTTGGTTTTCTTCTTCTCTTGTCTTGTAGAAAGAAGCGAAAGCACCAGGACAGCTGATTTTGTCCTTATCAAGGAAGCCAGAAAAGCTGCATGAACATTCCCTGGGCAATTTTGCATGAGGAGTGACGAGCATGCAATGTCCAGCATTTTCATGCCTTGAAACAGGGTCAGTTTACCACCTTCATCCTTGATCATGATTCTTCTTCATGACCATTCTTGGATGGATTTTTTTCTTAAAAATATGCATTTGAGTATGTGTGGGGAGCTGTTAAATTCAACAAAAACAAAGATTATTGACATTTCTCCAAATGAAAAGTCAGTCTCAAGTTCAACCATAAGCACCTTTTTAAAAAGTCACTTGAAACTTAAGAAGTCATTTTACTGTGTGTGGAGGTAAAATAATTAAAACTAAAAAAAAAAAAATTAAGCTTTTGGAAGTAGAAATGTTCTCTACTAATTTTAGTGTAATTAAAATGTGTATTTTATTGTTAAGAAAGGAAAAAAAAAAAAAACTCAACAGGATAGAGTGGAGGTGGAAAAGCAATTGAGAATCCTGGTTTGATTCTTTAATAACTGTCCCTGAAGCCTTCCTCCCACGTTTGGGAAATTCCCCTACGCAGGTCTGGTTTGGGGTTGACTGTTCAGTTTGCCCTTTAGCCTTTTTTCTTGTTTCCCTAAGTCACTCAGATACCCAAGGACAAACAATCATTTTTTTAAGTGGCTCCTGGAAGCTCACCACCCAGCCCCTGCCCCCAACACAAGTACACATCCCTCTTTCTCTGCACTTCACATCCTCAGGGGAAAAAATCACTTAAAAGTCAATCTATCAGGGGTTCAATCCACATGCCCTTTGCTTGTTTTCTAATGTTCAGGGGAACAAAAAACACTTGCATGAAGTATGATGTTGGCACTCCCTACTCTTTTCCTTTGAGGCTCATGGACAGTGGGGCTCCTGCTCCCCCAGCTAACAGATGAGGGCCACAGGTGGCCACCTGTTCACTGCACCCGGCCACTTCCTTTTTCCTGATTTTCACAGAGGAAGTCAAACAGCAGGGTGCATTTTGAAAGGAAGGGCTACCCTGCCGTTAATCACCATGGCAACTGCAGGGCATCAGCCATCAGTGGTGGTATTCAGTAGGAGGTATCTCTAGCTGGGGCTTTGAATTGCTTTTTTCCAATGGCTGGTCATCTGTGGTCTTTGGCTGTATGTTCAGAAGGGGCTATCACTGCCAGGAAGCCTGGACCAGTAAATAAATAAGGGTAATTAAATCTAATGCTTGACAAATGACACACGCTCATCACTGAGGTCAGAAAAGCGTATCAGTTCTCACATCAGAATTACATTACTGCAAGTGGTATGGTTTGGGTTTTCCCCCCTCATAGTTTTCATGCATTAACCATCACTAGAAACAGGATGCAGGATGCAGTGATTATCCATTACTGTGCAGGTCCTTGAATTGCATTCAGTCTAATAGTTTTGCTTGCATTTTTACAGCTACTTATTCAACTTGTTGCTTTAGATTAAGCTTTTTTTTTCCTGAAGAGATTTTGAAAGAAGAGGAGCACATGTCTTTTGTTCAGTGTCAGGGAGAGATCACAAAATGTGATTCCCAGGCCACTTGCCAGTTAATTTATTTTTATTTCAAAGAGGACTGCAATTCTTTGATACAAACTGCCTCTCACTTCAGGATTTTAAAATGTTTCAAATTTCAAAATTAGTACATTTTTTATGTGTATAACAAGTGATTCTAATAATGACTTACTTTCAGGTCTTTATATTTTTAAACTCAAGTTCTAATAATCAATTTGATCTGATAACGGATATTAATAAATGTTTTATAGAAGTATCACCTTGCTTCCCTTGCACCCCCATTCCCTCTTATCCTACCTTTGTAAAGTCAATGGAAGCTCAGAGTTCTCCTTTTCTGGACAAATGCTTCAAATGCTTCTGGTGTGTTTAAGTCCACCGTCATGATGCTTGGGGTACTTTCTATTAAAATCATTGCTGTTGACCTGAAACTATCACAGTAATGTTAGGGTATGCTAAGTCACTTCAGTCGTGTCCGACTCTGTGTGACCCCATAGACAGCAGCCCACCAGGCTCCCCCGTCTCTGGGATTCTCCAGGCAAGAACACTGGAGTGGGTTGCCATTTCCTTCTCCAATGCATGAAAGTGAAAAGTGAAAGTCAAGTCACTCAGTCGTATCCGACTCTTAGCAACCCCATGGTCTGCAGCCTACCAGGCTTCTCCGTCCACAGGATTTTCCAGGCAAAAGTACTAGAGTGGGGTGCCATTGCCTTCTCTGAATGTTAGGGTATACTACAATATAAAATAAAAATTTTTTTGAATGGATGTTAACAGGAAAGACATTAAAGGTTGCCTCTACAAATGAAAAAACAAAAAAGCATTGTTGCATCTTTGATAGCTCCACCCAGGACAACCAATAACCCTCTCCTTCACCAGACTCCAAAATCCTGGTTTGGACACAAAACATCCTAACTTTTTAAACTGGAGCTTGAAAAGTGTGCGGAAGTGCTTCTTCACATGACTTTTGTCTGAACATCCCTTGGATTGGGTTAGTCTCCCTAAATATTTTTTTTGCCCTCAATCCAAATGAAGAACAATTAACCTTAAAGAAGGAAGAAGTTACTCTTTTTTTTTTTTTTTTGCCAGAAAGATGAGCTGTTTTTTTTTTCGAAAGAGTGTTTTATATTTATTTTTAGACAGTGTTCAAAAAGACAAGGGAAACTGATAGAGATATGAGGAGGCAATAATAGTTATTTCTGAATTCCAAAAACATGTATGTCCAAAGTATTAAACAGAAGATTTCTTAAAAAGTTAGGAAAAAAGTAACATCACTTGAAGCCAGATAATGGCTCGTCAATGCTTTTGTTTCCATCTTAAAAAAATTTTTTTTTAAAAGAGTTATTTATTTGTGATTTGATTGTGGTGGATCTTTGTTGCCGCTCACGGGCCTTCTCTAGCTGTGGTGAGTAGGCTTCTCATTGCGGAGGCTTCTCTTACTGTGGAGTATGGGCCACAGGGTGTGCAGGCTTCAGTACTTGCAGGACATGGGCTCAGCAGCTGTGGCTCTGGGCTCTAGAGCACTGGATCAGTGATGGTGGCGTGTGGACTTAGTCACTCCAAGGCATGTGGGATCTTCCTGGACCAAGGACAGAAACAGGGTCCCTTGCACTGCAAGCCAAATTCTTAACCACTGGACCACGAGTGAAGCCTTACTTCCTTCTATATTCACATATATTCACACACGTACAAATTCTAGTCACATGTGTATGTTCTTCCAGAAGAGGAGTTTCCTCTGCAAATGCTTTGTTGTCCCTGTGCTTTGTATTTTACAGTAAGTTGTGAATATTTTCTCCTGAAGCAAGTATAACAGCTGCCTTATGTCTCTTCTTTTGGACACGTATCATCACTTGCTCCACCACTGTCTTCCTGTTGGAAGTTATTTCCCTTCATTAGGCATTATATACATTTCTATCCCATGATAATCCTTGCACTGAACATCAAATGATTTCTTGAAGATAAATTTCCAGAAATGAAACTGCAGAGTCAAATGTTATGCACGTTCTTTCAAGCTGTTAATATCTATTGCTTAGTTGCCCAGAGAAAATGGTACTATTTCACTCACATAAACAAGTGGAATACCTATTTCTATACTCTCACGATGAACATTAATAGAACAATGTTAAAAGTGCCAAGCACTATGTTAAAGGTTTAAAATACATTTTTCCCTACTTGGTTCTCATTCTATCCTCTGAGGTAGCACAGCTGTTATTTTCCCCCTGCCCCCAGTGTGTAGGATGAAGCTTAGAGAGCTGAAGTTAATTTGACCAGCATCCCATGAATGGCTTTGAGTTCAAAGCCTGACTGTCAGACATTGCATACATGGACATGTGGTATATTAACATTTAACTTATTGAGCACCTTCTAAGTTCAGGGCACTGTGTTGGAGCACTGTGAGGGTGCCTATAAAGGTAAATAAAAAATGCTCTCCAGCCCACGAGGGGAAGAAAAGAGATATAGTTGTGAATATAATACAAAATATAGCTGGACCAAGTTATGTAACAATGGCAGCAGTAAAGTAATGTGGAATGCAAAGGAAAGGGGGTTACAACCAGCTGGGAAGAATATACCAGAAGGTTTGAAGAGAAAAGGGATTATTTGAGCTGAACTTTAAAGACACAGAGGATTATCCATGTGGAGACAGAGTGAAAATTCCAGTAGAAGGACTATTTTAAAATCACGGGAATGGGGGGAAAGCAAGGTGGTCCATAAAAAAGATCTTGATGGTCATGAAGCAAGTGATGGGTAATAGATGGAAAGATATAGTTGGAAGGTAAATTATAGAGGTCTTTGCAGGATTCAGATTTGATTTGGTCTTATAAACAATGGGAGTGTTGTTGGACAGTTTTAGTGAAGTGATACGATCCATATGCCAAAGATTACTTTGTATACCAAAGATTAGTTTGAGAGTTATTTGAAACGTGATTTAACGAGGAAAAAAAAAAAAACAACAACTAGAGATGGAAACAAGTAAATGTCAAAAGTGTCAAGCACATCTCTATAATCATCATCAGACACAAACATTCTGTCAAAATAGGTTGTTTTTGTTAAATTTACATTAATTTACATTGCTCTGATAATTTTAAGAAAGTAGAACATCTAACATATTGTATTATTTCTTTTTTTCTTTTCTCTTTTTTTTTTCCGTGTCCAACTCTTTATTTTATTTTATTTTTTTAACTTTACATAATTGTATTAGTTTTGCCAAATATCAAAATGTATCCACCACAGGTATACATGTGTTCCCAATCCTGAACCCCGCCTCCCTCCTCCCTCCCCATCCCAACCTTCAGGGTCATCCCAGTGCACCGGCCTTGTATTTAATTGCATAGAAGGACTGAAAATGAGGAATAAGAGGTTTCTCCAGGTTTTGGCCTTGGGTCAAGTGGAGGCCAGGATGCCATTATCAAAAGTAGGATGGACATTAGGAACAGAAGCTGGTAAGGGAGAGGATAAAATGAAGTTTGGAATTGATAGGGCGAAGAATTGATGCTTTTGAACTGTGGTGTTGGAGAAGACTCTTGAGAGTCCCTTGGACTGCAAGGAGATCCAACCAGTCCATTCTGAAGGAGATCAGCCCTGGGATTTCTTTGGAAGGAATGATGCTGAAGCTGAAACTCCAGTACTTTGGCCACCTCATGCGAAGAGTTGACCATTGGAAAAGACTCTGATGCTGGGAGGGATTGGGGGCAAAAGGAGAAGGGGACGACAGAGGATGAGATGGCTGGATGGCATCACTGACTTGATGGACGTGAGTCTGAGTGAACTCTGGGAGTTGGTGATGGACAGGGAGGCCTGGTGTGCTGCGATTCATGGGGTCGCAAAGAGTCAGACATGACTGAGCGACTGAACTGAACTGAACTGAAGTGCTAGTGAATGCTGGAGATCTGCCCTTGACCTTGAGGGAGAGTTCAAGACTCTAGAAGTAAATGTGAGCCCTATATGTAGGGAGGCAATATTGTTGTTTAGTTGATAAGTCATGTCTGGCTCTTTTGCAACCCTGTGGACTATATAGCCCACCAGGCTCCTCTGTCCATTGAATTTCCCAGGCAAGAATACTTTAGTGAGTGCCATTATCTTCTCTAGGGGTTCTTCCTCACCCAGGGATCAAACCTGCATCTTCTGCATTGGCAGGCAGGTTCTTTTACCAACGAGCCACCTGGGAAGACCTAGCTGAAGTCAAAAACTTATGTATCACATCTGAGGGAAAAAGAGAAGAGAGGAAGCCATATGAGGCCCTTGAACATTTTGAAAATGAAAACAAGAAGATAAATGAGCCAAAGAAAGTGAATAGCAGTGATCAGACAGATTGTGAAACCATGTAACTCAGATTGGGACATGAACATTAGATAACACACCTGGTCTCAGGACTTAACAAAGCTCAGGTTCTTGATGTCTCATGGCAGAAAGAATTCAGTGAGAGACAAAGGGATAGAGAAGACGTGGATTTATTTAGAGAGAAAGACGCTCTACAGAGTGTGGGCCATCTCAGAAGAGGGAAGAAACAGTGTATGGAGTTGTTATTTTTTGTAGGTGTGGGTAACTTCATAGGTTCATGAGTGGGAGGAGTTACTCCATTTATTTTGGGGAAGGGGTGGAGATTTCCAGGAACTGGATCACTGCTCACTTTTTGATCTTTATGGTTGACCTTGGGACTGTCATGACGCTGCTTGGCGTGTCATCTAGCTTGCTGATGTGTTACAATGAGCATGTACCGAGGCTCAAGGTTTAGTGGAAGTTGACTCATCCTCAATCTTGGACCTATTTGGTTCTAATCAGTTCATGTCATATCCTTGGGTTACGTCATTCTTTTAAAGGTTGTGCCCTACCCTTCCCCTCCTGTTTCAATAAAAGGACAGGACAGAGTACCCTGGGATTTGGAGACCAAAGAAGAACTTTTCAAGAGCAGGAGTTGATGAATAATGGGAAGACAATGGTTTTGCAACATGAGTTAGAAAATATCCCAGAGGAATCGGGTCCCAGGCAAATGAGGACTGAAAATGGGCCTTGGGACTTGGCAAGAGTCATGTTTCAGATGGCTCTTTAGAAAATCCCCTTGATAAAATGCTAGGAAAGGGAGGTCAACACTGGAAAGGATTTGGACCTTGTTGAAAAATGTGTAAGCAATAAGAAGAGAAGAAGATAAGTTGAGGGTATGAATATATATACACACACAAATACAAACATACACACATAACACATCTAAAACATATACATAGGGTACTCCACATTTTTTAATATTTCAGTTCAGTTCAGTTCAGTTCAGTCGCTCAGTCGCTCCAACTCTTTGCGACCCCATGGACTGCAGCATGCCAGGCTTCCCTGTCCATCACCAACTCCACAATTGTGCTGGAAAGATGAAGACAAGGAACCAGTAGTAGCATCAGGCATAGAATGAAGACGCAGGATAAGAGACAGTAATTGCTGGGAAAAGGCCCAAAGGAGATGGGAGAGGTAAAATCAGGGGTCCCGATGAATGGGTTATCTGCTAAAACGACATGTCTGCTGGAGGATGAGAAGGGAAGGAAGGGTGATTAAGATCAGTTAAAGGTGGAAGGACAAGCCCTTGAAAAGGAGAGAATTGCCCTCCCTGTCCTCCAGTTTTTGGTAAAGAGGGAGCTTAGGTCATCTGAGGAGCATGGGGGCCGGGGAGAGGGTGGATGGGGGCTGGAGGGTGGTATTGAGGGGCAGCTGTCAGAATGAATGAATCATACTCTGCCTTTAGTTTATTCTTGGAAAAAGCAGCCATGAGAAACACTCTTTCCCTAAGCATCCTAGCTTGATTTTTCTAGAAAGAACTTTCTGCTGCAGAGGGTTAAAAAGGCAGAGGAGAAAGGAATAAAGGACAGGACACAGGCATTTTCACACAATTCAACAAATTGTGTTTACAACAGATTGAGGGTCTTCCTTATCTCAATTCCTTCACAATAATAAAGTATAATAAAATGTCACTTTGCTCTGTAAAATGGTATGTGATGAGGATGTGTAAAAGCTTTTGTGCATTTTGTTAATGCCATTGGCTCAATAATTTTTTAAACATAGAGATAGCTTAAAATGGTAACATTTACTGTCTCTTTCTGAACATTTGAGGTTTAATTTTGACTTATGCTCAGAGATACTTGTGAATCTTCTGGTACCAGAGTGATCCTCTTCTATCTGAACTGAGCTAATTCTACAGAAGCTTTTGACTCAACTACTCACAACCCATTCCAGGAAACGCATTAGGAAGGAGCCCGCAGATAACAAATCTCTAACTTAGGAAGAATTGCTTCTGGAAACTGCAGAGCACCAGATAAGGTTTATTCCATGGGAGCTGACTTTATCCAACCCCACACTTGAGTGATATAGTGGGCTCTGAGTAAGCTGTGTACACAAAACTGATAAACTCTGCACTAAATTAATTAAGAATTCTATTGCTTTAATAGCTTGTCTTCAAAGACCAATGACTAATACCAAGATTTATTATGTGAACAATGAAACACTGGCTATGTAAATTTTATAATGGGAGTTCTAGGGTCATATTAAATCATCTCCAGTTTTGTTGATTTTTTTTGTTGATATTTCTGGTATCCAAGCTATACTCTATAGAATTACTGGCTCACAGAGATCCAAGGATTCTTTCAGAAGTAGAATGGCAAATCTTGCCACTGAGCTTAGAGTCTGTATGTGTTTTAACCAAAATTGTGAAATTTGAGTTTCACAACATCCATGAAAAGAGGTAGAACTAGTCCCAATTTACAGATACTGGTTCATTAAGATTTTGCTTCCTGTCCAAGGACACCCAATTCAAGGGTATAAGTCCAGTTCTCTTCTGCTATGCCCCAAGGCACTAAGAGCTTGTTTGAATTTTTTTTTTTCCAATTTCTGTTCTTTATTTCTCTCTTGTTCTTTCTCTCTTCCTTTCCTTCCATCTTTCTTTATTTTTCTTTCTGAAAGGAAACTGAGATTCAGAGGAGCTAAGTGACTGTACTGCCAGTTACTGATAGAATCAGAACTAAATTGGGAGCCATGACTCTGTCCCGGCTGTCACCCTATGCCCCTTGGAGTAGAGGATAGGTTTAAAGTTGGACATTCCAACAGCCAGCCCATGGTGGTTTATCTGTCCTTGACCTCCTAGTGTCTCTAAATTGTTTTAGGGCTTTGCAATATGTAGAAAAGGATTTTGAGAAGACCTGATAACCAGCCATTCAGTTGCTTACTCCTTGGAAGAGAAGTTATGACCAACCTAGATAGCATATTGGTCCGTCTAGTCAAGGCTATGGTTTTTCTAGTGGTCATGTATAGATGTGAGAGTTGGACTGTGAAGAAAGCTGAGCGCCAAAGAATTGATACTTTTGAACTGTGGTGTTGGAGAAGAAGAGTCCCTTGGACTACAAGGAGATCCAACCAGTCCATTCTGAAGGAGATCAGCCCTGGGATTTCTTTGGAAGGAATGATGCTAAAGCTGAAACTCCAGTACTTTGGCCACCTCATGTGAAGAGTTGACTCACTGGAAAAGATAGATGCTGGGAGGGACTGGGGGCAGGAGGAGAAGGGGACGACAGAGGATGAGATAGATGGCTGGATGGTATCACTGACTCGATGGACGTGAGTCTGAGTGAACTCCGGGAGATGGTGATGGACAGGGAGGCCTGGTGTGCTGTGATTCATGGGGTCACAAAGGGTCGGACACGACTGAGTGACTGAACTGAACTGAACTGAGGTAGAGATCTCATTCTACTTTAGCATTTTCAGTGTTGTACATCCTGGCAGTAGGCATTTATAAACCATTAAATTGATAAACACATTAATAAAGTGAAAACTGGACTCCATCTGGGAGTTCTCAGAGTGATTCAGAAAATAGAGCAAAAATAAACGCTAGTCCCACATCTAAGCCAGATGTCTTCTGGTGCTTATGTACTGGCACTTTTCCATGTTCTGTACCCAGAAGTGGAGCGGATCAGTTGAATGATATCGACATCTGCAAGTTAACAAGAGAATTGACAAATGGTTCTCTAAATCTTGGTTACAAAAATGTAATAGAACTGCCCAGGTCATCTGGTTTTCCACCGTTGTTGTCATCATTACTGCAATCATAAATACTCACTCACTGCTTCCTCTGGTGGGCACGATTCTAAGCGTGTTACATGTGCTAACTCACTCAATTCTCATAATCCTAGGTAAAAAATCTCGTTTTGCAGTGAGGAGACTGAGGCACACAGAGTTTAGATTATTTGTCCAAGGCCATGCGCTTTATGAATAGAGTTGGAATTAAAGGCCTAGTAGTCTGGCTCCTGAGCCTGCCCTCTTAGCCATTATTACAGGTTATTTCTCTCAACATCTTGTATTAAAGGCTCTTTAAACATTTGCAAAAGGATGAGTGTAAAATATTCTTTCATTGTTGTCTTCATTTGTATACACCTGATTTCTGGCATATATAAATGAAGGGGAACATCTTTTTGTATATTTATTGTCTACCCGGGTTTCTTCTTCCATGCATTGCTCACTCATAGTCTTTGCCAATTTTCCTACTGGGTTGTCTTTTTCTTTTTGATTCTGGGTAGTGTGTCAGTAAGTATGCCATTTTGAATCACCCAAACCTTGGTATCTTAAAATAGCACACGGTGGCAGGTTCAAAGAACAATAGGCTTATATCCAGTCTATTCCACTGGTGAAGGCAAACACGAAGTGTCACCAAGATTCCAAGGGAGGGGTCACAAGCTCTGCCAAGCTATGCGATAAGAGTCGGTGTCACTGTAAGTAAGATGTTTGAGATGGGATATATCATGGCTGCTATCTTTGGAAAACTTTCTCACCCACAGAGAGCACCAACAATTCTACCAAGTCTTTGCTTGCTTTTTCACGTTTTTAATAGCATCTTTTGACATAGTTTTAAATACAGTAGAGTCAATTTTCTCAATCTTTTCCCTTTTGGTTTGCAATTTTTTGTTTCTTTTCTAGGGCATCATTATTTGACCCCATATATTAAATATAAGAAGAATATATATATATATATATTCTTATAGTTAAGACTTTAATTTATAATAGACATATTTCTCTACATAGTATAAGATAGGGTCTATTTTTTTTTTTTCTTTCCATATGGATAGTTAGTTGTTGGAACTTGTGGTATTTACTATGATTCTTATTTCTTTAAAAATAAATATTTATTTTATCTAGTTTTTTTTTTTTTTGGACTGGACTGAGTTTAAAAGAATTTCCTGACATCCTTCCTTCACCCATTTGCTCCATTTCCTGCTTAGGAAAATGTGTGTTTTATTTTCATTTTTAGTGGTCACATATATAATTTTAACAAGTAAACTTAACAAAGTCTAAATTTTATCTGCATCTCTGCCCTGATCTCCCCAAATATAAGGACCTTAGAAAGTTTTAGCTGCAATAACCCTCAGTAGCCTGTGTTGCTTTTATGTAATATTTTATTTTTTCTTGTTTTTATATAGATAAAAATTAGTCGCTATTGTTATTATATCAGTAGCCCATGTTTATTAGAGATATCTGTATGCTTGCATATATCTTTGCTACTTTTTTTTATCTCACCACATCCATCTGGGTTCAATTTCCTTCTTCATGCAGAACATGTTTTAATAGTTCTTTCAGTGAAGATCTAGGTGTAAAAACTCAATATTCTAGTATGAAAATAGCTCTGTTATTTGAAGACATCACTCCATTCTCCTCTTTTTAAAACAATTGAGATATAGTTGATGTATAATATTGTGTTGGTTTATGATGCACAGTATTGCATTCTCCATCCTGATTAGAGTCCTTCACAATCTAACTGCTGTTACTGTGTAGGCATTTGTTGTTGTTGTTGTTTTTGTTTAAAAATATTCTCTTTGTACTTGATATTCTCCAGTTTTACTCTGTTTAGTCTAGATATAGATATCCTTTTCCTTTGACTTGGAATCACCTACTCTAACAATTCATCAATTCTGAAAAATTCTTCACCATTTCTCTTCACATATTTCTTCTTCCTTATTCCATTCTCTCCTTCTTGAATTCCTATTAGATTCATGCTAGCTGTTCTCATTTTATCTACCATACCTCTTAACTTATCCATTTCTATGCATTTATCTTTGTGTGGTTCATTCTGTGTAATTTCCTCCACATTGACTTCCAGTTCACTAATTCTTTCTTCAGCTTTGTCAAATTTGTTGATTAATTCATTCATTGAGCTTTAATTTTTATACCTTATTCTATCGGGCATTTAATTTTTAGAAGTTTGATTTGGTTATTATTATAATTTCTTTTTTTGCCTATGAAATCCTTTATTTATTGAGTTTTATCCTCTTATATCTTTATTTGATTTATTTTTAGAATTGATTTATTTTAGAATCTTGAATTCAGACATTTTTCTGATATTTCTGTTGGAGTCTTCTACATTGTATACAATGGAGAAATGGTGTGTTTTAAAATTCCTTACTGTGCATTCATTTTCAGTGAGAATAATATCACTTGTGTCTTGGATTAAGGATTTTCTTCTGGAGTAATTTTCCATTTGTTTATGGTGGGTACCCCAGCATCTTGCCATACTGGGGAAAAATTTATGTTAAAATTTTGTTCTGAGGATTTGTAACCCAGAGGTGGTGGAATGTGGTCTCTCAACTTATATATCATGCTGTAGGCTTCCAGTTTTTCAAGGGGATTATTTTTCCCCTCAAAAGTCTCTGAGTAGTGGAGGTGATGGAATTCCAGTTGAGCTATTTCAAATCCTGAAAGATGATGCTGTGAAAGTGCTGCACTCGATATGCCAGCATTTTGGAAAACTCAGCAGTGGCCACAGACTGGAAAAGGTCCATTTTCATTCCAATCTCAAAGAAAGGCAATGCCAAAGAATGCTCAAACTACCGCACAGTTGCACTCATCTCACACGCTAGTAAAGTAATGCTCAAAATTCTGCAAGCCAGGCTTCAGCAATACGTGAACCGTGAACTTCCAGATGTTCAAGCTGGTTTTAGAAAAGGCAGAGGAACCAGAGATCAAATTGCCAACATCTGCTGGATCATCGAAAAAGCAAGAGAGTTCCAGAAAAACGTCTATTTCTGCTTTATTGACTATGCCAAAGCCTTGACTGTGTGGATCACAATAAACTGTGGAAAATTCTGAAAGAGATGGGAATACCAGACCACCTGACCTGCCTCTTGAGAAACCTATATGCAGGTCAGGAAGCAACAGTTAGTTAGAACTGGATATGGAACGACAGACTGGTTCCAAATAGGAAAAGGAGTTCGTCAAGGCTGTATATTGTCACCCTGCTTATTTAACTTATATGCAGAGTACATCATGAGAAACGCTGGACTGGAAGAAGCACAAGCTGGAATCAAGATTGCCGGGAGAAATATCAATAACCTCAGATATGCAGATGACACCACCCTTATGGCAAAAAGTGAAGAGGAACTAAAAAGACTCTTGATGAAAGTGAAAGAGGAGAGTGAAAAAGTTGGCTTAAAGCTCAACATTCAGAAAACTAAGATCATGGCATCTGGTCCCATCACTTCATGGGAAATAGATGGGGAAACAGTGGAAACAGTGTCAGACTTTATTTTTTTGGGCTCCAAAATCACTGCAGATGGTGACTACAGCCATGAAATTAAAAGATGCTTACTTCTTGGAAGGCAAATTATGACCAACCTAGATAGCATATTAAACAGCAGAGACATTACTTTGCTAACAAAAGTCTGTTTAGTCAAGGCTATGGTTTTTCCAGTGGTCATGTACTGATGTGAAAGTTGGATTGTGAAGAAAGCTGAGCACCGAAGAACTGATGCTTTTGAACTGTGGTGTTGGAGAAGACTCTTGAGAGTCCCTTGGACTACAAGGAGATCCAACCAGTCCATTCTGAAGGAGATCAGCTCTGGGATTTCTTTGGAAGGAATGGTGCTAAAGCTGAAACTCCAGTACTTTGGCCACCTCATGCGAAGAGTTGACTCACTGGAAAAGACTCTGATGCTGGGAGGGATTGGGGGCAGGAGGAGAAGGGGACGCCAGAGGATGAGATGGCTGGATGTCATCACTGACTCGATGGACGTGAGTCTGAGTGAACTCCGGGAGTTGGTAATGGACAGGGAGGCCTGGCGTGCTGCAATTCATGGGGTCGCAAAGGGTCGGACACGACTGAGTGACTGAACTGAACTGAACTGAATAAATAATCTTCCTTAAATTCTTCACTAACCAGGTACAGGAGATGAGGGTGGAGTCATTTGAGAATTCTGACTTTATGTAAAATGTCCCAGTGTCACCATCCCATCTTCAGTTCAGTTCAGTTCAGTTCATTTCAGTCGTTCAGTCGTGTCTGATTCTTTGTGACCCTATGGACTTGAGTATGTCAGGCCTCCCTGTCCATCACCAACTCCTGGAGGTTACTCAAACTTATGCCCATTGAGTCGGTGATGCCATCCAACCATCTCATCCTCTGTTGTCCCCTTCTCCGCCCATCTTCAATCTTTCCCAGCATCAGGGTCTTTTCAAATGAGTCAGTTCTTTGCATCAGGTGGCCAAAGGATTGGAGCTTTAGCATCAGTCCTTCCAATGAATATTCAGGATTGATTTCCTTTAGGATGGACTGGTTGGATCTCCTTGCAGTCCCAGGGACTCTCAAGAGTCTTCTCCAACACCACAGTTCAAAAGCATCAATTCTTTGGTGCTCCCACCTTGGGTGGGCCAAAAACCTGGTTCCCAAGCTCTGGGGGGCACAATCACTAAGTAATTAGCGTCTCCCTCCTCTAAAACCCTGTTCTCTCTTTATGTCACCAGGCCAGATATAGTCTCAGTTCCAGTCCTCACAAATGTTGCTTTCAGTTCCCTCTTCATTTCTGGAAATTTTGATTTTTCTTTCATTTGTTCTTCTTTTCTTTCTTTCATGTACAGTTATATATTTGTACAGTTGTAAATTTAGCTCATCATTGTTATTAACTTACATTTTCTATTGATTTATAGTGTAGCTTGGTCTACTCTGCTTTTAGAACTCTAAGTATCTGGAAGGATTGACTACATCTTGGATGAGGCTTGGGAGTGGAGTTTCCCAATGTTCTTGGGAGTTAACCTAGTCAACTAAAAGATTATTCTCTAGATTCAGTTCACAGGATCATTTATAGGTGATAAATCATCTTCTAATAAAACCAGTTTTAGATGGTTTCCAAGAGGGTCCTGACTTTCACTGACATTCTCTAGGAGAGTGTTCCTGGGAATGTGTTTGCAGGATATTAATACTGTTTAAAAATGTTCATGTTTGGAGAATGATGGGTTAAACCAATTTAAACCAAGTTTCTATCTTGTGGCATTTCTCAGAAAAGAATAGGAAAGCAGCTGCCCTTAGCATCATTCCTGAATATAAAAGCAAGTAGGAAAAGATTATGTCTAAACATGAGCAGTGGATTAGGATATGGGATGAGAGTCAGAAGGTCAGAGCATCTCTGAGTCCAACTCCAGAAAGGAGAAGAGATTGACTGTTTAGGCCTGCCTCGTTGGTTTCAAGGGTGCGCCTGTTCATTTTGCAGGGACTCTATTTAGTTTAGTTACAATGTAAGGAAAGCTTCCTATGATCTCCATGATAGTGACTTACTGACATAATCAATCGACCTTTTAAATTTTGAATTCATCTCAGGTCACATGTCCTATGAGAGGGTAAAATAAATGTTTTCTATTGTGATTGTTGTGACTCTCTTTTATAATTATAGCTAATGTGTATTGAACACTGACTGCCTTCCAGAAGCAGTGTCTAGCATTCTATAGGGCACGTAAGCCTCACAACAGGACTGTGAAGCTGGTTCTGTAGTTGGTTCCATTTTACAGATGAGAAAACTGAGACACCACAGAAACCATATGCCATCTCCTTCTCTACTGATTCATTTCAATTGAATTTTCATTATATTAACCAAGTTTTGATAAGATAAATGCTAACTTTGAGGCTCTGAATTTAAGACATTTTTGGCATCTGCCTTAATTAGGAAGCAAGGTGGAAGCTGTCATATAAGCAGGGTTAGTTAGTAGGATACCCACCCTTCTGAAGTTTAGACATCTTAGATCTAGACTTCTGGCTGCCACGTGAAAGTGGGCAAAACTTCACCTTCTTAGATCCATTTTCTTCTGTTGCTGCTGCTAAGTCACTCCAGTCGTGTCTGACTCTGTGCGACCCTATAGACGGCAGCCCACCAGGCTCCCCCGTCCCTGGGATTTTTCAGGCAAGAACACTGGAGTGGGTTGCCATTTCCTTCTCCAATGCATGAAAGTGAAGAGTGAAAGTGAAGTCCCTCAGCTGTGTTCGACTCTTCCTGACCCCATGGACTGCAGCCTCCCAGGCTCCTCCATCCATGGGATTTTCCAGGAACTCTGCTCAATGTTATGTGGCAGCCTGGATGGGAGGGGAGTTTGGGGGAGAGTGGATACATGTCTATGTATGGCTGAATCCCCTTGCTGTTCACCTGAAACTATTACAACACTGTCAATTGGCTAAAACCTAATACAAAGTAAAAAGGTTTTTTAAAAAAAGGATTTATAATACTGGGGACGTCTACCTCTTAGGGTTGTCAGAGTGGTTAAGTAAACTACATACAGAAGTTCTTCATAAAGTGCTGTGCAACATATAAGCCACTATCATTGTTAATGAGGTATAGTTTTGCTTTCTTTTTACTTCTTATGTGAATCCAAATGAAGGTCATGATCCTGGCGAAAGACTGGGCAGCCTAGTGAGTCTGGTTTAAAGACCCGCTGACTCTCAGATGCTCCAGGGGGTCAGTGATGGTAATAGAACTTTCCATCTGCATTTTAGTCTGAAGACCAGAATTGGGAGCTTTCTTCAGCCTAAATCCAGCTCTAGCCTGGATTTGCTGGTCATACTTTTAAAGTAAATACTAACATCTTTTACTCCGAAATGTTCTGCTGAGAATGTGTGTGTCCTTTGTCAATGGAAAGGTTAATTTTCAAGGAATGTTACATATCTTTTTTAGTTTTCTCCCCACCAAACAATCTCAAGATTCTTAACGATTAAAAACAGAAATTTTAAAGAAGTATGTTGTATTTAATTCTATTTATAAAAGCAGACCCAAACAAGTCCTAAATCTGCCCAACAACTCGGGTAATAAATATTTCTGTATTTGTTTTTGGAGTCCATCTGAGTGGTCAGACGTGTCTGATTTAGGCTTAGTTCCCTTGGAACAAATGCATTTCCTCTTCCTCTTATCACTATCATGTTTTTGCAAGAACGCTGGCTCCCTCTCTAAAGGTCCCTCAGACCCCAGTATTTACTTGTCCACTTTGCTGGGAAGTATTATGTCCCATGTTAACAAAATATGTGGGAAAATCTGGAATTATGAGAAAAGACAAATACTGCCCTGAATAGTAGTTGTCTATTCCTTCATTCAGCTCAGTGATCCAACCATTCAACAAATACATATTCAGTACTTAACTATGGGTCTACTGTGAAGGAGACAGGCGGGGTTTCTGTTTTTATTGACCTTTCATTCCAATGGAAAGGAAGAGTGAAACAGACAATCACTTGGATCATTTCTTCCTTTATTAGGGAAATTTCTTAAGCCAATTGCAGTATCAGATACTTGTAACTCCTTGATAAGAAATGAAGAATGCAACTGAGTATTTGCTGGGGGTCTTATTAAGAGAGAGAGTGTGCAAAACAAAGGATCCTTTACTATTTGGAGAGTTGTCTCTTGATCGAGGTTGAAAGAGTTGCAGCTATTTCATGGGGAGAAGAGTAAGTAAGTGAAATTGTGTTTGAGTTTAGGGACGAGAATTGAAAGTGTCAAGTATCTGTATTTTTCTGTTGAGTGTTGGATGAGAAATACTTTAGTTTAAATTTCAGAGAGGATTGAGCTTAGAGTTTGGGAAGGAATATCACAAATAATGAGAAATTTTGGACCTCATCCAAGGAGGGTTGGTCACAATATTGCAAAGATGAGTGACTGAAGCAGAGCAGGACCTCTGTGGTCCTTGCCCCCCATGTCCTCTGCCTGCCTTTTGTCTGTGGAAAGACTTTAGCCAAAGAATAAGTTTAATTAGAGAAGTGAGAAAATGCAGAAACAAAAACAGTCAAGGAAAACCAAGCAATAATGATTAGTGATTAAGCATAACCAAGAATCTTTAGTTACTTCTCAAGGGCTATAGATAATATTCTAGAGCTGTCTTATAGAAGCTCCCACCAGGTGGAGAAGTTAACTACATGATGACCACACTGTAGCTATGACATAAGCTGCCACAATTCCAAGAATTAGCCTCAAGGAAATGAGAACAAACTGACCTTAGAACTGAAGACTGTACCTAAAACAATCAAGATGGTGCTGATCAGAGCACTGATGACCAATTTCAGTAACCCTAAGGGCTGACCAACCTAGTGAGTGAGTGAGTGAAGTCGCTCAGTCGTGTCCGACTCTTTGCGACCCCATGGACTGTAGCTTACCAGGCTCCCCTGTCCATGGGATTCTCCAGGCAATAGTCATGGAGTGGATTGCCATTTCCTTCTCCAGGGGATCTTCCCAACCCAGGGCTTGAACCCAGGTCTCCCGCATTGTAGACAGATGCTTTACCTTCTGAGCCACCACGGAATCCAACCTAGATAGCATATTGAAAAGCAGAGGCATTACTTTGTCAACAAAGATCCATCTAGTCAAGGCTATGGTTTTTCCAGTGGTCATGTATGGATGTGAAAGTTGGACTATAAAGAAAGCTGAGTGCAGAAAAATTGATGCTTTTGAACTGTGGTGTTGGAGAAGATTCTTGAGAGCCCCTTGGACTGCAAGGAGATCCAACCAGTCCATCCTAAAGGAAATCAGTCCTGAATATTCATTGGAAGGACTGACGCTGAAGCTGAAACTCCAATACTTTGGGCACCTGATGTGAAGAGCTGACTCATTTGAAAAGACCCTGATGCTGGGAAAGATTGAGGGCAGGAGGAGAAGGGGAAGACAGAGGATGAGATGGTTGGATGGCATCACTGACACAATGGACATGTGTTTGGGTGGACTCTGGGAGTTGGGGATGGACAGGGAGGCCCGGTGTGCTGCGGTTCATGGAGTTGCAAAGAGTCGAGATGACTGAGCCATGAACGGAAGGACTAACTGTATTGTTTCTGCATGCAGTCCCCTCCCTCTGCCTTTAAAAGCTCTTGCCGACTGGGTTGGGTTGGAGGGGAGTCAGCCTTTGGAAAGGCATTTCCCTTGTCCCCCTCACCCCCAGTTTCTAGCATCCAAAATAAAACAAGCTTTGCTTTCTACCCACCTGTCCTGTTTATTGGCTTTTGAGCAGTGAGCAGCTGAACCCCACTTCTGGTTACATGATGGGATTTGAAGATGAGGTGTTGCTAAGGGTAAGGACTGGGCTCCCAAACCCTGGGTTCTTCGACTCTCTTAGGCTCCTCTTCTCAGTTTCCACTGTTCCACCACTAGACCATGTTGAAGGATGTATCTTGAGCTTCATCTAATTGCAACACTCATTTCCTTTAACATTCAGCACAACAGCATCTTGCATTTTTTTCTCTCTTCGAAGTATTTAATTTTTTTCACAACATTTTCCATTTTTATCTATGATGATCTATCGTTTCCTGTCATAGCCAGAACCATGATACCAGGATTGAGCAACTCTCCAGTCTTTTTCTCTTGGGTAAATTCTGAAACAGAAGAACCCAAACTTGTCTGTGATTTCTGCAACATTTTCTCACTTTCTCCAAATGTCACTTCCTAATTTTGTAGGGGGAAAACATAATCCATTTACTCTTAAAATGAAAGAATTTATCTAAAATCTTGGCATTGCACAAATTCCTGTTGGTCTTTATGGGGTCATAAACCATCTACAAATCACATGAGAGTTCTAGCTTTGGTGTCTAACTAATTGGTTTGGTATTCTTTAATTGTTAATTTGGGGGGAGGGTACAGTTGCCGGTTCTCTTTATTCTGTAATTTTGCTGATTCTGGTAGCATTGATTTCCTGTTTAAAGTAGAAAAGAAAATGAAAGAGTAATGCAGTTAGATTTTATTTTTAAGAGCCTGAAAAGTATAATAATAAATCACCTGAATAGTGGGAAATCAAGCCAAAGAAACATGTTTACTGAAGCTATGGACGATCCGTAACAGAAGCACCCACATCGAAAGAGAAGAACCTGCTTCCTTTTCCGAAGCAACACACAAGATCAGTGCTTTGGAAAGTATGCATTTGGACAGTATGGCTACTGTCATATCCCCACTGCTAATGTGATGACTAAGATGGGGAACTCATCACATGTCACTTAAATCACTGAGCAGCCCAACTTCCTCAGAGAGCTTGGGAAATGTTTTTCATTTTAGAAATGAAAAACAACTGAAAATCGGCCCTGCCTGGATTTGAAGTCCAACTCATTGCATCCTCACTGACCCTCTAGTGTCTCTAAATTATTAGTATCTCGTGTGCATGAGTGTTTAGTCACTTCAGTTGTGTCTGACTCTTTGCAATCCCGTGAACTGTAGCCTGGCAGGCTCCTCTGTCCCTGGGATTCTCCAAGTAAGAACACTGGAGTGGGTTGCCATGCCCTCCTCCAGGGGATCTTTCCTCCTCCAGGGATTGAACCCAGATCTCCTGTGTCTCCTGCATTGGCAGATGGATTCTTCCCCACTGAGCCACCTGGGAAGTCCCTAAGTTATCTTAGGGCTTTGAAATACGTAGAGAAGGATTTTGAGAAGACTTTTGATAACCAGCCATTCAAATTGAGAGTAACTAAGTGAAGCAGCGTTCTCATTCTACTTTAGCATTTTCAGTGCAGTGTATCCTGGCAATGAAAGTTGATAAGTCATTAAATTAATAAATGCATTAATAAAGTTATTATATTTCTGTAAGTTTCTAATAGGAAGCTGTTTTAGGAAAACAATATAAAAATAAACCTTATGTTGCGTTTTATTTCTTTCAGTTATGTGCTTCACTTTAAACTCAGATTTTTACTAAAATAAATACATTGTGTTAAGCTTTCCTTGTGCATCATTCTTTATGGGTGTTAACATTCAGAGGAAACAAATCCTAATTTGCATTGGATAGCTAACTCTATAGACGGTGGAGGACAGAGGAGCCTGGAGTGCTACAGTCCTTGAAGTCTAGCGACTGAACAACAACTAACTTGAATTTGTAAATATGAATACACCTGTGCTTTCCTAGGAAAGCCATTATATTTGAATGGTTCTTTCTACAGTCCTAATTGTAGAGAAGTAAAAATAAATAAATAAATTTATGTATGCTGAGATTCTTGCATCAGAGTCATGGAATACAACTTTGGAAACTACAAAGTACTGTGGTTAATTTCTTCTGCATGAACTTAAAATTTCAAGGTTCCTTTTTTCTGTCATTCGAGGAATTAACATTGTAAAACAACAGATTTTAAAGCCATTTTGATGGCTAAACAAAGATTATCCTGAATTCTGAGATCTTTTAAATTTTCAGAGTGCCTGGCCATCATGTAATTCTCATGGGAAAACAGGGCTGTGAACTGCTGGGGCCATTAACTATCTTGACCTAGAAAGCAGGCCCAGGTCTTCTTGTGAATCCAGAGGCCAGAGAAGTTGAAGAAGTAAAAAATCCGTTTTAAACACCTGCACATCCTCAGAAGCTGTGAAATGCTAGAACCTGTAAAAACTGACTTCCCATCCTGATTTCTAGGAAATGTTTTTTGTCTCATCAAAATAAGACTTTGTGACTTCAGCCCATCTCTTTTCTACTTTCTCTTTTGCCAACTGCCTTCTTCCCCTAAAAGGCGCCACGAGGTCCTAATGCTGCACAACTCTGCTCACAAGGTCTTTAAATGACTTGAACATTGTTGAGTGGATGTTAAGTGTTATCATCACACACACAAAAAATGGCACTCATGAGAAACGATGGCTGTGTTAACTAAGCTTATCGTGGGTAACACTTTGCAATATACACATATGTCACATATCAATAATAGCGCAATAAAGCTGGAAAAAATGAATGACTTCTGCATCATTTCCCTTTATTCCATCATATGGTTATAATGTTTCTTAGATATCTGATACTTACAGATGCAGCCCCAGTGAGAGGATTTGGGACTTTAGGCCTTCCTCCTGTGTCCTCAAAGTGTATCAAGCTGAAGGAGCTATGCCCCAGGGTGATTTTTAGTTCATCTTACTGAACCTTGACCCAAAGTATTTAATAACAATTGAAATGCAAGGTTCACATGACTTCGATGTGGGCAAATCTATTGGGTCATTTATTTTCCAGGATCAGTGTCAGTTACACAGTTAGGGGAGAGAAAGAGGAAGGGAGAAAAAACAGAATGTCCAAGACTGGCTGTTTTTGCCGGCACATTTCTAATCACTTAAGTTACCAGGGTTGTATGATTTCTCAATCCTGTTAATGTGAGTGCTTGGACAAACCATGGGAAATAAAATGAAAATGTTTATATTAGGAAGCTAGGTACCTAGGTATTTCTCCCTGATACTATACTTTTGTTTTAGGATGAGGATGATGATGTGTGTGAGAAAGAAAAAGATACAGGCAGACAGACAGACTGAGAGGGTCAGAGAAGGGGAGAGTGAGAAAGAAGACGGAAGGTGGTCTCTTCATAGAGGAAGACAGAGAAAGAGAGAAAATACATATAAATACTTGTTTCATTTCATGGGGAAAAAATACTTCTTTCAAAGTTGCAGCAAAAACTATAACTGATTAATAGACATATTTTAAAAGTTGTGAGACAAACAGGGTGATAGTTCAGACACTGCATATATCTTCATGTTCTAGGCAGATGGGGGCTGGAAGTCACTCAGGATGGTGGGTGGATGGATGGAACTAGCAATTGCCAGGAGCCCTTTCTTATTTAGTGGGATGCAAGAAGACAGTTACGATAGTCCATGGAACTAACGGGGAGCATCACTATTCTGTGGATATTCTCTTCTTCTGATGGTGATGACGATGAATAATTATGGAGCACCTCATATATACCCATAGTAAGTGCTTGATGGGGCTTTCCATGTGGCATTGGTGGTAAAGAACCTGCCTGCCAATGTAGGAGACATAAGACATGTGAGTTCGATCCCTGGTGGAGGGCATGGCAACGCACTCCAGTTTTCTTGCCCTGAGAATCCCATGGACAGGGGATCCTGGTGGGCTATGGTCCACAGGGTTGCAGAGAGTCAGATACGACTAAGTGACTTAACACATATGCTCACAACACTTGATATCAATTGACTCATTTAACCCTCATAGCATCCCTCGCAGTTTTCTTCTGATTTCGCCCTAATTCTTGTACTGGAATCTTTGATTTAAAGATGAGGAAGCAGAAACCCAACAATAGTCAGCTAGTGGGGCTGAACTGGGATTCAAACCCAAGCAGTCAAACTCCCAGGCTGAGCTCCTGTCCCAGGCAAGTTGTGGTTGCCTGGAGCGCTCATTTCTAAACTCTTTTATTGTCCTTGGCAACAGGTTCTTATTTGCGTCACAGCAATGACCTGTGTCTTAGAAGAAGTCATATTGGGAGGACCTCGGGTAACATGTCAAGACATCGCGGCTGTTTAAAGATAGAAGCAGCCCATGTTTTTAGTGAGTAACAAATGGAAAATTGTGTTTGCTATTTTAGGTCACTTCTCTAAGTCAGAAGAGAGGGGGAGTAGAAAAAACTGTTATCGTGGGAGGTGTCTGAGATGGAAAAACTGAAAGTAAAGGAGGACTCTGTAGTAGTAAATGATGTTCCAGAGTCTACTCTGGAGAAGGGGACAACAGAGGACGAGATGGTTGGATGGCATCATCGACTCAACAGACGTGAGTTTGAGCAAGCTCCGGGAGATGGTGAAGGACAGGGAAGCCTGGCATGCTGCAGTCCATGGGGTTGCAAACAGTCAGACATGATTGAGCGACTGAACAACAGTCTACATCTGGCAAACTGGGGCTACAAGGTCAGGTGTGGGAACCCTCAAGGTCCCATGTCCTCCTCCTATGCCTTCCTCCAGGCAGCCTTTCTGAAAGGTTCTGCATTTAATTCTCTAGCTGGATCTTTCCCCATTTAATACCGAGCCCAGGAATTGGAGAGAAATGAGAAGGAACTTCTGAAAACTTGCTGTACCTGAGTCATCCTTCTGACGTCTGATTTAGTTTCACTTTTCTTGCAAACGCTGAATAGAAGTTCTCTTGAGATCTGAGACCTGGAAGTCTTCTCTGACATTGTCCCTGCAGTTTTGTTCACATCTTTATGGATCAGTGAGGAGTTTACAGAGGGCAGAACACTGTTCCTTAGAGTGTATGAAATGTGTCCATCGCAAGAGCAGCCATTGGGGAAGATAGGTTAGTGGTTAAAAGGCAGGTCCTTGGGCCCTTGCCCCACTCACTGAATCAGCACTGAGGGGGAAGACGCAGGGAAGGTGTCTGCTCTAAATGATGCATCTCAGAGGATCTTTGTACAAGGTAGCTTGCAGATCATTGCTTGATGGGCTTGCTGGTTCATAGAGAAACACTTCTTCACTAACAATCATTATCTTTGTCTTTAATTGGTGGATAATTGCTTTACAATGCTGTATTGGTCTCTGCCCCACAACAGGAATCAGCCACAATTATATATGTGTATATATATATATATATATCCACTCCCTCTAGAGCCTTCCCTGCTTCCCATCAAGCACTTTAGGTTGTCATAGAGCACCAGGGTGGCTTCCCTGTGTGATACAGCACCTTCCCAGAGGCTATTTTACACACTGTAATGGACATATGGAGAAGGCAGTGGCACCCCACTCCAGTACTCTTGCCTGGAAAATCCCATGGAGGGAGGAGCCTGGTAGGCTGCAGTTCATGGGGTCGCAAAGAGTCCGACATGACTGAAGGACTTCACTTTCACTTTTCACTTTCATGCACTGGAGAAGGAAATGGCAACCCACTCCAGTGTTCTTGCCTGGAGAAGCCCAGGGACGGGGGAGCCTGGTGGTCTGCCATCTATGGGGTCGCACAGAGTCAGACACGACTGAAGAGACTTAGCAGCAGCAGCAGCAGCAGCAATGGACATATGTCAAAGCTACTTTCTCAATTTTTCCTGACCTCTATAAATCTGTTCTCTACATCTGCATCTCCATTCCTTTCCTGTAAATAGGTTCATCAGTACTGTTTTTGTAGATTCCATATACATGCATTAATATACGATATTCTTTTTTCTCTGAGTTCCATCACTCTGTACAACAAGTTCTAGGTTCATCCACCTCAGTACAACTGACTCAAATTCATTCTTTTTTTATGGCTGAGCACTGGAATATTACTCAGCTAATAATTATTAAATGAGTTTCTGTTTCAGGACTGCTGTAAATGTTTAATACCAGGGCTGTGTGGATTGATGAATGCCTAACTTACTCCCGCCATGAGTGGGGTCCAAGTTCATCAAATAAAATTCATGTAGGCCTGAAATGAAGAGGTGAATGAGACTCAAAAACAGGGCAGATTCTCTCATCAGCCTTTTCTAACTGTATCCTACCATCATTGGAGAATGGATTTTTGAACTAGTGTTTCCCTATTGGAATAAGTCATTCTTTCCCCCTTTCACAGAATTTGACTCATGGAAACTTACTTAATATCTTTCGAAACCTTCTTTAATACAAATCTGGGGTTTCCAAGCTTTTAAAGAAATCACAGTGCTTACAAAACCTTAAATATTTGTAAATCTTTGCAGACAATATGGGTGACTTTTGATAGCACACCCTAATATACCACTGACATTGTGGGAAATTTCCACCAAGATTAATAGTTCTCTCTGATGGAGATGGACTTATTAAAAGCATAAATAAATGTTGCTTATTTTATTTATTTAGAATAAAAAAAATACAATCTCTCTAAATGTCTCGTAATTTGATGGGAAGAACATGTATTCTGAGAATTAAAAAAAAAAAAAAAACTAAAAACTTATGTTTAGGGCTTCCCTGGTGCCCAGTGGTTAAGACTGCTTCCACTGCAGGGTTGCAAATTGGTTCAATCCCTGGTCAGGAAACTAAAATCTTGAATGCTGTGAGATGTAGCATCATGTTTGAGTTACTTCACATGTGCAGAGCAAGAGATTTTCATTGTCACTTCAGGGTAAATTAAGACTAGTAATGGCAATGCTCTTTGGATTTCCTGATAGGGCTCATGAATCTTTCTTTGAATTAGTGATTGTTCCTACAATATCCAAGGACCAGTGGTTTCAGACACAGTCACATATATGATGGCTAAACTGGAGATGGGGTGTAGAGAAATCAGTATTGCTCACAGCAAAGATTACCAAATACTGCCTGAGACAAACTTACAGGAAAAATACATTCATTGTTTATCCCACTTCAAACTGAACTAGCCATACTTTTTAGTTTTGTTTGTTTATTTGCTCAATCTGTTTTAACTCTAATCACTGGAAAGAAAAAAAAATAGAAGCGTTTTTAAGAAAACCAAGATATTGAGAACTTTTGTTTCTCATTATTACTGCCAGAGTTACCTTCACTGTTTCATGAAGTACCCTAGGTAGCCACCCTTGCCCATCAGAGGCTGCTTCCCACCCCAACACATAACCCCTGCCAGCTGATGCAGGGAGTGTGGGATTTTTAGGCTTTCCAGCTTGTCAGTGAATAAGGATTGGTCTTTTGGGGAGGATTCAGGGTTGCGGCACTTGCAGGGGAGCCTGTATCTCCAGGGTCAAGTCAGCTCAGGGTTCCCTCCTCTTTAAACCTTAAGAGCCTCTCTACACAGAGGCTCACAGGCTGACCCAAGGGCTATGTGTACTTACACACACCTGAAGATGCACGCACACACCTCTCTGCCTCGTTTGATAGGTAATGTATTTACTTATGACTTACTGATTCCACACAGGGGTAATACACTTTTTAAAAATTGAAGTGTAGTTGATCACAATATTATGTTAGTTTCAAGTATACAGCAAAGTGATTCAGTCATGCAAATATATATGTATATATTCAATTATATTTCATTATGCTCAAACTACCACACAATTGCACTCATCTCACACACTAGTAAAGTAATGCTCAAAATTCTCAAAGCCAGGCTTCAGCAATATGTGAACCATGAACTTCCTGATGTTTAAGCTGGTTTTAGAAAAGGCAGAGGAACCAGAGATCAAATTGCCAACATCTGCTGGATCATCGAAAAAGCAAGAGAGTTCCAGAAAAACGTCTATTTCTGCTTTATTGACTATGCCAAAGCCTTTGACTGTGTGGATCACAGTAAACTGTGGAAAATTCTTCAAGAGATGGGAATACCAGACCACCTGACCTGCCTCTTGAGAAATCTGGATGCAGGTCAGGAAGCAACAGTTAGAACTGGACATGGAACAATAGACTGGTTCCAAATAGGAAAAAGAGTACGTCAAGGCTGTATATTGTCACCCCGCTTATTTAACTTCTATGCAGAGTACATCATGAGAAACGCTGGGCTGGAGGAAGCACAAGCTGAAATTAAGATTGCTGGGAGAAATATCAATAACCTCAGATATGCAGATGACACCACCCTTATGGCAGAAAGTGAAAAAGAACTAAAGAGCCTCTTGATGAAAGTGAAAGAGAATGGAAAAGTTGGCTTAAAGCTCAACATTCAGAAAACTAAGATCATGGCATCTAGTCCCATCACTTCACGGGATATAGATGGGGAAACAGTGGAAACAGTATCAGACTTTATTTTTTGGGCTCCAAAATCACTGCAGATCGTGACTGCAGCCATGAAATTAAAAGATGGTTACTCCTTGGAAGGAAAGTTATGGCCAACCTAGACAGCATATTGCAAAGCAGAGACATTACTTTGTCAACAAAAGTCCATCTAGTTAAGGCTATGGTTTTTCTAGTAGTCATGTATGGATTGGAGAGTTGGACTGTGAAGAAAGCTGAGCACCGAAGAATTGATGCTTTTGAACTGTGGTGTTTGAGAAGACTCTTGAGAGTCCCTTGGACTGCAAGGAGATCCAACCAGTCCATCCTAAAGGAAATCAGTCCTGGGTGCTCATTGGAAGGACTGATGTAGAAGCTAAAACTCCAGTATTTTGGCCACCTGATGTGGAGAGCTGACTCATTGGAAAAGACCCTGATGTTGGGAAAGATTGAGGGCAGGAGGAGAAGGGGACAACAGAGGATGAGATGGCTGGATGGCACCACCAACTCAATGGACTTGAGATTGGGTAGACTCCAGGAATTGGTGATGGACAGGGAGGCCTGGCATGCTGTGGTTCATGGGGTTGCAAAGAGTCGGACACGACTGAGTGACTGAACTGAACTGATAGTTTACTACAAGATGTTGAACATAGTTCCCTATGCTATATAAAGAATCTTTGTAGCTTATATATTTTATATCTAGCAGGGCATATCTGCTAGTCCCTTGCTGCTGCTGCTGCTGCTAAGTCGCTTCAGTCGTGTCCGACTCTATGCGACCCCATAGACGGCAGCCCACCAGGCTCCCCCGTCCCTGGGATTCTCCAGGCAAGAACACTGGAGTGGGTTGCCATTTCCTTCTCCAATGCATGAAAGTCAAAAGTCAAAGTGAAGTCGCTCACTCCCAATTTATTCTACCCCGCCACTTTGGTAACCATAAGCTTGCTTTCTATGTCGGTGAATCTGTTTGTTTTGTAAATAAGTTCATTTGTACTAGTTTTCAGATTCCACAAATAAATGATCTCATATAAGATTTGTCTTTCTTTGTCTCAATTATTTCACCTAGTATGATAACTTTTAGTTCCATCCATGTTGCTGCAGTTGGCATTGTTTCATTCTATTTTGAAGTTGAGTAATATTCCATTGTGTGTATATATATACACACACAATATTCCATTGTGTGTGTGTGTGTGTGTATGTATATATATACACACACACACACATCTTTTTATATGTTCATCTGTTGAAGGACATTTAGATTGTTTCCATGCCTTGGCTATTGTGAATAGTGCCAGTACATTACTTTTCATGAAAGTGAAAGTGAAAGTTGCTCAGTTGTGTCTGACTCTATGTGACCCCATGGACTATACAGTCAATAAAATTCTCCAGGCCAGAATACTGGAGTCGGCAACCTTTCTCTTCTCCAGGGGATCTTCCCGTTCCAGGGATCAAACCCAGGTCTCCCACATGCAGGTGGACTCTTTACCAGCTGAGCCGCAAGGGCAGCCCTGGAATACTGGAGTGGGTAGTTTATCCCTTTGCCAGTGCATCTTCCTGACCCAGGAATTGAACCGGGGTTTCCTGCACTGCCGGCGGATTCTTTACCAACTGAGCTATCAGGGAAGCATTTTTCATATATTACCTCATTTAATCCTGTATTAGTCTTATGAGGACAATAGTATTTTCTCTATGTATTTCGAATCAGACAGTCAAGATTTAGAATGATTAAGTAATCATAGTTCATAAAAATTCACATGAAACACCTCTTCCAAAGTCCAAGCTCTTACCATCTCTTTGTATACCATTGCTTTCTTCCACTCTTTCTGCATGCCCTTTCTATTCTATATCTCATGTAAATCAAAAAGGGACCATAAGAACTTAATACAAAATGAAGAGATGCCCTGTGTTTTGGGTCAGGCTGTCTCGGTGAACTTTCCTATTTGGGGCAAGTTGTTGAATCTCTCTGAGACTCAGTTTTCCTATTCTTTAAAACTGGAATACAAACACTGCCTGCAAAAGTTTACTGGGATGATGAAATGAAGAAAGAGCCAAAAGGGAGAACAGAAAAATCATAGGAGAACATGAAAGGGGGGAAAAAGGTTAATTGTGCCAGGGATCTGGGATGAGAGTCTGTTAAACCCAAGCCTGACTTTTCAATGTGAGGTTTTTGAAAGCTTTGCATAAGAAGCAGTGACGGCTTTGAGGGGACAAGCATGACCCTCAGATTCGTAAGTAGAAATCTGTGAGTACAGCAGCCTCTATGGCTTTTAATTCACCATGGGAAGAGGAAGGTTAAGGCTCAGAATTCCTGAGAATTCCTTAAAAATCTCTCGTTCATGACTAAGAAATATTTATGTTCTTTGTAGAATCTACAGTTGCTTTTCTGGGCTTCCCTTGAGGGAAAAAGCAGACCCCATCTATTACTTTTATTTATTTTCTGAAAAACAAAGCAAAACAAAAAAATCTGAGCCAATACTTACAGCAAATATTTCTGGACTTGAACAAAATGTTATTACAGTTCTCTGAGTAATCTAAGCTGGGCTGGGCCAACTTTCTGGGCCTTTCTAGCTCATCTGAACAGAAAACAGATTAACTTAAAGAATTCCATGGACCTGTGTGGAGCATCTGGTTCACGCCTTGCCCTGTGCTGGGCACCCGTCCATGGATAGCCAAGGCCTCCCCATCACAAGTGGGGATGGAGGGGTGAGTGTGGGGACAGGAGTCACTTAACCTGATACACATGGGTGGTGTTTCATCAGGTGGTCCACATGCCGTGAAGAAATAATGCCAGGCAGCAGAAGAGAGCATGAAGGGGGCAGCCAGGAAGCAGGACCGGGCTTATCATAGAAGGCTTCTCTGAGGAGGTGGCATTTGGGCTCATATTTGTGTATGGTTACGGAACCTGGCGCGAAGCATATTACAGCTGGCTCTTTTGGAAGCTGCCTTCACAGAATGCTAGGGAAGGAAGTCAAGGCAGCAAGGAATTTGGATTTTGTTAGCAAATGTGAAGCTGTAAGAAGATGCCTTTACTGGGATCTTGTCTTCAACTTACATACACTTTCTATATCCTCCACATTGTGTGTGTGTGTGTGTATGTGTGTGTGCTGTATTCTTTTATGAATAATCATTCAGATATGGCCACAAGATGAGATCAAGGAGAGGCTCAGGAAAAAAACAAAACAAAGTTTGTTATATTATGGCGACTTGAGGCAGGACCTTATGGGAAAGACCCCAGAGGGGAGGCAGAAGTTGGGGGTGGAGGGGCCGCCCTGAGGCTTTGGTCTTTACTGAGGTTTCCCCAGGAAAGGAAGGCTTCCCTGGGGGCTCAGATGGTAAAGAATCTGCCTACAATGCAGGAGACGTGGGTTAGATCCTGTGGAGCAGGGAATGGCAACCTACTCCGTTATTCTTGCCTGGAAGATTCCATGAACAGAGGGGCCTGGTGGGCTACAGTCCATGGGGTTGCAAAGAGTCAGACATGAGTGAGCAAGCGACTAACACACACACACACACACACACAGGGAAGGCAAAGCAGGGTGGATGCACAGCTTAGGATAGTCTAGTCGGAATGATTCCCATGGGCTTTGGGCTCTGGAGTTGGTCCTAGTGCTGAAGGGAAAGTGGTATCTACCCCTGGGGTGTAAGGGCCAGGGAGAGGAGTTGTGGTTTTGGACTGGTTAGTTCATCTGTCAAAGACAGACTCCTGACTAGGCCCTTGGCTATCCCTAAGGAAGGCAACCAGAAAGCTTTGTTTTAGAATGTCAAGACATCATTATGTAACTGGGAAGGGGTAATTTTTTTTTTCCAATTTCTTTTTTTTTTTTTTTTTTTTGGTTAATTTTAAATTTACACTGGATCTGCTTCTGTGACTTAAACTTTTTTTTGTTATTGTAAACGTCCATAATGACCTGCCTCAGGGAGATAACCTGATCAGCCCCCCTGTGAAGGACTGCAAGGAAGTGAAACTAACACATCCCTCTGCCTGAGGCTTGCCATTCTAGGGGAAATCTGCGGGGTTGAATAGTCGTTTTACTTTGTTTCTCACCTCCCCCAGCCCCCTCAACCTACATCTCTGGTCCATAAAAGAGCCTGGCAACCAGGCCCTGACAAGATGGCTGTTTTGAGGCACTAGCCTGCCATCTCCTTGGTCAGCTGGCTCCATGATTCAAGTCTCTTCCTTGTCTCAACCCCTCGTCTCTCGCAATCAGCGGCCTGTTGTGTGCAGCAGGCAGAGCGAGCTTGGACTTGGTAATGACATACAGAAAAATTGAAAAAAAATACAACCAACAGAAACCTACAGTTCAGTATACCTCCACATTCTGTTAAAAATGTTTATGTATTTATTGGGGTATATCCCAAATCCCAATTCATCCCCCGTTGCCTCCCTCCTCCGTGTCTATACACGTGCTCTATGTCTACATCTCTGTTGTCACCCTGCAAATAGGTCCATCTGCGCCATTTTTCTAGAGTCCACATTTACGTCGTTGATATGTGGTAGCCACGCGTTCCAGGAAACAAACTCACTCAGAGGACAATGCAGACAGTGGAGTGCAGTTTATTACACCGGCGGGCCCCAGGCAGAGTCTCCTCTTAGCCAAGGACCCTGACCGACTTTTGTGACAACCTTATATACCTTAAGTGTACTGTTCAAGCCCACCTCCCCAAATTCCTTAAACCTAGCCTGGAAAGTGTTAAAGGGAGATACAGTCAGGTTACAGCCATGATTGATAATCAGAAGGATCAGCTGGTTATACATAGTAGCCTACACCAGTGGGTGCCATACAGATTACAAAGGTGATTCACTACATAATCAGTGGATCACCTTTGTAATCTGTATGGTACCCACTGGTGTAGGCTACTATGTATAACCAGCTGACCCTTCTGATTATCAATCATGGCTGTAACCTGATTGGAATCTGGTGTCTCTCAGTCCGGGAGGCCTGTTCGGCCATAGGTATGTTATCCCCATGGTTACCAGGCACACGGTCCAAAGCTCACTGAAAGTGCAAGATGGAGTTTCCTTCTTTTTCAAGATGGAGTCAGCTCGGCCTGTTCCTTTCCTCCCTCAGATATGGATAGATCCATATTCTTACCTACACACCAGGAATAGGGAACAGACACAAGTGCCCCAGGGTTTCCCCCGCTGTAAGTCCCTATGACTGGTGTTGGGGGGATAAACAGATGCCCTAGCACTCCTGCACTGATGCCAGCCCTGTCAGATCAACCCACAGATGGCATCAAAGGTGAGGTGGACCCTGCTGGCTCCAAGGTCCAGTGCTCTGGGCCTACTCGGATGCTCCTGAAAATCCCTGTTTTGTAACATTGACAAGAAAGTTAAAATGGGCTTTGCAAATCAAAACAGAGTGGGTATCAAAGGAGCCGAGTGAAACCTAGTCAGAGGGGTGATTTTCATGGGGCATTAGGAAAAAAGCAGTACACCTGTGTGGGCACAGATGTTGAGTGTGAGAGAACTGGGGACAGCGTTGGCTCAGCAGTAAAGAATCTGCCTGTAATGCAGGAGCCGCAGCAGATGCGGGTTCAGTCCCTAGGTTGGGAAGATCCCCCGGAGGAGGGCACAGCAACCCACTCCAGTATTCTTGCCTGGAGAATCCCATGGACAGAGGAGCCTGGTGGACTACAGTCTGTAGAGTCACAAAGAGTCAGACACGACTGAAACGACTCAGCACACACGCAGGCATGTGGAAAGAGCATTTAGCTCCCCGTGGAGCAGTGGGAACAAAGCAGAGCCCCGCTGACCAAAGACTTCAGAGGAGGAGCAGTGTGAAATGGAATTGAGGATGTGAGTTAGAGTCTGGGAAGAGTTAGTAACAGGATTAAAAAAAAAAAAGGATTTTCAGATGCATACTAAGGATCAGTTTGCCCTTCTGTTGTGATCCACTGTGTATACACAGTGGCCTGGCCTGTGACATGTGGCAGGAATGGGTACTTTTCCTGGTATTTGCAATACGTGCTGCAGTAGCCTTAATTTCATGGTGTGTTCTGGGCCTGCCCCTTTTGGGGCAGTAACCTGGGGGCAGTCAGGATACAGTAACCTGGGGGCAGAAGGGCTTCCGTTAGAGAGGGGCTTACCCAGAGTACATCACTGTGTTTGCCAGAATCTGCACAGAATACCTGAAGATCAACAGTTCATTTTAGACAGATGGGTGCTAAGTGCTAAGTCGATTCACTTATGTCCGACTTTTGCAACCCTATGTACTATAGCCCGCCAGGCTCCTCTGGAATTCTTCAGGCAAGAATACTAGAGTGGGTAGCCATTCCCTTCTTCAGGGTATCTTCCCAACACAAGGATTGAACCCAGGTCTCCTGCACTGCAGGTAGATGCTTTGCAGTCTGAGCCACCAGGGAAGCCCTAGAGTGTAGAGTGTAAGGAAAATACCAAACTACTGACATGAGGAGTGGGAGAGGATGGAGTTAATTTAAAGTTAATTGAGACCAACAAGATTACTGATGGGAATCCAAGCAATACTTCAGTGTGATTTGTCAAGACCAGGCTGATGAAGTTATCATTTTCCTAGCCTCAATGACCTTGAGTTTTTCTGCTAAACTGAATTTATTTTATATTTTTTCATTACATTATTTAATTCATTCCACTTTTTTCTCCCTTTAGAGAGTGATCTGGTGAAAGAAAAACCCTCTGAATTCCAAGATCATGCTGTCTAAAGGTAAGGAGATTAGAAGTTGTTTTTTGGTGAACTTGATGGTTCAGCCATCCGACATTAGAGATGGAGAAGTATTTCTGATGGGTGCTGTGGTGTAAGCAAATATTATCTTCTGTAAGTTGATCCTGCTGAGTCCTTCCTTGTATTAGTTAGTGCATCAGGGGGAAGTGTAAACTTTGAACTATTTCTTGCTTCTTTTTAGGTCTACTTTAGAATGTAGACAAAACCTGCATCTATGTTGCTTCTTGGTTACAATGCATCACTAGTGAGGCAGTGGGAGCTGTTGGGAGAAGCTCCTGGTCTGAGCTCTAGAGGTCCAAGCCTCTGCTGAGCTTCGGGCTTTTGAGGAAGCCTCTTGATATCATAGGAAGGTCTTTGCTCCGTCAGTTCTGCGTTTGTGATGTACTTGGGCTTCTTGGACGCTTCCTTTCTTTTGGATTTAGATTATTGCTCTTAATAAGCAAGATTCTCTTTCTGTCACTCCACGTGTTGTTATATGCCAACCTGCAAGGGAGTAATTGTGTTTGTTGTATTTTTGTAATATCTCTGGCATAATATTTAAAAAATATTTTAATTTAAAATGTTATGTCACACAATTATGAAAATACTTTTGGGAAAGGACCCTTCAAAAACTATCGCCTGGCTATTTAGAAATGGCAGCTATTATTATTTTGCTACCAATTCATATGCTTTTTTTCATATGGCACATACTGTTTGAAATCCTGAGCAATATTTACAAAAAAAACATTAAAAGTGAGTAAATGAAATATACACATCTCTTCTTCTCTCCTTTGCCCCATGACAACTAATTCCCTTTCAAGGAGACATCCGATATCGTCTCTGGTTTTCTAATTTACTGGACTTTTCAGATTATTTTTATTGCTTTTAATTTTTCTCTATTAAACAATATTTGATGAATACTTTAATGAACGCCCTTACACACATGTTGTTTCTCATATGTGTATTTGGTTGAAACTAAAGGCCACCACTCAGTACCTACAGCAAAAACCGACTCTTTTTCTTGCTATACAAGGGGAAAGAGTAGCTGTGGGATATAGTTGTATCAAAATAATGCAGAAGCTGATCTTATATAGGGTTTGGGAAGCACTGAGTCCATAGATTGACAGAATTCCAGAGCCAGCGTGTTTAAAGATTGGTTGACCTTCAGTTGTAGAACCTTGGCAATGGCATGTGCCTTTAAGAAGTGCAGTTAGTAAATCTCATGTTCACTGATGGACTGGAATGACTTTGAAAAAAATTTGTAGTGAATTGTTTATGTCTTGGGACTATGGCCAAAGAACAGTCATATTTTCCTTTCCTGAATTTAGAGTATAGAAACTTTAAAATGTCATCTTCATGAGAAATTCATGGGAATGGAATTGCTGGGTAAAACAGTATGTGCTTTCTGTACTTTGACTGGCTTCCAAGAAGTTTACCAACGTATACACTGACTAGCAATGAATGACAGTGTTCATTATCCCATAATGTGGTGTGTCATCAAGTTTTTAGTCTTTGTTAACCTGACAGGTAAAATACAGTACCTTCTCGAAGTTTTAGCTTCTCTGTTTCTTAGTATAATGAACTTGAGAAACTTTGTCCATGATTAAAAGCCATCATATTTATTTTCTATAATTTTTTGCTAACATCTGCCCATTTTCAATAGGGTTTTTAATGTTGATTTTAAAGGGCTCTTTATATATTAATTAGACCTTTACATTAAGAGATATAAATATTTTCTGTATATATTATCTTTTGACTTTGTTTATGATGTTTATTCAGGAGATAGGAGCATATAAAAGACTGCTTTTATACAGTTGGGTTGATCAATTTTTTATTGTCTTTCAGGTTTAATGGTATAGTTGGAAAGGCTTTTACATTTTAAGAATATAATATTTTTCTATGCTTTGTCCTACTGCTTTTATGGTGTCACTTTCTACCATTCTTCTGGGCTTTTATATTGAAATACATATTAAGGAGGATTACACATTTTTAGGTAGCAACTTAGTTGTCTCAACACTATTAGAAAATACCTATTTCTTCATTAATCAGAAATGTCATCTTTGCCTCAAACTATTTTTCCATAAATGTGGAAATTTACTTCAAAAATTTCTCTTCTGATCTGCTGATTTATCTGTTGACTTTCTCATTTAACATGACACTGTGAGCATCTTTGTAATTGGTAACCAGGCTTCTTCCTTATCATGGTGGTATTTCTATCAAGCAAACATTCTATAATTTATTCAACAATTTCCTTCTTCTTCCCCAATATTTAACATTTGCAGGATTTTGGTTACAAACCAACAAATTGATTTCCAAAACTTTACCTCTATTTATTCCATAAATACCCAGTTGTGAAGGCTACTCTCTTGACCTGCTTTATCTGACCACTACTTACATCTGCAGATCACAGGTGTAGATTTTCTAATTGAAGCATGAGTTAGATCTCTAAGTGTGTTGGTAAAAAAAGAAAAAGGCTGAAAAAAAATCCTTCAGCAACCAAATACCTCTCATAAAATGGAAAAGAAAAATCTGTTGGATCTTTAAACTTTTCTGAATTAGAACATCTAGAACTTAAAGAGAAATGTTATATTCAGTTTCAAGTGCTAGTTGAAAATAGTTGGCTATATGACTTCATTTTCTTATGAGTGTGCTTGTACCAAAATCAAAATTTTTTGTGGATGATTCAGAAACATTGACTGAGCCATCATGTTGCCAGATTTGTAAGTGTGCAGATGTGTGTAAAAATATGTGGGGTGTGAGTATGTGTGTTGTGTTCCCCAGAGAATAACACCAACATGTGTGTGCTTCCTAGAGCTATTCTAATTTTTATTCCCTATACAAGAGATTCTACTGATTTATTCTAAGGGAGAAAAGAGTGTTATTAGCTCTTCCTTTCCATGCCCAGTGAAATGAAGTTCAAACTCAGACAAAAATTCCTTTTTTCCTGGACTTAAGTTTGTCTCACTGGTTAGGGTTGGATCCATCTGAAGTCAGGCGATTTGATGACTTCATCTTTATTTATACATATCTTAGAGAAAAACTTCCTCTACAGGCATTAAATGGTGTCTCAATTTTATTTTAAAACACAGCACTTATCACTTTTATCAGGGATTATTTGTTACTTAAGTGAAATGTGTGTTCCTTTTACGAGCCCCCAAATCCTCATTGGCAATAAGTCATTAATCTCCTTACACTGGGGTAGATAGGAGCTCCTGGCCACAGATAGTCAAAGTTACTCACCCAAGGTCATATGGCAAGTCACTGGTGAGGGAAAGAAGTGACGGGTCAGTAAGATAATGTCACCATTCTAATGAAAAGTCTTGGGCTGGTGAGGTAACGGTTATGAATTATAGCATGGACTCAGTGGACTGCAGAGAGTACAATTGTATATGGCTGCTTAAATTACTTCTCATGCTAAAATTTTTAAAAAGAGGTGAATAAAGAATAATGAATGACCGGTTAGATGGAGGTCTCTCATTTTTTCTCTGGGTAAATACAGAAAAAAATGCATTGCCTTCTTCACTCCTGTGAATGTCTATATTCTTCTTCCAAAGGGTTGATAGATGAAGGAGAGCAATAGAGAAATGTGGAGAGCCAGAAAATACTTGTAGACTATGTGGAAGTTTTCTAGTCATTTCAGCATCTTTGTGATATTAGACCGTCATTTCTAGGATCGTCAGTGATATCTCAAATGGAAGAGCCTCATTAAATTTCATGAAATGTGGTGTCAGTAAAAGTGGTCAGATAAGGCTTCTTAGGGAAAGAGGAGGGTACAAAGCAGATGGTAAACAGAGCTGCCTGAAAAACCTACCAATTTGTTCCATCATAAAGAAGATCCCAGCTTGCCTGAGATCTTGTAGGTTGCAACTTCTGAGGGTGGGATACCAAGTTAGGTTGTGTTTGCCAGCTGCCACCTGGAACTATGTTAACAAAATTTGTTTGGGAGCTTGTCCTCTTTAAGGACTCTCCAGGAGAAATGTTAGATTCTCATAGGAGAGTCAGAAATAGAGGTGTCATTCAGGAACCAGGCTGAACCACTTCTCCACCACAATGCTTTCTCAATGTTTCTGAAGAACGCCAATTCTGAGCTTCATCTCTAGAGTCTGACTCAATAATTCTGGGGTGAGGTTTGCTAATATCTATTTTAACAAGGCTTTCAGTAGATTCCAGGTAAAGCTGAAGTTCTGGTGTTCTTTAACGTAAGTGTGATCACACTACAGTAATATGACCCGGTTAGTGACAATAAGTGATTCATTTTCAGGTGATGATTTGAATGTTGCCTTGCGGCTCAGACAGTAAAGAACCCACCTGCTAATGCAGGAGATATAAGAGACACAGGTTCAATCCCTGGGTTGGGAAGAACCCCTGGAGAAGGAAATGGCAGCCCACTCCAATATTCTTGCCTGGAGAATCCTATGAATAGAGTGGCCTGGTGGGCTATAGTCCATGGGTTAACAAAGAGTTGGACATGACTGAGTGACTAAGTACGCGCACACAACTTCACATGTCACACATTTATACATCCACTTCTACGTGCATATAAATACAAGCAAACAGACAGCAAATACATGCTGTGGTGGGGGAGGATTTTTTGGTATGTTGTATTTAGGGGAAAAACCAAGTTCTGAAGATTTGATGAGAGTCCATTGAAAATTCCTAGTTTTCCTAGAAACATTGGAGGGGGTTACCGAATGGTCCATCTCAAGACCAGAAAGGGCAAAAGTACAGAACAAAGGCCAAACAATGATTTCATTATACAAATGAAATGGGAAAACGCAGTGAAATTCTATCCATCCCTCAGGACTGACTCCATTTAGAGGTTAGAAGAGCAGCCTGGAGTGATCTTACACTTATGGGCTCTATAACTATCAATCTCGAGCAACGGTAGAAGGGTTATGACTAAGGATGAAAGAACCATCACGTAAGTTTTGAACCTTAACTATCGTTCAGCTGGGTGCTTAAGAAATAAAATAAATGATCAATCCAAATGAGCCATCCCCTGGTGAATCGTGAACAAGGAGTAGCTAAGGAGGCAAATGCAATCATCAGGGAGAACCAAATAAAAGTGTCAGTAATGAGTTTCAGTTCGGTTTTGGGGACCAACTGTTAAGTACATCAGGTGACGTCACCCATGTTCTAAGCTAAAGAAGATGCCAGAAGGAGCTGACTCAGGCAAGTCCCAAATTCTCTAAAGGGTTCCTTCCGTGTTCTTCATGGTCCATTGCAGTTTAAAGGATTTCCCACATTGAAACAGGTATCATTGTTATCCCGATGACAGATGAGGAAACTGAGTCTCATCGAGATGAAATGGCATCCAGATTTTTACTGTCAGAGCCTATATTCAGCACCAACTCAGCATCTCACTTACACACTTAGGCTCAGCTCCTGTTTATGGAGGACCGGCCCTAAGTCAGTCACAGTGCTGTGTTTCAAGGCAAGTGAATGACCTCTGACCGTAAAAATGGTTGCAGGAATCTCTTACCATTTCTTGATTGTTCTTTAGTCTTCAGCAAGTCTGTGAAGAATTCAGTGGAAAGGCTTTGAAAATTGCTTAACATTTTAATCATTAATATTGTCACAGCATTAAATTAGACAGATACCTGTGAAAATGAAAAAAAAATTAAAGCAGGGAACTCCCCATTTTGTTGACTCACTTTACAGGGTGGCACCTACAACTGATGTGAGAGAATTCTGCCAGCAAACCATTGTCCAGTGCACAACAGACTGTTAGTTACTCAGAAAGGCACACTTTTTCAACAAAGAATGGTGCATTTTAATTGCCTTTAAGTAACAAGCTTTGCCTCCCCCGGCCCCCGGCACCACCTACATTCCATCAGCACTTATCCAAGAGCCGGCTCGAGTTTTAATAGATTCGTAATAGAAATGTCTGTGTATTAATAATAATAAAGATAAATTCTGTTTGCAAGTGCTTTCCTCGACATTTCATCTCCATAGCAACTCAGGGGCATATGCAGAGCAAGTATGATTGTCTCTGCTTTAATGATGAGCAAACCAAGTCATGGTGAGGTTGGGGGATTTTCCAAAGTTTCAGGGGTCTATCAGGACTCAAGCTCAGGTTTTATTTGACAAATAGCCTGTTCTGCACTTAAGAAATCAAGCTGTGCTATGACACGGAACAGTGTTGGGCATGAAGACTCAGCCACTCGTGCTGTCCCTGTTAGCTGTGCATTCTTAACTTCCTATTACTGTTTGTTGCTGTTGTTGTTTAGTTGATAAGTTGTGTCTGACTCTTTGTGACCCCATGGACTGTAGCCCACCAGGCTCCTCTGTCCATGGGATTTTCCAGGTAAGAATACTGGAATGGATTACCATTTCCTTCTCCAGGGGATCTTTCCATCCCAGGGATTAAACTTGTGTCTCCTGAACTGCAGACAGATTCATTACTGTGCAGCCACACGGGAAGCCCTGTTACTCAATTTATTGATCTTCAAAATTACCAAAGTAGCATCTGTAATATTATGAAGTTTTGGTAAGGCTTTATAGTGGCAGAAAGCAAAGAGGAGCTAAAGAGCCTCTTCACGAGGGTGAAGGAAGAGAGTGAAAAAGCTGGCTTAAAACTCAATATTAAAAAAAAAACAAAAACAAAAAACTAAGATCATGGCATCCGGTTCCATGACTTCATGGCAAATAGAAGGGGAAAAGGTGGAAGCAGTGACAGATTTCTTCCTCTTGGGCTCTAAAATCACTGCGATGGTGACTGTGGGCATGAAATTTGAAGATGCTTGCGTCTTGTCAGGAAAGCTATGACAAACCTAGACAGTTTGTTAAAAAGCAAAGCCATCACTTTGCCGACAAAGGTCCGTATAGTCAAGGTTATGGTCTCCCAGTAGTCACGTACAGATGTGAGAGCTGGACTATAAAGAAGGCCAAGAGCCGAAGTATTGATGCTTTTGAACTGTGGTGCTGGAGAAGATTCTTGAGCTTCCTTGAAAGGCAAGGAGATAAAATCAGTCAATCTTAAAGGAAATCAACACTGCAGACTCCTTGGAAGGACTGATGCTGACACGGAAGCTCCAATATTTTGGCCACCTGATGTGAACAGCTGATTCATTGGAAGAGACTCTGATGCTGGAAATGACCGAAGGAAGAAGGAGAAGAGGGCGACAGAGGATGAGATGGTTGGCTGCATCACTGATTCAATACACATGAACTTGGGCAAACTCCAGAAGATGGTGAGGGACATGCTGTAGTCCATGGGGTTGGAAACAGTTGGACATGACTTGTCCAATGAACAACAGCAAATGGAGATAATGCATGAGGATTGGTTTGAACTTTGTGCACAGTTTGTTCTTTGCCTAGAGTCTTCGACTATGTGTCAATGGGTCTATAAGACCTTTGCTGCTGCTGCTGCTAAGTCGCTTCAGTCTTGTAGGACTCTGTGCGACCCATACATGGCAGCCCATCAGGCTCCCCTGTCCCTGGGATTCTCCAGGCAAGAACACTGGAGTGGGTTGCCATTTCCTTCTCCAATGCAGGAAAGTGAAAAGTGAGAGTGAAGTCGCTCAGTCGTGTCCGACTCTTAGTGACCCCATGGACTGCAGCCTACCAGGCTCCTCCATCCATGGGATTTTCCAGGCAAGAGTACTGGAGTGGGGTGCCATTGCCTTTATGCCAAAGTTGGTGTTTATTTGTTTATAATGCAGTTTGCGGGGTTAGTACTGAAAATATAAGATTTTCAGAGATTTCTGTGGTTAAAAAAATAAGTATTGCCACAAAACATTATGCAAAATGATTTGGGTATGTTACGTCTTTTCTGACTTTATAGTGTATTTCTTCCAGAAAATGTTGGAAAGTAAAGCATGAAGAAGAAAACAATATTTACATGTATATGTATGACCGAATCCCTTTGCTGTCCACCTGAGACTGTCAAAACATTGTTGATCAGCTATACTCCAATATAAAATTAAAAGTTTAAAAATATAAATAAATTAGAAGAAAAAGAGAGAAGAAAAGCATATCATCTAGAGAGAATGCTTACATGCATGTTACATTTTTAGTAGACATTATCTTCCAGTTTTTAAAAATTTTGGGGGAGCAGTGTAAAAATATATATAGTTTATTTGTACATGTTTGGAGTATATGTTTACAAGTTTGGGGTCATTCTAGATATGTGAACATGATATAGTGCTATAATATTTTTTTATGTGCTATTTAATGCCTGACTAGAAGTCTCTTTATGACTTTATAATTTCTATACCTAATACTCTATACTTTCAGATTGTTTTTATTTCTGTCACTTTTACTGTTTTATAATATAACATTTATGCTTCTACATGTGATTATACTATATATTCATGAATTTTATGTATTTTCTAAAGGCAGTCTTACGTTTCTTATTACTCAATTAGGTGTTCAATTATGAAGTATTTAAATCTCCCAGTTGTACTTTAACTTTTCACTACCAGGTTTTCAAAAATCTTCAGTTCAGTTCAGTTCAGTTGCTCAGTCGTGGCCTAAAAATTAGTTATATCTATTAATTGCTGGGGACAAGGGAAGGAGAGTTTTCCTCTTTATGCTTTTAGCCCAGAATATGGCCTGTCCTTTCTTTTATTCAGTTCTTTTTATATCTTCCAGTTAAATTTTGTGATTTTCTTTACTGCTACTTCTAATAACATGCCTCTTCCCTTACGATCTTTATAGATTGTCATTTGTCTTTTAAAGACTTTTTGCAAGGCTGGAACTCTCAGAACAATTTTGAAAAGCCAGTGGCAGTAGTAGGTGTCACATCTTTTCCAAACATCAATGTGGGTATCTCAGCATTAATGATGGCTGGCTTAAAGTGAGGACCAGTAGTCTTTATCATGATAAGGAATATTGTTATCTACTTCTGGTTTACTAAAAGGCTGATAAAATCAATATTAGATGTTGAATATTATCAAATATGGCTTCCCAGTTTGCTCAGTGGTAACGAACCTGCCTGCAGTGCAGGAGGCATGGGTTTGATCCCTGGGTCGGGAAGAGCCCCTGGAGAAGGAAATACCACCCTCTCCAGTTTCTTGCCTGCAAACTCCCATGGACAGAGGAGTTTGGCAGGCTATAGTCTATGTGATCACAAAAGCTCTGGACACGGCTAAGCAACTAAACAACAGCAGATTATCAAATACACTTTGAATTTTAAAGAGTTAATACTCTGTGACTTCTCTTTTGATCAAATGCAGTGCGTCTTTTGGGATTTCTGAAGTAAATCATTCTTGCATACTTAGAATAAATTCTTCTTGATCACAGTGTAATATTTTTAGAATACATTTCCAAATTAAATTGCTAATATTTCATTCAGAATTTGTCATCAATAATCATAAGGGAGATTGGTCTGTAGGCTTATTTTTCTGTCCCCGCCCCCCCCACCATTTCAATATCAATATAAGAACTAGGAGAAGAAAAGGAAAAGTCTTCCATCCTTCTCAGGAAACTGTAGGCAACTATGAAATTTGTTTCCCTAGTTATTCCTTCATTCAGCTTTTCTATATCTTTCACATTTTATTGAAAAATCATCTCAATTACTCAGTTTTCACACTTATCAGAATAAGATACGGGGGAGAAATACAAAGAACTTTTGTATACATGACAGAATTTTTATTAAATATTCTGAATTCTGATCAAACTCTTTTTCTACCCTGATTTTTTAAAAAGTATTGGTCTTTTTAATTTATTTTTGCCTGAAATGTACATGTTTTGCCAGCCCAGGCCATGATGCAGATTGGCCCACTCTGTAGAATTAGGAGCAGTAATTCTAAGCGCCTTAATGAAGGCAGAAAGGGGTAAAGAGAAAGCAGTTCACTGGGAGCAGGACATCAAGTCCAATTCCAGCCCCAGGTGTTCATCTGTGAAATGGGAGTGCTGTAGACGTTCCCCAAATCCCAGAGCTGATGAAGGCATTCAGTGCAAACAGGTAAATTCACTTGCTGTATAAGCATTGACATCCCTTTAAAATTGAGCAGTCTCTATTTTGAGTAAAAAAATAAAAGCTTTTTGGCAGAAAAGTTGTAGAAATACTTAAAGTCCCTGTAAGTTTGTGGCAGGAAGAGTAATGGCTCCCCAAAGCTGTCCACATCCTATCCCCAGAACCTGTGAGTGTGTTACCATATGTGGCAATGGAGGATGAAGACTGCAGGTGGAGTTCAAGTTGCTGATCAGCTGAACTTGATGGGAAGATTATCCTGGGTTATCCTGGAGGGTCCAGTGTAATCAGAAGGGGCCTTAAAAGTGGAAACAAGAGACAGAAGAGGTTAGACTGACGTGACACGTGAGCGATGAGAATGGTACACTAAAGGAACTCTAATGCCTCATTCGTGGCAGATAGAGATACATTTGTGATATGATCGTAAAGGAACAATGGATATTAGACATCTAAATGATAAAGTATTGACAGCAATTAGTACTAGTGATGGTGATAATAACTAACATTTCCCAAGCATTTGACATGTGCCAGGTTCACTAGATTCTTGAATTCTCACAACCGTACTGTGATGATGGTCAAAACTTTTCTGTCTTACAGATGAGGAGACTAAGACTTGAGAGCAGGTCTTTATCCAAGTCTTATAATGAGCTTATGGCAGAGCCTGTTTCACACCGTAGCCTTTAGGGCCAGACATCAGCATGTTGAATTCCTCTTCTTTGCTGTCCTCAGTGAATACGAGCAATTCGGGGTGGAAGGCACGGACGACTAGGTTCCTAGGACAGAAATCCACAGTAGACATGAGCATGTTTGAGAGCAAACGAGGATGAATCCTCAGAGAAGGAAGGCCCTGAATTATAGGGTGAATCTAAGTTAAAGGACAATTTAGGGTGGGGTGGGACTGGAGACAGAAGGACAGATGTCCCTGCTGACATTTTTCATCAATGTGACACCAGGTCCCTGCTATATGCATACTGATTTACGTGGATTATTTGAGCTTGAACAAAATTTAGAATTTTACCAAGGTTTTCACAATGGCCATACTACAGAGAATGAATTGTGTGCAAGTGTTTCACTGGGATTTGGTACTTTTTTATGTGTCTATGATAGGAGATGGATAGTAATCACTTATACTTACATCCTCAGAGTGCCCACCGCAGGCAACTAGAATGGATGTTATAGGCTGAGTCAGAATCTCCTTTGTAATTTCAAAGGCCATTACGTTCTCTACTGACAAATAATCTTAAATTAAATGTTAAATTCTCTGTCCTTTATTAAAAAAGGAATTCACAGGAAAGGCAAGAGAGGCCTTGTACAGGCATATAGTTCCCTTCTTTCAACTTTCCACTCATGCTTTAGTTTAGAGTTTTCTTTTGTAAAAAGTTCTTGTCTCTCAGATCTAAGACACTCTAGTGGGTTCATCCAGTTATTAAATAGGGAACATTTATATGCATTCCTCATTTTAAGATAAAGTAATAAGATTGAGTGCCATCAGCACTGGCCTTAACTAGGCCTTCTTAATTAGGCCTTTATAGCCTCCTTAATTAGGTTAATCAAACCAAGGAAGCTCTAACCTTTCGTGGCTATATACATTTTTAAATTTTTTTATTGAAGGATAGTTGCTTTACAGTATTGTGCTGGTTTCTGCCACACATCAACATGAATTATTTTATTTTATTTTTTAATATAAATTTATTTATTTTAATTGGAGGCTAATTACTTTACAATATTGTATTGGTTTTGCCATACATCAACATGAATCCACCATGGGTGTACATGTGTTCCCATCCTGAACCCCTCTCTGACCTCCCTCCACGTACCATCCCTCTGGGTCATCCCAGTGCACCAGCCCCAAGCATCCTGTATCCTGCATCCAACCTGGACTGGCGATTCGTTTCTTCTATGATTTTATACATGTTTCAATGCCATTCTCCCAAATCATCCCCCACCCCCACAACAGAGTTCAAAAGACTGTTCTATACATCGGTGTCTCTTTTGCTGTCTCACATACAGGGTTATTGTTACCATCTTTCTACATTCCATATATATGCGTTAGTATACTGTATTGGTCTTTTTCTTTCTGGCTTACTTCACTCTGTATAATAGGCTCCAGTTTCATCTACCTCATTAGAACTGATTCAAATGTATTCTTTTTAGTGGCTGAGTAATACTCCATTGTGTATATGTACCACAGCTTTCTTATCCATTCATCTGCTGATGGACATCTAGGTTGCTTCCATGTCCTGGCTATTGTAAACAGTGCTGCGATGAACATTGGGGTACACGTATCTCTTTCAATTCTGGTTTTCTCGGTGTGTATGCCCAGCAGTGGGATTGCTAGGTCATGTGGCAGAACTAAACAGACATTTCTCCAAAGAAGACATACAGATGGCTAACAAACACATGAAAAGATGCTCAACATCACTCATTATCAGAGAAATGCGAATCAAAACCATGCCAGTCAGAATGGCTGTGATCCAAAAATCTACAAGCAATAAATGCTAGAGAGGGTGTGGGAAAAAAGGGAACCCTCTTACACTGTTGGTGGGAATGCAAAGTGGTACAGCCACTATGGAGAACAGTGTGGAGATTCCTTAAAAAACTGGAAATAGAACTGCCATGAATTATTTTAGAAGCACAATTTTCCAAGTGGTGGTCAGGATGGCAGAATGATGAAGGGAAACATACTGTTACTTTTTGGTCCTATGGTTATAGGATTTACCGCTTTTATTTGATATTTTTACATTTATATGTTCACTACATTTTTGACATGGATGCTGGGATTTATATTTAAATCAGGAGGACCTTAGGTTAAAGACAATAAAAAAAATACAATTTTTTTGCATATTTAATGTTACAAACCTGTGGATGAAAATTAGAGAAAGAAGCCTTCACTGACACTGGTATTAGTAGGATTACCAGTGCCAGGATATGTCATGTTGGATTTTACATAATGTTGTCATAATTTACAGTAGATTCAATTTGACCTCTAGATTATCCCTTTCATGGTATAGTGAGCTATTCTACCACTTATGTGAAAGACAAAGCACTGCTTTACTACAAGAGTTTAGGCGGGTCAGGTTTCACCCCCAGCTTTTGGTGCATTTCCAAAGGAAGGACAGTGGCTAGGCCATAACCCACACCCTTGTCCCACGATGAGACACATCTGTTTTGAATGGGCTGCGATCTCCGTTTTTTTCCATATGGCCTGGGTCTCACCTTTGTCCTGTGCCCTGGAGAAGGTTCATTCTCCAGGTGGTCAAAGGAAGGAATTGTATTCCTTTTTGGTACATAAGCTCCCCAGTTCCAGGGTAGTTAGACCAGATCAGATCAGTCGCTCAGTCGTGTCCGACTCTTTGCGACCCCATGAATCACAGCACACCAGGCCTCCCTGTCCATCACCAACTCCTGGAGTTCACTGAGACTCACGTCCATCGAGTCAGTGGTAGTTAAGGCACTATTAAATAGAACTTAGTGAGAATATCTGGAGAAGGCAATGGCACCCCACTCCAGTACTCTTGCCTGGAAAATCCCATGGATGTAGGAGCCTGGTAGGCTGCAGACCATGGGGTTGCTAGGAGTCCTATACGACTGAGCGACTTCACTTTCACTTTTCACTTTCATGCATTGGAGAAGGAAATGGCAACCCACTCCAGTATTCTTGCCAGGGGAGCCTGGTGGGCTGCCATCTATGGGGTCGCACAGAGTCGGACACGACTGAAGCGACTTAGCAGCAGCAGCAGCAGCAGTAAGAATATCCAAGAGGGCACGCAGCATTTTCAGCTCAAAGTAGGATAACAGGTGGTGAACATGTGGGTGAGCAAACACGTGGCTACTGTTATAGGCTGCGCTGTTCTCTCCCCTCCCCCCACAGAAGACACTGAAGTCCTAGTCCTTGCTTTCTATGACTTACTAGACCTTACTTGGCCACAGGGTCCTTGCACATGACCAAGTTAGGATGAGGTCATTGGGGCAGCCCCTGATGTGATACTGGTGAACTTTTAAAAAAAGATAGACATTTGGACACACAGAAAACCCAGAGAGAAAACAATGTGAAGAGACAGGAGGCTTGTCATCTGCGAGGCAAGGAAAGCTCCAAACTGCCAGAAACTGGGAGAGATTTTCCTTCTTAGCCCTCAGATGATGCCTTGATCTCAGATTTCTGGCCTCCAGAACTTCAAGACAGTACATTTCTGTTATTTGAGCTCCCTGCTGAGCAATACTTGTTACAGCAGCCTTCAGCAAACCAATAGAGTTGTTTCATTCCCAGTTCAACCACTTGGTTTGAAAATTTCAACAATGGCAATTATCAGTAAGTTTTCAAGCTAGAGGACTGAGGCTCTGTGTCAGCAGTCACTCTGTGGGGGAGAGGACCAGATGATATTGTAAAGTTACTTCTAAACCAAAATACTAAGAATTCTACAGGCAAGTTCTTACAGAGGTGAATGTCCTTAAGGCTGCTTGTGCAAATGCTGATAGAGCCTTGAACTGAGATTTGGTTTCTTTCATCTTTTTTGACACTCCATTCAGTGATAGACGATGGTTTCCCCTACAGGCTTCATTACGAAATTACCCAGTACCACCACCGCCCCACAAACCCACGTTATAACTTTGACCTTCCAATCTCTAATTTTCCAATGGTATTCTATATTATGTATTAGATTCAACAAAGAATTTTACCTTGTGGTCTGCTTAACAAAAGAACAAGATGCTATGTTTAATTATGTTCTGTCTAGACAGGTTTCTCTTTCAAAATAACTGCATTGAAGCTTATGGAAATGTCTGCTTTGCTACCAACCAGTGCCGCCCACCTTGAGAGAGTTTCCGAGTCTGGATTTCGCAGTCGACATGTGTGCCCACGGGAACTTGAGGGGAAATCACCCAGCTTCTTTGGTGGTTTGCTGAGGCCCTGGCAATCTTCCACGGGAGATAATCAGACAGCTGAAATTAAAGGGAAGGATGAAAGAAGGAACAAAGAAAGAAGAAGGGAGAGAAGGAGAGGAGGGGAGGGGAGGAGAGAGAAAGGATCAACATTTGAAAGGGAGAGAAGGAGGAGGGGGATGAGAGTGAGAAAAATATCCAAGAGTGAAATTCCAGAGGACTCTCCCGAGTTTTTTTTTTTTTTTTTCATGTATGTAATAAAGCCGGGATATCTGTCTTAGACCACACTAAGCCCATTCTCTACCGTGAGACTAGGGTGATATACACCACTGTGGATATTTCAGTTTTAAAAGTGCGATGAGACCTGATATGATACCGCATTAAACACATCTCCTATTGATTCTTTCTAACCTTGCAAAACGAGCTGGGCGGTTAAGTACCTTTTACTCCAGCCCAGCTGCTGGGACCACAGATGTTAACTGCAGGGCTGAATTTCCTTCGGAGGTCAGCAGACAGGGCGAGTGGGAGGTGACCGAGGGAACATCTTCTGGTCTGGGGACTATTTACCCTCACTGCCCTCAAATACAGTTTGAGGACACATGTCTGGACAAGTCTGAATCATGGAGAAATTAAATCAAGCCTCACTACCTCGCTACCCATTGCTTAACCAGCCTCACGGATGTGTGTGCCTTATTAAACTAAGCAGTCTGTTATAGAAGCAGGTAACTCCTGGTTTGGAAAGCTAAAGTTATCTCTTATTCGCAAAGCTTATTTTTCTCTAAGTTATGGTTTTGTTTCAAATAATAAGAGACATAGAATCACACTGTAATTCCATCTACTCGTCTTGGATGTCCGTGCTAACACCTCTGTCCTTACAATCTTGTTCTGCCTGTGTGCTGATGGGGACACAGAGTAGATGGGGTCAGAGACGTTTGCCTTTTGTGTGAACAGCTTCGATGCTGTCTCCACAGGATGGGAAGCAGCCACTGACGTCAGTCACCTGGATTGAAACCCCCATTTACCACTTGCAAGACCTCAAGCTAGTGTTTCAGAGGCTTTATTTTTTGATCTGGAAAATGGGGTGATGATACCTAAGGTGAGAATAATCAGTTAAAATGTATAGCACATAAAATATCCTCACTAAAAGGTGGCTATTATTTTTCCTTGTTATTATTGTTGCTAACACTATAATAATTTTCATTTCACCTGCTAGTCTGGATGTTTCCCCATTTGTAGAGAACTTTCTGGAATTGCAGCAGGGAACCAGGATTCACATCAGAGGAGCCAGGAGGAGGCTATTCTCCACTCTGGGGGGTTGGGAGTGTGCCCAGAAGAGGAAGAAGTTCCTCAAATACCTCCTAGCCACCACGGTGTCATGGCACCTGGAATCCTTCCTGCCATCCCTTAGGTTAGCCCTGGAGTAGCCTTCTTCACTCTGGAGTTGGGGCTGGGGAGGATGGTTAAGACAACTGGTTTGTAAAATGTGAGACAGTACAGGGCATGTCTGTCTTATATGCGTTGCTCACCGAAGACCTGTTGAATACACTGAAAGAATGAATGGTTGGATGGATGGATGGAAGTCAAGGTCATTGTCGTCATCACTTTTCCTCCCCAACATGCTTAGTCTAAGGCTTTGCACAGGAGGCGATCTGTAACTGCTTGCTGTATTTATTTAAGTTGAATGGAAAATGTTTGCACTGGAATTGAAAGTAGAATTCATAAGAACTGGGTTCCTGAGGGTTGACAAGTCATACAGGAAGTGGGGGGAAAGATAAAGAGATGTCTAGGACATAGGGGACCTTTCGGGTGGACACTTTTGGAAAGGCATCTAGGCCCGCCATGCAGGAAACTAGCGTGTGTACCCCTCCCTCCCAGTACTTGGGAGATTCTTGCTACTCTTGAGTGATTTTCCCTCTTTATTTAAAAACTTAATTATAAAATTTATACTCATAGTAAAAAAAAAAAAAAAAAAAACCAAACAGTATAAGAAGGTATACTTAAAAAAAAAAAAATCCTCACTTCCTAGTCCCACTTCCATTCTAGGAGTGTTTTCTGTCCATGTAGATGCATAAATATTTTTCATTTTAAAAAACATGGGAGGGCGGCGGGGTAGTGCCAGGGCTTCTCTCTACAGCTGCCCCGCCGTGGCGGTCATCCCCGTACGGCTGGGACGACCGAGGACCGGAGTGAGCACACCCGCCCAGGGCCCCACCCGCAGAGCCCAGGGCCCCCGCCCCACCTCCAGGTCTCCTGTCGCGGAGACCAGCGCTCGCAGGCCCAGCCATCTCGCCCCGACCCGAGACCGGCTTAGAAAGTCTGCCCTCCAGGCCCAGGCCCGGCCCACAGGCTCAGTCCCCCGAAGCCCTCGCTTTAAGGCCTGGGGCTATTAAAAAAAAAAAAAAAAATGGGATCACATCACACATATTCTTCTACAACATGTATTTTAAAACACAACCCTATTTCATAAATGTCTTTCCACATCAGCACATTCAGACCTGCTTTGTTCTTTTTAAAGACCAAATCATTGATTTAAAAAATTGCCTTTGGATGGACATTTTGCTAGATTCCAGTACTTGATCCATAGTATTTTTACATACTGGCACATTGGGTGGCAGTGGAGGAGTACGAGGGTGCACTTCTCCTAAAAGCTGACAGTTTTCATTGACTAGATAGTCCCAGATGAGAGTAGAGTTTTGAAAGCAGGTGGGCTGGGCTGGCTTGAGAACAGGAGGCTAGGACTTGAGTGGGGTGAAGAGGAGAATCATCTTCCTCGGTCTCGTGGTCAGGGCAGAATTCTCCGAGGAAGAGATGGAGAGGCTGATGCCTGAAAGACAGACAGGATTTACCCAGGCAGTGAGATGGCGCTGAGAGAAGGACCGAACTCCAGGCCCAGGAGCGTGTGCCCTGTGACGTAAAGTGGGGATGACGTCATCCTCTGGAGGTACCTAGGGAGGGAGGTCCCTGAGAGCTACAGTGTGATGGGTGGGAGTGACAGATCAGGAAGGCAGGGGCAAGGCAAGTAGGATGCAGTGGGCTTGCCCTCAGAGCAATGTGAAGGCACTGAACGGTTTTAGAAAGCAGCTACTTCAACGCCCTTGTTTTGTAGAGGAATAAACTGAATTCCAAAGTCATTAAGTGATGTGTTTGAGACATCACACCTGGTGAAGAGCCACTCAGCGTTTCCTTTGGTCTTGCCCTCTCTACAGGGACACCCAAGGATTCCCTTAGTGTGTAACACTGACTTACAACTGGGGCAACTAGAGTGGGCTTTGGAATACCAAAGAAGCTTGATAGAATCGTGGCCCTACCACAATTAGCGAGGATTGTGGGAAACTTATTCGACATCTCTGAGTCTCCCTTGTTTCATCTGTGTATGGGAAGAGGAATCTTATCTCCCCAGGTGGCTCCGTGGTGAAGAATCTGCCTGTCAACGCAGGAGAGGCAGGAGACGTGGGTTCTATCCCTGTTCAGAAAGATCCCCTGGAGAAGGAAATGGCAACCCACTCCAGTATTCTTGCCTGGGAAATCCCATGGACAGAGGAGCCTAGTGGGCTGTATTCCATGGGGTCACAAAGAGTCAGACTCAACTTGGCGAGTGAGCACACAGGCAGAGCATCTTAAATTAGGTAGTGTGTCAATCACCTAATGCAGTGCTCACTGCATTGTTATTGATCAACTGCGTCAATTTCCCCTTGGCACACCTCTTCTGCTTTGTTGACAAATGAACTTCTTCCAGCTTTGGTGACAAGATGGATGGGACTATTGTTGCGGCTTTCTGATTTCCTTGTAGGGCAGTCCTGTGACAGGTTTCCTGGTAGAGAATCCATACCCAGAGGTTCCAGTTTGGGGCCGAGTTTAGTTAATAACCTTCAATGTACATTCTGTGTCTTCTGTGAAATGCATAATGTTATTTTCTGCTGCAAGGTAGAGCCCATAGATACAGAGAAGTAACAGGACTGTAATCCCTGCTCTGCTGCTGGCTGTACCATTTGGGATAAATGACTTCATCTCTCTGTTTCTTCTCTGAAGAGCCAATGTGCAGTGCGGATAAATTGCCATGGTAAATAAAAAACACCTACAAAATACCTTGTATGTGACAGGAATTGGCAAATATCAAAGACTCCTCCCTCTCCCTAACCTTGGTACCAAGTCCTATCAACAGGAATGCCTTTGGAGGCAACACCCAGAATGGGAGTGTCTTGGGCTCTTCTGATTTGGGTTTGGGCTGATGGAAGCGGGAAGTGGGGTTTCCCCAGCTTTTCCCACCATGTCTGCCAGCTCCAGTTCCAGAGTTCCCTGAATCTCATGAATGTAGATCAGGGCCCGGGAAGGCAGCTGGCAACCTCTTACCTAATCTCTTGATTTTGTGACTGAGGGAACTGAAACCCAGAGTCAAGAGGTACATGTATGTAGACTGCATGCCTGACTCAACAACAGGACTGAGCTAGGAATACATCTCTCCGATTCTTCAAGCCTGACTGTCTACTTTCCCTCTCTTCTACTGGGCCTCATTGTTGTTGTTCCTCAGTTGCTAAGTCATGTCCAGCTCTTTGCCATCTGGTGGGCTGCAGCGCTCCAGGCCTCCCTGTCCTTCACTATCTCCTGGAGTTTGCCCTGGGCCTTAGAGGAAGTGGAAAAAGAACATTCTCTTTAGACCAAGTAGCTGGATGACCCTGTCTTGAGCAAGATACCACTTCTTCCCTGTGTTAGTTTCTTTATCTTAAAATGGGCATGGCGCTTGACTTTGAAGAGTTGAGCTTACAAGAAAATGAGGGTCAGGCATAGCTACTTCCATCATCAGTTCTGCTGCTCAATAAATGAAAGAGATTGTCCTCTGTCAAGTTTTCTTTCCATTTCTTTTACCTCTCTCTTTTTTTGAAGTCAAATGTAGATCTAAATGCCTGAGACATATCAATCAAATGCCTTACAGATTTTCACTCAAGCGACCCTCAAGTACTGATAAAACTCTTTCTTGGTAGATATTCCAATTGTTTTTGAAGTTTGAATACTCTATGTTGTAGAGGATGTGAAGAAACAGATCTTCTTATGCATTGTTAGTAGAAATGCTAATGGCTTGGCCCCTGTGGGGAGAACTTAGCAATATTATCTGTCTATATCTTTTAACAAACAACCCATCCTCTAGGAATCTGTCCCAATGAGAAGCTAGTAAAGTAAAAAGAAAAAAAAAAAAAAGCACAAAAGTCTTCATGTGATGTGAATCACAGTAAAAGACTGGCAATAACTTAAATGTTCATCAGGAGGGCACAAGTTGAATAAACAACCCGATTGCCGCACAGTAAAGTATTATATAGCTGCTAACAGAGATAAGCCCTGGAGAAGGAAATGGTATTCTTTCCCAGTATTCTTGCCTGGGGAATAGCTTGCCAGAGGAGCCTGGCAGGCTACAGTCCATGGGGTCACAAAAGTGTAGGACAGAACTTAGCCGTTAAACAACAACAACAGAAAGAAAAGCCGAATTTATATATTCCTGTGGAGTGATCTCTAGGAAATAGTGCTCAGCGCAAAAAGCAAGGTGAAGATCAGAATATATGATATGCAACCTTTTCTCTAAGATAAAAGAGGATTTAATAGTTCACACATAAAAAACCATAGGACAAGAAACAATAATTTTAAAAAATGGTTAATTACAGGAGAAGGGGGAAACAGACTGGAAACAACAGCTTTGGAAGCCAGATTTTTCTTAATGTACCTTGTTTAGTACATTTCAAAACACAAAAATATTTTTACAAGATCATAAAACAAAATGTAAAGAAAGCAATCCCTGAATTCAAAAGCAAAACTAAGTACATCAACCTGGGTATTAACCCTATAGAAAGGAATTATATCGAATAATTTTAACCTTCATTTATTTGGCTGCATATCTGCAGTAGAATATATCCTAAAGCAAAAGAACTACAAAGAAATCTTAAACTTTCATTAATTAAATTACTGTATTGTTAGTAATATTTTGATAGGGTTATTCTGAAACTTTTTTCTGAAACTTTCACGTGGAAGTTGAAAGTGAAAGTCACTCAGTTGTGTCCTACTCTTTGCGACCCCATGGACCCTCTGGAGAGTCCATGGAATTCTCCAGACCAGAATACTGGAGTGGGTAGCCTTTTCCTCCTCTAGGGGATTGTCCCATCCCAGGAATCGAACCGAGGTCTCCCACATTGCGGGTGGATTGTTTACCGGCTGAGCCACAAGGGAAGCCCTAAATTAGGACAAAACACATAATATTATACTAACGTCATAAAAAACCAATTTTTTTTTTTTTTTTACATCAGTGCTCAGTGTTCAGTTGCTCAGTCTTGTCTGACTCTTTGCAACCCCATGGACTTAGCCTGCCAGGTTCCTCTGGCCATGGGATTTTTCCAGGCAGGAATACTGAAAAGAGTCATCATTTTCTACTCCAGAGGATCTTCCCTACCTAGGGATCGAACCCATGAGTCTCCTCCATTTCTTGCATTGCAGGAAGATTTTGTTAACATAAGAGAAAAAGACAGATAGAAAAATCCAGCAAAATTACATGAAAACCTGTAACCCAAAACTTGAGTTGGAAATATTGGTATGAATTCTGAACTATTTCTCCTAAAATTATTTCTTGACTGTGCCCACTGAAGGGTTTAGAACCAATAGCTGATACAGAAGCAAGGAGCTCTTAGTATCCTTACTGTAGTCTTCAAATACCTTTCTCACTGAGAGGAACCAGGGTGCCTTGGAAATCCTGGCTGCATCCAGGTTGAGGTGGGAAATATTCAAGATGAGTCTGTGACATCTTGCCATACCCGGAAGCAAGGAAGCTGCTAAAGACCACTGGGCTGGGAGGAAAGATTCAAAATATACAGAAGCCAACAGTCAAAGGCTCCTACTACCCAAAGATAAAACAACCATGTCCAAAGATGGATAGAAAAATAACAGTATTGCAAAGTATTGAAACACGAGGATCTGTTAAAACCCTTGCATTCATAACAATGTTTAAAAAGTGTATGTGCTCCCTTTGTAGGATACTAGGGAACCAACTCATTATTTAGAAAACTAACAAATAAAGGAACACATTCAAATATTTAACTTCCCTTTCCGTACAGGGCTGTACCTCGAAATAATGAAATAGCTGAGGAGGCCAAGTTCTTCTTTCCTTAGAAGAATTCCAGTTAATAAATGAAGAAACAATTAGGAGTTAGCATACCACCACTTTGCAACCTCTAATGAAATAATGGATCTCTGAAACCAGTGTGGGATTGCCGGTGGTACTGTAACCTTTCTCACGGGTGTTAGTTTTGTGATTGCTATCAATAATTGTGAAACGAAAAGCTGTTGTCTCTATTATGGAAATTACAGAGAACTAGAGGAGGCAGTCGGCTTGGGGCTGGGAGACCTACCCATTGCGTCAATCTACCTACGGCAACTATCCCTGTGGCTGCAGCTCAGGCCATGTCAGAGCTGTGGAAATTCTACACTGCATCTCTGGCTTCTGGGAAGGCAGCCGCTGTGAGTGGTTGTCTAGCTTTTCTTCCTATGTTGTCATTGTTGTTCAGTCACTAAGTCGTGTCTGACTCTTTGCGACACCAGGGACTGCAGCTTGCCAGGCTCCTCTGTCTCCCGCTATCAGAGTTTGCTCAAATTATTGCCCATTAGTTGGTGATGCCATTTAATAATCTTATCCTCTGCCACCGTCTTCTTCTCCTTTTCTCAATCTTTCCCAGCATCAGGGTCTTTTCCAGTGAGTCAGCTCTTCGCATCAGGTGGCCAAAGTATTGGAGCTTCACCTTAAGCATCAGTCCTTCCAATGAATGTTCAGGGTTGATTTCCTTTAGGATTGACTGATGAGGTCCTAATCTGTGGATGTCTTTTAGGTATCACATAGCTGCATTGAGAAGGAAGCGTTCCACGGCTGATAGTGGTCTAAAATAAAACCACTCTTACTAAATCTTAGCATAGATGAAATTCACTTGGAGCTATTTTGTAAACTTGTGCCACTCATCTGGTGATGAGAAACAGACAAGGTTTGCTCAGTATTGTAGGGAAAATCTCTTTTCTCTGGAAGATTCAATTCTTTTGATGATGCAATTGACCAAACTGTTAAGACAGTCTGGAGTTTTCCACGCTATTCCCTGCAACTTCTCCCCTTTTCTGCCACTCTGCAAAACACACAAAAACAAAAACAAAACCAACCTTGTAAACTCTCATCCCAAGAGCGCACAGTGCATCAGTGAGCTCAGAGCTGACACTGACCCACAACATCTGGCTTCAAGAATGCTAACTCGACTGTCACCACCAGCTCAGCTACTCAGCACTTGACGCTGGGCACGCTCTTTTTAGATGAATCAGCCAAAATATGTTATTATAACCATCTTGCTTTCTCTCAAAACTTCAGGAACAAATTGGGTACATGATTTTCCCCCCCACAATCCTCCATAATCATCTTTTCTGCCTATTTTTATTTTTCAGAGACTTCCAGGAGACTTAAAAGGGTGTCTTCTTAAACTTGATCTCAATAACAGCTGGGGGGAGAAAAAGATGAGTAGATGCTGGAAGAGGGGAACCATTTTGTTCCCTGCCAGGTTTTATTTCTGTAAAACATAAACAGAAAACCAGCAGTCCACTTGTTCCACTGATTTTAGAACATTGCATGGGAACTAAAGGCTGGGTCTTTCAAGGTTTTCTTTTTCTGCTTTAAAATACTCTGTTATGTTCTGCAAATCACAATCCGTTGATGGTATTATCATTGTGTTACTTAACACAAAAATAAACATCGAAAGAAAGACATTTTTGTGGCTTTCTCTTCTTTTACATTTTTTTCTCAATTTTATTTTATTGCTCTTTGAACACATGCTTGAATTCTTTCCTTTTCTATGAATGTTATGTGCATTTTACTCTAATCATTGGCCCTGGTCATTTATAATCTGTGTTTCCCATCTGAGAGAAATCGTTAGAGATTTTGTTTGTTTGTTTTCCTCTGTCCCTAAAAGGTAAAAGCTCATTTTTGAACCATATAATAGTTTCTACACTTTATTAATTTAATGTGTCTTACTTGTACTGTTCTTAACAATTAAAGCACTTTAGAATATTGGAAACTGGCTCTTCGGGTGTTATAGTCTCCTATTGTTCATTTTTGGTGATGGGGAAAAGAGGTTGCCTTGTTACAGATATGTTCACACGATGATATGAACTCTAAAATGCTTTGTGCAAAAGTCTCATCAGAAGCTGTAATGGTGTGGTATAGGGTGCAGGGTTATCTGAGAGAATTTAGAATGGTTAGAAATAGAAGGATCCTGAAAACCTGATGGTGGCTTGAAATGAGTTTGTCTGTTGTCACGAAGGGAAAGGGAGCAGAGCTTTGTGAAAATAGGGTTCAATCTGTGTCCATCATTTGCTGGACTGATGGCCTTGGGCACGCTGCTTCATCCCTCTAGACTCCAGTTTCTTCATCAGTAAAATTGAATAATAATAGTACCCATCTCATGGGGTTGTTATACCATTAAATGAATCCACAGTCAGTCATCCGCCTGTGCTTGGAACACGGTGAGTGCCATCTAAGTGTTTGGTGAATACATTAAAATAAGGTATTATGTTTCAGAAATGGAATGTCTAGCTGATCATAAATACAAACATAGAGTTAATTGCTTTGTGTTTAGCACACATAACAAACAAACTGAAGAGTCATCTTCTTGTCTAGGAAGAATCTAACCAAAACTGTTGGGTTATGAGAATGTCAGATTGAATACATTTTATAAACCATTCGACTTCTGCTTAGGGAAACCTGGAGTGAGGGTAGACCGGGCATGGGATCCTGGGTGTAAGAGGGTGGGTGGGTTACCATTTTAGCTGAGAGGTGCCTCCCTCTGGCCCCAGCAAATTTACAAATGTTTCCTCTGGTTGTAAGTAGCCTTCATGTTACAGGAAGTAGGATTCTTCCAAACTAGCACTTAACAACCTGGGTTCCAGTGAGATCAAATAGATGAGCTCTGGCATGTGGGAGAAATGGATGAGTTTTAGATACAAAGAAAGCAAGGAAGGGGAGAAGGTTTAAAAAGAGAAAGATAAAGACAAAGCATGGAAGCAAGAAAGGAAAGGAACACAGAAAGGAAGAAAGGAAGGAAAAAAGAAAGACAAGGAGGTAAAGAACTGAATACAAATCACTAAGAGGGAAAAGTTTATTGTTTTATTAGTGAGATTCATCTAAGTCTACTAGGGAGATCTTCATTCAGAAGGAATCTTTTGCCTTTAAAAATTATTTTTCAAAAAATGGAGGCAAAGGAGAATAACCCTTGGCTCTACTTGGGTTAAGATGTTTCTTCTTTTTATATCCAGCCGATGCAAAGAATTAACTGTGGAAAAACAGCAGAAGTAATTACTTGAGGCAATTCTGTGTGGACCTTGTTTCTGATAAGCAGTTAGGAGTGAGTCAGACAGGCATAAATGCTGGTTTACCCCCCTGTACAGTGTTGAGGCCAGAGAACCTCCAACTGTGCTTGTTTCCAGGAACAGAACCTGCAGTTCCGAACCGGCAAACAAACTATAAGCTATGCCAGGCTAAGAAGAGATGTCAACTCTGGAGGCCGACTTGGTGGCCGTCTTTAAACCAGAATGAGGGAGTGAGGATGTCAGACTTTGACAAGGAGACTGGATTAGTCTATTCTCTTTGGTTCCAATGAGAATAATTAATTCAAAAGCAACAATGTTAGAATCAGCAATTTCCATATTCTTGGAAAAAAGCTATTATTTAGGTCATTATGATTTTAGACGTTATTTCTTTCAAAATTTTTGAGCATATTTAGGTAAATAGAAATACTTTGAAGGATTTTGGAAATTGCCAGGATTTGGTGGCTCAACTGGTAAAGAATCTGCCTGTAATGCAGGAGACCTGGGTTCGATCCCTGGGTTGGGAAGATCGCCTGGAGAAGAGAAAGGCTACCCACTCCAGTATTCTGGCCTGGAGAATCCCATGGACTATTCCATGGGGTTGCAAAGAGTCGGACACGACTGAGTGACTTTCACTTTCACTTTCATTGACAAATTCATCTCCTTGCGGAGCTTTAGCACAACTGGCCCAGTTTACAAATAAGCCATATAGAAATATTATACGTTTTTTTTTAAAAATCAAGAGACTCTGCAATAAGGTTGCCAGACAAAGTATAGGATGCTCAGTTAAATTTGGAGTTCAGTTAAATAAATTGTTTTATTATAAGCATGTCCAAATATAAGACACACAAAAATTATGAAATATTGGTCTAAAATTTAACTGTGTCCTGAATTTTTATTTGCTAATTTTGGCCACTCTACTTTGGAAAAATCAAGTGAGATATTAGCTGTTGAGCCCTTCAGAGAGCGCCTGCTCCTGCCTCTTCTCCTAACCCACTTTGTGATTCGATCCCTCTGCAAGAATTGTTTTTTTAACCTACTATCCATCCTTGTTGGGGGTGGCACACCTGTATAGTGCTGCTTCTCAAACTGTGATGCCTGTACATCACTCAGGCACCATGCTGAACCCAGATTCTGGTTGGGCAGGCAAGTCTGGGTGGGGCCTAAGATCTCACATTTTAACAATTGTCAGTCAGGCTTCAGTGATGTAGCTAGCCGTCAGTTCTCATTTTCAACTAAATATGAGCAAAACCATCATTAAAATGTCTTAATGTCTCTTGCTTCCTCCATTTTGTGGATTCTTTATTCTGTTTTCTCTCTCTTTTTTTTTAAAGCCGGAAAATGCTAAATGTTATGCCTTTTGTTAATGGAAGTAAACTTTATTAGGCAGTGGGAAAGTTCTGGAAAAGCACATGTTCCAGGAATTGGTCATTATATTGTTCATCCGTTCATATTTCTGGAAGAATCAGAAAGTGTCATAGAAAAATCACATGATTGTACTTGGTTAAACAGGCCATCCCCTGGAGCCAAGTTCCAAAATGTGTCTGTTCCTAAGCATGAAAAACCTGCTGGAAGTGATGTTTTTTTTTTTTAATAACACTGAACTCTGCTCTGTTAGGGGAAAGCATGTTGAAATGATTTCAACATCTGCATATAAAGGCTCAAAAGTCCTTTGAAAATGAAAATCCCAGATTAACAGCTGAAGATCTATGTTGCCAGGTATTTTGAGCCTTCCAGTGGCAAAACCCAAATTAAGGAGGGGGGGTGATGCTTGTCAATCAGGAGGGCACTTATTATTCTTACCGGGGGCTCAGGTCTAATTCCCCTCACCTGGCCACCAAGAGGAAGGCGGTGTGCCCTCCCTGGCTGCAAACAGTGCTGGATTTTCCCCTGTTGGAAGCGTCCTGTCTGCTCCTGACCCCCTGCAACTACCCTGCTGAGAGTCAGGCAGCCAGGGATGTGTTGACAGGCTATGAGTCTGCTTCTCCTCCTGGTGTCTGATGTGGCTTCTGTGTCAGACAGGGGGCAGACAGGGAGGGGGAGGAAGCTGGCTGGGAGGGGCAGGGGGACGGGAAAAAACTGCTAGACAACTTCTCTGGCAGCAGCTTAAACTTTTGCCGTCAGAGGGAATTTTAAGAAATAGAGTCTGCTTAAAGAATGAGTTGAAGAGAGTCGTTCTTTCTTTGAGAAAGAAACAGAAAGTTGAATGCCATCTCTTTGGAGACTCCTTAGGCTGGAGGTCTAGAGAGTCTGCTTTCTGCCTTTTGGGAAGCCCCTCAAGACCTGTCTGAGAATGAGAATCTTCCCTTGCACTCTTTTCAAGGCACAGAAACTCATGCAACAGGCAAAAATGTGCCAAAGGGGGCAGTTAAACATTCCTCTCCCAAGTTAGATACTAGCATCATATCAATGATCGCTTCCTGACTTTGCTAATTGCATCGAACTTCTGTAAGAGAATATCTCTCTTCTTAGGAAATGCACACTGAAATATTTGATAAAGAGGCATCTCATCTGCAATTTATGCATCTCATATGCATCTCAAGATAGAAAATGATAGAACAAAAATGATAAAACGTTGAGAGTTGGGAAATCTCGGGACGGTACACAGGAGTCTTTTGCACTGTTTTTGGCATTTTGCTGTAAATTTGTGATTACATCAAAATGAAAAGTTTTACCAAGAATACCTCCTTAGAATAATGCTGCCTAACCTAGCCACGTGCACTGCCTTCTCCTTCGAATTCCCGGAGCAGGTACTTGTCTTGCAGTTAGTGATGGGCAGGAGTGTCCTTGGGGACATCCCTGAGGCTTCGCGTCATTTTCCCCCTGCTGACTGGTAAGGCCTGGGGACAGGGACTGTCTCTTGGAGTCTCAGAACTGAACATAGACTGCTTTAATCAATAAACATGCATTTTTCTGAGGATTCTTGAGCAACCTTTCTTTCAGTTGTGATTGGCTGATGGAGAATGGACATTTCTAAGCAAGATAAAGCTAATAGCATTATCTAAATGCATTTGTGTGTGTGCGTGTGTGTGTGTGTGTGTGTGTATATCTGTGCGTGTTCACATCAGTGTGTTCACATCAGCGTGTTCCAGGCCGGTGCCCTCTGTTTCAGGGTACGGTTCGTTCACACACCTCTTTGTGGAGGCTCACTGCCAGAATGTATGTAATTCCTACATGGTGAATGCAGCATCTTTAAAGCAGTTTAATTTCCCAGACTGAGCTCTGAACCACAAGAGGATGAGTAACACATCGGTATTCAACTCAAAACGGCAAAAAAAGGAATTAACACTCAGTTTTAATCAGTTCCATGTCTTTCCATTGCACTTCCCCCCCCACTTTTCTCAGTAAGAAAATTTAAAAAAAAATTTGGTTTTAGTTTCCACCCAATCTACCATTTTCCCCCTTTAAATATAAAGAAGCTCAAAGTGTCTAAAGTCTGTAATATTATTAATAAGTACTTAAGACAGCCTTTGAAGGGAGACTACTCCCCAAACACATTTTCTTGGCCACTCCAAGCAGTTTTTCTTCCCTTTCTCATCAAAATTAAGGTGCCCAAATCAATCATCTTTGGGAATTTTTAACTTTAGAAATCTCTAAGAGAATAAAAATTCTCCAATATAAGAGGCTGTTCTTTGTTCTTTCTTTGGGGTAAAGCATTTTAATTTGGTTTAATTTTTTTTTTCTTCCTGGAGAGTCTATTCAGACAATTCAATTTTTCCCTTTAAGACTTTTTTTTTTTTTTTTTAAAGAATAGTGGTTCATGGGCTCTCTGGTGGCTCAGTGGTAAAGAATCCACTGGCCAGTGGAGGAGTCACAGTTTGATCTCTGGTCTGAGAAGATCTCACGTGCCACGAAGCAACTAAGCCCATGCCCCGTAACTACCCAGCCTGTGCTCTAGAGTCTGGGAACTGCAACTCCTGAGCCCACGTGCCACAGCTACTGCAGCCCACACTTCCTAGAGCCTGTGCTCTGCAACAAGAGATATCACCTCGATGAGAAGCCCTTGCCTTCTGCTCACTGCAACTAGAGAAAAACCTGCGCAGCAATGAAGACCCAGTACAGCCAAAACTAAATAAATAAAGTTAAAAAAAGAGTCAGAGAAAAATCAGTAAGAAAAGAAAAACAGTTCATAATTCTGCTTCAGAGCTGAAGGACTGCTGTCATGATATCTGTATTGAATTACGATTGGTCACCGGGTTTAAAATGCTCTGTCTACACCCGCGGAGATTCACCGCGAAGTCTTAAGTCAACCTTGTTTCTCACTAAGAGAGAGCCCCATCTGCAGTTCCATATCCCCTTTCAGAAGATGGGCTGGCAGGGCTGCCTTTTAGCGCTGCCTCCGAGCGTTTTCATTAAAAGACAAGATGGACATTGGGAGGCAGGGGAGGAGAGGGGAGGGGCAGGAGGGTCTGGGAGCTCTAAGTAGCTTTCTGAGTGAGAACAATTAGTGATGTAAGTGTATTCTTGAAAATGAACTGCTTTGGGGCGAGATTACTTACAAGCACCATCGTCCCAGCTAAAATCTCCATAAAGAGTTCCGCAGTTCTGAGAAGTCATCTTCGGAGACAGTGCTTATTGGAATTCATAGATAGTGTTTCATTTCGTACTCTCTGAAATTAGCTAATGTTCTGGTCACTCCAGAGCCTTTAAAAATGGCCCCAGTCCCAAGGGCTTTCACAGTGTGTGTGTGGGGGGGGGGGGGTGGAGAAGTCTAGCAATTCATGTGCTAGAAATGTGTGGCTCCTTATGATTATCTACTTTAAGTTGACATCACGATCAGAATCTATTTCTTTTTTCCAAACCCGGACATACCATTGACCTTCTTTCTTTATTATCAATAAATAACAATGCTTTCTACATAGCAACAGTACTCAAATACACAATATAATTTTTTAGCCCTGATTGTAAAATATATAATTTAAGTTTTGAAAATAAAACATTTTTTCATCCGCTTTCTTTAATTGATTGAATTTCGTTTTAATAAGCCTGGAAGGGTAGAATGATGGCTGGTGTCCTCTAATAACATACTGACATAGGCGTCATCATAATATTGTTGATACCGTTTTTATTTGCTTACGTATAGGAAATATACCATATAGCCAAGGAAGATAAATTTAGATGGGATGGATTCCTGGATTTGAGAAAATTGTTCAGTATTTTACTGAAATATTGATACGTGCAGTTTTTAATACAGTTTGGACAGATTTTATTTTAATTATATCTAACAGCATTATAAGTTATAATGAGATGACACATTCTTCAGAATATTTCATTAATTTGTAACTTGGTATAGAGAGAGCCTCCAGAGATTTCAATAGGTAGAATATGAATACAATTGTTACCGATTACATCTACTGAACGTTTTCAGTCACCTTCTAAATGAGCTGAAATAACGCTGGGATTTATCATTGTTGGACCTAAAATCTTTACAAATCTGTCTGTAAAGTGCACTTTCAAAGTATTTCGAAAATGCTTCTTCAAAGTGTCTGACCCTTTACAGCCCCAAGGATTACAGCCAGCCAGGTTCCTCTGTCCATGGAATTTCTCCAGTCAAGAATATTGGAGTGGGTTGCCATTTCCTCCTCCAGGGGATCTTCCTGACCCAGGGATCAAACCCAGGTATCCTGCATTGCAGGTGGATTCTTCACCATCTGAGCCACCAGGGAGGCCCTTTAAACCCTCCCAAGTCATCAGTATAATAACTTTGATATCACTAAATTGATCTCATTTTTACTATCATTTCCTTTATTTATACTTTACCAGGAGTTCAATACTGTATTATAAATTGACCTGCAGATGAAGAGAGCATGTAAATACCTGCTGTATGGCACTGCGTCTTCCAAAAGAAAATTTTGTTTCCAAACAGACAAACTTGTGCCCAAGGCCTGGAAGACCCTAGAGAGAATACTGCCAGGCACCCACACAGAAGCCACAATGAATGGGGTCCATCTCAGCCAATGTTCTTAGTCCAAGAGTGGGAAGAGTTGGTTTCTGAAAGATAGCGTGTGCATCGTAAAAACACCAGGGAAATAAGTACTGCTATGGATTGAAAATATGTGTCTCTCTAAAATTCATTATGTTGAAACCCTGACTTCTGATGTGATGGTATTAAGAGGTGGTACTTTTGGGAGGTGATGAGATCAGGAGGGTGGCGCCCTCATAAATGGGATTAGTGTCTTATAAGAAGACATATAAGAGAGATGATCTTTCTCTCTCCACCAAGTGAGGATACAGTAAGAAGATGGCCATCTGCAAAGCAAGAATAGGATCCCACCAGACACTGGATCTGCCAGCACTTCAGTGGACTTTTCAGCCTCCAGAAATGTGAGAAATGCAGGTTGTCTAAGCACCGCCAGTCTTTGGTATTTGTTACAGCAGCCTGAGCAGACGTAAGCAAATGATGATCAACAGATGACCAACAGATGATCACTTGGTGGGTAAAAGTTTGGTCACAATTTACTTAACACTTGCTAACCACCAATAAAAGCAATGTTTTAAAGATTTTTTTGTGTGCATTTCTCATGAATGTGCTTTGGTGTATCAATGTCATTTTCCTTTTCAGAACTAGAAACCCAGAGGTGAAAGGAATTGTCTGAACCAAGCTGAATCCCCAGCCAAGGCAAGACTCACTTTGTAAGGTTGCTTTGGGTTCTCTGTCTCTGAGGACTGCAAGCTTCCTTTGAGCTCTTAGTCCTGAAAAATCTAACACCTCACCTTCTGCCATAGTTATTGCTTCTCTTACTGAGCTCTTGCCCTGCTTACCAAGAAAGCTCCTTTTGAGCGGAAACCATGTATTGAGTTTCTTTATTCTCCATTACACACTGCTTGGCATACAAAAGACACCAAATAAATTCTTGGTTATATAATTTTTGAAAATTGGAATAACATTTCCTAGGACACTAGTAAAGTAAAAGTTATGTTGTAAGAGATAGGATTGCTCGATTTTCTTGTATATCAAAAAGTTAGTTCAAACTAATGTTTTAGGGCCAGCAAGTCTTCCAGGGACTAATTTAAAGATGTTTATATTTTTATTTGATACCAGATATTTTAAATGTCTCATTCCAAATAATACCATGCCAATCTCTGAGTATAAATTTTATGAATAAATTTAAGAGTTGGAAAAGGAGACAGAAGCACTTTCTAGGGGAGGTGTCAGTGTTCTACCCAACCCTACAGCAAAGTGTAGATTACTGAAGAAGTGGTTGATTTCTGTCATTATCATAACTACTCCCATCATCTCATCAACATCCTCAATAATACATACTTTTGAGTGCCTATCATATAATAAGCTTATAAAGAATATGTGACTGAGAAGTTTACTATTTAAGTGGAAAGAAGGACAAATAAATCCCTTACAATTATACAGTGGAAGTAAGAAATGGATTCAAAGGATTAGATCTGATAGAGGGCCTGAAGAACTATGGATAGAGGTTCGTGACATTGTACAAGAGGCAGGGATCAAGACCATTCCCAAGAAAAAGAAATGCAAAAGGCAAAATGGTTGTTTGAAGGGGCCTTACAAATAGCTGAGAAAAGAAGAGAAGCTAAAGGCAAAGGAGAAAAGGAAAGATATACCCATTTGAATGCAGAGTTCCTAAGAATAGCAAGGAGAGATAAGAAAGCCTTCCTCAGTGATCAATGTAAAGAAATAGAGGAAAACCATGGAATGGGAAAGACTAGAGATATGTTCAAGAAAATTAGAGATACCAAGGGAACATTTCATGCAAAGATGGGCCTAATAAAGGACAGAAATGGTATGGACCTAACAGAAGCAGAAGATAATAAGAAGAGGTGGCAAGAATACACAGAGCTATACAAAAAATATGTTCATGACCCAGATAACCACGATGGTGTGATTACTCACCTAGAGCCAGATGTACTGGAGTGTGACGTCAAATAGGCCTTAGGAAGCATCACTATGAACAAAGCTAGTGGAGGTGATGGAATTCCAGTTGAGCTATTTCAAATCCTAAAACATGATGCTGTGAAAGTGCTGCACTCAGTATGTCAGCAAATTTGGAAAACTCAGCAGCGGCCACAGGACTGGAAAAGGTCAGTTTTCATTCCAATCCCAAAGAAAGGCAATGCCAAAGAATACTCGAACTACCACACAATGCACTCATTTCACACACTAGCAAAATAATTCTCAAAATTCTTCAAGCTAGGCTTCAACAGTATGTGAACAGTGAACGTTCCAGATATTCAAGCTGGATTTAGAAAATGCAGAAGAACCAGAAATCAAATTGCCAACATTCACTGGATCATCAAAAAAGCAAGAGATCCAGAAAAATATCTATTTCTGCTTTATTAACTATGCCAAAGCACTTGACATTGTGGATCACGACGAACTGGTAAATTCTTCAAGAGATGGGAATACCAGACCACCTTACCTGCCTCCTGAGAAATCTGTATGCAGATCAAGAAGCAACAGTTAGAACTGGACATGGAATAACAGACCAGTTCCAAATCAGGAAAGGAGTATGTCAAAGCTGTATGTTGTCACCCTGCTTATTTAACTTATATGCAGAGTACATCATGCGAAATGCTGGGCTGAATGAAGCACAAGCTGGAATCAAGATTGCCAGGAGAAATATCAATGACTTCAGATATGCAGATGACACCACCCTTATGGCAGAGAGGGAAGAGCAACTAAAGAACCTCTCGATGAAAGTGAAAGAGGAGAGTGAAAAAGTTGGGTTAAAACTCAACATTCAGAAAACTAAGATCATGGCATCCAGTCCCATCATTTCATAGCAAAGAGATGGGGATACAATGGAAATAGTGAGAGACTTTATCTTTTTGGGCTCCAAAATCACTGCAGATGGTGGCTGCAGCCATGAAATTAAAAGATGCTTCCCTCTTGGAAGAAAAGCTATGAGCAGCCTAGATAGCATATTAAAAAGCAGAGATATTACTTTGTCAACAAAGGTCCGCCTAGTTAAGGCTATGGTTTTTCCAGTGGTCAAGTATGGATGTGAGAGTTGGACTATAAAGAAAGCTGAGCACCGAAGTTGCTTTTGAACTGTGGTAATGGAGAAGACTCTTGAGATTCAACCAGTTAATCCTAAAGGAAATCAGTTCTGAATACTCATTGGAAGGACTGATGTTGAAGCTGAAACTCCAATACTTTGGCCACCTGATGTGAAGAATTGACTCATTGGAAAATACCCTGATGCTGGGAAAGATTGAAGGCAATAGGCGAAGGGGATGACAGAGGATGAGATGGTTGGATGGCATCACTGACGTGATGGACATGAGTTTGAGTAGGCTCTGGGAATTGGTGATGGACAGGGAAGCTTGGCGTGCTGTAATCCATGGGGTCACAAAGAGTCAGACACGACTGAACTGAACTGAACTGAAGGACAAACAAAAGGGCACTGACAGTGTCCCAAGAAAATGAAGAATGAGACTTCCTTGGTTGTGAAAAACATGTGCATCCCCAGAGGAAAGGCTCAGCTCAACAGGAAAGACCTAGCTCTTTAAAACTGGATTATGGCATTACTCCTGAAGAAACAACAGGACCTTCTCATTCTGGTAAAAACAGGAAATTTGTATTCCTATTCCTGGCAGAACTACTTGGTTGACTCCTTGCCACTTGCTTACAATCAGGCCCTGCTGATGAGTTTAAGGAGCTTTGATTTTCAAAATGGGCTTGTAATCGCAGCTGTTGGAGGACCTAGGTCACAGCAACCTGGGGGTTGACGTGAGGCTATAATTGTGTTAATTTCCTAGCATTGCTATAACATGGTCCCCAAGACTGAGCAGCTTACCAAACAGAAATGTATTATCCCACATTTCTGGAGTGTGTAAGCCCAAGATCAGATGTTGGCTAGATTGATTCCTTCTGTGACCGTGAGGAAGAGTGTCTCTCCCCTAGTAATTGCAATCTTTGGCATTTTTTGGTTTGTAGACTTGACATTTCAGTGTCTTCGGAGTTCTCCCGGTGTGCATGTCTGTGTCCAAATTTACCCCTTTTATGAGGACAGGAGTCATTTTTGATTAGGGCCCACCTTACTCTGGTATAATGTCAACTTAACTAATTATGTCTGCATCTGCCCTATTTCCAGATAGGATCACATTCTGAGGCCCTGGGGTGTTAGGACGTCAGCATACAAAAGTGGGAGAAAACAGAGGATTCAACCCATTACAGTAGTAAAACCCCATATTTTGCTATCACCACCCCTCCTGCCACAGATGAGGTTTCCTAGTGTTCTTGTCTCCTGGGCTGTGCTGTGCTTAGTTGCTCAGTCATGTCTGACTCTTTGCAACCCCATGGACTGTAGCCCACCAGGCTCCTCTGTGCCTGTGGGTTCTCCAGACAAGAATACTGGAGTGGGTTGCCATGCCCTCCTCCAGGGGATTTTCCCAACCCCGGAATCAAACCCAGGTCTCCCGCATTATAGGCAGGTTCTTTACCATCTGAGCCACCAGGGAAGCCCAAGAATACTGGAGTAGGCAGCCTAGCCCTTTTCTAGGGCATCTTCCCAACCCAGGAATCAAACCAGGGTTTTCTGCATTGCAAGTGGATTCTTTACCAGCTGAGTCCCCTGCTCAATGTCCCTGTCTCCTAGTCCCCTGCTAAATGTCCTCCAGGTATTTCTGAGTGAATGGTGATGTTCTCAGAAATACCTGTCAGATACTGCTTGCTCTCTGCTGTCACCAACAGTCTGCTTCTTCCCTTGGGCACAGGTGACTCTCCTGGGTACCAACACCTGTGCCATGGGTCCTTCAGTCCACAGACCCTTGGCACACTGGCACTCCTACAACTTTGCAGTTGTCTTCATGCAAAGGGCTTTGTGAAGTGCAGAGAAGCTTCTTTCCCCCATGATCCTTACATGGTACATGCCGTCAGAGCGTCATTGAAGCAGGATAGCCTACATGCTGGCTGATTATGTCACAAAGCTTTTAGTGAAAACAGAGACCATGCTATACTTGGACTGACTGAGTCCACTGATGTCTCAGGCCCAGGGATCAAGCCAGCCCTGCCTTCTTGCCTTTGCGTTCCAACAGCGTGAGCTCTTTTCCAGAAGGTGTTTATGTCCTGCATGCAAATCCCTTCCCTTTAGGCATCCCAAGCCCCACCATTGAACTAGACATCCTTAGGCAGTGCGGAATATTATGTAAAGTGGTGATATTTATCTTTGAATCTTCTTGGAGTTTTTCATTTCCCTCTTAGCAACCTCCCTTCCACTTTTACATGTGTCTATGTTTGCAAGGGCATGTGCATACTACATGTCATCTTGGGGCTTTCTCTCAAATTTCTAGCCTGAGGGTTTCACTTCTGCCCTCATTTATTATAGTGGTGGTGGTTTAGTTGCTAAGTCATGTCCGACTCTTGTGATCCCAGGGACTGGAGCCTGCCAGGCTCCTCTGTCCTTGGGATTTCCCAGGCAAGATTACTGGAGTAGGTTGCCATTTCCTTTTCCAGGGGATCTTCCTGACCCAGGGATCGAAGCTATATATCCTGCACTGCAGTCAGATTCCTACTGCTGAGCCAATAGGGAAGCACATATTTAGTATAGTAGTTTTTGTGTAGTTTTGATCATTGAATTCTTTCTTCAGATATGAGTGGACAGTCAAACGTGGGCCCCTGAGTCTAACCATCTAACTTCTTAATTTACCTGCTGTGTGAGTAAGGTCAGTTTACCAGTGCATCAGTTTCCTATTCCCTAAAGTGGGGGAAACTTTATACTCAACAGTGTTGTTACATAACACAGTGTTATTATAAGAGCAAGTGGCTGCACATTGTTTAGAACAATGCCTGGCATACAAGCTTCCGATTAGGACATCGGTGAGGGGTCAGTTCCCCCTCCTTAGATAAGCTCCCTTCCTCCTTCTGAGTTACCTTTGAGTGAAAGGATTTCTGAAACAAGTATCAGCCTCCCAGTTTCCAATATTTGGGCAGTGATGTACTTAGTGGTTCTCACACTTTGGGGACTCCGGGGCAGAGGAGTGGGGCTTCCTAGGTGGTGTTATTGGTAAAGAACCTGCCTGCCAAAGCAGAAGATATAAGAGGACATGGGTTGGATCTCTGGGTCAGAAAAATCCCCTGGAAGAGGGAATGGCAACCCACTCCAATAATCTTTCCTGGAGAATCCCATGGACAGAGGATCCTGGCAGGGTACAGTCCATGGGGTCACAAAGAGTCAGACATGACTGAAGTGACTCAGTGCGCACGGGTAGAAGCAGTTGGGTATTCACCATGGAACATGGGCATTTGAATATTTTCTGATTCTGGGGGACTTTGATGCTGCAGGTAAGAAATTAAATTGTGTTAAACAGGTATTAGGTAACAAATGTATGCACAAATCAGAAAACTTCCTTTTAGTTTAGATCCTTCTAAGGCCAGCCTATTGACTTTTTAATTTGTTTAGCTGAAAACTTCTGTACCACAGACAGGGATTCCATGACTACAAGGCCAAGCAGCCTGACCACCTGAGTCACAGCCATTAAAGCAACTCAGGGCAATCCCGTTTGAGTTGATGCTTTAGTAATTACTTGGATGTTTCTTTGGCCCTTTAAGGATTGAATTTAGAGATACCAACATTGAAATCCCATGAGCCTAGGATTTAGTCAATTAATAAAGACTTCAAATAAATAAAATATCCTTTTCTTTTTTTATTTTATTTTTTTGAGAATGGCTATGAGCTATTTGGTGGGTAAAAAAAAACCACACACACACACATCAAGGTGATTTTGCATCTCAGAACAACAGTATTTATCAAGCAAGCCCAGGGGGACAGTTAGAAGTAAGATTACAAGAGATGACAGTCACCCTTGTGAAACCTTCTTTGCCTCATATTTAACAGATGTTTCAGATAGCTGGATGAGACGAACAAATTGCTAAAATGAAACTGAGATAGCATCTCTCTTCAACACATCAAGATGCTTTGATAAAAGAAAAAACACAAACAGGAAAGGCAAACTGCATGCTCAGAATCACTGGGACGTCTAGAAGGATGACATGAGCTCCTGGGTGAGGCTAGTTTATTTACTTGTGAAGCTTGAATGTTAGGATTATAGCTCAGATGTGATGCCCAGTGTGATTTAGAGCCCAGGTGGAATAGCAATCTGAAGGACAATTAGAGCAGGAAGCCAGGAGGAGAGATGCTGGTCACAATATGCCTGGACTCAGGTTTCCCCCAACCATAGCAGCCATGTGCATCAGGCTTTGGAAGCCCCTGGCGAGGTGACTGTCTGTGTAAGCAACAAGTACAGGGCATGAGTGTGAGGGACTGACTCCATTTAGATGCTGTTTCACAAACACACATAAAAAAGTTACAGTTTAAAGGAAATGTTGCTTATAATACATGCATACATGGATGTTTCTGTTTTCAGTGTTTGAAAAATGGAAACTCCTGTGTCCATCTCAGAAATTCTATATCAGGCTTTGGGGCTGGGATTTGCATTATTTACTCACATGCCAGGAGATTCTGATGAAGCCCATCAGGAGGCAAGGTTTGGAGATTGGAGTTCTAGTGTTTTGCCTAAAACATAAAAAATGACATGTTGATAAGCACATAACTTGTGAATGAAGGTCCTTAGCCACACTTGCTATGCTCTTTCATTACAGCCGTTTCTAGATGCACTCACTGGCATAAGAATCAATAATTTCATACTTAGACAAATTACAAAAATAAAAATACTACAGGTCCTCTTTATTTACCATGCTCCTTTTAGTTTCCTTTGCTTTACTTTTTGTGCTCTCTCTCTTTCTGCGTGCACACACATACACACACATCTTTTCTTCTGAGTTATTTGAGGTTAAGTTATGAACTTGGGGAAAGTGCGGGAGATGGTGAGGGACAGGGAAACCTGGTGTGCTGCAGTCCATGGGGTTGCAAGGGGTTGGGCATGACTGGGCAACTGAACAACAGCAACACTGTGTACATCACAGCCTTTTCAGTTCAGTTCAGTTCAGTCGCTCAGTCGTGTCCGACTCTTTGTTACCCCATGAATTGCAGCATGCCAGGCCTCCCTGTCCATCACCAACTCCCGGAGCTCACTCAAACTCACGTCCATCGAGTTGGTGATGCCATCCAGCCATCTTGTCCTCTGTCGTCCCCTTCTCCTCCTGCCCCCAATCCCTCCCAGCATCAGAGTTTTTTCCAATGAGTCAACTCTTCACATGAGGTGGCCAAAGTACTGGAGTTTCAGCTTTAGCATCAGTCCTTCCAAAGAACACCCAGGACTGATCTCCTTTAGAATGGACTGGTTGGATCTCCTTGTAGTCCAAGGGGCTCTGAAGAGTCTTCTCCAATACCACAGTTCAAAAGCATCAATTCTTCGGAGCTCAGCTTTCTTCACAGTCCAACTCTCACATCCATACATGACCACTGGAAAAACCATAGCCTTGACTAGACGTCCCTTTGTTGGCAAAGTAATATCTCTGTTTTTCAATATGCTATCAAGGTTGGTCGTAACTTTCCTTCCAAGAGGTTTTTTACTTCTTCCTAAACTCTTCACTGTGTATTTCCTCAGAATAGGGACATTATCTTACATCCACACCGTACAGTTATCCATTTTGGCGATTTTAACATTGATAAAATATTTTACCTCTCCTGCCGTTTGTGTTTCAGTTTTATCAGCTGACCTTAGCAGTGTTTTTTAGAGTGTTTTCCTTCCAGGACCGGATCCCTGTAGGGTCAGGAATTGCATTTCATTGTCCTGTCTCTTTAATTTTTCTATTGAGTCTGGGTATTTCCACAGGCTTTCTTTGTGTTTTAGGAACATTTTGAAGAATACAGTCACCCCACAGCCCTACTTCTTTTTGTGAAAGCTTCTCATTCGGGGCTTCAGTGATGGTTCACTGAGATTGGATGCAGTTGACAATGCATTCCATGCTGATGGACTATGTAGGGGATGTAGTCCTTCTCAGGGCACCATATCTGCAGACATGCAGTGGTCACCTAGCCTCATTGGTGATGTTAATATTAGTCACTTGGTTGATATCTGCACTATTTAATTACTATTTTTTTCTCCCTTCCAACTAATAAACAGATGACACTTGAAGACCATGCGTATATTCTATTGCTGTTGTTCAGTTGCTAAGTCGTGTCTGGTGTCCGACTCATTGAACTCCAGCACACCAGGTTTCCTTGTCTTTCACAGTCTTGTGGAGTTTGCTCAAACTCATGTCCACTGCAGAGAAGGCAATGGCACCCCACTCTGGTACTCTTGCCTGCAAAACCCCATGGACTGAGGAACCTGGTGGGCTGCAGTCCATGGGGTCGCTAAGAGTCAGACATGACTGAGCGACTTCACTTTCACGTTTCACTTTCATGCATTGGAGAAGGGAATGGCAACCCACTCCAGTGTTCTTGCCTGGAGAATCCCAGGGACGGGGGAGCCCGGTGGGCTGCTGTCTATTGGGTCGCACAGAGTCGGACACAGCTGAAGCGACTTAGCAGCAGCAGCAGCATGTCCACTGAGTCAGTGATGCTCTCTAACCATCTCATCCTCTGCCACCCTCTTCTCCTTTAGCTCTCAATCTTTCTCAGAATCAGGGTCTTTTCCAATGAGTCAGCTCTTCTCATCAGGTGGTGTAAGTATTGGAGCTTTAGTTAGTTTCAGCATCAGTCCTTCCAATGAATGTTCAATATTGATTTCCCCTACTAATAAAGGAGGGGTGGGGGAAGACGTGAATTCGTATTACCTTTACCAACATGGTCTAGTGCAGTTATTTCTTAAGCTCCTTCACACCCCCAGGCACCTGCTGTTGCCCATCCTGGCTAATGTCAGTGGCACTGCCTTGCTCACCAGCCTTGCCCACTACAGGTTACTGGATGAGGCAGGATTCAAATCTCACCTGGGATGCCTCTTTCCTCAGCTTCCTTTTTTTTTTTTTTCCCCAGGAGGATGCTTCATGCCTAAGCCTCCCCTCTGGTCCTTATATCCATGTTACTTCTTTTTCTGTTCCCATCATCCGTTCTTACCGTTTCCAACAGGAGAACTCATGGATACTGGAAACAAAAAGCCCAACTGTGACAGAAAGATAAATGATGACAGTCTGCTTGTTTTACCCTTTATGGGGCTGGGGACCAAAAGCTCTCGTTCCATTTTTGATGTTTTTGTCATTACAAAGCACAGGTGAGGCCCTGCAGCCTCCATGCTATGCACTAGATTCAAGGGGAGGACTTTAGGTACCAAATGGGAAAAACAAAACAAAACAAAACAGGTCCTGGGAGGGATAAAGGCAGCACACAGGAGCAGGGTGGAGAGCCTTAACCTCCTCCTGGCCTCAGTTTCCTCATGTGCAAAATGGACAAAAGCAGTCCTTCATAGAGCAGTTGTGAAGTGAAATATAGATTTTTCTAGAACAGTTCTGGCATAAGATAAGGTGTGAACCAGACTAAGCAGCTTCAATCCCCACTTCCATCACTTTGATTCATGGGCCTTTTTCCTCAGTCAGACCCACCTTATTTGTAAAATGGGGAGGAAAGATTGTCTGCCAGGATTACACACGAGATCAGGCATGAAATCTCCTGCACATACAGTGTACAGGGTGAGCTCCTGTTTGTTGGAAAAGTCGGGGTAAGCAAAGTTTCTCTGCAGAGACCCAAACAACCATATTTGGGGCATTCTTTCTGCACTGTGCACTGACTGTAAGGTTCACTCGGCATCCACCAGGTGTGAGTCCCATCCCATCCTGCAGCCATTTACGATGAAGTTCTATAAATACAAAAGATGAGGGAAGGTGGTGGAGGTTATGTCACAAAGACGGCGGCTGTGGGAGTCCCAGGAAGGCAGCGGTACTGATGGTTCTGATAACCATCAATGAACAGCAGGCTGCAGCACTAAAGTAAACTAACGTTCAACAGCAGCTAACATTTTCTGAGCCCCAGCTGAGTGCCCAGCCCCGTGCTGAGCATTTATGGGCATCATCACCTTAGTTCTCCCTGGTACCCTTTGGGCTGAACTTCGTGGAGTGAATTCACATGTTACAGGCAAGGGAATGGGGCCCAGGAGGGTTGCACTGGTAAAACTGGGTTCTAGAGAAGGAAGGTCAACTGAATGGATTTAGGTGATACTTCGGGATGGCCTCGGAAGGGTGCAGTTGAACACCTGTCAGGGAGCTTACACCGGTGGGGGCACAACGGGGTCGATTCATGGGGAACTCTAACGGGATGGTTTCCAACTTAATGAAGAGGTACTCCACATTATGTGTGAAGTTCAGAACAATGATTTTGATTTTGGGGTGTTTGGTGCATGAGTTTAAAATATTTTAAAGTAGTCATAGGTACTGGGATAGCCCAGAATTCTTTTCACATGTGTGTGAGTGTGTGTATGTGTGTGAATTTCTCTAGCTATTTAAAGAGCCAGCAGTGAAAGTCTTTTTTATTAAATGCTGCATTCTTATAAACAAAATAAAGAGATTTTATTGGTTAAAGAGATTTAACTATAGACTTTTAAGATTACTGGTTTGACTATATCAAATGAAAAATAAATCCATGATCAATTGTTCAACCCACGTTTTCAAACAATTCTTAAATTCAGCATGTAGATAGGAAACTGATGTTTGTTCCAAGGAATGAAAGAATCTAGAAAGAAAGAAGGAAGGAAGGAAATTTGGAAACTTCTCACAGTGACTTCTGTCTGTAAGTTGGAGAGATGTTTCACACTTACATAATCTATTGTGGGTGAGAGACTGACTCCTACAAAACCTCATAGGTTACATTCATCAAACTACAAGTTCAAATTTTTTAGCAGAATAAGTAGCCTTCAAGGAGATCCAACCAGTCTATCCTAAAGGAGATCAGTCCTGGGTGTTCACTGGTAGGACAGATGTTGAAGCTGAAACTCCAGTACTTTGGCTACCTGGTGTGAAGAGCTGACTCGTTTGAAAAGACCCTGATGCTGGGAAAGATTGAGGGCAGGAGGAGAAGGGGACAACAGAGGATGAGATGGTTAGATGGCATCACTGACTCAATGGACATGAGTTTGGGTGAACTCTGGGAGTTGGTGATGGACAGGGAGGCCTGGTGTGCTGCGGTTTATGGGGTTGCTAAGAGTCAGACACGACTGAGCAACTGAACTGAACTGAACTAAACTGAAGTAGCCTTCAGTGATGGATGGTGAATGACATATGCAAAGCTTGGTGAAACAGTCTCTGAGGATCCCTTCAGAGTCACGTGAGTTGAGAGTAAGTATTTTGTCAGCAATGCCCTCATGACCACTTTAGATCAACTTGTTTGTTTTCTTTTCTGTTTGGTTTCTGATGAAGCATCCAGAAGGCGTAGGTTTGCTGAATAGAACCTTTTCAGTTTCAATAAGCCGCAGTTGTGTGGATTTGCAGGGAAGCAACTGACCTGTTTACACACAGCATCTTGATTCCAGTAGTTCCCAGTGGAAGCAATTTTCCTCCACATATTTAGCAAAGTCTAAAGATGCCTTTTTTTTTTTTTTTTTGACTGGGGGCTAGCAGGCCCTTCTATACTGGTGGTATTTCCAGTGGTAGAGGCCAGGGATGCTGCCAATCATTCTGCAATGCACAGGGAGAGGCCCCACAGCAAAGACTTACCTGGCCTAAAACATCCACAGTGCCAGGTTGAGAAATCTTGCTCTGTTCCAATATCATGCTGGTTGCGTCCTATTGTTTAATTTGAAAGACTTTCATCAGATAGGGGTGACTTACAGAACTAAACTCACCCACAGTACAGATGAGTAATGTGTCCCAAGCCTTGAGTTACAGTACAATGAAGAAAAAGTTGCCAGCGTGCAATTGCTTGTAACTTGACAACAAGTAAATGAGCTAAAGTCTTATGGGTACAAGCAGTGAGGGACAACGGGAGGAAGGGCATTCGCACTTTTTAAATTTCAGGAATAATAGCTGTAAATTAGTTCAGATGATGTACATTTCCCCCGGACCGATTTGTACCATTTCTCCCTCCCTCGACATTGAGGTTTTTTCCTTGTTTATTTGTAAAGGAAAATGGTATACATTTAAGGCATACAATGTGGCGACTGGATATACACATATACTGTGGAATGACTCCTGTGATCCATTTCTGTATACATTCTTGCTGCGATGGGAGAATGAAGTGCTGTCGTTTCCACTTGTGCCAGCTTCTCAACACACTGCTGTAGACCCGCGTGCCTCCTGCCGGCGACCGGTCCAAGCAGAGGTTGATTGAGCGCCGCTGTCTTCTCCTCAACGATCTGAGCACGGCTACAGCTGCTTGTAGCAATTAGAATGTGTTGTGTGCAAAGACTCGGGTGTTGACTGAACCAATTAAAAGATCAATTAGTGCAGTGCAAGTGCTTAGAGAAGTAGTTTTCTATGACACGGAGCAGGTTTTCCATCAGTACGGAGAGCTACAAGTGAAACCAACCTTCGGGAACGTGTGTTCTTTGTTCTTAACTCTTTTTTTCTTTTAAAACATTCTGTGTGTTGTTAAATATTCAACAGAGGCTATCGGTCAATGGACTCATGTGAGAAAAAAAGCGTTTCTTGCATTTTGATTTCCAGTAATCAATGAGTTACTCCACATTCATAGAATGTATATTAATTAAATTATCACAATGAAAAAATAGTAAAGTAATACTGGACTTTATGCAAATACTTTGTTTATGGCTCTGATAGAGATCAGTCAGAAAGGCTGTTTTCCCACTATTTATTTCTATTGGGTTTGGATGTCTTGTTGTTTCCGTAACCAGAGAAGAATTCCAGTTTTAGTTTTTCTTCTTACGTTGGAATCTCAGTGCGTGTGTACCACAAGCTATATGCAAAACTCGGGATGTCACAGATTTTGTGATGTGGTTCTTATAGGCTACAGGAGTGAAGATGGAATGCATTGCATTTTCCAGTTTCTGAAGTACCTAAGTCCAGGAGCGTTCTTCTCAGTAGGTGAGAAATAAAAACTGACTCCAAGAGAAGTTATCAAGATGTAAACTCCTCCTAATTTTATCCAGCGAGTATTTATACAATTAGTGGGAAACAGAAGGTGTTATGACGGATGCCCAGGACACATTTCCTGCTTGTTGGTGGTTTATACTTTAGCTGGAGATGCAACTAAGGTTATGTTAGGGACCGTTATGACTGTGGGTGACCAGAAGCAGAATCCTTGCCTCCTTTCTCCACTTTCTATGACCCTGTGAGGTCCCCAGTAAGACAGTCACTAAAAAGAGAAGCAGATGACATCATGGGGTGTGTTGTCCAGGGCTTTGGAGATAAACCTCTCTAAGGAAGTTCTACCCTTGATGAGTTAAATTGGACCAGAGTGACCCAGGAGAGGGGTCATCTTTTCTGTGGACAGAAGTCCATCATATGACCTCCCTTAGGTAGCCTTTCACTTGGGTCTTGCCTCATTTCCTACTTGGCTATTTCCTTATTCTGTAATCCTCTAACAAAAAGAAGCCTTCTCCAGATAGTTCTCACTCCTGAGCCACAAGGATTGCCAAAGGAGACAATTCAGAAAGAAATTCAAGAGAGGAACTAAAAGGCAGATTCTTGGGAGAGTATTTCAGGTTGATGTCTTAGGGTTTGCTCTTTCCTTTTCCAAAATCTCTGCCCCAGCATCATGGTCCAGCATCCCTTGGCATGGGATGATTCTGGCATTTCTCCTTGTGGATGTAAAGGTAGAAGGAGCTACAGTCATCCTCTGGAAGCAAGGCTGCCTGGCCCACAAAGTATTTATGTGGAAGAGTTATGACATAATATGGTATTTGATTGGGTCCCAACATGAGGGCTTCATTGTAGAGTGTGCCCCAGAGTTCTTAGTTACAGGCAACAGAATTCAGTCTAGCTTAGTGTAGCTATATAGGCAACCTGGTTCTGGATAGTTGGTGAAAATTCTAAGAAGAGAATTCAGAGAATTCAGAGAATAATGCTTCTACACGTGCCAGGAGAAACCTACTCACATCTGGGGCTGTCCTAGCAGAAACCTCGTTGCTGCTACCATTACTGTCATGGATGACCAAGGAGATCCATGTCCCCACCTGTAGAGGCTCCTGGTGCTCACTTTTAAGTTGCCCCAAGAGGCATCTGTGTGGCAGAACACAGCTGATCAAGAAGAAGAACTAGGGAGTCTGGGGAATGTAGTTTTTAGCTTTGCAGATGAAAGGATGGGAGTACACTAGAATGGATGGGAATGGGTATCGACTGATCCCATCTGTGTCTGCAAAAATGTTACAGGACTTGGTTGAAGGTGAACGTGAAAGGGGATGGAGTTGTTGGATGAGACCTTGTGAGGAAGTGGACCTTGAGTCGAAGTGAAAGGATTCGAGCTGTTCAGATGAGGGATGTGGCCAGTCCATGGAAGTAGGCCTGCCATTGAGGTGGATATGACTTTGTCTGTAGGCGGTGGGGGGATCTCAGGGCTTCTGTGACAGGAATGGACCGAGAGTTCATATTTGAGAGTCATCATAGCTGAGACCAAGCAGAGATGAGGCCAAGATTTGAAAGCATTTGGGTACCAGGAGATTTGGGACTTTATCTTGTGTGTGCCGAAGACTGACAGGAGGCTTATCACAGAGCAAGGACGAGATCAGTGTTTTAGGAATTGTGTGGTTCTCCTATGTAGGATTGCTCGAATGGAGACAGCCTAGAGGCAGGGAAACCAGGTAGGGGGTCAAATAATCTGGGTGACAGGTGGTGACAGCCTAGTCTAGGGCAACAGCAGGAATACACACTCAGGGAATGGCTCTCAGAGTCTTTTCAAAAGAAGCAGCAGGATGGGGAGAGGGACCCAAGTTCAAATGCCACAGTTTGTCACTTACTAGTGGTGGGACCTTCATATCTCTTGGTGTTGCTGAGTTGACTTTTGCATCTGTAAATGAAAAGATAATACTCCTTCACCATCCCACTGTCCTGGGTAGCCATGAGACTCCAATAAGGACAGTTTACAAAAAAAAAAAAAACCACTTTGCAACCCAGGAGACATCATGTGAGTTATTTTCATTATGAAAGGAAGAGTCAGCATGGTTGGGTGACTGATAAGGAGAGAAGAAAGGAAACTGTCAAAAATGATACCTGGATTTCTCCCAAGAGCAAGTGTGTTCTGGGTGGGAAAAAGGGACTCTCTGAGACTTGAGGGAGGTGTGAACAGTCTGAATTTGAACAGGGTCACGGCAGACACAAGTGAAGACACGCACAGGAAAGCTGCGGAATCAGGACTAAAGCCCTGTTCCAGGCAGGATGAAATAACAGATTTATGCTCCTTGTTGTTCTGGAAAAATCATAAGAAATGATTAATAGGTTAATGTTCTGTGTTGATCACTTTTTTGTTTGTTTGTCTTAGGGATAACATCTGTTTAAATTCTGCTTTAGCTGCAAGCCAGGAATGTTTCAGCTACTTAAGGCCTTAAAATGGTACTGAACTGAATTGTAGCTCAGTTGGTAAAGAATCCGCCTGCAATGCAGAAGACCTGGGTTCAATCCCTGGGTCAGGAAGATCCCCTGGAGAAGGGAAAGGCTACCCACTTTAGGATTCTGGCCTGGAGATTTCCATGGACTGTATAGTCCATGGGGTCTCAAAGAGTCAGACACGACTGAGCGAATTTCACTAAGGACTAAAATATATCACAGGAAGAGAAAATTAACAGTAGGAGACTGACCTTCACATTTGCCTGAGACTAGAGGGTTCCCAGCACTTGAGAATTTCAGCTAAAACAGGGGAGTCTGGGCAGTTGAGGGTGAGATAGATGGGCACCCTAACAGGTGCAGAAGAAGCAGGAGGAGGTGAGATGGTGGCTCCTAGAATATCAAATGGTTACTGAAACAAGACTTGTGTGGCTCAAGGAGGAATAAGAAGTGCAGCTAGAAAATACTCTAGCTTAGTAAAAGAAATTCTGGAGAGCTATAGGGTCTTGCTGAGTTCTTTAAAGTGTCACAAAAGTCTCTCCCGGGAAGAAAGGAAGCTGGCATCTTCAATACTCCAAACAGTTTCAGGAGTGGGGCTTATCACATCAAGTTATGAAGGAAACCTGTGAAAAATATGTGGAAGTGATTGAAGATAGGCTGACTAATAAGGACATGTGTGTACTTTGTATACAAAGGTCTGTATAGTCAAAGCTATGGTTTTTCCAGTAGCCATGTACAGATGTAAGAGTTGGAGCATAAAGAAGGCAGAGTGCTGAGGAACTGAAGCTTTCAAGCTATGATGCCGGAGAAGACCCAAGAGTCCCTTGGATTGCAAGGAGATCATACCAGTCAATCCTAAATCAACCCTGAATATTCATCGAAAGGACTGATGCTGAAGCTGAAGCTCCAACAATTTGGCCACCTGATGTGAACGGCTGACTCACTGAAAAAGACCCTGATGCTGGGAAAAACCAAAGGCAGAAAAAGAAGAGGGTGACAGAGCATGAGAAGGTTGGATAGGATCACCAATCCAATGGACATGAACTTGGGCCAACTCCAGGAGATGGTGAGGGACAGGGAGGTCTGATGTGCTACAGTCCATGGGGGTGCAAAGAGTTGAATACGACTTGGCAACTAAACAACAATAAGTGTACTTTGTCCTTTGGGAATCTTCATTTTTTGTAAAGTTGCTCTGAGAAAACATTTTTCCTCTGTGTATTTGATGCAAGTTTACATTTACCTGATTCAACACATAAACATCTTTTTTACTTTGATCAAAGACCAGGGAATAGAAAGATGGATGTTGGCATGGAGCAGGACTGGGTGGGAATGTTCCCATCTTGTCTGTTAGGAGGAAAGGCCTGGATGACCTCATCAAAGGGTGATGGTGGCCTCACCAAAGTGACAGCAGAGCTTCATCGAGGGAGCAGGTCCAAGAAGTATAAGGACCCTCATGTTCTGAACTTTCTGGACTAAGTGGCTCTGAGAGGCTAGATGTTTGGCCACTGCAGATTTCCTTGCCCAGCTGTGAGCTTTTGTGGATGATCCAGAATTAAATGGGGCTCTGATAACTGGGGAAACCAAGAATCATTAGAAAAATATCAACTGTACCTGGGGAGTTCTCAACTTAAAAAAAAAAGAAGAAGCATAACCTTAAAAATACTTACTTCATGTGTTAAAGTCCTAACCCCTAGTGCCTCAGAACATTGATCTGATTTGGAAAATAGGGTCATGGCAGATGTAATTAGTTAAATGAGTTTGTGAAAGGGGTCTGTAATCCCTTACGATTACAGACTGATGTCCCTTTAAAAAGGAGAAATTTGGATGCAGGCTGCAAGCAGGGAGGATGCCATGTCAACTTGAAGACAGATTGTGGTGAAGTTTCTACAAGCCAGAGAATGCCAAAGATTGACCCGAATTCCAGAAATGTATAAAGATCTGGAATCCATTCTCCCTCATAGCCTCAGAAGGAGCCAACCCTGCTGACACCTTGATGTAAGATTCCTAGCTTCCAGAATGCTGAGACGATGAATGCATCTCTTTAAGTTGCCCAATATGTGGTGCTTTGTTATAGTATCCCCAGGAAACAGATACACCAATAAAGTTTTATTTGTACATTTTCTCATCCAAACAAAAACAATAGAATGTCAATTTACCACTGTTTATTTACCTTTAGGTTGAGTAAGAAAGTGTAGCAAGGTCCACATTTTCAAAGCTATGGTTTTCCCAGTAGTCATGTACGGATATGAGAGTTGGACCATAAAGAAGGCTGAGCACTGAAGAATTGATGCTTTCAAATTATTATGCTGGAGAAGACTCTTGAGAGTCCCTTGGACAGCAAGGAGATCAAACCAGTCCATCCTAAAGGAAACCAGTCCATCCTAAAGGAAATCAGTCCTGAATATTCACTGGAAGGACTGATGCTGAAGCTGAAGCTCCAGTACTTTGGCCACCTGATGTGAAGAACTGACTCATTGGAAAAGAGCCAGATGCTGGGAAAGATTGAGGGCAGGAGGAGAAGGGGATGACAGAGGATGAGATAATTAGATAGCATCACCGACTCAACGGACATGAGTTTGAGCAAACTTTGGGCCATAGTGAAGGACAGGGAAGCCTAGTGTGCTGCAGTCCATGGGGTCGCAGAGAGTCGGGCACAACTTAGCAACTCAACAACAGCAACAAGAAAGCATTAGTTTGAGAGATTACTTCTAAACAAACTGAAAACCATTATACAAACTAGAAGAAACCAGAAATATTTTTATTCATTTGGGTCAAGAAATATTTTTCAAAAATCGTGATTGACAGTCACTCATGTGTATACAGACTTCCCAGATGGTGCTAGTGGTAAAGAACCTGTCTGCCAAAGCAGGAGATATAAGAGATGTAGGTTCAGTCCCTGAGTTGGGAAGATCCCCTGGAGGAGGGCATGGCAACCCACTCCAGCATTCTTGTCTGGAGAATCCCATGGACAGAGGAGCCTGGTGGGCTACAGTCCATGGTGCTGCAAAGAGTCGAATACGACTGAAGCAACCTAGCATGCACGCACGCACACATTTGTATACAGTAGGATTTCCCCTGTTAGCAGTGATCATTTATGAAATGAAATATTAGTTGAAGGCCTCAAAAGATTGGCAATAAAACTGCTAAAAGACTTTTGATCTCTAGGAAGCACTGAGGACAGATGCCACTTCATTCCTCCTGTAAAATTCTTTGTTCTTTTCACTCGACTTACAGAGGCAATAAGAAAGCATATAATACATTGGGCTTTCCGTCTTAGTACCATAACGTTAATCCAGGTCCTTATCGTATCAAACTGCACAGGGATATAATCTTTTAGAAGACATAAATAATTATCCGTAATACATTTGGAAATACTTTGATCTTTCTGTATATTTCTCCACAGCAAGATACCTATTTTACTGATTTAGAGACTGGTTAAATAAATAGGGTCATAATAGTAGAGTTTTAAAATTGCATTTTAAATATAAGCTACCAAAAGGATAAAGATAATTTTACTACGTCCTGAAAGATTCTGAATTACATGCCAGCCTGCTACCTCCCATTCCAATGTCAACACCACAGACTTAGTTTTCATATATTTACTTTTCTCCTGTTTTATTAACTCTGTTATTGGACTTTAAAAGATTCTTTAAAGCCTCATCCTCCCTTGAAAATTTTAATATTCAAGCAAAATGTTCTTTCTTGTAGCATTCCTACTTTACTGGTTCTAATGGTCCTAATGGTCTTTCCAGCCCATTGAGGATTAGGGTGATTGAGGGATTGGTGGGAAAGGGTGCTAGAGAGGAGGGTGTATCCTAGAAGGTCCTTATTCATTCCCTGATAAAGATCTGAGATTCCTTTCACAGGGGGCGGGGAGCTGCTGAAGGATATGAACCAAGGAAATGATAGGATCAGATTTGCATCTCGGAAAAACCACTCTGGAAGCAGCTTGGAGAAGGGGTTCATGGCCTGGGGGTGGGGGTATCAGACTAGAATCAGAGATCTGGTCAAAAGGCCACTGAAGCACTCAGACAGGGTGGCATCCTGGGGCTCAGGGAGAAAGTATAGATGGACTCAATGAGATTTTGTCAGCTATCCAGCACTACCCATTCATTAGTAACTTCACTGCTAAAAACGCAGGTAATATTAATTGCTTGACCCATTGTAGGAAAATACAATTTAGTGGCTGGTGCTGTTTAAATGAGCACTCTAAGAAAATCAGGGGTCATCATTTGCCCCTAGATGTTTCTACCCCCAACTCTGTTAATCTCATTCTAAGGAATTCAACCCACGTCAGATCAAGAAAATAGAGTGAGGTGAGCTCTTGGGTCACAGAACTCCCTGGGCTAGTCCAGGGGGGGTCAGCTACGTTACGGTTTCTTTGCTGTGTCTGTCATCTGAAACACTTGGGGTCATTCCCTTCTGATAGGCATAGACAGAGTTGGAGATGAGCTGAGCCTGGATTCCCAGTGTGTTGGGGTCGGGCATTGGAGAGTTTGCTTAGCATCCAATGGCCCCCTGAGTTGTGATCACTTGCCCTGCTCACAGTAGTTGAGGGAAGTGGTCAGTGATCTCTGAGAACTGGGTGCACTGCTGTGGCATTAGAGGGACCCCTATCATTCTCCAAGGGGAAACCCTTGGCCAAAAGTCTGGCTGCAGTGACATCGTCTCCAATCCTGGAGCAGGTAAAGCCTCGCTTCCAGGTGTGATGAAATCTATTTCATGCAGCAGGCCAATAGGTGGCAGAACAATCTTTGCTACGTGCCACAGTGAGGATACATAGAGAAATCACCATTAACAGAGCTCCACTGCTCAGCTTTGATAATGTGCGTCCCGAACGATTCTATAACCGTGCAGTTACACATCTTTATACATTTTGCATATTATATATTAATGTTGTGTAAAAAGCATCGAGCTAATGACAATTGTAAGCCCCAGCACAATTCCTCAAAGTATTTATAGACACTGTTTACTTAAATCTTATCTTCCTGTGGCTAGAATTTTTTTCTCTAATTTTATGGGATATTTTCACTTTTTTAGTGTGCAGAAACAAAGGTGAAAATAATTCTAATTTTAGGCTATTTAAAGCTACCATACTCTATTGATTAGAAAAGCAGAATATACAGGGAGGGTGTATCTCCTTGATTTCAAAAAGTCAAGCACCTAATAACAGATTCACAGATGCCCTGAAATCTTGGAATTAGAGAGCTGGAAAGATCAGTCTATTTGAAACCTTAAAATTTTGTTCTTAAGATGGAAGTTAAGATATTGGCTCCGAAAGTTGGTGATGGACAGGGAAGTGTGGCGTGCTGCAGTCCATGGGGTCACAAAGAGTTGGACACGGCTGAGTGACTGAACTGACTGAACTGAAGATATTGGCTTAGAGTCCTCCCCAATATTATTCTAACTATATATGTTTTGTTAACATATGCTGCTGCTGCTGCTGCTACTAAGTTGCTTCAGTCGTGTCCGATTCTGTGCGACCCCATAGATGGCAGCCCACCAGGTTCCTCCGTCCTTGGGATTCTCCAGGCAAGAACACTGGAGTGGGTTTGTCATTTAATGCATGTGTGCATGCTAAGTCGCTTCAGTTGTGTTGACTCTGTGTGACCCTGTGGACAGCAGCCCACCAGGCTCCTCTGTCCACAGGATTCTCTAGGCAAGATACTGGAGTGGGTTGCCATTTCCTTCTCCAGTTAAAACTGCTTTTCCTAATACGCTTCATATTGTGATCCTAAATTTTATATTCACTATATTCCCTAAAGTATACCTTAATAAATATTCTATGAAAAAAAAAAACTGCTTTTCCTGCATTAAAACTCAGTATTGAGAGCTAATTTAGGAACATCCAAATAGGAAGATTTTATAAACAGTCACAGAGGTCCTGGGCTTCCCAGGTGGAGCTAGTGGTAAAGAATCCGCTTGCCAACACAGGACTAGCGGGAGATGCCGGTTTGTGGAGTCTGCTCCTCAGTGGGGAAGATCCCCTGGAGGAGGAGATGGCAACCCACTCCAGTCTTCTTTCCTGGAGAATCCCGTGGACAGAGGAGCCTGGTGGACTACAGTCCATGGGGTCGCAGAGAGTCGGACAAGACTGAGCGACCAACACGCACAGACGTCCTGGTGGCGGATCTCCAATGCATAGCGGTCTCTGGGGTTGCGTCTGCCTTGGCACACGCTTACGGGCTTTCCTCTGCCCCTTATCTTTGATTGTATTCCCTGGTGGTCAAGTCAGGGCTCGGATGGGAGTGGGGTGAGTGAGGCATGCCCTGGGCCACATCATTTAAGGGGACACAAAAAGCCTTAATCATCAAGATAAACAACTTCTTTAATGCAATGTTTTTGAAAATCAAAATACAGAAAAACCCCAATGATTAAGATGTCAAGAAACATAGCAGTAGAATCAAGAGCAGTGCTATGCCGAGCCCTGTTTGAACCTGAGACAAGAAGAAACACTGGGGATGTCAAGCCTGCCTTTTTTTTTTTAATTAACTTTTATTGGCATATAGTTGCTTTACATTGTTGTGATAGGTTTTGCTGTATAGCAGCATCCATTCTATGTTTCCATGCATCTACTCTTCTTTGGGTTTCCTTCCCCTTTAGGTCACTAGAGCATGAGTAGAGTTCCCTGTGCTCTGCAATAGCTTCTCATCAGTTACTTGTCTTATTCATGGCATTTCTAGTGTATATATGTCAGTCCCAGTCCCCCAGTTCATCTCACCACCACCCCTTTCCCCTTCGGTGCTCTTTATGTCTGTGCCTCTCTTTCTGCTTTTGCAAATAAGATCTATACCATTTTTTCTAGATTCTACATATACGAATGAATATATGATATTTGTGTTTCTTTTTCTGACTTCACTTTGTATGGCAGTCTCTAAAGTCCATCCACATTGAGCCTATCTTTAAATGTTGATATTTTGTTCATCGTGAATTTGGGCATTGATTTTTCCTTTTTAAAATATTGCATAAAAATATTACTTATCATGATTCCTACATTTTGAGGGTTCTTCCCTAAACTCTGCTCCAGGATAGCGCCTCGCTGTCCTCACCCTGATCTGAGGCTGCTTGTTCTCAGGGTTTGCTTACTCCTTGTCAAAGGTCTGGAAGCCCTTCTCAAGGAGAAGTCCATCGTCCCTTTAAGGCTGTTTGTGATCCAAAGGAAAAACAGTACTGAAATGCAGAGAGAAAGGATGTCAGCAAATTGTTGATGATTCTCAGGGTGGCCTCGATTTTAAAAAGAAATATATATTATATTCTTAAGGCATTTCTTTTGTCTCATCTCTCTCTTTTTATTAATTCCCAATTTTGCTTGCGGTCCACACACACCCTTAGTCTGCACCCTAGGTAGCTGAGCTCCAGCTAGATCTGCAGATGCTTAGATATTTCAGAAAGCAACTCTCTTGCTGAAGTCTTCAGAGCCCACTGCTTCTTCAACTAGATCTCTGATGGAAGAAATTGGCATGACCTGGGACTTTGAGTTTTAATTCACCTGAATATCTCACTAATTGTCAAATTGAATCCAAACCTTTGGCTCAGACAGTAAATCTGCCTGCAATGCAGGGCACCTGGGTTTGATCCCTGTGTTGAGAAGATCCCCTGGAGAAGGGAATGGCTACCCACTCCAGTATTCTTGTCTGGAGAATTCCATGGACAGAGGAGCCTGGCGGGATACAGTCCATGGGGTCACAGAGAGTTGGACATGACTAAGTGACTAACACTTTTCACTCCTTACAGATGACTTGGGGTTATTGCCTAGTGGCACTGGGGACAATGTGACTTGTTAGCCGTCCCTTTTGCCACAAGGAACAGCTTGCTTCTAGGAATTTCCTTGTTTCTGTTTTCTGCTCTCAACACCTGGAGAAAGAGTCTCCTCACAGTACATAAAGCATCCAACTCAGTCACTCTCTTTCTTACTGTTGCCATTATTTGGTCTGTTCTCAGATGGCTATGAACCAACTCAACACTTTCCTGTGGAATTTGCTTTGAAGTTTGCCACAGGAAACGTTTTCCTACGAATGGAGATGAGCACCTTTGAAAGAGCAACGTGAAACTATTTGTTCTATTCAACTCCTTTTCCTCTCTTTCCACTTTTCAAAGGTACTTGACTTTAAGTCTTGCTTATAGAAAACAAACCTGTGGTTACCAAAGTGAAAGTGTGGGGACGGATCAGTTAGGAATTTGGGATTAACAGATATACAATGAGTGAGTGAGTGAGTGAGTGGGGTCGCTCAGTCATGTCCGACTCTTTGCGATCCCATAGACTGTAGCCTACAAGGCTCCTCTGTCCATGGAATTTTCCAGGCAAGAGTACTGGAGTGGGTTGCCATTTCCTTCTCCAGATACACAGTACTATATATAAAATAGATAATCAGCAAAGACCTACTGTATACCTCAGGGACCTATACTCAACATTCTGTAATAACTTATAAAGGAAACAAATCTGAAATCAGTTATATTGGATACACATGTATGAAAGGTGAAAGTGTTAGTTGCTCAATTGTGTCTGACTCTTTGTGACCCCATGGACTGTAGCCTGCCAGGCTCCTCTGTCCATGGGATTCTCGAGAAAAGAATACTGGAGTGGGTAGCCATTCCCTTATCCACGGGATCTTCCCGACCCAGGGATCAAACCCAGGTCCTGCATCACAGGTAGATATTTTTTACTATCTGAGCCACCAGGAAAGCCATATAAAAGGGCTAATCTGAAACTAACACAACAGTGTGAATCAACTGTACTCCAACAATTCTTTTTTAAAGAAAAAAATATAAAGAGAATAAGGATGGAAAATGTTAGGCATGATTACACATTGGAAAATTACAAGTTCAAGGGCTGGTGTCCTTAGAAAGACAGAATAAAGAGACAAATAAACATCAGTTAGAAGAAGTACAAATCCTTTTGGGAAAATTCTGTGAATGGACAATTTAAGTCCCACTGGGGCCGATGACATTTACGTGTGTTTGTTTATTGGACTACAAAAAAATAAACATTTAGGATGTGGATTAAAAAAAAAAAGACAGATTTTAGAATTATTTAAGTTAAAACGCTTTGAAGAGATTAGAATCAGACTTTTTTCATAAAAATTTTAATTTTTCATTGAAACACTCTAAAGAAAAAGATTTTCTGCTTAGAAAAACAGGCTGTATTTATTCAAACATTGTCTCAGCTATAAAAACTCTTTGACTGAAAACTGTAGACCCAGAAGATATGTCATTCTTAATATGTCAATTCTCGATTAGTTTTTTTTTTTAATTTTTTAAAAAAATAGCAGAATGTTTTACTTTTATGCTTATTTTACAATTTATATTTTTTAGTTTTTCTTTTCCTCTACCGTTAAGTGATTCTGGACAATGAGAGTGAAACAAAATTGCATATTTAATCTTTCGGTTATTTATCATGTTTATGTTTAAAGTCACGTTGGGAAAAAAGTTGGATGACTTGCTTCTTAAGGATATAAATGTATATCCTGTCTTTTCCTGAATACACAAGAAAACTGGTTTAAGCCATTTTTTTCTTGAAAATTATTCTTGGCAACTCTTTGGGAAAATCTGTTAGCTTGTCAAGATAAATTTTACAAGCAGTATCCCAGGTTATGGAAACCATTGCAAAATATCTGAGAGATAAAGGACCTTTGCAGAACTAGGGTTACAAATGTGTTTATATATTTTATATATATTTCGGTACTGTGAGTACTCAAAATATTTGGATGTTGTGGAAGCTAGAGACAGCTTTCATTATTTTGTTTTTTAAGTAAGAGATACGATAGTGGGAGAGGATTTAAAGCTTTAAGAGGGCACCTGGCAAAAATGAATATGCTCAAATTCCTTGAGAAGCAGTGATCTGCTGTTTCCAGAATCTGCTGTTCACTATATATATATATAGTGAACAACTGTCTAGCGTGTCATTTCTGTTCCCAAATGTTTATTGAGTTTTCCAAAGCCTTGGACCTCACACTAACCCAGTGAGTTGGGGCTTGATTTTGAATTTGCATGTCACCTTGGCATAAAGCCTTTCATCTCTCACTTTATCTGAATATGTATATGCCCCATATGCTTTTATTTCAAATTTCTGTATGTTGTCAAGTGCCCACCTCTGATTATTCCTTCCGACACACAGACGTCTGCTTTCCTTCTATCTCTGACATAGGGAACTGTTTTCAGGCTACTGGAAAGAGAGGCCGTGAAAAAACTTGGGCCCACCCACTGTGCTGTTCATTTTTGTAAGACTGTAAGGAATAGAGAGTTGAGATGTCCTAAATTGAAAGCATGGGCCTTGGAGTCAAATGAGCCTGCTGCAAACCCCATAACCCACTCATTGGCTATGTGAATGCAGACAAATTATCACCCACTCTGAGCTCTTTCCTCCTTTATCTCATTTAGCTGCTGCGAACACTAAATACAATAAAGTGTGCAAAGTGCTATACATGGTATCAACGTGCTGCAGTTGCCCCAATAAAGGATTTTGGTTCTACATTGTTCCTATTATTATGAACTTTTGGGGTTCTGAAGAGAGTAAGACAGTACATAAGATGAGAGGAGAAAGCAGGGTGAAACGTATTTGGGAGAGGAGGCTGGGAGGGCTGGGAGGTGATGACGCTTTTCAGTTCACCTTCTTATCAGACCTCAGGCCTGAACCAGGATGACCCAGTTGGCAAGAGCAGGTGATGAAAAGATACCATGTTTCGTGAAGCTCTATGGATGCCCAGGAAAAACTGGAAAGCTGGATTCTTGAAAACCCTCTCCCTGTGAAAAGGAACAATGGAGAAGATCCTTGCTGCTCAGTCCTGAGCATCCCAGCTGTCCCTAGTTATTATGTCCCCAGGTTAGTTCAGTCCCAAACCTTCCTCCACTGGTTTCGTTGGGGCCTTCACAGCAGGGTCAGGTCCAGGTACTGGCCTTGGACAAAGCTTCCTCCCCTTCTTGGTTCCCCTCTCCTGACCTGGGTTAAGCTGGCATTCTCTGCATCCATCTGGGTCCTGATGGCCACCTACCATGGTGGTCTGTGTGTCCTATTTGTGTCTGCTCCAAGAGCCATAGGGCTTCAAAAAAATGCTGGAAGTTTCTCCGGATCTTTTATCAACCACTTTCATCATTTCAGCATTTGTAATTCTTCCCTTTCTGTCTTTCAAACCTCAATATGATGAATGGGATTCAGGCTATTTTTCATAAGTTTTATACTTATTTCTTGAATTTCCCTTACTCCTTGAGTTAGCAAAACTCAATATTTACTTAATAGAGAATTTATTTTGAGTATTGAAAAGTATTTTTGGAAAAAATGGAATTCATTCTCATATAAAAGAGTATTTTGAATTAATTAGAATCAATTTTGACTAAGACAGAGGTTAAGGATATGAAAAGAATGTCTTTGGCCATCACAAAAGAAATAGAGTGATCCAATATTCTGTTTATTTTATTTATTCCTTTTTTTCCTTTTTAAAAATTGTGATAAAATATATATAACATAATATTTACTATTTTAACCATTTGTAAGTGTAAAAACATTTACAATGGTGTGTAACCATCATCACCATCAGAACATTTTCATCATACCCAACAAGCTCTCCTTCCCACCCCATCCCACCCCTTAGCTCCACTAACCTCTATTTATTCATCTTTTTAACCATTAAGAACTGAACTCAGCTAGCTAACTATATGCATTAGTTTTCTTGTGCCACATAATTATCACAATCTGAGTGACAGAACACAAATTTATGATCTCAGTTTCTGTAAGCAAGAAGCCCAGGCTTGGTGTCAGAAGGTTGTCTGCTTGGGGTTTCACAGCTACAGTGAAGATGTTGGGTGCTCGACGGCCTTCATCTGTGGCTCAGGGCCTTCTCCCAGTCCACTGTTAGTGGAACTCATTTTCCTATGGTTGTAGGACTGAGGTCCCCATTTCCAAGCTACCTGTTGGCTTAGGACTGCTTTCAGCCGTTTCTGACTATGAGGTCTTATCAGTGGTTCCCAGCATAGTTGCTTTTCTTCCAGGCCAACAGGAACATGTCTCTGACTTCTCCCCCAGGGACCAGCTAGAGAAACTTGCTTTGAAAGGCCTCACATGACGAGGCCAGGCTCATCCTCAGAAAATTCCCCTTTGCCATAAAAAGGAACGTGGTCCTGGGACTGATATCATATTTCTGCCCCCCAGTGCAGAGGAAGAAATTATATAGGGCATGTGTACACCAAGGGAGGACATTTTGGGACTTAGAATTTTGCTACCAGGCTCTAGCAGGATCAGGAGCCCTCAACTCAAGTGTTCTACAATAGTTCTTTCTTTACTTAATTTCTACCAAGCTATTTCTCATGTTCTACTTTTTAAGGCTCTGTATGTTGGATACTGGGGCAAGGACTCTAAGTCCTTACTTCTAATTCATGTGAACTTGACCAAGTCCTTTTACTTTCTGGATCATTTAACCTATGTCTATACTTAGTGGCCCTCAGTAAAGGGCTGAGTCTATGATTTGATGGACAGTTATATATTCCTTCCACAAATACCTGCTAAGCACCCACAAATACCCACCCATGTGCCAGGCCCTGGGCTGGGTGCCCAAGGGCTATGGTTATGCTACCAGCCCTATATGTCTCATCAGAAGATCTCTTTAGTCACTTACCAAAAAATCACTGAATGCCTATAGAATGTCAGATATTGTTTCAGGCACTGAAGATGTATCAGTGATCCAAGCTAAAAGTCCTGCCTTCATGGAACTGATATTATTATTAGGGGAAAGAGAAAGTAAGCAACATACATATATAAGGGATATAATGTGCCAGACTATGATAAATGCTCTGTATGAAAAGTGTACCAGGTAAGGCAGTTCAGGAATGCGAGGTGGTGAGGTAGGAGGAAGGTGTAATTTTCAAAAGTGGTCCTTAGTAATACAACAAGTTTCAGGAATACCATCCAGGTGTGATTCTGAAATCATCTCTTGAAAATAGTCATTAACAGAGAGCAGCCTTTCTAACACATCTAACTACAGAGGAAGATGTGCGGCAGGCTGTTGAAAGAGAATTTCACCTCTGTGGCCCCTGTCCAGAGGGAGTGAAGAATTTCAGTCTCATGTACAGCCACAACAAACAGAATAAAAGAATGATGCCAATACACAATGAAACGTTCGTATCCGAGACACGGGGAGATACAGCCCTCTGCGAACTTTCGAAAGGATTTGGAGGTTATTTGGGGAACTGCTTTCCAGGAGGCTCAGTGTTAAAGAATCTGCCTAAGCAGGAGACTCGAGTTTGATCCCTGAGTTAGAAAGATCCCCTGGAGAAGGAAATAGCTACTCAGTACAGTATTCTTGCCTGGGAAATCCCATGGACAGAGGAGACTGATGGGCTACCATCCATGGGGTTGCAAAGAGTCAGACACGACTGAGTGACTAAACCATCATCACCCCTTCCACTGGAGCCTCCCCAGCTTTGGCAGTGCCCCTATGGCAGGCATGAAGAAAAAGTGTAAGTGTTAGTCCCTCAGTCATGTCCAACTCTTTGTAACCCTGTGGTCTGTAGCCCGCCAGGCTCCTCTGTCCATGGGATTCTCCAGACAAGAACACTGGAGTAGGTTGCCATGACCTCCTCCAGGGGATCTTCCCAACCCAGGGATCTAACCCGGGTCTCTTGCATTGCAGGAAGTTTCTTTACCATCTGAACCACCAGGATAGGCATTTGTTGTTGTTCAGTTGCTCAGTGGCGTCCGACACTCTTTGCGACCCCATGGACTGCACCTGTCCTTCACTATCTCACAGAGCTTGCTCAAACTCCTGTCCATTGAGTCGGTGATGCCATCCAACCATCTCATCCTCTGTTGTCCCCTTCTCCTCTCGCCTTCAATCTTTCCCAGCACCAGGGTCTTTTCCAATGAGTCAGCTCTTCACATCAGGTGGCCAAGGTTTTGGAGCTTCAGCTTCAGCATCAGTCTTTCCAGTGACTGTTCGGAGTTGATTTCCTTTAGGATTTACTGGACAGGCATAGAGCCAGGCACATTGGAGAACTAGAGGAACTTGGAGATGACCTCCTTCAAACTTTTTATTAACTAGTTTAGGAAATGGTGGTTCTAGGAAGTAAAGTAACTTCCCAAGTTCACCCAGACAGTGGCAGAGCTGAAACTATGCCCAGTCCTCCTAACTCCTCGCGCTGGACTCTTCCCATGATAGCTCCCATCTCCCCACTTCCCTTCCCTGCACTCCCTGCTATGCCCTGCAGGTTCTTCCTCCAGGCTTGGCTCTGATTCCTCCCAACTCTCTGTAGCCTGCAGGTGCCCAAGGAAAGGGGATGGGCCTTATTTGATGCTGGATTCCTTTGCTAGGGCTGCTCTAGTGAAGTACCAATAACTGAGTAGCTTCAAACACCAGAAATTGATGGTCTGGAGGCTAGAAGTTGAAGATCAAGGCGTGAGCAGGTTTGGTTCCGTCTGAAGCTGTGAGGAAGACCATCTCCGGATTTCTGGTGATTTGTTGGTGGTTTTGGCATTCTGTGGCCCAGATCTCTGCCTTCATCTTCAATGATGTTCTTCCTATGTGCATATTTGCCTCTAGATGTCCTCTTTTTATAAAGACACCACCCCTGAAGCTCAGATGGTAAAGAAATCACCTGCAGTTCAGGAGACCTGGGTTCTCTCCCTGGGTCAGGAAGATCCGTTGGAGAAGGGCATGGCAACCCACTCCAGTATTCTTGCCTGGAGAATGCCATGGACAGAGGTGCCTGGCGGGATAGAGTCCATGGGGTCACAAAGAGTCGAGCATGACTGAGCAACTAACACTACAGTACATATTGGATTGGGGCCACTGTAAGAACTTGTCTTAACTAATTACATCTGCACTGGCCCTGTTTGCAAATAAAGTCACATTGTGAGGTCCTGGGGGTTAAAACTTTAACAAGTGAATTTTGAGTGGACAGAATTCAGCCCATAACAGATGCTATAGCCTCAGCACACACCATGGAGGAGATACTTAATAAAAGTGTGATTGATTAAATTGCAGAGTATATATTGTATTCCTTTGTCTCTACATTGCTGTGATCTGCCTGCCCTCTTGACCATTTACTTTTTCCATCTCTGTGCATCAGCTATGGGATCTAGTCTAGGGATGTGTACCAAAGAGAAATGACTAGACAGTCCATCCCAATTCCCCAGAGGCAGTTCCCAAAGGAGACAATGATTGGTGGACAATCTGACCATAGGAAGCAAAGTCTGAACTCAGGTGGATATTTTAGAGGTGACCTCAGAGATGACCCAGGCTAAGGTCAGGACCACCTGTTTTTCTCTTTTCTCCATGAATTCCAGACTCCAGTCATCAATCAGTGGAGTATCTTGGCCATGTTCTTCCATGTACATTGTTCTAGTTAAGTTTCACCATGAATATGTCATAGCAGCAGAAACAGATACTAGGATATGCATTTCAAGGCTCAGCACTAATCCTGCTTCTTCCATGAAGGCTTCCAGGATTTTTTCAGCCAGGAGAGATCTCTTTTCCCTCTGAATCCCTGTAGCACACACCATCTCCATCATGTACAAGTGCCTTGTCCCAGAATCCATTACATCATAACTGTTGGCCAAAAGACTGAATATAGGAATAAATGATTGATGTGGTTTGGAGATGAGTTCATGTGTTAGCAGAGTATGTAGGGATGCTGGAGAATTCATCTTTATCTAAACAACTCTTGCTACTCTGATATTAGAAATTGCTTTTAGCAGAGAAAGATGATGTACATCATGATTTTTGTTACTGTTGTTTTTCAGTCACTCAGTCATGTCCAACTCTTTATGACCACATGGGCTGCAATGCAACAGGCTTCCCTGTTCTTCACTACCTCCTGGAGCTTGCACAAACTCATGTCCATTGAGTCGGTGATGCCACCCAACCATCTCATCCTTTGTCACCCCCTTCTCCTTCTGCCCTCAGTCTTTCCCAGCATCAGGGTCTTTTCCAATGAGTCAGTTCTTCGCATCAGGTGGCCAAAGTATTGGAGCTTCAGCTTCAGCATCAGTCCTTCCAATGAACATTCAGGGTTGATTTCCTTTAGGATGGACTAGTTTGATCTTCTTGCTGTCCAAGGACATCACAATTATCAAGCTAAAGCATTTACTTTACATATACTAGGGTGTGAATGGCTGGTATAGCATTCTTGTCCAAGATTTGTCTTTAATAAAAGAAAAGGGAGCATGATAATACAGAGGTTGCTTGCAGGGACGTGAGAAGGAGTAATAGGGAAAGTGAACAAAACATGAGGAAGGGAATAGAAAGAGACAGAAGTCACTGAATATCAGCTTCACTTACTTTGCAATTTTGTTGGTAGCCACATCTGGAGGAGAAAAAAAGAAATGAAAGCTTTTTGGTCCCTTGATTCCCAAGAGAATTTTTCTATTCTCCTGCCTATCAGGCTGCAATGGCTTTGCTTTTCAGGAAGAGGATTTTCCTTATCAAAATCTGTGAATGCCTAGACATTCAGAAATATACTGGAAGTTAATCAGCTTTATCCTTGAACTTGATCTTCTGCTCCAGTTAAAAGCATACACATAGGTATTCACCTAACAAGACAAAGTCACAACCTAAACATTAGTATTTTTGGTGAAATGTCTGTGAGAAAAGAAAGGTGGTTAATTGGGACTTCCTTGGTAGCTCAGACGGTAACACGTCTGCCTACAATGTGGGAGACCTGGGTTCAATCCCTGGATCAGGAAGATCTCCTAGAGGAGGAAATGGCAACCCACTCCAGTATTCTTGCCTAGAAAAGCCCATGGATGGAGGAGCCTGGTAGGCTATAGTCCATGGGCTCGCAAAAAGGCGGGCATGACTGAGTGACTTCACTTTAGCTTTAGCTTTTAGCTAGAAGGCTGTGAGTTTAGTAAATTTTGTGGTTCTTAGCAATCAGTAGAGATCGTCAGGATGGTTCTCTGATATATGGAGGTCCCTTATCTTGTGTAATTTAAAACATGTCCCATCAGGCCAGTAAATGTGTTAGTGGGAGCTGAAGCTCCCTGGAATATCTGTGGGAGAGAGAGGTTCATGATATCTCACCAACTGATAGTTAGTTAAGTCCTGTTGAAAGATGTGTCTCAGATTATGTCTAACTATTTGTCCTAAAGCATGCCAGAAAGTTTAAAGGGAGACTCAGCTATAGACAAGCCAAAGATCTGTCTTGTATCTGTAAGGCAGAACTTAAGCACAGATATTGGACCATGCACACTTTCATCGTATTTAAAAAAAGAAAAAGAAGAAAGATAGGCCATGGTGACCGCCAGGAAGAAATGCCAGACACTCTACTGGCTTGGCTGTACCCTGACGTATGTTCATTCACGGGCATGGAGCCGAGACAGGGCTGTTCTCAACCCAGGCCAGACTTAATGCTTCATTACCTTGCCCACCTCAACACAGGATGTAATGCTGAACATTGAGCAGTAATAGCTGGCAATAGAAATCTACATAAATTACTGTATGTTTAAATGCTTGGATGTTTTTCCAGGGTATGTTCACAGTCTGTATCCTGAAAATAATGTGGTAGGGTACTTAACAAACCATGGATCTTTGCTCTTAAGTGAATTAAATCTGGTAAATATTTTCTTATTGTGAAGGTCAATTTCTGCACAGCATGCAAAATACAAGGAAAACAAATCTGTGATTTTCCTTATTAAGCTTATGTCTTCTTCCAGGAACTGAGTTTTAACACTAAAAGAAGAGCAAAAGGCCACTTGTTATATGCATTTGTTAAATATTTATCTCATATTTAGTGTTCTCTGTTCAGTTCAGTTCAGTCGCTCAGTCCTGTCTGCCTCTTTGAGACCCCATGGGCTGCAGCATGCCAGACTTCCTTGTCCATCACCAACTCTCAGAGCTTGCTCAAACTCATGTCCATCAAGTTGGTGATGCATCCAACTATCTCATCCTCTGTCATCTCCTTGTCCTCCAACCTTCAATCTTTCCCAGCATCAGGGTCCAATGAGTCAGTTCTTCTCATCAGGTGGCCAAAGTATCAGAGTTTCAGCTTCAACCTCAGTCCTTCCAATGAATATTCAGGACTGATCTCCTTTAGGACTGACTGGTTGGATCTCCTTGCAGGCCAAGGGACTCTCAAGAATCTTCTCCAACACCACAGTTCAAAAGCATCAATTCTTCAGTGCTCAGCTTTCTTTATGGTACAACTCTCATATCCATACATGACTACTGGAAAAACAATAGCTTTGACTAGACGGACCTTTGTTTGCAAAGTAATGTCTTTGCTTTTCAATATGCTGTCTAGGTTGGTCATAGCTTTCCTTCCAATGAGCAAGCATCTTTTATTTTCATGGCTGCAGTCACCATCTGCAATGATTTTGGAGCCCCAAAAAATAAAGTCTGTCCCTATTTCCATTGTTTCCCCATCTTTTTGCAATGAAGTGACGGGATCAAATTGCATGATCTTAGTCTCTTGAATGTTGAGTTTTAATCCAGTTTTTTCACTCTCCTCTTTCACTGTCACCAAGAGGCTCTTTAGTTCCTCTTCACTTTCTGCTATAAGGATGGTGTCATCTGCATATCTGAGGTTCTTGATGTTTCTCCTGGCAATTTTGATTCCAGCTTGTGCTTCATCCTCTGCATTTTGCATGATATACTCTGCATATGAGTTAAATAAGCAGGGTGACAATATGTAGCCTTGATGTACTCCTTTCCTGATTTGGAATCAGTCCGTTGTTCCATGTCTGGTTCTAATGGTTGCTTCTTGATCTGTGTGCAGATTTCTCAGGAGGCAGGTCAGGTGGTCTGGTATCCCCATCTCTTGAAGAATTTTCCAGTTTGTTGTGATCCACACAGCTCTCTGTATTAAGTAATAAGTAAGATGTGGTGTTAGTGGCAAAGGTTCCACCTACCAGTGCAGGAGATGCAAGAGATACAGGTTCAATCCCTGGTTGGGGAGATCCTCTGGAGTAGGAATTGGCAACCCACTCCAGGATTCTTGCCTGGAAGATCCCATGGAAAGAGATGGCTGATCGGCTGGAGTCCAGAGGCATTGCAAAGAGTTGGACACGACTGAGCATACACACGAGATCATCTTCCATATGCCTTTATATTTTGAATCATTGTTATTATACGATCATGTAAATTGGAAGATGTCACTAACAAGCTTTATTTTTTAAAATTACTTTATTGAGACATTGACATACAAAAATTGTACATATTTAATGCATAAAACTTGAAGAGTTTCATGTTATATACTGGTAAAACCATCACCACATTCTAAGATATAAACATATCCATCACCTCCAAAAGTTTCCTACCATCTTCTTTATAATTATCATTATTATTTTTCTAGTAAGAACACTTAACATGAGGTCTACTCACTTAGTAAATTATTGACTATAAAAAACAGTGTTAACTATAGTGTCTGTGATGTACAAAGATCTCAAGAACTTATTCATCTTGCGTATTTGAAACTTCCTGCCCTGTGACTAATATAGTTAGCTACTTTCCAATTTCAAAAGTGAATCTGTCTATACTCCAACTTCTCTAGCCAGAAAGGAAGGAAAACACCTGGACGTTGTGTGGAAGGAATAAGAAGTTTTGAACATGTAATTTAAAGCTCAAAAGGTAATAAGCATTGACTGATCAGAGCAGAATTCTTCTGTGACTTATTACATGACATTTTCTTTTTTCTGTCTGCTCACAGTATCTTTAGAAAGCATTGACAAACTTTGACAAAAATTATACACTATGAAATACTAATAATTGTCTATACTTGAACTTTGACCTACTTCTTGACACCAAATAAAATGTGCCAAATGAGATTTCTCATTGGATTTCAATGAGACATGATTTGTAATTATGTGATCACACTGGATGGAAATTTGTGCTTCATAGTCTCTACAATGCCAAATAAATTGTTTCTGTGTCAAACTGATTTGGTCTTTAAATGAGTGCTTTCAAGGGTTGTGAATGATTTTAAGATAATTGGGAAACTGCTAAAGTATACCTATATATTCTTAATAATTTTTAGCCACTCTGACATTTTGCAAAGAAGAAAAAAACTGGTTAAAAAGATTTTAAAAATATTTCAAATTGATATATCTTTAATTATTATAATGGGTTGAGTCTTTAGTTATACCTTAAAGGTTGACACAATTTTGAATGTTGGAATTTAATGAACCTTAAAGAACATCTTGGTCACTTTTTGTAATGCAAAAAAATGGATCTGGAAGCCAAGATTGTCTGTCCTCTGGCTAGAATCATAGTACCAGTGATCTTCCAGAGTTCCACATCTTGTGCTCTTTCTCCTAACCAAGGCACCAACTTTTCTGATTTCAGTACAAGATAAGATAATTAATGAATGCCATAGTATTCCAGAAAGTCTAGGATCTTCCTGATACTGTCATCCAGTGGCTGTCCTCAGTTCTTCTTGTTGACCAATACTTCTGATGGGAGCCTTGGAGAAGAAGAGACTTCATATTCACTAACTATTAACACCAGAACTTTGACAATATCCCTAAGTGATAATATGTTTGTGTGCATATATGGAAAACATTGATTTGTTTAACATGAAATTTAAAAATAGAGTAGAACCTTGAACAACATAGGAGTTAGGGGTACTAATCCCATAATGCAGTCAAAGATCCACATCTAACTTTTGACTCTCCCCAAGTAAAGGCAAAGAAGAGGGAAGATATACCCATTTGAATACAGAGTTCCAAAGAATAGCAAGGAGAGATAAGAAAGCCTTCCTCAGTGATCAGTGCAAAGAAACAGAGGAAAGCAGTAGAATGGGAAAGACTAGAGATGTCTTCAAGGAAATTGGAGATACCAAGGGAACATTTCATGCAAAGATGAGCACAATCAAGGAAAGAAACAATATGGACCTAACAGAAGCAGAAGAGATTAAGAAGAGTTTGTAAGAATACACAGAAGAACTATACAAAAAAGATCTTCATGACCCAGATAACCATGAGGGTGTAATCACCCACCTAGAGCCAGACATCCTGAAATGTGAAGTCAAGTGGGCCTTAGGAAGCATCACTATGAACAAAGCTAGTGGAGGTGATGGAATTCCAGTTGAACTATTTCACATCCTAAAAGATGATGCTGTGAAAGTGCTGCACTCAATATGCCAGCAAATTTGGAAAACTCAACAGTGGCCACAGGACTGGAAAAGTTCAGTGTTCATTCCAATCCCAAAGAATATTCAAACTACCTCACAATTGCACTCATCTCACACGCTAGCAAAGTAATGATGGAAATTCTCCAAGTCAGGCTTCAACAGTATGTGAATCGAGAACTTCCAGATGTTCAAGCTGGATTTAGAAAAGGCAGAGTAACTAGAGATCAAATTGCCAACATCTGTTGGATCATTGAAAAAGCAAGAGAGTTCCAGAAAAGCATCTACTTCTGCTTCATTGACCATGCCAAAACCTTTGACTGTGTGAATCAGAACAAACTGTGGAAAATTCTATCAGAGATGGAAATACCAGACCACCTTACCTGCCTCCTGAGAAATCTGTATGCAGGTCAAGAAGCAACAATTAGAGCCAAGCATGGAACAATGGACTGGTTCCAAATTGGGAAAGGAGTATGTCAAGGCTGTATATTGTCACCTTGCTTATTTAACTCATATGCAGAGTACATCAGGCAAAATGCCGGGCTGGATGATGCACAAGCTAGAATCAAGATTGCAGATGACACCACCCTTATAGCAGAAAGTGAAGAAGAACTAAAGAGCTTCTTGATGAAAGTGAAAAAGGAGAGTGAAAAGGCTGGGTTAAAACTCAACATTCAAAAGACTAAGATCAGGCAATCCAATCCCATCACTTCATGGCAAATAGATGGGAAAACAGTGGAAACAGTGACAGATTTTATTTTCTTGGGCTTCAAAATAACTGCAGATGGTTATTGTGGCCATGAAATGAAAAGATGCTTCCTTTTTGGAAGTAAAGCTATGACAAAACTTGAGAGCATATTGAAAAGCAGAGACATTACTTTACCAACAAATGTCTGGCTAATCAAAACTATGGTTTTTCTAGTAGTCATGTACAGATGTGGGAGCTGGACCATAAAGAAAGCTGAGCACTGAAGAATTGTTGCTTTTGAACTGTGGTGTTGGAGAAGACTCTTGAGAGTTCCTTGGCTGGCAAGGAGATTAAACCAGTCCATCCTAAAGGAAATCAGTCCTGAATATTCATTGGAAGGACTGATGCTGAAGCTGAAACTCCGATACTTTGGCCACCTGATGAGAAGAACTGACTCATTGGACCCTGATGCTGGGAAAGATTGAAGACAGGAGGAGAGGATGACAGAGAATGAGATGGTTGGATGGCATCACCACCTTGATGGACTTGAGTTTGAGCAAGCTCTGGGAGTTGGTGAAAGCCTGGTATGCTGCAGTCCAGGGGGTCACAAAGAGTTGGACACATCAAAGTGACTGAACTGAACTAAAGTCTTAACTACTAATGGCCTACTGATGACTGGAAGCCTTACTGATAACGTAAATAGTTAACACATTTTATATATTTGTTGGTGTTGTTGTTCAGTCGTTAAGTTCTGTCTGACTCTCTGTGATGCCGTGAACAGTAGCATGCCTGGCTTCCCTGTCTATCATTGTCTCCTGGAGTTTGCTCAAACTCATGTTATTCATGTATATGCTGTGCAGTCCATGGGGCCATAAAGAGTTGGACATGACTTAGCTACTGAGCAGCAATATATATGATAAGCTGTATTCTTAGAATAAAGTTACCTAGAGAAAAGAAAATGTGGTTAAGAAAGATGTAAATCAGGGAAAGTATATTTACAATACTGCATCGTATTTTTTGATGCCATAGGTTTACACTGTCTGTTTAAAAGATGAATTGTCTGTCAGTACTTACATTAATATTTTCTTATATGATACAAAACACTGTAGATGTCATATGTATTACCAACACTAGACAATAAAATTGAAAAGATGCTGTAAAAAAGAAATTCAGATTTATTTACAGGTATAATCATTCACTCATGACAATGAAGATGCAGCAATATGATGGTTTTATTGTAGCATACTATAATCCATACAATTACTTCACTCCAGCCTAGGCTATACACTAAAGAATGAATGGTTATAACATTTTATGGCTTAGTGTATTACAGTCATATTCACAATACAGCATTGGAAACAATGGCACAGGGACTCTTCCCAACCCAGGGGTCGAACCTAGGTCTCCTGCATTGCAGGCGGATTCTTTACCAGCTGAGCCACAAGCGAAACCCAAAAAATACCCCTACCTTTGATGAAAGGAAGATATGTATTTTCTCCAATTAGGAGTGAAGAGGCATAGCATACGGTAATATAACTCTTTGAAAGCAAAATTATAAAATAGTAAGAAAGCCAGCACATTGTTAATTTCATATTAAATATCACTTGTTTTATGCCATGCAAGAATAGACTAGTATGTACATATATTTTATGCATTTATGACATATCTAATTTTCCTTAATTTTTGATATCTCTAGGTGATCTGGCTTATCTGTGAGTTTTTTCTATTTAGCATGTCTCCAAAAATTGTTCCAGTATAGTCATTCATTCAAAACAATCCTATGTAAGTGGATCCACCTAGTTCAAATTCATGTCCTTCAAAAGTCAACTGCATATCACAATTCTGTAACCATGTTTTAATAGTTCGTTCCTTGAACTACTCAAGAATAAGCTGAGGTCACTCAACTCTGCAAGGTTCTGTTAATACTTATGACTTGAAGAATCCATGTTCTCCCTCTTTCCTTTATAATTATTGGATAAAATATCAGTTTTTTTTCCAGCCAAAATGTGTGATGGAATCTTGGCTGCATCTAAACCATTCAAATTCCACAAATTCTCCGAGAAAGTTTGTCTTGATTTCCAGAGATAGGAATCACCCCGTGATCTTTTCAGCAATCAGGACACTAAAACTTTATGTTTTAGTTTTCTGTTTTTGTGTCTTATCCCACCTGATAGATGGCAAGGTCTTTGATGGCAGAGCCAGGGTCACTCAAGTTTGCATTCTTTACCACAGAAGTGGTGGGTGATGGTAAAGTGTCAGCACTCCTTGGTAAATGATGTATTTAATCTAATCCCTTGTATTATGGGTCTGCTCCTTGAAAGAAAAGCTATGACCAACCTAGACAGCATATTAAAAAGCAGAGACATCATTTTCCTGACAAAGGTCTGAATAGTCAAAGCTATGGTTTTTCCAGTAGTCATATGTGGATGTGGGAGCTGGACCGTAAAGAAGTCTGGGCACTGAAGAATTGATGCTTTGAACTGTGGTGTTGGAGAAGAGTCTTGAGAGTCCTTTGGACAGCAAGGAGATCAAACCAGTCCATCCTAAAGGAAATCAACCCTGAATATTCCCTGGAAGGACTGATGCCTAAGCTCAGCCTCCAATACTTTGGCCACCTGATGCCAAGAGCCGACTCGTTGGAAAAGATCCTAATGCTGGGAAAGATTGAGGACAGGAATAGAAGAGGGCGACAGAGGATAAGATGGTGGGATGGCATCACCAACTTAATGGACATGAGTTTGAGCAAACTCTGAAAGACAGTGAAGGACAGGGAAGCCTGGTGTGCTGCAGTCCACGGGGTGGCAAAGAGTTGGACATGACTTTGTGACCAAACAATAGCAAAATTCGTATCTTGAAACCCTAAACCCCAGTGATGGTTTTTGGAGAGTGAGGTCTATCAGAGGTAATTAGGTCATGAGAGTGGAGTCCTCGTGGACGGGATTAGTCCATTAGCTCTTTATGAGAAAATAAACAGAGAGCTCACTCTTTTTTTACCCTATGCCATGTGAGGATACAAGAAGAAGATAACTATCTGCAAACCAGAAAGTAGCTCTCACCAGACACAGGATCTGCTGGCATCTTGATATTGGACTTCCCAGCCCCAAGATCTATGAGAAATAAATTGTTGTCTAAGCCACCTTCTGTATAGTAATTTGTTGCTCAACCTGAACTGTCACACATAATTGGCATACAGAGCAGAGTAGGGAGAGGCTAGGGAATAGAGATTGGGGCTCGGTTTTGTATGGCTAAGAGGTCTGGGTTTTAATCCATAGATAATGAGGATCATTAAGAAATGCTGGCTAAAGAGGAAAGTCATGAGTAGAATATGACCCTGGAGACTTAACCTGATCCATTCTTGTTTGGAAGATTGGACGGAGACCTTTGCAACATTTAGGACAACTGGAAATTGACCTTGTTAGTAAGAGAAAGAGGGGTAAAACCTGGAGTTATGACAAGAGTAGTACTGACTTGGAATTGGCTTGGAATTGACCGGATCACAGAACTACATTAAAAATGACCTTATAGGTTAGACTGCCCAGCCATGTCCTGCCCCTGAATCTCCCTGGAATCTAGGTAGCAGATGGGGAACCAAGATTTGATGTCCCAATGCCAGTCTTACCTCCTCCTAATGGATCTGTCATCATCTCTGGACAATCTAAATCTTCCTTGGAGTAAGCCAAAAGTCTTCCTCATCTCCCATCCATGGGTTCTGTTTGATGCCCTCTGGGATAGTGGTACTATCACGTGGTAATTCTTTAAATATTTGAAGATGGCAATCCTGTTTTTTCATAGTAAACCTGCTCTTTCTAGCTCCCAGTTCAGCCCTTCACACCGCTGCCTAGCTGGATGTTTCCTTGCCATCACAGTGGTTTTCCCTTGAATGGCCTCCAGGTTCTGTTTCATATAAGGTGCAACATCGAGACTCATTTTAGCCATATCCTTGAGAAGGTACCTAAGCTACAAACTCATGAGAAATGAGAGGGAAAAAAGCAAGTAGCACAGTCATATCAATAGAGGGACTTTGCTCAGACTCATATCCATTGAGCTGGTGATGCTATCCAACCATCCACATGTTAATTAAACAGCAAAAATATATACTTTTTACAAGAGATGTGCTTTAAACAAAGACAATAGATAGGTTAAAACAAACAGGGTTGACAAGCTAAAACATGCAAATATTAATCACAAGAAAACAGAAGTGGTTATATTAATATCAACCAAATAGTTTTAAGATAACTAGTATTCCCAGAGGTATAGAGAATATTTTACTATTGTGAAATTGTCAAGAAGACATAATAATCCTAAATGTATATTTGCTTTATGACAAAATATCAAAATTCAGGAAGCAAAATTTCAGAAAGAAAAGCAGAAATGAAGCCACAAGTATAGTTGGAGATCTTAGCACTACTCTCTCAGGAATTTATGAAACTATGTGAAAATCAGTAACTTTGTAAGATTTGAGCAACAGTATCAACCAAATTTACACAATTTACATTTACAGAATGACCAGCCAACAACCACAGAAAGATATTCTTATATAGGACCAATAAAAAAAACAAATTTTGGGTCATAAACTGAGTCTCAGTAGATTTCAAAGAACTGAAATTATACAGAGTATGCTTTCTGATAACTTTAGAATTAAATTAGATATCATTAATTAAAAAGATCTTTGAGAAATCGTCACATATTTAGAAATTAGACAACACATTAACAAATCATTCATGAGTTAAATTTGGGAATTTGGAATATATTGTGAACTAAATAATATTGAAAACACAGCATATCAAAGTGTATGGATACAGCTATAGTAGTACTTAGGGGGAAATTTATGGCTTTAAGTATTTATATAAGGAAAGAAAAAAAAAGACACAATTAATGAAATCAACTTCCATCATAAGAAACCAGGAAAAGAAGAGCAAACTGAAGTCAAATGAAGTAAGAGAGAGGCATAATAAAGATAAGAATAGATATAAATTAAAGAGAAAATTTATTTTAAAAATAGCTAAAATAAATATAATTTAAATTTGTTTCTTTGAAAAGATTAAAAAATTGATAAACCCTTAAATAGAAGTATCAAGAAAATGAAGAACAGAAATTACTATGTATGGAATAAAAGATAAAATACAGTATAGATTTTTTTGGACAATAGAAATAAAAATAAGGAAATATTAGGAAAAATTTTTGTACCAATACATTAAACAAATTAGTGGAAACTTGAAAAATTCTTTAAAAATATAAATTATCAAAATGTACCCCAGAAAAAATAGAAATTCAGAGAATGGAGGACAAAATTTAAATTTTAATCTCAATAGGTGAAGAAAGAACATTTGGTAACTAAAAATAAAAACATTTTCATCTCAATAGGTGAAGACAAAACATTTGATAAATAAAAGAATAGAACAAAATTTTCTCAGACCGATAAAGATCATCTCCAAAATCTATAACCCACATAATACTTATTGATAAAGAGGACCAGAGAATTGATTCTTTTGAGCTGTGGTGTTGGAGAAGACTCCTGAGAGTCCCTTAGACTGCAAGGAGATCCAACCAGTCCATCCTAAAGGAGATCAGTGCTGGGTGTTCATTGGAAGGACTGATGCTGAAGCTGAAACTCCAATACTTCGTCCATCTGATGCGAAGAACTGACTCATTTGAAAAGACCCTGATGCTGGGAAAGATTGAAGGTGGGAGGAGAAGGGGATGACAGAGGATGAGATGGTTGGATGGCATTACCAGTGTGATGGACATGACTTTGAGTAAGTTCTGGGAGTTGGTGATGGACAGGGAGGCCTGGCGTGCTGCAGTCCATGGGGTCACAAAGAGTCAGACAAGACTGAGTGACTGAACTGAACTGAAAGAATAAATACTTTTCCTCTTAAGATTGAAAATGAAGAAACTATGTTCACTCTTACCATTTTTTTTTTCAAATAAACTTTGTCCTGAAACAACTTTCTAGCTTATATCATAGAGCTAGAAAAGAAAATGTTAGGCTGTATTCACAGATAATGTGATTATGTAGTAGAAGATACTACACAAACTATAATCCAACTACTAAAACCAAAAATAATTTAGTAAGGTTATGGGTTACGAGGTCAACATTAACAAAAAATTTCATTGTATTTCTACAGAGTAGACACAATAAGTTGGAAATACAATTAACCTATATCATTTGTAATGGCATAAGTATCCATGGAAGATCCCTACATTGAATACTCAAAAGGTTGCTCAAGGAAATTAAAGAAGATCTAAGGAAGGAATGATGCTAAAGCTGAAACTCCAGTACTTTGGCCACCTCATGCGAAGAGTTGACTCATTGGAAAAGACTCTGATGCTGGGAGGGACTGGGGGCAGGAGGAGAAGGGGACGACAGAGGATGAGATGGCTGGATGGCATCACTGACTCGATGGACGTGAGTCTGAGTGAACTCTGGGAGTTGGTGATGGATAGGGAGGCCTGGAGTGTTGCGATTCATGGGGTCGCAAAGAGTCAGACACGACTGAGCGACTGAACTGAACTGAACTGAAAGTGAAATAGATAGATGTGTGACTCAATTTGTTACAATGTCTATTTTCCCCCAAATGATCTATAGATTCAATGCAACCCCAATTAAAAATTTCACCAGTCCTTCTTATAGAACTTTCAAGGCGATTTAAAAATTCATATGGTATTAGTTGTTTGTCAGTTGCTTCATTTGCTATTATTTTCTCCCATTCTGAAGGCTGTCTTTTCACCTTGCTTATAGTTTCCTTTGTTGTACAGAAGCTTTTAAGTTTAATTAGGTCCCATTTGTTTATTTTTGCTTTTATTTCCAATATTCTGGGAGGTGGGTTATAGAGGATCCTGCTGTGATGTATGTCGGAGAGTGTTTTGCCTATGTTCTCCTCTAGGAGTTTTATAGTTTCTGGTCTTACGTTTAGATTTTTAATCCATTTTGAGTTTATTTTTGTGTATGGTGTTAGAAAATGCTATAGTTTCATTCTTTTGCAAGTTGTTGACCAGTTTTCCCAGCACCACTTGTTAAAGAGATTGTCTTTAATTCAAAAATATACAAGCAACTCCTACAGCTCAATTCCAGAAAAATAAATGACCCAATCAAAATATGGACCAAAGAACTAAATAGACATTTCTCCAAAGAAGACATACAGATGGCTAACAAACACATGAAAAGATGCTCAACATCACTCATTATCAGAGAAATGCAAATCAAAACCACTATGAGGTACCATTTCACGCCAGTCACAATGGCTGCTATCCAAATGTCTATAAGCAATAAATGCTGGAGAGGGTGTGGAGAAAAGGGAACCCTCTTACACTGTTGGTGGGAATGCAAACTAGTACAGCCACTATGGAGAACAGTGAGGAGATTCCTTAAAAAACTGGAAATAGAACTGCCTTATGACCCAGCAATCCCACTGCTGGGCATACACACTGAGGAAACCAGAATTGAAAGAGACACGTGTACCCCAATGTTTATCGCAGCACTGTTTATAATAGCCAGGACATGGAAGCAACCTAGATGTCCATCAGCAGATGAATGGATAAGAAAGCTATGGTACATATACACAATGGAGTATTACTCAGCCATTAAAAAGAATACATTTGAATCAGTTCTAATGAGGTAGATGAAACTGGAGCCTATTATACAGAGTGAAATAAGCCAGAAAGAAAAACACCAATACAGTATACTAATGCATATATATGGAATTTAGAAAGATGGTAACAATAACCCTATATACGAGACAGCAAAAGACACACTGATGTATAGAACAGTCTTTTGGACTCTGTGGGAGAGGGAGGGGGTGGGATGATTTGGGAGAATGGCATGGAAATATGTATAATATCATATATGAAATGAGTCGCCAGTCCAGGTTCAAGGCACGATACTGGATGCTTGGGGCTGGTGCACTGGGACAACCCAGAGGGATGGTATGGGGAGGGAGGAGGGAGGAGGGTTCAGGATGGGGAACACATGTATACCTGTGGTGGATTCATTTCGATATATGGCAAAACCAATACAAAATTGTAAAGTTAAAAAATAAAATAAAATTAAAAAAAAATTCATATCGTAATGGAAAGGATATATAATACTCAACAATCTAGAAAAACAATACATACATATTTTCAACAACTTGCGTTTTCTCTATTTTAAAATATATCTCACAATTTGTATGTAAAATGTATAAGGTAAAAAACAATATTTTCAAATATTTATAGTGTATATTGCCATATATCTCTATGAGCAGTAAATACTTAATCCTTGATAGGGATCAGCTCTGAGGAATGTGTTAGTTTGATAGGGCTGCCCTGACAAAATTCCACACACGGGGTGGCTTAAACCACACAGATTTATTGTGTCATAGCTCTGGAGGTCAGAAGTCCTTACTCTAGTATGACCTCATCTTAACTAATTATATTTGCAATGGCTTTATTTCCAAATAAGATCACTTTCTGAGGTCTGGGGATTAGAACTTTGACATATGAATTTGGAGGGGACACAATTCAACTCAAAACAGGGAGGCATCTGGCAACAGTAAATGTGGGATCTTGTGTATCTGTAATGATATTTAAAAAGATTCGAGGTAAATATGATAGAACTATACAAATTGATTAGAAAAGGAAATGGCAACCCACTCCAGTATTCTTGCCTGGAGAATCCCATGGAACCTGGCAGTTTATGGGGTCACAAGAGTTGGACACGACTGAGCAACTGAGGACACATACTGATTGATACAGTTGAAAGTCAGATATAACATTTTGTAATTTTGACTGATCGATGGTATAATTTCACACTTTCAAAAGGTCTTTAAAATACTAAGAGGCGCCTTACTTGGTTCTGGCACTGTGTGGCACATTGGACAATGTTGACATCAATGACAAAACTCTTCAAGGAAGATTCATTGAAGAAACAGGGCTAGGAAGAGTGAGTGAGAAGCCTAATGTCTCTGTTCACATATGAATCACCCCTAGGTGGAAAGTGAAAGTGGTCTTCCCTGGTAGCTCAGATGGTAAACAATCTGTCTGCAGTGCAGGAGATCCAGGTCCAATCCCGAGGCTGAGAAGATCCCCCTGGAGAAGGGAATGGCTACCCACTCCAGTATTCCTTCCTGGAGAATTCCATGGACAGAAGAGCCTGGGGGACTACTAACCCTGGGGTCCATCCTCAGGTGGAAAGGAACACCAGATTTGAGTTGAATTCCTCCAAGAGCTTGAAGCAGTACCAAGCAGGGGAAGCCTTCATGACAGTAGATGTCAGCTCATTATAAGAAAATACTTGCTGACTTATCCAAGCTTTCCAAAAGAGTTTCAACTCTTCGTAAATGAAATGTGTCTTTATGAGTCAGTGAGTCCCACACACTAAGGATGACAAATAAAGGCAAAGTGATCCCTTAGTGAGGAAGTTATATGTGAATTTATATACTGCTCAACCAGCCTGAAGTTCCTTTCCAATCTGAAATGCTGCATTTGCTCCAGACTTCTGATTCCCAATCTCATAAAATTATGGCAGAAAAATAAGGTAGTTGTTCTGACTTTCTCTGTTTTAGAAGAACCCATGCTGCCTCCTCTTTAGGCCCTTACAACCGTCAACCTAACGACTGATTCTTGAATCATATTAGAATTATCACTTTGCAGAACTGACCTTGTCTGCCTTTTTAAAAATTAAAACTTGTATCCTTTATCAGTCTCAGATTCCTCCCCCTCACCCAAACACACACATCATTTCCTGTTTTCTTTAGAGATTGGTAATGATTCAGTGGTCATGCCTGCCAAATATCCCAGTCCTGAAATTGGAATTGGAAGGATAACAAAGTCAAGAAGTGGCATAACATAATGGTGAACTTGACTTTCAGAGTCCATGGTATACAAATCTGGGCTCAGCTATTTAGCTAAGTGCTTTGAGCCTCCTGGAGAGTGTCAGTTACTGCATCTGTAAACCTATCTTTCTAATTTAGAGAGTGGTTGTGGGGATAAAATGAGAATGCATACAATACACAGGAAGTACCCAGTGAATGCCTACTATTCACATCACTATCAGGCATCGGTTTTAACACAGCACAAAATTTTTTCAGGCCAAAGTGGATTTTCCACAGAGGAGATAGTTGATGGACGTCAAATAGGACCTGGGGTGGTTTCAATTTACTTCCATTGCCTGCAACATACATTGGCTTCTCAGTGCAGTATAGCAGTAAAATTCACCCCTTTTTGTCCTTGGGGCTTTTAAAATGACTTGGTTTCTTGGATTTCAGCATTCTCAATAATCTTATTACAAGCTGGTGCTATTGGTTCTGAGTCCCTCGTTCCTTCTGTTGACCATGTTTTGGAGTAGCTCCAGCTCACCAGATGACCTCCTGGACAGTCCTTGTCACCCTTGTAGACACTGGTCTTCAATTTTCCTAATCAAAGATATCCCAAGTTTATCATCAGAACTTCATTTTTAGGAGTATTTTCCTTTTTGAAGGGCTTCCCTGATGGCTCAGACCATAAAAGATTTTTTTCCTCCCTGAAATAGCACCTTTTCCTTTATATAAAACTCCTAAGATAGTCTTTGAAACATGGTAGATGTCAAGTGAAACTTCTGTTTTCCTTAATTCTTTTGCAGCCATTAAAACCTCAAAAATCACATTTTCTTTGGGATTTCCTTTTTTCATATTCCAACTGTCTGCTTAGATTCAGGGGAACAGTTCTCTGTGTCTCTCTGAGAGGTGAAATTAACTTTGAGAGTAAATGAGAGGGAGCTGAGATGGCCCTCCATTTCATAGCCTGGGAATTGTTAATGGTTTTCACAGAATCAGGAGAGAGTGGAAAAGGCTTTGTGGGATGGGAAGGAAAGGATACTTGGATTTTAATGTGTGAGATTTAATGTGTTTGTGATATACACTGATGTATCAGGAACTGTTCAGCAGATAATTTATGGGAGAGGCTGATACTGGCCTCCACATTTGGGAGTGACTCATGGGCATAACAGCGATGATGTGAGTCCTGGTCATGGGGAAATCACAAGGGAGAGTGGTGTAGGAAGGGTGGGAGTCAGCTGACAGCTGAGTCCTGAAGACCATCTACATCCTAGGGGAGGAGTTGGATCCACCCAGGACAGAAGAGAAATCATCAGAGATAAGAGCAGGAATAGATGAGTTATGGGAAAGAAGAAAGAACAACACCGAAACAATTTAAACCATTTTGAAACAGATGGTGCGGAGAAGTTAAAGTAGATGAAAATTGTTATTTTGCCCCTGAGCATGAAAACAATAGAAACACACAACATTCAGCACAATATCCAGCATCCCTGATCACTCAAGATGAGACCACTATGGCATTAAGGACTATATTACTGAATCATTGCGACAACTTAATTGTATTATTGTAATAAATACCAATAAAACATCAGTATTCATTATAATTGTATTTTAAGATGAAGAAAGATAAGTAGGTAGGATAAACAAATTCAACATCATTAGCCTTTGGAAGAATTGGAGTTCCAACCCTTGGTATCTGAGTCTAAAGTATGAGTTCCTTAACATCTAATTTCTACAGAAAACTCATCTCTAGGATAAAGCTGAAGAACAGATTATAAAGGTCAAGGAACATTTGGGTAGAGAGGAAGTAATGGCAGCAGGTGACAACTTCACTTTTAAGAATTTGGCAGGGATGAAAGGGGAGAAAAATAACAAAAATATGGTGAAGAAGAGTTCAGGGTTTTACATTTTTTTCTGAGACTGAGGAATATGGGATGTAAGTTAAGAGATGGACTCAACACACATTAAGAGAGAAGCAAGATTTTGTAACTTCATCCAGAAAGTTATGGTAAAATGAAACTGGGTGTTACTAAAGAGGGTATAGCAACAGGTTAAAAACACAAATATAAACCTCAAAGTCACCATCAGGAAGGTTAGTCAAGGAAAAGTGTCTTGAGCACAGTGAAGGATGAAGACTAGATAGGGAGGGAAGAGAAGATGAGATGCATTTCAAAAGGGAACAATATGTTGGAAGGATGAGCCAAGAGAGATTAAGCAGTGACTTCAGTTAAGGGAGGCTGAATGGAAGATGTGCTGCACTGCGGAACCCAACTCCTGATAGGAAAAGAAGCAGTAACCCTTGTCCAGCATCTTTTTTTTGGGTAAAGTTTCTGCAGAAAACCATGTCATCAGGTATGACATCCTAGATTTGCCATTCCATAGTGTAATCTATGCAGGGAGGAGGGAGTTGGAAAGTGTATCTTTGCAACATATTTATTGGACATTTTGCCAACTATCAGGTGCCTGGATTTGAGATTAACTTAGTGGTATGTTATGGAATTGCATAGGTCAAACCAATTTCAATTTCAAACATTAATAACTAGAAGTTCCTTGTGTCTTAATTAGAGGTCATCAACTTCCTTGTAAAGTGGTCCCTGTCAAGACTGCCTGTGGGTAATTTGGGGAGTTCAGTGAAGCTTAAAATGAAGGATTTGATAGTCAGTGGGTTTTATTTTAATTTTTTAGTCATATTGTTTTGTTCTTCTGCAAATAATGGGTAGCCCAGACTCCAATTAGAGCAGTATTCAAATAATTTTAGATTTGCATATTTGAATTGGCCGTCTTTGGGAAGGAGAGGCTAGGCCATGCAGTGCTCCAATTATTTAGAGCAATTAGAGGAGATGATCAGACACTTCTGAGGTCTCATTAGCAGGCCTGTTGGCTGCACCGACATCTCCGAAGATCATAGCGGCGACTGGCCTGGCCGCCCACGTTTCTTTAGGGTTCTACAGACAGTGACTCTCTCTGAGTTAAACGGAACCCCACTCCAGTACTCTTGCCTGGAAAATCCCATGGACGGAGGAGCCTGGTGGGCTGCAGTCCATGGGGTCGCTAAGAGTCAGACACGACTGAGCGACTTCACTTTCACTTTTCACTTTCATGCATTGGAGAAGGAAATGGCAACCCGCTCCAGTGTTCTTGCCTGGAAAATCCCAGGGATGGGGGAGCCTGGTGGGCTGTGGTCTATGGGGTCGCAGAGTTGGACACGACTGAAGCTATGCAGCAGCTATTTTCACAGCCTATTTCCACTTCTGCTCTGAAAAGTCACTCATCACTGCTGTTTCTCTAGAGCATACATTGTAAATACCAATGTCTTTTTCTACTTACAAGTGCTTTAATTTTTGTTTTAGATCTAAATCCCTCATCATCTTCGTACTTAATACCAGACCACAGCAATTTCCCAGCAATAAAATCTGGTGTTTAGACAACTAACTTTGGGAAAATGAGGTGTCCAAGCATTCTAAATTTTGGTGTATCCAAGTGTAATCACCTTTACACTACTCATCAGCACCTTAAAAACGAGTAGAGTTCTAGCAGTATAATTCCTCCAGTTGGCAGAGGCATGGTCTTAGCAATTTGTTTATTACTGTACTTGGTATCACAGTTTCCCAATTAGGGATTTCCTTTGGAATGATACTCAGGCTCCCCATTCTGGTATAACCTTGAAGCCACCCTCAAATCAGTGAGAAAAATGAGAGTGGTGGTTTCCCTTTCTTGGGATGTCCCTTCACCAAGCAGAAGCCTGCCTCTCTCTCTTGTAATCCCAGATTTAAGGACCTGCCTGCATTCAAACATCCAGATTTTAAGTTACAGCAAAAATAACTGCTTTCAACATTTTCTAGATTACATGTTAATGTCCGTAGTGAACATAGGTAGAGTGGAAAGAGAATGGAGTTTCAATTAGGATACACAGCATCACTGACTCACTAATATTGGGCCCATGATGTATCTTATCTCTACTCTTAGTCTTCTTATCTACAAAAATGGCAGCGACGATACGTAATACCTGCCCTTCCTACCACATTCAGGTACTCTAAGATCCAAATGAGAGGATGCTTATAAAGCAGTCTTGGAAATACTGAATTGGTCACTTGCTTTGTCTCTCGTGGACTTCCCTGGTGGCTCAGATGGTAAAGTGTCTGCCTACAATATGGGAGACTGGGATTCAATCCCTGGGTCAGGAAGATCTCCTGGAGAAAGAAATGGCAACCCACTCCAGTATTCTTGCCTGGAAAATTCCATGGACAGAGGAGCCTGGTAGGCTATAGTCCATGGGGTTGCAAAGAGTCGGACACGACTGAGCGACTTCACTTTCACTTTTCTCTCTCGTGTCTGCAGAGAATTCTTGATCTGTTTCCAAAACTGTGCAGCAGGTAGAAGTGGTGGGGGCGGGGGTGGGGATCGGCACCAGTGCTTAGTGTTCAGAACATGGGCCAGCCTGCCTGGGTTGGAATCCTTACATCACCCCTGACTAGCTGTGTGACCTTGGGATGGCTTCTAACCCCTCTGCTCCTGTTTCTCTTCATTCAGGTCAATTCAATCGCTCAGTCATTTCCAACTCTGCAACCCCATGGACTGCAGCACACCAGGCTTCCCTGTCCATCATCAACTCCTGGAGCTTGACTCTCAGAGCTTGCTCAAACTCATGTCCATTGAGTCGATGATGCCATCCAGCCATCTCATCCTCTGTTGTCCCCTTCTCCGCCCATCTTCAATCTTTCCCAGCATCAGGGTCTTTTCAAATAGCCAAAGTATTGGAGCTTCAGCTTCAGTATCTGTCCTTCCAAAGAATATTCAGGGCTGATTTCCTTTAGGATTGACCAGTTTGATCTTGCAGTCCAAGGCACTCTCAAGAGTCTTCTCCAACACCACAGTTCAAAAGCATCAGTTCTTCAGTGCTCAGATTTTTTTATAGTCCAACTCTCACATCCATACATGACTATTGGAAAAACCATAACTTTGACTAGATGGACCTTTGTCAACAAAGTAATGTCTCTGCTTTTTTTTTCTCTTCATTAGCATTGGAGTAATAATAGGATCTATATCATGCGGTTTCATGTGGTTTTAAAGGATAAGAGAAACAAAGCAATGTCTACCATGTTAATGCAACATGAATATCAATTGAAGTTTAAAAGATTACCTTTTTTGAGAGGCTTGAAAAAATTAAGATTGGGGATCTGGTGTTGATGTTGGCTTGTCCAAGTTTTAGCAGTTGTCAACCTTTTAAACTGACTGTGTTTTGATTATGCCATACTTTTGTGCTCACAGTTTTATTTTAAGCCAGAGGCTTGGGCCTGTCTCTTAATGTATTAAACCCAGACCAGTCTGTCACACAAGGTCATTTAAGTGCAATTCTTGAGCAAACTGAGGAGGGTCTCTCTAAGCATCCATTTAAGATAACTTTGGGAGTTAGGAAGAAAAAGAATGACAAAGATTCCTAAGCATACAAGCTGCCTTAGAAATGTCTCAATGCTTCCATGAAGCTGGGTTTATTCCAATTACATATATATATATAATATATACATAAGCCAGTTGTATATATGTACTCAAAAGAGTATAACCGAATAATGCTTGAGAAAAGTTTGACTAATATTATAGCACCAAAGTAATCATCCATATATTTTAAATGACAAATAATGTTTTTTTTATAGTTGTGTCTCAAATATAAGACTAAAATAGTATTCATTGTTTATCAGAAATTCATTGATTAACTGGCCATTCTGTATGTTTATTTGCTAAATCCAGCAACACTTGAAAATAGGTTTACCTCCAAAGCTTTGAGGATCAAAGCAAGCTCAGCATTCTTAACACAAAATATATTTAATCAACCTCTTGAAGTAAACAGAAAACCATTTCCTAGTTACTTAATGATTTTGGGGCTTAGCCATCCTTAATTTTCACATATTAAGAATAAACATTCAGTCAAACATTTCTCCACTTGTGTTGGTTTTAGTTAGATCTATCTAGTTTTTCAATCCTTTAAGAATGCCTAGAGTTTCATTTCTACATTTTGTTGTGGCTGTGTAGTGAATTTTAAAATTTAGCCTTTTTTGTTAATTAAAAAATTAGTTAAACATTCAACTTTCAAAGACATGGCCTTTTATCATTACTGTTTTTTTGTTTGTTTGTTTGTTTTTTGCTTATCTGTCTCCAGTTATTCCCCTGTCTTGCCATCATTTTCTTCCAGAAAAAAAGGGACTTCCAAAACTCATCCCTGCATCCTGGTGCCAAAGACAGCCCCCACTTTTGTGGATTTCTGTGAGAACACAGCATTTGGAGTCAAATATACAATTCAATCCTTTTCTCTCTTTCTGTTCCTGAAAGCACTGTTCATTTAAATTACTGAAAGATCTCCCTTTGTTAGTTAATAGCTTCTATCCTCCCTATTCCTTCCAAAGTGCCATAATTCAGCTCGTCATATCACTCAGTTCTGTTCAGTTCAGTTCAGTTCACTTGCTCAGTCATGTCCGACTCTTTGCGATCCCATGAATCGCAGCACGCCAGGCTTCCCTGTCCATCACCAACTCCCGGAGTTTACCCAAACTCATGTCCATCGAGTCAGTGACGCCATCCAGCCATCTCATCCTCTGTCGTCCCCTTTTCCTCCTGCCCCCAATCCCTCCCAGCATCAGAGTCTTTTCCAATGAGTCAACTCTTCGCATGAGGTGGCCAAAGTATTGGAGTTTCAGCTTTAGCATCAGTCCTTCCAATGAACACCCAGGACTGATCTCCTTTAGAATGGACTGGTTGGATCTCCTTGCAGTCCAAGGGACTCTCAAGAGTCTTCTGCAACACCACAGTTCAAAAGCATCAATTTTTTGGCGCTCAGCTTTCTTCACAGTCCAACTCTCACATCCATACATGACCACTGGAAAAACCATAGCCTTGACTAGACGGACCTTTGTTGGCAAAGTAATGTCTCCGCTTTTCAATATGCTATCTAGGTTAGTCATAACTTTCCTTTCAAGGAGTGCCGGGAGCCAGTGTGAGGAATTCTGCCCATGGCAAAGGTCATGAGGAAGGAGGCTCGGCATATGCAAAGGCGGGATCGAGCCTCAGGAGTCCCCCTGAAAATTCTCGAGCATCTACCCACAAAACCAGAGTCTGCCTACTTTACTGCTTTGTGCTCTCACCTACACCTCTGACTTTACGGTGGGCTGTCCCCCACCACCATCTCTCTCCTGAATAGGTTCTTCCGGCCACATGTGATTGTTCAGAGCCTCCCAACCGTGAGAGGCATGAGATGTTCTAAACTGTCTAAATACAGATTCCTTTGAGCAGTTAAAAGATTGATTGGAAATTGTATTGGTGAAGGATTTTTCACTTGTTGGGCCAATGTTTGCTGCTATGTTTCCATATCCCTTACCTGCTGTGTCCCTGGCAGTGTATTAATTAATATAATTGGTGTAAGCAGTAGCTTTAATGTTTGTAACCTTGGACCCTTAAGTTAATTCTTTTTCTTATTATAGCCCACCACACCTTTGCCCTGTAGGAATGCAACTTTATCTAATGCTTTTGGAGGGTGGCGCCTGACTAATCACCTTTAGAGAAAAATAAGTTTTCTGAAGAAAGGGTCTTAAAATGTTAACAGGCCTCTGGGCCAGAAGATGATGCAAATCACCTAAACTTTTGCATATGATAAGTTTGCAGGAAGAAAGCCTGGCTTGCTGTATGACTCTACCCCTTCCCCCATTATCCTCTATGCATAACTTAAGGTATAAAAACTACTTTGGAAAATAAAGTGCGGGCCTTGTTCACCGAAACTTGGTCTCACCATGTCGTTCTTTTTCTCACCTTCTGGCTGAATTATTCAGCCTCTTTTCTCCACTGAATTTCCTCACTGAGCTATCCTTATTTAACCACTCTTTATATCCTTAATTAACGTTTAATTAAGCAATTGTTTCCTGATCCTCGCTGACGCCGTCCCCACTTCGAATTCCCTGGATCCACTGGGGCTGGACCCCAGCAAAGGAGTAAGCGTCTTTTAATTTCATGGCTGCAATCACCATCTGCAGTGATTTTGGTGCCCAAAAAAATAAAGTCAGCCACTGTTTCCACTGTTTCCCCATCCATTTCCCATGAAGTGATGGGACCAGATACCATGATCTTAGTTTTCTGAATGTTGAGCTTTAAGCCAGCTTTTTAACTCTCCTCTTTCACTTTCATCAAGAGGCTTTTTAGTTCCTCTTCACTGTCTGCCATAAAGGTGGTGTCATCTGCCTATCTGAGGTTATTGATATTTCTCCCAGCAATCTTGATTCCAGCTTGGGCTTCTTCCAGCTCAGCGTTTCTCATGATGTACTCTGCATATAAGTTAAATAAGCAGGGTGACAATATACAGCCTTGACGTACTCCTTTTTCTATTTGGAACCAGTCTGTTGTTCCATGTCCAGTTCTAACTGTTGCTTCCTGACCTGCATATAGGTTTCTCAAGAGGCAGGTCAGGTGGTTTGGTATTCCCATCTCTTTCAGAATTTTCCACAGTTAATTGTGATCCACACAATCAAAGGCTTTGGCATAGTCAATACAGCAGAAATAGATGTTTTTCTGGAACTCTCTTGCTTTTTCGATGATCCAGCGGATGTTGGCAATTTGATCTCTGGCTCCTCTGCTTTTTCTAAAACCAGCTTGAACATCTGGAAGTTCATGGTTCACGTACTGCTGAAGCCTGGCTTGGAGAATTTTGAGCATGACTTTCCTAGCATGTGATGTCACATCACTAGGTCTCCTATAATAAATGATATTAGATATGTTGTCACCAGGAATGGAATCACACAGTGACTGTGAAGAGCTTGTCAGCTTGGATCTACTCTGAGTGAACAATAATCACAAATTGGTTTTTCATCAGGGAAAAGTTTTGCATCAAAAGACTGACGCCTGGGTGAGACAAACCTGCAGATTCTCTATGCCTTTTTGTGGGAACCAAAAAATCTCATGGAAAATGGCAAGGCCTATGGTACAAACAGCCAACCCTATCTTAAATGAGAGGTCACACTGTGTCTGGAAGGGCTGATGTCTGCCCCCAGGGGAAGGGGAATGTGTCTGTAAGATCCAGGTCTTTTCCATGACTCCAGTCTATGCCTGGAACTTTGGTAAAGGAGAATAAACAGGGTCCAGGGCACTGTGGCAGCTTCTGTCTGCATGCTGAGTTCTTTCTGGGCCACTGTGATTAACTCATCATCATCCATTCTCACCTATGTGCTCTTTCTACTTCTTTCCTCCTCCCATCCATGCATGATATCCAGTAAGAGAGAGTGTCTGCTATGATAACCACTCTTTTCACAGTGACTTCCAAGAGTCCTTACATGTCAAGTCTCTGCCATGTAATGCGATTGCTAATAGTAAAAGGGCAGCTTCCCTGGTATCACCTTAACTAAAGCTGGCTGTCAACATACCAATTACAGCTTTGTATTTTCATGGCCGGTCCCTCATGTACTGATTCCCACTGCCAGAGAAGTTCTTATGTTTTCATTCATCTGTTCTTTGAAGAGAGAAAAAGGCAATTTGATATACACACACACAAATCTAATTTTAAGTAAATGTGGTCTTTTGGGAAAAGTTCTAAGGATTTCTTAAATATAATAGATAAAACAAAAAGTGATCAACCTTTGAAGCATGGCTTTTTGTCATTGTTGGTTTTATTGCTTACCTTGCCTTCAGTTATTCCACTGCCCTGCTATCATTTTCTTCCAGAAAAAAAAAGGACTTCCAAAACCCATATCTGCAACCTGGCCCCGCAGTCAGTCCACTTTTGTGGATTTGAGTGAGAACACAGCATTTACAGTCTTCAGTGTGTAGGTTCCAGCACTTTATGGGAAAAATGTGTAACCAAAGTTCCATAAATTCATCACCTCTTTATATTTATGACATATGGCAATTAGAGGAAGCACAGTGATTAGAGAGCAGGTTCTTCTCAAGTTCCTTCACATGGGCTCTTAAGCAAACCTGTTTCACATAGAGTACTGCTTTCAAATATTTTCACCCTGGGAGGCAAGACCAGCCTAACACAGATGTTTTAGGACTCCTTCATTTTTTTAAATTCAACTCAGTGATTTGGCACAGGATAAAGAGGTAGGGAACTTACTCTCAAAGGTTGTATAATTTCCTTTACTGGCATCCATTGTCGGAGTACAAGATCCATATCACAGAAATACCAGGGATGTGAGGAAGACATAGAGGAAGCTCAGAGATTAGTCAGGTTGCACACCGTATCCGGAGAAGGCGATGGCACCCCACTCCAGTACTCTTGCCTGGAAAATCCCATGGACAGAGGAGCCTGGTAGGCTGCAGTCCATGGGGTCACACAGCGTCGGACACGACTGAAGCAACTTAGCAGCAGCAGCAGCACACCGTATCTCAAAGGAAGAGCTAAGGGATGTCGCCAATGGCTAAGCTGATACAGCAACCTGGGGAGCTGAGGAGAGATGGAGGTCAATGGAGATCATCCCTTGGGGAGCTGAGATCAGACCTCACTTTCTGCTTTCCCATGTCTGCTGCCCCCTAACTTTGCTCTGCAGAAATGTGTGTTTTCTATTGTCCCTGAGCTGTATATCTGAATGAACTCTACCTCATTTGCAAATAATGCCAAGATCAATGTTTAGCGTAAAAATATCAGGAAGTGGGAATTAAAAATGTGTACTGCAGAGAAGAGACTTTCAAGAGCACCATTTATGAAACAGCATCACCAGAAAGTGCTTAAGAAATGACTAAATGAATTTCACACAACTCAAACTATTTGTATGATGAGATTGTATTTTAAATTTAATATCCTTGGCACTCAGCAATAGTTTAAACTACAGATTATAATCAAAAGTGTGTGTTCTTTCTGATGTTGCCTTCAATGTGCTCACTTAGATGTATGTGCCTCTTTGGGCTAAATCTTAGGATTTTATTAAAGGATGAATCCTGTGAAAAAATAAGTATTCAAATATCTGCATGTAAAATGAGATTATATTACTTATTATTTAATAATAATAAAATGAAAACAATGAAATAAATAAACATGGAAAGCATGGGAATCCCAAACTCGAATCTCTTGCTGTTCTAGCCTGTTAAGAAATCTGTTGTTTATAAAATGTGGTCTCTTAAACCACTCAGAAGTTTAGTGTTAACCTTTTAGAGTTCAACTACTATTCCTCCCACTGAAGTCACTGCTGGAAGTTGCATAGTAATTTCAATTCCACCCATCAGCAACAACAACAACATATACACTCCTAAACATGCCACACACACACACACACACACAAACCCAAAAAAAAAAAAAAAAAAAAAACTAATTCATAAAACACTTAGAAATTGTCAGAAAGGAACAGAAATTGGATGGCACAGGAAATGAGGAGTCAGTGGGTGGATGTTGGACCCTATAGTATGCTTAAAGAAATCTGAAGTTAGACGCAAGTGTCGGGGAAGTCTGTGTGGGGTACACAAAAATAAAAAACATAAAACCAGAACTGTCAAATGATTAAAAAATCCCACTACTGGGTATTAATTCAAAAGAATAGAAATCAGGATATCAAAGAGATATCTGTATTTTCATGTTCATGGCAGCACTACTCACAATAGCCAGTACGTGAAGACAACCTCAACGTCCACTGACAAATGAATGGAAAGGGCAAATGTGATATATGTGTACAATGGAATATCGTTTAACCTTAAAAGGGAAGGAAATATTGCCATATGCAATAACATGGATGAGCTTTATGACATTCTAAGAGAACTAAGCCGGTCACAGGACCAATGTATGATTCTGTTTATATGAGGCATCAAAAGTAGTCAAGCTCACAGAAGCAAAGTTAGAAGTCGATGTTTGCCAAGGCTGAGGGGAGGGCAAGCAAGGAGCCACTTAAATGTGGGCATGAAATGTCAGTTGTGTTAGATGAATAAGTGCTAAAGGGCTGCTGTACATCACAGTGCCTGTAGGTAACAGTCCTGTATTGTGCAGTTAATGGATAAAGAAGACGAGGTGCATATATATGACAGAATATCACTCAACCATAAAAGTGAATTAAATTGGCTCATTTGTAGAAATATGGATGGACATACAGTAGATCATACAGAATGAAGTTAAATCATAAGGAGAAAAACAAATATTGTATATTAATGCATATATGATTATTAAATTGAAGAAAGTAGGGAAAATCACTAGACCATTCAGGTATGACCTAAATCAAATCCCTTACAATTATACAGTGGAAGTGACACATAGATTCAAGGGATTAGATCTGATAGACAGAGTGCCTGAAGAACTATGGATAGAGGTTTGTGACATTGTACAGGAGGCAGTGATCAAGATCATTCCCAAGAAAAAGAAATGCAAAAAGGCAAAATGGTTGTTTGAGGAGGCCTTACAAATAGATAAGAAAAGAAGAGAAGAAAAAGGCAAAGGAGAAAAGGAAAGATATACCCATTTGAATGCAGAGTTCCAAAGAATAGCAAGGAGAGATAAGAAAGCCTTCCTCAGCAATCAAAGCAAAGAAATAGAGGAAAACAATAGAATGGGAAAGACTAGAGCTCTCTTCAAGAAAATTAGAGATACCAAGGGAACATTTCATGCAAAGATGGACACAACAAAGGCCAGAAACTGTATGGACCTAACAGAAGCAGAAGATATTAAGAAGAGGTGGCAAGAATACATAGAACTGTACAAAAAAATATATATTAATGACCCAGGTAACCATGATGATGTGATTCACCTAAAAGAGGTGGCAAGAATACACAGAAGAACTGTACAAAAAAGATATTAATGACCCAGATAACCATGATGGTGTGATTCACCTAGAGCCAGACATCCTGGAATGTGAAGTCAAGTGGGCCTTAGGAAGCATCACTCTGAACAAAGATAGTGGAGGTGATGGAATTCCAGTGGAGCTATTTCAAATCCTAAAAGATGACGTTGTGAAAGTGCTGCACTCAATATGGCAGCAAATTTGGAAAACTCAGCAGCGGCCACAGGACTGGAAAAGGTCAGTTTTCATTCTAATCCCAAAGAAAGGCAATGCCAAAGAATGCTCAAGCTACCGCACAATTGCACTCATCTCACACTCTAGCAAAGTAATGCTCAAAATTCTCCAAGCTAGGCTTCAACAGTACATGAACCGAAAACTTTCAAATATTCAAGCTGGATTTAGAAAAGGTAGAGGAGCCAGAGATCAAATTGCCAACATCTGCTGGATCATAGAAAAAGCAAAGCAAAAGTCTTTGACTATGTGGATTACAACAAACTGTGGAAAATTCTTCAAGAGGTGGGAATACCAGACCACCATACCTGCCTCCTGGGAAATCTGTGTGCAGGTCAAGCAGCTCCAATCCTTTGGCCACCTGATGCAAAGAGCTTATTCATTGGAAAAGACCCTGATCCTGGGAAAGATTGAAGGCAGGAGGAGAAGGAGAGGACAGAGGATGAGATGATTGGATGGCTTCACTGACTCTATGGACAAGAGTTTGAGAAAGCTCTAGGAGTTGGTGATGGACAGGGAAGCCTGGTGTGCTGCAGTCCATGGGGTTGCAAAGGGTCAGACTTGACTGAGCGACTTTAAAAATAAAGAGGAATGGGATGGGAGAATAGGAGGCCCAGGAGGGAGCTATATGTGTACATATAGCTAATTCCCTTCTTTTTACAGCAGAAACAAATGCAACATTGTAAAGCAATTATATCCCAATTAAAAAAAAAGTTTGAGGGTCACAATGATAAATGTTCTCACCACAATAATTTTTTTTTTAAAGAGAAGTATAGAGTGGACACTCTATACCTCCTTGTGGAGAAAGCACAACAGTGTCTCCCTGTGATAGGTGTCACTTACCACAAAGAGGGTGAATTCCAGAAAGATTTGCCCCAAATCATGAAACATTAAACTTCATCATGATGTCATGGTGAGGTCATGATGAAGCCAGCTTCAGAGGGGAAGGGTAGGGGGATAATCATTTGCATCTTCTACCTAAACTCTAAAAGCCGGGAAACCACACACAGATTAGCACTTTCCCAGTCACAGGCTGTCCTCCATTGGAAAAGAAGCCTTTTAGATCGGTCTATACTGGGTGAATAACTTCAGAAATATGGTGCAACTCATGGGCCAGAGAAGCACCTGCAGAAGGACCAGCAGGCATCTAGGAAGTGATAATACTGCCTCTGTCCAGGCAGAAGATCAGCTCTTCCTTATCTGGATTTAGGTCAGATTTTGTAAATTTAGTTTTTACAGTAATATGAGCATCTGAAATAGGAGGGGAAGTCTTCCTTCAAATAATTCTAATATAAAAAAATTCTGAAACTAAAACTACTAATTCCAAAATAATTAGTAGTCACCATCAAGCGTTCTGAGGTCAGTTCATGTGCTCCTGTGATCTGTTTCCTAGATTTACCTGCAGGAATCAGAAACATACCCCTGATTGAAAAAGGCCTCCATTGACTTTGTAGAATCCCCTCCCATTCCTTGTCTACAGGTCTAATTCTCAGAATTTCCATATGTAATATAAGGCCCATCTTTCTCTGTGTTCAAAGGAAGATCATAATTGCCTCTTCACAAAAAGCGTTCTGATTTTGAAACTTGATAAACCTTCTAGATAATGATTTGGTTATGCTTACCTAATTCTTATTCATCGGTGAGTGTCTAAAAGAAATCATTATTAAACCTAGCTCACTGATTGCTTTCACTAAGTGTAAAATAATAAATAATGCATTTCTACTTCAATTAATCTACTTAGACATCTTACAGGCCAAATGCTTTGGTGGAAATGTTCTAGCTACCGAATCAATCTGCAGCCTGACTCTGCCTCCTGACATCTTGGGCTCCCTGAAAAAGAGTTTTAATTCCAGTTATGAGGTGAATGGATAATTTAGATGGCCATGTTCTGTCATTATACTCAAACTAATAAGGAAGATTAGGTACTGTAAAGACAATTCGCAACTCCACTCAAGACAGAATTTGTAATGAATATGCCCTCCCTGCAAAATGATAACTTCGTTACTGAATCCAAGCTTATACTGCTCACCACACAGCAGGCCAATAAATCAAGAAATGCATTGTTGAGGGTAAGAATAGCAACTTTATTCATAAAGTGAGCAGGTCAAGAAGATGGTGGACTACTGTCCCAAAGAACCATCTTCCCTGAATTAGAATTCAGGTTTCTTTTGTATTAAAAGCGGGGGATGGTTGTTGCAGACTTCTTGGTGTCAGAATCCTTTGTTCTTGTATCTGTCATGATATTCTTATAAACTTTCAACAAAACAAATGCTTTTCACTGTTGTGCAACTTTTTATCTCTATATGAATGAAAAAGTATTACACCTTTAAAGGTCAGAACTTTGTGAGAATGGGCTATCTTGTATATTTCAGGCTATAGGCAACAGCTGTAGCAAAAGCAATAGAATACAAAGGTTGAAGTAAAAGAAACAGATCCAATAAGGAGTCAGATTTGTTCTTCCTTATTACAATTTGCTTCTTAGTATCATATGCTTGTATATTTTTCACCTTAACAGAGGCTCTTCAAGGGCTTTCCAAGGGGCTCAGCGACTTCACTTTCACTTTTCACTTTCATGCATTGGAGAAGGAAATGGCAACCCACTCCAGTATTCTTGCCTGGAGAATTTCTGGGACGGAGGAGCCTGGTGGGCTGCTGTCTATGGGGTCTCACAGAGTCTGACATGACTGATGCTCTGAAGAGACTGAGAACATACACAGAGGCTCTACACATACCCAACACTGGACTTTCAAAGTGCTTTTGTATATTTTCCCATTACTGTGGGATTTATTAAATGATTCAAATTCCTCCATCTTGCTAACATTGTTAAAAAAATTATTAACTGGAAGTCTGGGGACTCAAGATACCAAAAACCCTTTATATAACATTAGCTGTTATTTTTGTGTATTCCTTCTGATTCTCCTCTAGATACATAAATCTTTTATGTGGTAGAAATGATACAGTACAAACCATTACTAATTTGTTTTAGTAATCATATTGAAAATATTTCCATGTGGCAAGAAATTTTATAATGACAAATTTTAACCTCAATTATAAAGCTATAACCTATTTAAATAATGAAGCATAAGTTAATATTGTTAGCATAAGTTGCTGCTGCTGCTGCTGCTAAGTCACTTCAGTCATGTCCCACTCTGTGCAACCCCATAGACGGCAGCCCACCGGGCTCCCCCAACCCTGGGATTCTCCAGGCAAGAACACTGGAGTGGGTTGCCATTGCCTTCTCCAATGCATGAAAGTGAAAAGTCAAAGTGAAGTCGTTCAGTCGTGTCCCACTCTTAGCGACCCCATGGACTGCAGCCTACCAGGCTCCTCCGTCCATGGGATTTTCCAGGCAAGAGTACTGGAGTGGGGTGCCATTGCCTTCTCCATAGCATAAGTTAATCTCTCACTAATATTGAAAATTCAGTTTGCTTCCATATTTTATTATATAAATAATGCTGAAGTGAACATCTTTCAGAATTAAGTTCCCCTTACCCCTCTTTCTTTGGGACTCAAGAAGCTAAAGATATATAGTCCAAGTGCCACATGTGAGCATACAAGGTCATCAGCATCTCCTCAGGTTGAGACATTAACACTTTGTAAAATGTATGGCAACAGAATAAACAGAAGGTTACTTCACTTTAAGTGCATATTCTAATTACTCATGAGATTGAGCTTTTTTTCCCCCGTGTCTGTGATCATTAACTGAATTTCATCTTGTACTTCCACATATCATCTGGTTTTGTATCTACTGAGATCACTGTTTTATCTTTTTTGGGAGATTTCTTTCACATTTGGCAGGATTTGCAACCACATCTACAGGCATAATAGGAGATAAAAGGCAATAAGTTGAAAGCAAGGATAATTAGTGTACATTTCTCATGCTTGTAATCTCAAGGAGTTACACACATATATGATACTTTGAAGTGTGAGATAGAAAGTTCCCTAGAGGCAGCACCTCCCTTCATTTGTTCCACACTTTGCACAGCCTTCTTCCTGAAGAGTCCTCCATAAACTGTTGTGAAATTGACTTAGATGCTTTGTGCCTTGATATCTCTTTTCTCTCTGAGCACTTCCCTATCCAAGAACTGTACTTTTTGTCATCCTTGAGAAATTTAGACATCACCCATTTTCTGGGCTGAGTCTGCAGTTCTTCATCTGTGCTACCTCCCTTTCTGAATACACATTCCTTCCCTGGCTCTGCTCTGTAGTTATTTCTTTACACCTCACTCTCCCCAGTGGACTGTGAGCCCCTGTGAGAAGACAACAGGAGTTGTGCATCTTCCTCTCTGCATCCTTAGTGTATAAAAGGATACCAGGAAGAGATTGGGTGCTCGATAAATGCTTGCAGGTGCTCAACCAATGTTTGTGCCGCTCGGTAAATGCTTAGATTCAATTCCACATGAATAACACTTCTGTAATCCCATCATCTTCAGTTCAGTTCAGTTCAGTCGCTCAGTCGTGTCTGACTCTTTGCAACCCCATGGAATGCAGCACGCCAGGCCTCCCTGTCCATCACCAACTCCCGGAGCTCACTCAAACTCATGTCCATTGAGTCGATGATGCCATCCAAGCATCTCATCCTCTGTCGTTCCCTTCTCCTCCTGCGTTCAATCTTTCCCAGCATCAGAGTCTTTTCTAAGGAGTCAGTTCTTCCCATCAGCCAAAGTATTGGAGCTTCAGCATCAGTCTTCTCAGAAAATATTCAGGATTGATTTCCTTTAGGATTGGCTGGTTTGATCTCCTTGCAAGCCAAGGGACTCTCAAGAGTCTTCTCCAGCACCACAGTTTGAAGGCATACTTTGGCACTCAGCTCTCTTTATGGTCCGAATTTCACATCCATACGTGATCACTGGAAGAACCACAGCTTTGACTAGACGGACTTTTGTTGATAAAGGAATGTCTCTGCTTTTTAATATGCTGTCTAGGCTGGTCATAGCTTTTCTTCCAAGGAGCAAGCGTCTTTTAATTTCATGGCTGCAGTCACCAGTCACCATCTGCAGTGATTTTGGAGTTTTAAGCCAGCTTTTTCACTCTCCTCTGTCACTTTCATCAAGAGTCTCTTTAGTTCTTCTTTGCTTTCTGCCACAAGGGTGGTATTATCTGCATATCTGAGGTTACCGATATTTCTCCTGGCAATCTTGATTCCAGCTTGTGCTTCCTCCAGCCCTACATTTTATGCATGATAGACTCTGCATATAAATTAAATAAACAGGTTGACAATATACAGCCTTGAGTAATCCTTCCCCGTTTTGGAACCAGTCCATTGTTCCATGTCCAGTTCTAACTGTTGCTTTGTGACCTGCATACAGATTTCTCAGGAGGCAGGTAAAATATGTCTGGTGTTCCCATCTCTTGAAGGATTTTCCACAGTTTGTTGAGATCCACACAGTAAAGGCTTTAGCGTAGTCAATGAAGCAGAAGTAGATGTTTTTTCTAGAATTCTCTAAGCTTTTTCGATGTTCCGGCGAATGTTGGCAATTTGATCTCTGGTTCTTCCACCTTTTCCAAATCCAGCTTGAACATCTGGAAGTTCTCAGTTCACAGACGGTTGAAACCCGGGTTGGAGAATTTTGAGCATTACTTTGCTAGCGTGTGAGATGAGTGCAATTGTGCAGTAGAATGGGGTGAGCATGGGGTCTAAATCAACTCTTAGTTATAAAAGATCTGGAGCCATATTTGAACTTCCTCGAGGTTTCAGCTGTTTCCAGCTGATGCTAGTGCTCTCCGCTTCCTTCTTGTAGAGGATGAGCCCAGGGATCCCGGTCTCTTTCCAGACTCAAGATGTGGTCCAGGTTCCACTTGGTTTGTTTGACGTTGAACCCCCTCTAGACATGATGGGGTGAATGATGGCACTGAAATATAAACTATCTTAATGTCAGAAAAGTGACTTTTGCTCTACTTTTTCCCTTTTTGGTTTCATCACACATACATTTTACAGAGTATTGCTCTTCCCTATACATCACTGTATACTCTTCCCTATACATCACTGTATAATATCACATGCTGTGAAACACTTGGAAGTATTTGTGTGCACTGCACACAGCTGTATAGCTTTGAGAAGGAAAGATACACATGTCCATGTCTGTCTGAGAGAACAGACTTAGAAACTTAGAAACTCAAACACACTGATTTTTTTTACCCCAAATAAATATATATGTCAGATCTAATTCAACACTGGAGTGCAGTGTGTTGAAGCAAAGGCTGAGAAGACTTCATGAGATTTTTGAAGACCAAAGTTTTTCATTCTATCATTTAGAGGAAACTAGACATCATGCTTTGAAATAAATTAAGATCTTCTGGTTTGTATTTTTATTTGATATGACGATTATGGATAAAAGAATTATTCTTGAACCTGATTTTTCAGCAGGCATAAAGTGCCTCTGTTAAACATTTGCATAAATGAAGATGGGGATTTGAGCTGCAAATCATATCTGTAATTTGCTTTCTAAATTATGCGACAATAGCACTTAGAAACGTTCATACTGGGGAACTGCTTATGTGCGCCCCATCATTCAGTTATGTTCTACTCTTTGTGACCCCATGGACTGTAGTTTGCCATGCTTCCCTGCCCGTGGAATTTTCCAGGCAAGAGTACTGGAATAGGGTGCCATTTCCCCCTCCAGGGATCTCCTGGACCCGGGGATCTACCCTGAGAATCTGCATCTCTTGGGAATCCTGCATGGGCCGGCAGATCTTTACCACTAGTGCTCCCTGGGAAGCTCCAGGGAACTGCTTATAATAAGGACCTCATGATGTGACTGTGATGCGGAAATAAATCACAAAGTCAATATTGCCCCAGTCAGGGAATCTGTAGAAGTAAGCCATCTGATCTTTGTGCTTACGTGTCTTGCACTATGCCTGGTTCAGTAAGTAACAATGTCAATTCTTGCTCCAGCTTACCTCCCACAGAGTGTTAGAATACAAGCATTTGGGAATGAAAGATGCATTGCAAACACAGTGACTCTTTCTCATATCTTTTAACATCACCATGGGAGGGGCTGGAATTTCTAGTAGGCTCCTTGCACAAATGTCTCACTGAGTAAGGAAGAGGGGTTGCTTGAATGGGAGGATGCTGATTTGGCTCCCAGTGCAGTATTCCTGACCTGCAGATTCTTGCTAATATTCAGTAAATACACTTCATTAAATGGGTGACCTTCACAGCCAGGGAGCTAGAGTCTCATCTGGGAAATGGCAAGTGGATCGAATGTACTAACGTAACAGCGAAAAAGTCTTCTGTTCACTCTGTAACTGCACGCCAAAAGGCCATCACTGACAGATAAGAATGCTACTGCTTGTGGTGACAGTGGGTAGCCACACTGTGGAATTAAAAAAAAAAATTAAAAAAAAAACGTGCTGCCTGTGAAATGAGAACTTCTTTTTAAAAAAGAGAACTTAGATTTAGACTCATTTATGAGAATCAAAGAGTCGTGGCAACATCAGCTTAGAAGAAAGGCATCTTTTTTTCCCCTATTACTTAGGTAGGGTAAATAAAATTCTGGATCATCATCTGAAATTTCCAAATACTCCCTCTCAACCAGGGTTTTTAAACTGCAGTACTGTTGACATGTTGATCCCAATCATAACTTGATATGTGGTGTCCTGGACATTGAAAGATGCTGAGCAGCATCTCTGGCCTCTACCCATCAGATGCAGTGGTCCTCCCATACCCTCGTCATGACACTTAAAAATGTCCCCAGACATGACCCACTGTGGCCCGAGCTGGCGGCCACTGTTCCTGGCTTGGGAACTATTGCTCTAAGCCAAACCAAACCAAAACTGAAGAAGGAATCCAGGAACTTGATTTTAGTTTTGACTCAGTTGCTCCTTCACAAATCAGGTCCTTCAGCCTTTCAGTGCCTTCTGTCCACAGCTATGAAATGGGCTCAATGCCATTTACTTCATTCATTCGATAGAAATATGGCTGGGTCATTGACACAGAGCCTGGTACATTGAAAATAGTCAAGAGAGATTTGAAGAATGAATGTATGATGAATGAATGTAGATGCATAAGCATATCTCTAAGAAGAAGGAGTCCTCCTTTTATGGGTCCACCCTGCAGTTCCAGAGGCTCCTGTGCTTAGTCACTCAGTCATGTCTGACTCTTTGCGACCCCATGGACTGTAGCCTGCCAGGTTCCTCTGTCCATGGAGATTCTCCAGGCAAGAATACTGGAGTGGGTTGTGAACTAGGCTGCCTGTGGAGATCTGGCCTGGGGAGGAAGCTGTTCAGCAGAGGGCAGTTTTATCTGAGCTCAGACAGCATGGTGGGCAAGCCTCCAAGGATACCTGAATTTCCCCCAGACCCATTTCTTCACTATGAAGAAATACCAAACTATGTACAGAGAACTTTTTACAAAAGGCAAACTTTTTTAGCTGTGTAATCCACCCTAGTCTAACCCATCTGGCTGAATGACTATGAATAGGGGTTCATTTTGCTGATGAAAAGCCTCTATCGTGATGTTTGATTGGACATCGACAAAATCAAATTTTTGCAATATTTAGAGCTGCTGTAGCTGTTCCTTAACAGCACAAAATAGGATGAATCAGTAGTATGTTAGCTGTCTTTCAGGTTGGTGGCAGTCAGTTATAACATGTGTAATATTCTCTACCTGGTCTGTAGCTGTAACTGTGATGTACAGGCAAAGCAAACATTAAAAAAAGAACTTATGAAAACAAATAATGCAATGATATTAGGATATACACTTTTGTATCTTTATTCTTATATAAGGTTATTTGCTGGCTATTGTTGGCCTCTAGTTCAGTCTGTGTTATTTAAAATCTAATATATGAATTATTTGGATTGAATTCATGTTCGGGGCCACGTTGTTGTATGGATGGATGTACAGCCTTGAATGTGAATAATTATTGTAAACTATATTTTACAACTTTTTTTTTCTGGCTTTATTATAGAAATTTTCTGTTTGGTCGATGATTTAATCATATCATAATTTAATGAATCTGTTTATTCTTTTTTTTCCCCCAAATATCTGTGCTTTAGATGTAGTTACCAGATGATGAATTTTCCACGTATGCTCGGTAGTCTTGTTATAAAAAAGCATGTAGAGTGTAGACTCTCAAAAAAAAAAAAAAGAATACTGGAGTGGGCTGCTGTGCCCTCCTCCAGGGGATCTTCCCAACCCAGGGATGGAACCCAGGTGTCCCGCATTACAGGCGGATTCTATGCTGTCTGAGCCAACAGGGAGGCCCGGAGGCTCCTGAACTTTCCTTTACGTTTAAGTTCCCACAGTATGGCTGGAAGGCAGGAGCCTTGCTCAAGCACTGCAAATCTGCTCTTCTTAAGTAATAGATTCACATTGCACAGCTGACAGCGTTAACCCCTCACGGAAAAACCCAGCAGTGTGTGCATGTGTTTTTGTTGTTGTTGGCTTATCTTTTTTTGTTGCTTTTGTTTTTGAGTGTCAAAGTGTCAAAATGTCAAATGTAAAACTACAGTCATGCTGTGGTGAAGCTTATGCAAAAACAGAATTTCTTGGTTCTACCATACTGTTTCTTAAAACCTTTGCATCCCTTTCTCCTGATGCTAGTGGATTCATCCTGTTCCTTGATTTAAAATTTTCTCCTGTCCCTCCCTGCCCTCCATCCTAAGAAAGGCTTAATGTACACGTAGACACATGTGTATGTAAAATAAAAAGCCCACTTTAGATGGTTTTACTTGTTGTAGTGACTGAGTTAAACCACAAAATAAATCACTACAGAAAATAAAAGAATAAATACTAATGGCTTTACACACCCATCTTCTGTAGAGGAAAAAAAGACCACTCATTAACAGGGATTAACAAAATTAACTCACAGGGCTTTGACAGCTAGCCTCAGAAAATTACTGACATTGTTATCTGAACACTTACAGAAAATATCTTTGAATTATAGAAACTCCTTTTCTACATCTCCAAACTCTTCCTGAAAGGCTTTCTAAACACATTTATTTTCAAGATGACACTGTGGGAAAGCTGCTATAGCCTAGCTTCATTAATGTATTCAGGAAATGGTGTAAATATAGAGCTGAGAAGATTTAAGTTCCTCGTAAGTTTTGCAGGCTTTCCAAACAGCTTGTTTCTCAGGTTACCTTTGTTGTGTGATTTTTGTGAAATCTGGCAAGCAGCTAGAATATTAAAAACAATCATTGTTATAAATAAAAAATATCTTCCTTGATGATTATTTAATTGATTAAAGTGTTACAAAGCACAATTACATTATCTTCACCCAGCTAAGAATATAGAATAATATTCCTGAAAGTGTGTTACTCGCTTAGTCATGTCTGACTCTTTGTGACCCCATGAACTGTAGCCCACCAGGCTCCTCTGTCCATGGGATTCTCTGGGCAAGAATACTGGAGTGGGTTGCCATTTCCTTCTCCAGGGTCTCTTCCTGACCCAGGGATTGAACTCAGATCTCCAGCATTGCAGGTAGATTCTTAACCATCTAAGCCACTATGGAGGCCTGCCAGAAGGCAATACCATTGACAACAAAAGCAGTGAGATGAGAAGTGTTGAAAAGTTGGGGGGTTGATAATAGAAACATCAAATCTAAATTTCCACTTTGAAAATGTCATTTCGCCCATTGAAGACTGACTAAATTAAGTAAGATAATGAAGGATTCTCGTTCATGGATATCGGATCCAGACATCTCAAGACATCTTAAAATTCTAGGCCTTGCAGTTGATGTCCTGTTAGGGTAGCCCCCTTCTGATCTTCTTGGATACACTCTGGTCCCATTAAATCCACTCTTTGTTTGACAGCCCAAGGGACTTTTTTCAAAGTATGAATGTGGTTTTCCATTTATGAGGGTGATGACCAGAACCCTATCAGCCTCCCAGGGCACATGCCACTTCTATCTTTTCTCAGCGTTGGACCTCTAGCATCTTGCATCATGCCCAAGGCAAAAGAAGTATTTAGGAACCGTTGATGGAATTCATGAATATGCAGCCATTACACCCATGCCTTCTCTCCTTTCTCATTCCCAGCCAGGAGACTCCCCTGGACAGTCATGACTTTTGCTTTGTCACTGGGAACTGAAAAGGCCCCCAGCTGGTGTCTTCATCCTGGCTCCAGCTCTGTCTCTTTAGGATGGACCCAAGCTTCACCCTTTCTACATCGTGGCCCTTTACACACCAGATGCTGCTGTTGAGTCTCTTCTGAGTCCTCTTCAGCCCATTTGTCTCCTTTTCTTGTTATCCATCACACGTTCCTGCCCTCTCATTCCTACCAGAATAATGCTAGCTGTCCTATTGGCCTGTTTAAGGTTATCTGTCTCTCTTATGGGAGAAGGCTGAAAAATCACACCTGGACAGCTTTCTGGGTGTTTCCTCATCTGTTAGGGATATTTAAGCTCTTGGTGCTGGGTTGGGGGAAGGAGGGGGCTGCTAGTCATTGCATCAGATGCCGGCAGAAGAGGTATACGAATGGCAGGCTGAGGCAAGTTACAATATTCTACAATATTGTCAGGAATCGAACCAGGGTCTCCTGATTGCAAGCAGATTCTTTACCAGCTGAGGTACCAGGGAAGCCCTGTGACAGGAATAGCCTGTCAAAATTGATCATCACATACAATACTGTGAAGTGTCATGCCATTTGTATTTCTACTACCAAAGCTAGATTTCTTTTTACAATGAGTTTGCTGTTCTGCCTTTTTCCTTAGAGATGGGTAGAAAACTCCAGAGATTTTAATTAGGGAATAAAGCATATGCATTTCAGCAAATGTTGGGGTTGATTTAAACCTCTCAACTCTATAGATACCTTGGGAGAACTAGGGTATAAGAGAATCATACTGGAAACACAATCTGTCAATGCTATACTCTCTCCTCTCCAGAGGACCTCTTGACCAACTCATCTGTGTGAACACAGCATGAAATCCTCAGACATTTGAGCAAACATGACTCAAGTCATTTCAGCCCAATGGAGAACCTGAAGTGGATTTAGATTTCTCCTGGAAGTATATGACCATTACATCTACTACTGTGGGCAGGAATCCCTTAGAAGAAATGGAGTAGCCATCATGGTCAATGAAAGAGTCTGAAATGCAGTACTTGGATGCAATCTCAAAAATGACAGAATGATCTCTGTTCATTTCCAAGGCAAGCCATTCAATCTCACAGTAATCCAAGTCTATGCCTCAACCAGTAACGCTGAAGAAGCTGAAGTTGAAAGGTTCAGATTAAGGCAATGCTCAAACTACCACACAATTGCACTCATCTCACATGCTAGTAAAGTAATGCTCAAAATTCTCCAAGCCAGGCTTCAGCAGTATGTGAACAGTGAACTTCCAGATGTTCAAGCTGGTTTAGAAAAGGCAGAGGAACCAGAGATCAAATTGCCAACATCCACTGGATCATCAAAAAAGCAAGAGAGTTCCACAAAAACACCTATTTCTGCTTTATTGACTACGCCAAAACCTTGACTGTGTGGATCACAATAAACTGTGGAAAATTCTAAAAGAGATAGGAATACCAGACCACCCGACCTGCCTCTTGAGAAACCTGTATGCAGGTCAGAAAGCAACAGTTAGAACTGGACATGAAACAACAGAGTGGTTCCAAACAGGAAAAGGAGTACATCAAGGCTGTATATTGTGACTCTGCTTATTTAACTTCTATGTAGAGTACCTCATGAGAAATGCTGGGCTGGATGAAGCACAAGCTGGAATCAAGATTGCTGGGAGAAATATCAGTAACCTCAGATATGCAGATGACACCACCCTTATGGCAGAAAGTGAAGAGGAACTAAAAAGCCTCCTGATGAAAGTGAAAGAGGAGAGTCAAAAAGTTGGCTTAAAGCTCAACATTCAGAAAATGAAGATCATGGCATCTGGTCCCATCACTTCATGGGAAATAGATGGGGAAACACTGGAAGCAGTGTCAGACTTGACTTTTTGGGGGCTCCAAAATCACTGCAGATGGTGACTGCAGCCATGAAATTAAAAGACGCTTACTCCTTGGAAGGAAAGTTATGACCAACCTAGATAGCATATTCAAAAGCAGAGATACTACTTTGCCAACAAAGGTCCATCTAGTCAAGGCTGTTGTTTTTCCAGTAGTCATGTATGGATATGAAGGTTGAACTGTGAAGAAAGCTGAGCACCAAAGAATTGATGCTTTTGAACTGTGATGTTGGAGAAGACCCTTGAGAGTCCCTTGGACTGCAAGGAGATCCAACCAGTCCATTCTAAAGGAGGTCAGTCCTGGGTGTTCTTTGGAAGGAATGATGCTGAGGCTGAAACTCCAGTACTTTGGCCACCTCATGCGAAGAGTTGACTCATTGGAAAAGACTCTGATGCTGGGAGGGATTGGGGACAGGAGGAGAAGGGGACAACAGAGGATGAGATGGCTGGATGGCATCACTGACTCGATGGACATGAGTTTGGGTAAACTCCAGGAGTTGGTGATGGACAGGGAGGCCTGGCATGCTGCAATACATCGGGTGGCAAAGAGTTGGACACGACTGAGCAACTGAACTGAGCTGAACTGAACTGGAAGTATATACTTCAAGTCTAGGCTGTCAAAGAGTCTGAAGAAAATTTAATACATCTCCTTATAGGTTCACCGATGAAAAGTGCTACATAAGTACAACATAAGAATTGTAATTGCTATTTACTTCTGTTATTTAAAGTGTGATTGGTCATCTCAATAGTGAGACCTAATGTTCGATGGGTATTGACAAGCCAGCATCTGATTTAAGCATCTTTCTAGCCAATTTTATTTATACATGTATCTTCTGTCAGTATCAAATTCTCATTAGCATTCTTAGGATTCTACAGTCTCCTCAGTGGGATCATGTAAAATTGATGGGATCAAATTTCTATTAAATGCAGTGCATGCTGCTAGGTTGTTTGTTATTTATACTGAGCATTCTGGAAGCCTTGGGTCATAATATCTTGTAAATAAACATTACATCCAATGATATCACCTTTCAATTTAAAGGGATCTTTAGAAAGCTTTTAAAATGGTGCAGGAATGGAGCATTCATTAAGATTGGTGGGAATGGAGAAATCATTTTATGCACATGGAATTTCTGGGTAATAAGTGCAAATGAACAGGACAGAGAAATTGAGATAGGATCCTCAGATTAAGAGCAAAAAAGTTTTTTTCATGTACTTATTTGCCCAGAGGTTTTCCAAGCATTATAAAAACTAAAGTTTTCCACGTTGGCCTTCAGTTATAATGGGGCATAACGTTGGATACTGAACACTGTTCAAATGATGAAACATTTTTTTCAAAGACCCAGGAACAGCTGCTGCTTATTGAGTTACTAACACCACTTCCTGAAGAATGTGATTTTGTTTCAAAGATAGCCAAGTCCCGACTAGGCTGTGTCATCTTAGTGTGAGCTATGATAACGTGGCATGTTGTTGTCATATTATTATTAGGTACAGTTCATTAAGTGATTCCAGATCCTTCTCCCTTTTACTTAGGGAGGGAAGCCCTATCGATTTTGGAGACTGTAAATTGCAATGACACTTTTATGATTGAAAGATACACACCAGTTAGAGAATTTGTATGCTGTTTTAGGGAAATTAGAAAATTTCATAAACCCCAAAGAAAGAAAGACTCACGGGGTAGAATCTGGATTGCAAAATTCATGGAAGCTTACTGGAATCAGTGAACTTGTTAGGGTTACAAGAAAGATGCTGAACTGCTTGCCAAGTCTCCCTCCTATGGGATTAAGTTTAAGGCCGACTTTCAAAGTATTTCTTGTGCTGCAAGATTTTGGAATGTCTCTTCAGTGAGACAGCTAAAATACTGTTGGTACTTTTAACTCATTCAACTTGTCTCCATCCTACATTCCCCAACTATTTTTCTGCTAAACAATGTAAATATAGAGAGGACTTTTGTACTTAAGATACAGCATCATCACTGTAATCCTCGTTTAGGTAAGAATAAATGTTTTGTCATCCAAAAGATTCTTGATCCGCAATGAAATTATCTTTCAGATTGAATCATGAAATTTAAAAGGAGAATGAAAAATATCCATGCAAGTTCAAACAAGAGGACAACTCTTGTCAGTAAATATTTTTATTGTCTTCAAAGGTTAGAAAAATATATGACATATTTAAATCCAAGTAATTTAAAAATGTATTTTGACCTGAAAAATCCCACTTTTAAGGGTTTACTCTAAAGGTATCAATCAGGATATATAAAAATATATTCCTAAAATGATATTCCTTGTAGAATTTTTTATAACGAAAAAGGTCTGTTCACACAGTAAACTGCTGATAGGTATTAATAGTTTTTTTGGAGGACTATAATTATAAATTGTTAAGATGTTCACTGTTGACTTAATACAGAGATATTCCACAAAGCTAGATAGTCATTTCTTAGGAAAATGTTATTTAGATTAATCATTTTTCTATTTATATGTTAGTGATTTGGAGCAACGTCTGGTATGAAAACTGGACTTAATTAACAAAACCATCAACAATTAAACCATTAGATGAAGTTCGGTCTTCCTAGAAACATGGTCAATTTCACATTTTGATTTTTGGAAAAAGACTTTGTTACTGTACTGAACAATTGTGGTTTAATTTTGGCATAACTGTTAAATAAAGTAGGTATTTCATTTCTACCTACTAAGAAGTAGGAAGTAGGGCTTCCCAGGTGGCAGAGTGGTAAAGAATCTGCCTGTCAATGCAAGACATGCAAGAGACAAGGGTTCGATCCCTGGGTTGGGAAGAGGAGGAATTGGCAACCCACTCCAGTACTCTTGCCTGCAAAATACAGTCCCATGGAGAGTGTATTTTTACTTTGATGTCTTTGACTCTTTAGTTAAGAAAAATGTAAGAGCTACCAGGTGGTGAACAATGCCTGGAATATAGCAGCCCATAGATGCACGTTGAGTAAGTGAATGGATAACTGCATTTGTGCAAGGGTAACCCTGAAGCATTAAAAGATGCTTACTCCTTGGAAGGAAAGTTATGACCAACCTAGACAGCATATTAAAAAGCAGGGACGTTACTTTGCCAACAAAGGTCCGTCTAGTCAAGGCTATTGTTTTTCCAGTGGTCATGTATGGATGTGAGAGTTGGACTATAAAGAAAGCTGAGTGCTGAAGAATTGATGCTTTTGAACTGTGGTGTTGAAGAAGACTCTTGAGAGTCCCTTGGACTGCAAGGAAATCCAGCCAGTCCATCCTAAAGGAGCTCAGTCCTGGGTGTTCATTGGAAGGACTGATGTTGAGGCTGAAACTCTAATACTTTGGCCACCTTATGTGAACAAAGAACTGACTCATTGGAAAAGACCCTGATGCTGGGAAAGATTGAGGGCAGGAGGAGAAGGGGACAATAGAGGATGAGATGGTTGGATGGCATCATCAACTCGATGGACATGGGTTTGGGTGGACTCCAGGAGTTGGTGATGGACAAGGAGGCCTGGCGTGCTGCAGTTCATGGGGTTGCAAAGAGTCAGACATGACTGAGCGACTGAACTAAACTGAACCCTAAAGCAGTTTGGCAAACTTTCTATCATTCATTCATTTGAAAGCATTAACTGAGCAGTTACTATGTTAAAGTCCTGGGAAGATGGGTGTCAGAAATCGCTATTCAGACGGAGCATGTGGTGTAGTGTGGATCTAATGAGGTCAGATCTCTTAATAAAAGTTTAGGAAGAAAAAAATATGGAAAGATTTGTACAGAGATCTATGGGTACCCTGAGACAAATAGGGTCACCAGCTTGTCTGGTTTGCCCCAAACCTTCTTGTTTTTGGCACTGGAAGTACAGAAACCTCTTCAGCCCCAGACAAATGGAGGTGGTAGGTCATCTTAGAAAAGGCATTTAACCCAGCTAAGGCTTTCTTGAGGAGGTGGTTCTGGACTTCTGGGCTGAATCTTCAAGTCAAGAGGGGACAAATATGGGCAGGGTGTGTTGTATGTGGAAGGTCTGAGTGAGGCTCAGGGGCAGATCCAGGCAGAGGAAGCTGCTGGAGTAGAAAAGTAGCGCAGTGTATGTAAGGAAGGAGGAGGCAGTTTTCTCGAGTACTACTTGGTGTAGATGGAGCTGGGGAAAGACAACCAAGGCCTGATGACAGAGGGTGGAGGGGCTGGGGTGAGGGTGTGGTTTGCTAGGGCTGCTGGGACAAAAATCACCAAACAGTGGGCGGCTTTGGTTGTTGTTGTTCAGTCGCTCAGTCGTGTCCGACTCTTTGCAACCCCGTGGACTGCAGCACGCCAGGTTCCCTGTCCATCACCAACTCCCGGACTTCACTCAGACTCACGTCCATTGAGTCAGTGATGCCATCCAGCCATCTCATCCTCTGTCGTCCATTTCTCCTCCTGCCTTCAATCTTTCCCAGCAGCAGGGTCTTGTCCAGTGAGTTAGCTCTTCACATCAGGTGGCCAAAGCATGGGTGGCTTAAACAACAGAAATGTATTGTTTCACGGTTCTGGGGAACAGAAGTCCTAGCTCTAGGTGTCAGCAGGGTAGGCTCCTTCTGAGGCTGTGAGAGGGAACCCGCTCCCTCCCTCTCCCCTACTCTGGAGTTGCTGGCAGTCTTTGAGTCCTTGGTTTGTAGAAGCATCACTCTGGCCCCTACCTTCATTTTCATGTGGTATTCTCCATGGTGTGTGTATGTGTTCAGAAGTCCCCTTTTTAAAAAAGGATACCAGTCATAAAGGATTTAAAGTGAAAGTGTTAGTTGCTCAGTCATGTCTGACTCTTGCGACCGCATGGAATGTAGCCTGCCAGGCTCCTCTGTGCATGGAATTCTCCAGGCAAGAATACTGGAGCGGGTTGTCATTCCCTCATCCAGGGGATCTTCCCAACCCAGGGATTGAACCTGGGTCTCCCCCATTGCAGGCAACTTCTTTACCTTCTGAGCCACCACAGAATGGGTTTGGGCCACCCTAATAGCATTATCTCATTATAACTAATTATATCTGCAATGACCCTATTTCCAAAGAAATTTATATTTTAAGCTACTAGGGATTAGGACATTAACATATGAGTTTCTGGAGAATGCAACTCAACTTGCTACAGTGGGGATGGATGTAGAAGGTTAAACAGAGACCTTCAGAAGCCTGGGAATTCCCTCAGCCCAGGGAATCTGCTGTCAGTATTGGTTCATGATGGCAGAGGCCCCAACAGGGCAGGGATAGATCACATTTCGGTACAGCAGATACACACTATGGGAGAACAGCTGAGCACTGGGGGTGGGGCCCGATGCCACCCGCTTCCCTGGCTGTGAGTCTGAGAGGGGGCTGACCGCTCCCCACATGGACAGTGAGGGAGGCAAGGGGAAAGGGCCACCTCTTCCCATTAGCAAATACTGGACCTGCTGAGATCTCTTTTCAGTTTGGAGTAAATTGAAAAAAAACAGAACATACAAACATTACTCCAGGTCCAGAGAAAAGATGTGCCATTCTGAGGAATGTCTTCTAATGAAGCTTTCCAAATGCTGTTTACCAAGGTAACCGAAAGAAAACAATTTGGCAATTGGGATGCCGAAGTATGTGGTCTCTCTGAAACAGCAGCTGAAAGCTGTGATTAGGTGACAGTGACCTAAATAAATATCTAGAGGGAATGGGAAGGGGTAAAAAGAAAGCAAACAGGAACTTGCCTGGCGGGACAGTGGTTTAGACTCCAGGCAGGGATTGCGGGTTCCGTCCCTGGTCAGGGAACTAAGATCCCACATGCGAACCTGGCATGCTCAAAATATAAAAATAAGAAAGGAAGCAAACATGACGTAGGGTCAAAAGCTCTATTGCACACTATTCAGCATAGAACGGACACTGTAGAAAATAGCATATATATTCTCCTAGAACATGAAAGTTACGGACAGAAAGACGGGGGAAATGGAAGAGAAAATGAAAGGCAAAGGGCAAAAAACCAGATTCCTTATGTGATCATGGGTATTTATGAAAAAAGGTCAGGCTCTTTGGAAAAGAAGACAGTTGAATAAAATATTCTTGATCAAGAAAATACATAACTGTAAATACATTTTGGCTTTGTTTTCATATATTATGATGGTACATTTAATTTTCAGGAAGTTGAAATCATTTTATACATGTGTGTTATTTCTTTCCTGTCCCCTTAACATTATATATGAGCATTTTGCATGTCATTAAATAAATTACACAAGGAATTTTTGATGGTCATATTTTATTTCATATGACTATACTTTCCTGCGGTAATTTAAGTATCCCATAATTTTATTTTGAGATTTTGCTTTCTACCAGTAACGCTGCACTGTATATTTTTGCTTACCATTTTTTCCCTATAGCACACATTATTTCAGGGGGATCATTTCCTAGAAGTTGAATGACTAGGTCAAAGGACATGTAAACTAAAGATTCCCAGACTTTAAGATTCCACAGACCAAGACATTTAAAAAAATAAAGGACCAAAATAGAGTTGTCTACATTTTTTTTATTTGTCAAGTAAGCACATTAAGGAAAAAAGCCTATGATATAGCATGATTACTCATAACAAAGAATATATTTTACACTGAAAATCTGAGAGGATATAATCTCACAATAAAGGATTAGCTTTAAGCTGAATAATTTAGTTCTTTGCCAAACTCAGCATGTTGTCTTTATCATTTTTATTTTTACTCTATACTGGTGACAGTTTGGTCATCAGTGGATGGTGACCCATCAGTGGGTGCTTTTGAGTAAATCACTCTGCGTCTGCCACGTGGCAATGTATTATTTGCTACTCTGAATATATAACTTTCCTCAAATTTTTTGTTACATATTCTGTAGATAGATGGATTCAAGCTGAATAAGTCAATTTGTTATTCATAATCCTGAAGTCATAAATCACTTTGATGGTAATTCCTAACGCAGATTGGACCTTTCTGCTTGGCAGAAAGGATCCCTTTAAATGAAGTGTGTGGGGGAGGTTAGTGAACTGGAGCCAAGGTTAAAGGAACCTGGAATCAAATTCTACTTCTGCCATTTTTCTGTGGTGTGGCAAACCTGAGTTTCCTTGACTCAAAAATGGGGCTGGTACTGCTACCTAATTCAAGAGATGGTTGTATTTTTAAAAAATAAACAAAATCACTTACTGCAGTGCCTGGCATATTCTAAGTACTTCAGTAAATTGTACCTAGTCTGTCTACAAATTTCTACTTGTTTTCAAATGCTATAAATCAAAGGCAAACATTTTCCCTGTAGGGATAGATGGTAAACATTTCAGGTTCTGTGGGCCCTGTGGCCTCTGTCACAACCAGTCAGCTTGACCACTGCAGCATGATATAACCACAGTCAGCAGGAAACCAATGTGTGAAACTGTGTTCCAATAAAACTTTATAAACACTGAAATTTAAATTTCATATAATTTTTGTATGCTATGAAATCTTCTTCTTCTGGCTCCCCCCCACCCCATCCACTGAAACATATAAAAACTAGTCTTAGTTCAGGGGCCATACAAAAACACTTGTATGGATTTGGAACTCATGGTTTGCCAGTCCCCGCTATAAACCATAAGGATATGTTAGAAAAATTGTAGCCAGTAGTTCTTTTGTGAATAACACATTTTCTTGTCAAATAAGACTAAAGATTAAAAATAGGCAGTTTGAAAGGAAGGTTTTAAAAACACTGCCTCGAATGTATGGCAAGAAGAATTGTGGGATTGTTGGAGGTCTAGAATTTCTGAGGCTCCCTTCTTAACCCATGGAATAGTGGACTGAGGCCCAGCAGGCTATGTGATGTCCTCCAGGTCACACTACAAGCTTGAGGACTGTTCCAGAGTCCTGGCTTGGTGTCCTTTCCACGGCACCGAGTATCATGATTTTATAATGTGTACTTCATTGTGAGCTAGACACTGAGATTTTTATTCTTCAATGAAAAGCTTCTTTAAAACTTTGTTCCCCTGAGAAGAAAAGATAAACAATAATTTCACGTGGTAATTTTCCAAATTTCTGTACCATATCTGCATATCCAAACACAGCTGTATGAAGGCAGAAATTGGCTTCAGGAGAAGAAGCCCGTTTACTCTGGTTTTTGAAGGCAACGCATGGTATTTGTACAATGAAGTGTAACACATGGTCCCCACCCCAACTACAGAACCAAAACAAACTAAAACTAAAAAAAAAAAAAAATAGTTGTTAAGAGTGTTCCCCACTGACTCTGTCTGAATGGTAAGAAAGGAGAGAGAGACAGACAGATTTCACATTCTCAAACAAAAAAATAAATATATTTACTATTGGCTAATGAATTCCCTCTCCTCACAATACAAAATTTTAACTGAATGACATTTTGAACAGCCTTTTAAGGTCTATGAATCTGTGATTAAATTTTATTTATATTTGATAAAACTTTCTTTGATTACATTTTATTTATGCTTGATAAAATTTTATATATTTGATTACATTTTATTTATATTATTCCAGAGGCTTCAAAACTATCCTTACACCTGTACTAAAACACTGAAATAGCGTTGCTGCTGCTGCTGCTAAGTCGCTTCAGTCGTGTCCGACTCTGTGCGACCCCACAGACGGCAGCCCACCAGGCTCCCCCGTCCCTGGGATTCTCCAGGCAAGAACACTGGAGTGGGGTGCCATTTCCTTCTCCAATGCATGAAAGTGAAAAGTGAAAGTGAAGTCGCTCAGTCGTGTCCGACTCCTAGCGACCCCATGGACTGCAGCCCACCAGGCTCCTCCAACCATGGGATTCTCCAGGCAAGAGTACATTAGAGATGCCATTTTTCTCTGTACTTTCTAGTTTTTATGTAGCATATAGGTTTCTATGTATGTAACTCTGTAACCATGTCTAAAAACTAAGAAAATGAAGAACAATGTATGCTGTTGTATGCAAGCATTAAACATTTTCTTCTTAATTCTTAAAAAAAAAAATGGTTCTTAGAGATTATGGAACTTGGCTGAACTGTGTTGTTCAGTATAGTACTCACTTTTACATTGAAGCGTGACTGGTCCGAATTGAGTCATGCTTTGAGTATACATGGGCTTCTCTCCCTGGCGGCGCTAGTTGTAAAGAACCCATCTGCCAATGCAGGTGATGTAAGAGACGCAGGCAGGTTCAATCCCTGGGTCAGCAAGATCCCCTGGAAGAGGGTATGGCAACCTACTCCAGTACTCTTGCCTAGAGAATCCCATGGACAGAGGAGCCTGGTGGGCTACAGTCCATAGGATTGCAAAGAGTCAGACATGACTGAAGCGACTTAGTCCGCATGTATGCACGCAGGTGAGTGTACATACACCCTGGATTTCAAAGTCTTGGGAGGAAAAACAGAATGTGCAATATCTCATTCGTATTTCTATACTGTTTACATGTTGAAATAACATGTTGCCTATACTGGGCCAAATAAAAGTATTAGTAAATATCACCAGCTTCTTTTTACTTTCTAAATCTAGCTGCTAGAAAATTTTCAGCTGCACTTGGGGTTGCATTCTAGTTCTCTTGGACAGCACTGCAATTGTTGTGAAGTTGTTACGGGATATATCTGAGTGATTCTTAAGGAGAACTCACAGTAGTTGACACTGGAGCTATCTGATGAAAACTTCTTGGGAAGGCGTGGAGGGAGACTCAGCGTTCAGAGCATTCTCTTGTGCGTTTTAAATTTTTTCTACATGCATTTATTACCTATCTAAAAGCTAAATAAATATCAAAATGATAATTCTACTTTACTGCATTAATAAATAAATGAATTACTGTAATTGTTGATCAGAATCTTGAAGGGTTTTGAAGAATTCTTTTCTTTACTGTCCAGAAAAAGAACTATCAGTGCATGCTATTTCTTGTTGCTGGTGTGTATTTGTGTGTGTGTGTGTGTGTGTATGTACTTGCATATGTGAATGTGTGTCTACGTATATTTGACAATTTTCTTAAGGACAGAACTAGATATGATTAATTAAGAATCTTAGTCTCCCATGTATTAAAGAAAGTAAGTTTGTTAGAGAGTGGAATAATGTTTTTGTGGGGAAAACTAAAATGTATTCCCTAAATATCCTGTATTAAGAGGAAGACAGTTAGAGTTTAAAATCCTGGCTTGGGACCCATCTCCCACAAAGGATGTAACTTAATGACCCTGTGGTCATTTAAAACAACAAATATTTTCTTCCACTGACATAAAAATACAATTGTTTGCTTTTAATATAAATTTCAGTTTTCTTTCTTTTTTAAAAAAATCAATTGCAAGGCAATACTCTGAAATTAAACACTTTATCTGCTAACATTTAACTTTCTTTTATGAGGAATTATTCTATGAATTATAGTCAAAGATCAAATTCTGTCAATTTCACAATTATTGATTTTATTACTAATCATCCAGTTTATCACAGTCTTAAAAAATTAAATTCTAAAAAGCTATTCTCAAGGTTCATTTGTGTTTAGTTAATAGCTTATTTTTATAACACTACAAGATGTGAGCAATTACATAAACCCCATATGCTAAGGCGGAGAAGGCAATGGCATCCCACTCCAGTACTCTTGCCTGGAAAACCCCATGGATGCAGGAGCCTGGTAGGCTGCGGTCCATGGGGTCGATAAGAGTTGGACACGACTGAGCGACTTCACTTTCACTTTTCACTTTCATGCATTGGAGAAGGAAATGGCAACCCACTCCAGTGTTCTTGCCTGGAGAATGCCAGGGACGGCGGAGCCTGGTGGGCTGCCGTCTCTGGGGTCGCACAGAGTCGGACACGACTGAGGTGACTTAGCAGCAGCAGCAGTAGTTTGTGCATACCTACTTTAGTATAGGGCTTCCCTGGTGGCTCAGCTGGTAAAGAATGTGCCTTCCATGTAGGAGACCTAGGTTTGATCCCTGGGTTGGGAAGATGCCCTGGAGAAGGAAATGGCAACCCATTCCAATATTCTTGTCTGGAGAATTCCGTGAACAGAGAGGGGCCTGATGGGCTGCAATCCATGAGGTCACAAAGAGTCAGACACGACTGAGTGACTAACACTTTCACTTTCTTATGTTAAGGAACTAATTACAGCAATATCACCTTTTAGAATTAGGTTCTAAATATCATATCATAGGTGTGATATTGTGGTTTATAATAAGAAAGGCATATTTTGTCTTCACCCATTTCTTTGGCATGGAGCTCCTAAAACCTTTGGAATTTCCTATGTGATTAGAACAAGAAGGGTGAAAAGAACATATTTTGTTGTTCATAAAAAAAAAAAAAATCTTTCAACCATGCTTGATTTTATGCTGATGAAACTACTTTTGGAAAGCCCTTGGGTCACCTACTGATGTGGGCTGGTTTCTGGGGAAATCAACCTTGTGTTTAAAGGATTGGTGCTTTGAGCCCAATCCCCTCGCCACACTGAAACTTCGAGGAGGGGAGAGGTGCTGGAATCACCAATGGCCATGGATTTAGTCAATCATGCCTATGGAAAGGCGCCTCCATAAAAATCCTAAATTATATAATTTGGAGACTTTCCAGGCTAATGAACACCCATGTGCCAGGAGGATGAAAGTCACTCCGTCGTGTGCGATCCTGACTATACACAGTCCATGGAATTCTCCAGGCCAGATTACTGGAGTGGGAAGACTTTACGTAGCCTTTCCCTTCTTCAGGGGATCTTCCCAACCCGGGGATTGAACCCAGGTCTCCTGCTTTGCGTGCAGATTCTTTACCCAGCTGAGCCACAGGGGAAGCCCAAGAACACTAGAGGAGGGGAGCCTATCCTTTCTCCAGCAGATCTTCCAGACCCAAGCATCAAACTGGAGTCTCCTGCATTGCAGGCAGATTCTTTACCAGCTGAGCTATCCACTGGAACAAGAACTCTTGTGTTTGGGATCCTTCTAAACTTTACCCTACGTACCTCTTCATCTTATTCTTTATTCTTATCCTTTAATATCCTTTGTAATAAGCCAGTAATCTACTAAGGAAACTGGTATCTTGAGTTCTGTGAGTCTCTCTAGCAACTTAATTGTGCCTGAGAAGGGGATTATGGGAACTTCTGATTTGTAGCCAGTAGGTAAGAAGTACAGATGATCACCTGGGCTTGAGATTGGCATCTGAAGGGTATGTATGGGATGGTCTCGAAGAACTGAGTTTTTATCCTGTGGAACTTGATCCTATCTCCGGGTATGTAGCATCAGGATTGAGTTGAATGGTAGGACTTTGGGCTCCTGTCCCAGCTTGATGTGTGTGAAACCCATATGTATGGTGTCAGAAGTGAAGTAGGATGTGGTCTCGGTGTGTGTAAAGAAGACACAGGAGAAGTAAGCTTTTCCTCTACAGCATGAAACTGTTTTTATTTAAAAAATGAAAATAAAAACAACTTTATTTTATATTGAAGTATAGTTCATTAACAATATTGTGTTAGTTTCAGGTGTACAGAAAAGTGATCAAAGTATACATATATCCACTCTTTTTTAGATTCTTTTCCCAAATAGGTCATTGCAGAGAAGGTCTTTGTTGGTTATCTGTTTTAAATATAACAGTGTGAACACGTCAATTCCAAACTCCCCAACTATCCCTCTCCCCTTCTCTTGCCCCTGATAACCATGAGTTTGTTCTGTAAGTCTGTGAATGTGAAAGTGTTCTGATGAGATCAGCTTTGTCTACTAAAATGTCATTTTTATCCAGTTCAACCTAATACTTACTGAAGTATCATCATTTCCCCCTTTTTATCTATTGGAAAATAATGTGTTCTAAAAACATGGACCACTGCTCCCTTATATACTTTCATTTATTTAGCCACACTTCTCAAGCACCTACTTTATAATTCAATATAAACTGATGTTCTCTTTTAACAAATTTGTTCTACCTATAAATGGTTTCCAACTATTAAACAATACAATCTCATACTTTGTGGTCTTTAGAAGATTTACTGTTCCAGTTGTTGAAATATTTCAGCTGTTTAGCAACTCTGCTTCCCACATCCTTAGTATAAAACTTACTTATTGATTTCAAAATATTATTTAAAAAAATAGCCCCAGTGTCTTTTTCAGTTTGAGTTGTCATAATAAAATACCATAGGATAAGCGGCTTAAACAACAGAAATTTATTGCTCATAATTCTGGAGGCTGAAAGTCCAGCATCAAGGTGTCAGCCAATCCAATTCCTGGTAAGGCTTCTTTTCCTGGCTTGTAGGCAGCCAGCTTCTTTCTGTATTTTCACATGATGATGGAGAGGAAAGTGATGGAGAGTGAGCACTCTGGTATCTCTTCTTATAAGGGCACCAATCCCATGGGTAGGGCCCCACCGTCATGACCTCATCTAGCCCGTTTCCTCCCAATGTCCCATCTCCAAATGCCACTGAGTCGGGTGTTAGAGTTTCTCTGTAGGAATTTAGGGAGGATTGCAAACATTCAGTCCATAACACCCACCAAAAACAATGAACCATCTCTTTCATGTCACTAGCCATTGCTTCATAAAGACTTTCAGGAGGAAAGAATCTTTTTCAAAAAACTATTTAATCATACATTCATTTAAAAAATAATTATCAGGTTATAATCTGGCTCTAGTCTAAGTCTCTTGGATCTCCTGTCTTTCCTTCTACTCATTGTGCTCTTAGCTCTAGTTACAGAAGCTTATTTATTCTTCTTCCAGGAGTCCAAGCATTAAAACTTTGTGGTTTTCTTCCTTGTTCCTCTACCCAGCTTGCCTTATATACCAGCTGCCTTCTTGCTCATCTTTTAAGATCTAATTCAAAGAATATCTTTTGTATGAAGCTCTCTCTACTTCCCTGGGCAAAACTAGCCCTCCATGGCTCCCTCTGCATGCAGTTCCAGGGTCTTCTCTACCACTATTTCCATTAGACTATCCACTTTTTCGGGTAAAGTATTTTAGTACAGGGTCTTACACATGGCAGAAGGCAGATGGAATGAAAGCTGCTGGGGACCATGGGCTCTGTCATGTGGATTCAAGTGTCCATCACATAGAAGGTAAAAGTTCCTTAAGTGACTCTTGGGTTGTGGGAACTGAAGGCTTCTGAACTTTTTAGAAGATCCCATCTTAAGAATTTTTTGCTCTACACAGATTTCAGTGGGGTGAAGCTCTAATGTAATGCCAGCCTATGGGAAGACATAGTAAGAGACTTCTGCTCCAACCTGGGGGTCTGGATACTGACACATAAACAGTTCACTTGTTTGGTTTCTGTAAATTTCTCTACCACTGCCTGCTCCCCTTGTCTTTTCTTTTTTTTTTTTCTGGTCGAACTCCTCCTAGAATTACATCAGTGTTAACACAAATTCATGAACTCTCCTGGGAAAGAATTTTTACTCGGAATACAAGGATTTTTTTCCTTCCACTGTTGGCACGTATCTATGACTTTATGAAAGCCAATAGGATCATTGAATTTATTTAATACTATTTTTTCAAATAGTATGAGCCTAACTTGAATGCATGTATTTATTCTATTATGATTAGAAAAGGAACATTCATGTTGACAGAGAAAGGAAGAGTCCATGCTTAACACTGGAAAATCAGCAGATAACAGAAATAAAATATACAAATCTGCCATGGGTAAATATAGATTCATCTGATTGGTGGCAGAAAGAAAAGGAACATTTACTAAACTGCAATACTAATGGTAATTCAGGCTTGCTTTACAGTTCAAACTTGAAAAGTTTTGAAGGGTACGTTTTAGGGATAAAAAGATTGTGAGCGCCCTTCTCTTGCATAGAGGGGAAAATCTCATGATTCCTTAATGTTTAGCTTCAGGATTTGCAGGCTACATCAAAATGATAGTTTTTTATGCATTAATGTTTACATAACTGCTATTTTTGCAGACGTTGAAATTATAGAGAGCAGCAATTGTTGAGGGAAAAAAGCAGTATAAATAAATAGAAGCTAGAATTTTCCCCCTTCAGAGGTAGGCTTTTGCTATTCCTAGCCCAGAATACTTGTGCTATTTGTGTGAGATTGTGCTTCAGGCCATGGAGAGACTAGTTTGCCCCAAAAACAAAAACTCCACAAGTAGGAGGATATACAATAGACTAATAAAGCATATGTTTGACTCTCCACAAGTGGCATAATGAATAATACATTTTTCTTTCTTGGAGTTACACTCGCTGACATTAAGTCTCTGTTATTCTAAGGGGAAATAAACAAACAGGAAGAATGAGTAAGCAGAGTAAATTTCACATCACGCGTCTTTGGCTTGGGCACGGTGTATATCCTGTGTTATTTTGTAGCTTGGGATTTTATGTCATGAGGCACGTGTTTTGTGGGCAGAGGGCATGGGTGGGAGGGGCTGGTGAGAAGGCAGGGTGCTCACACATCCTTTTGCTTAGATGAGCCCCAGTTGTCTTTGGGTTAACTGCTCATATCTCCCCTTTCACTTGCAAAAGTGCCCCACTTTACTGGATGGTAAAGTTTATGTTTACTATTAACTAACAATGAACATCAAGGATGGAGGGAAAGTACCCAGTTTATGCCTCCATAACATCTCCCACGTCATTGTAAAGAAAGGCAGTAATAACAATCCTTGACAAGGACAATTGATGCTTACTTGATCTTAAATAGAATGTGAATATTAACCTTTATTAACAGATTTGACTATTTTTATTGGTCTGTCACTTATAAGTCATGATATTGAGCTTGCTACACAAATACAACATCAACAAATCTCTTAGTTTCTGCTTCCTACCCCTTCCCCCACACCTCCACAAGTCATTGGATTCCGTCCCTAAATCTTATTTAAATATCTATAGAAATCCTTCAGTCTTCACTGCCAAGAACTATCCTGAAAAGGGCTGTTACTGGAGAAGGAGCCTGGTCTAGTGATGAGCCTAGTTAGAAGAAAGGAAGCAAGGAAGGAATTCACGTGAGTTGGCAAGAGAGAAGTAAAAGATTTTGAGTATGAGATATTTATTCATCCATCTTCACAGCAGCATTATTCACAACAGCCAACCCAAGTGTCTGTTAGCAGATGAATGGATAAAAAATGTGGCATATATGTGTGTGCATATATGTATTAATATGAAATCCATATATATATAACATGTCTGTATGTATATATATTATATATTGTATATAATGGGGCTCCCCTGGTGGTGCAGTGGTAAAGAATCTGCCAGCCAATGCAGCAGACATAGGGTCAATCCCTGGATTGGGAAGATCCCCTGGAGAAGGAAATGGCAACCCACTCCAGTACACTTGCCTGGGAAATGCCATGGATTGAGGAGCCTGGTGGGTTACAGCCCATGGGGTTGCAAAGCATCAGGCATAACTTAGTATCTAAACAACAACAACAACACCCTCATATATAATGGATTACTATTCAGCTTTAGAAGAGAACGAAATACTGATATGTGCTATGATAGGACTGGATGTTGAAAACACTATCCTAAGTGAAAGAAGCAAGACCCAAAAGGAAAAATATTGTAAGATTCCACTTAGATGCAGTGCCTAGAGTAGACACATTCATCCTAACAGAAAGTAGAATATCAGTTATCTGGAACTGGAGAAGGTAAGGGGCAGTCAGTGTTTGAAGAGTAAAGAGTTTCTGTCTGGGAAGAAACGTTCTGGAGGCTGGTGGAGGTAATGGCTGCACTACCTTGGGAATGTGCTTAATGCTGCTGAACGGTACACTTAAAATGGTTAAGATGTAAATTTCACGTTATATGTATTTTGCCAAAATACCAGTAGTATCAGGATAAGCTGCATTAAGGCAGAAAACAGCGTGATCTAATGTTTCTTATTGGGTATATTAGTTTCCCAGGGCAGTTGTAAGCAAATTTGGTACAAACTTGTAACTTAAAACAACAGAAAGTTATTTTCTCACAGTTCTGGAGGCCAGAAGTCTGAAATCAAGGTGCCAGCAAGGTTGGTTTCTTTTGGAGGTTCTGAAGGAGACTGTTCCTTGGGTCTTTCCAATAGCCAAAAGGTAGAAGGAACTCAAGTGTTTATCAGCAGATGAATGAATAACCAAATGTATGTGTACACACACACTCACGTGTGTGTGTGCATGTGTGTACTGCCCTGTGGCTTGTAGTTACATGATTCCAGTCTCTGCCTCCCCGTTCACGTTGTGCTGTGTCTCTGAGTCTCAAATCTCCCTCTGCCTTTCTAAGAACCCCTGCCATTGGATTTGTTTCATACTAAATCTAGGGTGCTCTTATCTTAATATCCCTAATTTAATTACATCTGCAAAGTCCCTTTTTCCAAGTAAGGTCACATTTGCAGGTTCTGAGTGGACATATCTTTTTTTGGGGGAGGTGCACAATTAGTCACCTAGAGCCAGACATTCTGGTGTGTGAAGTCAAGTGGGTCTTAAGAAGGGCCTTATTAAAGCTAGTGGATGTGATGAAATTCCAGCAGAACTATTCAGATCCCTAAAGGATGATGCCATAAAGGTTTTGCATTCACTGGAAGACCCATCTGTGGCCACAGGACTGGAAAAGGTCAACTTTCATCCCAATTCCCAGGAACAGCAGTACCAAAGGATGTGCTAACTATCAGACAATTGCATTCATCTCCCATGCTAGTAAGGTCATGCTTAACATCTTGCATGCTAGGCTTCAGCATTATGCGAATCAAGAACTTCTAGATGTCCAAGATGGGTTTGGTTTAGAAAAGGAAGAGGAACTAGATATCAAATTGCCAACATTTTCTGGATTATAGAGAATGCCAGGGCATTTCAGAGAAGCATCTATCTCTGTTTCATCGACTACACTAAAGCCTTTGACTGTGTGGATCATGACAAACTGTGGAAAGCTCTTAGAGAGATAGGAATACCAAACCATCTTACCTATCTTCTGATAAACCTGTATATGGGTCAAGAAGCAACAGTTAGAACCCTGTATGGACAACTTATTTGTTCAAGAACAAGAAAGGAGCTCGAAAGGGCTGTCTGCTGTCACCCTGTTTGTTTAACCTGTACACTGAGCGCATCATGAGAAATGCCGGGCTGGATGAGTTACAACCTGGAATCAAGATAGGCAGGAGAAACGTCAACAACCTCAGATACATGGGTGATACCACTCTACTGACAGAAAGTGAACAGGAACTAAAGAACCTCTTGATAAGGGTAGAGGAGGAGAGTGAAAGAGCCAGCTTAAGACTAAATAATAAAAAACTAAGGTCATGGCATCTGCCCCCATTACTGCATGGCAGATAGAAGGGGAAAAGGTGGAAGTAGTGACAGATTTCCTCTGCTTGGGCTCTAAAATCACTGCAGATAGTGACTGCAGCCATGAAATTAGAAGACGATTGCTTCTTGGCCAGAAAGTGATGACATTGCTCTGCCAACAAAGGTCCATATAGTCAAGACTATGGTCTTCCCAGTGGTCAGGTACAGTTGTGAGAGCTGGACCGTAAAGAAGGCAGAATGCCAAAGAATTGATGACTTCAAACTGTGGTGCTGGAAAAAACTCCTGAAAGTTCCTTGGACAGCAAGATCAAACCAGTCAATCTTAAGGGAGATCAACCCTGAATATTCACTGGAAGGACTGATGCTGAAGCTGAAGCTCCAGTATTTTGGTCATCTGATATGAACAGAAGACTCATTGTAAAAGTCCCTGATGCTGGGAAAGATTGAGGGCTGAAGGAGAAGAGGGCATCATAGGATGAGATGGCTGGACGGCATCATAGATGCAATGAACATGAACTTGGGAAAACTCCGGGAGATGGTGATGGACAAGGAGGCCTGGTGTGCTGCAGTCCATGGGATTGCAAAGAGCTGGACATGACTGGGCGACTGAACAGCAACAACAGTTTGACTCAGTGTGTGTGGGTGCTCATGTCTGAGTCTTTGGGATCCTGTGGACTGTAGTCCACCAGCATCTTCTGTCCATGGAATTCTCCAGGCAAGAATACTGGAGTGGTTTGCCATTTCCTTCTCTAGGGGGTCTTCTTGACCCAGGGATCAAACCTGAGTCTCTTGCATCTCCTGCATTCACAGGCAGATTCTTTACCACTGTGCCACCAGGGAAACCCAATTTGACTCAGTACATTTGGAAAAAAGCTGGCTTCACTCATAGAAGCAAAGTGTGCATGTTATCGGTGAGTTGCCCTCCTATTCAGTAGGCTACAGAAACTTCTTCCTTCTCCCTGCTCGTGTACTGCACCCCACTTCACCATCCTCCCCTAGGAATCTACCCCACCTGTTCTGCCAGAAGCCTAAGCTCATTACCTGCACAAATGAATTTGAAATCCATCTTAAATGTCTTCTTTCCATTTTGTGAGATAGAGCAAGCAGGCTGACATCACAAGAGTGGAGGAAGGTTCCCTTTTACCCCATCCATCCCTAAATTTTCAAGTAATGGGGTCTCCTTTAGGTAATGCACTGACTCCAAGGGTGATTACACTGTGGGAACAGCACGTGTGACCGTCCGTGGAGCCTTGACACTGTCCCCACGTCATGCTCTGCCAGCGCCATCCCCCTGCCAAGGCCGTATGTCTGCCTGCCTCTCCCCGTCTATGTCTTTTCCTTGGCCAAACAAACTTCTTACACGTCTCTTTGATCATTTTCCATTTCCACGCCAGAAATAAACCTTGTTATCCTCTGCGTCTGGAACATCCTCCCACTTTCCAAACCATATTGCTTTTCATTTCTGCATTGATTTCAAAATCTTCCTCCTTCAGGTGGGTTTAAATGTGATGTCATGACACCACAACCCTTATTCTTCATTAAGATGGTGGTTTTTAAAAGCACATTGTTTTATTTTGAAAACACCCAAGAGACAAACCATTGACTGCTACCTGTACCTTGGACCAGGCACATGAAATTAGATTACAAAGCCTAATTACGGGCAAACAAAAAACATCTCCAGAAATTCCTGGGTCTTTTTTTTTTTTTTAATCGGAATGTCTTTGGGTAAGCCAACCTATCTGGCAGGCAATGATTTGTAGTAAAAGTATTTGAAGGACCTGTGTAAGATCTCTCCCAGGTGAATGAAGTAAGAAAAATATAGGATGGATTGCCCCAGCATTCGCAGAAAGATATGAGGCACATTAATATTATTTTTTCTTTTAGCTTCAAGAATCTCATATTTCATTTGAATTATTTAAAAAAAAAGTTTGGTTCACCGGGTGGTTTGATTAAGTAAGTGTTCTCTACTTAAATAGTGAAAATAAATATCAAGAGAATAATCACACATGCCAAGTGTGTTCAGTGAAGCAATATGTGTAGGCAGCATTGGAAACAGTGACACAGTGATTATCTGTGCATAACTTGGTCATAATATCATCACTGTCTAGACTACTAGACAATTAACATCCAGACATACTATAGCTCAGATTGAGGAAGGTCATTAAAAAAATGAAAGATAGAATTGGCCTCTTTGGGAAAGAAACATCTAGCTCATATTTTTCTAGAGAGGCATTCATTGGAATTTAACTTTGGACTAAGATGCTTTTAGTTTCAGCTTCCTTTTATGAATCTCTGATTGACCCCCGTTTTCACAACTGTCAATAATGATGATTGTATCTTTCAATCAGCTGGTTTAATAATTTTATATGTATTTAGTGCAAACACATTTGTTTGAGGTGATAATTAACTCCAGTTTGCACCTCTTCATGCTTCTCCATCTATTTTGATTTAAAGGGAAGATTTCAGACTTTAAGGAATTATTGGTGTTGTAATGGAAGTTCTGATGCAGAAGACAGCATGACCCCAACATCCTCAGCACAATCTAACAGGGATCTCAAAATGGGTTAAAGATCTAAACGTAAGACCAGAAACTATAAAACTCCTAGAGGAGAACATAGGCAAAATACTCTCTGACATACATCACAGCAGGATCCTCTATGACCCACCTCCCAGAATATTGGAAATAAAAGCAAAAATAAACAAATGGGACCTGATTAAAATTAAAAGCTTCTGCACAACAAAGGAAACTATAAGCAAGGTGAAAAGACAGCCTTCAGAATGGGAGAAAATAATGCAAATGAAGCAACTGACAAACAACTAATCTCAAAAATATACAAGCAACTCCTGCAGCTCAATTCCAGAAAAATAAATGAACCAATCAAAATATGGGCCAAAGAACTAAATAGACATTTCTCCAAAGAAGACATACAGATGGCTAACAAACACATGAAAAGATGCTCAACATCACTCATTATCAGAGAAATGCAAATCAAAACCACTATGAGGTACCATTTCATGCCAGTCAGAATGGCTGCGATCCAAAAGTCTACAAGCAATAAATGCTGGAGAGGGTATGGAGAAAAGGGAACCCTCTTACACTGTTGGTGGGAATGCAAACTAGTACAGCCACTATGGAGAACACTGTGGAGGTTCCTTAAAAAACTGGAAATAGAACTGCCTTATGACCCAGCAATCCCACTGCTGGGCATACACACTGAGGAAACCAGAATTGAAAGAGACACGTGTACCCCAATGTTCATCACAGCACTGTTCATAATAGCCAGGACATGGAAGCAACCTAGATGTCCATCAGCAGATGAATGGATAAGAAAGCGGTGGTACATATACACAATGGAGTATTACTCAGCCATTAAAAAGAATACATTTGAATCAGTTCTAATGAGGTGGATGAAACTGGAGCCTATTATACAGAGTGAAGTAGGCCAGAAAGAAAAACACCAATACAGTATACTAATGCATATATATGGAATTTAGAAAGATGGTATCAATAACCCTGTATATGAGACAGCAAAAGAGACACTGATGTATAGAACAGCCTTTTGGACTCTGTGGGAGAGGGAGAGGGTGGGATGATTTGGGAGAATGGCATTGAAACATGTATAATATTATATATGAAATGAGTCGCCAGTCCAGGTTCGATGCATGATACTGGATGCTTGGGGCTGGTGCACTGGGATGACCCAGAGGGATGGTATGGGGAGGGAGGAGGGTTCAGGATGGGGAACACATGTATACCTGTGGCAGATTCATGTTGATATATGGCAAAACCAATACAATATTGTAAATTTAAAGAAGAAAAAAAAGAAAACAATGCATGTCTTCACATGATCGTATGCCTTTCTATCTAAGGGAAATTTATGTCATCAGTTCAAAGAATGGCAGAGGCTGCTGTGTGCTCACAAATTCCCAGTTCTTTGTTCTTCTGCTGTAATAGCTAGACTACATTTCCCAATCTCCTTTGTTATTGGGTGGTGTCACATGTTTGAGTTCTGGCCGATGAAATGTGAGCAGAATTAAAAGCATGGTGCTTCTAAATTTGGCCCTTAAGACCCACCATCTAATTCTCCATACTCTCTCTTTCCCCTTGTCTACTGTCTGTTGGGAATAAGAGCTATAAAGCCCTAGGTAAGGGCAGATTCAGAAAAAATGAAGCCTCAGTAGCAAGTCAACACTGGAAGGAGGCCATGCCACCTGGAAGTCTTGCATTTATTCATGGCCCAAGTAAGAAATAGAATTTGTTTTAAGTCATTAAGAATTTTGGTTATAGCAATTTGTTAAAGCAGTTTTGGTTTGTTATAGAATTTTGTTTGTTATAGCAGATAGCCCACACTGAACAATGCATTTAGCTGTCACAACAGCTATTTATTGTGTGCTAAAATCTAAAATAACTCTCAGATGTACCTAAGGCAGCTGAAGCATATTTTTCAGATGTTTAAGGAACTGCATCCAGTGTGGTCACTCTCTACATGGATGCATCCCATGTAATTAACATGTTCCCAGAAGACTGTCAATTGGTTTTCAGTACCCAAACATCATAGAACATATCTTTCAATATAACATTGATACTTATATCCCAAAAGGGCAATACAACACCCAGTCTACTAATGAGAAAAGATCAGACAAAGTCAGATGGAGGGACAGCCTACAAAACACCTGACAAATACTCCCCCAAATTGTCAAGTTCATCAAAAACAAGGAGAGTCTGAGAAGCTTTCAAGATCAGGGGAGCCTAAAGAAACATCATGGCTCCATGTATTAAGGACATCAGGAAAACATTGTGTACTTACTTGGTAAGTCAGGTCTGACTCTTTGCAACCCCATTGCCTGTAGCCTGCCAGGCTCCTCTATCTACGGGCTTTCCCAGGCGAGAACTGGAGTGGGTTGCCATTTCCTTCTCTAGGGGATCTTCCCAACCCAGGGATGGCACTTATGTGTCCTGCATTGGTAGGTGGATTCTTTATCACTGAGCCACCTGGGAAGCCTCGGAAAACACTAGAGAAGTCTAAGTACAATATCAACTTTAATTTATAATAATGTTTCAGTATTGGTTCATTAGTTGTGATGAATGTGTGTAGCGATGTAGGATGTTAACAATGGGAGAAACAGTATGGGGTAACAGAAACTCTGTTTCAGCATTCCCATTTTTGTATAAGGGCTTCCCTTGTGGCTTAGCTGGTAAAGAATCTGCCTGCAATGCGGGAGACCTGGGTTCGATCCCTGGGTTGGGAAGATCCGCTGGAGAAGGGAACGGCTGCCCACTCCAGAATTCGGGCCTGGAGAACTCCATGGAGTGTATAGTCCATGGGGTTGCAGAGTTGGACACGACTGAGCGACTTTCACTTTTCTTTTAATTTTTCTGTACATCTAAAACCATCTCAAAATTTTAAAATGCTCTTTTTTTTTAAAGTGCCTACATCAGTTTTCATAGAATGACTTATGGGAAAAATCTCTAGTTACAAGTACAGTGGGGTGACGTAGGGTGGTGAAAGCGTGGGTCAAGGTTGGGGGGGAGGGTGTGTGCCTTGGGTGTTGTCAGCTCTGGGAGAGGCCAGCTCTGCACAAACAGCAGCTGCTGTTAACAAGCTTGGCCATGGCTCTGGCAGTCAGAAAGCAGAGTTGTAAGCATTTATCATGTCAGCCTGACATTGAGGAATAAAAGTCGACAGAAGGTGGAAGGGTTTGAGGTTTGGAATGGGAACATGTGGGACTGCCTTGCACCACGAAGGGCCTCTGAAATCCATTCAATCATAACTTCCTTGCATTGTGATTTTACTTTTAATCTGTTCTGTCTCAATTCAGCACTGAAATGATAAATTCCTTCAAGAAAGGACTGAGTGTATTTTACTCATCTTGCCATCTCTCCATCTTCCATAGCCCATAGGCATATGCCACATGAGTGCATGTATACACACACACACACACACACACACACTTCCTATACACACACACACACACACACATTCACACACACAGTACCTAGCAGGCAGACCCTCATAAACTGTATGACCACGGGTAAGAGACATCACTGTGGAGTAGACGGTGCAAGGCAGAGACCTCAATTTGATGGCTGTCCAGGATTTTGGGCAGGATGCTTTGTGGAAACTCTGGCACAGAACAAAAAATCAGGGAGTGATGCATTTGCTCTGGAATTAATGTTTTCTTAAACATAAGTCAAGTTGAAAGAGTTAATGTTTTATTTTTTGCCCTATGATGGAAACATAACACCAGAGATACAGAAAGCCAGCTTTTAAAGGCAGATGCTGAAATAACAAAGTCGCTTTTAAAATGAGTACTTAAGAAAATGGCCATTTTAAGTGGCATGGCACCAACATGGTTACACCAGTATTTATTTTTCTGGGGAACGTGTGTGTATGTTGTGGGTTGTAAGTGGAACCCTGGCCAATCCTGGCCAGGCATAAAGGAATCATTTAGGGCCCTTCAAAATCATTAGGACTATTAGTCCTGACTTGAAATGAGTGAAATGCACAAATGCCTGCCAAGGGGGGAACAAGTTCTGCTACTTTTCAAAGTCATCAAAGTGAGCTGCTCTGGGAAGAAATATTTCAGAGCAGGAAGCCTGCCTGTACAACTGTCTATGACATGTACCTAGCCTGCACACCAGGCTGTGACCCCTGCTGGTCTCATTGGCCACCCTCTCAGTGTCCAGTGAGTGTCCTTCCAGAAGCATCGGGGCACCTTACTTTACCTGCAGGTAGAGGAGGTGTGGGGCTTCCCAAGTGGCGTTAGTGGTAAAGAACCCTTCTGCCAATTCAGCAGACTTAAGAGACTCCCCGTTTGATCCCTGGGTAGGGAAGATTCCCTGGAGGAGAGCATGGCAACCCACTCCTGTATTCTTGCCTGGAGAATCCCATGGATGGAGGAGAGGAGACTGGCAGGCTACAGTCCATGAGGGTGCAGAGTTGGACACGACTAAGCAACTCAACACGCACAAATATACACGCAGAGGATGTGAGCCTGCTCGCAGCAATCCCTCCTAAAGAGGTCGGCACTGGATCCCAAGCAACTTCCCCTGCAGGAAGAATCAAGACCTCACCCCTCCAGTTTCCTGAAGCTCTGCCCTGTTCACTCACAGCACAAGGAAGACTGTTTATTTCACTGATCATTAAATTGAGGTGTCACCCGATACCTGCTTCACTAAAAACCTTTCAGAACAAGCCGACTGAATGTGGTTTGGAAGAGAACATTTGGATAGATGAAACGAGCTGAGGTTTTTTTTTTTTTTTTTTTTTCTTAATCTGATAAATGTAGATGCCTCCATCATCCCAACTATATATATTATGCACTGGGGCAAGGACCTTCACCTTTCCAGGTCCTAGAGATTATACTTTTTAAGCAGAGGGACTGGCCTTGGCCAGAGGCCTTCAGACTGTGACTGGTGCAGTCAGTTTCATGGGTTGCAACCAGAGTTGAAACATGGAACAGAAGAGAGTAAAGTGAGTTTTTGTTGTTTTTTTTTGGGGGGGGGGGCGGGGCAGGTGGTAAGTCCATAAAAACACATATATTTAGGCATATACCCACTGTGTTATAACATATATTCTGAATTCTGAAATCCACTGGCGGAACTGATGCTCTAGGTGGGTGAACCTAGAGCCTATTATATGGAGTGAAGTAAGTCAGAAAGAGAAAAACAAATATCGTATACTACTGCACATATATGAAATCTAGAAAGACAGTACTGATGAACCCATTTGCAAGGCAGTGGTGGAGACACATAGAAAGCAGACCTATGGACACGGGGCAGGGGGAGGAAGGAGAAGGTAGGATGTATGGACAGAATAACATGGAAACATCCATCTCCATATGTAAAATAGATAGTCAATGGGAATTTGCTGTACGACTCAGGGAACTCAAACCAGGTCTCTATGACAACCCAGAGGGGTGGGATGGGGAGGGAGGTGAGAGAGAGATTCAAGAGGGAGGGATAATAGGTATACTTATGGCTGATTCAGTGACCCCTCTTGACTCTGGTCCTCACTGGGTTCAGCTAAAAGGAAGCCCAGCAAAGCATGGAGGGAAAATAGACTGCTGAAATCAGCCTTCATTTCCTCAGCTTGAATTTCATGGGGTCTCAATGAGGAAACACTCCTTGCCTATGCCACTCTATCCTCAGTTCAGTTCAGTCGCTCACTTGTGTCCAACTCTTTGTGACCCCATGGACTGCAGCACACCAGGCTTCCCGTCCATCACCAACTCCTGGAGTTTACTCAAACTCACATCCATTGAGTCGGTGATGCCATCCAACCATCTCACCCTCTGTGGTCCCCTTCTCCTCCCACCTTCAATCTTTCCCAGCATCAGGGTCTTTTCAAATGAGTTGGTTCTTTGCATCAGGTGACCAAAGTATTGGAGTTTCAGCTTCAGCATCAGTCCTTCCAATGAACACCCAGGATGATCTCCTTTAAGGATGGACTGGTTGGATCTCCTTGCAGTCCAAGGGACTCTCAAGAGTCTTCTCCAACACCACAGTTCAAAAGCATCAATTCTGTGGTGCTCAGCTTTTTTTATAGTCCAACTCTCACATCCGTACATGACTACTAGAAAAACCATAGCTTTGACTAGACACACCTTAGCTTATTCTAACTGGAGTCTGCCTTCTGTCTCTTCTGGAAGTGGGACAAATATAATGAAGTCGCTTTAAATTATAGTCGTGTATAAGCTTTATCCGTAATAGTTTAATATATAAATTGAAGTTTACAGGGAGGAGGTAAGGGATTTTTGCGTTCTGTAAAATACTCACTTGGTGGTAAGCTGGCTACTATATTTTTTAACAAAATGTGGGAGGTAGTTATTATGGTTCTTTGATGTAATCAGTGCAAATGTATTCCAGAGATTAGCTAGAATCCTCTTTTCTTGACTGGGTGTATCCCCAGATAATTGCTAGACAATTTAGAAGAAGGATCATAGAAAACATTATCTAAATGAACACATTTCCGTTGATTATATTCAATTAAAAGGTATTGTTTAATTTGATTTTCAACCTACACGAACAATAAATTTTCATTTGAAAGCTCTTATTTGCCCAGCACCGTTCTAGGTGTTTAGAATACATCAGAAAATACAACAAAGATTTCTGCCCTCGTGGAGCTTACATTCTAGCAGAGGGAGACAGAAATTAAACTGTATTTATTATAAGTAAATGCATTCTATTGAAGATGCTTAATGCTATGAAAGCAAGCAGACCAGGGTGAGGAGGGGCATGTTGCAATGTTACATTGAAAGGTCAAGTTGAGTTTCAGTGAGAGGAAACATAACAAAAACCTGAAGGGGAACACAGGTAACTGGTCAAGACATCTGAGAGCACAATATTCGGGCTAGAAGAACCATCCATGCTTCAGGGAGGTTGACTGAGGCCACAGGTTGAACACAGAGGCCAGTGTGATTGGTGCTGAGTGGGTGAAGGCGGGCAGGAGTTAAGAGGGAGATTGCAGTGGAAGGGAGGGACCCTCTTGGAATGCTTGTTGTTGCTTTCTCTGAAATGGAGAACTCTTGAAGGGTCTGGGCAGGAGAGTGACATGAACTGACTTCAGTGATAAGCACTCTAGCTGATGTGATAAGAATAGACCATGAGAAGGAAAGCTGGAAACTGTGAGATCTGTTAGGAGGCTAGTTGGGGTCATCCCAGAGAGGTGGGTGGGTTCTGGATATTTTCAGAAAGGAGACCCAAGCAGATTTCAGGGAGTTGAAGAGAAGAGTCAAAGATGATGCCAAAATTTTGGGCCTGATTAAATTCAAAAAGTATCATTCATTAAACTCACATCATGGAAAATTATAGCTATGAGAATCAGCTGTAGCACTTTTCTCAAATGATGGAGACAAATCTCATTGTGAGATTCAATTTCCAAAGAATTGGCAGTTGACTATGAGCCACTGGACACCTCCAACAGAACACAGCTTATAAAATTCCACACTCGCTTTTTGTCTTCCCATGTTGATTATTTCACGAGCTTTTTTTGGAGGTTCTCATTTACACTGGTCAAATCGTGCAGAATGACTGTGGAAGGCTTTTGAAGGAGCCAGACTGCAAGTTTGGTGCCAGATTTCAAATCAAGTGTGTTTGTGCAAACGTGTCCTATTAAAATAACATTCTGTAGCTTACTTCCATAGACATGTAGCTGTTGCTCTGCATGCGGGCAATTAACTACTGATGTATGGATGTTTTGTTACAGCTGGTGCTAAAAAAGAGACACATTCAGTGAATTATTTTTTAAGATTTGAGTACTTTATAGTGCTGATTGCTGTGAAAAAAAAGGGGGCGGGGGAGGATGAAAATGAGAATGCTGCCATGTACAGTTAGTAGTCCCAGAGCGAGGCTTTTTAATCTAGTCCAGATAACCAAAGCTTGTCTTAAGATGTAGAATTTATAGCAAGAAGGGATTATGTAAATCATAGATCTCAGCCACCAGCTTTAAACAGTGAGGAGAAGGAGGCCCATTATGTTAACTGGCTGAGCCAAGAGCATGCAGAGTAGAACCTAGCTGGATGAACGGCTGGCTGGTGTTCTTTTCAGCATCCAGTCTATTCCCCTTCTTTCTATACTATGAAAGTGGAGATACAGTGGGCTTGCATTTCAGGAGTCAATGGAATGTCCAGAAAGCCTGGGTTCTTGGGGCTTTGAGACCCACCAGAAAGAAGAGCCCTGGTCAATTTTGTAATCTAATAAATGGGTATTGTTTAAAGCAGCTAAGCTTGTGGAACTTTGTTGCAGAGCAATAGAAAACTAGTACAGTGCTCCTCAAGGCAAGAGATACGACATCTAAAATGTCAGACCTTCCCAGAGTCAACACAGGGCTTCTAGGTATTGAAATAATAAACTTATCTTGAATGAGTCAGGTGAAAACATCACATCGTTTGATTTTTGCCCCAAAGCATGGGCAAATTTAGCCTTCTCTGATGTCACACCTTATCACCAAGCCTCAGTCCAGACAGACAGGAGGTACCAGTGACGGGACCAGAGCTTTTGAGCATCATCTTTTGTCAAGGGCTGTGCTAAACCAGATGGAGCACTTGAGGTGATGAGGTCTTTATAAGCCACCCTGGTCAGCTGCTCGTCAGTACTAGAACTTTAATCAGGTTTCTCATCTAATGAGCGTTCTGCTGGTCTATATTTTCTTCCTTATGACTTCTTAGCTCTATGAGGTTCAGCAGTTAGGGGACTGTGAGTGTGTGTCTGAGGGTGTGTGTGTGTGCGTGTGTGTGTACATTTTCTTTAGGCAGACACATTTCCCCCCTTACTCCTTCGGCTATCGCATTGTGTTTTTCAAAGTTTACACAGCAAAAAGAACTATAGCTTAAGCCATTATTATACTGCTGCTCTATTTCTATATATCATTATTCATTTTTTTTCTTTCTTACAAGTACAGTACATGAAAGCATCAGTATGAACTTTCTCTAATTCCCTCTCATCACTGTAATCCTTTAAAAATTTCCTCTTATTTCTTGCTGTTCCTTATCTGTTCTGTTTACTTTATTAAAATGGTCTTTGAATGTTTTTTGATGGTGAGAAGGAAAAGGAACCAGTTAAAGAGTGGTGAAGCCACCTTGTTCTTATGGAAAATGAAGCAAATGAAGGCAGTACATTTAGAAATTTTTCAGTCTCTTGGGTTGAAATTGCCTGGGTATTACCTATACTGCTTACTCTACCCTTCAACAAAATAAGTACCTGCCTTTCCCTCAGGCATGCCCCTTAGAACATAATCTCCCTATTCTTCAATTTCTCCACTGGTAAAAAGAGGCAACAATTGTGCCCACATCATAGTAGTATCAGGATTACATATAGTTGTCATGAAGGAGGACAGAATAAAGCCCATCAAATTTTTGACCCTTTGGTCTAAATATTATTTTGAGTTAAAGGCAACCGAGAATCAATGATGGAGAAAGAGTTCTCTGTCTAAAAGCAGAGCATAAATTTCCCGTTGGGAAAGGTATCTCCCCATCAACTCTACTAGGAAGAAAAGAGCAACTCTTATCATTGAAGACAGGGCATCAACACTAAGATGAGTCTGCATAAACAGACTGTCCTTAAATAGCCCTTATCTTTCATTGGTTCCCTCATATATTTCCTAGTTACTTCCCCTAAATTTATCATTTTTGAAGCCCGGACCCTGTTTTCTTGTTTGAAAGGGTACCAGGTCTAACCACGTACTTGAGTTTCACTTCTATTCTATAAATTCTCATACATATAAATATTAATAAAAACTGTGCTCTTTCTCCTGTTAATCCAACTTTTCTTTGTTTAATTCACATACCCCTAAAGAATTATTCTAAAAGGGTGGGGAAAAAGTTTTTATTTCCACTTGATTAAAAAATATCTTACACTCCAAAGAAAACATACAGATGGCTAACAAACACATGAAAAGATGCTCGACATCACTCATTATCAGAGAAATGCAAATCAAAACCGCTATGAGGTACCATTTCACACCAGTCATAATGGCTGCGATCCAAAAGTCTACAAGCAATAAATGCTGGAGAGGGTGTGGAGAAAAGGGAACTCTCTTACGCTCTTAGTGGGAATGCAAACTAGTACAGCCACTATAGAGAACAGTGTGGAGATTCCTTAAAAAACTGGAAATAGAACTGCCTTATGATCCAGCAATCCCACTGCTGGGCATACACACTGAGGAAACCAGAATTGAAAGAGACACGTGTACCCCAATGTTCATCACAGCACTGTTTATAATAGCCAGGACATGTAAGCAACCCATCAGCAGATGAATGGATAAGAAAGCGGTGGTACATATACACAATGGAGTATTACTCAGCCATTAAAAAGAATACATTTGAATCAGTTCTAATGAGATGGATGAAACTGGAACCTATTATACAGAGTGAAGTAAGCCAGAAAGAAAAACAGCAATATAGTATACTAATGCATATATATGGAATTTAGAAAGATGGTAACAATAACCCTGTGTACGAGACAGCAAAAGAGACACTGATGTATAGATCAGTCTTATGGACTCTCTGGGAGAGGGAGAGGGTGGGGAGATTTGGGAGAATGGCAGTGAAACATGTATAATATCATGTATGAAATGAGTCGCCAGTCCAGGTTCGATGCACGATACTGGATGCTTGGGGCTGGTGCACTGGGACGGCCCAGAGGGAGGGTATGGGGAGGGAGAAGGGAGGAGGGTTCAGGATGGGGAACACAGGTATACCTGTGGTGGATTCATTTCAATATCTGGCAAAACTAATACAATATTGTAAAGTTTAAAAATAAAATAAAATTTAAAAAAATATATCTTACACCAGTGTCTGGCATATGATTAGATAAACTTAGATATTGTCATTATCCTTTTTCTACCTTTATTTCTTCATGTATTTCATAAAACAGTTTATTAAATATCATGAGATATATGCTTCAGAGGAAATGATAGTTATGTTCAAAGGTCTCAGAAAAAAATCATATAACATCCAATTTTTTAAATTAATAGTAGCTATATTTCTTCTCCTTCGCCATGTTATTAGTTAAGTTTGAATCTATGTAAAGTAAGGTGTTGTCTGTAAAGCTGAAGTTTTCCCAAGCATATTGACATATTTTTCCCTATAACAACCTTAGTACAGGTAACAGTAAAAATATGTAAATATGAAATACCAAGTCTCATGTATCTATCCCCAGGTTTTTAAGTTGGTTACAGTTGTGTTAGAATATTATATGTTATAGGTATACAAGATGGTGATTTACAATTTCTAAATGTAATATTCTATTTATAATTACTATAAATATTGGCTATATTCCCCACATTGTATAATATATATTTATGACTTTTTTATACATAATAGTTTGTACCCCTAACTTCCCTCCCCTATATGTCCATCCTCCCTTCTCTCTCCCACTGGTAATCCCTAGTTGGTTCTCTTTATCTGTTAAGTCTACATCTTTTTTGCCATATTCACTAATTTGTTGTAACCTTTTTTGAGTTCACATATAAATTGTATCATATGGTATTTGTCTTTCTCTATCTGACTTGTTTCAATTAGTATAATGCCCTCCATGTCCACTCATGTTGTTGCAGATTGCAAGTTTGTGCTTTTTTATGGTTGAGTACTATTGCATTGTGGAGAAGGCAATGGCACCCCACTCCAGTACTCTTGCCTGGAAAATCCCATGGACGGAGGAGCCTCATGGGCTGCAGTCCATGGGGTCGCTCAGAGTCGGACACGACTGAGCAACTTCACTTTCACTTTTCACTTTCATGCATTGGAGAAGGAAATGGCAACCCACTCCAGTGTTCTTGCCTGGAGAATCCCAGGGACGGGAGAGCCTGGTGGGCTGCCGTCTATGGGGTCGCACAGAGTCGGACACGACTGAAGTGACTCTGCAGCAATATTGCATTGTATATATGGACAGCGTCTTTATCTATTCATCTGCTGATGGACACCTAGATTGCTTTCATAGCTTGGCTAGTGTAAACAGTGCTCCTATGAACACTGCTTCTGTGAACATGCTCCTGTGATGTGCACGTATCTTTTTGAATCAGTGTTTTGAGGGGTTTTGAATATTTTATTTCTTCCAATTAAAAAAAAATCTATCACTCACACTCTGCCTTCTCCACTTAGCCTCTCTACTCTGCAATCCCTGCTCCTTGAGGACAGGCTCTCTGGGCTCCAATTCTAAAGGCGCTGATCTGTGTGTGTTTCCTGACACTGATTGTGTGACACTGTGCATCAGTACTGTTTATTCATTCCCTTCCTATTGAAGTATAAGCTTCTTAAGGACAAAGAAAACGTGTGTCTCTCCCACAATAACTCAGAATCTAGCACACAAATATGGAAGCAGGAGGGGACTCTCTCCAGTGTCTTTCTCTGTTTTCCGGCCTTCTCCCCTTCTTTGTAGGAGAGTCCTCCAGATTCCTTACCTGAAATGAATCACTGTGTTGCTTTCTCCATCACTCAGCTTTCAGAATCGAAAATGATGTTTAGTTTAGTTCCTGTTTTTCACAGTATGTCTTATTGTTGGCAACAAGTCTTTTCCTAATATTAAAGGCCTTTCAGAGTTTGAGCCCACACTTAGGTGGTGGTGGTTTAGTTGCTAAGTTTTGTCCGACTCTTGCAGCCTCGTGGACTGTAGCCCACCAGGCTCCTCTGTCCATGGGATTTTCCAGATTACTGGAGTGGGTTGCTATTTCCTTCTCCAGGGGATCTTCCTGATCCATGAATTGAACCCAGGTCTCCTGCATTGAAGGTGGATTCCTGTATTGAGGGCGGATTCTTTACCAACTGAGCTACAAGAGAAGCCCTTTAGATTAGAAAGTTGCTCAGGAGAAGGCAACGGCACCCCACTCCAGTACTCTTGCCTGGAAAATCCCATGGACGGAGGAGCCTGGTTGGCTGCAGTCCATGGGGTCACTAAGAGTCGGACACGACTGACCGATTTCACTTTCACTTTTCATTTTTATGCATTGGAGAAGGAAATGGCAACCCACTCCAGTGTTCTTGCCTGGAGAATCCCAGGGACAGGGTAGCCTGGTGCACTGCTGTCTATGGGGTCGAACAGAGTCGACACAACTGAAGCGACTTAGCAGCAGCAGCAGTCATGTCTGACTCTTTGCAACCCCATGGACCATACAGTCCATGGATTTCTCCAGGCCAGATACTGGAGTGGGTAACCTATCCCTTCTCCAGCAGATCTTCCCAACAAAGGAATGGAACCAAGGTCTCCTGCATTGCAGGCAGATTCTTTACCAGCTGAGCCACAAGAGAAGCCTAAGGAAGAGAGATTCTTCTCTTTCACATTATACAGATTCCGTTGCTTTTTCTGCAGTTAGAAACATCTGCTAGACATTCTTCTAAATCATGATAACACTCCATTTGTTTATACTATTTCATTAAATCCTAATCATGAGTCATATTTAAAGCCCATGTTGAGTCATGCTTCCCAATGAGCTCTTGGTAACTAGTTACATGTATCTTCTCCTCTCCCTTTCCTTAAATTTTTCTAAATTGTAATTTTTATATACCATGCAATGTCATATTTAATAAAATAAAAATATTGTATGTTTGTATTTTTTAATATATCTTGAATATTGGGAAAATATTTTAATACTCTAAAGGCAAAGATAGATTTTATGTGGGTGTATATGGTTTATGTTCTTTTGTTTCTTTTTTGGCTCCTAATCAGAAATAATCACAAGGCCAGATACAAAGTGAGAATTCATAAACATTTTGTCTATTTGAATGTAATAGAAATGTAAAGTCCTCTTAATGAATTTATTAGATGCTCACTTTAAGAAAGAATGGGAACAACACAAAGAAAGAAAATGTCTTTTAGTATTTGGGAGGACAGCAGTTAATAATGGCCTTGCCAAAGATAGTCCTAGTCCCTAGAACATGTAAATGTGACATTAAAAAGAAAAGGGGACTTTACAAATGCGACTAAGCTAATGAATTTGACATAGAGAGATCATTCTCAGTTGTCTCTGCAGGTCCTAAATCCAAACACAAGGGTTCTTATAAGAAAAAGGGTGTGCTCAGTCTCTCAGTCGAGTCCAACTCTTTGTGACCCCATGGACTGTAGCCCGCGAGGGTCCTCTGTCCATGGGATTCTCCAGACAAAGGGTACTGGGGTGGGTTGCCATTTCTTCCTCCAGGGCATCTTCCCGACCCAGGGATTGAACTCATCTCCTGCATTGGCAGGCAGGTTCTTTACCATGGAGCCACCTAGAAAGCCCTGAAGAAAGAGGACGGGGGAGATTATACACAGAAAAGGCGAAAGTAGTGTAAAGACAGAGGCAGAGATTGGAGTTATGTGGCCACAAGCCAAGGAGTGCCAGTGGCCACCAGAAGCTCACTCTCCCTTTGGCAGGAGCTAGGTCCTACCTCTCCCTTGGATTTAGCCCAGTGAACCTGCTAAACTTCTGCCCTCCATAGCTGTGAGAAAATACATTTCTGTTGTTTTAAGCCACAGTGTTTTTGGTAATTTGTTACAGCAGACATAGGAAACTAATATAATGCAAAAACTTGAATATCTTCCCTATGTATATTTATACTTTTAATAAGAATGGCATTATACCATGCAAATTATTTTTGTCACATGTGTGTAAATATCCTAAATAACTTCCAGGAAAGAATTTCAGTGTCTCCATGGAATTTATTATATGGATGATACCATTTATTCAACCAGTGTCTAGTGGTTGTAGGGCTTCCCCAGTGGCTCAGTTGGTAAAGAACCCTCTTGCTAATGCAGGAGAGGCAAGAGACAAAGGTTTGATCCCTGGGTTAGGAAGATCCCCTGAAGAAGGAAATGCCAACCCACTCCAGTATTCTTGCCTGAGAAATCCCATGGACAGAGGAGCCTGATGGGTTACTGTCCATGAGGTCTCAGGGTCGGACTGAGCGCACACACCACAGGCCACGCCATGTCAGTGGTTGCAGATTAAAAAACCCATTGGCAGTTCTTTGCCATTAAACTTACCTAAAATAATAATCATTTTAATGAAATCTTTGTACACATCCATGACTTTTCTTTAGATAAAAATTCTAAAAATATAATTTCTAGGTTAAGGACACACGCAGTGTAAAATACCTATGGCTGATTCATGTTGAGGTTTGACAGAAAACCAAAAAATTCTGTAAAACAATTATTTGTCAATAAAAATTTTTTTTAAAGTTTTAATATTCATCTGGTATATCCAGGAATTGCTTTTATTGTCTAAATTTCATAACTTAAGCACCCCACCTGCATGAGAGCTTTCAAACTCCCATCCCCGTCCCCAGCCCATAGTCTTTTCTGTGGTCCCCGTGTGTGCCATCTGCTCCACTCGTCTCTTCTCCATCTGGCTACCACATGGTGCATGCAACTCCATGGCACCACTTGGAGAGGCTCACCCTGCTTCCACCACAGGTGCTCATGATGAGTTGGCAGTCTTATTTCCAGGGTACTGTTTCCAGAAGCTTCCAAAGCTACAGTGCTCGGAGCTCCTGATCCACAGTGGATTCTGTTTTGGAGCTCATTGTGTGGAGGGACAGTCTCCCCCCAAGAGCATTGCATCTGTGAACATGGAGGCCACCTCCAGTTTTGCCTACATCTATCTTTTTGGTCTGTCCACAGCTAGTCAGCTTTCCTGCAATCTTCTGTGTCTCAAGGTCAAATACAAACCAGACCAGGCCTGTAAACATGAGTGGAACAGGCTGGATGTGAGTACAGAGAGGTGGCAGGGAGCTGGGACCAGTGGCTTTTGGAGAGGTCACCTGCACTTCTCCTCCACCTCCGAAATTGTTGACTTGTGGAAATGAAAGCTTGGCATGGCCAGATTTTCAGTTTTCAAAAGGAGTCTTCAATCTGTATTGCTGTTGTGGTTCAGTTGTTAAGTTGTATCTGACTCTTTTGTGACTCCCTGGATGATAGCCTGTCAGATGCCTCTGTCCATGGGATTTCCCAGGCAAGAATACTGGAGGGGGTTGCCATTTCCTCTTCCGGGGATCTTCCTGACCTTGGGATCAAACCCACTTCTCCTGCAGACTCTTTACCACTGAGCCAACAGGGAAGCCCCCCTGAAATCTCAATCTGGATGTAAAATACCTATAGTCATAAGTATTGAAAAGTTATGCGACATTTTTTCATACCAAAGGGCAAAACAAAACATACGGACCAGTGAGTCTAGTGCAGTCCCCCCCAGTAGAAGCTCAGTAGCAGGTAAGGAGCCAGGCCCTGCCTGCCACGTGCTCCCCTCCTGCACCCCTAAGTTGCCTCCTCCCAAGCACCTCCTTTTTAGCTCTTTGGAACTAAATCTCCAAACATCTCTATTCAGCAGGTCCTTTCTTCACCTTAGTGCTGCACTAAGTCACTTCACTCATGTCTGACTCTGCGACCCCCTGCAGTGTAGCCCGCCAGACTCCTGTGTCCATAGAATTCTCCAAGCAAGAATACTGGAGTGGGTTGCCATTTCCTTCTCCAGGGGATCTTCCTGACCCAGGGACCAAACCCAAGTCTCTTAAGTCTCCAGCATTGGCAGGCAGGTTCTTTACCACTAGCGCCACCTGGGAAGCTCACCTTTGCATAACCTCAAATTTCTCTGTGGTAATTTGAAGGGATTTTTCCATGTCCACAGTTCCCCAAATCAGGAACCATCTGCCTTGAAACTCAAATTTGAGGCATGGGTACATGTTAAATAAGAGAAGTTCTAAAGCTTTTCTAGCTTCTACCTTCTAAGGCTCCAGAGCCATTGGCAAGAAGTACCATACAGTCGGTAAGCCCTGTGCCTCTCCTTCTTCTAAACTCTCCCAGGGAAGACACAGACTCTTCCCATTACAGGCACTCTCCTTGCCCATCGCACACATTTCAGTGTAAGCACCATAAAGTGAGGTCTCTTATTCAGCATCGCACCAGCATGCTTTATTGATGCTCATCATTTTTCCCACCCAACATCCATTATCCTCATCCACAGCGAACTGCATTGTCTTCTGTGGCTTTGCTCATTTTGAGCTCCAAGGAGGCTCACCTGTAATGTAGTTTGGGAAAGCTCTTAGCGGCCTCAAGTTTGCACATTTCTTCTGTAGCCCCCTTTTTAAAACTTTCACCTTAGGAAAGAACTTTGAGAGTGGTTTAAATGATTTCTAAAAAAAAAAAAAAAAATTCCAGGGGGTGAGGAGGGAAATGAGTGTAATAGAACATAAGACTTCCAGAATGCACCTCTCCCTAGCTGACATCCTGAAGTATTTGATAGTTGGAGCCTCAAAATTCCTGAATTGCTTAATTCCCTTTCTTGTCTGGGATATTATCTCCTCCACATGTTCCTTAAGCATATTCAAAATGTTTACAGAAAATTTTTTTGAAACAATCAAAAAAAATTGGCTCTATTCTGATTTCAGTGATCTTGAAAATCGAATTTAGTAAGGTGCCTTTGACTTCTGCTCTCTTTTCTTCTCTGCATGCATTTGGCATCCATGTCTTCAGCATGTGCTTAGTCGCTTCAGTTGTGTCTGACTCTTTGCAACCTGATTGACTATATAGCCCAGCAGGCTCCTTGGACCATGAAATTCTCTAGGCAAGAATACTGGAGTGGGTATCTTCCCAACCCAAGGACTGAACCCATATCTCCTGCCTAACAGGCAGATTCTTTACCACTGATTCACCAGAGAAGCCCTGTCTTCAGTATAGCTTTTTATTATTACACATTGAATCTTTTCTCTCTTCTTGGCTTCTGCTGCTGCCTTGGTTCAGTCCTGGGTGAGTACACCTACGTTCCTACCAGCACCTCTTACTCCATGACAGTCTTTATCAACTTCAGTCCTACCTTCTCATGGTCACGTTAGCCTAGTTATGTCAGCCTTGATGAGCACCTTTCCTTGGATCCTCATGGCCTTTGGGGTAAAGGCCAACCCAGGCACTCTGTGACGGGGCTCCGGCTCCAGTTTAATCCCCACCTTTTGTTGTGGCTTTGCCTGCAGGAAGACTGTGATGAGAAGCTCTTGATTCACAGACTTCAAGTCTAATTAAGTGTCTGGAAAAGAACCTTCCTTCCTGTCCAATGAAAAAATTCAAGCTGGAGCCAATTAGCTAATTTACCAATCAGGATTGCTGTAAGGATAAGTTGCTGTGGTGAGCTCAGTTTGGGTTGGTCCATCTCAGGACTGTGACCAGTGTCTATCCCCCGGGTGGCAGGAGGGAGGGGAGGCAAATGAGGTACCGCATAGATACTAGGCAGGCACGACAGTCTATAAAGCCTCTATTCTGACCTGAATACTGGGATTGCTGGATCCTATGGTGGCTCTATTTTTAGTTTTTTAAGGAACCTCCCCACTCTTCTCCTCAGTGGTTGTACCAATGTACATTTCCACCAGCAGCGTGGGAGGGTTCCCTTTTCTTTACACCCTCCCCAGCATTTATTGTTTGTAGGCTTTTTAATGACGGCCATTCTGACCAGTGCGAGGTGATAATTCGTTGTAGTTTTGATTTGCATTTCTATAATGATTAGTGATTTTGAGTATCTTTTCATGTGCCTCTTGGGCATCTGTGTGTCTTCTTTGGAGAAATGTCTATTTAGATCTTCTACCCACTTTTCTATTTTTATTTTTGATATTGAGCTGCATGAGCTGTTTGTATATTTTGGAGATTAATCCCTTGTTGGTCACTTCATTTGCAAGTATTTTCTCCCATTTTGTGGGTTTTCTTTTCATTTTGTTTATGGTTTCTTTTGCTGTGCAGAAGCTTTTAAGTTTAATTAGGTCCTGTTTGTTTATTTTTATTTCTATTTTCATCACTCTTGAAGGTGCGTTCAAAAAGATCTTGCTGTTATTTATGTCAGAGAGTGTTCTGTTTATATTTTCCTCTAAGATTTTTATAGTATCCAATCTTACATTTAGGTCTTTAATCCATTTTGAGTTTATTTTTGTGTATGGTATTAGAAAATGTTCTAATTTCATTCTTTCATGTGTAGATGTCCAGTTTTCCCTGTATTACTTATTGAAGAGACTGTCTTGTCTCCATTGTATATTCTTGCCTCCTTGGTCATAGATTTGTTGACCATAGGTGTTTAGGCTTTCTAGCCTGTTCCATTGATCTATATTTCTGTTTTTGTGCCAGTACCATACTATTTTGATAACTGTAGCTTTGTAGTATAATCTGAAGTCAGAGATTAAATGACTCATAACAGTAAGTCTTCTGTTCAATGTCAAAGATTCAAACCAAGTATATGAGAGTCCTATGGCTGCCTTAACAAAATATCATAAACTTGTTGGCTTAAAACAACAGAAATCGATCCCCTCACAATTGTGGAGTCTACGATTAGGGTGGCCTCTGAAATCAGGGTGTCAACAGGGTTGGTTTCTTCCAAAGCTTCTGAGGGAGAATCCATTCCATGCCTCTCTGTTAGCTTCTGAAACCTGCTGGTACTCTTGGCATTCCCTGGCTTGAGACTGCAAGTCTCCATCTCTGCCTTTGTCTTGATCTTACCCTGTGTCCCTGTCTCTCAAATCTCCCTCTCCTTTCTCTTTGAAGGACAATTATTATGGGACTTAAGGCCCATCCTACTACAAATTGATCTCATCTTAAGATCCTTAATTATATCTGCAAAAACCCTATTTCCAAACAAAATCACATTCACAGGTATGGATGTTAGTCTTTGGACTTCTCTTTTTGGGGAGAGACTATTCAATCCGCTATGGGGAGCAAAATGGTTATATCCCCAGGAAGTCAAGGAAGGTTTTCCCTTATGGCTTATTGCTCCAAAGTCATATATATGACTAAACACACTCTCTAAAAATAAAGCTTTTGAACAAAATGTGTAGATGGAGAAAATGAGCCACAGTTAAACTCCCTTCGTGACAAACCTCTTAGAAAAGCATTAACTCTAATCTTCAGTGAAAAGCATTGTAAAATCAAGATTGAATGGGAGGATGATATGTGAAATGGCTTGGGTTCCCTTTAATGGAGCAAAGTGAGGCAGAATTTACTGTGATTATGATATGCTTTTAGTCACACAAGGAGTCAGAGTCAGAGAATTAAGTGAAACCAACATAACTGTGGCCAACTGTGGTTTTGTCTTTGGGAGACTTTGTGAATTTTCAACAAAGAGTTGGAAATGGTCTCTTTTCATTCATGACACCTTCAGAGTTTGCAGGAACCAAACTGTCTCCAGCTTCCCTGGTGGCTCAGAGGGTAAAGAATCCGCCCACAATGTGGGAGACCTGGGTTTGATCCCTGAGTTGGGAAGATTCCCAGAGGAGGGCATGGTAACCCACTCTAGTATTCTTGCCTGGAGAATCCCCATGGACAGAGGAGCCTGGGGCGCTACAGTCCAGGGGGTCACAAAGAGTCAGACATGACTGAGCGACTAAGCACACAGACTCCCTCCAGTTTTCAGAATAGCTCTTTCCTTTTCCATCACACTTCCAGTTTTACTCTTGTACTGTAGCGCACTGAAGACAGGGTAAAAGATCTTCTGTTGGCAGTGGTGACAAAAATTCTCCATAATTAATTTTATTATAAAAGCAATGACAGCACTCACCAGATCTTTGCATGGCTTCTCTATCCAATCAATCAGGGCTTGGCTCAAAGCTCACCTCCTCACAGAGCCCATTCCTCTTTCTGAAGCATCTTCCCCACCACCCTCCACCCATGTTCAACCACTGCCTGCTAACATCGTGTCTCTGTCCCCTGCTTTATTTTGCTTCGTGGCATTTGTAATGTTTCACTGAAGATGTATTGATTCAGCTGTGGCTTGTTTCCATTCTAGATTACAAGCTCTGAGAAGGCAGAACCTTGCATTACCTTGTATATCCGAGTCCTAGAACAGTACCTGACACATTCGGGGGCTGTCATTTGATATTTGTTGAGTGGATGAAGGAGTGTACATGTGAATCCTTCGCTGAGTGCCATGTGTACTGACTTACGTCCTCCTTGAAGCTGAAATGAGTCAGAATAGTTGTCTGGTGATGAGCACAGGAATTCAGCAACTAGAGATTCAGTATAAGACACATGTGAGAACACAGGCCCTTATTACCAACACTCTCTGCCAGTTTCCATGTGGGTTCTGGGCCTTTGTTTCCACACCTGTAAAATGGCATGATAATGGTATCTGCTGTTATTATGACAATTAAGTGACACTGTCTTTGATGGGAACAGAGCCTGGTACATTGTAGGCCATCAGTAAATACTGGCTAGTACGGTGGCCCTTGGAGAAGACAATGGCACGCCACTCCAGTACTCTTGCCTGGAAAATCCCATGGACGGAGGAGTCTGGTCGGCTGCAGTCCGTGGGATCAAGAAGAGTCTGAAGGTTGGACACGACTGAGTGACTTCACTTTCACTTTTCACTTTCCTGCATTGGAGAAGGAAACGGCAACCCACTCCAGTGTTCTTGCCTGGAGAATCCCAGGGATGGGGGAACCTGGTGGGCTGCCATCTATGGGGTCGAACAGAGTTGGACACGACTGAAGTGACTTAGCAGCAGCATGGTGGCCATTTCCCAGATGAGGAAACCAGACTTAGCGTGCAGTAACTTCTGTAGGAATACAGAGGTGCTAGGTGGCAGAGACAGAATCTGAACCCAGATCCAGCTTTCTCTAGAGTCTGAGTCAGATCTTATCTGCAGCATTAACTTTGTTGGTTTTTCATCTTTAAGTTGTATCTGAAAATTTTGCAATCCCATGGACTGTACCCTGCCAGGGCATCTTCCCAACCCAGGGATTGAACTCATGTCTCCCGCATTAGCAAGCAAGTTCTTTACCGCTGAGCCACCAGGGAAGCTCTGAAGCATTAACTTGGTTGATGCATTTGAGGTAGACTTGCAAGACATAACAAGCACTCCTTGTCAAGGGTGTGCTATAGCAGACTGAAGCATGGGTCATTCAGTGCTACAAATGGCACCACTGCCAGACAATGGTCAGTGTGGGGAAACAGTCCTGGCCAATGTGGGGAAATATAGCACAGCTCTGCAAGACAAAATCTGATGCTTTCATTTTGACTTCTTAGAGATGGTGATACAACAGGAGCAGACCAATCTATGCCAATTTAGCAATAAGTAATTTTTATCAAACTCGTCTCAAAAGATGAAAGAATAGTTTAGTTCAAGCCATAGTTTTGCATGATAAAAAGCAGAAGTCAACTAGGTGACTGACAGCGTGGCCAACCCTACTCAGGCACCCTACTCAGCTACAATTGTTCTAGCCCTAGATTCCCCACTTGCCTTTAGGACCCCTTAAGATAAATGTGTCAGTGGCTCAGTCGTGTCCAGTTCTTTGTGACCTCGTGAACTATATAGTCTGCCAGTCTCCTCTGTCCATGGAATTCTCCAGGCATACTGGAGTGGGTAGCCATTCCCTTCCCCAGGGGATCTTTCCAGCTCAGGGATGGAACCTGGGTCCCCTGCATGGCAGGCAGATTCTTTACCATCTGAGCTACCAGGGAAGCCTTTAGTACAACACAATGTATCTGCTAAGGCCCTTTGTCAGAGAAGGCAATGGCACCCCACTCCAGTTCTCTTGCCTGGAAAATCCCATGGACTGAGGAGCCTGGTGGGCTGCAGTCCGTGGGATCGCTAAGAGTTGGACATGACTGAGCGACTTCACTTTCACTTTTCACTTTCCTGCATTGGAGAAGGAAATGGCAACCCACTCCAGTGTTCTTGCCTGGAGAATCCCAGGGACGGGGGAGCCTGGTGGGCTGCTATCTATGGGGTCGCACAGAGTCGGACACGACTGAAGCGACTTAGCAGCAGCAGCAGCAGCAGCAAGGCACTTTGTGCACTTCCTTCTTGATCATCTGCTACTTAATCTATGGATCAACTGAGTCCACGTATAATCCAAAATACAGGTATACTGTCCTATCTCTTCAACCTTATCCTATCTTCCTAACTAGGTTGTGTTCCACCAACAATTATTGTAATTTTTATTGGAGCACAAACCAGTTGCAGGTTTTGGAATATGTTTAGACATATGGTAGAAATAAAGGATGATGTTTTAAAATTTTCAGTGGACCATGTACAATGCAATTGTGATTCAAAACTTAAGAGTTCTGAGTTATGTTTTGGTGGCACTGCATTTATTAGGTATCCTGATCATTAAGGCTTAAGGACATCTGGACTATAACCTTCAAGGTCTTGAAATTGAAGCTAAAGTGCTGGATCCTTTTCATCTGTTGCCCTTCCTGTCTTATGTGTGGCTTTTAGAAATAAAATCTATAAAGACAATTGACCAGCTACTTAGCTATAACAGAAAGAGACAAAAATAATTTGCTTACGTATTTATTTACTTTAGCTCATCCTGGCAGTTCTGAAAATACCAAAGTAAAAAATGTACTTTCTTCTCATTGGTGACACAATTAAATAACTGGCTTAATAAAAAGAAGTAATAATAATTTGGATGTATCAGTTTCTCAAGTGCTGATTTTCTGGTATTCTACAGAAACATTCATGGATTTCTATGTTGATTTACTTCTACTTGATTTCTTTCTGTTTTTTAGGGTCTCTAGAGAATATCCACATAGTTTTCTTATGAACTTTGTTCACTATAAAAAGAATCACTCATTTCTTTCTACCCTGGTTGTTGAGAATTAATTATATCCTAAAATACAGTGAAAATCCATGTTAATAATCAGTTCACATTTTCTCCCAACTTACACTGCTCCATACATATCCCATGTCCTGTGTTACAAATATCTTAAATTACTGAAACTTGTACTGTAATTAGAAGAATTTGCTTTTTAAAAATCCAGTAAATTACCTATTATCCCATTAGTATTTTATTAGTATTATGCTGTGCCTTAGAGAATATAATAGGCAAAAGTCCTTATGAAAATTCCTGCTAATCCTATACCTTTGAGCGTATAGAGCCCTCTTCTAGCAAGTACACAGCTGGGGTCTGAGGCATCTAGTGTTAAATGTTTAACATATTTAGAGAGACCTCCTGGGCTGCTGCTGAAACCAATGGTGAGCACTAGGCTGGGAGAATCTCTCCTGTTAGAAAGTCCTTTGATTGTCAGGAATGAGAAAATCATTCAAAATTCTGCTGAATTGACTACTGAATTCTGGATTCTCCTCTTTTGATATATTTTGTTATTGTTGATGGCAAAGTATAGGAAGCTGCTATTTACTAACTTCCATCAATCTCCTTCCTGGGATCTGTAGCATGTTTCCCTTGGTGAGGAAGCTGCTGAGTCAGATGAATGTTTTGTGCACTAGACTGTATTAGGAAGAAGGTGTCCAGCTAGAATACTGTTTGGCCAAATATGTGCACACTGTGGCCCAGCTAAGCCAACACATAAAATCGACCATCACGAGCGCCTGCCACCTCTCCACTGGAAGCATTTTAGACTGGGCCACTGATTGCAGCAGACTTTGTCTGCACGTGTGGTCAACACCAGCTGTGTCCCTTGGGTGGACCCTGAGGAAGACACCTCAGCCTTCGTATGCTGAGGGTAGGTATACTATGTCTAGTTAAGGAAATGAGGAAACTTTGAAAACACATGGACATTATCCGTTTTAGACAAACAATTAGATAACAGGACCAGAGGACCCAGAAGGCCCTGAACTGCAAAAGTTCTGGCTTTCAAAGCCACCAGCCCATTCTGAGACAGATGAGTAAATGCCTCACCAAATTCCAGAAGAACTCAGCTAAACCAGATAAATTTCTTTTATGTGGAAAAAAAGAATACTTCCATCTGAGCAGAAGCGCTATGCTAGCAAGAATAAGAAATACACACGGCTCTTCATCAACACCCTTCATAGCAATAATTTTTGTTTCCTCCTGGGGTTAACCAGATGACCCCAAAGCTCTTTTCCTGCTCCTCACATTTTGGTGTTTCTCCATTCTACCCTAATGTATGAAATATCCACTCAAATCATGATTATAATACAGTTGTATAATTTAGTACTTTTCTTCCTTCTTCGCTTCTTCTTTAACAAGGAAAACAGAGACCTCAACGCTCATAAGCAAATCACTGTTTGGTTTGGTCTCAAGTCAGATGGGAGGCCTCCAAGGAAAACTCCCTTTTAGCATTTTCCAATTAGAAAGTGCTGTACACTGCACTAAGAAACCATGTTCTTTCCCACTTTCCATTTACTTTTATTGCCATTATTTATCTGAGAGGATCATATTTCAGGAAAGACTCTTTTCCTAACCAAAGGGGAAAATTACATTTCTTCTTCTTAAAAAAAATCCAGCAAACCCAGATCTAGTGGGATGTCTATCATTTCAACCCATGGTATTTTTTAAGGAGTTTTGAATAAGTGGATATTAGGAAGCGTGGTAGCTTATAAAAGCAGCTTGCTGGATAGAGACCTATTGGGAAAGGCTTTTAAAACGTGCATTATTTACCCACTGGAGCTGTCAGGTTCCCGTGTTTACTCAAGGGAAGGCAGATTTTCTTTTCTTTTTTTTTTTAAATCTGGCCAAAGCTTTTCTTAACACAGGCTATTGACCAGAATCAAAGCAGAGAGTGGCTTAAAAAGACACAGGACAGTCTGGCCTCACTGAAACCTAAATAAATTATCAGCTCAAGGTCATGCCACCTATTGGTATCAGAAGTTATTTTGGGGTAGTTTATATTGAATGTGAACTGCTGGAGGTCCAAAATACATCTGGAGGCCAAGATACAAAAACATCTTTGGGATGGGAAGCCACTCCAAGTAGCTCCCTGGATTCCTCAGATTTCCCTCCAATATTTAAGAAACAGGAGCACATTTTGAATGCCCTATGTCACCAAACTTGATCATCAAGTGTCAGTTGCTCAGTTGTGTCTGACTTTTTGTGATCCCATGGACTGAAGTCCACCAGACTCCTCTGTCCATGGGATTGATCATCAAAGCTATTGGTAATTACTATTTTGTTTAGGTAACTGATTGCTCATATAATTTAAGTGAAACTGAATATGAAATATAATCAATCTGTTCTCTTTTCTTTCTCAGCCTGGCAGAACTTACTGTAGTCTGTGACCTGTTCTTCCATCAGAATGTCCAAAAAATGTTCCAGAGAGCTCACATGCAGCTTTGGACCTGTTCCTCAGTGGATGTACCAGTCAGTTACTAGTGCACAATAAGCCCGGTTAGGCTGTGTAACAAACAGGCCCACAGACTCAGTGACCTAATAACACCATGGTTTATTTCTCAGTCAAGCAAAATCCACCATGGCTTTGGGAAACTCCTCAAGGCAACTGTCCGCCATGTAGCAACCTGACAGACCATATTGTTTCCATCATGAAGTCCAACCGTGTTAGCTCAGGGCCTCTTCCATAGATGCTGAAGTGGATAATTAGAGGGACATAGCACTTATCTTATAACCCATTGGGTAGAACTAATCCACATTGGTCTAGCAACTTGGAAATGGCAGGAAAGGAGAAGTGCCACCTGCCTGGCAGGACAAGAGACCAAGATGAAGATGGAGCCCTAGTAGATGTTAATTATTCACATTTTAGAAAGGAAGTTGTGTGTATGTGTGTGTGTGTGCATGTGTGATTGTGTGAGAGAGAAGGGGACAGAGTTTCGGGGAGATGAATTGAATGAAGAGAGCAGTGTGATGTTGTTAGGTATTCTTCTGGTCTGAAAATGAATTTTAAATGGTCTTACGCAAAGAGTCGGACACGACTGAGCGACTGATCTGATCTGATCTGATCTGATGCCAGGGTAATGCGTAAAAGTTGACCATGAAGATGTGTGATTAGTATAACTAGAACATAGAATGTAACCAATTCAGATGTTTATGTTCTTATTGTTTCTGTTCATTGATTGAATAAGAGATGTGCAAAGGAATTTGAAACTAGAACTTTTACAATGAAAAAACAACTTTAGAAGGTGTGTGCATGCTCAGTTATGTCCAACTCTTCGTGACTCCATGGACTGTAGCTTTCCAAGCTCCTCTGTCCATGGAGTTTTCCAGGCAAGAAGAATGGAATGGGTTGCCATTTCCTACTCCAGGGAATCTTCCCAACCCAGGGATTGAACTCGCATCTCTTGTGTCTCCTATATTGGCAAGCAGATTCTTTACCACTGAGACACCAGGAAAGCTTAAACATAGAGAAAAATATATCCAAGAAGGCTCCCCCATACAATCCTAAAAGTGGCCCCCAACCAAGGACAATTTTTCCCCTAGGGAAACTGACATTGTCTGGTGACATTTTTTCCTGTCATAACTGGGAGTGGGGGGTAAATGGCATCACTGATAAGTCACAGGACAGCTCTACCAACGCAGAATAACCCAGCTCACAATGTCAGTCAAGTTGAGTACCCTTAACCTTAGGTTCAAGGTTGTGAACTTATGTGTCTCATTGAAGGTAAGTTCTTTGTGGTTTAAGTTTTTCCATGACTTAAGGAGAGAACTTATTTTCATCCCTTGTATATTTAAAAATCAATGAATAAGAAATCACAAAAACTGGAATGACCATGGGTTCCACAAAAGCAGAATTCCCATATACCTAAAACATAAACTTTGAGAGGTGCTGGTGATATCACTTATTCATTAGACAGACTCGTTGGCACCCCCTCAGCACCTGCCATGCTCCAGTCACCTTAGGCACCAGCTTCGTGGAAATGAGCAAAACAGAGCAACCATACCCAGGGATCAAATCCAAAACAAACATACCCACAGATGACCGAACCTTGGTCAGTATTAAGGTACAGGTTCATCCCAAGAGCCATGATCAGTTCATCTAGGTATGAGTGTGTGTCTGTGTGTATTATGTATACACATATCAGATCAGATCAGATCAGATCAGTCGCTCAGTCGTGTCTGACTCTTTGCGACCCCATGAATCGCAGCACACCAGGCCTCCCTGTCCATCACCAACTCCCGGAGTTCACTCAGACTCACGTCCATCGAGTCAGTGATACCATCCAGCTATCTCATCCTCTGTCGTCCCCTTCTCCTACTGCCCCCAATCCGTCCCAGCATCAGAGTCTTTTCCAATGAGTCAACTCTTCACATGAGGTGGCCAAAGTACTGGAGTTTCAGCTTTAGCATCATTCCTTCCAAAGAAATCCCAGGGCTGATCTCCTTCAGAATGGACTGGTTGGATCTCCTTGCAGTCCAAGGGACTCTCAAGAGTCTTCTCCAACACCACAGTTCAAAAGCATCAATTCTTCAGCACTCAGCCTTCTTCACAGTCCAACTCTCATATCCATACATGACCACAGGAAAAACCATAGCCTTGACTAGACGAACCTTTGTTGGCAAAGTAATGTCTCTGCTTTTGAATATGCTATCTAGGTTGGTCATAACTTTCCTTCCAAGGAGTAAGCCTCTTTTAATTTCATGGCTGCAGTCACCATCTGTAGTGATTTTGGAGCCCAGAAAAATAAAGTCTGACACTGTTTCCACTGTTTCCCCATTTATTTCCCATGAAATGATGGGACCAGATGCCATGATCTTCGTTTTCTGAATGTTGAGCTTTAAGCCAACTTTTTCACTCTCCACTTTCACTTTCAACAAGAGGCTTTTGAGTTCCTCTTCACTTTCTGCCATAAGGGTGGTGTCATCTGCATATCTGAGGTTATTGATATTTCTCCCAGCAATCTTGAGTCCAGCTTGTGTTTCTTCCAGTCCGGCATTTCTCATGATGTACTCACATAAATGAAAACAAACACACTCTTCCAAATATCCCAACATAGTCATATACCACAAAACACATACTAATATACAGTGGAATTATGGCCTTTTATTTCTTTGTGGCTTTAGGGAGACTTTCTTTTATTTATAGCAGAGAACTCATGGGGTTTATAGGAAGGCTCTGAGCTTGGAGTCACCCAACCAAACCCTTGGTACACTATCACATTACCAAGAGGCACCATGCCAAGAACTGCATGAGATATAAAGCAATACAAGCAGACTAACCAAAGCGTGGAGTATGTGCCACATTTTTGCATTTGTACAATAAATATTGCTTCAATGCCTACTGTGTGCAAATGATAGAGGATAACATTATGAACTAGTAAACGGAAAGGTATACCATTTGTGACCTCAAAGAAATGGCAGGCATGCACTGAGAAAGAAGAAGACAGGGAAGAGAGAGTAGGGGAGGGCGGACTGGTAGGATGAGCTCACTAAGGACTGGCTGGTGAGTGTTCTGACTTGGGACTCTACTGGTGCTTGTTTATTTGTATGCAGTCCACCCTTTGCCTTGACTGTCTTGCTCAGCACAGTACTCCTGACTTCTGGAGCAGTGCTTGGCATGTAGTGAGTGCTCAGTAAACACTGGTGGGATATAAGGAATGGACCAATGGATGGATCTCAGTCTGAGAAGGTGAGGGGCAACTTCATAGGTCTGAGGGACATGCACATGGCAGGGAGGAAAGAGAGATGGCAAAGAATGGCTACCCTTGAGGATGGGATAAACTCTCTACCCATTGCTTCACAGAGGAGAGGCAATGCAAGGAAGGAAGGAATGACTTTCTCAAGTCCAGAGGGCTTAACAAATTGGAGTTCAGAGAGGACAGAAGAGGACTGGGAGGATTGAGAAGGGTCACCGAGCCTCTCACAAAAGGGGGTGACCTCCTTGGAGTCAGATTGTAGGTCTCAGTTCCAATGAAGCTCAAGAGCAAAAGTGAACAGTGACTGTCTTTGGATGAGGTCCTTGATGTCTGCCACATCCTCCCCAAATCCCATTGAAAACCCAGCAGGGATTTGAATCCAGCTTTGTAATACCCAAGGATGTGGTTCATCCTGAGGAAAAAGGTATTTGTTTAAATCGGCTTTAATCTGAGTGCTAAATCTGTTATAAAAACATTCACAGTGTTCCACTGTGAGGACTGTGTGCTTAATTGCTTCAGTCGTGTCTGACTCTGCAACCTCATGGACTTAGCCTTCCAGGCTCTTCTGTCCATGGGATTCTCCAGGCCAGAATACTGGAGTGGGATGCCATGCCCTCCTCCAGGGGATCTTCCCAAACCAGGGGTCAAATCCAGGTCTCCCACATTGCAGGCAGATTCTTTACCATCTGAACCATCAATTGGGTATAGGAACCACTGACCTTATGAAGCAGAAACATTGCATGTTTTTTGGTTTATTGAGATGTAATTCACACTGCATAAGCTCACTCCTTTAAAGGATCCAGATCAGCAGCTTTTAATTTATTGTCAAGATTGGGCCATCACAACTATCTAATTCCAGAATATTTTTGTCACAAAAAGAAAACCATACCTGTCAGCAATCACACCCAATCCCCCTTTCCCCAAGCGGCTGAAAACTTTCATTTATTTCCTATCTCTACCAATGTGCCTATTCTGGACAGGTCATGTGAATAAAATCATACAATATGTGGTCCTTTTCACTAATTTCACTTGGCATAATGTTTCCAACGTTTACTCATGTTGTACTGGATGGTATATATCAGTACTCCATTCCTTTTTATTGTCAAATAATTTGCTGTGGCAAAGATGTGCACTGCTAGGGACTGGTTGTCTCCCTCAAGCTCTTATGTTGAAGTTCTAAGTCCCAGTGCCTTTGAATGCCATTGTATTCAGAGATAGGTTCTTTAAAGGGGAAATTAAGTTAAGAGAAGGTCTTTACTTTGGGCTGTAATTCCATATGACTTGTGTTCTTATAAGAAGAGGAAATTTGGACACAAACATGTACATGTACAGAGGAGAGACCGAGTAGAGGATACAGAGAGAAGGCGGCCGTCTGCAAGCTAAGGAAAGAGGCCTTCTAAGAAACTAAATCTACCAACACTTTATCTTGGACTCTCTGGTTTCCAGAACCATTAAAAAAAAATCAATTTCTGTTTAAGCCAGTTTGTAGAATTTTGTTATGATAGCTCTAGTAAATGTGCATAACAACAGTTTGTTATTCATTCATTAACTGATGGGCATTTGGGAATCAGATTTTTTTTAAGCATATTCCATTTGACTCTTACATGCCAGGCCCATTTTAGTGTGTCCTGGGGAATTTGGAAGCCTGTTTCATCAAGCTAGAGTCTTTTGGATCTCATGGGGTATAAGTACCAGCATGGCAGACTGGTTTCTAATCCAGAATGAAGGTTCACAGGCACACATGTGGTATGACCATGAGAATGGATACTGAGATTTCAGAGCCCTGGAAAGGCCCACCTTCACAAAAGTATCTTTCTCATTGCCTTGGCAAGCTACTACCTTCATTCTTGCCTGGTTAGATCACTGGTAAAGAATCTGCCCGTAATGCAGGAGATGCAAGAGACACCAGTTTGATCCATGGGTCAAGAAGAGCCCCTGGAGGAGGAAATGCAACCTATTCCAGTATTCCTGCCTGGGAAATCCCATGGACAGAGAGCCCAGCGGGCTACAGTCCGTGGGGTTGCAAAGAGCAGGACACAACTTAGTGACTGAACAAAAGCAGCAATCAGCTCCTGAAGTATGCATGGGTTTACAGAAGGACTCCACAAAAATGTATGTTTTCACCTGCAAGAGGACTGAGTGCTGAGTGAGCCCCTGGTCTCGCCCCAGCACAGATTACAGTCAAGTTGATAATGATGGGGGGAAGCCTGCCCAGTCTGACCAAAGTGGGATAAGATCTTGGAGAGGATATGACACATGGAGACAGAGCCTCAGACTCAGGGCCACTGAACTGAGCACAGGAGGCTCTGTGTGGAAGAGGGCAGACAGGTCAGCTCAGCTCGGCCCAGGAGTGCATAGCAAAAACTGCAACACAGAGTCTAGTTCTCACCAATAGCTCTATAACCTGCCCATTATATCAACACACTTGCAAGAATATATCTATTAATATAATATTAATCTAATATAATATTAATGTATTCAGTTCAGTTCAGTCGCTCAGTCATGTCCAACTCTTTGCGACCCCATGGACTGCAGCATGCCAGGCCTCCCTGTCCATCACCAACTCCCAGCGCTTGCTCAAACTCATGTCCATTGAGTCAGTGATGCCATCCAACCATCTCATCCTCTGTCATCCCCTTCTCCTCCCACCTTCAATCTTTCCCAGCATCAGGGTCTTTTCCAATGAGTCGATTCTTCACATCAGGTGGCCAAACTTTTGGAGTTTCAGCTTCAGCATCAGTTCTTCCAATGAATATACAGGACTGATTTCCTTTAGGATGGACTGGTTGGATCTCCTTGCAGTCCAAGGGACCCTCAAGAGTCTTCTCCAATACCACAGTTCAAAGGCATCACTTCTTTGGCACTCAGCTTCCTTTATAGTCCAACTCTCACATCCATACATGACTACTGGAAAAACCATAGCTTTGACTAGACAGACTTCTGTTGGCAAAGTAATGTCTCTGCTTTTTAATATGCTGTCTAGGTTGGTTACAGGTTTTCTTCCAAGGAGCAAGTGTCTTTTAATTTCATGACTGCAGTCACCATCTGCAGTGATTTTGGAGTCCCCCCCAAATTAATTATATATATAACTAATATATATTAATTTAATATACTAATATAATTATATACTAGTATATAATTAGTATATAATTATATACTAATATAATATTAGTTCTGTACTAATATAACTAATGCTATATACTTATAATAGCTAATATATATGAATGTATATAATAAAACATATTATGCTCACTTTCCATGTCAAGAGAGATTGAGGATGAAAAGTCATCCTGGTTGTATGGGAATTTTCTCTTATTTCTTTGACCTGAGGTGCAAGTCTAGCTCCCTGGACTTAGACCATTGACGATGACATCTGCGTACTTTTCTTATGCTGTTCAATTTCTCTGATCAGGAGATTTCCCTCAGGCAGCTGAGTGACGGAGCACGTGGAAGCCTTCCCCATGGGGCTGCAGGTCTTTGCATACTGGCAGGTCAGCGCTCAGCCCAGACTTACCGTCATGAGGGCAGCTGGGAAGGTGACCAGTCACACAGTTGGCATGTTTTGTGTGCGGGTGTAACTCACACAAGCATGGCTGACAGTGTGCATCTACCCCAGCCATCCTTTTATGGGATCTTAGATGCTCAGGGCTGTTTGTGTAATTGCTTCTTGTAAATGAGCTTCTACACTCTGCAACACTTTACAGTAAACCACTTTCCTTTGCCATCTGGTATCCAGTTGTTTTAACCGGGTTTCCAGGATTTGCATCCGTCATTTACAAGAACCTTTTTAACCTTCACAAAATGAAATAATTGAAGGCTATCCTTTCAACTTCACATTTGTTTGAGAAAGGCTTTGAAATCAAGGGACGGAGAGCCCGAAAGACGGATGAGATGAAAAGAAAAGGGCTCATCTCTTCTGCCTTGGAGAGGCTCAGAAACGCTGCCTTTGAGGTGAGGGGTTGGGAGGCTGGAATGGGTTATCACCTCTGTTATGGGCTCATCTGCATGGTAAAACGCTTGCGATGGTGAAATGGAGAGCCTGATAAGCTGAGAAAAAGGAGCGCCCTTCCTCTGACCCGGGTCTAGAAATCCTCTTGGTATGAAGTGGTGTCTCCTTGTCCTCTCTGCCTTTCTCACCCTTCCTGCCTCCTGCTTAAGCAATGAGTTGCCTGCCTTGCTCAGAGGAAGAGGAAAATGAAGAGAAATCCAAATGTGCACAAATATTATTTCTCTACAGCAATGCAGGTGGAAGGGGATTGTAATCCCTGGATAATATGGGTGGATTGCACCTACATTCTCCAAGCAGCCTAGAAGATAAAAGACCTTATGGCCTTGCCTGGTGATCCGGTGGTTAAGACATCATGCTTGCAATGCAGGGGACATGGGTTCAATCCCTGGTCAGGGAACTAAGATCCCATCTGCCACGTGGCATGACCAAAAATAATAATGATAATCTTTTTTTAAAAAAAGACATTAGTTACACAAAAATATAAAAATAAAAAAGCAAACAAAAAAAAAGATCTTAGTTACAGATAAGAATATAATTCAAACGTATTTGGCTCTTTTGACTATCTGACCAACGTTTTCTTTCTCATTTCTGGTCCTAATTCCAATAGATGACATAGAAGGCTCTAGAGGCTTAAGTAAAGAGAAACTTTACCTAGAAATAAACTCTCTGCCTTTCCTGGGAAAGCCTTTCCGGAGGTGCTTGATACTTAAATGTTAATCCCACAATGACTGGCTAACCCTTTGACCTGTGGCTGAAAATCATTTCTGACTCAAAAAATCCACAGTTTGGTCGGGTTATCTTGACTGTTTTCTGATGAACAATTCTCATATGGCCCCATGGAACAGTCTGAGAGTGATTCTTTTTATTAAAAGGTCTTTATGGCAGTTTCAAACATTTTCCCAAGAAAAGATTCCTGCTCTCATTTACCTTCTCATCTTTCTTCTCACCCTGGACTGTTGATGACTCTGTCTTTTGGATAAAAGCGTGGAACATGTCCCATCAAAAGAACAATCTGTGGAATCCTTACAGCCCATCTCAATCAGCATATGTATCCACAAGATCCCCCTCAAGTCTCCATGACGAGCTGTGTGAAGCTTCTTTAGGTACTAGTGGAAACGCACATCCAACTGCAGGAGAGTCAAGCAGCGATGCGCTTCTTTACCCTGGCCTTGGAGAAAGGGGGAATGCAAACCATATTGTCCAGGAAGTCTTCCTGGACACCTGGTCTGCGGGCTCTTCTCTCCTTGTAATTGTTGCGACCCCTCTACCATTTTCCCCCTCTCCGGGTTCCAGACTCTTCACTCTCCCCACCTCCTCAATGGTTCTCCTTACTTACTGGTCCCCTTGCCCTGACCCTCCTCTTCTTTCTTACTCGAGATGACTTGATAAGCTCTGTGGCCATGCACCCCACCCCCCAACACACACATGCTTCCCATAACCAAGGTCAGGCAGGTGGGTCCAGATCCTACCTCTTTAGAAGGCTAGGCCAAGGGCGGTGATGCAGATACTCTAGCTGCACAGTCTCTGACTCAGCAGAAGAAAGGAGGACCGAGATAAAGAGCTTCCCACACTGAGGGGGATGTGGCCTCATCCCCCTCAAAGTTCATTCCCAGAGCTTTCAGGGAACACTGGGTCATGTCCTCTCATATTTGAGACTTTAGTTCTGAGGTGCCCCTGGAAGTTGCCCATGCCTTAGCGGGCCACTTGTGAATTGCATCCTCTCTTGTGAGAGGTGAGGACAGGTTTCCTAGGAAACCTTGATTTTCAATTTCTCCCTTTACTTCTTGGTTCTCAATGTCCTTCTTCATGTTATTCATTTTCCTGACTTCTTTGAACCACACAGCAAAGTATATCCTTGCACCCAAAGAGAAACTTCAGGATGCAAAATGTCGATATGTCTGAGTGAGACTTTTATTGTAGTTTTCTGCGAACATCAATAGTACTTCACTCACAGTATTTCCTAACAGTGTCTCCTAAACTAGGAAGGCAGAGACTTGTTCTTCAGTTTGAAACCAAGGCCATCCATAGACGGAGTAAGAAAACATGGGTTCGTGGAAGAAGTGGAGCCTATCATTGATGCCAAGATCTACCCAAGAGGATTGGGCCCCCTTGAGGTCTCTGCTATGCAAGCTGATGGTCTCCTTCATGGATACTAAGTTTCACCCATGAGTTCCTGACACTCAGGCTAGTTTGTGTCGTTGGCAGGGGGTTTTGGAGAAAGAGTCTGATGCTTTCATCAGCGCACCCAAGAGATCTATCAACATTACAGCACCAAAGAGCCTCGTTAGTCCTCATGTGACACACACCATGAGGAAGTGGCATCCGAGAAAGCTAGCATTAGCAGCGCTGACGGCAAAGGCTGGTTTAAAAAACACTTCCTGTTTAAGGAAAGCGTTGGGATTCTGCAGTACATTCATCTGGCAGTGTTCTTGGATGCCATGTCTTTATCCTTCCAAGCACCAAGTGTGTTATAGCCACTCACTTATTTGAGGAAACTACTTTCTGTGGGGGGTGCTTGGCGCCACCGCCCCACTGGCCAGGGCACTTTCCTGTGTTAGCCTGGGCACTGTTCCCCTTTAAGCAGGGAAGAGATCCGACATGAATTGAAGCCTGTGCTGAAGCCCCTGTCCAGTGTAAGCAGAGCAGGCCTGCGCTCTGACGGCTTGGCGTTCCAAGTCAATGTTTCGTGGAGAAATATTAAGTGTAACTGAATATTACAGGGCACACTCTGTTCCTGCTGTATTTCCAGGGCGTCGGATCAATGGAGAAAAATGAGAAGTGGAAATAAACAGAAAGGACAGAGAACTGAGCAGGCGATGGGGCTCAAAGGAAAACAGAGTAAAGCAGAGGAAATCATTTTTCCAAGTAAACACAGATAGCTGGGAAAAGAGAGGCCGATGCTCTGCGGAGTAGAGACGTCTGACTGTTGCTCTGGGTCTGGTCAAGCCAGGCAGCATGGAAGGAAAATGTGCTGAGCACTTTCCTCTGGGGCCTGGTCTCTCAGTAAGTTCTTGCTGCCAGAGGCGATGCCAAGAACAGGCGAGATGTAGAGCAGTTTGGGGAAGGAGGTCCAACCTCCTGGAGAAAACAACCCAGGGTAACGGGAGCTGATGAACGGCAGGCCGCCAGCAGGCCTGGCTGCGGAGGAGCCCTGCAAGATTTTACTCTGGAAGAAACATGGGTTTCATGGAGGAATTGGAGCCTTTCATTGAAGCAAACATGGAGAAGTCCATCCAAGAGGCATGGTTCCCACTGGGGACCGTGCCGTTTAAGCCAACAGTCTCTGCCTGGGGAGACTCACCTACATTAGCTCCCAGAGTTAACGTCTCAGAGTGGAATGTGACGCAGGCGGCATCATGAGGCCCACTCTGAAGAGCAGGGTTCTCCCATGTTGAGGGGCTGCCCCGCATTGTAGGGTGCTGAGCATCTTCCCGGGTCTCTACTCACTAGATGCTGGTCCCTCCCTGCAAGTCAGACCACCAAAGATTTATCTTCAGACATGGCTGATTGTCCCTCCTGGGAGCCACAGTCACCCTCCTTGCTAAGAACCATTGTTATATACAGGAAGAAATAAGACCCAGAGAGCCCACATGGCCCGTCTGGGTTTGCTTGAGAAATCAGTGCAAAGTCAGACCTGGAACCCATGAACGACATGGCTTTGAAGGCATTCAGCCTTCCTATGACTGCGGGATCAACTGAAGCAGGATAATGGTGGAGACCTGGGTTCTGGGTTCAGACCTGGACTCTAAGCTTGACTCACTGTCTTTGTGAGCACGGCTGTCTTCCCCTGGTTCACTGAGTGCCAGGGTCTTCATCTGTTGAACATCTTTGATGGTAACAACATCCACCTTACAGGGTAATGGGCGAGTGGAACAAGACAGGCCAGGTAGAGAGAGTGTTGTGCAGTCTTGCTCCGTGGTAAGTTCTCGTAATGACTGGTCTTGGCTCTTCTCCTCTGTGTACTATATACTCTGATAAAGCACTGTGATTTCCTTCACTTCTGTGGTTCCCTCTTCCTGGAATACCCTGCCACCAACTTCTTCATGTGAGTTATTCCTTTCTGCTCATCACAGTTGTTTTCATCCTCACAAAAAAGGTTATGGGGTCCCATGTTCTTCCCCCCTAGCAGCCCCCAAAGCACTGGGCTGACGGCATTGTACGTGTTGAGATGTCTGTGTTTTGTCTGTCATAGCTTGAACTACTATGAGTTAGTAAGTGAGGGACCCTGTATAACGATTTGGCACACCCCAATGGCACTCAGTGAGTGGGTAGGATTTTGCTTGATAGAAATGGGGATGAGGGAGGGAGATTTGAGAGGAGAAATGGTCAAGATCTCAGAGAAGATCTGAGCAAGAAGGATGCTTAGAGAATCCCTGGGGCCTGGCTGGAAGGCATGAGTGCCAGGAATGGCCCCTACAGAAGCCTCATGTGATGCTTTTGTACTCAGTTTACCAGGCACTAGGGTGCTCTCGTAAGCCCTTGTTGACGGCTGAGGGGATGGCTAGGGGTGGCTTGATGGGAACTGTGTCAAAGGAAGATTAAACTGGCAGAAGGACTGAGGCCGAAGCTGAAGCTTCAGTACTTCAGTATTTCAATACCACCTGATGCAAAGAGCCAACTCTCTGGAAAAGACCCTGATGCTGGGAAGGATTGAGGGCAGGAGGAGAAAGGGCGATAGAGAGTGAGATGGCTGATGGCATTATCCACTCAATGGACATGAATTTGAGCAAACTCTGGGAGATAGTGCAGGACAGGGAAGCCTGATGTGCTGAAGTCCATGGGGTCGCAAAGAGTCAGACATGACTTTAGCAAATATACTGAGCTTGCAGTATACATTGGACTAGACAAGGTTTAGAGGCAGGAAAAATTAGTCAAACAACTTAAATAACTGTGGCAGATACCTCAAACTATAAACACAACTATGAAACATCTTTGAGTTAGTAAAGGTATTACTGTTAGTAGAAGGGTGTCAAATGACCCATCGCTGATTGTTTGGGGGAGATGATAGGAAGCACCCTCAGAAGTGGTATGAATATTTGAGGGTATGAGAAGGTTGTCCTGCCTGTGGGGACCACTGCACAAGAGTGGGATCTCAAAGAAAGTTCTGGAAATTTCTCTGGAGGTCTTTAAAAAATAAGGATGACCCTCCCCAGGCAGGGGTGTTTAAGTGTCTCAACTCAAGTTAGTGGATGGGATCAGTGGGGGAAACAGTTGAAAAGTTTGGTAAAGAAGAACACGTATTCCTGTGTCTGTATTCTGAAAGTGAAATCGTTTCTCACAATTGAATTAGCAATCCCACTACTGAGCAGAGCAACCTCGCTGGGTGGGGCTGTGGGGTTGGTGGGGAAGGTTGAGGACTGCAGGGAGAAGCCAGACTCAACCCTAGAACTAAGAGTGATCCCAGAGACAAAGCACTGTGAATGTTTGGGAAAGAAGAGGTTGTCAGTACCTGCTTAAGTAAATCTCTGCAGCTGTGAAACTTAACACACATCCTAGAGATCTTAAGAGCACATTCCACCTCCTTCTAGACTCTAGATATAAAGTCTAACTCAGGCTGGAAGTCAGCCTCTCTTTAGGCATGGCCACATCTTCATCTTTGAGTCTCATGTAAATATTTCTAAAATCAAAGAATGGATTTGAAGTCCCCTTACCTGGTCTGGTAGGAGGAGCCTGGGTCTGAAGCTAGATCAGAATCCTCTCCGGGTGTCACGCTGCTGCTCATGGACTGTGGTATCTCCACCCCAGATGTGGCCTCTGATATTTTCACAGACTCAGGAGATCTGGGAAGCCGCTAAAGATGGAGCACAAAAGCAGCTCTCAACTCAGAAGTCAAAGCTCACGGTGTTCTCCTCTCCAAGGGCAGCCGTGGTCTGGCCAGCCAGGAGCCTGGAGTGATTTCCACGGAGTCTTGCAGCAGAGAGCAAATGAGCTGCTGGCCTGGAGAGGCCTGTGGCCCTCACCTGGGCTTTCAGAAAGGGAGCTGGTGTCCTGAATTATTGATGCCTGCCTAAGTAAACGGTTGCAGAAAACAGGAGGAGCCCCCTCCCCTCCCATCAGCAGGAGGAAAAGGGGAGGAGGCGGTTCTGTCGGGGATGGTACAGTTTGAGCAGATTTTTCTCATGGACGATCCGGGCCTTCCACTTGTGGAGCCTCCTCCCAGCTCTCACCATACAGAGATCCTCTCATTTTTTTGCTTCTAAGACACTGATGAATGGGCTGGAAGAGACCACAAATTCAGACACTCCGAGCTCAGGCAAAAATAGACATGATGCTGATATTTGCAAATGCTGCTGCTGCTGCTGCTGCTAAGTCGCTTCAGTCATGTCCGACTCTGTGCGACCCCATAGACGGCAGCCCACAAGGCTCCTCTGTCTCTGGGATTCTCCAGGCAAGAACACTGGAGTGGGTTGCTATTTCTTTCTCCATTGAATGCATGCATGCTAAGTCGCTTCAGTCGTGTCCGACTCTGTGCAACCCTATGGACAGCAGCCCACCAGGCTCCTCCGTCCACAGGATTCTCCAGACAAGACTGGAGTGGGTTGTCATTTTCTTCTCCTATTTGCAAATGAAATGCATTAAAATCATCATGTAAGAGAGAAAAGAAAGAAGGGAGAGAAGGATAACCCATCACTTCCTTCCTTTGTCTGGTTACATGGGCGAAGGAGGGACCCTCTTCATCAGGATCCCTGACAAAAGGAATGAAAAGTGTAAGATGTAACATACATAGCCAGTGGGGATTTGCTGTATGATGCAGGGAGCTCAAATCTTGTGCTCTGTGGTAGCCTATTAATAGAGCGGTGAGATGGGGTGGGACGTGGGAGGGAAGTTCAAGAGGGCGGGGACATGTTATACCTATGGCTGACACAGGTAGCTGTATGGCAGAAAACAACACAATATTGTAAAGCAGTTATCCTCCAATAAAAAAAATTTTTTTAAAAAGAATGAAAGGTATAGGACAGGATGGATGAAGGTGGTAGAAAATGATGAGACTCTAAGTGGTGGCAGGTGATAGTAAAGAAGGGAAATAGTTGATCCTACTTATCATTACATTTTCACCTGTTTGCTGCTGTCTTTTAACATCTAAATTGGACCAGGGTGGACGGTGAAAATGTAGTGTGCCCTTCACAAGGATGGTGTAGCTGTTTCTCAGTGGGCTTCCTAACTATAGACGAGATGCCACTGGGGAGCTTGTCCCTTCCAAGTGAGCCCAAGACTCAGTGTTCCTTTCATTATTTGTGCCCTTGGCCTAGGTGTCTAGAGAGCCTACTATGTGTCAGGCACGTGTTGCATTGCCTGTGCTGAGATAGATAGTGTGTTTAGGGCATTTACAGCCTAGTCACAGGAGCAACTGAGAATATATGACTGTTGGCTTAAGCACCTCCATTTACTTTGAGTAACAGGAGTTAATTGAACACGTTTCGTGCTTCCCCACAGCTCTTATCAAGCCTTTGGAGGTTTCAGACCATCATTGCTGCCAAATGTAGCCCACCAGGGACAGATACTATGCTTAAAAGAATAGTCTCGTATTCTCTCCATAGAGTTGGTTAGGAAAGGATAGTCCAATAAGTGGGCTCATGCAAATAAAAATCAGATGTTAATGGCAAAGAAAGATGTATAAGCAGCCAAGACAGCTACAATTGATCATTCGTTCCTTCAGCAGATATCCTTGAGTGCTCACATCAAAGATGCTGGACCAGGTGTTACCCCTGAAGTAGGGGACCAGGAGGTATTTAAGGGTCATTCACACCATCCAGGTGTTCTTGAAGCAGACGGAAGATCAAACTCAGAAATTGAAGCAGCTTGCTGAGCACTGCAGATGCGAACAGTCCTGATAATCTGTGCGGTAGCATTTCCAAGAAATAAAGGATACATTCACCAAGAGGGAGAATATATCTGAAGTCTGGAAGGATAGGTGGAATTGCAAAAGCAAAAATTAAAAAAGAAGAGCATCCCAAGGGATGCAAGGGTGGGCTTCACTCCTGCTGGGTGACACACGGGCCATGCAGCCCATAGCCAGCGGACAGTCCTCCCTGGCCGTCATGCTGAGCAGCATGACCTTCACCTTGGGCACTGTGCCCTGAGTGGTGCTGGCTGGATTCGACATGGATTTATGCTGTGTGGGGCACCTGACTTCCCCCAAAGACAACTTTTAAAATAAGATTTGTTAGCTGGTTTGCTTAGAGTCATCTATTATAATAATTACCCTTGCAAGCTCTTAGCCCTGCTAGAACTGGCTTCCCAAAGCCCGTGAATCCAAGGAGAGCAGGAATGGGTTTTCTATATCAACACGTGTCCCACAAACTCCAGTAACTGAAGGAAGAGCAGAAGTAGAGTGGTCCAGATGTCTGAAAGGTCTTGTGTCATTAAATGATCCAGAGACCAAGGGCACAGCACAGAGAGGTTAAGGACCACAGGGGTAATCCCAAGGTGAGGAGGTCTTGGTCAGGGGGCAAAGGGTCACTGACAGTCTAGAGGCAGAGGCAGCCACCATGCTTTGGAATGTGGAGCTTGTTTCACAAAGCCGAGCAGTGGGCTGCATGAACATATGTTGTGTTATCATGGAATCATCATCTCAGACTGGGAAACACCCCAGATTCCATCTCCTCTACATCTCACCCCTCTTTGACGTAGGCGTCTGTGAGTCATCTGGGTTGATAAGATAACAAAATCCCCTCCTAGGGAGTTAGCAGCCAATGGTTGCCAATACTTTTGGTTCTGGTGAATTTCAAGATGCTGGGAGTGGGCAGGAGGAACCCAGGCAGTTTGAAAAATGGCATCCCCAAGGCACTGCAGTGGTGCTGCTCTTTCTGATGACCTGGCTTCTCTCCACCCATCACCCCTTCCCCAGTACTGTGCCGGGAGTGTTTGCCCCTAACTGCACCCCTGGCAGAGGGAACAGAGCCCTTGGTCTAAAGACCCCCACCTTCCACCCCAGTCCTGCCTCTCCTGCTGATTCTGTACCCTTATAGAACCATTTTCCTCCTGGGGTGCACCCAGACTTTGGGACTCCTAGAAGGGATGCCCAGATGAGCTAGACATCCTCTGTATAACACTCACATGCAGATGTTGCTTCTGCACACAATGCCCCCTTACCCAGGGGATGGGCTTCTCTGGGAGAGGCTGAAGGAGCAGAACTGGAGGTCCGCTTGGCCCTGAAAAACATCATTCTGACCCAGCATCTCCTTCAAAGGCAGCTCCTCCACCAAGTGGCAAAGCAAAAGACTCAAACAAACCAACAGTTGTTTATACCATACTAGAACCTTTCCTGTAAGAGTTGAGTGGAGCTTCCTAATTCCCCCAAACAGTTTGAGAGCTTCGGAGTTCTGTGGTTACAGGGAAGCTCCATAGTCATAGCAACCAGGATCCATGCCCAGCTTTTCCGAGAGGCACAGTCTCTTTGAGGCTCTGTCGCCTCATCTGTAAATGAGCAACGCTAGCATCTCTATCCTGGGGCTTCTGTGAGGATGTGCACCTCTTAGTAAAGTGCCCACCCATGGTAATAAATGGGCACTATGGCTAGTTTGCCAACAAGCTTGTCCCTCTTGGGACCCATAGGACAGTCTAAAGAATGTAGGGGGCATGGCCTGGTCCTTACTCTTTTTGACACTCTGTACCAGAAGTCATCAGAAGAGAAGCTGAAAACAGCAAATGACAAATCCACCAATGGGAATATGGGAACTGAGATGTCCTAAACCACCAGAAAGAAAGAAAGTGAAGTCACTCACTCGTGTCCGAGTCTTTGTGATCCCATGGAGTGTAACCTACCAGGCTCCTCGGTCCATGGGATTTTCCAGGCACAAGTACTGAAGTGGGTTGCCATTTCCTTCTCCAAGGGATCTTCCAGACCCAAGGATCGAACCAGGGTCTTCTGCATTGCAGGCAGATGCTTTACCGTCTAGCCACCAGGGAAACCAGATTCTCAGTCTTTTGGCTGCTTCCGTCTGCCTCTGATTGCCAAAGTGCTGGAGCTCTCTGGGTGCAGCTTTCTTACTTATTTCAATGGCACGTGACAAGCAAATGGCTTTCAGTCATGGCCAGTAACTAACTTTATTATTATTATTATTACTATTATTATTATTATTATTGAAGTGTAGTTGATCTATGTTGCTGCTACTGCTGCTAAGTCGCTTCAGTCATGTCCGACTCTGTGCGACCCCATAGACGGCAGCCCACCAGGCTCCTCCGTCCATGGGATTTTCCAGGCAACAGTACTGGAGTGAGGTGCCATTTCCATCTCCAGTTGATCTATAATGTTGTGTTAATTTTTGCTATTCAGCAGAGGGACTGAGTTATGCGCACATATACATTCATCTTTAACATTCTGTTCCATTATGGTTTATCACAGGATATTAAATATTGCTCCCTGGTCTATAGAGTAGGACATTGTCGTTTACCCATTCTATATGTAATAGCTTGTGTCCGCTAGCCCCAAGCTCCCATCCCTCCCCGACTCCTGGCCCCCTTGTTGACCACAAGTCTGTTGTCTATGTCTCTGAGTCTGTTTCTGTTTTTCGGTAAGTTCATTTGTGTTATCGTGTAGAATCCCATATAAGTGATATCATACGGTATTTGTCTTTCCCTGTCTTAGTTACTTCTTTTAGTATGACAAGCTCGAGTTCCATTTATGTTGCTGCAAATGGCATTGTTTCATTCTTCTTACGGCTCAGTAATATTCCATTATATATATGTACCTCATCCCCTTTATCTGTTCATCTGTGGATGGACATTTATGTTGATTCCATGTCTTGGCTATTGTAAATAGTGCTGTTATGAACATAGGGGCGTGCATGTATCTTTTTGAACTGTAGTTTTGTCTGGACATATGCCCAGGAGTGGGATTTTTGGATCATATAATAACTGTATTTTTGCTTTTTTTTTAAAGGCAACTCCATACTGTTTTCCACAGTGGCTGCACCACCTTGCATTCCCAGCAAGAGTGTAGGAGTGTCCCTTTCCTCCATGCCTTCTCCAGCACTGCTATTTGTTGACCTTTTAATGACGGCCATTAAAAAGTGTGATGTGGTACCTAATTGGAGTTTTGATTTGCACTTCTGTAATTAGCAATGTTGAGTGTTTCTCATGAGCCTATTGATGGCCAGCAACTTTAGACCTTCTGAAAACCCTGTGTTCTTGGCTGTGTGTTAGTTTCCTGGTTTCATTTCACAGCTGCCTCTCATGCTCCTGGCTTCAACCTAAGGGAAGGCAGAAAAATGAAAGTGGAGTCATTCAGTCGTGTCCGACTCTTAGCGACCCCATGGACTGCAGCCCACCAGGCTCCTCCATCCATGGGATTTTCCAGGCAAGAGTACTGGAGTGGGGTGCCATTGCCTTCTCCATCCCTTTGCATGACCTACAGCTAATCCATAGAGTTGAGTTTGCTTTTCTGAAATAAAGGCCTTCATTTTTACTCTGCCCTTTACAGATGAGGTGAGGAGCCCACAAAGACTTAAGATTCTGATACAACCTGAGGTTATCTGATGAATTTATTCCCTACAAAACTGATTACATTCTGATGACATGTGTAAAGTAAGACATATTTTTATCCAACTGGGCAGAGAAACCCACTAGATCCAGACTTTAGAGTGGATTCTAATTCTCTTAGAGAGTATAATTCTTCAGCAGAAACAGACACAACATTGTAAAAAAAAACAACTGTAGTACCATAATAATAATAATAAAGTGGAATTCTTCTTAAGAAAACTATAAGGCCACAGCGTTCACTTTGTCCCGAGCTGGCATTATTGTCATGGGCGCTAAGAGCACTCTAAGTTTGTACAGAAGCCTGAAACTGATGCTGAATTCTTGGTTTCTCAGACTGGCCTATTATAAATAAAAGAGGTGAAGAACAAAAGGGAAGGCAGAAACCCCCAGTTATTTTTAAGAGATGCCACCTCTGTATGTGTTTTTCACTCAGTGTCAACTCTCCACTCTTTGACCCTTTCTACATATCATGCGAAATACCCTTGGAATCTCCCTCCCTCTTCATTCTGTGTTTTTTGTTTTTTTTTTTCCCCTTCCTCTGGTATCGCCTTTGTCATCCCTACTATGACAAGCTAAGGAGATGCAGTCAAATTTTTTGTTAACAATTTAATTGCAGCCTTCTTATCCTTGACATCATCCTTGGTTATCTGGCACCAGAAATGCAGTGGAAATTACTTAACGAAAATGACACTTAGTTGATGTCACTGAAAGGGAGTGCTAAGTGCAATGAGAAACAACAGCTCATGCTCTTCTGAGAGATAAACAGCTCTGCTGATTGGCCCCAAATGTGGCAAAGTAATTCAGCCAGGGAGTTGGAGGAAATTCCAACTGAGAGCTAAAGTATAAAGTAATTCAAATGGGGAGCTCGAGAGTAAGCCCAAGGGATACCTGCATGCCGAAGCTTAAAACATAGCATAGTTCAGCATTAAGACAACATCACTGCATTGCCAACACTCTGCGTGATTTGTATTACCTGAAAGTAATGTTGTCTTACAAAATGTTCTTGTCTAAGAGTCAAGGCCAGCAGGAAACTGTCAACATTTCAACCAAGCAGTTTGCCCTGTGCCTGAATCAGTTCAACGGCACACAAAATTGGATGACAGTTGATATGGAAATAAATTTTGCCTCATCAGCATAGCATGACTATGTCTTCATAATTGAGATGGAATTCCAAGGGATAAAGTGTCAAGTATAGCCTTAATCCCAATAGGAAACCAAAGAGATGAGTCTTCCATTAAATACACATTTTTAAAAAAGAACTGAGGGGTAAGTTACCCTTAACTTTGGGGTAAGGGGAAAAGCTACAGTTTTTCCAGTGGTCATGTATGGATGTGAGAGTTGGACTGTAAAGAAAACTGAGCACCAAAGAACGGATGCTTTTGGACTGTGGTGTTGGAGAAGACTCTTGAGAGTCCCTTGGACTGCAAGGAGATCCAACCAGTCCATCTTAATGGAAACCAGTCCTGAATATTCTTTGGAAGGACTGATGTTGAAGCTGAAACTCCAATACTTTGGCAACCTGATGTGAAGAATTGACTCATTGGAAAAGACCCTGATGCTGGGAAAGATTGAGGGCAGGAGGAGAAGGGACGACAGAGGATGAGATGGTTGGATGGCATCACCAACTAAATGGACAAGAGTTTGGGTGAACTCCGGGAGTTGGTGATGGACAGGAAGGCCTGGAGTGCTGCAGTCCATGGGATCACAAAGAGTGGGACACGACTGAGCGACTGAACTGAGGGGTAAGTTGTAAAAATAAGGAACTAATAACAAAATGGGCTTCCCTGTTGGCTCAGTGGTAAAGAATCTGCCTGCCAATGCAGGAGATGCAATGAAAAATGGTGCTGTGGTGGTGCCGCTCTTGCTAATGACTTGGCTTCTTTTGGCCCCTCACCCCTTCCCCAATACTGTGCCATACATGTTTGCCCCTAACTGCATCTGGGCACAGGAAACATAGCCCTTGGTCTAAAGATGCCCCCCACGCCAGTCCTGCCTCTGCTTCCACAACTGCACCCTTAGGGAACCACTTTCCTCCTTAGGTGCACCCAGATCTCGGGGCTCCTGGAAGGGATGAACAAATGAGCTGGACTTGCTCTGATTTTCTTTCTTCTCTGCATGGGGAAGATCTTCTGGAAAAGGAAAGGGCAACCCTCTCCAGTATTATTGCCTGGGAAGTCCCATGGACAGAGGAGCCTGGTGGGCTATAGTCCATGGGATCACAAAAGAGTTGGACAGGACTTAGCAACTAAACAACAGCAAAACAAATTGTGAAGTGTTGGATCCACCAACACTTATCCCAGAGTTAAATGAAAGTCTGTCTAATCTCACCAATATTCCAATGGACACCTTTGGGTGTTCCCTCCATTCTATGAAAAAGAATTAGTGTTGTTTGAAGTTGCCCCACCCATTAGCCACAGCTGATTGGACTAGGACATAAATTCGGCCCAGCCTACACCAATCATCTTCTTTGAGAGGATCTCTAGGGTATCTGACGTGGCAGCTCTTGCTTAGATGTAGGCAGAAGCAGAGAAAGCCAGTCTGTAGGCAGGAAAAACTGAACGGAGAGCCTCAGAAAGAACCAGAAATAGGGTTCCAAGGACCACTGGAGAGAGGGAAGGAGTAACTTGCATAGTTAGCTTTACAGCTCATGTTTCTGCCTCTCATAAATCCTGGCTAAAACTATTCCCTGGGATTCTTGAGATACTTCCATATAATTCCAATGATATTGCCTGAATTTTTTATAATTCAAGTGAGTTTCTGTTCCTTCAGAAAAAAAGAAATTGACCAAGAAAGTTTCCTTTAAGACTCCACTTTTAATGTCTGTTTAGTTAAGTATTGTGTGTATCTCTAATAGCAACCCTCAATATCTCAGTGATTCAACACCATAAAAATGTATCTCCTGCTGACACAACAGATGCTCAATGGATGGCCTTCCACACGGTCACACAGGGATCCAGGCCCCACTAGCTTGTGGCTCAGCATCCTTTAGAATTTCCTGGTCCTTGTCAGGATTTCGGTACCCAGCTGGTAGACCAAGAAGGAAAGAGTTTTGAAGGATCCTGGAGAAGTTTTTAAGGATCAGACCTACAAAGAGCTTGTATCATTTTCCCCACATTCTTTCAGCCAGAAGTCAGTCACATGGTCACGCCTGACTACATAATAGGAAGAACAACAAATATTTTAGATTTAATGATAATAATAATAATTTTTAAAGCACCAAGAATGATAATAGCAATCATAGTAGCTGATAGTTTTTGAGACCTTCTATTTACCAGGCACTGTATTGAGTCATTTTTAATCCAATTTTTAGCATCATAACAAAGGTTTAAAGCAGTTAAGCTACTTGCCTGAATGCACAAGCTTCTGTGTGATTTGTCAGAGTCCAAAGACAAAGGTCATCTTCACTAAACAGTACACAAACTTGAAGGTTAACTATATAATGGGGGTGAGAAGTCCAGGCCAGTCTCCTTGAGAATGACAGACCGCGTAGAGAGAGGGGGACTAGCTGACAGCCAAGACCATCTCAGTTCATAGGAGTTGTTAATGTTGGGCTCTTGGTTGGAACACGGGTATCGTGGTTATATGTAAGGTATTAACTATTGGAGGAAATGAGTGAGGAATATGCAAACAATCTCCATACTCTATTTGCAACTTTTCTACAAATCTAAAACCATTTTTAAATTAAAAGTTTATTCATATTTATATATATATATATTTATTTTTAATTGGAGGGCAATTGCTATACAATATTGGGTTGGTTTCTGCCATATATCAACAAGAAACAGCCATAGATACACATGCCCCTCCCTCTTGAATTCCCCTCCCACGACCCACCCTGCTAAGAGCAAACTTTCATGGTCATTATCAAGCAGAGCAGATCATTTGAACATTTTGGACTAATCTAAGTTGACATAGTTTAATGTTTTTTTCTGTCTGATGCTGTTACTTTCAGACTGCCCACTACATTTGGTGAATAGTGAGTTATTATCTGTTACTGGACCATTTGTGCTATTACATAATTTGAAATCATTTGCAGTATCACTTTGAGAGCATTTTGAATGATTTGGTTTGAAAATAATATTTATAACCTCTACAATCTTCACATTGCATACAAAAGAATTCTGTTGACTTCTTTTTACATGGTTTGTTTCTTTCCAGATGATGTAATAAATGCTTCCAGCTTTCAAGAAGCATGACTTGAGAATATGGACAGTAAAAAATGTAAATTAGAAGATAAATAAAACCTAACTTGATGTCCACTATTCATTTCTAGAATACTTGGTTCCATACATTGAAAGCTCATAGGCCTTCAGCTCTACACATAATTTTTATTGTATCATATCACTTTGTTAATTGACTGCAATTTTTATCTTATCTTTAATACAGGTCTCTGAGACAAAAAATAAAGCTCTACAAGGTTATTTCTGGATCTCAGGATTCTTCTTAATCTTACTAGAGTAATTGAATGAAGATTGATCAAAGGTATATTCCTGAATACAGTTATCTCCCACAAAGATTAAATGATTACACAATTATCTTTCAGATCTAGAACAAGCTTTCAAACTTTACCAATTCACCAAGGTTGAATTTTAAACTAAGCTCAACTTCGATTTACTCTCTATTAGTCAGGATTTTCCAGAGAAATAGAACCAATATGAAATATGTTTAAATATAGAAGGGCTTTCCTGGTGGTTCAGCTGGTGAAGAATCCACCTGCAATGCAGGAGACCCAGGTTCAATCCCTGGGTTGGGAAGATCCCCTGGAGAGGGGAATGGCTACCCACTCCAGTATTCTTGCCTGGAGAATCCCATGGACAGAGGAGCCCTGGTGGGCTACAGTCCATGGGTTCACAAAGAGTCAGACATGACTAAGAAACTAACATATTCACTTTACTTTTCAACCCATAGAAGTTCTGACCTTAGCCTAACCCAGGATAGAACAACAGTCTTTGACCAAGATAACTCTCTTCACGTAAAGAGTTGTTCAAAATAGATCAAAGTATCTCAGTTGTCATGGTTTTCATTGTTCTCATTTATTTTTCATTCAGTTATATTCAACATGTATTATTTAAGCTATTTATTAAATATTAATATCCATAAGTTATCTCTATCTTTGGATAATTTTGGATAATTTATCCAAAATTATCTTTGGATAATTACCTTTGGATAATCTATTGATAATTTTTTACTGTAAATGCAAATCAATTATTTTTTTGAATGGAAAACCCAGATTATGTAGCTAGGAAAAAAAATGAATAAATTCACAAATTGTTAACCATTGCCATGTTAGTCGGTATAATTAATACTAGTAGCCACACAGAAAAGCACTCACATCCCACTGGTACCAAAAGAAGTTCACATCCTGTCATTCAAAGTTCTATGTGGGTATTTAATGTCTTTTTTCCATCTTGTAAATGAAAGATACAGATTTCCTTCAACTTGCATACTAATATCTCCACATATGACTTCATGGTGTTAGGATTAGGGCCACCAAAATGTCCACGCCCTAATTCCTAGATCCTATACATGTTACCTGACACTACAAAATGGATTTTGTAGATGTCTGACTCTTTGAAATGCCATGGACTGAAGTCTGCCAGGCTCCTCTGTCTGTGGAATTCTCCAGGCAAGAATGCTGGAGTGGGTAGCCATGCCCTCCACCAGGGGATCTTCCTGACCCAGGGATAGAACCCTAGTCTCCTGCATCACAGGCAGATTCTTTACCATTTGAGGCGCTCTGGATTATCTGACTGGGCTCAATCTCAGAATCCTGACAAACAGAATGTTTCACAACTCAGTCAAAAAGAGATATGACTACAGGATGTGAGTCAGAGAGAAGTGTTGTGAAAAGCCCTTGATGCGCCACGACTGGCTCTGAAGACAGAAGGGGCTATGAGCAAGGAAGGCAGGTGTCTTCTAGAAGCTGGAAGACTCAAGGAAACATTCTTCCAGGGACCTCCAGGAGGAGCTCAGCCCTGTCAACACCTTGACTTTTAGCTCAGGGAGACTCAGGTTGGACCTCTGGCCTCCGGAACTGTAAGATAATAAGTTTGAGTTGTGTCAGACACCAGTTTGTGATAACTTGTCATAGCAGCAATGGAGAATAATAAAGCCTCTGAGTCTCTCTGGCAGAGAAATTAGGGATGGAGGAAGCACATGGAATTTTCAAAGCTCCAGAGAACAAACAGTTATTTCTCTTTTGCCTGACTTTCAAGCAAAAGGGAAATATGGAGAAGTTATAATATTACATGAATAGCAATGTTCTCTGCCAAAATCACCTAATACTATATTGTAGGCAAATGGAGGAGATATGTTAATACTGAATAAAAGAACCAGCAACTAAATAATGAGCTAGATTTCAATTGCCTATAGTTACCTGACCATCCTAAAGGAGATCAGTCCTGGGCGTTCACTGGAAGGACTGATGTTGAAGCTCAAACTCCAATACTTTGGCCACCTGATGCGAAGAGCTGACTCATTTGAAAAGACCCTGATGCTGGGAGGGATTGAGGGCAGGAGGAGAAGGGGACAACAGAAGATGAGATGGTTGGATGGCATCACTGACTCAATGGATGTGGGTTTGAATGGACTTCGGGAGTTGGTGATGGACAGGGAGGCCTGGCGTGCTGCGGTTCATGGGGTCACAAAGAGTCGGACATGCCTGAGCGACTGAACTGACTGATAGTTACCTGGGGGAGCTTACCTGGATTAGAAACAGCACATAGACTACAGGTAGACCCCCATCCTTGGGCTTTCATTCCTTTCTCTATCCCAGATCTAGAGTAACTGTGGGAGGAATGCATGGTTAGGTTTATAGTCACTTGCATATTTTTCAAACATACTCTTTTCTAGCCCAATATATTTCCCAGAGCCAAATTTAAATTATCCATTATTCAAACACCATAATTCAAGCATATAGTGATTCTAGAATGAGATTATTTGAAGCAGATATGTATATATGTTTCTAGTTTAGACCTGGGCTGCCTTAGAGCTAATAATAGGTTATACAATTGAATTTCCTTGAAATTGATTTTGCATTAAGTAAAATGCAAAAATGAAAATTCTGTTGCCTTAATGGATTAAAAGAAGTCCGTTTGAAAGTTTCAGAGGAGAGTGTAAGAATCCACTTTGAAAAAATATCTTCCAGCATCCAGAAGGGGTTTGGTTAATATTCACAAATCACTCATGGATCCTTTGATCTGCTAGAACCACAGATTCTAGATGAAGTCATGCAAGCATCTATAAGTTGCTGCTGCTGCTGCTGCTAAGTTGCTTCAGTTGTGACTGACTCTGTGTGACCCCATAGATGGCAGCCCACCAGGCTCCTCCGTCCCTGGGATTCTCCGGGCAAGAACACTGGAGTGGGTTGCCATTTCCTTCTCCAATGCGTGAAAGTGAAAAGTGAAAGTGAAGTCGCTCAGTCGTGTCTGACTCTTCGAGACCCCATGGACTGCAGCCTTCCAGGCTCCTCCGTCCATGGGATTTTCCAGGCAAGAGTACTGGAGTGGGTTGCCATTTCCTTCTCCAATGCATGAAAGTGAAAAGTGAAAGGGAAGTCGCTCAGTCGTGTCTGACTCTTCGAGACCCCATGGACTGCAGCCTATCAGGCTCCTCCATCCATGGGAATTTCCAGGCAAGAGTACTGGAGTGGGGTGCCATTGCCTTCTCCTCTATAAGTTGCTACGGGCTACTATTCCTTTAACAAATAGGTAACAAAAGAGCTCTAAATATTAACATGTTAAAATTAGGTTTTTGTCTTATGTTTTAAATTAGTAAGCCTCAAATTTTTCAAGCTTGCATCTCAAAAGCTTTATTATATCATTTATTATTTCACATCACTTACCTTCTCAATTTTTTTGTCTCTGTTGGAAGTTGGCCAATGCAATATCAGATTTTTATTCATTTCATAGAATCTGTTCCTGTTATACCTTGAAATATTGATTTGCTCATCATTCCACAGTTAAAATCTGTAATGTACCAGCTTGTCTCTGGTACTTAAACATGTCCCAGGATATTTGCTAAAGATAAAAATAAGATCCTGTTGTTAAGTGAAATTTAGTAACACATTCAGGTTTTATTTTTTTTGAACCCAAAGCTTAAATTGCTAAAGGGCATCATTATTATTTCATAGTCTGCTCAGGAGAAGGGTCTTGCCAACATCAGCCTGGACCTGAGAATGGAGGATTCCATCCTTTAAGCCACATTTAAAACTTTATGTTCAAGTTCATTTATTCTTGGCAAAAGTCAACTCTCTGTTTTTAAGAAAATGAAATGGACTCAGAAGTTGTATGAATATCAAGTAAATTGCTACAAAATGGCATTTTGTTCGGTAAAGTGAAAAAGAATCATAAATGTATGATTCTTTTGCATGATAAGTGAAAATAAAATCTAGGGAAGAAATGTTTCATAAAAAGCATTGAGGACTTAATAAAATATTTAGAGATTAGTTTGTTACAGACAGCTATTCATCTATCCTTTAACTTTATTCTGCTTTTGGCTGTAATCAGATTTTGGTTGGTTTCATCTTCAAATTAATAATATCCCCCAGTTTTAAATTAATAACTGTACTATAGGGTAGATACTTAAACAAAAACAGATTCCATAAAAAGTAACCACTATTCACTTTTCCAGCACAAACTCCATGTGTTTAGTATGAAAAATTTGGGCCACAGTTAAATATATTCATATTACTACGTTTTTCCACCCAGAGGGAGATTGCATTAAGTATACAGGGCATAATATTTATACTGGCATGATTAAATCTATTTACCTATTTAAAAGAAAGACTATTAATAACAGGCACACTGCAGCACTGAAAACAGAATTGGTATTCCCTTCCTTAATTAAATAATCTATTCAATCGATTCGCAAAAAATATATGGAGCATCTGCTCTGAGTCCAACCCTGCTTCATGAAACATAGTCTTGTGGTTTTTGTTTCTTTTAAGATATATGTATTTCTTTTATTTTTTGGCTCTAGTGGATCTTTGTTGCTTCACATGGGCTTTCTCTCATTATGGCAAGCGGGGGTTACTCTTTGTTGTGGTACATGGGTTTCTCATTTCAGTGGCTTCTCTTGCTGTGAAGCATAGGCTATAGAGTGTGTGGACTCAGTAATTGTGGCTTCTAGACTCTATAGGGAACAGACTCAACAGTTGTGGTGCACGGGCTCTGTTGCTCCAAAGCATGTAGGATCTTCCCAGAATGGGGATTGAACTGGTGTCCCTTGCACTGCAAGGCACATTCTTAACTACTGGACTACCAGGGAAGCCTAGTCTCATGTTTTGAGAGAGGGGCTCATTGCCATGTCTTCCCTGTGAGTCTTGTAGCAGATTAAAGACAACCAGAAATTCTCAAAACTCCTGTGGAGCGTGTTAAAACCCCAACCCCTAAATCTGGGGTGGGGTGGGGGGGGGGAGTCTCTACGATTTGTTTGGCCAAGGGAGTATGGGGTAAGTGACATGCTGTCCTTCTTATGTAAGGTTAGGTTACAAAAGTCTTGCCTCTTCTCCTTGGTCTCTCGGAAAACTAGCCCTTAGAACCCTGACACATCATATAGAAAGAAGGAAACAGAGACTGAGGCTGCCCTGTATCCTGGGAGGAACCCAAGCCACAAGCTAAGGGAGGCTCTGGAGAATGAGATGTCATGCAGAGAGAGCATGAGAGAGAGACAGAGAGGGAGAAGGAGAGGGATATGCACTAAGAAGCCCAATGTGTAAGTGCAGAGGACATCCTGGAAGTGGTTTCTCCAGCCCAGTCACTCTGCAGCTGAAGCCACAAAGAGCAGAGATGGGTCATCCAGTCAAGACCTCCGCAAATTCTTGACTCCCCCAAACTGCAGAGAAAACAAAATCTTTGGTTGAAGCTGCTGAACTATAGGATAGTTTGCTGCCTAGCAATTGATGACTAGAGAAAGCTTATTATAATAGACTACAAATTAAATAAGGAATTGCTAGTGGAAAGGAAAATGTTTCCCTTGGGAATTAAAAAAAAAATCAGGAAGAGCTAGGGTATATTATTCTTAGTTGTTATCGTTGTTTAGTCACTAAGTCGTGTCCAACTCTTTTGCAATCCCATGGAATATAGTCCTCCAGGCTCCTTTGTCCCTGGGATTTCCCAGGCAAGAATACTGGAGTGGGTTGTCATTTCCTTCTGCAGGAATCTGTCTTCCTTGGAGAAGACACATCTCCTGCATTGGCAGGCGGGTTCTTTTCCACTGAGCCACCAGGGAAGCCCATGTTATTCTTAGTATAAACAGTTTAAAACTTTGATACCATGAGGCCATCCTTCAAAATCCTGAATCTTAGATGAAATAAAATTTTGGTCATTGATAAAACTAAAATTACCCCTTGTTTCATTTCTAAACATGTGAAAAAACCTGAAAAACCCCTGAAAAACTCAACCCTGAAAAAACCATAGTTCTAGCCTTCAAGGACATTAAAAAAAATGATGCATTAAATTATTTTTCTTTGCTAGAAGATTGGTTTTGGTAAGGTTTCCAGTAGTTGTGTTTGGATGTAAGAGGTAGATCATAAAGAAGGCTGAGCACTAAAGATGCTTTCAAACTGCAGTGCTGGAGAAGACTCTTGAGAGTCCCTAGGACAGCAAGGAGATCAAACCAGTCAATCCTAAATGAAATTGATCCTGAATATTCACTGGAAGGACTGATGCTGAAGCTGAAGCTCCAATGCTTTGACCACCTGATGCAAAGAGCCAACTCATTGGAAAAGACCCCGATGCTGGGAAAGATTGATGATAAGAGGAGAAGGGGGTGACAGAGGATGAGATGGTTGGATGGCATCACCAAATCAGTCAACATGAGTTTGAGCAAGCTCTGGAAGACAGTGATGGTCAGGGAAGCCTGGCATGCTGCAGTCCGTGGGGTGGAAAAGAGACATGAGAGCGACTGAACAACAACATCTTAACACCTTGAGGAAGTACTTAATAATAGGAGATAAATTCCACTGATGACAATTAGTTTTATTTTTTCCACCACAGTAAAACATACACGTGAAGAACAAGAGAAAAAGTGATATGGATAGATTTCACGGCTCATGGCTTTTGACACAGTCTTAGACATCTGTGACAAGGAGTAGGATTGAAACATTCAAAGGGAAGATCTTTGCAGGAGAGGTCACTCACTGTGACGTGAATCTTGAAGGGGGTCTCAACATAGTGGACAAAGTTGTTCCAATTGATTTTCCAATGCAATCTGTTCTTGATGAACCTCCTTGAGCTGCTGTTAGACTGACTATTCAACTGGGTCAGCACTGGACCAAGACACCTATTTTCAAAAGGAAGTTGTGGTACAACAGAACTTTTTTGTGAGAGTTAAGATAGTGGTATAGAGAGGATGCCATAGGACCCCAGGTGAGAGAATGGGGGATGTGGATATAGATGTAGAAATTCCCAGGTTTCACTAGTGGTGAAGAACCCAAGAGACGAGGGTTCCACCCCTGAGTCAGGAAGATCCCCTGGAGAAGGAAATGGCAACCCACTGCAGTATTCTCAAGTCGAAAATCCCATGGACAGAGGAGCCTGGTGGGCTACAGTCCATGGGGTCACGAAGAGTTGGATACAACTGAAGTCACTTAGCACGCAAACATGTAGTTATAGATGTAAATGTAGACATAGGTTTCTCCAGTTCTCTTTTAATATAAAAAATGTGCATAGTATATATTCAATATTATTGATATTGCATATGCATGCATCCAAATATGTGAGCATATATACAGCTGTTTGGAGACCCATTCCCCCCAAATCATCTCTTTGACATTATACACTATTATTTAAACATAATGAATTCATCATCCAATTAATCCATAACTAAAACTTAATTTTAAGTTTTTTATTATGGGTTATTATATTTAATATAATATTGAATATTTAGTAATAAGGATGCCAAACAGATGCCTTGAAAAAATTCCTTGACTCAATGTCTGTGTTTTCTGATATAATGACACACAAATGTTTTTCTTGTAAGAAACTGTATTAGTCACCTTATTTCCAACACATTGCATATCCCTGCTTTTTTCTCTAGATTTGGAAATGAATGATGAATTTGTCATGAAGGGATAGGAAGTAATCACCTCAGAGACTTGAGAACCAAGTTTGTATTTTCTTTCCACATCTCCACCCTCAAATTCACTCCTGGAGAAGATGACACGTGTGACGTGGGATAGTTACATATAGCTGAAGAGTATTAATAGAAATATAACAAATACTAAACTCTCTGCTCTTCCACTTCATCCTTTGTATTTCCACGTCTCAATTGTTGAATGAGTTGACCTCACTTCAGACTTACCATGCACTGATTTAAGAAACATGTCTGACGACATCATCCTTCCTAACAATATATAGAAAGATTTTTAAATAATTTTAATGCCAAATTTTATTCATATATTGCCATTGTTTTACTATGTCAAAGTCTGGACATATGTTAAAGTTGGGGTTCCTAGATGCCCTTCTAATTGGTGAAATCAGAATCATCTTCTAGCGCTTTCTTCCAGAAGATTCTAGAGTCAGAATCTTCTTCTAGCACTTTCTTCACAACAAAGTTCCTGTAAATAGCCACACAGGCATGTAGAACTTTACACACACACACACACACAATTTTGGAGACTATACATATTTTTTACATGTGCAGGATAACCAAACAACATGGAGGAAGGTTAAGAAAACAGGCAGCCTAGAAAGAAGTTGAGTTTGTAGTGAAGAAAGATATTATGGCAGAGGAATGGCAAGACATAGCCCATCACCTGACCAAGTTCCTGAGGTTATTCTGGGGATTGGCTCACAAGGAGTCACACAGAGGGGAGCCAGCAATTTAAAAACAAATATCGTATATTAACATATATGTGAAATCTAGAAAAATGGGATAGATGATCTTATTTGCAAGAGGTAGATGCAGACATAGAGAACAAATATATGGATACCAAGGGGGAAAGTGATTTGGGTGAAAGGAATTGGGAGATTGGAATGAACACATACTCCACTGATCCTTGGTATAAAATAAGTAGCTAATGAGACTGTACTGTACAGCACAAGGAACTCTAATGCACTGCAGTGACCTGAATTGGAGAAGGCAATGGCACCCCACTCCAGTACTCTTGCCTGGAAAATCCCATGGATGGAGGAGCCTGGTAGGCTGTAGTCCATGGGGTCGCTAAGATCGGACACGACTGAGCAACTTCACTTTTCACTTTCATGCATTGGAGAAGGAAATGGCAACCCACTCCAGTGTTCTTGCCTGGAGAATCCCAGGGACGGGGAAGCCTGGTGGGCTGCTGTCTATGAGGTCACACAGAGTCGGACACGACTGAAGCGACTTAGCAGTAGCAGTGACCTGAATGGGAAGGAAATTCAAAAGGGAGAGGATATATGTACGTGTACGACTGATTCATTTTGCTGTATACTAGAAACTAACACAACATTGTAAAGCAACTATACTCCAATAAAAATTAATTCAAAAAAATTTTTAAAAAAACCTAGAAGATAGTGTATTTCCCTCCCTATAGATTTTAAAATTTTATTTCCTGTAGATTTTTTTATGCTTCCTGAGTAGGAATTCCTTTTACAGCTAGACCAAAAGCTGCCCTCATTACATTTATTCACTCATTCCACAAGCATCTATTGAGCATACCTGCTCCATGGGCAATGTAGTAGAAGACGGGGAGCCAGCTCAGTCCACATGCTGATCGGACACCTGTTGTGGACATCCATTAGCCACAGCCCAGTTCTCAAGATCCAGGGTTCTGAAAGCAGAGAGGCCATGGACAGGTCAACTGGGGGCTATTTCAATACCCCAGACAGTATCAGGAGACTGATCAAAAATGAGGCACACTTTGGCTGATGGGTTAATATTTGCTGGTGATTTATTCCATTTAACTCATCCCCAGGGCTGCTTTCTTTTCCTCTCTTTACCCACCTAGTGGTGAATGCTTCATTTTTTTTTTTCGCTGGACTTGGGCCCCATGCATTAGAGGAGTTTTGACTTTTTCAGTCTAGTTCTGTTTTCCAAGGTCAGCTAGGAAATAGAGCCATTATTTATTCCTTGCTTGTCTCTTTTCGGTGAAGGTACAAAAGCAATTCTTATTTTCTTTCTGCTGGTCAATTAAATGTAATGACATTGTAAGAATAGTGATGGGAAATATTTTCCTGCATGTAATTTTTTTCTTACATCCGAGTTCTGTTCTCTGCTCAGACACAGAGATTAAAAAAAAAAAAAAAAGCCACAAGTTATGAGAAAATTGGGGGAGGATGCGCTCTCAGACCTCCCTGGGTGGCTATTACCAAGAGAGCATAGTAACAAAACACTCATGCTTAGAGTCAAAGTGACAGCAACAACCAAATCAGCAAAATCTGGGGTTCTATATGTTATTGTGTGGATCCTTTAAAATAGTTAACCAAAAGATTGGAACTAAAAAATTTTCTTTTTATTTACTTGGATTATGTGGTGAATAAATAATTGGCAATTTCATCTCTTGTGACATCAACACATGGATAGTGTTACTGTGTGATTTAAAGGCAACAATGAAATGAGCTAGATGTGTGTTTTTATTGGTTTTAATTCAATAAAAACCCAAACTGCTCACTGGAATCTGTTCTAGTTGGACCCCCTTTTTGGGATAACTGCTTACAATTAGTATTATTATTTGAATAAGAATAAAATATTTGACCATGCAGACAATAGGTCTTTCTCAACCACACTGTTCCTTTTTTCTCCTCCCAGTTGCAGGCATGGGAGAGATTTAAAAATATCTGTGGGCTTTGGCACACATTTTGGCTGGCAAAGCAGTTCGCCAGCTGTCCCAGTCTGCTGTCATTTTCCATGTCTCTCTTGACCCTGCGCTTCAAGTTTTGGTTATTCAGCACTGCAGTCCTTCTCAGCCTGCCTGGCACCTCCTAGAAGCCATCACGGCCTGATGCTGTGGCCTCCCTACTCGGTCAGCACGCACACAACACCCCCATGAGGGAAGGCGCAGTTTCTGAGACACCCTCACAGGTACATTGGTTCTATTAAGGGGAGATTTGAGGACAAGTGTGGGGTATTTATGGAACAAAAACATCATCCCCCCCATCAGTACATAGTGCCTAGCTAGGCCTCTATAAAATACAGGAGTTAATAGGAGTGACAGGATATTAGGAAGAGGATAACCAACTTTTCTGGAAGAGTGTGTTTGTGTTTAACAAAAAGGAGTATAAATGTTAGTCATGGCCACCTGGAAGGGTTCAAGTAAAAACAGCAAAGAAAGAGTGTAGGAAAATACACTGGTCTGTAGCACTGCTCAGGAGGGTAACAAACCTCCAGCTACGTGAGTCTGTTGACAACTTGAAATATAACTCGTCAGAATTGAGTTGTGCTGTAAGCGTGAAATATACAACAGATTTCAAAGACCTAGTATGGAAAAAAAAGAATGTAAACTATCTCATTAATAAATACATGTTGAGTTTGGGATTAGCAGGTACACACTGCTGTTTATAAAACAGGCAAACAGCAAGGACCCACTATATAGCACAGGGGACTATATTCACTGTCGTGTAATAATCCATAATGTAAAAGAATCTGAAAAAGGAACTGAATTGCTTTGCTGTACACTTGAAACTAACACAACATGGCAGATTGAACTGTCTTTCAGTAGAAAATGAATGAATGTTTAAGACAGAGAATATATTGGTTCTCACTAGGTTTCTACCGCTACATAAAAATTACACCAAAACTGAGTATCTTAAAAACAACAGTGTTTCTTATCTCAGAGTTTCTGTAAGTTGGGAATTTGGGAGCAGCTCAGGTGGGTGTCTTTGGCTCAGAGTCTCCCGTAAGGCTGTTATCAAGTACCAGCTGAGGCTACAGTCATCTGAAGGCTCAAATAAGGGAAGGATGCACTTGCAAGCTCACTCACATGGTTGGAGCAGGACACCCTCAGTTCATCTTCCATCTAGCAGTTCATAAGGTGGAAGTTGGCTTCCATCAGAAGGAGCAAGAGAGAGAAGACAAGGTGGAAGCCACAGCCTTTTTATAAGCTACTCTCAGAATGACCTCCTATCATGTGGCTGTATTCCATTCATTAGAAACAAGTTTCTAAGTCCAGCCCACCCTCAAGGGGAGAGAATTACAGAGGGATGTAAATACTAGAAGGCAGGGATCACTGGGAGCCAATTCAGAAGCTATTTTCCACATGATCCAATTTTTTAAATTGGATTCAGATAATATTACCTCCAAGACTGCGTCTATATTTTCTCTTGCATTCATGGAGATTTATCTAAAAGTCATGAGAGATGTGAGGTGAGAATAAACAGGAGGCTGGAAACTGACGTCATGACAGACTCTTGAACTAGATGCTTTTATGATATTCACAAGAAGATTCAGAGGTAGGTCCTTACTGCTGCCATTTTCAAAGAAGAAAACTGAGGCTCACAGAATCAGATATGGGACAGAGAGCTTTGTGGCTTGATACTGCTGCTGCTGCTGCTGCTAAGTCGCTTCAGTCATGTCCGACTCTGTGCGACCCCAGAGATGGCAGCCCACCAGGCTCCCCCATCCCTGAGATTCTCCAGGCAAGAACACTGGAGTGGGTTGCCATTTCCTTCTCCAGTGTATGAAAGTGAAAAGTGAAAATGAAGTCCCTCAGTCGTGTCCGACTCCTAGCAACCCCATGGACTGCAGCCTACCAGGCTCCTCCGTCCATGGGATTTTCCAGGCAAGAGTACTGGAGTGGGGTGCCATTGCCTTCTCCATTCCTACAAATATACATTGGAAACAGAACTGTAGGATTTCTTTTGATTATATTTTTTTCTATTAGTTTCCATGCAACTTGACACTAGAACTGAGTATTAAAAATAACTCATCTATTTTTCAATTATTAAAATAATACATGTGCACAAAATTAACAAATTATAGAGAATTGGAGGTATGAGGAGGGCTTCCCAGGTGGCAATAGCGGTAAAGAACCCATCTGCCAATGCAGGAGACATAAGAGATGCGAGTTCTGTCCCTGGGTTGGAAGATCCTCTGGGGGAGGGGATGGCCATCCACTCCAGTATTCTTGCCTGGAGAATCCGTATGGACAGAGGAGTCTGGAGGGCTATTGTCCATGGGGTCACAAAGAGTCAGACACAACTGAAGCGACTTAGCAGGCATGCAGAAGCGTGAGGAAGGATACACTGTGATGGTGGTTTAGTCGCTAGGTCGTGTCCAACTCTTGCAACCCCATGGACTGAAGCCCGCGAGGCTCCTCTGTCCATAGGATTTTCCAGGCAAGAATACTGCAGTGGATTGCCGCTTCCTTCTCCAGGGGATCTTCCTGACCCAGGGATCGAACCTGGGTCTCCTGCATTGCAGGCAGATTCTTTACCGACTGAGCTATGAAGGATACACGGTATTGCACAATTAAATATATTAGCCCATGCTTCCCTGGTGGCTCAGTAGTAAAGAATCTGCCTGCCCATGCAGGAGACACGGGTTTGATTCCTGATCCAGGAAGATCCCACATGCTGCAAAGCAACTAAGCCTGTTCCCCACAAATATTGAGCCTGTGCTCTAGAGCCTAGAAACTGCAAACACTGAGCCCACGAACCCACGAGCCCTGCTCCACCACCAGAGAAACTGCCGCAAAGAGAAGCCGGCGCACCGCAACTAGAGAGAAGGCCTTGTTCGCGGCACCTAGAAAAACGCCTGCGCAGCAATAAAAAGAACCCGGCATAGCCAAGATAAATAAATAATAAATACAATAAAAAAAATATATATATATATATATATGAGTCTTATGTTGTCAGAGTAAGCTTTGGCCAGTAGCAGCAAGGCGAAAGTCCATCTCCACGGTGACAGAATCTAAAGAAACTGGAGGGCAGCAGCCTTTACGAGGCTCAAGAGACCAGCAGTGTCTTGCTGCTTTAGGAAGATCCCACTTAATAAATTTCTGGGTAGCACAGGGCAGTAATGTAGGTGAAGAGGATATCAAGGAGATGGCCAGTGGCTAAAGGTTAATGCTCAGTCCTTATAATTCAATTGTTCCTATCCTTTTTTTTTTTTTTTTTACAGAAGTGAAAGTTGTTCAGTCGCATCTGACTCATTACGACCCCATGGCATGGAATTCTCCAGACCACAATACTGGAGAGGGGAGCCTTTCCCTTCTCCAAGGGGATCTTCCCAACCCAGGGATCGAACCCAGGTCTTCCGCATTGCGGGCAGATTCTTTACCAGCTGAGCTACCAGGGAAGCCGTTTTGACAGAAAGCTTCTTATTAAAGGCTTGTGGCCTTAAACCAACAAGTTAAGTGAAGCCGCTCAGTCGTGTCCGATTCTTTGCGACCCCAAGGACAGTAGCCTACCAGGCTTCTCTGTCCCAGGCAAGAGTACTGGAGTGGGTTGCCATTTCCTTCTCCAGGGGATCTTCCCGACCAAGGATCGAACCCAGGTCTCCCGAATTGCAAGCACTCGCTTTACCCTCTGAGCCACCAGGGAAGTTGTGATTTGTTTTCTTGCTTGAACCAACAAGTACAGAATCCTAATCCGTAATAGCTAGAATCCTAATCTAGCTGTGTAGAATCCTAATCCTGTATAGCTAGAATCCTAATCTAATCCTAATCCCGTATAGCTAGAAGTTTTAAAGTAGACATGTTCTAGAAATGATTGGACATATTTGACATTAAGAATCAGAGGCCTAAAGTTACAGCCACCTGGAGAACAGGAACCAGAGCTATTGACATCTGATAACACTTGATATAAATTAATAAAACATCTAAGTCCTGCGTGCCTGGGGGCTCACTGTAATGTTTGTAATAAGTAGAATGAATGCTGCTGCTTGTTGGAACTCAGGCCTTTGAGCCCAGGGTCCTTGGCATCCTCTACGTCTGAAAGTGTTCTTGAACTTCAGTACTGTTTCACTTGCACCAACAGAACTTGTCTGGGAAAATATCTAACAAGCCATGGTAAGAAACATCTCACTACAGCTGTACCGCCTGCCTTCTCTCGGCCCCAAGTTATCCGATCTTGCTCTTGTTAGTGAGGCGTGTCGATGAAGTCAAACCCGAGTGTGTGCTTTGCTTTCGAGCCCCAACTGATGACAGCCGTGCCCAGTTGATTTAATGAGCTGGGGGCAGATAAAGGCGAGGATTTGCAATGTTAGAAGTGTCTTCCCAGGTGAGAAGACAAAGATTGCTGACATGCCTCTTTCTCACAGCCCGGGTGCCCAACCCGGGCCTGGAAGCACATCAAAGGCCATACTTACCTTCTTTTTATGCTCTGGGTCTGACTCTCTCCCTCTCTGATTGCATGCCTGCGCTCCTCACGAGTTGAACAATGGAGCTATTATGCTCTTGGGAGAAGAAGGAGCCTTACCTCAAAGGCCAGGTGCCAGGGGTAAGTTTCCTCGTGTCCAATGACTGTGTGGTAAATGGTTCAGGCTTTGTTTTTCTTTCTCTTCTATTTTTTCAGTCTTTGCTGTCAGGCTGCCAGACACTGGCCCTGAGCCCATATCAGCACGGGGCATCTAGTTGTGTTACAAACTTGAGTTCCATTGTCTTTCACTCTCTCCCAACCTAGTATCTGATTGTATTTCTGTCTCCTTATCAGTGCTAAAGAGCAAGGGCAAATCAGCTTCAGTAAAAATTGAACTGCAGTCCCAAAGTTCCCATTTCATCACCTGAATCCAAATTGTTTTCTATCGCTGATTGGTTTGGATGAGGTGAAGGTGATTATAAGAACAAGGAAGGAGGACAGCGATATGGTTTTTACCTTTGAGTGACAAAGCTGCACACTGCCACTGGCCTTCTCCATTAGCTCAATCAAAACTTATCAAGGGAAAACGAGAAAACAAATCCCAAGTGGATGGCAGTGAGTTCTGGCTACACAGTGATGTTTCTAGCCTGGGGGACAGGTGTCTGCTATGAAACGATGACAGTATCTGCCAGAATGTTTTTACTTAGCATTGATGCTAATAATGATAGCCAATATTGTTACAGTTGTCTTAAAACATTGTCTGAAGCACATTATGTATATTATCTCATGAAAGTGAATGTGTTAGTCTCTCCATTGTGTCTGACTCTATGCAACCCCATGGACTGTAGCCTCCCAGGCTTCTCTGTTCATGAAATTCTCCAGGCAAGAATACTGGATTGGGTAGCCATTTCCTTCTCCAGGGCATCTTCCCCACCCAGGGCCTGAACTCATGTCTCCAGCATTTCAGGCAGACTCTTCACCATCTGAGCCACCAGGAAAGCCTACAACAACCTTGGCAAAGTAGTAGTGTTGATTACGTGTTATTGAAGAAGACTTGGGAGGTTGGCTAGATTAACATCACATAGTCCCAAGCTAAAACTTGGTGGCTGATAGATCTGTTTTATACCAAAAGTCAACCTCTCAACCACTCTGTTAGAATGGGAACCTCTCACCTCCACCGGCTATTTAAGGAGAATCAGTGCTCCAGACAGTAACAAAAGCGCTTCAAAATACAATGCAAATCGATGAAGGTCCAGGTATTCTCACAAAATCTACACGCAGGGACTTGATTGCTTTACTTATCTGTTGAGCTTGAACAACCCAAGTAGTTGGGTCTCTCCCATCTCACCAGGTGTTTCAAGCAATTGAAGAACTCTGTGAGACAGTGGTATTAGCTAGCAGGGTGCGAGATGTGGTCACTAGCTGACCTGCTTAGTTCAGTTCATCCCTGGGGTCTAGGCTCTAGGCTTGCTCGGCCTTCCTGACTGACAATCCCCTGAACCGTACGTATGTGTGAGGATGCCTGTCCCGCATTCTATCACCGTCTTTGCTTTAGAGTCCCTTCTAGGTGCAGAAAATCATTTTATTGGGCTGAAAACTGTATAGATTCATCTTTGTGACCAACGCTGATTACAGCCAGAGTCCTCAATTACTCAAGATTCAGAGTTTAGCCCAAATGCCACTTCTGTGGCTTCTGGAAAGGAGAATGGCCTCATTTTCAAGTTTTTCAAACTCATGGTTTGAGAGGGGTGAGAATGAGTTTGGGATATGGGCTCACGAACAGGTGGTCAGGGCACAAAGTCTCCTCTGGCTCCTTCTCAATTCCTGTTTCTGCTGAATAGTTCTGGGTTATGTTTCCCTGTCACTCCATACACAATGTTCCTCTGGGCTCCTTGGAACCAGACAGAAGGGTTAACCAGACAGATCCTTTAGTGTGCTGTCTCATTATGATCCTTTAACGTGCAGTCTCACACACATGCACGCCCCTCTCTCTCTCAGACATATTCTGTTATTCACATACATTCACACATACACAAACACACACACACACACACACACACTTACTCTCTCCCCCTTCTAACAAATAGTTACTCTCTCATATATACACACACACAGATACACAAGCTCATCTCTCTCCATCTCTTTCCTACTTGCACCACATTCACTCTCTTTCTCACACACTTATACACATGTACATACTGACACACATGTTCACACTCCCTTTTCAGACACACATCCAGGTGTTTCTCACACACAACACACTTCTCAAACACCTGCATAAACAAAACCTGTATATAACATCCATGTGCTCCACAGACATTACTTGGGGAGAGGTGGAAAGATATTTTATATCACAATTTAGCTATGTTTTTTCCAGGAGTCATGTATGGATGTGAGAGCTTCTTTATGAAGGTTGAGCATTGAAGAATTGATGTTTTTGAACTGTGGTGTTGGAGAAGACTCTTGGGAGTCCCTTGGATTGCAAGGAGATCAAACAAGTCAATCCTAAAGGAAGTCAACCCTGAATATTCATTGGAAGGACTGGTACTGAAGATGAAGCTCCAATACTTTGGGCACCTGATGGGAAGAATTGACTCTTTAGAAAAGACCCTGATGCTGGGAAAGATTGAAGGCAGGAGGAGAAGGTGACGACAGAGGATGAGATGGTTGGATGACATCACCGACTCGATGGACATGAGTTTGAGCAGGCTCCAGGAGATGGTGAAGTACAGGGAAACCTGGTGTACTGTAGTCCGTGGGGTCACAAAGAGTTGGACATGACTGAATGAGTGAACAACAAAAGTACTTAAAATTAAAGATGAGATTCTTGTTCATAAAAGTCCTTCAGGAATTTGGGGATGCTCTTCACATTTCCCATCTTTCCCTTTCTATTCCCCTCTCTTCTTTCTCCCTTTCATCTGTAAATTCCAAGTCATATCCAGGTAAGAGCTATTTAGCTATTGATTTGTTCCTTAATCTTCTGCCTCCAGAGTCTTCACTGCTATTCACAGTAGCTTTAATTATATTCACATCTCCAAAATTTAAAAAAAAAGTACTGTATCATTATTAAGCTTAGTATTGCAATATCAAATAATTCTCTCCTAGTATTGATAAGTAGCATTAATTAATCATGAATTATGAATTCAAATTTGTAGATTAGTCTAGAAAGTTGTTTCTACCACCAACTCTGGGAAGAGTGCAGCTCAGAGAAGGCTGTTCTGCCTCTTTTATTTATCCTGGATATAGACACTGTCCATATCCTAATTCTTCACAGTAAATCTACAAATGGGCTAAGGTGATATTAAGGTTTACTGAAGAGCTGTGGCACAAACTTGGTAGGAGGTAAAATTAGGTATCCATCATTTTTCATTATCCATGATATTTCCATCAGAAACAATATTAACATATTACTGCTTTTCCCTTCCACATTTCTTCTATAGGTATCTATTTCAATAATCTAGCTTTGTATTCTGCTCTTTCAACATTAAAACAGCTTATGCCATTATATAATTTTAAAGAATCTTTGTTTGGTAATTCCATAATATTCTACCATATGGGGATTCCACACTTTATTTATTTTCTATAACAGATATATCCTTATGTTATCAAATTCTACCTTTTTTTAAATTGACAATTTTAAAAATCAAATAAATTTTGCATGTAGCATTGTACAAGTTTAATATGTAGTGTGTTACTTTGAAATTTTATGTACGGTAATATGATTGCAGATGTAGAGATATTTATCATATTACATAATTATAGTACAATATTATATTGTTTATATTCAGTATACTGTGCATTAAATGTCTATACTTATTTGTTACCCACTATGAGTTTGTATCCTTAAATACCACCACCCTTATCCCTTCATTCCCCGGTAACCACCATTTTACACCATTTACACTGTTTTACCCTGTTCTTTCACAGGTTAAACTTTTTCAGATCCCACATATAAATGATATCTCACAGTACCTTTCTTTGACTTATCTCGTTGAGCATAGTGTGCTCAAGGTCTGTCCATCCATGAGAAAGGTCACAGATCTCCCTTTCTCATGCTGGAAGAACCAAACAGACATCTATCCAAAAAGAACATTAGAATGTTCAACACAAAAATGATGCTCAAAGTCACTAATCAACTGAGAAACGCAAATCAAAACCACAGTAAGTGATCACCTCCCACCTGTTAGAATGGCTATCAACAAGAAGACAAGAGATAACAGGTGCTGCTGAGGATGTGGTGAAGGGGAACCCATTATAGGTGGGAAAGTAAGTTTGTCCAGCCACTACGGAAAATAATCTGGAGGTCCCACAAAAAAATTAAAAATAATATACTATATTAATATTCATAACAAACAAGATATGGAAACAACCCAAATGTCCATTAACAGATGAATAGATAAAAATGATGTGCACATATACAAGATGAAATATTATTTAACTTCTACTTTTATAATAAAATAAAGTACTCTGTGATGAATAATTTTGAATATGTCTTTATGCATATCTCTGATTAAATCCATATTATAAATTCCTGGAAGAAACTATTGAGTCAAAGGATCAACTATTTTATGCTCTAAATAGTTACTGTTAAATTGTTTATTAAATAGATTGGTTTCAGTTTATGCTTTCACCTGTAGAGTATGTGATTAATCCCTCATCAACATTAAATAATCTTGAAAAATACTTTTGTTGTCTTTTGAACAACATACTAATAAATCCTATGAAGAGAAATAAAAATGTAGAAACATGCATGGGTAGATTTTGAATTAACATGATACCATTTTTTATTTCAATTGAAGTACAGTAGAGCATCTGTTTGGCTGACAAATAGATATGATTAAAAAATAAAAAATACTTGATTATAGTAGATTCAATGTCAAAATAGCAACATTTGGTTGTAAAGTCCTTGTAATCTCATTACCTGTCCACCGACATACTAGTTATATTAACCTGCTTTTTCTGATATAAAAATATGGCTTTTGTATGGTTTTATTTGTTCTTGGAGAAAACAAATTTACACTTTCATGTAAATAAAAACTCAGAAACATACCATCAGAGAGCATAAGAACAACATAAACAGTAATTTAAAATCTGATAAAAAAGATTGAGATTTGGAAAAAATGTTCAAGATAATGAAATTGCAGTTGTCAGTTTCCTAGAAAAATTTGTTCCTATGGGTGAACTAAAACATCAGAATTACATTTTCAAACAGAAGAAGTACATTTTACACTTTATATAAAGGATGAGAGTTCCATTTGACAATTACATAATACAGTTCCATTATGGTAATTGTATCTCTAAAAAGTAATATGAAGAATTTGCTCTGTTTATAAGCCTTGGGAGCAATTTCAAGTTCCTACTAATGGCTAAGACTTACAGGACAAAAATTAAACCTGAAGTGAAAGTGATTTATATGATTCTCATATATAGGCTAGTTTCATAGATTTCTGTGGCTTAGTTACAATGACCTATAACTTGTGTGAAAATCACCTACAAATGTACACACACACACACACACACACACACATATATATATACATAGCTGTTAAAATAAAACTAGACAACATAATTTAACCACAAAATTCACAGTTGCTAAACCAAGACAGTTCTAATTATTTAACCAAAGAAATGCAGAATAGTTTAACCACATATAATATATATATAATCAGAAATATTAATTTAATATTTGTATCTAAAGCAGTTCATATTGTAAAAAGGTTGTTATTTATTTTTAATTGGAGGATAATTGCTTCACAATGTTTGTTGGTTTTTATGCCATATGAAAATGTGAATCAGCCATAAGAATACATATATCCCCGCTCTCCTGAGCCCCCTCCCACTCTCCCCAATACCATATCTCCTGACTACAACATTGACCCCAGACTTGATGATAATAACTTATTGTAGCTGCATGTGCTTAGCTAGCCTGGTTTATCCCTATGCTCTTTCTTCTGCAATAACGATATTTTTCAAACTTTTTTTCAGAAACTTTAAGACATCAATAATTTTATTAAAACATGATGGTTCAATTAAGTGGAATGATGATACTAAATAAGTTTGTTTACCATGAAACCTTAGTCTTGCCTAAAGGGAAATTGTTTACCGGAACAACATTAAATGAGAAAAATAATAGCAGTGCTGTGCTATCCAGATTGTCTCTGTGTCACTGTGTTGATGTCTCTGAAACACCAAATATAGAATAAGGGGGGGATGACTTTCAAGCTGGTTCTATCTGGGTACAATGATAATTAAATAAGCTATCTTCTATCCAACTGCAGTATCATGTTTGGCAGCATGCTCGTAATAGATGCTAGTTAAGCAAACGACACAGTGGATGCTATATAGAACTCTATTGCTGTGAAACAGTATTACAACTTAATGGCTTAAAAAACACACATTTATCATCACAGTTTCTGTGGGTCAGGATCCTGGGCACATTTTTCCAACGTTGTTTGCTTCAAGGTCTCAAAGCTACCATAAACGTGTTGACTGGGGCTTCAGTCTCATCCGAGGTTTGACTGGGGAAGGATTCAATTCCACACTCACACCATTCTTGATGTAATTCAGTTCCCTGTAATTGTAGGACTCAAGAGCTTGTTTCATTGAGGATCTCAGTTGGGAGCCATTGCAGGCTAGAGACTGCCTTTAGCTCCTGGAGACTGCCCCTCATTTCCCACTGTGTGGAGTCCCCAACATGATCATTTACTTCTTAAAAGCCCACATGGAATAGAGAGACTCTATCAAGATGGATGATACAGGTTTCTGTAGTGCAATCATGTTAACTACATACACAATCCCAATGCCATATACCTTGTCATCTTTAGCACAGTCTATTGATTAGCAGCAAGTCACATGTCCTGGCCACATTCGAGATGAGAACATCAAACCAGGCTATGAATAGCATAAAGCAGGGATTGTGGGGTCCACCCTAAGAGCCTTTCCATTACAGATGGGTATTCAGGTACAAAGTGATGCCTTTTAACATGAATGCCCCTACCCCTTTCCTAAAGGAAATTAGAACAAATATACCCTTTGAATGATTCCTTATTGTCTACTGCATAAAGAGGCTGTGTCCTTTTATTAAGAATTTTGCATTTTCTAATCCACAGACAACATTTGCAGAAATTGAGACTGATGTTTTAAAACTGTGGTTACATCTTTAAGGAATATTTGATGGTGTAAGATGGGGAGAATCAATTATGAACTATAGTACTGATGGTGGTGGTGGTTTAGTAGCTAAGTCGCGTCTGACTCTTGCGACCCCATGGACTGTAGCCTGCCAGGCTCCTCTGTCCATGAGATTTTCCAGGCAAGAATACTGGAGTGGGTTGCCATTTCCTTCTCCAGGTGGTCTTCCCGACCCAGGAATAGAACCCAGGTCTCCTGCGTTGCAGGCAGATTCTTTCCCAACTGAGCTACAAGGGAAGCCCACAGTACTGATAGAGTCACAGTAACAACGGTAACACATAATAGTTGTTTATTTGCTGAGCATCAACTTTATGTCAGGGATGGGGCCAACTACATACGTATGCTGGTCAGGAGAAGTATCACAATTTCTGTTATGAATGCAATCCTTCCATAGAGGTGGGCAGGGGCTGATGACGTGACTCTGACCCTCAGCCACACTTGATTGGCCCAGGGCGGTCACAAGCCCAGGGGACCAGTGAGTCTTCTCACACCACTCTGGGGCTGACTGTAAAGGGTAGACTGCTTCCTCAGGCTGTCCTTGGGCTTTTCACATCACAAAGGAAATATGGCACTGGTGAGAGATGATGCTTAAAAGATACCAAGAAGAGACATGACAAGCTGGTGATGCAAGGAAGTGAAACTGTAAGTAAAATGAAGAATCAGAGACTGAAGGAATAGAACCTAACACCTGTTAGTTTAACAGTTATCTGAGTGCCTAAAAAATGTGCCAGGCTTTGTGCTGGATGTTAGGAATTTAAAAGGAGACAAGATACACAGGTCCTTGTCTTCACAAAGCTTAATTCTACTTGCTGTTGTTCAGTCACTAAGTTTTATCTGCCTTTCTCTGGCCCCAAGGACTGCAGCATGCCAGGCTTCTCCATCCTCCACTATCTCCCAGAGTTGGCTCAAATTCATGTCCGTTGAATCAGTGATACTATCTAACCATCCCATCTTCTGTTGCTGCCTTCTCTTTTGCCTTCAGTACTTCCCAGCATCAGGTCTTTTCCAGTGAGTCAGCTCTTTGCATCAGGTGGCCAAAATATTGGAGCTTCAGCTTAAGCATCATTCATTCCAATGAATATTCAGGATTAATTCCTTTAGAATTGAATTGTTTGACCTCCCTGCAGTCCAAGGGACTCTGAAGAGTCTTCCCCAGCACCACCATTAGAAAGCATCAATTCTTCAGCACTCAGCCTTCTTTATGGCCCAAGTCTCACATCCATACATGACTACTGGAAAAACTATAGCTTTGACTATACGGACCTTTGTTGGCAAAGTGATGTCTCTGCTTTTTAATGCACTGTCTAGGTTTGTCATAGACTTCTTTGCAAGGAGTGTCTTTTAATTCCATGGCTGTAGTCACTGTCTGCAGTGATTGTGGAGCTCAAGAATAAAAAAATATGTCACTGTTTCCACTTTTTCCCCTTCCATTTACCATGAAGTGATGGGATCAGATGCCATGAGTCTTAGTTTTGTGTTTTTTTAATGTTGAGTTTCAATCCTGGCTCAGACAGTAAGGAGTCCACCTGCAATGCGACCTGCTCCAGTATTCTTGCCTGGAGAATTCCATGGACAGAGGAGCCTGGTGGGCTACAGTCCATGGGGTCACAAGAATAAGATATGACTGAGGGATTAACACTTCTCACTTTCAAGCCGGGTTTAATTCTACTAGGGAAGACAAAAATCAAAATCAAAAAACTATCGCTTTAATCTGTGAGAGTAGAATATATGTCCACACTCTGATCCAGCAACTTCATATTTAGATACATACTTAACCACAAGATAGGTTCTGAAGTCTACCAGAAGGCGTATACAGTTTGATTCAGAACAGTCATAAACTGGAACAGTCCAAATGTCCACCAAAAGTAGAACAGCCTGGAACTTGAGCTGTGTAATATTCACAAAATGGAAAATTACAGTCATAAGGAAAGAGAACACATTATTTTAGACATGACTGCAGGATGAATTTTACAGCATTCTGTTAAGTGAAAGGAATCACACAACAGGGTATGCATGACATGTGATTAAGATTCCATGAAGTTCAAGAACAGACAAAGCTAATCAGTGGCTGAGAGAAGTCAGAATGGTTCTCCCAGCCGGAAACAAGAAAGGAAGATGTTGTGGAGACTGACTTGGGAAGGATGCAGGGAAATATGGGATTTTGTCATGTTTTATTTCGTGATATGCCTGGTGGTAGCACAGATATAGATGTGTAAAAATCCATCGAGCTGTATATTTATAATCAGTGCACTTGAGTATATGTTATACTGCAGTGCAAAACAAACAGACAAAAATAATCACACACCATGCTTTCCGAAGAAGACGATCATAGAGCTGAAATGGCAGAACACTGCAGAACAATGATCTGCTTTTAGAGTGGTCTGCAGGCATCTCTGTGGTGGTGCCATTTTCCCTGAGACCTATGGGATGCAAAGGAGCTTGTTCTGGAAAATCAGTTGTGAGAGCTGTCTGGCAGAGGGCACGGCATGTGCGAAGGCCCTGAGGCAGGATGCACCGAGCATGAAGCACAGCTCAAAACTAACGTGAAGAAAGTGGCCTGAGGTGAGACAGAGAAGCAGGCAGGGAGCGGGCCACTCAGAGCCTTGGAAGCTGTAGGAAGTTTAGGTTTTATGCTAAGTTCACTAAGAAACTATCATCAGAGGGTAGTAAGCAGAAAAATGAAATGAGCTCATTTGTAGTTTGAGAAGCCATCCTTTTGACTGTAGGTGCAGCACGGGCGGGAGGCCAGGAGTAAAGAATAGATTCGTGGTGGGAGATACGAGTCTTGGGGGGAAGGGGAAGTGGCAGATTTGCGATGGAAATCTTGACTTGGCATCAACAGAACTAGCTGGTGTTTGAGTGTGGGGTGATGGGTCTGCCTGGCTTGGCTTGGGTGGCCCGGAGCACAACATTCTGAAATGTGGAAAAGCAAGGAGCAATGGGCGTGGGGGCAGGCAGGAAGCCTTAGAGCCACTTTGAACTATTTAAACTTGAGACATCTATGCTCCAAGTGGAGGAGGAGTTGGATACATTAGCCTGGAGCTCAGCTGAGAGCCTTCACCATTAAAAAGGTCTGTTCACCCTGGGAATGGAGGTGCTCAAGCCCGGGCTGTGTCGGGGGAGAGGGAGAGAGGAAAGAAAAATGACAACATAGGAGGACAGGCGTGACCATCCCCTTGTGATGCCATGAACCTGTGTCATCTGAAAGGAAGTGAAAGCGTGAGTTGCTCAGTCATGTCTGACTCTTTGTGACCCCATGGACTGAAGCTCCCAGGCTCCTTGTCCATGGATTTCTCCAGGCAAGAATACTAGAGAGGGTTGCCATCCCCTTCTCCAGGGGATAGAACCCAGGTCTCCTGCATTTTAGGAAGATTCTTTACCATCTGAGCCACCAGGGAAGCCCATCTGAAAGGGGACCTGAATAAACCTCATGGTACTCATTCTAAGAAGGTCCTGGGTTCTAACTTCCAATTTGAGATATTTCTTCACTTCTTTGGGTATAGCCAGCCTCACCATCCCTTCCTTCTAAAAATGCTAGAACAAACAAGTTTCTCATTCTTACAATAATAATAATAAATTAAAAAATTATTTTTGGCTGTGCCATGGAGTTTGGGATCTTAGTTCCCTCACCAGGGATGGAACCCACGCCTCCTGTAGTGAAAGCAAAAGTTGTAATCACTGGGCTGTCAGGGGATTCCTAAAAGGAATCAACTTTTAAAAATGGCCTCATTCGAGGCTTACTAAAGTTCTGAGATATTCACATGTCCATTTGACAGGTGAAGAGCCTTAGCCTGGGGTTAAGGAAGATATCCTGTGTCAGGCAGCTATTAAATGTCATGACTAGAGCTTGACATCAAGTTCCTTCTAAAGGGTGGGCATTGAACCACAGAAAGAAGAGGGTGAAGGCCACATCTGCTTACCGTTTATGCCATCTGTCTCTCCAAAATGGGAATACTAAAGTTACCCTTGCGTTGACACAGCTGGCAAAGAAAACAACCAGTGTCTCACGGTGTTCAGGCCAAGTTCGCTCCAGTTAGAGGGCTCTGGTCACTCCCGGGATTAGAACAGGAGAGTCTTTGAGCTTGGGTGGAAGCAAAGGCCAGGCCAGGTTCCAGGATCCTGAGAGGAACATAAATCAACTGTCTAGCCTGAGGACACGGGGCAATGAGCAGCAGAGGCCTCAGACCAGCCCTCCTCCAACACAGTTCTGCGGTCACCCTTGGAAGGCGTCTCTCCCGCCCCTTGATGGGAACAAAATGGTGACTCATCCCAGAAGCTGCCCTGTGCCCTCTACAGATCATTTTATGTTAATCCGTGTGGTGAATAGCATATACTTCCCTCCTGTGGTGCATCCAGTAACAATGATCCAATTCTTCCGTGATCACAGATTTCTGAGTTAAGGAACTCTGAGGGCTGTTGATCAACACCTGAATAAAGGATGATTTTGTAAACTGTGAGACCCTGAGTGGGAAAACAAATCTAATGAGAAAGTCCCTAGAAACTGTCCTTTCTGAGCGAGGCTCAATACTTTCAAGCGCACTGCATCACACACACACACACACACACACACACACACACATTATGTATATTCTTTTCAGTAATGAAGATATGTGATTGGCTCCACTTTGTAATTACACCATCTATTTTGATTAAGGCATATGCATCTGTATGGCAAGATTTATAGGTGGTTTTCCTTGATGATGTCTGTGACACCCTGTTTACTTAAATTATTTTTTTCTGTGTATTTTGAATTCTAAGAAAATCAAAACGCGAAAGTAGGTGCGTCAAAACTTCCTCTTTTTCCAGAACACGTCACCTCTTTCCCATGTCATTGCTATTTCTCTTCCCTTTTCCAAGAGGACAGAATCATCCTTTTCTTCAAATGGCACCCTCCCTTTTCTGCCCAAGCCCCAGCGAATTAGTTCCTGAGGACGTCGTAACAAAATACCACAAGCCATGTGGCTCAGAACAACAGAATTAGACTCTCTCACACTTCTAGACACCACAAGTCCAAAACCGAGATGTCAGCAGACCTCTGGGACTCCAGCTGAGTTCTTTCCTTGCCCTTTTCAGCCTCTGGCTTTGATGACACCCCCTGGAGTTTCCAATCTTGCAGCCACATCACTCCAGTCTCAGCCTCTGTCTTCACATGGAGTTCTCCCTGTATGCATGTGTCCAGACTCTCCTGTTCTTAAAAGGACACCAGTCATATTTGAATTGGGGCCCACTCTAATGACCTCATCTTAACTTGATTACATCTGTGAAGACCTTATTTCCAAATAAGGTCACGTTCACACATACCAGACATTACAACTGCAACATATCTTTTGCTGTTGTTGCTGTTCAGTCACTATGTCCAACTATTTGAGACCCCATGGACTGCAGCACACCAGGCTCCTCTGTCCTCCACTATCTCCCGGAGCATGCTCAGATTCATGTCCATTGAATCGGTACTGCCAACTAACCATCTCATCCTCTGTCACCCCCTTCTCCTCCTGCCCTCAGTCTTTCCCAGCATCAGGGTCTTTTCCAATGAGTCAGCTCTTCACATCAAGTAGCCAAAGTATTGAAGTTTCGGCATCAGTCCTTCCAATGAATATTCAGAGTTGATTTTCTTTACGATGGACTGGTTTGGAGGGGATACATTTCAACCATTCAACCCATAACATCCTGTGTCACTTACATTTAGTTTGTAGTATGAGTTCAAATACCCCCACAAATATGACTTAAAATTTGTTTGATAATGCATATATTGAAAGCTTTGATCACAAAAATTATTTATTCAAATAAAATCTCAGTATTTTGAGGGAACCTCTGCATTAGCATGCGTACCCACATGGTTTTTTGCTCTTTCTCTCCTCACTCATTTACTTCTTTTTTTAGATATTTTATGATAAATTATAACACACCCTTTGAATTATCATGCATATGCATTCTAGAAAGAATTTTATTCCAGTTTTTTTACTTTTCCATTTAAAATAGAACAAAGAAAGAGACTAAAATATCTGGCCAATGAAATCAACCTCCTGTGGTGACCCCTTCATATTTTCCATATGTTATGGCCTGAAAAATTGTAAGACCAGAGCTTGTAGGATTCAATATTCTGTTGGCAGAATGGTGTATCGTTTAAGAACGTGGACTTGGAGGCCAGGAGAAGAATTAGAATCAGGCTGTCACTGACTCATGGTATATTTTGGGTTTTATTACTCAGCAACCATCAAGGGGTAGTTGTGAAGATGAAATAATACAGGGAGAGCACTCAGCCCCGGGCCTGGTACCTAATAGATGCTCATTTAACGACAGCTGGTTATTGAGTGGCATAAACCTAATCTGCTCATTGATTACTAGTTATAACTTTCAACATAATATTTATTTATAAGAGTTATAGAAAGAATTCTTTAACGATTTTAAAAAGTCTTAAACATGTGCTCTCAGTTTTGAGTAGAAATCAGGTTTGGGAGCTTGTATTTAAAGAGTTTCTGAACATGGCATGCATGCTTGTGTGCTAAGTTGCTTCAGTGTGTCTGACTCCTTGCAGTCCTATGGACGGTAGCCCGCCAGGCTCCTCTCTCCATGGGATTCTCCAGGCTGGAGTGGGTTGCCTTGCCCTCCTCCAAGTGATCTTCCCAGCCTAGGGATCTTACATATCCTGCATTGGCAGGCAGTTTCTTTACCACCAGTGCCACCTGGGAAACCCTTCTGAACATTAATGTTAGTTGCTCAGTCATGTCTGACTCTTTGCAACCCCATGAACTGTTGCCTGCCAGATTCTTCTCTACAAGAAATTCTTCCTGCAAGAATACTGGAGTGGGTAGCCATTCCTTTCTCCAAGGGATTTTCCTCACCCAGGGATCAAACCTGGGTCTCCTACACTGCAGATGAATTCTTTATCATCTGAGCCACAAGGGAAGTCCATTCTGAACATCAGAAAGTTTAATTTCATCCTGTTCTATTTTATAAACCCTCAAACACTGTAGTGCAAGAGGAGATTGAAGGCAGGAGGGGAAGGGAGCAACAGAGGATGAGATGGTTGGATGGCGTCACCAATTCAATGAATATGAGTTTGAGCAAACTCTGGGAGATAGTGAAGGACGGGGAAGCCCAGTGTGCTGCAGTTCATGGGATCGCAAAGAGTCAGATACGACTCAGCAACTGAAGAACAAATATTTAAGACAATGTTTTGGGTGAGATAGTCTAGGATATGACACTTTCTAGTGAGAGGAAAAGCATTTAACTGTGATATTAATCTCACTAGCAAGAGACTGACTTTTGCTCAGAAAGAGTGCAGGATTTGGCAGGAGATTGAATTGGCATGTGACATTAGGCAATCACTAAGCATTTCTGAGCCTCAATTTATTCTTCTTGAACCTGAAATTGTTCAGAGCTGAGAAGACTAGAGCTTAAATGCTATGACTCAGATTTTCAGGAAAAAAAAAAAAAAAAGAGAGAGAGAGAGAGAGAATGTTCCTTATTTTCCATAACTGATCTCATTCTGTTTTGGAGCTTCCCTATTCCCCCAAGAAAAGGGAAGAAGATAACTCAAGTCAGTCAGTATGAGTAGCTTAGTCTCTTCTGGTTTAAAACACACTCTTTCAAATTAACTCAGTCACTTCTGAGTAAGTGGTCAGTCTTTTGAGGATTTGAGTTCAACCTGTGGTTTCTCCCCAAGGCGCATCAGAATCCCTGCTGGATATCATCGAGGTATCAGTGTGGAAGTGGTGGGTGCTAGAACCACTTTGGATCCTTGGTTTGCCCCCTGGGTTCTCTCCAGCCCATGAAAGAAGACTGACACAGAAAGCCACTCATCACACATTTCTGTTTGTATGAAATGCTCAGAGGAGATAAATCTGTAGAGAGGAGGTAAATTAGTGGTTGACAGGGGTCAATGGAGCAGGGAAAAGAGACTGGTGCTAATGGATAGCGGATATGAGATTTCTTTGGGGGTGATTGAAATGTTTTGAAATTAGATGCTGGTGACAGTTCCATAACTTTATGAATATGCTAAACACAACTGAACTGTATACTTTTAAAAGGGGAATTTTTGGGTGTGTGAATTACATCTGAGTTCATGGGGTCGCGAAGAGTCGGACACGACTGAGTGACTGAACTGAACTGAAGTGAATTACATCTCAATTTTTAAAAAACCACTCACGGTCAGAATTATACGTGATGTAGTTCACTATGTTATTAGTTATTGTGCTGGGAAAAATTGAGGGCAAGAGGAGAAGGGGGTGATAAAGGATCAGATGGTTGGGTGGCATCACTGACTCAATGGACATGAGTTTGAGCAAACTCAGGCAGTTAGTGAAGCACAGGGAAGCCTGGTGTGCTGCAGGTCATGGGGTCTCACAGTCGGACAAGACTTAGCAGCCGAACAACAAGAAGTTCTTGTGCTTTATTACAGTGAGAACTCACTTCCTATGAAAAACATTTGGGCAACTTTGTGTGGGTTTATTTCCGGTCTTTCTGCTCGGTTACATTGATATATATTTCTGTCCTCACTGTCTTGAGACCACATCATCTCGGTTACTGGAGGTCTATAGTAAGCCTTAGCATCAAGCACTCTCTCCTCCTACTTTATTTTTTTCTGTCAAGGTTCTTTGAGCTATTGTAGGGCCTATGGCTTTTCATATAAGTTTTAGAATAAGCTTGTCTACATTTGAGGAGAATTGGCATCTTTAATACACATTGTATCTTCCCATCCGTAGATATATTCTGTCTCCCCATTAATTTAGATATTGTCTGATTTCTTTAATCATCATTTTGTAATTTTCAGCGTTCGGATCCTATGCATAATTTTCAAGTTTATACCTTAGTATGTTGTTTTCTTGGACACAGTTATAAATGGTGCTATGTTTTTAATCTTTGTTTCCATAAGCTCATTTTTAGAATATAGAATATATAATTAATTTTTGTGAGTCAATCATGTATCCTGCAGCCTTTTTAAATTCACTCCTTACTAATTCTTTTTGTTTTATAGATTCCTTGAGCTTTTCTATGTCCTTTGCAAATAGGGACCATTTTATTTCTTCCTTTCCAGTCTGCATGAATTAAAAAAAAAAAATGTTCTTGCCTTATTGCAGTGGCAAGAACTTCTCGCATCCTGTTGAATAAGAGTGCTGAGAACAGACATCCTTGCTGGGAACTTCCTTGATTCCAGTCTTAGATGAAAAGCCCTCAGTCTTTCACCATTAAACATGATGTTATGCACAAGCCATTTTTAATCACATTTGGGCAGCTCCATTTTGATCCCATGCTATGTTAAATATCAGGCTTCTCTTGAGAGTTTGATGTTTTTCCGAGTTATTGTTGGGGAAGTGGAAACAAGACTTCTTTCTTGGGGAAATAACATACTTCTGGTTGTTTCAAACACCATGGCCCTGCCATGTCTCTGTCCTAAGAAGCTGAAAGAGATGGGCTTGCCTGCCAATTATTTCCTTTCTCCTTTAGTTCCACAGAGAGGGACCAGAGGTTTTTCCTTTCTTCCTGAAAGCGATTGGGAATGGAGCTTCTGTTACTTTACATCTTTCTGATTACTCAAGGGCAAAGCATGGTATATGGACTCCTGAGGGCTCTGAGATCCTTTCAGGGGTTCCATGAAACACAGAACTATTTTAGTAAATACTAAGACATCATTTGCCTTTTTAAAGTGTATTGGCATTTTCACTAATGTTGCTAAAAACAGCCGTGGGTAAAATTGCTATCATTTGAGCAATAATCAAGTCAGGGGCACCAAACACTATTAGTGTTCATCATGGTTTTCACTGCTACCCACTCACAATTAAAAAAAAAATGTCAATTTAGCTAAAGAATGCCCTTGATGAAGCAATAAAAATTATTAGTGCTATTAAATACCAACCCTTGAGTACACATGTTTTTAATATTTTATGGAACAAGACAGAAAGTATACATAAAGCACTTCTGCTATTTACTGGACCCCAGTGGTTGACTCAAGGACCAGCACTGAATCGTGAACATTGTGAACTCTTTTTTTCTTGGAACATCACTTCTGCTTGAAAGAATGATTGACAGACAAACTCTGGCTATTCAGACTTGGACACTTAAACAAGGTTTACTTGAAAACAAAGTGAACCTCTCACTAGAAGTGAGAGCTTTCATTGCCAGTGATAAAATTTGAGTTCTCAAGTGAAAAGTAGAATTTTAGAAATCTTATACCCAACACTGTGAACTGGCTTCCCAATACTTGAAGACATTTCTGATGCAATGGGTGGTGATATTAACAAATGTGATTTTAAAAATATTGAGTCATGAAATATGTCAACATTTGGAAGCTCTACATAGCTTAGTGAATTAATATTTTCCAAAAGACCAATGCATGATATTGCAAAAACATTCATGAGAAAAGATCTAGTCAAAGTGCAAGATAAATCAATTGATTTTAATTTGTCAGAGAATGAGCATTTATTGACGTGGTTTTAGATCCCATGATGTATCTAAACTTTAAGAAACTGCCACTTGTTGGGTTCAGGTGTAGTATCAAAGAAACATTCCACAGTAATCTGGGATAGCTATTAAGACACTCTTGCCTTTTTGAACTATGCATGTGTATACAGTTAGATTTCCTTTATATCTTCCAACCAAACCAATGAAGTGAAACAAAAGTAGATATGAAAATATGACTGCCTCTTATTAAAACAAACATTAATGAGATTTACATAAAACGTTTTTAAAAGTCACTTTTTTGTTTTAGATGATATAATTATTTTCATAAAATATTTACATTAACATGCAATGGGTTTAACATTATTATTTTTTAAATGATTTAGTAAACATTTGAAAAAAGTCTTAATTTTATTTTACAAGTGTGGTAACTATGGGAAGAGCTGAAATGAACAAACAAAAACTCTTTAAGGGAGTGGTTATACTAATTTGTAATACTGGAAGGGGGTCCTGAGACAAAAAGTTGGAGGACCTTCTGGTCATTCTGACATTTTCTCTTTTCTATTAAAGGGAAACTTTGGGTATTTATCAAATTCTTTTTTCTCTCTACAAACCTAGCTTTCAAAACTTTTCTCATCCGAAGTCAACAAACCTAGATTACTCCACCAAGCTGAACAAATTAGCTTCGTTTAGGCAGAATCTATCTGACTTCACCTAAAGGAACAAATGCCTCTGATTCAACCTGTGGGGAACCACAGGTCAAAACAATTTGCAAAGAATAAAAATAATACATTGGTTTACCATATCAAAAGTAGCATCCTGGTTATATGAGTACTAAATGGGATCTGTATGTTTAGTAACTGGCAGAGTACTTGGTAGGAAGTAACCACTCCATGCTTGTGGTTCCACTCTCCAGTAATCTTTTTCTGAGCAAGATACAGATCTAAATCCAACCAAACTAAATAGTATTGAGATTTTCCCAGAGCACAAACTATTCTAGGCACTAAATGTGGCATTTCTTAAATCACTGCTCAGGAAGTCTTTATTAAGTAATTGAAATGTACAAGGCGCTTAGCTAGTGAGAAGCTAGCCAGGAACACAGAGACCATTAGAACACAAACACTGTTTTATCTGCTCCAGAATGATGGTTTTTCAATCTTGTTTATACAGTGGAAACATCTAGGGAGTGTTTAAAAGGTATCAGGCCTTGGGCACCACTCCAAGAAATTCTGATTTAAATGGCCTAGGGTGTGGTCTGGACATGGATATTCTTTAAAATTCCCCACTGGATTTTAATGGGCAGCCAAGATGGAGAGCCATGGATCCAAACTTTAGCCACACCTATACTTACTCATTTGTTCAGTTACTTAATGGGCATTTGTTGAGCCCCTACTATGTTCCAGGTACTCATCAAGGGTCTGGGGATATATAGTAATACATAAAACAAGGCTAATGTTCTAACAGAGGATTCACAGAGACAATATACACAAACACATAAATATATGTCATCATATATATGATGACATAAGTTCTGAAGAGGGTGTAAAATTTCTGAAGAGGGTGACATAAGTTCTGAAGAGGGGTAAAATAAGATATGGGGCTAGTGATGTGGATGGGCTTAGAGAGTGAAATAAGCTAAAAAGAAGAGAAACTATCACATATTAATGCATATGTATAGAATCCAGGAAGTCTGGTGTGTTGCAATCCATGGGGTCACGAAGAGTCGGGGACACGACTTGGTGACTGAACAACATCAAACGGAATCTGGACAGATGTGACAGGTGAGCCTGCCTGCTGGGCAGGAATAGAGAAACGGCCCTGTGGACACGGGAGCGGAAAGGGAGGGTGAGACGAACTGGGAGAGGAGCGCTGAGAAATCCACACCACCGTGTGTACGACTGATAGCTGGTGGGAAGCTGCTGTATGGCATAGTGAACTCCGGTGTTCTGGGATGACCTGAAGGGATGGAATGAGGGAACAGGAGGGAGGCTCAACAGGAAGGGGATATATGTACAGGCATAGCTGATTCCCTGGTGGGCTTCCCCGGTGGGCTTCCCTGGTGGGCTTCCCTCGTGGGCTTCCCTGGTGGCTCAGACAGTAAAGTGTCTGTCTGCAATGCAGGAGACCAGGGTTCTATCCCTGGGTCGGGAAGATTCCCTGGAGAAGGAAATGGCAATCCACTCCAATAATCTTGCCTGGAAAATCCCATGGACGGAGGAGCCTGGTAGGCTACAGTCCATGGGGTCGCAGAGTCGGACACAACTGAGCAACGTCACTTTCAGTTTCTTTCATAGCTGGTTCACTTCCTTGTACAGCAGAAGCTAACACAACATTGTAAAGCAATTATAGTCCAATTTAAAAACCTAAGCGTCTCACTGGTTCTTGTGTAGATTCTAGAATCTGATAAAATAAGGTTTTATCTGCAGTTTTGTTGCTTATAGTTGTGTAACAAAAAGTGCAACTTATATCACTTTGAGTGAGTGAGTGAAGTCACTCAGTCGTGTCCGACTCTTTGCGACCCCATGGACTGCAGCCTGCCAGGCTCCTCCATCCATGGGATTTTCCAGGCAAGAATACTGGAGTGGGTTGCCATTTCCTTCTTTGCTTCAGCTCAATTTCTTGACTTATAGGGATAACAACACCTACCTCAAAAAGCTACTGTGAGGGTTCAATGAAATAAAATAATATGCTTAAAAATTAAAAAGGAATCAATGTGTGATTAAAAAAGAAAGCAGGTATGGATGAGAGTGCTTTTTAAGGAGAGGTCCACTGAGAAGTTCTCTTTGACAAAGTGGCCTGAAGACACAGAGAGAGACCTGAAGGAAGTAAGGAAGGGATCCATGCAGCTATGTGAGAAGGGCCATGCCAGGAGGAAGAAGAGGCAGCCTGAGTTCTGAGTAGGAGCCTGCTTGGCATGCTCCAGAACCAGGAAGGAGGCAAAGGCAGGAGCAGAAGTCAAGAGCAAAGCAGAAGGGTGCAGGCTGAGAGGAGCCTTCATAAAGACTTTGCCTTTCATTCCAAGTGAGATCCAGGGCCCTGGTGAGTTTTCTTTTCTTTTTTTTTTTTAATCCAAAATTAAGTCATATTTATTTACTATTTCTTAAAGCTAAATATTTTTTAATTGGAATATGGTTGATTTTCAAGGTTCTGTTAGTCTCTGCTGTACAGAAAAGTGAATCAGTTATACTTACACATACACCCACTCTTTTTTAGCTTCTATTCCCAGGTGGTGCTGTGGTAAACAGTCTCCCTGCCAATGCAGGAGACCCCAGAGACTCAGGTTCAGTCCCTGGATCGGGAATATCCCCTGGTGAAAGAATGGCAACTCACTCCAGTATTCCTTCCTGGAGAATTCCGTGGACAGAGGAGCTTGGCGGGCTACAGTCTGTGGAGTCACAGTTGGACATGACTGAACATGCACACATGAACACACTCAAATAGGTCACTATAGAGTACTGAGTAGAGTTTATTGTGCTATTCAGTAGGCCCTTATTAGTTATTTGTTTTATATATCAGTTCAATTCAGTCTCACAGTCATGTCTGACTCTTTGCGATCCCATGGACTGCAGCACGCCAGGCTTCCCTGTCCATCACCAACTCCCGGAGCTTGCTCAAACTCATATTCATTGAGTCGGTGATGCCATTCAGCCATCTCATCCTCTGTCATCCCCTTCTCCTCTTGCCTTCAACCCTTCCCAGCTTCAGGGTCTTTTCAAATGAGTCAGCTCTTCGCATCAGGTGGCCAAACTATTGGAGCTTCAGCGTCAGCATCAATCCTTCCAATGAATATTCAGGACTGATTTCTTTTAGGATTGACTGGTTTGATCTCCTTACTGTCCAAGGGACTCTCGAGAGTCTTCTCCAACACCACAGTTCAAAAGCATCAATTCTTCAGTTGAACCCTAGTCTCCTGCATTGCAGACAGACGCTTTACTGTCTGAGCCACCAGGGAAGCCCACCGGGGAAACCCACCAGGGAATCAGCTATGCGTGTACAAAAGCACAGTTCAAAAGCATCAATTCTTCAGTGCTCAGTTTTCTTTCTGGTCCAGATCTCACATCCATACATGACTCCTGGAAAAACCATAGCTTTGACTAGATGGACCTTTGTTGGCAAAGTAATGTCTCTGCTTTTTCATATGTTATCTAGGTTTGTCAGAGCTTTTCTTCCAAGGAGCAAGTGTCTTTTAATTTCATGACTGCAGTCACCATCTGCAATGATTTTATGTATATGTCAGCCCCAATATCCTGATTTTATCCCTTCCCCTATTTCCCACCCAGTAACCATAAGTTTGTTTTCTATATCTGTGACTGAGCTTCTATTTCTGAGCAGAGCAGTGACACTCTCTGGCATAGGCTTTAAGAGATCACGTGGAAAGAGACTTCAGAAAGCATCAGGCAAGGCCGGGAGGATAGAAGCAGGGTGACATAGCAGCCATCCAGGTGACATTTGATGGGGCTTGGGCCAAAGTGGGCATATTGAAGGTGAAGTAATGTGGTTTTATCCACGATGTACTATAGAGGAGAAGCTGGGAGAATTGGACTTAGGAGGGAGAGATAGTGGCAAGTCAAGGGTGACCCAGGGCTTTTTTCTGTCAGGTAAACAGACAAGCATTTTCTCCAGTTTATGAGTGAGCAACTGAGACCAGAGGAACACAAGTTGAATAACACAAAAGCACAGAGCTAAGAAAAGATAGCTTCAACTACTTATCACTTGCCGGTTCTTTAGACTCCATGTCCAGTTCTCCTATTTGTAGAAGAGCAAATCTCCCTTTCTTGAAGTTTACAATCTGGCAATGGAATCCAAATCTAGAGACAAATACTAAGTTTTAACTGACTTCATGGCAACTGCCATGTGTGGCAGAGGCCACGGTAGTTTTGTGATCTGAGAACAGAGTGATCAGGGTGACCTCAGAGGAATGGGGTAGGAAGAATGTAGAGAAAGAAGCTTTGGTGCGATAGTTTCTGTGAAAACCATTATTGCTAGCAGAGTAAGGGCAGAGAGACTGATAGAAGCACAGGTCATTTCCAGACATCAAAGTCTAAATGTATTTGGTCAGACCTGAGGCTTTGAGTGGGGGGAGGGACTACGGAAGAGGGGTGTTGAAAAATCAAGGGGTTAACCTTGAGGTTGAAAAGATGATTTAGAACCAGATTAGAGCAGACATTAAATGCTCACCTAATAGTGCGTGAGCCCATAGCTTCTTAATAGAGATTAGAAAAATATTCATGTGATTTCAAGGTGATAATTAAGGATATTAGGAAAGCAATAATAAAATTTCCTTCATTAAAACAGGTCACGAATATACGTCTAATTTAATAACAAGTTGGATTAATCGGCGAGGCATTAGAAGGAGTTTCACAATCAGGAGAGCCTTTGAACTTGATGGGTAATTAATGTCAATAAGAACAGAGATCCCTTTGAAATAATAAGACATTAAAATTAGGTGTGAAAGCAATTGAGTGGCTTCCATTTGTACAAAACAACAAAACAGCTTCAGGCCAAATGTGTGCCTGACTCAGGAGAAGCTGGAAGCAGAGCTGTATTTGACCACCCGGTAGGCTCTAGAACGTTTTCATTTGTTTTGTGGGTGTGGTCAAGACAGAGCAACTGGGAAAATATTTGTATGGCAGGACTCCCTCCATAACGCCTAACTGGTTTGGGGAGCTTGGAGGGTGTGTACTCAGTATGAACAGGGTGGTGAGGGGGGTGGTATTTAGTTAGGTCTTCAATCCATCCCAGGATTAAGTAGGGTATTGTGCACAAAGAACAAGCCAGGAAAATGGTCTCTATATTTCAGCGTGATTTGTGTCCCAAGAAGGAAATACGGTTTCAAATCAAAATTGTGGACTCCTTGAGAAAACTGTGGCTGCATGCTTAAAAGACAAAAAAAATTGTAACTGATCTTCTTTGGCCTTTGAAAATACACGAACCTACTTGACATCTCTTTTGCTGCTGCGTTGGAAGGTTTGGTCCATGTGATTAACAGTGTTTAGAAGTGAAAGTATCTTTAGCTGTCTAGAAGTGCTCAGAGACAAAAAAAAAAAAAAGATCAATTTCAGGGTGGTGAAGGGTAGGTATAGGGGCTTCCCCAGTGGCTCAGGAAAAGAACCCGAGAACCTACCTGCCAAGCAGGAGACGCAGGTTGGATCCCTGGGTCAGGAAGATCTCCTAGAGGAGGCAATGGCAACCCACGCCAGTTTTCTTGCCTGGGAATTCCCCTGGAGAGAGGAGCCTGGTGGTCCAGGCTACAGTTCATGGGGTCACAGGGGGTAGGTCATGATTTAGTGACTGAACAGCAACAGCAGCAAAGGGAAGGTACAGAGTGAAGAGGAAGAGCTGGTCCAAGAATTTTAACACCCGAGAACAGTTATTGTATGTTAAGTGTGAATACATCCTCAGTTTTCCACAGCCAGTCTTGGAATTCTGGGGGGAAAAAAGGCTTCAATTAGATGGGTAAGTTGTGGAAACATCAGAAAAACGAAACAAAAACAGAAAAAAAAAAGATTATCATTGAACCAAATAAACATGAGATGCCCCAGGAATATATACATAGGTACAAAGAAGCCTGCTGGCTACAGTCCATAGGATTGCAAAAGTTAGACGTGACTTAGTGACTAAAACCACCGCAAAGGAGATAAAATGAAGGGCCACAGTGGATTACGTATTTCTTGCGCATCCTTGCTGTGTGAGTAAAAGGGAAGGCAGGATCCACGTATGATGAGTGGGAAAGGGAATGGATTGCTTTGCTCTTTGCCTCAGCGTATGTGGTACAGCTTTTCAGGATGGATTGGAAAGAGAAACCAAACAGTGTGTTTCTCCTCTACAAACCCATGCCGTCTGGGATGGTCAGAGGAAAATGCACTAAATTGCAGCCTTGATGGAGGAGGATGAGTAAGCAGGAAGTGGGGGGAGAGGCAGAGACACCCCACAGATCTTACGGATGCTGTGGAATCTGGAAAGATTGCTGGATATGGAAGAGGGTCTCTTTTCCAATCCTACTCTGTCACTCACATGAGATGTGTCTGTATGCAAATTACTAAATCTTTTCTTTTAGCCACAATCCCCTTACATGATGATGACCTCACACTGTGTGTGTGTGTTTCCTTGCTTTGTTTTATTGGCACATAAACATAAAATGAGAGTTTTAAGTAAGGGGGTGTGAATCAATCCTATTGAAAATAAATGCGGTACCCAAGTGGGAGGCGCTGTTGTCATTATTTTTATTGGCGGTGGTTTTGGTGGGTGGAAGTGAGGGCTGACCACATGATCCCTAGGACTGGTTTGGCCCTGGCTGACAGGGCTCTTCCCTTTCTTCACTCCCACACCCCAGCAATAGTTGTGAAAGGGAAAATAGCTTTTATTGTGAAGGCCCACGGGCTGAAAGATGCCGGGGAAATGGAAAGCTGTGAGAAACACTTTTAGGTGAGCTTCAAATTGTCTGGCTCTCTCTTCTGCTTGTCGGGACTTAAAATCACTTTATGTTCAACTGGAAAAATAGTCTACTTCTAAGTCTTAACCCCCGAATTCTGTTATCCATCATATTCTTAAAAGTCATTATGTTGTAATAACAGAAGAAAATACATTAAGTTTCCTTGCATTCATAACAGAATGAAATGATGAATTTACTTAAATTCCATCGACTGCTTTGACACAAGGAATAATTTTTTGGTGTTTCAGTTGAAGACCCTACAATAGATTCCTAGGAAAGGTGGCTTATCTGTCCAGCATACCTTTAAAAATAGGGCAAATTCTTGCCTAACTTTAAAAAGACAGATTCCATTGCATTTACACTATTATATTTGGCCTGTAGATCAGTGTAATCAACTTTTTTCTGACATAAGTGGCACATCATTAAATTGCATCCTCACTAGAGTGTAACCAGATTTGGACTACAACACGGTCTAAGGTCATATTTCATAGACGGTACGGTGGCATACACGGGCCGCACAAAACCAGACCTCATGTACTATGGTTAAAGGGTGAAATTCAACCTGCTTTTCGTCTTGCCAACAGTCATTACAAGATAGGTTTGCACAAAGACCTCAAGCAGGCTCATAGCGACCCCAGAAGCTTCTGCAGAATGGCACGAGTGTCTCAAATTTTGTTTCATAATTCCTATTCCCTATTATAACCCATAGTAGTAACACAATAACCTTGATCATAATCCAACTTTCTGTCTACATAAAGGCATTGGAAAAAGTGAAAAGTGGACTTGTTAGCCTCTCAGTCACTTTGTGGCCCCACAGACTGCCACCCGCCAGGATTTCTCAGGCATGAAATTCTCCAGGCAAGAATACTGTAGTGGGTAGCCATTCCCTTCTCCAGGGGACTCTTCCTGACCCAGAGATCAAACATAAATCTCTTGCATTGCAGGCAGATTCTTTACCTCCTGAGCCACCAGGGAAGCCCACCAAAAGGCATTACTTGATTTATATTCTGAAGAAGCAGTTGTTCAGGAGTGATACCAACTTATTCAAAAATTGAAATTATTATCTTGGAATTGCTTATCCATTTTACGATAGTAACTATGATAAATTTTATATTTAAACTTGAAGTGTGTTTCTTGGATGAGGTTGGCGTTTAAACTGATGAAGAAAAGGCAGATCACTGTCTAAAATGTGGGTGGGCATTGTCTGATCTGTTGAAGGTTTAAACGAGATAAAAAGACCAACCTCTCTGAGCAAGCAGAAATTCTTGAGACCACCTTCAAACTTTATCTTCATCATCAACACCCCTGAACCTCTAATCTGCTGGCCTCTGGACTGGACCCTGGGACACTGGGGCTTTCAGGAAGCATGGCAGTCTCTTTCAGTTCACAGTGAGAAATCTAGACTCCCAAAACTGTGTCAGTTCTGATACCCACTGAGTGTCCCGGGGTGGCCCACTCACCTTTCTTGGGGTTATCATGTGCAGACTGAGGTGAAGAGCACCACCTGCCATCTCAGCGATGGCGTTTACTAGATAAATCTTGTAAGGTTCTTTGAAGATGAGAAGAGTTACACACCCACGCTGTTTTATTGTTCTATCTCACACTTGATCGTATTCTTCCTAAAAGATCTCCACCATGATTGGTGCGCCCTTTGAGTTTTAGTGGCTGGTTTCTGTGGTAGATTTTATATCTCAGTAAAAAGGTTATATAATGTTTTGATTGTTTGGGGTGATTTTCCTAGACATCAAAGACATAATTTCTAAAACTTCTAAACTATTTTCTATTTGTTTCTTTTATATAAGCCAGGACACAACCCCTCCTTCGTGGATGCTGTGCCTTAACCCGGAGAGCCTCTTGGACCAACTGAAAGTGAAGGATGGCTGGCTCTTCACTCTTCTGTCTATTGCAGGAGATAATTGATTCACAATGATAAGACTAGTCTTAGCTTGACTCATCTTCAATTTTTCCTAAATTATTAAGTATTTTCTTCCTCATTTCAGAACCTGAGGCATAGCAGAGAAGCAGTGTGTTACTCACCATAAAAGGGCATAAATTCGAGACCTTTACACATGTAAACCAAAATTGTTCATTTTCCCAAAGACTGTTTAACAGTCTGAATGTGTATGTGGCAACCTTTGTTTCCCAGATGTATATTAAGTCTTGCATTTTTCTTTCAGTGTGTGCCAGTAAAAAGAAGAGAGAGCTACAAGAATGCTCTTCTTTATGATGACGAAGATGGGAGGGGTATGAAAATATTTGCAAACCATTCCCAGATTCTCACATTCCCAGGGGCAAAAAGCAATGAAACTTTGGATCAGAGAGTTCCGCGGAGGCTGCCTCATTCCTAGCATTAATCAGAACCCAGCCCGTACCTCAATCTCCCCTTCATGTTCGGCCTAATGTCCTCTTTCGGCCACCATCAATTCATATTTTTTGTGTTCCTGACACTGAAAAATGTGTCAAGAGGAAAGCTTACTACGGTCAACAAGCAAACAATAATGAAAATATGAATCATAAAATCATGCCTCTAGACATTGATTTATCTTCAGATAAAGATAGAAGGTCATCTGTGAGATGATCCTAAGTCAAATTATTTCAAAAATGACACTAATTACACCTCGACTTAGTTGTCGCCAAAGATCGGTTCCACCTAAATTGAAAAACCCAGGGGCATAGTGTTTGATTTCTAAAATGGCCTGGAACAGAGAAGGAAAGTCCCTCTGGTAGATGACAGAATCAGGATTCTGGAATATCTCAACTGGCTGTGATGAGGGCCTAAAACCGATGATGTGAAATCGATGAAGGATAGAAAGGGAAGTCAGCACTGAGATTCAGAAAGTCAACTACGAAGATACAAAATAGAGAGACTTATTTAAGTTGAACTTCCTTGGGAAAAGGGACCTGGGTGACTGCAAATTCAGTTCAGGTGGTTGTGACTCGGGGGGATAAAAACACTCATGCATCACACAGATTGCATTATAAGGTTTATAGTGTTCATAACAGTGGGTTAAGGATATAATTCATTCATCTGTTTTTTTCATTCAGCATTCATGCTGTATGTAGGGAATGGCAAATGTCCAGTCTAAGGAACAGAGCCACTATGCAGCTTACTCTGATGATGCTGTTATAGGAATTCAGAATCTATATTCCAGATTTTCACTTTTATAAGGAAGACCTTTAAATTTGGATTGTCATATAAAAAAATTCCAGTTTCCAAATACCCTGAATTAGAAAAAAAGGCTTTATCTAGCCACAGGCTTCACGTTTTTACCTCTGTGTTAGCTCTACCATCTGGATCTTAAGACAGAGATGTTCACTGATGATAAATGCTTGGTTTTTGTCATCTTGTAGGTGGCAGTACAGTTAATAGAAGTGAATGAACTCAGCAGGGAGGAAATAATACTTGCTTTGTTTTAGGCTAACTGCATATTGTTTTAGAATTCATTTTAATTCATCTATAGATTTTCCTTGAATTACAGTGGGGTTATGTCCTGTTAAACTCATCTTAAGTTGAAAATATTAAAATATTTTCCAAAATGCAGTTAATACACTTAACCTACCAAACATCATGGCCTAGCCTGAAGTGAAGTGAAGTGAAAGTCGCTCAATCACGACTCCTTGGGACCCCATGGACTGTATGGCCTGTCAGGCTCCTCTGTCCATGAAATTCTCCAGGCCAGAATCCTTGAGTGGGTAGCCTTACCCTTCTCCAGAAGATCTTCCCAACCCAGGGGTTTGAACCCAGGTCTCCCGCATTGCAGGCGGATTCTTTACCGTCTGAACCACCAGGGAAGCCCTGGTGGCTCAGGCTAGCCTAGCCTACCTTAAATATCCTACAGTTGGGCAAAATGATCTAACACAAAGCCAATTTTACAACTACCTGGTGAATATCTCATATAATTTAATAAATAGCATATTGAAAGTGAAAAGCAATGAGTACAGAGTGGTTGTAAGTGTATTGGTTGTTACCCCCATGATTATGTGGCTGACTGGGAGCTGTGGGTTGCCACTGCTGCCCAGAATCACAAGGGACTATCATACCACGTATTGTTAGCCTGGGAAAAGATAAAAATTCAAAATTTGAAGTACGGTTTCTACTGAAGGCCTATCACTTTCACAACATCCTAAGGTTGCAAAATCAGAGCTTGAAGCATTGTAAGTCAGGGGCTGTCTATATTGGCTTTGTAGCTATACCACTTTGCATTAATTTTTAGCTGTTGCTCTTAGGACTGATTATACATTTTTTCATTTTAGCAGTCCACTTAGAGTTAATATCATGTCACTTCATGTAAATGCACAAACTTAGCAATTATTTCGTTCCACATTTCCTACCCTTTATGCTACAGTTGGCATAAATACCACTGTCATTGTTCAGTCGCAAGTCATGCCCTGCTCTTTGCGACCAGACTGCAGACTTTGGTGGACTCCTGCACACCAGACTCCTCTGCCCTCCAGTGTCTCCTAGAGTTTGCTCAGTTCTTGTCCAATGAGTTGGTGAATGCTATCCAACCATCTCATCCTCTGTCGTCCCCTTCTCCTTTCACCTTCAGTCTTTCCCAGCATCAGGGTCTTTTTCCAACCAGTCAGCTCTTCACATCAGGTGGCCAAAGTATTGGAACTTCAGCTTCATCACCTGCATGCTTTATAAATCTCATAGTACAAAATTGTAATTTTTTTGCTTTTTATTTACCCACATGTTTACTATTCCTAGTGTTCTTCATTTTTTTCTCTGAAAAGTCAATTTGTACTTAGCATCAATTTTCTCCATCTGAAGAGCTCCTTAAAGCATATTTTGTAGTACAGATTGCTGACAATAATTTTTCTTAATTTTTATTTAATTGAAAATGGGTTTATTTTGCTTTCATTCTTAAAGATTGTTTTCATTAGACATAGAATTCAAACTTGAAAGTTTTTTTTGTTTGCTTTTTGTTTTTATCACTTCAACAAATTGATTCATTGCCTTTTGGCTTCCATAGTTTCTGATAAGAAGTTATCAGCTACTTATACTATTGTTTCACTGGATATAACGTGTCATTTTTCTGGCTGCTTCAAGAACCAAAAAATCTTTGCTTTTCTTTAATCATATAGGCCTCACTATGATTTTCTATGTATCTTGACTGAGTTTGCTGAGCTTCTTGAACCTAGAATTATCTCACCAAACTTAGGAAATTTTTAGTTATTATTACTTCAAATATTTCTTTGTGCCCTATTGTTTCTAGGACTCAACTTATACATATATTAGGACTTTTGATATTGTCCCACAGGCCAATCTTTCTTCTCCATGTTCTTCAGACTTTATAACTGTGTTTATTTACAACTTCACTGGTTTTTCCTGTGTCATTTCCTAGTTGTTAGGCCCATCCAGTTAATTCTTTTATTCAGGTATTATATTTTTCAGTCTTACTTTGCTATTATTTATATTTTCTATTTAGCACTTTTCATTTATTACACATATATTTTCTTCATATTTTGGATGATAATTAAAATATTTACTTTAAAATCCCTGTTTGCCAATTCCAATGTATGGGTCATTTTGAAACCAAATTCCATTAAGTCTTTTCTCTAGGGTTTCTGTTATGTTTCTTTGTATGTTTAGTAAGTTTGTCTGTATGCCTAATAAAACTGAACATTGTGAAAAATATGTTTTAGAGACACTGGATTCTCCAATTATATCCCTCCAAAGATCATTGATTCTTTTGCTTTGAGTAGGCAGTTAATTTGGTTAGAATTAAATTCTAATTTTGTCATCTTTGTGGTGGGCAGCAACTAAAATCTCTGTTTTCTTCCTTTAGCTTCACCTGAGCCATCTGGAATCTTCCTTATGCATGCATATTTCAAGGGTAATTCAGAGACCTAGAATTTATGCATAAAATCTTATATATAATTCTCTGGCTATCTCCTATTTTGTTTGGTCTCCCCCAAATAGGTCTTTGGGCTCTTCAAGCCTGTAAAACTATTGCTTCTTATCCAAGTTTTAATTGCCAGACTGAGACTTCCTATCTGGCAAAACAAACAAACAGTAACAACAGAACAGTTGCAAGAAGAAGACTTATCAGTTATTATTTGCTTCTTCGGAATATCACTGCCTCTCAGTCTCTGCCTTCACTGTGTCATTTTGTGTCTTTCCAATATCTTCAGTAATTGATATTTTTATATTTTTTCCAGAATGCATAATTGTTAACTGTGACACAGTTTGTACAACAGAGACTTCTCTGTTATTACCAGAGCAAGGAATCCAAACAGGTAGAGTGGAACTAAGAGAAACTGTTCAATCCACTTCCACTAGGCAATTTAACTGGGTTAACTATTTGCAGTGGTCATCTGGTCTAGAATTCCATCTATCTAAAGCTCAGACTTAAACTGAAGAAAGTAGGGAAAACCACTAGACCATTCAGGTATGACCTAAATCAAATCCCTTATACAGTGGAAGTGAGAAATAGATTTAAGGGCCTAGATCTGATAGATAGAGTGCCTGATGAACTATGGAATGAGGTTCGTGACATTGTACAGGAGACAGGGATCAAGACCATTCCCATAGAAAAGAAATGCAAAAAAGCAAAATGGCTGTCTGGGGAGGCCTTACAAATAGCTGTGAAAAGAAGAGAAGCGAAAAGCAAAGGAGAAAAGGAAAGATATAAACATCTGAATGCAGAGTTCCAAAGAATAGCAAGGAGAGATAAGAAAGCCTTCCTCAGTGATCAATGCAAAGAAATAGAGGAAAACAACAGAATGGGAAAGACTAGAGATCTCTTCAAGAAAATTAGAGATACCAAGGGAACATTTCATGCAAAGATGGGCTCGATAAAGGACAGAAATGGTATGGACCTAACAGAAGCAGAAGATATTAAGAAGAGGTGGCAAGAATACACAGAAGAACTGTACAAAAAAGATCTTCATGACCCAGATAATCACAGTGATGTGATCACTGACCTAGAGCCAGACATCCTGAAATGTGAAGTCAAGTGGGCCTTAGGAACCATCACTACAAACAAAGCTAGTGGAGGTGATGGAATTCCAGTTGAGCTATTTCAAATCCTGAAAGATGATGCTGTGAAAGTGCTGCCCTCAATATGCCAGCAAATTTGGAAAACTCAGCGGTGGCCACAGGACTGGAAAAGATCAGTTTTCATTCCAATCCCAAAGAAAGGCAATGCCAAAGAATGCTCAAATTACCACACAATTGCACTCATCTTACATGCTAGCAAAGTAATGCTCAAAAGTCTCCAAGACAGTCTTTAGCAATATGTGAACCATGAACTTCCTGATGTTCAAGCTGGTTTTAGAAAAGGCAGAGGAACCAGAGATCAAATTGCCAACATCTGCTGGATCATGGAAAAAGCAAGAGAGTTCCAGAAAAACATATATTTCTGCTTTCTTGACTATGCCAAATCCTTTGACTGTGTGGATCACAAGAAACTGTGGAAAATTCTGAAAGAGATGGGAATACCAGACCACCTGACCTGCCTCTTGAGAAACCTGTATGCAGGTCAGGAAGCAACAGTTAGAACTGGACATGGAACAACAGACTGGTTCCAAATAGGAAAAGGAGTACGTTAAGGCTGTATATTGTCACCCTGTTTATTTAACTTCTATGCAGAGTACATCATGAGAAACGCTGGGCTGGAAGAAGCACAAGCTGGAATCAAGATTGCCAGGAGAAATATCAATAACCTCAGATATGCAGATGACACCACCCTTATGGCAGAAAGTGAAGAGGAACTCAAAAGCCTCTTGATGAAAGTGAAAGAGGAGAGTGAAAAAGTTGGCTTAAAGCTCAACATTCAGAAAACGAAGATCATGGCATCTGGTCCCATCACTTCATGGGAAATAGATGGGGAAACAGTGGAAACAGTGTCAGACTTTATTTTTTGGGACTCCAAAATGACTGCAGATGGTGACTGCAGCCATGAAATTAAAAGACGCTTACTCCTTGGAAGGAAAGTTATGACCAACCTAGATAGCATATTCAAAAGCAGAGACATTGCTTTGCCAACAAAGGTTCGTCTAGTCAAGGCTATGGTTTTTCCTGTGGTCATGTATGGATGTGAGAGTTGGACTGTGAAGAAGGCTGAGCACCGAAGAATTGATGCTTTTGAACTGTGGTGTTGGAGAAGACTCTTGAGAGTCCCTTGGACTGCAAGGAGATCCAACCAGTCCATTCTGAAGGAGATCAGCCCTGGGATTTCTTTGGAAGGAATGATGCAAAAGCTGAAACTCCAGTACTTTGGCCACCTCATGTGAAGAGTTGACTCATTGGAAAAGACTCTGATGCTGGGAGGGACTGGGGGCAGGAGGAGAAGGGGACGCCAGAGGATGAGATGGCTGGATGGCATCACTGACTCGATGGACGTGAGTCTGAGTGAACTCCGGGAGTTGGTGATGGACAGGGAGGCCTGGCATGCTGCGATTCATGGGGTCGCAAAGAGTCGGACAGGACTGAGCGACTGAACTAAACTGGAAGCTCAGACTACCGTTTTCACTGAGGCCTGCGTTTAATCCTCCCAACTAAACTCATAGTACAGAAACAACTAGCTTCCTAACTGAGACACCCTGTCTCTGGAGTTGTTCACCGCAAAGCCACTTTCTGTTGTGAAACTGATCTATTAGTATATGCAAATGATGTCATGTCACTTCCCTGCTTAAGGATTCTTCCTTGGCTCCTGATTTGCTTACAGAAGAACAACGAGGTTTCTTAGCAGGGTGTATAAATCACATGAAATTTGACGTCTGGATCATTGTGCCTCCTCTCTAGAAATTGTATCATCCCTGTCCTAGCCCCACTCCCCAAGCACACTACGCTCTAAGAGCAAGCAAGTCTTGAGATGTGAAAGTCACCTGCACATTCACAGTGCCACATACTTGCAATTAACATCACATTACCCTGTGTTATTTTTCACATTAGCCGTTTGACTTTTTATATTATGATTATATGATAGACTTATTATATCATAGACATTAGATTATGTCTATTGACTTTATAATACAGATCTGTATTTTATTATATATATATATTTATTTATTATTATTATATATTTTCCACATTGAAATGTGAGGATCGTAGTACCAAAGAGTTGGTTTGGTTCACAATAGTATCTCCACTACTCAGAAGAATGCTTGGCTTATAATAAGCACTTCAGTAAATATTTATTGGATGAATATTGCTCTTGTTGGCTAGGATTCCCTCTCACTCCCTGCCCAAAATGACGGAGCAAGGGCATTCTGAGAACCCAGGGTCAACTGTTAACTTCCTTTTGGAATTTCCTCTTAACTTTCCCTCACTCATCTATAATTAGGTCTTCATCCATTCTTCCACAGAACCCACCTTCCTTATTTCTCCTTCTTGTTTCTCTGCTTCTGGGTTTACCACTGTAGCACAGTATTAAAGCAAAATTACTCATGAATTGACTGGTAGTATCATTCATTGTCTGTATTTACTGCATAAGTCTTAGTTCCCTTCAGAGTGTCTGCCCTTCTGGTGTGGCTCCCTATTTGGAGAAAAGCTCTTTTATCCCCATCAAGCCCATAGATAAGGTCTAAGACAGACTTGATTATATGAAATTCTAGATAAGGGTGATGTTTTAATTATGTGTGGTTTTTCTTTTTTTTTTTTTTTGCTTCTAGGGGAAACTGAAAATAGTTCATTAATTATTCTAGCAGCCTTAGACATAAATTAGGAAATTACAGGGAAAACTGGTAGTTGGTTTCAGGACCCCAAACCAAAGTGCTCTTTTAGATTTATTATTTTCTAATATTTGCAAGCCTCCTCAGGATTAAAACTTCAGGCTTATTTTTTCCATATTGAATTTGTGGTCACATCACAATCAAGTACTTTGAGATTAATTACGTATACTCATTCAGTCAACAAGCATTGTCCTAGCATTTCGAGTATAAGCTCTTTTTACCCAAATCTGGAATGAATTGGAGTAAATGACACAGTTTGTGTTAGTGTTAGTTACTCAGTCCTGTCCGATGCTTTGTGACCCCATGGACAGTAACCCACCAGGCCGATCTGTCCATGGAATTTCCAGGCAAGAATACTAGAGTGAGTTGCTGTTTCCTACCACAGGGGATCTTCCTGACCATGCTATAGAACTCACATGTCTTGCGTCTCCTGAATTGGCGGGCAGATTCTTTACCACTGAGCCAACACACACCACATGACATAGTGACGGGTAAATTAACTCAAAGCACAAATGATCATTGAAGAACATTTCTACTTTTACCACCCAGGGGAAAGATTTGTAAGTGCTGAAATTGTTTCAAAAATTCTGTAAGTCTATAGGTACCGCATCATCGTAAAAGAAGGTTGCTGCTGCTACTGCTGCTGCTAAGTCGCTTCAGTCGTGTCCGACTCTGTGCGACCCCAGAGACGGCAGTCCACTAGGCTCCCCCATCCCTGGGATTCTCCAGGCAAGAACACTGGAGTGGGTTGCCATTTCCTTCTCCAATGCAGGAAAGTGAAAAGTGAGAGTGAAGTCGCTCAGTCGTGCCCGACTCTCAGCGACCCCATGGACTACAGCCCACCAGGCTCCTCTATCCATGGGATTTTCCAGGCAAGAGTACTGGAGTGGGGTGCCATTTAAGAAATGCCTATTGTAGTCCCCTCTGAAATCTCCTTTCAAGAAATGAACATAGTTGGGTAGGGGGAGTTTTCAAAGTAAAACAACCCTTTTTACCCTGTTAATCTACTTTCTAAGTCTTGATAACCCCCCAGAAACCTGGATTGCTGTTTGTTCACTGCCCACAAGATGGTAGATAAATATTCTCAAGAGAACAAGTACACGGTCACCTCTTTGGTGTTCCTGGTTATACAAGAGTTTTTGAAAAATGTATATATGTGTTTGTGCACACAACGATGCACACACAAATCACAGACTTCCCTGGGAATGAAATGTTGGGGTCCTGTGAGCATATTTCAGCTTTTAACTTAGACACTGAGGCTGCATGCCCAGCTATGACACATAGCCCGTGTTTATAAAGTCAACTCACTTTCAGTTGTTAGTATCAGTTACCATCATTCCAGATTTAAAACCACCAGCCCAGAGCCCTTCTCTGAGTTCCTACAGCCCCTGGTAGCTGTACCAGGCACCTGGCACTTTTATGCACACTCCCTTATATTGTTCCTGAACCATCTATTTAAACAGGCCTCTTCTCTTCATTTTATTACCAATTCTTGAATCTTGGGATCATGTCTGATGTTTCTCAGAATCCTTGTTAATGTCTAGTCCAGAAGTCTGTTCTAGCAAATGCTCCCAAAAAAGTTGTTGATTGAATCAAAATGGACTTTCAGTTTTATGAAAGAACATTTTTAGAGTAAAGGAAATATTCACTTCTGTATTTGGAAAATAAGATGATGAATATGTCTAAAAAAGTGGGAATGGAGTGACATCTTACAGGCTGCAAGTTTCCACATCAACGAATAATTTCAATATAAAACCCCAACCCAACTTCGTAAGTAAAATAATAGAAGACAAAACAGAGAAGGTGACAAACTGGATTTAGCATTCTTCTTCAGATACATTTCAACCATGATCAATGGAGGAAAAAAACAGAGTTGTCTGTCTTTTTTTGAGAGGAGGCATGTGTGTTTTCTCTCTCATCCTGTCCCTCCCTCTCCCTGCTTCTTTCCCCTTCTGAAACTGAGTCAGACCAGCCATATTTCCAGTTAGGAGTTGGCACTGGAGCCCAGCAGCTGTTCAGAAATGTCCAAGTGGACAGCAAATGGCGCTCATGGAGTTAACGGCAGTGACTCACTTGGGATATTCACAGCAGGTCAGCTGAAACCATCCCTTGCTGTAAAGGGAATTTAGTCCCATTGGGCAAGAGCCCAAGAAAATGAGCTGAGCTTGATAATGGCATCGTGTCTCTTCGTTGCCACTGGTTGCTTTGCTGTTCTCAGTTTTCACAATTTAATTTTTTTTTTTAAGCTGGATTTTTTTCTAACGCAATCATGAACAGTGATGGGAAGAACAGGCTGAGCAGCTGTTGACTGTTTGAAATCACAGAGGGGAGGTTTGGTATCTGGACCTGCTCAATACAACTGGTCTTGCAAGCTTTGACGATGACTTTCACATATAAAATTATGGGTCAGAGGCAGGAAGCTGAGTACCCTTCACGCCAGTAACTCTAGCTTGGCCAGTGTGAGATGTGGGGGATTTCTTAAAGATTTCATTCATCTAGAAATACTTTTCTATAAAACACTATAATAATTTTAAATTTACCCAACTGAGCAGTAATAAATACAGAGCAAAGCCATCCAAACAAAAACAAATATGAGAACTAGAGCATGCTCATCTTTTGTGAGCTTATCCAACTTTTTCCTTAACACAGAAGGGGATGTATACAAATATGGATAAAGCTATGGTTGTTTTTGGATTATAAAATATGATTAAAAATAATAATAAAAACATGTTTGGAAAAAACCAAATTACCTGAAATAACAAGACCTTGACAAAAGACCTATTGTTTTCCAAATTATTTTTTAAAAACTCCATAAGTCAGACAGATAAAGACAAATATCAGATGAAGTCACTAATATGTGGAGTCTAAAGAAATGATTCCGATGAACCTATTTAAACATGGAAATTGAGTCACCGATGTAGAACACAAACTTATGGTTACCAAAGGAGAAAGGAAGGTGAGGGATAAATTGGGAGATTGAGGCTGATACATACACACTACTATAAACAAAACAGATAACTGATAGGCACCCATTGCATAGCACGAGGAGCTCTATTCATTACTCTGTAATGACCTAGATTGGAACAGAATCTAAAAAGGAGTGGACATATGTATCTATATAACTAATTCACTTTGCTGGACAGCTGAAACCAACACAACATTGTAAACACCTATACTCTAATTTTAAAAAGCTATAAAAGGCTAATATCTTAGATTTGTCCTTTACAGGTACAAGTTTAACAAATAAGGAATAATAATTACTGATATTAATGATAATTAGACATTAGCTTCATTTCCCTAAAATTTGGGCATGAGATCATGGTTTCCACACTTAGAGGAGATCTTGTTTCCATTGTACTTATTTGGTAGAAAAATCTGATTGCCTATTTGAGTTCACTATAATCAACTTCCTTTTTGTGATTGAATCCAAAAACTAATTCTGATAGCTTCAGACCTGGGTGAAGACATAATGAAAAATAAAGTAATTTTCTTTCCCAAGAATAAAAATCTTTCCATTTAAAGTTTGGTAAAATAAATAGTTATCAACCAGTATAGCTTGCTAGGTACTTTGATGAATTAAATAGTTTTAAAGTACATAATTTTAAATGCATTAAATGGTTTTTTCAGTTCAGCTCCTTTAAGAATACATATTCTAAGTCCAGAGGAGAAGAGTTATCCTTTCTGTATTTTTATAGAGGGCTGTGGAGGCAGGGGAAATTTCATTGTTTGCTCACTGCCTGCCTCACAGTAATGCTTAATAAATATTGGTTGAATTAATTAATTTTGACCACAGGAACTGGAAGTATGACAAGGAGTGTCATCTTTCCTTGGCAGAGGAGTAGATTAATCATTAAGAGCAAGTAGAAGAGGAGATGAGATTTAGCATGATTTACATCCGAATTACTGGAGCCATTAGAAGGCAGGCTGGTGGGGGAGTTGCGAAAGTGAGACAGTCCTATGAATAGGTTTGTATTGGCCTGGACCGAACTCCTTTATTCACATGGTACCAAAGGCCAACAGAAAATGCCACAACTGGAAAAATAAAAATGAAGCAGGACATCAAGGTGTCCATGGGGTAAAGGAAGAGGATAAGAGCAGCCACAGTTACAGAAACAGATGGCCTTTAAGCAGCGATCACTTTGTTTCCGTTGCTTCCGCCCTGGGATTGCTTTCATCCTGGATTCTTCTTTTTTCATCTTCCTTCATTTTCACCTCACACGGGACTGCCTGGAAAAATGACTGCTTCCATGTTAGAAGCTCTTGAGCATTCTTACAAGGGTATTTTCTCTCCTTTGATCCTATCAATCTTGTAGACCCATTTCAGACTATTAATCCAATCACCTTATGAGTATGATAGCTAAATGGAGAATGGCATTGCTCTTTGCAGGTGAGAAAGACTCACTTCATATATATATATATATATATATATATATACACACATATATATACACACAATATATATATATATTATATATACAGAGAGAGAAATTTCTTTTTTAATTTTTATTTATTTTTTTAATTGAAGGATAATTGCTTTATAGAATTCTGTTGTTTTCTGTCAAACATCAACATGAATCAGCCATAGGTATACCTATGTCCCTTCCCTCTTGCCAGTTCTATTTCTCTTTGTATATATGTATGAAATATATGGCATATATGCACATGTGATATATCTATTTTATGTATCATATAAAATTATCATATATTTTGCATATATTGTACCCATATTATATATAGATATAGAGAGAGAGAAAGAGAGAAGAAAACAAACCGATGAAGTTTTACCTTGTAATCTGTGTACATAGTTTTATTTTCTCTTCGGGCATATTTTTAATTGTTATTCCCTGATCTGCATCTTTTAAAGTATTCTGCTGCTGCTGCTGCTGCTGCTGCTGCTAAGTCGCTTCAGTCATGTCCGACTCTGTGCAACCCCATAGACAGCAGCCCACTAGGCTCCCCCGTCCCTGGGATTCTCCAGGCAAGAACACTGGAGTGGGTTGCATGAAAGTGCAATTTCTCCAATGCATGAAAGTGAAAAGTGAAAGTGATGTCGCTCAGTCGTGTCGGACTCTTAGCGACCCCGTGGACTACAGCCTACCGGGCTCCTGCGTCCATGGGATTTTCCAGGCAAGAGTACTGGAGTGGGGTGCCATTGCCTTCTCCTTAAAGTATTCTAACTTGGGGTTAATCATTTAGCATCAAATAATACCTATTAAAGACACAGTACACTATACTATTTATCATAACCGAGTAGACACTCACTAGGTCTTTTTTGGTGTTATCAGATTATTGAGAACTCCGAGTTCTGTTTTAATGTGTATAAGGACATTTGTTGATAGATAAAAGATAGATAGATAGGTAATAGACAGACGGACATACACATACATACACTGGCACACACATAAACACAAATACTAAATGCATTAAAGTGACCCCACTCTAAGGGGTATTTATTACAAGATACCAGTAGATTTATATTATTTCAGAAGCTGAAATTAGATTTGTGCAGCTCCTTTGGTCATGTTTTATTACGTTATTTCCACATAAAATGAGACCAGAATCTCCTGCATGGAAATCAGCTTGGCATTTGTCACGTCTGTATCAAGTGTCTGAACTCATTTTTTTAGCAGTCCTTTTCCCCATTACACTTCCTGTGTTTGGTCATGCAAACAAGCAGAACATTGTGTCATTGTGCTGGGGACACTTCTTACGAAAGGCAGGGAGGAACAAAAGCTGGAACCAGAGTTAATGAGACTTATTAATAAAAGGGGAAAAAAATATGTTTGCGTACCACTCCCTGAACTGGAGGACCTGCTGGTCTCCAGGTGTGAAGTAATTCAGACTCCAGGGCACGCAGCTCCTTCCCAGGCATCTGCTGTTTCAAGGATGCCCTGAACTTGGTGTCACAGTTTGTTTTATACGCAATCAGATTACTCTCTTTGTGAACTGACTTGCGAAATGTTTGGAATATGCTGGAGGAGTTCTCCTGCCCAAGATGCAAGAAGTTAGTGAAATTAGACAACTTGTAAACTGAAAAAGGGAGATAATCTAATCCGATTTCATGTTATTACTCCTGAAACTGTCCTTATTCCCCAAATGTGGACTTGCAGGCATAATGTGTATTTTCAACACTTTAAAGTGAGTTTGGAAGGAAGAGGTTAAAATAGGCCTGAAGGCAAGTGTTTGTTTATAGACTCCTCTACAAGGATGGCTGAATAAAAAGTGTTCTGTTCTAGAATCAATCACCCCATATCCCAGGACCACCTCAGGACAATTTAGGCAATTTCTAGGACCTTGGACAAGCCACAGACCCTCTCTGAGGCTTGTTGTTCAGTTTCTAAGTCTTGTCCAACCCTGTGACCTCATAGACTGCAGCATGCCAGGCTTCCCTGTTCTTCAGTGTCTCCCAGGGTTCACTCAAACTCACATCCATTGAGTCAGTGTTGCCATCCAATCATCTCATCCTCTGCCACCCCCTTCTCCTCTTGCCCTCCATCTTTCCCAGCATTGGGGTCTTTTTCCAATGAGTCAGCTCTTTGCATCAAGTGGCCAAAGTATTGGAGCTTCAACATCAGCATCAGTCCTTCCAATGAATATTCAGTGTTGATTTCCTTTAGAATTGACTGGTTTGATCTCCTTGCAGTCCAAGGGACTCTCAAGAGTCTTCTCTAGCACCACCATTAAGGATCAATTCTTTAGCTCTCAGCTTTCCTTATGATTCAAGTCTCACATCTGTATATGACTAATGGAAAAAACCGTAGCTTTGACTATATGGATCTTTATCAGCAAAGTGATGTCTCTGGACTTGCTTGTTGGAAGAAAAGCTCTGAGAATTAGATTCTTTAACTAAATGAAAAAACTACAATTGATGATATCAAATCCACTTCTAGAATGGATGATGGCAATGATCTTAGAAAATAAACACACTGCTGGTCTTAAAATTAGAGCCTTCTTTTTTACCTATTGTCTGTAATAAGCTTTTCTCACATCCTTGCTGAGTTATCATATGCCCTTTTCCTAATACTGAATAAGAAATTCAACTTATTATTATTTTATCATATATAAATTCAGATTGTGTAAACTCAAAGTAATCTCTTTTTCATAGATTCCCTGATATGTTAATTTTGATACTTCACCATTTATACTGGAATCAGTTAGAAAGTGAAAGTGAAAGTCACTCAGTCATGTCTCTGCAAACCCATGAACTATTCAGTCCATGAAATTCTCCAGGCCAGAAGACGAGTGGGTAGCCTTACCCTTCTCCAGGGGATCTTCTCAATCCAGGGATCAAACCCAGGTCTCTTGCATTGCAGGCAGATTCTTTACCAGCTGAGTCACCAGGGAAGCCCAAGAATACTGGAGTGGGTAACCTTTCCCTTCTCCAGGGGATCTTCCCAACCCAGGGATTGAATCCAGGTCTCCTGCATTGCAGGCGGATTCTTTACTTGCTGAGCTACCAGGGTAGCCCTGCTGAGTCAGTTAGAGACATTGTATGTTCATCCTCACCTGGATCACCAGCATATTCTCTTTCACTTTCAGACCTTGGTACTTGGTACCCAGCCCTCAGCTCTCACCCTCGCCTGGAACACTCTTTCCCTCCTTTCCAGCAGCTCTTTCTTCCCCCATCACCCCCTCTAGCCTCCCCACTCTGGCTTCCTCTTATCTTCCAAGTTGCAGTTTAGATTTGCTTCCTCTGGTAAGCCTCCCCAACTCCAAACAGCCCCACAGCCTTCAGCCTCTTTATCTCATTCTGATGGCTTGGAATCTGACACACAGGCACGTATGTCTTTATTCTGTTACACACTGACTGTTTGTCCTTGAGCAAGTTTCTTTGCTGAATCCCAGACACTTGATCTACAGACTGAAGCTAATAAATAAAAACTTCCTCATTGGACTGCCATGGGGATTGAATAAAAAAAGTACACCACACACAGCTCAGTGGTTGTAAATGGTGGCTTCCCTCGTAGCCAATTCATCATCATGATTAGATAGTCTTTCTTAAATGTAAGAAATATAAATAAACTTCTGAAAAATCATGGTTGAAGACTTGGACATGATATTAATTGAAAAGGGGCTCTATATTCTTTATGTCAGTAATTAATTCTCTCAAGCTTCAAAATCATCTGGAGGGTCAAATCCTACTCTCTCTCCCAATACCCAAGGGCCAGTAGGCTGGCCTAGGGAAAGCCTTTGATAGAGTATATAGAATTAAGGAGAGGGCATTGTTGCTGCTGCTCAGTCACTCAGCTCAGTCTTGTCTGACTCTTTGCGACCTTTGATATCCATAAAGGATCTCAGATGCTTCTAAGAAGCCGCAAAGTTGGGAGCCACTGTTTAGGGTGACTCACAGCAGGAGGAGCAGGGGCCACATTCTGATGGAGGCCTAATTTGCATGTTAGAATGTGTCCTTACTCTCTTTGTTTAGAAGTGTACCATAGTGGGACTTCAACAAAAGTTGGGATGTGAAGGTGTGCACAGACCACAACCTTGATCAACATCCTTGTCATGTACACACCTCATAAAATATGGGAAGAGTGAACTTGGTCTAAAATTGTTTAATGGCAAAGAGTTTTCAAGTGGCCATCTCAACTGGAAAGGTGGCCAATATGAGACTGAATACTTTTGTGGAAAGGAAAAAGTCAGCTACACATCATAGACTCATGTTGCTGAAACATCTGAGTGATTGATCAAGGTTAATTTCAGTTTCTATTCAAGGCTGGAAACAGTCAACCCAACACAATGGCTTTTTGTTTGGGCATGATTGATGCTGAGCTAATGCTTCTGAGAATAATTATACAACAGGTTCAGGCACTTCATAAAGAGTGTTCCAGGTCTTCATAACACATCTGAAGCCTCAATTTAGTAGAGAGGAGTTGCCTTCTTGTTGATTATGGCATCTTATAGCTGTATCGAATTTGTTCAATATGTTTCATTTGACTGCAGTACATGGCTTACTATTAGAACGAATTTGTCGAAAGATAGTCCCAGTCCATTGAATTTGGCAGCAATAGTAAGATACAGGGTTTGGGGTAATATTAGAAGTCTGAGATAGTTATCATATTCATATTAAATAATTCATAGAGAGTCTAGGGAGGGCATGAATACTGTGATAAGTCAAACGTCATTCTCTATGTTTGTTCATGAATACTAAACAAGGATTTAACACAAACAATAGTGGAATAAAATCTCACTCTAACATAAATTTTTGTTCCCCCAAATTCACAAATTCTGTATATCATCACAAAGGATGTGGTAAGGTCTTTACATTTACGATGTAAAGACCAAATATAAGAAAAAAAAATCAGTGTAATAACATTGTAAATCAACTATATTCTATATAAAATGTCTTAAAATTTTAAAAATCAATGCAAGCAGAAATATATCATTTTTTCCCCAGAGTTATCGTATTTTATTATTTTTTCTTTTTTTAATTTTATTTTATTTTTAAACTTTACATAATTGTATTAGTTTTGCCAAATATCAAAATGAATCCATCACAGGTATACATGTGCTCCCCATCCTGAACCCTCCTCCCTCCTCCCTCCCCATACCATCCCTCTGGGTCGTCCCAGTGCATTAGCCCCAAGCATCCAGTATCGTGCATTGAACCTGGACTGGCATCTCATTTCATACATGATATTTTACATGTTTCAATGCCATTCTCCCAAATCTTTCCACCCTCTCCCTCTCCCACAGAGTCCATAAGACTGTTCCATACATCAGCACCACTTTTGCTGTCTCGTACACAGGGTTATTGTTACCATCTTTCTAAATTCCATATATATGCGTTAGTATACTGTATTGGTATTTTTCCTTCTGGCTTACTTCACTCTGTATAATAGGCTCCAGTTTCATCCACCTCATTAGAACTGATTCAAATGTATTCTTTTTAATGGCTGAGTAATACTCCATTGTGTATATGTACCACAGCTTTCTTATCCATTCATCTGCTGATGGACATCTAGGTTATTTCCATGTCCTGGCTATTACAAACAGTGCTGCGATGAACATTGGGGTACACGTGTCTCTTTCCCTTCTGGTTTCCTCGGTGTGTATGCCCAGCAGTGGGATTGCTGGATCGTAAGGCAGTTCTATTTCCAGTTTTTTAAGGAATCTCCACACTGTTCTCCATAGTGGCTGTACTAGTTTGCATTCCCACCAACAGTGTAAGAGGGTTCCCTTTCCTCCACACCCTCTCCAACATTTATTATTTGTAGACTTTTGGATCGCAGCCATTCTGACTGGTGTGAAATGGTACCTCATAGTGGTTTTGATTTGCATTTCTCTGATAATGAGTGATGTTGAGTATCTTTTCATGTGTTTGTTAGCCATCTGTATGTCTTCTTTGGAGAAATGTCTATTTAGTTCTTTGGCCCATTTTTTGATTGGGTCATTTATTTTTCTGGAGTTGAGCTGGAGGAGTTGCTTGTATATTTTTGAGATTAGTTGTTTGTCAGTTGCTTCATTTGCTATTATTTTCTCCCATTCTGAAGGCTGTCTTTTCACCTTGCTGATAGTTTCCTTTGATGTGCAGAAGCTTTTAAGGTTAATTAGGTCCCATTTGTTTATTTTTGCTTTTATTTCCAATATTCTGGGAGGTGGGTCATAGAGGATCCTGCTTTGATGTATGTCAGAGAGTGTTTTGCCTATGTTCTCCTCTAGGAGTTTTATATTTCATGAAATATTTATTTCAACTGTGACAAATAGGCTTATTGTCACCTGAATAGTAATTCTGACCCCTTGATAATATTAGTACCATCATCAAATTACACTTAGCCTTCTCACACTGTCATGTAAGTAGATTATGACAGTAGGTAAATTTCAACCAGGCGTCTTCCTCTTTTTGGGTTTTCCTCTTTTTGTGCTTTCCTCTTTTTGTGCAGCTATTCTTAGAGAATTGCTCCATTAAAAAACACCATTGCCTGTCTTGATTTCCTGTGATAGAATCACTATCAATCCTGGCTGTCAAAACTAACGTGGCCAATGAATTCTTGCACCCAACAAGTACAGGATGCTGGCTCAGAGTATGAGACATCCTGGAGGTTAGGATGCAAAACTGTGGGAGGAACAAGTGATTCAGTAGTGATCAGGAAAGTGGCTCAGGAAGGAACGAATATTAAGTCCCTTTGTGAATGTCTACAGCTCGGAGGTTGGACATTTCCCATGGACTGAGATCAGAGCCTAGCCTAGTTGAATACTATCCAAGAAAAGAGATAAGTTCTTTACTGTTGAAAATTCAGGTTTCTGTAGACAGATGAACTTATCAACTATACCTTAAACATTGTTTGCCGAATGGCTGTGTCCCCTGACTTCTGTTCTTTTCTCTGAGCTGACCTCATCCTGGACCATGACCTCACTTCCTCTTTGAGTATAGAGTTTCGAGAGTTCTAACACATGTGTATGTGTGTGCACATTCGCTCAGTTGTATCTGACTGTTTGTGACCCCATGGACTGTAGACCACAAGGCTCCTCTGTCCATGGAATTTTCCAGGCAAGAATACTGGGGAGGGTTTCCATTTCCTTCCCCTGAAATCCATTCGGCGCAGGATTTGAAGGTTCCATGATCACCTTAACTTAATCCATCCAAAACCAGCTTCATTGTGTCTCTCTTCTGCCCTCACTTCCTGCATCATACTGATGCGCCCACCATCACTGCTTTTGCATTTACGTCTGCCTAGGATGTTTCTCCCCAGACATCCTTGGTGGTCACTTCCACAATAAACCCCTTCTGGACCATCTTGTCTTTTTGCTCAAGATGACCTTCCCAATTCCAGGCACTCCTGCTCCCACACCCCCTACTTTGCATTTCCTTTAGGCTGTAGTTGAGTGGGCTGAATAATGCCCTCCCCTGAAAAAAACAGATATCTGCATCCTAATTAGTAGAATTTGTGAATTGCTTGTTGATTAGTCCCTAAGTCATGTTCGACTCTCTTGCAATCCCATGGACTGTAGCCCTCCAGGCTCCTCTATCCATGGGATTTCCCAAGCAAGAGTACTGGAGTGGGTTTCCATTTTTTTTCTCCAAGGGATCTTCCCAACTCAGGGATCGAACCTGTGTCTCCTGCATTGGCAGGCAGAATCTTTACCACTGAGCCACCTGGGCAGCTGAACTCTGTGAATATGTTACCTTTTACGGCAAAGACTGCATTTTCCAGGCAGTGCTAGTGGTAAAGAATCACCTGCCAGTGCAGGAGACACAGGTTTGATTCCTGATTGGGAAGATCCCCTGCAGAAGGAAATAGCAAGCCACTCCAGTCCATTCTTGCCTGGACAATCTCCTGGACAGAGGAGCCTGTGCCTGTAGAGGCAGGCAACCACAAACCAACGGGTACTGGCAGCAACCAGAGCAGTATGTGCACCCAAAACTTAGAGGGGAGCATCCCAGCCCATAGCCAGTTGACTCCCAATATCTAAGGAAGCCCAACCTAGATAAGCAGAGCTGTCCATCTAAATTTCACTGGACCACAGATGCACGATTGAGTCCAAGAGAACCATTTGGATGGCCCACAGACTGATGAATAAGAATAAATGCTTACCATTTTAAGCCATAAGGTTTCAGAATGTCCTGCAGCAATAGCTAACTGATACATAGGCAAAGAGCAAATGTTAGGTAGTATTATGAATGCATAGTAAGATAGAATGTTACCACTTTTTTATCTTCTTCAAGAAGCTATCACTTTGATGTCCTAACTCTGGCATAACATGGCCACTCTCTCATCTCTATTGTTTTTCTTACCATCTTAACATTGATACTATTTGTATATTATTTATACGTGAGGCAGTTGCTCTAATACTCAGTGCCATGGGCTCTGGAGCCGGGCTGTGTGGGATTGTTTTCTGACTATACCATTTATTACACATGACCTTGGCAAGCTCTTCATCCGTGTTTCAGTTTTCCCTTTAGTAAGATGTGGATGATAATATTACTACTTACTAGAATCGTTGGAAAATCAATCAAATCATTGCCCCAAGTCCTCCATGTGCATATACTTTGCTCAATGAATGGGGAAGGAGGAAGAGAATGAAGAATTTGTTTCTCCCAAGTAGACAGCTGACTTCTCAGGAGAAGGCTTCCTGTTCTTTTTATCTCTGTGTTGCTAAGTGTAGCACAGAATTTAGCATCCTGTAGGTTCTGAAAAAACTGCAAACGTCTTTATGGAGTGGATGACTACATACGTTTAAATCAGTCCAGTTTGTCAAGAAGGATATGGGATTTTATGCGTGTTCTTATTTTTTTTTTTTTACACTGAAAGAGTAACTCATTGAAGAATTGCTCAAAATTTCTATTGCTACTGTAGCAAATTATCACAAACTTAATGGATTAAAACAACTCCAATTTCTTATCTTCTAGTCCTGGAGGTCAGAATTCCATGTAGGGCCTCCTGGGGTAAAATTAGGACATCAGCAGGGTACAATTCCTTTCAGAGGTTTTCAGGGAAGTATCTGGATTTTTTGCCTTTTCTAGTTTCTAGAGCCCATCTGCATTCCTTGGCTTGTGGTCCCCTCCTCCATCTTCAAAACCTGCAGAGTGGCATCTTACTGGTCACTGTCGTTTAGTCATCTCTCCTGCCCATCACAACCAGGAAGACTGTTTTGCTTTTAATGACTCATGTGATTGGATTGGACCTGTCAGGATCATCCAGCATCCACTCCCCATCTTTTGGTCTTTAACTTCATCATAGCCCCAAAGTCCTTTTTGCCATGTTTAAGGATTGTGTGTGTGTGTGTGTGTGTGTGTGTAGAGAGAGAGAGAGAGAGATTGGAATATGGAAATATTTGAGGTGTCATTGTTCTGCTTGCCACAAGAGATAACAGCCTTGGTCAAATCTCCAAGTATAACCACAAAACATTCAGGGAAGTGGCTGGAAAAACCCTGGAAAACCATTTTGTCCAATCATTTGGCAGTGCTATTTACATCGAGGCACTTCCCAGATGGCTCAAGTGGTAAAGAATCTACCTGCTGATGCAGGAGTACCAAGAGACCCAGGTTCGATCCCTGGGATGGGAAGATTCCCTGGAGGAGAGCATGGCAACCTACTCCAGTATTCTTGCTGGGATAATTTCATGAACAGGGGAGTTTAGAGGGCTCCTTGGGGTTGCAAAGAGTGAGTCACAACTGAAGCAACTGAGCATGAGCACACCAGGAATGGAGCCTGTCCGAGTGGTGTGAACCTAGCAGGGCTATCAGAGATATTAACAGAAACAGTAATTCAAAGAGAACTTTTTTTAAGCTTCAATTTAGACTTTGTAGCTTTCAAAATGAACCTTTTTTTGTTACTCTAATTAGAATTTTAAAACTCTAGTAAGGCTGAGTACATCATGCAAAATGCCAGGCTAGATGAAGCACAAGCTAGAATTAAGATTTCGGGGAGAAATATTAATCGGGCAGAAAGTGAAGAGGAATTAAAAAGATTCTTGATGAAGGTGAAAGAGGAGAGTGAAAAAGCTGGCTTAAAATTCAGCAATCAGAAAACTAAGATCATGGCATCCAGTCCCATCACTTCATGGCAAATAGATGGGGAAACAATGTAAACAGTGTCAGACTTTATTTTGTTGGTCTCAAGAATCACTGCAGATAATGGCTGCAGCCATGAAATTAAAAGACGCTTACTTCTTGGAAGAAAAGCTATGACAAACCTGGCAGCATATTAAAAAGCAGAGACATTACTTTGCCAACAAAGGTCCATCTAGTCAAAGCTATGGTTTTTCCAGGGGTCATGTATGGATGTGAGAGCTGGACCATAAAGAAAACTGAGCACAAAAGAATTGATGCTTTTGAACTGTGATGTTGGAGAAGACTCTTGAGTGTCCCTTGGGCTGCAAGGAGATCAAACCAGTCAATCCTGAAGGAAATCAACCCTGAATATTCATTGGAAGGACGATGCTGAAGCTGAAGCTCCAATACTTTGGCCACCTGATGCGAAGAACTGACTCACTGGAAAAGACCCTGAAGCTGGGAAAGATTGAAGGCAGGAGGAGAAGGGGACGACAGAGGATGAGATGGTTGGATGGCATCACAGACTCAATGAACATGAGTTTGAGCAAACTCTGGGAGATGGTAACGGACAGGGAAGCCTGGAGTGTTGCAGTCCATGGGGTTGCAGAGTCAGACATGACTGAGAGACTGAGCAGCAACAAGTCCTGCCTTATGGATAGGAAGGATAGATTTAATCAGGTGCAATCCAGAGCACTAGTTCTCAAACTATGTTCCCAGAAAGTGCTTCAGAATTTCATATTTAATTCCATTTTTATGTAAAAGTATTTCAAACACAAATTCTACAACAAACATGAGCACTCAGATATGTAGTCTATTTAGTTTTGATACACTTATTATTACTTTACCTTGTGATATTCACTGATTTGACCTCAAAACAAATTGTCTCCAGACATCTTGGTTTAGTGGGAAAGGATCCTTATCTCTACAAAGCAGATTATCAATTTTTTTTTTCAAAAAGAGAGAAAGAGAGATGATCTGTGTTGGCTATTTCTGTGTCAGGAGTCAAAATTTTTTTTCCATATTGCTCAGTAAAACAATATCAAAAAAAAAAAAAAGGAAGCACTCAAGTATTTATCATATATCAAGCACTGTTGTAAACATGTTACTTATGCACAAATATCAACTTGTATGAACTTTGCAATAATCCTAAGAGAAAAATTCCATTTTACAGATGAGGAAAACAAGGTACGAGGAGATTTAGTGGTTTTCCTGAGATCAGATATTTGATAAATAGCAGAAAGTATGAGGTTCTACTTGTGCTTTTAACCATAGCACTGCTAATATTTACTTATTATTCTGATTTTTCAAGGCAGCCTGCATCATTCTCACAAATTGACCTTGCAGGGAGTAGATACTGCTGTTTAGGATTGGAGGAGGATGAGGAATTTTTCTTGTTTTTCCTGAGTGAAGTGAGAGATAAGAACAGGAATCAGACCTACGACAATGAAAGTGTTGCATCATTCATTACTGACGGACAAAAACGAGGTTGAAGAAGGAAGCTGAAGCGTGTGCTATAACTTAATACTGTAACCCAGTATTGGATTCTTAACACTGAACTCTGGAATCGGATTCACCCACTTATCAGAGAAAACATGGGGCCAGCCAGGGGCAGGCCTTCCTTTTGGGGCTAAAGTTGTTGACAAGGCAGAGAGCAGGCAGATTCCAAAGTCTAGACAGGATGAGGCTCCATCACACCTGTCCAGATCCATCTCCTTTGTCTCCCAACCTCACCCACTGAACCTTAAGAGAGTGGAAGAGATGCTCTGAAGGGAGCCTTAGAGATATCTGTCTATAATAAAATAAGTGGAAGGGGAAGAAGAGTCTTCCAAACAATTACAAAGCAGAACTCAGTAAGTACAATTTGAATACTAAAACCGCACTTGGGTATATATACACAGACTTCTAGATGACATTTTTGTTTGAAAGAAAAACATGTTTAACACATGTGTAAACCATTCTTCTGAAAAGGTGGAAATAAGTTATATCCTATTTAAAATGCTTAGTTTAGCTTTCCCAAAGATTATTTAGAAATTTTAAAAGAACCTGGTTCTTTCTGGTAAACATAACTACTCTGACTGATTCAATGCGTCAACCGTAGAGTTTGACTTTTTTCCTGACTGTTTTTCAGCCCGTTGTATTGTCTCTGTTCCCAGGGCCAAGCAGTAACTGACACATATCTACGTTCTTAATAAATATTGGGATTACAGATGACAGATGAAAAGGATCGCTTAGTGTCAGAAAATTTCTTAAGTAAAAGACTAGGTTTTCCCATTCTTTGAGACTGAACAACAGTCAGGGGTTGTGAAACTCAGTCATCTCTGAGAATCACTGGGGCTGCTTTGTAATGAGTAAGGAAATCTAGGGCCCAACCCAGACTCATCTAATAATCAGAATTATGAATCTATAATTTCAAATACTCCTAAAAATCAAAGGAAAAGAGGTAAATTTGGATGCAAAATATAAAGACAAAATTAAATGCTTTTTAAAAAGAAAAAATTTCTACATATAATTGTCAATGACATGGTTTCAGAATTGGCTTGACATTTGAAAGACTACATGGTAATAGAATAGCCTTCTATTATTAAGGGGAAATAAGCATCCTAAAACATTATTTCCTAAATTTCATAGTTATTCTACTAAATTTCCATTTTTTTATGTGTGACTGTATTTTTTCTTACCTGTGACAAATCTTCAATACTATGCAAATAAAATGGTCTGGAAAAAATTAAAAATAAATAATTTTTAAAAAGTTTTTAGATTTAAAAAATCACTAAGATTAAAGTAGCCTAAAGCTGTTCATGAAAACCTTTGTGTTCTAAAGACAACAAAAACAACAAAGGCAAACAAAATTTCAGTCCCAGGGGCTGTATCAGAGACAGGGTCCTCTGCAGATAGCCAGCTGTGAATTTCCACCTCCATCCATCCAAGCTCGGAGTAGTTAGTCTGAAGAAACAGTGCATATGTGCATGCTAAGTCACTTCAGTTGTGTCTGACTCCTTGTGATGCCATGGACCATAGCTTGCAGGCTCCTCTGTCCGTGGGATTCTCCAGGCAAGAATACTGGAGTGGGTTGCCGTGCCCTCCTCCAGGGAATCTTCCTAACCCAGGGATTGGACCCTGTCTTAGAGCTCCTGAATTGGCAGGTGGGTTCTTTACCACTAGCGCCACCTGGAAAACCCACTGAGGGTAGAGGACCACAGTCAAATGCAAATCAGAAAACGGCAACTGCAGCTGATTCTCTTGCCAAGCTTCCCCCAGCAAAGTCCTGTTTTTAGAGGCCACTCAGAGTCCTCTCCAAAACTCTTATTAATTAAAACATTGATTATCTGTTCTTGGATAACCAGTCACATCCTAGGGGATACAGACAGAGATTTTAGTCATTCATATTGGTATCCTGAGTGGAGGTTCCCAGGGTGCAGGAAACGAGCTGAGCACTGGGAATTCCAAGATGTAGTCCTGTTTCTTCCAGATCTCAGAATACAGTGAATAACTTTTATCCAACCGGGGAAGAAAAAGATAAGGACTTGAAAACAGAATACTTACAAAGCCACATGTAGATATATTTGTGACAACTATGCAATGGATTCTTCGGTTAACATCAAGAAGGAAAGGGATATTTCATTCACCAAAACTTTCTGTAACTATCGCATGTGAATTACGAGTTAGTGGAACATTAGTGCAGGGACTCTAGTGACTCAGATGGTCAATGATCTGCCTTCAGCACAGGAGACCGGGGTTCAATCACTTGTTTGGGAAGATGGGCAACCCACTCCGTTATTCTTGCCTGGAGAATCCCATGGACAGAGGAGCCTGGAGAGCTACAGTCCATGGGGTCACAAAGAGTCGGACATGACTGAGCTATTAACACTCACTCAGAACATTAGAACACAAAGTAATTATTTGAAGAATAATTACTGCCCTTGAATTATTGTCTTTTGATGAATCAGAAGGTATATGTGCTTCTAAGTCATCAGTAAGACAATCATAGTGTTACAGCAGTGAAGCTCTGACAAGTTATTAATTAGTTAACAGATCATTCTAATTAATTAGTGTATTAATCTAATTAACAGACTGACAAAATAGATTTTATCAGCATGTGATCTATAGTTTGCATAGTCTGAATGATGCTAAAGCTGAAACTCCAGTACTTTGGCCACCTCATGCAAAGAGTTGACTCATTGGAAAAGACTGATGCTGGGAGGGATTGGGGTCAGGAGGAAAAGGCGACGACAGAGGATGAGATGGCTGGATGGCATCACTGACTCGATGGACGTGAGTTTTGAACTCCGGGAGATGGTGATGGACAGGGAGGCCTGGCGTGCTGCGATTCATGGGGTGGCAAAGAGTCGGACACGACTGAGCGACTGAACTGAACTGAACCATATGCTATTGGACAGGTTGCATAAAATATTTTTTTTTACTTATGTTTTTAATATAATTTTTTTTAATTTTATTTTTAAACTTTACAATATTGTATTAGTTTTGCCAAATATCGAAATGAATCTGCCACAGGTATACCTGTGTTCCCCATCCTGAACCCTCCTCCCTCCTCCCTCCCATACCCTCCCTCTGGGTCGTCCCAGTGCACCAGCCCCAAGCATCCAGTATCGTGCATCGAACCTGGACTGGCGACTCATTTCATACATGATATTATATATGTTTCACTGCTATTTTCCCAAATCTCCCTACCCTCTCCCTCTCCCACAGAGTCCATAAGACTGATCTATACATCAGTGTCTCTTTTGCTGTCTCGTACACAGGGTTATTGTTACCATCTTTCTAAATTCCATATATATCTGTTAGTATACTGTATTGGTGTTTTTCTTTCTGGCTTACTTCACTCTGTCATAAAATATTTTAAACGAATGCATTCATTAGGAAATTGAATCATAGCTCCAAGAAGTATGACAAGGCAAGGGATGAATTTCAGATGAACCTGGCAAATAATAGGAAGGATTGAGAAGGAAGAAGGATGTTTAGAGAATCACGGGGGAGCAGTCCCTTGGTACTGATCTTATTTTCTGTGTCCCAAACATTGGTCTTTCAGTGTGAATGACTCACTTGTATTCTGAGCAAACTACCAACAAGCTTTTGGGGATGGATGATTTGTATATTGGGCACACCAGGTGAGCCCACTGATGACATGCGGAAAGATAGAAAGAATCCTTAGATTTTTTGGTAAATTATTTTTGGCTCATGTAAATTTAGAGGCAGAAAATCTTGCTCAACTCATACCGAGGTAAACCAGTCAAAATCTTATGTGTCATTGGAGTGGCAATACACCCTGAGTCAGCTAATTACCGCATTTTGTTGCAACAAGTAGCACACTCAGACTAAATTTGGTAAGGTAGGAGCTACCCACATGTTTTCACCCAAACTGAGAACTAGAGTCTATTTATCTCAAAATGAAAATGTCTTTACTGGTTTTTTTTTTTTCAGATTGCAAAAAAAAAAAAAAAGTGTAACTTATAAAATCCCAAATGATACATACATAGAGTGTACAGAAGAAAACTTCTCCTGAAATAGTGCTACTTAGAGATGAGCACAGTAAAACATTGGGGAAACATGTGTCTAGGTCAATACATCTCTGCTGCTGCTGCTGCTAAGTCGCTTCAGTCATGTCTGACTCCGTGCGACCCCGTAGACGGCAGGCCACCAGGCTCCCCCATCCCTGGGATTCTCCAGGCAAGAACACTGGAGTGGGTTGCCATTTCCTCCTCCAATGCATGAAAGTGAAAAGTCAAAGTGAAGTCGCTCAGTCGTGTCTGACTCCTAGCGACCCCATGGACTGCAGCCTACCAGGCTCGTCCATCCATGGGATTTTCCAGGCAAGAGTACTGGAGTGGGATGCCATTGCCTTCTCCAGGCATGTACAACTTGAAGTAAATGGATTTATATAGTTCGTTAACTTACTTTGTTACTTAACAATATTTTGGTAATTTTTCCACATTAATAGGTGCACATTTATATTACAGTTTTTGATAACTTCCTAGTATTCCATTTTATGGCTATACCAAAATTTTATTGCTTATTCTTCAATTATTAGCTATGTAGTTGTCAATAGTACTAGCTATGTGTTAATAATCATTCATATTTATTTATCTATTTCTGAGTGTATCTGTTTATCTTCTTAGGAACAATTCTTAAAAGCAGACATGTACGTTTTTAAGGCTATTGCCAAGTTTCCTTCCTCTAGCAGAGTCTTTGAAATTTACTCCTCCACTCTCTGTGGTTGAAAACAAATGAATATGATATCTAATCATCAGATACCGCCCACTTGACTTGAATCTTATTTTAACAAACTGAGGATTGTTTAATGCCAGCCTTCATGAAACTAAGGAGGTGCTGTGCTGAAAATAACTGAATCTGAACCCTGGAAAGAGATGTATGTATTTCCCACCATCTATAGCAGCCCAAGGGCGGGCAGCAGTACTCCCTCTGTTGTACAACATATCCTTGTAGCTTATTGTATACATAAGAGTTTGGATCTCTTAATCTTATTATAGAAGTAATAAAAACATTCTAGAATTAGGTAGCAGTGATAGTTACACAACATTGTGAATAGATAAAAATCACTGAACTGGACACTTTTAAGGGGTGAATTTATTACATGTGAATCATATTTCAATAAGAAAAAAAAACGTCCGAGAAGTAGCTGATATTCTTTTCCTAGGAAAATCTTTTTGAGTGCTTGCATTCACTCTTTGTTGGAGAAGGGAGTGGCAACCCACCCCAGTATCTTTGCCTGGAGAATTCCATGGACAGAGGAGCCTGGCAGGCTATAGTCTACAGGGTCACAAAGAATCAGACACGACTGAACAGCTAACACACACAGACATTTAACTCTTTTTAATTTTTATATTTCAACTGAAGTATAGCTGGTGTACAACATTATATGTTACATCCATGGGTCAGGAAGATGCCCTAGAGTAGGAAATGACACTTCACTCCAGTATTTTTGTTCGGAAAGTTCCATGGGTAGCGGTGCCTGGTGGGCTACAGTTCATGGGGTTGCAAAGAACTGGACATGACTGAGCAACTGAGTACATAAGTTAGAGTTGTAAAATAGAGTGATTCACCATTTGCCAAGGTCATATTTCTTTTATAAGTATTAATAAAACATTGGCTGTTTTCCCTGTGTTGTACAATATATCCTTGTAGCTCATTTTCTACACAATCTTTTCTCACTCTTAATTCCCTCCCTCATTTGTCCCTTCCCCCGTCCCTGTCCCCGATGGTAACCCTTCTTTTCCTTCTGTTCTTTCTGCTGGAAAAAGGAATGAGCGGCAGAAGGCTTCCGCTGCCCCCGTGATGGGCAGGGGCAGTTTGGGCCCTTTGCTAAGTCATGGTACAGAATGGCAAAGCCTCCCTTCTGCCCCGGGTCTGACGTTTAACCCCTGTGATCCCGCCCCGTTGGAGACCTCTATGGCACACTGCACATTTATTTTATCAGTCCGATTTCAAGGAAGCTTGACCGCATTATTCCCTCGCCCAGGACTGTCGATTTTGCGCTGTCATAAACGGCAGGACGGCTAAGAGGAAAGCCGTGACTGTGACTGGGGCCTAGTCCCTCCCATAAGCAGCTGAGCACCAGAGCCACAATTGAATAGTCAGCAGCGGAGTTGTGGAGGCCTGGCTTCTAAATCACAAGGCAAAAAAACAATCCCTATTGGCAGCTGAAGAGACAGCCCCTCCGGGGACCAATTACTCTATTTTGTGCTGTCCATACTATAGCAGACCCCTGCCAGTGCCTCCGGGAGCCGCTCTGCTGGGCTTCCTATCCGAGGCCAGGCTCCCGCTCCCGACACAAGTTGCTCTTCATGTCAAAACTGCCGCTAATGACACAATTAAGTAGCTGGGGACTACAGAGAAGCTCTTAATTAGGTAAACACGGCTCTCCGAGAAATGATCGCTCGGCTTTAGGCTAGCCATTGCTGTCAGATTGCTGGAATATGCGTGCTCTGTGGATAAATGAAGCAGCATTTTAAAGACCCAATATCTCCCTAACTATTTCTTCTTATTTAGCAGTGGAGGATCCTTAGCATTTTATTAGACATAGTGCGGGTTGCTCCCTTTTAGGTCTGCAAAAAGGAAAAGAATTGCATGAGGAAGGAAGACTCACTTAACCTTCTTCCAGGGACCAAACAATTTAACTGGGCATAACCATCTTTCCAGTGGGCCCCAACCTTTTTGGCCTCAGGGACCACGCAAATTTTCCACCAACTGGAAGGCGGGCATGGTTTGGGGATGATTCAAGCCCATTACACCTATTGTGCACTTTATTTCTATTGTTATTACATCAGCTCCACCTCAGATCACCAGGCATTAGATCTAGATTAATTTCTTGTTCACAACTGCCCTGTTCCTCTTGCCCTCACTATGAATCATAGGCTTGAATGTTTTTTTCCTAATCATTCTTTTTATGTTGTTTGTGTGTGTGTGCTCAGTTCTCAGTCATGTCCTACTCTTTGCAGCCACAGGAACTGTAGCCCGCTAGGCTTCTCTGTCCATGGAAATTTCTAGGCAAGAATACTAGAGTGGATTGCCATGCCCTTCTCCAGGGCATCTTCTTGACCCAGGGATCAAACCCGCATCTCTTACATTTCCTGCATTGGCAGGAGGATTCTTTACCACTGATCCACTTGGGAAGCCCCTTAGGTTGTTTTTAATATCAGATTATATTTAAGGGCTGTTGAAGATAGGCGACAAATAATATTTTCACCATCTCTTGGCTCTTTCTCTGAGGTCCATTTTAACCAGGAAGCTAGAAGAGCCACAATCCTTCCACAGACCTGAGCATGATTTGCAAACTAGTACTCACACTCCCTTCCTCTCATAGTGTTTGGATTTGAGTGTTGTTTTATATATTTTTAAATTTGGAAACCACTTATCTCACCCTAAGAATCATTGTCAATGCTTTTGAAGGGCTCCATGACTCTCTCATGTTTTCTGTCCTTGATAAACGAAACTTTATCAAGTTAATTTGCTTGATTAAGTTACAAAGTTCAGTTAATTTGCTTTCTGTGTTACACCATGATAAACTAAAGCTGTTTTCTTTCAACTGTTTATTGACCCAGTTATTTATTATTGCCAAATATTTCTTGTTATGTAATAATAGTTCTAGAAACAATACACATGTCCATTTTTATCATTTTTTACCATGTTAATTCATTCATATATCAGATTGTGTGTATGTTAGTCACTCAGTCATGCGACCCCATGGATTGTAGCCCACAGGCTCTGTTGCCCATGGGCTTTGCCAAGCAAAAATACTGGAGTGAGCTGCCATTCCCTTCTCCAGGGGATCTTCCCAACCTAGGAATCGAATCCGGGTCTCCTGCACTGCAGGCGGGTTCCTTACTGACTGAGCCACCAGGGAAGCTCAGATTGGGTACATTTATTCTAAAATGGAAACTTTTTAATATTCATTTGTTTATTTAGCTACCTCTGGTCACAGTTGTGGCATGCATGATCTCCTTTGCATCAGGCAGGATCTTGCATTGGAGGGCACAGGCTCTCCAGTTGCAGCAAAAGGGCTTCAGAGCACATGGGCTTCCGCCATTGTGGTGTACTGGCTTTGTTGCTCTTTGCCATGTAAGAGTCTTAGTTCCCCAACCAGGGATCAAGCCCACATCCCCTGCCTTGCAAGGTGGATTCTTAACTCTGGACCACCAGGGAAGTCCCTAAATGAAAGTTTAGCTGGTTGTATGGAATGTGTGGAAAAGTCAGCGCAATTCAGTGGCATGTGGATAGAAAATGATGCAGTGAAGACCATATTCAGTGGTGAAAATGTCAGAGTGCCCATTTCATCATGGTTCTTCATGTATCATTCTCAGTTGCTCACAGTGACTTTATCCTTAGTGTTGGTTCTTTGTACTTTTACTGACCTGATCGTATATCTAGAAAGTTAAGATCATTGTTGGATAAGGGGAGAGCAACCTGCCTTTCCATTGCTTCCCACTGGTCTGTGAACCTCATTCTGTAGATGCTAAGTCACTTCAGTCGTGTCTGCCTCTAGTCTGGGCTGCAGAGTCCTCACTCCACATTCCCTCTAATATCCTTGCCATTTGGCCAGCTCTATAGATCCTCTTCCCCACTGTCACCACCTTCCACAGCCACCTTATTAGTGGCTGAAGCACAATTTTCTTTCCTATAACCCAGATGACTCCACTGATATCCAACTTTATTCACAGTCACCAACCAGTTCAGCCACCATCTCTGACATTTATGCTCTTTGTCCCAAATGGGGCCTCCAGTATCTTCCCCATTTCTGCTTCACTTCATTTTTCCCACTCACAGCTCCTAAGCCTGTTCCAGCTGATGTTCTGTGGTCAGACACTTCAACTTTGCTCTCACGCTCAACCCAGAACCTCAAGGCTCCTTTGACCTACTCTTGAGCCTGCCCAGCCAACCACAACCCAGCTCACTTCCAAAGTCCCTTTTCAGTTCTTGATTTTAGACTTCAGTGAAGACTGTCACAGGCATTTGTAGACCTCACCCTTGCATTGTGCAATCTGGGGTCCAGTCCATAAAACTTTCATTCCTTTAAGCTACAGAACTTACGTGTATTTCCAAGAAGTTTCAGATTGCCTTTTCTCTTTGGAAATCTAATTTTAATATTACCTCTTGCCTTTTACTCATTTAGCAAAGGTTTTTGCTAAGGAGATAAGGAGAGGGTTTTCTGACCCTCTCCTACATGTTCTGAAAGAGTATGCAGATGCTGAAGATCCTAGAATAAAGAAAGCAGACACTGAACTTGCCCTCAAAGAACGTGGTGGTGGTGCTAGAAGCTTGTGGAGAGGATCCACAGGCACGTAGAGTTTTCTGAGACAGTGACGGGAGAGGGCATAAAGAAAGGGAGACAATGGGAGGTGGGGACAGGACCCCTTCTTTCTTTGATGAAATGGGTAGTGTCCACTGTGAGCTTCCTTAGCTAATTTCCTCTGAATGTCAAAGAATTTCCCTCTCTCTGATTCCATCTTTAACTCCATTTCTGCCTCAGAGGAAATGCTGCTCATTCTTCATGATGTCAGCCTTTCTATCTGCCCCTTTCATTCCACCCTTTCCCCGCTACTCAGGTGCCCCACCATGTAAATCGTCATTCTTAAGAGAATAGCGAATCTCTCTTTTCCCACTGGCTTCTTTACTTTTGCCCTCAAAACTAAACAGACAACCTGGTTATGATTAACCCTGCTGCTCACCTTTATGGCTTTCTCTAGTAAGTATCTAGAAAGAATCTGTCTCCAGCTCCTTGCCCCATCTACATCTTTTTCCCTAGACTTTTGGAAAAACATGAATCATTTCAAATATGCAAAAAGGGATAAAAAGGGCATAATGAAGTATATCTTATTGACTAGTCAATAAAATTAATAATAGCAGTACAATACTGACTCTTGTGCATACTATCCAATAAAGTATTTGAAATTAAACATCGCCCAAGCCCCTTGATATCATTCTCCTCCTAGCCTCATGGAAAGAACCATGCTCTGGATTTAACATTTTTCATTCCCATGCATTTATTTATAGCTTTTTCACAAGTTTTTCTAAAACACAGTGGAGTATGAATATGCAGATAAACTCCAAATAAATGGCACTATACCTATGTACCATTCTTTAATTTTTTTTTTCTCATCTAAAACTTTGTGTTTGGAGATATATCCAAGTTGGTACATATATTTTGCTTCTCAATTATATTACATTGTTTTTGCGTATCTGTCCTCTAATACTTCCTTGCTTCTTGGAAGAAAAGCTTGCTCCTTGGAAGAAAAGCTATGACAAACCTAGACAGCATATTAAAAAGCAGAGACAGTACTTTGCAGCAAAGGTCCATCTAGTCAAAGCTATGGTATTTCCATTAATCACACATGGATGTGAGAGTTGGACCATAATAAAAGCTGAGCCCCAAAGAACTGATGCTTTTGAACTGTGGTGTTGGAGAAGACTCTTAAGAGTCCCTTGGACTGCAAGGAGATCAAACCAGTCCATCCTAAAGGAAATCAGCCCTGAATATTCACTGGAAGGACTGATGCTGAAGCTGAAGCTCCAATCCTTTGGCCACATGATGCAAAGAGTTGACTCATTAGAAAAGACCCTGATGCTGGGAAAGATTGAAGGCAGGAGGAGAAGGGGACGACAGAGGACAAGATAGTTGGATGGCATCACCGACTCAATGGAAATGAGTTTGAGCAAGCTCCGGGAGATGGTGAAGGACAGAAAAGCCTGGTGTGCTGCAGTCAATAGGGTTGCAAGAGTAAGAAGTCAAGAGTTGGACATGACTGAACGACTGAACAACAGTAACTTCTAACACAAAAATTGATATAAATAACATGGATTCCATTTATAATCCAGTCTCCTGGTGTTAAAAATTTCGGTGCTTTTTATATGTTTACAGTTTTTGGCCAAAGATATTCCTGTTTGTGCGTTCTCATGCAAGAATTCCTCTAGAGTAGAAACTTGGAGTGAAATTTCTGAGTTGTTTGAATGAACGAATGGAAACAACATTATCGTTGCCATCTTCATTACACATCACCTTGGAAACATGGAGCCCATTTTATGCTCGTAAAAAAAAATGAGGCAAAAAGAAGTAACATGTCATGATGGCATAATTACAGCATGACACAAAACACAAATCTCGATTTCAAACCTCTGTGCAGGAACTGCTATAGGTGATCATCATAGGCAGGCTGAAACATCCTGAAGCCCAAAAGTTAGTCTTCAAAATTCCAGTTTCCAGCGAAGGTATTTTACATTTGAAAACATTGCTCGGGCATTAGATTTTTACATGTCTTTTCTCATTTCTCTGTCTTTTTAATTTAAAAAACCAGAGCAGTCTTTTCTTGTTGATCTAACCAAGACAAGCTTGGCCAAATAATTCCAGGAGGCATCTGTGACTCTCATGACTGAGGTCCAAGTTGGTCTAAATTAACCTGCTGTGGCAGCCTGCAAATTCCTTTCCTACCCTGAGCAGTTTTTTCCTCTGCTCAAGGATGGTAACTAACAACTGTGCGATGGTTCTGAAACTGAAGCCACAATTGCAGGGCTTAAATTTAGGCCGCAGCCTTGTGTTGCCAATTTAGAGAAGATGTGGTTAAACCAACAGTCACTTAGGTTGCTGACATTTCTGCTGTTTTGAATTAAAAATAAAAGTCACTTTTTCTTCTCTAACAAAATTAATTTTGCCCTTGATATAGGAATTAAATGACACATTCATCAAGATATTTCTCATCCACAAAATAAATCGAACATCTCAACCCAGAAGCCTCATGGGATAGTAATTTGCCAATATTTAGTACTTATTCTATTTCAGTGTTTCCAGTAAATAGAAAGAAACCTTTTCTAAGTTTTAAATTTGCTTTTTGTGACATCATTGTATATCCAGCATTAATAGATGATAGTTTCTGCATAAACTGGTGACACCCTTATCATAGAAGGAAGGTTAAAACACATTGTGATAACTGGGTGGGTGGAAGATTTCCTATGGAAAATAAGCAGCATAGATTTGCTTCTTTCTTGCCTATGAATATGTATTAAACCAATGGCCATATGAAGATACGAGCAGAAATGTTGGTACATCCGTAGACAAAGGTATTGCGCTTTCTTGTCCACAGCGGAGTAGACAGATGTGTTGTTTCCACCATAGTCCTCTTGAGCCTGTCTTTCTTCTTTCCATTATGGCAGATGACCCAAATAGTTACAACTTTTGAATTATTAAGTGCAGATATAGCAAAACCTGTTGAAGACCTTAATTACCAATGAAAAATAATTAAATTGGTTGGGCCTAAAAGTGATAGGGTAAACACACACATCACTTGGTTTTCTGTTTACACATTTTATAAAAAGTAGGTGACATAGAAAAATACTTATTCAAACTTTCAACAGCAAACTTTCCTTAGAAGCTTAGGTCAACAGGAGTGTATTTTTTAAAGACCTAGACTTGAATGACTAAAAATAAGAGAGATGAATTTAACAAAAAGACAAATAGGGGTAAGTAGTATTTCAGTTTTAGTGGTCTACAGAAGCCTTGAAAAATTAAATTAAAAGGACACAAACTAGTTAGGGGATGTTCTGATTAAATCATTGAGAAAGACTTAGTTCCCTTTAATGAAAAACATCATTATTTTTTAAGAGCTGACTGTCTGTAGAAGGATTAACAAGTTTAAACCGAAGAGTATAAACAGGTCATTCTCTGACTATCACTGAGCCACCTTGAGCGGCAGTACCGTGCAAACCCGTGTCTTAAATAGACCTACCTTGGTGGGAAATGTATTTGGTTGGGAGAATAACTGATGCCTTGGTGTCCATGATTCAGTTCATTTCATTCCCTTCATCACTGCTAAAGAAGGGTCTTAAAGCAATGGCCCTTTGAAGTGGTCTTTTCTCCAGACTTAAAACTATTGACTTGACCTGGTTAAGCTGTTCAAGAAAATGCCTCAGAAACCCTACACACATAAGGAGCCCTGACACCGCGTCTTGACCACTTCCTAACTCAGAAAATTACATGCTGATTATCAGTGCTGTCTCTTCTTGTGGGCTCTATTTTTAAAAGATTAACGGCTCTGGTTGGAATCTAATTTCCTTTTAGAATTAATGCTGCAAAATTAATGGGCCAGCTGGTCACGTTTCAAGGGGTAAATAAATGGCTATGCTTGTTACGGTTGGGGTCACTTTTATGACTCCTCAGTGACTCACAAACCCTGGATGTGCACAAGGGTCGAGACTTGTGGGCAGAGATGCCACCAACTATAGTGAGGGTGCCCAGCAGGGGACACTGGGGAGCATCTTCGTCACCTTTCTTCCCATCTATCCAATTGTCTGATTTTTCCAGGAATCACTAGTGTTGAAGTTGCCGCGGGAAGTAAGCACCCAAGTCTCTGTGAATCCTTTCCCTTCTTCCTCAAGACGCACATGCACACACTTATACACCCAACCCACTGTAAGTCGCATTAGGGCGGGGGCTGTGTTTCCCAAATCTAGCTCAATGCTTAGCACATGGTGTGTGTTCACTGCACACCTATGGAAGAAAGGAAGGAGGTCCTTCTGACTTTCATTCTGACTTTCGTTTCCCTTCTACCAGTGCAGTCCTGAGGGTGGTCTTGAGTCATGCATGTGTGCCAGGGGTGGAATAACCCACCAGCAAAGATCAGTGAGCTGTTCTTTGTGCATGCTCATGCTGGCTGGGACACAAACCGATGTCCACACTCACACCTTCATAAGCATGGTTATCCAGAAGCGTTTTCTACAAACAGGACACACACTGATCTCCTACACATGAAAGGACCATCCTCATCTGAAACCTCCATGACCCTCCATATGCTCAGCCGCTCAGTCATGTCCGACTCTTTGCAGTCCCACGGGCTGTAGCCCACCAGGCTCCTCTGTCCACGGGATTCTCCAGGCAAGAATACTGTAGGGGGTAGCCATTCCCTTCTCCAAGGGATCTTCCAGACCTGGGGATCAAACCCGGGTCTCCTGCACTGCAGGCACATTCTTCACCATCTGAGCCACAAAGGGATCCTCTATCCTGACGTATTTCTCATGACCCTTGCACTTTCCCACAACCTCTGACTTTCCTCATGATGTGGTCACGGACCCTTGAAGGTATAGTGTCTTTGAAACTCTTTTTTTTTTTTACAAAATTGTTTTCAGTGATAATCATATAATAATCTATAATAACCATGATTTTCTTGACTCATCTTTAGTTTTAAACCAAATAATATTTTAAAGTAAATTAATTTGGGTTCTGCTGCTACTGCTAAGTCACCTCAGTCGTATTCAACTCTGTGTGACCCCATAGACGGCAGCCCACCAGGCTCCCCCATCCCTGGGATTCTCCAGGCAAGAACACTGGAGTGGGTTGCCATTTCCTTCTCCAATGCATGAAAGTGAAACGTGAAAGTGAAGTCCCTCAGTCGTGTCCGACTCTTAGCGACCCCATGGCCTGCAGCCTACAAGGCTCCCCTGTCCATGGGATTTTCCAGGCAAGAGTACTGGAGTGGGATTCTAAAAAATACTATTCAAATTCTATGAAATAGTACATGCAGGAAGTAAAATTTGCACTTACGGAGTAAAATCATTATGTTTCGCAGTTTACACACTGCTTCATTATCTTAGGTTTTAAATGTGATGGACACACAGAACAAAATAACTGTAGTAACTCAGGTTTTGTTCCTTCTTCTTTACAATCAGTGTTACCATCTCTCATTTTGAATCTGCTCCTTAGAGGTGAGACTATTATAAGGTTTGGAGAGGAGAACAGAGCCCAAGCAGAGACAAACTTACTCTCAAAACAAATGCAAATAGCTTAGTCCTCAGGCTAGACTATATATAGCCTAGAAGTTGTAGAATTAACTTCCCTGTAGAATACAATGTTTATTGTTGTTGCTGTTGCTATTCAGTCGTTAAGCCTTGTGACCCCATGGACTGCAACATGCCAGGCTTCCCTGTCCTTCACTACTTCCTGGAGTTTTCTCAGACTCATGTCCATTGAGTCAGTGATGCCATCCAACCATCTCAATCTCTGCTGCACTCTTCTCCTTTTGCCGTCAATCTTTCCCAGCGTCAGGGTCTTTTCCAATGATTCAGCCCTTTGCATCAGGTGGCCAAAATATTGGAGCTTCAGCTTCAACATCAGTCCTTCCAATGAATATTCAGGACTGATTCCCTTTAGGATGAACCTTTTGGATCTCGTTGCAGTCTAAGGGAGTCTCAAGAGTCTTCTCCAACACCGCAGTTCAAAAGCATCAGTTCTTCTGAACTCACCCTTCCTTATGGTCCAACTGTCACATCCATACATGACTACTAGAAAAACCATAGCTTTGACTATACAGACCTTTGTCGACAAAGTGATGTATGCTTTCTAAGATGCTGTCTAGGTTGGTCATAGCTTTTGTTCCAAGGAGCAAGCGTCTTTTAATTTTATGGCTGCAGTTACTGTCTGCAGTGACTTTGGACTGCGGAAAATAAAATCTGTCACTGCTTCCACTTTTCCCCCTCTATTTGCCATGAAGTGATGGGACCATATGCCATGATCTTAGTTTTTTGAATGTTGAGTTTTAAGCCTGCTTTTTCTCTCTCCTCTTTCACCCTCCTCAAGAGGCTCTTTAGTTCCTCTTCACTTTCTGCCATTAGAGTGGTAGCATCTGCATATCTGAGCTCGTTGACATTTCTCCCTGCAGTTTTGATTCCAGAGTCATCCAGCCCAATATGATGTACTCTGTGTATAAGTTAAATAAGCAGGGTGACAATATTCAGCCTTGTCATACTCCTTTCTCAATTTTGAGTCAGTCGATTGTTTCATGTCCAGTTCTAACTGTTGCTTCTTGACCCACATACAGGTTTCTTAGGAGATGGGTAAATGGTCTGGTATTCCTATCTCTTTAAGAATTTTCTACAGTTTGTTGTGATCCATACAGTCAAAGGTTTTGGCGTGGTCAATGAAGCAGAACTAGATGTTTTTTTCCTGGAATTCCCTTGCTTTCTCTATGATTCAGTGAATATTGGCAGTTGGTCTCTTGTTCCTTTGCCTTTTTTAAACCCAGTTTGTACATCTGGAAGTTCTCGGTTCATGTATTGCTGAAGCCTAGCTTGAAGGACAAGTAATAAAAATGCGTTAAGTGAAGTTGACATGTATAGCATCAAAACTCAATAGTAACTGCAACTGTTGTTCATAACTTAAACCAGAGGTTGGCAAACTTTTTCTGTAAGGGCCAGTTAGCAAATATTTTATTCTTTGCAGCCATCTGGTTTCCGTCACATCTACATAATTCTGCCTTTATAGCGTGAAAGCAAGGGGCCATAGATAATACGTAAATGAATGAGCATGGCTGAGTTCCAATAAACCTTTATTTACAAAACCAGGCAGCCAACTGGATTTAGCCCACAGGCTATAATTTGCCAAACCCTGACTTAAATCAACAAAAGACTTTCTTGGAAGGTGGAGCATTTTATCATTGACTTTGTTCAGAATGGCTCTTAGTCAGTTTTATTATTTTTTAAAATTCTCTATGGAAAATGCAGCCCCTTATTGCCAAATCTGGGTTGCACCCCACTGCCCACCCTTGGGCCATTATTGTTTACTTCTAACTTAAACGCAAAATCGATGTCCAGTTCTTCTTGGTGGCCCTGGAATCTACCACAGGGCCTTGTGTTGATATTATTTGCTTAAAAATTGTTTCTGAAATACAATTGGCCCTTGAACAGTGAGGGGATGAATCTACATATAACTTATAGTTGGCAATTCTTATCCATGGTTCCTCCATAGCCTTGAATTAAACCAACCATGGGCCGTGAAGTACTGTAGTAGTTACTACTGAAAAATATCCATGTACGGTGGACCCAACACAGTTCAAACTTACATTGTTTAAGGTCAATTGTAGATTGATCTTAACTATACCTTAGATTTAAACCTAGACTTACATGCTAATTACTCTCATACAAATTAGTGTGTTCCTAGCAAGATTTTTTTAAAAATAAAATATATATATGCATCAAGTATATTTATACTTTTCTTTCTACCATTAAACAGGCTTCTCCCAGCATTCCTCAGAACACAGGTCTGTAAATTCTTACAACTGTTTATTTATATACTTAGGAGTAGTTTGTTTCAATAAATGGATTTGAAATGTCATTTCTTTTTTCATCTGCTGCTTCTACTTCATCTTATGCTGAGTCGTCATCTCCCAACCCATTTCTTTCCTGTTTTATTTGCAAACCTAATCGTTTGAGAATTTCTGCTACTGCTGCTGCTGCAAGCGTTTCATACCCAACCTTTGTTGTTTCGTTCTTACCTTGCCCACAGCCTGGCTTGCTGAGGCCAGAGCTTGCCCATCCTTCCGTCTTATAATCTTTGCCAGCTGTCTCAAAGCCTCTGCCATGGCAGGTTAAGAGAACAGGTGTCACTGTATCGCCTTTTCTCCATCACCCAGGTCCCAGCACACGGGCAGGTGCTGCATCTCCTACAGACACCTGTTGGCTTTGCCATCAGCTTGTTTTGCAAAATTTCCAGGGTGATATCTCCCCTTGGTCTGAAATCTCAGATTTTCTGAAGACAACTTTCTTTTGCCTGATTGTGTTTCCCCTCTTCCAATAGCTTCTTGTGCAGTGGGAATGGTGATGCCCTTTGGTTCTATTTATTTATTTTTGCCACAAGGGGTAGCCTGTAGGATCTTAGAGATCTTAGTTCCTGACTAGGGAATTGAACCCATGCCTTTGGCAGTGAGTCCTAACCAATAGACTACCAGGGAAGTCCCTCCCTTGGCCTTTGTTTTCCTGACTCCAGGTAGTGTGTGAGTTAGAAGCAGAGCCAGCACGGTGGAATCGAATGCCAGAGTCTCCTTATGAGCTGGATCCCCTTGAGAAAACGTCCTTTGTAAGCCTCACTTTATCTTCTCTTTAAAGTGAAGACAGTATCACCATTTCATAGAATTGATGTGGAGGTTCCATAAAGTGACAGATGCACAGCAGCTAAACTAGACTCAGGCTCCAGCTGGAGCTCCGCATGAGGTACTGAATGTTATTTTAGGGCCTCCACGTCTGGTTGCACAGTTAGGGTGCTGCACAAAAATGCACACTCAGCTTGGAGGGGAGCAAGCAGGAGCTGAAAGGGCTTGCTGCCATTTGTCCTCTCAGAGTACTCTTTATGTTTGAATGTGTCTTCCTAAATGTCTGTTTTTGTTTCAGCTCATCAACACGGAAGGTGATCAGTTCAGTTCAGTCGCTCAGACGTGTCCGACTCTTTGCAACCCCATGAATCGCAGCACGCCAGGCCTACCTGTCCATCACCAACTCCTGGAGTTCACTCAGACTTATGTCCATTGAGTTGGTGATGCCATCCACCCATCTCATCCTCTGTATTCACCTTCTCCTCCCACCTTCAATCTTTTCCATTCTTTGCCTCAGGTGGCCAATGTATTGGAGTTTCAGCTTCAATATCAGTCCAGTGAATATTGGACTATATTCTAATGAATATTCAGGACTGATTTCCTTTAGGGTGGACTGGTTGGATCTCCTTGCAGTCTAAGGGACTCTCAAGAGTCTTCTCCAACACCACAGTTCAAAAGCATTCATTCTTCGGTGCTCAGCTTTCTTTATAGTCCAACTCTCACATCCATACATGACCACTGGAAAAACCACAGCCTTGACTAGACAGACCTTTGCTCGTAAAGTAATGTCTCTGCTTTTTATTTTATTTTATTTTTATTTTATGTCTCTGCTTTTTAATACGCTGTCTAGGTTGGTCACAGGTTTTCTTCCAAGGAGCAAGCCTCTTTTAATCTCATGGCTGCAGTCACCATCCGCAGTGACTTTGGAGCCCAAGAAAACAAAGTTCGTCACTCTTTCCACTGTTTCCCCATCTAGAGGAAGGTGATGAGGTGTTCATTATTCCTTGTGGGTCTTTCACCTCTGAGAGTGCTCACAGGCTGCTCTTCCTTCCCCTCTCCCTAGGCTTCTTTTGGAAGGATTTACCTTCTCTAGGGGGAACCCAAACCCTACACTAGGGCCTTGCATGGCGGTTCACATCTCCATCTCTGCTGGGCAGAGAGCAGCTCTTATTGTTCAGTGCAAGCAGGTTGGAACTATTGACTACGCCAGCTCTGTGCTGGGGAGGGGACCCTGATGCCTTTCCAGGGCTCACTGCTGAGTAGAGGAGTGAAATGTGTAAAGCAACCATGGCCATGGAAAGGGGAGGGTTGGGAAGGTTTAGGGGGTAGGGGTGTGACTCCCAGGATTCTCAGGGCACCGGATCTTCCCAGTCTAGAGCTGGACAAACCAGGCCAGGGGAAGCCATAACTGTGCCAAATCTTAAAAGATGAAGACTTGTCCAGGTATAGACAAAGGCTTTCCAAGATGAAGGAGTTCAGGGTAGAAATTCAACTTTGTATTAGCAGGGTTGTACACCTTGTCAAAGAACAGGCCTCTTGAAGTGGTTTCATGAGAACTTTTGAACCTTCACATGCTCAATTTCTCAAGCTTCCTTGTCATCGGTGCCCCCAGGAAGTTGGCAGGAGGGTGCTGTCTGGCCTCCAAGAGGTGAGGGCAGGGGGCCCTGAGACCTGCCCCACTTGGCTGAGGATAAATGAGTTCCCGGACACTTCTCAGGCCTTGCGTGACCCTAGGCCTGGCCTCAGCCAGGCTGTAACCAGATCCCCGTGGCCACTTACAGAGGAGCCAAAACCCTATTCCCAGAAGAAGTGATGCCAGTACCCATGGGGCAGCCTCTCTCCCTTCCCAACCTTTGACCCAGTTCACCCAGTAAAACAGCACAACTGAGATCAAGCTGCCCTGGGCTTTCTTCAAGAGCTGGGGTGGAGAAGTTATTATGTTGACACTTAAAAATTGTTTTCTTCCCTGAAAAGGAAGCCCAGGGGTTGTGTCCTTGAGACTTTGCATCACTGTATCACCAGCCAGGTACACAGAATCACATCACCTTATTCCAGTGGGTCCTCTTTCCCCTCACTAAACTCTCTTCTTGCTCCTCTGGGGCTGTGGGAAAAAGAAAGGGGTGGGGAGCTCCAGCCTTCCTCTGTGCCCCTGATCAGTCATGTCCGACTCTTTACAGCCCCATGGACTGTAGCCCACCAGGCTCCTCTCTCCAGGGGATTTTCCAGGAAGAATACTAGAGGGGGTTACCATTTCCTACTTTAGGAGATCTTCCCAACCCAGGGATTGAACCCATATCTCTTTCATCTCCTGCATTGACAGATGGATTCTTTACCACTGAGCCACCTGAGAAGTCCCTGTCTGGGAGAAATCAAATCTCTTGGTACCCCATTCAGATACTTTCATGGTTTCCAGTAGAGCTTCTGACATAGACCACTCACCGTGGTGGGAGTCCTAGGGTGGGGGGAAGAATGTGATCTTCTTGTCTGGAGCCCCAAAACGGGTGGGTCTCTGCTCTGCTCTCACCAGCTATGCAAACTTGGGTGAGTTTGTAAGTTTTTCTGATTGCCATCGTCCTCATTTGTAAGACAAGATCAAGTCATTTCCTACCCCACAGAGCCATGGTGAGTAGCCCACGAGATTGCACATGTGTGATATTTAGCATTCTACCTAGAACACAACAAGCTCCCCAAACAAGTTGTTTATTTCTTCCTTAAAATTTTTATTGACATTTGAAGTTCTGAAAGTAGTACTTGCTCCAAGAAAAAAACAAAACAAAACATAAAAATACTGGATTGTGAACAAGAAGAAAAGAAGGAAAGAAAGAAGGGAGTGAGGAAGGAAGGAAAGGAAAAAAGAAAGAGGAGAAGAAAGTCTCTCCTCATTCTCTCTCCCAATACATGAAAATCATTCAAAGCTGGTATATCTCTTTCTAGTCCATTATTTATGAACATATAACCTTAAATGGGGAAACAATGGAAACAGTGACAGATTTTATTTTTGAGGGCTCCAAAATCACTGCAGATGGTGACTGCAGCCATGAAATTAAAAGACACTTGCTCCTTGGAAGAAAAATTATGACCAACCTAGACAGCATATTAAAAAGCAGAGACATTACTTTGCCAACAAAGGTCCATCTAGTCAAAGCTTTGGTTTTTCCAGTAGTCGTGTATGGACGTGAGAGTTGAACTATAAAGAAAGCTGAGAGCGTAAGAATTGATGCTTTTGAACTGTGATGTTGGAGAAGACACTTGAGAGTGACTTGGACTGCAAGGAGATCCAGCCAGTCCATCCTAAAGGAAATCAGTCCTGAATATTTATTGGAAGGACTGATGTTGAAGCAGAACTCCAATACTTGGGCCACCTGATTCGAAGAACTGACTCATTTGAAAAGACCCTGATGCTGGGAATGATTGAGGGCAGGAGGAGAAGGGGACGACAGAAGATGAGGTGGTTGGATAGCATCACCGACTGAATGGACATGAGTTTGAGTAAGCTCCAGGAGTTGATGATGGACAGGGAAGCCTGGTGTGCTGCAGTCCATGGGGTCGGAAAGAGTCGAACATGACTGAACGACTAAACTAAGCTGAAGCTCAAATATATTTTATGTATATCAATTCACTTCAGTTCAGTCACTCAGTTGTGAGCGAGAGTCGGTGATGCCATCCAGCCATCTCATCCTTTGTCGTCCCCTTCTCCTCCTGCCCCAATCCCTCCCAGTACCAGGGTCTTTTCCAGTGAGTCAACTCTTCACATGAGGTGACCAAAGTATTGGAGTTTCAACCTCAGCATCAGTCCTTCTGATGAACACCCAGGACTGGTCTCCTTTAGGACAGACTGGTTGGATCTCCTTGCAGTCCAAGGGACTCTCGAGAGTCTTCTCCAACACCACAGTTCAAAAGCATCAATTCTTAGGCGCTCAGCCTTCTTCACAGTCCAACTCTCACATCCATACATAACCACTGGAAAAACCATAGCCTTGACTAGACGGATCTTTGCTGGCAAAGTAATGTCTCTGCGTTTTAATATGCTGTCTAGGTTGGTCATAACTTTCCTTCCAAGGAGTAAGCGTCTTTTAATTTCATGGCTGCAGTCACCCTTTTATTTTTACTTTTTATTTGGTATCCTAACTTATGGATACCGAGGGGGAGGTGGGTGGATGAACTGGGAGATTGGGATTGATGTGTATATACCATTGATACTATGTTGCTCCGCTGTGTCTGACTCTTTGTGACCCCATGGACAGTAGCCCTCCAGGCTCCCTTGTCCATGGGATTTTTCAGGCAAGAATACTATAGTGGGTTGCCATTTCCTCCTTCAGTAGACCTTCCCAATCCAGGGATCAAATCCACGTCTCCTATTTTCTTGCATTGCAGGTGAATTCTTCACCTGCTGAGCCACTGGGGAAGCCCATGAACATATAATCTTAAACATATGTATATATGTACTTTTACTTTTTGCAAAAAAAAAAAAAACATAGAAACCCAATATACAAACTATCCAGTAATTTGCTTTTTCTGCTTTATGCATGGTAGAGATAGATTCACAGTAGTACACAGAAGTCTATCTCTTTGTCTCTATTAACTGAATAATACTCTACTATATAACTAGATCACCACTTAACCAATGCATTGCCCATTGACTGACAGACGAGTTGTTGCTAATCGCTTACTTTTATAAATAATGCTAAGACAAGCATCATTGAGTGGACCTCTCTGTATTCATCTGGATGTATCTCTTTGTGATAAACTCCTAGAGGAAGCATCGCTGGGTCAAAAAATTGGCATATTTCGCATCTTAGAGAAACTGCTAAATTTTGCTTTCCAAAACACTGAGTTGTTTTCACATCAAACAACAATGTATCAGAGGACATTTCCCTCATGGTGTGAAATGGGACACCCAAATTTCCTATTTCTTTTTATCTTTGGAACTATCACACAGATGCACCACATTGAAAGAATACTTACTTCCTGGTCCCACCAAACAATTTTTGATGTGCAAACTTCTATAGTCATAGACCATCCAGATGTGTTTACTTTTATTGCTCAACAAGATGACAAAGAGCTACTCCAGTCAGGTAAACTCTCACTTTTACAGAAGGCAATAAAGAAGGAAGAATGGGACTTCTTGGGCTTGTCAACTAGATGTTTCTTTTGTGAAGGTCACATCTGATCTTCAGTGTGAATCTTCAGCCAGAATTTCTCTTTTAAATCATCACCCAATTCTTGGAAGCATTTTGCTTCCAAAAGGACCCTGCCTGCTTTGCAATGGCAAAAAAAAAAAAAAAGGAGGGGGCATTATTTATGGTTACCAGATCAGTTTCAGGCCAACTTCTGAGTAGAGTCTGTATCTAAGTTTGGACAATGCAGTTACCTTTCCAGAACTTGATAACTGATGGATTCTCTAGCCTATGGATTGTCCCCGGAAGAATGTACAGAATTGGATTATCTACCCAAGGGACTGTGACAAATTCAACTCCTTTCCACGGCATTTCCTTATAGCTCAGAAGACATTTTTTCTTGATGTTACAACTTTCAGGGATTTCTAACTATATTAATCATGACCAACTTCACCGAGAAAGTGCGAGAATGAAGGGTGGGGATGAGAGTTGTCAATGTGTGAATTATCTGTACCCTCGTAGCAAAGCCAGGGTCAAGTCTTGATCAACAGCAGATGGGACAGAGACCTGCCATTTCACTGATGTGAAAGAAAGCCCTGATTCTTAGTCCTGCTTCCTCCCTTTACTTAGCTGTGTGACCTGAGGCAAATTACTTCATCTTTCTGAGTTTCAGGGTTTTTTTCCTATGCAATGTGGGCATAAGTCTTTGCATAACTCATACTGTGATGATGAAGAGACATTCCAAAATGGGTATAAAAATGTGCTGTCTACTGGGAAATATATCAACATGAAAGGTATGGTTAATATTTGGCTTTAAAAATCTAGCCTTCATTTTATGGTGTCTGATTTTCTTGGCATTCACCACACTTAAGAAACCAATAATAAAGCCATGCTGTCAAGAGTACAATTAAGGACAGGTTGGAAAACTGCCCAGTTCCCGAGCATTTGATCTCAGTGGAGCGCAGCACGTTTGAAAAGGCTGGCAAAGCAGGAGCCAGATTTCTGGGGAAGTGCCTCCTTGTGGTCCTATCCGTCTGACCCCTCGCACCTGCCCTCCTTCTCCCCACCCCTCAACAATTTGCTCTGCTTTGTCCCCTCCAAACTGAAGGGTCTCTGATCCCAAGACCAAGGTTTGTCCTGGGGAGGGTAGAGTCAAGGCAGACTCTACTTTCATTTCTCTCTTTCCCAGACACCTAACTCGCTCATGCAAGTGAAGTCTTAGAAAAGTCTTGAAGGAGGAGAGTCAGAGGTCTGTGGTTTAGGCAGATAGGCGAGAAGGGGAGGGCTGCTTATAAGAATGTTGGATCTTTCTTGACTCTGACTGGGGGTCTACCTTGCCCCACTCCCCATCCTTCCAGAAGCTAGTAGGGAGGGCTCTCCTGGACACACTGTGACACTAAGTGAACACACTTAGTTCACCGGCTACCTTGGTCCTGGACTCCCACGGAGGTTGTATGGCTTTTATCCTCTGGTCAAATCCTGAGCCACTGAAGGAACAAACCAGAAAGGGAGACACAGTTCTGCAAATAAGTCAGCAGCTCTCAGATTCCTATCCCATCTAGAGAACTAACCCATCCTACAAAAACCAGGGTACCCATCTCCAGGTCTGCCACATCCCAGCAACCAGATAAGCTCTCCTGGAGAGGGAGGCTCAATGAGAGGTCACCCGAGAGTGGCCACCCCCTCTGCAGGGACCTGGCCACAGGCTCGCTGTCCCTGCAGCCCCTGCCTGTGGATCCAGCTGTGAGAGTCTCAGGCCCGCTCTCCCACTCCTGAGGCCCACAGAGACAGCAAGAAGTTCTGGTTAGTTCTGAAATAAAAGGACCTAGGTCAGAGTTCCCGCCAGAAACAGGGCACACAGCCAGGGGGGCACAGGGTCGGGGAGGTGACACAGTCGGAGTAAACAAAAGGACTTTTCAGAAATGCTCTCTGAAACCCCTCAGGCGCCTCTCTCTTCCTGGAAGGTGGAAACAGCCGTCTAGAGGGGTCCCCAAAAGCCCAGCCCAGCCTCCGAGTCCCGCCTGACATGCCTGTCGCTTTGCCTGTCGCTTTCCCCTCTGCTGAAGGCAGATGACTTCTGTTGTCCAGTGCTTCTTCCGTTGCAGTGTCCTGTTTTTTGTGAACTCACACTCTTGTGACCTGCTGTGTGTGCCCAGTCGCTCAGTCATGTCTGACTCTTTGCGTCCCCGTGGACTGTAGCCCACCAGGCTCTTCTGTCCATGGGATTCTCCAGGCAAGAATACTGGAGTGGGTTGCCATTTCCACCTCCAGGGGATCTTCCCCACCCAGGGATCGAACCCACGTCTCCTGCATTAGCGGGTGGATTCTCTACCACTGCACCAGCTGGGAAGCCCTGACAGCGTGTGTGAAGTGATTTAAAATATTTCATCTGATATTCTCTCTAGAATTCTCAGATGGTGGCGTGAAAGCATTGTGGAATGTTTGCTTGTAAAGGACGTGTGCTGTGTGGTGTATGGTGTGTTTGTGTGTGTGTATGATGTGTGTGTATGGTGTGAGTGCATGTTGTGTATCCAGAGTGGTGTGTATAGGTGTGTTTGTATGTTGCGTTATGTGTTTTGGGTAGTGTGTGTGCATGTGTGATATGTGTAATATATGGTGTGTGTTGTATGGAGTGTGTGTGTAAGGTACGTGTGGGTGATGTATAGTGTGTGCTGTGTTAGACATGATGTGGTATGTGCAATACGTGAGCGTGTGATGTGTGTGTGGTGTGATATGTATAAGTGTGTAGTATGTGTTGCGTTATATGAGTTTTGTGTGTGCTATGTGTAGTATATGGTGTGTGTGGTGTGTGTGAGTGTGTGGTGTGTGCATGGGCATGCACAGATGTACATATCTTCTCAGGCACACGCGTGCTTGTGAACACCTGTCCTCTACACTGAGCAGTGGGCTGGGAACAGAGCTAAGGAAACACACGGGCCTCACAAATGCAAAACAAAAGATGTAAAACTCACATTAGTTCACTCCTCAGAGGACCGTTCATAAAGGATTCAAATACTCAGAACACGTGTTGTCTTGGCACACTCACAGGAGGACATCTGTAGGAAAACCAGGATTGCCTGGCCCATGATGCATCATTTCTTTATTCACTTGATGTGCATTTGCAGAATTGCTCCTATGGGCACCTTCCCCTGTGCCTGCACTGCTGGCTACACGGTGAAGAACCACATCGATGGGGACCCTGCCTTCAAGGAGGGTGCAGTCCAGGGGAGAGAGAGCCCCTGACAGTGCAGCCTGGGAAGTGCTCTGACAGAGGAAGCACAGGGAACTCTTTACCCACCTCTGCTGTGTTCCCCTTCCCGGGTTCCCCTCCACCGGACGGCAAGACTCCCTCTCGCTACCCAGAGCTTCCAGCCCCCAGCCTCAAATCGGGCCTAGTGCTGGGATGCCTTGAGGAACCCTCAGAGAGAAAAGCCATGCTAGACCCCGGCTGCAGGGAAAGCCTTAGAAGCTGGCCACAAACTGGGCTCGAGCTTCTTTTAGACCACAGCGAAGAAGGAAACACAAGAGACCACGTGACCCAGCTATGTCCAGAAATACTCTGACAGATTGCATCATCAAACGGTAGCCTTTCTCCTGCCATTCATCTGCTACCTAATTATGGATGTCAAGAGCTTCTAAAGAGTGCTGGTTCTCTAACTGCCAAGCTCTCTCCTTTTCCCTCTTGAATCTCATCTTCCCCACTTTTGCAGAAATGAAGACATGCTAAGAACATTTTTGAAATTTTTATTCAAAATGTATTGTTATCTATAATAACCAAGGTGGATTTGGAGGCAATATTTAAGCCTTTATGTTAAGAAATGGTTTAGGCATACCAAAGAATACATGTGCATGTACGTTACATTCAAGGCATAAAAATAAGGGCTTCGCAGGTGGCATTACGGTAAAGAACCTGCCTGCCAGTGCAGGAGACATAAGAGATGTGGGTTCGATCCGTGGGTTGGGAAGCTCCCCTGGAGGAGGGCACAACATCCCACTCCAGTATTCTTGCCTGGAGAATCCCATGGACAGAGGAGCCTGGCAGGCTGTGGTCCATAAAGTTGCAGAGTTGAACACAACTAAGCACTCATGCACACATACATATAAAACAAGCATTTGTGTACTCACCTCAGAGCTCCAGGAACGTAAAAATACATGGAAACTCCCTTTGCTTTCTTTTTAATTAGCAAATGAAACTAAGTGTTTATTATTGCCTGTTTTTTTCTGCAGATATTCTCAGGTTTGTGCCAATTTTGAGTATTTAAACCTTTGCAACTGGCTCTCTGATGAATGAATGAATCTGTAAAAGCAACTGTGTTTGTGATGCCCACATATTTTCCTTGCTCATCCCTCATCTGTGTCTGACCATCTTCTGAGGTCATTTTCTTCCTTGCAGAGTATATCCTCTAAAGAAGTTCCAGGGGGGAAGATCTGCTAATAGATTCTCTCATTCATTGCTGTTTGCCTGACAAATATCTTTATTTTGCTGAAAGACATTTCCACTGGGTACACAGCTTTGGGGTGAGTTGCTTTCTCCCAGCCCTCTGAATTTGTTTTTATTTTCAATTTAAAATTTATCTATTTTTCTAATTAATGGATAATTGCTTTACAGAACTTTGCTGGTTCCTGTCAAACATCAACATGAATCAGCCCTAAGTATACATATGACCTGTGACTGCTCTTCATTTTACCTCCTACTGTTCCCATTGCAGAAGCAACTTCCTGTCTAATTGTGACTCCTTTTAGGTCATTCCTCTTTTCTCTCCTCTACTTTTCAAATCAGCTCCTTTATCCTAGGTTTTCAGCTGTTTCAGTACAATAAATATGCAATAAATCAGTACAATTTATCTTAATTGCAATTCATCAAAATTGCTAAATTTAGGAATTCACAAGTTTCATGAATACAAGAATATTGACCACCACCTGTTCAATATTACATGAATAACCCTGTATACATTTTATCATATCTTTCCACAAGACCAGCTGAAGGTGGGTTAAGTTATACACCTTCTCATTTTATGTACATTTCCGACATTGTTTTCCTTGTTTCCACTTCTGTACTAAAGTCAGCAAAACTTCCCAAGATTCACTTGCTTTTCTCCATTTCTCTGCTCAGCTTTTCTAATGGAACTTCTCTGGTGGAATCTCACCAATGGAATTTGTCTAATCTGCCTTTAGTCCCTGCACTGAGTTTCAAATTTTATTCATTTTAGATTTATTTCTGGACAATGCATTGTTGCTTTTCAAATATGACTCATCAGTTTCATACTGTCTTTTTTTTTCGTGTTTTCAACTTATCCTTTTCTTATTTTAAACAAATGTGCTAAGTTGCTTCAGTCGTGTCCAACTCTGTGCAACCCTAGGAACCACAGCTCACCAGACTCCTCTGCCCACGGGATTCTCCAACAAGAATACTGGAGTGAGTTTCCATGCCCTCCTCCAGGGGATCTTTCCTATTTTAAACATAGTTACTTTATATTTTTATCTAGTGAGTTCAATATCTGATGTGCTCTGGCTTTATTCTGCTATATATTATTTCTGCAGACCCTTGTTCATTGTTCCTTGTTTACATATGTACTCTATGATCTTTTTTTAACTCAGGAATTTTGGAACTTTCTTTGAATCATTCTTGAGAAGAGTAAAGGTCCCAAGTGCCTGGGGCCACCACCAATCTGGCACCAGAAAGTCACCCTCTCAGTTTGATGTTTTGCAGACCACCTGCCTGCTAGGAATAATATCTGAAACCCATGTGCAGTTGGTAAGTTCTCAGAGAACACTTCTTTCCTCTTACCAGAATCAACACTGACACTAGATAACGTCCCTGGTCACTTATATTTTGTGGAAGGATATACTTTGGTTCATCCTTTCACGGAGGGCATGAGCCTTTGAAGGTCAGTTTTCACGTGGGTTCACCTAACCCATCAGCTCACTGCCAAGTTAAATCCAAAGCTCTAGCCTCCCAGAATAGCAGGGCAACTTGGGCTACTGACAGCTTTAGTGCTCACCTCTCTGTATTTGTGCTCTTGCTTTGCTTTATTGTCCTCTGGTCAATTCTCCAAGCCCTGCACTTAAGAAGCATTTAATACTTGATCCAACATCATAACATGGTTTGAAGAGAGCAGCTTTTAGGATTTGTTGGGGTCCATATTGCCAAAGAAGCCTACCTGCCCCTTCACGAGCCTTTCTAATTAGCAGTCAATGTATGAAAATGACTTCAGTGTATGGAATAGTCTATGTTATTCCAGGGTATTGAAGAACTGAAGGGAAAATATCTTGGGAAAAGAACTGGTATTTACGGAGCATCTGCCACAGGCCACTGCTAGAAAATGGAATCCTCACCCAATGCTCTGAAGGAGATGCTTTTCTTCTCACAGGAAGCCCAGCTCGGTGTTCTGTGATGACCTAGAGGGAAGCGATGGGAGTGGAGTGGGAGAAAAGACTTAAGAGGGAGGGAATACATGGACACCCATAGCTGATTCACTCTGTTGTACAGCAGAAACTAAGACACAGTGGAAAGCAATTATACTCCAATAATTCTTTTAAAAATCAAAGGGGAAAAAAAAAGAAACCCATTCACAGTTACCCAGGGGCATTGCTGAGTCAGAACCCTTTTATTTGCTGCTTTATAGATTCAGTTGTTTTTCACAGCTCTTCTCCAGCCATGGAAGACTTTTTCTCTGGTGCTTAGAAAGTTATCCAGGGCTTTCTAAAATAGCAAAGACCAAAGCCTCTCTTTAATCAACTGATGCCAGACAACCTCATGCAAAATCTAGAATTTTAGCCAATTTTTGAAAAACTGTTTTATCAACATGTTTATAACTTAGAGAATATATACATGCGTATAGGTACATATATGTACATGTGCATATACACGTATGTACGTATAAAGAAGGCTGAGCACTGAAAAACTGATGCTTTTTGATTTGTGGTGCTAGAGAAGACTCTTGAGAGTCCCTTGGACAACAAGGAGGTCAAACCAATCAATCCTAAAGGAAATCAATGAGAACTGATGCTGAAGCTGAAGCTCCAATACTTTGGCCGACTGATGTGAAGAGCCAACTCATTAGAAAAGACCCCAATGATGGGAAAGATTGAAGGCAAAAGGAGAAGGGGGCAACAGAAGACAAGATGGTTGGATGGCATCACTGACTCAGTGGACATGAGTTTGAGCAAACTCTTGAGAGTTGGTGATGGACAGGGAAGCCTGGCATCCTGCAGTCCTTCGGGTCGCAAAGAGTCAGACACAACTTAGCAACTGAACAACAATGTATGTTGTTGTATGTGTGTGTGTATACACCCTTTAAAAATAATGAATAAGCCCTTTAAATAACTTTGAGACACGATTCTTGCACATCTTCACACGCTTCACAAGTCCCAGCACGGTGTCCTAACATCGCTGATATTTATTAAATACCTCTTGGATGGACACTTACCATTAGCCCTTACTGCAGAACCTAACTGCAGCCGTAGACATTAATGGCATGGTTAATTCAAAGTGTGGAAGTCTTTCAGCCTTACAAAGGCACATACCTCTAAGATTAGGGTTTGAACATTCCAGTCCACCCCGTGATGCTCTCAGCCTCATTTCTGCTCCCTGAGTCAGTGTGCATCCCCGCCTCCTACTTGGTCATTTATTTTAGCACCTCGCACCCTTCCCTGGTGTGTGGGGCAGTTTGAGTGCAGATTTCAGTGACTCTGAAGTCAGTGAACTCGATTTCTGTCTCTCGGGTGGCATCACTGGTCTCAGGGAGCAGGCTTGTGCCCTGGTGTCCCCTTTTCCCAGCATACGTACCTTCCCCTGAGAGCAATGATGTCCCTGGGATCCCCTCTGCTGGGCTGTTGTTATTCAAGCCCCTGTCATCCTGCAGATCTGTGATGCTTCCTGAAACATTATCATATTTTCTATTAAAGATCTCTTTAGGTTTGTTAATAGCCTATTTTCATCTGCTCACTTGAGGAGGACATCTTGCTTCTCTTCACTCGGTCAAGTCACCTGGTCTCGTCCAAGATGAATCATATCCAGCTTCCATGAGTGCTTTTGAGAAAGTCCATCTCTTTCCCTAGCAAGCTTATCTTTGGAAAGAGGTTGCTGTTTAAAAAGTGAACCCCGTGTGGAGGCTCCAGCTTTCCTTCGCTAGTCTAGAGAGGCAAGAAAGCAAATAACGCTTTCAATCTCACTTTAGTAGAAGCCTAAGACTGCCTGTTTGAACTGGGAAATGTTTGTTTTTGAGTGCATGGCTCCTGGCAGGTTGGCGTCAAAAGGCTCTATGTATAGAGAAGGAGGTGGAGACAGGTTAATTGCCTTGAGAGAAACAGCTTGTAACATTAGCCTCTTTCCGTCCACCTTTCCTCCAGCAGTAGGGAGAGCTCAACTCAGAAACGGGAGTGCTTGAAAGCTTGCAAGCCTTCATCTGACTGCACATTCATGTTCTAAAGAGATTGGTCTCTTGTTTTGAATACCAAGGAGTAGTTTTTCTTAGAGCCTGTCCAAGCTCATTAAAAGATTAAAAGACAAACAATAAAGAATACATATGTATTTAACCTTCTTTTCTAGGATTTTGCTCCTAAATGTAGTGTCAAAAACCAACAGATTTAGTATTTCAGAATATTAAATCTTCTCCAAAATGTAAAATGTTTCTTAATTACAAGAAAAGTTAAACTTGTATTCTCTGAACAACAGGCAGTTTCAATAAGCTCAGATTAAAAATATAAAACATTATTTTCAAATCAGTTTTGAGACGACTGAGAAACATCTTTCTAAATTGAAAATATTAAATGAATGCTATATATCTTCAATTAAGTGGCCAAAACCTGTGAATACACTCTAAATAAATTCACGTTTATTATGATGAGTGAAATTAGATTTCTACTTTGGGAGGAAGAAAAGCTCAATTTTTCCAAATTTCCAGATAAGATTTTAGAAAGGTAGAAGAAAACCAAGACACATTAGGATGAAAGAATTGCCTCATCCAATTTTGTGCACTTTTCTTAACAAAAAGGCCACCATTTGCCCCTTACTTCTCAACCCCACCCTCTTCATATTAGCATCCTGGCTTGAAATTCTACTCATTCATGTTTTTTTTTTTAATTTTATTTTATTTTTAAACTTTACATAATTGTATTAGTTTTGCCAAATATCAAAATGAATCCACCACAGGTATACATGTGTTCCCCATCCTGAACCCTCCTCCCTCCTCCCTCCCCATACCATCCCTCTGGGTCGTCCCAGTGCACTAGCCCCAAGCATCCAGTATCGTGCATCGAACCTGGACTGGCATCTCATTTCATATATGATATTTTACATGTTTCAATGCCATTCTCCCAAATCTTCCCACCCTCTCCCTCTCCCACAGAGTCCATAAGATTGTTCTATACATCAGTGTCTCTTTTGCTGTCTCGTACACAGGGTTATTGTTACCATCTTTCTAAATTCCATATATATGCATTAGTATACTGTATTGGTGTTTTTCTTTCTGGCTTACTTCACTCTGTATAATAGGCTCCAGTTTCATCCACCTCATTAGAACTGATTCAAATGTATTCTTTTTAATGGCTGAGTAATACTCCATTGTGTATATGTACCACAGCTTTCTTATCCATTCATCTGCTGATGGACATCTAGGTTATTTCCATGTCCTGGCTATTATAAACAGTGCTGTGATGAACATTGGGGTACACATGTCTCTTTCAATTCTGGTTTCCTCGGTGTGTATGCCCAGCAGTGGGATTGCTGGATCATAAGGCAGTTCTATTTCCAGTTTTTTAAGGAATCTCCACAGTGTTCTCCATAGTGGCTGTACTAGTTTGCATTCCCACCAACAGCGTAAGAGGGTTCCCTTTTCTCCACACCCTCTCCAGCATTTATTATTTGTAGACTTTTGGATCACAGCCATTCTGACTGGTGTGAAATGGTAGCTCATAGTGGTTTTGATTTGCATTTCTCTGATAATGAGTGATGTTGAGCATCTTTTCATGTGTTTGTTAGCCATCTGTATGTCTTCTTTGGAGAAATGTCTATTTAGTTCTTTGGCCCATTTTTTAAATTGGAGGCTAATTACTTTACAATATTGTGGTGGTTTTCTTGAAGGTGAATTGCAACTTTCATTTCTAGGCATCCTTTCCCATTCATTCCAGTTCAGGCTGATCCTTTGTTGGCCTCTGAAGACACTTTCTGCTCTGGTTACTTGTATGGCTTCAGTTCCTTCATCAAACACAAGCCCCAGTGAGGTTCCTGGCTCTGTGCTGGGTCTTGGGGATGAGGCAGTGAACATGACCCATCCCTGATATCCAACAGGAGGAGGTAATTTAAATACAAGATGAGTTCACCACAGGGGCAAGTTCAGAGCATACCGGGAACCAAGCGCTGAACTTGGCTGGGGAAGCAATGAGAGGCACAGTCAGAGAAACAGCTCAGGACCTCGGAGCCCTGTAGCTCAGCTGCCCTGGGCCTCCTTTCTTCACCTGCAAAGAGCAATTGTTTCAAAAGTGTGTGAGGATTAAAGGAGGCAACCTATGTAAAACGTCTCTCCCAGTGGCCAGCACTTGGGCACATTCAATGCATCCCTTCTGGGAACCTCTGTTCTATGGAGCATCGACATCCAAAGAGGCTGAAGGATGACCAGCAACTCCTCAAACCAAAAGTTTTAGACATAAGATAAGCTTGGTTCACATTAAGGAACTTCTGCTGTAGACTATGTTAAAAAGTCAGCACAATACCCCAAAGCCTAAATAAGTCTACTCATGGAATGCACGTTTGCCATTTCTATTTCCACCCATTCAAGAGCTAACATCTGCCACGTCTTTCCAGAGGTGCATATATCGCTTAAATTCTATCCATTCAGCTCATTTCTCAAAAAATCTTTGAAACTGAACTGAAACATAAATAGATCCCTCTGTACACATACCACGGTTCCCGTCGGGGAAGTTATTTTTGCAGAGAACTTTTTGGTTAAGTGATAATGTGGCACCTGGCACCGAACCCAACAGACATTTCTGTTAAAGTAGGGTATAAAATAGTGATCATTTAAAGACGTTTATTTGCTATTTGGAAGTTGTCAGCTTCTGGTTTGGGAATATTTAGTAATTTTTATTTTGCACACAAATGCAGGGGGAGGGGGGAGGGATACTTTTCAAATCCAGGCGTGACAAACATCTCTGTTTGTCAGGGGGCACACAAAGCTGACCCTCCCCAGCCCCCACAGTAGGGATGGGGTGGGTTTGTAGTAGGCAGAAGGGCTGGCAGACAAGCACCGGAACATCCCTAAGTCCCTAGGCCTGATAGAAGCAGAGGTTTCCCTCTTGGATCAGCTGCCATCAGCCTGCCCGCTTCTCCATAATTTTCGGTTCCTAGGGTCCATTCATCCTCATTCTACAGTTCTAGCTTCATGAATAGAGGACCAGAAACCTCAAGGTTTGGATATAAAATAAATAGAATTTAAAAATCATTGCTGTACAGCAGAAGCTAACACATTTCAAATCAACTATGCTCTGATAAAAATTATTTTTTTAAAAAAAGAGACAGGCATAAAGACAGAAAATTGATGCTGATTGCAACAACAAGCAAACACAATGAATTGCATTGACAAGAAGTCCTTGTGTGCAGAGATAAAAGCGCAGAAAGACCTTAAGGCACAAAAAGAACTTCATAGAATTTAGTTTGTGAGAAGCATCATTTTTTATGACATAATATATTATGCTTAAAGGCAAATAGAATAATTTTAATATCAGTCTCCAAAAGAGATCTTTCTATACTTAAGTATCAGGAGACCTCACCTGGAAATATTTTGTTTTTTCATTATTTTTATTGTTTACTATAAAGCAAATGCCAAAGCTACTTGAAAGGAATTAAAAAAAAAACTAATATGTGCAATTTTCATAAAAAGTGTTTTAATAAAAATTATTTGAAGCAATTTTGAATTTTTTAATATATCTAATTGAGTGTGGGACCCTTCCAAAGATTTTTTTTTAACTAAGACTAGTACTACCCTTCATGTACCATCCATCTTTTTCACAAAATCTTTAGCCATTTGCAGAGTTCCAATCTACCCTCCAACAACCAAGGTTCAGGATATTGTATATATTTCTTTAAATTGCAACACACTCTCCAAAGCCATCAATGTAGAAGCTTATTCTTATGTAAAGAAAAAAAAAAAAGGCAAAATTGGGGGGGGCGGGGAACACATTGAAACCAAAACTAACTTAAATTTTACTCCTATTTGAATGTTTCTCTTTCCCTAAATTCAAAGTGTTTTTTGCTGGTTAATTTCCTTCCGGAGTGACTGGAAGAGTAGGTCTATTGAACAAGGAAAAGCAAACACATGCAGAAACATAAACAATGCCTCCCAATGAAAGAAGAATTAAAATTCTGGTTCATTGCATGTGTGTAGAATATCCCTAGAGAATATCAGCTGTGCTCCCTAATGAAATAATCAATTCCAAAGCTGTTAGAGTTTTCTAGATACAACTTGAAGGGCCTCCCTAGGCTTTACACACAACTCTGCCCTCACCCTGGAATACTTTCCATCTCTTGTCTGTCTGTCTGTTTTATTCAGAGATTCATTCTTCAAATGTTACATCTGTCATTTATTCTTTCATAGACACTTTCTCAATCCCCTTAGAAGAATGAATCACTTCCTTACTCCTTTGTACTCTTATAAAAGCATCTCTTAGGGCACATGTCTGATGTTTTCTTATTAATTCTTTCCATATCTGTATCTCATTGCAGACTGAAGTTCCTGTACTCTTCTTTATGTTTACAATGTTGCACATAATAACAGAGGCATGGTGAGTGTCTCACAGATGTTTCTTGAAATGAATTGTAGTGACCTCGAACTTACATTGCTATACAGTTCATTTTCTTTCTGTTAACTCTTCCTTAGATTGAACCCAATTCTCCCTCCCTTTAACTTCTACTTACTGCTCCTATTTCACTCTTTTGAGGCAACACAGAATAAGTCTCTCTCTTCCTTCAAACAAGGCCTCATGAGAATTTCCCCCTTAGGGAAACATCCTTCAGTCTTTACACACGTGCCACATTTCTAGAACTCCTCATCCATGCGTGGATATGTCCACTCTTGTCTCACTGTCTCCACAGATATGGTGGTCAGGACAAGAGCCCAGAGGACAGACATAGCCTGACTGGCGAGTACCACACAGCATCATCACACACTACAGCAAACTGAAATTCTATCGGGGTCGTTTTAACACCTAACCCTCCACCACCGATTCCAACAAACCTCAGTATACTCTACGTCAGAAAGAAACTGGAGCTAACCCGGTGCAAACTGGGCTTCGCTGGTGATTCAGACGGCAAAGATTCCGCTTGCGATGCAGGAGACCCAGGTTCAATCCCTGGGTCAGGAAGAAGCTCTGGAGAAGGGAATGGTTACCCGCTCCTGGAGAATTCTATGGACAGAGGAGCCCAACAGACTACAGTCCATGGGGTCACAAAGAGTCAGACACGACTGAGCGACTAACACTTTAACTTTTTTTTTTCAAATTGGCATTTATGTTATTATAATCTCTCATTTGCACATGATAACAATTTGATTACATTTTTGTAAATGATCTTAAATAATTCTCCAGATATGGGGAAAGACCATCTGGCTATTGACATAGAGGGATGTCTCTCTGACCTTGTGAATTATCCAATTCACAATGGGTCAATGATGACCCATGTGGGTCATCATGTGAGCAAAATTGATAAATACCTTGAGGATAGATAAACAAGGTGATTGGTCAGACTTGAGGCTGGATATTCTCCATTAGAAACAGTCTGGAGCAGATCTGCCTATTGTTAAGATGTGGAGATATGTCCTACACCAACCAGCAAAAAGCTGCTTCCTTCAGTCCCTGGTGTCTATGACAAGGATCCTTCAGGAAATTGTTCAAGCTCTGTGTCCAGTAGCCAATCCAGCTGGATAATGCTCTGGCCTCAGTCATCCGTCCATGGGATTCTCCAGGCAAGAATACTGGCATGGGTAGCCATTCCCTTCTCCAGAGGATCTGCCCCACCCAGGGCAGATCCCAGATCTCCTGCATTGCAGGCAGATTCTTTTACCATCTGAACCACCAGGGATGCCCTGTTAAATCTTACCAGTTGTTAAATATTCTGACCACTCTCTTCCCCCTGAACTGAAAGGGATATTTCACCAATGGCCTCCAAGTACACAAATGACTGTTTCAGTGAATCAGAGCGGTGAGTCTCCAAATCCACAGGGAAGAAGGCAAAAGGAGCTTCGTTCAGCCACAGCAAGGACTTGGTGTGGACTCCAAGGTATGGGGGTGACCTTGGGAGTAACCTTGGATGTGCCTGTTCTCCAACTGACCAGCCTTGTAAGCTAGATGGGTCCCCACAGGCACTGAGGATAAAAGCCCAGGTCTGCCTCATCACAGCTCTATATGGTTCCTTTGGGGTCTAAGATCCCCTAGGCTGAAAGCCAGAAGAGAAGGAGCTTGTGTGGGAGGAACTGTTCTCTAATATTAGTCTCTCCAGGCTTATAAGAACTGAAACAAATGATCGTTTACTGGTATCTTGCACCAAACCCGCCTGGAGAAGAGAAACTATCAGATGTTTCAACTCAACAGCTGCGCATCAAAAATAGTAGTCTTTAGACACTGGGAGCTGCGACATGAATGCCAGAAGCAGATCCAGGATGCTGGGGGTTCTGATGTTTCTTGTTCCTGGAATGAAAGGAAGCAGCATTGCTGTCACAGGTTCAATTCAATGCACTTGTGATTGCAATCACACTACTTTACGTGTTGTGTGTGTGTGTGTGTGTGTACGCATGCTTGTGCATAAGCACTCATTTGAACACAGGCAAACAATGGTTACGGAAAGTATATGCTAAAAAGCTAGCTTATCATATTCCAAAAATCTCTTAACGGATCCATAAGTCTCATTTTCTTCTAAATCAACCCATCAGGAAACTCACAAAAGGCAAAGAGCTGTGTCTACAGACCAGGGCATTGTGTGCACCATCTAGGCTTTCTCCCGTGTATTCTACCACAGAATACACAGAATGTGGTCGGTTCTTTAGGAAGCAGGATTTCCATATAGACTGCAGTTGGTGTCATCAAGCTGGTAAGGCATCAGCACCAGGATGGATATATTCGTTGTTCTACAGCCAGCATCTATTCTGATGGTACAGCATCTAGACTGTACAGATTGATAAATATTTTGAATATTGTTCCCAGTTATCACGGGCTTGTAATTGAGAAATAGTACCGCAAGCATAGGGGCTTCTCCAGCAGCTCAGTGGCAAAGAATCCACCTACAATGTAGGAGACACAGGTGATGCAGGTTCCATCCCTGGGTTGGGAAGATCCCCTGGAGGAGAGCGTGGCAACCCACTCCAGTCTGCTTGCCTGGAGAATCCCATGGACAGAGGAGCCTGGTGGGCTACAGTCCATGTGGGTCACAAAGAGTCAGACACGACTGAAGCAACTTAGCACACACACACACACACACACACACACACACACACACACACACCATGAACTTAAGAAAAAAAATGGCAATGTGAGCTCTGCTTTGAAAAACAGAGCAGCTTTCTGGAGTGACTGGCTGCTCAGTAGACATTATATTCTTCTGTTCACTGACGGTAGTTGTGTAATGTTCTACTGTGTGTTTTGAATCTGGAAATTCATCGACTCTGGTCTAATATTTTGGGACATTTATAATTTATTTAGTTATGTTGTTGTTCAGTCACTAAGTTGTGTCTGACTCCTTGTGACCCCACTGACTGCAGCATGCCAGGCTTTCCTGTCCTTCACTGTCTCTGGAGTTTGCTCAAGTTCATGTCCATTGAGTCGGTGATTCTATCCAAGCTTCTCATCTTCTGCTACCTCCTTCTCCTTTTGCCTTCAATCTTTATAAGCAGCAGGGTCTTTTCCAATGAGGTGGTTGTTTGAATCAGGTGGCCAAAGTATTGGAGTGAGTATTCCAGTGAGTATTCAGGGTTGATTTCCTTTAGGATTAGCTCATTTAGTTATGTTTAAGATGTTTAAGTGCTTCCCTTATAGCTCACTTGGTAAAGAATCTGCCAGCAATGCAGGAGACCCCAGTTCGATTCCTGGGTCAGGAAGATCCCCTGGAGAAGGGATAGGCTACCAACTCCAATATACTTGGTTTTCCCTTGTGGCTCAGCTGGTAAAGAATCTGCCTGCAATGTGGGAGACCTGGATTTGATACCTGGGTTGGGAAGATCTCTTGGGGAAGGGAAAGGTTACCCACTCCAGTATTCTGGCCTGGAGAATTCCATGGACTACAGTCCACAGGGTCACAAAGAGTCAGACATGACTGAATGACTTTCACTTCACTTCACAAGATGTTTAAAAATCTTTATTTAGCATTAGTAAAATGCATTATTGCTATTAAATTTATATTATAAAAGGTCTTCAGTAAAAATAGCTTTGGAACTATTTAAGTCCTTTTCCTCCAGCTTGAATAATTATTTTTAATGCAGTTCTTGATAATAAAGAGTTCTCTTTGAATCCCAACAGTGAGTAACAGAGAAAAGTTAATAACAATATCTTAAGGAAATGAAAAAGTCAGAGAGTAAGCAGTCCAGAGCTGGTATGGTGGTTAGCTCCCTAAAATACTCAGAGACCCAAACTCCTTCCAGCTCTGCACTTAAAGGACAGCCTTGTTCCTCAAGGTCCTATATGGCTGCCAAATCTCCAGCCATCTTACCTTCATTCCAGGTATCAGAATAAAGGAAAAGGGGGAAAAGAGCATTATAGACTATATAGATCTTAATGACCCAGATAATCAGGATGGTATGATCACTCATACCATCTAGAGCCAGGCATCTTGGAGTGTGAAGTCAAGTGGGCTTTAGAAACATTACTGTGAACAAAGCTAGCAGAGGTAATGGAATTCCAGTTGAAGTATTTCAAATCCTAAAAGGTGATGTTATTAAAGTGCTGCACTCAATATGCCAGCAAATTTGGAAAACTCAGCAGTGGCCACAGGATGGGAAAAATCAGTTTTCCTTCCAATTCCAAAGTAAGGCAGTGCAAAGAATGTTCAAACTACCCTACAATTGCACTCATTTCACATGCTAGCCAAGTAATGCTCAAAATTCTCCAAGCTAGACTTCAAGAGCATGTGGACCGAGAATGTCCAGATGTTCAAATTGGATTTAGAAAAGGCAGAGGAACCAGAGATAAAATTGCCAACATCCATAGGATCATAGAAAAAGCAAGAGAATTCCAAAAAAAAAATCCACTTCTGCTTCATTGACTGTGCTAAAACCTCTGACTCTGTGGATCATAACAAACTGTGGAAAATTCTTTAAGAGATGGGAATACCAGATCACTTTACTCACATCCTGAGAAAACTGTATGCATGTCAAGTAGCAACAGCTAGAACTGGACATGAAACAATAGACTGGTTCAAAATCAGGAAAGGAGTACGCACTCCTTTCAACAGGAGGCTGTATGTTGTCATTCTGCTTATTTAACTTATATGCAGAGTACATCATGAGAAATACCAGGCTAGATGAAGCATAAGCTGGAATCAAGATTGTTGGGAGAAATATCAATAACCTCAGAAATGCAGGTGACACCACCCTTATGGCAGAAAGCAAAGAGGAACTAAAGAGCCTCTTGATGAAAGTGAAAGAGGAGAGTGAAAAAGCTGGCTTGAAACTCAACATGCAAAAAATGAAGATCATGGCATCCAGTTCCATCACTTCACAGCAAATAAATGGGGAAACAATGGAAACAGTGACAGACTTTATTTTCTTGGGCTCCAAAATCATTGCAGATGGTGACTGCAGACATGAAATTAAAAGATGCTTGCTCCTTGGAAGAAAAGCTATGACAAAGCTAGACAGCATATTAAAATGTGGAGATATTACTTTGCTGACAAAGGTCCGTCTAGTCAAAGCTATGGTTTTTCTCAGTAGCCATGTATGGATGTGAGAGTTGGACCATAAAGCAAGCTGAGTGCCAAAGAATTGATACTTGTGAACTGTGATGTTGGAGAAGACTCTTGAAAGTCCTTTGGGCAGCAAGGAGATCAAACCAGTCAATCCTAAAGGAAGTCAACCCTGAATATTCATTGGAAGAACTGATACTGAAGATGAAGCTCCAATACTTTGGGCACCTGATGGGAAGAACTGACTCATTGGAAAAGACCCTGATGCTGGGAAAGATTGAAGGCAGGAGCAGAAGGGGATGACAGAAGATGAAATGGTTGGATGGCATCACCGACTTAACTGACATGAGTTTGAGCAAGTTCCAGGAGATGGTGAAGGACGGAGAAGCCTGGAGTGCTACAGTCTGTGGGGTCACAAAGAGTTGGACACAACTGAGTGACTGAACAATGACAAAGATCATTCTGTCATTCAAGGTGGATTGCCACAGGTTGTCATAGAACACACAGTTAGCACGTAGTAGGTAGTCTTATGACTTTGACTATATACTTATAACCTGGATTTTACAAAGAGAATGGAGTAAAAGGGGGCAATATTTAGCTTATATTTTATTGGTCAGAACTTATCCAAAACCTGATCACATCTGACTGCAAAGGATGTTAGGAAAGGTGTTTTTTTTTTTTTTCTAATGACCGTGGACTCAATAAAAAGTCAGAACTTCTATTTCTATGGAAGAAGAGTAGACTACATATTTGGAGACAGCTAATCATTTCTACAGCAAATCCATTTCTTTAGAGAAAAAAGTGATTATATCCTATTCACTTCTGCACTGATACTCACTTGGCTATTCTTATCCTACTCAGGTCTATTGACTTCTCAGTTGGAAGGAGGGTATTCATAAGTTTGAGTCCCCTGCATGGTTTTATAACTTCATTCTTTCAATGGATATTGACAGAACACCTGTTATGGGATGAGACCTCTACTAGAGTTCATGGATAGTAAGATGTCCATCATTGGCCCTGCTGTCGTGGAGCTGTCAGTCACACAGAGAAAACCAGTACTGAACAAGTGTATATAATAGAATGTTTACTCTGGGAAGCATGGTGCAAGGAGACCGCAGTCAGCGTGAAATGACTAGGGCCTGAATGACCAAGAGGCACTGATAGAGTGTTCTATGGAAAGGGAGGGCATGTCCCAGGGCCTGAAAATTAGAGAGAACATCAGATTTTTGAGGACCTGGATGATTTGCAACATCTCTGGAGCATTAGGGGAGGGGAGAATGTTGAGAGACAAGGTTGGTAAGAGGCAGGGACCCCAATATGAAGACTCACTCAGCCATATCAGACTTCATAGTGTTCTTATGGGCATTGGGCAGCCATTGAAAGGGAGACATTGTGATTGCTGTCTAAAAGCCATACCTAGCATCTATTGAGTTTTGACTTTGTGCTTGACATTGTGATAAGTGTACTTCATGCATCATCTCAGTAAATATTCACAATAAGCTCTAGGAAAGTATTAGTCACTCAGTCGTGTCCAATTCTTTGTGACCCCATGACTATAGCCTGCCAGGCTCCTGTGTCCATGAGATTATCCAGGTAAGAATACCGGACTGGGTAGACATTTCCTTCTCCAGGGGATCTTCCTAATCCTGGGATTGAACCTAGGTCTCCTGCATTGCAAGCAGATTCTTTATCACCTGAGCTACCAGGGAAGCCTGGATACTATTTCATTGTTCCCACTCCATAAGTGAGAAACATGAAGGCTACAGCATGGAAGAAACTTGCTCAGAGTCACTCAGTTAATAAGGGGCTGTGCCAAGGTCAAGGCAGAAATAGTCTGAAGCCATATTCAGTCCATAGCCTAGACTCCATGAAAACTAAATGAAACTAGATGGATGTCAAGGCTGGAGGCTAACTATCAGGAGGGACTAGGTGGACAGTCACATTTTCGAAGGCTACAACCTTAGCTTCTACTGTAAATCGTTTTGGAAGTCCTACCTCCAAACTTGCATCACAGTGCTGGTTTGTGACAGTTGGACCTTTCCTGTAGACTCCACTTGTTCATTTTTAAATGGGGCTTGTTGTCTCCACTCTACCAATCAAGCAACACTCCTGTCTGCCTCTGTAGACCCGAGTTTTCTGACCTGTGGGTCACGGGGAGCTCTGACAGATTCTGAGAGCATATGGCACTCCCAACATCAGCCTCTCTTAGGCTGAGCATGTATGGTACCTAATAATCTAGAAAAGAGGGAATATGGGAAGGGGAAGGAGCCCTAATGCCGATACTTTTGTAAAAATCCTCTCTGCTCTTGTTTTAGGGTTCATTTGTTCCCTGGGCACAGTTAACGACTATAGTGGGTCAAATGTAATGACCCTCAGGATCAGTTGGCTCCGTGGATCAATACGAACTGGTTTTCTTTGCTGCAGTAGAAACTACAGCAGGGCTGACTCTTGATGCATAGACCGAGTTAAAACTCTGGGGGCGCCCTCTGCGCGCAGCCTCCACTCTGTTGGCTACTGTGCGGATAGCTAAGCCAGCACCAGGCAGCGTGGTGTCAAGATGCCAAATCCTGTTGTTACTATTTCTGACAGCAGCAGTAACTTACCACCAAACGTTGGAATCAAAGGGCCAGGAAGGCCCATGCTCTCATCCACATCTGGTACTGCTGCTAAAACCAGCTCTGTTTTGTCTGCATTGACAGCATACTGAAAATATCCAAGCCTCCACAAAACAGAAAATCTGACAAGTAAAAATACCTCAGTAATGTACAAAGAGTTGAGGTAATGGGTTTATTCATTGTAAAAGCAGCTGGTTTTCCTTGTTAATGTTTGTTTGGTTTAAAACAAGGGAAGGTCCCTGTTGCCAAAGGAACGGATGGAATACACTGTAGTTTCTTCTCTTTGAGCCCTCTCACTTCTAATGGAGGCAAATTGTCAGTGAGTCTGCCAAGAGCCCTAATCTTCTTTGTCTGGATAATGTGTTAGATGGAGTTTAAAATTCTGGGATACAGCCTTTATCACATGCTTGTCTTTGTGGGAGGACCAACCCTCCACCTTCCTGACATGAATTTTATGATGGAAAAATAAAAGCTCAGAATTTATCCTGATGGAATTACTGTTTTATGCAGAATGCTGTCTTTTTTCTAGATGGAATCAGAATCATATTTTTAAATTCATAAGATGTTCACTGAACCATAAATTATTCTCAGTGAGAGTGTAGTGTTGACACTTATCTATACTACTGCATGAATCGAGAATCTGTCCTGTGGTGGGGAGGAGAAAAGAGAGTATCAATTTGGTTTTTACCACAAAACTAGTAAGAAATGAGACATTCAGTGACTTGTGTCTTTTACTTTGTGAGTTTTGTATAAGCCACAAACACACAACTATTCCCATGAAAATGCACGGTGCAATTTGAGATCTAAAGATGGACCAGAACTAAAGGGGGTTTGTGATATCATCATTGGTGTTTTGTTTTTGGTGATGCATGTTCTTGAGGAAAAGAATAGGTAAAGAGAGATGTATAACAGAAAAGAACAAATACGACTCCATATTAGATCTGTTTCTTTAACTTTCATATTGTATTGTTTTTTATATTAATACAAGTTAATCACTAAAGGGATATTGCCTAATAGCTTAATAATGGCCCATCTCTGGCATCTTCCCACGCCATAACTTTAAGTTAAGTGTCTTTGTTATGAACATTAACAAGCAGCACTATTTACAGTAGCCAGGACATAGCAGCAACCTAGATGTCCACTGATACATGAATGGATAAAGAGGTTGTGGTACATATATACAATGGAATATTACTCAGCCATAAAAAAGAAGGAATGTGAGTCCAATGAACTGAGGTAGATGGGCTTAGAGCCTGTTATACAGAGTGAAGTAAGTCAGAAAGAGAAAAACAAATACCATATATTAACGCATATATATGGAATCTAGAAAATCAGTACAGATGATTCTATTTGCAGGGCAGGAATAGAAATGCAGACGTAGAGAATGGACTTGTGGGCAAAGTGGGAGAAAGAAAGGGTGGAATGAATTGCCAGAGTTACATCAAATGTATATACTGCTGCTGCTGCTGCTGCTAAGTCGCTTCAGTTGTGCCCGACCCTGTGCGACCCCATAGTCGGCAGCCCACCAGGCTCCCCCGTCCCTGGGATTCTCCAGGCAAGAACACTGGAGTGGGTTGCCATTTCCTTCTCCAATGCATAAAAGTGAAAGTGAAGTCGCTCAGTCGTGTCCAACTCTTAGCGACCCCATGGACTGCAGCCTACCAGGCTCCTCCATCCATGGGCTTTTCCAGGCAAGAGTACTGGAGTGGGGTGTCATTGCCTTCTCCGATATATAGACTAGCATGTGTAAAATAGCTGGTGGGAAGCTGCTGTATAGCACAAGGAGCTCATCTTGGTGCTCTGTGATGACCGAGGGGGTGGGTTGGAGTGGGGAGAGAGGCTCAAGACGGAAGAGATATGTATATAGTTATGGTTGATTCCTCTTGTTGTACACCAGAAACCAACACAGACTGTAAAAGAGCTATCCCTCAATTAAAAATAAATAAATAAATAAAAATAAGCACAAAGCTTGACATAAGGGGGAAAAAATAAATTAAATGCCTTTGTTTAGCTCACAGGAAACATCCTGAACACGTAAAAGTGGCTAATGCGGAAGAAGAAATTAACACATCCCCTTCAGAGTCTTGACTAGAACCAGGAAATATTTGCAACAACTCATCACCTTTCTCACTCTACTTTGTCATCTCTGTCTGTTTGCTCTATGAAAGAAACTAGCTTTCAAACTAGTTTGAACGTTTGGAATTTGGACTAGTTTCAGTAGCAGTCTTCAGCTCTCAAGGTACTCAGTTGAACTTGTTGCAATACCTAGGCTTAAGGGGCATCCCTTGTAGCTCAGTTGGTAAAGAATCTGCCTGCAATGCAGGAATCTGCCTTCAAGGCAGGAGACCTGGGTTCAATCTGTGAGTCGGGAAGATCCCCTGGAGAAGGAATGCCATTGAAGACTGCTATTGAAACTAGCCCAAAATCCAAACTTGGGGGCATTGGATTTTTGGGACAAAGGCGATGGCACCCCACTCCAGTACTCTTGCCTGGAAAAGCCCATGGATGGAGGAGCCTGGTAGGCTGCAGTCCATGAGGTCGCTAAGAGTTGGACACGACTGAGCGACTTCACTTTCACTTTTCATTTTCATGCATTGGAGAAGGAAATGGCAACCCACTCCAGTGTTCTTGCCTGGAGAATCCCAGGGACGGGGGAGCCTGGTGGGCTGCCGTCTATGGGGTCGCACAGGGTCGGGCACGACTGAAGCGACTTAGCAGCAGCAGCAGCAGTATACACATATGGGACAGAGGAGCCTGGTGGGCTGCTGTCTTTGGGGTCGCACAGAGTCGGACACGACTGAAGCGACTTAGCAGCAACAGCAGTCCACCATCTTCTCAGTCTGCTGGCTTTCCCAATCAAACCCCTATTCTTTGCCCCAGTGACTCATCTCTCAACTGATTGGCCTGTTGTGCAGAGAGCAGTAGGAGCTTGGACTTGGTAACGGATGCAGTGAATACAAAGAAGAGAAGGGTCCCAAAGGCCCCAAAGCAGCAGAGATGGATCCCCCAGGATGAGGACTTCGTGATCTGGACAGCTTTTCCAAATACAACACAACTTCATTTCTCATCTACATTTCCCATATTTCCCGGAACCGTGGGCTGTTTACGGAGTCAGGAGAATTTTTGCTTTGACATGAAGTAATCCTGTCCTTTGGGAGCCCCCAAAATTTAGCCAAGGTTTAAGAGAGTTCCAGAAACCACATTTTTGGTCCACTGTGGGTTTGTTTGCTTTCCTGTTGTGGGTGCTTATGTTGGAGGAAATAACAACACTGCTAACACTTTTAAAGTTTTACTGTATGGGAATGTTTTTTTTTTTTTTTTTCCCCTTATAAAATCAGTAGTGTTGTGAAAATCATGAAACTGCTTCAAAATGTTCTCTACTGTCATCAAAATCAGCCTGGCTCAAAATGTTATGGCATTTAAAATTAATTACACATCAGCAATGTATTTCAAGATTATCTGGGACTGAAGAAAATAAGAATCGAAAAAGAACAAAACAAAAACCCTGAGATAATTCTGCAAAAAGGATCACTTTTATTAATTCACCCATTTTTATTCAAATCATCTAATCCTAGGTGGTGGTGGTGGTGGTGGCTTAGTTGCTCAGTCATGTCCTACTCTTGCGATCCCGTGGACTGTAGCCCGCCAGGCTCCTCTGTCCATGGGATTTTCCAGGTAAGAATACCGGAGTGGGTTGTCAGTTCCTTCTCCAAGGATCTACTTGACTCATGAATCAAACCCAGGTCTCCTACATTGAAGGCAGATTCCTGCTTTGCAGGTGGATTCTTTACGTATTGAGCTACAAGGGAAGCCCCTTAAGCCTAGGTAGTGCAACAATTTCTACTGAGTACCTTTATAGCTGAACCCTGCTTGGACTGAGTAAATATATTACCAACTTCTGTGCCAGCAGTTCTACAGCCTGTACAAGGTTCCGGAGAGTTCCAGAAGGCTCCTGATCTCCAGGTTGGGGAAGGAGGTCCATGGTAGAAGTAGATACAGACCTGGTCCCATAGAGGTCCAGTGAATGCATTCTTCCTCTGAGACAGAAATTAGTAATGGTTCTTCTCACATCTGGTGGCTCAGACGGTAAAGAATCTGAAAGTCAATGCAGATCTGGGTTCGATCTCTGGGTTCAGAAGACCCCCCCCACCCCCAGCCCTGGAGAAGGAAATAGTTACCCACTCCAGTATTGTTACTTGGAGAATTCCATGGACAGAGAAGCTTGGCAGGTCCCTGGGGTCTCAAAGAGTCAACACCACTGAGTAATTAACACTTTCACATCTCACAAGGTAACAGGCCAAGTCAATTAGCTAAATAGAAGCCATCAGGGGAAAGGGGTAGCTCTATCAGCAATGCCCTGAGGGTCCTGGAGAGACTTGCTAACTGCAGATGTGAATGGCTAAGCAAGCGGGAGACTGGAAAAGTGACCGTTGAGCAGATGCTCTGGGTTTCCAGGCTGTGAGATGGGAGATGATCGTGGAGATGTGCTGAGTGGGAGGTGACCATGGACGGGGGCCTGGGTATGGACCCCTGCTGGCAGAGTCTCCTCGCAGGTCCCCCTGCCCTGTTCCTGGGAGGTGAGGTGCCAACTGCAGAGTTGGGCGTGAAGCCGCACACAGGTGCAGCCCTCCCCTCCGAGGCTACAGTCAGACAGGAAGACAGGCTCACAGATGCTTAACCACAGCCCACGGATCCAGAGCACTCTGGGTGATCAGAGTGAGGCCCTAGAGGGCTCACCTCTCATTCGGGACATGTTATTTGGGTGGCGGGGCGCTTTATACACTGTTCTCCTTTTCAGTCATGGCACCACACAGGGGATGAGTTATTTCACTCATGGGGAAAAGAAAAAAAAGTACGTATGTTCACACATGTGAGTGCATTGTGGTATGAGTACCAACAGCCACTACACAGAACAACATAGGCATTCTTGTGAGCATTTTATGTTTCTCTTGAGGTTTCTAGGGGCCAGGACTCCTGGCTTTCTTTGCCTCTGTATCCCTAAAGCCTAACATTAAAAATGGAAGCACAGAAGAGAGAGTGGGGACCGGGGGAGAGAGGAAATGCAGGAGGGCCACTGGGCACAGCCGCTCCTGCCTCTGCAGGCACTGGTCAGTCTGAGCGTTTGTTCACAATCTCACGATGACCCTTTTCCATCCTTCCTTCTCCCCAGTTCCTGGAATTGCCAGTGCCTTAGCTGAGGTAGATAAATGCAGGCAGAGATGATCATTCATACTTTCCCAACAGCTCCAAATTAGATGTGGCTGAGTTTCCTGGTATCTCCCTCCTCTTACGCCCGCCAGTGTGGACACTGGTTCTCAGCCCACACATGAGGCAGTGGAGCCCTCCCCTGGTGGGGGCCCCACCTCTTCTGTGTCCCCAAGGCTCTTGGAAAGCCAGGTGTGGGTATGAATTTCCAGCAAGGCCAGGGAAGCAAGAAAGAGAGCAACCGAGATGTTGAGATTAAAAATAGGATAAACAGGAACTGAAAGGTCTGGGTTTCTATTTCTTTTCTGGTTCACTTTGTTTTCACATTTCCCCCAGCGAACTATGGTAGTCAGAAGTTCTCTCAATGAAGCAGTCAGTTGTCATCTGGGATAAGAAAATAAGATTTCTCGGACGCCCCTATGTCAAATTCCCCACGCCCTCCTCCTGAGAACCTGTTCATTCATAGCACTTAGGAGAATAATCTGCTGGACGGAAAAAGTATCAGCTTGAGGCTTTGCTCAGAAAACCCTTCAAGCTTTTCCTTTCAATGTCCTTGATGGTCTCAAATTGACAATGCCATAGATGTAAGAATATCTAGAACACACAGCCAGCAAGTCTCACGCGTTGAGTTCTCGCTATATATAAGGGTCAGCCCTAGCTGGGCAGCTGCGGAATAAATAAGCACAGCATCGGCCCTGCCTAGTGACGACCAGGTTTCCACATCCAGGCACCCACATCTCCCATGTCACTTCCCTAGAATCTTTTTCAGACCAACCCAAGAGAAGAGGTTGGACTTCCCAGATTGCACAGTGGTAAGGAATCTGCCTGCCAGGGCAGGAGACGCAGATTCAATCCCTGACTCTGGAAGATCCTCTGGGGGTAAAACATGGCAAGCTACTCCACTTCTCTTGCCCGGAGAACCCCATGGACAGAGGAGCCTGGCAGGCTATAGTTCCTGGAGTTGCAAAGAGTCAGACACAACTTAGCCACCAAACTACAGCAAGAGAAGAGGTTTGCAAGCCTGTGTGTGTGGATCCCTGCAATCGACAGCCAGACCCTCATTCATCACAACTCTGCTTCCTAAAAGTATAACTCCAGGCATGTAAAATGCCTTATAAATCAAAAGACCCCAGAGCTCCACTAGCTCGAAACAGTAGACGGTGGGAGGCGCCTGTGTTGTCTGAATGAAACGCCCACTCAGCCAGCTGCAGGCTATCTAAAGCAAACATCCCCCTGTCATGGCCACTTGCCCAGAAACCAGCAGCTGAGCTAGCTTCCCAGGGCGGGAAGGAAGGGCCGACGGCTCTGAGCAGAGGGGCCCACCGATGGATGGATGGATGGATGGTGGAGGCGGGGAGATCTCAGGCCCTGTGTCCCGGTGCCGCCAATCAAAGTGGATGCTACAGTAATGACTGATACGCAACACGGACCGTCTAACTGCTAAGTCGATGTTTATTATATTCTTTGGAGCAGGGACTCTTCTGAACTTCCTGTGATCAAAAACGCTTGTTAATCGTTCTTATTTAAAGCCAGATCTCCCAACATACAACTTTGTTACACATGGACTGAATTAAAAGCAGGAGATTGTTTTTGTCTCTAGAACTCAGCTAATGCCAAAACAAATGTACATTAAAATACTAGCCTTTTTTTTTTCTCTCTTTTATCTATTCCTCCCCCCAACGCCCCCCACCCCCATCCCCCGCCCCCTCTACAGGAGGCAGTGAAACATAGGAAAGAAAAATGAAGATGCCGGAATAAGAAGCTCAGGGCGACTGGCAGGGAATTTCAATTCTGTCTAGGTGGAAGTGCTAGGTTACAGTAGGAGTCATTAAATTGTTGTGTTCCCTTTACCTTTTTCCCCGCTGGTTTTCTGGGTGTGGCTTTACAATATGTGTCAATGGCTGGGAAAGGTCTCTTCAGAGTGGCTATTTTCTTGCTTAAATTAAATGTTTTTGATGTATTTCCTCTAGATACCCCACTTCTTGCAGAAAAATATTCGGAATGTGTTTTTGATTAAAGAGTACCCTAGAAAAGCTCATGCATCTTGAAGGGTTGCCAGATAAAATATAGGTTATTCAGCTAAAATTTAAATTTGAGATTTTTTTTTTTTTTGATGTCCGGGTAAACTATGAATAATGAAATGTCACACAGGGTATAGATATACTAAAATGTCATCCATGTTGACCTGAAATTCAAATTTGAATGTCCTGTATTTTTATTTGTAAAATTTGGCAAGCCTGCTCATTCGACCACAGGGTCCTCTGAGCATGTAGAGAGGTCAAACGTGTGCATGCTCTGTCGTGTCCAGCTGTTGGTAACCCCATGTGTGTAGCCTGCCAGGCTCCTCTGTCCATGGGATTCTCCAGGCAAGAATACTAGAGAAGCTTGCCATTTACTTCTCCAGTGGCTCTTCCCAATCCAGGGATCAAACCCACATTTCCTGTGTCTCCTTACATTGACAGGCTATTTCTTAACCAGTGAGCCACCTGGGAAGTCCCCTGAATACGTTCTAGATAGTAATTATTCTAAACACTGGGACAGCTGTTTCATTTCTATATTGCTACTCATAACAGTTAGCTAGAAATGGTTGAGTCATCTAATCTAATATTGCCAATTGTCATCAGGTCATATGGCAAGTCGCAATGAGAATATGGAGACTATTCCAACATGTTTCCTAATAAGCTCAAGCCCTTTAGACTTGAAGGGGGAAAAAAAGAATTTTAGCCGAAGTGGTAAAGGCACTGGGTAATTAATTAGAATGCCTTGAGTGTGGAAGAGGGTGGTGATGCTTCTGCGTTTGAAGCTGAGTCAAAGCCAGGAGTGCCTGCTATTTGCAGGATATTTTTAATAGAAGATTTTTTTCCTTAATTAGTTCCAAATTTGCCATTTTCTGGAAGTAAAGAACTGAAGAGTATATAGGCAGTCTAGGACTTCTGACCTTCCTTTCAAATCTCAAGTGCCAAAGTCAACGGAGCCTGATCTGAGTTTGAAAACATTCCCAGGTTCTGCACACAAGGTCTAAAATTAAACTTAATTATCATCGCTTCACGATGCTCTGTTAGAGGAAAGTCTGTGAGTCAACAGGAGGCATCCTGTTCAACCTATGCTCATCACCTTCAAAGTGGTCCAGTCAAGAAAGGCTAGTGATGCCACCACCCACGTGTGGACGAGGACAGTGCGTATGTGACCCCATAGCTTCACTTTAGACACACGTTTGCTCAAACATCAGAAGCAACAGGACGATTTTCTTGACTTACTATTGGAGGTACCTTTTTTGTATTTTAAAAACATCCTTCCTCATACTACCGGAGACCCTGCTGCTTGTTCACTCAAAACACCTCATGGGAAACTCTGAGAAAAGCTTTATTTAGAAGCAAATGAGCCTGTGAGTCATGCAACTTTTTGCTTGTGTTTTTCTTCTTCAGTTCTCCAGCTCCCATAAACATTTATATGAAGACAGGATATTTTACTGCGTTTCAAAAGTCCATCTGCCACAGCTGGTTCTTCCCTACCTGAAGTCATCAACTTTCATGAAAAGAAAATATCTGGTTTTCTTTCAAATGCTGAGAAAGACAAAAATAGAAAAGAAAAAAAAAGAAAGAAAAATGACCCTTGAGCAGACTTACCTCTCCACCGAGCGTTTCTCAGCATCCCTCTATAAAGCTTGCTTAACGCTGGAATCAGCCCAGTGTTGGGAGGTACAGTTTTATAAGATGAACATTATTCCAAGGCAAAGAAATCACCATAGATGATGTCCCTTTCATGGAAACATCATTTCTTTTCTTTTGGAAGAGACTGAGGAGACTGACAGGCTATGCAAAAAGCACAGATTGATTTCCTGATCACATTTTCCTTCTAAGTTTTTCAGATGCTTCATTTCAGCTTGAAAGTAGCCGCTTGCTAAAAGTAACACATTCTCCAGGTCTAGGGATCCTGCTCTGATTTTGTGTATTCCTGCTTGGCTCCAGGGTAGGTTTGTGGGTTCTTAGATATTTCATTAAAAGACAGATTTTTTTTGTGATCTAAAATATTACTTCTTTTGTATCAGCTTCAGTCCTCTTTAACAGCAGTTTTGCCAGTATTTCCTTGTTTAAAAATAAAACCAAACAATAACAAAAATTCTTTATTGTTGTTTTTCCTCCAGCACAGAATTAAACGCTTGCTTTTCAGATACTTTGCTTTCATGTTCTGATTACTCCTTTTCTCCAGTGCATACACAGGTGCTGTTGAATTTCCCCTGGATATTGCTTAGTCACTAAGAACTAGGTTTAAAGGTTACTTTCTCAACTATATCAATACCAAACAGATGTTAGTGGCAATACCTTGTTTCAGATGTAGAGAATAGACCATACACATCCTTGTACATCATTCACTGAATCTACATCCTGAATCTAGAAAGAAAAAGAAGACAGGTGATGCTGTGATGGAAAATAGATGCTCCAGAGCCAGGTCACATGGATTCAGATCTCAGCTCCATCACTTACGAGCTGTGCAAGCTTCAGAAATTGATCTAATTGCTTGGAACTTCAGTTTTTCCACCTGTAAAATGGGGATAAAAGTGGTACCTCCCACTTCACTTGGTTGTCATGAACATTAAAGAAACTGGCTTTGGTACTCAGAAGAGTTATTTGTCCCATAGTAGGTGCTGTGAAATATTGCTGTTGTTATTATTGAAAGGTTAGGACTATGGGGAGATACTCAAAGGGCTGGACATGGAAATTTTGGACATTGTGAATGATAAAATGAAAGAACGAATAGTATTAAAATGTATTTGTTGGAGAAATAGTTGCTGAGCACTTACTCTGTGTTGGGAACTGCGCTAGGTGCAAGGATATAAAAATCCAAAGTTACAGCAAGTGCCCTAAAGTAGTTTAGTATCAGGAGAAAGTTGAAGGAGAGCAAAGCCACTGAAGTCAGAAAGCTCTGAGCTTGAGTCCAGCTCCATCAGTAGAAATGGCCTTAGCAAATGACTTCTCTCACTTGTAAAATAGAGATACTATCACCCCATTAGGTTGCTGTGAATAAAAATATGGAATAAAGAGTATGTACATGGTGAAAGTTAAAGTGTTAGTCACTCAGCTGTGTCCGACTCTTTGACCCCGTGGACTGTAGCCCGCTAGGCTCCTCTGTCCATGGAATTCTCCAGGCAAGAACACTGGATTGGGTAGCCATTCCCTTCTCCCAGAGATTTTCCCTACCCAGGGGTCAAACCTTGGTCTTCTGCATTGCAGGCAGATTATTTTTACCCTCTGAGCCACCAGAGAAAGTCCCTGTACATGGTGAGGCTCAATAAATAAGTGATGATGCATATTATACACGCACATGTTAGCATCTGTAGCTACGTATTTAGAGAGGGAAAGAAGATGATGGTACAAGATTACAGTCACACTGGTAGGTTTGGCCCAGGTGAGGTTGGAGGTCATATTCTGCCTGGAGAAGTCTAGTCAGGGGCTGGAGGGTGGCAGAGACAAGGACAACTGGGTCTACTTTTGCAGGAGAGCAGACATGTCCTAGGGAGGCACCAGTACTCACAGAGGCTTAGGAACCAGAGGGACCAGCGGGTCTGGGAGAGACCATGGGTTTAGTGTTGTGAAACAAATTGCAAGGTGGGGAGGTGGTGGGACTGATGACGCCCAGAGAGGCAGGGACTAGCTCATGTCTTTGTCAAAATATCAGTGTCTCAATTAGATTTCCCTGATCCCCATATTTAACTAATCCCTTCCCCATCATTTCCTAGAATCCTGCTTGGCTTTGTTGTTCTCAAAGTCATCTTCTATACCTTTTCCACAAGTCATCTTCCAAATATCCATATCCATATGTGTGTGTGTCTCTCTCTCACACAGACGCACCACACAAGACTTATTTTGTCTATATCTGTCTCTCCTTGTTAGAATGAAAATTCCATGAGAGCGTGAACATTGTATCTCCAGCACCTAGATTGATAATGCTCAATAAATGCTCAATAAATAAAAGGAATGAGGGTAGTGAATGCATAGCTTTCTCTGATGGGCAAAAATGTGTGTTTGCCCTTCGGCCAGAGAAACCTTGAGAGTTCTAAGCAAGGTGCAATGCGGTCATATTTTCCTTTTGGAAAGAATAACCGTGATTATCATTGAGGGTGGACTGTTGAGAATTTCTTCCAGCAATCTGAGCTGGCTGGACCAGATCCAGACTCCAGGAGGGGAGAAGCTGGGGGCCAGCAGAGAGGCTTGGAAGGCACAGCGGGCAGAACCAGATGACAGGTAACAAGGGATGAAAGGAAAAGTGAACAGGTAAGGTCTCCTCAGGTGTCTGCCTTGAGCAAATGAGCTTTATTCACTGAGATGGTAAAAGAATATGTCCGTGAATTAAATAAAAGTAATAATAATATTCTCACTCCAAGAAGGATCAAGGATATCAGAGCTGCTCAGCGTTGATGACTGATTGCTTGAAAACAAAAAAAGAAATGAGCTGGTTAAATCCTATTATTATTAAACCCATAGTTTCCTGTTTGTGTTTCAAGCTGAAAGCACAAGCTGGAATCAACATTGCCAGGAGAACGATCAATAACCTCAGATATGCAGATGACACCACCCTTATGGCAGAAAGCAAAGAAGAACTAAAGAACCTCTTGACGAAAGTGAAAGAGGAGAGTGAAAAAGCTGGCTTAAAGCTCCACATTTAGAAAACTAAGATCATGGCATCTGGTCCCATTACTTCAAGGCAAATAAATGGGGAAATAATGACAGACTTTCTTTTCTTGGGCTCCAAAATCACTGTGGATGGTGACTGCAGCCATGAAATTAAAAGATGCTTGCTCCTTGGAAGAAAAGCTATGACAAACCTAGACAGCATATTAAAAAGCAGAGACATTTCTTTGCTGACTAATGTCTGTATAGTCAAAGCTATGGTTTTTCCAGTAGTCATGAGTGGATATGAGAGGTGGACCATAAATAAAGCTGAGCACTGAAGAATCGATGCTTTTGAATTGTGTTGTTGGAGAAGACTCTTAGAGTCCCTTGGACTGCAAGATCGTATCAGTCAGTTTTAAAGGAGATCAATCCTGAATATTCACTGAAGAGACTGATGCTGAGGCTTCAATACTTTGGCCACCTTATGCAAGGAGCTGACTCATTGGAAAAGACCCTGACGCTGGGAAAGATTGAAGGCAAGAGAAGGGAATGACAGAGGATAAGATGGTTTGATGGCATCACCGATTCAATGGACATGGGTTTGAGTAAGCTCCAGGAGGTGGTGAAGAATAGGGAAGCCTAGCATGCTGTAGTTCATGGGGTCGCAAAGAGTCGGACATGACTGAGCGCCTGAACAAAATAGCTTCCTGAATTCCTTGTGGTCTCAGAAAGATGAGACTTGAGAAAATGTCTTTCTTAATAGCAATGGGAAAAATTCAGCAACAGATACCTGTAAAGAGCCAGTGACATCCTAAAAGACAATACTTCACTTGATAATATTGTTATTTACTTTAATGAATTTGCTTTGCATGCACAAAGCTTTCCTCCACAGCTATGAGCACAGTATTCAGTCTCTATTGATTGGCAGCCATGACGCAAACTGAAGAATCAGTGAAGCAATGTGATAAAATCCAAAGAGTTTCCATCAGAACTTTTCTCTGAATGCCCTTCTTGGAGGCAGAGGTGGCATACAGGTGTTGTCAAACACTCATGATGATCCAGCCACACAGCTTCCATGGGTAAATCTATGGTGACATTATCATCACCCAGTCCTGGTTTGAACTAAATTCCTGGCCAGGTTGCTGAGTTACTTCTACTTTCTGAAGAGGGGTAGGATCCCAGGAGGCCATGTGTTCGGTGTGGTTGAATGTAGCCCTTCAGTGATCTTCTGAACCCTGAGATTAATTAATTCTAGTCAATGATACAGCAGTGATCCACCCCAGGCGAGCCCGACAGACACCACTGGGATGAGTCTCGTGTATTGTTCTGTCTCCTGGTGGCTGGGGCATCCTAGGAACCAGCCAGTATCTAGAGCAAAGGGGCCTTCTCCACGTTAGGGGAGAACGGATGTTTCAACCATTAGTTCTCTCACCCATAAAATGAGGATGAGAGCATTGTGTTGAGAAAGTTAAATGGAATAAGACCATCCAGCTTAGCATGTTACCTGAATGGGCAGGTTGCACAATCAGTGGTTACCAAGGTTGTGGTCCTGATGGTGTTCCATCTTATCTCTACTTCAGAGATGCTGAAACATATGCAGATTCTAAAGGGAGATATGTAGAAACAGGTTCATAAGTGAGGAAAGTGGACAAAACGAAAAACCGCTTTGCTGAATACGAAGATAATTTGAATTTCCTGAAAGGACTTGGTCATTATTCAAAACTGACACCTTTAACTGAATATAAATTTCTGAATTTATATAAATAACTAAATATAAATTTGCTGATAAATGACACATATAAGCCAATTAAGCATTTTTAGGACTTAGTATCTACTATTATTGTTAATATTTGGAAAATGGTGCTTTGTTAGAACTAGTATCTTTCCAACTTCTAAGTTGTATTTTTTGAAGTTTACTGTATTTCTAAATATAATTTTTATACACACAAAAAAAGATTTTTGCAAAAAAACACATCTTTAATTTTGCAGTGGAAATGAATGAAATATCTGGTCATCTTTTTCAGAAGCTCACCTATGCAAAATTTGAGAAGTTCCAAATTTAGTGGGAGATTTCACTAAAAGACTTATCAACATCTAGTATTTCTTTGCTCTTTCTCTCAAGTCAACTTTGCTAAGACTCAATACTTTTAAAGTATTTTTAAAGCTTTTAAAAGTCTATGTTTTGTTTAAGTTATTAATTTACAACTTCCAAGGTACATTTTTCCTCCCAGAAACTCCTTGGGTTGTTTTCTTATGTGTCACTTCTCTTTTCCTTTGTATTATCATGTACCTTTTATAACTCAACCCCAAATCATGCGTCAAACATTGGCTATATATTATGTACTGTCACACCATGTAAATCCAGAATTCACTGTGGTCAGAACAGTACTTTATTCCTCTCCTTTCCTCCTTTCTCCAGTTCCCCATGGAATCCAGAAGAATGATGTGTGCCAGAAATTTTCAAATGGAGATCAAGCTGTTGGAAGACGCTCTTCTCCTCTTATTTCATTCCATTTGAATCTATGACGGTTGAAGTTTTCCACGTTCTTAAACTGACTCAACAAATGTCCCCTGGGGTATTTCCATCCTCTAACCATTAGTTCACTTTCTTTGCTTATTCATTTCCAGTTGCTTCGTGAGCTGAGCCAGGGTATCAGAGATTACTGACTCAGTGCTATTTCAGGAATCCCCAGCATTTTCCCTGCGCTGACTCACCTCACGGTTTTCTGTGCTCACCTGTTGGGCGCATGGCTGTGGCCGAGCACATGTGGCTCTGGGTGGTCAGAAGGCTCCTGAGACTTACATCCAATTGCAAAACTATGATCTGAACAAAGTTCTTTTGCCTGTTTTTCCTTTGGCATCATCTTTCCCTTAAGTGAGTTCCTTGAGAATAAGAGAGGGCTTTGTCTTAGTCATCGTTGAATCACCAGTGACTACCCATAGTACCTGGGGCACAATAAAACATCTGTGCTCAAGAAATATTTATTGAATGACGGAATAATGTAATCTCAAGAAATCTTAAAGGCAGTTCATTTTGTGGATTCCTATGATTGTAAATATGGAAAAAATATTTTGAGATTTAAGTCAATATTTGAGAATGTATTTAAAAGTACTTAGAGGAGGGGATAAATTAGGAGTTTTGGATTAACAGATACACACTACTATATACTGAACAGGTAGTTAACAAGGATTTACTATATAGCACAGGAAACTATACTCAATATGTTCTAATGATCTAAAAGGAAAAAGGATCTGAAAAATAGATATATATGTATGTATAACTGAATCACTTTGTGGTACACCTGAAACTAACACAACATTGTAAATCAACTATATTTTAATCTTTTTTAAAAAAGTATTTCAATTCTGGGGATTTCCTATAAAGGATGAGTATGACCAGAAAGTCATAAAATACCCAAAAAAGAGTTAAAGCTAGGATTTCCACACCATGGAGCCTGGTGAGCTTTCTCAAGTCCATCTTTTTTATGCCCCTCTTATTTATTCCTGCTTTTAGCACTAAATCCAACTCTTTTGTTCATTCTAACATCTTTCTCCAAATATAAGACATGAGTCTCATGAAATAAGAGTACGTGTGTATCAGGAGCCCCCAAGACCATTCCCAGAGGAGATGATTCACCAGAAAGACCCATGAGAGTCAGTGTGTAGTCATACTTGTGGCTATAACATATTACAGGGAAAGGATACCCAGAAAAATCAGCAAAGGGAAAAGATGAAAGAAGTAAAGTCCAGAGGAAACCAGGCACAAATGTCTACAAGTCTTCTCCACTGGAGTCACACAGACAGGCATAGTACCTCCATCAAACTGCGACAACACGCGTGACCTGTTGCTTACCAAGGAAGATGGTTAGAGACTCAGGGCTTTTACTGGGAGTTCATCACACAGGTACTTTTTCCCCAACACCTAATAAAATTCCAGACTCTCAAAAGGGAAAGCATAAATCACATTGTGTGTGTAAATAGGTTAGGCACAGTAAACTATTCTTATCAGTTAGAGAATGGTGAAAACACTACAGAAATGCAAGCTTCCGGATGTCAGCCAAGGGCCAACCTTGCAGGAAGGCCTTTCTAAATCCTTTCTAGGTCAGGGATATTGCTTCTTTCCCGCACACATGTGTACACCAAATTCATCCTCTTTCCCAGTTTTGGAACACTGCACCCTCGTGGTGCCTGTTCTGTATGTAAATTTGAATCCCAGGGATGGCTGCTGTCTATGGGGTCGTGCAGAGTCGGACACGACTGAAGCAACTTAGCAGCAGGAGCAGCAGCAGCAATAGAGGAAAAGACTAAAGCTGTCCAAGGGGGAATCGACACCCTGTATCAGACACTTGAAAGCATAAGTGTGGCTAAGATAACCCAGAAGTGATTTCTGGGCAATAGCATCTCACTCATTGGTAAACAGAAGAAATGGTGCCTAATAAAGAAATGGAAAAGGTGGAAGGAGAAGCAGGAGAGTGCAAGATCATGGAAACAAAGGAAGTAAAGAGCTTTGTGAATGTGAACTTGCAGAACTTCCTCAGAATCTCAGTGAGAAGCTCCAGACTCCTCAGGGTGCCTCACAGAGCCCTCCATCTGCTCTGGGTGGGCTTCTCCAATCTCTTCTTCACTCTTCCCTAATTAGCAAAGCCAGAGCTTCAGAAAGCCTGGAAATTAAGGGCTGAACTTTTTATTAGAATTTTCAGTAAGAAGATTACTGGTTACTCACTGAGAGAGCTACTGCAGTACAGCATGATGAGAGGAGCCAGACTGCAGAGGACCAAGGAAGGAATGGATGGTAAAGGAGGAAAGGGCATATTGGAAATACATGCTGATTGAAGATGCAGAGACAAGATCAGAGTAGACAGAACAAGTTGGTGGCTAGATGAAAGCCCAATCCAGGAAGAAGTGCTTAAATCGGGAAAATCTCAAGCCCATTAGTAGTCTGAATCCAGTAAGTCCCTTCCTTATGAACCTTCAAGTTAGAAACTTCCAAAAATACGAATGTTTGTTCCATCAACATCAGGTGTAACTGAAATTTCAGCTTGTGCTCCATCTCCTGGGCTTCCCTCACAGCTCAGTTGGTAAAGAATTTGCCTGCAGTGCAGGAGACCCCAGTTCAATTCCTTGGTCGGGAAGATCCCCTGGAGAAGAGATAGGCTACCCACTCCAGTATCCTTGGGCTTCCCTTGTGGCTCAGCTGGTAAAGAATCTGCCTGCAATGTGGGAGACTTGGGTTCAATCCTGGGTTGGGAAGATCCCCTGGAGAAGCAAAAGGCTACCCACTCCAGTATTCTGGCCTGGAGAATTCCATGGCCTTGTATAGTCCATGGGGTTGCAAAGAGTTGGACACGACTGAGCAACTTTAACTTTCACTCCATCTCCTATTGCTGATGGTCCTTCAGCTCTGCTGTCTCCTACCTCCTCTCCCTCCTCCAGTCAATAACTTTTCTTGTTTGTTCACTTGATGCCAGCCCCTGTATGCCAGCTGTTACACTATACTACTGTACTTTTCAAAGTGCTGTGCTGGAAGATTGAAAATGTTCTCCTTATTTTTTGTGTTTGTGTTTATGCATTATATGTGTGCAAAGTATTATAACCTAATACAGTACAGTCATTTATAACTGATTATGTCAGTTGTGTCCTTAGGACATTGTTGAACTTACGAATGCACCCTTGGCACGGAATTTGTTTGTATGCAGGGGACTTACTCCACAAGATTCAACTGAGAGGACTTCAGAGATACAGGAGAGAATAAGAATGATGAATGAAAAGGACATGAGGGGAGAGGTAAGAGATGCCAATAAAGTTATAACTTGTGAACTTCAACAAGAAAAACAAGCCCCATGATTTGAAAAGGGAATCATAAATATCATAGTTGGTACACATGGATATATTTGCAATAAGGCTATGGAATAAACTGTCTATTCATCTCAATTTTTCTATTAAAGTGGCAAGTTTGGCTACCAAACTTGAGGCATCTGTATGAGAAATGATTCTTAAGGAAAGGGATGAAGGTTTTTAATGGACATTAGAAAGTATCAAAAAATGTCTTGCCAAACAATAAGTAGAACTGATTCATGATTGAAGATCTAATTGAGACATGAGATCATACATGCTCTTTGAAATCTTCCACCTCCACCTCCAGGTCCAAGAAGGTGGCTAGAAGTGTTGATTCAATATTGTAGTTTTGTTTTGGGAGGCTAGAGGGTAAGGAAACTGAGAGTACTAGTGACGTTAATGATTGGAGACAAGGGAGGGAAAATCAGGAGAAACTGATTCTGAAAGAAAGTGAGGGCGTGGGAAGTCTAAAGAGCAGAGAGCAGAGAGCGAAGAAGCAGTGATAAAATCCGACAAACTGGAGATTTTAAAGAGTGTATTATTGTGTTGAAGAATTCAAGGATGGAGAGGTTCTATGATTTAACCTTGAGAGAGAGTACCTGAAAAGGAGTAGAGATGAAAGTCATCATAGATGTGGAAGTTAAGAAGTACAGAACAAGGAAAGCATAAGGATCCAAAATCACTGAAAAGAATGGTGGATCCGTGAGTTTAAAGGAAATAGGGAACTTTTGCTAGGCGCCCAATTCTTCAGTGGATGCATAGGGTTGGCTTAGGAAATAGCAGGCAACTAAGAACAAGAAGAAGTAGAAAAGGATAATGGAGGAGAATTTAGCTTCAATGTAACAATGATCATGGCATCTGGTCCCATCACTTCATGGCAAATAGATGGGGAAACAGTGGAAACAGTGGCTGACTTTATTTTTCTGGGCTTCAAAGTCACTGCAGATGGTGATTGCAGCCATGAAATTAAAAGACGCTTACTCCTTGGAAGGAAAGTTATGACCAACGTAGATAGCATATTCAAAAGCAGAGACATTACTTTGCCAACAAAGGTCCGTTTAGTCAAGGTTTCCAAATTCAGACTTAAATTGAAGAAAGTAGGGAAAACCACTAGACCATTCAGGTATGACCTAAATCAAATCCCTTATGATTATACAGTGGAAGTGAGAAATAGATTTAAGGGCCTAGATCTGATAGATAGAGTGCCTGATGAACTATGGAATGAGGTTCGTGACATTGTACAGGAGACAGGGATCAAGACCATCCCCATGGAAAAGAAATGCACAAAAGCAAAATGGTTGTCTGGGGAGGCCTTACAAATAGCTGTGAAAAGAAGAGAAGCGAAAAGCAAAGGAGAAAAGGAAAGATATAAGCATCTGAATGCAGAGTTCCAAAGAATAGCAAGAAGAGATAAGAAAGACTTCCTTAGTGATCAATGCAAAGAAATAGAGGAAAACAACAGAATGGGAAAGACTGGAGATCTCTTCAAGAAAATTAGAGATACCAAGAGAACATTTCATGCAAAGATGGGCTCGATAAAGGACAGAAATGGTATGGACCTAAAAGAAGCAGAAGATATTAAGAAGAGATGGCAAGAATACACAGAAGAACTGTACAAAAAAGATCTTCATGACCCAGATAATCACGATGGTGTGATCACTGACCTAGAGCCAGACATCCTCGAATGTGAAGTCAAGTGGGCCTTGGAAAGCATCACTACAAACAAAGCTAGTGGAGGTGATGGAATTCCAGTTGAGCTATTCCAAATCCTGAAAGATGATGCTGTGAAAGTGCTGCACTCAATATGCCAGCAAATTTGGAAAACTCAGCACTGGCCACAGGACTGGAAAAGGTCAGTTTTCATTCCAATCCCAAAGAAAGGAAATGCCAAAGAATGCTCGAACTACCACACAATTGCACTCATCTCACACGCTAGTAAAGTAATTCTAAAAATTCTCCAAGCCAGGCTTCAGCAATATGTGAACCATGAACTTCCTGATGTTCAAGCTGGTTTTAGAAAAGGCAGAGGAACCAGAGACCAAATTGCCAACATCTGCTGGATCATGGAAAAAGCAAGAGAGTTCCAGAAAAACATCTATTTCTGCTTTATTGACTATGCCAAATCCTTTGACTGTGTGGATCACAAGAAACTGTGGAAAATTCCGAAAGAGATGGAAATACCAGACCACCTGACCTGCCTCTTGAGAAACCTATATGCAGGTCAGGAAGCAACAGTTAGAGCTGGACATGGAACATCAGACTGGTTCCAAATAGGAAAAGGAGTATGTCGAGGCTGTATACTGTCACCCTGTTTATTTAACTTCTATGCAGAGTACATCATGAGAAACACTGGGCTGGAAGAAGCACAAGTGGGAATCAAGATTGCCAGGAGAATTGTCAATAACCTCAGATATGCAGATGACACCACCCTTATGGCAGAAAGTGAAGAGGAACTCAAAAGCCTCTTGACGAAAGTGAAAGTGGAGAGTGAAAAAGTTGGCTTAAAGCTCAACATTCACAAAACGAAGATCATGGCATCCGGTCCCATCACTTCATGGGAAATGGATGGGGAAACAGTGGAAACAGTGTCAGACTTTATTTTTGGGGCTCCAAAATGACTGCAGATGGTGACTGCAGCCATGAAATTAAAAGACGCTTACTCCTTGGAAGGAAAGTTATGACCAACGTAGATAGCATATTCAAAAGCAGAGACATTACTTTGCCAACAAAGGTCCATCTAATCAAGGCTATGGTTTTTCCTGTGGTCATGTATGAATGTGAGAGTTGGACTGTGAAGAAGGCTGAGGGCCAAAGAATTGATGCTTTTGAACTGTGGTGTTGGAGAAGACTCTTGAGAGTCCCTTGGACTGCAAGGAGATCCAACCAGTCCATCCTAAAGGAGATCAGTACTGGGTGTTCATTGGAAAGACTGATGTTGAAGCTGAAACTCCAATACTTTGGCCACCTGATGTGAATAGTTGACTCATTGGGAAAAGACCCTGATGCTGGGAAAGATTGAGGGCAGGAGGAGAAGGGGACGACAGAGGATGAGATGGTTGGATGGCATCACTGACTTGATGGACATGGGTTTGGGTGGACTCCGGGAGTTGGTGATGGACAGGGAGGCCTGGCATACTGCGGTTCCTGGGGTCACAAAGAGTTGGACACAACTGAGCAACTGAACTGAACTGAACTGAAGCAATGATATTCTGAGGGTATTGGGATAATGGTTTAGGAGCCTCAGTGAGAAGTGAAAAGAATGTTTAACCCCATCTCTGACACCTACCATCTGAGGCACCACTGATGCTGAGGCAGAAGCTCTAATACTTTGGCCACCTGATGTGAACAGCCAACTCACTGGAAAAAAACCTGATGCTGGGAAAGATTGAGGGAAAGAGGAGAAGGGGATGGCAGAGGGTGAGATGGTTGGATGGCATCAGCAACTCAATGGACATGAGTCTGGGCAGATCAGGAGATAGTGAAGGACAGGAAGCTGGGTGTGCTGCAGTCCTTAGGGTCACAAAGAATCGGACAGGACTTGGTGACAGAACAACTCCTGATAGCTACATCTTTGAAAAATAATCAGCATTCTCTCTAGGAGCTGCAAAGGAGTGGTACAATGTTCAAAGAGAAAATAAACCACTCAACTAAATTGAAGTCTTATTTTACCCTTGAAATCCTTATCATTGTCTTCATTATCATATGAATGAACCATCTATAGATATCATGACCTCTCTTTAGCAGGTTTTGTAATTATGTCAGAAGCTTTCAACAACAATCGGTGTATATTTGTATTCAAGCCAACAAGGTATAGACAAGCTTACATTTATGAGATCTATTTATTTTTTAAGAATGAATCAAAAGATTCCTTTATCTAATGCTGCCAATTAATTTCAAAGAAGTTTTCAAGACTGGATTTTAGTAAAAACATACATTTCATGAAGGTTTGCCTAAGACTGTAAGTAATTGTCATGGTTTTGAGACGAGTAGTTTAGTGTGTTGGTAATTTTATTCTGGAAAAAAATTTCAGATACTATAAATAGCATAAAGTCTGTTGTTAGCAATAGCAATCTAATAAATATTAAAATCTGCTTGTCATGTAAGATTAATGAGTGATTATTTAGGACTGAACACATGTTAAAACTATTTGGCACAAAGTAGCCCATTAAAATAGTGATGATATAAAACCAGATATAATCCAGAAGCATTTCAAACATGGAAATACTTAATATGTCCATCATTTTAAAGTTCTTATTCAATATTCATAATTCAAAATCCTCATGTTTTATGCAAAAATCAGCAATTTGGCAAATTCTATATGAGAGAACTAAATAGTTTCTGTCCCAAAATTATTCCCTGAAATATTTTTTTAAAGTGTTATTCTAGAAAAGCAGTGATTAGTATAAGAAATGTAGTAACTGACAGGTATTTTCCTCCTGAAAGCATTATTATTTCTGTTGAACATATGGAGCCATTGAGAAACTATTTCAGTCTTTCTAGAAGCTGTATGATACAGTTGTAAGAGATAATAAAAATAATCATAGTCACTAAAATATTTTGCATTTATTATGTCCCTGGCATGATAAATGGCTTTATTTGGATTATTTAATTATGAATAAAAAGACTCCCATAAGACAAATACTATTTTTTTTCCATTTTTAAAATGAAGTAACTGAAGCTGAGAAGGTTGAGAAAACTTATTCACAAAGCTGTTGAAGGTCAGGCTGGGATTTGAACCCACGTCTGACTCTATTCTATACACCTGTCCATCTACATGAGCCCAGAAGTCTAACTGCCATGGACAGACCCTCATGCAAGGGGAGCTGCCAGACCTGCTCACCCTCCCTCTCTTTCAAGTCCATTACCCACAAACTCAAGCTGCAGGTCAACCTTCCTTGAAAGGCAGAGAGCATGAGGACATTTCTAATTCATTAATGGATTATTTTGGGGGTGGCATATTGTTAGTGATTGGTTTGTGTTTCTAAACATCAGCAATGTTAACAGTTGAAAGAAACTTAGAGTTCTGGAGCTCAGCTTCTCAGTTGATGCAGGGATCTCTTTTCCTTTCCTGGCCCTTCTTACACTTTCAGAGACCAGCTTTGGATTAAATATAGTTTCATGATAATGAAACTAGAGTGTGATAATTTCTTTCTTCAATATTTTGCTTCGTGTCCTCACTACTGATTTCTGACTTGGTCCCTTTGAGCCTTCCAGATCCTGATGCTCTTAGTTCCTTGGAACTGTTGCATTTAGTGAGCATTGAGACCATTGCTGTGGATCTATAGGCACAAGAGACTGTGAAAGGGAGAAAATTTTTTAATTGGAGCCTGTCTCAGTTAAGACACTTCACGTGCTTGTTGAGACACATTTTAAGACATTCAGAGATATGTGGGTTGAGTCAGTTTGGGGGCTCATTGATATCATCACAGACTAGGGCTCTTTCTCTTTGTCTGGTGACAGAATGGATGCAGCTATTCCAGTCATCACTACAGCAACATCTGACCATAAAAGAGGAGCATGTCCTCCTGGATAGTGCTTTGTAATTATGAAGTAAAACCTTTCTCATAAGTCCTGCAGATGCCTTCCCCTCAAATCTTAGCCTATAATTTATCCTCATGATCTAGCTATAAATCTAATATCTGATATTTTCAGGTACTCTAGAGGGGGCGAGGTCTGTGAGCAGCAGGAGTGTGGAGGGAGGAGAGAGTTGAATATAGCAACTTAGCTTGCTACTCTGATAGCTGTCCCATGCGTATACAGCCAGGAACAGAAACAAGAACTTCATGAGCACTCATATTTCCTCAGTTCAGTTGAGCTCAGTTCAGTCGCTCCGTTGTGTCCGACTCTTTGCGACCCCATGGACTGCAGCACGCCAGGCCTCCCTGTCCATCACCAGCACCCAGAGTTTACTCAAACTCCTATTTCCTAAGCCACTATTTTTAAGGCAAATAAGCAAACACTGGGCTCTAGTTTAAATGGATTAGATCTGGACAAATGAATGTACTGATGTAACTGGGCAGTCTCAGTGAATTTTAACTGAGAGATGGACCAAACTAAAAAAATATCCAGAGCAGTCAAATGTTTCTCATATTTGACAAAAGCAACTGGCACTAGGTCAGTTGCCTTTACTACCAGTAAGGTTTCTTTTCTTTACTGTCTGTCTGTCAGACTCCAGGAGTAATCCTAATAAGGCTACCACCTTACCCCCCTTCCTATAGGCCAGCTGGTCCATGATTGTCTGGTCAAAGTCTCACCTGACATAGATGAATATATCAGCAATGTTGTTAGGCTCTCCCGAACCAAACAAAATAAAAGAATCCCCCATGAGGTTAAAAACTCAGCCTAGAACATCTTTCTGTGAACTAGAACTTCATTTGACCTTTACCAGGTTGAGATAAGCATCAGCAGCCTGGAGACAATGACTCATTTCTAAATAAGCAAGGATAATTTTCACACCTGTCCTTGAAAAACTTTGCCCTGGGAATTTAGAGTCTCAGCGAAATGACAATCTGTCTAAGTCTTCGGAGGAAACAAGGTCACACTTATAGGATGACCCTGAAAGAAGGGGAGCTGCACATTATGGCTGGACTCCACAGCTACCATTGCTGGCAAGAATGTTCATGTGAACCCTCAAACACCCTCCTGATGGTAGATGACACTACCTTGAACTTTAAAAATGAAATTTTACCTGAAATATCAACATTAAGTCTATCTATCTGTCCATCCATCCATCCATCCATCTATCTGTCTATCTATCTACCTATCTGCCATCTATTATCTATCTATCAACCTATAATCTATCTAATCTATACATCTTTATAGATAGCTATATCACAACAGCTATTTGCAAAGTGTATCATACTTACAAAATATTTAACACCCAAGCTGAAAGGTATGGATAAATGTTTAAACATCTCTTTTGTCTATATTTTTACTGCTGATTTGTCTTTTAGAAAGTGTGAATGATCCCTTTTAAAGTAGTTTGGGTATTTGAAGATAGACAGCTTAGCAATCCGGAGAAGGCAATGGCACCCCACTCCAGTACTCTTGCCTAGAAAATCCCATGGATGGAGGAGCTTGGTAAGCTGCAGTCCATGGGATCGCTGAGAGTTGGACATGACTGAACTACTTCACTTTCACTTTTCACTTTCATGCATTGGAGAAGGAAATGGCAACCCACTCCAGTGTTCTTGCCTGGAGAATCCCAGGGATGGGGGAGCCTGGTGGGATGCCGTCTATGGGGTCGCACAGAGTCGGACACGACTGAAGCGACTTAGCAGCAGCAGCTTAGCAATCTTGGGTTAATCATCAAACATCTGTTCAAACTCAAGGATGAAACAGAATTTGTGTTTGTGAGCAATTTTCCTGAAGCCACTTGAATTCCTTTTTTTTTTTTTGGTAGTCTCTTTCACTATTAGCAAACATTTAGATGTATTCCAGCTTATGAAAGTTTCAACTGTGAAATTAACCTATCCCCAGTCCCCTTTGAGTAAGACCAGGTGCTTCATGCATTTTCCTCCTACCCACAGCAAGAGTCCCTTAGGAGAGACGGGAGGAAGTAAGATTTTTGACATTTGTGTTGTGAAAAAGTGTCAATAGACAATTCAAAAATGGCCAGAGGCATGCTACTAAAACCCATTGAAAATGATCTAATAAACCCTAACTTTTTACATGTAATACAAGATTCATCTCCCTCTCTTGCTTAAAACAAAAGCTCCCCCCTTTCTCCTATTTAAACAACAGCTATCAGAGATTTCATGATTGTCCCATTGGACACAGTTCAAACAATACAGGCAGGAAAGAATGCACAGCTGTCAAGGAACCAGCCCAGTCAGAAGTGCCCCCAGACAAATCGCTGTACATCATCGGCTGTTTTTAATTAACAGCAGACTCTGAGCTGTTTTTTCTCCACTTCCACCGCCCCCCCCCTCAACTTCGGTAACTTTAAACAAAGTGATTTGTAATGTTCTGTCTTATACAGCATCTACCCTAGTGGAAATGGAGGATGTTCATGGAAATAGCTGAGCCAAAGTTCAAAGCAGATTACAGCATCTAAAGGATACCTTGAGATTTTTATCTTGGCCCTTGAAGAAGAATGAGTTAAGTTCAGTCATTCTTACTCCTGAAAGGCTGAATCACCTGTGACATGGAGTTACATGGTTATTATTGTACTGGATTGTTATGAATGCTGATCTAATTTTAAGGACATTTTTATCCTGTCGTTAATGAAAAAACATATTCTGCTGCAAACAGCCACAGTCAAGAGAGATCTATAGAGATTTATTTAAGGGAAGACTTCCTTTAGTGAATAAAGACCTTGAAAAGGCTACCCACTCCAGTATTGTGGCCTGGAAAATTCCATGGACTGTATAGTCCATGGGGTTGCAAAGAGTTGGACATGACTGAGCGGCTTTCACTCACATCCATCAAGGAAAGAATTCCCTCAGTGACAAATACTATGGGAGTCACTCAATAACACAAATATTATTGATGGAAGATACCGTAGAGGTCACAGTCTGACCTTTGTATTATATAGATGAGAAGACTTGATTGCTCTATATTAATATGTGTAGAATAAATGAATAAGACCAGTGCTCAGAGACAGAACTTTCCCTGAAGTCCCAGACCTGGTTGAGAATGCCACAGGTTGCATGCGTATGATTCCTATGGAGGAAGGGGGCTTAAAGTGATTAGAAAATATTTAACATATAGACAGAGAAGATTGTGTTAAGAATGAAGCATATTTACGCAATAAAATTGCAAGCTTAGCTTTCAGTGCCATAGTGACCAATGAGATGATTGAGAAAAGTAGAGTTAGAAAGTAGGTCGGATGGTAAAGAGTCTGCCTGTAATGCAGGAGACCTAGGTTTGATCCCTGGGTCAGGAAGATCCCCTGGAAAAGGGAATGGCTACCCACTCCAGTATTCTTGCCTGGAGAATTTCTTGGACAGAGGAGCCTGATGGGCTACAGTCCATGGGGTCGAAAAGAGTCAAACACAACGGAGCCACTAACGCTCACTTTCTTTCACTTTCACTCCCCAATTACCTTAAGTAACTTGGACCATTTCATTTAATGCACTTCATTCATTAATTAAACACTGTTCAGCCTAACTATTTTCAAATTCATGGACAGAGTACAATAAAGTGGCCAAGATCACGAGCTCTTAAGCCAGTCTGCCTGGATCAAATCCTAGACCTACTACTTACTCGCTGAGTAAATTCAGGTGAATTATCTAGCTCTCTGTGCCTTGGTTTCCCCATCTGAAATGTAGGGGCAAAACTATGACCTCCCGTCTAGAGTAGTGAGAATTAATGTTATTATATGGGAGGCTTAGAACTGTACCCAGTAAGTTCTATAGACGCACTACCTATCATAAAACTGACCTTCATGCTTCCTAATCAGCTTTCCAAAAGTATGATGCCAAAGATCCAAGGCACAATTTGTGACCATGTTATTGCTCTATAAATTATTTGGGGTGCAATATTTTTGTGGTGGTTTTTGATGTCTTTTGAGAAAGAGAAGGCTTAGAGATAGACTTTTAAGGTCAATAAAACGCACCGGTATTTTTTGATGAAGTTTTCAAGAACAACAGCATGCACGTCTACGAAGTATGACCTGGTGCCATTTTCAAGAGCACAGTGGGGACTGAAAAGAGCATTTCCAGCTGTAAGGTGGCATTTGGAATCCTTGTGTAAACCTGACTCCACCATGAGATGACTGAAGAAAACAAGATCACAGAGAAGAGGCAGTATATATCCAAATCACCTTCCAGTTTAAATAACTTCTCACTGCTTCAAGACAGCTTTAAAAAGGGTATTCTGGCAAATCACATCATTTGCTAGAGAGCTAGCAGTCAGTATCTTACAGTGTATCAAGCTTTGAAGCATTACCAGGGATTGGTAAAAAATGGCCTGTGAGTCAAATCTGGTCCATGCCTTGTTTCTTTTTTTTTTTTAATTAATTTTTATTGGAGTACAGTTGCTTTACAATGTTGTGTTAGTTTCTACCATACAGCAAAGTGAATCAGCAATATGTATACATATATCCCCTCTTTTTCAGATTTCCTTTCCTTTTAGGTCACCACAGAGATTGAGTAGAGTTCCCTGTGCTACACAATAGGTTCTCATTAGTTGTCTATTTTATACACAGCATCCATTTTGAACTGTTTTTTTTTTTCTCCCCACATATTTAAAGAGTTATAAAAATAACAAAATATGCAAAAGAGGTTGTCTGTAGCCCACAGAGACTAAAATAGTTCCTGGTTCTTTAGAAAAAGTGTGTTGACCATTGAATTAGGCTATAACAAAATATACTTAACATACAAACCTCATGGAGCATAAATTATCCTTTTCTGGTTCAGAAGCCACTTCTAATGTGTAATATTCCAGGTTCAAGATTATGACCCTCAGTTATGATTGTCCTCTACTTTGGTTATAAATGTTAATTCCAAAATCAGATTACCTTGGATGGAATTAAGGCTCTACCACTTACCAAGTGTGTTATCTTTTTCAAGTTACTTAATCTTCCTAAACCTTGGTTTCCTCATCTGTAAGAAATAAACATGGTAATAGCTGCCTCATAGAGCTGATGTGAGGATCAAAGGAGATAACGCATACAGGGTGCTTTGCATGCGAGGGAACGTTCATTAAATGTGCCTGTGATGTGAGTTGCTGCTATTAGGCCTCCTAACAAAAAGCATCTGGTTCTTTGAGTTCCCTAGTTATTTACATTGTTGCATGAATGGAAACTGACAACACCTTCATCCTGGTTGATGATGATCTATCAGTTTCCGGACTCTAATTTCTAGTGTATCCATTATAATACATCAGATTTAGAGGTGCAACATGTGGCTGTCACACATGACAGGCGTTTGAATGAGGAGCATGATCCCTGCCAAAATCTACACACACAATTACATCCTCCTGCCATGACTCCATTTAGCTCTGACGGCTGCACATGAAATACACACATTCCTCTTTCTTCTAGGATCCCTAGAGCCCTAAGAATCCACCTGCAATGCAGGAGACCTGGGTTCCAAGCCCTGGGTCAGGAAGATCCCCTAGAGGAGGGCACGGCAACCCACTCCAGTACTGTTACCTGGAGAATCCATGGACAGAGGAGCCTGGTGGGCTGCAGTCCATAGGGTCGAAAAGAGTCAGACACGACTGAGAGACTAAGCACATAGAGCCCTGCTGCTGCTGCTGCGTCACTTCAGTCGTGTTCGACTCTGTGCGACCCCAGAGATGGCAGCCCACCAGGCTCCCCCGTCCCTGGGATTCTCCAGGCAAGAACATTGGAGTGGGTTGCCATTTCCTTCTCCAATGCATGAAAGTGAAAAGTGAAAGGCAAGTCACTCAGTCGTGTCCGATTCTTCGTGACCCCACGGACTGCAGCCTACCAGGCTCCTCCGTCCATGGGATTTTCCAGAAAAGAGTACTGGAGTGGGGTGTCATTGCCTTCTCCACATAGAGCCCTAGGGTGGCCTTAAGATCTTTGTCTTGTTCCTAAGAATCAGGTGAGTTGTGGTGGTCATTTCACAGATATTTTATCAAATCATCAATTTGTGTATATTAAATATAGCCCAGTTTGTGTGACTACAATTCATGAGCAGGGCTATTGGCAAAAAGTGCTCCTTTAATTCAGATGCTAGAATGGAAGGCATGTGAATATACTATACCATGAGTGAAAAATGAACTTTCATTTTTAGGAAGTTCTCGGAGAAGGTGATGGCACCCCACTCCAGTACTCTTGCCTGGAAAATCCCATGGACGGAGGAGCCTGGTAGGCTGCAGTCCGTGGGGTCGCTAGGAGTCGGACACGACTGAGCGACTTCCCTTTCACTTTTCACTTTCATGCACTGGAGAAGGAAATGGCAGCCCACTCCAGTGTTCTTGCCTGGAGAATCCCAGGGACAGGGGAGCCTGGTGGGCTGCCGTCTATGGGGTCACACAGAGTCGGACATGACTGAAGCGACTTAGCAGCAGCAGCAGAATTGGAGGATTTTGTGTTATTACAATACAACCTTACAAAGCCAGATTCATGCAATAATGTAATAGGAAAAATCTATTTTTGTAGAGCTCTCTGATATATCTAGTTTATTCAAGTGAGGATTATCACTTGCCCATTTCTAACTACAATTTTTTTTTTTTTGCAATTTGTGATTCCAAGTCACGAGGTAGATTAAGAAAAGGCAAATTTTCAAGTTTTCAATTGTACTGAAAAGTGTTTATTCATGTTTGAATATTCTAACATGCTTTCATCTACATTTCTTTAAGGGTCAAAAAAGTCTGAATTTTCCTTTAGGCCTACATGACAAGTATTTCCTTTTAACACTTCAATAAAAAATATACAGAAATTTTCCATAGCTCCAAAAGGCTGAAGAGCAAGACAAAATTTCCACTAAATATTGCAAGTTGGCCTCCCAGATGGAGCACGCAGTCATGGTGAGAAAAGTAGTTCTCTTTTACAAGGTTTGAAAGCCCATTAAAATTTCTCCATCTCCCCAAACATTCTCTGACCAAGGGCAAAAATGTCCCACACTATTGAAAAAAAAAAAATCCGCTGCCTGTGACTTAGAGAAATATTAGAACCAACAATTTGAGCCTCATGCATCTTCAAGGACAACATCAAAGGACTTTTATACTTTTATACTTGGGAGAAGATGAAGTAACATTCCCTCATCTTGGTTTATCAAACATAACTGATGAGTTCAGTTCAGTTTCTCAGTTGTGTCTGACTCTTTGCAACCCCATGGACTGCAGCACGCCAGGCTTCCCAGTCCATCACCAACTCCCAGAGCTTACTCAAACTCATGTCCATTGAGTCAGTGATGCCATGCAACCGTCTCATCCTCTATTTCTACCACGCAACATTAGTTAGCATGCAAAATCTGAATGGGAAATTGCTTTCAAAAAATTTCTGGTTAACCAAGAACTGTCATTTGTCATTTTTTCACCTTTGAGAACTGGCAGTCCCATGCTCTGATAACGAACAGAGGCTTTCTTAAGAGTTTGTTTCCCAATTTCTTTCTTAGCAAAATTCCCCACTAGTAGCATTTTCCTTCCTGCGGTCCCCAGAGGATGTGATGGGGGTGGGGAGTTGTTGCACATTACAAGCTGTTTAGTATGGTCCACAGCTGTAGTAAAATGCTTATTTTCCGCTTTAAGGAAGTCGCTTCAGCTTGCAACACTGCCTTATTACGGCCATTAAGAGATTTCGCTTTTGTGAATGGAATAAGTTAATAAAACAGGTCCAAATGGGTTCCGTTATTAGAAGCAACTCTCCAAACTCTACATGGAAAGCACTATTCTTGGAGATGCCTGATGGGCTGATCTCCATACATTTCATCAAATGTGTGTATCAGCATTTTACTGTTGTTTTCCTGAGAGTAGTCTTCCGTGACCCAGGAGTGGCGTACTCCCTAATCCTCATCTCCTCTATTTCATCCTTCAGCCAGGATTACAGATACGAGAAGCAATTAAGAGTGGTGGAAATATAAAATAATATTCTTTAATAATCAGGGCTGTTGTCATATAAAGAGTAGTGTAACTGGAAAGAGATTGGAGAAGGAAATGGCAACCCACTCCAGTGTTCTTGCCTGGAGAATCCCATGGACGGAGAAGCCTGGTAGGCTGCAGTCCATAGGGTCGCACAGAGTCGGACATGACTGAAGCGACTTAGCAGCGGCAGCAGCACTGGAAAAGAGCTGGAAAGAGCATTTCAAGGAACTCTGGGGTCCCTACTGTTCCATCTGTCTCATGGTGATTATTGTTAACTCATGTTTTTTGTTCATCTCCATACCCCCCAGTACTGGGATATAACCTCCTCACCCCTCTCTCCCCAACAGGATTATTCCCAAGAAATGTCTAGGCACTGTGGTCAGTTTTCTGCTCTTCCCACTGCAGTGTCCTCCTCCACTGTCTTCTGAGAGCTCAACCAGAACAAGTTTTCATCCCAACATTAGCTGTGATCATTTTCTCCTTTCCCAACTGTAAGCCAGTCCAACAGGCTGGGCCAACAGTAAAGACTTTCTCATTCATCTTCTTTTGTTTCTTTTGGGTCTCATTCAACCACCTGCTAGAGATTTCACATCTTTTTAAACGTATGTGATTCTCATGATGACTCCAAAGGTATGTGTTACTATTGCCATTGTTTTGCAGAGATAAGGAAGCTGAGGTTCACAGAGTTGAAGCATTTGTCTAAAGGTCATATGGGCAGGCAGAGGAGCAGCTGGAGGATTCCAAACTCATTGTAATATGTTCATTAAACACCTACATTCCACAAGGCACTCTCTGCAATGTTATTAGTCTATTAGTAAACCCAGATGTTGGCAGATGGAGGCATCCTGTTGATAGTCTCTCCAAAAACAGAGTCAATATGTCAAACTGTCAAAGAATAAAACTGTAGGCATTTCTGTAAAAGTTGAAAATTTGAAGGGCTCTGGTTTTTAACCATGTTCAGAAGTATCTGAAAGTGTAAGTCCACAATTCTCTCCATTCCGTGTTGCAGAATCTAGCATTTGCCCATTGCCCATGCATGGTTCACACCTCTAGACCATCTGTGACATGAATTTAGTGGTTTGAGGACAAAGGAATGGGGTGGATCTGCTAGGTGTAGCGATTGAATCAACCTTTAGCCTCAAAGTGATTTTTTTTTTTTTTTTTTAGAAATAGCCTCTTCAAAATCATGCATTTCTTGCAATCTTGTGACCCTCAGATATCTTTCCGTGTTATCTCTTATTCATCCCCCTTTGTTTGTTTGTTGTTTGGTCACTAAGTTGTGTCTGACTAGGGACCAGCTTTTCTAACCAGATTTAGTTTGGGAGAATTGGTTTCACTTTGGATAACCTGTGTCTTACCCTATGGGGCATACTTCAATTCTTAAAAGCAATATTTAATAATCGGATGGTGTGATGCCACTTGTATTAAAATATTCTCAACTGTATGAGAAGCCCTGGGGTTTTTCTTTTCATTTTTTTCCAAGAATTTTTTTAAAGTTATTTTAATTTTTAATGATGTATAGTTGATTTACTATGTTGTATTGGTTTCAAGTTTATAGCAAAGTGATTCAGATATATACATATCCTGGAGGAGGAATTGGCAACCCATTCCAGCATTTTTGCCTGGGAAATCCCATGGACAGAGGAACCTCGTGGGCTATAATCCCTGGGATGGCAGAGTCAGACATGACTAAAGCGACTGAGCATATGCATATATATATACATACATGCTGCTGCTGCTGCTGCTAAGTCACTTCAGTCGTGTCTGACTCTGTGCAACCCCACAGACGGAAGCCCACCAGGCTTCTCCATCCCTGGGATTTCCCAGGCAAGAAGGCCATTGCCTTCTCTGATATACATACATATGTATATACATATATAGTATGTATATATATAGAGAGACACATATTTTCCCTTATAGAGTATTACAAAATACTGAGGATACATTCCTGTGTCATACAATTTTGTTGGTTACCTAGTTTGTATACAGCAATAACAGAAACTTTAAAATATACAAAAACAATTGGAAGGATTGCACAGAAAATACCCACACCCACTTTTTAGCTGGATGTGATACATTCGACGCATTTTTAAGCAAGTTGCTGGGCACTGATATACTTCATCTGTAAATATTTCCTTATGCATATCATTAGCGAGAGCTCAATATTTGCTTATATACATTTATTTAGAAAACAGTTCCTACAGTGAAATGCATAAATCTAAAACTTTTGACAAATGCACACAGGTATGTAATGCAACCCTTATCAAGATGGAGAATAAGACCATCACCCGCTAGGTTCTCTCACACCCTTTCTCAGTCAATCCCCACCCCCTCAGAGGCAACCAGTTATTCTTTTTACTTTTAATTATGTATAAAATGAGCTTCCATGGTGGCTCACATGATAAAGAATCTGCCTGTTATTCAGGAGGCCCAGGTTTGATCCCTGGCTTGGGAAGATTCCCTGGAGAAAGGAAAAGCAACCTCCTCCAGTACTCTTGCGTGAGAAATCCCATGGACAGAGGAGTCCAGTGGGCTACGGTCCATGGGGTTGCAAAGAGTCAGACACAGCTAAGCACGTGGTACACACCCATTCCAGTATTCTTGCCTGCAGAATTCCTTGGATAGAGGGGCCTGGGGGACCATAGTCCATGGAGTTGCAAAGAGTCGAACACGACTGAGCGACTAACACATGCATGAAATGACATTTTGCAAAAGACACTGATTCAGGATTTATATCTATACCGCTGGTGGAATTCGCTAACAAGTCATCTGTGACTACCGAGAGTACAGATACTCATAAGGAGGAATAACCACACACTTGCTGCTTTTCACAATTATCTCCATTTGCCCTTTCTTTAACCAAGTTGTTTTTTTTTTCCCCCCACCCTTGGCCAAAGGTTCATCCACCTCTCTGTGATTTCCAAACCTGCACAAACAAACTTCAAGGAAGTTGAGACTGGCACTCTGTGCTGCCCAGTTTGGCATTCACAGCTTCCGCTTTGCAATTGAAGTTCCATTGACTTTGGACATGGCCTAGTTACGGGGCGCTGAGTATGTCCTGTGTGCTAGGATCACTTGTGACATGCTGACACTGGAGATTTTTCTGTGCTTACTCAAGGGGTTTCTTGGCACCACTGGGCATTGCTCATTCGACACGGGGTACCGTAGAGTGATGGGACCATCTGTTCCAGCTATACAGCACAATGCTCAATTCAGGGCCAATCGTTAGTCAGATGGCACATGGCTCTGACTAAGCTGATTCTGTGTGTGTGTCACAGGATGCCATGAAGTGGAGTGACCTTTTACAGCATGAGCTGGTACATTCCACTGTTGGGTTTTTTTTGCTTCAGGCCTCTGCCAAAGTAAAGCTGTAGGAGGAAGAAAGGAAAATCCATAACAGAGTCCTCCCAGCTCGGTGGAAAAGAGAGCTGGCAGAAAAGCCCCAAACATGGATGCAAGCTGTACATGTGCCATTGAGATGTCCTTGGGCAAAAGCATGCAATAGGGAGAACGCTAATAACATCTCCATGATTTGCTTCAAAAGAGGTTGTAAACATTCCTTCAGTGAATAGACAAATCCTTTGAAAACTAAAATGCCTAACACAAAACAAGGTGTTCTCAGAATTCTCTGGATCCTTTGGAGCTATGTTGGCCACGGAGATGCGCCACAGACTGAAAAGGGTAAACACGGGCTCAAAGTCTTCATTGCGTCTTCCAGAGCATGGGCCAAGGACAACATAACAGAGGTATAAGTAACATGATGGAGGTAAAAATGCTCACGAGTAGTTCTTGATGCTTACCATTAGACTCCTAGCAGCAAAAAAGATGCCTGCCTGCCTGCTGTGTTGCTTCAGTCGTGTCTGACTCTTAGCTACCCTTGGACTGTAACCTGCCTGGCTTTTGTGTCCGTGGGATTATCCAGGCAAGAATACTGGAGTGTGTTGTCATAGTCTCCTTCAGGAAATCTTCACAACCCAAGGATCCAACCCACATCTCCTGCATTGCAGGCAGCTTCTTTACCGATGAGCCACTGGGGAAGCCCACAGGAAAAAGATGACCTGCCATTCAATTGTGGAAACCGGGGAGAATTTAATGAGGGTAACTGTTTACAGACATGCAGTGGTCATGTATGGATGTGAGAGTTGGACTGTGAAGAAGGCTGAGAACCGAAGAATTGATGCTTTTGAACTGTGGTGTTGGAGAAGACTCTTGAGAGTCCCTTGCAACCAGTCCATTCTGAAGATCAGCCCTGGGATTTCTTTGGAAGGAATGATGCTAAATCTGAAACTCCAGTACTTTGGCCACCTCATGCGAAGAGTTGACTCATTGGAAAAGACTGATGCTGGGAGGGATTGGGGGCAGGAGGAGAAGGGGACGACAGAGGATGAGATGGCTGGATGGCATCACTGACTCGATGGACATGAGTCTGAGTGAGCTCCGGGAGTTGGTGATGGACAGGGAGGCCTGGCGTGCTGCGATTCATGGGGTGGCAAAGAGTCGGACATGACTTCGAGACTGAACTGAACTGAACTGAACTGAGCTTGGGAAGCTCATACGGAACAGTGAGGCACCCAGACCCTAGCACTTCGAAGTCAGAGGAAGCAAGGCGAAGAGGGGCTGAGACTGCAGCTGCAGAAGAAGGACCATCCAGCTGGAGCTGTGGCCATACAGCCCAGTCCCCAGAGGAGCTACAGCAAGGTGGCAAGTGGGGGACAAAAAAGTATTTTGCCCTTTCTCTCCCCTCCTCCTGCAGTCTCCTGCCAGAGGGCAAGACAGCCCAAGGAGCACAGTCATGCCCCACAGAGGTCCCCCCCAGGGGCAGGAAGCAGGGCGGAGGATTGGGGAGCATGCCTGGGGTTATAAGGGGAGCATATGGTGAATATCCAGCATCCTTATCAGAGCCTTATCCTATAGGGGGCGGGCAGCCATTCTGACATCCTGAGAAAACAGCCTTCTGGGACCATTCTCAAAGTCTAATTGGACCAATAGGCCCAGCAAGTCAACTACAGTCCACGTCTCATCAGGGAACCTGATGAGAGTTGCCTAAGATCAATATAAAGACCTCCTTTATGGTTCTGAGTGCTTTGTTCTAGAATGCATGAAGGGGCTTCCCTGGCGGCTCAGCAGTAAAGACTCTGCCTGCAGTGCAGGAGGCAGGGCTTTGATCCCTGGGTCGGGAAGATGCCCCAGAGGAGGGCATGGCAATCCACTTCAGTATTCTTACCTGGAGAATCGCCATGGACAGAGGAGCCTGGAGGGCTACAGTAGAGGGGGTGACAAAGAGTCAGACATGACCTAGCAACTAAACAACAGCAGTGAATTACATGAAAAATCCAGAAGAAATGTAAATCTGCTGACGCTTCGATTTTAGGTCTATAAGATCCATTTTTCTGGGAGATAGTGGAGGACAGAGGAGTCTGGTGTGCTGCAGTCCCTGGGCTCACAAACAGTTGGAGATGACTTAGTGACTGAACAGCAAAAACAAGACCTATTTTAAATTTTGGAGCTCCAGAACTGCAAGATGATTTCAGTACTCTGTGATCATTTGTCACAGCACCAAAAGGGAAACAGCACAGCATACACTGAAGGCCTGTGAACATGGCTGTCCATAGAGTCATTCATGGCTTAGTTTGATCCCAGGTGGACTGGTTAGGGAGGTCAGTCAGTGCCAGACCCAGGGCATTGAGTGGCAGACAACAGATGACAGTTACACAATATCAAGGCATGATTTACCCGTAGTGTCCAAATTTAGAAGTATGCCCTGTAGACTTTCATATCTTTGCAATCACCATGAAAGTGAAAAGTGGAAGTCACTCAGTTGTGTCCAGCTCTTTGCGACCTCATGGGCTCTAGTGCACCAGGCTTCTCTGTCCGTGAATTTCTCCAGGCAAGAATATCGGAGTGGTTAACCGTTCCCTCCTCCAGGGGATCTTCCCAACCCAGGGATCAAACTCAGGTCTCCCACACTGCAGGCTGATTCTCTACTGTCTGAGCCAGCAGGGAAGCCCATAGTCTGTGACTGCTTGCCAACTACAGAGCAATGTTGCCTTCCAACTGAAGTGGACATAAAATTACACCTAGGAGGGAAGACCTACTAAAATCACCAACAGCCAATCAGAGCCTGCAGAACTGGTCATTTCACCGGGAACGTGGTCCACAGAGCCCATGGGTCCATCACACCATTGTGTTCCTCACAAGCCCAGAAGGAGACAGGGCTGTAACCTGCTTAGAAGGTTCCAGCAAAATGGTTCTCAGCCGATACAGCCAAGCATGTTGCACAGTCTTACTTACTAATGAGAGGCCAAGAGAATGCTCTGAGAATAAATTATTGGAAAAAAAAAATCCTTACAGCAGAATTCTGAATACCCTCCTAGTAGTGGTTTTTTCAAATATTTGCACTCTAGCAGCCTTTTCTGAATAAACGGTGGCTTCGACTTCCTATGACTGCTGTGACAAAGGACCACAAGCTTGGTGTCTAAGAACAAAATAAATTTACAGTTTTCTCAAAGTTCTGGAAGCAGGAAGTCCAAACTCAAGGTGTCGGTAGCACAGTACGCTCTCTGAAAACTCCCTTGACAGAGCACTGCTTGCCTCTTCCAGCTTCTGGTTTCTTTGTTTGTGGCAGCATTGCTATCATCTCTGACTCCGCCTTTGCGTGGCCATCTTCCCTGTGTGCCTTCACTTCGTTCATCCTCTGTATGTGTCTGTCTCTGTACCCCTTCACCTCTTGTACTGGGGCCCATGTTCATGGCTAATGATGTGAACTAGATTAGAACTGCAAAGACCCTTGTTTTAGTCTGCTTGAGCAGCTGTAGTAACACATCATAGACTGAATCACTCAAGCCACAGAAATTAACTCTCTTTCAGTTCTAGAGGCTGAGAAGTCCAAGATCAAGGTGTCAGCTGGTTTGGTATCTGGTGGAAGCTTTCTTCTTGGCTTACAGATAGTCACTTTCTTACTATGTCTTCACTGGGCTGAGAAACAGAACTGGAGAACTTTTCATATAAGACCATGCAGATCAGGAAGCAACAGTTAGAACTGGACATGGAACAACAGACTGTTTCCAAATAGGAAAAGAGTACATTAAGGCTGTATATTGTCAACCCTGCTTATTTAATTTATATGCAGAGTACATCATGAGAAACGCTGGGCTGGATGAAGCACAAGCTGGAATCAAGATTCCTGGGAGGAATATCAATAACCTCAGATATGCAGATGACACCACCGTTATGGTAGAAAGTGAAGAAGAACTAAAGAGCTTTTTGATGAAAGTGAAAGAGAAGAGTGAAAAAGTTGGCTTAAAGCTCAACATTCAGAAAACAAAGATCATGGCATCTGGTCCCATCACTTCATGGCAAATAGATGGGGAAACAGTGGAAACAGTGGCTGACTTTATTTTTGAGGGCTTCAAAACCACTGCAGCCATGAAATTAAAAGATGCTTACTCATTGGAAGGAAAGTTATGACCAACCTAGACAGCATATTAAAAAGAAGAGACATTACTTTGCCAACAAAGGTCTGTCTAGTCAAGGCTATGGTTTTTCCAGTAGTCATGTATGGATGTGAGAGTTGGACTATAAAGATACCTGAGGGCCGAAGAATTGATGCTTTTGAATTGTGGTGTTGGAGAAGACTCTTAAAAGTCCCTTGGACTGCAAGGAGATCCAACCAGTCTATCCTAAAGGAGATCAGTCCTGGGTGTTCATTGGAAGGACTGATGTTGAAGCTGAAACTCCAATACTTTGGCCACCTGATGTGAAGAGCTGACTCGGAAAAGACCCTGATGCTGGGAAAGACTGAAAGCAGGAGGAGAAGGGACAACAGAGGATGAGATGGTTGGATGGCATCACTGACTCGATGGACATGAGTTTGAGTAAACTCCGGGAGTTGGTGATGGACAGTGAAGCCTGGCGTGCTGCAGTCCATGGGGTTGCAAAGAGTCGGACATGACTGAACCACTGGACAACAACTTCCTAAAGACCTTATATCCAGATATAGCCACATTGAGGGATAGCTCAATATATAGATTTGTGCATGGAGGGGCACAATTCAGTCCCAGCAACCTTCTTTCCATTTAAGGTCATATTTAAAGGCCCTGGGGGTTAAGATTTCAGCATATCTTTCCGAAGGGACACAATTCCACCTACAAAAAAAGGCAGTGGCGGGAAGGTTCCAGTAAGTGTACCTGAAGTTGGCTTTGCCCCTAGATAGTGTCTAGAGGACTCACCTTTCCAGGGGAGCCCCAATGAGAACAGAGATGCTAATGCTGACCTCTTGGGGGGTCCTGACAACTAGAGGAAGCTTAGAGCAGAAAGGCAGCTGTGGCTGGGATGTGCTGGGGAGAGACAGAGATGCTCCCAGCCACATCTGCACTCACAGGCCAGGACAGACCCCACACACCCAAGGCTGCAGCAGCCCATGGCTTCGGCAGGGAGGGCGCATCCTCCCATGTGGGCTCAAGCTGCTGCCTCTGGCCTGAGGCGCTGGGGGCTTTCACACCTCCTTCTTCTACTGTTCAGATACCTTCCACATGTCCCATCCATGGGGGGCTTAATCATTTCCTTCTTTTTCACTACACTGATTGGTTATGTATGCCCATTCTGGAGTTAGTGGGGGGTCTACACTCTCTGAGGTGCTCAACACACTATAGCCCATCTTAGCCAGCTTGGCAAGGCCAGGGACCTGGCAGTCAGATGTGGGCAGAACCCTTTTGGCTCAGGGAAGCTGGAATGCCTTTCTGCTCCCTGGGCAGGAAATGCCCTCAGCAGGGAACCCTATGCTTCACTAATGATGGAACTGTGACCTGATTAGGAAACAGAAAGATCTGCTTTTCAATCTTCACATTGATATGATGCAAGGGAAGTTGCTTAAGCTCCAGAGCCTCACCTTTCTCATCTGTAAAATGGGGCTATTACCAGTGCCTACCACAGAGGGTGTTTGTAAGGATCGAACAAGATGGTGAATTTCAAATGCGTGGTGTGTGAAACTATCACAACACTGTCAATCAGCTCTCAGTTCAGTTCAGTTCAGTTCAGTCACTCAGTCATGTCCAACTCTTTGTGACCCCATGGACTGCAGTATGCCAGGCCTCCCTGTCCATTACCAACTCCCAGAGTTGACTCAAACTCATGTCCATTGAATCAATGATGCCATCAAACCATCTCATTTTCTGTTGTCCCCTTCTCTTTCTGCCTTCAATCTTTCCCAGCATCAGGGTATTTTCCAATGAGTCAGCTCTTTGCATCAAGTGGCCCAAGTATTGGAGTTTCAGCTTCAACCTCAGCCCTTCCGATGAATATTCAGAATTGATTTCATTTAGGATGGACTGGTTGGATCTCCTTGCATCCAAGGGACTCTAAAGAGTTTTCTCCAACACCACAGTTCAAAAGCATCAATTCTTCAGCACTTAGCTTTCTTTAGAGTCCAGCTCTCACATTCATACATGACCACTGGAAAAACCATAGCCTTTGACTAGACGGATCTTTGTTGGCAAAGTAATGTCTCTGCTTTTTAATATGCTGTCTAGGTTGGTCACAGCTTTTCTTCCAAGGAGCAAGCATCTTTTAATTTCATGGCTGCAATCACCATATGCAGTGATTTTGGAGCCCCCCAAAATAAAGTCTGCCATTTTACAGCTATACTTCAATATAAAAGAAAAAGTTTAAAAAAATGTACAAGATAATAGCATTTTTGAAAATATAATATTACAGATGTTTTTAATATAAAGTTTTAAGTTAAACATATGATATAATTTATAATTACATGGTGGCTCAATGGTAAAGAATGTGCCTGCCAATGCAGGAGCTACAAGAGACTTGGGTTTGATCCTTGCATCAGGAGGATCCCCTGGAGAAGGAAATGACAATCCATCCCAGTAGTCTTGCCTGGAAAATCCCATGGACAGAGGAGTCTGGTGGGGCTACAGTTCTGGTGGGTTGCAGAGTCAGACAGGACTGAGCATACACACACACATGACATAATTTATGTAAGCAGAGATCTTTTATGAACATTATGACCAAAATTATTACAATCTCACATTAGTTACTGTCACCCTGAAAAATTATAATTGTGATTATCTTGATTAAATATTTCTATAGAAAAAAATAATTAATAAATAAAATACGTTGTGTATTGTGCTGGGTCCTGATTGTTAATGCATCGCTCCATCATTCATGATAATTGTCTTGTTCCGCACACATGCCTAGTAATATGTGCGCACCCAGCAATGCATCCAGGAAAGAGAAGCAAGGCCGGGGGTATGCACGATCCACCAGTCCATTGTGTTTGAAGCTCATCTGCACAACTGCTGCCAACTTTGTTATCCCTGACCCTAACCTGCCCCAAACCCTGACTGATTTAGTGCTGAGACGGCAACATCAGATCTTTTTTTTTTTTTAATTTAATAATTTTAAAACGTGTGTTCCCCATCCTGAACCCTCCTCCCTCCTCCCTCCCCATACCATCCCTCTGGGTCGTCCCAGTCAACATCAGATCTTTATGTGTGCGTGCTAGGTCACTTCAGTTGCATCCGACTCTATGTGACCCCATGGACTGTAGCCTGCCAGGCTCCTCTGTCCATGGGGTTCTCCAGGCAGGAATACTGGAGTGGGTTGCCATGCTCTCTGCCAGGAGATCTTCCCAACCCAGGGATCGGACCCAGTCTCTTATGTCTCCTGCATAAAGAACTCCAGGCGGGTTCTTTACCACTAGTGCCACCTGGAAAGCCCTCAGATCTTTGGGGCATGTCAATTTCCCTTGCCACCCAGGCAGCCCCATCCTGAGTTGATTTAGGGAATGTCTTTAATGTGGCCTGCAGGATCTCTAAACCCTTTACAGAGCGGATTTACTCAAGTTGCTGCTCTCAAGCCTCTTTTAACTCCAAGCTCGAATTTTATTTGTTTCCCTGGAGCTGCCAACTGAGCTGTGATTGGGAAGGAAGCATTTACTGAAGTGAGCCACAAATGGTGTAAAAGGATAAATCTGTGATAGTTTATGTGTGTGATACTGCTGATCCCAGGGCTACTAGAAGGCAGAGCACAGCAGTCACCTAGTACTTCATTATACAGCTGGGATCACGGTTACGGACATGGCATTCTGTTACCAGAAGGGTTAATATCACTTCTATTGCAGAAGAAAGCTTGTCTGTCCAAAACAGGTAGGTATCTTTATTTGCTTTTAATAGGTAAGAAACTGATACTCATGGAGTTCGAATGACATTGAATTGAAAAATGGGACTTTGAACACCCCATCCACCAGCCTTTTTGATGTTGTTCAATTGCCAAGTGGTTTCCACCTCTTTGTGACCCCATGGACTGCAGCACATCAGGCTCCTCTGTCCTTCACTCTCTCCCAGAGTTTGTTCAGACTCATGTCCATTGAGTCAGTGATGCCATCCAACCATCTCATCCTCTGCCACCCCCTTTTCCTTTTGCCTTCAATCTTTCCCAGCGTCAGGGTCTTTTCCCATGAGTTCACATCAGGTCATTATATAATTTTGTAAAGTTCACCATTTTATCTGGACTTCTGTTTGTTGGACTGGTGAATACAGTATATATTTGCCAAGGTCACTGCCATGAAGAAATAAAGAAGCATCTATAACCACAGTGCTTGGTACATGGTAGATGATCTTACTTTAGGCAGTAAGAAGTGAGGCAGCAGAACAGTTATCCAATAAGGACCTTGGTGCTTCACAATCCCAGGTTCTCGATGGGAGTTGACAAGTTTGTTCTATGAGCCACATAGCAGGTATTTTCATCTTTGTGACCCATTTGGACTCTGGTGCAACTACTCAGATCTGCTATTGTACCATGTGAGCAGCCATAGACATCATTCAAATGAATGATCATGACTGTGTTCCAATAAAACTTTATTAATGAAAACAGACACTGGCTTTCGTGGTGGCCCAGTGGTTAAGAATCCACCTTGCAATGCAGGGGTTGTGGGTTCAATCCCTGGTCAAGCAGCTAAGATCCCACATATCTTGGAGAAACTGAGCCTGTGTGCTGAGACTACTGAGCTCACATGCCACAACCAGGTACCTTGCACACCACGATGGAAGATTTCACACAAACTGTGAGAATCCAACACAACCAAATAAATAAATAACAGACAGCAGGCCTGGTCTGGACCATAACCCATGTGACAATCCCTGACCTAGAATAAGAAGTTGAATATAGCATGATAAGTAACAAGATCTAGTAGATAAACTCCCATTCATCCTTTAACACTTTAGTCTCAATCTTCCCTCTTCTGTGAAACTTCCTCCCTGATGATGCTAAGCAGACTTGTGGCTCCTGTGACCTCTGCACCCTTGGGTGCATCACGTGACAGCCACCTTCCCACTGGGGGGAGAATGATGGCACCATTCCCCAGTGGTCTGAGAGGCCCTTGGCATCGCTGGCTATGTCTCTCCATTTTTCTCAAATATTTAAAAAGTGAACAACAATACGTCTCATTTCCCCCAAAGGATAAAAAAAAGTAGTGAAAGGGCTTAAACTGAAGTTGGGAAAACTTAGACTAATGAGTGGTTCTCAGCTGGGGAAACATTTTTAATGATGGGAGTTACTTTGGGGTGTCAAGATGGGAGGAGGGGTTCTATTTACATCCATTGAGTAAAGACCAGAGATGTTGCTAAATATCCTACTATGCTCAGGACAGTCTCTCACAAGAGAGAATCGTCAGGTCCCCCAAGTCAATAATACTGACGTTGAGACACCCTATACTGGCAAAAGGCAGTGTCTAAGTCATGTGCTATTTCTGCTTTATTGACTATGCCAAAGCCTTTGACTGTGTGGATCACAATAAACTGTGGGAAATTCTGAAAGAGATGGGAACACCAGACCACCTGATCTGCCTCCAGAGAAATCTGTATGCAGGTCATGAAGCAACAGTTAGAACTGGACATGGAACAACAGACTGCTTCCAAATAGGAAAAGGAGTACATCAAGGCTGTATATTGTCACCCTGCTTATTTAACTTCTATGCAGAGTACATCATGAGAAACGCTGGACTGGAAGACGCACAAACTAGAATCAAGATTGCCAGGAGAAATATCAATAACCTCAGATATGCAGATGACACCACCCTTATGGCAGAAAGTGAAGAGGAACTCAAAAGCCTCTTGATGAAAGTGAAAGTGGAGAGTGAAAAAGTTGGCTTAAAGCTCAACATTTAGAAAACAAAGATCAGGCATCTGGTCCCATCACTTCATGGGAAATGGATGGGGAAACAGTGGAAACAGTGTCAGACTTTATTTTTTGGGGTTCCAAAATCAATGCAGATGGTGACTGTAGCCATGAAATTAAAAGACGCTTACTCCTTGGAAGGAAAGTTATGACCAACCTAGATAGCATATTGAAAAGCAGAGACATTACTTTGCCAACAAAGGTTCGTCTAGTCAAGGCTATGGTTTTTCCTGTGGTCATGCATGGATGTGAGAGTTGGACTGTGAAGAAGGCTGAGCACCGAAGAATTGATGCTTTTGAACTGTGGTGTTGGAGAAGACTCTTGAGAGTCCCTTGGACTGCAAGGAGATCCATCTAGTCCATTCTGAAGGAGATCAGCCCTGGGTGTTCTTTGGAAGGACTGATGCTAAAGCTGAAACTCCAGTACTTTGGCCACCTCACGTGAAGAGATGATTCATTGGAAAAGACTCTGATGCTGGGAGGGATTGGAGACAGGAGGAAAAGGGGACGACAGAGGATGAGATGGCTGGATGGCATCACTGACTCGATGGACGTGAGTCTGAGTGAACTCTGGGAGTTGGTGATGGACAGGGAGGCCTGGCGTGTTGCAATTCATGGGGTCACAAAGAGTCAGACACGACTGAGTGGCTGAACTGAAACTGCAGTCATGTGCACCGCACTTTACGATTTATACTATGTTACTCATCTGTCCCCCCACCAAAGGAGAGTGGGAAGAATCAGATGAGATGACATGTATAAAAGGAATCTGCATAAATCATTACATTTGTGCAAAAGTAAAGTCTTCTGTCAGTGAACCAATCCCAGCGTGTTGACACCATGCAGGCTAATTCTGGAACATTTTCAGTTTATCCCACCTGAATCTCCCCCTTCAGTCTGAGCCTTTTTCCCATCACTGTCTTCTCAGCAGGAATAGGAGTGCCTTTGGCCACCTTTCAAATGCAGGGGAACTGGGAAGCCGCGCCTAGGTCTGCTTTCTGCAGGCAAAATTATCAAATCCCTTTTAGCTTTTTCTCTAGGTCCCATTTTTGAAGCCTTTAATTATTTCAGTTTTCACAAAGATCCCCCTGCGGATTTCTCCTAGTGTACCACACACCTCCCACAATAGTCTTCACCTAAAAGGGTTTTCAGCAAATCTTCCCCTTTGACAGAATTAGCCCATGGTTTTTGCAAGCCATGCCGGCTTTCATCTTAGATACATTTATGCTTATACCTTTGGTGATAGTCTGTCTTCCTGCTGAGTTTGGCCCTCTTTTCTCTTTACTGTGATTGAGTGAAATTAAAAAAAAAAAAAAAACCCCAGGGGCTGCTGTTTGGGGAACTGCTCCAAACAGCTACACCTAAGTTGACAAGGGGTACAATTCCTTATTAGGTGTTTGCTCACTTAGGGAGACTGGGTGGGACAAAATTGGTGCTTTCTTTTCACTGAATCATGCTTTGGATTGAATTATGTCCCCTGAAGAGATATACTGAAGTCCCAATTCCCCATACAGAGTGGAACCATAGTTGGAGATAGAGTCTTTACAGAGCTAATCAAGGTAGAATGAGGTCATTATGGTGGGTCCTAATCCAATAGGAAGCTTCCCAGGTAGCTCAGTGGTAAAGAATCTGCCTCTCAATGCAAGAGACTAGGGTTCGATCCCTGTGTAGGGAAGATTCCTTGGAGGAGGAAATGCAATCCACTCCAGTATTCTTGCCTGGGAAACCCCATGGACAGAGGAGCCTGGTGGCTACATGGCATTGCAAAGAGTCAGACACAACTGAGCACGCACGAACAAACTAATCAATAGGACTTGTGTCCTTATAGAAAGGGGAAACTGGACATAGACACACACGTGGAGGAAAGGCCATGGAAAGATGGAGAGGGAGAAGACGCTATCTTCAAGTTAAGGACTAAGGCTTTGATGTGGATCACAACAAACTTCGGAAAATTCTGAAACAGATGGGAATACCAGACCACCTGACCTGCCTCCTGAGAAATCTGTATGCAGGTCAGGAAGCAACAGTTAGAACTGGACATGGAACAACAGACTGGTTCCAAATAGGGAAAGGAGTATGTCAACATTGTGTACTGTCACTCTGCTTATTTAATTTATATGCAGAGTACATCATGAGAAATGCTGGGCTGGATGAAGCACAAGCTGGAATCAAGAATGCCGGGAGAAATATCAATAACCTCAGATATGTAGATGACACCACCCTTATGGCAGAAAACGAAGAAGAACTAAAGAGCCTCTTGATGAAAGTGAAAGAGGAGAGCGAATAAGTTGGCTTAAAACTAACTCAACATTCAGAAAACTAAGATCATGGCATCCAGTCCCATCACTTCATGGCAAATAAATGGGGAAACAATGGAAATAGTGAGAGACTTTATTTTTTTTTGAGCTCCAAAATTACTGCAGATGGTGACTGCAGCCATGAAATTAAAAGACGCTTACTCCTTGGAAGAAAAGTTATGCCCAACCTAGGTAGCTCATTAAAAAGCGGAGACATTACTTTGCCAACAAAGTTCAGTCTAATGAAAGCTTTGTTTTTTCCAGTAGTCATGTATGGATGTGAGAGTTGGACTATAAAGAAAGCTGAGTGCCGAAGAATTGATGCTTTTGAACTGTGGTGTTGGAGAAGACTCTTGAGAGTCCTTTGGACTGCAAGGAGATCCAACCAGTCCATCCTAAAGGAAATCAATTCTGAATATTCATCGGAAGGGCTGAGGTTGAAGCTGAAACTCCAATACTTTGGCCACCTGATATGACAAACTGACTCACTGGAAAAAAAACCCTGATGCTGGAAAAGATTGAGGGCAGGAGGAGAATGGGACAACAGAGGATGAGATGGTTGGATGGCATCACCGACTCAATGGACAGGAGTTTGAGCAAGCTCCAGGAGTTGGTGATGGACAGGGAAGCCTGGCATGCTGCAGTCCATGGGATCACAAAAGTCAGACACGGCTGAGGGACTGAACTGAACTGAAGTTGACAGACTGGAACTGGTTCTCCTCTGGAGCCTTCAGAGGGATCATGGCCCTGTTGACACCTTAACTGTGGACTTGACCTCAAAGCTGTGAGATGATGTATTACTCAGTCTGTGGGACTTTGTAACAGCAGCCTTAAGAAACTATCTGCTGTAGCTTCTGCCACTCATGCACTAGCTGGAATTCACGATCATTTCAGAACATCTCTGCCAAGGATTGTTTAACAGCATTTCTCTATGTAACTGGTCACCAGTGGCTCACATTTTCCTACTATACATACGCACACCCCTATCCCAGAGGCTACCTGCAGCGATGCTGATGGTTTCCTGCATCTCCTGGCTAAGAGCATCCTCCTACCATGGGCATACACAACCACATACAAAATAGGCTGATGTGCCAGGAAGTTCCCAGAGTGACTGTCTACCAAGGAGAGGCAACAGTGGTGAGTAAATAACCCTGATAGGCTCACTTAGAGTTGGGTTCAACACAACTTTTCAAAAGGTCCCCAGCAGCTTGAGCTCAGGTTGCCCATAATGGAACCTACTAATTAAGATATCTCATCTTGGCTTTGTGTCCTCCATTTTCTCACTTCCCCAGTCTTTCACCATGCAAATAAAATGTTGTTGCTGCTGTTCAGTGGCTAAGTCATGTGGCTAAGTCATGGCTAAGTCCATGGACTGCAGCACACCAGGCTTCCTTGTCCTTCACTGTCTCCCAGAATTTGCTCAGATTCCTGTCCACTGAATTGGTGATGCTCTCTAACCATCTCATCCTCTGCTGCCCTCTTCTCTTTTTGCCTTCAATTTTTCCCAGCATCAGGGTCTTGTCCAGTGAATTGGCTCTTTGCATCTGGTGGCCAAATTATTGGAGCTTTGGCTTCAGCATCAGTCCTTGGCCCAGATAAAATTCTTGGCCCAAACCATTGTGTTGGAATCTGCTTTAGAGAAACTTCACCCTAGGTCACACTGCTTCGGAAATATGAATAACTGGAGTCTGAGTGCTAGCACCATCCCCGAGGCTCAGAATCAAAGGAGAGAGGAAAGAGGTACTAGGAGTCCAAGAAAAGACTTACTGTCCCATCAACTGGGGGCAAGGTCAAGAGTCAAAGCCAAGACCTGAAGAGGCACAGGATAAGATTCAGAGGTCCCAGCCAGAGCCACAGCAGAGAATGAATGGTCCAGGGTGGCTGTAATCCAGGCAGGTGGCCATTCCCACGTTCACTTGGAACCATCCACAGGCCAGACACTGGGCTGAGAGCTAGAAACACAGAAGGAAATAAGACACATTACTTGAACTCAAGGAGCTCACTTTCTTGTGGGGATACCCAGGTGTAAAACAAATGTGACTTAAGTGCCATGAGATAAATCCTAAGTATTTGGGACCCTGGGGGAGAGAATGGAAGCCTTATATAATGTGCTAAGGCATTTGAATATCTCACTTGCAGGTGATAAGTGCGGCAGGGTTCATGACCATGTGATCTGGACCATCAAACAATATTTTGTGCTTAGAAAGCCCCCAACTTCAGCAAATGCTCACCTGTCAGCTTCTTGTTGTTCAATCTACAAGTCGTGTCTGACTCTTTGTGACTCCATGGACTGCAGCACACCAGGCCTCCCTGTCCCTCAACATCTACCTAAGTTTCCCCAAGTTCATGTTCATTGCATTGGTGATGCCGTCCAAACATCTCATCCTCTGTTGCCCCCTTCTTCTCCTGCCTTCAATCTTCCCCAGCATGAGGGTCTTTTCCAATGATAAATGTAAATGCATGTTCATAGCAGCATTCATGTAAATGCGTGTTCATTTACAGGGTCTTTTCTAATGCTCTTCTCATCAGCTGGCCAAAATATTGGAGCTTCGGCTTCAGCATCAGTCCTTCCAATGCATATTCAGGATTGATTTCCTTTAGGATTGACTGGTTTGATCCGCATCTTGAGACTGTTAAAAACTTTTAAACAAGGGGTCTTGATTTTGCACTGGGTCCCCCAAATTATGTGTCCTGTCCTGACAGTAAGGAGCCTAGAAATGCATACCATAGAGAATGGTTTTAACCCAGGTCTATGGTGTATGAGTTGGAGATTCTAATGAGGGAAGTAGGCTGATGGGAAACCAATGGTGGGTGCTTCACTGGGGGAATTTTTTTTTTTTTTTTGCATTGGGGGGATTTTGAGGAGCTCACTGGCCAATCAGAACTCTCCTTCCAGGTAGGCATGTTAATGCTTCATTCATTCATTCATCCATCATGTTTAAACTGCTTCAAATCCTTCAATATATTGATACATGACACAGCAGTAAACAGTATCATAAAGTAAGCTGTATGTCCTTGTGGCGTGATTGTCGAATTCAGTCAATGCTTTTCGTACAACAAAAGATTATGAAGCATTTTTCCACCCTCGAGTATAATTCTTTCAAGTTCCCTATGAGGACAGTATTGCTTTCTTTGTTTCACAGATTAAACCTGAAGCTCAAGGACGTTTCAGTTCATGCAGGATAAATCCAGTCTTACTAGGAGTTCTGAGCCCAGACTTCCTCCAGGCCCTCCTGTCCAAGGGTTTCTTCCACCTCTCATCCACAGCCTCCCTGAGTCATCTCTCACTCTCCCGTCTTTTGTAGAAGTGTCTCTGAAAGTCAGGGTTTCTTAAAGCAGTCACTATTTTGCAGACAGTGGACAATATTTGGGGGCAGTTTTTTAATCTCCTCCTTGACGGTACTTTAGTTTTATAAAGTATTTCTGAATCTCTGCAGGGGAGCTCAGCATTTCCTACAACTTAGGTTTAGATAGCAGTGGGTCGCTAGAGTCAGACACGACTGAGCGACTTCACTTTCACTTTTCACTTTCATGCATTGGAGAAGGAAATGGCAACCCACTCCAGTGTTCTTGCCTAGAGAATCCCAGGGACGGGAAGCCTCGTGGGCTGCCGTCTATGGGGTCACACAGAGTCGGACAGGACTAAAGCGACGCAGCAGCAGCAGCAGCAGCATTGGCTTTTCAGGGCTTTCCCTGGTGGCTCAGATGGTAAAGAATCTGTCTGCAAGTCAGGAGACCTGAGTTCGATCCCTGCATCAGGAAGGTCCCCTGGAAAACAGAATGGCTACCCACTCCGGTATTCTTGCTCAAGAAATCCCATGGACAAAGAAGCCTGGCAGGCTACAGTTCACGGGGTCACAAAGAGTCAGACACGACTGAGCACACACACACGAAATCATACAGTGTGTGATCTTTTGTGTCTGGCTTCTTTCACTTCACATAATGTTTTTGAAGTAGATCCATGTTGTATCCGTAGCATGTATCTGTATTTCATTCTTTCTTGGGGGGGTGGGGGGGTAGATAATATTCCATTGTCTGTAGATATCACCATTTGTTTATTTATCCATCTATTGATGGACATTTGGGCTATTTTTACCTGTTGGCTATTATAAATAGTGCTGCTATGAACATGCATTTACAAGTATTTGTTAGAATACCTGTTTTTAATTTTTTTTTGGTAGATACATCAGCATGGAATTGCTGAATCATGTGGTAATTTTAACTTTTTGCTAACCCTCCAAATTGTTTTCCATAGCAGCTGTATCATTTTACATTTCCGCCAGCAATGCCTGTACATTATCTTATGTAGCCCATGATACTGATTTGATGAGGTCAGGTTATTTTATAAAGAAAAATCCTGAGATTCAAAGACTTAAAATCACTTGTCCATCTCAGTGTTAGAATTTGATTCCATATCTTTGAAAATCCCATTTCTTTCCATTGTTTAAACTTAACTTCTCAGGTCTTTAGTGTCAGTGACTCAGACAGCAAAGAATCTTCCTGCAATGCAGGAGACCTGGGTTCAGTCCCTGAGTCAGGGAGATCCCCTGAAGAGGGAAATAGCAACCCACTCTAGTATTCTTGCCTGGAGAATTCCATGGACAGAGGGGTCTGGCAGGCTACAGTCCATGGGGTCACAAAGAGTTGGACATGACTGAGTGACTAACATTTTGGAGAGGAAAACTGCAAGTCTATAGTGTATGAACTGGTCCAGATACTGATTAAAAATTATGGGAAAATCCCAGCTCAGAATACCAGACATTTAACATTCTGTTAACACACATATATGTTTATTTTGCAACCTTATCGTCTAAAATGATACCCAACCCATAGTACATGCTCAGAAAATATTTGAATGAATGAGTCTTGTGCATTCACCTGGGACCTTTTGTGTCTCTGGCAGCTAGCAACCCGTATACTGCCTTTTCTTTAGCATCCTACTTTGCCCTGTAGTTCAGCCAGGAGAAAAAGAGACCAGATCCTGCAGATGTGACTAAACCCCAGTGGTGACAGAATGACCCCCTGACCCTTTAAACTGAAAATATGCCCTCATCAAATATGTCAGTATCCTTCTTCAAGTTGGGTGGCCATACCTTTCTCAATGTAATTTACTATTGTCTGATTATTTAATCTACAAACAGATATATTGCTGATGTATTTTAACCAGCATGTTTGTCTTATTTATGAATTAGTTTTCCTCTTTCACAGTTTTGATGTTCTCTTGCCAAGAAGTAACTAGAACTAATTTCAAATAATGAATATCTTTTGTAGTTAATAAAAGGCTTCCCAGATCAATAAGGTTAATAAGTGATACAGTCACTTGGGCATGTTAATAAGTTAAAAAAAAAAAAAGAAAGAAAAAGAGGCTGAGCCAACTGAAAAGCTGGAACTGAAAATAGATTATAGCATTTTGCCCTGAGGCTTTGGCAGCAATTGAAACAAAGTGTTTTGAAACAGAGCAAATTGGCATTTCTTTGACTTCTAATGTTCAGTCTCTCCAAGCAGGACACCTGGTTCAACTACACAAAACAGCCATTCAGAATTATAGTCTGGGCTTTTGTTATGCAAAAGGTAAATGAGGGTAGCAGGAATTCTTCCAGGAAAAGCTGTTTTTACTTTTTCCCTGGGGAGAACTCTCATCAAAAAACTTAAAAAAAAAAAAAAAAAATGAGAGAGTAAGAAAAAAGAAAAGCCAAAACTGCTGTTGACAGGAAATCAGGAGTCCTGAAGATGAGTGCGTTCTGAAATTATTTTCCAGAAGACTATTTATTTCACACAACGCTATGAAGTGTTTCCACCATCAGTGAATTAATGGAACTCCCAGAGTTCCCTATTCAGGAACACAAAGTTGTCAGAGAACATTTTGAAGAGTTTCTGGCTGACTCTCCTTCCCCAACTAAGGAAGTCTTCAGAGACTTACTTTGGTTTGAGTTGAATCTATGTTCTCATAGAAACAATTTGACCAACACTAATTGGTTGACTCATCAGAAGAGAATCTTGGTCCCTTATGGGGGCTTTTCTGGTGGCTCAGCCTGTAAAGAATCTGCCTGCAATGCAGGAGATCTGGGTTCAACCCCTGGGTCAGAAAGATCCTCTGGAGAAGCTACTCTAGTATTCTTGCCTGGAGAATCTCCTGGCAGGCTGCAGTCCATGGGGTCACAAAGAGTTGGACACGACTGAGTGACTCACAATTGGACTCTTATGACAACAACCCTGTGAATGTGCACACACTTATATGCAAATAAGTGGTTTATTTGACGCAATGCAAACAGTGTTGGAAATTGCACTTGAATTTGAGGTTGCTGGTCAACCTGTACAGCCCATTATTATAAAAACCTAAAGTCCAGAATAAAAGGAGAATGAAGCGAAGGTCATTTCACTAAAGCAAGCCCATCAGAGACACATGGCATTTACCTCCATGACTTTTAACCCTCTGACTCCATTGACTTTCTCTCATTATGTTGGGCGGGTGCTGTGGACTCATGGAGCCAAGCAGCTCCCAAATTTAAAGGGAAGAGCTTTCGTTTGATGAGTATTGAGAGAGTGAGGGGATCACACATCCAGCAGGGGACCTCTGGAACCTTCTCTTACTCTCAGGACAGGTCTCCATTCCCTCCTTAGCTCCTTTGACAGTGATTCATTGAGTGTCCACTGTGTGCTGGCCCTTACTTTGGGGATGGGATACACAGCAAGAAAGGGGACAAAGCCCATGCTATCATAGCGGTCACCTCCGCACAAGGAGGACATACGAAGAGAGGTCAGTAGTACTTCGACTGCCCATGAGTGGAAGTGCTATGAAGAAGATTAGAGAAAGTCTTGGGAAGGGGCAAGCCCTGCAAACCATCAGGAGAGAGACGAGAAGGAGGATTGAATGCAAGTGTCCTAAGAGGACTAGGGTGTGTCTGGGAAAGCCATGACTGTACAGGAGAAGGGTAACCAAGAGGAATACCAGAAAGGTGGACAGCGTAGACAGGGCCAGAGCTTGGGGGCCTGGAGGGCCTCTCTGGTTCAGTACTCTTCACCTTTGGGGCTGCAGAGCTCTTTATCATGGTGGAAGGAGGGAGGTCAGAGCCTACGCACACCAGGATGTTTAACTTATCCCCAGGCTTTACTCAGCAGATGCTGTTAGCACCTCCAAAAGTTGTGACTACCCTAAAGTTCCCAGACATTGCCAAAGGTTCCAGCACTGGGCGGGGTGTGTGTGTGTGTGTGGGTGTGGGTTTGGGTGTGGGTGCATGCAAAATCGCTCCTGTAGGTTATGCGAAGAATAAGTCTTGGCATATATACACTACCTACTCCAGTATTTTTGCCTAGAGAATTCCATGGACTGAGACGTCTGGCAGGCTACAGTCCATGGAGTCACAAAGAGTTGGACAGACTGAGCAATTTTCACTTTTTCACTATATACACCATCATGTGTAAAAGAGATAGTTAAGGGAAAGCTACAGTATTTAGCTAGGGAGCTCAGCTCAGTGTTCTGTGGTGACCTAGAGAGGTGGGATGGGAGGTGTGGTGGGGGGCAGAGTTCAAGAGGAAGAGGATATATTTGTACATACAGCTGATTCATGTGGTTGTACAGCAGAAACTAAAACATTATAAAACAACTATATCCCAATTTTTAAAAAATGAATAAGTTCAATTTAGTTCAGTCACTGAGTCATGTCCAAGTCTTGTGACCCCATGGACTGCAGCACATCAGGCTTCCCTGTCCATCACCAATTCCTAGAGCTTGTTCAAACTCATGTTCATTGAGTTGGTGATGCTATCCAACCATCTCATCTTCTGTCGTCCCCTTCTCCTTCTGCCTTCAATCTTTCCCAGCATCAGGGTCTTTTCTAATAAGTCAGCTCTTCACATTAGGTGGCCAAAGTATTGGAGCTTCAGCATTGGTCCTTCCAATGAATATTTAGGATTGATTTCCTGTTTGATCTCCTTTCAGCCCAAGGGACTCTCAAGAGACTTCTCCAGCACCACAGTTCAAAAGCATCAGTTCTTCTTTGGCGTTCAACTTTCTTTATGGTCCAACTCTCACATCCATACATGACTACTGGAAAAACCATAGCTTTGACTAGATGGACCTTTGTCCACTAAGTAACATCTCTGCTTTTTAACATATGTTCTTGGTTTGTCATAGCTTTCCTTCCAAGAAACAAGTGTCTTAATTTCATGGCTGCAGTCACCATATGCAGTGATTTTGGAGGCCCCAAAAATAAAGTCTGTCACTGTTTCCATTGTTTATCCATCTATTTGCCAGGAAGTGATGGGACCGAATGCCATGATCTTCATTTTTTGGTTGAGTTTTAAGCCAGCTTTTTCACTCTCCTCTTTCACTTTCATCAAGAGGCTCTTTAGTTCTTCTTCATTTTCTGCCATAAGGGTGGTGTCATCTGCATATCTGAGATTATTGATATTTTTCCTGGTGATCTTGATTCTAGCTTGTACTTCATCCAATTTGGCATTTCTCATGATGTACTCTGCATATAAATTAAATAAGCAGGGTGACAATATACAGCCTTGATGTACTCCTTTTCCTATTTGCAACCAGTCTGTAGTTCCATGTTCTAAGTGTTCTTGACCTACATACAGATTTCTCAGGAGGCAGGTCACGTGGTTTGGTATTCCCGTCTCTTGAAGAATTTTCCACAGTTTGTTGTGATCCACACACTCAAAGCCTTCAGCATAGTTAAGGAAGCAGAAGTAGATGCTTTTCTGGAATTTTCTTGCTTTTTCTATGATCCAATGGATATTGGCAATTCGATCTCTGGTTCCTCTGCCTTTTCTAAATCCAGCTTGAACATCTGGAAGTTCTTGGTTCACGTACTGTTGAAGCCTGGCTTGGAGAATTTTGAGCATTTGCTAGTGTGTAACATCTCACACTCTAGCAAAAAAAAAAAATAATAATAATAAATATTAGTAATGATCCTCGATAGTGATAGTGTTAGTCACTCAGTTGTGTCCAACTCTTTGCGACCCCATGAACTATATAGCCCACCAGGCTCCTCAGTCCATGGAATTCTCCAAGCAAGAATACTGGAGTGGGTTGCCATTTCCTTCTCCAGGGGATCTTCCTGGCCCAGGGATCCAATCCAGGTCTCCCGCATTGCAAGCAAAGTCTGTACCGTCTGAGCCACTGGACTTTACTCTAAATGTGATGGAAATCTGTTGGAGGATTTTAAGCTTGAGAGTAATTCAAAGTAAATTTCATTCTAAAGGGACCTCTGGCTGGTGGGCAGCAGGAACTTTGGTGGCTCAGAAAGAGGTGAGAGCAGGGACAGAAGTGCTTTCGTGGGACATCTGTCCTAGGAAGGGAGAGTGCCTCATACTCATGAGTGTCCCCAAGCATCTGACCATGGCAAGAATTGACCTTCTTAGCTGCCAAGCACCAACTCCAAAGTTGCTGAGTCAGCAGTGGTAGTGACCAGAGAAAGTAGCTTCTTAGGGGAAAGGCATCTGGAAAAGGCAGTTTCTTAGTGGCCTAAGAGCCCAGTGGTATGAGGCAGAGGCTTTGGGTTGGTTCAGGCACAACCCAGTGGATTCATACTTCTGGTACCTGGGTGTGTGTCCCCTCTCTTGCTCAACTATGTCATAGCCCCAGGGGGTACTCACTGGAAAAGACCCTGATGCTGGGGAATATGGAGGGCAAGAGGAAAAGGGAGTGACAAAGGATGAGATGGTTGGATGGCATCATCGACTCAGTGGACATGAGTTTGTGTCCAGGCTCCTCTGTCCATGGAATTCTCCAGGCAAGAATACTGGAGTGGTTTGCCATTTCCTTCTCCAGGGTGATTTGCTCTATAACTCTGAAATACTGGGTATTTTCAAGTTCATCCCATGTCACCATTTCCCACCAAAGCTTCTGAACTGTGTCCTCTACAAATTCATCTGCTGAAGCCTCACACTCAATGAGATTGTATGAATAGGCAACACATTTAAAGAGGCAATTAAGGTTAAATGAAGTCCCAAGAATGGGGGCCTATTCCAACAGGGCTGATGCTTTTATAAGAAGAGGAAAAGGTACCAAGAGGGTCCATGCACAGAGAAAAGGATATGCAAGGCCAGAACTAGAAGGCGGTCGTCTGCACACCAAACAGAGACCTCATCAGAGACCAGATCTGATGGCACCTTGATGTTGGACTCCAGCCTTCAGAATGGAGAGGAAATAAACTTCTGCTGTTCACGCCCCCTGGTCTGTGGCATATGCTTGTGAGCCACAGTAGACTACTGCAAGCCCTCCTCCCCCAGATGTCATCCTTATGTGGATAATGCCACTGCCCCTCTGGGACATTCATCTGTGATCTCAGTCTCGGTGGCTGCTTTGGAAATCCTTACTGAGATCCTCTCCACCCACCCCCCAAGCCTGTGTCTGCCTCATATGGTGCTTCCAGATTCTCCAAAGGAGCCTCTGACTCCTGTCCTTCGTTTCACTTCCCTGACTCATCTTTCTTGGCTCCACTCTTTCACGTTAGTGCTCCCCGGGGTTTTGTACTCAAAGCTCTTCACATCTCAAGTCTAGACACCCGCCTAGGAAGGCGCGTTTGTTCCCAGAGCTTTAACTATCACTTCCATGCACATGACTCATGCATTCATTTTCCCAGACTCTCAATATCGCTCACGAGCTCCAGAACTTTGCTTTCTGCCCCTAACTTGACCTTTCCCCAGTGAAGGATATCACCCGCACACCTCTTACCTAAGCCGGAAAGACACCTTTGGCTCTTTACTCTTTTTCTTCAGACGGTTCACAGGGTCTTTTGGACACCACTGTCTTCCTTCAATGTGTCATCTCCTGAGTCAGTTTTCTAGTGCTTACATTTGACAGTGCTATCTTCCTACTTGAAAGTTATTAACACTGCTATATAAAAAGTGGAAAATGAATAAGAACCTACTTTATAGCCCAAGGAACTTTTTTCAATACTCTCTAATGACCTACATGGGAATAGAAACTAAAAAAACAGATATACCTATACATACAACTGACTTGCTTTGCTGTACAGCAGAAACTAGAAAAACACTGTAAATCAACTATAGTCCAGTAAAAAAATTAAATTAAAAGGTTATTAACAGCTTGCAATTAACCTGTTGAGAAATCCTAAGTTCAGTTTCCATAGCATGGTGCCTTTCCAGTAACATCTTCTCCCCTTTTCCCATCCAGATAACTATGTTCTGGGCCTACAGACACCAATTATGCTCCCTAAAATCTGAGTTCCTTTACCTCTTTTGCTTCATATGACTGTAATGGCTCCACCAGCAATCCAGTCTTTCATTATCAACTCTTCTCCTTTGTCCCTTCTCTACTATGCAAACCATGCTCTTTTTTGAAAATTTTATTTTATTTTAATTGGAGGATAATTGTTTACAATATTGTGCTGGTTTCTGCCATCTACAGACATGAATCAGCCTCTGCCATAGGTAAACATATGTACACTCCCTCTTAAAACTCCATCTGAACTCCCTCCCCATCCCACCCCTTTCTGTTGTCACAGAGCACCAACCATATTCCATTGTGTGTATGTAACACAACTTCTTTATCCACTCATCTGTCAATGGACATCTAGGTTGCTTCCAGGTCCTAGCTATTGTAAACAGTGAGGCAATGAACACTGGAGCACATGTGCCTTTTTAAATTACAGTTCTTCAGGGTATACAACCCAGCAGTGGGAATGCTGGGCCATATGGCAGTTTTATCCCTAATTTTTTAAGAACTCTCCATACTGTTCTCCATAGTGACTGTATCCATTTGCATTCCCACCAACAGTGCAAGAGGGGTCCCTTTTCTCCACACTCTCTCCAGCATTTATTGTTTGTAGACTTTTTGATGACGGCCATTCTGAAAGGTGTGAGTTGATACCTCATTGTAGTTTTGATCTGCATTTCTCTAATAATGAGTGATACTGAGCATTCTTTCATGTGTTTATTAGCCATCTCTATGCCTTCTTTGGGAGAAGGCAATGGCACCCCACTCCAGTACTCTTGCCTGGAAAATCCCACGGATGGAGGAGCCTGGTAGGCTGCAGTCCATGGGGTCGCTAGGAGTCAGACACGACTGAGCGACTTCACATTCACTTTTCACTTTCATGAATTGGAGAAGGAAATGGCAACCCACTCCAGTGTTCTTGCCTGGAGAATCCCAGGGACAGGGGAGCCTGATGGGCTGCCGTCTATGGGGTTGCACAGAGTCGGACACGACTGAAGTGACTTAGCAGACTTAGCATGCCTTCTTTGGAGAAATGTCTGTGGAGGTGTTCTGCCCAATTTTTGACTGAGTTGTTTGTTTTTTGGTATTGAGCTTCATGAGCTCCTTGTATATTTTGGAGATTAGGTGTTTGCCAGTTGTTTCATTTACTATTATTTTCTCCCATTCTGAGGATTGTCTTTTCACCTTGATTATAGTTTCCTTCATTGTGCAAAAGCTTTTAAGTTTAATTAGGTCTCATTTGTTTATTTTAGTTTTTATTTCCATTACTCTAAGAGGTGGGTCATAGAGGGCCTTGCTGTGGTTTATGTCAAAGTGTTCTGCCTATGTTTTCCTTTAAGAATTTTATAGTTTCTGGCCTTATGTTTAGGTCTTTAGTTCATTTTGAGTTTATTTTTGTGCGTGGTGTTAGGAAGTGTGTTAATTTCATTCTTTTACACATAGCTGTCCAGTTTTCCCAGCACCACTTATTGAAGAGACTGTCTTATCTCCACGGTATATTTTTGCCTCCTTTGTCAAAGATAACGTACCCATAGGTGTGCGGATTTTTCTCAGGGCTTTCTATCTTTTTCCATTGTCTATATTTCTACTTTTGTGCCAGTACCATACTGTCTTGATAACTAGCTCGGTAATAGTCTGAAGTAAGGAAGGTTGATTCCTCCAGCTCCATTCTTCTTTTTCAAGATTGCTTTGACTATCCAGGGTCTTTAGTGTTTCCATACAAATTGTGAAATTATTTGTTCTAGTTCTGTGAAAAATACCAGTGGTAGTTTAATAAGGTTTGCATTGCATCTATATATTACTTGAGGTAGTATAGTCAATTTCACAATATTGAGTCTTCTAATCCAAGAACATGGTATATCTCTGCATCTCTGTGTGTTGTCTTTAATTTCTTTCATCATTGTCTTATTGTTTTCTGCATACAGCTCTTTTGCCTCTTTAGGTAAGTTTATTCTGAAGTATTTTATTCTTTTTGTTGAAATTGGTGAATAGGATTGTTTCCTAAATTTCTCTTTCTGATTTTTCACTCTTACAGACTGAATCTATCCCTTCACTCACAAAGCCATCTTCTCTTGTGCAGGCAGAGTCCCCAGCTCCATGTTATATGTGCCTAAAGCCTTTTGCCTGCTTGTCTGTCTTGCTCAATTAAGCTTTTTCACCATTGCAACCATGCCATAGCTATCCTTGAAGCTCTGGGATTATTCTTGACATCCAATTTGGTCTCTGAAAAACACTAGCTGAATGAAGGAACTATGAATAAATATCTTCTGTGATTATCTCTGATGGAAAGCTCTTTCTAATTTTGCCATTCCTAAAACTCTGAGATCGTAGTAAGGCTCGTGTTTGGAATGCAACAACAGAGGGCATAATTCTTTCAATTGAACTAGATTCAAAGGAACACTTAGGGGAGTAGAAACAAGAAGATACACATTTCCAGAGAAACTGTGTGCCTCAGGTCCAAAATAACTTGGGAAATGGCTGAGTGAGAGGAAAAACAAAAATAAAATAGTATCACCAGTGTCATGGAAGATTATTACAGATTGTCTATACAGAAAATACAGATGTTTCCTGACACCAAATAAGCTATGAAAGGGATCAGGGACATAGGCACTCAGTATTATATCAAGGTTTTACTCTGTCCAATGCAATTGAAATATAAAGATAGTTATCAAAATGGTTTTTAAAAATAATAGGAATAGTAACTATTATGCTTCTTTATTAACTCATTAAATATCAAGATGAATGGTTTTAATTTCAGAGTAGTGATGAGCATACACAATATTTTGATATATTTGTAACAATTATAATGCAGTGTGAAAATATCTGTGATTTCTATTGGTGAGAAAATCGTTAAGTATTTCATGATTAAAGGAAACACTCTATTTGAGTGAGATATTAGTAAAAGTAAAGATGTATTATAACCTAGGTCACAAAGAAAGCTCTTGAGATGCAGAGAGACTAGTTTGCTTTGACTTCTTCCTGGATAAATAACCCTTGAGAAGCTACCTTTAGAAGGACATCAGTAAATAGCCAGTGGACTCTTTGATTTTCAGGGTAGACAATACTAGATTCCTAGAGAGACTGCAGAGATTTGAAAGACACAGGGATGGTGATTCCCATAACATTCCCATTCAACTTGCTGATTTGGCCTGTGCCAAAGGCAGATGGATCTTGGACGATGACAATGGATTATTGTAAGCTTCACCAGGTGGTGACTCCAATACAGCTGCAATGCCAGCTGTGGTTTCATTGTTTGAGAAACTAACAGATAACCTGGTACCTAGTGTGCATCTGTTAATCTGAAAAATGCTTTTTTTCTTGAAATATATTTATAAAGGCCAGTAGAAACAGTTTTTTTTAAGCTGGCAAAGCCGGCAATACACTTCTACTATCTTACCTCAAAGGGTGCATCAACTCTCCAACCCCATGTCATCATTTAGTTTGCAGAGAGCTGGATTGCTTTTCTAGTCTATAAGATATTTATTATACTGGTCATTATGTTGGCAGCATTATGCTGATCGGACTTAGTGAACAAGAAGCAGCAACTACTCTGGACTTAATGGTAAGACAGTTGTTTGTCAGTGTATGGGAAATAATCCAACAAGAACTCAGGGTCCTTCTACTTCAGTGAAATTTCTAGGCATTTAGTGGGGCAAATCTGGAGGGCTTCCCTTGTGGCTCAGCTGATAAAGAATCTGCCTGCAATGTGGGAGAACTGGATTCAATCCCTGGGTTGGGAAGATCCCTTGGAGAAGGGTAAGGCTACCCACTCCAGTATTCTAGCCTGCAGAATTCCATGGACTGTATAGTCCATGGGGTTGCAAAGAGTCGGGCCTGACTGAGCAATTTTCAGTCACAGTGGGGCAAGTCAGATTGATATATTCCTTCTAAGCAAAGGATAAATCAAGTCCATGGAATTCTCCAGGCCAGAATACTGGAGTGGGTAGCCTTTCCCTTCTCCAGGATACCTTCCCAAGCCAGGGATCAAACCCAGGTCTCCCACATTGCAGGTGGATTCTTTACCAGCTGAGCCACAAGGGAAGTGCAAGAATACTGGAGTGGGTAGCCTTATCCCTTCTCCAGGGGGATCTTCCCAACCCAGGAATTGAACCAGAGTCTCTTGCATTGCAGGTGGATTCTTTACCAACTGAGCTATCAGGGAAGCCAGGGCCTTAGCAGAGACCGAATGCTTAACCATGAGCCACTAAGTTACCACATGACCACAAACCATAAAGTTGGTCATGCACAACAATGCTCTGTTGTCACATGGAAGTGATACTTAGGTAAGCAGGACTGAGCAGGCCCTGAAGGCATAAATAAGGTACACAAAGAAATGACTCGAATGCCCATGGTGCCCCCGCCTCCTGCTACTCTGCATTCTCTCTCCCAGCCATACCTGTGACTCAAGAGGAGATCCCTGTAATCCTATTGACAAAGTAAGAAAAGACTAGGGCCTGGTTTACAGATGGTTCTGCATGATATGCAGGCATCACTTGCAAGTGGACAGCTGCAGCATTGCAGACCTTGGGGACATCCCTGAAGAAGGACAAGAGTGAGGGCAAGCCTTCCAATGGGTAGAACTTTGAGCCCTGCCCTTGGCTGTGCTTTGCTTGGAAGGGAAATGGCCAGGTGTGTGATTATGTATGTTTCAGGCACTGGGGCCACTGGTCTGTCAGGAGAGTCCAGAAGAGCATGTGATTGGAAAACTGGTGACAAGGAAATCTGGGGGAGAGGATGTGGACAGACCCCTCAGAATGGGGGAAAAAAAGTGGAGATATTTGTGTCCCATGTGAATGCTCACCAAAAGGATATCTCAGCAGACAGGGGGTTCAGTAGTCAAGTAAATAGGATGGCCTGTTCTGTGGGCACCAGTCAGCTGCTTTCCCTGGTCACTGCCATCACAGCCCAAAGGGCTCGTGAACAGAGAAGCCGTGGTGGCTGGGTTGGAGGTAATTCACAGGCTCAGCCACAGGGACTTTCATTCACCAAGGTCCACATGGTCATGCCCGCCCCGAGTGCCCAGTCTACCAGACACCAAGGGCCCCGACATGGCACCATTACCAGGAATGACCACCAGCCACCTGGTGGCAGGCTGATGACGTTAGATCCTGACCGCACAGAGGCATAGCGCTTTCTTCTTACTGGATAGACACTCTGAATATGCACTTGCTTACCCTACATGCAATGTTCTTGCCAAAACTACCACTCCTGGACATACAGAATGCCTTGGTATTCCACACATTGCTTCTGACCCAGGCTCTCACTTCACAGTAAATGAAGTGCAGTAACGGATCCATCTCATGGAAGTCACAGGAATTCTAAATGTATTTCTCCACCATCCTGAAACAACTGGCTTGATAGAACAGCAAAATGGTCTTTTGAAGACTCAGTAGTGTCAGCTAGGCATTGATACCTGGTGAGGCTGGGGTAAGGTTTTCCAGAAGGCTCTATATGCTCTGAATCAGCATGCAATATATGGTGCTGTTTCTCCCAGATCCAAGACTCCCAGGTCCAGGAATCAGTGATGGAAAGGGGAGTGGTACCACCCACTACTTCCCTTAGTGATCCACTAGCAAAACTTTTGCTTCCTATTCCCATGACCTTAAGCTCTGTGGGTCCAGAGGTCTCCGCTCCAAAGGGCACAGTGCTTCCACCCGGAGACGCAACCGTGATTCCATTGAATTGAGAGTTAAGTTAAGACAGCCGCTAGGCCCCTTTGGGTTCCTCATTCTTCTGAATAAACAGGCAAAGAAGGGAGTTACTGTGCTGGCCAGGGTGATCGATTCTGACTTTCAAAGGGAAAACTGACTTCACCTGGGCCTCCAGCTTGCTGACTGAAGATCTCGGGATGTTTTAGCATCCATAATCGCCTGAGCTAATTCCTTATAATAAATCTTCCTATAATATAGGTACGCACTTAGTATTGATTCTGTTTTCTCTAGAGAATCTAGTTAATCCCAAAATAGTTATCAAACTAGTTTTTTTTTAATTATAATAGAATCTGTTATACTTCATTATCAACACATTAAAGAATAAGACCTGGACTTCCCTGGTGGCGCAGTGGATAAGAATCTGCCAGTGCAGTGATGGGGGTTTGATCCCTGGTCCAGGAAGAGTCACAGGCCTCAGAGCAACTAAGCCCATAAGCCACAACTACTGAAGCCTGGAGCCTGAGCTCCTCGACGAGAGGAAACCTCAGTGAGAAGCCACCACAAGAAGAGTAGCCCCTGTGCATCAAGGAAGACCGGAAACAGCCGAAAACAATTTTTTGACTAATTAACTAATTAAACAGCAAAAAAGAATAAGACCTATTGCCAAACTGAATAACTAGAATTTCAAGGCAGTGATGAGCTTACACAATATTGTAATACATTTGCAATAACTATAATGTGGTTTAAAAATATCTGATTTCTATTGATGAGAAAATTATATGTCCTTCTTTTAATTACTGCCATTTGTTCTCTATATTTGTGATTGAAGAAAATGCCACATTTGAGTTAGAGATTAGAGACACATAAAGACGAATTTTTGTCGTAACCAATCTCATAAGGATCCTCACTCTCTCAGGGTCCCTAGAGACCAAGAAAAGAAACTCTGAGATAAAAACAACCATCCCTTTATGCCTTCCTAGAATAAACTATGCTTTGAGAAACTACCTTTAAAGGGACACAGTAACACTTACTGGACTCTGATTCTCAGGATAACCAAACACCAAACATCTGAAAAATATGTGCGCCATAGACAGGGAAACTGAGGTAGACTTTGGTTTTAAAAAAAAGAGACTGGCATAGACAGAGAGAGTGAAGTCTCCTTTTCCATGTATGATTGGCTTTGGGGACAAAAATCTAAATCTCTTCCACAAATTATTTTAGCCCCTCTGGGTCCCCAGCATAGTACTTCCATGTAACAGACATTCAATGTTACTGAACAATATTACTTATTAAAGATCATTGATGGATGCATTGATGAACTTACAAGAGTATCACTTAAAGTTGCAGAGAGAGCAGCGGACTCACACAAGTTGTTATATTATTTGCTTTTTTCCAGTGGTCATGTATGGATGTGAGAGTTGGACCATAAAGAAGGCTGAGCCTGAAGAATTGATGCTTTTGAACTGTGGTGTTGGAGAAGGCTCTTGAGAGTCCCTTGGACTGCAAAGAGATCAAACCAGTCATCCTAAAGGAAATCAACGCTGAATATTCATTGGAATGACTGATGTTGACGTGAAACTCCAATACTTTGGCCACCTGATGTGAACAGCTGATTCATTACAAAAGACCCTGATGCTGGAAAAGATTGAAGGCAAGAGAAGAAGGGGATGACAAAGGATGAGAAGGTTGGATGGCATCACCGACTCAATGGACATGAGTCTGAGCAAACTCCAGGAGTTGGTGATGGACAGGGAAACCTGGCGTGCTGCAGTCCTTGGGGTCTCAAAGAATTGCACACAACTGAGCGACTGAACAACAGCAAAGCGTCCTCTTCCCTCCCCTCTCATGTCGTCTGAGAGGCATTCCCAGGCTCTTCCCTTAGAGCAGCTGGCTCTGGCCGCTGTCTGGCATCACCATCCAGAAGCCAGGTGGTCTTATGCCTCATTCCCTCCATGCCAAGGGCAAAGAGGGCAAGATGAATACATCCAGACCACTTGATGTTCCCGCTGTTTCCATGCATGAAAACAAGGCTACTTCCCATCAGGAGCTCTGCCCTCCTTGGTTAATGTATCCTTTCCTAATCTGCTCAAGGAGAGCGCAGTGCCCCCTCATTAGACAAGATGGGCCACTTCAGACAACCATATTTTGTGTTAATGAATTCACACATGAATTAATTAATGAATTACTTATAATGTGAGCCCCAAGGAGAAACAGAAAACACAAAGAGAGAAACAAATACGTATCCAATTCTACAGCCCAGATATGCATAGTACTAATGTTTTAGCATATTTGATTCAAGATTTTATTAGCTTTTGAATAGTTTCTTACCCCTTACCCCCTGCCTTGGGCATTTTTGTCAAGGAGCACGGAAAGGGGGATTGTATACACTTGTGGTGATTCTAGCATATGCTATCTTGTTTCTTTTCCCCATCATTTAATATAGTAGCTTGTTATTATATTTATATAAATTGTATGTGTATAATTTATATGTATATAATAAGAGTAAATTCATGTTTATAATAAAAATAAATTTGATAAAAGAACATATACATAAAAGTCTAACCCTAATACACATATGCTTTTATTTATCAATACTCTTTCAATGGTCACATATTTGCTAATCCGTTAAACATATTAATGACATAGTCACACTGTTGCACCTTTTCTCTGTCACAGATAAGGTTCCCACAAACATGTCTTTCTACCCATCTTTTCCTTTACTTAGTCTTTGGGTTGATTTCCTAGATGTGCAAATCATGCATCAAAAAATAAAACTGCTTAAGGCTCTTAATAGAAATGGTGACCAAAGTGCTTTCAATATGGTCTTTCAGTTTAAGTTTTAGTATATTAGTGGCTTCATTACCTAATTCAGGAGAAATCCCTAAAATCCCAATTTTTTTTTCTTTCATGCCCAATAATCTGGAACTTTCTCAGTGCTAGGGTGTGAGGAGTAGGGTCACACAGCACAGCACTGAGGTCAAAAGCACCAGCTTGGAGTTAAACACGTGTTCAAACCCAGCTCCGTCCCCTCCCTGCTGGACAAACTTGGCCAGTTATTCAACTCCTCTGTTCCTGAATTAACTTATTTTAAAAGTGGGGATAAACAACAATACTTACCAAATAGTAATACTTACAACACATGGATGCTATGAGGATTAAATGAGCTACTGAGTGTTAAGTGGTTTAACATATAGCATGACTTCAAAATTAGTTTTATTGTCAGTAACTGAGAACATAGTTTACAATAACTGTGGCCTTGTAAATAGTAATATATTTGAGGCAAAATTTGCTTCCTACTATTTGCTTTCTACTTGTCCTACCTTTTTTGATAATCATTTTCCCTCTGTTCTTGCATTATTTTGGTTTCATGGAGTATTTCCACTTTGTCTTGTTTTCACCTCTCAGCGTGGGGGGTTACTGTTCCTTCATAGCTGACCTAGAGATCCCTGAGACCTGCTTGACTCACAAACTGAGCTGTCACTTCATTCAAACATGAAAGAACTGCTTTCCCTTCCTTTCAACTTATTTGCTTCTGTTGTCATTTATTTTAATCACATGCATATTCATATTCTATTCAAATATTATTATTATAGATTTGAACAATCTACATTCATTTCAGTTTACAGACATAAATGCCTTTTCTTGTTCATCCTTTCTGTATCTCTAAGATCCCATCTGGGATCATTCACGTTCCTTCTGCAGAATGGTTTTTATATTTCCTGCCCTATACTGAAAGTGAAAGTCACTCAGTCGTGTCTGATTCTTTGCGACTCCATGGACTATACAGTCCATGGAATTCTCCAGGCCAGAATACTGGAGTGGGTAGCCTTTCCCTTCTCTAGGGGATCTTCCCAACCCAGGGATCAAACCCAGGTCTCCCACAGTGCAGGCAGATTCTTTATCAGCTGAGCCATGAGGGAAGCCCTGTAATATTGCTCTAGTATGTGCATAGTATAAAATATGTCCTATATAAAATAAATATGCCCTGTATAAAACAGTATAAACTATGACCTGTAATATTGCTCTAGTAAGTACAAGCTTACTAGTGACAAATCCTCTCTGCTGTTTGCTTTTCTGAAAATCTCTTCATTCTTAAAGAATTTTTTCCACCCAGTGTAGATGTCTAGATTGGGAATTAGTTTTCAGTATTATGAAAATTTTTCTTTTATTACATTCTGGTTCTATTATCTATTTTACTTTATTATTGATTTTATTATCTCTACTTTCTATTTTATTTTATGTTACTTTATTAATTTATTTTTATCTTTGTTAAAATTTCTTAATTTTATTTCATTTATTTCATTTTATTCTATTCTATGTTTTACTTTTACTATTTTTCTTTATGTTTTAAATTTTATGTTATTTTATTATAGTTTATATTTTATTTGTGTGTTTATTTTGAAATTTCACTATTTTATTTTATTATGTTGATTTACTTTATTTTTTCAGTGACAGCGGTAATCCACTATACCTCTTCTGAAATCAATATGTCTTTCTTTCTCTGGTCATTTTTAAGATTTCTCCTTTTGTTTGATTTTCATCCATTATTTATGATCCTATTTTCTCCGTATTTATTCTGCTTTCTGAGTCTATACTAGTTTGGGAATTTGTCAATCACTGCTTCTATGTCCACACCATTCTCTTTCTTTTATTCTTCTGGAAGGAATCTCATTACATGTATGATAAATCTTATTGTATTTCCTTTGTCTCTTATCCTTTCTTCATATTTTTTAATTCATTTTTTATATGACTTTTTCTGGATATTTACTTTAAATCTATCTTTCAAATCCCTTACTCTCTCTATCCTTTAATAAGCTTCACTGTTTCTAATTTCGGTGATTGCACTTTTCAATTCTAAAATTTCCCTTTGATTAACCTGATAGTTCCCAATTATTTATCACAATTCTTTATCTTTCATTGTATCTCATTGACAACTTATTTGTACTCTGTTATTTTAAATTCTGTTGTTGGTAACTCTAATCTGGAGCCCTATGGGGTCTGTTTTTTATCTTTTTTCTTATTCTCCTCTATATCTTCATATTTTTGATGGACTACTTGGTGTATATAACGGATTAGAACATTTACAGAAGGCCATAACTTACTGGGGAACTGATTTATGGCCAGAATCACCAGCATGCTATTGGAATGTGATCTGTGTGTGTGTGTGTGTGTGTGTGTGTGTGTGCTCAGTTGTGTCCGACTCTTCATGACCCCATGGACAGCCTGCCAGGTTCCCCTGTCCATAGAATTTTCCAGGCAAGAATACTGGAACGGGTTGCCATTTCTTCCTTTAGGGGATTTTCACAACCCAGGGATTGAACTTGCATCTCCTGTATCGGCCAGCAGATTCTTTATCACTTGAGTCCTCTTAGCGGGTCAAGAATCCACCTACCAATGCAGGAGACACAGGAGAGTCAGGTTCGATCCCTGGGTTGGGAAAATTCAGTGGAGGAGGCAATGGCAACTCACTCCAGGCAATACTTCAGGCAAGTATTTCTTGGCTGAAAAATCCCATGGTCAGAGGAGCCTGGTGGGCTATAGTTCAAAGGGTCGCAAAGAGTCAGCCACAACAGCAATTAAGCACAGCATGCTATTGGTCAGCATCAACTTCAAGAATTGAGATGATCCTAAGACATGCTTCCAGTCCCACAGGGCTGTGCTATTTCCCACTTAACAGGCTCTTAGGATATGGGCTTGGGTGTTTCAAACCAAAGCATGAGAGGTTTTCTAAGCCCTGCTTTGTGGGGGGCCCTGAACTTCTGTTATTCTCACGCTCACCATGTGAGGTTGGCAAAAGATCAGCACATTTTGTATTTTCAAGTTCTGAGCTCCCTCTTTCAGAATGCCACTCACTTTTAGAATAAAAATGATCCCAAATGCTGGGATCATCTCTCTGTATTTCTGTCTCCTTTTGGATCTTGGCCTTGGATTTCTTTATTGCATTGACAACTCTCCAAAGATTTCAGTTACTCCAATTAGACGGTGTGCATGTGTGTATGTGCGGGGGTGGGTTTGTTTTATCTAACTTTCTCTTTGTCTTCAGCAGTTGTTTTTGTTTAATCAGTAAGTCTTGTCTGACTCTTTTGCGACAGCATGGACTGCAGCCTGCCAGGTTCCTCTGTCCATGGAATTTTCCAGGCAAGAATACTGGAATTGCCATTTCCTTCTCTAGGGGATCTTCTTGATCCAGGGATTGAACCCACATCTTCTCCATTACAGCCAGATTCTTTACCACTGAACCACCTGGGATTGTCTTCAGCAGAGAGCTGATCCAAATTATTTGGATCACCTAGTCTACTATGTCAAGAAGTAGAAGTCCAAAGTTTCTTTTTTCAAAAGTGTGACCTTCTGAATTATTATTATGAAAAGAGACCCAGAAAAAGATATTTAATTCAGAATTCCCTAACTTATTTTACTACCGATGCCTTTGTTTTTGTGAAGCAGCCCATAGAACAAATGTTCCACAGCATCTCAACTTACAAAAGGCTTAGATTTCAAAAGGCTGTCCCTAAGAACTTTGCCTTGTAAGTTCAAAGTGATGTTCAACAAGGAGCCATTGTATTCACGTTTATGCAAAGTTAAGTTACAAGAGAAGAATTCCGTTTGATGATTTTGTTGTGACTCATCCCACTCCACGTAACAACTGTCATTCTTTCACCACTTTCTTTTGTTTTAATTATTTCTACTTTTATTTTCATTGTAATTGTACACGCAGAGAAAAAGGCACTTTGGGACAGGTATGTAAAGCCATTTTTAAACATATTTTATTTGAAATAATACATTCATCCATGCATGTGTGCTCAGTAATGTCAGACTCTTTGTGACTCCATGGATTGTATAGCCCACCAGGCTCCTCTGTCCATGGGATTTTCCAGGCAAGCAGACTGGAGTGGGTAGCCATTTCTGCCTCCAGGGGATCTTCCTGAAACAGGGATCGAACCTTTATCTCCTGTGTCTCCTGCATTGGCAGGCAGATTTTTTTTTTTTTTTTTAACCACTGAGCCACCTGGGAAACCCTACCTTCATCTAGCTCTCCCCAGTGATGACATTTCATACAACTAACATAAAATACCAAGACCCAGAAGTTGACACCAAGTACTGACATTGATACAGTACTATCAAGTGACCTGCAAATCTTAATTAGTTTCACCACTTTTTAACACGCATTCATTTGTGTGTGTATGTAAATATGTAACTCTATACAATACTCTCTAGTGTAGAGATTCATGTAACTGCCAAACACAAGGAAGATACAAAACTGTTTTATCATCCCAAAGAAACTCCCTATTGCTACTCTTTTACAGCCATACCCACGGTCCTTGTCTACTGGAAACAACCTATCTATTCTCAATTTCTATAATGTTCTTTCAAGAACGGTGAATTGTACACAAAAGATCTTAATGACCCAGATAATCACGATGGTGTAATCATTCACCTAGAGCCAGACATCCTGGAATTCGAACTCAAGTGGGCCTTAGGAAGCATCACTATGAACAAAGCTAGTAGAGGTGATGGAATTTCAGTTGAGCTATTTCAAATCCTAAAAGATGATGCTGCGAAAGTGCTGCACTCAATATGCCAGCAAATTTGGAAAACTCAGCAGTAGCCACAGGACTGGAAAAGGTCAGTTTTTATTCCAATCCCAAAGAAAGGCAATGCCAAAGAATGCTCAAACTACCACACAATTGTAGTCATCTCACACGCTAGCAGAATAATGCTCAAAATTCTCCAAGCCAGGCTTCAACAGTACATAAACCATGAACTTCCAGATGTTCAAGCTAGATTTAGAAAAGGCAGAGGAACCAGAGATCAAAATGCCAACATCCGCTGGATAATTGAAAAAGCAAGAGAGTTCCACAAAATTATCTATTTCTGCTTTATTGACTATGCCAAAGCCTTTGACTGAGTGTATCACAATAAACTGTGCAAAATTCTGAAAGAGATGGGAATACCAGACCACCTAACCTGCCTCTTGGGAAATCTGTATGCAGGTCAGGAAGCAACAGTTAGAACTGGACATGGAACAATAGACTGGTTCCAAATAGGAAAAGGAGTACATCAAGGCTGTATATCGTCACCCTGCTTATTTAACTTATATGCAGAGTACATCATGAGAAATGCTGGACTGGAAGAAGCACAACCTGGAATCAAGATTGCCAGGAGAAATATCAATAACCTCAGATATGCAGATGACACCACCCTTATGACAGAAAGTGAAGAACTAAAGAGCCTCTTGATGAAAGTGAAAGAGGAGAGTGAAAAAGTTGGCTTAAAATGATATTCAGAAAACTAAGATCATGGCATCTGGTGCCATCACTTCATGGCAAATAGATGAAACAGTGACAGACTTTATCTTTCTGTCTTTATCTTTCTATCTTTCTCCAAAATCACTGCAAATGATGACTGCATCCATGAAACTAAAGGATGCTTGCTCCTTGGAAGAAAAGTTATGACCAACCTAGACAGCATATTAAAAAGCAGAGATATTACTTTGCCAACAAAGGTCCGTCTAGTCAAAGCTATGGTTTTTCCAGTAGTCATGTGTGGATGTGAGAGTTGGACTATAAAGAAAGTTGAGCACTGAAGAATTGATGCTTTTGAAATGTGGTCTTGGAGAAGACTCTTGAGAATCACTTGGACTTCAAGGAGATCCAACTAGTCCATCCCAAAGGAAATCAGTCCTGAATATTCATTGGACGGACTGATGCTGAAACTGAAACTCCAATACTTTGGTCACCTGATGCAAAGAACTGACTCATAGGAAAAGACCCTGATGCTGGGAAAGATTGAAGGCAGGAGAAGAAGGGGATGACAGAGGATGAGATGGTTGGATGACATTACAGACTCAATGGACATGAGTTTGAGTAAGCTCCAGGAGTTGGTGATGGACAGGGAAGCCTGGCGTGCTGCAGTCCATGGGGTCACAAAGAGTTGAACATGGCTGAGAGGCTGAACTGAACTGAACCAAACTGAAGAATGTTGTAGAAATGGAATCAAACAGCTTGTAACTTTTAAAAAATTTTTTATTTGTTTGAAAGAAAGTATTGGTTGCTCAGTCATGTCTGACTCTTTCCGATTGCATGAGCTGTAGTCTACTGGGATCCTCTGTCCATGGGATTTTCCAGGCAAGAGTACTGGAATGGGGTGCCATTGCCTTCTCCATGAGCCACCAGGGAAGCTTATAAATATTTACTTATTTCTTTTTTGGCTGTGCTTTGTGCTGGCTTTCTCTCATTGTGACCAGTGGGAGGTACTCTTTGTTGCGATATGTGGGCTTCTTACTGCAGTGGCTTCTCTAGTTAAGAATCACAGGCTCTAGACACATGGGCTTCAGTGGTTCCAGCTCACAGGCTGTAGATTGCTGACTCAGTAGCTGTGGTGCATGGGCTTAGTTGCACCAAAGCATGTGGAATCTTCCTGGACCAGGGATCGAACCCATGTCCCCTGCATTGGCAGGCAGATTTTCATCCCACTGAGCCACCAGGGAAGTCCAATAAGTAACTTTTTGAGGTTTACTTTTTTCACTAAGCACAATATCCTTGAGGGGTCTACCCAGTAATCACATTTTTACTTGACTCAACATCGATGCTCTGTTACTATTTCCTTTGCCTGTTTTTTTTTTTTGTTTTTTTTTGTTTTTGTTTTTTTTTTACGAAGAAGACAAGAAACTGTCTAAAAGTCATGAGTGAATTAATGACAAAATTCTTGACCGTCTAGTTCAGACTTACATATAACAGACCTTGTTTCTCCTAAGACCAATCCTTCTTGCTTCCTGACTGGTTTGGAACAACAGGTCAGCTGAAGGTCATGATGGATAAACACAATCCACTGAGTGTTTAATCAGAAGTTTGTTATATGAAAATCAAATTGTTCTTGACTTTGCCTGCAGCAACTGCTGCATGATCCCACTAAGTACAAACTACAGAGTGGGTCACTTGGAAATCATTCACATACTTATTGTTGAAAGAATGTCTAAATAGAATTTCTAATGCCTGAGTAGAATTTCTAAACTCTTAGCTCAAGAGTTGTTGACTTCAAAAACAAGAAATGAATGCAGTGACTGTGTCTACGACATTTCCTAGTTTTCTTCTTTATCTTCTCTCATCTTTGGGGGTTTGCCTAAAAGGTCACCAAGTTTAGGAATGAAACTAATAAGTATTCCACAGCTTTCTGCAGTGGTGGAGAATGTTTCTGGCAAGGGCAAGAATATTTCATGAAGGAAGTCCAAGAGCAGACATTAGCAATCTGAGGTTTGTACCATCCCATAAGAACTCTTGAAGTATCTTTTCTAGAGTACCGATTAAGTGTGTGCAGGCATGCTAAGTTGCTTCATTACTGTCCAACTCTTTGCAATCCCATGGACTGTAGCCTGCCAGGCTCCTCTGTCCATGGGATTCTCCAGGCAAGAATACCGGAGTGCCCTCCTCCAGGGGATCTTCCCAACCTAGCAATCGAACTCGCTTCTCTTATGTCTCATGCATTGGCAGGTGGGTTCTTTACCTCTAGCTCCACCTGGGAAACCCATTGTTGTTGTTGCTCAGCTGCTCAGTCGTGTCCAACTCTCTGTGACCCCATGGACTACAGCACGCCAGGTCTCCCTGTCCATCACCAACTCCTGGACCTTGCTCAAACTCATGTCCATGAGTCGGTGATGCCCTCCAACCAGCTCATCCTCTGTCATCCCCTTCTCCTCCTGCCTTCAATCTTTCCCAGCACCAGGGTCTTTTCCAATGAGTCAGCTCTTCACATCAGGTGGCCCAAGTATTGGAGCTTCAGCTTCAGCATCAGTCCTTCCAATGAATATTTAGAATTGATGTCCTTTAGGATGGACTAGTTGGGTGTCCTTGCAGTCCAAGGGACTCTCAAGAGTCTTCTCCAACCCACAGTTCAAAAGCATCAATTCTTCTGCGCTCAGCTTTCCTTGTAGTACAACTCTCACATCTGTGCATGACTACGGGAAAAACTATGGCTTTGACTATATAGGCATTTGTCAGCAAAGTAATGTCTCTGCTTTTTAATATGCTGTTTGCTGCTGCTGCTGCTGCTAAGTCACTTCAGTCATGTCCGATTCTGTGTGACCCCATAGATGGCAGCCCACCAGGCTCCCCCGTCCCTGGGATTCTCCAGTGAAGAACACTGGAGTGGGTTGCCATTTCCTTCTCCAGTGCATGAAAATGAAGTCACTCAGTCGTGTCCGACTGTAGCCCACCAGGCTCCTCCATCCAGGTTTGTCAAAACTTTTCTTCCAAGGAGCAAATGTCTTTTAATTTCATGGCTGCCATCACCATCTTCAGTGATTTTGGAACCCAAGAAAATAAAGACTGTCACTGTTTCCACTGTTTCCACTGTTTCCCCATCTATTTGCCATGAAGTGATGGGAGAAGTTGCCATGATCTTAGTTTTTTGAATGTTGGGTTTTAAGCCAGCTTTTTCACTTTCCTCTTTTATGTTAATCAAGAGGCTCTTTAGTTCCTCTTCACTTTCTGCCATAAGGGTGGTATCATATGCATAGCTGAGGTTATTGATGTTTCTCCTGGCAGTCTTGATTCCAGCTTGTGCTTCATCCAGCCCAGCGTTTCCCATGAGGTACTCTGCATATAAGTTAAATAAGTGGGGTGGTGATATACAGCCTTGACATACTCCTTTCCCCATTTGGAACCAGTCCATTGTTCCATGTCTGGTTCTAGCTGTTGCTCTTTGACCTGCATACAGATTTCTCAGGAGGCAGGTAAGGTGATCTTTTATTCCCATCTCTTGAAGAATTTTCCACAGTTTGTTGTGATCCACACAGTGAAAGGCTTTAGTGTAGTCAACGAAGCAGAAGTAGATATTTTTCAGTGATCCAACAGATGTTGGCAATTTGATTTCTGGTTCCTCTGCCATTTCTAAAACCAGCTTGTACATCTGGAAGTTCTCAATTCACGAACTATTGAAGCTCGCTTGGAGAATTTTGAGCATAATTCTGCTAGTGTGTGAGATGAGTGCAATTGTGAGGTAATTTGAGCATTCTTTGGCATTGCCTTTCTTTGGGATTGGAATGAAAATTGACTTTTCCAGTCCTGTGGCCACCGCTGAGTTTTCCAAATTTGCTGGCATGTTGAGTGCAGCACTTTCACAGCATAATCTTTTAGGATTTGAAATAGCTCAACTGGAATTCCATCACCTCTACTAGCTTTGTTCATAGTGATGTTTCCTAAGGCTCACTTGACTTCATACTCTAGGATGTCTGGCTCTAGGTGAGTGATTACACCATTGTGGTTATCTGGATCATGAAGATCTTTTTTGTATAGCTCTTCTGTGTATTCTTGCCACCTCTTCTTTATAGCTTCTGCTTCTTTTAGGTCCATACCATTTCTGTCCTTTATTGAGCCCATCTTTGCATGAAATGCTCCCTTGGTATCTCTAATTTTCTTGAAGAGACCTCTAGTCTTTCCCATTCTATTGTTTTCCTCTATCTCTTTGCATTGTTCACTTCAGAAGGCTTTCTTATCTCTCTTTGCTATTCTATGGACCTCTGCATTCATATGGGTATGTCTTTCCTTTTCACCTTTTGCCTTTTACTTCTCTTCTTTGATCAGCTATTCATAAGGCTTCCTCAGACAACCATTTTGCCTGAAGCCCATACTGACTACTGCTACTAAGTCACTTCAGTCGTGTCCGACTCTGTGGGACCCCAGAGATGGCAGTCCACCAGGCTCCCCCATCCCTGGGATCCTCCAGGCAAGAACACTGGAGTAGGTTGCCATTTCCTTCTCCAATGTATGAAAGTGAAAAGTGAAAGTGAAGTTGCTCAGTCATGTCTGACTCTTCGCAACCCCATGGACTGCAGCCTACCAGGCTCCTCCATCCATGGGATTTTCCAGGCAAGAGTACTGGAATGGGGTGCCATAGCCTTCTCCATACTTACTGCTAAGGGGCCTAATATATCTCTGCAATCACGTTTTTTCAAATTACCTCCCAAGGCCATCCAGTGTAGATCAAGGAAGCTTTTCACGCCAATCCCTACCATCTGCTGAGTTTCTTAGTATGAGGTCCAGGAGAACATCCAAGGTCCAGGAGGCTTTATTAAGCTCCACTTGAGTGCTGGTTAGTCTAAGTGTAGAGACACTTGGAATGGGTAGAGTTTGGGGATGATAAGGGTAGTGCATCACTGCACAGTATCTTATATGACTGACTTCCTCTTGATCAAATCTCCCAGTGGAGTTATGTTGTTTAGGAGAGTATGAAACACTCTATTTGGCATAGCAAATGTAGCCAAGTAATTTTAACCTAAGGAACCACACCAGGATTGGAAAAAAAAAAAAAAAAGCACTTACTCAGGCACAGTCCCTCCAAAACCACCTTTGTATACATCTTTAAAAATGGGTTGGATACTGATGCTGGGGTCAAACTTTAATTAGCGATCTCTCCTATAGATACAAGGCTGATCTTGTATTTCAGAAAATTAACTCATGTAATTTATTCACATCTGTAATAACAGGTGAGCTGTTCTCCCTTTAAAATTCACTGAGTCCTTTTCCTCTGATGTTTTATCATCATAACAGCATTTTTAAAATGTTGGCTCGCAGGCGATTTGCCTTGTAAGGTATTTTTATCAGTTTTAAACATGGTAAACATTATAGTAGCTTAGAGCAGATTTGGAAGTTGGAAGGTGCTTATCTAAACAGAGGAAGACTTTGAAGACCTTGCCATTTTTCCATTAGTGCTTAATGATGGGTTTTTCCACCAAATGGGGGAGACCTGTAAGCTTCCTAAGCAAGAAGACTCTACTACTAAGAAAAAGAAGTCTTCCCTAACCCTACCAACTTGTAGCTTGGAGAAATGAGACCATTTAAGATGTGGAAACTTTAAGTTGCAGAAAATAGACTGAAATGTTGGATATTGAGGATAATGTGCCCTTGGCCAAAGGTAATACCCTTTTTCTAGGAAAAGAGCTTTAACAAGACTTATTTAAAAAAATAAAATAAAAACAAGGGGTATATTGGGCACCAAATACCTCTTAAACAAGTAACATTTGGGTGAGTTAACTATAAAGGTACCCACTGTGTATTAAATTTTCCTCTAAATAAGAAACTCATGGGTATGAAAAAATAAGGTGGAAAATTCACAGCTTTTTTCCTCACACTATAGGTTAGAGGCCACCCACCCAGTTTGGGGTCCTGCACCTTTCATATTTGAAGCAGATCAAAGAATTTGTGAACCAAAATCTAACAACCTTGGCATATTTTTATAACCCAAAAGGGGGAAAATGTCTTGCAGTTTCCATTACACACAGAAAAGTGATTAATTATATCGAGAGGGAGAAACTTACAATATTCAAAGAAACCATATTGAGTGCATATATTCCTCCTCATCTTATACTGGTGTAAAAGTCAAGGCTCTACGGCAATGTATGGAAGTCCCATGGGAAATGAACATTTCCAATAATCTATTATTGAAGTTTATAATTTATAGAACTTTACTGACTTTCCAAAGGTAAATAAAACCTCTAAAGGTAAATCAGTGTTGTTATTTACACCAAATGATCATCCGTGTATTTCTGAAAGACCATGAGATAAAATATAAAACATTGCATTAAAAGACCATCAACAATGAGTCTATTTTGCAAAAACCCCACCCATCTAACAATGCAATAATTTTATCGACTTTTCCCTTGGAATATGCCTTCCAAAGATGGGGCTGTCCTGACTTGTAGAAATAATAAACAATCTTGAGAGATTAAAATAAATGACTTCAGGCTTCTTTTAATTTTCTGCAAACCTTTTGTGAGAATAAAAGAATCACTATCCTTAAATAACTGGAGAATTACATCATTGATCAACTATGTCCTCAGTGGATAAGAGCTCAAGGTGAGACATGGTGTATGTGAAAGAAATTGCTTCTTTGGTGAAAACCCCTCAGCAATTAAACACTTCATACAAAGGGCCTTCTCTCTCTATCCTTTCACCATCCTCCCCCACCCTTCCCCACCCCAGTGGGGAAAAAGATCAGAAGTTTGGATGTGGGAATGTGACATAGTTCTGGTTATACTTTTTCCTCTCTCTAAGGTTAATCATGAAAACATTATGAGTTGTGGGTTGGAAGTGGTTTTACAGAAAGTGTTTTCAAGCATTACAAACGTTGAAGATTTTGAGAAAACCATACTGTATTGAATTGAAATTTCATTCAAGTGACATCTTTTTTTCTTGTCTTTCTATGAGTTTTGGTTCATCTTGGAGATACTTCCAGCCTTGGTATTATGGTGAGATTCTTGCAAATCACCAGAGTCACCATTATGATAGAAAAGAAACCAGACTTTTAAAGGAATCTTCTGTTTGTGAAAGTGGAAGTCGCTCAGTAGTTTCTGACTCTTTGCGACCTCATGGACTATACAGTCCATGGAATTCTCCAGGCCAGAATACTAGAGTGGGGAGCCTTTCCCTTCTCCAGGGGATCTTCCCAACCCAGAGACTGAACCCAGATCTCCCACACCGCAAGCAGATTCTTTACCAGCCGAGCCACAAGGGAAGCCCATCTTCTGTTCATTGGCTAATATCTTCATGGGCATCAGAGGTCGGGGGGCCTAAACAGCTTTTCTCTGAAGAGTGAGATGTGCGACACAACCAATCAACAGGATTCTTTAAGGTTTGCTTTGAGAAAAAAGTATTTAAATTTGTGCTTATAATTTATTAAATATATCAGTTTGGGGGTTGATAAGACTACTTGCAAGTCTTTATCCTTCTGTTAACTAGCTTGGAAATGATAATTACGGTGGTGATGATGATGGCGATGATAGTAATAGTGGCTGAAAGTGAGAACCGACTATGCCTCAGTTCCCTTTCCAAGCATTGTATGTGCAAATTCCAAGTTAAATTAGTCAATGATCATCTGAGATAAATACAATTATTCCCACAAAATAACAGGTCATAAAATGTTACAGTATGTGTTTATGGTCACATAACCAAAAAGGGATACAGTAGAGAAGGGAGTCTAGATATCTCTTGAGTCTTTACTCATTCTGTGATGGTCTTCCTCATTAGCAATGCTTTGCAGCTATTATAAGGCTTTTGTGCCAAACCTTCCCATCCAAAAAGCAAGAAACATTCAGCCTCTACCAGCTCTCCCAAAGGGAATAGTCCATCTTCACTTATTTAATCAGTTAAGCCTGGACAGACCTGTGTCCTTCCCGAAAATCCTGTGTTGAAGATTTAATGCTCATGTAACTGTAACTCAGGGATGGGGTCTATAAGGAGGAAATTAAGATTGTTAGGTCATAAGGGTGGGGTCCTCATCCTACAGGATGAGTGTCTTACAGGAGACACCACAGTGTATCCTCCTCTCTGTTTCACTCTATCTGTCTCTCTGCCATGTGAGGACATAGTGAGAACAGCTTTGTAAGCCAAGAAGAAAGACTCATCAGGAACCAGATCTGCTAGCTCCTTGACCTTGAACTTTCCAGCCTCCAGAACTTTGAGAAATAAATTTCTATGGTTTCAGTCACATAGCCTGTGGGCTTTGTTATGGCAGCCTAAGCAGACTAATCAATTGTCTATTAAAAAAAAAAGAAAGAATAAAGATCAGAAAAGAATAAAAATGAAGCAAAAGAAGAAATCAAGTCATGCATAAACACATAGATTGTTAGAAAAATGACTCTTGAAGTCCACTGTCCACTGCAGTCAGTTAGCAAGAGACCAAAGACCATGATTGAAATCAAATTTAATCGACTTTGCTATTTAAAAGATTTGGTTGATTTTTGTAAAGTAATTAGCTTCCAATTAAAATAAATAAATTAACTTTAAAAGAAAAAAAAAGATTTGGTTGAAAAAGGACTAGAGGGTTCATCTTTGTGTTTTTTTGGACATAGCTATAGTTTGGTAATCTAAGGTGGTAATACAGTCGAATGAGTTCAAAGTTTTCAATAAGCATTCTATTCAGTGTTTTATTCCCAAACCATCATAATTCCATAGAAGTATTTCAGGACGTGGCATTTGGATTAGCTTCCCTGGTGGCTCAGTGGTAAAGAACCTGCCTGCCAATGTAGGAGACTTGGGTTCAATCCCTGGATGAGGAAGATCCCCTGGAGAAGGAAATGGCAACCCACTCCAGTATTCTTGCCTGGGAAATCTCATGGACAGAGAAGCCTGGCGGACTACAGACCACAGGGTCACAAAGGGTCAGGCACGACTAAGCTGCCAAACATCAAAAGTTGGATTAGCACGTATTTTTCCAAAGCATCCAGAGAAAATACACACAGTATTTTAATTGTCCATATTCAGAAACTCAGTTTGTGTTTTCATCTTTCTGGGTTAAAAAGGTATTTCAGAAAGAAAGGGTCTGGAACTGTGCATTAACCATGGACAGTTGTGCTTCCAGCAACCCTGCCTGGGATCTGAGGCTGCTGCCAAGCAGGCTCTCTGCCAGGGAGGACAGGATTGTAAATCTGGAGAGAGAAATTCAGAGAGGAAAACCTGTTTTTGCTTAATTAAAATAAATTTGGGGAAATAGACAGACAAGGGGAAATTCACTGCTTAATAGGATCACTAAGTCTCATCCTTCACCCCAAATGACTTGTCAAACTGCCGCAGGAATCCTCGTGTGAAAACTTGTCAGGAATCCTGACCAGTGAATCAAACCATGCGCTCTCATCAGACTTTCTCATCAAAAGTCATGAAGGATGTTTTGGAATCCAGGTGTGATTTCCAGACACAGAAGGAAGTGAAGGTGTTTACAAAGGCAGAACTGTCAGTGATTTGGGGACTGTCTCTGCTTTTTTCCTGAAATGGAGAACAGAGCACAAAGACGACAATGTTAGGAAGGAAATTTCAAAAGTTGTAACATGCAAAAATGCATCCGGTATTTAGGTGAGAGTTTCGGGGCGTGCTTGGGGGTTCTGCTGGAGAGATGGGAGCCAGGTACATGGAGGGCACAACCTCTTAATTCACTTGCTTTTTTCAGGCTCCGCCAGCTTCTACAGATGCCGCATGACAGGTGAGAAATTACCGAGGATGCTTGCCCTAGAGGAAGTTAGGACTCAGTTCAGTTCAGTTCAGTCGCTCAGTCGTATCCGACTCTTTGCAACCCCATGAATCGCAGCACGCCAGGCCTCCCTGTCCATCACCAACTCCCGAAGTTCACTCAGACTCACGTCCATCAAGTCAGTGATGCCATCCAGCCATCTCATCCTCTGTCGTCCCCTTCTCCTCCTGCCCCCAATCCCTCCCAGCATCAGAGTCTTTTCCAATGAGTCAACTCTTCGCATGAGGTGGCCAAGTACTGGAGTTTCAGCTTTAGCATCATTCCCTCGAAAGAAATCCCAGGGCTGATCTCCTTCAGAATGGACTGGTTGGATCTCCTTGCAGTCCAAGGGACTCTCAAGAGTCTTCTCCAACACCACAGTTCAAAAGCATCAATTCTTCGGCACTCTGCTTTCTTCACAGTCCAACTCTCACATCCATACATGACCACAGGAAAAACCATAGTCTTGACTAGATGGACCTTTGTTGGCAAAGTAATGCCTCTGCTTTTGAATATGCTATCTAGGTTGGTCATAACTTTCCTTCCAAGGAGTAAGCGTCTTTTAATTTCATGGCTGCAGTCACCATCTGTAGTGATTTTGGAGCCCCCAAAAATAAAGTCTGACACTGTTTCTGCTGTTTCCCCATCTATTTCCCATGAAGTGATGGGACCGGATGCCATGATCTTCGTTTTCTGAATGTTGAGCTTTAAGCCAACTTTTTCACTCTCCTCTTTCTCTTTCATCAAGAGGCTTTTGAGTTCCTCTTCACTTTCTGCCATAAGGGTGGTGTTATCTGCATATCTGAGGTTATTGATATTTCTCCCGGCAATCTTGATTCCAGCTTGTGTTTCTTCCAGTCCAGCATTTCTCATGATGTATTCTGCATGTAAGTTAAATAAGCAGAGTGCATATATACAGCCTTGATGTAACCTGTAGCTAGGACTACAGGTGTGTTAAAGCCACCATAAAGAGCCTTCCGTTTCATGCATGCCAAAACATACAATTCTGACATTTCTAAGAAGAGTGTGTTTTATTCCTACACACCTTCCAGGCTGTGGTTCATACCTTTGGACACGTGGCAACTTCTTGCCCAGCACCATCACTAACCAAAACCAGCCACTTGTAGGCTTCACCTAAACCAAAGCTTTTTCTGGGAAACTTCCTTCTAAAGACCCTCTAGACTTCATGTGTTACCAGGACTCTTCTCTTGGTAAGCTAATACCATCAACACAAGACTCTTTGAAAGATATCATTATTTAGCTTTACCAAAGCTATGTAAAAATTATTGATGTTGAAACTTTCAAGGTGAATGTTTTAAAAAAAATGTACTCCCTTTGAAAATTGATTCATAAGCTGCATTTTTTTTTTATCTGGGAGCCAAAATAACTAAATCATTCTAGATTCAAATCTAATATCTATACTGACTCCATACAGGATGTTTGCTGCTATTTCCGTAAAACAAAAAGTAAATTTTTGTTTATTCAATTTTCATGTCCAGTCTAAGGTATTGTGGTCATACAGGGAGATACTGTCTGTGACCCAGCCCTGTTCTTGAACTTCTTGGCTTTAGCTCTTATTCTGCAGTAAATGTCTATGATTGACATTCTACAGAATCACTTTACAATTTTAAGCGCCATTTCCTTGGTACTGGAAACAGATGCCAGTTAACACATGGGATATTTCTAGTAGAAATGACTTTGTTGGTTTTTTGTTTTATGAACATGATAGATAGGTACTCTAAAGAAATATAGAAGAAGGAACCTTAAAATGTTTCTGTGTCAATAAAAACATTTGCATATATTGTGCAATATAATTTTTAATAGTTGTATATTATTCCATCATATGGGTCTATCAAGATTTATTTCACCAGTTCTCTATTGATGGATACTTTGGATTATTGCCAAATGTCTGATGTCATAAGAAACCCTATGATGGAAAAGATCCTTATATGTACATCTTACTACACTTTTCTCCTAGGACAATTTGTTTAAAATAGAATTATCAGGTCAAAGAGTGTGCACATACTTTAAGACTTTTTCCAAACTGCTCTGCAGAAAGGTTATGCCAATTTACGTCATCAACAGCCATCACATCCTCACCAGTAACAGATATTATCAATCATTTAATGATCCTTAATTTGATAAGTGGATATCAGTGTTCACTAACATTTTCATTTATAGGAACAACTTTAATGATTAAGGTGATCCAAGCCATTATTATGCTTTGATCAGATATTTAAATCTCCTGTTGTGTACTTTTCTATTCCCAAGTTTTCCTCATTGTTCTATTGGATTACTCATCTTACTGATTTCAAAACCTTCCTATAACCCTTCGTTACCTATGCTGCAGGTATTTTTGCAAGTTAATGTTTGTCTTTTAACTATCTTCACCACCGATAGGTGGTGGTGATGGAGGCTGTACAGAAAATTTTGATTTCTGAATAGACAAATGTTTTATGAAATCCCAAGTTTTCCATTTTCGATATGTTTTTCTTCAACTGCTATAACTAAAATCTTTTTGTATTTTAAACAAAAAATTTGCTTTCAGGTATTATGGGCATCCATATAATGCATGAATGATGAGAGGCAGGGTCAGAAAACTGGGATTCAGTGTCCAGCCTTCTATTGTCACCAATCAGTGAGCAGCTTTGGACTCTGTTTTCCCAAGTGTGAGGTTAGTCTCTTCAAGCCCCTTCATTTTACCTGCACAACAACATACTTGGTTTTCAACCTTGGCTGCCCCTGTCATCACCTGGGGAGAGGTTAGCACACCTGACACTCAGGATATATCCCAAACCATGTAAATCAAAATCTCTAGGGTGGGGACCTGACATCCCATTTTTCTAAGCTTCCTGGTACTTCCAATGTGCAGCCAAGCTTGAGACCACAGATCTGGATGCATATGTACTAAGTCACTTCAGTCGTGTCCAATTCTTTGTGACCCTATGAACTGTAGCCCACCAGGCTCCTCTGTCCATGGGATTCTCCAGGCATGAATACTGGAGTGGGTTGCCACACCCTCCTCTAGAGGATCTTCCCGACCCAGGAATTGAACCTGAGTCTCCTGTGGCTCCTGCACTGCAGGTGGATTCTTTACCGCTGAGCCACCAGGAAGCTCACAGATCTGGACAGATGCTGTGTTTTCCAAACTTGCCTAATGATTTCTTTAATGGTTTACCAGGCTCCGACTTGGGATTACTTCTACTAGAAATGACTTTTTCTTTTGTATTATGAATATGATGGATAGATACGCTAAAGAAATATTGAAGAAGAAACCTTAAAAGTAGGGTTTAGTGGCTATAGTAAGTCTGCCTTGGCTCCCAAGAATCAGTGTGATTAGCAAGTTTTTCCACAATTCTTCTTTTTAATAACATTCAGTTATTCTAACAATCTTTCTGGATAGTCTCCTTGCAGAGATGTTATTTCAAAGCTGAAGTTATCAGTGAAGACTTAAATTATATCCTGGAAATGAGCACTCTGACACTTGTCCATTTGTTTGATGCCATCACAGATGATTAATGTTGTGTGAGACATTGGCGATTTTCCATTCCAAAGCCCTAAAAAACCTGAGCGAAGGCACACAAAGTCATTCAGATATTGAGTGAAAAAACCAGAGCTAGGACTCAGGCACCCGGGGCCCTGATCTCACCTCCTGTTGCCTCAGTCTCTTCATCTGTGAAATGGGGGCGAGAGTGTCTCTGTACCTGCTTTGAGGAGTGTTCTGAAGGCGGGTGAGGTAATGTCTGTGGGACTCGGCAGCGACGTAGATGAAAGGCACTGTAATGAGTACAAAGTACTATTTTTCATATTACACTTTAAAGCTCTGTAAATGTTGAAAGGCCTTTTTTATATAAACATGCAGAAACAACAGTAAAAAGGAAGGACCCCCTTTATTCCACTTTTTATACTCCTGGATTCCTTTTACCCATTAACTTTTCTTCAGTGTTGCCTCAACAGTGCATTTCCCTGGTTGGGAGCCAGAGGAGAGTGTGGAGATGACAAAGCCATATTCTAAACCACCTTTGCCTATTTCACTTACCATGCCACTGGGCACCTTGCTTTAACAATGCTGATCAGAATGTGTGCTAAAATGCTTACCTGCCTGAGGATTTGCTGTGTGTCCACCTACCCCACAGAACCATGGGCTGCCATGAGGACTGCACCAGGTCCAATGTCTGTCTCATATTCCCCAGAGCCTAGGATGCTGTGTACCCTGGGGATTTATTTTTTAAAGAAATAAATGTGTGAGTTGTGAATTAATGATCTTGGTCAAAATGCAAGGCTAATCACTGAGTGAAGCCAACAAGGTCACTTTTATAAGCACAAAATAGTTTGTACTTGAGATTTGCACCCTTTCCTCCAGGAACTTCAGGTTTTTCTGGGCATATTATTATTATTTTTCCATTCCCAACTCTATCTACTTCTACCTTGCAAAATGTATGTGATGCCATCTTTAATACTAGTCACTGCGGTATACAGGAGGTAAGGACTGGAGGCTGGAGTACTCAGTGTTTTTAGTTGTTTTGACTAAACTTTAAATTTTAGCCAAAATATCCCCTTTTTCTTAAGAGTTAATATTAATAAGAAGAACTGTACAAAAAAGATCTTCACGACCAAGATAATCACGATGGTATGATCACTCACCTAGAGCCAGACATCCTGGAATGTGAAGTCAAGTGGGCCTTAGGAACCATCACTATGAACAAAGCTAGTGGAGGTGATGGAATTCCAGTTGAGCTATTCCAAATCCTGAAAGATGATGCTGTGAAAGTGCTGCACTCAATAGGCCAGCAAATTTGGAAAACTCAGCAGTGGCCACAGGACTGGAAAAGGTCAGTTTTCATTCCAATCCCAAAGAACGGCAATGCCAAAGAATGCTCAAACTACTGCACAATTACACTCATCTCACACGCTAGTAAGGTAATGCTCAAAATTCTCCAAGCCAGGCTTCAGCAATACGTGAACCGTGAAATTCCTGATGTTCAAGCTGGTTTTAGAAAAGGCAGAGGAACCAGAGATCAAATTGCTAACATCCACTGGATCATGGAAAAAGCAAGAGAGTTCCAGAAAAACATCTATTTCTGCTTTTTCGACTATGCCAAAGCCTTTGACTGTGTGAATCACAATAAAATGTGGGAAATTCTGAAAGAGATGGGAATACCAGACCACCTGACCTGCCTCTTGAGAAACCTATATGCAGGTCAGGAAGCAGCAGTTAGAACTGGACATGGAACAACACACTGGTTCCAAATAGGAGAAGAAGTACATCAAGGCTGTATATTGTCACCCTGCCTATTTAACTTCTATGCATAGTACATCATGAGAAACGCTGGGCTGGAAGAAGCACAAGCTAGAATCAAGATTGCCAGGAGAAATATGAGTAACCTCAGATATGCAGAAGACACCACCCTTATGGCAGAAAGTGAAGAGGAACTCAAAAGCCTCTTGATGAAAGAGAAAGAGGAGAGTGAAAAAGTTGGTTTAATGCTCAACATTCAGAAAACGAAGATCATGGCATCCGGTCCCATCACTTCATGGGAAATAGATGGGGAAACAGTGGACACAGTGTCAGACTTTATTTTGTGGGGTTCCAAAATCACTGCAGATGGTGACTGCAGCCATGAAATTAAAAGACGCTTACTCCTTGGAAGGAAAGTTATGTCCAACCTAGATAGCATATTCAAAAGCAGAGACATTACTTTGCCAACAAAGGTCCATCTAGTCAAGGCTATGGTTTTTCCACTGGTCACATATGGATGTGAGAGTTGGACTGTGAAGAAGGCTGAGCGCCGAAGAATTGATGCTTTTGAACTGTGGTGTTGGAGAAGACTCTTGAGAGTCCCTTGGACTGCAAGGAGATCCAACCAGTCCATTCTGAAGGAGATCAGCCCTGGGATTTCTTTGGAAGGAATGATGCTACAGCTGAAACTCCAGTACTTTGGCCACCTCATGTGAAGAGTTGACTCATTGGAAAAGACTCTGATGCTGGGAGGGATTGGGGGCAGGAGGAGAAGGGGATGACAGAAGATGAGATGGCTGGATGGCATCACCGACTCAATGGATGTGAGTTTGAGTGAACTTCGGGAGTTGGTGATGGACAGGGAGGCCTGGTGTGCTGCGATTCATGGGGTCGCAAAGAGTCAGACACGACTGAGCGACTGAACTGAACTTAACTGAATATTAATAATAGATAATATACATTCTGTCATTCATCATCACTAAAACCCTGGGAAGTAGATATGATTAGCCCCTTTTTGAAGATCAGCAGTCAAGGCTGAGAGAGGTTAAGTAACTAACACAAAGTCATATAGCTGAGACTCGACTCAAGTCAGGTCAGGTTCCCAAGTCACTTCTTTCTGAGATATCACACTGTCTTCTGGCCCCATGAACTTAAGAGGACGTTCTTCTAGATCATTTCTTTAGTTATAAATAAAAAATCTTCTTGAATGCAAAGTGCCTTGATGTTTTTGCAGGGGGCTGATGGTCAAAACATTTAACAGCTCACAGGCACAGACCAACCAGTAGACATAAATGCTGCCCGTAAAACCACCAGTTCTCTGCACAGGTTTCCCAGATAAAATACAGGACCTCAAGGTAACTTTGAATTTCAGATAAAGAACAAGTCATTTTTCACTATAAGCAATACTTGGAACAAACATACAAAAAAAAAAAAAAAAGGTTATGTATGGAGCTGAAACACCTGGTCTTTCAGCACGACCTCACACACATAACAAGCACAGGACACTCAGCAGTTCACCCAACCTTCATTAGTGAACTTTCAGTTCACTAGTCTTGGCGGCTGGTTTCCGGGGACAATGTAAGGTTGGTTTAATGGAACAGTGTCAACGTTGTTCTTAAAAAGGAGTTGTTTCAGTGTCAAAGCTGGAGCCATCACGATTGGGGCAGAATGTCACCTCTAACCTCCACCTTGACCTGTATGCTACTGTGATCCCTGTGTACTCTGTTCTGATTTCAGTTTTATGATGGATAAATTTGCAGCCCTATTTGAACTGCCCTCTTTGCTGAAGGGCAAAGCAATGAAAGTCTGAAAAATAAAGCAATAGCATTTAAAAAATATATTTTAACTTCAAAACTAATCCTGCTCTATGATTATCAAAGCATTATTTGTATCCAATACTAATAGAATATTAACTTTTAATAATAAATACCTATGAAAACCATCAAATGCTCAATGAAAAAGACGGGTTAAATAAATCTGATGCTACTTTTTCCTGTCTTGTGGGCCTGTAGCTGGTTTTTCTTTTCTTCATCCATATCTCCATTTTGAAATGTGCTGTGTGAGCTTGAATTACTTTTCTAATCAGAAAAAATAAAAAGAAATGACTTTTAAGGTTTCATCATGACCCAAGAACTGGACAATCTAGATCAAGATCAGACAGACAGAAGATGAGGGGCAATAAGGTTAAAAATGAACCTTCTTCATGAGGGAACAGTTTTATTCATGGAAAAACGTGGCAGTTAAATTCAGAGTGAAAATGGCAGTGATGGCTCACTATACAATGGAAATAATCAGTCAACCCACCCAATGTTTTGTCTACATGACATAAATAACTGTTTGAGCTTTTTTTTTTTTTCCACTCCATCGGCCAATTTAAGAGTCCTGCAAACAGAAGATTTGATTACTGTTTCCAAAACTCCAGTTTAGTGCAGAGTGTAGCTTAACACTGACTGAGGATATTCTCGAACCCCCAGGGGTCATGGTCCCACAGGAGCACACAGGCCACCTCCTTCACCGTCCCTCCTAAGTAGCTTGTGCGCTTGCAGGGCAGACCCAGGAGATAAAACGCTCGTGTGTTTTCCTTCTGACAGCCAGGGCGTGTTGTCTCCCCCTGGAGAACATTTGTTTATAAAGGAGTAAGAGTTTTTAATATATATGCAAAGGATGATAATGAAATGTGTCTGGCCAGAACATAGTCAGGCGAGATTTCATCTAGTTTCAACAGCGCCGTGTGCCAGGGCTGAAGCCATTTTTACCGTAACTCACATTTTCAGGCCTGTGAAGTTGCCGCCCACACAGGAAATGACTTGGAACAGGTGGTCCTCAGAGCTTGCTGGTCTTGTCTGGCTCCTGGGTAATGCTTGTGGGCTACTGAGTCACTGACTAATTATGAGCCCGAACAAAAGGCTCTCAGATAAGCTTGAAGTCAAGACGAGGGAGAAGGCAAGGTGTAGCCAGGGACTGTCTGAGCGTGCTGTGCTGGCTGTCCAAACGGAGTTGATGAATGAGGTTCCTTGGGAAACAATGCCCCCTCGGTCTGGGCTCCTCTCCACTCCCCAGGCACCTGGTGGCATTGGGACAAGAAAGAGCAGGTGAGGCAAGAAGCCGTTGCTCATCTCATATTCTAACGGCTATAAATGCATCAGAAAACATCCTTCTTGGAGTCACTGCTCTCAGCAACAGGAAAGATCATTTCTCCACCACCTGAGCTATCAAGCCCATCCATGGATGTGTGTGCGGGGCATGTGGGTGCTTTCGTCTCTTTGATCTCTTCCTAGACTGGGAAGAGGTGACGTAACACTTCTCATTCCCCGGGTGAAGAAACTGAGACTTTGGCAGCCCACGTGCTTGGCTCTCATCCTCAGAAAGACGATGGTGTCAGAGATGGAATTGTATCTGTGTAGAAAAGAGATTCTCACGTCCTGACTGCCAGTACCAGGAATGTGACCTTATTTGGAGATGGGGTCATTGCAGAGGTAATTAATTAAGATGAGGTCATAATGGATGTGGTTGGGGCCCTAATCCAATACTATTCATGGACAGAAGTCCACGTGAAGAGACAGAGACACAGGAAGAAACTCACATGAAATGGAGGAGTGAGGTGATAGAGCTACAAGCCAAGGGATGCTGAGCTGCTGCTGCTGCTGCTAAGTCGCTTCAGTCATGTCCAACTCTGTGCGACCCCATAGATGGCAACCCACCAGGCTCCGCCGTCCCTGGGATTCTCCAGGCAAGAACACTGGAGTGGGTTGCCATTGCCTTCTCCAATGCATGAAAGTGAAAAGTGAAAGTGAAGTCGCTCAGTTGTGTCCGACTCTTCGCGGCCTCATGGACTGAAGTAACCAGCAGAAGCTCGAAGAGGCTGGAAGTCTTTCCCTACACGGTTCAAAGCAGGGCACGGTCCTACTGAGCCTTTATTAATAATTACAAACTTCCAGTCCCCATAACTAAGAGACAATGAATTTCTATTGATTTCAGCCACCCAGTTTACGATACTTCATTAAGGCAGGGCAGGGAAACCCTGTGTTGGGAAGATCCCCTGGAGTAGGAAGTGGCAACCCACTCTCGTATTTTTGCCAGGAAGAAAATTCCACAGAGAGAGGAGCCTGGCAAGGCTATAATATCCATAGGATCGCAGAGTCAGACACGACTGAGTAACTGAGCTCGTGCCTGTGCACGCTCACATGCACACACACACACACACACACAGGAAATCCATGTGGGTGGGAACTGGGATTTATTGAGAGGCTATTTTGTGTCATTCGGTCTAACTTTCACCATCCCCAGTGAATCCATACATCGTATTGAGCCTGCAGATTTGGAGAGGGAGTCCTTGAATTCTTCCAAGAGTAATTTTCCTTTCACCTGGATATGTAAGCCTCGATGGCATCACTTTAAAAAACTCTATCAGCTGAATACTAGAAGTAATTGCTAGTTTGATGACAAGTGACTCAAATGAAAATACTGCAGGTGGATAAAATGAGATCAAGAAGAGGGAAGGAGAGTAAGTGGCTGTTAAGAAGTGGAAAAGTGAGAAGTTTCTAGAAGGCTCAGCGTGCACACCCTCAGGTCCTCACTTCAGAAGAAAGACCCCTGGTGAGAGAGAGAAGGCTCTTGCTTACCACAGACCTGTAATTTCCAGATGGCAAATGTAAAGGGAGTGATGGAGTTGAAAAATTGCCGTTAGGTATATTTAATTTTTTCCATTATATACAAAAATATAAATAAGGAGAATGTAAAAAAATAAAAAGGAAAAGGACCCCAAGTGAGAGCTCCCACCAACTGTCCAGTTAGAGGGAGGGTGTCTGGAAGATCACCACCTTCACTTTCGACACCAAATACAGGTTCAGGCGTTCTGAAAGCACCTTTCAATAATTATGCTAGAAAGACATGCAGAGCTCACTGGAACCTGTTATCCTCCACTTGCGTTTGTTCAAGGCAAAGAACACAGGTTAAAATCAGCCAAGGAAGGAGAAGAGAGAGGGCGCCAGATGCAGAGGTTCAGGGGGCCTCCCGGTGCCCTCAGGACAGTTATCCTCCTGGGAGTAAAGGGGGATGTACACAGAGCATTGCCAGCCAGCAAGTCACAGAGCCTCAGGGTCCAGGCTTTCCTGGGGTCCATCATGCAGATGGGGTTAAGGGGCAGAGCTGACACCAGGAGACCTAGAGCCCCCACTCTAAAGCAAGCGGCTCTGTCTCACAGTCCCCACCCGAAGTCGTCTGGCCCAAGGCCCGGAGGCAAACAAAGACACTACTATCAGGCCTGACATACCAAGGGCTTAGCGATTACCTCCCAGAAACTGAGTGCAGAGTCCGGATCTCTCTTCCGGCAATTTTATATCTTCAGTACCCCCTCAACTGGACTGCAAGGAAATCAAACCAGTCAATCCTAAAGGAAATCAACCCTGAATATTCCTTGGAAGAACTGATGCTGAAGCTGAAGCTCCAATACTTTGGCCACCTGATGACGAAGCACCGACTCATTGGAAAAGACCCTGCTGCTGGGAAAGATTGACGGTGGGAGGAGAAGGGGGTGCCAGAGGATGAGATGGTTTAATAGCATCGCTGACTCAGTGGACACGAATTTCAGCAAACTCTGGGAGACAGTGGAGGACAGAGGAGCTTGGGGTGCTGCAGTCCATGAGGTTGCAGAGTCAGACACGCCTTAGTGATTGAACAGCAACACCCCCTAAATTAGACCCAGACCTCCATTTCTTCATCTACCCCCACCCCAGGGAAACGCTGCTGCACTCCCAACTCCGAGCAAGCTTTCCTCCCTGTCGACCCTCCGGACGGGAAGACACAGGGCCATCCCTCCCTCCCACGGCTCCATTGTGGGCTGAAGGCAGATGTTGCTCTGAGCCTTCTCACAGGCCCAGGTCTTTTGTGCAGCTGGGTCCTGGGGATCCTCAGTCCGCTGTGCTTACAGGGCCTGTGTGCCTGGGAATGAGACAGAGCTGAGGGCTGGAAGGAAGGCTCAATCAATCAACAGGGATAGGGTGTGGGGCAGTGGGCCACGGGGCTAGGAGAGGAAGAAAACCCTGCAGCGCCGGGGTCCCCAAGGTCAAGGTCAGAGTCTGCCACTCTCTGTGGGTGTCCTGTGCCAGACATACAGGGAAGACAAGGTGTTCCCTCAGCTCAGACCGGTGATATGCGGTGGAAAGAAAGTGAAAGTGGGAGTCGTGTCTGACTGGGCGACCCCATGGACTGCAGCCCGCCAGGCTCCTCTGTCCATGGGATTCTCCAGGCAAGAATACTGGAGTGGGTTGCCATGCCCTTCTCCAGGGGATCATCCTGACCCAGGAATCGAATCTGGGTCTCCCGCATTGCTGGCAGATTCTTCACCGTCTGAGCCACAAATTTTCGTTTTCATCATAATTTCGTTTTACTCCAAAATACATATGCGTGTGACCCTTTTCAGAAGCTGAACCAAATTAACCAAAAGGAGCAGCAAGAAGAGGTGCTGCTGATTATATTCTTCCTTCTGCTTCTAGCATCGGCCTCTCCCACTTTTTGGGAAGTTCAGGGTGTCTTTAGAAAACAATCACCTCTCCTTTGCTCACCAGGGCTTTCATGCTTCTGTCTAATCTCTTAAAATTCCTCACCAAATGGCATTTTGTTATTTCCACATTTTCATTTAGCACGCCAACCTTTGTTGAGCATTTGAAACATTTTTACGATGTGGACAAAAATTACAGAGTGAGGAAGCAAGTTGCCTGTGCGAAGGCCCATCCCAGCTGCTGCCTTAATGTAGGTCTTCTGTCCCCTCCACATTTTTGATGTAAAATATGCCACAGGAGAAAGGGACGATTTTAAAAGGCAAAGGAGAAAAGAAATGAAAAGAAAACAGGAAATTCGTGTAATCATTTACAGCCTATTTGAACTTTTTCCATGATTTTACGGGCTTGAGAAAGAGTCATTGTATGGTAAATGACTGAAATGAAGAGACTGGGGAGGGGGGTATCTAGAACTCTATGAACAAATACCTGCAACTGACAATGAAATTAAAGTTATAAAAATCATTTCCATGGATGCAGGAGACCTACAGGATGGAGGAAGTGTGTTTCAAATCTTGAGTTTTGACCCATCATTTGAAATTCATTTTCTCTAACTTTTCCATAAGCCATGCCAAAGAAAATAAAGGAGCCAGCTCTTGCCCCATCACGGGGCTCCCCCCTTGCCCACCAGGCCCACAAGCTTTCCCGTAGCACCATGTGGCAACTCAGAGTCTCGAGGATTCAGATAAATACAGAGCAAGTCGTCCTGAAGTCTGGTTTTCATTGACCAGAGCAGAAATTAGCATCACCTTAGGGCAGATTCTGCATTGTATTCCATAATGCATTAGGAGCCCCTTTTCTGATTCTGTTTTGTATCCTGGCTTGATAGCACAGTTTCTCTTAACTTCAAAGGTTATTCTCTGCCCGAGTAACTCCTCCAAGTTTAGGGGGTAAAAAACAAAAAAAAAATGAACCTTTATCCTAAATAGGAATTTACCTCCCAAACCAAGGAGGGATCCAAAAAGGAAAAAAAAAAAGAGAAAGTCCTTGATAATGAAGTAAAATAAAATAAAACCTTAACAAGACCTTAGATGAGAACATGCTTCCTTTGATTTAGAAAAATCCAGATTTGGCCACGTCCTTAGATGGGGATTAATTGTCAGCATCCTAACACCAGCCACTGCAAATACTTGAAACGAGCTGTGATCTGTTGCTTCTAATCCATTAGGGGCATTAGTGGGGCTCAGGCTTTGCATGGCGTGCTTGTGCTTTTCCAGTTTTCCACGGATCCTTTATCATATATTAATATCATACGTAATGTCAACATTTGGAAACGGTTTGTGACTGACGGGGCTGAAAAGACATATTTCTCCATCAGCCTGTTTCTATAATAGAAGTCATTCTTCTTTAAGACTCAGACCACCATATGCTTCCACTTTTTTTTTTCCTGTTTTTATCAGGAGACCTCAGCACATTGGATTTCAGTATAAATTTCAAATATATTAAGACAGTTCCAAAAAATTCAAGCCAGCACAGCGCAGGCTCCTCTTGGCACCCCCTCATGAGGATTTATTGAGGCCTCAGGAGCCTCTCATCTATGCTCAGGGTCAGCCCTAATAATAGTAATAGCTGATGTTTATTGAGTGTTTACTATACGCCGGGCTCCGTGCTAAGTGTTTTATGTGTGTTGAGATAGTTAGTCCTTCCAAGAACTCTATGAAGGACAGATGAGAAAAGTGTAGCATTGAGATTTGTTAAAGAAATTGCCCCAAGGCACAGAGCTGGTACAAGAAGCCAGCCATCCAACGTTCAAACATAAGTGCTTCTGTTTCACCATATTGGCCTATATTGACTAGTGCCTGCTCACAACACACACTCACAGAGACACAACCACACAAGTCCCCACAGCCCTTCTTTAGGAGCTCTCAGTTCTACCAATAAGGAAACAGTTCCTTTTTTTTAATCTCCTCTCTCTATTCAGTCCTTCAGTCATATCTGACTCTTTGCAACCCCATGGACTGTAGCCTCCTCCGTCCATGGGATTCTCCAGGCAAGAATACTGGAGTGGGTTGCCATTTCCTTCTCCAGGGGATCTTCCCAACCCAGGGATCGAACCCAGGTCTCCTGCTTTGCAGGCATACTCCTTATCATCTGAGCCACCAGGGAAGTCAAAGCTATGGGTTTTCCCGTAATTATATATGAATGTCAGAATTGGACCATAATGAAGGCTGAGCACCAAAGAATTGATGCTTTTGAACTGTGGTGCTAGAGAAGACTCTTGAGAGCCCCTTGGACCACAAGGAGATCAAACCAGTCGATCCTAAAGGAAATCAACACAGAATATTCATTGGAAAGGCTGATCTTGAAGATGAAGCTCCAATACTTTGGCCATGTAATTCAAAGAGCCAACTCATTGGAAAAGACCTTGATGCTGGGAAAGATTGGCAGAAGGAGAAAGGAGCGACAGAAGATGAGATGGTTAGATAGTATCACCAACTCAATGGGCATGAAGTAGAGCAAACTCTGGGAGACAGTGGAGGACAGAGGAGCCTGGTGGGCTATAGCCCATGGAGTTGCAAAGAATCACACACAACTTAGCCACTGAAAAACAGCACTTCACTCTAAGCCCTCATGGAAGGTGGGAGGGTGCAAGTCCCTGCCCTGAACTGGGAGCCATCATAACAAAATGCATTTGACCCAAGACTAATTTCTTCCCAGGGCCACCCATCCATGTGATAGAGAAATAATCCAAAGCAATATATACTTAGTAAGCACATATTTATAATACTTATATCATTATGATGAGTAATCACACAGATTCTTGCCTTCAAGCCCCTTTGCACACACCCACTTCCATCAACACACACACGCACACACCCACTTCCACCAACACTCACACACACACACACACAATTTAAAAGTTTGGTATTATGGACTCACGAGCTTTGTGGAGTGTTGAGGGATCATGCAGAGAAAAGGACTCTGTGTATTTCACAAGAGATGAGGACAAATCACAGGAGATCTTCCAGACCGTGAAGGAGAGATAGAGGTGGGCTGCAGGGATGGAAGAGGGACGTGTCTAAGCTGGAGACTGACAGCCATTCACTCTTTCCACAGAGCACCATCCCTCCATTCTGCCTCTCTAGGGGACCCCGCTAAGGACTGACCTTACTCCCCCATCTCTCACAGTCCACATTGCATCTCTTCCAGATGTGGAAATTTGAAGGTGACAGTTGAGAGGGGCAGGCAGTTAGACCAGGTACTAAGTAGGAAAAGCAACGATCTGCAGTCTCAGACAATTTCCCCCCAGGGATGCTGCTTAAAAAGTAAATGCCCTGAAACTCTAGGAACACATGTATACCTGTGGTGGATTCATTTTGATATTTGGCAAAACTAATACAATTATGTAAAGTTTAAAAATTAAATAAAATTTAAAAAAAATAAAAATAAAATAAAATAAATAAATAAATAAAATCAAAAAAAAAAAAAGTAAATGCCCTGAAACTCTAACGCAGAATAGACACACCGCAGTACCAGGTTGCAAGAGCAATGAAAAGAGACCAAAACTCATGTAAGTCATCAAAAACCTGAAGATAATTTCTGTGTGGTTCTGAGAGATGGGGTGGGGGCGTGAGCAGTGTTTGGAGGGGTGCTGCTTGTGACTGAGGAGGGGGGCGACCTGACACCCTCTCTGGCAATAATTCCTGTCTCAGTGACACCGTGTCCTGGGAAACCCATTTGTCTTGGACACACCAGGAGTTTGGTCAACTGTCATCTATCAGTCACCAAGATCTACAGGCCCCGCCTCTTATGACATTCTCTGATCCCCATTCTCACTCCCTCACTCTGCCACCACCACCAGGGAAGGCTTCCGAAGTTCCCTTTCCTAAGTGATACAGCAGAAGACCTAACCCAAAGAGGAATTCCAGAAGAACATCTTATCTGTGGAGGGAACATTTTAAAGAAATGGGGGGAACATAAGAGCATGAAGTATCTCTGTAAAGCTAAAGAAGTGAGTTGGCTTGTCTATAGTAGATCTCATTTGCCTGGATTTGGAGGTTGTCATTCCCTGGTGGCTCAGATGGTAAAGAATCAGCCTGCAATGTGGGAGACCTGGGTTCGATCCCTGGGCTAGAAAGAACCCCTGGAGGAGGGCATGGCAACCCACTCCAATATTCTTGCCTAGAGAATCCCATGGACAGATGAGCCTGGTGGGCTATTGTCCATGGGGTCACAAAGAGTCGGACATGACTAAGCAACTGAGCACATAAGGAATTATGATTTCGTTCTTGATGCAAAGGTATGTTGGCACCCCAGTGGGTGGAAAACAGAGCTTCCCCTGGCCAGAAGGGCCATTTCTGGCTTCAGTTCCCAGGGAATGATGACAGCTTACAATGAACAATGTCAGATTCGTGATCTCCAAAGAAGATTTAGCTTCGAGACCAGGGACCAGGCTTGATCACTCAAGAGCTTTTGTGTAGCAGAGTTTTATTAAAGTAAGAAAAGCGACAGAGAAAGCTTCTGACATAGACATCAGAAGGGGGCGGAGAATGCCTCCCTAGCTAGTCTTATCAAGGCCTTATATACTTTTTTCAGACGCACTCCCACAACATACTTTTTTTTTTCTTTTATTTTATTTTTTAACTTTACAATATTGTATTGGTTTTGCCATATATCAAAATGAATCCACCATAGGTATATATGTGTTCCCCATCCTGAACCCTCCTCCACAATATACATTTTAAATTGATAAGATTAGAATGAACAATAGAAAGATCTTACCAGACCCACCCAAAGAAAGCTGAGCATCAAAGAACTGATGCTTTTGAACTGTGGTGTTGGAGAAGACTCTTGAGAGTGCCTTGGACTTGCAAGGAGATCCAACCAGTCCATCCTAAAGGAAATCAGTCCTGAATATTCATTGGAAGGACTGATGTTGAAGCTGAAACTCCAATACTTTAGCCACCTGATGGGAAGAGCTGACTCACTGGAAAAGACCCTGATGCTAGAAAAGATTGAAGGCAGGAGGAGAAGGGGATGACAGAGGATGAGATGGTTGGAGGGCATCACTGACTCAACCGACATGCATTTGAGTAAACTCTGGGAGTTGGTAATGGACAGGGAGGCCTGGTGAGCTGCAGTCCATGGGGTTGCAAAGAGTCGGACCTGTTTGAGCAACTGAACTGAACTGACCAGACCCACTCCCATAATATAAATTTTAAGACGACAGGATTAGTCAGAAGGTTCTTGTTAAGGAGAAACATGTCCTCGAGCAAGATATATTGCTATATTGACTAAGACAAAGAAATGTAGAAAAGAAGGTTTATCCTTTTCTCTTTGAGAGCCCCAGACCCCTTTCTGCTTCTAGAGAGCTCTAGAACCCTTTCTCCTCCTTGGGAACCCTGGACTTCTTATCAACCTACCTAGGAACTGACTCTCTCAATGACATGGAGGCAGATAGAAGGCAGGCTCCATGGAAGTGGGAGATGGTGCCATCTCTCTTACACGGAATGGTGTCTAGGGGAACCACATAGGGGTAAATCCCTTCCTGTGCTGCAGTGTAAGGACACAGTAGGTGAACTCTGAGACAGGAAAGTAGCAAACGAGCTGGAGGTTTGCTGGGCTTCAGGCACAGGGATTGGACCCTGTCACTCATGTTCCCGCTGTTTGTGACATTCTGTTTCTCTTTTTCTTATCTAGTCTCACAGCTGTTAGTAAAGCCATCTTGAGTATTGCAAATTTATCTTCAGAATAGTTCAGCAGGGTACCAGCAGGATCTTGGGTCAACAAAGACAAGGCAGAAACAATCAGGAACTTTCCCATCACCAACCCCAGGCCAATTAGTTGCAAAATTGCAATAGCCAGATCTCCCCAAAAAGGAGAGTCTTGGTTTGGAGTCTAACTGTGTGATTCTGCATTTAATTTTTCACTAAAGAAATTATTTCCTTTTATGTTTTGCCAAATGCTGCCCAGTTTCTGGATAACATATCTTCGGATATGTATTTCCTCTGTGGCAGGTATTTGACAAATTGGCTTACCTTAAGCCACTGCATTTGGAAAAGGACTTGGGAAGATCGTTCACTAAGGCAGATGTGGGTCACCTGTTTGTGGCTCATCCATCTCCCCTTTCTGAGGACAGCCAGCAGCCCTTGGTAGCCTGACCCGCTGCTGTCTTAACTACATTGAGCCAGACTTCTGATCTTGGCCAGAGCCAATAATGACAGACCCCCTTGAATGAGAATAACTTGAGAATGGACAATGCAAAGGCTCACTCAAGAAATCATGGCATCCGGTCCCATCACTTCATGGCAAATAAACAGGGTAACAATGGAAACAGTTATAGACTTTATTTTAGGGGGCTCCAAAATCACTGCAGACCGTGACTGCGGCCATGACATTAAAAGACGTTTGCTCCTTGGAAGAAAAGTTATGACTGACTTAGCTTATTAAAAAGCAGAGACATTACTTTGCCAACAAAGGTCTGTCTAGTCAAAGCTATGTTTTTTCCAGTAGTCATGTATGGATGTGAGAGTTGAACTATAAAGAAAGCTGAGTGCCAAAGAATTGATGCTTTTAAACTGTGGTGTTGGAGAAGATTCTAGAGACTCCCTTGGACTACAAGGAGATCCAACCAGTCCATCCTAAAGGAGATCAGTCTTGAATATTCGTTGGGAGGACTGATGGTGCAACTGAAACTCCAATACTTTGGCCACCTGATGCAAAAAGCTGACTCTTTGGAAAAGACCCTGATGCTGGGAAAGATTGAAGGCAGGAGGATAAGGAGATGACAGAGGATGAGATGGTTGGATGGCATCACTGATTCAATGGACATGAGTTTGAGTAAGCTCTGGGAGTTGGTGATGGACAGGGAAGCCTGGCGTGCTGCAGTCCATGGGGTCACAAAGGATTGGACATGACTGGGCGACTGAACTGAATTGAACCGAGCTGTCTGGTTTGCATGGACTTTGCCCATGTTGAGGCCTGCCCTCCTTCGGCTTCCCAACTAGGCACCCACAACATAATCATTAGTGTCATGCTTAGCCCATGATTCAAGGGGATGAAAAGTGAAAAAGTCAAACATATGACTTGGATTTTGTTACTTGGACCTCTAGAGGTTTGATATCATGAGGGTGAAGACACTGGTATCTCTAAGGCATACAATTATTTTGTGCTTTGTCTTATAAGCATTGGTCTTCCCAGATTGTGTTAGTGGTAAAGAACCCATCTACCAATGCAGGAAACGTAAGAGATGTGGGTTTGACCCTGGGTCAGGAAGATTCCCTGAAGGAGAGCATGGCAACCCACTCCAGTACTTTTGTCTGGAGAATCCCATGGACAGAGGAGCCTGGTGGACTACATTCCATAGGGTCGCACAGAGGCAGACATGACTGAAGCTACTTTAGCACAGGGGCACATAAGCATCTTCAAACTTTATCTCAAAGAATAGTCTCACAATTTGTGTCTTGTACCTCTGGAGCCATTGAGTGTTCCAGAACAATCTGAATGGACCTCCTGATAGAACCACAAGGTGCTACCTTATGCAGAAGAATCAACAAAGCTCCAACTTTCTCCAGGTCTCTTTTTCCCTGCCTTGTTAAGGAACCCTAACTGATATCTTGAGACAAAGTTTCAAGAAGAGTTTGGAATTCCTTGGCCAATACACATGTAGAAGTGCCATAGCTTCGGTTCACTGCCCTGTTTTCCTTGGAAGCCTGGAGACCTGAGACCATCAGTCCTGCTGGTGTGAAGACCAAGAGGACATTTTTCCTTTGTAGATCAGTACAGATCAGAGCATTGACCAGAGCCTCTTCTAGCATTTGGAGAAGTTTTCATCATTCTGTCATAAATTCAGGGCACCAATCTTGAGCTGCAGGGAATCTTGGTGAATGCCATTTCAAGTGTAGATAGCACTCCTTGCTTGTACTGTCAGGGTTCCTGTGAAAATGTCAAGACTGGAATTAAATCATTCCAGAAGGATTTGAGTTGAACATTTTGTCCAGGGGTACTTTACACCTTGAAGACTTGTTCAACTCTTCAACTGGAAGTTTGATAAATTGGAAGGTTTGATAGGTTTTCTCTAGGAAAGAAACATAACAAAAAATTGTTTCATCTAATTAGACCAAAAAAAAAAAAAAAAGAAGATCACCATCAATAATGATAAATCTTTCTGAAATTTTAGAAATCAGACTTTAGCCTCTCCAGCTGTTCATTTTCCCAGCCCTCTTAAGATTTATACCCATAGTTTTATTGTAATCATTAATCTAGATGATCTAAGATTATGTTATTGCCTTAAAGGCTAACGTGATGAAAAGATCAGGACATTTAATGAAGTGCAAAATTCATCCCACTTAAGAAAAGCAAGGCTTTGCTCCCAGGAGAAAGCCAGACAGAAAACGAGGCGTTTTTCATGAAAGTTATTTGTTTTTGTTTAAAATTCTGGATGGCAGGATAAATCTGTGTCATTTTCACACAATAAATAGCAACAAGTGGCAATGAAGCAATTGAATTCCTTGGCACCGGGCCTCTTGCTCCAGCTGAATACCTCCCCCACTTAATGAGATCCATCAGTAGAAGGTTACTTACATTAGCAAGTGGCTCAGCTGGTAAAGAATCCGCCTGCAAGGCAGGAGCCCTGGGTGTGATCCCTGGGTTGGGAAGATCCCCTGGAGAAGGGAAAGGCTACCCACTCCAGTATTCTGGCCTGGAGAATTCCATGGACCATATAGGCCATGGGGTCGCAAAGTGTTGGACACAACTGAGCGACTTTGATATACATAGGTAGAGAATTTTAAGAGCCACCCCCAATACAACTTCCAGGAGGTAAAACACCTATTAAGAACGGAGAAGCTCAGATCCACCATGATTCCAGCTCAACTTATTTTTATCATAAGTTTACATTTTACCTGCATCTAAAATTATGGTTATTTTTTAAAATATCATTTTTTCCTTTCTAAAATCATGTATTTCTTTTTTATTGTGTTCAGATACACAGAACATAAAATTTACTGTTTTAACCATGTTTAGGGGTTAGGTGGGGTTAAGTCCATTCACACATTCCTTTCTTGTCTTCATGATAAAGATTTGGCTAAGTGTTAAGAAAGGAAATAGGATGGATGATACAGAAGACTCCAGTCACAGGCTACATCACCACGGGTGACAGATGACCCATGGAGAGAGAGGAGATGGCACAGAAGATGCTCAAGAAGGAGTTGTTCTTTTCATTGTTTTTTTAGAATGACTTCAATTACATTTTAAAAAATGCATCAAAAGAGAGAAATACATTAACATCAGTAGCAGCTCTTTCATGCATTGGAGAAGGAAATGGCAACCCACTCCAGTGTTCTTGCCTGGAGAATCCCAGGGATGGGGGAGCCTGGTGGGCTGCCGTCTATGGGGTTGCACAGAGTCGGACACGACTGAAACCACTTAGCAGCAGCAGCAGCTACCTCAAGGTGGCATGCAAATAGATGGTTTTCAATTTTGTCACTATGAAAGTCCCTCATTACTGATACCAATATCAATAAGTAATATTTCAATAATAAAAAGCAGTAGTTTGATATATATTCTTACATTTGAAAAACAGATTGAATGATTAGTAAATTCTTCTTCCCACTCTATAGATATGAGAAACATGCAGAGAAAATAAATGGATTATTCACAGTGCCTGTAATCGGCAGAACTAGCATTAAAGTTCACTTTTCCTGACAGTTATTCTTTTAAAATGAAGCCAATTAAGAATATTAGATGGACCCTCCCGAGGCCCTGAAATTCAACATTTTCTATGAATTAGCACCCAATGTTCTCTGCAAATAAGTGCACACACTACTTTCACAACCCACTGTTGCTTTAATAGTTCTATTTACTCATTCTTACATCTTTTCAGACATGCCAGTGTTTTTTCACCTTTCTCATTTATTAGCTCACGGAAGGCAAGATTTAGGCTGTGTTCACACTCATGAGCGTCAAAAGTAGAAACAACTGACTAATCTCTAAAACTCTTCAGGCTTGGAAAAACCGCAATGGTATGTTTCTTGCAATCACCATGGACAACTAAGCTGAGGTTAGGAAAGATGGTCACAAAGAAAGGGAGTTGGGTGGGCTCTGCCTGCCTGTCTAGCTGTAAACACGGACTGGAGAAGAGGAGCCTGAGAATTAATTTTTGTCCATTTCCCCAGCAGCAAATTGAGAAGAGAATCTCAGTTAACCCTCGCTTGGTGTTAGCAATGTTGAAAGTCCACGTGGACTGAGACAGCATTTGGAAACACTGCATGAGGTTTGAGTTAAAGAAAAGTCGGAAATGAAGACTTGCTGGTACCAAGTGAAAAATGACAATGCATGCCAGTTTCCAGAGAGTAACTGATGCTGAAACATGTCACTTCACTCTTAAAGCATGAATATTTCACAGCAGATGTCTTTACAGGAAGGGACCCACCCAGCGTGGCGGAAGGAGCCCACAAGTAAGAACCACCAGTCCTGTGATCAGGGCTGGCCTCAGACACAGATCGGTGGAAGCTCGGACAAGGACGTAAATTCAGAGGCTCTCAGCTCCTCTTAAAAGAAAACCACGTGGGCAGTGAAGGTCAACCCAGCTCCTAGCATTGTGGTGTAAATCACAAAGGAAAAACCAGCTCCATGTCTTGTGCATGTTGGTATCAGCCTAAGGACTTCCTGATTGAAAACCTTCTTGCCAAGTTCACAGGGATGAGAGAGGTACCAGGGGTCATTTGTGATTTCACGCCCAGAGCTGTCCCTTTTCAACAAAAACCCTGATATTCACGAGTGTCCTGAGTGCTATGAATCTCAGTGGGAAGTAAGAACTTGCAGCTGTCTTAAATCACCTATCTGACTCTATGCCATTCTCTATTCCATATTCACTTTCTAGATATCCAGTTTAATCAAGCCAAAACTAGCAGTAAAAGTCATCACACACAATCAAGGGTCCAGTGTTCAACTTGGTCAACCAAATCTACCTTGTACCTTTACAAAAAGTAGAATCACAGCAGAAAACCTCATGGAGGGGGGAAAAAAAAGTTCAGCAAGGAAACACAAAACTTTTCTTATTCTGGCATGCTTTAGTGAGACAGTTGGTGAAATGTGTAACTACCTCTATGCATATTAAAGACTACTTCATAAAGACTACTTCCCTTGTGCATGTTTATCCTTTAGCAGACATTAAAAAAAAGTCTCAGCTTGTTTCATTTTCTCTCATTTTTAATATTTTAGATACAAGATGCAGTGGCATTGCCATGTTTGGGGTGCAGAGATGTGATCTGTGGGCCTTTTGATAACTTGCCCTGTGCAAGACACGGTAGCTCTCTACTGCGTTGAGGTAGTTCACACCCCCTCTGTTGTAAATCTGCACTCTGATGACCTGCAATCTTTGTAATGTTTGGGGAGCAAAACATTGCTTAAGGGTACACAGATGCAAAGAGTAGTAAATGAGACAGAGATCTGATGTACAACATAACGTAGACAACAATATTGTACTATAATGATACAGTGTGATAGAGGCGATAAATATGGCTACAATGGCAATTGCATTACAATATATAAATGTATCAAATTAACATGTAGTACACCTTAAAGGTACACAGTGCTGTATGTTGAATATATTCAATAAAATAAAAAAAAATAATTTTGGCAGATGTTTTTATGTCCCTAAGGGAAAGTATCCTCTCCATGTTACTCCAGGGCTGCCTTACCCATGAAACAGCCCAACCAGCATCCCTCTTCATGTTAGTACCTGCAAAGAAGATGTGACTGACCCTAAATCTCACAGCCCTGGCCATCTGGGATCAGTGAGGAAAGAACAACAGAGGCTAAGAACTTAGTTTTCTCCCATTCTGTCTCTGTCTCTCTCACCTTCCCAGTTTCAATTTTATGAGGCTGAATTTTGGAAGATGGAAAATAAAAGTTTATTTATTTTGAGACATGAAGGGAAGCAGGTGTCACCAAGAGTCCTTGGTGTTACAAATAACATCTCACTTAACTCTCGTTATTTCTCTGAGATGAGTGTCCTTTTATTGTGCCCGCTTTACAGATGAGAAAACTGAGGCACAGAGAGATCACGTGGATTGCCAAAAACCAACTCAGCCAGCAAAGTGGTAGAGGGAGGTTGCTAACACCCAGGCAGGGTAGCTTGAAAGCGGATGCTCTTTGCCACCAGGGTCTGTTCCCTGCAGGAGAGCCTGTGCACAAAGAGGAGAGGATGGTTGGAGGCCAAGAGAAAGCCCCTGAAATGGGTCTTGTGTGTGAGTTTCCACGTGTTTCCTCTCTGGGCTTTCAAGGGTCTGTGCCTTTGCTTCATTACCCTCCCTTTTAGCATTTCTTAATGGGTCCTCAGATGACATCCCATATTTTAGCATGGCCCCCAACCCTGAGTCCTTCCTGCCTGAGGTGGGGGCTACATCCTCATGTTCTTCTCCCTCCACTGAGTTTGGTGGATCTTGGTAAAAGCACCCCCAGACCCAGCCTTCGAATACAACCTCCTTATCAGCAGTGGGCTCCTGCCAGTCACCTCCCTTTTCCTGCCCATTGATTGGGCCAAGCCTGCAGCCCTCGGTGGTGGCTCCCAGGCTCTGTGTTGCCCCCAGCCCAGCTCCCACCCCTCTAAACCCTCCCCCACTACACACACTTGGCTCCCCCTCTAAGCTCTCTTCCTCCAATCTTTGCTGTCCCAGTCTACAAGCCTCCACACTCCTGGCTGTGTGGGCACATTTGTGTGTGTGTGTGCATGTGCGTGCTCAGTCACTTCAGTCGTGTCTAACTCTTTGCAACCTTTTGGACCATAGCCCACCACACTCCTCTGTCCATGGAGATTCTTTAGGCAAGAATACTGCCATGGGTTCCCACGCCCTCCTCCAGGGTATCTTAGGTCTCCTGCATTGGCAGGTGGGTTCTTGACCACTAGCACCACCTGGGAAGCCAGTGTGAGTGTGTGTGTGTATGTGCATGTGTGTGTGTGTGTGTGTGTGTGTGTGTGTACACATAAGTACATATACATGGTTCATTGATATTGGGCACATAGGATTTTATCAGCACCCTTGACCTCTACCCTGGTGGCTCAGACAGTAAAGAATCCACCTAGAATGCAAGGAGAAAGTAGGGAAAACCACTAGACCATTCAGGTATGACCTAAATCAAATTCCTTATGATTAAACAGAGATCACTCACCTAGAGCCAGACATCCTGGAATGTGAAGTCAAATGGGCCTTAAAAAGCATCACTACAAACAAAGCTAGTGGAGGTGATGGAATTCCAGTTGAGCTATTCCAAATCCTGAAAGATGATGCTGTGAAAGTGCTGCACTCAATATACCAGCAAATTTGGAAAACTCAGCAGTGGCCACAGGACTGGAAAAGGTCAGTTTTCATTCCAATCCCAAAGAAAGGCAATGCCAAAGAATGCTCAGACTACTGCACAATTGCACTCATCTCACACGCTAGTAAAGTAATGCTCAAAATTCTCCAAGCCGGGCTTCAGCAATACATGAACCGTGAACTTCCAGATGATCAAGCTGGTTTTAGAAAAGGCAGAGGAACCAGAGATCAAATTGCCAACATCTGCTGGATCATCGAAAAAGCAAGAGAGTTCCAGAAAAACATCTATTTCTGCTTTATTGACTATGCCAAAGCCTTTGACTGTGTGGATAACAATAAACTATGGAAAATTCTGAAAGAGATGGGAGTACCAGACCACCTGACCTGCCGCTTGAGAAACCTATATGCAGGTCAGGAAGCAACAGTTAGAACTGGACATGGAACAACAGACTGGTTCCAAATAGAAAAAGGAGTACGTCAAGGCTGTATATTGTCACCCTGCTTATTTAACTTATATGCAGAGTACATCATGAGAAACGCTGGGCTGGAAGACGCACAAGCTGGAATCAAGATTGCCGGGAGAAATATCAATAACCTCAGATATGCAGATGACACCACCCTTATGGCAGAAAGTGAAGAGGAACTCAAAAGCCTCTTGATGAAAGTGAAAGTGGAGAGTGAAAAAGTTGGCTTAAAGCTCAACATTCAGAAAACGAAGATCATGGCATCTGGTCCCATCACTTCATGGGAAATAGATGGGGAAACAGTGGAAACAGTGTCAGACTTTATTTTCTTGGGCTCCAAAATCACTGCAGATGGTGATTGCAGCCATGAAATTAAAAGACACTTACTCTTTGGAAGAAAATTATGACCAACCTAGATAGCATATTCAAAAGCAGAGGCACTACTTTGCCAACAAAGGTCCATCTAGTCAAGGCTATGGTTTTTCCAGTGGTCATGTATGGATGTGAGAGTTGGACTGTGAAGAAAGCTGAGCACCGAAGAATTGATGCTTTTGAACTGTGGTGTTGGAGAAGACTCTTGAGAGTCCCTTGGACTGCAAGGAGGTCCAACCAGTCCATTCTGAAGGAGATCAGCCCTGGGATTTCTTTGGAAGGAATGATGTTAAAGCTGAAACTCCAGTACTTTGGCTACCTCATGCAAAGAGTTGACTCATTGGAAAAGACTCTGATGCTGGGAGGGATTGGGGGCAGGAGGAGAAGGGGACGACAGAAGATGAGATGGCTGGATGGCATTACCGACTCGATGGACGTGAGTTTGAGTGAACTCTGGGAGTTGGTGATGGACAGGGAGGCCTTGCGTGCTGCAATTCATGGGGTCGCAAAGAGTCAGACACTACTGAGCGACTGAACTGAGTTGAACTGACAATGCAAGGACCTGGGTTCGATCCCTGGGTTGGGAAGATACCCTGGAGAAGGAAATAGAAACCCACTCCAGTATTCCTACCTGGAGATTCCCCATGGACAGAGGAGCCTGGCGGGCTACAGTCCAGAGGGTTGCAAAGAGTTGGACATGACTGAGCAACTAAGCACCTGATCTCTACCCACTAGATGCCAGTAGCCCCCTCTCTACAATACAATGCCCCCAAATGTCTCCAGACATTGCAAAATCACATTTGAGAACCTCTGGGCTGGATGTGGACCTCAATTCTGCCATAACGCATCTGAGCCCTTCCCCTGCCCCCTGCACCACTTGTCTTGCTCCCCCCTCCCCCTTGGACCCAATTGTCCATGAATAGGTGTCACAAGTGACCACAGCCCCACACTCCAGTCCTGAGTCCTATTTGATCCCCCAGGTCTGCAATCTACCCACTGATTGGGAAACCAACACTTTGCCAGTTTGCAAGTTGACAAGGCCCTAGGACTCCTTGGATACTGGATCTGTCCTCTCTCCAAGCATCTCTGGAGTCCTGCTTCAAAGCACATGCACTTCTCCTAGCCCCTGAGTGCAGTGTCATTCCTGGTCCCAATTCTACCTTGAGAGAGTCACTCTTTTTCCTGAGCTAGGGTGTGAGTGCAAGCATGCTCAGTCATGTCCACCTCTTTGCAAGTCTACAGACTGTAGCCCACCAGGCTCCTCTGTCTATGGGATTCTCCAACCAAGAATACTGGAGTGGGTTGCCATGTCCTCCTCAAGGAAATCTTCCTGACCCAGAGAGCAAACCTGAGTCTCCTGCAGTTGTAGGTGGATTCTTTACCACTTGGGCCACCTGGGTAGAACCATGCATTCAGGGACCAACTAGGAAAGCTGTACCATGGCCTTTAGTTTTGGCACCAAAATTGCCAGGAGCACCTAAGGGAGACTAGGTAAATGACTCCACCACTCAGCTTTTGAGACCATGAATCTGAGGGGAATGCCAGTGTGGGGCAGCCAACCAGATGGTGACAACGGTCACCAAACCTCATCAAACCACAGAACGGCTGATAATGTACTTCTTAAAGGTCAGGGAAGAATTTAAGCCATGCGTTTTCTAATGTGAATCGTTTGGATCTGATGGTGTACATCTGCTGCACACAGTTTTTAATTCAAATGAAATACGTAGAAGTACATTCCAATAACTAAGTCATGGTCTTCCATATTGTCAAGGTCTACTATGGGGTGATCCCAAGAGAGAAAGCCAGCCCAGGGGACCTAGACTCTAGAGGACACATGGTAACAGCACCTTAGGATGTGTGGGCTCCGTGGCTTCTGCCAATGGAGACACATTTGTATGTTAGATGATGTGATGGCTAATTTTATATCTCAACTTGGACCAGGCACTGAGGTGCCCAGACATTGGGCCAAGCATTATTCTGGGTGTGTCTGTGAGAATCTTTCTGGGTGAGATAAGCATTTGCATTGGTAGGTTGAGGGAAGCATATTGCCCTCCCTTATGTGAATGGCCATCATCTAATCTGCCATAAACCAAATTCTTGAGTTCTCCCTTAAATTCATGTGCTGGAATCATGATCTTCAGTGTGATGATATTAGAAGGGGGAGCCCTTGGAGGTGATTCAGTCATGAGGATGTAGACCCTGTGATGGAATTAGTACCCTTATCAAAGAGACCATAGAGATCTCATTTGTCCCTCCACCGCCTGAGAACACAGCAAGATGATAACTGTCTAAGAACTTCCACTTCATTGACTATGCTAAAGTCTTTGTGTGGATCACAACAAACTGGAAAATTCTTAAAGACATGGGAATACCAGATCACCTTGCCTGCCTCCTGAGAGTTCTTTACACAGGTCAAGAAGCAACAGTTAGAACTAGAAATGAAACAACGGACTGGTTCCAAATTGGGAAAGGAGTACATCAAGGCTGTATATTATCACCCTGCTTATTTAACTTATATGCAGAGTACATCATGTGAAATGCTAGGCTGGATGGACACAGGCTGGAATCAAGATTGCTGGGAGAAATATCAATAACTTCAGATATGCAGATGACACCACTCATGGCAGAAAGCAAAGAGGAACCAAAGAGCCTCTTGGTGATAGAGGAGAGTGAAAAAGTTGGCTTAAAACTCAACATTCAAAAAATGAAGATCATGACATCTGGTCCAATCACTTCATGGCAAATAGATGGGGAAACAATGGAAACAGTGACTGATTTTATTTTCATGGGCTTCAAAATCACTGCAGGTGGTGACTGCAGCCATAAAATTAAAAAATATTTGATCCTTGAAAGGAAAGTTATGACAAACCTAGGCAACATATTAAAAAGCAAAGATATTACTTTGCACATGAAGATGCAGGTCCATATGGTCAAAATTATAGTTTTTCCAGTAGTCATCTATGGATGAGAGAGTTGGACCATTAAGAACACTGAGCACCAAAGAATTGAAGCTTTCAAATTGTGGTGCTGGAGAGGACTCTTGAGAGTCCCTTGGACTGCAGGGAGATCAAGCCAGTGAATCCGAAAGGATATCAACCCTGAATATTCATTGGAAGGACTGTTGCCAAAGCTGAAGCTCCAGTGCTTTGCCTACCTGATTCGAAGAGCCAACTTACTGAAAAAGACCCTCATGCTGGGAAAGACTGAAGGCAAACCGAGAAGAGGGTGGCAGAGGATGAGATGGTTAGATAGCATTACCAACTCAATGGACATGAGGTTGAGCAAACTCCAGGAGACAGTGAAGGACAGGAAAGCCTGGAGGACCACAGTCAATGGGGTTGCAAACAATCAGACACGACTTAGCAACTGAACAACAACGACAACATATATGTGTATATCTGGGATCAGGTTATATATCCTACTAGTGTGCATATTGGAGAAGGCAATGGCACCCCACTCCAGTACTCTTGCCTGGAAAATTTCATGGACAGAAGAGCCTGGTGGGCTGCTGTCCATGGGGTCGCTAAAAGTTGGACACAACTGAGCGACTTCACTTTCACTTTTCACTTTCATGCATTGGAGAAGGAAATGGCAGCCCACTCCAGTGTTCTTGCCTGGAGAATCCCAAGGACAGGGGAGCCTGGTGGGCTGCCATCTATGGGGTCGCACAGAGTTAGACATGACTGAAGAGACTTAGCAGCAGCAGTGTGTATATGCTTCTTTTATTTTTAGTTAAGCTATGTTATGGACATCTTTGCATGTTTTTAGGTATACACATTATCACAACAACTTTCACCACGATTGTATGATAAGCAGTGCCTGGTCTGAGCCCTCAGTGTTAGCGCCCAGGTTATCAAGTTTCCCACGAGACAATGTCTACTATTCCCCCTCCAAAGCGGTAGCCTAAGCTGCTCAGAACGTTTTCATACACACATTTTCTCCCATCTTCGACAGGACAGGATGAACTCCTAGAAGTAGAATTATGGGGTTAAAGATGATAGAGGTCTTTGAGATGTGCTACCAAATTGCTGTCCAGGAGTTTATACCAACCAGAAGCCCCTCCAGCACCACGTTCGCTCTTCTGTCCTCATTGTGAGGGCAGTAAATATCTGTCTTCATGCATTAAAAGGTGGTCCCCCAGCTGTGCATTTACCAGTTTGGAACCAATTAGGGGTATTTTACTCAGAATTTCTTTTTTTTTTCCCCTGAGAGATCTGTGCCTTCCTTCATCTTGCAGTTTTGGCAGCTATGATCATCTTTTCAGCCAACTTGGGCTGAAGAGGCAAGCAAATGAGATACGCTGATAAAGCAAGCGTTCTTGCCATATTTTCTCTGTTCAAGTACAACTGCCCATAGAGTCAGCCCTAACTTTCCTTGCTTAGAGTGTTTACGTAAGTTCCCAGAACAGCTACCTTAACTTTTGTGATCCCTATTTTTTTTTAATTCAACTTAAAGCTGATTTGCAATGTTGTGTTAGTTTAAGTGCATAGTAAGGTGATTCAATTTTATACACATATATAATACATATTCTTTTTCAGATTCTTTCCCCTTACAGTTTATTACAAAATATTGAGCACTGTTCCCTGGCTATACAGTCAGTCCCTGTTGATTATTTGTTTTATATATGGTAGCAACTTATCAGCAGAGCGTATATGTTTATCGCAAACTCTTCATTTATCCCTCCCCCTCCCCTTTCCCCTTTGGTAATCCTAAATTTGCTTTCTATGTCTCTGGGTCTGTTTTGTTAATAACTTCATTTGTATCATTCTTTTAGATTCCGCATATAAGCAATATCTTATGATGTTTGCCTTGCTCTTTCTGACTTACTTCACTTAGTATGATCGTCTCTAGGTGCATCAATGTTGCTGCAGATGGCATCCTTTCATTCTGTTTTATGACTGAATAGTATTTCATTGTACAAATATATGATCCCTATTTTTCTAAAGCATGGATTTGCTGATAATAACTATAAAGTGAGTTCTTATCATCCTTCACAGGGGAGCATGGAGAAGTTAGAACATGAATGTTGGAAGCAGGCCATATCTTTGTGACCCAAAACTGTCCCATGACAGTGGGTGACTCGTCTAGTCCCACCTGAGCCCATCTTTCCTCATCTTAAAATGGGGTGAGTGTCTAACCACCCAGAGACTAGGAGAATGATCCTCATCTCACACAACAGCCAGGATTCAGTAAGATTAGGATATGACAGCATTGACAAATATGTCATTCATTAGTATTAAATTTGCAATGATGTAATTAAACAGAGTAGAGTCATAGAACACTGTATGGTTTGCTAAGGCTGCCAGAACAAGGTACCACAGGCTGGGAGGCTGAAACAACAGAAGTGTACAGGGTCACGGATCTGAAGGCCAGATGTCAGAAATCAAGGTGTCGTCAACAGCACTGGTTCCTTCTAAGGCCAGTATCCTTGGCTTGCAGATGACGGTTTGTTCTTTGCATCTTCACATGCTATTCCTTCTTTGCATTTCTTTGTGTCCAAATATCCTCTTTTCACAGGGACATGAGTCATACTGGATTAGGATCCAGCTTCATGTTCTCATGAAAGATCTCTGTAAAGATCCTATCTTCAGAGATGATCACATTCTGAAGTTTCAGGGGTTAGGATTTCAACGTATGAGTTTTGAGGGGACATAATTCAGCCAACAACCATCTCTATAGCTGGAAAAGAAACCTAGAGATTCTCCATTGTAATAATCTTGAATCCACCATAATAACTGGAGGACGGATTCAGAAGGGTGACATGCTCCACCAGGGACCCCAAGGAGAGCGGTAGCAAATACAAGAATCAATCTTCCTAGATGATAAAATGAATTATTAACTCACTTCCTCAGATTTAAGTTCACTTTTATTTCCTTGCACACTAGAGTTCACAAAGTTTTTAAACACAGATTCAAATTTTTCTCAGGGAATGAAGGTGAGAAGGCTGAGCTCATGCCCTTCCTCACACACAGATCGCCAACAATCAGAGAAGGGAAGGAGGTTCACAGCAGCTCAGGAGAGGAGAAAATCATTTCTAGCTCAGATGATAGTGTCACATGACTGTGTTTAAACTCCAATGTGTGAAAGTTCTGCATCTAAATATTAATACAAAAATCTGCACTTAGGTCATGATTGGGAAGTTGTTGTTCAGTCACTCAGTCGTGTCCAGCTCTTTGCGACCCCATGGACTGCAGCATTCCAGGCTTCCCTGTCCTTCACCATCTCCTGCAGATTGTTCACACTCAAGTCCATTGAGTTGATGATGTCATCCAATCATCTCATCCTCTGTTGCCCCCTTCTCCTCCTGCCTTCAATCTTTCCCAGCATCATGGTCTTTTCCAGTGAGTCGACTCTGCGTCAGGTGGCCAAAGTATTGGCACCTCATCTTCAGCATCAGTCCTTCCAATGAATATTCAGGGTTGATTTCCCTTTAGGATGGACTGGTTGGATCTCCTTGCAGTCAAGAGTCTTCTCCAACACCATAGTTCAAAAGCATCGATCATTTGGCGCTCAGCCTTTTTTTATGGACAAACTCTCACATCCATACATAACTACTGAAAAAACCGTAGCTTTGACTATAGGGATCGGGAGGTAGAAAGTTAAATTTTATAGTATTAATAGATCATGTTCTACATGGCAGATATGCATTCAGTGTTTTCAGATAACATATTTCAATTCTATGTATGTGCATTTTAAATCAGTTAACTTCTTAAAATAATTTTATCTATGCATTTATTTATTGCACTGGGTCTTCCTAGCCGCCCGTGGGCTTTTCTCTAGTTGTGGTGAGTGGGGGCTACTCTCTAATTGTGGTGCCCCAGCTCCTCACTGTAGTGGTTTCTCTCGCTGTGGAGCCCTGGCTCTAGAGCACAGGCTCAGTAGTTGTGGCTCATGGGCTTAGTTGCTCGGAAGAATGTGAGACCTTCCTGGACCAGGGATCCAACTAAGCCATGTCTTCAGCATTGGCAGGTGTATTCTTTACCACTGGGCCACCAGGGAAGCCCCTAAATTGGTGAACATTTTGAGTTATCTTCCTCAAGGCCTATGTCCACCCACAGGAAAGCTCACGGCTGTCCCTTCATTTCAAAGGGTGGAAGTGTGGGTAAGTTATCCCCAGACTGCACGCCCCAATTGGGCAAGCCCGTCAAGCTTTCAGATTCCTTTGTCTAAAATGCAGTCTCTGTATGTGAAAAATGGGGATAATCGGCCCTGTGTTCTTTTATCTTCTACTAAGGTGGTGCTGGAGAAGTCTCTTGAGAGTCCCTTGGACTGCAAGGAGATCCAACCAGTCCATCCTAAAGGAGATCAGTCCTGAATATTCACTGGAAGGACTGATGCTGACACTGAAGCTCCAATGCTTTGGCCACCTGACGCCAAGAGCTGACTCATCGGAAAAGACTCTGATGCTGGGAAAGATTGAGGGTAGGCAGAGAAGGGGGTGACAGAAGATGAGATGGTTGGAAGGCATCATCAACTCAATGGACATGAGTTTGAGCAAACTCAGGGAGATATGTGCTCCCTTCAGCAGCACATATACTAAAAAAGTTCTGGGAGATGGTGAAGGACAGAGAAGCCTGGCATGCTGCAGTCCATGGGGTCGCAAAGAGTCAGACATGGCTTAGCAACTGAACAATAAGGACATAAGGCTACTAAGGCCTCTGAGTCAACTCGAGAATTTCTGACAAACAAGGCCAGTAAAATGAGTTAGGTCACCATGTACTGCTTCCTCCAGATCAAGTCTCAAGGAAAACTTTGTAGAAAGTTCAGTGTGGATGAAACATTCAGGAAGAGAACAAGAGGTCAAAAAGAAAAAAAAAAGAAGGAAATGGAGTTACATAGACCATTTCTCGGTGCTAATATAAAATCTACAATATGTTTTAAATGAAAGACTTGGAAAGTTTTTCCTTCAACTTCATATAAGCTGTCATGATGGGGATTTGAGAACGAAATAGATGAGGAACTAATTTACCAACCTTGACTTTCTGGAAATGAATGTGCTGGTTTCCAAGTGTGCAGACTCTCCAGCCAGGTTACCAGAATCCAAGGGATGACTTCAGCTTCCAACATCGTCCTTACTCCTTCCAACTGGAGGCCAACCAAGTCAGTGAGTAACAGAAAAACCCAGAGTGTACATTTCATCACAGCCACTCAGGTAGATGGAGATAGGGCCTTAGGCATGGTCACAGGACTATGTCCAAATACAGTCAAGACAAGAACGCGGCAGTTCCCCCCGTTGTTTCTCAGGCACTCTTGATGTTCATCCCCCAAACAAAAGCACCGCATCATCCAGAAACCTTCCAGTCCCTGTGGCATGTGCTGCGTATCTTCCTAAAGAGCTGCTCTTGCCAGGCATTTGTTGAAGCTGGAAATACACTTCCCACTTTGGGCTGATGAATGGATATGGGGGACTGGAGATGGAGGTTACAAATAAAGGAAAGAGAAGTTTGGCTTCATTGGTGCCCACATCTCTCCATAGCTTGGTTGAAAGATGTGAAAGTGTTAGTCACTCAGTTCTGTCCACTTTTTGTGACCTCATGGGCTATAGCCTGCCAGGCTCCTTTGTCCATGGATGTCTCCAGGCAAGAATACTGAAGTGGGTAGCCATTAGCTTCTTCAGGGGGATCTTTCTGACCCAGGGATCGAACCCGGGTCTCCTGCATTGCAGGCAGATTCTTTATGGTCTGAGCCACCAGGGAAGCCCATAGCTTGGTTATTACTCACCTTTTCCAAATCACCCTTTACTCACTCAATGTCAAGTTCACAGAGTCTCTTGTATTCCAGAGTCTGGGTTGCTCTTATCCTTGCACATGGATTCTCTTGTGCTTGTAATTGTAGTTTCCAGGATGTATTGAATCCATTACTGCATACGTTGCTCATATATTATGCCTCTTCTTAAGTTCAGTCCCTTGTCTCTCATTACATATAGCTTCCCAACTTGTCTCCTTATATAATAGACCCTGGAAGACCCACTTCCCTTCTCCTTTGTTATTTTAATTCAGATTTTTATTAGGTATCAACCAGAAAGCTGTTGATATCCATAGAAGAAGTGTATACCCCTGGTGAAGGATGGGTCTGTGACCCAGAACTGGCCACAAGATGTGAAGAGTTGCCTGCTGGGCACTTCTGAGAAAAATATTTTGATCCCTGGATTATGATGAGTTGAATTGTCTCCCTCAAAAATTTATATTCAAGTCCTAACATCAGTACGTGTGAATGTGACCTCATTTGGAGATTCAGTCTTTGTGGATTATCAAGTTAAGATGAGGTCACTTTAGGTCAGAGAGGGTCCTAAATCCAGTGATGGGTGCCTTTATAAAGAGAAAGGAGAGGGGGATTCTGACATACAGACACAGAGGAGAGACACTCAGGGAAGAAGGGCATGTGACAATAGAGGCAGAGATTGGAGTGAGGTAGCTACAAGCGAAGGAGTGCCGAGGATTGCTGTCAGCCTCCAGAAGTTAGGAAGAGGGAAGAAAGCATGCTCTCCAGAGCCTTCAGAGAGAGCATGGCTTTACCAAAGCCTTGTTTTCAGACTTCTCTGAACTGTAAGAGAGCATATTGCTGTTATTTTAAGCCACCAGTTTGTGGCACTCTGTTAGGGCAGCCCTGGCAAATTAACAGACCTACTAAAGGTGAGAGCAACACAAGGAGAAGTTTCCCTTTGCCCTAATTACACCCCTGATTCCTGCTCTCATTTGAGGTTATGATACATGAAGCTGGCAGTCACATTGTGGCTGTGAAGCTTAAAGCCCATAATGTGTGCTAAGCGGGGCAAGGCAAAGCGACAGAAAGAGTTGGGGTCCTTTGTAGATATAATGATGGTTTCCCTGGTGGCTCAGCAGGGAAAGAATCTGCCTGCAATGCAGGAGACACAGGTTTGATCCCTGGGAAGGGAAGATCCTCTGGAGGAGGATGAACATCTGACCCCAACCAGTACAGCTTGAGCTATGTGACAAACACAACCTCGCTTTTATCAGCTCCTTTGAGAAGTATCCTGATTGTAGCTGAAAGCATTCCTGATATAACACCACTAGTGTCTCCCCACTAAATCTAACTTCCACATTGCTCTAACTCAACTACAGATCTGATCAAAAACTTCTCAACCGTCTTTCCAATAATGCCCAAACTCCACATCCTGTCATTCAGATCCTGCCATGATAAGGTCCAGCCTTATCTACTATTCCATGAACTGGTTCCAACATAATTCTGGACACAAAGCTTATACTTCATTTCATTACTAATTCTCCCTGCCTCCACTTTCTCAACTCATCCAATTCCACCTCCATTTCATTATCAATTTTCTTTCTAAGGAGCTCTTCATATTATAGTACTCTACTGAGTTCAGTTCTCTTTTTACTGCTACTTGTTTGGAAGATAGACATTCAATTTTTATACTTTCTTTTTTAAATTCCAAAATAATTAGAATTTTTAATAGCAATTACTTTTTAAAATATTAATCAATATTTCCTCCTCCTCCTGAATAATTAAGAGAAAATCAATATTGCTCTAATTCTTATCACCCTACATCCTGTCTTGTATATTATGGTTTTCCTGTACTGAGTTTTAATTCTGCAGTGTTCTTTATGCTGTAAGTCATCATAATTACACTTGTTGGTCTATGCAGTCAAAGTATGTTTGATTTTATTCCCATAGTTCTCAGTTTCTCTTTGCTAACATTCCTTAGCACATCTGAGATCCAAAATATTGCTTTTATGTTGATCTTCTATTTTTCTGAAGTACAGTCTGCCCTTGAACAACATAGGTCTGAATTGAAGAGGTCCATTTATACACAGATTTTTTTCTCAGTAAATATATTGGAAAAAAATGTTGGAGATGTACAGAAATTTGAAAAACCTCGTGGGTGAATCACATAGCCTAGAAATATTAAGAAATTAAGAAAAATTAGGTATACTGGGAATGCATAAGATACCTGTCTATCTTTACATAGGCATAAGATGAGGGATACTGCATATAAAATTAATAATGTGTTAGTTTTCTTATTATTTTATAACTTTGTCTTAAAAAATGCATTCTTGTATAGAGCATGCATGTGTGTTAAGTCACTTCAATTGTTTCCTGACTCTGTGCAATCCTATGGACTGTAGCCTGCCAGGCTCCTCTGTCCATGGGATTATCCAGGCAATACTGGAGTGGGTTGTCATGCCCTCCTTCAAAGGACTTTCCCAACCCACAGATGGAACCTGTGTTTCTCATCCTGCCTAGGCAGTCAGGTTCTTTACCGCTAGTGCCATATGGGAGGCCCTCTCAGTACATGAGTACCTGTAAATAAATATAAACTTCTTTTTCACACTGAATTTCATGTTTTATTCCTAGTGTTAGTAATAATATAACATTTATTGTGTTTTGTATCATATAAAACAACATTGATATAGGTACTGACAGAATTTTTCTTCTAGACAATGTAAAGAGCTTATGGTATCAATAAATACAGTTCAGTACTGGAAATGTATTTTCTCTTCCTTATGATTTTATAATAATATTTTCTTTTCTCTAGTTTACTGTAAGAACACAGTATAAATAATGTCCAAAATTATATTGATTGTTTATGTTATCAGCATGGCTTCGGGTCAACAACACGTTGTGCTAAAATGGCACCCCACTCCAGTACTCTTGCCTGGAAAATCCCATGGACTGAGGAGCCTGGTAGGCTATAGTCCATGGTATTGAAAAGAGCTGGACGTGACTAAGCAACTTCAGTTTCAGTTTCAGTTCTAGTCCATAGGCAGAGAAGGCAATAGCACCCCACTCCAGTACTCTTGCCTGGAAAATCCCATGGACGGAGGAGCCTGGAAGGCTGCAATCCATGGGGTCACTGAGGGTCGGACACTGAGCGACTTCACTTTCACTTTTCACTTTCATGCATTGGAGAAGGAAATGGCAACCCGCTCTAGTGTTCTTGCCTGGAGAATCCCAGGGATGGGGGAGCCTAGTGGGATGCCGTCTATGGGGTCGCACAGAGTCGGACACGACTGAAGTGACTTAGCAGCAGCATGTCACTTCAGTTGTGTCTGACTCTTTGTGACCCCATGGACTGCAGCCCGCCAGGCTCCTCTGTCCATGGGATTTTTCAGGCAAGAATACCAGAGCAGGTTGCCTTGCCCTCCTCCAGGGGATCTTCTCAACCCAGATATCAAAACCACATCTTTAACATCTTCTGCATTGGCAGACAGGTTCTTTACTACTAGTGTCTTCTGGGAAGTCCAACAATAGACTATTAATGGTTAAGCTCTGGAAGAGTCAAAAATTATATGTAGATTTTTGACTGCATGGGGTTGATGATCATAACACCTGCTGGTCAAGTGTCAATCGTATATCTTTTAAAACCTGTTTATGTGAGGCTTCCTTAGAAGTAAGACTCCTTGTATCTTGTATGAAAATGTGCTTACCCTCATTCTTGAAAGATAGTTTAGCTGGGTAAAGTTCTGTTTGAATTTATTTCCCTGTCTTTGGATATTCATTATTGTTGAGAATTCTGCTGTTGATCTGATTACTGCTTGTTGAAATAACTGCCTTCTCTCTATGGCAACTTTGAAATATTTGGGTCAAAGTTTCATTTTGAAGTTCTATACGATCACTGTAATGTTGCCTAGATACCAATTTCCTTTTTTTAATTCCACTTGCTCTTTAAATCTAAGAATCCTATCTTTCATGATGTCTGAAAAATCATCAGCCTTGATATCTTCAACATTTCTTCTCTCTCAAGTATTTCCTTGAGATTTTGATGAGTCCTTATTTCAATTTCCCTTTCACATTTTCCATTTTCTCTCTGTGGGCAGAATTCCACATTTCTTCAAATCTATATTCTAATTTGCTATTTTGACATTAACTGCTCCAGGAAAGTAGGAACAATGTCTCTCTTCTTTCTTCTGTGCTGTGCATGGAACCTAGGAGGGGTCCCCAACCATCTCTTGACTTAATAAATTAATTTCACATTTTGTAAGACACTGAGGTTTAGTAATACCAGATACTTGCCCAACAGTACCCATCAAGTGCAAACTGCAGTGAGTTTGCCCTGACCTGTCTGACTCCGAAGTCTTTGAATGAATTAATGAGTCAGGAAACACAGTGAAGAAAACTTGGTCCAGAGACTGAAAACCAAAGTCCTGACACTTCTCCACACCTTTCCCTGATTATCAAAATGGAAGATTTATCTCAGAGTTTGTCTCTCTGTCTCCAGTCTCAACATTTGCATATTTAGTCCCTCAAAATAGCTCTATAAATGTCTCCAGGACATCTATGGGAAGCACTATAGAATTACTCTCAAACATTTATGACTGGATGACAAGAAGTGGTGGAATTTTATATCTTCATTCACTTTAACAGTTTCTTTTTTTCTTTTTCTTTTTTGGATACTGACTGTACTGGGCATGCTGGCAACTTGGAGAGTCACAAAGAAATTGTGATGGCACCCATCTTTGCAGAGCTAAAAGTGCAAAGTGGAATACTCCATCTGGTTCAAATTAGGAATCTAATATACCAGAATTAAAATGTCCTACAGAACTTTAAGGCCCCTTCTAGATAGTGAAAAGGCCATGTGTATATTGACACTTTAAAAGGGATAAGCAAAAAATGGAAGAAACAAACTGTGTTTTAGTCTGCTTGATTTTTTTTTTTTTTGGCTTTTTAAAAATTGATTTTCAACCATTTTTTAAAATTGAAGTATAGTTAATTTACTAGATTGTGTTTGTTTCAGGTGTAAAGCAAAGTGATTCCATTACATATATGTGTGTGTGTGTGTGTGTGTGTGTGTGTGAGGCTATATATGTATATATTTCCATTATAGGTTTTTACAATATATTGAATATAGTTCCCTGTGTTGTACAATAAGTCCTTGTTATTTATGTATTTTACATATAGTAGTGTGTATGCTAAGTCGCTTCAGTCGTATCTGACTCTGTGCGACCCCATAGACGGCAGCCCACCAGGCTCTGCCGTCCCTGGGATTCTCCAGGCAAGAACACTGGAGTGGGTTGCCATTTCCTTCTCCAATGCATGAAAGTGAAAAGTGAAAGTGAAGTCGCTCAGTTGTGTCCGACTTTTATCGACCCCATGGATTGCAGCCCACCCGCCTCCTCCATCCATGGGATTTTCCAGGAAAGAGTACTGGAGTGGGGTGCCATTGCCTTTTCCAAGTAGTGTGTATATGTTAATTCCAAACTCCTGGTGTATCTCTCCCCCTACCTTCACTATCCCCTTGGTAACCATGTTTTCCATGTCTGTGAGTCTACCTCTGTTTCATAAATAAGTTTATTTGCACAATTTTTTTAGATTCTACATATGTTTAGGTGGGGGGCTTCCCTGGTGGCTCAGATAGTAAAAAATCTGCCCACAACGCAGGAGACTGGGGTTCAATCCCTGGGTCAGGATCTTTGCAACCCAGGCTCGTCTGTCCATGGAATTCCCCAGGCAAGAATACTGGAGTGGGTAACCATTTCCTTCTCCAGGGGATCTTCCCCACCCAGGGATCAAACCTGGGTCCCCTGCATGGTAAGAAAATTCTTTACCACCACCAAGGAAGCCCCAAAGTGAAAGCATTAGTCTCTCAATTGTGTCTGACTCTTCGTGATCCCATGCACGGTAGCCCCCTAGGCTCCTCTGTCCATAGAATTCTCCAGATAAGTGATATTATATGACATTTGTCTTTCTCTGATTTAATATTTATTTTCTATTAAAGTATAGTTGATTTACAATATTATATGAGTTTCAGCCACACATCGTAGTGATTCACTGTTTTTAAAAGCTGTACTCCATTTAGAGACACTATAAAACACTGACTACATCCCTGTGCCATACGCTACATCTTTGTATCTTACACATTTTATACCTAATGGTTTATTCCTCTTACTTTCTCCCTGTAGCATCCCACTAGACATAACACACCTCTGAGAGGCTTGCTGTAGGTTTTTTCAAAAGCCTCGGCTGCTGCCCCTTGCCTGGCCCACTAGGCAGGGTTGGGCTGGCTCCAGGCAGTGGCAATCTAGGGACAGGCGCCTTTCTGCTGTGCTGACAACACTGGGAACTGCTTGGAGAGCCACGAGCCACACTAATCACTGCTAGTTGGTCTGGGGATGGTTTCTTCCCTGGCAAATAATTCAGGGTTCAAAGAACCAAAATGTTGAAAACTCCAAGGAAAGCTTTTAATATGTGCAAACGATGCTGATGATAACAGCCCTTTTTTTTCTCAGAAGACCACTTAGAAAAGCATTGTCCACATTTGCACAAGGCTGCTGAGGTCTTATCTTGCACTCCCCATGTGATCCCACTTATCTGCCAGCAATTACTCCACTGAAGGCTATGCTCAAGTCCAACTCAGTACAGATGACCAACAAATGAGGATCAGGTGGCAGAAAAGAACTTTTTCTCTCCCATATGTATCCTCCACAGATTTGCATATTTCAATTTACAGCAGTAAGAAAAGTATCTTTCTAAAATCATCACAGTTGGGTTTGTATTGAGATTTTTAGTGTCCTCGGGTATCAAAAATAGCATGAGGATCCTGTTTGCAGGAGCAGCTGAAGTTATGAGATGAGATATCACAGATTCCTTTGAAAACTGGGACCATGTAATCTGAATAGTCATGATCATCTGACTAACCTATGGCTGAGTTAGTTTTTCAAGAGAAATTAAGTACAAACTGGTAATATAAAATAAATAAGATACAAAGATATAGTGTAGTGCACAGGGACTGTAGCCAGTATTTTATAATAACTTTAAATGGAGTATAATCCATTTCCCAATCTATGCCTTTGATCAACTGGTGTCAATAGCCAATAAATGAAGATGTCCACTGAGTTTATCCTATAGGGTAAGGAGGAAGGATTGGATTTGCAGTATTAAGTTAAAGGACTGGTGTTGATCTAAGTAAGATAATGGACTTCTGTACACACACAGACACACATGGACACATAGACATACACAGAGACACACACATATACACAGACACATACACTTTTAGGTACATGTAAATGTCTTACATTTACACACATAGATCAGACGTACATACACATGTACAATAATGGAGATCTTTATACAGAAACCCCAGTGAGTGATTAAAAGCATTGACTTTGAAGCTAGACTGACCAGATTTGTAACCCAATTCTTCTCTTAAGAGGTACATGACCTTTAAATATTCAACTGTATAGGAGGAGAATAATAGTCTGTACCCTAAAAGGGTTCAAAATCAGCCTGTATGTGTAAGGGACTAGAAGAGTGGCTAGCACTCAGGGAGTGTTACATAAGTGCTTAGTAAATAGAAGACTCTGTTTATTAGAAGGAGGATGTGGTCTCCTTGTCTCTGTCTGGGCACCCGTGAGTCTGGCTAACTCAGACATTCCATCACCAAAGGTCAAGAGAGAAGTTAGATGATGGTTGGTGATCAGTAGTCCCTGTCGTTCCTGCATTTGGGGGCTGATTTTTATTTGTGTGAATATTTGGTTATCATTTCTAGACAGCAGTGTCCATGGGCCCAGGGATAGTTTGAGACTGTCTCACAATTTTGTTCTCATTTATAGCATGTTGCTTGGCACATAGTAGGTGCTTAATAAATACTTGTTGAATGAATGGTAACTGTTACTTCTACTCCTAGTATAACTACTAATATAATTATTATCAGACTTTGGTTTTGGAATTATAATAAAATATGAATTCTTGGTTAGAAATTGTATCTTATGAAGATAAGTCCAAACAGTTTAAATAAATACACTTATTTAAACTTGGACTTTAAATAAATAAATAGTAATGAAAAACAATGTTGTTCTATACAAAATGAAATGGGAGTTAAATATTTTTAAGTCAAAACTAAAAAAATTAAAGAAGAAAAATAATCAAGGCTTTGTTCTACAAAAAGAGCTCAGTTCAGTTCAGTTGCTCAGTCATGTCCAACTCTTTGCATCCCCATGGACTGCAGCTTGCCAGGCTTCCCTGTCCATCACCAACTCCCAGAGCTTGCTCAAACTCACGTCCATCAAGTCGGTGATGCCATCCAACAATCTCATCCTCTTTTGTCCCCTTCTCCCTCTGCCTTCAATCTTTTCCAGTATCAGGGTCTTTTCCAATGAGTCAGTTCTTTCCAACAGTTTGCCAAAGTATTGGAGTTTCAGCTTCAGCATCAGTCCTTCCAATGAACATTCAGGACTAACTTCTTTTAGGACTGAGTGGTTTGATCTCCTTACAGTCAAGGGACTCTCAAGAGTCTTCTCCAACACCACAGTTCAAAAGCATCAGTTCTTTGGCACTCAGCTTTCTTTATGGTCCAACTCTCACAACCATACATGACTACTGGAAAAACCATAGCTTTGACTAGATGGATCTTTGTTGGCAAAGTAATGTTTCTGCTTTTTAATATGCTGCCCAGCTTTGTCAGAGCCTTTAAGGAGCAAGTATCCTTTAATTTCATGGCTGCCGTTACCATCTTCAGTGATTTTGGAACCCAAGATAATAAAGTCTGTCACTGTTTCCTTTGTTTCCCAATCTATTTGCCATGATGGGACTGGATGCCATGATCTTAGTTTTTTGAATGTTGAGTTTTAAGCCAGCTTTTTCACTCTCCTCTTTCACTTTCATCAAGAGGCTCTTCAGTTCCTCTTCACTTTCTGCCATAAGGGTGGTATCATCTGCATATCTGAGGTTATTGATGTTTCTCCTGGCAATCTTGATTCTAGCTTGTGCTTCACCCAGCTCGGCATTTCACAAGATGTACTCCTGTACATCTTGTACAAGATAATGTACAGCCTTGTCATACTCCTTTCCCAATTTGGAACCAGTCCTTTGTTTCATGTCTGCTGCTGCTGCTGCTGCTGCTGCTGCTGCTAAGTCACTTCAGTCGTGTCTGACTCTGTGTGACCCCATAGAAGTCAGCCCACCAGGCTCTCCCGCCCCTGGGATTTTCCAGGCAAGAACACTGGAGTGGGTTGCCATTTCCTTCTCCAATGCATGAAAGTGAAAAGTGAAAGTGAAGTCGCTTAGTCGTGTCCAACTCTTAGCGACCCCATGGACTGCAGCCCACCAGGCTCCTCCATCTATGGGATTCTCCAGGTAAGAGTACTGGAGTGGGGTGCCATTACCTTCCCCATTGTTCCATGTTTGGTTCTAACTATTGCTTCCTGACCTGCATACAGATTTCTCAGGAGGCTGGTAAGGTGATCTGGTATTCCTATCTCTTTAAGAATTTTCCACAGTTTGCTGTGATCCACATAATCAAAGGCTTTGGCATAGTCAATATAATTTGAAATAGCTCAACTGGAATTATTGAGTAGTGATGCTTCCTAAGGCCCACTTGACTTCACATTCCAGGATGTCTGGCTCTAGGTGAGTGATCACACCATCCTGGTTATCTGGGCAACAAGAGTAACATCAAATATATACTGGGAAAATTTATGTGAAAACAGGGAAAATAATATCATATAATAATATGACTGAGAGAGTAATAATTTCAAGAATCATTTGCCAGAAGCCTCGAATTAGTGCTTATGTTCACATCCCAATTGGGTAGGCATAAAGTATAGTTTAACAAATAAAAAGGTAAAATGGATTTGAGCAAGGGAAGATAAGCATCACTACTTGCCATCCCCAGGATGTAAAGAAGCAGACCCTTGACTGTCTGAAGACACTGTAGTTTATGAGATGTCTGTTCAAGAGAAATCAGGTTCAATGTTAAGCCAGTCAGGGTCATGAACACCTGAGATGAAATGTGTGACTGGGATGATGGGATCATGCAGGACAGAGTTTGGTTGAAGATTAAAGGAAAGAAGCAGAGTGGGAATACGCTGAGACCACCCACCCAGATGGCGGAAGCGATGATGTTTTCCAGGCATGGATCAAACAACAGACACAGATGCAGCGAGAGGAGTTGGGTGATGGCAGAGGGAGGGGACGGGGTAGGAGGAACCGTGGGGGACATCTGCTAGAAATCGACTTGCCAGAAGGGGAAGCAACGCAGAGCTGCTTCTCTGGGTCTCTTCTAACCAACATGGAAGTGGAGGGGCCCTGGGAAAAAAAAAAAAGCAGGTTACTCCAGAGACAGCCAACAATGAGTGAGCTGGGTATTGTCAGATGGACGGCCTGGTTTCAAGAAGGCAGGGTTCTAAAAGTTGAGAGCAAAGTCTAGTGGGACTCTAAACCTTGATGTAATAGCAGGTTGCTTTTAAAAGAATAGAAATCTCTTGTTAATAGCATAATCCTGCCCAGGAAAAAATGAGGAAGCAGTTAAAGAGGAGACCAAACAAGAAATTGTAAAGTCAGATGTAAAAACATTTGTTTAAAAAAAATGAATATCAATGAGAGTAAGGAATAGTGTCAAGAAGTCTTTTGTTTTGAAGAGGTTTGAAAAAAATATGCTAAGTTTAAAATGAGGGTCAATAAAAAGAACAAGGACAGGGTAGACCTTCTGGAAGGGCAGCTGGTAATATAAACAGACAACAGAGAAGAAGGTTAACAAATTAGTTCAATTAAACAAGCATTTACTGTTTTCTATGTAAAAAGCCACTACCAGGAGCTCACAGACCAGAAAAAGAAAGTATACAAATCACTAGATTATACATCAGGATGGTAAGTTTCCATAGTGTTAGGGCTTCAGTTAGGAAATACTACACCAAGGAGAGGAATGGAAAGGTGGGTTCTGAAGGACACTGGTAGGGACTCTGAGTTGGGAAATGCTAATACTTTAAGGGAAAGCAGAGGAGGAGGAATCTGAAGAAGACAGTGAAAAGAAATGGTCAGAAAACTACAGAGAACCCGGACAGGGCTATCAGAGCAATCTGGACTGGAGAGAATTTCCAACCACAAAGTCCCAACAGAGACTGAATGATATGAAACGGTAGTGCCTGCTGGTGGGAAGGTCCTAGTGATTTAAGCACACTTTTGGTGGCATGGTAGGACAGAAGCAAGGTCCCTAGAAGGTCTGTGAGATGACACAGAGGGCGCCACTCTTTCCAAAAGTTTGCCTGTTATGACAGTAAAAAAAGAAAGTGTTCACCATAGGAAGATATAAGATCAAAGATGAATTTATGCTTCATACTCATTTTAAATTTTTGTCTGTTTATACATGGGGGAACACTTCAACATAACCACATGTTCAGAGAGAAGAGAAAGTAGGACAAAAGTCACTGGAAATTGAAGATAGAGAGGAGGTAATTGATAAAGAAAGACCCTGGAGGAAGCAGATAGGGTGTAGGAGTTGAAGGCCATGTGAGGACATTAACTGTAAGATGAGGACATCAGCTTCTCCATGGAAATTTTGGGGCCCTAAAAGCAGATCCACTTACCCTCACTGCTTGCGGCAGAACACAAATGTATTATATCTTTTGGTCTCCATTTTTAGAGAATTAAGAAAGATGGCATCCTCTAAGAGGCGGAAGGGAGACGGTCCCAGGGTATGTAAAGACTGGAGGGAAGTAGCAGTCTCCTCTTTGGAGAATGAAAGAGAGAACTAGGGATTTGTGGAAAGAGAATTTGGTAGAGTTGAGATCCCAACTCAAGCTGGAGACTATGGATGTATAGGACCTCAATCTACATGGTATCCAAGTTTTACCCGTAGTCCAGGTGCATAAAAGTAGATGGTCACGTGGATCCAGGGGTGGGGCCTGTCAAGCAAGTGTATTGGAGGGATAGGAATACCTAGAAATGGAAGATGAAGACAAGAGAGGGGTTGAAGTGGCGGGTCATGAGATCTAGGTTGCTTAGTGCTCAAATTGAGACTAGTAAGAGATGAAGAGCCAACAGATCAGCCCAGAGACAAAAGAACAAATGCAGTAAGTATATAGCAGTATGAAAGAAAAAATAATACAATATTGTGGGCAGAGGAAGGGAGGAATGGGTGTAAGTCTTTGCAGAAGAAAGAATTGCAGGTTATAAGAGGATCCAGGGCACAGCCCTGGAAGTGTGTCTGGAGTGAGGGAAGGTGAAAATCAACGACATTGAGAATGTCAAGAAAAGAGTTAAATGGAAATAAAAAAAATTTAAAAAAACCACAAAACTCATTGCTATGTTGGTTTGCTGTTACACAAGGGAACAACTTAAGCATGTTTCTGTGCTTAGGAGAAGGATCTGGAAGAGAGGGAGATGGAAGCAGGCAGCTGAGAGGGGAGATGGTCTAGTGGTCAAGGTCTGCAGGAGATGAGAGAGTGCGAACCAGAGCCCAGCTGCCGGGACTGGCTGCAAAGAGCTGAAAGAAGGGCCGGGAGTTAAAGGTGAGTCTGTGCACACGATACATTCCTCTAGGCCTGTGAGGCAAGAATTAAGGGGCTGGTTGTCCTCAGAGGCCAGGCCATCTGCTATGATAGAAGAAGTTAGTCAGGCAAAGGCATGGAGAAAGGAGGTGAAGGTTTGGAATAGCCACACTAGCTTTCTGGTGTGACTGGTCCAAGAATCTTAGTGATTTTCTCCATCTGTGTGCTGCCTCCCAGGCTTGAGAACAGAGAAAATCCGTGAAGGAGGGATAGTTGGCATTCTGTCAGGTCTGGATGACAAGAAGACAGAGTGAACGGGGATTACCAGTGGAGTGAAAAGTTTGGCTTAAAGCTCAACATTCAGAAAACTAAGATCATGGCATTCGGTCCCATCACTTCATGGCAAATAGATGGGGAAACAGTGGAAACAGTGGCTGACTTTGTTTTTGGGGGGGCTCCAAAATCACTGCAGATGGTGACTGCAGCCATGAAATTAAAAGACACTTACTCCTTGGAAGAAACGTTATGACCAACCTAGATAGCATATTCAAAAGCAGAGACATTAATTACTTTGCCAACAAAGGTCCATCTAGTCAAGGCTATGGTTTTTGCAGTGGTCAGGTATGGATGTGAGAGTTGGACTAAAGAAAGCTGAGCACTGAAAAATTGATGCTTTTGAACTGTGGTGTTGGAGAAGACTCTTGAGAGTCCCTTGGACTGCAAGGAGATCCAACAAGTCCATCCTAAGGGAGATCAGTCCTGGGTGTTCATTGGAAGGACTGATGTTGAAACGGAAACTCCAATACTTTGGCCACCTCATGCGAAGAACTGACTCATTTGAAAAGACCCTGATGCAGAGAAAGATTGAAGGCATGAGGAGAAGGGTATGACAGAGGATGAGATGGTTGGATGGCATCACCGACTCAATGGACATGAGTTTAAGTAAACTCCAGGAGTCGGTGATGGACAGGGAGGCCAGGTGTGCTGTGGTTCATGGGGTCGCAAGGAGTCAGACACGATTGAGTGACTGAACTGAACTGAACTGACAACCATTTCCAGTAAACCAAGGAGCTTGAACTAGAAAAGGAGAGAAGTCAAGTCTGATAGATCCTAATGGTGGAAGGAAAATGGAGGAACCAAGGTCTGGAGGGACTTTAGGAAATTGAGAGTGAGAAGATTGAGCATAAAACTTTGAGGGAGTATAAAGTACAATGGGGAGCTGTGGCTTAATGGGATTTGTTTGGACTTGACGGGAAGCATCTATGAATCAATACTGAGATGAAATATCTGTGATAAGAGGTGACTTCATTGCACTCGAACCAAGACATGGTGAGCATCTTTCTCTTACTTAGCAAAGCTAGAGGACTGGATGAACACTTGGTTCCACGTCAACTCCGAGAATCTGTGTGAAACTCCAGCCAACATATACTGAAGCACATAAACATATTTTGTATCAATTTACACATAACTCATTGACCCCTTGGGGACATGTGGCATAATTCTTTTCATGCTCTGCATGCTATCCATGTATATGATGCTCTTTTAGACACAAATTGTGTTTGGAGGAAAGGAGGAGCTAGTCTACATCATCACTGCTCTTAAGATTTAAGACGTAGGGATTAAAGGGCATTGATGTGATCTCATTAAATTCTCCACAATATTTCTGGGGCATGCCCTTTGCTAGGTCCAGAGACTCAAAGATGAGGGCTGCCCATGTACTAAGGAATTTGGCTTTTATGTTATGTGGTTGTGGCCAAACTGTGTTGCCTTCTGTGTAAGAATCCAACTTTTGATTAGTTCTGTTCTTGTGACACCTGATAAAATTTAAAATGTCAACTATGTGCCTAGGCAGCATTTGTTATGGTGAAAGGGAGCCTGGTGCAGCTCACATCTGCACTGAGAGGAACCATCAATGAACCCGGTTAGGGTGCCCCATAACTCTTGAGCCTGGTAACTCTTATAATTAGCCATGGCCTTTAAGGAGAGCCTGGCAGCTCCACCTCTGCAGTTGTTACAAGATGTCCTACATCAGGAAGATCCCCTGGAGAAGGAAATGGCAACCCACTCTAATATACTTGCCTGGGAAATCCCATGGAGATAGGAGCCTGGCCGGCTACAGTCCACAGTATTGTGAAAGAGTTGGACACGACTGAGCAACTAACACTTTCATGCTGGTGAACTTTGAGAGTAGGAGGCTTTGAAACTAGGGCAGCTTCCCTACACGTACAATGTGGATCCATCTCGCTGATGCGTAGACAACTATCATAAGAATGCTTACGAGTATTGGACATTTGTTGGCAAACTGTGATTCCCACCCCACATCCTCTGAATAAGTGGATGTCAAGGGTATCTTATGATAACTTGTGAGTCTGAGGATTTAGTTGAACCTAAGGAAGAACTCTTGATGGGTGTTGCAGTGGGTAACAAAAACCCAAAAGAAGCAGTTAAGTGAAACAATAAAACAGAAAAGTCTAATCATATTATTCAGAATTATTTTTATTGTACCTATGGGGAAGAATTTTCCAGAACATGGAATTTCTAGATTAAAGCATTTTTAGATGACTGCATAAAGTTCTCGAAAAAATTTTTCCTCAAAATAAAACTTGGAGGGTGGCGATCACAACATGTAGATGTGTAAGGGTTGAGAAGGTTCATATGACTAATGGAAACAGTAGAGCAAGCCACAGACAGTTGGGAAATTATCTCCTTGGTCCAAAAGACGAGCTGAATTGGGACACTATGCCCGGGTTCACCTCACACTTCCACTACAGCTGGATAGTAGCCAGCAGAGAACTGAGTTCAGATGCTAATCTCTTATTTCTTTTTTTCACCACAACATCTCTACGTGAAAAGTATAGCAAACTGAAAGGAACGGCGTTTACTGACTCAACAAGTGTGTGCTAAGAGTCCTCTGTGCCAGACTGTTGGCCAGTCTTGAACAAAACTGACTATCTGGTGAGGGAGACAGATATACAAACACCTAATTACATTCAATGTGCTAAGTGCTTGTAAGAAATATGCCTGGATTCTTAGAAGAACCCAGGAGAAGGACCCATTGATTTCGTTTGGGTGGACTTTCCAGAAAAAAAATAACCTAAAGACTGAATTTTTAGGAGTTTAAGTAGGATTTTCTAGGCAGAAAAGAGTGTGTGTGGGGGTGGGTTGTGTGGGTGTGTAAAGGGTGAATGGAGATATAGGGAGGAAGATGCTGAATAAAGCAAGAGTAGTAAAGAAGTTCCACATCTCATACACATCAAATGCCCGATGCTCAGAGCACTGAAGCTCTTCGTGATGTTTCTGCCAGCATCAGGATCCCTGCACTCTGAAGAGGCAAAGACTATTCTAACCTCCTTCTGGAAGAACCACTGGCTGCCTGAGGCCTCATTTCAGACTGCATTCTCCACCAGGTGGACCTTGATGTTTCTGATGCTGTCATCACCAAGCAGTCTTCTACTGAGTGACCCAAATCCCACGTACTTGGCTTCGAGCTGCTATTTGGTGATAAAATCCACAAGCAGCAAATGGCCCCTGCCTTCATGGAACCAACTCACAGTCTAGGAGAGGGGGGATGAGCATGTAGTCAAGTAACAGTGGGAAATACACTAAAAATACAAGTACCTCTGGTCAGAGGAGGTGAGCAGATTAGTGATCCCTCAGTTTATCTAGAGTCAGATTAAGAGCCTTTTATTTATTCTTTTATTGTGGAGTCAATAAAAGATTTCAGACAGTGTGAAATAGCAATAGAGAGGCACTGCAAATGTTTTAAGATGGCATGTCTAACACCAATGCTGTTTCAGCCAGGATGCAGTGAGAAAAAATAGAGCCCACCACCAGGTAGTTTTAATAGGGGGACTTAGCTACAAAGACTTTGAAAGAGGTGAACATTCCAAGTGATGACAGGGCTACTCAGAGATGAGCAAAAAGAAGGGTTGAAGGAAGAAAGGGAAGCAGTGGAGTTGCCAGAGCTAGGAGCCACAGTCACAGGGGAGATGCAGCCACTGCTAGAATTGCCACAGAATTTAGAGAGAGGGAGAAATATCCCTCATTTCTCAGCCAGAATCCTCACCTCCAAAGAGAATTAAAAACATTCACATTTCTGTACCCCTAGGAAACCATAATTGATAAAGACACATGTACCCCAATGTTCATTGCAGCACTATTTAGAGTAGCTAGGACATGGAAGCAAACTAGATGTCCGTTGACTGATGAATGGATAAAGAACTGTGGTACATATATATAATGAAATACTATTCAGCCTTGAAAAGGAACACATTTGAGTCAGTTCTAATGAAGTGGATAAATCTAGAGCCTATTGTACAGAGTGAAGTAGGCCAGAAAGAGAAAAACAAATATATATTAACACATATATATGGAATCTAGAAAGATGGTACTGATGGTCCTGTTTGCAGAACGGCTTGGAGATGCAGACATGTAGAACAGACTTGTGGAAACAGTTGGGGGAAGGAGAGGAAGGGACGAATTGAAAGAGTAGCATGGAAACATATATGTTACCATATGTAAAATAGATAGCCAGTGGGAGTTTGCTGTGTGACTCAGGGAGCTCAAACCCAGTGCTCTGTGATGACCTAGAGGGGTGGGGTGGGGTGGGAGGTGAGAAGGAGGTTCGAGAGGGAGGGGGCATATGTATGCCTGTGGCTAATTCATGTTGATATATGGCAGAAACCAACACAATATTGCAAAGCAATTCTCTTCCAATTAAAACTAAATATATTTTTAAAAGAAATGCAAAAATCTTTCACACTTAAGATACTACAATGAAAACAGAAAGACATGCTACACAGATTGCCTGAATGTATTTGCAAATCACATATGTAATAAAAGACTTGAAACCAAAATATATAACAAACTCATGAAAGTTATAACTTGAATACTAAAAGCTCAGTTTAAAACTGGGCAAGAGATTTAAATAGACATTTCACCAAAGCTGATACACAAATGATTAACAAGTACATAAAAAAGATGCTCGACATCATTAGGGAAATGCAAAACAAAGCCACAATAAAATAACATCCACTAGGATGCTTGTAATAAAAAAAGAAAGACAAATATAAATGTAAGCAAAAAGAAACTGTAATCCTCATGTTTGATGGTAGGAATGTAAATTAGACTCTCCAATTTTCAAACAGTTTGGCATTTTCTTATTTTTATTGGAGTATAGCAAATTGACAATGTGATAGTTTCAGATGGACAACAAAGGGACTCAGCCATATATATACATGTATCCATTCTCCCCTGAAGCAAACCATAACCTTACCAAATGACCCAGCATCATTACTAGTTACTAAGGGAGATGAAAATATTTGCCAACACCAAGACTTGTTCATAAATGTTCATAGCAGCATTATTCGTAACAGCCAAGAACTGGAAACAATACAAATGTTCATCAGCTAGTGAATGGACAAACTGCGGTACATACATTCAAGAAAATACTATTCAACAGTAAAAAATACCCCCAAACTACTGATACCTGCAACAACATGGATATATCTCACAAGCACTAAACAAAGTAGGAGAATACATTTGCTGAATTATTTCATTTACATGAAATTATAAAAAAGGCAAAACTATGGGAAGAGAGATCACACTAGTGGTTTCCAAGGGCTGGGGTATCTGGAGAGGAACCGGTTGCAAAGAAGCAAGATGGGGCAAAAGGAGACTGCTGAGTCTGATGAAAGTGAAAGTGTTAGTTGCTCAGTCGTGTCTGACTCTTTGCAACCCCATGGACTGTAGCCCGCCAAGCTGTTCCATCCATGGGATTTTCCAGACAAGAATACTGGAGTGGGTTGCCATTTCCTTTTCCAGGGTATCTTCCCAACCCAGGGATCAAACCCGGGTTTCCCTCATTGTAGGAAGACTCTTACCATCTGAGTTACCAGGGAAGCCACAATCTAGTTTGTGGTGGTGATTGCAGTTTTTTTGGGCAAAACTCATTAAATTGCACACTGAAAAAATGGTGAATTTCAATAATACATTTGAATTATACATCAACACACCTGACCTTTAAAAAATGAGAAACATTAGACTAGTGTCAGGGAGAACACAGCCAACAGGGAAGAGCAGTGAAGAAAGGGAAAGGAGTTGATGAGGGGAAACCTGCTTAAGAAAAAGGAACATGATAGAGACAAGCTTCCTGGAAGTCAGACAGTAAAGAATTATAGAGAAGGCGGAATGATAAAATGCAAGACCAGTCATGACAATGGAACTCAAAGTAGCCTCTTTGTAGAGACAAATACTAGGATAAAGAAGAAGGTTCTGGTCATTCTTCCATGAATAAGAAGAAAGGGATGCACACAATCACTCACTCATTCATTCACTAATGTTCATTCCTTCATGCATGATGCATGCATGCTTTGTATGTTCATTTTGTACTAGCTGTGGGCAGTGGTCAAGACAAAGGAGAAGACAGAGTTGAATTACCCTCTAGCAGCAGACTTCTGCATGCAAAGCCCAACTTCAGACTGAGTCTGAACTTTACTCAGTAGCTTCTTCCTCCCAAATTTGTTTCAAAATGTTGAACAGAGGTAACTTCATCCCCAGGAAGTGAGGCCATTTCTCAATTTAGCATGAATCTTTATTAGCCTAGACCAATTATGAGAATTCTAATTCCCTTCACCAGTGATCAACAAGAGATGGGAACATGCCTTTGTTCTTCACCTTGAGACACAAGGAGAAATACACTGGAGGACCTTCATGTTCTGAATCAAAACACAGCTTCTTGAGGAGAATACTTTTTGCGTTAATACCTTCCTTCCTGCTTGGCTAACTGGAACAATATTGCATGGAGCTATAGCAGCCATCTTATGACCATGAGATGATAGGTCTGAAGACAAAAAGCCAACTGGCCAAAGTTCTCAGTGAAGGCAGGAGAGAAAGAATCTGAGTCCTTGAGGACACAAACCATCTGCTACACCAAAGAAATAATCATCTACCTCCAAATGTTATGAAAGATAATAAAGTGACTGTATTTCTGAGCCACCATTCATTTCTTTCTGTTCCTTGCCATCACAATTCAGATAATACCAGTTCCAGTGAGATGTTTCAGAGTAAGGACTTAGCAATGATCTACATGGTTGTACATGTAACCCTCATTCCTAGGGCTTATCAGAGAGGTGGTGAGAAGACAGGAAATCTCAAGAATGTGGAGGAAGGAAAGACCCCTCTGGGCTGTAGGGAATGATCCCATCTCTGGGATGGGAAGTAGTAGGGAAAAGGAAGTTTACAGAGATGGGATATAAGATCAATTCTAGTCTCTGGAGCCAATGAGTGATGATGAGAATCAGAGATTAGAGACAGGAAGAACTCATTGGGGAGGGAGGGAGCTAAAGGAGGTCCAACCAGTCAAAGTGTTTTTCTCACCCATGGAGAATGAACTCAGAGTATCTCAGCAATGATCCCAGAGTACCCCAACTCGTTCATTCTGTGTTCATCAAGTCAGTGGATTCAAGGAAGATATGTGATTAACTGTCACATCATTTCCTAGCCCAGCCCATTAAAGTGTAGGCAGAGGGCAATGAAATGGAGAGAGAAAGGAAATTATGAGTTCAGATCTGTGCCGTCAAGGCACTTTGAGGGTAGTCACCAGGATCAGGCATTTGATAGTCTGAGGGGTCTTCGCTGACTCTCTTGGATTTCAGTGCAGAGTTGAAATTGCCTTCACATGATCCTTTTCCTCCAGCTACTACACAAAATGTTCACAGTGCAACTCTGCAAGTAATTTCCCAGAGAAACAGGACTAGAAGGGAAGCAGGGATATGTTAGAAGATTATCAGTTTTGGTTTCATAAAAGAGTGGAAATTTTAAGAAACAGATGTGTTCTCTTGAGACTGCATTTTCAATAGCTTGTTCTATATTTCCTTCATATCATGTTTTTTTTTTTTTTTTTATCAATAACAACTAAGGTACAATGACTATCCACCTTCAGTTTCTTGGCTTATAGTTTGGTTCTGGAAATTGAAGCCCAATCTTGCCTCTATCCAGCTCTCCAGCCGTGTCAGCTTGACTTTGTCCCATTACACAACTCTTTTTATTAGTGTTCTTTCTCTGCCAGGCCTGACCTTAAACTGATGATCCTAAGCTTTCTAAATCCAAATCAAGACAGAGAGGAAGAAGATGAAGTTAGTGGGAAATACCAGCATCAATGTCACAATATTTTCTTCTCAGCCCTGGTCTGTACTTTCCTAGATATGTGATAACCAACAAGTAGGTTAATGCCCCCTGCATCACAGTTTTCTCATCTCTTAACAGGAAGTAGAGTCAGTCTTTCCAGTCCTACTTTACAGAGCTATTGTGAGAACAGATCAACATTGAATTGCCTCATTTTTTTTCTTAATGTAGAGGGGCAAAATTAAACTGAGACCATGTGCTTTGAGCACTAATGTGTCATAGAATTGTAAAGAATTAGCATTATTAGTTCCTGTTGTCATTGTTATTATTTAGTATATAAAGTACATAATAAATATTATACAGAAAGTACATAACAAGTATTGTACAGAAAATACATAATAAATATTATTATTTAGTACAGAAACCTGCAATGAAAAAGCATTTCAAAAAATTGATGACATTGTTCAAACAAAAGTTTTTCTTTAAAGCCCCTAAATTTATCTTTTCTAGTTTCTATATTTATACTCAACAAAGAGACAAATCAAAATAAAGATATAAAAGTATCAGAAGTATTTTTTCTTACTTTACAGCTTACCACATTCTGACAGGTTATTCCACTGAATGTGCTTTTCTGTGTTTTTTTCTTTTCTTTTTTTTTTTTTTTTTTTTGCTCTTCATCTATTTTCCAAGAGACTGTACTAATTCAGACTGTGTAACTTCTTTTTTTGCACTGATACATATTGTCTCAATAACTGTAGCTTTATAATAAGTTTTGAAATCTAACCATGTAAGCCCACTATTTTTGTTCTTCTTGAATATAAAACTTGGCTAATCTTGAACTTTTGTATTTCTACATACATTTTAATGTCAACTTGTCAATGTCTACATATCTAAATACAAATTTGCTGTGATTTTCATTTAGATTATATCAAACTAAAAGTTCAACTTGGGGTGAATTGTCTTTTTTGTGTGATAGTGAGACTTCTACTTCCTGAATATCATCTGTTGTTTTGTATTTACTTTCATTTGTTTATGTTCATTTTAATTTATCACAAACCACTTGTTTATAGTCTTCTCCCTGCTCTAGTCTGGCTATTATCTGCCAACATATTCCCAATAACTAAACTGTCCTTCAGCTGTATAATGAATGTCAGAATCTCTTCAATTAGTGTCCTTTTCTACAAGATATTAGACCCTCAGATCAAGTTCATTTTAGTAACTCTTTACTCAGAGTTACACTCTGGGTGTGTGCACACACATGTGCACAAGCGTGTACACAGGCCAACATAATCCAGCTTTTCTTGGTTCTTGATGGTAGTACTGGTCTGTTTCAAGCTGTCCTTTCAGAGTAACTGGCTGAAGCCCTGCTCTAAAGATTAAAAAAACAAAAACTCAAATAACCTTTCCATTAAATACTTTTTCCTTTCCCTTTAGGAGATCCCGGATGAAGGGATTTGGAGACAATCTTGAAATTACCACATTTCTCAATAGAATTCCATGACACTGATAAAGCAATGACACATGTCAGACATAAAATGTTCTCTGGTTTTAAAGTTCTACCATATATTAGACTATGAATTCTTACATTACTGTAAATGTGGTAGTCATCAGTGCCGGTTTCCAAATATTCTAATTCTTCCTCCTTCTCAGCAATTCCAGCTTCTGGAGGATTGCCCATCCTGGCTCCTCTGTGGTGGGATATAACTAGCTCTGGCCAATATGCTGTGAATATATGTGTGTATCACTTTCTGGCTAGAGAAATTCCTCAACCTAGTGAGACCCTGCTGCTAAATCACTTCAGTTGTGTCCGACTCTATGCGACCCCATAGACGGCAGCCCACCAGGCTCCCCCATCCCTGGGATTCTCCAGGCAAGAACACTGGAGTGGGTTGCCATTTTATAGAGCTCTTGTTTTCTTCTTCCACAGTGACCATAAATGTTCTGGTGTGTCCCAAAGTGAAAATGATGACAACATGGAACAGAGCCCTTACACCAGCCTCAGGGGATGAAAGTGCATAGTCAGCCAGTCAGCTATGTCTGATTCTTTGCAACCCTATGGACTGTAGACCGCCAGACAAGAATACTGCAGTGGATTGCCATTTCCTCCTCCAGTGGATGAACATCTTGGGTGATAAATTAACTTTGCTTTAAATCACTGATTTGTGGGATTATTTGTTACTGCAGCATAACCCAGACTATGCTGACTGATACATTAAGGAAGGAAAAAAAAAAGTATATATTTATCTACAGTCCCATTTCATGGATAAAATTAAAAATGACTCAAATTCTTGTCCAGAAAAATCCTTCTAAATGTTAAGAATGTCCTATTTATTTCTCCTGGCCTTTTACCTTGTATGGTTTATACAAACTATTCAATACAGAAGATATTTGAAAAATGTTTGACATGACTGGATAGATGACCAAATTAATCTCTTTGAATGAGTCCATATACAAGAAGACAAGAAGGCAAGATATTATGATCTTATTGATTTGGAATTAGATAAATATGAACTCAAGCCCTGATTTTATCACTAATGTTCAACCCTGAGCAAGTTTCTGAATTTCCCTAACTCTCTGCTTCCTGAACAGTAAAATGAGAAAAATAATATCAACCTCTTGGGGTTATTCCAAGAATTAAATGAGATAACATATGTTACCTCATTAGTGTAGTTTCTGGAATTAAGACTCAAAAATGGAAGCTATCATTATTATTACCCTTCAAACACCATCAAAAAAAAAAAAAAAGAAAGAAAAATATAGGAAGCAATGTAGATAAGAATGTCAATATTTTAGAAGTTACTCATATATTCCCTCCAGACTTACATCAAAGTCCAAAAAAATAAATCTAGAAGACAAAGCAAGGCTAGCCTGTAGGAAGATAAATCAAAATCTAAAATAATTAAATTCCTTAATCCATTCAAGGTACTATGAAATTAAAATATAAAGTGTTGGTGAATAAGATGGCGGAGGAGTAGGTGGACGTGTACATCTCTCTCCACCACTCGGAATACACCTTCAGACTCAGAAGCGCATGCAGAACACCAGCTGAGAGCGGACAGGAGTACCTGCCCAGAGGAAAAGAATATAGCGAACCAAGTAAAACTCGGTAAGATGAAGGAACTAGGGGGAAAAACAGGAGTGTTAGTAGGACTGGACCTGACCTCGGTGGGAATAAAATCACAATTGAAACTCAGGGGTGGCTAAGGATGAAGACCCAAAACCTTCCCGCCAGCTTTACAAGATACGGATTAAATCCACACGATCAACTAGGCAGACTCTGCGTCTATGGAATATATAAAAGGTCATTGAGAGCTCCCACAAAAGAAAACGCGCTAGTTCTGATAGCTGTGGGCATTGGAGGCAAGAACACACAGGAGTAGGACCAGGTTAGAATCTGAGCCGTCCCCACAGTAGGTCAAGAGATCAGCACAGTGTTGGAGGGCATCCTAGGGAGGTGAGGTGAACTGTGACTCCCAGTGAGGGAAAGGACTCTGACAGCAGTGACTTAAGAAAAACATTTATTATTCTTATGTTTTGACTTGTTCTGTTGATTCTTTTGGATTTTTTTTCCTCCCCCCGCACCACCCCTCTGTTGCAGTTGTTGATTTTATTGGTACTACGAAATCTAATTAAGCTTTTGAGATTTTTTTTCCTCATTCACATTTTTTTATTGCTATTATAAACCTCTGCCTCTATGTGGAGTTTTTGCAGTTCTGTGGAGTTTCCTTTTTTTTTCTTTTCTCTTTTTTAATTTTTTAAACCTATTATTATTTTTTCTACATTTATTCCTTTGTTTGCTTTTCCTATTGTTCTTTTCCCCTTGCAGTTAATCTTTAATGTATATAAATCTTCTTCCTCTACCTCTATTTAACTTTGCATATCTATTCTTCCTTTCTTTTCTTTCTTTCCTTTCCTCTCAATGTATTTGTTACTTTTATTTTCATAGCTTAATTCCCCAACTGGCACCTTGCTCTAGCTTTGTTTTCCAGTTGTGCTTTAGTTAGTTCTGGTCTGGTAGATATAATTTTTGGTTTCCTTTGCTCATCTGAATGATCTATTGTAATTTATTTTTGTTGGACTGTTTGATTATGAAAGATGATTGCTTCCTGGAAGAAAAGTTATGACCAATTTATACAGCTTATTAAAAACCAGAGACATTACCAACAAAGGTCCATCTAGTCAAAGCTATAGTTTTCCCAGTAATCATGTATGGATGTGAGAGTTGGACTGTTAAGAAAGCTGAGTGCTGAAGAATTGATGCTTTTGAACTGTGGTATTAGAGAAGACTTTTGAGAGTCCCTTAGAAAGCAAGGAGACCCAACCAGTCCATCCTAAAGGAAATCAGTCCTGGGTGTTCATTGAAAGGACTGATGCTGAAGCTGAAACTCCAGTACTTTGGGCACCTGATGCAAAGAGCCAATTCATTGGAAAAGACATGATGCTGGGAAAGACTGAAGATGAGAGGAGAAGGGGATGACAGAGGATGAGATGATTGGATGGCATCACTGACTCAATGGACATGAGTTTGAGTAAACTCTGGGAGTTGGTGATGGACGAGGAGGCTTGGTGTGCTGCAGTCCATGGGGTCACAAAGAATTGGACATAACTGAGTGACTGAACTGAACTGAATTGATGGGTGTATATACATATGTGTATATTCAGTAACACCTTTTATTGTTGCTATAAACCTCTGCCTCTACGTTGGGTTTTGCAGTTCTGTGGAGTTTTCCTTTTTTCTTTCTTATTCTTTTTTTTTATTTCTTTACTCTTTTTTATAATTTTAATTAAAAAATCTATTGTATTTTTTCTACACTTATTCCTTTGTTTGCCTTTCCTACTGTTCTTTTCCCCTTGCAGTTAATCTTTAATGCATATAAATCTTCTTCATCTACCTATATTTAAATTTGTGTATCTGTTCTTTCATTCTTTCCTTTCCTTTCCTCTCAACCTATTTGTTAATTTTGTTTTCATTGCTTTATTCCCCATTTGGCACCTTGCTTTAGTTTTGTTTTCCACTTTGTGCTTTAGTTAGTTTTGCTCTTAACTGATAAATATAATTTTTATTTACTTTATTCACTAGCGAAATCTACTGCACTTTATTTTTGTTGGACTGTTTTCACTTTGCTCATGGGTGAATTATGTATATGTGTATATTCCAATATTTTAATTATTATTTGCCTGATTTTGTAACTGCAATTTGTCTGGGGTTCATCTTTGGTTTCTCATTTTTAGATATTTGTTTTAATTTCACTTAATGCCACAACAAACCACTTGTGGAATCTTCATTCCTGACCAGAGATCAAGCCCCGAGCCTTTGGAGTGGGAGCACTGACTCCAAAACCCTAGACTACCAGAGAACTAACCATGCTGCTGCTAAGTCACTTCAGTTGTGTCCGACTCTGTGCAACCCCATAGACAGCAGAGATTCTCCAGGCAAGAACACTGGAGTGGGTTGCCATTTCCTTTTCCAATGCACGAAAGTGAAAAGTGAAAGTGAAGTCACTCAGTTGTGTCCGACTCTCAGTGACCCCATGGACTGCAGCCTACCAGGCTCCTTCATCCATGGGATTTTCCAGGCAAGAGTACTGGAGTGGGGTGCCATTGCTTTCTCCGAGAGAACTAACCATAGGGAGTATCAAATAGTGAAAACTCACACAATGGAAACCAGCTGAATACAAGACCCAGCATCACCCAACTACCAGTATGCCTCATCTAAACAGCAAACAAAACAAAAATACAAACCCAATCATCAGCAAACAAGATTACCACTTCACTCAGCCTTGCCCATCAGAGGAAAAACAAACAAACAAAAACTCAGCACAAATCTCACCCTATATGAGGCTTACACAAACCACTGGGCCAAACTTAGGAGGGCAGAAACCAAAGGGAAGAAAGAATTCAACCTTGAAGCCTGGGAAAAGGAGACATCAAACACAATAAGTTAAAAAAAAATAATGAAAAGGCAAAGAAATACTACACAAATGAAGGAACAAACCAGAAACACAGAAGTCCAAATAAATGAAGAGGAAATAGGCAAGCTACCTGAAAAGGAATTCAGAATAATGATAGTAAAGATGTTAAAAAAAAAATCTTGAACACAAAATGGAGAAAATGCAAGGATCAATTAACTAAGACCTAGAAGAACTAAAGAATAAACATACAGAGACAAACAACATAATTACTGAAATTAAAAATACTCTAAAAGGAATCAAGAGCAGAATAGCTGAAGTAGAAGAATGAATCAATGAGCTGGAAGATAAAATGATGGGAATAACTTCTGAAGAGCAGAATAAAGTAAAAAAGAATGAAAAGAACTGAGGATAGTCTCAGAGACCTCTGGGACAATATCAAATGCACCAACATTCGAATTATAGGGGTCCCAGAAGAAGAGAAAAAGAAAGGGTATGAGAAAATTTTTAAAGAGATTATAGCTGAAAATTTCCCCAACATGCAAAAGGAAATAGTCAATCAAGTCCAAGAGGCACAAAGGGTTCCATACAGGATAAACCCAAGGAGAAACATGCCGAGACACATATTAATCAAACTAACAAAGACTAAACACAAATAAAGAATATTAAAAGCAACAAGGGAGAATAAAGAAATAACATACAATGGAAACCCCATATGCTTAACAGCTGATCTTTCATCAGAAACTCTGCAGGTCAGAAGGAAATGTCAGGATATATTTAAAGCATTGAAAGGGGAAAATCTACAATCAAGATTACAGTACCCAGCAAGGATCTCATTCAAAATTGATGGAGAAATAAATTTTTCAGCAAAAGCTTCTTTCAGCAAAAGAAGCAAAAGTTAAGAGAATTCAGCACCACCAAACCAGCTATACAACAAATGTTAAAAGGATGTGTATAGTCAAGAAATACAATAGAAGAAAAAAGATCTACAAAATCAACCCCAATCTATTAAGAAAATGGCTATAGGAACATATATATCAATAATTACTTTAAATGTAAATGGATTAAATGCTCCAACCAAAAGACACAGAGTGGCTGAATGGATACAAAAACAAGACCCATATATATGCTGTCTACAAGAAACCCACTTCAGACCTCAAGACACCTATAGACTGAAAGTGAGAGGATGGAAAAATATATTCCATGCAAATGGGAATCAAAAGAAAACTGAGGTAGCAATCCTCATATCAGACAAAATAGACCTTAAAATAAAGAAGTTTAGAAGAGATAAGGAAGGACACTACACAATGATCAAGGGATCAATCCAAGAGGAAGATATACAATTGCAAATATCTATGCACCCAATATAGGCACACCTTAATGCATAAGACAAACACTAACAGACATAAAAGGAGAAATTGACATTAACATAATAATGGTAGGAGACTTTAACACCCCACTCACAGCAAAGGACAGATCATCAAAACAGAAAATTAATAAGGAAACACAGGTCTTAAATGATACATTAGATGAGACAGATCTCATTGATATCTTCAGGACATTCCATCCAAATACAGAAGAATACATCTTCTTCTCAAGTGCACATGGAACATTCTCCAGGATAGACCACATCTTGGCTCACAAATCAAACCTCAGGAAATTTAAGAAAATTGAAATCATATCAAGCATCTTCTCTGAGCACAATGGTATGAGACCAGATATCAATTACAAGGGAAAAAAACTGTAAGAAACACAAACACATGGATATTAAACAATACATTTCTAAATAACAAAGAGGTTACTGAAGAAATCAAAAAGGAAATCAAAAAAATTCTAGAAACAAATGACAACGAAAGGATGACAACTCAAAACCTATGGGATGCAGCACAAGCAGCTCTAAGAGGAAAGTTTATAGCAATATAATCCTACCTCAAGAAATAAGAAAATCATCAAATAGACAACCTAACTTTACACCTAAAACAACTGAAAGAAAAAGAACAAAACATCTCCAGAATTAGAAGGAAAGAAATCATAAGGATCAGAGCAGAAAGAAATGAAAAAGAAATGAAAGAAACAATAGTAAAGATTAATAAAACTAAAAGCTGGTTCTTTGAGAAGATAAACAAAATTGACAAGACTTTAGCTAGACTCATCAAGAAAAAAAGAGAGAAGAATCAAATCAACAAAATTAGAAATGAAAAAGGAGAGGTTGCAACAGACAGTGCAGAAATACAGAGGATAATATGAGACTATTATGAACAACTATATGGCAATAAAATGGATAGCCTGGAAGTAATGGAAGATTCTTAGGAAAGTTCAGTCTTCCAAGACCAGGAAGAAATAGAAATTATGAATAACACAATTACAAGCACTGAAATTGAAGCTGTGATCAAAAATCTCCGAAAAAACAAAATCCCAGGACCAGATGGCTTCACAGGAGAATTCTATCAAACATTTAGAGAAAAGCTAATGCCTATCCTTTTAAAACTCTTTCAAAATAGTAAAGTTGCAGGATATAAAATCAACACACAGAAATCCCTTGCATTCCTATACACTAATAATAAGAAAATAGAAAGAGAAATTAAGGAAACAATTCCATTCACCATTGCAACAAAAAGAATAAAATACTTAGGAATATATCTACCTAAAGAAATTAAGACCTATATATAGAAAACTATAAAACACTGGTGAAAGAAATCAAAGAGGACACTAATAGATGGAGAAATATACCATGTTCATGGATCGGAAGAATCAATATAGTGAAAATGATATACTACCCAAAGCAATCTATAGATTCAGTGCAATCCCTATCAAGCTACCAACGGTATTTTTCACAGAGCTAGAACAAGTAATTTCACAATTTGTATGGAAATACAAAAAACCTCAAATAGCCAAATCAATCTTGAGAAAGAAAAATGGAACTGGAAGAATCAGCCTGCCTGACTTCAAGCTCTACTACAAAGCCACATTCATCAAGACAGTATGGTACTGGCACAGAGACAGAAATATAGATCAATGAAACAAAATAGAAAGCCCAAAGATAAACCCACGCACCTATGAACACCTTATCTTTGACAAAGGAGGCAAGAATATACAATGGAGAAAAGACAATCTCTTTAACAAGTGGTGCTGGGAAAACTGGTCAACCACTTGTAAAAGAATGAAACTAGAACACTTTGTAACATCATACACAAAAATAAACTCAAAATGAATTAAAGATCTAAATGTAAGACCAGAAACTATAAAACTCCTAGAGGAGAACATAGGCAGAACACTCTCTGACATAAATCACAGCAGGATCCTCTATGACCCACCTCCCAGAATATTGGAAATAAAAGCAAAAATAAACAAATGGGACCTAATTAAAATTAAAAGCTCCTGCACAACAAAGGAAACTATAAGCAAGGTGAAAAGACAGCCTTCAGAATGGGAGAAAATAATAGCAAATGAAGCAACTGAAAAACAACTAATCTCAAAACTATACAAGCAACTCCTGAAGCTCAATTCCAGAAAAATAAATGACCCAATCAAAAAATGGGCCAAAGAACTAAATGGACATTCTCCAAAGAAGACATACAGATGGCTAACAAACACATGAAAAGACGCTCAACATCACTCATTATCAGAGAAATGCAAATCAAAACCACAATGAGGTACCATTGCAGTCAGAATGGCTGCAATCCAAAAGTCTAGAAGCAATAAATGCTGGAGAGGGTGTGGAGAAAAGGGAACCCTCTTACACTGTTGGTGGGAATGCAAACTAGTACAGCCACTATGGAGAACAGTGTGGAGATTCCTTAAAAAACTGGAAATAGAACTGCCATATGACCCAGCAATCCCACTGCTGGGCATACACACCAAGGAAACCAGAATTGAAAGAGATACGTGTACCCCAATGTTCATCACAGCACTGTTTATAATAGCAGGGACATGGAAGCAACCTAGATGTCCATCAGCAGATGAATGGATAAGAAAGCTGTGGTACATATACACAATGGATTATTACTCAGCCATTAAAAAGAATACACTTGAATCAGTTCTAATGAGGTGGATGAAACTGGAGCCTATTATACAGAGTGAAGTGAGCCAGAAAGAAAAACACCAATAGAGTATACTAACGCATATATATGGAATTTAGAAAGACGGTAACGATAACCCTGTATGTGAGAGAACAAAAGAGACACAGATGTATAGAACAGTCTTTTGGACTCTGGGAGAGGGAGAGAGGGGGATGATTTGGGAGAATGGCATTGAAACATGTATAATATCATATAAGAAACGAATCGCCAGTCCAGGTTTGATGCAGGATATAGGATGCTTGGGGCTGGTGCACTGGCATGACCCAGAGGGATGGTACGGGGAGGGAGGTAGGAGGGGGGTTCAGGATGGGGAACACATGTACACCCGTGGCGGATTCATGTTGATGTATGGCAAAACCAACAAAATATTGTAAAGTAAAAAAAAAGAAAAAAGAAATCTTAATAAAAAGCCCTTTTCTCATGGCTGCCTTAAAAAAAAAAAAAAAAAGACAGAAAAAAAAATTGCAGAGGAAGGAACACTTACAAACTTATTCTACAAGGCCACCATCAACCTGATACCAGTACCAGACAAAGACAACACAAAAAAAGAAAACTACAGGCCAATATCAAACACTGACGAAAATAGATGCAAAAATCCTCAACAAAATTTTAGCAAACAGAATTCAGCAACACATCAAAAAACTCATACACCATGATCAAGTTGTGTTTATTCCAGGAATGCAAGGATTCTTCAATATATGCAAATCAATCAATGTGATACACTATATTAACAAATTGAAAGATTAAAAAGCATATGATAATCTCAATAGATGCAGAAAAAGCCTTTGACAAAATTCAACACCAATTTATGATCAAAACTCTTCAAAAAATGGGCACAGAAGGAACCTACCTCAACATAGTAAAGGCCATATATGATAAGCCAAAGGAAACATTATTCTCAATGGTAAAAAACTGAAAGCATTCCCCCTAAGATCAGGAACAAGACAAGGGTGTCCACTTTCACCACGATTATTCAACATAGTTCTGGAAGTCTTAGCTACAGCAATCAGAGAAGAAAAAGAAATAAAAGGAATACAGATAGGAAAAGCGGAGAAGGCAACAGCCCCTCACTCCAGTACTCTTTCCTGGAAAATCCCATGGATGGAGGAGCCTGGTAGGCTGCAGTCCATGGGGTTGCTAAGAGTTGGACACAACTGAGCAGCTTCACTTTCACTTTTCATTTTCATGCATTGGAGAAGGAAATGGTAACCCACTCCAGTGTTCTTGCCTGGAGAATCCCAGGGATGAGGGAGCCTGGTGGGCTGCCGTCTATGGAGTCACACAGAGTTGGACACAACTGAAGCAACTTAGCAGCAGCAGCAGCAGAGAGGAAAAGAAGAAGTAAAGCTCTCACTGTTTGCAGATGACATGATACAGTACATAGAAAAACCTAAAGATACTATCAGAAAATTACTAGAGCTAATCAGTAAATTTAGCAAAGTTGCAGGATACAAAATCAATACACAGAAATCACTTGCATTTCTATATACTGAAAATGAAAAATCAGAAAGAGAAATTAAGGAATCAACCCCATACCATTGCAACAAAAAGAATTAAATATCTAGGAATAAACTTACCTAAGAAGACAAAAGAACTGTACACAGAAAATTATAAGACACTAATGAAAGAAATCAAAGACAACATAAACAGATCTCCATCTATTTATGCCATGTTCCTGGGTAGGAAGCATCAATATTGTGAAAATGTCTATACTACCAAATGCAATCTACAGATTCAATGCAACCCCTATCAAATCACCGATGGCATTTTTCATAGAACTAGAACAAAAAATTTCACAATTCATATGGAAACACAAAAGATCCCAAATAATCAAAGCAGTCTTGAGAAAGAATAGAGCTGGAGGAATCAACCTTCCTGACTTCAGATTACACTACAAAGCTACAGTCATCAAGACCGTATGGTACTGGCACAAAAACAGAAATATAGACCAATGGAACAAGACAGAAAGCCCAGAAACAAACCCATGCACATATGGGTACCTTATTTTTGACAAAGAGGCAAGAATATACAATGCGGCAAAGGCAGCCTCTTCAATAAATGGAGATGGGAAAACTGGACAGCTACATGTAAAAGAATTAAATTAGAACACTTCCTAACACCATACACAAAGATAAACTCAAAATGGATTAAAGACCTAAATGTAAGACCAGAGACTATAAAACTCTTAGAGGAAAACAGGCAGAACTCTCAATCAAAGCAAGATCCTCTATGACCCACTTCCTAGAGTAATGGAAATAACAACAAAAGTAAACAAGTGAGACCTGATTAAACTTAAAAGCTTTTGCACAGCAAAGGAAACTATAAGCAAGGTGAAAAGACAACCCTCAGAATGGGACAAAATAATAGCAAATGAAACAACTGACAAAGGATTAATTTCCAAAATATACAAGAAGCTCGTACAACTCAATGCCAGAAAAACAAACAACCCAATCAAAAAGTGGGAAAAAGACTTAGACAGTTCTCCAAAGAAAACATACAGATGGCTAACAAATACATGAAAAGATGCTCAACATTGCTCATTATTAGAGAAATACAAATCAGAACTACAATGAGATATCACCTCACACTGGTCAGAATGGCCATCATCAAAAAGTCTACAAACAACAAATGCTGGAGAGGAAGTGGAGAAAATGGAACACTCTTGCACTGTTGGTGGGAATGTAAATTGATACAGCCACTATGATAGATGGTATGGAGATTCCTTAAAAAACTGGGAGCAAAACCACTATATGACCCAGCAATCCTACTCCTAGGCCTATAGCCCGAGGAAACCAAAATTGAAAAGAAACATGAATCCCATTGTTCATTGCAGCACTATTTGCAATAGCTAGAACATGGAAGCAACTTAGATGTCCATCGACAGATGAATAGATAAAGAACCTGTGGTACATATACACAATGGAATATCAGTTATAAAACGGAATGCATTTGGGTCAGTCCTAATGAGGTAGGTGAGTCTAGAATCTATTATACAGAGTGAAGTATGTCAGAAAGAGAAAGCTAAATATCGCATTCTAACACACATATACGGAATCTAGAAAATGGTACTGAGGAATTTATTTACAAGGCAGCAAGGGAGAAACAGACAGAGAATAGACTTATGGGCATGTGGGGAGTGGAGGAGAGGGTGAGATGTATGGAAAGAGTTACATGGAAACTTACGTTCAGTTCAGTTCAGTTCAGCCGTGTCCTACTCTTTGTGACCCCATGGATAGCCAACAGGAATTCGCTGTATGGCTCAGGAAACTCAAACAGGGCCTCCGTATCAATCTAGAGGGGTGGGATAGGGCAGGATGTGGGAGGGAGGTTCAAAAGGGAAGGGATATATGTATATGCATACCTATGGCTGATTCATGTTGATGTTTGGCATAAAACAACAAAATTCTGTAAAGCAATTATCCTTCAATAAAAAATAAATTAAAAAATATAAAGTGTTAATGTGTGTGTATATATTGTATGTGTGAGACATATTTAGAATTTGACATTTAAGATGCATGGGTAGATAAACAGTAGCCAGTAGACAGTAACTAGATACTGAATACAAGGGTCATACTCATAGAAACTGGCAAAGATCTCTTGAAGAGTCACTGTGGTGCAAATGGGAAAGGATTCTAGGAAGGCAATGATTATTACTTGGACATGAAGTCATTAAAAGGAAAACATTCATAACCTGGAAAAACATATGTCATTTATTCATGACAGTGATGGTATGAAATTTTTAAAGATTCATCTTAAAGACACCATGTAGTGTAAGTAAACACTCCTGACAGCTAGTGTTAACAAAAGTTTTTTTAGAAAAAGAACTTTTTGGCTCTAAACATGGAGCTGAAGAAATGGTGATGCAATCTTCATATCTGAAGGCTTGCGTAGGCTGGGAGTCCAGGATGGCACACTCACAAAGCTCACAGTTGATGCTGGCTGTCATCTGGGAGCACGTGTAGGGCTGTTCACTGGGTCTATACATGGCTTCAGTGTGGTGGCTGGCCCTAGAGGCCAAGGCAGCAGGTGTCACTGCTCGTAAAGGCTAGGTCCAGGACTGCCTTAGCATCACTTTTGCCAAGTCGCATTGGTCAAAGAAGCTTCAGGCCACCTCGTCATCAAGTGGAGAAGCAATATGCCTGCCTCTTGATGGGGAGGTGCCAAAGAATGTGCACCATCTATTTTGCCGCACTCCAGTACACAGAAGGCACTACATATATAAATATCTTTTTAACAAGTGGATGATTAAGTAGTTGGCTGCCTTAATCTGTTTCCGTTATACATATTTTCTCTTCCTTTACCTCTGAATATATTGATTTTCCATATGTTCCAAAATTTTAAATTCTTCCCTTCCTTTGTATCTTCCTTCCTTTTCCTCCTTATCAATTTCTTTCTAAATCATTCTTCCTTCATCTACCTCCCTGCCCTCCCTCCACCACACACACACACACACACACACACACACACACATACATATACTTTGCCCATGATGGGGACTATAGCAGTTATAAAAGATGGAGACTTATCCATGCAGTTTCTGTAGATGCTTCTGGAAGTCATATGTTTGCAAGTTTGCAATGCCCCCTTTGAAATTTGGGAGAGGAAAGAAGGAAAACAGCAGACACACATATTTCTTCATTGTACAAATTTGTGGTTGCAAGTCTACACTTTGCAAAATACGATTTTCCCTCTTTTTCAAATTAAAAAAAACTGAAAGGATCTGTAAATCACAGAAGCATCGTTGAGCAACATCTTGATGGTTTAAGTGTAAATGGATAAGAAACATATGGATTCCATTGCGCACAAGCACACACATTGGAAATGAGTGGGGAAAGCAGCTGGCAAAATGTGTTTCTGGTTTGGTAGAATCTGGACCACTCGGGAGGTGTGGTTCAGGACATCAGCAACCCAAATGCCAACTACAAGTTGAGTTCATTTCCTCCTGCTGCCAAGGCAGAGCAGGGGTTTCATTCATGTTCAAACGCACTTCACCTAGACTTTTTTTTTTTTCTCCACATTATAAACTTGGCAAAATTTGAAGATTCCTTCCATTTTGGGTTACATGAGCTCTATGTCCTAGCATGAGGAAAGTAATCTAATACAAAATGACATAAAGTTTGGGAAAAGTGACAATTTGATCTCATGTTCACTTTAATATGGAAAGGTTGAATAACATTCTATTACAATTCATTCCAATTTTCATCTTCTCAATGAAGGGCAAGGGGCTGCCAAAGAGGGGTAACCTGGGACCATTTCAGCATCTGGTGTGGAGGGGGAGGAGTTGGGAAGGGGTTCTGCTGAGGGTATGCACAGTCCTGCAAAGATTTAAGGACGGAGCACTTTTCACGCTGACATGATCATCTGTTCCTTTGACGATAAGTTAATTCACAGCTTAAAAAAAAAGCACGTTACTCTGACTTAGACATCAAACATTTGAGAAACGAAGATAGTATCTGATTCTAATCTCAAGAATTAAGGCTGGGGAGGGGAGCGGAAAGGCTGGTAGAAAGATAATCAGAGATGAGATGATAAACTACTTGTAAGGCTGTTAAATTCCATCCCCACGTGAGATAACAAATTTGAAAGTATATTTCTGCCTGATGAGCCACCCCAGCCCCAACAGCGGTCTGTAAAGGTATCTGTAAATACGTCAACCACTGGTTGACTTGTCCTCTTGTCAGTACTTTGTGCTGTCCACCCCCTCTCATGCCCTAACTGGCCATTGTCACATCTCATTGGGATGCTTCAACCACCCAAACCCGGACCCCCACCTGCAATCCACTTGCACACAGCAGTCAGAGCTCTCTTCTCAAAGGGGATCTGATCACTCCAGCCCCCAGCTCAGCACCCTTCAGTGGCTCCTCAATGCTCTGAAGCTAAGCTGTGACTTCTACAGCATTTCAGAGGAGGAGCAGAATGGTCGGTCCCCATGCTCACTCACCCCTGTAACCTCATCATGTCTCCAGGACTATGAGTCTCACATTCTTTCCCTCTTAATGATTTTTTTTTCAGGTTCTCAAACTTCTTATGCGTTTCTTTCACTGTTTCATCTCTGCTTGTGTTTTCTCTCCTTCTTTTACCTTCCTCACCTCTCTTGACTCGCATCTATTGTCCTCCAAGTCAGGAGAAAATCTTCCCAATCCCCACAGCTGTCAATCAAGACCCCTCAAGGTATTCTCGTGATGCCTCCAGATGTTATAACCCCTGCCCAGTTTGACCTAGATTGATGGGTCAAGGTAAACTCTGGCAGCAGAGGCCACAGCTGGCCTGACCGCAATGCCTGACACTTACTAGGTGTTCAGGAGTACTGAAGAACATGTTGGAATCTCAAGTCCACATGCTTCAATGTGTAAATGTGATAGTTAATTTATGTGTCAACTTGACTAGGCTACAATGCAATGTCATTGAGTCAAACACCAGTCGTTGTTCTGTTACTCAGTCATGTCAGACTCTTTGTGACCCCATGGACTATAGCATGCCAGGCTTCCCTGTCCTTCCCCATCTCCAAGAGTTTGCTCAAACTCATGTCCATTCAATTGGTAATACCAACCAACCATCTCATCCTCTGTCACCCCCTTCTCCTCCTGCCCTCAATCTTTCCCAGAATCAGAGTCTTTTCCAAAGAGTCAGCTCTTCACATGAGGTGGCCAAAGTATTGGAGTTTTGGCTTCAGCATCAGTCCTTTCAGTGAATATTCAGAGTTGATTTCCTTTAGGATGGACTGGTTTGGTCTCCTTGTTGTGTCGAGAGTGTTCTCCTGTACCACAATTTGAAAGCATCAATTCTTTGGTAGATGTAGTTGGAGAGGTATTGTCTTAGAAGTGATTAACAAGCAGATTATCCTCTATAATGTACATGAGCCCCATTCAACAAGCTGATCTTAGGAGCTAAAACTGAGGTTCCCCAAAGACAAAGGAGCTCTTAAGACTACAGTATAGAAACACTGCCTGAGTTTCTGGCCTGCTGACCTGTGGAATGAGAGGACTTAAGACAATCACCTCAACTTTGACCTGAATTTCCAGTCTGGTGGCCTGCCCTGATTCCAGACACACCAGGTTCACAATCCCATAAGTTAATTCCTTAAAATAAACCTTCCTTCTCTAACAGTTCTGTTTTTCTGAAGAACCATGACTAATACAGTAAGGAAAGTACAACTTCGATTTCTATTTTGACTCTCCAATGCAGTCGCTGGGTCCGGACACTCATCTTCTCCAATTCAGTAGCATCCTGTTGGCCAAAGGCAAAGTTCTAGGCCCTGCTGTGTCCACTCAGGGTAGGAAAGTAGGCCTTGGGTCTTTGGTAATCTTCTGTCTCTAGGCTTGAAGCTGATGAAGTGATCATCACCCCACCTGGTCAAACATTTCCTTTGCCACTCAGGTGGGTGGTGCCTTCAGGCATGGCTTCCTCTTTTTCAACTGTCTCCATGCCTCCCTGGGGTGCACAGACGTGATTTTACTGAATCTAGAGCTTGGGAGCTCAGAGACAGCCAGAGATCTGTCTGCCTGGGTAACCCAAATAACTCTTCGGCTCTGAGCATTTCCTTCCTTGCCAGAGCTGTGTCCAGGGAAGAAGTCCCTATCGAGGGCTCAGCAGCTCTCTCTCAGGGACACATCAGCATTTAAGTTTTGGCACTGGAGAGGGATTAATGGTGGCTCCCAAAATGTACCTCCATGAGCTAACTCCCAGAATCATGAACATAAGTTTATTTGGAAAAACTATTTTCCCAGGTTGCGCTAGTGATAAAGAACCCTCCTGCCAATGCAGGAGATGTAAAAGATGTGAGTTCGATCCCTGGACTGGGGAGATTGCCTGAAGGAGGGCATGGCAACCCACTCCAGTATCCTTGCTGGGAGAATCTCATAGACAGAGGAGCCTGGAGGGCTACAGTTCATAGTATAGCATAGAGCCAGACAAGACTGAAGTGACTTAGCACATACACAATAATTAAGGATCTCCAGATGAGATCATCCTGGATTATCCAGGCCCTGAATCCAATTACAAGTCTTCTTAAAAGAGCTCAAAGAGGAAAAGACATAGGGCAACTTCCCTGGTGGTCCAATGGTTAAGAATCTGCCTCGCAATGCAGCAAACATGGGTTAGATCCCTGGTTAGGGAACTAAGATCCCACATGCTGCAACCAAGACTCAACACCAGCCAAATAAATAATTTTTTTAAAAAGTGGAAAAGATACAGACGAGAAGAAGGCACAGACATGAGAAGGCCATGTAAGATGGAGGCAGAGACTGGAATGGATTAGTCATGAGCTGAGGGACACCTGGAGCTGCCAGAGGCTGGGAGAAGCAGGATGCACCTTCCCCTAGGACCATCAGAGGGAATATGGCTCCATCAGTACCTTGATTTCAGATTCCCAGCCCCCAGAAGAGGAAGGAGAGGACATTTCTATTGTTATAACCCACTCTGTCTGTGGTACATGGTTATAGAAGACACAGGAAGCTTTACCCACTAATCTCCTTCACTTTGTGGAGAGATTTTGTAGTCAAGGCAAGGTGGGTAATAGACTCTTCTTGTTTGTTGTTGCTTTTAGTCACTAAGTCTTGTCTGACTCTTTGCACCCCCTGGACTGTAGCCTGCAAGGCTCCTCTGTCCATGGGATTTCCCAAGCAAGAATACTGGAGTGGGTTGCCATTTCCTACCACAGGCGATCTTCCCCACCCAGGGATCAAACCCGAGTTTGATCTGTTTCAACTGATTTTGATTACCCTGCATTGGCAGGCAGATTCTTTACCACTGAGCCACCAGAAAAGCCCAGGCCATTCTTACTCATCATCAGGTTTTTTGGATCTCATGTACGTGCTAAGAATCATTTCCATTCCCCACTGGGAGTAAGCTCCTGGAACTAAGAACGTCAGTGAGAAACTAGTTGACTAAGCCTGGCCGGGGTGGGGGCGAGTGAGACAGGCAAACAGTATTACATCAGGGAAATCACTTTCAAGTGATCTCTTCTGAGAACTTTTAGGAACACAATTTTTTTTTTTTTTTTCTGAAATTGTCCTGAATTCTCACTTAGAGGGTAAACACCCAGTTCAACAGACACGTGACTTGGGGATTAATTCTAAATGCCACTTTCTTAACATGGAAACCTATCGCCCCTATCTCTATTCCTAGTTTTGTTCTTCATGAGCATACAACCTTCATTGCTAGGCTCTCCTAGTGTGTAAACATGACTGCCTTTTGACCCCCAAAATTCCCATTAACCAGCAAAAAATTTCTGCAGTGATAGGTCTTTAGCCCAGAGGTTGTTCTTGGTCATTATTTGTCAGTATCTCCATCTGGAGATACTCTCTGTTCCATGGACTTGTCTGGCTTTTTTTTTGCAAATAGCAGAAAACCTGCCACACCTCAAGCATATTTAGGGCTCTAAATTTTAATGTGTTGACCCAGGGACCTTTCTTGAGAATAGAATAATAAATTGTATATCACTGTTATTGCAGAATGATTTGAACATAGGCTTACCTTCAGGCAATCCTGGGTCCAACTTTGCCCTAATAAATGTGTGTGACTTGTAGCTAGTTATTTAAATCCTTGGTATCTTAGTTTATTTATCTGTGAATTACAGACAGTAACATCTAGCTTATAAGACAATTGTGAAGTGTAATAGTCATAATGTGAAAAAGAATTAGCATTAATTGTGTCATCTTTTCTCTGTTCGCTATTTCTCATTCATACCTAAATGGATTCTTTATCAACCATGATGGAAAACTAGGTAGTTGTTAAAAATTATTCTTCCTAAGAGTGTTTAATAATGTGAGGAAGGCCTGGGTCATATTACTGACTCAAAAAGGTTATTAGGCCGTAAAGATGATATGATCTCCACTTGTACTGGAAAGTATACCAGAACCTCAAAAAATTCTGACATTAGAAATTATACAAAAATAGAAGCATACACACCACAACTTTCAGTTCAGTCACTCAGTTGTGTCCGACTCTTTGCGACCCCGTGAACCCCAGCACGCTGGGCCTCTCTGTCCATCACCAGCTCCCGGACTCCACCCAAACCACGTCCATTGAGTCAGTGATGCCATCCAACCATCTCATCCTCTGTCATCCCCTTCTCCTCCTGCCCCCAATCCCTCCCAGCATCAGAGTCTTTTCCAATGAGTCAGCTCTTCTCATCAGGTGGCCAAAGTATCAGAGTTTCAGCTTCAGCATCAGTCCTTCCAATGAATACTCAGGACTGATTTCCTTTAGGATGAATTGGTTGGATCTCCTTGCAGTCCAAGGGACTCTCAAGAGTCTTCTCCAACACCACAGTTCAAAAGTATCAATTCTTCTGTGCTCAGCTTTATTTATAGTCCAGCTCTCACATCCATCCAACACCACTGGAAAAATCATAGCCTTGACTGGACGGACCTTTGTTGGCAAAGTAATGTCTCTGCTTTTGAATATGCTATCTAGGTTGATCATAACTTTCCTTCCAAGGAGTAAGTGTCTTTTAATTTCATGGCTGCAATCACCATTTGCAGTGATTTTGGAGCCCAGAAAAATAAAGTCAGCCACTGTTTCCTAATCTATTTGCCATGAAGTGATGGCAAATAGAATAACAGGCAAATTTGGCCTTGGGATACGGAACGCAGCAGGGCAAAGACTAATAGAGTTTTGCCAAGAAAATGCACTGGTCATAGCAAACACCCTCTTCCAACAACACAAGAGAAGACTCCACACATGGAAATCACCAGATGGTCAACACCGAAATCAAATTGATTATATTCTTTGCAGCCAAAGATGGAGAAGCTCTATACAGTCAGCAAAAACAAGACCAGGAGCTGATTGTGGCTCAGACCATGAACTCCTTATTGCCAAATTCAGACTTAAATTGAAGAAAGTAGGGAAAACCACTAGACCATTCAGGTATGACCTAAATCAAATCCCTTATGATTATACAGTGGAAGTGAGAAATAGATTTAAGGGCCTAGATCTGATAGAAAAAGTGCCTGATGACCTATGGAATGAGGTTCATGACATTGTACAGGAGACAGGGATCAAGACCATCCCCATGGAAAAGAAATGCAAAAAAGCAAAATGGCTGTCTGGGGAGGCCTTACAAATAGCTGTGAAGAGAAGAGAAGTGAAAAGCAAAGGAGAAAAGGAAAGATATAAGCATCTGAATGCAGAGTTCCAAAGAATAGCAAGAAGAGATAAGAAAGCCTTCCTCAGCAACCAATGCAAAGAAATAGAAGAAAACAATAGAATGGGAAAGACTAGAGATCTCTTCAAGAAAATTAGAGATACCAAGGGAACACATCATGCAAAGATGGGCTCAATAAAGGACAGAAATGGTATGGACCTAACAGAAGCAGAAGATATCAAGAAGAGATGGCAAGAATACACAGAAGAACTGTACAAAAAAGAGCTTCACATCCCAGATAATCACGATGGTGTGATCACTGACCTAGAGCCAGACATCCTGGAATGTGAAGTCAAGTGGGCCTTAGAAAGTATCACTATGAACAAAGCTAGTGGAGGTGATGGAATTCCAGTTGAGCTATTTCAAATCCTGAAAGATGATACTGTGAAAGTGCTGTACTCAATATGCCAGCAAATTTGGAAAACTCAGCAGTGGCCACAGGACTAGAAAAGGTCAGTTTTCATTCCAATCCCAAAGAAAGGCAATGCCAAAGAATGCTCAAACTACCACACAATTGCACTCATCTCACATACTAGTAAAGTAATGCTCAAAATTCTCCAAGCCAGGCTTCAGCAATATGTGAACCATGAACTTCCAGATGTTCAAGCTGGTTTTAGAAAAGGCAGAGGAACCAGAGATCAAATTGCCAACATCTACTGGATCATGGAAAAAGCAAGAGAGTTCCAGAAAAACATCTATTTCTGCTTTATTGACTATGCCAAAGCTTTTGACTGTGTGGATCACAATAAACTGTGGGAAATTCTGAAAGAGATGGGAATACCAGACCACCTGACCTGCCTCTTGAGAAATCTGTATGCAGGTCAGGAAGCAACAGTTAGAACTGGACATGGAACAACAGACTGGTTCCAAATTGGAAAAGGAGTATGTCAAGGCTGTATATTGTCACCCTGCTTATTTAACTTATATGCAGAGTACATCATGAGAAACGCTGGACTGGAAGAAACACAAGCTGGAATCAAGATTGCTGGGAGAAATATCAATAACCTCAGATAGGCAGATGACACCACCCTTATGGCAGAAAGTGAAGAGGAACTAAAAAGCCTCTTAATGAAAGTGAAAGTGGAGAGTGAAAAAGTTGGCTTAAAGCTCAACATTCAGAAAATTAAGATCATGGCATCCGGTCCCATCACTTCATGGCAAATAGATGGGAAAACAGTGCAAACAGTGTCAGACTTTATTTTTGCGGGCTCCAAAATGACTGCAGATGATGACTGCAGCCATGAAATTAAAAGACGCTTACTCCTTGGAAGGAAAGTTATGTCCAACCTAGATAGCATATTCAAAAGCAGAGACATTACTTTGCCAACAAAGGTCCGTCTAGTCAAGGCTATGGTTTTTCCTGTGGTCATGTATGGATGTGAGAGTTGAACTGAGAAGAAGGCTGAGCGCTGAAGAGTTGATGCTTTTGAATTGTGGTGTTGGAGAAGACTCTTGAGAGTCCCTTGGACTGCAAGGAGATCCAACCAGTCCATTCTGAAGGAGATCAGCCCTGGCATTTTTTGGAAGGAATGATGCTAAAGCTGAAACTCCAATACTTTGGCCACCTCATGCGAAGAGTTGACTCATTGGAAAAGACTCTGATGCTGGGAGGGATTGAGGGTAGGAGGAGAAGGGGATGACAGAGGATGAGATGGCTGGATGGCATCACTGACTCTATGGACATGAGTCTGAGTGAACTCCGGGAGTTGGTGATGGACAGGGAGGCCTGGCGTGCTGCGATTCATGGGGTCGAAAAGAGTTGGACACGACTGAGTGACTGAACTGAACTGAACTGATGGGACCGGATGCCATGGTCTTAATTTTCTGAATGTTGAGCTTTAAGCCAACTTTTTCACTCTTCTCTTTCACTTTCATCAAGAGACCTTTTAGTTCCTCTTTACTTTCTGCCATAAGGTTGGTGTCTTCTGCATATCTCAGGTTATTGATATTTCTCCAGGCAATCTTGATTCCAGCTTGTGCTTCATCTAGCCTGGTATTTCTCATGATGTACTCTGCATATAAGTTAAATAAGCAGAATGACAACATACAGCCTCCTGTTGAAAGGAGTACGTACTCCTTTCCTGATTTTGAACCAGTCTATTGTTTCATGTCCAGTTCTAGCTGTTGCTACTTGACATGCATACAGTTGCATATTGGCACATTGGGCTTAGTAACTCCTGAAGATGGAAGGGAAAAATAGAGATAAATGTCCTAGAAATCTTAATGTAAGAAATCAAAGTTTTTGTTCCTCACATAAGAATTGAGTTTTGGGTAACTGGTGTTGGGCTGAAAGGAAAGCTTTACCAGAAAGTAAAAATTTGTTGTTGCATGCATGTTCTCTGCTATGCACTTGTAAGGAGATGCGTGTGTGTGAATGTTGGGGCTGGTGTCATAGGCTGGCAACCCATAAAGACTCATCTCAGAAGGGCCTCCCTCACTCCTGGTTTAATGCTCTTGAAATTCTGTTGTCGCCATTTTAAAATTCTTAATAAGTTCATGGCCATCTTGAAATTCTTTATAACAAAGGACCCATATTTTCACTTTGAACTGGGCCTCACAAATCATATAGCCTCTCCTGAACATAAGTGACAGCTTGTATGAGGCCTTGTGTATATTTAAAGAAATTGAGTCTTTTACAGTAAGAATGATTGCTGGTGAATGGGAGAAGGAAGTACATTTGGCTAAACTTGGAAGAAGCTACAGGCAGAAATGAAGGGATTAGAACCCACTGGGAACTAACCAAGTGGGAGTGTTGGCAGCCAGTTTTCTTTGTGAAATATGCAGTCTGTTGGCAAACAAAACCAGTTAGTTAAACTCTGATTAAGGGGTTCTTTCCTCTCAGTTTGAGTAAAACATTTGAGGGTTTGTTCACACTTCAGATAAATTTCTAAGTAAAATGGAAAAAAAAATCTATAAAAATAGAAAATGCTTATTTTCTATAAATCAGTGGGCTCTGTCCAGGAAGGAAACATATTACCTAAAAAAGACATCAAAGCTGTACATTCTATAGGATCCATTTCTGCTATAGAAATCCTTAACATGATCTATTCATCCAGAGATAAAGGCATCTCAGGGATTTGTTTAAGACTTGGCTGGATGCCCCTGGTTTTGCTCACTCTGATGCTTCCTGAAGGCTGAGGTCATGGGGCTGGACGATGAAGGATGAGCAGTGGTGGTTGGCTGTGGACACTTCATCTCAGCTGATGTGATTGGCTATTTTGAAATTGTATTTAGCATACCCTCGGACCTTGGGGGTGAGATCATTGCCACTCACTGGGAGGAAGTTGGTTGCTACCAGTTTCTGAATTAATCAGTTCCTCTCTTAGTGAAGTAACAGATTTCATATCAAGTAATTGAAGAGCTAAACATTTGAAATCAGGGTTGACGCCCTACGCATTTTTCAAACCACCTGTTTTTGAGCCAGAGTTTCCTCACACCTTCTTTTCTAAGTATTACCAAGGTATTTTTTAACCATAGTGGTTAATTCTTAATTATGGAAAGATAAGATGAAAGAGAAAACCTTCTGCCACTCCTGTATCTGTCTTCTTCAAACTGCTCCAAAATTCCAGAAGTAATTTTAAATATCTCCAATAATGCACTCTGTTATTTGAGATTTATGCTGGCTTACTTTTAGAAATTGGGCACCTCCAAAGTTTATACCTAAACATGGGAATGTATGAAAACAATAGGAAGGAATATTGGTTATTCAGTGGTCACTTTTCCCCTTGCTCCCCACAGAAAAGATGTCTGCATATCAGATAGAGGAATTTAAAAAAATATATTTTTGATGTGGACCTTTTTCAGAGTCTTTATTGACTTTGTTACAATATTGCTTCATTTTATGTTTTGGTTCTTTTGGCCTGGAGGCATATAGGATTTTAGCTCCCTGACCAGAGACTGAACCCATCCCCCATGCATTGGAAGGCAAATGCTTAACCACTGAACCCCCAGGGAAATTTTTAATTTTATAATTTTTATTCAGATTTCATACGTAAAAAATGCCAACTTCATGCCCTGGCATGGCACAAAGGTCAAATCTTTGCTTCCTTATAGGTCAAGTTTATCAAATAATTATCCTCTCTTACATGAAGAATCTGGGAACTCGTCAGAATTTTAAAAGTCCTAGGAGAGGTCACTCATTTCCTGTAGCTAACGACTATAGAATAAATACAATCTGTTTATCTAGGACAGTGGTTTCTACACTGTAACTGAAATCATATATTTTTTTAAACTAGATATAGGCTTCCCAGGTGGGCCTAGTTTTAAAGAACTGGCCTGCCAATGCAGGAATATCAAGTGGCTCAGGTCCAATCCCTGGGTCAGGAAGATCCCCTGGAGGAAGGCACGGCAACCCACTCCAGTATTCTTGCCTGGAAAATCCCCATGGACAGAAGAGCCTGGCGGGCTACAGTCCAAGAGTCGCAAAGAATCAAACATGACTGAAGCGACTTAGCACACACAGATAAGTTCTGAAAAGACTCTCTCCAAATCCTTCTTCATCTTGTAACTTTGAAGCCAACACATGAAGAGTCATGCTTTTCTGAGCCTGCTTTGAAAGGATCACTCAGGACTCTGCCTGTTTTAATTATATATATACATACACACACACACACACACACACACACACACTCTAAAGAGATTTTCTTTAATTCACTTTAAAAAATCCTCACATCTATTCAAGAAATGAAAGTCTCTTCCTTGCTCTAGTATTCAAATGATTTTCTTGAAAGGTGATGATGATTTGAAACCAGGGAAATTGTGTTTTCTTTACCCACTGAGGATCTTAGCCCTCTTGCTTCTCAACTGGCCTGTATCACAACCCATAAAGCAGAGAGAGAGCCAGAAGTTAGCAAAACCCTTCTGTGGTTTAGGCTGGATAAACTCACCGAAACAGTGGCCTTTCCACAGGAACGTCGGTTTTGCAAAACAAAGAACCAAGTTCCTTAGCTATCCAAGGAGCCCCATCCAAAGAAGGAATCAGGCCTCTGCTTCCTGTATTTTTTCTCCCTAGCAGGTCAACCCCACTTCCCCACCTAATCCCCCTTGCCTGTCTTTGCAGGATCATTGCGAGCTTAGAATAGAAATCGTTTTGTCTGCGTGTAGTGGAAAACACCAGTTTAAACAGGATGTCGGAGATCAGGACGGCTGACCCAGAACACAGGCCAGGGCAGACTTGAAAGCACGAGAGTTTCATTCAGAAAGGTTTCCTGGGACCAGCTCTTTCTCAGCCTAAACAGAGTCACGCACAGGCTGGCCCTGGCGCTCCCACACGGCTCCCAGAGAGGAGGCGACGGCTTTGAACGTCCTGCAGAGCCGCAGCCTCTGTGGAAGGCAGCCCTGAACGCGACTGGGAGTAATTACCAGTCGGAGAGGGTACTCCTTGCGAAGCCAGCGCTTCTGCCAGCTACTGCCCTTGCAGAGCAGGAGGCAAGGAGCATGGGCTGTCCCACGCCTCCTTGTTTCCTTTCCCTTCAGTGGGACAGTTTCAACTGATTTTGATTACCCTGGCGCCAAATAAATGAAAACATTTCATAGACATATAATCATCCATCACTGTGAAGAAAGGAAGAATGTTTCATGTTCGGTATGTTTATAAATACACTTAATGAAAAAAGGACAGTGCTGTCTTTCCTCCACAACTTCGCTGCTGCTGTTGGCCAGAGGCTCTAGCAGTTCCAGGGTCCGCCCCCAACCACCCCCAGAGACCCCGCTGCCCTCCCCTCCCACTGTTCGCCTTGACAGCACAGCACGATGGCGCTCAAAGGAAGTCAAAAGAATGACCTGTTCCTCCAAGGCCATCTTCTGACCTCTAGCCCCTCTGCCAAGACAGCACAGGGACAGGGAGCCAGGAAAAGGTAAGTGTTGGCTTGTGTATTAGGAAGTCAAAAGCCAGCCGGCTTTTTTTCCCCATCTGCCTTCAGGCAGCCCCAGTGAAAGAAGCAGCTCCATTTCAAAGGAATTAACAATTGTCTGTGCAGAACTGGTACAGCCCTTGTCTTGGGTTTGGTTAATAAATGAATGGCAGGTTGAACTTCCCGGAGTGTGTGGGTTGTGTCAATGCCAGGAAGACCGGAGGAAAAATAAAAGCATGTCGTGGGCTTGCATGTCCCACTGGTTTACGTACAATGTGTACTGCCATTTAAGGTAATTTGGGATCTAGGATTTTTACAGGCCGTGGTAAATCTTTTGGGGAATCCAGAGCAACAGATTCTCTCTAGCCTCTCTCTCTTGCTGGTAAGGTCTTTTAATTTGGGGTCCCGTAGACACTTGGGCTTCCCAGGTGGCTGAGTAGTAAAGAATCTGCCTGCCAATGCAGGAGACATAAGGGACGTTGGATCGATCCCTGGGTTGGGAAGATCCCCTGGAGGAGAGCGTGGCAACCCACTCCAGTATCCTTGCCTGGAGAATCCTCCTGGACAGAGGAGCCTGGTGGGCTATGGTCCATAGGTTTGCAAAGAGTCGGACACGACTGAAGCAACTTAGCACACACGCGCACACACACACACACACACACACACACACGCTCTCGGAAGTTGGTGATGGACAGGGAAGCCTGGCATGCTACAGTCCATGGGGTTGCAGAGTCAGACACAACTGAGCAACTGAACTGAATTGACACATGCTCTCAGGCACCATAAACACCCCCATGGAGCCTCTCAGAGGCCTCAGTTGCTGACTAGTGTCCTGAATGTGGGGGAAAAACGGTGAGGGCAGTTCCCTACACATATGAAATCAGTGCTGGGCCTATTTCCCCTAAACGCATTTCTAGCAATGTGTTAAATATTTGCATTCACACTTGGCTCATAAACAGGGTCAGATGCCCCAGGGCGGTGGAGGGGGGGCGGGTGTGTAAAAGACTCCCTAAGAGTCTTTCATGCAAAATGCATCTCGATTTTAATCACAAGGGCTGTCACAAGAGGGGGAAATCCACCCATTCAATCCAATCTAAATACAATCGACTCGCCCTCTGTATCTGTATCCTCAGATTTTGCATCCCGCATATGGATGGCTGAGTATATTCATTGAATTGGGCAATTAAATAAGAGACTTGAGCACCCGTGGATTTTGGTATCTGTTGGAGGTTCTGACCCTGAGTCGGGAAGATCCCTTGGAGAAGGAAATGGCGATCCACTCCAGGATTCTTGCCTGGGAATTCCCATGGACAGAGGAGCCTGGAAGGCTACAGTCCATGGAGTCGCACAGAGTTTGAAATGACTTAGTGACTGAATACGCACACACGGGGGCTCCTGGAACTAATCCTCTATGGATACCAAGGGAGAACTGTTTTCAATATCACCAGAGACTATTTCTCACTTCAACAAGGGCCGTAAAAATCATCCTAGACAGCAGTAAAGAGGGATATGGCCTCACCAAATCTGGAAGAGGAGAAGCTGTGACTTTCTTTTTTTACTGAGCTTGTTAATCCTTCAAGCAGAAAGAAATAGAGAAGCCAGATATTCTGCGTGCCTCTGTCCTTTGGTGTGGGAGTCACCCAGGGCAGGAGCATATGTCTGTGCTCTGAGAGGTGAGCATGACAGCTTTCAGAAGGGGTCCTGTGACGCCCCCTACATGAGGCAGGACCATCCCTGATTCTCAGGAGGAAAGTGAAAAAAAGGCGGCTTAAGGAGATTTACATATTTTTTGCGGGTGCTATTCAGCATCTGTCAATAATGTGGTTCTTTCGGGTTGTTGAGAGGCTGCTCAACCTTAAATAAAATAACAGCACTGATGATTCACACGTGCATTGAGGTTTATAATTTACAAAGCAATTCAGGATGCTTTTCCGTTAGATTCCCCCAACAACCTTGAGGAGATGGGAGAATGACATGACATGGCATGGCAAGATATGACATGTTCATGATCCAGCATCTATAGAAAGGCAAAGATCTTAACCAGCTGCTCCACCCTTTCCTTTTTTCCCCATTTCATGACACCATTCATTTTTATTTATTCTAGTGGTGGCAGATTGATTTTAAAGATGGCCACAGCTCTTCACCCCTCCTGGTGGACATGTCCTTTATAATGGGATTCTGCTGCTCTTCCCATTGAGATATGCAGCTTACTCCCCTACCCCTTCAACGGTGCGCGGCCTGCTCACTTGCTTCAGCCGATAGAATGCAGTAGAAACGATAACTTGTCAGTTCCCAGGTAGGTGTGTTTCTGCTGGCTCTCTATCACTGCCATCTCCATGAGAACCTCCCTAGGTTGGTGGCCTGGTGGACAGGGGACCACGTGGAAGAGAGCCTGGCTATCCTAGCTGAGGCTCTCCTAGACTAGCCATCTCCCAACCAGAAAGAGAGTCCCGCCAAGATGAGTAAAGCTGCCCACTCAACCTGCAGCTGATAGAAGATGCATGAGTGAGTGCCACTGACTTACAGACCCAAGAACAAAGATAAACATTCATTGCTAAAGGCACTCAGAATGGAAGGATATTTTTAATTCAGCCTGATTGTGGACATGCTGCTGCTGCTAAGTCACTTCAGTTGTGTCCAACCCTGTGTGACCCCAGAGACAGCAGCCCACCAGGCTCCTCTGTCCCTGGGATTTTCTAGGCTAGAACACTGGAGTGGGTTGCCATTTTCTTCTCCAATGCATGAAAGTGAAAAGTGAAAGTGAAGTCGCTCAGTCGTATCCGACTCTTCTCGACCCCATGGACTGTAGTCTGTCTGCCAGGCTTCTCCGTTCATGGGATTTGCCAGGCAAGAGTACTGGAGTGGGTTGCCATTTCCCATACTGGTCAACAAAAAAGTGATGGGACCCTATGACTTTCTAAGACCTAAAAGTACTATAACAATGATTGAGACAGGCCCTTTGTAAGTCTCATATTACAGTCTGTCAGGGAAGATAAGGTGTGGGCATGGGTAGCCAGGGTGGTACACAATATTCATTGCATGAATGGTTAAAAAGTGCCCACATAATCTGGAGGAAGGAAAAATTTCATTTTGAATTACTTAACAGACAATCTAGTTAACTGCTAAATCATCCTCTTTCCTTGTTGAACAAGATCTAAAATGACCTGAATTCATCCTATGTTTTATAAAGACAAGGACACATGCAGGCCTGGGCATGCTCAACCCATATTATCCCTGAAAAATGCTATTTAAATCTCCAAAGGGAACATATGACCCCTTTGTAGTATAATTGAACATCTTGTAAATAATGCATATTGTGGAGACAAGAAAGACAATAAAATTTGGGAACTACCTCCTACTAACCCTCTGAACTTGAGTGAAAATATTTCTATTAATCTCAAGCAAATGATCCCAGTGCTGATCCACAAAGCATGTGAAGTCTGAATTCCTGTTGAAACAAACCTTCTCTTTCCTAATCTTAGCTGATTTCTTGGATTGAGAATAAAAGCAGAGTAAGGATGAAGGCTTGGAATACTCTGAGCACTATTTTATAGTGGAGGCTTGCATGGAATTTGAAGCCAGACTACCTAGGTTTGCAACTCTGGCTCCCCCACTTTCTATCTGTGTGGTCTTATAAATTGCTTAGTCTCTTTATGCTTCAGTTTTCCCATCTATAAAATGGGGATAAATACGGGGTTGTGAGAATTAAATTAGTGTAAAGCACTTAGCAGGGGTCAAACAGTGATCGTTGCTATTACAGACTTCCCTGGTGACTCAGACGGTAAAGAATCCACCTGCAATGCAGGACACCCCAGTTTGATCCCTGGGTCGGTTCTGGAAGATGCCCTGGAGAAGATAATGGAAACCCACTGCAGTATTCTTGCCTAGAGAATTCCATGAACAGACCATGGTGTTCCAAAGAGTCGGACACGACTGAGCGACTTTCCCTCACTCACTCAGTCTAATTATTAAACATAATGGATTCCATTGTTGATGAAATCAAGATGTCACCTGTCACATATCATATGTAATGATGTGTCAAAGACATGTCAAGTGCTTTCTTATCATTTCATTTTTAATTTTTTATAAAGGAAGAGTTTTTAAATTATCAAAGGTTATTAATTTGACAGTGGAAATAAACGCGATGATTCTTCTCCTTCTCCGTTCATAGAAGAAAATATTCCTGGTAAAAAAATGGCCACCAGAGGAAGAAAAATTACTTCTTGTTATCATCATCATATTTTTAGTCTAACTCCTTACTCTGATTGAGATGCAAACTTCATTTGCCCATATTTACATGAAATATTACATATATTTGTTTTAGACTTTTGTGTTAAGTCACTTCAGTCGTGTCTGACTCTTTGTAACCTTATCGACTATAGCCTGCCAGGCTCCTCTGTCCATGGCATTCTCAAGGCGAGAATACTGGAGTGGGTTGCCATTTCCTTCTCCAGTTTAAGAGTTTAGACTTATTAAAAGCATAGTCATTTGGCAATTAATATGTAATATACCCAGGTTCCTGGAAATTTTACCTTAAAAGTGAAGGAATTTTACTCCCCTACTTCTGGAACCCAATGTGTATAGCATCTCAAGTGCAAGTGGATGATGAGGGAAAAGAAATAGAAGACTGACCCTGTTATCTGGAAAGTTCTAGACAGACATTAATGGCACTCAGAAATATGTCTTCAGTGTTTATTACTTGGATGTTTTTTGGAAGGAAAACAGCAGGAAAAAAAAATTATCTTCTTTTCCAAAAAAAGTAATAGAGTGTCAAAACCTGGAAAAACTTTGGTTACTTTAGATATCTTCCCAGAAGAGAAAAGTTACTGAGGAGTGAATAGCCAATAAGAGGTAACTAACAGTATTGACAAGATAGAGAGGACAATGGGGAAAGATTATTTTAATTAAAGGCACCTGATTATCATGGAAAGCTAAGGAGGGAGGGATGTGATTTAAGTTGTAGCCCTTATAAAGGTTACTAGTTAGGGTAACCACTAAGTCAATGAAAGTGAAAGTGAAGTCACTCAGTCTTGTCCGACTCTGCGACCCTTGTGGACTGTAGCCTACCAGGCTCTTTCATCCATGGGATTTTCCAGGCAAGAGTACTGGAGAGGGTTGCCATTTCCTTCTCCAGGGGACCTTCTCAACCCAGGGATTGAATCCAGATCTCCTGCATTGTATGCCGACATTTTACCTTCTGAGCGACCAGGGAAGTTAATATCACCTTATAAAATATTATAAGTCAATAGCACCTTATGAAATATTATAACTAGGGGCCAGGGCTTGAAGTGGAGAGTAGATGGTAAAAGCTAAGCAAAATGCTACCTTACACAGCACATAATGAATGTCTAGAATTTTCTGTGTCTTAAAACAAATGTTTTCTGCTGTCTTGATAAGCTTTGGAGGACAGGAACCCTGACTTGTACGCATTTCTGAACTGCCTCTCTGCTTCCCCTAGCACTCAGCCCAGAAAGTACTATAGACTGGGTGTTATTCAAAGGTCTGTCCAGTGAATGAGCGAAAGAATGGTGAACTTAGATCAATGCATGAGTGTTGGATCCATAATCATTTAGTAAGGGGACAAGTGTTGTTCTAGACACAACTCTTTTTAGTACATGAAACTTACACTCTGTATTATAACCAACTAACACAAAAAGAAGAGTTGACCTCAGAGAAAGAGAGAAAACCACGAGTTAGGTGGGTATTGGTTGTAGCCACTATATCAGACAGAATGGGCTAGGTTATGGCCACAAACTACCCAAATCTCAAGGTTTATGACCGCAGCAATTGAGTTCTTCCCCACATTGCCAGCTACACGTTGGCTGTGGTTCTGCTCCTTGCCTGCTGAAAAGCAGCCCCATTGCTGCCAAGCTCAGGGCAGACCGAGCAAAGAAGGATTTTACATGTGATTGTGAGGCCCAGAGGACCTCAGAGAATATTCTGGACAAGAATCCAGTCTAACCACCCAATACGATAATTTTGATTTCTAGTTCAGGATGGTAAATGCGCTTTCTACAGATTCTGAAAGCTGGCTCATATCATTGATGTCATTCTGATAATTTTTAAAGAATTACTTAAAGGAAGAACTTCTTTTTATTGCATAGCCCAGAAAACTATCCTCAGTATCTTGTAATAACCTGTAGTGGAAAAGAATCGGAAAAATGTGTGTGTGTGTGTGCATGTGTGTGTGTGCACATGCGTGCTCAGTCATGTCTGACTCTGCAACTCCATGGACTGTACCCCACCAGACTCTTCTGTCCATGGGATTTCCCAGGCAAGAATACTGGAGTGGGTTGTCATTTCCTTCACCAGGGAAACTCCTCGACCCCAGGATAGAACCCACATCTCTTGCATCTCCTGCATTGGCAGGTGGATTCTTTACCACTGAGCCACCTGGGAAACCATATGTACATATATACACACACATCTGTAACCTCTATTCTAGGCTGCCTTGCCCCGGAACAGGCAGTTTTGTCTATCTTGCTCACCACAGCAGTGCCAGACATACAGAATATGCTGAAAAAATGCTTGTTGAATGCGTGGAAGTTTCAGTCCCTGAGCTGTGAAAAGGAGGTGATGTTTTCAAGTGTGTCTCCCCATCCCCCCTCCCCCTCCACTTCCTAATGCCCCTTTGGGATTTTTCTGTCAAAGCCATATCTGGGGAGAAAAAAGAGATCTATTTTTCCTTTTAACAGTTTCTCAAGGAAGCATTTCATAAATGACAAACTAGTTATGTCCTGCTGCTTTCCCTTTATTAAATCTTCTTCCCAGCACTGTGCATGATCTGTACCCGGTGTTTACCCAAAATAAATCAGGAGGGAAAGTTCCTAAATTCCGCATCTTTGGGCAGCACTGAAGTCAGCTGTCCCAGGACAGAAGTGGGAGGGAGCCTTAGACTCAGATCCGGAACCTGGCCCCCAAGAGGGGCGCCCAAGGCCACGGGGCAGGTCAGAAGCCAGCAGCAGCCCATCCTCCGGTGCCTGGTGTCTTGTTGCTTGAGCGTTTGCCTCCTGCCCATAGTGGTTGGTAATTGCTGGGTTCATTGTGTGCCTTTGGTCTCTCAGGTGTATTTTCTAAACCAACATAAAAGGAAAATGATAAGGGCAAGCACACGAGGGTGTTTATGTTTTCAGCGCTAGCCAATTGCTTGAGACCAAAAACAAAAGTTAGTGCAGATGGAGGGGTGCAAGATTATGACTTGACTACAATGGAAACCCAAACCTCTCCTTCTAGAACGTGCCTCACTCCCAGCTGTCGTCCACCTCCGTTTAGCGGAGCTGCCACCCGGCAATTACCACGCCTGGGTTCTCCTTTGGAAAAGGAGCACAGGAGAACAATGCCGCAGCCAGTCCTCCTGGACAAGAAGGCAGGTGAGTCCAGCATGGAAAAAAAAATAAGGTAAATGATCCCTTTGGCCATTGTTTCTTTACCGACGGACAAATCGCTAGCAAGGTGAGCCTGGTTTTAAGTGCTCCTCCCAGATCTTGAACGGGCTGCAAGAAAAAGGGTAAACAACAGCAACAACAAAATCCATGCCAGCCTGCTGCGATTGAGTCCACTGGCATATCCTATTATCTTCTCCTATATGCTTAAATTTACTCCCAGAGTGCTCCTTAGGTTATATGTGTATAGATCCGTATCTCACATCTTGACCATCAGTGAGAGCTGCCAGGTGAAATACAGGTCACTCAGTTAAATCTGAATGTGGGTTAAACAGTGAAGAGCCCTTTACTAGAAGTGTGTCCCATACAGTATTTGAGACAAATACTCATTTCTTGTCTACAATTCAAAGATAACAATGCATCTTTTTTTCGTTTGTTTATTTTGTATTGCTATATCTATCAACCCTACCAGACTGCATGATAGAAGCAGAGAGGTAAACTTGAAAGTAAGTGATATGTTACTCCAGTATGGTTAGAGCTTTAAGAAAGTACAGTGAAATTATTAATAATTGTTCCAAATGTTTCCAGTCCATCCTAAAAGGGAGAACGAGCTAGAATTTATTTACTCATTGGGTGAAGGATGTGAATAATGATGGAAATCTTAGAGTTAAAAGGTGTGTATTTCAATAGGTGAGAGTTTCTGAATCGAAAAGAAGTCATCGCCTCCTTCTCATCACCTTAATAAGCAGGCCCTAGACACTCCAGGGACAGCGCAGCACAGGGGACTTAATAGTCAGCACAGAGTCATCCCTCCTTCCCTGATTGTCGGTTTCCATGGCACCTCTGCAAAAGGTTCACTGGAGTCAGGTCAGTCCAAAGAGGATAAAACAATGTAGTCAGCATGTTTTCATGGGTTCACCTGATTGACCTGAGAACTGAAAACAAAGGAGGCTGATGGTGAATCCTTGACTAGATCCATGGAAAAAACAGGTATTGTTAGGATTAATCACAAGTGGAAATGTATTTACAGTTCAGGCATCAAACAAGAGACTGTCTGCATATTAAGATGATGCAGCAAGAGGATTAAGCATTGGCTTGTCATTAAAATGGCTCTCTCCTCCAGGTCTGCCCTCTGTGTGGTCTGCTAGCTACAGGAATGAGGAACACCAAAAGATAATGTTTGGGCTTGCTCCCACATTGATGGCCAAGCAAAGGTAGATCGTAAAGTGAAATCAGTATCCTGAATTCAGGGGTTGGTGTGTGTGTATGTGTGTGTGTACTTGTATGCATCTGAGTGTGTGGATCTCTCTATTTTATCTACCTAGTTTTTGAAGCAAAATTTAGTACAAACTACCATATTCTGGAAAAAATCTTAAATTTCATTTTTCTCAAGATAGAGCTCTAGATTTTTCTATCAGCAAGGGAAAAGTCTATACCATGTAAGATGCAGTCAAAGTCAGAAACTTTCTGAAGAAGCATTTTTCTGGGAAGTCTTCTGATTTCTTCCAGTTATCAGAGAAATAATAAAAATTCAGTAAGTGCCTATCAGATAATCAGTACTATCTCAGTTGTGTTGCGCATGGAGTTAAAGGAAACTTCTGAAGAGACTCAAGCCGTAAGATATACTGCCCTGACAGACCCAACTACCTAAAGGCACTATTTATTCAGGCAGAACTCGGAGGTTCTGTGGATTCAGCTCCTGACCATTATGATAAATTAAATACTTAGTAAAGTGAGTCACATGACTTTTTTGGTTTCCCAGTGCATATATAAAAGCTATGCTCACACTATACTGTAGTCTATATGTCTAAAAAATAAATGTACATACACTCAATAAAAATACTTTATTCCTAAAAAATGCTAGCCATCATCTGAGCCTCAGAGCACAGTAACTCTTTGCAACAGTAACATCAAGATCCTAATCACAGATTCATATCACAAATATAGTAATAATGAAAAGGTTTGAAAGATGGTGATAACTTGGTAATAATAATTACCAAAATGCAACTCAGAGACACAAAGTGAGCAAATGCTTTTAGAAAGCTGGCACTGTTAGATTTGCTTGACACAGTCTCAAACCTTTGATTCTCAAAAAACTGAAATATCTGCTTAGTGCAATAAATGGAAGCACTGTAAAATGAGGTATGACTGTTCCAGTCTGGGCTGTATCTGTTCTAAGCTGGCTGACCCATCATTGCTAAGGGGAATAAACAATGATAAACACAGAAATCTCACTGCTCCTTACCCTGGAGCTTTGTGAACAAATATACAAGAGTCCTGAGCTTTGCTGGTGGCTGAGTGGTAAAGAACCTGCCTGCCAATGCAGGAGGTACAAGAGACGAGGGTTCAATCCCTGGCCTGGGAAGATCTCCTTGAGAAGGAAATGGCCACCCACTTCAGTGTTCTTGCCTGGAAAATCCCATGGATAGAGGAGCCTGGCAGGGTACAATCCATAGGGTCTCAAATAGTCAGACACAACTTAGTGCCTAAACGACAACCACCTTCCTCCTTAGGAAAAGTGACCACACCTCCCAGGCTTCCTTGCGATAAGCTGCGGCCAGATGACCAGCCAGGGACTAACCACCACACACATACAAATGTCCCACCATGAATATATAGTTGTTTTGGACACAAGGAATTCATTGGGTCCAATCATAAAAAACACTGGATTTTTCTTTATTGAGACAAAATATATGATTTTGTTCTTTTCACTGAAGGATAGTTGATTTACTATATTGTGTTAGTTTCAGATGTACAGCAAGGTGACTTGATTATACACCCGCATACATCTACATATTATTTTACCATTCTTTCCCTTTATAGTTGATTACAGGATATTGAATATAGTTCTCTATGCTATACGGGCTCCCTCATAGCTCAGCTGGTAAAGAATCCGCCTGCATTCCTGGGTCGGGAAGATCCCCTGGAAAAGGGATAGGCTACCCACTCCAGTATTTTTGGGCTTCCCTTGTGGCTCAGCTGGTAAAGAATCCGCCTGCAATGCAGGAGGTTTAGGTTCAATCCCTGGGTTGGGTAGATTCTCTGGAGAAGGAAAGGCTACCCACTCCAGTATCCTGGCCCTGAGAATTCCAAGGACTATACAGTCTGTGGGGTTGCAAAGAGTCGGACACGACTGAGCGACTTTCACTCTGCTATGCAGTGATCCCTTGCTGTTTATCTGTTTTATATGTGGTAGTGTGCATCTCTAACTCTCATACTCTCAATTTATACCTCTCACCCACTTCCCCTTTGGTAACCATAAGTTTGTTTTCTATGTCTGTGAGTCGTTCTGTTTTGTAAATAAGTTCATTTCTACTGTCTTTTAGATTCCACCTAAAAGTGGGATCACATAATATTTGTTTTTTTGTGTCTGACTCACTTCACTTAGTATGATAATCTCTATTTCCATCCATGTTGTTGCCACTGTATATATATATACACACACACCACACGTTGTTTATCTGTTCATCCATGAAGTATGCTTAGGTTGCTTTCATGCCTTGGCTATTGCGAAATGCTGCTTTGAACACTGGGATGTAAGTGTCTTTTCAAATTAGAGTTTTTTGTCTTTTCAGGATCTATGTCCAGAAATAGGATTGCAGGATCATATGGTAACACTCTTTTCAGTTTTTTAAGAAACTTCCTTATCTTTTCCATAGTGTCTGCACCAATTTACATTCTGACCAACCGCATAGGAGTATTCCCTTTCTCCATACCCTCTCTAGCATTTATTATTTGTAGACTTTTTGATGATGGCTCATGTGAGGTGGCACTGCATTGTAGTTTTTATTTGCACTTCTCTAATAGTTCGAATGTTGAACATTTTTCATGGGCCCGTTCTCCATGTATATGTCTTCTTTGGAGAAACGTCTATTTAGTTCTATCCATTCTTTGATTGGGTTGTGTGCTTTTTTGTCACTGAGTTGTGTGAGCTCTTTGTCTGTTCTGGAAATCAAGCCTTGTCAGTTGCATCATTTGCAAATATTTTCTCCCAGTCTGTGGGTCATCCTTTCATTTTGCTTACATAGTTATCACTTTAACTGTAAGTGTGTAATTTGGTGGCGTTCACAATTACACTCATAATATTGTGCAATCATCACCACTGTCCATCTCCGGATTTTTCATTTTCCCAAACTGAAACTCTGTACCCATTAAACAATGACTCCCCAACCCCCGTTCCTCTCAGCATCCCTTAACTAGTATTCTATTTGATGTCTCTGAATTTGACTACTCCTAGTACTTCACGTAAGTGAAATCACACAATGTATGTCTTTTTTTGTCTGGCTTATTTCAGTTAGCATGATATTTTCAAGGTCTGTACATATCATAACATATATCAAAGGTCATTCCCTTTTATGGCAAAATAATATTCCATTGTCTGGATAGTCCACAGTTTATCCATTCATTCCTCAATGGACCCCTGGGATTGTTTCTACCTTTTAAAAAGCAAATTGAGTTTTGTCGTTCACTGTCCTTCTAAAGCTATTTAGTGTGACTCCTTCCCTGCCACTCCCCCTCACGTAGATACGGAAAGTCACAGCAACATTCTTCATTGTACACAGAGTTCCAAGTAACCAAGACTGCAAACTTGATTGGATGCTCATGGCTGCAGGTGGAGACCTTTGGGTTTGGGCTGACTGCTGGGGTGATTAACAGAGTGTGGTCCAGCAACTTTCTCGCTACAGCCTAGCCTTTGTCTGTCCACCCCCAGCTTTTGATAACAGAGACTCCTTACAGGTAAGTGCTGGAGAGGATGAAGGGAGAGAGGGAGAGCCATCAGGAGATGCTTATTTGTCAGTAGCTGTTGTAAGTGGCTTGGCTCTCTGGTCCTAGCAGATGTCCCATGGAGGTGTTCCATTGGTCTCTCCTGTGTACATTTGTGGGTTCTACATGGGCTGTCTCATCAGGTTCCTTAGGCTGTGCCCCTCTCTAGGCTCTTGGCCCCCAACCCCACGTCAATCCTTTGTCCCACGTGTGCACACCATAACCTCTTTGGGGTTGAAATCTTTTTACTTGGGCAGCCCACCCTCTGTGCAGAATTCCTTTTCCTTTTTCTCTAGCCTCTTCCCCTTGCCACCTTCCTTGGCTCCTGGCTCCTCCCACTCCCTTCTTGTATGGATGTCCCACCTTCCATTTTCTTTCACTTTCAACACTTTCTGATTCTGCCTGATTGGCTCAGCCAGCAGCCCAGCACTGCTCTTTCTGCATTTCTCTCTCTTCTACAACAAAAACTATTGCCACAAGGATGCAATGTTACAAACCATCCCAAAACCATGGCTTCTAACAACCCCCATGCATTACTGCTCATGCATCTGTGGGGAGGTTGGCCAGTTGTGCTGGTCGTGGCTGGGTTTGGTTGGTGTGTTCTTTGGCTTTAGGCTGGAGCTCATTAAGTGGCTGATGGTCAGCTGGCTACTGACTGATGTAGGAAGACCTCAACTGGGACAATGGCGCCCTTCCATGTGTTTCGCCTTGCAGTACACGAGTTCAGGTGTATTGGAACATGCAAGCACCTTCCCAAACTGTGCTTCCTTCAAGTTTGTTACTGTCCCATTGACCAAAGCAAGTTATAAGGTTGAGCTCAGGGTTGGAGTGGGAGGGAACACGTCACGTGGCATTCCCCAGCATCTTGTCTTAATATGGTCTCATCTATCCATCTATCTGTCCGTCTGTCTATCCATCCATCCATTCAAAAAGTTTCCACATATCAAGCATAGCGATAGATACTGGAGATATAATAGTGATCAAAAATAGTCAAGACCCTACTCTCAAGAGTCAACAGATGAACTAAATAACCAGAGGTACCACCCCCAGATCAGTTTGCCAAAAGCGCCAACTGCTCTCCATCACTTTCGTGGCCCAAAGCTTTTTACAGGGCCCCATTATTACAGAATAAAAGCAGTTTTCCTTATCCTGGCCTTGAGCTTTTCCTTTACGTGTCCCAGGAATTTTCTTTCAATATGAGTCCTCTGGTCCCCATCATTTTCCTCTCTCATTGACAGGCTGGGCTCCTCACTATCTCCCAAGCAGGCTGAGTTTACTTCTGATCTGCCTTCAGCCTCATAACTCTGCTTCATTTGTCCTTTTACCTATCAAAAATGGATGTATCTAGTGAAACAGAATGAAACCCGTTATCTGCCAATGTCCAGCTCAGGACTCTGCTATTCTGTGGCTACAGGCTTTTCGGTCACACAGTTTTTTCCTGACTCAAACACCACCTTCACCCCAGCCCACGGTCCCTGCTCAGTTTTCTGAGGCAGATCCAGGGTCCTGGCTGGTAAGACAAATCAGGTGCCTAGGGGGCAGTGTTTAAGGAAGCGCTCACTCACGGGGTCATGCACTATCAGTTCAAAGTTAGCGCCACCACAGTACAGTCAGTGCTTCCTTAAACATTGCATCCTGGGAGCCTCACTCACCTCTCCCAAGTCCCCACATTGGCCATACCTGTCATTTTAATATCTTCTATTCATTTCCTTTCTTAAGGTCAATGGTTCATAAGACTATACATCTTCTAACAGTACCAAGTCTGCCTCACCCAAGGTCAGGAAATACCCAGTGGAATATTACAACTAAAGTTTCAGGGAAAGTATAGTGTTCCTGATATTTGGTAAGGGCTTCCCTGGTGGTTCAGATAGTAAAGAATCTGCCTGTAATGCATAAAGCTCAGGAAAAAGACTGGAAGAGACAAAGAATGAAGGGATAAAGGGGGGATTGGATAATTCTGCCAAAGACAAAGACAGTCAATTCATTTTGTCATATGAATTAAAGGAAAGCAACCTTGAGAGGTGTGATACTTGCTGGATGAAGAGAAGCATAAAAATCGTGAGCCTGAGCAGGAGAGATGGAGGGCCCAGATGTAAATTCATACAGATGGAAAAAACCCACAGACGCAGGGAGACCTTGAGTTTTTGAATGAGTAGTAGTAGCATTAGCTGCTTGGTTATGCCCAACTCTGTGACCCCAGGGACTGCAGCCCACCAGGCTCCTCTGTCCATAGGATTCTCCAGGCATAAAGTGGGTTGTCATTCCCTTCTCCAGAGGATAAAGCTAAATACATTCATGACTATGGCCATAGCCAAGACAGGGGGTCAAGAGAAGGGAAGCCCACGACATCATGGAAATGTGATTCAGAAAGGACCAATCAGAAGGGCAATGATGGATTCCTGTTTAACAAAGACAAAGGCACAGCAGGAAAACATCTGCAAAATTTGGTAAAGTGCATGTTTCCTGTCAGGCTTTTCATTGACAATGACACCAATGTAGACATAAGAACCAATATCCTTAAGGAACTCAGGATTTTTAAGAGCCCCAGATGATTTAGGTACAAGTCCAGGCCTTTCCCTTGTGGCTCAGCTGGTAAAGAATCCCCCTGCAATGTGGGAGACCTGGGTTCGATCCCTGGGTTGGGAAGATCCCCTGGAGAAGGGAATGGCTATCCACTCCAGTATTCTGGCCTGGAGAATTCCATGGACTATATAGTCCATGGGGTCGCAAAGAGTTGGACATGACTGGGCAACTTTCACTTCACTTCCAGGCCTTCCAACATTAGATTGACTTTCTGAAACCCCTTAACGTCCGTTGGACAGCTACTTCAGTAAGTTCTGGAGTTACAGTTCGTACCATACAGACCACATGGGCAAAAGCTAATGTCTTGAGTCTTCATTTTCAATGTTAATTTGATAATTGTAAACAAACATTAGTAAAATCTGGAAAAGCACAGGGAAACCAACCAAGGGTAATACCTCCCTGATAATTGAAAGTCATTAAAGCTCTGATGTGTCCTGCTAGGAAAGATCATTGATTGCCCTCATGATGGAAACCCAGATGAACGTGCCTCTGTTTTACTTCTCTGTAATCCTTTAGTTCTACTAACGCTTGCCAGTCCTGGAAATGTCCTTAAACTGCAAGGAATATTATCCCAGATATAAATCCTATGTGAGAAACAGTATCTTCAATAAAATCTCTGTGTGTATATGTATCTCTAAAGACCCCAGGTTCCAGTAATGATGTAATATGACCCCGCCTTTCACAGGCAGCCCCAGAGGCTGAGGGAGTCATGGTCTGTTGGTTGGATGTAGCTGGAGTAGCATAAAGTGATACCTTGGTTTCTTCTTTCTGCTTTTGAATAAACTCAAAACTTAAGAAGAAGATGAAATGAGAACCAGAACATGAACAAGATTTTGCTTCCTGCCCTCCTCCCAGAAATCCAGCCAGTGTCTGAACTGGCAGCAGGAGGGGAAGGGAATTTAAGGAGGAGGAAATTAAAGCACACACCACAAATTGTAAGTGTGATATTCTGTTTTCTCAGTAAAGTTGATATTTTTTCATTTTGACATTTTGAGGTTCTGTAAGAATTTGCAGCCTGCATCTGTAAGTCTGAATGATACTCTTCCAAAAGAACATTGAATTCAATAATTAAGTGATGAACACCAAGGGTTTCTTTCTGCAGAGGAGATTTGCGACTCATTCTTACCCAGACCTATAATTTAGGGGCCCAATGCCATGTCTTTAGGACACTGGCAAGTGCAAGCATTAAAATTCACATATTGCATTTTTCCATATTGAAACATCAACCACAGATCTCGCTTATTCCATTCAAAACCACTTTGCATAGTCCAGAAATTAGTGATCCTCACAGCACCCTAGTGAAAAAGGCAGTATTATGCTTCATGCTTCTAAAGAGTCATGTGGAGGTTTGTGAATTTGCCTATCACCAGGAAAACGAGTAGCAATTACAATAAAAGTCCAAAGTTCCTGGAGCCAGGTGCTCTGCTCAGGCCGGGCATATGCATCATTCTTTGCCAGCCAAACTGAATCATTGAATCCTCCGCCATCTCACCAATGTGAATTCTGGCATCTCTCACTCAGAATAATTTTAGTTTGCTCATTCCCCTTAGCTTTCTCTGCCTGGATCTCTTGCTAAAATTAACCTCAAGGTTGGAGGAGCTGGAAAGTTCAGGACCAACCCAAAATGTTTTCCATCTTTTGACCAAACCTCGAATACTGAACATTTCTAACATTCAAAGAGGGTTTGTTGAAGTTTCCCAACTTTACCCCTCCTGGTTTCAAATGGCACCCGAAGCAGAAGAGCCAAAATGCTGTAAGGAGAAGCTATTCCAAACAAGATTCTTGGCCCAAGGCAGGCCTGAAAGGCTCCAGATGCATCTGATTGAAGTCGCCAAGCTCCTGGGTGCCTGTGTAAAAGGGGCCTGTGGATTCTGGAAGGTCTGGCTGTTACGAGCGGGTACAGTATAAGGCTGGGTCCCTTTTTCTGGAACAGAGTGTTGGGTGTGACATTGGCAAGGCTGTGACTGGACAGCAGAGGCAGGTAACCAGTGGGGAGGGGGACAGCCCCTCCTGGGACTCCTTAAGCCACCTGCAGTGCTGTGGCTCCATGAATTTGTGCTGCGCGGCTGTGGGGTCACAGGCAAGGCTTCCCTTGGAGCAGGAATGTGCTTCCAAAGTGTGAACAAGGTGGAAACTGACACTCTGATGCCCCTGGAGGAAAAAAATATACGCCTTCTGTTTACATGCATGTGACTGCCAGTCTGACAGAGGGAGCACATGGGAGTCTCCTTCGCTGTGGGTCAAGCCTCAGAAATGTGACCCAAATAGCGCTTGAGAAGTTCGAGTAGCCATTCAAGAAAGCTCCACCTTGGAGGACACAAGCCATGCCTCTTGGGGGTTTCTGCTGTCTAGAAACATCCAGGGCTTACCAAATTATGCCAAGGTTGATGCTTTCAAATTGTGGTGCTGGAGAAGACTCTTGAGAGTCCTTTGGACAGCAAGGAGATGCAACCAGTCCATCTTAAAGGAAATCAACCCTGAATATTCATTGGAAGGACTGAGGCTGAAGCCGAAGTTCCAATACTTTGGCCACCTGATGTGAAGAGCCAACTCACTGAAAAAGACCCTGATGCTGAGAAAGATTGAGGGCAGGAGGAGAAGGGAATGACAGAGGATGAGATGGTTTGATAGCATCATCAACTCAATGGATATGAGTTTGAGCAAGCTCTGGGAGATGGGGAAGAACAGGGAAGCCTGGTATGCTGCAGTCTGTGGGGTTGCAAAGAGTCGGACATAACTGAGCAACTCAACAACAAGAATCAAGGAAGAAAAAGACCTTTCAGAAAGTGCTAAGGAAAAAACTGATCTCAAAGTATGTGAGAAATTAAAACATTCTTTCTTTACCGAATTCCTACACAGGCAAGGCTTCCCTCTGAGCCACGCTTCTCCAACTTGACTGGGTGGAGGAATTCCCCATGGGATCTTATGAAACTCTGGACTCTGGCTCTGTCGGCCTGGGGGGTGAGGGAAACACGTGATTCTGAATCCTAACAAATTCCTGTGTGATGTTAGTGCTCCTGGTTCACGGGCCACTCTGAGTAGCTCAGTAGCTTAACGTCTTGTATTTGAAACAAGGGTCATTAAATAGCTCTTTATACCATTAGACAGCTTTCATTTGATGGGTTAGTTTCAATGCCTTTAAAAAAAAATTCCTATTTCCCCATTGAGCAATATGTCTTCATCTCAGGAAGGTTAAGAAATAAACACTGAAACTCTTGCCTGTCTATAATACTAAGTTTTGGGACTTCCCTGTGGTCCAGTACCTGGGATGCTGTGCTCCAGATGTGGGGGACCTGGGTTCAGTCCCTGGTCGGGGAACTAGATCCCACACGCCACCGTGAGGATCCAGTGCAGCCAAATAAATAAAATAAATAATTAAAAAAAAAAACTATCCTCTTAAATTTGAATTGTACACTTATCCTGAGGGCCTTGTGCGCAAGACAGATGTCTCCACTCTGGACCCCACCACCAGAGTCCAGGAGACAAAACCATTAATGTTCAGGCCTGCAGAACTCTCCAGTTGTTTTAAATTTTTGGATTTGCCAAAGAGCAGGTTATAATCCTTCCATGAAGCTCTGTCATCCATGTCCCAGTTTAAAAATCATCACTCATCCCTTATATGTGGAATCTAAATTAAAAAAAATGATACAAATGAACTTACAAAACAAAAAGAGACTCACAGACTTAGAAAATGAACTCAAGCTTGCTGAGGGAGGGGAAGGGGCAGTTAGGGACTTTGGGAAGGTCATGTACACACTGCTATATTTTGAATGGATAACCAACAAAAACCTACTGTATAGCACAGGGAACTCTGCTCAGGGTTATGTGCCAGCGTGGTTGGGAGCGGGCTTTAAGAGAGAATGGATACATGCCGGCTTAGTCCCTTCACTGTTCAACCGAAACCTTCACAACATTGTTAATCAGCTACACCACAACACCACATTCTTTTGGTGTTAAAATAATATTTAATTTTTAAAAAATCATCACTGAGGTCATTGTCAGCATGGCATGGAAGTTTGGGGATAGTACCTCTGTTGGAACACAAAGACTTAGAAAATAATGGAAAATGTGTGCTAGGGAGAGCTCATTTGTCCTCCTGAGATTTTAGACTGTACACAGACTACATAAAGACCGGATACAGACTATATACTGACCACATAGAGGCTATATACAGCCTACGCACAGTCCATATATATCAACTCTGTATAGACTATGTAGAGACTATACACAGACCACGCACAGACCATATAAAGACTATATATAAACTATATAAAGACGCTATACAGTTTTGGGGGGATCTTCTTTGCCTCCATTTTCTGGCCAGAGAATCTTCTTAACGATAAGCAGGTTCAGAGATGATGTATAGTAATCAGGAAACGAGAAAGTCTCACAGGATGTTTGGATTGCATTGCACTGCACACAGAATTATATATGTTAATTATAGGATTATGCAAATACACATCTTTCCACCTTTGCTATTATTTTTAGAGAGCCACTAAAAATAACACCTGAGCGTATCCGTCCCCCAGTAGAAGCTGTAGCCAATCTGAGAGAGGATGAAAACTGCCATCCAATGACTTGGCAAAGCCACGTTCGCTGCAGCCACTTGGGTACCAGTCCAGAGCCGGCAGCCCAGAGCCTGAGTCACTTGGAGGAAGCAGGACAGAGGGGTGGTTAGTGCACAGACTTAAAGAATCCTGAACAGTGCTAGCTGAGAGACGGTCAAAGGTGTCCCCCTAGGCACTTCATGGATGGCACACGTGTCCTTTGGTCTCGGACTCCTAAGGGAGTGGTAAGGCCAAGTTCACCAGCAGCCAGCTGAGTCTTTATTATTGTCATGACTTGGAGGATACCCAGAAACACTCCAACTGTGGCCTCGGGGAGTTATCTGCTGTTACGGCAGATAACCTGGAGCAAGGCAGCTCCAGGCCAGCGTGCAGGCCTTCAGACTGCCCACTGCTGCTCCGTGGCAGCTCCAGCTCCAAGGGTCACATATGACCACAACAAACCGTGTGTGCTCAGCCGTGTCTGACTCTTTGAGACCCCATGGACTGTAGCCCACTAGGCTCCTCTAGCAGAATTCTCTAGGCAAGAATACTGGAGTGGCTTTGCCATTACCTTCTCCAGGGGATCTTGACGGATTCTTTACCACTGAGCCAACTAGGAACCCCACAACAAACCATGAGACCTCTGCAAATTCCAGCCTTACTTTCATCTTTAAACATGACCTGCCCTAGGAAGGTCCCACTGGGAAAGATCCATACTCGGCTCCAACTAGGCCCACAGAGAAAAGCCAAGAAATTGGGCATTTAATGGGCACATCCAAACTCTCCCATTGAGCATCTGGACACTTCAGGCTAAAATTTTCTGTGAAGTTTCTGGAATAGAATACCCAAAGGACTAGTTGCATCACCACTTAAATTTCTAAGTCATTATGAAGTCTCAACCGACTCTGATGTGGCAGCTGCATGTTCCAGCGCTGAGCTTGTAGGGTCCGTCCGGGGAGTACTCAGTGTAGCAGAGAGAAAAGACCCTGGTATGGGGTTTAACCAGCCTCAACTTTATCAGGGAGCCCAGAAACACACTGGTAATTATCTTAACAGAGGATTTCCATGGAGAGCTCTAGGCAACTTGCATGACATTGAGATCTTCATAAATTTGAAGAAATGCACACGTTGTTATCCTTCTAAGTACTAATAAGGTGTCAAGCTTTGGCAAGCTAACTTCACACCCATCTGGGAGAAAGCAGTCTCTCTCTGGAGTTTCAATTCCTGCTTTAGTCAAAACAGGAGTAAGAAAGAATCATGTCTATTGCTTTTAAAAGCCCTGTGCCCTCATCTCTTACTGTGTTATCCCTGGTGTGTGGGGTGAAATTGAGAGAATGGGAGGGGAAAACCCAGGGGGTTATTCTAATAGTACAGACTTTATTAGAAAGTGTCTTTGTTGGCTATCACTGGCCAGCTTGGAATCCACAGTTAGCAGTTCAAAACCCCTTGTCTCGGGCTTCCCTGGTGGCTCAGTGGTAAAGAATCTGCCTACTAAGGCAGGAGACTCGGGTTTGAGCCCCGATCCGGGAGGATCCCACATGCAGCAGAGCAACTTAACTCATGCACCATAACTGCTGAGCCTGTGCTCTAGAGAGTAGCCCTTGCTGTTCACAACTAGAGAAAAATCCGAGCAGCAACCAAGACCCAGCAGAGCACCCACAACCTCACAAAAAAAACCAAACCCTTATCTCATAGTGTCTCTTAACCATGTGCATTGAAGTTATGAACAGATACTCATCCTGGAACAGCAGTCCCCAAACATTTTGGCACCAGGGACATTTTGTGGAAGACAATTTTTCCAAGGACTGGGGGGCAGGGGATGGTTCAGGTGGTAATGTGAGTGATGGGGAGTGGTGGGAAGTGGGGGGCAGCAGGGGAAGCTTTTCTTGCTCACCTGCCTCTCACCTCTTGCTGTGAGGCCCGAGGAAGGGGGTTGGCGATCCTGCCCTGGAGGATGTATACAGAACAGAGCAAAAGAAATAAAGTTATTAATGGGGAAAGGAGATGTTTACTTTGGAACTTCAAAATGAACAACATTTGATTAGTGAGCTGGTAAAGCCAGTGGGCTGGGGCTTCCCAGGTGGCTCAGTGGTGAAGAATCTACCTGCCAATGCAAGAGATGTGGGTTCAATCCCTGGGTTGGGACAATCTCCTGGAGAAGGGAATGGCAACCCACTCCAGTATTCTTGCCTGGGAGAATCCCATAGACAGAGGAACCTGAGGGGCCACAGTTCATGGGGTCGCAAAGAGGAGGATAGAACAACAACAACAAAACCAATGGGCAGGAAAAATAAATAAATATGCATGCCCCAAATGGCCGGCCCATGTGCAAGATTAGCCGGTTTTCAGCACTTCCAAGTAGGCGTGCTTCTTCCTAAGCTACAGAATGAGCTGTCTAGTATTCTTTTGTCAGTTCTTGTTCTGGAGGACCATCCCCTCTGCCCTCCCTATATTTTGTGAAGTCTTCTTAATGCTCTCAAAGTGCAATTGCCACAGTGCTGGGCTGAGTTTTACCTACAGGTGTGAATTAGCCTACTAATTTGAATTGTACTTGAAAAAGGCAATACAGGGATCGTTCATGGGTGAAAGCAAAAAGTGAACAGTGTTAAGGCAGCCACTGCTTCGACCCCAAGTACAGAATTTCGCTTTTCTTTGTTTTCCTTTAGCTTCCTGAGTTCAGTGTGTACGTATGTGTGTAAGAGATAAACGTAGTTTTATCCCTTTACTGAAAAGATGTCCACTTAGGAGGAAGAAAACCACATACTTTTGGTTTTATTAAAATGGTCTTTTAGTCACAAAATTAAAATGTTTTCTTCTTCGCAGGCTTTAAAATACCAGTAAGTTGCTAGACCCTCTTAGGGGTCAGATTCTCATCCAAATATTTCTTTTTATTATTTTTTCCTTTTATAGTTTCACTTATGCTGTGATCATCTTTACCAGGGGCTGAGTTCTGCTGATCTGATGCCCAGCATCTGAAATGATGGGCTCCATATCCTGTCTGCACAGCAGCCCGATGCCAGGGTTGAATTACTATTGAATAAGCAGCAGTGAAATCTTTATCAAAATAATCAGGGGTTCCCAAAACCACAAATAACAACAACCGGACTCAAGTTGTACTAAATCAGCAAAGATCATTGATATAATAAGATTCTGAGTCACTTTTTTTCTGCAGTCTCTCTCTCTTTCTCTTGCAAAGTCTCCTCGGCTATTTTCTTGCACCGCCTGGGGGAGGGCAGGTGGAGGGAAGGAAGGGCATTGCTCAGAAAGTAAAAAAAAAAAAAAAAATTGACATCACTGAAGTCACATGATTGGCAAGAACCAATTAAGATGGGCTGTGGAAAGGGGAACAGTTAAATTTGTAATTTGGGTTGTGTGAAAACTTCTTTGGGCCTCATAAACAACCACAGAACCACAAGTTGGGTAGCCTGGCAGTGTCAGAAGTCTGAGCCCAGCATAGTGGTCAGCAGGCAAGACGGATCACTCTGACTGGAAACCACAGGGCTTTGCAGAGTTCTGAACATCATCAACCCACAGCCAAGACGCCGCTTTTTTTTTTTTTAATCTTTACCAATTTGAATATTTGTCTTTGCAAAGGTACATTTCTTTTTTTTTTCCTTAGGACTCAGGGAGCCCCAGAGGTGTCGAGGGAAAAACAAAAAACAAAAAGGACCTGTAGGGAACCATGGTTGGGGGTGAGGTTAAAACGGTGACCTTTCTTGGTTTCTCGCTCTTAAGGTAAAAGAACTCATTGAATCCCCCGCCTTCAGAAGAGGGTGCCTTTTCAGGAGGAAGCGATGGCTTCAGACAGCATGTTTGAGTCATTTCCTTCATATCCACAGTGCTTCATGAGAGGTGAGTACACTCTGAGATTTTAATATCTACTTTTGCTCGGCTCTGTAGATAATAAAGTGGCTGCCTGTTGTAACTGGGTGCAGAGAGCCCCTGCCGCTCTCCCGTCTGTTTGGGGGGAGGAATTCAAACACCTCCTCGGGTGTAAGATTTCAAGGCTATTGGATTACTTATTCATCAGATGGACGCTCTTGAGAAATGTTTTCATAAATACTTAGTTAAGCTGTCGAGGGGTTCCGTTGGTGGGTGAGAACTTTGTCCGGGGCAAGTCAGTTGGGCTGTTCCTGATTAAAATCCTAGAGATCATAAAGCTTGCAGGAAGCTGTCTGGGTTTTCACTGGTTGCCCCCCGGCCCGAGATGGCTGTGGCTGAGTTGTCCCACGCTGGGCAGGCAGTGTGGCCCACATGCCAGCCTGCCCTAGGCTTTAGCAGACTCCAGCATCACCGGCCAAGAAGGCTGGTGCCAGTGTGGGGCGGAGGCAGAGATCTGCTCACCGCCCAGGCGGGGACACCGCAGTGACAAAGTAGCAAGTCAGTTGTCTCCGAAAGGTGGATAGTAGAGGAGCCGGGCAGACTAGTCTAGGTTGAAAGCCCCAGAATGGGGCCTTGCTGGGTTATTCCTTGCAGCCTCAATGCAAAAGAGGCTGCCGGCATCTTCTGAGAGAGAATGAAAGCGAAGCATACACAAGTCTCTCCCGCCAAGAGCAACGAAGAAGTTGCCTAAGTCAAGCATCTGAAGTGGCAGCTGAAGTCATTGAGATTGTGTGCTTCCTAACAGAAGCAGCTAGTGCGGGGTACCTGCCTGCATATTGGCAACGAGCCTCTTGAAACGCACCGAGCTGTGGTTGAGCTCTGAGTGTGTGAGTATGTGTGTGGTGTGCATGGGCGTCTGGGGTTATCTTTGTTGGGAAAAAAGAGGGCCGCGCCTAAACAAACACAAAGAGGAACGCAGAAATGTCACCGAGACATTGCCGTGTGCGTTGGGGCGAGCCCTTTGACCAGCGCCTGCACAGCCTGTGGCTTAATGGCTTGGCAGAGCTGGGATGGAGTGGGATGGATAGGGGGTGGGGATCATTCATTTTCTAGCTACCAACGTTCGCGCGCACCCAAATAGTGTCTGTGACTCATTATTTATTCATCGAGCCAAGTGAGCCGAAGAATGCAGAGGGCTGCCAGCCACTTTGTCACAACAAACGCTATTGTGGATGCCACAGAGCCTCTGTGTTTCCGGGTCCCTGAAATTTAAACACTTGACAAAGATATGTGTGTGTGTGTCTGTGTGTGTGTGTGTGTGTTGTAGGGAGAGCAGGATTTCAGGAGAAGGGGAAGAAAGCAAGTCATTAACCGATTCAAAGCTTCAAATTAAAGGGTTTTCAAGTGCTTCTTTACTGGCAGCTGAGGACATTTTAGTGAAGTTGAGTCATGCGCTGGGTATGAGTCACACATCCTCACGGCACTGAGCTCCTGAGGCAGAAACGCCGGCCGCTGGGGGTGAGAAGCTGTGAAGGGCCTTCTCGCTGCATTTCCTCTGGGCCTCTGACAAGCAAAGGAAGCAATATTTGTAGAATAACAGAAAGGAAAAAAAAAATCTTCCTGCCTCAACTCTGCTTTCAATGCTCTCTCCAAACGACGATTGTTTCCTATTCTATCAACTCAGGAAGGCAGATTCAGGAAATTTTTCAACATCCCACTGGGTAATAAATGGGATTTCGGTGTGCAGTGCTGGCCTGCCTTCCTGTCCTTAGTGGTGAGACAGCAGAGCTAAGTGAGGGGGGCCCTGGTGACCTGCTCAGACACCGGCAAAGGCAAGGAGCTCAGCCCCTAAACCAGCCCACAGTCCCTGTGTCCCCAGGACGGAAACCGACCGGACCTGCCCCCAGGTTTAGGAACTGGTGGCAGCCTAGCTGTCAAGAGGAACTGTGTGCAGGGGACCCTAGCACCCCAACCAAGACTCAGAAGGGCTCATGGGAAAAGGTCTTTTCATTCCTTCCGGTCATTAAAAGGAACTCAGGGATGATTACAATCACTCACTCAAGAATATAATACGAGACTAAATTTCAGAGAATCAAAGTGAAATCTGGGCCATTTTTCATGGCTCAGTTTATCAAGGTGATTCGTCAGGCTGAGGGTTTGCATCATCTGGGTTCGCGGTCCACACCACTCATTTGAGTCTGGAGAGGTAGCAAAACAAACACTGCATTTGGTATGATGTGGGCCCTGCCTTAGAGCGCGACGCTAGAAGAATTGCCCTACTCTCTATTAAAGTCCGTATTCTCCTCGCAGCCGGTACCCTGTTCCCCGAGCCTGGCCATGAGCAGCGCCCCGCACTGTGGTCATTTCTTGTCGCCTGTAATTTATAGCGTGTGTGCCCTCCCCAACTGCAGCTCCAAGCCAGCGGGGAAAATATCTTGTTTTCTTCCTGGGATGGCCCTTTATCAGTGCGTGCAATTCTCACAGGAGGAAACCCATAACTCATTTTTCGAGCAAGATACCCATGTGGAAATGGAGGCGAAAGAGAGGTGTGGGACCAAGCCAACCATTGTTCCCTTCTGGGTGACAGGCAAGCGAGAGTCTGAGAGCCTGGCATGCAAAACAAATGTGGTCTACCACAGAGAAGGCTGCTGCTGTGCCTTCTCACTGAATGTGCTCAGGCAAGAAGATGAGGCATGACTGCAATTCCCTGGCAGGATCCCCCGTGGTTCATGGCACGCTGTCCCTGCAGGACCCAAACTCGGGTCCCCTGATGGGGTACCGCGTGTGGGCCCGCAGAGTGGGGAAGGAATGCGGAGGAAGAACGTCAGTACGTATGTGTTTTTGTAAAATGCCTCAGGTAGCCGTGTTCTTAGAAGTGGCTTAGTGGTCTATGCAAAGCCTGAATGCTAATATGCCTCCGAGTTCCTAGAACCACAGGTAAAAATCTCGGCAGGGCTGACGCACCGCTGTCTTCTCAAGGTTATCTCTCAAAGGGAATTGCAGGAGCGGAGGCTGAACGTGTGAAGCATGCCTCTCCATGGGCCTCAGTTTGCCACTTCTTTGCAGAGAAATATTTATGAAGACATCTCTGGCTCTGCTGGAGGTTTAAGATCACATAAAGCTGTTGATTCAACTGGGTATCAGACACCGTGTGAATTCCGTGTCCGTTTGCCAAGGCTGCCATAACAAACAAGCATAGACTGAGTAGCTTAAACAACAGAAATGGATTGTCTCGTGATTCTGGAGGCCAGAATCTCATGGAGAATCCTGGTGTAGCTTTGGTCTTGGGAAGGCTTCAAGGCATCGGGAAGTTGGTTTCTTCTGAGGCCTCTTTCTTTGTCTTGTAGACGGCTGTCTTCTCCCTGTGGCCTCACGTAGTCTTCCTTCATAATTATCTATGTCATAATTTCATCTTACAAGGATACTAGTCGTATTGCATTAGATCCCACCATGAGGACCTCATTTACTCTTAATGATCTCTGCAAAACTTCACTCTCCAAATACAGTCACCTTCTGAAGAACTGGGAGTTAGTACTTCCAAGTATGAACTTGGGGAGAACACGCTTCAGTCCCTGACAGTGTGTCTTAGCCAGTCTGACTCCCCCAGACCCACAGGGAACCTGTACTTTTCCTAAGTACCCTCCTGGATGTGGAGGAATCAGATCCCAGCTCCCTCTATGTGAGATGCAACTCTTGCGTTCTGAAACTGCCCACACATTTTGAAACTGAGAAAAAAAAAAAGGTGTTAAAATCTATCTAAACTCACAATCAGACCCTTTGCTATTTAGTTCCTTTGCATGCTAAGAGACCTGTGAAAATGACAAGGCAATTTTGAAATGTTAAAGCTTTAAAAGAGCAAAGAGCAGTCCCCCAAGAGATGCCACCTCCTTGGCTCTGCCTCCTCCACAGGGATCGTCCCTGTAATTCCAGACCTTCCCAAGGCACACCCCACCCCTGGGGGTGGGAGACAGGCCACAGGAGGCCCCACACCTGCTCAGACTCCAAGGGCTGGCCCGGTGAGCTGCCAGGAGCAGAAGCAACTTTAGAAGGAACAGCTGAGCCAGGGGCTAACCGGCAAGCAAGCAGCCTGGGAGAGCTTTTGGACGCCAAGAGGTTTCTCTCTTCTCTTGAAACAGGTCTGAATTGTGGACTTTGAAAAGATCTGCCCTTTTCCTGAGAAAGCGAGTGATGTTGGGCCATGGCACACACAGAATCTAAGAGAGACAGGCTTGGGGATGTTGGTCTAAAGCACAGAGCCCAAGAGCTTGTAAGCCAGGACGAAAAAAGAGAAGGGGCCAGGGCTGAAGAAGGACCAGGCAGACTTAGTACGGTGATGCCCTTTTCCTTTCTTTTCAGTTTTTCCAGCTTTTTGCCAAAATAGCATGAGACAGCTTTTTTCTTGATCTTTGGTTTCCTCATCTCTAAAGTGAGGATGGTATCAGATTAGCCAAAAAGTTCATTTGGGTTTTTCCGTATGGTAAAACCCGAATGAACTCTCTGGCCAACCCGATAGTAGGGCCTGTTGTTAAAGTGGCTGCAAGGACTAAATTAAACAACCCAAGTACAGTGCTTGGTAAAGTCATGAAAACCAGGCAGTTAATGTCGGCCACGGCAACTGCGGTTCAGCTTTCCAGATGATGCTTAGTTAAGGCCGTCTACTCTCGAAAGGAGAGGTCACGGGGGACCCCGGGAGAGGCCTCCCGAAGACAGAGACTCAGGGTGGGGAGGAGACGGTGTGGAGGGTCAGAACCAGGACGAGAGGGAAGGGGGTCTGTCGTGGGGGTCCAGCCTAGGCCGAGGTGGGGTAGCAGGAGCCCAGTGGGGTGTGGAATTTGGTGAGTAAATTAGCCATCCCTTCAACACCATGTCTCTCTTGCTCTATGAGAAAGAGGACAGAGAAAGGCTGAGGGCACTTTGTGTCACTTGGTGGGCTTAGCTTTTCAACGTCGTAGCTAGTTGGGACATGTTGAGACAGGAATCCCGATGGAAGTTTCTCCTCTTTGAGATCCTGGTATCACTTTATTTTCCTGAAGTCCCTTCTTAATGGAACAGCCACCTCCTTGCCTGGTGACCCTCCACAGGTCCCCCGGGGTCCATGCTTCTGGGGATATTTCTGTGTATTTGTCAAAGTCCTGGAGAATCCAGTGGATAGAGGAGCCTGGCAGGCTATATATGGGGTCGCAAGAGTCAGACATGGCTTAGTGACTTCACCACCACCACCACCAGTGAAGGCACCTTGGTTGCTTGGCAGGTTGGGGGTGGGAGTGAAGGCCGCACAGGAAACTCAAGTGAATTTTCTGTTTCTCAGGTAACTTCCTAGTGACCTAGATGAGTCATCAGATGTCTCCGTGTCTCGTCTGAGTTCTGCAAAAGGGACTAATAGTGTTCTAGATGAGCTTGCCTCCGAATGGCCGAGTTCCTGTTCAAAATCTTTGAACATGTCAGAGAGAGGTACCATAAAATGCATCACAGTGTCTCAGTGTAACAACATGAAGCATTTTTAAAAAAAAAATTATTTTATTTCCTAGTGGAAAACAGTGATCCTACCATTTCAGATATGGCAAGCATTTTTCCCAAATTCTCTTAAAAATTTTCTTTTCCAACTCCCATTCTTAAGAGAGCTCCCCGGAAGCTACTCTGGTACCTGAAAAGTGTTCCTCTCTCAGTCCTGTCTGACTCTTTGCAACCCCATGGACTGTAGCCTGCCAGACTCTGTCCGTTGAATTCTCCAGGCAAGAATACTGCAGTGGGTTGCCATTTCCTTTACCTAGTCCTTAAAGTTCACAAAATAATCTTTTTCCAAAAATTTTGTTCCTTGAGCTCCCCTGCTCCTTCTCCTCAAGGCCACCAATCCCGTCCTTCAGCCTCTTTGCTGAGAAAAAAAGCCTCAAGTAATGTGTTGTACTTGGCCTACTTATGCCTGCCCCAAAATATCTAGATGATGCCCCAGGGTGGTAGAAAGGGAGGGAGCGTCTCCTTCAAGAGCTTTGCAGACCACGCACATAATCAGGGAGTGCTTTCAGAGAACTATGGGTGGTTCCTGGACATGAGTTCAGTTCAGTTTAGTCCCTCAGTCATGTCCAACTCTTTGCAACCCCATGGACTGCAGCACGCCAGGCTTCCTTGTCCATCACCAACTTCCAGAGTTTACTCAAACTCATGTCCATCAAGTCAGTGATGCCATCCAACCATTTCATCCTCTGTCATCCCCTTCTCCTCCACCTTCAATCTTCCCCAGCATTGGGGTCTTTTCCAATGGGTCAGTTCTTCACATCAGGAGTTTCAGCTTCAGCATCAGTCCTTCCAGTGAATATTCAGGACTGATTTCCTTTAGGATAGACTGGTTGGACCTCCTTGCAGTCCAAGGGACTCTCAAGAGTCTTCTCCAACACCACAGTTCAAAAGCATCAATTCTTCAGCACTCAACTTTCTTTATAGTCCAACTCTCACATCGATACATGACCACTGGAAAAACCATAGCTTTGACTAGATGAACCTTTGTTGGCAAAGTAATGTCTCTGTTTTGTAGTATACTGTCTAGGTTGGTCATAGCTTTTCTTTCAAGGAGCAAGTGTCTTTTAATTTCATGGCTGCAATCACCGTCTGCAGTGATTTTGAAACCCAGAAAAATAAAATCTCTTACTCTTTCCATTGTTAGCCCATCTATTTGCCATGAAGTGATGGGACCAGATGCCATGATCTTAGTTTTCTGAATGTTGAGCTTTAAGCCAACTTTTTCACTCTCCTCTTTCACTTTCATCAAGAGGCTCTTTAGTTCTTATTCACTTTCTGCCATAAAGGGTGGTGTCATCTGCATCTGAGGTTATTGATATTTCTCCCAGCAATCTTGATTCCAGCTTGAACTTCATCCAGCCCAGCATTTAGCAAGATGTACTCTGCATATAAGTTAAATAAGCAAGGTGACAATATACAGCCTTGACATACTCCTTTCCTGATTTGGAACCAGGACACGAAACAGAGTCTGAAGCCTCATGTAAGCTTTCACCTGCTGGACAAGTAAGCTGGATGCTCCCCTGGATCACACAACCTTCTCTTTTCATCGAAGGGACATCCGTTCATCCTCTCTTAGCTCCTTGAATCTCTTCCTTCCTCCTCCCCTTTACTGTCCTGACAACACTGAATGATGCCAGAGAAAGAAAAGAACAATTCAGGTAGAGTTTTATGCATCCCAAAGACGACTGAAATGATGCATTTTCTTACAGTGACATAAAGAGCTTGAAACTCTTGCTAGGGTTTACCGGTAAGAAGTATGTTAAGCTGTACATTAAGGGGAACTTGACTACAGTGGTTCAAGCAGCCAGGCCTTGGTCCAGCACGGGCGAATGTGGCTCAGGAGTAATTGTTCCACTTCTGGTACAGCAGGATGCTCTTGTGTTCTGGTTCCACCATGAGATGCCTGCACCTCAGATCTGTCCAGGCAGGAAGGAGATGGGGGCCTCAAACCCTTCTTCTTGGAGCTCTGTCTTTTTACTCAAGAAAGGAAGCCCCTCTCTGCCAGCTCCCTCTTATGTATCTCATAGGCCAGAACCATGTCACAGGGTCTCTGGCTGCAAGGTGCCCAGGGCAGCAGACGTGGCACTTATTAGCTCACAGAGCAGAGGAAAGCAGAGGGGAAGGTGGGTGGGAATGATGTCAGGGAGCTCAGGGCAACATCTGCCAGGCCACATTGTTCCCTGGCAGGTACCCTGGTATTCCTGGTGATATCTCTTCTCCTATGTCCTCCATGTGGGCTGTGCTTTGAAAATACACACAGAGGCAGAGTGAACTGGGAGACTGGGATTGAAATACACACACTATTGATACATGTCTGCTTTCTCAGTCATCTCTGACTCTGAGACCCCATGGACTGTAGCCCACCAGGCTCCTCTGTCCATGGGATTCTCCAGGCAAGACTACTGGAGTGGGTTGCCATTTCCTCCTCCAGGGGATCTTCCTGACCCAGGGAATGAACCCATATCTCCTGAGTTTCCTGCACTGGCAGGCAGATTCTTTACCACTGAGCCACCTATGTAGCCCGGATACTATGTCTGAAATAGATACCTAATGAGAACCTGCTATAATAGCTTAGGGAACTCCAGTTGGTGCTCTGTGGTGACCTAAATGGGAAGGAAATCCGTAAAAGAGGGGATAGGTGTACACATATAGCTGATTCACTTTGCTGTACAGTAGAAATCACCAACATTGTAAAGAAACTGTACTCCAATAAAACTTTTTTAAAAAGAAGAAGAAAATACACTCAGAGAAGCTCTGAGTTATTCCTTCAGTCCTTGGAAGTTGCCAGTGGATCCTGGGGGTGGGGAGGATGGTATTTTTTCTTTTTTTGCTTTATGAAAGAAAATGAAAGCACCTTTAAGTAAAGGTCTTGAATTTTTTTTACTAAAGTATAATTGACTTACAATGTGTTGATTCCAGGTATCCAACAAAGTGATTCAGTTATATACATACATACATATATATATATATATCAGATATATAGAGAATATATATATATATACATCCTTTTCAGATTTTTTCCATCATAGGTTGTTATAAGGTATTGAATACAGTTCCCAGTGCTATACAGTAGACACTCATTGTTTATCTGTTTCATATATAGTGGTGTCAGTCTGTTAATCCAAGCTCCTAATTTATCCCTCTCCACTTTTTGTATTTTTTATTGGAATATAATTTCTTTACAATGTTGTGTTCATTTCTGCTATACAACAAAGTGAATCAGCTATATGTATACATGTATCCCTACCCCTCTCTCTTGAGGCTCTCTCCCACCATCCCATCCCACTCCTCTAGGTCACCATAGAGCACAGAGCTGAGCTCCCTGGGGTATAGAGCAGCTTCCCACTAGCTAGCTGTTTTACACATGATTGTGTACCTATGTAGTGCTGCTCTTCCAATTCGTCCCACATTCTCCTTCCCCTCCATGTCCACAAGGCTATTCGCTACATCTGCATTTAGAGCCTGTCATACAGAGTGACGAAGTCAGAGAGAAAAACAAATATTGTGTATTAATGCATATACATGGAACCTAGAAAAATGGTACTGATGAATGCTCTTTCATTTTTTGATTTACTGAAAGCAAAATAGGCAAGAGATGGGATGAGTGGGACAGGGGGCCTGTCAAAAGGGAGTCAGGGTCACACCTACCTTCAGGGTCGAAACCCAGAAGCACACTTGACTCTCACAGTGTTACAAAAACAACCAGCTTTGTATAGACCGGAGTGTTGCTTATATAAAAGCCACCACACCTGGCCCCTGGGTTGATGTTTCTACTAGTAACTGGAAATAGTTTCCTTTTTTCTCTTCCTCGCTCTTTTGAATTCTCAAAACCCCACGACCTAACCCTCTACACCTTTATTTTTTTTTTTAAGAGAATTCTTTTCTGCAGAATTTCTGGAGGGAAATTGTCTTTTAAGTCACCCTCCTTAAATTTACCCAAGGGTGTTTTATCTCTGACTGAAAGACAACAACCAGATAATACCCCTCTATCTGGGAGATAGAACACTATTCATACCTCGTATTTCCGCAAGTTACAGATTATTTTTGCTTCGTAATTACTGGCCTGTCTACTTCCTGAGTCTGGATGCAAATCTACTTCCCTGAAAGTCAATGCCTTAAAAAAAAAAAAAAAAAAGCCTTTATTCAGTTTTTCCCTGAAATAAGAAATAGTGTAAATCTTTCATCCTGCTTTGCTGCAAGATGAGTGAACATGGAGAATCGTTGATTTTGTGGAAGACACTGCCCTCCCTGCCCTTGGCCCTTCTGTGTCTACTCTCAGATGGACGGCTCTTTAAAGAGTGGGCTCTCCCAGACAGTTCGGGGGCCCCAAGGTAAAAGGTCACCCAAAGTAGAAATCACAGTTGGCTAGTTGGGCTTGTTCAATGGCTCTGCTGCTTTCAAGACTGATGCTTCTTTGTGTAAATTTGCCACCTGTGCTAAACTGATTCAAAGCTAAGGACTCAACTTGTTAAGTCTTGAAGCCATGTCTATTGGAAGAAATATGTCACTGACATTTTGCAAAACTTCTGCCCACCTTCCTTGCCTACCATCTGATTTTTACTCCTGGTCTTTTGGATGTCCTCTGTGAAGACTAGGGCTCCTAAAAATAAACCCTTTCTGATAGAGAACAAAATTATAAGATATGAGCCGTAAATCAAATACAGCATTGGACCTCAAAGCAAGCCTCTGTTTCCTCTTCTCTTTGAGAGCCATATTGGGCCTGAACAGCATGTAGGTTTTTCTGAAAATGTATAAGAATTCAGATTTTTTTTATTAGTAGGATGTCTTAAAGAAAGACCTAGAAAATATTCCAGTGGTCAATTTGCCAGATAGAGATATATTAAAAAGAGCAAACAAAAGTCCGAACCCTGGGATTAACAGATACACACTAGTGTATCTAACATAGACAGACGATAAGGATGTACTGTATAGCACAGGAAACCACCTTCACTGTCTTGTAATAAGCTATGATGAGGGTCTGAAAGACCTATGATGGGAAAGAGTCTATGTATACACACACACACACACACACACATATAGCTGAATCACTTTGCAGTACACTTGAAACTACACAACATTGTAAAACAACTATACTTCAGTAAAAATAAAGTTAGAACCCTGAGTACATGGCTCACTGTTCGGTGGTCACAGGCTGTTGTGAGTGGAGTGTTTTCAAGGAAGCTAAGCACGGTGTCAGAAAATCTTTCATTGCTCAGTGAAGGAACAATCTCCATCTTCTACACACACACACACACACGAAGAGATCACATATAACCTTTGATGTTAATTTTTATTACACTTCAAAACGTGCAAAAGAGAATAGACAAAAATACATTAGTTTGGGCGCCATTTTTCCAGGAGCAGTTTCAATGCCAACCACGGTTTGCTGTTTTATTACACAGCTTCTGTTTGCACTTTGAACTACGTGCTTGAGGCCGCTTACTCCACACCATCTGCAAGCTGCATCTGTGCAGCCCCATCCACCTCGCTAACAGTCACAGCTGAACTTGACATTAACCCACTTTGAAAGTATGCAATCTGTAAACTCTGAAACTGCATATAGATGTATACACACACGCACACGGGCTTGTGCACACACACACACATAGCCCATGCAAAAGTCTGGAGGAATTAGGAGGAAGGGGAAAATTAGCCATATCTTTTATGAGTTTGCTGTCATGTCTTTGCCTTTTGCAGCCTGGGGTTAGTAACACAGAGGGACTGAGTGATGACGAAGTGATCTAGGCACTGGTGGGAATGAACGGAAACTCCCACTGCTGTTTTATTATTATTGACTGACTCCACCGTTCAGAAAAATCAGGATGGCTATGACTCCCGAAGTCCAAGAGGAAAGGAACAGTTACCAAACAATTTTAAACAAATATTAGGGCTGCTATAGGGGTGGGGTTGTATAAAGAAGTACAAACACCAACAATGGAAATTCTCTTCAACTGCCAATCATCCTGCATCATTCAGTTCAGTTCAGTCGCTCAGTCGTGTCTGACTCTTCACGACCCCATGAATCGAGACAGGCACGCCAGGCCTCCCTGTCCATCACCAACTCCCGCAGTTCACCCAAACTCATGTCCATTGAGTCGGTGATGCCATCCAGCCATCTCATCCTCTGTCGTCCCCTTCTCCTCCTGCCCACAATCCCTCCCAGCATCAGAGTCTTTTCCAATGAGTCAACTCTTCAAATGAGGTGGCCAAAGTACTGGAGATCAGTCCTTCCAAAGAACACCCAGGGCTGATCTCCTTCAGAATGGACTGGGTGGATCTCCTTGCAGTCCAAGGGACTCTCAAGAGTCTTCTCCAACACCACAGTTCAAAAGCATCAATTCTTTGGTGCTCAGCTTTCTTCACACTCCAACTCTCACATCCATACATGACCACTGGAAAAACCATAGCCTTGCCTGCATCGTTACTTCATTAAAAAAAAAAACAAAAAAACTACACCTCCAACATGCTTCCCACTAGATTGTGTTCAAAACAAAGAAGTAATTGTATCCTAGAGGTGGATGAATCTGTTTAAAAACAAATGAACTATGAGACATATAAACTATGAGATATTATCACATGTGATACATTCTAAGGTGTGTGTGTGTGTTTTCTATATATAGTTCTATCTAGTTTCAACTGGCATCTGAAATTATATAACTGTTATATATAAAACTACATAACTATAAAAATATTTTAAAAACTATATTTTTTGGCTGGAATCATGTTAGACACCTCTGTGCTTTACAGCACCGGAGACATTCCCTTGTCGGAGGTCCTACCGTGGGTTCAGTGCCTGAGTCAGAACTGGAAATTGGCTTGGCTCTGCTCCTGACCCTAGAGTTTTACAGACACTGGACTTCAGGGGCTGATTCCACTCTGGGGCCTAAATACTCAGCAGACTCTTCTCCTCATCACCCTTCATTCCATCACCTCGGTCAGACGCCACAGCTCTTGTCAGGCTAAACCCCTTGCTCTGTGTGGAAACATCAAGTAGACAATTTCTGTGGAGCCCACAGGCCCGAAGACCCACCACAGGTGCATACAGGAGGTGGAGCCACCCCACCAGTGCAGCCTGGATGCTCTCTCCTGCCCAGGGGTTCTAGGTCTCATCTCTTACCCAGAAACCCAGCACCACCCAAGCCAAGCATCCAACTGTACCCAACCGCCCCCACCCCCGAGGCAACTTTACAGTCAAGCAGGTTGGTTCTGATGAGCATCTCTTGTGAAATCTGGACGACCAACAGAAGGGCAAGTGCCTGTGTCCACACAGAGGGACAGAAGGTGTAGGTGGTGTCCCGCTGAGGCTGCCAGCCTCCCATTCTCCAAGGGCCCCCGGGAAGTGGCGGATGCTCTCTTCTGACCAAATTGGAACCCAGCTATGAGTCCCATCGAGGACATATGTTCTCGTGGCCCTCTGCATTCAAAGCTCTTACTCTCAAAGGTGGCCTCCCTCAGGAGAAACATCAGTCTGTCTCTCTGTCTCTCTGTCTCCCTCTGTCTCCCTCTCTCTCTGTCTCTCTCCCTCTCTCTCTCTCTCTGTCTCTCTCCCTCTGTCTCTCTCCCTCTGTCTCTGTCTCCCTCTCTCTGTCTCTGTCTCTCTTCCTCTCTCTCTGTCTCTCTCTGTCTCCATCTCCCTCTCTCTATGTCTCTGTCTCTCTCCCTCTCTCTTTGTCTCTGTCTCTCTGTCTGCATCTGTCTCTCACTCTCACTGTCTCTTTCTCTGTCTCTATCCCTCTCTGTCTCTGTCTCTCTGTCTCCCTCTGTCTCCCTCTGTCTCCCTCTCTCTCTGTCTCTCTCCCTCTGTCTCTGTCTCTCTGTCTCTCTCTGTCTCCCTCTCTCTCTGTCTCTGTCTCTCTGTCTCCCTCTCTCTCTGTATGTCTCTGTCTCTCTCCCTCTCTCTTTGTCTCTGTCTCTCTGCCTCTGTCTCTCACTCTCACTCTCTTTCTCTGTCTCTACCTCTGTCTGTCTCTTGTGCACACACACACACGCACACACACACACATACACACACAGAGGCAGGTATTCAAGTCCCATGCTTTCAGGATTCTAGTGGCTCCTCTTCGTCTGAAGCACTCAGTTCAGCAAAGCTGCTTCTGAGTGGACCAATAACCACTGAACAGCAAGGCAGTCACTTCCAAACACTTTTGATCACATCAAATAGAAGTAAAGCTTATTTTAGCATGCCCCCTAAACCTATGCATATTTATTTATTTAGAAACTACATGCCTATGCTACTGTACTCATACTACTGTACTGTATAATTATAGTACGCTCAGTGTACAACACACCCCCAAAATAGAAATTAAAATAAGATGAAAACTCAAAAGGCAAATTATGATGGTTTTCCTTCCCCTCCCTTGCTCCTGCATGAATACCTCAGTTTAAATCAGGAGGTCCCCAGGTAATATATATTTCATGACCACTGAGACTCATTTTATATCAGCATCCTTGAGTCCATCAGCTGGAAGTTCCAATAGGTGTGTTTGGCTTGGTTTGGGTTTTTTTTTTGGTTTGGTTTTTTATTGACATACAGTTGGTTTGCAATGCTAATTTCTGATGTATAGCAAAGTGATTCAGTTATACACACACACACACACATATATATATTCTTTTTTGTCTTCTTTTCCATTATGTTTCATCATAGGATAATCAATATATATAGGTCCCTGTTCTCTACATTTGGACTTTGTTGTTCATCCCTTCCACAGATAATAGCTTATATCTGTTAACCCCAATCTCCCGCTCCATCCCTCCCCCAACCTCCCAGTGGTGTTGAAGTATCAACTCTACTCCAGAAGGAACTGTGTATTCTTGAGCCCCAGGCTTTTGTCTATGAAATGTCATTGGTGTAGAAACCACAAGGTGGGCAGACCTGACCAGCCAGTAGATCAGGGAGCAGGGAGCCCAGAGCTTGGGGCCAGGAGATTGGTTTCTATCCCCTATGTGAACTTGACCTGCTACCCCAACTTTGCAGAGCCTGGGTTTCTCATCTGTAAGTGGGTGCAATGATCCAGATGATTGTCTAAAGGATAGGAGATAATATATAAAAAGTAATGGACACAGACAAGTCAATAAGGAAAGGTAACCATAGGAAATGCCACTGAAGGTATCTATAATGGAGGCAGGGAAGGAGCCTCTGCTGAGCCCAGAATATGGCCTGGCAGCTGTGCCAGGAAGAGCACCACATTGCAGAATGGAGAGTTGGGGCTCTTCCTCTCTCCACGCAGCCGTGCAGACGTGGTCTTAGTGCTCCATGGCAGAGGGCTGAGCTTACAGATATTAATGCTGACCACGTGCGTGCTAAGTCGCTTCAGTCATGTCTGACTCTTTGCAACCCTATAGACTGTAGCCCACCCGGCTCCTTTGTCTGTGGGATTTCCCCCACAAGAATACCGGAGTGGGTGAAACCATGACTAAGCCTCTCTTCCCAACCAGATAGTTGTCAGTTTACCGGCCTGGCCATTCGTCTGGAATAAGACTAGTTTGATTCAATGAGGCACTTCCTGAAAAAACCTTTAGGAGGCGCTCTTTCTGAGAATCATGAAAAGCTGACCCTGAACTGGGAAGACTTGGAGAGATAGCATCTATTTAAATGCTGGGTGTAAGGTGACTCTCTTGCCCCATCCTAGTCCACGTCCTGGGACCCAAGTATGGAAGAACCCACCAAACGACACTCCCACCCCCCGCAATCAGGGACCTCAGAACCCAGTCCATCCTTCAGGAAGCCAGGGAGCCTCTGGGAGCCCGCCTGTCAAAACCCTCACCCTGGCCAGGGTTTTCAGTGATGCTCCCAGTAATTATTCACATCCAGCTATTCCCATGGTTGGGATAAAAACTCCACCCAGAAGCAGGTGATTAGCAAAAATGGCCTCACACCATCCTGACGACAGACCTCCCCCAACCCCCCAACAACCCTCGTTACAAAGCCAGAGACCCACTCCCTAATGGGCCTTTGGGAATCATCTCTCTGTCCTTCTGCAAATATCTGCCATTTCAAAAGCCCACATCTCCAGCCCTCTGACATCATTACAAATCCTTCTCTCAAGCAGGTGGGTTTGAGGTTTTCTTTTTTTTTTTTCTCTCTCTGACCTTATTCGTACAAAAGGCACGTCTCATCTGATTATTCTCCAGCGAGTTACCACAGGGTCGCACGAAGTTCTTTCCCTTTCTCCTAGGGCTCCACGTGGCAAAGGACACAATAATTAATTACATGCCCCCCGCCCCCCGCCCCGAACTCTTCACACAAGCCAGCTCCCAGCCAGCCAGCGAGAGTCGTCTGCTTGCCTAGAAGCAGGGAGCCTGGCCAGCTTCTAATTGTTGTTATGCAAACATCGTAATGGGAACAAATTAAAAGGCACTCAGGCTAATTATTCTTCACAATAAAAAAATAATAATAAACTAATAAAGCTCCTTTGGAAAGGTGACTCTGTGTTACACTCGATTTCCTTATACAGAGTAGGAAGGGAAATAAAAATTTCATGGTGTGAACAGAAAGGTTATCACTGAGGAATTCTTGTGACTCAGAAAATGCCCTGCCATGCTTAGAGCCAGCTGCCTACACCCCAGGGCCTGGCCTGACCCCCAGCTCCACTTCCCTTCCTCCTTCTTCTTCTATCTTCCCTCTGTGAGTTCCACTTGACCTTTTTTGAGGGTGAGTTCTTTCTGGGGAGTCCTGGCCTCAGGTCCAAGCTGACACCCTCTCCCCACAGTGGTCTCCCTCTGAGGCCGAGTGCCCCCCTGCCCCCGCACCACCGCCGTTTCATGTGACAGATTTTACCCCCCTCCCACATCAGTTTCCAGATGGCTCAGCTGGTAAAGAATCTGCCTGCCCAATCCAGGAGACATGGGTTTGATCCCTGGGTCGGGAAGATTCCTTGGAGGAGGAAATGGCAACCCACTCCAGTAGTCTTGCTGGGAAAACCCCATGGACAGAGGAGCCTGGTGGGCTATAGTCCATGGGGTCGAAAAGAATTGGACACGACTGTGCGACTGAGCGTGCAAGCACACACGCACGTCTGGTTAGAACCCAAAAGGTCATTGACGCAGAAGCAGTCATTTCAACACAGCCTCTTCCCTCTAAGTCAGCTTTTCTATAAGAACCTCACAACCTGAAGGAGTGAAGAGCTAAGGGACCTTGACCCCATAGCTTCACTTTAGCCTGGACCACCCCTGTGGCCTGGGCCTGAGGACAGGTTCTGGAAAAGTCCGCCATGGGGGAGTGAAGAGAGGGAGTCCTCCATCTCCTCGGGGAATCTGTCCCACTCTCCCACCTCCCTACCTCCCCAGGCCCCCAGCCCCGACTCCCCACGGCCCCCAGGCTCAGTTACATCCTGCTTCCGTCACACTCCTGTTGGGAAAGCTTCCGGTCTTCACATGGGATAATTAAGTGACACTGTTGCTTATAAATGATGACAAGCACAGCTAACATTCACCAATAGTTTATAATGTGTCAGGCACGATTCCTCCTTCATCTCTTTTAATCAAAAAACTTGTATGTAAGTACAACTCTTTTTTTTTGAAAGTGACTGTTGTGGGTTTTTTAATTAATTGGTGTTGGAATCCAGAAAAATAATATAGAAGATCTTATTTGCAAAACAGAAATAGAGACACAGATGTAGAGATAAGCACAGCTCTTAATCCCCAGTTGATTAAGATTTTGAAAGGAGGATGTAGCAGAGATGGGTGAAGAAAGCCGCCCCACACAGCTAGTAGGAGGCCGAGCTGGGCAGGGAGCACAGACCCTGTGCCTTACTCACTCACTCCCACCTTTCAACGTGGGGCAGAGCCTGTGTGTAAAGCCAGCTCTGTTTCCTGCTGTGCTGCCTTGGGCGGACGGCCTCACCTCTCTGGGCCCCCGTTTGCTTCATCTGCACAGAGTAACGGTGATGACGCTCACCTCGTAGACAGTCATGAGACCTGTGTTAGGAATGGCACAGGATACCTCGAGTTGATCTTACCGCTTGTAAAGCGCTTTTTCTTTCTATCTGATTTGCCCTTGTGCATTAGACACCATTCAGTTTGATGTTCCCCTTTCCCTTTTTACACAGCAAGGCCCTCCAAAGTCCCTAAAGTGAACCCTGATCCCATCATTCATGTCACCGTGTGTGGGTATCTGATGCCTCCTGGCTGCTGGCCGCGAAGGACTGATGTGTGGGGTGAGGTGTGCAGTGCAGTGACAGAGGAGCCTGGGGCTGACGCGGGGTCTCTCCTGGGGCAGTGTGCGCCCTTGCACCCTGGTCAACCCCTCCCTGGAAAACTAAGAGCAGCTGCCTGCGATCTCTCAGTCCTGGTATTCTTTTTTTTTTTTTTTTTGAGGTCTTTGTTTATATATATATATATTTATATATCCAGTCTTTGTCACCATAGAGCACTGAGTTGAGTTCCCTATGCTACACATTAGCTTCTCATTAGTTATCTATTTTATATATAATATCTATAGTGTATATATGTCAATCCCATTTCCCAATTCATCCCACCTAGCCCCCTTCCTCCCTTGGTGTCCATACGGTTGTTCCCTATATCTGTCTCTATTTCTGCTTTGCCAATAGGTTCATCTCTACAATTTTTCTAGATTCCACATATACACATTAATATACAATATTTGTTTTTCTCATTCTGACTTACTTCACTCTGGATGACAGTCTCTAGGTTCATCCACATCTCTGCAAAGGACACAGTCCCTTTTCTTGGCTGCGTATTATTCCATGGTACATATGTGTCACATCTTCTTTATCCATCCCTCTGTTGATGGACCTTTAGGTTGCTTCCATGTCCTGACTATAGTAAATAGTACAAAAGAAACATGCCCCCACTGCAGCTCTGGTTTTCTAAGGAAGGCATCTGGCATCATGTAGCCTGACACTTTGCCCTCTGTTAACTTCACCAGTGTTGACATGGGGGTGGACTCTTTCTTTGTTGAGGGGACCTGTGTGTCACAAGAAGTGTAGCTGTGATCTGGGTCCACACCCAGTAGATGCCAGTAACTCCACCTCTCCAAAATGTGACAACAAAAGCTGCACACAGGCTCCAGTGTTCCTGAGGGCTACAGTTGCCCTGTTTGAGAACTACTGGTCCAGAGATCTCTTAGGAACCAGTGTACTATGGTCACTTCCTATTTATTTATGGGCCAAAGAAATAAAAAATGTAGAGGAGACTGAGCATGTTTTAACTCAACATTCAGAAAACTAAGATCATGGCATCCGGTCACATCACTTCATGGCAAATAGAGGAGGAAACAATGGAAACAGTAGCAGACTTTATTTTCTTGGGCTTCAAAATTTTAAAGACATTTTTTCCTCAGAAGAAAAGCTATCACAAACTTAGACAGAGTGTTAAAAAGCAAAGACATTACTTTGCCTACAAAGATCTGTCTAGTCAAAGCTATGGTTTTTCCAGTAGTCATGTATGGATGTGAAAGTTGGACCATAAAGAAAGCTGAACATTGAATAATTGATGCTATTGAAATGTGGTGTTGGAGAAGACCCTTGAGAGTTCCTTGGACTGCAAGGAGGTCAAACCAGTCAACCACAGAGGAAATCAATCCTGAATATTCATTGGAAGGACAGATGCTGAAGTTGAAGCTCCAGTACTTTGGCCACCTGGTGCAAAGAACTGACTCACCGGAAAAGACCCTGATGCTGGGAAAGATTGAAGGCAGGAGGAGAAGGGGATGACAGAGGATGAGATGGTTGGATCACCGACTCAATGGACATGAGTTTGACCAAGCTCTGGGAGATGGTGAAAGACAGGGAAGCCTGGTGTGCTGCATTCCATGGGGTCGTAAAGAGTCAAATATGACTGAGTGACTGAACAAGGAACCACAACAGTGATTTGATCCTCCACAGCATGGTTGTGCTCCTACACCAAGCTTGAACCCTGGTCCCACCCCATCCCTTACTGTTGATTCAAGCTGTCTGTAACAGCTAGCAGTCTATGAGCAGAAAGCTTGAGAGCAGAGTGATCCATATTCCCCATAATTAAAAGCAGAAACTAAAACCATCCATGATCCCAGTCTACTGAGGACAAACCAAAAAGAACTAATATGCTAGGATTACTTTCCATCGGAAGCCGGGCCTGTTAACTCAATCTTTAATAGTGTTTCTACTGAAAAAACCAGGGCAAGGGAGAGGAAATTAGGTCCTCCTAGAACAACGCCTCTAGTTTGCTTTGGTTAACGTGCACGTGTGTGTGTTCAGTCGCATCCAACTCTTTGACGCTATGGACTGTAACCCACCAGGCTCCTCTGTGCATGGGATTCTCCAGGCAAGAATACTGGAGTGGGTTGCCATTTCCTCCTCCAGGGGAACTTCCAAACCCAGTGATCAAACTCAAGTCTCCTGAGCCTCCTGTATTGGCAGGCAGATTCTTTACAACTGAGCCACCTGGGTTAATGTACATAATGATTAAATTCAGAAAACAGAAGTAAGCTGATAAGAAGTGCTAAGAAAGCACTGGTGGGACCTCAAGTTTTATTGAATAAGCACTATTGTGTAGCATTTTCCATGGGCTGGGCCCTGCTGTAAGTGCCTTATTACACACAGAAACTCATGTCATCATCGTCATCTAGACACCAGAGACAATTAGCCTCCTTTTTGACACATGAGTGGCTAGGGCACAGAGTGGTCAAGTGATCTGTCCAAGGCCACACAGCTGAGAAGTGGCAAGGCTGATTTCACCTGTAGTCTGGTTTTGGATCTTGAGCACTTAACTGTTGAACTGTGCCTCTTTCCATGACATAGTCTTCTAGAGAGGGTATAACCTGGACACTCATATCATCTGGAATAAACTCAAAATGAGTAATCTGAGTCTCTAATTACAGACATCGCGGGATGGTAGACTATGGTTTGATGATGAAAGAGCTCTTAACTGTTGACACTCCTAACAGTGTGTAAAGAGTTTGAAGCACATGGTACTGTCAGTCTGAATCTTTCCAGTGCCTGATTTTGAATAATCCATTTTCCTTCCTTTTTTGTAAAGGGATTGTTAGCAGGTCTTTGATGAGGCTCTTGAAATCTAGAAAATAGATAATCAAAAAGACCAGCTAATAACTGATCCAAGGACCTACAAATCACTGACGATTTGGTCAAACGTTTCAAAACTCCCAAAGCACATTCAGTTTCACTTTTGTACACTCTATTTTCAAGTCCCTTCTAGAAGGATATTTCTTCATGCTGCTCTACACAATTTCCATCACACCCCAAATTTCTGGTAGCAGGATCATTAACCTAACTGGGCTGTTGATCAGTGGAGGGAAATTATTGTGCATGTTATGAGTGCTGGGACATGTACCCACGGTGGGTGCTGGGTATTAGAGCAGGTCTCCCCATATCCCCACACAGACATGAATGGACATGATCTGTGTTTGCTCCCTGAAGCAACAGGGATACCAGAGTGATGCTCTGATGACCAAGTCTTCTAGGATACCCATTGAAGGATCATGCAAAAGACCACATTCTAGTTCTGGCTGGTGTTTATTCAGTCCATGGAGCTACTGTAGCACCCACTGAAATGTTATCAATAATTCAAAACTTTCTGTTCATGGAAGCATTCTCCTAGAGACTAAATTCTTGGAGACAGAAGCTTTTCTCATTCTCATTTTTCTCTTTATTCCCAATACATGGCAGTGTGCAGGCACTCAACAAATGTTGGATGGATGGATAGATGAACTGAGGGGTGGACCGATGGATGAATAGATGGATGGACAGATGAGTAGATAGAACATTGGAGCTCCATCAGCCTTGTACTTACTGCTGAGCTGTAGAAGCCCCAGTGGGTATAACAAAAGAGTCCACAAGTGACCATTTAACCCTCCACAGCATATTTGAACTCCTACACCTGATTCTGTACCCTGGTCACATGCTCTGTACAACCACGGCAGGGAGCAAGTAACTAGGACCTCCACCCAGACTTGGTTCCCCCTTAAGACTTGTAATCAGCTAAGAACAGGAAGGAGTGTGTGGGCATATTGGAGCAAAGAAGAGCAGGTGGCAGGGGCTGGTTCCACTTCTGTTCAAAGAGTGTCGAGCTAGAAGTCCTATGGATGTTCCTCGTGGGAGGCTAGGCAAGTGTAAGAAGAAGCATTAAAAAATGCTATGTAGCCAAGGAGTTTGTTTCTGTTCCTGTGCTTTAAATAGGATACATATGTGTAAAGAAGAATGCCCATGACCAAGAGAGTCATAATCACAGGACTGAAAATGAGGTCCAGTCCATTTCCCACTGTGTTACCTCTACAACAGCAAAGATCAGAAAAGATGCTCTGTATTCTGTCATCTGCTCTAAGAAATTTTAAATGGGAAATCTTAACTATCTCTTTTCCTGTTCGGAAGAGGGAAGTTTTGGAACATCAGAAACAGCGGGGGATAACACACAGTAGATTTTGTCTGAAGTTCTAGGGCTTGGCTGTCTTGGTAAAGTCAGGGATTGGGCATGCATGTGGACTGTCCTGCTGGACCTCAGACCCATTGTGCCCAGTACCACGTCTTATATCCTTCAACTGATTATTGTTGTGTAGTTGTTCAGTCGTGTCCGATTCTTTGCGACCCACCAGGATTGTAGCCAGTCAGGCTCCTCTGTCTATGGGATTTTCCAGGCAATAATATAGAGTAGGTTGCCATTTCCTTCTCCAGGGGATCCTCCTAATCAAGGGATCAGACCAGAATCTCCTGCATTAGCAGGTGGATTCTTTACCATCTGAGCCACCAGGAAAACCCATCTGTCAATTTAGGGGAGCATTATCTTCAGGGAAATGTTGGGCAGCTGATGTTGTATTATGTGGCTTCCCCTTCCATTCCAAGACTTTGGGCACCTGTTGAATTGTAGGGCCTGGTACTGCAAATCACCCCTAACCATTCCCCAAAAGTCCCTCTGTACATAAATCCCCTTTAGCCAAGCCTGAACTTTGGGCACGTGGAAACACCCAACTTTGTCCATATGCCATGTCTGTGCAGGAGAGGAATTCCCTGAAGGTTAGACCTCATTCTTTGTTCCATTCAAGAATGTTCCTTAGTGGATCTTCTGTTCAAATAAATGCCTTCTTATCTTTGTAACTGGCATACTTTTCTTTAACATTTGGTCTCCTGGTTCCTTCCTCATGGGTTTGTTTGTTCAGATCCTTTCTTTTATTGAGATCATATGTAGGGAACTTCTTGGCAGAGTAGTCCCTCCTCCTTACTTCTCCTATCTTCTTCTCTATGCCTGTCACCTTTGAATATCTTAAATCAGTGGTTCTTAACTGGAGAGAGAGGGTGAGAGGTGTGGGGGTAGTTTAGTCCCCAGGACACATTTGGCAATGTCTAGAGACATTTTGGGGCTTCCCTGTTTGCTCAGCTGGTAAAGAATCTGCCTGCAATGCAGGAGACCTAAGTTCCATCCCTGTGTGGTCATGGCTGGTGGGGAGTAGCAGAAGTAGAATCCATGGGGTAGAGACCAGAGGAGCTACTGAACATCCTTGACGGCACAGAATATCCTCGCCATCAACAAAGAATTTGCTTCTGTTGTTTAGTCACTAAGCTAAGTTGTGTCCAACTCCTTAGCGACCCCACGGACTACAACATGCCAGGCTCCACTATCTTCCAGTATCTCCCAAAGTTTGCTCAAATTTATATCCATTGAGTTCGTGATGCTACTGAATCATTTCATCCTCTGTCGCCCCCTTCTCCTCTTGCCTTCAATCTTTCCCAGAATCAGGGTCTTTTTCAATGAGTCAACTTTTCATATCAGGTGGCCCAAGTATTGGATAATCAGGTCCCACATATGAACAGTTGAGAAATCCAACCACCAAAATGATGGTTGTAAAGACATATTTCTGCCCTTTATTCCCTTTTAGCATTTTACTTTCTAAAAAGTGCAACCCTCCTTGCTTTTTGAAATTGGGAAAATGACTGTGCCTTTAGAACAGGTATGTGTCAAAGGGTAAATGGGGAACCTGTGAGGCCTTAGAAATTATGTCACTTTGGGATCTCCAAGGACTTTCTTGGTTCAGGATCCACTGTAGGCATCTTAATATTATAAAAAGGAATTCTAATATGTTTTCTATGTGGAGGGAGGAGTTATTACTGTAAAGAGATGATCTGGAGACTATCATAAGGACTTTGAGTATCTAAGGAAAAGGAAGAAGACAGAAGAGAACTGAGTATGAAGAGTCATACTGAAGGGACATTGAACGTGAAAGTGTTAGTTGCTCAGTCATGTCCGACTCTTCACGACCCCATGGCCTGTAGCCCGCCAAGCTTCTCTGTCCATGGGATTCTCCAGGCAAGAATACTGGAGTCAGTAGCTACTCCCTTTGCTGGGAGATCTTTCTAACCCAGGAATCGAACTCAGGTCTCCCACATAGAATGCAGATTCTTTGCCATCTGAGCCACCAGGGAAGAACCCAAAAAAATATAAGCTGCCATTTGTGACAGCATAAGTGTTAGTCACTTAGACAGGTCTGACTCTTTATGATCCCATGGACGACAGCCCAACAGGCTCCTCTGTCCATGGGATTCTCCAGGTAAGAATACTGGAGTGGAAGAATACTGAAGCCCCTTTCCAGGGCTTCCCAACCCAGGGATCAAACCCAAGTCCCCAGCACTGCAGGCAGATTCTTAACCATCCGAGCCACCAGGGAAGCACTGAGAGACCCCAGAGCAGAGGCTGGAAAGAGGAAACCAGGAGAAGGAGTTCTCGGAGCAGAGTCAGGGGCACTATCACCCTGAGGTTGACCAGATGCTGACAGGGCTGGGTCTGAAGCCTGAGAAGCAAGGTTTTCCTACAGAGGTTAGAAGATTCCCTTAAGAGAGACGCTATGGACTGGAGGGCAGCAGCAGGGTGGGCCAGGAAAAGCAGTGGGTCTGAGGCTAAGATGATGGTAAAGGTGTGGGAAGCAAGGAATGGCCTAGAACACGAGGAGACATTCACTCACACTTAGGCTAGGGAGCAGGGAACCAGGGGTTACTGGAAGCTGCTGGGGGCTAGAACCTCTCAGCAGTCTCTGCACATCGTTGCAGCGCCTTGTGAACTATTATTGTTAGGCTGACTTTGAAGATGAAAACATGGAGGCTCAGGATTTAGATAATGAAAACCAGCATTACGGAGCTTAGAAAGGTTAAGAAAGAAAAACCAGATTTCATGACCAGGAATAACCCTGGCCATGTCAGGATTAAAACAGAGGTATGCTTACAGCTTTCAGCTAAATCATTAAATTACTACCATTCTCTCAATCTATATGTCATACACTGCAATCTCTTCCAGCTTGAGCTTGGAGTTGGGCTATTGGCCACCACCAACAGGACAAAATAAAAAGATCAAGAGACAGTGGGGAGAGGCCACCTAAGAAATCTAGCAATGGGGAGTGGGAGTGAAAAGCAAACAGCCACCCCTTGGATCATAGATTTAATAGTCTAGATTTCAAGTAGAACAGAAACTATATTAACAAAAGGAAATTCCTTCCGCAAGTCACACAGCAGACAGATGAGCAAGGGCCCACATTCCCTTTTTCTCACTTCCTCTGTGTCTTTTGTGACCATAAAACCAGATTCTCGATGCTCTCATCACCCTTTCCCTTCCCAGCTCCTTTGATCCTGGGTCCTAGGGGGCCAGGTTTATCACACACGGTAAAACCTGTCAGTAATGACCCATCAGTAAATTTACTGAACACGTGAGGGGTGTGGGTGACCATGTTGACAAAGTGGCCTGGAATGCAAAGATCGTATGGCATGAAACATCTCTCCAGAAGCTTAGTGTCCAGAGAGCGGTGCAAAGCCAAGCATCAGAAATAGGCAGTGAACAAAAGGAGGAGGGAACAACCCAGCCCAACCCAAGAGTCATCACAGAGCAGGAAAAGAACTGATTGCTGAGTGAGAAATCGCGATCTGAGGAGGGCTCAGAGAGGAAGAATTTTCTTCTCATTTTATACAGAGCTGGGAAGATGGAGGAGATGAAAAGAAGGAGACAGCCGTTAGAGAGGGTCAAGGAGCGCTCACGGGCAACAAAGAGGCCACTTCAGTGCACAGGTGAACAGGGAAACTGAAGGCAGAACTTTGAACGCTGCCGTAAGACTGTTGGACTTGAACTTGCAGACCAGGCAGTACATCAGAATCCCCTGGAATGTCTGTTAAAATGCAGATTCCTGGATGCCGTGAGAAATAAGATTCAAGGACCCAAGAGTCTGCATTTTAACCGCCCTGTAATCTTAGTCATACTTTGAAAAATACTCGGCAACAGGGAGCCCTTGACTGGTTTTGATGAAGTCAAAATGGAATCTTCATGAAATTTCAGGGCTTAGCAAAATTTAGCAGAAATTTTTTTCCACATCTGACAGCACCACCTTTGGCAGGACCTACACATTCTAGATTGTGAGCCCTCTCTTGCCATCTTATGCACATACTGTGGATTTCCTAGTCCAGTCTCTCAAAATCCAAGTCTTAGTGCTAATTCAATGTGACTCAAAAATATACTTTATAGAGCATACCGCAAGATCCTAAAGGAAGTCTGAGATCAAGTTGGGTCTAGAATATTCAAATATGGGCTCCAAATTCTTACTACTACCCAAAAGTACACAGCTTCTGGAAAATGTGGACATTCGTTGAATTCCAACTGTGACATGTAAATGTTTCCATCAATAGGAAACCGTGACTAAGCTGGGTTGGGAGGTTATGTTTTGGCATCTCACCCTCGGGCTTTCTCGATAGCTCAGTTGGTAAAGAATCTGCCCGCAAAGCAGGAGACCCTGGTTCAATTCCTGGGTCGGGAAGATCCACTGGAGAAGGTATAGGCTACCCACTCCAGTATTCTTGGGCTTCCCTTGTGGCTCAGCTGGTAAAGAATCCGCCTGCAATGTGGGAGGCCTGGGTTTGATCCCCTGGAGAAGGGAAAGGCTACCCACTCCAGTATTCTGGCCTGGAGAATTCCACAGACTGTACAGTCCATGGTGTCGCAGAGTCGGACACGACTGAGCAACTTTCACTTCACTTTCATCCCCCCTCTAACTCTAGGCTCAGAACATCATCTTTCCTAAATCCCTGAAGGTGTTGCCTATTAGGACTGAAGAAATCTCTTGGCTCATTCAAGCTTCCCTTCCCTCTGGAACACAAAGGAAGTTTCTTCTCCATTAGCAAGGTGGCCAGTGTTAAACCCAAGCCACAGTAATAAATACAGCTGGGCTGAAACTGGATGACCTGCATTAGGGTTCTTTCTAAATGCAGACTCCTCTGCATGTAACTTGGAGCCTATACAGAGACTGGCGACAAGAAATGCACGGAGAGTGACAAGATAGCAATCTCCCAGAGCCTGGCCATTCGAAGTGTGGTCTTTGGACCAGCATCACTGGGAGCGGGGTTTAAAAGTGCAGACTCTCAGATGGGGGCCCCAGACCCGCAGCCACCAGAGTCTGCAGGTTTCACAAGAGCTGCACGTGACTGGCATGCACTTTCCAGTTGGCTTGCAAATGAAAATTTTCCTGCAGATTACAGTTTAAGTAACACCATCTTTTCTGTCTCCAACCTATGCCCCCCCCCATTTGGGCTTCTCTGCCTCGGGGTGCTTGCAGAGCAAGACTGGGCAGTGGAATCAGTTGCAGGGAGGGGCGGGGTGGCGGAGGGAAGGTGGGTTGCACTTGCTCCAGCCTCCTGGTCCTCCTTGAAGTCCTCCCAGCCGCTGCACCTGCAGGGCTGTCGCCTCTCTGGGAAGCCCCTTGAAGTAGAGACACTCCACCCCCACCCCCCACCCCGCCCCAGGCCTTGCCTGTAGGGTGGGGTTGGACTACCTCTTTTCTCTCAAAGAGCCTGGGATGCTGACAGCCTCAGATGGAGGCATCCTGTTTGTCGAAAAATAAACCGGCAGTTAAAGCAGGGTTGCGAGAGCGAGAAAACCACAGGCCTGCGCGCCGCTGATAACGCGCGGGCGGGCAGCTTTTGCAGAAGTTCCGTCGCTGCAGCGCGCAGCGCGCCAGGGCCCGCGCCACCGCCTCCTTTCCTGTCTCTGCCGCTCGCGTCCTCGCCGTTTCTGGCTGTTACCTCTGCTCCCGCTCTTTCAGTTACTTCACTCGTTTTTTTTTTTTTTTTCTAAAGGATCCCCTCGCTGCCGCGCGACGAGGGATGGAGGGACTACTCTCCCGGCGGAGGGGTGTGCAGATTCACACGGGAGCCCGAAATGTACAAGCTGTCGTGCAAAAGACAGTTTTAGGAGAGACGGAAGTTTCTCTTTCCCCTGCAGTATGGCATGCTTTGACCTGGCTTTTAAAAAGCAGGACAAAGAAAAGGCGATCCAGATAAGACCCAAAGACCTAAATCTTGTATAAAAGAGGAATAACAGAAGCAAATTTGAAAATTTTCACCCAAGTCCAACATCCAGATTGTTCTCTTGCTTGGAGCAGGCTAACCTGGCCTGATTCCCTGCGGTGAATAGCTAATTACCAATCTTCCCCTTTTGGGGGATATTAAAAGCTCTTTCCCCCTTCGCCTGTTATCAGATAAGCAAAGCAGATGAGAAGTCGGTGGGTAACCACAGGTACAACCACAGGATTCGCTGGAAACCAAACGACTTGACCCTCCAAGGCAAGGGTGTAATTGAGAAGTAACCTGAAAAGAGGTTCGCACAAGCTGTAAAACTCACTGTTCTCAAGTCAGTCACTGGGACTTCTCTGAGCTTCAAAAGGACAACCCCTCCCCGCTCACACACACACACACACACACACACACACACACACACACACACACAGAAGAACATTACCAGCCACAGAAGACAGCTCCTACTGGGGCTAACTGAGAATCCAGCAGAAGGAGACCACAGTGCTTTCAAGGGGTCCTGATTATCCGCTGGGGCGGCTAGCTACCGTGAAGTTTCAAATTTACTTCTGCTATTCTTCTTTGTCCCAAAAGGCAGGCTAGAAACAGACCACACCCGTTCATTAATGTTGCAGTGTTCCTGATGAGCAACTATGCTGGGTGAATAAGAATCTACCTATTTTTAAGGATTTCCCGAGAGGTCTGTCATTTTCCATTTCCTCCCGAGAAGCTTCTTCCGGTTTTCTTCTGTTGAGCAGTTCTCCACAGGAAATCAGTCCTCTGACCTCTTACTAGGGAGCTCCTGTTCCCATTTCTGTGACCTTTGTTCTTTAATCTCAGGTGTGGCCTCCTGTGGTTGAAGCTCTTTTATTTTTTTTGTTTTTTGGTTTTCCTTTATTTATTTAGTTATTGACTATCAAAGAAGAAAACAAATATTTTTTTGAGTACCGTTTACTTTTGCTTTTGTTTTTTTTTTTCGGGGGGGGAACTCACTCTTAATATATCTTTTTTAAAAATTGATAAAGTTTTAATTGGAGTATAATTGCTTTACAGTGCTGTGTTAGTTTCTGCTGTACAACAGTGTAGATCAGCTATATGTATAATATATCCCCTCCCTCTTGAGCCTGCCTCCCGCCCCACTAGGTCCTCACAGAGCAGAGCTAAGTTCTTTGTGCTATACAGCAGCTTCCACTAGCTGTTTCATCTTTTATTTGATCCAGATAAATAGAAGGCCCTATACATTCTGGCCGATCTAGGTATAGACAATTAACTGGTACGATGAAATAAAGGAGTGAAAACTCAAGTCAAAGGATGGTTGATTCTTAGGGATAAAGGAGAGGTTGAGATGGGCTGACGTGAGCCAGGTAAGATTGATGAGATACAGTCTGATGGGGATCATTGGCTGTCTCCTAAGACTGATTTAGGTCATAGGAGGAGCTGGGGGGAGGGGGTAATACTGCTGCTCACGTGGGAATGGCCAATGGAGAGCTCTGAATACACTTAAGGAGGAACTTTCTTTTGTGGGCAATTGCCCAAATTGATGCGTGATTACTTTTGTTACTTTGCAGACCTCAGTGATGGCCTAAATGGGCTTTCTATCTCATTTTAAAATGATCATAAACAGATGAATACAAAGATGGTGACTAGAAAATAATAGATCTGATTTTAACTATGTATTCTGGAATTTGCACATCTATAATTGCAGTGTCCTTCAAAGTAGTCCCCTGGGGGAAGTATACCATCATTCCAACAGCTGCCTTATTATTTTAAGCCTTTCGGAAGCTACTTTTATGAAATGATTTTCAGGGCAGTTTATTGGTAAAAGCAAGTAAGATAATCTCATGACTTTTAGATCCACCTCATTTTTGACCCAGACAAGCATTACCAGGCTTCATTAGCTACCTGATTTATCACTAGTTTCTGGATTAAATGGCTTCTGGATGTTTCTAAAGATCAAATCCATTGCCGATGTTCCAGACATTGTGGTCAATCCAGAAAGTATGCTCCATTCTCCTCTGAAAAAAAGAGTTCTACTGGATGCTGAGAATTTCAGCATCACCAAAATATAATGTAAAATTGAACGAGGCAATATTAAAAAGTCAGCTTTAACTTACAGCCACACCTAATTAAAAAAGAAAACAGAAACCAAAAAATAACCACTCTGATGCACTAATGGCTTGATGTAGTTCCTTTGCTCTTAGGTTTCTTGCACTGGTAAGGAACTTTACCGTATAACTGATCATCCCTATTTAAAAAGTTAAAAGAACAAGATGCAGAAAGTGCATTGAAATTCTGTAGTCTTTGGGGGGAATGCTAAGCAATCAACTATTACCCAAGACATGTTCTACTTATTAATAGGAAGCTGATGACTACATTGTGCTGTATCAGGGTATTGGTTTGGCTGCTGTAACAGAGAGGTTCCAAATTACTGGGCTTCAACAAGATAGAAGTGTGCTTCTCTCTCTGTTATAGAAGTCTCGGTACATTGGTATGGGATCTTCATAATCACAAGAAACAAGGTCTCTTCCCCTCTAACATGTGGTTCTTAACTTATGGCTCAAAATGGCTTCTCTAGTCCCCAATATCACATCCACATCCCAGCCAGAAGGAAGAAAGAATATGGAAGGAAAAGATCTATCCTTTCCCTTTAAGACCAGGTTCAGAAATTTGCCACAACACTCCTGCTCACAATCCACCATCTAAGCAAACACCCAGGGGCCACCTTGCTGTAAGGGAAGCTGGGAAATGTGGTCTTTTGCTGGGCAGCTATATGCCAAGCTAAATATATGTTTGTATCTATTCACATTTAGTATATTAATGCATATTTATATTATGTAAAACAGTTAATTTAAGTATATAATATATAATAACATAATAAAATATTTAATATGTAGCTATATTACTATATTATTATATAAAATATAATTGTTTATGTTTAGTCACTAAGTTATGTCGCCTGTTTTGTGACCCCGTGGACAGTTTCCTCTGTCCATGGGATTTCCCAGGCAAGAATTCTGGAGTGGGTTGCTATTTCCTTCTCCAGGGGATCTTCCCGACCCAGGGGTAGCACCCACGTCTCCTGCATTGGCAGAAGGATTCTTTAGACTTCAGGAGCCACCAGGGAAGCTGTATAACTGTATTAACTCGACCCCATGAACTATACAGTTCATGGAATTCTCTAGACCAGAATACTGGAGTGGGTAGCCTTTCCCTTCTCCAGGGGATCTTCCCAATCCAGGGATCGAACCCAGGTCTCCCGCATTGCAGGTGGATTCTTTACCAGCTGAACCACAAGGGAAGCCTAATAATATAATAGAAATAGTTTAATGCATAGATTTTAAATATGTTAACATATGATTTTAATATGATCATTGTAATAATGTATCTTATTAATATAACATATTAACATAATAATATAATACATATCAGCATCTACTATATAAAGATGTAGCTAGTATATTTATATTTTGGATGTCATCTATATATTATCTACATGTACAAAAGGAGCAGTCTGACATCCCAGAGCTTCTGACACCCATGGGTGCTCCCCTAGTTCTCTCTCCAGCACTCTCAGCAGTCCCCCACTGTGGACCAAGTGATTCTGGCCTAATTCTGGAGCATCACCCCCTCTACCTTTTTGCCATCCGCAAGCTTCTGTCCCATTGACATCTAGATGAGTTTGCGTGTGGGGAGCACCTAAGAGATAAAGTAGCAGTGCTCAACCAGGACACAAAGTTCAGGAAAAGCCTGTCTGGCCCCCAGGACCCTCGGCCTCGCTGTGGGAAGGCAAGCCAGGTCACTGGCAGCTCACTACTTACCATGTAGCGTTAGATTCAGCCCATCTGCCCACCACACTGGACGGGCAGGACCAAGAATCCCAGAAGGAGAAGGGAAACCTCTGTGGGTGAAGACAGGCCTCGTCTTCCTACAGCAAGGACGGATGGGTTTCAAACCTGTCACGCCTGACATATCTCACAGAAGTAGCTTGCAAATAATCAGGAATTTTGCCTGCTGGGAGTGTAAACACAGCCCTCATTCAAAATGAACTTACATAAGCTTGGAGTTCAACCACTTCTAGGATGACATATATAATACAATGCTCAAAATTTGTGGCTGCCAGATTATTTTACTATGGTTTACGGTCGTCTGCATTTGAGGTCATTTACACCTGTGATCTCTGAATGGTGGAAACATGATGTCACGGACGCTGCTATAGTAGGGAGATGGTGCTGATGGGTGATTGCTGACATCTACAAAAACCCTGCAGGCATTTTGTCCTGGGGAGCTGCTGTTGTATGTAAAATGTAAATAATTTACCTATTGTATATGCATGTTTTCTATTTATAGTAAACCAGCTGCAGGCTGTCCTTGACATCAAATGCATTTCAGGCCATTCTGGGTGGGTCTGAGAGGACCACAGACTCCATCAAAAGCAAGGCCAAGAAGGAATCTCTTTGTTCCTAATTCTCTAATTCTCAACCATCTAATTCACAACCCCAATTCTCACCATCCCTTGATTGCACACACCCAGTACACACCCCTCCACTCCATTTATCCTATTCAAAGACCAGCCACGCTTCTATCTTCAGTGCTGTGCACAAACCACAGGACTGCCAGGCAGCTCCCTCAGGAAAGTTGCTATTACCCACAGGTCACCTCTGCCACCCCTGAATCTGTGCCCAGTACAAATTAGACAAATGATGATCCCTCAGCAAATTGCTTTTGATACTTAAGTTGTTGTTGTTCAGTTGCTCAGTTGTGTCTGACTCTTTGCAACCCTGTGGACTGCAGCACCCCAGGCTTCCCTGTGCTTCTGTATCTCCCAGAGTTTGCTCAAACTCATGGCCTTGGAATTGGTGATGCCATCCAACCATCTCCTAGCATCAGGGTCTTTTCCAATGAGTTGGCTCTTCTATACTTTGGTAGAAGACATCCAAAAATAAAAACATGCATTTTTCACTGAGTCCCATGTTAGTGTTAGGGTTTTGTTGCTGCTGTTCAGTCGCTAAGTCATGTCCCGCTCTTTGTGACTCCCATGGACTGCAGCACGCCAGGCTCCTCTGTCCTCCACTATCTCTTGAAATTTGCTCAAATTCATGTCCACTGAGCTGGTGATGCTATCTAACCGTCTCATCCTCTGCCACCACCTTCTCCTTTTGCCTTCAACCTTTCCCAACATCAGGGTCTTTTCCAGGGAAAGGGGGTTAGGAGACCATTCTTCACCTGCTCCTGGAGCTCTTTGGGCTTCCCAGGTGGCTCGGATGGTAAAGTGTCTGCCTGCAATGTGGGAGACCCGGGTTTGATCCCTGGGTCAGGAAGATCCCCTGGAGAAGGAAATGGCAATCCACTCCAGTACTGTTGCCTGGAAAATTCTATGGATGGGGGAGCCTAGTAGGCTACAGTCCATGGGGTCGCAAAGAGTTGGACATGGCTGAGCATTTCACTTTCTTTTCCTTCTGGAGCTCTTGCCAGCCTGTAACATGAGCACTTCCATCCTCTTGGAAACATGGAGATAATGGCTCTGACCTTCCTATTCCCTCCATTCCCCCTCCCCTGTGGGAGGAGAGGTGCATTGGATGAGAGCCCTTGGGACCAGGCTGCCTGGAATGGGTACTTGTCCTTTGGCTTTGGTCTCCTGGGATGCTGCCCCAAGCGGGCCAGCCTTCCAGAACACCTACTCCTTGTCTAACTACCGCTCACTTCAGGGCTCAGCAGGGATGAGGAATTCAGGCCCCCATGGCTGGCTTCCTGGGTCCTTAGGGGTGCTTTCCCATGATCCACACTCGGGCACAGACCACAGGAAAGCCCGCTGGACTCCTGGTCTCAGCAACAAGCCCCATCCTCCAACCCATCTCCACAAGCAAAATGATAACACCCCTGATGTTTCCACTGGATTTTACGGTCTATTTCTCAGGGACTTTAGAGTTTGAAGTGGGGAGGGCAGTACTGATTGAGTTGGCATATTTCTATCATTCTGTGTGCTCAGTTACTTCAGTCATGTCTGACTCTTTGCAACACACTGGACCGTAGCCCACCAAGCTCCTCTCTTCAAGGGATTTCTCCAGGCAAGAATACTGGAGTGGGTTGCCATGCCCTCCTCCAGGGGATCTTTCTGACCTAGGGATCAAACCCTTGTCTCTTGCATCTCCTGCATTGAAGGTGGATTCTTCATTACTGAGCCGCAAGGAGGTACACCCACAAATACACAGAATATCCCTTAGTGCCCCATTTACATGACTGTGTTTTGGGGTTTCTGTGGTTGTTGCTTACCTCACAAATAGCAAACAAACAAAATTTCCCCAATATTACTGCCTAGAAGGTTAGGACCATCTCATTTAGTTACTTCAGTTCCTAAATGTTATGTAGTGCTTGTAATATGCCAGGCCTTGTTCTAATGACTGCAAATGAGAACTCATGTCATCCTCAGAGCAATCCACATGGTAGATACTGTTGTGAACCCTGTTTTACAGATGAGGAAATTGAGGCACCGATTAGTGCCCAGGGTTTTGAGTTCCAACTCACACAGGCTGTCCCCTGGGTTCGAGTTCACCTGCCTAAGTGTAGCCCTAACCCCTAGGACAAGGTACCCAGGGGGTTCTGCCAGCCATGGAGCTGTCTCTCGAGAAAAGCCACATACGTTCCCAACTCCCCCACGGTTGTTCCCCAGGTGACAGAGTCAGCCGGCATGGAGGTAAGCTGAGAATACATGAGACCTCAAAGTCCTCTGTGCACCTCATTCCCCACCTCCATCTGGATCTAGGGAGGGTTTCTGATGAGCCACAAACCAGCTGGAGTCCCTTCATATGGGGAAGAAATAATGGCCTTCCCATCACCTTCTCAAAGGCCATGACAGACCCTTTTGTGAGACTCCATAGAAGCAAAGTCCTCTTTTAAAAGTTGTAGATTACACTACTATATATAAAATAGATGACTAATAAGGACTTGCTCTATATCACAAGAACTCTACTCAGCATTCTGTAATGGTCTATATGAGAAGAGAATCTAAAGAGTTGACAGATGTATGTGTAGAACCAATTCGCTTTGCTGTTCATCTGAAACTAACACAACATCGTAAATCAACCATACTCCAATACAAATTATAAAAAATAGAAGTGAAAGTGGGAGTTTAATTGTATTTCTGCTACTATTTAAGGGCAGGTTCAAGGCATCCTCAGTCTCAATTAATTTAGTCACTTATTTTTTTTTAAATCAAGATTTTTACCCACACCTTGGCCTAGCCCACAGAGAATGAGTCCTGGCTTAATTCTAAAACAGAGATGGACATTTGCTTCCTCTTCTTCATCATCAGGATGACAGTGAGACTAAGAAGGCATTTCGCTGGGGTACATGGAAATGCTCTTGCATAACGAAACCCATTCAAGTCTCGTCGCCTTTAACTTTCTCTTCCCAGTCCTCAACTCAGCGAAGACCTCAAGAAAGCCCCTCGGGAACATCCCTCAGAAATCTAAATGAGGGCAAACCCAACCCAACCATGAAATCACTGTGTTTTCTACCAGGCACTGCCACAGCTCAGGATTCCTGGGTGCTGGTAAATGGATACTTCTGTGATGACTCGTGAACAAGAGACCGTTCTGTGTGATTCCAGGCTCTCTGGAGAATAACGTCTAGGAGAAAATGACAAAAGCTTTCATAGAGAGTTTGAAATAAAAATCACACTATTTCTGTTTCAAAACCACCTATGAATGCAAAGGATTTAGGGAGTGATACTTTTTCAGTCCTTTCTTTGCCGTATGTATGGGATCGAATCATTGAGGGGGAGGGCATGACTGTGTTGATGTTTTGTATGTTTGGAAAATCTAAGATTGGGAAACCCCAGGACCCCGGGACGGCTCAAAGTGTGCAAACAGCCCATTGTCTGCTTACAGGGGCCTTGCCATGAAAATGGCATCCAACTGATAAGCAGCCCTCTGCTAGAACATTTCAGGGGCAGGAGAAAGTTGGTGCTCTGTGTCAATCAAGCAGTAAATGGGTTTCCCAGTGAGTCCAAAGGCAATATTAACTGTCCTTTGTTCTGGTGATGATCTTGGCATCTGTAGGTTTGGGCTTATGATTAACCAGGCGAGAGGCTGGCTGGGCAGGTTGTCTATCAATCCCGTTTCCTGGATGGTTGCTGAGAACAGCATCTCACTCATCTTTCTGGGGCAGGGGTGTGCCATATGACTCCACATGACCTACAAAACGCTGGGATCTCAAGGAATTTTACCTCATTCACTGACTGCGATTCCAGAACATTTTGCCCAAGTGTGGGTGATCTCAATAATTTCCCAAAGAACTTTAGGACTTTTAAAAATACATGCTAGATTACTTTTATTGCTCTGCATGAGCATTTTATCTCAGTCTGTGGCTAACTTGCTGTGCACGTTGACAACAGTGTACCAAGCTTCTTGTAAACACACAGGAGGCCTGTGCAGCGTCTGCCTCCAGCAGTTGCCCCGTCGTTGGGGATGAAAGACACAGGCATGTGGAATAGCTGGGTGACATCATAAAACTGCAAGGGGCTGAACGGTACCCGCTGTGATGCAATGGCAGCTCAAAGAACTGGCAGGTCACAGTGTGGCTGGCACCATCACAGAGCCTCCAGCCAAGTCAGGATTTAAACATTCAGAGGAGAGTAGGGGAAAGTTATCCAGGAAAGTGGACCGGCATAGGCAAGGCAGGAACTGCTGAGTAGATCACTTTGACTCAAGGGCAATGTGGTGTAGAGAGGTCAGGACAGGTTGGTGGGACCAGGTTAAGCTAGTTCAGGTCGGTCCAAGCCAGGGGGTAGGACTTCATCCCCAAGACAGTGGAGAGAGCTATGGAAACGTGAGCTGAAGGTGTCCAGGCAAAATTAGTGCCTGTGTTCCTCCAAACCTGAAAGCCATTCAAATTGCTTTTTAATTTATTTTTTAATTGAAATATAGTTGATTTTACAATGTTTCAGGTATACAGCAAAGTGACTCATCTCTCTCTCTCTTTGTGTGTGTGTGTGTGTGTGTATGCAATTCAGCTGTATATATAGAATAAAGAATATGTATCTATATAGAATGAAGAATCTGGAAAAGAATATATTCATATGCATATATAATAATATTTCTTTTAAAATAAAATATTTATTGTGTGATGTATAAACATTTAAATAAGTATATGTAAATATGTACATAAGTAAATATATATGTATATGTATATATTCTTTTCCGGGTTGTTTTCTATTATCAGTTCAGTTCAGTCACTCAGTCATGTCTGACTCTTTGTGACCCCATGAACTGCAGCACGCCAGGCCTCCCTGTCCATCACCAACTCCCGGAGTTCATTCAAATTCATGTCCATCAAGAAGGTGATGCCATCCAGCCATCTCATCCTCTGTCGTCCCCTTCTCCTCCTGCCCCCAATCCCTCCCAGCATCAGAGTCTTTTCCAATGAGTCCACTCTTCGCATGATGTGGCCAAAGTACTGGAGTTTCAGCTTTAGCATCAGTCCTTCCAATGAACACCCAGGACTGATCTCCTTTAGAAAGGACTGTTTGGATCTCCTTGAAGTCCAAAGGACTCTCAAGAGTCTTCTCCAACACCACAGTTCAAAAACATCAATTTTTTGGTGCTCAGCTTTCTTCACAGTCCAACTCTCACATTCATACATGACCACTGGAAAAACCATAGCCTTGACTAGACGGACCTTTGTTGGCAAAGTAATGTCTCTGCTTTTTAATATGCTATCTAGGTTGGTCATAACTTTCCTTCCAAGGAATAAGTGTCTTTTAATTTCATGGCTGCAGTCACCATCTACAGTGATTTTGGAGCCCAGAAAAATAAAGTCTGACACTGTTTCCCCATCTATTTGCCGTGAAGTGATGGGACCAGATGCCATGATCTTACTTTTCTGAATGTTGAGCTTTAAGCCAGCTTCTTCACTCTCCTCTTTCACTTTCATCAAGAGGCTCTTTAGTTCCTCTTCACTTTCTGCCATAAGGGTGGTGTCATCTGCATATCCGAGGTTATTGATATTTCTCCCGGCAATCTTGATTCCAGCTTGTCCTTCTTCCAGCCCAGTGTTTCTCATGATGTACTCTGCATAGAAGTTAAATAAGCAGGGTGACAATATACAGCCTTGATGTACTCCTTTTCCTATTTGGAACCAGTCTGTTGTTCCATGTCCAGTTCTAACTATTGCTTCCTGACCTGCATATAGGTTTCTCAAGAGGCAGGTCAGGTGGTCTGGTATTTCCATCTCTTTCAGAATTTTCCACAGTTTATTATGATCCACACAGTCAAAGGCTTTGGCATAGTCAATACAGCAGAAATAGATGTCTTTCTGGAACTCTCTTGCTTTTTCGATGATCCAGCAGATGTTGTCAATTTGATCTCTGGTTCCTCTGCCTTTTCTAAAACCAGCTTGAACATCTGTAAGTTCATGGTTCACATATTGCTGAAGCCTGGCTTGGAGAATTTTAAGCATTACTGTACTAGCGTGTGAGAATTGTGCGGTAGTTTGAGCATTCTTTGGCATTGCTCAAACATAGACAAAAATGGAGCCTAGTTGCCTACCCAAGGGTGATGCACCGACCATCTGCAAAGTGGTGATTTCTAGATCCTGAAATCCATCCTCCCCTCCTTTCACCTGCTCTGTCACTCAGGCTTTTCTGAGCTTCTCTACTCCCCACTCTGTCTCAAGGCCACAGAGATGCTGCGTCCACCACCATCCCCCAACCTCAGACAGACAGAGAGACCGTCCACATGGCTTAAGCCCCAGAGATCCTGTGGTAAGAGCCTTGCAGGCTTCTCACTCACAGCCCTTGGGTGGGGGTACAAGAAAGTGATCTGGATGCTCGGGCGCTCTGGGATTGGGGGGCACTGGGAGGCCCTCGGGCTCCTAGTTTGGGCTTTTGATTGCTGGGTCCTCCTGGCCCCAGAAATGAAGTTCTGAAATGACCACCCTGGCCCTTGATTCGTGGGCCTGGAAGGACTAGGGCTGCTTTATTAAGACTCTCCACCCCACCCTAGGTAGAAAGAACTTGACGGTCTAACTGGTAATGAGATACACAGAGGCTAATGGAGGCAGTGGTAGCCCAGGTTTGAATGTCAAATATTGTCCTCATAACAAGTGTGAGAAAACTGATGGCAGGGTTTACCTAGACAGATGTCGATGGCCTACCAGGTGTGACTGATGGCCATACAGGGAGGAGGAAGCATAGCAGCATCTCTTGGGCCTCTACTGTACTCTAAACCCTGCATGACAGGAGTGTTCCACTTGTATCGTCTTCCATTCATCTCACCGGAACCTGATGGGGTGCGTGTTGTCCTCATTTTAGGGATGATGAAACCGAGGTGAAGAGAGGTGAAGAGATCACCCAAGATTGAGAGCTATTTCATGACCCAGCAGAGAGTTAAGCTTGGGTCTTTATGACTCCAGCCCATTAGCTGCTTCACTCCACACCACGCAACCCAAGAGCAATTACAGAAACCATTGTGTGTGTGTTCAGCTGACTTTGTTGTGAGTTTTATTTGATGACTGAGGGTAACCTCGATGGTGGTTCAGGCTTCAGAACAGCTCAAGTAGCCTGATCCCCAAATGACAGCATCAGAAGCCTGCAAAGAGCCATTCAGTGGGAAGGAGACAGAACTGGGGGGCTAGGCAAGTGGAAACAGTGTCTGTTAGGCGAGTTTGCAAGGGCAGGCCTGGCTGTAGTTAACTGTATCCTGCTTGCTCTCAATGTGGCATTGTCTTCCAAGACCCCATCCCATTCATGTGGGGGATGGCCACAAGATGAAGGGCTGATCTGCAGCAAAGGTTGTGGGATGTCCATCTCTTCTTGCAAACAGTTTCTTCTCTCCTAAAGAGCAGTGATGAGTCAGTCATTTGGAGCCTGAGTCAGGTTTTCTATTAAAATAAATGAGGTTATACATTTCTATTAAAATAAGATTATACATGGGAATCAGGTTTATGGAATGGTCCCCAACATACACCAAGTGCAGAAATCCCTGAAGATCTGGGTCCTAAGATAAAGTTTCCATGTGCTGGAGGAGGAAGGGGTGGCAACATCCCCTTTCTAGAACAGGGGCAAAGTGTATAATAGGGTGGTTTGCTTCTCTCCTCTTTCTTCTCCTGTACTAGCCTCTCTGGCTCCCCTCCCTGGGGCCTTCTGAGTGTCCCAATACCCATCCTGGGACAAACTTCTCAGATCAAACAAAGGACGCCACCTCTCAAATGTCCTACCGCCTTTTCTGTTGTCCAATCAAGAGGCTGCTTGTAGCCCAGATAGACAGGTAGGGACAAGCCTCCATAAACACAGGGATATTTTCTCACTCAAAGTGGGCCCTTAGAAAAGGTACCCTTTCCTCCCAGGGACAAAATCTTTAGGGCAATGGGAAGCACACCTCACAGTGGTTTTGCATCAGTCCAGGTTCTGCAACTCACTTGCTCTGTGAGTCCAGCCAAGTCACCTTGCCTTCTTGGGCATGTTCCTCATCTAGACGATGCAAGGGGCATCACCAAAGGGACATTTCCCAAAGAAGTGTGCTCAGAACCTTGTTCCTAAAGACGCTTATGGCAGACATGTTTCTGTGGCCTGCAAAGCCCCCTCTGAAAGAGTCACAAGACCTATTGGTATTGGGTTGGCCAAGAAGTTCATTTAGATTTTCTGTACAATGTTATGTAAAAACTGAATGAAATTCTTGGTCAATCGAATATATTACAGGCTCTCAGAAGGTCTGTAGGAATGAATGCTTTCTCTGTTTTAACTCTGTTCCCCAAACCGATGTAACAATAAACCCTCCTTTTATTAGTACTCCAGGACACACACACACATGTTGGGATTAGCTGAACAGATCATACGTAAGGAGATCTGTTTTGTGACCCTCTCATTTGAAAATGAATTCATGGTGAACATCTCCAGAGAGATGGGGAAGAAAATCTTCTTCCTTAGAGTGGTGAATGGCTTCTAAATGGTATCACAATTTATGGGGATCTGTGCGTCTGTGTACGCTAAGTCACTTCAGAAGTGTTGGGCTGTTTGCAACCCCATGGACTGCAGACCACCAGGCTCCTCTGTCTGGGGGATTCTCCAGGCAGGAATACTGGAGTGGGTTGCCATTTCCAACTCCAGGGAATCTTCTCCACCCAAGGATCAAACCCGAATCTCCTGCATCTCCTGCATTGGCAGGTGGGTTCTTTACCCCTAGTACCACCTGGGAAGCCCTTATGGGGATCTGTGAATGGATAAGAAAATGTATTTTGTTTAAAAATGGAGAAATACCGTTAATGATGCCGATTCCCATGTAACAAACAAGCTGCCTCTAAGAGAGGGAAGTGTCTCAAAAGGTTTGAGTGGCAGTGACAAGGCTAGTCACATGTGGAGCCTCACTCTATAACACAGCCCCCCCCCCCCACCTACACACATGCAGGACTTCCCTGAAGGGAAACCATTCAGATGCTGGTGTGTTGGAGCAGATCCAAGCTCACATCAGTCAGCGGGTTTTAGAATCCACCCCAGAAGGAAACATGAGGGGCAACGAGGCAAATGAGACCCTGACCTCACATGGTCATCTGTTCAGAAAGAAGTAGAGGATGGAAGGCAAGGTCACTGGGGAAGGTCAAGGTCAGCTTGGGGGTCCTCAGTTGAGTCTCTGCTCTGACCCACACTCCCCCATTAGTTTTCTCTCCTTCTCCAAAGCTGTGATGAGTTGCATCCTCTCTCACCCTCACTGTTCCCACACGTAGGTCAGCTGTGTGGGTTGCCCAGTGTTGGCTCTCCCACCCAGACCTGGAGAGAAGCTTGTAGGAAATCTCAAGGTGGGGGGTCAGCCCAGCTCTGAGCAGAGGCAGCCCCGTGTAGCTGTGGAGACACACACAGTTGTTGCTGCTCAGTCTCTCAGTCATGTCCGACTCTTTGCAACCCCATGGACTGCAGCATGCCAGGCCTCCCTGTCCATCACCATCTCCCGGAGCTTACTCAGACTCATGTCCGTGGAGTCAGTAATGCCCTCCAACCATCTCATCCTCTACACACAGTATCCAAGACAATGCAACATCCCAGGTGCTCTGAGGGTCCACAGAAGCAGCCAAGGGCCTTGCAGGTCATGCCAGAGTGTTTCCTCCCCTCTGCACAGAGGTCTTGAGCCCACCCATGGGTGGTGGGCAGAGTCCCAGGGATGCACCGACCCACAGGGAGGCTCTGGCTGGCTACAGTGGATTGCTATTCACCAAAGCAGGGATCCTCAAAACTGCTAGACGCGTGGTTTCCTTCCTCGACTCTGGAGGAAACCTTGACAAACTATGGTTCTGGGCCTTCCACACCCTGATGAACCTGGCTTGTCTTCAGTGTCCCTGGGATCATGAATATTATTGGGCTGGGGGAGCACGCATGCACACACTCTATCTAGCAGACAGGTTAGGAAGTCGGTCAGGAACCTTGAGGTGACAACACAAAAGGACACACCCAGAGACCTGACTCCCTCAGACGTGTTTCGGAGAGCAGCGAGCTAGGCTGACCACGATCCATCCCTTCCTCACCACGGCCAAGGCTCTCAGCCTGCAGGGTCTCCCCTCCCGCTCTCCCACTTGTCTTCGTGTTCTCTTGTGGTGAAATTTTAGGCACGTTCTAATTAGCAAGGCTGGAATCTGACCATGAGATGGAGTTAAACATTTTCACCTTTGCAGATGGGTTTGAAGACAGTATAATGTCAGTTCCTGGAAGGGACCTCTGGTTTCCCATTTTCCTTCCTCCACGGTAGAAACTGCAGGAAAAGAAGGCAAATTGGATTATATGGTTGACTTGAACTTGACCAGAAAACTTTTGTTTCTACCTGTTCCTACCATCATTCTAAAATCTTTAACTTCAATTTCCTGCCTAAATGCTACCTATAGTATTGAGTAACTATTGTTTGAGGTAGAGGACGCTGTTTTTTTTTCCATTCTATGTCTTTTTTTCATGTTTACATACCGACTCTTTGGAGGTAAACTGAGCACAGCTGATCAGCTCCTCTTTATAGGTGTAGAAGCTGAGATAATGATCCATGAAATGTGCTTAAAGCCAAGACTTGATCCTGGGCCAGAAGGAAAGCTGTCTGATTCCTAATCCAGTCTGTATGGCATCAGTGGAACAAGACTCACCACGATGTAATTCAGTAGCTGCAGAGGATTGAAACATTAGACTGATACTGTGTGGTCCTCAATGTGAAAACTGTACTTTTAAATGCCTGAAAAGGTGGTCCATTTCTTTTTAAAAAAACATCCAGTTAATTAGAATTCAGTTGAATCTGGTTTTTAAATAAAGTTTATTTTCTTTTTTATTTCAAAAGCTGATTGGAATCTAAAAAGAGTGGATATATGTATACATGTAACTGATTCACTTTGCTATATATTTGAAACTAACACAACACGGTAAATCAACCATACTTCAATAAATTTTTTTAAGAGTTAATTGGAGAAATTGTGAAAAATCAGAAAAGTATAAAGGAGAAGTTTGCTTTGTCTGTAAACCTAATAATTATTTGTGCCCCTTGTTGACATTTTGGTGTCCTTTAAAGTGTATTTTAGCTGACATCACATTTGAAGTATTACTTTATAAACTACCTTCTTAAAAATATATTTATTTTATATTGGAGTTTACTTGGTTTACAATATTGTGTTAGTTTCAGGTGTACAGCAAAGTGATGTATATACACGCAGTCTTTTTCAGATCCTTTTCCCATATAGGTTACAGTAAGTTCCCTACATGTGAGCCTTCAAGCTGCAAACTTTCAAAGATGCGAGTGTGCATCCGATTCCAGCAAGGAGCCAGAACCTGTGCCATCGATGTCAGACATGAGTGACACTGCAGCTTGCCCTCCGTCTCCTATCGCTGACGACCCTTCAGCTCTGCCATCTCCCACCTCCTCTCCCTCCTCCAGTCAGTAACTCTTCTTGCCTGTTCACTCCATGCCAGCTCCTGTGTACCAGCTGTTGTACTATCAGTTCAGTTCAGTCGCTCAGTCATGTCCGACTCTTTGCGACCCCGTGCACTGCAGCAGGCCAGGCCTCCCTGTCCATCACCAACTCCTGGAGTTTCTCAAACTCATGTTCATCGAGTCAGTGATGCCATCCAACCATCTCATCCTCTGTCATCCCCTTCTCCTCCTGCCTTCAATCTTTCCCAGCATCAGGGTCTTTTCCAATGAGTCAGCTCTTCACATCAGGTGGCCAAAGTATTGGAGTTTCAGCTATAGCATCAGTCCTTCCAGTGAATATTCAGGACTGATTTCCTTTAGGATGGACTGGTTGGATCTCCTTGCAGTCCAAGGGACTCTCAAGAGTCTTCTCCAACACCACAGTTCAAAAGCATCAATTCTTTGATGCTCAGCTTTCTTTATAGTCCAACTCTCACATCCATACATGACCACTGGAAAAACCATAGCTTTAACTAGACAGACTTTTGTTGGCAATGTCTCTGCTTTTTAATATACTTTAATGTATTTTTCAAGATACTGTAAGATTGAAGTGTCTTCTTAATTTTTATATTTGTTATGTATTATTTGTGTTAAAACTATTATAAACCTATTACAGTATAGTACTATATAGCCAATTACGTTAGTTGGGTGCCTAAGCTAACTTTGTTGGATTTATGAACAAATTGGACCTCTGAACATGCTCTTGGAATGGAATTCATTTGAATGTAGGGCCCTTACTGTATTAATAGAATATTAAGTAGCTTTCTCTTTGCTATGCAGTGGGACCTTGTTATAAACTAACTTTTATGTCTTAAACAGTAGTATGAGCTTTCCTGTGCCATTAAAGATGACTCAAAAAGTTATTTTATTTATTGCCTGACACATAATCTATCTAACCAGCCTTAAATCTTTGGTAATTCAGATTGTTTCCAGTATGTCACTATAATGACTGATGCTAGAGTGAACATTCCTGAACATAATCTTTGGGTACATTTCTGATTATTTCTTAGGATAAATTCCTAGAAATGGACATTGTTTCAGAGGCTCCTAGTACTTTTTAAGGGTTTTGATACTGACATGTTACCCTCTGGAAAGGGTACACCAATGAACATTCCAACCCATAGTGCATTCCAATCCATTTCCCATCTCTGGACACCAGCTTCACTTTGTTTTATTCTTTTTGATTATAGCCCGCCTCCAGCTTGAGGGTGAGGCCCTTTAATAACTCAGCTCTGATACTCTTTCCCTCTCATTTCAGCTTCTCAGAGTTGCTCTTTTACGTGGCAGCCTTTCCTTCCTCTTTACGGATCCATGAATAAGTATCTAATGAACAAAATAGTTGATATTCAGTTAGAAGTTAGATTTATAGGAATACTTAAAGATGTCTATGAATTAGTTGTCTCTAGATAAGACTTCATAACATGCAAGTATCAGCTCTCAAATGCTTTGCCTCAGCCTAGCTTTCTGCCCTGGAGCACCAAGGTGAAAATTCAACTGTACCTGTAGACTTCCATTCAATTTCATTCACTTACAAACACAGGTGGACAGGAAAAGGACAGGACATCTTTAATGAGCAGAAATGATGCTGAAATGTACATTATGATTGGGATAATCCATTTGCAGACATGCTATACTGTGGACACTTATGTTGTACAGTCACAATAAGAATTATGATTTATATCAGGGATCGGCAAACTATAACCCGTGGGGCACGCATGACCACCACTTGATTTTGTGAATAGGTGTTTATCGGCACGTTGTCTGTGGCTGCTCCCTTGCTAAAATTTCACAGTTGAGTCATTTTGGTACAGACCTCATCCACAAAGCCTAGAATATTTGTTGTCTGGCACTTTACCAAAAGAAAGTGTCCCACGCCTGATTTATATTCTACTTAAAAGCATACAAAGAGTTTCACTCTTCATTCCTCACTGTTTCAGGACAGAGAGCTGGCATTATTACTCATCTCTGTGTATGGATGTGTAAATGGATCTCTTCAAGGTTAGAGTTTTGTCAAGGTCAGGCTTAGTTTCTGTGAGGAGGAACTTAAGTTTGAATTTAGAACTTTAGATCTGCAATCTGATGCTTTCTACTTTCTAGAGGGAAGAAGCTTCTCTATTCTGCCCCTTCTCTTGTGCCTCTTTACCAACCACTGTGTGTCAGTTCCTTCCCAGAGTCTCTTTATAAGATCCTTCCCTTGGGAAATTGAATGATGTGTTGGTGGTGGTGACATATACAAGCAGATTCTAGCCTGTATCTTATATATATGCATATAAAATAAGCAGATATAAAATCGGAGTCCTAAGTATATTGACAGAGTTGGCATGTAAGTTAATCTTTCTTCCATGACTCAGAAACCTGAGCCACCTTCAGAAATACCTGAGAGTTATCATATGAAAATTTATTAGTTTATCATGGCCCAGAATTATAGATGTGGGTGACTGAATCTCCACAGACCTTATCATATCCCTTAAAAGTGACTTCAGCCTTCCTGCCGCCTCACTGTAAATTCATTCATATTCCAGCTGGTTTTCTCTCATTATGGCAGAAAAGGAAAAAGTATGTGGATATTTGAGCTTTGGGGATGCTTGGATCCTGATAAATAGAAATGTACTACATATTTCATCATTAACACTTGAACTCTTAGAGAAAAGCACAGAGATCTATAAACAAATAATAGATGCACACAGCAACCAATGTTTTTAAGCCTCACTATTAAATGTGAACCTCATGTTTGATATGTTAGATATGGGAGATTAAGCTAATGATCGTATTTACTTTAGTAAACTCGTTAAAAAAAAAACAAAAACCTAATTCAGAGTTTGTTTCTGAGCAACTACCTCCTTAATCCCATAGCACCTGCCAGAAGACATCCAATAACCCACTCTTTAGGTTAAAGAGAAACATACAAAAGAGAAAGCCTTGGCTGGAATGACTCATGTTACAAGCCAGCTGCTTTCCAGAATTCGTTAAGCTGTAGGGTCCAGATCTCCTTTTGTGGCTTTCTACAGACTTTATTTGAACAGAGAAATTACAGCAACCCTGCCCACATAAAAGCCAAGGAAAGAAACTAGCTGGGGTAGCAAGAGTGCCCAAAATTTTACTATACTTTGAAACAAAATGGCAGGGGTGTTAGCAAGCCTTCTCTTTGCTTTCTGGTAATAAATGCTTCTTTGCTTTCATTCACTATTAAAACAATTAAAATGTGAACATGCTAGATTCCATTTGACAATCAGCAGAAATTTTTTTGACAGTCACTCAGACAGTGACTGTCAGAGGCACTAAAACCTCCTCTGGCATTTTGGTTAATGTAGGTTTATCACCAATTATGCTCTGCTTCCTTTGACCAACATCAAGTTGTTCTGAGTTCTTTTCCATTTCAACTCATTGAGCGATCTACCTTAACCCAACACATGAACATATCCTGGGCCGGTGAGAAGCAACGTCTGGTTTATATATTTATTTTCTCCCAAGTGACAACTCATGAATGAGTGGTGGTCTTCCCTGTGCCTCGGAGCTGAGGAAGGAGACAGATTTTCAGCAGAGTTGCCAAGATCAATTGTTTTGTGTGTAGAGCTCTGTGTATGTGTGTACGTATTTTCTACTCAGGATGGTACATTCATCTATTGATTCCTTTAACAAACTTTTGTTGACCATCCTTCTTTACCAGGAAGTATTCCAGAGATTAGGAATGGGAGGAACTCCAAGATACAAACAGATAAAGACATTCTCATAAACAAAGACTGTGCCTTTATATGATAAGTAGAGTAGGAATGTTCTAAGTACAGGAATTGTTAGTGCTTTGGGCCTCTGCTTATTCAAACATTATGATGGAAAAGATAATGAAAAGGAGATGAATGAACAGATTACATTTCCAGCAGTGGTTATCAGTCTCCCCAAATCTATGGTATGGGGTGTTTTTAAAAAGTATTTTCCTGAAGTTTATGGAGCAATAATCCCTTGCTATTGGCCTAAATGTAGAGGGGAAAATAAAACCCTGAAACCAGACCATGCAATATGGTTTTCATATGCCCTAAAGACAGAGTTGAAAGAAACTCCAACTTCATATCACCAAGCAATATTCCAGCTATTACGGACTAAAATGCTTTCCCTGAACTATTCTAATGTAGGCTCTCACTCTCAAAATCAGCTCTTTATGAAACTCTGTGTGAACACTCAGGGGAGATTTTCATCTAGAATATTTATACATGGGTGTGGTTTGTCTAACAAACCACTGATAGTTCTTCAGTATCCACGGATAGAACTTTTACGTTTGGGAGCAGCATACGCTCAGATGCTCATTTTTTTGCATAGGAGGAAATGAAACATAGAAATGTTAAACTATTTGGCCACGGTTTGCATTTAGTTAGTGTCAAGATTTTAATCCAACCTGGAAAATAGGAGCCTAGAAACAGCCATTCTTGAAGCATTGATCTTCCATTTTCTTCCTCAATAAGCTTCATTTCATCTACTTCAGCAGAAGTTGATTCAGGCTGGAAACAGAGGTGAACAAAGCCATCTCTAATCAGCTCAGGTGGCTCTGCATTAACTGAATGTCCATTACCCTCCAGCTGGCCTGGTTCAAGGAAGGGTTTGAACGACCCTGGTATCCCTTATTTTTCAAAGATGTCTGTTCATTGCCTTGTGTGCTTGTAGGTCAATGTACCATTTCCCAGAAATATAATAGTATGATGAAGTATGCTCTTGCTGTTTAGTTTTAAGCCGTGTTGGACTCTTTGCGAACCCACAGACTATAGCCTGCCAGGCTCCTCTGTCCATGGGATTCTCCAGGCAAGATGATGTATAATTAATACTAAAGCTGCATTGACCAGAGTGTAATTTTCTTTGAAGCATCAGACCAAACTGCATGGTCTTTCATCCCAACTTCATGGTGGTGAGCAACACACGGTTAATTTATGCAAAAACGTTACTTTCTCCCTTGTTGATTGACTGCCGGATGGCAGAGAGCACACCAAGCTGGATTAATTTCAGAATCACTCAGCAATGTCACAGACCCAGTTTGTATTGTTCAAACACATGGTCTATGAGAGATATTTATCCTCACATTGCCTTTCACTAGCAACTATTTGTGAGACTTCAAGAACAAAACATAGCATGGAAATAAAATGCATCATCAAAAATAAAATACATCATCGACTCAGCAGAGCTGGCCCAGGGTTAAAAGATGCAGTAGGATTTCCCTTCTGGTCGATCATGTTTCCCTTTGACATTGTTCAAAATTCTTTAGTGACCACTGATAACTGCCTGTAATTCAACACACACACGACCAGCTCTCCTGAAAGTCAAGCATCAGCTTTTCTATTACAGTGCAGGGAGGGGCCTCAAGTTTGCATTTGTTTTTGCTTTTCTTTATTTTTTTTTCCCTTTAGATCCATGGCTCTTTTTAAGCAAAGTCCAGTTTGGCATCCTAATATAAGTGTAATTTCATCTTTCTCCAGAAGCCTTCCTTTTTCACACCCATCATCAGTGCAGTTAGAACTGAGTCCAACTCTAGGCACGTGTCATACCTGTAATGAAGGAAAAGAAGGTGTAAGTGGTGGAATAAACAGTGTTTGAAGCACATCCTTGGCTCACTACTCCTGAAGATTGACCCTGATAGTCTTGTAGTTCACATTCAGCAAATATTTTGGTATAGCATAATTAGAAAATCTGCTTAGAAAGATGCACACAATCTAATTTTTTCCCTTTTTCTCCTTAAATGTTTCCCTGATCTGGCTCTTCCTCTTCTGTCCTCAAGGAATTCTCTCAGGGCAGAGCTGAGACAAACCTGGTCTCTGATTCCCTCCAAAGAATATGCTAAGTAGACACTTGTCATTGATCCAACTCACCCTAGGTTTTTGAGCACCTTTCAAATGATTGTTGGAAACTGGGGCTAGTGGTCATGGGGAAGGGAGGGTCAGAAGATGAATAAACTAAATATTAAAGAAGTACACCTCTAGTTGGTTGGGAAGGGGAAAAACTTACATACGTGATGCTAACATGGAACCAGCGTGAATGTGCTATCATGAAACCATGATGAAAGGAGGAGGATACATCAATTCTCACTGCGGGAGGAGCTGGGCAAGTTTTTGGTGAACGTGGGTTTTAACTGCTGCTGCTAAGTTGCTTCAGTCATGTCCGACTCTGTGCCACCTCATAGACGGCAGCCCACCAGGCTCCCCCGTTCCTGGGATTCTCCAGGCAAGAACACTGGAGTGGGTTGCCATTTCCTTCTCCAATGCAGGAAAGTGAAAAGTGAAAGTGAAGTCGCTCAGTTGTGTCCGACTCTTAGCGACCCCATGGACTGCAGCCCACCAGGCTCCTCTGTCCATGGGATTTTCCAGGCAAGAGTACTGGAGTGGGGTGCCATTGCCTTCTCCAGGTTTTAACTGCACTCTTGAGTTAAGTTGAACTCTCTCAAGCGAATGAGGCAGTGACAGGGACATCGGAGGTAAGAAGCAGCACCAATTAAAGACTTAGAGGTGGAAGAGCATGTTCATAGAAAATAGTGTGGTCTAGCAATGGTAGGGAGAGGGCAGGCAGGAAAGGCAGGGAAAATAATAGGGAATTAAGCTGAATTCATAAAACAGGGTTGGGTTCTCAAGGGCTTTCAATGTTAGGATGAAGAGCTTAGACACAATGAAGGTCAGAAACATGTTTTAAGTTGAAGTATGAAGTAGTTCTGGATTGTATAAAGATCTTGCTGACATTGCTTGGAAAATGTTTGGGATGGTGGTTATGAGAGAGGCCAGAGGATCCGTTTGAAGAATATTGAAACAACATATTATTTATCATTATATTTTTATAAATAGTAACACTTATTATTAAAAAATACAGGTGCCTGACAGTGGAGGGTAGTAGCAAGAATAGAGAAAGAGGTGTGACAGGGAAGTGACCCAGGATATTGGCAATTGACTTAGCCTCTGGAGGGAAGAACTTGAGGTCAGAGAGATGGTCATGTGAAAGTCTAGAGTCCGGCAAACCAAAGAGTAGTTAGTTATCCAGGGTGCGAAGCAAGACCAAGGTGGAATGTGGAGCCCAGTGGGGTCTGTTTTGGACTTATTGAATTTGGGTCCCTTTCAAATATCTGTGTGATGACATGTGACCAAGGAGCAAAGGAGAGAAGTCTGGTCTGGAGTCAAGGATTTAGGAGTGGAGATGCAGACAGTCAAGGGCATTAGGACACAGTTCTGCGGGGAAGACAATGGCCCCTAAAGCTCAAGAGAAAATTCAGGGGCAGGCACAGCATATGTTCAAGGAGCATTATATGTGTACAGTCCACACATCACTCTAGAAGAGCACTGTCCAATAGAACATAACGCAAGACCACATATTCAACATTCTGGTTGTTGTTGTTGTTCAGTCACTCAGTCATGTCCAACTCTTTGTGACCCATGGACTCCAGCACGCCAGGCTTCCCTGTCCTTCACCATCTCCTGGAGCTGGCGGAAGCTCAAATTTTCTAGTGGCCTCTATCAAATAAGTAAAAAGAAACTTGCAAAAGTAAATTCTGCATATATTTTTATTGAGCCCATATAGCCAAATAATGTCATTTCAACATGTATTGTGAAAATCATTCATGTGATAATTTACATTTTTTAAGTCTTTGCCGTCCAGTGGGTATTTTACACTTGCTGTTCATCTCAATTCAGACCAGCTATGTTTCAAGGGTTTTTTGGCCACATTTGCGAGTGGCTATCCCAGGTGGCACAGTGGTAAAGAATCTGCCTACCATTATAGGAGATGCAGTTTTGATCCGGGTTGAGAAGATCCCTTGGAGTAAGAAATACCAACCTACTCCAGTATTCTTGCCTGGAAAATTCCTTGGACAGAGGAACCTGGTGATCTACAGTCCCTGGGGTAGCAAAGAGTTGGACATGACTGAGCAACTGAGCGTGCACACACACACACACACACAACTATAGACCGCACGGTTCTGGAAGCTACCTAAGGTAGTTCGAGGATAGGGTGACCACATCATTTGTCCTCCAAACTGAGGCACTTTCAGGAGGGGAGAGGGATGCGGCAGGAGTTGGGGACCATCCTGGTGAACCAGGAAGGGTGGTATCCTACACGAGACTCCAGGTAAGACCTCTTGTTTTCTCCCCTGTTACCCCAGCACCTTCAGTTTGGCAGAGAAAGGGAATGGTCTGTGTCCAAGCATTGATTCAGATCTTAGTGGCAGCCTGTCTAAAGCACCAAGCTGAGCCCTGGCGTCAAAGCTTTGGCTGACATGACGCCTCCACTGTGCACCTTGTTCCCACCCCACAAAAAGAAAATGTTAATATCACCATGCCACTAACACAAACTGAACATGTATGGGTCCTGTCCTGGGCTGAGCCCTTCATATGTGACATCCTTGACACTGGTATCTGTTATCTTTATGAGGTTCAGAGGGAATACCTAACTTACCACTGGACAGGGATTCAGATTCAGGTCTGGCTGACTCTAGTTGCCAGGCTCTCAGCATCTGAGCTACATGGATAATTTTCTTCCATATTGGCTAGAGAGAGGGGGTTATATGAAAGATGCTGGAAGACTTGAAAGAGAGTAATGTGGCCTTCTTTTGCTAACCAGACGGACTGTCCTTCTCATTGTGCTTTCTGAGAAAAATACCGAGTTTGGTTTGCCTTCTTGAGCCTTGTATGGAAGCGAAGCAGATTTTCTCTAAAAATATTATGTGTATGTGTGCATGCTTAGTCACTCAGTTATGTCCAACTCTTTGTGACCCCATGGACTGCAGTCCTCCAGGCTCCTCTGTCCATGGAATTCTCCAAGCAAAATACTGGAGTGGGTTGCCATTTCCTTCTCTAGGGGATCTGCCCAACCCAAGGATGGAACCTGCATCTCTTATATCTCCTGCACTGGCAGGGGAATTCTTTACCACTTGTGCCACCTGGGAAGCCCATAAAAATATTGAGGACACTGAATTTGTAAATCTCCAGTCTCTAGCGTGCGTGTGTTTTCACCTCCCCCGGTAATCCTGTCTCTCAGCTTCAGTGCACCCAATCCCTGGCTACGAAGTGACATGTTAGTTCCTCAGTCCCTGAAGAAGTTCTGGCAATGATGGATCACACTTGTTGTCAGTCTTGTCTTGGAGGATGACTTTATGCTTGGGACGAGCCTGCCAAGGATGATGTGAGAAACTTACTCATTGTCGGAGACCCTGGGAAGATGTTCCCAGCTGTGAAGAGGCAGCTGCAGTCAAGTACAATCCCAGGCATTCCAGCTGGGGGTGGGAGCACTGGCAGCCACGTGGCCCAGTTGGGCAGGGAGTAAACGTGTCAAAGCCCTGTAGTGATCCTGCCAGGGCAGCAGGAAATTCACAAAATAGTGCCATCCCACACTCCAGGTCCTGGTATGAAGTTCAAAGGGAGCTCAAAGGTATGCGGTGAGGAAGAGGTCCTGGCTGAGCCAAACGCCAAAGTTTTCTTCCTTGTGCAACGTCTTCCACGGCGAGAAAAGTTGCCCTGCTGACAAGTGCTGCTGGAGGATTTAGAGACCCACTCACTAGTAGCTCAGATGGCAAAGAATCCATCTGCAGTGCTCGAGGCCTGGGTTCGATCCCTGGGTTGGGAAGATCCCCTGGAGGAAGTCATGGCAACTCACTCCAGTATTCTTGCCTGGAGAATCCCCATGGGGAGCCTGGCAGGCTATAGTCCATGGAGTCGAGAAGAGTCAGACATGTCTGAGCATCTAAGCACATAGCACATACCCACGGGAGACAGAGCTTCAAGAAGGAAGCTTGGGGGCCGGCAGGACCAATTTGTGTCCTTTGTAGGAATGGAGGTTAGATGCCAGGGACAAGGGTGGAATTATGGAGACAGTCTGTTAAGTAGTATAGCACGTTTGGAAAACAGAGAGTTTCTAGGCTTAAAAATAGAGACAGTGTAATGTGAAGTTTCATAGCATTTATTAATTAAATAATTGTTGAGGTCTGGGGGGTAGAGGGGAACAGAAGTCTAATCTGACTCCAATTAGACTTAAGTCTAGAATTTAAAATGTGGTGCTTTGGAGGGCAAAAGAGGCTATTTCCTGGGATAAAAAATGAGTCACACAGAATCCAAATAGTGTTTATAGACTGTAGACAGCCTTGGGGAAGGAGGGGGTCTTTAAAAAGCAAAATATAGTCTCTGTCCCTGTCTGTCTGTCTGTCTCTCTTCCTCTGTCTCTCCCCCACCTGTCTCTGTCTCTCTCTCCTCCCTCATCTCATTTCTGTTTGTCCTATTTCCCCATCACTCTGTCAAAGGGGATGCGTATGTTGGTAAAAGTGCTACTCTAATAAAGGACATGCTTTCTACCTCTGTGTAGATCAACAAAATCTGCCCAGGACTTCAGTGACTGAAAAAGAAGAGACATCAGGTTTTGAGGCTTTTGCTGTTAATGGAAAAAGGAATGAGATTGTCTTAAAACCCTGAAGCACAGAAATTTTAACCGAAACTAAGGATTTCCCAATCCCATTTTAGAAGAGGCAAACCAAAGTCCCTTGATGATGAACAAGTGATGTGAATTTGAATTATGGGTATCCTGGCCAAGTTGTGCCCTTGAGGGCCTTGGTCTTGACCCCAGCTGCGGATGAGCACAAGAAAGTCACCTCTCCAGGAGGCAGGCAACTGACAAGGGCTGGGCTTCAAGCTGCCTGCCCTTGTGAACCTGAAAGCTGAATGTTTCCATTTCCCTGGGATACAACCCAATCACATGGTGAGATCCACAGCTGTAGAAGCAATAGGATAAATTGGAGGTGGGGCGGGACCATGTCAGGCTCCATTTCAAAGAATCCCTGGTCCATTCAGAAAAATTAAGTGGCCAATTCTACAATGGACAGGGTGATAAGAACCGGGTCAAAACTTCTGGGTTCTGGTCTGAACTTTATCTGACTTGACTCGTGACACGCTCTTAGCTGCGGCCTGTAATTGCTGTCTTATTCTTCAGGCAGCATAAAAAGAGAGCAGTTTTCACTCAGGGTCCTTTGAGATTTGCCCTGATGCTAAGGTCTGTATCTTATATGCTGTCACCAGAGCTGCCGTTGCAAAACAAGGGAGGTTTTCGTTATTCATAATAAGGGGCTGTCCTAGTTATAGTTTCTAGGCCTTTTGGGTTTTGAGAATCATTTGATACAGCAAGCATCTGCTGCAACCAAAGACGCTGGGCTGCCTGTGGAGTCTCACCACCATGGGTGTGACTGATTCTGCATGATGGCTAGCAGAGCGCAGGATGAGCACAGTTCTGTATTTTCAAGTTCTTCCTTCTTTGACTCGACCATTTCCTGAAGGCGGCTACCATGGCAACCTCGTACCTTCATTTTCTCAACGGCAAATGGTAGTGAAAATGGTTTAATGCTTTAAGGAAACCTTAGACGGATGGGATTCATGAGTGCAAACGGATTATTTTGAAAATCTGTGGATAGATACACAGATAAATGCAGAGTTGTAAGGTCCACACTCGTGCTGTACATAAAGAACACATTTAAAAGAAAATTTCTAAAGCATATTTGCTCTAGTTTCATTGATTTTACCTCACGAGTGTTCTAAATATTCTGTCCCACTGATGGAATGATCGCTTCAGGAACATCAGCCCCGTCAATGTCAGGATAGGAAGAGCTCATCTGTGATCTCAGGGAGGCAGCAGGCTTCTCCTTCTCAGGGCAGTAGCTGCCCCCCTGAGAACGGAAATGCAGGAATTGAGCCTTGCAGGGAGCAGGGGTTTTCCCAATGCATCGACCCTGTCACTGAAACTGGAGTTCTGTGCTGTTCTCTTGGAAATATCCCGGACTCATTAGGTCAGTGACGTCATTCAGGAGAACGCTCCCAAGATGGATGCAAAATAAGGCATAGATGAGTCATCTCTTTTAACAGACAGCTTTCCTCCTTCTTGTTCGCTCATCATCATCAAAGTGAAAATCATAACTCAAGTATGTGAAATTGCAAATTTGTTTGGCATGTAGTTGTGTCTACACGTACTGCGTTTCCCACTCACGGGAGTCTCTCGTTACCATCCAGCTCTCTTTTACTCACTTGCGTGCATTCCCGTTATCTTCCTACCAGCTGTCTGCCTGCTCCCTTGGTATCGAGACTTGCTCTCACCCAGCCAAAGTCAAGTTCTTGGCCTCTCACGTATAGTCATAACTGACTCTTGACGCACTCAGGTCCTCTGCCATGGAAGATTAAGATGCATTAAGATACCCTGATGACTTTTTCAGACCGGGAAGTGATTTCAAATATATTGAGATTCGTGGAGGAGTACATTGGAAAGAGAACCGATTGTCTGAAAACGGCCCAAAGTGAATATGACATTCAAATAGGAGGAAATATATGAACTCACCACTTATTTGGCTGTTTAATGAAGCTGTATTGTTCTTTTACCAACATGTTTCACTTTAATGCTAAATTCTGTTAGGAGGACATGAGGCAAAAATCCCCTTAGTAGTCACTGGTTGCTCTTGTTTCAGGATAAAAGCAATAGACTCGAATGTATTTATTGTTCTTGTGTGTTTTACATTCCTGTACTCAATCTATCTTTAGAGCCTACTATGGCCTGACGTGTTCTAGGTGCTAGGAATGTAGCACTGAACCAACTGAAAAAAAAAAAAAAATTCCCTGACCTCATGAACTTTATATTCAAAAAGGGAAGTCAAACAATAAGTAAAGTATACCATGTGGGCAGCTGATATTAAGAAAAATGAAGAAAAATAAGGCAAATAAGAGGCGATTGGGAGTGCGAGGGTGGGAAGGGAGGGCCTTGATAAGAAGATGGCTGTTGACATGTGACCTGGGTGTTGACACCATCATAGTGGCCTGAAGGAGCTGAGACAGAGAGCCAGGCAGATAACAGGTGCCAGGACATGTCAAGCAGAGGACACAGCACGTGAAAGGCGAAAGGCCCATCAGAGTTCTGGGGTGCATTCTTCTACTTCTCTGAAAAAGCACCCTTGGGGTTTTGATAGGTTGTCTTGAATCTCTAGTTTGCTTTGGGTAATATCATCATCATTTTAACATCATCAGGTCTTCTGGCCCATGAACATGGAATGTCTTTCCATTTATCTAAATCTCCTTTAATTTTTTTGGAGTAATGTTTTGTAGTTTTCAGTGTACAAGTCTTTTGCCGTCTTGGTTAAACTTACCCTTAAGTATTTTGTTCTTTTTGATAGTTTTGTAAATGGAATTGACTTTTAATTTCCTTTGGATTGTTCATTGAGCGTATGTAACAACACAACTAATTTGATATGTTGATTTTATATCCTGCAACTTTGCTAAAACTATGTATTAGATTTAACAAGGGCTTTGCGGATTTTTTGAGGGTTGTAACATCACCTAAGAACAGAGATCTTTTTTTCTTGTCTAATTGCTCTGGCCAGAATTTCCAGTACTATGTTACATAGAAATGGCAAAAGTGGACTTCCTTATCTTGTTCCTGATTGCAGAGGGAAACCTTTCAGTTTTTCATTGTTGAGTATGATATTAACTGTAGGTGTTTCATAAATGGTCTTTATCATGTTGAAGAAGTCCCTTTCTATCCCCAGTTTACAGAGTGTTTGTTTAGAGGTGATTAAACAGTTTTGATAAGAGATAGTTATAATGGTCACACAACAACCATTGTGAATATAATTCATGACACTGAATTATTTACTTAAAAACAGTTAAAATGGAAACCATGTTGCATATATTTTACAACTCAAAAAATAATAATGTAGTATACAAAAAATTGAATTTTGTACTTTAATTCGGTGAATTTTATGTGTATTATGTCTCAAATAAAGATTAAAACAGAAAAGTTTTTAAAAAGCCAAATAGGAGAATATTGCAAATGGAAGCAAGAAATTATGGTAATTCATGGGAATGATAAAGTGGCTGATTTAAAGGTTAAAAACATTATTTGATGATAGTTTGGATAGAGGGCATGAGCAAAAAATAAACAGGCATGTAAGAATCAAATGTTCTTCTAAACCATTTGGAAGTTACAGTTGGTGTAGAAGCAAGGAGGACTATGGGAGGACTGGATTTTGGAGGAAACGATTCACAGTTCAGGCTCAGACACACTGGAGGCTGCCCTTTGCTTTCTACTGCCTTATTCCCAGCTCCTCCTGACACTGGAAGAAGTGGCTCCACCGCTAGTAACTAACAATTGTTCCTTGTATGTGCAAGGCTATCATCAAGAGTTGCCCCAAACTCCAGCTCCCCCAGAACAGAACTCAAGTTAGGAGGCCACTTCAGAATACATGGATGTGAGACACAGTTGAGAGAGAGAACAAAAAATTTCCAAATACTGAGAATGCTGCTGCTGCTGCTGCATTGCTTTAGTTGTGTCCGACTCTGTGCGACCCCATAGACGGCAGCCCACCAGGCTCCCCCATCCCTGGGATTCTCCAGGCAAGAACACTGGAGTGGGTTGCCATTTCCTTCTCCAATGCGTGAAAGTGAAAAGTGAAAAAATGAAGTCACTCAGTCCTGTCCGACTCTAGCGACCCCATGGACTGCAGCCAACCAGGCTCCTCTGTCCATGGGATTTTCTAGGCAAAAGTACTGGAGTGGGGTGCCATTGCCTTCTCCGAAATACTGAGAATAGTTATTGCCAATTATAGAAGGGCAAAGAACAGGAACCACTGGATCATGGAAAACTGCATGAAATCTTTGTGCCCACAGAACCTTACACACAGTAGGCATATGGTAAATGTTTGCTGGTTGGTTGGTTAAGTACTAATTTCCAGTGAAAATTCTGGGCTCATCTTCCTTATAGATTTGAAAAAGTCAGTAGACTTAATTTGCCTTTTTGGAATTGATTATGGCCTCACGCTGAGTAAGAAACACTTAGTCACGTCCACCTCTTTCCGACCCATGGACTGCCCAGGTGCCGCAGCAGTAAAGAATCCTCCTGCCAATGCAGGAGACACAGGAGACTCAGGTTCGATCTCTTGGTTGGGAAGATCCCCTGGAGACAGAAAACGGCAACCTGCTCCAGTATTCTTGCCTGGAAAATCCCATGGACAGAGGAGCCTGTCAGGCTACAGTCCATAGCGTCACAAAGAGTCAGACACAACTGAGTGCACACACAGCTTATTATACTGCCCTGAGTAAAGGTCCCTTAGACATCTTTCAGCCTATTGGTTTGAGATGTCTTGGTGTCTTACCTTTTAGTTCCTAACTCTAGTGATCACTTAAATTTCAATGAAAGAATAATTTGTGTAAGATTCAAATATTGTAAATATGGCTCTGAGGTCTTAGGAGGGAAGGTTATCTTGTTTTGCCCAATGAAGGTGAAGCTCCACATGAGCAGAGACAGCTAAAATAAAACAGAGCCAGCTAGAAAATTTCACTTAATATTAGACTAGCAGGTTCCTCTTTCTGTTGACTGGTGTCAGTGGTGAGTTCCTAAGAAAATCGAGTCTTACAGGATGGTCACATTTTGCAAAAGGGCTTCCCAGGTGGTCCTAGAAGTAAAGAACCCACCTGCCTATGCAGAAGATTCAAGAGACACAGATCCGATTCCTGGGTCAGGAAGATCCCCTGGAGGAGGGCATGGCAACCCACTCCAGTATTCTTGCCTGGAGAATCCCATGGACAGAGGAGCCTTGTGGGCTATAGTCCACGGGGTCACAGAGAGCTGGACACCAGTGAAGTGACTTGATACACACATTTTGTACAGGAGAAAGACCAAAATCTGCATGGTCTTATGCTTCACAGGAAAGAAGGAGCCAGGCCTTCTGTTCATTTCCACATGCTTCCTGGGGCATGAAGGCCTCAGCACGTGTGGTCACAAAGCCCAGTACTGAAGCAGCCGACCCCTTTCATCCAGGTCCACACATGGCGAACACTGGCTTGGGTGTGTATGTTTTTAATACCACTCTCTCTTCCAGGGAGTTTGGAACACACGTGTTCCTTTTAACTCCCACCAGTCCTTGAGATCTGCCAGCCAGGAAGACCATTCTGGAAGAACTTTGGAGAGGATGAGGGAGCTGTTTTTGCAACTGCCTGAGACTCAGGAAGCACAGGTCTCCCCAGGTCAGCCCCTCAGCACTCACCCTCACATAGCAGAGCTCAAAGGCCTTGCTGTATCTTGGTTTTGTTGCCCATAAAACACAGATAGTAACTCTTGCAAAACAGACACTAAATGGAATGCATTTTGTGATCTTTGGAGGACAGGCTGCCTGTTAACATATGCTGACAGTGTGTTTTTCTGGGGCAGGCCTGGAGCCACGGCCCCACATTGCCACCAGAGTTGTTTCTGGAACCCGTGCCAAGAGCAGCCCGAAGCAATCCAGCCTCCCAGGCCTGTCTCTGGGTCCAGCTGGCAGAAGATTAAGGGCTGCTCTTGCCCAGCTGTGTGTGCCCTGCTCACCCACAGGCCTGAATTCAAGGCCCCCAATGCTTGACAGCCACCACAAGTCACTGATTCAACCCTGTAATAGACCTGCTTACTCCCATATGCCTGCCTCAGGGTCAAGTCTATTAAACCTACCATTTGGAGGGCAGAAGCAGTAAAGGCTGGCCCCTTCAAAGAGAAAGGTTTTGCTTTGGAATACAGATCCCCTGTTTGTGCTTCATGGGTGGATATTTCAGGGGATAAGAGGGTTTGTGGTTTGTTTGGGTCTTGAGAAGAAAGAAATTGACAAGATGGGCTGCAGACTGGACTCACGAGGATCTGGCTCCGTCTCCGCTCAGCAGAGTTGAGGTTCGTGGTGCCCCAAGCCAAAGAGAGATTCTCTGGGGAGGAAGACGGATGATGGAGGGGGGAGGATGGAGCGGATGTTGCCAGGAACTGCCTTTGTTATCTCTACAAGTCACACAGTGGCCTCTGGACATTGTGTGGTCCTGCTGAGGAAGCCACAGGGGACATTCTCAGGGAAGTGAGCCTGATCGATGTGGTCCCCACTCAGGTCCCCTTTTCCTAAGTCCCTTTTCTCTCCTCCCCATCCCCTCTCCCAGCCCATGTTGTTGCCCTAAATATTTCCTAGAGAGGAAATCAGGGCAGCAAAGATATTAATTTTAAGGGACTTAACCCTTTCCTGGCAGACCCAAAGTTTTGAAGAGAAACATAGAAGGAGAGGCAATGCTTATCCCTGAGCTTAAATCTCGAGTGACAAACGTTTCAGATACTGTCACCAGGGCAAGGCAAGGCGGGTAGAGAGGGAGATAAGGAGAAGATAAAGATGCTGAGTGCCAAAGAATCGATGCTTTCAAATAGTGATGCTGGAGAAGACTCTTGAGAGTCCCTTGGACAGCAAAGTGATCAAACCAGTCAATCCTAAAGGAAATCAACCCTGAATGTTCATTGGAAGGACTGACACTGATGCTGAAACTCCAGTACTTTGGCCACCTGATGGGAAGAACTGACTCCTTGGAAAACACCCTGATGCTGGGGAAGATTGAGGGCAGGAGAAGGGGGAGACAGAGGATGAGATGGTTGGATGGCATCACCAATTCAATGGACATGAGTTTGAGCAAATTCCAGGAGATAGTGAAGGACAGGGAAGCCTGGCGTGCGGCAGTCCATGGGGCCGGACACGACTTAGAGACAGAACAATAACAACAAAGATGCTGCTGGGCACGTGACCACTCGCTCACTCAGCCCCAGTGTGAGTCTGGCCCTGACCTTTCCAGTCCTCCTTGCAGGATTTCACGTGCATCCCAAATGCACCCAGAAACCAAAATAAAGACCGCAGGACAGCATCCCAGATGAAGGGGGAAGGCCAAATCATGGTCTCAGATTATAAAGAAAAACCGTCTTAGAAAGCCCAGAGGAAAATGCAGGGCCTGGCTGCCCGCCATCTGCACTGAGCCCCGAAGCAAGAGGAAATTGACTTGAATATCAGCATGAAGAGCTTAAGATAGAGGGAGGGAAGAATCTCCAACAGAAAGACATTCCTGCCGGTTGCATAAGCCCTTCTCTTTGAAGGTCTGGAAGGTCTGACGGGTTCTATCATCGATGGAAGCAGATGATCAGCAAGATGCCTTCCAGCGCTGGGACTACCTCACCATCTAATTTTAGCAATTCCTCTTGGCAGAGGATGGGTCCTCCCCCTTCCCAGGGCTATCTGGGGTTCCACACACCAGCTCCTACAGCTTCCTTTGATGTTGACGGGGGGCTCTGTGGACTCAAGGCCAGATATGCTGCAGGAAGAGACATGCTCAAAGCCATTACACTGCCCTATCTCACGGCAACCATAAGAGGTCTGCAAATTTTTTTCTTTTTTCTTTTTTTTTAATTATGAAGTTGCATCACTTGATTTGAAGTTAAATGTGGGCTGTCAGGTTTGGGATCAATCCTCAGAAATGATCGTTAGGTCAATTGCCATCCAATATCCTCTCTTTCTTTGCAGGGGAGGATGTTTAAGGCATGATGTTATTTTGACTAATTTAAAGATTTCATTCATATTTTTAACTCATTATAACTGAACGCAAGTTAAGCCCATCACGTAATGACAGAAAGTGGCCAGAAGCCATGGGAATGTGTTTCTCATTGTGGAAACTACAAGTTAGTCATTTTCTTCTCCCAAGTAAATGTCTTCGGTTCGGTTAAGGGAATTTTTTTCAAAGAAATCATAAGTTCCAAATTAGTTTTTTGTCTCAAAAGTGAACCCTATGGAAAATGTAGCAATATTTCTGTAATTTTGCAAAATGTTTTGATAGTATCTATGTCCTATTTCTCAAGATCTAAAATCTTACTTTTGGGGTCTTTTTGTTTGTTGGTTTTTTTGGTTGTTTCTTTTTTTTTCTGTTTTAGTTTTAACCTCCTGGCCTCAGAATGTAAAGACAAGTGATAAATTCCGGCGAAAGCGGTAAAGCAGAAATACTCAAATTACTAGATAATTTACAGCCACACTTTCTATAACAGGGATCTTTGCGAAACTAGCTTTTTTTTTTCCACTTACAGTTTTATAGAGACGAGATGGGTTGTGAAGTCAAGTAGGGGAGGAGGGAGAGAGAGGAGGAGCTTGGTATTCTTTTTCAAGCTAACTGTTATTTGTGTCGATATTGTTCCGAGAAGTCTGCTTTTAGGCCAAAGTTTCCATCTACAAGTTCCTTGCACACCCAGAAACTTCTAGAGGTGTGTGATGGGCTGACTTGATAGATTCATCTTTGGGGTCTGAGAAGGAGGAGCCATGGGCCAGAGGCAGGTGAGGTAGCATTTGGGGAACCACCTCTCCAGCCTGCTAGGCTGGGAGCCCCCCAGTCTCTGACTGCAGCCCTGCAGGCGAAACCTCTCCTAAGATCTCTCTTGATGTCAACTCCTCTCCTGCACCAGACTGTAGGCTTTTCTCACTTTGCCCTCAGTTTAACTGCCTCCTCATCCCCTCTGCAGCAGAGTTATACATCTGGGCTCCCCAGCTGGGCGGAAAGGCAGAAGCAGAGATGGAACCTGGTGAAGTGGGGTCAAACGCCAGGGGTGTGGTACTCGGGTGAATCCCTGCCCTGTAAGATGGAGGCTCCCCTGGTTCCATGGTTCTACCAAGTCTGAGTTTCTATTACTCTGCACTCCTGGGGGCAGGTTGCAGATACATCAGGTTCAAGGTGTTTAAAAAAAAAAAAAACAGACCAAGAGCTTCAAATAATTCTCAGTGTCCAAGCCGACGCTGAAGGTGGGGCAGCAATATTCTAGAAGGGAGGAGTGATAGAAGAAATCAAGAATACAAAGACATACCTACACATGTGTGCTGAGAGGCAGAGAGGAGGCGGGAAGAACTAAGAGACGCTTAGTTCCTGGAAGTCTTTTCTGGAAATCGTGCCCCATGTCAGCTCAGGACAATGAGTCAGTTAGGTCATTTGCATATTTAATCTCAAATTATCGCCCAGAAAGTTATACTCTGTATTCCAAAGACATCAAGTCTCCAACAGAATTGTAATGCTTTTTTTAAAAAAATTTTTTTTCAATTAGGAAAAAGATGATTTTAATGCATTACTCATTCTATCAATTTTAGTTTACCAAAACCAGCAAGAAATTAGTTCCCAGGTCATTAAATTCCACCCTTTGTGGTCAGAGCCGAAAGGGCTGGACCGACTCTGCTGGGAAGGGTGGAGTATGATTGTGTGGGGATCATGGGGACACCCTGGCAGGCCCTCCCCGGCCCTTGCTCACGAGCCAGCTGCCTGCCCCCCACCTCCCCGCATCTGCACGGCTTGCTTGACGCCCTGTGTTGACTTCGGCTACTGGTCAAGTTTCCCCTGGAGCCCCAGTGCCGAGGGTGCCAAGGCTGAGCTGACTCATGCTTTCCCGGACTTCCTGACACCCTGTTCACGGGCTTGTCGGCAGCTACAAGACACTCTGCCCCATCGGTGTTGCAATTCCAGCCAGGAAACCAAACTAACCGCCCCAGAATTTGGCTGAAGTCTCTGAGGGTGGACAAGAACAGAGGTTCTCAGTCAATATTTAGGCTGGGAGTGAAGGCCATTTTTTGTTTGTTTCTTTCTTTCCTTCCATTCTTTTCTGCCCTGGTTTACTGAGATATAGTCGATATACATCACTGTGTAAGTCTGAGATGTACAGCATAATGATTTACACATATTGTGAAATGATTATCACAATAAGATTAGCTAACATCCACCATCTCATATAGATATAACACACCAATGCTGATTTTTCTTTTTAGGTCAACTTACATCTATTGAGCAATTTCTCTATGAGCATAAAAATGTTGATATATATGTGTATGAGTTTAAAATAGGAAAACTTTCATTCTATACTCACCAGTGGAAAAAGATAAAGCATCATTTTATTTAGACAGTTTACATCTTGAGTAAATATCCTATCTTCAAGTTTATAAAATTTCTTCAAAGATTTGTTTTAATTGAACTGTGGTTAATTAGGCTTCCCTGGTAGCCCAGATGGTAAAGCGTCTGCTTACAATGCAGGAGACTTGGGTTCGATCCCTGGGTCGGGAAGATCCCCTGGAGAAGGAAATGGCAACCCACTCCAGTATTCTTGCCTGGAACAGTATTGTATTAGTTCAGGTGTATGACATGGTGAGTCAATATTTTTACAGGTTACATTCCATTTAAAGTTATTTTAAAATATTGGCTATATTTTTAATTTAAGAAAAATTTGAATGTCAATGGTCAAGAAAACCCTGTTCTTCCTGGTTGCTCTGGAAGCATTTAGTGATCCAATGATTGCCAAAACAAGTTACATATTTATTAGTTAGAATCACAGTCTTTATTTTCTCCATTCATAAAGGGAGCTCTCTTCTGTTGCTGAAGTGGCTCTTGAGGTAACTTGACATGTTAACAGCCACCTCAGAGGGAATATGTGAGTGTGTGTGTGTGTGTTCAGTCCCATTCTGTTCTCTGTTCTCTGCGACCTCACTGACTGTAGCCCACCAGGCTCCTCTGTCCATGGGATTCTCCAGGCAGGAATTCTGGAGCAGATTGTCATTTCCTTCTCCAGGAGATCTTCCCAGTAATCGAACTCGAGTCTCCTGTGTCTGCTTCATTGGCAGGAGGATTCTTTACCACTGAGCCACCTGGGATGCCCCTCAGAGGAAATATGACTTTCCCCAAATCCACCTGAATTCAAAATATAAGAGAAAATCAGTTTTTAGGAAAATCAGAGAGTGGGGAATTTCAATGAGTGATGTGGAAGAAATTAGACTAGTGTCTTTATTCCATGTTTTTACCCCTACACTCCTCAGTCATGTGTGTGTGTGTGTGTCTAGTAATAAGCAAACAGGCCAGTTTTCTCCTCCAGTCCCACAATGGTACAGATGTTTGACCTGAGAAGACAAACTGGGTGGAAAGTCACCGAGGACGCGGGAGCCCGGAAGCAGCTTTTACGTGCTCCTCTCTCCAGAACAGTTCTTTTTCTCTCGTTGCTTCTGTTAGCCATGACTAAAGGTGCCCTGTCTTTTCTAGTGTCCTATTCTATAGCTACATCGCCGTGCTTGCAAAGCCATCCTTGTTCATGTTCACGATCATGTTCATTTGATTTGGAAAGTTTGCCTTCTGTTCTTCCTGAACTTGGCTCTATGTGCCTTTCTCAAACTGGCCACCCCACTGCACCCCCGGGGGGTGAAATCTACAGACAAGAGGCGTGTCCAGTACCGGCACCTCTCATAGGCGTGTCCCCAGGGCCTGCAGATGCTCTTCCTGGCAGGGAAGGAGCGTGGCCCTTTCGGGGAACAGTCAGCCTTTCTGCCAGTTCAGCCTGGAGAATGGGCCCAGGGTATGTACTCTCCCTCCTGCGAGGTCTGGGCAGGCTGCCTGCCCAGTCATCTCTTTTATTGCTGGCCCCAAAATGGAGAAACTAGACTTGGATGGGCCACATTCTGGCTGCACCTTAGGCTGGCCTTTGGCATAAATCTAGCGGGGCCAGCCCAAGGCCCTTCTGAGTCAGAGCTTGCAGGCTCCTGCCTGGACCACCAGGCAGACACTTGTCCGATCGTTATCACTGGCAAACCATTCAACTCAGGTTTTGTTTTTATTTAGAATGTTTAATTTTGTGAAGCCTCGTTATCTTTTGAGATGGGAATTTTTCTTCTTCCTATCCCTTGTCGTTCTCTGAAATCACTTGTTTACTGATGTAGTCATAGCCTGTCTCCTCTAGAATGTAAATTTCACGAGGACAGTGCATGCATGCTGAATTGCTTCAGTCATGTCCCACACTGCAAATCATGGACCATAGCCTGCCGGATTCCCTTGTTCATGGGATTTTCCAGGCAAGAATACTGGAGTGGATTGTTGTGCTCTCCTCCAGGGGATTTTCCCAACCCAGGTATTGAACCCACATCTCTTATGTCGTTTCCTGCATTGGCATGTGGGTTCTCCACCACTCGCGCCACCTGGCCATAAAAAGTTAGCTAGAAAAGAATTTCAAAAGCATACCTTAAAGAACCATTTTTATATTAAATCTCATTCAATGTTTCCTCTGGTCTGAGGAGCCTGAATAAATAGAGCAGCATGCTTAAAGTATAAAGATTCTGCATAAACTCTTATCATTGGTTCCCTCAAAGATTGAGACCTGATCAATTTCACTGTCCATTGCAATCTCCCACTGCCTATAACCATGCCTAGCTAGTTCACTCGTGGGCTCCACTTTGTAAAACATAAAAATTGAGGCACCAGGTGGCTGCCTCCGATCTTCCTGAAGTCCAGCTGCTGGGAATGTGCCCCCAGGCTTCTGCCTGTGTCTCTCCCAAAATGCCATCTCATGAAAGGACAGGCAGGCCTGCCCTTTCTCCTGTCCAGGGAAAGGGTAGAGATGTCACAGCACCCCCACCCCCACCCCGAGAAACATTTTGCTTCTCTATCTGAGAGGTAGTTTATTACTTTTTTGTGTCTGCCATAACAACTGATCACAGGGCAGAGGACTGGAAACAACGGAAGTGTTTTCTCTCATAGTTTTTGATGCCAGAAGTCTGAAATTGAGGCAGAGCCACCCTGCTTCTGAAGGCTTCCTTCCTGGCATCCTTCTCACTCCTGCTCGTTGCCAGAAATAGGTGTTGCTAGGTGTCCGGCCACTTCACCTCAGTCTCTGTCTCCATCATCATCTTCTTCATCTCTCTTTCTTCTGTGGGATGCTGTTCTCTCATCTTACAAGGATATTGGTCATTGGATTTAGGGAAGACAGAGGATGAGATGGTTGGATGGTATCACCGACTCGATGGACATGAGTTTGACCAAACTCCAGGAGATGGTGAAGGACAGGAAGCCTGGCATGCTGCAGTCCATGGGGTACCGAAGATTCAGATATGACTGAGCGACTGAACAGCAACAGCAGCTAATCCAATAACCTCATTTTAGCTAGTTACTCCTGCAAGACCCTATATCCAAAAAACGTTGTGCTCTGAGGCTATCGGTGGGCATGCATTTTGAAGACACTATTCAACCGAGATCAGGCAAGTGGACCCCACGCACTTACTTGTTGTAAGTCATATGCCCTCTCTGTGCTCTGTGTCCTCAGCTGTAAAATAGGAATGCCAGTCATCCCTGCCTCTCTGGGTTATCATCATGTGCTTAGTAGGGTGACTGGCACACCTGGAGAGCTGTGTAGGGTAAGATGCAGTCAGCCAAGTGCCTGTAGATGCTTCACAGAGGTGAACTGGACATCCATGTCATCCAGGACCCCTCCGGGGATGGCAGATAAAGGAAACAGACTCACAGGGCCAGCCAGGAAGCACAGAGCAAGACACCCAACCAGGTAGAGGCCATGGTACATGGGAATCTTCTTTATCTAGAAGAATTGAGCCAAGGGAAGAGAGGAGAAAGGGGGCATCTCATCTGGAGAGAAGGGTGGTGGGAGTAGGAAGGGGGAGGAGGCAGGAGGACCTGGCAGGTTCAGAAATCGCCGTTGGTTGAGATGGTTAGCAAGAAAGGCAGAGGAGGAGAGTCAAGGGGGTAGCCCCCTGGAGTTCTCCAAGGTCACTTCTGGCTTTCAGCCATCTTAATCTGTTCAGGCTGTGTTATCAAAAATACCATACGCTGGGCAACCTTTAAGCAGCAGACATTTACTTCTCACAGTCTTGGAAGCTGGGAAATCCAAGACCAAGTTTCTGGAGGACTCAGTGGTGAGGGCTGGCGTCCTGGTTCACAGGTGGTTATCGTCTCCGTTGTGTCCTCACATGGTGGAAGGGTCAGGGGCTCTCTGGGGTCTCTTTTGCGAGAACCCTAATCCCATCCTCAAGGGCTTCACCTTCTCACCTCCCAGTGACCCCACTTTCAAATACCATCACCTGCGGCATCAGGATTTAACATGAGTTTGCGGGGCACACGTCCATTCAGTCTATAGCATCAGTAGTTCTCTAAGCTGTGGGTTGGTCAGAATAAACCAGTATTCCCTGAACTACCCAGCTCTCAGGACCGATATGCGGGTTGCCGCTGTCTTTGTGACCACAAAGGAAGCCCAGAGGTGAACCTCCCCAGAGGGGAGGTTTCCTATGAAAGAGTTGCTGAGCTTTCATCTAGTTTTATGAAAAATGTTAGCAAGAAATTCAGTGTGTCTCCCAGTGTTGTATCTATTAAAGGAGGCATCCCAGATGTGTGTGTGTGTGTGTGTGTGTGTGTGTGTGTGAGCTGACTCATGATACGGCCACAGTAGGGCAATGAGGCTCACTGTCTTGAAGTCTTGCAACTAAAACCCACCCTTCTGATCTACCTTTTATAAAAATAATTGTATTTATTTATTTATGACCATGCTGGGTCTTCAGTGCTGCGCAGACTCTTCTCTAGCTGCAGTAAGCAAAGGCTACTCTTCGTGGTAGGGTTCAGGCTTTTCATTGTGGTGGCTCCTCTTGTTGCGATGCACCGGCTCTAGGGCATGCAGGCTTCGGTAGTTGTAGCTCACGGGTTCAGTCGCTCTGAGGCGTGTGGGATCTTCCTGGACCAGGAATGGAACCCATGTCTCCTGCATTGACAGGCAGATTCTTTACCACTGAGCCACAGGGAAGCGCCTCTGATCTACTTTCATGACCCATCACATCTGCTCATGTCCCTCACTGAGGCGAAGATGCACACCTGATTCTCTTTGGAATTCGAGATCTAGACACATGGGCACCACACGGTCACACATGCAGCTCTGCCTTCTCAAGGACCCTGGCTTCTACATGGGGAGCCTCTGGAAGCAATCGCCATGGTTAGTAGGGTCCAGACCTTACTTGCATCACCAGCAAACTAGAAGTAAGAGTCCTGACCCTTCTGCCACGTGAGGACACAAGCTTCCAAGTCTTTGTGATTTGCCCGGGGCCATGTGGGCACTCACGATGGGGGTCGTTCTTCAGCCAGGCTATCTTGGCATCAGCTGGGACCCTTCTCCCCTGGAGTGAGCCTCCCCACCAAGGCAGCATCCTCCGGACCCATTGAAAAACACCTGTCTTTTTCTTTTCTCTTCCTGGGCATCTTCTGGTTCCACTGAATCCCTGTTTCAGCAGAGCTGTAACCGTATCTCATCCCTGTATTCCTTGGTGTCTAGAGTGCTCCTGGTCAGGATGAGATGCTTTTATTTTTTTCTTTTTGGTTTTATGAGGATTTTGTGAGTGTGTGTGTGATGTCAGACTTCAAAGGAAGCCTCCCACCGTAAAGATCACGAGCAGACTCACATTAGTGATTCTTTCTCATTCCTGCGGGGGAAAGGACGGTGGTGCTAACACATGTCTCATCTCCCCCTTGACATGCAGTCTCTTTCAAGTGATTTCACAAAGCCCCCTCACTTTCTCTTTCAGGTCCTAAAATAGTATGTCAGGAATCAACAGCTGCCTACGCAGCCAAGAAGCTGAGCTCCCGGTGACTTCATTCGTCACTGCACCCCCCCCAAGCCCCCTAATCTTCGTGTTCCCAGCCTCGTGTCAGCACTCGGCTCCCCTCTCGTGTCTGGCTTTCCTCAGTAAATCCCTAAGTGCCCCTGTTTTCACTAAGTCCCTGAAACCCTGGCCACAAGGCGGGCAAAGCGAGATTTAATTGAATCTCTTGGCGATGATTCACAGAAGAAAAGCCCGACCGTCTGACCTGGAAACCACACAGTGGGGAGTTTAGAAACCGTCAGCATAGTCAAAACAATGTTCCTGGTTCAGCCATTGAGTGAAGTTCAAAGGAACAAAGACATCAGTGAGAACGGTATCATGCCAAGGGCGGCCTGAAGAAATACACTTACCTGGGCATGAAGGCCTCCGGGACTTTCAGTCGTGTTAGTAACAGGAGTCCTGGCTCCAGGGAGGAGCTTCCCAGCTGGGCAGTGAAAAGTCAGCAGGGTGAGGGGATGTATCAGGATCCAAGGCTGCTGTAACAGGTAACCACAAATGAGCTGGTTTAAAACTATAGAAAGGGACTGTTTCACAGCTATAGGGGCTGGATGTTCAAAATCAAGGTGTCAGCAAGGGCATGTTCCCTCCTAAGGCTCTAGGGAAGAATCCTTTCTTGTCCCTGGTGTCTCCTAGTACTCCCTGACATTCCTCAAATTGTAATTGCATCTCCCAGTCTCTGCCCCTGTCTTCACAAGCATTCTGTTGTGTGTGTGTGTCTCTTCTCACAAAGACACCCATTGTTAGATTCAGAGCCTGCCCTAATCTGGCATGACCGCACCCTAACTTAAACCAATCACATCTACAAAGATCTCATTTCCAAACAGAATCACATCCTAAGGTTCCAGATAGACATGCATATTCGGAGACAAAACTATGGCTCACTGGCTGTATTCCCCAAATCATCCCCTGCCCATCTTGCAGAGTTAGTTGTTCCTGGTCTTGATTTTGGAGCCTCCTGGACTAGAACCTAGGCTACCCTCATAGATCAGTTGGTAAAGAATCCCTCTGCAATGCAGGAGACCGTGGTTCAATTCCTGGGTCAGGAAGATCTGCTGGAGAAGGGATAGGCTGCCCACTCCAGTATTCTTGGGCTTCCCTTGTGGCTCAGCTGGTAAAGAATTCACCTGTAATGCAGGAAACATGGGTTCGATCCCTGCGTTGTGAAGGTCCCCTGGAGAAGGGAAAGGCTACCCACTCCAGTATTCTGGCCTGGAGAATTCCACAGACTATACAGTCCATGGGGTTGCAAAGAGTCGGACACAACTGAGCGACTTGGTGCATAATGTTGAATCCTGACCTTTTGACTTTCATGTTTGAGGGAACAGTGTCAGCCTGTGACACACGACTGGTGTGGTTTGATGGAAAGCGCACTGAGTGTTACTGTGGGGAAACCTAGAAGATGGAAGATTAGGCAGTGCCCAGTCGGCAGAGTCTGGTCAAAGAGTTATGTCCTGATAGACCAGCAGACACATTTCCTTAGAACTGTTAGTTACATCTGATGTGCCCTCACTGAAGAAGGAAATGTTGATTGCATTAAAACAACAATTGTAATAGAGGATAGTAGAATGATTGAATAAGATACTCATCTACCCCATACATTATAGTCTTTGTCCACTTATGAGAAAGGAAGGTACTCCCACCAAGGAATGTGGCAGGAACTCCCATAAGGTGTCCCAGGGATTCCCTCTAACTTTTGGAGCAGGGAATCAGGATGGAGGTTAGATAGACCATGGCTTTGGAATGTTTTAATGTTCACCATAGGCTATTAGCATTCAGAGTGAAAAAAATGGTACCGTTTCCAAGATCTTACATTCTGGAACGTTCCTCCATCTGCAGCCTCCACTCTTTCCCATCTACCAGGTTCACTCCGTCATGGTGACCCCAGAGGCCTCTGGTCGACCCTTTTCTCAAGCCAGTCAGCACCTTGATAATCACTGTCCAGACACGATAGGCTGGACCCTGCAGTCGGTCATTCCCTGGAGGTCTCACCAGCGCCTACACCCCATCACACTACTGCAAGACACTGCCGTTGCACCATGAGCGCTTTCAACCCAACATTCAAATGAATTCCCTTCTACCTCTCAGCAGAGTTCTGAAGTCCTCACCCTCATTCTTCAGTCACAAAGAAGGGCTGTGGCAAACTTCAGAAACTTTATGGAGTTGGAGTTTATAGCGCTCTGCCATGGTTGGATGTGGACTGAAGGATGGGCATTCAAATAAGTCAAGTCTGAAATTTTAGCCCTGGTGACTAAGGGCTACTAGTAAAAACTCCACAAAGTCCTTTATCTACTCTCACTCTTAAGTTTCCTAAGTATTGGTGGAATTACCAAACCACCAGACACAATCTTTTTAAAACTTTTTATTTTGTATGGGGGTATAGCCAATGAATAGCTGGTCCATTCTAAAGGAGATCAGTCCTGGGTGTTCTTTGGAAGGAATGATGCTGAAGCTGAAACTCCAGTACTTTGGCCACCTCATGCGAAGAGTTGACTCATTGGAAAAGACTCTGATGCTGGGAGGGATTGGGGGCAGGAGGAGAAGGGGACGACAGAGGATGAGATGGCTGGATGGCATCACCGACTCGATGGACATGAGTTTGAGTGAACTCCGGGAGTTGGTGATGGACAGGGAGGCCTGGCATGCTGCTATTCATGGGGTCACAAAGAGTCGGACACGACTGAGCGACTGAACTGAACTGATAGCCAATTAACAAAGAATGTTGTGATATTTTCAGGTGAACAGTGAAGGGACTCAGCCATGTATACATGTATCCATTCTTTCCCCCAAACTCTCCTTCCATCCAGGTTGCTACGTAATATGGAGCAGTAGGTCCATTTTAAATATAGCAGTCTGTACATGTCCATCGCAAACTCCCTATTCCTCTCCACTGACCATCCCCCCACCAGCAACCATAAGTTGGTTCTCTAAGCCAGGGACACAATTTCATTATTATTATTCTAAATTGTGCATCATTTTCTCACACTTTCCAACTTCCCTCTTTCTAGAAAGTAGCCCGTGGTTGCCAGGGCTGAAATTTCAGACTTGACTTACTTGAATGCCCATCCTTCACTCCACACCCAACCATGCATGGCAGAGCTCTATACACTCCAACTCCATAAAGTTTCTAAAACTCTTCCCTCCCATCTGAGAACCAAGTGTGCTGTAGGTCCAAAACACAAGAGAGAGACCATGTAGGACAACACAGTAACAAGACTGTATCATTACACTTACTGTAATTAACCGTTACATTACTCCCAGAAGGCATGTGGCATGCTATTAGATGTGTGAATGAGCAAAGAATCCAACATGTTGATAACTTATCAAAGAGCGAAGGCCATTTAGTAGTAGTCATAAATTTATTTATTTTTAATAAATAAAAGTCAATTTATTTTAGCATGTATTAGTAATAGTCACAATTAAATAGTCATAATTAAATATAACAGGCTTTTCTTTTACCCTGATTAATAAAAGTCTTTCAAGAGTTTTAGAGAAATAAAGGCCATTGTTTCTGGAAAGAATGACTCACTCAGTATTTTAGCTTTTCGCTTCCTGTGATTCACATCGCCTTTAGAGCTTCTGATGCTTAACCTTCCTAGAAGTCATATTGAAAGACAAGAGAGATGCTTGGGGCATAATTTGGGATGTCCCGTAGGCCTGAATTTTCCCAAGATTCAGATTCACACACTTGCTGGTTGACAACATGGACATTCAATGCCTTCTCCCCATGTAGTCTGCTGGATGTGGAGAAGAGCCACAGAGAACAGAGAGCTAGGTGCTTGGGACATTCCCAAAGATTCACTTGGTTAGAAGCACGATGGAGCAGACACCGGCACGTGCCAACCTGGCTTCAAATCTGGGTTCTATTACCGCCTGGTTGTGAGATCTTGGGGGATGGCTTAAGTCTTTTGAGTTTATTTCCTTTTTTACAAAGTGGAGATAATATCACAGTTTTATTCATGAGGGTAAATTTTTAAATTGTAAAGGAGAAAAATTGACAACGAAGCTAAGAGTCTAGTGGATGATAGCTTTCCCAACCAACCCATCTGTCTCTCTCTTAGGCACACATGAGCGTGTGTGCACACACACACACACACATTTATACTAGTATCTTCTGATTTCATTACTGAGTCTTGGGCTGACCCTGGAACCCTCGTAAGAGCTACACTTTTACCAACAGCAAATCTTCCTTTTACTTAACTTCTGGTATCAGTGGTAGTTGCATGGGTAGATTGGAATTAGAAATCTGTCCCAGGACTTCCCTGGTGGTAAAATGGATAAGACTCTGTCTGCCAATGCAAGGGGGTTTGATCCCTGGTCCAGGAAGATGCCACATGCTGCAGAGCAGCTAAAGCCCGTGCACCACAGCAAAGAGAAGCCGCAACGAGAGAAAGCCCTCGAGCAGCAGTGAAGACCCAGCGCAACCAAACACCAATCGGTTAATTAATTTAAAAAAAAAGCAACTCTGAAAGAAATTCTGTCCCTGAAAGAGCTCTCTATACCTTGTACGTGGCAAAAGAGACCTTAAATCTTCAATGGGAAGGGGAAGGGCAATGTATAGTTGCAATGATTCCATGAGATAAGCACTGATGTACTTGTGACAAAGGGAAGTGGAGCCGGGGGCTCAGTGAATGTTGGACAAAAGGAAGCCCCTTCTGTCTCCACGAAGCCCTCAACCTCCACACGTCCTAATGAGCATGCCCAGCCAACTGCCAGCAAGGCGCACTGCATTCTCCCTTTAGAGAAGCACGTTTAACAGCTGTTTGTTCTAAGACCCATCCTTTTGGACTTTTGTTCAAACAACAGCCCCATATTAACAAGAGCAATCTGAAATGGGGGCTCCCACTGCAGTGATGGCAATGACCTACAAATAATGAGAAAACAGGTCTCGGGACATTTTCGCTAAGGAAATAGACACAGCCATTGTGAAACTTAAAGCTGTATCATCATGGTGAATGGAAACTTTAAAAACTAGGTCATTGTTTAATAGTTTGGAACATCTAAATGATCAAACTAAATGGATCAGATCCATGATCAAGTGAAACACACCAGGAAAACTCAGTTCTCAATGTAAGCAGAAATAATATTCTTCTGAATTCCATGGCTATGTGGATCCACATCTTTGTAAAGTCTAGCCAGGACTAAACTACCCAATGATAGGTAGCAAATGAACAATTAAACCTTTTTCAGACTCTCAGATAAACTTCCAGGAAAACAAATTCTTTCTTGGACGAGCTAAGACGATCCACACAGAATCTATTCTTGGTGCCAGATCAAAGAACCCTGTATTTTTACTGGTTTATTGCTTTTTTAAAGATTTCCTTTGATGTGGACCATTTTTAAAAGTCTTTATGGAATTTTTTGCCATATGGCCTCTGTTTTATGCTTTGTTTTTTTGGCCACAATGTATGTAGGATCTCAGCTCCCCGACCAGGGATCAAACCCGCACTGCCTGCATTGGAAGGTGACATCTTAACTCTTGGCCCTCCAGGGAAGTCCCTATTGCTTATTTTTATTAGGAAGTTCGAATAGTACTGTTATAGACTTTTCACATCTAATTTTCAGTGGGAAATCAGAAGAGTATTACCACATCTCAGTTATCCTAAACAACAATAGATCGGTCATTTTATCATCACCAGAATTAAATGTGTGACTCCAGGGCTGTGTGGCCACAACGGAGCCTTCAAGAGGAAGCACTTATGTTTCTTTCACATCAGACTAATGTAGAAATCAAGAAGTTCAAAATTCACTTCCCAAGGAATGTTAGTAAAACAACTCTCTACTATTTAGACCCTCAGCTGCTGTTGATCTTAACAGGGGCCTTTCCACAAACTTCATCTCCCTCTTTGATATTTTAGCCTCTTAATCATTTTAAGTCAACAATCCATAGCTGACAGTTCTGCTGATAAAGTACCTTTATAATGATAGACTTGGTGTTTAAATTTCCGCCTACGTCTTCTCTAAGCTGGTGACCTAATTGTAGCTGATGCTTCCAGTAGAAATACTCACTTGTTAACCTCAAGTTATTTCTGGGCACAGCTGAAATAAAATAAATTGCTTTTAAAGCTTACAGGTCCAGATTCTGTGTCTTATTTTCCATTTCTCCTTGTCCATTTTTCCATGTAGGTTTTATCTGCTACCTATAAACCATGAAAAACAAATTATTCCATTCAAATCTTTGGAAAAGGCTGTTCGCTGGCACAAAATCACATTGTCTGGTACTTTTTCTCTCGTTTTGAATTTCTGGAAGGGAAATCCTCTTTATGAGAAGACTTAACTTTCCATCAGTAATGGGGAAAATGGTTTCCCTCGGGAGGGTAGAGGTAGATTTATAAGAGAAAACTCAGCAGAAATAAAAATCAGCACAGCTGATTTTTAATCTGCGTCTGTCTTTTTTTTTTTTTTTTTTTTTTTTTAGTGATGTTGATCCTTATTCTGCCAGTGACCTGGAAATAAATGAAGAGGGAAATTGAAAAACGTGGGAGGCTAAACAGTACAGCACGTTTTGGAAACTGTTGTCTCAGTTGCGTGCTGTTTAAATGCCACCTTTACAACCTGCAACAGAAAAAGCACTCTTCATATCTTCAAAGCAGAACCCCCTGTCCCCAGTCTATGTATGGCTCACGACGTCCGCTGTAGGTGGGGGACCACACTGGTTTGGCTTATACCCATTGTTCTAGAGTCTTGGGTTGGCCAAACAACTCACTGGGGTTTTTCCATACCATGTTATGGAAAAATATGAATTAGCTTTTTGACCAACCCAATAGTTCTTAATTAGTAATAGCACCGCCTTCCCACATGGCGCTAGTGGTAAAGAACTTACTTGCCAGTGCAGGAGACACAAGAGACGCAGGTTCGATTCCTGGGTCAGGAAGATCCTATGGAGGAAGGCAAGGCAATCCACTTCAGTATTCTTGCCTGGAGAATCCCATGGACAGAGGAGCCTGGCAGGCTATATGGTCCATAGGGTAGCAAAGAGTTGGACATGACTGAAGCAACTTAGCACAGCACGCATATCTCCAGTCAAGCTGAAAAATATTCTATTTTGATGATAAGTTTCCCGCCAGGCTCCTCTGTCCATGGGATTTCCCAGGCAAGGATACTGGAGTGGGTTGTCATTTCCTTCTCCAAAGAACTTTCCAAGACTTGCCCCTAGGGGTTTGCAAGATGCCTTATTTAGACAGAAAACAATAAGATGAAATGGTTTCAGAGAACTTAGTCTATTGTTCGTATGGAGAGATGGAGACCCAGAGGGGTCTACACCCTGCTCCTCAGTGACAAAGCAGGATCAGAATAATGAGAGCAGATCTTTATATGGTGCCTTTTGTCAAGCCAGGTGCTGCTGTGAGCCCTCAGAGTACATTGACTCATTTAATCCTGACAGTAACCTGCAGGGTAGGTCCAACTGTTACCCTGTCTGACTACAAGCAGCTTATCCCAGGCTGTGAACCAGTGGAGGGCAAGGCTGTGCTAGGAGCCAGGCCGCCTGGTTCTAGAGCCTGATGAGTTCCACACCTCACTCCTCCATCCAGAGCCAACCCTTCTGACTCTTGCTCCTACCTTCTTCTCTGTATTATGTTGCTTTTGGACCAAGGAGAGAAAAGATTGTTAGTGAAAACTTAGCCTGCTTTTTCCAAGCTGATATTTTTATATTACTCTGACTATCATCCAAGTACTACCAAAGTCACTTAAAAACAGAGAAGGTTTAAAAATAGATATGACATAGACTTACCAGACAACTTACCCAGTAGCTCAGTTGGTAAAGAATCCTGCTGCAATACGGGAGACCTGGGTTCGATCCCTGGGTTAGGAAGGTTCCCTGGAGAAGGAAAAGGCTTACCCACTCCAGTATTCCAGCCTGGAGAATTCCATGGACTGTTTAGTCCGTGGGGTTGCAAAGAGTCAGATACGGCTGAGCAACTTTCACTACCCGATGATAAATACGTTTTCAGAGAAGATAATCAAAATGTTGAACCACAGGTAGTCACTGGTACAACCACTTAGAAGGAAGGCAGCAGTAAGATGACCACCCCAGAGGGACTGGCTAAAAATCAGCCTTGTGATGTCTTTCTTTTTAAATACAACTTTATTTTATTTTTTGGCCATGCTGTGCAGCATGCGGGATTATAGTTCCCGACCTGGGATCGAACTCATGCCCCCTGCAATGGAAGTACAGAGCCTTAGAGGAAGGCTCTTGTAAGAGCCTTCTAAGAGTCTTCTCCTGCTGGAGAAGTCCCAGCCCTGTGCTTTTCATGTTAGCATTTGTTTGTCAAGGTCTGCTGAATGATACCATAAGCCCCTGAACAAATCATGTACACACGTACAAAATTCTCTTTGCAGAGCAGCTGGTAAAGCACCCATGGAAAGGGTTCTGTTAATAAATATTGTGTGATAGTGATAATATTCAGTACTTGCCTCTGAGGTGCCAACATATGCACACACACACAAAAAAGTATTGGCCATAGAACTTATAGGAAAAAATGAAGAGGGTTTACAGCATATAAAGCTTGGAGCATATGTTTAAGAGCACGGCCAAATCCAGAAAGCATCTTTCTCTCATCCCACGGACTGTGTGAGTCACAGCTGGGACCCTAGAACTTGGACATGGGAATATGCAGAGCATCCTTGAGCCTTCATGGCTCCCAGTTAGCCTTGAAAGTGAAAATGAAAGTTGCTTAGTCATATCCAACTTTTTGCAACCCCATAGACTGTAGCCCACCAGGCTCTTCTGTCCATGGGATTCTCCAGGCAAGAATATTGTAGTGGGTAGCCATTTCCTTCTCCAGGGGATCTTCCTGACCCAGTGATCAAACCTGGGTCTCCTGCATTGCAGGCAGATTCCTTACTGTCTGAGCCACCAATGGCTGGAAACTTCAGTGCTCACAGCCTACTGATGAGAGTGGGAATCTCAATGGAGTTAGTAAAGAGTAACTTTCCAGCTTCCAAAAGAACATCCATCTCCTAAAAGACAGGAAGAGCTTACCTGGTCCAGCATGAATAAAGGAGTTATTTTTGTCTGAGAACTCTGGCCAGGGAGACTCCATGGCCACCTAAAAACTCCTTTTTGAATCCAGGTGGCTTAGGAAAACATGCTTCAGTATCAGAAAAGGGAGACTTGAAGCATGTAGAGGTTTAAATGATAAGGCAGCCCACGCTTTATCAGCAGAACTGGCAGAAACATCAGACAATCCCTTAATTACCCTCTACAGCTGTTCTTAAATATTGGAATCCCTTAGCGCTGATCTGGTTCACAAAAGGAGCAGCAAATGTTGTAAAGTTTAGTGCTTTTTAACCAATAAACACACAGTGATGAAATATGTGACGCTGCAGTAGACAAGTAAGATAAATAAATAAATCAAAACTTTCCAATAAAGTAATGTTCTCCCAGTGACATCTTGTTATTCCAGTAAAAAATAGAATCCTCAAGTTTGGCAATAGTTTTTTCTTCCTGTGAAAGTACAAATAACAACACAATAAAACTAGGCTTTTTGACATATACTTGAAGGTGGTTAAAAGGGAAGATGTGTCCATTTCTTTTTTTACTGTGTGGAATAGTATTCCCATTGATTTCCCCCGTGAGGACCACTGAATTTTGAGTTCAGTAGAAAACTAACCTAGAAGCAGCACCGTCATACTCACCCATGTAAAGTAAGTCATTGTGGTAGACCTTTTGGACAGATCATTCACTGGGCATAATTCGGTGCTTTCTTGGTGAAGATTCTGAACATTTCAAACAATAGCCATAGTCAAATAAAAAACAGACAAATAACTAGACGCTCAACCTCTCTCAAACTTTAAATTAACAATTTGGTTTTATTTAGTTAGGTTTTTTTTAATTTGTATTTTATGGAAATATTTTTTAATTTACTTTTTATTGAAGCAGAGATGCTTTCCAGTGTTGTGTTACTCTCAGGTGTACAGCAGAGTGATTTGGTGATTCTTTTTCATATAGTTTTTCCTTACAGATTGTTACAAAATATTTAGTATAGTTCCCTTTGCTATACAGAAGGTCCCTGCTGGGGGCTCCCCCATTGGCCCAGCAATAAAGAATTCATCTGCAATGCAGGAGACTCGCAGGAGACATGGGTTCAATCCCTGGATCAGGAAGATTCCCTGGAAGAGAGCATGGCAACCCACTTCAATATTCTTGCCTGGGAAATCCCCTGGACAGAGGAACCCCATGGGGTTGCAAAGAGTTGGATACAACTGAATGACTAACACACACACACACACACACACACACACACACACGGCAACATGGTATCATGAAAAGAGCTAGAGAAAAACTTGATGATGGTGGTTTAGTCACTAAGTCGTGTCCGACTCTTGTGACCTGATGGACTGTAGCCCGCCAGGGCTCTGTCCATGGGATTCTCCAAGCAAGAATACTGGAGTGGGTTGCCATTTCCTTCTCCAGGGGATCTTCCTGACCCAGGAATTGAACCCAGGTCTCCTGCATTGCAGGCAGATGCTTTACTGACTGAGCTATGAAGGAAGCCCATTAAGGAGGAATATTTTCTTCTACTGCTTGCTGGTTGGGTCTACCTAGTGTTACACTTGCCCTATGGTCCAGTTGCCTGATCACTCTGAGCCTTGTTTTCACTTCTATAAACTATTGTGATACAGTGTGAGAATTTAACAAGATATCCAACACAAAGTAGAAGCTTAAAGCATGACACACGTATGTAGTGTCACAATCTGTTGCTTAAAATGTTTACCCCCAGTATTTCAATGGCTGACCCAAAATAACAACATTTTTAATGGACCTATAGAAAAGACAAGTGAGATAGGCTTTGCTATTTTTGCACAGTGTTGATAATCCTGCTCCTTAAAAGAAAATCCCAAGGAACTAGTTAGTGTGCAGATAATTCTTTTCAGGAAGAATGTTGAAACAAAACAGGAGCAGACAGCAACCCAGGAGAGTGGGGTGGCCCTTGCAGACCTGGTGCCGTCTTTATCTGCCCCAGACTTCATTCCACTTTCATGTTCTTCTGTTTGCACCCCTCATCTGAACCCCAGATTTCAGGTTTGGGAAACAAAACCAAATGACCCATGAAACATAAAACAAGATCCAACTACACACAGTGATCTCTCTCTGGCTTCAAGTCAAAACGTGGCTGAACCACAAAGCATCACCTGGTTTTGAGTAAAAACCACACTGAACCACCATTTTTTTTTTATGGTTTCGATTTGAAAACGGGGTTTCATGCAAAGCTTACCCTAGTTTCAGAAGAGTTCCTTGGCAGAGTACAGGCAAGGCTTCAGCTGGTATGGACTCTGCGACATTGGCAGCTTCAGTCGGCCTGTGTGGAGGCAATTTCTTCTCATTCTGCCCTTCGAACACTGCCCAGGTTTTGCGCAATCTTAATCACATGATCATTAAGATGACTGAAAATCATAAGATGTATTGATAAGAAATACAATTGATCAGTTCATCTCTTTGTACTTAGCTTTTACAAAAACAGAGAAGAAAATTTTTGAAAAGCGATGAATCAAAGAGTTGGGAAAGTCTAAAGATTTATCTATGTATGGAGGCAAAGAGGAGATTTGAAGAAATTCTTAGAGTAATCAGGGCCAAAATTTCACTTTCATGGGAAATAGTAAGATAATAAATGCAAAGTGGCCTATATGCGTATATGGAGTGATGAAACCACTCAGTTGTTCCCTCCTTGTGTGTGTGTGTTTGTGTGTGTGTGTGTGTTTGTGTGTGTGTGTGCGTGTGCGCTCAGTAGTGTCAGACTCTTTGCAACCCCATGGACTATAGCCCGCCAGGCTCCTCTGTCCATGGGATTTCCCAGGCAAGAATACTGGAGTGGGTTGCCATTTCCTACTCCAAGGGATCTTCCTGACCCAGGGGTTGAACCTGTGTCTCCTGTGTCCTGCATTGGCCAAAGAATTATTTTCCACTGAGCCACCTGGGAAGCCCTTTCCTCTCCTTAGAAGGAGATTAAAGCCCTTCTTAGAAGCCAAGAGTGTCAGATGAGCCATGTTCTCTGGGAGATGACGACATTTGGAGAAGGATTAATATGAAGACACTCTAAGCAGAGTGCTCCATGACTTTAAAGGAGCCCACCATTGTTCTCTCTGTAAATTAAATGAGTGCTTGCGATTTATAAGAGGATTATAATCGTGAACACATGGGAAAATGGATTGAATCTATAAATAAGCATTTTTACATCAATAAATGCAAAATTTAAAAGATTAACAATAAGAGAAAATAAATGGCCTGCTGAAAAAGAGCTTGTACCTGTGTAATACTATAAAATTCACACACAAAACTTCCCATATTGACATACTGGATCCTTCACCCCCTCTCCCCCCCACTAAAAAAATCCACGAGGTAATCAGTGCAGGCCCTGGAAAGATGATGTATTTGTCCAATCCAGGTCAAGAGGTTAGTAAACTGCAGGAATTTGACCTTCTATCATTTACCTCCATCCACAAACAGTAATGGACTTCCCAGGTAGCTCACTGCAAAAAAGAATCTTCCTGCCATGCAGGAGAAGTGGGTCAGCAAGATCCCCTGGAGGAGGGCATGGCAATCCACTTCAGTATTCTTGCCTGAAGAATCCCATGGACCGAGGAGCCTGGCGGGCCAGAGTCCAGAGTCAGAAACAACTCAGCACACACGCAGCACGCAGAGACAATAATACATCCTTGGCAGGATTACCGGGCAGCAAAAGGAGACAATCAGACGCACTAATCATTGCAATATAATGTCCCAGGAACCAGGGTGGGAATATCTTATAAGGAGTTAAGGGGCAGGAATTAAAGATCCCTGCGCTTGCCTCCTCTCTTTCTGCATAATGGAATGCAGGACAGAAAACTAGATACTCTCTGGGAGACAGAGTTGTAGGAAAAGAGACTTGTAACATGGTGCCATTCTGTGAGCTGCAGAAAGCCATCCAAGTGGGAGGCTTGGTTTTGAACATACTGGTTTTGAGGGTCTCGTGAAATATACAAGATAAGCTCTCAAGATCCTCTAGAAAGTTAGATATAGGTGTTCAGGGAAAGAGTTCCGGGCTGGAGACATGGATTTGGGAATGGGCTTCCCAGGTGGCATAGTGGCAAAGAATATAACATCTGGCTGCCAATGCTGGAGACTCAAGAGACATGGGTTCAATCTCTGGGTTGGGAAGATCAAAAGGAAATGGCAACCCACTCCAGTATGCTTTCTTTCATGGGAAATCCCATGGACAGAGGAGCCTGGTGGACTACCGTCCATTGGGTCACAAAAAGCACAGGCACAATGTCGAGGTGGTGGTCAGTAATACCCCCCAGGACAGTCTGTTGAAGAAGGAAGCAGCGGGGGTTTTGACCCCCAAGTCCTATACATGCAACTGGATGACACAGGCCACCTGAGAGAACAGGCTTAGTAAATGATGACTGCTAGCCAAGGCCACAGGCCACCAACCGAAAGGGCCATTCTCATTGTCATCCTTCAGAGCTGATCATGCAAAATCCCAAACCACTTTTGCCTTTAAGTACAATAGTAAGTCACATCCCACCACCCACTACAGGAGGCATTTATGTGCGCATGCTCAGTCACTTCAGTCGTGTCCGACCCTTTGTGATCCCACGGACTGTAGCCCACCAGCTCCTCTGTCCATGGGATTCTCCAGGCAAGAATACTGAAGTGGGTTGCCATGCCTTCCTCCTCCAGGGGATCTTCCCAACTCAGAGATCAAACCCAAGTCTCTGGTAACTCATGCATTGCAGATAGATTCTTTATCTGCTGAGCCACCAGGGAATCACATTCACTATAGGATAGTCCATCGTAAAAATACCAAACCTAAGGTATAAATACCTTATTTACATAAAAGATCAATCAAGGGTGATCACATATTTTATGATAGGGTTCACAGTGGAATTCTATCAAATGGCAAATGTCTCTGGTGATGGTAGCAGCTGCCTCACCTCTCAAATTGCAAAATGAAAATTATATTTTGCCCACACTTTGGGGGAACAGGTTGGCTTTTGCATTTTCATATATTTGCTTTTTTTTTTTTAACACAATGCATATTATAAATGGATAAATGGGGCCAGCAGATATCAATTTCTCCTTCCAGAAGTTCTTTGGCACAGAACCTAGTAAAGTCTTCTGTTTGTTTAATCACCATGGATTTGAAGATATTTTGCTATAGAATATTGATATGGAGGCAGAAACCAAATGGACATTTCCCTAGATTAAAAGTATTAATTCCATGCCCCAGAGATCATGGTTGAGCTCTCTAGTTCAATGTTTCATTAATCATTTGGAAGCTGGAGCAGTGGGCAACAAAATCTCTGGGTTTTTTCCCTAGTGAAAAATGAGCTTATCCTGGTGTCATATAAATGGAATAAAGTAAGTAAAGATGTGGGTAGTGGATATGATAGTATCACATCAATTTAAGTTGTTGGCCTGTTATTTTAGGAAAAAATTTTTTGAATCATATTTAGAAAATTATGGTCTCTGAGTTACAACTCTACAAAAGATCATTAAAATTGTCCCAGAAAATGTTCTTCCAGTAGAGACATCAGTGCGATGCACTGCTCCATCCAGTACAGGCCACAGAAATCCTTTAAAAGGGGCTGGTGAACCACACAACATGTTGTTATGCTTGTTCTGTGCAATATGTGGTGCTTGAGGTTTGATTGCTGCAATTCATGGGCCTCGTAGAAGAATCATTTCTCCCTCCTCTAAGCTGCTGGAGTTTCCCTCCCTCTTTGTGTCTGGTTGTGCATGCATCTTCTTCAATTCAGTGAAGGCAAAATATGCACATTCCCTTTTACAAAGACCTTGTTCGTAGTACATACGCCATCAGTCAGTCAGTCAGTTCCATCGCTCAGTCGTGTCCGACTCTTTGCGACCCCATGAATCGCAGCACGCCAGGCCTCCCTGTCCATCACCAACTCCCGGAGTTCACTCAGACTCATGTCCATCAAGTCGGTGATGCCATCCAGCCATCTCATCCTCTGTTGTCCCCTTTTCCTCCTGCCCCCTATCCTTCCCAGCATCAGGGTCTTTTTCAATGAGTCGACTCTTCTCATTAGGTGGCCAAAATACTGGAGTTTCAGCTTTAGCATCATTCCTTCCAAAGAACACCCAGTTTGGGATTGGAATGAAAACTGACCTTTTCCAGTCCTGTGACCACTGCTGAGTTTTCCAAATTTGCTGACATATTGAGTGCAGCACTTTCACAGCATCATCTTTCAGAATTTGAAATAGCTCAACTGGAATTCTATCACCTCCACTAGCTTTGTTCATAGTGATGCTTTCTAAGGCCCACTTGACTTCACATTCCAGGATGTCTGGCTCTAGGTGAGTGATCATGCCATCATGATTATCTTGGTCAAGAAGATATTTTTTGTACTGTTCTTCTGTGTATTCTTGCCACCTTTTCTTAACATACACTATACATTCCATCATAATAGATGGTGGAATGATGGGTGGATAAATGAGTGGTTAGATGGATGGATGGATGAATGGATAAGTTGGTGGATGAATGAGTAGATGGATGAATAAGTTGGTGGATGGATAAGTGGATGGATGGATGCATGGATAAGTTGGTGGATGGATGATTGTTGAATGGATGGATAGATGGGTCAGTTGCAGGTGGAAGGAAGGAAGTATAACAAAAATTTTAAATGTGACTAGAAAGCAATTAAGGCTATTAAAATGATAAAGTGTTTCTTAAGATAAGGTAAAAAAAATATTATTCTTTAAACTGTAATGAATAAAAGAAAGGATAAAATCAACAAAATTCCAAATGTTTAGCCTTTCCTGAAGTGATGTGTTAGTTGTGTTGTGTCTGAGTTTTTGCGACCCCACGGACTGTAGCTCACCAAGCTCCTCTGTCCACAGAGTTCTGCAGGCAAGAGTACTGGAGTGGGTTGCCATGCTCTTGTCCAGGGGATCTTCCCAACCCAGGGACTGAACCTGGGTCTCCCGCATTTCAGGCAGTTTCTTTGCTGTCTGAGCCACCAGGGAAGCCTTTCCTGGATTCTCCTTATTGCTGTACTATCTAAAAATGAATTAAGAAAAGGAATTTCAAGTTACACACCCCATTTCTTAAGGTCAGAGTCTTGCTTGAAACCTATTATGTGTTCCATAAGATTTCTTTAGTGAAAGGAATTGACCCAACATTGTATTTCTTTTTTTCCCAGAGCTCTATGGAGCTTAACAGTGTTAATAAGTCAATTAAAACTGCACAACCAGCGTGATGCACATAAGCACTGGCCTTTTTGACATGTTCTTCAGCCTCTAGGGGCCTCAGTTTCCTCATGTGTAGAGTTGGGATAAATATATAATGCTTACCTCACCTTCTAGGATTATGAAGATCAAGAGGGGTTATCTATGTAAAACTCTTAGTTTATAAACAGCTGGTAAGTGGTGGCGCCAGTGTTGAAATTCAGAATTGCCTAACTCCTGAGGCTTTTTTTTTTCTTTTTTACTTTTTATTTTGAAATGAGTTGAACATACAGGAAAGTTGCAAGAGTAATACAAAGAACTTCTGTATACTTTTCACCTAGATTGACCAATTGTTCACTTCTTGCTCCACGAGCTGATGTTTTTCATCAGGGTGTGATGGGGTCTAGAAGAGTTTGTAAAGTAGGTGCGATCATTGTGCTGACCTCAGAGGGCCATTGTGTGATTTGGATGAGTTTACAGATGTGAAAAAGAAGACCCATAAACATAAAAACTGCAGCAAAGCCTCAAGGGACCTCCAAACAATGGGCAGCCCACCACACAGGAGGTGACCCCTGAGGTCAGTCTTTGAACACCCAGCCGTCCAGGATCAGAACAAATACAGTGATTTCCATGCACCACTCCTTGTCTTCACCCAGAGAAAGGGTTGGATTGGCAAAATCTCTACAACAGGGGTCTCCAACCTCAGAGCCATGGACCAGTACCACTGGTGAGACCAGCAGTGGTATTAGATTAGAAATAAGGAGCCCAATCAATGTAATGGGCTCAAATCATCCTGAAACCATCCCTGCCCTCCAGTCTATGGAAAAACTGTCTTCCATGAAACTGGTCCCTGTGCCAAAAAGGTTGGAGACTGATGCTTTCTAAAGAATATTGTGCTCAGTCACTCAGTCATGTCTGACTCTTTGTAACCCCATGGACTATAGCCCACCAGGCTCCTCTGTCTATGGAATTTTCCAGGCAAGAATACTGGAGTGGCTTGCCATTTCCTCCTGCAGGGGCTAAAGGCTATTCGCGGAGTATTAATTTGGAGAAGTGAGTGAGTGCTGCTAAATCCACCGCATCCGTGGAGTAGAGGTCATCTGCGGCGCTTCCAAAGGGTTACTGTGAAGACTAGAACACCCTCTGGCCCATCTCCTTGCAAACTCCAGCCCTGGAATAGAATCACGATTTCCCAGTACTGAACACCGTTCTCAGAAGTGAGACATAGCCTTTCCAAAGAGTCTATTCATCTAGCTGCAAGAAGACAAATCCTTGTCCAAAGGCATGAAAACCACTTAAATACCATGTGCAGCCCACAGAAACCATCTCCATATACAACCAAAGATGTGCTTTGACAAATTCTCTCAAGAGGCAGAGCATGAGGGCTGGGAGACGTTAACGTCTGCCATCCAGGCCTTCATGGAGAATGCACACGGCCGGCACCAGCCATGTCCAAATACCCAGAAAAGATATGACCCATAACTTCTAAAAAGTTCTGTATCACATAAAAACAAGCCTGGAGATGATCAATTTTGCAGAGTAAGCATGACCCTCTCCTTTTGTCTCTCTTTCATTCTCATTCTACTTTTGACTTATTTGTGGAAAGTTATAATTAGATCGTGATTTGCCTTTTTTTTCTTGAACTGATAAAGTGCCGTGAATCCTGGACAACATCCATGAGTGCAGTCACTTATGAATTTTGCTATTTTTCTGCACATAGCACCATATGCAGGCCCGACAGAGAGGCATGGCTCCGTATTGCTGGCATGCAGGAGAGCCACTGAAAGATATCATATGGTCTCCTGGCAGAAGTACAAAGTGCCTCTTGCTGTTTGATCTACTGTCTTAAACTTAAATGCAAAATCTGATAATTGGGTCAGGCAGGAGAAGAAACTGAGCAGTAAAGTTCTTTCATTTCCTTTTGCTATTTCATCTTTTCTTCCCCCCCCCCCTTTTTTTTGCCTGCTTTTTCTCCGGACTCCCTCTCCCTTTTTTTTCTCAGCCCCTGAAGGGGACAGATTGCCTTGTGAATAGGATGGATTCAAAGAGGAGGTGGGTTTATGGCCAGAAACCCGTCAGAGGGTCTCCAGGCACCTCCGTCAGGTCCTTGCTAGACGTGCGTTAGATTTTTGCTCCGTTAGCAACAGTCTGGATAACCATCTTGAGCTTTGCAGAAGCCAAAGTCATGGCTGGGTTTGCTTGTTTAGAAATATTACTGCCCTTCCAGACTTGGATTTGTTTAATGTAAAAGGAATTCATCGGAGTCTCACTGGCTTAGGGCATTAAGCAGACAGAGGCTTGTACTTCAAAGGGCACACAGGAGATAAATGAAAACTGAACCTCATCCTCAGACAGAAGACTCTGATACAAAAGGCCTGACTTAGACCTCTCTGCTCAATTGTTCTAAACAGGGAAAGAGAACTTTTCGTTCTCGATTTCGCCACTCTAAGACCTATTGCCGAATTGACTGTGCGGAAACGGAATTGTTTTAGCTGGATGTAAACCCAAATACGACCTCTTCCTAATGTATACAAATTTAGCCCTCACTAAGGAGGGGACAAATTTGGAAGTGACAAAAGTATCAGCCCTACTTTTGCAAATCACAAAAGGCAGTTTCTGTTTCTTGGGTGAGTCACTAAAGGTTTCCCCAGGTCAGGCCACCCTCTCACTGGGGTACATGCTTCATGGACATCTTGCAGCAATGTTAGAATGTTCCAGAAACTTCCTCCCCGAAAGACCACCTGGGATTTGGTGAGAGGGGAGCCTGGAAGCAAGTCATATATCTCTCTTCATGTGTGTGTGTTCAGTCATGTCTGAATCTTTATGACCCTATGGACTGTCACCCGCCAGGCTCCTCTGTCCCTGGGATTCTCCAGGCAAGAGTACTTGAGTGGGTTGCCATTGCCTACTGCAGGGGATCTTCCCCAAAAGGGATTGAACCCATGTCTCCTGGATATGTTTCCTGCATAGCCTGCATTGGCTGGCAGATTCTCTACCACTCGGCCACCTGGGAAATGTGTCTCTCCTCATAAGCACCCCATACTGATGCTTTCAGTTGGACTAAGCAAGAAAGAACATTCTAGAAAAGAGTGTCTTGACTTTGAATAGAAAGTGGAGTCCCTGGGAGGCCGCCTGAATGGATTTTGCATCTGTGAGGACGTGGAGTGTAAGTCCTCCTCCCAAGGTGAGCCTGTCCTACTAATGGCTCCACAAGCCACTGCCTTCAGAGGGCCCTGTCCCAGCCTCAAACCCTTCAGAGGGTAAGGCAAAAGGGTCCTTTTAACCAGGACTTTAATTTCTAAAGCTTCCCAGGGTCCCTCCTGCTTGTCTCCTCCTACCTGGGCTTAAGGGTCCCTGTGGAGGGTTGTATTTTTGTAGAAGAGTGTCCAAAGCAGCAAGCCACCCAGAGTCGTGCTGAGACCTTAGAATCAACTCTCTTGCTCAGATATGACAGGCAGGCCAGGACACAGCCCTAGATGCCCCTGCAGTCTGCCTTCTGAGGCTGTCTGGGACCTGGAAAGATGGCACAGAGCTGCATCCAGGGTGTAGGGCTGGAGAGGGAAATTCAGCAGCCCACCAAGGCTGATCGGTATTTTTCCCCCCGGGTGTTCAGGCCCTGGGAAGAGAGGGCTTGGAACAGAGGAGCCGTCCATTTATTCTCTGGCTTGTTCAGACTCAGCAGCTGCATTTTGGAGGCCTCCCAGTCTATTCTGATCTGAATGGAAAAGAGCCTGTTTCTCCAGAACAAGCGTGACACAGTGAGTTTGCAGCTCTCTTGAACGGAAGCTGCCTTAGAAACAAATGCCTGCAGTCCTAGGGCTTCCCTGGTGACTCAGCGGTAAAGAATCCACCTACCCATGCAGGAGGCGAGGGTTCAATCCCTGGGGAGGCAAGATCCCCTGGAGGAGGGCATGACAACCCACTCCAGTAATCCGGGCCTGGGAAAGCCCATGGGCAGAGGAGTCTGGCAGGCTGCAGTCCGTGGGGTTGTGAAAGAATCAGACACAACTTAGTGACTAAATAACAACGAAGTGGGAGAGTGCAGCCTGGTTCTGGCGGCCTCCAAATGCAGCCTTTCAATCCAATATTTAGGATGCTCCCAGGGTCTCAGAGGACACCAGTACTAGCATCAGTTAGTCACCTTGCTGTCACAAGGACATCACGCCCTGTCATTTTACTTAACATGACTGCGTGTCACTTCTCACCATAATGGGGCTGGAGAATCTTTTCGTCTAAAACATTAAATTAGACCTGCTCAACATAACACCAGAAGCGACTGTTATGTGCCCCCATGCACACCTACAAAACGGTGGATTTGCAACAACACAGAGCCCCCGTGGTTCAGGGGCTTTTGGAGGGAGTCAGCTACCCCGGCTCATTCCAACACATTTGTGGGAGAGAGAGATGGGTTACTATACTCACAGTGGCCCAGTGAGAGGGGTCCACCAACCACTCCTTCCGTCCAACCCAAAGCTCAATGCAAAAGTAAAACACAATTTTTAAAAATTGAGGATTTGTAAATTCACTTTCATTATACCTGTAAGATTTTTTTTCTAGTTACTGAAGAAATGAGATGATTGTCTGAATATATTTGTAAATGGGCCCCTGCTTTCTCAGGCTCCCGATCCTCCTCTTCCTCACCTCGTCCAAGTGCTTCAGGGACGAGAACCACTTCCCGTAATCGCAGTTTTCTTGTTGGTAGCCTCCATCACCACAAAAAGTGAAAATCGAAAACTCTTAGGTGGAAATTAATTTAGAAACAACATTACCACAATCCTGTATGGTGTGTGTAACCATAATAGCCATTTCAGCGGGGAAAGTAAAAATAAATAGAAGGTCAAATGACATTAATTTCCATTTGCAGCAAACCCATAATTGGATCAATTATCAGATCCTCGGGGAGAAAGTAGGTTGTCATTGATTGGTGGGTGAAGCCCACATGGGATAGAAGGAAACGCATGTGATGATGTCCACTGAAACTGGAAGGAGTGGGGAACCCAGTGGGACTGGTAGTGACTGCCCCCCACCCACCCAGGGCTTCCTCTAGACTGCAGAATGGTCTTTAGGCTAAGGTGTCCACTTCTCCATTCATTGATAGGTGGCTTTGGGCAAGTTTCTTGACCCTTTGGGGCTTGATTTTCTCATCTGCTCATTGAAGATTCTAAAAGTACCTACCTGGTGAGTTGTAATGATTAAATAAGGATTAAATATGGTTGTAAGGATTAAATCTTAGGCAAAATCTGGGAGATGGTAAGGGACAGGGAGTCCTGGCCTGCTGTAGTCCGTGAGGTTGCCAGGAGTCGGACACGACTTGGCGACTGAACAATAACAAATGATGCACTTAAAGAGGTACCAGGTAATTGGCTAACTGAAAATGCTAGCTAATCGTTATTATTATATCTTTTTATTATTATTTATTATCCATGAATCAATGGTAAAAGAAGTAGATTTGGGCTGAAAAGTTGCAAATCCAAGTTTAAGCTCTCCTGTCTTCTAACCGTATTGTTTTGGGCCAGTAAACCGAAGCCTCAGTTTCCTTATCTGTAAAATGGGCCTCTATCAGTTTGCCTAATGTGTTGACCGACGACATTGAATAAGAAATGGGAAAGCAGTTTGTCTCTGAACCTGAGTCATCAGAATTTGCCTTTCTCCTGGGGACACTGGAATTGCCACAGGGGAGAGGATTCCAGCAAGGCTTCCTGGGATGTGACTGGCCAGTCCCTGCCCTGGTGTGCAAGAGCGGGTTTGCCCCATTTTTGCATGGATTTCCTGAGCTGCTACCCACAGGACACATGGACGTCTCCAGGTGTGACCCCGCAAGGATGTTCTTCCGCTCTTCTCTGCAGCCTGAGGTCAGGTCAGAGAGCGGTGAGGAGCAAGGTAGACACTTCATGCAGAAATGCCCCAGATCTCAGAGAGCAGACCCAGACCCGCGGGACGCCCCTGCCCCACTGCGTGTGTGCATTCTCTGTGCCTCGGGCTTTCATCTGAAGAGGCCGTGGCTGGTGACTCTGACCACCAGGAGTTCTAGGGAGGAAATAGGGCTCCACGGAAAGTAAACAAGAACATGCAGTTCTTTATACAAATATTCTCAAAGAACACACCAGAAATCCTTCCTCCCCTCCCCCTTCGGATGCGGGTGGAGAGCTTTTTCCTTTTGCACCCTTATAAATATCAATGCCTTTGCTCTCTTCTAATGTCTTGTTGCCCTGAAAGTGGTGCCTACCTAAAATCAGAAGTACCGGGCCCTCTGCAGTGGAGAAAGGCTAAACCAGAGGCAGAAGCGCATCGGAATCCAATGAAAACACACCAGATGATTTTTATAGTTTCCTGATGGGTCTGTTACCATTTTCTGAAAATTTGGAGATGCATCATGGAATCTAGACTCAGATTGGTTTGCATGGATGTGTTTGTGTGCACAAGAGGGTGTGTGCGTGGGTCAAAGTACCTGTCAAGGAGTATGTGCATGCATCTGTGTGTGTGTATGAGTACAGCTGTGTGGGTGTTGCATGTGTGTGGAAGTGTGCATGTCTATAAGCCAGTATGTGTGTGTGTGTGTATGTGTGCGTGTGTGTGCACGCATGTGAAAGTGCATTGTTCAATCACTAAGTCGTATCTGACTTTTTGCGACCCCATGGACTGCAGCACGACAGGCCTCCCTGTCCCTCACTATCTCCCAGAGTTCATCCAAGTTCATGTCTATTGAATTGGTGATGCCATTCAGTCATCTCATCCTCTGCCGCCCTCTTCTCCTTTTGGCTTCAATCTTTCCCAGCACTCATGCCCACAAAAACTGTGAGTGGGAGTATATCTGTGTGTGCATGTGTGTGTGTGCAGTGAGAGCACTCTGGGTGTGGACTCTGTTCCATCTGTCCATCACACCTTCAGGATGTTCTTCCAGAAGAGACTCGAGACCACCTGGCATCAATCGTTGACATCACGTCAGGAAAGGGGTGGAGATCGCCTGATGGCAGAGCTGCTTTGAGGCAGAGGCCTGATCTGAGAGCAGTTTCCTCTTCCACCTCCCTTCCCATGGCGCTCCTTTTCCTTCTTTGCTGACCTCTGAGACGCCACCACCTCTGGGCTATTTTTTCAACTCCCCCCATGTTAACGGTGTATTTCTCAAGCCCTTGCTCTGGGGGACATGCATCTGGGTCTAGAGGGTTGTCTGTAGTCCAGGGTGGGCACTGAAACACCCTGATGCCGTGAGGGCCACAGCCTCCCCACCTGGGTCTTCACGGCTCCCAGGCCGCTCACGGTGGCCCCAGGATCCTGAGCCCCGTCGGTTGGCTCTTCTCTGTGTTTCTCCCCAGTCCAAGTGCAGAGACCCTCTGCCATCAGCCGTGTAAGCACAGGATTTGGAGTTGGCTCTTCTCTGTTTCTCCCCAGTCCAAGTGCAGAGACCCTCTGCCATCAGCCGTGTGAGCACAGGATCTGGAGGGAATGAATGAATGAATAGCAGCCTGGCCTTCCATCTTCATAACTAAATTTTATTGATTTGAGCTAGAGGGAAGAAGGTTCTGAGAATATTTGGAGACTGAGGGCACAGCTCGAGGTGCCAGGCTCTGCAGAAATATGGGTGTGCTTTCAGTGCAGGGGCTTTGTGAGAGTTCCTGCCATGATGCTCTGGATCACGTGACCGAGATACTAATGCCATGAGACACGGCCCTGCCCTCAAGGGGTCCACAGTCTTACAGATGCCAAACGCACTGTCATCTGGACTCTCAACCTTGACTCCACGTGACAATCCTTTGGGGAGCTTTTCAGAAACACTGAAAGCCGAGTGCTGGTGTCAATAGGAACGTTTGTTTCTTTCCTCCGTTTGCCAGCTCCTCTCCCGAGGACTGTGGGGCAGGCACGAGTTTTGACTGGCAGAGCACAAGAACCTATATTCAAATATCATCCCCACAGCCGTGCCGTCCAAGGGTGTAGGGAAAGTGACAACTGTGGGTGAATTTCATTTGCTTCTCGAAAGAAACACCCCACTCTTGACTCTCAATCACCCTCTTATTGATGGTTGCAGTAGGAATGTGTATGTCTGGGGCTGAGGACATGGAAAGTTACCTGGTGCTTAAATCTGGATTGGGGCCATTTGGCCAAAATCCTTTGGCTTCGTTGTCTGAACTCAAGCATAGCCTCCAATCATAGTCACCATGCAATGGACATGAACTTGGGCAGACTCCGGGAGACGGTGAGGGACAAGGAAGCCTGGCGTGTTGCAGTCCATGGGGCTGTGAAGAGCTAGACACAACTGAGCGACTGAATGACAACAACATAACCTCCAAGTGCCAGAGAGAAGCAGTAAAGAAATAAACACAGAACAGCACTAATAGAGCCATAGAGAGATGTCAACTCTTCGTAGTTAAAAGAACGTGGGAGTGGGATATTTACCTCATTTGTGCAAATTTCTGTAAGCTCTCTCTTTACCAGCTGCCTGATGACATTTGTCCCAAATCTCATCAAAAAGGAAGAGCTAATAAGAGCATTAAAAGCAGAGAAAGAAATTTCTTTTGGTCAAACAGAACATCCTGTTTTGAGTCCCAAGCAAGCTCTTAAGTCAGAAAGGGTGCTCAGCCTTTTGCCTTTGGCAAAACACAGCCTCTTCTTTCTAAATGTTTAAAAATGTTTAGTGGGAGCAGAAAGTGCAATGAACTTCTTAAGACATCAAAAAACTATAAATTAATAAAACACATAAACAGAACTTCCATTAAACTGGGCAAGAACTTTGAAACACAGAAAGAGGCTTACTTAGAGAAGGACCCTGATTCAGAAAGATAATTTGCTGAGAAAAGACCAAGTATGCCTGCTCACCTCTTCCCCCATTTCTCACAGAAGGTTTACTTGGGAAAGATTATCATCTGTGCGTCATGACAAAAGTCATTGCTCACTACAGAGATGGAAATAAAAGAGTGATGTAGGTTCACACCGTTACCAAAAAAACCCAAGAGTTACCTTGAAATCAGCTATTTCACCCACTAGTACCGTTGTCAAGGAAAGTTTCATAGTCAGAGTTTCAGGATAGCTAAATATCAAGATGAATTGCTGAAATGTCACCCAAATTTGTCATCATATATCATTTATGACTCTCTTGAGTGGGCAGTCAAAACATAGAAGAAGCATGTGAATTTCCTTGTTTCTGTTTTGTTTTTGTTTTTTTTTTTTCCTACTTTATTACAAAAATTGCTCTCAGGTATAGTTGATTTATATTATTATACTGGCTTCAGGTGTACAACATACTGATTCAATATTGTTATAGATTATGTTCCATTTAAGTTACTATAAAATGTTGGCTGTATTCCCTGTGCTGCACAATATATCCTCATAGCTTGTTTCTTTTATACAGTAGTCTGTATCTCTTAATCTTCTACCCCAAGCCCCTTACTCCTTCCCTCTCCCCGCTGGCAACCACTGATTTGTTCTCTATATCTGTGAGTCTGTTTTTGTTTTGTTACATACAACAGTTTGTTTTTTAGATTCCATATGTAAGTGATAACAGACAGTATTTGTCTTTCTCTGTCTGACTTATTTTACTAAGCATAATACCCTGTAAGTTCATTCATGTTTTTGCAAATAGCAAACTTTTATTCTTTTTTATGGCTGAATAATATTCCACTGTGTGTGTGTGTGTGTGTGTGTGTGTGTGTGTGTACATATTCCATCTTTATTCATTCATTTGATGATGAATACTTAGGTTGCTTCTGTATCTTGGCCATTGTAAATAATGCTTCTATGAACACGGGAGCGCATGTATCTTTTTGAATTAGTCTTTTTGTTTTCTTTGTATGTATACGCAGAAGTCCAACTGCTGGATCATATGGTAATTCTACTTTTAGTTTTTTCTGTAACCTCCATACTGTTTTCCACAGCCATTGCATCAAATTAAATTCCCACCAGCAGTGTCCTGGGGTTCCTTTTTCTCCACATCCTAACCAGCATCTGTGATCTTTTTGATGATAGCCATTCTGACAGGTTTGGGGTGATATCTTATTGAGATTTTGATGTGTATTTCTCTGATGATTAGGAACATGGAGCATCTTTTCATCCATACTTGGCCATCTGTATGTCTTCTTTAGAAAATACCTATTCAGGTCTTCTGCCCATTTTTTATTCATGTTTTTTTTATATATTCCATTGTATGAGCTATTTATATATTTTGGATATTAACCCCTTATAAGTCATATCACTTGTAAATATTTTCTGCCATTCAATAGCTTGTCTTTTCATTTTGTTGGTGGTTTCCTTTGCAGTACAAAAAGCTTTTAAGTTTAATTAGGTCCCATGTGTTCATTTTGGGCTTTGTTTCCTTTGCCTTAGGAAACAGATCCAAAAAAGTACGGCTATGATTTATTTTTGTATTTGGTGTGAAAATTTTTCTAATTCTATACTTTTACATATAGCTGTCCAGTTTTCCCAACACCACTTATTGACGGGATTGTCTTTTTCCATTATATGTTCTTACCTCCTTTGTTGCAGATTAACTGCCCATAAGTACAGGGGTTGCTTTCTAAGCTTTTGATCCTGCCCCGTTGATCTGTATGTCCAGATTTTGTGTCAAGTCATGCTGCTTTGATTACTGTAGTTTTGTAGTGCCTTCTGAAGTTCGGGAGCATAAGATTTCTAACTTTCTTCTTTTTTCTCAAGATTGCTTTTGCTTTTCAGGTCTTTTATGGTTCCATACAAATTTTAGCATTATTTTTCTAGTCCTCTGAAAAATATCATGGATACTTAGATAGTGTTAGTCACTCAGTAATGCCCAACTCTTTACAACACCATGGACCCATCAGGTTCTTCTGTCCATTGAATTTTCCAGGCAAGAACACTGGAGTGGGTAGTCATTTCCTTCTCCAGGGGATCTTCCCAACCCAGGGGTTGAACCTGGGTCTCCTGTATTGCAGACAGATTCTTTACCATCTGAGCCACCAGGCAAGCCATAGGAATTGCACCGTCTGTAAATGGCTTTGAATAACACAGAAATTTTAACAATATTAATTTTTTCAATCCATGGATATGGACTATCTATACTTAGTTCTTAAAACTCATTAGGTTTGGGGTTTCCCTGATAGCTCAGTTGGTAAAGAATCCACCTGCAATGCAAGAGACCCTAGTTTGATTCCTGGGTTGGGAAGATGGGCTGGAGAAGGGATAGGCTACCTACTCCAGTATTCTTAGGCTTCCCGGGTGGCTCAGCTGGTAAAGAATCTGCCTGCAGCGTGGGAGACCTGGGTTCGATCCCTGGGTTGGGAAGATCTCCTGGAGAAGGGAAAGGCTACCCACTCCAGTATTCTGGCCTAGAGAATTCCATGGACTATATAGTCCATGGACACCACTGAGTGACTTTCACTTTCAATTTCTTTCAATTTCTTATGACTGCTGTGTCATTTTATGCCACAAGGATAGTTTTCCTTTACAGTTATCTGCTAATTCAGAAAGGATATGGTTCCTGAATCCTAGAGGAACTTTCCCTTCTCCTCTCATCCTTCCTCACCCAAAGACATTTATGATACCCCCTTCTCCACGCTTCACTCAGGGCCACTTCTCCCACCTTCTCCAATGTGTCCACAGACACGCTTGTTTTTTTTAGTACATTCAGAGAGGGAATTGGGTGAAGGTAGTCAAAAGGTACAAACTTTCCATGATAGGATAAATAAATTCAGGGGTGTCATGTACAGCTTGATGACTGTAGCTAATTATCAGATCAGATCAGATCAGTCCCTCAGTCGTGTCCGACTCTTTGCGACCCCATGAATCGCGGCACACCAGGCCTCGCTGTCCATCACCAACTCCCGGAGTTCACTGAGACTCACGTCCATTGAGTCAGTGATGCCATCCAGCCATCTCATCCTCTGTCGTCCCCTTCTCCTCCTGCCCCCAATCCCTCCCATACTATTTGGTATATTAGAAAGTAGCTAACAGAGTGGATCTTATAAGTTCTTCTGACAAGGAAAAAAATATGTAACTATGTGAGGCGATGGTTGACTTATTAACCATGAGTTACTGCCATTATCATTCAGAATATATACACGTATCAAATCATTATGCTGGATGCTTTAAGCTTATACAGGCTACACGTCAACTATATCTCAATAAAACTGAGAGAAATAAACTTTAGAGATGTAAGACCGGCAAAGTCTTCTATCCACCATCTTATAAAAAAGGGTTGAGGAGAAAGTGCAGACCAAACTCTAAACAGGGCGTTCCTTTCACAGCACCCGGGGGAGGCAGCAAGCTTAAGAGCTGCTTCCTCTCAGGAAGTAAGAGGCGCAGGTAGGTGCACAGTCGCTCAGGATGCCTTGGGTGCCTAAGACAGGTCTCCTCTTCTCTGAGCTCCCAATATATTACTACTTCAGCTCAAGGAAGTGTTGACTTTCCAAAGACAAGTGAGTCCCTGGCTGGCTCCAGGTAATGACACTATGCTGAGTTCCTCCCATTTTACAAGCCACCCTGGCTCTACGCTTCCTGTCACAAGCATTTATATTTCCTGCCCATTCATCCCTAATTTTCCAGGGAGTTGTGTGAGGGTTTATAATTGATCATGATCATACTCAGTGCCCCATAACACTTTTCGTCTTCAAAGCAAACGTGAGTCAACTCTCGTAACACCCATATTGGCCAAGTTGGTGTTTTTCTCCCTGTTTGGCACCTGGAGGCACATAGCGTCCCGAAGTCCAGGTGCACAAAGAGCCAGCTTCTTTCTGGCGTCACTTCTTCCAGCATCCCCTTCCAGAACACCGTCTTTTCAAACAAGAAAAGATGTGGAGACCTGTCCTGGTGCCCACCTGTGCTCTGTAACCTATCATCCTGCCATGTCGGAACACTTTCTTCTTCAACGTAAGGCTGGTGGGCAAACTCAAAGCTGAAGAAAAAGAGAACATTGACCTCATGAATTTAGTTTCGTCAGCTGAGAGGGATGAGCTGTATGCGGTCTTGGTACACCCTGTGTGTTACTGTTGTAAATGGCAGAGAAAAAGGAGAAATTGGAGACCATGAGGTCAAAAGTTCTAGCAACTCGGACCCACCATGCTCAGCTTCCAGGGGCCTTGGAACCATAGCCCACGAGTGAGGTGGCCACCCATCCTGGTAGGAGAACATGTAAACTCACAGCATCGAGTCTGGTGTGTGTCGTAAAAACAATACCCACCGTGGGCAAGTGGGTGACAAGCAGGACTGGCCAAGAATTTGACACTATGTGAACAAAACGGCCAGGTAACTCCTTTCTTGCTCAGTGGCCATAGGTTTAAGAAAGTGTAGACATAAAGCGGGCAAAGACTTGAAGTTGCATAATATCAGGGTCACCAAAAACTGACCATTTTTCCGGTCACTTCCTTTACTGTTCTGTGTGCTTGTGATTTTCCCTCAGTTGATTTTTCAAATGAGAAACTTGTTGGACTTTGTATTTTGAGGAAAATGCTGCCAATGGAAACCATCTTAACTAGAAAATCTCTCTCTCTGCACTTGGGTTGTGGCAAAGCGTACAGTGACTCTCCCTGCTGTTCAGGCTCCTCCCAAAGCTGCCCCTCTTAAGTCACTGGAGATCCTTCTCACCCCAGCCCTGCAGCTGCTCTTTCCAGGGATTTCTACTGTGTCCAAAATCACCCCTCATCTCCCCTCCAAATAGAAGGGAAAAAACACTTCTTTTGCTAAATTTCATTTCACAAACATGCAAGGACTTACTACAAATGTGCTGTTGTGTTTTGAGTATTAGTTCACTTCGTTTTTCTATTTTTGTTTGCATATGCATGAGGAAAAAAAATATGTTATTTGAACTAAAAGAAATTTGAGCCAAACTCCTCTTGACAGTTAACCTGGTTGAAGCGCAGTTGACTTCTTGCCTATTCCAGAAAAGCAACCCAATGTTCCCAGTAGCTCCTTAATGCAATTACTTGATGAGAGAAAGGCATTTCATTTCCTAACCACTACAGGAATAAGCAATATAGCTGTCAATAATTTCTCAACAGGGCTTCGGGCATGGTGGGCACCAGACAACCACATTTGTATATGCTCATTAACGCATTTCCATCAATGCTTAAAAATTCACTTTCCTAAAGCCTAGGGGTCTTCAGGGATTTTGCTGATAGGGGAATGACCTTCTCCTTCTTCTGTTTTCAGGTTGTTACTTGTGTCTGAATATGCACCACATCACAGCAATTTGCCTCAACTCTCCATTTAAGTCAAATCAGGTTACATTCAGTGTGCCTGCTCTCCTGGCTTCCTTTGAGGCCAGAGTGATGAGCCTGAGAAAACACAAAGTCTGCTCCCTCTTTACTTTTCCTGAACTTGCCCACTTTCCTGAGAAGAGTTTTATACCACTGTGATTTCTAATGATGAAAGTAATTACTCCCATTTATGAAGCCCTTGCCATATGCCAGATATTGTGCTGTGCATTTGTTCATATGATCTCATCTAATCCTCAAAACCCCTGAGAACAGACATTTTTAAACTTTAGTAAGTATAAGAATATCACCTGGGATCGCTTATTCCAAACAAGACTTCCAGGTCTCCCACCACTGCAAATATTTCAGTGGAGTAGGGTCCGGATAGGTAGTCTATGAGATTACATTTTGCAAAATATTGCCCTAGAAAGCAGGTTCAACTATTATTACCGTTGTACTGGTAAAAATCTTTGGCAGACAGTAGGAAACTTGCTCAAGCTGACTCAGAAATCAAACCAAGCCTATACGAAGCCAACTCCGAATTCCATGCTCCTACCCAAAGGTGCACCAGTCCTCGCTTTATGAAGGACTGATAGTGACTTCCATAATGTCAGAGTAGTTAACTCTAGGTGACATTGCTAACAGTTCCAAGTTCCAATGTCTTCTCACAACCAAGGCTTATTTCTTGCTTTGGCAAAGACTAATGTTTTGAGGGTAACTCATCCATAAGGATCTCCTCTAGCCTGTGCCCCGGGGCTCCAGGCTGCTTCCACCTGGTAGCTATGCCACCTGGAATACAAGATCCAGTGTCATCCCAATGGAGAGAGAGAATGCTGGATGATCACCCAGGATACTAATGGATCCCCCCTGCCAAGGGTTAAATCGTTTCTACCTACATCACATTGGTGGCCAGGTGGCCCCAGTCTAACTGTGAGAGGGGCTGAGGAAATGGTAGGATCACATGTACATTTAGTGAACACCCAAGTGAGAGATCTGAGACTAGGTATCAGTGCCCAAAGCTCCTCAGGTTTCATTAACTGGACCTTGTTGCTTCATCCTCTGCTTTCTGCTCCTTTTGCCTCCCGCCTTTCGGGCTCACCTCCAGTGTGGCTCCTGCAATGAAACTGTCTGCAAAGTACTTTCCCCATAGGTTGTAAGGTATAAAAGACATTCGTATTAGCCATTTTGAGGTGTTGTAACAAAATCTCATAGGCCGTGTTGCTTAAGCAACAGGCATTTTTTTCTTACAGATTTGGAGGCTGAGACATTCAAGATCAGGGTGCTAGCATGATCATATTCCGGTGAAGACTCTCCTCCTAGGTTGTAGACAGCTGTCTTCTTGCTGTGTCCTCGTGTAGCCAAAGGGCTTCCCAAGTGGCACAGTGGTAAAGAACCCACCTGCCAATGCAGGAGATGTGAGAGATGCAGCTTCGATCCCTGTGTCCAGAAGGTCCCCTGAAGGAGGGCAAGGCAACCCACTCCAGTATTTTTGCCTGGAGAATCCCATGGACAGAGGAGCCTGGCCAGCTGTAGCCCATGGGATCATAAAGAGTCAGACACCAGCTGAAGTGATTTAGCATGCATGCATGCAGGGGAGAGGACAAACTCTCAGGTCTGTTCTTATAAGGGCACTAATCCTATCATGAGTCCTCTCATGAGTTCATCTAAACCTAAATAAAAAGACTCCACCTCCTAATAGTTACATACTCTGGCTTAGGACGTCAACATATGAATTTGGTAGGGGAAAGGGACACAGGCATCTAGTCCTACTCCTTAGCACCGTCCCAGATGGGATCCCCTATAAATGGCATTTCCTCTCTCATTTTCTCCTCCCACCTCAAAAACAGCTACTTGACTCAGACCTAAAAATGTGAACTGTGTCTTATGCTCCTAGCTGACTTGGAAAATTCACTATGGTATGTCTTGAAAACGTCTGAACCACCTGTATTAAGTCCCTTTGGGAAGATTAGTTGATGAAACAGCCCTGCCTGCTAGGGGATACCTAACAGTTGTCAACACTGTAAAACATAAATACCTGGTCAGTCAATAGGGGCCGTGGACAAATTTCTTCTAATGTCTTTTCTAGCAAACTTCATAATGAGCTATTACAGAGCAGGGCAGCATGCAGTCCTGTAATCATGGACTACGTGTCAATAAAGGCTTCATAAACAGAACCTTACTTATACTTTCTAGACTTCATCAGGATGTCAGTGCTTCCCCTAAATCATGCTGGAAGTTAGCACAAAGAGGGACACCTGTGGGATTGGGCTGGAAAATCAAAGTGAACGTGAAAGTCACTCAGTCATGTCCAACTCTTTGCAACCCCGTGGACTATACAGTCCATGGAATTCTCCAGGCCAGAATACTGGAGTAGGTAAGCCTTTCCCTTCTCCAGGGGATCTTCCCAACCAAGGGATTGAACCCAGGTCTTCCACATTGTGGGTGGATCCTTTACCAGCTGATCCATAAGGAAAATCTTAGGGGGCTGTCTTAAGATTTTGCCTACCATAGATACTCTATAAAATGCAACTAAATCTTTGCATAATTATATGCATAATCAAGTATTACTTAAACTCATACATACATGTTTTAAATTTTTTGCAGAACAAAATTGCATTTCAGTTATTTCCTCAATGCAATTTTTTCCCTTCATCTCTATGCACCTATATATAATTTCTATTATTCATAGTATGAAAGTGTTAGTAGCTCAGTCATGTCTGACTCTTTGTGACCCCATAGACTGTAGCCCACCAGGCTCCTCTGTCCATGGAATTCTCCAGCCAAGAATACTTGAGTGGGTAACCATTTCATTCTCCTGGGGATCTTCCTGACCCAGGGATTGAACCCAGGTCTCTTGCATTGTTTCATTGCAGGCAAATTCTTCACTGTCTGAGCCATCAGGTAAGCCCAATTCACAGTATAGTTTTAAAAATAAGATATTGGTTTTGAATACTAAACAAGAAATAGTGTGAGTTGTGATTTTTAATTCAGATGTAATGAGGTGGTTATAAGACCCTGGACAATCACTTAACTTTGTGTCCATCTTTCACCTTCATAAACTGTGTGGCTTATACCAGATAATAATGTTTGTTTCAGTTCAGTTCAGTCACTCAGTAGTGTCTGACTCTTTGCGACCCCATGAACCACAGCAAACCAGGCCTCCCTGTCCATCACCAACTCCCGGAGTCCACCCAAACCCATGTCCATTGAGTCGGTGATGCCATCCAACCATCTCATCCTCTGCCGTCCCCTTCTCCTCCTACCCTCAATCTTTCCCAGCATCAGGGTCTTTTCCAATGAGTTAGCTCTTCGCATCAGGTGCCCGAAGTATTGGAGTTTCAGCTTCAACATCAGTCCTTCCGATGAACACCCAGGACTGATCTCCTTTAAATGTTTGTTTAGCTCTGGGTAGATTATAAGCAACTATAAGAATAATTTGATTTTGCCTCAGTTTGCTACAAGATCTTTAAGATCCTTTAGACTTAGAACATTCCACAGTCCTACGATGGCTATTGAGCAGTGATTCTGTAACGCTGAGTGCAGTATGTCACAACATTCACTGGTGTCCAGCCCGTTCAGAAGGACCCTAACTTGGTTAGCCTGGAAGAACTCTAAACTCCTCGAAGGAGGTCTTCATGTATTATTCATCTTTGTGCCTCCAGGGCCTAGCTCAATACTTGCCAGAAGGGATATGACCAATAAATATTAGCTTTCGGTTGGCTGAACAGGGCTGGGTGACAGCCTGGAGACGTCCCCTCCTCACCCCCTGTAGGGCTGTGACAGAGCACACATCTCAGGACGGGCCTGCTGGCCTTTTTTCTCACTGGTGTGGTAGTCTTGTCCGCTGTGGTTGTCTCCAGCCTTGGGGCTGCCTTCATGACCTTGCCCTTAATGCATGAGCGCAACTGCGGAAGGGCAGCCTGGTCCTCTTTCCTCATTGGCTTGTGACAATTTCACAATGTCCCCTTCCTCGGTCTCTGGCCAAAGCTTTCAACTTAGCCTCTTTGGGATGAAGATTATATGTCTGTTTTTATTATGGAATAAAAAACACACACCATTTACTTTGTATAAATTCACTCTATGGTTCTGCAGCTGGAGGGCATATCTTCAAGAAGACAAAGGTTGATTGGGCGGGAAGGGGTGTTGTTTGTTTTACTTTGTTTTAATATTTATTTTTTATTTGACTGTGTTGGGTCTTAGTTGTGGCACATAGAGTCATGCAAATCTTTCGTCGCGGTACACAGATTCTCTGGTTGCGTCACTCAGGCTCAGCAGTTGCCGTGCGCTGACTTAGTTGCTCTGCACCATGCGGGATATTAGTTCCCTGACCAGGGATTGAACCTGTGTCCCCTGTATTGCAAGGCACGTCCTTAACCATTGGCCCATGGGGAAGTCCCCATGTTGCTGTCTTTAAGTCCTGCCAGTAAACCCCAAAAGTAGCTTAATGGAAATATTCAAACTGATTGCCATCCTAGTAGTTGATGAATGGAAAGGATTTTGATGTGTTGTATGGCTCATGCCGGGCTTCCCATGTGATGTTAGTGGTAAAGAAGCGGCTTGCTAATGCAGACATAAGAGACACGGGTTCAGTCTCGGGGTTGGCAAGATCCCCTGGAGGAGGGCATGGCAACCCACTCCAGTATTCTTGCCCACAGAATCCCATGAGCAGAGGAGAGGAGCCTGGCGGGCTACAGTCTGCAGGGTCACAAAGAGTCGGACATGACTGAAGCGACTTAGCATGCGAGCACCCACGGTTCACGCCTCCACTTTTAGGCCAAACTGAACTGAAACCTCACACACATCTGTTCATTACAGTCTTCCAGCTCTCTAGGCGATTGAGCTGTTTAGGGGATGGATCAGAAAAGTAGTATATAAATAAATGATCGTCTCTAGGCCAGATTCTGCACTTCCCTTGGTTTCTGCACCACGGAGACCCACAAGAAGTGGGCTGTGGTCTGCTCTCCACTGCTTCAGATGCCCAGGCAGCCCAGCCTTGGCAATGGGTCATTCCCAAATCAGGGTGTAATCACTGTGCCCACAAGGCCACCTCAGTCCCCTTCACAGGCTCATAGCCCAGACACTCTGGGCCCTGGGAAACCTAAGTAGAACGCTTGAGACTTCCTCTGAGAAATTCTCCTCCCAAAGCCCATTCCTTTCTAGAACAGAGTCTTCTAAAACTCTTCTTGTGACAGGAAACACTGAGAGGTGCGTTCAGATGAATGAAATGAAAGGCTCTCTTGGATGAAGTGGAGCCCAGCCTTTCGAGGGAAAAAGAGGTCACATCAGTTGTATCTGAAGCCATTGGGGTCATAATGAATACAATTCAGTCTCCCATTCAAAAATCTCATATTTTCTTTGGAAAGATGTTGTTGTTCAATTGCTGAGTCACGTCTGACTCTTGGCAGCCCCAAGGACTGCAGCACGTCAGGCCTTCCTGTCCATCACCAACTCGCAGAGTTTACTCAAACTCATGTCTATTGAGTCGGTGATGCCATCCAACCATCTCATCCTCTGTCATCCCCTTCTTCTCCTGCCTTCAATCTTTCCCAGTATCAGTGTCTTTTCAAATGAGTCAGCTCTCCTCATCAGGTGGCCAAAGCTTGGCCAAGATGGCAATAAATAATTGATTACAGACCACGATAGGACCAAGTGCAGTGCATACGGGTGAATCTGAAGGTGGAAGAGCTTGTCTCTCCTCTTAGCTCAGGAGACATGTGATACCCACACGTTAGAGTCCTGCAGGGCTCACCAGTCACTTTCAAGATGATTAGCAGGGCCTGGAGACAGCTGGGATGTCACCGCTCAAACTCATTTCAGACTGCCATCTGTGTCTGCTCATCAGTCACCAGATGATCCTGGCCAGATGTGTTCTCATACCCTCTCTTTGCAGAGCTGTAGCCTTTGCTAAATTAACCTCCACTCTCCTCCACCACTTCCAATGTTGACTTGTCCTCACATCTTGCTGTGTGATGTGATGTTCCCAACCAACTTTGTATCTGTAGAGCATTCAGCAAGCCTGGCTATGGAAAGGCGCAAAGCTTTATTCTAATTTTCAGAGCATCACCACAAGCTTTGCGGAAAGTGTGACTGGGACTGGAAGGATGACAAGAGCAGGGACGTGAGAAGGAGGGTATTTCAAGCAGCTGGAACAGCAGAGACAAAGGGGCAGAGAGGGGAATGTCATGGGTGATTCAGACCATCACCAAATCCACTGGGTTTGAAGGACATGGTTACCTGTTTGAGGAAGAGCAGATATAAGGCTCCTAAACCTGAGTTTAGGAGTCAGAACACAACAAAGCATTTGAGAAGACAGCAGTGTCACAGTGATATAATTTCTTTGAAAAGATTAGCCTAGAAACCTTGTGAGACAGGAGGACATTGGATGGTGGGAAGGCATTAGAACTGGAGAGACCAGTTCAGAGAGAGAATCCAGGAGGGACTGCATGGAGGGGATGTCAGGGCAAACCAGGAAGTGAAACATATCACTAGACACGGTGAGAGGAGGATCAAGAGAACTGGACAACCAGCAGCTGGGGACGATGCCCATCCATGACCACAGGGGCAACTGGGAGAAGAGGGTGCCCTGTCCAAACCAGAAATCCTGGAAAAGGAGACTACCAGGAAGGAGTCAATGGGTTTCTCATGGGATAAGTTGAGTTCCAAAGTTCATCAAGAGACAGGTATACACACTTAGATATTTTTGCCTGGCTCAAAGCTGGGCACGGGAGTATCATAAGGCTCACAGTTTGAGGAACTTCTGAATGATCACTTGGTGGATTATAATCTTTTAATTTCTATGTGTTTTCAATAGTTGATTTGCAGTAAGAGAATAACTTGTTCCATCCAAACTTACGTATTTTTTTAATCTAAAATAGCTCAAGGCAGTTTGGGTTTGTCAATAACTAAAAGAAAAAAAAAAAAAAACAGGTGATCAGTTTTCTGGTTTTCTAAGTGTGCCAACAATGCACCTGTTAATATTCTTTCTGAGGGGCTGAAAGCTGGGAAGTGGTATTACTGCACCCCCAGAGCCTTGCTACTTTTCATGCAGACCTCATGTGTTAATGTTGCTAATGAAACTTAGTAGCATGTAAGGCTGAGTACATTTGTAAAAGGAGGAAAGGAATAAGTTCTATTTCTTCATATGTTTATACAAAAAAAAAGAGAGAAAGAGAGATGAGGTATTCAGCTAAAAAGCAGTGACAGAGGGCTGGAGTTGAAGAAGGCAAGTCTGGAGGCAAGGATCGAAAGGGCTTCCCTGGTGGCTCAGATGGTAAGGAATCTGCCTGCACTGCAGGAGACCTGGATTCAATCCCTGGGTTGGGCAGATCCCCTGGAGAAGGGAATGGCTACCCACTCCAGCATTCTTGCCTGGAGAATTCCGTGGACAGAGGAGCCTGGGGGGATCAAGCAAAGAATCAGACACGACTGAGTAACTAACACTTTCACTTTCACATATATAGTAGTCAGAGTTCAGGAAACACCCAAGATCTACAAGAAAGGGTGTATAGACAAAGAAAAGAAAACCTTAGAGAAGGCTTCCATCGGGGCATGAGAGCAAAGAAGATGGAAGGAGGTGGACAAACCCCCACCCGCTACAGAGGCAAGGACACACCAAGGGTAGAGGATATTTCAAGGAGAGCATGCTCAAGGATGTTGCAGAGAAATCTAGAAGGGAAGAATTGAATCAGCAGCTGTTGACACTGGTGACATTTGAGAAAGCAATTTCAGGAGAGCAGTGGGAGTAAAAAGCAGGATGCTGGGCTGCATAATGAGGAGATGGTGAGAATGTGGAGGTGGAAGGTGGGAGCACTTTTGTGGAGGATCTAGCAGAGAAGTGGAGAAAGGAAAGTGCACTCAAAGGAGGGAGGGATCGAGGTCAAGCAAAAGTGGATGACATGCCCACCAGGCAGGCCCCAATTTGTTTCTTTGTTGTTATCATTCAGTTGCTCAGTCGTGTCTGACTCTTTGCGACCCATGATCTAGCACGCCAGGCTTCCGTGTCCTTCACCATCTCCTGGAGCTTGCTCAAACCCATGTCTATTGAGTCAGTGATGCCATCCAACCATCTCATCCTCTGTCATCCCCTTCTCCTCCTGCCCTCAATCTTTCCCAGCATCAGGGTCTTTTCCAATGAGTCAGTTCTTCGCATCAGGTGGCCAAAGTATTGGAGTTTCAGCTTCAACATCAGTCCTTCCAATGAACACCCAGGACTGATCTCCTTTAGGATGGACTGATTGGATCTCCAAGAGACTCTCAAGAGTCTTCTCCAACACCACGGTTCAAAAACATCAATTCTTCGGCGCTCAGCTTTCTTCACAGTCCAACTCTCACATCCATACATGACCACTGGAAAAACCATAGCCTTGACTAGACGGACCTTTGTTGGCAAAGTAATGTCTCTGGTTTTGAATATGCTGTCTAGGTTGGTCATAACTTTCCTTCCAAGGAATAAGCATCTTTTAATTTCATGGCTGCAGTCACCATCTGCAGTGATTTTGGAGCCCAGAAAAATGAAGTCAGCCATTGTCTCCACTGTTTCCCCATCTATTTCCCATGAAGTGATGGGACCAGATGCCATTATCTTCGTTTTCTGAATGTTGAACTTTAAGCCAACTTTTTCACTCTCCTCTTTCACTTTCATCAAGAGGCTCTTTAGTTCTTCACTTTCTGCCATAAGGGTGGTGTCATCTGCATATCTGAGGTTATTGATATTTTTCCTGGCAGTTTTGATTCCAGCTTGTGCTTCCTCCAGCCCAGCGTTTCTCATAATATACTCTGCATATAAGTTAAATAAGCAGGATGACAATATACAGCCTTGACATACTCCTTTTCCTATTTGGAACCAGTCTGTTGCTCCATGTCCAGTTCTAACTGTTGCTTCCTGACCTGCATACAAATTTCTCAAGAGGCATATCAGGTGGCTGGTATTCCCATCCATTTCAGAATTTTCCACAGTTTATTGTGATCCACACAGACAAAAGCTTTGGCATAGTCAATAAAGCAGAAATAGATGTTTTTCTGGAACTCTCTTGCTTTTTCGATGATTCAGCAGATATTGGAAATTTGATCACTGGTTCCTCTGCCTTTTCTAAAACCAGCTTGAACATCTGGAAGTTCATGGTTCACATATTGCTGAAGCCTGGCTTGAAGAATTTTAAGCATTACTTTACTAACGTGTGAGATGAGTGCAATTGTGCAATAGTTTGAGCATTCTTTGGCATTGCCTTTCTTTGGGATTGGAATGAAAACTGACCTTTTCCAGTCCTGTGGCCACTGCTGAGTTTTCCAAATTTGCCGGCATATTGAGTGGAGCACTTTCACAGTGTTGTCTTTCAGGATTTGAAATAGCTCAACTGGAATTCTATCACCTCCACGAGCTTTGTTCGTAGTGATGCTTCCTAAGGCCCACTTGACTTCACATTCCAGGATGTCTGGCTCTAGGTGAGTGATCACGGAGAAGGGAATGGCAAACCACTTCAGTATTCTTGCCTTGAGAACCCCATGAACAGTATGAAAAGGCAAAAAGATAGGATACTGAAAGATGAACTCCCCAGGTTGGTAGGTGCCCAATATGCTACTGGAGATCAGTGGAGAAATAACTTCAGAAAGAATGAAGGGACGGAGCCAAAGCAAAAACAACACCCAGTTGTGAATGGGACTAGTGATGGAAGCAGGGTCCGATGCTGTAAAGAGCAATATTGCACAGGAACCTGGAATGTTAGGTCCATGAATCAAGGCAAATTGGAAGTGGTCAAACAGGAGATGACAAGCGTGAACAACGTCATTCTAGGAATCAGCGAACTGAAATGGACTGGAATGGGTGAATTTAACTCAGATGACCATTATATCTACTTCTGTGGGCAGGAATCCCTTAGAAGAAATGGAGTAGCCATCATAGTCAACAAAAGAGTCTGAAATGCAGTACTTGGATGCAATCTCAAAAACGACAGAATGATCTCTCTTCATTTCCAAGGCAAACCATTCAATATCACAATAATCCAAGTCTATGCCACAACCAGTAACACTGAAGAAGCTGAAGTTGAATGGTTCTATGAAGACCTACAAGACCTTCTAGAACTAACACCCAGAAAAGATGTCCTTTTCATTATAGGGGACTGGAATGCAAAAGTAGGAAGTCAAGAAACATCTGGAGTAACAGGCAAATTTGGCCTTGGAGTACAGAATGAAGCAGGGCAAAGGCTAATAGAGTTCTTCCAAGAGAACACAATGGTCATAGCAAACACCCTCTTCCAACAACACAAGAGAAGACTCTACACATGGACTTCACCAAATGGTCAACACCGAAATCAGATTGATTAAATTCTTTGCAGCCAAAGATGGTGAAGCTCTTTACACTCAGCAAAAACAAGACCGGGAGCTGACTGTGGCTAGGGTCATGAACTCCTTATTGCCAAATTCAGACTGAAATTGAAGAAAATGGAGAAAACCCCTAGACCATTCAGGTATGATCTAAATCAAATCCCTCATGACTATACAGTGGAAGTGAGAAATAGATTTAAGGGACTAGATCTGATAGACAGAGTGCCTGATAAACTATGGACAGAGGTTCATGACATTGTACAGGAGACAGGGATCAAGACCATCCCCAAGAAAAAGAAATTATTTATTATGTTGCTAATATAATTAGTTCTTAGCTGATTGATGAACATTAGCTGGGGAAGATATTCGAGTTATAGACTTATTCTCAAAATTCTTGCTTAGCCACTGATACTACCGAAAATAAAATACTTCTCTTACTCACAGACACAACCTAATTATGATGGTTAATATATCCTCTAGTCATGTAAATACAAACACAATTCTCCTTAGATCTAATATTCCCAGTGCAACATGGACCTTCTAACACTCTCCATCCATATAGGTCATTTGAACTTGGAGGATCAAGTTACCCGAATGAGCTTCATGCTAGAAGAAGCACTCATCTTAGACGAAGCACCCAAAGCACCATAATATTTCACCACATTTTCATGTACTGGCATGCTTGTGCACCCCAATACTAATCAATCCAGAGGAATACTTGCCTGCCTAAACTCTCAGAAGAACTTCTCAAGAAAAGAACTATAATTTGATCTTGTTTTACACAGCTTTTCCCTCATCACTATGTAGCTTAAGGAAACTTTATCCAATAAGGTTGACACACTCAAAGAATAAGAAAATTGTTGGGGAATATAGTAAGCACATGAAATAATTTCCTAACTCTCCTATCTTTCCTCCCACCTGATTACAAAAAGAAAGAAAAGGAAGTATTTGGGGGAAAAGAAAAAATTATTATGTAAGCAAATACTCTATTTAGGCAAATCTACCAGCAGCATCCTTATCAAATGACTGTTATCATTTAGTCTCTAAGTCGTGTCCGACTCCTCTGTGACCCCATGGACTGCAGCCCACCAGACTCCTCTGTCCATGGGATTTCCCAGGCAAGAATACTGGAGTGGGTTGCCATTGGTTGCCTTCTCCAGGAGATCTTCCCTACCCAGGGATAGAGCCTGCATCTCCTGCATTGGCAGGCAGGTTCTATACCACTGAGCCACCAGGAAAGCCCCTATCAAGGGACTAGAAGTGAAGACATTTGACTCAAACACATTTGTATACAATGGACTTGGGAAGGTCAGAAGTTTTACCACACCCAGCTGATGTACGGGATTTTTGTTTGAGTTCATTAGAACAAGCCCCAAAGCACAATCTTATAAATCTCTGAGCCTTCTTAGAGAAGTGGGAAAACACCATGATAAGTAACGTAAGGCAAATGATGGGATCTAATACTTGGACCAACTCGGGGACCTATTCTCTCCCCACTGGCCTTCTACAATCATTTTTCTCTTTCACATTAAGTAAAATAGGGTTTGAATGTTGGTCCCCTGATCATTCTTTGGTGTAACAACTGGCAAACTGGCGATTCAAGTGAAGCACTCTGCCAAACAGACATTAAAGATGCTTTTCAGGCTTTAAGAATCTACAGTTTTAGGTACTGTGTGCTGGACTGGACCTAAGCTCCATTGTGGGATTCCTTTTGGAACCCATGGACTAAGTCTCGTCAGTACAGCAGAGAAGTCAAGGGGGGAAATTGTCCTCAAAACAGATTCTTTTCTGTGTTTAGTTCCTGGGCAGGTGTTGGTATTTTTCCACCCACTGTGAAAAACACGGTCATAAAACCAAGAACAGTAGAAGAGTCGGGGAGAAATTAGTTTATTTTCACTTGCACGTTTGCGGTTGTTTTCTTCAGAATCTGATCTTGACGACATGAACTGAGGGCCCCTGTGGAGCTTTTGCATTTTTGCTTCCCGGTTACTTGGAGACTTAGAGTGTGCCGGCACAGCCTGAGGGAAGAGGGCCAAAAGCTGACCGGACTCACCTGGGGCACTGAACTCAGGGCAGCGGGCAGTCATGACAGCTTTGAGAAGCTTCAGGGTCCAAGCCTGACGTGACCATCCATTCGGGGAGGAGGGAAACTTTCCTCCAACCTGACCCAAGGCTTCCACATTCCATCCCCAAGAACCCAGCAGTCCAACCCAACATAGGTTGGTGCCTCAAAAGCTGCCCCGCTTTTTCAGTGCATCAACTCAAAGTTGTACCACTGATGAATGGAGCCTCTTGGGTCCAAAAGAATGCGATCTACTGCACAGAAAAACCCAAACATAAGTGTGCACTGACTGCCAGCAACAGAAAGGCGTCTGGCATCATCTCATCCCTGGAAAGGGGACATGAACCCCACTAATTAAAACCCTGCTCACCCTCCCATGTGGATGCAAAGGATGTCTTGTCCTCAATTTGTGGCCACTTGCAGCATTTATCACCATCTGTCTTCATAAGACTACTGGAAATATCAATTAAGCACAATCAAGAAGAGCTCTTGCAGCCATAATGGACATTTACCTGAGCTTGAAGGAAAGAAGCTCCTTAAGGCATCTGTTGAGTGATTGTCAAGTGACTATAAAATCTGCTCAGTGGGCCAATGGACTGTGAAAACTGCGCGATGATGCTTGTAGACAATCTTACCAGACAGCCATCAGTGTGTAAGTAATTGAACCTGAAACTTTTACTTGGTTTCATTAGTGCAAATCCAAAGATGGTACAGTCTTACAAATCTTGGAAAACTGCAATATAAGTAACCTATAGAAGATCACCTAGCCTAATGATCAAACCACTGGGGCCTGGTTCCACATTCCATCCCCAGGAACCCAGCAGTCCAACCCAACATAGGTTGGTGCCTCAAGGGAATGACTTCTAAACAACCCATTATCGTAACATCTCTGGTATTTGAATCTTATTCATTCAATCCTGGATTGGGTTACAAGGACCAGGCGGGTGACGAACTCATAAGCGTTGAAGGTACTTTTTCTTCATTGTTTTGTCATTCTCCTTGAGAAATCAGACCCCATTTGCATGATTCAGAGTGCCCTCTGAAAGAAAATCCACCATTTAAGGAGTTTTATGCATTGCTGAGATGAAGTAAGCTTGCAAGCTTTAACTTGCTGCATATGTCTTTCATTAAATAATCCACTGAACTTCAAAAAAAGAAAGAAAAGAGAGAAAAAGAAAATCAAGTCATCATCTATAGCTAAACATCAAACAATAAAACTATTATTAGCCCTCCATACCATTAAGAAATTAGATTTTATACCTTCATCTTTCAGATGTCTAGCTTTAGTAAAATGACCTTCAAAAAGAATGTGGGTGAATAGAGGTAAAATATTTTCTGCAGAGTATCTGGGCTGACATTTAATAGAGGTTTTTTAGTAAGAGTCTTAACATGTCATACATGAAAAGACAAGAGTTTTGAAAGATTGATTGGTAGATTATGTTAAGAATCACAAAGTAAAGCATGTGCCTTTGGACTTATGTGTGGGTCGATATTTGTGTCTCATTCTCAGACACTTTCTGTGTAGTATCGTCAGATACCTCACTCAGAATGGGTTGAACTGAGCACGAATCTGAGCCCATGTGGAAGAGGAGTAACTATTCACACAGGGTATTTGGGAGAAGCCCTGGGAGTTTCTGAAAGAACAGAGAAGCTGAAATTCCAAGATGAGGGGAGGGCAGATTGGTACTGGTGTCTGAGAATACAGTCAGCAGCAGAGAGAAATCTCCAGGAGCTCTTTCTTCTCCCACGATAGGCACCATCCACAGTCAACCTCAGTTTTCTCCCTCAACACGCGCCATTGTGTTCCGCTTACCTGTTTCTCTAAAACACACAGGGCCGCAAAACAATGCATTGCACATGATTATTCTGCAAGTGTGTTGTGCTTAGTCTCTCCATCTTTGTGACCCCATGGACTGTAGTCCAGCAGGCTCCTCTGTCCACGGGGACTCTCCAGGCAAGAATGCTGGAGTGGGTCGTCATGCCCCTCCCCCAGGGGATCTTCCTGACCCAGGGATCGAACCCAGGTCTCCCACATTGCAGGCGATTTCTTTACCGTCTGAGCCACCAGGGGAGCCCAGAGAAGGGGTTCATACAGATGGTCCACAGTTCCAGTTCGTGGACGTGACTAGATAGCCTCCATTTTAAAGACACAGAAACTTGAGTCCCAAAGTGGAAACTGCCCCATATCTCACTCCTAGTGGCAAAGCCAGGAGGAGAAAAGTGGCTCCTAACTCCCGGCTCAGCAGTCATTCTCTCTCTCCATCTTATTTAGAGCCATGTCCCATGAATAGACCCACGCCTCCCGCAGAGGCAGAACAGTGCCAGCTTGCCAATCTTGTCTGGGGCTCCCTGGAGGCACAGAGGCTAAGGGAGCCAGGTTGCCTCCTGGGCACCAGAGCGAGCATAGGCATTATCCTAATTCTGGATAAAGGTTTGTCAGAAGCATCCTTCGGCTGTTCATATGTTGATCAGATGATTAAGGTTAGAGAAAGGCACTGAAAAACCCTCAGCCAGGATCCTTAGGATAGAGAGAGCCGAGGAAGGACTATTTTGGGGCATCTCCAGGGCACTAGTAAGCCACAGCCATCCCTCCAGACCTCTTCAGCTCTCTGCCATTTGAGTAGTGCTGGGTCATTGCTCTTACCAAGAAGGAAAGCTAGGTTTGCATTCATCTGATTTCAAGTTGAAGAAGGCAAATACATTTTGGAGGAGCCAAAATCACAAATCAAAGATTTCTGAGCCCAGTGGAAGAGATAACTACTCATTATCAGTCTTTAGAGCACCAGAAAGCTCCTACACTTCCCTGTGAAAGGTTTAGGTGAAGCATCGTCTTGCTTCATTTGAAAAGGAGAACAGTTCAGGGCTAAGTGGGTTTGACTACTGGTGAGGCTTCCAAAGGGCTCACGAGCTTCTTGCTCCTAACACAAAACTAAATGTGGTCAACTCATCTCTTTCCTGCACTCTATAGGAACATGGGCAATGTGCTATCAAAAGACTGAGCTTTAAAATCCTGAGGATAATTATTCCTTTCATGTGTCATTTTTTATTTTCTGTGTGTTTAGAACTTGGCTTGAGAAATTCCAGATTTTGATGACTAACAGAAACCATGTCACTGGGACACTAAAGAACCAATGAGTCCTTAACCACTTGAGGAACCACAAGCAACGCTTTACTTCTGGCTCAAGAACTCAAGGCTGTGGCTTATGTGGGTGCTGCCATTATTAATTTGCCTCATTAAGTCATTAGTGTCTCTCTATCCCATTGGCAAGTTCCGTTCCTGAGATTCTCAGGAGCCAGTTTCTGGCATTATTTCTCAAGTCTAGCACCCACTGGTCCAAAGCAAAAGCAGTAAGGGTTGACTGTGGACCAGAAGAAACCAACATTGTTTTTTAACATGGGAAAGAATCCAGGAAAGTTATAACTATGAAACATCCCAATCTCTTTGTTGCAGATCAATAAATGGGTGGTTGGCTGTTTATTCCCCATTTTAAATGAAAAACAAAAGCAAATATGAATGAGAGAGGCATATCTGGTTATAGATTGCACAATTGTTAGGCTAACCTGAAAGATCTTGTCCCAGAGCAAGGCCAGGCGGGGGTGGGGGGAACCTGGCAACAAAGTGATACAGAGATTACAGAACTTGAAATGTACCCAAGTTCTCCAAACCCCTCAGGGCAGCAGCTGGTGGGGTTCTAGCATCCCAACTAAGCCTGCAGCTATGTCTCCACAGCTCTCATTTTTGTAGATATGTTTCAATTTTCTGGGTAGGAAGATTTAGGAAATCTCTAGTAGCCCTTGTCTTAGAGAAATGATGCTCATATTAGATACTTCGCTGGGAGGCTGGACCCTGGACCCCAAGTTCTGATGTTTCTTTAAGGTACTCAAGACTGAGACTAAGGCACCCCTGTTTCTCCTCTCCTTCTGACTTTGGCTTGCCAGGGTCAATTCTTTGATATGTGTGTGAGTGTGTGTCCTAGCTATAGATCACTCTTGATCATACGTTCTTATTTTTTAGCAATAAAGTCCACTGATGGACAATATGGTAGCAAACAGATACTATTGACAATTGCCAAACAAATGTGGCCATTTCTGCTGTGAAATCACATGTGTTCATCTTTTATGGCTGCCCACAGAAACAGATGTTGGAATAAGAAAATATACCTATTGAGCCTAGCAAAGTATTAAATCATGTTTCTTGGATTTTTTTGTTCCCTGGGATAAATTTTTTAATGAAAAATTCATTAGAAATCTAATACAGAAAGCATCTACCCATTATATTAATCATTTTCTTGTACTTTAAAGTATCAAATGCTGACACAGTATGATCATTAATTAATCATCCAATTTGTTTAAAAATTTCATCTATAAAACCTTTGTGAAGAAAACATTTAAACTATGAAATTTGCCTTCATATGAACTGAATCTAGAAAAATAGTGATAAATACAAATTTTATTTAGAATCATTTTTACCAGTAAAATGCATAAGTCCCTTTGGTCTCAACACTTTGCCAAATAAGTAACAAAACCAAGATTAAACTTTGTCATCAGAATATTCTCAGGAATCTATCTGATAAAGAGTTTCATCAGAGGCTTATTCCTTTTTATTACTCTATATAACTGATATAGAAAAGACATAGGCAGACACATAACAAAATTTATTACAAATGATAATATCAAATACAAAAAGGTATTGGTAAATTGGGAGACTGGAATTGATATCTATGCACTACTATATATAAAATAGATAACTAAATAAATAAAATAGATAATAAGAACCTACTGTATAGCCCAAGGAGCTCCACTCAAATGGTCAGAGAAGTCCCAGTGGTCTGTAAGAGAATAGAATCTAAAAAAGAGTGGCTTTGTGTATATGTTTAATGGAATCACTTTTTCATACAGCAGAAAGTAACACAACACTATAAATCAGCTATACTCCAATAAAATTAATTTAAAAATTAAGTATTGTGAAAAAAGAGAATGGCATTTGTTACATAGATTTTAATGAAGGCCAAGTTTCTAGCCTTTTTTATTATTATTGGTTTATAATCATCTTCTCTAATTAAGACTCTTTTAGAGCCCTTTTGGGTTCACAGCAAAATTGAAGGGGAAGGTACAAGGTTTCCCCATATCCTGTCTGCCCACATACACTCACAGCCTTCCGCATTATCAACATCCCCCACCAACATTTGTTACAACTGATGAGCCTACATTGATACTACATTATGACCCAAAGTCCTTGGTTTACAATAAGGTTCACCTTGGTCTTGCATGGGTTTGGGAAAATATCTAATACTGTATATCCATTATGGTATCATTTAGAATGTTTTTACTGCCCTAAAAATCCATGTGTCCTCCCTATTTAATCCCTCCTTTCTGCCTGCAACCCCTGGCAACCTCTGATCTTTTTACTCTGTCTATAGGTTTACCTTTTCTAGAATGAGATAGAGTTGGAATCATCCAGCATGTAGCCTTTTCAGATTGGCTTCCTTTCACTTCGTAAAATGCATTTAAGAGTCTTTTTGTAGATCAATAGCTCACTTCTTTTTAGTATTGAGTAATATTCCATTGTCTGAGGTACCGCAGTTTATTCATTTACCTACTGAGGGATATCTTGGTTGCTTTCCAGTTTAGGCCATTATGGAAAAAAAAAAAGCTGCTATAAGCATTATTGTGCATGGTTTTGTGCAGACATAAGTTTTCACCTCTTTGGGGTAAATACCAAGGAGTGAGATGGCTGGATCATGTGATAAGAGTATGTTCAGCTTTGTAACAAAAAAAAAAAAAAAATTACTGCCGAACTGCCTTCCAAAGTTAACTGTATCGTTTTGCAATCTCACCAGCAGTGAATGAGAGCTCCTGCTGCTCACCATTCGGTGTTATCAGTGTTCTGTGTTTTGGCAGCTCTAATGGGAGCGTAGTGATATCTCACTGTTGTCAGTCTACATTTCCCTGATGATATATGATGTGGAGCATCTTATTTGCCATCTGTATCTTCTTTGGTGTGGTATCTGTTGAAGTCTTTGGCCCATTTCTTAATTGGGTTGCTTCTTATTTTTGAGTTGTAAGAGTTCTTTTTTTCAGATAACAGTCCTTTGTCAGGTGTGCCTTTTGCAAAGATTTTTCCCATTTGGTGGCTTCTCTTCTCATTCTCACAAAAGCACACGTTTTTAATTTGAATGAAGGCCAGCATATCAATTATTTCTTTCCTGGATTGTGCCTTTGGCATTGTTGCTAAACCAACCCAAGCTCATCTGGATTTTCTACTGCATTACCTTCTAGGAGTGTTACAGTTCTGTGTTTTACATTTAGGCCTATGATTTAGTTTGAGTTCATTTTTGTGAAGGATGTAAGGCCTGTATCTAGATTGCCCCCGCTCCCCGCCACCACCACTTTTTTTTGGCATGTGGATGTCCAGTAGTCCCAGCACCATTGGTCAAATCCATCCTTATTTTTAAACAGTGTGTGTTCAGCACTTTGGCAGATGTGGCCAGAAGGATCTCACAGATACACAAGAATGAAGTTCTAAGAGAAAAAGGAAGGGCAAATGCAGAGCAGGACGAAAATGGAAAGGAACAGGGAAACAAACAAAACCTGTCTGCACAGACCCTCAGCAAGATGTTGGACTAAGAGGCTGTATCCAAGCTCGACAGAGAAGATCATTCCTGTGAGAATTAATTTAGTTATAAATTAGAGAGAATAGTTTAGGTACATATCAAGTACTGAGAGAATTCACTTCCTTTTGGCTTTGAAAGAGATTCCTCCTCAGTGAAAAAAGAATATAACAACTTTAGTTCTCCTGGAAATGCAATTGGCATGAGACTACTTGAAAGAATTCGTGTATGATACATACAGGCATTTAATATCTCAGTCTCTTCTTGGACACAGAGGGTCTTTTCACTATGAGTATTATATAACTCATAGTTTATTAATTTCTCCAATTAATCAAAGTATAAACTTAGAAGCCATAAACTAGCACTCTGTAGATGGGGGCTTGGGCAGAAGGCTCAGAGGGAGGGGATGTGTGTATACTTATAGTTGACTCATGTTGTTGTACAGCAGAAACCAACACAACATTGTAAAGCAATTACCCTCCAATTAAAAATAAATTTAAAAGAAAAAAATTAGCCCTATGCAAGTTCTGAAACGCAAGATTGCCTGCACAATAAAAGCCCTTAAAAGCTTGCATAATAAGGTTTGGCATCTTTGGGGAGAATTATGTTTAAAAAAAATAGTAAATTTAATGTCTCATTTCTTTGGAGCTAGGAGGCCTTTTGCATTACCTGAGTTGAAGAGAAAATACTTTTAGAGACAGGAAGGTCCATCTCACCTGGCATTTTTTTTTTTAAAAGATTATCTTCACTTTAAAAAAATAAAGTTGATTGACTTTAAAAAATAAAAACTCCAAATACGGAAGGTCGGCTCACTGATGCAGAAGGGGATGCTCCCTCACCATTCCCGTATCCAGGGGACAGAGTACTTTTTCTTTATGCTTCTTCACTGTGAGTCTGCTTTACTTCATGGAATGAGGGATGACACAAAAGGTGAATCCCAGAACCCCACCCTGAGCCTCAAATCATTTTAGGATCCAGGGTTTTAGATTTTTCCAACTGAAGAAAACCATTCCTGGAAGGTTTAGTCATGGTGGTGTAGTTGCTAAGTCACTCCGACTCTTGTGCCCCTATGGTCTGTAGCCCTCAAGCGCCTCAGTCTGTGGAATTCTCCAGGCAAGAATACTGCAGTGGATTGCCATTTCCTTCTCTGGGGGATCTTCCTGATCCAGGGATCGAACCCTGGTTTTCCTGCACTGCAGGCAGATTCTTTACCGACTAAGCCACCAGGGAAGCCCCATGGAATGTTTAGAGGGACTTCAAGTTAAAAGTGATTGTTAATGAGTTCATCTTACAAGGTGCTTATGGGTTATGCCATTTGTTTTAAATCTATTTCATATGTTATTAATGTATTTTTAAATTAATTATTATTCATTTTATTTATTCATTTCAAAGGAGATAAAATGCAGAGACTGAGGAATATAAGCAGAACTAGTCGATGAACTTGTTGGGATCAGTGCAGACACATTACCCCAGAGCCTCTGCGAGTCACCCAAGGCATTCCAGTTCTCAACAATAGATGACTATATTTTTTTGGCTCAGAGCCATCATGTCACAATGGCACTCTCCCAGGTCCATCGGCGTCTTAAAAATATTACAGTACCAACAATAATAATAATAGTGATAATTGTTTGAGTATTAAGAAAAGACTGCATGAAAGAGAGAATGTTGCATTAGTCAGTCAGGCAGAATAAATGATAACCTGGCCTTTGATTTAATGAGTCTTTATTAGGTGACAAAGATTGGACCCATCTGTGCATAATCGTTTGTGCTTTGGGCCAAACCTTCTGTCTGTACATGGAGGAAAAAGACACGGCGCGCCTAGGTCAGGGGACAATAGAATCCTTTGTCTCTCTCTGTTCTACGGAGAATTTTTAAAATACCTTTTTTGAAGCCAAACAGAGAATCATTTTTAGCTTTTAAATCAAATTAACCCCTTTTCCTAGTGAACAGTCATAAATAGTAGTCTGGATAGGGAGAAAAAAACTTGTTCAACTCGCAAGTATTTACATAGAAATTACAGGAGATGGTATATGTTCTGCTAAAATCAGAGACAAATGCTTCCAGAGGCTTAAAATAGAACGTGTGATCTTCCACATGGGCTGGCAATTATTAGCAAGCAAGCAGTTACTAAGGGGGCAACCTGCTTGCCAGGGCTCTCAGAGCATCTGTCTCCCGAGGTTTCTGACCACGCTGAGATAGTTTTTCCTCTGTCCACTCCAGTGTTCTTGAGAACCCATCTCTGGGCAATTAGAGCTGAAACACCACACTTGTAGCGGACTCCTACGTGTATGCAGTTACCAGCTTTTTTATCACCAACGCCCTCTACACGGACGCCCATCCTGTTTCCATTTAAATTCGTGAACATCTGTTACACAGGAGATGGGTTAGCTACCAAACACTACTGTTAGATTTCTCGCCAGCAAGTCTCATGCCTTCATGTGGTTTTTGTTTTCTTCTTTAAACAGTTAATTATGTTTTATTCGTTCTTCTATAAAAGCTAAATTTAGCCAAGTTTTATACTAATTTAAAACATTTTCTGGAAATGACAGAGGGCTATTGTAAAAAAAAAAAAACAAACAGAGAGGCTGAATTTTCAATGGTTATCAGAAATGAATCTAAAGGGGTGAATGAACACTTTGGCTTGGGTCTTTAAGTTTCAGGTTTTATTTGATGGATGGGGACAAACAGCATTTGGGTTACAAATCAATTCACAGTCGGTGCTCACACAGGCATTCTGATCTGGAAGGGGGCTTCTGGACCTCTTCTAAGTGTGGTCTCTTAAGTATAGGTCTCTTCTAAGTGTGGTTGTTGTTCAGTTGCTCAGTTGTGTTTGACTCTTTGCAACCCCATGGACTGTAGAACTCCAGGCTTCCCTGTCCTTCACCATCTCCTGGACCTTGCTCAAACTCATGTCCACTGAGTCAGTGATACCATCCAACCATCTCATCCTCTGTCATCCCCTTCTCTTTCTGCCTTCAATATTTCTCAGCATCAGGGTCTTTTCTAATGAGTTGGCTCTTTGCATCAGGTGGCCAAAGTATTGGAGTTTCAGCTTCAGCATCAGTCCTTCCAATGATTATTCAGTATTGATTTCCTTTAGGATGGACTGGTTTGATCTCCTTGCTATCCAAGAGACTTTCAAGAGTCTTCTTCAGCACCACAGTTCAAAAGGATCAATTCTTCAGCACTCAGCTTTCTTTATAGTCCAACTCTCACATCTGTATGATTACCACCAATACCAAATCCCTGAATCCAGAGTGCTGTTGAAAAATGTTCAAAGTCACATTTATCAGACATTTGATTTATCCTTCTTAAACTTCCATTTTGTGTATGTTTTTGAAGGTATCATCTGAGTAGCAAAGGAGAAGCTAAGAAAACATGTACTTCACTCAAGGTCATATAATGTTGAGTTTTTGGAGTCAGGATTTAAGCCCAGGTTTCAGTCCAACTTCCATCCTGATGAGAAATGACCCACGATTTCTGTAAAGGGAAAAGGTGGTGTGGAAGGAGAGCCCACAACTGTGGGATCCATTTCTTGGTTCTCTTTATGTTCCTCAAGAGCAGTCAACTAGAATCAGTGGACATGTGAGGAACACATTACTTTAATTATAGAAGTATATTTTGGTTTCCTCTCTAATCCTTTTTATTAATTTCACTCTTTTAAATGTCATTGGCTTAAGAATTCATTAGCTGTAAAGAGATCGTATTTTAAATCATCAAACATTGAAGACAGAAACAAAAGTGTGAAAGAGAAAGGCAGTGAGAGAGAGTAAATGAATAAAGTTGGGGAGAGTCGGGGAGAAAGGAAAGAGGGGGGAAATAGGCAAGGACTTCTGTTTCCTGGTGGGTGGCTGAACGTCTTTGACATGTGAGACCTCCGTGGAACACTTGGGTCATGTGCCTATTCTCCAACCCAGCTCCCACCCCTGACTTCACAACCCTTGCCATGATTCACAGCCACACAGTCACCTTCTCTGAGTCCATCACACCCTCCACCCTCACTGCTAGACCTTCAGAGTCAGCAGCCACAAACCATGGCCCTCCACACTGCCCTTCTGCTTCTCTGACGTGGCCTTCATGACCCCTAAAACACCAGCACATGAGACAGCCTATGCATTCACATTTTGGAGTCCTTTTAATTCTTTAGTGCCTCCAGGGCCAAGGTTCCCAACACCTGGCAAGACAAAGCAAGCCAGACCAAGATATAGGTAGTCAGTTGGGCATGACATGAAGGTCAAAACCAAGCTGAACTGAGAGAGCCTTGTCCGCTTTGGTACACTCCCTTTGGCAGTGTATTGCATGCCAAGTCAAACCAAAGACTAAGGCAAGACATAGGAATTTTTTATTTAAAATGGAACCTAGGCCTTGACAATTTTCTACATTCACCTCGGTACACATTGAATGTAGTAAAACAATGGAATCGGTTTCCTTTTCCGGTAATAAATCTTAATGACTCCAACTTGTCAGAAGTCGGTTTTCCAAAAAGCACACCAAAACTTGGTGAAGGATGGATAACATCCCACCACTTCTAAAATATCCCATGGCAAGTGTATCATTAGTACCTTACTGTGTTAGAGTCACTGAAACAAATCAATGTAAACAGCATCACCTCATCACAGCCCAGCTCCAGATGTCCTCTGACATAGTCATGTGGTTTGGGAATGTGGACTCCTACCTGCAGGGCTATTTGTAGCATGTAACAAGCATGGGTCTCATGGTACTGAGTGTAAAAGGCAAGCGGCCTATAGGTTAGAAAAAGGTGTTTAGTTCTAAACAACTTCACCATCAAGATGGTCTCAACCAATAATTTTCCAAAATAAAGTCAGTGTCTTATGCATAAGCCTCTGCGATCCCTAGTAAAAGCCAGCAGCTTTGAACCCACACCACAATGCACCCATGTCTGTCCCATGTTTTCTTACACAGATTATCTTGGATTGCTCCAAAGATGTGTGATCATTATGCACATAGATGCATCTGTACCAATGAGAGAAATACCAGAAAGTGAGAACATAAAAGAGAACCCAGACGCAATGAGGACCCAGATGGGTTTGGCAAACAGGGAAGAACCGCTAAGTGGTCACAGAAGTAGGGATGAGGCAAATTAACAAGTAAGTAAGAAAGCATAGAAAATGCAAAGGGTGATGCACCGTTATCTATACACGATCAGATGACATGAAATTAACAGCCTGGGATGAGCACTTTTTTAGGATAGGTCACCTGGTAATGAGAGGCAGTATGAGAAAATGAAATAGGCCTGGGGTCTAATTCTGGGCCCTGCTACTTGAGTTAGTAACCAACTCTGTGGGCTTTGGCAGGTGGCTCAACCTCTCCAAGGCTTGGTCTCTGTTTCTGCAGAAAGTGGAAATAAACTCTCCCCATCTGCTGGACAAGGAAATGACAACCCACTCCAGTATTCTTGCCTGGAAAATTCCATGGACAGAGAGCCTGGCAGTCTACAGTCCATGGGGTCTGAAGAGTTGGATACAACTAAGTGACGGAGCATGCATGAAATATTAGGTAGTCATAAAGGTTTAATGACATACTGGATCACACAAAATATGTAGTTTGAGTCCTCAATAAATAGTCATTGTTTTAGATGGGTAAAGACATCTGGCATGGTTTCCTAAAGGACCATCTTGGCCCAGCTATAGGGGAAAGTGATGCCTTGAAAATAGTTGCTAAGAGAAAGGAATCTACAATCTTTCAATGGTGTCATGATTAGAGAAACTTTGGGGAGCTACATCTGGCCTGGGCACGTTTCCTCCATAGAGGCTCTACCAACACCCCAAACTCAGAATGTAGTAAAAACTATCAAAATCAGCTCCTCCTCCTAACTTTCATTCACTAACTCATTCATTCCTTCATCCCCTCATATATATACAATTCATCATCCAGTTTTATAATGTCTATGGTATATAAAACATTCTATTTGGGAAGTGATACAGAGAAGAGCAAGACTCTCTCTTTGGATGAATAAATCATCCAAAATGGAAATTTCATGGTTTTCATTGGCTCCTGGGAAATTCTAATGTTTCTTACACTTGCCTTTTCCTTGTCTCTTTTTATGAACTCCCAGTCCTTTGGGTACACTGTCCCACTTCAGTTCATCTTACAGATATGGCCAAGCTGTACCTATAAACTCAAATCTGATCATATTTCCATCATGCTCAAGACTCTTTCATGACTCTCCACTGTCTACAGAAAGAGATACAAATTTCAACATGAACCCAACCTTCCTCTACTGCCTTATCTTCCACTGTCTTCTCCAAATTCCTTAGTCTGGAGATGGGAAGTATCTGGCGTGCATACCACCACACCTTCCCCTCACCCCTTGCCTATTGCAGACATAAATAATTGATCACAGCACCCTTTTCTCCTGAGTCTGAGTCATGGTTTCAGAATCCTCAGATTGTACCAGTTGATCAGAACTGAGACTCCAGCTGAACCTTATTTGGCCATCCCTGCTGCAGTTCTTCTGGTCAGAAAAAAAAAATAATAATCTAGAATCTACCTTAGGTTCAGACTGTTTGATTGCTACTGTTAGTTGTTTTTTTTAACGGCAAGATATGTTGATTAACCTGTTTTCAATTATTAAAAAATCCCTAGTAAACAAAGACTCTATCTTCCAGACACTTAGAAAAATAATAATATTATTGGAGACATTTTTTAAGGAGTCAGTCATCTCTTGGCATAGGTGTGTAAGAATAACTACCACAAACCACTTCAAAATCCCCTGTATACATTCATCAGGATTTTAGGCTCCAAGAATCACAGAGAAAAACTCAGAGATAAATTAGACAATCCTTACACTGTGCTGTGCTCAGCTTAATCAATCAGTCATGTCCAACTCTTTGTGACCCCATGGACCACAGCCCACCAGGTTTCTCTGTCTATGGGATTCTCCAGGCAAGAATACTGGAATGGGTTGTCATGCCCTCCTCTAGGGAATCTTCCCAACCCAGGGATCAAACCGAGGTCTCCCACAGTGCGGGTGGATTTTTTACCAGCTGAGCTACCAGGGAAGCCCGTTTGTAGGTTAGTAAATATGAAATACCCAGCAGAACCAACCATGAAATTCCTGGGAGATGAACTATCATCATCTTTCTACAAATCGAGAAAAAAAAGGGTGTGACCTTAGAATTGAGTTACTGGCTCTAGATTTGGGGCATCCTTTATCCTTAAAGAACAAAGACTTGTGTGATACTTCTTTGTATCTGCTACAGTGTATATATGAATACTCAAATATTAGAAAATTTCCAAGACAGTTCAAAGAATACATAGATAGCCCCATTCAGAGGTCTCAGGGGGCCACTGTGAGGAATCTCCTACACACATGCTCGTGTGTGTGTGTGTGTGTGTGTGTGTGTGTGTGTTTGGTGAAGGGGAATAGAAAAGGACAGCAGAAAAGTGACTTAAGTAAAAATTACTATAGTTGGACCCTACCAAAGGGCTCAAGATGGGTCTTAGTTTTATCTCTTGAAGAACCAGTGTTCTTGTTCATGTCACTTGTTCTCCTTACAGGAATCATATATTGAGCATTTTTAAAAATTGTCCTCATCAGTATTTTATCAAAACCAGCACTAGTTTTTCCCTTGGCAATTATGTTGTTCAGTCAAAACCCCTTTCCACTGAAGGACTGATCTGGGCACCTTGGTAAGCTCCATAAAAAGTCAAAAATTTGAGAATCTACCTTAGGTAAAGAGCAAAGAGATCAGTATCTTCCCTGGATGCCTATTTTCTGTTGTCTCCTGTCCCTCTCCCCACCAAAAAAAAAAAAAAAAAAAGATTTCTGGGGATAAATCTATTTCCATTAGTTTAAATGGAGTGAATTTATCAAAGTGATGCTATTTCCAAGTTGACTACTGGATTCCATTTTGCTTTTTCCCCTAAGATCAATAGTGTTGCTATAGGAGTGTTTTATAATCAAACCCCTAAATAAATACACCCTTCTTCTTGGGACTTCCCTGGTGGCTCAGTGGTAAAGAATCCACCTGCAATTCTAGATACCCTGATCCCTGGGTCAAGAAGATCCCCTGGAGAAGGAAACAGCAACCCACTGTTGAATTCAGGAGTTTTTTGAAAGTTCTGACTTATATACCTGATTTTTCCAAATAAGGACTGCATTTAATAAGTTGCATTATTAACTTTGAGGATAAATCTGCTTCTAACCTTCTAGTTTTTGGTGGCAAGTTGCTTCAGGTGATCCAGAGTTGTCATAAAGGGGGGCATGCCTAGATGCTTCCTTACAGATTCCAGAATTGGGGGCAGAATAAGAACAGTTCTAAAGAAGATTTTATCCACAAAGTGAAATCCCAAGGAGATCTAGAGAAAGAAACTTACAAGGTTGTATGGACCTTTCTAGCCCCAGAATTCATCAATGCATTCTGGAAGGAGTGCCTCTTCTACAGGGCTTGACAACCACCATGGACCCCAACCACTACTATGATTCAAGAAAGCACACTACTGCTTTGGCCTGTACATCAGATCCCCTTCTCCCAAGAAGGATGTAGCTTTGTCCAGAAAATCTTAAATTGTTTTAATTACCTTTCTAATTTACTTAAAATTCTTATCAATTATGTGGTTGTTTGGTATTCATTTAAAGTGAAGAACTGACATAAATCTAAAACTCTGGACTGTAGAGTAATGCTGTCCAGTGGAAATGTCTACCATGATGAGCACTTTCTACAATCTACTCTGTCCCTTATGGTAGCCACCATGTGGCTAGTAAGTGCTTAAGAATTGGTTATTGCAACTGAGGAATTCATTTTAAATGATACCAAATTCAAATTATCGCATAAGACTAGTAGCTACTTTTAGATAGTCTAGCTCTAGTCTGGAGTAATAAATAGTCCTCAAATTGTGCTTCTTAATGAAATTAACTGGGGAGTTTTTCAAAAATTCCAATGACTGGGTCCCACTCCCAGGGATTCTGATTTCATTTGGTCTGGGCAGTAGCCGTGGCATCATGATTTTTAAAACCTCTTCGGATAATCATTAATGTATGGTCAAAGTTGAGAATCACTGTTCTAGAAGAGACATTATGTTACTAGAGTTATTATACCACACTAGACGATACATTCGGAGAAGGCAATGGCAACCTACTCCAGTACTCTTGCCTGGCAAATCCCATGGACGGAGGGGCCTGGTGGGCTGCAGTCCATGGGGTTGCTGGGAGTCAGACACAACTGAGCAACTTCACTTTCACTTTTCACTTTCCCGCATTGGAGAAGGAAATGGCAACCCACTCCAGTGTTCTTGCCTGGAGAATCCCAGGGACAGGGGAGCCTAGTGGGCTGCCGTCTCTGGGGTCGCACAGAGTTGGACACAAATGAAGCAACTCAGCAGCAGCAGCAGCAGTAGATGTTACATTAACGGATGCATTCAAACCTCTGAATATCATCAGTGCAACAGGTAGTGTGATGGTGTCCCTAAAGCAAACTCTTTTCAGACAACCTGTTTCAAGTATATACTATGCAGCAGACACTACGTCTAATTGGTTCTAGTAGCATCCTTACCATGCTCCAACATAGCCAGTGTACAATGCAACAATGCTCAAAAATGGTGCTTCTGCAAATTACCAAGTCAACGCAAGGGAAATGTACAGAATTCAGAGTCCAAACGTACAAGCAAGTCTTCTATAAACAAAGGAAAAGCCTTGAGAGGAAGGAGTTGCCCCATCCACCCAATGTACAGAAGAGAAGAGGGACCAACTTTGGAACAGGGTTTTTGCATACCACCCACTGACTTCTATCCTAAACAGAGCATCTCTGGAAAAGTAATTGCCTCATAGGTGAAAAGTGAAAGTGAAAGTCGCTCAGTCATGTCCGACTCTTTGCGACCTCATGGACTGCACAGTCCATGCAATTCTCCAGGCCAGAATACTGGAATGGGTAGCTTTCCCTCCTCCAGGGGATCTTCCCAACCCAGGGATGGAACCCAGGTCTCCCGAATTGCAGGCAGATTCTTTACCCGATGAGCCACCAGGGAAGCCCCAAAACACTGGAGTGGTTAGCCTATCCCTTCTCCAGTAGATCTTCACGACCCAGAAGTCGAACCGGGGTCTCCTGCATTGTAGGCAGATTCTTTACCAACTGAGCCATCCAGTCAGCAAATGGGAAACTGATTACCGATTGAATATCAAGTTACCCTACAATTGTGCACCAGAAGAAACCACACACGTGGCTGAGCGTCCATGCATTCTGCGTTGCAGGGAGCGTGGCAAGGGAAAAGAAAGGTGAAGTCCAGGCTACTGTTGTTTGTTCTTGAGTGCTGCTTTCCAAGATTGAGTTCTCTCCCTGGATCAGCACCCTCTAAATGCTCTTCTTTAATGCACTCATTTTCTTCATCAAATTTCTCCCTGCTCCAAACTTTCTGAAATGTTTGAGTTCACCGTTTTTGTTTTCTTGTCCACTCCTGGCTCAGCAACTCACTGTGCAGGCAACTGGTTCCGACAGCTCATCCTTTGTCAGCACTTTGCTGTTGTCGTTTTTTATGCCCACCTCTTTGTGACCCCATGGACTGTAGCCCATCAGGCTCCTCTGTCTGTGGGATTCTCCAGACAAGAATACCGGAGTGTGTGGCCATGCCCTTCTCCAGGGGATCTTCCCAACGCAGGGATCAAACCTGTGTCTCCTACAGTGCAGGAGGATTCTTTACCACTGAGCCACCTGGGAAGCCCTTGACAGCACTTTTGCCAAGTGGAAAAGCCCAGGACATCCGGGGAAAGCGATGCAGGGGGAAGGAAAAAAATCACAGGGCCACTGAGCCACTGATTATAGACAGTGTCTGCCTCTCTCCTTGTGTTTTTCTTGTGTTTTTCTGTTGAGAAATTTTGATTCTCTATGGAAGGTGTGATGTCTTCAAGGAACATTTGTTTTATCTGTCTGCCCAAGAGAAAAACTGAAATGCTGCATACAAAGAATGATAAACAACTACCTGCTTCTTCCTATGCTTAGGGAAAAAATCCCCCTACTCAATCTTCAGTTCTTATTGCATTATTAAAAAATCCCACTTGAAACGACTCTTTCACATACCTTAACCTGATCTGTTCAAAACGTTGCTTATGAGAAGCCCCAAAGAGCTTTAGAAAAACCCAAGTTTGTGTTTGCTGTGGATCCAAATGCTGACAGATTTAATCAATCAAGAATAAAAATGTGCTGTCTTTTCATGTTGGGCACACAAGACATTTGCCTTAAAAAAGACAATACGTGCCTTTTATTATGAAAGTAATACCTGTTCATTTTTTTAAAAAGTAGAAATTATAACCAAGCAAAAACTGGATCAAAGTTACTCGAAGTTTCACATTCTAGAACAATTGTGTGCATGTTCTACCCTTAGTGTTGTCTTTCATCGCCATGGAAGAGGGTAAATTTAATGGGGAGAAACCCAGCTTTCCCATGGCTAAATGAGATGCCCAGGAAGGCCCACCACAGCACTGGCACTTGGGTAACACACAAAACTCTCTGCCCTTCCGAACATTGTAAACCCCACCCCCACTCCAAGCACTCGGGCAGTAAATGAGGTTTCCTGAACACGTTTCTGAGCTACGCTGTAATGATGCTAAAATATACCATCTATTTTCAGCCTCTAAGGAACTTATGATTTAGTTGGATATTAGTTTCCTGCAGCTGCCTTAACAAAGTACCACAAACGGCAAGGCTTAAAACAACAGAAATGTATCGTCTTGCAGTTCCCAAAGTCCAAAATCAAGATGTCAGCAAGGCCATACTCCCTCTGAAATCTTTAGGGGACAGCTCTTCCTTCTTCATAGCTTCTGGTGGTTGCTGGCAATCCTTGGGGTTCCTTGACTTCTGGCTACATCACTCTAATCTCTACTCCTGACATTATGTAGCCTTTAGAGTGTCTGTGTCATCCTATGGAATTTCCTCTTCTTATAAGGACCTTAGTCATATTGGATTAGGGCCCACACTAATGACCCTCCTCTTAACTTCATTATAACTGCAATGGCCCTATTTCCAAAAAGGTCACCTTCACAGATAAACTAGGAGTTAGAACTTCAACATATTTGATCCAAAGCACTGAGGAAGCAAAAAGTCTCCCAGGATCCAGTTAGAGAACAATAAAAGACCTGTAAAATTAAGTGTTCAGCTACATGACCCAAACTACCAATGCTATGGAAATTCATAGAATTATTCTAGAAGGACGAGACAGTTTCAAAAGGGTTGATGGATTTCATTGCACTTGGGTGGATCTTGGTAGGAAAGATGGAGAAGCAGACACTCCAGGGAAGGGGACACAATTTTAACTTTAAAAATTAAATTTTAAATTAAATTTTAATTTTGGCATAGTAAACAAGGTACTTTTCCAGCTAGCTCTTGCTGTCCTCTTGAGTCTCAGGCCCTAGGAGACTTGCTCGGCGATGCTAAACCACACAGGAGCCCCTCAGACGCCTTCTTCTTTTGCACCATCACACCTGTTCACATATTGCTCATTCTAACCAGAATGCCTCCTCACCAGTTCCTACCATCACCACCACCCCCATCCAATTTCCGATTCATCCTTCCACAAGCCCAACCTTGACATCATAGCTCCGGGAATCTGGACCCCCGGAGAGAATTAGTCACCACTCTCCCAGGGCCACCAGCACACCTTGTGGGTGTTGACTCAGAGCCTGGTGTCCCTTAAGGATGAGAACCATGCCCCAGGAGTCTCTGTATTCCCAGCACAGAGCACAGAGCCTAGCACTGTCAGTGGTCACCAAAGGTTTACTGAAATCTAGTTGAACTGAATTCTTCGTGGGCAGGAAATGAGGGGATGAGCCTCACTGCAGCCTAGCCATGGGCCAGGATCTGCAGATGGACTGATGACTGAGCCATGGTGAAGAGGAGCAAGTAAGTCATCACTGGGGAAGGATCAAAACATACCATGGGTATTGGAGGGGGTCACTGTGTGAGTGAGTGAAGGCCTGATGTGCTAGGAAAACACAAAAGAGTCAGTACAACTAGAACATGAGACTCAAGAGGAGGAAGGCAGGAGACACAGAGATCCAGTGAGCGGGGCCTCTGTGATGAGTGGCTGCAGAATTTTTTCTGGCATGGAAATCCATTTGGGCCTGAATATAGGAGATGTTACAGTAGCAACATGGAAGCTGATGGCAACCTGGGGTCAAAGCCAGATGCAGGGAAAGAAACTAATCAACTCTAGAGAGAACAGGGCAGGCCAAAGAAACACTGGGGGTGGGAAGGAGTCAAGGACTGTGCACCCACCATGAGGAGGCAAAATTCACAGGGTCGCAAGGTTGAGAGAGAAAGAAGTGAGCATCTCCCTTGAGGGACAGGTGACAGAATTTCTGCTCAGAGAAATGGGGACAACAGGAAGGTGTGGGGTCAGCCCCAAGTTCCGGTTTGCTCATGCGTACTTTGAATTCCCACGGGACATCTAGGTTTTATAAAATTAGCAATTAAGTGGTAGGGGTTGTGGAGGTCGTGTGGGTTTTTTTTTTTTTTTCTTTTTTTTTAGTAATAACTATAATTAGAATCGTGTTGGAGATCAAGTTCTGACTCTGGAGAAGTGTGCCTCAAGTTTTCATAACATCGTGACTTAAAAAATGAACACAGCTGCCAGTTCAGGGCGAGAGGGACCCAGGTCATCCCCGCTCGGTTGTTTCAGGAGTCCAATTGTAACCTGGAAAGAAATGGAAACCACAAAGCTAACGGCCAGTGACAGCCTGCCCCTTGAAGAGGTCCACTTAAATACAGATGGTTCGTCTCTGCTGCTGCACAGGATGAAAGGGGATCAACAGCCCTCAAGTGCTCAGTATCTCCACTTGGCATTCTGGGCTCCCTGAGCTGTGTAGACACCTGTCCTAACGGCCAGGGATCGGCAGTCTCAGAGAGGGTGGACCAAGAACCTCACTGCATAACTCCAGGGAGAGAAAGTTGACCTTGAGAATCTGACACAAAAGGAGGACGTTGGCAAAGTCCATCTGCAATTTGGGGGACCTTTATATGCTCCAAATCATGGCCCTGCCCATTCCTTGCTGTGTTAGCTTATTTACAAGTTGCTTATTTTACTCTGTAAAAGAGAACCATCTTGGGACCTACCTCTAAGGCTGGCTGTGAAGATTTAGAATGATAATACATGAGAAGTACTTGGAAGAGTGTCTGGCTTAGAAAAAGCCATCAGTCCATGGTAGATACATATTTATTCAGTAAAAATGATTTTTATATTTTCCGTATGTTTATACCAGAAGCTTGCAAGCGGCAGGGACCCAAATCAGGCAGAAAATATCATGGTTTCCTACTGTTTGGGTTCTCCAGAGGTCACAGTTGCGACCCTACCCAGAAGGAAAATGAGGGACGGATCCAGAAACCAGGGGCTCCCCTCCAAGCCTAAACACTGAGGGTTTCAGGAGGCAATTGTTTTTAATGTCTACAATTTATTTTAAACTTTTTATTTTGTATTGGGGTATAATGGCTTCCCTGGTGGCTCAGACGGTAGTCTACAATTTATTTTAAACTTATTATTTTGTATTGGGGTATAATGGCTTCCCTGGTGGCTCAGACGGTAAAGTGTCTCCCTGCAGTGCTAGAGACCCGGGTTTAATCCCTGGGTCGAGAAGATCCCCTGGAGAAGGAAATGGCAACCCACTCCAGTATTCTTGACCTGGAGAATTCCATGGACTGAGGAGCCTGGTAGGCTACAGTCCATGGGGTCGCAAAGAGTCAGACACAACTGAGCGACTTCACTTTCACTTTCTTCAGTGCTTCAAATGGTAAAGGATTCGCCTGTAATGCAGGAGACCTGGGTTTGATTCCTGGGTCGGGAAGATGGGTATAGAATGGCTACCCACTCCAGTATTCTTGCCTGGAGAATTCCATGGACAGAGGAACCTGGTGGGTTACAGTCCATGGGGTGGACTGAGAAAGTAACACTAACTAACTAACTATAGCCAATTAACCATGCTGTGTTAGTGTCAGGTGAATAGCAAAGGGACTCAGCCATACATATACATGTATCCATTCTCCCCCAAGCTCCCCTCCTATCCAGGCTACCACATGACATTACGCAGAGTTCCCTGCACTATACAGTAGGTCCTGGTTGGTTATCCATTTTAAATATAGCAGAGTGTACAGGCAACCATAAGTTCATTCTCTTAAGTCTGCGAGTCTCTTTCTGTTTTGTAAGTGCATTTGTATCATTTCTTTTTAGATTCCACATATAAGGGGATGTCATACAGTATTTCTCCTTCTCTGTCTGACTTATTTCACTCAGGATGACGATCTCTAGGTCCATCCATATTGCTGAAGATGGGCCATTGCTTTTTAAGTCACTTAGGATGCTTTGACTTTCTCTAATTCCTCCGTATGCCTTCCTTAGTCCATGCATCCAGCTTACTGTTTCCTCTTCCAGGAATGCCCTTCCTCCCACCCTACCCTCCACATTCCTGTGTGAGTTCTGGTTTGGAACACCCGAATAACAGAGTAGTTAAGAACTGTAATGTGCTGTGCTTCTTACTAGGTGTGTGATATTGGATAAATTACTTACTCTCTCCAAGCCTTGGTTCTTTATCTATATTGTAGGGGCAAATAAAGCACCTACCTCGTAAAACTATTGAGAGATCTGCACCAAGCAGTATCCATCAAGGACCACACATCTCAGGGGCTCCTCCCTTAGATCTGATATTACTGCCGCTCAGAGCCTCCACTGACCATTCAGAACAGATGAAACGCAGCTGCATTCCCCCTCTTTTTAGCCAGCACACACCTTTCTGAAGGCACACAGGGTGTTAGCCTAACCCGTTAGTTAGAGATCTGTCTCCTTTAAAAGCCAGAACCATATCTACTGGAATTCCCCAAATCTCATAGAGTGCTTAGTACCTGGTGGGCCCTCGTCTATCCCACAGATGAATGAATCTACCTAAAGGGTACAAAGTGTCCTAGAAAAGTTCAGTTCACCTTATTCTGTTACAGGTTTTCAGGAGTGTGTTCACAGTTGAGCCTACCACATTTTTAAAAATCCGTTTGTCAAGAGAGTGAATAAGAACATTTATATTTGTTCAAGCATGTTCAGAGCAGCATTAATAAAAGTTGGAAGCGGCCCCAGTGTCCATCGAACACTGAATAGGTTAAAAAAAAAATACAGTCTAACCATACAATAGGATATTATTCAGCCTTAAAAAGGAAAGAAATTCTGACACAAGTTACAACACAGATGAACTTTGAAGATGTCATTCTATGGGAAAGAAGCCCATCACAAAAGGGCAACTACTGCATGATTACCCTTATACGAGGTGCCTAGTAGGGCAGTCAAAGCTACAGACACAGAGCACACAATATTGGTGACAGGGGTTAGGAGCAAGGAGGAATGGGAAGTTAGTGTTTGTGGGTACAGAGTTTCAGTTTGGGAAGGTGAAAATTTCCTGGAGTTGGATGGTTGTACAACAAAGTAAGCGTACTTCATCCCACGGATGAAGTACTTAAAGGCACACTTAAGATGGTTTAAATGGTGAATTATGTACAGTTTACTACAATACATGGGCTTCCCTTATAGCTCAATCGGTAAAGATTGTACCTGCAGTGCAGAAGACCCGGGTTCGATCCCTGGGTTGGGAAGATCCCCTGGAGAAGGAAATGGCAACCCACTCCAGTATCCTTTCCTGGAAAATCTCATGTACAAAGGAGCCTGGTGGGCTGCAGTCCATGGGGTCACAAAGAGTCGGGCACAACTGAGTGACTAACACTTTGCTATGCTATGCTATGCTATGCTAAGTCACTTCAGTCGTGTCCGACTCTGTGCGACCCCATAGACGGCAGCCCACCAGGCTCCCCGGTCCCTGGGATTCTCCAGGCAAGAACACTGGAGTGGGCTGCCATTTCCTTCTCCAATGCATGAAAGTGAAAAGTGAAAGTGAAGTCGCTCAGTCGTGTCCGACTCTTGGCGACCCCATGGATTGCAGCCTAACAGGCTCCTCCATCCATGGGATTTTCCAAGCAAGAGCACTGGAGTGGGGTGCCATTGCCTTACAATTTAAAAGGGGGAAAGCATGTTTAAGAGGCTCCTGGTAGTTGCACAAAGGGCTTATTTAGAGCATATGTGATTTGTCCATGTGGACACGTCTATAACTGTTCCAGCCTCTGCAGTATCATCAGAGGATCGGGGCAGCCTGAGAACCCAAGCTTTTAATTCTAGATTTTAGATGAGGAACAGGATACTGCCTTTACTCTGCAAAGAGTTAAGACCTTCTCTGGAGATTCACTCTGAAAAATGCTTTCCAGTGTCTTCCGGAATGTAATTGTGTGTGGCATAAACAACAGGAACACAGGTGGGACTGCTCATGTAGATTTATTACTCACTGTCCCATTTGCTTACAAATTGGAAAAATTCTTGGTGTGTTTCTGATTGAGAGTCATCCGCTTAAGATGGTACTAAGAGCTTCAAGTGCTTTTATGTCTACTTCATCTTTTTTTGGCCAGAAACTGGGGACTATCACCATCTATGATGACTTGCCCATAAGTAGCTTGGAAAGGTGGGAAACCTGGGGTTTTGGGGAAGCCTTTGGTTGTGGAATCAGAAATAGACATTTTGCTAGAATAGTAACAGACAGTTTTGGAAGGGGGTTTGGGGGTGAGGCCATAAAATGTGCTAAGATGCTAAAATATATCCTTGGAAGAAAATAGCTGAGAATCCCCAACAAAACGAGGCAAATAGTGTGACGGTGAGGATGAAAAATGAAGAGCATTTTTTATTTTGAAAGCAGTTATTTGCTTTGTCCACGTGCATAACATGGACCTTGAATCTGTTTAGCTTTCCCCTTCTGAGTCGAGAAGGTCGGCTTTCCGGAGGAAGAGGTTTTTGCTCTTTGGTTCACGGGCTCTTATCCAGGTTCCTAAAATAGTGCCTGGCCAGGAGGACTGGCTCAAAACAATGAATTGCCTGAATGATGCCTAAAGCTAGATCTCAAAGATGTTTCAAAATTACAGCACTAATGCAGAATAGGGTGTGCCTGTTCTGTTTACTATTTGCTTCACCCCTAAAAGTGTTCATCTGAAATGAAAAGTGTTTAGTCGTGTCTGACTCTTTGTGATTCCATGCACTGTAGTCTACCAGGCTTCTCTATCCATGGGATTTTCCAGGCAAGAGTACTGGAGGGGGTTGCCATTTCCTTCTCCAGAGGATCTTCCTGACCCAGGGATCGAACCAAGGTCTCCTTCATTACAGGCAGACGCTTTACCCTCTGAGCCACCAGGGAAGCACCGACATCTGAAATAGTCTTTCCTAAAAAAAAAAATCTCCAAAGTTTGCCTGGGGCAAAAACCTAAATCTAATAATACTCAAGTATCAGTTTCCAAAATACCTGCCACTTCCTGTATCTATTTTTGTTTCAGTTCTATAAGTAGACCACCCAATCAAAGAAGGAAGTATTTTTATCTCCACACTAATTTGGTCAATCACTTTTCCCCAGAAGAGTCAAGCTCTGCTGGGCACATGCAGATAGGGGGTGGGGAAAAAGCCCCAGAGGAATGAGGGCAGACCACCAGACCCACTGAAGCAAAGGACAGGCCATGGTGCTGGGGAAACCTTATACAGCAGGGACTTCCATGCAAAGCTGGTAAAATAGAGTGCTGGGTCAATAGGTCAAGAAGTCAAAGAACTGGGGAGGTCCTTGATCTGGTCTCCAGCAAAAGAGTGCAGATGTTAAATACAGTCGTAAATGAATTTAGTCATCGGGTTCTCAGTGGTTCCCCAGAGAAGAAAATGTCAACTTACTCCACTACCTTGCCTAGGAAATTCCATGGACAGAGGAGCCTGGCAAGCTACAGTCCATGGGGTATCAAAAGAGTCAGACACGACTGAGAATACACAGTCATCTCATTGATTACTAGATCAGACCTTCTTTCTCCCCTCTGTCTTGTCTCGGTGGTCATCACTTTTCAAAAACTGTACTTCGGAATCCACACCAAGGGTTAAGGTTTGGTATCAAGAGTGGGCACTTTAAGAAACAGATTAAGGGTGTGCGCTCTGGAGCCAAACTGAGTTCAATTCCCAGCCCTGCTAGCTATATGAACTTAAGCAAGTTAATCAACACCTCTGTGGCTCAGTTTCTTCATCTGTAAAATACGGATAATGATAATAATACCTACTTCATAGCACTGATGTGAAAGGGATTGGTAATATTAGTTTGTAACGAATTGATATACTGCAATAGCATCTGGCATTAAATATTATGCTATATCTCAAAAATTGGGCTTCCCTTATAGCTCAGTTGGTAAATAATCCGCCTGTAATGCAAGAGACTCCAGTTCGATTCCTGGGTCAGGAAGATCCCCTGGAGAAGGGATAGGCTACCCACTCCAGTATCCTTGGGCTTCCCTTGTGGCTCAACTGGTAAAGAATCCGCTTGCAATGTGAGAGATCTGGGTTCAATCCCTGGGTTGGGAAGATCCCCTGGAGAAGGGAAAGGCTACCCACTCCAGTATTCTGGCCTGGAGAATTCCATGGACTGTATAGTCCATGAACTCACAAAGAGTTGGACACAACTAAGCAATTTTCACTTTCATCTCAAAATACACTGTATTATGATTTTACATCTATTTTATGAATTTTTACTTTACGCAATTTATTAAATTTGTGAAAGATTGACAATACAGCCTTCATGATTATAAAACCATATTTCTTCCCAACAAAGAAAAAAATCAGATCATCTATAAGACAGCAGAGTACATAAAATAAGCAAAAAGTTTGAAAATAATCTGATAAAAGTAGATCTTTCCACATACCTGTTGCATCTGGGGATAGCTACTTCACTGAATGAAATGTTAATCTCTAAGTGCTAATGACAGGCCAGACTTTTTCAACTCGTAGCCAAAGGACAACTGTCATAGGCCTATGTTGAGAAATGTTCCCAAGAGGTTTTCAAGGTGAGAAGTGTCACCATCCACTGAGCGCCCATAGGGGAAAAACTCAGTTTATTGCAGAGTGATTCTTAGGTCAAGCTGTTCTTACCACAGCTTCATAACTTGGACAAGAGCCAAGGATTTATAACCATCTCTTATTCTCCCGTTTATGTGTCTGGGGTTCTGTTGAGCCATCTCACACATTGCTTCCAAGTTCCAGTGGTGATAATTGGCTTGCCTTTCATACCTGCCAGACTCCACATTCATTTCAGCACTTACATGAGGGCTAAACATAGCAGACTTTCTCTCTCATTTTCTCTGTGTCTGTCTACCTTTCCATCTGTCTATCACCTTTGAGATATTTCTTCCAAGGAAAGAATACCAAGGGATACCATTATTTCATTCTATTTCTTATATAGAAATATTGAAGTATATTTCTATATGAGAAATATATAGTGTATTATATATACTATATATACTATACTATCTACTATACTATATATAGTATATATATAAATATATAGTTTATATATAGCAGTATAAAGGCACCCTAGGTTCGACTTAGCATTATGACTCTGCCCAACATCTTTTACTGCCTAAGAATCAAATACTCATGCATTCAGAAGTGGAAGGTAGAATGCTCATATATTAATAGAATTCTAATGCTTTGAGTTCAACCAAAAGCCACTTAGTGATTCGTTATGTGGGTTTGTTCTGTCTCCCAGCCATCCAGACTAAAATCCTGGACATGTCTTCCTGTGCCTGAGCCCCACCCCAGCGTTCCGTTCCAAGTTCTGACTCTTCTTTGCCCTGCCTCTTCTCCATCTGCCTTCCCTTTCCATGGCTGCCACAAGCCCCTCACCAAGTCCACCTTCTTATCTCTTAAATGGTCTATGGGCTTCCAATCCCAGCCCACTCAAACTTGTCCTTCCTGTGGATCCCTGATGCTCTCCCTGAAGCAAGGGTGTGCTCAGGACTATTTGTGGTTGTTGCTCAGTCTCTAAGTCGAATTCAGCTCTTCATGACCCCATGACCTGCAGCACTTCTGGCTTTTCTGTCCCTCACTATCTGCCAGAGCTTGCTCAAACTCATGTCCATCGAGTCGGTGATACCATCCGACCATCTCATCCTCTGTCATCCCCTTCTGCTCCTTCCTTCAATCTTTCCCAGCATCAGGGTCTTTTCCAGTGAGTCAGCTCTTCGTGTCAAATGGCCAGTGTATTAGAGATTCAGCTTCAGCATCAGTCTTGTGGTGCCTCCATAATGGCTGCCTGTTCTTGGGAAACAAGTCTGTGACATTGTGATTTATAATAATAAATCATATATTTGGTCTTTGTCCCATTTCTGACACAGAGCACCTAAAACCATTGGAATTTCCGGTGATGAGAGTGATAAAGAAGTCTTTTGAGGTATAATAAGATGACTTTGGGACTGCACCCCAGGATGGGGGCTGTTTGCCAGGAGAACCAACCATGTGATTGGAGGTTTAGAACTATGAGTCCCACTCCAACCACCAACCTCTGGACAGAGCGGGGCAGCGGGGGGTGGGGGGGGGGAGGGGGGTGAGGGGGGAGGACTAGAAGTTAAGTTCAAGTCCCAATGGCTAATGATTTAATCAGCATGTCTATCGAATGAAGTCTTCTGCTACTGCTGCTAAGTCGCTTCAGTCGTGTCTGACTCTGTGCAACCCCATGGACGGCAGCCCACCAGGCTCCCCTGTCCCTGGGATTCTCCAGGCAAGAACACTGGAGTGGGTTGCCATTTCCTTCTCCAATGCATGAAAGTGAAAAGTGAAAGTGAAGTCGCTCAGTCATGTCTGACTCTCAGTGACCCCATGGACTGCAGCCTACCAGGCTCCTCCATCCATGGGATTTTCCAGGCAAGAGTACTGGAGTGGGATGCCATTGCCTTCTAAACTCCAAAAGGTCGAGGTTGGGAGAACTTCCGGGGTGGTAACACACAGAGGTGAGGAGAGCTGCATGCTGAAAAAGGAGCAGGCAAGCTCTGGGCCCTTTTCCCATACCTTGCTCTAGGCATCTCTTCTATCCGGCTTTTCCAATGAACCAGTGATCTAGTAGGTAAAATGTTGCTCTGAGTTCTCTGACCCACTCTAGCAAATTAATCAAACCCAAGAAAGGAGGTCTTTGGAACCTCCAATTCATAACTGATGACACCCTGGACTTGCATTTGACATCTGTCTTGTGGGAGGGGTGTGGGCAGTCTTATAGGACTGAGCCCTTAACTGGTGAAATCTGACATTGTCTCCAGGTAGGTAGTGTCAGAATTGAGTTGACTTGTAGGATACCAGCTGGTGTCAGAGAATTCCTTGGGATTCTTACTGTACTTATATACTTACTGTATAACAGGGTCTTATACTTAATATGTTGTAGTAACCTATAAGGGAAAAGAATCTAAATAAGAGAAAGACATACATATATATCTGTAACTGAATCACTCTGCTGTACACCTGCAACTAACACAACACTGTAAATAAACTGTATTTCAGTCAGAAAGAGAGAAAAATGTAGTACATATATACAATGGAGTATTATTTGCGCATAAAAAGGAATGCATTTGACTCAGTTTTAATGAGGTGGATGAACCTGGAACCTATTATACAGAGTGAAGTAAGTCAGAAAGAGAAAAACAAATATTATGTATTAACACTTATACATGGAATTTAGAAAGATAGTACCAATGAACCGGTCTCCAGGGCAGCAGTGGAGATGCAGACACAGAGAACAGACTTCTGGACACAGGGGAAGGAAGGAGAGGGTGGGACGAATTGAGAGTTCAAAGCATTGAAATATATACATTACCAAATGTAAAATTAGATAGCTAGTAGATATTCGCTGTATGATGTAGGGAGCTCAAATCCAGTGCTAACAGTCTAGAGGAGTGCGATGGGGTGGGAGGTATGCGGGAGGTTTCAGAAGGAGGGGACATATGTGTACCTATGGCTGATTCATGCTCAATCATGTATTGAATCATAACCATCCATATATGGCAGAAACAACACAATATTGTAAAGCAATATCCTCCAATCAAAATAAATTTAAATAAAAATTTTAAAAAATAAAAAGAGAAAGAATTCCTTGAGAGTCTAGGGAAGCCCCCCAGACCCATACATGCTTTGGAATTGGAGTCAGAACTTTAATCTCCAAACCCCTTAGGGACAAACTTGGTTATAGGACTTCACATTATATAGGGAGAAGAATGCATTCAGGGCAGGGGCTTGGCCAATGGCAGACAGAACAGAGTCCAGGTTCTGTCTCTACACGTGTGGTCTCAGTGGAATTGGAGACATTACTGATGCTCTTTGAAAGAAAGTGAAAGTGAAAGCCATTCAGTAGTGTCTGACTCTTTGCAACCCCATGGACTATCCAGTCCATGGAATTATCCAGGCCAGAATACTGGAGTGGGTAGCCTTTCCCTTCTCCAGGGGATCTTCCCAACCCAGGGATTGAACCCAGGTCTCCTGCATTGCCGGCAGATTCTTTACCAGCTGAGCCACCAGAGAAGCCCAAAAATTCTGGAGTGGGTAGCCTATCCCTTCTCCAGGGGATCTTCCTGACCCAGGAATCAAACCAGAGTCTCCTGCATTGCAGGAGGATTCTTTACCAGCTGAGCTACTAGGGAAGACTCTCTATAAATCTGCTGTTTAACTGAAGGGTTATTATGAGCATTAAACTAGATAATATCCATACAGGACTGACTTAGTGCCTGGCAGCCCACAGTAAGCACCCAGTAAGTGTGACCCCTTGATGTGGCTGGCCTCCCTGCAGCCTCCAATCCCTCCTGGACCTTCTGTTCCCCAGGCCAACATGTGCTGCAGCTGCGTCCTGCATCCATCACATCCCCTGTGAGTCCTTGCTCCCTTGCTCACGTCCTGTGAGCTATCTTAAAGTCTCTTCCCAAAGCCTACACTCTCTCCAGGCTCACACCTCCCTCCATCTCTTTCTCAAAGCGTCCCCAGCCCTCTTCCAGATGGAGCTCGTTTCTCCCCTTTCCTAAGCTCCCATGACACTGTGTTTATTCCTCCATCATCACATTCATTATAATCTACATTAAACAGTATTTGGCGATCAAACAGCCACTCCTTCTGGACTGTGCACCGGATAAGGGTTGGGGCCGTGCCTTTAGGAGATATTACTCCTTGAGAATATCCAGGCCAGGTCTTTGTATATGGCTGCAAAGTGCTTGCGTGACTATGGAATTCATATTTTATTGATTGCATCAAGAACTTTAAAGGTATTCATTTTTTGTTTTATTATCTGTCTATTTTATTATTTTGGCTGTGGTGGATCTTCGTAGCTGCACGCGGGCTTTCTCTCGGTGCATAAGCATTGGCTGCTCTCTAGCTGCTTCTCTTGTTGCAGCACGCAGACTCTAGAGCACCGGCTCAGTAGTTGTGGCACACGGGCTTAGTTGCTCCACGGCACGTGGAATCTTCCGGGACTAGGGATCAAACCCGTGTCCCCTGCATCGGCAGGTGGATTCTTAAACCACTGGACCATCAGGGAAGTCTGGTTATAATCACTTTAAGGCATCAGAGACCACCAGCCTTTCCTCTGCCCTGGAACACAAACTTCTCGAACCTGAAATGCAGCTGTGCACTGAACAGGGGGTGGTGTGTCAGACGTGTAAAACCAACAAGCCACTGGAGTTTCATTTCCCTTGTTGGGTCAGAAAATCAATCAGTGACTTCAGCAAAATCTTGAGACCATCTTCCATCTCCAGGGCCATGGTAAATAATTGATGTCCCTTTCCCTACTCCCTCTACCCAAAAGTCTTCTATTCTTAAACCTGAGTAACTTTCAGAATATGCATTATTGAATCTGCTTGGATCTCCTATTATCATACTTAAAGAATAAAGAAGACGCCTTCCATCTCAAGGTAAAAAGCTTTTCACTTTCCAAGTAAAGAACGTGAAGAGGGTCTTGATATTCAACACTTGGAACCTTGAGCATAATTTTTTTTCATATATTTAAAATGTTATGGTTTGTTCTCCACGTCAGCAAAATAACGCTGACTTAGAAAAAAGATGGAATTTGCCAAGCATTAAAATTTGAAGATAATTCTGTAATGAGTCATCCAAATATTCTGGATCTCTTGCCCTTATTTCTTTAGTCTGACAACACCTTGCACTTTGCCAAGAAGCAACAAACTCGGTAACAGATGCCATCAAACTAGAGTGGCATATACATATCAATAAGAACCTTTTACATTTGCATATAACTCTTCTTCAATAAGTTTAAAATGCTTTTTTCCTTTGTGGTTCACCACGGGGCAACCCTTCTATGAAATCAAAGCAAGTGCTATGAGCTTGTGTCTTTACACCCACTTGGGTTGAGCTCAACAAGGAGGAAGGAATGATAATTTGAATAATCACTAAATGTGAATGTCAAGTCCAAGTCCGTTCTCAGCAGTATCAGACCGGTGATGAGCTGAAATTTACCTGCGCGGTGTTTCTTACTGCTCTCCCACCTCTTAAAAGGTCCACTCCCTTTTTTCCACCTGGCTTTTCATTCTTCCATTACATTTTCCTCCTTGTAAGACTCAGAGCTTAAAATGTTCTCAAATTAGTAAAAGGTAAAGTAGCACAATTGGGAAAGATTGAAGGCAGCAGGAGAAAAGGGCAACAGAGGATGAGATGGTTGGATGGCATCACGGATGCAATGGACATGAATTTGGGCAAATATTGGGAGACGGTGAGAAACAGGGAAGCCTGGCATGTTGCAGTCCATGGGGTTGCAAAGAGTCGGACAAGACTTTGCGACTAAACAGAAAGTAGCACGCTGTAGAAATGTTTTAAGGTTTTTAAATACTTTTATATGTCCTTCTTCTGATAGTTTGCAATAGAAATAGTTCAAGTTCAATATGTCCAAGCCATAATAAGGCAACAGATTGGCTAAATACAGTCTAAGATTAGTCTTATAGGATATTTCATCAGATCTTCATAACAGGGCTATAAGGAAGAACTGTTCCCATTCCATGATTCAGGAAAGTGATTCACTGACCAATCCAAGAGAAGTAACAGAGCCAGGAAGCCAGACTCAGCTCTCTGAGTTGAGTATATCAAGTTCACGTGGGCTTGTTCTCCTATGAGCCTGTATCCCAGCTTCATGTTCAGATGCTTTATACTCCGTGAACACTGAAGATTGAAGCACGTCCAATCAATGACAGCCTTCCTGAATCCTGAATCAAGAATGTGACAGACAGAAAGGAGTGGCATAGACGCAGGTCCAAAGGCCAGCTGTACCACTGCTCAAAGCCAGGCTGCAGAACGAAGCTTAGACCTGGGAGAGCAAAGCTAATGCCCGACCTCCCCCACAACAATGCACTCAGTATCCAATAGACTCACTCTCGGCCTCAGGCACCTTGCACCAGTGCTGGGCTTGAAAAACACACCACACAAAGACACAGACCAGAGTGTTCCTCCTGCAGTCACCAGCCCCCGGAGGAGAAAGGGAGCAGACCAAGTTCCCACACGCATCAGTCCCTTCTCCCAAACCCACCAACTCACCAAGTGAGGGGAAGAGACGAGAGCCCGTCTCCCTGTGTGTGTGTGTGTCTGTCCGAGGGGGTGCCTCCAAGTAGCAGCCGGCTTCGGGAATGGGGAAAAAACCCTGGTTCCTTGAAAGTTTATTCTAAAGAGTTTTACATCACAGGCATCATCAATGCTCAAATATACACGACAACTTCCTGGCAGGCATAACACTTTAATATCCCCCGTATCCTCCTTGCAAAATTCTGTCACATGAATCCCTACAGAGAATTCGATGTCAGAAGACCTTGTTCTGACTCACTGCATGACCCAGGGCAAGCCACTTAACTAGTCTGTGTCTTCATGTCCCCATTAATAAAGTCTGCACCGTGGATGGGAATCCTCTCTATGCAGAATGCCTCCATCATGGGCAGCCATAAAGGATCCTCCAAACTCAGCTACAGAAAGACCCGGTCTGCCAGGAGATGGGTGACCACCCCCAGTAGACAATTGGTCTGCCTTCTTCTAAGAGTCCTGAGCAAACTGTGTTTTGATGGCGTTCCTCCTGTCAGACATCGACTGAGAGAGTGAATTCCCCCCAGAGACCCCGGACGAATGTTCGTCCAGAATGTTGACCATATTGAGTAACAGTAGGTTATTTCATGCTTCTTGAATGTTCGACATCTGAGCAGCTACACACACTGGAACCTATATTTTAGCCCATTGACAGGCCCGGAAAGTACATATGGTTTAGATTTTTAGACAACACTCCATGTGAAAAAAAAGAAAAAAGAAAAAAAACCTTTCCTTTTATAGATGCATATTTTTAGAGTCTCTGAAGCTAAACTCTGTGCTGAATTTAAGCCACGTTATTCTTCAACCCAATCAAGAACCTCAATGCAACTTCGTGTCAGTGGAATACATGGTTAACTGATATGTCAGAAAATCAATTAATTACTTTCAAGAAGCAGTTAAGAGTATCCTTACAAAGCTGCCATGTGAATTATTAAAGAATATAACCTAAAGGTCCCCACTGCCTGCCCCTACCTAAAGCCCTGTGTCAGAGGGCGGTTCAAAAGATGCCCTGAATTCCAAATGAAAATCGTACAAAGTTGAAGGGACCAAAAAGAAGAGAGGGAGAAGGGGAGAGAGAAAGTGACAAAGCTTCGGAGGCGTGGAGCAGAAAAGTAGGAATTTGCTGATGCTGCTAAAGGCTACCCCATGATGCTAGCTAACTCTGGGTTTGCCAACACATGTCCCTAAGCCTTCAGACAAGACTGTGGAAGGTCTACTCTGGTCTGTTCATCTCCATTCATTGATAGATGGGCAGCTCTATGCAAAGCCCTATAGGCTTCTTTCTTTGCTGGAGTCTCACTCGCCCCAGAGACAAGCTCCTGCAAGGCCCACCACTCTCCCTGCTCCTGCAGTTCTAGGCCTGTCCCCAGCCTGGCCTGGGCCCATGGAGCCACCTGGGTGGAAAGGCCGGAGCTTCTCCCAGGCCCTGGTTTGTATTAACTCAGACTATTTAGCTCAGATGCAAAGATGCTCATCCATCTGAGTCCTGCATATCCAGGAACAATGCTAAGACCAGCCTAGCACTTCAGATACCCATCGGATGTGGGTTCCCCAAATGTAGAGAGAATCCCTCACACGTCAATTGAGCCTGCACCCCAAAAACAGAGAAAACAATGGTCTGTAGGTGTAGGATGAGGGCCTAGGCTGAAGCACTGGGATGTGGGGAGGTCTAGACGGATGAGTCTCCCTTACTGTGTTTCTTTGGTTTTGATTTAACCAGAAACATTTACCATCCAAGTGAGAAAAAAAAAAAACCATACATTTGCATAACCAAAGCATCCACTGCTCTTGTTAGTAGGATGCCTCCTCCTCTGGCTGTGGGCCAGCTGTGATTATCACTGTGTCTGAAAGTCACAGACCATCTGAGGTGCTTCTTCGGGTTGCTGACCATGTCAACCTCCAAAACCCTCAAGGCAACAAGAGTCAGAAACAGGGGCACAGTTCCCCGGGCTCCCAGACTGAGACCTGGAAATTAAAAGAAGCAAGTCATAAAGGGAGATGCTTTTTCACCACTCCACACCTGCAATCAGTTCCCTCCTCAATATGAGACCTGGGTTGCCTCAGGGCACAGCAGGCTGGAGGGGAGGTGGCTGCCACTGGTCCTCATCATTCATTGGTCCATTCATTCATTCATTCATTCATAAAAAGTACTTAATGAGAGTCCCTGGATCAGGAAAATCCCCTGGAGGAGGGCATGGCAACCAACGTGCCAACATGCTTATTAGGAGTCCTAACTGGCGTGTGATTCACTCACAAGCCCACCCGTAGCGCCCTGTGCTGACGAGTAAGGATGACACCCACTGGGAAGGGTTCTGTCCCGTGTGCCCAGGGGTAGGCAGGGAGGCTTCTGTCTGGTGCTGGGTTTCAGTGTGGGACGGGGAGCTTTAGTGCCACATTGAGGACTCATGATGGACAGGACGACGCACAAGGGAGCTTTCCGCCTCCACGTGTTGCTTTCATTATGCGGTTCTTGACTTCAGAAAGAACCAGTTCATTTGTTCTTAGTTCCCAGAAGCCCAAATGAATTCCCCACTAGAAAAAGTAGGTACGTCTTGAAAACGATCTTCATCACTGACGATTGGATCAGGAAAGGAGAAAAACTAGGACCTGGGAGAGCCCAGAGCCTCCAGCTAGCGGGGAGGGGGGAAGGTGAGGCAGCAACAGAAGCCAAGTTCTTCACTCACTTGCCAGACACCAGGGAGCCATGAGGCATGACTCAGGACCCCACCCAGAAGCTTTGATTTTCCAGGATGGCTGGCCTAGGATGGGAGAAGTCTGTGAGTCCCTGGGGAAGGGAGACCTAAGCCAGGAGTCCAGCTGTTGGTAGAAGCTGATTCCAGGGTCAGTTGGTGCACATTTCAATTTCTTTAAAACTGAATCCGTTGGCTTGTTTCACTGTCCATACTGGCCTGGTGGTGTTCTTTCAGCCATAAAACACTGCAGAGTGGCCCAAGTGCAAGCCGGCAGGGAAGCGTTCCAAAGGAGGAGAAAAAAGCAAAACAGTAAGAGCCGATGAGAAGTGAGGACATTTGGTGAGAGGACCCAGAACTCAAAAGAGCAGGTTTGAATCTTGAAGAGGCATATCTGCTTCTCTTCCAAACCCTGAGAGAAGCTCACCTTCCCGCCAGTGAAGAAAGGATGGTCTGGCTGGCTCCAGAGAGCCACGATCCCTCCTGACTCATCTCAGCACTCACCATCCTCTGCATCTCCCTCCGGGGACATGCAGGATATGAGATACGTCATCTATGTTTGTTTGTTTTTGTTGTTGTTGTTCAGTCACTAAGTCATGTCTGACTCTGTGACCCCATGGATTGCAGCACGCCAGGCTTGCCTGTCCATCACCAACTCCCAGAGTTTGCTCAAACTCATGTCCATTGAGTCAGTGATGCTATCTAATCTCATCCTCTATTGTCCCCTTCTTCTCCTCCTGCCTTCAATCTTTCCCATCATCCGGGTCTTTTCCAATGAGTCGGCTCTTTGCATCAGGTGGCCAAAGTATTGGAGCCTCAGCATCAGTGTTCCAATGAATATTCAGGCTGGATTTCCTTTAGGATTGACTGATTTGATCTCCTTTCTGTCCAAGGAACTCTCAAGAGTCTTCTCCAACACCACAGTTCAAAAGCATCAATTCTTTGGTGCTCCACCTCCTTTATGGTTCAACTCTCACAACTGTGCATGACTACTGGAAAAACCATAGCTTTTACTAGATGGAATTTTGTTGGAATTTTGATGTCTCTGCTTTTTAATACACTGTCTAGGTTTGTCATAGGTTTTCTTCCAAGGAGCGAGTGTCTTTTAATTTTGTGCCTGCAGTTGCTGTCCACAGTAATTTTTGAGCCCATGAAAATGAAATCTAACACCATTTCCACTTTCCCCCATTGATTTGCCATGAAGTGATAGGACCAGATGCCATGATCTTCGTCTATTTTTTAAAGAAGTGTAATATTGTCCCCATAAGCACTCAACCTTCTCTGTGTTGGGTACAGTGCATGAACTGCCTGGCACAGCCAAATAAATAAATAAACAAAAAATATATTTTTTTTAAAAAGAAGTTGCCTCTGTGTCCCAGAAGGGGACAGCGCACCCTCATCTGGCCCCACCTCTCCTTTTCTGGTTGATTTTCACAGAGCAGTGTTGAGATTTTGCGTAAAGCAAATGAGAAGGGAGGGACAGAGTTATAAACCTTTCTGGTGTGATCCAAATGAACTCCATCTGCTTGCCGTGTAAAGGAGACATAAATGATGTGATGGACTGTAGCCCGCCAGGCTCCTCTGTCCATGGGATTCTCCAGGCAAGGATACTAGAGTAGGTGGCCATGCCCTCCTCTAGGGCATCATCCCAACCCAGGGATTGAACCCAGGTCTCCCGCATTGTAGGCCGGGAGCCACCAGGGAAGCCCATAAATGATGTGAAAGAGCATCAGTCCCTCTTGTGAGGATGAGTGCCCATATCAAATGAGAGGAGAGCAAGAATCTTATTTTTTTGTGTGCACAAACTGCACACAAAAGGAACACGGAGTTGTCCTGGTGTGCTGTCCATGCAGGGGGTCCTGGGAACAAGACCCTCGAGGTCAGCCCCATCTTTTAGCACCATCCAAAACAGGCTGATAGCAATTTTTGTGCTGCCTTAATGTTTAGGTTTAATAAGCAGGGTGACAATATACAGGCTTGACGTACTCCTTCTCCCATTTGGAACCAGTCTGTTGTTCCATGTCCAGTTCTAACTGTTGCTTCCTGACCTGCATATAGGTTTCTCAAGAGGCAGGTCAGGTGGTCTGGTATTCCCATCTCTTTCAGAATTTTCCACAGTTTCTTGTGATCCACACAGTCAAAGGCTTTGGCATAGTCAATAAAGCAGAAATAGATGTTTTTCTGGAACTCTCTTGCTTTTTCCATGATCCAGCAGATGTGGGCAATTTGATCTCTGGTTCCTCTGCCTTTCCTAAAACCAGCTTGAACATCAGGAAGTTCACAGTTCACGTATTGCTGAAGTCTGGCTTGGAGACTTTTGAGCATTACTTTACTAGCGTGTGAGATGAGTGCAATTGTGTGGTAGTTTGAGCATTCTTTGGCATTACCTTTCTTTGGGATTGGGATGAAAACTGACTTTTTCCAGTCCTGTGGCCACTGCTGAGTTTTCCAAATTTGCTGGCATATCGAGTGGCATATTGTACTTATATGCAGAGTACATCATGAGAAATGCTGGGATGGAAGAAGCATAAGCTGGAATCAAGATTGCCGGGAGAAATATCAATAACCTCAGATACGCAGATGACAACACCCTTATGGCAGAAAGTGAAGAGGAACTCAAAAGCCTCTTGATGAAAGTGAAAGAGGAGAGTGAAAAAGTTGACTTAAAGCTCAACATTCAGAAAATGAAGATAATGGCATCTGGTCCCATCACTTTATGGGAAATAGATGGGGAAACAGTGGAAACAGTGTCAGACTTTATTTTTTTGGGCTCCAAAATCACTGCAGATGGTGACTGCAGCCATGAAATTAAAAGACGCTTACTCCTTGGAAGGAAAGTTATGACCAACCTAGACAGCATATTCAAAAACAGAGACATTACTTTGCCAACAAAGGTCCATCTAGTCAAGGCTATGGTTTTTCCTGTGGTCATGTTTGGATGCGAGCGTTGAACTGTGAATAAGGCTGAGCGCCGAAGAATTGATGCTTTTGATCTGTGGTGTTGGAGAAGACTCTTGAGAGTCCCTGGGACTGCAAGGAGATCCAACCAGTCCATTCTGAAGGAGATCAGCCCTGGGATTTCTCTGGAGGGAATGATGCTAAAGCTGAAACTCCAGTACTTTGGCCACCTCATGTGAAGAGTTGACTCATTGGAAAAGACTGTGATGCTGGGAGGGATTGGGGGCAGGAGGAGAAGGGGACGACAGAGGATGAGATGGCTGGATGGCATCACTGACTCGATGGACATGAGTCTGGGTGAACTCCGGGAGTTGGTGATTGTCAGGGAGGCCTGGCATGCTGCGATTCATGGGGTCGCAAAGAGTCCAACACGACTGAGCGACTGAACTGAACTGAATGTTTAGGTTTAATTTGTTCAGAAGCCAAAAGACAAATGATTTGCTTTGAGTAATCTGTTGCATAATATCTAAAAAGATAGATAACAAAATTATACCTCCTGTCCCTGCAGCACCCATGCCCACTTGTGCAAACACACACACACACACACACACACACTGGCCCCTCAAAAGTCTATTATAGCAGAAAGATCAATGACTCTGTTCCTCTTTCTTTAGAATTAGAAGATAAGCCTTTACATATACTGCATCATTGGTCACATTCGACGTATATGCAAAAGAAGTTCAAAGGCTGACTTTGACAAAGGGCGTTTGGAGAAGGATGATAAAATGTGTCTGATAAAACACACACAAAAGACTTTAGCAATAAAGACTTACAAATTGGGAAAGCAGGACTTGGGCAGCGGGTGTGAAACTGCGTTATCTACAGCCTCAGCACTGAGAGATAGTGGCCCAGAGCACAAGGCTTTATCTGGCCTCCACAAGAATAGCTTGCACCGCCCCTGAGCAACCCTGTCTGCAAAGCCCAGGAAACACCTTGCCGAGGAGTTGATGCAATATTTGCCATCCTGGCCCTCAGTGACAGTTAAAGTAGTGTTACAACATAGCATTGAGCAACGACCTTGCTGTATCATCCAAGTCTTTTGTTCTATAGCACATTTTCCCCCTGCTGGAAAGACAAATGGGACATTTTGGGGTGACATGTTTTTGGTTCACTACTTTCAGTTTAGACGAGCAAAGAGAGAAAAGAGACGTTCTCTCGTCTGCCTTTCCAACGCAATTTTAAAAATCTCTTCCTGATTGACATTTCAGGTAGGAGTTGAGTCATATTCCTTTTTCGCATCTTATTTCATTATTTCTTGAGATTTCCCAAAGGTTCTCAGTATCTCACCTTGGAGATTTATTACTCAGTCCCTTCAATTTCTCCAGGAACTGGAGTTTAGTTTATGTGATTGCAATCAGGAAACCACTTCGAAAGGGAAGAAATCAATTTACTTTCTCGTGAGCTGTAAATTTTCTGTAAATAAAATTTCACAAGACTATCCCTGTTTTAAAAGGAGTAAGAGCAAGGCTATTGAAACAGTAGCAGGTTTGGGGACAGGACATTAATTCACAGGTTCAGAGGTCCCAGATGGGTCACTATTAGGGGATTTGGGAAAAACCACTCATTGTTTGGAGCCTTTTTTCTCTATATAGAATGAATTGTTCTTTGTTGTTCAGTCACTAAGTTGTGTTGGACTCTTTGCGACCCCATAAACCATAGCACACCAGGCTTCCCTGTACTTCACTATCTCTCCCAGTTTGCTCAAACCCATGTTCACTGTGTTGATGATGCCATCCAACTGTCTCATCCTCTGTCACCCCTTTCTCCTTCTACCCTCAATCTTTCCCAGTATCAGGGTCCTTTCCAATGAGTCAGCTCTTTGCATCACGTGACCAAGGTATTGGAGCTTCAGCTTCAGCCTCGGTCCTTCCAGTGAATAGCTGGATTGATTTCCTCCAGGATTGACTGGTTGGATCTCCTTGAAGTCCAAGGGACTCTCAAGAGTCTTCTCCAGCACTACAGTTCAATGAATAGATTGTACAAAATATTTGCTCAGACTCTCTTCACCTCTCAAAATGATCAGAGGCCATTCCATGGAAAAGTGGCCTTCAAAACAGTTTCCCTCTGATTTGTTTTATAATAATCTTTGACTTCTGATGATCATGTCTGGTTTTTCCAAGTGCTTCAGTAGTGATGGTTGAGAGGGATCTTCTCTATAAACCTTCTGCCAGTGGCAGACGCTCTAGACTTGGCCAGGATGGTAACAGAGGCACAGCCAGGTTAGGGGACCCACAGAGACTCATACAGGCTCCCCCTCTGAGTCACTTTAACAAAATAAGTATCAAGGAAAAAAGACATTTTAGGCCAGAAGCTTTCAAACAGTTTTGAATTGCAAGTGACCACAGGAAGTAGGTTGCAGGTAAAAATTCCATGGACAGAGGAGCTACACATTCTATTGGGTTGCAAAGAGTTGGACACAACTTGAAGACTAAACCACCACCACATGACTCAAGAGATGGTTCTAGCAATTGAAAAAAGGGCCAGGAAACAATACTTGTTCTGACTACTTGTGAAGTGCTCTTTAATTTATCTCCTTCTATTTCTTTTGCTTCTCTTTCTTGCATATGTATAATAGTAACAGTAGTTATTAGAGTTGTGTCCGACTCTTTGTGACTCCATGGACTGTAGCCCACCAGGCTCCTCTGTCCATGAAATTCTCCAGGCAAGAATACTGGAGTGGGTTGCCATTTCTTTCTCCAGGGGATCTTCCTGACCCAAGGATTTTTCACCTTGCAGGCAGATTCTTGACCATCTGAGCCACCAGGGAAGCCTTTTGTGGTTGTTATTATTATTGTTTCATTTGAAATCATCGAATGGGTCACAATCTATGATTTTGAAGTCACGGTTAAGAAGCTTTTCAGAAGGCAATGTCTTTCTGCTGCTTTCTAAGTCAGAGACGTACAGCTGAGTTCCTGACCCCTCCCCGGTGGTGCTGTGAGTTTTCCTCCTGTTCTGATTTTCTTGCTCTGTCGAGAGTGCCCCCACCCCCCAAGCCTGTACACCAGGGAAGCACTGTCCTTAGGGTCAAGCCTTCCAGTGCAGGCAGATCATGACCCTCCAGGCTATGAGTACACCATCAAGTCCTAATAAATAATGAATACTAATGACAACCCTGAGACACCTATTTGCTTTGTACTCCCAACAAAGTCAGAAGGAGAACCGGGGCTGCTCCCTAAAAATGGCATCCGGCTGTCTAAATAAAGGGTTTTAATGCATTTTATATTTAAACCGTAAGGCCCTGGGCTCAAACCCAAATTGAGATGGGCTCTCATCCTTAAGTACCATTCTAGAATAAGCCGTTGAAATATTAATCCATCTCTCTGGGTTCAGGGCTTCGGAAGCAGCTCAGTTCTTGGTGTCACATTCCTCGAGGGGACCTGCTTCCACACGCCCTTGAACTGGGGATGGGCAGCCTGGCGGAAGCAAAGGCTGTCCTTCTGGAAAGTCCCTGTCTACGAAACTTCTTCGGTGAGAAACACGAAGAGGAAAAGTTTATTAAAAACACACACAATTCAAAGACTGATTTCTCAGTTCAGCCAGTCAAGTTCTTGCTTAGGCTGAGAGCCCGCTCTTTAACCTCTTTAGACTTAAGGAGATAAGAGTTCCAAACTTAGTAAGATCACGGAGAGAATTAAATGAGATAACGCATCAATGGACACGCATGCGTACTAAGTCATTTCAGTCGTGTCCAACTCTTTATGACCCTATGGGCTGTAGCCCACCAGGCTCCTCTGTCCATGGGGATTCTCCAGGCAAGAATACTGGAGTGGGTTGCCATCCCCTCCTCCAGGGGACCTTCCAGACCCAAGGATTGAACCTGCATCTCTTATGTCTCCTGCGTTGTCAGGAGGGTTCTTTACCACTAACGCCACCTGGGAAGCCCCGAAGGATATGAGTTTGAGCAAACTCTAGGAGAAAGTGAGGGAGAGGGAAGCCTGGTGTCCTGCAGTAGTCCACAGGGTCACACAGAGTCAGATATAACTTAGCGACTGAACAACAGCAACAAGGCCTGGGTAGCCCTTGTCCCATTGCCTGGGCCTCAGAGCAGCTCCAGCTCTGAATGAACGTTACCGATCATTCTTATTCATCCACTAGCGTAAAGAAAGCTTTCAGATTTGATGAATCAATTCTACAGCTTTCTCTGTTCTCAGAGACAAGTAACACGAGGAATCCCCAGAGGTCAAGTCACCTAGTCTCTAGTCTTCAGGTAAATGAATCCCCCAAGCCTGTTAAAACCTAGCGTAGCCAAAATCCAATGTCATTGTGTGTTCTGAGCTACTGCAGGTTGTTCCCGATATGATCAATTATTTATTTGACCTATTAAGTCAATATAAACACTTATATATTAGTTTTCCTTAAAAAAATAAAAAAAATTATATTTGCTTTTAAAGATCCAAAAATTTGTCCCATGGGGAGTTCGCTTTTTGAGGGATTGCTGATTTATAACACACATCAGAAATGCTCCTTTATCTTCTGTTGAAAGTGAAACAAACAGACATTCAGCAGAGAAAAGACTTTTGTTTCATAGGTTTCTGCTGAGGAGTTATTTGAGGTCTATGTACTTTGGATTTCAACATGCCAAAATTTTAAAGATCAACAAAGAGAAGATATTTTTCTGTAGAAGTTTTTATTCTTAGATTTGTGAAGGGGAGAGATTACCTAATAAGTTTCAGGTATCTCAGATGCTTCTAGATATTTATCCACACTTCTCTTGTTTAGCTCCAGATATTTCAACCTTAGGATAAACAAACAAAAAAAAATTCCACTTTTACTGTATCTATTCTCTGTAATACAGGGAAGAAGTGTGCATTTATTGCTATAACTTCTTAGGGTGTATCCGAATTTATATCTAGTTTTATTCATAAGAATTCTAGAACACATAAAGATGATAAATAACAACAACATTCTCATAAAAGAAGTTTAGGTTTTGTTTTGGGGTCTTTTGTTTTGTTTGGGTTTTTTTTTCCTGCTTTACCTTAAGGCATTATCACATTTTTGCTAAAGGAGTGTCTTTGGGAGATAGTATGATTAATTGAACCATCATTTACCATAATTAGAAAAATAAATCATATACAAAAGTGAAAAGAAAGCTTCCATGTGAGTTCCCGTCTCATTCCTGGTAAGCAAGGGGTTAACCTGATGTCTTCATCCATTTCCACTCTAATTGGGAAGGATGGGGGAAAATCATTTCAGTAACAGAATAAAAATTGCTAGCCTACAGATGCCTGAGGCAAAAAGAAAAGAAATGAATTCTCCTGCGAGCGTGGTTAGTGAGGGGGAAAACCTGACTTCATGTCATTGTTTAATGTGCCAGTATCGAATCGTGATCTCTAGAACGGTGTGTGGATCCAGAGGAGGGGTCTGTCTGCTCAGGTCTCCTGCACTGAGGTCACTAGGCAGCTTCTGGACACTCTCCCTTCAGGCTGTGCTAAACCTGGAGTCAGCGCAGGTGACAACTCATCGTGGTGTCTGCAGGCGCAAAGGAGACCCCTCACTGGTACACTGGGTAAAGGTTCTTCTTTCCTCCTTAGAAGTCCATGTCATTACCTCATGTCTTCAGCAAAAGAGAGTTCTTAGCTTAATAAATATTTCCCATTCCATAAGTGGTAAGGAAATAGCCTTGATCTGGGATAGTTTTCCTCAAAAAAAAAAAAAAAAAAAGGGAGATGCTTCCTAAATGGAGAACTTGACAATTAAAGAACATCTTATAATTGAATGCTTTTAAAAAATTATTCAAATCCACTTTTATATAAATACTTACTACATGCCCCTTTTCAAACTTACCCTGGAGTACTTTATTTCCCAATAATACTTGTGAAATTCCCCTTAGGCTGAGTATATTCATGGAATTGGCATTGTTAACGCGTCAAGAGAAATAAGAATTACTTGTTTTGTAGTTGTGAAACATTAGTGAACTTCCAAATCAGTAGTTCAACTAGAAAAGAACCTGAGTTCATTCTGGGGGTTTATTTGTCATCATATTTGGACTGTCATCTGTTCCTTTGCTCTTGCTATTAAAAAAAACAAAAAAACAAAACTACCAATTCTGCAAAACTGTATGACAAAAAAGTCTTGGAGTTTATGTATTTAATCACTTCTAATAAGTTTTGGATGATCTCTGTAGATTGCTTTCATTGAACATAGAAGTACAAATTGGCAATTAGCTAACAGATAATAGCTATTTTTCAGCTGTAATTTCATTAAAGATTATTTTATTCTTCCACTCTACCTTTTAAGAAGAGGTGAACTCTCTAGAATTAGCACCATTATTATTTTAAAAAAGATAGCAAAATTTGTTTCATTTTTGTGAGCAGGTTTAAATTATAGCATTTTTCAGGCTTCCCAGGTAGCTCAGTGGTAAAGAATCTGCCTGTCAATGCAGGGAACCCAAGGGGCGCAAAAGTCTTGGGTTCAATCCCTGGTTGAGACGATCCCCTGGAATAGGAAATGGCAACCCACTCCAGGAATCTTGCCTGGGAAATCCCATGGACAGAGGAGCCTGGTGGGCTACGGTCCATGGAGTCACAAAGAGTTGGACATGACTGAGCGTGCGTGCATAGCATTTTTCTAAGGAAGTCCAAGACAATCCTATCCTTAAGTTTAAATCTGACTTGACCGTTGTTTGATTGAGAAATAGACAATATGTTTCCTAAAAAATCTTCCCCAAAATTGTTTTCTTTAATTAAAACAAATTTTTAATTGACATACAGTTGCTGTACAATATGTATGTTACAGGTGTACAATCCAGTTATTTACAGTTTTTAAAAGGTTATATTCCATTTATAGTTATTATAAAATACTGACTGTGTTCCATGTGTCATACAATATGTCCTTATCAGTTGTTAACAGAATTGTTATTATCTTACTTCAATCATTGGAGCATTATCCATAGAAATGTGATTATTACTAGAACATCGATTACATAATATTATTTAATAGTATTACCGTAATCTAAAAAATGTAAACATTACAATGCAGATCTTAAGATTTTTATGAAACTTAGAAAATGTAGTTTCGTAGAATGATTGCTTTCATTGTTGCTGATTCTTTTAGGTCTTTTTTATTGCGTACTACAACATGAAATTTTCAAGTTTTTTTGTGTCATATAATTCCATGACCTCACAGCAAGTAGGATAATGATAGTTTTTTAATCCCTTATTCTATTCAAAATTCTGTTTTTCAAATCTGAAGGATTAATACAAAAAGATTCATTTTGAGTTCCTGGAAAAACAGTCTAAAATCAACATTTGGCAATTTAGAATTTAATTGATCAATAAAATGAATCTATCACAGCTATCTCAGCAATTCCTTCACTCTTTTTATAAAGAATATTATTTATTTTTAATTATAAAATGATACTTCATTGGGAAAACATAATTAAAAACAACTTAATACACCTGGAATTAATAGAATAAATCAACTATGAAGTGAAAGTGAAGTGAAAGTCTCTCAGTCGTGTCCGACTCTTTGCGACACTCTTTGGACTGTACAGTCCATGGAATTCTTCAGAATACGGGGTAGCCTTTCCCTTCTCCAGGGGATCTTCCCAACCCAGGGATCAAATTGCAGGCAATTCTTTACCAACTGAGCTATCAGGGAAGCCTCAAAAATCAACTATACTTCAATTTAAAAAAAAAAAAAACTTTATAAAGAAGGAAAAAAATTCTTAAACTTAGAAAAAAAAAACTTTTGTATTGGGGTATAGTTGATTAACAAACAATGCTGTGATAGTTTCAGGTGACCAGTGAAGGGACTCAGCCATACATATACGCGTATCCTTTCTCCCCCAACTCCCCTCCCATCCAGACTGGCACACAGCATTAGGCAGAATTTCCCGTACTAAACAGTAGGTCCTTGTTGGTTATCCATTTTAAATATCACTGCTTACTCTCGATTCTTAGGTAGATTTCCATGTTCAGGATAGATTGGGAGTCAGCACCCACGGTTTATTTCAGGCCTTTACATTCTCTTCTTAGAAAGTTCTGCTATATTTGGAGAAATTTCTCTGCAGTCTACATGGGATAACAGATAGAAAAATTTTTATTTCAATTGGAAAAAAGCTCCAATTTGATGCACAGTTGTAATAATAATGATGAGGAACTTTGTAGTTATTTATTCTAAACGAATTAAAGTATGTTATATATGCATATTATGTTTTATAGAGTGAAACCTCACTAGTTGGGTTGACATAGAGAAACAGAATTAGTAAAAAGGATGAATTTTAATATTTTTAAATAATTGTGGTAATAAATTATAGGTAATATTTACGAGTAAATATCTACTTCTCTCTAATCTCATGCTGCATTGCTTTCAGTTCAGTTCAGTTCAGTTCAGTCGCTCTTTGCGACCCCATGAATCGCAGCACGCCAGGCCTCCCTGTCCATCACGAACTCCCAGAGTTCACTCAGACTCACATCCATCGAGTCAGCGATGCCATCCAGCCATCTCATCCTCTGTTGTCCCCTTCTCCTCCTGCCCCCAATCCCTCCCAGCATCAAAATCTTTTCCAATGAGTCAACTCTTCGCATGAGGTGGCCAAAGTACTGCAGTTTCAGCTATAGCATCATTCCTTCCAAAGAAATCCCAGGGCTGATCTCCTTCAGAATGGACTGGTTGGATCTCCTTGCAGTCCAAGGGACTCTCAAGAGTCTTCTCCAACACCACAGTTGAAAAGCATCAATTCTTCAGCGCTCAGCTTTCTTCACAGTCCAACTCTCACATCCATACATGACCGCTGGAAAAGCCATAGCCTTGACTAGATGGACCTTTGTTGGCAAAGTAATGTCTCTGCTTTTGAATATGCTATCTAGGTTGGTCATAACTTTGCTTCCAAGGAGTAAGCGTCTTTTAATTTATCCAATTCTTTGAGACCCCCATCGACTGTAGCCTACCAGGCTCCTCTGTCCATGGGATTCTCCAGGCAAGAGTCCTGGGTTGCCATGCCCTCTTCCAGGGGATCTTCCCAAACCAGGGATTGAATTCTAGTCTCTTGTGTCTCCTGAATTGGCAGGAGGGTTCTTTACTGCTAGTGCCTCTCTGATCTCAGCCCTATGTAAAATATAGTACAGAACAGCAATGTATTTCTGTTATTTTCCAGAAAATGCAGAATCTCAAAGTTATTTGTGTGTGTATTTAAATCACAGCTTCTCAGGCCTGCTTGCATGAATAGAAAAGACATATGTGCAGTTGGAGGAACCCTATGTAAACTGGTAACATTCTTAAAATGTCTTGTCTTGAGTTGATCCTATGTTTTCCTTTTTCTTTTCTTTCCCCTCCCCACTCAACATCCAAGTTCACTCCAGCCATATGCTGACCTCATTCAGTATCAGACCAGGTCAATTCCTCACAGTTCCAAGTGGCACTTAAATACAAAACTGGAAAAGCTTGTCCACGGCTCTCATTTTTCAGAGGAGGAAACTGAGGCCAGCACAAAGGGACTAATCAAACAGACCTACAGTTAACCCCCAACCCTCCTCCCTGTGTCGAGCAGTTCAAGAACCAAACTGACTCACCTAGCTATTTTTAAACATAGATGATGCAGAAGGAAAAGAGTCAGACCTTCCCTTGTCATATCTGCCCCAGTGAGAGAGTAAAGATAAATTATAAACACAAAGAATAAAATAAAGTGCTTGCTTTGGGGAGGAGAGTTCCCTGTTGAAGGAACCCTAGGAAATGATAACTGAAATTCCTAAATATTCATTCAGACCTTCTCATTTATTTTTCTTTCCTCAACTTGGGAAACTTGTGCTTTGTTTCTTTTTAGTTTCTTTGGGGGTTCTTTTTTTTGTTTTTATTTTACTTTTATTGGAGTATAGTTGATTTATAATGTGTTAGTTTCAGGTATACAGAAAACTGAATCAGGTATTTTTTAAAAATCCACTCTTTTTTTAGATTCTTTTCCAGTATAGGTCATTACAGAGTATTGAGTAGAGTTTCCTGTGCGATACAACAAGTTATTTAATATTTAGTAATGTGTATATATCAATCCCAATCTCCAATTTATTTCTTCCCCTACCCCTTCCCCTAGTAACCATAAATTTGTAGAAAATTTGTATTTTGTTTCTAATTCATAGTGGCAGAAATGGTTTTAAATATATTAATTAAAATGTCTAAAGCAGACTCTAGAAGCAATGTATTTTTTAATAGAAGCTACTTCTGTGATCTGCTAGAAAACTTGGCTGCTGTAACATTTCCCAGTTAGGGGACTCGAAGCCATAGAAAAGTGTGTACACTCAAGTGTGTTTCTCAAGAGCAGTGGACTTTGAGAAGCTCCTAGACACTTGGGTACTTTCCATAGTGCTTGGATGGGGGAAATCACTCCGAAAACTAATTTTATATGTCACAACTGGTTTCTCAGCCTTTCATTAAAAGAGCCAAAGAAAATGATAGTGAAGGACAGGGAAGCCTGGTGTGCAGCAGTCCGCAGGGTCAACAAAGAATGGAACACGACTGAGCGACTGAATAGCAAGAGCAAAGAGAGTGTGGGAGACTGAGGTCCCGTCCAACCCGCAACACCACGGGGTGGAAACCAGGGGTGCTGGCTCTTAAGAGATGCTTAGACCTTCAAAGATTCCAACAGCCCCCAAGGAACCAAAGCAACGAGGCAAGACCTGTATTTTCTGTTACAAACCTGGCTCCATATTTCTTCTTTGTTGTTGCTTCTGAGAACTAGAAGAAAAACATAACTGAGGCCAGGAACTTACTCACCACTGATGGGAACTCATTATTTAAACTGGAAGATGGCTTCCAAATTGATATCTTGGGTGGTTTTGTTTTGTTTTAAAATCTATATGCAGTATTTCAAAATAAACCTGTTTATTTGCTGTTGTTCAGTCACAAAGTCATGTCTAACTCTTTGCGACCCCACGGACTGTAGCACGCCAAGCTTCCCTGTCCTCCACTATCTCCCAGAGTTTGCTCAAACTCATGTCCATTGAGTTGGTGATGCCATCTAACCATCTCATTCTTTTCTGCTCCCTTCTCCTTTTGCCTTCAATCTTTCCCAGCATCAGGGTCTTTTCCAATGAGTCAGCTCTTCCCATCATGTGGCCAAAACATTGGAGCTTCAGCGTCAGTCCTTCCAATGAATATTCAGGGTTGATTTCCTTTAGGATTGACTGGTTTGATCTCCTTGCAGTCCAAGGGACTCTCAAGAGTCTTCTCCAGCACTACATTTTGAAAGCATTGATTCTTCAGCACTCAGCCACTATTTGAGAATATCCCTCAATCACTTTGCAGTTCTGTTTTGAAGTCATGGGCTGGTAAACATAAAACCTCTTGTTCTAATACATGTTGCCTGTACGAATTTCATAGAATACAAGGGTGTTGGAAAAGAAAGGGTCAAGAGATTCTTTAGTAGTATTCTTTCAGAGTCGAAGAAGCCAAAGCATATTGTATAGGCTGTGCCATCAGTGGCTGCTAAACTTTAAGTGGAAACAAGCAATGCGTGTGAGGTAGACCTGTAGCTCATCCATGGCTGTGAAAATGCATTAGTGGCGATGACAGCGGCCCTTAACCTTCGCAGCTTAGTAGTTTTCACCGTGTATATGTGTGTCCTTATGATACAGCCAATCAAGTGATGCTGTAATAAAATCCTGAACTTCACTTCAGGACAGCTCAGAGGGAAAATATGAGTCCAAAAAGATGCATTACTTAATGGCCTTTGCTAATAGCAGGTTATAAACAGGGCTCGCTTGAGCACAAGCTGAATAGCAGCAAAACTGCTCTTCAGAGGGAATTGTGTTTTGAGTGGTCACCCTTGAACTGCACAGTCTAACACAGTAGCCACTAGCCTTGTGACATTTGAGGGCTTTAAACACAGCTAGACTGGACTGAGATACACTGTGAATGCAAAATACATAGAGGAATTTGAAAACTTACTAAAAGAAAAATAATGTAAAATATGAATGACATTAATATTGATTACATGTTGAAATTGTTTGGGCTATACTAAGTTAAATTTATTATTAAAATTAATTTCACCCATTTCTCTTTACTTTCTTCATGTGGTTATTAGAACATGTTACATTACATATATGGCTCATATTACATTTCTAGTGGACAGTGCTGCTCTAGAATAAGAGAGATGCCCACAGAGTGTAAAGGCAAATTGTCAAGAGCTAGTAAAGAAGTTTGAGTGACAACGACATCATGATGTGAATCTTGCAAGGTGGTTGAATTGGCTGGCTATGACTGACAATCTAGGGGCAAACTGGCCAATAACTGCATCTCAGTTTCTTCATCTGTAAAATGAAGCGAATAGTGGTGGATTGTTTACTGCTAGAAAGCTAAATGGAATAATGCACGTAAAGACTTTAGTGTGAGGTTTGATGCCCTGACCAAAGGGAGCTTCAATAATTATGATTGCCTTGGGCAACTCCAGCTGCTGTAACAAAATACTGTCGACTGGGCGGCTTACATGACAGAAAATTATTTCTTACAGTTCTGGCAGCTGGAGGTCCGTGATCAGAATGCCAGCATGGTTGGATTCTGGTGAGAACTTTCTTCCTGGCTTGTATTAATACTTGGATGCCTTCTTGCTGTGTGCTTATATGACAGGGAGAGGGAGAGAGAAAGGCTCCAGTCTCTGCTTACAAGGGCATTAAGTCCATCGTGAGCACCCCACCCACATGACCTCGTTTAAACCCGATGACCTCCTAAAGGCCTCACCTGTTAAGACCATCACATTAGGGTTTAGGGCTTCAACATATGAGTTTGGAGGCAGGGTGGACACAGACATTCAGTCCATCACATTCATTTCAAAAGTCCAATCCGAGAGAGATTTCATGTCGATTTGCAATTTGTTTACAAACACCTTTTCGACACTGCAGTCTAGTGGGTGCTGGGCACCGTTTTTGCTGGATACTGAGCAGCTGGCCTTGCCAGCTCTGAGTGGGGTCCTTGAACCAGGAGCAGCGGCATCACAGAGAGCCTGCTGGGAATACAGGACCTCAGTCACCACCCCACCCCCAAACCTATTGAATCAGGATCTGCACTTGACCTGGTCCCCAGAGGCTTGGGGTGCACATTGCTTACACAGGGCTGTCTAGGATTTGAAGAGAAGGGAATCTCCCTGGCAAAGTGTTCAGACCCTAGTGGTTATGTGTTTGTGTGGGGCTGAGGATGAAATCAGAAGAGAATGAGACAGTTACAGGGTTGGCTTGACGGAGGCCAATACAAGACACCCTTGTCCTCCCGTGATCCAGAACCAACTGTGAGGCAAGCAAACAAGCGGAGCAGACAGAGGTCAAACTATCAGCCTTATCACAGACAGGACTTTTGGAGAACAGGGACTTAGGTATGTGGCTTCCTGCCCCTGAACCCCAGAAACAGAGACTCATAAGGACGCAGGCGGTGTCTCCCCAAAACAATAAGAGGAGGGGAAGGCGTGCTTGGTGTGCTACTTTCCTATTGCGGCCAAACTAGCAAATTATCACCAACTTTGCAGCTTATACAACACTGGTTCCTCCTGTTTATTCTACCAGCATCTTGTCCTGTCCATTCCAAGCTGATTGCTGATGTCCACCTCCAACCCATCATCATTGGTCCTGACTGCTCCTAATGGCACGTGGGCGGGAAATGAGGGAAGATCCCTCCCTCTCCCTCACTTCAGTCCCTCCTTTTGTGTCCCCATTTTTTTCACCTAAATGCTCATGAGTCTTGCTTGGCAAGGTTATAGCTCATCTGCTCCTTCTTTACTCTGTCTAATTCACCTATCCACCTCTGATAGATTTATTCTCCTAAAATACGTCTCCATTGTGTTATTTCCCAGATTTCCAGGCTCTGAGAGAACCCGCTGCCTTCACACTGAAGTTCAGGTTGCTTTAGCTTGTGTAAGCTGCCTCTGACCTGTCTGTGTTTGTGTCTGCCAGCACTGTCACCTACGAACTGCCACACCCCAACCTGATCCCCAACTTACGCCCCAACTATTCTGTGAGTCTGTGTCATAACTTCATCCGTGCCTCTCTCATGCTCATCCTTCTGCTTGGAAAGGCTTCTCTCCCAACCCCCCAGGCACCCCCAAGCTTTACTGACCACCTGGTGAAAATCTACATGACCTCCAAGAGTCAAATCAATATCATCTCTAACCAAGAATCAGGTCTTTTCAAAGCCCACCAGCTGGTGTCAATCCCTGTGCGTCCTTCCTTCAGCTTCCTGGACTTTACACACGTGTTCATCAGCTGCTTGATACTCCACAGCTTCCACTTCTTGGCCAAAGAGACCTTGACCCGCTCTCAAACTTTGTAGATGGCCGGAAATAACCTCGGAATATGAATCCTAAATACTTGGTGATTCTGCTCAGCAAAGAATTTCAGGGCTATTTTCTGATAGAGACCTTGAGACAAGGGAGGATAAAAGTCAAAGATGAGATCAGAGTTTAATCATTCAGAAGGCTAAAAAGGACACTGATAAAAATACATAGTTGTGGTCAAAAAGAAACATAGCTCATCACGTATGTAGACCCAGATGTGGGGATGAGAATGTGCGCGTGTCCACAGAGATCAAGAGCGAAGTAACTTTAGGCAGATTTCCTAAACTCTCCAAGTGTAAGGTTTCTAGTCTGTAAAATGGGAATGGGAATGGTGGTGTTGCAAGGAATAAATCGGGCAAGGTAAGCTTTTTGGCCGTGGCCTGGCATACAGCAGCCATGGCGAGACTGAAAGCGAACACTGGCCAAAGTCAGCTCTCACTGTTGTGAATACCCAGGACCTGTCTTCTCTTACAGTTCAGGTTCTAGCATCATTAACAACTCCTTGGGCAAATAATTTCAAATTCCTACAGGTGTGACTTCAGGTATAGACACTCGCCTCCTCTCTCTCCCCTCTTACCCCCCAACTTAATGATGCATGCTGTCTCCTTGAAGCTACTGACACAGGACAAACAAACAAAGCTCTCAACAGACCACTGCACACCTTTCAAAATCCTCTCACTTCTGCCAATCAAAAAAATCTTCTGCCAAAAAAAAATCTTGGCTCTTCTCTCAGAATCACTGAAATATTAGGTGTGTAGACAAAACACTTGCCTTTCCACTCTACTTCTCCTATTTCTCAGTCTCAGACATGGAAAGGCTTCTCAGGGTCTCAGGAGAGAATTTCCAGGGTGGTTAATTCTGTTAAGTCTCTTTAGCATAAACTCAGCTGTCTGCTCAATCTTACTGCTGTGAATTTCCCCTGACCCCCATGCCTATTAAAACTAAATTTGCTAACTTCAGGGTGTATTTGTTATTTTCTGCCTTAGCATTCACTATTAGTGCAAATAACACTTTCTCTGCTCTGTTTTTAAAAAAAATTTATGGAGTCATTTTATGTACTTGTAAAACACAATTCTGTGTGTATGTGTCTTTAAGAAGGCTCTTTTGAGAATTTTTTTGTTGTTTAGTTGCTAAGTCATGTCCAACTCTTTGCAACCCTATGGACCTAGCTGTCAGGCCCTTCTGTCCACAGGATTTCCCAGGCAAGACTACTTTAGTGGGTTACAATTTCCTTCTCCAGGGGATCTTCCTAACCCAGGGATCGAACCCACGTCTCCTGCATTGGCAGGTGGATTCTTTAACACTGAGCCACCAGGGAAGCCTCCTTTGAGACTATACATACTTAATTCCTTTCATTTTTCAGCACAGGGCAGTCCTTCAGAACCCCTTATTATTTAAGTTGCCCTTTTTGCTTAGCAAAACCATAAAACTAAGGAGCTGAAAATCTTGTTCTCCTGCCTATTTAAACAGCATCTGGAAATCTGAAATAATTACCTCCTTTCTTAAAGGTTTTATTTAAGCAATATTATACTAATATTGTGCAGTGGAGTTGAAAGCTCTAGGTCTGCAGTATTTGAAATGTTCAGATCTTAAGGCTTTGAAAAAATGCTGTTTCCTCCATGTTAATCATTCAGTTCTGACCATTATCCATAACAAGGCTGATGAAATCATTTCAAATTCAGAACATTATTCATAGATATTCAAGGGAAAGAGAAATAGCTTCATATGGCTTTACTTAATGGATTTACCTGTGACTTTACCTGTAACTGTACATGCAGGAGTATATAGTAAGTGATCCATATGTGGAAATTATCATGACAATTATTTTAACAATTTATATCATCTGTCACTTTAAGAATGAAAGCTTTCAGTATAAGCAATCTGCCCTCCTAGCAAAGGGAAAGAAAGGAAATCAAGTGGGAAGAAAATATTTCTAAAATATCTCATCATTGGAAGTAAATAATTATAATGTTTGTCTATTAGTTTCTTTTAGAAGATATGTTCCAAATTGTTGTTTTTATCACTTTGAAAACTATTCATATTTTTACTTTTTTGCATTTAGCTTCTAGTATGTCCCAGATTTTTTAATGTTTTTGTATTAAGTTAGGGTTTGGGAGCTTTTGTTGTTGTTTGTTTTTCCTTACCTATCAACAATTATTTTTTTTACTTTAATTTTTATTCTACATTGGTGTATAGTTGATTTACAATGTTGTGTTAGTTTCAGGTGTACAGCAAAGTGATTCAGTTACACATTCGCATATATCCATTCTTTTTCAGATTCTTTTCCCATATTGGTTATTACAGAATATTGACTAGAGTTCCATACACTATACAGTAGGTCCCTATTGATTATCTATTTTGTATCTTATAGTGTGTATATGTTAATCCCAAACTCCTAATTTATACCCCCCCACCTTTCCCCTTTGGGTTTGGTTTTCACTTTGAATTGTGATCCATCCCTCCATTATCCAAATGTATTTTTAACATTCATGAAATAAATCACATTTGCATCCCATACAGAGCTTAAAAGAGGTGATTCTATGAATGATAAAGACCTTAGTATTAGCTAGCGATGGGAGACACTGGTAGAAGGCACATAAAAACCACATGCACATGTAACAGTTCATTTTTTATATGATGATTTACTGTTTTAAGTTATTTTTGACCCAAAGCTGGACAATATGCTACAAAAATCTCCAGTGCTAAAAAGTGTGAGAGGCAACAAGCTCCCCAGAAAATGAGAGAGGGGATTTAGTTTCCACACTGGCATTGGTTCCATTACAATTAATCAACTTCAGTAAATTTGGTGTTTGCTGTCAATATATTCACACAATTATTTTTATTTTCCTATTTTCTACTCTTTCAGAATGTGTTCACGGAATGAATCCATCTAGAGACGTTCACGGTATGTTAGATTCCAAATTATATTCTTTATATGCATATTCATATACGCATATATATGACATTTTATCCATGTATCTCTATTAACCCAAATAATCAAGACATTTTTTTTTGCTGATTCAAAAATATTTAAAAGCTGTTTTCCATATTGTAAATGTCAAACATATAAAACATTCCAATGAAATCTTAAATGATACCCTTGGTTCTACAGCATTTACCACAGGTGCATTGTGCTGTTATTAAATGACTTTATATGACTCTCTCTAAAAAAAAAAAAAAAAAAAGCTTGGCTTCTATGTGTTATAACTTTATTACTTTTGCTATAGCAGTGCTAATGTAAAATTTATATGAGCAAAATGCTTACTAAGCATCCCTAACTTTTAAAAAGATTAATTTAAATTCTTTCTCAGTTTGTTACTTGTGAGTTGTAAATTGATTTACAAAGTTAGTGAAATAGTCATATTTCAGCCACAGAATCCCATGGAAACATTCACACAGAGGAAGGATGTAGTGAAAAAACGAAGGAATCTGGTCCCCCAAAGTAATTATATTTCAAAAGTGAAATCATCTCAAATCTACTGGGAGAAAGGGATGTTTAATTATTTAAATTCCAATGTTGAAAACCCGGACAATCTGTATTATACATACATTTACATGTATGTTAGTCTCCATCAAAATTGTTCTCATTTCCTGTGCCATTAGTACCAACTAATGTGATCCACCTCTAGAAAAATACATTCTCTGCTTTTTATTTTCATTAAAATGGTCACTGAAAACAGAAATAATTATTTTAGAAATGTTACATTTTTAGGAATGTAATTTTAGAAATATATTACAGAGGGGATTCTAAGAGAATGGTTGAGATTCTTATTTTTGAGAGCGTTTTGAAAGAGTAAAAAATGTGTAATATTTAAATGTTTTCTGAGACTCCCATCATTATTTACCTAAAGTTGTAGAAAAAAACATGTCAACAAGCTGTTTTCCAGTGAAATTGTTTTATTTTCCCCTTCCAGCTAAGCAAATACTGATTTTTCAATTCACTGTGAAAACTCACGTTTCATTCAATCAACTAGGAGCCTTTTGGAAAATTCCCCCATGCAGCAAATTTGGAAGAAGCTGTCACACAGCATCCATCCGCCCAACGTATTGCTTCGTTGTAATTTTTGCACTGTATTATGACAAAAGCAAATATTAGTATTATTCCAGGGGAACACTACGAGTGTATACAGAAATGTTTCCTTTTCTGTTAGAGAAGCAAGGGAAGGGAAATTCTATATCGCCGCTTAAATGAGCGCTCCTGGTGGAAAAAGAGTACATTCAACTCCATACTCTATCTGTACAAAGCCCTTTAGATTAAGGGGTTCGGGATACCCCCTTAGTTGAGTCCCAGGCTGCCAGCTTTCCATTCATTTTAGTTCCTCGATAAGGAGGGGCGGTGTGTTTTATTGCTGGGTTTCAAGCCTGCACCCCGTTAGCGCAGTTACAGCCTGCGCAAGGTCCTGAGAACCCCAAACGCCCGGCGGCCCCACTCAAATAAAATCAGCAGCAGCTTTCCTTCCTGCTACTGTCCTTGTCGGAGTTCGAACTCGGGATTTACTGGTTGAGATTCTGAGCTAAACAGCGTCTGAACCGGGTGCATCTATCGCTAATCCTCTTCTCTTACTAAGGAAACCTGATTGCCACCTGGAAGACCGCGTTGCGTGGGGCGCCCGCGGCCCCTCGCAGGGTTGAGGGTTTCAGGCAAACGGTTGCAGCCCCAGAGGAGCTTTCTCTGAGCTTTCCGAGCAGGCGGCTAATCCCTCACCCCTCGACCGCTACATCCTTGAAGGCAAAGCCCATTTTTGCCTCCACCACACTCTTTAGTCCCCCCAGACCCGGTCCTAGGGGGTCTATGGGGATGCACTCGATCGGCTCCTGAGGAAATACACTCGAGCCCAAGCAGAAAGATTTCACTCGGCCCGAACTCGCCTCTAGAGCGGGCAGCGTCGAGCTCGGGCGCAGAAGAGAGACTGTGTGGCCCCGGGGCTCCGGCGCAAACGGTGTGTGTGTGTGGCGGGGCGGGGGTGGGGGGGATTGTCTGGGGACTGCTCGGTATGTGGGATCGCTCGGCCCGGGTGGAGAGAAGACGGTTAGGGGAGGGGGTCTTTACACCTGCAATGTCTGAAATGAGGCTTCTTCACAAATCACTTTTAAAGAAAAGTACAAGGGCGTTTTCTGAGACTCCCCTCAACTCCCAGACCCATTAAACAAAATACAGCTGAATACTGGAAGTTCCGGAATGTCCCAGGTTTTTTGGAGCGAGAGGAGCGAGGGGATGGGCGCACCAGGCGAGATGCGGGGCCGGAAGGAGGGGGCCTGGCCGCAGGGCGCCCGGGTCGCCCGCAGCCCCTACGGCTTGGGACCAGCAGATGGTGGGACGGCCAAGGGATTTCGGGAAAAAAAGACCCCGATACGCTCGGGTCGGGACAGCCGGGACCTCTGCCCGAAGGTTCCCCTGCCGCCCTCCCGGCCGTTGGGATAGCGGGGCGGGGGCGGAACCGGGCCGCGCAGGCAGGATCCGGCTGCCGTTTCTCCTTTCGCTTACCCCAGCTGAAGTTCCTACCGGAGACCCAAAGGCCTCCAGAAGGACTGAGCAACAGCCGCGCCGTCGGGGGCGTTCCCCCGGCGCGCGGGCCGGCCGCCGGGCGCCTGCTGCCCCCTGGCGCCCGCGCCGAGCCGCCCGGCCTCTCCGGGCCTGGGGCGAGGGAAGCGGCCGCGGCGCCCAGAAAGGCCTCCGCGGGCTGGCCCGCCACGGCCCCCGCCTCTGGCAGGCCCCTTGGCGCTGGAGCCCTGGGGAAGCCGGAGCGGCGGCGGCGGCAGTGCTCCGGCACCCCCAAATCGCGCGTCGGCAGGGGGAACCAAGGCGGGGGGTGGGAAGGGAGAGTCCCCCACCAGGGGGCGGGGGCGGGGGTGGGCGAAGGACCCCCGCCCAGGGCGAAGTCGACGTGGAGGGCTCCGTGCCAGGCGACGGGGGTAGTGGATGAGCGCCCTCCCCGCGAGGGAGGGACCCTGTGGGCTCCGCGTGGAGTGTGTGTGCCCGCGGCCGGGCGGTGGCGCGGAGGAGGGGGGGTGACCCGGGGCCCCTCTAAGCTCCGCGAAAATGCCCGCGGCGCCGCTGGGACGGGAGCGGGGGGCATGTTCCTGCCCGCGCGCAGAGCCGGGGTGGCTTCAGTTCCCGGGGCGGCTGGCGCGCGCGCGCGCGCGGGCGGGGAACGGAGCCCGGGGGCCGTTTCCGGGGAGCCGGAGGTGGGTGCGGGGCACGAACGACCTGGGCCCCGCGGGGGAACCCCGCCCGGAGGCTTTCCACTTTCTTTCCAGTCGCTTGTTCTTTGGGGGGGTCTTTTCTGAACTACGGAACTCCTTCGCTGGCCGCTAAGCTCAACTCCACCTGAGCGAGGCGCGCCGCGTCAAGACGCAGCGAAAAACACCAAGAAAACAAACCCAGAGAGAAAACTCAACACACAAAAGGCAGGTCGTGGAGACCGACCACCGTCTGGCCTCAGTAAATGAATCAGCGCCACTTCGCCGCGGCTGCCAACCGGCGCCAAGCGGCTCCCCGGGCTGGGCCCTCAGCCCTTCCCGGCCCCCTCGCGGCCGAATCCCATCCACGTCGGGAAAGCGGAGGCCTTGGGGCCGCCCAGACCCCAGGTCTCGGGAGCCTAGCGGCGGCCGCTTCATCTATCTCCATGGCTCGCGGGACGCTTCCCTCCGACAGATCTCTGAGACCGGACCATTCGGGGCTCAGCGCGCGGCCTCAGTCCCTCCAGGCCGACCGGCCTTCTGCTCCACCTCCTGGGTCTCCGAACCACGGCAGCCCCCCGCGGCGGGCGGGCGGACTACCGGTCGCGCAAGCCCGCGGGTGTGCAAAGCCGCCGCCGTCCGCACCGGGATGGCGGTCTCAAGCGAGCGTGGGAGAGTGTGAGTGCGGGTCTGTGGATGCGAGGAGCGCGGCGTGGCCACCGCACTGGCGGTGGACTCTCCACCCCGGCCGCGTACAGTAGCGCGCGGCGGCGGCGGGGGCGCGCGGGCCAATTCCAGGAGCCCGCGGCACCGAGCCGCGCCCTGCCTGATACCGGAAAGGCCTGTGATTGGCCGGCAGCCGCCCCTATGCAAACGAGCTGAGGGAATGGAATTCCTCGGGCCGGGCTTACAGTAAAAGCACGTTCATTTCCAGGCACTCTCATTCATAGAGCCAGCGGGCGCAGGCGGGACGAGCGCCCCGCGGCCGGACCCAGCCAGGGCACCACGCTGCCCGGCCCTGAGCCGGCAGGCACCTCTTGTTGGGGATACTGGGGACGCCACAGGAAAGTCAATCTTTGCCGTTTTTTCTAGAACCGCGTTGGAACTTCGATTTTGATTTTTGTGTGTGGGGTTTTTTGTTGTTGTTTTTGCGTTTTCCTACTTTTGAATGAACTGGTTTCTTGGCTGGATGGTTCCATTTCTTTGCTGGGTGTGAACTTTTCTCCGGTTGTGTCCTTTGACAACAGCGGGAGAGAGTGCGCCGGGCTTCGTGGCGAGTGGTGAAGTGGCGCGTGTGCGTGGCAGGGTGTGCGTGCTTGTGTAACTCGAGCCGCCCCGTCTGTTGAGATCTGCGCTGCGGAGCGTTTCTCGCCAGGGCCCGCTCCACCTGCTGCGGTTCCGCGGTGAGTGTGGGTAAATTGGCGCGTCCGGGCAGTTCACCCGGCCGGCGCTGGGGCGACGTTGAAGGAAGCTCGTCTCGCTACTGCCCAAGTCGGGGCTGACTCACCGGAGTCGCTGTAGACGGCGGCTGGCTTCCGAAGAGTGCGTGCCTGCGTGCGTCTGACTCTGCTGCAGCTCACCTCCCACCAAACCACAGGATCAGCCACAAACTTAACCAACATCCCCAAACCCGAGTTCTCAGATGTGGAGAGCTGAACCCTGAGTGTCATCGACTTGGATTTTTTTTTTTTTAAGATCAGCTTTTTCTTTGATAAAGCTTGAATTTTCTGAACTGAGCATTTTGCCAGAATGTATTGAAAACATGACAAGTCCTTCTCGCCCAGCCCTTCTTCAACTACTGAAGCTGATTCTCAAAGCTACTTAGAGAAGAAGAAAAAAAAAAAAAAAAAACCTGCAGCGAACATTAATGGGTTTCTGTTGTGTTTAAATTCTCTACAGATTGTATTGTAAATATTTTATAAAGTAGAGCATATGTATATGTTTATATATATGTGCACATACATTAGAAGCAGGACCTTTTGGAAGTCTCAGCTCTCGCTTTTGAGGACCGAAGCCAGTTTTGCATGAATAAAAAGTGGCGCCGTATTTGAAAACACTCGTATATTTTCTGTTGTGTTTGGACTTTAGACAAAACTCACCTGGGGGGGGAAAAAAAAAGAAGAACTGACAGGCAATTAACTACTGGAACTTCCAAATCCTGTATTTGCTGGTCCTTCTGCTCTCCGCATAAACAGTTTAGGAAGTGTATGGGGATTTTTACCTCCGGGTACTTCTGTAACAGCCAAAGACTGAAACTTCAAACTCTCAAAGCAAGACTCAGAAGATAGGGTCCCTTGGCACTTGACTTTGGATTCTGGTCGCCCACTTTTTAAAGCACTAAGTGGTCGGTGCCCAGGTCTGAGCTGAGGCCGATCGTCAGAACTAGAACTTTTTCCGCCTACCTGGACTGTTCGTAACTTAGTCTCCCCCCTCTCCCCCAGCCACCTTGCAGCAATAAAGGCCCCTGAACTTGTATGTTGGTCTCCCGGGAGCTGCTTGCTGAAGATCCGCACCCCTGTCGCCGTCTGGTAGGAGCTGTTTGCAGGGTCCTAACTCAATCGGCTTGTTGTGATGCGTATCCCCGTAGATGCCAGCACGAGCCGCCGCTTCACGCCGCCTTCCACCGCGCTGAGCCCGGGCAAGATGAGCGAGGCGCTGCCGCTGGGCGCCCCGGACGCCGGCGCCGCCCTAGCCGGCAAGCTGAGGAGCGGCGACCGCAGCATGGTGGACGTGCTGGCCGACCACCCGGGCGAGCTGGTGCGCACCGACAGCCCCAACTTCCTCTGCTCCGTGCTGCCCACGCACTGGCGCTGCAACAAGACCCTGCCCATCGCTTTCAAGGTAACTCGGGCCGGAGCGGGTGGCGGGAGGACAGGCAGAGGCCAGTCGATCGCCGGGGCGATCAGGGAAGGGCCGTGGCCAGGCAGGCGGGGCTGGGTTCTAGAAAGGGGCCGGCGCGGAGGCCCGTGGTCCACCCCTCTGCGCTCCGCACTCGGGGGATGCTGCGTTGCCGTGGCGACCCTCGGTGGGGCCGGGGGTGGGGCCGATGGTGGAGGGGTCCCGCTTCAGTAGGCCGCCGAGGCCTCCGGGGGACGGTTGAAAAAATTAAGGGTGCCCTCCCCCAAAGACGTCCACGGAGGGCCGGCGGGACCTCCTCCCCGGGCAGCGGTCCTTCGCTTTGATCCAAAGTAGGAAAAGTACCCGGCCGGAACCCAGCCCTTCTGAGGAAAGCATCAGGAAATAAAATTGAGATACTTTGATATACCTTTGGATCCAGGAAAAGAAACTTGACAAGGAAAACTCTCAGGGCTTTTCCCCTCATCCACCCCCTCTTTAACAGCACTGTAGGAATTAGCAAGTTCAAAGTCCACGGCGGACTCTGTTAAATTTGCAAAAGTTTTCGGAGGAGTGTTTTTTCTGTTGTTTTGTTTTGAGCTTCTAGCCTATTCCTGACAGAAGCCGCAAGTAGCGAATCCTGTTTCTTTTCCGGGAACCCTCTTGAATGTTATCGCCGGCTCACCTAGCTTGAAGCCCCGGGTCAGCGAAAGGAGGCATAGCGGGCTGCCGTGAGCCTGGGGGTCTCATCCGCCTGCTTTGCTGTTTGAGGGGAGGGGGACGGTGACGTGGACCAGGAAACTTCAGCCTTTTAGTTTCAGAGGTCCGCGTTCAATTTTCACCCCTCATCTTGCGCTAGCTTTCAGCTGTCTTGAAAAACCTTGGCCTTCAAAGGGGCTATATAAACAACCCCGGGCGTTTTTAAACAACCGTCCCACCACCCCTGGCAGCAAACAGAAGACGTTTCATTTCGGCGGTAGGGATTCAGTTCTTCTGTCTTGGGTGGGTTGAAGAAGGGGCAGCTTTTTAAATACAATCAGTGCTGTCATTTCCTGTTCTTTTAAAGGGGCTAAGATAGGCAAGGGGTGGGGGTGGAAGCTATAAAGATCATCTACTCTTTTTATTCTTAAAAAAATAAAATAAAATCTGGCTACATAATTGTCCTCTTTAAGGGGAGATTAAAGTTTTTTATGGTTCCAAGCCTGGGATGGATTTCTAGCTAGTTACAATGAATAAATGTTCACTTTTTAAAACACAAGTTAACTATCGGAGTTCTTTATTTTTACGCTTTAGACACCTTCCATACTTAGATTATGGTTTTTAAAACAAACAAAAAGTGCAGTTGGCTGCCTGTATAGAGTTGCCTCAATTTTCTGAAAGAAGGAGTTTTTGAGGAGGATAGAAAGGACGATGAGTCTGAGCAGCTGCTGGACTCTTTCCTGTCTCTTCCTCCACCTCTACAGATTTGGGTTGGGAGCTCATTTCAATTTTAAATCACTCTAATCCCTGTATATAAAAGGACTCAGCCGGCAGACCTCCTCGGCTCTGACGGGGATGGGCCCCGGGTCACTTGCAGATAAGTGCAGAGGGGAGGAGACAGGCTGATAATCAACCCGAGGGTCCTTTAAACCAGGTGCTACAGACACACCACGGGAGTGTGGGTTCTCAGAGATCTGTGGCTTCCTTTGGGCGAAGTCATAGTCTCCTCGGCTAGGGAACCCACACCCCAAATACTAACTGATTAAGAATCTGAAGGAGTTAGGGCCAGGTCATTTCTCAAGCCACCCCATGAAAGTATTTCCTTCTAAAAAGAATGGAAAAAAGGGGGGGAAAATCACGTAAATTGCTTTCCTGAACCGTCAGGGAATTCCCTTTAGCAGAAATCTTAATAACCCTAGAGGTTTCCTTTTTAAAATGACTTCTGACAATTCACTGTTTTAAAAAGATCTGTTTTACTGAGTGATCATTTCTAGGTTCAAGATCAAGGTATAAACCTCTTGAAAAAAGTTAAAGTGGATCTTGACAACTTTGGGGGCAAAGGAAAGGACAGTAGAGGAATCAGGCCGCTTGGTGAACAATCTGTCGCCACTCCAGTCCCCAGGAAGAGGGGCCTCTTTCTAAAGGAGACCTGCTCACCGCCTAACGGAAGAAGCAGACAAAACTGCCAGTGAGGGAACAAGCACAAAGATTAGGAATAAAGCAAGCTAAACTTTTGTGTCCCTGACTCCACTCTGTACTCATCTTGCACTACTTACCTCCCAAGCACTTGCTATAGAAATTAGTACTTTAGAATTTGGATTTTATGTAAGCCCCAGACAACCTCTTTAAGAAGGTAAGCACTAAAGAATTACTACGATCCCCCATACTAAGGAGGAGAAAATGTAAAACCATGATAAAGTCTGATGGTATTGATGAGAAGGAGCACTGAAATGATTCTTTAGGCATCTTCTGAATATGTGTAAATCCTCTTCTTTAATCTTTGAAACTAAAGGGAGATTTTAAGGTGTGAGTTTTCCTTAAAATAGATGAAAACCATCCTAATTGCTTATCCTGGGCCCTAAAATATCCCCCACGCCCCCGTGTCTCTGGTGAAATTGCCTTTATTTTTTAGCTTAGAAGAGATCCCTATTTTACTACAGAGAAAAGTCTTAAATTTGCTACCTGTTACTCATTAATTACCGAAGCAGTCAAAAAAAGCTGTTCGGATGACTTAGGATGTGTTTTTTAAGACTGTAATATTAAAGTTTATTTAGGCCCTGGTACACCAGAGTCCGAAGGCATAAACATGCCTTCAGCAAGTTGAGAGGCCTTGGACGCTGATAGTAATATTCTTTTCATAAGAAAGAAAGAAGTAACGTTTCTGTTGGTGAGATCATGGTCTCCTAGCTATGCAGTAAATGTCATCTCAGCTGAATGCTAAGTTCCACCCCTCAACTTTCTTTAAAACACTGGAAATTTAAGGGATTTGAAATAAATGAATTGTGACTATAATTTCAGCCTAACTAGAGTTGGTTTAAAATGCCAGTTTCAGCCGTGAACAGGCTGACCAAGAGCAGTGTGGGGAGGTTCTGTAATATAGAAGAGGCTTGATATTTTGCCCAACTTCCTGATACTTTAAAAACAGAGAAGTTAAAAAAAAAAAAAAAAAGAGATATCCTTTGGCCAGCAAGTCTCTTCTTGTCTGTTTGGTCTGTGTTAAAATGTAAACGTTTGTGTTTCCTTACCTATTGTTTATAGCTTTTCATTCCAGTTGTTTCTTTTATTCTGTTTGAAGTTAGATTAAAAAAAAAATTCTCTGCATATTGCCTATCAGTGATAAAATCTATATCAAATTAACAGAAATGTTAGTTTTTAAGTTAAAAATATTTTTCTAGTCTAAGAATGCTTGCTAACAATTAGATGATATTCTTTATTAGTGTAGTTTTCCTGGATTTAATTCTTTCCCTCCTCCTCACCAAGAAAAATCTATAAAAGGCCACGTAAATGATCTTTGAGCCCTGAAATATCTTTGACTCCTGCTTCAGTTTGAAAAAGGGGAAAAGAAGATAAACTCCTAATTTCTTTAGTCTTAAATTCCAGCATCAACAACTTTTTCTTGTTTAGCCACCATGATTATTTTACTCTGTATTTTTGTTTGGTGACTGCCTCATGAATTTGCCACATTACTGATGAGGATAGTTTGGAAAGATGAGTGAGGCACAGACATGGAGCACTATGAGAGGGGCCAGTGGGAGGAAGATGATTTAGAATACATTTTGGTAGTTATAAAACAAGATTGATTTATTTTAAGCTCTTTAACCAACAATGAGTTATTCAGTTTGAAAACCATGCAGTTGATCCGGTCCCTGTATACTTACTTACTGAATGTGGAATTAAAACAGAGACGCCAGGTCATCACAGGGAGATGGGGATGAGGAAGTAAAAATATGTTTTCAAGGAGGACATTTCAACATTGTGCGCTAATTTTACAGAGGGAAGTGAAAACAGTTGGGGGGGGGAAACAGACTGGGGGTGGATTTTTAAGAGACTGAAAAGAGCAGAATAAAGCAAGTCTACTTCACGGCAATAGAAAAAATGGTAACAAGAACTACATAACTGATCAAGGAGATTTATTTCAATAATGGTTTTGAAACAAAAGGGAATTGTCATATTACTGCTCTTAATTTAACAGCAACAAACGTACTTATAATAGGCTCTAACTACCTAATTAGAGGGTGCTTGGGGAAGAAATAGCTGTGCTTTTAAATTTCCTTTATAGAAAACATGTCCAACATTTGGATGGAAAGGACTGGAAAGAAAGATAAGAGTGCAAGTTGGATAAAATAGGTGAGGTACATGCCTGCCTATTGCTATAAGAATTGAGTCTCCTGGTACAGTCCTGGGGTCAGAAAGATGCCTACCTCTTATAGTGAGTTGGTTCAATTTCCCCGTCATAGTCCTTAGAATCCAACAGCTGAAGCGCCTTAGGAAATAAAAGGAATAAACGGTCAACTGGATGACATGAGAAAGGGTGATGACTAAGCAGGCAATGAAGATGAGAATTTAGAGAAACATGGCTTTTCTGTCATAGAAGGGGGCCTATGGCAGCCTTATATGCAGACAGAAAAAGAGGACTGAAATATAGGTGTTACCCCTGCAAAAATTATGTATCAAATATTAGGTAAAAATGGGGAAGTGGAAAACCAGAGGAGGAATAACCACTGTGGAATGCTTTACTAACACAACTCAAAAATAAAACCCTATACCCACTAGCAATCACTCCTGATTACTCTCTCCCTCAGCCCCCGACAACCCGTCATCTAGTTTCTATGTCTGTGGATGTGCATATTTTAGATTATTCATATAAATGCAATCGTACAATACGTGAACCTCTTGTGAATGGCTTCTTTCTCTTAGTGTACTGTTTCAAAGGTTCATCTATGTGGTAGCATGTATCAGAACTTTATTCCCTTTTGTGATGAGATAATATCAATTGTATGGATCTATCACAGTTTTAAAGTCCATTATCAGTTTATGGACATTGGGTTATGGAATACTTTATCTTTGTAATAAATTTATTGTAATAAGTTTAAAAAATATAAAATGAAATAACCCCCCCTATCGATTATAAAATTGGAATGATGAGCACACATTTCACTAGTCACTGAGAAAATACCAATCAGGGGTATTGCAAGTGATAGGAGATCGTGATCACGAGTAGAACTGATTTTGATTTGAAATTCTACGACCACTTTAGAAAACACAAACAATGGAATTTAGAAGGATCAAATGTCCATTTCCCAAGAAATGGATATTCCTACATGAAGCATCGTTGGCCATGCGTTTTGCCTTAAAATTCCTGTTTTTTTAAAAAATTACCTAAGTGTCAAAATATTTATTTACTAATTTACTTTACTAGTCCTGATAGGAAATCCATTTCCATTCAGGTACATTGAAGGAATTCTTCTTCAACATCATCTGGGTTTGGAAAAAAATCTCAGTTATCTATCAGGTCCATGTTAAGACATCTCTGGGACTCACAGAATAAAAATGTGTTGAAATTTTGCTCCTGAAATCAGAGCAGCACATCAAAGTGAGCACCCCTCTTCTCTGAGGTCTATTGATTTTGTAATTAGTATTATGTTTCTGATGTTTTTCTCTTGCATACTGCAATTCAATGCTAATGAAAAGCAAAATCATAGAATCAAGTAGGGACAATAAGGATGAACTAATTGTGAAGGGAGAGTGTAAGTCATTTACGAATATTCAGCAATTCAGTGGAAGCAATCAGATTTAATTTTAGCAGAAGTTTAAACACCTCAAAAGCAAAATCAACCCTCTTAGGCCTATTGGTAGAGGTCTGGACAAATGAAAAATGGGTTAGGCTATAAACTTACAAAAAAACAAGACATTGTGTTTCTCAAATATGGAGAATTAAGAAGCGATGATTGTATTCATAAGAAGCCATAGCTTTTCAAAGCCCTTGCTATAGTGAGCCTTATTCCAGCCATGTCCTGTGACCTTATGTGGCTTTATTAGGTGAATGTTTTATGATTTAAATATCTATAATTTTACATGTGTGTGTGTGTACGTGCGTGCGTGTTCTTAGTCACTCAGTCGTGTCCAACTCTTTGCGACCCCATAGACTGTAGCCCATCAGGCTCCTATGTCTGGAATTCTGCAGGCAAGAATACTGGAGTGTGTTGCCATTCCCTTCTCCAGGGGATCTTCCCCACTCAGAGATCAAACCTGGGACTCCCGCACTGCAGGCAGATTCTTTACTGTCTGAGCCACCAAGGAAGCCCATAATTTTACATAGTGGAATTTAAAGTAAATCTTCCCATTAATAGCTTTTCTGTTGTTTTAATTTATGATATAAGTTATGATTTAGTTTGCTATTCCTTTGCAAACTAAAAAGCATCACAATATCCGTTCAGTTTTAGAACAGTTACACAAATGACGTCAAAGTTTCTAACATACCTGATGTCTGTGTTTGTCCCTTGATGGGTGTTTAGGTGGTGGCTCTGGGGGACGTTCCGGATGGCACTCTGGTGACCGTGATGGCAGGCAATGATGAAAACTACTCAGCTGAACTGAGAAATGCAACTGCGGCCATGAAAAACCAAGTTGCGAGATTCAATGACCTCAGGTTTGTCGGTCGGAGTGGAAGAGGTATGTATCTGTCAGAACTGAACTTGAAACACCCAGTATTTACATGGCAACAAACCCAGATTTCAAAACATCTAGAAGTTTCTGTGATGGGATTCCCTAGAAGCATAGTCATTTCTTCCCATTATTGTTGCTATGTCAACCTTGTTATTTAATATATAATGTTTCTAACAGAATCTGGCTTTACATTATTGTTTTCTGTTATTGAATTGGTTTAAGACTGATTTGAAGCAGATAAGACATGAATTGCAAATTCCAAGAAAACCTCTCAGATCTTTACTAAAATGTAAAAATATAAAACGTGCCATCATGGAAGCTAAGATCATACAACTGGGGTTCTCTCTTTGATAATTTTCAGAAATCTCTTTACTGGAAGCCTTTAACTTCTGGTCCATGTGCTATAAGTGACGGAGTTTCACATGATCACTTCTAGTAATTTTAAGGGTTATATAGTAGATGATTATTCCATATGTTTCAAAGAAGCACTTTTTATGGTGAAATATGAAGAAATAGTGTTAGTAACATTCTGATTTGGTGATTCTGATGGTAACGTGACTTTCCTGTATATAATTTGGATGGCTTATTATTATCTGTAGGGAGGGGCTGGGCCCAGTTAATATTTTAGGTACTAATAATACCAAAGATTGAACTCTCCCGAGAAATTGTTATATCAATGTGCTTCTATGTGTAGTTTTCTTTCTCCATACATGTTATCAAAGTATTCAACCGGAAAGAGAAATCTTGGCTTGTAATCTCCTCTGGCTTCCAGTCATTTTCAAATATTGTGTTTTCTTTATATTGTAAGAACCTTGGTCCTGTTTTATAAATTAGCAGTAAGTACTGTTTGTTTAACTGAAGGAGGTAAGATAGTTTGTTTTGAAAATTGCATTTTTGTGATACAGTGTTGAATAAGCTTATGAATAAAAGTTATTTTGAGTATGATAAAAAATGACGTAGAAAATACCTAAATAACAGTAGATGACTCGTTTTGAAAAAAAGTAAAAGTACAACCAACAGACAGTTAAACAGAAGAGTAATCATTAGTCTTTATAAAGGCATTTGAAAATCTGTGTTCTTGGGGAATTTGATTAGTCAGAGAGGAAAGGGAGTAAAGGCATGTTGCTTTTTTTGGCTGTTGTGTTTGTGTTATCCTGGCTGTCTGGGGAATTTTAAAAACAGAATCATAGGTGGAGAAAAATTTTTTAAACTTATAACATGGTTGAAAATGTTTGTTTATAGCACTATGTTAATAGTAGGCTAAGGCCAAGAAAATTATATCCACTTATTGAAAGCATGAATGATGTTATAAGGTATAAAGGCACAAGGTCATCTATGGGTTCACTGGTTATATTAAAAGTCCTTGCCTTTCAGTAAATGGAGTTCCCATTGTGGTTCAGAGATACATGTTTAGAAAACATCTCCGAGGTTTCAGATGAGTAGCTGGCAGAGTGGGTGAGAAGCCAATAAAACACAAAGGCCCGACCGTCTGGTCCAGTAACCATCTCAATTCAATTCCTGTGGATTTCTGTTCCTGAGAAACCATAGCTGAGGATCACTGGGTTATGTTTCCAGAGGAAGTAGTATTACATCGTGTGCATCTGTGTAGGTCTATGAGTTGGGTTTTGGTTATGCAAGTTCTGGGAACTCTTCAGTGGTCCATGCCATTTTCCCCTAAGAAGTGCAATAAGTGGCCTTCCCGCAAGGGCCAGGAGGCTGGTGATGATAAAGAAGGACATGCTGAAAGCAGCCTGCTTTCTGTGCTGGCGTTTCTCATCCCTCACTGGCCGTGTCTGTTTTGAGTGGGTGACTAAGAGGAGCTTGTGTTGACTTGGGGAACAGTGAACTGTTTCCCCAAGGTGTGGATTGTTTGCGTTCGGCTGCCTGATTAGTGCCAGGATGCCTTTGAGTCTGCAAAGTGGAATAGCTGCAACCAAGGCTGGGCTGTCTTCTGATGGTGTGGAATGAGACACTTAACTGAAATGCTGCAAATATGAACAGTATCTGTTTTGACCAGGCTCTGCTTCCCATGTGTGCTAATAAGCGATCCAAAACAGAGGAACCCCAAAATAAATGTTGTACCCAGTTAGTTACCCTGTATGTTGTCAGTCTTGAGTGATTTTTTTTTTTTTGGTTAAGTACTACAAGACAAAATGAGCTGTCGAAAGGCCCAGTTTGACTCTGACTGGTAATTTCTCTCCATAATCGTAAAATAACAACTTTATTTTACTCTTTCAAGTCTTGAGTGTCAACATCAGCGCCTGCCAGGTTTTTTCTTTTTCGTTTTTTGCAATTTGCTTCTCATTATGAAGGGAGCAGATGACTTTCCCTCATTTTAACAATTAGCCTTAATCTCCCTTGCGGAATCTCATCCTTTTAAAAGTTTCATAATGTTTTATTAAGTGATCTTAAGACTATCCCCTATTTTGTTTTCTGGTTTTGAAAATGTGTCTGAAAATACAACACTGGCATCACCACACCACGCTGGGGCCGGGAAGGTCCTGGCCGCTGGCTCATCCGAACATTTCACCGCCAGTTTCCCATTCTGTGTAAAGCCAGTGGTCTGATGAGTTTTCTCAAAGCGGCCTGGTACTCCCTTCTAAATAAAGGGTAGAAAAAGAACCTCCCTTTTCTTTTCTCAGCCTTCAGTCCCTAGGGATTGTAAAAGCTCCTAGAAATTGTCAGGGGTGAAACATGGAAGGGTTTTTCTCTTTTCCACAAAACCAATCTGCCTGGGTGCTGGCTCGGGTCCAGGATCGCGGTTCCTAACCTCGGGTTCAGCCTGCAACTGGGAAAACCTGCCCATCCGGCTTTGAAGGCCTCACTGACAACCCTGGCCCCTAAAAAATACTGGTGAAGGCTGTAGCCATCTGGGCCTTCCTCCTTCCTTTCTTTTCTGTCCCTGACAACTTAAATCTCTCCTTCAGGGCTATCTCACCCTGGGAATTTTCTCCCTTTGATTCAGTATCACCATGTAGATCTACCATTCCTTTACAATGGAAGGCGAGATAGTAGATCCCAGGAGAGGGGGTTGTTGTTCAGAACTGTTCACACCTAAACACGCGCACTGGGGACTATCCCTTACCTCCAGAAAAATCCAAGTTCAGGATCAGGGGGAGCTCTTCTTTGGTGACGTTCATTAGTGGCAGCTCACATAGCTTCCATCCGTCGTTGAAGCAGGTGCTATGGATATTTTCAGTTATAAGAAATTGTATCACGGCTGCAGTCGAGAGACGTTGGAGACATTTTAGTGATGAAATCCATGAGTGCTTTCTCCCCTGTTGGAGTACTTAATCAGTTGGAAAGGAATAGATCAGTCAGGGAATACGGCCTTAGTTAATTCATTTTAGAACCAAAGAGGAAATCTACCAGACGTATTATCTATCGTATCATAAATGGGGGAAGAGAATCCACTGCAGATTTCCTTCTGATTTTTCTAAGATTGAGATTTTTAATTTTCGGAACATCCAGGAATCATTTTGAAAATCCTTGAAAGCCTTCTCCCCAGTGGTGGGGGAATGCATGTATGCACTCACACACCCAGTTTCTTGTACAGGCTGCTGAAGCTCCTTTATGGAACTTCTGGGGATCTCATGGACCTGCTCTCCCCCAAGGCAAGAATCTGTGAATTTGGAACTTTTCCTTGACCGTGGAGGGCCAGCCTAGCATGGTGCTGCATGCTATAGATAACCAGAAAATGAGGAAATAAATGAACACATGAGTTAGACATTCTTGCTCCCTGTGCTGTTTTGGTTACACCTGCTTTTATTGTATCCAGGGCCTGGTTTGCATAATTAGGAAAGGAGATCCCATTCAAACTACTGGTCCAGACCTTTAAGACGCCTGCAGGTATACACACAGATGGTCCCTTGCAAAGGAGAAGGGCTTATTTTGTCATTGAAGGGGCAACCTCCTCTCTAGTGAGTGCCTGGCCACCTGGCTACAGACCTGCAATTCGAATTCCCAACCAGCCCAGCAAGGCCACAGGGTTCCCCCACCGTCCATTAGGACCGGGTTTAATTTCTTGGTGGAAATTTCTGTTTATGTTGACCTCCATGGCAATTTTAATCTTGCCCACTTTCCAAATAGTACCCTTCTCAACCCTTTTATAAAATGAAATTCCTTCCTCATGTTCTTGCTGTGGACGACTTCCCAGACATAATATTTACCCTGCCACAATCAGGGTGGTTGTACATTTGTGTAATGTTCGTTACTGAAGGATTTTCATTCTTAAGGTATTTGACTATATTCGCAGAACAGGATGGGGAGGCTGCCTTTCAGATGAGTGAAAGACTGGTTGAAGCAAAGGTACATGCAGGAAAGGCTAGAGTGTACCGGTATTCTAAACAAAGCGAGACGTGTCCTTATGGAGTGGTTATTACTAAGAAATGGTCTGGATGACTCACAATATCATCATCAGATCCCAGTCCTTCTCTGTTTTATCACAGACTCATATAATAGGGGGAGGAAAATTGATCTGACAATCCCAGTGTTGTTTCGTGGATAACATTCAAGATAATCAGTTGGCAGTCAGACCTCCTGGAGAGAATACAAGGAAAAGACATGGGTTGTATTAAAATCACCTCTCCCATTACCACCCCCGTCCCCTGGGTTTTTTTGGATTGCTACAGATCTACCTTTTAAAATGATAATATATACACTGAGATCTGTTTTCACACTTCCAGGTGGGCAAACACGGATAGGAAAAGACTCAGCCTCTGATACGTGCAGCCTCAGGCAGCCCAAGCAAATAACACCTTTTGATGGCAGGTGGAAAGCTGGTGTCCATGATCTGATGCAGAGTTTGTCTCTAGAGATCAGTTTTCTCATTCCGTTTCACATTTGCCCAAGAAAGAGTAACATTTCTTCAAAGCAAGTTGCTGCCTACCACCCAGCAGTTCCTGTCCTGCTTGGTGTCGTGGCAAAGACCAAGGAGGAGAGCTTTCTTGAAAAATGCTTGTGCCTGGAACACGTAGCTTTGCGACTGATCTCTTCATGGTTTTCTTGCTGATTTTATGAAGTGCCAGGTATTGTTGATAGTGTTAGACAGCTTTTTTAAGTTGAGGTTATTTGTATGAACAATATTTAAGAGTTGATGGGCAGAAGCTGGACTCCGTCCACCACTCCCATCCCCCACACCTCCCATCCCACCCCTGCAAACCCCTTCCTTGTCAGCCCACTCGCTTTAGGTTGAAGCAGCTCTTTTTGGTGGGGACAGAAGACTATCAGTCAGAAAGTGCTTCCGAAAGAAATAATGGTTGAGTGATTTTTAGAGCTTCCTGTTTCAGCAGCAAGCATTATAGACATAAACAGTGATCCAGCCAATGGCTCCAGTGCTGCACTGGTTCTAATAAATCAGTTTTGTATTTTCTTTTGTGCTGGTTGGAGAGGGGCGAGAGAGGGTGGAGAAGACTGGTCATGGAAGAACATATTCTGTTTCCTTTTCTTTATTATTTTTAAAGAAAAATGACTTGCTGAAAAGAGAGATGGTATACTGCCTGATGACTGTTTTCTTTCTGTTGGTGGTTATAAAACATTGTCAAATCAGAAAGGGGTTGTTTATGAATAACCATGTACTGTTAGTATGGAAGGGTTATGTAGTTTTGAAGGATCTATTGGACTTTGAGTCACAAGGGGGGTGTGTGTGTGTGTGTTGTATGTGTGTGTGTGTACTTCCACTGAAAAGACTAAATCCACACTAATAACATCTCATCTGAAGCCCCCAAAAAGCAATTAACAGAAATTAATAAGTGAGCAGTGTAGCTTTAATGAGCTGCCTATGAATGAATACTTTCAAAGGTTTCTGGTTTTATCAATTCCGTCTCAGGGCGTGGGGGATGAATTGCTGCTCTTTAAGATTTTTATGTTTATGAACATGCATTAGTGGACTTCCAGCAACACTTACCCTCTGTCATTGGTCCTGATGCAAGTACCGTATTCAACAGAGATGTATTATTTTGTCCACGTTGAGAACAAAGCTTTCCATGGCATTCCTGTTGGCACTGATTTGAGATTCTAGCACATTCTCGTCTCTATTAGGCTATATCAGGCAGTGTATCCCATTTAGAAACTCTATTTTGTCACTGAACTTCTTCCATCACCAAGGGTTTCAGGTTGTTGAAGACCTAAAAATCATAAGGTGATCCCAGCAACCTCCTTCAGGAGACCCGGTGGCCATCCTGTCAGTGGACACAGAATGCATTTCCTCTGGTTTCCTTGGTGAGTAAGCTTTCATGTAGGAACCACTTACACTGTTTTTCTTGAAGATGGAAGTACATTTCCTGTCTATTTCTCAACTTGAGTGAATCCCTACTTTTACCTTGAGATTTCAGAGCATCATTAAGGCCGTCAGTTCAGTTCAGTCGCTCAGTGGTGTCCAACTTTTGGCGACCCCTTGGACTGCAACACATCAGGCTTCCCTACCCATCACCATCTCCCAGAGCTTGCTCAAACTCGTGTCCATCAAGTCGGTGATGCCATCCAACCATCTCATCCTCTGTGGTCTCCTTCTCCTCCTGTCTTCAATCTTTCCCAGCATCAGGGTCTTTTCCAATGAGTCAGTTCTTCGCATCCGGTGGCCAAAGTATAGGAGCTTCAGCATCAGTCCTTCCAATGAATATTCAGGACTGATTTCCTTTAGGATGGACTGGTTTGATCTCCTGCAGTCCAAGGGACTCTCAAGAGTCTTCTCCAACACCACAGTTAAAAAGAATGTAGGTGCAGCCTAGTCTGCAGAACTGTGCCTCCTCCACCCCCAGCCCCACCCCCAGCCTCCCATCCAAGGACTCTCCTGGATCTGGTGAATGGGAGGTCTGGCCAGCACCCTCCTGCTGGTGGTGTGTGGCCTTAACTGAGTCACCTTGTGCAAACAAAGGAGACTTCCTTGGTGCAAACAAAGGCAGTGCACAGGAATATGGGCGTTTGAGCACAGTTGGTGATCTGTGTGCTTATCAGATCTCAGCAGAGGAGGCAAGGTGGGATAGGCCTGTTTGGAGGTGGAAGTGCTCCAGGTTGCTCCAGGCATTGATTTGGGGTTTTTAGAGATGTTTTTCCTTGATTCCATTTGAAATCACTGTACAGAGTATAGTCACTGTCTGTCTATCTGTCTATAATGAATGAGAAACAGTTTAAACTCATATCCTAACACAGCTTTCACCTCTTTAAATGGGTGTGTTTCCAGTACCTACGACCTGGGGTCGGTCCAGACATTTTTCTGCTTTCCCCATCTCGTTTGAAACCTCAGGGCTGGTTAGAGCTGGTAGATCTTATCTGTGTATCTGCTTATCAATTTTCATGGTGGTCTCCCACAGTGGGTCCCCACATTTGGCAATATCTTCAAACATTTTTGGTTGTGTCCCACCCCGGGGTGGGAGAGCAGAGGCCATTCCTCAGTGCGTAGGACAGCCCTACCGTGCAGAGCATTAGTCACGCCGTCAAGACTGAGAAACCCTGCGCTGGCCTCTCACACTGATCATGATCAGTGGTAATGTGTCCTCTTTTTTTCCTAGCACTTTCTGCCTCTTTACAAAATTTATGAATTAATCAGAAAGTTCACACAGAATTTTAAAAAGTAGAGAACATCACTAAATATGAAAGTCTTTTTCTAAATATCAAAATATAATAGAGTTCTGTATACACAGAACTGCACCATCTCCACATCTCTTGGGTTGGGGGTGGTGTGTGGCTTCCAGAAAAAGAGACTGCAGGTGGAGGGGGGTCTCTCCATTGCAGGTGGAGGAGGGAGGCAGGAAAATCTCTTCCTGGAGGACTGCCCCCCTCCTTTCAGTCTCTCCTTAGGAATGTCATGCAGGTGCAGGTCCGTGGGGACCGTCAAAAGCCGTGAAAGTGCACAGCTGGCTTCTCAGTGCCTGTGCCTATCCATCAGGCACCAGTCAGGGGCAGAGAGCCACTCATCCAGAAACGTGAATTGATGTGAGTGCACAGCGTCCACGTGAACTACAAGGCGCTGAAAGCAAGGTCCTGGTGTGCGTCGCTGACTGATACCTTACAGAGACGGAAAAGGAGTCGGTTTGCACACCTTGCGGAGACACAGGGACGGATAGAGGCTGACTTGCCATCCATCCCTGGGAAGCCCTGGTTAGCTGCCAAAAGGCTATCTTCACAGGGACCACAGGCAGACAGAAAGCTGGGTTCTTCCGGAGCTTTCTCCTGCCACCTCCATGTTGGTTCTGCCATCACTTGTTTGCTAAAAGAAGATTCAGCGAAAGATGGCTTAAAAAAAGGTCTGGAAAAAAAAAAAAAAAAGAGTCCTCTGGCATTCTCATTGAAATCATGTTGGTGTCTTCTACGGGAGGAATTTTCTCTTTTTTTAAATTTATTTTTAACTGGAGGATAATTGCTTTACAATGTTGTATTGGTTTCTGCTATGCAACCGTGAGAATAGGCCATCAGTATACATATGTCCCCTCTGTCTTGAGCCTCCCTCCCGCCCGCTTACACTGCCCCTCTAGGTTTTCCCGGAGCACGGGGTTGAGCTCCCTGTGTTATACAGCAGCCTCCTGCTAGCTATCTGTTTCATGCCTGGTGATGCATATGTTTCAGTGCTACCATTTCAGTCCATCCCACCCTCTCCTTCCCCCGCTGTGTCCACAAGGGCGTTCTTTATGTCTGCATCTCTATTCCTGCCCTGCAAATAGGATCATCAAGGACCGTTTTTCTCAATTCCGTATGTATGCGTTCATGTATACTGTTTTTCTGACTTGACTTCACTCCATGTAGCAGGCTGTAGGTTCATCCATACAGGTGGAATTTCTTGAATATGCTTTGCTGTGACTGTGGACCTGGTGGGTTGGTTGCATGTACTCTGCCTGGGGACCCTCACTCTGACCTTGCCTGCCCCATCCGCTTCCTGTGCGTTTCCCTCAGTAAAGTCATCAGCTCCCACATCTGGCGTGGAGGTCAGTTTTGTGTCACATCCTCTGAGACTGGTAAGGGTTAACTCTCCACGTGGGAGTTCCTGGGCGGCTGCAGGTGTGAAGGACCAGCTATGGCAGGCAGGCACACACGGGGGCATGGTGATGCTGAGACCCCAGCACCCGGGAAAGGATGAACGTGGGCCCCAGAGTCCCCAGGAGACTGCCTTCCAGGAATGTACAAAACACAGGAGATTCCACCCTGAACTAGAGAAGCCCTGTGAGGTACCAGTGGACTGGTGCCCGATACAGAGTGGGGACTCATTAAACACCCAAACGAGTGACCACCCCGGCAGTAGAGCCTAGCAGTTACTGCGTGGACGGTCCTACATTCGCCGCTGGGAGGACAGCGTCTCATCCTGGGCACCAGCAACGTTTCGGGTTGATTATTCTTTGTGGTGGGGGCCATGCTCTGCATTTAGGGATGGTTAGTGGCATCTCTGGCCTCTACCCAGTAGAGGAGCATTCTCCCTCCCGGTCCTGGGTGCTCACAACAAGAAATGTCAGCAGAATTTGCCAAATGTCCCTCCCTGGGGGAGAGGTGGAGGCAGGGAGCACTGGATCAGAGCTGTGTGTCCGTGGGCAAGTTCCTTGACCTATCTGAGACAGATTCAAACTTTGTCCAAAGCGGACGGAGTGCAGTGAAGATTGCCTGAGATAAGACAGTCTTTAGGGGTTATTACTTGTCATGGCAAGGTCAATTGCTATGACCCTAATTCTGCAGAGTCACTGATGGCAGCTCTGTGAGCTCCTAACAAACAATACAACCGGGACCTGCTTTATTTATTTGTTTAAATGAGTGACTTTTCTGAGACATCAGGCCCTCATCCTGATTCTTTGGCCCTTGTAGAGCTAGCTCTTGGGTCACGAAACAGTTATGTGTGACAGGCACAGCAATTTCAGATCAGCAATGGAAGGGACGAAATTAAATATGTACTGTAATCCGAGGCACTGTTTTTCATGGGAAAAGAAGTCCTCCCAACTTAGCCCTTGCAACTCCTTTGTCCAGACATTAACGGCATGCAAATATTTATGATTCATACATGCCCCTTTAGTTCCCGATTGTATTTTAACAATAAACACTGCCATTTTCACAGTGAGGCAGAATAATCCCTTTGTCCTGTTGCCGGCTCCCCAGGCTGGCACCCAGCGGCATCGCATTCTTCCTGCTCTGTAATTGCTGACTCCACCCAAGTGGAGGGGGGTTTATAGTTGCTCCACGGTGGCACCCTGGACCACACACTTGAGGACCTTCTGGCTGTTCCCCTGCAGGCCACCTTAAGGTTGTATCTCAGCCTGTTGAGAAAACACAAGCCAACATCCACGCGTGTTTTTCTTTTTTGGCCACATCTTAGCAGAGAATCGATACACCTGGCTGTTGGCTTGAAGAGGTGTCTTGCATTCTGCCAAAATCCATGGACTCAAGAGGCCCCCACAGCCATCATGTCCCAATTGATAGTCCTCCGTTTCCTGATAACTACACATGCATCTGTTTGTGCCGATTCTGCAGCTCTTTGGAAGGTAGTGTGACAAAGTATGAGCAGGTGGCCTGCTTGCTGCTTGCACACTTAGGTGTGTGGCCTCACTCTCCTCATCTGTACAATAGGTATACCAGCGCCCTTCATACATACCGCAAAAGGTTTTTAGAGTGATTCAAAGATGATGTCTGTGTAACAAGACTTAGGAAGAAAGAGGTACAACTCACCTCCATGTCATCTTTCTTTCTGCAGGAGACTCTCTAAGGGAGGGGGGCAGAGATCAGGCAGGTGTTAGGCTGTGTCCCGCTGAATCAGCAAGGCAAGAACGATACCATTTCCACTTTCCACTCCTTATTGGCATGGAATTTATGTTCCTTTATCTTCCAAGGAAGCTTGTAAAATGAGAATGCCTGTCAGACACAGCAGGAATTTCGTTAATATTCATAAATAACACAGGAATAATAATAATATAATCATCCCAGGCATTTGCTGTATATTTCTGTACATAAACACAGGAATAATAATAATAATAATATAGTCATCTCAGGTATAGTCATACCCTGTGATCGACCTGATGTTGTCTGTTTTCACTGGTGAATTGCTCACAGGCTTTGGACCGTCTTTGATCAAAGAAGTATAGTAGCCTGTGGCTACTTTTTTAGAACTGTCCTCCACCCACAGAGGTCATTTCATGAGGGTATTTCATTCATTGATTCATCAGATGAACAGTGTGCATCTGCCATGTGCCAGGCATTGTGCTAGCCCCGGGGACACAAAAGTCAGCCAGAGAGAAGCCACAGCCTGCAGGGGTCAGTGAGGGGGGCCCCCAGTTTACAGATGTTGCTGTTCTGAGGGACCAGTGCCAGGGTGGAAGGACAGTAGTGACCGAGGCAAAATGCACCACCAGGTGCCTCACCCACCACAAGCTCAGGGGCTTTCTGGACCACTTGTCATCTCAGTGGTGACGTCTCAGCATGACGAGGTGGTTGTCCAGGTGAACATCAGGAAGGATGTCCAAGCAGAGAAAACTCAGTGGGAGAGGAGCATCCAGCCAGCAGAGAGGGCCTTGACATCCCGTGCTGGGAATCTGGTCTGATACCAGTGAAACGGAGGTTTTAATCAGGGAATCGACATCACCATATACAAATGGTGGGAAGAGGCTAGGGCTGCAGGCTGAAGAGCAGACAGGGCTTTGGGAGCGTAGCTGGGAGCTCAGAGGTGGGATCCAAGGTTGTTTTGGGGTTGAATTTGCAGGGGCTGAACCCGAGGATATGGAGGTAAATGTCACCGTTTCTAGAAATCAGCTCCCTGTAGGCCCCGCCCACCAGGCCCTGCAGTCTTGCCTGGAGCTTCCCTCTTCTTCCTGCTCAGCTACTGCCCCCCCACCCGCCCTCCTAGCCTCCTGGAGCAGAGCTGTGGGTGCCAACAGGCTGGCGAGCAGGCCCTGAGGACCCTGATGCCGGTTTCCCTGCAGAATGTCCACCCCTGGGCTTCTCTGTTGCAGCACCAGGTGGCCTTAGGCTCTGTGTTTCAGGCACTGGGCTGTGGGCACCATCGGTCAGGGCCAGGACTAGGCCAGCCACAGGAGGTCACCATGGTCACCTGTCCCGTGTGGCATTTGGCCTGATGGGTAGAGAGTAGGGAATTGGAGTGCGCCAACCAGAGGGCTCCCCAGGGTGGAAATACGGAGCAGAAGGCGTGGCCTTGGCCTAAAGAAGCTGTGACTCCAAGGCCCTGGAGGTGTTTGGGCTGCAAGGATTAACCTTGGTTGCTCATCCGAGACATGCAGGCACTGGGACACCAAAAGGAAAAAGGAACATCAGAGAGGGACTGTGATATCTATGGGTATGTTGTGCTTAGTCACTCAGTCTTGTCCGACTCTTGGAGATCCCATGAACTATAGCCCGCCAGCCTCCTCTGGAAGAAATGCAAAAATCATGTGAGAGCATCATGGTTCTTTGGGCTTTGGTTAATGCTTCTCATGAAGAGAAGGACTTGTCCAACCATCCCTCTTACTAAAGCAGAGCTCACACCCAGGCCACTGAAAAGGAGAGTCAAACCTTCCAAGTGAAGTCAGACATCATAAAGAACCAGCTGTCAAGCTGCAACTTTACAGAATAATTCACTGATCCATCTATCAAACATTTTTCTATTGCTTCAGAACAGAAGACGCAAAGATTAATAAAAGACCGTCCCTGTCCTCAAACAACTCATTTTTCTAGAACAGCTCCAGAGAAAACACTTGGCATGTTTTGGCTTTTCTCCAAGCAAACTGCTGTTTTTCAAATGCTCCATCATATCCAATGCATGCTGATTTTTTCTGGAAAACTTAGTTCTGTATTTTAAACACTTGGACTTTCAGGCAACTTTGAGGGGGTTGTCCTTGTGCCAATAGCTGGAGACGCCCCCTTGCATTCTTCCTGCATGGCTGCAGGTGCGATGGGAAAAGGACATCTTAAACACGGGCACTTTGCCTCCAAGTGGACACACACTGACATCACCACCTCAGTTCAATTCAGAGAAACCAGGAAATTCTGTGCCACTTGAAGAATCTGTCTTCTATTCAGAAATCCCCAAATAAATAATTATACAGCCCCAGTGTCGAAAATAGTGGTATGTGTTTGGGCAAGGAAATGGTTGAGGAGCAAAAGCATGCATTTTGGCCATTAGCTTGTTCCAGTGGAAAAGTAAAAAACATAAATTAAGATACTCTGTGAAAAACATCCCCGATTCAGATTTCTCCCAGAATCTCTGAGGATTTGTTCATTTTAATACTTAGTTACTGGGTGATCAAAATTAGACCAAGCACAAACCACGTAGGAAGAGGAGAAATTTTCATGCCACATCTCAAAATCTTGTGGCATTTCCAGAATTTGCAAAGAGCAAAACTTGAGCCTTCTCTGGCTTTCTTCATTTTCCAAAGTTGCGTTTTTGTTTTTTGACTTTTCCTTTCTCACTCTCTTGGTTGCTTAAAGTGTGTGAACTCAACCAGTCTCCCGGCAAAGATGCACAGATGAGTGGAAAATGTCATGCTTGCGTTTCCTTAGCTATGTGACCCCTTTCAGCAGACGGTCCTCGGTGCACACAGCCTGCCCTTGCGTGACAAAGGGCAAGTTTCACATCCCAACCGAAACTGGCCCCAAAAAGGAGAAGATGACTCACAGGGTCCAAACCTTCACCAAGGAGAGTGACCGAAACAGTGAGCCCAGTGCGGGCGGCTTGGTTGCCCATGAACCAAATGATCACAAGAGTTCGGACGGAGGGAGACATGCCCGTGGCCATAGGAGCTCATTGCCATGACCTGATGAACTTCTAAGGACCTACTTCCACTCTCGGGCCCCAGATAATCTTGAGTCACCTTTTCACCTTCTGCTCCTCTCCCCACACTTGCCCTTGGAGGGGGAGCAGGGCACCCATTTGCAGCAATCCTGAGGTTTCGCCACTTCCAGATGTGGTGAGGAAGTGGCGTGGTGCCTCGGGGCCCTGGCGGAACTGCAGTGTCCAGCCGTGGCTTTATGAGACCACAGCCGGCTGCCCGAGTCCACCAGCCCTGTGGCTGGTAAACGTGGAGCCGGAGAAAGCAGAGACTTGGAGCCTTATCCCTGCCTCACCTTGGAAAGCATGTCCGTGGCAGCCGACGTCCAGGAAGACGCGCCCCGTGACCTTCTTCCCAACTAAATAAAGCACTTAGTTATTCTGTGTTGGCATTTGGATGAACACAGTGGCGTTGAGGGGAATGACACATGCTCTGGGGCGGGGGGTGAGGGGTGGGGGATGGGGGGAACGTTTGGCTGGCTAGCTGTCAAGTGGCTTAGCCAGTTGCAATTGTGCCTTACGAAGGTGGCCAGCTGGCAGGGCAGGAGTGACCTTGAACTTGAAGTTCCAGTTGAATGTGCAGTTTTCCTGATGGGTCTTTAGGCCCCATCCTTGCCTGCCTGTTGGTCCTGTGCGCTCCACGTGGATCTGCTGGAACTTTCTAGAAAAGAGAGGATGAACCTGAAAGAGCTCCATTGGCACCACCTGCCAAACACTAAGGCTCCCCTCACTGCCCACCATCAGACCTCGATGCTGAATTGCCACCAGCCCCGCCTCACGGACTGCCTCCAGCTGTGATCTTTGTGGAATCGTGTTTGTCACATCTTTAATGATAATTAAACTGATATTTGCTAATGCCTTATTTCATGTAATTTGCATAACAGCACTGGGAGATGGAAGGACCATGATCACCCCTGTTTTACAGATGATGAAGCCCCTCAGAGAGGTTAAGTCACTTGCCCAGGGTCGCACAGCTAGCGAGTGGCAGAGCTGGCATTCGAGCCCAGGCAGCCCGCATTGTTAACTACTAGCACCCCGTGCCTTGGCACTACCACAGGGTTGTGTAATCAAGTTCTCATCTTGTGCTGCTTCCAGGCTTCATAAGTCAAGACAGCCCTTCTCTCCTTCGTGGTTTCTTCCACCTTCTTAATTCAGTCCTAGTGTGGGTGCTTCTAAATAGAATTCCTCCTGGACCCAACCACTGGCCAGAACTCAGGGTGCTGTCTGGGTGAGGTTTGTGGGCAGGAGAAGGCAGGTCTGAGTGCTCCCCTTTTCTTGGCTCCCTCCGCTGCAAACCCACAGAGGGCCACCCCCGTGACCCTGCAGTTCGTCCCCTCAGGAGGCCGGGGCCGCAGTCTTTCAGCAACACAGCTGGGGGCACCCCGGGTCCCACCATGGGCTGCAAGGAGCCACCCAGCCTGTCCATGAAAGAACCCACACAGGCTACACATGGGAGCAGTTCTCTCTATGGCAGCCCCGTCTCCCAGCCCTGTATTTGATCCCGAAAAGCCAATTTCCGGGCAGTGGTTATGGAGCTGAAATGCTTTTCTTTGCTCTCCTCTGCCTTCCTACTAGTCTACCCACAGCTTGCTGAGAAAAACACTTTGAGAGGCTTTCACTCTCCACACCTACGCACTTAAAATACCAGGCCCATAGGTCATTTTGATGAGGGAATTTGGCTAATAACATATTAGGCCGTGGCTGCCTCTACCATCGTGGCAGGTGCTGGCCAAGAAGGGCTGTGTCTCGGCAGGAATGAGCTGGGGCGTGGCTAGGTGTGATGGGGTGTGGTCAGGGTGTGGTGGGGCGTGGCCATGGTGTGGTGGGGGTGTGGGCAGGGCAGAGGGCGGGGCTCCAAGGGTCTGACGTGCCCACTGGCAGCCCCGTCCCCAGGTGTCAAGTTCAGTGCCAGGTCTGCACAGAAGAATACAAGGAAGTGGAAGGCAGAGCTTTCTTAGAGTGGAAAAATGTCACACACACCTGTGAGCCAAATGTCATCACTTACTGCCGCTGTCTATGAGGTCATGGGCAGATGTCGTGGTGTTCAAAGCTGTACACAAGGGCTCCGTTGTGAGCCGGAATACCTCCGCCTTCATGAGCCATGGTTACTGGGGCCAAAACGCCCCACCTAGTAGCTTTTGCCGGACAGACACTTCTTGACTGCACATAAAATGATGGGCATAAAATAGTAGAACTTTAATTATAATTACAAGCAGCGATTTTGCAAATATTCACTTTGGTTGAATTTCCTTCCCAATTCAGTAGGGCAGTCTCTGTGGTTAACCAGGGGGCTGGCATTAAGCACCAGGAGCCTAAATTCAGCTCAGGAAGAAAGTAGTTTTGAACTATAACCCAGGCTCTCAATTAGCTGTTGAGTACGGTTTGGAGCCATTATCATCCCCAGGACTGTGTTCTCTTTTGAGGGCAGTGGCAGAGCATAGCAAAGGGACCACAAGTCTGGATTCCTGGTTCTGGTGCCACTGAGTTTGAAGGTAGAGCTTGGGGACTTCATGAGAATAATATGAAACACAAAGCTGGGAGATCTGGGTTTCCTGTGTATCCAAGCTGTGTGACTTTGGACAAAGCACTCACTCTCTGAGTCTTAGCTTTGTTGTCTGTTAACCAAAGGCAATGAAATCTGTCTTGTTTATTTCATGAGAGTGCTGGAAGGACCAGATAAAACAGTATATAGGAAAGTGCTTGAAAACTTGTAAGTTCTACATAGTCCTGAAAATGCCAACATTAGGAAGACAGTGATCTTTGTTGTCATTTAGGAAATCAAGGATAGGATGGTTGTTAACTTGGTCGCTCAGCCGTGTCCGACTCTTTACGACCCCATGGACTATACAGTCCATGGAGTTCTCCAGGTCAGAATACTGGAGTGAATAGCCTTTCCCTTCTTCAGGGGATCTTCCCAACTCAGGGATCGAACCCAGGTCTCCTGCACTGCAGATTCTTTACCAGTTGAGCCACTAAGGAAGCCCAAGAATACTGGAGTGGGTAGCTATTCCTTCTCCAGCGGACCGTCCCAACCCAGGAACTGAACCGGGGTCTCTTGCTTTGCAGGCAGATTCTTTACTAACTATATATATATATATATATATATAAATATCTGCAGAAGATTATATATGTATGTATGTGAATCACTTGGCTATGCACCTGAAAGACACAACATTGTAAAGCAACTATACTTCAATACAAATTTTTAGAAAACAAAAAACAGGATGGTTATAGGAGGGCCACCATAGGAGTAAGACTGTTTCCAGGGGTAAAACCCCCAGGTGAAACCTAGAAAATAGTGGTCACGTGTAGTGCTGCAACTGGAACTCTTTTGACAGTTAGTGTTTGTACTGAGTTGAATGTTGCTGTCTTTCAGTCACTCAGTCATGTCTGACTCTTTGCCACCCAATGGACTGTATCCCATCGGGTTCCTCTGTCCAGGGATTGCCCAGGCAAGAATACTGGAGTGGGTTGCCATTTCCGTCTCCAGGGGATCTTCCCGACCCAGGGGTTGACCTTACATCTCCTGCATTGACAGGTGGATTCTTTACCACTGAGCCACCAGGGAAACCCACTGAGTTGATTAGCATTCCCTAAAAAGTCATGTCCATGGGTAACCTCAGAATGTGACCTTATCTAGAAATAGGGGCTTGCAGATATAGTCAAGTTAAGGGAAAGTCCTACTGGAGTAGGGTATGCCCTAAATCCAGTGACAGGTGTCCTTATAAGGAGAGGGAGATTTGAAGACAGAGGACATAGAGGGAGAGAGGCCATGTGAGGAAGGAGGCAGAGATTGGAGTGGTGCAGCCACAAGCCAAGGAGAGCCAAGGATTGCTAGTAACACCAGAAGCTGGGGCAAGACCAAGAAGAATTCTTTCCTGGTAGGGGACGGCCCACTCAGCACCTCAGTTTTGGACTTCTGGCCTCCAGAACTGGGAGACTATAAGTTTCAGTTGTTTTAAGCCACCTGCATGCACGCATGCCAAGTTGCTTCAGTCATGTCCAAGTCTTTGCAACTCTGTGAATGGTAGCCTGCCAGGTTCCTCTGTCCATGGGATTCTCTAGGCAAGAATACTGCAGTGGCATTACTGGAGTTGCCATTTCCTCCTCCAGGGGATCTTTCTGACCCAAGGATCAGACCAATGTCTCTTGTATCTCCTGCATTGGCAGGCGGGTTCTTTACCACTAGTGCCCCCTGGGAAGCCCTTAAGCCACCTGTGCTGTGCTTTAGTCTCTCAGTTGTGTCTGACTCTTTACGACCCCATGGACTGTAACCTGCCAGGCTCCTTTGTTCATGGGGATTCTCCAGGCAAGAATACTGGAGTGGGTTGTCATGCCCTCCTCCAAGGGATTGTCCCGACCTTGGAACCAAACCAGGGTCTCCTGCATTGCAATCAAGTTCTTAACCAGCTGAGCTACCAGAGAAGCCCTTAAGCCACCTGCTGCTGCTGCTGCTGCTAAGTCACTTCAGTCGTGTCCAACTCTGTGCAACCCCATAGACAGCAGCCCAGCAGTCTCCCTGTCCCTGGGATTCTCCAGGCAAGAACACTGGAGTGGGCTGCCATTTCCTTCTCCAATGCATGAAAGTGAAAGTGAAGTCACTCAGTCCTATCCGACTCTTAGTGACCCCATGGACTACAGCCTACCAGGCTCCTCCATCCATGGGATTTTCCAGGCAAGAGTACTGGAGTGGGGTGCCATTGCCTTCTCTGCTTAAGCCACCTAGTTTGTGATAATTTGTTACAGCAGCCCTAGGAAGGAAAGACAGTGTTTTAATGGAATCTGAAATGCTGGGGTTTCAGGCAGCAGGGGAAACACCCTGGGTGCAGGCACACGCCTACCTGTGGAGATGGACAATGGGATTTATCTCAAAGATAAAACCAGAGTGGACAGTGACACTGCATGTATCCCATGAACGCCTTCGTTTTGCAAACCAGGAACCTGAGATCTGGAGAAGTTAAAGATGTGTACAGGAACCTAAATCTTCTGTCTTGCAGGGAGAGCTCTGCCTCTTTCTTTCTCTCTCTCTACACACACAGACACAAACACACACCCCCCTTTAAATACCATATGCCGGATGCTGTTTTAATGATTTTACTCGTATTAACTCATTTAACCTCCTCCACAATTCTATGGGCTTCCCAAATAGAATCCGCCTGCCAATGCAGGAGCTATAAGAGACACAGATTCAATCCCTGGGTCTGGAAGATCCCTTGGAGGAGGGCACAGTAACCCACTCCAGTATTCTTGCCTGGAAAATCCCATGAACAGACGAGCCTGGGAGGCTATAGTCCATAGGGTCATACAGAGTCAGACACAACTGAAATGATTCAGCACACACACAGGCACAATTCTATAAGGTAGGAGAAGTTACGTGTACCCATCTTCAAGGTGAGGACACAGGCACAGGGAAGACTACTGACTTGTTTAAGGTCAGTTAGCCGGAATTCAAACCCAGAGGACAGTCTCTGAACCACTTTGCCAAGAAGAAATGCTTTTAAATAACTAATGTATTTATATATTAATAGTTTTATTATAAATTATGTTTTAAACAATTTTTTAATTATTAAAAACACTGCATGACATGTATGCAATGAGTACATACTCACATTTTGTGAGTATGTATAAGACACTTAGATGGAAATCCACATGCATATTTATGCTCCGAATTGTCACTGAATCTCAGTCTGTCAATTACATATCCTTCTGTCTGGCCAACCCCGTGTGTGCCTATGGCATAATCAAAATAATATTTTAAATCACCAACAATTAGTATTTTCAAAATACAGAGAGAATCATTCCAATTAAGCCTATCCTCAGAAATTCTCTCTCTCCTAATCCTTGGAGGTACAAAGAACATTAGAGGGGAAAGACAAAAATGGGTTCTCTTACTCCTTTTGCTCTGAGCTTATTGAAAGGGACGACATGGGGGTTTCTAGCTGCCAATCTGCCCATATGTTCCTGGGCTCTCGACCTAAAAGTAAACACATCTGAATCTCTCTTGATCCTGTGTTATTAATGACCAAACGAAAGCCATGTGACTACCAGACATGCCACATCTAGACAGCATAGTTGTACTTTCCAGAATGTCAGCAAAGCCAAACTAAAAGGAGTATTGGAAAAACCGACAACGTGCGCTCAAGCCCTGCCCCCTTTCCAGGACGAGGGCTGGAAAGCATACATTAATTTTGAATTACCCAGCAAATATAATCAGGCCATCGCCTCATCCTTCTTTGCTCTCTTTTGTGTTCCAACAGGGAAAAGCTTCACTCTGACCATCACCGTCTTCACAAACCCACCGCAAGTCGCCACCTACCACAGAGCCATCAAAATCACAGTGGATGGACCCCGAGAACCTCGAAGTAAGTGGGCCCCCTTTGGGGCTGGCACCCCCCCCAACCCCGCCCCAGTTGGTACACTCAGGCATCAGGGACCATGTCTTCGAAGCCTTGTGTTCAATCAGCATCATCCAGATGTGGCTGAAACCTCTGCCAGAGGGGAATGTCAGGCCCCTGTAGAGAGAGAGAATTTTACTTTTGACATTCTCACTTGTCAAAGGCTGTCTCTGGGCTCCAGGCTCTTTTTTTCGAAGCATCCTTTTAGAGGGCAGAAGGAAATCAGACTGACTCAAGTGCATGTTAGAATCATTTGGGGACAGCACGGGCCTAAGGACCAAATACATGGTAAAGGTCCATGGAAGACTGGCCAGGCACAGAGGTGGCCCCAAAAAGGCCAGAGGGTCAGAGTGGACCACAGGGGGCTGATTACCATCCATGCCGGTCTTTTATTCATTTGGAGGCTGGAGATGAAATCTATCCAAATGACCCTTTTCTTTCTGTGCCACAGATTGAAATCTTATGACAGGATTGTTTAAAATAGAGAATGGGAGGCAGGAGGAATGCCTGGGGGAAAACCAGCAAATATAGAAAGATGGTACCAGAAAAATAGCTCCTGCGAGAAAAGTTTTTTTTAAAAAGGAGTGGGGTTGTTTAGTCTGCAGAAAAATGTCTTCACGGTGACTTAATGACTATCTTTGAGTAAACACAAGAGTAGCACTCTTTTCCAGAACCACACCCTTCCCTTGGATGGAGGCTGGGTTACACTTGCAGATCGCTGGAGCTGCCTGGAGCCCCAGCCCGGCATCTGCATGCCTTCTAACCATGTCAGGCCCCCAGTGGAAAATTAATATCCTCTATTCTCAGGGTGGGGGTAAGGGGTGAAAAACTGGGCTTCCTGCTAGGCCAGGAAGTTGAGATGCAGGCGTGTCAGGTTGTAAAGCGAAGTGGTTAAGAATTTTGAGTGCTGGGCTAAACAAGTGGAGTGCGGGGCTGAGGTGCTTAAGCTTTCAGGAAGTTATGGAGCCTCTCTGAACCTCAGTTTCTTCATCTGTAAAATGGGGATGTTAATGAGAGCTTCTCTATAACTTGAAGGAGACAGTGCTGTGTGCCTGGCACGGAGAATGAAATCAGGAAATGCCGGCAATCCCCAGTTGTGCCTCCCTGTCTGTGTCTCAGGGTGCCCCTCCACCCCCTGCCCCCCAGTCCAAGAGGACCTGCCCTGTGGTGGTGTTGGTGGCCCCCGGGCACGGCTGTCTATAGGTCATCCTGTGAGCATTACAACTCGTGGCAGTCTTCCCTGGAGTCCCGGCCACAGCCTCATGGTACATTGATCACCCCGGGCGCTGTGTCAGTCAACCACACCACCAGGGACCACCCGTCAGGACAAGCTGTCCATTCACCATCTCTTTGGTGCCCTTCGCCTGTTATCTTTCTGACCTTATTTCCCCCGCCCTGCAGATTGTTCTCTTTAAGTACCTGGAGATGTTCTGGCCACACCCAGACTCAGGAAACTCCGGGACTTGGTAACCACCCCCGATTCCCATTTCTGTGTGAAAAGAAAACCGCAGGCGCAGAACCACACAGTTCCAACCAAACCCAACTTGGGAGCTTTCCAAAGTAGGAACGGCAAATTGAAGACTCCTAGTGACCCTGCGTTAAACACGCCAGACGCACCACACAGGCGCCCTGGCGTTCTGCAGAGGACCAAAGAGGAAGCAGGCTCAGATTACAGCAGGCGCGGGATGGGGGGCAGGCTGCTGTGAGGTTTAAGGCGGTTGACCTTGAGGATACTTAAACTTCCAGAAAGGCTCACTCAGGAGGCTGTAGAATCCCTTTCTTGAAAAATAGAAGCAGGTGGACTTCCCTGGTGGTCCAGTGGTTAAGACTTCTCCTTCCAGCGCAGCAGGTGTGAGTTCCATCCTTGCTCATGGAGCTGAGATCCCACATCCCTTGTGACCAAAACACTGAAACATAAAACAGAAACAATCTTGTAACAAATTCAATGAAGACTTAAAAAAAAAATAAGCACACAAAATTTAAAAAATAAAAATGGAAGCAGGAGGTTAAGAGATACAAATGATGGTGTATAAAATAAATAAGATACAAGGATATATAGTTGGAGGAGGGGATGGCAACTCACTCCATGGATAGAGGAGTCTGGTGACTACAGTCCATGGCATCACAAGGAGTCAAAAATGACTGAGCGACCAACACACACGCACACAAGGATATATAGTACTACAGGGAGTATGACCGATATTTTATAATAACTATAAATGGAATATAACCTTTAAAGCTTGTGCATCACTATGTTGTACACCTGAAACTTATTAATATATAATACTGTACATCAGCTATGAAAAGTGAAAGTGAAAGTCACATCTGACTCTTCGTGACCCCATGATATAGCCTGTGGAATTTTCCAGGCCAGAATGCTGAAGTGGGTAGCCTTTCCCTTCTCCAGGGGAATCTTCCCAATCCGGGGATTGAGCCCAGGTCTCCCTCATTGCAGGCAGATTCTTTACCAGCTGAGCCACACAGGAAGCCCAAGAATACTGGAGTGGATATCCCTTCTCCAGCAGATCTTTCCAACCCAGGAATCAAACTGGGGTCTCCGAGGTCTCCTGCACTGCAGGCAGATTCTTTACTGAGCTATCTGGGAAACCCTGTACCTCAGTTTAAAAAAAAAACATTTAAGTACACGTAGAAAAAACAGCCACCTCTGGGAGAGTTCAAAGGCAAACCCACCAGCAGGAAAAAACTTAAATCAGGAGATCCCTCCATATGCCTTCCACTGTCCCTCTTCATTGATGCATAAAAAAAGACAGTTTTTGCTGTATAGCCAGTATTTTCCTGTAACATTCAAAGAACTAACAGTGATTGAACTTCAAAGAATAAATGATGGGCGCTTGAATTTTTAAGAACTGGCAGTCAGAGGGGAAAAATATGTGATTGTAATGGGCCGCCTGTATATACAGTGGACTCTACTTCCTGCTGCTTTATGACTTAAGAAAACAGTCATTATTGAGAAGTGTTTTAGAGTAGGCAGAAGGGATTGGCTCCAAAGAGGCACCCATTTTTACGGAGTCTTTCCTGCCAAATGGAATTTGAGGTCTGGGGAAAAATTGACTTAAAAAGCAAATTAAATTAAATATATATATATTTATAAGTATATATAAGAATATATATAAGTATGATCTAAAGAGGTATTACAGGCTTAAGTAGAGAGTGCCTGTTTCACAAGGGACTTCTAGAAAAAAGTCAAACGCACAGTCTCCCAGGGTGACTGTGGTAATGTTGCCTTTTCACTCTTGGAAGCTCAGCAGGCCTTCAGCATGCGTTTTTCTTATTATCCTTTGGATGTCTTGATTCAAGATGGGAACTACTTTTTGACGAAACTGTGTTCACAGCCACTTTTTTTTTTTTTAAGAGAAGTTAACCAGAATTCCCCCGCCCCCGCAACTTTATTGAGATATCATTGGCTTATTGTGTCAGTTTAAGGTTTACAACATGATTATTTGATATATGTCTACATTGAGAAATGATTACCGCAGTGAGATCAGTTAACACATCCTTCAGGTCATATAGTGACAGTTTGTCTGTTGAGAACTTTTAAGATCCACCCTCTTAGCAGTTTTCTAATATATAATGTGGTGCTGTTAACTACAGTTCCAGACAAGGCAACAGCACCCCACTCCAGTACTTTCACCTGGAAAATCCCATGGATGGAGGAGCCTGGTGGGCTGCAGTCCATGGGGTCGCTAAGAGTCGGACACGACTGAGCAACTTTACTTTCACTTTTCACTTTCCTGCATTGGAGAAGGAAATGGCAACCCACTCCAGTGTTCTTGCCTGGAGAATCCCAGGGATGGGGGAGCCTGGTGGGCTGCCGTCTATGGGGTCGCACAGAGTCGGGCACGACTGAAGTGACTTAGCAGCAGCAGTTACTATAGTTCACGCTATACATTAGGTCCCCAGAACTTTTTCATCTTCTAACTGAAAGTTTGTACCCTTTAATCCCTTTCCCCATCCCCTACCCCTAGCCACCACCAATCTACTTTCTGTTTCTGTGAGTTTGTGGGTTTTTTTCTCCCCGTCCCCTACCCCTAGCCACCACCAATCTACTCTCTGTTTCTGTGAGTTTGTGGTTTTTTGTTTTTGTTTTTTTTTCATAAGATTCCACATATAAGTGAGGTGATATAGTATTTGTCTTTCTCTGTGTGACTTATTTCACTTAGCGCAACACTCTCAAAGCCCATCCATGTTGCAAATGGTAAATAGCAGGGTATCTTTTATACGCTTGAATAATGTTCCTCTGCGTGTGTGTGTATGTAACACATCTTCTGATTGTTATCATGTTTTGAGTATTGTGAATTATTCTTTCCAATGCAGTTTGAGGGCTTCCCTAGTAGCTCAGCTGGTAAAGAATCTACTGGCAATGCAGGAGACCCCAGTTTGATTCCTGGGACAGGTAGATCCCCTGGAGAAGGGATAGGCCACCCACTTCAGTATTCTTGGACTTCCCTGGTGGCTCAGAATTTCTGGTAAACAATCTGCCTGCAGTAGCAGGAGACCTGGGTTCTATCCCTGGGTTGAGAAGATCCCTGGAGAAGGGAATGGCTACCCACTCCAGTATTCTGGCCTGGAGAATTCTGTGGACAGAGGAGCCTGGCAGGCTACAACCCATGGGGTCACTAAGAGTCAGACACAACTGAGCGACTTTCACTTTCAGTGCAGTTTTAAGAGAGGTCATTGCATGTAAATTAGAATGCCCAGGCAGTGTCAAATCTATAGTAACATCTCCCAAGTCCCTTCCATCATTATTATGGTGCTGTGAATTCTGGGTGATTCTGGCAACATGGTTCCAGCATAGCCAAGTTGAATCGTTTTGAAAAGTTCTTTTGTTTCGTGAAATTAATGACTATGAGAGCTCAAAGGGACCTGAGAGAGCCTTCAGGGCTAATTGCCTCGTTGATAAGGGAAAGCAGCCACAGAGAAATGAAATGATCTGCTTAGGCTGGAAAGAAAGAGTTGGTGATGAAGCCAGAATTACAATGAGGAGCTCCTGATGCCTCATACTAATCCACTCTATCCATCCATTCGTCTGTCCGTCCATGCATTTACCTCTCCATCCCGCACCATACCATCTGCACATGACCTATTCTAGACTCTCTGACCTGGCCCCAGTACTCTCATTTTTGAAACTAGTTGTTAGCTTGTATGACCTCTCACATTTGTCCCAGCTCCAAGATTGTCTAGATAGGGCAATTCCCAGTGTCTGAGGGCAGGCATGGAGCCTTCAACTTAAAGCATTTCTGCAAAAACCGGAAGGAAAGCTTATCTCATTCAGCCTTCCAGTAAGATAATTAAGAAAAGGACAAAGAATTAGGGAACATGCCGCTGCTAGTCTGCTGGCCAGGCTGATGGAATCACTTGATGTTTCCCAACCAATTTCTTGGTTTTCAGTGGCGAAGTTGTAGCAAAAAGTGTCTTCCAAAGAAAAAGGAAAATTTTTTTTCCCATTTCAGGTGATCACTTGCCTTTTTCCATAACTGACCTGCCCCTTAGTAAGTCAAAAACTTGTGTTTCCCACATCTTGTGGGGTTATTTGTATATCTCAGGTGAATAGAGAAATGATTAATTGTTGAAAAATTAAAATTATTATGGGGAAAGAACGCCAGCAGAAGGTAGCTTCTGCTGGAATAGTACTTGTAACTGCAAGGTGGGCCCTGTTTTCAGTTTGTAAGTAGAACATTTAGAAGCTTGTCAACATATTAAAAAATGGTCTTCTCTTTAAGCATGAAAGATTGAGTGAAAAGAGTTTTCAAGGAAAGGATATTTGAGATTGCTTTTATGTATTTTTTTAATATTTCAGGGAACCTAATGGGAAATTCCAGCACTCAGCCCATGTGTCTGTAATTTAGCCCATGTGTCTGTAATATGATAATGTTGAGATATCAAAGTGTATTCTCCGCAGATATTTCACTAAATAATTTGAATGCGTGACTTAGTGCCATAGAGGAAGATACTTTGCTAAGGAGGGGTTGAGGGGCAGGGCAGGGGTGGGAGTGTCCCAATGGGGTGGACTCAGGATTGGACAGTCACTGTGAGGTCATGACCCACCACCTGGCTGGCCAGGTGTCCATTACATCTAGAACACTGAGTAACTAAAAATTTAAAAGGTTCATAAAACAAATATTCACCGTTTGTAGGACAACTTCTGCCCTCGAGTTAATGGAGCCCTTCTCGGTACCTGCTGTGTTTGAGCTCTTGAGATTCAGAGTAACAGGATAGCTAGGTGGAGCTGTGACTTAAAAACTTTTGAATATGCTACTTTCTGGGGCATTAGCCTTCTTGCCAACTAACAACATTTTTATGGAGAGTTATAGTTGAAATTGGTCGATTTAAAATAGACTTCATTCCTCATCACTCAGTTGCTTTTGTTAAGGACTTTACTGAGACTATATCACACGAATATAACTTTTTTATATGATGTTGAATGCAAATAGCAAAGCTATAAAATATATATATTATATATATATATATATAGAGAGAGAGAAATATATATATAGAGAGAAACAGAATCTTTGTTTATGGCGAGTATGTTTCAAATAAAAAAGAAATGCATGAAAGATGCCTATAAACTTATGGTGATCATGGACCGAAAAATATTTGAAATCAAGTTTACCCAGAGAAGTATGGGATGAGCAGAAATGCTTATGGATTGCTCTGGTGATTGACTAATGTACAATTTTCTTTTAAAATGTTGTTTTCTCTTAATAATAAAAATACCTGATAATAATAATAATAATAATAATAATGGGCTTCCTTAGTGGCTCAGATGGTAAAGAATGTGCCTGCAATGCAGGAGACCCAGGTTCCATCCCCTGGAGAAGGGAATGGCTACCCAGTATTCTTGCCTGGACAATTCCATGGACAGAGGAGCCTGGAGGACTGTACAGTCCATGGGATCCCAGAGTCAGACATGACTAAGCGACTAACTCTGTCACTTTCACTTTCAATAATAACAATATGAAACACTCTGATAGTGCTGACTATTTGCTCAGCACTGTACAAAGAGCCACACGTACCTTAATTGACATAATTTTTGCAAGATCAGGTAAGGATAGATCCTTACACAAAGAGAAATCCAGTCCCTTGCCCAAGGTCACACTGTTAGTTCGTAAGCCAGAACTGAAACACAGCCATCCAGACACTGCCATCCACAGACGCCAAAGTCTTATTTTTAAGAACTACACCAACTGCTACTTGAGCTTTATTGTATTGAAATTTTCTATGCAGAATTTTTTTTATTAGAGTTTATCAATAAAAATTCTGGTTCAGTTTTCTTCAAGGAAGCAGAGCCTCATAGTCTTGACATTCATCATTTTTGTACCAACGGGATGGAACCAGCATTTTCCCTGGGGTGAGGATGCTGTTGAATGTACCACCCACACTGCCATACAGGCTGACAGTGGGTTCCATGTCTGTCACCAGGGTCTGCTTAGGGGCCTGGCATCTGGGGACCTGAAGCAAGGGTGGTGCCCAACGTAAACCTCTCCCTCCAGCAGAGGCAGGCAGGAAAAGTGAGTAATGTGACAAAAATGACCACAAACCAGCTGTCCAAGTCCAGTTCCCCCTTCAGCAAAGAGATTCCCAGAGGTCCCACGTGCACAGTGCTTCTTACTGTTTAGTCAGTTGTGTCCGACTCTCTTGCGACCCCATGGACTGTAGCCCACCAGACTTCTCTGCCCATGGGATTTCCCAGGCAAGAATACTGGAGCAGGTTGCCATTTCCTTCTCCAGGGGATCTTCCCAAGGTAGGGATCGAACCTGCGTCTCCCACATTGGCAGGAGGATTCATTACCACTGAGCCACCAGGAAGCCCATGCAGCCTGCTAGGAGGATGCAAATTTTTTCATTTTTCGCCCCTGACTGGTTAGTGGAATGCCAGATGGTTTTCCAGATCTGTGATCTCAGGATTGTAATTATCAATCCCTAATCACCTGGGATTAATCATCTGTTCTCTGGGAATTGCTTTAAGCACGTCCTCTACGTAATGAACGATCATCACTTAATCCCCCTTTCCCTGGATTCTTCAGATGCTGGATTTGGACTTTCATTCTTTCTAGATGAAATCGTGATCCCCAAAAGAAAAAAAAAAAAAGAAGAAGAATTCTTTCTTTCCTCTCACTCAAATATAAAGGAGACAGAGGGTCAGAGAGGTAGAATGTTCTGCTTAGATTCCTCCCTCCCACTGTGACGGCACTTTGGTGCTCAGATGGACATTCTGGGGTGACTTCCACTGGAGCTATAATCCCCGCTGTGCTAAGCTCCTCAGTTACCTGAAGACTGGGCAAAAGCAGTTTTTAAAGCACTAATAATCCTGCCTAAATGTTCCCAATGAATTTTAGAATGTCTTTCTGTTTGTTATTCTTAGTAGCATCAAACTAGACCAAGAAGTATTCAATATAGATAAAGACTCCCACAGGCTTCCCAGATGGCTCAGTGGTAAAGAACCCGCCTCACAATGCCAAAGATGCAGGCTCAATCCCTGGGTCAGGAAGATCCCCTGGAGGAGGAAATGGCAACTCACTGCTGTATTCTTGCCTAGACAGTCCCACAGACAAAGAACCTGGTGGGCTACACAGTCGACAGGGTCTCAAAAGAGTGGAATACAACTTAGCAACTAAACAACAAAGACTTCCATGACTCTTGAGTTTTTAGTGAACTTATCTCGACTTCCCTGATAGCTCAGTTGGTAAAGAATCCACCTGCAATGCAGGAGACCCTGGTTTGATTCCTGGGTCGGGAAGATCCGCTAGAGAAGAGATAGGCTACCCAATCCAGTATATTCTTGGGCTTCCCTGGTGGCTCAGCTGATAAAGAATCCAGCTGCAATGCAGGAGACCTGGGTTTGATCCCTGGGTTGGGAAGATCTCCCAGAGAAGCGAAAGGCTACCCAGTCCAGTATTCTGGCTTGGAGAATTCCATGGACTGTATAGTCCATGGGGTCGCAAAAAATCAGACGTGACTGAGCGACTTTTCCTTTACATTCCCTTCACATCCAGGCTAAGGTCTGAAAGAGCCCTTCGGATGAGAGGGATGTAAGAGGACCCTGGAGGGAGTAAGCTTCTGCCCCTGGAAGCAGTGATAAGCCACTTCATTAGCTCACCAGGACCTGGGCAGGCCTGTGATCTCTTGGTAACTAGCCCTGTCTTATACAGAAGTCCCGAGATGTTCTGTGTTGCTGCAGAAAGGAAGGAAAAAATGGTTCCTTCCAGGTACCAGTGAAAACGTAAAGAAATGATCTAGGTAGCATCTCAATCTAATGTAGGGGAGCAGGGGGTAGAGAAGGAACATGGACTGAATCTTAAACCATGACTCAGTATCTCTATCCCTCTGGACCATTGGAAACCCACATCACTATTTTAAATGCCACCCTAGTGAAGTCGAGATATAAGCTAACATCCCAGTCCTTGTTAGAATTTAGTATATGAAGTGCTAAAAAAAAATCCTGTCTGCATTTAGGCTTCAGTTTCTTAATCATTTGAAAAGGTTTCTAGATGGAGGACCTGGCTTTCAGACTGGCGCCACCAGGCCAGTGGGTGTGAACTCATGCAGTTATCTTAAGTACTTTCTCCTAACTGTCCTCTTCTGTCCAACCAGGCAACAGGACCAGTGATAATCTCTAAATTAGTTCCTGCTGAAAGGATGATAGCAAAATACCATCAGAAAAACAGAAGCCCTGAGCTCCCCACAAACAGCGCCCCCTAGAGGTCTAGCCTTGGCAGCCTCCTCTATAGGGTGGGGGTTGCGGGGGGAATATATCCTTCGTCACATCACGCATATAGGTATACACCAGATCCTAAGTTAGATGTGTTTTTTTGCTGTAAATTTTTGAATGGCCTTTATCACTTGGTGTTGAAATTAATCTGGCTATGAGTAACGCATTTAATTTCCTGCAGCCCTGATGTCATTACCATCAGCATAGTGATTACCACTGGATTGCAATCCCCCTCTTGGCATCTGCTGACTGTGTGGGTGACCGTGGGGTGGGCGGAAAGAGTGCTGGCCTGACCCAGCCTCCAGAAAACAAGGACAGTGGCCGTGTGAACCTCACAGGGCAGGGAACCTGAATGCGACAGCCTTGGTCAAACATTTTGAACCAATGCCTGGCACACAGTCAGTGTTCAGGAGACGCAGCAGTTATTTGCATTGAATCTTGGTATCCTTTGGAAATGAGAGGACTTGAAACCAAAATGATCTGTGATTCCTAAGTTTAAAAATTCATGAAGTTGCCGTAATGTTTCATTTTTTTTTGGACACTTAATTAAACATTTATAAATTTTGATTTTTTTTTCAGTTTTTTTTTTTCCTTTTGTATTTAGACACAGTAAAATTTCTTTTCTTACATTTTTATGGACCCTTGAAACACTCTGGGCACCATTCCTAAGTCCCTCAATGGGCATATTGGTTTGCCCCCAAAGGTTGAGATTGGTGGAAAAACTCAGAGGAGCCTGGCAGGTTACAGTCCACAGAGTCTTGAAGACTCAGACGAAACTGAAGCGACTTAGCAGCAGGGGGGAAACTTCTGTCTGAGTAAAAAGTGGGTGTTTGAGGTCTCACCTGTGGGTCCTTTCAGATATATGCATGACACAGCTTGGGAGAGGCTCCTCTGCTTTAGAAAACTGACATGAATGTGCGAAACTCTCCTTGGGGTCTCAAGCCTCACACCAGATGCACAGAGCTCACCTCCTGGGGTGCCTGGACCCCCCCTGTTAGCCACAGCCAAGCTTCATGGGCATGACACTCAGCCACTCTCTGAGTTCCCTAAACCAACGTGTCTCTCTAGACTTGTCTTGGATTTTTCTCTTCTGGAATGTGTTTGGTAGGGGTTTCCTTCATTTCCCCCAGAGACACGCAGAGATGTGTTTCAGTGACCGCGCGTCCACCTTTCACCCTCAGAGACCCTTCTGGGCATCGCAGTGCCTGCGTTGGCTGCCCGTACACCTTGTGACCGATGGAGCGAAGCACTGCAGTTGGCACAGCGTTTTATAATGCATCCTTTTGTCGGCTTTGGGATGGACTTAGAAATTTTTTATAGTCTACCCACTTTCCATTTTTCATGAAAACTCTCCTTGAGCTTTTGTGAAGGCTTGGATTTTTTTTTTTCTTCCTGTAAGCCATACAGTTAAGAAAAGCATTAGGAAGAATTGGACCCAGTGGGTCTGATAGAACTCACTGACACCGCCAAAAAAAGAGAGGTTCAGTTTAAGAAAAGTAGAATTAACCCCCCTTGCTCTAGATCTGTGTTTGAGTTCGTTTGAGCTAGCTTGCAGTTTCTGTGTTCTCCCATTCTTCCCATTTTCTTTTCCTTTATAAACAATTTATTTTAAAGGTTTGCTTTTTTTTGCTGTGAACAGTTGACTCTCAAGAAGGGGTGAGTTAGGTATAGCCTATTACTGAGCATTACAGCTATATTATCAGACAGGTCACAGACACTGACATTGGCTGTGAAATGCCTTTCTCAATTACACGTGATGTATTTACAGTGAGTTCTTTGTGCAACTAAGTTATGCATTGTCATTGGGAAAATTCCTGATAGCCAAGCCAAATATTCTGGCTATATATTTGTAGATGAAAGCCAAGGTAACATTGAAGTACCCAAAGCAAAGTTCTTTTCTGTTTGCCTTTTTCTAAGGAATACAGTTGAATTAATCTGCCAACTCCCTAGACCCCTATAAAGTAAGTTAATGGCAATACATTACTTTGGTGCTTCCACGATTTACATATACTCAGGTTCCATTAAAGCAAGTATTGACTAAAACTCAGCCAGTTATTGAGTCTCTCAGAGTGCTTTCCTACACTGAAATGGCGAACATTTGAGATTCCATTTGTTTGTGTTTGTTTTTGTTCACCATGGCTTAGAAGTCAGGCTTCTGGTCATTTGAGATAAAAAGTAAATATTTGAAATATCTAAGCTCTTAAGAACTATATACATTTATGGCCCTTTTTGGATGTGTTCCTGGTATCACCTTATTTTTACTTACCTCTGAAGTGGTTTTATGATATTTCTAATTCACTCATTTTAAAACGCTCCAGAGAAATACCCATAGTCACATCTTTCTGTTTCTGGCATTGCTAAAGGGCACAGCCCCAAGCTTCAAAAATGAAGCTCTGAGCCGGGGGAATGAGAGAGGAGTTTGGAGGCGGACCAGTATGGCCTCATGTCTGAGCCCTGATACTTCCCATACCTGGGCGTCAGTTTCCCCATCTGTAGAATGGGCGTGCGACACCGACCTTGCTAAGACATGTGAGGATTAGAGGCGGTCTGAGCCACAGGCTGGAGCAGTGGTTGGCAGCCCGGCTGGAGAGCTGATGGCCTGATTCAGGGTCACCTGTGCCCTGTGGTCAGATCAATCTCCCTGAGCTTGGCCTCCTCACATGCAAGCCCGGGAAGATGATATTCTGATGCTTGTTGAAGAAAGGAGCATGTGATGACACATGGTGCCTGGCACAGAGGTGCTCCTTAAATATTAGCTGTTATTATTAAAGCACATGCCCTGGACACAGGGGGACCCCCTTCCCGCATCCCATACCCCTCACCAGGGAATCAGCTAGAATTCTGCCTAAGTGGAGGCCAGATACTTGCCATTGCCAAGTTTTTTGGTTTTTTTTTAATCATTGCAGATTGAACTCTCAGGATACAAGACAGTAAGGGCTTTTTTTACCTTTTTCGTTCCAGCCCAAATACTGCAATAAAATACTATTTTAACCCCCAATACTGCAGAAATACTGCATTACTTCACCAATTTTCTCCTCACTGAAGCCAAACCATGTTCACCATATTTCCCTGCTTCCTTTGTTTCTTTTCCCAAACAAAGATTTTATCAAAATGTAGTTGTTTCTTAACTGAACATGCTGCTGTGTATCTGCCAAGACACTTAGCATCTAGAAGCTTCCATTGAGTCATCTATAAGGTAGAGATAATTATAATAGCTCTAATGCAGAAGATTGCTTTGCATGAATTGGGATGATAAATAACGAAGTGCTTTGTAAACAGTCTGTCAGGTAATCTATCAGTCTATCAGAAATCTATAAATACGTAATTAGATAACAGAAAAGCATAGGAAATCTTATTATTGCTGTGTATATTATACAAAAATCTCAGGGATCTAAAATAAAACTTGGCTTCTTGAAGGTACATTTCATCTCATCCTGTCTTCTAGGATTGATGAGAAGAAAAATCATAGGGGAAAAAACAAAGGCATTTAAATCAGCCCCACTGTGAATCCATACTTTTAGAAGCTTTACTTTTTGCCCTCAGAATATCTTAATATTTCCTTTCCTACTGTTACACACCCTGTAGGCATTTTGGAAACAAACAAAAGGCAAACTTCACAGTTAAGAGAACTGAGTTTAATTTTAATATCTATTTCTTTTCCAAAACCAAATGCAGTTCTTCCTCTCTGGCTGTGTTATTTCATTTTCTGTCCATGAAAGGCTTAGGAAGAGTTGCAGAGATTGTAGTGTAGCTTGCCGAGTCCTTGTTCCTTTTTTTTTTTTTCCCACCCGTGGCTTTTTATATATGCTGCTTGCCTGAGATTTGGGGATTAGATTGCAGGGAGGTGAAACATTACACCCTTGAGCCTTCCTGCCAGTTTCCCAGGAGGAGTCAAAACCTGCAGCTGCTCTGAGGTGAGAACCTTGCAAGGCTTCAAGGCTGGCTTGCTGTCCTGTTCCTTCGTTCACATGCTGTCAGAGCCGGTTGGGAGGAGAAACTCGCTCTATTCCGTGGGTGATTCAGCCGATCTCAAAATAAATAAGTAGCTGAGGGCAGGGAGAAAGAAACCAGGAACTGCTGAAATTTGAGTCTCATAGGCTGGGCCATTCTTGGAGCCGTTCTGTTGAGCCCTAAGAGCAATCCTGAACCCTGGGCAAGGGAGAGGCGGCTACGTGGAAAGATCGCAGATCCCGGCCCGGTTGGCTCTGCAGAGCTCAGAAGCCCCCATCCCCTCTCAGAGCCTCCATTTCCTCACCTACCTAACAAGAGAGAGAGGATGGATGGTTTGAAGATCCTTATCAGCTTCTAAAAGGAAGAGTTGATGTCTGTAGGAGCAAGTGCATCCCCCTGGGGGGTCACTTGGCCTGGAGGAGAACCCAGGTTTGCAGCCAGCCCACCAACTTGGGGAGCCAGGTTCAGGGCTGAGAAGATGGGCAAGGACCAGGTGGAGAGCACAGCCACTCACAGCCCAAGTAGGGGGAAGAAATGGATAAAGGTCCACCCAGAGGGACATGCCCTAAGGAAGGGAAATAATCCTAACTTGATTTCCTATGACTTTGGCATCATTTAAAAAAAAAAAAAAAGAAAAGGGGAAAAAAAAAAAGTCATCCTTCTACCCACAAAGTGCTCGATTGTGAGCTACAGAGCCCCAACCTGGCCAAATTCCAGAAGCTGGCCGGCCAGAGACCTCGGGGTTCATTCCTCAGCCAACTTAAAAAAAGATGGGTTGAGTCCTGTTGACCGAATTGTTGGATGTTTCTGAGCGAGGCTGCCTTCCCCTCCTTTGCCTCTTCCCAGCCTTATGGGCTGTTCTTCACTACCTGCCTTACCTATCTGCACCATCTAGCCGCAAACAGCTTGGGTTGACCACACCACTTCCCTATTGAAAGTTAATACTGTTTGACTCATTCTGTGTTACTAACCTGAAGCCAAAGAAAACAAGCCAGAGAATAACCGGCTTGTACGGGGCTTGGAAGGCTCTCAGAGGCCCTGCTTTCAAAATCCTATACAGTAGCTTTACTATATCTCTCCGCCACAGCTGCAGAGAAAATGAAGGAAGCAGAAGTGGTTTCAGAAAAAGAAAAAAAAAAAAAAAGTTGGTGGTGGGGAAGAGACCCAGAAGGGAGTGAGATGGGGGCCGCCCCCTCCGGCTGAGAAAAGGCGGGGAGTAACCTGCACTTTATGAGGGCACCCTCACCCACTGGAGGCTGTGCTTTCACACACCAGAGTGTTTGCACAGAAGAGGGAACTGTGGATGGAGTTAAAAGGAGAGAAGGTTCAAAACACCCGTCGCAAAGTCGGTTCTCTTGTTGGCGTTGGTAGCAGAGGTGAGCGGGGAAGCTGGTCCCACCAGAGTCAGCCTTGCAGAGACAAGAGTCCCCAGGTGAAGATGAAAGGAGGAAGGCCTGCTGTTTGCTGCTCTCCAGTCTGGAAAGGATTCGGATGGGAGAATGGTGCAGGGGTTTTGGAGGGAAGTATCGACACCCTTCTTGTCCTTCCCTCCAGCACTGGCTTAGATGGGGTCATCAGGGTGAATAGGGGGCACTTGGGTCTTGACATAAATAGAACTTTCCCTCCCAAGATTGCCTGGCAAGCACAGGACCAGTGTTTCTGTCATCGTGCAACGCCTCTTGGGGAGTCCTGGACAAAGAGCCACTGCCCTTTGAAGTAGCTGAGGGGGGAGGACCCCCACCAGTGCTGTTTCTCAGCTGTGTGTGGGCAACAGTGGATAATAAGTTAGCCTGAGTGAGGCCAGTATCCCCAAAATAACCTGCCAGCTTTTTCTTTAGATGGTGTGAGGTAGGGATAAGGACAGGTTGCAAACGACTGCTGGTTACTATTGGCTTTCTTACGAGCATGTGCTCAGTGAGTGGTCAGGGGGCCACTGTCCTTCGGCACCTGCTTGGCTATCTATTAAAGGACTTGGGCGAGGGCTTTGAGTTGGCCTTTTGGCCTCCTGCTGCTGTGAGGCCAGCCCAGAAGTCAGTGGGCATTTGTGACCTGAGAGAAGACGGGAATCAGGTTCTGTTCGCTCTTGCCGCTCCCCTGCTTCTGGGAAAGACCCCACCCACCCCACATTGACCAGGGACCAACAGGAGAGCTTTTAGCAATGAGAGGCAATTTTTCCTTACCCCTTGAATTTTCCTCACCGCTGTAGGATGTACGACCCTGAGTAGGTCTAGCCTAGGAAGGGGGCTGGACATCTATTTATTTATTCTTGAATGCATTCATTCGTCATTCATTCATTCATTCGTTCACCCGACATTGACTGAGGCACACCATCCAACCTCCAGGGCCCTTAGATTACCGCATCCCTGTCTGAACAGCCCTGTCTGAACGGGCCTCTGTCTTCTGTGCATAGTGTGTGCAGGTCTTGGAGGGGAGTGGAGACCCGCAGGGGTGTCAGAAGGCTTGTGGGAGACCGGCATCACCCAGGCAGCTGGAGGGAGCAGGTGGAGCCTATGGACATCTAGGACAGTGTTCTTCCTCCAAGCCTGTCTTCCCCAGGGCTAATACTACTGAGGCTTGGACTCCACAGCCAGGTTAACACCTCTCAACTCGACCCCTGCTTCACCACCAAAAACACATCCTACCAAAGCCACCTGCCACTCACAGAGCCTGTCCTTGTCGGGAGGAGCCCCTCAGATTAATGGATCCACAGACTCCCAGGTACCACCCTGGGGTTACTTTTTCTTACCAGTTCATGGCATTTTCTGCAGACCGCCCCTTCCCCAAGGACAGGCTGACAGTACTTGCAATCACAAGCTTGCAGAGGAGAAAGAATCTCCAACTTGTGAGCTGTCTGTACCCATCCATGACAGTTGCTTCGCCTGCCCCCTCAGAGGGCTACCTCTGGTCAGGAGCGCAAAGAAACCAGGCGGGTCCCCTGCCCTAAGCTGCAATTACCTCCTTAGTCACCAGACAGAAACAGAGGGTAACCATGGTGACTGATGACTACCCGTTCTGACTCCTCTGCTTTCAGGGGGCCTTGGGTCTCTGAAAGCTCGTGGGGATGAGCTAAGAACCCCACTGCCTGTCACCGTGAGCCGGCACTTCAGGGAACCCCATTTTGCTTCGTGTTTTTGTCCCACGAATTTTGAGGGCACAGTTTAGCAGGGGATGGTGGGGGCAGACCCTGTGCAGCCCTTTGGCCTCAAGTCTGGGTTAGTTGTTCTCGTCGTGGTCCCAGCCAGCTTCACTCTCCACTTTCTACACCTTTCCTTTCAGGCTTTGCTCTACCAGTTGTGTCTTAGCCTGTGTCTAGGGACATGAGACGCTGTGTGTGAGTGTGTGTGTGTGTATGTGGGGGTGTCTAGGGACATGAGATGCTGTGTGTGAGTGTGTGAGTGTGTATGTGGGGGGATACTCTCTCCAAAAACACAAGCAAGCTCTAGCAGTGCCTTGCTTATGTGAGGGTACTGCACTCAGCTCCACACAAAAGGCCTTTTATCCATTCTTTTTATCTTTTTGTGTAATGAAGGAAAAAAAATAGAGAGGACCAGTTTTACGGACTGTTCAACTTCCCATAAGACAGCTCTCCACACAAAACTCTCTATGTTCCATGATGATATTTTTCCTCCCTAAGTAGTTTTTCTGAGCCCTCCACAGTTTTATTTCAGCTAAAAACTGTTGTTCAAATTTCCTTTGCCCTGAATAATCCTGCTTCCCCGCAATCTAATGGAGGACAGTTGGTTGGCACCAGCATTCAGCTGGTCAGTCAGTCAGTCAGTGAATATTCAGTGAGCCTGCTGTGCCAGGTCCTCTTCTCTGCACTGGGGATACGGGTGTGAAGAAAAGGGACAAAGTCCCTGGCTCATACAGCTTGCAGCCTAGTGGGCAGAGACAAACCACAAATAACATTAATAAATGCTATGGAGAAAACCAGCGATAAAGGGCTTGGAACTGGCCAGGTTGGAGAAGGTGCGGCTTAACCTACGGTGTTGAGAAATTCCTCAGGGAGAAGATGAAACTTAAGTGTATCTGGAGACTACATGTCCTGGGAAGAGGAAACAGCAGGTACAAAGGCCCTGAGGCAGGCATATAGGAGCAGTCGTAAGGTGGCCGGTATGGCTGGAGCAAAGCAGGGAATTCAGGCTGTCTGCCTTCTAGTCTAGAAAGTAGGCTTAGCAAAAGCCAGCCTGACCTTTAAAGTATGTACGTTATGCCCTGTGAGGAGCCAGTGTAGGACCATGGATGGGAAGACCCAGGATAGACAAGCCCCCAACACATACAGACTCAAGTCTCACTCACTTACCTGGAAACAATAACAGACTTTATTTTCTTGAGCCCCCACATCACTGCGGAAGATGACTGCAGCCATGTAATTAAAAGACGCTTGTTCCTTGGAAGAAAAGCTATGACCAACCTAGACAGCATATTAAAAAGCAGAGACACTTTGCCGACAAAGGCTCATCTAGTCAAAGCCATGGTTTTTGCAGTAGTACAGATGTGAGAGTTAAACCATAAAGAAAGCTGAGTGCCAAAGAATTGATGCTTTCGAACTGTGGTGTTGGAGAAGACTCTTGAAAGTCCCTTGGACTGCAAGGAGCTCAAGCCAGTCAGTCCTAAAGGAAATCGACCCTGAATACTCATTGGAAGGACTGATGTTGAAGCTGAAACTCCAATGCTTTGGCCACCTGATGCAAAGAACTGACTCATAGGAAAAGACCCTAATGCTGGGAAGGATTGAAGGCAGGAGGAGAAGGAGACAACAGAGGATGAGATGGTTAGATGGCATCATCAACTCAATGGACATGAGTTTGAGCAAACTCCGGGAGATGCTGATGGACAGGGAGCCCTGGCATGCTGCAGTCCATGGGGTTGCAAAGAGTCAGACACAACTGAGCAACTGAACAGCAACCTGCAAGAGAACCTAAGCTCCTCTCAACCATACCCATCACAGTCCCTGTTGGTGATTCTCCGGGGGTAAACGTCACATCTATAGAATCAGTCGGTTGAAACTTATGGCCTAGGAAGCGTTGGCACCCTGGTGGCTTCTCCCCACCGGCTCCATATGACTTAGAAGGCTCACGCACGGAGGGAAGAGAAGCTGTGTACCAGGCGTGTGGGTGAGGGAGCAGGACAGCTGCACACGTGGGACGATGGGTGTTGATCTCAGCCTACATTCCTCTGACCGCTGACGGGAGGGCGTGGCCAGGGAACTGAAAAGTACCATTGTTTTCTAACCAATGAGGGAAGCAGGAAGATGATACCCTGGATTAAGGTTCTGCACAGTGGTCTTCCCCACCCCCACCCCCCGCCCCCCAACTGCCGCCCTTGACAACCTGTTAACAGGTTTTTAAGGTGACTTGAACGGCCCATTCCCTCCAGATGCAGCCTTTGGGCCGTCATGGGGAAGGGGCAGAAACAGAAAGGGATGATCTGGCTGGTAGGTCCCAGGAAATGCTCAGTGAAGACTCCAGGGGAAAGGGGGAAAGGATCTGTGAAAACTGATGTCCAAGGTTGCTCGCAACTGTTCAGAGGGCCATGGCTGAAACAGCAGGAGACACGGGGTAGGGAGTGAGTTTTAAGGATGCCTTGCGCAAAGCTGCCAACCATCAGTGCACCCAAGATAGGGCAGGCGGGAGAAATTCCCGTTTTTGAATTAGAGTTCTGAAGACCAGCCTGATGGCTCCCAAAGGCCTGGGATCTGCCTGAAAAAGAGGCAGAAAGCAAACTCTTGAGAGTCCTAACGTCACGTGAAGTTGTTCAAGAGAGCCCCTGCTTAGAGTCGTCGAACAGGATCCGGTTGAGTTGAATCCCTGCAGATGTAATTGCTGTGAATGCTTTCAGAGTCCCTTGCAGTAATCCGTCTTAGTCCTTTAATTCCAGGCTTCCAGATAAGGAGGCTGAGCGATGAAGAGACTTGCTCTTGTCCACAGGAAAGTTGGGTAGAAAAGCAGATTTAGGATGGAGAGTTATCAACATCCAGACTGGCAGTCCCATCTCGCTGGTGCCATGCTGTTTCTCTCAGGGAGAGGGATTAAAGCATCCGTATGAACACCCCCAGGCTTCCCTGGTAGCTCAGCTGGTAAAAAAAAAAGTCCGTCTGCAATGCAGGATTCCCAGTTCAATTCCTGGATCGGGAAGATCTCCTGGAGAAGGGATGGCCTTCTCCACTGAAGCTAACTCCAGTGTTCTTGGGCTTCCCTCGTGGCTCAGACAGTAAAGAATCTGCCTGCAATGCAGGAGACTTGGGTTCGGTCCCTGGGTTGGGAAGATCCCCTGGAGGAGGGCACTGGCAACCCACTCCAGTATTCTTGCCTGGAGAATCCCATGGACAGAGGAGCCTGGTGGGCTACAGTCCATGAGTCGCACAGAGTGAGACACGACTGAGCGACCAAGCACAGCACAGCCCATGAACACCCTCATCCTTTCAGGGGCTCCGAGGTCATAACCCCTGCATTTCTGGGAAGGACTCATAGGATCCACGTAACCCTTTTCTGCTATTCCCTGAAGCCTCTCCTTAGACAACAGGGCAGAAGTCATTTCCTATTTGAGAATTCTGGGTTCCCCTCCCTGACCCTCCTGATGATTGCAGCAGTGACTCACAGGGTCCTCTCCAGGATGGTGGGAGAGAGACAGTCACAGCTGTCTTCAGGCAGAGTTTTCCCATTTTCAGGCACTCTGTACACTGAAGTATCTTAAAAAAAAAAAAAAAAAGTTTTTAAAGACCACAAAATAGTTATCACCAAAACAAGGCCATCACTCAGTGTCCATGGGCACGTAGTCTAAACACGGTTCTGGTAGATTTGGTGTTTTAGTTTCCAGCCCACAACAGATGAGCAGTAGGTTGGAAACAACGTGCACAGCGGGGAGGAGTGGCTGACACTCACCATCACACTCCCCGGGAACCCCAGCAGCCTCTGCGTCGCCCAGATCTTCTTCTGAACTTGGCGGTCCTGCCCCCAGACCTGCCAGGACATTAGGAGACTCTGATGCCTGTGCAGATGTGTGAGACCCAGCTCTCTGGGAGGGGTCCCCCTCACAGCTCTGGCTATCTTCTGTTCTAAGGCAAGCCGGGAACGGAAGTGGGATGGTCAAGGCAGAGGGTGCATGTCGTGCAAGTGTCCAGGGTCCGTGCGATGGGCAGCCAAGGGACACTGTGGCTCTGATCATGTGGGAGTCAGGGAAATGGGTATTTCTAAGTGCATGGAGCGTGAGGGGTGGGGTGTTGAGGGAGTGGGTGTGTTTTCAGACCTGCTGTTCGTCTAGTTGGCTGTGTGAGACTGGGTAAATGACATAATCTCTCTGAACTTCACTGCCATGTAGGAGTTTAAAAATGAAGCTAATTCCTCTAGCCTTTCAGTTCAGAAGGACTTCAGCCTTTCGCTGTTCTCTAACCTTAATGGTATGGGAGGAGGTGGAGGGAAAGTTGGGCTTGTTGTTGTTCAGTCACTCAGTTGTGTCTGACTCCTGCGACCACGTGAACCGCAGCACTCCAAAGTTAGGCTACCCGTGTATATATACTATTGGGTGATATAGAAACATGTATTATAGTATGACTCATTTGAAAAGACCCTGATGCTGGGAAGGATTGAAGGCAGGAGGAGAAGGGGATGACAGAGGATGAGATGGTTGGATGGCATCACCGACTCCATGGACATGAGTTTGCGTAAACTAAGGGAGCTGGGGATGGACAGGGAGGCCTGGCGTGCTGCAGTCCATGGGGTTGCAACTAGGCAGACACGACTGAGCGACTGAACTGAACTGAACTGATAGTATGTATTCCAGTTTAGTAACATATCTCAGCATATGTTTTTATGTATTGTGTATATAATATATATACAATCTATGCATTATTATATAATTATATATATATAAATCTGTGTATATATAACCTATACACAATATGGGATAGTATTTCCCAGTGTTCATTAGCCAGCAGATGGATAGGTTTGCAGTTAGAAAGGTTTACTTCACCACCTGCAACGGGCTTTGAGGAAGGATCACATCCACATTCAGAATCATTACTTTAAAGTCCCAATGACTTTGTTGACTCTGGAGCCCAGAAGTTAGAATATTATACCAGGAAAAATGAGCTATCTTCTAGACTCGTCAGTTTATTTTCCCTAGTCCATAAAGGATAGCATATTAAAGAAAGAAATATTGATGTTTTTATATCCAGATGTTGTCGTTAGCATCAGATTGATTGGCAAACGTCTTTTGAAAAAGATACACTTTTTTGAAAGAATCACAGTGAGATGGATGGATGGATGGATGGAGGGAGACAGAGATAAACATGGGTGGTTTTACTCACTAAGTTGTGTCCTGCTCTTTTGAACCCGTGGACTGTAGCCCACCATGCTCCTCTGTCCATGGAATTTCTCAGGCAAGAATACTGAAGTGGTTTACCATTTGCTTTTCCAGGGGATCTTCCTGACCCAGGGATCAAACCCACATCTCCTGCATTGTAGGCTGATTCTTTACTGCTGAGCCACCAGGGAAGCCAGAGATGTGTATACACACACATATATAGATAGATGTCTTTTTGGTCTTTTCATTTTGCATCAGTTTTTCTCAGCTGCTCATGTTGACAATGCTTTGAGTACATGCCTTTTCTAATTTTTCTGCTGAGAATCTATCAAGAAAATCAGTAAACTTACATCAGAAACATGGACTTACATGTTTGCTGTCAGAAAATGATTCTCTCTACACAAAACTTGACGAGGAAAGGTGACAACCTAGTCTTATCCATTTTCTTTCATAGATGATCGTATACAGACTGTCCCTGACTTAGAATGGTTCTACTTGGATTTTTTTTTTTTTTGCTTTACAATGACATGAACATGGTGCATACTCAGTAGAAACTATACTTTGAATTGTGAACTTTGATCTTTTCCTGGGCTCGCGATGCGTGGTGAGCTGCTTGTGTGATCAGCCGTGACCTCTTAGGGATCAACAACAGATAAACATGCAACCGCCTGTATTCAGACGACAGTTCTGTTTTTCAGTTTCATTATGCACAGTATTCAATAAATGCCTTGATATGGTCAACATGTGATTATGAAATAGGTTTTGTATTAGATGATTTTGCCCAACTCTAGGCTAATGTGCTGACAACATTTAAGGTAGGCTAAGATGTTTGATGGGTTAGGTGTTTTAAATGCATTTTCAGCCTGTGATATTTTCAGTGTAGGATGGATTTATTGGGACATTAGCCATTATAATTCGAGAATGATTTATATTGTATTTCAGTTACTTTGAGCCACAGATCAACAATGGTTTCCTGAAAAGGGGACTTCAGTTGTCAGTGAAATATGCATACCCACTCAGCCTTGTTTTCAGTAGCAGAAAACTAAAAGCTGGTCTCATTAACCATCACAAATATCCTAACATTTAGGGATGCCCAGTGGGCACCCATTCCAGAAGACTGCAGCACGTACGTCTTTGGAATGAAGTAAAATTTAGCAGATGGGATGAATTAGTTTTTATTCTTTTTGGTGGTGGTTCTTTTGGCTTTGTATAGTTTTGCATAAATATAAAATTCTAATCAAGTACTTTTTAAAAAAATATGAGAATAGTAATAGAGAAACATAATTTAGGATCAGATGTCCCTGTGTGACATCGTGAGGTTGTGACTGTGTTCAAGACAACCTTGTAAACATGCACAGTTGACTGCCGACGTGTCCAAAAACTCCAGGCTGCCAACATACATGTGTTTGAGGCTTCACATAATTTCTACCAGAAGGTTTGATCCAGAGTTGAATTCCCTGTTGCCCTTGAAAGCCCAGTAGTCAGTAAGAAAGAAGAAAAATGAATTTGATAGTGGACATTCTCCATACTCCTGTATTTAAAATTCAGGGAGCAAACTGACATCTTAATTGCACACAGATACAGGAAACTGGAGACAGAAAAAGCATTCATTTTCCCCAGCTTGAAAGTTTGTATCGGAAGCTTCTATATTTCATGCAAAAAAAAAAATATATATTGCTCTTTGGCACACGAAATCTGATGGTTTCAGAAAAGAAGAATTAGGTCTTCCTTTGATCTAGCTTCTGAATGCATCAGAACCACACCTTTAATATAATGCTTTTTATCTCCCCCGTGTCTCGGTGTTCCAGCTCTCCAGCTCAAGTGGGGAGGAGGGTCTCAGGGTCCCCGGGAGAGTAATACCGCTCTGACTTACTCCAGGATCACATGCAGGGAGGGTGTGGGGTGAACTCTCACCCCTCCTCCGGCATTAAACTCAGCCCTGAGACTCTTAGGGCTTAGAACAGAGCTTAGAGTGAAGAATTGTTTTCTCTGAGAGCTATGCCCAAACATTCCTGCTGAAGCAGACAGTCATCAGTTAATCTCTGTAAATGACTACGATTTTGGCAGGTGTCAGCTGGTGCAAAAACTGCTCACACGTTGAAACTTTGTTTTCAAGCATAGAGTGATGAGAAGGGGTCTCGTTAAAAAATATACATGTATCTTGCATTGTGCCCAGCCAGAGTAGTGGCTTCCCTGAAATGACTTATTCCTGTTTAGTTTCTTGGTGGCACGTGTTCCCCAAGCTTGGGGACTGAGGTAGACACAACCAAAGGCCTCTCTTCAAAGGCTGGCCGGAGGCTCCAAAACACCAGATGCATGTGTTCGGAATGATCTGGCACACATCATTCTCCTGGATCACCTACTGTCCTTGACACCCTGTCCTTAAAAAAATCACCACTGGGTGCCCAAGGAGTGTGCAGTTTTGAAATGCGTACAAAACCTGCTAGAAGCCTCTGCACCACTCCCTATGCCAACTGGCATTCTTTCTGAGGTGGTAGAACTTTCCAGAAGTATGTGTCCTGCCTTCTCTCCTTGACTCCTAACTCCAGGTGCTAGGTGGTGATAGGCATGGAAAGAGCCATACTAATGTGCTTGGGATGACCTTTGAGTTGGTATCGTTTGCTCCTCTGCAAGAAAGCTTCAGATTTTTCAGTCTGACCGTCAGGAAGCGAGAATGTGTCTCAGAGATAAGAGGAGGGAGGAGTCTCCGAGACACTCCATGCGGAGACCACGAACGACTCCATGATGGACTGACATAGAATGTTCTAGAAAAAGATTGTTTTCGTCCCTCTGAGGAAAAGGCGTGGCAGGGGTTGTTCTGGGAGCTGGCCCTGTGGCCTTTCACCCACAAGGCCGGTGCTTAAAATACTCAGCGGGTAGGAGGCCTTGCATGTGTGCTGGGCCCACGTGACACGGTCTGCCTGGTTCAGGCAGAGGGCTGTGGGCTGCAGGGGCTGAACCAGAGACCAGATTTGCCTTGGTGACACATGAAAAGAGGGAGCATTGCATTTGAACTACACAAATATTATGCTTAAGTATTTTTCCTCATCTCGGAGCCAAACAGGTCTTGCTCGTGATAAAATCGCTGCAGTATAGTGGGTCCTTTTTCTGGTCTGGAATTTGAGACAGCATCAGCTGTGCCAAGGGGCCTGGCAGCAGGAAGAAACGGCAAACCACGGAGATTTGGAACCATAATACAAGTTATAAAATTTAATTTTATAATTGTAGCCATTGGGAGCTGGGCTAAAATGTACTTCTCCCAACTCCCTTCCCACCCCGGGCTGGGAGTGGCAGGGGGGTGCTGGAATCCAGGGATCATCTTTCTCACTGAGAGGGGGTCGGGCATGGGGAAGGCCACTGGAGTGTGCTGCCAAGGGGGCTGCTTCCCCAGTCTTGTTTTGAGGTCCCTTGACGACAGAGGCGGGGTGGGAGGTGAGTTGTGAAATTGGTCAGTGGCTCTTTCTTCCAATGAATTGGCCAAGCCCAGCCCCACCCCTCTAACCCACGTGGCTACGTGGGTACCTGGGATCCTCAGCTCTGCTCCACGGGCCTAAATCTCTGCTTTAAAGACATTGTGGGGACTCCCCTGGCCTTCCATCGGTTAAGACTCTGCCTTTCCACTGCAGGGGGCACGGGTTCAATCCCTAGTCGGGGAACTAGGATCCCATAAACCCCGAAGTGCAGTCAGAAAGTAAATACATTTTTTTAAAAGACATTTTGATGAAGAACTAAGGGAGGAAAGAGGAAACCCAACCCTCCTGGCCCTTTTCTAGTGCAGGGTTTCTGCTTGCATCCTGGTGACAGTGACTTTGACAAGGAGCCAGGCAGGCGAGGACACTTGCTGGCTCCCGAGGTGCTGAGGGCCCCCTCCCCGCCTTGGATTTCCAGACGCCCCCAGGGGAAGCATCTCCACTCTGCTGGCAGCCCGCTCTGGGCTCCAGGGGCCCCGGCTGCTGCGAATCTCCGACCCGTGGAGGCCGAGCCCAGGGAAGTCGGCTCCAGGGAGGAGAGGATGCTCTCAGAGAGCTGGTGAGGAGCGGAGAAGGGGCCCTTGCCCCGCACTTAACAGGAAATCTGACCTCTCAGGGCTGTGGTTGGTAGCCACACCTCATTTCCTGTTGGCAGGGACCTGCTGCTAAGCTCCAGGGCCCAATTCGCTGCTCTGAAACCAGCCGGGCTTGGGTGTGTGTTGGGGGGCAAGCTGTTGGGGCTCCTTCTCCAGCCCACAGCTCAGGGCCAAACAAGTGCCCCTTCCCCCCTTCTCCCGCCATCCACCACCTCTGCCACCAAGCCCAGCGTACCCTCTGCCTTCTGCCCCGTGCACATGGGTGCAGAAGGTTGAGGTGGGCGCCCGGGGCCAGACCGAAGGAGCGCTTCATGAGCAATGTGACGAAAGGGGTCCCCCATGTGCCAGCCCAGAATCCCCAGGGGTGCCTGTGAATGAGCAGGTCTCCAGCAGGTCCACATGGGGCATGGGGAGGCGGTGAGGGGAGAGGGAGGGGAGACCCAGAAACACCCGACTTCTAGCAAATCCTCAGTGTACATTTTCTGATCTCTTGCCTCCCTCCTTCCTTGCCTCCCTCTCCTCCTCCCCACCCCCTCCCCACAATAGGACATCGTCAGAAACTAGATGATCAGACCAAGCCTGGGAGCTTGTCCTTTTCCGAGCGGCTCAGTGAACTGGAGCAGCTGCGGCGAACGGCCATGAGGGTCAGCCCACACCACCCAGCCCCCACACCCAACCCTCGGGCCTCCTTGAACCACTCCACTGCCTTTAACCCTCAGCCTCAGAGTCAGATGCAGGGTAAGTACCCGGACGGAGCCTCGCCCTTGGGCAGAACCCACCCAGACCCATCGTGGCTTCTCCTCCCCACTTCCCTGGACCAGCAAGCAGCCTGAGAGCTTGATAACAGCAGAGTGTCCCCCCACTCCACCCTACCCCCGGCCAACCCCAGAGCTACTGAGTCAGAGTTGCTTTGTGACAAGACCCCCAGACTGAAAGGCCCTGCTACAGAGGATATAGAGAGGGTGTTGCTGAGTCGCTCAGTCCTGTCTGTCTCTTTGCGACCCCCTGGACCGTCGCCTGCCAGGCTCCTCTGTCCATGAGGATTTCTTTAGGCAAGAATCCTGGAGTGGCGTGGCCATCTCCTCCTCCAGGGGATCTTCCCGACTCAGGGATCGAACCCACGTTTCCTGCATTGGCAGGCAGATTCTTTACCACTGAGCCACCAGGGAAGTCCTGTATATCCAGTTATGTATATATCCCTATGTAGATCATGTCTGGAATTTCTTACGCAGGAGCTCTGGCCATGCCATTTTCTCACTTAACTTGGCTTGAAGATACACGTGGCATGCATCAAGCCAGGTGATGGTTAAGACGTTTCATGTCCTTCCTGATTATTTGTGGGGTTTGTATTTTATGCACGTCCTTTTGAAAATATAAGGAAATAGGAGTGTCTGGACGCCATCCTATTCAGGGTATTCATTGCAACTAATGAATTTGCAGTCAGTCCAGAAGGTGGACTCTCCCTGCTCCCACCACCGTAGGGGTTAGCTGGCAATGGCAAAAACACTGTAAAATACAGTAATTGCATAAAACCCACTGTGCCAAATGAGATAATACCCAGAGTTCATTTACACTGCAGAAAGCACTGACGTCAGTGATTATTTGCTCTGTGATACCATTTCAAATTTCCGAAATGCAGTGGTTTTTCTCAGAGTGTGCGGGACACAGCTGTGTATGGTAGGGTTGCAGTAAGATTCCTTTCTCAAAGGGGCAGCCTTGCTTGACTCACAGGAAAAGATAAGGGGCCCATCTGGGGCAGGTGGCCAGCAGGGGATGTGCACCTGACCTTCTGGGACAGCAGAACTTAGATTTCCCGGGCGTTCTCTGTGTTCTGAGCTGTTATTGTGAGATGCGTAAGAATCCCAAGTCCTTGAGGGTTTCCAGCCCATAGCTTTCTTTTGGGATTAGCACATATGGGGCTCTCAAAAGGGAATTCCATTGTCTTCCCCAGAGCCTGATGGCCCATGCCGTTCACTCTCACACTCACGTCTCTGGGGAAGGTTCTCTTATTTGCATGAAAAATTCCCAGAGATTCCCCCTCATGTAAGATCCTATGCGGACAGCTGTCAAAGGGTCTTTCTGTAGATTAGCCCTTTGGTGGACAGCAGAAACCCAAGCTTGGCTTTGGGAGGGTTGCCTCTCATCTCCAGTTGCCTCTGATCTGTATTTAAGAAGAGGTCCCATGAAACCATTGGTTTCCTGGTGCTTCATCATCACATACTCAATCAAAATATGCATATTGATTTTTTGAAATTCCAAAATGCAAGCGTGTATGAGAAATTAGAGCAAATGGCACGTTAAGTGAGATGGGCTTGGCGGGGCGGGGTAATTGCTGCTTTTCTTCTAAACAGAATAAAATTCTTTAGGAGATGGCTGGATCTTGTGTTTAGGGCCATTTACATGCGTGTCATCTGCAGGATTTCACTTGTAACATTCACAGGGAGACTTCAGTTTTCTTATCCTCTCACTGCGTTACTGACCATTTCTACTTCTGGGCTGATAAAGGGATTTGCCTTTTTCTACTGCTTGAAACCAAAATTATGAAGCATTTTGAAAGGCAATGGAAACTTGAACCACATGGGGGCCGGTGGAAATCATCACCAGGAGTCTGGCTTGGTTTCGGTTTTGGTGAAGAGTGAACCAGATCTGATTTCTCTTCCTGATCAGATACACTCTCTTTACCGAAAAGAAAATGGTGGGCCTGGGGGTGGGGTGTTGAATTCTTATCCTCAGCCGTCAGCAGCTCTCGGTCTGAGGCATTGCCACTGACAGGCATTCCTCAGCTCATTGGAATACTGTATGCTTAGCACAGTATCAGGTTTAACCCCCTTTCTTGTTCCTTTTAAAAACTTTTTTACTTCTGCAACCTCTAAGTAATAGTAACCTCTAAGTAATAATAACTTGCTTTCAGAGTGCCCTGGAGTCTTAGTTGCTACTCTGTAGAGAATGTGTTAACTATGTCACCGATGTCCTTTCTTTTCAAAATATGATTTGCTGTTCAGGACATCACTTGTAAAACTGTAGGAACAGCTTTTAAAAAATAAGTATCTGGGAAAGTTTTATGTAAAACGACTTTTCCTTTTCCTTTCTTTTTTCCCATTAGAAATCTAATGCTTTTTTACTTTCTTCCTGTTTCGAGTAGACCCTTGGGATTTTTTTTTTTTTTTTCCCCCTGAAATTAGAAAGTTAACAGGAATCACAGTAAAGTCTCTTTCAGCCAAAACTTTCATTTTGTTCTTGATGGATATGAAAATGGTTATTTTCCCAGCTTAGCACTAGAGCTTCTATATTATATTTAAGAAGATGCTTTGTATAAAAATTCAGCATGTGTTTATGGCTCTCTTTGAAATGGCCGCAGTAGTTGGAAGAAAAACATCCCCATAGTATTAACAAGAGCAGTTTTACAGCCGTGCCGAACCAATGGGTGGATGTTTTCAGCCTGGTGGAATCGTCAGCAGTTAGGGGCTCCGAAAGATCCCGGGTCGATAGGCTGATGGACCCAGTCTTTCTCGGGCTTCATCGGAGGGTCGTGCCTGGTCTTTTAACTCCTTCAGTACGAAATCACAGATCTAGGATACTGCCTCTATTTATCTAGAATCAGATGTGCTTACAAAGCACTCAAAATAGACACCTCAAATGATCTGAAGCAGGGTACAGATGGAAAAGGGGGGCTAGGTTGCCATGCCACCAAACCACTGTTTATTTGTTGAGGTTTCAGCTATAAAAGGGCTGAGGTTAATTTCAACTTCCTACTTTACCAGGTCTTAAAATCAAACAGAAAGCCATTTGGTCATGGCTGCACGTTTAAGCAAGTCAGGACATCATCACGCACTTGTACGGCCGAGTTTTAGATTTCTTTCCCAGTCACAGGAAAGAAAACTCGACACGCGTTCTTTTGAAAGATGGACCAGGCAGAGTCTAGACAAAAAGGGAGCCGCTGCCACCGCGTCAGCCACACCTCCCCTTAGAGATGGCTTCAGGCAACCCGAGCAATAGGTTTAAGAATCTGACTCCTGATTTACCAAAAATGACGAACCACATTTAAGCCATGTATGTAACTCCCTCCTTTCGGGGAAAGCAGAGACAGGGTGAAATCTACTGGTGCAGAAAACTGTCAAAACCAGAGAAACTTAAGAAGCCAAGTTTTGTTTTTGGTCTGTCTTGCCGTCAGCATCAAGGCACAAGGCTTAACCCTTTAATGGAAACAGTTATCTTTTGGTACAAGTCAGACCTTTTTTATACATTGTGTTATTCCTACAATCCTGTAGATGTGGTTTATAGGCAGAGAAACTGAACCTCAGAGGTTAACGATTGCCAGAATTCTCCAAGATTGGAAGTGAACTCAAACGGAGACCCTTTCTGGCTCCAAAACCAGTGCTGGGGGGTGGCAGGTTCTCCCAGGCTCCCACCCTGGGATCACGGACTTAGACACAGGGCTGGTCAGTGTCAAGTAAAACCCCTGTCGCCCATGGGGAGATGGGAGCGGTGCTGGGCTGGTCATTCCCTCGGCAGTCCTGATTAGACTGGGTTCTATTATCGTGAGGTATTGATAATAATGAACCGTTAGGGCCAGACTCGGGGGTGGGCACCTGAATACATTTCCTGCTTTGGAGACATGTGTGTTTTTAAAGAGAGAAGGCAATGGCACCCCACTCCAGTACTCTTGCCTGGAAAATCCCATGGATGGAGGAGCCTGGTGGGCTGCAGTCCATGGGGTCGTTAAGAGTCGGACATGACTGAGCGACTTCACTTTCACTTTCCACTTTCATGCATTGGAGAAGGAAATGGCAACCCACTCCAGTGTTCTTGCCTGGAGAATCCCAGGGACGGGGGGGCCAGGGGGCTGCCATCTATGGGGTCGCACAGAGTCAGACATGACTGAAGTAACTTAGCAGCAGCAGAAGCAGCAGTGTTTTTAAAGATGGGGGAAAGAAGGCTGAACTCAGAATAATGACTCTCTGAGCACTGCACGCGTGAAGGGAAAGATGTGTGGGTAGGCAGAGGGCTTCTTAGCCGTCCATTCACTTTATTGGGGCAACCCTTCCTTCCTGCGTGGAAGGCTCTCTTTGTGGGTTTCAGTGGCACCGAGGCCTTCTTAACCTCTAAACCCCAGCAACGTCTGATCAGCCTGCAGGAGTGTGGGTGCTCTAAGACTTTCATATGGCTGACGGGGTTTGACCTCTTAAGACAAGAGAGAGAGAAGGGATTCCCTGGTGGCTCAGAAATCATCTCCTAAATTTTAGTATTCCAAGTTATTTTGTTTTGCTAGTGATTTACCCAAAGTTACTTTGGAAACACCACTTTCTGGCACTTATTATCTGGGTAGCTTTTTGAGATACTGAGTTGACTTTGTTTCTCAGCCATACTGGGTTACTTATGTCAACCTTTGTCAGCTGGACTGACCAAAGAAAAAAGAAAAAAAAAAATCTTTTCACTTTCAGTAGGAGGAGAGAGAAATTCCCTTTCCAGCCTTGGGGGTAAAATAAAATGCACAATATCTCTTCCCTTCCCTGTCCTCTCTCTCTCTCTCTGTTTCTCTCTCTTGTAGCAATTCTAGAAGTTCAAAAACAAAGTAGGGAGCCAGGAACGGTTGCATTACCTTGGAGGTTGCAGTCAGTCATTCTCCTGTGTCAATCTACAAATGGTCATGGTTACACAAAGCAAAATATGGAGGGTGCTAGAAATCAACTTACAAGACATGCTATGAACATGAAAAGGGAGTGATCTAAACACAGCTCTCTTATCTAGGTGGAGTAGAGTTTGAGAGCCTGGCAAGGTCTATAACAGCAGAATCTTACACGGAAAACAAGCCTGGATCAGGTGTTTCCATGAATAAATAAACATAAGTAAATGTAAGAAGGAAGTGGGGAAAGAAGGGGAGGGAAGGAAGGAGAAACAGTGAAATGGACACAGAATGAAGAGCTCTCCTGGGCTCCTGGTGGGCGATGCTGGCCTGTCTTCTCACCCGTGGGCAGAGAGGTTACAAGGTGTTAGAACTAGATGACTGGAGAGAGTTAGAGGAACTCAGAACTCAGGTCCTGTTTTCCGTCTTCTTAGCTGATACAATGTATCAGTATTAAGGAAAGCTTGAAAAGTTCATGCCCATCAGTTGCATCATAGACATTTAAAAACTTTGGGGATGAAGGATGGAGAAAAAGCTAAGTTTTTGTATTGTTTTTCCTTTTAAAAAGGCCCTAAGGCCTTGACTTCCTAGTCCGCCTATGGTTTCAGCAGTGCGGGCTGCCCTTGCTTTCCATCCGAGACCTGGGGTGTGACTTACAGAGCGGTGCTTGGTGGCGGCCCACCTTACTTTTTCTCCGCACTCTATTTAGGGACCTCGTGGTCACCAACACAGAACCCCCTTGAAGAGTGCTGCACCAGTGCCTGTGATGTATTTACAAGCACCTCTCAGCTAAGCACTTAATAAACCAGCCCTTCAAAGGAGCCGCCAATCTGGCGAGCTGTCAGCACCCTAGTCATCATAAACCACATTTTAGCGGGACCGCGTTCTCAGACCGAGCATTTTCATGGATGTCATTCAAGGTGATCAGACCATGCTTTCCGGAACACGTTGTTAATGCCTGTGGACATCTTTCCTAATTAGAGGAAAGAAGGGTTCATTTTAGGTCTTGATCCTAATATTCCTTCTGTGAATTTGATACATTCTGAAATGTTCCCTTATTCTTGTGATCTCTAGGCCAGTTCTCACACACACCCAAAGGTTTTTGTTCAGAAAAGCAAGTTTTTAACACAGCTGTAGTTGGAACACTTACTTGCCATTGCTGGTGAAACAGTAGGCAGGTTAAGCTGAAAATCTCATGGCCAAGAAAGATAGCAGAGCCTGGTGGCTAAGAATGAGCTCAACAGGCAGACTACCTTGGCCCCAAATTGGCCTCCACCACGTATCACTGTAGGACTTTTGGCAAGTTACCTAACCTCTGAAAGCCTCAGTTTCCCTGTCTGCAAAATGGGAGTAAAAATTACTTTTGGTGATCCTGGAACCACTGCGAAAGGTGAAACAGCAGCCATGAGAGCCAGCCCATGGGTGAGGCTTGGTAATTGTGGGCTATTCGGATCAGCATCACCAAACCAAGCATATTAATTTCCTACGGCTGGTATAACAAATTGCCACAAACTTACTGGCTTAAAACAATAGACATTTATCCTCTTCCACTTCTGGAGGCCAGGGTCCACCATCAAGGTGCCACACCCCCTTTGAAGTTCCTAGAGGAGGAACCTTTCTCGCCTCTTCCAGCCTTCAGTGGCTCCTTGCCTCCCTGAGCTTGTGGCTGCATCGTTTTCCACCTCTGCCTCCCTCTTCACATAGCCTCGTCCTCTGTGTCACCTCCTCTTCTGTCTCTAAAGACATTTGTGATGGGATTAGACACCCATCTCCCCCTAGATAACCCAGATGACCTCACCTCGAGATCCTCCACTTCATTACACCTGCAAAGACCCTTTTTTAAAAAAAATAAGGTCATGTTCATAGTGCCGTAGATCAGAACATGGACACAGCTTTTCTGGGACACCATTCAACCCATTACACTAAGGTAGAAAGGATGGGAGCATCAGGTTGAGTTCAGAGGCAACTTTCCCTTGTCTGTTTCCCCCAGAACAGACGTGATGGGCAGGTAGGTGTGAACTCAGCGTCTTATGCCACACTTACATCTTCCAGCTACTCTCATTCAGGCCCTCACTTGCTGGAACTCATATCAGGGTCCTTTTATTTCCAACCACAAAAACGCATGATTTTTTTTTCCCTGGATGATATCAGATAGTTCTTAACATTTCCTAGGCCACCTTTGTTGATGGAACCAGAGGACCCAGCGGTTGTAGAGAAAGGGCATTTTCCCTGGAATATGGAGGTGATGAAAAGCAGGAGACAGGAGGCCTGGGTGCCTTTTTCGCCCTGGCCCCCAAAAGCTCATGACATAGTTAGTGGCTGGGAGTAAGCGTAGGGACAGAAGATGACACGGAGACCACAGCCGGCCAGCTGGGATGGACTCAAGAATGTGACCGCCCGGAGCCCGGCATATCACTTGTTTTGAAACAAGCTGCCTTGTTAAAAATGGCTTTAATGGTCAGGCGCTGTGGACCAGAAACCCATTGCGAAAGGCTGGTGATTCACTTTGCATATCTCATAATCCCACATTTACAAATCACCCCAAGATAGCCTTTCACATTTGGATATTTAAAAACGAAACTTTGACTGTGGCCGTGAAGTAGTATCAGAGTTTACCAAAAGTCTGTACCCAGAGAGGGGGCAAACAGAAGAAGCCGATAGGAACAAAAAGGCTCTGGGGAGGGAAAAAAAGACTTGTGTTTGCTTGTTGGTTGTAGTTCTCCAAACGGAGCTGATCGTCCTCATTTGCATTGTCCCCTTCCCCCCACCCCCCATCATGGAAGAGAACTACAGGTCCACTGTCATTCAGTTACTTTCGTGCTCTTTAAAGTTCAGCGTGTATGATTGAAACAATGCTGAGGAACGGTCATTACTTCTGTCTTCCCTCCCTTCCCTCTGGCCCTCTGAGCACCAGAGCTTGGGGAAAATGTAAAGAGGCAGGGGAATGCGCAACTCTTCCCAGCCACTTCAGGGTGTATTTGTATTTTCACATTTTACTTGCAAAGCCTTTAGCCCCACATGAGCTTTCTTATTATTGAACAATTGCTTTCAAAGCCCTAGAGCAGCCCAATTGTTAACGGAGATTAAAGATCCGGATTGCAAAACTCCTCCGGTAAATAAAATCTTCACTGACGAACCCAGTTTTTTACCTGTACACTTTTCTTCCGTAATCTCTTTCTGGCAGAACATGTGATGTTTTGCTACTAGAGATTCAGTTACCAGCCACAGTAAATAAAAAATAATGATAATAATGGTATAGAACTCACCCTAAAAACAAACACTGGCCAATCATATTTATTTCCTGTTTCTTTGGGCACTTCTAATAATTTATGGGGGTGGGGGGCGGGGAATGGAATGTACCACTTCTTATCCAGTTGATTTTTGATGATCAAGCTTTGGAGCATCTTGAGTTTGAGTGTCTAATTCAGGCTCTTCCAAGCGGCATGGAATGTAAACATGTACTGTTCAAAAGAAATAAGTGTTTTTCCAGGGAAAACAGAACCATGGCACCAGGCCCCTGAATGAGCCGTGAGTAGGAAAGACAGTCATTGGGCGGGAAAGACAGTCCTTCCCTCCAGACACAAGCTCAAGTACCAACACTTTGGGGCCCAGCGTGATTTCACACCAGCTCAGGGTTAGCTTTGGGGTCAAGAACATTCCAAGTATCATTTCAAGATGGTGGGAAAGAACCTCCAATTGTAAGCAGTAGCAAGAAGGTCATCCTTCTAAAAATGGGACCCTGCCCCCCTTGCTTTCCCACCTGGAAAAAATGTGGACAAACAGGTGGAGGAGGCAATGGGGGACCCGAGCGTTTCCTCAGGTCACTTATCGGCTGGTGAAACTTGAGCGTTAAAACACACACCACGATGGGCTGCAAGAGGACTTATTTCTGCACCCTGCTGGTCCTCCCACCCAGCGTCGCTGGAGCCGAGCCCCCGTAAGTCAGTGTCACTGGGTCTGGTTAACGATAGATTTGGGTCCTCGCAGTGGTGAGCTCAGTCCTTTGGGGATCTTGAAGGAGGATGAGTTATGGTCCTTCGGATCTGACACTTGGGTATGACCACACAGGGGTCAGAAGACCAGAGCATCCCTAGAGCAGAGGGCAAGGAAGGTCCCTGAGGAGCCCCAGGGAGTCAGCACGACCCTGGTTGGCAGCAGCTCACCTGTCTTAAGGCATGAAGTCTCCAGACCTCAGTTCTCGCTGATTCCTACTGCGGACGAAGTTCTCTCTGTCCTTCAGCCTTATGGGCTCAACGCAAGTCATTCCAAGGCCAGATCAGCATCTTGGGAAGGGCTGCACACATACACTTGCTGGGTAGGTTTTTAAACAGTATCTCGGGGTACAAAGGGAGGAAGAAATAATCTGACAAGCACTTCTTGGAGTTGTAGGTCATCTGAGGAAGCAAACCTCATTGTTCTGTTTCATCTCCTGGGGGTTATCCCACTGTTTCGGCCATTAGTGCATCTCTCTGTACGTATCAGATGGCAGATTATATAATGATAAAGTTATTAAAATATATGCAAAAGTCAGCACAAGCTCAAGGGCTCAACTTTGCATTTCTGCCCATTAAGCGGTTTATTGGGATCGTTCCTCTCGGGGTCTGTTAATCTTCATCCGTCCTTGGTTGTAAACCGCCTAAGTTTTAAGCTGTGCTTCAGTGGGCCCTCCAGCGGGTCATCCAGTGGGACTGGGATCTTCAGGATGAGCGTGGAAACTTTTGAAATGTGCGGTTCTTTCCCCCGCCTGCCACCCAGGTTTGAAACTGCAGCGTGTGTCTGTGATGGGGTCTACACCTGGCTTGTTTTTGGAGCCAGGAGCCCCCGAAGCAAGACGAGGACATTGCCTGGTTCACACACTGACTGAAGGCAATCACAAAGTGGCTGCGGTTCACACTTCTGGAGTGACTGACGCTGTTGGCTGCTGTAGTCCCCACCACCAGCCACCCACAGTGTGTATGGCATGATCCTGGGGGCCTTGCCTGTTGTGCCACTCAGGGGCTGTCAGCCACGTGAGTCCCCACCCTCACCCATCATGAAGGCCATTAACGAGGTGGCCCTAAACTCTAATAGGTTGTAATTCTGGGCAGATTCTGGGGCTTTTGAGGATTAACCCCCACAGTTCTCAGGAAGCCAGCAAGGATGGCCCAAGGCCCCCTTCCCCCCACTCTGCTCCCTTGATTAAGAGGCTCTTTTTTTCATAATATTTTTGCTATGTGATTGGGCTTTCTGAGCCACCATATGTTGCTAAATGGGAAAAGCCATTGCCCAGACGTGGTTCTGTTTAATATGATTCTCCACAAATTACAAAGCTTGACTTTACAATTGAATTTGTGCAGAATTACAGACGGCCAATTCTGGTGGAAGGGAGAGGAAATCTTGTTATTCTTATTCCAGAATCTCTTCCCGATTTCCTCATTTGGTTCTTTCACGCCTTGGGGGAGGGTGGGGGTGGGGAGACGCCTTAGAGCCTCTGTAAGGAATTTCTCTTATTTTTCAAACTTCCTGCCTGGCCGTTCACGGGAGAACACAGTGGCCTGTGGACGTTAAAGTGGGATGCCAGTTCTTCTGTTCATCCACCCCATCAGTCAGCTGTTCCTCCCACCTTTTTATCAGAGGGACTCCGAAAACACATGGAAACCCCCCGAGTGCAGTATATGAGGAAAGCAGAATCTGGACCCATAGGTGTGGATACGGATAATGGGAATTCAGATGCCAGGTTGGCCACTTCCTGATTAGGTAACCTTGCAAGAATTACCTCAGTTCTCTGCCCTGTGATCCCCATCTGTGAAATGGGCACAGTAATGATGGTGCTTAGATCACTGGAGAGTTGTGAGGATGAACTCAGTTAATACACAAAAGCACTGGATGCCGGGCATGTGGTATTGACTCTCATTTCCTCGTGAACAGGGACTGAGATATGTTTTTGTCCTGTGTTTAGCATAGAGCCTGGTACACGTTAAACACTCCTCTGTGGTCAGCGGTCTTTTTACCATGATTGCGATCACCATGCTCTTGTTGGTCATGTGGCTGCGTGACCAGGGCGTTGCACATCGGTTCTCTCCTGGGAGCCACACAGCTGCTCTGTGATAATGACCTTGTGTGTCTCCTTACTTCCAGGAGCGATGAGAGCCCTGGGGTGGACAAGGGCAGGAGTGGTCCTGGTGTCAGCTTTGTTCATGTTCACTTTCCTTGGGTAAACCAACAAGACGGCCCAGACCCACTGCTCCACAGGGTCAAATGGAACCGAAATGGTTACAGTTGAAAGCGAAAGTCGCTCAGTCGTGTCCGACTCTTTGTGACCCCATGGACTATACAGTCCATGAAATTCTCCAGGCCAGAATACTGGAGTGGGTAGCCTTTCCCTTCTCCAGGGGATCTTCCCAACCCAGGGATCGAACCCAGGTCTCCCGCATTGCAGGCAGATTCTTTACCAGCTGAGCCACCAGGGAAGCCCAAGAATACTGGAGTGGGGAGCCTATTCCTTCTCCAGAGGATCTTCCTGACCTAGGAATGGAACCAGAGTCTCCTGCATTGCAGGTGGATTCTTTACCAATTGAGCTATCAGGTTACAATTGAAAGGGACCTTACATGTCTTAGCGTGTGTGTGCATGCTAAGTTGTGTCCTACTCTTTGTGATGCCACAGACTGTAGCCCACCAGGCTCCTCTGTCCATGGGATTCTCCAGGCTAGAATACTGGAGGGGGTTGCCATTCCATTCTCCAGGGGACCTTCCCGACCCAGGGATCGAACCTGCATCTCTTAAGTCTCCTTCATTGGCAGTTGGGTTCTTTACCACTAGCACCACCTGGGAAGCCCCAAAAATGTCTTTCTGGAAGTCCTTCATTTCATGCATGAGGCATCAAGGCCCAGGAGTGCCAGTGACACTTGGAGACAGACTTGAACTCTTGAGTCTTGGGGCTTAGTCCAGGAGCCGTCCCACTGGCCCGCCATCCTTCTATTGGGATGGGGCAGGCGGGAAGGGGCACAGCTCATGGGCTCCACTGTCAGTACAGAGGGTACCCCAGGACATTTACTCCTGCTCTCATCTCATCTCCTGAGATGAGATGATAAGATGGTGATGGATCCCCTGGTTCAATTCTGTATCATGGCTTCTTTGTGTCTCCATCTTTTCAATGCTGAATTTCCTACTGAAGGAGTAGGGATCTTGTTAAAAAGTAAGAACACCCATCTCAAGGCCACCCGCTGCCCTCCTCAGTCCCACCGAGTGTCCCCAAGCCCTGCTTAGGGGTGCAGACATGGGTACAGCTGCAGGGACGCTTCTGACCACCGGGCCCACGTAGGCAGCAGCCAGGGGCAAGGGGGGACCCCTAACCTGTCTCCTTACGTGCCCATCCCCTTATGAATCGGACGCATTCAGAGAATGTGAATGGTCAGCCTCTTCTGCATTTTGGATGAACCACCTACAAAAGGTTTCTCTGAACCGCGTTTCACCTTCCTGTGTGAGTCTCCCCACCAGCCTGGGCCTTGAAAGCCTTTCTTGTGGCCTGTGCCACCTCCGGGCCAGAAGGAGGCCAGGAAACAGGTGTGAAGGGTGATGGGCTGGGGGTCACAGCCATGGGAGTGCATTGAGGGGGGACCTGGGCATGCCAGGGCTCAGACTGAGCGACGGTCCCCTCGTCCCCTGCCAGGATGCTGCCAACTCCCATGCTATTCACTCCCTGAATGGTGTCCGGCAGGGACAGCCAGGCTGCCTGGCCAGGCCCCAGCATCCCTGCCGTAGCCACGCCCTTGGTGGTGAATTCAGGTCAAGGGCATGAATGGTTCGGCCAGTGCCACTGGGACCGTCACAGGAATCCCAGGAGTGCGGCCCAGATGCCTCTCGCCCTAAGGCACTGTACCAAGGCAGGGCTTCCAGGCGCCTTCCTAGGTTGAGATGCTGTGACTCTTTAGTCGTCTCTCCGAAGTGATACCTCATTCAGAGGCGAAAAACAGGGACTTGGAGGCTCTGCTCAAACCAGCAGCACAGACCTGTCGTCTCCTCCTTGCCTCCCGAAGTCTGTCCCGACCACCTGCCCCAGGGTCTGGAGCTCTGGGCTCTGCGGATCCCAGGTTCCTAAGGACCAGACATGAGGAGGAATCCTGTGATGGGTGTTTGCTTGCTCCAAGAATCCCATCCACTCAGAAACAGAGCATTCAGAGGGTTTGCAAGTTTTCTGCCAAAGATGATGGTTCCCTCCTTTAGGCAGTTCTTACAGAGGTTTCCACTGGGGCTCAGATGGTAAAGAATCTGCCTGTATTGCAGGAGACCCGGGTTCAATCCCTGGGTCAAGAAAATCCCCTGGAGGAGGGCATGGCAACCCATCCCGGTATTCTTGCCTGGAGAATTCCATGGACAGAGGAGCCTGGGGGGCTACAGTCCATGCGGTCACAAAGAGTCGGGCATGACTGAGCGATTAATGCTTTCACTTTCAGGCAGTTCTTATATAGTGACTTTGAACTTCTGAGCACTGGAGATGAGTGAGTCAGAGAAAGCTAAACCAGCATGAGATGGTTCCCCCACCCCATCAGATAGAGGAGACATTGGAAGCCCAGCGAGGTGGAATGACTACATGAAGGTCACATGGACAGCATCTGTATTGGAGCGCTCGGCTTCCCTCTGCCTGTCCTGCCCAGCTCGAACACAGTCTGAGTCTTTGGTTAAGAGTGAAAATGAAGCTTCCTGAGCAGTCCCTTCAAAACAGCACTTAGGAAGAAGCAGGGGCCGTTGGAACAAGAAAGGGCAACCTCTGTGCCTCTGTGCGCTGCTCCACCCAGTTTCTCATCTTTATATTACCACCCCCCCCAAAAAAAAAAAAGGTCTCAAATAACCCAAACAGGCAGGGTCTGATCTGCAGACAGTCTGCAGGCATCCGCCCAAGAAACTGCCGGTCGGCCGGTCCATCCTCCTCTGATTTATGTTGTGTGTGTTAAGCCTTAAATTGTTGAGACTCTGGCTGGCTGCAGTGGTATTACTGGAGGGTTGGTGCATGTTTTCGGCTCACAGAGCTGGCTCCGGGGACTGGAGGTGTTGGCCCCGAATCAAGTCCAATCTCACACCTGTCTGAGACAATGAGGGCCTTGTTAGACGCATCTCCAGCCCAGGCGGCTCGGCCTGCTTACTTCTCGACATTCCGAACAGGAAGGGGGGGCACCTGGGCAGAGGGCGGGGGCTAGGAGAAGCCGAGCTGAGCCTGGGACATGCTGGGGTCGCTGCCTCCCTGGCCATCTCCTTCCTCCCCGCCCCCCCCACCCCATTTTATAAACCTTTCCTTAATTTTGGAAATTAAAAAAAAAATACAAATAAACAATACCAACATAGCACCCTTATGAAGGAGAATTTCCTACTGCAAAACAAGCAGCCCGGGGCTTGCTGGAGACTAAATTCAGTCGCGGCCCGGGGTGGGTTTGGGGGCGGCGAAGAAGTGGGTTAGCGGGATGCCTTAGCAGGGGTGGAACACCGCCCCCCCCGCCCCACCCCAACCAGGGCTGATGCTTGAGCTCCTCCCATGCTGACAGGGGTCTTTTCCTGGTTTCCCCTTCCATTGCTGACATCCCAGTGATGGGAGTGGAAGGGAGCTTCCTGCTCAGCTTTGTATCACGATACTCACGACACGGCAGACAGTGCTGTTGCAGTTCCACCTTCCTGTACCTTGTCGTAAGCAGAGAGGACGCAGCCAGCCGCCGGCACTTTAGTCTGTGGACTCTTTGCGAGTCCGCTTTTTCCCCGAGACCCCTGACTCTAGGCAGCCACTTGGGTGGGACCTTCTCTGGGTCCAGGCTGGTGCCCCTCAAGGCCAATGGCTCTGAGTGGTCTTTATTCAGTCAAAGCCACCCTGGGATGACTTTGTCTTCATAGGGATGGGTGGTGTGGAGGCCAGTGGGAGAACCATCCTGAAGGGAGTTCCCCAGGGTTAGGAAAACCGCCTCTTGGTGCCGGACTCCCCGGTAGGGAGCCCACCTTGGGGTTCCTCTCCCGCAGAGCTGCTGTGTTTTGGCAGCCAACACCTCCCAGCCCCACTTCTCTTAAGGTAAGTGAGGCTCTTACCCTGAGCTGGGAGGCATCTGGGCACCGGCGGTCACTCCGTTCTGCAAGAAACAGGTGGCCCCGTCCTACTCGCTGGCAGACAACTACATAAGCAATTAAAGGTCCCTGCAGGTCTCATGACCCCAGCCTCGGAGACACAGCACAGGACACCCAAAGCCTAGGACTTACCCAGGGGGAAGTGGAGCCTGGCGTTTTCTTAGCACAAATCACCTTTTAAAAGAAAAAAAAATTATTTGTTTACAGCTAGTGCTGCCTGGGCTTTTCTCTAGCTGTGCTGCTCGGGCTTCTCACCACCATGGCTTTCCTCTTGTTGTAGATCACAGGCTCTGGGGTGCTCGGCCTTCAGCAGCTGTGACACGTGGGCTCCTGGGCTCGAGAGCATGAGATCTGTAGTCGTGGCGCTTGGGCTTAATTGCTCTACGGCTCGTGGGCTCTTCCCAGATCGGGGATGACACCCCGTGTCTCTTGCACTGGCAGGCGGATTCTTTACCACTGAGCACACCAGGGAAGCCCCGCATAGATTGCCTGGAACAGGTATCTCTATGTGAATATCAGCCAAAGTCCCCAAGGGACTAGAGGCTCACTTTCCAGGGGCAGCAGAGTGAGGCACATAAACAGCAAGGGACAGAAAAACCTGGGGACTCACTCTGGCTCCCCTCCAACCTGGCCGTGGTTCCCTTCTCTGTGACCTTAGGTGTGACCTTGACCACACAGGTGAAGAGCCCATGCGGTGGGAGGTCGTGTCGCCAGCCTCCGCTGCAAGGTTCCTCCTCCTGTCTAGACACGTCACCCGGCCAGGATCTGATGACCACAGAGGGCTGGTCTGGAAATAACAGGGCACCTTCCCCACTGACCTCATAGCTCTCCATCCGTCGGAGGTCCGGCCTGTCTCTGGGCCGTGCGATGGTCCACGGTGAGCCCACCCACGCTCCAAAATGACTGAAGAGGCAAACAGATAAGCCGGAAGGAGGCTGGGGCACTGAGGCTGTAAGCAGTTGTCTTTCTCCCTGCCTTCTCTTCTGGCCTCTGAACACCAATCATCAGCCCTGCCCACCTATTTTGGTCCATGCTGGGGCCCACCTGGAAAGCCCTGACCCCTCACCCCCTCCAACTCCCCTGTCCTGCCCCTTCTCCTTGAGGACATCTTTGTCCCCACCAATGACCACATTTCCCTCCTCCTGGACCTGTTGGTCGAGACCTCTCTCCCCACCTTCGTCCCTCCTTCTGCACTGTCCATTGAGACCCAGGGAGGGTACAAATTGGTACAAACTTTTCCAATGGTCCTGGGCTTCTGGGAGCGAGCATGTGAGGTTTTTCCCCTCCATGATGCGACCTCGTCGAAACCTCAGAACCCACCCCGGGGCTGCCTCTTGGATGGTCAACACAGAACCCCGCCCACCTGTGCCGTCTTCCCCATCTGAGTACAAGTTTTTTCCTAGAAGTCCCAGGCCAGGGGGGAGCTCTCTCCGGGATGTCTCCAGACCCCATGACCCTGACCCAGATGCCTGGGGTTGGGGAGGGGGGCGGGTAGGGAAGGGGGTCAGTGGGCATCATCAAGCAAGCATTCTCCCTGCTTTTGAGAGTTGCAGGATTTAATCCCAACTTCAGAATTTCCCGCCCCTAATGATTTCCTTCCTCCCCAAGCACCTGCCGCCTTGGTGCTTTTCTTTCTTGCTTTCCCGATCTGCCCTTTCTGTGATTCGCAGAGCCTAGCTGGGATGGGGGGGCCTGGATGGGCCCACGTGGGTGACCCGCTACCCCTCCCTGGGTCCTTTCCCTCCACTTTTGTGACAAGGAGGGAACCTGGAAGTCCCTCCGCTTCTTCATCTCCTGCCCCCATCACCTTGCACAGCTCCTGTTAACTCGAGTGCTGCCCCTTCCCCTTGGCTGAGCCGCCTACCTAAGCCAGACTCTCTTGTGTCTTCCTTCCCTCCGTCCAGAATCCCAGACAGCTCACCCGAGCCTGTCATTCAGATGCCTGAACCTGGCTTCCCAGATTTAATGACAGCTCGGAACCCCAAAAGTTGACACGAGGTTGCCCACGGCTTCCTCATAGCACCGTCCCCCCTGACCTCACTGCCATCCCCTCGGCACCTGCGTTCTGTCCCCTTGCCCACCCCCTGTTCAGAGGTCCCCGTGTCCACTCCTTCTCCAGCAGTATCCATACATAGATCCCTCTGGGTTCCAGCATTTTTCAAATCCATCCTTCCAAGTTTCACTTTTTTATCTTGCTAGTGAATCTTACCTTCCCACCCCTGATCGAAGCTTCTTGCCCAAACTGACCCACTGACCGACCTCAGGGGCCCAGGTCCCCAGATACTGAAACCTTTTCACTACCGTCCCCTGGAGTGCCTCCCTCTGTGTCTGATAGGACTACAGAAGTCCGGTTAACCCCCCGCCCCCAGACCCTGTTTTCACGGTCACATTATCATTTTCAGCTGGTGGACGGAGGACCATTCCAACACATCTGTCTGGTCTCTGTCTGAAAAAAAGTCCTGAAATGTGGACCAGCAGCTGGAAAGGCATTTGCCACCCGCCTTATCAATCTTGCTTTTCACTTCTGTCTCCTCTCCTTCGGTCCCTCAGTTCCAATCAAGGGGAAAGCACTTTGGACGTGCTGTTAAGACTGGTTTGCTGGGGTTTTGTTTTGTTTTGTTTTTTTCAGTGCCGGCAGGAAGTTCCTGTTTATTGCAAAGGTGGTTCGTTTCCAAAGACATTACAGAGCAAAGCAGCTAGCTCTAGGATGATTTCTTGCTGCCTTTTTTTTCGGGGTGGTACACAATACCAAAAAAAAATAAACCAATGGGAGAGAATCAGCGAACACAAAGGGAGATGTTATAATAGGCTTTTGTTGGTACTTGCAATTTCTTGTTGAAAAACAGAGCAAAGACCCTGAGGTGCTGAGGTGCGGACAGAAGCCTGATGTTATCGGGCCCCTAGAAATCCTGCCTGGAGTCCAGTGGCAGGCAGGATCCAGAACTCAAAAAGACAGAGGCAACTGGTCTTGCTCAGTACAAACGGTGCTTTTAGTCTGTCGTAAACAGCCTGTGCCCCAGGGCTCAAATCCTTCAAAAGTTTGCCTAGGTAATTGCGTTTCATTGCCGTCTGGCATGTGCTTGTCTGTCTAATCTGGAGGTTCAGACAGCCAGGCCAAAGCTTGTGAGACTGCAGGAGAACGAGCCCGTGAATTTAATCCACTTGAAAGACAGACTAATACAAGTGCGCCTAACTCATTATTTTAAGTGATGGGAGCAGAAGAGGGTACGGCACTTTCCATAAAGGGGTTTAAAGTCAGCACGTTGGTCGCAGCCACTTGGCAGTGGAAGGCTATTAGGAGAAAAGGCAGAACCCGGGTGACCACGTGAGCCTTACTGCAGACTCCTGGCTTCTGGAAGCCTGCCTCTCCTGCGACCACCCCCAAAACACCGCAGGGGGCGAGGGACGGGGAACTTGGGAGGGGGAATGGCATCCTCCCTACCTAATTTTGAGTTGCATTATTCATGAATTCACAGCAGCAGCAACAGATTTCCACTTCCACTTGAGATCTGGGGTTGTCTGGACTTCGTTTCAGAATGGAAAGGAGATGTAAATGGAGTCAGGACTTCCCAGCCAGCCCCACAAAGCTCAGATCTCAGATCTGTAAGCAGGAAATGTACCCCTCCCCAGCATCCAAAGAGCACTGTACTTGGGGACTACTTCCGTGTGTGTGTGTATATATTTGTTTGTTTGTTAAGCTTAGACCAGCTTCTTCGTTTTGTCAGTATCTGGTAACTAGGTGCAGGGTAGGGGCAGCTGGCTGCAACCATCATACAGTAGCAACAGCCCTCCACCAGCACCCAGCAAATCTGTCCCCACCCTGCCACTAACCTGCTGTGGGGGACAGAGGGGGCCATCTCACCTCGCCACGCCTTGGTTTTCTCTGACGGCAGAGGGTTGGGGGCTGGCTCACAAAGGCTCGAGGTTGCTTTCTGCTCTGTCACCCCCTGAGATGTTGGAATGAAACCACAGACATGCAGACAGAGATCTGCATCGTTATCTGGTTACGTGTGACTCATGCCCAGGGAGCCCGGGGGAGGCAAGTGCCAGCCTGTCCCCTTCCTCAGGTGGCACGGCTGACCGTCAGCTCGGGAGGAGTGGTCTTGTTGGTCGTGCACACCAGCGGCTCACCCGAGGCTCGGCACGCCAGACATCCGAGACCGGGTGCCAGACCGTGAGACTGTGGGCAAAGCGGCCGTCCCCAACCCTGGCACCCTGGCCACAGCATGATGGCGGACGAATGGCCTCCAGCCACCCCTGGGTTCCCAGAAGGGCTCCAGACGGTGCCTTGTTGCTTCACACCCCTCAGTTCCACTTGTACTCAGCTCAGGGCTTGTGCTGCATTAAAATTCTCTTTTGAGTCTGGGGGCATTCTGGAAGGCACAGCGTTCTGGTTTGTAATCATGGTTGGACACTGGGGAGGTGCGTGCCTACCCTGGGCTGGGTTTTCCTGAAGCACCGCTGGCATTTGGGGCCGGGTCATCCCCTGCTGTGGGGGGTGGGGTGGGGTGAGGGGCATCCTGTGCCCTGGGGGATGTTACATACAACCCCCTGGCCTTCACCCATGCAATGCAAAGAGCATCCCCCTTACCCGAGTGGCAACAACCAAAAACATCTCCAGACGCTGTCCGGTGTCCCCTGGAGGAGACACCACCCCTGTTGAGGCCCCTCTGGGAAACTCACAAGAGTTCAGTTGTTCCACCAGGATGTCAAGGTCAGTGTCGACCACAGATGGCAGCTGCTTGGACCTCAGGAGTAAATCCATGCTGACCCTTGACTTTTGCAGGCCAGGGTCATCCCCGTACTCTAGGGTCAACCCTGTTCTCCGGGGTCATCCTTGTTGCTGAGCAAGAACGTCTAATCGTCTGCTCTCTCAGACTTGGCTTTTAATTTTTTCTAAAAAAAAAAAAAAATCTTCATTTTGGTCCAAGTCACTAAAAACCTGCTGCTTCTCCGAGGAAGCCTTCCTTGACCTTGAAAATCAAAGCGGTTCTCTGGAGGGAGGTTTCCCGCTGCCGGGCCCCACAGTATCATCTTTCTCAGGGTGACCTCATCTATCAAAGTATGAAGGTTGTATTTGAAATGCCATTTACTTTCTCTAAGTCAATACGTGAAGCTGTGGCTTTTTAGATCATCAGAGGTCTGCTTATTACCAAGAGTTTCTGTGCGTGTGGATGTGTCAGTTTTTAAATCCAGGCCCACGCCGCAGTTTAAAAGGAATTCCGGCGGATTTCTGTTTGCCTTTCTGAATCAGAGTTTGGGGTGATGGTCCTCTGTGAGCGCAGATTGCCCCCAGATGAGTCTGACTTTATTAGTCTGCGTCCTTTGTTCAGAGCACCAGGGATGAGCTTGTGAAAACGCTGGCAGCACTTATCTTCAAAGGCCTCCTCCCTGCTGCAGAACTCCACCTCGGCAACCTGTGCTATTCATCTGTTGCCGTCCCAATTAGTTCACGTCAAGGTCAGTTCTGTGGGGTGTGCGCAAACGGCTGCAGGCTTAAGTGAGCCAGTTCCTCTCCTGCGGGTCTCGCGGCCGGTAGGGTGGGATGGGGAGACGGCAGGGTGGGGGGCGGAGGCAGGGGGAGCCATGGGCTCCCACAGAGGAAGCCGACAGGGATGCCCCCGGCTCACGAGCTGAAGACATCTAGATATATTCTGGCTCACGGAACTGCCACCAGGTGACCAGACAGCTCAGCTTCTTCCTTCCCACTTGCTGCTCTGCTGGAAAATGTCTTGAGTAGTGAGCAATTTTCAAAAAACCACGAGAAGCATAAAAGGAGCCATTTCTTGGCGGGGAGGGGGTGGTAGGGTTCTTTGTGTATAGAGAGACCTCGTGTTTTAAGACGTCTAATAAAACATTCCTCCTCCCGAAAGATGTTTATGGATGGGGAACCGGAGCTGGTGGGTCTGGAAGGGCGTCCTGTTCCAGGGATGAAAGCAGGATGCTGGGGTCAGGACGGCTGGTCCTGCGGTTGCCCCGAGGTTAGCAAACGAAAAGGTGGGAGTCTGGGAATTGCAGTGCCTTCTGTCTCCAGTGTGGAGAGGACAGGCTGCCTCCATGTGCCATCGCTGCAGGCACAGCAGGGCGGAGGGAGGAGGGTCAGGGGTTGGCAGTGCCCTGGAAGTGGGGAGAAATGCATAGTTCTGTACATCCAGAGACTTTCCCAGCATGTAGTGGACCGGCAGTGTTGGAGGAGATGGGATGGCCAGGAACCATACAGTGCCGGGCTGGTCCTCAGGCAGGTGTGGGGTGTCCCCCACAAAAGGATGCTAGAGGGGTGCAGACGGGGGGGTGCCCCGAGTGGTCCAATCCCCCTAGTCCTACAGCTGGGATTCCCAGGAGCCTGGGCTGATGTGTGGGAAAGGGAAAGGCTTGAGTGTGTGGGATCGCTGGGGCTGGCTGGCGGGGACAGGAGGGGAGGACGGGAGAACGCTAGGCAGGGGCGCTGCTGCCTTGGCCGGTGAGCGGACGTGGGAGGGGTGAGGCCCCCCACTACTCGGGGCTTCCCCGCACTTCCCTTGTCTTCTGTGGGGACATTTTTCTGGCTGGGAGCATGGAATGGAAGCTCTTAAAGAGCCATTGCCATAAGCCCGAGTCCCAGCCCCCTCTAAGGGGAAGAACCATGCATCCTTAATGTGCATCCTCTGCTTTCTGGATTCTGTACGGCGATGGGTATCCTCAGCAGCGTGGCTGGGGGATAGGCTGGTGCCCCGGGGGGAGGCAGCCCATGTAAGTGAGACCCTGACTTCCCGGCGGAGGGGCTGGGAGCATTTTTCATCTGGGACCTCGGGGCCAAAGCCGAGGCAGGTTTCACCCCCCTCCTCCCTCCAGTGGGACCACGCAGGTCCTCTCTGGACGCGGAATCTTCCTCTGAAGGGACAGGGAGTAAAGACTTCAGTTCAGTCGCTCAGTCGTGTCCAACTCTTTCCAACCCCATGGACTGCAGCACGCCAGGCCTCCCTGTCCATCACCAACTCCTGGAGCTTGCTCAAACTCACGTCCATTGAGTCGGTGATGCCATCCAACCATCTCATCCTCTGTTGTCCCCTTCTCCTCCTGCCTTTAATCTTTCCCAGCATCAGGGTCTTTTCCGATGAGTCAGTTCTTTGCATCAGGTGGCCAAAGTACTGGGGTTTCAGCTTCCTTACTGGGAGCCAGATACTGCATGAGCAACGATGAGGTTGGAATCCCGTCTCCTCTTTCCGGAATGCCCACCCCCCCCCCCCGCTCCCGCCGCCCACAGGTGGGGGGGCGGCACTGAGTCTCCCGTGGCTTAAGCTGCTTGCCTCAGCACACGGGGAGTGAGTAGCGAGCCAGGGGCTCAGCCCTCATCTCGCAGAACCTCCCTCCAAGCCCTGCCCTTGCTGCAGGCCCTTTCTCCCCAAGGGGTGGCTTGGGGACAGGGTCCCAACCCCGGAAATGTCTGGAGCCACTCGGACCAAAGGCAAGTTCAGCGTCTTTCGTGCTGTGGTTCGCCCTTCTCTAGATGGTCTTCACTGTGCTCTTTTTTTTCCCCTATACATGTGAGTTCTTCTGGTTTTATTGGGATGCTGTGATACTGCTTCAAGTCAGAGTGTCTGGTGTCAAATTCATTCGGGATGCGTCACGTCACCTGAGAGCACAAGACGCAGAGGATGCCTGAACAGGCTTCGAGCCACTCTTAGAATGCGTGTGAGGACAGCCCAGAGCAGGCGTGTGTGTGGCAAGATGGGTTTTTATTGTGACTTTACAACAAATGGGCTTCCCTGGTGGCTCAGCTGGTAAGGAATCAGCCTGCCATGCGGGAAACCTGGGTTCGATCCCTGGGTTTGGGAAGACCCCCTGGAGAAGGGAGAGGCAACCCACTCCAGAATTCTTGGGCTTCCCTGGTGGGTCAGCTGGTAAAGAATCTGCCTGCCGTGCGGGAGACCTGGGTTCGATCCCTGGGTTTGGGAAGATCCCCCAGAGAAGGGAAAGGCTACCCACTCCAGTATTCTGGCCTGGAGAATTCCATGGGCTGTATAGTCCATGGGGTCACAAAGAGTCAGACACGATTGAGCAGCTTTCACCTACGACAAATACATAAATCTCATGATAATAGTAAAATTCGTCAAAAGGGTCTAACTTTTTACAAAGCTGTAGGAGTGCTAAAAGTGAAAAGTTCACCGTGGAGCAGGATGGGGCTGGGACCTCAGAGGCAGCCAGCCTGCAAACTGGCCTCCCGGGGACCTGCTGTGCACTGCGTCTCCTGAGCCTTAAGCGCATCCTCCGGTACCGAAAATTCACGGTCCCATTGACAACATCACTCTTTTTTTTTTCTTGCCTGCTGCCACCTTGAGGCATTTCAAGGACCCTGGATCTGCCCAGAGGACGCCTGTTACTGTATCTACTTCGTGGGAGAGGCCCTGCTGCCTCCCTGCAAGTCCTGTAGGTCGCCTCTCCCCACCATCCACAAGGGACTGCAGCTCGGTTCTGACAGCCTCACGCCCTGAGCCTCCGAACGAAAGACTGTCAAACCTGCACAGTCCTCTTTATAGCATGTGCTGCCCTCAGTGGAATGATCCGTCATCAAATTCTGTTTCTTTAGCGGCCCTGGGGGTTCCCTAGGGGCCCAGCAGTGAAGAATCCGCCCGCAGTGCAGAAGATATGGGTTCGATCCCTGGGTCTGGAAAGTCCCTTGGAGGAGGGCATGGCTACCCACTCCAGTATTCTTGCCTGGAGAATCCCATGGATAGAGGAGCCTGGCGGGCTACAGTCCATGGAGTTGCAAAGAGTTGGACACAGTTGAGCGACTGAACAGTCCTGGGGGGTGCTGTGTGTCTCCTGCACGTTAGGTGTCAGGAACTTGGCCCCTACAAGGGAGGGTCTTCATTTACCCACCGGGGCGGGGGGTGGACACTCAGCCCCAAGCTAGAAGCTGCCTGAGATCTCCCAGCCTCCCCTCTGGCCCATCCCTTTTAGGACCAGTGAAGGGGGCGAAGTTGCTGGAGATAAGTAGTTGGGAACAGAGAGATACCTTTACCCTCCACAGTCTGAGATTTTTTTTTGTTGGAAGAGACAAGACATGGAGGAGTGGACAGAAATTAGCAGGGCGGTTGTGGAGTAATTTAAATGTGCCTGTGATGGCCTGGCCTTACCGGAATTTACCAGCCCATCTACACAATCAGTTCAGGCCTGGAAAGTGTGTTCTGTGGGGAGTTGGTGGAGGGCGGGGGGGAGGCGCGGCAGAGGTTCAGAAAGTGAGGGTGCAGAAAAATCTTTGGTGAGAAAAATCTGGTGAGATGTCTGCAACGGATGCTTGTCTGGCAGTGTCCAGGGAAAGAATTTGTCTGCCAGGCTGGGGAACATGGCTGAGGGCAGAAGGTGCCTTCCTTTCCTTGGGTCCAAGGTTCCTCCGTCCGTGTGACCTGAAGGCCACCGTCCCTCCGATGCAGGGGACAGTGCTGGCAGAGAATCGAGTGTTATCCAGACCCTTGTCTCTTCTAGAAGCCAGTGACTTATCCCTGAGCCCTGCCTCAGAGACGACGGTGCCTGTGTCCAGAGCCTTTTTCCAGACGTGGCTCAGACTCTGATCTGGCCGAGGGGAGCGGCCTCGTGGCAAAGGCTTGGACGGTTTCCCCTGGGAACTGTCTGGCAGGTCTAATGAGGAATGGCTCTTTGCGTTTATAGAGCGCCTTTCATCTGCGGCACTCAAAGCTGCTCCACAAACAGTAATTAACTCTCAACACCTGTGAGGCAGGTGAGTCTGGTCAGCCCCATTTGCAAAGATGAGGAAACAAGAGGTTTGAGAGGCTGTGCTGAGCCACAGGAGGAGCTGGGGGTAGCTCTGGGTAAGGACCAGCATGCTAGACTCCCAGCGCCCTGACCACAACGTCGGGAAGCCTCTCCCTGCCGGGGAGACACCCCACCTCCCGAGTCTGGGACCCCAAGGCAACGAGGGGGTAGGGATGAGACCACAACATGGCTCCCTTCTGCCCTCCAGAAGGCAGCCTGCCACCTCCTGGGACCGCCAGTCAGCTACGAGGATGGGTCCTGGCCTTTAAAACGCAGCATCCTCAGGTGGGTCTCTGCCCCAACTTGGGGCCGTGTGCGTCCCTTCGGAGTAATTGCTGGAACCAAGGATGCTGCGCTGTACATGACTAACCAAGGAGTCTGTGGCCAGAGAAGGCAAATAAATTGCGGGCAGATCCTCGGAGCTGTTCCATAGCTTCTTATTCCAGCACCCAGAGCTGGTGGGGACTGATTCACGTTACCAGGGGCTTTCACTGCCGGCAGCGCCAGGCCGGTGTCTCTGCCTGGGCGCACGTGAAGGGGCCGCCATGCCTGCTTGCTGTGTTACTGTGCCACCTGCACCGCAGAGGCCAGATTAAACAGGGCTTCAGACGGACGGCTGGACATTTCAGGAAATGCCTCTTTCGTAGCAGAGCCTGACCCGGCTCTGAGGGTGGCACTGGAGCCTCTGGGAGTGCCCTGTTTTGTTCCCAGGGGAGCCTGCATCTACTGTCCAGGGGTCCCAGACAGGGAGAATGCCAGTGAGCCATCACCGGGGCTCGCCCTGACACATCGCCCTGGAAACTGACTCACATCTCTGAGTCCTGAGTCACATCCTGTTGTGTGTGCTGAGGCACCCAGGAGGGCATTACAGCAGCTGCCCGTGGCTGAGGTGAACTTGGAGGGCACCCTGGGAACTGCCCTTCTGCCTCTCAAGCCGAAAAGGGGGTGCGGCGGTGGGGGGAGATCTTCTAGGGAAAAACCCGGCGCTGCCCTGAGGGTTTATATGTTCACCACGTTGGCTTGGCTCTTTTAAAAATAGACACTGGGGCCCTGGCATGTACACAACTGTCTGGTCTTTGTTTTCAAGTGGCTCTGAAAGGTGACTGAAAGATCACATCTTTAAAGAGGCCAGCAAGATAGCCAAGGAAACGGCCTTCTAACTCTAACTAGCAACAGGGCCTCCATCAACTCTCTCCTGGCCCATTGGGAAGCCAGGTTTTGAGGGTGCCCATAGACAGACTGAGTGTTCAGAGACCCAGGAGGCATCTCTGGCCATCCTCTCCTGTGGCCCTCCAGGAACATGAGGACAAACTAGGACTTTTTTTTTCCTCTTCTTCACAAGAGAATAAGAGTTTTATTTTTAGTTGGAATATAGCTGCTTACAGAGCTGTGTCAGTTTCTGCTGCTCAGTAAAGTGAATCAGCTATACTTAAATCCCCCACTCCCCTTCCCATCTGACTGCAAGAACATCAAAGCAGTCTATCCTAAAGGAATCAGTCCTGAATATTCATTGGAAGGACTGCTGCTGAAGCTGAAGCTCCAATACTTTGGCCACCTGATGGGAAGAGCTGACTCACTTGGAAAAGACCCTGATGCTGGGAAAGATTGAAGGCGGGAGGAGAAGGGGATGACAAAGGATGAGATGGTTGGATGGCATCACTGACTCGATGGATGTGAATTTGAGTAAACTCTGGGAGTCGGTGATGGACAGGGAGGCCTGGCGTGCTACAGTCCATGGGGTCGCAGAGTCGGACACGAATGAGCGACTGAACTGAACTAAACTTCCCCTTTAGGTCACACAGAGCACGGAGTACAGTTCCCTACAGTAGGTTCCCACCAGCTATTTTGTACACAGTGTCAATAGTGTCGATATACACAGTATATATATGCCAACCCCAATCTCCAGTTCATCCCAGCCAGCCCCCCCCCCCTTTGGTGTCCATACAGTTGTTCTCTACATCTCTGTCTCTATTTCTGCTTTGCAAGTAAGATCATCTATACCATTTTTCTAGATTCCACATATATGCGTTAACATCCGTTATTTTTCTCTTTCTGATGCATGCACTCTGCTGTGTATGACAGCCTACAGGTTTAAACTCTTCAAAAATCTTCTCTAGTTTCCTAAGGTGGAAGCTTATTGGTTCTGAATCATTCTTCTTTTCTAATAAATGCATTAAGATGGGATAAATTTCCCTCTAAGCACTGCTGTCGCTGCATCACAAATTGTGATGTTGGATTTTCATTTAGTTTGAAATATTTCTCTTGAGATTAAATAACCCATGGGTTATTTAGAAGTGTGTTGTTGAAACTCCAAGTATTTGGGGGATTTTCTAGCTGTCTTCCTGTCACTGACATTTTAGTTTAAATCTCTGTGGCCTGAGAGTGGACCCTCTATGATTTCCATTCTTTTCTATTTGTTTAAGGTGTGTTTTATGGTATATCTTGTGGGGCACGTTCCCTGTAAGCTTGAAAAGAATGTGTATTCTGCTACTGTCAGATGAAGTTTTCAAAAGATGTTAATCGATAGAACTCTTTGCATCAACTGTACCCCAACTCTCTGCCTGCTTGATCTATCAGTTACTGAAAGAGGGCTGTGAGGATTTCGGCTGTAACTGTCTTTCTCTTTCTTGCTGTAGTCTTATCAGTTTGAATCTCATGTCTTTGGACATTCTGTTATTAGGTACATATATACTAAGGATTCTTATGTTGTCTTAGACATAACATTTTTTCATCATGTAATTCCCCTTTATTGAATTATAGTTGATTTACAATGTTAATTTGTGCTGTCCAGAAAAGTGATTCAGTATATAACTTTTTCATGCAATTCTCCTCTTTATCTCTTGAAATTTTCCTTCTTCTGAGTTCAGTTTTATACAAAATCAATACAGATGCTCTGGCTTTGATCAGTAGTAGCCCAGTCTTTTCCCTATCCCTTTACTTTCAACCTGAGGCTTTATGTTTAGTTTCCTTGTAGACCACACATAGTTGAGTTTTGTTTTTAATCTACTCTATCTCCTTCAGTTGACGCATGCATTAGACCATTCATATTTAAAGGGATCGCTGGTATCACTGAATTAACGTGGACCATGTTTGGAATTGTTTTATATTTGTTGCACCTGTTCTTTTTTTGCCTCTTTTTAGGCCTTCTCTGGCTTTACCTGAGCATTTTATATGATTCCATTCCATTTTATCTCTACTTTTGGTATATCAGTTATACTTTAAAAATGTTTTCAGTGATTGTCCTAGAGTCTGAAAAATACATGGTAGGCTGCAGTCCATGGGGTTGTTAAGAGTCAGACACGACTTAGCGACTTCACTTTCATGCATTGGAGAAGGAAATGGCAATCCACTCCAGTGTTCTTGCCTGGAGAATCCCAGGGACGGCAGAGCCTGGTGGGCTGTCGTCTATAGGGTCGCAGAGTCAGACACGACTGAAGCGACTTAGCAACAGCAGCAGCAGCAGCAGTAGCAGCAGCAGTGAATGTAAGTCACCATCAAATAACACAAGACCACTTCTTCCTTTCCATTTCTGTAGTTCATGTCACTTATCTATGTCTTACAACCACCTGACACATTACTGTTATCACTTTAAACAGTTATCTTTTGGATCAGTTAAGAATACAAAAAGTCAGACTTCATTTATTCTTCCATTCTTTATGTAGATCCAAGTTTCTGATGTTATCTTCCTTTTCCCTGAAGAACTTTTTTTTAACATTATCTGCAAGGCCACTCCAGTTTTCTTGCCTGGAGAATCCCAGGGATGGGGCTGCCTGATGGGCTGCCGTCTATGGGGTCGCACAGAGTTGGACATGACTGAAGCGACTTAGTAGCAGCAGCAGCAGCAAGGCAGTTCTGCTAGATGTTAGCTCAGTTTTTGTTTGTCAGAGAATGGCTTTATTTCTCCTTCATTTTTGAAGGAAATTTTGTTGACTATAGAATTCTAGGTTGGTAGCTTTTTTCTTTCAACACTTTATTTACAACACACTTTTTGCTTGCATGGTTTCTGGAGCAAAGTCTGCAGTAATTCTTACCAATGTTCGACCCTGGGTAAAATGTTCCCACCCACCTTTTCTTTTTGGTTTCTTTCAAGATTTTCTCTTTGTCTTTTTTTTTTTTTGTAGTTTCAATATATGCCTAGATGTAAATTATTTGGTATTTATTTTGCTTAATTGGTGTTCCCTGAGTTACCTGGATCTGTGGTTTGGTGGCTGTCATTAATTCTGGCAGGTTCACAAATATCCCTTCCACTCTGCTTTCTTCTCATTTTCCTTCTGATATTTCTATTACACATATATTACACATATTTGAAAATTTTCCCAAAGTTTGTGGATATTCTGATTTTTATTTCTGTTTTTCTATCTTTATAGTTTGGTAAATAGGGCTTCCCTTGTGGCTTAGTTGGTAAAGAATCCACCTGCAATGTGGGAGACCTGGGTTCAATCCCTGGGTTGGGAAGATCCCCTGGAGAAGGGAAAGGCTACCCACTCCAGTGTTCTGGCCTAGAGAATTCCATGGACTGTATAGTCCATGGGGCTGCAAAGAGTCGGACAGAACTGAGTGACTTTCACACTTTCACTTTCCCAATAGTTTGGGAAGATTCTATTGACATATTTTCAATTTCATTGAAATTCTTTTCTCACGCATGTCCAGGCTGTTGAAGAGGCCATCAAAGGTACTTCTCATTTCTGTCACAGTGCTTTTCATTCCTGGAACTTCCTTTTGCATCTTACAGTTTCTTCCCTGCTTACATTACCCATCTGTTTTTGCATGCTGTCTTCTTCAATGAAACTGAAAATATGTCAATAGAAACAGTGCCATAATCAAGCAAAAATGTTCACTGGCAACATGAATGAATGAGGAAGTGAGGAACGTCATGAACCTAAGAGTGAATGAATGAAGTAACTCAGCATGAGGGTTAATACAATAAGAAAGAGACTCTCTAGGCATCATACAGGTCTGGGACCGTCACTAATATCAGACTCTAAGTTCCAATGGGGCAGTGACATAACTGGTCCTACTCACAAATTAATACATGTATTAATATTAAGTTTCAAAAAACTTGTTCATTTTGGTGGATTGACCTATCAAAGGCATTCCCTTTGAGAACAAGCAGCACTTCTCTGAAGATTGGCAGACAGTAGTTCTCTTTCTCGGCCTATGACTTTCTTTTCTCTGTAACTACCATTTTACCCCCATCCCACTTCCCCTTCCTGGAATACACATATTTATTATTACAAGCACTGTTCTTCACCTCACATACCCACCTTATTCTCCCCTAACTCTGATTAACATACAAGCAGAGAGGTACTGCATGCATGTGTGCACGCTGAGTCATTTCAGTCATGTCCAACTCTTTGCAACCCTTTGGACTGTGGCCCATCAGGCTCCTGTCCATGGGTTTCTCCAGGCAGAATTCTGCAGTGGGTTGCCATGCCCTCCTCCAGGGGATCTTCCCCAGCCAGGAATCAAACCTGCATCTCTTGAGTCTCCTGCATTGGCAGGCGGGTTCTTTACCATTGGCATTGGAGAAGGCAGTGGCACCCCACTCCAGTACTCTTGCCTGGAAAATCCCATGGATGGCGGAGCCTGGTAGGCTGCAGTCCATGGGGTCACTAAGAGTCGGACATGACTGAATGACTTCACTTTCACTTTTCCTTTTCACGCACTGGAGAAGGAAATGGCGGCCCACTCCAGTGTTCTTGCCTAGAGAATCCCAGGGACGGCGGAGCCTGGTGGGCTTCCGTCTATGGGGTCGCACAGAGTCGGACACAACTGAAGCGACTTAGCAGCAGCAGCAGCAGGAAGCTCCAGGGAGGTACTGTTTGAATTAAGATCCTGCACTGTCACCATCGGAGAAGGCAATGGCACCCCACTCCAGTGCTCTTGCCTGGAAACTCCCATGGATGGAGGAGCCATGGGCTGCAGTACATGGGGTCGCTAAGAGTCGAACACGACTGAGCGACTTCACTTTCACTTTTCACTTTCATGCATTAGAGAAGGAAATGGCAACCCACTCCAGTGTTCTTGGCTGGAGAATCCCAGGGACGGCGGAGCCTGGTGGGCTGCCGTCTATGGGGTGGCACAGAGTCGGACACGACTGAAGCCACTTAGCAGCAGCAGCAGCAACTGTCACCATTGGAAGGGGCTTAGCGATCATCTCCTTTCAGAGATGAGAATAAGAAAGAGTAAGCATGTGATCCAGGGCCATCACACAAACAGGCTAGAGGTCACTTCTGCCTCCAGCCCAGTGCTCAGGTGCCCAGAGCACTGTCATTTCCATAGTTGTCTTCATGTATTCATGTTGGCCCCATCATAGCAAGAATGTGAACTCAATGGTAAACTCACCATAAACCATATTATTGGCCCTTCCTTTTGTTTTGTTTTCATTACTAGTCCATGTAACATTTAGAAGAAAACACGCAAAACTCCCGCCATGAGAAGCTCGCCATCACCACCTTCTGGCCCACCGCTGCCAATGAAGCCAAACACAGTTCACTGTGGTCGCAGATGTGAAAACTGATCGGGGGCCACTGGGCTTCTAGTACCCCCCATCCATTCCCCACTCCCACCCCACTCCCAGCTCTGAAAAGTTGAGTTGTGGTGTGAACTCAGAAGATGTTGAATTTGAAACCCTGTGTTAAAAAAAATAATCACAGAACCTGGACTTTAATCATAAAGATTATTTTACCAAAGCATATTTTTAAAAGGCTGTGAAACATTATGCAACGTTTGCATGGTTTAATTATGAGTTTAGAAAAGCCTAGCACAACTTTTTCACTACAGTAAAACATGACAGAGCATGAATCATGGCATAATACTTATGCTTACTGTGGTTTTAGACATGGGGTTAGGGGTGCTGGGCTGTCTACACAACAGGGCATGAATTACTGTACCGCAATTCACACCCAGAGGGCTTTATGACAATTATAAAACCTCTTTTGTTTGCTTTTTAAATGATTAAAATATTTGAGTACCATATATATTCACTTAGTAAATACATATATATCCAGGACATAGACACGGCTTAATAGAAAATATCTGAGGGTATAATTTTTATTTTCACTTGAAGCAAAATCCTTGTAGCAATATGGGAATATCAAACAATCTGCTGTTGCTATTTGCTTTCAATTACTGGAAGCACTGTTTGCTCTAAGATTATGCAGGATCTTCGACTGTGGTTGAGCACTTATTTTCCACTGAGTCTGGAGTGGACCAGTACTTTATCCCTTGCCATCCCCTCAGATTCTCTCAAATTCAGATGGAAATAAAGACCTTTATTTAACACTAGGTTTCAAAGATTCTAAATTATTTCCCCAGGTTTTTCAACATTCAAAATTAAAAGGTCAGGATTTTTTTTTTTTAATTTTAATCGGAAGACAGTTGCCTTACAGTGTCATCTTGGTTTCTGCCATAAGACAACGTGGATCAGTCCTAAGGATACTGTCCCCCACCCTCCGCCCCATCACACTCCACTCAGTTGTTACAGAGCACTTAGCTTAGCTCCTTGTGTTGCACACCAACTTCGCACTGGCTGTGTGTTTTACACGTGGTAATGGACATGTTTCAACGCTCCTTTCTCAGTCCATCCCACCCTCTCCTCCCCCACTGTGTCCATAGACCCGTTCTCTGTGTGTCTCTATTCCTACCCCACCAATAGGGTTCATCAGTGCCTTTTTCTGGATCCCATATATACGAGTTATTAATACAGTGGTTCTGACTTCCTTCACTCTGTGTAACAGGCTCTAGCTTCATCCACCTCGCGGGAACTGATCAGATTCGTTCTAAGCCAGTTACGTCAAAGAAAAGAAAGGAGTCGATCAGTATGAGAGGAACTGGGGCGAGGACTGTCAGGAGAAGAGTAAGGATAACAAGGCAGACGCGAGTCCCCAGATGCCTCATTCTGTCCTCCACTGTGGCGGTTTCAAAGGCATTAAAGATGAGGGAAAAGTTAACCGCTGCAAGTGAAAAGCCCCAGCATTCTGCCCCCTCAGCAAGTGAGGGAGCAGAGGCAGACACTGTTTAACGAGAAGGACTAACTCATTTCTTTATGTCACGACGCACACAGAACTTAACAGCTGGCATTTCCCTCAGGAACTTTGCTTTTTCTGTATTTACTCCCAGCAGCCTGAACCCGCGGCTGCAAAGACCCCTGGGAGTTAGTGCTGTTTGTTGTCGCCTTTGTCCACAAAGAAGGTGGGACACAGAAAACTAATCCTAAGACAGAAATGTAAAGCCCTCCCATGGTGGGACAGTGGTCAGTTTTTTAATTTTCTTACACAGTTGATCTAAGAATAGAAAGGATTTTTTTTCTTCCTCCTTTTCATCTGCAAACAGTACGATGCTTTTGAAAACCAAGATGTCTATGAGTGCTGGAGTCAAATTTACAAAATCCTTTTTACCTAAACCTTCTGAAGTCAGATTTTTGTCTCTTCTCTATCCCAGGAAGGCCTCTTTTAATGGCAGTCTATACAATACTTGCTCAACATTTTGCCCTTTAAAAGTTGCAAACTTGAGGTCTTAACAACAACAACAAAAACCCAAGACATCTCTGTTAGTCTGGGATGACAGAACCAGCTCTGCACTGCTGGGTTTGTAAGCAGTCATCAGGCCTTGCTGCCAGTTTCTCAGCCAGACTTTCTTATCAGTTATCCCTGGGACAGAGATCACCTGTACGGAAAATATTAAACAGCCATGGAATAGTCTTGTCCAAGGTACCAAAAAAAGACCCAAACCCTTGCATTCTTTTCTGCTTACTGAGTATAGAGATGGGTGATGACCTGATAATGATGACTGTAATTATTGGTAAACCGGGGCAGTCAGTATGTACAGCAGGTCAACAGTTTGAATATTAACACTTCCACCTGGAAAGCGTAACCAGCTCCTCTCATCGGTGCGTGTGTGTGCTCAGTTACTCAGTCGTGTTTGACTCTTAGTGACCCCGTGGACTGTAGCCCGCCAGGCTCCTCTGTCCATGGGATTCTCCGGGCAAGAATACTGGAATGGGTTGCCATGCCCTCCTCCAGAGGATCTTCCTGACCCAGGGGTGGAACCCACGTCTCCTGCATCTCCAGCACTGGCTGGCGGATTCTTTACCACTGAGCCACCTGGGCTGGTGAGGTTACATAAAACCTTTGAAGGAATAATTAGCAGAAGAAAATCTTCAAGAGTTAAACATAAATTATGTATCAGTATCATTTCTTTTTTGGGGGGTATCATCACAAAAGCAAATACTTGGGACTTAAGGAAGCTTACTAAACACTGGTAAGTAGGCCACAAACACGTCTAAGAGTTCAACAAAGGTAGCTGGTTTTTTTTTTACTAAATGCATTCGTTTTTCAAATCCTGCCCCCCTCACGCATCACTGACCTCCCCGATTCTCTGCAGATACGAGGCAGATCCAGCCATCCCCACCGTGGTCCTATGATCAGTCCTACCAGTACCTGGGATCCATCGCCTCTCCCTCCGTCCACCCAGCCACACCCATCTCGCCTGGGCGGGCCAGCGGCATGACGACCCTCTCAGCCGAGCTTTCCAGTCGACTTTCAAGTAAGATGCTTGAAAATATACTCTTTGAAGTCTGGCTGCTGTGGAAGTTTCTGGAGGCCAGACAAGATGCATGAAGGGGGTGGGGAGGGGACAGTCATTTTTAACTGGACATGATGCAGTTAGAGACAATGCTGTCTGTCTCTTAAGTCTCACACCCATGCACTGATTTTCCTTGACATTCAGAGGCAGAGATTATGGATATGGAGGTAGAAGTGGCTTGTAAAAAGTGGATTCCTTGGGCCTTTTGGGGTGCTCACCTTTATTTGGCAAGCAAGGGTGGGAGCTGAAGGATCAGTAATAGAAAAGGCCCAAGTAGTCAGCTTCTGGAGTTCAGACAGGATGATCCGTGTTGCAGTGGCGAGCTCACACAGATCACGTGAACAGCATGCTGGGGCACACATGCAAAGGGACACAGACCTACCCCAGTGGGACACTTCCAACTAAGAGCTGCTCACACCAGGCCAGAGGAACAGCCTGGAGAGCTCAGGTGTCATGGCTGGCATAATTGTTGTTAATACGAGCTCATTAAATATTAGTCATTTAACCTATGGGACCTTTGGGCTTGGCACTCACCTTTGCTCGTGGGCAGGGAAACTGGAGTTACAGAGAAAAATTCCTTTGTTGAAAGCAAAAAGAAGCAACTCCCTATTTGGGGCTTTGAAATTGGAGCTGGACCAAACTGTGAAAACACTTCAGAGAACTTCAGCTTTAGGAGGCCTGCGAACACACTCCTTGTGTGTTGGGGGTAGGGCGGCTGTCCTTGCTTTTCAATTCTTGGGATCAGATTATATCAGATTAAGGGGGCAGGCAAAGGGGCAAAGGCGTCACGTCTGTCATTTTCCAGTGCTGTGGGATGTTGTGTTCTGCGGACAATTGTGATTACCTGAGGTTTCCACCAAATGCTTTAGCTTCTTCTCAGAGCTTCACAGAATACCTCTCTGGGTCTCAACAGCAGCACTGCTGACACTTGGGGCAGGATAATTCTTCTCCGTTGTGGGGGGCAGTGCTGTGTGATGCCGGGCCTTCATCAATGTCTCTGGCCTCTAGATGCCAGCAGTACCCCCCCGCCCCCAGTCATGACAACCAAAAATGACCAGATGCTGCCAGATGTCCCAAGGGCCGACACCATCCTCCGGTTGAGCACTGTCTTCACTTGTTCTTGGGCGTGATAGTGAAGTAGGGAAGCCAACTTACTTGCCCAGTTTCCACATTATTTTCAGCCACTGCTGCCAAGAATTTCATGGCACCTGCTGGGCTCAGGAATTAAGGGAATGGAGTAGGAATCATGAAGTCCGCTCAACTTGTTGCTTCAGCAGCTCTGTTCCCTTGGGACTGGCTATCTTTTACTGTTTCTTCTTCTTGGTGGCACTGTTCTGCCTGCTGGCTGTGGCCTACATCTGAAGCAATGACTCTTTTCCTTAGAAGTGTCCCTGCTGTGGGTCCTGTCCCTTGGAATGTATGTCACAAGTCTTTTGACTTGGTCAGCACCCAGGATCTCCAGAAACTTATCCCTTGGGGCCAGCTGCTCTGCTGACCAGTTCAGAGGGGAGGGTGACTTCTTTTTTTTTTTTTTTTAATAGGAATGAGTTAACATGCGCCCTCCCCGGTCCCGTCTCACAGTTATACTTCTGAATAGCCTGGACTTCAATTAGCCAGGGAGTCGTGGAAGGGCATTTTACGGCCCCAGGGCGTGAAGGAGATAAAAGCCAGGTCCCATTTCGGCACTCAAGCCTAACCCTGCTGCTGTCTTGGAGGGTGGACCCAGGAGAATTCCAGGGGGAGCTTTCACCAGTGGCAGCAGAGAAAAGCATGGGAGGCTGCTCTTCAACTTGGCAGATCTCCCTTTGAGAAATGGAGCCCGGAGTCCAGGCCTGAAGAGTGTCATCTTCCGCCTGGAGGCAGGAGGGGGTTGGGATACTTAGAAGAGGCTGCTTCTGCTTTTTTTTTATGCCTAATCAAGTGAAGTTTTATTCTTTTCTTTTTCTGTTTGTTCTTACTTTTGTCACTCTGTTTTTTTAATTGAAGGGTAATTGCTTTACCAAATTTTGTGGTTTTTCTGTCGTACATCAAGAATCAGCCATAGGTCTACCCATCAATGCTTTGAGAGCCTGTCATGGTTCAGAGCCCACTTTCCTTGAACCCTTCCCCCAGCTAGTTTGGAGCACCCCAGCCTCACCTGAGCTTCCTTCTGCAGTAGGGACCTGCGCTCTGTGTCTTTCTTTGCTTTGCAGACAGACTCCACACCTTGTCTGAAAAGAGTTGTCATCTGGAGGTTTTTTTCTTTTCTTTTCTTTTTAAATAATGTTTAGCTGCCAACCTGGGCGACAGACAGCAAGCATTAATCTGAGTCATGCGAAAGATCCTTTTAAGGCAGCCATTATCTGCTCAGGCTGTTTAATCCTTTGGGGGCAGTGGGAGGGGCCCGGCATAAGGCAGCTTTCATCCACGTCAAGCGGCAGAAGGAAGACTTTTAGCTGTCATGGCAAATATTTAGCCCCATCGGTGGGGCAACATTTCCAACTAAAATACCTATACTACCTAATCCCCAGATATCCTCCTCTTTTAAAAGCTCCCTGTGAATGTCAGGGGTCCCCACTTCTGCCCACACTGCTCTTAAATAAGGGGGCACCAGGCCACCTGAAAGGACAAATGAGTTAAGGCCGGGGGCACGGTGAACTGTCCGTGACTGGTGGGGCTTGCTTGGGTAGGGGTGTCAGGCTGGACATAAAAATGAGAACAACTATATGAATAGGTCATTTGAATCTGAGCCTAACTCATGGGCCGAAGTTGTTTCATCATCACAATGTGTGTTGTAAAGGATAAACTGGCAAGTTGGATGGTCTTTCGTAGTGTGACACTGGTACTCTGTGGGCAGAAGAAGAATCGCAAGCAGCATCTAAGATCTTTCAGACATTCTGCCCACCAGGGAAAGAACTGTTTTCCCCTGACAGCTGAGACTGTAACATCATTCCATTACTTATGTCTGTGACAAATCACGGGCTCACTCGGGATTCCGGTAACTTGCTGCCATCACCAGGTTACCACATAGCAGTTGGAACAGACTGGCAGAGCATGTCCAGACACCGTCGTGAAACAGGGTGACCTTTCATTCATTTTCCAGTGGATTCACCTTTTTGTCTCAGGGCAAATGAAGCAAGAGGAATCATGGGTGGAGTCATTTATTTGTGTCCGGAGTATTGCATCAGATGACAACAAATTGATTGTGTTTGCCTAATGCTTCTCCCTGACTATAGAAATCTAACTGGAAAAATGGAGTAAAGCTTCCTGTTAACTCTCAAGCATGTCACGGCTCTCTGTGCGAACACAAACAAGTGACACAAGGCTTGCTCACAGATGGCCCCAGCGGGCAGGACAAACCCTGTGGAATGGGGTGCGGCCTGGCTTCAGGACGAGCGAGAGTGTCCGTGGAAGGGCGGCCCTAGAGCCGCTGTCAGTTTACAGCTTTGTCCCTGCCCACATGTCTGACTCGCTTTGAAAAGATTAACAGGACTGTTTGTTTGAACGTCAGACTCCTGGTTTCCTCATTAGTGGAGAGATTTGCTGCAGACTTCGGTTGTTTCTATAAACTTTAATTACCTCTCTGATGAGGAGTACATCCCCTCATCACAGGCACCCCAAAGTCAGAGAGTGCATTAGGAGGGAGGGGGGAGGGGGAGAGAGAGAGAACGAGAACACTAGCTCTCCCTGCTGGAATAATAGGCTTGAAATATGAGGAAGTTGATCAACAGCTGAAGCTGTCCAAAAACAGATTAATCCACCCTGGTAGCTTTCCTTTCAGAGCGAGCTTTTGGCTCTGTCAGGTTTCTCTGTGGGCCTAAACACAAAAGGACCCAGGCCACATGCCATCCTGAGCCTGGAGTTATTTTGTATGTTGATTTGAGAACTTACAAATTTTAAAACATTCAGTTCTTGCTTCTCCTCTGTTTTGTTGCTGCTTTTTGGGTTTGCTGACATAAAGACTACAGTCTTGGCCTGGTCATTTAATGAATAATTCTGAGGAACAGAAACTCCCCGAGGACACCATCCTACATCGACAGTAGGAATGTTGTCTCAGCGGAAGGGCACTTTTGCCGCCATCCCCTGGCCTCACCCCTACCCCCAGGGCATTTGGAAGGTCAGGACCTTGTTGGTTGACCCAGTAGGGGGAGTGAGGGCACTACCAACATCTGGTGGGCATCGGCCAAGGATGCTGCCAGACATGCTACCACGAACAGAACAGGCCTGCACAGGACAGACCCACAGCACCCCACAGAGCTGGCCCCCAGTGTCAGTAGTGCCACTGCTGGGAAGCTGATCTATGGGATACAGGAAACCTGTCCTGGCACCCAAACCACCACCCCACCACCCCCGAAAAGTTCCCAAAGGCAGCCTGTGATTAAGAGAAAGGCAGAAGGATGTAATGAGAGACTGCCAAGTCCATCTGTGAAAGGGTAAATGCATAATCCTAACAAAATGAGTTTTATAGACCAAGCTTTGCCATTGCTGGTAGAACTTCAACATGTATAAAAATGGAGTAGGTAAGTCAAGGCCCTGTGGCCATTCCTGTTAACAAACAAGTGATGCATATTAGAGAAAAGCATGTGAAATCGAGGCTGTACTGTTTCTAAAAATGTAGAACTAGTCTGAAGGTGGAGAAGGCAATGGCACCCCACTCCAGTACTCTTGCCTAGAAAATCCCATGGACGGAGGAGCCTGGTAGGCTGCAGTCCATGGGGTCGCTAAGAGTTGGGCAGCACTGAGCGACTTCATTTTCACTTTTCACTTTCATGCATTGGAGAAGGAAATGGCAACCCACTCCAGTGTTCTTGCCTGGAGAATCCCAGGGACGGGGGAGCCTAGTGGGCTTCTGTCTATGGGGTCGCACAGAGTCGGACACGACTGAAGCGACTTAGCAGCAGCGGCAGCAGTCTGAAGGTAGATGTGGAAAAGAAAGAGATTGGTGGTTCATGCACATCCACTCCCAGCCACTACTATGGCATGCATTAGCTTCAATAGGAAACTGCCTATTTTTAACTATTGCAGGCCTATAGAAATGGCAAATTTCTAGGATTCAACCTAAATATTATGTATAACATATTAAAATGTTATTACATATTATGACAGTATCGTATTATGTATATGTGCATGCTAAGTCTCTTCAGTCGTGTCTGACTCTTTGTGACCCTCCAGACTGTAGCCCTGCCAGGCCCCTCTGTCCATGGAATTCTCCAGGCAAGAATACTGGAGTGGATTGCCATGCCTTTTCCCAGGGGATCTTCCCAACCCAGGGATTGAACCCATGTCTCTTACATCTCCTGCACTGGCAGGCAGGTTCTTTACCACTAGTACCACCTGGGAAGCTCTCTTTGGGGGTTATATATATTTATACATATTGTACTAATATCAATCTATTAATGCATCTATTATATTAATAGTTCTTCAAGTGTTATATTGTTTTGTCATATAGTTATAATAAGACATTAATACTGACATATTAATATGTTGATTATATAGAGAGGTGGCAAACTTTTTTCTACAAAGGGCCAGATACTAAATATTGCAGACTTTCTGAGCCCTACAGTCTGGCCCTCCAGTCTCTGCCATGACCACTCTGAACTGGTGACTTAAAAAGTAGTCATAGTTAATACATAAAAGAACAAGCGAGGCTCCTTTCAATAAAACTTTATTTATGAACACTGAAATTTAAATTTCATATTTTCAAGTCAGGAAAAAGTCTTTTGATTTTTTTGTTCCCCCAACCATTTAGAAAAGTAAACACATTCTTAAGACTGTGGGCATACAAAAAGTGGTAGCAGGTGAATCTGGCAGGTGGGTGTGCCAACCTCAGAGTTACAGCAATATTTGTTTATACTAAATCAGTTATATCTAATATGTTTATATTAAGCAAGTATGACTACATATTACATTATATTACAACCTTATTACATTGCATGAGATCATATATTACCTTGGAGAAGGAAATGGCGGCCACTCCGGTGTTCTTGCCTGAATAATTCTATGGACGGAGGAGCCTGGAGGGCTGCAGTCCATGCAGTCGCAAAGAGTCGGACACGACTGAGCAACTAACTCACTCACTCATATATGCCCATCTTCATCATACCCACTCCCTGGACGGCAGCAGCATTGTGGGAAATTCTCCTGGGCGCCGGTTGGGTGAGGGAAAGGGCGTGGCCTCCCTGAACCCTAATCTCACGATGTTTCTCACCCACCACACAGCTGCGTCCGACCTGACGGCCTTCGGCGACCCGCGCCAGTTCCCTGCGCTGCCCTCCATCTCCGACCCCCGCATGCACTACCCCGGCGCCTTCACCTACTCCCCAACGCCCGTCACGTCAGGCATCGGCATCGGCATGTCAGCCATGAGCTCGGCCACGCGCTACCACACGTACCTGCCGCCGCCCTACCCCGGCTCGTCGCAGGCACAGGGCGGCCCGTTCCAGGCCAGCTCGCCATCCTACCACCTGTACTACGGCGCGTCGGCCGGCTCCTACCAGTTCTCCATGGTGAGTGGCGAGCGCTCGCCACCACGCATCCTGCCGCCCTGCACCAACGCGTCCACCGGCTCGGCGCTGCTCAACCCCAGCCTCCCGAACCAGAGCGACGTGGTGGAGGCTGAGGGCAGCCACAGCAACTCCCCCACCAACATGGCGCCCGCCGCGCGCCTCGAGGAGGCCGTGTGGCGGCCCTACTGAGTGAGGCTGCGCACGCGCGCTCCGTGCGGCCGGACGTCGTCCCGTAAGCGCCCGTCGGGGGCCCAGCGTCGCGTGGTGGAGAAGCCCGCGCGGGCCCCGCGGGGGATGCTCGCCACCTGCCAATTGCCACCTGCCAACTGCCTGCGGTCGCCATCTCTCGCTTCTGAAGTCCGCGCAGTTCGCCGCCGCTGTGGGCCCGTCTCAGATTTTTTTTCTTCTAACCTGGCGCAACTTGAGCGTGTCCGGTTCACCGCCCTGTGGGCACTTCATTAAGGCAAACAGGAAGATTCCCGGAGGGAAACTGTGAATGCTTCTGATTTAGCAATGCTGTGAATAAAAGAAAGATTTTATAACCTTGACTTCACTTTTTAACCAAGTTGTTTATTCCAAAGAGTATGGAACTTGGGGTTTTCTTTGTGGGGGAGGGCGGGGCAGGCAGAGATGCAACTCATTCTGTTTGGCATCTAATTCATATTTTTAATTTTCTTTTCCAGCACCTTATAAATTGCAAAATGTGTATTTGCATTTGGGGTGGTGTTTTTATTTTTATATATATATATATAAATTTGAGCTTTGCTTCTTTCTTGCTTTGACAAATGAAAGAAATATGATTCCTTTTTCTCTAAGTTTTATTTAACTTTTCTTTTGGACTTTTGGTGTAGTTGTTTTTTTGAGAAACAGCTGCAGCTTTGGGTCATTTTCAACTACTGTATTCCCACAAGGAATCCCTAGATATTTATGTATCTTGATGTTTAGACACTTACTTAATGTGTTGATACTTTTTTATTATTTAAATGTGCTTATATTAAGAAAGATATCAAGTACTACATTTTTTGTTTTTGATAGTAGCCAGAGTTAATTGTATCACATTGAAGAAGGTTGGAAAAAAAAAAAAGGATGGGTAATGTGATCACTTGGTTATCTAAATATTGTTTACATTAAACTCCCTTTAATGTTAATCAAATGAGTTGGTAGCTAATGCAGCCATGTTTTTATTAGGCTTTTTAGATACTGAGGATCACTCCAAAGATCTGAAGTATGGAATTTTCTGCTAAGCTCAACAAAGGGTCTCATACCTGACTCCCTCCCTTCAAATCTGGTTCCAGAGGGTTGGGGTAGATGCCAATGATTGCACCTCTGGAGAGGATTTATTTTCTGCCTAGGGGGTTTGCTCACTCCATGGCCTCTTAATAATGTTAGACATGCTTTGTAACAGAATGAGTCCAAAGTAAGCTGTGTGGAGGAATGGTATCCACATGGAAACCAAATGAATGAATTTAGGGGTTCCTTAATTGCTCCATTCTGGGGTAGGAAGGAGTCATCTGAACCCAGAGTTCAGATGTTTGTTTAGCTCCAAGGAGATATTCCTCTTTGATACTATACCTGTTGGTTGATGCAGAAGAAAGCTTGTGGCTGTCCCCCAAGGCTGGGAGTGGAAGGGACCAGATGCCTTTGACAGCCGAGGTGTCCAGGTCAGTTTTCATAGGGTGGGCCCAGAAGCAGGCCAGAACAAGCCCAGTTCCCTCCACCTGCCTCAGTGAAGTCGTGTGGGGAGGGTGCCATCCCACCTGTGCAGGACCCATCCCATGCTGCTCCTTCCCCACCCAGCTTTGTGTTGCTCTCACCAGGCCAAGACCCTACCCTGTAGGGTGTGTGCACTTTGGCGGTGCATCAGCGTGACAGGAAAAGATTCATGTCACTGCCCATGGCTACAATTCAAACATATCCAATGTCACTGTAAATTTTATGGCACTATTTTTATTGGAGGATTTGGTCACAAGGCAGTTATTGTACAACTCATAAATACTGCTGATTTTAACATATGTATGCTCAAAATGATCTGGTGGTTATTTAATGTACCTCTTAAATTAGTTGAAATGATTTCAGGTCAACTCTGAAGAGTATTTGAAAGCAGGACTTCAGAACAGTGTTTGATTTTTTATTTTATAAATTTAAGGATTCAAATTAGAAAGATCTTTGGCTGCAGGCAGCAAAACAGCTGGTCTTATTTAAAACAACTTGTTTTTGAGTTTTCTTATATATATATATATGTATGTATTGATTATTTGTTTTACACAGATGCAGTAGCACTTTGGTAAGAATTAAAGAGTAAAGCAGTTTGTGTTGTCAGATAGTTCTTATCTAGAAAAGAGCTAAAGCAGATCTTAGAGAAACTCAGAATATTCTATTTATTTTCATTTTAGACATAATTCTCCCTCCATAAATCATTTTCATGTTTTATTCTGTGTACATTTTTTTGCAGCAAAATTACCCTTAAATGTCAGTAGATTTCAATTATTTTTATATCTGAAAAGGACCATTAGCCCATTCACTCCAAATTGAACTTGTGTTCTTTTCAGCACATTGCCTTATCTGACCTGACAAAATGTTGATTAAAAAATGAAGGAAAAGTATATTTTTCAGTTTAGTTCTGGTACCTGAAGATATTCCAACTCAAAATCGATGTAATGCCCTATTTGGGAAATCATATAAATCTCTCACATTGAATCTTCACTTTCAAAGCCATGTGTGAGGAGAGCTTGTCACTTTCTTGTAGACCCATGGGTTTGGCCATTCAGAGATTCACAGACCATTACCAGCATATATAGTACTTAATCTCTCCAGAAAGAAAAACTTAAACTTTAGTTGTTTTAGAGATAAGCCTCATACTTAAAGCATTCCCCCCATCCCCGCCCCCTGAGGAATTCCATTCTACTGCCTTCAGGTAAATTAAGGTGGTCCTTTCATCAAGTAGACCCTTAAGCCAATAAAGTAATAACGATGTATCTGGGAGCATTGGTCCAGAAGAAGAAAGATTAAATAAGCCATCTCTACTGCTTGTAAATGCCCTTATTTATAAGTTCAACATTGACACATACTTCTGTTCTTTTTGTTTTTCTAACTCTCTAAAAATACTTATATTTTTCTTCCTCTCTGCCCCCACTAAACATCTCCGTCTTTCTCGTTGTACCTCCTCTGTTCTCCAACTTTATATAGGGAAACAGCACGCACACCCATCCTGACACCAAACAGGACTGGAGGAGCTGCACTTTCCCTCCCTTTACATAAGAGAGCTTAGTGTAGTGAGTCAGCCTTTCTCCTGCGTATGGGTTTCTTCCAGCAGAACAGAGACCTTGCCAACATTTTGGATCTACTTGCTGTCCGAGTGCAGCAATAGAAGCCTTCCTGGGCAAATTACAATCAGTGAGTTAAGAGACAGACTTTCTGCTGCCTAGGGTTTCTGTGCAGATAAACAGAAATGCTCTGATTAGAAAGGAAATGAATGGTTTCACTCAAATGTCCTGCAATTTAGGATTGCCGATTTCTCTCTTGAAATACCTGTTTCCTTGGGACATTCCGTCCTGGTAATTTTTGTTTTTTGATGTTTTTTGTTTTCTGGGGGATGACATGTTTGGAGTCTTTTATACATGAAAACTCGGTTTAACAATGATATCAGAAAATATTTTTCACGTCTGAACAAAATGCTTTTTTGTTTACCTGCAGTATACAATCTTTTGGGATTTTTTTTTTTTTTGTCTATTTCTTTCTTTGGGGTTTTCCCCTCCCTTTAGCCAGATCAGTATTGACGCTGATCATTTGGCTTTTTTTTTTTTCCCCCTTCCAGAAGAGTTGCATCAACAAAGTTAATTGTATTTATGTATGTAAATAGATTTTAAGCTTTCATTATAAAATATTGTTAATACCTGTAATAATTTTTTTCCAATTTTTTGTGTGTGTTTCTAAGAACATTTTCTTATGTTTGCTAAATACTGTAGACAAAAAAAAATGCTTCTTTCTTTATTTTAGACTTAAAAACGAGCTACTTTTTATTCACTTTTGTAAAGAGCTAATAGCATGGTTCCAATTTTTTTTAAGAATTTCATTTTCTGTTATGGGTAAATGAATGTGCAAAAAAAAAAAAACTTGGTTATTTGTGATATTCTGGATGTATAAAAATCAATGGAAAAAAAAATAAACTTCCAAATTGAAGTGACAGTATATAACACATGTGTTGAAAACGTCATAATGAGAAATGGTTACTACCTGCCTAGGCCCCACCTTGTGTCTATTTGTGTAGCAGTTTCTGGATCCATTCACAAAGCATCCTGGAAATTGTGTGGTTTCTTTCTTCCTGGTACTGACCCATGAACACTTTCTGCAAGGGAACTGTCAATCTTGAATTTTAAACGAGATGCGTTATGAGTGAACACCCCAGAAGCCCTTCTCCAAGGTGTTTCTAGGTAGTGCAGGAAAACAGACACCCCATCATGTGTGGTCCACTCACTACACGAAATCTGAGTGGCTGTCTCCTCTGCCAGGAGCATCCCCTTGCCCAGACTGTGCAGGGCAGCCAGACTGCCATTGCCTAGGAAGCAATGGAACCTTACTTTCTTTGCACCCCAGTTTATTGTGTAAATCCAATATTATAATTGGCAAATGGCAAATAAACCATTTGGCAAGTATGCATACCATATCACATTGGTTTTGTCTTTCTCTGAGAAGCAGAGCGGGGAAGTGAAGGCTCCTTGCAAGTCTGGAAGCCAAGGTCTGTACCTCCTCCCATAGCATCCTACTCCTGAAAACACCATGGCCTTGGTACAGCCCAGGCTCCCAGGGTTGCTACTTTGGGTACAAAGGAACAAGGAAGCAGGCAGAAATGCCTGTTCTAAAAAAGAAAAGATACAAGATAAAAGGGTATATGTTCAACCTGAGGCCAGGCACACTTGCATGCCTGCGTGCTAAGTCACATAAGTCATGTCCCACTGTACGCAACCCTGTGGACTGTAGCCCACCAGGCTCCTCTGTCCATGGCATTCTCCAGGCGGGAATAGTGGAGTGGGTTGCCATGTCCTCCTCCAGGGGATCTTCCCAACCCATAGGTCGAACCCATGTCTCATGTCTCCAGCACTGGCAGGCAGGTTCTTTACCACCATCTGGGAAGCTTCCCAGGTACCCTTGCTGCTGCTGCTGCTGCTGCTAAGTTGCTTCAGTCGTGTCTGACTCTGTGCGACCCCATAGACGGCAGCCCATCAGGCTCCCCTGTCCCTGGGATTCTCCAGGCAAGAATACTGGAGTGGGTTGCCATTTCCTTCTCCAATGCATGAAAGTGAAAAGTGAAAGTGAAGTCGCTCAGTCGTGTCCGACTCTTAGTGACCCCATGGACTGCAGCCCACCAGGCTCCTCTGTCCATGGGATTGTCCAGGCAAGAGTACTGGAGTGGGGTGCCATCGCCTTCTCCGCCAGGTACCCTTACCTGTCTCCTTTTCTGTAAATTACACAAGTCAGCCTGGATGACTGTGATGAGGAGTTGCTTCTAAGGATTCCACTTACCACCACCCCTGCGCAAAAAGGCATATAAGGATTTCAGTCTCTAGACTGTTCTCCAAGGCGACCCCTGGCCAAGAATTGGGCCAAAGGTCCCTTGCAGTTCTCATCACTGCCACCTCACCATCTTAAGTGAACTGCAAGATGGCCACAAAGAATGTCAGGAACCAAAGCTGCTGCTGCTAAGTCACTTCAGTCGTGCTGACACTGTGGGACCCCATAGACGGCAGCCCACCAGGCTCCTCTGTCCCTGGGATTCTCTAGGCAAGAATACTGGAGTGGGTTGCCATTGCCTTCTCCGAGGAACCAAAGCAAGTGGGATCAAAAGAAATGACAGGTGTAGGAGGTAAATGGCTAATGAATAGAGGCAGGAAATTGGTGGAAGAATCAGATCATGTACATTCAGAAAGGGAGCCTAGAAAGTAGAGCCACCGGAATCACGTACTCGGGAGTCAGACTGCCTGGGTTTGAGTTCCAATTCTTTCTCACACAGAACAAGTTAACATGGCCTAGTTTTTCTCACCTGTAAGATAGAGTTAATACTGCTTAAAGTTATGTAATTTAAATAAGTTAGTATGTATCAGACACTTTCAAGAGTGGTTGGCACGTAGTACATGTTCAATAAAAGTTAAATACACAAAGTGACGTCACACAGTATTAAACACGTGCAAACGTGCTAAGTCGCTTCAGCTGTGTCTGACTTGCAACCCTGTGGACTGTAGTCTACCAGGCTCCTCTATCCATGGTGTTCTGCAGGCAAGAATACTGGACTGGGTTGTCTTTCCCTTCTCCATTATTAAACATGTAAACCATATCAAATGAAAGGTTTAAATGCTTTCTACTCTGCCCAATCCATGCCTTGCTATTACTATTCACTGTTTTGTGTTCACTATTCCAGACTTTTTTTATATCAATAATATATACCACATAGTTAATCTATACCTATGCAGAAAGGCAGATGATTAATATCATCTGATATTATGATATTATCATCTGATATTATCATCTGATATGATATGCATATCACCGCATAAGATTTTTCACTTTGGTACACAACATGCATCCTTCTACATCAACCCACTTAGATCTATGTCATTCTTTGTAAAAACTGAACTGCATAACATTTCATGGTTTTACTCAATTTACCCCTTTCTTTATTAACGGACATTTAGGTTGCTCCCACCGTCTTGCTATGAGAATAGTTCCCTGTAGTTCAGTTGCTCAGTTGTGTCCGACTCTCTGCAACCCCATGAATTGCAGCATGCCAGGCCTCCTCGTCCATCATCAATTCCCAGAGTTCACTCAGACTCACGTCCATCGAGTCAGTGATGCCATCCAGCCATCTCATCCTTTGCCATCCCCTTCTCCTCCTGCCCCCAATCCCTCCCAGCATCAGAGTCTTCCAGTGAGTCAACTCTTCACATGAGGTGGCCAAAGTACTGGAGTTTCAGCTTTAGCATCATTCCTTCCAAAGAAATCCCAGGGCTGATCTCCTTCAGAATGGACTGCTTGGATCTCCTTGCAGTCCAAGGGACTCTCAAGAGTCTTCTCCAATACCACAGTTCAAAAGCATCAATTCTTCGGTGCTCAGCTTTCTTCACAGTCCAACTATCACATCCATACATGACCACTGGAAAAACCATAGAGGCAAGAATTAATTTTTGTGCACTGAAAAAAAAAAACTGCCAATTCAAAACAATTTTACATTTTGGCATGTATCTCTAGATACCTCTTTCAGAAGGTATTATTAGATTTCTAGGGTCGGGGCCCTGTGCTTGGAAATAGAAAACAGAAACTTGCCAGATAGATGTTTGATTCCTGTCTGTAGCAAGTTTTTAATCCAAACCTTAGTGTCTGATCCTCCAAAGTGCTCAAAGCTTTCCAGAGGAGGGGTGTCAGCCTGAAGAAAAAGTTACATTTTTCAGGAGCCTAATGCCACTCAAGTATCCTCGCCTGAAGAATTCCATGGACAGAGGAGCCTGGTGGGCTACAGTCCATGGGGTTGCAAAGAGTCAGACATGACAGCAACTAATGCTCACTGCAAGCCGGGCTCTGGTTTAACTGCTTTAGGTATGCTAGCTTATGCAGTTCTGACAATGGCTGCATGGAAGAGATCCTATTGTTGTCCCCATTTTACAGACAAGGAGACTGAGATCCATGAGGCTAAGCCATTCGCATGGTCCCATGCCTATTAGAGGAGCAGTGATAGGAACCCCGGCAATCCAGCTCAGGACCCCTTGCTCTTAATCTGTCTCCTCTACTGAAGCTCTGAGCAATGCTGGACACTCCTTGATGAAAAAGGAGCTGTCTAAACCTTCAAGGGTGGCTTGTCCCTTCATATAATGCCTCCTTCTTGCAACCATGAAAAGCGGAAGGGGAAAAATGACCTTGGAAGAGTTTCTGGTTAAAGGAGGTGGAGCATGGAGTCAAAAGGACTTCCATGGAGATCGTTCATCTCTGCTCAGTGTTCGAGACAGAGGAGAGACTTAAGGTGAAAAATTTCTTCTCTGCAGGACTGTGTCAGTCTTCTGAGGGGGAGTCTCATCTGGAGCCCTCCACACCTTCCTATAAATTGGTACAGGCCCTGCGGAGAATAATATAGAGCCTGCCCTCCATTTATCTATTTTTTTTTAATTGGAGGATAATTACTTTACAACGTTGCCTTAGTTTCTGCTGTACAATGAAATGAATTGGCTATATGTACACGTATATCCCTTACCTCTTGAATCTCCCTTCCACCCCATCACACCCCTCTAGGTCATCAGAGAGCATGAGCTGGGCTCCCACTAGCTATTTTACACAAGATCATGTGTATATGTCAATCCTAATCTCCCAATTTGTTGCCACCTCCCCTTTTCCCTCCGTGTGCTCATGCCCATTCTCCACATCTGTGTCTCTATTCCTGCCCTGCAAATAGATTCATCTGTACCATTTTTCTAGATTCTATGTATATGCATTAATGCACAATATATTTGTTTTTCTCTTTCTGACTTACTTCACTATGTATAGCAGACTGTAGGTCCATCCATGTCTCTATAAATGACCCAGTTTTGTTCCTTTTGATGACTCGGGAATATTCTGTTGTATATGTGTACCACATCTTCTTTATCCATTCATTTATTGATTGAGATTTAGCTTGGATTGATAAACTTGATTTGGGGGATGGTTTTAGATTCACAGAGACATTGAGCAGATAGCATAGAGAGCTCCCCTCCCCCCACCCCAACACATCCCCCTCCCCCACACCTGCACACCGTTTCCCAGATTATTAACATCTTCAACATGAAGACGGTGCACTTGCAGCAGTGAATGAACCAATATTGATTCCTCATTATTAACTAAAGTCCGTAGTTCATTCCGATGTCCTCAGTATTCACCTAATGTCCTTTTTGTGTTCCAGGATCTCACATAACATGTCCTTGTCATGGTTTCTAGGCTCCTCCGGGCCAGGACATCTTCACAGACTTCCCTCATTCATGAGGGTCTTGACCATTTTAAAGAGTACTAGTCAGGTATGTCATGGAATGCACCTCTATCAGGATGTTTTGCTGTTTTCTCTCGTGATTTGACTGGGGTTATGGGTCTGGGGAGGAAGACCACAGAGGTACCCTGCTATTTTTACCATACCATATCAAGGGTATATGCTATCCACATGATTGATGACTATTTATGTAGACCTCAATTGGCTGATGGGAAGTGGTGTTTGCCAGGTTCTCCTCTGTAAAGTTACCCTTTAATTTCCCCACTTCCGTACTGTACTCTTTGGAGAAAAAAAAAACTCGCTACACAGAAGCCTAATTGAAGAAATGGGGAAACATGTTATCCCTCCCTTGGCTGGGGCAGGCCCAACAGCAGGTGGCAGGCCCTGTGGGATGCAGGGGCCACGTGGCCCCTCGGCATGAAGCAGTCTGTGTGCCGCAGAGGGGATGGGCCTATCTCCCCCTCCGGACTGAGTGCATGTGAGCCCACTGACCCCTCCAGTCTGGAGAATCCCAAGCGTCCAGGTTCTAGAAGCACACCACGTTGCCTCTCTTTTTGGACCCAATTTGTTCACAGCCACGTTTTCCCTTCATCCCCACCCCCAGCCACATGATGGTGATAAAATCCTTACCAAAGGGACTTCCCTGGTGGTCTAGTGGTTAAGAGTTCACCTTCCAATGCAGGGAGGGTGGGTTCATGTTCCTGGTCAGGGAACTGCGATCCCACTTGCCTTGTGGCCAAAAAATCAAAACATAAAACAGAAGCAATACTGTGACAAATTCAATAAAGGTGTTCAAAATGATCCGCATCTAAAATAAACATGTTTTTAATCCTCACCGAAGTATCAAGTGTCCTAGTACGGCGAGAGGTCACCAACAATTTTTCTTTTTCTTTTCCCTTTTTTTTTTTTTTTTTTTCTGGACTGGCCATCATTGGCTGAGCTTTGTCTGAGGCCTAATAGGATTCGCCACATCTTTGTTCAAAACCAGCCCACCTATTTCTTATCCTCTTAGGAAGGATCTCAGAATCCTGGATTCCAGGGTCCTGAGGGAACTCAGAACCTACCCCTCTCTTTGATGCACGAATCCACCTCCCCATCCCTTGATGTTTCTCAGGAAGAGCTGCACCTCCATCCTGATGTATTACAGAACTAAGTTCATAGCTCAGTTGGTAAAGAATCTGCCTGCAATGCAGGAGACCCCGGTTCAATTCCTAGGTTTGGAAGATCTCCTGGAGAATACCCACTCCAGTATTCTTGGACTTCCCTTGTGGCTCAGCTGGTTAAAAATCCACCTGCAATGCGGGAGACCTGGGTTCAATCTCTTTGTTGGGAAGATCCCCTGGAGAAGGGAAAATCTACCCACTCCTGTATTCTGGCCTGGAGAATTCAATGGACTATATAGTCCATGGGGTCACAAAAAGTCAGACAAGACTGAGTGGCTTTCACTTTCACCTTTTTGTTCACTTTCAAGTTTCGTGCTCGTTTTTCCAAAGGGAGAGGAGATGGCATGGGATGTGTTTACTGCCCAGCCAAGAGGAGTGTTAGTTTCGTGCCAAATGTTCAGTTCAGTTCATTTCAGTCACTTAGTCATGTCCGACTCTTTGCGATCCCATGAATCGCAGCATGCCAGGCCTCCCTGTCCATCACCAACTCCTGGAGTTCACTCAGACTCATGTCCATCGAGTTGGTGATGCCATCCAGCCATCTCATCCTCTGTCGTCCCCTTCTCCTCCTGCCCCCCATCCCTCCCAGCATCAGAGTCTTTTCCAGTGAGTCAACTCTTCACATGGGGTGGTTAAAGTACTGGAGTTTCAGCTTTAACATCATTCCTTCCAAAGAAATCCCAGGGCTGATCTCCTTCAGAATGGACTGCTTGGATCTCCTTGTTGTCCAAGGGACTCTCAAGAGTCTTCTCCAACACCACAGTTCAAAAGCATCGATTCTTCGGCGCTCAGCTTTCTTCACAGTCCTCACATTCATACATGACCACTGGAAAAACCATAGCCTTGACTAATGGACCTTTGTTGACAAAGTAATGTCTTTGCTTTTGAATATGCTCTCTAGGTTGGTCATAACTTTCCTTCCAAGGAGTAAGCGTCTTTTAATTTCATGGCTGCAGTCACCATCTGCAGTGATTTTGGAGCCCCCAAAAATAAAGTGTGACACTGTTTCCACTGTTTCCCCATCTATTTCCCATGAAGTGATGGGACCAGATGCCATGATCTTTGTTTTCTGAATGTTGAGCTTTAAGCCAACTTTTTCACTCTCCACTTTTACTTTCATCAAGAGGCTTTTTAGTTCCTCTTCACTTTCTGCCATAAGGGTGGTGGCATCTGCATATCTGAGGTTATTGATATTTCTCCTGGCGATCTTGACTCCAGCTTGTGTTTCTTCCAGCCCAGCATTTCTCATGATGTACTCTGCATATAAGTTAAATAAGCAGGGTGTCAAATGTTAGCATTAGTAATTAAATTTTGCATGCTTTAAATTTTCCCTCATTTCCATTTCACTAATGCTGTGGTAAGGATTAATTAATGTTTTGAAAATGTTTTGAAGATAGAAAATCTTATGCGCGCAGAAAGTACGATTATTCGTCACTGCAAATAACTGTATGTGAAGACTTTCTTCCTTGATGACGTGAGGGTTTCAGCAGGCAGTTTAAAACAGGCAGTGTTACTCTTAAAGAATGCCTGTCTTGGACTTCCCTGGTGGTCCAAAGGTTAGGAGTCCACCTGCCAATGCAGGGGATATGGGTTCGATCCCTGGTCCGGGAAGATTCCACATGCCATGGAGCAATTCACCCAGCTGCCACAACTATAGAATCCTATGCTCCACAGGAAGAAAAAAAAAAAATATATACCACTGCAATGAGAAGCCGGAACTCCTAAAAGAAGCTGAGCTCTCACTCACCACAACTAAAGAGAGCCTGCGAGTGACAGTGAAGACCAAACACCTCCAAAATAAATAAATAAATAAATAAAATTTTTAAAAAGGACAGCTTCCTTCATCAAAAACTGTATTCTATTCTAGTGAAGCACCGAGGCCTTTCCTTCCTTCCATGCTGCGCTCCATGGGGTCGCAAAGAGTAGGACATGACTGAGCTGAGTGACTGAACCGAACTGAATTGATATGCCGTGTAATATTTTCCTCTTGCACTGGTTTAGAAGCTGCTGTTTCCTTGCTGTATGTTCTCTATATTGTTCTGTGGTCGATTTGTAACTGCATCTTGCTATCAAGTGAGAGGGGTGGCCGATCCCAAACCAAGGAAGGAGAAACACACCACTGTGTGTTAGAGGGCATAACCACTGCCTAGAGCTGCTGTAACCACGCACTGCAAACTGGACGGCTTCACACAACAGACATGTGCTGTCTGAGCTAACACTTAGGGCACTGCTGAGGGACAGTGCCGACTTTTATTGTCCCCCAGTTCAGGAAGCCAGGTGTCCAAGATCAGGATGTTGGCGAGGTTGATTCTATCTCTAGACTCAGAGGGAGAATCTGATGCTCACTCACCGTTTGATGTTCCTTGCTGTATGTGTATCACTACCCTCTCTGCCTCCTTCATTAGGCATTAGACATTCTCTACCGTCTGTTCTGTGTGCAAAATTCCCTTTCTTTTTCATATTTTTCATTTTGTACTGGGGTATATAATTGATTCACCTCATTGTGATAGTTTCAGGTGTACAGAGAAGGGACTCAGCCACACAGATACATGCATCCATTCTCCCCCCGACTCCCCTCCCATCCAGGCTGCCACATAACGTGGAGCAGAGTTCCCCATGCTATACAGTAGGTCCTTGTTGGTTATCCATTTTAAATATAGCAGTGGGTACAGGTCCATCCCAAACTCCCTAACTATCCCTTCCCCAGCTGTTCTCCCCTGGCAACCATAAGTTCATTTTCGAAGTCTGTGTCTCTTTCTATTTTGTAAGTATGTTCATTTGTATCATTTCTTTCTAGATTCCTCATATAAGGGTTGCTATGCTATGCTAAGTCACTTCAGTCATGTCCGACTCTGTGTGACCCCATAGGTGGCAGCCCACCAGGCTCCCCCGTCCCTGGGATTCTCCAGGCAAGAACACTAGAGTGGGTTGCCATTTCCTTCTCCAATGCATGAAAGTGAAAAGTGAAAGTGAAGTCTCTCAGTTGTATCCAACTCTTAGCGACCCCATGGATTGCAGCTTAACAGGCTCCTCCATCCATGGTATTTTCCAGGCAAGAGTACTGGAGTGGGGTGCCATTGCCTTCTCAGAATATAAGGGATGTCATACGATATTTCTCCTCTGTCTGACTTCACTCAGTATGACAATCTCTAGGTCCATTCGTGTTGCTGCAAATGAATGGCATTATTTCATTCTTTTTAACGGCTGAATAATATTCCATTGTATATGTGTACCACATCTTCTTTATCCATTCCCCTGTCAATGGATATTTAGGTTGCTTCCATGTCTTGGGTGTTGTAAACAGTGCTTCAATGAACATTGGGGTGCATACTTCCTTTATGATCATGTTTTTCTCCAGATATATGCCCAGGAGTGGGGATGCAGGGTCATATGATAGCTCTATTTTTAGTTTTTTCAGTTCAGTTCAGTTCAGTCACTCAGTTGTGTCCGACTCTTTGCGACCCCACGAATCGCAGCACGCCAGGCCTCCCTGTCCATCACCAACTCCTGGAGTTCACTCAGACTCATGTCCATTGAGTCAGTGATGCCATCCAGCCATCTCATCCTCTGTTGTCCCCTTCTCTTCCTGCCCCCAATCCCTCCCAGTATCAGAGTCTTTTCCAGTGAGTCAACTCTTCCCATGAGGTGGCCAAAGTACTGGAGTTTCAGCTTTAGCATCATTCCTTCCAAAGAAATCCCAGGGCTGATCTCCTTCACAATGGACTGGTTGGATCTCCTTGCAGTCCAAGGGACTCTCAAGAGTCTTCTCCAACACCACAGTTCAAAAGCATCAATTCTTCGGCGCTCAGCCTTCTTCACAGTCCAGCTCTCACATCCATACATGACCACAGGAAAAACCATAGCCTTGACTAGACGGACCTTTGTTGGCAAAGTAATGTCTCTGCTTTTCAATATGCTATCTAGGTTGGTTTTAGTTTTTTAGGGAACCTCTATACTGTTTTCCATAGTGGCTGTACCAGTTTACATTCCCACCAACTGTGTAGGACAAAGTTCCCTCTTCTTATACAGATTTCTCTCTTCTTGTCTATGGATCCACTGTGATCCAGTATGACCTCATCCAGTATGATCCAACTTGACTGCATCTCCAAAGACCCAGTTTCCAAATAAGATCACATTCACGGGTGATGAGGGTTAGCACTTGAACGTATCTTCTGGGGGAGTAGAGTGCAGCCCACAACAAATGGGGATATAGCTACCGAGGATGAGGAAGATGGGGGCACCCCAAAGATGGAACACTAGGTGTCAGGGAAGGAGTCGCTGTGAAGAGACTTGAAGGATGAGAAGGGAATGGGCCATCTTAGGGACTTTAAGCAAAGAGATGGGAATACCAGACCACCTGACCTGCTTCTTGAGAAATTTATATGCAGGTCAGGAAGCAACAGTTAGAACTGGACATGGAACAACAGACTGGTTCCAAATAGGAAAAGGAGTACATCAAGGCTGTATATTGTCACCCTGCTTATTTAACTTATATGCAGAGTGCTGCTAAGTCACTTCAGTCGTGTCCAACTCTGTGCGACCCCATAGACGGCAGCCCACCAGGCTCCCCCGTCCCTGGGATTCTCCAGGCAAGGACACTGGAGTGGGTTGCCATACATCATGAGAAACGCTGGGCTGGAAGAAGCACAAGCTGGAATCAAGATTGCTGGGAGAAATATCAATAACCTCAGATATGCAGATGCCACCACCCTTATGGCAGAAAGTGAAGAGGAACTCAAAAGCCTCTTGATGAAAGTGAAAGAGGAGAATGAAAAAGTTGGCTTAAAACTCAACATTCAGAAAACGAAGATCATGGCATCTGGTCCCATCACTTCATGGAAAATAGATGGGGAAAATGTGGAAACAGTGTCAGACTTTATTTTTTTGGGCTCCAAAATCACTGCAGATGGTGACTGCAGCCATGAAATTAAAAGACGCTTACTCCTTGGAAGAAAAGTTATGACCAACCTAGATAGCATATTGAAAAGCAGACATTCCTTTGCCAACAAAGGTCCATCTAGTCAAGGCTATGATTTTTCCTGTGGTCATGTATGGATGTGAGAGCTGGACCGGAAAGAAAAGTGAACACTGAAGAATTGATGCTTTTGAACTGTGGTGTTGGAGAAGACTCTTGAAAGTCTTTGGACTGCAAGGAGATCCAAGCAGTCCATTCTGAAGGAGATCAGCCCTGGGATTTCTTTGGAAGGAATGATGCTAAAGCTGAAACTCCAGTACTTTGGTCACCTCATGGGAAGAGTTGACTCATTGGAAAAGACTCTGATGCTGGGAGGGATTGGGGGCAGGAGGAGAAGGGGACGACAGAGGATGAGATGGCTGGATGGCATCACTGACTCGGTGGACATGAGTCTGTGTGAACTCCGGGAGTTGGTGATGGACAGGGAGGCCTGGCGTGCTGTGATTCATGGGGTTGCAAAGAGTCGGACATGACTGAGCGACTGAACTGAGCTGAACTGAGTTTGTCTAAGACCCCAGTTTCGTGGTGGAGCAGGGGAAGGAGAGACTGGACAGTGTGCTCTTCACGATTTCTCCCAACAATGAAGCATCTGTCCAGGTGGAAACAAAAGCTATGAAAAAAAGTTGACCCACCTCGCTCGTTAGGAATGCCACTTGAGTGTCACACAGGTGTGATAAGAAAGCAGAATTCTGTTTTCTGATATGTACTCCATGATCTAGATCTGACTCTTTGCAAATCCTTGAACTCTCCTCTGCACGTTTTCATGGTCCACTTTGATAAGTGAGGAATTTCCTCTTCCTTTGGCCTTACTGCCCACGGGCAGGCAGCCGCACTGCAGGGCCCTAAGTGTTAGTTCACCTTCCTCTTATACCAACCAGCTGGCATCCAAGGATGGAGGAGGATTTCATGAAATTTGTGTGTACCTTATTTTGGTGGCCTAACAGAATGGCCTTCATATTAAAACTCACAAAAATAGGATTCATAGAGCTGAAATTCTCTGAATCTTTCTTGTGATATTGAAAAAAGCCCAAACCACAATATAAGATGCTTTTCAAAAAAAGAGAGAAAGGGAGAAGGAAGGAAGGAAAGGTTTACCCTGTGTTTGCCTCTAGAGTAGGGTCAGGTCAATGATGGCTGAGTATAGGGGCAACAGCTTGGTTCTGTTTCCTTCCATGGTAGGTTTCAAACTTGGGCTCTGGCAAAGTGGCATGAGCCCTTGGCATCTGATAGTGTCTTCCCTGTGGCTTCCCTGGTGGCTCCCTGGTGGTAAAGAATCTGCCTGTGATGCAGGAGATACAGGTTCAGTCCCTGGGCCAGGAAGATCCCCTGGAGACGGAAATGGCAACCCACTCCAGTATACTTGCCTGGGAAATCCCATAGACAGAGGAACCTGATGGGCTGCGGTCCGTGGGTTTGCAAAAGAGTTAGACATGACTTAGTGACTAAACAACAACAGAGCTGAAATATACCTGTATCTTCCTTCCATTAATGAATTCAAGAGAGTGGAAACCTGCTAGTTGCCTACCCTAGTATCCATTTTCCTTAGCAATGGATTCCCCTGGGCACGTGACTGCCTAGATGAAAGACCACATCTCCCAGCCTCCCTTGCTGTTTGCTGGCCCATGTGATGAATTTTGGGCCAAGATTATGTAAATGGAGGTTGGATGTGGCAGCTTCTAAAAAATCTTCTTAAAGGAGAACTGGTGTGTGTACCTTGCCCCTTCTTTATCCCTTCCCCAGCCTTGCTGCCTAGAATAAGGAGGTGATGCTCAGAGGGAGACAGCCACATCCCATTAGAAGGAGTTTAATGCCTTTGTGGAACCCTCATCCCAGCCCCGGGCTGCCTACCTCTGATTGCATTGACATGAAAAAAACAAAAAACAAAAAACACTGAATATTTATCTCTCACTTAAGCTACTCATCTGTGGGGGTTTCTGTCACTGGAGGCAAACTTATTCCTAATTAACACACACATGAATGGTTTCCATGGGGTCACCTCTGGCAGGAGCACTGGAAAAGAGAAGTATTTTCTTTTCTCCCAAATTCTGGTTCCTTCCATGTGACTCAGGGTCTAAGAATTAATGAGGAAATGAGACAGGGTGGTATGGTGATTCCAGAATCTACATAAGATGGGCAGCCTTGTGTCCTCACGGATAGCTCAACCCTAACTCTGCCCTTGGGTTTGGAAAACTCAAAAATGTCTTCAGTTCAGTTCAGTTGCCCAGTCATGTCCGACTCTTTGTGACCCCATGGACTGCAGCACGCCAGGCCTCCCTGTCCATCACCAACTCCTGGAACTTACTCAAACTCATGTCCATTGAGTCAGTGATGCCATTCAACCATCTCACCCTCTGTCTATGTCATTTAATTAAAAACTACTTGGCCTGTGATCCATTTGCCTGAGAGAGTGAAGTCACCTTAAAATTTAACCCAATTTCAAAGGTTTTGGCATTTTTCCCCAATGTCCCATCCTCATTTGCCATCCCGGTTTTTGAATTAAATATGTCTAACAACAATTCTGACTTTTTTTTCATCTTTGATAAGCAGTGTGCAAATTTGCAGTGTTTTATGGGTAATGTTCACCTTCCTGCATGTAACACATTTTCAGAATCTATGCTCCTTAAACCTAATCAAATGACTTGAAACCTCCAAGCCTCAGCTTCCACAAAGATGCGATACCGATAAAAGTGTCCATTTAACTATTTTGAATAATAAACATGTTTGACAAAAAAAATTCAAAAGGAAGACTATAGAAAATATTGGAGGGGATGAGGAGCAACCACAACTCTGACACTTCACCACTGGGAATATAAATTAATTTTATCGCTTTTGGAAAACAAGTTGATGTTAACTCTCAAAAACCTGAATGCATACTTACTGAAAGTCCCAATATTTCTACTACTAAAAAAAAAATACTCCATAAATCCTCTTCACACACAACAGGAGATGTGTACAAATGCTAATACCAGCACCAACTGTGACAGCAAAAACTGGAAACACCTCAAGTGTCCACTACAGAAGAATGGATAAATTGGATAAATAAGTTATGTTTTATTCTTATAATGGGGTATTTGGATATGAAAGTGAATGAACTGTCATTGTGTATAACAAGGTAAACCATAGGGGAAAAAACCAAAAGAATATATAGAGTATAATTCCATTTTGGAGGAGGAAATGGCAACCCACTCCAGTATTCTTGCCTAGAGAATCCTGTGGACAGAGGAGCCTGGTGGGCCACTGTCCATAGGGTTGCACAAAGTCAGGCACAACTGAAATGACTTAGCATGCATGCATGCATTGGAGAAGGAAATAGCAACCCACTCCAGTGTTCTTGCCTGGAGAATCCCAGGGATAGAAGAGCCTGGTGAGCTGCCATCTGTGGGGTCGCACAGAGTCAGACATGACTAAAGCAACTTAGCAGCAGCAGTATAATTCCATTTATATAAAGTTTCAAAACAAGAAAAACTAAATAACTTTTTTAGAGACTCATACATAGGTGTTGTAAAAAAATTGTTGTTGCTCAGTCACTAAGTCGAGTTTGACTCTTTGTGACCCCTCAGAATGTAGCGCATCAGGCTCCTCTGGCCATGAGGATTTCTAGGCAAGAATACTGGAGTGAGCTGCCATTTTCCTTCTCCAGGGGATCTTCCCAGATCAGGGATCAAACTCAGGTCTCCTACGTCTCCTGCACTGGCAGGCAGATTCTTTAACAGCTGAGCCACCAGGGAAGCCCTATAAGAAACTTAGGAAGTGATGAGTACAAAATTCAGGATACTGGTACATTTGGTGAGTAAGAGGAGGGACACTCGGAGAAGGCAATGGCACCCCACTCCAGTACTCTTGCCTGGAAAATCCCATGGATGGAGGAGCCTGGTAGGCTGCAGTCCATGGGGTCGCTAAGAGTCAGACACGACTGAGTGACTTCACTTTCACTGTTCACTTTCGTGTATTGGAGAAGGAAATGGTAACCCACTCCGGTGTTCTTGCCTGGAGAATCCCAGGGACAAGGGAGCCTGGTGGGCTGCTGTCTATGGGGTCGCACAGAGTCGGACACGACTGAAGTGACTTAGCAGCAGCAGCAGCAGCAGCAGGGACACTTGGGAGATTCTAGGATACAGCTGTGTTCTCTTTCTTTGCTTAGGTGGTAAATATGTATATTTATTTTATTATTATTCATAGAACTTAGTTCAAGTAGACAGTTAATGAGATCAAAACTCACTCAGTAGAGTTTGCTCTGGCCCAAAGTCCCCTTGGATCTCAAGAACCAAACTGTCATGTGACAAATACCTACCTGTGGTCACCACGGAAACCAGGTAAAAGAGTTAACCACAACTCACATTCCCCTTTCCAGTGCCTGTGGCTCTTATATGCAAGGTAGAATTTATTGCTTCTCAGGGATGAACCATCTGGGTCAAGGGAAGAGAAAAACCAGCATGCTGTTGGGACCAAGAGTAGTCATGAGTGTTGAGTTCCAGAGTTATTTGACTTCCTTTGAATGTCTCCCAACAACCACCAACCTCAACACCCTGACATGGCCCTGCAGTTATTTATGACCCCTCTCTAGTGGTTCCATGAAACAGAGGAAATAGGCCTATTGTCCATGGATTAACTCTCCAGATGTAGTTAATGAGTTCAATACCAAAGAAGGTGTATGTATATATATATACATACACACATATAGCGGTGGCACTGAGGGTTAGGAGATACTTGGAGACCCTTCATCCAAGTAAAAGAAGGTGGCAAAAACAGATTTAATTCAGAAACAAAACATCCTTTCTTTTGGCTTTAATTGCCTCTTTCTTTCCTCAGAAATACCTCACGTCTGTGTAATGATTGGTTCAAGCCTCACTTAAAAAACAAGCCCTTAGAAAGATTCCAGTTCATTGGTTAACAAGAAAGGAAGAAAGCTTGTTCCATGCTGTAAGAAGTTTGATGTAATTGCCCTCCTCTTGGCCTCTTTTTGTCTAAACTGCATACTCCTGCAGTCCTGAGACTCTGCTTGGATTTTCTCCCAATATTTGAATACATAAATATAGGTCTGCAAGTGCACTGCCCCTGTTTATGAGCCTTTTAAAGATCAAAGAGTCATTTTCGGCTCTTGGGCTTGTCACTTTAAAACATACTTTACCTTTCAACGGGTGGTTCTTTCAGAAAGGTCCATTAGGCTCTTCCCATCTTGTCTTAACACTGAGTCCCACAGTTTGTGGAAAGAAATGCCTTTAATGGACAATCCAACGCTATTCCCAATGTGTTAAGAGGCCCAGCACCTCCCTTTAATGAAGTTGAATTTTAAAAAGTGCAGGCCTGAGCCTCCATGTATATCATTCTGAAGATGCCATAATGCTAACTCAAAATTGGCTGGTCACGCTGACTACAGAAACCATCACAAAGTCAGGAAAAAGATAAAACTTACAAAACACCATTTCACTAGGTGCTGCCAGAACTTGAAGTGTAAGAACGGCTCAGAGTCATGCGCAGCCTGGGGACCTGGTCACATTGCCTAACAGTCATGGTCCTACACTTTACCCTGCACTTCATTGGCAACAGTTTTACATCCAGCACTGAGTTCAGACCTGAACGTTGGGACTGCTGAAGTATTTCTCACACAGACTACAAGATGGTCGGCCAAAACCGAAGGACAAACAAATGCCAGAAACTTTGGAGTTTTACGCATTCCATGACATCATAAACATAATTTAGGTTTTCAAAGACTTGATTCTCAGACGTGTACCAAACTGCCTGTCTTGATTTATGCATCTGGTAGGTGAAGAGTAGATTTTGAAAGATTCCTGCCTCCAGTAATGACAGACTAGTGTGTTGCAAACACTCCTACAGATAAGAACTAAAAAAAAGACTTCAAAGGGTATATGTGTGTGTCTGAGGACATTAAACCAAGGGAAAAGGGACTTAAGGAACCAATATATTAAAAGCATAGAGAGCCTCAAATTATCTCATAAAATGTTTATACGTGAGGCTTAGGGCTCAATTGGATAGCACTTGGTGCACCAAAAGATGTGACCAAATAACTGAAAACCAAGAGAAATCACCAATAAAAGAAATGGTCCCACAGGAACTATCAGCTCTGAACTTCAAAACGTGATTAATAAATGCAAAAAAGTTAGATGGTTATGACGTTGATCCTTAGCAAAAGAAAAAGTGGACATTCTACAGCTGAAAATACTTGAACTGAAATGTATATTACAATGAATGTAATAGTAAATGAGAGACAGTTGAAGAGAGGATTAGTGAACTGGAATACAGGTCAAAAGCAATACCCAGACTGAAATACAGAGTTAAGAAAGAAAGCAGTATGTACAGAGCAGAACACGGGAGATGTAAGGTACATGGTAACAGGTCTGACACACATGTAACCAACATTTCAGGGGAACTCTAGCAGAAACTAACACAACAGTGTAAAGCAATTATACTCCAACTAAGTTTTAATTTTTTTTTAATTCCAGGGGAAAAAAATAAAATAGGTAGATACAATATTCAAAGAGATGACACCCAAAAAACTTCCACAACTAATGGCATCAAACCACAGATTTTAAAGTATTTAACAAAAAAAAGCTTACAAGCAGTGTAAATACTAAGAAAAATACACTAGGCACATCCTAGTAAAATTCTTGAAAACCAAAAACAAAAGGTAAGAAACTTACTATCAGCCAGAGAGAGAAGTAAAGACATATTACCTTCAAAAGAACAACTATAAGCCTGACAGATAACGTTTAAACAGAAAAACAAATGATAGGGAATAATGGAGTGGTGTTCCAAGTGCTGGAAGTTGCAAGTGTTGAGAGAAAGTATGCAAGCTTGGAGCGCCTTACTCTTACACTCCTGACTCCTACATGTCAAAATATTATTCTACATGATAGAATAAAGACAGTTTTAGACAAACAAAAACAGAAAATTTGTCCCTAAATAACACTGAAATACAAAGAAAGTGCAAACAGAATTCTCTGGGAAGAATGAAAATGATTCCATACAGAAGCATACAATGGAATGCAAAGCAATGGAAATGGTAGACCATATGGGTGTGAAAAGACGTGCGATAATAAAGTCTCGTGAGGCTTAAAAAATATAGAGATGATTAAAATATGTCATGATAATACTAAATACGGAAAGAAACTTAAGGTATCTTAGGATCCTTGCTGTGGATCACAACAAAATGTGGAAAATTCTTAAAGAGATGGGAATACCAGACCACTTTACCTGCCTCCTGAGAAATCTGTATGCAGGTCAAGAAGCAAAAGTTAGAACCGGACATGGAACAACAGACTGGTTCCAAACTGGGAAAGCAGTATGTCAAGGCTATATATTTTCACCCTGCTTATTTTATTTATATGCAGAGCACATCATGAGAAATGCTGGGCTGGATGAAGCACAGCTGGAATCAAAATTGCCAGGAGAAATATCAATAACCTCAGATATGCAGATGACACCACCCTAATGGCAGAAAGTAAAGAGGAACTAAAGAGCCTCTTGATGAAAGTGAAAGAGGAGAGTGAAAAAGCTGGCTTAAAACTCAACATTCAGAAAATTAAGATCATGACATCCAGTCCCAAAACTTCATGGAAAATAGATGGGGAAACAGTGGAAACAGTCAGAGACTTTATTTTCTTAGGCTCCCAAATCACTGCAGATGGTGACTGCAGCCATGAAATTAAAAGACTCTTGCTCCTTGGGAGACAAGCTATGACCAACCTAGACAGCATATTTGAAAGCAGAGACATTATTTTGCCAACAAAGTTTCATCTAGTCAAAGCTATGGTTTCTCCAGTAGTCATGTATGGATGTGAGAGTTGGACTATGAACAAAGCTAAGCACCAAAGAATTGATGCTTTTGAACTGTGGTGTTGGAAAAGACTCTTGAGAGTCCTTTGGACTGCAAGGAGATCAAAGTAGTCAATCCTAAAGGAGGTAAGTCCTGAATATTCAATGAAAGGACTGATGCTGAAGCTGAAAGTAATACTTTGGACACCTGATGCAAAGAACTGACCTCTTGGAAAAGACCCTGATGCTGGGAAAGATTGAAGGCAGGAGGAGAAGGAGATGACAGAGGATGAAATGGTTGGATGGCATCACTAACTGGATGGACCTGAGTTTGAGCAAGCCCCGGGAGTTAGTGATGGACAGAGAAGCCTGGCGTGCTGCAATCCATGGGGTCACAAAGAGCTGGACACAACTAAGTGACTGAACAGAACTGAGAATCCTTGCATCATTCATGAGTGAGTAAAAATTCTAATTTAAAGTAAGTTTTAATATCACTGGTTCCAAATAGGAAAAGGAGTACGTCAAGGCTGTATATTGCCACCCTGCTTATTTAACTTCTATGCAGAGTACATCATGAGAAACGCTGGGCTCGAAGAAGCATGAGCTGGAATCAAGATTGCAGGGAGAAATATCAATAACCTCAGACATGCAGATGACACCACCCTTATGGCAGAAAGTAAAGAAGAACTAAAGAGCCTCTTGATGAAAGTGAAAGAGGAGAGTAAAAAGGTTGCTTAAAGCTCAACATTCAGAAAACGAAGATCATGGCATCCGGTCCCATCACTTCATGGCAAATAGATGGGGAAACAATGGAAACAGTGTCAGACTTTATTTTTTTGGGCTCCAAAATCACTGCAGATGGTGACTGCAGCCATGAAATTAAAAGATGCTTACTCCTTGGAAGGAAAATTATGACCAACCTAGAGAGCATCTTCAAAAGCAGAGACATGACTTTGTCAACAAAGGTCCATCTAGTCAAGGCTCTGGTTTTTCCAGTGGTCATGTATGGATGTGAGAGTTGGACTGTGAAGAAAACTGAGCGCTGAAGAATTGATGCTTTTGAACTGTGGTGTTGGACAAGATTCTTGAGAGTCCCTTGGACTGCAAGGAGATCCAGCCAGTCCATCCTAAAGGATATTAGTCCTGGGTGTTCATTGGAAGGACTGATGTTGTAGCTGAAACTCCAATACTTTAGCCACCTGATGCGAAGAACTGACTCATTTGAAAAGACCCTGATACTGGGAAAGATTGAGGGCAGGAGGAGAAGGGGATGACAGAGTATGAGATGATTGGATGGCATCACTGACTCGATGGACATGAGTTTGGGTAAACTCTGGGAGTTGGTGATGGACAGGGAGGCCTGGCGTGTTGTGGTTCCTCGGGCGGCAAAGAGTCAGACACAACTGAGCAACTGAACTGAACTGAATGTCAAAGATGCATGTTGTAAGCTAGGATTCCTCAATGGCTCAGCAGGAAAAGAATCCACCTGCAATGCAAGAGACCCAGGTTCCATCCCTGGGTTGGGAAGATCCCCTGGAGGAGGGCTTGGCAACCCACTCGCATATTCTCGCCTGGAGAGGTCCATGGACAGAGGAGCCTGGAGGGCTACAGTCCCAAGGGTAGCAAAGAGTTGACGGGACTGAGCAACTGAGCGTGCCTGCATACAACCACATAATATAAGGCCTGACAGTTGGGGTTTTATTTTTTCACTATTGTCATGCGAGCGTCCTACTTAAGTTTTTGATTGTTGAGGCATCTACTTCAAAGATAGCTATCTCAAATAAACAAATTGCCAGCCAGGGACTAGATAAAGAGTCAGGCCACCCTCCCCCAGAAGTTTCTTTTGTCTTCAAGATCTCTGGTTCACTTGGATAACTATTTGTTGTAATTGTTTTTCTCTTCCTATGCTTTAATTCTCACTCTTAGTTTTTGAATTCACCAATAAGGAATGAACCTGCAAAACCCTAAGCCCCCAATCTTGACTCCAATAAAAGCCAGGCCTGCTTGCTCATTCTCTCTCCTCCTCCCTCATACCCACCTGACTGTGTGGCCCCAGGCATGCCATGTACCCTCCAAGAGTTGGGACTGATAGATCTTATCTCTTTTTTCAAAGTTTCCAAATGGTTGCTGCTGAGGGCATCTTGCAGTCATAATGAGAAGAACTGGTCCAGCTACATCATTGGTTCTGAAAGGGAAGATGTCTGCAGGGGGCTGGACATGGACCCAGGTGAGTGTCCTCAGGAATTTCTAGCTGATAGTATCACTACCATAAGCTGTGCTCTGCTCAGTACTTTCAGCTGTTTCAGACTCTTTGCAACCCCATGGACTGTAGCCCTCAAGCCCTCCTCTGTCCATGGGATTCTCCAAGCAAGAATACTGGAGTGGGTTGTCGTGCCCTCCTCCAGGGCATCTTCCCCACCCAGGGATCAACTCCATATCTCTGTCATCTCCTGCATTGCAGGCAGTTTCTTTACCCTCTGAGCCACCTGGGAAGCCCATCCATAAGCTGAGTCAGGTGCAAATAACCAGAGTAAAAAGAGCAAAAAAAGGTATAACCAACAGAGTAAAAGAATAATAAGAAATAATTATTCCAAATAAAGTAAGAAATGTAGCTACTTAAGGAAAACTTAGCAGCTTAAAACAACAAAGCATCTGATGTCTCACAGTTGCTGTGGGTCAGGAATTTGGAAGCAGCTTAGCTAAATGGCTCTAGTTCAGAACCTCTCATGAGGTTGCCATCAGGATGTCAGCCAGAGATGCTTCAAGGTAACTCATGCCTGAAGCTATAGGCAGGAGGCCTCAGTTCTTTAAAAGGATAGAAGTAGATATACCGCATGAAAACACTAACCAAAAGGAAGAACATGTAGCCATATTAACATCAAAATTTGTTTGAAGGCAAGAAGCATTACCAGGTTAAAAGGAACATTTCATAATGATACTAGCATTCTGTAGTGAAATGGTTTATCCTCCAAGAAATATATGCATGTGTGAGGTTAGTGGCTCAGTTGTGTCCGACTCTTTGCACCCCCTTGGACTATAGCCTGCCAGGCTCCTCTGTCCATGGGATTCTCCAGGCAAGAATACAGGAGTGGGTTGCCGTTTCCTCCTCAAGGAAATCTTCCCGATCAGGGATCAAACCAGCATTTCCCACATCTACTGCAGGCTAGTAGATGCTTTTACACCTGGGATATTAAGTAGATGAAAGATATTAAGAACAAATCTATGCTAATTAATGTGAAAATTTCAATAAATGAAAAAATTCCTAGAAAAATCAGTTCAGTTCAGTCACTCAGTTGTGTCCGACTCTTTGCGACCCCATGAATCTCAGCATGCCAGGCCTCCCTGTCCATCACCAACTCCCGGAGTTCACTCAGACTCACGTCCATCAACTCAGTGATGCCATCCAGCTGTCTCATCCTCTGTCGTCCCCTTCTCCTCCTGCCCCCAATCCCTCCCAGCATCAGAGTCTTTTCCAATGAGTCAGCTCTTTGCATGAGGTGGCCAAAGTACTGGAGTTTCAGCTTTAGCATCATTCCTTTCAAAGAAATTCCAGGGCTGATTTCCTTCAGAATGGACTGCTTGGATCTCCTTGTAGTCCAAAGACTCTCAAGAGTCTTCTCCAACACCACAGTTCAAAAACATCAATTCATCGGTGCTCAGCTTTCTTCACAGTCCAACTCTCACATCCATACATGACCACAGAAAAAACCATAGCCTTGACTAGACGGACCTTTGTTGGCAAAGTAACGTCTCTGCTTTTGAATATGCTATCTAGGTTGGTCATAACTTTCCTTCCAAGGAGCAAGTGTCTTTTAATTTCATGGCTGCATTCACCATCTGCAGTGATTTGGGAGCCCAAAAAAATAAAGTCTGACACTGTTTCCACTGTTTCCCCATCTATTTCCCATGAAGTGATGGGACCAGATGCCATGATCTTCGTTTTCTGAATGTTGAGCTTTAAGCCAACTTTTTCACTCTCCTCTTTCACTTTCATCAAGAGGCTTTTTAGTTCCTCTTCACTTTCTGCCATAAGGGTGGTGGCATCTGCATGTCTGAGGTTATTGATATTTCTCCCAGCAATCTTAATTCCAGCTTGTGCTTCTTCCAGCCCAGCGTTTCTCATGATGTACTCTGCATAGAAGTTAAATAAGCAGGGTGGCAATATACAGCCTTGACGTACTCCTTTTCCTATTTGGAACCAGTCTGTTGTTCCATGTCCAGTTCTAACTGTTGCTTCCTGACCTGCACACAGGTTTCTCAAGAGGCAGGTCAGGTGGTCTGGTATTCCCATCTCTTTCAGAATTTTCCACAGTTTCTTGTGATCCACACAGTCAAAGGCTTTGGCATAGTCAATAAAGCAGAAATAGATGTTTTTCTGGAACTGTCTTGCTTTTTTGATGATCCAGCAGATGTTGGCAATTTGATCTCTGGTTCCTCTGCCTTTGCTAAAACCAGCTTGAACATCTGGAGTTCACAGTTCACATATTGCTGAAGCCTGGCTTGGAGAATTTTGAGCATTACTTTACTAGTGTGTGAGATGAGTGCAATTGTGCAGTAGTTTGAGCATTCTTTGGCATTGCCTTTCTTTGGGACTGGAATGAAAACTGACCTTTTCCAGTCCTGTGGCCACTGCTGAGTTTTCCAAATTTGCTGGTATATTGAGTGCAGTACTTTCACAGCATCATCTTTCAGGATTTGGAATAGCTCAACTGGAATTCCATCACCTTCACTAGCTTTGTTTGTAGTGATGCTTTCTAAGGCCCACTTGATTTCACATTCCAGGGTGTCTGGCTCTAGGTCAGTGATCACACCATTGTCATTATCTGGGTTGTGAAGCTCTTTTTTGTACAGTTCTTCTGTGTATTCTTGCCACCTCTTCTTAATATCTTCTGCTTCTGTTAGGTCCATACCATTTCTGTCCTTTATCAAGCCCATCTTTGCATGAAATATTCCTTTGGTATCTCTAATTTTCTTGAAGAGATCTCTAGTCTTTCCCATTCTGTTGTTTTCCTCTATTTCTTTGCATTGATCGCTGAGGAAGGCTTTCTTATCTCTCCTTGCTTTGGAACTCTGCATTCAGATGTTTATATCTTTCCTTTTCTCCTTTGCTTTTCGCTTCTCTTCTTTTCACAGCTATTTGTAAGGCCTCCTCAGACAGCCATTTTGCTTTTTTGCATTTCTTTTCCGTGGGGATGGTCAAATACAGCCTACCAAAACTGACATAAGAAAAAATGAAAACTCTAAATAGATCTCATGTCTAATTAAGTAATTGGCTCCATGATTTAAAAGCTTCCTATAAACAAAACTCCAAGCCCATATATTTCATTGGTAAAAAATTTGTACATAATGTTGCTATTAATTCCTTAAGATTAATAGCACCAACTATACACAGACTTTTTCAGAGGGAAAAAGAAAACACGTTTCCCACCTCATTTTATGAAACCAGCATGACCTTGACACCAAAACCCAACAAGAATATTGCAAAAAAAAAAAAAAGGCAAATTACAAACCAATTTTACTCACAAGCCCAGAAGCAGAAAAGTTTAGCAAATAGTATAAAATTGAATTCAGCAATATAGAAAAGGATAATATATCAGATAAAGTTGGGTTTGCTCCAAAAATCTAATCTGGCTTACCATTCGATAATCAGTTGATCTATTAGATTAGTATGATGCATGGTTTATTTATGCAATAGTACACTAGACTTCCCTGGTGGCTCAGACGGTAAAGTGTCTGTCTATCAATGCAGGAAATCTGGGTTCGATCCCTGGGTCGGGAAGATTCCCTGGAGAAGGAAATGGCAGCCCGCTCCAGTACTCTTGCCTAGAAAATCCCATGGATGGAGGAGCCTGGTGGGCTGCAGTCCATGGGGTCGCAAAGAGTTGGACATGACTGAGCGACTTCACTTCACTTCACTTCATACTATGCAGTAGTGAAAACCAATAAACATCTGCTTCTTCCTCACAAACATAAGGTTAAGAAGCTAAAAAACATACTGGATGATTTCATCTACATAAAGTCCAAAAATAAGTAAAAAGGTCAGGATAACTGTTCCCGAGAGTGGGGTCCAGCTGTTTGTTGCCCAAAAGCCAATAAAGAGCAAGGTTGGTGGAAAGGAAAGTTTGATTTATTTTGGAGCCCAGCAATGAGGGATTCAGAGGTGAATGGGAGCAAATTCTCATTCAAAGGCCAACAAATCTCCTCAGACAATCAGGGGCAAGAGCTTTAAAATGGGAATTTCTGGGGTAATTGTTGGAGGGAAGCCGCTACATGCAGAAACAGCACAGTCAGCTCTGACAGTGTTCTTGAAATTGGTCATTGGTGGTCTGACCAGCATCGTCTTGATTGTTTTTAGTACAGTTACCCTTCAGTCTTACTGTCAATTTGTTCCCATATCTTTGAGTCCAGTCCTCGGAACTGTTGCAGCTTATGTTATGGCTACCATCTTGTTACTACATAACTATCTACTTCCACCTGGCAAAGGTTTCAGTATCTATAAAACAGCCCATGGGTTATGGCTCAAAATATTATCTATAGCCCTTGAGAAGGAACTAAAAGTCCTTGACTTTGCTTAATGACTAAACTATTTTTTTTTCCTGTTTGACTGCTTTCCTTTGCTTCTGCTTTTTCTCACTTCTCTGATTAAACTTATTCTTTAGCTAAAGGTTTTGCACAGACAAAAGGCAGGCTGAGGACATGGCCCACCATGTCCTCAGGGGTCGGAGGGAGGACCATAGCATCTGGATCTTTCTTATGACTACCTCTAGGAAAAAAGAAGGGCAGGGTGAGTGGGTGGGGGCATAGGAGAGGCATCTTGAATATTGAATAATGTTCAATTTCTGATGTGGATAATTACATTAAAATGTTTCATTTTGTAATAATTCATCAAGTTGATTCACAAATTATGATTTGTCTATCTTTTTCTGTATCTGTGTGTGTGTGTCCTCAGGCACTCCCAACTCTTTGCAACCCTGTGGACTGTAGCCCTCCAGGCTCCTCTGTCCAGGGGGATTCTCCAGGCAAAGATACTGGAGTGGGTTTCCATGCCCTCCTCCAGGGGATCTTCCAGACCCAGGGATCAAACCCATGTCTCTTATGTCTCATGCATTGGCAGGCAGGTTCTTTACCACTAGAGCCACCCAGGAAGCCTGTACTTCAATGTAAAAAAAAAGTCTAAATGGATTTGAATGCCAGAACCAAAAGCTAACATTTGGATACCCCAAACCTAATAAACCAAGTTTGACCAAACCAAAATTGCATAAGAGTTTAAAATTCAAAACCTTGTATTTATACTTAGTTGATCTTCACTGGATTCAGTCATCAGAGGTAGTATAGGGTATGGAAGAGGACACTACTATTATCCCGGGTAGACAGATGAGGAAACTGAAATATTGAAAAGCTCAGTGACTCATCCAAGATGATACAGCTGCAATCACAATGCCAAGTCATCCAGAGCCATCCAAAATTGACCATATTTTCCTCTTGGAGTCTAATTTAACTAAACTTATTTAATGATATTCATGAACATGGCTACACAGATCCCATTGCTTTTAAAAGTTGGATCATCCTGTGTGGAATCATGGATGGAGTACATAGATTTTGAGTACCCTGTTATAAATTTACTGTGTAAACTTCATTGCCCTAAGCACTGATTTCCTAATCTACAAAATGGAATTAATAATATGCCTCTCAACAGGATTTGGGGGAAGAGTAAATTTGTTGTTGTTGTTCAGTCGCTCGGTCATGTCAGACTCTTTGTGACCACGTGGATTACAGCAAGTCAGGCTTCCTTATCCTTCACTCTCTCCTGGAATTTGCTCAAACTCATGTCCATTGAGTTGGTGATGCCATTCAACTGTCTCATCCTCTGTCTTCCCCTTCTCTTCCTGCCCTCAAGCTTTCCCAGCATCAGTCTTTTCCAATGAGTCTGCTCTTTGCCTTAAGTGGCCAAAGTATCAGAGCTTCAGCTTTAGCAATTAGATGACACAGAAAATTGCCTAGCATGTGCCTGAACGCAGCTGGTGCACAGTTAGGTTCTTTCTATGCCTCCCTCCCCACCGCCAACTTCGTAAGGGGAGTGAGTCATCTGCCTGAAGGAGATCAATCCTAAAAGCTCTCAAACAACTGTGGGATAAGGCATAGAGGGACACCCGAGTTTATCTAATCCTGCAGAAGCCCTTGCAGATAAACCAGCTTATTCAAGGCCATTACTTAGTCAGGCACAAGCTAGCCTTAACAGCTAAGTCTAAAATCTACCGAGGCTCCCCAAACTCAGATAAATCTATCCCCACCCCACCCCTACCATTATGACCAACCTTTTTTTCCCTCTGTTTCTGCTTTTATCCCAGCTTTTCTCAGGCAAGGGTGAGACATGCAACCTCTATAGAAATCCCTCCAGATCAGCCTGTGGGAATAGAGGGTCAATCCCAGGCAGAAGCAATCCCTCCCTCCCCTTTTCTTCCATCGCCTCCTACCTTTAATCTTTCTGTATGCACGGTCGCATGTCACTGTGATCACTTGCTAGTTTACTCACCGTCTTCTCTTGGGAGGGTGTCCCAGGTGGTTCAGTGGTAAAAGAATCCGCCTGCCCATGTAGTAGACACAGGAGATGCGGGTTCAACCTGGGTCGGGAAGATCTCCTGGAGGATAAAATGGCAATCCCACCCCAGTACTCTTGCCTGGAGAATCCCATGGACAGAGGAGCCTGGTGGGCTACAGTCCATGGGGTCGCAGAGTTAGACAAGACTGAGCCACTGAGGGTACACACTTTTCTTGGGAAATGAGAGAGGACAAGTTCTGCGTGGTATTTATTTTTACAGGCTTACTGCCAAAAACACACAGTAAGCCTCAAAAAAAAAAAAAAAATTATAGGAAGAAGAAAGGAAAGAAGGAAGGAAGGGAGGGAAGTGAAGGAAGGAATAGAGGGAGGGAGAAAGGAATGTAAATTAATTTGGGGGCAAAGGAAGCAAGGTTTCTCGTTAAACACTCTAGCCTCTTTCCCTGCTACCCTGTCTTTCTCCTCCCACTGCCTCTCTCACCCCACTGCAGCTCCCAAGTTGGGCAGTACTTTTTCCATTTTCCAGTGTTCTCTTATCCTATCTCACTCTCAGGAAAAGGCCCAAGGCCAGTGATTTACCTGCTAGTGTGTTAGAAGTCAGTCTGGTTTTATTTTTCCTGCTGTGGTGTGGGATATACATTTCAAGTATCCCATGGGATTACCAGAGGCATGTTCCCTGGCTAAGGGAAGGAAGGTGAAGAGAATATGGGGTTGGGGACCAGGACCCTTCCCAATGAACTTAACCCTTGTGTAAGTCACAAGGAAAACGAGACCCGAGGGGCTGACTTAACCTCAAAGCCCTTGAACTTCATTTCCTGTTTGTCTTCTCAGACCTTCCTCCTCCTCCCACACAGTTTCCTCCCAGGCCACCTGTTCCTTGGAGACTCTGCTCAGATGCCTCCATCTCTCCCCACAGGTGTCAGTGTGTGTCGGGTGAGTAGTCAGCTCACTTGGGTTCTGCTGCTGAACACAGCCATGTGGTCCAGCCATCTTCCAGCCTCACAGTTGAGTCAGTCTGGATGGTATGATGACGCCATCATCACTGTGCACATTTGCTGCGCGTGGGCTGTTCTGTGGTTTTTGTGGCATTGTCTTCCCAGTCTCTGCCATCAGAGCCTGGGGCCAAGTAATCAGTTCAACTCTGGCTAGTCCTGGGCTTCACGATTGCTTCTTTGTCCGGTGCGTGTCTGTGTCCTTACCCTTCAGCAAAAGGTGGATGTTTTGGAACCATTTTCTGGCGTCCTACCATGGGGAGAGAGTCTGGGGGCACTTACTGAAACACAAAAGCAGCTGAAGCCCACCCAGCTGTGGCTTAGGGCCGCCCACGATCACAGGGCCATTTGAGGTAGATGTTGAGGCTCCGTTCACTGAAGTGGGAAGGATTCAGGTAGAGGCTTTTCACCAATGAATCTACAGGGAAGTGATAAGCAGGGCTCACATTTTCCCTTCAAGGCTCAAGTCTACCCAGTGGACCCTACTGCCCATGGGTGATTTAATTAAAAGGGGCACACCACACACACACACACACGTTTTTGGTAAGGGGATGGGCACTCACCAAAAAGAGGCAGCGTAACTTCTCTGATCCAAGGGCAAGGTTATATTCATTCATGCATCCCTGTGGGCTCAGTTACTTCAATCGTGTCTGACTCTTTTTGCGGCCCCATAGACTGTAGCCCGTCAGGCTCCTCTTTCCATGGAATTCTCCAGGCAAGCATACTGGGGTGGGTTGCCATTCCCTTCTCCAGGGGATCTTTCCAACCCAGAGATCGAACACACATCTCCTGCACTGGCAGGCGGGTTTTTTTTACCACTGAACCACCTGGGAAGCCCTCTCTTTGTCCATCCCATATTTTATACCAAGTGTATGCTTCCAAGAGGGCAAAGACTATGTCCTCTATGTCTTTGAGTTACAAGATAAAGATTTTAGATATGTATTCATTTTTAGAGATGCACTGTTAGCACATTGACAATATGCCAACCAAAAAGACAACTGAGACAAAACAGACCAAAAATCCCTTCCATGGTGGATGCTCTCTTCTCCATTGCTGCCTTGTCCTCCCCACGATTCTCTTCCTTTGTTCCCATAGAAACTAAAGAGAGGTGTTACACAGAGTACAGAGATCAGAGTCCAATGTTCTAAAGTAATCCCGAAAGAAGGCCAAGCCCAAGTCAGGCATGATGGGTTGAGAAGAGCACAGATAAGAGCTAGATGACCATTTCCCTAGAGGTTGGCGAGGGCCTGCCCCAGCTAGGGAATGAAAATGTAAGGGAGAATGTTGTGGGTGTTTAGGGAGGTCTCCTGTGGCCTACCCATGGTGAGCCTGGAACCCACTCATTCCAGCAGCCAACTGTTTCATTTTCAGGAATTTTGTGAATGGCTTGACCTTAGTAGCTTGAAACTGGTCAGGGTGGGAGTTTTCACACCCCTGAAAACAACAATTGATACAAATGGGTTCCTCTCTGCATGCCCTTCCCCCCCAGATAAGAGCCAGTTGTTAGACATTAACCAACACAGTGGAGCCTGCAACCTCACAGGCTCCCACCACCCTCCAAAGCAGTTGAGTAGAAGAGGCAGCAGAGCCAATGTGGGGGCTAGGGTAGCGGTAGCTAAATAGAAGCCAAAAGGCTCAGAGAGCATCAGAGGAGTGTCACAGGGCCTCAGTCAGGACAAGAGGAAACAGAGTCATGTGCTGATGTCTAGAGACCTGAGTGGGGCCACAGACTCATAAAATGACTAATCGTTTTAATCATTATTTGAAATAACTTACCCCAAAAATGGGCCATAATGCCTTCCCTGATGGCTCAGATAAAAGAATCTGCCTGCAATGCAGGAGGTGCAGGAGACATGGGTTCGATCCCTGGGCCAGGAAGATTCCCAAAGGAGGAAATAGAAACCCACTTCAGTATTCTTGCCTGGAGAATCCTATGGACAGAGGTGCCTGGCAGGCTATAGTCCATGGGGTCGCAAGAATCGGACACGACTTAATGACTAAACCACCACCACCAGTATTCTTGCCTGGAAAATCCATGGACAGAGGAGTCTGGTAGGCTACAGTCTATGGGGTCGTGAAGAGTCAGACATGAATGAGCAACTGAGTGCAATGGTATGGCGTGAACCAAAGGTTATGATTAATCCAATTCTGCACACCTGAGACCCAGAAGAAGAAAAAGAAGGAGGTGAATAAAGACACGGCTTGTGCTGGTTGCCTGGGGGCAGCCATTTGGGGCCCACAGACCTCTCAGTGGAAGCCATGGAGGGCAGGGAAGTGACAAGATGCTATGATTCTAGCCAGAGGCTGCCCAGGAAGGGAAGGAAAGGCAGACTTCCCAAGCACGGTCCCCAAACAATCAAGTTACAGCTTTTTAATATATTTTTTGCTTTGCTATATTATTATCATGTGATCTATTGAAAAAGAAAAAAAAATACAGTTTCATTTCTGCACACCTGAGTTTGAGGCTTGTTAAAAATTCCTACCTCCTCCACCTGTGTCCTCCACATTGAGATGCTCAGGGAGTGTTTTCCGATTGACTGATTCTGATCTACTGAGTCATGAGCATGACATTCTTCCATTGAATAAGAATGTGATGAGAATCTAAGCTGTGCCCGACCCCGCCTGAGAAGCATGAGCTGATCTATTGATGAATACATGATGCAGATACCCATTCCTCTGGTGGTGGCTTCAGTTCTTAAGGTAGAAAGAAAAAAATTATTTCAGTAAATACTTGTTGGGAAGGTGACTCCCAATCTGGAGACTCAAGGCTGCCTGAAATTCAGAGGCTGCCCTCAGGACCCTTGTGGACTGCTTGAACGAAGCAGCCAAGACAAGGATAAGGGCAACAGTGTGGCAAGAGATGTGTCCAGGGGTGCTCGGGGGCCCGGAAGAAGGCTGTCCTTCTCTAGAGTGTCCAGGGAAGACTTCCTGCAGGAGAGGGGTGATGGGAGAAGGGGTCCCAGGCAGAGAGGAGCTGGATCAGCCATGTGGCTCAGGGAGGAGTGGCGGGTGGACCCGTGTCCTTCCTGGGGTCCCACCCACGCTGATCCTCTGGGAGGCCATGGCCCTCCAGGGGACTGTAGGGAAGATATCCTCAACCTCAGTGATCGGGGCCCAGGCCAAGTCAGGGGCAGTGAAAGCAAAACGGGGCTCCACCAGGACCAGGGCCAAAGAAAGGTCCCCTTGCACCCAGTAAGAGCCTAGGCCAGGTAGGCAGGCACCCCTCAACCCCAGGCCCAGCAGCTCTGCCAAGCTCCCTGGGAGCTGCCGGCCCTGCTGCAGAGGGTTTAGGGAGATGGTCCCCGGCATCTGCAGACTCCTGCCCCCAGAGCCTCCTCTCCTCAGTGCCCATGGGAAATGTGCCCACCCTAGATCTCGTCCCTCTCCCCATTCCCAGGGTCAACACTGCTTGTAGCCGCCGGCACGACTGGCTGCTCAGTGGCTTTGTAGGAACAGCCCCTGAGCTTGTGTTATGTGGCGTCCTTCTCATCTCATTTGAATCCCACAACAATCTGCGAGGTCGTCACCCTCTATTCTTTGCACAGATGAGACACTGAAACTCGAAAGGGTTAACTGGCTCCTGGTCTCAGGGACACTGAGTGGCAAAGCCAGGGTTCAGTTCTAGGGCCTTTATTTCCAAGCCAGGGAACTCAGCCTAGAAGGGAAGGTCTGTCTGTCCCTTCACTTGCCCAACGGGTGGGCCATCCAAGCTTAATCCCAACCACTTGGGGCGAGCTCCTCCCATGCCCACGCATCCCCCCTCCCCAATCCAAGGCCAGCCCCACCCTCTCCCCTGAGCTTGGCTGGATCAGATTAGCAAAAGCAACAGCCCTCACAAGATTGCCCCAGTTGGCTCCAGCAATTAATTAAGAGCCGTCTGGGAGCCTCCAAAGGGCCTGCAAGCTCCAGCAAGACACGGCACACATAGCTGAATCCAAAATATTTGCTGTGTTTTTCCCCTTGCTGGGGAACCAGTCCTTACCTGTTACCTGAACCTGATTAAATTTTAAGCCGTTCATTCTCCGTGCCAACTGTGAACCAGCCAGTCGGTCACATGGAAGATGGGGGAGACAGCTGGAAACTTGACAGTGATAATACCTGATGGATCAATACATCGTTGTTCACTGGCTATACCTTGAAGCACCCAGGACCCGCCTCAGGCACTGCCCATTCTGGTCAGCAGTGCGGTCTGAACATTAGAGCCCCAGCCACACAGGAGCCCACAGGTCCTGCCCAGAGGGGTCTACGGGCAGGGCCGCTTTGTGGCCAAGATGGCAGCCCCCTTGATCCTACTGGCTATTGTCCCACTGGCCTCCCACTGTCTTAGAAAGTTCTCAGAAATCAGACAGCCCCATGCCCCTGCCTCATATTCTATGCCCTGCCAGCATTAAAGCTCTTCCTCCAAAACTGATCTGAATCCACCCATTTTCTGCCCCTCAGTGCCAACAGCTACACCAGGGGTCAGCAAACCTTTTCTGTAAAGATCCAGATCGTAAAGATTTTAGAGGCTGGAAACAAAAAGGCCAAATGGACACCTTTATGCATGTTTTCATATAACAAGGGAGAAAACATATTTCTACACATTTTTATGGAATGTGTTAGTCGCTCAGTGGTGTCCCACTCTTTTGCCATTCTATGGACGGTAGCCCACCAGGCTCCTCTGTCCATGGGATTCTCCAGGCAAGGATACTGGAGTGGGTTGCCAAGCCATTTTCCAAGGGATCCTCCCGACCCAGGAATCGAACCCGGGTCTCCCACATAGCAGGCAGATTTTTGACTGTCTGAACCACGAGGGAAGCCTACACATTTTTATTGATGAAGTTTAAAATAGACCAATATGAATCATTGAGCACAGTTCTAAAAATAGACACCAATCAATGAGAAGAATGGATTTCTTTCTTTTAAAAATTTTTTATTGTATTTATTCACGGAACTCTTTTCTTGAAGGGGAGAACTTTCCCCTTCACTGGGATTCAAAGCTAGTGCTCTTTATTATCGGATCAGTTGAGAACATTGGCCAGTCTTATTCACAGGACAGGAGAAAACAGGGGCCAGCCAGACTTGGCTTTGGCTGCAATTAGCAGATTTCTACTCTCCATCAAGGTACCGGAACAGCCTCCCTTAGGACCTACACTTCTCCTGCGTCCATTCTTGCTCCTGACAGTCTGTCCCCCATAGCAACAGGCAGAGGTGTGTAAAGCCGTGGATCATTACCCCTCTGCTTCGGACCTCCCATCACCCTCCATGGCCATTTTGGCTGGGATGTTGGACTTTGATTCAGACATCAAGCCTCCTGGGAGAAAGACAGTCTCCGGCACTATGATACCCCCGCCCCTGCCTTGGGGAAGCTCAGAGTGGGACACAGAGGGTGGGCCTGGGAGAGCCCGAGGGTGGGACACTGGAGAGAGAGGACATGTCTCTGGGCAGCATAGCTCCATCTGGTACTCGGGGAGGCATGGAGGAGTCATAGATCGAACCAGTCTGGTGACCCAAATACCTGCCTGTTGTGATCTTTTAGGGGGCTCAGTTATGAGTGGGGTGCTAAGCACAGTGTCCCCCATGGCTTATTGTCCCCCATGGCTGCATTGGGAGAGCCAGGCCTGGTTTTCTGCTCCGCTTCTAACCGCAGGGACCTTAGCCCCATTTCCAGGTTTGTTGTGAGTGAAAAGTAGAGGGAGGTCATCCCTGAAGCTGCTGATAATCAGAATTAAGGTAGTACTTAAAATAGATTCCTGGGCTCCACCAAGATTTAGAATCAGAAGGTAGGAGGCTGTGGGTTTGTATACATAGACACATTTGTATTAATGTATACACATTCAGTTCATTTCAGTTCAGTCGCTCAGTTGTGTCCAACTCTTTGCAACCCCATCAATCACAGCACGCCAGGCCTCCCTGTCCATCACCAACTCCCGCAGTTCACTCAAACTCACATCCATCAAGTCGGTGATGCCATCCAGCCATCTCATCCTCTGTCGTCCCTTTCTTCTCCTGCCCCCAATCCCTCCCAGCATCAGAGTCTTTTCCAATGAGTCAACTCTTCACATGAGTGGCCAAAGTACTGGAGTTTCATTAGGTTGCACGAAATACAGAATTTGTAGGCATTCCTTTATTATTACAAAAACACATCAACTCCAGTACTTTGGCCACCTCATGTGAAGAGTTGACTCATTGGAAAAGACTCTGATGCTGGGAGGGATTGGGGGCAGGAGGAGAAGGGGACAACAGAGGATGAGATGGCTGGATGGCATCACTGACTTGATGGACATGAGTTTGAGTGAACTCCGGGAGTTGGTGATGGACAGGGAGGCCTGGTGTGCTGTGATTGATGGGGTTGCAAAGAGTCGGACACGACTGAGCAACTGAACTGAACTGAACTGAATGGTAAGCATGCGTGCCTGCGTGCTCAGTTGCTCAGTCATGTCTGACTCTGCGACCCCTTGGACTGTAGCCTACCAGGTTCCTCTGCCCATGGGGTTCTCCAGGCAGGAGTACTGGAGTGGGTTGCCATGACCTTCTCCAGGGGATCTTCCCACCCAAGGACTGAACCTGTGTCTCTTACATCTCCCGCATGGTAGGCAGGTTCTTTACAACTAGCACCACTTGGGAAGCCCATTGGTAAGCATATTTGTAAATTATTGCTAAGCCCAGAAGTTGAAGCCCCATGAAGGAATCTGACATCTCTTGAGTTTAAGAAAGCTACGCATAAACAACTAGATTTGCATGATAAAAAAAAGACTAGACAAGTTATGAAGCACTCTACAATTTGCCATATTGTTTCATCATGTTTAAGCTCACAACTAACTGGGGATTATTACTGATTTTACAGAATAGACTCACACACTTTTCCAGTGTTACTTAGCTAATAAGTTGTCAATCTAGGATTTTATCCTAGGTTTTCAAACTTTGGATTCAGTCAAAAGCTTAGCTGGTAAGTACAAGTTTTTTTCCATGAGAGAACAAATTATTTTGAACATTTTTTCATGGAGATTTAGATGGACTAGTACATTACTGCAGATTGCAAATTCACAGGATCCAAATTAATGACGTTACTATTGTATCAGTGACTTGTACATAAGAAATAATAGTTCTTTAAAAGCTCCTGGTCCCAACAAATTTTTATTGAGAGAACTTTTCACTTGCTCAGGGTTATGAGGTTCCTATTTATTTATACAAGCAAAGTAGAATTTTACAGCTAGATTTCTTTTGACGATTATGTTAGAAGGAAGAACAGCCCCTGGACTCAATTAATTCCCCTTGATCCCCTGTGGGCAGATAGAAATTCCATTCCCGCATTGGGCTGTTCATTCATTCCCCAGACATCTGAGTGTTTGAAGCACTGCTCTCCCGTGGATATCTTTCATTCTCTCATCTCCCATGACCCTATCAAGCCGAGAAGTGAGGAGATTGATAGGGCCCCTGTCACCAAGGCAGCAACTGAGGGGACAGGAGATGGACCTGCTCAGAAATTGTCAATGCAGCTTGAATCTCTCTAGGACTTCGACTTCTGTGACTGATGCCTGTCCACAGGTTTCCATTAATACTAAGCCCTGTCCAGAGGACTGACAACTGAAGACCGTGGTCTCAGATGCTGATGTGCATGAGGCAGTTGTTGGAACTACTTCCCAAGGCATCTTAGTTTCATTGCGAACATTATTTTTAAAAAGACCCACATCTGTATTCTGAGTCTTTTTTTTTTTTTTTTAACTGAAGTAAGGCTTCCCTGGTGGCTCAGACAGTAAAGAATCTGCTTGCAATGCAAGAGACCCTGGTTTGATCCCTGGGTCTGGGAGATCACCTGAGAAAGGAATGGCTACTCACTCCAGTATTCTTGCTTGAAGAATCCCATGGACAGAGGAGCCTGACAGGCTACAGTCCATGAGGTCACAAAGAGTCAGACGTGACTGAGTGATGAATACTTTGCATAATTTACAAAGTTGTATTAGTTTCAAGTGTATAGCTGAGTGATTCAGTTATACTTAAACTTTTTTTAGATTATTTTCCCTTGCTGCTGCTGCTGCTAAGTTGCTTCAGTCGTGTCCGACTCTGTGCGACCCTGTGGACTACAGCCTACCAGGCTTCTCCGTCCATGGGATTCTCCAGGCAAGAACACTGGAGTGGGTTGCCATTTCCTTCTCCAATGCATGAAAGTGGAAAGTGAAAGTGAAGTCGCTCAGTCGTGTCCGACTCTTAGCGACCCCATGGACTGCAGCCTACCAGGCTCCTCCATCCATGGGATTTTCCCTTATAAGTTATTATAAGATATTGCATATAATTCCCAGTGCAATAAATGTACAGTAGATTTTTTATCTATTTTATATATAATAGTGTGTTATCTCTTAATCTCAAACTTGTAGTTCATCTCTCCCACCCCCTACCCTGCCACTATCCCCATAAGATTGTTTTCCATGTCTATTTCTGTTTCATAAATAAATTCATTTGTGTCATTATTTTTAGAATCCATATATCAGTTCAGTTCAGTCACTCAGTCATGTCCCACATGAACCACAGCACGCCAGGGCTCCCTGTCCATCACCAACTCCCAGAGTTTACCCAAACCCATGTCCATTAAGTCAGTGATGCCATCCAACCATCTTATCCTCTGTCGTCCCCTTCTCCTCCTGCCCTCAATCTTTCCCAGCATCAGGGTCTTTTCCAGTGAGTCAGCTCTTCGCATCAGGTGCCCAAAGTATTGGAGTTTCAGCTTCAACATCAGTCCTTCCAATGAACACCCAGGGCTGATCTCCTTTAGGATGGACTGGTTGGATCTCCTTGCAGTCCAAGGGATTCTCAAGAGTTTTCTCCAACACCACAGTTCAAAAGCATCAGTTCTTCGGCTCTCAGCTTTCTCTATAGTCCAACTCTCACATCCATACATGACCACAGGAAAAACCAGAGCCTTGACTAGACAGACCTTTGTTGACAAAGTAATGTCTCTGCTTTTGAAGATGCTCTCTAGGTTGGTCATAATTTTCCTTCCAAGGAGTAAGCATCTTTTAATTTAATGGCTGCAATCACCATCTGCAGTGATTTTGGAGCCCAGAAAAATAAAGTCTGACACTGTTTCCACTGTTTCCCCATCTATTTCCCATGAAGTGATGGGACCGGATGCCATGATCTTCGTTTTCTGAATGTTGAGCTTTAAGCAACCTTTTCACTTTCCTCTTTCACTTTCATCAAGAGGCTCTTTAGTTCTTCTTTACTTTCTGCCATAAGGGTGGTGTCATCTGCATATCTGAGGTTATTGATAAGTGATATCATATGATATTTTCTTTCTCTGTCTCCTTTCACTTAATATGATAATCTCTAGGTCCGTCGATGTTGCTGCAAATGGCATAATTCCATTCCTTTTTATGCCGTGGAGTCTTGAATCACCTCCACATCTTTCCCCACTTCTATGTCTACCTGTGCAGCCCATGTGCAGAAGGCAGGCCTGCTCGATGCCCCCAGAGGGTCTTTGGGTCTGCTCCTTGTGTCCCTTGAAAGCATTAGTTCTTAATCTTGGCTGCACCAGAACCACCAGGGGAGCTGCACAAAATACTAATACCTACTGGCCCTCCCCCAGATTCTCACTTACATGCAGTCTGCCCATCAGGACTTCTAGAAGTTTCCCAGTGGTGCCAACAGGCAGCCAGGATCTAAACCTTCTCTGACGCAAAGACTTACAATTTTGGAGGCTCCAGCTCCACATAAAGGAACAGTTAAACTTTTATTGATGTGAAAGCATTCGTCACTCAGTCATGCTCAACTCTTTGTGACCCCGTGGACTGTAGTCCACTAGGCTCCTATATCCCTGGAATTCTCCAGGCAACAAATGGGTTGCCATGCCTTTCTCCAGGGGATCTTCCCTACCTAGGTATTAAACCTAGGTCTCCACATTGCAAACAGATTCTTTACTGTCTGAACCACTAGGGAAGAGGTATCTATACTTCCAGATCTCCAGATGGTCACCGATTTTCATAGCTCTCTAGAGCTTAGGAGGCTTCCCTGGTGGCTCAGAGGGTAAATTGTCTGCCAATAATGCAGGAGACCCAGGTTTGATCCAGTGAAAACAGTGGCAGATTTTATTTTCTTGGGTTCCAAAATTACTGCTGATGGTAACTGCAGCCATGAAATTAAAAGACATGTACTCCTTGAAAAAAAAAATTAAGACAAACCTAGGCAGCATATTAAAAATCAGAGACATCACTTTGCTGACAAAGACGTGTCTAGTCAAAGCTTTGGCTTTTCCAGTAGTCATGTACAGATGTGAGAACTGACCCATAAAAAAGGCTGAGTGCTGAAGAATTGATGCTTTTGAACTGTGGTGCTGGAGAAGACATTTGAGAGTTCCTTGGACTGCAAGGAGATCAAACAAGTCAATCCTAAAGGAAATCAGTCCTGAATATTCATTGGAAGGGCAGATGCTGAAGCTGAAGCTCCACTATTATGGCCACTTGATGCGAAGAGCCGACTATTAGAAGAGACCCTGATGCTGGGCAAAATTGAGGGCAGGAGGAGAAGGGGATAACAGAGGATAAGATGGTTGGATGGCATCACCAACTCAATGGACATGAGTCTGAGCAAACTCCGGGAGATGGTGAAGGACAGGAAAGCCTGGTGTGCTGCAGTCCATGGGGCTGCAAAGAATCCAATATGACTTAGCAGCCAAACAACACCAGCAACTGAAGCTTAGGCTACTTCAAGTTTTCCTGTGTAATGTGGGTTTTGTGGTGATACACTCACACAAACATTCCAAACTAATTTTAAAATAATGAAAACTCCTCAACTGAGTTCAAAGAATAGCTATTTAACACGTGTATACCCGTGGCAGATTCATGTTAATGTACAGCAAAACCAATACAGTACTGTAAGTAATTAGCCTCCAAATAAGTAAATTTATATTTAAAAAAACCCATAATAGTCATCTTATTGACCCACAAGACAGATTATCAGGGTGGATGTTTTCAAATATACATATAATACAGAGGCTGTCTGAAAATGAAGTATTCATTGCATGCATACCAAAGAGTTTTAAGTCTTTTGAATAGATTTTCAAGAGCTGTCTGTCTATGTTTGGTTTGTAAGGCTGCTGTAACAAATGATCACAGACTTAGAGGTTTTAGAAAACATAAATTTATTCTCTTACAGTTCTGTCAGTCGGAAGTCTGAATGGGTCTCATTGGGCTCAAATCAAGGTATCAGCAGGGCTGCGTGCCTTTCCAGAGGTTTCAGGGGGAAATCCATTTCTGGCTTTTTCTAGCTTCTAGATCAGATCAGATCAGTCACTCAGTCGTGTCCAACTCTTTGCGACCCCATGAATCGCAGCACGCCAGGCCTACCTGTCCATCACCAACTCCCAGAGTTCACTCACTCAAGTCCATCAAGTCAGTGATGCCATCCAGCCATCTCATCCTCTGTCATCCCCTTCTCCTCCTGCCTCCAATCCCTCCCAGCATCAGAGTCTTTTCCAATGAGTCAACTCTTTGCATGAGGTGGCCAAAGTACTGGAGTTTCAGCTTTAGCATCATTCCTTCCAAAGAAATCCCAGGGCTGATCTCCTTTAGGATGGACTGGTTGGATCTCCTTGTAGTCCAAGGGATTCTCAAGAGTCTTCTCCAACACCACAGTTCAAAAACATCAATTCATCGGCGCTCAGCTTTCTTCACAGTCCAACTCTCACATCCATACATGACCACTGGAAAAACCATAGCCTTGACTAGACGGACCTTTGTTGGCAAAGTAATGTCTCTGCTTTTGAATATGCTATCTAGGTTGGTCATAACTTTCCTTCCAAGGAGTAAGCATCTTTTAATTTCATGGCTGCAATCACCATCTGCAGTGATTTTGGAGCCCAAAAAAATAAAGTCTGACACTGTTTCCACTGTTTCCCCATCTATTTCCCATGAAGTGATGGGACCAGATGCCATGATCTTCGTTTTCTGAATGTTGAGCTTTAAGCAACTTTTTCACTCTCCACTTTCACCTTCATCAAGAGGCTTTTTAGTTCCTCTTCACTTTCTGCCATAAGGGTGGTGTCATCTGCATATCTGAGGTTATTGATATTTTTCCCAGCAATCTTGATTCCAGCTTGTGTTTCTTCCAGTCCAGCATTTCTCATGATGTACTCTGCACAGAAGTTAAATGAACAGGGTCACAATATACAGCCTTTGATGTACTCCTTTTCCTATTTGGAACCAGTCTGTTGTTCCATGTCCAGTTCTAACTGTTGCTTCCTGACCTGCATACAAATTTCTCAAGAGGCAGGTCAGGTGGTCTGGTATTCCCATCTCTTTCAGATTTTCCACAGTTTATTGTGATCCACACAGTCAAAGGCTTTGGCATAGTCAATAAAGCAGAAATAGATCTTTTTCTGGAACTCTCTTGCTTTTTCCATGATCCAGCGGATGTTGGCAATTTGATCTCTGGTTCCTCTGCCTTTTCTAAAACCAGTTTGAACATCTGGAAGTTCACAGTCACGTATTGCTGAAGCCTGGCTTGGAGAATTTTAAGCATTACTTTACTAGCGTGTGAGATGAGTGCAATTGTGCAGTAGTTTGAGCATTCTTTGGCATTGCCTTTCTTTGGGACTGGAATGAAAACTGACCTTTTCCAGTCCTGTGGCCACTGCTGAGTTTTCCAAATTTGCTGGCATATTGAGGGCAGCACTTTCACAGCATCACCTTTCAGGATTTGGAATAGCTCAACTGGAATTCCATCACCTCCACTAGATTTGTTCGTAGTGATGTTTTCTAAGGCCTGCTTAGAAATGAGGTCGCTTGACTTCACATTCCAGAATGTCTGGCTCTAGGTCAGTGATCACACCATCATGATTATCTGGGTCGTGAAGATCTTTTTTGTACAGTTCTTCTGTGTATTCTTGCCATCTCTTCTTAATATCTTCTGCTTCTGTTAGATCCATACCATTTCTGTCCTTTATCGAGCCCATCTTTGCATGAAATGTTCCTTTGGTATCTCTGATTTTCTTGAAGAGATCTCTAGTCTTTCCCATTCTGTTGTTTTCCTCTATTTCTTTGCATTGATCACTGAAGAAGGCTTTCTTATCTCTCCTTGCTATTCTTTGGAACTCTGCATTCAGATGTTTATATTTTTCCTTTTCTCCTTTGCTTTTCACTTCGCTTCTTTTCACAGCTATTTGTAAGGCCTCCCCAGACAGCCATTTTGCTTTTTTGCATTTCTTTTCCATTGGGATGGTCTTGATCCCTGTCTCCTGTACAGTGTCACGAACCTCATTCCATAGCTCATCAGGCACTCTATCTATTAGATCTAGGCCCTTAAATCTATCTCTCACTTCCACTGTATAATCATAAGGGATTTGATTTAGGTCATACCTGAATGGTCTAGTGGTTTTCCCTACTTTTCTAGAGGCAGCCACATTCCACGGCTCATGGCCCCTTCCTCCATCCTATCTCTAGCAATGGCAGTTGGAGTCTTTCTCCAGATGCTGTCTCTTTACTCCTAACTCTTCTGTGTCCCCATTCAGGAACTCTGTGTTTACACCAGGTCCCCCATATGATCCAGGACTATCTCTTTATTTAAACAACAACCTATTAGTAACCTTCGTTTAATCTGTAACCTTAATTTCCCTTTAATGTGTAACATAATCTAGTCACAGTTTCTGAAGATTAAGACCTGGACACCTTTAAGGGGCCATTACCCCCATCTTATGTCCAAATGAATTGATGACAAATTATTCCTAGGGCACAAACGCTGCTTGAAAATCTGTCTTCACTGAAGAGGAAAACTAGAGAAAAGCTCATCACCAAAGGGGACCATATGTCATCTGAATCATTCAGGAGTAGTGATGGTCACCCTGATGTCTGACCTCTAGCTTAATGCCATCTGGTCATGGTGGAAGAAGTCTTCACCCGTGTTGCAGATGTGAAAAAGAAGCATGATTTTTTGTGTGTTTTATGGACCACTGTAAATGGCAACCCACTCCAATGTTCCTGCCTGGAGAATCCCAGGGATGGGGGAGCCTGGTGGGCTGCCGTCTATGGGGTTGCACAGAGTTGGACATGACTGAAGCGACTTAGCAGCAGCAGCAGCAGCAGTAAAGACCCCAGCTTGAAACCATTTTTTCCTGATCCAGCCTTTGTGCTCACCTGTGTATGTAGGGGCACCCCCCCCAACATGGGTATCTTTTTCCTTTCGTCTCTGAGGGTCTCTTTCTGTGTGCATCTATGTGTTTTATACAGAATATTTGTCTCATTTTCCCTCTCAGTCAATCATCTTTCTCTTTCTCTATTCCTTCAGTTTCCTTCTCTTCCTCATTCTTTTCTGCCTCTCTTCATCTTTCTTTCCTTTTAAAGAAAATATTTATTGGCTGCCTTGACACACAGGATCTTCACTGCATCTTGTCGGGCAGATCTAGGTTGGGGCACGGGGACTCTCTAGTTGTGGCACGGGTTTAGTTGCCCCACAGTACATGGGATCCTAGTTCCCCGACCAGGGATCAAACCTCTGTCTTCTGCATTGGAAGGTGGAGTTGGATTCTTAACCACTGGACCCCCAGGAAGTCCCTCCATCTTTCTGATTTCCATCTACCCTCACTTTCCTCCTCTTTCTGTCTCCTTCTCTTAACTAGCTTCAACATTAAGCCAATGTATGTATGTATTACTTTTGCTAAAATCAAAGAGAATTCTCTGTCCTATGTTGTTTACCAAAAAAAAGATGACATTGCATGTATTCCCCTCTCTCAAAATAAAACCCATTATTAAATTGTTTTCTATGATGTAGCCCACAAGTGATTTTTTTTTTCTCCTGGTAGCTCAAGGACCCTCCCTAGGAGAAACATGTTATAAGTCAAGAGAGGGCATTTGGAACTGGAGCACAGAGGGTTCTTTTCACCTCATCCTCCAAAGTCTTATTGTCAATGACACAACAAGCCAGTTTAGGGACCTGAGGGAAAGGCCTTCTGGTGGACCTTTGCATCTGGTTTTGTATTCTTAGCCTCTCTTTGCTTTTCAGAGCCTGGTGTGTCCAAGGCAGGTGTGCACCAGACCCTGATGTAGGTGTTCAGGGCCACACCCTGAAGGCACTTAGGGATTTGAAAGCCTCCAGAACCTTCCATGGTCTTGCTTGACATCAGCCTCCTCCCACTCCAAGGATGGGCAGGACCACAGCTCTAGGGAATTTGAGGGGACGATGCCCACTCAACTGCAGAGCAATACCTCACCCTGGGAGGCTGCGACTTGAGCCAGGCCCTGGAGGGTCACCTGCACCCCAAAGCCGCAGAGAATGAGTACTCTTGTCCATACCCGCTTAGCTGGGTCAGCAAGCAACTGGTGATGCTGTTAGGATTATAGCTCCTCATTCATTAAAAACATCTGCCCAATCCCTCTCCTTTTTTGAGTTAAATATTTATTTACAGTTTTTTCTTTTGGTGTAAGATTTACATGCAAGGAAATGTACAGTCCTTAAATGTACATTTGTGATCATAAGTGTCTGCACCCACCCATGTAACCTAACTGCTTATCAAGATACAGAATCGAACATTATCAAAACCCCATAAATTTCCCTCATTTCCCTTCTCAGCCAATCTTTGCACCCTGGAGCATTTCTCTCATTTATTTTAAATAAACAATGTTATGGGATGTCTAGTATGAAGCTTGGAATTCATTTATACTTTAAAAATATGCAATAAGGGACTCCCTTGGTGGTCCAGGGGCTCAGACTACAAGTTCCCAATGCAGGGGACCCAGGTTCCAGCCCTGCTCAAGGAAGTAGATCTTTCACGCTTCAACTAAAAATACAGCATGCTGCAACAGAGTTAAAGGTCCCTGCTGCTGCCACTAAGGCCCAGCACAGCCAAGTAAGTAAATAAATATGTAAATAAATAAACATTTTAAAAATATGCAATAAAATTTAGTCTATATACCAAATGCAAACTACTGGTTGAATGTCAAATGGGAGCTTGATCAAATGGGGATATATGGGAACTTTTTAAATAGTGCTTTTGATTGTGGCAAGATACAGATGACATAAAATTGACCATCTTAACCACTTGCAGAGTCCCTAGTGGCTCAGAGGGTAAAGAATCTGTCAGCCATGCAGGAGACCTGGGTTGGATCCCTGGGTTGGGAAGATCCCCTGGAGTAGCAAACAGCAAGCCACTGCAGTATTCTTGCCTGGAGAATCCCCTGGACAGAGGAGGCTGGTGGGCTACAGTCCATGGGGTCGCAGAAGAGTTGGACACAACCGAGCGACTGAACTGAACTGAACTGAGTGACTAACATTAACCACTTGCAGATGTACAGCTCAGTGGTATTAAATGCATGTATAATGTTGTGCAACCATCACCACCACCCATCTCCATGATTCTTCTCATCTTGTAGAGTCGAAACTCTGTGCACCTTGATCTCTTTTCATCTAAGACAGGAATCCTGAATCACAGTTCTCACTTTTTGCCTTCACCTCGTCTCATTCTCTGTTTTGTTTTTCCTGGGGAAAACAATGTCTGGTCAAATTTGTAGAATTTTTTTTCTTTTCCTTTTACTGCCCTTTTATTTATTTTCTCCTCTTCTTATTTTTCCTCTTCTCACCTCTTTCTTCCCCTGTTTACATTTTTCTTTTTTTTTCTCCCTCTCTCCCCCTTTGCCATCTGTCTTCCTCTCTACATTTCCCCATCTGCCTTCTCACCTTTCTCATCTCCTTTTCCTTCCATGTCTCTTCCTTTCCTCTCCTCCCCTATTCTCTTGTCTCCTCCCTTTGTTTACACTTTCCTGATAAGAATCCATTAAGATGTTCCAAACAATGCATGGGACCCACTTACTCTGGGATAAACCAAGAGGAAGGCAGAGCCGAGGAGGCTGGGCAGCTAGAGGAGGCGGGGAGAAGGAGGTGTTACCCACAAGTGGTTACAGAGAGAGGAGACTCCCTGCTCAGCCTGGGAGCAAACAGAGGGAAGCTGGGGACACAGGTCTGTGCTCCGAGGCTTGGCATCAAGTTGGGGAGATAAAGATATACTCACATAGAAACAGGGTGAGCCAGGGCAGTACAGGAGGTGCTAATCCAAGGACAGGCAGAGTTCCAAAAGTTGTTTGTAGGTCAGTGGTGTAGAGCCTCATGCGATGTAATGTATTTTCCTGTAAAAACAATGTTCTGAGTGGAAGCTAGGTTGTTTGGCTAGCCTTATGAAAGTCTATGTCTTTAAGCACAGCATGCAAAACGTTTGTTCAGGTGTACCTGCCTATATAGCGTTGTTTACCTCAGCAGGAAAATCGGTTTCTGGTTCCAACATGTTACCAAAACATTCTGATTTCCTCACCATTACCACAGGCATTCTGAAAGTAGAGGCTGTGGGAAAGAAGCGTTGGGTATTCTGGGCCACCAGTAACTTGCTGGGGGTGGTGGGGTGGGGCTTCCCTGGTGGCTCAGACGGTAAAGAATCTGCCTGCCATGCAGGAGACCTGAGTTTGATCCCTGGGTCGGGAAGATCCCCCGGAGGAGGGAATGGCAACCCACTCCAGTATTCTTGTCTGGAGAATCACAAGGACAGAAGAGCCTGGTGGGCTACAGTCTCAGTCCACGGGGTCACAAGGAGTCGGACAGGACTGAGTGACTAACATTTTTACTTTCAGTAACTTGCTGACCTGCTAAGTGTTCTACTTCTGGGCAAGCATTTCTCCATGGTTTGAACTGGCAAAGAAACCTAGATATGGTGGGTTATTCATAAATTAAGCATCATGAAAGCAGAGCCCATTCTCCTGATCTAGGTGCCAGGTGTATAGGGCAGAAAACCAGAGAGGGGGATTGTGGTCAGGGACCCTTCAGGAAGGAGGAAGAAACTGAGCTGGGCTCACAGGACCAGCAGGATAAAGAAGAGAATGAGACACACCAAGACAGCCAGAGAAGAGCCTTGAGCATCAGGAAATGCTACAATGGGCCAGTTTGGGGAAATAAAGCCAAGAGTTCTACATGGAGTCCTGAAAAAAAAAGCTGATAGGATGATAGACGGTGGGTGGTAGGAGTGGGGAATCTGGGGCTAGCCAGTTCACAAAAACCTTGCAAAGAAGTCTAAAAATTTTGAACTTTCCCTCGGAGTCAAAGTATGGGGACAACCCATTAAGGGGTCATGAAATAAAGGCATTGGGGCACCAGAAACATTCATTTTAATAAAGTGGAATCAAATTAAATGAATGGAATAGAATAAAATGGAACAGAATAGAATAGAAGATGCCAGAGAGGTTATCACATATGAAATTCACATTGCATGAACCTTTTTAAAATTTAATTAATTAGACTTCTTCAGGTTTTAGTTGAGGCACTCTCAGAATCTTCCTCGCTTCATTTGGGACCTTTTCAGCGCATTTCAAGGGCTCACCAGTTGTGGTGCATGAGCTCAGAGTTGTGGCACGTAGGGTTCGTTGTCCCATAGCATGTGGAATCTTAGTTCCCCAACCAGGGATCAAACTAGTATCCCCTGCATTGTAAGACAGATTCTTTACCACTGGGCCACCAGGGAGGTTCCTCATGAATCTTGTCTCGAGTTTTTGTACCTGTTGCATGTATATATGTATGCATGAAAAGTGAAAGTGAAAGTCATTCAGTTGTGTCTGACTCTTTGCAACCCCATGGACTCCATGGAATTCTCCAGGCCAGAACACTGGAGTGGGTATCCTTTCCCTTCTCCAGGGGATGTTCCCAACCCAGGGATCGAACCCAGGTCTCCCTGACCTGGCAGGTGGATTCTTTACCAGCTGAGCCACAAGGGAAGCCCATATGTATGCATACAAATGTGTATATGCCCACACACGTAGCTGGGGGGTCACATTCTAAAATGCATTTCTTTACTGTGGGCTTTTGAGAAATGACCTGTTGATATAGATGGTTTAAGATGAATCCAGAAATGCTTTGAGGATTGGCTTGGGGGACAGTGTCTGGCAGGGAGTGACTGAGAGGGGAGGCCATCAGAGTCACTGAAGGGGGGAAGCCTGAGATTAGAGTGACGACAGCAGAAGTGGGATGAGCGGCCACCAGCCCCGCTTAGAGGAAGAGGACCCACTTCACAGGGTCTAGATCATCAGAGCCTAGAATTCCACAGCTGCAAGGAATTTAGTAGCCAGTACCCAAGGCAGCATCGGAGTGTCCAGTGCCCAGCCCAGGCACTGCCCCCAAGGCCGCTGTAGTTCCCAAGACAAGGAAGTGTTCTTGTCTGTGCATGTGTGTGTATGTGCTTTTCCAAAACCTTTATTTTTGCAAACTCCCACTGTTTCATGTTCCATCATAATTTCCCTTTTGGATTGTTGAACTTAGTTTTAAAAACATTTAAATTTTGAATACCACATTTTAATAATTCATACTTCCACTTTATATCCCTGTGGGCAGGTAAGTGGTAGGTATGACTGTTATTCCAAGAAAACATTCGAGAATTAAATGACCTACCTATATGTGCTGTACACAAAGTACTTGGAATGGACAGAAGCAGAGTGGACTGCCAGTATTATTTCAAGCATCACTTCTCAGCATGGGAACATAGGCGTCTCGGGTGTGAGAGGAGAACGATACTGAAAGAACTAACTGCACCTCTGTCTCTAATAGCAATTCAGGCTTGCACGTACAAGATTGAGCTAGAGAGCCCTGAACCCAAGCAGTGGGCAGGAGACACCAAGAAGCATGGTCTGCCAGGGGCCAAGGGTACCAGCTGGGAGGAGGGTTGGGGAGACAGGGTCCCGGACTAATGGACGACCACGAAAGGGATCTCAACTGCTTATTGCCCAATGGTGTCAGAAATCCTGATCACACTACGTCTCTCTTCCGATGTAAATCAGGATAAGCACACAAACAGAATAGAACAGAATCAGTCACGTCATGGAATGAAATCATCACTCCGAGACGATTATAAAGGAAGACTCCACAGTTCCTGCCAGTAACTTTGACAATCAGTGCTCCAGTTGAAAACTCATGAGATGGTAGACTATCATGATCTGGTGAGCAATGGTGTACTATGAATCCCACCCCAACGATTATTCACAGTATGATTTTAGGCAAGCTCTTTAACCTTTCCATTTCTTCTTCTGTGGACTATAAGGATTGATATGCACATGCACGCTCAGTCGTATCTGACTCTTCACGACCCTTTGGACTGTAGCCCGCTAGGCTCCTCTGCCCATGGGATTTCCCATGCAAGAATACTGCAGTGGGTTGCTATTTCCTCCTCCAGGGGATCTTTCTGACCCAGGGATTGAACCCAAGTCTCCTGTATCTCCTACATTGCAGGAAGATTTTTTTTTACCAGTTGCGCCATCAGGGAAACCATAAGAATTGATGAGATTATTTATAAAACCCTGAGAGCAGTGCCTGGTCCATAGTAAGGCTTCAATACATGTTTGCTTTCAGCTCCATTTTATTTAAACAAAAGCATATATCTCTTGGCAACATATATTACCAAGTGTGACAATAATATTAATAATAATAAACAAAGGACTCAAAATCAGTAAGAAACAGTCTCTCCAATACAAAAGAAGGATAGAAGTCTTCTTGAACAAGCAATTAAAAAAGCCAGAAATCTGAATCATCAATACACACACACCAAAAATAATAAACTTCATCTCTAATAATAAAAATATAGGTTAAACCAGAATGTCTGAAATTAAAAGGACAAAAATGCTGCGTGTTGGCGAGGATGTGGAGCAACTGGAATTCTCATGCATGTCTGGTGGGAAATTAAATTGATATAACCACCTGGAAATCTTTGGATCTACTAAAACTAAATATATGAATGCTGTCTGACTTGACATTTCAGTCTTGGGCGTACACTCCAGGGATGTGAGTGCTTAGGTTCAAAAGATATTATAAGAATGTTCACAGCAGAGTCAAAGAAGCCAGATCACTAACAATCCATATTGTATGATTCTATAAACTTCTAGAAAGGACAAGGTACAGCTGACCCTTGAACAACTCAGAGTTTAGGGGTGCCAAGCCCCCTACACAGTTGAGTATCATATTAACAATCCGACCTCGGTTATCCAAAGTTCTGCATCCTCAGGTTTAACTAACTGTGGATCATGAAGTACTCTCAGTATGCATTTACTGAAAAAAAAGCCTCCTATAAGTGGACCTCCACAGTTCAAACATGTGTAGTTCAAGGGTCAACTATAATAGTAATAAGAGTGGGAAGGCAAGGGAATGCAAAGCATCAGAAGGAAACCTCCAAGGATGGTAGATATGGTCCCCACCTTAACTGTAGAGACGGTTTCATGAGTGTGTTTACGTATTTCAAAATTCATGCATTTTAAATATGTGGTTTATTTTATGTCAATTGTATATTAATAAAATTGTTTTTAAGAAAAAAAAAAGAATGAGTTTTACTCATTGTAAGTCAAAACTGAAAACAACCAAAATGTACTTCCACGGAGAAATGGATAAGTAAAGTGTGGTTTATTCATATAATAGAACAGACTCAGCAGTGAGAAAAAGCAAGGTACAGGTGCAGAAATTGACATGGGTGAATTTCAGGGACAGAGTAGTTACTTATATTTCAATTTATATGAGAGTCACAAACAGACACACTGTTCTAAAGTGGAAAAGGCACAATAGTGGTTATCTTCTAGCCAGGGGTGGGGTGGGGAGGGGTGGAGGTGAGAGTGATCTGGGAAGGGGCACAGAGGGCCTCCTGGAGTGGTGCGGATGTCTACACCCTGACCTGGACTGTGGAAACACAGACATTTCTATACATAAAAATTCATTGCATTGTCCTCTTAAGATGTGTGCATTTACATGTTACACCTCAATAATAATTATTTATAAACTATTAAAAAATTAAGACACAATGAAATGTCACTGTCTTCTGTAAAATGGCTCAGTGCTACAGTAGTAAAGAACACACCTGCCGATGCAGGAGACGTGGGTTATATCCCTGGATCGAGAAGATCCCTGGAGAGGGAAATGGCAACTCACTTTACTATTCTTGCCAGGATAATCCTATGGACAGAGGAGCCTGGCAGGCTACAGTCCATGGGGTTGCAAAGAGATAGGACTGAGTGACTGAGCACAAACCTGTAAAATAGGAAACTATTTTGCAAATGAATAACACTCAGAGTCACTATCTTATTTAGCACAGAGGGAGAACTTGGTACAACACTTCAGGAGGGCATTTGATCCTACTTACCAAAACACCTTAAAAATACCCTTAACACAACATTTGTACTCACAGAAATTTATCCTAAGGAAATAATCAGAGGGTGTACAAAGACACTTCTTCAATGACGTTTATTACCTCATTGCTTATAACAGGAAAGAATTGGAAGCACCTTAATGTCCAAAAATGGAGAAGTAAATTAACTACATGTATGTGATAGTTACACCCATTTAAAATAATGAAACAGGCTAATTAATGGAGTGGGAAATTCAGCAAATGAAAAGAAAGATCACCAAAAAATGTGCTCATTATTTGCATATACATTATAATACATGTCCATTTTCATTATATATGTTATATATGATATCTACCAAAGGAGACAATTGTTCTCTGTGAATGGCAGGATCATTGCTGTTGTTGTTGTTGCTGTTATTCAGTTGCTAAGTTGTGTCTGACTCTTTGCAACCCCATGGACTGCAGCATGCCAGGCTTCCCTGTCCTTTACTGTCTCCCGGAGTTTGCTCAAAGTCATGTCCATTGAGTCAACGATGTCATCAATCCTCTGTCATCCCTTTCTCTTCTTGCCCTTAATCTTTCCCATCATCAGGGTCTTTTCTAATGAGTCGGCTCTTCACATCAGGTGGCCAAAGTATTGGAGCTTTAGCATCAGTCCTTCCAATGAATATTCAGGGTTGATTTCCCATGGGATTGACTGGTTTGATGTCCTTGCTGTCTAAGGGACTCTCAAGAGCTTCTCCAGTACCACAATTTGAAAACATCAATTCTTTAGCACTTGGCCTTCTTTATGGTCCAAATCTCACATCAGTCCATGACTACTAGAAATACCATAGCTTTGACCACGTGGATCTTTGTCAGCAAAGTGATGTCTCTAATTTTTAATATACCATCTAGGTTTGCCATAGCGTTTCTTCCAAGGAGCGAGTGTCTTTTAATTCCATGGCTGCAATCACTGTCCTCAGTGATTTTGGAGCCCAAGGAAAAAAGAATCTGTCACTACTTCCACTTTTTCCCATTCTATTTGCCATGAAGTGATGGGACTGGATGCCATGATCTTAGTTTTTTTGAATTTTGAGTTTTAAGCCAGCTTTTCACTCTCCTCTTTCACTTTCATCAAGAGGGTCTTTAGTTCCTCTTTACTTTCTGCCATAAAGGTAGTATCATCCGCATATCTAAGGTTGTTGATATTTCTCCTGGCAATCTTGATTCCACCTTGTGATTCATCCAACCCAGCATTTCTTGTGATGTACTCTGCATATAAGTTAAATAAGCAAGGTGACAATATACAGCCTTGACATACTCCTTTTCCAATTTTGAACCAGTCAGTTGTTCCATGTCCAGTTCTGACTGTTGCTTCTTGACCTACATACAGTTTCTCAGAAGACAAGTAAGGTGGTCTGGTATGCCCATCACTTTAAGATTTTTCCACAGCTTGTTGTGATCCACACAGTCAAAGACTTTAGTGTAGTCAATGAAGCAGAAGTAGATGTTTTTCTATAATTCCCTTGATGTTGGCAAATTGCTTTCTGGTTCCTCTGCCTTTTCTAAATCCAACTTGTACATCTGGAAGTTCTTGGTTCAGGAACTGCTGAAGCCTAGATTAAAAGATTTTGAGCATTATTACCTTGCTAGCATGTGAAATGAATCCAATTGTATGGTAGTTTGAACATTCTTTGCCAATTGCTTTTCTTTGCAATTGGAATGAAAACTCACCTTTCCCAGTCCTGTGGCCACTGCTGAGTTTTCCAAATTTGCTGACCTATTGAGTGCAGCACTTTGACAGCATTACCTTTTTGGATTAGAAATAGCTCAGCGGGAGTTCTATCACCTCCACTAACTTTGTCCATAGTAATGCTTCCTAAGGCCCACTTAACTTCATACTCCAGGATGTCTGGCTCTATGTGAGTGACCACACCATCGTGCTTATCCAGGTCATTTAAGACCTTTAAGGGATGGTGAGCTACATCAATTTTTTTCTTGGTACTTTGCTCTGCTCTCTAAACTTTCTATCAGCAGAAAACTTGATGACCCCTAAAGAAAATATGCTATCTTGTAGGAAATATGTACAGAACTAAGTGAAGGAAATTCTAGAGATTAGTGCGCTTTCCTGCTGAGTTTAATGTTGGATATGAAAAAATGATCCTTCCCACTCCCCACCCCAGTAGGGTATTGGCAAGGGTTTCACACAAAATAATGCATGAAAATATATGACATGAAATACACAACCTGGAGAAGCTACTGGTTTCCTAAGGTCTCACACATGCACACATATACCCACACACCTACACACATATGCTCACCCCCTGCGCACACACACACACACACACACACACACACACACACTGACCCACTAGCCATATACGCCACTGATCTAAGCAGATCAAAGCTCCTGGGAGTTGGAGGTTCAGCCAACAAGACCCAGACACCAAAGTTGCAGAGGCCGTGTCAAGGGCATCACTGTGCTCTCCTGGGAAGAGACAGCTGACAAGGAGGGGCAACTGAGCAGGCTAACACACTCTGAGCCTTGACACCACAGTCTTCCTCCAGCACACCCCCAGTCTTAATTATGCTTTGATTAAGCTGATAAGCCAAGAGCCACTTCTGTGATCCTGGTAACCCAAAGGACCTCAAGGACCACAGGGATGTGTTATGAACTGGCCCTTCTCCTCCGGTGTCCCCGCCCCGCCCCCCAGGTGCCCCTCTGCACGCACAGCACACATGCGTGGAAGACCCGGGTAGGCGAACCTATGCTGCATGCTTCCTGCACTTGCCAAGTAAAGCAGGTCCAGGTCTCGCCCTTGAGGCCGCCGTCATCCAGCCAAGTTAGGGTTCCCCCAAAACTAAGTGAAGCAGCGCCATTCGAGGCCCTGGGCTGCAGTGAAAGGCCACCTGCCCTGCGGAAGAAGACAGGACACCCCCGCTAGGGAAGAAAACACGCTCCCCCCGCGGGGCAGGACCACGCCCTGGAACCGGTGCTTCTTTCCCCTCCAGTCCTGGGCAGTGATTCTGGACTTTTTAGTTTCTTCGGTGGTTTTTCCTTCCCTTCAGTGTAAATGCAAAGGAGGACTATTTACAACATGCACAAGAATTACTTTATTAAGAGCAGCAGAGTGTGTACAGGCCCCACTTTACAGGGATTAATTTTAATTCTGTTCTCACGAAGGCTCCCATCTTAGCTGAGGTCAGAGTTTGGGGATATTTAGTTGCCTTTAGAATTCCGCCTTTTTTTTTTTTTTTTTTTTGGATTGTGATAAAAGTCACATAATACAAAACATACTATTTTAGCCATAGTTAACTGTACATTTCCGGAGAAGGCAATGGCACCCCACTCCAGTACTCTTGCCTGGAAAATCCCATGGACAGAGGAGCCTGGTAGGCTACAGTCCATGCGGTCGCGAAGAGTCGGACAGGACTGAGCAACTCCACTTTCACTTTTCCCTTTCATGCATTGGAGAAGGAAATGGCAACCCACTCCAGTGTTCTTGCCTAGAGAATCCCAGGGACGGGGGAGCCTGGTGGGCTGCCGTCTATGGGTCGCACAGAGTCGGACATGACTGAAGCGACTTAGCAGCAGCGGCAACTGTACATTTCAGTGACACGAAGTACGTTCACACCGTTGTGCAACTCTCAGCATCTCCTTCCTCAACTGAAACTGTCCCCATTAAACACTACGTCCCCATTCCCCCTCCCACCCCTAACCCCCCAGCCCCAGCCCCAGCCTGAAGTATCTACCAATGTACTTCCTGACTCTATGAATTTGACTATTCTAGGCACCTCTTAGAAGTAGGTTTCACCTTTCTAACCACATCAGTGGTCCCATCTAACTGGAAAGGGGAAGTCGGGGCGGGGGGCCATAGCAGGGCTTTCAAAGAAGAGGTTCTGCACGTCGGCCTCACCTCCCACTGGCATCTCTGCTCCTTCCGCTCCTCTGTGCTCCTCCCACGCACATCCTCAACTTCACAGAGCCTTCCCAGAATCTTCCCCTGACTCCCACGAGATAAGGTCGGCCGAGAAAGTTCTTTGTAAACTAAGCATCAGCTCCACGTTCGAGGGGTTCCATCGTTACCTGTGTTTTGGTTGCACCTGTGCAGGTGACGCCCTGGTTCCCCTCCTCCCTCCTCCCCCGCCCTCCTCCCCCTGGTAGATGGCCTCAGGCTGAGCTGGTCCCGGCGCCTGGAGGCAGGGCCACAGAGTCACCAGGGCTCCAGCCCAGCAGAGAGTCAGCCAGGAGCCAACACCCCCTGCAGCTTTTCAGCCACCCCTGGGGGCCGCGGACTCCACCAGGGCAGAGTGTGAATAAGCCCTTTTCTGGGACTCCGTGGGCAGCCTGCTGCGTGGCTCTAAGCTCAAGGAAGTGTTTGCAAGTGGCTTCACCCAGGAGGCACTTCCTTGACCCGTAGGGGCTGGGGCAGGTGGTCCTTGTCACCGGAGAAAGTCACCGGAGTGAAGCTGGTAACTTGAAAGAGTTCCCCAGGCTGGAGACAGCAAAACTCGCCACTTACACAGCTTTTTCATCTTCAAAGCCCCAGAACCGCAATTAAGTAATTAATAGGTCTGGTCATGTTCGCCGTGCTCTAAAAATGAGACAAGGGGAACTCTGGCTTTCCCCTCCAGGAGATGCGCTTTCCTGTCAAGCCCCGAGAAATGCCTGAGAAGGCGACCAGTAATCCAATAACCATCCCCCTCCTCTGGAGACCAGCTTGAAATGGGCTCTTGTGGGTTCAGGGGCTGCCAGGGCCCCGGAAACGCGGCCAGACCGTTGGGGTTTGCTGCCCCCTCGAGGATGCTCTGAGGATAACGGGCGAGTGGAACACAATTCATCCAGGAAGGGAAGAAAAGTCCAAAACGGCTGTTTTCCTCTGAGAGGGAATATTGGCATGCCCAAGTCTTCTTTAAGATAGGAAAATATTAACCCAGAGCCCAGTGCGTGCTCCCTCTTTTTATTCAAAATCTGGAAGAACTGTGTTGATACTGAGTTAACAAGTTCCATGGGCCAACGTGGAACGAAAGGAGAGGTTTCTTGAACTTACAGATCCGCATGAGAGGGCCAAGGGATGGTAACTGCCCTCAATATTTATTTTTGATTTGGAAAATTAAAAGCAAGAAGGCTTTGAAGAAGTCAGGAACTGCTTATAATTCTAGGCTTGGTGCCAATGGGATAAACTGTCTGGTGACTTTTTGCACATTTATTAACTCTGTTTGCATCTGATGCCAACGGCCCAGCATGGCATAAAACCTCAAAGCGCTCAGGAAAGAGCATCATTCCCACATCACTGACAAGATGTAGAATGCGGGAGCTTTGGAATTGCCACCACCACCCCCCACCCCCTCCCCAGCACGGATCATAACCCAGTCACCTCAGGGGGCTGCTGGCAGCTCAGTCCACTAGAAAACCAGTGACTGGTTTAGTCCTGGAAAAGTCTCCGGTTTCTGTATGTTCTGAAGGCTGTCTAGCTTCTCATCATTCAGGACTCTGGGCTGGTATGTCTAAGGGATTCTTGCCCTAGATAAAAATTTTTAAATAAATAGAAAGTTCCTTTTTGCACAGCAAGGAAATCATTAAAAACAAAAAGACAACCTACCCAATGGGAGAAAATATTTGCAAATGGTGCAACTGACAAGGGCTGGGATGCAGTCTCCAAAATAAAACACCAGCTCATACAACTCATCAACAACATCAAAAAACAACAACCCAATTGAAAAATGGGCAGAAGACCATAATAGACATATCTCCAAAGAAGACATACAGATGGCCAGTTCAGTTCAGTCCAGTCGCTAGGTCGGGTCCGGCTCTTTGCGAACCCATGGACTGCAACACGCCAGGCTTCCTTGTCCATCACCAACTCCTGGAGCTTGCTCAAACAGATGGCCAGTAGGCACATGAAAAGATGCTCATCACTAATTATTAGAGAAATGCAAATCAGAATGATGTGAGGTATCATCCCACACTGGTCAGACATTAAAAAGTTTACAAGTAACAAATGCCCAAGAGGGTGTGGAACAAAGGGAACCCTCCTACACTGTTGGTGGGAATGTAAGTTGGTGCAGCCACTGTGGAAAACAGTATGAAAGTTCCTCAGAAAGCTAAAAATAGAATTTCTATATGATCCAGCAATCCCACTCCTGGATATATATCCAGACAAAACTATAATTCTGAAATACACATGCAACTCTATGTTCACAGAACACTGTTCACAACAGCCAAGACGTGGACACCACCTAAATGTCCATCAACAGATGAATGGATAAAGAAGATGTGGTATGTATATACAATGGAATACTGCTCAGCCATAAAAAGAACAAAACATTCTCTATCTATCTGTCCAATATCCATCCACTTGCAGCAACATGGATGCAACTAGAGATTATCATGCTAAGTGAAGTAAGTCAGAAAGAGAAAGACAAATACCGTATGATGTCACTTACATGTAGAATCTAAAATATGGCACAGATGAACCTATCTACAAAACAGAAGTGAAAGAGGAGAGTGAAAAAGTGGGCTTAAAGCTCAACATTCAGAAAATGAAGATCATGGCATCTGGTCCCATCACTTCATGGCAAATAGATGGGGAAACAGTGGAAACAGACTTTATTTTGGGGGGCTCCAAAATCATTGTAGATGGTGATTGCAGACATGAAATTAAAAGATGCTTACTCCTTGGAAGGAAAGTTATGACCAACCTAGATAGCATATTCAAAAGCAGAGACATTACTTTGCCAACAAAGGTCCGTCTAGTCAAGGCTATGGTTTTTCCAGTGGTCATGTATGAATGTGAGAGTTGGACTGTGAAGAAGGCTGAGCACCGAAGAATGGATGCTTTTGAACTGTGGTGTTGGAGAAGACTCTTGAGATTCCCTTGGACTGCAAGGAGATCCAACCAGTCCATTCTGAAGGAGATCAGTCCCGGGTGTTCATTGGAAGGACTGATGCTAAAGCTGAAACTCCAGTACTTTGGCCACCTCATGCGAAGAGTTGACTCATTGGAAAAGACTCTGATGCTGGGAGGGATTGGGGGCAAGAGGAGAAGGGGCCTACAGAGGATGAGATGGCTGGATGGCATCACCGACCCGATGGACGTGAGTTTGAGTGAACTCCGGGAGTTGGTGATGGACAGGGAGGCCTGGCGTGCTGCAATTCATGGGGTTGCAAAGAGTCGGACACGACTGAACGACTGAACGGAACTGAACTGAACAAAACAGAAATATACTCACAGACACAGAGAATAGACTTTTGGTTGCCAAGCGGAAGGGGTGGCGGTGGGGATGGGAAGGGCTAGGAGTTTGGGATTCGTAGATGTAAACTTCTATATATAGGATGGATAAACAAGTTCCTGCTGTACAGCATGGGGAACTGTATTCAGTAGCCTGTGATAAACCGTAATGGAAAAGGAAAAATGGAAAGACAAAAACAATTAAAAAAAGCCCCCAACACGTATGCACAACCTTGTGCCCCAAGCTAAATGCTCTTATTCAAGTGCTTGTTTGTTTGTTTTTAATATTTATTTGGCTGCATCAGGTCTTAGTTACAGCCTGCGAGATCTTTTGCTGTAGCTCCAGGGCTTCTCTCTGGTTGCTGCACACAGGCTCTGGAGTGCAGGCTCAGAAGTTGCTATATGCAGGCTTAGTTGTCCCTAGGCATGTGGAATCTTAGGTCCCCAACCAGGGATTGATCAAGCTCTCGTCTCCTGCTTTGGAAGGCAGATTCTTAATCCCTAGACCAGCAGGGAAATCCCCTCATTCAAATTTTAGATTCACAGAATTTTCAGTGTTCAACCTGGCCTGGTGTCATAGGCAGAGGGAACCATCTATCTACAGAGGTCATTAAAAGATGAATCCCCAGTCAGCCTACTTTGGGACAGTTTTTGATAGTAGCCTTGGGCTTCCCTGACAGCTCAGTTGGTAAAGAATCTGCCTGCAATGCAGGAGACCCTGGTTCAATTCCTGGTTTGGGAAGATACTCTGGAGAAAGGATAGGCTACCCACTCTTCTATTCTTGGGCTTCCCTGGTGGCTCAGCTGATAAAGAATCTGCCCACAATGCAGGAGACCTGGGTTCGATCCCTGGTTTAGGAAGATCTCCCAGAGAAAGGAAAGGCTACCCACTCCAGTATTCTGGCCTGGAGAATTCCATAAACTGTATACTCCAAGGGGTTGCAAAGAGTCGGACATGACTGAGTGGCTTTCACTTTCACTGCTGACCGAATCCCGCCAGGGGAAGACACCTCTAGGTGGGGGGTTGGCAGGAAAGATGGTTGGGGCAGGGGCATGGCTGGCTGGGGTTCCCCACCTCTGCATTCCCCAGCGCTCTAGTGAGTGAGGTGTCAGGGGGCTGGAGAAGGGCCTTATGGCTAGGGAAGCACAGAGACAATCACGAAGGAGAAGTCCATGACTTCCGGATGGAAAAGACAAAGTCACTCAGTTGTGTCCGACCCTTGGCGACCCTATGGACTGTAGCCCACCAGGCTTCTATGTCCATGGGATTCTCCAGGCAGGAATACTGGAGTGGATTGTCATTTCCTTCTCCAGGGGATCTTCCCGGCTCAGGGATCGAACCCGGGTTTTCAGCATTGCAGGCAGATTTTTGACCATCTGAGCCACCAGACTTTTGCCTGCATGGAAAGGGCAACCCCATGCCACAGAGCAACAGTCACCAGGGTCTGGAGGTCCCCCCGACTTGGGATGGCTGAGGGGCCACCGGTCAAAAGAAGGCAGCTCCCGCACGGCTGATGACCCAGTGTGTCTGAGAGCAGGCCTTTCCAGCAACACATAGAGTGACCCAAATGCCCTCTGGCAAAGTCCAGTCTTAAGGCCACTGCCCGTCACGGAGCAGGCTGCCCAAAACCACAGGAGGGGGGATAAATACCCAACAGCCCAACCCTGGTGACCCCACCCTGTCTGCAGTTACTCAGAGCTGGCCGGCGAGGTCCAGGGAGCAGACCGGTCAGGCTGAAGTCTATCCAAATTCAATTTTTCAATTGAAAATGGAAACAGGTCAGGCCAAGACAAACCCAGGGTCTGACTTTAGTAACTGCCGTGGCAAAGCCATTGTCATACAGGGAGGGGGAGGGAGGGTCAAAGGTCGGCTTCCACCCACAGCATTTCATATGGAAACTCACTGACCTGCACAGCTACTCTGTGACATGGTTGCTGTTAAGGTCCTCGTTGTACAGGCCAGGGAAACTGAGGCACAAGAGATTGCCTCTGGTGGGGGGGTGGGGGGTGGGCTGAACCCCTGGGTCTGACCCCAGACCAGCCTCCTGGGGCAGGGAGTTCCCTGCCCCCCGCTGGGGCACCCTCCTCCAGCTGCAGACCCCCAGGGTGGGAGGGGGGGTCGAGTGGGAACTTGGCATCAGAGAGGCCTCAGGTCCCCATGTCTCCTCAGAGATTAAGACGGTCGCAGTCCACAGGCTCTTGGGGGTGAGGCCTCACTCCCAGCGTTCGGGTCCTGAAGACTTGAGGTGGTGTCTCGAGGGCAACTCCTGTCCGTTTCCTCAGGCTCACTTCCAACAGGGAGACATACATTCCCCCATGGCTACCCGACCCCCGACTCACTGCCTGAGGAACCCACCCCTTCCCCAGGAGGGGTCTTGGGGACAGGTCAGCTCTCAGCCTCTGGGCAGAGGCCCCTGTGTGAGATGCTTGATTCCTCTGAGCATTTATTTCATCCTCTGGAGGAGGCCCTCGTGAGTCTGGGTGCCCGTGTGGAATTTTAAAAGACTGTTAGAAAAAAAAAATACGTAATAACATACATACAGCAAATTATATCTGTTTCCTGTGAGATTTGGGGCTTCCCTGGTGGCTCAGCTGGTAAAGAATCTGCCCACAATGCGGGAGACCTGGGTTCGATCCCTGGGTGGGGAAGACCCCCTGGAGAAGGGAAAGGCAGCCCACTCCAGTATTCTTGCCTGGAGAATCCCATGGACACAGGATTTGCAAGAGTGACACGATTAGGGACTGAACCAGCACCTGTGAGATTTACCAGCCTCTTCCATCTACAGAATAGCTGTCTGTCTCCTATCTACCTATTATCGTCCATCATTGATCTATCTTTCCATCACTCTGTGTTACCTATCTATTAATCAACCATCTATCATCTCTTTATCATCTATTATTTATCTTTCTATATCTTCTATCATCCATCTACTCAGTCATCTATTCTCTATCCATTTATCTACCTTTTTACCTTTCTTTCCATCAAGCTGTCTAAATTATCTGAAAGTGAAAAGTGAAAGTTGTACTGTCATGTCTGACTCTTGGCGATCCCATGCACTGTAGCCTGCCCGGCTCCTCTGTCCATGGGATCTATATTATCTACCTATCATCTATTTATGTCATCTGTTATCTACCTATTAGCTATCACCTTTCTGTTTCTCTAACATCTGTCTGTCATCCATCTACACACCCACATGCTCACAGTTGCAGGCCTTCAAGCTGCTCTGTGAAATTTTGACTATGAGCTCTCTGGGTCAGAGTCCAGTTTTTGAAAATTACTAGCTATGTGATCTTGGCTAAGTTACTTGACGTCTCTGTGCCTCTTTTTTTGTTGTATGCATCTGTAAAATGGGAAGCATAACAGTGCTTATCTAACTGGATGATTGTCAGGACGACATTAGCAAATCTTTGTAAGAGGCTAGCTTGACAGCCTGGAGCTTTCTGGGCCTGGCTAAATGGGAGGGAAGGTACCCTGGGTTGTGGCAGGTAGCCTGGTCCTGGGCAGTTTACCATGCCCTAAAGGAGGAAGTGGTAAACCCGAAAGCTTTTAAAGCATTGGTTTTGCAGAGAGCCCTGGCCTGGGCCAGCTGAGCTCAGCTGATTTTTACAGTTTTCCTGGAGGGAGGTAAGACCAAGAGAAAAGTCAGATTTGGCTACCAGAAAACAGAAACAGAATTGAGGTTGACACGCAGTTCTGCAGAAAGATTAAGTCTCGTAAACAGAGAGCATGGGAGGACCAGGGCCTGGGAGCTGTAAAGCCATCCTCAGTTTGGTCAGCTGACCAACATGTCACGTGACCAACAGTGACATGATGCACACCAAGGAGGAGCCCTTGCTGGGCCCCAGGACCCCGACAAGAGCCCCTCCTTGTGACTCACAGTCACTGCCCCAGGCCAGATGATGAGGCCTGAGTCTGGAACATTTCTGGGAACACAGGCAGAAGCCATAACCTCTACAAGTCCTTGAGGATTAGAGGACACCAGGGCCATCCAGCTTCCCCCCCACTGCACTAGCCAGCCTCGGACCACTGAGGAGGTCAGAATCCCCTGCAGGGTAGATGGGGGCGTCTGTCCTGGGGTCTGAGTTGGGGCTGCCTCTGGGTTTCAGGGAGAGAGTGAGCTTTGGGGAATGTGTCACTCTTGGGGCATTAGAAGGGCACAGCCGGCAGAGACCAGCTGTCCTAAAGCTTGGGCCCAGAGGTGCCCCTGAAAGTCTATGCAGCAGTATGAAGCAGGTGGATGGATGGACCACTTCTGCCTCTTGGGCACCCACCTTGGTGGCTGATGCTTGTGGTATTTGCTGAATTGTGCTAAAGCTCAAGCTCCAATACTCTGGCCACCTGATGCCAAGAGCCAACTCATTGGAAAAGCCCCTGATGCTGGGAAAGATTGAAGGCAGGAGGAGAAGAGGAGGGCAGAGGATGAGATGGTTGGATGGCATCATTGACTTGATGGACATGAGTCTGCACAAGCTCCGGGAGTTGGTGAAGGACAGGGAAGCCTGGCATGCTGAAGTCCATGGGATTGCAAAGAGTCAGACATGACTTAGCAACTGAACAACAGCAACAGATCAGAGACAACAAGAAGGCCGAACATAGCAGAGAGCTGAGCATCCCCAGTCCCAAGTAGAAGCCTTGCTTGGACACCTATCAGCCTGGAAACTTCAGGCCAGTTTCCTCACTTCCCATCTGCAAAGTAGGGATGACGTTATGAATATCTTCTTCAGAAGTTTCTCACTGGCTTTGTTCTTTTCTGGACAGCCTTGGTGTCAGGACCCTGGATGGATAGACAGTTGTTTGGGGAAGAGGAAGCGTCCAGACCCAGAGGCACCCATCGCAGCCTCATGGTCTGCAAGCTGGAGGGTGCACGAGACTCTTCAGCTCAGTGGTTTTCAGCTATTTTGACACACTAATCACCTGAGACACTTCCTGTATTCATTTCCTAGGGCTGTAGTCTCGCAGTCACACAAGCTGGGTGGCTCAAATTAGCAGAAATGTGTTTTCTCACAGTCCTGGAGGCCAGACATCAAAGACCAAGGTGTCAGCGGGGTGGGCTCCTCTGGGACTCCATGGGAAATCCTTCCTTGCCTCTTCCCATCTTCCCAGAGTGACTGGCTCTCCTTGGCATCCTTTGGCTTGTGGGAGCATCCGTCCCATCTCTGCCTGTGCATTGCATGGTCTTCTCCCTGCATCTCTCCTTTTTCATGCAGTGATCTTGCCTGTGGGTCTGTGTCCCTTCTCCTTTTCTCATGAGGACATCAGTAACACCAGATTGTGGCCCATGGTACTCCAGCATGACCTGGTCTTAGCCAATTACATGTGCAACAAACCTATTTTACTATGAGATACTGGGGATTAGGATTTGTTATGACCAACCTAGATAGCATATTCAAAAGCAGAGACATTACTTTGCCAACAAAGGTTCGTCTAGTCAAGGCTATGTTTTTTCCTGTGGTCATGTATGGATGTGAGAGTTGGACTGTGAAGAAAGCTGAGCGCCGAAGAATTGATGCTTTTGAACTGTGGTGTTGGAGAAGACTCTTGAGAGTCCCTTGGACTGCAAAGAGATCCAACCAGTCCATTCTAAAGGAGATCAGCCCTGGGATTTCTTTGGAAGGAATGATGCTAAAGCTGAAACTCCAGTACTTTGGCCACCTCATGCAAAGAGTTGACTCATTGGAAAAGACTCTGATACTGGGAGGGATTGGAGGCAAGAGGAGAAGGGGACGACAGAGGATGAGATGGCTGGATGGCATCACTGACTCACTGGACATGAGTCTGAGTGAACTCTGGGAGTTGGTGATGGACAGGGAGGCCTGGCGTGTATAAAAAATATATATATATATATATATATATATATATATATATATATATATGTTTTAAAGAGCACAATTCAACCCACAACCCCTGCCCAGAGAAACAGATTCCTGGTTTTCATCTGTGGGTTTCTTTTTTTTTTTTTTTTGAGTTATTGACAAAAGATTCCCATCATTTGTTTTTAGCAAAATGCAGACCCATCCAAACGAGGAAGGCAACAATCAATGAATTTTAGAAATAGCATGTTTTTATTTTCTCTTCCCCAAAGAAGCCAGCGGAGAGTCAGATACATTCTGATTGCAGTATATCTCTGGGGAAGCTGTTAGTCGTTCAGTCGTGTCCGACCCTTTGTGACCCCATGGACTGTAGCCCGCCAGTCTCCCCTGGTCATGGAATTCTCCAGGCAAAAATACTGGAGTGGGTTGCCATTTCCACTCCAAAATACTAAAGTGGTGTCTACTGAACTGGGGCCTTCACATAGCAGGCACATTCTTTACCATCTGAGCTACCAGGGAAAATTCTTTTCAGGAAGGTTCCATATGTAAATCAACACAAGAGAATTTCTGTCTACATGCTAACATGACCTTGTGTAGTTTAAGACACTATGTCTTACCTCGTTTGTGTTTTTAACAAGGTTCCACGCCTCCCCCCCACAACCATTCCCCCCAAAGTGGTTCTGACAGAGCCCCAAGGACCACCCTCTGAGAAATTTTCACCTGTCAGGTTAGACCCACACCGGTCACATCTCTGAGTTCCCTATCAGGTGCTCCTTGATATTTGAGGCCAGAGTCACCTTGAAATGAGCTTCCTCACTGGCTCAGTGGAAAAGAATTCACCTAAGATGCAGAAGGCATGGGAGATGCAGGTTCGATCCCTGAGTCAGGAAGATCCCTGGAGGAGGGCATGGCAACCCACTCCACTATTCTTGCCTGGAGAATCCCACAGATAGAGGAACCTGGCAGGCTACAGTCCGAGGGGTCACAAAGAGTCAGACATGACTGAGCATGCACAGGCAATTAACCTTGCAACAACTCTGCAAACTGACTCACTCCCAGGATTTTTAGACAAGATGCAAGGCCCTCACCCATTATTTTACCCAAATAAAATGGCTATTTTGGCTACTTTTACCCAAAGCTGATGTGATAGGTTGAGTCTCGTCTGCCACTCCCTCCTTAAAAAGATGTGTTGCAGTCCTAACACCCAGGACCTTAAATGTGAGCGTATTTGGAAGGAGAGTGGCTGCAGATGTAATTAGTGAAGATGAGATCCTACTGAAATAGAGAGGCCCCCAACCTAACATGACTCATGCCCTTATTTTTCACAATACCACGTAAAGAGTCAGAGACAGTAAAAGTCCACGTGAAGATGGAACTTCACAGCATGATGCTGCCTCCAGCCTAGGAACACCCAGGACTACCGACCATCCCCCGAAGCTGGGAGGGAGACGTGGGCCAGATTCTTTCTTATAGCCTTTGTGGGGGAACCAGCCCTCAGGATACCTCAAGGTCAGATGTAAGTTTCCAGAACTGGGAGAGAGAGAATTTCTGTTGTTTTTGACCCTCTGTGTTACTAGGGCAAACTCACATGCTAGTAAAGTAATGCTCAAAATTCTCCAAGCTAGGCTTCAGCAATATGTGAACCATGAACATCCAGATGTTCAAGCTGGTTTTTAGAAAAGGCAGAGGAACCAGAGAACAAATTGCCAACATCCGCTGGATCATCGAAATAGCAAGAGAGTTCCAGAAAAACATCTATTTCTGCTTTATTGACTATGCCAAAGCCTTTGACTGTGTGGATCACAATAAACTGTGGAAAATTCTGAAAGAGATGGGAATACCAGACCATCTGACCTGCCTCTTGAGAAACCTATATGCAGGTCAGGAAGCAACAGTTAGAACTGGACATGGAACAACAGACTGGTTCCAAATTGGAAAAGGAGTACGTCAAGGCTGTATATTGTCACCCTGCTTATTTAACTTCTATGCAGAGTACATCATGAGAAATGCTGGGCTGGAAGAAGCACAAGCTGGAATCAAGATTGCTCAGAGAAATATCAGTAACTTCAGATATGCAGATGCCACCACCCTTATGGCAGAAAGTGAAGAGGAACTAAAAAGCCTCTTGATGAAAGTGAAAATGGAGAGTGAAAAAGTTGGTTTAAAGCTCAACATTCAGAAAACGAAGATCATGGCATCTGGTCCCATCACTTCATGGCAAATAGATGGGGAAACAGTGGAAACAGTGGCTGACTTTATTTTTTTGGGCTCCAAAATCACTGCAGATGGTGATTGCAGCCATGAAATTAAAAAATGCTTACTCCTTGGAAGGAAAGCTATGACCAACCCAGATAGCATATTCAAAAGCAGAGACATTACTTGGCCAACAAAGGTCCATCTAGTCAAGGCTATGGTTTTTCCTGTGGTCATGTATGGATGTGAGAGTTGGACTGTGAAGAAAGCTGAGTGCCAAAGAATGGATGCTTTTGAACTGTGGTGTTGGAGAAGACTCTTGAGAGTCCCTTGGACTGCAAGGAGATCCAACCAGTCCATTCTAAAGGAGATCAGCCCTGGGATTTCTTTGGAAGGAATGATGCTAAAGCTGAAACTCCAGTACTTTGGCCACCTCATGCGAAGAGTTGACTCATTGGAAAAGACTCTGATGCTGGGAGGGATTGAGGGCAGGAAGAGGAGGGGACGACAGAGGATGAGATGGCTGGATGGCATCACTGACTCAATGGATGTGAGTTTGAGTGAACTCTGGGAGTTGGTGATGGACAGGGAGGCCTGGCGTGCTGCGATTCATGGGGTTGCAAATAGACGGACCTAACTGAGTGACGAACTGAACTGAACTGAGGGCAGTTAGCTCAGTCGCTCAGTTGTGTTGGACTGTGCGATCCCATAGACTGCAGCACCCCAGGTCTTCCTGTCCTTCACTAACTCCCGAAGTTTACTCAAACTCATGACCATTGAGTTGGTGATGCCATCCAAGCATCTCATCCTCTGCTGCCCCCTTCTCCTCCCACCTTCAATCTTTCCCAGCATCAGGGTTTTTTTCCAAGGAGTCAGTTCTTTGCATCAGGTGGCCAAAGGATTGAAGTTTCAGCTTCAGCATCAGTCCTTCCAATGAATATTCAGGAATGATTTCCTTTAGGATGGACTAGGCCAGCTGGTGACTAATTTATCCGAGATGCCCAAACTCAGACATGGGGCCTGGGGGAAATGCCAGGGCTGGGTATGGGTGCTGCCTGAGCAGAGGGCAGGGGCCAGTGAGCCCTCAGCTTGTCCCTTCTGAGAGCTTGCGGGATGTCGCAGGTGGGGATGAGCCCAGCACTGGGTGTTCTCTCTGGGGAGCAAGCCAGTAGGGCAGGCTCCTCAGGGTGTTCCCCAGGCCCCTTCCAGCACCCAACAGTTGCAACTGATGGTGGCTCAGAGCCAGGCAAGGACCACCAGTCGGGGTTCAAATTCTTGCTGTACCAACTCCGCTGCGTCACTGGGACAAGTCCTTTCCAGTTTCTTCCTCTGTAAGACAAGGATTCCCATAGACCAATGCCCAGGGGTGTGGAGAGGACTAGACAAGAGAGGACACATCAGTTGCAGATGATACTGAGTAAGCAGGTGTCCACAGGGTGGGTCAGTTCCCAGGGCTCCTCCAAGGCTGTGACATGGGATGGTAGGCTTATCATCTTCTTGGTGTGGACCCCCAGGGAAGCATCGTGCCCCTCCATCCCCAGAGCAGAACCCCGGAATCCACTTTCACTGTTTGCTCCCTCTCCTAGGGAGTTGCCCTAACGACACTCTGTCATCATAAAGATAATGAATGTGCGGAAAACTCTCAATGAATCACTTCCACAGAAATGACCTTCTGCCGTCGAGATAACTACCCTGTGATGTCTGTGTGACTGTGACCTTCGATTTCCAATTAGAAAACTGAGTCTTCTCAGTGACTTGCTGAGATCTCTTGGCAGATAATTGAAGGACACCAGTGATCATCATGTTTTGGGAGGCTGGAGGATTAAGAGGGGAGATGAGGCTGGGGGTGGGGGTGGGGAGAGGGCAGTTATGTACATCTGCAGGTTCCTGCATGTGGAGATCGGGGCTCCAGGGCCGACAGCCTGCTCCTCTGCCTGGGTCCCCAGCCCAATCCTAAGTAAGTGCAAACTCTGCAACCTCCCCCGAGGTCTGTAGGCTCATGCTGCTGGAAACAGGCTGTTGACACAGGAATGTTGGCGAGAGCCAGGACCTTGCTTGGCCAGTGTACCAGAGGGCACAGCATGTTTTCACGAGATAGCTTGGGGAACCCTTTGTGTCTGGAGATGAAGGATGGCCAACACTATCTTGGCATCTCTCCTGATGTCCATGCTTTACAGCTCTAGAGTGCTCAGAGGCTGTAGGAGTTGTCCTCAAGCCTCATGATGGATATTACCCAGGGATCAGCCAGTTCTGCTCCTACCGGGATGTAGAGAAACTTGGGCCCCAGGCCAAGGAAGGGTTTTGCCTGAAGTCATGCAGAAGGTGAAGGGCAAACCTAGGGGGTGGGCCCAGCTCTCCCAACTCTCATCCTAGATCCAACACTTCCCCACCCCACCCCGAGCATCCAGCCCCTGACCAAATGGCAAAGAGGAGTGGCAATGATTTTAGGAGAGGCAGACAGACGAGAAGCTCCTCCTTTGGGATCCATAGTTCCTGCCCGGGATGTTTGCTTTCTTCATCATTATCTGTAACACAAATATAGCCATTTGGAGTCACAGATTCCAAAGAACTAGGTGCCTCCCATCCCGGGGTTGAGGGAGCTGTGTGCATGCATGGGTAAAAGAAAAAAAGGTGAAAGATGATAAATTCCAGCCACAGAGCCGTGTTTTCTCTGTTTACCCTCAATGCACTGTTGGAGCTGGGCCATGATCAGCAAACACACAAGGATTCACCTTGCTCTCTCTTCTCTGTTGGGAACAAAATCAAGCAGAATGCAGAGCTGCCAGTAGCTCATGGTCCCAAGATTATTTTTTTTCTCACCTTTCAACCATAGATTGAGACCTTTACAGATTTGAAATCAGAGGTGACCCCCAAATCTTGAAAGGTCTGGATATCACAGCTTAGGGCAGGCCAGACCCCAGGGCACCAGCTCGACAAAGGGGCCAGTTCCACATAAGTCAGCCTGGAAAGGTTCTATGGCTGCTGCATTCCTGCCTGTAAGGCAGAGCTTCTTTTTTTTTATTTTTTATTTTTATTTATTTATTTTTTTTAAGGCAGAGCTTCTTAACCTGCGTCCTTGGTGACACTTTCAGGGCTTCATGTGCACTTGAGTGTGTTTGTGCATATTTGTGTGTGTGTGTGTGTGTGTATTTGTACATATTTTTGAGGAGAGCCTTTCGTGTCCTGGAACCTGAAGAGGGGCTAAGCATCACTTTTCTGAAAGCAGCTCATCCCTCAAAGACCATTACAAACAGGAAGTACCAACTGCATTCTGGTAGCTGAGGGTGGTGGTTTTTGTGGTTTTGTGACAACATGCCAAGGGCCACGTTTATTGGTGATACCCATAACAAGTTTCTCTGTGTCTTCAGTTCAGTCACTCAGTTGTGTCAGATTCTTTGCAACCCCATGGACTGCAGCACTGCAGGCTTCCGTGTCCATCACCAACTCCTGGAGCTTGCTCAAACTCATGACCATCGAGTCAGTGATGCCATCCAACCATCTCATCCTTTGTCGTCCCCTTCTCCTGTCTTCAATCTTTCTCAGTATCAAGGGCTTTTCCAATGTGTCAGTTCTTCGTATCAGGTGGCCAAAGTATTGGAGTTTTAGCTTCAGCATCAGTCCTTCCAATGAATATTCGGGATTGATTTCCTTTAGGATTGACTTGTTTGATCCTGCAGTCCAAGGGACTCAAGAGTCTTCTTCAGCACCACAGTTCAAAAGCATTAATTCTTTGGTGCTCAGCTTTCTTTATGGTCCAACTCTCACATCTGTACATGACTACTGGAAAAACCATAGCTTTGACTAGATGGACCTTTGTCGGCAGTCGCTGTGTCTTATAGTATCCCTACAATGGGGTCATGCAGGAATTGCTATGGATCCCTGCTTTGCGGGTGAAAGTCCTGACATTCAAAGATTTTGGTGACCTGTCCAAGACTGCTCAGCTGGTAGACTTGCTGGTGGATGTCAAGGACAGCCCTGGGGGATAACAATGAAGGACAAGTTTTCATGGCTGCCACGGTGCTTTCAATGCAGCTGGACACTTTTTAAATGTCTCTGTTAACCCTCATCCCTTGCTGTTGGAGTGCAGAATTGTCAGCCCATTTTACAGGTGGAAACACTGATTTAGGAAAGTACTCCCGGGTGCTTCTCAGGTGGCACTAGTGGTAAAGAATCCACCCGCCAAGGCAGGAGACTCCAGAGTCACAGGTTTGATCCCTGGGTTATGAAGATTTCCTGGAGGAGGAAATGGCAACCCACTCCAGTATTCTTGCCTGGAAAAATTCCAGGGACAGAGGAGTCTGGAGGGCTACAGACTATAAGCGAATGAGCACACACACAAAGTACTCCACGACTGTCAATGACCAAGGCAGGATTTGACCCTCTATCATTGACTCCCAAGGCCTTCCTGCAGCTTGGAGAGGATGGGGGAGCGAGGTTGGGGTATTGGATTTGGGGGAGAAGAAGCAGAATGTATTATGGGAAACAGGGGTCAGGGGACTGAGTTGATACACCTACCAGCAGACGCAGGGAGCAAAGGAGTACATGCCTCACAGTTTGTGAGGGTAAAGCCTCCAGTTGGCTCCTGATTCAACACTTACCTAAGGAGCATTCAGCACTGGGAGGAACGTGGCAGGGAGAGGTGCTCTGAGGTGCGGTGTGTTGGGAAGCCATGCAGGAATCCACCTGAGAACGCAAATCCACATGAGGTTGCTCTTTGCTTGCACTGAATTTATTTCGCTGCATTTGGAATGAAGGTTGGAAGCAAACCGCCCCTTCAGCTGTCCCCCCAACCCCCCAACCCAGGCAATGGAATGTAAACATGGCTTCAGGGCAGGGTCAGCGTGCGCTCCCGGACACGGAGAAGGAAACAGGAAACAAACGCAACAGGAAGTGATCGTCCTCCACTTCCTTCATCCAAGCACAGAGATGTCCATACCGAGGCTGGGACCTGAGAAAGCCACACGTTCTCAGTGGATTCTCTGACTTCCCAACTAAGGAGAAATAAAACTCTTCAGAGACTGAAACAAGTTGAAAGTCACTTTTCCCAGACACTTTTAAATAATTTTGAGGAACCATCAAAGGTTATGAGCACTGTGATTCTTGTCATTCACTGTCATGTTACCCCAAGGGTTAAACTCGGGGTGCCCCCAGCCACCTCCCCTCACTCTTGTCCAGTCACTCAGTTGTGTCCAACCCCATGACTGCTGCATGCCAGGCTTCCCTGTCCTTCACCATCTCCCAGAGCTTGCTCAAACTCATGTCCATTGAGTCAGTGTTGCTATCTAACCACCTCATCTTCCGTTGTCCCCTTCTCCTCCTTCCCTCAATCTTCCCCAGCATCAGGGTCTTTTCCAACGAGTAGGCTCTTTGCATCAGGTGGCCAAATGATTGGAGCTTCAGCTTTAGCATCAGTCCTTCTAATGAATATTCAGGACTGATTTCCTTTAGGATTGACTGTTTTGATCTCCTTGCAGTCCAAGGGACTTTCAAGAGTCTTCTCCAGCACCACAATTCAAAAGCCTCAGTTCTTCAATGCTCAACTTTCTTTATGGTTCAACTCTCACATCCATACACCACTACTCTACTGGGATGGAGAAGAGCCAAGAGGGGAGCCCTTCATCAGAGCCCTATTCTGCATCCCACAAGGCTTCCTTTCCATAATGAACATTCTCATCACATCTTTAAATAAATTCCTAGAGAGCCGGCTTGGTACTCAGAAAGCAACTGACCAGTGGGAAAAGCAGTTGGTAGCAACAAAGCAGTGATGGGACTGGCTGAACCTCAACACTTAGCTTGTGGGCAGCACACTCAAGCTGGAAAAGGGAGATGTCTGTAGTAAAAATACCCAATCATTTTGGAACAAAGATGGGCTCAGATGACCAGTGGCCCAGGGAAGTGGAGACCTTCCATGGGAATTCTTTCCAGGTAGGGCAAAGGTCTGCAGGCTTGGGCAAGACGCTGCCTTCATGGTTCTCACTGGAGATGACAGGCAACAGGGAGGTGCTGAACACATTTCTTTCCTTTAAGGAAGACCAAAACAGAATAGTTGTTCTTTAAATCCTATTTTTTTTTAAATGAAGTATAGTTTATTTACAATATGATGTTAGTTTTAGATGTACAACATAGCGATTCAATATTTTTATCAGACTTCCATGGTGGCACTAATGGTAAAGAATCTGCCTGCCAATGCAGGGGACACAAGAGATGCAGGCGATTACCAAAAAATGACTGAATCCCCCTGTCCTATGCAACGTATACTTGTTGCTTATTTCTTTTATACATAGTAGTCTGTATCTCTTAATCTTCATACCCCTATCTTGCCCCTCCCTTCTACCCTCTCCCCACTAGTAACCACTAGTATGTTCTCTATATCTGTGAATCTGCTCATGTTTTTTCATGTACATTTGTTTGTTTTACTTTGTAAATTTCACAGGAAAAGTGTTAACATAGAGTATTTGTCTTTCTCTATCTGACTTATTTCACTAAGCGTAATACTAGGTCCATCCACATTGTTGCAAATGGCAGAATTCCATTTTCTTCTGGCTGAGTAATATTCCATTGTGTATATTTCTCACATCTTTTTTTTTTAATCCATTCATCTGCTGATAGACAATTATGTTGCTTCCATATCTTGGCTACCGTAAATAGTGCTTCTACGAACACTGGGGTACATGTATTTTTTTCAAATTACTGTTTTCATTTTCTTTGGATATATAGCCCACAGTGGAATTGTTAGATCGAATGCTGGTTCTATTTTTAGCTTTTTAAGGAATAAACCCTATTTCCTATACATGTGAATAGATATGCAAATGAAAATTTGAGAATGAGAACCTATAGAGGTTTGGTGACACTTGGTGGGTAGTAGGGGCTCTAGGCCTCTCCTGTGTTGCCAGGGTGAGTATAAATAAATATAGCCCTACAGAGGGCAGCCTGATGATAGTGAACAGAAGTGTAAATTCACATGCCCTTTTACCCAGCTTCATGTCTTCTGAGAATTTGTGCTGCAGAGACACTTCAGAGATGACATGTGTCCAAGATGAATCACTGCTGCTTCATGGGTGATGGCAAACAACCAGAAACAAATCCAAAAGTTCATCAAGAAAGACTTAGCTAAATAAAGCATGGAACCTTAGAACAACAAATTATGCAGCTATGAAAAGGAACAAGGAAGCTCTCTGTGAACTGATAGGGACAAAGTTCCAGGATATTTCATTAAGTGACCAAAAAACAAGTTAGAGAATGTTGTGTATAGAATAGTACCTTTTGCATGATAAAGGGTGGGGATAAAATATTGGCTTGTATAGGCATATGCATTTTCTAGAAGGATACTTAAAAATCTACAAAGAGGGGCAGGGGGACAAGAGCTTCTGGGGGTTGAGACACAAAAAAGGAAATTATTTTAAACTTTTATATTTGGAATGTCAATGTATAGCATGTTAAATTTTTTTATTAGCAAATTCCCTGTTGGCTCAGTGGTAAAGAATCCACCTGCAATGCAGGAGACCTGAGTTTGACCGCTGGGCCGGCAAGATCCCTTGGAGGACGGCATGGCAACCCACTCCAGTATTCTTGCCTAGAAAATCGCATGGACAGAAGAATCTGGCAGGCTACTGTCCATGGGGTCTCAAAGAGTTGGACTCAACTGAGTGACTAAGCACCACGCATCTGTCCTATATGAAAATATCCGAAATGAACAAAGACATAGAAATAGAAAGCAGGTTAGTGGTTTCCAGGGGCTAGGGGAGGGAAAAATGGATAGGACTCCTTTTGGGGTAATGAAGATGTTCCAGAATAGAGGTGATGGTTACACAATGTTGTGAATATATCAATACTTACTATCACTGTAAATTTCATGTGATGTCTATTTCATCACAATAAAAAAGCCTATCTACATTATAGCTACCTTTCCAGTTTCACAGGCCTTCATTTGGGGATCTTTTCTTTGTGCAAAATGGAAGGCTTATTTTATTATTTTTCCCCAAACTTTTAACTTTTTGTTTTGTCTTGGGTTATAGCCGATAAACAATGTTGTGGTAGTTTCAGGTGAACAGCGTACATATATATGTGTGTGTATATGACTCAGCCATACATATGTGTGTATGGGGGTCATTTTTAATTCAAGAAAAATTTCCAAAGTCCCACTTATTCTAGAAAGCTAGAGTGCAAATGTTTGTTTCTGTTCCGGGCAGAGAGCTTTTTTCATGAGTTCTTGAGAGACACAAGCTTGTAAAAACCCTTGTTTCACTAATTCATCAAGAGCATCCAGTTAGTGAAGAGCAGCACTGGGGGAGAGGGAGGTCCAGGGGATAGGGGGTAGGGGGTGGGGAAGGTTAATAAGCAGGTTCCTAAGGGCAAAGGAATGAAGGATGGATATAAAGGTCTACGTGCCACCCGGGGCCCTAAATCACCAGCCACAGGGGCTGCCGGGTGAAGCAAAGGAAAATGTGACTTACCCAGAGTGGAACAGTGCCTGGGCAACCAAAAACACAGGCCTGCAGACAAGACATCTTTATTTATAGAGATGCCGCCATCCACGCCATCCATCTGTCAGAGTGCTGAGTGAGTCCAAGACTGTGTCAGCATCGCTGACTCTCCAAAAAGCTCCATGTGCAACCATAGTTGATTGAGACTCTGCCTCAAGTCATCTGGACAGACAGATGATGATGTAGATAGTAGAATGACAGGTTAGGGATGGAATCAGCCCATTCGACTTGGAATAAGGGAGTTGGATCAGGGGATCCTGAAGCTGCATCCATGTGCATGACCAACCCAGGGAAACCTACTTTCTGGATGTGGTTGGCAAGCGAAAGGGAGGTGCAGAGGCAATTTATAGAGCAGAGTTTTTCCACGTATTCTCTCAGTTTTTTCACTTGCAACCAATCTGTGAGGAAGGGATTCTTTATTGAAATGTTGTTGAATGGATGATCCATACTCTAAGGCTTTAAACGGTGGCTTCCCCTGGGGCTTCCCTGATGGTGCAGTGGTTACAACTCCAGCTATCTTTTTATTTTTTTGTCTGGCTATTGATTGTGAAACCTGACAAACATCTTTCACCATTGTGATTATGTAACTGTTACTCAATACCACTGTATTATGATTGGGCAACGGAAAAATGATAGAATTCTGTATCACCAAAAAAAAAAAAAAAGACTTCACCTTCCAATACAAGGGCTGCAGATTTGATATCTGATCAGTGTGGCCAATTAATAAATAAAGTGGCTTCCCCAAGGTCCTCCACCTGTCAGAACTCGATTACCAGATCTCAGCTTGAAATCCTTACCATGTTCCCAAATGGGAGACCCTCTCTCAGCAGGATTTGAGTGTCTCGGGGCAGGGGTGTGTGTGATGCAAACTTCACACATTGCCACAGGTTGTTGACGATTTTGTGTTCTCTCTCTGTGACTTAGTTTGCTCACTTGTAAGCTGGAGACAATAAAAATGCTTGCTGCATAAGATAATTGTGAGTCTGAGACCAAATAATGAATTTAAAGCAGCAATGCAATGCTTCTGTGTGTGTGTGTGTGCATGTGCGCTAAGTTGTATCTTACTCTTTGCGACCCCATGAAGCCTATACTAAATTAATGCTAGCCAGTGTTATTTTCTGAAATATCAATGGCTGTAACTGCAACAGATAAATTTGGTTGATAACAAAATTTTCTGATTAATAAAAATTCTGATAACTGGATTTAACATATAGACCACAAATGGATGATTATCCTTCAAAAATTAAAGCACAAGCTATTCCCTGGTGGTCCAGTGGTTAGGACTTTGTGTTTCCACTGCAGGGGATGTGGGTTCAATCCCTGGTCGGGGAACTAAGATCCTACATGGCACGTGGCGTGGCCTAAAAAACACGAAAGCACAATAATACATCCTGAAGCAACCAGATGTTTTCTTGGACAATTCAGCAGGTCTTTCGGAATCTAGTGGCCTCGTTATGAATGCCAATTTTATTTTCACGTGGATGAGCAGGTATATAGAGTGATCCAGAGAAGAGAAATGGATCACAGAGGACTTCCAGTTACAATTTGAAAACGCAAACGATCGAAGAAGCCAGTCCCACGTCAGTGCCGCTTCACGCTCGGAAGAAAAGACAGGCCTTGATGAGGCATGAACTCGTGACTCAACCTTTTGTGTCCACTGCTGTTTGCTGGACTCTCTTCCAAGTTCAGAATCAGCCCAAGGCTCTTTAAAAACAAAAACGCAGCTCAGCCCAGGGAGACTGCTCGAGGGATATGTGAGGCTACAGTTGTTTCCCAACACCTGAGTGATGCCAAATTGCTTGAGGCTTGTACTGTGGTGGAGTTGGAAAATATTTCTTGTCCTCCTGGACAGAAAATTTCAGAGTCCATCCTTGAGCCATGGACCTAAGGCCAACCATCCACTGCCCTCTATCGTCGAGGCCAGAACCTCTAAGGTCCTCAAAGGAGTGGAGAAGTTCAGTCTAGAAATTTCCCGGCACAAGCTGTCTCCCTTAATCTGGCCAGCCTCCGGTTATGGTTGTGTTTCTAGATCTCACCAGGCCCAATTCTGGGCTTCCCTGGTGGCTCAGATGGTAAAGAGTCCACCTGCAATGCAGGAGACTTGGGTTCGATCTCTGAGTCAGGAAGATCCCCTGGAGAAGGGAATAACCACCCATTCCAGTATTGTTACCTGGCAAATTCCATGGACAGGGGAGCCTGGTGGCTACAGTCCATGGGGTTGCAAAGAGTTGAACACGACCAAGCAACTAACACTTTTCACTTTCAGGCCCAATCTGGCATCTGACTAATAATCCTCTCTCCCCACAAACATGCCCAATCTCACTTCTGCAGCCCAATGTGTTTCCAAACTCACACTGCCTTTGATGTCTGCATCATTCAAGGATTTAATAATATTCTTCCTTACATCTCAATATAAAAGTTTTGTCAATGCCATGTTCCCATCAGCTAATTGAAGGAAGGACCTTTATCCAATGTCTTTCCGATTCACGTGGTGCCGAATATGGGACTGGGTACTCAAGAATGAATATATGAGGATTTCCCTGGTGGTGCAGTGTTTAAGACTCTGGCTTATAATGCAAGGGGCACAAATTCTTGGTCAGGGAACTAAGATCCCATGTGCAGAACAGGGCATCCAGAAAAAAATAAAATGAATGTACAAATGAATAAAAGAAAGTGTTATACAAATCACTGTTTACCACAACTTTTCTACAAATAATAAAAAATATTGAATTGACCCCCTAAAGTTTACCTAACCATAGAATAGTGCTTCTCCAGCTTTTTATTGTTCAGCCAGTAAATCATGTCCAACTCTGCAACTCCATGGACTGCAGCATGCCAGGCATACGTGTCCTTCACTGTCTCCTGGGGTTTGTTCAAACTCATGTCCATTGAGCTGGTGAGGACATCCAACCATCTCATCCTCTGTCACCCCCTTCTCCTCCTGCCTTCAATCTTTCCTGGCACTGGGGTCTTTATCAATGATTCAGTTTGTCACATCAGGTGGCCACAGTATTGGAGCTTCAGCTTCAACATCAGTCCTTCCAATGACTATTCAGGGTTGATTTCCTTTAGGATTGACTGGTTTGATCTCCTTGCAGTCCAAGGGACTCTCAAGAGTCTTCTCCAGCACCACAGTTAAAAAACATCAGAATTCCTTAGAGGACTTATTAAAAGACAGACCTCAGATCTTTTAATGCAATAGGTCCAGAGTGGGACCCTAGAGCATGCATTCCTAGCAAGTTCCTGGTGGATGTGGATGCTGCTGGCCTGAGGACCACACTTGAGGAGCACCTTCTTGGTTCTTGGTCCTCAGCTATGAATCAAGAGGTTTGAATATTAATTCCAGCTCTTTCCTAGGTGGCTGAAGGTATGTGGCAAGTAATCTAAACTCTCTGGGATTCCTCACCTGAAATTTTCCCTGTATGATTGTAATGTTACTTTCAGCTTCAATGTTATCTGAGTGCAAAAGGTGTAAATTACCCTTCCTTGTGTCATTGACAATGCTATAATTTTCACAAAATTTTAGTCAATAAAGGCATTAGTCAGAACAATAACTGTTTATCAGATCTTGGACCCACAAGAGTTCAACCCCAAGTGATGCTGGATTCCATTGAGAACCCTTAAAGAGGAGAAAACAATGACCAGACATCACAGAGACTTATGAATCTGACAGGGACACGGGTAAGATCCCAGAAGGCAGAAACCCTTACCTGAGTTGGGTTGACAGACTTTTGGAAAAGCTTATCTTTGAAAAGACCATCCGTGGGAGGTGAACATGGTGTCATTCTCAACCAGCAAGTTAAAAGTAGAATGTTTGACATTTGGCCTTCAGCATCTTCTCTTAGACACTGTTCATCTTGTCTCTGGCTCTTTAAAATTTTTCTTATTTAAAGTAATTTTAAAAGTTAGTGGCATGACTTCCCTGACAGTTGAGTGGTTAGGACTCTATACATCCAGTGCAGGGGACTGGGGTTGATCCCTGTTCGAGTAATTGAGATCCTACATGCCACACAGTACAACCAAAAAGTTAAAAAAAAAAAAAAAAAATTAAACTTGGTAGTAGTTATGCATGCATGCTAAGTGGCTTCAGTTGTGTCTGACTCTTTGCAACCCTATGGACCATAGCCCACCAGACTCCTCTGTCCATGGGATTCTCCAGCCAAGAATACTGGTGTGAGTTGCCATTTCCTCCTCCAGAGGATCTTCCCAGCCCAGGGATCAAACCCATGTCTTTTGTGTCTCCTGCATTGGCAGGTGGATTCTTTACCATTCATGCCACCTGGGAACCCCCGATGCAAAATGGGAACATCTAAAAGAAAAAGACAGAAATATGATCAATACTTTGCAAGGCCCTTCACCTGCTTCTTTGACCACAGGAACTAATCAGACTGGATGAGGAGGCACTGGGTTTGTTATGGCTTTGCAAGTGATCTGGACCCAGAGGGGCCCTACTCATAGGTTCCCAGGTCAAGGAGTCTTTTGGAGAAGGTTCTTCAGGAACGATGGGCTCCTGGAACAGAGCTAGACAGGTCACATTCAACATGTTTTGTAGTGATATAGCTCCCCCACCAGGGCTCCGCGGGTGGCTCAGACGGTTAAGAATCTGCCTGCGGTGCAGGAGACCTGGGTTCGATCCCTGGGTTGAGAAGATCCACTGGAGAGGGTATGGCAACCCACTCCAGTATTCTTCCCTGGAGAACCCCATGGACAGAGAGCCTGGGCTACAATCTGTGGGGCCACAAAGAATCAGACACGACTGAGTGACTAACACTAACACTGCCAAAATGATTTAATTTCCATTTCTTCTTGTAATCTCAAAAGGATGTGTGTGATCCCTATTGGCCTTAGAGAGAAAAAGTGGCTTGTTCAAGGCCTCCCAATCAGTGGAGTGACTTGACTTCCATTCCAGCTCCCTGCTGCTGAGGTCACCCTGCCTTGTGAGACCTTGTCCATCAACCAGGTAAAAAAGCATGCCAATTTTTGCTTTTACCCAACTTTTCATATTTTTGTGTCTTTTCCTATACTTTCTCTTAACAGTTCCAAGAGCTGGGTAGGAAATCTTTCCCAGATGAGCAAACTGTGATTCAGCAAAATTAAATCACTTGCCCAGGGCCAGATCACCTTAAATAGCCTTTGCCCAGTTACTATAAGACCAGTTAAAGAAGGCAGAGGGGCCAGCATAGAAATTATAGGCTGAGGATGTGCTGATGGGGAATTGAAAAAGGTATGAGACTTGTCTTCAGGAAATATCTACCAGGACTTCCGTGGTGGTCCAGTGGCTAAGACTCCGAGTTGCCAGTGCAGGGGGCCTGGAGTTCGATCCCAGGTCAGGGAACTAGATACCACATGCTTCAGCTTAGTGTTTGCATGCACAACTAGAAAAAAAAAAGATTCTGCTTGCCACAATTAAAAAATTCTGTGTGCCACAACTGAAGATTTTGCTTGCAGAAACTAAAGATTGAAGATCCCGTGTGCCAGAACTAAGGCCAGTGCAGACAAATCAATAAACAAATAAATACTTAAAAAAAATAAGCGAAACATCTACCATTGGTTGAGGGTCTCAATACCCATTCTGGACACACTTATGCTCGTCACTCAAGTAAACTGAGTCCCTTCTGAAAGCATTTCAGAAAGGGAGAATGCTATGCCCCTGCAGTCAGGAAATTAAAAGACCCTTGCTCCTTGGAAGAAAAGCTATGACAAACTTAGACAGCCTATTAAAAAGTAGAGACGTCACTTTACTGACAAATGTTCGTATAGTCAAAGCTATGGTTTTTCCAGTAGTCACGTATGGATGTGAGAGCTGGACCATAAAGAAGGCTGAGTGTTGAAGAATTTGATGCTTTCAAAACTGTGGTGTTGGAGTAGATGTCTTGAGAGTCCCTTGGACTGCAAGGAGATCAAACCAGTGACTCCTAAAGGAAATCAAGCCTGAATATTCATATGAATATTCTGAATATGAATATTCATATGAATATGCTGAAGCTGAAGTTCCAATACTTTGGCCACCTGATGTGAAGAGCCAAGTCATTGGAAAGATTTCCCTGAAGATGGGCAAAGATTGAGGGCAGGAAGAGAAGAGGGTGACAGAGGATGAGATGGTTGGATGGCATCACTGACTCAGTGGACATGAGTTTGAGCAAGCTCCAGGAGGTGGTGAAGGACAGGGAAGCCTGGCATGCTGCAGTCCTTGAAGTAGCAAAGATGTGGACACAACTGAGCAACTAAACAACAGCAGCAGTGTCCCTGTATAATTTTTCAATTATCTTGAAAATTCACTAAAGTAGTTAAATATTTGGGCCTACTGATTGTGATAATTAGTGTTTAATCTAACCCAAAGCTTCCTGCATTGACTTCTGCAGCAATTTTATGATCCTGCCAGAGGAGACCAATATTGACCATGACACCACAGTTCACCTCTGCAGAGCTAAAGCAGTCATTGAGACAAGGCTCTCCTGGAAGTGCCCTGTTGATTACTCTGTTTACTAAATCTCTACTGGCTTCTGTTTTGCATTTGTATTTTTTGCACAACAAAGAATATACTGTTCTTTCCTAAGATCCCTTGATTAAGAACCCAAGTGTTGAGTAATCTTGCTGCTCCCACCCATTCTAAACCCTTTTCCTGGTCCTTGACTCATCTACTCCAGCTACCTTTTCCATACCACTTATGAAGATGGGAATCTGAAATCCTCATCTTTGTGATCTTGCGGTACACATGTGGATCTGTATCAATGCGTGAGTGTGTGCTAAGTCAGTCCAGGGGCGTCCGACTCTTTGTGACCCCATGGATGGTAGCCTGCCAGGCTCCTCTGTCCATGGAATTCTCCAGGCAAGAGTACTGGAGTGGGTTGCCATTTTCTTCTCCAGGGGTTCTTCCCAACCCAGGGATCGAACTTGCATGTCTTATTCTCCTGCATTGGCAGGCAGGTTCTTTACCACTAGCGCCACCTGGGAAGCCCAGAGACCTCTACATCAGTCTTGTTAAGTTAGTGGTCCCTGCAAGGTAGCACTTCAAATAATACTTGTGTCATCACATTTCAAAAAGTCTCCTCTTTAAAAATGGAAATGGATCTTTAAACATCTCAGAAATACCAAGTAGAACCTCTTGAATAGGAAAGTTGTATCCCTGAAATTTGGGGTGACATTGATAGGTGATCTAACCCGTATGCTCTGCCAGACAGGGCCACCTAAGATGTCTTTGAGAGATGAGATGCTTCCTTTGTCGAGATCACCTGGGCGAGCTCTCACACCCCCTCCATTGCAATCACTGCCATTTCTAGAGATTGTTACTCTTGGAAGCGTTTGACACAGAGGAGGCAAATCTCTGCTGTGTTCATGGAGAGCATTTCTGGGGTCTGGTCCTGATGACACAGTGGGAAGATGTTTCTCCTGAAAGACTACATTCTCAGGGAAGCCCAGGGGCCTCAAAAGATGCATTTATTAGTAAAGATAGAAATCATTTTGTCTATGCAGGCATATTGTGGTTGAAACTGTATATTCATCTCTTACCAGGGAAACTGCTTTTATCTCATTTGATATGACTGAATCAGATAACTGCTGAGAACAGAATCAACATGCCTTGATGGTTTGTACTGAATCTTTCTCCAAAGGAGAAAAAAAAATCATTCTGTTCCTAGAACATGAAAATACAGGAATGAATAGTTAAAAGCTTTTAAATTTGTTTTTTGTTTGTTTGTTTTTTTGTTTTTTTAAATTGTGACACCGTGTTATTTGACACCTCTCACGAGGAGATGATCCCCTAGGGCAAACAAACAAACTAACCCAAACTTGGAAACTGTAACCTTCCAGCTCTTCCCACAGTGAGATAGTCATGATTCAGTGGCTTCTTATGAATGCAGGAGACACAAGTTTGATCCCTGGGTTGGGAAGACCCTTGGTAGAAGGCCATGACAACCCACTCCAGTATTCTTGCCTGGAAAATTCTATGGACAGAGGAGACTGGTGGGCTACAGTCCATGGGGTTGCAAAGAGTCAGACACACCTGAGTGACTAACACTTTCACTTTTCTTTGTTATGAAAGTCATAGCTACACAGGCCGAATGAAGACTGCATGCTGTAGAGAATCTGAGCATTTTACTGCTAAAAGCACCTGGAGATAACAGAGGCCAGGTTCCTCTCTAGACCTGAGGACCAGGGTTCCAGCCCCACAAGCTCTGGTCCGTGACCCTCCAGTGGGCAAGAAGAGCTCCTTTAATTCTGTGTGCACACAAGCCCAGAGTTACACTTGTACCTCACTGCCCAACTCAGCATTCCTATCTTGTCAGAGATTTCACTTTCCTGGGGCTTCAAGTCCATGGGCCCATGACTCCCAAATGTCTTACAAAACGCATGAGAGAAAGCAAACCATTTCCTCACATCTCTTGTCACTGGAAAGTTAGCCTGTCTTGGAGAATCCCTGAGACGCACAGACAATAACACCTGTATCAAGACGCAAAACCATTCAGCAGTCACCAACAAATAACACAGGATGAAACTCCAGGAGAACAGAGAAGAAGGGCATCTTTTGTTCTGCTTTGCCACACTCGGTGCAGCTTCTCTCAGACCCTTTGCTTCTTTCTAAAGATAGCTTCTCCTACCACAGGAGAAACGGGGGCCTTTTTACCCCCCTCCTTATTTTTCATCTTTACAGCTGGCTTTTGGACTGAATGCAGAGTGGGGATGGGGAGGGAAGCTCTCTGCCTCATACGTGGGACGCTTGGTCACCTGTACACCATGGAGCAAAACCGTAACAAAGCCCTGCATTGACCAGCAGCAGAGGACTCTTTTCCTCCTGCTCCACCCCGTCTCCCCACCCTTTGGCGAGAGCCTCAGTAAATAGGCACATTTGCTGCCAGGACTGAAAGTCAACAAACTCCTGCTTTGTCAGAGGAACCTGGGAATCAAGTCAGAGCACTTCACGGAAATGCCAAACCTCCTTGTTCCCCGGGTGCCGAAGACTAACAATTAGAAGTGAAAGTGTCTCAGGGCAGCCTGCCAAGAACACAGGCAGCAGACGCTTGGTGCTATGGTGTGACACCCATACCGGCCGTCTCAGCTGACCTCAGCCCGTGAGTTTTGTATGGTGAGGCAGACTTCCTATGGCATGGCCATTACAGATGGCCCCAAACTCATCTGGAACTGGAGAATCCAAAGATGGCCCCGAGGATCCCCAGACCTTGGTGTCCCTGCCCAATGTAACCCCCTGGTCCTGGACAGGACCTGTGATATGATGGAATATCACCCCTGTGGTTGGATTACATTATAAGGCAATGACAAAAGGATTTTGCATGTTTCATCGGACCTTCTTGTCATTTTAACTAGGGACATATCCTCTGTGGGCCTGACTTCATCAGTTGATTGTAATTCCAAAGGAGAGTATTCTGGGTGGGCCTGACCTAATCAGATGAGCCTTGTAAAAAGGGACTGGAGGTCAGGGATAGAAGACGTCAGAGAGACATGAAACAGCAGAGACATTCTTCTATTGGCCGTGAGGCAAACTGGCACCTTAAGGAGAGGGCGTTGTGACTGAAGAACCCACTCTTGTGACTGCAAGGAACCAAATTCTGCCAACAGCCAGTATCTTAGACATGAACCCTGAGCCTCAGAGAAGAGTCATAGCCCCAGCTGACACCTAGATTCCAACCTGTGAAACCCTGAGCCAAGAATCCAGCTATGCTTTGCAGGGACCCTTGATCCGTGGAACCAATGAGACGATAAACGTATGCTGTGTTAAACCCTGCGTGTGTGTGCATGCTTAGTTGCTCAGTCATGTCCAACTCTGTACAACGCTTTGGGCTGTAGCCCACCAGACTCCTCTGTCCATGGAATTTTTCATGCAAGAATGCTGGAATTGGTTACCATTTTCCTTCTCTAGGGGATCTTCCCAGTCCAAGGATTGAACCCACATCTCCTGTGTCTCCTGCCTTGCAGGCAGATTCTCTACCCACTGAGCCATCAGTTAAGCCCTGAAGACTGTGCTAATTGTTAGGTTGCCAAAAGACTAATATAGCAGGCCCTCCACATCAGTGGGTTCAATCCATGGTTGGTTGAATCTACCGATATGAAACCTTCAGATATGGAGGGACAACTCTACAATGCCTTTTTATGTAAGGAACTTGAACATCTGAGATTTCCATACCTGTGGGATTTCTGGAACCCATCCCCTGCCCCACTCGTAGATACCAAAAGATGGGTATACATCATCCTAGGAACTGCAGAGAGAACCTGTGCTCACATTTTCACCATCATTTCTCCATTTCCATGTTTCCTGTTCCCACTTTTCCCTGTCAAGGTGAGTGTTCAAATTCAGGGCTTGTTTTACATGTGAGCAAAGCAGAGTGATGCATGTTGGGGGCTGGGAGGGGGCTGGAGAGTGCTCCTCCAGTCTCTACACCTGGCTGCCTGGGTTATTGAAGGTCTGATGCACCATGTGGAAGGCATTCTGAGAAAAGGAAACTTATCAGACCCCTTGCGGGGATTAATCTTTCCTTCATATTATAGGAGCATATGATTGCTAAAAAAGAAAAAAGTGAAGTTGCTCAGTCATGTCCAACTCTTTGTGACCCTATGGACTGTTGCCCACCAGGCTCCTCTCTCCATAGGGATTCTCCAGGCAAGAATACTGGAGTGGGTTGCCATTTCCTTCTCCAGGGATCTTCCCGATCCAAGGATCGAACCCAGGTCTCCCACACTGCAGGCAGACTCTTTACCTTCTGAGCCACAAGGGAACCCTGATTGCTAATAGATACTTGCAATTGCTGTGTTCAGTCTCTCAGTCGTGTGCAACTCTTTGTGACCCCATGAACTGTAGCCTGCCAGGCTCCTCTGTCCATGGGATTTTCCAGGCAACAATTTTGGAGCAGACAGCCATTTTCTCCTTTTGGGGATCTTCCTGACCCAGGAATCGAACCCACATCTCCTGCATCGCAGGCAGATTCCTTACCAGCTGAGCTATTTGGGAAGCCAAATGCAATTGCAAGATATTGCTAATTTAGTCAGACCACACAGGTATCTTAAATTTGGGGAATGGCTACACCAGAAAGCAATTGTTCACCAAAAATCCCTATAAAGCAAGAAGCTAAATGGATCTGAACTTGAAACCCAGATTTGGAGCAAAGGCTGTAGGGAGCATGACAGTGGTCTGAGCTGGGGGGCAGTTCCCAAGCATTATAACTGGAACTTAACTGCCTTCCTGGCTCAGGGTTTACAACTCAATAGTTGGAAAAGACCTGGAAGATTATGTCATCCAATCCCTGCCTTTGGCATATGAGGAAACAGAGGTGCTGGGAGGTTAAATGCCTTTCCCAAAGTCCCACATCCAGAAGCAGCAGGGGCAGGACCAAAACTCAGGACTTTCAACAATTTCCCATCTTGTCACCTCTGCTGTAGAGCAAAATGACCATGGTGTTGCCTGTTGGTTAAATCACCATCTCTCTCAAATAGACCCAGCTCTGCCTGCACAAAGGTCCATCTAGTCAAAGCTACGGTTTTTCCAGTGGTCATGTATGGATGCGAGAGTTGGACCGTAAAGAAAGCTGAGCACCGAAGCCTTGATGTTTTTGAACTGTGGTGTTGGAGAAGACTCTTGAGAGTCCCTTGGACTGCAAGAACCAGTGAATTCTATAGGATTCACTATAGGATCCTAAAGGAAATCAGTCCTGAATATTCATTGGAAGGACTGATGCTGAAGCTGAAGCTCCAATACTTTGGCCGTATGATGCAAAGAGGTGACTCATTGGAAAAGACCCTGGGAAAAATTGAAGGCCGAAGGAGAAGGGGACAACAGAAGCTGAGATTGGTGGCATCACCGACTCGATAGACATGAGTGTGAGCAAGATCCAGGAGTTGGTGATGGACAGAGAAGCCTGGAGTGCTGCAGTCCATGGGGTTGCAGAGAGTTGGACACGACTGAACGGCTGAACTGCACTGCACTGTCTGTACCTGGCCCTCTCCCTCAGCTGGGAGAGTGACATCAGCTCTCCTGAGAAGCCCAACTGCCTCTCTGCTTAGCTGTGCCATCAGATTTAGAGTCGCTAAGCCATGACCACATGGCTCAGCCATTCTGAGATCCAAAACTCACCAGGTGGATAGGTTTCCTGTGGCTGTAGTCAGAGTACTGCCGAGTGGGTGGCTTAGAAGAGCGGATGGAAATTTACTCTTACTGCTCTGGAGGCTGAAAATCTGAGATCGAAGTGTGGGCAGAGCCATGCTCCCTCTGAAGGTTTTATGGGGAGACACCTCCTTGCCTCTTCTGGCTTCTGGGGTCTCCAGCTATCTTTGATGACCCCCAGCTTGTTGCAAGCCCTCTACAGCATCTTCCTCCATCTTCACATGGCCTCTTCCCTTTGTGAATGTCTCTGCATCTTCTCCTCTTAAAATAACATTAGCCACTTTGGATTTAGGGCCCTTCCTAATCCAATATGACCTCATCATAATGTAAGTAATTATATCTACAAAGAATCTATTTCCAAGTAAGTTCAAGTTATGAGATCCTGAGTGGACCAGTTTGGAGAGGTCACCATTTAACCACTGGGTGAATAGTATACTGGGCTTCCCTTGTAGCTCAGCTGGTAAAGAATCCATCTGCAATGCAGGAGACTGGGTTCGATTCCTGGGTTGGAAAGATCCCCTGGAGAAGGGAAAGGCTACACACTCCAGTATTCTGGCATGGAGGATTCCATGGATTGTATAGTCCATGTGGTTGCAAAGAGTTGGACACCACTGAGCGACTTTCAGTTTCACTTTTCGTGTGGCTGGCTCAGCCAACTGTCCTGAGTGTAGAGCATACACTACTCTATTGAGTATGGACAACCCCCTCCATTCCTTCTACCCCTCACCGCCCACCCCCCAGGACTGTGTAACCCAGGACCCAAACATTGACAATAAATGCTGGAAATAACTTCAGAGAGCATCTGACCTGTGGCTGTTAATCCCTGTTGCATAAGAGAATCTTCCCAAGAGAGCTTTGAAAACGCCAATGTCCAAGCCCAAACCCAGAGATTCTGATTCGGTTGATCTGAGGCATGCTTTAGGCATTTATAATGATCAAGGCTAGTCAGTTGATTCTAAAATGCAGTAAAGGTTGAAACCCATCAATCAAGCCCACCACTTAGTTTTCAGATGAGAAACTTGAGGCAGACAAACTTCAGCCACTCCCCACTGCTTCCCATTCCCATCCATTCATTGCTACCACCCAGCTTCTGATTCTCTGACTGGAACGTCTCGCTCTATCCAAATGGTACAAGGCCCCCAGAGTTGACAGAACAACGTCACCATGGTGGCCAGCATGCCCCACTCATGATAGTGCACGTGTGCATGCTAAGTCTCTTCAGTCGTGTCAGACTCTTTGCGACCCTATGGACTATAGTCCACCAGACTCCTCTGTCCATGGAATTCTCCAGGCAAGAATACTGGAGTGGGTTGCCATGCCCTCCTCCAAGGGATCTTTCCAAACCAGAAATTGAACTCACATCTCTTTTGTCTCCTGTGATGGCAGGTGGGTTCTTTACCACTAGCGCCACCTGGAAGAGAAGGCAGTAAAGCCCCTCAAGGACCATGAGGCAAGATGGAAGCCACCTTGCTGTGGTCACCATCTCCTCCTCAATTTCCGATGCACACCCATGACCTATGGAACCACAAACTGGCCCAGGCTTTGTAAAGTGCTCCCCAAACGCACTTGGTCACTGTTACATCATTCGTGGTGGCATCGCCTCAGGAACCTGGGAGAGTGTGCACATTGCCCACTCAGCCATTTGGTTCCTATTACACGTGTTCTTAGGCATCTTTCTGGTGCTGTTCTATTTTGTCATTATCACTGCACAGTTTATAAAAGCAAGGCACATTTTTCTTACTTCTTTTTAATTTTTGTGTATTCTGGTATCACACCCAATAAAACAAATTCTTTTTTCCCTTGATTTAGTCAGAAAAAAAATGCCAAAATATGCACCAAAATGGCCTGCTCAACACCTGAACCACCACCAAATAACCCTTAGATTTTCTTTCAAACAGCACTCTCTTTTGGGACCAGTGAGCTGCAAACAAATGAAAGTTGAACAATTATGATGGAGGCAAGACAGATCCTGTTGCTCTGTCTCTCCTAGAATTCTAGGCGCCTCCCTAATCCATTTCTCTTTCCTCTTGGCTCCAATCTTTAGAGAGCCCAAGATCAGTAGGAAAAGGAACCCCACAAACAGGCCTCTACACCTCCACCTTGTCAAAGGTTTAAAAAACAAGAAGCAAATAACCTTGGTAGAATAACTTGTGTGATTCTTTTGCTTCTTTTAAGTGTAGTCCACACTGTTGGGATATTATGTGCAAGTGTTTCAAAGACTCCTATGTACCGGTCAAATACTTTGGCATATGGTATGACCAGAAACAGGGCTTCCCAGGTGGCGAGAGTGGTAAAGAACCTGCCTGCCAATGCAGGAGACATAAGACATGCAGGTTTGATCCCAGGGTTGGGAAGATCTCCTGGAGGACAGCATGGCAACCCACTCCAGTATCCTTGCCTGGAGAATTTCATAGACAGAGGAGCCTGGCAAGCTGCAGTCCTAGGGTCGCACAGAGTTGGACACAACTGAATCGACTTAGCACACGTGCACACAACCAGAAACAGCCGGATTGGATACCACTGCCCGGGGCTCAGCACAGGTCTGGGCTCTGGGCCTCTCCCCAAGGCCACAAACCTCAACCCTGGGCATTTTGTGTGTGTGAAATTCGCCCAGTCATGTCCGACTCTTTGTGACCCATGGATTGTCGCCTGCCAGGCTCCTGTGTCCATGGAATTCTCCAGGCCAGAATATTAGAGTGGGTTTCCATGCCCTTCTCCAGGGGATCTTCCCAACCCAGGGATCAAGCCCAGGTCTCCTGCATTGCAGGCAGATGCTTTACAGTCTGAGCTACCAGGGAAGCGCTAGCTGCAGCTAAACTCAGTTTTTGTGTCAGTTTCGTGGGCTTCCAGAAAAAATTCAGAACTATAACGTGAACAAACATCCTCTAACTGATCTACCTTAAGCAGCCAGGGTTTTGTGAATTACATGTTCTTAGGATGATGCACACCTTGGTTCTCTTAACTGTAAAAGAAAGATTTTTTTTTTTTCCAAAGCCTAATAGTGAACCACTGGAGGTGGGGAAGGAGAAATGGGCGGAATGTTGCCAAGAGTGTGTTTCTGGTAAGTGATTGAAGGAGGAGAGGAAGGAGCCTGGACCTCACCTTACAGGTTGTGTGTGTGTGTGTGCACACGCACATATGTGGGGACATGAGTACCGGGTGAGTGTGTGTGACTGTATTGAATGAGTATGCTTGTGTGTGTCTATGGGGATGTGTGTGAATGTGTTAGTGTGTTTGTGTTGCAGGATGGAGGATCCCTTCCAGGGCCTGAGAGTGGGCTCTCGTTTGCATTTCTGAGTCTAACACTCAGAAATGAATTGTCCAAAGAGAACACATGTGCTGACTAAGCACGAGATTTTATTGGGAAGGGGTGCTCCAATGGAGAGCAGCAGGATAGGGGGACCCAGGAAAACTGCTCTGCCACATGACTCACAGTCTTGGATTTTATGGTGATAGGATTAGTTTCTGGGTTGTCTTTGGCCAATCATTCTTACTCAGAGTCCTTGCTCGTGGCGCACACATTGTTCAGCCAAGATGGACGCCAGCAAAAAGGATTCTGGGAGGTGGTCAGACATGTGGTGTCTCCTTTTGACCTTGCCTGAATTCTTCCAATTGGTGGTGGCTTGTTAGTTCTGTGTTCCTCACCAGGACCTCCTGTGATAAAATATCTCAAGCAGATGGTTACTGTGGTACCTGGCCAAGGTGGGCGGTTACAGTCAGTGTTTCTTCTAACATTTGAACATGTGTGAAAGAGTTCTGTGACCATGTTGTCAGTGTGTGTGTGTGTGTGTGAATGTATGTGAGTGTGTATGTACCTGAGTGTGTATGATGTAGAATATGCATTTGTGTCTGTCAGGGCTTGGGCATACACTCAACTTCTGGGGATAGTCCCGTAGTTCACAGGTAACCTGTTGAGACCTCTGGTCTCAGAAGGTTCAGTCCTGGGCTAAATCCTATCATTGCATCCCTGTTTGCTGGACCATGCTCAGAAAGTACACCTTTGTGGCACTCACATTCTTTTTCAGCCTACACTTGGAGATTCTGTGTTCAGAAGTAAAGCTAATTTTTTTCTGAACTGTCCAGTCTCTGATCAGATCAGATCAGTCGCTCAGTCGTGTCCTACTCTTTGCGACCCCATGAATCGCAGCACGTCAGGCCTCCCTGTCCATCACCAACTCCCGGAGTTCACTCAGACTCACGTCCATCAAGTCAGTGATGCCATCCAGCCATCTCATCCTCTGTCGTCCCCTTCTCCTCCTGCCCCCAATCCCTCCCAGCATCAGTCTTTTCCAATGAGTCCAGCCTCTAGGGGAACTAAAAGCAAGAACAGAATCTCCTTAGAGCAAGAACCTTCCCAGGATGACCCTCAAAGGAGGGCTGCTCTCACAACTTGTATTTGCATCCCTGGTGACAGATGGTGGAGTCTGCCTGCGATGCAGAAGACCTGTGTTTGATCCCTGGGTGGGGAAGATCCCCTGGAAAAGGGAATTGCAACCCACTCCAGTATTCTTGCCTGGAGAATTCCATGGACAGAGGAGACTGGCAGCCTATAGTCCATGGGGTCACAGAGTTGGACATGACTGAGTGACTAACACACACATATGGTATGTTTGGAAGAACAAATGCATTTTGTTTTAAAAAACCATGCCTGGAGAAGACTTTAAGGCAAGTGAACAACCCTGGAATATTTTTCACCTGCCTGCACACGAACAGCTTTTGAGGGGCCTTCGAAGGAGGTGTGGGGGTGGGGTCCCTGAGAGGGGAGAGTGCCAGGAACCAGATTTCCTACAACTATACTTAAAACTGGAGCCATCTGCAAGGCCTATATTTCAGCCACCTGGGCAAGGACAGGTCACTTGTGTTTTTTCAGACCTCTTTAAGGCTCTGTTAAAATGTCTTTGTGGGTCACAATTCTAATACAGATAATTTTTAATTTAACTACTGATAACCAGTCAATCCTAAAGGAAGTCAACCCTGAACATTCATTGGAAGGTCTGATGCTGAAGCTCCAATATTTTGGCCACCTGATTCAAAGATCTGACTCATTGGAAAAGATCCCGATGCTGGAAAAGACTGAGGCAGGAGAAGGAGGGGACGACAGAGGATGAGATGGTTGGATGGCATCATCAACTCAATGGACATGAGCTTGAGCAAGCTCGGGGAGTTGATGGACAGGGGAGACTGGTGTGCTGCAGCCTGTGGGGTCATAGATTCAGACATGACTTAGTGACTGAACAACAGCACTACTTTCTAGTTTAAAGTTGCTCTTGCAATTTTACTATTATTATTTCTTTGACCGCACTGCCTGAGGGATGCCAGTTGCCCAACCAGGGATGGAATCTGCACTCCCTGCAGTGAAAGCACAGAGTGTTAATCACTGGACCACCAGGGAAGTCCCACTCTCATCATTTTAAAGGAAGCCCATTTCCATTCACTTTCTCAGTGGGGGTCCCCCTTCAAAGTTCTGTAAGTATTAACTCCTATTCCATCTTATTATTATTACTTTGGCTGTGCTGTGTCTTTGTTGAGGTGCATGCGCTTCTCCAGTTGTGTCACTCAGGTTCAGTAGTTGTGGTGAGTGGGTCTAGTTGCCTGGCAACTTGTGGGATCTTAGCTTCCCAACCAGGGATCAAACCCGTGTCCCCTCTATTGGAAGGCAGACTCTTAACCACTGGACCAGCAGGGAAATCCCATCCTACCTTTTTATTTTAAAGAGAAGTGTAATGTAGGGTTATCCCTAGAATGATGTGGGTCAGGGTCATGTTAGTGGTGTGTGTCCTGGGGCAAATCACATCCTGTGACTTACTCCCCATCTTTTCCCATCAGGCAAAGATCGGGTGAAGCAATACACACACACACACACACACACACACACACACACAGTCTCAGTGGAAGATGCAAAGTAAAATGAAGAAAAATTAAATATATTGGTTCCAGATAAATATTTTCATAATTCGTTTAATTTGTAAGGCACAAAGGGTTTATGTAGATTGTTTTAACCTCTAAAAATACGAACTTGGCACTAATAATGTCAGGTAGTCAATTCATTTACTAAGTTTAATGTAACATGGTAAAACTCATCTTCGGAATCTGACCCCTAAACAGATATGAAACAGGAATCACGGCGAAACATGGCAGATACAACTTCCTAAAATAAATGGCTAACTAAGCAAGTGGAGGGCTGGGGTTTGGCTGCCCCTGGTTAAACCATAGCATCCAGTAAGAGGAAAGAGAAAGTGGCCACCCTTTGAAGTGCTTTGCACCTCTTAGTAGACATCTTTTTCTAAATCCCAGAAATCTCAGAATGTTAATGCATCTTCCTTTTTTTCCAAATGAATCGCCCAGTGAGCAGGTGTATACTTTTTTCCTAACGAGTTTTTAACATCTATCACATGCTGCCTCCAACTCCACAAGCGAGTTTTCTGGAAGGTGTGTGCCAATGTCAAATGGACAACGCCTGGCTGGTGACGCTGGAGCCCTGGGAGTCTAGATGAGCGTGGGGAATCTTCCATTCTGTCCCCCAAGCCTTGAGTAGGAACCCAGCCCCCCCACACAGCTGCTGCTGTGAGGCTGGCTCAGGAGTGGGGGAGGGGAAGTCAGATGAACCAGAACACTCTTTTGACTCAGTACTTTCCACTTCCTCCCCAGCTTGCCTATTTACCAGAACTGCCCAAGAGGAGTCACCAAGAATTTAATCTCCCTGGATTTTCCCTGCCTGACCTCAAAATGACGCTAGAGAGAGCAGAGAAACAGCAGGACCCAGGCTACCCCAACACAACATCATGGTGGAAGAGTTGGGTGTGACGCCATCTTAAGAATCGAGATGTGCTTGGTCTATGTTGCAACAGGGGGCAGGGAGGTTCTGAAACACAGATGACGTTCAGAGTCCTCCTGCAGGTGTAGTGTCTGAGAGGGAGGGAGCAAGAGAAGGCCCCCCAAAAGGAAGCCAGAAGGAGAAACACAGAAAGGCACTCTCCTCCGTGCCTTCCCTGGAACCAGGGGAAGAGGCATCATGGAGGCAGGAACACAGCTTCCGGTCGAGCTGCCCCCCCCCCCCCAGTTTCCGGTCCCGCTGGTCTTCGCAGGTCCCTGCGGCTCTGTGGACCCTGAGGTTATCCATCCCTCTGAAACTTGGCTACAAGCGCCCTCTTGAGCTCTGTGGTGCCAAATCTTTTTGTTTTAGGTCCTCTAGGGCTGACCAACAAGGTATTACCAAGGCGGGGACGGTGGGGGGGAGGGGGTCCCTTCACCAGTCCTTGAAAATAAACTAACACAATACCACAGAGGCAGGAAATTATATGTGATTTGAATGCGTATGTGTGAAAGAGTCTGAACACTTGGAACATACTCACCAATACATTATCAGCAGTTATCTAAGTGTAGCGAAATTCTAGGTGACTTTTGTCTTTCTTTTTTTATACCTTCTGACTTCGTTTCAAATATTAAAACAAGCGAGTATCACTTTGTAATTATAAAAATAATTTTGTTTTAAAAAAGTTAAACTACCATTTTAGAGCAGAAGGCTATGCATGATTATGAAAACTATCACAGAAAAACACATTTTTTAAAAAGATAAAGGAGGTTAATAATAGATAAGGCTTGAATCCAAGCATTATTTGCTTTGAAACTTAAACTGCAAAACTCATGCCCTAAATATCATGGATTACAAGGTCCTGGAATGCCAAAGATATAAATGAGCATAAACCAGACAATTGGAGTGTATAACAACTGGTATTATTCAGATACACAAGTGAGCTGACAAATTACAAGGCTAGGAATAATTTCCTGTTGAGTGGATCATGCTATGGTATCCACATTACTAAAGTAGGAGCATTATTTTGCAAAGGATGGTTACTGGGAAGGAAAGGCAAAGGAGACACTCTTTCCATAGTCTAGCTCACACAGCTGAGAAAGGAAACAGAAAACAGTCTGGCTTCACTTCATTCTTTTGGCAACATCTGAATATGCGTGTTCAATCTCCTGGTCAGCAGGACATGTGTTTGTGAATTCATCCCGAGCATACGCATTGTTCAAGTACCTCCAGATGCCAGTCATTTCAGAAGGAAATTCAAAATCTCTGTATCTCTTGGCCATGATCTGAAATCGAAGAGGAAACAGTCAGAAAGGGAAAACCCACAAACGTAGGTAGTTACATCAGACAATCCATTCTTCTGAGGCGTGTAATATGTTCTTTCTCAAGTTCCCATGTCGTCCTACAGCCATTCAAGCTGCCCAAATTGCAATATGAGTTTGCAGGGGGCATACTGAGCATGGGACTCAAAACAGAGGTGCTACACAACCATGCCCACCCATTCATCACAGATAGTCCTCGTGACCCACTGGCATGAATTTGCTTTATTGTCTAGTTGCTCAGTCATGTCCAGCTCTTTTGTGACCCCATGGACTGTAGCCCACCTCTGTCCATGAGATTTCCCTGGCAATAATACTGGAGTGGGCCACTATTTCCTTCTCCAGGGGATCTTCTTTACCCAAGGATTGAACCCAAATCTCCTGTGCAGATTCTTTACCATCTGAGCCACCAGGGAAGCCCTGAGCTTGCTCTGTAATCTGGTGGATTTCTCTTCGTCATTCTAGTAGTTTTCTCTGCCTGTGTTCTGCTGCTGGGTTATTTGGTGCCTAAAGATTCAGATGGCTCAGATGGTAAAGAGTCTGCCTGCAATTCAGGAGACCTGGGTTCAATTCCTGGGTCAGGAAGATCCCCTGGAGAAAGACATGACAACTCACTCCAGTATTCTTGCCTAGAGAATCCCATGAGCAGAGGAGACAATCCATGGGGTCCAGGTGTTGGAGAAGACTCTTGAGAGTCCCTTGGACTGCAAGGAGATCCGACCAGTCCATTCTGAAGGAGATCAGCCCTGGGTGTTCTTTGGAAGGAACGATGCTAAAGCTGAAACTCCAGTACTTTGGCCACCTCATGTGAAGAGTTGACTCATTGGGAAAGACTCTGATGCTGGGAGGCACTGGGGGCAGGAGGAGAAGGGGACGACAGAGGATGAGATGGCTGGAGTCAATCACTGACTCGATGGACGTGAGTCTCAGTGAACTCCGGGAGTTGGTGGTGGACAGGGAGGCCTGGCATGCTGCGATTCATGGGGTTGCAAAGAGTCGGACACGACTGAGCAGCTGATCTGATCTGATCTGAAGTGACTAACACTTTCATTTTCAAAGGTTTTCAGGCTGGATCTTTAGTTTAGATTGTGCCAGGATCACTTTGAAGTGCCCTCTTTTTCCTATTTGCTGAACCTCACCTCCTGAAACCCCAAGTACCTGGGTATGTTACACCTGTGGATTTCCATCATTCTGCCCCTGAAAGGATCATTTCACTGTGGGTCTACCGTGTACAGAGAGCAGATTCATGAACTGAAAAATCCTTATTCTCAAGGAAACAGTGGATGTCTTCCCAGGTGCCTCAGAGGTTAAAGCGTCTGCCTGCAATGTGGGAGACCTGGGTTCAATCCCTGGGTCAGGAAGATCCCCTGGAGAAGGAAATGGCAACCTGCTCCAGTATTCTTGCCTGTAGAATCCCATGGATGGAGGAACCTGGTAGGCTACAGTCCACGGGGTCGCAAAGAGTCGGACACGACTGAGCGACTTCACTTACTTACTTAAGAATGGGGTAGCTAAGAATGGATATCATGAAAACACAGTGGTGTGCGATGTCTCCTCTGGCTGGAGGGTGTCACTGGGAATTCATCACAAAGGAGGGTGTATACTCTTGTAGGTAGTATGAGTTCCCTGGGGTTGCCTTAACAAAGTACTACAACTGTGGGTGGCTTGAAACAACAGAAATGTCTTCTCCCACACTCCTGGAGGCCCCAGAGTCCAAGATCACGGTGTCAGCAGGGCCGGGCTTGCTCTGAAGCCTCCAGGGAAGGATCCGTTCCAGGTCTCTCCCTGTTTCTGGCTCATGGGAGCACAGCTCCAGTCTCCACCTGGAACTTTCCCTGTGTTGGTGTCTCTGGATCCAAATTCCCATTTATAAGAACATCTGTCATGTTGGATTACGGGCCCATTCAGTTCAGTTCAGTTCAGTTGCTCAGTCATGTCCGACTCTTTGCCACCCCATGAATTGCAGCATGCCAGGCCTCCCTGTCCATCACCAACTCCCGGAGTTCACTCAGACTCATGTCCAGTGAGTCAGTGGTGCCATCCAACCATCTCATCCTCTGTCGTCCCCTTCTCCTCCTGCCCCCAATCCCTCCCAGCATCAGAGTCTTTTCCAATGAGTCAACTCTTCACATGAGGTGGCCAAAGTACTGGAGTTTCAGCTTTAGCATCATTCCTTCCAAAGAAATCCCAGGGCTGATCTCCTTCAAAATGGACTGGTTGAATCTCCTTGCAGTCCAAGGGACTCTCAAGAGTCTTCTCCAACACCACAGTTCAAAAGCATCAATTCTTCGGCGCTCAGCCTTCTTCACAGTCCAACTCTCACATCCATACATGATCACTGGAAAAACCATAGCCTTGACTAGATGGACCTTTGTTGGCAAAGTAGTATCTCTGCTTTTGAATATGCTATCTAGGTTGGTCACAACTTTCTTTCCAAGGAGTAAGCTTCTTTTAATTTCATGGCTGCAATCACCATCTGCAGTGATTTTGGAGCCCCCCAAAATAAAGTCTGACACTGTTTCCACTGTTTCCCCATCTATTTCCCATGAAGTGATAGGACCAGATGCCATGATCTTTGTTTTCTGAATGTTGAGCTTTAAGCCAGCTTTTTCACTCTCCACTTTCACTTTGATCAAGAGGCTTTTTAGTTCCTCTTCACTTTCTGTCATAAGGGTGGTGTCATCTGCATATCTGAGGTTATTGATATTTCTCCCGGCAATCTTGATTCCAGCTTGTGCTTCTTCCAGTCCAGCGTTTCTCATGATGTACTCTGCATAAAAGTTAAATAAACAGGGTGACAATATACAGCCTTGACGAACTCCTTTTCCTGTTTGGAACCAGTCTGTTGTTTCATGTCCAGTTCTAACTGTTGCTTCCTGACCTGCATACAGATTTCTCAAGAGGCAGGTCAGGCGGTCTGGTATTCCCATCTCTTTCAGAATTTTCCACAGTTTATTGTGATCCACACAGTCAAAGGCTTTGGCATAGTCAATAAAACAGAAATAGATGTTTTTTCTGGAACTCTCTAGCTTTTTCCATGATCCAGCAGATGTTGGCAATTTGATCTCTGGTTCCTCTGCCTTTTCTAAAACCAGTTTGAACATCGGGAAGTTCATGGTTCACGTATTGCTGAAGCCTGGCTTGGAGAGTTTTGAGCATTACTTTACTAGCATGTGAGATGAATGCAATTGTGCGGTAGTTTGAGCATTCTTTGGCATTGCCTTTCTTTGGGATTGTAATGAAAACTGACCTTTTCCAGTCCTGTGGCCACTGCTGAGTTTTCCAAATTTGCTGGCATATTGAGTGCAGCACTTTCACAGCATCATCTTTCAGGATTTGAAATGGCTCAACTGGAATTCCATCATCTCCACTAGCTTTGTTCGTAGTGATGCTTTCTAAGGCCCACTTGACTTCACATTCCAGGATGTCTGGCTCTAGGTGAGTGATCACACCATCGTGATTATCTTGGTCGTGAAGATCTTTTTTGTACAGTTCTTCTGTGTATTCTTGCCACCTCTTCTTAATATCTTCTGCTTCTGTTAGGTCCATACCATTTCTGTCCTTTATCGAGCCCATCTTTGCATGAAATGTTCCCTTGGTATCTCTAATTTTCTTGAAGAGATCTCTAGTCTTTCCCATTCTGTTGTTTTCCTCTATTTCTTTGCAATAGAGGAAAATTGGGGCCCATTATACTGCTCCTAATCAATTAACATGATCTCATCTTAACTAATTACATCTGCAAAAACTCTATTTCCAAATAAGGTCAGTTTTGAGGTCTCAGGAGTTAAGACTTGGGTCTAACTTATATACGAATTTGGGGGGACAAATACTTGGAAAGCTATGACAAACCTAGACAGCTTATTAAAAAGCAAAGACATCACTTTGCCAACAAATATGCATATAGTCAAAGCTATGGTTTTTCCATAAGTCATGTATGGATGTGAGAGTTGGACTGTAAAGAAAGCTGAGTGCCAAAGAACGTATGCTTTTGGACTGTGGTGTTGGAGAAGACTCTTGAGAGTCCCTTGTACTGCAAGGAGATTCAACCAGGCAATCCAAAAGGAAATCAATCTTGAATATTCATTGAGAGGACTGATGCTAAAGTTCCAATACTTTGGCCAAGTGATGCGAAGAGCTGACTCATTGGACAAGACCCTGACGCTGGGAAAGATTGAAATCAGGAGGAGAAGGGGACGACAGAGGATGAGATGGCTGGATGGCATCACCTACTCAATGGACATGAGTTTGAGTAAACTCCAGGAGACAGTGAAGGACAGGGAGGCCTGGCGTGCTGCAGCCCATGGGGTCGCAAAGAGTCAGATGTGACTGAGTGACTGAACCGAACTGAATGGTTAAGACTTGTGCTTTCCAGGTGGGATGGGGTGGGAGGTGGGAGGGAGGCTCAAGAGGGAGGGTCGGGTGTAACCTATGGCTGATTCATGTTGATGTATGGCAAAAACCAACACAATATGGTAAAGCAATTATATTCCACTAAAAATAAATAAACTAAAAAAGGCTTTGCATTTCCAATTCAGAGTCAGGGAACTTAGATCCCATATGCCACACAATGTAACCAAAAAAATTTTTTTAATTAAAAATTAAAAAAAAATCTTTGTGAAAATCACATAATGAAGGAAGCACCAACAGAAGGTTCATTCACCCTGAATTCCATGGGAGAGCAAGGAATCACTGGTGGTGATGATTTTCTCCTAAAAATGTCCTTTTCTGGACAATCTCTAGAAAAGCACTTAGTCCCTGAAACCCATGTGCAGGCTCAGAGTGGGAGGTACTTTTTCCTTATTTCTATACACAGGTCCCTCCCCACTGTGCAGTGAGGCAGAATTCCCCACATCTTATAAGAAGCCACACCAGAGGCGGAATGGAGGTCCATGGAGAAAACAGGAAGATGGGAGGGACTCTCTCGTTTGCATCCTTCTTGGTGTTTTTTATAAATGCTGAGAACTTGGCAAACACGTCATTTCTGGCAGAGTTAGATTCAGGGTGTTGGGTCCCCAGCTTAGGTACCTTGAAAAGTTCAAAGCGAGAGTATCACAGATCAGCAATGTTTGAGTTGGGAGAATACAAAGCGGGAAGGGAAGAAATGACTTTCTCTGAGCAGATATAAAAATGAAAACTGCTCCTTAAATGTTTTCCTAATCTTTCCATCTTGAAAGTTGGGAGCAACACCATCCAGGAGTAAAGCACTGGATGGACCGTTTTCTTCCTGGGACGGAGGGCCCCCTAGCCTTGCTGGTCTTTGTTCTCTTCCTCCTGAAATAAAGATGATGAACTAGAGGGTTCCCTTAAGGCCCACCCTGCTGCAATGCTGTGTGTAACATATGCTCCCAACAGGCCAGCAGAAACAGGCCACCCACTTGACATCGGCCCACTTCCTCCCCACTTCCTGCCATCAAACCCTAATTGCCAAATGGCAGGTGCAGAGCAGCGAAATCCCAGCCACCTAGACTCAGGGCTTCTAATCTCACTGCGTTTCCTGTGGCACACCACAGGTACAGCTCAGGAGGTAAGCACCATGGCCACAGAAAGCCAACACACAGTGTTGGAGCTTTAGAACTGTCTGTGAACGGGGAAAAGTGACAACCAAGTTGCCAACACTGGTTTTGACGAGGCCCACCTCGGGGGAGCCAGTTTCTCCTCTAAGAACTCCTCGATCTTACTCACGTCTGTCTTGACTTTACCATCAAGAGTCATGAAAGGTGGGTTGGTGCCAGGAGCCAAGTTCTGCAGGTCCGTGGGCTTCCTGGGCAGCGGGGGAGGGCAGTGCCAGGGTTGGGATCATTGCCAAGGCTTAACCACGTGCCCCCACCCATCCACACATACACACACCAGGGGAAGAGAAACCACCCTTGAGAATTTCAAAGGCAACCGGGAGTTTACAAACTGTCCTACTAGCAAGGAAAGTGTGGCCCTTTATCTGGAGACAGGGCTGAAAAGTTAACCCTCCCCAGTGTTATCAGCCAGGAGCGGGGCCCAGGCAGGCTCTGCAGAGGGTCACGGCTGACCAGTCACTGGGCGGGCAGCCTCCTCCCAGTTCCCCTCCTCCTCCTCCTTCCGGGTTACCTCTGACCCCATCCTGTAATGACTTCGTGGCCCACGTATGCCCTCTCCAATCCAGGGTCCTGACCCAGGGTGGACATACCCAGGACAGGGCCCATGGGTCCTAGGAGTGTGCATCGTGTGCCTGTGTGTTTCTGTCTCTGTGTCTCCGTCTGTGCGTGTCTGTGTTTGTGTTTGTATGTCTGTGTGTATGAGCGTCTCCATTTCTGTGTGTGTGTGTGTGCATGTGCGCATGCCTATGTGTCTGTGTTGCTGTGTGTGTCTGTCTCTGTGTGTCTCTGTCTGAGTGTGTCTATGTGTGTGTCTGTGTTTGTGTCTGTGTTTGGGTCTATGTATGCACCTGTGTCTGTGTGTCTGTGTGTGTGTGTCTCCATCTCTGTGTGTATGCGTGTGTGTGTGTGTACACACGCGCCTGTGTGTCTGTGTCTCTCAGTGCCTCTGTGCGTGTCTGCCTCTATGTGTCTCTGTCTGTGTGTGTGTATGTGTGTATGTCTGTGTATGCACCTGTGTCTGTATGTCTATGTGTATGGGTGTCTCCATCTCTGTGTGTGTGTGCGTGCGCCTGTGTGTCTGTGTCTCTCTGTGCCTCTGTGCATGTCTGTCTGAGTGTGTGTATGTGTGTGTCTGTGTCTGTGTCTGCATTTGGGTCTATGTATGCGCCTGTGTCTGTATGTCTGTGTGTATGCATGTCTCCATCTGTGTGTGTGTGTCCGCGTGTACACATGCCTGTGTCTGTGTGTCTGTGTGCCTCTGTGCCTATGTGTGTGTATGTGTGTGTCTGTGTGTTTGTGTCTGTGTTTGGGTCTGTGTATGCACCTGTGTCTGTATGTCCGTGTCTGTGTGTCTGTGTGCCTCTGTGCTGTCTGTCTCTGTGTGTCTCTGAGTGTGTGTATGTGTGTGTCTGTGTGTTTGTGTCTGTGTGTGTGTGTCTGTGTGTGTGTGTCTGTGTGTGTGTCTGTGTGTGTGTCTGTGTGTGTGTCTGTGTGTGTGTGTCTGTATGTCTGTGTCTGTGTGTCTGTGTGCCTCTGTGTGTCTCTGAGTGTGTGTATGTGTGTGTCTGTGTGTTTGTGTCTGTGTTTGGGTCTGTGTATGCACTGTGTCTGTATGTCTGTGTCTGTGTGTCTGTGTGCCTCTGTGCTGTCTGTCTCTCTGTGTCTCTGAGTGTGTGTATGTGTGTGTCTGTGTGTGTCTGTGTGTTTGTGTCTGTGTATGCACTGTGTCTGTATGTCTGTGTGTATGCGTGTCTCCATCTCTTTGTGTATGTCTGTGGCTGTGTGTCTGTATGTGTCTGTCTGGGTGTCTCTCCATGTGCCTGTGTGTATAGGGAATTGGGGATAGTTATTTCATTACTGCAGAAACCTGGTCTTACCTTTTCAAGTCCCCTGTTGTCACATTAAATATAATGCCCTTTAGCCAGAGAATCATAAAGAGACGCTAAGAAAATGGGCAATTTCTAATACTCTCACCATCACAGCCAGCCTGCAAATGGAAGAGGAGATCTTTATCAGAGCCAGCCTCACAATTACAAATGCCAGACTCCACTCTGCACGCACACAAAATCATGGTGAATGTATGTTAACAGCGATGATGCTGTAAGTAGCCTTCTGAGGTCCCTTCCCCCAGCCTCCAAGTGGGAGGTGTGGGCAGGGAGGACACACGTACTCGCTGAGCTTTCTGCCTTCCTTCTATCTCCTCACCACTTCCTGCCATTCGGGGCCTCTGAATAGCAATTCTCAGAGGGAAAGAGCAGCCAGAGGGAACCCCCTTAAAGGTAAAAAAGAAAGACATACTCTTCCCCTCCCTCCATCTCTTGATCCTCGTTAGAAGAGACACACCTCTCTTGCCAGGATGATTATTTGTAAAAAAAGACCAGCAGGCTCTCCCACCGGGACATGATCCCCAGCATTCTCTACTATTTCCATCTCTGGAATGAGGGCTGGTTCCTATGAGTCCTAGGACCTTGGAACACCATAAAATGTTTAGGTCCCCTCCTCCATGGGGGAGCACTTGTACTTAGACAGCAGATTGTTCACAGTTGATATGGAAGGTAGGAAGACAGGTGGAAACAATGTCTCCCTGATGACCCGAGCAGGTTACATCCACACACGTGTCCCCAGACAGAGGCACAGAAGTACACTGAGCAGACATCCTCCCTACCAGGGCTTCCAGGAGAAAAGAAAGGCAGATGTTAGAGAAGAGAGGGGAGCCGTAGACTTCATCCTCCTGGGGCAGTTCCCAAACTCTTCTTTCTCTTCCCATCTTTCTCCACCCAACAAGGTTATACTGCTAACGAAATGCTGCCGGAAAGACCAGGGGAGTCAGCTGGGCTCCGATGACAGAAATGGCCATTTTTAGCCCAGGAAGCCCATTTATGGCATCTGCAGTTCAAAAGGAGTTGAGAGGATGCCTCAAGAAAATTGGACATCTTAAGAAATTCTTCAGAGGGGGTTCTCTGGCATGAAGTTCTTAAGCCACCTGGAGAGGCTGTTCATAACAAGCTGTTCCTACAAATGAAGAGTTGATAAGAGACCCCAAACTCAGTTTTAGAAAAGACTAGATCAGCCTCTTCACAAAGACGAAGCCCAGATGTCCAACAAGCACGTGAAAGGGTTCTTAACATCATTAGCCAGCAGGGCAATGCAAGTTACAACCACAAATAGATTTGACCACACACCTACCAGAATGGCTAAAATGAAAAGCTCAGACAATGTCAACTATGGACAGGAACATGAAGCAGCGGACTCCCCAACCACTGCTGGTGAGAGTGCAAATTGGTGCAACTACTCTGGAAAACTGTTTGGCAGTTATTTACCCAAACTAAATATGCATTTATGCTATGACATAGCAATTCCACTCCCAAGAGAAATGAGTGTTAGGGGCACAAAAAGCACTTAAATGAATATTCTTATCAGCTTTAGTGTCATAGCCAAAATCTGGAAACAACTCAGACACCACCAAGAGTAGAACGAATAAATAAATGGTAGTATACTCATATACGGGCTTCCCAGATGTCACTAGTGGTGAAGAATCTACCTGCCAACGCAAGAGACTTAGGAGACGAGGCTTCGATCCCTGGGTTTGGAAGATCCCCTGGAGAAGGGCACGGCAACCCACTCCAGTCTTCTTGCCTGGAGAATCTCATGGACAGAAGAGCCTGGCGGGCTACAGTCCATGGGGTCACAAAGGGTCAGACATGACTGAAGCAACTTAGCATGCATACTCATATACTACCCCACACTACACCATATACACTACACCATACACTCACAAGCTACACCATACACTCATACCACAGTAGGAAAAAAAATAGCTATTACTACAAACCACAGTGTGGATGGATCTCACACATGTACTGTGGAGGGAAATAAACCAGAATCAAAAGAGTCCTTTAGGAGAATCCAATGTAGGTGAAGTTCAAACACAGGAGAACTGTGTGACGGGAATCAGAAGAGGAGTTGCTTTTGGAAGCTGGGCATTGTCTAGAAAGGGTGGAAGAAGCCCTTAGGGTGGTGGAAATATTCTATAGCTTGAGTTGGGTGGTGGCTACATGGTGGGTATATTCACTTTGACAAAGTCTTAATTAAGGTTTGTTTCCTTTACTGCATGTTTTACTCCAATTAAAAAAAAAAAAAGAAGCAAAAGTATTAATTTAAAAAATAGAGTCAGATTCAGTGAGTCTTGTATGAGGTCCAGAGATCTGAATTTTTAACGAGTTTCCCAAGGTACTATCATGCTGGCAGTCCAGGGCTTCAGCCCTACCTTGGACAAGTTATAAGGCAGACCCAGTGTTATGGTCAATGCATAAGACAGAATGGTTTGAACCACACCCCAGTGGACGATCTGTTGTTAACAACTTTCTTACAAGAACTTCTAGCTGATAAATCCAGCTGCATAAGTATCAAGATAATGGGTGAATTTAAAATACATGAGGAGGCACCAATAGACTCAGATAAGTGACTTCAGAGTCCCCTAAGCTCAGAGCACTGGCTTCACCCCCTCCAACTTCTCCAGTTCTCCCTTCCCCCCTCTAGCATTTATGAGCAGGTCCACCTGGTATTTCCAATAGTCATGCACTGATGTGAGAGTTGGACCATAAAGAAGGCTGAGCACTGAATAATTGATGCTTTAAAACTGTAGTGCTAGAGAAGATGCTTGAGAGTCCCTTGGACAGCAAGGAGATCCAATCAGTCCATCCTAAAGGAGATCAACCCTGAATAGTCACTGGAAGTACTGATACTGAAGCTGAAGCTGCAATACATTGGCCACCTGATGTGAAGAACTGACTCATTGGAAAAGGGCCTGATGCTGGGAAAGACTTAAGGTGGGAGGAGAAAGGGACAACAGAGGATGAGATGATTGGATGGCATCACCGACTCACTGGACATGAGTTTGAGCAAATTCCAGGAGATGGTGAAGGACAGAGAAGCCTGGCATGCTGCAGTCCTTGGAGTGGCAAAGAGTCAGACATGACTGGGATCTGTGACAGATTAAGGACACTTAGGACCCCTGCAGATGGCTCTCTGGTTGCCTGAGGCCACACCCCGCCTGGGGACCCATAGCCTCATGGCCATTTTGAAGGCTGCCATGAAATTAAAAGACGCTTACTCCTTGGAAGGAAAGTTATGACCAACCTAGATAGCATATTAAGAAGCAGAGACATTACTTTACCAACAAAGATCCGTCTAGTCAAGGCTATGGTTTTTACAGTGGTCATGTATGGATGTGAGAGTTGGACTGTGAAGAAAGCTGAGTGCCAAAGAATTGATGCTTTTGAACTGTGGTGTTGGAGAAGACTCTTGAGAGTCCCTTGGACTGCAAGGAGATCCAAATAGTCCATTCTGAAGGAGATCAGCCCTGGGATTTCTTTGGAAGGAATGATGCTAAAGCTGAAACTCGAATACTTTGGCCACCTCATGTGAAGAGTTGACTCATTGGAAAAGACTCTGATGCTGGGAGGGATTGGGGGCAGGAGGAGAAGGGGACAACTGAGGATGAAATGGCTGGATGGCATCACCAACTCAATGGACATGAGTTTGAGTAAACTCCAGGAGTTGGTGATGGACAAGGAGGCCTGGCATGCTGCAATTCATGGGGTCGCAAAGAGTCGGACACGACTGAGCAAATGAACTGAACCGAACTGAGTCTCCTCTTGGCTGTGTCCTGAAGCGAGCATCAGCACAGAGCTCATAAAACTCTGAGCGACTTGTTGCTGGGGATCCCTCCTAAATCATGGTGCTGTCTTAACCACTGCAGGTTTGGGCAGAGTCACACCAAAAAAGGGGGCGAAGGAGGAGATGAACGTTCAGGGACACAAAAGCACGTATTTTGGCCAGTCCCGACTTGTTCCACAGCTTCTAAACCTCTTATTTTTATAGTGGTTACACTAAGCTCAGTCAAGCCTGAGATAAGTTCTGCAGAGTCAGGCCATTGTGTTTCTCCTTCTCTCTTGTGTCTCTAACCTTGGGAATCCTCTTATAACTCTATGCTGAATGGGGCAAGAGCCGTTGCACTTTGACCAAGAGCCCCGTGCCTAGAATGCGCCACTTTCTACCTTGGCGTCTGGAGAACAGCTACCCTTCACGGGTCTCTCTGCCTCACTGCTGTCTCTTTCATGGTCTCAAACTCAAGCCAGTGTTTTCCCTTGAAATTGTTCTCAGCTTTTCCTGAACCCTGGCAGCTCCTTCTTAAGGAGAAACAAAAAGGAAGGGAGGAGCAACTCATCTTTTAAAACCGAAAAATGGCCTGTGTCATCCAGCCAGGTAAAAACTTCACCTTCTTAAAAGGTTCCTTCCCAGAATTGGAACTGGGACTTTACAGGACCTGGAAGGTGGAATGATGGTCCACAAGGCACAACGCCTACAGCCCAGAAGGCAGTGACGAAGCCGTCTTTGTACATTTCCCACCTATGTGATCGTCAAACAGAATTGTTCCGACCGAGGCACTGGTCTGAAGGCTGTTAGGCATTTTAGAAGAAGAATCAACCAGCTGCCTCGACTGCCCATAAAAGAGGACTTACATATCCAGTGTTGCCTAATCTTAAATTGCTCCAAAAAAAAAAAAATTTTTTTTTTCTGTCTCAGTCTGTTGTAAATGAGGGGGGTTACGGGAACATGGTGGGTGTGACTAGGACGCCTTGCTGCCTGATTTTATTACTTTAATGTGCTTCAATGCCAGGATGTGCCAGCAAAAATAAAGGCAAAGATACACCATCTCCACCGCCCATTATTGGGCAACACCGAGGGAGTATCACCCTGGTCACGGTCATTACCAGATGAGATGATGGGATAAACACACAGGCATTAGGGGTGAATAACTGACACCGTTGCCATAATTAGGACCTTTTATCATATGCAGTTTTATTTTCCGATGCTGATAATTCTCTCAGGCTAATTACATTCTGGGCTAAGTTTTCTCAGCAGAGTTCTCAGCCTACGGGGAAACTTTTGTATGTATAAATTTCTGATAAAATCAAATTAGGCAGTTTGAGAGATCAGCGTGTCTTTTCGTTTCCAGTGAAGACCCAAGCACTTGAATAAGCCAGATTCATAGGTCCGCCTTTCGAAATGCAACGTTTCTAAGTGCTTACCAGGATGGTCCTTCTCAAAAGAAAAGCAGTGGTGACTCTGACATGTTCTGAGAAATTTCGTCTGCCCCGGAGCCTGTCTGCAGCATTGGAGGATGTTGGTAATTCTGCTGAGTCCTGGCCTGGGCCTACTTCCCACCTCACAGCCTGAGGTGTAAAGGTCCAAATGTCACTACAAAGGTCAGCAGGTCTTCAGACTGGAACCTACTCCCACCTACTCTTTGCACACTTAACTCCATTTAGAAAATTTGCAGAGGAGCATTTTGTTAAATTTCCTTTCAGCGCTTTCTGCTTCTGGCCAACGACCTTTCCAAGGCTGGGCTGGAGGAACATGTAAGGAGCACCACCACCCCCACCTGCCACTAAAGTCACTCCTACTCCCCATGGCCTTTGAGGGACTACACCCCCCAACCCTACCTGCCAAATGGATGATGACCCTCCCACCAGAACAGGTCATGCACCCACCACCTGAATCCCTACCTTTGGGGGTCTCTACCCTCTTTCTAGAAAATTCTGTGAGGGCCTAAAGGGTAAACACATTCTGCAAAGGAAGCATATTTCCTTACTCCATGTAAAGGTCATGAAAAAACAATGGGGGAGAGGGACTTCCCTGGTGGGACAATGGATGAGAATCTACCTGCCAATGCTGGGGACAGGGGTTCGATCCCTGGTCCAGGAAGATCCCACATGCTTCAGAGCAACTAAGCTTGTGTGCTACAACTACTGAGCCCAGGTGCTGCAGCTACTGAAGCCCATGCGCCTAGGACTGTGCTCCACAACAAAGAGTAGCCCCACTCGCTGCACCTAGAGAAAACCTGCACACAGCAATGAAGACCTAGTGCAGCCAAAATAAATTAATCATTAAAAAAAAACCACAAAACAGTTCTAGGGTGGAGGGAAGATAAAGGAAGAGGCAATAAACTGGAGGTACTCTGTCGCCTATCTGACAACTGGCTTTCAACCAAGGAGATGAGAGTGAAAGTGTTAGTTGCTTGATCATGTCCGACTCTCTGTGACCCCATGGACAGTAGAGCCCACCTGGTTCCTCTGTCCATGGAGTTCTCTGGGCAAGAATAGAATTTTCATCTTGTGTGCAGGAAAGTCCCTGTAGAAACACGGGAGGTATCCAGAGGGCAAACAGTTAATGTGGTCAACTCCATCCCAGGGATCCAGAGAAAATCAGTGAGTAATGATGGACAGTGTTTCCATCATTCTGGGGAGGACTTGCTGCCGTTTAGTTGCTCAGTCATGTCCCACTCTTTGCGACCCTGGGGACTATAGCCCACCAGGCAGAATAAAAAGAGTTGCTAATCTGAGGAGGCAAGAGTCAGAAGACAGTTTGATGTGGGAGGCCATGGGCAGCCTCTAAGAACAGTGCTCCCCGAGAAGAACAATGTGGTCAAAGGGCTGGTCTGGTCTCTCCTCTGTTGGCAGCTGGCCCCACAGAAGGCTGGAGACAACACAGCCAGAGAGGAACAGGCTGCAGCCAGTCAGATGGGAGCCGACTCTCCGCTCCAAGACCCGCCTGCACACTCCCATGGACTCCTTCAGGGTCCTCTAGGAAGCCCGATGGCCTCATGTGCTTTGAGGCCCCGCGATCAAACCTGCCTTGCATGGCCAAGGGCAGAGATCCCGCCTCGGAGCTGCGCAGGGAGCCCCATCATGTCCACTCACACACCGTCTTATGACTGGCACCAGGGATGGCTGAGCACCCCTCTTGGAAGGTGGGAGCTATAAACTCAACCCCAGGAGGATGCGAGGGTGACTACTATGAGCTTGAGGCGCTGGTAAAGAGAAATGTCGGTGCAGTGTCTGCAGTGCACCCCTAGACCCCAGCCTGAACCCACCTGAACCTGAACCCACTTGAACCCACCATGTCCACCTGCTGGGAGATGCTCCTCCTAGGTCTTTTCTTGCTCCCAGGGAAGCAGGTGGGAGCACCAGGATCTCCCTAACCATCCACACTGCCAGTGTCTGGAGTCAGGGACCCATCTTCCTTCAGCCGAGGGTCCCACAGGGCATGGCGGAGTTCCACGCCCACAGTGAACACTCCATGCATGAAACACTAAGGGCCTGAATATCATGGCTCCAGGCAGAAATGGATGATGACCCTCTGAAACGGAAGACCTTGTGTACTCAAGAATCTTCATAGCTTCCTAAGGGACGTATTTTCTTTTTAGGAATGGAGGAAAATTCTCCCATTTTTAAGCCATTCTTTCATGTCAATTCTACAAAACTGCATGTAACTTTATATATCTAAAAGACACAGTTTTGTAAATATTTATATATTTACATATATTACAAATATTCTGCTTGTTTGATTTTGAATTTTAGATATCTAGTATTCTGTTTTGGGGGGTTATGTTTTATTGTACTTTGTTAAAAAAGGAAAAATTGTACATTTTTAGAATGTTTGTATGAGTAAATTTAATGTACTGGAAATAAAAATTAAAAAAAGGAAAAGAAGCTCACAGTGTCTCACGACTAAGAGATCACCCAAGGAGAGCAGCAGGCATTCAACATGAGTGGGAGAGAAGAAAAGGTGAGGAGGGAGGGGTGGGGGATAAAAAAGGAAAAGGTGGGGGAGGGGAGTGGGAGAGGATCAGAATAGGAAGCACTCAAGTCCTGGGCAGCAAAGTCTTCCCAAAGCCTCTTGGATGCGAGGTTTGACTTAAAATGCAAAATTTAAATCAATCTGAAACTTCCTGGTTTTGAATGACCTGTACATTTGAAAAAATGTATATACGATTCTTCCTGTTTGCCAGACACCTTGAAGTTTCTGTTTTCAGCAACATGCCTCTCTCGGAGGCAACGTGGTCCGGGAGGATGGGTGTGGGGCCAGGGGTGCCGGTATGAACTTGGGCCCCATTCCTTACTAATCCAGTGGCCTTGGGCAAACCATTTGTTCTCTCCAAGCCTCATTTTCTCCATTTAAAAGCCAGGGATGAGAATCCCTATGCCTCGGAGGATCTCTGGGTGATACACACTGGAGTCTCCTGGGCACCCAATAAAGGCGGCTATTAATGTCATTAGCATCATCATTCCTCTTCTAAATCTGCACAGCCCAGAACAGACAATTAGGGAATTTAGGGTACTTTTTAACAAGGCTCAATTAGTGTGATTTTCATGCCAAACTGTATAGGCCTTAAAGTAGTACTGATTTTTTGTGTGTGCCCCCAAAACCTAACGCCTCCTATATCTATTCCAAGTGAAAATTAACAACTGAAATCGTTTTCTTAATTGCAAAAGCAAACAGATCCTCAGCCAGGAGGCAAAACGGCAGAGCCCCAGCCTGGCATTCATGTCTGGGAGTTACCCCAGCCTCTTGGGGAAAAGTCCAGAGGAAAGGGCATCTGGAGAGCTGGGGGCACCTGACCAACAGCAGGGCTGACGAACCCAGGGCAACTGCTTCCATTTCAAGAAATGATGCTGCAGGCCTCGGTCATTTGTCCACCATCATCTAGGCTTCCCTGGTGGCTCAGAGGGTAAAGAATCAGCCTGCCATGCAGGAGACCTGGGTTCAAGTCCCTGGGTCCAGAAGATCCCCAGGAGAAGGAAATGGCAACCCACTCCAGTATTCTTGCTGGAGAATTCCATGGACAGAGGAACCATGGTGGGCTACAGTCCATGGGTCGCAAAGAGTTGGACACGACTAAGCAACTAACACTTTTAACTGAGGGAGGGTGAGTTTCATGTAACAAGGGAAGAAGGCAATCCCTGTCCCATCAGGACTTGGTATTCAACACACTGAAACTGCAGATCTAAGTGGAGAAAGGCTATTTTAACCAAGCAGAGGAGAAACAAGGAAGCCCATCTCTTCCTTGTCAAACTAGAATGTTTTGGAAGCAAAAAGTAAGTAAGTAAGAGAGTCCCTTGGACTGCAAGGAGATCCAACCAGTCCATTCTGAAGGAGATCGGCTCTGGGATTTCTTTGGAAGAAATGATGCTAAAGCTGAAACTCCAGTACTTTGGCCACCTCATGCGAAGAGTTGACTCATTGGAAAAGACTCTGATGCTGGGAGGGATTGGGGGCAAGAGGAGAAGGGGACAACAGAGGATGAGATGGCTGGATGGCATCACTGACTCGATGGACGTGAGTCTGAATGAACTCCGGGAATTGGTGATGGACAGGGAGGTCTGGCGTGCTGTGATTCATGGGATCGCAGAGTTGGACACGACTGAGTGACTGATCTGATCTGAAGTAAGTAAAGCCGCTCAGTCGTGTCTGACTCTTTGCGACCCCATGGACTGTAGCCTACCAGGTTTCTCTGTCCATGGGATTTTCCAGGCAAGAATACTGGAATGGATTGCCATTTCTTCTCCAGGGGATCTTCCCAACCCAGGGATTGAACCCAGGTCTCCAGCATTGTAGGCAGACACTTTACCGTCTGAGCCACCAGGGGAAGCCCTTTGGAAGCAAATGTCCCCCCAAATCAGCAATTTTGAAGTTGATCTCTAAAACGTAACACTTCTTAAAGCCCTATTCTGATTTAAATCCTTGCAAACTATAGATATGGGCTTCAATCCTCTCAATGGAAACAGTGACAGATTTTATTTTCTTGGGCTCTAAAATCACTGTGGGTGGTGACTGCAGCCATGAAATTAGAAGATGTTTGCTCCTTGGAAGAAAAGCTATGACAAACCTAGACAAGCGTATTAAAAAGCAGAGTTGTCACTCTGCGGACAAAGGTCCATCTAGTCAAAGCTATGGTTTTTCCAGTAGTCATGTATGGATGTATGTGTTGGACCAGAAAGAAGGCTGAGCACCAAAAAACTGATGCTTTCCAACTGTGGTGCTGGAGAAGACTCTTGAGAGTCCCTTGGACTGCAAGATCAAATCAGTCAATGCTAAAGGAAATCTGTTCATTGGAAGGACTGATGGTGAAGCTGAAGCTCCAATACTTTGGCCACCTGATACAAGGGCTGACTCATTAGAAAAGACCCTGATGCTGGGAAACATTGAGGGCAAAAGGAGAAGAGGATGACAGAGGATGAGATGCTTGAATGGCATCACTGACTCCATGGACATGAGTTTGAGCAAATTCCAAGAGATGGTGAAGGACAGGGAAGCCTGGCATGCTGCAGTCCATGGGGTCACAAAGAGTCAGACAGGACTGAGTAACTGAACAACAACAGATCCTCTCAAACTCCTGTAAGATGTCCTATTTCTACACCCATTTCACAGATGAAGAAACTGAGGCAAAGGGGGACTAATAAACAACCTGCCCGAAGACCCAAACACGATTAGGTGAATAAAGATCATTCACGTTCTTGTAAACTGGATCCAGTTAATGATCCCAACTCCTCTCCAAGCCCTCAAGATGGAAACCAGACCCCCCACCACCACTCTTTTCCTGAACATCACTCGGACCCCAACATTTTCCTTTGAAATCCTTTTTGCCCAGGTCTCCTAGCCTCCTTCCCAGATTCCTGCAGCAGTCTCCAGCTGGGTCTCTCCTTCCTGGGATTTCTAGCCCCTCTGATATTTCCTGTATCCTGGACAAGACGAACCCAGATAAAATGGCACTGTCTGAGCTCATTCTGCCGGAATGTTCCCCAAGTGCAGATTCCAATTATGTTGCTCTCAGTAGTGTGTGACATGGGCAGAGTACCTGACCTCCCAGTGCAGCTCTTTGCTCATTTACAACAGAAGGTTAATTGCGCCTGCCCCTCCATGTCGGGTGAGAATGAATGAGATGTTATACAGAATACACAGGACGGTGCCGGGCATGAGGGAACACTCGATAATCTGTTACATCTTCCCTCCTTTCCTCCTTCACCTTCCTCCTCTCTTCCCTCCTCCTCTCCGTGGTCTAACAGATGCCGGCCCACAGAGCCAATCACTCCCTTTAAATGCTGTCCTTCAATATCCCACATCACCTTCCTGTCCACCCCGCTACCACCTCACTCCCACTTAAGTCAGGTCGGTAAGTTCTCCCAAGCTCTGGACCCTTTTCTGTGACTCTCTGGTTAGCATTTGCTTTTGCCTTTTCTGAAGTCTGCTGACCATACAGTCCTTGGCTTTGCCTGGTGTTGCACCAAACTGTTTCTTGATTATTTCCTATTGGTTCCATTCTTTTCAGGGAAAATCATGCCAGACTCTGCAGAACCAATGATTAACGACAGTGCCTGGGACAGGTTCTTCTCACCTGCCACTGACAGCATCCTCCACACACAGCCAGGCTATGGAACCATTCCAGGAAAACTCACGTTGAGGAGCCAGTGATCACTGTGCTCAGAAGTTCTAGGAAGCTCCTTATCACGAGGAGTTCCTTGAAATACAGGGGAACCAGTCTCACCCCCAGAAATGGTTATCAGCAAGTCCAGCCTCATCGTCCCCAGTTCTCTCCCCAGGCCGTCTGTCCTGGGGCTCCTTTCTCCTCCCACCCAAAAGGACAAGGGCTGGGTGATCTGGTTTGTTTGGGACTGTGATGATTTAAAGTTGGAAATCCCTCATCAGCCCCTCACTAAGTCTCAGGTGTGCTAGGGAGGCTGGTCCCTGTATTGACCACTCAGATAACAGCTTTTTTTTTTTTTTGAGAGGGTCAAAAAAAAAAATATTAACAACTTTCGAGTAACCTAGAAGGAGGAAAAGGAAGAGATGGGGATGACATAAGATGAGATGGTTGGAGAGTATCACTGACTCTATGGATATGAGTTTGAGCAAACTCTGGGAGTTGGTGATGGGAAGGGAAGCCTAGTGTGCTGCAGCCCATGGGGTCACAAAGAGTCAGATACAACTGAACTGAATAACCTAGAAGTGGGGCTTTGCTCCTCCAGAACCAGAAAAACGTCAGCACAGGTGAACATAACCCATTGATCAGATTAGGTAGTGGATCCTTGAAAGCTGAGGAGCCAGGACTACAGGTTCCTGGAAGGGAGAACAGACAAACAGAGATTGAAGTCCATTAGGGGTGGGGAAAAGAGCTGGGAATTTAAGACAACCCTGGCAAACTCCTCAGTAGCTCGGGGTCAGCTATTAAAAAAATGGCCTTCCTCCTCCCGGGTGTCAGACCACCTTAAGGAAAGAGAAGCAGTTAAACATCAATAGTGCAGTGCAGATAACAAATATTCCCAAGAACTGTCCATCTCTGAATGTGATCAGTGCAGAAACACTAACTAGAAAAAGATATATGCACCCCCATGTTCATAACCAAGATATGGAGACAACCAAGTGTCCATTGGCAGATGAATGGATAAAGTAATGTGATATTTATCTATTGTGTTCAGTTGTGTCCAACTCTTTGCAACCCCATGACTCCAGATACATTCCCTTCTCCAGCTGCATATATCTTCAGGTGTGTGTGTATATCTAGAGAAGGGAATGGCAACCCACTCCAGTATTCTTGCCTGGAAAAGCCCATGGACAGAGGAGCCTGGTGGGCTACATACAATCCATGGGGTCACAATAGTTGGACACGACTGAACGACTAAACCACCACTACTATATATATACACACAATTAAATATTATTAATCTATAAAAAAGATTGAAATCTTTCCATTAGTGACAATGGAGACACTTGCCATTAGAGACAAAGGAGAGACCTTGAGGGCATTTGCAGACACGAGAAGACAAACATCATAAGATCTAATTTCTACGTGGGCTCTAAAAAAGAAAAACTTCATAGATACAGAGAACAGATTGGTGGCTGCCAGAGATGGGGAGGGAGGGAGGTGAAATGGGTGAAGGAGGTCGAAAGGTACAAACTTCCATGCATTAAATAAGTCACGGGAATGTAATGAACAGCATGGCAATTATGGTTAATGATACTGTATCGAATATCTGAAAGTTGTTAAGAGAGTAGATCTTAAAAGTTCTCACCACAATAAAGAAAAGAATGTTGTAACTGTGTGTAATGATTTATGTTAACTACACTTATTGGGGTGATCACTTCAAAACATACAGAAATATTGTATCATGATGCTGTATACCTGAAGCTATATAATGTATGTCAATTATATCTTAATTTTTAAAAATTTAAGAAATAAAACTAAAAAGTAATTAAATCAACAGATCATTGAAAAAACTGCCCTCCATCATGGACACCCTAGATACTGAGTTAAACCACAGCCCCTGGAAGAGTCGTTCGTTCAGCATTTCAGTCAAGATCTTCCAGACTCTCAGGTTTAGCCTCTGAAGTTCCAGGTAACTGAGGAAAAAAGCAAACTGAAATGAAATCAGAGCACACCCACACAAGGATGCTAAGACTCACCTTTCCTCAGCATGACATATTACTATGTGTCAACCTCCTATTTCCTTCTAATGGCGCTTGGTTCAGAAAACTGAGGGGAACCTCCCTGGTAGTCCAGTGATTAACACTCAGTGCTTCAGCTTCAGGGGTTGTGGGTTCGACCCCTGGCTGAGAGAGGAAGACCCTGCATGCCACTCAATGGGGCCAAAAATAATAAAAAATTATTTTTAAAAACGTGCCAGCAGGTCTTGGACCTAGTGAAGAACTTAAAAGAAGAAGAAAACTGAGGGGGGCCTGAGAGAGTGGACACCAGCAAAAGGTGAGACCGAGTAGGTACTGTCCCTTCCTCTTAAATTAGAGGATGAAAACCTTGAATTAGTTTCAATATTCTTGCTTAATTGAGGGCTTATTTCTTTTCTTTTTTTTTTTTCTTATAAGATGACCTACCTTATTTGAGTATTGTCAGTAAAAAACTGAGATTTTAAAATAACTGTAGTGCGGATATATGTATATTTGCATAGTGGTTTCTTAAGATTAATAATCATAACCACCAGGTGCACAAAGAGAGGGAAGTGGGTGGAATATCACTGAGATCTAATAAATAAAATAATGAAAACCATTTTAAACAGGCGGTGCAGTTTAGGTGGCAAACCCACCCCAGAATAGCCCATCTCTGGGTGTGACAGATGCTCCAGACCAAAAGGCACCACACAGAGAACCCAGAAACCATCACCCGCTCATCCTTAAATCCTTAAATTGAGCTCAGCAAAGGCCACGATTTCTCTTTGATCCTCCATATGACCCTTTGGGTCAAAAAGAACAGCAAAAACTTGTGTCCCAAGCAGGAAAGTCTTCCAGGTACCCCCTCAAGTCAGCAGCTGGAAGACACCCTGGCAAACCTGAGTGTCCACCTCCCCTGGGAGTTTGGGGCTGAAGCGTCTGTCACTCAGTTGTGTCTGACTCTTTGTGACCCCCTGGTCTGTCCAGGGGATTCTGCAGGCAAGATACTGTAGTGGGTTGGTATTCCCTTCTCCGGGGAATCTTCCCAACCGAGGGATCAAACCTGGGTCTATTGCATTGCAGACAGATTATTTACCTTCTGAGTTACCAGGGAAGCCCCTGGGGCTGAAAAGATCAGTGTAATTAGTAAGTGGCAGCTTGGAATTCAGCTCCCATCTCTCATTGTAAAAAAGAAGACATATAAGTAGAGGCTTCTTCTCAAAATAGTTCATCCAAGGCCCTAAGAGCTCCACAGATTCCCAATCTGTCTTTTACCAATGTCATTACAAACAAAATAGCTGTGACGATGTTGATGGTGATGACGGTGGTGTGATAAGACAGTGGTGATGGTGATTGCAATGATGACAGCAGCTAACACAGAGCCTTTACTCCCTGCAAGTCCTAGTTCTAAACACCCTACTGATATTAACTCAATACATTCTGACAGCAACTCTATTAGATGCATCACTATTACTACCTCCATTTGCTGGTGTGAAAACTGAGATACAGAGAGGTTAGCGTAACCTGTCCAAGGTCACACAGCAGGCCTTGAACCCAAAAGTCATCTAGAGTCCATCCTCTTCATTCCATTCTGGACACTGGCTCATGTCCAAATGGAGAGCCTCTAGCTCCCTCTGTCGGCAAGATCCCCTGGAGAAGGAAATGACAACCCACCCCAGTATTCCTGCCTGGAGAATCCCATGGACAGAGGAGACTGGTGGGCTGCGGTCCATGGAGTCGTAAAGAGTTGGACACAACTGAGCAACTAACACTTTCACTTTCTTTCCAGCTTTTTCTTTCCAGCTCCAGCAAGACCCCTCCTCAGGATTAACACCTCTAGGGCCCTGGCTGGGTTACCTGCTAGTTTATCTTACCCCACCTCCTTTCAGTAAGGTGATTTGCAGGAACCCATCATAAAACACACAGCAGAGGGCTTCCCTGGTGGCTCTTGGTACCTGCCTGCCAATGCAGGAATTAGATCCCATATGACTCAGGGCAACTAAGCCCACACACCACAACTACTGAGCCCGAGCTCTGGAACCCAGGAGGGGACCCAGGAGGGGACCTCAGCTGAGCCCAGGGGCCACAGTTACTGAAACCCTCACGCCCTAGAGCCCATGCTCCACAAGAGAAGCCCCCGCAAAGAGAAGCCCAGGGACCACAACCAGAGAAAAAGCCTGTGTGACAACAAAGACCCAGCACAGCCAAAAGTTAAGTAAATACACAAAAATGTAAAAACACACAGCAGAAGCAAGTGAAAACTGCAAAGGCCAAACAGTGTTGGGACACTGGACAGCCCTGGGGGGACAACTTTGGTGGCCAAGTGGGCTGGGGTATAGGAGAAACCTCTGGCTGTGTGCTACATATACTGTTCCCTCTCTAGGAAACTTCTGCAAGAGGTCAATGTGACAACGGGTTTGACACTGCGTGCCCCCAGCCCCACACGTGGAGTGCAAACCGTCTTTCTGCCTGATGAATGACAGAGGTCTCCTTCCTTGGACACACACAGCCATGCAGGGCTGGCATCGACCTGTGAAAACTGAGAAGTCAAGTCCGGCAAAGCTGTGCTGCAAAGTCCTTCTTCCAGCAGGGCAGGCAGAGCCAAGGTGGTCCTTGAAAGACCCTAGTCCAATCAACTCTAATCCAGCTCATCACCGTCCCTGCAGCATGTTTCATGTCCAAAAAAGTTTGGGTCTGGGATTTTTAAGGCAAAACAAAATGCCTATTCTTGGCCATAAATAGCTTTCAATAAACACACTAGTCCATCCTAAAGGAGATCAGTCCTGAGTATTCATTGGAAGAACTGATGTTGAAATTGAAACTCCAATATTTTGACCCCCTGATGCATAGAACTGACTCACTGGAAAAGACCCTGGTGCTGGGAAAGATTGAAGGCAGGAGGAAAAGGGGACGACAGAGGATGAGATGGTTGGATGGCATCACCGACTCAATGGACATGAGTTTGGGTAAACTCCAGAAGTTGGTGATGGACAGGGAGGCCTGGTGTGCTGTGGTCTATGGGGTTGCAAACAGTCGGACACGACTGACTGAACTGAACTGAAACACACCAGGAAGTGTTGAACACAAAGCATGACCACTGCCTACTGTAGAAAAAGGATTTTTTTAGACTTGCCTTTCTCATGTCAGATTCCAAGAAGGCACTGGTTAAGGACCAGTGGGCAATTGCAGAAAAAGGCAGGAAAATAACCAATTGACTTTCCAAGTAGGTCTTTTGCTATTGTTGTGGTTATTGTTGTTTAATCACAAAGTCGTGTCCAACTCTTTTGCAGCCCCATGGACTGTAGTTTGCTAGGCTCCTCCGTCCACAGGATTTCCTAGGCAAGAATACTGGAGTGGGTTGTCATTTCCTTCTCCAGGGGATCTTCCCAGTTCAGGGATTGAGCCTGTGTCTCTTGCATTGGCAGGCGGATTCTTTACCACTGAGCCACAAGGGAAGCCCAAGTAGGTCTATAATTGACCACAAGTCATCCCAGCCATGGCCTGTGGTGACAACGATGGAATGTGAAAGAACAAATTTAAAGACCATTTGCTGCTCCAGTAAGCTGGATGTTATCAAAGATGTCCACATCCTGAACTGGTGAATGGCAGCAAGGTTATGAATTTGCAATGGGGAGGTTACCCTGAGCTGTCAGGTAGGTGGGCCCACTCTGATCACATCCATCCTTAAAAGTGAGAACCTTTTCCAGCTGTGGTCAGGGAAGACTTGACTAGGAAACAGTGGTCAGAGAGATGAACCTTGCTGGCTTTGAAGACAGAGGAAGGCGGCCCTAAGTCCAGGAAGGCTGGTGACCTGCAGAAACTGGAAAAAGTACAGATGTGGATTCTCCCCCGAGCCTCCAGAAAGGAGGTCCAGAAGGCACCACCGGTGCCTTAGTTTTAGCCCAGGGAGACGTGTGTCAAACTTCTGACCAATGGAGCTGTCAAATAATACATCTGAGTTGATTAAAGCCATCTAGTGTGTGGTCATTTGTCACAGCAGCAATAGGAAACTAACACAGCTGATGATTCCATACAGGAATCCTGAACCTTTTCCAAAGACACTTCAGTGGATCAAGGCCAGTCACGCCAGTCATGCAGAAGGACCCTGAAGCAGGCAGCATGTGGCCTATTTCTGGAAAGTTCCTGCATGAGCCTCTCCTCACTGCCAAGGATTTGCAAGGTTGACAAACAGCCAGGCTAAGACCACAGCCCCTCTGTGTGGCCTTGCGGATACAGTGACCCCTTTGACCTGAAATATGGGGAGGCTTGCTCATTCCTTCTCACCACCCTTTAGGGCCACACGGTCTAGCAGACCAGCTTCATACAGCTTTCTCCTTGACTCAGCAGGCTATATACTTTGCTCTAATTTCTTAATCTGGCAAAACCGATCTGAGGATCCATCTGGCAAAAACCTAACAAGGCATAGTCCCAGATCATCCTCTCAAGGGAATGAAGAGGTCCGCTGTGATATTCTGCTCCTTTTATTCTTGTTTCCTCCCAGTGGTTTTTCTAGAATCTGCCTTCTCAAAAAAGCTTTATGGCTTCAAGTCGTGGAATGTGATCAAGGGAGTTGGCGCTCCCTAGTGGTCTTGAGATGCACTTTCTGGCTCATCATCTTCCCTTTAAACACACCCATACAGTCTATCCTAAAGGAAATCAGTCCTGAATATTCATTGGAAGGACTGATGCTGAAGCTGAAACTCCAATCCTTTGGCCACCTGATGCGAAGAACTGACTCAGTGAAATAGACCCTGATGCTGGGCAAGATTGAAGGCAGGAGGAGAAGGGGACAACTGAACTGAACTGAATTGACTGAAATACAGTTGTGACCTGAACAGTAGTGGCTTTACTGATGCATCTCAAGTTGAGATCAGCAGCTGACGTGTGCACACTTTGCCCATGATAGGAAAGTAGCAACTGAAGATTTGTAAGCTACTTAGGAGAGAGGAAGCATGGAGAACGGAAGAGTAGGGTCACCCCACATGCTAGGCAGAACCAATCATGAAAAAGAAATTCTGGTTTTCTCTGAAAGTATTCGGATTTGACTTGTTCAGAAGTCTCTAACTCTTTTGCATAATTATTTAGGAACAAGGGCTTCCCCAGTGGCTCAGTGGTAAGGACTCCGCCTGCCAATGTAGGAGACATGAGTTCAACCCCTGGGTCGAAGATGCCCTGGAGGAGGAAACGGCAACCCACTCCAGTATTCTTGCCTGGGAAATCCCATGGACAGAGGAGCCTGGTAGGCGACATACCGTTGTATGGGGTCGCAAGAGTCAGACAGAACTTGGCCACCACACAACAACAACTTAGAAACACACAGCCTCCCGGGGAGGGGGGAAAAAAAAAACTCCCTCTCTATTTTTCTTTGTGATGTCTGTAAGTTTTAAAGAGGCCAAAGGTCTGAAACTACCTATTTACAAAGATGAAAGTCTACTGCCTTAAAGACACATTTGTTTCGATGACCAACTTATGAAAGTTGTTTGAATCGGAGTCAGGAAGGGAGGGGACTGGCAATTTCATATTTTTTGTTCTAACTGAAACTAGTCAGTTAATCAGAAACATCTTAAAGGTTACTGAGAGAATTCTTATAACCAAGATTTTAGAATGTGTTCCCTTTAATGCTTAAAGATGGCAGAAATCAGAGGCTTTATGCTTAATGTTTTCAGGTAGAAAGGGGGAATCACCTGTGGGGTATGAAACGTGAGTTCTGGAAGAACCCACATGTCTAAAAATGCCCACACCAGCCTTCTATGAAAGCCTGAATCTCAGAGAATTGTCTAGAAAAAGCCACTGTCTATTAAGAAGTGCCAGTGGTTACTCTTATCTTCCCCAGGCCTAACCCAGGAAAAGACACCAGTCCCAGAAACCTCTAACCTTTCCCCAAGCTGACACTGTTTGTCCATTTGCTTATACACAGCATGAAAGGGTCCATTTTGGTGACATTTTCTACACCTTCTTACAGGTGTTTGATGAAGTGGCAAAGCCATTAAATTTCTTTTGTAAAGGTATGCTTGTCAGATCTTGTTCTAAAAGATTTAAGGCACTTTTGAGAAGCCACGTTAATTATTACAGCTGGTCATCATCTTGATGAAAGATATTCAAAATATAAAACTAAATCCCAAAGACTTTGAATAGCCAAGTCAATCTTGAGAAAGAAGATCAACATTGGAAACTCATGCTTCCTGATTTCAAACTACATTACAAAGATAAAGTAATCAAATAGTATGGTATTGGCATAAAAATAGACACATAGATCAATGGAACAAAATAGAGAGCCCAGAAATAAACCCAGGCATGATTTATAGTCGATTAACTCACAACAGAGGAGCCAAGAATATACAGTGGGGGGAAAGGACAGTCTCTTCAATAAATGGTGTTTCTTAAACCGGACAGCAACATACAAAAGGATGAAACCAGACCACTATTACATTATACAAAAAAATTATCCAAAATGGATTAAAGACTTGAATGCAAGACCTGAAACCACAAAACTCCTAGAAGAAAATGTATACAGTGAGCTCCTTGACAGTTGTTTTGGCGACAACTTTTTTTCTACTTGACACCAAAAGGCAACAAATGCAAAAATAAACAAGTAGGATTACATCAAACTGAATAGCTTTTGCCCAGTGAAGGAAACCATCACCAAAATAAAGAAACAATTTACTGAATGGCAGAAAATATTTGCTAATCATATATGTGATAAGGGACTAATATCCAAAACACATTAAAAAACATGTACAAACTAACAGCAAAAACCCAACAATCTGATTTTTAAATGAGCAGAGGTTCTGAACAGACATTTTTCCAAAGAAGGCATATAGATGGCCAACAGGCACATGAAAAGATGCTCAACATCCTTCATCAGAGACACACAAGATCAAAACCACCATGAGATACCGCCTCACACCTATTTTAGAATAGCTATTATCAAAAAGGCTTCCCAGGTGGCACAGTGGTAAAGGAGCCACCTGTCAATGCATGAGACTCGAGACACAGGTTCAATCCCTGGGTCAGGAAGATCCCCTGGAGTAGGAAATAGTAACCCACTCCAGTATACTTGCCTGGAAAAGTCCATGGACAGAGGAGCCTGGCAGGCTACAGTCCAAGGGGTCACCAAGAGTCAGACACCACTGAGCAACTGAGCCCATAAGTCACATTATCAAAACGACAAAAATATAACAAGTGTTGTAAAGGATGTGGAGAAAAGGGAACCCTAGTGCACTGTATTCCCTAGTGGCTCAGTGGTTAAAGCATCTGCCTGCAATGCCCGAGACCTGGGTTCGATCCCTGGGTCAGGAAGATCCTCTGGAGGAGGAAATGGCAACCCACTCCAGTATTCTTGCTTGGAGAATCCCATGGGCGGAGGAGCCTGGTGGGCTACAGTCCATGGGGTCGCAAAGAGTTGGACACGACTGAGCGAATTCAGCCAGCCAGTCACCCAGTGCACTGTAGGTGAGAATGTAAGACGGAGCAGCCCTGTGGAAAACAGTACTAAAGTTCCTCAAAAAATTAAAAATAGAACTACCATTAGATCCAGCAATTCCATTCCTGGTTATTTATCCAAAGAAAATGAAAAAGACTATCTTCTGCTTACAGGTCAAAGACCAGTGGTTCCAGTTATACCATACAGGTCTTCTTCTCTTCTTTAACTTTTCTGCAGGGCAGAGGGAGTGCTAATAAGACAGGAAATGACCCAGTTGGTCCCCTGGACGTTGGTCCCTTCTCATCCCTTTCTGCCCTCTAGTGGAGCAACAGAACAGGACCGTGAGGACAGTAACAACTAACAAAACACCTGCTGCCAGAAACAAAATTTTTCTTTAAAGAAATAAATGCCTGCACAGTTGACAGCACTTTCTAGATGACTTTGTCTATACACCCAACCAGTGGCTCGAGTCATCTGTCCCCAGTAGAGGGGAAGGCTTTGCTCATGGTCTGGCTGCACGTTATCAGCAAAATGTGTTCATTAGGGTCCTTGATCCACGTCATCAAGGGGATTGTGCTCTATCTTAAAGCATGGTCCTCCCTCCTCCATAATCCTAGAAAGTAGGGAAGGTTTCATTCCACTTCACACCTAGATTCTAAGGAATACAGTTTAGATTCTAAGACTTTAAAAGAGATCTGAACCCTAAATGAATCCCCAAGTATCAGTTCAGGATTTCCCTGAGGCAACACGAGAAGTTCCCTGCGGCCCCTGTCACCACCCAAGAAGAACCCCGAGCTTCCCGCTGCAACTCGAGAAAAACCACAAGATTCCCGCACCAATGCAAGATGAGGCCCGATTCCCCTGCAGCGCCTCGAGAGCAATCTCGAGTTCACTCTCCCAACTTGAAAGGAGGCTTGTCTTCCTTTATGCAACTCCAGAGGATACCCGAGATACACGTCACAACTTGAGAGAAACCCTGAGTTTCCCGCCGCAACTCGAGAGAGCCTCGTGTTCCATACCTCATCTCAAGATGAGGGCCAATTCCCCTGCTTTGACTCAAGAGGAATCCCAACTTTCCCCTCAGTCCTCAAAAGGAAGCTTGTCTCACTTATTGCAACTCGAAAGGAACCCCAAGATTCGAGCTACAAGTTGAAAGGACTTAGAGTTCCCCTCAACTTGAGATAAGGCCTGAATCCCCTGCAGCGACTCGAATGGAACCCCAAGTTTCCCCTCACAACACGAAGGGAGGTCTGACTCCCCTGTTGCACCTCTAGAAAAAGCTCGAGTTCCCCACCTCAACTCGACAGGAGGCCTGACACCCCTTTTAAAACTCGAGAGGAAAGTGGAGTTCCATGCCTCAAGACAAGACGAAGCCTGACTCTCCTGTTGAAACTCAGTAGGAACCCTGAGATCCCTGTCGCAACTGGAGAGGTACCCTGAGTTTCCCTTCTCAACTTGACGCCCTATTCCACTGCAGTGACTCGAGAGGAACCCCAAGTTTCCTGCCACAACTCGAGAAGTACCCCGTGTTCCCCATCTCATTTCGAGATGAGGGCTGATTCCCCTGTTTCAACTCTAGAGGAAACAGAGTCCCCTCACACCTCAAGAGGAGGCCTCTCTCACCTATTGCAACTTGAGAGGATCCCCAAGGTTCCTGACACAAGTCAAAAGGATGAGTTCCTCCTCAACTCGAGATAAGGCCTGATTCACCTGCAGTGACTCAAATGGAACCCCGAGTTTCCCCTCACAAAACGAAGGGAGGTCTGACTCCCCTGTTGATCCTCTAGAAAAAGCCCAAGTTCCCCGCCTCAACATGACAGGAGGCTTGACACTCTTTTACAACCCGAGAGGAAAGCGGGGTTCCATGACAAAACACGAGACGAGGCCTGACTCCACTTTTGAAACTCGATAGGAGCCCTGAGATCCCTGTTGCAGCTGGAGAGGAATGCCGAGTTCCCTGCCTCAACTGGAGATGAGGCCCTCTTCCCCTGCAGTGACTCGTAAGGAATATCGAGGTGCCCCTCGAAACTCGAAAGCGGGCTTGTCTCTCTTTATGCAACTCCAAAGGTCCACCGAGTTACCTGTCACAACTGGAGGGAACCCCAAGGTTCCCATCACAACTCTAGAAGAGCCCCATGTTCCCCACCTCATTTCAAAATGAGGGCCGATTCCTCTGTTGCCGGGGTCCAGCCCCGGCTGATCCAGGGTATTCGAAGGAGAGACGGCGTAGGCGAAGATCAGGAAACAATTGCTTAATTAAACATTAATTAAGGATATAAAGAGTAATAGAATGAGGATAGCTCAGTGAGGAAATTTAGTGGAGAAAAGCGGCTGAAATAAGGATAGCTCAGTAGGAAAATTCAGTGAAGAAAAGAGGCTGAATAAAATTCCAAAGCAGGGAATTAACGTCACCTACGAAGGCCGCAGGCGTCCTCCTGTTCTCCCGAAGGAGAGGAGACACTACGGCCTCCCCGGTCCGATCTTAGAAGCCCAGGCAAAATTAGTAGGCTTGACGAGCTTCCCCGCCTCAGAGGAAAAATTCAGCCAGAAGGTGAAAGAAAGAATGACATGGGGAGACCAAATTTCAGTGAACAAAAAAGGGGTGTACTTTATTTTTCAAAGTAGTTTATACCTTAAGTTGTGCATAGAGGATAATGGGGGAAGGGGTGGAGTCATGCAAGGACAGCAGTTCCTGGTTCTAATCAAGCCAGGCTTTCAAACTTATCATATGCAAAAGTTCAGGTGATTTACATCATCTTCTGGCCAGGAGGCCTGTTAACATTTTAAGAAACTTATTTTTCTCTAAAGGTGATTATTCCAAAGTCAGGCGATTATTCTAAAGTCAGGCGCCAGCCTCCAAAAAGCACTGGATAGAGTTGCATTCCTATAGGGCAAAGGTGAGGTGGGCTCAATCAAGAAAAGAATTAACTCAAGCGTCCAAGGTTACAAACATTGAGGCTACTACTTACATTTCTATACACCCATTATATCAATCAATACACTGCCAAGGACACAGTAGGTAAGAGGTATGGAGACTTAGCAGCAAACATTGGCCCAACAAGTGAAAAACCCTTCACCAATACAATTTCTAATCAATCTTTTAACTACTCAAAAGAATCTGTGTTTAGACAGTTTAGAACATCTCCTGCCTCTCACAGTTGGGAGGCTCTGAACAATCACATGTGGCCGGAAAAACCTATTCAGGCAGGCTAGAGGATTTCCAAAGGAGTTTGTAGGTTGAAACACTGTCACACCCAAGAATTATTAACTGGAACTGTAAGCTAACTCTTTTTTCAGAGAGAGGTAGTGGGGGACAGCCCCTTGTAAAGTCAGAGGTGTAGGTGAGAGCACAAAGCAGAAAGTAGGCAGACTCTGGTTTTGCGGGTAGATGCATAAGAATTTCCAGGGGGACTCCTGAGGCTCGATCCCGCCTTTGGGTGTGCCAAGCCTCCTTCCTCATGACCTTTGCCATGGGCGGAGCTCGCTCCCCGAACTCTGCTTCGACTCAAGAGGAATCCCGACTTTCCCACACAGCTCAAGAGGAGGCCTCTCTTACCTACTGCAATTTTAGAGGAACTCTGAGGTTCCTGCCGCAGTTTGAAAGGATACCGTGTTTCCCCTCAACTCGAGATAAGGCCTGATTCCCCTGCAGCAACTCGAATGGAACCCTGAGTTTCCCTTCACATGAAGGGAGGTCTGACTCCCCTGTTGCTCCTCTAGAAAAAGCCCAAGTTCCCCACCTCAACATGACAGGAGGCTTGACACTCTCTTACAACCTGAGAGGAAAGCGGTGTTCCATGCCAAAGCACGAGACGAGGCCTGACTCCACTTTTGAAATTCGATAGAACACCGAGATCCCTGTGGCAACTGGAGAGGAACGTCAAGTTTCCTGCCTCAACCCAAGATGAGGCCCTATTCCCCTGCAGCGACTAGAGAGGAATCCCTAGGTGCTTCGTGCAACTCGAAAGGAGGCCTCACTCCACTGTGGCAACACGAGAGATTCCCTGGGGTCCCCACAGCACCTCGAAAGGAACCCCGAGCTTCCCACCACAACTCAAGAAAAACCACGAGATTCCCCCCTCAAGGTGGGATGAGACCTGATTCCCCTGAAGTGCCTCGAGTGCAATCCCGATTTCCCTCTCACAACTTGAAAGAAGGCTTGACTCCCATTATGCAACTCCAGATGTTCCCCAAGATTCCCAACGCCACTCGAAAGGAACCCTGAGTTTCTCGCCACAAGAAGAACACCATGTTCCACACTTCATTTCAAGATGAGGGCCGATTCTGCTGATTCGACTGGAAATGAATCCCAACTTTCCCCTTGGATCTGATGAGGAGGCCCTTCTCACCTATTGCAACTCGAAAGGAACCCCGAGTTTACTTCTGCAAGTAGGAAGGAACTCGAGATAAGGCCTGATTCCCCCTAAACTCGAGATAAGGCCTGATTCCCCTGGAGCGACTTGAATGGATCCCTGAGTTTTCCCTCATAACAAGAATGGAGGTCTGACTCCCCTGTTGCACCTCTAGAAAAAGCCCGAGTTCCCCGCCTCAACTCAATAAGACATCTGACACCCCTTTTACAACTTGAGAGGAAAGCGGATTTCCATGCCTCAACACAAGACAAGGTTTGACTCCTCTGTTGCAACTCGAGAGGAACCCAGAGATCCCTATTGCAACTGGAGATGAACCCCGAGTTTCCTGCCTCAACTCGAGATGAGGCCCTATTCCCCTGCAATGATGTGAGAGGAATCCCGAGGTACTCCTGGGTACTCAAAAGGAGGCCTGACTTCCCTGAGGCAACACGAGAAGTTCCCTGAGGTCCCTGTCACAACTCGAGAGGAACCCCAAGCTTCCGGCCACAACTTGAGAATAACCAAGAGATTCCCCCCTCTAGGAGAGATGAGGCCTGATTCCCCTGCAGCGCCTCGAGAGCAATCTCGATTCTCTCTCCCAATTTGCAAGGAGGCTTGACTCCCTTTATGAAACGTCAGTGGTTCCCCATGATACCCATCGCAACTCGAGAAGAGCCTCGTGTACGCCACCTCATCTCGAGATGAGGGCCAATCCCCCTGCTTCGACTCAAGAGGAATCCAGACTGTCCACTCGAAACTCAAGAGGAGGCCTGTCTCACCTATTGCAACTCCAAAGGAGCCCCGAGTTTCCTCTGCAAGTCAAAAGGACGTTGAGTTCACCTTCAACTCGAGATAAGGCCTGATTCCCCTGCAGTGACTCGATTGGAACCCCGACTTTCCCCTCACAACATGAAGGGAGGTCTGACTCCCCTGTTGCACCTCTAGAAAAAGCTTGAGTTCCCCACCTCAACTCGACAGGAGGCCTGAAACCCCTTTTAAAACTCGAGAGGAAAGTGGAGTTCCATGCCTCAACACGAAGTGAGGCCTACTCCCCTGTTGAAACTCGATAGGAACCTCGAGATCCCTGTCCCAACTGGAGAGGAACACCGAGTTTCCCGCCTCAACTCGAGATGAGGCACTATTCCCCTGCAGTGACTGGAAAGGAATCCTGAGGTGCCCCTTGCAACTCGAAAGGAGGTCTGACTCCACTGTGGCAACACGAGAGGTTCCCTGAGGTCCCCGATGCAACTTGAGAGGAACCCTAAGCTTCTGGCAGCAACTCAAGAAAAACCAGGAGATTCTCCCCTCAACACGAGATGAGGCTCGATTCCCCTGCAGTGACCCGAGAGCACTCCCACATTTACCCTCCCAACTTGAATGAGGCTTGACTCCCTTTAGCAACTCCAGAGGTTCCCTGAAAAAAACCCACAACTCAAGAAGAGCCCCATGTTACCCACCTCATTTCAAGATGAGGGCCGATTCCCCTGCTTTAACTTGGGGGAATCCTGACTTTCCCCTCACACCTCAAGAGGAGACCTTTCTCACCTATTCCAACTGCTGAGGAACCTCAGATTCCTGCTGCAAGTCAAAAGAACACCGAGTTTCCCCTCAACTCGAGATAAGGCCTGATTCCACTGCAGAGACTTGAATGGAACCCCGAGTTTCCCCTCACAACATGAAGGGAGGTCTGACTCCCCTGTTCCACCACTAGAAAAAGCCCGAGTTCTCTGCCTCAACTCGATAGGAGGCCTGACACCTTTTACAACTCAAGAGGAAAGCGAAATTCCAAGCCTCAACAAGAGGTGAGGCCTGACTCCCCTGTTGAAACTCTATAGGAACCCTGAGATCCCTGTCGCAACTGGAGATGAACCCCGAGTTCCCAGCCTCAACACAAGATGAGGCCCTATTCCCCTGCAGTGACTGGACAGGAAACCTGAAGTGACCCTTGCAATTGGAAAGGAAGCCTGACTTCCCTGAGGCAACACGACAGGTTCCCTGAGGTCCCTGTCACAACTCGAGAAAACCCACGAGATTCCCCCTCAACACGAGATGAGACCTGATTCACCTGCAGTGACTCGAGAGCAGTCCCGCGTTCCCCCTCACAACTTGAAAGGAGGCTTGACTTTTATGCAACTCCAGAGGTTTCCTGAGATACCAGTTGCAACCAAAGAGGAACCCCGAGTTTCCATCCTCAACTCAAGATGAGGTCCTATTCCCCTGCAGCGACTTGAGAGGAATCCGGAGGTGTCCCTTGCAACTCTAAAGGAGGTCTGACTTCCCTGAGGTAACACGAGAGGTTCCCTGGGGTCCCCATCCCAGCTCCAGAGGAACTCCGAGCTTCCCACAACTCGAGAAAAACCACGAGATTCCCCCCTCAACGTGACATGAGGCCCAATTCCCCTGCAGTGACTCGTGAGTAATCCCTTGTTCCACCTCGCAACTCGAAAGGAGGCTAGACTCCCTTTATGCAACTGCAGAGGTTCCCCAAGATACCCGTCACAACTTGAGAGGAACCCTGAGTTTCCCACCTCAACTCGATAGGAGGCCTGACTACTCTGTTGCAACTCGAGAGGAACACCTAGATCCCCATTGCAACTTGAGAGGAACACCAGTTTCCTGCTGCTACTCGAGAATAACCCAGATTTTCTAGCCTCCATTATAGATGAGGCCTGAATCCCTTGCAACTGAAACCTGAGTTCCCCATCACAACTCAAGAGGAAACCCAAGTTTCCCTTCACAACTCAAGAGGAACCCTGAGTTTTCCACCACAACTTGCAAGAAATCTTAAGTTTTCTGCCACATCTCAAGAGAAACACCAAGTTCCCAACTGCAACTCAAGTTGAGGTTCCATTGCCCTGTATCATCTTGAGAAGATCCCCAGCTTCCCCCTCACAACTGAAGAGGAAGACTGACTTCCCTGTTGCAACTCGAGAGGAACCCTGAGATTCCCATCACAATTAGAGAGGAACCCCGAGTTTCCCCTTGAAACTCGAGAGAAGGCCTGATTCACCTGTTGCAACTCAAGAGGAATCCTGAGATTCCAATCATAACTCGAGAGGAACATCAAGTTTCCCACCGCAACACAAGAGGAACTCCGAGTTGCCTGCTGCAAGTTGAGAGGAGATAAAACTCACCAGCTGCAACTCGAGGGGCACTCCAAATTCCCCCAAGCACCATCAGAGGATGCCTTAATACTCTGTGACAACTCAAGAGGAACACTGAGATCTCCGATGCAACTTGAGATTAAACCCAAGTTTTGCACTGCAACTTTAGAATAAACCCAGGTTCCCTGTCTCAACTCAAGATGAGGCCCGATTCACATGCAGTGACTGGAGAGGAACCTTGAGCTTCCCGTCACAACTCGACAGGAACCCCGAGGTTCCTGCCTCGGCTCAGGTATAACCCTGAATCTCATGCTGCATCTCGAGGGGAACACTGAATTCCTGCTGCACCTTGATAAGAGCTCTGAGTCCCCTGCTGCAAATCGAAAGTAATCCTGTTTCCCACTGCAACTCAAGGTGAACCCCAAGTTCCCACCTGCAACTCGAGAGAAGGCTTGACTCTCCTGTTGCAACTCGACAGGAACTCAGAGTGTAACCTCCCAACTCGAGAGGAGGTTTGACTCCCCTGTTGAAACTAAGGAGGAAATCCGAGTTCCCTGCCTCAACTTGAGAGGAGGACTGACTCCCCTGTTGCAACTCAAGAGGAACATTGAGATTCCCATTGGTACTCGAAAGGAACCACGAGTTGCCTGCTGAAACTAGAGAGGTGGCCTGGCTTCCCTGTTGCAACTCGAGAGGAACCTCAAGTTCCCCCTTGGAACATCAGAGGAAGCCCTCTTCCCCTGTTGCAACTCGAGAAAAAACCCGAGTTTCCCACCTAAACTCGAGAAGAACATCGAGTTTCCCACCGCAACTCTAGAGGGACCCCAATTTACCCCCTTCAACTCGAAGGAGGCTCAACTCCCCTTTGGCAACTTGAGAGGAAACCCGAGTTCCCTATCTCAAATCGAGAGGAGGCCTGACGACCCTGTCGCAACTTGAGAGGAACACCGATTTTCCCACCACAACTAGAGAAAAATCCCAATTTTCCCACCTCCATTCTAGAATGGCCTGATTCCCCTGCAGCAACGTGAGATGAATCCAGAGTTCCCCATCACAACTCAAGAGGAATTCCGAGTTCCCCATTGCAATTCAAGAGGAACACCAAATTTCCCATCGCTACTTGAAAGAGACCCGTTTCCTGCTGCATCATGAGAGAAACCCCGAGTTCCACATTGCAACTCGAGATGAGGGTCAATTCCCCTGTAGCGTCTTGGGAGGACCCCAGAGTTCCCTCTTGCAACTTGAGAGGAGGCCCGATTCCCCTGTTTCAACTCGAGAGGAACCCCAATATCCCTGTTGCATTTGAGAGGATCCCCAAATTTTCTACCATTACACAATAGAAGGCCTGACTCACCTGTTTCAACTCAAGAGGAACCCCGAGATCCCTGTCATAACTCGAGAGGAACCCCGAGTTGCCTGCTGCAAGTTGAGAGGAGATATAACTCATCAGCTGCAACTCGAGAAGCACTCCAAGTTCTCCCTCGCACCATCAGAGGAGGCCCTACTACCCTGTAGCAACTCAAGAGGAACACTGAGATTACTGAAGCAACTTGAGAGGAACCCCAAGTTTCCCACTGCAACTTTAGAATAAACCCAGGTTTCCTGCCTCAACTCGAGATGAGGCCCGATTTGCATGCAGCAACTCAAGAGGACCCTTGAGTTCCCCGTCACAACTTGACAGGAACCCCGAGTTTCCCGCTATGGCTGGAGTGTAACCCTGAGTCCCACACTGCATCTTGAGGGGAACACTGAGTTCCTGCTGCAATTCGATAGGAGTTTTGAGTCCCCTGCTGCAAATTGAGAGAAATCCTGTGTTTCCCACTGCAACTTGAGAGGAACTACGAGTTTCCACCTGCAACTCGAGAGGAGGCCCGACTCCCCTGTGGCAACTCAAGAGGAAACCCTAGATCCCCGTCTCAACTATACATGAGGTGCAGTTTGCCTGCAGAGAATCAAGAGGTATCCCGAGTTCCCTGTCACAACTAGAGAGGAACCCCGAGTTTCCTGCCACAACTCGAGAGAAACACGGAGTTCTCTGCCTCAACTCAAGATGATGCCCATTTCCCCTGCAGCCAGTTGAGAGGAGCCCCGAGGCCCCACTCACAACATGAAAGGAAGGCCTACTCCCCTGTTGCAACTCAAGAGGTAACCCAAGATCCCCATCACCTCCTGAAAAGAAGCCCGAGTTTCCCACTGCAACTTGAGAGAAGGCCTGACTCCCCTGTTGCAACTAGAGAGGAACACCAAGATTCCTGTTGCAACTTGAGAGGAACCATGAGTTCCCCACCAAAACTCTAGAAGTACTCCCCAGGTTCCCTGCCTCAACTAGGAATGAGGTCTGATTCACATGCAGTGATTCTAGAGGAACCCCGTTGAAAGTTAGGAAGAGCCCCAAGCCCCCAATTCCAAAGGATTTCCAAGAGGAGCATGCTGCTGCTGCTGCTAAGTCACTTCAGTCGTGTCCGACTCTGTGCGACCCCATAGACGGCAGCCCAGCAGGCTCCCCCGTCCCTGGGATTCTCCAGGCAAGAACACTGGAGTGGGTTGCCATTTCCTTCTCCAATGCATACCTCACCACAATTCGAGAGAACTCTACCACAACAAGAGTGGAAGTCCCATACCATAACTAAAGAGGAGGCCCCGCCTTCCTCAACTGGAGAGTATTCTCCTGCATGTCACTACTTGAAAAAGTGTGAATTCTCATCAAAACCAGAGAATCATCATGCCCATCACAGTTTGAGAAGAGCAATCTACTGCAACTAAATAGGAGGGCATAAGCACAAGTAAAGTGGATCCCACTACTACATCTAGAGAGGAGTCTGCAAACGACAACTAGCTGGGAGCAGACCTGTGGCAAACAGAGTGGTCCCTCAGTGCAATTAGAGTGGAGCCCCATGTTGCAACTAGAGAGAAGCCTCCCGCACATTGCAACAAGACAGGGTCAGCCTGCCTACTATAGAGCATCTTCCCCACTCCAGCTATAGAGGAGGCTCCACAACAGTTCCAAAGAAACCTCAACTCACCTGCTGCAACTCAAGAGGCACTGCGAGTTTGCCACTACAATTTGACAGGAGTGCTAGGCTGTAACAAGAAAAGGCTCCAAAGGACAAAATGACAGAGAGGTTCCTCGGCCAAAACTGAAGTGGATTCCCCAGGCACAATGAAAGTGGAGGCCCCCAAGATATCACACCTAGACAGAAGCCCTTCACCCACAAATAGAGACGAGCTCCCTGAAGTAAGTCATGTGGAGGCCCTCACAACTAGAGAGAAGCAATCCCTCTGATATTAGTGAGGAATTCTTAATGCCAAAAGTAGAGAGGACCTCTGCCATAGAACCACCCACACCCCAACCTGAGAGGACACAGCCCTGCACTTCGAGAAGAGTCCTCCACCACAACTCGAGAGGAGCCCACAGGACATCACACATAGAGAGGAGATGCTCTGCTGCTGACAGAGATGAACCTCACACCACAAGGAGAGATGAGATTGCACACCACCACTAGAGAGAATTGAACCCACCACAACTACAAAGTTGAATCCAACCACAAAGATAGAGAAGTCACATGCCAAAAGAAGTGAGTAGACTCACAACATTGCAACAAGACAGGAGCCACCCTGAACATCCCTGCTAGAGATGAGTCGTCCCAAGACAACTCAAGAGGAGGCCCCACCACAAGTCCAGAAGAACATTGGGTACCACCCCAACTAGAGAGGAACCCTGAGATCCCCATGGCAACTAGTGTGGAAGCCCGAGATTCCAGCCACAACTCGAGAAGAATCTCGAGTTCCCCACTGCAACTTGAGAGGAAGCCTGAGTTCCCACCTTTACCTTGAGAAGAGGCCCGACTCCCCTGTTGGCAAATCGAGAGGAAACCCAAGTTCCCTAACTCAAATCAATAAGAGGCCCAACTACCCTGTTTCAACTCGAGAGGAAACCCTAGATCCCCATCGCAACCTGAGAGGCACACTAAGCTTCCTGTCTCAACTCTAAAAGAACCTTGAGTTTCCTGCCTCAGCTCTAGATGAGCCCTGATTCCCCTTGAGCGACATGAGATGAATCCCGAGTTCCAAGTCACAACTCAAGAGGAATCCCGAGTTTCCTGCCCCAATTAAAGAAAAACACCATGTCTCCACCTCATTTTGAGATGAGGCCCGATCCCCCTGCAGCCACTCAAGAGAAACATCGAGGTTCCCCTCATAACTTGAGAGGAGGCCCAACTCACCTGTTGCAAGTCAATCGGAGACCCGAGATACCTGTCACCTCTTGAGAGGAAGGCCAAGTTTCCTGCCGCAACTCAAGAGGAGGTCTGACTCCCCTGTTGCAAATTGAGAGAAACACAGATATCCCTGTAGCAACTCGAGAGGATCCCAGTTTCCTGCCCCAACTCTAGAGGAACTCCGACTTACCTGCTGCAACTTGAAAGGAGGCCTGATCCCCCTGCTGCTACTCGAGAGGAACCCCGATTTACTCTCTGCAACTAGGAGGAGGCCCAACCCCCCTGTGGCAAATCGAGAGGAAACCCAAGTTCCCTACCTCAACTTGAGAGAAGGCCTGACGACCCTGTTGCAACTTGAGAGAAACATGTAGGTCCCCATCGCAACCAGAGAGAAACTCTGAGTTTCCTGCCACAACTCAAGAATAACCCCGATTTTCTCACCTCCATTTGGATGAGGCCTGATTCCCTTGTAGTAACATGAGATGAATCCTGAGTTCCCTGTCGCAACTCAAGAGGAACCCAGAGGTTCCCATCACAGCTTGAAAGAAACTCTGTGTTTCCCGCCGCATCACGAAATACCGAGTTCCACGCTGCAACTCCAGATGAGACACGATTCCCCTGTAGCGTCTCGAAAGGACCCCCAAGTTTCCCAATGCCACTCAAAAGGAGGCCCAACTCCCCTGTTTTAACTCGAGAGGAACACCAAGTTTCCCACTGCAATTCGAGAAGAACTCCAAGTTCCCCACTGAAACACAAGATGAGCCACAAGCCTTCTGATGCAACTAAAGAGGATTCCCAAGAGGAGACTCCCCCACCACAATTCGAGAGGAGAACTCTACCACAACGAAAGAGGAAACCCCATACCACAACTAAAGAGGAGGCCCCCATTCCACAACTAGAGAGTGTCCTCCTGCACATCACCACTAGAAAAAGCAGCCCTTCTCATCACAACCAGACAGGAATCACACCATCACAATTTGAGAAGAGCACCCTAACCCAACCAAAGAGGAACCCATCTACCACAAGTAAAGAGGCACACCATTGCCGCAGCTCGAGAGGAGTCTGCAAATGACAACTAGAGGGGAGCCAATGCACGAAAAATAAAGGGTGGACCCTCACAGCAATTAGAGTGGAGCCCCATGCTGCAGCTAGACAATAGCCTCCTGCACATTGTAACTGGACAGGGGCAACCTGCAGATCACCACTACAGAGGATCTGCCCAGCTGCAGCTTGAGAGGAGGCTCCATAACAACTCTAAAGAAACCCTGAGTCACATGCTGCAACTCAAGAGGCACCCTGAGTTCACCACTGCAATCTGACAGGAGCCCTAGGCTGGAAGAAGAAAAGGCACCACTGGCCAAAATGACAGAGGGGCATACCAGCCAAAACTGAAGCAGATTCCCCAGGCACAACTAGAGTGGAGGACCCTAGGAGATCACAATTAGAGAGAAGCCCTTCTGCCACACATAGAGATGGTCTCCCTGCAGTAAGTTGAGTGGAGTCCCTCACTACTAGAGAGAAGCAATACCACAAATTTTAGTGAGGAACCGCTAGAGCCAAAAGTAGAAAGGACCTCCCCCATAGAACCACTCATACACCAACCAGAGAGGATGCAGCCCCACACTTCGAGAGTAGCCCTCCACCTCAACTCCAGAGGATCCCACCAGACATCAAACATTGAGAGGAGCCCCTCTGCTGCTATTAGAGATGAACCTCACACGACAAATAGAAAGGAGATTGCATACCACCACTAGAGAGAATCGAACACCCCACGACTACAGTGTTGAAACCAACCACAAAGTTAGAGAAGTCGCATGCCAAAACTAGCAAGTAGCCTCCAGACATTGCAACAAGACAGGAGCTACACTGCACATCTCTGCTAGAGATGAGTCGTCCCAAGAAAACTCAAGACAAGGCCCGACACCCCTGCTGCAACTTGAGAGGATCCACTAGATCCCCATTGCCTCTTGAGAGGAAGCCCAAGATTCCCACCACAGCTTGAGAGGAAGCCTGACTGCCCTGTTGCAATGCCAGATAAACCCCAAGTTCCCACTTGCAACTTCAGAGAAGACCCTACTCCCCTGGGGCAACTCGAGAGGAAACCCGAGTTCCCTGTTGCAACTGGAGAGGAACAGCAACTTTCCCTCTGCAACTCAGGAAGAACACCACGTTCTCTGCCTCAACCCGAGAAGAGGCCCAATTCCCCTCTTGCAACTCTAGAGGAAACCCGAGATTCCTGTCGCCTCTTGAGAGGAAGACCGAGTTCCCCTTCTCTACTCTATATGAGGCCGAATTCCCCTGAAGTCACTCTAGAGGAACTCCGAGGTGCCCCTTGCATCTCAAGAGGAACCTCAAGTTTCCCGCCTCAATGCAAGAGGAACCCCGAGTTCCCCACCACGGTCTAGAGTCGAACCCTGAGTCCCACCCTACAACTCGAAGGGAATCCTGAGATCCCACTGAAATTCAAGAGGAGCTCTGAGTCCCCTCTTGAAACTCGAGGAGAACCCTGAGTTTCCCACCACAACTAAAGAGGAACCCCAAGTTCCCCACTGCAACTTGAGCGGAGGCCAGACTCTCCTGTTGCAACTTGAGAGAAATATCGAGTTCAATCTCGAAACTCTAGAGGAGGCCCTTCTCCATTGTTGCAACTCATGAGAAAGCCCATGATCCCCATCTCAACTCAAGTGGAAGACTGATTTCCCGCCACAACTCAAGAGGAACCCTGAGTTCCCTGCTGCAAGTTGAGAAGGGGCCAGATTCCCCTGCTACAACTCGAGAGGTAGGCCAAGTTTCCACCTGCAAGTTGAGAGGAAGCCTGACTCCCCTGTGATAACACGAGAAGAAACACAAGTTCCCCACATCAACTCAAGAGGAGGTCTGACTCCCCTGTGGCAACTCTAGAGGAAACCTGAGTTCCCAACTCAACTAGAGAGGAGACCAGACTTACCTGTTGCAACTCGAGAAGAAAGCCTAGATCCCCATCGCACCTCGAGAAGAACACAGAATTTCCCACCACAACACGAGAGGAACCCTGAGTTACCTGCCTCCACTCTAGATAAGGCCTGATTCCCCTACATCGACATTAGATGAATAGCAAGTTTCTCATCACAACTCAAAAGGAATGCTGAGTCTCCTGTCACAAATCTAAAGGAACACATAGTTCCCCACTGCAACTCAAGAGGTGGCCAAATTCCCCTGACGCAACTCCACAGGATTCCCAAGGGGAGCATACCCCACCACAATTCGAGAGGAGACCTCTACCAGAACAAGAGAGGAAGCCCATACGACAACTAAATTCCAGAGTCAGGGCCATGTGTCTCCCTGCACTTTCCGATCCTTGCAAAGACATTCCTAGGTCATACCAGTACTGCCCATGAGGACGCAGGATGCGAGAGTGTGTCTGAGAGTGCTGGGTGCCATACTGCGGTCACTGCATTGAGGTGATATTCTACTGCAAAAGGGCCTGAGGTGAGGAGGTGCGAGCCACCCACTTGCTTCAGAAATCGCATAGGGTGGAGCAAAGCTAGCTCTGTCAGAAGTAAGAAAACAGCAACTGGGTGGATTTTCAAGCAGTTGCTAGGCTGTATTGTGCTTGGTCCCCAGAGTAAAAATTTGATTTTTTTCCCCCTAGTTCCGGTATTCAGGTTCACACACAGGGAGTGTCATCGCAGGATCCAAGAATGCTCCAGACAGACCTAGATTCACTAGACCTCTCCAACAGAGGAAATGTGATGGAACAGACGTTTGGATGTTGCTTTGACTCTGCCTGTGAGTGTGGGACCCGTCTCTATGGTCACGGCCTCTGGGGACTTTGCTCCTGAAAAATGACCTCCAAGCCAGAGTCTTAAACCTGTATGTGACTCTCAGCCCGCAGGATGCTGGGAAAGATATCTTCCCTCGAGGAAGGAAAGGCATCCAGACTGAGTGTGTTTTCAGACCTCTACTTGCAGGAACTGTTTCGATTCTAAGATGTGAGACCACCAGTTCTGCACCAAGGTCCTAAAATCCAGAGTCAGGGTCGTGTGTCTCCCTTCACTTTTGTCCTTCCAAACACATTCCTTGTTCATATCAGTACTGCCCATAAAGATTCAGGCTGCGGGAATGTGTCTGAGAGAGCTGGGTGGCATACTGTCGTCACCTCATAGAGGTGACATTAAACTTCTTATGGGATCAAGGTGAGGAGTTGCTAGTTACCAGATTGCTTCAGAAATCCCAAAGGGTGGAGCAAAGCAGTTCTTTCAGAAGTAAGAAAACAGCAATTGGATGGATTTTCAAGCAGTTGCTAGGCCACACCGCTTTTGTGCTCCCCGAGAGAAAAAGGTGAATTTTGCCCCCTAGTCCTGGAATCTAGGTTGACACATAAGGTGTGTCCCCCCCAGGATCCAAGAATGTTCCAGACAGACCTAGGTTCACTAGATCTCTCCTAAAAAGAAAACGTGATAGAACAGATGTTTATATGTTACTTTGAATTTAGCTGTGAGTGTGGGAATCCTCCCGATGGTCACGGAGTCATGGGACCTTGCCACTGAAAAATGGCATCCAAGCAAGTGCTTTCAAGCAGTGTGTGACTCTCAGCACACAGGAGGTTGGTAAAGCTATCTTCCTTCAAGGAAGGAAAGGCATCCAGAGAGAGTATGATTTCAGGCCTCTATCTTGCAGGAACTGTTTGACTTAAAAGATGTGAAACTTCCAGGCCTGCTCCAAAGGCCTAAATTCCAGAGTCAGTTTCATGTGACTTCCTGCACTTTCCGAGACTTGCAAACACGTTTCTTGGTCATTACAGTACTGCCCAAGAGGAAGCAGGCTGCAGGAGTGTGTCTGAGAGTGTTGGGTGCCATTGTGTGGTCACTGCATCGATGTGACATTTCCTGCAAATGTGCCCAAGACGCGGTGTTGTGATCTGCCTGCTTGCTTCAGAATTAACCAAAGGGTGGAGGAAAGATAGCTCTGTCAGAAGTAAGAAATCAGCAACTGGATGTATTTTCAAGCAATTGCTAGGCCACACTGTTTTAGGGCCCCCAGAGACAAAAATGCAAATTTTGCCCCTTAGGTACAGTATCCAGATTGACACACAGTTTGTGTCCCTGCAGGATCCAAGAATGTTCCAGACAGACCTCATTAGATCTCTCCTACAAAGGAAGGTGATGGAACAGACATTTGGATGTTGCTTTGATTATCCCTCTGAGTGTGGGACCCTACCGTGGTTCACAGCCTCAGGGGACATTGCTCCTGAAAAATTACCTCAAACCAAGTGTTTTCAAACAGTGTGTGACTCTCAGCATGCAGGACACTAGGAAAGACATCTTTCTTCGAGGAAGGAAAGGCATCCAGACTGAGTGTGTTTTCAGACCTCTACTTGCAGGAACTGTTGCAGTTCTAAGATGTGAGAACACTAGGGCTGGACTGAGGGCCTAAATTCCAGAGTCAGGGCTGTGTGTCTCTCTGCACTTTCTGAGCCTTTCAAACACATTCCAAGATCATACCAGTACTGCCCATGAAGATTCAGGCTGTGGGAGAGTGTCTGAGAGTTCTGGGCGCCATACTGTGGTCACCTTGTTGAGGTGACATTAAACTTTTTATGAGCTCAAGGCGAGGAGTTGCGATCTGCCCGCTTGCCTCAGGAATCCCAAAGAGTAGAGCATCAGAAGTTAAAAAAAAAAAAAACACAGCAATTGGAAGGATTTTCAAGCAGTTGCTAGGCCGCACCAACTTAGGGCCCTCTGAGAGAAAAATGTGAATTTTGCCCCCTAGTCCCGGTATCCAGGTTGACACACAAGGTGTGTCCCCGCAGGATCCAAGAATGTTCCAGACAGACCTAGATCACTAGATCTCACCTACAGAGAAAACATGATGGAACAGATGTTTGGATGCTGCTTTAAATTTGCCTGTGTGTGGGAACCCTCCTGATGGTCATGGACTCAAGGGAACTTGCCACTGAAAAATGACCTACAAGCAAGCACTTTCAAGCAGTGTGTGACTCTAAGCATGCAGGATGCCTGGAAAGCTATCTCCCATCATGGAAGGAAAGGCATCCAGGGAGAGTATACGTTTAGGCCTCTATCTTGCAGGAACCATATCGCTTAAAAAACGTGAAACTTCCAGGCCTGCTCCAAGGGCCTAAATTCCAGAGTCAGGTTCATGTGACTCCCTGCACTTTCTGAGACTTCCAAACACATTCCTTGTTCATACCGGTACTGCCCCAGAGGAAGCAGGCTGCAGGAGCGTGTCTGAGAGTGCTGGGTGCCACTGTGTGGTCACCTCGTCAATGTGACACTTCAGTGCAAATGGGCCCAAGACGAGGAGTTGTGAGCCGCCTGCTTACTTCAGAAATCCCAAAGGGTGGAGCAAAGCTAGCTGTGTCAGAAGTAAGAAAACAACAATTGGATAGATTTTTAAGCAGTCTGTGACTTATCATGCAGGATGCTGAGCAAGCTAACTTTCCTCTAAGGAAGGAAAAGCATATGCTCAAAGTGTGTTTTCAAGCCTCTATCTTGAAGGAAATGTTTTGCTTCTAAGACGTGAGATCTCCTGTTCTGTTCTGAGGGCCTAATCACCAGTCACTGCCGTGTGTCTCCCTGTACTTTCCGAGCCTTGCAAACACATTCCTAGGTCATACCGGTACTACCCATGATGAAGCAGGCTATGGGAGTGTGTCTGAGAGTGCTGGGTGCCATACTGTGGTCAGCCCTGCGAGATGACATTCCACTGCAAATGGGCCTAAGGCAAGGAGTTGCGAGCTGACTGCTTTTCTCAAAAATCACAAAGGATGGAACAAAGCTAGCTCTGTCACAAGTAAGAAAACAGAGACTGGATGGACTTTCAAGCAGTTGCTTGCCGAGCAGCTCTAGGGACCCCCGAGAGAAAATTACGAATTTTGCTCCCTAGGCCCGGTATCCAGGTTGATACACAGGATTTGTTCCCTGCAGGATCCAAGAATACTCCAGACAGACTTGGGCTCACTTGATCTCTCCTACAGAGGAAACATGATGGAACAGACGTTTGGATGCTTCTTTTAATTTCCCCGTGAGTGTGGGAAACCGGACCATGGTCACGGCCTCAGGGGAACTTGCCACTGAAAAATGACCTCCAAGGAACAGCCTTCAAGCAGTGTGTGACTCTCAGCACGCAGGGTGTGGGGAAAGCTATCTTCGTCCTAGGAAGGAAAGGCATCCACATAGACTGTGTTTTCAGGACTCTATCTTGCAGGGAATGTTTTCATTTCTAAGACGTGAGAACACCAGGCCAGTTCTGAGGGCTTAAATTCCAGAGTCAGGGCCGTGTGTCTCCCTGCACCTGATGAGCCCTGCAAACACATTCCTAGGTCATACAGGACTGCCTATTAGGAAGAAGGATTGGGGAGTGTGTCAGAGAGTTCTGAGTGCCATACTGTGGTCACCTCATTGAAGTGATCTTTCACTGCAAATTGTCCCGAGGGGAGGAGTTGCGAGCCATCCGCTTACTTCAGAAATATCAAAGAGTGGAGAAATCTATTTCTGTCAGAAGTAATAAAAGAGTAATTGGACAGGTTTTCAAGCTCTTCCTAGGCTGTACTGCATTTGGGTACTCTGACAGAAAATTTCAAATTTTGGACCTAGGATCGTTGTCCAGGTTAACACACAGGTTGTATTCCCACAGGATCCAGGAATGTTTCAGACAGACCTAGGCTCACTAATCTCCCCTACAGAGAAAACATGATGTAACAGGCTTTTGGATATTGCTTTGATTTTCTCTGTGAGTGTGAGGTCCTTCCCAAAGTCCATGGCCTCAGGTGACCTTACCACTGAAAAATGACCTCCAAGGAAGCACTTTCAAGCAGTGTGTGACTCTCAGCACACAGGACGCTGGGAAAGCTATCTTCATTCGAGGAAGGAAAGGCATCCACAGAGAGTGTGATTTCAATCCTCTATCTTGCAGGAAATCTTTTGGTTCTGGACGTGAGACCTCCAGGCCTGTTCCGAGGGTGCAGATTCCAGAGTCAGCGCCGTGTGTCTCCCAGCACTTTCTGAGTCTTGGGAACACATCCTAGGCCATACAGGTACTGCCCATGAGGAAGCAGGCTGCAGAAGTGTGTCTGAGAGTTCTGGGTGCCATACCTTGGTCACCTCAATGAGGTGACATTCCACTGCAAATGGGCCTGAGGTGAGGAGTTGCAAACCACTCGCTTGCTTCAGAAATCTCAAAGGGTGGAGAAAACCTAGCTGTCAGAAGTAAGAAAGCAGTAATTGGATGGGTTTTCAAGCACTTACTAGGCTGTACCACTTTAGGGTTCCCTGAGAGAAAAATTCTAATGTTGCCCCCAAGGATCATTATCCAGGTTGACATACAGGGTGTGTTCCTGCATGATCAAGGAACGTTCCAGACAGTCCTAGGCTCACTAGATCTCTCCTACAGATAAAACACGATGGAACAGATGTTTGGATGTTGCTTTGACTTTCCCTGTGAGTGTGGCACACTCTCTCGTTGTTCATGGCCTGAGGGGACCTTGCCACTGCAAAATGACCTACAAGTAAGAGATTTCAAGTAGTGTGTGAATATTAGCACACAGGATGCTGGGAAAGCTATCTTCCTTTGAGGAAGGAAAGGCATCCACAGAAAATGTGTCTTCGGGCCTCTCTTTTGCAGGAACTGTTTCGCTTCTAAGATGTGAGACCTCCAGGACTGCTCCAAGGGCCAAATTCCAGAGTCAAGGCCTTGTGTCTCCCTGTACTTTCCAAGCCTTACAAACACATTCCTATGTCATAGTCATACTGCCCATGAGGAAGCAGGCTGCAAGAGTGCGTCTGAGAGTGCTGGATGCCATACTGTGGTCAACTCATGGAAGTGACATTACACAGCAAATAGGCTCGATGCAAGGAGTTCGGAGCTGCCTGCTTGCTTCAGAAATCCCAAAGGTTGGAGCAAATGTAGCTCTTTCAGGAGTAAGAAAATAGCAATTGGATGGATATTCAAGAAGTTGCCCAGCCACACCAATTTATGGCCCTACTAGAGCATTCTATGAATTTTGTCCCCAGGCCTGGTATCCAGGTTGACACACAGGGTGTGTCCCCGCAGGATCCAAGAATTTTCCAGACAAACCTAGGTTCACTAGATCTTTCCTACAGAGAAAATGTGATGGATAGACTTTTACATGTTGCTTTGACTTTCCCTGTGTGTGTGGGACCCCTCCCGAAGGTCCCAAACTCAGGGGAACTTGCCACTGAAAAATGACCTCCAAGCAAGCACTTTCAATCAGTGTATGACTCTCAGCCCTCAGGATGCTGGGAAAGCTATCCTCCTTCGAGGAAGAAAACGCATCCTCATAGAGTGTGTTTTCAGGCCTCTATCTTGCAGGAAATGTTTTCTTCTAAGACGTGAGATGTCTGGCCTGCTCCGAGGGCCTAAATTCCAGAGTCAGGGTCTTTTATCTTCCTGCACTTTCTGAGCCTTGCACACACATCCCTGGGTTATGGCAGTACTGCCCATGAGGAAGCAGGCTGCCGGAGTGTGTATAAGAATGCTGGGTGCCATACTGTGATCACCTCTTCGAGGTGACATTCCACTGCAAATGGGCCTGAGGCGAGTACTTGTGAGCTGCCCCCTTGCTTCAGAAATGCCAAAGGGTGGAGCAAAGCCAGCTTTGACGAAACTAAGAAAACAGAAATTGGATGGATTTTCAAGCAGTTGCTAGTCCTCACCGCATTAGGGCCGCCTGAGAGAAAAAGGCGAATTTTCCCCCCTAGGCCCACTATCCAGTTTGACACACAGGATGTATCCCCGCAGGATACAGGAATGTTACAGACAGACCTAGGCTCACTAGATCTCTCCTGCAACAAAACATGATGGAGGAGCCGTTTGGATGTTGCTTTTACTTCTGACGGTAACAGCCCTAGAGGACCCTGCCAACTAAAAATGACCTCCAAGAAAGAGCTTTCCACAGTGGGAGTGCGAGAGCCCTCCCTGGGCTCAGGACCTCAGGTCCATTACCACTGAAAAGTGACTTCCAAGCAAGCACTGGCAAGCCGTATGCGACTCTCCACATGCAGGAGGCTGGACAAGTTCTCTTCCTTGGAGCAAGGAAAGGCAGACCGAAAGAGTGTGTTTTCAGGCCTCTATCTTGCAGCAAATGTTTGGCTTCTCAGACGTCAGACCTCCAGGTCTCCTCTGAGGGCCTCAAATCCAGAGTCACGGCCATGTGTTTCCCTGCACTTTCTGAGCCTTGCAAACATATTCCTAGGACAGCGCGGTCCTACCCAAGGGGATGCAGGCTGCTGGAGTGTGTCTGAGGGTGCTGGTGCCATTCTGGAGTCACCTGGTCGAGGGCACCTTGCACCTCCAATAGGCCCCAGGCAAGGAGTGGCGGGCTGCCCCCTGGCTTCAGAAATTCATGGCGGGGAGCAAAGCTCCCTCTGTCAGAAGGAAGAAAACACCAACAGGATGCATTTCAAGCAGTTGCTGGGTTGCCCCGTGTTCGGGCTCCTCGGAAGAAAAATGCGAAATTTGGCCCCTAGGCCCAATATCCACATGGGCGCACAGGGTGTTTCCCCTGCAGGATCTGAGAACATTCCAGACAGACCCAGGCTCACGAGCTCTCTCCTGCAGAGGAAACATGACGGAACAGCTATTTGGACCTTGCTTTGACTTTCCCTGAGACAGTGGGAGCCCTCTCTGGGCACAGGGCCTCAGGGGCCATTGCCACTGAAAAATGACCTCCAAGCAAGCACTTTCCAGCCGTGTGTGACTCTCAGCTCTCAGGAGGCTGGGAAAGCTATCTTCCTTGGAGGAAGGAAAGGCAGCCACAGAGAGTGTTTTCAGGCCTCTATCTTGCAGCAAGTGTTTCGCTTCTCAGACGTCAGACCTCCAGGCCTACTCCAAGGGCCTCAATTCCAGAGTTGGGGCCGTGTGTCTCCCTGCACTTTCTGAGCCTTGCAAACACAATCCTAGGTCAGAGCGGTCCTGCCCATGAGGAAGCAGGCTGCGGGAGTGTGTCTGAGGGAGCTGGGTGCCATACTGTGGTCACCCGGTCAAGGGCTCCTTGCAGCTCCAACGGGCCCCAGGCGAGGAGTGGCGGGCCGCCCCCTGGCTTCAGAAATCCCAAAGCGGGGAGCAAAGCTCGCTCTGTCAGAAGGAAGAAAACAGCAATGGGATGCATTTTCAAGCAGTTGCTGGGCATCCCCGTGTTCAGGCTCCTCGGAAGAAAAATGCGAATTTTGGCCCCTAGTCCCAGTATCCAGTTGGAAGCACAGGGTCTTTTCCCCACAGGATCTGAGAAACACACTCTTTATGGATGCCTTTCCTTCCTCCCACACTCCCAGAGACTTCTGAATCAAGGGGGCGGCCCACTGCTCCTCGCCTGTGGCCTTTTGGAGGTGCAAGGTCATGCCCACATGACCACAGCATGGCACCCGGCCCCCTCACACACACTCCTGCAGCCTGCTTCCTCTCGGGCAGGACTGCGCTGACCTAGGAATGTGTTTGCAAGGCTCAGAAAGTACAGGGAGACACACGGCCCTGACTCTGGAATTGAGGCCCTCTGAGCAGAACTAGAGACATCTGAGAATCCAAACACTTGCTGCCAGGTAGAGGCCTGCAAACATACTTTCTGTGGATGCCTTTCCTTCGAGGAAGATAACTTTTCCAGCCTCCTGCGTGCGGAGAGTTGCACACGGCTTGCCAGTGCTAGCTTGGAAGTCATTTTTCAGTGGCAATGGTCCTGAGGTCCTGAGTCCAGGGAGGGCTCCCACACCCTCAGGGAAAGTCAAAGCAACCTCCAAATGGCTGTTCCATCATGTTTTCTCTGCAGGAGAGAGCTAGTGAGCCTAGGTCTGTCTGGAACGTTCTCGGATCCTGTGGGGACACACCCTGTGCATCCACCTGGATACCGGGCCTAGGGGGCAAAATACGCATTGTTCTCTTGGATGGTCCTAAACCAGTGTGGCCTAGAAACTGCTAGAAAGTCCATTAAGTCAGTCTTTTCTCACTTCTGACAGCGAGACCTTTCGTGCACCCTTTGGGGTTTCTCAAGCATGTAGACTGCTTGCAAATGCTTGTTGTTGGCCCATTTACAGTTAAATGTCACCTCTTCTGGGTAACCACAGTATGGCAAGCAGCACTCTCAGACTCACTCCCAGAGTCTGTTTCTTCCTCGGCAGTCCAGATACGACATGGGAATGTATTACAAGGCTCAGAAAATGCGGTGAAACACAGTGCCCTGACTCTGGAAGTTAGGTCCTCTGGACAAACCTGGAAGAATTACATCTTAGAAGTTAGACCGTCCTTAATAGATAGAGGCATGATAAAACACTGTTCCTTGATGCCTTACTTTTCTCGCAGCAGCATACCTTTCCCAGAATTCTGTGTGTTGACAGTCACACACTGCTTCAAAACGCTTGCACAGAGCTTATTTTTCAGTAGCAATTCCCCCTGACTCTGTGACCATAGGGAAGGCCCCCACACTCACAGGGAAAGTGAAACCAACATTGAAACATCCGGTGCATCACGCTTTCTCTCTAGGAGTGATCCAGTGAGCCTAGATGTTTTCAGAAAAATTTTGTGTACTGAGGGGACACATCCTGAATCTGAAGTTGGATACCATACCTTGGTGTCAAAATTCAGATTTTTCTCTCAGTTGGCCACCTCATGTGAAGAGTTGACTCATTGGAAAGGACTCTGATGTTGGGAGGGATTAGGGGCAGGAGAAGAAGGGGACGATAGAGGATGAGATGGCTGGATGGCATCACTGATTCGATGGATATGAGTCTGAGTGAATTCTGGGAGTTGGTGATGGACAGGGAGGCCTGGCATGCTGCAATTCATGAGGTCGCAGAGTCGAACACGACTGAGTGACTGAACTGAACTGGCCTTTAATAGGTGAGGACTAGCAACTGCCTGAAAAATCATCCAAGAGCTGTTTTCTTCCTTTGGACAGCAAGAACTTTGGGCCACTCTTTGGGACTACTGAATCAAGCAGGCAGCTCACAACTCCTAGCCAATGGCTCATTTCCAGTTGAATGTCACCTCTTCTGGGTAAGCACAGCATGGCAACCGACACTCTCCTGCACACACCCACAGCCTGTTTCCTCGTGGTCAGTCCTGGCATGCCATAGGAATGTGCTTACAAGGCTCAGAAAGTCCAGGCAAACACACTGCTTGACTTTGGAATTTAGGTTCTCTGGGCTACCCTGGAGGACTCACATCTTAGAATTCAGACAGTTCTTGATACATAGAGGCCTGAAAGCACACCCTCTGTGGATAACTTACCTTTCTTTAAGGAACATAGCTTTCAAAGCATCATGTGTGGGGAGGGTCACACACTGCTTGAAAACTCTTGCTTCGAGGTCAATTTTCAGTAGCAATTTCCCCTGACGGTGTGGCCGTAGGGAAGGCCCCCACAATTATAGGGTAAGTAAACGAACATCTAAATGTCTGTTCCATCAAGTTTTCTTTGTAGGAGACATCCTGTGTGACTAGGGCTGTCTGAAAAATACTTGGATACTGTGGAGACACATCCTGAGTGTTAAGTTTGTTAACGGACCTTGTTGGCAAGATTTGCATTTTTCTGTTAGCCCTAAAATGGGCTTCCCTTGTGGCTCAGCTGGTAAAGAATGTGCCAGCAATGTGGATGACCTTGGTGTGATTCCTCTGTTTGGAAGATCCACTGGAGAAGGAAAGGGTATCCACTCAAATATTTTGGCCTGGCAAATTTAATGGACTGTATATTCCATGGGGTCATAAAGAGTCAGACACGACTGAGTGACTTGCACAGCAATAGCCCTAAAATGGTGTGGCCTAGCAGCTGCTTGAAAATCTATCCAATAGCTGTTCCTTCTGACACCGAGAGTTTGGGGCCACCCTTTGGAATTTCTAAAGCAAGTAGGCAGCTCGCAACTACCAGCTGCTGGCCTATGTACAGTTGGATGTCACTTCATCAGGGTAACCACAGTATGGCAACCAGTGCTCTCAGACACTTCTGCAACCCATTTCTTCATGGGCAGCTCTGGTACACCATAGGAATGTGTTAATGAGGCTCAGAAAGTGCAAGAAACAAACTGCCCTCTGACTCTTGAAGTTAGATCCACTGGTCAAACATGGAGGTCTCACATTATAGCATCTAGAAAATTCTTGATAGATAGAGACCTGAAAACACACTCTCTGTTGATGCGTACCTTCCTCGAAGAAGCATACCTTTCCCAGAATGCTGTGTGTTGAGAGTCACACACTGCTTGGAATGCCTACTTGGAGGTTATTTTTCAGTAGCAATTTCCCCTCATGATGTGACCATTGGGAAGGCCCCCACACTCAGAAGGAAGGCAAAACCAACATGCAAACGTTTGTTCTACCAAGTTTTCTCTATAGGAGAGATCCTGTATGCTTAAGTGTATTTGCAAAATTATTGGATAATGTGAGGAACACCTTGAATGTGAAGTTGGATACCTGACCTTCTTGCAAACTTTGCAATTTTGTCTCAGTATGCCCTAAAATGGTACGGCCTTTAGAATGCATGAAAATCCATCCAATAGCTGTTATCTTACTTCTGACATTGAGAGTTTGGTCCACGCTTTGGGTTTTCTGAAGCAAGCAAGCAGATCACAACTGCTATCCACTGACCCATTTATAGTTGAATGTCTCCTCGTCTGGGTAACCACAGTATGGCAACCAGCACTCTCAGAAACACTCCTTTCAACTGTTTCCTCTTTGACAGTCCCAGTATGCCATAAGAATGTGTTTACGAGGCCCAGAACGTGCAAGGAAACACACAGCCCACACTCTGGAATTTAGGTCCTGTGGACAAATCAGGAAGTCTCACATCTTAGAATCAAGACAGATCTTTATACACAGAGACTGAAAACACACTCTCCATTGATGCCTTACCTTTCTCGATGGAACATAGCATTCCCTGCATTCTGGGTGCTGAGTGTCCCACACTGCTTGAAAATGCTTGCTTGGAAGTCATTGCTCATAGGCAATTTCACGTGATGCTGTGACCATCGGGAAGTTCCCCACACTCACACTGAAAGACAAGCCAACATCCTGAAGTCCATTCCATCACCTTTTCTCTGTAGGAGAGATGCAGCAAGCCTAGGTTTTTCTGGATAATTCTTGGATACTGCAGTGAAACCTCTTAGAGTGTGATGTTGAATACGGTACCTTGGTTTCAAAATTTGCATTGTTCTCTCGGTTGTCCCTGAAACACTTCCGCCTAGCACCTGCTTGAATATCCACTCAATAGCTGTTTTCTTACATCAGACAGCAAGAGCTTTGGTCCACCCTTTGGGTTTTCTGAAACAAGCAGGCAGCTTGCAGGCCCTAGATGCTGGCCCATTTACAGTTGAATGCCACCTCTTCTGGGTAAACACAGTATGGCAATCAGCATTCTCAGACAAAGTCCTACAGCCTGTTTCCTCATAGGCCTTCCTGAAGAAACATAAGAATTTGTTTTCAAGGTGCAGAAATTGGAGGGAAACACACTGCCCTGAGGCTGGATGTTAGGTCCTTGGGGCAAACCTGGAGGTTTGCCTGGAGGTCTCACATCTTAGAATCTAGACAGTTCTTGATCAATAGAATCCTGAATACACAGTTTCCATTAAGGCCTTTCCTTCCTCAAGGAACATAGCTTTCCCACCATTCTGTGGGCTAAGGATCACACACTTACTGAGAAGGCTTGCTTGAAGGTCGTTTTTCAGTAGCAATTTCCCCAGAAGGTGTGACCATAGGGAAGGCCCCCAAATGCACAGGGAAAGTAAAACCAACATCCAAACTTAGGTTCCATCACATTGTCTCTGTAGAAGAAATCCAGTGAGCCTAGGTCTTTTTGGAAAATTCTTGGACACTGTGGAGACACATCCTGAGTGTGAAGTTGAGCACCGGACCTTGCTGGCAAAATTTGCATTTTTCTCTCAGTTGCCCATAAAATGGTGCACCCTAGTAACTCCTTGAAAATCCATCCAGTACCTCCTTTGTTGGTTCTGACAGCAAGAGCTTTGTTCCACCCTTTGGGATTTCTGATGCATGCAAGTCGCTCACAACTCCTAGCTGCTGGCACTTTTCCTGTTCTTATTCACCTCATCTGGTCATCACTGTATGGCAACCAGCATGCTCAGACACACTTGCACAGCCAGTTTCCTCAGTGGAAGTCCTGGTATGTTATAGGAATGTGATTACAAGTCTCAGAAAGTACAGGGAAGCACACTGCCCTGACTCTGGGAGTTAGGTCCTCTGGGCAACCCTGGAGATTTCACATCTTAGAATCTAGAGAGTTCTTGATAGATAGAGGCCTAAAAACACGTTCTACGTTGATGCTCTAACTTCCTCGAAGGAACAAAAATTCCCCAGCGTTCTGTGTGATGAGGGTCACACATGGCTTAAAACTGCTTGCTTGGAGGTCATTTTTCAATAGCAAAATCCCCTGATGGTGTGACCCTAGGGAAAGCCCCCACATGCATACAGAAAGTTAAATCAACATGCAAATGTCTGCTGCATTGCGTTTTCTAGGCAGGAGAGATCCAGTGAGCCTAGGTCTTTTTGGAAATTTCTAGAATATTGCAGGGAAACTTCCTGAATGTGAAGTTGGATATCGGATGTTGGGGGTAAGATTCACATTTTTCTCTCAGTTAGTCCTAAAATGGGCTTCCCTTGTGGCTCAGCTGGTAAAGAATCTGCCTGCAATGCGGGAGACCAGGGTGTGATTTCTGGGTTTGGAAGATCGACTGGACAATTAAAGAGTAGCTACTGAAGTATTTTGGCCCCCACACTCACAGGGAAAGCAAAACCATCATCCAAGTTCTGATCCATCTTGTTTTCTCTGTAGCACAGATCCCAGAGTGCCTAGGTCTTTTTAGCAAATTGTTGGTTTCTGTGGGAATATATACTTAGTGTGAATTTGGATACCAGACCTTGGTGGCAAATTCATATTTTCACTCAGTTGGCCTTAAAGCAGTGTGGCCTAGCAACTCCTTGACACTCCATCCAATAGCTCTTTTCTTACTTCTGAAAGTGAGAGCATTGTTCCACCCTTTGGGATTTCTGAAGCAAACAGGCAGCTCATAATGGCTAGCTGCTGGCTCATTTCCAGTTGAAGGTCACATCTTCTGGGTCACCACAGTATGGCAATCAGCACTTCCAGACACGCTCCTGCAGCCTGTTTCTTCACAGGCATTCCAGGTACAATATGGGAATGTTTTTTCAAGCCACAGAAAGCGTAGGGAAACACAATGCCACGACTCGGGAAGTTAGGTCCTCAAGACAATCCTGGGGGTCTGACCTCTTAGAATCTAGAGAGTTCTTGATAGATAGAGGCTTGAAAACAGACTTTCTGTTGATGTAATATTTCCTCTAAGGAATGTATCTTTCTCTGACTTATGTGTGTTGAGTGTCACATACTGCTTGAAAAGGCTTGCTTGGAGGTCTTTTTTCAGTAGCAATTTCCCTTGATGGTGTGAGCAGAGGGAAGGCCCCAACACTCACAGAGACAGCAAAACCACCATCCAAACATCCAATCCATCACTTTTTATCTGTGGCAGAAATCCAGTGTGCCTAGGTCACTTTAGGAAATACTTGGTTTCAGGGGGAATATATACTGAGTGTGAATTTGGATATCAGGCTTTGGTGGCAAATTCCTATTTTCACTCCGTGGTCCCTAAAAAGGTGCGGTCTAGCAACAGCTTGAAACACCATCCAATAGCTGCTTTCTTACTTCTGACAACGAGAGCTTTGTTCCATCCTTTGGGATTTCTCAAACAAGCAGGCGACTCGCAACGACCATCTCCCGGCTCAATTCCAGTTGAATGTAACCTCTTCTGTGTAACTACAGTAAGGCAATCAGCACTTTCAGACACACTCCCACAGCCTGTTTCCACAAGGGCATTCCCAGTACGACATAGGAATGTGTTTTCAAGCCACAGAAAGTGTAGGGAAATACACTGCCTTGACTCTCGATGTTAGGTCCTCAGGGTAAACCTGGAGATCTCACCTCTTAGAATCTAGAGAGTTCTTGATAGAGGCCTGAAAACACACTCTCCATTGATGCCTTACCTTCTTTGAAGGAATATAGCTTTCTCTGCATTCTGTGTGCTTAGACACATACTGCTTGAAAAGACTTGGAGGTCATTTTTCTGTATCAATATTCTCTGTTGGTGTGAGCATAGGGAAGGCGCCACACTCACAGGGAAAGTAAAATCATCATCCAAATGTCTGATCCATCTCGTTTTCCCTGTGGCACACATCCAGAGTGCCTAGGTCTTTTAAGAAAATTCTTGGTTTCTATGGGAATATATGCTTAGTGTGAATTTGGATACCGGACCTTGGTTGCAAATTCGCATTTTCCCTCAGTTGGCCCTAAAACGGTGTGGCCTAGCAACTGCTTGAACTCCATCCAGTCACGGTTTTCTTTCTTCTGACAGCAAGAGCTTTATTCCAACATTTGGGATTTCTGAAGCAAGCAGGTGGCTGGCTCATTTCCAGTTGAATGTCACCTCTTCTGGATAACCATGGTATGACAATAAGCACTTTCAAACAACTCCCATAGCCTCTTCCCTCATGGGCATACCTGGTACAAGGTGGGAATCTGTTTTCAAGTCACAGAAAGTGTAAGGAAACACAATGCCATGACTCGGGAAGTTAGGTCCTCGGGGCAACCCCAGAGGTTTCACCTCTTAGAATTATTGATAGAGAGAGTTCTTGATAGAGAGAGGCATCAACACACTCTCCACGGATGCCTTACCTTCCTCAAAAGAACATAGCTTTCTCTGCATTTTGTGTGCTCAGAGTCAAATACTGCTTGAGAAGCCTTGCTTGGAGGTAATTTTTCAGTAGCAATTTCTCCTGACGTGATCATAGGTAAGGCCCCCACACTCACAGATAGCAAAACCACCATCCAAACGTCAGGTTCATCACGTTTTCTCTGTAGCAGCGATCAGGTGTGCCTAGGTCTTTTTTGCAAATTCTGGCTTTGGTGGAAATATATACTGAGTGTGAATTTGGATACCAGACCTTGGTGGCAAATTTGCGTTTTCATTCCGTGGGCCCTAAAATGGTGTGGCATATCAACTGCTTGAAACTCCATCCAATTGCTGTTTTCTTACTTCTGACAGTGAGAGCTTTGTTCCACCCTTGGGAATTTCTGAAGCAAGCAGGCAGCTTGCAATGGCTAGCTGCTGGCTCATTTCCAGTTGAATGTCACCTCTTCTGGGTAACCACAGTATGGCAATCAGAACTTCCAGACACACTCCTGCAGCCTGTTTCTCCATGGATATTCCTGGTACAATGTGGGAATGTGTTTCCAAGCCACAGAAAGTGTAGGGAAATACAATGCCACAACTTGGGAAGTTAGGTCCTTGGGGCAATCCTGAAGGTCTCACCTCTTAGAATCTAGAGAGTTCTTGATAGTTAGAAGCCTGAAAACACACTTTCCATTTATGTCTTACCTTCCTCAAAGGAACATAGCTTTTTCTGTGTTTTGAATGCTGAGTGTCAGATACTGCTTGAAAGGCTTGCTTGGAGGACATTTTTCAGTATCAATCTACCCTGATGGTGTGAGTGTAGGGAAGGCCTCCACACTCACAGGGAAAGCAAAACCACCGTCCAAACATCTGATCCATCATGTTTTCTCTGTAGCAGAGATCCAGGGTGCCTAGATCTTTTTACCAAATTCCTGGTTTCTGTGGGAACGTATACTGAAAGCAAATTACTCGATTGGCCCTAAAATGGTGCAGCCTAACAACTGCTTAAAACTCCATCCAATAGCTGTTTTCTTATTTCTGACAGCAAGAGCTTTGCTCCACCCTTTGGGATTTCTGGAGCAAGTAGGCAGCTCGCAAGGGCTAGCTGTTGGCTCATGTCCAGTGGAATGTCACCTCTACTGGGTAACTACAGTATGGCAAGCTGCACTTTCAGACACCTTCTTGCAGCCTGTTTCCTCATGGGTACTCCAGGTATGACATAGGAATGTGTTTTCAAGCCACAGAAAGTGTAGGGAAGCACATTGCCCTGACTTTCGAAGTTAGGTCCTCGGTGAAAACCTCCAGGTCTCACCTCTTAGAATCTAGAGAGTTATGAAAGACAGTGGCCAGAAAACAGACTCCATTGATGCCTTGCCTTCCTCAAAGGAAAATAGCTTTCTGTGCGTTATGTGTGCTGAGAGTCACATAGTGCTTCATAACGCTTGCTTGGAGGTCATTTCTCAGTAGCCATTTCCCCTGATGGTGTGAGCATAGGGAAGGCACCCACACTCACAGGGAAAGCAAAACCAACGTCCAAACGTCCTATCCAGCTCGCTTTTCTGTAGGAGAGATCCAGTGTATCTAGCTATTTTTGGAAAATTTTTCCATTCTTCATATACACGTACTTAGTGTGAATTTGGACATTGGACTTTGGCGACAAAATACACATCTTTCTCTCCATTAGGCCTAAAACAGTGTGGCCTAGCAACTGCTTGAAACTCCATCCAATAACCGTTTTCTTACTTCTGACAGTGAGAGCTTTGTTCCACACTTTTGATTTCTGAAGCAAACAGGCAGCTTGCAGCATCAAGTTGCTGGTTCATTTCCAGTTGAATGTCACCTTTTCTTAGTAAGGGGCTTCCCTGGTGGCTCAGAGGATAAAGCATCTGCCTGCAATGCAGGAGACCTGGGTTTGATCCCTGGGTTGGAAAGATCCCCTAGAGAAGGAAATGGCAACCCACTCCAGTATTCTTGCCTGGAGAATCCCATGGACAGAGGAGCCTGGCGGGCTACAGTCCACGGGGTTGCAAAGAGTCGGACACAATTGAGCGACTTCACTTTCACTTTTCTTAGTAACAACAGCATGGCAATCAGCAATTTCAGATACACTGCCACAGCCTGTTTCCACATGGGCATTTCTGGTATGACATAGGAATGTGTTTTCAAGCCACAAAAACTGCAGTGAAACACATTGCCATGACACTCAAAGCTAGGTCCTTCATGCAAACACGGAGGTCTCACCTCATTGAATCTAGAGAGTTTTGATAGATAGAGGCCTGAAAACACTCTCCATTGATGCCTTATCTTCCTCAATGGAACATAGCTTTCTCTGCGTTCTGTGTGCTGAGAGCCACATAAGCTTGAAAAGGCTTGCTTGGAGATCATTTTTCAGTAGCAATTTCCCCTGATGGTGGTCCCATAGGAAAGCCCCCACACCTACAGGGAAAGCAAAAACACCTTCCACACGTCCAATCCACCACGTTTTCTCTGTAGCAGAGTTCCAGTGAGCCTCGGTGTTTTTAGCAAATTCTTGGTTTCTGTGGGAACATATACTGAGTGTGAATTTGGATACCGGACCTTGGTGGCAAATTTGGATTTTCACTCGGTTGGCCCTAAAATGGTGTGGCGTAGCAACTGCTTGAAACTCCATCCAATAGCTGCTTTCTTTACTTATGTCAGCAAGAGCTTTGTTCCACCCTTTAGGACTCCTGGAGCATGCAGACGGCTCACAATGGCTAGCTGCTGGCTCATTTCTAGTTGAATGTCACCTCTTCTGGGTTACCACAGGATGGCAATCAGCACTTTCAGACACACTTCCACAGCCTGTTTCCTCATGGTCATTCCCAGTATGACATAGGAATGTGTTTTCAAGCCACAGAAAGTGTAGGGAAACACATTGTCCTTATTCTCGAAGTTAGGTCCTTGGGGCGAACCTGAAGGTCTCACCTCTTAGCATCTAGAGAGTTTTTGATAAATAGAGGCCTGAAAATACTCTCCATTGATGCCTTACCTTCCTCGAAGGAACTTAGCTTTCTCTGCATACTGTGAGCTGAGAGTCGCATACTGTGAGCTGAGATTCACATACTGCATGAAAAGGTTTGCTTGGAGGTCATTTTCCACTATCATTTTACCCTGACAGTGTGAGCATGGGGAAGGTCCTGACACTCACAGGGAAAGCCAGACGAACATTCAAACGTGTTATCCATCTCGTTTTCTCTGTAGGAGAGATCCAGTGTGCCTGGCTATTTTGGAAAAATTTTCCATACTGCAGATACACATACTGAGTGTGAATTTGGATAACAGACATTGGTGACAAAATTCGCATTTTTCTCTCTATTAGCCCTAAAACAATGCGGCCTAGCAACTGCTTCAAACTCCATCAAATACCTGTTTTCTTACTTCTCACTCCTAGCATTTCGGTCCACCCTTTAGGATTTCTGAAGCAAGCAGGCAGCTCTCAACAGCTAGCAGCTGCCTCATTTCCAGTTGAATGTCACCTCTTCTGGGTAACCACAGTACGGCAGTCTGCACTTTTAGACACACTCCCACAGCCTGTTTCCTCATGGGCATTCCAGGTACAACATAGAAATGTGTTTTCAAGCCTCAGAAAGTGTGGGGAAACACATTGCCCTTGCTCTCGAAGTTAGGTCCTGGGGCAAACCTGGAGTCTCACCGCTTAGAATCTAGAGAGTTCTTGATAGATAGAAGCCTGAAAACACATTCTCCATGCTAGCCTTACCTTCCTCGAAGGCACATAGCTTTCCCTGCATTCTGAAGCTGAGAGTCACATACTGCTGGAAAATGCTTGCTTGAAGGTCATTTTTCAGTATCAATTTCCCCTGACAGGGTGAGCAGAGGGAAGGACCACACAATCACAGGGAAAACAAAACCGCTTTCCCAGCGTCTGGTCCATCGCGTTTTCTGTATAAGAGATCTAGTGTGCCTAGGTCTTCTTAGAAAATTCTTGGTTTTAGTGGGGGCATATAGTAAAGTTGAATACCGGACAGTGGTGACAAAATTAACATTTTCACTCAGTTGCACCTAAATGGTGTAGCCAAGCAACAGCTTGAAACTCCATCCAAGAGCTGTTTTCTTACTTCTGAGAGCGTTAGTTCCACCCTTTGGGATTTCTAAAGCAAGCAGGAGGTTCCCTGCTTGAGGCCGACCCATTTCCAGGTAAATGTCACCTCTTCCGGGTAAGCACAGTATGGCAATCAGCACTCTCAGACACAGTTGCGCAGCCTGTTTCCTCATGGGCATTCCTGGTAAAACATTGGAATGTGTTTTCAAGCTGCAGGAAGTGCAGGGAAACACACTGACCTGTCGCTGAATCTTAGGTCCTTGGGACAAAACTGGAGGTCTCACATCTTAGAATCAAGACAGTTCTTGACAGATAGAGGCCTGAAATCACACTCTTTGGTGATGCCTTACCTTCTTTGAAGGAACAGAGCTTTCCCAGTGTCTGTGTGCTGAGAGTCACACACTGCTTGAAAACATTTGTGTGCAGGTCATTTTTCAGTAGCAATTTCCCCTGACGCTGTGACTGTAGGGAAGGCACCCACACTTAAAGGGAAAGAAAACCGACATCCAAACGTCTGATCCATCATGTTTTCTCTTTAGGAGGGATCCGGTGTGCCTAGTTCCTATTGGAACATTCTTGGATAGTGCGGGACACATAGTGAGTGTCAAGTTGGATACTGGACAGTGGGCACAAAATTCGCATTTTCACTTGGTTGGTCCAAAAAGATGTGGCCTAGAAACTGCTTGAAACTCCATCCAATAGCAGTTTTCTTACTTCTGACAGAGAGAGCTTTGTTCCACACTTTGGTATTGCTGAGGCAAGCAGGCGGCTCTCAATGGCTAGCTGCTGGCCCATTTCCAGTTGAATGTCACCTCTTCTGGTAACTGCAGTATGGCAATCAGCACTTTCAGATACACTTCTGCAGGCCTCCCTGTCCATCACCAACTCCCGGAGTTTACGCAAACTCATGTGCATTGAGTCGGTGATATCATCCAACCGTCTCATCCTCTGTCGTCCCCTTTCCTCCTGCCTTCAATCTTTCCCAGCATCAGGGTCTTTTCAAATGACTCAGCTCTTTGCATCAGGTGGCCAAAGTATTGAAGTTTCAACTTCAACATCAGTCCTTCCAATGAATACTTAGGACTGATTTCCTTTAGGATGAACTGGTTGGATCTCCTTTCTGTCCAAGGGACTCTCAAGAGTCTTGTCCAACACTACAGTTCAAAAACATCAATTCTTTGGTGCTCAGCTTTCTTCACAATCCAACTCTCACATCCATACATGACCACTGGAAAAACCATAGCCTTGACTAGACGGACCTTTGTTGGCAAAGTATAATGTCTCTGCTTTTCAATATGCTGTCTAGGTTGGTCATAACTTTTCCTCCAAGGAGTAAGCATCTTTTAATTTCATGGCTGCAGTCACCATCTGCAGTGATTTTGGAGCCCAATAAGATAAAGTCTGCCACTGTTTCCACTGTTTCCCCATCTATTTCCCAGGAAGTGATGGGACCAGATGCCATGATCTTCATTTTCTGGATGTTGAGCTTTAAGCCAACTTTTTCACTCTCTTCTTTCACTTTCAACAAGAGGCTTTTTAGTTCCTCTTCACTTTCTGCCATAAGGGTGGTGTCATCTGCATATCTGAGGTTATTGATATTTCTCCCAGCAATCTTGATTCCAGCTTGTGCTTCTTCCAGCCCAGCATTTCTCATGATGTACTCTAAATATAAGCTAAATAAGCAGGGTAACAATATACAGCCTTGATGTACTCCTTTTCCTATCTGGAACCAGTCTGCTGTTCCACGTCCAGTTCTAGCTGTTGCTTCCTGACCTGCATACAGATTTCTCAATAAACAAGTCAGGTGGTCTGGTATTTCCATCTCTTTCAGAATTTTCCACAGTTCATTGTGATCCACACAGTCAAAGGCTTTGGCATAGTCAGTAAATCAGAAATAGACGTTTTTCTGGAACTCTCTTGCTTTTCTTATGATCCAGCAGATGTTGGCAATTTGATCTGTGGTTTCTCTACCTTTTCTAAAACCAGCTTGAACATCTGGAAGTTCACAGTTCACATATTGTTGAACCCCGACTTGGAGAATTTTGAGCATTACTTTGCTAGCATGTGAGATGAGTGCAATTGTGCAGTAGTTTGAACATTCTTTCGCACTGCCTTTCTTAGGGATTGGAATGAAAACTGACCTTTTCCAGTCCTGTAGCCACTGCTGAGTTTTCCAAATTTGCTGGCATATTGAGTGCAGCACTTTCACAGCATCATCTTTCAGGATTTGAAATAGCTCAACTGGAATTCCATCACCTCCACTAGCTTTGTTCGTAGTGATGCTTCCTAAGACATCACTGTAAGACTAGTGAGTGGGGGCATTCTCCATCCCCTTTCTGAGGTCTGTATCAAAAGCTTTATCTGTCCCTCTTCACTGTAATAAAACTTCAGCCACACAAGAGCCCTGAGTGGTCAAGCCTGGTCTCTGGTCCTGAAGCTAAGTCTTTTTCAGAGATCATGAATCCGACATCTTTCACCATAAGCTATCACCCTGACACTATTCCTCCCTTTATGCCTTGACACTGCTTCTAACTAAGCCTAAAGACTTTCCTCTCTCTATTCCCTGACACTGCCTCTCACTATTCCCTGAAGCCTTTCCTCTCTGTATGTCCCAACATTGCCTCTCACTACATCATGTGGCTTTCCCCCTCTCCATGCCTTGACACTGCCTGTCACTCAGTCCTGCAGGGAAAGCATCAGGGACTAGTGAGAGACATTTCAGGTCGTAGAGAGAGAAAAGGTGTCTGGGTTGAGTGAGAGGCAGTTTCACAGCAAGGAGTAGAGAAAAGGCATCAGGAACAGTGAGAAGCAGGGTATGGAATAGAGAAAGAAAAGCTGTAAGAGAATAGTGACAGTCAGCGTCAGAGCACAGAGAGGGGGCAGGCATCAGGGAACAGAGGGAGGCAGCATCCAGACATCATCAAGAGAGGAAAGGCAGCACGGAATAGTGAGAGGCAGTGCCAGGGCATGGAGAGTGGACAGGCATAGGGTGCAGTGAGAGGCAGTGTCAGGGCATGGAGAGTAGACAGGCATAGGGTGAAGTGAGAGGCAGTGTCAAGCTAATAAGAGAAGAAAGGAGTCAAGGTGAGTGAGAGGAATGTCAGTGCATAGAGGAAAAGTGACAGGGCAGAGTTAGATGTGGTGTCAGCACATAGAGAGAAGAAGCATCAAGGCAAAGGCAGTGTCAGGGCATCAAGAGAGGGAAGGCTTTAGGGTGCAGTGAGAGGCCAGTATCAGGACACAGAGGGAGGAAAGTCATCAGGGCATAGTGAGAGGCAGTGTCACAACTGCCTTGAATTGATGCATTTGAACTGTGGTGTTGGACAATACTCATGAGAGTCCCTTGGACTGCAAGGAAACCAAACCAGACATTCCTAAAGGAAATGTACCCTGAATAGTCAATGAAGTTGAAGCTCCAATACTTTGGCCACCTGATGCGAAAAGCCAACTCATTGGAAAAGACCCTGGTGTTGGAAAAGATAGAAGGCAGAAGGAGAAAGGATGGCATCACTGACTCAATGAACATGAGTTTGAGCAAGCTCCAAGAGATGGTGAAAGACAGGGAACCCTGGCATGCTGCAGTCCATGGGGTCACAAAGTCAGACACAAATGAGCAACTGAACAACAGCAATATGTCAGATAAGATTCATCCACGTCTTTCTGTTGTAGGGAGTAACCCGGTTCTGACTCCATGTTGGAAAATGTTTCTTTGACTTGCTTTTATTATTATAATCATACTCACCGGCTTGCCTCAGAGAATCCTGCCCCTCTGCCAGACTATTAAAATAAAGTGCCTTTTACCACCTGTAGATGGCAGGAAGGAAGAAATGAACACCTCCCCTGCCTGAGGCTTGCCATTCTAGGAGATGTTTGTAAGATTAACGGCCTTTTAAACTTTGCCTCCTCACCTCCCCACTATCTCTGATCTATAAAAGAACCTGGCATCCAGACTCCATTAACAGCGTTGTTTTGAGGCACTAGCCTGTCATCTTCATGGTCTGCCATCTCCCCTATTAAAGTCCTTTGCTTGCCTCAACACCTCACCTCTGAATTCACTGGCCTATGGTGTGGTGAGCAGAGTGAGCTTGGACTCCGTAATAATTTGGCTTAGCCAGCCAGGAGCCTTGCTGCTGCAACTGCCAGGACCATTTTTTGTCCTCAGGTTCTTTCCTTCAAGATTCCCTGAAGTGGTCCGGCTGCCCCCAGTGCTTGGCAGTTGAGACAGGGAACTGACAAAATTGTAGAGTTGACTAACTGAATTTCATAAGTCTACTCAATTCGATAGCTGGTTCAGCCAGTTCACTTGCTTTGTGTATCATTTTGTGTTAAGAGCCGACAGGCTTGATTTAGGAGGGTAAGTCACTCTGGTGTGCACACTGGGAATATTTTTCCCCCTCAATCTGAGCCTTTCCTTTATAGGACTAGCCAATTTGGTTGGATAGCCTTTTGGAGAGGGGAGGTGTTATTGGACTCTACCCTGAGCGGGTTCACTGGGGCTCAGTCCTCGTGGAGCAAGCTTACCTTAGTTGGAATTAGCTCATTTGTAGGGTAAATTTATTTACCTGATTTGGAAACTAGTCCAGTTGGAACCGGTTCATTTGGGAGCTAGTTTTTCAGAAGTGGGTAACCTAGTTGGAATTATTTCATTTGTTTTCAAGGGTAAATTTACCCTATCTGGGAATTGGTTCATCTGGGTGCATTGATGCTGGAATCTGCGCCGTTGTTGTTGGAATTTGCATCTATTGTGTTTGGTATTATACGGCTTATAAAAGTGGGAGGTATTTCATCTATCCTAAAGGAAAGATCTTTGGTGTGCACATTAAATGTGTTAAGATCAGAAGAACAACGGCCCCTGAATGACTCACCATTAAGCAATCTGGCAGTTAAGGAGCGAGTTACAGAACACTAATAAGCATTCTGGGGCTGGGGTGGCGGGGGGGGGGGGGGGCTCCCTTGGACTTGAGGCATCCAATTCTAATTTCCCCTACAGGAGCCCCAGGTAATTTTGACAGTGGAGAACATGTTGATTGACTGTCTTATAGATACTACTGTCCTTTGTAAAATAAACACCCAAATAACCTTTTTACCCAGAACAGCTTGACATCAGGGTCCCATGGTGGCCTTTTTGACCTTGTACAAGCTGGGGAGCTTTGGCTCCCATCTGGAGAGCTATAGCTCCAATTTTGAGTATTCTTCCTGTGAAGAGAAACTCCCTTTGTAAGGCACTTTGAAGAAAGGTCACCAGTCTAATGGGATTGGGAACCCACGGTAATGTGACTTTCTGACTGGTTAGGTTTTGGTTTATTCTGATTACTAAGGGGACATATCTGGTACTGCTTCCTCTATGGTTTTCTCCTTGTTTCCTTCTCCTCATACTCTGTGCAAACAGGCCAGTGGCTATGGAAGTAACTGAGGAACTTTAGCCAGGTTTAACCTCTGGTGTGTTACAATGGCCTCTCCTCTCACTGGGCCCCAGTGGGTGAGGGTCTCTCCTTTTGATTCCTTTCTGAGGACCAGGCCAGTGCATTACAGGGACCATTCCTCAGTCTTTCCTATTTTTCCTGTTACATTAACCTCTTGCTTGTGGGAGCCTGTATGTTGCCCCTGGGCCCTCCAGAGAGACTTTCTCCCTTAGGCTAGAGGAGGAAGAAGAATTCCAGTGTGGATGGATAGATGCATCAGTCCTTATTGGAGAGGCCACCCAATTCTTTTGGGAAAGGAGGGAAAAACAAAACTGTCATTGGTCTACAAATGTAGTCTTTACAGGACCAGAAGGATCTTTCCAAAAATCTTTTCACCTCTCTCAAAACCTTCCCTGTTCAACTTGTGAAGCTTGTAAATACTAAACAGAGGGGAAATAAAATCATCCTAGGAGGAACTTGCCTGTATCTTTGAGATGCATATATCCTCTCTGGTCTTCCTTGGAACCTTATTTCTGCTGTCTTTTTGAAGTGCAAATGTTAGAGTTGCTGTACCTGACTCAGAACTGAAATCTTTAAGAACTGAGGCCTCACAATTTGTGGGATATATATATATATATTTAAATAACATTGGCACGCTTGATGTAAAAGGAGCTCTATTTAACTGGCTTGCTGCTGCTGAGTCACTTCAGTCGTGTCCGACTCTGTGTGACCCCATAGACGGCAGCCCACCAGGCTCTCCCGCCCCTGGGATTCTCCAGGCAAGAACACTGGAGTGGGTTGCCATTTCCTTCTCCAATGCATGAAAATGAAAAAAAAGTTAAGTCGCTCAGTCGTGTCCAACCCTCAGTGACCCCATAGACTGCAGCCTTCCAGGCTCCTCCATTCATGAGATTCTCAAGGCAAGAGTACTGGAGTGGGGTGCCATTGCCAGTTATATAACTGGCTTAAATAACAAAAATAAGTGCTTACAAACCAAACAATATTAAATATAAGAAAAACTAAGTTAAATGAGTGCCAGGTTCATGTGAACTGGGAGATATTTAATATTAACTTAGTACCTTGTATTAGAGAACAAGATGGCAGAGGAGTAGGTGGACGTGGAGTACATCTCTCTCCATGGATACATCAGGAATACACCTTCAGACACAGAAGTGCATGCAGAACACCAGCTGAGAGCGGACAGGAGGACCTGACCAGTGGAAAGTAATATATAGAACCACGCAAAATTTGGTAGGATGAAGGAACTAGGGGGAAAAACAGGAGTATTAGTAGGACTGGACCTACCCTTGGCGGGTGGGGGAACTGAAGCACGGGTCCGATCCCCACAGCGGGGCAATTGTCTGAGTCAGAGGAGAAACATTTAAGACTGAGAGTGAAACAGCTGATCTGTGGCAGCCTAAGTGGAATGAGAATCAGACAGTCCTTGCCACAGTCATACATATGCCGGTCAGGAATGCGGGTCTCCTGGAAGGGGCAGTGGCTGGGAGCTGGAGTTTAAGGATTGTAGAGCAATCCCAGTGTGAGGGCTGCTGTTGACTGTGGAGAGACAGATCGAGGGGAGATGAAGGAGGAGACTGTGGGGGGAATGCCTGTGGAGGAAAGCCAGGCAGCCATGGAAGCAAGGCAGTACTGCTGAGTCATGCGTAAGGGGTGGAGCCATCACCATAGCCTCTTTCTCTCCACACATCAGCGTTGGCAGCTGAACAATAGAGAGGCTGGTCCATCAAACACCTGACGCACTGAACTACAGAGTAGGACCCCACCCAGGGTGCTCCTTTAAGTGCCTGATATGCTGTTCTACAGAGTAGGACCCCAGTCAGGGGGGCACCTTTATGTGCCTGACGCACTAAACAACAGAGAAGGACCCCAGGCAAAGGATCCCTCTAAGTGCCTGAATGGGTGGAGCTACGGAGAAAGATTGGCCAAAGAGGCCTTCTGATGGCCAGCTACAAGAGGCTTGAAAAGACTCTGATAGGATCATAACTCTTGCCATGGAGGCAATTTGCGTCCCTGAAAACTTGGGGCCTCAGGGTTCCTGCAAGCCAAGCAGCTGCACCACCTTCATGCTCAATTCTCACTGGGGCAGAGCTGCCACAGGCATAAAAAAGAAAAAAATGTCTTGTGTTTATGCAAACAGTGTCACTTCCGTCCTGTCCGACTCTTTGCTACCCTGTAGACTGTGACCTGCCAGGCTTCTCTGTCAGAGGGGTTCTCCAGGCAAGCGTACTAGAGTGTATTGGCCAGTACTGGTTGCCATACCCTTCTAGAGCACTATATTTCCTGCTGCCCTAGCCGCCAACCCCCCCCCCCCCGCCCCCGAGTACCTGGTGCTGCCAGAATCCCTGCAACCCAAGCAGCTGCACCACTTCCACACCTGGCCCTCACAGGGGCAAACCTAAGCCCTCCAGGGCAACCTCAGGAGCTAAACCCTAGCAGATGACCACAACTGAAACCCAGGAGCAGTGTGGCTAAGGAAGAAGACCCAAAACCTTCCCACCAGCTGTACAAGCTGCAGGTTAAATCCACACAATCAACTAAGCAGACTCCGTATCTATGGAGTATATAGAAGGCCATTGAGAGCTCCCACAAAAGAAAATGCACTCGTTTTGATAGCTGTGGACATTGGAGGCAAGAACACACAGGAGTAGGACCAGATTAGAATCTGAGCTGTCCCCACAGCAGGTCCAGAGATCAGTACAGTGTTGGAGAGCATCCTAGAGAGGTAAGTGGACTGTGATTCCCAGCGCGGGAAAGGACTCTGACAGCAGAGACTCAAGAAAACATTTCTTTTTTTTTTGACTTGTTCTATAGATTTGAGCATTTTCTTTTTCTTTTTCCTCAGTCACATTTTTTATTGTTCTCATAAACCTCTGCCTCTACAATGGACTTCTGCCGTTCTGTGGCATTTTCTTTTTTTATTTTCTTTTCTCTTTTTTTAATTTTTTAAACCTATTATTATTTTTTCTACATTTATTCCTTTGTTTGCTTTTCCTAGTGTTCTTTTCCCCTTGCAGTTAATCTCTAATGTATGTAAGTCATCTTTATCTACCTCTATTTAACTTTGCATATCTATTATTTCTTTTCTTTCTCTCCTTTCCACTCAACATATTTGTTAGTCTTATTTTCATTGCTTTATTCCCTAATTGACATCTTGCTTTTGTTTTGTTTTCCAGTTTGTGATTCAATTAGTTTTGTTCTGGTAGGTATAATATTTGATTTCCTTTGTTCACCAGGTCAATCTACTGTACTTAATTTTTGTTGGACTGTCTTGATTTTGCTATGGGTGTATATGTATATGTGTATATTCAGTCACACTTTCTATTGTTGTTAGAAACCTCTGCCTCTACATTGGGCCTTTGCAGTTTTGTGGAGTTTTCCTCTCCCCATCGCCCTCCCCGCCCCCACCCACACAGACACTTTTTTCCTTCTTCTTCCATTTTCTCTTTTCTCTCTTTTTTTAATTTTAATTTTTAATTTTTTAAACCTATTATATTTTTTTCTACATTTATTCCTTCGTTTGCCTTTCCTACTGTTCTTTTCCCATTGCAGTTAATCTTTATATAAATCTTCTATATTTACCTCTATTTAACTTTGCATATCTATCCTTTCTTCCTTTTTTTTCTTTCCTTTACTCTCAGCATATTTGTTAGTTTTGTTTTCATTGTTTTATTCCCCACTTGGCATTTTGCTTAAGTTTTGTTTTCCAGTTTGTACTTAAGTTAGTTTTGTTCTTAACTGATAAATATAATTTTTTATTTCCTTTGTTCCCCAGATCAATCTACTGTACTTTACTATTGTTGGACTGTTTTCACTTTACTCATGGGGGTATATGTATATGTGTATATTTTATTATTTTAATTATTATTTGCCTGATTTTGTAACTGCCATTTGTCTGGGTTTCATCTTTGGTTTCTTATTTTGGGATATTTGTTTTACTCTCCCTTAATGCCATGATAAATCACTTGTGTAATCTTTGTTCCTGACCAGAGATCAAACCCTGAGCCTTTGGAGTGGGAGCACTGACTCCAAGACCCTAGACTACCAGAGAACTAACCCTAGGGAGTGTCAAATAGTGAGAACTCATACAAAGGAAACCACTTGAATACAAGACCCAGCATCACTCAACCACCAATGGCATCCCACGCAGGACACCTCATCTAAACAACAAACAAAACAAAAATACAAACCTAATCATCAGCAGTCAGGAGTATCACCTCACTCAGCCTTGCCCATCAGAGGAAAAACAAACAGACAAACAAAAACTCAAAACGAATCTCATCCTATACAAAGCCCACACAAACCACTGGACCAACCTTAGGAGGGCAGAAATGAAAAGGAAGAAAGAATTCAACCTTCTTCAAGGAAAGAATTCAACTTTCCTTGAAGCCTGGGAAAAGGAGACCTCAAACACAATAACTTTAAAAAAAAATAAAGAAAAGGCAGTGAAATACTGCACAAATGAAGGAACAAACTAGAAACATAGAAATCCAAATAAATGACGAGGAAATAGGAAAATTACTTTAAAAGAATTCAGAATAATGATAGTAAAGATGATCAAAAACCTTGAAAACAAAATGAAGAAAATGCAAGAATCCATTAACAAAGACCTAGAAGAGTTAAAGAATAAGTATACAGAGACAAACAACACAATAACTGAAATTAAAAACACTCTGCTGCTAAGTCGCTTCAAATGTGTCTGACTCTGTGCGACCCCAGAGACAGCAGCCCACCAGGCTCTGCTGTCCCTGGGATTCTCCAGGCAAGAACATTGGAGTGGGTTGCCATTTCCTTCTCCAAAAAAACACTCTAGAGGAAATCAATAGCAGAGTATCTGAAGCAGAAGAACGAATCCATGAGCTAGAAGATGAAATGCTGGAAATAACTTTTGAAAAACAGGATAAAGTAAAAAGAATGAAAAGAGCTGAGGACAGTCTCAGAGACCTCTGGGACCATTTCAAACACACCAACATTTGAATTCTAGGGGTCCTGGTGGCTGAGAGGTTAAAGTGTTCACCTGCAATGCAGGAAACCCAGGTTCGATTCCTGGGAGGGGATGATCCCCTGGAGAAGGAAATGGCAACCCACTCCAGTATTCTTGCCTGGAGAATCCCATGGAGGGAGGAGCCTGGTAGGCTACAGTCCACGGGGTTGCAAAGAGTCAGACACAACTGAGCTACTTCACTTCATCTCAGAAGAAGAGAAAGCAAAAGTGTATGAAAAAATTCTTGAAGAGATTATAGTTGAAAATTTCCCCAACATGGAAAAAGAAATAGCCAATCAAGTCCAAGAAGCACAAAGAGTTCCATACAGGATAAACCCAAGGATAAACAGGCTAAGACACATATTAATCAAACCAACAAAGACTGACAAAGACTAAACACAAAGAAAGAAAATTAAAAGCAGCAAGGGAGAAGCAGCAAGTAAAATACAAGGGAAATCCCATATGCTTAACAGATCTTTCAGCAGAAACTCTGCAGGCCAGAAGGGAATGGAAGAATATATTTAAAGTACTGAAAAGGAAAAATCTACAACCAAGATTACTGCACCCAGTAAGGCTCTCTCTCAAAATTGATGGAGAAATAAAAAGCTTTTCAGACAAGCAAAAGTTAACAAAATTCAGTTCCACCAAACCAGCTTTACAACAAATGTTCAGTTCATTTCAGTCACTCAGTTGTGTCCGACTCTTTGCAACCCCATGAATCACAGTCCATCACCAGCTCCTGGAGTTCACTCAGACTCACTTCCATCGAGTCAGTGATGCCATCCAGCCATCTCATCCTCTGTCGTCCCCTTCTCCTCCTGCCCCCAATCCCTCCCAGCATCAAAGTCTTTCCCAATGAGTCAACTCTTCACATGAGGTGGCCAAAGTATTCGAGTTTCAGCTTTAGCATCATTCCTTCCAAAGAAATCCCAGGGCTGATCTCCTTCAGAGAGGACTGGTTGGATCTCCTTGCAGTCCAAGGGACTCTCAAGAGTCTTCTCCAACACCACAGTTCAAAAGCATTAATTCTTTGGCTCTCAGCTTTCTTCACAGTCCAACTCTCACATCCATACATGACCACTGGAAAAACCATAGCCTTGACTAAACGGATCTTTGTTGGCAAAGTAATGTCTCTGCTTTTGAATATGCTATCTAGGTTGGTCATAACTTTCCTTCCAAGGAGTAAGCGTCTTTTAATTTAATGGCTGCAGTCACCATCTGCAGTGATTTTGGAGCCCCCCAAAATAAAGTCAGCCACTGTTTCCCCATCTATTTCCCATGAAGTGATGGGACCAGATGCCATCATCTTCGTTTTCTGAATGTTGAGTTTTAAGCCAACTTTTTCACTCTCCTCTTTCACCTTCATTAAGAAGCTTTTTTTTTCCTTTTTTAAAATTTAATTTTATTTTATTTTTTAGTTTTATTTTATTTTTAAACTTTACAATATTGTATTGGTTTTGCCAAATATCGAAATGAATCTGCCACAGGTATACATGTGTTCCCCATCATGAACCCTCCTCCCTCCTCCCTCCCCATACCATCCCTCTGGTCGTCCCAGTGCACCAGCCCCAAGCATCCAGTATCGTGCATCGAACCTGGACTGGTGACTCATTTCATACATGATATTATACATGTTTCAATGCCATTCTCCCAAATCTTCCCACCCTCTCCCTCTCCCACAGAGTCCATAAGACTGTTCTATACATCAGTGTCTCTTTTGCTGTCTCGTACACAGGGTTATTGTTACCATCTTTCTAAATTCCATATCTATGCGTTAGTATATTGTATTGGTGTTTTTCTTTCTGGCTTACTTCACTCTGTATAATAGGCTCCAGTTTCATCCACCTCATTAGAACTGATTCAAATGTATTCCTTTTAACGGCTGAGTAATACTCCATTGTGTATATGTACCATAGCTTTCTTATCCATTCATCTGCTGATGGACATCTAGGTTGCTTCCATGTCCTGGCTATTATAAACAGTGCTGCGATGAACATTGGGGTACACATGTCTCTTTCCCTTCTGGTTTCCTCAGTATGTATGCCCAGCAGTGGGACTGCTGGATCATAAGGCAGTTCTATTTCCAGTTTTTAAAGGAATCTCCACGCTGTTCTCCATAGTAGTTGTACTAGTTTGCATTCCCACCAACAGTGTAAGAGGGTGCACTTTTCTCCACACCCTCTCCAGCATTTATTGCTTGTAGACTTTTATCAAGACAGTATGGTACTGGCACAAAGACAGAAATATAGATCAATGGAACAAAATAGAAAGCCCAGAGATAAGAGGCTTTTTAGTTCCTCTTCACTTTCTGCCGTAAGAGTAGTGTCATCTGCATATCTGAGGTTATTGATATTTCTCCTGGCAATCTTGATTCCAGCTTGTGCTTCTTCCAGTCCAGTGTTTCTCATGATGTACTCTGCATAGAAGTTAAATAAACAGGGTGACAATATACAGCCTTGACGTACTCCTTTTCCTATTTGGAACCAGTCTGTTGTTCCATGCCCAGTTCTAACTGTTGCTTCCTGACCTGCATACAAATTTCTCAAGAGGCAGGTCAGATGGTCTGGTATTCCCATCTCTTTCAGGATTTCCCACAGTTTATTGTGCCACACATTCAAAGGCTTTGGCATAGTCAATAAAGCAGAAATAGATGTTTTTCTGGAACTCTCTTGCTTTTTGCATGATCCATCAGATGTTGGCAATTTGGTCTCTGGTTCCTCTGCCTTTTCTAAAACAAGCTTGAACAACTAGAAGTTCATGGTTCACGTATTGCTGAAGCCTGGCTTGGAGAATTTTGAGCATTACTTTCCTAGCATGTGAGATGAGTGCAATTGTGTGGTAGTTTGAGCGTTCTTTGGCATTGCCTTTTTTGGGATTGGAATGAAAACTGACCTTTTCCAGTCCTGTGGCTACTGCTGAGTTTTCCAAATTTGCTGGCATACTGAGTGCAGCACTTTCAAGAAACTAGTAGAAGGAAAGAAATCATAAAGATCTGAACAGAAACATTCAAATCATCTTTCAGGATTTGAAATAGCTCAACTGGAATTCTATCACCTCCACTAGCTTTGTTTGTAGTGATGCTTTCTAAGGCCCACTTGATTTAACATTCCAAGATGTCTGGCTCTAGGTGAGTGATCACACCATCGTAATTATCTGGGTCGTGAAGATCTTTTTTGTACAGTTGTTCTGTGTATTCTTGCCACCTCTTCTTAATATCTTCTGCTCCTGTTAGGTCCATATCATTTCTGTCCTTTATCAAGCCCATCTTTGCATGAAATGTTCCTTTGGTATCTCTAATTTTCCTGAAGAGATCTCTAGTCTTTCCCATTCTGTTGTTTTCCTATATTTCTTTGCATTGATCACTCAGGAAGACTTTCTTATCTCTTCTTAAATGGACCTATATAATCAAGAAATACAACAGAAGAAAAAAGATCTACAAACTCAACCCCAAACAATTATAAAATGGCAATAGGAACATATATATCAATAATTACTTTAAATGTAAATGGATTAAATGCTCCAACCAAAAGACAGAGACTGGCTGAATGGATAAAAAAAACAAGACCTACATATATGCTGTCTACAAGAAACCCACTTCAGATCTCAAGACACATACAGACTGAAAGTGAGAGGATAGAAAAATATATTCCATGCAAATGGGAAGCAAAAGAAAGCTGTAGTAGCAATCTTCATATCAGACAAAATAGACCTTAAAATAAAGGTGATTACAAGAGATAAGGAAGGACACTACATAATGATCAAGGAATCCATCCAAGAGGAAGACATAACAATCGTAAACATCTATGCACCCAACATAGGGGCACCTCAATACATAAGAGAAACACTAACAGACATAAAAGGAGAAATGGACAGTAACATAATAACAGTAGGAGACTTTAATACCTCACTCACACATCTATTTTGATGATGGACAGATCATCAAAATAGAAAATTAATAAGGAAACACAAGTCTTAAATGATACATTAGATGAGATGGATCTCATTGATACCTTTGGGACATTCCATCCAAATGCAGAAGGATACACCTTCTTCTCAAGTGCACATGAAACATTCTCCAGGATGTAGACCACGTCCTGGGTCACAAATCAAACCTCAATAAATTTAAGAAAATTGAAATCATATCAAGCATCTTCTCCAACTACAATGCTGTGAGACTAGATACCAATTACAAGAAAAAAAAAACAGTAAGAAACACAAACACATGGAGATTAAACAACATGTTTCTAAGTAACCAACAGGTTACTGAAGAAATCAAAAGGGAAATTAAAAAATTTCTAGAAACAAATGACAATGGAAACATGACAACTCAAAACCTATGGGATGCACCAAAAGCAGTTCTAAGAGGGAAGTTTATAGCAATACAATCCTACCTGAAGAAACAAGAAAAACATCAAATAGACAACCTAACTTTACACCTAAAGCAACTGGAAAAAGAAGAAAAAAAAAAGAAACTAGTAGAAGGAAAGAAATCATAAAGATCTGAACAGAAATAAATGAAAAAGAAATGAAAGAAACAATAGTAAAGATAAATAAAACTAAAAGCTGGTTCTTTGAGAAGATAAACAAAATTGACAAACTCTTAGCCAGACTCATCAAAAAAAAAAAGAGAGAAGAATCAAATCAACAAAATTAGAAATGAAAAAGGAGCGGTTACAACAGACAATGCAGAAATACAAAGGATTATAAGAAAATATTATGAACAGTTATATGGCAATAAAATAGATAACCTTGAAGAAATGGAAAGATTCTTAGGAAAGTTCAATCTTCCAAGACTAAACCAGGAAGAAATTATGAACAACCCAATTACAAGCACTGAAATTGAAGCTATGATCAAAAATCTCCCAAAAAGCAAAAGCCCAGGACCAGATGGCTTCACAGGAGAATTCTATTGAACATTTAGAGAAGAGCTAATGCCTGTCCGAAAACTCTTTCAAAAAACTGCAGAGGAAGGAACACTTCCAAACTCATTCTACGAGGCCACCATCACCCTGATACCAAATCCAGACAAAAACAACACAAAAAAGAAAACTATTGGCTAATATCACTGATGAACATAGATGCAAAAATCCTCAACAAAATTTTAACAAACAGAATTAAGCAACACATCAAAAAGCTCATACACCATAATCAAGTTGGGTTTATTCCAGGGATGCAAGGATTCTTCAATATATGCAAATCAATCAATGTGGTACACCATATTAACAAACTGAAAGGTTAAAACCAAATGATCATCTCAATAGATGCAAAAAAAGCCTTGACAAAATCCAACACCTATTTATGATTAAAACTCTTAAAAAAATGGGCATAGAAGGAGACTACCTCAACATAGTAAAGGCCATATATAAGCCTACAGCAAGCATTATTCTCAATGGTGAAAAAATGAAAGCATTCCCCCAAAGATCAGGAACAAGACAAAGTTATCCATTTTTGTCACTATTATTCAACATAGTTCTGGAAGTCCTAGCTGCAGCAATCAGAGAAGAAAAAGAAATAAAAGGAATCCAGATCAGAAAAGAAGTAAAGCCCTCACTGTTTCCAGATGACATGACACTGTACATAGAAAACCCTAGAGATACTATCAGAAAAATACTAGAGCTAATCAGTGAATTTAGCAAAGTTGCAGGATACAAAATCAATACATATAAATCACTTGCATTTCTATATACTAACAATGAAAAATCAGAAAGAGCAATTAAGGAATCAATCCCATTTACTTTTGAAACAAAAAGAATTAAAAATCTAGGAATAAACTTATGTAAGGAAACAAAAGAACTGTACACAGAAAATTATAAGACACTAGTGAAAGAAATCAAAGATGACATAAACAGATGGAAAGATATTCCATTTTCCTGGGTAGGAAAAATCAATATTGTGAAAATGACTATACTACCAAATGCAATCTACAGATTTAATGCAATCCCTATCAAATTACCAGTGGCATTTTTCAAAGAACTAGAACAAAAAATTTCACAATTCATACGGAAAACACAAAAGACCCCCAATAGCCAAAGCAGTCTTGAGAAAGAAGAACGGAGCTGGAGGAATCAACCTTCCTGACTTCAGATTATACTACAAAGCTACAGTCATTGAGACAGTACCATAGTACTGGCACAAAAACAGAAATATAGACAAATGAAACAAGATAAAAAGCCCAGAAACAAACCCATGCACCTATGGGTACCTTATTCTTGACAAAGGAGGCAAGAATATACAATGGGGCAAAGTTAGCCTCTACAATAAATGGTGCTGGGAAAACTGGGTAGCTATATGTAAAAGAATGAAATTAGAACACTTCCAACAACATACACAAAGATAAACTCAAAATGGATTAAAGACCTAAGTGTAAGACCAGAAACTATAAAACTCTTAGAGAAAAACATAGGCAGAACACTAGATGACATAAATCAAAGCAAGATCCTCTATTACCCACCTCCTAGAGTAATGGAAATAAAAACAAAAGTAAACAAGTGGGACCTGATTAAACTTAAAAGCTTTTGCACAGCAAAGAAGACTATAAGCAAGGTGAAAAGACAACCATCAGAATGGGAGAAAATAATAGCAAATGAAACAACTGACAAAGGATTTATCTCCGAAATATACAAGCAGCTCATACAACTCAATACCAGAAAAACAAACAACCCAATAAAAAAGTGGGGAAAAGACATAAACAGACATTTCTCCAAAGAAGACATATAGATGGCTAACAAACACATGAAAAGATGCTCAACATCGCTCATTATTAGAGAAATACAAATCAAAACTACAATGAGATATCACCCCACACCAGTCAGAATAAATTGAAGTGAAGTCACTCAGTGTGTCCAACTCTTTTTGACCCCATGGACTGTAGTATAACCATGAGGGGATATATTTGTAGAAGAACAATGAGCTTTGTCTACATATTCAGTTCAGTTCTTTTCAGTAGCTCAGTTGTACCTGACTCTTAGCGATCCCATGGACTGCAGCACTCCAGGCCTCCCTGTCCATCACCAACTCCCAGAGTTTACCCAAACTCATGTGCATTGAGTCCATGATGCCATCCAACCAACTCATCCTCTGTTTTCCCCTTCTCCTGCCTTCAATCTTTCCCAGCATCAGGGTCTTTACAAATGAGCCAACTCTTCACATCAGGTGGCCAAAGTATTGGAGTTTCAACTTCAACATCAGTCCTTCCAATGAACACTCGGGACTGATTTCCTTTAGGATGGACTGGTTGGACCTCCTTGTTGTCCAAGGGACTCTAAAGAGTCTTCTCCAACACCACAGTTCAAAAGCATCAGTTCTTCGGTGCTCAGCTTTCTTCATAGTCCAACTCTCACATCCATACATGACCACTGGGAAAACCATAGCTTTGACTAGACGGACCTTTATTGGCAAAGTATAATGTCTGTGCTTTTTAATATGCTGTCTAGGTTGGTCATAACTTTTCTTCCAAGGAGTAAGTGTCTTCTTATTTCATGGCTGTAATCACCATCTGAAGTGATTTTGGGGCCCCCCACCCCCTCCAAATAAAGTCTGCCCCTGTTTCCACTGTTTACCCATCTATTTGCCATGAAGTGATGGGACCGGATGTCATGATCTTAGTTTTCTGAATGTTGAGCTTTAAGCCAACTTTTTCACTCTCCACTTTCTCTTTCATCAAGAGGCTTTTTAGTTCCTCTTCACTTTCTGCCATAAGGGTGGTGTCATCTGCATATCTGAGGTTATTGATATTTCTCCCGGCAATTTTGATTCCAGCTTGTGCTTCTTCCAGTCCAGCATTTCTCATGATGTACTCTGCATATAAGTTAAATAAGCAGAGTGACAATATACAGCCTTGACATACTGCTTTCCCAGTTTGGAACCAGTCTGTTGTTCCATGCCCAATTCTAACTGTTGCTTCCTGACCTGCATATAGGTTTCTCAAGAGGCAGGTCAGGTGGTCTGGTATTCCCATCTCTTTCAGAATTTTCCACAGTTTATTGTGATCCACACAGTCAAAGGCTTTGGCATAGTCAATAAAGCAGAAATAGATGTTTTTCTGGAACTCTCTTGCTTTATCGATGATCCAGCACATACCATACATGTCTACATGTACCATAATGATAAATAATTCTTATTTAATTTAATTTCAGTTCAGTCGCTCAGTCGTGTCCGACTCTTTGAGACCCCATGAATCACAGCACGCCAGGCCTCCCTGTCCATCACCATCTCCTGGAGTTCACTCAGATTCAGGTCCATCGAGTCAGTGATGCCATCTAACCATCTCATCCTCTGTTGTCCCCTTCTCCTCCTGCCCCCAATCCCTCCCAGCATCAGAGTCTTTTCCAATGAGTCAACTCTTCACATGAGGTGGCCAAAGTACTGGAGTTTCAGCTTTAGCATCATTCCTTCGAAAGAAATCCCAGGGCTGATCTCCTTCAGAAGGGACTGGTTGGATCTCCTTGTAGTCCAAGGGACTCTCAAGAGTCTTCTCCAACACCACAGTTCAAAAGCATCAATTCTTTGGCTCTCAGCTTTCTTCACAGTCCAACTCTCACATCCATACATGACCACAGGAAAAACCATAGCCTTGACTAGACGGACCTTTGTTGGCAAAGTAATGTCTCTGCTTTTCAATATGCTATCTAGGTTGGTCATAACTTTCCTTCCAAGGAGTAAGGGTCTTTTAATTTCATTTACCAAAGTAAAAAAGATTTTAAAAACAAATGTAAATCACTTAAAGGCAAAGAAATTCTTAATCTGTTATCAAAAGCTGCATTCTAAGAAAACTTTGTTCTCTTAACTTAGAGAATAGACTAAATTCCAGTCTGGTACCAGTTTACCAGATAACAAACAAAAAAAATTTATTTATAGGTTAACCTTAGAAAAGTGTTTTCCATAAATCTTGAAGTAGCATTATTATTGAAAGACATCAGAGTGAAACCATAGAAAGCATGTTTAACATCTGATTAAATTGCAATTGACAAAATAACCTGATCATTGTGGTAACACTTTAACATGATAACTAGAATTATCACTGACAGCATTTTACCAGGACATATTAGATTTTCATGAATTTCACATAATTTCTAGGATATCCATATTAGTAACATCAACCATACAATATAACCTGAAAAGATTTATCACTCCTTCTAACAATGTTTCCCATGTAATTTAACATGTCAGATGAACTCAGGTTGTTTAATATTTCTCTTTGGGATGTCTCAGGGGCCCTCTGTAGCATCCCAAAGTTAGCTAGAAGTCAGTTACTTAGGAAGGTTTATTGATAAAATGTCAAAAGTGTTTGCAGCAGTCAGGTAGGATCACAGTGAAACAATCCACTTAGCCAAAGTTAACAAAAGATTTCAAAGGTCAACATAGAACAGATCACTTCAGAGAGAAAAAAAAAAAAACAAAACCTTAAAGTCCATTAGCAAAGGCAGTTCAACATCTCAAGAAAGCTTGTATTAGGCACAAAACTCTTTACTGGGGGTCCACTTTGCATAAAACATCCTTATCCCATAGCGTACCCATTCCTTTGCTTCTCCCATCCTGAAACTGCCACCTATAAGTCAGAACTACTTCTTTTTCCCTTCATAAAATGCAATTTTATTCTTCATATCTTCTGTAATAATAAGACATACATCCTATTTTCCTTAAGCAACAAAGAACTGACCTTTATATTAGCATTCTATAATTGGTGAATATAAGTACCAGTGATAATATCTTAAAAAAAAAAAAAAGCTTTCTTATAGAGAACATCTCGGGATGGCACCAGTCACTATTCATGAATAGTCAAAAATCTCTTTCGTTTCTGGAGTTTAGTTTAGTAAGCAGAAGGTCCTATCAAGTAGTGAATGTTTCAGAACCTTATTTTATTTGGAAACAACCTAGCTATTCAGTAAACTTTCATCACTTAGTTTAGCACTATGATAGAAATTCAGGTAACAAAAATCTGGAGAGACTATTGTAAGTTCAGTTCAGTCTCTCAGTCATGTCCAACTCTTTGCAACCCCATGGACTGCAGCACACCAGGCTTCCCTGTCATCACCAACTCCCAGAGTTTGCTCAGACTCATGTCCATCAAGTCGGTGATGCCATCCAACCATCTCATCCTCTGTCATCCCCTTCTCCTTCTGCCTTCAATTGAGACTATTATAGACAGACATTTCTAAAGTATAATTATTTTTAATAGTTTATCTAAAAGCTCATATCACATTTACATTTTAGGAGTTTTTTTTTCCCTTGAGGTACTTTCCTTGTTGACAAACTTGCAACAGATATAAAAATACAGCAATATTTAACTTATAGTAAACCTAGACACAATGAAAATTTTATGCTTAATGTTAATGACTCTTAGATATGTCTATATTAGAGTAGCAAACAAACATGAATACTAGATATTTAATATTGACTATTTCCCAGTTCACGTGAATCTGAAATTCATTTAGGTTAATTTTTTCTTGTATTTAGAACTATTTGATTTGTTAAGTTCTTCCTTTTCTTTAGGTCAATTAAGAATTCACTTAAAATTCATCAATATTATCAAAAAACAGAAGATACACAATGAGACACATATAAATCCAGACAGAGATCTCCTAGTTTTCTGCCAAGATTTAAAATATCTCTTTGACCCACTCCCCCCCCGCCTTTTTTTTTTTTTGGTTTGAATTTCTCATTTGCCCAAGGCTGAGGTCTCAGGCAAAGTAGGCAGTGTTTTTCAAGGCCATGGAAAGGGCTAACTTCAAGCTTGCCCCTAGGCAGGCCTTTTTAACAAGCTGCTGCTGCTGCTAAGTCGTGTCAGTAGTGTCCGACTCTGTGCGACCCCATAGACGGCAGCCCACCAGGCTCCACCATCCCTGGGATTCTCCAGGCAAGAACACTGGAGTGGGTTGCCATTTCCTTCTCCAATGCATAAAAGTGAAGAGTGAAAGTGAAGTCGCTCAGTCATGTCTGACTCTTCTCGACCCCATGGACTGCAACCTACCAGGCTCCTCCGTCCGTGGGTTTTTCCAGACAAGAATACTGGAGTCGGGTGCCATTGTCTTCGCTGTTTAACAAGGTAGTTGTTTTTAATTCAGTTCCGTTCAGTCGCTCAGTCATGTCTGACTCTTTGCGACCCCATGAATTGCAGCACGCCAGGCCACCCTGTCCATCACCAACTCCCGGAATTCACTCAAACTCATGTCCATCGAGTCAGTGATGCCATCCAGCCATCTCATCCTCCGTCGTCCCCTTCTCCTGCCCTCAATCCCTCCCAGCATCAGAGTCTTTTCCAATGTGTCAACTCTTCGCATGAGGTGGCCAAAGTACTGGAGTTTCAGCTTTAGCATCAGTCTTCCAAAGAACACCCAGGACTGATCTCCTTTAGAATGGACTGGCTGGATCTCCTTGCTGTCCAAGGGACTCTCAAGAGTCTTCTCCAACACCACAGTTCAAAAATATCAATTCTTCGGTGCTCAGCCCTCTTAAAAAAGAACCAGCTTTACAGTTTCCAGGAAAAAAGAATTTTATTTTAACCAGTTTTCTCTGGTTCTACAGAATATCATGGTCATCCTGTGTCAAGTCATCTTTCCTTTCTGTAGTCATAGTTTTATCCCTAAATTATAGACCAAATAGTGTTCAAATTGACTTGGATATCAGGGCAGATCAGCTAATAATAAAAAAGCTTGAATTGTCTCCGTAGGGTGGCTTTGCTCGATATTGGCTTTGTTTCACCTGGCCAAAGTAGGGAGGCCTGTGAGCCTCTCCAGGAAGTGGCCTGCACACCTCTCTCTGAAGTGGGCATAGGAGCAGAGCGAACCTGGCCTGTGTCACGGGCAGAGCGCACCTGGGGGGCGCTTGTGCGCCTCCTCCCAGCTCCTAGCCAGTGGGTCCCAGGCGAGCTCTCAGGGGTCTCCATTGTGGCTGGGAACACCCATTTCATGAGCTCCTGGGTCCCCATCGATCAGCATCCAGTGAGCAGAGCGGAAGGGGGCGTACCACAGGTAAGGGAGCTGGGGCTCAGTGGCGCAAGGTGGAACAGGGAACCACGTATTACGCCCTCTCTCTTGGCACAGTCTCAGAACCCCCTAACCTGGCGGTCACAGAAAGGCCTCGCCTTTGGGGTAAAGGCTTTGAGGACTTTTCTGAACCTTTACCCCTTTGCATAAAGCTCAGTCCCACTCGGTTTTCCCAAGCAGCCTGGTGCCCCCAGTGAGGTCCTCAGAAAGTCCACGAGATTTATCCTGCCTGGTGATTTCACCTGCTGGGACCCCACAACCCCCACTCTGGCCGGCCGGCCCAGCCCCGCTGCCTGCACTTTTGTAGCCCAGCGGGCCCTTGACCACCTGCTGGGATGGGAAAGGTTAGGGTCTTGGAATTGCACCCTAGAAATTTAGTAGGGTACATGGATTTAAAAACCTGGTGGCCGCTCAGGCAGAAAAGAAGGGGGGAGGGCACCTTGCTGCCCTTTCATGGTGGAATCCGTGGCTGTCCTGCTGAGAGGGGCCTTTCCATGGGGACCCTGTGCAATGAGTTTGGTGTCTTGGAACTGAATAATTAGACAAAAATTTTAAATTATTGTGGTGGTTTAATTTGAAAAAAAAAAAAAAAACAAAAAACAAAAAAACAAAACCCTAGACCCTCTAGTTCAATTCAGTTCAGTCCCTCAGTCGTGTCTGACTCTTTAAGTTTTTTGCAAATTGAGGTCTGAAAATTGAAGGTCTATTTTCCTTCCACTGTGGCATTCTATGAAGAAATGTGCATTTTTTTAGAAAAGAGTCAGAAAAGTGAAGGAAACTGAAAACCCAGAGGTGCCTCTGTAGTTTGGTGAAGGCCTTAGGAGGTCACTTGTAAATGCTGTTGGCTGATAGGCACAGAGCTCTGCAGGTTATCTTTTGCATGGATACTCATTTGTGGTAATCCAGTTCAGAGCCATCTCCTGATGTGTAAGAATTTTCCAGACTAGACCCCTAGGCAAATCCTGCAGGGCCAGGGTTTCTTTGTATTTGTCTGTTTGACTGAAAACCAGCAATGACGTATTTTTCTTTAAATCTGGTCTATCATCCAGGGTTAAGAGTAGGGCTGGGTGATATTTCCCCTCCCCCTCAATAGACTTGGGTTCCAGGAATGAATTATAGTAAGTTGTCCATGTTTTTACAGATGAGGAAACTGAGACCCAGAGAGGGTGGAGGACTGTCCAAGGGAGAATGGGATATCCTTCCAGGAACCCTGGCTCCTGGGTTTTTAATGAGCTTCCTACCCAGCATGGTCATTAACTGGCAGGTGCTGATGTTGATGATAAACTATGGTGGAAATGTACAAGGCTTTTTTAAAGAATGTGCCTATCAGCTGTGCATCTTATGGAGTATTCTCACTGTATTCCCCAACACTGGGAAGGTGCTGGGCACAGGGAAGGTGCTTCAACATTTTTACTGAATAAGTTCAATTTCACATAATTATATCCATAGTGTCAGCAATGCTATGAGGTACATTGAAACAGTGGTCTTCACAGTTGGTCCTTCACAAATCAGTAAAGAAAGAAAACTGTTTTCCTTAGGAAGACTGTAACAGAATTGCTAAGTTTTAAGTTTATCCCACAAGGATATTTTTTTAAAATGAAACAAATCTCTCCTATCATCACCAAGGCTACTGGAGGTCTGTTGAGGACCCCATGCAAGGGAAGCTCTATCTCTTGGGACACCCCCGCCTCAGTATCTCCCTAAGCCAGCAACCTGGGACAGCTAAGTGCACTTGAAGTTCCTTCCTTGACCTCGGGAGTTTTTGCGGAAGACAATTTTCTGACGGACAGGGGTAGGGGGACATTTTGGAATGATTCAAGTGCAGTACGTTTATTGTTCACTCTATTTCTATTTCTATGGTCTTCCCTGGTGGCTCAGTCAGTAAAGAGTCTTGCCTGCAATGAGGGAGACCCAGGTTCAATCCCTGGGTCAGAAGGATCTCCTGGAGAAGGAAATGACAACCCATTCTATTATTCTTGCCTGAAGAATTCAATGGACTGAGGAGCCTGGTGGGCTACAGTCCATAGGGTTGCGAAGAGTTGGACACGACTGAGTGACTAACACTTATTTCTATTATTATTACATCAGCTTCACCTCAGATCATCTGAGGCATCCACCTCAGATTCTAAAGCTTGGGGTCCCTTGCTTTAGTTCCCTCTTTCATCTTCTACACAGTTCCAGCCTGCTTTCTCTTCCTCTTCCACCTGCAGAACTACCTGCTGGGCTCCCCTGAATGTGATATGAGCCTCCTTCCCTCACTTCCCTTCCTGATCCTGAGTCCCTTCTCTTAACTGGGTTTCCCTGATCTCCATCTAGACACCTTTGCCCCAGGTGGCACTAGGGGTAAAGAACCTACCTGCCAATGCAGGAATTCGATCCCTGGGTTGGGATGATCCCCTGGAGGAGGGCACAGCAACCCACTCCACTATTCTTGCCTGGAAAATTCCCATGGACAGAGGAGCCTGGTGGGCTATGATCCATAGGGTTGCAAACAGTCAGACATGACTGAAGCGACTTAGCACCGCATACCAGAGGACCTTTGAACTGAAGACTCATGTGATTGTTTTGGCTCTTTGGAGTCCCTTGTCATTCCACGTTTATGTTAAGGTCAGCTTGTGTATGACCAAATTGCCCAAATGACATTCTGTTTTCCTGCTGATGCCTACCTTCTCAAAGCTACAAGACCACCAGATTCCAGACCTCCAGTCACGTGAGCACAGGACTCAACTACAGGCTAAAAATTAACCATCCCTTCAGAGAATTTTTCATTGGTGGAGTATAAGAAAGAGCCCATTAGAAAAGGAAGACATCGGTTCTCCTTAAGGGCCAGTCACCCTCTCATTTCCCTCTAATAAATTTCCCTTTTCTTGCCTGGGTGCCCAGCTTGCTCTCTTTTTCTCTGCACTCGCCTTACATTCTGGTGCCAGAACCTGGGAGGGAAGAGCCACACAACTGGGTGGCCTCCTCTCACGAGCCCATCTCCTCCCATCCCCTCCCTTGGACCTTGCCAAGAAACTGAGACGAGCCCCAGGATGGGACTCTCCACTTGCCTTGCTGGACTGACATCCACACACCTGCCCACAGTTCATCCATCGTTCACAAGGGTGAGTGAAATCCCATTCTCTCAGATCCTCTCTCTCTTGCCTGCTTCCCAAGTCCTAGAGCTAGTCAGGACGATCTCCAAGGCCTCGGGCCTTTGTTCAGCCTTGTGCCCCATCTGACTTTGAAATAGTGGATGCCTATTTCAAAGCAGACTTATTACTCACTGAGAAAGTCAGGAGAACAGGAACGCCTTTTCTCTCAGACCTTTCTCCTTGCTTTCTCTTGCCCTTTTCTCACCTCCTTATTTGGCCGCAATGGGAAATTCTCAATCCCAGCCCTCAAAATCTACTCCCCTAGGATGTCTTCTCTGAAACCAAAAAGCCTTGGGCTTCCAAGGAGAGAAAAGACCAAAAAGACTTATTTACTATTCTAACACTCTCTGGTCGCAATACAGACTTGATAATAGATCCCAATGGCCTGAAAATGGAGCTCTCGATTATAATACTCCACAATCAGTTCACTTCAGTCACTCAGTCGTGTCCTACTCTTTGCAGCTCCATGAATCACAGCACACCAGGCCTCCCTGTCCATCACCAACTCCCTGAGTGCACCCAAACCCATGTCCATTGTGTCGGTGATGCCATCCAACCATCTCATCCTCTGTCGTCCCCTTCTCCTCCTGCCCTCAATCTTTCCCAGCATCAGGGTCTTTTCAAACGAGTCAGCTCTCCACATCAGGTGGCCAAAGTATTGGAGTTTCAGCTTCAACATCAGCCCCTCCAATGAACTCCCAGGACTGATCTCCTTTAGGATGGACTGGTTGGATGTCCTTGCAGTCCAAGGGGCTCTCAAGAGTCTTCTCCAACACCACAGTTCAAAAGCATCAATTTTTCAGTGCTCAGCTTTCTTTATAGTCCAACTCTCACATCCATACAGGACTACAGGAAAAACCATAGCCTTGACTAGATGGACCTTTGTTGGCAAAGTAATGTCTCTGCTTTTTAATATGCTTTCTACTCCACAGGACCTCGATAAATTCTGCCATCACAACAGCAAGTGGTTGGAAATCCCTTATGTTCAGGCTTTCTTCACTCTTGACCTTCTCCTTGTGAATCCTGCTCTACTTTTGAAATATTCGTAGCCAGCTCTGGGCCACATCCTCCTGATACAATGTCAGATCCCTGTTCAGACTTTTCTTCTTCCTTCAACCCTTCCAACTACAGCCTATTTAACCCTATGGCTGCCAATCCCATTGTAGCCACTCCAGATCCAGTTCCACAACCTCCACCTTATGCCCCCTCCTCCCTCCCTCCTTCTCAACCACAGGCCACCGCCTCAACTCCCAATCTCCCTCCCCTGCCTGTTCCAGAGGCAAGCTCTGAAACCTTAGCCCCACCCTCTACCTTGAGGGTCCCATGGTTTTACCCATACTTCTCTAGATCCCCTCCCCATACCCAATCCTGAACAACTTTAAAACAGGAAACTTGACAGCAGGAGCCCACTCCTTTCCCTGCTCCACTCCTCCCTTTAGGGGAAGCAGCTGGAGCAGAAGGCTCCCCCATGAATCGCAGCATGCCAGGCCTCCCTGTCCATCACCAACTCCTGGAGTCCACCCAAAACCATGTCCATTGTGTCGGTGATGCCATCCAACCATCTCATCCTCTGTCATCCCCTTCTCCTCCGGCCCTCAGTCTTTCCCAGCATCAGGGTCTTTTTAAATGAGTCAGCTCTCTGCATCAGGTGGAGAGGTTCAGGTTCATGTCCCAGTATCCCTCACCGGTTTATCTCAGATTGAAAAGCAGCTTGACTCTTTCTCTTCAAATCCTGATAATTATCTAAAAGAATTCAAGTATCTTACCCAGTCTTATGACTTAACCTGGCGTGATATTCACATCACACTTTGCTCCACTCTTCTCTCAGAAGAGAAGGAACACTCGTTGGCAAGGAACACTCATGGCAAGCCTCTCAGGCGCATGCTGATGAGGTACACAGGACAGAGGACACTAAGCCCGTAGGGGACATGGCCATCCCCCGAGATGATCCCAACTGGGATTATCAGGCAGGGAGACCTGCACAAGCAACCTGAAATCATATGGTTGCTTGCCTCATTGTGGGCCTTCAAAAGGCAGGGCATAAAGCCATCAACATTGAAAAGCTCCAGAAAATAAAGACTAGATGAAAATCCAGCACAATTTAACAGAAGCCCTACAAAATTATGCAACATTAGACCCCACTTCAGCAAAGGTTACCATTGTCCCTTCAGATGACACCCATTTTATCTCCCAGTCATCCCCAGATATCCAATAGAAACTAAAAAAGGCAGAAGGCCCTCAAGCCCCTTGATGAGACCTTTTAAATTAGTTTTTAAGATTTTCAATAACCAGGAAGGACAGGCAAAGCTAGAGAAGGCCCAGGGAGATCAGGCCAAATACCACCTTTGAGCCACTGCCCTACATAGCTCCAAGCCTCCACCAACAAAGAAGGAAGCCCCCTGGGTCCTGCTTCAAATGCGGCAAAGAAGATCACTGGGCTGCTCATGCCTAAACTAAGACCCCCTCCAGGTCCGTGTCCCAGCTGTGGCATAGAGGGACATTGGAAGGTCCACTGCTCCAATCCCCCTCCAGGGATCCAGACATCCCCTCCAGGGATCCGGACATCCCCTCCTGGTCCCGAGCAGGCGTCCTCTGACCCAGCTTTACCCAGCCTCCTCAGCCTCACCGCTGAGGACTAAAGGTGCCCAGGGCCCCAGACCCTGACTCTCATCACCTCTATGGAGACCGGAGTAACTCTTACAGTGGCAGGTAAGCCAATTTCCTTTCTTGTTGGCACAGGGGTCACTTACTCTGCTATGCCTGCCTACTCCAGAAAAACCAAGGTCTCTCAGGTCTTTGTTATGGGGGTTGACAGTTTAATATCTACACCATGAATAACCGAGCCTCTACCTTGCACACTTCAAGATACCCCATTTTCCCATTCTTTTCTCATACTCCCCAAATGCCCCATTCCTATTCTTGAGAGAGACCTTCTTTCAAAATTCAAAGCATCTGTTACTATCCCAAGCCCACCCTCTGATCTAGCCTGTCTACTGCTCCTCAACCCCACCTCCTCGCCCCCATTGTATTGCCCTCCTCATCAATAAACTCCATAGTTTGGGATATAAATAACCCTTCTGTTGCCTCTCACCATGCTCCAATTCATATCAGTCTCAAAGACCCCTCTAAATTTCCCAATCAACCACAATATCCCATTTCCCAAAAACATCAACAAGGGTTAAAGCCTATTGTCACTAAACTCCTATGTCAGGGCCTTTTGCACCCAACTTACTCTCCCTATAACAGCCCATCCTACCTGTCAAAAAGCCAAATGGCTCCTATCACCTGGTCCAGGACCTGAGACTTATCAATGCAGCTGTTAGCCCCATACACCCAATAGTTCCAAATCCCTATTCTCTTCTCTCTCTCTCTTTCCCTCTTCCACTACCCACTTCGCTGTTCTGGACGTCAAAGATGCCTTCTTTACTATCCCTTTATACCCAAACTCTCAAGACCTCTTTGCCTTTACCTGGACTGATCCAGACAATCATTGCTCCCAACAGCTGACATGAATAGTCCTCCAACAAGGCTTTCGTGATAGCCCTCATTTCTTTGGCCAGGCTCTAGCATCAGACCTAACCTCTCTTGATCTTACTCCAAATACTGTCCTCCAATATGTGGATGATCTCCTCCCTGGTAATCCTTCATGCATGTGCTCTCAACAACACACTATATCAGTTAGTTCAGTTCAGTCGCTCAGTCGTGTCTGACTTTGCGACCCCATGAATTGCAGCACGCCAGGCCTCCCTGTCTATCACCAACTCCTGGAGTTCACTCAGATTCATGTCCATCGAGGCAGTGATGCCATCCAGCCATCTCATCCTCTGTCGTCCCCTTCTCCTCCTGTCCCCAATCCCTCCCAGCATCAGAGTCTTTCCCAATGAGTCAACTCTTCGCATGAGGTGGCCAAAGTACTGGAGTTTCAGCTTTAGCATCATTCCTTCCAAAGAAATCCCAGGGCTGATCTCCTTTAGAATGGACTGGTTGGATCTCCTTGCAATCCAAGGGCCTCTCAAGAGTCTTCTCCAACACCACAGTTCAAAAGCATCAATTCTTCAGCTCTCAGCTTTCTTCACAGTCCAACTCTCACATCCATACATGACCACAGGAAAAACCATAGCCTTGACTAGACAGACCTTTGTTGGCAAAGTAATGTCTCTGCTTTTCAATATGCTATCTGGGTTGGTCATAACTTTTCTTCCAAGGAGTAAGCGTCTTTTGATTCCATGGCTGCAGTCACCATCTGCAGTGATTTGGGAGCCCCCAAAAATAAAGTCTGACACTGTTTCCACTGTTTCCCCATCTATTTTCCATGAAGTGATGGGACCAGATGCCATCATCTTCGTTTTCTGAATGTTGAGTTTTAAGCCAATTTTTTCACTTTCCTCTTTCACTCTCATCAAGAGGCTTTTTAGCTCCTCTTCGCTTTCTGCCATAAGGGTGGTGTCATCTGCATATCTGAGGTTATTGATATTTCTCCCAGCAATCTTGATTCCAGCTTGTGCTGCCTCTTGAGAAACCTATATGCAGGTCAGGAAGCAACAGTTGGAATTGGACATGGAACAACAGACTGGTTCCAAATAGGAAAAGGAGTACGTCAAGGCTGTATATCGTCACCCTGCTTATTTAACTTCTATGCAGAGTACATCATGAGAAACGCTGGGCTGGAAGAAGCACAAGCTGGAATCAAGATTGCCAGGAGAAATATCAATAACCTCAGATATGCAGATGACAACACACTATACAACTCCTCAATTTTCTAGCCAATGGAGGCTATCAAGTATCTCCCATCAAGGTTCAGCTCTCTCTTCCTAGAGTCACCTATCTTGGAGTCCTTTTAACACCAACAAAAAGATATATTACTACCAATAGAAAGTCCCTTATATCTACCCTACCACTCCCTACATCAAAAGCAGAGATCCTGTCCTTCTTGGGGTTAGCTGGATATCTATGCCTCTGGCTTCCTAATTTCACTTTCTTGGCACAACCCCTGTATCAAGCCACCCAAGGAGATCTTTCAGAACCCCTAGAGCTAAAATCAAATATCCGTTCAGCCTTTAAGACCCTTAAGCAAGCCATTCTCTCAGCCCCAGCTTTCACACTTTCTGACCTTTCTTGCCCCTTATACTCTACTGAGAGACATAAGATTGCCTGAGGAGTTTTGGGCCCTGCTTCATCCCTGTCATTTATCTATCAAAGCAATTAGATCCCACAGTTCAAGGACGGACAGCCTGCCTGTGTTCTCTGGCAGCACCTGCACTCATCACTCAGGAAAGTGAAAAGCTGATTTTTGGAGCATCCACTGTCATTTGTTCACCACATGGCTCTAAGGACTTACTTTCTCACAAATCCATGACCGTTCTGTCTCCTTCACCCATTCAGCTAATTCATGTCACCCTTCTCGAAGCTCCTAATTTCTCCTTTGAACACTGTCCTACTCTCAACCCCGCCACCCTTGTCCCTAATTCTTTTTAGCCCCCCATCCATACTTGCAAAAAGGCATTCATTAGAAGACCTGACATCCCATTTCTCCCACATTTCCTCAACCCCTTTAAATAACCCTGACTTTCCTTGGTATATTGATGGCAGCTTCTCTACGACATCAGAAGGAAAAATGTAGCTGGATATGCAATTGTCTCTGACAACGAAATTATTGAATCCCAACCTCTCCCCTCAGGAACCTCTTCCCAAAAGGCAGAACTTATTGTGCTAACTAGAGGCCTTACCCTTGCAGCTAACAAGAGAGCAAACATATGCACTAATTCTAAATATACTTTCCACATCATGCACTCACATGCTGCCATTTGGAAGGAATGAGGGCTCCTATCTACTAAAGGCTGTCCCATAACTAACACCCCACTTATACTCCAACTTTTAAAAGCAGCTAACATTCCAACTGAAGTAGGCATCGTACATTGCTGAGGTCACCAGGTGGCCTCAGATCCCATTTCATGGGGCAACCATGCCACAGACAGACATAAAACAAGCCTCACTCTGATCATCAGCTCAATAACTTATGGTAATCCCCAACATAAAGCCCTTTACCTCCCTGAAGAAAAAACACAATTAGTACAAGAGGGAGCACAACCACAAGGTGACTGGTTACAAAAACAGGGCCTCTATGTCCTTCCCCAATCTCAGGCCACACAGATTCTTACAGACATTCATCAGGCCCTACAGGTAGGCACTAAACCTCTTTATCATCTCTTAAGACCTCTTATCACCTAGCCTAACCTTCTTTCACTCCTACAACAAATCACTCACTCTTGCACTATCTGGCCCTCAGTCTCACTGCAGGGAGCCCTAAAGCCTATTCCCTCACCCCAGTACATCAGAGGAGGACATATCCCAGGAGAGGACTGGCCAATTGACTTCACTCACATGCCTCCAACATGAAAAATAAAACTTATGCTCACTCTAGCAGACATCTTTTCAGGATGGATTGAGGCTTTTCCTATGAGATCAGAAATAGTTTCTCATACGAGAAATCATCTGTCGCTTTGGCCTCCCACTCTCTCTCCAGTTCGATAATGGGCCAGCTTTCATCTCCCAAATCACTCAACAAATAGCCCAGTCCCTTGGCATAACCTGGAAATTACATATTCCTTACAGACCCAAATCCTCGGGAAAAGTAGAGGATTCTCAAAACTCACCTAACCAAACTCTCTCTAGAACTATAAAGGCTGTGAACTGAACTCCTTCTCATGGCTTTGGCTTGCATTAGGGCTACTCCACGGACCCCATCTTTCCTGCATCCCTTTGAGCTCCTGTACTTGAAGAGGAAAAGAGCAGGCTGCTATGACTAAACTGACTCCATTTTGAAAGAAAGGAAATTCCATTTTGAACTCTCAGCAAACTTTGGTCGATATATCTGGTAGCCATGGAAATGACATATCAGAATGACCAAATGAGCCTCCCTACTGGACAAATGGACCAGGCTAATCTCACACCTAGGCTCCCTGGAGCCAAGAAGAATGGTTTACTGCATAATCAGTCACCTTCTATAATCTAGCAATTCCCATTGGTGTGGGCTGTACTGCATGACTAGTTGGCCTTTAGATTGTGAATCTTGACTATAACCTGATTGTATCTCCTTCTAATGTTTTCCTTAGCTAACTTGAGAAATCTGGGGATGTGGGTTAGTGCACTTAAGGTATATAAGGTTGTCACAAAAGTCACTCGGGGTCCCTGGCTAAAGGAGGAAACTCTGCCTCAGACCCGCCGGTATGATAAACTGCACTCCACTATTCACGCTGTTCTTCTGAGTGAGTTTGTCTCCCAGAACACTTGGCTATACCATTTGGTGCACTGGCTGGGAAACTCCTCACTTTGAGGAGACAAGTCCCATTTGGGTCTACTCCATGGCCTTGCAACTTGGATCTCCTAGATGGGGGAAGGCACCTCACCCTTCTGGAGAGATTCTGCTTCTCAATGCCTAGACCTTTCACACTAGCGGGTGGTGAACAGCAACAGGGGAACTGAGTGCTCAGGTAAGGAAGATTCCCACCCAGGGTGGAAGAGGGGGCCTGATCAACCCCCTGGGAGGAAATAGGAGCATGCTGACCATGAATGTCAAAAAGGAGGCAGTATCTGCACTGTCCTGGTGTAGATTATTACCAGGTGATTACGAGAGGGCTTTTTGGGGAACGCTTGGTTGTGAATGTCACAAAGGAGGTGGTATCTGCGCCGTCTTGGGGTAAACTATTACCAGGCAATTGTGAGAGGGCTTTTGGGGAAAGAAACTTGGTCGTTGTATGCTCATATTCTACCCTCCCTGAGGAGGTGCACCTTCTGCTGTGAAATTCTTAATCCCCTCAAGCTTGTCAGGATAGAAGGAAGGAGATACGTGAGTGAATATGGATTGGCCTTTCTGGAGACAGCCTGGGACATGGGGTATATAATTCATCTGTGTTTTCATCTGCACCTGATCAAGCCCACCAAGGCAGAACAGACTCTTAAAGTCAGAGGAGAAACAACCTTGGACAACGTGGTATTTTGGTTCAACCGTACCGACCAGCAGGTGAAATCACACCAATCCCCCCTTTCCCTTTGGGATCTAGCAGGTAAGGCTCTTCTCTCCCCAGTTTGGAAAGAGGTGGAATGGCAGTTCAAGTGTTTCACTGAGTGGAAATATCAGAAGTACTTAGGATGGATACCGGGAACTTCGTAGACAGAACGAAAAGGAGAAAGAGAAGATCTGAGTAGGTAAGCACGATGGGAGGAAGTGAGTCCAAGGCAACTTTACTGGAATGCATGATTAAGAGGAGAAGGCAATGGCAACCCACTCCAGTACTCTTGCCTGGAAACTCCCATGGATGGAGGAGCCTGGTAGGCTGCAGTCCGCGGGGTCACTAGGAGTCCGACACGACTGAGCGACTTCACTTTCAGTTTTTACTTTCATGCATTGGAGAAGGAAATGGCAACCCACTCCAGTGTCCTCCCCTGGAGAATCCCAGGGATGGGGGAGCCTGGTGGGCTTCCGTCTATGGGGTCGCACAGAGTCAGACACGACTGAAGCGACTTAGCAGCAGCAGCAGCATAATTAAGAATTTTAAGAAAAGATTTGGAGGAGATTATGGGGTGAGGAGGCAATGGCATCCCACTCCAGTAACTCTTGCCTGGAAAATCCCATGGATGGAGGAGCCTGGTAGGCTGCAGTCCATGGGGTCGCACAGAGTCGGACACGACTGAAGCGACTTAGCAGCAGCTGCAGCAGCATGGGGTGAGGATGATGCCTAACCAACTCTGCTCACTCTGTGAGGTGGAATTGCCCTCTATGGGAGTTGGATGGCCACCAGAGGGCACCATGGACTTAAATATAGTAAAAGCAGTCTATGCAATAGTCAGAAGAGAGCAGACACCTGGATCAATTCCCATATATTGACTCATGGCTAGGATTGGCTCAAGACCCTCCCCCGCAGGTGAGATTCTATATTTAGAAGGGAAAAGGAAAAATATTAATGGCACAAAAATTGACTGATGATAAAATAGAGATCCTGCAGAAGCCGGAAGGGGATGAACTGCCTCCTCCTCTATACTAGATGATGCGCCCGCTACCTAATGCTCCACTGGGACCGGAGGCTGCTTTGATGCCCAATCCTGAGCCTGCTGAGGCTTCGGCAGCCACTTCCCCGCCAGCTTCCGCAGAGGTCGTGAAGCCACCACCTCGGCAGGCTCGGCTCGGATCCCGGCGGCAGAAGCCTCTGGCCAACACTTCCAGGATCCGGCTCCAGCCGAACTGCCCAAGCCATACCCGCCTCTCCTGGTACGTACTGATGGGAAAGGGCAAGGAGACACCAGAATCAGTAGCTGTGCTCTGCTAGAGGAGCCAGAGGAAAGGGCCCTGCTACAAATGCCTCTCAGAGAGTTACAGCAGCCTCTGGTTCAGAGGGTAGACGGCCACTACCACCACCCTCCTGAAGCCTATTGTTACCAGCCGTTCTCCTCTATGGATATATTAAATTGGCAAAGACATACTCCACCATACTCAGGGGAACCACAAGCCATGATTAGACTAATGGAGAGTATTTTTCAAACCCACCGCCCTATGTGGGATGACATAATCCAACTACGAGTCTCCCTTTTCAACACTGAAGAAAGACACAGGATCCTAACTGCGGCTAGAAAATGGCTAGGAGAAATGGCATCTGAGGGTTCCATAAACCCACAGTGGTGGGCAGAACTAGCCACCCCTGATGAGAGGCCCAACTGGGACAGAGGGAGGAAGGGGCCACTTGGAGAGATTTGGGGCGGCTATTTTACAAGGCCCCAATAGGGGGGCCCCAAAACTTATAAATATGACAAAAACCTCCTAGTGATTCAAAGGGAGATCGACTCACCCTCTGAGTTCTACGAATGACTGTGTGAGGCCAGTAGATCCAGGGGCTGCTGCATCTCAGATGGTGATAAATGCACCCTTTGTATCTCAAGCCTGCTCCGATATCAGATGCAAGCTTCAAAATGTAGACGGGGTATTGGCCATGACTGGCTTACAAATAATTGAGATCGCTGATAAGGTATTCAGGAATAGAGACATGGAGACAAAAAGGGAAGTTGAAAAAAGGCAGAGAGAAGATATTAAAAGAGCAGACCAGAAGGTCACAGTACTGGCCACAGCCCTCGGAGGATCCCTCTCTGGACCACTCCAGCCCTCTCTGAACCAGAACCAGCCTCATGGCAGGCCCTCTACAAGAAGGCCCAGGGCCGCCCTACAACCAAATCAATGTGCCCAATGCTGGGGCTTTGGCCACTGGAAAAATAAATGTCCCCAAAATAGCAGGGGAAAGGATTTAGCATCGGCTGTTATAGGGCTGCCAGACTAGAGACTGAATAGGGGTGCTGGGGCTCAGAGACACAAGGTCTCTGAGAGCTCATGGTAAAATTAAAAGTGGGGGACCCAATTATTGACTTTATGGTGAACACTGGAGCAGAAATGTCAGTGGAGACTGAACGGTGGCACCCTTCTCAACAAAGGCCACTGCTATAGCAGGAGTAACCGGGGAAGAGCTGATTAGGCTGTTCTGCATACCCCAAAAGTGTCAGATGCAGGGACACCAAGTGACTCATGAATTGCGATACATCCCTGAATGCCCAGTACCTTTGTTGGGAGGAGACTTGCTGTCTAAACTGGGGGCACAAGTGACCTTCCCCACCTCCACGAAAGACCCACTCTTCGAGTGGCTTCAAGCGCCTATTTACTATCCCTCTCGGTGACCCCTCAAGATGAATGGAGGTAACATGATCCTCCGGGAGGGAAGCCAGAGGGATTAAGCAATCAAGTTCAGTTCATTTTAGTTCAGTCACTCAGTCATGTCCGACTCTTTGCGACCCCATGAATCACAGCACGCCAGGCCACCCTGTCCATCACCAACTCCCGAAATTCACTCAAACTCATGTCCATCGAGCCGGTGATGCCATCCAACCATCTCATCCACTGTCGTCCCCCTCTCTTCCTGCCCCAAATCCCTCCCAGAATCAGGGTCTTTTCCAATGAGTCAGCTCTTCGCATGAGGTGGCCAAAGTACTGGAGTTTCAGCTTTAGCATCAGTCCTTCCAATGAACACCCAGGACTGATCTCCTTTAGAATGGACTGGGTGGATCTCATTGCAGTCCAAGGGACTCTCAAGAGTCTTCTCCAACACCACAGTTCAAAAGCATCAATTCTTTGGCACTCAGCTTTCTTCACAGTCCAACTCTCACATCCATACATGACCACAGGAAAAACCATAGCCTTGACTAGATGGACCTTTGTTGGCAAAGTAATGTCTCTACTTTTGAATATGCGATCTAGGTTGGTCATAACTTTCCTTCCAAGGAGTAAGCATCTTTTAATTTCATGGCTACAATCACCATCTGCAGTGACTTTGGAGCCCAAGAGAGAGAGCTAATCCAGCAATTCCCCGGGGTTTGGGCAAAAGACAAGCCCCCTCCCCACCTGGCTTGCCAAACATCATGCTCTGGTGGTAACAAAATTCAAACCTGGTGCCACACCAGTCAGGAAATGTCAGTACCGGCTACCGCTGGAGGCCCGAGTTGGCATTTTGCCACATATAAACAGGCTATGACAGGCGAGCATCCTAATTGAATGCCAGGCGGCCTGGAACACATCAGTTCTGCCAGTTAAGAAAGAAGGGGGACAAGACTATAGACCTGTACAGGACCTCAACTGGTCAAACAAGCAACCATAACTCTACACCCCACTGTTCCTAACCCCTATATCTTGCTCAGCCACCTCCCACTGAGAGCTAAGATCTAGACTTGCTTTGATCTCAAGGACACATTCTTTTGCATCCTCCTTGCCCAGGTATCCCAACCCATTTTTGCCTTTGAGTGGGAAGATCCAGCAGGGGGCACCAAATAACAACTCACTTGGACTCGCCTCCCACAAGGATTGAAAAACTCCCCAACCTTCTTCTGAGAAGCCTTGGCTTCCAACCTGGACTTGTTCCAGCTGGAGAGGTTTAGGTGCTGGCTGTTACAATATGTGGATGACTTGCTCTTGGCTGCTGAGAACAAAGAAGACGGCTGGAAAGGGACCAAGGCTTTGCTAGAACTGCGGATGAAAGCGGGCTACCGGGTTTCAAAGAAAAAGGTGCAGGTCTGCAAGGAGGAGGTAAGATATATAGGGTTTGTTCTGAGAGAGGACATAAGCCTGATAGACCAGTCCGGGAAAGAAGTCACTTTTAGAATCTCACAACCAAAAACTCGATGACAAGTCTGAGAGTTTTGGGGAGCCACTGAGTTGCAGGAGGGCCTAGAGGAGCTATCCGATGTTGAAGGTCAGGAAGGGCGGCAGTGAGGAGATAACCCTCGTCCAAGGTAAGGAGCAGCGGCTGTATTTTGCTGGAGCAGCCATGAAGAGATACTCCATGCCCAAGGTAAGAGAAGCCCAAGTAAGACAGTAGCTGTTGCAAGAGGGCATCAGAGGGCAGACACACTGAAACCATAATCACAGAAAACTAGTCAATCTAATCACACTAGGACCACAGCCTTGTCTAACTCAATGAAACTAAGCCATGCCCGTGGGGCAACCCAAGACGGGAGGGTCATGGTGGAGAGATCTGACAGAATGTGGTCCACTGGAGAAGGGAATGGCAAACCACTTCAGTATTCTTGCCTTGAGACCCCATGAACAGTATGAAAAGACAAAATGATAGGACACTGAAAGAGGAACTCCCCAGGTCAGTAGGTGCCCAATATGCTACTGGAGATCAGTGAAGAAATAACTCCAGAAAGAATGAAGGGATGGAGCCAAAGCAAAAAGACTTCCCACTGTGGATGTGACTGGTGATAGAAGCAAGGTCCGATGCTGTAAAGAGCAATATTGCATCAGATAAGATCAGATCAGTCGCTCAGTCGTGTCTAACTCTGCGACCCCATGAATTGCAGCACACCAAGCCTCCCTGTCCATCACCAACTCCCGGAGTTCACCCAGACTCACGTCCATAGAGTCAGTGATGCCATCCAGCCATTGCATCCTCTGTCGTCCCCTTCTCCTCCTGCCCCCAATCCCTCCCAGCATCAGAGTCTTTTCCAATGAGTCAACTCTTTGCATTAGGTGGCCAAAGTACTGGAGTTTCAGCTTTAGCATCATTCCTTCCAAAGAAATCCCAGGGCTGATCTCCTTCAGAATGGACTGGTGGGATCTCCTTGCAGACCGAGGGATTCTCAAGAGTCTTCTCCAACACCACAGTTTAAAGCATCAATTCTTCGGCGCTCAGCCTTCTTCACAGTCCAACTCTCACATCCATACATGACCCTGGAAAAACCATAGCCTTGACTAGACGAAGCTTTGTTGGCAAAGTAATGTCTCTGCTTTTGAACATGCTATCTAGGTTGGTCATAACTTTCCTTCCAAGGAGTAAGCGTCTTTTAATTTCATGGCTGCAGTCACCATCTTCAGTGATTTTGGAGCCCAGAAAAATAAAGTCTGACACTGTTGCCGCTGTTTCCCCATCTATTTCCCATGAAGTGATGGGACCGGATGCCATGATCTTCGTTTTCTGAATGTTGAGCTTTAAGCCAACTTTGTCACTCTCCACTTTCACTTTCATCAAGAGGCTTTTGAGTTCCTCTTCACTTTCTGTCATAAGGGTGGTGTCATCTGCATATCTGAGGTTATTAACATTTCTCCTGGCAATTTTGATTCCAGCTTGTGTTTCTTCCAGTCCAGCGTTTCTCATGATGTACTCTGCATATAAGTTAAATAAACAGGGTGACAATATACAGCCTTGAAGTACTCCTTTTCCTATTTGGAACCAGTCTGTTGTTCCATGTCCAGTTCTAACTGTTGCTTCCTGACCTGCATACAAATTTCTCAAGAGGCAGGTCAGGTAGTCTGGTATTCCCATCTCTTTCAGAATTTTCCACAGTTTCTTGTGATCCACACAGTCAAAGGCTTTGACATAGTCAATAAAGCAGAAATAGATGTTTTCTGGAACTCTATTGCTTTTTCCATGATCCAGCAGATGTTGGCAATTTGATCTCTGGTTCCTCTGCCTTTTCTAAAACCACCTTGAACCTGGAATGTCAGGTCCATGAATCAAGGCAAATTGGAAGTGGTCAAACAAGAGATGGCAAGAGTGAATGTCGACATTCTAGGAATCAGCGAACTAAAATGGACTGGAATGGGTGAATTTAACTCAGATGGCCATTATATCTACTACTGCGGGCAGGAATCCCTCAGAAGAAATGGAGTAGCCATCATGGTCAACAAAAGAGTCCGAAAGGCAGTATTGGATGCCATCTCAAAAACGATGAGACAAACCACTCAATATCACAATAATCCAAGTCTATGCCCCAACCAGTAATGCTGATGAAGCTGAAGTTGAACAGTTCTATGAAGACCTACAAAACCTTTTAGAACTAACACCCAAAAAAGATGTCCTTTTCATTATAGGGGACTGGAATGCAAAAGTAGGAAGTCAAGAAACACCTGGAGTAACAGGCAAATTTGGCCTTGGGATACATAATGAAGCAGGGCAAAGACTAATAGAGTTTTGCCAAGAAAATGCACTGGTCATTAGCAAACACCCTCTTCCAACAACACAAGAGAAGACTCTACACATGGACATCACCAGATGGTCAACACCGAAATCAAATTGATTATATTCTTTGCAGCCAAAGATGGAGAAGCTCTATACAGTCAACAAAAACAAGACCAGGAGCTGACTGTGGCTCAGATCATGAACTCTTTATTGCCAAATTCAAACTTAAATTGAAGAAAGTAGGGAAAACCACTAGACCATTCATGTATGACCTAAATCAAATCCTTTATGATTATACAGTGGAAGTGAGAAATAGATTTAAGGGCCTAGATCTGATAGATAGAGTGCCTGATGAACTATGGAATGAAGTTCATGACATTGTACAGAAGACAGGGATCAAGACCATCCCCATGGAAAAGAAATGCAAAAAAGCAAAATGGCTGTCTGGGGAGGCTTTACAAATAGCTGTGAAAAGAAGAGAATGAAAAGCAAAAGAGAAATGGAAAGATATAAGCATCTGAATGCAGAGTTCCAAAGAATAGCAAGAAGAGATAAGGAAGCCTTCCTCAGTGATCAATGCAAAGAAATAGAGGAAAACAACAGAATGGCAAAGACTAGAGATCTCTTCAATAAAATTAGAGATACCAAGGGGACATTTCATGCAAAGATGGGCTTGATAAAGGACAGTATGATATGGAACTAACTGAAGCAGAAGCTAGTAAGAAGAGGTGGCAAGAATACACAGAACTGTACAAAAAAGATCTTCACGACCCAGATAATCACGATGGTGTGATCACTGACTTAGAGCCAGACATCCTGGAATGTGAAGTCAAGTGGGCCTTAGAAAGCATCACTACGAACAAAGCTAGTGGAGGTGATGGAATTCCAGTTGAGCCATTTCAAATCCTGAAAGATGATGCAGTGAAAGTGCTGCACTCAATATGCCAGCAAATTTGGAAAACTCAGCAGTGGCCACAGGACTGGAAAGTTTTTTGTCTAATCCCAAAGAAAGGAAATGCCAAAGAATGCTCTAACTACCACACAATTGCACTCATCTCACATGCTAGTAAAGTAATGCTCAAAATTCTCCAAGCCAGGCTTCAGCAATATGTGAACCGTGAACCTCATGATGTTCAAGCTGGTTTTAGAAAAGGCAGAGGAACCAGAGACCAAGTTGCCCACATCCGCTGGATCATGGAAAAAGCAAGAGTTCCAGAAAAACACCCATTTCTGCTTTATTGACTATGACAAAGCCTTTGACTGTGTGGATCACAAGAAACTGTGGAAAATTCTGAAAGGGATGGGAATACCAGACCACCTGACCTGCCTCTTGAGAAATTTGTATGCAGGTCAGGAAGCAACAGTTAGAACTGGACATGGAACAACAGATTGGTTCCAAATAGGAAAAGGAGAACGTCAAGGCTGTATATTGTCACCCTGTTTATTTAACTTATATGCAGAGTACTTCATGAGAAATGCTGGGCTGGAAGAAAACAAGCTGGAATCAAAATTGCCAGGAGAAATATTAATAATTTCAGATATGCAGATGACACTACCCTTTTGGCAGAAAGTGAAGAGGAACTAAAGAGCCTCTTGATGAAGGTGAAAGAGGAGATTGAAAAAGTTGGCTTAAAACTCAACATTCAGAAAACAAAGATCATGGCATCTGGTCCCATCACTTCATGGGAAATAGATGGGGAAACTCTGAAAACAGTGTCAGACTTTATTTTTTCGGGCTCCAAAATCACTGAAGATGGTGACTGCAGTCATGAAATTAAAAGACGCTTACTCCTTGGAAGGAAAGTTATGACCAACCTAGACAGCGTATTCAAAAGCAGAGACATTACTTCGCCAAAAAAGGTCTGTCTAGTCAAGGCTATGGTTTTTCCAGGGTCATGTATGGATGTGAGAGTTGAACTGTGAGGAAGGCTGAGCACCGAAGAATTGATGCTTTAAACTGTGGTGTTGGAGAAGACTCTTGAGAGTCCCTTGGACTGCAAGGAGATCCCACCAGTCCATTCTGAAGGAGATCAGCCCTGGGATTTCTTTGGAAGGAATGATGTTAAAGCTGAAACTCCAGTACTTTGACCACCTCATGCGAAGAGTTGACTCATTGGAAAAGACTCTGATGCTGGGAGGGATTGGGGGCAGGAGGAGAAGGGGACGACAGAGGATGAGATGGCTGGATGGCATCACCGACTCAATGGACGTGAGTCTGGGTGAACTCCGGGAGTTGGTGATGGACTGGGAGGCCCTGGCGTGCTGCGATTCATGGGGTCACAAAAGAATCGGACACGACTGAGCGACTGAACTGAACTGAGTTTTGTAGGATTTGCATCCCAGGATATTCTCAGATGGCCCAGCCTTTATATGAACTCCAACAGGGCCAGAAGGGGATTCATTAAATTGGACTGAAAGACAGCAGCAGTCCTGTGAACAACTAACGTTAGCACTTATATCGGCACCACCTTGGGCCTGCCAGACCTTACTAAGCCATTTACTCTTTCTGTAACTGAAAAGGATAAAGTGGCTATGGGTGTATTAACCCAGAATGGGAAATGGGACAGACCGGTGGCCTATCTCTCCAAACGACTGGACAGTCTTGCCACCAGATGGCCTAGATGTTTACGGGCAATTGCTACAGTTGCCTTACTGGCTCAGGAGGGAACCAAGCTGACTTCAGGCTGAGACTTAACCTTAAGAGTCCCCCCATGAGGTCAACGCTCTCCTCCGAGGAGACCCCAACAAGTGGCTGTCAACGTCTCGGATTACACAATACCAGGAGACTTTATGTGAGAACCCCCATGTCACTATTGAGCCTTGCCAGGCCTTGAACCCAGCTACACTCCTTCCTGTGGGAGAAGGTGGACATTCACATACTTGTAAAGAGATCTTGGAAGAAGTTTATGCTAGCAGGCCTGACCTGAGGGACCAGCCAATCCCAGACCCAGACTGGGTCCTATACACCAATGGCATCAGCCTGGTGAAACAAGGACAATGGCTGTCAGGACATGCGGTAGTCACAGAGGAAACCATCACTGAAGCTGGTTCCCTGCCATCCCACTGGTCTGCTTAGCAAGCCAAATTATATGCACTAATTCAGGCTCTCCAGCTATCAAAAGGTAAGAAGACAAACATTTACACTGACTCTAGCTAGGTATGCTCTCATTGTGTTGCACGTGCATGGGGCCCTACAAGGAGAGAAGTCTCTTGACAGCTAACAGAAAGGACATTCAAAACAAGGAGAAGATCTTGAGCCTACTAGATGCTGTATGGGAACGTGAAAAAGAGGCAGTGATGCACTGCCGGGGTCACCAAAATGAGGATACCCCACAGGTGCGAGGAAACTGACTGGCAGATAAAATCGCAAAGGTGGCAGCTAAGGAACTTGGGGCTGGTGGGGGTGGCTTATTAGAACTTTTGTACTCTGGAAAGCGCCTGAGTTAACTTCAACTCTCCCACAGTATACCCCAGCCCAAGATCAATTGACTAAAACAGAAAGGGCCACCAAAAATGAAAAGTGTTTGTGGGACTGCCAGATGGCAGGTTGCTGGTTTCCAAGACTCTGGCCCCTCGCTAGTGTCTCAAATTCAACAGACAACCCATTTGAGGCATGACAAAATGGAAATATTGATTCGGAAAATTTCTTAATTCCACGGCTTTCTTCCCTATGTAGAATGGAATCCCAAAATTGTTCTGCTTGCTCACAGATCAATGCTGCTCCCAAACTTAAACAAAGGTCTCTAGGAATACAGTTAAAGGGCACTCTGCCCTTTGAGCATTTAGAGGTGAACTTTACTGAGATGAAACCCTACCGGCATTATCGTTACTTACTAGTCATAGTATGTACCTTCTCCAGTTGGGCGGAGGCCTTCCCCACCCGAACTGAAAAAGCAACTGAAGTAGCTCACTGTCTGATTCGAGAAATAATTCCCAGATTTGGGTTCCCAACCAGTATAGCATGAGACAAAGGCCCTGCCTTTGTAGCCGACTTCATTCAACAGTATGTAAAGCTCTAAATATTAAGTGGAAATTACACACAGCATATAGGCCCCAGAGTTCTGGGATGGTGGAAAGAACCAACCAAACTCTTGAAGAGACACTTTCAAAATGGATCATAGAGATTGACTGTTCAGGGATGTACTTGCTTCCGGCAGCCTTACTCATATTAAGGGTAACCCCGCAATCCCACGGTTATTCTTCTTATGAAATTGTCTATGGGAGACCCCCTCCCATAGTGAGGCAGGTGTTAGCATACTTGCCACAGGTAAGGGGATGGGATTTCGCAGCATACGGAACATTTAGGTAAGGTAATAAACCAAGTAACTAAGTTTGTACAAGAAAGAGTACCGTTTCCCCTTGGGGAACAGATTCACGAATTTGTGCTCGGTGATCGGGTGTGGGTCAAAGACTGGAAACACAATTCCTTGGCCCGACATTGGAAAGGTCCTTATACTGTTGTTTTAGCCACCCTATGGCAGTTAAAGTTGCAGGTGTCACTCCCCGGATCCACCACATGAGAGTGAAGAAGGCGTACCAATGCGGACCCGGAGGATGCCGAGTGGACTACACAGAAGGACCCTGCTGATCCTCATGAAACCAAGGTCATCTTAAAACAGAAGAAGAAGAAATGAAGCTCTATAATCAACTACTACTACCCGGGCTCGTCGGTATTATCCTGGGTCTAGCCATAGTTTCAGCACAAGATAACGTTTTCATTTCATGGGCACATTCCTATGCCGACTTCCATAAGAAATCTAATTGCTGGGTGTGTGGCGCTATGCCCAGGTCCGTCATGGATGGTCTCTCATGGTGGCTGTCATCCCTACGGACGTGTGACATGCCCAGTTTATGTGACTTCCTGCTTCATAGAAAGCCACAAAAACCAAGTGCAGAAACTGTAATTACAACACCCACCAACCACTGGTGTGATAGAAAGGCTGATAGTCTGGCAGAAAGTCAGAAGATTCTTTTTAATTATACTCTTACCTTAGAAAATGCTTATCAATATTATGTGACAGCCAGTAATTCCAAACAATCAAAAGCTAATAGATATTTTGACCAAATCTACCAAATATGGGATGATTACATGTGGGTTACTCCAGAAAAAGGGCAGCCTGTTATGATAGCTGACATTTGCTGGGAGCAGGATATACACACTATATACACTATATAATAACCAGACGATAGACAAAAAGGACTTGAAACTGATGGGCTTTCTATGAAGAGAACAGTGCTATAAAACTTATAAAGTTACTTATGACCCCAATCAAACCCCCCAATGGCCTTGAACAGACTGGAAATTCAACCCTGGAGTCAGGTGGATTGCCGTTAAAGGCACCGGCTGGCTATGTGGGACCAGTTTGTGGCCATGGCTACCTCCAGGATGGGTAGGAAGATGGAAACATGAGGCCAACAATACAAGAGCCCGTAAATTTGCCCTCACTACAGGCCAGATAGTCACAGTCAGTTTTCCATTGGTATGATGATTTGACTGCTATAGTTGTCCCTTTGTTGGACACCACAGATAAAATGATTAGGGTCGAGGCCCTCACTAATTTCACCCAGAGAGCCCTAAACGATAGCCTGAGGGCAATTCAAGCATTAAATACTGAGCAAATACAAATGAGAAAGGCAGTAATTCAAAATCAGATGGCTTTAGACTTACTTACAGCCGCTCAAGGAGGGACCTGTGCTGTAATTAAGGTTGACTGTTGTGTATATATTCCTGACTTATCTGGCAATGTATCCACTGCTTTAGGTGATATGAAAAGCCAAGTAAAATCTATGTCTGATAATGATCTTCCTTCTGGATTTTTGTTTTGTCCTGGATAAAGGGTGATTGGTGGAAAACTATATTGACCATTGTGATAGTTGCTCAGTTAATTTTGTTATGTGGGCCTTTTAGTCTCCAATGTATTGTCAACTTTGTCTCATTAAGATTAACCTCATTCACCCAAGTATATGACAAAAGCCTAAGGTACAATACATCCCGATGGGTGATGGTCACATTGGAAGTTGAGAGCATCAAGTAGGGGTAAGGAAGGAGGAAAAGAGCAGGCTACTATGACTAAACTGACTCCATTTTGAAAGAAAGGAAATTCCATTTTGAACTCTCAGCGAACTTTGGACCATAGATCTGTTAGTCATGGAAACGACATATTAGAATGACCAAATGAGCCTCTCTACTGGACAAGTGGACCGGGCTGATCTCACACCTAGACTCCCTGGAGCCAAGAAGAATGGTTTACTGCATAATCAATCACCTTCTGTAATCTAGTAATGCCCATTGGTGTAGGCAGCACTGTGTGACTAGTTGGGCTTTAGATTGTGAATCTTGACTATAACCTGATTGTATCTCCTTCTAATGTTTTCCTTAGCTAACTTGAGAAATCTGGGGATGTGGGTTAGGGCACATACACTTAAGGTATATAAAGTTGTCACAAAAGTCAGTTGCGGTCCTTGGCTAAAGAAGAAACTCTGCCTCAGACCCACAGGTGTGATACACTGCACTCCACTATTCACACTGTCCTTCTGATGAGTTTGTTTCCTGGAATACCTGGCTATAACATATGGACGCCCTTTTTTCTTAGGTCAGTTCCCTACTGCCAGCCCCTTGCTGGGAGATTATCTTTCCACCCTTAACCTTAAGACACTTCATAAGAGAACATGCAGACCTTTATCTCCCAAAGCCTCATCAAACAAATTCAGCTGACTAAACCCTCATACCCGGGGATTGAGCCCTGCTTGAAACCTTACACCATAAGGATCTCCAGCCTCGAGGACTGGTCCACTTGAGGTCATTCTAACCACACCAACAGCTGCTAAACTGGCAGGTCACTCCTCTTGGTTTCATATCTCTAGATTAAAGCATGCCCCAGGAGATGCTCCATCTCTGCCAAGAAACATTCTCCACTCAGACACTCCTCACTACACCAGCACTGTTCTGGGACCCACCAGGCTTCGACTGAATCAAATTCTACAAGAATCAGAACAGCCAAATACAACTGGGATTTCCCCTACTTACCCTCTTCACAATAGGAGTTTACTCTGTGTCTCCCCCTGAGTGGACTATCATTCAAAAACTTTCCCTCTGTTTTACCTACTTCTCCATAGTTCTTGTTTTTCTGGGGTGTGGCCCGACTCCTACTGTGATCAGCTTAGACGAATTCATTATCTACTTTCCTTCACATAATAACACAAGCCCTTACTTTTTCTGGAAACACCATTGTTACTGATCTCCCCATTCTCCTTGACTTTATAATTGATCTTTGGCTCTAGGGAGATTTCATAGAGTTCACACCAACCCAAATTTATTTCTACACCTGGATTCTTATTTTTAGCATTTTCTTCCCTTAGACATGAGACATCACATCATGATTTTACTCTTACTCTCTCTTCTTTTACAGTCCAAACTTCACATTAATACCCTGCCCCAAAACTAGCCTACCTATTCAGAACTCTAAATCTGACCCATTGTTTACTCAATACCTCAAACCCACCCCTGGCCAATAATTGTTGGATTTGCTTATCCATCTCCTCACCCTGAAGATCGGCACTCCCCATTTCTAACTTTCAGCCCATGTTTAATGCATCTTTTTTCAAAATTTCTTCAGGACCACTTACAGGCCTTCACCAACTGCACTACCCATGAGCTACTTCTAACTCACTCAGATTATCAAACACTTCGACCCCACACAAATCCCCTTGACCCAGATTTCATCCTTTTCTTATCTCACCCCCATGACGCCCCTGTCCCACAGGAAGTGGTTACAGAAGATTGACCTTCAGCCCTTATCCTAAATCAAAAAGGCTGGAATGATAGGGCCCACATGGGGTCTCCTTGATAAGATGGCTCATTATGTTGACCTCGCAAACAAAGAGTAAAATCACAGTGATCCGTGAGACTGACCAAACTGCCCAAATGGCATGCTGTTTTCTCACTGGTGCCTATCTTCTCAAAGGTGTCAGACCCCCAATTCCAGACCTCTGGCTACGTGACCATCCCTACAGAGAATTTTTCATTGGTGGGGTATGAGAAGGACCCCGTCAGAAAGGGAGGATGCTGGTTCTCCTTAAGAGCCAGTCACCCTCTCTTTTCCCTCTAATAAACTTCCTTTTTCTTACCAGATGACTCAGCTTGCTTCTTTTTCTCTCCACTCACCTTACAAATATCACACAAAAATTACACAAAATATCATACTACTAGGGAATTACAGATTAAAATCATCAGATATCACACCACACCAATTTGGACTGCTTAACTCCATATATATAACAATATCAACTGCTAGAGGGTGAAGAACAACAGGAACTTTCCCTCACTGCTGGTAGGGAGTAGGTACAGCCATTTTGTAAGACAGTTGGGAAGTTTTTTCCAAAGCTAAAAACTCTCACCTCGGGGTCCAACAATCGTGCTCTCTTTCTGTATTTAGACAACTGCTTTGAAAATCTATCTCCAAATTCAAGCAGAGATGCAATTATGCATAGCAATACTATCCATAATAGCTAAAAACGTGAAAAAAATCAGTATATCCTTCAAAAGATGAACGTATAGGCAAATTGGGTTACATCCGTGTCAAGATAAGTAGAATATGCTACCCCCAAAATATGCCTCTTTGATAAAAGGATTGTTTCAGTCTGAGGATTACTTCACAAACTAAGAAAAAGAACCTCAGAATATCTGCTCAGGAAAATGAGCAGAGATTGCCCTTTTGTGACAGACTTTTACAATAGAGAAATGTCCATATTTAAAGGCTGTCCCTCTTTGCACCAGAAATACAAGGATGATTAAATCTCACATAGAGATTTGATGGTGGAGGAGTTCTGATTTCAATCAGCAAACAATCATACACTTCTTTTCTGTGTTTTGCATGATGACCTGCCAAAACTGACTTCCCCCATTCCCCAAGGTCTTTCTTTTGTTTGTATCCTAAAATGGTATTTGAGGTGCTGGCTTTGGACATTTCAGGGAGTGATTCCATTTTCCTGGGTAGCTCTTCTATATACAGGAGGTATACATGTTATTAAACTGTTTTTTTCTCCTGGTAATCTATTTTTTTTCTTTGTTTTTTTACAAGAGAAGTCTCGACTAATAACCTACAAGAGTAGAAGAAAAATTGTTTTTCCTCCCACACACATGCAATGGGATACTGCTCAGCAATAGAAAGCAATGAGCCATGAATCAATGGAAAGACAAAAATAAATCATGTCTGACATATTTATTGTTCAGTCGCTTAATCGTGTCCAACTCTTTGCAATCCCATGGACTGTAGCACACCAGGCTTCCTTGTCCATCACCATCTCCCAGAGCTTGCTCAAACTGATATCCATCGAGTTGGTGATGCCATCTAACCATCTCGTCGTCTGTTGCCTCCTTCTTCTGCCTTCTATTTTCCCCCAACATCAGGGTCTTTTCCAATGAGTCAGTTATTCACATCAGTTGGCCAAAGTATTGGAGCTTCAGCTTCATCATCAGGCCTTCCAATGAACATCTAGGACTGGTCTCCTTTAGGATGGACTGATTGGATCTCCTTGCAGTCCAAGGGACTCTCAAGAGTCTTCTCCAACACCACAGTTTAAAAGCATCAATTCTTCAGTGCTCAGCTTTCTTTATGGTTCAATTCTCACATCCATACATGACTTCTGGAAAAACCATAGCTTTGACTAGATGGACATTTACCTGAAAAGTAATATCTCTGCTTTTTAATATGTTGTCTAGGTTGGTCATAGCCTTTCTTCCAAGGAGCAAGCGTTTTTTTTTTAATTTCATGGTTCCACTCACCGACCACAGTGATTTTGGAGCCCAAGAAAGTGAAGTCTGTCACTGTCTCCATTGTTCCCCCATCTATTTGCCATGAAGTGAGGGACCAGATGCCATGATCTTAGTTTTTTTGAATGTTGAGCTTTATGCCATCTTTTTCACTCTCCTCTTTCACCTTCATCATGAGGCTCTTTAGTTCCTCTTCACTTTCTGCCATAAGGTTGGTGTCATCTGTATATCTGAGGTTATTGACATATCTCCTGGCAGTCTCTATTTCACTTTGTGCTTTATCCAGCCTGGCATTTTGCATGATGTTCTCTGCATATTAAGTTACATAAGCAGGGTGATGATATACAGCCTTGATGTACTCTTTTCTCAATTTGGAGCCAGTCTGTTGTTTCATGTCCAGTTCTAACTGTTGTTTTTTGACCTGCATACAGGTATCTCAGAAGGCAGGTAAGGTGGTCTGGTATTCTTTTCAATCCCATGGACTGTAGCACACCAGGCTTCCCTGTCCATCACCATTTCCCAGAGCTTGCTCAAACTGATATCCATCGAGTCAGTGATGCCATCTAACCATCTCGTCGTCTGTCGTCTCCTTCTTCTGCCTTCTATTTTCCCTCAACATCAGGGTCTTTTCCAATGAGTCAGTTATTCACATCAGTTGGCCAAAGTATTGGAGCTTCAGCTTCATCATCAGGCCTTCCAATGAACACCCAGGACTGGTCTCCTTTGGGATGGACTGGTTGGATCTCCTTGCAGTCCAAGGGACTCTCAAGAGTCTTCTCCAACACCACAGTTCAAAACCATCAATTCTTCAGCACTCAGCTTTCTTTATATTCCAACTCTTACATCCATACATGACCACTGGAAAAACCATAGCCTTGACTGGATGGGCATTTGTTGGCAAAGTAATGTCTCTGCTTGTGAATATGCTATCTAGGTTGGTCATAACTTTCCTTATAAAGAGTAAGTGTTTGTTAATTTCATGGCTGTAGTCACCATCTGCAGTGATTTTGGAGCCAAAAAAAATAAAGTCTGACACTGTTTCCTCTGTTTCCTCATCTATTTTCCATGAAGTGATTAGACCGGATGCCATGATCTTCGTTTTCTGAATGTTGAGCTTTAAGCCAACTTTTTCACTCTCCACTTTCACTTTCATCAAGAGGCTTTTTAGTTCCTCTTCACTTTCTGCCATAAGGGTGGTGTCATCTGCACATCTGAGGTTATTGATATTACTCCCGGCAATCTTGATTCCAGCTTGTGTTTCTTCCAGTCCAGCATTTCTCATGATGTACTCTGCATAGAAGTTAAATAAACAGGGTGACAATATACAGCCTTGAAGTACTCCTTTTCCTATTTGGAACCAGTCTGTTGTTCTATGTCCAGTTCTAACTGTTGCTTCCTGACCTGCATACAGATTTCTCAAGAGGCAGATCAGGTGGTCTGGTATTCCCATCTCTTTCAGAATTTTCCACAGTTTGTTGTGATCCGCACATTTAGCAACTTTAGTGTGATCAAAGAAGCAGAAGTAGATGTTTTCTGGAGGTCTTTTGCTTTTTCTATGATTCAGTGGAAGTTGGCAATTAGATTGCTGGTTCCTCTGCCTTTTCTAAACCCAGCTTGAACATCTGAAAGTCCTCATTTCACGTACTGATGAAACCTAGCTTGGAGAATTCAGAGCCTTACTTTGCTAGCTTGTGAAATCAGTGCAATTGTGTAATAGTTTGAACATTCTTTGGCCTTTTCTTTGGGATTGAAAAGAAAACTCACCTTTTCCAGTCCTGTGGCCACTGCTGAGTGAGAAGGGACAAACTATCTATCTATGAGCCGAAGAAAGGTGCTTTTGTTTATAGTCAGCAGAAGGGCAGTGTCCATACTATTAAGTATGATTATAAAAACAAAGACAACAAAGAACAAGTGAAAGAAAGAGTTTCCAACATGGAGTCAGAATTGGCTTTCTCCCTGCAACAAACAGACTCTGTAGACGAAATGCAAAATGGATCACACATAAACTATGGGCTTTATTTTGTGGAGTTCTTCCCAAGGTGCAGGAGCTGGCAATGCTGAAACCTCTGCACATGTCATCTGGAAAGGAGCAATACATGGATAAATGGCAAGTGGTGGGCACCAGGTTCCTCACTGTGGGAGCAGGAAGTTACAGATGAATAAGAGGGAAGGCCTCTGCCCTTGTGGTCCTGGATCTCAGCTTCCAGGTAGGATGATGTGGGGAGTTGACTGGCCTGGGGAACCACACAGATCTTTACACTGGGAAGGCCCTGCTGACGTAGGAATAGAGTCATCTTTCCACCCACATCTGCTACAAACACTCATCCCTCCATGATCTGCCACGTGCAGCTTTTAAGACATTCTCCCCCTAGGCAGATAAAGGACTGTGAGGGTCCAGCTTACCCATAACCTGTCCCAATGTGGTAGAAATTGCTGGGCAGTCAGTGTAGAAGTCAGAGCCTTGGTTCTTTTCCTAATTTCAATTTTAATTCTCCCACAAAAGTTTTTGGCTCCAGTAGCCTAAAGCTGCATTTGTTCCAGTTTCCAGACATTCAGAAGAATGCATCCCTGGTCTGGAGGGTCATAAAACACTCAGACCTAGGACAAGACAATCATTACCTGCTGTTCAGTTTATCAAGGAGAAAAACTCCAGGTAGATAATTAGCTCCTAAACATACATCTAACCCCTAAGTAATGGTCTGAGGTCTTAAGAAATGGTTGAGGGGTGGTGTTGCAATGTCTAGAAAAACTGAGAAACTGGAGGACCCAAGAAAGCCATAAAAATGGCAAACTGAACATTGCAACATTTAAACTGTTTGGTCAGGAAATACACACATCTGGCCGAAGGCAGAATGACATCACTGACTCAATGGACATGAGTTTGAGGAAACTCTGGTAGACAGTGAAGGACAGGGAAACCTGGAGTGCTGCAGTCCATGCGGTCACAGTCAGTCAGACACGACTGAGTGACTGAACAACAAAGCAAAAATACTAGGAATGTTCAGGCCTGCTCACTGTTCTCTTTATCTTCTTTGTTGTCAGAAAAAGGAAAGAAAAAAAACTCATTCCTATTTTTTTTTTTTTTTCCTTTTCACTGCAGCACCCACACCCAGAGGCAGCCCTGCCATCCCTGGTGGCTGAGCCCAGGCACCCAGGGCCTCCCACTTCCCTTGTGCTCCAGTGACTGTCAGCTCTCCCCCAGAGTCTATGGCCAGTGCCCACACTAACTCCCCTCTACGGCCACAGCCCTGGCCCAAGCCCGATCCCTCCATCAGGACCTTCAAAACTCCCTGCCCCCATGGTGCATCTCACACCCCATCTCAATATGCTATTTCTGAAGCATAAACCAGACCGTGACTTTCCCCCACCTGTAATGCCCCATAGGTTTTCTCCCTTTGGATGGGGTGTCTTGTCAAAAGGCATTCACCTGGCCCTTATGAAGCTACTGGCTCTTGGGTTCTGGAACACTGAGCACCTGAGCAGGACACAGCACGAAACCCCAAAATGGGACTTGGGACTGCTGCTGCCTGATCAAAGAGAGCAGAGAAGAGTTCGCCAGCTGCGACAGAAACCCTGCAAAGTGGCCTCTCCCTTGGCCGTTAAATCACCCCCATGGGACTTGAGGGAAGGAGGGACCAAGGCACGTGTTAGCTCATTCCTAAGCAGGACAGTATAGGTTCATTCGTGTCCCCTCAAATTTACATGCTGAACCTCTAGTCCCCAGGACTCCAGGATGTGGCTGTATTCGGGGATGGAGTTTTCAAAGAGCTGAGCAAGGTAAAATGCTGTCACTATGGTGGATCCTAAAATCCTAAAAGATGTGTTAAAGTGCTGCATTTAATATGTCAACAAGTTTGGAAAACTCAGTAGTGGCCACAGGAAAGAAAAAGTTCAGTATTCTATCCAATCCCAAAGAAGGGCAATGCCAGAGAATGTTCAAAGTGTTAGTGAAAGTGTTAGTCTTTCAGCTGTGTCCTAGTCTTTGCAACCCCATGGACTGTAGCTTGTCAGGCTTTTCTGTCCATAAAATTCTACAGGCAAGAATCCTGGAGTGGGTAGCCATGCCCTTCTCCAGGAGATCTTCCCAATCCAGGGATCAAACTCATGTCACCTGCATCGCAGGTGGGTTCTTTACTGTCTGAGCCACCAGGAAAGCCATGAGAATGTTCTAACTACCATACGATTGTGCTCATTTCACATGCTAGTAAGGTTATGCTCAACATCCTTCAAGCTAGGCTTCAGCAGTACACGAACCGAGAAATTCCAGATGTACAAGCTGAGTGTAGGAAAGGCAGAGGAACCAGAGATCAAATTGCCAACATCTGCTGCATCATAAAAAAAAAGCAAGAGTATTCCAGAAAAACACCTACTTCTGTTTCAGTGACTATGAGAAAGCCTTTGACTGTGTGGATCACAACAAACTGTGGAAAATCCTTAAAGAGATGGGAATACCAGACCACCTTTCCTGTCTCCTGAGAAACTTATATGCAGGTCAGGAAGCAACATCTAGAACAGGACATGGAACAATAGACTGGTTCCAAGTTGAGAAAGATTTGTCAGGGTTTTATATTGTCACCCAGCTTATTTAACTTACGTGCAGTGCACATCATGTGAAATGCTGGATTGGATGAATCACAAGGTGGAATCAAGATTTCCAGAAGAAATGTCAACAACTTCTGTCCACGGAGTTGCAATAAATTGAATATGACTTAGTGATTGAAACAACACTATCCCATACCTGAATCCTAACCTGCACCCATACCTTGATCCCTGCCATAACCCGTTAACTGAACACCTAATTCCTAACATCTTTTTCCTAAAACCTAACACATGATCCCTAAAACCTAGTTGCCAGAGTCCAGCTCCAGCAGCCAGGGATTCAACCTGAAGAGATGAGTGGTGTAGGTGAGAAACTGAGGCAGCCTCTCAGTTTTCTTGGACTGCCTGTTTATTTCAAGCTTATGATTCTCTTTTATACTTTTACAAAAGCATTAGGTCAGAGGTTTGATATTTTCAGTTCCCACTGGTCCAGATTTGTTGTCTCCATAAATCTTTGTTGCCCCTCAAAAGGAGTTTCTGCCTCAGCGATTCTCTTATCTACTTTTTCTCATGTGTCCTTGTGAATACACTGTAACTCATGCTAATGTCTGGGCTGCATACCACATTCCTCAGTTTATTTCTTATCTTTCTAAGTCCTGTTTGCCCCTAGTATCCTAAGCTCACTATTTCTTAGAAAGGGTTTCTAGCTAATAATATCTCTAAAGTCCCTACTTTCTATAAGCTATGGTAGAACATGCTAACATTACAACATTCCTTAAATCTTTAGCTTCTAACTATTTTAATTATTCCTACGACCTAAATTCAGCAAACTCTTTTGCCATAAACACTTTCCTCACAAACAGGCTTCAGATAGCAATCCCTCCCATGGTCTCAAGCTGCAGCCTGTGTGCTCACCCTGGAACACTCTTTTGTAAAAGTCCTTGAACAAATGTCAATGATTAACTTTATGAATTATTCTCTGAGCACAGCTGCAGAAGACTTTGTGCCTTCTCATGCTCCTCTCAAGCTCCTTAATATTCTTTTCAGTCAACTCAGCCGAGGAAAGGAAAAACCAAGTCAGAATCACACAGCCTAACTCCTTCATCCTGTGTCCCTGTCTGCGGGACAGAGAGGGGGTTGTGGCAGTGCCTCCATTTTGTCAGTAATGCCTAACGAGGCTCCCAACACCTAGTCATTAATTCCAAAAACCTAACCCCTAATCTATACCATAAAACCTAACCTATAATCTTAACCCAAACACACATTTATCCATTAAAACAAACATAGAAAAGCACAAACTATAAAGGCATAAACATAATTCACACTGGCTTCTTTGTTGGTCTCAAAAACACCTGGCAACTTCCACTTAAGGGTCTTGCATTTCTTAATCCCTCCATCTGGATTACTCCTTCCATAACTCTTCACAGCTTATTCTTCACTCCCTTCAGTTCAGTTCATTTCAGTCGCTCAGTCGTATTCGACTCTTTGCAGTCCCATGAATTGCAGCACACCAGGCCTCCCTGTCCATCACCAACTCCCAGAGTTCACTCAAACTCACATGCATAGTCGGTGATGCCATCCAACCATCTCATCCTCTGTCGTCCCCTTCTCCTCCTGCCCCCAATCCCTCCCTGCATCAGAGTCTTTTCCAATGAGTCAACTCTTCACATGAGGTGGCCAAAGTATTGGAGTTTCAGCCTCAGCATCATTTCTTCCAATGAACACCCAGGACTGGTCTCCTTAGGATGTACAGGTTGGACCTCCTTGCAGTCCAAGGGACTCTCAAGAGTCTTCTCCAACACCACAGTTCAAAAGCATCGATTCTTAGGCACTCAGCTTTCTTCACAGTCCAACTCTCACATCCATACATGACCACTGGAAAAACCATAGCCTTGACTAGATGCACCTTTGTTGGCAAAGTAATGTCTCTGCTTTTGAATATGCTACTAGGTTGGTCATAACTTTCCTTCCAAGGAGTAAGCGTCTTTTAATTTCATGGCTGCAGTCACCATCTGCAGTGATTTTGGAGCCCAAAATAATAAAGTCTGACACTGTTTCCCCATCTATTTGCCATGAAGTGATGGGACCAGATACCATGATCTTCGTTTTCTGAATGTTGAGCTTTAAGCCAACTTTTTCATCTCCTCTTTCACTTTCAACAAGAAGCTCTTTAGTTCCTCTTCAGTTTCTGCCATAAGGGTGGTGTCATCTGCATATCTGAGGTTACTGTTATTTCTCCCAGCAATCTTGATTCCAGCCTGTGCTTCTTCCAGCCCAGCGTTTCTCATGATGTACTCTGCATAGAAGTTAAATAAACAGGGTGACAATATACAGCCTTGATGTACTCCTTTTCTTATTTGGAACCAGTATGTTGTTCCATGTCCAGTTCTAACTGTTGCTTCCTGACCTGCATATAGGTTTCTCAAGAGGCAGGTCAGGTGGTCTAGTATTCCCATCTCTTTCAGAATTTTCCACAGTTTCTTGTGATCCACACAGTCAAAGGCTCTGGCATAGTCAATAAAGCACTACTGCTAAGTCACTTCAGTCATGTCCGACTCTGTGGGACCCCATAAACCCCAGCCCACCAGGCTTCCCCATCCCTGGGATTCTCCAGGCAAGAACACTGGAGTGGGTTGCCATTTCCTTCTCCAATGCATGAAAGTGAAAAGTGAAAGTGAAGTCGCTCAGTCATGTCCGACTCTTAGCGACCCCATGGACTGCAGCCTACCAGGCTCCTCTGCCCATGGGATTTTCCAGCCAAGAGTACTGGAGTGGGGTGCCATTAAGATGTTTTTATGGAACTCTGTTGCTGCCGGGGTCCAGCCCCGGTGCAGTCAGGGGTTTCGAAGGGGAGACGGCTTCGGCGATCAGGAAACAACAGCTTATTTAAGTGCTAATTAAAGATATAAAAAGTGGTTAAATAAGAATAGCTCAGTGAGGAAATTCAGTGGAGAAAAGAGGCTGAATACCTTGGTTTACGAGGAAAGCTAATAAAATTCCAAAATAAGGAATTTTGCATCATCTAAGTAGGCCGTAGGCATCCTCCCGTTCTCCCGAAGGAGAGGAGACACTAAGGCCTCCCCCATCAGATCTTAGAAGCCCAGGCAAAATTAGTAGGCTTGACGAGCCTCTCCACCCCGGATGAAAATTCAGCCAGAAGGTGAGAGAAAGAACGACATGGGGAGACCAAGTTTCAGTGAACAAAAGGGCGTACTTTATTTTCCAAAGTAGTTTTATACCTTAAGTTGTGCATAGAGGATAATGGGGGAAGGGGTAGAGTCATGCAAGGACAGCAGTCCCTGATCCTAATCAAAGCCAGGCTTTCAAACTTAGCATATGCAAAAGTTTAGGTGATTTACATCATCTTCTGGCCAGGAGGCCTGCTAACATTTTAAGAAACTTATTTTTCTCTAAAGGTGATTATTCTAAAGTCAGGCGCCAGCCTCCAAAAGCATTAGATAAAGTTGCATTCCTATAGGGCAAAGGTGTGGTGGGCTATAACAAGAAAAGAATTAACTCAAGGGTCCAAGGTTACAAACATTAAAGCTACTACTTACATTTCTATACACCAATTATATCAATCAATACACTGCCAGGGACACAGTAGGAAAGTTATATGGAGACTTAGCGGCAAACATTGGCCCAACAAGTGAAAAACCCTTCACCAATACAATTTCTAATCAATCTTTTAACTGCTGAAAGGAATCTGTATTTAGACAGTTTAGAACATCTCATGCCTCTCACAGTTGGGAGGCTCTGAACAATCACATGTGGCCGGAAAAACCTATTCAGGCAGGCTAGAGGACTTCCAAAGGAGTTTGTAGGTTGAAACACTGTCACACCCAGGAATTATTAACTGGAGCTGTAAGTTAACTCTTTTTTCAGAGAGAGGTAGTGGGGGACAGCCCCCCATAAAGTCAGAGGTGTAGGTGAGAGCACAAAGCAGAAAGTAGGCAGACTCTGGTTTTGGGGGTAGATGCTCAAGAATTTCCAGGGGGACTCCTGAGGCTCGATCTTGCCTTTGTGTATGCTGAGCCTCCTTCCTCATGACCTTTGCCACGGGCGGAGTTCCTCACGCTGGCTCCTGGCATCTTGCTTTTTCGATGATCCAGCAGATGTTGGCACTTTGATCTCTGGTTCCTTTACCTTTTCTAAAATCAGCCTGAACATCTGGAAGTTCACAGTTCACGTATTGCTGAAACCTGGCTTGGAGAATTTTAAGCATTACTTTACTAGCGTGTGAGATGAGTGCAATTGTGCAGTAGTTTGAGCACTCTTTGACATTGCCTTTCTTTGGGATTGGAATGAAAATTGACGTTTTCCACTCCTGTGACTACTGCTGAGTTTTCCAAATTTGCTGGCATATTGAGTGCAGCACTTTCACAGCATCATCTTTCAGGATTTGAAATAGCTCAACTGGAATTCCATCACCTCCACTAGCTTTGTTCATAGTGATGCTTCCTAAGGCCCACTTGACTTCACATTCAAGGATGTCTGGCTCTAGGTGAGTGATCACACCATCATGATTATTCACTCCCTTAGTGTAAATGTAAATGGCTTTCCTGGTGGCTCAGTTGGTAAAGAATCTGCCTGCAATGCAGGAGACCCAGGTTTGATCCCTGGGTTGGGAAGATCCCCTGGAGAAGGGAATGGCTACCCACTCCAGTATTCTTGCCTGGAGAATTCCATGGACAGAGGAGTCTGGTGGGCTACAGTCCATGGGATCTCAAAGAGTCGGACACAACTGAGCAACTAACTAGTGTAAATGTAGCTTTTCAACATGAACTAGCACTGACACTCCTGCCCCTCCCTATCCTCTGCATTCCTATGTTCCACCTTACCACATAGTATATGCATATTCTAGTGTAACTATAGATGTCACCTGCTGTAGCTGTGGTTTGCTGTCTGTCTCCCATTGTTTGAACGTTGGCTCAGATAGACTTAGCCTAATTCGGTCACTGATTCATCCCAATCACCTAAGACAGTCCCTTGGGCATGAACACTCGTTGTTTACATCCCCTCTGACCACAGCCACCTCCTCTGCAGCACTCTCGCCCCAGCCCTTCCCCTTCATCAAGCTGGTTCAGGGGGTGATGTATTGCTCAGATTCTGAAGTCCATCTGAAGCCCAGCTCTACCAACCAGATACAGGAGTCAATGTTTGTGAGACTTGGTTTCCTCATCTGGGAAAGAAGGCTAATAACTGCACTTGAACAACTTCAGATGGCTGTGATGATTGAATGAGTGAAGCATGTAAAGCACTTAGGAGAGTGCTGAGCACATGATAAGAGATCAGTAAAGGTCAGCATTATTAGTCTTCTTTTCACATTATCTGCTTCAATATACAGCAAGGAACTTACTGCATCATTGGCCAGGATTTGTAGCTCTTCTTAGCCATTGTCTTTCCAGCCCTCTCACCTAGTACCTGATAAAATACTCAACAGACTAGAGAGAAGGAACTTCCTCAAACTAATCAGGGGGATCTACAAAACCCACAGCTAACATCATAGTGGCAAATGAATGGATGCTGTGTCCCTGAGATCAGAGACAAGACAAGAATGTCCACTCTTGCCAGTTCTCTCAGTACTGCACTGAAGACCCTAATCGGAGCAATTAGGTAAGAAAGTTAAATAAAAGGACCACAGATTGGAAAAGGAAACAGAAAATGTTTATTCACAGGTGACATGATCTTACATATTGAAAATCCAAAGGAATCCATTAAAAAAAAAAGTGGAACTAAGAAATTAGTTCAGCAAGGTGGCAGAATAAACAGCTTTATTGTTTTTTCTGTGCTCTGAAATGGATTGTGTTGCCCCAAAATCATATATCAACTCCTTAATTTCCAAATATACTATCAAGCAAATAGGATGACTTGTGAAGTGACTGAGATTAATGAGATCATAAGAGTGGAACTCTGACCCAATATGAATAGAACTGCTGTCATTATAAAACAGAAAGAGATGCTAGAGACCCTGTCTCTCTCACTTTAAAATGTTTAGTACACAGTGAGAGAATGGCCATCTGCAAGCCAGGAAGAGAAATCTCACCAGGATCTGAACTCTGTCAGAACCTTAATCTTGGACTTTCCAACCTCCAGAATTGTGAGAAAATAAAAATTTCTGTTGTTAAAGTGGCCCAGTCTGCAGTACTTTGTTATGATGGCCCAAGCAGACAAAGACAACTTGCAAAGAAAAATCGGAAAATAATTAAAAAAAAAAATTCCATTCATGATAGCATCAAAAAAGAATTAAGTGCTTAGAAATAAATTTCCAAAAGGAGCAAAAACTATACTCTTAGAACCACAAAACTGTGCTGAAAGAAATTAAGTATGTAAATATATGGAAACCATGTTCAATGTTCATATATCAGAATGCTTAATATGCTGAGATGGCAATAATCCCCAAACATACTTCCATATTTACATCATCCTATCAAAATCCCCAAATAATTCTTTGTCGAAATTGACAACCTGACTGTATAATTCATGTGCAAATACAAAGGACTAGAATTGCCAAACATGAAAAAAGAGAAATGAAGTAGGAAGATTGGTATTTTCCAGTATGAAGATGTACTACAAAGGGACAGTAGTCAAGACAGTGTGCACGGCAGAAATAGAAGACTTACTGATGGAATGGACTTGAGAGTACAAAAGTACACACACATATCTATCTATGCTGGACAGTTTTTCACAAAGCACCCAAAACAATTCAACAAGAATAGCAGAGAGTAATTAAACATGGATGCTGGTACAAATTGATAGCAACTCACCAACCAAGAAAAAGAAGGAGGGAGGAAGGAAGGAGAGAAATAGGAGGAAGGGAAAAGGAAAGGGAAGGAATGGAAAGGAAAGAAAAACAAAAGAGAAAAGAAAAAAGTGAGCACTTTATTTTAAATCACTTACAAAGAGTAATACATATAAAATATCTCACAGATCTAAATATAGGAGCAAAAACATGAAAGCTATACAAGAAAACAGGGGTAAATATTCATGATAACAATTTTGCAAAGAATCCTTAGATGAAACCAAAAGCACAAGCAGTAAAGCTGTAACCACTATTACAGCCCCAACTGTACCTTAACCCCAACCTCAACCCAAATACAAGTCAGAGCCCTACCACAAACCTGATGCTTAATCGTAACCCTAATCCTAACTCTAAACCTAACTTCAACCCAAAGCCAAACTGCAATCTGAATTTTAACCCTAGTGCCAAACCCAAATCCAAACCCAAAGCTGAGCCCCTAACTCAAAACCCAGACCACCTACTTACATGAACACTTCTGCTGTGCTGTCTGCTGAACGTGTAGCCCTTTAGAGCAACTGTTTAGATAACTGTGAGAAGCTCTCCCATTTGTTTTTACGTTCAGGAGGTACCTAAATCTTGGGAACTTAATTTTGGCCCCCTTTATTTTTTAATCTACAATTCAGAGCCTAAGTTCACTTGTATGCTCAACAGTCCTCAGGACCAAAACAAAGCTCTTATGTGTTGTGAGATGCTGTTTTATCTCTCTATTCCTACTGTATCTTAAATGTAGGTAAGTAATTATTGTAAAATTTGAAGACATTTCTGAATTGATATGCCAATGTGAAGACTTTTATCTATTTTTATAACTAAATATGAAATGTTTCTAACATACCAAAGTATAAAGCACAGATTATATCATAGCTTATATTATACCATAACATATATTTCATACCTTAGTGTTGAGGTTAGCTTACACTCAAAAGTAACTGGTGTTTCTTTGTGAAATTATCAATTTCTGTACTTTTATGATTTAATAATGTTTCCTATGTTACAAAACATTCTACATTCCATATGTTACTGTTTTATAAAGTTTTAAATCTTATATACATGACATCATAATCTAAACCTTCTTAGCTCAATTCAGTGGGAGCTAACCTGCTTTAACTCAAGGCATTGAAAAACAAGCTACTCTGTACTCGTGCACATTACTCCAGTGGTGCAGAATACTACGGAGTGGTCATATGATCATTTAATTTAGAAAGAGAAAATTCTGATCTTTGTTTTGATGTAATTTATTCTGGAAATTCTATTTTCATTTTTAATCAGTAAGAAAGGACAGATGCTCGGGTAACATGATGCAACATAGTTACCAAAGCTCTCAAGTTGCCACTTGTTCCCGCTCACAGAAAATAAATAACCAGTGAGAAAGGTGTTGGTCCAGTAAAATAAAACAAAGCAGCTCACCAGCATGAGAATAACTTTGGTAGCTTTAATTTCAGGAGAGCCTTGTGAAGACTGGATGGTACTGCGAACATGCTGAGCTGTTTTGCGATGTCTGAAGAGAATAGTCACCATGTAGATGCTACTGCACGTCATGAGAGAGAGAAGGAACAAATCTCGAGTGGATATTGCACTTAGAAATGTTGCTGCTATGTGCTGATGAGGTACATCAGTTTTACAATAAGCAGCATAATACCCAGATCTAGCATCAGTGATATTCCTGTTGGCCACGTTCCTTAAGATGATCTCAGAATAAATGACCATGTTGATGATCCAGGAAAAAAGCAAAGAGGGTTGAATAAATGTCGAAATTTTTATTTTGAGCCAAACCCACTTACTATTACTCAGAGTAATTGTCACAGCCTGAAACGTACTCTGGAGAGAGGTTGTGTACAGGGAAATACTTCGAGCAACTCTCTGGATGTAAACCACTGCTTTACATCCAATATCACCCATCTCAGGACTAATTCCAAAGGACGACAGTATATTTGGAACCCCTCTGAATACAAGCGCCAGGGTGTTAGCAAAAGTTAGGTGGGCAAGAATCACATCTGTGGGCTTCTTCTTATGGGGGAGAAATAAAAAGACGTACATATACAAAATAAATAACAGGGAATTCCCCATGAGCCCAATGCAAATTTGAAAAAAGAAGAAGATCCCAAAAATCTTGTCACTGGAAATCATTGTCTTTCAGTCTCTCTTAGATCTTCAAACCAAGGCCAGCACATCCTACAGGTAAATAATTTGATTATGAACATAAAGATTCAAAATAATTGTGATTGTGAATGTATCAAGCTTCCAGAAGCCTTCCTGCAATGAGTAAGTGTTCAGCTACATCAGACCTCTTAAGGGACCATCAGGATTTGTAAACAGCAGAATTTAATGTTTATGAAGACAGAAAGTATTATATGTATTCACCATTTATTCCAGTCAATTTCTCTTAGAAATGTTCTGCTGATTGTATACATCAAGAGACAGTTTAATTTAAAATTGTAACTCTTAATCTACATAATCTAATATTCACATCATTCTATGCATATGAAAAACCAGTAGCATCTATACAATAATATCTTCCCAAATGCTTATTGTATTATATAGCTCATTTTAGAAATAATCGTTATTGAAGCATATATAAATGTCACACAAAAATTCTGCCAAATGAAACATCTGACACTAGTTATATTTTATTGTCATGTTTGTTATAAGTTCGACTAGTCCAAGAAAAATTAAAGTAGATATTATCATCAAACGCAAAATCAACAGCCACATTAGAGATTACCTCCATCACATTCTAAATCTCTTACCTGATGCAATGGGATCCACTGCTTTGCTGAAACAGAAAAATTTAGAATCACCCATCTCACCGCACAGTAAGTGCTTTGTCCTGCAGTGTCTCACGACTCCCTTATGCTTCTATTTGATTATTTCCTTATATCATAAGTGGAGACTGATGGCAGACCAAGGGATAAGAGGAGGCTTATTATTCACAGCATGAGGTTCTGTCTGGGAAAAGCAGGACAAGCCTCCCAAGATGATACGAAAGTGGATAGAAAAATGAATATAAAGGAGATTGGGCGTTGTTGTTTTTTTTTGTTTATCCTGATGGAGTGTGGTCTGGATGAGGTTGCACACCTGCCAGCAGGGGGTTGCGTCCTTTATCTCTTACCGAGGGCAAAAGCAAAAGCACTTGGAATTCCTTGTCAATTTGCACAGGTGTGAGTCATAGGGGGAAGGGTGAGCAGGCAGCTTAAAAGTTGACAACAGCATCCAAAAGATAGAGTCAGACTTATTACAACTATCCACCCATTGGAATAACTGAAATTTTAAAAGTGACAAGTGTGTGGGAAAACATACCCCTCATACCACTCATGTATAACTAGCTGGAATATAAAATCACAGTCACACTGGAAAAGAGTTTGGAAGCTTCTTCAAAAAAAAAAAACAAAAAAGCTGGCCATGCAATTTCCATATAACTCAGCAACAGCACTCCTGGGAATTTATTTCTGAGAAATGAAAACTTACTTTCACACAAAACCTGTACTCTAGTGTTAATAGCAGTGTCATTCATAATAGTCACAAATTGGAAACCTAGACATCTTTATTTCAACAGATGAACGGTTTAAACAAACTGCAATACACTCATACAATGGGACACTTTTCAGAAAGTTAAGAAGGAAATTATTGATAAATACAGTAACTTGTATGAATCCAGGGGAAAATGTTAAGGCTACACACTCTATGATTATATTTATATATGACACTTTTGCATGACAAAATACAGAAATAGAGAACAGATTGGTGGTTGCTAGGGGTTAAGTACAGGAAACGGTGAAAGGAGAGATGGTGTGGCTATAAAGGACATCATGAGGGATCCTTGTTTAGATGGGATGCTCTGTATCTTGCCCTGATGGCTCTGTTGGTAAAGAATCTGCCTGCAATGCAGGAGACCCAGGTTTGAGCCCTGGGTTGGGAAGATCCCCTGGAGAAGGAAATGGCAACCCACTCCAGTAATACTGCCTGGAAAATCCCATGGAGAGTTGGACACGACTAAATCCCCACATCTGTTATACGACTATATCTATGTGAGCATCCGCTTGTGATAGTGCACTGTAGTTTTGTGAGGTGTTACTGAGGATATTGAGTACAGGGTACATGGGATCTGTCTAATTTCTAATACCTACATGGGAATATATAATTATCTCAAAATGCAAAGTTTAAGTCAGTATTTTAAAAATCATGGTAGGAGGAAAACTCCCATCACTCACCATTAAATACAATGTTAGCTGTACACTTTCCTAGCTAACCTTTATTGAGTTAAGGGAGTTTCCTTCCATTTCTAGTTGACAAACAGCTTTTTAAATGAATGGGCTTTGAATTTTGTCAAATATTTTCTGCATCTGGATAGTCATTTAATTTTCCTTATTTTGTATGTTGGTAAGTGATTTGCCTTGATTGAAATTCAGACCAACCTTTCAATTCTGGAGTGATTCCAATTTCATTATGATGTTTTTTTCCACTTTTTATGTACTGCTGGATTCTATTTGTTAATATTTAGTTTGGACACAAAACCTTGTGTCTGTTTTCATGAGTGATAGTGATCTGTTGTTTTCTGGTCCAGTTTTGACATGAGAATAAAAGAAATCTTAATATTTAGTTTGGACACAAACCATGTGTCTGTTTTCATGAGTGATAGTGATCTGTTGTTTTCTGGTCTAGTTTTGACATGAGAATAAAAGAAATCTTAAAGTGATTTGGAAAGTGTTCCTTTCCCTTACATTCTGTGGAAGAGCTTATATAGAATTGGTATTATTCTATAGCCATTTGGTAGTACCTACTACTGAAACCAGCTGGATCTGGATTGCTTTAGTAGGTCTAGGGCTATTCAGGGTTATCTAGATCTACTGTTGTTGTTCTACTATAGTTGCTAAGTTATGTCCAACTCCCTACAACCCTATGGACTGTAGCACATCAGGCTCCCGTGTTCTACACTATCCCCCAGAGTTTTCAAATCCTGTCCATTGAGTCAGTGATGCCATCCAACCAACTCATCCTCTGTCACCCCCTTCTCCTCTGGAGTAACTACTGGTGGTTTGTCTTTAAAGGAACTAGTCTATTTCAGGCAAATTATCAAATTTGCAGGCTTAGAGCTGATTGTAGTATTCCCTTGTGTGTGCATGCTAAGTCACTTCAGTTGTCTCTGACTCTTTGCAACATTATGGACTGCGGCACACCAGGCTCCTCTGTCCATGGGATTCTCCAGGAAAATAAGAATACTGGAGTGTGTTGTCATGCCCTCCTCCAGGGGGTCTTCCTGACCCAGGAATCGAACCCATGTCTTCTTCAACTCCTGCATCGCAAACAGATTCTTTACTGCTGAGCCACCAGGGCAGCTCGTGGAATTCCCTTACCAGTAGTTAAGTGTTTTGGGAATCATTAGCTATGTTCTCTTTCTGTCATTCCTCTAATATAATTTGTGTCTTCTCTTTCTTTCTTGGTCAAGCTGTCTAGAAGAATATTAATTTTCTTGATTTTGATTTTTCTCTTTTGTTTTCCTGTTTTAAATTCATTGATGTCTGCTCTAATCTTTATTATTTACTTGCTTATATTTGCTTTATTTTAATTTCCTCTGCTCTTGGATTGTATTTGGTGGATGCTTAGGCATGGACTCTGAACAGAAACTAGAAGTTCTTACTGTATCTTAAATAGCTTGGGTCTGAAGTTCATTATCTTAGAGGATTTTGTCTCTGTTTAGAACATCTGTGGCTGAATGGCAACAGAGAGTGTTGGTTATTTTCACACATGACATCTAGCAAGATGAAGAAGACTTCAAAAAGTGATGTAAGAATGCCTCCCTGTCACTGTTATCGAACTACTTCCACCTCAACCTTCAGCCCAGATAACCCAGGGACCCATCCAGGCTATACCTATCGTATAGCAAGCTGCCCCTGTTACTGTTGTAGCCTATCTGGAATGGAGTCTGGCTGGTCTGTCCATTCCTACTTCCAGTCCAGAGTGGAAAGTACAGCATGATCACAGTTTGAACAGGTTCAGAGCAAACTGAATCCAGTACCATACTAAAAAAATAACATACTACGATCAGGTGGAATTTATCCTAGGAATGCTAGAATAATTCAAAGTATGAAAATAAATCAATATAATATATCACATTAATGGAATGAGGGGAAAATCTATATCACCATTTCAATGATGCTTCAAAGGCATTTGAAAAAAAATTCAGCATCCTTTCATGATAAAAAAATAAAATAAAATAAAACACTCAATAATCCAGGAAGAGGAAAACTTTCTCAACACGAAAAAGGCAATATATGAAAAACCCAAAGGTAGTTCAATCCCTGGATCAGGAAGATCCCCTGGAGAAGGGAACGGCAACCCACTCCAGTATTCTTGCCTGGAACATTGCATGGACAGAGGAGTCTGGCAGGCTACAGTCCATGGAGTTGCAAAGAGTCGGACACAGCTGGGTGACTAACATACACGCACAGCACCATACTACATTGTGAAAGACTGGAAGCTTTCATTCTCCTCAAATCAGGCACAAGACAAGGATGCCTGTTTCACCACTTCTGTTCAACACTGAGCTATAATTATTAGCCATAGTAATTAGTCAAGAAAAAAATGTCATCAATATTAGGAAGAAAAAGTAAAGCTAGCTCTATTCATAGATGATATGATTCTATGTATAGAAAATCCTAAAGGATCTACAAAAAAACTTTAAACCAATACATAAATTTACCAAAGTTGTAAGATACAAGATCAGCACACAAAATTCAGCTGTATTTCTATATGCTAGCAATGAACAATCCAAAAAAAAAGACAAGAAAATTAAATTTACAATAGTGTTAGAAAGAATATAATATCTAGGAAAACATTTAATGAAAGAGGTAAAAGATTTATACACTAAATCTAAAAAATATAGTAGCAAGGTATTAAAGAAGACAGAAATGAATGGAAACACATCCTATGTCTGTGAATTAGAAGACTTAATATTGTTAAAATGGCATTACTCTCAAAGTGATCTATAGGTTCAATGTTGTCCTTTTCAAATCCCCAGTAGCCATTTTGCAGAAATGGAAAAGCTAATCCTAGAATTCCTATGGCATTTCAAAGGACATCAAACTGCCAAAGCAACCTTAAAGAACAAAGTTAGAGGGCTCACATTTCCTGATTTTCAAATTTTCTACCAAATGACAGTAATCAAAACAGTGTGATACTGGGATAAAGACAGAGATATTAGTGGATGGAATAGAACAGAACACCCAGAAATATCCATACATCAATGGCCAGATGATTTTTGACAAGGATGCCAAGGAAATTCAGTAGGGAAGAGAACAGTGTCCAGTGTTGGACTTTTGCATGCAAATGAGTATGCTGGCCCTTTATTTCACATCATATTCAAAAATCAACCCCAAATGAATCATATAACTAAAGTTCAGAACTATAAATCTCTTAGAAGGAAAAAAGGACAAAACTTCATGTCCTTGAATTTGGCAGTGGTATCTTAAATGTGGCACCTAAAGCACAAAACAACAAAATATAAAATGGAACTTTATAAATTAAAAGATTTCGTACATCAAAGGACATGATCAAGCAATTGAAGGGACTTCCCATGAAGTGGGAGAAAGTATTAGCAAATAATATCTCTGATAAGGGTCTAGTAGCTGCAATAATGGAGAAGGCAATGGCACCCCACTCCAGTAGTCTTGCCTGGAAAATCCCATGGATGGAAGAGCCTGGTAGGCTGCAGTCCATGGGGTCGCTGTATCAGACACGACTGAGCGACTTCACTTTCCCTTTTCACTTTCATGCATTGGAGAAGGAAATGGCACCCCACTCCAGTGTTCTTGCCTGGAGAATCCCAGGGACGGAGGAGCCTGGTGGGCTGCCGTGTATGGGGTCGCACAGAGTCGGACACTACTGAAGCAACTTAACAGCAGCAGCAGCAGCTGCAATGTGTAAACCAAAACAAAACGAAACACTGTTATGACTCAATAACAAAAACCCAAATAACCCAATTAATAATATATGGGCAAAGAACTTGAACAGACATTTCTCACAAAATAATAGGCATATGACCAAGAAGAACATGAAAATGTGCTCAATATTATTATTCTTTAGAGTAATGCAAATCAAAGCCCCAGTGAGATGCCAATTCAAATCCATTAGGTTTATAGTAATTCAAAAGAAGGAAAATAATGGCAGGTGTGTGAAGAAGTTGGAAGTCTCCAAACATTGCTGGAGGGAATTTAAAGAGCTTCAGCCTTCACAAGAAATAATTTACTGGTTCTTCCATAAATAAAACAAAGAATTACTACATGATTCAGCAATAGTATTCCTATGCATAGCCTCAAATAGATAGAAACAAGTATTCAAACAAAAACTTGTACACAAATATTTGTAGTATATATAGTTGCAATGTCCAAAAGGTGAAAATAGTCAAAAGGCCCATCAATGGAGGAGTGAATAAGCAAAATGCAGTTTCTAGCTATTGAAAGAAATGAAACACTGATACATGCTACAACATAGATGAATCTGGCAAACATGCTTATAAAAGAAGTCAGATACAGAAGGCCCATATTTTATTGACATGAAATACCCAGAACAGGCAAGTTCATCATGAGAGCAGATTAGCAGTTGCCAGAGACTATGGGGAAGAGGGAATGGGAAATGACTGCTTTGTCGGGCATGAGGTTTTCATTTGGAACAATGGAAAAGTTCTGGAACTTAGTAGTCTGGTGACGATCATCTACCATTGTGAATGTATATATGGTCACCCAACTGCAGACTTTAAAAAGGTCCAAAAGGTGAATTGCATGTTGTGTGTATTTTGCTTGCATGTGTGCATGCTCAGTCAAATCCAACTCTTTGCGATCCCATGGACTCTCACCCATCAGGCTCCTCTGCCCATGAAATTCTCCAGGCAAGAATACTGGAATGGATTACCATTTCTTACTCCAAGGGATCTTCCTGAAACAGGGATCAAATTCACCTCTCCTGAATCTCCTGCATTGGCAGGAAGATTCTTTACCACTAAGCCACCTGGGAAAGTATGTGTATTTTGTGTATGTGGTGTTAAAAGTAGCTCAGTTGTGTCCTACTCTTTGCAACCCCAGGGAGTGCAGCCTGCCAGGCTCCTCTGTCCATGGAATTCTCCAGGCCAGAATACTAGAGTGGGTAGCTGTTCCCTTCTCCAGGGGATCTTCCCAACCCAGGGATCGAACCCAGGTCTCCAGCATTGCAGGCGGATTTTCTACCATTCGAGCCACCTTTACCACAGTTTAAAAAGAAATTCAAGAAATGAAAGAATTTAGCTCTAGGTAGACACAGACTCGGAGAAGGCCCTGGCAGCCCACTCCAGTACTCTTGCCTGGAAACTCCCGTGGACGGAGGAGCCTGGTGGACTACAGTCCATGGGGTCACTAGGAGTCGGACACGACTGAGAGACTTCACTTTCCCTTTTCACTTTCATGCATTGGAGAAGGAAATGGCACCCCACTCCAGTGTTCTTGCCTGGAGAATCCCCGGACGGCGGAGCCTAGTGGGCTGCCGTCTATGGGGTCGCCCAGAGTCGGACACGACTGAAGCGACTTAGCAGCAGCAGCAGCAGCAGACACAGACTATCATTCTTTAGAATGTTTTAACCATAATAGAAGTCACAGAGAACAGAATTATAGAATTGATGTGATAAAGGAAAACAAATGGTGTCCTAGAAACTGAATATAGATGAAAATATCACTATAAACGTATAATAAGAATATTTTAAGACACACATGCACACGCACACACAGCCCAAAACCCTCCCAGTTATTACTACAAAAAATTCTAAAAAATGCTTTTCAATCACTTTTTCAGACGAAAAACTGACTTCTGATGGATTATGCCCTAAATTGAATTCTTAAGAAGCAGCCCTTACAATGAGGTTGTCAGAAACCTTGCCACAAGTAACTGCTAGAACCAGAGAATGTCATAGTGAATTCTATCAAAACATCACGGTACAAGTAATTCTAAAAATCATTTATTGCAGTGGTATAACATTGAACTCCGGGAGTTGGTGATGGACAGGCAGGCCTGGGGTGTTGCGATTCATGGGGTCGCAAAGAGTCAGACAGGACTGAGCGACTGAACTGAACTGAACTGAACTGAACATTGAAATAAAACACAAGTCTGATGATACATAAAAATGAAAAGACATATCAATATTATCCATGAAGATGGAATCCTGAACAAATCAGTTAATTAATCCAATAATGTATAAAAGATAGTTTCCAAAAATTAGTTAGCTTTGTCTCAAGAAAGCAAATTCACCTTAATATTAAAAAGAAATTACTCAATGAAATAACTATGTTTACAAGTTAAAGTATGACCGTCCCAGTACTTGCATCAGAATTTCTTGGTAAAATCCAAAATGCATTCAAAAGCAAAACAGCTTGTAGAAACGTAAGGATAAGCATTGTACTGCTTAACCTAGTAAAAGAAATTATAACCCTTGGTCCATAATCATACTGTATAATGGTTAAACCCTGTGAACTTACTCTTTCTGAGCAGGAAGAAAACAGGGTAGTTTTTCATCATCTTTGTACCAGAGGAGATGATCCACAAAACAGGGCAAGAAAACGACTAGCATAAGTTTGGGAAAGGAAGAAACATATTTTCCCCATTAGATGTCATTATTTTATGTATATAAAGTCCAAAGAACCTAGGGTTAAAAAAAAAACAGAAGTAAGAGAGCTTCACAAGTGGATAAAAATATCACTATATAATAAGCGGTAAATTTATTGATGTCAGAAACAAACTCTATTTCTATAGATAAAGTTTAAGGTTGAGATATTCTCTAAATAGCGTAGAAATATCAAGCAACTGTAAATACAAGGACAAAAGACATGAGAGCACTAAGAGAAAAAGTATATGACTCTGTTAAGAAATATTAAAACCCTAAATAAATGTTAAGATCCCTTATATTCAAGACTCAAAGCTGTAATACGTTGGTGATGACAAGTGTTCAGAAATAATACACAAATATTACAGAATCCAAATTATTTCTGAAAAATGATACTTCCAACTATAGAATGATATACACAATGTCAAGAATAGTCAAAGAAATTTGTATGAAGAAGACTGTGTAAATAGTTGTTCTAGGAGATATCAAAATAAATCATTACAAAGCTAAATCATTAAATACAATGATTTTGGTCCAGGAGGTCCCTGTGAAACACAGTAGAATTCCTAGAAATCAATCTACACATTTTCCAGTCCTGATATATGATGGAGGAAGTAAAGTGGGAAAAGAGTCTTTCACAAAAACGATGTTCTTTTCTACAAATGACCTTAGATATTTCTGATATAAAGTGATTATTTTATCAGAAAATGCATTTAACATCAATTTTATACAAACAAATGTATTAGATATTTTGGAATTAATATAGAGAATATCTTCAAGAGTTTAGGCCAGATACATTTTTCTCAAATGTTTTAAAAAATGAAATACAAACAAAAATATTTTTAAAATTTGACCATGTTACAATTAATATAAAGTGAATGTAATAACCAGTCCTATGGAGGAGGAACTGGCATGCAGCAGTCCATGGGGTCGCAGAGAGTCAGGCATGACTTAGCAACTGAACAACAACAGCAGTGGAGGGGAAAGATATCTGCCACAACATAACTGCAAATCCTGGTATGCAGATGTATTAGGATAAGCAAAAATTATTGGATAAAAGACAATAGAATTAAGTATAAACCAAAGGACAAGGGAAAGAGAAACAAAAGAACAACAAATACTCTTCTGAAAGTAGATGATGGTGGAGAAGATCATGGAAACAGCAGAAATACTATAATTAGTAGCAGAAAGAAAAAAGAGTGATATACATTGCAGAAGTAGATAAAAGGAAGAATGAAGAAAATGACTTGAAATATTCATTGATAGGAAAAATCACTGGATATATGCTTAAAAAAAAAAAACTCTAAAACATGAATGCATGAAAGCTTAAGAGAAAATGCCACCAAGAAAAGAGACAAGGAATAAAAATAGAATAGGGGTTAAGACACACAAAGTGTAAAGGACAAAGAAAAAAATAATAAAAGAAAATGGGCAAAAAAGGTTACCTGATCAATAGATGACATATTTTGATTTATAATCAAGTATACATGGTTATCTTAATTACATAGAAGAGTTTTTATTTTAATGAACAAAAATTAAAGAAGAGAAATGGAATTGACCAAAGAAGCTGAGGAAGAAATTTTAAGAGAAAAGAAGAATTCAGTTAAAAGGGAATAACTAATAGAATAGAAAGCAAAAATAAACTGAAGAAATTTTAAAAGTTGATGTAGTAAAACCACAATGTAATCATACCATAAAGTATTTTTTTACAAAACCAATACAAAGAAGAAATTGAAATGGGGGGGTGACACGACTGAGCAACTGAACTGAACTGAAGAGATGGGAGCATGAGTTTAGATTTGGAAAGAGGAGAACAGAATGAGTAGCAGAGATTCTAGAGAAGTCTGAGTATCTCCTTGCAGCCCTGAGACCCCAATCACACCAGCATCCTTACCAAAGCCGGTCTCAGTGGCCCGGTGCAGGCAGGTTAACTCACACGTGCTGCGCTGAAAAGCAATGACAGGCAGCCAGAGTTATGGGGAAGGGGCTGTGTGATTTCATCTCCCACTGGGCAGTAACTTGTTTGTTATCCAAAGTGGAAATGGCCACATGTACAGAGACTCAGTCAGGCATGTCCAGGGGAGCCTAAATTGCCCTCTCTGATGCCATGTGTCTCCTGTTAATTATTCATCATTTTCAAGTGTGCAATTACCTTCTGAGGTAATAGATTGTTCCTAAGTTGGACTAAGCTTGGTAATTATTCCCCAGGGTTCTAGAACTATGCCAGGAAGATAATCATAAGTTAATTCTCTCAGCTGACAAAAATTATCTCAATATTCAGTGTTACACTGGTCACCATGTATCATCCTTGAGGCTGGAGCGGTGACTGTCAGAGCTGAATTTCAGGTTTCTGAAATTTCCATATAAAGCAAATGTATTGCTTTATCTTGTTCAATGACCAAACTAATTTTTATTTGAATTTGCAGTATAAAACAGTGATATGATTTATGCAGTTTCAAACCCATGAAAAATTTCCATTTTAAAATATAAGCTTTTTATTTTTAAATAAATGTATTCACAGGACGTTGTAAAAATAGTCCAGAGAAATCCTACTAACCTTTCCCAAAGTTGCATTTTTCATAATTATAATACGAAATTTCTTATTGATGTAATATGTATGTATAGTCATATCATTTTGTCACCTGTGTAGATTAGTGTACCCATCATTTCCATCAAGATGCAAAGCTGGGGGCTCGGTGGTTAAGACTTGGCCTTTCAGAAGATGGCGGAGGAATAGGACGGGGAGACCAATTTCTCCCCCAGATTTTCATCAAAAGAACATTTGAATGCTGAGCAAATTCAACAAAACAACTTCTGAATGCTGGCAGAGGACACCAGGCACCCAGAAAGACAGCCCATTGTCTTTGAAAGGAGGTAGGAAAAAATATAAAAGATAAAAAAGAGAGACAAAAGAGGTAGGGACGGAGATCCATCCTGGGAAGGGAGTCAAAAAAAAGAGAAGTTTCCAAAAACCAGGAAACACTCCCACTGGCGGGTCTGTGGCAAGCCTTGGAACCTCAGAGGGCAACATACCTGGGAGGAAAAATAACTAAATAATTAAAACCCACAGATTACGTGCCTAAGGGCAACTCCCAGCGGAGAAGCAGTGCAGACGCTCACATCCACCACTAGCAAGAGGAGTCTGGACAGGGAGGTGCAGGCTGCATTGCTTAGGGTAAGGACCAGGCCTAAATGCCCAGAGGACCATCTGAGGGAACTAACTTGAGATAGCAACCAAGACTGTGGGATAGTTATCCCAGCGAAAAGCCCTAACCTAAGACACCACCAGGCCTGCTCACAGAACAAAGGACTGAGCAGAGCTAGCTGGCTGTGGACCGGCCCATCCCCCATTGGAGACAGGCAGGCAAGAGCAGCCAGAGCCGGAAGGGGGCAATCACAGTCCCAGAGAGGCATCCTATACCAAACTGCAAGCAGGCTTCATTGCTAACCAAGACTTCTTGGGATTCTGGATGGTCGACATCCACTGGGAGGGTCGCAGCCAGAGATCATCTCCCCAGAAGAGACACACAGCACAACTGAGAAGGTGCACCCATTGTACACCCAGAAAACCAAGCTGCTTGAATGGGGGAGGCGATAAGCCACAGCCTCCAACTGGGGACAACTACACTCACCAAGCACCTGGTCACCTGAGCTGCTCGGACCTGGAAAGAGCACAAAACACAGGCCTGACCAAGTCTGCACCTTTGTGGAGTACCTGAGAACCTGAACCTGAGCGGCTTAGACCTGGGAAGTGCATGCAATCCAGGGCCCACCTCAGACAGTTCCTGGTAGAGCAACCTAGAGCCTGAGCAGTGTAGACTGGGAAAGCACACACGCCATGAGCAGGGGCAAACCCAGCGTGGCCGAGACACTGCGAGCACTCCCCACACATGCCAGTGATATTTGTTTGCAGTGTTCCTCCCTACCCACAGCACGACTGAAGAAGTGAGCCTAAAAAAGTGACCACCCTTGTGTCAGGGCCGAAATTAGACACTGAAGAGACCAGCACACAGAGGAAGCCAAAATAAACAAAGAAGAGGGAACCACTGAAAGCATTTTCCCTAAAGTCAGGAACAAGACAAGGGTGCCCACTCTCACCACTACTATCCAACATAGTTTTGGAAGTTTTGGCCACAACAATCAGAGCAGAAAAAGAAATAAAAGGAATCCAGATTGGAAAAGAAGAAGTAAAACTCTCACTGTTTGCAGATGACATGATCCTCTACATAGAAAACCTGAAAGACTCCACCAGAAAATTGCTAGAGCTAATCAATGAATATAGTAAAGTTGCAGGATATAAAATCAACACACAGAAATCCCTTGCATTCCTATGTATTAACAATGAGAAAATAGAAAGAGATATTAAGGAGACAATTCCATTCACCATTGCAATGAAAAGAATAAAATACTTAGGAATATAACTACCTAAAGAAACAAAAGACCTGTATATATAAAACTATAAAACACTGGTGAAAGAAATCAAAGAGTACACAAATAGATGGAGAAATATACCGTGTCTATGGATCGACAGAATCAATATAGTGTAAATGAGTATACTACCCAAACTAATCTATAGATTCAATGCAATCCCTATCAAGCTACCAATGGTATTTTTCACAGAACTAGAACAAATAATTTCATAATTTGTATGGAAATACAAAAAGCCTTGAATATTTAAAGCAATCTTGAGGAAGAAGTATGGACCTGGAGGAATCAACCTGCCTGACTTCAGGCTCTACTACAAAGCCACAGTCATCAAGACAGTATGATACTGGCACAATGACAGAAATATAGACCAATGGAAAAAAAATAGAAAGCCCAGAGATAAATCCACACACCTATGGACACCTTATCTTTGACAAAGGAGGCAAGAATATACAATGGAGAATATACAGTATACGAGCTGTTTCAAATCCTGAAAGATGATGCTGTGAAAGTGCTGCATTCAATATGCCAGCAAATTTGGAAAACTCAGCAGTGGCCACAGGACTGGAAAAGGTCATTGCAATCCCAAAGAAAGGCAATGCCAAAGAATGCTCAAACTACCGCACAATTGCACTCATCTCACACGCTAGGAAAGTAATGCTGAAAATTCTCCAAGCCAGGCTTCAGCAATACGTGCACCGTGAACTTCCAGATGTTCAAGCTGGTTTTAGAAAAGGCAGAGGAACCAGAGACCAAATCGCCAATATCTGCTGGATCATGGAAAAAGGAAGAGCATTCCAGAAAAACATCTATTTCTGCTTTACTGACTATGCCAAAGCCTTTGACTGTGTGGATCATAATAAACTGTGGAAAATTCTGAAAGAGATGGGAATACCAGACCACCTGACTTGCCTTTTGAGAAACCTATATGCAGGTCAGGAAACAACAGTTAGAACTGGACATGGAACAACAGACTGGTTCCAAATAGGAAAAGGAGTACGTTAAGGCTGTATATTGTTACCCTGCTTATTTAACTTATGTGCAGAGTACATCATGAGAAATGCTGGGCTAGAAGAAGCACAAGCTGGAATCAAGATTGGTGGGAGAAAAATCAATAACCTCAGATATGCAGATGACACAACCCTTATGGCAAAAAGTGAAGAGGAACTCAAAAGCCTCTTGATGAAAGTGAAAGAGGAGAGTGAAAAAGTTGGCTTAAAACTCAACATTCAGAAAATGAAGATCATGGCATCTGGTCCCATCACTTCATGGGAAATAGATGAGGAAACAGTGGAAACAGTGTCAGACTTTATTTTCTTGTGCTCCAAAATCACTGCAGATAGTGATTGCAGCCATGAAATTAAAAGATGCTTACTCCTTGGAAGGAAAGTTATGACCAACCTAGATAGCATAATAAAAAGCAGAGACATTACTTTGCCAACAAAGGTCCGTCTAGTCATGGCTATGGTTTTTCCAGTGGTCAAGTATGGATGTGAGAGTTGGATTCTGAAGAAAGCTGAGTGCCGAAGAATTGATGCTTTTGAACTGTGGTGTTGGAGAATACTCTTGAGAGTCCCTGGGACTGCAAGGAGATCCAACCAGTCCATTCTAAAGGAGATCAGTCCTGGGTGTTCTTTGGAAGGACTGATGCTAAAGCAGAAACTCCAATACTTTGGCCACCTCATGCGAAGAGTTGACTCATTGGAAAAGACTCTGATGCTCTGAGGGATTGGGGGCAGGAGGAGAAGGGGACGCCAGAGGATGAGATGGCTGGATGGCATCACTGACTCGTTGGACTTGAGTTTGAGTGAATCTGGGAGTTGGTGATGGACAGGGAGGCCTGGTGTGCTGCAGTTCATGGGGTCGCAAAGAGTCGGACATGACTGAGCGACTGAACTGAACTGAACTCTCTGTATTCCTGCCACTTCTTACTATCTTCTGCTTCTATAAAGTCCATATAATTTCTGTCCTTAATTGTGCCCATCTTTGCATGAAATGTTCCCTTAGTATCTCTAATTTTTTGAAGATATCTCTAGTCTTTCCTCTATTTTTTTTCTTTTTTCACTTAAGAAGCTTTTCTTATTTCTCCTTAGGTGTTGTGCCTACTTTAGTCCAGTGGCCATTCCTGATGGCATGTGGAGTTGGGCAGGCCCAAACCCTGTCCCTACTACTGAGAAAAGTAAGGACTGTAACAGGTCTCCAAGCAGTGTCCTCAGGAAAGTTTTTGTTGTTGTTGTTGTTGTTTTGAGGAAAGTAGGCTTCCCAGGTTGCCCAATGGTAAAGAATTCACCTACCGATGCAGGAGACACAGGAGATGTGGGTTTGACCCCTGGGTCAGAAAGATCCCCTGGAGAAGGAAATGGCAACCCATTCCAGTATTCTTCCCTGGAAAATCCCATGGATCGAGAAGCTTAGAGGGTTACAGTCCACAGGGTTGCAAGGAGTTGACCAGGACTGAGTGACTCAACATGGGGTTCAGAACAGTTAACTAAACTACAAAGCTCGAACAACAGGAAAGTGATTGTATGTCATTCTTTTCATGTATGAATTTGCTAATATTTTGTTGAGATTTTTGTTCCATGTTCATGAGAGATACTGCCTGCAATTTTCTTTTCTTCTTATGTCCTTGTCTAGTTGGGTATCTGGGTTGTGCTGGGCTCCAAAATGCCTTGGGTAATATTCCTGTCCTTATTTTCTAAAAATGATCAGCCACACTCAGTGCAACTTCCAGCTCTGAAATAGGGAACACTTTGAGGGGGAGGCAGCAAGAATTGAGATTTGGGTCTCTCAATTATTTGGGTCCCACAATTATAACAAAGGAGCCAGAATGGGTAAATGACAGAGTTCACACGGTTCTGATGGTTGGTGGTGGTTGGTGTAGGAGGGAAGTCAGCCACGGATGGACACAGAGTCAGGAAGTTTCCCCAGGCCTCCAGACTGGACACTGTGTCTTTTTTGTGTGGAAAGGAGCCAGGTAGTTAAAGTCCTACACATTCTGACTTTGCTTCCTTCAGATGACCCTCTCTCTATTCCTCAATTCTGTTACAGGTAGGTTCTGCCTCCCTCCCACCTGGGTCAGCTTCTCACTGAGATATCCAGACTGGATTGTAGAAATAAAACACGTTAATTCTTCCAGAGAAAATGAAAAATGGGAACAATCACAACTCAGTGTATAAGACTGGCATAACTTTGAAATAAAATTTTACAAAGACATTAATGGAAAGGGAATATAAAAAATGAAGCTCTAGTCTGTAATTCCTAAACAAAATATTAAAAAATTAAATTTAACAACGTAAAGCAATAAAGGATACTACACTGCCATCAAATGGATTTATTCCCGAAAAGTAAATTGGTTCAGTGTTCAAAAATCAACTTAAGCAATTAACCATATCAATAGAACAAACAAATGATAGCATTTCAATGCAAAAATATCACTGTAGGGACTTCCCTGGAGGTCCAGTGGTTAAGATTTCACCTTGCAGTGCAGAGAGTGGGGGTTCGATCCCTGGTCACGCAACTAAGATCCCACGTGCGTCCGGGCAAAAAACCAAAACAAAACAGAAACAGTATAGTAAAAAATTCAATAAAAACTTTAAAAGCGGTCCACAGCAAAAAAATCTTTAAAACTGACCCACATCAAAAAAAAATCTTTTAAAAAGAAAAGAAATATCACTGTAAAAATTACACATCTATTTATGATAAAAAGGAAAAAGATTTGAGAAACTATAAATAGAAGGAAATGTGCTTAATCTGATAGTGCATCTGCATCACACTTACACCAACCATCACAGCTGCTGGTGAAACTTTAAATTCTCTCTCCTTGAGATTGAGAACAAGATACAAATACCGGGAATTATCTTTTTTTTTTTTTTTCTGTTTACAGAGTAAACAGAAAACGAGACATATTCACTACAGTCTACCCCTGGTTCCAGAAGGCATGCATGTGTGCTTTCTCGCGCGCGCGCGCGCGCGCGCGCCCACACACACACACACACACACCACACGCTGGGGTAATCGCATCTCACTCGTCACCGGTGGGTGTGGACGATCCCAAGGCATTTCCAGTATTTATACAATACCTCGCTTCGAAAAACACCCGGAGCCTCACACACATAGACGGATCCAGCAGAATTAAGTACAAAGGCTCCTGGGCACAGACTTACGCACCCTTGGGGCCTTCGCTTCCCGGTGTTGCGCGTCTGCTTCCTTGGTCAGATTTGGGCTCTCCAGGCGGCTGAACTACTGGCTGCGGGGCGCGTCGGTGGGCAGGGCCGGGGGATCTTGTCAGCGCTTCCCTCCGCCCCGCTCCATCTCCAACACCTCACCGAGTTCCAAGGGCTCCTGTCCCGCGTTTGCGCCTTGGCGACCTGCTGCCCGTAGAGCGCAGTTTCTGGACGCGACGCTGCGGAAAAAGGGAGTCAGTCTGGGGTCTGGATTCTTATTCATCCAAGGACACGCGTGGGGAGGAGCCGCGCGCGGGGACAAGGACTTCTCCCGACTCCTTCCGGGGATGTCTTCGTCCATAGACGCGCGGTTTCCAAATTAGCCTCGTGTCAAAGTGAGTTAGTTGTTACCTGCGACTGTGGCGCACACCTTCGTATGAGAAAGCCTGAACAGAGAGCCCCCGGGGGAGCCCGCCACTTCTGCGCCTGCTTCCTCATCTCTCGCCAGAGACCAACCCTTGCAAGCCCGGCGGACGCCCCTCGGTCTCCCGCACTAAGGAGGGACCCTGGAGAGCCTTCCAGTCGCCCGCAGCAACGCGGTCTCCCGCCCTGGGACTGGCGAGTGCAGATCCTTCCAAGGTGTACGCGGGTTCAGCGCTCGTGTCCTGCGCGCTCAGTCTGAAGGGGCGCGCCCAGACCTCCACGCTGGCGACCCCCAGGAGTAACCAGCCGGAGCAGACAGGCTCCGGGGGGCGAACTAGCTTCCAGGCGCTGGGCGGCATCCCCGCCGCGCGCCGCTTTGCGAGGCCGCCTGCGGGCCCCATGCTGTCCACCGGGGGCCAGTACGCCGTGAAGAAGAGGGGAAAAGCCGTGCCCAAGAGGTATGTGCGTGGCAGAGGTGGGGGGTGGGAGGGCAGCGAAGACCCGGAAACCTGGTTGGGGTTGCGGAGAGGGTCTTAGTCCTCCCGCCGCTCTCAACCGGGCACTCACTCGGGAAGGATAGATCGTTTTAGAGTCCCCTCCTCACCCCTGACACCCTTGCTGGGTTCTTGACAAGTTTTATTCGGCCTGAGGTCGGGCTGGTGACGCTAGTTCCTGGGAATCGGGATTTGTGACGTGTGCCTCTGGGGCTAAGGCTCAACCGGTTTTCCGAGCGCGCACACGTGCGATAGGGGTCCCGGATCACAGTGCGGTGGAAGGGACAGGTCTCCAGGTATGGGAGACCCTACCCCTTTACAGACTAGATGCGGAGGGCTGCTGGGAGAGGACCCCTACGGGGTGAGGACCCCTGTGGGTGTGCGTCTGGCCTTCCAGACCCTGTGGGGGTGGCGGGAGGACGCTTCTGAGGACAGTGGAGGAGACCAGTGGAGGAGAAGCTCCTTGGGCAGAGCCCCTGGCCAGAACTCCAAGGGTCTTTGGGCGGCGCGAAGTGCTGGGGCGGCCTCTGAGGCTGCAAGAAGCCGTGCGGTCTTCCAAGCGCTTCCCAGGCCCTGGAGACCCGCGCTTCTCACTCAGGGGGAGCAGTGTTCTCAGCGCCAGAGGCGCGTCCATGTCTGAGAAATTTCCAAAAGCTCTCGAAATAGCAATTCTGGTTACATTTATTTTTTAAATACAAAAAAAAAAAAAGCCTTGAGAGAAGCAAGATACATAAGAGAAACTGTTCCATGATTCCATTCATATCGTGTCGATCTACCCAAAGCAGCCGGGAAGGGGGGCCGGGGGAGCGACTGATAGAAGGTAAGGGGTTTCCTTTGGGGGATGAAAAAGTCCTAGAACTAGACAGTGGTACTGGCGACCCAATATCGCGCGTGTACTTAATGCCACCGAATGGCACACTTTAAAATTACTAAAATGGCAGCATTTTTGTTATGTGTATTTTACCACGGACACACACACACACACAAAGCTTCTTCTTCTTGTCTTCTTCTTCTGGGACTCCTATGATTCAAATTTTGGGGCGTTTAACATTGTCCCAGAGGTCTCTCATTTCTTTTAATTCATTTTTCTTTTTTCTTCTCTGACTCATTTATTTCTACCATTCTCTTCTATCTCACTAATCTTATCTTCTGCCTCCATTATTCTACTATTTGTTTCCTCCAGAGTGTTTTTTATCTCATTGATTGCATTATTCATTATATATTGACTCTTTTTTATTTCTTCTAGGTCCTTGTTAAAACTTTCTTGCATCTTCTCAATCCTTGTCTCCAGGCTACTTATCTGTGATTCCATTTTGTTTTCAAGATTTTGGATCAGTTTCACTATCATTATTTGAAATTCTTTATCAGGTAGATTCCCTATCTCTTCCTCTTTTGTTTGGTTTGATGGGCATTTATCCTGTTCCTTTCAGTTCAGTTCAATTCAGTCACTCAGTCGTGTCCAACTCTTGGCGACCCCATGAATCACAGCACGCCAGGCCTCCCTGTCCATCACCAACTCCCGGAGTTCACTCAGACTCATGTCCATCCAGTCAGTGATGCCATCCAGCCATCTCATCCTCTGTCGTCCCCTTCTCCTCCTGCCCCCAATGCCTCCAAGCATCAGAGTCTTTTCCAATGAGTCAACTCTTTGCATGAGGTGGCCAAAGTACTGGAGTTTCAGCTTCAGCATCATTCCTTCCAAAGAAATCCCAGGGCTGATCTCCTTCAGAATGGACTGGTTGGATCTCCTTGCAGTCCAAGGGAATCTCAAGAGTCTTCTCCAACACCACAGTTCAAAAGCATCAATTCTTCGGCACTCAGCCTTCTTCACAGTCCAACTCTCACATCCATACATGACCACAGGAAAAACCATAGCCTTGACTAGATGAACCTTTGTTGGCAAAGTAATGTCTCTGCTTTGGAATATGCTATCTAGGTTGGACATAGCTTTCCTTCCAAGGAGTAAGCGTCTTTTCATTTCATGGCTGCAGTCACCATCTGCAGTGATTTGGGAGCCCAAAAATTAAAGTCTGACACTGTTTCTACTGTTTTCCCATCTATTTCCCATGAAGTGATGGGACCGGATGCCATGAGCTTCGTTTTCTGAATGTTGAGCTTTAAGCCAACTTTTTCACTCTCCACTTTCACTTTCATCAAGAGGCTTTTGAGTTCCTCTTCACTTTCTGCCATAATGGTGGTGTCATCTGCATATCTGAGATTATTGATATTTCTCCCGGCAATCTTGATTCCAGCTTGTGTTTCTTCCAGTCCAGCGTTTCTCATGATGTACTCTGCATATAAGTTAAATAAGCAGGGTGACAATATACAGCCTTGATGTACTCTTTTTCCTATTTGGAACCAGTCTGTTATTCCACGTCCAGTTCTAACTGTTGCTTCCTGACCTGCATACAGATTTCTCAAGAGGAAGGTCAGGTGGTCTGGTATTCCCATCTCTTTCAGAATTTCCCACAGTTTGTTGTCGTCCACACAGTCAAAGTCTTTGGCATAGTCAAGAAAGCAAAAGTAGATACTTTCTTTGGAACTCTCTTGCTTTTTCCATGATCCAGTGGATGTTGGCAATTTGATCTCTGGTTCCTCTGCCTTTTCTAAAACCAGCTTGAACATCAGGAAGTTCACGGTTCACATATTGCTGAAGCCTGGCTTGGAGAATTTTGAGCATTACTTTACCAGCATGTGAGATGAGTGCAATTGTGCAGTAGTCCTCTATAAAGGTATTCCTCTGTCTCTTTCTCTTGTTTATATTGCTGTGTTTGGGGTGGCCTTTCTGTATTCTGGCAGTTTGTGGAGTTCTGTTTATTGTGGAGTTTCCCTGCTGCGGGTGGGGTTTTAGGGGTGGCTTGTCAAGGTTTCCTGGGTAGGGAAGCTTGTGTCGGTGTTCTGGTGGGTGGAGCTGGATTTCTTCTCTCTGGAGTGCAATGAAGTGTCCAGTAATGAGTTATGAGATGTCAACGGGTTTAGAGTGACTTTGGGCAGCCTGTATATTGAAGCTCAGGGCTGTGTTCCTGTGTTTCTGGAGAATTTGCATGGTATGTCTTGCTCTGGAACTTGTTGGCCCTTGGGTGGTGCTTGGTTTCAGTGTAGGTATGAAGGTGTTTGATGAGCTCCTTTCGATTAATGTTCCCTGGAGTCAGGGTTCTCTGGTGTTCTCAGGATTTGGACTTAAGCCTCCTGCTTCTTGTTTTCAGTCTTATTTTTACAGTATCCTCAAGACTTCTCCATCTATACAGCACCATTGATAAAACACCTAGATTCAAGATGAAAAGTTTCTTCGCAGTGAGGGACACCCAGAGAGGTTCACAGAGTTACATGGAGAAGAGAAGAGGGAGGAGGGAGATAGAGGTGACCAGGATGAGATGAGGTGGAATCAAAAGAGGAGTGAGCAAGCTAGCCAGTAATCACTTCCTTATGTGCACTCCACAGTCTGGACAGCTCAGAGATGTTCACGGAGTTACACAGAGAAGAGAAGAAGGAGGAAGGAGACAGAGGTGGCCAGGAGGATAAAGGGGGGAATCAAAAGGAGAGAGACAGATCCAGCCAGTAATCACTTCCTTATGTGCACTCCACAGTCTGGACCACTCAGAGATGTTCACAGAGTTACACAGAGAAGAAAAGAAGGAGGAAGGAGACAGAGGTAACCAGGAGGATAAAGGGGGGAATCAAAAGGAGAGAGACAGTTCCAGCCAATAATCAGTTCCCTAAGTGTTCTCCACCATCCGGAACACACAAAGAGATTCACAGAGTTGGGCAGAGAAGAGAAGAGGGAGGGAGGAGATAGAGGCAACATGGTGGAGAAAAAGGAGAGTGCAAAGGGGGAGAGAGCACTCAAGCCAGTAATCTTGCTCCCAAGTAAAACTAGGTACTGAAGATTGGGTTCTTAAAGGTACAAAACTGATTTTAAAAATACCAAAAAGCAAAGATTAAAAATCTAGAGTAGAGGTTTGATTTTCAAAAATACAATATTAAAGGAAAAAAAAAACAAAGTTTTTTTCACAAAAATTTTAAAATATATATATATATATATATATAAAGTTTGCTTTAAAAAAATAGGGTCTCTCTTTTTTTTGCAAAGTAAAAGTAGGTTATAAAAATGAAAATTAAAGGAGTAATAGAGGACTTAAAAATTAAAAAAGATTTTTTTTTAAAAAGAATGATAGTAAAAATAGTAAAAATATATCTAGGACTTTCTCTGGTGTTGTTGTGGGCAGTGTGGGGTCAGTTCATTTTCGGATAGTTCCTTGATCCAGCTTATATTTCTCAAGATCTATAGGCCCCTTCCTATCTGCTGCTGCTGCTGCTGCTAAGTCACTTCAGTCATGTCCAACTCTGTGCGACCCCATAGACGGCAGCCCACCAGGGTCCCCCATCCCTGGGATTCTCCAGGCAAGAATACTGGAGTGGGTTGCCATTTCCTTCTCCAATGTGTGAAAGTGAAAAGTGAAAGTGAAGTCACTCAGTCGTATCCTACTCTTAGCGATCCCATGGACTGCCGCCTACCGGCTCCTCTGTCCATGGGATTTTCCAGGCAAGAGTACTGGAGTGGAGTGCCATTGCCTTCTCCACCCTTCCTATCTAGTCGGTACTAACTACAGGGTTTTAATCTGTTGCACGTGTCACTTCCAAGGAGGTTCCCTCCGGTTTAGCTTCTGTTTGCTGGTCTCTTCAGTGTCTAATTTCTGCCCTGACACAAGGGGGCAGTGGTGTACACCTTTTTAGGCTCACTTGATCAGTCATGCTGTGGGGAGGGAGGGACACTGCAAACAAATAACACTGGCATGTGCTTGCAATGTCTCTACCACACTGGGTTTGCCCCCGCTCACGGCATGTGTGCTTTCCCTGTCTACACTGCTTAGGCTCTAGGTTGCTCTGCTGGAAACTGTCCGAGGCCAGCCCTGGGTTGTATGCACTTCAGAGGTCTAAGCTGCTCAGGTTCAGGTACTCGGGTACTCCTCAGAGGCACAGACTCGATTGGGCCTGTGTTTTGTGCCCTTCCCAGGTCCGAGCAGCTCAGGTGACCAGGTGTTTGGCGATTGCGGTCGCTGCGACTTATCACCTCTCCCGTCCCTGCTGCTTAGTTTTCTGGGTGTACAACCAGCACACCTTCTCAGGCAGATGTTGACCGTCCAGAATCCCAAGAAGTCTTAGTTAGCAACGAAGCCTGCTTGCAGTTTGGACGATAATGCCTCTCTGGGGCCGTGATTGCCCCCTTCCAGCTCTGACTGCCTGTCACCAGAGGGGGATGGTCTGCAGCCGGCTAGCTCTGCTCAGTTCTTTGTTCTGTGAGTGGACCTGGCGGTGTCTTAGGTTAGGGCTTTTCGCGTGGTAGCTCTCCCACAGTCTGGTTTGCTAGCCCAAGTTAGTTCCCTCAGATTGCCCTTGGGGCATTCAGGCTGGTCCTTACTCTAAGCAATGCAGCCCGCACCTCCCTGCCCAGCCCCTGCTTGCTAGTGGTGGATGCAGGCATCTGGGCTGCTTCTCCGCTGGGAGAGTTACCGTTGGGCACGTAATCTGTGGGTTTTAATTATTTATTTATTTTTCCTCCCTGTTATGTTGCCCTCTGTGGTTCCAAGGCTTGCCACAGACTCGGCAGTGAGAGTGTTTCCTGGTGTTTGGAAACTTCTCTCTTTCTTAAGACTCCCTTCCCGGGATGGAGCTCCATCCCTACCTCTTTTGTCTCTCTTTTTGTCTTTTATATTTTTTCCTACCTCCTTTCAAAGACAATGGGCTGCTTTTCTGGGTGCCTGATGTCCTCTGCCGGCATTCAGAAGCTGTTTTGTGGAATTTACTCAGCGTTCAAATGTTCTTTTGATGAATTTGTGGGGGAGAAAGTGGTCTCCCCGTCCTATTCCTCTGCCATCTTAGGACTGCCTCCCCAGATCTTTGTTTTTTGAATTTTAAGTTTTAAGCCACCTTTTTCACTCTCCTCTTTCACTTTTATTAAGAGGCTCTTTAGTTCCTCTTTGCATTCTGCCATAAAGGTGGTGTCATCTGCATATTTGAGGTTATTGATATTTCTCCTGGCAACCTTGATTCCATCTTGTGCTTCATCCAGCCTGGCATTTCACATGATGTACTCTGTGTGTAAATTAAATAAGCAAGGTGACAATATACAACCTTGATGTAACTCCTTTCCCAATTTGGAACCAGTGTGTTATTCCATGTCCAGCTCTAACTGTTGCTTCTTGACCTGCATACAGATTTCTCAGGAGGCAGGTAAGATGGTCTGGATTTCCTATCTCTAAGAATTTTCCACAGTTTTTTGTAATCCACATAGTCAAAGGCTTTTCCATAGTCAACAAAGCAGAAGTAGATGTTTTTCTGAAATTCCCTTGCTTTTTCTATGATCCACCTTATGCATATTACCTTTCAAAGATCTCAGTTCTGTCTGATCAGATTGTTGTATCAGGTGTTGCTGCATACAAACTTTCCTGAGATAAAATTATTTAATACAATAGCTTTATTATCAAATGGGATGGTTCAGTGGAGAGTTGCCCTGATGTCTCCAGAGTTTCTCATGAGTCCACACAGGCATGGATCTCTATTGTGCTTCTAAGTTTTATCCAGGATGTTGTGTGCATCCTTATGGCTCTTCTGTCTTGAACCAACTAATGTCATTTCACTCCTTTTATATATATATAGACTAATCTTCCAATTTTCAGGGGGAAATGAATTGGCTAAATACGAATTGTTTTAATTTTATTCGACTACTGTAATATCCACATATGAAACTCTGCTTTTTCCCAGTTAGAAGAGATATTTCCTGCCCTTGTTAGGTGTGACTCAGATGTTTGTGCTCCATTTTATACCCTTGCATGTACATTATAATTTTAAAATTCTAATAAATTTATTAAAGTGTAATTGTGAATAACAAACTGTGCTTACTAAAGTGCACGTTGAAGAATTTTAAAAGTCATAAAAATTTAGAGTACACACTGCATGATTTCATTTATATGTAACTCAAGAAGGTTATTAAATGCTTTGTTATGTAACTGTTATAAATGCAATCCCCATAGATTCTGTTTTTTCTGAAGGCAACACAGAAAAACATAATTCTGAGAGCTGTTGTGAGAAGAAATGAAAACTGTAAAATACTTGTGTAGCCCAAATAATATATTTAAGAGTAAGGTGTGTTTGTGTGTACATGCATGCATTATTTGCATATATTTTATCTTAAAAAACATACTCACACACATAGGCATACATACCCACAGACTCATACATAGTCCCATCTATTATGTTGAAAGAAACCTTTACAGAAAGTTGGAGAGCAGAGGAATGAAAATAATTAAAGTTTGAATTAACATGAAATTTAAGGAATGTAGGAATTTAGACAATAAGACTTAGAATGTGAGACATTACTTTTGATATGAACTCCTTTTCCTAACTTATGTCCTCAAGATAGTACAACATTTATATACAATGAACCAAGAAATAAGACAGTGATTCAGCAAATAAGGCAAATATTCCAAATTGCCTGTAATTTTGTTATTTAATTAACATACACACAAAAAAACTTTAATCCAGGGGAAACTAAATGATTGAATTGAGAAGCTTAAACTCAGATACACATTACTACACTAAAGGTTTTTTAAAAATTAAAGTTCTAGAGATCAGAAATTTATATTCCTCTCATTAGGCTGAATGCAAGAATCTTCTAAAGCTGAGATGCACTGGACACTCCAGGGAAGAACTCATTGCCTTCCTATATCACTTTCTAGGGGCATCTGCATTCCTTGTCTCATGGTCCATCCTCATCTTCAAATTCAGCAGCATAGCATCTTCAAATGTCTCTCTGACTCAAATTATTCTTCTGTTTTCCTCCACATTTAGAGAACAATTGCCATTACTCATTCCAGTGTTGATAATCCAAGTTAATCTTCTCATTTTAAGGATAAAGACAAACTAATTTGTATTATCAGCTAGCTTTTTTAAAAATGTAAGCTAATATATTCGAGATTTTGAAAATTTCAGCAGAACATTAAATACCTCTGAGCCCCATTCCTAAAACAGGGAATGGAGAACATACTATATTACTTCACAGAATAAACTTCTCTAAATTTCAACAGATAATCCCTATAATGTGCTAAAGTGAAATATGGTGATTAAAATATTAAATACATCTCTTATAACTTACATATATTTTATAATGAGGGGATACATGACAGCTATAACTTCAGATATAAATATGAAACTCCTAATGGTTTTATCAGAAGAATCAGGAAAGCAAGGAGCACACTGTCCAATGTTTCACATTAAAGAAATGAAATAATACCCCTTATAAAGAGGGAAATAAAAATTTTCTAAGAATATCATGGGCTGTGTCCCTACAGCAAGGCAATGCATTGACTATTCAGGGGAACCATTCAAGACAGTTGCATTAGTCTCCCACATTGGAGAAAATTTAAAGTTGGGGTGGAAATGGGTGCTGGGAGTTTAAACCCTTGACAAGCAGGAAAGTTAATGGAAAAGAATTAATACGAACTGAATTCAGCTGGCTGATAACCTGGTTTCCTGGGAGCAGAAAATCAGAAGAAGAAAAACAAATGTCCAGACCAAGTGCCACAGGGAAATAATGTGCTTATTAATAATAAGCACATTAATAATTAATAAGTGTATTAATACTTAGGGAAATGTTCCTAATGAGCAGGCATGCTGCTGCTGCTGCTGCTAAGTCGCTTCAGTAGTGTCCAACTCTGTGCAACCCCATAGACGGCAGACTACCAGGCTCTCCCATCCCTGGAATTCTCTAGGCAAGAATACTGGAGTGGGTTGCCATCTCCTTCTCCAATGCATGAAAGTGAAAGGTCAAAGTGAAGTTGCTCAGTCTTGTACGACTCTTGGCAACCCCATGGACTGCAGCCTACCAGGCTCCTCCATCCATGGGATTTTCCAGGCAAGAGTACTAGAGTGGGGTGCCATTGCCTTCTCTGGCAGCAGGCATAGAGAGCTGTAAATATCCCCACACCCCCTGCTGCATCCCTGAGCTTGTCTAATCTAGGCATGGATGAGACAAATTGTGGCTTTTGAACTCCTAAGTCTGGCTACAAGATCAGGGTTTAACTCTCTCTACTGTCTCATTTCCCCTGGAGAAGGCAATGGCAACCCACTCCAGTACTCTTGCCTGGAAAACCCCATGGATGGAGGAGCCTCATAGGCCACAGTCCATGGGGTCACACAAAGAGTCAGACATGACTGAGTGATGACACACACTGTCTCATTTGGGGAGAGAGCTTCAATCTCCATCATCAACCATCCAGGAAGGGATTCAGACTTCCATAGGAAGAACTTCCTCTCAGAGTTCTCATGCAGGTGAGTCCAAGAATTCAAAAGACACTGCATAAAATTCAGGCAAAGTGAAATTCAAAAGTGTTTACATGACATGACCTGAGAACCAACACAACCAGACTCAGCCCAGTGATCACTGTGGCTGTTTCCTTGCTTAAAATATCAATGTGTTTTTGAGGCTAAAAAGAGAAATGACATTGAATTCAGTAAGCTATGTTCAGTGATGCCAAGGAAATTACAGGAATGAAGGTACAGTTAGAAGAGGGATGAGAGGCATAAAGTGTTTCCAGTAAAAGTAGAACATGTGTCCAAGTATCTTATTAATAAACTGGGGTAAAGAAATCAGGTATTAGCTATGGAGCAGTATAAAATGAAGTGAAAGCATTTCTTTTCAACTTTTAAGACTAGATTTTTTTCTCACCAACTGGCTATTTGCCCTTCAGTTCTCCTATTATATATAGGTGTATTTGAGGGGAATTGTGAGTCTATATAAATTTTGTGTGGTCAAATATAACAATCAGTAATATTGTGTTTCCTCCACTGCTAGTATATCAATGCTACAAAAATATAAGATAGTGAAATTCAAACTCTGATTCTAACTGTGGATGGTTTTGTCCCCCAGGGTACATCTAGCAATGTCCAGAGCCTTAATGGCTGTGACACATTTAGGGCTCGATAAATGTCAGGGGCTTTCCAGGCAGTGCTAGTGATGAAGAATCTGCCTGTCAATGCAAGAAATGTAAGAGAACGTGAGTTTGATCCCTGTGTCTGGAAGATCCCCTAGAGGAGGGCATGGCAACCCACTCCAGTATTCTTTCCTGAAGAATACTATGGACAGAGGAGACTGGCAGCCTACAGTCCCTAGGGTCTCAAAGAGTCACACAAGTGACTGACTGAGCACACAGCCCACTCAAAGATTTTACATAGATTTCAAGCTGTTCATCCATAATGTGTTCATAACTCTTACACTGAGGTCATATTCTCCCTAATTTTCTGTGAAATGTTTGAAGGAGGAAGAGCTTCATATAATTCAGATAGACATTTCGGTCAGTTCTTACAAAAAATTTCATTTTTCCAAATAAAGTGAAATGCAACCTTGCCATATGTTAAACATTCATATATAATGAGACCTGCTGCTGCTGCTAAGTCACTTTAGTCGTGTCCAACTCTGTGCGACCCCATAGACGGCAGCCCACCAGGCTCCACCATCCCTGGGATTCTCCAGGCAAGAACAGTGGAGTGGGTTGCCATTTCCTTCTCCAATGCAGGAAAGTGAAAAGTGAACGTGAAGTCGCTCAGTCGTGTCCGACTCTTGGCGATCCCATGGACTGCAGCCTACCAGGCTCCTCCATCCATGGGATTTTCCAGGCAAGAGTACTGGAATGGGGTGCCATTGCCTTCTCCAATAATGAAACCTATTCCTGATTTATTCAACAAAAATAGATGAGCATGTGCTACATGACCAAACAGCCTCTGAATATAGTATATTTTATCTCTATGTCATTGTCAATGTAATTAATCCATATTGCTTCTATATCTCTTGTTTAATTAGTTTTCAACACTTCATTTAAAATTCTGTTTATTATACTTGTTTCAGAATCATTGTCTTAACCTCACTTCATTATCCTTGTCATATGTTTACTTCTTAACTTAATTTTTCTAAATTGATTTTTGTACAAGTGCACATATATTCCTGAAAAAGGAAAAGACAACCCACTCCAGTGTTCTTGTGTGGAAAATTCCAGAAACAGAGGAGCCTGGCAGGACACAGTCCAAGGGACTGCAAAGAGTTGAACATAGCTGAGTAACTGAGCATGCATGCACGTGCACATTTATACTCACATACTTTGTTAAAATATAAAGTTGAGAAAAACAGGTAAAGTCCCTTCCTGTTAGGATCTAGCATTATGATTAGGAAGACAGAGTACAATGAAAAAATATGGGTACAATACAATATCCTTAGATGACTAACATGAAGAAAGTTACTCTTAATAAGTGTGGAATTGTCACAATGTGTGTAGCTGTTATGCTTATGGACCATGGACATCATAAAAGGTTGGACAAAGATCAGAATTAGGGCTAGAACGAGCTCACAGGACTTGAGAAATGTGATCAAAACCCCCAAATAACAAAGATATGATTATATATATGAAAAGGGATAAAGAGGTTTTTCTTGCCTGCTATCTGACCATATAAAATCAGTCAAATATGAAATAGGTGCAGGAAAAGCAAATTTTGCTGCCCAATATTAACAATTGGCAACATTCAATTCATACTCATTGTACTTTATAGACATCCTTTTGTGAAGTGCTGGCTTAGTACCTTTGCTCATTTTTCTCTTGGGCTGTACAATCTGCAAGTGTTTCTAGTAGTACATATATAGCTTTTTTATATTTTGAAAAAACATAAATTTTTTATTGCTTTTTATGAGTATCAAGGGCATATAACAATACATGAAATTGTGTCACCACAACCAAAGAAGCTTGTTTTTACACATTCTCCCAAGGAATGGGCTTCCCTTGTGGTTCAGCTGGTAAAGAAGCTGCCTGCAATGTGAGAGACCTGTGTTCGATCCCTGAGTTGGGAAGATCCCCTGGAGAAGGGAAACACTACCCACCCCAGTATTCTGGCTGGAGAATTCCATGGACTGTACAGTCCATGGGGTCACAGTCAGACACGACTGAGCGACTTTCACTCAAGGAATATTTGAGTTTATTAGATCTTTATTCTCTCTCATGTCCATAATATTTCTCTAGTTTTCTCTTTCTCTCCCCCTTCTCCCACCTCTCAATATGTAACTGTATCTTAAAATCCAAATTTACAGAAAGAATATACATATACAGCTATATATACAGGCATATTGTTTACAGAAATTACTATTTATGTATCTTTAATACAAGGCATGAAATGGCCATAACAAAATCAAACTCCAAGTTTACTCATACCTCCTGGGTGCTGTGTGTGTGTTCAGTCACTCAGTCATATCCAGCTCTTTGCAGCCCCATGGACTGTAGCCTGCCAGGCTCCTATGTCCATGGAATTTTCCAGGCAAGAATACTGGAGTGGGTTGCCATTCATTCTCCAGGGAATCTTCCCAACCCAGAGACCAAACTTGCATCTCCTGAGTCTCCTGCACTGGCAGTGGAATTCTTTACCACTGAGCCACCTGGGAAACTACCGCTGGTACCTGGGGAAATTAAAAACCAAAAGTTCTGAATGACATTTTTACATAATCTGATTGATTGGCTTGACTGGTTCAGTTCAGTTCAGTCACTCAACGTGTTTGACTCTGTAACCCCATAGCCTGCAGCACGCCAGGCTTTCTTGTCCATCACCAACTCCTGAAGTTTACTAAAACTCATGTCCACTGAGTCGGTGATGCCATTCAACCATCTCATTCTCTGTCGTCCCCTTCTCCTCCCACCTTCAATCTTTCCCAGAATCAGGGTCTTTTCAGTTCTTTGCATCAGGTGGTCAATGCATTGGAGTTTCAGCTTCAGCATTGGTCATTCCAATGAATATTCAGGACTGATTTCCTTTAGGATGGACTGGTTGGATCTCCTTGCTGTCCAAGGGACTCTCAAGAGTCTTCTCCAACAGCACAGTTCAAAAGCATCAATTCTTCAGCACTCAGCTTTCCTTATAGTCCAACTCTCACATCCATACATGACTACTGGAGAAACCATAGCATTGACTAGACGGACTTTTGTTGGCAAAGTAATGCCTCTGCTTTTTAATATGCTATTTAGGTTGGTCATAATTTTTCTTCCAAGGAGCAACCATCGTTTAATTTCATGGCAGCAGTCACCATCTGCAGTGATTTGGAAGCAACAGTTAGAACTGGGCATGGAACAACAGGCTGGTTCCAAAGAGGAAAAGGAGTACGTCAAGGCTGTACATTGTCACCCAGTTATTTAGCTTATATGCAGAGTACATTATGAGTAATGATGGGCTGGATGAAGCACAAGCTGGAATCAAGATTGCCAGGAGAAATATCAATAACCTCAGATATGCAGATGACGCACCCTTATGCCAGAAAGCAAAAAAGAACTAAAGAGCCTCTTGATGAAAGTGAAAGAGGAGAGTGGAAAAGTTGGCTTAAAACTCAACATTCAGAAAACTAAGATCATGGCATATGGTCCCATCACTTAATGGCAAATAGGTGGGGAAATAATGGAAACAGTGACTTGAGTGGTTCAGTTCAGTTCAGTTCAGTTCAGTTCAGTTCAGTCGCTCAGTCGTGTGCGACTCTTGGCGACCCTATGAATCGCAGCACGCCAGGCCTCCCTGTCCATCACCAACTCCCGGAGTTGAATCAAACTCACGTCCATCAAGTCAGTGATGCCATCCAGCCATCTCATCCTCTGTCGTCCCCTTCTCCTCCTTCCCCCAATGCCTCCCAGCAACAGAGTCTTTTCCAATGAGTCAGCTCTTCGCATGAGGTGGCCAAAGTACTGGAGTTTCAGCTTTACCATCATTCCTTCCAAAGAACAACCCAGGGCTGATCTCCTTTAGAATGGACTGGTTGGATCTCCTTGCAGTCCAAGGGAATCTCAAGAGTCTTCTCCAACACCACAGTTCAAAAGTATCAATTCTTCGGCACTCAGCTTTCTTCACAGTCCAACTCTAACATCCATACATGACCATTGGAAAAACCATAGCCTTGACTAGATGGACCTTTGTTGGCAAAGTAATGTCTCTGCTTTGGAATATGCTATCTAGGTTGGACATAGCTTTCCTTCCAAGGAGTAAGCGTCTTTTCATTTCATGGCTGCAGTCACCATCTGCAGTGATTTTGGAGCACAAGAAAATAAAATCCGACACTGATTCCACTGTTTCCCCATCTATTTCCCATGAAGTGATGGGACCAGATGCCATGATCTTCATTTTCTGAATGTTGAGCTTTAAGCCAACTTTTTCACTCTTCTCTTTCACTTTCATCAAGAGGCTTTTGAGTTCCTCTTCACGTTCTGCCATAAGGGTGGTGTCATCTGCATATCTGAGGTTATTGATATTTCTCCTGGCAATCTTGATTCCAGCTTGTGCTTCTTCCAGGCCAGCGTTTTTCATGATGTACTTTGCATATAAGTTAAATAAGCAGGGTGACAATATACAGCCTTGATGTACTCCTTTTCCTATTTGGAACCAGTCTGTTGTTCCATGTCCAGTTCTAACTGTTGCTTCCTGACCTGCATACAGGTTTCTCAAGAAGCAAGTCAGGTGGTCTGGTATTCCCATCTCTTTCAGAATTTTCCACAGTTTATTCTGATCCACACAGTCAAAGGCTTTGGCATAGTCAATAAAGCAGAAATAGATGTTTTTCTGGAACGCTCTTGCTTTTTTGATGATCCAGCAGATGTTGGCAATTTGATCTCTGGTTCCTCTGCCTTTTCTAAAACCAGCTTGAATATCTGGGAGTTCACGGTTCACGAATTGCTGAAGCCTGGCTTGGAGAATTTGAAGCATTACTTTAATAGCGTGTGAGATGAGTGCAATTGTGTGGTAGTTTGAGCATTCTTTGGCATTGCCTTTATTTGGGATTGGAATGAAAACTGACCTTTTCCAGTCCTGTGGCCACTGCTGAGTTTTCCAAATTTGCTGGCATATTGAGTGCAGTACTTTCACAGCATTATTTTTCAGGATTTGAAATAGCTCAACTGGAATTCCATCACCTCCACTAGCTTTGTTCATAGTGATGCTTTCTAAGGCCCACTTGACTTCACATTCCAGGATGTCTGGCTCTAGGTGAGTGATCATACCATCATGATTATCTTGGTTGTGAAGATCTTTTTTGTACAGTTCTTCTGTGTATTCTTCCCACCTCTTCTTAATAGCTTCTGCTTCTGTTAGGTCTATAGCATTTCTGTCCTTTATTAAGCCCATCTTTGCATGAAATGTTCCCTTGGTATCTCTAATTTTCTTGAAGAGATCTCTAGTCTTCCCCATTCTGTTGTTTTCCTCTATTTCTTTGCATTGATTGCTGAGGAAGGCTTTCTTATCTCTTCTTGCTCTTCTTTGGAACTCTGCATTCAGATGATTATATCTTTCCTTTTCTCCCTTGCTTTTCGCTTCTCTTCTTTTCACAGCTATTTGTAAGGCCTCTCCAGACAGCCATTTTGCTTTTTTGCATTTCTTTTCCATGGGGATGGTCTTGATCCCTGTCTCCTGTACCATGTCACGAACCTCTGTCCATAGTTCATCAGGCACTCTATCAGATCTAGTCCCTTAAATCTATTTCTCACTTCCACTGTATAATCATAAGGGATTTTGTTTAGGTCATACCTGAATGGTCTAATGGTTTCCCTACTTTCTTCAATTTCAGTCTGAATTTGGCAATAAGGAGCTCATGATCTGAGCCACAGTCAGCTCCCGATCTTGTTTTTGCTGACTGTATAGAGCTTCTCCATCTTTGGCTGCAAAGAATATAATCAATCTGATTTTGGTGTTGACCATCTGGTGATGTCCATGTGTAGAGTCCTCTCTTGTGTTGTTGGAAAAGGGTGTGTTCTCTTGGCAGAACTCTATTAGCCTTTGTCCTGCTTCATTCCGTATTCCAAGACTTGAGTGGTATCAAATTCTAAATTAATCAGGGTAGTTAGGGGTGAAAGATACATGGAAGACTGATGCAAAGAAGTTACAAATGGTCAAACACAAGTTAGCGACTGAATAACAACAACAAGAGAAAGAATAGAAAGGGATGCTGTTTCTCATGGCTTCCCTTGTGGCTCAGTGATAAAGAATTTGCCTGCCAATTCAAGAGATGAATTGGGTCAGGAAGATCCTCTGGTAAAGGAAATGCCAAGCTATTCCATTGTTCTTGCCTAGGAAGTCCCACAGACAGTGGAGCCTAGTGGGCTCTAGTCCCGAGGTCACAGAAGAGTCAGACACAACTTCAGCTTCAGCAACAGTCCTTCCAATGAATATTCAGAGTTGATTTCCTTTCAGTTCCATTCAGTTCAGTCACTCAGTCGAGTCTGACTCTTTGCGACCCCAAAAACTGCAGCATGCCAGGCCTCCCTGTCCATTACCAACTCCCAGAGTCCACCCAAACCTATGTCCATTGAGTCAGTGATGCCATCCAACCATCTCATCCTTTGTCGTCCCCTTCTCCTCCTGCCCTCAACCTTACCCAGCATCAGGGTAAGGTTGACTCTTTTCAAATGAGTCAGCTCTTTGCATCAGGTGGCCAAAGTATCGGAGTTTCAGCTTCAACATCAGTCCTTCCAATGAACACCCAGGACTGATCTCCTTTAGGATGGACTGGTTGGATCTCCTTGCAGTCCAAGGGAATCTCAAGAGTCTTCTCCAACACCACAGTTCAAAAGCATCAATTCTTCTGTGCTCAGCTTTCTTCACAGTCCAACTCTCACATACATACATGACTACTGGAAAAACCATAGCCTTGACTAGATGGACCTTTGTTGGCAAAGTAATGTCTCTGCTTTTCAATATGCTGTCTAGGTTGGTCATAACTTTCCTCCCAAGGAGTAAGAATCTTTTAATTTCATGGCTGCAATCACCATTTTCAGTGATTTTGGAGCCCAGAAAAATAAAGTCTGTCACTGTTTCCACTGTTTCCCCATCTATTTTCCATGAAGTGATGGGACCAGATGCCATGATCTTCGTTTTCTGAATGTTGAGTTTTAAGCCAACTTTTTCACTCCCTTCTTTCACTTTCATCGAGAGGCTTTCGAGTTCCTCTTCACTTTCTGCCATAAGGGTGGTGTTATCTGCATATCTGAGGTTATTGATTTTTCTCCCGGCAATCTTGATTTGAGCTTGTGCTTCTTCCAACCCAGCGTTTCTCATGATGTACTCTGCATATAAGTTAATTTCCTTTAAATGATTTCCTTTAGGGTTAACTAATTTGATATCCTTGTAGTCCAAGGGACTCTCAAGAGTCTTCTTCCACACACCACTTGAAAGCATTAGTTCTATGGTGCTTAGTCTTCTTTATGGTCCAATTCTCACATCTATACATGACTACTGAAGAAACCATAGCTTTGACTATATGACCCTTTATCAACAAAGTGATGTCTCTGTTTTGTTAATATGCTGTCTAAGCTACCAGTCCATGAGGTTGCAAAGAGTTCGACATGACTAAGCACACATACACACTAAGTTTGCCCCAACTTTCCTTTCAAGAAGCAAGCATCTTCTAAGGGCATGGCTGCATCACCATCCACAGTGATTTTGGAGCCAAGAAAACAAACTCTGTCATTGCTTCCACTTTTTCCCTTCTATTTGCTATTAAGTGATGGGACAGGATACCAAGATCTTAGTATTTTAATGTTGAGTTTCAAGCCAGCTTTTCCACTCTTCTCAAGAGGCTCTTGGCCTTGGAAATAAGCAGAGATCATTCTACCGTTTTTGAGATTGCATACAAGTACTGCATTTCAGATGCTTTTGTTGACTATGAGGGCTACTCCATTTCTTCTAAGGGATTCTTGCCCACAGTAGAAGATATAATGGTCATCTGAATTAAATTCACCCATTCCAGTCCATTTCAGTTCACTGATTCCTAAAATGTCATGTTCACTCTTGCCATCTCCTGTCTGACCACTTCCAATTTACCTTGATTCATGGACCTAACATTACAGGTTCCTATGCAACATTGTTCTTTACAGCATTGGACTTTACTTCCATCACCAGTTGCATCCATAACTGGGTGTTGTTTTTGCCTTGGCTCCATCTCTTTATTCTTTCTGGAGTTATTTCTCCACTGTTCTCCAGTAGCATATTGGGCACCTACCAACCTGGGGAGTTCCTCTTTCAGTGTCCTATCTTTTTGCTTTTTCATACTGTTCATGGGGTTCTCAAGGCAAGAATACTGAAGTGATTTGCTGTTTCTTTCTCCAGTGAACCACGTTCTTGGACTTCCCTGGTGGCTCAGATGGCAAAGCATCTGCCTACAATGTGGGAGACCTGGGTTCGATCTCTGAGTCAGGAAGATCCCCTGGAGAAGAAAATGGCAACCCACTCCAGTATTCTTGCCTAGAGAACCCCATGGACGGAGGAGCCTGGTGGGCTACAGTCCGTGGGGTCGCAAAGAGTCGGACACGACTAGGCGACTTCACTTTCACTTTCACTTTCTCCAGTGAACCACATTCTGTCAGAACTCTTCACCATGACCCATCCATTTTGGGTGGCCCTACAAGGCATGGCTTATAGTTTCATTGAGTTAGACAAAGCTGTGATCCATGTGATCAGTTTGATTAGTTTTCTGTGATTGTGGTTTTCATTCTGTCTGCCCTCTGATGTATAAGGATAAGAGGCTTATGGAAGCTTCCTGATGGGAGAGACTGACTGAGGCGGAATCTGGGTCTTATTCTCTTGGGCGGGGCCATGCTAAGTAAATCTTTAATCCAATTTTCTGTTGATGGGTGGGGCTGTGTTCCCTCTCTGTTGTGTGACTTGAGGCCAAACTATGATGGAGGTAATGAAGATAATGGCGACCTCCTTTAAAATGTGCCATGCATGCACTGCCACTCTCAGTGCCCCCAGCCCTGCAGCAGGCCACCACCAACCCACACTTCCACTGGAGATTCCTGGACACTCCTGGGCAAGTCTGGGCCAGTCTCTTTCGGCATCACTGCTCCTTTCTCCTGGGTCCTGGTGCACACAAGGTTTCATTTGTGCCCTCAAAGAGCCTGTTTCCCCAGTCCTGGATAAGCTCTGCCAGCTCTATGCTGGGGTTAATGAAGATCTCCTAGAGAAGGAAATGGCAACCCACTCCAGTATTCTTGCCTGGAGAAGTCCGTGGATTGAGGAGTCTGGTAGGCTACAGTCCACAGGGTCGCAAAGAGTCGGACATGACTGAGTGACTTCAGTTCGCTTCGCTTTAAGAAGGCTTATGCCACACCCAGGTTAGCTGCACCCAGAGCTTCTGCCCCTGTGGTAGGCCAGGGAGACACTGGCCCCTACTTCCGCAGGAGATACTTAAACATTTGAATGCAGGTCTGGCTCAGTCTCTGTGGGGTCTCCTGGTGTGCTCAAGGTTTTGTTTGAGCCCTCTCAGCATCTCTGGTGGGTATCGGGTTGGATTCCCAATGTGATTTTGCCCCTCCTACCATCTTGCTGGGGATTCTCCTTTGCCCTTGTATGTGGAGTATCTTTATGTGGTGGGATCCAACATTCTTTGTTGATGGTTGTTCAGCAGCAAGTTGTAATTTTGTAGGTCTCGCAGGAGAAGATGAAAGCACATCCGTTTACTCCACCATCTTGTCAGTGGACCCAAGGCAAACCATTCCATATCACAGTAATCCAAGTCTATGCCCCTACCAGTAATGCTGAAGAAGCTGAAGTTGAATGGTTCTATGAAGACCTACAAGACCTTCTAGAACTAACACCTCCACCCCCCCACCCCCCCAAAAATGTCCTTTTCATTATAGGGGACTGAAATGCAAAAGTAGGAAGTCAAGAGGTACCTGGAGTTACAGGCAAATTTGGCCTTGGAGTATAAAATGAAGCAGGGTAAAGGATAACAGAGTTTTGCCAAGAGAACACACTGGTCAGAGCAAACACCCTTTTCCAACAACACAAGAGAAGGCTCTACACATGGGCATCCACATGGTCAATACCAAAATCAGATTGATTATATTCTTTGCAGCCAAAAATGAAGAAGCTCTCTACAGTCAGCAAAAAAAAACAAGACCAGGAGCTCATGAACTCCTTATTGCAAAATTCAGACTTAAATTGAAGAAAGTAAGGAAAATCACTAGACCATTCAGGTATGACCTAAATCAAATCCCTTACAATTATACAGTGGAACTGACAAATTGATTTAAGGGATTAGATCTGATAGACAGAGTGCCTGAAGAACTATGGACAGAGGTTCATGACATTGTACAGGAGGCAGTGATCAAGACCATCCCCAAGGGAGGAAAAAATGCAAAAAGGCAAAATGGTTGTCTGAAGAGGACTTACAAATAGCTGAGAAAAAAGAGAAATGAAAGGCAAAGGAGAAAAGGAAAGATACATCCATCTGAGTGAAGAGTTCCAAAGAAGAGATAAGAAAGCCTTCCTCAGTGATCAGTGCTAAGAAACAGAGGAAAACAATAGAATGGGAAAGACTAGAGATCTCTTCAAGAAAATTAGAAATACCAAGGGGACATTTCATGCAAAGATGGGCACAATAAAGGACAGAAATTGTATGAACCTAACCAAAGCAGAAGATGTTAAGAAGAGGTGGCAAGAATGCACAGAAGAACTGTACAAAAAAGATCTTCACGACCCAGATAATCATGATGGTGTGATCACTCATCTAGAGCCAGACATCCTGGAATGTGAAATCAAGTGGGCCTTAGAAAGCATCACTACAAACAAAGCTAGTGGAGGTGATGGAATTCCAGTTGAGCTATTTCAAATCCTAAAAGATGATGCTGTGAAAGTGCTGCACTCAATATGCCAGCAAATTTGGAAAATTCAGCAGTGGCCACGGACTGGAAAAGGACAGTTTTCATTCCAATCCCAAAGAAAGGTCATACCAAAGAATGCTCAAACTACTGCACAATTGCACTCATCTCACATGCTAGCAAAGTAATGCTTCAAATTCTCCAAGCCAGGCTTCAACAGTATGTGAACTGTGAAATTCCAGATGTTCAAGCTGGATTTAGAAAAGGCAGAGAAACCAGAGACCAAATTGCCAACATCCATTGGATCATCAAAAAATCGAGAGAGTTCCAGAAAAACATCTACTTCTGCTTTATTGACTATTCCAAAGCCTTTGACTGTGAGGATCACAATAAACTGTGGCCAATTCTTAAAAGTGATGGGAATACTAGACCACCTTACCTACCTACCTCCTGAGAAATTTGTATGCAGGTCAGGAGGCAACAGTTAGAACTGGACATGGAACAACAGACTGGTTCCAAATTGGGAAAGGAATACATCAAGGCTGTATATTGCCACCCTGCTTATTTAACTTATACGCAGAGTACATCATGAGAAACGCTGGGCTGGAAGAAACACAAGCTGGAAATAAGGTTGCCAGGAGAAATATCAATAACCTTAGATATCCAGATGATATCACCTTTATGGCAGAAAGTGAAGAGGAACTAAAAAGCCTCTTGATGAAAGTGAAAGAGGAGAGTGAAAAAGTTGGCTTAAAGCTCAACATTCAGAAAACTAAGGTCATGGCATCCGGTCCCATCACTTCACGGCAAATAGATGGGGAAACAATGGAAACACTGATAGACTTTATTTTGGGGGGGGGGGGGGCTCCAAAATCACTGCAAATGGTGAATGAAGCCATGAACTTAAAACACGCTTACTCCTTGGAAGAAAAGTTATGACCAACCTAGATAGCATATTGGAAAGCAGAGACATTACTTTGCCAAAAATGTCCATCTAGTCAAAGCTATGGTTTTTCCAGTATTCATGTATAGATGTGGGAGTTGGACTTTAAAGAAAGCTGAGCGCTGAAGAATTGATGCTTTTGAACTGTGGTGTCGGAGATGAGTCTTGAGAGTTCCTTGGACTGCAAGGAGATCCAACCAGTCCATTCTGAAGGAGATCAGCCCTGGGATTTCTTTGGAAGGAATAATGCTAAAGCTGAAACTCCAGTACTTTGGCCACCTCATGCGAAGAGTTGACTCATTGGAAAAGACTCTGATGCTGGGAGGGATTGGGGGCAGGAGAAGAAGGGGACGACAGAGGATGAGATGGCTGGATGGCATCACTGACTCGATGGACGTGAGTCTGAGTGAATTCTTGGAGTTGGTGATGGACAGAGAGGCCTGGCGTGCTGCGATTCATGGGGTCGCAAGGAGTTGGACACGACTGAGCAACTGAACTGAACTGAACTGAACTGAGCTAAGACTTTTCCATCCATACAGCACAGATGATAGAACATCTGGGTCAATGGTGAAAAAATTCTCCACAGTGAGGGACACCCAGAGAGGTTCAGAGTTACATGGAGAAGAGAAGAGGGAGGAAGGAAATAGAAGTGACCTGGAGGAGAAGAGGGGTGTCAAAGGGGAGAGAGCATTCTAGTCAGTAATCAATTCCCTATGTGCTCTCCACAGTCTAGAACATCCAGAGAGGTTCACAGAAATACATAGAGAAGAGAAGAGGGAGGAGGGAGATAGAGGTGACCAGGAGGAGAATAGGGGAAGTCAAAAGGGGAGAGAACAATCTAGCCAGTAATCAGTTCCCTAAGTGTTCTCCACAGCCAGGAACACCAGAGAGATTCAGAGTTAAGTATAGAAGAGAAGAGGGAAGGAGGAGATAGAGGTGACCTGGGGGAGAAAAGGGAGAGTCAAAAGGGGATAGAGCAATCAAGCTAGTAATCATACCCCTAAGTGAAAATGGATACTGAAGTTTAGATTATTAAAAGTACAAAATTTATAACAAATACCCAAAAGCAAAGATTAAAAATCTAGAGTAGAGGTTAGACTCTCAAAAATACTATGTTAAAAATACAAAACAAAATCAATCACAAAAATTATAAATATATATATATACATAATTTGCTTTAAAAATAGGGTCCTCTTTTTGCAAAGTAATAGGAGGTTATAAAAATGAAATTTAAAGGAGTAATAAAGGACATAAAAAATTAAAAATGTGATTAGAGTAGAAATATATATAGGAATTTCTCTGGAGCTGTTGTGGGCAGTCAATTCAGTTTCAGATAGTTCCTTGTTTCAGCTTGTACTTCTCAAGGTCTATAGGCCCCATCCAATGCTTGCTGCTGCTGCTGCTGCTGCTAAGTCGCTTCAGTCATGTCCGACTCTGTGCGACCCCAGAGACAGCAGCCCACCAGGCTCCGCTGTCCCTGGGGATTCTCCAGGCAAGAACACTGGAGTGGGTTGCCATTTCCTTCTCCAATGCATGAAAGTGAAAAGTGAAAGTGAAGTCGCTCAGTCGTGTCTGACTCCCAGCAACCCCATGGACTGTAGCCCACCAGGCTCCTCTGTCCATGGGATTTTCCAGGCAAGAGTGCTGGAGTGGTGTGCCATTGTCTTCTCTGCATCCAATGCTTAGTCATTGTTAACTACAGTGTTTTAATCTGTTGCAACTCTCATTTCCAAAGTGGTTCCCTCTTCTTTGTTTATTTTGGCTTCCTCTGTTTGCAAGTCTCTTCAGTGTCTAATTTCTGCCCTGACACAATGAGGCAAAGGTGGTCACTTATTTAGGCTCAGTTGTGTTACAGGGAGGGAGGAACACTGCAAACAAATATCACTAGTGGGTGTGGGGAGTGCTCGCAGTGTATGGACCACACTGGGTTTGCCCCAGCTCACTGTGGCATGTGCTTTCCAGGTCTACACTGCTCAGGCTCCAGGTTGCTCTGCAGGGGTACTGTCCAAAATGGACCCTGCGTTTCGTGCACTTCCCAGGTCTAAGCTGCTCAGGTTCGAGTTCTTGGGTACTCTGCAAGGGCACAGACTCGGTTGGGTGTGTGTTTTGTGCCTTTCCCAGGTCCATGCAGCTTGGGCGACCAGAAGCTAGGTGAGAGCACTGTCCCAGGTGGGCCATGCATCTTAATCACCTCCCCAGTCCCAGCAGCTCAGTTTCCCAGATGTGCCATGAGAGCACCATCTCAGGTGTGCTGTGTGTCTCCTCTGAGGAGCTGCTCTCAGGCTGTGATCCTCCTGGCAGATGTCACCGTCCAGGGTCCCAGGAAGACGTGGTTAGCAACTGGGAGCCTGCTCACGGTTTGGTGGAGGATGCTGGTCTCTAGGGCTGAGATTGCCCCTTGCCTTCAGGCTCTGGCTGTTGCACGCATGCCTCTGCCTCCAGCAGGGGGGAGGGGCCTGTACACTGTGGCTAGCTCTCCTTTGGTATTCACTCAATCCTTTGTTTTGTGAGCTGGCCAGGCTGCAAGTTAGGTTAGAGCCTTTCACAGGAAAGTTCTCTTTTTTTCTCTCTCTCTCTCTGGCTATCCCACAGTTTGGGTTGGTATCTCAGGTCAGCTCCCTCAGGTTGTCTTCAGGGCATTCAGGCTTGGTCCCTACCCTAAGCATTCAGACCTCGCCTCCTTGTCCAGCCCCCACTCCCTGGTGGCAGACACTAGCATCTCGGCTCTTATTCTGCTGGGAGTTGTGGTTAGCCACCTCTACTGTGGATTTTTTTTTTTTTTCCTCCCAATTATGTTGCCCTCCGAGATTCCAAAACTCCCCACAGACCTGCCAGTGAGAGGGTTTCCTGCTGTTTAGAAACTTCTTTTTCATGCCTCCCTCCCTAAGATGGGCCTCCATCCCTAATGCTTTTGTCTCTCTGTCTTTTACATTTTGTCCTACAACCTTTGGAAAGGAATGGGCTGCCTTTCTGGGTGCCTGCTGTCCTCAGCGTTCAGAAGTTGTTTTGTGGAGATTGATCACAGCATCCAAGTGATCTTTTGATGAATTTGTGGGGGAGAAAATGGTCTCCCTGTCCTAATCCTCTGCCATCTTGGGACTGCCCCCTTCTGCCCCCTTTTTACATTCTTCAGAAACATGCTGTGTGTGATCCTTGAACTCTAGCTTTAAACCTACTTTATTTTAGACTAAAAGTTACTTGGAAACAAATTTGCTTGCTTGTGTGTTATTCAGTTAGACAACTTCCTTAGTCAAATCCTGTTGGTTTTGGAAACCAAGGCTAGCTGCTTGCAACGCCTTGTAAGAGGCTCACCTCAGAGTACATTTTCACCTAAGCAGGCTAGGTAGATTTAGAGTACTCTCTGGTCACAGAACTCTCTGTTCCAAGCCAGTGTTCGCACAGCAGGACCCGAGTGCCCAGGTTGTGTCTGAACATTATTCTGAATCACACTGTGGACCAGGAAATCAAAGCTTGCTTTCTAAAGCTTCTTTCCTGCCTCAGAAAACTACTTACATTTTCCAGTGTAAGCTACCAACAAAACCTTTGGTGGCTTTGCTTTGCTTCTGATCGATCATTTCCAGGTATGATTCTTGAGTTTTCTGAAAGAGAGAAGCTGCTTGCACCTCCTGTGAGGAATTCTCTCCAAGAAAAATTGCACTTCACCAGCTGAACTGTAGTGAGAGAAGTAACTCCACACAGAAATCTCTGCTCAAAGCAGTGTTCTCCCAGGAAGATCCAGTGTGTCCTGTTTGTTTCTTTACATTCTGTTTTGGAAACATGATGTGTGTGAACATTGAAAACCAAGTTTTTGGTTCAAGCTGTATTTCCTGCCTAAGACAACTAGCGCCTTGCAACACGCTTTGCTTGCTTTGGTTTTATGGAGATTGACAACTTCCTACTCTAATCCTCAACTTTTCTGAGCTGAAAGAGATGCTTGCAACTCCTCATTAGGAGGTGATCTCAGAGTACATGTTCACCTATCCATGTTAGTTATAGTTAGAGAACTAGCAAGTCACAGAATTCTCTTCTCAAACCAGTGTACCCAGAGAGGAATCCAGAGTGCCCTGTGTGTATCTTTCCATTCTTCAGAAACATGAAAAATGTTTCCACAGAAACGTGTGGGAACCTAGCAAACCAAGCTTATAACTCAAGCCATATATTGCAAATATGAAATCTAGTTGGTTTTATTCACCTTCGTTTTATTCAGATTGACAACTGCCTACTTTAATCCCTGAGCCTTCTGAAAGAAAGAAACTGCCTGTCATGCCTTGGTAAGAGTGCTTCTTAGAGATCAAGTCCACCTAAATACATTAGTTATAGTTAACTGTCTCCTCAAACACTGGTTCTCCCAGAAGGACCCACTCAGCCCTTTTGTGTCTTTACATTATTCAGAAACATGCTGTGTGTGATCTTTGAACCTCAGCTTTGAGTGAAAGCTCTCTTTTCTGCATTCAAAACCTAGGGATTTTACATTGAAACTTACCTGGAAAACACTCTGTTTGTTGTGTGCTATTCAGCTCCACAACTTCCTTAGTCAAATCCTGTTGGTTTTGGAAACCAAAGGAAGCTGCTTGCAACTCCTTGTTAGAGTTTCAACTCAGTACATTTTCACCTGAGCAGGCTAGGTAGACTTAGAGTACTCTTTGGTCACAGAACTCTCTGTTCAAAACCACTGTTCTCACAGGAGGATCCAAGTGCCCAAATCTTTACATTCTTTACATTCTTCCAAATCATGCTGTGAACCATGAAATCAGACCTTGCTTTCTAAAGCCTCTTTTCTGCCTCAGAAAATTACTTAGATTTTCCACTGTAAGTTACCCACAAACCCTTTGATGGCTCTGCTTTGCTTCTGATCAATCACTTCCAGGTCTGATTCTTGAGTTTTCTGAAAAAGAGAAGCCCCTTGCACCTGCTGTGAGGAATCCATCTCAGAGCACATTAGCATCTCACCAGCTGAGCTGTAGTGAGAAAAGTACACACAGAACTCTCTGCTCAAAGCATGTGTTCTGTCAGGAAGATCCAGTGTGCCCTGTTTGTGTCTTTATATTCTGATTCAAAAACATGATGTGTGGGAACCTTGCAAACCAAATTTTTGGTTCAAGTTATATTTCCTGCCTCAGGTAACTAGCATCTGGCAACACACTTTGCTCACTTTGGTATTATGGAGAGTGACAAATTCCTATCTAATCCTCAAGTTTTCTGAACTAACAGAGATGTTTGCAGGTCCTCACTAGAAGGTCATCTCAGAGAACATTTTCACCAATCCAGGTTAGCTGTAGTTAGAGAACTAGCAATTTACAGGATTCTGCTCAAACCAGTACCCAGAGAAGTGTTGAGAGTGCCCTGTGTTTGTCTTTCCCTTCTTGAGAATCATGCTGTGTGGGAACCTAACAAACTAAACTTTAGACTCAAGCCGCACCTTCCAAATCAGAAATCTAGTTTGTTTTATTCGCCTTAGTTTTATTCAGATTGACAACTGCCTACTTTCATCCCTGAGCTTTCTGAAAGAATGAAGCTGGTTGTCACGCCTTGGTAGGAGTTCTTCTCAGAGTTAGCTATAGTTAACTGTCTGCTCAAACAGTGGTTCTCCCAGGATCCACTCAGCCCTTTTGTGTCTTCACATTCTTGAGAAACATACTGTGAGTGATCCTTGAACCCCAGCTTTGGGTTAAAGCTCTCTTTCCTGAATCCAAAACCTAGTTGTATTTAGACTGGAAGTTACTTGGAAAACACTTTGCTTGCTTGTGTTTTATTCAGTTCTACCAATTCCTTAATCAAATCCTGTTGGTTTTGCACACCAAAGCAAGCTGCTTTCAACTTCTTGTTAGAGTGTCAACTCAGTACATTTTCACCTAAGCAGGCTAGGTAGACTCAGAGCACTCTCTGGTCACAGAACTCTCTGTTCAACACCAGTATTCTCACAGGAGGATCAAGTGCCCAGGTTGTGTCTTTACATTCTTCCGAATCATGCTGTGAACCCGGAAACCAGAACTTGCTTTCTAAAGCCTCTTTTTTTGCCTCAGAAAGCTTATATTTTACAGTGTAAGTTACCAAGAAACCTCTTGGTGGCTTGGCTTTGCTTCTGATCGATCTCTTCCAGGTCTGATTCTTCAGTTTTCTCAAAGAGAGAAGTTGCTTGCATCTCCTGTGAGGAATAAATCTAAGAGCACATTTGCACTTCACCAGCTGAGCTGTAGTGAGAAAAGTAACTATGCACTGAACTCTCTGCTCAAAGCAGTGTTCTCCCAGGGAGATCCTATGTGCCCTCTTTGTATCTTTACTTTCTGATTGGGAAATTAGATGTGTGTGAACATTGCAAGCCAAATTTGTGATTCAAGCTGTATTTCCTGCCTCAGGCAACTAGCATCTTACAACACATTGCTCTCTTTGGTTTTCTGGAGAATGATAACTTCCTACTCTAATCCTCAAGTTTTCTGAACTGACAGAGATGTTTGCAACTCCTCACTAAGAGGTCGTCTCAGAGTATATTTTCACCTATCCACGTTAGTTATAGCTAGAGAACTAGCAAGTCACAAAACTCTCTGCTCAATCCAGTGTACCAGAGAATAATCCAGAGTGGCCTGTGTGTCTTTCCTTTCTTGAGAATCATTCTGTGTGGGAACCTAGCAAACCGATCTTTTGACTCAAGCCATACATTCCAAATCAGAAATCTAGTTTGTTATATTCGCCTTCATTTTATTCAGATTCTCAACTTCCTACTTTCATCTCTGAGCTTTCTGGAAGAAAGAAGCTGGTTGTCATGCCTTGGTAGAAGTTCTTCTCAGAGGTCAAATCCACCTATATATGTTAGTTACAGTTAACTGCTCAAACAACGGTTCTCCCAGAAGGATCCCCTTAGCCCTTTTGTGTCTTTACATTCTTCAGAAACATGCTGTGAGTGATCCTTGAACCCCAGCTTTGGGTTAAAGCTGTCTTTTCTGCATCCAAAACCTAGGTGATTTTACACTGAAAGTTACCTGGAAAACACTCTGCTTGCTTGTATGTTATTCAGTTCAACAACTTCCTTAATCAAATCCTATTGGTTTTGGAAACCAAAGCAAGCTGCTTTCAACTCCTTGTTAGAGGGTACAGAGTACATTTTCACCTAAGCTAGCTAAGTAGACTCAGAGCACTCTCTGGTACTATCCAGGACGGTGGCCCCTGGTTCGGTGACCACATGGGTCCTCTGTGCCTTCAGGAATAACAGAGGCGGGAGGGAACCCCCGCAGCTGTGTCTCTGGAGGTTGTTGGCAGTGAGGCCAGGGCTGGATGTGCCCTTGGAGCTCCCCCATCAACTGATGTCACCTTCAAAATCACTCTGCGGGCTCTGGCCGATTCTTCACACTTTGCAGGTGAGAAAATTGATCAGCTGATCTGAATCATCATCATCTTTTCTTTTTTTAACAAACGGCAGAAAAACATAGAGAAGGAACCTGGTGGGAAATGTGAGAATTCAGCAGCAAACTCACACGTTTCCCAGTCTCCCTGCCGGGTCATGACTCAGATCATCCAGGGCTGGCCGTGCGTTTTCCTTGTGGAAGCCGTTACTCAGGACTCTTGTGCTGAAAAAACAGGATCCCTGGAATAACATTTGTGCAAAAAATAGGAAACTCTCCCCATAGTGCATCACATCTTGGCAGTAGAATTCCACCAGCAAACTGCATTTTACAATAAAGGCTGGAGGTGAGTCGAGGCATTATTTTCATCTCCAAATGGTCATTTTTAGGTCTAAGTTGTATAAAAAAGAAATTCAAATAAGATAAATAGCAGAACCGTAATCTAGCTGGCCTGCAGAAAACAAACAAGTCATTTGTCCTCCAGGTTAATAGAACTTTATGTTGCCCTATCAGAGCTCTGTTTTTCTGTGTCCCCAATTTAAGATTAATTTTTTTTAATTCAAACCCAAATGTGTTTTGCCACATTTGTAGGCAACATCTTGAATTTTACAATTAGCTGATATCAATCTTCAAAAATGAGACAGTCAAACACAGAGACATCCCTGGGTCAGGAAAGAGAATGCCTGTACCTTTTCAAATTAGGGCCAAAAAGATGGGAGACTAGCATCCAGAATGGATGTGGAATATGTGGAATATGATGGCACTGTCGTCCGAAGTGAATTAGCATATTCACTGCCTTTAAAAAATTTGTTTGGGGGGGGGAGCCAAGATGGCGGAGGAGTAGGATGGGGAGAACACTTTCTCCCCCACAAATTCATCAAAAGAGCATTTAAAAGCCGAGTAAATTCCACAAAACAACTTCTGAATGCTGGCAGAGGACATCAGGCACCCAGAAAAGCAACCCGTCTTCAAAAGGAGGTAACGCTGTGAACCTCTCTGGGTGACACTCACGGTAGAGAAACTTTTCATCTTTAACTTAGATGTTTTATCAATGATGCTGTATAGAAGGAGAAGTTTTGAAACTACTGTAAAAATAAGACCAATAACTGGAAGCAGGAGGCTTATATCCAAACCCTGACTCCAGGGAACTACTGACTCCAAGGAACGTTAATTGACAGGAGCTCATCAAACGCCTCCATACCGACACTGAAACCAAGCACCACACAAGGGCCAACAAGTTCCAGGGCAAGACATACCAAGCAAATTCTCCAGCAACAAAGGAACACAGCCCTGAGCTTCAAGATATAGGCTGCCCAAAGTCACCCCAAAACCATAGACATCTCATAACTCATTACTGGACACTTCATTGCACTCCAGAGAGAAGAAATACAGTTCCACCCACCAGAACACCGACACAAGCTTCCCTAACCAGGAAACCTTGACAAGCCACCTGTACAAACCCACACACAGCGAGGAAACGCCACAATAAAGAGAACTCCACAAACTGCCAGAATACAGAAAGGACATCCCAAAATCAGCAATTTAAACAAGATGAAGAGACAGAGGAATACCCAGCAGATAAATGCCCACCAAACCAAACAAAAGAGGAAGAGATAGGGAATCTACCTCATAAAGAATTCCGAATAATGATAGTGAAATTGATCCAAAATCTTGAAATCAAAATGGAATCACAGATAAATAGCCTGGAGACAAGGATTGAGAAGATGCAAGAAAGGTTTAACAAGGACCTAGAAGAAATAAAAAAGAGTCAATATATAATGAATAATGCAATAAATGAAATTAAAAACACTCTGGAGGCAACAAATAGTAGAATAACAGAGGCAGAAGATAGGATTAGTGAATTAGAAGATAGAATGGCAGAAATAAATGAATCAGAGAGGATAAAAGAAAAACAAATTAAAAGAAATGAAGACAATCTCAGAGACCTCCAGGACAATATTAAACGCTACAACATTCGAATCATAGGGGTCCCAGAAGAAGAAGACAAAAAGAAAGACCATGAGAAAATACTTGAGGAGATAATAGTTGAAAACTTCCCTAAAATGGGGAAGGAAATAATCACCCAAGTCCAAGAAACCCAGAGAGTCCCAAACAGGATAAACCCAATGCGAAACACCCCAAGACACATATTAATCAAATTAACAAAGATCAAACACAAAGAACAAATATTAAAAGCAGCAAGGGAAAAACAACAAATAACGCACAAGGGAATTCCCATAAGGATAACAGCTGATCTTTCAATAGAAACTCTTCAAGCCAGGAGGGAATGGCAAGACATACTTAAAATGATGCAAGAAAATAACGTACAGCCCAGATTATTGTACCCAGCAAGAATCTCATTCAAGTATGAAGGAGAAATCAAAAGCTTTTCAGACAAGCAAAAGCTGAGAGAATTCTGCACCACCAAACCAGCTCTCCAACAAATACTAAAGGATATTCTCTAGACAGGAAACACAAAAACGGTGTATAAATTCGAACCCAAAACAATAAAGTAAATGGCAACAGGATCATACTTATCAGTAATTACCTTAAACGTAAATGGGTTGAATGCCCCAACCGAAAGACAAAGACTGGCTGAATGGATACAAAAACAAGACCCCTACATATGTTGTCTACAAGAGACCCACCTCAAAACAGGGGACACATACAGACTAAAAGTGGAGGGCTGGAAAAAGATTTTCCATGCAAATAGGGACCAAAACAAAGCAGGAGTAGCAATACTCATATCAGATAAAATAGACTTTAAAACAAAGGCTGTGAAAAGAGACAAAGATGGTCACTACATAATGATCAAAGGATCAATCCAAGAAGAAGATATAACAATTATAAATATATATGCACCCAACACGGGAGCACCATATGTAAGACAAATGCTAGCAAGCATGAAAGGAGAAATTAACAATAACACAATAATAGTGGGAGACTTTAATACCCCACTCACACCTATGGATAGATCAACTAAACAGAAAATTAACAAGGAAACACAAACTTTAAACGGTACAATAGACCAGTTAGACCTAATTGATATCTATAGGACATCTCATCCCAAAACAATGAATTTCACCTTTTTCTCAGGCGCACATGGAACCTTCTCCAGGATAGATCACAGCCTGGGCCATAAATCTAGCCTTGGTAAATTCAAAAAAATTGAAATCATTCCAAGCATCTTTTCTGACTACAATGCAGTAAGATTAGATCTCAATTACAGGAGAAAAACTATTAAAAATTCCAACATATGGAGGCTGAACAACACACTGCTGAATAACCAACAAATCACAGAAGAAATCAAAAAAGAATCAAAATTTGCATAGAAATGAAAGAAAATGAAAACACAACAACCCAAAACCTGTGGGGCACTGTAAAAGCAGTCCTAAGGGGAAAGTTCATAGCAATACAGGCATACCTCAAGAAACAAGAAAAAAGTCAAATAAATAACCTAACTCTACACCTAAAGCAACTAGAAAAGGAAGAAATGAAGCATCCCAGGGTTAGTAGAAGGAAAGAAATCTTAAAAATTAGGGCAGAAATAAATGCAAAAGAAACAAAAGAGACCATAGCAAAAATCAACAAAGCCAAAAGCTGGTTCTTTGAAAGGATAAATAAAATTGACAAACCATTAGCCAGACTCATCAAGAAACAAAGGGAGAAAAATCAAATCAATAAAATTAGAAATGAAAATGGAGAGATCACAACAGACAACACAGAAATACAAAGGATCATAAGAGACTACTATCAACAATTATATGCCAATAAAATGGACAACGTGGAAGAAATGGACAAATTCTTAGAAAAGTACAACTTTCCAAAACTGGACCAGGAAGAAATAGAAAATCTTAACAGACCCATCACAAGCACGGAAATTGAAACTGTAATCAGAAATCTTTCAGCAAACAAAAGCCCAGGTCCAGACGGCTTCACAGCTGAATTCTACCAAAAATTTAGAGAAGAGCTAACACCTATCCTACTCAAACTCTTCCAGAAAACTGCAGAGGAAGGTAAACTTCCAAACTCATTCTATGAGGCCACCATCACCCTAATACCAAAACCTGACAAAGATCCCACAAAAAAAGAAAACTACAGGCCAATATCACTGATAAACATAGATGCAAAAATCCTTAACAAAATTCTAGCAATCAGAATCCAACAACACATTAAAAAGATCATACACCATGACCAAGTGGGCTTTATCCCAGGGATGCAAGGATTCTTCAATATCCACAAATCAATCAATGTAATACACCACATTAACAAATTGAAAAATAAAAACCATATGATTATCTCAATAGATGCAGAGAAAGCCTTTGACAAAATTCAACATCCATTTATGATAAAAACTCTCCAGAAAGCAGGAATAGAAGGAACATACCTCAACATAATAAAAGCTATATATGACAAACCTACAGCAAACATTATCCTCAATGGTGAAAAATTGAAAGCATTCCCTCTAAAGTCAGGAACAAGACAAGGGTGCCCACTTTCACCATTACTATTCAACATAGTTTTGGCCACAGCAATCAGAGCAGAAAAAGAAATAAAAGGAATCCAAATTGGAAAAGAAGAAGTAAAACTCTCACTATTTGCAGATGACATGATCCTCTACATAGAAAACCCTAAAGACTCCACCAGAAAATTACTAGAACTAATCAATGATTATAGTAAAGTTGCAGGATATAAAATCAACACACAGAAATCCCTTGCATTCCTATACACTAATAATGAGAAAACAGAAAGAGAAATTAAGGAAATAATTCCATTCACCACTGCAACAGAAAGAATAAAATACTTAGGAATATATCTACCTAGAGAAACTAAAGACCTATACATAGAAAACTATAAAACACTGGTGAAAGAAATCAAAGAGGACACTAATAGATGGAGAAATATACCATGTTCATGGATTGGAAGAATCAATATAGTGAAAATGAGTATACTACCCAAAGCAATTTATAGATTCAATGCAATCCCTATCAAGCTACCAACGGTATTCTTCACAGAGCTAGAACAAATAATTTCACAATTTGTATGGAAATACAAAAAACCTCGAATAGCCAAAGCAATCTTGAGAAAGAAGAATGGAACTGGAGGAATCAACCTACCTGACTTCAGGCTCTACTACAAAGCCACAGTTATCAAGACAGTATGGTACTGGCACAAAGACAGAAATATAGATCAATGGAACAAAATAGAAAGCCCAGAGATAAATCCGCGCACATATGGACACCTTATCTTTGACAAAGGAGGCAAGAATATACAATGGATTAAAGACAATCTCTTTAACAAGTGGTGCTGGGAAATCTGGCCAACCACTTGTAAAAGAATGAAACTAGAACACTTTCTAACACCATACACAAAAATAAACTCAAAATGGATTAAAGATCTAAACGTAAGACCAGAAACTATAAAACTCCTAGAGGAGAACATAGGCAAAACACTCTCTGACATACATCACAGCAGGATCTTCTATGACCCACCTCCCAGAATATTGGAAATAAAAGCAAAAATAAACAAATGGGACCTAATTAAACTTAAAAGCTTCTGCACATCAAAGGAAACCATTAGCAAGGTGAAAAGGCAGCCTGCAGAATGGGAGAAAATAATAGCAAATGAAGCAACTGACAAACAACTAATCTAAAAAATATACAAGCAACTCCTACAGCTCAACTCCAGAAAAATAAATGACCCAATCAAAAAATGGGCCAAAGAACTAAATAGACATTTCTCCAAAGAAGACATTAGATGGCTAACAAACACATGAAAAGATGCTCAACATCGCTCATTATCAGAGAAATGCAAATCAAAACCACTATGAGGTACCATTTCACGCCAGTCAGAATGGCTGCGATCCAAAAGTCTACAAGCAATAAATGCTGGAGAGGGTGTGGAGAAAAGGGAACCCTCTTACACTGTTGGTGGGAATGCAAACTAGTACAGCAACTATGGAGAACAGTGTGGAGATTCCTTAAAAAACTGGAAATAGAACTGCCTTATGATCCAGCAATCCCACTGCTGGGCATACACACTGAGGAAACCAGAAGGGAAAGAGACACGTGTACCCCAGTGTTCATCGCAGCACTGTTTATAATAGCCAGGACATGGAAGCAACCTAGATGTCCATCAGCAGATGAATGGATAAGAAAGCTGTGGTACATATATACAATGGAGTATTACTCAGCCACTAAAAAGAATACATTTGAATCAGTTCTAATGAGGTGGATGAAACTGGAGCCTATTATACAGAGTGAAGTAAGCCAGAAAGAAAACACCAATACAGTATACTAACGCATATATATGGAATTTAGAAAGATGCTAACAATAACCCTGTGTACGAGACAGCAAAAGAGACACTGATGTATAGAACAGTCTTATGGACTCTGTGGGAGAGGGAGAGGGTGGGAAGATTTGGGAGAATGGCATTGAAACATGTATAATATCATGTATGAAACGAGTTGCCAGTCCAGGTTCGATGCACGATACTGGATGCTTGGGATGGCCCAGAGGGATGGTATGGGGAGGGAGGAGGGAGGAGGGTTCAGGATGGGGAACACATGTATACCTGTGGCGGATTCATTTTGATATTTGGCAAAACTAATACAATTTGTAAAGTTTAAAAATAAAATAAAATTTAAAAAAAAATAAAGAAAAATGTGTTTGAAGGTAAAATAACTGGAACTGGTTTTCACAACAGTTAATCAACTCCTATCTATTTGGTTCTGGACTCTCAATATGAAAATCTAATTGCTATAGTTGAATATATACTTAACTGCAAGATGTTTTATTTTAGGAAGTGAAAGCCGTGCTAAGCTCTTTTCTATTGGGAAAAAGAGATATGGCATTTTGGTAGTTGTGAAATTTTTGGAGAAAGGTTTCACATTATTTTTAAAGCATTTTTCAAACAGATGTCAGTTCTACCCAAACACAAGTCAACCAGAAAATTAAATAAATTAAACTGTCAACTTCTGTTTTGTTGACAGGAACTGACTTCTTAGTTTACCATCTATGGACAAATGTGATTCTGAGTATTTACTACATTCTTTTAGTTAAGCTAGTGAGTGAGTGAGTGAGTGAAGTCGCTCAGTCGTGTCCGACTCTTTGCAACCCTGTGAACTGTAGCCCACCAGGCTCCTCTGTCCATGGGATTCCCCAGGAAAGAATATTGCAGTGGGTTGCCATTTTCTTCTCCAAGTTAAGCTAAGACAGCTCAAATAAATCCCAATACAGTTGTCTCCTGGTGCAACCTCTTCTACTTACTTATTTATATGTCGTGGAAACCAGGCCACTCTACAGTCATGCAATTCAGAAAAAATAAAGGGCATGCCCTCCCCCCATGACTGCCCTCAGTGCTGAGGGAACCGTGCTGGATTCTGGGCTCTAGTTAAAGGACTGCAGTGAAGGACAAGCACCATGAAGGAAGCCATAGATCCCCGTGATAAGAAGGCAGAGGGTGGGTGTGTGGCTGGCTTCTAATCACTGCTCAGGGCTCTGGCCAAACCCAGTCTTTGAAGCCAATGAGCTCTGGATGCTCAAGTCCCCCCTCTGAGATTTCACCTGAACCACCAATTTCCACATCTCCAACCCGCTCCAGTATTCTTGTCTGGTAAATTCTGTGGACAGAGGAAGCTATCGGGCTACAGTTCATGGGGTCGCAAGAGTCAGACATGACTGAGTGACTTTCACTTTCACAAGAACAAATGAGAAAATCTTTTCTTTCTCACTTGAATTGGGGAGGGAAACTGAAACGCATTTGACACAGTCCAGGGCACAGATTCACCAAAAGATGAGCCTTCATCACAGAACTCGAGAAGCTTCCCATCCCCTCACATATTGTACCTCCATATTAACAGGCTCCTTGTGTACTAACAAGAGTAAAATGAAAAGAATTAAATGTCTCAGCACTTACTTAAGAAGAAACATCTAGGGAAAGCCAAAGATGACAAGGAGACGAGAACAAGGACACACCGGAGACTTTAGCCTCTGACGCCAGTATCTACAGCAAATGGCAATCACAGCCCAGCCCCTGGCAGATGAAAAGAAAACCTCATATAAAAGAACTATTTACTTCAGTTCTTCTACCCAGTTTATCATGTCTGACATTCAACAAGAAATTACAAGGCACACTAAAAGTCAAAACAGCTTGAAGAAACAGAGCTATCATCAGAACCAGACTCAAAATATGGCAAAGATGCTGGAATGTATGAACATGCCCAGAGACTGAATAAAGGAAGAGGCCAACATGCACAAACAAATGGCAATATAAGCAGGCAGGGAAACACTAAGAAAGAATGAGAAGGAAAAGCTGAAATCAAAAACACCATGTCTCAAGTGAAAAGCACCTTTGATGGGCTCAGCAATAGACTGGACACAGCTGAGGAAAGGATCAGTGAGCTTGAAGAAAGGTCAGTATAAACTTCCAAAATCAAGGTGCAAAATACTTACCCAAAAATGAAAGCTCTGAAAACTGAAAATCAGTTAATATAATCTATCACATCAACAGGCTAAAGAATAAAAGTCATATGATCATAACAATAGATGCAGAAGAAGCATCAACAAAACCTACCATCTCACCACTGTTTTTCAATATTATCTTGGAAGTCCTAGCCAATGCAATAGGAAAAGGAAATAAGCCATTTGCAGATAGGGAGGAAAGACATAACACTGTCTGTTCACAGATGATGTAAACTTCTATGTAGAAAATCCCAAAGAATAAGTTTAAAAAACTTCTGGAACTAATAAGTGATTATAATAAGGTTTAAGGATGCAAAGTTAACATAAAAAAGTAAGTTGCTTTACATACATCAGCAAGGGACAAGGAGAATTTGAAATTACACAATACCATTCATGTAAATTTTCACCCCCAAAATGAAATGCTTATGAATAAATCTAAAAAATATGTGCCAGATATATATGAGGAAAACTACAAAATTCTAATGAAAGAAATCAAAGAAAAAATAAGTGGAGAAATAATTTATGTACATGGATAGGAAGACTCAATAGCATCAAGATGTCAGTTCTTCAGAACTTAATCTATATATTTAATGCAATCTCAATCAAAAACCTGTTATTTTGTAGATTAATAGACTGGTTATAAAGCATATATATATATATATATATATATATATATATATATATATATATATAAACAGCTAAGGCACAGAGCAGCCAAAAAAATATTGAAGGAGAAGAACAAAATTAAATGACTGACACTCCCTGAATTCAAGGCTTCCTATAGTGCTACAGTGTGGTATTGACAAAACAGTAGGCAAATAAGTCAGTGAGACAGAGTAATAGCACAGAAATAGACCCACACAGATACAGTTAACAGATTTTTTATCAATAAGCAAAGATAATTCAATGGATAAAGGATAGTCATTTCAACAAGTGGTGCTAAGACAACTGGACTTCCACATGCAAAAAAAAAAAAAAAATCAATCTGGACCCTAACTTTACACCTTTTACAAAAATCAACTCAAAAATAGTTAAATCAGAGATTTAAATTTAAAATGAAAAACTATAAAACTCCTGAAAGATAACATAAGAAATAATTCAGATGACTTTGGGTTTGTAATGACTATTTAGATATACCAAATGCATGATCCATGAAAGAAAAATTTGACAAGTTCAGTTTCATTAAAATTTAAAACAGCTCTGTGAAATACACTGTGCTCCCCAAGTGAAATATACTGTGCTCCCCAAGTGATGTTAGTGGTAAAGAACCTACCTGCAAATGCAGGAGATGTAAGAAATGCATGGGTCGAGACGATCCCCTGGAGGAGGAAATGGCAACCCATATTCTTGCCTGGAGAATCCCATGGACACAGGAGCCTGGAGGGCTATGGTCCATGTGGTCGCAAAGAGTCAGACATGACTGAAGTGACTGCACACACACATGAAATATATTGTTAAAAGAATGAAAAGATAAGCCACAGACAAGAAGAATAACTTTGCAAAGCATATATGTGATAAAAGACTTGTATCTAACCTGTACAAAGAACTCTTAAAACTCCACAATAAGAAAACAAACAACCCAATTAAAAAATGGGCAAAAGATCAAACAAATATTTCATCAAAGAAGATATTCAGATGGCAAACAAACATATGAAAAGATGTCTACCTATCCTATGTCATTAAGGAATGGCAAACCAAAAAAATTACACACCTATTAACCTGGGTAAAATTGAAAACACTGACAGCATCAGATGCTGGTGAGGATGCAGAGCAACAGGACCTCTCGTTCATTGCTTTTGTGCAAATGGTTCATCCACTATGAAAGACAGTTTGTTTTTTTACAAAACTAAACACACTCTTACCCTATCATTCAGTAATCACATTTCCTGGTTTTTACTTAGAAAAATTCATAACTTATGTCCACACAAAACTCTGCACACAGACGTTTAAAGTAGCTTTATCCATAGTTGCCAAAACTTGGAGGCAACCAAGATGTCCTTTAATAGATGAGCGAATAAATAAACTGCTGTGCAGCCAGAAATGGAATATTATTCAGCTAAAAACTGCATGGACTGCTACCTCCAGTATAATCTTCTACAACAGTGCTAGTACTGGATATGATTGCTTTTTCTTGATTTCAGTGAAAGTACTCTCCTCTTAGGTGGTGCTAGTGGGAAAAACATGCCTGCCAGTGCAGGAGACATAAGAGACGCAGGTTCAATCCCTGGGTCAGGAAGATTCCCTGGAGGAGGGCATGGCAGGCCACTCCAGTATTTTTGCCTGGAGAATCCCATGGACAGAGGAGCCTGGTGGGCTATAGTCCATGGGGTTGCAAAGAGTCAGAAGTGACTTAACACACATGCACGCATTCTCATATTAAGCATGAGAATGTATTTTATACTTAATATATTTCTTAATAGTAAGGAAATATCCATCTATTACAGTTTATTCCATGTTATCATAAAGAATGTTTTTAGAAATACTTTTGTGGCAACTCTGAAGATGATTATGCAGTTTCTTCTTATGATTATTGATGTGATGATTATATGAATAGGTAAATGTTACAGACACATCCTAGCATTGCTAATCACCTTGCATTATTTCTAATGTGCTACTGACTTTGTTTCTAGACTTTTCTTACCTTTTCTGCATTGACATTCACAGGCAGGCTGTTGAAAATCTATATTTTCCTTTGGAACAATCTTTTCAGATTTTTGTCACTAATGTTATATTTATTCATTTTCTAGAAAAAGTTGGAAGTTTACTTTCCTTCCCAATGCTCTAGAAATTTTTGTTTTGTTTTTCTTGTTTGTTTTTATAATATGTGTCCAAGTCCTAATTCTTTTTTTAATAAATTAACTAATTTTATTTGGGGGGTATTCATTGCTGCACGGAGAAGGCAATGGCACCCCACTCCAGTACTCTTGCCTGGAAAATCCCATGGATGGAGGAGCCTGGTGGGCTGCAGGCCATGGGGTCGCTAGAGTCGGACATGACTGAGCGACTTCCCTTTCACTTTTCACTTTCATGCATTGGAGAAGGAAATGGCAACCCACTCCAGTGTTATTGCCTGGAGAATCCCAGGGACGGGGGATCCTGGTGGGCTGCCGTCTATGGGGTCGCACAGAGTCGGACACGACTGAAGCGACTTAGCAGCAGCAGCATTGCTGCAAGCAGGCTTTCTCTAGTTGCAAAGAATGGGGGATGGCTACTCTTTAGCTGCAGTGCACGGGCTTCTCAATGCAGTGGCTTCTCTTGTAGCAGAGCATGGGCTCTGAAGCACAAGCTCAGTAGTTGCTGTGCACAGGCTTCTCATTGTGGTGGCTTCTGTTCATGCAGAGCATGGGCTCTAGGTGCACAGGCTCCATAGTTGTGGTACATGGGCTTAGTTGCCCCCATAGCCTGTGGAATCTTCCTGGACCAGGGATCAAGTCCATGCCTCCTGCGTGGCCAGGCAGATTCTTATCCAGTGTACCACCAGGGAAGTCCTGGAAATATTTTCAAGTTGGAGACAGCTCTGTTCTGTCACAGAAATAAACTATGAAAAGAGAGTTCACCATCTGATTCCAGAATGAAATGTCTCTATACATTTTAAAATATATGATCTAGGGGGAAATTTTAACGATGAGCCACAGGCTACACCAAGACTGGAGTTTATGACTTTCTGATTCTTCAAAAAGATTGAAGTAAAAATGAATATTCTTCTTGTCCAAACAAGAGTCAAGGTTAAGGATACAGGAGCCAATAAAGAGGTGGGTGTGATGAGTGAGCCATGAGAAAACAACTTCAGACCCACAGTCTTTTGAAATGTGGCTCCTTCCCATCACTCGCATGGTTTCTGCGTCTGCTTCAGGTGGCTGCTTCTGTTCAGGCCACCGGCAAGTGGCGCCCATGGACTTTACGGGCTGTAGGGACCACAGGCAGGTTGTGTGCGAGTCAGGGACACACCCAGCGTGTGCTTGTCTCACACCATGCAGGCGTTCACCTCAGATCAGTGGGTAACATCATGTAGACTCCAGCATTGGACCAAGCTGATGGACGCACCCAGACCTGGAGAAATTCAGGTGTTTCCACCCTGAAATCCTGGAAGCCGGTGGTCATGGCTTGAAATAAATACCAGGGCTGTTTGGTTGTGTGTGGAGACAGAGTCAGCCTGCAGGCAATCGGTGTACAGGCAAGGCCATGCAGGGGCAAGAGCACCATGCCCCGACACCTGGAAGCCTGGGGCTCCCTGAGGCTCTGGCTGTGTGTCTTTTGTGTTCACTCAGTCCCCAGAGCAGACAGCTGCGCACAACATTTCCACCCTGGCCCCAGCTTCTCCCCACCCTTGTTAACTGATCGGTCCCCTTCACTTGGGCCCCTGTCCATCTCTGCTCCTCACGGCTCCACGGCCAAGGCCTTGAAATCCATCCTTGGATGTGTGTGTGGAGCGTGAGCTCCCAAGTGCGGGGATCTCCAGCTGCCCTGTTACTGGCATCCAGAGCACACCTCAGGGTTTGTCACGTGATTCTCTGGTGTGCAGGTATGTGTTAATTTATGAATGGCAGGAAGGATCCTACTGATGCTGCTCTTCTGTGATGCTTTCTTGTCTCCACCATGTCTGAGACATCTGTCCACATGCTGTATCAACGCCTCAGTCCCCTTCAGCATGTCCCACCTGCGGGGATGCAGGTCCCTGCATGCTCCTGGGCTGACACCCTGTGGTCACTGCCCACGACTCTGCCAGCCCCACTGTGGTCACCAGCATCCCACGGGTACCTTCCCAGGGTGTTCAGAACCGATGTGGGTCTTCTGGTTGCTACTCAGTGCTGTGTTGCTCTTTGTCTCCAGGGACTCGGGAAATATGTACATGGAGCGTCCATGCTCCCTCTTCTATGCACTGGGGATTGGTTTCCTGTGGCCACGTCGACAAGTTCCCCCATCACTGCACTCTTATTCTGCTGCAGGTCTGAGGACGGCACCTAGGACTGGGTCAGTCAGGTTGGGTTCCTCTGGGGGTTCTGGGAGATCAGCATCTCTGGCTTCTTCAGCCTCAGGAGCTCCATGTTCCCAGGCCTGGCCCTGACTGTCCCTACCTGTTCCCGTCCTCCCAGCTCCATTGTGGCCCTGCCTCCCTGTTAGGTGGACTCACCCAGACAGCCCAGTAGAGTCAAACCTACACAGCTCCTCTGGTCAATGAGGAGGCCTCATCTGGAAATTCTGGACTCAGAACTTGGACATCTTTGAGGGAGAAGATGTCCTTGTTCTGCCCACCACAAATGCTATTCCAAGTCATTTGCAAATTTTCTGTTGGATTTTTTTGTCTTTTTCTGGATGATTTGAGGAAGCTCTTTATATATTTTAATGGAATATAATCCTGGTGGAACTGGTTTAGTTGCTAAGTCGTGTCCAACTCTTTGCAACCCCATGGACTATAGGCCACCAGGTTCCTCTGTGGGATTTCCCAGGCAAGAATATTGGGGCAGGTTGCCATTTCCTTCTCCAGGGGTTCTTCCTGATCCAGAGGTCAAACCCGGGTCTCCTGCATTGCAGGTGGATTCTTTACCAACTGAGCCACCAGGGAAGCCCCAATATAATCCTGGTTGTATGAGATATGCATGGCGTGGGTTTATGAACTCTATGGTAAACTTCACTAAGATTGACATAAGAGTCTATCTTTTAACTTTATGAATTGTGTTTTGAGATCCTTGTTTAAAAATCTCTCCCTGGCTACTAAAATCCTTACTGTGATTGTCCTGCTTTCTTCTCTAGCATTGGAGAATGATTCTGTCTGGAGTCTACCTCTGCACCAAGGCTTTGATGAGACACTAACTCTGTTTTTACCCACTCGATCATTTTCTGCACGCACAGACTAAATGACCCGCTACGTCTCCTGCATCATTTATCTGGGTCACTGTTTAAACTCTACCTGTTCCATTCATCTGTGAAAATGTTCCTGTGTCAGTACTATACTGAACTTTTTAAAAAGATTTTCATAATTGGAAAAACAATTTCTAGAGGAGAGAGCAGTACACATCCCCACACGGTCCCTGCCCGGCTCCCACAGCAATAGGTCCCCTGCTCACACTGTTTGCACTGTGACTTATCATTTTCCCTCCTGTGTTCCCTTTGTAACAGAAATTGCATGTAGTGACAGGCATTTCTGCTTTCATATTAGTTCAGAATAAATTTGAGGTCAACAAAAGATCCAGCTGAAAGAGAAAATTCATAGTTTGAAACACTTGTAATAATAAACAGGAATAACTGTAAAATAAATTAATTAAGCTTGTGACTCAAAAAGCTGGGGAAAGTATAAAAAGTAACCTGGAGGGAAATGATTACTGAAGATAAAAGCAGAGTTTCATGAGAGGGAGAGGGAGTGACAAATAATTCTTTGGAAAATAAAGTAGATAAACCATTCGATAATGTCATCAAGAAGCAAGGTGGGGAAGCACAGACACGAAGGAGGAGGCAAGAGTGAGGAGAAACGTGAGGCTGCAGTGCCCTCAGGGCCACATGCTCCGTGAGCTTTGGCCTGCTGGAACCTGCTAGGCTGCTCATGAATACAGAGGCTGGGGTCCCTGGGGAGGCCTCTTCCTGGCCCAAGGACGGGCCCTCTTGCTGTTCCTCAGTGACCTCTTCCTCTCCTTACAGGTCACCGATCCCACTGCAGACCCCCATCATGACCTCATCCAACCCTCAGCAGCTCTGAGGGCCCCTCCAAACACCCACACAGAGGGTGCACTTGGGGGACATTCCGTCCAGACCAGCAGGTTCCTGCACCACCCCCCCCCCACCTCCTCTCCTTTCTGCTGAGGACACATGAGGGGCCTGTCCTGTAGCCAGTGGCCACGTGGGGCCCCTGGAGTTGGGGGACCAGCCAGGGTCTCTGAACCTCCCACAGCCTCAGGACGAGATGCTCCCATACCATATTAGCTGCCTGGGGGCACAGGTCCCCATGATGCCCAGAAAAGCCTCCTTCTGTACCAGGACAGACTGTTTGCAGAGCCCAGCAGGGGCAGAGCATGGCCATGGCCACTTCCCCATGCCCCGGGTCCCTGTCTGTCCATCCTTGGGGTGTCCAGAAGGGGCTTCAGGCTTGCTGGGTCTTTTAGGTGGCATTCAATACAGTTCTGGGAAGGTAAGCAGCTGAGCACAGATGAGGGGCTAGTCTCTGGGCAGGTGAGCACAGGTGAGGGGCTGGTTTCTAAACTGGTGGTTGCAAAGGGCAGGCTGGTTTCCTGGGCTGGTTACTGCAGGCTGTGGTTAGGGTTTTTGCACCTGATCTGGCTGTATCAGTGCACACGGCACTCGCTCTCTCCTTCTGAAATGACAAGAGCTCCCTGTCTCAGGCTTGACTGGAGCAGAGACCACTGCCTGAGGTCACGGTGGTAGTCGACTGTCCCCTCACTGTGCTCAGAGTCCAGCTTTGCTCCTGATCACCCTTCCTGGGTGATGCACAGGACTTATCCCCCCACCACGAGTGACCACTGGCCATTCTGACCATTTCATTCTCCTCTGAGTGGCCGCTTTATGCAAGGGCTTTGGCCGCATCAGATCAGCACCCTCAGGTGGACTTTGTGGTGAGGGGCCTTCAAACTTGCAGAAGGAGCGAAATGTGAGGGGGTGCCCTCACATTTCCTCTGCAAGGTCAGCCCCGGCCCTCCAACCATAGAGAGGGCCCAGGAGATGCCAGCACCCTAGTGACAAAACATGGGGAGAGAGACAGCCTTCTTCTTAAGAATGTCACCCCCAGATTTCGTGTTCCTTGGGACAAAGAGAGTCCTAGGGCTGTGTCAGACTCCACAGCAGGCTCGTTCTCTGCTCAGACAGGCTGGACACTGGGCATTTACTGATGGGTATTTGTACCGAGTCTGTCCTGGGGAAACATTCAAGCCCAGTGTCGGAGCAGAAGGTTTTCTGTGGAAGCCTGGTGTCAGTCATGGCAGTGCATGGCTGTGACAGGTGTACAGCTTAGGGGAGTAAGGGGTCAGGCCCCCAGGTGAAGCCCCAACTTCAGGTTCTTTGACATCAGAGAGCTGAACAGTGGCTGTGTTCCCACATAACTCCTGTGCTCACAGAAAAGTAAGATCTAGTGGATTTGCAGCTGTTATTCTAAACATTCCCTTTGTCAGTAAAAAAATCCACCCATCAGTTTATGAAACTACCACAATCCTGTTATAGATCAAAGAGCCCTGCTTCCTGTGACCTGAAGGGAAAACAGGCTGGAATGTTCCCTGGGGAATTGATGGTGGGGGAGGGAATCGAGGGGGAGGGCTGACCAAACCCAGCCCGCAGAGCCTACGGCCTCCACAGGGGATGTTGTTCAGGAGTCAAATTCATGATCCAGAGAAATGTCTTATTCATTCTGGTTTTGAACCAAACCATTTGAAAACTTTTAAAAAACCCTAACGTTTCACACGAAGTCTGAAATTCAGATAATTTTTTTTAAACGTTTCAAAATTCTTCCTGTAGATTTTACAGGAAGATTTTACTCAGAGATACAAATACGCTTTCCACAGGCTCAGAACTCATCATGTCCTGTGTGTGTGTGTGTGTGTGGGTGGGTGTGGAGGGGCAATGCCACACAAGCCAATAAAATAATAAAAGGTAAGAGTAGCAGCAGTGAAGGGGGACAGTCCTGGCCTGGAAGAGGGACACACAGGTGCTCCCCAGGAACTCCGCACCAGATGGACGGTCCACACGGGAGCCTGAAGGGAGGGACAGGCGGGGACACTAAACACCAACTTCTGGAATCAGGGTAAAGCACCTTCATTTCTGATAAAATGATTAAAACCAAGTATGTTTAGCTGTTTGGCTCACATATGTGAGGGAAAATGAAAGAAGGAATTCTCAAAAAAAAGGTGGAAACTTCCCAGGATGCACCAGGAGCCTCAGGAAGAAGGCAGTGTGGGACCTCCAGCCGTGGCCACGATGGCCTGGGCTGGAAACTGCTCCTGCTGCTCCCAAAGTGGCAACATTAGAAGATGCTTAGAAAAATAGAGGAATTGCAAGGGTTCCGAGGTGTAAATGGTATAAAGTAGAATCTACCTGGTGAGAGTAATGCACCCCCCCACCCCCAGGCACTGAGACGCCCCCTCTCCACACACACACTCTCCCAGCAGGTGTCCAGGTGGCTCCTTCCTTCCTCAGGGAACTGGGACAATTCTGTCCAAGGAGGGGTCGGGTGGTAAGCTTCCCACTGAAGGAAGTGCAATTATTACTGCACTCCTTGTGGCCGAGAATCTGCAGACAAAACGCTCTAGAAGAGACACAGGAGGAAGAGAAGAGGAGGAAGACGAGCTTTCACTGCCCACACACAGAAAAGCCTTTGCCTGGGAGCAGGGGCTGGGGGTCCTCGCAGGCTGGCTGTCTCTTCATCTGAGGGCAACTGGGTGCTGCTCACAGGCCTCCCTCAGCCCCCGTTTCCTGAATGAACACTGACCTCAGCACAGGCTGGGGTCTCAGGGTCTGTGTAAAACATCTGGGCTCTGGCAACTTGTTTAAAGATAAGAGAGAACTTGGGGGGAATTTAGACATGACTGAGTGGGCTCGGTGATCTCTTCTCTGAAAGAAACGGGCATATTTACAGGACAAGAAGCAGAGATGAACATGTTAAAGCATCCTGTGAAGACTGGTTTGTTTTATTTTCCAGTAGGAATGTCTTCTGTATCACCCCCAAATGTTTCTCTTACCGTGGCAGGTGACTTTTACCTGCAAAAGGTCAAACATTGTTTTCCTGCTTCCTTTTGTCAGGAGAGTGTATAATTTCCTTGGTTCTGTCTCACTGCAGCAAAAATTTGAAGCAACAGACGGACCAGTGTTACAGCTCAGTTTTATTGGCAATCAAAGGAAAATTCATCCTCGAGGCCTTAGGATAGGCCAACCCTAAAGACTCCGAGAGAAGAGAAGCCAAAGCTCAATTTTGGCCCCTCTTTTTACATGTTTTCCCCTCCTTCTGAACCTGCCCTGTGTAAATTGGGCTAGCCAGGAGGGCTGTTTGTTCTACCTGAGGTCCTCATTCCAGTTCTTGGACCTTCTTTTGTTCTATTTTCGCAGGCTTTTCCCTTCTTTGTCTTTTAGCCACCGCGATTCTGGACTCCTTTTTCCTATTCTAACTACCTAACACTTTCCTCCTGTAAAAATCAAGAATTCTTTCTAACACATGTTCTTAATCATACTTGATGCTCATCTTCCTCTAGTCACGTTCAGTATACAATTGTGACAAAAGTGACATTTTTTTTTTCATTCCTTGTCGGGCCAAGAATGCTGCCACAAAAATAATTCCTGCCTGCTTTAAAATCTGTGGGCATCAAATTGAAATCATGGCTAATGGTTGAGCTCATCATTTGGAGCCTCTGGCTAATCTACCCAGAAGGTGGGAGCACGGGTGCAGCTCTGAAGGCTATCCTGCAGGATGACCGAGGAAAATGAGGGCAGAAACCAGAAAGAGGAGAGAGGGAGACAGACAGACAGGGCACAGGAGCTACTGCCTCTGATTAAAAATTGCTTTAAAATTACATATAAATAGTGCCAGCCAAGTGGTCTGCCTGTTCTGGGCTGTACTTTCTGTGAGTCAATTAACTCTTTTTCTCCCAGGACATCAGTAAAACTTTCTCAGTGCCTTTTAAATCTAGTAAATATTGACTACCTCTGTGAGCTCTTTGTAGAACAGAACCCTTTCTACCAACTTGTATCTCTTTAACTGGAAGGGAAATTTACTTTCTCTTCTTACCCAGTAGAGTGGCCCTTAGGGGAAGCAATCTCAGAATCTTGTTCCACTGAGGAGATAAGAGCATAAATATTATTCTGAAAAAAAATTGTACCCATGTTAGACTCCATGAATATGGGATTGGAAGTGGGAATTCGTGTGGCCCCCACTGAAACATGATGCAGTGCCACCAATTGAAAAGTCAGCCTTTAAGGGTCAGGTTCTTAATAGACACAGTCATCCCTCAGTGTCCTCAGCGGTGTGTTCCAGAATCCGCAGTGGAAGAGCACTGGATCCTACATACACAACGTGACTTCTGTCCACCCACCCCAGGACAAAGTTCACTTTACAAGCCAGGCACAGTCTGATGGATCCCCAGCATGGCTCCTCCTGGGCTGTGGGGCCATTAAGTAAAATCAGAGCCACTGGAACACAGGCTGTGACACCTCAGCCACCAATCTGATAACCAAGATGGCTACTGGTGATGGATGAACGGGACACTCTGGGCAAGGGCCAATCCACACCCTGGGTGGGACAAAGCAAGGTTTTGAGAGGGCTAACAGGCAGGAAGGCTAGAGAACCTCAAGCGGAGGTAATAGACTACAAGTGTCAGACATTTTTTGCCCTTCTCTGTACAGAATTAAAAGGAGATTTCTTTTAAAATTCTGTGCTGCCATGACAATACCTGGCTTCACCTAAACTTAACTTTTCTCAAACCCTGAGCTAACCAATGCATTTTTAAATGGAAATGTTTTTCTTAAGCTATGTTAATGAACTATGTATTTACCCTAGACTCTGTCTTTCTTCAAGCGGGTTCCACAGAAGACTCAGAACCAATAATGGCTCAGCAAACCAGTATGTTTTACTCAGAAATGTTCTCTTAAGCTATGTTAATGAGACTGTGTATTTGCTTGAAAATCTGCCTTTCTTCAAGATTCATGTCAATTGTTTTATGGCCCAGGATAACTCACCTTGTGCCAGTGCTATCTCAAAATGCAGGTTGTGGGTGAAGGGCCTGGTGCCACTCTCTGAGTGAGACACTTCCTTTCTCTAATTAGCAGATTGCTAATAGGTACATAACTTCTTGCTAAAAACTAGCAAGGGGGCATTCTTTCTGTCCCCTTTTGATGTCTGTATCAGAAGCTTTGCTCTCTCTTTTATACTTTGATAAAACTTTGTTACACAAAAGCTCTGAGAGATCAAGCCTCGTCACTGGCCCCAGATCGAATTCCTCTCCTCCTGAGGCCAAGCATCTGGGCATCTTTCATGTCTTATAGCAATAATCTTTCAGTTTCATCTCTGTGCTCAGATGCCACACAATTTAAAACTTATGAAGTGCTTACTTCTGGAATTTTCCATTTAATATTTTCAAGTTGCAGTTGACCACAGATAACTGGATGGGGGCTATAGTCTTTGTTTAATCTTTTTTTATAAGAACTCTGAGCAGTTTGTTTGCCTGCACTGGATCTTAGTTGCAGCACTCAAAAGCATTTTTTGTGGTGTGTGGGCTCTCTAGATGCCCCATAGCACATGGGATCTTCATTTCTTCATCAGGGATTGAACCCATGTCCCCCGCATTGGAAGACAGATTCTTAATCACTGGACCACCAGGGAAATCCCAGGGCTACAGTTTTTAAAGGAACAATGGCCAAAACATATACAAAGGAGGAGCCTGGCCCACAGCCTGCAGTAGCCAGGCCAGGGGGGAGTCCCTCCTCTGCAGTGACAGCCCAGGAACCAGCCTGCTGAGGTCACACGTGTAGGACGTCAGGCTCTGTTTCCTGCAACCAGTCCAGAAAGCTCAACAACCTCCTAGAACAGTTGACCAAGTGGCTGGGATTGGATCATCACTGACTGCTGCCCTGAGGACAAGCCAGGGACCTCAGTCCAGAGGGAGCCCTTCTAGCCACCTCACTGGAAACAGTGACAGACTATTTTCTTGGGCTCCAAATACACTGAGGATGGTGACTGCAGCCACAAAATGTAGCTATGAGAAACCTAGACAGTGTATTAAAAAGCAGAGATATCACTTTGCTGACAAAGGTCTGTATAGTTAAAACTATGGTTTTTCCAGTAGTCATGTATGGATGTGAGAGTTGGACTATAAAGAAAGCTGAGCACCAAAGAATTGATGCTTTTGAACTGTGGTGTTGGAGAAGACTCTTGAGAGTCCCTTGGACTGCAAGGAGATCCAACTAGTCAATCCTAAAGGAAATCAGTCCTGAATATTCATTGGAAGGACTGAGGCTAAAGCTGAAGCTCCAATACTTTGGCCACCTGATGTGAAGACCCAACTCATTGGAAAAGACCCTGATGTTGGGAAAGATGAAGGCAGGGGGAGAAGGGGGTGACAGAATGAGATGGTTAGAGGGCACCACGGACTCAATGGACATGAGTTTGACCCAACTCAGGGAGACAGTGAAGGATAGGGAGACCTGGAGTGTTGCAGTCCATGGGGTCAAAAAGAGTCAGACACGACTGACCAACTGAAGAACAATGAGTGGGAGGATTATTCCAGATATTTGGGGGAAGGGGTGGAGATTTCCAGGAACTCGGCCACCACCCACTTTCTGTCTTTGATGGCCAGCCTTGGAACTGTCAGGTTGTGCCCTGCCCACATGCCTCCTGTTTCAGAATCACTAGTGAGCTTCCACTATGTGAGCCGTGATTTCAAATGCTGCTGTCAACTTACTCTGCAGGAAAGGATGGAAGGGGTGCGGTTCTGTCACTGTGCTTGCCTTAACCTCCTGCCATGCACCACATTTCAGATGTGATGTATGTTTCTCCAGTCTTAGATCCACTCATTTTAAGCAAAGACATTCGTTCAGTTTGCAGAATGAATACCCGACTCTGTCTTCCCTAAAGCCCTTTTTATCAGCTATGAGCTATGCTATGTCATGACAGGGTAACAGGCAGGAAGGCCAGGGGTCTCCAAACGGAGGAAATAGGCTGCAAGTGTCAGACATTTTTATCTCTCTTAAGCAGCAGGAGGAAACAAACTAGCGATATTTTTTCCTTCTCTGCTGCTGCTGCTAAGTCGCTTCAGTCATGTCTGACTCTGTGCGACCCCACAGACGGCAGCCCATGAGGCTACCCCGTCCCTGGGATTCTCCAGGCAAGAACCCTGGAGTGGGTTGCCATTTCCTTCTCCAATGCATGAAAGTGAAAAGTGAAAGTGAAGTCGCTCAGTCCTGTCCAACTCTTAGCGACCCCATGGACTACAGCCCACCAGGCCCTCCGTCCATGGGATTTTCCTTCTCTATACAAATTTAAAAGGTTTCTCTTAAAATACTGTGTTGCCATAATGACACCTGGTTTCACCTGAAGTTAACTATTCTCAAACCTTGAGTTAACCAATGCATTTTTCTTATGGAAATATTTGTCTTAAGCTATGTTAATGTGCTATGCATTTACCCCAGACTCTGTCTTCAAGTCAGTTCTGCCTAATGGCTCAGAACCTACTTGACAAACCATTATGTTATAGGCAGACATTGTTCCCCTAATCTATGTAAATGAAACTATTTGTATGGTAATCTGCCCTTCTACAAGATTCAAGTCAGTCTTTTTATGGCCTGGGATGACTCGTCTGGTGCCAAGATTACCCCAAAATACATCTTATGGATGAGGGGCCTGATGCCATTCTGAGTTTTTAAGACATTCCTTTCTTTCATTAGCAAACTGCAAGTGACTATATAACATCCAGCTGAAGACTAGCAGCGGGGTACTCTTTCTGCCCCCTTCTGATGCCTATGTCAGAAACTTTCTCTATCTCCTTTATACTTTAATAAAACTTTATTACACAAAAGCTCTGAGTGATCAAGCCTGGTCTCTGGCCCCGGATTGAATTCTTCTCCTCCAGAGGCCAAGAATCCCAGCACCTTTTCATGTTTCAAGAACAACTTTTCAAAAAAAAAAAAAAAAAAGAACAACTTTTCAGTCGCTTCAATCAAACTGATCACAGGGACCACAGCCTTGTCTAACTCAATGAAACTATGAGCCATGATGTGTAGGGCCACTCAAGACAGAAAGGTCATAGTGGAGAGTTCTGACAAAAAATGGTCCACTGGAGAAGGGAATGGCAAACCACTTCAGTATTCTTGCCTTGAGAACCCCATGAACAGCAAGAAAAGGCAAAAAGATTTGACACTGAAAGAGGAACTCCCCAAGTTGGTAGGCGCCCAATATGCTACTGGAGAAGAGTGGAGAAATAACTCCAGAAAGAATGAAGACATGGAGCCAAAGTGAAAACAACAAAAAGTTGTGGATATGACTGGTGATGGAAATAAAGTTGGATGCTCTAAGAACAATATTGCATAGGAACCTGGAATGTTAGGTCCATGAATCAAGGTAAATTGGAACTGGTCAAACAGGAGATGGCAACAGTGAACATCAACATTTTAGGAATCTGAACTAAAATGGACAGGAGTGGGTGAATTTAATTCAGATGACCATTATATCTTCTACTGTGGGCAAGAATCCCTTAGAAGAAATGGAGTAGCCCCCCATAGTTGACAGAAGAGTACAAAATGCAGTTCTTGGGTACAATCTCAAAAATGACAGAATGATCTCTGTTCATCTCCAAGGCAAACCATTCAACATCACAGTAAATCAAGTCTATGCCCCAATCACTAATGCTGAAGAAGCTGAAGTTGAATGGCTCTGTGAAGAACTACAAGACCTTCTAGAACTCACACCCCCAAAAGAGGTCCTTTTCATCATAGGGGACTGGAATGCAAAAGTAGGAAGTTAAGAGATACCTGGAATAACAGGCAAGCTTGGCTTTGGAGTACAAAATGAAGCAGGGCAAAGGCTAACAGAGTTTTGCCAAGAGAACACATCAGTCATAGCAAACACCCTTGTCCAACAATACAAGAGATGACTCTACACATGGACATCACCAGATGGTCAATACAGAAATCAGATTGATTTTATTCTTTGCAGCCAAAGATGGAGAAGCTCTATATAGTCAGCAACAAGACTGGGAGCTGACTGTGGCTCAGATCATGAACTCCTTATCGCAAAATTCAGACTTAAATTGAAGAATTAGGGAAAACCACTAGACCAATCATGTATGACTTAAATTGTAAACCCCTTACAATTATACAGGAGAAGTGACATAGATTCAAGGGATTAGATCTGATAGACAGAATGCCTGAAGACCTATGGACAGAGGTTCATGACATTGTACAGGAGACAGTGATCAAGACTTTCCCCAAGGGTTGGGGGAGGGGGGGGGGGGAGAATGCAAAAAGGCAAAATGGTTGTCTGAAGAGGACTTACAAATAGCTGAGAAAAGAAGAGAAGTGAAAGGCAAAAGAGAAAAGGAAAGATATATTCATCTGAATGAAGAGTTCCAAAGAATAGCAAGGAGAGATAAGAAAGCCTTCCTCAGTGACCAATGCAAAGAAATAGAGGAAAACCAAGGGAACATTTCTTGCAAAGATGGGCTCAATAAAGGAGAGAAGCAGCGAGGACCTAACAGAAGCAGAAAATATTAAGAAGAGGTGGCAAGAATACACGGAAAAACTACAAAAAAGATCTTCATGACCCATATAACCACGATGGTGTGATCACTCACCTAGAGCCAGACATCCTGGAATACAAAGTCAAGTGGGCCTTAGGAAGCATCACTACCAACAAAGCTAGTGGAGGTGATGGAATTCCAGTTGAGCTATTTCAAATCCTAAAAGATGATGCTGTGAAAGTGCTGCACTCAGTATGCCAGCAAATTTGGAAAACTCAGCAGTGGCCACAGGACTGGAAAAGGTCAGTTTTCATTCCAATCCCAAAGAAAGGCAATGCCAAAGAATGTTCAAACTACTGCACAATTTTTACTCATCTCCCATGCTAGCAAAGCAATTCTCAAAATTCTCCAAGCCAGGCTTCAACTGCGCATGAACTGAGAACTTCCAGATGTTGAAGCTGGATTTAGAAAAGGCAGAGTAACCAGAGATCAAATTGCCAACATCGATGGATCATTGAAAAAGCAAGAGAGTTCCAGAAAAACATCTCCTTCTGCTTTATTGACTATGCCAACGCCTTTGACTGTGTGGATCACAACAAACTGTAGAAAATTCTGAAAGAGATGGGAATACCAGACCACCTTACCTGTCTACTGAGAAATCTGTATTCAGGTCAAGAAGCAACAGTTAGGAATGGAAATGGAACAATAGACTGTTTCCAAATTGGGAAAGAATACATCAAGGCTGTACATTGTCACCCTGCTTATTTAACTTATATGCAGAGTACATCATGAGAAATACTGGGCTGGATGAAGCACAAACTGGAATCAAGATTCTTGAGAGAAATATCAATAACCTCAGATATGCAGATGACACTACCCTTATGGCAGAAAGTGAAGAAGAACTTAAGAGCCTCTTGATGAAAGTGAAAGAGGAGACTGAAAAAGCTGGCTTAAAACTCAGCATTCAAAAAACAAAGATCATGGCATCCGGTCCCATCACTTCATGATAAATAGATGGGGAAACAATGGAAACAGTGACAGACTTTATTTTCTTGGGTCCTAAAATCACTGCAGATGGTGACTGCGGCCATGAATTTAGAAGACACTTGCTCCTTGGAAGAAAAGCCAGACAACATATTAAAAAACAGAGACATTAGTTCGCCAACAAAGGTGCATCTAGTCAAAGCTATGATTTTTTTCAGTGGTCATGTATGGATGTGAGAGTCGGACCATAGAGAAAGCTGAGTGCCAAAGAACTGATGCTGTTTATAATCTCGAGAATTTTTAATGTCACTGGAAACTTCTTACTATGTGACATTTAACGAAAAACGCTGGATGAAAATTTTGAAATGAGAGTATAGTTTTTTTTGTTTTTGTTTTTTTTTATTAAAGACAGAGAAGAGTAAACAGAAGAATTCTTACACCCTTAAGCAGAAATCTGGAATGAGTTTTCCCCAAATGGAGTGGATGTCATGTATGTTTGTTAGTGTTGACTTAAAAAGGTGCCAACTTGAGAGCTGTGAGTTCAGTTTTATTTAAGGCAGAATGAGGACTGCAGCCTGGGAGGCAGCACTTCAGACAGCTCTGAGAGATTGCTCCAAAGCAGGAGTGGAGGAAGGTCAATATATAAGGTTTTGGTGAAAGGGGAGTTCAATACCATTAAGCAACCATTTTACAAAAGGTTTTTTTTTTTTTTTGCTAGTCATGAGGATCTGATGTCACCATGAAGAAATTCAGTGCTTCTCTAGATATGAGGAGATGCAAGGACTAAGATCATAAAATCTGTTTCTAAAAACATCCATCTAAAGACCTGTCCCACCAGATTCCCTGGAACACAGAGTGCCTCATTCCACCCTGAACTCCCTGAGGGGTTTTTGAAGGTCAACAGCTATAGCAGCACGGTGCTCAGTCTCTGTAGAGGCAGATGGCAAATGCCTTTGTTGTTCAGTCATTGGCAATGCTCTTGGCAAGTGTCGATTTGTAATTGACAGTAGTCTCCCATCGCCTCTGACACATTACAAACAGGGTCTTATAAGGACACCAGTTATCTTCCAACCTAGAGTCAGGAGTCTGCAGCCAGTTTCCCTGGCTTAAAGTCAAGGTGTGGCAGAGTTATGCCCCTTCAGGAGGCCTGGATGGGGGTCTGTTCCCATCTTGTCCAGCTTCCAGAGGCCGCTGTTCTCCCTGGCTCATCCCGCCCCCTCCATCTTTAGCGGTGCTGCCCCTTCTCTGGGTGCACCCACATTATCCAGACTAATCTTTTCATTCTAAAGTCAGCTGTTAAATGCAATTTCATTTGCAGCCTGAATTCTCCTTTCCTAACATACCCATAGGTTCTGGGGGTCAGGGTGTGGACATTTTTGGGGGCCATATATACATATATATATATATATAATTTTTTAAATAAAGACATTTGTTTTATTTTTCTTACAATTTGGGGGGAAAAAAGTCTGCATATGAACTGCATGTGAATGTCTGCATCACAGTTCAGGGTAGGGATGTCCATTTGGGGATTTTATGAGAGTATCCAGGCAGGAGGGTTCTGCCTCATCTCTGTGGTGACGTTTTGGAGAGGATGTCGATGTCATGTCACCATGGAGCAGGATGGGGGGTCCAAGCCCCTTAGGACACCTGCTGTTGTTAAGTGGAGGGAGTCTCACTAAGTCCCAGTCCTCCAGACAGCATCTTTCTTGTTCAAACACTGAACTCGGTGACATGCACCCAGCAAACATTCAGCTTCTGCCTTGGCTGGGCCCAGGCTGTGGCACCCATCAGGAGGGTTCCCTGCTGGGGCCATGACGTAGGGCTTGGGGGTGAGCATGAACTCACTCCCCCACCTGTCTGGGCTCCAGATCGTCCACCTCATCCTTTTCAGCCTGGTCTTTGGCACTCTGGGTAATCACTGGGCTGGCCTCCAAGTGACACGCACCACTCCCGGCTCACGTGCTGGTCTCTAGACTGTGGTCCCTGGATCTCCACAAGGCATTCAGAACACGACTCCCCTACTCCCTGAAGCCCCGAGTTGGCATCTTGATCCCTCTGGGCCAAGTCACCTGAGATGCCACAGTTATAGTAGGGGCTTTCTGACCTCTTTCTTCCTGAAAACAGCACATGAACTTGCCCATGAGGATGGACCCCTTTTGTACCAGGGGGAACAGAATATTTTAATCACTAGAGACAGGGATCTGGGCAAACCCAGTAACATAAGCCTTATCCCCCACTGGGTCCCTTATGTTTCCTAATCTTCTCCCACCATTTATCTTTTGTCACAGCCCCAGGATTTATCATATTTTTGTTTAAAAAGTGTACAAGTTCTGGATCCTAACCACTTCTTTAGTCCTCATTTTTCCTATGAAGACTGCCTGTGGAACAAAATATTAAATAAAATCTGTATGCTTTTCTCAGGTTAAAAATGTCTTATGTTGGTTTAATTTACAGGCACCATCACAGAGCCTAAGAGGGTGGAAGGAAGCTTTTACTGCCTGCAAAACTTCGAAACCTAATTCCTGTCAATGGAAACTGTGATTGGCTTAGTTAGGATGGGTTATCCACTTGACAACTGAGTAAAATCGGCCTTGAGCAGGAGCCTATAGGGTAAGGAATGCCCTGTCATCAGTGATGAGGTAGATGGAGAATTCTCAGGGAAGGGGCTGACTGGGAGAGTCATGCTGGAGGCATCTGCCAGGCCCCTGCTGGAGCCCTGGAGTCAGGTTGGTTTTAAACCCCAAAGCCTGGCCAGGGTTCTTCCGTTCCCTCTGGCCAGGCTTCTTCACTGGGTGATGAAGTTACTGCAGATTGGATAATTCCTTGTTACTTTGTGTTCTTCATTATTTACCAGGTGGCCTATTATGGCTTTGTATTATCCTTGTAAGCAGGGGGAAAAAAGTGAATATTTTTAAAAGATATTGACTCTTTTAACACCAGTGTTAAGAAATATGTTGCTATTAAACAGAATGAAAAGGGACAGGCAAACTGCACAAGAAAAAGCAAATACAATTATTGAAAAGAAAGAAGGGAGGAGAAGGAAGGAAGAAGGAAAGATGGCCGCATCCTAACAGGGCGGCAGGAACTACCGGCGCCGGGAACCCGGGGTCGCCAAGGTCACCAGGGTCACCCGTCATCAGGGTCGCAGGCTTGGGCTCCCTCCTCTGGGTCTGCAGCCCTTGTAAAGACTATGTGATCGTCCTGCCCTGTTGCTTTTTTCCATTTACACCTTAAAAAATGAGCGATTCAGTAAGTGAGATGGAATCTACTGTGGGTCTGGGAAAGTCAGAGATTCTGTGCTGCCCAAGGCCACCAAAGGTCAGTGTGGTGGGCTCTCCCCTGTGTGTGTGTGTGTGTTGGGGAGTTTGTGTGGTATGTGTGTATGTGGTGTGTGTGGTGCCAGTAGAATGTATACGTGGTACAAGTGTGGCACCTGTGCTGAGAGGGGGTGTAGGTGGGCACGGACCAATGCCACCCCTGCAGTCACTGCCGAGGCAGCAATGTCGGCAGGGCCCTGGCCCAAGTACCCTCTGCCACCCGAGGACCTCCCACCCATGAGCCAGGCTTAGCAGCCTGTTGAGGAGCCCCCGGGTGGACACTGCAGACCGAGCTGGTGCCAAAGTTAGTGTGGAAGCCAGGGAGCAGCCCCCTCATCTCCACACTCCTGGGAGGAGGGGCCGCCCCCAGGGAGGTGGCGAGGCCTCTTGGAGGCCGGGGGCAAGGAGGACCCGAGGGGAGGGGGGTTTGCCCGGGCTGGGCTCCGGCTGGGATACGGCCCCAGGGAGCCCCCAGCCACCTGCCCGCCCTAGCCCTTTGCTCCGCGTGCCCGCTTGCCCTAGGCTGCCCGGGGAGATGAGACCTGCCCCTCTGCTGCCTCCCGGGGCAGATAACCCGGCGGAGAGAAGAGGCTCTGCCCAGAGCCTCAAAGCCTGCAGCACCCTGTAGAGCCTGTGCTGACAGCTGACGGTCCCCAACACTCACAGGTTTATGACTTTCGTTTCCACATTTCTTCAGCATGTAAAATAACTTTAGATACAGTGCAACCTCTTATCACGATTATAATTTTTCAAAGAAATATACAAACTATGATACATAACAGAGATAAGCTAGGAGGATTTACTGAAAAGCACAGGGAATTACACTCAGTGTCTTGTAATAACCTACAGCAGACTATAATCTGCAAAACACCAAATCAATATGCTGTACACGTGAAACTAAAACAATTTTGTAAGTCAGCTGTAGTTCAATAAAAAATAAAATCAAAGGGAAATAAATATTATATTTGTTAATTAAGATGTTGGGAATGAGGTACAGCAGATACAAAAAGGCTTTAAAAATAAAGATACTAGGGGCGGCAGGATACTGGACGGTAAGGGTACTCCTTTTTCCTCTCAGGGTTTTATTGTATTATTTACACTTTTATTTCTTTGGCGAAAACAGGGTTAATTAAAAGGCCCAGGCCCTTAGTCTGGTAGGAACTGCTAACAGCCAGCAGGAGACAGCAGAGCAGGCTCCTGCTGGGAGGGGAGGGCAGGTTGTGGGGGGTTGTTCCTGGGAGGGGGACTGGGGACTGCGGGAGGATTTGGAATTTTCTGTGCTTTCATGGTTCCGGAGTGTGAGGGTTTATGGTTCCAGAGTGTGAGGGGAACCGAGACTGAAGCTTGCTCCCTGGGCAGCTGAGTTATTTGGACAGTTGCTAAAGATGGTGAGCTTTACACCAGCAGGGTTCTGCCTGGGGGGGCCAGCCCAAGATGGAGCAGGGCAGATTCACGATGGAAATCCACTTACAGAAAACAAGAGGTGTTGGGGGTCTTGCTGGAGACAGCCAGGGGGTCAGATTCCCTGGGTGGTCTGCAGTAGTTCCACTGAGCTGACCAGGGGGTGTCTTGCTGAGACTGGGTGACCAATGCTGACCATCAGACACTGAGGCTCGAGCCAGGAGGGGCCGAGTTTGGGCTGAGTTTGTGGGGAGCAGGGCTGTGTGCCTCACAGAGGGCTTCGTGTGGAAGGGGTCCAGGAGACAGGACTCAGGTCACAGAAGCAAGTGCTTCACACGAGTTTACGCAGAGATTTGGTCTGGAAGCAGGGCTTTAATAGTGCAAGAGGAAGGTTAGATCAGGAATGCTGACCTGGAACACCTAGGCTCACAGAGGGCAAGGCCCTCTTGCCGAGCTTCACAGCGAGTACATGTTGTGTCTTTATGCTGAAGACGCGCCTGCCGTCCTTCCTCATCCATGAAACCTTCCCATTATTGACACCAAAATGACCTCCCAGAGTCACAGCATTTGTAAGTCAAAGAGCAGAACTATTTATACCCCCTAAGGAACTTTTTAATTTGAAAAATATAGAAAAGACAAGGCTGTATATTGTCATCATACTTATTTAACTTAAATGCAGAGCACATCATGCAAAGTGCCAGGCTGGAATCAAGATTGCTGGGAAAAATAACAACCTCACATAAGCAGACGATTCCACTTTAATGGTAGAAAGGAAAGAGAAACTAAAGAGCCTATTTATGAGGGTGAAAGAAGAGAGTGAAAAGCTGGCTTAAAATTCAACATTCGAAAAATCATGGCATCCAATCCCATCAATTCATGGCAAATAGATGGGAAAAAATGCAAACAGTGACAGATTTTATTTTCTTGGGCTCCAAAATCACTGCAGACGGTGACTGCAGCCATGAAATTAAAAAATACTTGCTCCTTGGAAGAAACTCTATGACAAACCTAGACAGCATATTACAAAGCAGACAAAGGTCCATATAGTGAAAGCTTGTTTTTCCAGTTGTCAGTGTGGGAGCTGAACCATAAAGAAAGCAGAATGCCAAAAGAATTGATGGTTTTGAATTGTGGTGCTAGAGAAGACTCTTGAGAGTCCTTTGGACTGCAAGGAGATCAAGCCAGTCAATCCTAAAGGAAATCAACGCTGAATATTCTGGAAGGACTGAGGCTGAAGCTGAAGCTCCAATACTTTGGCCACCTGATGCAACGAGATGACTTATTGGAAAAGACCCTGATGCTGTGAGAGATTGAAGGCAAAAGGAGAAGGGGGCAGCAAAGGATGAGATGGTTGGATGGTATCACCAACTCAATGGACATGAATCTGAGCAAACTCTGGGAGATAAGTGAAGGACTGAGAATCCTGGTGTGCTGCAGTCCATAGGGTCACAGAGAGTTGGACATTACTGAGCAACTGAGCAACGAAAGCACAAAAATAGAAAACAAATTTCCCAAAAATACACATGTGATTGTTAGTAACATTTATGCTGTACATTACATTTAATGATAGAAATGTGAGCGTTTACACTTTCACTATCATTATGCATAAATTTGGATATAGTCACTGAAGTTACCGTAGGATTTTAACATGAAAAATAAGATAAATTAGAACAAATCAATTGTTTGTTGTAAATTTCATATCTGTTGCAATGTGATAACTGTTTATATTTTATAGAGTAGGAAATTTCTTAAAAATTGAAAACAGCAAATACTTTTTGATCACCTTGTATATATACTTGTCCTTGTGTTAGTCTCTCAGTGGTGTCCAGCTCTTTGTGATCACATGGACTGTAGCCCACCAGGCTCTTCTGTTCATGGGATTCTCCAGGCAAGAATACTGGAGTGGGTTCTCATGCCCTCCTCCAGGGGATCTTCCCCACCCACAAATGGAACCCAGGTCTCCTGAATTGCAGGCAGATTCTTTACCATCTGAGCCACCAGGAAAGTCCAATATAGACTAGATACATAATACACATAATGCATAATTTGCTATCTAAATATGTCAAAATTCATATATAATATATATATAGTTATATATATATATATCCAACCAAGCCCCTCATGAATATGCATATATATATACCTATATACATACATATATATGTAGTTATACATATATATATAGGTATATATATATACATATATATATAGCTACAGAAGTCAAAGTGGAATTTTGTTACTGATTCTCAAGCTTAATTCCCACAGGTAGCCAGTACTGAAGTTTGGTGCAAATCCTTTGAGGCTCTGTTTCTTTTTTTTAAGTAGAGCTAAAATTGTAATCCAGGTCAATGTGCTCCAAATTCTGTTTTTTTTTTTTTCCAATTAACTAGGACAATGTATATAAAGTACTAGTGAATACCTGGTGTTCAGTAGCCCTCAGTAAGCTGTAGTTGTGGTTCACGTCTGTCGACACAGCTGAATGGAATTAGTGAGCAGTTTGTGAATTCTTGGTGCAAGTTTTGTTCTCAGCACCACACAGGATGTACTTGAGAGGATGAGAAGGGTACAGAATGTCATTTTAATAATACCTACAGGTAAGGAGAACTTCCCAGGTAGCTCAGTCATAAAGAATCAGACTGCAGTGCAGGAAATGCAGGATCGATCCCTGGGTTGGGAAGATCCCCTGGAGAAGGAAATGGCACCCCACTCCAGTATTCTTGCCTGGGAAATCCCATGAATTTCCCAGAGGAGCCTGGTAGGCTAGAGGCCATGGGGTTGCAAAGAGTTGGACATGACTGAGTAACTAATGAACAAACAACAGTTCCTCTTCAAGGGACAGATATAATGATACATCTTTGAGCTCTATGGGAACTAAAGCCCTCACTAGGAGGAAGCTGAAAAATGGGGTTGACCCTCCAGAAGGCAGACAACTAAAGTGTGGATTCTGTTGACTTTTCCCCAGTTCTATGCTGATTCTCTCCTACTCAAGCCCCTCATGAATATGCGTATACCTTAGCTTAAAGCTTAAGACCTCCCCAGTTGTGCTGTTCAGGAAACACTGCTTTTGGAAAGATCCCTGGCATTCTCCTTATTTGCTACCAGTAAAAGCTGTTGTTCAGTCACGAAGTCATGTCCCTTTGCAACCCCATGGTCTGTGGCCCACCAGGCTTCCCTACCCATAGCAAGAATACTGGAGTAGGTTGCCATGTCCTTCTCCAAGGGATCTTCCCCACCCAGGGATCGAACCCGGTTCTCCTGCATTGCAGGCAGATTGAGTCAGTGATACCATCGAACCATCTCATCCTCTGTTGCTCCCTTCTCCTCCTGTCCTCAATCTTTCCCAATATCAGGGTCTTTTCCAATGAGTTGGCTCTTCGCATCAGGTGCCCAAAGCATTGGAGCTTCAGCATCAGTCCTTCCAATGAATATTCAGGGTTGTTTCTTTTATGATTGATCTCCTTGTTGTCCAAGGGACTCTCAAGAGTCTTCTCCAGCACCTCAGTTTGAAAACATCAATTCTTTAGCACTCAGCTTTCTTTATGGTCTAACTCTCACATTCATACATGACAACTGGAAAAGCCATTTGTTATTGTTGTTCAGTCCCTCAGTCGTGTCTGACTCTTTGCAATGCCATGGACTGCAGCACACCAGCCTTTCCTGTCCTTCACCATCTCCTGGCGCTTGCTCAAATTCATGTCCATTGAGTCCATGATGCCATTCAACCATCTCATCCTCTGTTGCCCCCTTCTCCTTCCTTCAATCTTTCCCAGCATCAGGGTCTTTTCCAGTGAGTTGGCTCTTCACATCAGGTGGCCAAAGTATTGGACTTTCAGCTTCAGCATCAGTCCTTCCAATGAATACTCAGGGTTGATTTCCTTTAGGATTGACTGGTTTGATCTCCTTGCTGTCCAAGGGACTCTCAAGAGTCTTCTCCAGCACCACAGTTCAAAAGCATCAATTCTTTGATGCTCAGCCTTCTTTATGGTCCAACTCTCACATCCATACATGACTACTGGAAAAGCCATAGCTTTGACTGGATCTTTGTCAGCAAAGTCATGCCTCTGCTTTTTAATTTGCTGTCTAGGTTTGTTATAGCCTTTCTTGCAAGGAGCAAGCATCTTTTAATTTCATGGCCATAGTCACCATCCACAGCAATTTTGGAGCCCAAGAAAATACAATCTATCACTGTTTCCACTTTTTCCCCATCTATTTGCCATGAGTTAATGGGACTGGATGCCATGATCTTCATTTTCTGAATGTTGAGTTTTAAGCCAACTTTTTCACTCTCCTCTTTCACCTTCATCAAGAGGCTCTTTAGTTTCCTCTTCACTTTCTGCCATTAAACTGGTATAATCTGCGTATGTGAGGCTGTTGATACTTCTCCTGCTGATCTTGATTTCAGCCTGTGAGTCATCCAGTCCCATATTTCACATGATGTCCTCGGCATATAAGTTAAATAAGCAGGGTGACAATCTACAGCTTTGTCGTACTCCTTTCCCAACTTTGAACCAGTCCGTTGTTTCATGTCTGGTTCTAATTGCTGCAGACCCTTCCCTTTCCCAATCTTTGGCTTGGTGCTGTCTGCTGGCTGACACCCACCAAAAGGTGAACCCAGTTTTCCAGTAACAGAACCACCAGCACGTGGTGGCTCAAATGCCATTGGACACCCCTGGCTTCATGGCCCCCATAACTGGAAAAATGGGACTTCACATTGGGCTGCCTCATCACCCAGATGGGCCTCTGCACCATCCCCTCCTGGGGTGAGGACCTGCTGTGAGTTCACTGGGGCTCTGGTTGCTAAGAGGTTCTTTTCGTGCCCAGACAGTGCTCTCCTTTAACACTAAGTTTGCCAGAGTAAAAGCCGACTAAGGTGAGCCTTCAAACAGGGATGGCACACTCGATCTTTATTAACAGAGCTCCCCCTCCAATCCAGTGAATTTTCAGGACTCCATTAGCCAATACAGGCAATTCAGGCTAAAATTAGTAGCTTTCTTCAAGGAGGGCTCAGTAAATGAAAGGTTAGCCATGTCTTTCTAGATCCAAAAGTGGATTCCTACGTGTAGGCATTGTGTTTTTGTGACAGTGCATTGTGAAAAGCGCATTTGTATGGCACTTTCACCATATCAAGACTTAATTTTATAAAACTCATACGTGAATGAATGAATGAGTAGGGTCAGACTCCTAGAACGCCCTGGAAGTGTTCAGAGTCCCAGGCTGCCTGCTGCTCAGCCACCTGGCCCTCCTGCTGACTTTAGCCTCAAGAGCAGGCCTTCCCTGCAGAGCTCTCCTAGAAGTTAATGCAAGACACTGTATAACTGATCTGAAATTGAGCTGTTTTATTTAGTTAGCCTGGCCTTCTTATCCCAGATTGGCCTGCATCTGCAGGAGGTTACAGATTAATTTATAAAGAAAAATCTCAAAAATGAAAAATGCAGATACACCAGAACAAGGAGGCCAGTGGTCGGGCATAGGCCCCGTGCTCTACTGGCAAGAGTAAAGGCATCCGTGTTTATTTGTTGCAAGTGTTCTGAGTTGGTTTTCCATATTTTGTTTATGGTAACTTTGAAGGGGCTGTGTTTGGATCCTGGCTTTGTTTTGTAGCCTCTAGTTTTTTTTTTTACTTTTATCACTGTTTGTGTTTGCAGTGTGTTTATTCTGACAGTGCCCTGTGGGCCCTGGAGTACAAATTCATTGTGTGTCGGTCACACATCATAGAATCAGCACCGTGTTTATGTTCAGTGTTTCCATCCTGAAATCTTTCCAGTCCAGAAGACGAAGGTTAATTGACCTGGTTTGAAAAGATGTGCCAGTCAGTTCAATTCAGTTCAGTTGCTCAGTCATGTCCGATTCTTTGAGACCCCATGGACAGCATGCCAGGCTGCCCTGTCCATCACCACCTCCTGGAGCTTACACAAACTCATGTCCATTGAGTCAGTGGTGCCATCCAACCATCTCATCCTCTGTCGTCCCCTTGTCCTCCTGCCTTCAATCTTTCCCAGCATGAGGGTCTTTTCAAATGAGTCAGTTCTTCACATCAGGTGGCCAAAGTACTGGACTTTCAGCTTCAGCATCAGTCCTTCCAATGAATATGCAGGACTGATTTCCAGTGAGATCCAGAAACGGTTGGATCTCTTTGCTGTCCAAGGGACTCTCAAGAGTCTTCTCCAACACCACAGTTCAAAAGCATCAATTCTTCAGCGCTCAGCTTTCTTTATAGTCCAACTCTCACATCCATATATGACTACTGGAAAAATCAAAGCTTTGACTAGACGGACCTTTGTTGGCAAAGTAATGTCTCTGCTTTTTAATAAGCTGTCTAGGTTGGTCATAACTTTTCATCCAAGGAGTAAGCATCTTTTAATTTCATGGCTGCAGTCACCATCTGCAGTGATTTTGGAGCTCAAAAAAAATAAAGTCTGTCACTGTTTCCACTGTTGCCCCATCTATTTGTCATGAAATGATGGGACCGTATGCCATGATCTTCATTTTCTGAATGTTGAGTTTTAAGCCAACATTTTCACTCTCCTCCTTCACTTTCATCAAGAGGCTCTTTAGTTCTTTGCTTTCCGCTATAAGGGTGGTGTCATTTGCATATCTGAGGTTACTGATATTTCTCCCGGCAATCTTGATTCCAGTTTGTTCTTCATCCAGCCAGCTTTTCTCATGATGTACTCTGCATATAAGTTAAATAAGCAGTGTGACGATGTACAGCCTTGATGTACTACTTTCCCAATTTGGAACTGACTGTTGCTTCCTGAGATTTCTCAGGGGGCAGGTCAGGTGGTCTGGTATTCCCATCTTTTAAAGAATTTTCCACAGTTTGTTGTGATCCACACAGTCAAAGGCTTCCGCATAGTCAATAAAGCAGAAGGCGATGTTTTTCTGGAACTCTCTTGTGTTTTCAATGATCCAACAGATGTTGGCAATTTGATCTCTGGTTTCTCTGCCTTTTCTAAATCCAGCTTCAACATCTGGAAGTTTTCGGTTCATGCACTGTTGAAGCCTGGCTTGGAGAATTTTGAGAATTGCTTTGCTAGCGTGGGAGATGAGTAAAATTGTACAGTAATTTGAACATTCTTTGGCATTGCCTTTCTTAGGGATTGGAATGAAAACTGACCTTTTCCAGTCCTGTGGCCACTGCTGAGTTTTCCAAATTTGCTGACTGACATATTGAGTGCAGCACTTTCACAGCATCATCTTTTAGGATTTGAAATAGCTCAACTGGAATTCCATCACCTCCACTAGCTTTGCTCGTAGTGATGCTTCCCAAGGCCCACTTGACTTTGCATTCCAGGATGTCTGGCTCTAAGTGAGTGATCACACCATCAAGGTGTGAAGTCTGGGTCATGAAGATCTTTTTTGTGTAGTTCTGTGTATTCTTGCCACCTCTTCTTATATCTTCTGCTTCTGTTAGGTTCATACCATTTCTGTCCTTTATTGTGCCCATCTTTGCATGAAATGTTCCCTTGGTATCTCTAATTTTGCAGAGATCTCCAGACTTTCCCATTCTATGTTTTCCTCTATTTCTTTGCACTGGTCACTGAGGAAAGTTTTCTTATCTCTCCTGGCTATTCTTTGGAACTCTGCCTTCAAATGGGTATATCTTTTCTTTCCTCCTTTGCTTTCACTTCTCTTCTTTTCTCAGCTATTTGTAAGGTCTCCTCAGACAACCATTTTGCCTTTTTGCATTTCTTTTTCTTGGGGATGGTCTTGATCCTTTGAAAAATGTATATATCTATACAGTTTTAACATTCTTATATAGTCCCATGAAGAAAGAGTTCTTTAATTTCTAGTGGGTACAGTATTTTTCAGTAGGTATTCTCTGGTTCTACATCAGTTTCGGGTATTTGTGCCTTGTGGATCCAGAGATATTTGGGGCCCTGGTATGTGTGCCTGTGTATTTATCTCATGATCCTCCTGACTCAGTGAGAAGGGAGAATGGGGTCTCCTGGGCTTCTTGCCACAGGCTTGGGTTCCAGGTAGCTGGCTGATAAGTAAATTTTCCCCTTCCATGCTGTGGCTCAGATGGTAAAGAATCTGTCTGCAACGCAAGACACCCATGTTCGATCCCTGGGTCAGAAAGATCCCCTGGAAAAGGGAATGGCAACCTGCTCCAGTATTCCTACCTGGAGAATTCCAAGGACAGAAGATCCTGGAGAGTTACAGTCCATTGGATTGCAAAGTGTTGAACACCACTGAGCGACTAACACTTTCACTTCACATGCCCTAACCACTAACCCTGCAAGGACTCCCATGCCCCTCACCACTGGGTCTGTTCTTGGGGCTTCTGCAGGCCTCTCCCAAAGACAAACTCAGAGCCTCTCTTCATTTTAAAACTTTTCCTGGCCGTCACATCTGGAAAATCCCAAAAGGTACAGATGATGGTGTTTTTTTTTTTTTCCTCAGAGTAGTAAAATTAAAAAACTTAAGAAAATTTTATAGAAGCCAATGATTCTGGATTTCTCAACTAATACACATTTGTTGTGAAAATACAAGCAATACTGAAGCATATCACTTAAGTAAAAAGTTTCTCTGCAGGTGTTAATTTGCTGGGCAGAGGGCTCATGAGTTTAAATTGTAATAGATACTAACAGAGGGTACATCCTTGCAAGTGTTCACCATCTTGATGGGGGAGAAAAGGGCCTCACGTTCATGAGTGGAAAAGGGTTCTTATGTTCATTTGCATTTCCCTGATTACAGTGGAGCCCAAAACTTTGTTTTTGGGCTCCAAAATCACTGTAGAAGGTGACTGCAGCCATGAAATTAAAAGACGCTTACTCCTTGGAAGAAAAGCTATGACCAACCTAGACAGCTTATTAAAAAGCAGAGACATTACTTTGCCAACAAAGGTTGGTCTAGTCAAAGCTTTGGTTTTTCCAGTAGTCATGTATGGATGTGAGAGTTGGACTATAAAGAAAGCTGAGTGCAGAAGAATTGATGCTTTTGAACTGTGGTGTTGGAGAAGACTCTTGAGAGTCCCTTGGACAGCAAGGAGATCCAGCCAGTCCATTCTACAGGAAATCAGTCCTGAATATTGATTGGAAGGACTGATGCTGAAGCTGAAAGTCCAATACTTTGGCCAACTGATGCGAAGAACTGACTCATTAGAAAAGACCCTGATGCTGAGAAAGACTGAAGGCGGGAGAAGGGAACGACAAAGAATGAGATGGTTGGATGGCATCACCGATTCAATGGACATGAGTTTGGGTAAACTCCTGGAATTGGTGATGGACAGGGAGGCCTGGCCTCCCTGCAGTCCACGGGGTCGCAAAGAGTCGGACACAACTGAGCAAGTGAACTGAACTGATTACACTGGAGTCGAATATCTTTTCTATTTCATTATATGGCTCCTTTATGAGGCAGAAAGTAAAAGTTATCCTGTATTGTACTTGGGGTTTGGGTAAGAGGCCAGAGAGCCGGGTGGGCCAGGCCTCCTCTGCCACAAGTTGGGGTTCGCTCGCCATGACTGTGACTGTAAAACGCAATACTGAGAAAAAGTAACAAATCTCGGTTGTCATAATTGACTGTCACAAAGTCCCCTCGACTGCCCGTGAACTACACCACGTATGGGTCATCTTACTTGCTGGTCAACGTCAGGTTCCCGGAAAGCGAGCGTCCGGCGCGCAACACGGCGGCTTCCAAGGTGGTGTAGCCAGCGAGCTGCCCGCTTTCCCCGCGGGCCTTCCGCTCCGAACGCAGACACATTCCCGTCCCTCTCCCCGCACCCGCCTGGGCCGAGCCCACCGTCTGCGGCCCATCCCGGGGCTCGGCCGCACCCTCTCCTCGGTGGCAGGTCCGCATGCCCAGTGCCTCCACCCTCTGTGGTGCCGGCCAACATTCGCGCTGTTACCCACCGGAGCCCCAGGCTGGACGCCTGCGCACCCCCGGGAACACCAGGCACCGAGGCGGGCCGACCCAGCGGGAACCCGAGCAGCCACCGCCTCCAGCCCCACCCACCGCGCCCCGAGCCGCGGACACTGGGGTGTGCGCATGCGCACCATGCCCGCTCCGCGTCCGGTAGCTGTCGCCATGGTGACCGGAGCCCCGGCCGCCCCGCCCCCCGCGCCGCCGCCCGGCGGGCCTGGCCGCGACCCAGAGTGGGGTGAAGGGTAAGGGGTGAAAGGGTCAGCTCGGGATGGGGGTGCGCTTGGGGTGAGGAAGTATCACGGGGTGAGGGGTAAGCAGATTGGCCAGGTTGCGGGGACCTTGGGTCAAGGGGTGAGCGGAGAGGGTCCGAGATGAGTGGGGGCTAGGTGACGGGAGCTTGGGTGAGGGGCGAGGGGTGAGAGGGTCGGTTTGGGTGCGCGGTCTGCAGAAAGAACCTCGTGGGATTATGTTAGGGGGTGGGGACCTCTCAGAGGAGGAGGCGCCTCTGTGGGGTGGGGGGGTCTGTCGGGGGCAGGGCCTGGCCGGGGGTGGGGCGGTGGTGACCTGAGAGGGGCGGCGAGCAGGGGAAGTGAAGGCCCGGGGGGTGTGGCCCGGGTCTGGAGGTGGGCCCGGGCCCGGACGGACGCCGGGTCTGGTTGGGTGAGGGAACCGAGCCCTGTCCGGGAGGGGGCGGGGTGGGCTGGGGAGGGCCCGGTCCGGGGGTGGGCCCGCCCCACAGCCCAGCCCCGCCCGGCCCCACTGGCCGCGTCCGGTCCTCCAGGAGCTGCAGCCCGGGCGTCCGTGCTGCGGGCCGGCCGAGGAGGGGCACGCACGGACACCGGCGCCCGCCCGCCCGCCTGCAGCATGTGGAAGCTGGGCCGAAGCCGGGTGCTCCTGGACGAGCCCCCCGAGGAGGAGGACGGCCTGCGGGGGGGGGCGCCGCCCGCCACCGCCCCCGCCGCCGCTCAGGTGAGGGGGCGCCAGGGGGGGCGGGGCGCGGGGCGGGTAGGGTGATGCGGGTAGGCATGAGCGGGGCTGAGGCCTGGCCGCGCAGTGGGGGAGGCGCACAGGTGGGGCGCACAGGTGAGGCCCGCGCCGCGCGGCCCTTTAATTTCCCGAGGCTGGTCCGGGCCCGGCCGCTGTGCCCTGTGGTGACCGCTCCCCCCCGCCACGTTACGAATGACTGAACCCAGCGCCCCGCCACCCCTCGCGCGGGTTTGGGATGGCGGGCGCAGTTCCCGGAGGTGGGAACCTCGGGCCGTGGCCTTCCAGCGGCGCGGGGGGAACTGTCTGCCGAGTGGACGCGGCCCTGGCCCCGGCCCGGGCCCATCAGTCCAGCGCCGAGTCCGGGGCCGCGCGCCGGGCTGGGCTGGACTCACCGGCGAGGCCTGGACTGGAGGAGGGCACCGGCCCGCCGGCGAGGTCAGGAGCTTCTGGGGACTGCAGCGCGCGCGCCGAGTGCGATAAATACCTCTTCAGATAACAAACAGACCTTCACCTCTGTTTAAACCCTGGGTTGGAGGAAGAAGGCAGATGGCCTTTATTTAGACAGACACTGCCGTTACAAGTTCGGAGATATGCCTGGAATGTTTAGAATTTTTTAATTAAAAAGGACCCCAGGTGGATCCTGTGCGCGTTACATACGCTCCCCTCCACCCCACCCCCAACGCGGTGTTCCTTTTCCTATGCAGTGAAATTAGGTCAGAAATTCAGCTTTTTTAACAATGACGGTGGTAATACGACAACTTCTTGTTTGTTAAATGTTTGGAAACCCTCTCCTGTTGCTGTTGGCGTAGGACGGAAGTTAATGGTGATCTGTGCCTCTCTTCTCGGCACTTGGAAATAGTTCACGAGGTTGTTTCTTTCCCAGTTGGTTCTAAATAACTTCCCTTGGAACTGAAGTTGCTTCATTTGGATATTTTTTTAGTAGGAGTTAAATACCCTTGGATAAGCATTTAAATATGATCCCTGTCTGTAGGGTCTTTCAGAAACCACTTCTTGGTTTTAGTGCTCACCCTACTATTTACTTTTTAAATCTCAAAATTTTATGGTTATTTTAAACAACAGCTTTCTTAAATATAATGTTGAGAATTTAAGTGCAGTTTAAATGTGGTTACAGACTTATTTAATTCTGTAAATAACTATTATTGGTCAAAGATAAGCAGTATTGTCTCTGAATGAACTTAAAGTTTTATAATCTAATTTATAATCTATTCTTCTATGTTCCGCTTCTGTTTCTCCTAATGAATCCCAAAACAGGTTTTTTTCCCCTTTTAAGTTAAATTCAGTTCAGTTCAGTTGCTCAGTCGTGTCCCACCCTTTGCGAACCCATGAACTGCAGCACGCTAGACCTCCCTGTCCATCACCAACTCCCGGAGTTCACTCAAACTCATGGCCATTGAGTTGCTGACCTCATCCAACCACCTCATCCTCTGTCGTCCCCTTCTCCTGCCCTCAATCTTTCCCAGCATCAGGGTCTTTTCAAATGAGTCAGCTCTCGGCATCAGTGGCCAACTGTTGGAGTTTCAGCTTCAACATCAGTTCCTCCAATGAACACCCAGGACTAATCTTTAGGATGGACTGGTTGGATCTCCTTGCAGTCCAAGGAACTCTCAAGAGTTTTCAACACCACAGTTCAAAAGCATTAATTCTTCGGCGCTCAGCCTTCTTCACAGTCCAACTCTCACATCCATACATGACCACAGGAAAAACCATAGCCTTGACTAGATGAACCTTTGTTGGCAAAGTAATGTCTCTGCTTTTTATTATGCTATCTAGGTTGGTCATAACTTTCCTTCCAAGGAGCAATCGTCTTTTAATTTCATGGCTGCAGTCACCATCCGCAGTGATTTTGGAGCCCAGAAAAATAAAGTCTGACACTGTTTCCACTGTTTCCCCATCCATTTGCCATAAAGTGATGGGACCAGAATCCATGATCTTAGTTTTCTGAATGTTGAGCCAACTTTTTCACTGTCCTCTTTCACTTTCATCAAGAGGCTCTTTAGTTCTTCTTCACTTTCTGCCATAAGGGTAGTGTCATCTGCATATCTGAGGTTATTGATATTTCTCCCAGCAGTCTGGATTCCAGCTTGTGCTTCCTCCAGCCCAGCATTTCTCATGATGTATTCTGCATATAAGTTAAAAAAGCAGGGTGACAATATACAGCCCTGACGTACTCCTTTTCCTATTTGGAACCAGTCTGTTGTTCCATGTCCAGTTCTAACTGTTGCTTCCTGACCTGCATACAGATTTCTCAAGAGGCAGGTCAGGTGGTCTGGTATTCCCATCTCTTTGGGAATTTTCCACAGTTTATTGTGATCCACACAGTCAAAGGCTTTGGCATAGTCAATAAAGCAGAAAAGGATGTTTTTCTGGAGTTCTCTTGCTTTTTCAATGATCCAGCGGTTGTTGGTGATTTGATCTCTGGTTCCTCTGCCTTTTTCTAAAACCAGCTTGAACATCTGGAAGTTCACAGTTCTCATATTGCTGAAGCCTGGCTTGGAGAATTTTGAGCATTACTTAACTAGCATGTGAGATGAGTGCAATTGTGCATTAGTTTGAGCATTCTTTGGCATGACCTTTCTTTGGGATTGGAATGAAAACTGACCTTTTCCAGTCCTGTGGCCACTGCTGAGCTTTCCAAATTTGCTGGCATATTGAGTGCAGCACTTTCACAGCATCATCTTTTAGAATTTGAAATAGCTCAGCTGGAATTCCATTGCCTCCACTAGCTTTGTTCATAGTGATACTTCTGAAGTCAGGCCCACCTGACTTCACATTCCAGGATGTCCAGCTCTAGGTGAGTGTGAGTGATAACACCTTCGTGATTATCTGGGTCGTGAAGATCTTTTTTGTATAGTTCTTCTGTGTATTCTTGGCCACCGCTTCTTAATATCTTCTGCTTCTATTAGGTCCATACCATTTCTGTCCTTTAACAGAGAAAAGTTGGAAGGATAGGAGATTAAGCACCCACATATATACTACCTAGACATAACGATTGTTATTTAATCGCTCAATCCTTTCCAACTCTTTGCCACCCCACAGACTCCAGGCTCCTCTGTCCATGGGATTTTCCAGAAATTTTATTAGAGTGGGATACCGTTTCTTTCTCCAGGGCGTCTTCCTGATCCAGGGATCAAACCTGTGTCTCTTCAAGTTTATAGAATTACAGTCTATACCATTTTTTTTTTTTTTTTTTAGGTACACAACAACACTCAGTGGAAAACAGAGTTCCCATATACCCCCTGTCCCCACACATGTACAGCCTCCCCCATACTAGCAAAATCCCATTTGTTACAGCCAAGGAACCTCCACTGACACACTGTTATTGCCCAGAATCCACAGTTTACATTAAGGTTCCCTCTTGGTGTTGTCTGTTCTGTGGATTAGACAAGTGTATAGTGACATGAATTCACCATTATAGTGCCATGTAGTATAGTTTCACTGCCCTAAAAATCCCCTCTTCTCTGCCTCTTCATCCCTCCCCTGCCCCCCACAACCACTGATCTTTTTGCTGTCTCCATAGTTTTGCTTCTCCAGAATGTCAGAGTTGAATCATAAGATATGCAGCTTGTACAGATTGACTTCTCTTACTGGCTGAGCAGTGTGCATTTAAGGATCCTCCGTGTCTTTTCACGGCTTGATAGCTCATTTCTTTTTAATGCGGAATAATATCCCATTGTCTGGATGTACCAGTTTACCAGTTCACTGCAGAGTGGCATCTTGGTTGCTTCCAGGTTTTAGAAATTTTAAATAAAGCTTCTATAAAACATCATGTGCAGGGTTTTGTGTGGATGTTAGTTTTTAACTCGTTTGGATAGATACCAGGGACTGTGATTCCTGGATCATAGAGTAAGAGTATATTCTGTTTGTTAGAACCAGACTGTCTGCACAGTGACTGCACCAGTTTGCATGCCCACCAGCAATGAGTGAGACTTCCTGTTGCTTCCTGTGCTTGCCAGCATGTGATGTCAGTGTTCTGCATTTTGGTCATTCTGATAGATGAGGACTGGCATCTCACTGTTGCTTAATTTGCATTTCCCTGATAACATTTGATGCAGAACATCTCTTCATCTTGCTCATTTGCCATCCGTATAGGCTACCCACTCCAGTATTCTTGGGCTTCTCTTGTGGCTCAGCTGGTAAAGAATCCACCTGCAATGCAGGAGACCTAGGTTTGAATCCTAGGTTGGGAAGATCCCTTGGAGAAGGGAAAGGCTACCCACTCCAGTATTCTGGCCTGGAGAATTCCATGAATTGTATAGTCCATGGGGTCACAAAGAGTCGGACACAACTGAGCGACTTTCACTCACTCCTGTCTCCTTCAGTGAGATGACTGTTCAGATTTTCTTGCACCATTTTTTAATTGAGTTGCTTTTTTTCCCCTTATTGTTGAGTTTTAAGAATTCTTTGTGTATTTTGGATAGCAGTCATTTATGAGACGGAGAAGGCAATGGCAACCCACTCCAGTACTCTTGCCTGGAAAATCCCGTGAACAGAGGAACCTGGTGGGCTGCAGTCCATGGGGTTGCTACGAGTCAGACACGACTGAGCGACTTCACTTTCACTTTTCACTTTCATGCACTGGAGAAGGAAATGGCAACCCACTCCAGTGTTCTTGCCTGGAGAATCCCAGGGATGGGGGAGCCTGGTGGGCTGCCGTCTATGGGGCTGCATAGAGTCAGACACGACTGAAGTGACTTAGCAGCAGCAGCAGCATTTATGAGATGTGTCTTTTCCAAATATTTCCTCCCAGTCTATGGCATATCTTTTCATTATCTTAACATTATATTTCACAGAGCAGAAGTTTTTAATTTTAATTAAGTCTAGGTTATCAGTTACCTCTTTCATAGATCACATCTTTGGTGGTGTTTCCCCAAAGGCGTCTATATTTTATCCTGGGTTACCTTCTAGGAGTGAGATTTGACTGCAGTTTCTATCTTACTTTATCAAGTGTATCTATAGTTTGGTGTGTTGAAAAAACTTTGCTATAGAAAAACAAAGACTTTTTGTGGCAAGTTAGTCATACTCTAAATTTAGTTCATTTCATCAGGTAGATTGATATTTATCCCAAAGCCAGCTTCTCTTAGAATTAAATTTTAAAATTTATGACAAGTCTAAAATAAAACTTCTGCCTACAAAATTTTATTTTAAAGTTGAAAGGAGTAGGAGTTAATACAGAAGGATTTAATGGATCTGTTAAATTGTGTCTCATTAGAAAGACATTCTCATTCCTCATTCTCATTCTACTTCATTTTCAGTCCATACCTTCCCCCTACCCCTCCCCTCAAAAAAGTCAGTTCATATTAAAACATGTAGGCTGGGAGTGCCCTTTATCTTATTCCAGAAAGGCATTTAATTTGTGTTCAAATCTGGTCAGTCGACTTGCTTGAAAATCGGATCACACAGCTATAATCTGTGTCGTTTTTTAAAAAAAGAAAAAATAGCTTAATGTTAGGTTCTAGTAAGTTTGAAATGTGAGGCATTCAGTCATTCCTTGGATTTAAGGAACACTTGCTGATGCTACTGCTGCTGCTGCTGCTAAGTCGCTTCAGTCATCTCCGACTCTATTCGACCCCATAGACAGAAGCCCACCAGGCTCCCCTGTCCCTGGGATTCTCCAGGCAAGAACACTGGAGTGGGTTGCTATTTCCTTCTCCAGTGCATGAAAGTGAAAAGTGAAGGGGAAGTCGCTCAGTCGTGTCCAACTCTTAGCGACCCCATGGACTACAGCCTACCAGGCTCCTCCATCCATGGGATTTTCCAAGCAAGAGTACTGGAGTGGGGTGCCATTGCCTTCTCTGAAGGAACACTTAACTGTTACTAAAATACGTTTAACATTATAGAAAGCAAATTTATATGAGTCTCTCCGTAGACAACTAGCCTTTTTTGTCATGAATATGTATCTATTTTGTATTAAAGTATAACAGTGAGGTTTTTAAGGTGAAACATTTATTATAATCATTTAAAAAAGATTTAGAAGTTTTAGTGAATCTAATGTTTGTTTAAACAACATCTGCTATGCATATCGTAAAACATTTCTGGATGTTCAATATTGGGTCTTCTTCCTCTTTCCAGTAGGAAGTACCATTACTTTTTTTAATATAGCTACCCATGAAGCATTTATGTACATACATAAATGTATGTTTAAAATCACATATTTGCTTTTCCACCACAAACTATTTTGTGTACTTGGAATGGTTCCCTCAATAAATAATATATGTATCATGGGGCACTTCCTGTCTCAAGCCTACAGCTGGGGAAAAAACCATCCTTAAGGCTGGGTATTATTAAATGCCAGAATTTATCTGGTTGGACCTCTCCTGATGGATGTGGAGGCAGCTGTCTTTAGGCGCTGCTCCTGGGAGCTGTGTGAGTGGTAAGAGGAAAAGTTGGTCTGAGATGATCCACATGAGGGAGGGTTCAGCTGGTTTTCACTTGCTTCAAGCTGCACTACACAGGGTCCTGAGTGTTAGTTACTCAGTCATGCCCAACTCTTTGCAACCCACCAGGCTCCTCTGTTCGTGGGTTTTTCCAGGCAAGAATACTGGAGTGGGTTGCCATTGCCTTCTCCAGCTGCAATTGAACATCTTCAGAAACAAAACTCAGGGCATTTTGGACATATTTTCATTTAAATATGAAAAAGCTTTATTTAAAAATTTAAAAGACTTTATTTACAAGTTTAAAAGGCTTAGACAGACTCTGTAGGCATTCCAAAAAAAGTCAGAGAACGTTTCAGGTGTTTTTTACTCTGCCTTGAGGATAGGAAAAACCAAGAGTCTTAGTTGAGATAACACAGAATCTTTCATGTGTGGTGCTGGGAGGGGTCTGTTGAAGTCTGTTATTGTGAGTTAGTGTGTTGCCTGTGAGGTCAACATTAATAACTTTGCAGTATATGTTAAATAAAGTTTTATACACTTCCCAGGTGGCTCAGTGGGAAAGAATCTGCCTGCCATTGCAGGAGACCACAGGTTCAGTCTCTTGAGGTGAGAAGATCCCGTTGCAGGAGGAAATGGCAACACACTCCAGTATTCTTACCTGGGAAATCCTGTGGACAGAGGAGCCTGGCGGGCTACAGCCCGTGGGGTCTCAAAAGTGTCAGACACGAATTAGCGACTAAACAGCAACACCAAGGTTTCATACCGAAACACGCACAAAACAAGGATATATATTGAACGACTGAAGAAAATGTGACCAGAGGCTCACAGGAACTTGACCCTGTATTTCCTGTAAGAGCAGCAATTCAGTATTTGCTGATTCATAGCTGTCTTGAATATTGAAAATCAACTATTTTACATTTGAATAACTTAAGGAAGCTAAAGAACTTGTGTAGAGTTATGTAGCTACTAACAGGAATTTGAATCCGGGTTTCATATTTTATATTTAAAGTGGTGGCAGTGGTTTAGTCACTAAGTCGTGTCCGACTCTTGTGACCCCATGGACTGTATCCCACCAGGCTCCTTCGTCCATGGGATTCTCCAAGCAAGAATACTGGAGTGGGTTGCCATTTCCTTCTCCAGGGGATCTTCCTGACCCAGGAATTGAACCCAGGTCTCCTGCATTGCAGACAGATGCTTTAGTGACTGAGCTATGAAGGAAGCCAGTATTTAAAGTATTAGGGCTTCAATAATTAGTGCCTTAAAAAGCAGTGATAAAATTATGTCTTGGCTCAAATTTCAGTATAACAAACATCCTAATATACTTTTTTTTTTTTTTTGGCCGTGCTTAAGTATTGTAATAATGAGTATATTTATAGAAGTCTTACTGTGGAAGGTAAATGGCTCTCTGGTGAATTAGCAGGTGAAGTAGAGAACTGTCGTGCACACACCTGTTTCTTTATGCACCTCCCTTTTAACTTCGTTATTTGAAGAAGAGCAGGTAGAATTTAAGCTGATTATTAAAGAAAGATAGTGAGGGAGGGAGGAAATGGCATAGCTTTGGACCCCAAATAGCTTGGGGAATAGAAAACGAACCAGTTAAATTGTTATAGAAGGTTTGTACAGGGAGAACTGGGAAACCCCACTGAGGGGTTTAGACTTCACCTTGGAGGTAAGTATTGAGGCCTCTGAGTCATGGCTTCCTGCCACTTCACAGGGAATTCTTGTCTGGGGAGGAGGGATTAGAGGCGAGGTGCAGGTAAAACAGGTAGGATCCTGGTATCGGAGTTCAGGCTGAAATAAGAGCCTGAATTCTAGATGGATTAGGTTTAGGACAAGTGGGAGGAAGCGAGCTTGCCAAGCCAATGGAAAGAGAGGTGGTGCCTTTTGAAGTGAAGGTCAGAGGCTGAAGGGCACCTGGAGTGATGAGGAAGATGGTGTCACCTCTGAGCAGCAGGGAATCCTGCGTGCATTGACTGTGGACATGTGACTTAGAGGCAGCTTCTACCAGACACCCCCATGGCTGAGCCTCGCAGGGAGAGTGCTGGGTAGGAGCCAGAGGACTCATCATTTGTGAGAAACTCCAAGAGCCTGGCTCTCCGTTGATGAATGAACTGGGACCACTGGCAAGGGAGTTGGTAGCCTGGCATCAGCAGACAGTCCTGGTTCCCCACTCCGTCTCAGCAATTGTGAGACATGGGGCCAGTGAGTGCATTATTCACTCTGCAGAGCCCCTGTTCTAAGCCAGAGGGTTAGAGCAGGAGTGGAGGAGCTGACTGTAAAGGGCCACATGGTGTCCGTCACAGATGTGCAACTCTGCAGCTGTCGTGTGCAGACAGCTATGACTTGTGTTGGTGAACAAGCGTGGCTGTGCTCCAATAAAACTGTAGGTACACAGGCAGGGCTGGGCCATTCTTTGCTGACCCTGGTTTAGAATAAAGATCTTTGAAGTCTATGCTAATTATGAGGCAACCTAATTCATTAGAGTTTTGCAGTGTGGAATTTGTTGTGATTTAGGGTACAAGTAGGAAGTCTTAGTTGCTAAACTTGGAAATTAATGGCAGATGCTGGAGTTCCTTATATTCTTCCTGGGCTTACATTTTATTAATTGGCCAGTGAACATTTGTGTATCTTTCTGTGCTTTCACATAAATTGTCTACTCTGGCCCTTTACTTCTCATTCCATGATGAAATGAGTCATGCTTTATAGTCAAGGAGACAACATGAAGAACAGCACAGTGATCTTCTGCATCATCTCAACCCAAACAGCACGTGGAGGTGAAGGGAACCTGGAGGTGTTGTGTCGACAGTTAAGAACTGTGTATAGTGGTGTTCATCTTAGTTCTGTAGAGCCTAGGGACTGGCAGGTGCCCTTTTGGGAGAAACTGTTGACTTCCCACTATATGTTCGTCGTGTGCACAGCCCCCCAACTGGAGATTTCACTCCCAGCATGCCTTGCACCAGCAAGAGCTCTGCGTCCAGGTCTGGGGAGTCACGTGGGAGGAACCAAGTGTGCTTGCCCACCTGCTTCCCATTCCCTTGGCACTTTGGTCAATGATGGTGGGGCTGTCCTCTGCTCTGGAGGGGGTGGGGTAAGGTGGGGTATGGTGTTGGTGTAGTGTTCTGTTCTGTTGTGCTGTATTCTTGCAGCAAATTTTATTATAACTAGAGGCTTTATGACATACATCTACCCAGTTCAGTTCAGTCGCTCACTCGTGTCTGACTCTTTTCCACCCCGTGGACTGAAGCATGCCAGGCTTCCCTGTCCATCACCAAATCCCGGAGTTTTCTCATACTCATGTCCATTAAGTCGGTGATGCCATCCAACCATCTCATCCTCTGTGGTCCCCTTCTCCTCCTGTCCTCATCAGGGTCTTTTCAAATGAGTCAGCTCTTCGCATCAGGTGGCCAAAGTATTGGAGTTTCAGCTTCATCATCAGTACTTCCAGTGAATATTCAGGACTGATTTCCTTTAGGATGGACTGGTTGGATCTCCTTGCAATCCAAGGGACTCTCAAGAGTCTTCTCCAACACCACAGTTCAAAAGCATCAATTGTTTGGCACTCAGCTTTCTTTATGGTCTGACTCTTAACATCCATACATGACTACTGGAAAAACCATAGCTTTGACAAGTGGACCTTTGTTGGCAAAGTAATGTCTCTGCAAAGTAATGTCTTTTTAACATGCTGTCTAGGTTAGTCATAACTTTTCTATCAAGGAGCAAGCGTTTTTTAATTTCATGGCTGCAGTCACCATCTGCAGTGATTTTGGAGCTCAAAAAAATAAAGTCTGACACTGTTTCCACTGTTTTGCCATCTATTTGCCATGAAGTGATGGGACCAGATGCCATGATCTTAGTTTTCTGAATGTTGAGTTTTAAGCCAACTTTTTCACTCTCCTCTTTCACCTTCATCAAGAGGCTCTTTAATTCTTCTTCGCTTTCTGCTATAAGAGTGGTGTCGTCTGCATATCTGAGGTTATTGATATTTCTCCCGGCAGTTTTGATTCCAGCTTGTGCTTCCTCCATCCCAATATTTCTCATGATATACTCTGCATATAAGTTACATAAGCAGGGTGACAGTGTACTGCCTTGATGTACTCCTTTCCCGATTTGGAACCAATCTGTTGTTCCATGTCCAGTTCTAACTGTTGCTTCCTGACCTGCATACAGATTTCTCAGGAGGTAGGCAGGTGGTCTGGTATTCCCATCTCTTGAAGAATTTTCCACAGTTTCTTGTGATCCATACAGTCAAAGGCTTTGGCATAGTCAATAAAGCAGAAGGAGATGTTTCTCTGGAACTCTCTTGCTTTTTCAATGATCCAGCAGATGTTGGCAATTTGATCTCTGGTTCCTCTGCCTTTTCTGAATCCAGCTTTAACATCTGGAAGTTCACGGTTCACGTAATGTTGAAGCCTGGCTTGGAGAATTTTGAGCATTACTTTACTAGCATGTGAGATGAGTGCAATTGTGTGGTAGTTAGAACATTCTTTGGCATTGCCTTTCTTAGGGATTGGAATGAAAACTGACCTTTTTCAGTCCTGTGGCCACTGCTGAGTTTTCCAAATTTGCTGGCATGCTGAGTGCAGCACTTTCACAGCATCATCTTTTAGGATTTGAAAGAGCTCAACTGGAATTCCATCACCTCCACTAGCTTTGTTAGTAGTGATGCTTCCTAAGGCCCACTTGACTTCACATTCCAGGCTGTCTGGCTCTAGGTGAGTGATCACACCATTGTGGTTATCTGGGTCATGAAGATCTTTTTTGTGTAGTTCTGTGCATTCTTGCCATCTCTTCTTAATATCTTCTGCTTCTGTTAGGTCCATACCATTTCTGTCCTTTACTGTGTCCATCTTTGCATGAAATGTTCCCTTGGTATCTTTGATTTTCTTGACGAGATCTCTAGTCTTTCCCATTCTGTTGTTTTCCTCTATTTCTTTGCATCTACCCAGTGGCCTGCTCTACGTCATGTACCAGTTACTTCATTCTCCCTCTTCTGTATCAATTAAACTTTAAAATAAAACTTTAGTATTTCCTTGTAACTATTATATCTCATTTTAGATTTTCTTTGCTAGGTATTGTCGCTAAGAGTCGGACACAACTGAGCAACTTCACTTTCACTTTTCACTTTCATGCATTGGAGAAGGAAATGGCAACCCACTCCAGTGTTCTTGCCTGGAGAATCCCAGGCACGGGGCAGCCTAGCGGGCTGCCTCTGTCTATGGGGTCGCACAGAGTCGGACACGACTGCAGCGACTTAGCAGCAGCAGCAGCATAGTAAGTTTATTGACTGAAGGTAAATAATACTTCTTAAAAAGAAAGTTGTTTTATAGTGGTGTTTTAAACAATAAATGGAAAAGTTGTGTCCTAAGATGTAATTATAGACATTGGTTGATGTGGCAAGAAAGTGTGCTAAGAAATTTTACAGAGAAAAAACAGTGTATGACTATACTTAAGAGTGGTCATCTTCACACATTTCCATTTTTATCATAAGAAATATGTATATCCCCATGTTGTTTTCTTTCCTGACACCAAGCAGTTCTCCAGTCCTCTGATACCAACTGGGTGTCATCCAGTTCAGTTTCGTTCTGACACAGCCTCAAGTTAGCACAGACCCCCCAGGTTACGGGCTCAGTCCCACACAGCTGCCCCCATGTCAGAAGTCAGCTGCCAATGGGTGGCCAGGCAAACAAGAGGAGCGAAGCCAGCACAATGGTGCAAAGGGAACCCCAGATCTGTGAAGCCTCAGACACACTGCCTTAACAATAAATGGTCCAGAAAAGCTCTTATGACTCCAGAGACCAGTTAAGAAGTTGCAGTCACCCAGGCCAGCGCAAAGCCAAGAGCAGCCGTGCTGAAGTGGTGACAGGCTGCTTCCCTTCCCGCACTCACAAGAGCCACGTCCACAAGTGCCCGTCAGCAGGACTCTCAGTGAGTGCTACGCTTACACTTGCCCAGTTACGTGCCCAAGAGAAGCTCCTCACAGGTCAATTTCTCTCACCTGATTGGCATGATTGGCACCCCTGGGGCCACTGAGAACAAGGGGAGTTCAGCTGCTTGTGGTCAGAGAACCTGCAGCCCCACAGATGGATGCTAGATGGAGAAGCAGCTTACCGCTCTGGGCAGTGACAGGTGGAGAGAAGACACGTCCCCAGAGAAGGTTTGGAGGCTCCCAGGATCTAGCCAGGCTGATTGGTGAAAGTCTTTCCCCGTATGAAGCCAGTTCAGAAAGACTTGGAGAGGTAGCAGTTTTTACAAATGCCCAAATCCCAGCCAAAAATAATGAGGCAGATGAAGAAACAGGGAAATGTGGCCCAGTCATAGGATCAAAATACATATCCAGAAACTGACCCTAAAGAAACTAAGGTGTGTGAATTAATGAAGAATTCAAAATAATAGTCTTGAACTGTAGCTTAAGTATGCTACAGGAGGGCATAGTGAACTAACTGCAGTTGTGAAAATGAACAAAATGTAAATATCAACAGAAGAAAGAAAGAAAAGAAAATATAGTCACTCAGTCCTGTCCAATTCTTTGTGACCCCATGGACTGTGTAGCCCACCAGGCTCCTCTGTCCATGGAATTGTCCTGGCAAGAATATTGGAATGGGTTGCCATTCCCTTCTCTAGGGGATTTTCCCAACCCAGGAATCGAACCCAGTCTCCTGCATTGCAGGTGAATCTTTACTGAGCCACCAGGGAAGCAAATATCAAGAAAGAGAAAGGATAAAAAAGAACCAAACAAATTCTGGAGCTGAAGAATACAATACCTAAATTGAAAATTTCTCTAGAGTGTTCAACAGCAGAATTAGAATTTGAAGACAAGTCACTTGAAATTACCAAGTCAGGAGCAAAAAGGAAAAAGAATGATGAAGAGCGTGGAAAGCCTCGGAGGCTTATGGAACACGAACGAGTAGACCAGTATATGTCGCGTGGGAGACCTAGGAGAAAGGTCAGGAAGCTTCTGAAACTCAGGGCAGGATACGGACATCCAAATTCAAGATGCCTAAAAGAGGCCCGGACCAAAACACATTGTAATAAAACTCACAAGGCTGAAGCAGAGAGAGAATCTTGAAAACAGCAAGAAAAAAGCGAGTTGTCACAGGGGAGCTCCCATAAGGTTCTCAGCAGGTGTTTTAGCAGTGACATTATAGGCCGAGAGGGAGTGGGGCGACGCATTCAAAGTGCTGGAAGAGTGCCAGCCAGGGAAACTGGATCTGGCAAAACTGTCCTTCAACAGTGAAGGAGAAATAAGGCTTTCCAAGGGAAGTAAAAGCTGAGGGCGTGCACATCACTAGATTGCTTTGCCAGAAATGCTAATGACAGGATGCAAGGTGTGACGTGAAAGCATAACACTCTGTTAAAGGCGAGTATAGAGACAGGTGTGTGGACGCTCAGTCATGTCCAGCTCTTTGCAACCTCATGGATTGTAGCCCATCAGGCTCCTATGTCCATGGGATTTTCCAGGCAAGAATACTGGTGTGCATTGCCATTTCTGCCTCCAGGGGATCTTCCCAACCCAGGGATCGAACCCGCATTTCCTGGGGCTCCTTTGTTGGCAAGCGGATTCTTTACCACTGAGCTACCTGGGAAGCCCATAGAGAAAGGTCCAAAATCTGTAATACTGTCATGGTGGTACATAAATTAAAAAATAAAAAATGGTAACTATAGTAACTATAAAATATAAAAAGATGTAATTTGTGATGTTTATAACATAAGTGGGGGCAGATGTACAGGAGTAGAATTTTTGTGTGTGATTGAAATTAAGCAGTAATTAGTTTAAGAGATTGTTGTAACTATAAAATGTGTTATGTAACCTCCCCACGAAGAAAATACCCATGGGATAAAGATGGAAGATGAGAAAGGAATCAAAGCATGTCACTACAGAACACCAAGGAAGCATGAAGGCAGGAAGCAAGAACAGAAAAGAGGAGCAAATAAACCGTAAGACAAAAACCAGTCAACAAAATGGAAATAGTAAGTGCTTCCCTGGTAGCTCAAATCGAAAAGAATCTGCCTGCAATGCAAGAGATCTGGGTTCAATCCCTGGGTCAGCAAGAACCCCTGTAGAAGGGCATGGCAACCCACTCTGGTATTCTTGCCTGGAGAATCCCATGGACGGAGTAGCCAGATGGGTCATAAAGAGTCAAACACAACTGAGTGACTAACATTTTCACTTTCACTATCAGTAATTACTTTCAGTGTAAATGTCTTAAACTCCCCAATCAAAAGATACAAAGTAGCTGAATAAACGTAAAAAATAAGTATGCAGGTACATCAAACAAAAATTTGAGTCAAAGATTCTCACAAGAGACAAAGAGGGTCATCATATGTTTATACATATTACATATATATTATATATATATATATACACACACACACACACACACATATATGTCCTATAAAGCTTTCAGTTTTCCAACACTGAGCAGAAGAGGTTAAATGACTGGTGGGCCATCGCTCACTGAGTCCGTTTAGCCCCTCTCAGCCAACAGGGGAGGCATGGTTGTGGGAATGAAGGAGAGTTGTGACTGTAGGAGTTGCTTTTCCGGTGACCAGCCACCCCACCCCACCCCACCCCCAGTCCCGAAGTTCTGAAACCTCCAAGACCCCTGTGTCGTCATATTAGCATTCAAAAGACTATAAATTCCCAGACTTTGGTGACTTTGCGCCAGGAAACAAAGATCAAGTATTATTTTTACTGTACTAGATCCCCAATATTTGATTTATTGGAACTGTATGTGGATTTTGAGTTAAACTTTTTATTAAAATATGTAAATGTTTTCTTAAAAATCTTTTAAAAAAGATCAAGTCTCAGTTTTTCTCTGTGTTTTTTTTCCTGTTGCTTTTATGCTGAGAAAGGCATTTCCTTCCTTGAGATCAGATTCTCCTTAGTTCCTTTATGGCTTCAGTTAAAAGGAACAGCTCTTTCATCTGTGTGGAATTTATTTTCTGTGAAAATAAGATTTAAGTTTTTCCTCTCAAAATAGATAACCAATTGTTGTAAGTCTGTTTTGTTTTTCTTTAAATCATTTTTCTCTTACCCTCTTTGTCACATCACTCTTACTAAAATTCTTCTCTGTTAGGGTTTGTAGGGTTTTCCCTTCTCTTGTCTTGAACTCTGTGTATTCTCGTTCCATTTCCACAGTTTATGTACTGAAGTTTTATAATGTATTTAATAACTGGTGGCACAAATTGCGTTTTCTTAGCCTTTTAAAAATGCTTTTGTGAATTAAAAACATTGTGTGCCACATTCTTAAAAAGCAGATTTTTGGAGCCATCAAACCACTGCAGCTGCCCGATGGTGAGCCCAGAGGGGACTCAGGCTGGCAAAGCACAGGATTCTGGCCCCAGAGAGTGAGGTGCACAGCAGAGGAATGATTTCAGTGAGCCCAGACTCTTGCATCTTGCCATGCATAGAGAAGCACTAAATTCCTTAACTTGGTTTTCTTTAATTATCAGTAATCTTTGGATGTTCCCACTACCTGGTCTGTGTTGCAAATATTCCTGTAGATCCAGGTGCTGCTCTGTCACTCCTCAGAGCAGTCCCTCAGGGCTACCTGGGAGCTGCCCTCAGGCTTGTGCCCTCAGGAAGTTCTTCAGATGAAACTGTTCAAATTTAGGTTGTGTTTTTTTTCTCCCAGTTGACACTTTCCTGTTTATTTATTGTATGTATGTGTCTTACTGAGCTAGATTATTATCTTTTTTGTTTTTAATACGCCGTTTTTTCATTTAGAGCAGTTTTAGATTCACAGAAAAACAGGGTAAGGCACACAGGACTGGGTAAACCCCAGTCCTCCACCTCCCGCTTCCACACATGCACAGCCTCCCCCTCTGTCACTATCCCCACCAGATGGGATGTTTGTTACAATCGGATATATTGTCATCTCTCAGAGTCCATGGTTTACATCAGGGTTCACTCCTGGCCCATTTTGAGGGTTTGGACAAACATGTAACAACACATATCCACCATTATAATATCACACAGAGGGGTTTCGTGACCCAAAGATCCTCTGTGCTCCACCCGTTCTTCCCTTCTCCAAATGAAGTCGCTCAGTCATGTCCGACTCTTTGCAACCCCATGGACACCAGGCTCCTCCGTCCATGGGATTTTCTAGGCAAGAGTACTGGAGTGGGTTGCCATTTCCTTCTCCAGGGAATCTTCCCAACCCAGGGATTGAACTCAGGTCTCCCGCATTGTAAACAGATGCTTTACCGTCTGAGCCACCAGAGAAGTTTCCCTCCTCCAAACCCTGGTGTTATTATGTCTCCACAGTTTCACCTTTTCCACAGTGTCACACAGTTGGAATGTATAGTATGTGGTCTTTTTATATTGGCTTCTTTCACTCAATATGCATTTAACTTTCCTCCATGCTATGTCTTTTCATGCCTCAGTAGCTCATTTCTTTTCAGCTGAATAATGTCCCATTTTCTGGACATACTAAGTTTATTTATCCATTCACTTGCTGAAGGACGTCTTGGTTGCTTCCAAGTTTTAGAAGTTAAGGATGAAGCTTCTGTAAACATCCATGTGCAGGTTTATATGTGATCATAAGTTTTTGATTCCTTTAGTTAAGTACTAAAGCATGTGATTGCTGGACCTTACAGTTTGTTGTTGTTGTTCAGTCGCTAAGTTGTGTCTGACTCTTTGCAACCACATGGACTGCAGCATGCCAGGCTTCTCTGTCCTTCACTGTCTCTTGGAGTTTGCTCAAATTCATGTCCATTGAGTCAGAAATGCCATCTAACCATCTCATCCTCTGTTGCCTTTTTCTTTTGTCCTCAGTCTTTCCCAGCATCAGGTTCTTTTCCAGTGAGCTGGCTCTTCGCATCAGGTGGCCAAAGTATTAGAGCTCTAGCATCAGTCCTTACAATGAATATGCAAGGTTGATTTCCTTTATGATTGACTGGTTTGATCTCCTTGCAGTCCAAGGGACTCTCAAGAGTCTTCTCCAGCACCACAGTTCAAAGCATCAATTCCTGACACTCAGCCTTCTCTATGGTCCAGCTCTCACATCCATACATGACTAGCAGAAAAACGTAGCCTTGGCTGTTGAACCTTTGTCAGCAAAGTGATGTCTTTACTTTTTAATATGCTGTCTAGGTTTATCATAGCTTTCCTTCCAAGGAGCAGATGTCCTTTAGTTTCATGGCTGCAGTCACCATCCACAGTGATGCCCAAGAAAATAAAATCTGTCACTGCTTTCACTTTTTCCCATCTATTTGCCATGAAGTGATGGGGCCAGATACCATGATCTTAGTTTTCTTTTTTTTTTATGTTTATTTTATTTATTTATTAGACATGCAGCATGTGGGATCTTAGTTCCCCTACCAGGGACCAAAGCCATGCCCCATCCATTGGGTGGGCAAAGAATCTTAACCACTGAGAACCACTGAATCTCAGAATCTTAACCACTGGACCACCAGGGAAGTCCCGATCTTAGTTTTTTGAATGTTGAGTTTTAAGCCAACTTTTTCACTCTCCTTTCACTTTCATCAACAGGCTCTTTAGTTCCTCTTTGTTTTCTGCCATTGAAGTAGTTCCATCTGCATATCCGTGGTTGTTACTTCTCTGGGCACTCTTGATTCCAGCTTGTGATTCATTCAGCCCAGCATTCCCCATGATATATACTCTGCATAGAAGTTAAATAAACAAGGTGACAACATACAGCTTTGTCATACTCCTTTCCCAATTTTGAACCAGTCAGTTGTTCTATGTCTGGTTCTGTTGCTTCTTTATCTGCATACAGGTTTCTCAGGAGACAGGTAAGGTGGTCTGGTATTCCCATCTCTTTAAGAAAGGCTTTAGCGTAGTCAATGAAGCAGAAGAACGTGTTTTTCTGGAATATTCTTGCTTTTTCTCTGATCCAGTGGATGTTGGCAATTTGATCTCTGGTTCCTTTGCCTTTTCTAAACCCAGCTTGTATATCTGCAAGTTTTCAGTTCACGTAATGCTAAAGTCTAGCTTGAAGGATTTTGAGTATAACCTTACTGGCTGCAGAATGAGTCCAGTTTTACAGAAGTTTGTACTTTCTTTCCTCTTTCTTTGCATTGATCGCTGAGGAAGGCTTTCTTATCTCTTCTTGCTATTCTTTGGAACTCTGCATTCAGATGCTTATATCTTTCCTTTTCTCCTTTGCTTTTCGCTTCTCTTCTTTTCGCAGCTATTTGTAAAGCCTCCCCAGACAGCCATTTTGCTTTTTTGCATTTCTTTTCCATGGGGATGGTCTTGATCCCTGTCTCCTGTACAGTGTCATGAACCTCATTCCATAGTTCATCAGGCACTCTATCTATCAGATCTAGGCCCTTAAATCTATTTCTCACTTCCACTGTATAATCATAAGGGATTTGATTTAGGTCATACCTGAATGGTCTAGTGGTTTTCCCTATTTTCTTCAATTTAAGTCTGAATTTGGTAATAAGGAGTTCATGATCTGAGCCACAGTCAGCTCCTGGTCTTGTTTTTGTTGACTATATAGAGCTGCTCCATCTTTGGCTGCAAAGAACATAATCAATCTGATTTCGGTGTTGACCATCTGGTGATGTCCATGTGTAGAGTCTTCTCTTCTGTTGTTGGAAGAGGGTGTTTGCTATGACCAGTGCATTTTCTTGGCAAAACTCTATTAGTCTTTGCCCTTCTTCATTCCATATTCCAAGGCCAAATTTGCCTGTTACTCCAGGTGTTTCTTGACTTCCTACTTTTGCATTCCAGTCCCCTATAATGAAAAGTACATCTTTGGGGGTGTTAATTCTAAAAGGTCTTGTAGGTCTTCATAGAACCATTCAACTTCAGCTTCTTCAGTGTTGCTGGTTGGGGCATAGACTTGGATTACTGTGATACTGAATGGTTTGCCTTGGAAACGAACAAAGATCATTCTGTCGTTTTTGAGATTGCATCCAAGTACTGCATTACAGACGTTTTTGTTGACCATGATGGCTACTCCATTTCTTCTGAGGGTTTCCTGTCCACAGTAGTAGATATAATGATCATTTAGTTAAATTCACCCATTCCAATCCATTTTAGTTCACTGATTCCTAGAATGTCAACATTCACTCTCGCCATCTCTTGTTTGACCACTTCCAATTTGTCTTGATTCATGGACCTGACATTCCAGGTTCCTAGGCAATATTGCTCTTTACAGCATCGGACCTTGCCTCTATCACCAGTCACATCCACAGCTGGGTATTGTTTTTGCTTTGGCTCCTTCCCTTCATTCTTTCTGGAGTTATTTCTCCACTGATCTCCAGTAGCATATTGGGCACCTACTGACCTGGGGAGTTCCTCTTTCAGTATCCTATCATTTTGCCTTTTCATACTGTTCATGGAGTTCTTAAGGCAAGAATACTGAAGTGGTTTGCCATACCCTTCTCCAGTGAACCACATTCTGTCAGATCTCTCCACCATGACCCGCCCGTCTTGGGTTGCCCCACGGGCTTGGCTTAGTTTCATTGAGTTAGACAAGGCTGTGGTCCTAGTGTGATTAGATTGACTAGTTTCCTGTGAGTATGGTTTCAGTGTGTCTGCCCTCTGATGCCCTCTTGCAACACCTACCATCTTACTTGGGTTTCTCTTACCTTGGGTGTGGGGTATCTCTTCATGGCTGCTCCAGCAAAGTAAATAATAAAATAATCTTCAAGAAAATTAGAGATACCAAGGGAACATTTCATGCAAAGATGAGCTCCATAAAGTACGGAAATGGTATGGACCTAACAGAAGCAGAAGACATTAAGAAGAGGTGGCAAGAATACACAGAAGAACTGTACAAAAAAGATCGTCACGACCCAGATAATCACGATGGTGTGATCACTCACCTACAGCCAGACATCCTGGAATGTGAAGTCAAGTGGGCCTTAGAAAGCATCACTCCAAACAAAACTAGTGGAGGTGATGGAATTCCAGTTGAGCTATTTCAAATCCTGAAAGATGATGCTGTGAAAGTGCTGCACTCAATATGCCAGCAAATTTGGAAAACTCAGCAGTAGCCACAGGACTGGAAAAGGTCAGTTTTCATTCCAATCCCAAAAAAGGCAATGCCAAAGAATGCTCAAACTACCGCACAATTGCACTCATCTCACATGCTAGTAAAGTAATGCTCAAAATTCTCCAAGCCAGGCTTCAGCAATACGTGAACCGTGAACTTCCTGATGTTCAAGCTGGTTTTAGAAAAGGCAGAGGAACCAGAGATCAAATTGCCAACATCTGCTGGATCATGGAAAAAGCAAGAGAGTTCAAGAGAAACATCTCCTTCTGCTTTATTGACTATGCCAAGCCTTTGACTGTGTGGACCACAATAAACTGTGGAAAATTCTGAAAGAGATGGGAATACTAGACCACCTGACCTGCCTCTTGAGAAATTTGTATGCTGGTCAGGAAGCAACAGTTAGAACTGGACATGGAACAACAGACTGGTTCCAAATAGGAAAAGGACTACGTCAAGGCTGTATATTGTCACCCTGCTTATTTAACTTCTATGCAGAGTACATCATGAGAAACGCTGGAGTGGAAGAAGCACAAGCTGGAATCAAGATTTCCAGGAGAAATATCAATAACCTCAGATATGCAGATGACACCACCCTTATGGCACAAAGTGAAGAGGAACTCAGAAGCCTCTTGATGAAAGTGAAAGTGGAGGGTGAAAAAGTTGGCTTAAAGCTCAACATTCAGAAAACAAAGATCATGGCATCTGTGAAAGGTTGTTGTTGAATCACGCGACTACACCGGGATTCTTGGCCCCCGGAGGAGAAGAATTCAATCCGGGGCCAGAGATGAGGCTTGATCGCTCAGAGCTTTTGTGTAATAAAGTTTTATTAAAGTATAAAGGAGATAGAAAAAGCTTCTGACATAGGCATCAGAAGGGGGCAGAAAGAGTACCCACTTGCTAGTGTTAACAATGAAGTTATATAATCCAAAGAATGTCTGGAGGTTGTAAAGACCTCATCAGACCTACTCCCATAATTTACATTTTAAGATATCACTGTCCTCAGGCAAGATACATCCTTGTAAAGACCAGGTCTACTCCCATAATTAACATTTTAAGATAACAGAAGGTTGAATCCAAAGACTGTCCTTAGGCAGGATACATTATTGTTATATAATCCTCCTAAGGAATGTGGAGAAAGAAAAAAAGTTTGTCCTTTCTTCCTCCTTGAGAATTCCAGACCCCTCTCTCCTTGGGGACCCCTAGACTCCCTATCAACCTGCCTAGGAAATGACTCTCTCATTCCCCCTTTTTCTTTTAGGAGAATTATGTTGCCTAGGGAAAGGGGGCATCGTTCTCGTTCCATAACTACTTCCGAGCTGACAAGGGGCGTTGTCCCTAAATTGGTGAGGCAACATATTCTCCTAATCCTCATATTGAGGATATCTGATCCAGAGGCCCCAAATAGTAGCTGGAGGAAGCTACAGCAGTAGCAGGAGTTTGAGCAACCATTTGCAACTTAAAAGCTTTCACGCGGCTAGAAACAAATCCAGTTATACAGTTACAGATGCAGGGAGCAAACAGCAAAAAAAAAACAATCAGAGTCAAAATTAAGTCACATTATGTCCATAGTTAAAGTGCAACGTGTTGCACCAGTCCATTTTAGGGTTGGTAGATGTCATCAGATGAAGAAGAGGCATTGCATGTGATTGTTGTCGAAGGTATTCACAGACTTGGAGAAAGTCTTTTCCTTGAAGTGGGGATGTCCACCATGGGAAACCTTCCACTGATGAAGAGGGGAGCACTCCGCAGACCCAGCAGTTAGACCGATTGTGGAATGCAGCATAGGAGTGAGCCCAGGACAGGAAGACATTGTCTTGAGGATCAAACTGCAGATTCAGGATTTTTGGAGTCAGCAGTAGACTCACATAGATTATCAGGCCTATCCGTTGCCCTTTGCTTAACTCTAGAGCTCGGGTCAGAGCCACAAGCTCCGCTAACTGAGCACTGGTTTCCTGGGGGAGAGAGATTTTGCTTCCAAAACCTGTTCAGCAGTCACCACGGCATAACCTGTTTTACGCTTTTCATCCTGAACAAAAGAACTGCCATCTGTAAATATTTCCATGTCAGGATTGTCTAATGGTGTATCCTTTAGATCCTCCCGAGCTGCATAGTTTAAAGTTAGGAATTGAGAACAATCATGATCAGGTGTTTCATTTTCCTTCTCAGGAAGGAAAGTGGCAGGATTTAAATTTCCACAAACTTTAAGCTTAGTTATTGGTCCTTCTAACAACAATGACTGATACTTAAGAAGCCTACTGTCTGTCATCCAAATATTAACCTTAGAATTTAAGATTCCACTCACATCATGAGAAGTCAGTACAGTAAGGTTTCATCCATTAATTATTTTTAAAGCTTCAGGTGCTAATAAAGCCGCTGCCCCAATTACTTTTAGGCAGTGGGGCCACCCACGTGAAACTACATCTAATTTTCTGCTTAGATAAGCAATAGGTTGTTGGTGAGGCCCTCGGGGTTGTGTCAAAACTCCCAGTGCCACACCTTTTCTTTCAGTGACAAACAAATTAAATTCTGACCCTGTGGGCAAGCTCAGAGCTGGAGCTTGCAGGAGAGCAGTCTGAAGAACCTTAAAAGCCTTTTGAGTTTCTGGAGACCAAACCAGTTTGTCGGTTTGGGCCTGCTGAGTTTCAGCTATAAGTTTATATAGGGCCGGGCAAGTTGCCCGTAACCCGGAATCCAAATCACAGTAACCTGTGATTCCCAAAAATCCTCTCAATTGTCTTAAAGTCATAGGTAGGGGATGATTTAGTATAGGTTTAATTCTCTCAGGGCCTATGGCCCTGTCCCTTCTGATATAATTAGGCCCAGATATCTAACTGATTGTTGACAAAGTTGAGTCTTTTCTCTTGATGCCTTGTAACCACAGTCTGCCAGAAAGTTTAAGAAATCTTCTGAGGCTCGCGAACAAGCTTCCTCTGTCTCAGCACAGAGCAAAATATCATCTACATATTGTAACACCACTGTTTCTGAGCTATTAAAGTTTTGTAGATCCCGTGACAAACTTTGTCCGAATAAGTGAGGACTGTCACGAAATCCCTGGGGCAAAACTGTCCAGGTTAACTGAGAAGCTGGCTGCGTAGGGTCTTCAAAGGCAAATAGAAATTGACTTTATTCCGCCAAAGGCACTGAATAGAAGACATCTTTTAAATCAATTACTGAGAAATATTTGGCCCGTTCAGGAATTTCAGACAATAGAGTATAAGGATTAGGCACCATGGGGTGTAAAGGAACTACAGCCTTATTTATTATTCGTAAATCTTGAACTAGTCTCCATTTACCATTTGATTTCTTTATACCCAAAATAGGAGTGTTGCAAAGACTGTTACAGGGAATTAATAGTCCCTGCTCTTTTAAATTTCTGATGATGGGTTTTAACCCTTCTTTAACTTCAGTTTTCAGTGGATACTGCTTCTTATGTGGAAATACGTGCGGGTCTTTGAGCTTAACAACTACAGGAATAGCATTTTGTGCTTGACCCACAGATTTTCCATCAGCCCATACTCTAGGATTTACATTTTGTTCAACTAAAGGGAGAGAAAGGAAGGGCTCCATATTCATGAAAACAGAGGCATGGGCCTTGCTCAGTATATCCCTTCCCAAAAGGGGTGAGGGAGATTCTGGCATGATCAGAAACTCGTGTGAAAACAGCACAGAATCCCAGTTGCAAGATAAAGAACAACTGAAATAATACCTTTTGGCTCGTCCGGACAGTCCCATTACGGAAGCGGATCAGGAAGAAAGTGGGCCAGGGGCTTCAGTAAGCACAGAATAAGTTGCCCCAGTATCTAAAAGGAAATCGACGGATTGGCCCCCCACAATTATTAATACCCGGGGTTCCTCAGGTGTAATTAGGACGGGAGCTTGTGTGGGGACCCCCGGGCACCTTCAGTCCTGATTGTCTTGAGAGTCTGACCCTGGAGACCTACGCCTCTGGGGGCAGTCTCTCTTCCAGTGTGGTCCTTTGCAGACCGGACATGGAGCCGGGGGCGGCTTAGATGCCTGAGGGCAATCCCGCTTGAGGTGCCCCTCCTTTCCACAGTAATAGCAAGCCCATCCCTTTTCACCTGGGCCCCTCTGGGCATTTTTCTCAGGCTGTTTAAGAACGTTTTTCATAGCCATGGCAAAGGCCCTTTCCTTTGTCTTTTTTGCCTTTCTTTCTTTTCCTCATATTCCCTACCATAATAGACTGTCTGAGCCAGTTGTAACAGAGTAGCTAAAGACTGATTTGGTCCATACGCCCATTTTAATAGCTTACCGCGGATATCTGGAGCCGACTGAGTGAGAAATCTATCCTTTAAGATCACTTTTCCCTCTTCACTTTCGGGATCAATCTCAGTGAATCTGCGAAGGCCTTCTCTCAGTCTATCTAGGAATTTACCAGGAGCTTCCTTCTCCTCCTGTTCTATGTCTGCCAATTTGCCATAGTTTAAAGACTTAGAACGTGCCTGCCTAAGTCCTTCAAGAATACATCTAACAAAATGACTCTGATCCTATCTTCCTTTAGCTGTGTTGTAATCCCAGTTTGGTTCTATAGTTGGGAACGCCTGATTCCCAGTGGGGAGGGCCGCTATCTCATTCTCCCTCTTCCCTACTGATTCATTCCCAATCCATTCATCTCCATAAGCAACCGCTTTTCCCAATACTCGAGTCTTTGACTTGAGAGTCAGCGTTTGTCCCAAGATATACATCACATCCTTTCAAGTGAGGTCATAAAGCAGAGTAACACCTTTAAAAGCTCTAATATATTTTTCTGGGTCCTCTAACTAGTCTCCCAGATCCTCCTTGATTCTTTGTAGTTTTTGATAAGAAAAAGGCTTATTAACTCTCACAGACTGATTATTTCTCCCGGTGGGTGTTTCATAAAGAGGCAACAGCTTGTGTGGCTGTTCCTCAGTCTCTCTGGCTACTCTGTGCATATGATCCCAGGGATAGATTGGAGAAACCTGTTTTTCCTCTTCTCTTTGTCTCCTGTCCTCCATCTCATCTCTTACTTCTATGGTCTGAGTTTCTACCGAAACCAGAGTAGTCTGAGGTCGTACTGAGACAGGAGTTGTTTGGACCTCCATGTGGGCAGTTTGAATCCCAGTTTGGAGTCCCAGGTATGGGTGCAAAGTAAGAGGACAGGGGGGAGCTGAAGGTTTCACGCCCAAATCTATACCCTTAGGACATAAGTCTGGCATATTTCGCAGAGAGAAAAAGGGCAACACATATGCTACTTCTACCCATTTCCCTTGTTCCTTACAGAACCGGTCTAATTGTAGAACAGGATTATACTTAAGAGACCCTCCAACTGGCCACCGTTCGCCATCCTCCAATGGATACCATGGCCATGCAGTATCACATAGGAAGACCAGGTGTGTCTTCTTTAAGCCCTGGGGATCAAATCTATCCCAGTTTTTCAGGATACAGTTCAAAGGAGTGAGGCTGGAATTGTTAGCTCCCATCTGTAAGAGAGAAAAAAAGCGACCAGCGCCATTTTTCTACCAGAGGCATCCCTCTCTGCTCTAGATGGGGGTGTAGACAGATGTTACACCAAAAGCTTTTCCTTCCTGGTTGGACTTAGTCTGTCCCTTACAGACGCAGGCGCCGTACTCGTCCCTCCCAGTTCTACCACCGAGCTGGGGTGGGGATGTACCAGGGGTAGACTTGATAGCATCTCTACTTGACGTCCAGCTCTTCACCTTTAAGCTTGTTTGCCTCTGATGTCAAACGGGGTGAATCAGAGTAAACTTCTGGAATGCCTCTCAAGCTAAGACCGCTGTGGGAAACATTTGTCACCTGAGTGTCTGTGTACGACCCTGAGTATTTTCTGACTACAATAAGACCGACACGAACATAAAACTGAGAGGTTCTTTCCAAGCATCACCACACCAGTATAACAGCCTCTTCTGATCCACTAAGAGCTGGCGTTACCAAAGAAAAAAACCCATTGTAGTCCCAATCTGAGTAATCTTTAACCTCAGAGATGTTCTGGGAGCTAGAGCTCCATCTAGCTTCCGAACTTTCGATTCCTAGCGAGGCTAGGCACTTTCTTGAATACCAATCCAAGTTTGGGACCTAAGCCACAGTACACAATAACAGTATAGATCACAAGTCCCTTGAAAGTCTATGATCCGATAGATTAAGTTAGTACTTCTAATTCCCAAGGAGTTATGAAATGGTCAAAGAGACTGAAAAGTTTGACTGAGAAGGGAGAGTTCGGTCCACACGTTTTGCCCATTTCTGGTCAGTTCCCGAAGGAGATATTGGGTGCCTCTTGGCATTGGCAGATCGGTATAACGCCCTGACAGGTTTCTGCCATAAGCCCTATGAGATCACCGTGGAACCGCAGAGCAGAGCTCCTTACTTGCTTCACTCAGGGCCTGTCATTCATTCACACAAGCACATGGTAGAGTTAGTAAAGCACAGCAGAAAACATGTTCGCTAAGAGAACAAAGAACTAAAGCTCCAAGCATCCTTACCTTGTCCTGAAGGATCCTGGACAAGCCCCCAAGATGAAAGGTTGTTGTTGAATCACGTGACTACACCGGGATTCTTGGCCCCCGGAGGAGAAGAATTCAATCCGGGGCCAGAGATGAGGCTTGATCGCTCAGAGCTTTTGTGTAATAAAGTTTTATTAAAGTATAAAGGAGATAGAAAAAGCTTCTGACATAGGCATCAGAAGGGGGCAGAAAGAGTACCCACTTGCTAGTGTTAACAATGAAGTTATATAATCCAAAGATTATCTGGAGGTTGTAAAGACCTCATCAGACCTACTCCCATAATTTACATTTTAAGATAACACTGTCCTCAGGCAAGATACATCCTTGTAAAGACCAGGTCTACTCCCATAATTAACATTTTAAGATAACAGAAGGTTGAATCCAAAGACTGTCCTTAGGCAGGATACATTATTGTTATATAATCCTCCTAAGGAATGTGGAGAAAGAAAAAAAGTTTGTCCTTTCTTCCTCCTTGAGAATTCCAGACCCCTCTCTCCTTGGGGACCCCTAGACTCCCTATCAACCTGCCTAGGAAATGACTCTTTCATCTGGTCCCATCACTTCATGGGAAATAGATGGGGAAACATGGAAACAGTGTCAGACTTTATTTTCTTGGGCTCCCAAATTACTGCAGATGGTGACTGCAGCCATGAAATTAAAAGACGCTTACTCCTTGGAAGGAAAGTTATGGCCAACCTAGATAGCATATTCAAAAGCAGAAACATTACTTTGCCAACAAAGGTCCGTCTAGTTAAGGCTATGGTTTTTCCTGTGGTCATGTATGGATGTGAGAGTTGGACTGTGAAGAAAGCTGAGCGCCGAAGAATTGATGCTTTTGAACTGTGGTGTTGGAGAAGACTCTTGAGAGTCCCTTGGACTGCAAGGAGATCCAACCAGTCCATTCTGAAGGAGATCAGCCCTGGGATTTCTTTGGAAGGAATAATGCTAAAGCTGAAACTCCAGTACTTTGGCCACCTCATGCGAAGAGTTGACTCACTGGAAAAGACTCTGATGCTGGGAGGGATTGGGGGCACGAGAACGGGACGGCAGAGGATGAGATGGCTGGATGGCATCACTGACTCGATGGACGTGAGTCTGAGTGAACTCCAGGAGTTGGTGATGGACAGGGAGGCCTAGCGTGCTGCGATTCATGGGGTCGCAAAGAGTCGGACACGACTGAGCGACTGAACTGTACCTTCTTTGGCACTGCCTTCTTTGTAATTGGAATGAAAACTGACCTTTTTCCAGTCCTGTGGCCACTGCTGAGTTTTGCAAATTTGCTGACATATTGAGTACAGCGCAGTAATAGCCTCATCTTTCAGGATTTTAAATAGCTCAACTTGAATTCTGTCACCTCCACTAGCCTTGTTTGTAGTAATGCCTCCCAAGGCCCACTTGACTTCAGCTTCCAGGATGTCAGGCTCTAGGTGAGTGACCACACCATTGTGGCTATCCAGGACATTTTGTATAGCTCTTCTATATATTCTTGCCACCTCTTTTTAATTTCTTCTACTTCTGTTAGGTCCTTACCATTTCTGTTCTTTATCGTGCTGATCCTTGCTTGAAATGTTTCCTTGATAGCTCCAATTTTCTTGAAGAGATGTCTAGTTTTTCTCATTCTATTGTTTTCTACTTCCTTGAACTATTCTTTGAAGAAGACCTTCTTATCCTTGCTGTTCTCTATAACTCTGCATTCAGTAGGGAATATCTTTCCCTTTTTCCCTTTCCTTTTGCTTCTCTTCTTTCCTCAGCTATTTGTAAAGCCTTCTCAGACAACTCTTTTGCCTTCTTGCATTTCTTTTTCACTGGTTTTTGTCACTGACTGCTGTGCCATGTTACAAACCCCCAGTCCATAGTTCTTTGGGCATTCTGTCTTCCAGATCTGATCCTTTGAATCTGTTAGACACCTCCACTGTATTATAATCATAAGGGGTTTGAGTTAGGTCATACCTGAATTGTCTAGTGGTTTTCCCTGCTTTTTTCTATTTAAGCATAAATTTTCCAATAAGGAGCTGATGAGCTGAGCTACAGTCAGTGCCTGGTCTTGTTTTTGCTGACTGTATAGAGCGTCTCCATCTTCAGCTGCAAAGAGTGTAACAAGTCTGATTTTGGTATTGACTATCTGGTGAGTCCATGTGTAAAGTCATCTCTTCTATTGTTGGAAGAGGGTGTTTGCTATGACCAGTGCGTTCTCTTAGCAGAACTCTGTTAGTGTTTGCCCTGCTTCATTTTGTACTCCAAGGCCAAACTTTCTTGTTACTCCAGCTATCTCTTGACATCCTACTTTTGCATTCCAATCCTCTATGATGAAAAGGTGTTAGTTCTAGAAGGTCTTGTGGGTCTTCATAGAACCAGTCACCTTCAGCTTCTTTGGCTTCAGTGGTTGGGCATAGACTTGGAATACTGTGATGTTGAATGATTGGCCTGGGAAACGAACCAAGATCATTCTGTTGTTTTTGATATTGCACTCAAGTACTGCATTTTAGACTCTTGTTGACCATGAGGGCTATTGCATTTCTTCTAAGGGATTTTTGCCCACAGTAGTAGATATAATGGTCATCTGAATTAAATTCACCCATTCCCATTCCTAAGATGTCAGTGTTCACTCTTGACAACTGCTGCTTGAGCATGTCCTACTTACCTTGATTCATGGACCTAACTTTCCAGGTTCCTATGCAGTATTGTTCTATATAGCATCGGACTTCACTTTTACCACCAGACACATCCACAACTCAGCGTTGTTTCTGCTTTGGCCCAGCCACTTCATTTCTTCTGGAGCTATTTCTCTGGTCTTCCCCAGTAGCATACTAGACACCTTCTGACCTGCAGGGCTCATCTCCCAGTGTCATATCTTTTTGCTTTATCATGGGGGTTCTTAGTGGTTTGCCATTCCCTTCTTCAGTGAACCATATTTTGTCAGAACTTTTAACTATAACCCATCCATCTTGGATGGCCCTGCACAGCATGGCTCATAGCTTCATTGAGTTATGCAAGACTCTTTGCCATGACAAGGTTGTGTGTGAGCCATGAAGGGGGGACTTTATAGTTAGAGTATATTTATTTGCATAAGAAACTGCCAAACTCTTCCAAAGTGACTTTTCCAGTTTGCATTACTACCAGCAGTGAATGAGTCATTTGGTGGTGTCAGGATTTTGTGTGTTTTGGACAGTATCTTAATACCTGATAGGTGTGTCTTTTGCAGATGTTTTCTTCAAGTCTGGATTTTCTTCTCTCTAGAATTTTCGCTATTTTCGTTGTACTCCACACTCCTGAGGGCTGTGATGTGGTGCCAGTGGGGGCGGCGGCTCACTGCCTGAAGGGACTCAGGGAGAAGCCCGGGGCTGAGACTTTGTTCTCTGACTCTGCCCCGCTCCATGTGGAAAGCATACTACCAGACCTGTATCTGAGAAGAAATTAATATTCCCTAATATTTATTCTTGCCATTTAGGTAATTTTTTTTTTAGGTAATGATTTTTTTTATTTTCATTTATTCAAGTTTTTAAATATAATCAGTCAAGGTAACATGTAAAAGTTTTTTCTGGACATTTTAAATGTTCTCTCGAGAACAGCATTTATTCTATTGTCTTTAATTGCAATAAAGCTATTTAGTTTTGTACATTTATTTTATATTTAGCCATTTCATTAGGTCTAATGGTTCTTCATTTGATGCTTTTTCCATCTTCTAGTTATATGATCTTTGCCTAAATAATAGTAATTGTATTTTCCTTCCCAGTAGTTCTCTTTTCTGTTTTATGTCTTGTACTGATTAGAAGTTACAGAATAATACTGAGTAATAATGTGGGAGGGTGGACATATCTTTTTTCTGACTTTTTTCTAACTGGGTTATGCTGGGTAGAATATCATTTATTTTGAAAGTACTGTAAGCATTTTCATACATACACTGTTTTGAATGCCTGTATTTGTAAGTTTAATCAGAGGTAGGTTTCATAGATACAATTTTTTGTCTGGCCAAGAGATTGATTATTGAGCATTTAAAAATCATCAAAAATGTAGATCAGCAACTATATTTAAAGAGGGTGGAGGAGGGACCTAAGATCCAGTCCCATGGCTGTCTCTTCAGGCGGAGGTCAGCATTTGCGAGGTTTAATGAGTTTTTGGCTGAGTACGTGCTGCTTTTCTGGTCAACTGCAGATGTATGTGGGGCCCTGACCTGATCTGCATTCCCAGTATTTATGATATCTTTATTCAGAAATATTAGTTGAAGTGTAGGAAAATCTGAATTGCAAAATGTTTCCCTTCCTAAATTTTTTTTCCCAGGATTGAGTCCATCAAGGTCTAGTTCCTCTGATTTGTGAGATGAGGATCTTTATTTTAGGTGGTCCTTCAAGGGCTGAAACAAATATTATTAGCCTGCTGGCGGCAGCCTCTGGTTGGGGTTTGGGGGGCGTGGGTGGTGGCCCATGAGAGCTGCCAGTGGTCTCTCCCAGCTCGTGTCCCCGTGGTCTTGTGGGACTCCTGCCCCTGGAGCAGGAAAACTGAGTTTGCCATTTCCCAGTGCCTGTGAGGCCTGTCCATCCCTGCAGCCACTTACAGAGAACCACCCACGTGCTGATATGGAGCTTCTAGTCCAGGTGGTGTCCTGTGTCGACATGTGTGCGCTGAGGAGTCAGCAGGGTAGGCAGAGGCTTGCTGGCCACTGGGTTTCTGCTGAGCATGTTGGTCTAGAGGAGCTTACTGTGACTGCGGCCAGCGTGTCCTTGGCAGGTCCGCTCTGGTCCAGTTTCCTGGGGGTCGTTCGTGCAGGCTCTGTGTGGAGTCCCATCCCTCAGTCTTCATGCCGTTGGATGTATTTTTCTGTTAAATTTATGAGTGTGTTAAATGGTGGCTGGTGTTAGCTGTCTGTGCCAGGACTCAGGCACGTCAAGAGCATCACGGCTGTTGGAGTCGTGTTCGGGCATCTTCACAGAGGAGCGAGAAGGCTAGTGCGTGCCGTGCTTCTGTTGTGCACTGCTGCACCTGTGAGCCTGCTGTTAATGTGATGTGACCAGATATCCCCAGCATCGTCCTCTGTTGTTGGCCAAGGCTGGTGGAGGTGGGAAGAGGCTTTCTGACTTCTGGGTGTGTCTTGCACGCCTTTCACAGCATGTTAAAGTACAACCATCTCCCTTAATTCATTCACTCAAATGGTACAACTAAATGATTCATAGTGTCACAGATATGTGACTACAACCTACCAATTTTAGGACATTTTCAGGACCTCAGGAAGAAACCCTGTGGCTCTTCACCCCCCGTTTCCCCTCCCCAAGCAGGTGCTGGTCCGTTTGTGTCACTGCATCTTCACTGCTCTGAACTTTTATTTGAACAGAAGATCATGTAATGTGTGGACTTTTGTGACTGACTGCTTTCACTGAGCATAGTGTTTTAAAAGGTTCATCTATGCTATAGCTTATGTCAGTACTTAGTTACTTTTTTTGACTGACTCATGCTCCATTTTAGGAGAAGGCAATGGCACCCCACTCCAGTACTCTTGCCTGGAAAATCCCATGGACGGAGGAGCGTGGTAGGCTGCAGTCCATGGGGTTGCTAAGAGTCGGACACGACTGAGTGACTTCACTTTCACTTTTCACTTTGATGCACTGGAGAAGGAAATGGCAACCCACTCCAGTGTTCTTGCCTGGAGAATCCCAGGGACGAGGGAGCCTGGTGGGCTGCCGTCTATGGGGTCCCACAGAGTCGGGCACGACTGAAGTGACTTAGCAACAGCAGCAGTAGATGCTCCATTTTATCAATTTATCACAAATGTTTGGTTGTTTCCACTTTTTGGCTATTTTGAATAACATTGCTATAAACATTTGTGTAGAGTATTTTGTGGGGCCATGGCCTTGTTTTCATTTCTGATGGGTATATATCTAGGAGTGGAATTTCTAGGTGCCTCAGACTGAATGTTTATTCTCCCAGATTCATATGTTAAATCCTACCCTATGTGATGGGGGCTACGCAGTGGGGCCTTTGGGAGGTAGTTAGGTGATGTGCCAGAACCCTCGTGAACGGGACCCCCGAGAGCTCCCTGCCTCTCACACCACATGGAAGTACACCAAGCGCAGCCAGCCCTCACCACTCAACCGCTGTGAGCACCGCATCTTGGACTGCCCACCCTCTGGGCTGTGAGGAGTACACTTCCACTGTTTATAAGCCACCCAGTCCATGGTCTTCTGTTAACAGCAGCGCAGATGGACTGAGACACTGGGTCACAGGGTCTCTCTGCATGTAATCATTTTAGAGACCTGCTGGCTGTTTCCTCCACGTGATGGCATCGTTTTTCATACCCCCAGTAGTGTGTTAGGGTGTGATTTCTCCACTTCCTCACATATGTATTGCTCTGATTTCTTGATTCTAGCCATCCTTGTGGGTGTAAAGTAGTATTTCACTGTGGTTTGACTTGTATTTCTCTGATGACACATGTACTGAGCATCTTGTGTACTTCCAAGCTGTTTGTATAACTTCCTGGAGAAGTGTCTATTCTGATGCTTTGTTCATGTAAAAAATTTTAGTTATCTCTTTATTATTGAGTTGTAAAGTTCCTTTCTATGTTCTAGATACATATAAGGACTTTATCAGACATATGATAAAGTATCAGTTCAGTTCAGTTACTCAATCATGTATGACTCTTTGCGACCCCATGAACTGCAGCACACCAGGCCTCCCTGTCCATCACCAACTCCCAGAGTCCACCCAAACCCATGTCCATCATGTCAATGATGCCATCCAACCATCTCATCCTCTGTTGTCCCCTTCTCCTCCTGCCCTCAATCTTTCCCAGCATCAGGGTCTTTTCAAATGAGTCAGCTCTTCACATCAGGTGGCCAAAGTATTGGAGTTTCAGCTTCAACATCAGTCCTTCCAATGAACACCTAGGACTGATCTCCTTTAGGATGGACTGGCTGGATCTCCTTGCAGTCCAAGGGACTCTCAAGAGTCTTCTCCAACACCACAGTTCAAAAGCATCAATTCTTCGGCACTCAGCTTTCTTCACAGTCCAACTCTAACATCCATACATGACCACTGGAAAAACCAGAGCCTTGACCAGACAGACCTTTGTTGGCAAAGTAATATCTCTGCTTTTTAATATGCTGTCTAGGTTGGTCATAACTTTCCTTCCAAGGAGTAAGCATCTTTCAATTTCATGGCTGCAATCACCATCTGCAGTGATTTTGGAGCCCCCCCCCCCACCAAAATAAAGTCAGCCACTGTTTCCACTGTTTCCCCATCTATTTGCCATGAAGTGATGGGACCAGATGCCATGATCTTCGTTTTCTGAATGTTGAGCTTTAAGCCAACTTTTTCACTCTCCTCTTTCACTTGTATCAAGAGGCTCTTTAGTTCTTCACTTTCTGCCATAAGGGTGGTATCATCTGCGTATCTGAGGTTATTGATATTTCTCCCAGCAATCTTGATTCCAGCTTGTGCTTCCTCCAGCCCAGCATTTCTCATGATGTACTCTGCATAGAAGTTAAATAAGCAGGGTGACAATATACAGCCTTGACGTACTCCTTTTCCTGTCTGGAACCAGTCTGTTGTTCCATGTCCAGTTCTAACTGTTGCTTCCTGACAAGATTCTTAAGAGGTAGGTCAGGTGGTCTGGTATTCCCATCTCTTTCAGAATTCTCCACGGTTTATTGTGATCCACACAGTCAAAGGCTTTGGCATAGTCAATAAAGCAGAAATAGATGTTTTTCTGGAACTCTTGCTTTTTCGATGATCAGTGGATGTTGGCACTTTGGTCTCTGGTTCCTCTGCCTTTTCTAAAACCAGCTTGAACATCTGGAAGTTCACGGTTCACGTTCTGCTGAAGCCTGGCTTGGAGAATTTTAAGCATTACTTTACTACCGTGTGAGATGAGTGCAATTGTGCGGTAGTTTGAGCATTCTTTGGCATTGCCTTTCTTTGGGTCTGAAATGAAAACTGACCTTTTCCAGTCCTGTGGCCACTGCTGAGTTTTCCAAATTTGCTGGCACAATGAGTGCAGCACTTTCACAGCATCATCTTTTAGGACTTGAAATAGCTCAACTGGAATTCCATCACCTCCACTAGCTTTGTTCGTAGTGATGCTTTCTAAGGACCACTTCACTTCATATTCCAGGATGTCTGGCTGTAGGTGAGTGATCACACTATCGTGATTATCTGGGTCATGAAAACCTTTTTTGTACAGTTCTTCTGTGTATTCTTGCCACCTCTTCTTAATAGCTTCTGCTTCTCTTAGCTGTGAAAATAGCTGTGAAAAGAAGGGAAGTGAAAAGCAAAGGAGAAAAGGAAAGATATACTCATTTGAATGCAGAATTTCAAAGAATAGCAAGGAGAGATAAGAAAGCCTTCCTCAGCAATCAATGCAAAGAAATAGAGGAAAACAATAGAATGGGAAAGAACTAGAGATCTCTTCAAGAAAATTAGAGATCCCAAGGGAACATTTCATGCAAAGATGATAAAGTATATATTTGTAAATTTCGTTCTGTGGATTGTCTTCACTTTTTTGCTAGTGTCCTTTGAAGCACAAAAGTTTTAAATTTTGATTAAGTTCACTTTATTTTTTCTTTTGTTGCTCATGGTTTCAGCATTTTATCTAAGAATATCCAAATCTAAGGTCATAAAGATTACCCCTGTGTTTTCTTTAAAGTTTTATAATTTGAGCTCTTCTGTTTGTTGTTGTTGTTTTTATCTGTTTTGTGTTAGTATTTGTATATGATGTGAGATGACGGTCCACTTTTGTTCTTTTTCCTGTTATTACGCAGTTGTCACAGCACCACTTATTGAAAAGACGATTCTTTTCCTATTTGTCTTGGCACCTTTTCAAGGAAATTAGTTGGCCTCGGAGGTGTGGGTTTGTTTCTGGATTCACAGTCCTGTTTCATTGATCTGTTTATTTTTCCACTTGCCAGTAGTGTCTTGATTGCTGTTGCTTGGTAGAATGTTCTGAAATGATAAGAGGTAGTTCTTTTTCAAGATCATTTTGACTATTTGAGTCTCTTGTGAGTCCATATGAATTTTAGAATCAGCTTAACAATTTCTACAAAGAAGTCAGAATTGCAATGCACTGAATCTGTAGATCTGTTTAGGGGGAGAATTGCTGTCTTAATAGTGTTATGTTTTCTGATCCATGAACATTGTATGATTGTCTCATTTATTCAGACCTTTTAAAGTTTATTTCAATAATATTTTGTAGTTTTCAGGAAAAAAAAAAACTTTGAACTTTTGTAAGCGGTATTCCTAAGTATTCTTTTTGATGTGTTTGTAAATGGCACTTTTCTTTCTTTGATTGCTCATTGTTGGTATATATTGACAACTGATTTTTGTTTATTGATCATGTATCCTGTCACCTCATTGAACTGGTTAATTCTAGTAGGTTTTTAGGGGATTCCTTAGGATTTTCTCTGTAAAATATGTCATCTACAAATAGAAGTATTATACTTTTTCCTTTCCAATCTGGATCTTTTTTATTTCTTTTTCCTTTGCCTCATTCTTCATTAGGGGGAAAGCTTTCAGTATTTTACCATACAGTCTGATGTTAGCTGTGAGTTTCTCATAGATGCTCATTATCAGATTGAGGGAGCTCTCCTTAAAAATATATATATATATACTAATTGATTTTTTTAAATAGCATAACAAGCCAAAGAAACACTGAAAACTTACTGCTGCTATACTTAGCACATACAGTGACAGTTTTATTATAACCATGCAATGTGTGTAAGTTACACTTAAAACTTGAATGTTTGTGTCTTTACTTTGATTCATTTCAAACTATTTCTCATTTCCTTTTTGAGTTCTTGTTTGACTCCTTGGTTATTTAGGCATGCATTGTTTAACTTCCACCCAGTTGTGAGTTTTTCCTGCTACTGATGTTTAATTCCTCTGTGTCAGAGGAATGATCTGACAACTATGAACCATTTTATCCTATTAAAAGTATTAAATGTTTATTTTATGGACTAGCATATGGTCGGAGCCAGGTAGGCTGCAGTCCATGGGGTCGTGAAGAGTCAGACACGACTAAGCAACTTCATTTTCACTTTTCACTTTCATGCATTGGAGAAGGAAATGGCACCCCACTCCAGTGTTCTTGCCTGGAGAATCCCAGGGCCGGGGGAGCCTGGTGGCTGCCATCTGTGGGGTCGCACAGAGTCGGACACGACTGAGCGACTTAGCAGCAGCAGCAGCATGTGGTCCGTGTTCCATGTGCACTGAGAAGAATGTGTGTTCTACTGCTGGACAGGGTGTTTTATTGATACCTACTAGGTCTCCTTAGTTTGTAGTGGTTTCCATGTCCTCTGTTTATTTTCCGTCTAGTTCTATCCAGTGTTGATACTGAAGTCTCTTCTCTTGTTGGGTTGTCTAGTTTGCTTTTAATTTCTCCACATTTTTCCTTTCTGTATTTTTTCTGTTATTATATGCCTATATGTTTTGTTATATACTTCTGATGGTAAGATATAACAGTTTCTGTTTATCCAACTTACATTTCTTCCATTTATCATAGCATATGGTTGGAGCCAGGTAGGCTGCAGTGAAATAATCTCTTTATCTTTAGTAAGTTTAAAAATTCTAAAATTTCTCTTATTGATATAGCCACTCCAGCTTTTTTTGTGGTTGCTGTTTGAGTGATTTATCTTTTCCCTCCCTTTTACATTTGATCTTTTTTATCTCTGAATCTCAAGTAGTCTCCTGTAGGCAACATTTAGTTGGATCAGTTTTTAAACACAGTATGACAATCTCTGCCTTTGATTGGATTGTTTAGTCAGTTTACATTTAATAGTATTATTGCTTAGTTGAAATCATATTGCCATATTTTGTTTTCTATATGTCTCGTGTCTTTTTTGTTCAGTGATTCCTCCTTTAGTGCTTTCTTTTGTATTACATGTATATTTTCTAATGTAGGACTTTGCTGGTGGCTCAGATGGTAAAGAATCCACCTGCAGTGCAGAAGACCTGGATTCAATCTCTGGGTTGGGAAGATTTCTAATGTAACATCGTAGTATCTTATTGTTTTACCATCTGTAGTCCAATATTCCCACCCACCTCTTTTATGCTGTTATTGGCAAATATATTACACCTATGTTACATAGGCCCAGCATTACGTTGAATATATATTAGTGTATATACCTCCTTAAGTTAGTTATAAGAAGTAAAATCTATGCATTTTTACTGTGTTTTACGTTGCATTACATAATTACTTTTATCAGCGACCTTTGTTTTCTCATGTGGTTTTGAATTACTGTTTGGAGTTACTTGCTTAAGTCTAGACCATTATTTAGTGTTTCTTATAAGAGAGATTTGCTAGCAACAAATTCTTTCAGATTTGCTTATATGGGGAAAACTTATTTCATCTTCCTTTCTGAGAGATGGCTTTGTTGGGCTCAGGATTCTCGTTTTTCAGTGTTTTCATGCAGCGCTTTGAGTATGTTGTCTTACTCCCTTCCGGCCTTCATTAGTTCTCTGAGAGTCAGCTCCTACTCTGACTGCAGCTTCCTTGGTAAGTGACCAGATGTTTTTCTCTTGTAGTTTTCAAGACTTTCTCTTTGTATGCTGTGGTAAAGAAGATGTCTGGTCTTCTCTCCAACCCCCATTCCTAGCACAGAGGTTCTAAACCCTTGGGATTCCTGAGGGTCAGGAGTCATTGTTATGCCAGGGATATGACTCCCCTGTGCCCCTCCATTAGCATAAGGATGGGGCTTGGTTCTGGTACCAAAGACTAGGCATAGGAATAGAGGTTTGGGGTTTTCAGCCATGTCACCCCCAGGGAATAGAGAGGGCTAGAGACTGAGTTCTTTCACATAGTCAATGATTTAATCAGTCATGCCGACATAATGAAATTCCAATACAGACTCAGTAGAGCTTTATGGTTGGTGAACATGTTGATGTGTGTGTGAGAGACAGAGGCAGACAAGGTGACTCTGAGTTCACAGGGAGACTGCCGGAAGCTCTGCATTCCCCACCCTCTGAATTTATATCCCTTTGATCAGAAGTCCAGGTAAAGTGAGCCCCTGAAGTGAGGCTGGTGACTTCCATAAAGACAGTCTTGAGGACGATTGAGCCTTGAACTTGTTGAGTCCAAGACAGACTCCAGGTGGTTAGCCTCAGGATTGATGTTGACTCTGACTTTGCTTTACAACAGTCTGTGTGTTTGTGGGTCTCAGCATTGATGTTGACTCTGACTCTGTGTTACTACAGTGTGTGTGCTTGTGGGTCGCTGTGTTCATCCTACTTGGAGTTTCTTGAGCTTCCTGTTGTATGGATTTTTGGTTTTCAAGAAATTTGGTAATGTTCTGTTATTTCTTTGATTTTTTTTTTTTGCTAATTTCTCTCTTCTTCTGGTACTCTATTTTGCATATGTTGATGCGCTTAATGGTATGATGCATTTTTCTGAGGTCATCTTTTTCATTTTTTCTCTCTGGTTTTTGGCTTCAAGTTCAGTAATTCTTTATTCTCCAAATTAAGACCTACTTTTGAGCCCCTGTAGTGAATTTTTAATTTTGTTTATTGTACTTTTCGCCCTCAGAATTTCTGCCTGGTTCTCTTTGGTTGCCACTGCCTCTGCTCTTTTTTATTGGGTGCCGCAGTGCTGGCATGCCTCCTTTTGCTTCTTTAATGGCACTTCCTTCTGTCCTGTGAATGTGTTTATGATGGCTGTTTTGTCAAATCAAACATCTGGTTTGCTCTCAGAGTCAGTTTGTTTGTCCACTTTCTTTTTGGTCTATAGGTTTTCCTTTGCTCCTTTTTTGGCTGCTTCAGAATTTTTCATTAGAAAATGGACATTTTATTCTATTTAAATTTTTTAAAACTAAGGTATAACTAGGATATAACAGTATATTAGTTTCAGGTGTACAGCATAAAGATTTGATATGTATACTGCAAAATGAGCACGACAATAAGTCTAGTTAATCCATCACTGTAGGCAGTTAAAAGTTTTCTCTTGTGATGATAACTTACATGTGTAGTATCATTAGCTGTAGTCACTACACTGTGCATCACACCACCATGCCCATGACTTATGTGTTTTATAACTGGAAGTTTGTGCCTTTTCCCCTTCTGCCTCTGACAACCGCGGTCTGTTCTGTGTCTGTGAGTACTGTGTATACATGCTAAGTTGCTTCAACTCTGTGGGGACTGTAGCCCACCAGGCTCCTCTATCCATGGGATTCTCCAGTACTGGAGTGGGTTGCTGTGTCCTCCCTCCAGGGGCTATTTCTAACCGTATCTCTAGCCTTCTGCACTGTCAGGCAGGTTCCTCACCACTGGCACCACCCGGGAAGCCGTGTGTGCCGGGTTCTTTTTGGTTTTGCTTTGGTTTTGATTCCACATATAAGTGAGATCACACAGTATTGGTCCTGATCTGTCTGACATTTCAGTGAACATAATGTCCCCAAGGTCCATCCATGGTGCAAACAGCAAGATTTCATTTTCTATGGCTGTATAATAAACCATGTGTGTGCGTGTGTGCACATCACATTATCTTTAGTCATTCATCTGTTGATGGACATTTAGGTTGTTTTCACATCTTGGCTATTGGGAATAGCACTGCAATGAACATGAACTACATATATTTTTCCATATATCTTTTCCAGTTAGTGTTTTCATTTCCTTTGTATCAATACACAGAGGGAGAATTGCTATGTCATTCTATTTTTAATTTTTTGTGAAATTCCTATGCTGTTTTTTATAATGTCTACACCAATTTACATTCCCAAAAGCCATGCACAAGGGTTCCCTTCTCTTCACATCCTTACCAATACTTGTTATTTTTTGTCTACTGAGCGTATTTTTCTGTCTCCAATAACTTTCAAAGGGAACAAGGGATTAAGATGTGAGTTTATTTTCCTTATTGATTGTTATTTCCAGCTCTTACATATACCCATCAATCTTTTTAAGTTTATTTTTGCAGTAGTAACTTAGAATACTGCCGTGACCTATAATTAGAATACTGCCGTGACCTATAATTACTGGCTTCCTTTGGTCTGAGTTTTATATGTTTGTTTTGTTTGTTTTATATGTTTGTTTATGCAATTTGGAATTCCTCTGTTTTGACACTTAGAACAAATTAGGTTAGGTTCTTACTACTATTTTTAGTTGTATCATTGCAGATACTTAAAATTTTAGTATTGCTCATGATTATATGGTTGTTATATACAGTTAACGATTAGCTTGTCATCTCACTGTGGGAGTGGAGCTGCTGCTGCTAAGTCACTTCAGTCGTGTCTGACTCTGTGCGACCCCATAGACGGCAGCCCACCAGGCTCCCCCGTCCCTGGGATTCTCCAGGCAAGAACACTGGAGTGGAGAATGGAACCTAAATTTCTGGTAGGATTGTGGACTGTTCTGAGGGGCACCTGGTGGGTGCTCCACCAGCTTCCCTTCCTGCTCCACCCACTGCCGCCGGCTCACTGGCACCCCTTCTGACTGTGAGAGCTCAGCGGCTTGCCTTTGGAGGCCATGGCCGAGCTGGCCTTTTCTTGGGACAGAGGCCCATGGTGGCTGGGCAGGACGGGCCAGGACAGTGGTGGTGGTGGTGGTGGTGCCACTGGCTCAAGAGGGAGGTGCAAACAGCCCAGAACCCAGTGCAAAGGCGGGGCTCCAGCCATCCCACTTTGGCAGGGCCCCAGAGCTGCCCCCTCCCGGGTGGGCCAGGGAAAAGGGGGGATTGCTCACAGGAAGCAGGAAGGCCAGCTGGAGGAGAGCAGGAGCTAGCGCCCCAGGTGCCCTCGGGCCCAGGGCCCACCTGGCTGTGCTGCTCCCTGGCGGCCACCTCCTTCCAGGGCTGCCCCCTGGAGGGCGTACACACCGCACAGCATGAAGTCTGGGCTCTGAGAAGAGCTGTTTTTGCTTTCTCTCTACCTAAGCCTTGTTGATGTATTGGTTATCTGATAATGTTGGGTTTTGTCAGCTTTTTATTCCCATTGCTGTGACTGCAGAGGGTATTCAGAGGCTGCAGAAGTGGGGGGAGCAGATGGGATTTTCCTTTGGCTTCTCGCAACAGGTTAAGTTCATCTGTCTAAAATATTTATAGCAAAAAAACCCACATATTTTGGATTTCGGTTGGCAAAGTGAAGGCCTGTGTTTCTTCATCAGGATTGCTTTTTCCAGTTTCTTTGTGGCACCTTTGTGTTCATGGGATCGGGCTGCTGTAACATAACACCAGGGACTGAGATTCAAACGGCTATGGTGAGACCAGCAGGACACTTCCTGCCAGGCTGCATCCCATCCCATCGCAGGGCTCCACCTACAGGGCCTGATCCCCCTCACCCCCACATACCATCATGTCCCAGGTTAGGATTCCAGCAGGGGAATTCTGGGGAGAGACATCCATTTAGACCATTGCCTTCGATGAGCCAAAGACCAACGTTTCTCCCTTTGGCAGGCCCTCTGGCCCCAGAGTTTACCTGTTATTAAAGCCGTCAGGCACTCCGTGGCCAGTGTGCATTCACAGGGGCAGTTAACGCTCCTGCTGGATGGGTCCTTTCCAACACTTGGCAGACCTGCTGCACAGTTTGTATCGAGGAAGGTTGTAGTGGGCAGTGTGTAGAGGTTCTGATTTTCAGTTCCATAAGTACGTCACATGTATAAATGATGTTTGTTTTCATCAGGCCTACAAGATTATGTGAAGGTTGTAATTTATACTAGTTACATAAATTAAGTCATCATTTAGGGTTAATTTTTATTTCGGCTAAACAGTTTGTTAAAAAATTTGGTGTGAAAAGGAAAAATTTGCTTTTCCCCCCTGCAATCCTACTCTGAATAAGTAATTGCCACAATTAATTACCACTACAGTTAGCCAGTTAGTTTTCAAATAGCTCTTAAAAGGACACAAAGTGGAAGTTTTTTAGAAATGAAATGATTGAAAATGCAGTTTAAAACTCTGAATGAATGTATTATGTTTGGTTCCCAAATGTGCAAAAGCAGAGGACAAGTTGTTTTGTTTTACGTCTCATCGCTGTCTCTGAATAGCTTCTGGTGTGTTAGATTCTAAATGCAGCAAGATCTCTGTGTTCGCTTCCTGAGACAGTGAAGCACAAAGAAGTCGGGGACCTGGAGTGTAGGCGGGCAGTGCTTGCAGGGAACTGGGAATATAGAGGGCCGAGTGCTTGCGGGAGACTGGGAGCGTAGACGGCCAAGTGCTCCTGAGGAACCAGGCGTGTAGAGGGCTGAATGCTCACAGGGAACCGGGCGTGCAGGCGGCTGAGTGCTGACGGGGCAGCCAAGCAATGGCCTTCTCCCCCCTGAGGTGCTGGGTGCTGACAAGGTGGTGGTGCCCAAGCGGGTGCAGAGACCCACCCACCTCTCTGGGGACAGTGCCCGCTACCCTGTGCCTCCTGGAGATCTCAGTTCACACCTCATGTGGTAAACAGATCTGCTGGGGACTTTTTACAAGCTTCAAGACTCTTAATAACACTTTCTGACAGCACCCCAAAGCTAAACAAGAGAAAGAAAACCAATGGAAAAAAGGGCATGTTACCGAGCAGTGTCCTGGTCAGCAGGGCGTGCAGAGCTGCTGGATGCTGTCTGTGACAGAAGATCCAAGTCCTTTCAGGCCCAGAGCCCACCCTTCTCCAGAACCAGAAGGCTCGCCTGACAGGGTCTCCTCCTGAGACACCGGGGTGAAGACCTAGTCACATGACTGGCTTCTCCCACATACTCAGAGAGCCTTCCCAAGTCAAAAGATTCTGTTTTGTTTTGCCCATTTTCCTACTAGGTCGTTTGATTTTTTTTTAATTGTTCTATAAAATTCTTTATATTGAAGACATTAGATTTTTATCATTATACATTACAATCTTTCCTAGCAAAGTAGCTTGTCTTTTTGTTTTTCAAATTCAGAAAGAACTGTGAAGTTTATAATTAAAAGAAGAGTACCCATTTCTCCCCTCCCCACCATGAATTCTGCTCTCAGAAGTTACCACTGTTAATGTTGAAGCTCTTTCTCAAGATACTTGCGAGCAGGTTTGCAAGCTCAGTGCCTGTCTCACGTTGCAGTGGGACCCTGTGGAAAGCTGTCTCCCTAGAGACTGAGCCCTGTGCCTGTGGACTCTTTGCTCTTTGCTACTGTGTTTCAGAGGAGCGCGCTATTCAGAGCAGTCTTTTCCATTCCATCAGAGAGGTGTTTCCCAGGGCGCAGGGGGAGGTGTGTTTTATTGGACTAGTTAGATTTCTGGGTACGCACTTACCTGCCCTCAGCCCCTGGAAAACGCCACTTGTCAAGGCCTCTGTTGTGGGTCAGAGGCTGACATCTGCCGACATCTGAGGCTGCATTGCTGGACATGTCCCTCTCTGCAGTGTCCAGGCGGGCAGTGTCCTCCAGTGGCTGAGGGGAGCTTTGTTCTGAACTGGGGGCTGCTTCTTGTGCCCACTGCGCATCTGCCTTTTATTGATTTTCCTCACGAAACTCCTCTTAACTGCATTTATATCTTGAGTGTCTGAGCTCTGTCCTGCACCAGTTTCTATCTGGTGACTTTCCCTGTTCTCCTCCTCCCAGAAAATTCAGTATCTGCCTGGCAACACCTCATGCTCTTTCTGCCCACCATCTGTCGTTTAGTTTCCTGGGGCCACCTCCTCCCGTGGCCAGTCCACCACTCCAGGATGCCCTGTTTCCTGCTCCTTCCAGCAGGGACACATGATCTAAGACTGAAAATGGACTGAAGGGGATGTGGTGAGTCTCATCTCTGCCTGCCACCCAGTTCTCCAGTTGACAGCTCTTGCTCCTCCCTCTAGAGGTCTTGTCTGCATATAATGTATAAACACAGGACGTGTCAATATGCACACATGTACACAGATGTCACATGTACAAAAAGTGAGCGTGTGAGTCCCCAGATACGCACGGACAGCTGGTAGCACATTGGGGTCTAGCTGGTGGGCTTGGGTTAGTCCCCAAAGCCCCTTCTGCCTGCCTAAAGAGGCGTCAGCTGACAGACGTTCAGGTCACCCCCTCGGGATTCCACAGTGCATTTTCCTGCTCAATGCTTTTGGCACACAGATGCACTTGGCTTTGAATCAGGAACCTCTCTCTTCTCTTCTATTAGCATGAATAATTGAGTTGACTGCCAACTGATTTGGGTATTGAAAAGATACAAACATTGTTGCACAAGTGACCAAACAAACCAAGAACTCAAAGTTTAATTGGTGGTTGATCAGGAACATTTTTCACATTTTAGGACTACTACATGTATTTGTTACTATTAGCAAATGCATTTGTAGCATCACACACTCTACAACAACTGCATGTCTTCTTGTGCTCTGCTGGTGAGTCACTTTGATCTGTGCATTCCCACTGAGGAGCAGGTCCACAGCAGACCATTGTACAGTATGTAGTTTTCAGAGCAAGCCACGTGAAGCCTTAGCTGTTTCTCTACTTAGTCTAAGGAGTTTCTGTAGAGTTTACTGCTGAGTGTCATCCTAACAGATTAAAAGGGTCAGCCGGATGAATGCAGAGCCCCCATCTGGGGAGCAGGGTGATATCAATTGTAATCTCACAGTAACTTCTAATGATCCTTATTTTACATGGTATCAATTGTAATGTTTCTTTCATTTAGAATTTTAAGTTGGTTCTTTGTTTTCCTTGGTGAGTCTAGCTAAAGGTTTGTCAATTTTGTTTTCGTTTTCAAAGAACCAACTCTTAGTTTTATAACTCTTCTGTCATTTTCGTGTCTCCGTTTCTCCTCTTTGTCACTCCATTTTACTTTGTGCTCAGTTTGTTCTTTTTCTCACGCTTAAGGCATAGAGTTATGTTATTCAGGATTGTTATTTTGTCTTGTGAACTTCTTTCTTAGAACTGCTTTAGTTGCATCCTGTAAGTTTTAGTATGTTGTATTTTTTTGTCTGTCTCAAGATACAGTTTTGTTTCCTCTTTGATGTTGTTCAGGAGAGTATTGTTTAGTTTGCATGCAGTTTCCACTTTTCCTCCTCTGATGGTATATGTTGCAGTCAAAAAAGATACTATGCTTACAGTCTCCTAAGTTTGCTCAGACTTGTTTTGTGGCCTAATATATGGTCTATCATAGAAAAGGTTCCATGTGTGCTTAAATGAATGTGTATTTTGCAGTCACATTATAGAATATTCTATATGTGTTTGTGAGGTTCATTTCATCTGTAATGTTGTTCAGACTGTTTCCATATTGATTCTGTCTGATCTCTATCCATTGTTGAGAGTGTAGTATTAAATTCGCTAGCTATTATTATTGTACTGCAGTTTCTCTTTTTAGGTGTTAGCAGTAGTTGAGAAGGCAATGGCACCCCACTTCAGTACTCTTGCCTGGAAAATCCCACGGACGGAGGAGCCTGGTGGGCTGCAGTCCGTGGGGTCGCTGAGAGTCGGACACGACTGAGCGACTTCACTTTCACTTTTCACTTTCATGCATTGGAGAAGGAAATGGCAACCCACTCCAGTGTTCTTGCCTGGAGAATCCCAGGGACGGGGGAGCCTGGTGGGCAGCCGTCTATGGGGTCACACAGAGTCAGACATGACTGAAGCGACTTAGCACAGCAGCAGCAGTAGTTTTGGCTGCACCATGCAGTTTGTGGGATCTTAGTTCCCCAACGAGGGATCAAACCCAGGCCCTCAGCAGTGAGAAGGCTAAGTCCTAACCACTGGACCACCAGGGAATTCTGTTAATTTCTGCTTTATACATTTACGTGTTCCAGTATTGGGTGCATAAATATTTAATAACTGGATCTTCTTGATAGAACTGACCCCTTTATCATTATATAGTGACCTTTGTCCCTCTTCACCATTTGTAAAGTCTGTTTTGTGTTACATAAGTATAGCTATCCCTACTGTTTTTGGTTCACCATTTGCTTGAAGTTAGTTTTACATCCATTCACTCAGGCTATGTGTGTCTTTAAAGCTAAAGTGAGACTCTTTGTAGGAAGCTTATAGTTGGGTCTTGTTAACCCATTACAGTTTACATATATTTTTGTGTATCCAAGGACAGATTACTGTAGTTGGAATTATTTTTAGTACTTTTTTTCTACTTTTAAATTAGAATTATAAGTGATTTATGTACCACCATTACTGTATTACTCTTGAGTATAAATTTACCTGTCCTAGTGAGTTTTACTCTGGCTTTGTGTTTATTTTCACTCACAGAACTCCTTTAAGCATTTCTTGTTAGGCAGGTCTAGTGCTGACAAACTCCCTTCACTTTTGTTTGTTTGGGAGAGTCTTTATCTCCCCTCATTTCTGAAGAACAGTTTTGCTGATATAGAAATCTTGGTTGATAGGGTTTTTTTCTTTTGTTATAATGAGTGTGAGTGTAAAGTCTCTCAGTCATGTCCGACTCTTTGCAACCCCGTGGACTGTAGCCTGCCAGGCTCCTCTGTCAATGGGATTCTCCAAGCAAGAATACTGGAGTGGGTTGCCATTTCCTTCTCCATATCCTATGGTAATTATAATTCAGTAAGTAAATTAAGAAAATGCTTAGTAGTTAAAATATCTTTTGACTATATCATCTCATCCTCTCCTGGCCTGACAAGTTTCTCTTGAGAAATCTCTCCATATTGGGGTGAAGGGTTCCTTTGTATGTAAGTAGTGTCTTTCACTACTTTCAAAATTCTTTCTTTTTGAACAATTTAATTATGTGTCTTGGTGCTGATCTACGTGGGTTCAACTTATCTGGGGTCCTTTGGTCTCATGGATCTGGATATCCATTTCTCCCCCCAGGTTTGAGACATTTTCAGTCCTTATTGTTTTAAGTATACTTTCTGTCCCTTTCTCTTTTATTCTGTACCGATTGTGTTCCACAAGTCCCTTTGACTTTCTTCATTCTCTGTCATTCTTTTTTTCTTTTTCTCTTACTGGATACTTTCAGATGTCTTTGTTTCTCTGCACTGTCAAGTCTATTTTTGACCCTATTAAAATTTTTGTTTTGTGTTTTCAGTTCTAAGATTTTTTCTTTATGGTTCCTATTTGTTCCATGTATTGTTTTCCTAATTTCATTTAGTTACCTTTGTGTTGTGGTTCACTAAACTTCAATAGGGTTATTTTGAATTCTCTGATAAAACATTTATAGGTACCACATTTCTTTAGGGTCAGTTACTGAAGTTTTATTAGCTCCCTTAGGTGCCATGAAATTAAAAGACGTTTACTCCTTGGAAAAAAAGTTATGACCAAGCAAGACAGCATATTAAAAACCAGAGACATTACTTTGCTAACAAAGGTCCATCTAGTCAAGGCTATGGTTTTTCCTGTGGTCATGTATGGAGAGAGAAGGGGATGACAGAGGATGAGATGGTTGGATGGCATCACCAACACAATGGACATGAGTTTGAGTGAACTCCAGGAGTTGGTGATGGACAGGGAGGCCTGGTGTGCTGCATTCCATGGGGTCACAAAAAGTTGGACACGACTGAGCGACTGAACTAGGTGGTGTCACATTTGTCTGCTGTTTTGTGATTTCAGGCTCCAGAGCCATCAGAGTGACTCCAGGAAAAGGCACTTGACAGGAGAGCCCTGCAGATGCACTTCCTTTTCTCCATCCCTGCCTTCTTATTACTGTATTTCTTTGAATCTAAGGTGCCAGGCGTTAATTATATCCTGATTTCAGAAATGAAAAAGTAACAAAATCATTTCTAAGAATCTACAAAATGTGTGGTGGTGCAGCCTCCCCACCCCTCAGTACCCCTCCGCCCTGGGTTGGGAGCCCCGTCAACCTGATCTCGTTTGGCTGAAGTTACTAAACGCGGGTGACTGTCTTCAGCCGCATGGAGGTTGCCTGCAGCTGATGGGAGAACTCGCTGTGCAGACACACAGATAAGGCGGTGTGGGCCAGCTTCTCTGCTGAAGTGTCAGCTTCATGACCACTGGGTGACACGACTCGGACCTGTGTATTCACTGCGTCAGGTCTGATCTTCTCTTAACCTTTCATTAGGTTCCAGGAGCAACTTTCCGAGGCTGGAAAGAAGTGACTTCTCTATTTAACAAGGATGACGAGCAGCAGCTGCTGGAAGGGCGAAAATCCCCCAAGTCCAGAGCGTGAGTAGCCGCTGTCAGGGGAGCAGGCATTCCAGAGACAGAGGGCAGGGCCATGAGAGGGGACAAGAGGGGCTTCCTCCCTTGTGAGGAGATGGAAATGAGTTGTTCTAAGTATAAGCACTTTGAAAGACTATAGAAAAATGGAAAAAAATTTTAAAAGCTTCTCAGACCAGCTCTTGAACTTCCAGCTGTAAACTGAACTTACAAGCCTTAAAGCAGATGGTAGCCACATGTTTAAGGTGGGCAGGTGGCAGCTGTTCTAGAGAATCAAGGAAAAACCCAGTTAAAAATGCAAAGATTGCCTGTAAACTATACTTACATGCTGACAATGCTGCTAGTTAAATATTTTGAATTTAAAAAATATATATTTAGGGAATTCCCTGGTAGTCCAGTGGTTAAAACTTGGTGCTTTCACTGCTGTGGACCTGGGTTTGATCCCTGGTGGGTGAACTAACATCTCACAAGCTGTGTGGCATGGCCAACAAAAAAATGTACTTAAAGATGAAAATATAAATTTAAATCTGAAAATATAAATGGTGTTGCCAACAGCAGGTGAATCCTGGGGAATCTGACCATAGAGAGGCTGCTCCTCCGTGGACAGGGCACCTTGGCAGCACTCAGGACCCATCAGAGCCATCCAGTCCTCCCCCTCCTCTGACCACATGATTGTGACCTCCCCACCCTCTCCTTGAGGACTGTGTAAGTCAGTCCTCTGGGCTGTCTGGGTAGCAGCTAACAGGCCAGCATCTCCTGGGGGCCTTGAACTTGTGCCTGTGTTCTGCCCCTCAGTCCAGTTAAACAAGACTTGGAAGGTTGGGCCTATGTTGTGGGGATGCTCTCCGCAGCTAGGCCAGGGGACTCGCGGCCAGGGTGCTGTGTCGTTTGTGGGGACCCACTCCAGTTGGCTGCATTTTCCTCAGGGCACACAGTGCTCTGAGCTCTGAACATCTGAGGCTGCAGCTGAATAAGCCTGTGGCAAACCAACTTGGTACAGGGAATAATCTCTGTTTCTGAATCTGGGATCTGGGGCCTCTTTTCTCACGTATCTTCAGAGACAGGCTCAGCCTTCTGTGTGCCTTGAGACAGTTTGCTTTTCTGTCTTCTCCCTGAGGCTGACATTGCTTGAGTTTTGCCAAGTGGTGGTACCTTAAATATGGCATTCACAAATTTTATTAATCACGTGTATTGACTGATTTTTCCATATTAATATTCAGGTTTTACACATCTATCTGTTTGAGTTTATTTATAAAATAAACACAACTTGACATCCTAAGATGACTGATCACCAACACTTAACTCTTTCATCTCCTGTAGCACTAACTTACGATTAAAAGAAGAGTTGAAGACAGAGAAGAAGTCTGGATTTTGGGACAATTTGGTTTTGAAACAGAACATACAGTCCAAGAAACCAGATGAGATAGAAGGTTGGGAACCTCCGAAACTTGCCCTTGAAGACGTGGCGGCAGACTCAGGCGGCCCTGTGAGTGACCGTGTGTCTCGGCCGGGCTGGCAGGAGGACACCAAGGGCTCTAGCAAGTACACCAGCCTGGCCGGCGCAGGGAGCAGCTCGCGCTGGAGCCTCAGGTCGGCCGGGAAGCTGGTCAGCATCCGCCGGCAGAGCAGAGGCCACCTGACGGACGACTGGGAGGAGCTTGAGTGACCGCCCAGCCCCCGCGTGTCCTCACACCAAAGTCTGCCTGATCGTGCACCTTTGTATCTCATCTCCCTCACATTCCTAGAGTCTGCGGTGTCGTGGTATTTATTAGTATAGTGTCCCGTTTGGTCTTTCCCAGATGAAAATCACAGAGGATCTGCTCTGTGTGGTTTCATTTGGCTTTCCTCTTCAAAAGCCAAGTGAGGAAATTCCAGGCGTCCTGTGATTTCTCAGTGGACACGCAGAGGGTCCACCTGTCATCCGTGTGCTGCTGACCTTAGATGGGAAGTTCACCGCAGTGGGGATTTGCTTTTTGCCACAAAACTGTCTTTCTGTGTCCTGAGTTGCGGTTCTGTGTTCTGTGACTTGATCCCTGTCTCTGCATGTAGCACATACCTGTATCCTATGACACAAGAATGTAGCGGCCACACACTTCTTTTCTGTTGTCAGAAACCTGCAATCCAGGTGTAACGTGAATCTTCCAAAGGTCACGTCACATTGTGCTAGCTCTTTGTTTGTATTAAACCGTAAAATATGCAAGCAAATTAAACGCTGGAGAAGTGAAGGCTGTTATCTGATCCCCAGAAATACACTGTCTGCAAACACAGCTTCACCTCCCACAAGCATATGAGATGGTGACAGTGTTCCCATCTTGAGGTTCCTGAACTTTTAAATACTGATGTTTCTTTTCTTCTAAAGTTTGTTCTTATTTTGACTGCAGACTAAAGAATGCTATAAAGCATGGATCAGTTTTAATAACTTGACACTTAAATTTGTTTGGAAAATATTAACTTGCTAGTTAAGAGTTGAAATTGTAGGTAAAATGCTGAAAGTGCCTCTTTTCTGTAACACCCAGGGTTTTTTTTTTTCAAATGAGACTGTTGGACCCTGAGAAGCTGTGTGTTGTGGCTGGTTCGGGAGCGTCACTGAGCATCTCTTGTGTCTCTGAACTTGCTTGTCGTCTCCTTGACAGGTGGGCCCCACGTCAGGTACACAGCACGTGTATCCTCAGCAAGACAGACCCAACGCACAGGAGGACCACGTGTCTCTGAGGTCAGAACAGATATAGGGGTTTTTGGTTAAAAAGAAAAACCTCCAGTTACACTGTGCATTCCTCTCTTGTGAGAGCCACTATCTTCAAGGTATTCAGTGAGCAGTTCTGTGCTGTTCCACACAAGGGGTGCCATTTAGCATTTCCGTGGACTCCGAGGGGTGAAGGGGGTGACAGAGTGCCTGCCTGCCACCTGCCATTTCTCGGTCGCTCAGTCTGTGTACACCCTGTCATCTGACTACCAGCCGTCTAGCCACAATCCACACGTGTCACCTAACCATCTGTGTCTGTCATCTGTGTAGCGTCTGTCAAAATCACCCATGTCCCTCTCTCTCTAATAGACAAGTTTACTTCACCGAGCCTTGAAAGGGGGACATGTGAGTGGTGGTAAAATCCTGTTTGTGTTAGAACCTTGAAGTGGTTAATAGCGGAGTTGAAAACCGTGTTTCCTCAGGTAAACAGTTCAGCTCATTGACTGGAGTCCTTCTCCCTAGAGACACTTGCTATGACTGAGATGAGCTGTCTGAAGCAGGAGCTTCGGGCTCATCTTGGGCTAATCCTGTGATGAGGTGCAGGGAAGGGACTTGTGTGTTTGAGGTTCTGGGCAGAGTGCTCGGGGTGGGGGGCAGGTGGGACAGCCTCCAGCTCGGGGAGCCTGTGCCAGTGTGCTATGATGCTAAGTGCCTGTGATCCCCTTGGGGACACACGTGATGCACAGCTGGCAGAACGGCCCCTCATACCCCTCATTCCTCACAACCGAATGCAAGCCAGAGTGGGGTTGGATTACGCACGTGAATAATACTTATTCTTATCTACAAACATTAATGTAAAAATGAATTTTTCTTCTGTTGTATCTGATTAAAATAACTCTGTGGATTTTAATATAAATATTTATTGGTGTGCTTTGGGGGAAAGATATTTTTTTCTTGATGGAATTTACCAAAGCAACTTTATTTTGTTCACTGGCTGACAAGAGAGCGGGTCTGTCTAAATTCTGTAAACTGCACAGCTTCTCTGAAGAGTGACGTGTCTGCTCTTTTGCCTGTTGTTTTGTCATTAACAGGAAAGTGACTGGTTTTAAAGGAAGTTGAATTCATCCATAATGCTGAAGTTTTTTAAAAATAAAAACATGGTTTATATCCTGTTAGTTTGCATGGTTATTGACATCTGCTTCTGACGACTTAGAGCTGATGACATCTTCTCAACAGTTTCAGTGTCTTTCAAGATGCCAACGAAATGTGTAGATTCATGGATAAATGACCAACTTCAACCTCAGTCATCAGGATGTAGCTTTTACATATGAACGGCCTTCGGAAGCTGTTTGGAGTAATAGGCACTGCCAGCTATGGGGTTGCACAGAGTCAGACGTGACTGAAGCGACTTAGCAGCAGCAGCAGCAGAGCCCCACGTCTGAGCCACCCGCCCTGGGCCCTGCTTTTTCCCCGTCACTTGAGGAGGGGGAGCCTGAAGCAAGCCTCCCCTTCAACCGCCAGCCTGAGTAGGTTCTTTAATAGTCTTTTAAGGTTTCATCTCTTCTTTCCAAACAGTAGCCTCTTGGAGAGATACGCTGACTCCCGTTAGGAGCTGGGTAGCACCTGCAGTGCTGTCTCGAGCCAGGTGGTGAGTGCGCGTCCCACCAAACTCCTTCCCAGTGGTGTGTGTCCCGGGCAGCCTTGTCCTCACCAGTCTCATGGCCTGTGCCCTCCCCCAGGTCCTGCTCTGCACCCTCCCCTGGGGGCCTGTGGCTCTGTGGTAGCTTCATACCCCGACCCTCGGGTTCTCACTCACTTCACCAGATGCTCTGACTCTTGTGCAGGCAAAGGGCCTTCTCTTCACTCTCCCAGTTTACTTCTAGCCATTTAGCTTCTTTCCAGATTTTATGGTTAAGTCTCAATTGATACTTGACTGAACAAAAGACAGGCAGGACACTATAAGAAGCTTGAAGACAGGAACTGGCTAAAATTTTTGTAACTGATAAAATAGCCCACAGGGGGTGCAGATGGTGCTGAATGACTGACCAAGGCAGTGGCTGCCACTTGCTGTCTGGCAGAAGTGTGGTTCTGGTGGTGAGTGTGAGGCAAGGAACCTTCTGAGGGGCTTCCATGGCACCATGCCCCAAAGACAGATACCACCACTTCCTGTAGTTGCTGCTTCCCCACGAGTGTCTGAGGGGACTGCACCTGATGCTGTTGTGGTGAGTGCACGTCCCCACACCTGTGTTCTATGGTTTGTAACTGTGTTGCGTCCCAGCCCAGCCCAGCCCAGTCCAGTTGGTGCTGGCCAGCTGCCAGACTGTTCAGCCAGCTGAATACACTTAAGTTTGCAGAAAAAGCACTGCTCTAACCTAAATGTCTTTCAGTTCATATTGTGAAGAGTCTGTGCCCCCAAAGAACACAATCAATAGAGTGAAAAAGGCAACCTAGGGAATCAGAACATTTTCAAGTCATCTAGCTGATAAGGCCTTAAGTGTCCAGCTATAATAGTTCCTTCTACATTCAACAACAAAACCACATACAACTCAATTAAAAGGCAGGCAAGTTCTTGAACAAGCGTAGAAAAAGATGCTCACCATCACGAGAAATGCAAATCAAAGCCACAATGAAATACCACCTCCCACCCATTTGGATGACGACTATCAAACCAAAAACTCAACGCCACAACCTAACAAGTGTTGGCGAGGACAAGGATGGCGAGAAATGAACTATTCCACACTATCAGAGGCAGCACCATTTTACATTCCCACCATGGAAAATAGTATGGTGGTTCTTCAAAATATTAAACGTGTATTTACCACACGGTCCTGCAATCCCACTTGTGGGTGTATCTCCAAAGAGAGATTTGTATAGCATGTTCACAGCAGCTCAAAGTAGGGGAGCACCTCCACATCAGTGGTGATGAAGAAGCAGAATGTGGAGGACAGGAAAGCCCACAAGGGAGGGAAAGCCTAAGCCATGCTACAACGTGAATGAGACAGATACTAAAAGATGCCAATTATGCAGCGTATCTTCAGCAGTCCGATCCAGAGAAACAAACTAAAACCACCAAGTGCAAGGCTGGTTCAGCCAACAAGTCAACACGTGACCACCTCTGTGGATGCAGAAAGGGAACTCAACAAAACCCAACACCCCTCCATGTAAAATGCCCCCAACAACATGGGGCTGGAAGGGAGCACCTCACCCTGAAGCACCCAGAGATGCCCAGCTTGCAGCACACCGACAGGTGAAGGACAGACAGCCCCCAGGGACTGCCGTCCTCACCCATGGGGATCTGGCGTTAAAGCTGGCGAGGAAGGAAAAAAGAGTATCCCGCTGAAAGAAGGTGATGAGCCTCCTTCACGTGCAGACCTCACAATGTACATCCGCATCCCAGGGAGTCTACAAACTACCACCAGATCCATTTAGTGATTTCAGCAAAGTTCAGTTCACTCAATCGTGTCCAACTCTTTGCCACCCCATGAACCACAGCGTGCCAGGCCTCCTGTTCATCACCAACTCCCGGAGTCCACCCGAACCCATGTCCATTGAATCAGTGATGCCATCCAACCATCTCATCCTCTGTTGTCCCCTTCTCCTCCTGCCTTCATTCTTTCCCAGCATCAGGGTCTTTTCAAATGAGTCAGCTCTTCACATCGGGTGGCCAAAGTATTGGAGTTTCAGCTTCAAAAGCAGCAAAGTTAAGAGGACTTCACTGGTGGCTCAGACGATAAAGCGTCTGGCTACCATGCGGGAGACGTGGGTTCAATCCCTGAGTCGGGAAGATCTCCTAGAGAAGGAAATGGCAACCCACTCCAGTACTCTTGCTTGGAAAATCCCATGGACAGAGGAGCCTGGTAGGCTACAGTCCACGGGGTTGCAGAGAGTCAGACATGACTGACTGACTTCACTTTCTTTCTGAAGAGGATACAGGATCAGTCTACAAACACCTTACATCTTGTTTGTGTATGATTCTAAAAGTGGCATTTACAGCAAAACTAACACCAAACCCTTCGATACTGTCCCAAAAAGAGACGTGGTTCTCTGTGGACAGCCCTGACCATGCACAGCCAACTCTGTGAAGCCCCAAAAGCAGCTCCTGTGTCAGCTGCAGAACCTACCATGGCTCCTCCTGACCCACAAGTCACAACCCGGGTGGGAAAATGTACCTCAACGCCAAGACGGACACCATGGATGTGCTGATGGCACTTCCCGGGGGCCAGGCTTCCCACAGGGGTGCTGCGGGTCCCCTGCAGCTGTCCAGCGAGCACAGAGGACATGCAGGTGCCACATCATGGGCACGGAACCATGCTCAGGAATGCCACAAAAAGCTGCGGCCCAGGACAACACCCCTCTTCCTGATCTATGCCGTTCGATCGTGGGGAAACGACTGGTCGGGGCCCAGGGACAGTGTGCATGGTCTGTCTGCCCCTCCCCAACTGTACCCCAGTCACATCCCCGCCCCACACAACTGCTGGAAATCCTGCCGACCCCTGTATGTGGGTTCCGGTCCAAGCACATCTACAGCCTGTGGAGATGGGCTGATTAATGGGGGACAGCTACACACATCTCCTAAGACTTTTCATGTTGTTGAGGGGGAAGAACTCACTTCAAGAGGTTAATGTCTTCTTAAGAAATTAACACAAAAAAGACCAACACCCCAAAAGTAAACACACATTAGGTAATTTGCCAAAAGTAGAACAGAGATAAAAGTGATCAGGAAGCTTTCAGGAGGAACACCCCCACCTCACAGCCTCTTCACACATCCGTCTTCAGGGGAGAAAGATGCCACCACCCACTCTCGCCACTGCTCTGGGAATGTCCCTGCAGATTTCTGACTTGCTTCCTGGGCTCTGCTGCTTGTCTGACGTGAGGAGAGCATCATCAGATGGATGGAAGCACCTGTGCAGTGTTGCTGATCACAGAGTGATTCTTTCCAGCTGCATGGTACCGTGTCACCAATAAAAACCGTATTTCTACAAACTCTTGTGAAAAAAAGAGCTGGTTGTAAAATGAAAACAATATATATGCCGTTGATGGTTTTATGAAAAGCTTCCACCTGATTCACACACAGGGTAACTATCATCTGACAACTAAGCATAGTTTTGGCTACACCAGTTCGGCACAGAACGTGTGCTGAAAGCACAGACTCTTTTATTTACAAATACGCAAGACTGCACATTTCTACCTGCTAAGAAGGAAGCAGGAGTGCCTGGGCTTGGGTCCCTGACCTTGTTCATTTCTCCCCTGTATCTGCCGGGGCCATTCCAAGCACACATATTCTGGGTGCCAGGGTTATGCACCAGTTTTATTCTTTTATAAACCTTTATTTTCAAAATTTTCTAAAATGTACATGCAATATTTTTAAAATAAAATTATCTTTGAGAGGTTTCAATACATGATTATCAAAATCATTGACACTACTTTTTTCAGTAAGATGCAAAATTGACAAAATAGGTAGACAAACATGATTTATTACTTTGCTAGAAGAGGATTCCAAGCAGTGTGGTGCAGGCCACACCAGGCTCCCCCAGGTCAGGGCCCTGCCTGTCAGTCTTCGGCACGAGCCCAGGACCACAGCCCCAGACTGAGGCCCTTGTGGGTCTCAGCCATCTGCACAATTCACAACCCACTGCTGAGCATCCAGGAGACAGGCACATACTTCCCTGGATCCTTCTGTATCTGAGAAGACTCGTGCAGACACAACCAAAACTGTTAATATACATCTTAAGAAAAATAAATATTCTGTACAATGTCATTACAAGGATCCGTGATCTACCCTCACCCCAATCACTACAAAATCGGGAAACCATCATTTGAGTTAAGAGGCAGTCTTCTTGGCTGTTAGTGTCAGTTCAGCACAGGATGTGGTGCTGAAAACACACTCTTTTTGAACCATATTTACAAATACACAAAGTTCCAAATTTTAATGTGCTTAGAAGAATTTTTTAAAGAGAGAAGCAGAAATGATTTTGCTGGGGTTCCTTGACCCTATTTCAAAGGTGGATTTTGCTGGGGTTCCCTGACCCGGTTTCAGAGGTGGAAGCCACAGGCACCCTGCCCACAGGCCCTTTTCACGTTGCCTCCAACGCAGACTCCAGGTCATGGTGGGCCTGGCTAGGCCCTCAATACTTGAAAAGGTCGATGAAGTGCTGCGGGGACACAGGCGTGAAGCAGCTGTCCGGGTCGGCAGCCGTGCAGGGGTGGCCCGAGTCCTGTGGGAAGGGCAGGGCGTTACCGCACGTGCTGGGAAGGAAGACAGCTCAGAAGTCACCAGGCATTCACTTAAATGCACCTGGACCCCACCACACAGGTATGTGGACAGCAAGCAAGAATTAGGAACACATGGCTGCTCAGCGGGGAGAGTTTCTCTGCCAGTGCATGGGGTACAGGCGGCCCTGAGTCAGGGGGCCGGGAGGAGCCTGCGCTTCCCTCCTCCCCACCCCCAACCCTGCCCTGGTCATGCTGCCCCCTCCCCTGGTGGTGGGTCAGGATCCACTCTGGAACCGCTCTGGGCACCACCCACCCACGTTCACCCGAGGGCCCAGCACCACGCCCCACGGCAGAAACACCCAGGGCTCGCTTGTGTCAGCAGACAGAACAGCCTCAGGACCTGGGGGCCAGTTAGGCCAGTGTCTGGAGACAGGACCCCCCCCCAACCCAGCCAAGCCTACACCCCTGGTCTAAAGGCAGATCGCGGGACCCCGATGGTGGCCAAGTAGGAAGGCCAGTCACACGTCAGCAGAGGCTGTGGCCTCATTGGCCCAGCCCCAGACAGGGGACGCGCACAGACGCGGGCATAGAGGAGGTACCTCGAGTAATAAAGCAAGGCGGCAGTCCTGGAGGTGGCGGAGGAGAGCAGTGAAGGGAGGAAAAAAGGGAAAACAGGGTTAGGAAGAGCCAGGCCACACCAGGACTCAGGCTGAACATGAATCATTTATGAAAATGACCAACATCACTGGGCAGTGAAACCAAGGGGAGAGCTGCCCCCGAGGCCCCACGCAGCAGCCGGAAGCCAGAGGACCCGCAGGCCGTCTGGGGCCGACCTGGCTTCCACCTCCTCCAGTCTCGGGCCCACAGCTGGTGAGACAGCAGAGCCAAATGACCGTCACGACTTCACTGAGAACATGCAGAGCAGCGGGCCACACTGGAACGTTTCTAGCAGGTTTCCCTGAAGCCCACTCACTCCCTCTGAGTCAGCTCAGTGGAATTAAGTGAACAATGTAGGTTCCATGGGAGCCAGCTCCTTCCTGCTCACCCACGGTTTTCAACTCGAGGTCAGCACCAACTTGCCCCTCTCGCCACCGGCTGGCTGCTCCCCCTCACCACAGCCCAGGGGTCTGCAGGGCTGGCTGTCGGCACAGGCCCAGACCAGTGGCCTCCTGGCCCCCGCTGCACACTGCAGTGTGGGCCTGGCAGTGGACACACAGTCCTGATCCCTGCCTTTGACTGCATTCACTCTGTCGGGCTTCCAGCCCACTCCACACCTGGCTTTAGCTGAAGTTCCTGAAAAGCAGCTAGAGGATGGGGTGAGCACAGTGGCCTCACAGGAGGGCCACCCCACGGAAGGCAGACAGGCCTGAGCTGGGCCTGTGTGCAACTCCAAGACCTCCTTTCACCTTGCCAACGTTCCCCAAAGGCAAAGCAGAAAAACCGACACAGTGTGCAGAGAGTGAAGCCAGGTCAGACAGGACGGCTTGGGGCAGCTGGGGCGGCTGCATGAGCTCGCGGCAGAGCCCCAGCCTATGTGTGTGGAAGAGGACAGGTCCGGTGGGACGCGGGCAGCACGGGCACAGTGGGGTATCGCCCCACATGGGGCTGAGCACCATGCAGCCTCCACGCAGCAGGCCTGCCCTCACGGAAGCGCCACGAAACTGGGCTGAGGCCTGCGGGGGCCAAGCTGTGTGTAGGGGTGCGGTGGCCAGCCAGGGGGCTTGCTCAGGAGCTGACACAGGCAGCAGGGTCCACCACAAATTCCAGACACTCGTTTTTTCTTTATATTTCCACCCGCAGACTCAGAAGAAAGTGGAAGGGCCTCTGGGAGAAAAAGCTGCCATGTGACCCCACAGATGGACAGAGCCAGTCCCCAAGGCTGCACAGAGGTCAAGGCGCTCGGCCTTCAAGGCAAGGCTGTGAACAACATTTCACAGCCCAAAGGCCAGCAAGACACTTGTTCTGAATTTTCATAAACAAAAGAATCTGTAGGCAAATTCTTCTGGAAACCCAAAAAATTACCTCTCCATTTTTAAAAATCCAGAATGCCCCTATTTCTTGGTACTTCACCTGAACATGCTGTATGCCAACACAGAAAGCAGCAAGGGTGCCTCTGTTCACTACATCAGAAACAGTGTCCTCAGACGGTCTAAGACAGTCTGCCACATGCAAAGACGAGACATCTGTCCCAGGGGGACACACCACTGCTCCCAGTGTCTCTGGAATAAACCTTCAGCTCGGGGGAAGCGTCGTTCAGAGCAGCGACCAGATCATCTCATCTGCTGACTCGGCCCTGAAGCTGCCACATGTCTGGGACTACCCTCTGTGTGCTGTGGCAGACTGGCTCACCCGTGTCCCACTAGCACCCTGGCAAGACTGAGCATGAGGTGCCCTGGCCTGGAGGAAGAGGTTGCACAGAACCACCACTGCAGCCGTGCAACACCTTTCCTCGTTAACTGTGCAGAACAAGCCGTGCCAGACTCCAGAACAAGTCAGAAACAAAGTGGTCTCCGGCTGGCCCCCTGCAGCACCAGCAGTAAAGCCTTGTTAACACGGGGACTCCCACCATACAACCACAGGGGTACAGGTTAAAAAAAAGCCCACGTTATCATGTATATAACCTGAAATGAAAACAATTTAAAGTGGTCATTTGTTTTTTAGCAGTTTAGAGTTGGCCTCATAATCCAGCCAACAAATTACAGATAAACAGAAAACAAAAAACAGCCACGGTGCTTCAGACCAGGCAGAAGGCACGTGGCCCATGGCCCCAAGGGAGGACCCCGAGCAGCAGGGGCAGACCGCCTGGCACCCTCCTCCCCAGTGAAATCTCACAACATTAAACCAATTCAGGCTCAAGGCAAACCACGGAAATGGTCTTTCTAAGAGGAGGTGAATAGAAGCACCCGTATCTCCCCCAGAAACTTGTTTTTATCAGAGTCTGGACGGGAGAGGAAGGGGCCAGAGAGGAAGAGGATGGGGCTGACAACTGCGGACACAGCTCAGTCTTCACAAGGACCAGACATGCTAAGTTTGGCTCAAAAAAACAGGAGGAGCCTGGGCGCTTTCATGGGCCTCTCCTCTGCTCCAGGGCTGTGCTGTGAGGAAAGCCCCTGGAGGCACCATTGCTGGGGTCCTGACAGTGGAGCTGAGGCCAAGTGTGGAAAATGGGGGTTGGGGGTGGCCTCCCTTGACTTCCAGAAGAGGCGGGGATCCTGACCCTCCTCTCAGGCTGAGCCATGAGAACAGGGGGAAGCAGCCCGCCGGGACTCAGGCCGCAGCACAGTCAGCGTGCTCACAGCCAGGGACCAGATCACGCCCTAACATCCTGCACCAGACGAGGTTGGGTGGCCCCAATTTCAGGTCCAACCATGTTCTGCTTTGGTGAACCTGTCCCTGGCCCCAGTCCCTGGGGAGACGCCGTCGTGTCATCACACTCTACACTCGGGTGGACAGTCCCTGCTGAGACACCATCATGTCATCACACTCTACACTCAGGTGGACAGTCTCTGGTGAGACCCCATCATGTCATCACACTCTACACTCGGGTGGACATCCCTGGGGAGACGCCGTCATGTCATCACACTCTACACTCGGGTGGACAGTCCCTGGTGAGACATGATCATGTTATCACACACTACACTCAGGTGGACAGTCTCTGGTGAGACGCCATCACATCACACTCTACACTCAGGTGGACAGTCTCTGGTGAGACGCCATCACATCACACTCTACACTCCGGTGGACAGTCCCTGGTGAGACCCCATCATGTCATCACACTCTACACTCGGGTGGACATCCCTGGGGAGACGCCGTCATGTCATCACACTCTACACTCGGGTGGACAGTCCCTGGTGAGACATGATCATGTTATCACACACTACACTCAGGTGGACAGTCTCTGGTGAGACGCCATCACATCACACTCTACACTCAGGTGGACAGTCTCTGGTGAGACGCCATCACATCACACTCTACACTCCGGTGGACAGTCCCTGGTGAGACCCCATCATGTCATCACACTCTACACTCGGGTGGACATCCCTGGGGAGACGCCGTCATGTCATCACACTCTATACTCGGGTGGACAGTCCCTAGTGAGACTTGATCATGTTATCACACACTACACTCGGGTGGACAGTCCCTAGTAGACACCATCATGTCATCACTCACTACTCTCAGCTGGACAGGATGTCTCTCCAGGAGCACAGGTGCTATCCTTACCTTCCAGAAGAGGATGCTGCAGTGCCGGCAGAAGTGCAGGGTGTCTCCATACTGCTCCTTGGTGGGGTAGTGCTTCTGAAGTGCAAAATACATCAGCTTCCACTCCACATGGCCTTTTTCTGAAAGGATCAAGTGTCTACAAAACTAGACAAACAGACTTCTGTTCAGACGCAGATGACTTTCATAGCAACGTCATTTGTACATCTTTAAAAGGCAACACACTGCAGGAAACATTTAATTATGTGAAATTAAATTTGAGCTGAATCCATACAATGGAATACCATGCAGCTGTTCAACAGACTTAAAGGTTTTTATCTGGAGTGATGTCCATGATGTCTATTAAGCTAAAAATAAGTTATATGCTATCGAGTCTGACGGGGACTGGTAACTAGAATGCAGAAAGTATCCAAATACAAAATGGGCAAAGGATTTGGAGAGACACACAAGCAGGCAACAAGCACGTGAACAGATGCTCAGTGTCTTGGACCCCAGAGATGGCAGGAGGCGGCACCTCACACCCTACGGGGCAGCGACCACACCCTCAGAGGAACAGGCACGGATGGGATGCTGAGCAGGCGGGCTTGGGCGTGGCCAGGGGCTGCCCGATGCAGCAGCATCTTCACAGTTCCTCACAATGTTACCCTTCGCTCATGAGCCCCGTGCCCCCAGGAGAAGGTGACCATGGTGGCCCCACGGCCTGGCTGTGCCCAATCCTCACCCTCTGATTCAGGCAGGAACCTGCTTGCTGCCTCCACCACCTGACTTTCTCCTGGATAGGTACGTGACCCCTGAGGTCTGCGAGCCTGTGTCTGAGGAGACACATGACATCTGGTCCTCCCTGGGGCCTCCCTAGGGCAAGACTGTGTCTGCTTTGGCCCTGCACGCTGCTGTGTATGTCATGGGCACCCAGCTGGCGGAGCTGTGCTCCAAAAACCACGCAGCGCGGGGGTGGCAGGGAGGGGCAGCGATAAGCGGAGACACACAGCATCCACCAGATCCCAAGGCTGGCCCCATCCTGGGAGGGCAAGGTGCAGGGAGCAGGCGCCTACCCGTGAGTCTCTGAGGGGACACGCCGCCTGGAGAGGGGCCTCCAGTTACAGGAAAGACTAATGGCCCATCCTTGACAGGAAGAAACTGCCCTGGTTCTGCTGCTCTGTTCTGGATCATTTTTAAAATTATGACTTTCTCCACATGAAAAGCAGGCTTTCCCGTAGTGATTCTAGTCCACTCCCTGAAGCGGCCAGGCTCAGCCATCAGGGCCACAACCCCCACTCACCTGCTTCTCCCCAAAGTGGTACTGGCAGAGCTTCTTCCACAGCTGCCGGTCCTCGCTGAGCGCGGACAGTGTCGGGGTCACCTGACCCAGGGTGACGATGTCCCACCCATCCGAGAACCTGTACAGGATGTTGCTGAGCATGTGCACAGGAAGGTCGCTGAGCGTCAGGCCACTGTCCACCTGCTGGGAGGGCCCGCACACTTACTCCAGCGGGAACACGGGAGCTCATCGGTCACAGTGACATCTCCCTCTTCCCCAATCCTCCCAGATGACACCCTGCAGTGGCCCTGGCTGAACCTGGGGCCCCGGACACTGAAACCCTAGTCCCAGCGTTCGCCGGGTGATGTGGCGTCACTGCACATCAGGGACTTGGGGACAGTGGCATCTGGGGCACGTGGCCTGGTCACGGTCTGGAAAGCAGACACACCCCACATGTAAGTGTCTTACAGGCGAGTGGCCCTCACAGCACAAGCCCCTGAACACGGGAATGAGGCTGCCTGGACACGGAATGTCAGAGCACCCCTGCTAACTGCAGGGCCTTAACTAGGGAATCATCACTCCCTATAAATCTCGCATTTACACGACAAATACTGGCCCAAGGTCACCTCTGAACCCAACCAGAGATAAACCAAACACAGCGTAAGACACTTTAGTGAATGGGGTCAACATTTCTCTTGGTGAAACCAGTTATCAGAATAAACACAAAACATCAAAGACAGCAAGAAATGGAGATGAAAACACCAGCCCCGAGAAGCAACAGCAGGTGAACAGTCACCACTACATGGTGCAGTCTTAATTTACTGAATATCATTCTAGTCTAAAATATCTAATCAGCTGTCAAGGTAAATTAACTTACCACCGCATCACCCACAGGACCAGCTGTTTTTAATAATTACCATCCCCACTGTCTTTCCAATGACACCTATAAGCCATTAAAGAGTCTTCTGGCCTGAATCCATCTTACGACAGTTTAATACGTATTCAGGAAATGTAAACAGAAAAAGCCTTTGGAAAAGCTGTGATAGTCTTCCACATACACTCAGAAGTAGCAATGGCTTCTGTGATGTAACAGCAGAGACTACTCACGTGCAGGCCAGAAAGCACATACCTCCGTCATCTGAAGATTCTGCAGCTGCTGCTGCCAGCGGAGAACGGTCTCTAATCGGCAAATCCAGATGTTGATGTTTCCCACCAGCACAGACTTCCCTACTCCTCGGATCAGAATGCACAGGGTGGAGCTGAGGTCTTGGAGAAGATCCTTGATCAGGCGAGGGTTTTGGTGGTCACCGAGAACTGGAATAAACAAAAACGAAACAATCCAACAATCCCATCAGCCCCCATTGTTAAAAATGACCTGCTTTCGGGCTTCCCTGGGGGCTCAGTGAAGGATCCATCTGCCCATGCAGGAGAGCCACGGGTTTGCTCCTGGATCCCGGAAGATTCCACATGCCTCAGAGCAACTAAGCCTGTGAGCCACAACTATGAAGCCCGTGCTCCAGAGCCTGGGAGCCGCAACTACTGAGCCCATGAGCTGCAACTATTGAGGCCTGAGAGCCCTAGAGCCTGTGCTCGCCAACGAGAGAAGCCGCCACGATGAGAAGCCCGTGCACCACGACTGGAGAGGCGCCCCCACTCCCCGCGACCAGAGAAAGGCCCGGGCGGCAACGAGGACCCGGCACAGCCGACAGAAAAGAAGCAAAATGGGTTTAAAATGGCCTGCTTTCACAACCCAAGGGCCTCTAACAGACAGCACAGGTGAACAGAATGTGACTTACACACACAGGGGAGTGCCACTCAGCCTTAAACAGGGCAGAAATGCTGACATGCGTCGCATGAAACCTGAAGACCTTAAGATAAGAACCAGTCACAGATGGACAAGTGTTGTTTGATGCTCCTGATGAGGTCCTTGGAATAGTCAAGTTCACAGAGCGCGTAGATGGCGGGTGCTGGGGAGGCGGCATTAGTGTGTATGGGGACAGTGTGTCAGTTCTGCGGACAGCGTGTCGCCGCTGTGGTGGCCACAGCCGCAGTGATGCGTGTGTCAGTTCTGCGGACAGCGTGTCGCTGCTGTGGTGGCACAGCCACAGCGATGCATGTGTCAGTTCTGCGGACAGCGTGTCTCCGCTGTGGTGGCCACAGCCGCAGTGATGCGTGTGTCAGTCTGCGGACAGCGTGTCTCCACTGTGGTGGCCACAGCCTCAGTGATGCGTGTGTCAGTCTGTGGACAGCGTGTCTCCGCTGTGGTGGCCACAGCCACAGCGATGAGTGTGTCAGTTCTGCAGACAGCGTGTCACCGCTGTGGTGGCCACAGCCGCAGGGATGTGACCGCTCAGTGCCACTGAGCTGTGCACTCAAGATGCACAGGAAAGATGGTATTTTATGTATATTTCACCACAAAAGGAAAATTTCACTGCATATCCAAAGTGGCATCATTTTTGAGGTATCACAAGTATGATGAGATTCGAAAACTTCCAAATGCTGTCTGATAGTGTATTTGTGGTTGAGTCTACAATTTTGTCTTTAAATCCATCTCTACTTTCTTTTATACTTAATCATAAAGAGAATTGATAGTTAAAATGGCATATTTATACATAAACTCTTAAAGTTCCATTTATTATTGGCCATTAACTAATCGAGACAAACATTAAGTTAAAAAGAAAATTACAGGCTTGTCTGATGCATAAGAACTAAGTCACAACCTTGGTAATTACAGAATCACTATATAGCAAAAGTGAGCTATGAGTAGTTAACCATGAAGGAGAACGTATCCGTTTAAAACTCAGGGATACTTTCTCAGGGACTTCCCTGCCAGCCCGGTGGTTAAGACTGCACTTCCACTGCAGGAAGCATGGGTTCAATCCCTGGTGAGGGATCTAAGATCCCACATGCCTCACGGTGTGCCCCCCAACCTGTCTTTCTCATTACAATATATTCTTCTGTGTCCAAAAGCATCTTTTAAAGAACACCACCAAGAACATCAAGTACCAAGCGGCCAACCGGAGCCCATCACATTATCTGACACCATTAATACTGGGGGTAAATGAAAGAAAAATCTAATCTCCTTGTACTAAATTAACTAAGACTGAGATCAGTAAAAACACCAGTGCTCGCCTTACCCTTCTGAACGATCTTATCCAGGATGTTGAAGTAGTTCTTCTGGGCCACACCACTCAGCGAGGTCAGCTGGGACTTTGCAATCAGCTGCAACAGCTTGAGAGGGGGAGGGGTTACAGGTGAGCATTGCCTCTGAAGGGAAGCCCACCTCCCCACCCCAGTCACCCGAGAAGAAAGCAAAGGATGCAGGTAGGGCTGCTGCTCAACCTCCGCCCTCCAGCCCCGGCCAGTATCCCGGCCACCCCTGCTGCAATCTGTGCCCCCTCCTCTGACCGCCCCAGCCTCACATGAGCCAGGCCTTCCCTGATGGCCCCCCAGCACATCTGTCCCTCTGTCTGTCCCTCCAGCTTCCTTGCCAGTCCTGCCCTCCCACCACTCCTGCAGGTCCATCGGGCCCCAATATCCACCTGCCTCCCAGGCTCCCCCTCCGTCAGAGGCTGGCTGCTCTCAGCACATGGAAGCCGTTGCAGCCCTCCTCGGCTCTGCGGGAGGAGCGGTCCTGGTGGCCAGCAGGGAGGCCAGCGGGGAGGACCCGAGGGGACCCAGCAGCAGGGCCGGCTTCTGGGACACAGAGCTGCCCCTCCCCTCCGCACGTCAGGGACACCGGTCATCACAAACACCGCTCATCTGTAGGAGTCTCCAGTGACCCACTCCCAGCTCTGTGCACACTGGTTCAGGAGCCCTGGGTCAGCCCATCCCCACTGCCTCACGTCCTGTGACTGCTGTGCCCGAGCAGGCCCTCACTGTGGCCACGCCTGTCTGTGGTGCTGGTCAGACCCGTGCCTGCACACACCCGTTCACTGCGGCCCGTACTGTTCCTGAGCAATCTGAGGCCCTCTGGGTGAGCCGCAAACACATTCCAGAACCCAGATCACATCTGCTCCTGTGTCTCTGAAAAGGGATTCTTCATCCCTCCTCTCCAGCCCTCCCTGCTGCCTCTGTCAGTTGCAGAGGGAGGAGAGAAAGTGCCAACTCACACACACTCACACACTCTCGCACACACTCTGTGTTGACTGTGGAGGCCAGAACGACAAACATGACAATCACACGCTAACTGCTGGGGAGGATCACGCCGCTAATTCTAGTGTGTCTACACACATGTGTCCTGTGCTGCAGTGATTACAGAAACCACACCCCAGCCCGGCTCGGGTCACGTAACCAGCCAGCGCTCTGTCCTTGCAGGAGCGCTCCTACAGGCCGCTACGGGGAGTACGTACAGCCTCGTGGCACTGTTAAAAATCCCAACTAACAGTTTCATGACTCATCACTTAGTCTTGGCTTAGGACAGTCAGGTGAGTAAACTTGCTAGGCAAATAAAAACAATAAATGGAATATATAGTGAGATCCCTTATTTTCTGAATGCAGGAAAAGGTAAAAATTTCTTCTAAAAATGTATCATTAACACAATAAGGCTTCTATGCAGCTCTGTTTTGTATCAATTCCCTTCTCTCCACTAGCTTGCTCCCCTCTATGGAGCAGGGCTCATGCTCTGGGAAAAACAAAGTAGAAAATGCATATGAAACCACCGGGCAAGAAACCCTGAGAGAAACTCCCGCTTCTCCCTCTGTCTCCAACGTGACACGTGAGGTGGGCTGGAGGGAGCTTCAGTCCTCCTCCTCCTGACCCCACCCCCATCCCATGGTTCTCCACCAGGAACAAGCACAGCTTCACGCAGCTGCCAAAAGGATCTTAAACACGTGACATGATCATCTTTAGGGCGCAACCACTCCACGTGTCCTCTGGTGGCTCTGAAATGAATACTCACCCTGACCACATAATTGAACCTTCGGATGTCCTGGATCGCACTCGAGAAGTCTAAGCGATTAAAAGCTTCTCCCAAAGTACAGTAGCCATGTCTCTGGAAAAACAGACACAAGTTACGATACCTCAAATCAGCCAACCAGGCAAAATGAACGGACAGCCAACGGGAATTAGTCTGTGCAACTTTTTTAATTTTCGCAAAGGATATTCATTTTCACTATGATTTATTCCATATTTAATTTTAGAGTAAAATTAAAGCCATTCTAAATCTGTCATTTATGTATAATCAATTATGTATATGCATTGACACTCTACACCACTATAGATACAAAGATAAATACTGATTAAATACTTGTCAATTTCTTTTGTTGACATGCATTTGGGGAGGCCCAAATTAAGCCTAAAATTACAAAATAACCAGATGTACTCTAGGCTGTGCAACTACAAATACATAAATCATGCTTGGCCACTACAAAAGGCATCTTCCATGAACACACATTGTTGCCATTCAGTTCCTCTGCAGGCAGTCCTGCGTTCGTCCAGCCAATCAGGATCAAGGCCGAGACCAACCTGAGTGGGGCAGGAGGTTTGAATACCAGTGGTTAGGTGGAAAGGGCTGGAGGCAATGGGATATGGCAATGGGCAGTGTTCAGGCTGGGAACAGGGGGCCGAGCACCCCAAAACCCAAGTATGTGGTAATAAGGCTCACAGGTTCGAGGGTCAAAGACCACGAAGGAAACGTGACTTTTTTTTCAGTACCAGAAACACTGCTATTTCAGATGTTTTTCCTTAATGATATGCCCCACGTTCTATATTGAGTGCTGTACAGATCTGAACCCTAGGTTTCAGAGACATTTTAAACTCTATCTCTGTTTTTGAACACTTAGAACACAGAGAGGTTTTCAGTTCAGCGTTGTGAGGATAAAGCGTGTGAATAATCACAGAAAACATGAGGAGACAGACGCGCCTCGTGTTTCAAACAGAGACAGGAGCGGGCCCAGCGGGGCGGGAGGTGCAGGGGACGCCTGGTCTCCGACACGAGACACACCCCCAAACCGCAGCAGCCTCGAGGTGCACAGAAGTCAGCAAGATACACTCGTCGCAAATGCTCAACACCACGAGCTGCAGAATGCTTCCCTGGGAGCTGTGGAGGCAGCATCGGTCATAACATGAAACCCATCACAGCCGGTAACGTTTCTCTCTCTCAGTGAACAGCATCCAGACACTGGTGTGACAGACCCTTCCCAGGCAGCAGAACTTGGTGGGCCCAGAGGAGAAGACCAAAGGTGCGATGCTCCACGGAGAGGGGCCCTCCCGACTCCCGCCTGCACCCCTGCCCTGTGGACCCAGCGCCGTCTGAGGCCTCGAGGCCCCTCCCCTGCTGCCTCGTGTGCACCAAAGCAGGACCCTGCTCTGTCTCGGAGTCTTTCATGAGCTCACACAGGTTCTCCCGGCGGCACATCCATTTAACAACAGCAACTACTGCCAAACAGCTCAGAGTAACTCCGTCTCAGGATCTAACCCTTAAGCTTCTAGGAAACGCGGCTGGTTTCAGAACATCCACTACCAACACTGCGGAGCACTCCACTCACGCTAACATAGTCTAAACACGTGCTGAACGACTCCTCCCAAATCACTTCCCCCAACTGTCGCAAGATAAGGCAAAAGCAAAAGGGTCTTTCAGGTTACAGATGGAAGCAAGCTTCCCCAGATACCAAGCAGAGAAAAAGGAAACAGACAGCTGACGTGAACAGACCAGACCTTCCGCCAAGAAAGGGCGATGGCAGGGCTTGAACTGCATGCTCTTTGCAGATTCCAACTTAACTACCAACACCACCTTCACTACTCTACAAATAAACGAGGGTTTACAAGCTGTTCCCACCCTCCCAGGACACACAGGGGCCAAGAAACAGCCCCACCAGCAACAGCAGCTCACTGTGAACAGCTCGGGGAGGGCGGGGAGAAATATCAAAGTACTTGCAGGCCCATACTTGTTCTGAAACAGCCCTCAGCTGAATCAGATCTGTACAGGGCACTGACATGCACCACACACACACACACATACTCACACCACACACACACACACAGGCACATACACCACACACACACACACACGCACATTCACCACACACACAGGCACATATACCACACACGTGCACACGCACACTCACACCACACACACACAGGCACATACACCACAGAGGCACACACACGCACACTCACACCACACACACACACACACACAGGCACATACACCACACACGTGCACACACACACTCACACCACACATACACACACACCCCACACACACAGGCACATACACCACACAGGCGCACACACACACCCATGCACATGCAAACACTGTCTGAAAGACCCTCGTAAAGCTTTCACCCGTCAGAATTTGGACACTGATTTGATATTGCAAAAGAAACAATTTACTTAATGTGACATCACACAACCAACAGAAACAATACAAAATATACTCTTATTTATAACAGAATACTTACTTCTCTTGTGCTTTCTTTATGGACATAGATCCAGTTTTCACGATAAAAACCTAGGATAAAAATTTGTTTTTAACATCTGGTGACTCATTACCAAATGAGGATTTTGAGGAGCTTCAAAAGCTGCACGTGTAACGCTGTCTGCTGCCGTGTGGACAGGAGACCCCCGGACTCGGCCACGTGCTTCACGTCCCAACATCAGTTTACAAAGTGCTGAAACGTCATTGCATGAAAGATGTCATGGCACGGCCACATCTTGGTGACTTAGAAGAAAATAGTGTCACCAGCGACTTCAGCCATCTCCAAACATAAATGGCTATAAATGTGCATTTTGTATATACCCTAATAAAAATTATCTTCCTCTTTCATTGTCCCTATATGGTATTCCATTTAAATACACTTTCCACGTAACTCCTGTCCCAGAGCTTCAAGGATCGAGACTACACTGTCCATGGGAGCCTCCAGGGGGCGCACGACTGATCACACTAACAGGCCCTCAGTGGCTCAGGGCTGAGCACATGCACAGGCGCTCTCTCAGAGCTGCCCCATCTCCAGGTGCTCGCCCACCCTGCCTACAGGCTCCAGCTCTGACCACAACTATCTCCTGTTCCGAACCAGCAGTGTCTCCTGCACCAAAGCAGTGTCAAGGCCTCTAAAGGTCAGTTTCACTGCTTGGGAGTGAACAGACCTGAATTCAGGACTGCTACTGTGACTCAGTGGTAAAAAACCCACCTGCAACGCAGGAGACACATTCAGGGTTCAATCCCTGGGTTGGGAAGATCCCCTGCAGGAGGAAATGGCAACCCGCTCCAGTATTATTGCCTGGAGAATTCCATGGGCAGAAGAGCCTGGGCAGGCTCGCAAGGAGTAGGACATAGCAACTAAACACACATAATTCAACATTCAGACAGGCTGTTCTGTGGGTTTTCCTGTCCTTTATTTCATTGCTGTAAATCTTACTGATGACTTAGTCAAGCAAACGGCAGAGCTGCGAGACTCTGACCACCAAGTCTGACCTCTGGACACACTATTGCTTATGTAACTGGATCAGCATTTCTGCCCTAGAAAAGCACTGTCAACACAATCCAATTTATCAAAACAGTCCACAAGCAAACATGAGATTATTAACATAAATGATCTTACACTGAGTATTTGTGTCATTTCTAAAATGGTCCTTTTTCCTTTTTTTGGATGCAAATTCGTGCTCTTCATTACTGAATATTTCTTCATCTTCACTATTTAAGATACTGAAACAAAGATACATTTTATTAAAATATTTTTACAAGGATTTCTTCATTTGGATTTTCTTTTGTAAAATAAATAAATAAATTTTGGTTTATTTGGACAATAAATACTTTTACAATTCAGGAGCCCAAAATAAAAATCATGTTAAAATCTGAAGGCAATCACTTAATTTTCAAAGCAATAAATCACACGTTTGAAATCACAAGGCTAATATCTAAGTTTTTTGTTTGTTCTGAGAAATATGAGGTTTATCCTGGTTATCAGAAAGTTGCATCAGGAACTGATGTACATGTTTTAGAATCTCCTAAGGATTTTGACATGCTCAACCAAGGTCATTTCAGACTTTAAAACTTATATTTATAATCTATACACTGGAAAAAAGTACCTGATACTAATGATCTGCTGTCTCCCTGATCCAATGCTGAGGAAACACCCGACATTTCTGCTTGTCCCCACATTTCCAAAGCCTCAACTAGAATTATTACTGCACTGGCACGTATTCTTACAAAGCATCAATCAAATAATGCTGCCTATTAAGGCCTTTAACTGAAGCCAGATGAGGTAAAACATGTCTTTTATCCACTGAAATACATGTAATTTAAAGCTTTCCCATTTTTTTTCTTTTGGATGATACAAGATAATAAAATCATAAGGTGATAACTAAACAATTTGAAAACACTTTCTTTAGAAAAAAAAATCTTCCTTGTAGTTAAAAAAAAAACAAACAAAAAAAGACTAGGCAAAATGCAGCCCACCCCCTTCCAAAGTGAAGACGCACGCAATGGTTACTCTCAGCACACTGACCCTGGACAGCTTTCCAGCTGGTGGCAAAGAGGGGCTCCCTGGAGATTCTGGCCAGCAGAGGTCCAAGCACCGATGCTCAAAACCAAGGAGGTCACACCGCTGGCTTCCTCGCCACCACTCTCTGACAAGAAAATTGTACACAGGCGCCATCCACTAACCCGAATTCACTTTTAATAAAAGCAGCTGAATTTGCCAAATGAATGCATTCATCACTGTCAGAACAGACTTAAACACTGGCAAGAACTGTAAATCATCAAGACAGGCAAAAGAGCACTTACCCAAAACAAACAACTTAACATCCAGTGACAGGCGCTAAATAACACCAATTCATAGAGATCGGATGATCCTGTCTGTATCTCATACCTAGTCACACACGAGTTTGCTGTCATGGATTCAAGCACTAAAGGCAGACACTCTCAAACCTGAACAGCTTTGCTAATGACAATCACAGAGGTATCCAGGAGGAGCAGAACCACACTGCTCCCCAGAAGGACATCAGAGAAGCAGAACCCAGCACGGGGGATGAGGGAGCTGCCCGGCACCTCCCTCCACGCCCTGCCCCCAGAAACGCAGGCTCAGACACATGTCTGGCTGGCCGAGAGCAGTGAGGGGCACTGGGGAGACACACCCACGTGTGCTCTGCCACACTCTGCCCTGGGCGGGCCAGGCCGCCAGACTGCCCCTCATCTGAAGAGAGGGAATGGTATGGGGACAAACGTACAGGAGAAAGTACAGACACCTAGGCACTTACGCTGTCTGACCTAGTTGAGAGTTAGGTCAATGTGAGATAAAGATATGCAGTATGATCCACGCCAAGACCCGTGACTCTCTGGAGGAAGAGGTCTCCAGACCTCCCACTCCCCAAATGCTGCAGGACACTGGTGACACAGATGGTGAGTGACATGCCACGGCCCGCCAGCCTGCTCCTGTGTCTGCAACCATCCACTTCCATCTGGAGAGGACAACGGCCCCCAGAGCCCCCTGCCGCTCACACACCAGCTCGTGAGGTGGGGACAGGCGTCTCCCTCCTCCCTTCTCCCACCAGGAGGAAGGCAGCCCTGGGGTGAAGCTGCACCCTGAACCACACAGGTGAGGCCACACGCTGGGACCCGCAGAGCAACGAGACGCGTTACTTCAGCCCCCAGCAAAGTCACAGCGCCATTCAGGCCTCCAAGAAAGACCTCTCCCGTCTGGTGCAAGCCATTATTATGGGCCTCGGACGTAGGCCACCAGCACTGCGTCTTTCCATTTCTTCTCCTTCCTCAGCTATGCGTGCATCTTTAATCGCTTCAGTCGTGTCTGATTCTTTGTGACCCCATGGACTGTAGCCTGCCAGGCTCCTCTGTCCGTGGGGTTTTCCAGGCAAGAATACTGGAGTGGGTCGCCATTCCCTTCCCCATCCTCAGCTATAATGGGAGGTTAATAACAACAACACCTATCTCTCAGAAAGCTATAAGGAGTAAACGCTTTAAATAAAAAGAAGACAGCAGCATCTGTGTGTGGGCACCAGGCACTCCACCAGGCTGAGACTCTGGCTAATAACTTGTCTCCTCACACCAGCCTGTCTGGGGGCGATTCTCAGCCAATTGGTAAGTCACGGGGCTTCAGCAGATGTGACATCAATGTTGGATGGGACACGCCGTGGCTCTGCTGAGCTAGACTCACATGCCATGGCCTATGTCACACTGGCTGTTCTCCCCCTCAAGCTCCTGGCTCCACGCATCACATCTTTTCCAGCCGTCTTCTGTTTTCATCCAACTCCATCCAGGAGATCTCCAGTCCTGGCCCAAAAATGGCATGGTTCACCTATAAAACATGGTTACTTCATGTTAAAAATGTGTAACTGATACGGTTCTTTTCATTTAGAACATGTGTTCATTAATTTTAATGAATACAATCCTATTTAAATGTCTATATGTGCCCTACATGCCGGCTACACACAAGGATAAGACAGTGAAGATAACACAGTACCTCAGTTGTCCTAACAAGGTCAGACAGATGAGGACTGGTGGCTTTACTAGCCCAATCCTGCATGTGTCATGAAAGGTGTCCTAGGGCTGACATCCCAGGTCATGCCTGAAGAAGCAGCAGTCAGAGAGTAAGGAAGAAAGGGGGAAATGACACTAAACAGAAAATCCACTCAGAAGTTAGAAGCAAAGGACACAAGACACTGACGCTCAGCCCTGCACACAGTCGAGTTTGGTGAGGCTGACCACGTAAGGGGAGGAGCGGGGAGTGCCTGACATGAGAACGAAGAGGCCACCGCTGCAAATGACTCAAAGGAGCTGGACTGCATTTTGAGGACACAGAGTGGCCAACAAAGGGACCTCTGCAGAGAGGCGACTCAACCAGATCTGAGCTTCCCAAAGACCTCAGGCTACTCAGTCTCTCTGCCAGCACCTCACGTCTTCCCAGTAATAAGTGTCCTCTGAAATTACATGGCTGCTGCCTGCCTTTCTCAAGAAAATATCATGTCTTGTTCAACTCTGTATCCCAATACCTGGAACGATGCCAGGCACACAGGGAGCTCACCAATCACTGAATGAATGGAAGAATGAATGAAACACAAGCAGATCCATGACTCAGAGGAGAGGGTGAGGCAAGAGAGTAAGGGAGGAAAACCATCAGCATCCAGACATGACCACAGGAACCGTCTCTCAGACAGAGACCAGACAGAGTAGGGCAAGGAGAGAGTCAAGCCACAAGCTCTAAGACTCACTGACATCTAAGGGACAGGCAGATGAAGAGGAGCCAAGAAAGGACACCAAAAAGGAAGAGCCACAGATGTAGTGGAAATGGGAAGGCAAGACAAGAATGGATTCAAGAAAGAAACCATCGACAGGGAGGTAAGTGTGATAAAGAAGCCAGTACGGTAAGAACTTAAAAGTATACATTGTATTCAGCTGTACAAAAGGTATTTCATAATCCAACAGGAAGTTTCAATAGAGTAACTGTGTTATACTAACCTCATGTCCAAAGTAAATCTGGGGTATTTCCCTAATATCACACATCATATCACAGAGTACACAGGAGATTAAAGTGTTTAAATACTATCTCCCAAATATATTTAATATAACTCACAAAAAATAAGCTATTAAATAGGCATTTATACAGGCTTAAAAAAGACAAAAATATTTCAGAGAGAAATGATAAGCCTTCAACAATATTCCTGTGTTAAGTACAAGTGCCCAACATGAAACGTATGAAGTAATTTTCTGCCATACCAAGAGGATCTCAAAACCTTGTTAAACTAATTCATCAGAACACATCTTTTTTAGTCATATATTATTTAAATCCTTGCTTTAGAAAATAATTAAAAACAATTACTTAAATCTCAACAGTACATCAATAAAGCTCATATTACACTCTTGTTTCACAACTACAGATCACCCTGAAATGCAAAAGCTGCCACCCGTGTCCAGTCAATCCAGATAAAACACAAACAAGAGAAAAATGTCTGTTAGGACTACTCTGACAATTGCCAAAGTATCTTTCAATATCATATTTAAACTGAATTTTAGAAGAATCAAATGGCAACCATACAGAATATTGCCAATAGGTCCAAGATATGATTTCTTCAATGACAAATATATAAACACAGACTAAATGTATTGTTCCAATCCCAAAGAAAGGCAATGCCAAAGAATGCTCAAACTACTAAACAACTGCACTCATCTCACATGCTATCAAAGTAATATTCAAAATTCTCCAAGCCAGGCTTCAACAGTACGTGAATCGTGAACCTCCACGTGTTCAAGATGGAAAAGGCAGAGAAACCAGAGACCCAACTGCCAACATCCAGTGCATCATCAAAAACGCAAGAGACTTCCAGAAAAACATCTACTTCTGCTTTACTGACTATGCCAAAACCTTGCATGTGTGGATCACAACAAACTGTGGGAAAATTCTTCAAGAGATGGGAATATCAGACCACCTGACCTGCCTCCTGAGAAATCAGTAAGCAGGTCAAGAAGCAACAGTTAGAACTGGACCCGGAACAACAGACTGGTTTCAAATCAAGAAAGGAGTATGTCAAGGCTGTATATTGTCACCCTGCTTATTTAACTTATATGCAGAGTACATCAAGAGAAATGCTGGACCGAATGAAGCACAAGCTGGAATCAAGATTGCCAGGAGAAATATCAATAACCTCAGATGTGCAGATGACACCACCTTTATGGCAGAAAGCAAAGAAGAACTAAAGAGCCTCTTGATGAAAGTGAAAGAGAGTGAAAAAGTTGACTTAAAACTCAGCATTCAGAAAAGTAAGATCATAGCATCCAGTCCCATCACTTCATGGCAAATAGATGGGGAAACAGTGGAAACAGTGGCTGACCTTGTTTTGGGGGGCTCCAAAATCACTGCAGATGGTGACTGCAGCCATGAAATTAAAAGACGTTTGCCCCATGGAAGAAAAGTTATGACCAACCTAGACAGCTTATTAAAAAGCAGAGACATTACTTTGCCAACAAAGGTCTGTCTAGTCAAAGCTATGGTTTTTCCAGTAGTCATGTATGGATGTGAGAGTTGGACTATAAAGAAAGCTGAGTGCAGAAGAATTGGTGCTTTTGAACTGTGGTGTTGGAGAAGACTCTTGAGAGTCCCTTGGACAGCAGGGAGATCCAGCCAGTCCATCCTAAAGGAAATCAGTCCTGAATACTCATTGGAAGGACTGATGCTGAAGCTGAAAGTCCAATACTTTGGCCACCTGATGTGAAGAGCTGACTCATTTGAAAAGACCCTGATGCTGGGAAAGATTGAAGGCAGGAAGACAAGGGGACGACAGAGGATGAGATGGTTGGATGGCACCACTGACTCGATGGACATGAGTTTGAACAAGCTCAGGGAGTTGGTGATGGACAGGGAGGCCTGGTGTGCTGCAGTCCATGGGGTCGCAAAGAGTCGGACATGACTGAGAGACTGAACTGAACTGGTTGTTACATTATGCATCCCTTCCCTAAAGGTATACCAGTACACTCCTTTGACGAAATGAAAAAAACAAATGGAAGCCCGTCCACATACAGTATGTGTAAATACATTTATGCATAATTGCAGATGAAGGTAGTCAAAATGCACAAACTTATAGAATAAACAGGTACTATGGATGTACTGTACAAGCTAGTTAAAACTGCTGTACATTATATATGAATGTTACAAAAACAGTAAGTCTTATGACTTCTCATCATGAGGAAAAATACTTTTTTTTCCTATTTCTTTAGTGTTGTATCTATATGAGATAATAGATGTTCACTAAACCTACTGTGATACTCATTTCGTGATGTATGTAAATCAGATCATCATGCTCTACATGTAACATTTGGTTTAAAAAACTGAAAATAAAAGCTACCATATGATTCTGCAATCCTACTCCTGGGCATATATTTGGAGAAAAACAGGATCTGAAAAAATACATGCACCCGAATGCGGACTGCAGCAGTGCTTACAACAGCCACGACATGGAAGCAATGGACAGAGGCCTGGATAAAGAAGACGTGGCACATACATACAGTGGAATATTACTCAGCCGCTAGAAAGAACGAAATCATTCCATCTGTAGCAACATGGGTGGACCTGGAGATTGTCATACTGAGTGAAGTGAGTCAAAGAAGGAGGAGTATCACGTGACATCCCTGATGTGTGGAATCTAAAAGAAATGCTACAAACAGTAAGACTCAAAGACTTAGAAAACAAAGGGAAGACACAGTTTTGGAGTTTGGGACGGACATGTACACTCTGCTATATTTAAAATGGACAACTGCAGAGAGAAGTGGGAGGGGGGTTCAGGATGGGGAACACGTGTACACCCGTGGTGGATTCATGTTGATGTATGGCAAAACCAATACAATACTGTAAAGTAAAAAAAAAAAAAAAGAAAGAAATGCTCAAAATATAAGAGTTTTCCAATCTCAAAAAAAAAAAAAAAAAAAAAAGGACAACTAACAAGGACCTAGTGTACAGCACATGGAACTCTGCTCAATGTTATGTGCCAGCCTGGATGGAAGGGGGGTTGGGGGAGAATGGATACATGTATATGTATAGCTGAGTTCACCTGATACTTTCACTGTTCACTGGATACTATCACAACATTGTGAATCAGCTATACCCCAATACAAAATAAAAAATTTAAAAAACTTATATACAGTGCTATCAGTTCAGTTCAGTCACTCAGTTGTGTCCGACTCTTTGCGACTCTTCATGGACTGCAGCACGCCAGGCCTCCCTGTCCACCACCAACTCCCAAAGTTTACTCAAACTCATGTCCACTGAGTCACTGATGCCATCCAACCATCTCATCCTCTGTTGTCCCCTTCTCTTCCTGCCTTCAGTCTTTCCCAGCATCAGGGTCTTTTCAAATGACTCAGTTCTTCTCATCAGGTAGCTAAAGCATTGGAGCTTCTGCTTCAGCAGCAGTCCTTCCAATGAATATTCAGGACTGATTTCCTTTACAATTGGCTTTGCAGCCCAAGGGACTCTCAAGTCTTCTCCTACCTCACAGTTCAAAAGCATCAATTCTTCAGCACTTAGCTTTCTTTATGGTCCAACTCCTATATCCATACATGACTAATGGAAAAATCATAGCTTTGACTATATGGACCTTTGTCAGCAAAGCAATGTCTCTGCTTTGTAACATGCTCTCTAGGTTGGCCACAGCTTTTCTTTCAAGGAACAGGCATCTTTTAATGTCATGGCTGCAGTCACCATCTGCAGTGATTTTGGAGCCCCCAAAAATAAAGTCTGTCACTGTTTCCATTGTTTCCCCATCTATTTGCCATGAAGTGATGGGACCAGATGCCATGTTCTTAGTTTTCTGAATGTTTAGCTTTAAGTCAGCTTTTTCACTCTCCTCTTTCACTTTCATCAAGAGGCTCTTTAGTTCCTCTTCACTTTCTGCCATAAGGGTGGTGTCATCTGCACATCTGAGATTCTTAATATTTCTCCCAGCAATCTTGATTCCAGCTTGTGCTTCATCCAGCCCAGCATTTCACATGATGTACTTTGCATATAAGTTAAATAGGCAGGGTGACAAAATACAGACTTGTCATACTGCTTTCCCAACTTGGAACCAGTCTGTTGTTCCATGTCCGATTCTAACTGCTGCTTCTTGAACTCCATACAGATTTCTCAGGAGGCAGGTCAGGGGGTCTGGTATTCCCATCTCTTGAAGAATTTTCCACAGTTTGGTATGATCCAAACAGTCAAGGCTTTGGCGTAGTCAATAAAGTAGAAGTAGACGTTTTTCTGGAATTCTCTTGCTTTTTCTATGATCTAATGGATGTTGGCAACTTGATCTCTGGTTCCTCTGCCTTTTCTAAATTCAGCTTGAACATCTATAAGTTCTCGGTTCCTGGACTGCTGAAGCCTGGCTTGGAGAATCTGACCATTACTTTGCTAGCATGTGAGATGAGTGCAATTGTGTGGTAGTTTGAACATTCTTTGGCATTGCCTTTCTTTGGGATTGGAATGAAAACTGACCTTTTCCACTCCTGTGGCCGCTGCTGAGTTTTCCAAATTTGCTGGCATATTGAGTGCAGCACTTTCACGGCACTTTTATATATAGTGCTATATGTCACTAACGTCTCAGTAAAACTGGGAGGGGAGATGTTATGTAGAAAAATGCCCCTTGAAGAATTCTTTTTAACAGGAACAAACTGTAACAATTAAAATATCTAAAAGAGGCTTTGTTAAATATATGTTATTACACCAGGGATACAAGTGACTGTAAATAATAATTGTGTGAATATTTATTATCATAAAAAGATATTCATAGTATATTAAGTAGAAGTTTTAGGAAAATATATGCAATACTTCTGTGTATTTCTACATCTGAGCACAAGTTTATACATGTGTGCGCAGAAAAAAGTCTAAAAGCAGATAAAGCAAAATGTAAACAGTGAATACCTCTGTATGTTTCCATTTCAAGTGATTTCACGTTTGAATTTCAAGTACATTATTTTTTCTTTGAGATATTTTTATTTTTAATATTTATTTTCTTAGGTGAACATGTATTAACCATGTGACAATTTTTATAGAACACAATTTGCTGATGTGAAAGACAGAAATGGTGACATTGTTAACCTATATTATTTGATTCCTAATGTAGGTGAAGAATTATCCCCAGTATTTGTTTCTTTTTTTCTTTTATGATTTGTAAGCTCACAGGTTTAATAAATTTATTATTTTAGTTTTTTCCTTTCTTGTAGAATTTAGAAGTTTTTGTATAGTTAAATTAATAAACTTGGTTTCTCATTTAAATATATATATGTATGTATAATGCACTCTTGTACTGAGTGAGTGAAGAGAGAATGATTAAAAGAAATTCTGTGCAAAAAGCAAACCATCTGGGAAATGCGTGAAGAAAAATGAGGACATGAGCTTAGCCTTGGAGCATGGTTAGACCTTAAGTGAATGGAGAGGAAAGAAAAAACACCAATCACAGAAATGATGGGTGAGAAAAATATGAAGACAGGAATACATGTGACATGATTGAGAATAAACAGAACAGGCCGGCTGAAATAGAGAAATTTACAGCAAGGCTGGCAGGTATGTTGAAAAAGAGACTAGGAGAATGTTGCCTATCAGAGATATTGGACTTTATTCTCTAAGTAATTCAAAGTTTCGAGCAATCCAGCAATGTGAGCAACACTATTTTGAGAATCATTTGCCAGGGTCTGAAGGATAAATTGAAGGGGAGAACAGAGGCAGAAAGAACAACTACTTAAGCCGTAGAAACCTCTTGTCGACACGTCAGCTAACAAAATCATTTAAGACTTTATGACACGCATTGTACTTGCCTCTGTGAACACCATGCCCACTCACCACTTAATGCATTTATATTCAGGCCTCACAAGCAATCCCTATAACATTTACACCAAGTTTCTACTGTAAAGTTAAGAGTCATCTTGGGGTTTCCAGTAAGATAATTGATTGCTTTACAACTACCAAAACTCGACAGATAATCACAGTGACTTCAACAACTCTGTGAGAAACAAATTTATTTGGCCTTAATTTTTCAGCTGCTAGGGAGTGAAATGCAGCTAAATGGGCCATGGAAATAATAATAGTACATTTCCAAAGGTTTTATTTTCAACACAGAGTAAAAGATTTGTTTCAAAACAAATGTGTATATTCCATCCTATAAATGTGAATAATCTTTATACTTATGCTTTATACTTGCATATAACCTTTTTTTAAAAATTGATGTATAGTTGATTTACAATGTTGTGTTAGCTAAGTAATTCAGTCATATACATATTTTTCACATCCTTTTCCATCATAGGTTATTACAATATGTAACCTTATATAATACTCAAATGTAATCTTTATGCTTTAGTTCATAAACTAAAGCAGAGATTCTGGAACCACAGTGATCACAAACAGTAAACTGCCCTCCCCCCAAAAAAGAGCCATCACAGAAAAGAAAAATAAGAAAACACATGACTTGCAATGTGAAAGACTTGGCTCTCAAATTTTCAAAACTGTTCCCAGTGTGAGACATCTAACAAATCTGCATACTGAAAAACAGTATTACTAAAGTTTTGGAATGATGACAACCATCATCTTGTATGGAAATGTATCTGTCTGTTCTACTAAAAGATCTGAACTGCTAGCATTTTACAAATTTACTTAAAATCACTATTTTTTTTTTAAATTTCCAAATACAAAAATAAAAACTAGAAACTACTCCTGAAAATTATTAAATGTGTAAGAGTAACGACTCAAAGTGTGGCTACTCTTGTGAAGTAGCTGGTACAATCTGCAATATTATGCACATTTTACCAACTAATGTCAGAGAGCATATGGGGCTATCTATTGTAAACCTTTCCTTGATGTCTATTCTATACAGCAGGACGTGGAGGTGAAGCACTGCAACAGAACAGGACTTCGTGAACTTCATTTACCAGCTCAAACTCCTGCACAAGCGAATCAGAAGTAACCAAAAAATGTCTTTCCTTCAAAAAGTTAACTTTCTGTTAACTAATGATAACAGAAGCAAACATTTACTAGATCTCAGTATGGGGTAGGCATTACTCTAGACAATCTACCTCTACTATCTTTTAGTCCTTACACTACCCTACAAGGCAGGAAATGTTACAATCCCCTTTTCAGAGTTTAAATCTGTATTTTACAGATGAAGGAACTGAGGCCCCAAGGTTGGTGGAGCTGGGATTTACAGCCATGGAATCTCAATCTACGATCCATCTCTAGCACAACACTGTTATGATGGCAATTCCTGGATACCACCATCCATCTCTATCGCAACACTTTTATAACAGCAATTCCAGGACACCGTATAAAAACAGATGTCATAAAACTGCAGGGTTTTTTTCCCTTATTTTTTTTGGCTCATATGTCATACATCAGATATGATCTAAAGTAATGCCATAAACTTATAGCAGAAAGGCAAAGAAGAACTAAAGAGCCTCTTGATGAAAGTGAAAGAGGAGAGTGAAAAAGTTGGCTTAAAACTCAACATTCAGAAAACTAAGATCATGGTATCCAGTCCCATCACTTCATGGCAAATAGACGGCGAAACAGTGGAAACAGTGGCTGATCTTATTTGGGGGGGGCTCCAAAATCACTGCAGATGGTGACTGCAGTCATGAAATTAAAAGACGTTTGCTCCTTGGAAGAAAAGTTATGACCAACCTAAACAGCTTATTAAAAAGCAGAGACATTACTTTGCCAACAAAAGTCTGTCTAGTCAAAGCTATGGTTTTTCCAGTAGTCATGTATGGATGTGAGAGTTGGACTATAAGAAAGCTGAGCGCAGAAGAATTGGTGCTTTTTAACTGTGGTGTTGGAAAAGACTCTTGAAAGTCCCTTGGACTGCAAGGAGATCCAGCCAGTCCATTCTAAAGGAAATCAGTCCTGAATATTCATTGGAAGGACTGATGCTGAAGCTCAAAGTCCAATACTTTGGCCACCTGATGCAAAGAACTGACTCATTAGAAAAGACCCTGATGCTGAGAAAGACTGAAGGCGGGAGAAGGGAACGACTGAGGATGAGGTGGTTGGATGGCATCAGTGACTCAGTGGACATGAGTTTAAGTAAACTTCGGGAGTTGGTGATGGACAGGGAGGCCTGGTATGCTGCAGTCCATGGGGTCACAAAGAGTCGGATACCACTGAGCAACTGAACTGAAAGTAATGGTTGATCTAAATATAAAACACAAGACAAGGAAAACATATGAAAGGAAACAGAGCTAATAAGTTTTAAAAGGCTATATATACCTTGCTTTTTTAAAGTCAGATGGAAAGTAAATGGAGTAACAGTACTTATCTCAATCACTAAACTGATTTTCAAAACAATAAAAACTATAACTGTAGAGCAAGAGCTATTGCTATATATACTAGGAACAAGCACAAGTTACAACGAAAATAAAAGGCAGTTTCGTATTTAGACAAAAAGCTGGCAAAGGAGTTTCTTCTCCAGTATTTATCTTACATCATCAATTTTGAGAAAATAATTTCCATTGTTCTGAGATAAGAATGACTGATTCTTCATTTGATAAGCATTTGACTTTTTCTGTTGCTTTCTTTTCCTTACAAGACTTCCAAACAATGTTGACAGATAAAACATGAATATGGCTTCTAAGTGTGGAAGAATCTTATCCAGAGAGATCAAGCAGGGGTAAATCGAGGGCTGGAAATCAGAAATGGGGTTTACCATACGAAGGCCTGAAAGATAATCACAGATGCCATAAGGAAACGGAAAACAGTCCCGAAAGAGGGGAAGTGGAATAGGAAAGAAAAGAGAATGCGAGTTATTTCTGATTAGGGCTGGAGGGAAGGGTTTGCGAGAGGCAGGAAAGGAAGGTTCCTCAGGACTCCTTTCAGATGAGTCTTAGCAGGCCAGGGCTGGGAGAATGGGCGAAGCGGAGCTTACCGCGAAGAGAAGGATGCAAAATGCAGAGGCGTCAGCTCAAGAAAAACAAGGAAGGCAACCGCAGAGGGGCCGGAGCCGAGTGAGGGGAGACGACTGACGCCGGGAGGACGGCTCTGGCCTGGGGAGGGCGGAGCCGGAGGGCGGACTCACAAGACGCCAGGCCGAGGGACGGGGATCCCGGAGACGGCGGGCGGGGGGCGGTGGGCAAGGGGGCCAACCTGGCGGGGGCGGGAGGCGGTTAAGGACCGGGCGGGGTCGTGAAGGAAGCTGGACGGCGTGTCGCGGAAGGTGGGCGCGGGGTTGAGGCCGGAAGGCTGCCTCGGTCCCCACCTGACGCGCGAACGCCTACAGTCCCCACCTGGCGCGCGCAGCATCGCACTCCTTACCTAGCGCGCCGACGATCCCGGCCCCACCTGGCGCTCAGAAGCCCACAGCCCGCACCTGACGGCGGAGCGTCAGGCTTTATTGCCGGAAGTTGCCCGCCGCCTACCCGGGAGCGCCACGGGAAAGCCCCGCCCCCGGCCGCGCTGATTGGCCGGCGCGGCTCCTCGAGGCCGTGTTGCTACCCTGATCTAGGAGTCGGCAGTCCGCGCGTGCGCAGTGGGCGTCCCCTGCCCTAACCTACTGTGCTGCTGACTGCCAGTTCGCAGTGGGTGCGGCCCGGGCCGGAGGGTCCCAGCGCTGCGGAGTCCTAGGTAAACTGAAGAATGTGGGTACCTGGGTCCTGACTGCCGTGTGGACTGCAGATCTGATCACCCCCGCCTGCTCAACTTTCCAACCCAACCGCTGCCCGGAAACCATATGAAATTCCTGGTTGTAGCTTCACTTTACGCCCAATTACCCTGTGTACCTAGTTACTTTGTATATTGAGCTTAATATTAATATATAAAGATCGCACAGAATATTCACTGAAAGTACTGATACGAAGAGCTGATTCATTGGAGAAGACCTGATGCTGGGAAAGATTGAGGGCAGGAGGAGAAGGGGGCGACAGAGAAGGAGATGGTTGGATGGCATCGACTACTCAATGGACATGAGTTTGAACAAGCTCCTGGAGATAGTGGAGTAAGGGAAGCCTGGCATGCTGCAGTCTATGGAGTTGCAAAGAGTCGGACAAGACTTAGCGACTGAGCAAGGACAACTACTGAGCTTAAGGCCCAAGTCCTTTGTATTTATAAACGGTTTAGAGTACTGCTCATTTTTTGGAGGTGGAAGTGTCAGCCTGTGGGGTTTTCCCAGTAAGGAGACAAGAATGTGGGGTACTGGGGCAGGGGAGGAGCAGAGTCCTGGTTGTGACCAGTCTCCCCCATCTGTGGAGAGGACCGGAGGCAGGAGGCTGGGGATTGACTGAGGCCAGAACCTCTCTCTGCTTTGCTTTCTCCACAAGTAAAATGGAGCCGGTAGAGGCACTCACCTCAGGGATCTTGATAAGAATTGAGTTAACATGCTCAAAACATTCAGGACAGCGCCTAGTGTACAGTCAGCAGTATGGTACATGCTCCTCATGGCCATGTTTTCATTTATCTTTGCTAAATACTGAGTGTGGACTCTGCTGGGGCATGTGTATGCAGATAAACATATCTGCGAGTGGAGTTAGAGAGAGCCTTGCTGCTCAAAAATAATGTGTGTATCCTCTGACTGGGAACCAGGACCCTGCTTCAAAGATACTCTATTGTTTCTTCTGACAGTACCTCTCTTGTCTCCACATCCACTCCCTTCCCTAATTAACAGCTGCTTGAACCTGCCTGTTGGAACTCGGAGAAGGTCATGGAGGCTGAATGCAGCCCATTTCCAAGGATTCTGTGCCCAGGAGCTTCATGGGGTCCTGCTTGGTATCAAGGCATGTACAATAATGCTCATAGTGGTTTATTGGTTGGAACAACCTATATACCTGTCTGCAAGGAAGTGGACTAACAGGTGGGAATATTCAAGCAGTCAACCACTACCCAGTGGAAGAGAATGAGCCTCTGATACATGCGACAATGTGGATGCTTATTAGGGATAGTATGTTAGTGAAGGAATGCAGACACGGAAGTGTATGCCATGTGATTCCATGTGATTCATGTGAAATTCTAGAACAGACAGAGCTAATGTGGTGATAGAATGACACCTGTGGTGGCTTTGTGGTGCCAGAGGAGGGCAGGGCAACTTTCTGGGGTGGTTTGGAATGAGAATATGAATGTGTTAAATATCACAGAGCATGTCACTGGAAGTATGTTAAACCTCAATAAACCAATACATATTTTTCATTGGCAGAAACATTTCTATCTGACTTTTCCTGATCGAATTTTATGCAACATGTTGAATTTAAAGAATCAAACAACCAGCAAATATGTTGAGTGCTTACCCCACACCCAGAATCACATTAAGAGTTGTGGGAAGTGCAGAGACACATAGAAACAACTAGGAGTTTGTGCTCTACAATCCAGGCAGGAAATATATGTAACAACAATTGAGGCAGGGAATACATGTTAGAGAGCAATCAAAAATTTAAATAAAAATTCAAAAGAACCCAAGGAAGGGCCAAAACAGTCGCAGAAATGACTAGTAAACTTTGATGAGGGGGTCATAGATGCAGAGAAATCACTTTAGTGTGAGCAGTCAAAGAAGATACTAAAATACAATTTGGCAGGTGAGGAGGGAAAGCATAGTCTCCTAACTTAGTAGGGAATCTGACAGGGCACATGTTTTTGGCAACATCCCGTACAGCCATGCTCCCTTTCCTCAAATGTAAAGCCCAGATAGCAGGTACTCCAATCTAGAAACAAAAAATGCTAGGTCTCTAAGTCTCTCCCAGTCCTGGATCTTGAAATTCCATCCACAAGTTCAAGGGAGCATCTGTCCACACAATCCTGTTCCTCAAGGCTCACACCAACCTTTTCCTTATATGGTGATGACAAGGACAGTTCTGATCATGACAATGGTGACGTGAGTGGCTGACCTTTACCTACTGCTCACTGCACAGCAGGCTTTGTGCCAGATGCTCTGCTTGCCTTATGTCCAAGATTACCCTAGAAGGTCAGTCCTATGTGTCTTGAAGATGAAGCCCCGAGGCTTCCAGAAAGCTCAGCGACCTTGTTGGAACCCCACAAGTAGGCTGATTCCAGGGTATGGCTTGGTTAGGCTGACGCCGTCATTGTGTGTCCATCCTCCCCGGGAGGCACCCCACTGGGCAGGGGCTCCTTCCCCTAGCCCTCCAGTGCTTATAGTCTTTACCAGTCCCTAGAAAATCACAGAGGCTTCCCAGATAGCTCAGTGGTGAAGAATCCTCCTGGCCAATGCAGGGGACTGGGGTTTGATCCCTAGGTCGAGAAGATCCCCAGGAGTAGGAAATGGCAACCTACTCCAGTATTCTTGCCTGGAGAATCCTATGGGCAGAGGAGCCTGGCGGGCTACAGTCCATGGGGTCACAAAGAATTGAACAAGTTTAGCAGCTACCCAACAAAAGACAACCCAAGTTTCTTGTAAATTCTTTCAGTCTCCTAAATCCCAGCCCTGCCCTGCCTCGAGCTTTGCATGAAGACTGTAAGCTCTCTGAAGGCAGGGACTAGGGCCTGATACTTTACAGAGCCCTGAAAGCCGAGTTCTCTGTAGAGAAGGCAGAGAGAGGCTAGCTACCCATCCAGCAGACACCACTGGATCTCACAACACGAGGACCAGGAACAAGTCTGCCTTCAGAGTCACCTCATATATGGTACTGAGAGCTGGCTTGGCATCTGCATGGTTGGGGCTTCTCTGGTGGCTCAGATGGTAAAGACTCTGCCTGCCAATGCAAGAGACCCGGTTTGATCGCTGGGTCAGGAAGATCCTCTGGAGAAGGGAATGGCGATCCATTCTGGTATTTGTGCCTGGAGAGTTCCATGGACAGAGGAGCCTGGCAGGCTACAGTCTGTAGGGTTGCAAAGAGTCAGACACGACTGAGTGATTAACACTTTCACTTTCTGCATGGTTAGTTCCATGCTAGCAGGTACTTCTTTGATTTCTATGCTGCTTTATTTGAGATCCAAGCCATAGATTAAACTTCCATAGATTGTTAGAACCAAGAGAGAACTGTGCATGGAGCCTAATCTTGTAGTTAAGGCCACACTTTCATGACTCAGCTGGTCCACCGGAGCAGCAGAGCTGGGCCCAACCTCCCACTGCAAACATGGCAGATGGGTTTCTGTGTCTGCTGTCCTCTGAGCCTGGAATTCTTGATTCTTCTCCCTACATCCATCAAATGGGAGACCACCATGGGTTGGGTGCAGTTGGTAAGGTGTCTGCAGCCTTTTATCAACCAACCAACAGGGATGTGTGCAAGGGCAAAGTTTGTTTCTGTGCACACCAGAACTCACGCTCACAGGGACGAGTAAGCAGGGGAAGTACTTCCTGGCCCCGTGACGGGCTCACCCAATGGTTAGTAAAGGTTGGTAGCGGTTGGTAAGGTGTTAGCAGCCTTAGCATTGCTAAGCGGCCCTCTGACTGCCCCAGACTTCACCAATGGTCACCCTGGTCTCCTGTCCTCTGCTGAGTAGGGGGACAACTGACCATATCCTCCTGGGAGGAGCACAGAGGCACAGCCTCCGGGAAATGAGCAAAGTCTACTAAGGGGATCCTTCTTTGTGAAGAAATGCATGAACAGAGCCTCTCCTGTCCAGTCGTGAGAATTTTCTGAGTTTCTGATCAAGTCACTAATTGTACAAATGAAGGCAACTGTACAGATGCCCTGTCACCCGGGCTACGGTAAAAACCTGTAGATGAAAACAGCAACATTGCCTGCTAAACAGTGGGTTTTTCCAAGCAATTTTGCCAGCAGAAGTTTACTGCTTTTTGATAGCATTGAAAATAAACAGACACAATAGAAAGGCAGTATTTTACATGCATCTGGGTTTTAGTAAATCTTTATAGTAATGTGCCACATAATTTTGGAAAATTAATTCTAGTTTAAGTATGAGCAATAAAATGGTTAATGAGCTGCATTAATCATTCTTCCAATATCTGGGGAAAAATGAAGTTAAAGCAAATCCAAATAATTTAGAAAAGCAAGGGGAAATGAATGGGTGAAAATGTCGACAGAAAGGAGCCTCATCTTTTGGAGACAAGTATCTAATGCACACATGGAAATATACAACCAGAACACAGAAATTTAGCTTCTCTGTTCACATGGAAATCTCATCGTCCTCGGAAGTGCTGGGAATGGCAGGATGAGAAAAGGGTGAATTTGTGTCATCAAGGAGTCTGGATCGGCTGGATGAAGGCGACCGCAGCCAGCGGAGGGGATGTGTGCAAGGGCAAAGTTTGTTTCTGTGCACACCAGAACTCACGCTCACAGGGACATGTAAGCAGGGGAAGTACTTCCTGGCCCTGTGACGGCTCACCTTTCCTCCACGTGCTGACCCACAGAGCATCATTCCAGGTGTCTTCACCCAACCCAAGGTCAGGGGAAGTGAAGGACGGCAAAAATACAAAAACTTTGCACAGTCTTTCAACAAACACTTTTTTCTTTTACTCCAGCCTGAAACCTGGGGCAATGTAAGTGACCTGAGCCTCTGGCAGGTATAGTGTCACTGAAAGGACTATGTAGAGTAGAGCGCGTACTGCCTACAGCGTCTTTGCTCAAGTCATTCTTCCTGGAGAACTTCTCTGACCTGTCTGAGTGGAAAGAAGCAAGGAGAAGCAAATGCCGATGCTAGAAACATGCTTAGGCAGGGAGCCTGACTCCAGATGCCTGGTTTATAGATATCCTGCCGAAACCTTGAGACACAGCCAAACTGGGACGGAACTTCCACTTGTCCTATGTCCTGGGTCTCAGTAAGAGTGGGTCCCCAGTGTAGCCTCTCAGTTGGGACTCAGGGAGGTTTTGTGCACAGTCAGTGTCTCATCATCATGATCCATGAGTCTGACACGTAGGCAGCTGTTGATGGAAATTTCAGGGATTAGTTGGCTGCTCTGCTTAAGTGACTCAATCAAGTTGCCCCAATGGTATAGCAAAACCTGGAGACAGTAGCCTAGCTCCTGTTTGTTGGCCCTACTGACTCAGGTTGGCGAGTTACAGTAAAATAAATCAAACATCTTCCCTTCCTTCTGCTTCTCATTCCAGCTCCAGAACTCCTACTTCTTTTCAAGGCAACGTAGATGTTCTAAACCATGCAAAGTCATGTAAAAGGAAGTCGATAAAAGAAAGTCACGGAGATAAATATTTCAAGATACTGTCCTTACCAGCCAGGAGAATACGTGCAGTGGTAGGAAATATTTGCCCAGCATTCTGTTTGCCAGAGAGCCTCAGAGTCCCATGGAAATAGTATGTATTTTAAAGAAAGATGTTGAGAGGAAAATAAATACGCAATTTATACAGACATGTCTCCTTTGAACAAGGACAATTGAGCTGTCCACAGTAGCTCTTAGAGCGATGAGACCTTCAGTTCAGTTCAATTCAGTCACTCAGTCATATCCGACTCTTTTCGACCCCATGAATCGCAGCACGCCAGGCCTCTCTGTCCATCACCAACTCCCGGAGTTCACTCAGACTCACGTCCATCGAGTCAGTGATGCCATCCAGCCTCTCACCCTCTGTCGTCCCCTTCTCCTCCTGCCCCCAATCCCTCCCAGCATCAGAGTCTTTTCCAATGAGTCAACTCTTCACATGAGGTGGCCAAAGTACTGGAGTTTCAGCTTTAGCATCATTCCTTCCAAAGAAATCCCAGGGCCGCCCTGAATGGACTGGTTGGATCTCCTTGCAGTCCAAGGGACTCTCAAGAGTCTTCTCCAACACCACAGATTAAAAGCATCAATTTTTCGGCTCTCAGCTTTCTTCACAGTCCAACTCTCACATCCATACATGACCACTGGAAAAACCATAGCCTTGACTAGACAGACCTTTGTTGGCAAAGTAATGTCTCTGCTTTTGAATATGCTATCTAAGTTGGTCATAACTTTTCTTCCAAGGAGTAAGCGTCTTTTAATTTCATGGCTGCGGTCACCATCTACAGTGATTTTGGAGCCCCCAAAAATAAAGTCTGACACGGTTTCCACTGTTTCCCCATCTATTTCCCATGAAGTGATGGGACCAGATGCCATGATCTTTGTTTTCTGAATGTTGAGCTTTAAGCCAACTTTTTCACTCTCCACTTTCATTTTCATCAAGAGGCTTTTTAGTTCCTCTTCACTTTCTGCCATAACGGTGGTGTCATCTGCATATCTGAGTTTACTGATATTTCTCCCGGCAATCTTGATTCCAGCTTGTGCTTCTTCCAGCCCAGCGTTTCTCATGATGTACTCTGCATAGAAGTTAAACAAGCAGGGTGACAATATATAGCCTTGACACACTCCTTTTCCTATTTGGAACCAGTCTGTTGTTCCATGTCCAGTTCTAACTGCTGCTTCCTGACCTGCATACAAATTTCTTAAGAGGCAGGTCAGGTGGTCTGGTATTCCCATCTCTTTCAGAATTTTCCACAGTTTCTTGTGATCCACACAGTCAAAGGCTTTGGCATAGTCAATAAAGCAGAAATAGATGTTTTTCTGGAACTCTCTTGCTTTTTCCATGATCCAGCGGATGTTGGCAGTTTGATCTCTGGTTCCCCTACCTTCTCTAAAACCAGCTTGAACATCAGGAAGTTCACGGTTCACGTATTGCTGAAGCCTGGCTTGGAGAATTTTGAGCATTACTTAACTAGCTTGTGAGATGAGTGCAATGGTGCGGTAGTTTGAGCATTCTTTGGCATTGCCTTTCTTTGGGATTGGAATGAAAACTGACCTTTTCCAGTCCTGTGGCCACTATTGAGTTTTCCAAATTTCCTGGCAAATTTGGAAGTTTTCCAAGATTGCTGGGAGAGTGCAGCAATTTCACAGCATCATCTTTCAGGATTTGAAATAGCTCAACTGGAATTCCATCACCTCCACTAGCTTTGTTCGTAGTGATGCTTTCTAAGGCCCACTTGACTTCACATTCCAGGCTGTCTGGCTCTAGGTGAGTGATCACACCATCGTGATATCTTGGTCATGAAGATCTTTTTTGTACAGTTCTTCTGTGTATTCTTGCCACCTCTTCTTAATATCTTCTGCTTCTGTTAGGTCCATATCATTTCTGTCTTTTATCAAACCCATCTTTGCATGAAATGTTCCCTTGGTATCTCTCATTTTCTTGAAGAGATCGCTAGTCTTTCCCAGTCTGTTGTTTTCCTCTATTTCTTTGCACTGATTGCTGAGGAAGGCTTTCTTATCTCTTCTTGCTGTTCTTTGGAACTCTGCATTCAGATGCTTATATCTTTCCTTTTCTCCTTTGCTTTTCACTTCTCTTCTTTTCACAGCTATTTGTAAGGCATCCTCAGACAGTCATTTTGCTTTTTTGCATTTCTTTTCCATGGAGATGGTCTTGATCCCTGTCTCCTGTACAATGTCACGAACCTCCGTCCATAGTTTATCAGGCACTCTATCTATCAGATCTGCTGCTGCTGCTGCTGCTAAGTCACTTCAGTCGTGTCCGACTCTGTGGGACCCCATAGACGGCCTCCTACCAGGCTCCTCTGTCCCTAGGATTCTCCAGGCAAGAACACTGGAGTGGGTTGCCATTTCCTTCTCCAATGAATGAAAGTGAAAAGTGAAAGTGAAGTCGTTCAGTTGTGTCCGACTCTTAGCAACCTCATGGACTGCAGCCTACCAGGCTCCTCTGTCCATGGGATTTTCCAGGCAAGAGTACTGGAGTGCGGTGCCATTGCCTTCTCCAATCTATCAGATCTAGTCCCTTAAATCTATTTCTCACTTCCACTGTATAATCATAAGGGATTTGATTTAGGCCATACTTGAATGGTCTAGTGGTTTTCCCTACTTTCTTCAATTTCAGTCTGAATTTGGCAATAAGGAGTTCATGATCTGAGCCACAGTCAGCTCCCCGTCTTGTTTTTGCTGACTGTATAGAACTTCTCCATCTTTGGCTGCAAAGAATATAATCAATCTGATTTTGGTGTTGACAATCTGGTGATGTCCATGTGTAGAGTCTTCTCTTGTGTTCTTGGAAGAGGGGGTTTGCTATGACCAGTGCATTTTCTTGGCCAAACTCTATTAGTCTTTGCCCTGCTTCATTCCGTATTCCAAGGCCAAATTTGCCTGTTACTCCAGGTGTTTCTTGACTTCCTACTTTTGCATTCCAGTCCCCTATAATGAAAAGGACATCTTTTTTGGTTGTTAGTTCTAAAAGGTCTAGAACTTTGATGAGACCTTAGGGCATTTATAAGAAGGAAGCACAGCTTTGCCATGATCCCTGCTGTCAGAAGTGAAGGGCCTCATGCTCTGCATTTTATTATTCAAGTATGGAAGGGGCTAAGCCTTTGACTGTGTGGATCACAATAAACTGTGAAAAATTCTGAAAGAGGTGGGAATACCAGACCACCTGACCTGCCTCTTGAGAAATCTGTATGCAGATCAGGAAGCAACAGTTAGAACTGGACATGGAACAACAGACTGATTCCAAATAGGAAAAGGAGTACGTCAAGGCTGTATATTGTCACCCTGCTTATTTACCTTATTTACAGAGTACATCATGAGAAACAATGGGATGGATGAAGCACAACCTGGAATCAAGATTGCCGGGAGAAATATCAATAACATCAGATATGCAGATGACACCATCCTATGGCAGTAAGTGAAGAGGAACTAAAGAGCCTCTTGATGAAAGTGAAAGAGGAGAGTGAAAAAGTTGGCTTAAAGCTCAACATTCAGAAAACTAAGATTATGGCATCCGGTCCCATCACTTCATGGCAAACAGATGGGGAAACAGTGGAAACAGTGACAGACTTTATTTTGGGGGGCTCCAAAATCACTGCAGATGGTGATTGCAGCCATGAAATTAAAAGACGCTTACTCATTGGAAGAAAAGTTATGACCAACCTAGACAGCATATTAAAAATCAGAGACATTGGTTTACCAACAAAGGTCTTTCTAGTCAAAGCTATGGTTTTAGTCATGTATGGATGTGAGAGTTGGACTATAAAAAAAGCTGAGCGCTGAAGAATTGATGCTTTTGAACTGTCGTGTTGGAGAAGACTCTTGAGAGTCCCTTGGACTTCAAGGAGATCCAACCAGTCCATCTTAAAGGAGATCAGTCCTGGGTGTTCATTGGAAGGACTGATGTTGAAGCTGAAACTCCAATACTTTGGCCACCTGATGCGAAGAGCTGACTCATTGGAAAAGACCCTGATGCTGGGAAAGATTGAGGGCAGGAGGAGAAGGGGAGGACAGAGGATGAGATGGTTGGATGGCATCACTGACTCAGTGGACATGGGTTTGGGTGGACTCCGGGAGTTGGTGATGGACAGGGATGCCTGGCATGCTGTGGTCCATGGGGTTGCAAAGAGTCGGACACGACTGAGTGACTGAACTGAACTGAACTGAACTGATGGAAGGGAAATTGTCTGGTAGACAGTGTCCGCACAGGGTCTTGTGGACACTGGGCCTTCAGGTGGCCTGCACATCATAGGTTTGCAAACGATGACTTCCTGCCTTAGCAAGGCTTGGTTCCTATGTCACCTTCTCACTAGACCTACCTGCAGCATGTCAGTTAAAATTGTAACCTCCTTCAGGCACTCAGAGACCCCTTCACACTGGTCTATTTTTCATCTTTATTAATTTGTTAATTAATTTATTAATTACAAGAATAGGGCTTCCCAGATGGCACTAGTGGTAACAAACCCGCCTGCCAGTGCAGTAGACATAGGAAACACTGGTTTGATCCCTGGGTTGGGAAGATCCCCCAGAGGAGGGCATGGAAACCCACTCCAGTATTCTTGCTGGAGAATCCCATGGACAGAGGAACCTGACAGGCTATAGCCCATGGGGTCACAAAGAGTCGAACTTGATTGAAGCGACTGAGCTAGGACCCGCAGGATGTAAGCTTCACCAAAACAAAAAAGATTTTTTTCCTCTTATCCACCAATGTACCTCAGCTTCCAAGACAATACCTTATCTGTACTAGACACGAAACAGATACTTGCTGAATAAGTAAATGAGCAAATGAATGATACACATCCTTCATATGAAAAATGTTCAATATACATGTTCTTGTTCTAGACTTGAAGATTCTATTGAACCCAATTGAAAAACTATACCAGGAGGATTGGTAAATTGAGATATTTCCAGATTATGTTGCTTATTTACTTGATGAAGTTTGATGTCACTATGGCCCGAATTAAAACGTGATTGGTCCTGCTCTGTGAATACTGTGTGTGTGGAAAACATTTGCTCAACGTCCTATGCGACGCTGGTCTCTGAGTTGCAGCAAGTGAGGACTTTTCCAGTGAGTGGTGTCAAGAGCAGAGAACCGCAATTTCTGAAACAAAACCAAATGCTAAATTACCTCTGCCCGCTTAACTCAGTGTCGGTTCCCCAACAGGACTTTTCACAGTGGCAACAGGAAAATGGTAACAGTATTTCAGATAGCCCTCCGGTTAAGAAAAGTGCAAAAGTAAAAAGAAAATAGGGTTCTATTGCAGATATCTGCCTAGGTAATGGCACCCCACTCCAGTATTCTTGCCTGGAGAATCCCATGGACGGAGGAGCCTGGTAGGCTGCAGTCCGTGGGGTCGCTAAGAGTCGGACACTTCACTTTGACTTTTCACTTTCATGCATTGGAGAAGGAAATGGCAACCCACTCCAGTGTTTTTGCCTGGAGAATCCCAGGGGTGGGGGAGCCTGGTGGCCTGCTGTCTATGGGGTCGCACAGAGTCGGACACGACTGAAGCGACTTAGCAGCAGCAGCCTAGAGTGCAGCAAATAGAACTCTGGGGCTCTTCCAGCTTCTGAGGGTTTATTTTGAGCTGTCCTCTGATGTCCTGTCTACCTGCAGCCTCCCGTCTACCTGCAGCCTCCCCAGAGGAAGAGGGATGACTCGATGAAATGTCACACGTTTACACCATCTGGGTTGAGTTACAGAACACAATATGCTTTTTCTCAAAACTACAGGCATTTATTTTGCCAAAGCAAGTGGAAAGAGGTCTGTGTTACCTAGTAGGTCCCTGGTTCCATCCTCAGGAGTAGCAGGAGCCCTGTGGGGGACGATGGAACCTTCATACAGGGGTAGCTTAAGGCGGGTTTAACACAGGGACTATGTACACATGTGTGGGCAGGGTTTTGGACACCCAGGAGAATAGTGCAGTGCCTGGGGCTTGGGAACGTGTTGTCCCCTGTTGTCCTTGGGTGAGCAGAGTCAATGCCCAGGACAAAAGCTGCAGAGATCGGGCCATCTGGGGGAAGACCTCCTGATAACCCAGGACAAGAGATTTATGGTTATGGAAACAGAGCAACTTTTCCTTATTGCTGATAAGTAGATACCATGATGCTGTTCCAGTGGATCTGCACGTGAACTTTGGTTCTTTTTATGGCTCTCGCGAGGTGGTTTGTTACATGTGTAACTGAACAATTTAGTGTTTAGAAGTGAAACTTAGGAGAGGCAGGTCCCCGTCAACAAGGGCTGAGACGTGCAGTGTTTTCCATGGGAATTCCCTGTTGTTTGGAACCCTGCTGATGGGCTGTGGGGGGGTGGTGTGGCAGGGAATGTGGATGTGGGGAATGGGGGTGTGGGCGTGGGTGGGGCGGGAGGTGGACAGGGTCCCAGCTGAGCAGCTGGAGTTTGTCCCCTGTGGACAGAGACTCGCAGATGAAGGTGATGGCAGAAGGGAGGAGGAGCTGAGTCCTGCCCAGATAAGAGCCAAGGAGATCACATGTTCCTCCTTCTCAAGGTCAAGGAGACCTTCCTAACTACACAGGTGCAGAAAGACTCCTTGAAGGTCAAAGAGAGGTGGCCCCACCCCACAGCAGGTGATATCAACCTACCCACGGGCCTCTGTGCAGGAATCTGTCTCAGCTTAGAGACATGCATGTACACAAGGAAGGACCCCAAGATACTCCAGACAAGAACTCAGAGTCAGACAGAGCCAGGTGATTGGCCAGAGAAAACTGGAAGAAATGCCTGGGTAAGCGATTCAGACCACCCCGAGGGCATGACTCCCTCTCTGAGACCACTGGGGGTCTATCTGCTGCTGCTGCTGCTGCTAAGTCGCTTCAGTCGTGTCCGACTCTGTGTGACCCCATAGATGGCAGCCCACCAGGCTCCGCCGTCCCTGGGATTCTCCAAGCAAGAACACTGGAGTGGGTTGCCATTTCCTTCTCCAATGCGTGAAAGCGAAAAGTGAAAGTGAAGTCACTTAGTCGTGTCCGACTCTTTGCGACCCCATGGACTGCAGCCTACCAGGCTCCTCCATCCATGGGACTTTCCAGGCAAGAGTACTGGAGTGGGGTGCCATTGCCTTCTCCACGGGGGTCTATCTGCATATATTCTTTTTCCTCCTAGTATACTTTACTCCTTTCACTACTTCTGTCTCTTTGTGGAAATTCACTTTCACAAAGCCGACAGGCCAGGGCCTTGTCACTGTCCCCGGTGGTCTAGTGGCCAGGATTCAGCACTCTCACCACTATGGCCCGACCTCAGTCTCTGGCTGGGAGCTGAATCCTGCAGCAGGCCGAGGCCCACTGAGGCCACGGCGACGTGGGTGTCAGGAGTGGAGGCTGGGCTTGGGGGTTGGGGTTGTGCCTGCATCTCAGGCTTGAAGGCGCCTGTGCCTGGGGTATGACCTTCACAAGAGCCCCCTCCCCACTGCAGGTGAGACCTTCGGTTTGCCCTGTGATCGCAGTTCTCTTGCAGATCTAAGAAGCACTGTTGGTTTTCAACTTGTTGGCTTCTTAAACTTGTAAAACCACAGGCGTGGTGACATCCAGGCTCTTTGAGTGCCAACTGGGAGCCTAGAGGCTGGAAGGCCACGTTGTGAGCTCAGGGCTCTCAGCTCTTGCCCCGGGAACCTTCTGGACAGCACAGGAACTATACTCAATATTCTGTGATAACCTATATGGGAACAGAATTTGAAAAGCAATATATATTCAGTTATATGCTTATAACTGAATCACTGTGCTGTACAACTGAAACTAACATGACATTGTAAACCAACTATACTTACTTCAATAAAAAATAAACTAATAGGGACTTCTCTGGTGGTCCAGTGGCTAAGATTCCACACGTCCAACCCAAGGGGCCTGGGTTCGATCCCTGGTCAGGGAACTAGATCCCACACATCATAACTAAGAGTTTGCATGCTGCAGTGAAGATTGAAGACCCCACATGCCACAACTAAGACCCAGCACAGCCAAATAAGTAATAAAGCTCTCATTCCAGACGACGCTCGACGCTGAGGGCTTGTATACGAGGCTCAGCAGTAAAATGCATTTTGGATGCTGCAGGCTTGGCTGGGGGTCTTGGGATCCTTGGCAGTGTGTGTCACAGGGACCCTCTACTCAGCGTGGTCCAAAAAGCACACATCTTTCACCGTGGCTCCTTGTCTATGTATGTACTTAGATGTGTTTGTGATTAATAACACATTTGTTAAATGTTACTGAACAAATAGTACCCGTTTGGCATTATACCCTTTCCCAAAAAACAAAAATTCTGAGTACAATAATACCAAGTATGTGTGCATGGAGGTAAAGTTGGGTTTTCGTACCTTCATTTGGGAACCTTGAGGGAGGCAGCTGGCAGACTGGACAGCCAGCCAGTCTGGTGTGGCCACTGCTTCCAGGAGGAGCCCCAGCCGAGTGGGAAGGCCGAGGGCCCAGGGGGAACTCCTGGGAGGCACCTCCTCCAGCGCCTTCAGGCGAGGCTGGTTAAGTCTGCTCACTTGGCAGACATCTCACCCACGAGAGCCTGGAGCTCACTCAGAAAAGAGGGGGTTGCTGTTGTTGTTCAGTCGCTAAGTTGTGTCCGATTTTGTGACGCCATGGACTGCAGCATGCCAAGTTTCCCTGTCCTCCACTGTCTCCCGGAGTTTGTTCAAACTCATGTCCATTGAGTCTGTGATGCCATCCAACCATCTCATCCTCTGTTGCCCCCTTCTCCTCCTGCCCTCAATCTTTCTGAGCAATAGGGTCTTTTCCAATGAGTCGGCTCTTTCCATCAGGTGGCCAGAGTATTGGAGCTTCAGCATGAGTCCTTCCAATTCAGGGTTGATTTCCTTTAGGATCGACTGGTTTCATCTTGTTGTCCAAGGGACTCTCAAGAGTCTTCTCCAGCACTACAACTTGAAAGCATCAATTCTTCGGTGCTCAGCCTTCTTTTAAAGCAAGTCAATGTCATTTATATAATGTTACTTTGCAACCCCATGGACTGTAGCTTACCAGGCTCCTCCATCCATGGGATTCTCCAGGCAAGAATACTGGAGTGGGTTGCCATTTCCTTCTCCAGGGAATCTTCCCAACCCAGGGAATGAACCCAGGTCTCCCGCATTGCAGGCAGACGCTTTACCGTCTGAGACACCAGGGAAGCCCATAACATCAATTAACTCTTCAAAAAAATGACCTAATGCCAGGAATCTAAATTGACCTCTAGTGGTCACTATTGAGCAAAAGGAAACTAGAGGACCTGGTACCTGATTAGTCTTTGCTCCTCCACCTCACTTTGCTCACCAGTGACCATTAGAGGTTTAGGAACCATTCACCCTGACGCAAGGTCCACTTCAATAGTAGTAATAAGTTGTCAAGAGCAACAATCTGTTATTTCAAGAGAGGCCTTAGCAAATGTCCTGAGTGGAAATGAACTTATTAAATCATCAGTCCTGAGGGCGTAATGGTCTGCCCAGGGCCAGGGGAGCAGGAGCCACAGGGCTGTCCACTCCCTGTGGCAGGTCACAGGGACCTTGGGCAGGAGTAGCAAAGAACTCCATTCTACTGGAAAAGCATCAGATGAAATGGGCTTCCCAGGAGATACAGTGGTAAAAATTCCACCTGCAATGCAGGAGACACAAAAGACACAGGTTCAATCCCTATGTTGGGAAGATCCCCTGGAGAAGGGCATGGCAACCCACTCCAGTATTCTTGCCTGGAGAATTCCATGGACAAAAAAGTTGGGCGGGCTGAAGTGCATGGGTTCGCACAGAGTTAGACACGACTGAACATGCACGCACTCACATATGAGATGAAATGGTTCTAGTTACTAATAGAAAAGAACAAAATGTTGAGGGTCCAACATGCTACAAGATACTGCATGTAGGTTAATTATGCTTTGAAGAATTCACCATCAAAGCAGGCAGGGCTGCTGCCACAATAATCATCTCTGACTCTAATTGGAGAATGACCCTTTGGAAGCAGAGCTCAGAGAAACTATTTGCAGATAACATCAAAAGAGATTTAATCATATGTCTTCCTGTTTGAAAATGTTAGATGCTGCCGTGTAGCCATATAATTGTTAATCCACCAGGTGAAAGATAGAAAACTTGGCCCACCCACTAAATCTTCTTTTTTTAAAATACGTTTTCTCTGATTGCTTGTTTTTTGATTGAGAAACATTCTGCTTATACGGTGGCTTATTTCCTGTTGCTAAACTACTCGATGTCCAAATGTCCTGAGGTGAAATATGGAAAAACAGGCTCTTGGGTCTTCCTTGACATGACCATACAGGAGGCTGGAAGTAGAGCCTCGTTTTGCAGTCTTGGGAATCAGGTGCAGGAGGGGAGGGAGCAAAGAAAGCCTGAGTGCCCAGGGCCTCCTGCACTGCAGGGTTGCCTGTCCCCCCACCCATCCTCACGTCCTGTCCCTGACTCACACCCAAGGCAAAGAACAGAGCCAGGGAGAGAAAGCAGTGGGTCTCAAGGACACATTAGGGTGGAGGTGCTCGGCCACTGGGGGTTCTTGCCCCATTCGACCTGCTTCTGGAGCTTAGCTATACCCCAGAGGTGGGGGTGCAGGAGAATTTCCAGATTTATGGGCCTGAGAAGAGGGAACTGAGATCCATCTCCAAGGCAGGCGGTAAAACTGAAGGCCAGGGCCTTCCCTGGCAGCTCAGTGGTAAAGAATCTGCCTACTGATGTAGGAGACACAGGTTCGGTCCCTGGTCTGGGAAGATCCCGCCTGCTGTGGAGCAACTGAGCCTGGGCACCACAACTACTGAGCCATGCCCCAGAGCCCTCAGGCTGCAACTACTGAAGCTGGCGTGCTCTAGAGCCTGCACACCACGAGAGAAGCCACCACAGCGAGAAGCCTGAGCACCGCAGCCAGAGAGCAGCCCCTGCTTGCACAGCTAGAGAAAAGCCCGCACAGCAACAAAGACCCAGTACAGCCAAAATTAAATAAATAAAATTACATGAAAACAAAAACTGAAGGCCAGCCTGCACCGGAACTCTACTGCCCACAAGTCAGCCTTTTAGCTGAAGAAGTTGGCCAAGGGGAGGTGGCGGGGTGGGGGTGGGGGGTGGAGTGGGGTGTGGGGGGGGGCAGCCGTCGCCCAGTGTGATTCAGGGGCACCTGGAGGGATGACAGCAAGCCCAGGTGGCAGTCACAGTCTCTCTGCAGCTCAGCCCATCCCTCCCTCCATGGGCCTTCAGGACTAGGCTGGCTCAGCCCATCCACTGCCCCAAAGATGAATGATAACCGGTCAGAGTCACCCTGGGGCTGGGTTGAGACCTGGAAACAAGTCAAACAGCTGGGCAGGAAGCTGTTTGGGGAAACTTCGTGACCCACGGATGTGAGGGACAAACTCGAAGGCGAGTTAGCACTCCCTTCTCAACCATGTGCTGGAGCAACAAGCCTTTGCAGCAAAACGAAAAATAGAAACAATGAGTGTTCAGGAATAGTTAAGAGCAAAATGATCATTTCCTTGCAGATGATATGACTGTATATAAAATCCAATAAAATACCCTGATTAATAAAATTTCAGTAAGATTTGCAGAGAATAAGAGCAATGCACGAAGTTCATAGTATTTCTTTACAATAGCAATAACAAGTGAGAATTATAAAATATTTATAGCCACAGTAAAATCAATGACATTCATAGTTGTGGCAAAAGCTAACAAGTATGCAAGCTCTTGACAGAGAAAACAACAAATGGGTTATTGAAAGATATAAAGAAAGCATTCAATATATGGGGAGAAGGGCCAATTTCATAGATAGAAATATTCAATTGTGCAAGCGAGCTCTCCAAAATCTTTAAATTCAATGATAATTCAATCAAAGCTCCATCAAAATTGTGGAGAACTTAACAAGCTGATTTTAAAGAATATGTGTAAAGAAATAGCTTAAGAAATGCTTGGAATGATACAGTACCTGGTTGGGGGATCAGGGGGTAGGCATAGATGAAACATACTGGGCAGGAGTTGATTATCACTGAAGCTGGGAATGGGTTACACTACTGGGCCCGACTCTTGAGAGTCTCTTGGATAGCGAGGAGATCAAACCAGTCAATCCTAAAAGAAATCAACTCTGAATATTCATTGGAAGGACTGATGCTGAAGCTGAAGCTCCAAATACTTTGGCCACAAGATGTGAAGAGACAACTCATTGGAAAAGACCCTGATGCTAAGAAAGATTGAAGGCAGGAGGAGAAAAAGGGCAACAAAGGATAAGATGGGTGGATGGCATCACTGACGCAGTGGACATGAGTTTGAGCAAACTCCAGGAAATAGTGAAGGACAGGAAAGACTGGTGTGCTGCAATCCATGGGGTTGCAAAGAGCTGGATAAGACTTAGCCTCTGAACAACAACAACTACTTTTGCATGTTTAAAATTTATAATTTTATAATTTATATTATAAATTTATAATATAAGGTTTAAAAAGTTTGAGAAGAAAAACTACCTGAAACTTTTTTTTTTTTTAGAAAAAGCCAAGTTGGGATTACTTTTAAGAAAGTGAATATATCAAAGGTACAATAATAAAGAGTGTGACAACAACACAGCAGTAGAAAAGCAGGCCAACAGAGAAACGCTCAGACAGTCCTGTACGTATTTGAGGATTTAGGGATCTGACAATGTCAGCATCCCCAGACGTTCAGTATGGAATATGGGGAGACTAGATTTCTCGGTCAGGAAAATCATTCAGGGAGACTCCTGCTTTAAGAATAAGATGAATTAAAGCCTAAATGTGACAACCCAAACACAAGTAGGATGAAATATGGATAATAAGGATTTTGTGATCAGGACATGGTGTGAGAAGAGGAAAGGACAGAATAATTACTGCAGCATGGTGCCATTTGTGTAAAGTAACACTTTCAAAAACAAGTTTGTGTAACATATACATGTACATTCAGTTCAGCGCAGTCACTCAGTCGTGTCCGACTCTTTGCAACCCCATGGACTGCAGAATGCCAGGTGTCCCTGTCCATCACCAACTCCTGGAGTTTACCCAAGTTCATGTTCATTCAGTCGGTGACGCCATCCAACCATCTCAGCCTGTATCGTGCCTTCTCCTCCTGCCCTCAATCTTTCTCAGCATCAGGGTCGTTTCAAATGAGTTAGCTCTTCGCATCAGGTGGCCAAAGTATGGGAGTTTCAGCTTCAACATCAGTCCTTTCAATGAACACTCAGGACTAATCTCCTTTAGGATGGACTGGTTGGATCTCCTTGCAGTCCAAGGGACTCTCAAGAGTCTTCTCCAACACCACAGTTCAAAACCATCAATTCTTAGACACTCAGCTTTCTTTATAGTCCAACTCTCACATCCATACACAACTACTAGAAAAACCACAGCCTTGACTAGATGGGCCTTTGTTGACAAAGTAATGTCTCTGCTTTTTAATATGCTATCTAGGTTGGTCATAACTTTTCTTCCAAGGAGTAAGTGTCCTTTAATTTCATGGCTGCAATCACCATTTGCAGTGATTTTGGAGCCCAAAAAAATAAAGTCTGACACTATTTCCACTGTTTCCCCATCTATTTGCCATAAAGTGATGGGACCAGATGCCATGATCTTAGTTTTATGAATGCTGAGTTTTAAGCCAACTTTTTCACTCTCCTCTTTCACTTTCATCAAGAGGCTCTTTAGTTCCTCTTCACTTTCTGCCATAAGTGTGGTGTCATTTGCATATCTGAGGTTATTGATATTTCTCCCAGCAATCTTGATTCCAGTTTGTACCTCTTCCGGCCCAGCATTTCTCATGATGTACTCTGCATAGAAGTTATATAAGCAGGATGACAATATACAGCCTTGACATATTCCTTTCCCAATTTGGAACCAGTCTGTTGTTCCATGTGCAGTTCTAACTGTTGCTTCCTGACCTGCATATAGGTTTCTCAAGAGGCAGGTCAAGTGGCCTGGTATCTCCATCCCTTTCAGAATTTTCCACGGTTTATTGTGATCCACACAGTCAAAGGCTTTGGCATAGTCAATAAAGCAGAACTAAATGTTTTTCTGGAACTCTCTTGCTTTTTCAATGATCCAGCGAATGTTGGCACTTTGATCTCTGGTCCCTCTGCCTTTTCTAAAACCAGCTTGAACATCTGGAAGTTCACAATTTATGTATTGTTGAAGCCTGGCTTGGAGAATTTTGAGCATCACTTTACTAGCATGTGAGATGAGTGCAGTTGTGTGGTAGTTGGAGCATTCTTTGGCATTGCCTTTCTTTGGGATCAGAATGAAAACTGACCTTTTCCAGTCCTGTGGCCACTATTGAGTTTCCAAATTTGCTGGCATATTGAGTGCAGCACTTTCACAGCATCATCTTTCAGAATTTGAAATAGCTTAACTGGAATTCCATCACCTCCACTAGCTTTGTTCGTAGTGATGCTTTCTAAGGCCCACTTGACTTCGCATTCCAGGCTGTCTGGCTCTAGGTGAGTGATCACAGCATCATGATTATCTGGGTCGTGAAGATCTTTTTTGTACAGTTCTTCTGTGTATTCTTGCCACCTCTTCTTGATAGCTTCTGCTTCTGTTAGGTCCATGCCATTGCTGTCCTTTATTGAGCCCATCTTTGCACGAAATGTTCCCTTGGTCTCTAATTTTCTTAAAGAGATCTCTAGTCTTTCCCATTCTGTCATTTTCCTCTATTTCCTTTCATTGATTGCTGAGGAAGGCTTTCTTATCTCTCCTTGCTATTCTTTGGAACTCTGCATTCAAACAGGTATATCTTTCCTTTTCTCCTTTTCTTTTTACTTGTCTTCTTTTCACAGCTATTTTTAAGGCCTCCTCAGATAGCCATTTTGCTTTTTTGCATTTCTTTTTCTTGAGGATGGTCTTGATCTCTGTCTCCTATACAATGTCACAAACCTCTGTCTATAGTTCATCAGGCACTCTATCAGATCTAGTCCCTTAAATCTATTTCTCACTTCCACTGTATAATCACAAGGGATTTGATTTAGGTCATACCTGAGTGGCCTAGTGGTTTTCTCCACTTTCTTCAATTTAAGTCTGAATTTGGCAATAAGGAGGTCATGATCTGAGCCACAGTCAGCTCCTGGTGTTGCTTTTGCTGACTGTATAGAGCTTCTCCATCTTTGGCTGCAAAGAATATAATCAATCTGATTTCAGTGTTGGCTATCTGGTGATGTCCATGTGTAGAGTCTTCTCTTGTGTTCTTGGAAGAGGAGTTTTGCTATGACCAGTGCGTTCTCTTGGCAAAACTCTATTAGCCTTTGCCCTGCTTCATTCCGTATTCCAAGGCCAAATTTGCCTGTTACTCCAGGTGTTTCTTGACTTCCTACTTTTGCATTCCAGTCCCCTATAATGAAAAGGACATCTTTTTTGGGTATTAGTTCTAAAAGGTCTTTTAGGTCTTCATAGAACTGTTCAACTTCAGCTTCTTCAGTGTTACTGGTTGGGGCATAGACTTGGTTTACCATGATATTGAATGGTTTGCCTTGGAAACGAAAAGAGATCATTCTGTCATTTTTGAGATTGCATCCAAGTACTGCATTTCAGACTCTTCTGTTGACTATGATAGCTGTGTACTATTATGACTATGTACATATGTAAATATTTTTAAAGTAATATAATAATACAAACCACCAAACTGTTTACCAGTGGATCACTGAGAACAGGCCTGTGTGTTGTTTGTAAAGGATTCCTAAGCTGTATCTATTATGTCTTTTTTTAAGAGATTAGAAACAAATATGACAAAATGTATTGCTAAATTTGGGTTATGGGAACACAATATGTTTTGAAAAATTTCTCTGTACTTTTCCTATATCTTTAAATTTTTTCAAAATTGCAAAAAAGCAAAGAAATAAGAAATAACAATTGTTCAGGATGGATTTTCTTTTAAAAATTTAAAATAAAATAAAAAAAAAAGAAATAACAATATCAGTGAACAAAATGAGAGCCCAGACAAGCTCTCTGAGGAAAAGAGAAGAAGGAAGAGGTATAAGACCTCAAGGAGAGCTCTGTCCTGGGCACAGGGAGTAAACCTGGGGTCACTCAGGATGCCACGTGTGCATCTGCAAAGCCGTCTAGAGACTCGGAGGCCAAGGTGGAAGCCATGGGAAATGACCTGTGTATAATTGGTGCTCTTAAAGATAAAAACAGAAGAAATAAAGGGGGGAATTCAAGATGTGAGTGCATAAACATATCTCTTAAAAAATGAAAACTTTTTATCTGTTGGTCGTGTGTTCTGGGAATAAGATGATACAAAAGGATGGATATAAAACACCTTGATTAAGTAACTCAAACTTCAAGGATAGAGAAAGCCCCCTGGGGTCTAAAAGGAAAAGTATCAAAGGCAGGAAGAGGCTCAGACACCAGGACCAGAGGAGGGGCCGGATCACCAGGCAGTTGGAGGGCTGTTTCCCAGCCTGCGGCGGCTCCCACACAACGTATGTCATATGCTCTATATGTGGCGCTCCCCTGCCTCCCCTGGTCTCCCATGTCCCTGAAAAACAAATGCCAGGCCCTGGTCCTTGGAACGTGTGAGTGCCATCTTGTGTCTGTCCTGGGACCGCTTGTGTCCCTGAGTGTGCATCCTCCAGACTCACCATTCTGTTGCACACTGGGAATTCCCTTCTTTTCCAGCAGCCTCGGCATGTGACAAAACCTCCTCGCTCCCCACTTATCACCAGTGTAGCTTCTTGCTTGGTTGTATTGATCAAACATGTGTCTTTGACTCCACTACCTTAAATGGTGCTCTAGAGCATGACCATGAGCATTGGGCGGGGGACTCAGAAAGAGCTGCAGGATCCAGAGGGCATGGTGTGGGGAGAGTCAGCTGTCTGCCCTTCTCACCTTCAGCAGCAGAGCTCCAGGGCTGATAGTTTCACGGCACCTCAGCCTTCCAGACTCCAGTGTGGTAACTGACTGGAAGCTGCTGAGCAAGGAATTTTCCTGACTCTGTAACTTTGTGGACATGCAGAAGGCCCTGCAGAGTCACTTGAAGTGAACATATGGGCTGTGACATCTCATTTATGAATTTTGTCAGCAGAAAACACATGGCTTCATTAATGACACGGCATTTGATTAAGTTTAATCATGTAAAGTTATTACCACCATTAGGCCAGACAAAGTCACCAATAAGTGCTTTACTGAATTCATTAGAAGATGTGAAAAGTCGATGGGGAACATGTCATCTTGAAAGCTCAGCAAATTGGCAAATAAAATGACAGAGACTCTCACACTCGGGTGGCTCTTCAAAAACCAAAATGTACCTTGTCCTCTGGGACAGGCTCCCTTGGAGACCCGAAACTCCGCTGTTCCATGGGCAGCTGGTGGATCCGAACTCCTGCCTGGGTGTGTCCAGCTCTGCAGACCATGAGACCCCCAGGATCTGGAGCCCTGCAGCCCAAACAAGACGAGCCAATGGGGAGGCAAGGAAAGTCATTCCTCTTGCCCGTCATTGTGACTTCCCCCTGGTTTGTCACCATGGCTCAGTCTAGCTGGTCTTGATTCATGCCTCCATCTCTCGTTCCAAGAAGTAAGACCAATTTCTTGTGACGTTGCCTGTCTGACCGCCGTGTGCATTTCAGTAGCATGTGAGAACCAGTGATCATCTCAGGCTCTGGTCACTCATACCCCAGCCAGCTGCTCCCCAGCCTCTGTGCCAAGGCCTTGGCTGATCGCCTGCAGTCAGGTATGTTTTGAGGGCTGGGCCTTTGCACCGCCTAGGCAGTGAGGTAAGGGCAGCGTGGTCTTGGCAATGATGTTCCAGGCAGTGATGGCAGAGCCCCAGGATCTCTGAAGAGCTGAGGGTTGGCATCATTTCCAGAAGAAATTGGAACCCTGGTCCTGCACTGCCAAGACCTAGGGTCGGCCACTCCCTTTCGAGGGCATCAGCTCCCCTGGACCTGGAAGACCCATGACCAGGAAGGGTCAGAACCCTTCAGATGAGAACCTACCTGCACTTGTCTCAGGAAAGCAAAGAGGCCAGGAAACAGTGGGCGAGCCCAGAGGAGAGTCCGCCTACCACTGGCCCCCAGCATCAGGCAACGGTCTGGGATGGGGGGGCACTGTGGTGCTGAGGCCCCCTTCCCCTGCTGGTGCTTGAACCATCCAGACCTTGGTGTCCATCCTCTTTAATCCTCCTGTCCCTGGGTGTCCACATCCCCAGGGGGAGGCCAGAGTGGCTTCAGGGCATCACTCTTCCCTTGGCTGAGCTTCTCCCAGTAAATGGTTACCAGTGCTCCTCTGCTTGGTTTATAAGCACGCTGACCACATTGTGGAGGAAGGAAGTTTTATATTGAAACAAACCCAATAAACACTCCAGATCCAACGGTCATTCAGTCACAGCAGTGCCAGCTTCCCCTTGTCAGGCTTCTGCAGGAATGTTGTCCCACAGAACTGATTTCCGAGGTGCCCACACCTTCTCCATCAATTTGAATTCTTCGTGAAGAGGCTCTCTGACCTGCCTAAGTTCAGACACTACAGAGCCTGAGCCCACCCCGTCCCCACCATAGACTGTCCTCAGGAACCGAAGTCCCCAGAGCCCGTCCTAATACTGCTCTCCCTGCACCGCCCACTGCAGACGCCTCCCACCTCTGAGTCCTGCAGACAGCCCCCTGTCTTCCCAGAAAGAGCAGGGTGCCACCTTCGCTCGCTTCCATGCCCACTCTGCCCCTTCACCTGCACCCCCGCCCTGTCCTCTCTCCAGACACCAGATAGAGTCCCCAGACCCAGAGCAACATGAACCACGTCTTCACTTTGATTTCACTTAATTTCAACCTCAGTTGAAAGGCATCACCCTGACACAGGCAGGAACAGGAGCCTGTGAAACAGGTAATCCCTTCAGAGGAGAGTGCTCATGGCTAACACAGTCTTGCTGGGGAAATAAAGATAAATCTACCTGCCACAACTACTTTGGACCTGGCACACTGAAGGAGGAGGATTTGCTTTGCAAAGATCTGTGAGCTGACTGATAAGAAGAGTCCCCAGGTGGCTGATGAGAGGAGAGGAACGGGAAACACCATCCGGTCTTTAAGGAAGGCTGCTGTGGGAGGGCGCCCCTGCTCCATACCCCGCTCCTCAAGCAGCAGCCCCAGCCCCTTGTCACCCTCCCATAATGTCCCAGCCATTTCTCCCCAGCTCCGCCCACCCCGGCAGACCCTAAACCCTAGGTTCTCACCTCATGGTGCCAATCTGCACAGTCCACACTTTCAGACTGGGTCGTGGCTGCTGTGCTGGTCTGAGTCCCATTACCACCCCGCAGTGGGTGTCCTTGAGGGCTGGGAAGTTTCTTGCTTTTGTTTTGATAACATCCCCTTACACAGTCTTTCCATTGTCCTCTCTCTGCTGTTAACCATCTCTTTGTCTCCCTGCTGTACACTTCTAAGCTTTGTCTTCTGACCATTCCACTGCATTGTTACCTCCGTTTTTTTTTTTTTTTTTTTTTTTGGTGTTAAGTCACCCAGTCATGTCTGACTCTTTGTGACTCCATAGACTGCAGAATACCAGGCCTCCCTGTCCCTCACCATCTCTGGGAGTTTGCCCAAGTTCATGTCCATTGCATCGGTGATGCCATCCAACCATCTCATCCTCTGTTGCCCCCTTTTCCTCTTGCTCTCAATTTTTCCCAGCATCAGGGACTTTTTAAATGAGTTAGCTGTTCACATCATGTGGCCAAAGTATTGGAGCTTCAGCATCAGTCCTTTCAGTGAGCATTCAGGGTTGATTTCCCTTAAGATTCACTGGTTTGATCTTCTCACTGTCCAAGAGACTCTAGGAGTCCTCTCCAGCACCATAGTTTGAAGACATCAATTCTTTGGTGTTCTGCCTTCTTTACGGTCCAGTTCTCACAACCATACGTGACCACTGGGAAGACCATAGCCTTGACTATAGGGACTTGTGTTGGCACAGTGATGCCTCTGATTTTCAACACACTGTCTAGGTTTGTCATAACTTTCTTGCCAGGAAACAATTGTCTTCTGATTGCATGACTGCAGTCACCATCCACAGTGATTTTAGAGCCCAAGAAGAGGAAATCTGTCACTTCTTCCACCTTTTCCCCTTCTATTTTCCATGAAATAAAGGGGAAAGATGTCACGATCTTAGTCTTTTTTTAATATTTAGTTTTAAGCTGGCTTTTTACTCTCCTCCTTCATCCTCATCAAGAAGTTAAGTTCCTCTTCGCTTTCTGCGATTAGAGTTGTTGATGTTTCTCCCACCTATCTTGATTCCAGCTTGTAACTCATCCAGCCCAGCATTTCTCATGATGTGCTCAGCGTATAGATTAAATAAACAGGGTGACAGCAGACAGCCCTGTGGTACTCTTTCAATCCTGAGCCAATCAGTTGTTCCATACAGGGTTTCAACTGTTGCTTCTTGACCTACATACATGTTTCTCAGGAGACAGGTAAGATGGTTTGGTATTCTCATCTCTTTAAGAGCTTTCCACAATTTATTATGATGCACACAGTCAAAGGCTTTAGTGTAGCTGATGAAACACAGGTAGATGCTTTTCTGGCATTCCTTTGTTTTCTCTATGATCCATTCCCACTAAAGCATGGCTACTATATGTGGCCTGCTACCCCCACATCCTCTATCAGGGACCCACACCCCAGCTCCCCGACTGCCAGCCTGAGCCTCACCCACATCCACACTCATCAATGGACGCTGCTGTTGGGTGGACTGCATCTCAGAGCCTGCGGGGCTTCAGAAAAGCTCCTGCACGCTGCTTGGAAAATCAGAAGGAGGACAGCGATAATTTTATCCTCCTGCTCCTCATCTTGTGGATATTTAAAAATGCTGCCCAGAGCATGAAAATTAACTCAAAATGGGTTGAGGACTTGAACGTAAGACCTAAAACCACAAACTTCCAGAAAGAAAATGTAGGCTGGGGGCATCTGGCAAGTGCTCCTTTTGCCACCCTCATCTGGCACTGAGTCTCTGCTGTGGCCAGGAGTCCCACACCTTGCTCCTCTGCCCAGGCCCTTTCTTGGGTCTGAATTTCACCTGCAATCTGATGGTGGCTGAGGAGGCAGGAAGGCCAGAACCAGAGGAAGAGGACGTGAGAGTGGAAGCAGAGTCCAGAAAAGAAGCTGTTCTTAGTCCTGGAGGGCAGAGGAGGGGCAGAGCCTCGAAGGCAGGGGGAGAGAAGGAGCTTCACCCATGAGAAGGTAGAGGAATATCGACCACGTTTTCTTAGTGGCCGAGAAAATTATTTCATAACCTCAAGAGAAGCGTACAGACCAGAACCTTTGGAGACAACCTTCCAGAGGAAGCACACCAAATTTGAATTTCAGTGAATGATTATACTGTCCACAAGAATAATGATGTATTCTTTTCTATCAACCCTGTTCTGAGTTCCACTGGTGAGTCGAAAGCCCATTTAAGGAGTCTGGGAAGATGGTGCCAATTTACTGTTTTTGTATTTTCTCCAAATGCTCCCAGATAGACATACACTAGATTTGAAAAGCAAAACTAGCAACCTAGTCGTTCAGTTCAGTCCCTCGGTCGTATCTGACTCTTTGTGACCCCATAGACCACAGCACAACAGGCTTCCCTGTCCTTCACCAACTCCCAGAACTTGCTAAAACTCATGTCCATAGAGTTGGTGATGCTGTCCAACCATCTCATCCTCTGTTGTCCCCTTCTCTTCCCGCCTTCAATCTTTCCCAGCATCAGAGTGTTTTCCAATAGATCAGTTCTTCTCATCAGGTGGCCAAAGTATTGGATTTTCAGCATCAGTCCTTCCAATGAATATTCAGTACTGATTTCCTTTAGGATGGACTGGCTGGATCTCCTTGCAGTCCAGGGGACTCTCAAAGAGTCTTTTCCAACACCACAGTTCAAAAGGATCAATTCTTCGGTGCTCAGCTTTCTTTATAGTCCAACTCTCACATCCAAACATGACTACTAGAAAAACCATCAGTTCAGTTCAGTTCAGTTCAGCTCAGTTTAGTCGCTCAGTCATGTCCGACTCTGTGACCCCATGAATCACAGCACGCCAGGCCTCCCGGTCCATCACCAGCTCCCGGAGTTCATTCAAACTCATGTCCATCAAGTCGGTGATGCCATCCAGCCATCTCATCCTCTGTCATCCCCTTCTCCTCCTGCTCCCAATCCCTCCCACTATCAGGGTCTTTTCCAATGAGTCAACTTTTCGCATGAGGTAGCCAAAGTACTGGAGTTTCAGCTTCAGTATCAGTCCTTCCAATGAACACCCAGGACTGATCTCCTTTAGAATGGACTGCTGGATCTCCTTGCAGTCCAAGGGACTCTCAAGAGTCTTCTCCAACTCCACAGTTCAAAAGCATCAATTCTTCGGCACTCAGCTTTCTTTACAGTCCAACTCTCGCATCCATACATGACCACTGGAAAAACCATAGCCTTGACTAGACGGACCTTTGTTGGCAAAGTAATATCTCTGCTTTTCAATATACTATCTAGGTTGGTCATAACTGTCCTTCCAAGGAGTAAGCATCTTTTAATTTCGCTTTGACTATATGAACCTTTGTCAGTAAAGTATGTCTCTGCTTTTTAATATGCTGTCTAGGTTGGTCATAGCTTTTCTAAGGAGCTAGTTCTTTTTAATTTCATGTCTACAGTCACCATCTGCAGTGATTTTGGAGCCCAAGAAAATAAAGTTTATCACTGTTTTCATTGTTTCCCCATTTATTTGCCGTGAAGTGGTGGGACTGGATGCCATGATCTTCGTTTTTTGCATGCTGAGTTTTAAGCCAGGTTTTCACTCTCCTCTTTCACTTTCATCAAGAGGCTCTTTAGTTCCTCTTTGCTTTCTACCATAAGGTGGTGTCATCTGCATATTTGAGGTTATTGATATTTCTCTGGGCAATCTTGATTCCAGCTTGTGCTTCATCCAGTCTGGCATTTCACATGATGTACTCTGTATATAAGTTAAATAAGCAAGGTAACAATATACAGCTTTGACATACTACTTTCCCATTTGGAACCAGTCTGATGTTCCATGTCTGGTTCTAACTGTTGCTTCTTGACCTGCATACAGATTTCTCAGGAGGTAGGTCAGGTGGTCTGGTATTCATTTCCATCTCTTTAATTATTTTCCACAGTTTGTGGTGATCCACACAGTCAAAGGCTTTGGCGTAGTCAATGAAGCAGAAGTAGATGTTTTTCTGGAATTCTCTTGCTTTTTCTATGATTCAGTGGGTGTTGTCAATTTGATCTCTGGTTTCTCTGCTTTTCTAAATCCAGCTTGAACATCTGGAAGTTCTCAGTTCATGGACTGTTGTTGGGGGCCAGCATGAGGCACTCCGTCCGTGGCAAAGGTTATGAGGAAGGAGGCTCGACATACGCAAAGGCAGGATTGAGCCTCAGGAGTCCCCCTGGAAATCCTCGAGCATCTACCCCCATAACCAGAGCCTGCCTACTTTACTACTTTGTGCTCTCACCTACACCTCTGACTTTACGGGGGGCTGTCCCCCACCACCTCTTTCGGAGAAGGAGTTAACTTAGAGCTCCAGTTAATAAAAACTCGTGGGCGTGACAAGAGTGTTTTAACCTACAAACTCCTCTGAAGGTTCTCTAGCCTGCCTGACAGGCTTGTCCGGCCACATGTGATTGCTCACAGCCTCCCAACCATGAGAGGCACGAGATGCTTTAAACCTTCTAAAAACAGGTTCTTTAGAAAAGTTAGAAAACTATTAGTGTAAGTATAATGGGCTGATTAGAGATTGTATTGGTGAAGGGTTTTTCATTTGTTGAGCCAATGTTTACTGCTAAGTCTCCACATCCCCTGCCCTTACACACATTAATGAATATATAGAAGAAATAAGTATTAACCTTTGATATAAATCACATTAGACCTTAGGCTAAGTAAATTCTTTCCTTAACTAAAACCCACTACACCCTCACCCTATAGGAATGTAACTTTATTTGGGTGGCGTCTGTTTTAAGAATAATCACCCCTGGAGAAAGAAGTGTCCTGGTTGACTGACCACTGTCACAAGGAGAGGGTCATAAATTGTCAGCAGGCCCCCTGGCCAGAAGATGATGTAACACCCTTAAGACCTCTGTATACATTTGTATGAAGCACCTGACTTTGATAAAAGTCAGGACTGCTGACCCCACGTGACTTTTGCATAACATCTCAGTGTATAAAAGTAGACCATGGAAAATAAAGAATTGGGATCAGTTCCTCGAAAGACTGGTCTCCCCATGTCGCTCTCTCTCTCACTCTGGTTGAGTCTCCATCTGGAGCGTGGAACCCGCCATGCTTACCAATTATGCCTGGGCTTCTAAGATCCAACCGGGGAGGCCTCAGTGTCTCCTCTCCTTCGGGAGAACGGAAGGATGCCTGCGGCCTATGTAAGTGGTGCAAACTTCTTGTATTGAAGTTTTATTGGTCTCCCCTGTAAACCAAGCTACTCAGCCTCTTTTCTCCACTGAATTTTCCTACTGAGCCATCCTCATTCTATTACTCTTTATATCTCTAATTAATATCTAATTGAAGCTATTGTATCCTGATCTTCGCCGACGCCGTCCCCGCTTTGAACTCCCTGGATCAGCCAGGGCTGGACCCTGGCAGACTGTTGAAGCCTGTCTTGGAGAATTTTGAGCATTACTTTATTAGAGTGTGAGATAAGTGCAATTGTGAGGTAGAATTTGAGCATTCTTTGGCATTGCCTTTCTTTGGAGTTGGAATGAAAACAACTTTTCTAGTCCTGTGGCCACTGCTGAGTTTTCCAAATTTGCTGACTTATTGAGTTCAGCACTTTAACAGCATCATCTTTGAGGATTTGAAATAGCTCAGCTGGAATTCCGTCACCTCCACTAGCTTTGTTGGTAGTGATGCTTCCAAAGGCCCATTTGACTTCACATTCCAGGATGTCTGGCTCTAGGTGAGTGATCACACCATCATGGTTATCTGGGTCATTAAGATGTTTTCTGTATAGTTCTGTGTATTCTTGCCACCTCTTCTTAATACCTTCTGTTTCTGTTAGGTCCATACCGTTTCTGTCCTCTATTGTGCCCATCTTAATATCCACCCAATACCCAACAATTGCACAGTTCTGGAACAATCTGAACCCTATAAACTCAAAACTAACAGAGTTCCCCCAGCACCCAGATTCCTCCTCTCAGAAGAAATGCCTGAGTCCAACCAAATCGAGCAGATCGCACAGTAGGGGCACGAGGAGAAGAGCAGAGGGGCTTGATTCTTAACGTCCCAGGCCAGACTGTTCATCGCTTTGTGAAAACAGCAGAAGAGGAGGCACTAGGGCTATGAAGTTAAAGCGCTATGCCCGCCCACTGCTGCTTCCCAGATTCAGGAGAAGCTTTCATTTGTCTTGCTTTTTACAATAAGCAGCAGTGGACAATCACAAGGGAAATCTACACAAGCATTATCAAATCCCTGCCTACAATATCTGTGTGCCAGGAAAATGCAGGGCTTCCTGCATATTGAAACATTCCCATAATGGCACGACTATCACAACACTAACAGGAGGAAACCACCAGTCCCAGGAGTATGGGCACCGGCACCGTTCTGAGACTAATGTTTTTACGTTGTGGTCAGATTGAGTGAGTCAATACTCTGATATCATTGAGAATCAATTGTCTGAGTGAAAGGACATGTTTATACGGTGGGTGAGGTTAAGTAAAAACACTGTATTCCTAAATTCAAATGGTATAAATACAAAATGACGAGCTTTGTACACAAAAGGACTGAAAACAGTGCCCAAACCCGATCAGTAGTCACCCCCAAGTGAGCAGATTTCTCATTAAAACCATCTGTGGCTTTTGGAAGAAATGGAAGATTTCATGTCTGAGTCAGGAAATGAACAATCTAAAACATTGTGTCCACCAGGAGGCAAGAAAGCCACCATGGGTCACCAGGTCCATGTCAAAAACGTTCGCTGAAGAGGCCCCCCCTGACTAAAGACGTGAGAATTATCACATTGAAACACTGAGCTTCCCTGCGGCTCAGTGATAAAGAATCTGCCTGCCAATGCAGAAGACATGGGTTTGATCCCTGGTCCAGCAGCTAAGCCTGTGTGCCACAACTCCTGAGCCCGTGGTCCAGATTCTGGGAGCTGCAACTTCTAAAGCCTGTCTGCCTAGAGCCTGTGCTCCGCAACAAGAGAAGCCACCGCAATAAGAAGCTGGTGCACCACAATGCAGAGCAGACCCTGCTCACTGCAACTAGAGAAAAGCTCATGTAGCAACAATAACCCAGCACAACCGAGAATAACTAAACAAAAGTTTTTAAAAACACATTGAATGTTTAAATCCCTGTGAAGACAGATGGTCGTCTGGGGAATCAGGTGGTCACATCCATGCTCAGAAGACTCCAGAATTGCAGAGCCAAGGCAAGTCCAGCCCAGCCTTTTCTCTCCAAACTTGGGCCCCTCCATCATGATCACGTGGCTCTAGCCCGGGGGCTTCTGTCTGAGCTGCAGGGGGCAGGGTCCATTCCCTCCCGCTAGAGACCCTCACCTTTGCCGTGCCCTCTGCCTGCACCATCCCTCCCGCCCATGGTCATGTCCCTATGTGGCCGTGATTCGGATCTGTACACTGACACGTCTTCATTCCCCGACGTGATCACAGACTAGCACTCCATGCTTTCTTACCTGTGCTTCAGCGAGGCCCCGACGGGGGCGTACATTCCCGCCCCCCACCTCTGAGCCAGTGCTAGGCCTAGAGTAAGGGCTCACTCAGTGAAGGCATTTCTGCCCCTTGGCCTCAATTCTGATCTCCATCCCCCCCAGAGCAAGTTGTGTTAATCCCCCTCCTAACACGTTGTTCCATTTATCGGAAGGGAGGAAAAATGGGTTCTGATCCTCCCTGAGGGGAGGCCGGTTGGTTCCCTTGCCAGGACTCCTTGCAGGTGTGGCCACAGCAGTGCACCTGGGGCCAGACAGCCGTCCCTGAGCTCTGGGCCATGCTCCTGGATGGGGCAGCAGGGTGGGGAGGGGGAGCAGAGACAGGAACCCATGGCTCCGAGGAGCAGATGCCCAGATTCCTGGGGGTCATTTCAGTCCTAGGCACTGCCACCCCCAGGCATCACTATGTCCTGGGCAGGTTGGACCCAGAAGAAGCCTCATTTGGGAAGGGTTTGTCTGGGTTCAAATTCTGAAAGAGATGGGAATACCAGAGCACCTGACCTGCCTCTTGAGAAATCTGTATGCAGGTCAGGAAGCAACAGTTAGAACTGGACATGTAGCAACACACTGGTTCCAAATAAGAAAAGGAGTACGTCAAGGCTGTATATTGTCACTCTGCTTATTTAACTTATATGCAGAGTACATCATGAGAAACGCTGGGCTGGAAGAAGCACAAGCTGAAATCAAGATTGCCAGGAGAAATATTAATAACCTCAGGTATGCAGATGACACCACCCTTATGGTGGAAAGTGAAGAGGAACTAAAAAGCCTCTTGATGAAAGTGAAAGTGGAGAGTGAAAAAGTTGGCTTAAAGCTCAACATTCAGAAAACGAAGATCATGGCATCTGGTCCCATCACTTCATGGGAAATAAATGGGGAAACAGTGGAAACAGTGTCAGACTTTTATTTTCTTGGGCTCCAAAATCACTGCAGATGTGACTGCAGCCATAAAATTAAAAGACGCTTACTCCTTGGAAGAAAAGTTATGACCAACCTAGATAGCATATTGAAAAGCAGAGACATTACTTTGCCAACAAAGGTTCATCTAGTCAAGGCTATGGTTTTTCCAGTGGTCATGTATGGATGTGAGAGTTGGACTGTGAAGAAAGCTGAACGCCAAAGAATTGATGTTTTTGAACTGTGGTGTTGGAGAAGACTCTTGGGAGTCCCTTGGACTGCAAGATCCAACCAGTCCATTCTGAAGGAGATCAGCCCTGGGATTTCTTTGGAAGGAATGATGCTGAAGCTGAAACTCCAATACTTTGGCCACCTCATGCGAAGAGTTGACTCATTGGAAAAGACTCTGATTCTGGGAGGGATTGAGGGCAGGAGGAGAAGGGGACGACAGAGGATGAGATGGCTGGATGGCATCACCAACTCGATGGACATGAGTTTGTGTGAAATCCGGGAGTTGGTGATGGACAGGGAGGCCTGGCATGCTACAATTCATGGGGTCGCAGAGTCGGACAGGACTGAGCGACTGAACTGAACTGAACTGTCTGGGTTCCCAGGAGTCAAGCTCTCCTCCTATAGAAAAGCCAACCTCCGGTAGGCCCTCCAGCTGCCCCTCTAGTTTAAGTACAAAGAAGACAAGTACTCACTGGCTCAGTGCCTGCTATTCCGAGACCTAGCAGTCTTGCTGGGAAGAGGCAGCCATGGGCCAGCTCCTGGTATGACCACAGGCCACTCAGGGCCAGGCTCCAGCTGCATCTCAGCTCTGACCCGGACCCAGGCCGTTGCAGGAATGCTGTCTCCTGCCCTGAAGAGCTGGACAGACAAGAGCCCCTCTGGACTGAATAATCCTATAAAGCGCTCAGTGGCCTGGAAAGAATGTCTTTTCCAGCTTGATCTGTTATGATACGTTATTTGAGAATGTAATCCACGGTGTGAACCAGGAGTAGACTGACCGCCCCCACTGGTCCAACGTCCCTATCTCAGCCGACAGGGTCTTTTCAGAGCCATCCTCTGGCCCCGTCATGCAGGCCGTGAATGACATGAAAAGTGAATTCATTCAGTCCCTAGTAACCAGGGGAGCTTGCCACTGGAGCTGTGGCTCACAGAGGTGGGCACCAGGCTCTACAAACAAAGGAAACACAGATGCCCACATTCTCCAGCAACTGAGTTAATCCGAACCCTTTAGTTCTTTCTGAGAACCTGTCTCCCCTGTTTGGATCACACCATTGGAGGGCGGGCATCAGGGTCGGACACCTACCCGGACGCTCCCACAGCCACTCGTGCCTCCTCCTCTCTGCCCAGCAGGCCCTGCCCTCAGCCCTGTGGTCCCAGGCCCAGCCTGCAGGATGAAGTGCAAGGCCACCCCTCCTCCGGACACATGCTCTGGGGAAGTCCATGGCCTGAGGGGACACGTCAGATGGAGGAACCCCCACCCCATCTTTGGGATCCAGTCTCCGGGCTCCGTGGGGCAGAAGAGCAGGGTTTCAGGGTTGTGGAAGGAACACGGACTTGCATGAAGAAAGCCTGGGTTTCGGGAGTGATCCTGCCTGTCACTCGGGCCTTCCACACTACACACTCAGTTCCCGCACAGAGACGTGGGAGGGAGCTGAGAGTGTACCCAGTCCGCTGGGCAGGCGCTGGTCACAGAGGGCCCTGCTACATTCTGCCTTATTCGTGCACCACATCCTGCCCTCTGCTGGGGAGGAAACTCCGCCGCCCCCTGGATGGGCTTCAGGCACTGAACTCCTGGGAGTGGTGGGGTGCTGGGACCCTACCTACCACCCCGGTGCCTCCTGCCTCACACACTCCCGGCTGCAGGGGGACCTGTGGCCCTCACTACACGGGGCTCCGCCCACACGGCGTGGCCCCCCAAACAAGACACACAGGCCAGTCTGTCCTAGGAGCCTGAATTGTCCACCCCTTCGGACCAGGAAGGACCGGCAGCAAGCTCACCGCACGTGGGCAGATGAGGCTCCTTCAAGCCAGTGGGGCCTTGGCAATTGGGAGAGAGGGGAGCTACCGCCATCTAGTGGATTGTTTCTCCCTTACCTGGTTTTGCTGCTAAGTCACTTCAGTCGTGTCCGACTCTGTGCAACCCCATAGACGGCAGCCCACCAAGCTGCCCGGTCCCTGGGATTCTCCAGGCAAGAATACCGGAGTGAGTTGCCATTTCCTTCTCCAATGCATGAAAGTGGAAAGTCATAGTGAAGTCGCTCAGTCGTGTCCGACTCCTAGCGACCTCATGGACTGCAGCTCACCAGGCTCCTCTGTCCATGGGACTCTCCAGGCAAGAGTACTGGAGTGGGGTGCCACTGCCTGGTTTTAATTGAGCATTTAAAGGAGATCAGTCCTGGGTGTTCATAGGAGGGACTGATGTTGAAGCTGAAACTCCAATACTTTGGCCACCTGATGCGGAAAGCTGACTCATTTGAAAAGACCCTGATGCTGGGAAAGATTGAAGGCAGGAGGAGAAGGGGACCACAGAGGAAAAGATGGTTGGATGACATCACCAACACAATGGACATGGGTTTGGGTGGACTCCGGGAATTGGTGATGGACAGGGAGGCCTGGCATGCTGCAGTTCATGGGGCCGCAAAGAGTCGAACACAACTGAGCGACTGAACTGAACTGACCTGAATGTAATGTATATAAGGCCTTGTTTTGTTCTCATTGTATCAATTTAATCAACAGTACTCTTTTTTTTTTTTTAAACCATGTGGGTAACTTTACTGGCTTACTCAGCCTCAAGCTTTGTAGACTTTTCTTTGGTTTTCATGCAAACCAAATGCCCGGCAAGAGAATGGAGGAAGAGAGTTCTGAGTAGAGACCTGATATTCCTCTGAAGGCCCTCCAGTGAGACTTGTAGTCTGTCTGGAAAGACTGGCAGTCTGTCTGGGAAGTTTATGTGTTGTGGGTGATCCATTTGTCCCTTGAGTCCAGGAGTCTGCGGGTATAGATTCATTGGGGAGGGGGAGGGGGAATGGATGACCACTTCCTCTCTGACCTCAGTTGAATCTTCTGAGATTCAAACATGAGTGGTCAACAGAAGGCTTCTGGTTTTGCTAGAAGTCCATTTGCATGAAAAACTAAGGACACTTCCTGGGCAGAGCTGGTTTACTTTGGGTGTAGTAAAAAAACAAAACAACAGCAAGCAAACAGCTTTAGTTATAAAAGGCAGAGGTGCTTCTGAATACAGCACAGATACTATATTTGTACCTGACTTTCAGCCCGTGGCTTAAGTGTCTAAGTACAGCTTGTGGAAGGAGGGCTCCAGAGTCTGTCCTTTCCCTGCAACAAGCTTTCAAATAAAAAGGGGGCTGGGGAAGGAGAGATCCATTCAATCTGGCAACTTTGATCCCCACCCCAAGTAAGGTCACTTAAAAACACATATACGGGGGGCAAGGGTGGGTGGGTGTGATGAATTTGGAGCAATGATACTCTTAAAAGATGTTTTAATCACCGTCCTTGAGTTTGCAGTATACACTTACAACTAACCAGAGTCTTCTTTCAGATGACACCACATCACTTTGTGGGCAGTGCAGGCAGCTCCTAGCAGAATATAGGTTTCTCCGCTATCCACTTTCTCATTTGTTAGCAAGGAAAAACTGGACTTTGAAACAAATTATTTATATTGCTGCTGCTGCTGCTAAGTTACTTCAGTCATGTCCGACTCTGTGCGACCCCATAGACGGCAGCCCACCAGGCTCCCCCATCCCTGGGATTCTCCAGGCAAGAACGCTGGAGTAGGTTGCCATTTCCCCTAACTTTAATACTTCAACTCATCGTAAAGCTACAGTGATCAAAACACTGTGGTATTAAGGAAAGACTAGACAGGTATTCAGTGGAACAGAGCAGAGAGCACAGAGAGAGTCATGCGAATATACCCAACAGTTCCCTGGCAAAAGCACACAGGGAATTCAATGAGGAAACAGTAGTCTTTTGAACAAATGGTGTTGGAACAACTGGATATTTAGCCATAAGCAAAATAATGAATCTAGATGCAGATCGTACACCCTTCACAAAAATTGAAAGTGCATTGTAGAGTTAAATGTAAAATATAAAACTGTAGAACTCCTAGAAAATAAGAGGAAATCTGCATGACTGGGTTTGGAGGTGACATTTTAGATTAAGTGCCAAAGGCAAGATGCATGTCAGAAAAAAATTGATAAATTGGACTTCATTAAAATTTTAGAAGCTCAACCCAGTTAAAAAGGATCTTACTTATTTGTGGAATCTAAGAAACAAAATGGACACAGGTGGTGGTTGGAGGGGGGAACAAAGTGGGTGAAGAGGGTTAGAAGTAGAAACTTGCAGCTATAAAATACTGAAATGTACAGCAAAGTGACTATAATTAATACTATGTTATATACTTGAAAGATGGTGAGAGAGTACATCTTAAAAGCTCTCATCACAAGGAAGAACATCCTGACTATTTGCCTTATTTAATTTAGTTAATTTATATAATTTATTTTTTTGTTGCACTGCATGGCTTGTGGGATCTTAGTTGCCCTGCCAGGTATCAAACCCACGCCCTCAGCAATGAAAACATGTAATCCTAACCACTGGACTGCCGGGGTATTCCCTGAGTTTGCCTTTTAAATTTGTTTGCTTCCTAAATGGGTATGCCTGTATCTTTGAAGTATTGACCAAATATTTTCCTACTTGTCCGGTGTTTCACTGGCAGTTAACCACATTGTTTTGTTACAATGAGTCGTTTTCCTCATCCCCCCACCCCCCAACCCCCCAATGCCATGAAGATATAAGAAGTAACACTCTGAAAGGAGTGGAGGAGTTGAAAGTTTGTAGCCATCATGGTGTGGACTGGGTTGAGCAAGAAGCCCAGTTCAGTTCAGTTCATTTCAGTCGCTCAGTCCTGTCTGACTCTTTGCGACCCCATGAATCGCAACACGCCAGGCCTCCTTGTCCATCACCAACTCCCGGAGTTCACTCAGACTCACGTCCATCGGGTCAGTGATGCCATCCAGCCATCTCATCCTCTGTCGTCCCCTTCTCCTCCTGCCCCCAATCCCTCCCTGCATCAGAGTCTTTTCCAATGAGTCAACTCTTCGCATGGGGTAGCCAAAGTACTGGAGTTTCAGCTTTAGCATCATTCCTTCCAAAGAACACCCAGGACTGATCTCCTTTAGAATGGACTGGTTGTGAAAGGTTGTTGTTGAGTCACGCGAATACACCAGGATTCTTGGCCCCCGGAGGAGAAGAATTCAATCCGGGGCCAGAGACGAGGCTTGATCGCTCAGAGCTTTTGTGTAATAAAGTTTTATTGAAGTATAAAGGAGATAGAGAAAGCTTCTGACATAGGCATCAGAAGGGGGCAGAAAGAGTACCCCCCTGCTAGTCTTTAGCTGGATGTTATATAGTCACTAGCAGTCTGTTAATGAAAGAAAGGAATATCTTAAAATTCAGAATGGCACCAGGCCCCTCACCCATAAGATGCATTTTGGGATAAATGGTTTATCCTGGGCCATAAAATGATTAACTTGAATCTTGAAGAAGGGCAGACCACCATACAAATAGTTTCATTTACATAGATTAGGGGAACAATATCCATACTGGTTTGTCAAGTAGGTTCTGGGCCAAGAGGCAGAACCGACTTGGAGACAGAGTTTGGGGTAAAGGCATAGTACATTAGCATAGCTTAAGACAAACATTTCCATAAGAAAAAGGCATTGGTTATCTCTAGACTCGAGAATAGCTAACTTCAGGCGAAGCCGGGTGTCATTATGGCAACACAATATTTTAAGAGAAACCTCCCTTTAAATTTGTATAGAGAAGGAAAAAATATTGCTAGTTTGTTTCCTCCTGCCGCTTAAGAGAGATAAAAATGTCTGACACTTGCAGGCTATTTCCTCTATTTGGAGACCCCTGGCCTTCCTGCCTGTTACCCTCTCAGTTGGATCTCCTTGCAGTCCAAGGGACTCTCAGGAGTCTTCTCCAACAACACAGTTCAAAAACATCAATTCTTCGGCCCTCAGCCTTCTTCACAGTCCAACTCTCACATCCATACATGACCACTGGAAAAACCATAGCCTTGACTAGACAGACCTTTGTTGGCAAAGTAATGTCTCTGCTTTTCAATATGCTATCTAGGTTGGTCATAATTTTCCTTCCAAGGAGTAAAGGTCTTTTAATTTCATGGCTGCAGTCACCATCTGCAGTGATTTTGGAGCCCCCAAAAATAAAATCTGACACTGTTTCCACTGTTTCCCCATCTATTTCCCATGAAGCGATGGGACCAGATGCCATGATCTTCGTTTTCTGAATGTTGAGCTTTAAGCCACCTTTTTCACTCTCCACTTTCACTTTCATCAAGAGGCTTTTTAGTTCCTCTTCACTTTCTGCCATAAGGGTGGTATCATCTGCATATCTGAGGTTATTGATATTTCTCCTGGCAATCTTGATTCCAGCTTATGCTTCTTCCAGCCCAGCATTTCTCATGATGTACTCTGCATATAAGTTAAACAAGCAGGATGACAATATATAGCCTTGACACACTCCTTTTCCTATTTGGAACCAGTCTGTTGTTCCATGTGCAGTTCTAACTGTTGCTTCCTGACCTGCGTACAGATTTCTCAAGAGGCAGATCAGGTGGTCTGGTATTCCCATCTTTTTCAGAATTTTCCACAGTTTATTGTGATCCACACAGTCAAAGGCTTTGGCATAGTCAATAAAGCAGAAATAGATGTTTTTCTGGAACTCTCTTGCTTTTCCGATGATCCAGCAGATGTTGGCAATTTGATCTCTGGTTCCTCTGCCTTTTCTAAAACCAGCTTGAACATCAGGAAGTTCACGGTTCACATATTGCTGAAGCCTGGCTTGGAGAATTTTGAGCATTACTTTACTAGCATGTGAGATGAGTGCAATTGTGCAGTAGTTTGAGCATTCTTCGGCATTGCCTTTCTTTGGGATTGGAATGAAAACTGACCTTTTCCAGTCCTGTGGCCACTGCTGAGTTTTCCAAGAAGCCCCAGTAGATGTTCAACCTGGAGAGGAAGTGGTTGGAAAACAGGATGTTTCCATAGTCTCCACTGATGGCTCATTAGTGATAGAGATAGAATACAGGGACAAGATAGGTAATTAAATAGTTCATCCCTGGAGGAGAAAATGGCATCCCACTCCAGTATGCCTGGAAAGCCCTATGGACAGAGGAGCCTGGGCGACTACAGTCCACGGGGTGGCAAAGAGTCGGACATGACTGAGCGACTAAACCACCACCTCCTTCTTAAACCGCCCTCCCGCCTCCCATCCCATACCACCCCTCTAGGTTGTCACAGAACATTGAGTTGAGCTCTTCACATCATACATAGCACATTCGTACTGGCTATCTATTTAACGTGTGGTAATGTATATGTTTGAATGCTACTCTCAGTCTGTCCCACCCTCTCCTTCCCACGCTGTGTGCACAGATCTGTTCTCTATGTCTGCACCTCAACTGCCACACTACATCAGTTCATCAGTACCATCTTTCTAGACCCCTATATATACACTAATATACTATATTTGTTTTTCTCTTTCCGGCTTACTTCACTCAGTATAACAGGCTCTAGGTTCATCGATCTCACTAGAACTAACTCAAGTTTGTTCCTTTTGTGGCTGAGTATATACACAATGAGTATATATACAATGAGTTCATTGTATATCTGTATCACAACTTCTTTATCCATTTGTCTGTTGATGACATCTAGGTTGCTTCCATGTCCTGGCTAATGTAAATAGTGCTACATTGAACACTGGGGGTACCTGTCTTTTAGAAATGTGGTTTTCTCAGGGTACATGCTTAGTAGTGGGATTTCTGGGTCGTATGGTAGTTTTACCCCTAGTTTTTAAAGAAATCTCCATACTATTCTCCATAGTGGTTGTATCAATTTACATTCCTGCCAGCAGTGCAAGAGAGTTCCCTTTTCTCCACATCCTCTCCAGCATTTATTGTTTGTAGATTTTTTTGATGATGGCCATTCTGACCAGTGTGAGGTGATACCTCATTGTAGTTTTGATTTGCATTTCTCTAATAATTTAGCAGTGTTTAGCATTTTTTTATGTGTGTGTTTATTAACCATGTAATACAACTGATTAGATGATTGTATGTATGTTGACTTTTGAATGGTATCTACAACAATGTATATTTAGATTGTGTTCTTCATGTAACTAAGGATACATCTTCACAGAAGAATAAATGTTAATTTCAGGAAAAGTAAATCCTTTTAAAAAGTTGGGTTATAAACTAGTTTACTTTAACATTAAACTTCAACATTAAACATACTGTCACGCGAGTGTATGTTCCTCATCTCTTTGTCTCGTCACAACAAAGATTTGGAATGATGGACATTAAAGCCCCCTCAGCGTGTCACAGCTCTCAGGTCTTTGATAGACCGTGTTATAGCTCTCAGGTCTCAAAAGGACCATGTTATAGCTCTTAGACAAGTCAGTGTTACAGCTCAGTGTTACAGCTCTATTTTATTTAGAAGATAGCAGGAAAATCCATCTCTGAGGCGTGAGGGCACGTCGATCCAAAGACGGGAAGAGAAGAGCACCCTAGCACGCAGGCAAGAGAGAGAGAGCCCTTTGGTTCCTCTTTTTATATGTAACTCGCCCCCTCCCCCGCCCCCCCCCAACCCAGGCCTGTCCTATGTAAATTGGGCCAGCCAGGAGTGTTGTTTGCTTTTCCTGAGGTCCTCACTCCGCTCCTCGGATCTTCTTTGTTCTATTTTCACGGGCTTTTCCCTTCCTTGTCTTTTAGCCACCACCCTTTTGGACTCCTTTTCCCTATTCTGCCTACCTAACAGTACTTTCATCAAGAATCCATGGCTGATTCATGTGCATGTATGGCAAAAACCACTACAATATTGTAATTAGCCTCCAATTAAAATAAATAAATTTTCTTAAGAAAGAAAAGCAAACCAAAAAATAGAATGAAATTAGTTGTTTCATACTTAACTATACTCCTTGTTTTGTTTCTATAATAAAATTCTTAGAATTAAAAAAGAAGCAATATTTCACCCCACTAAGGGATCGTAAGTAGAAAAATGTGGGAGACCCCTGTAAGTTAATGATTACTGGAGAAAGCAGCATTGCTTAACCACAAAGCCAAGCAGTCTTGCTGAACAACAAGACCATGTGACAGAAGCATGAGACGCGCCCCAAACAATAAAACAGTGGTGACGTGAGACCAACATCCTGCCTGGTGAGCTCAATAAGTTAGCGATCCCTAGGACATGCTCTCTGCACACATGAAAAACAATAATTTGTGGACCTTGCTTGACCATGTAGGGACAAGAAAACTCCCCTGCTCAACTTGGAGGAAGAGCTGATGATGGGAGCATGATGTCTACTCAAGAAAGACAAAGAAGGTCTCCTCCATCTCCCCACTTTTCCTCTGATTGTGAAACTGTAGCCAGTAAATTCTCAGAGCACGTTCTATTCTAATGAATCACCTCTTAACTACCACATTGCTCTAGCTGAATTCTTCTCTGCTCTGAGACATAAAGGACTGTGTACCAGAGCTCTTCAGAGCCCTCCAGAAATGACACCAGTCCATTTCATTGTGTGTTAGCGTGTTAGTCGCTCAGTCGCGCCCGACTCTTTGCGACCTCATGGACTGCAGCCCACCAGGCTCCTCTGTCTATGAGATTTTCCAGGCAAGGATACTGGAGTGGGTTGCCATTTCCTTCTCCAGGGGATCTTCCCAACCCAGGGATCAAACCCGGGTCTCCTGCACTGCAGGCAGATCCTTTACCGACTGAATTACCAAGTACCAGGTCATATATCTAGTATCATGTTTTATTATTTCCAAATTAGTGCTATCAAAATTCCCAAAGAACAGACTGGTCTTACATTTATTCTCATAAAGGAGAAAACATATACCCCACTACCAGTACTAAAAAACAAAAGAAAAACTTCTCACTATAATTCAAAATACCCTCCATCCCTTCCAAGAAAAAGACTGTTAATAAATTAGTTACTTGGCAATGTATCTTATCCACACACATAAGAGCCCTTATATTTTCTAGAAAAGTTAACCAATGTTCAGTCCATACAATTTAGTTCACAGAAAATTTTAAACAACTGTGTCACCGTGAATAAAAAAGGCCATATGCCTGCTGATACAATTCCTGGTTTTAAGAATTTCAGGCACTTTTTGATCATTGGGCTTTCTGGAACTCTATGATAATTTCCTTGACTTAGAGCCAGGTTTTATGACTAAAGCATACCAGTGAGGCACTCTGATGCATCAATATCAGTTTTTATACTAAATAACAATGTCACTCATATGATGTCAATCAAACTTTGATTACAAAATCCTTAGTAAGAGTACTTAGGCATAAGATGATATCTAGTATGTGATTTAAACATTAACTATAAAGCCACAAGACAAAATTCAATATCGATAAGGAACCATAAGCTCCCAAAGAAATACAGATTCAAGGAAGGAGCTTTCACTTTTAAAGACTAAATGCAGTTAAGTTTTTTCAGAGCTCTGGGAAGTTACTTACAGGTTTTTAAAACACAGATAAGAGTGACAGTTTTGCCTCCCGATACACATTTACATAATTCTCCTAAATCTCAAGTTAAAAAAAAAAACAAAAACACTTCATTAAAAAAAGTATATGTGTATCTCATACACATATCTATATATACAACTATACAAACAAAATCTGTGTTTATAGCACATACCAGGACACACCACTTAACACTCACAATTTATACTCTTTTATCAGCAGTCATTAGCAAACTACACAAATAAAACTATTAACAAGATATAAAGATATCTGCCACTAGAGGATCTTACAATCAGGTTTTCAACAGTCTTTTGGTTGCGGTTGACAGTTCACAATTGCAGCCATTCATGAGTTCCTGGAATGTGGCCCACAGAGTTCAGAATTTCAGTGAAATAAGCACACATCTAGTGTGTTCTGAAGGCAGAGAGGAGAGTCAGAGTCCTTCTCTGCTTCCGGACTTTGCAGCCGCCTGACTCAGCCTCTGCAGTGTGAATCCCCACCTGCGGGGCTGTAGGGGTCTGAAGCCCTAGAGCTGGGCTATGTTCTTCTGTTGCACAGCATGTGGGGGTGGATGGAGTTGGGGCTGTGCTTCCTGGGCCTTAGCGCCCCAGCAGCAAACTGTAGGCCTCGACGGAGGTGCCCCTGCCCCATATGACACTTCTGAATACAACATCCTCCTTTTCTCCTTACAGGGAGCTGAGGAGACACATGGTTGGCTAAGGAGCTTGTAAGCAGCTGCAAGGTTTTGAAAATCCCACCAGGCTGATTCTCTGCAAGGCAGTGTTAATGTCCTGGGGTGTCATTGATGTAGCTGATTGTGAGTGATTGAACCTGTTCAAGAGACCTGCCTGGATGGTGTCAACTTCACAATTGCCATAACCTTAAAGTTGAGAGTTATGTTATATTCAGTGGGAATTTTTAGGACTTCAAGACAGGGAGACAGCATCTCAAGCTGCCCTGAGAGAACTGCTCCGAGGAAGTGAGGAGAGGAGCCAGGTTATATACAATTTGCAACTAAGGGCAGGTAGTTTGAACATCAAAAGTATTTTTGTGAATACTTTAAAGAAAACCATATATACCATGTTAAGAAATTTAGTGCTTTTCTATATATTGGAAGATGCAAGACTCTGGGCTGACTGACATTTCTTTCCTGTGCATCTCAGTTATCTGGGCCAGTACCTGGTGTGTTTTTGTTGCAGAAACCAGTAATTGAGAAAACCACCACCATAATCGGAGAGTTGGAGAACTCAGGTTCATTATGCCGTCGGGCCCAGAGGAGTTAACACTCCAAGCTCTGAGCCTCGAACAAAGGGATTACAGAGTTTTTATAGACAGACTATAGTTGGCAACACTAGCTTTCAATAGGCTGGTTTAAACTAAGGGGTTTTGTTTGTGCGTGCGCATGTACACGGGAACAGCAGTCAAGATGGGGAGGGGGATGCCTGACTTTTACACAAACAGGCATGATTAAGCAGGTTTGCAGGGGCCGGGCAATTGCAAAGAGCAGGACAAGGGCGAGTGAGATAAGCTCCAGTTCCTAGTATTAAGTCCCTTACTTTCTGAGATTACGTGACCTACATGATCCACACTTTGCAAGGAGCAAGCTGAGTAACAGAGGCAGAAGGAGCAGGAGGTTATGTAAAATTTTAACTTTTCCTCTTCATTTTCACGGCCTGAGCTCCTCAGGGCTCACCGTGGGGGTTGGCTGCAGTCTGATGGCTATCAGATTGGGCAGGTATTATTCTCCTTCCTGGGTGCCCTTAGGGTTCAGGTGCTCACATTGGAGGGCTGGAACCGCCAGTGGCTGCGACGTCCTCATTTACTGATACAGCAGGAAACCATTTCTCAACAGTCAGTGGGGTGTTGTGGGGGGCAGGGGAGGCCTCAGGAGCACACTCTGGATCAGGAAAGGCCATCTCCTCCCTTGGGAAGGCGACTTTGGTGGTCCACATCCCCACGGTGCATCAGGACCATCTTTTCAGATACCTAGGGAGGAGGCTGGGTGGAAGTGTAGGTGCCATGGGTGGTGAGGGGTAGCAGGTCCGAGACACAGGGCTGCTTGACTGCATCATACAAGGGCTGCACCCAGAGCTTTCCGTTCCCAGAGGCTCTTTGTAAAACGCAACAGATGGGAGGGCAGGGCAGCTGGTGACAGATCTCTGAGAGGTCCTTGAAGGCCGAGGAAGGTGTTTAAATTAAGTAATAGGTGTCAAGACATTTTGTTGAAGAAAGTGCTACCCAAATGTAAAATGTTGATTATTTCTGCAGTAATAACCATGAGGCTTCCCTTGATCTCTATCATCTTTGAGGACCCAAATAATCTACGAGGAAGCAAGATCCAGAGCTATATCTCATCCCACAAACACCCACTTATTAACTATTCGGCAGACTTCAGTTGGGAGCCATCAGTGACGCAGTGAGGGGAAGAAGCTGCTGGGCAGGCAGACCCCCTACCTCACCCCACACCATGTCTGGGGACTTTCCTAGACTTCCAGAACCTGCAACCCTGTGGAGTGTTTCACTGCACCTACCCATGTTTTCAGAGGAGTCTGTCTTTTAAAACACTCTCCTGATGTTTAATGAGTCAGTGATTATTTTATAAATGAAATTTTAGACAAAACTGACCCACTAGGTATGGAGAAAATCACTCACTGACTGACTTTAGAGGAGTTTTCAGAGAAGCAACAAAGCAGACAGGTACCCTCTGAAGACAGATTCCTCTTGTTCACTCTCAGCTCTGGCTGGTTGGCCTCATGGAGAAAATGTCCCACACATATGGACCAAGATGTCCTAGAGGGTCTCTGTGCCCTTGGAGGGGGCCAGTGACTCATATGCCCTCTGTTTTCACAGAGTCAGGGGCCAACACAGAGTAAGGAAAAAATTGAGGTGGTAGAGTGGTGGAGGTTGTGGCAGGCACCTTCCCAGGGTCTGCAAAATTCATCTCAGCTAGAACAGAAGGTGAAAGGGTGGGGAAAGTACTCACTAGTAAAAATACCAAGGAGCAAAGCTGAGGAAGGACAGAGAGGCCACGAGACCCCAATTGTCCAGTTTCCAGACCATGTCACATAAAGCCCAGTCCTTCTGCAGGCCATGGCCGCTCAGTCGTATCCAACTCTTTGTACCCCAGGGACTGCAGCACGCCAGGTCTCCCTGTCCTTCACCATCTCCCAGAGCTTGTTCAAACTCATGTCCATCGAGTCAGTGATGCCATCCAACCATCTCATCCTCTGTCCTCCCCTTCTCCTCCTGTCTTTTGTTTTTCCCAGCATCTGGGTCTTTTCCAATGAGTCAGCTCTTCACATCAGGTGGCCAAAGTATTGGAGCTTCAGCTTCAACATCAGTCCTTCCAATGAATATTCAGGACTCATTTCCTTCAGGATTGACTGGTTGGATCTCCTTGCAGTCCAAGGGACTCTCAAGAGTCTTCTCCAACACCACAGTTCAAAAGCATCAATTCCTTGGCACTCAGCTTTCTTTATAGTCCAACTGTCACATCCAAACATGACTACTGGAAAAGCCATAGCTTTGACTGCATGGACCTTTGTCAGCAAAGTAATGTCTCTGCTTTTTAATATGCTGTTTAGTTTAGTCATAACTTTTCTTCCAAGGAGTAAGTGTCTTTTAATTTCATGGCTGCAGTCACCATCTGCAGTGACTTTGGAGCCCAAGAAAATAGTTTGTCACTGTTTCCACTGTTTCCCCATCTATTTGCCATGAAGTGATGGGATTGGATGCCATGATCTTCGTTTTTTGAATGTTAAGTTTTAAGCCAACATTTTCACTCTCCTCTTTCACTTTCATTAAGAGGCTCGTTAGTTCCTCTTTACTTTCTGCCATAAGATTGGTGTCATCTGCATATCTGAGATTATTGATATTCCTCCCTGCAATCTTGAAACCAGCTTGTGCTTCATCTGGCCCAGTATTTTGCATGATGTACTCTGCATATAATTTAAATAAGCATGGTGACAATATACAGCCTTGACAGAACTCCTTTCCCAATCTGAGGCCAGTCTATTGTTCCATGTCTGGTTCTAACTATCGCTTCTTGACCTGCATACAGATTTCTCGGGAGACAGGTAAGGTGGTCTGGTATTTCCATCTCTTTAAGAATTTTCCACAGTTTGTTGTGATCCACACAGTCAAGGTTTTGGCATAGTCAATAAAGCAGAAGTAGATCTTTTTCTGGAACTCTCTTGCTTTTTCTATGATCCAATGGATGTTGGCAATTTGATCTCTGGTTTCTCTGCCTTTTCTAAATCCAGCTTAAACATCTGGAAGTTCACGGTTTATGTACTGTTGAAGCCTGGCTTGGAGAATTTGAAGCATTATTTTGCTAGCATGTGAGATGAGTGCAATTGTGCAGTAGTTTGAATATTCTTTGACATTGCCTTTCTTTGGGATTGGAATGAAAACTGACCTTTTCCTGTCCTGTGGCCACTGCTGATTTTTCCAAATTTGCTGGCATATTGAGTGCAGCACTTTCACAGCATCATCTTTGAGGATTTGAATCAACTCAACTGAAATTCCATCACCTCCACTAGTTTTGTTGGTAGTGATGCTTCCAAAGGCCCATTTGACTTCACATTCCAGGATGTCTGGCTCTAGATGAGTGATCACACCACCGTGGATAACTGGGTCATGAAGATCTTTTTTGTACAGTTCTTCTGTGTATTCTTGCCACCTCTTCTTAATATCTTCTGCTTCTGTTAGGTCCATACCATTTTTGTCTTTTATTGTGCTCATCTTTGCATGAAATGTTCCCTTGGTGTCTCTAACTTTCTTGAAGAAATCTCTAGAGTTTTGCATTCTATTGTTTTCCTCTACTTCTTTGCATTGATCACTAAGGAAGGCTTTCTTATCTCTCCTTACTATTCTCTGGACTCTGCATTCAGATAGGTAGATCTTTCCTTTTTTCCTTTGCCTTTTGCCTCTCTTCTTTGCTCAGCTATTTGTAAGGCCTCCTCAGACAATCATTTTGCCTTTTTACATTTCTTTTCCTTGGGGATAGTCTTGATCACTGCATCCTGTACTATGTCACAAACCTCTGTCCATAGTTCTTCGGGTGCCCTGTCTCACAGATATAATCCCTGGAATCTATTTGTCAATTCCACTGTATAACCATAAGAGATTTGATTTATGTCATACCTGAATGATCCTGTGGGTTTCCCTACTTTCTTCAATTTAAGTCTGAATTTTGTGATAGGGATTTCATGACGTGAGCCACAGTCACCTCCCGGTCTTGTTTTTGCTGACTGTATAGAGTTTCTCCATCTTTGGCTCAATCTTTGGGAGGTGGTGGACAGGCATTATTCTTCATCCAAAAAATAACAAGTGAAAATGCATCCCAGTAGGAACATTTTAATTTAGACATAAGAGCAGCTCACAATGAATATGGACTTCTACAGTTTTCCATAGGGTTGTTGTTGTTCAGTCATTTGGTTGTGTCTGACCCTTTGTGACCCCATGGACTGCAGCGCAGCACGCTTCCCTGTCCTTCATCATCTAGAGGAGATTGCTGAAGCTTATGTCCATTGAGTCAGTGATGCCATCCAACCATCTCATCCTCTGTCATCTCCTTCTCCTGCCCTCAATCTTTCCCAGCATCAGGGGCTTCTCCAATGAGTCAGTTCTTCACATCAGGTGGCCAAAGTATTGGAGCTTCAGCTTCAGCATCAGTCCTTCCAATGAATATTCTAGACTGATTTCCTTTAAGATTGACTGGTTTGATCTCCTTGTAGTCCAAGGGACTCTCAAGAGTCTTCTCCAACACCACAGTTCAAAAGCATCAATTCTTTTGTGCTCAGCCTTCTTTATGGTCCAACTCTCACATCCATACATGAATACTGGAAAAACTATAGCTTTGACTAGATAGATCTTTGTTGGCAAAGTAATGTCTCTGCTTTTAAATATGCTGTCTAGGTTGGTCATAGCTCTTCTTCCAATGAGCAAGCGTCTTTTAATTCCCTGGCTGCAGTCACCATCAGTCCTTGGTGTTCATTGGAAGGACTAATGTTGAAGCTGAAATTCCAATACTTTGGCCACCTGATGCGAAGAACTGACTCATTGGAAAAGACCCTGGTGTTGGGAAAGGTTGAAGGCAGGAGGAGAAGGGGACAACAGAGGATGAGATGGTTGGATGGCATCACCAATCCAATGGACATGAGTTTGAGTAAACTCTGGGAGTTGGTGATGGACAGGGAGGCCTGGCGTGCTGCAGTCCATGGGGTCACAAAGAGTTGGACACAACTGAGTGACTGAAATGAACTGAACTGAAAGATGTCTATAGCAAAAAGACTAATAATGTTATAGTTGGAGTTATAGATATTTTCTACAAAGAAAGAATGTGATACTCCAATTCATATTTTGAGTTAAACCACTGTTTCATTAAGTTGACAAGTAGTTAGTAAGTACCTCAAAGAGTCAGACAGGACTGTGCACCCATGCACACATCATAAACAGAAACAGAGAAGCAATGTAATACAACAATGTTTATGGCATATTTAATGTTCCCAGGCAGTTAGTCACATGATTCCATGTTTCGCTTTTACACCTGCAATACATTGGACATTGATTTTTTTTTTTACACTGGGTTTCAAGGCATTTTGTTCCCCATTAGTGAGCCAATCAACCCAGAACCATCATTAAAAAGTCATTCTTTCCTTTACACTGTCCCTATTATTATAAATCAGGTAACTCTCTCTGTGTGTGTGTTTCCTTCTAGATTTTCAATTCTGTTCCCTTAGTTGGGTTTTCTCTCCATGGATCAATTTCCTACTGTGTTAATTGCTTTATAATAAAAATTCTCCATAGATGATGATGTAAATTCTCCAGGTTTGTTCTTCTTGCTTGGACATGCTAAACCCTTTAACGTGTCATATGATTTTACAGCCATCTTGATAATTTCCACAACAACTTCTACAGGGATTAAAAAAAAAATTATTGGAGTATTCTACTGGGATTTTAATTAAGATTAAATCTACGGATCAATCTGGGGGAACTGATAGCTTTACAATATTGAAATTTTTCATCCACAAATCTGATATATCCTCTATTTCAGTCTTTAAATGTTTCCCCTTTAATTTTTTCAATAATATCTTGTATTTTGCAGTCTAACTTGTACTAGATTTATTCCTAGTTATTTGGTCTTTTGTGCATTTTTGGTAAATCATATTTAAAATTCTTTGGTTTTCAATTTCTTTTTATTTTTATAAAGAAATACAATGGATCACTGACCTATGTCCAGTGATCATCTTAAATTCAAATTTATTTAAAAAATTGTTTGGATTTTTGGCACAATCGTATTGTATACAATACATGATGGTTTTGTATTTCTTACTTTCCACTTCCTATGACTTTCATCTCTTCTTTGTCACCCAATTACACTGGTTCAAGTGTACTTCTTAATAGAAATTGCAGTTGTTTCCTCCTCTGATCTGTCATGTGATAAATTGCACTGGTTGCATTCCTACAGATAAGCCATTCATACTTGCAGAAACTGAAGAAGAACTAAAGAGCCTGTTGATGAAGGTTAAAGAGAGTGAAAAAGCTGGCTTAAAACTCAACATTCAAAAAAACCAAGATCATGGCATGGCGAAAAGAAGGGGGAAAAGTGGAAGCAGTGACAGATTTTATTTTCTTGGGCTCCCAAATCACTGCAGATGGTGACTACAACCATGAAATTAAAATATGCTTGCTCCTTGCAAGAAAAGCTCTGACAAACCTAGACAGCATAATTAAAAAGCAGAGACATAACTTTGTGGTGACTGGAGTGAGCTGGGACTCAGTAAAATCTCTTTGGGTTGTAAATTAGTTCTTTTTTTCACTTTCTTTTCATTTTGCCTAGAAGGCACATCTTGAGTTATTGCCTTGCTCTGTCTGGCTGAGTTTCCTTAGTGTATGAGTATTCTAGCTCTATCCCTGTGGCTACTGTAAGGTGAGTGCAGAGAAGAGTGTGAGCCGGGCAGTCAGGAAAAGAAAAGGGGAATTTATTAGAGGGAAACAAGAGGGTGACTGGCCCTTAAGGAGGACCAGTGTCCTCCCTTTCTGACGGGGTCTTTTGTGTACCCCACCAATGAAAAATTCTCTGAAGGGATGATTAATTTTTACCCTGTAGTTGAGTCCTGTGCTCACGTAGCTGGAGGTCTGGAATCTGGTGGTCTTGTAGCCTTGAGAAGGTAGGCATCAGCAGGAAAACAGAATGTCATTTGGGCAATTTGGTCAGTCTCAAGGGTCACTGTGATTTTTATTCTTTGTGAGGTCAACATAATGAGCCATTTCTACAATGAGCCCCCATGTAGACTCTGTTATTCAGCCTTTTTGATTTGGGATAAGGGCCAAAGGTCAATCTTCTGTAACTGCTTCCTGTGGGACAGGGGCATCACGGGGGTGAGATGAGAAAAGCCTGGAATGTGGGTCAAGGGGATTTGTGTAGGGTCAAAGTTTTTGACAATTTGAGTGAATTAGAAGTAGCTCGTGGATAGTTCGGTTGGTAAAGGCTCATAAGCGGTCCTGAAGAAATTTTGAAAAAAACTAATTAAACATGGGCCAAAAGTTAGAATAAAGATAAGTAGAAGAAGAGGGCCTAGAAAAGGTAGGACCCAGGGCATCCAATTCCAGTTGCTTAACCAGTTCTCCCATGAATTACTGAGGTGTTGACGTATTCTCGAGGCCCTATTTGTCAGATTTCTTGCTGCTTCCTTTACAACCTGCTGGCTCAGCTGGTAAAGAATCCACCAGCGGTGTGGAGGAACTGTGTTCAATCCCTTGGTTGGAAGGATCCCCTGGAGAAGGGAAAGGTTACCCACTCCAATATTCTGGCCTAGAGAATTCCAAGGACCATATAGTCTATGGGGTCACAAAAAGTCGGGTGTGACTGAGCGACTTTCACTTTCTTCTTTTACAATGCCTAATTTGTTGGTGTAGAAGCAGCAAGCTTCCTCCAAAAATAGACATAGGCCCCCTTTTTCTGCTGTGAGAAGTTCTAATCCTCTTCTGTTTTTGGAGGACCATGACTGCCAGGGTCTAGCTGGTTTTGGGTAGTGATAAGACAAGTAGGTATTTCTTCTAGGCTCTCAGTGAGGTCTTCAGAAAGGCTTTGGCAGTAATTTAAAGAGGTTGTGAGTCCTGCTATCCCTCTTCCAACCCCAGATGTTATTCCTATACTTATTAATAGAGGAGTGAACTGAATTGCTCATTTGGGTCAGTTATGAATTAGTGGGATAGGGAGGGTTGTCGGGAGCCACATTAGGCATTACTGACAAAATGGAGGCAAGGCCCCAACCCCCTCTCCTCGTCCTGCAGGCACGGTTCTGGGATGAAGGAGTTAGGTCTTGTGACTCTGACTTGTTTTTTCCTTTCTTCGGTTGAGTTGGCTGGAAAGAATGTTAAGGAGCTTATTGTTCTTGAGAGGATCATGAGAAGGCACAAAGCCTTCTGCAGTTGTGCCCAGAGAATAATCCATAAAGTTAACCATTGACATTTGTTCAAGGATTTTTACAAAGAACGTTCCAGGATGAGCACGTAGGCCGCAGCTTGAGGCCATGGGAATGATTGTTATCTGAGACCTGTTTGTGAGGGAAATATTTATGGCAAAAGAAGTTTGCTGAATCTAGGGTTTAGGAATAATTAAGAATAGTTAGAAGCTAAAAATTTAAGGAATGTTGTAGAGTTAGCATTTTTTCCTGCTGCCGCTGCTAAGTCACTTCAATCGTGTCCAACTCTGTGCGACCCCAGAGACTACAGCCCACAAGGCTCCCCCGTCCCTGGGATTCTCCAGGCAAGAACACTGGAGTGGGTTGCCATTTCCTTCTCCAATTAGCATTTTTTACTACAGCTTATAGAGATTAGGAATTTTAGAGATATTAATAACTAGAAGCCTTTTTAGGAGATGGTGATCTTAAGATACTAGGAGCAAACAGGATTTAGAAAGATAAGAAATAAACAGGAATGTGTGATTACAATGTAATCACAAGTTAAGTATAGGACACATAAGAGGAAGTTAGATAATAGATAGTAAAGCCAATTCTGAAAGAATCACTGAAGCAGGAACTGTGTTTGAAGGGTAACAGTGATTTCTGGAGACAATAAATCTGGGTGGGGGCGGGGACTGAAAATGTCAAACCTCTGACCTAATGCTTTTGTCAAAGTATAAAAGAAAACCTGAAGCTTGAAATAAACATGCAGTCCCACACCTTGAGTCAGAGGCTGCATCATTCTCCGCCGACACAGCTCATCCCTTCAGGCTGATTCCCTGGCTGCTGGAGCTGGACTCCAGCAGAGGGTCTGTAAAGAATATGTAGTTTCCAGGTTACACCAAGGGATTGGGCTACTTGTTGAGTGACTTGAGAGATAAAACCTGGCCCATTATCAGATTGGAGAGAAAGTGGGAGGCTAAAGTAAGGGATGATTTATCATATGAGAAACTGTATTACCTCTGAGGCAGTTTCTGATCTCATAGGAAAAGCTTCAATCCACCCTGAAAAGGTGTCTCTGAAAGTGAGCGTGAGTTTTAATTTTCGTGTTGTGTTGCAACCTGGCAGGGTAGAGACCAGGATCTGCCCCCATGATTTGAGGGTGCAGCAAATTGTGCCCTTGTGATTGTCCTAGGAAGCATGCCAAACGGACATTCTTGGGGAGGGACGTGCTCTTTGCTCTGCTTCACTGTCTACCCCTGTGTCTGTCTCCATGGAAACAAAGTAAGACATTCCTAATCAACAGTAGAGCCTGCACTAATCAAACTCCCCAGTATCTCTATTCCCTAATGATCTCATGTGACTTCTGCCAATAAAAGTTCAGGCTGAAAGGAGCCATTTTGTCTTCCTGCCATGGAGAGCAGGAGGGCCCCCTGACTCCCCCTTGCCAAATTATATGTGTCTGTCTTTTCACTACACACTCGCCTCCTTTTCAGGTCTTTATCACCCACTGTGCTTGACGCAGCAGTGTTGGAGGCATGTGAGTGAAGTCAATTGGCTGGTCCTCTCCTGGGATATGTCCTCGAGCTTGATGTGTTGGGAATGAGGGAATAGGCTTTAGGGCTCCCTGCAGTGAGACTGAGGAGCAGATAATACAAGAATGCATGATTTGTTGTAGGATGAAAGAAGGTTAAGATAGGTGATAAGAGGTCTTCAGTTCAGTCGCTCAGTCATGTCCAACTCTTTGTGACCCCATGGACTGCAGCACGCCAGGCTTCTCTATCCATCACCAACTCCCGGAGCTTGCTCAAATTCATGTCCATCAAGTCAGTGGTGCCAAAAGAAGGCTTAAGATAAGAGGTCTTCAGAGATGATAAAGAGGTTTAGTGCCTACATGTAGGGCCTGATGAATGTCCGTAAGAATCTGTGTGGCCTGAGTTTGGGGAAGGACATGGCAGCCCTGTTTTTGTAAACAGTCTCCTTGTGGTTGAGCTCCCTGTTGTAATAAACGTGTGTTTACACGTGTGCTGTAGAGAGCTGCCATCAATATACCACGGAAAGTCAGGGTTATTTAAAGGGGTTGAGGAAATGTGGGAGAAATGGAGCATCAGGTCTTCTAATGCCTCTTTGCAAGTATGGATGGGGAGCTCAGAAGAACTAGGGATAATGGTGGCGGGGTTGAGAATAGGACAGCATTCAAAGGAGAACTCGAGAGCTTCGAGAAGGGTGACATGAATTAGTTGGATGCATTAAGGAGACAGAAGGGTCCTGGATTTGTGAGAAAGTAAGTCCTTAGAGCCATGTGGTGAACGAATGACAGTGGGTGCTCCAAAAATCAGTTTTTCACTTTCCTGAGTGAGAAGCGCAGCTGCTGCCAAAGCATGCAGGCAGGCCATCCGTCCTTGAACTGTGGGATCTCACGGCTTTGATAGATAAATGACAGGGGTGAAGCAGGGGCCAAAACTCCTCGGGCAATCTTGTGTCTCTCAGTAGAGTATAAGGGGCAAGAAAGGTCAGAAAGTGCAAGAGCTGGGGCTGAGTGAATGGCTTGCTTAAGGGTCTTAAAGGCTGAATGGATATTTGATTTTAGCTCTAGGGGTTCTGAAAGATCTCCTCGGGTGGCTTGATATAGCAGTTGTGCCAAGAGGGTGAAATTAGGAAGCCAGAGGCATAGATATCCAGCTAACCCCAAGAAGGACAGCATCTCTGCTTTTGATGTAGGGAGTGGTAGGGTAGATATAAGGGACTTTCTATCAGTAGTAAGATATTGTTTTGTTGGTGTTAAAAGGACTCCAAGATAGGTGACTCTAGGAAGAGAGAGCTGAACCTTGGTGGGAGATACTTGATAGCTTCGATTGGCTAGAAAATTGAGGAGTTGTATAGTATGTTGTTGCGAGCATGTATGTGAAGGATTACCAAGGAGGAGATCATCCACATATTGGAGGACAGTACTTGGAATAAGATCAAGAGAAGTTAGGTCTGATGCTAGAGCCTGGCCAAAGAAATGAGGGCTATCACGAAAGCCTTGTTGGAGGACTGTTCATGTCAGCTGTTGGGAACAATGATTGTCTGGATCAGTCCAGGTAAAGGTAAAGAGGTCTTGAGAGTCTGGGTATAAAGGGATAGTAAAGAAGGCATCTTTGACATCCAGAACAGCGAAGTAGGTAGTGGAAGAGGGGATGAGAGAGAGAAGAGAATAGGGATTTGGCACTATTTGGTGTATGGGGCAACAGCTGCATTGATAAGTCTCAGGTCCTGGACCAGGCGATAGGAGCCATTTGGCTTTTTGACAGGTAGGATGGGGTGTTACAGAGAGAGTAAGTTGGGCACAAGAGGCCCTGACGTAGGAATTTAGTGATGATAGGCTTTAACCCTTGTTGATGTTTTTGGGAGATGGGGTATTGTGGTTGACTGGGAAATTTAGAGGGGTCTTTGAGACAGATACGAATTGGAGCATGGTGAGAGGCAACAGATGGGTTATTTGTATCCCAAACTATGGGGTTTATGGATGAGGTGGGCAATGGACCAGAGGAAGAGAAGGTGGGGTTGAGGAACAGTAGCCAGGCTAGATCAGAGAGTGGACTTGGGATAGTAATAGAGGTTTTGAATTTTGAGAGAGGGTCTCTCCCAAGAATAGGAGTGGGGCATTTGGGGAGTATGAGAAAAGAATGGAAAATGGGGTATCTTGAAGTGTGCAAGGTAGAGGCTTGGTTATTCACAGTGTAGATAAACCGTGAACCCCCATAACAGAGACCTGAGAGACCTTGGTTTTTCCAGAGTAGACAGGCATAGCACAGTAAGTGACCTCTGTGTCAATGAGAAAGGAGATCGGCTTACCTGCCACTGTAAGAGTTACTCTGGGCTCCATAGAGGTGATGAGAGTCAGGGTGTGGGGCCCTGGGCACCTTCAGTCCTCAGCGGTGAGGAGGCTGGGCAGAGCTGAGTCAGAGGACTCCTGCTCGGGACCAGGAGGGGCTGTCCAGATCCCTGGAGGAGGATTTGAGCAGTGGACCTTCCAGTGTCCCACTATGCCACAGCTGGGACACGGACCTGGCGGGGGCCTTGGCTTCAGGCATGAGTGGGCCCAGTGACCTTCTTTGCTGCATTTGAAGCAGGGCCCAGGGGGCTTCCTTCTTTGTTGGTTGATGGAAATGTGGAGCCATGTAGGGCAGTAGCTCAAAGGTGGTATTTAACCTGATTTCCCTGGGCCTTCTCTAGATTTTCCTGCTCTTCCCAGTTATTAAAAACCTTAAAGGGCTCACTGAAGGTCTCATTGAGGGGTTTGAGGGCCTTCTTCGCCTTCTTTAGTTTCTTTCAGATATCTGGGGACAATTGGAAGATAAAATGTGTGTTAAGGACAGTGGTGCCCTCTGTTGAAGTGGAGTCTAATCTTGTATATTTTCGTAGGGCTTCCATTAACCTGGCTAGAAACTGTGTGTGGTTTTCATTTAGTCCTTGAGTTATTAGCCGAAGCTTATCAGAGTTGTTGGCTTTATGTCCTGCCTTTTGAAGGCCCGTGATGAGGCAAGCAACCATGTGATTATGGGCTGTTCGTCCAGGTCTCCCTGCCTGATAATCCCAGTTGGCATCATCTTGGGGGATGGCCATGTCCCCTACGGGCTTGGTGCCCTCTGTCCTGTGTACCTCATCAGCATGCACCTGAGAGGCTTGCCATACTTGTTCCTTCTCTTCTGGGAGAAGAGTGGAGCAAAGTGTGATGTGAATATCATGCCAGGTTAAGTCATAAGACTGGGTACAATACTTGAATTCTTTTAGATAATTTTCAGGATCTGAAGAGAAAGAGTCAAGCTGCTTTTCAATGTGAGATAAATCGGTGAGGGATACTGGGACATGAACCCGAACACTGCCTTCTGCTCCAGCTGCTTCCCCTAAAGGGAGGAGTGGAGCAGGGAAAGGAGCGGGCTCCTGCTGTCAAGTTTCCTGTTTTAAAGTTGTTCAGGATTGGATGTGGGGAGGGGATCTAGGGAGGTCTGTGTAAAACCTTGGGACCCTCAGGGTAGAAGGTAAGGCTGAGGTCTCAGAGCTTGCCTCTGGAACAGGCAGGGGAGGGGGGCTGGGCGCTGAGGCGGTGGCCTGTGGTTGAGGAGGGAGGGAAGAAGGGGCATAATGTGGAGGTTTTTAAACTGGGTCTGGAGCAGCTGCGAGGGGGTTGGGAGCGACAGGGGGTGGGCTGTGGTCGGACGGGTCTAAGGAAGAAGAAGAAATGTCTGAACAGGGATCGGGAGACATCGTATTAGGAGGATGTTGCTCAGAGTTGGCTAAGAGTATCTGAGAAGTAGAGCAGGATTCACAAGGAGAGGGTCAAGAGTGAAGAGCGAAGAAAGCCTGCACAGGAGGGATCTCTGACCACTTGCCGTTGCAGTGGCAGAAGTTGTAACAGCAGGGAAAGGGGCACAACTTTTGAAAGAATGACGTAGCCCAAGGCCACAACATAAACCAATTAGAATCAAATGGGACCAAGAGGCAGACAAGACTAGACCTTGATCCTGATCAGCAAGTGAAAATACACACCCAGAGGTGCCATGACAGTTCCAAAGTGAAGTGAAGTGAAGTCGCTCAGTCGTGTCCGACTCTTTGCGGCCCCATGAACTGTAGCCTACCAAGCTCCTCCGTCCCTGGGATTCTCCAGGTAAGAATACTGGAGTGGGTTGCCATTTCCTTCTCCAGGAAATCTTCCCAACCCAGGGATCAAACCCGGGTCTCCCGCATTGCAGGCAGACGCTTTACTATCTGAGCCACCAGGGAAGTTCAAGAGAAGGGAGAGACGAAGGCCAAGTTCGGAAAGCCTGAGAACACAACATCCCCCACACCTGAGTCAGCAAGGGCTTAAGGGACCCTCCACTCACCTGAGCCCAGTTCATTAGCACCGCAGCCGCCATGGGGTCCTGTGAGTAGAACCAGGTCGAGAAACGCGATTGGAGTGGGAGCAGCGGGACCCACATACCCACTGGGTGCGGTGGGCCCCGGACGATGGTCGAGCTCTCAGCCTTGGTTTCCTCCTGGTCAAAACGGCTCTGGGTGCCGCCTCCGGAAGCAAAGGAGGATGGAGAGCCAGCGCGAAGGCCTGGGAAGGACTGCTAAAAGACCGAGGAGTGGGCGGTGGCCCAATCCACGAAATCTCCGCCCCTTCCCCAAAATAGTTGGAATAGTCCTCCCACTCATTAGCATGTGGAATTACCCAGCCTATAAAAACTAACCATGCCACATTTCATGGCCGTCTGCATTCACCCTCAGCGGTGGCCCACACTCTGTCTGTGGAGTGTGCTTCTCTCTGTATCTGAATAAATCCACTTCTTACCTATCACTGTGTCTCTTACTGAATTCTTTCTGTGATGAGTCATCAAGAACCTGAGCTTCATTAGGTCCCGAAACCAGGTGCTGTGGGTTTTGGCTGGGTTCGAGTCCCAGCCATGTGGGTTCAAGTCCCTATCTGAGGTAAAAGGTTTCAATGATAGTAATAATCATATCAATAATAGTAATAATAGTCTGCTTTGAAATGGACGTCCCCTATTTCAAAGTCAGATGGGGCACAAGGCTGAGGAGGGCCTGGGGGCCATGGGAATCCTCCCACCTAGCGCTAGGACTTGGAGGCAAGAGAGAGGACCCGAGAGGGTGGGATTTCACTCACTCTTGGAATCGGTGAATGAAATGTGGGCCGGTGTGTGGCTGTCAGTCCAGCAAGGCAAGTGGAGGGTCCTGTCCAGAGCTCATCTCAGTTTGGCAGGGTCCCAGGGAGGGGGCCACAGGAGGTGGTCTCATGAGAAGGGCCAACCCAGTTGGGGTGGATCTTCCCTCCCAAGTTTCAGCACCAGAATGTAAGGTGAGTGCAGAGAAAAGAGAGTGAGCGAGCCGGGCAGTCAGGAAGAAAAGGAAATTTATCAGAGGGAAATGAGAGGGTGACTGGCCCTTAAGAAGAACCAGTGTCCTCCCTTTCAGATGGAGTCTTTCTTATACGCCACCAATAAAAAATTCTTTGAAGGGATGGTTAATTTTTAGCCTGTAGCTGAGTCCTGTGGTCATGTAGCTGGAGGTCTGGATATCCGTGGTTTCATAGCCTTGAGAAGGTAGGCACCCGCGGGAAAATAGAATGTTGTTTGGGCAATTTGGTCAGTCTCAAAGGTCACTGTGATTTTATTCTTTGTTTGCAAGGTCAAAATAATGAGCCATTTCTACCATGAGCCCCCATGTAGGCCTAATCAGCTCCCGGGGGAAATTTCCTCATTTAGTGTTGTTTTGATAGGACCGAGTGACAGTCCATCATACATACAGAGCACATCGTGTTGAAGCTTTAATCTATAGGTTCATCAGTGCTGCCCCTTGTAGGTGCCGCAGTGTCCGTTGGGGTGCATGTGTCTTTTGAATGATGAATTTCCCGGGATCTAGGACCAGATGGGGGAATGTTAGAACCTAGGCTTAGCCTCTCTCGATAGTTTATTTTCAGGCATTCGGAGACAGTCAATTATCCTTCATGTTGTCCATCTACCTTCCCACCGACTGTGTAAGGGGTTCTTTTAACTCAAGGCTCTCTCCTGCTTTTATTGTTTGTAGATTCGTGAGGATGCCCAACTTGAAGGGTGGGGTTTGATTTCTGGTTGTCATTTTTGATTGGCATTCCTGCAGTAATTAAGGATGCAGAGCATCTTGGCCTAGGTGGAGATTTGGGTTTTGTACTGTTTTATTTATTCCTTAAAGGGTGTGCAGAAAATTTCCCTTTGCTATTGGCTTCCTGAAAGTCCATTGTGTTTGGAATTTCTTTCTGCAAAGCCCACCCCAGTAAATGGCCTGAGAGTAGCTGGCATTAACAATCCTCAGTATATTTTAATGTTGGCTTAAAACTCAACATTAAAAAAACGAAGATCACGGCACCCAGTCCCACCACTTCCTGGTAAATAGATGGGGAAATAATGGAAACAGTGACAGATTTTATTTTCTTGGGCTCTAAAATCACTGCAGATGGTGAGTGCAGCCATGAAATTAAAAGACACTTACTCCTTGGAAGAAAAGCTGTGACAAACCTAAACAGCGTATTAAAAAGTAGAGATGTTACTTTACTGACAAAGGCCCATCCAGTCAAAGCTATGGTTTTTCCAGTAGTCATGTATGGATGTGAGAGTTGGACCATAAAAAAGGCTAAGCGCCGAAGAATTGATGTTTTTGTACTGTGGTGTTGGAAAAGACTCTTGAGAGTCCCTTGAACTACAAGACTAAACCAGTCTATCCTAAAGGAAATCAGTCCTGAATATTCATTGGAAGGACTGATGCTGAAGCTGAAGCTCCAATACTTTGGCCACCTGGTGCAAAGAACTGACTCATTGGAAAAGTCCCTGATGCTGCAGAAGATTAAAGGCAGGAGGAGAAGGACGAGAGAGGATGAGATGGTTGGATGGCATCACTGACTCAATGGACATGAGTTTGAGCAAGCTCCGGGAGATGGTGAAGGACAGGGAAGCCTGGCATACTGCAGTTCTTGGGGTCGCAAAGAGTTGGACACGACTGAGCAACTGAACAAGGACATTCGAAGTAGAAGTGCCAGTAAGCACAGGTGGTGCGGTTGTCATTACAGGAAGTCTCCACAAGGTGGCGGCAGCACTTTTCCCTGCCTGCCTCTGGTTTCTCAGACAACCAGAGCCTTAGGGAAAGTGGGGTTCCTGGGCTGTGAATTGGAGTGGAATGTGCCAGAGCAAAATACCTGCAGCCTTGTGTCTCACTGCTTCTTCCCCCTAAAGTTTCACACACCTGACCCCCAGACTGATCCCAGCCGGGGCCACAGCATCCAGCTGAGGGTACTTAGGTGCTGAAGGCTGCACTCTCAGGAAGGAGTCTTGAGCTGGGAACCCCAGCACCAGGAGATGCGCGGGCTAGGTGACTATTGCCTCCATGAGCCTCCAGGCTTTGATCGCACTTGGGACTCTGGTCCCAGCCGAGACAAGCAGACAGTGGTGATTTTCAAATGGGCTCAGAAATAATAACAACTAAAAAGGGGCCCAATGAAGGGCACCCTGCCAGGCTGTCTGGATCCCACTCCAGTCCAGCCTTGGAACTCGAGCCTACTCAGGCTCCTGGGATGCCACAGAAGCCCAAATGAGGAAGGTTGGAAGGAATAAAGTTGGCAATGATTTTCTCTCCTTTCCTTTGACTTCATGCCAATGCTGTGTAAAAATACAGTCTATCTGCCACCCTGTGCCCATCGGCTGATTCAGGGATCACGTATCCATGGAGTGTAGCTAGTCTTTGGGGGGTTCTTTTGCCATAGAGTTCATTGCAGAAGGCCGAGCAATGTGCTGAGCATCTGGTCCTTGTGGGTTATCTACCTCACATACAGGGTTCTGTGTATATGAGGAAGGAAGGAAGAAAATAGCCTATGTGGAGTATCTCTTAGAGATGCATGTTTCTGTGTATAGGTGAGAGAGATTTCTGTGTGTATGTGAAAGGGAGGAAGGAAGGAAGCTGATAATGCTTGTGGATTATTATTACAGATACAGATTTCTGTGTCTAAATTAGTCCCAACCTCCTAATTCAACCTAGGCCCTTCGCTTTTTTCTTGAACTCTTGGCTTGAATTTTAAATCTCAGAGTCTGTCTTCAGGTTGTAAATTCTTTCATTTCACTTTTTAAAAATTTTGTCTAGAAGGGACATCTTTTGTTATTGCCTGCCTTTGTCTGGCTGAGTTCCTTTAGGGACTGATCCTTCTTCCCCTGTGGCTACCAGTGGCATAATTTTCTTACTTCAGTTTTGGTTTTTATGGCTAATAGTCCATCACGTATATGTAGCACATTCTGTTTAAGCTTAACTTGTCGGTGAAGATTTTGCTGTCTGTCTGTGCCGGCTGTTGTGAGTAGTGTTGCAGTGCTAGTTGGGGCGCGTGTGCCTTTTTGAGCGATGATTTCTCGGGATCTAGGCCCGGATGTGGGAGTGTCAGATCCTAGACTCAGCCTCTCTTGGCAGTGTATTTCCAGGCATTCCGAGCCTGTCGATTACACTGGGTGTGGTCATTGCGCCGTCCCACCTACGGTGGGGGCGCTCCCTTTCCTCGGGCTCTCCTGAGGATGCTCTGATGGCACTGATGGGACTTAATTTCTTGTTTTCATTTTGATGGGCATTCCTGCAGTAATTAGGGATGCTGAGCATCTTGTCCTGTGGTGGAGGTTTGGGTCTTTGTTTTTTCCGTGAACGCTGTGAGGAAAATTTACCTGTGGCGGTTGACTTCCAGAAAGCCGGTTGTGTTTGGAATTTATTTCTGCCGTTCCTGCCCCAGGACATGTCCTGAGAACATCTGTCATTAACAGACCCCCAACGCTTGAGAACTGGAGAAGACAATGGCGACCCACTCCAGTACTCTTGCCTAGAAAATCCCATGGATGGAGGAGCCTGGTGGGCTGCAGTCCATGGGGTCGCTGAGTTGGACACGACTGAGCAACTTCACTTTCACTGTTCATTTTCATGCATTGGAGAAGGAAATAGCAACCCACTCCAGTGTTCTTGCCTGGAGAATCCCAGGGACGGGGGAGCCTGGTAGGCTGCCATCTATGGGGTCGCGCAGAGTCGGACACACTGAAGCGATTCAGCAGCAGCAGCAACGCTTGAGAAAGAGAGGTGCCAGAAAGCGCCAGAGGTGAAACTGTAGTTACAGAAAGTGTCCACAAGATGGCAGCACTTTCCCCTGACCACCTCTGGCTCCTTGGACAACCAGAGCCTTAGGGCAACTTGGCTTCCTGGGCTGTGAATTGGAGTGGAATGTGCCTGAACAACAATTTAAGGGATTGGGTCTCACTTCTTACCCCTAAATCTTCACCCCTCCCCTCCACACTCATTCCAACCCAGGCCACAGCACCCTGCTGAGGGGCCTAGGAGGCTGTACTCTCAAGAAGGAAGCTTGAGCTGGGCACCCCAGCACCAGAGGTCCTGGGGTCTCGGTAACATTTCCAAGGTCCTGGAAGATAGAGGGGTTGGGTCCACATCTTTGGGAGCTCTAGGGACTCTGGTCTCAGTCAGGGAGACCAGAAAGAAGAGGTTTAAGAGGGGGGTCTCAATTAAGGGCTCGTTGCTCAGCCGTCAACTCCACCCTAATCCAGCAGTGGGACCCAAGCCTGCTCAGGCTCCAGGGACAGAATTTCAGTGCAAGTCAGGAAGGTTGGAGGGAATAAACAAGGCAACGCTTTTCTTTTCTTTCATTTCATGCCTGTGCTATGCTCAGTACAGTTCCGTTCAGTCGCTCAGTCGTGTCCAACTCTTTGTGACCCCATGAATCGCAGCACACCAGGCCTCCCTGTCCATCACCAACTCCCGGAGTTCACTCAAACTCATGTCCACCGAGTCAGTGATGCCATCCAGCCATCTCATCCTCTGTCGTCCCCTTCTCCTCCTGCCCCCAATCCCTCCCGGCATCAGAGTCTTTTCCAATGAGTCAACTCTTCGCATGAGGTGGCCAAAGTACTGGAGTTTCAGCTTTAGCATCATTCCCTCCAGAGAAATCCCAGGGCTGATCTCCTTCAGAATGGACTGGTTGGATCTCCTTGCAGTCCAAGGGACTCTCAAGAGTCTTCTCCAACACCACAGTTCAAAAGCATCAATTCTTTGGTGCTCAGCCTTCTTCACAGTCCAACTCTCACATCTATACATGACCACAGGAAAAACCACAGCCTTGACTAGACGGACCTTTGTTGGCAAAGTAATGTCTCTGCTTTTGAATATGCTATCTAGGTTGATCATAACTTTCCTTCCAAGGAGTAAGCGTCTTTTAATTTCATGGCTGCAGTCACCATCTGCAGTGATTTTGGAGCCCAAGCAAATAAAGGCTGACACTGTTTCCACTGTTTCCCCATCTATTTCCCATGAAGGGATGGGACCAGATGCCATGATCTTCGTTTTCTGAATGTTGAGCTTTAAGCCAACTTTTTCACTCTCCACTTTCACTTTCATCAAGAGGTTTTTGAGTTCCTCTTCACTTTCTGCCATAAGGGTGGTGTCATCTGCATATCTGAGGTTATTGATATTTCTCCCGGCAATCTTGATTCCAGTTTGCGTTTCTTCCAGTCCAGCGTTTCTCATGATGTACTCTGCATATAAGTTAAATAAGCAGGGTGACAATATACAGCCTTGACGTACTTCTTTTCCTATTTGGAACCAGTCTGTTGTTCCATGTCCAGTTCTTACTGTTGCTTCCTGACCTGCATACAAATTTCTCAAGAGGCAGGTCAGGTGGTCAGGTATTCCCGTCTCTTTCAGAATTTTCTTTTTTTTAATTTTAATTTTATTTTATTTTTAAACTTTACACTATTGTATTGGTTTTGCCAAATATCGAAATGAATCCACCACAGGTATACATGTGTATCAGTTTATTGTGATCCACACAGTCAAAGGCTTTGGCATAGTCAATAAAGCAGAAATAGATGTTTTTCTGGAACTCTCTTGCTTTTTCCATGATCCAGCAAATGCTGGCAATTTGATCTCTGGTTCCTCTGCCTTTTCTAAAACTAGCTTGAACATCAGGAAATTCACGGTTCACATATTGCTGAAGCCTGGCTTGGAGAATTTTGAGCATTACTTTACTAGCGTGTGAGATATGTGCAATTGTGCGGTAGTTTGAGCATTCTTTGGCATTGTCTTTCTTTGGGATTGGAATGAAAACACCTTTTCCAGTCCTGTGGCCACTGCTGAGTTTTCCAAATTTGCTGGCATATTGAGTGCAGCACTTTCACAGCATCATCTTTCAGGATTTGGAATAGCTCAACTGGAATTCCATCACCTCCACTAGCTTTGTTCATAGTGATGCTTTCTAAGGCCCACTTGACTTCACATTCCAGGATGTCTGGCTCTAGGTGAGTGATCACAGCATCATGATTATCTGGGTTGTGAAGATCTTTTTTGTACAGTTCTTCTGTGTATTCTTGCCATCTTTTCTTAATATCTTCTGCTTCTGTTAGGTCCATACCATTTCTGTCCTTTATCAAGCCCATCTTTGGATGAAATGTTCCCTTGGTATCTCTCATTTTCTTGAAGAGATCTCTAGTCTTTCCCAGTCTGTTGTTTTCCTCTATTTCTTTGCACTGATTGCTGAGGAAGGCTTTCTTATCTCTTCTTGCTATTCTTTGGAACTCTGCATTCAGATGCTTATATCTTTCCTTTTCTCCTTTGCTTTTTGCTTCTCTTCTTTTCACAGCTATTTGTAAGACCTCCCCAGACAGCCATTTTGCTTTTTTGCATTTCTTTTCCATGGGGATCATCTTGATCCCTGTCTCCTGTACAATGTCACGAACCTCATTCCATAGTTCATCAGGCACTCTATCTATCAGATCTAGGCCCTTAAATCTATTTCTCACTTCCACTGTATAATCATAAGGGATTTGATTTAGGTCATACCTGAATGGTCTAGTGGTTTTCCCTACTTTCTTCAATTTAAGTCTGAATTTGGCAATAAGGAGTTCTAGATCTGAGCTACAGTCAGCTCCTGGTCTTGTTTTTGCTGACTGTACAGAGCTTCTCCATCTTTGGCTGCAAAGAATATAATCAATCTGATTTTGGTATTGACCATCTGGTGATGTTCATGTGTAGAGTCTTCTCTTATGTTGTTGGAAGAGGGTGTTTGTTATGACCAGTGCATTTTCTTGGCAAAACTCTATTAGTCTTTGCCCTGCTTCATTCCGTATTCCAAGGCCAAATTTGCCTGTTACTCCAGGTGTTTCTTGACTTCCTACTTTTGCATTCCAGTCCCCTATAATGAAAAGGACATCTTTTTTGGTTGTTAGTTCTAAAAGGTCTTGTAGGTCTTCATAGAACCGTTCAACTTCAGCTTCTTCAGTGTTACTGGTTGGGGCATAGACTTGGATTACTGTGCTATGTTGGAGTATATCAATTTTGCAGTTTTCTGTTTGTCATCCCAGTACAGCTGCCTGATTCATTTATGACATATACATACAGCATATCTGCTCTATTTGTATTATTTTGCCATAGAGGTTTTTGCAGAAGGTCAACATAGTTCCCTGAGCTGATCATCAGGTCCTTGTGGAGTATCTAGTATAGACACAAATTTCTGTGGATGTGTTATTCCCAACCTCCTAATTAATCCTGGCCTTTCCTTTTTTATTTATTTTTTAAAATTCTTGTGTTTGAATTCTCAAAATCAGTTTTTTTGTCTTATAATTTAGTCCCCTTGTATCTCTTTTTAAATTTTGTCTAGAAGAGACAACAAATGCTCTTGTCTTCCTCTGTCCGGCTGATTTCATTAGTATGTGATCCTCCAGCATTCATTTCTATGGCTACAAGTGGAATAACTTCATAATTTCAGTTCCAGTTTTCCATTGCTGAATAATAGTCCATGGTCTATAAGTATGAGGTCTTTTTTAAGCTTTAATCTGTCAGTGGATGTTTCACATGGTCTGTGTCTTGGCTTTTGGAAGTAGTGTTGAAGTGAATGTTGGGGTGCATGTGACTTTTTGAATAATGGGTTTCTCAGGATATAGGCTGAGATGTGGGAATGTCAGATCCCAGGTTTAGCTCTATTGATTTTTTTTCCTGCCGTGCAGAGGCTGTCAGTTCTAGTGGCTGTTGCCAGTTTTCCTTCCGCTGACCATGTGGGAGGGTTCTCAAACATATATTGACTTGTGAGAATGGCCATTCTGTGGCTGCTATCAAAAAGTCTACAAACAATAAATGCTGAAGAGGGTGTGGAGAAAAAGGAACCCTCTTACACTGTTGGTGGGAATGCAAACTAGTACAGCCACTATGGAGAACAGAGTGGAGATTTCTTTAAAAACTGGAAATAAAACTGCCATACGACCCAGCAATCCCACTGCTGGGCAATCACACTGAGGAAACCAGAATTGAAAGAGACACGTGTACCCCAATGTTCATCACAGCACTGTTTACAATAGCCAGGACATGGAAGCAACCTAGATGTCTATCAGCAGACAAATGGATAAGAAAGCTGTGGTGCATATATACAATGGAATATTACTCAGCTATTAAAAAGAATGCATTTGAATCAGTTCTAATGAGGTGGATGAAACTGGAGCCTATTATACAGAGCAAAGTAAGTTAGAAAGAAAAACACCAATACAGTATATTAACGCAGATATATGGAATATGGAAAGATGGTAATGATGACACTATATGCATGACAGCAAAAGAGACACAGATGTAAAGAATAGACTTTTGGACTCTGTGGGAGAAGCCGAGGGTGGGGTGATTTGAGAATAGCATTGAAACATGTATATTATCATATGTGAAACAGATCGCCAGTCCAGGTTCAATGCATGAGACAGGGTGCTCAGGGCTGGTGCACTGGGATGACCCAGAGGGATGGGATGGGGAGGGAGGAGAGAGGGGGGGTCAGGATGGGGAACACAGGTACACCCATGGCTGATTCATGTGAATGTATGGCAAAAACCACCACAATATTGTAAAGTAATTAGCCTCCAATTAAAATAAATTTAAAAAAAAGAAATTTTAAATATTCCATTTTCTTTCTTTAACTTACCAATGTAATATGCTTTATCACTAATTTTCTAGTCAAATCATCCATATATCCCCAAAGTAAAATTAATTTGGTCTTGGTAAAATATTCTCCTGATTTACTGCCAAACTTAGTATTTAGAATAAACAAAGTGAGTTTGTTCTTTCTTCTCTGTATTTATTTTATTGTGTTACATATATAACTGAATCACTTTCCTATATGCCTGAAACTGCTGCTGCTGCTTCAGTCGTGTCTGACTCTGTGCGACCCCATAGACGGCAGCCCACCAGGATCCCCCATCCCTGGGATTCTCCAGGCAAGAAACTGGACTGGGTTGCCATTTCCTTCTCCAATGCATGAAAGTGAAAAGTGAAAGTGAAGTCACTCAGTCGTGTCCGACTTTTAGCGACCCCATGGACTGCAGCCCACCAGGCTCCTCTGTCCATGGGATTTTCCAGGCAAGAGTACTGGAGTGGGGTGCCATTGCCTTCTCCAATGCCTGAAACTAATAGATTATAAATCAATTAAGTTTCAATAAAATATTTTTGGAAAGTGAAAAAAAAAGAATGGCCATTCTGACTGGTGGGATTTGATTTCTTGTCGTCGTTTTGATTAGCATTCCTCCTGCAACAATTATGAATGCTGAGCATCTTGTCTTACGTTGGTTAGAGTATTTTTTCTTTCATAAATGTGTGGAAATTTTGTGTTTCAATTGGCATCTTGCAAGCTGGGTGTGTTTGCAATTTATTTCTCTAGTATTTACTCCAGGACCTTCCTTGAGGCACATTGACAGCACACCTGCCCCCTTGTGAATGGGAGGGGCCTTTGGTCAAGTTGTAGTTACAGGAAATGTCCACAAGGTGGCAGCACTCTTTGATGACCGCTCTGGTTCTTGGAGCAAACAGCATAGGGAAAGTTGGCTTCCTGGGTTGTGAAACAGAGTGGAATGTACCAGAGCGAACATTTCAAGACTTATGTCTACTTATTCCCCCTAAAGCATCACACACACACACAATGGCTTCCAGACTAATCCCAACAGGAGCCACAGCACCTTGCTGGCTGTGCTTCAGTGCCTAGGAGTTTGCACTCTCAGGAAGGAGGCTTGAGTTGGGAACTCCAGCACCAGGAGACGTGGAGGTTAGGTGACTATTGCCCCCAGAGTCTTCGAGGACTTGATCCCACTCGAGTCTCTGGTCCCAACCAGAGCACAGCGGACTGTATAGGCTTAAAAAGGGCTCAACGAACACCCTACCAGGCTGTCTCAGAAACATAACAGTCTAGCCTTGAGACCCAAGCCTGCACAGACTCCAGGATGGATCACATCCCAAGTCAGGGAGATCGGAGGGAATAAAGCAGGCATTGCTTTTCTTTTTCTTTGACATATTACCGTGCTATGTTGGAGAAGAGTGGATTTGCAGTATTGTGCTTGTCCTCAGCGTACAGCCGCCCGATTCAGGTATAACATATCCATGGTGTATCTCTTTTGCATTTTTGAATTTTTTTTACCATAGAAGGTCAAGAAGAGTGCCAAGCATCAGGTCTTTGTGAATTATAGATCTCAGATACACTTTTCTGTGTACATAAATAAGGAAGTTAAGAGATAATTTTTATGGATTATCTCTTAGAGATACAGATTTCTGTCTTTAGAGATACAGATTGCTGTCTATATACGGAAGGTAGAAAGGAAGGAAGGGGATAATCACTGTAGATTATCTATTACATTACAGATTTCTTGTGTATGTAGGCAGGGACATCCTAATTCATACCTGGGCCGTCACTTACATTTCTCTGGAACCCTTCATTTGACTTTGGATTCTCAGAGTCTCTCTTTGGGTTGTAAGCTTGTTGCCTTGTATGTCTACTTTTATTTTGCCTGGAAGGTACCTCATATACCATGGCCTTCCTTTCCCTGACAGACTTATTTTAGTGTATGATCCGTCAAGGACCATCCCTGTGGCTACTACTGTCATAATTACCTAACTTCAGGGATGGTGTTTTATGAGTGATGAATGGTCTACTGTGTATATGTACCACACCTTATTTCAGCTTTAACCCCTCATTGGAGATTTTGGGGTAGTGTGTCTCAGCTATTGGAAGCAGGGCTGAAGCTTTGTTGGAGTGTCAGTGCCTTTTGAACAATGGTTTCCTCATGATATAGGCTCAGGTGTGGGAATGTCAGATCCCAGCTTTAATCTCTCTGAGAGTTTTTTCTTGAGGCATTCAGAAACTGTCCATTATACTGACTGTTGCCAATGTATATTCCCAGAGACGGTTTAAGGGGATTCTTTTTCCTCCAGGCTCTCTCCTGCATTTATTGTTTGTAGATTGGTGATGGTGACCACTGTGACCGGTGGCATTTGATTTGCCGTTGTAGTTTTGAATGGCACTCCTCCAGAAATTAGGGATCCTTAGTATCTTGTCCTGTTGTGGAGGTTTGATTTTGTTTTGACTTTTTTTTTCTCCCTAAAAAGTGGTCAGGAGAATTTGCCTCTGACAACTGCGTTACTGTTTGAAATTTATTTCTCCATTGCCCGCCCCAAGATATTTCCTGAGGCAGGTAATGTTAATTTCTGTCATTAACAGAAATCCAGCCCTAGTGATCTGAGTTGCCAGTTAACAGCGGAGAAAATGTTGTAGTTACAGAAAATGCCCAAAAGGCAGCAGTATTATTCAGCCTACCTTTGGTTCCTGGGGTAACCATAACCTTAGGGAAAGTTTGCTTCTTGGGCAGTGAATAGGGAGGAGTGTGCCTGAACTAACCCGAAAGGGCTTGAGTCTCAGTAATTTTTCCCCCTAAAGCTCACACAAACGGCCAGCCCTGGAGAATCTTTCCAGGGCCACAGGACACTGCCGAGGGGGCTTAGGTGTTAGTGCCAGGAGGCTGCACCCTCAGGAACGAGGCTTGAGCTGGGACCTCCCAGCCCCAGGAGAGGTGGAGGCTGCACCCTCAGGAACGAGGCTTGAGCTGGGACCCCCAGCCCCAGGAGAGGTCGATGCTGGCTGAACCTTGCCTTCAAATCCCTCGAGGCCTTGATGCCACGCGGGACTCTGGTCCCAGCCAGAACATAGGAGAAAGGAGACCTTTAAAAGGGTCAACCAAGGGCTCCCTGCCAGGCTCTGTCAACCACCCCGAGTGCAGCAGTGAGACCCAAGCCTGTCCAGGCTCCAGGGACATGATAGCATCCCAAGTCAGGGAGGTCAGAGATAAAAGAGTAGACACTGCTCGTCTCTCCTTTTATCACCATCTTGTTGATGCTGCAGTGCAGTACACTCAATTTGCAATCACAAGGTTGTTGTCAGAGTTATAGCCTCCTGATTCAGGCATAGTATTTATGGGGTGGGGTATCTCTATTATTATTTTTTTTTTTTTGCCATAGAAGGATAAGAAGATTGCTGAACATCAGGTCCTTCTGAATTATCTATCTCAGTTATACTTTTCTGTGTATACATAGAAAAAACTTAGGAGATAATTATTGTGGATTATCTCTTAGAGTTACAGATTTCTGTGTATCTGTGCAAGGAAGGAAGGATAGAAGGAGAGAAAAGAATATTCCTTGTGGATTATCTATTACAGATTCACATGGGGGTAAGGACTTCCTAATTCATTCAAGGCCATTCACATATTTTTTTTTCTGGAACCCTTTGTCTGTCTTTGAATTCTCTGAGTCTCTTTTTGGATTGTAAATTTTTTGCCTTGTATGTCTATTTTATTCTGCTGGGAAGGTACATCCTACACCATAGTCTTCCTCTGCCTGACTGACTTCCCTTTGCCTATGATCCTTCAAGGTCTGTCCCTGCAGCTAATTCCTGTCTTAATTCCCTAATTTCAGTAGCCGTTTTTAATGAGTAAGAAATAGCCTACTGTATACATATACCACATCTTGTTCCAGCTTTAACCTCTCGTTGGAGATTTTTCTGGTTGTGTGTCTTTGCTGTTGGAAGTATAACCTGGAAGGGTTAATTTTAAATTTACACTGGATCTGCTTCTGTGAGTTTAACCCTTTTTGTAACAGTAAGCATACATAATGGCCTGCGACCTGAGCCGCCTACCTGTGAAGGACTGTAGGAAGTGAAACTAACACATTCCCCTCCTGAGGCTTGCCATTCTAGGGGACATTTTCAAGGATTGAATAGTCTTTTTTCTTTATTACCCCCCTCCCCACCATCTCTGATCCATAAAGGACCTGACAACGAGGCCCTGACAAAATGGTTATTTTAGGGCACTAGCCTGACTTCTCAGTCAGCTGGCTGCCCAATTAAAGTCTCTTCCGTGGCTCAACACCTCATCTCTCAAGGAATCCATTGGCCTGCCGTGCGGTGATCAGAGCGAACTTAGACTCGGTAAAAATTTGGCTTAGCCTGCCAAAAGCCTTGCTGCTCGTGGCTCACTGGCCCCAATCAGGGAATATAGGGACAAGACCCTAGAAGCTGCTGGGGCCATTTGTTGTCCTGAGATTCTTTCCTTCAAGATTCCCTGAAGCAGAGCCAGCTGCCCCCAGGGCTTGGCAGTTGAGACAAGGAATGGACAAACTTCCAGATTCAGACTCGATTTGTAAGTTAAGTTTTGTATTCCCATCTCTTTCAGAATTTTCCACAGTTTATTGGGATCCACACAGTCTAAGGCTTTGGCATAGTCAATAAAGCATAAATAGATGTTTTTCTGGAACTCTCTTGCTTTTTCGATGATCCAGCAGATGTTGACAATTTGATCTCTGGTTCCTCTGCCTGAAACCAGCTTGAACATCAATTAAGACACTTACTCCTTGGAAAGAAAGTTATGACCAACCTAGACAGCATATTAAAAAGCAGAGACATCACTTTGCCAACAAAGGTCTGTCTAGTCAAGGCTATGGTTTTTCCAGTGGTCATGTATGGATGTGAGAGTTGGACCATAAAGAAAGCTTAGAGCAGAAGAATTGATGCTTTTGAACTGTGGTGTTGGAGAAGACTCTTGAGAGTCCCTTGGACTGCAAGGAGATCCAACCAGTCCATCCTAAAGGAGATCAGTCCTGGGTGTTCATTGGAAGGACTGATGTTGAAGCTGAAACTCCAGTACTTTGGCCACTTGATGCGAGAGCTGACTCATTGGAAAAGATCTTGATGCTGGGAAAGATTGAGGGCAGGAGGAGAAGGGGATGACAGAGGATGAGATGGTTGGATGGCATCACTGACTCAATGGACATGAGTTTGAGTAAACTCCAGGAGTTGGTGATCGACAGCAAGGCCTGGCATCGTAAAGAGTCGGACACCACTGAGTGACTGAACTGAACTGAACTTTCACCTCCATCAAGAGGCTCTTTAGTTCCTCTTCACTTTCTGCCATAAGGGTGGTGTCATCTGCATATCTGAGGTTATAGATATTTCTCCCAACAATCTTGATTCCACTTTGTGCTTCATCCAGTCTTGCATTTCACATGATGTACTCTGCATATAAGTTAAATAAGCAGGGTGACAATATACAACTTTGACGTACTCTTTGACGTACTCCTTTCCCAGTTTGGAACCAGTCCATTTTTTCATGTCCAGTTATAACTGTTGCTTCTTGACCTGCATACTGGTTTCTCAGGAGGCAGGTAGTATGGCATTTTGGACTCTTGTTGATTATGAGGGCTACTCCAGTTCTTCTAAGGGATTCTTGCCCAAAGTAGTAGATATAATTTTCTTCTGAATTAAATTCACCCATTCTGGCCATTTTAGTTCACTGATCCCTGAAATGTCTATGTTCACTCTCGCCATCTTCTGTTTGACCACTTCCAGTTGTCGACTAAAAAAGATGTACAGCTTGAGAGTTGCAAGTTAAGTTTTATTTGGGGCAAAATGAGGACTGCAGCCCAGGAAGCAGCATCTCCTATAGCTCTGAGAAACTGCTCCAAAGCAGCAGTGGGGGAAGGTCAATATATGTTTTGGTGAAGGGGGAGTACAATACCATGAAGCATTCATTTTACAAAAGGTTTTTTGTTAGTCGTGAGGATCTGATGTCACCATGAAGGGATTTAGTGCTTCTCTAGTTATGAGGAGATGCAAGGATGGAGATCATAAAATCTGTTCCTAAAAACATCCAACTATCTAAAGACTGTCCCACCAGATTCCCTGGAGCACAGAGTGCCTCACTCCACCCTAAACTCCCTCAGGGGGTGTTCAGGTCAACAGTTATAGCTGCACAGGGTTCAGTCTCCATAGAGGCAGATGGCAAATGCCTTTGCTGTTCACTCACTGGCAGTGCTCTTGGGAAGTGCCTACTTGTAGTTGACAGTTTACCTTGATTCATGGACCTAACATCCCAGGTTCCTACGCAATATTGTTCTTTACAGTTTGGTACTTTACTTCTATGACCAGGCACGTGGAATATCACCAAATGGCCAATACTAAAATCAAATTGATTACATTCTTTGTAGGCAAAGCTGGAGAAGTTATACACAGTCAGGAAAAACAAGACCTGGAGCTGACTGCGACTCAAATCATCAGGATCTCATAGCAGAATTCAGGCTTAAACTAAAGAAAGTGGGGAAAACCATGAGGCCAGCCAGGTATGACTTAAACTGAATCCCCTATGAACATACAGTTCAGTTCAGTTCAGTTCAGTCACTAAGTCGTGTCTGACTCTTTGCAACCCCATGCATCGCAGCAACCAGGCCTCCCTGTCCATCACCAACTCCCAGAGTCTACTCAAACTCATGTGCATCGAGTCAGTGATGCCATCCAGCCATCTCATCCTCTGTCGTCCCCTTCTCATCCTGCCCCCAATCCTTCCCAGTATCAGGGTCTTTTCCAGTGAGTCAACTCTTCACATGAGGTGGCCAAAGTATTGGAGTTTCAGCTTCAACATCAGTCCTTCCAATGAACACCCAGCACTGATCTCCTTTAGGATAGACTGGTTGGATCTCCTTGCACTCCAAGGGACTCTCAAGAGTCTTCTCCAACACCACAGTTCAAAAGCATCAATTCTTTGGCGATCAGCTTTCTTCACAGTCCAACTCTCACATCCATACGTGACCACTGGAAAAAACATAGCCTTGAATAGACGGAACTTTGTTGGCAAAGTAATGCCTCAGCTTTTCAATATGCTATCTAGGTTGGTCATAACTTTCCTTCCAAGGAGTAAGCGTCTTTTAATTTCATGGCTCCAGTCACCATCTGCAGTGATTTTGGAATCCAAGCAAATAAAGTCTGACACTGTTTGCACTGTTTCCCCATCTATTTCCCATGAAGTGATGGGACCGGATGCCATGATCTTAGTTTTCTGAATGTTGAGCTTTAAGCCAACTTTTTCACTCTCCTCTTTCACTTTCATCAAGAGGCTTTTGAGTTCCTCTTCACTTTCTGCCATAAGGGTGGTGTCATCTGCATATCTGAGGTTATTGATATTTCTCCCGGCAATCTTGATTCCAGCTTGTGCTTCTTCCAGCCCAGCATTTCTCACGATGTACTCCTCAAAGAAGTAAAATAAGCAGGGTGACAATATACAGCCTTGATGTACTCCTTTTCCTATTTGGAACCAGTCTGTTGTTCCATGTCTAGTTCTAACTGTTGCTTCCTGACCTGCATATAGGTTTCTCAAGAGGCACATCAGGTGGTCTGGCATTCCCATCTCTTTCAGAATTTTTCATAGTTTATTGTGATCCACACAGTCAAAGGCTTTGGAATAGTCAATAAAGCAGAAACAGATGTTTTTCTGGAACTCTCCTGTTTTTCGATGATCCAGCAAATGTTGGCAATTTGATCTCTGGTTCCTCTGCCTTTTATAAAACCAGTTTGAACATCTGGAAGTTTATGGTTCACGTATTGCTGAAGCCTGGCTTGGAGAATTTTGAGCATCACTTTACTAGCGTGTGCTGCTGCTGCTCCTGCTGCTAAGTCACTTCAGTCATGTCCGGCTCTGTGCGACCCCATAGACGGCAGCCCACCAGGCTCCGCCGTCCCTGGGATTCTCCAGGCAAGAACACTGGAGTGGGTTGCCATTTCCTTCTCCAATGCATGAAAGTGAAAAGTGAAAGTGAAGTCACTCAGTTGTGTCCAACTCTTCATGACCCCATGGACTGCAGCCTACCAGGCTCCTCCATCCATGGGATTTTCCAGGCAAGAGTACTGGAGTGGGCTGCCATGGCAACAGTTTAAAAAGAAAGTTAAGAAATGAAAGAATTAGCTCTAGGTAGACATAGACTCTACACATGGACATCACCAGATGGTCAACATCGAAATCAGATTGATTATATTCTTTGCAGCCAAAGATGGAGAAGCTCTATACAGTCAACAAAAACAAGACCAGGAGCTGACTGTGGCTCAGACCATGAACTTCTTATTGCCAAATTTAAACTTAAATTGAAGAAAGTAGGAAAACCACTAGACCATTCAGGTATGACCTAAATCAAATCCCTTATGATTATACAGTGGAAGTGAGAAATAGATTTAAGGGCCTAGATCTGACAGATAGAGTGCCTGATGAACTATGGACGGAGGTTCATGACATTGTACAGGAGACAGGGATCAAGATGATCCCCATGGAAAAGAAATGCAAAAAAGCAAAATGGCTGTCTGAGGAGGCCTTACAAATAGCTGTGAAAAGAAGAGAAGCAAAAAGCAAAGGAGAAAAGGAAAGATATAAGCATCTGAATGCAGAGTTCCAAAGAATAGCAAGAAGAGATAAGAAAGCCTTCCTCAGCGACCAATGCAAAGAAATAGAGGAATACAACAGAATGGGAAAAACTAGAGATCTCTTCAAGAAAATGAGAGATACCAAGGGAACATTTCATGCAAAGATGGGCTTGATAAAGGACAGAAATGGTATGGACCTAACAGAAGCAGTAGATATTAACAGGAGGTGGCAGGAATACACAGAAGAACTGTACAAAAAAGACCTTCATGACCAAGATTCCCGGGGTCCAGCCCCGGTTGGATCCAGGGATTCCCTCGGGAGGACAGCGTTGGCAATTAGAATAGCAATAGCTTCAGATCAGATCAGTCGCTCAGTCGTGTCTGACTCTTTGCGACCCCATGAATCGCAGCACACCAGGCCTCCCTGTCCATCACCAACTCCCGGAGTTCACTCAGATTCATGTCCATTGAGTCAATGATGCCATCCAGCCATCTCACCCTCTGTCGTCCCCTTCTCCTCCTGCCCCCAATCCCTCCCAGAATCAGAGTCTTTTCCAATGAGTCAACTCTTCACATGAGGTGGCCAAAGTACTGGAGTTTCAGCTTTAGTATCATTCCCTCCAGAGAAATCCCAGGGCTGATCTCCTTTAGAATGGACTGGTTGGATCTCCTTGCAGTCCAAGGGACTCTCAAGAGTCTTCTCCAACACCACAGTTCAAAAGCATCAATTCTTCAGTGCTCAGCCTTCTTCACAGTCCAACTCTCACATCCATACATGACTACTGGAAAAACCATAGCCTTGATTAGATGAATCTTTGTTGGCAAAGTAATGTCTCTGCTTTTCAATATGCTATCTAGGTTGGTCATAACTTTCCTTCCAAGGAGCAAGCGTCTTTTAATTTCATGGCTCCAGTCACCATCTGCAGTGATTTTGGAATCCAAGCAAATAAAGTCTGACACTGTTTGCACTGTTTCCCCATCTATTTCCCATGAAGTGATGGGACCGGATGCCATGATCTTAGTTTTCTGAATGTTGAGCTTTAAGCCAACTTTTTCACTCTCCTCTTTCACTTTCATCAAGAGGCTTTTGAGTTCCTCTTCACTTTCTGCCATAAGGGTGGTGTCATCTGCATATCTGAGGTTATTGATATTTCTCCCGGCAATCTTGATTCCAGCTTGTGCTTCTTCCAGTCCAGAGTTTATCATGATGTACTCTGCATATAAGTTAAATAAGCAGGGTGACAATATACAGCCTTGACGTAGTCCTTTTCCTATTCGGAACCAGTCTGTTGTTCTATGTCCAGTTCTAACTGTTGCTTCCTGACCTGCACACAGGTTTCTCAAGAGGAAGGTCAGGTGGTCTGGTATCCCCATCTCTTTCAGAATTTTCCACAGTTTATTGTGATCCACACAGTCAAAGGCTTTGGCATAGTCAATAAAGCAGAAATAGATGTTTTTCTGGAATGCTCTTGCTTTTTTGATGATCCAGTGGATGTTGGCAATTTGATCTCTGGTTCCTCTGCCTTTTATAAAACCAGCTTGAACATCTGGAAGTTCATGGTTCACATATTGCTGAAGCCTGGCTTGGAGAATTTTGAGCATTACTTTACTAGCGTGTGAAATGAGTGCTTAGTTAAGTATTAATTAGAGATATAAAGAGTGGTTAAATAGGATAGCTCAGTAAGAAAATTCAGTGGAGAAAAGAGGCTGAATAACTTGGTTTATGTGGAAAACCAATAAAATTCCAAGACAAGGAATTCGCACCACCTACATAGGCCGCAGGCATCCTTCCGTTCTCCTGAAGGAGAGGAGACACTGAGGCCTCCCCGGTCAGATCTTAGAAGCCCAGGCAAAATTAGTAGGCTTGGTGAGCCTCCACGCTCCAGATGGGAATTCAACCAGAAAGTGAGAGAAAGAACGACATGGGGAGACCAAGCTTCGGTGAGCAAGGCCTGTAGCTTTAGTTTCAACAGGGGCTTTTATACCCTAAGTTGCACATAGAGGCTAATAGGGGGTATGAAATCATGCAAAGTCAGCAGTCTTTGATCCTTATCAAAACCAGGGTTTCTTTTCTGCAAACTTATTGTATGCAAATGGTTTAGGTGATTTGCATCATCTTCTGGCCAGAAGGAATGTTAACATTTTATGACTCTGACAAAGGTTTGTCAAACATAAGACTTATTTTCTCTAAGAGTAATTATTTTAAAGTTTGGCGCCATCCTCCGAAGGTGTTAGATAAAGTTGCATTCCAATAGGGCAAAGGTGCAATGGGTTTACAACAAAGGAAAGAATTTATTACCTTAAGGGTCTAAGTTGTTAACACCAAGGCCACTACTTATTCTTTCTACACACCAACTATATTAATTAATACACTTCCAAGGATACAATACAGGGGATGTGGAAACTTGGCAGCAAGCACTGGCTCAACAATGAAATCTTCTACTAGTTCTATTCTGACGATTTCTAACTCTTCGAGAGGCTCTATACTATTTGAATATCTTAAGCTTCCAGTGCCTCTCTCGGTTGGGAGACTGTAAACAATCGTATGCATAGCTGTAGGAGTCCGGGTAAACCTGTCAGGCAAGTTAGAGAGCCATCTGAGGGGTTTGGATTTAAACACTCCTATTATGCCCACTTTCACTTTCACTTTTCACTTTCATGCGTTGGAGAAGGAAATGGAAACCCACTCCAGTGTTCTTGCCTGGAGAATCCCAGGGACGGGGGAGCCTGGTGGGCTGCCGTCTATGGGGTCACACAGAGTCGGACACAACTGAAGTGACTTAGCAGTAGTACTAGCAGTATTATGCCCAAGAGGCAAATTAGCCAGAGCTCTAAGTTGATTTCCTTCAGAGAAAAGGTGGTCGGAGATAGCCCCCCATTAATGTCAGAGGAGTTGGTGAAAGTCATGAAGCAGTAAAATAGACAGACTCTGGTTTTGGGGTAGATGTTCAGGCATGCCCAGACGGGCACCCCTCGAGTTCTGGCTCACTTTGCCCACCAGAACTCTCCCACATAACCTTGTTATGGGTGGGGACTCCCGTGCTAGCTCCCGGCACAAGATAATCACGATGGTGTGATCACTCACCTAGAGCCAGACATCCTGGAATGTGAAGTCAAGTGGGCCTTAGAAAGCATCACTAGGAAAAAAGCTAGTGGAGGTGATGGAATTCCAGTTGAGCTATTTCAAATCCTGAAAGATGATGCTGTGAAACTGCTGCACTCAATATGCCAACAAATTTGGAAAACTCAGCAGTGACCACAGGATTGGAAAAGGTCAGATTTCATTCCAATCCCAAAGAAAGGCAATGCCAAAGAATCCTCAAACTACCGCACAATTGTGCTCATCTCACACGCTAGTAAGGTAATGCTCAAAATTCTCCAAGCCAGGCTTCAGCAATACATGAACTGTGAATTTCCTGATGTTCAAGCTGGTTTTAGAAAAGGCAGAGGAACCAGAGATCAAATTGCCAACATCCGCTGGATCATTGAAAGAGCAAGAAAGTTCCAGAAAAACATCTATTTCTGCTTTATTGACTATGACAAAGCCTTTGACTGTGTGGATCACAATAAACTGTGGAAAATTCTGAAAGAGATGGGAATACCAGACCACCTGACCTTCCTCTTGAGAAACCTGTGTGCAGGTCAGGAAGCAACAGTTAGAACTGGACATGGAACAACAGACTGGTTCCAAATAGGAAAAGGAGTACTTCAAGGCTGTATATTGTCACCCTGCTTGTTTAACTTCTTTGCAGAGTACATCATGAGAAACGCTGGGCTGGAAGAAGCACAAGCTGGAATCAAGATTGCTGGGAGAAATATCAATAACCTCAGATATGCAGATGACACCACCCTTATGGCAGAAAGTGAAGAGGAACTCAAAAGCCTCTTGATGAAAGTGAAAGAGGAGAGTGAAAAAGTTGGCTTAAAGCTCAACATTCAGAAAACTAAGATCATGGCATCTGGTCCCATCACTTCATGGGAAATAGATGGGGAAACAGTGGAAACAGTGTCAGACTTTATTTTGGGGGGCTCCAAAATCACTGAAGATGGTGACTGCAGCCATGAAATTAAAAAACGCTTACTCCTTGGAAGGAAAGTTATGACCAACCTAGATAGAATATTGAAAAGCAGAGACATTACTTTGCCAACAAAGGTTCGTCTAGTCAAGGCTATGGTTTTTCCTGTGGTCATGTATGGATGTGAGAGTTGGACTGTGAAGAAAGCTGAGCACCAAAGAATTGATGCTTTTGAACTGTGGTGTTGGAGAAGACTCTTGAGAGTCCCTTGGAGTGCAAGGAGATCCAACCAGTCCATTCTGAAGGAGATCAGCCCTGGGATTTCTTGGAAGGAATGATGCTAAAGCTGAAACTCCAGTACTTTGGCCACCTCATGCGAAGAGTTGACTCATTGGAAAAGACTCTGATTCTGGGAGGGATTGGGAGCAGGAGGAGAAGGGGATGACAGAGGATGAGATGGCTGGATGGCATCACTGACTCGATGGACGTGAGTCTGAGTGAACTCCGGGAGTTGGTGATGGACAGGGAGGCCTGGTGTGCTTCGATTCATGGGATCGCAAAGAGTCGGACACAACTAAGCGACTGAACTGAACTGAACTCTAAATAGCATAGAAATATCAAGCAACTATAAATACAAAGACAAAAGACGTGAGAGCACTAAGAGAAAAAGTATATGACTCTGTTTGAAATATTAAAGCTCTAAATAAATGTTAAGATCCCTTATACTCAAAGACTCAAAGCTATAATATGTTAGTGATGACAAGTTTTCAGAAATAATATACGAATATTACAGAATCCAAACTATTTTTGAAAAATTATTATTCCAACTATAGAATGACATGCACAATGTCAAGAATAGTCAAAGAAATTTTTAAGAAGAATGTTTAAATAGTTGTTCTAGGAGATATCAAGGAGAAGGCAATGGCACCCCACTCCAGTACTCTTGCCTGGAAAATCCCATGGACAGAGGAGCCTGGTAGGCTGCAGTCCATGGGGTCGCGAAGAGCTGGACACGACTGAGCGACTTCACTTTCACTTTTCACTTTCATGCATTGGAGAAGGAAATGGCAACCTGCTCCAGTGTTCTTGCCTGGAAAATCCCAGGGACGGTGGAGCCTGATGGGCTGCCGTCTATGGCGTCACACAGAGTTGGACACGACTGAAGCGACTTAGCAGCAGGAGCAACAGCAGGAGATATAAAAATAAATCATTATAAAGCTAAATCATTAAATAAAATGATTGTGATCCAGGAGGTCCCTATGAAACATATTAGAATTCCTGGAAATCAATCTACACATTCTCCTCATCCTGATATATGATGGAGGAAGTAAAGTGGAAAAAGAGTCTTTCACAAAAACAATGTTCTTTTCTACAAATGATCTTAGATATTTCTGATACAATGCCATTATTTTATCAGAAAATGCACTGAACATCTATTTTATACAAACAAAGTATTAAATATTTTGGAATTAATATAGAGAATATCTTCAAGAGTTTAGGCCAGATACATTTTTCTCAAATGTTTAAAAAAGAAATACAAATAAAAATATTTTTAAAATTTGACCATTTCACAATTAATATAAAGTGAATGTAATAACCAGTCCTATGGAGGAGGAAAGCCTGGTGTGTAGCAGTCCATGGGGTTGCAAAGAGTCAGGCATGACTTAGCAACTGAACAACAACAGCTATGGAGGAGGAAGATATCTGCCACAACATAACTGCAAATCCTGGTATACAGATGTATTAGGATGAGCAAAACTTATTGGATAAAGATAATAGAATTAAGTATAAACCAAAGGACAAAGGAAAGAGAAACAAAAGGACAACAAATACTCTTCTGAAAATAGATGATGGTGGAGAAGATCATGGAAACAGCAGAAATACTGTAATTAGTAGCAGAAAGAAAAAAGAGTGATATACATTGCAGAAGTAGATAAAAGGAAGAATGAAGGAAATGACTTGAAATATTCATTGGTAGGAAAACTCACTGGATATATGCTTAAAAACTCTAAAACACGAATGCATGAAAGTTGAAGAGAAAATGCCACCAAGAAAAGAGACAAGGAATAAAAATAGAATAGGGGTTAAGACACTTTCTTAAAGTGTAAAGGACAAGAAAAAAATAACAAAAGAAAAAGGGCAAAAAGGTTACCCAATCAATACATGATATTTTGATCTATAATCAAGTATACATGATTATCTTAATTATATAGAAGAGTTTTTTTTTGGGGGGGGGGGATGAACAAAAATTAAAGAAGAGAAATGGAAATGACCAAAGAAGCCCAGGAAGAAATTTTAAGAGAAAAGAAGAATTCAGTAAAAGGGGAATTACTAATAGAATAGAAAACGAAGATAAACAAAAGAAATTTTTAAAGTTGATGTAGTAAAACCACAATGTAATCATAAGAATTTTTTTATAAAACCAATACAAAGAAGAAACTGAAATGGGGGATGTAAGAGATGGGAGCATGAGTTTAGATTTGGAAAGAGGAGAATAGAATGAGTAGGAGAGGTTCTAGAGAAGTCTGAGTATCTCCTTGCAGCCCTGAGACCCCAATCACACCAGCATCCTTACCAAAGCCGATCTCAGTGGCCCGGTGCAGGCAGCTTAACTCGCATGCTCTGCGCTGAAAAGCAATGACAGGCAGCCAGAGTTATGGGGAAGGGGCTGTGTGATTTCATCTCCCACTGGGCACTAACCTATTTGTTATCCAAAGTGGAAATGGCCTCATGTACAGGGACTCAGTTTGGCACGCCCAGGGGAGCCTAAATTGCCCTCTCTGATGCCATGTGTCTCCTGTTAGTTATTAGATTCATCATTTTCAAGTGCACAATTACCTTCTGAGGTAATAAATTCTTCCTGAGTTGGTAATTGTCCCTCAGGGTTCTAGAACAATGCCAGGAAAATAATCATAAATTTAATTCTCTAAGGCTGACAAAAATTATGTCAATATTCAGTGTTACACTGGTCACATGTGTCATCCTTGAGGCTGGAGTGGTGACTGTTCAGAGCTGAATTTCAGGTTTCTAAAAATTCCATATAAGGTGAATGTACTGCTTTATCTGATTCATTGACCAAACTAATTTTTATTTGAATTTGCAGTATAAAACAGTGATATAATTTATGCAGTTTCAAACACATGAAAAATTTACATTTTAAAATGTAAACCTTTTATTTTTAAATAAATGCATTCACAGGAAGTTGTAGAAATAGTCCAGAGAAGTCCCATTAACCCTTCCCAATGTTGCATCTTTCATAATTATAATATAATATAAAATTTTTATATTGATGTGTATGTATAGTCATATCATTTTGTCGCCTGTGTAGATTCGTGTAACCATCATCTCTATCAAGATGCAAAGCTGGGGGTCTGATGGTGAAGACGGGCTTTCAACGCCATGGACCTGTATTCTCTACCTGCTCAGGAAACTAATATCCCACAAGCCGCAGTGTAGCCAAAAAAGAAAATACGAAACTGTTCCATCCATACAAAGTTTTCCTTCATGCTACCTCTTATTCACTACAATTTAGTTTTTTCAAGAACATTATCTAAATGTAATCATATAATTTTGCCACATATGATCTTAGGGGATTTGCTTTTATCACATAGCATTATTCTCTGGATCCATCCAAGCTGTTGCATGTCTCAAGAGCTCAATCCTTCTGCTTCCTAGGGTGAAGTTTGCTCTTCTTTTTCTACACCTTTAAGAAGTAAAGTTGTTTATTGGATTGAGAGAGTTCTTAAAAAAAAAATACTCACATTTACCCTTATAAATTTATGTCTGAGCACTGCTTTGCTGTTTTGCAAAGTTTTGGTGTTCTCTTTTTCATTCTTCTTTAAGTATTTTTTTTTTTCCTTTTGGTAAAACATACCTTGTACAAAATTTCCCACCTTGCTCACTTTATAGTGTACAGTTCAGTGGTATTGAATATATTCATAATGCTATGCTACTATCACAAGCATCCACCTCTTGATGGATGGAACTCTTTTTTATCTTATGAAGAAAACTATACCCATTACAGGCAATGCTGTTGTTTAGTCACTCAGTTGTGTCCGACTCTTTGCAACCCCATAGACTGCAGCAGGCCAGGCTTCCTTGTCCTTCATCATCTCCCCGAGTTTGCTCAAACTCATGTCCATTGAGTCGCTGATGCCATCCAACCATCTCATCCTCTGTTGTCCCCTTCTCCTCCTGCCTTCCATCTTTCTCAGCATCAGGATCTTTTCCAGTGAGTCAGCACTTCACATCATGTGGCCTAAGTGTTAGAGCTTCAGCTTCAGCTTCAGGCCTTTCAAAGAATATTCAGGGTTGATTCCTTTAGGATTGACCAGTTTTATCTTTCTGTTGAAGGGATTGTTAAGAGTCTTCTCCAACACCACAGTTTGAAAGCATCAGGTCTTTGGTGCTCAGCCTTCTTTATGGTCAAACTCTCACATCCATCCATGACTACTGGAAAAACCATAGCTTTGACTATATAGACTATATGCCTCTTTTTAATACATTGTCTAGGTTTGTCATAGCTTTTCTTCGAAGGAGCAAGCATCTTTGAATTTCATGACTGCAGTCACCAACCACAGTGATTTTGGAGCCCAAGAAAATAAAGTGTGTCACAGTTTCCATTGTTTCCTCATTATTTGCCATGAAGTGATGGGATTGGATGCCATCATCTTAGTTTTTTGAATGTTGAGTTTTAGGCCAGCTTTTTCGCTCTCCTCTTTCACCTTCATCAAGAGGCTCTTTAGTTCATCTTCACTTTATGTCATAAGGGCGATGTCATCTGCATAACTGAGGTTATTGATATTTCTCCCTCCAATCTTGATTCCAGCTTGTGCTTCATTAAACCTGGCATTTAGCATGACGTACTCTATATAATTTACATAAGCAGGGTGACAATACACAGCCTTGACGTACTCCTTTCCCAGTTTGGAAGCAGTCTGTTGTTCCATGCCCAGTTCTAACTGTTGCATCTTGACCTGCATACAGGTTTCTCAGGAGGCAGGTAACGTGGTCTGGCATTCCCATCTCTTTAAGAATTTTCCAGTTTGTTGTGATCCACATAGTCAGTGGCTTTGGGGTAGTTAATGAAGTAGAAGTAGATGTTTTTCCGGAACTGTCTTGCTTTTCTATGAACCAACAGATGTTGGCAATTTGATCTCTGGTTCCTCTGCCTTTTCTAAATCCAGCTTGTATATCTGGAAGTTCTCAGTTCACGTTCTGTTGAAGCCGGACTTGGAGGCTTTTGACATTACTTTGCTAGCATGTGAAATGAGTGCAACTGTGCAGATGTTCAAGCTGGATTTAGAAAAGGCAGACGAACCAGAGATCAACTGATAACCCTTTCTTTGGGATTGGAATGAAAACTGACCTTTTCCAGTCCTGTGGCCACTGCTGAGTTTTCCAAATTTGCTGGCATATTGAGTGCAGCACTTTAACAGCATCCTCTTTTAGGATTTGAAATAGCTCAACTGGAATTCCATCACCTCCACTAGCTTTGTTTGTAGTGATGCTTCCTAAGACCCACTTGACTTCACATTCCAGGATGTCTGGCTCTAGGTGAGTGATCACACCATCATGGTATGTGGGTCATTAAGACCTTTTTTTGTGTGATCCTTCTGTGTATTCTTGCCACCTCTTCTTACTAGCTTCTATTTCTATAAAGTCCATATAATTTCTGTCCTTTATTGTAACCATCTTTGCATGAAATATTCCCTTAGTATCTCTAATTCTCTTCAAGATATCTCTAGTCTTTCCCATTCTACTATTGTTTTCCTCTATTTCTTTGCATTTTTCTCTTAAGAAGGCGCTCTTATCTCTCCTTCAGTGACATGCCTACTTTAGTCCACTGGCCATTCCCAGTCGGATGCGGAGTTCTGCTACAGGCCCAAACCCTATACCTACTACTGAGGAAAGTAAAGACTGTAACAGGTCTCCAAGCACTGTCCAAAGGAAGGGTTGTGTTTGTTGTTGTTGTTGTTGTTGTTGTTTTGTAAATGTGCTTCCCAGGTTGCTCAGTGGTAAAGAATCCACCTACCAATGCAGGAGACATAGGAGATGTGGGTTTGACTCCTGGGTCAGAAAGATCCCCTGGAGAAGGAAATGGCAACCCATTCCAGTATTCTTGCCTGGAAAATTCCAAGGACAGAGAAGCCTGGAGGGCTACAGTCCATGGGGCTGCAAGGAGTTGGCCACAACTGAGTGATTTAACAGCGTTCAGAGCAGTTAAGTAAATTACAAAGGTTGTACAACAAGAAAGTGGTTATATGTCATTCTTTTCATGTATGAGTTTGCTAATATTTTGTTGAGATTTTTGTTCCATGTTCATGAAAGATACTGCCTGCAATTTTCTTTTCTTGCTGTGTCCTTGTCTGGTTGGGTATCAGGGTAGTGCTGGGCCCCAAAATGCTTTGGGAAGCATTCCCTCCTTTATTTTCTAAAAATGATCAGCCATGCCAGTGCAACTTTCAGCCCCTGAAATAGTGAGCACTTTGAGGGGGAAGCAGCAGGAATCGAGATTTGGATTCCTTGATTATTTGGGTCCCACAATTGCAACAAAGAAGCCAGAATGGGTAAATAACGGAGTTCACATGGTTCTGATGGTTGGTGCTGGTTGGTGTAGGAGGGAAGTCAGCCATGCATGGACACAGAGTCAAGAAGTTTCCCCAGGCCTCCAGACTGGACACTGTGTCCTTTTTGTATGGAAAGGAGCCAGGTAGTAAAAGTCCTACACATTCTGTCTTTGTCTCCTTCAGATGATCCTCTCTCTACTCTTCAGTTCTGTTACAGGTAGGTTCTGCCTCCCTCCCATCTGGGTCAGCTTCTCACCAAGATATCCAGACTGGATTGCAGAAATAAAAAACGTTAATTCTTCCAGAGAAAGTGAAAAATGGGAACAATCCCAACTCAACATAAGACTGGCATAACGTTGATATAAAAATTTACAAAGACATTTATGGAAAGGGAAATAAATATTGAAGGTCAAGACTGTAATTCGTAAACAAAACATTAAAAAATTAAATTTAACGGATAGTACGTGGCAATTAAATGGATTTATTCCCAAAAAGCAAATTGATTCAATGTTCAAAAATCAACTTAAGCAATTAACCGTATCAATGGCACAAACAAACAAGTCATAGCATTTCAATGCAAAAATATCACTGTAGGGACTTCCCTGGAGGTCCAGTGGTTAAGACTTCACCTTGCAGTGCAGAGAGTGGGGGTTCGATCCCTGGTCATGGCAACTAAGATCCCACGTGCATCCGGGCCAAAAACCAAAACAATATAGAAACAGTGTAGTAACAAATTCAATAAAAACTTTAAAAATGGTCCACATCAAAAAAAAAAACTTAAAAAAAAAAAGAAATATCACTGTAAAAACTACACAGGTATTTATGATAAAAAAAATTTGAGAAACTATGAATAGAAGGAAATGTGCTTAATCTGATAGTGCATCTACATCACACTTACACCAACCATCACAGCTGCTGGTGAAATCTTTTAAATTCTTTCTCCTTGAGATTGAGAACAAGATACAGATACCTGGAATTATCTTTTTCCTTTTTTTTTCTGTTTACAGAGTAAACAGAAAACGATACATATTCACTACAGTCTACCCCTGGTTCCAGAGCAGGCATACATGTGTGCTTTCTCTCGCCCACACACACACACGCCCCACACGCTGGGGTAATCGTATCTCACTCGTCACCGGTGGGTGTGGACGATCACAAGGCATTTCCAGTATTTATACAATATTTCGCTCCGAAAAACACCCAAAGAGCCTCACACACATAGACGCATCCAGCAGAATTAAGTAAAAAGGCTCCTGGGCACAGACTTACGCACCCACCGGGCCTTCGCTTCCCGGAGCTGCGCGTCTGCCTCCTTGGTCCGATCTGGACTCTCCAGGCGGCTGGACTACTGGTTGCAGGGCGCGTCGGTGGGCAGGGCCGGGGGATCTTGTCAGCGCTTCCCTCCGCCCCACTCCATCGCCAACACCTCACCGAGTTCCCAGGGCACCTGTCCCGCGTTTGCGCCTTGGCGACCTGCTGCCCGTAGAGCGCAGTTGCTGGACGCGACACTGCGGGAAAAGGGAGTCAGTCTGGGGTCTGGATTCTTATTCATCCAAGGACACGCGTGGGGAGGGGCTGCGCGCGGGGACAAGGACTTCTCCCGACTCCTTCCGGGGATGTCTTCGTCCATAGACGCGCGGTTTCCAAATTATCCTGGTGTCCAAGTGAGTTAGTTGCTACCTGCGACAGTGGCGCACACCTTCGTATGAGAAAGCCTGGACAGAGAGCCCCCGGGGGAGCCCGCCACTTCTGCGCCTGCTTCCTCATCTCTCGCTAGAGACCAACCCTTGCAAGCCCGGCGGACGCCCCTCGGTCTCATGCACCAGGGAGGGACCCTGGAGAGCCTTCCAGTCGCCCGCAGCAACGCGCTCTCCCGCCCTGGGACTGGCGAGTGCAGATCCTTCCAAGGTGTACGCGGGTTCGGTACGCGTGTCCTGCGCCGTCACAGTCTGAAGGGGCGCGCCCAGACCTCCGCCCTGGCGACCCCCAGGAGTAACCAGCCGGAGCAGACAGGCTCCGGGGGGCCGACTAGCTTCCAGGCGCTGGGCGGCATCCCCGCCCCGCGCCCCTTTGTGAGGCCGCCTGCGGGCCCCATGCTGTCCACCGGGGGCCAGTACGCCGTGAAGAAGAGGAAAAAAGCCGTGCCCAAGAGGTCTGTGCGTGGCAAGGTGGGGGGTGGGAGGGCAGCGAAGACCCGGAAACCTGGTTGGGGTTGCGGAGGGGGTCTTAGTCCTCCCGCGGCCCTCAACCCGGCTCTCTGCGGGTCTCCCGGGGGTTCGATCGCCGACTTTATCGACTCGGGAAGAATAGATTTCGTTTGAGTCCCCTCCTCACCCCTGACACCCCTGCTGGGTTCTTGACAAATTGAAAGCCGAATTCGGCCTGGGGTCGGGCTGGTGACGCTAGTTCCTGGGAATCACCGGGTTTCGGGGTTAGTGACCTGTGCCTCTGGGGCCCGCGCCCGGGACTAAGGCTGGTTTTTCCGAGCGCGCACACGTGCGGTAGGGGTTCCGGATCACAGTGCGGCTGGAAGGGACAGGTCTGCAGGTATGGGAGACCCTACCCCTTTACAGACTAGATGCCGAGGCCTGCTGGGAGAGGACCCCTATGGGGTGAGGACCCCTGCGGGTGTGTGTCTGGCTCGAACTGACCCGGAGGGGTCCCCTCCAGGCCCTGTGGGGGTGGCGGGAGGATGCTGCTGAGGACAGTGGATCGAAAGTCTAGTGGAGGAGAGGCTCCTTGGGCAGAGTCCCTGGCCAGAACTCCGAGGGTCTTTGGGCGGCCCCTGAGGCTGCAAGGAGCCGCGCGGTCTTCCGAGCGCCTCCCAGGCCCTGGAGACTCGCGCTTCTCAGGGGGCGCAGTGTTCTTAGCGCCACAGGCGCGTCCATGTCTGAGAAATTTCTAGTTACATTTATTTTTTAAATACAAAAAATGCCTTGAGACAAGCAAGATACAAAAGAGAAATTGTTCCATGATTCCATTCATATCGTGTCGATCTACCCAAAGCAGCCGGGAAGCGGGGCCGGAGGAGCGACTGATAGAAGGTTTGGGAGATGAAAAAGTCCTGGAACTAGACAGTGGTACTGGGGACCCAATATCGCGCGTGTACTTAACGCCACCGAATGGCACGCTTTAAAATTACTAATATGGCAGCATTTTTGTTATGTGTATTTTACCACATACACACAAAAATAGCTACCGCGCAGCTTTTCCGACGGAGTGCCAGTATCCCAGAACGAAGCCTGTCAGACGTTCTCTCTCCAGGTCAGCGAACCTGTAATCACTGGTTAATCGGAAAAGGCGCTTAAAATGGCAGGGATGAGAGTCTTTTGAGTAACTTACACAATTTATTTTAAGTGAACGCACCAACATATATGAACTTGCCAATCTCGTGACGCTGGTCCATTTTACTGCACAAATCGTTCCCATAATGTACTGTCTGTCTACAGTTTAAAGAGCTTGCATCACAATCCAGATATGAAACAGTTTTCTCCCATGTTTCACAGAAATGCTTAATCCAACAGCAGCTGTTTTCTTCAACCAGGCTTCCTTGACTCTTTCTAAAGTACCCAGCATTGTTTTCTTAGAAACTATACTCTTGTTTCCTTAATAATTATAAACAAGAGCTGACATGAGATGGTCTGAGGACTTTGAACAATGATTCTCCGTTAGCACACAGCTCATTGTCTGCCATGCAAGAGTCATTTACTGGAGTAACGTCCTTCTTGTTTGCAAAACCTTACGCTCTTGCTTTCAGAATTATTTCAAATGTATTACTGCACTGGATCCTCAGGCTGGGTGGTAAGAAGGCTGCACCCTTACCTGCCACCTCACTTGGACCCAGCCCATCTCTGAAGTTTCTTGAAGAGTCTGGGATCCTACCTACAGACCAGGGCAGACCTTGTGGGACAGGTCACCTGGAGAGCAGACTCCACTTTGGGAGGTAGAGGGCTGAGTACTGAATCCCCTCTCCACCCCCTTGGCTGGCTGGTCTTCCCCAGAAACTGGGTCACAGCTGATGGTAGCATTCATGCTGCAGCCGCTCTCTCCAGTGGAGCCGGGATGCAGAGCCTGCACCTGCTTTGTGCGGCTTGCTAACAGCGTTGGTCTGTGTGTTCTCTCACTGTATTGTATGCAAAAGCGCATGGTTTAAGTTCACATTGGAAAGAATTAGGACCTTGGACTTAAAGTCAATTTCCTTGTTAAAAGAATAAGAGCCCTTGGGAGGTGTGCAGAGCAGAATGCAGCTGCCAACACCTGGTGCAATACTGTGTTCAGGATGCTGGTTCAGTGGGTAAAGAATCCGCCTGCAATGCGAGGAGCTGCAGGAGACAAGGGTTTGATCCTGGATGGGGAAAATCCCCTGGAGGAGGAAGTGGCAACCCACTCCAGTATTCTTGCCGGGATAATTCCAAGGACAGAGGAGCCTGGAGGGCTGCAGTCCATGGGGTCTCAGAGTCGGACACGGCTGAGCGCACATGACTCAGAATGCTCCAGAGACTCTGTGGCACCATTTGTCAGTCTGGAAGTGCTGCTGACAGCGTCGAGAACTCCTCCTCCATCTGCCCTTTAAATCTATGAGATGACCCTGGGTCTGAGCTTGGAGAGCCCCTCGCCCAGAGACACGTGCCCTGCCTTGATTTTAATGCAAGTCATCCATTCAGTTTGGGGACAGGCTTCTCCAGTGATGCAGGGTGTGTGTGTGTGTGTGTGTGTGTGTGTGTTTGAACATAAACCTCAGTTTAAAGCCTTATATCTGTGTGCAGTTGAATCCAGGTGCTCTGCACACACAAACTTCCATACAAGGATTCACTGCTACAAGAGAACCAGGCTCTCCTGACTGGTTTCCAAGTGGCCTGAGCTGGGGCTTGTGAGTGGCACTGTTGCAGCCATTCACTCATCCACCAGATATTTTCACTAACTGTGCTATTTGCTCTAAGTTTTTTGCAAGTACCCTTTGTAGGCTGTGGGGGGGGGGGTTCCCCTCAATTCCAACTGTGTTAAAACTTTTGTGTTACTAAAGGATTTCACACTTTATCAAATACTTTCCTTCATCTCTTGAGATAATTATACTTTAACTTTTTAATGTAATGAACTACCTTAATGATTTTCTGATGTTGAACCAAATGGCATCGAGATAAGCTCAACCTGGTCACAAGGCATTGTTTTTTCATACTTCGGTGCGTTTGGTTTGTTATTTCTTATTCATTCATTTATTTTTGGCTGTGCTGGGCCTTCGTTGCTGCACAAGGGCTTTCTCCAGCTACTGCAAGCAGGGACTGATCTCCAGTTGCCACGTGCGGGCTCCTTACTACAGTGACTTCTCTTGCTGCAGAGCACAGGCTTCACAGATTTGGTGCACAGGCTTAGTTGCTCTGTGGCATGCGGAATCTTCTTGGATCAGGGATCAAAGCCACATCCTCTGCATTGGCAGGCGGATTCTTAATCACTGCACCACTGTGCAAGTCCTGGTTTGTTACTTTTAAACTTATGATTCAACATGTCTGCTTGTGAGTGAGATTTGCCTGTACTTTTTGTTTTTTGAACTACTCTTGTTAAATTTAGAAATGAAGGTTATGCTAGTCTCATAAAAACCATTTAGGGATAGCTGCCCTTTTCAATTCTGTGTTTGTGTAAATTTGGACCTTTATTCCTTAGGTAGTCATGATGACTTAGACAGTAAAGAGTCTGCCTGCAAAGCAGGAGACCTGGGTTTGATCCCTGGGTTGAGAAGATCCCCTGGAGAAGGGAATGGCAACCCATTCCAGTACTCTTGCCTGGAAAATCCCATGGACCGAGGAGCCTGATAGGCTTCAGTCCATGGGGTGGGAAAGAATCGGACATGACTACACAACTAACACACACATGCATTCCTTAAGTAGTTGATAGAAATCACCTTTGAGACATCTAAACCTAGGAATTCCTTGTGGGTAAACATTTTAAAATGTTTTCCTATTTATCATTTTTATTGATGTGATTTACCTACAGAGAAATGGTCAGATCTGAGTTAACCATTCAGTCAGCTTAATGAAAAGATATCAAAACATAGAACATTTCCTTAACCCCAGAAAGTTCTTCCAGCTCCTCAGAGCAAACTTTGATCTGGCTCTTACCACAAGGGGTTAGGTTTTTCCCAATCTAGAATTTCCTAGAAGTAGAAACATACAGTGTGTACTTTTTTGAGTCTGATTTCTTTTACAATTAAATTCATCCATGTTACTACAAGTATGAGTGGTTTGTTCCTGTCCATGGTCAATTATTTTATTTTATTAATGTCTGAGTTTTAAAATCCTTTTTTTTTATAGTTGGACATCTGGACTGACTCCAGCTTGGGGCCGTTATGTACAAACTGCTATGAAGATTCTTGTATAAGGCTTTTAGTGAACATATATTTTTCTTTCATTCAAATAAGTACCCAAGAGTATAATTGTTAGATAATATTTAACATTTTAAGAAACTGTGAAATAGTTTTCCAATGAATGAGAATTCCAGTTGATTTAGGGAGTGGCCAAGATGGCAGAGTAGGAAGACCCTAAGCTCACCTTCTCCAACAGGAACACCAAAGTTACAACTGTTTACAAAGCAGCTATTGATGAGAAAGACCTGAAGGCTAGGAGAAAAGATCTTCTACAACTAAAGATATAAAAAAGAAACCACAACAAGATGTGAGGAGGCAGAGTCGGGGATTGGTCAAGTTCAATATCCCAGGTAGGCAACTCACCTATGGGAGGATAATTACAGTTGCAAGAGGTTCTCCCTAAGGAGTGAGGAGTCCTGGGGCTCCTGCACTGGGCAGACAAGCCTCCAGAAGTTTGGCTTTGAAGGCCAGCAGGGTTTACTTTCAGGAGAGCCAGAGGGCTATAGAAAATAGAGACCCCAATCAAGCTACCAACAGTATTCTTCACAGAGCTAGAACAAATAATTTCACAATTTGTATGGAAATACAAAAAACCTCGAATAGCCAAAGCGATCTTGAGAAAGAAGAATGGAACTGGAGGAATCAACCTACCTGACTTCAGGCTCTACTACAAAGCCACAGTTATCAAGACAGTATGGTACTGGCACAAAGACAGAAATATTGATCAATGGAATAAAATAGAAAGCCCAGAGATAAATCCACGCACATATGGACACCTTATCTTTGACAAAGGAGGCAAGAATATACAATGGATTAAAGACAATCTCTTTAACAAGTGGTGCTGGGAAATCTGGTCAACCACTTGTAAAAGAATGAAACTAGACCACTTTCTAACACCATACACAAAAATAAACTCAAAATGGATTAAAGATCTAAACGTAAGACCAGAAACTATAAAACTCCTAGAGGAGAACATAGGCAAAACACTCTCCGACATACATCACAGCAGGATCCTCTATGACCCACCTCCCAGAATATTGGAAATAAAAGCAAAAATAAACAAATGGGACCTAATTAACCTTAAAAGCTTCTGCACATCAAAGGAAACTATTAGCAAGGTGAAAAGACAGCCTTCAGAATGGGAGAAAATAATAGCAAATGAAGCAACCGACAAACAACTAATCTCAAAAATATACAACCAACTCCTACAGCTCAATTCCAGAAAAATAAACGACCCAATCAAAAAATGGGCCAAAGAACTAAATAGACATTTCTCCAAAGAAGACATACAGATGGCTAACAAACACATGAAAAGATGCTCAACATCACTCATTATCAGAGAAATGCAAATCAAAACCACTATGAGGTACCATTTCACACCAGTCAGAATGGCTGCGATCCAAAAGTCTACAAATAATAAATGCTGGAGAGGGTGTGGAGAAAAGGGAACCCTCTTACACTGTTGGTGGGAATGCAAACTAGTACAGCCACTATGGAGAACAGTGTGGAGATTCCTTAAAAAACTGGAAATAGAACTGCCTTATGATCCAGCAATCCCACTGCTGGGCATACACACTGAGGAAACCAGAAGGGAAAGAGACACGTGTACCCCAATGTTCATTGCAGCACTGTTTATAATAGCCAGGACATGGAAGCAACCTAGATGTCCATCAGCAGATGAATGGATAAGAAAGCAGTGGTACATATACACAATGGAGTATTACTCAGCCATTAAAAAGAATACATTTGAATCAGTTCTAATGAGGTGGATGAAACTGGAGCCTATTATACAGAGTGTAGTAAGCCAGAAGGAAAAACATAAATACAGTATACTAATGCATATATATGGAATTTAGAAAGATGGTAACAATAACCCAGTGTACGAGACAGCAAAAGAGACACTGATGTATAGAACAGTCTTATGGACTCTGTGGAAGAGGGAGAGGGTGGGAAGATTTGGGAGAATGGCATTGAAACATGTAAAATATCATGTAAGAAACGAGTTGCCAGTCCAGGTTCGATGCACGATACTGGATGCTTGGGGCTAGTGCACTGGGACAGCCCAGAGGGATGGTATGGGGAGGGAGGAGGGTTCAGGATGGGGAACACATGTATACCTGTGGCGGATTCATTTTGATATTTGGCAAAACTAATACAATTATGTAAAGTTTAAAAATAAAATAAAATCAGAAAAAAAAAAAAGAAGAAAATAGAGACCCCACTCTCAAAGGGTGTACAGAAAGTCTTGTGCATTCCAGGACCCTGGACAGAAGCAGTCATTTGAAAGGACACTGGGTCAGACCCACCTCCTGATCTTAGAGAGTCTCCTGGAGAGACAGGAAGCAACTGCAGCTCACCCTGGGGACACAGACAGGGGGAGAGCCATTTGTGGGAGTTTGCTCTACCACTGGTACTGACAAGTACGGTTGTACTTGTCTTCAGTTCAGTTCAGTTCACTCGCTCAGTCGTGTCCGACTCTTTGTGACCCCATGAATTGCAGCATGCCAGGCCTCCCTGTCTATCACCAACTCCCAGAATTAACTCAAACTCATGTCCATCAAGTCAGTGATGCCATCCAGCCATCTCATCCTCTGTCGTCCCCTTCTCCTTCTGCCCCCAATCCCTCCCAGCATCAGAGTCTTTTCCAATGAGTCAACTCTTCACATGAGGTGGCCAAAGTACTGGAGTTTCAGCTTTAGCATCAGTCCTTCCAAAGAACACCCAGGACTGATCTCCTGTAGGACAGACTGGTTGGATCTCCTTGCAGTCCAAGGGACTCTCAAGAGTCTTCTCCAACACCACAGTTCAAAAGCATCAGTTCTTCGGCACTCAGCTTTCTTCACAGTCCAACTCTCACATCCATACATGACCACTGGAAAAACCATAGCCTTGACTAGACAGACCTTTGTTGGCAAAGTAATGTCTCTGCTTTTCAATATTCTATCTAGGTTGGTCATAACTTTCCTTTCAAGGAGAAAGCGTCTTTTAATTTCACTGCTGCAATCACCATCTGCAGTGATTTTGGAGCCCAAAAAAATAAAGTCTGACACTGTTTCCACTGTTTACCCATTTATTTGCCATGAAGTGATGGGACCAGATGCCATGATCTTAGTTTTCTGAATGTTGAGCTTTAAGCCAACTTCTTCACTCTCCACTTTCACTTTCATCAAGAGGCTCTTTAGTTCTTCTTCACTTTCTGCCATAAGGGTGGTGTCATCTGCATATCTGAGGTTATTGATATTTCTCCCAGCAATCTTGATTCCAGCTTGTGCTTCTTCCAGCCCAGCGTTTCTCATGATGTACTCTGCATAAAAGTTAAATAAACAGGCTGTCTTACTGTACTTGTACTCCTTCTAGCTTATTAGTGCTAGGAGCAGTCCCATACACCAGCGTGTTGGAACCAGTCCTGGGAGCCTCAGGATAAGCCTGCTGCATAGGACACAGCCCACCCACCAGCAGACTAACTTCAACGGTGGGGCACCTTGGACCCTCAACCAGCCGCCCTAGGATCTGGACACACCCACCAGAGTACCAACACCATCTTTGGGAAACTCCAGACCCCAAAGCCAGCTGTGTCAGGAACCAGCCCAGCCCACCAGCAGGTGGACACTAGATCCAGGAGTCTCAGAATCTAACTCCACATGCCAGTGGGCCAGCAGCAGCTCCAGGGCCCCCAGAGTCTCTGCAGCCAACAGCCTCATGACCCAGGCCCACCCCCAGGGGCCAGCAGCCTCGACACAAAGCAGGGCTTGTCAACCAGATGGGGGACCAGCTAAGTCTCCCAGGCCTCCCACATAGCCCACCACAACGGAAGGACCCATGCAGCCCATCTCGGGTATCCCTGGGCCAGAGGGGAGTGCACCACTGGGACACATAGAGCATCTCCCACAAAAGGCCACTTATTCAAGGTCAGCAAACATAACCAACTTATGAAATACACAAAATTGAAAACATGAGGTGACCGAGGAATCTATTCGAAATGAAAGAACTCAGCCTTGTAAGCTTGTCACAGGAGCTAGAAACACAGGTCATCTGTATTTTACTCTGAGCTTTGGACAATGGAAGTTCAGTGGAAGTGAAATGGAGATGAAAAATCTACCTGTTGAAGAGTTCAAGGTATTGATCAAAGATGGTCAAAGAACTGGGGAGAAAAATAAAAGAGAAGTTAAGAGTTTTAACAAAGGATTAGAAAATATAAAGAAGAAAGAGAGATGAAGAATACAGTAACTGAAATAAAAAATACACTAGAAGTAATCAACAGTAGATTATATGATACAGGGGACAGATCAATGAACTGGAAGACAGAGTAGTAGAAATCACTGAAGCTGAACAGAAAAAAAGAAGAAAAGATTAAAAGAAGTGAGGACAATTTAAGAGACTTCTGGAACAACATCAAGGGTACTAACGTTCACATTATAGGGGTCCTGAAAGGAGAAAAGAGAGAGTAAAGGGCAGAGAACACATGTGAAAGCATAATAGCTGAAAACTTCCCTAATCTGCGAAAAGAGAGAAATATTCAAGTTCAGGAGGCTCAGAGAGTCCCAAACAAGATCAACCCAAACAAGACCATGCCAAGATATCCTGTACTTAAAAAGGCAAAAGTTAAGTATAGGGACTATTAAAAGCAGCAGAGAAAAGCAACAAGTAACATACAAGGAACTGTCATGAGGTTATTAGTTGACTTTTTCAGCAGAAACCCTGCAGACCAGAAGGGAGTGGCACAATATAGCTAAAATCATGAAAGGGAAAGATCTATATTCAATACTCTATGTGGCAAGGCTCTCATTTGGATTGGATGGAGAGATCAAAAGTTTACAGACTAGCAGAAACTAAGAGCTCTGCACCATCAAACCAGTTTTGTAAGAAATGTGAAAGGGGCTTCTCCAAGCAGAACAGCAAAGGACGCAACAAGAAATATGAAAGTTACAAAAGAAAAATCCTTTTGGTAAAGGTAAATATACAGTCATGGTAGCAAATCAACCAGATACAAGGCTAGTAGAAAGGTTAAGATTCAATGTGGTAAAGCCATCTCTGTCCGCCATGCTTTGGTAATTGTCCTCTTTCCTTTCTTCCTCCAGAGTTAATACCGTTAGCACTTCATGTCTTTTTGTGCCTTATCAGCTGTACTTTATTTTTCAGCGGTTGCCATAAGGTTGAAATGTAAATCTTATTACTAAATACCTCCATGGGTGTTGTACATACCTCCCTCAGTAACCTGATGTTTCCTGTCCCAGTCTTTGCGCTGTTGTTTTGATACGTTTCACTTCTACCCCACAGGCAACACTACTAATTTTTCTTTGAGCAGTCAAGTATCTTTCAAATGAAATTTGCCTAGTTCTTAACCTCATTTTTATCAGCAACAACATTGTTCATTCTTTCACGTAGATCCACATTTTTGTCTAGTAACATTTTCCTCCAGCTTAAGCTATTCTTTAGTACTTATTATAGCTCAGATATTCTGTAGATACATTCTTTACAGTTTTGTTTGTCTGCGAATGTCTTTACTTTGCTCTCTCTCTTGAAGGACCTTCTCCAGATTGGGATTCTGGGTTGTCTCCTGCTCCCAGGGTGTTGCCTTCTGGAGCACGTGCTTCCTGGTGATAAGCCCGCATCCATTCTCTTTATTCATCTGTGTGTAATCTTTTTCCACTGGCTGCTTTTAGAGCTTTCTCTCCATCACTGGTTTTCAGAAATTTGATTATATTTTGATCTGGGGCGTATGTGTGCAAAGAAAGTCTACAGATTGATAGATACAGATACAGACTATATGGTTGTGCATGTGGCTCAATTATTAATAAGGTATAATTTCCATCTTCTCTGTGTTGATTGCAATATAGAGATTTCCTAACTTAATATGAATGCAAATGTGTCAGGCCATGGGAAATGAGGAGGGACAAATAATCAAAGCATCAGGCCTGGTGCTCTGAGGGCCACCAGGTCTAACCTGCATGTACCATGTGAGACAGCCCCGTCTGTGACCAAGGTCCGCAGCCAGGAGGGCAGTGGGCAGAGCTGCAACAGGGCTTTATAGACCAACAGAAGCTAAAACTAGAGACAGGGCTCCTGCCTCAGAAACTCCAGGGATTTTAGAATTCCAGGAGTCTCGTGAGTAATGCAGAAGTGAAATTGCAAAGGGAACAGATAAACTGGGAGATATACATACAACTGTACATAAAGAAGATAACTTTATACACAAGAAACTCTACTCAACACTCTAATGACCTAATAGAATCTAAAAAAGAGTGGATATATATACATTTGTAACTGATTCATTTTGCTGTACATTTGAAACTAACACAACATTGTCAATCAACTACACTCCAATAAAAATTGTTTGCTTGTTTTTTAAATAAATTGCAGAGGAGGATGGGACGATGACCACTTTTCTCTTTCTGCAAGTCCTAGGCCACAACCTCCAGAGGGTGCTAAGTCCAACCCTTCTAAACGACACCGGGACCGCCTCAATCAAGAGCTGGGCAAACTCAGCAGCTTGCTGCCCTTCCCCGAAGATGTGCGAGCCCGACTTGACAAGCTCTCCGTCCTCAGGCTGATCGTGGGCTACCTGAAGGTGAAGAGCTACTTCACAGGTAGGTGGCAGCTGTGATTCCAAGACAAGACGTGAGTGGAGGCCATGGACACCAGCGCTTGGGGTTAGCTTTCTGTACGGGCAAAAGCTACGTCATTGCTTTTGAATCTCAGGCAGAGGTGGGAGGTACCATGCCCAACACAGGTGTGATGGGTGAACCAGAACACAGATGTGTCAGTGCCCAACCTGACGTGCAAATCCCAGGCTCCACGTCATCTCTCAGGCTGCCCACAGAAGAGGCACGCAGGGTCCCTGCCTAGCTGTCTTCTGCACAGCAGCCTGAGTGTACACCCGTCTTCTTTCCTTCCTTTGCTTTGTCATTTCTTGTGAGAATCCAAGTGTTCCATCACCTTGCAGAACTTTGGCTCAGAAAGAAGGGCTCATTCTTCTGAAAGCAGGATATTTTTTTTCTTGTCTTCTGGGAAACTTCCTCTTCTAAACTTCTCTATCATGTGGTGGGCACAGTGTCCTGCTCCTCGACCCACTGCCCATTCACTTCTATGTGCTGTTGCTGAATGACGAGGTGGTCTTAACCCCTTCCTGCAAATGAAACTTGTGTTCCAGGGACTGGGTGACGTGGGTGAGCACAGATGAGGTTGTTGTTCCCGTGTGCTCTGGAGGAGAGCGTGTGCCCTTCCAACTCTGAGAGCCAAGTTCTGGGAGAATGAACAGAAGAGTCTTGGACAGGATGCTGTGTTATAAGTTGTTACAACTGCTCAAAAGAGATATTCAAAAATTGATTAGATCTAGTTGACTCTGATAATTCACTGAGAATTAGGAAACTTTACCCAAAATGCAGTGGTAACTGTTTCTGTATAGTTGCTAAGTTGTGTCTGACTCTTTGCAACCCCATGGACTATAGCCTGCCAGGCTCCCCAGTCCATGGGATTCTCCAGGCAAGAATACTGGAGTGGGTTGCCATTTCCTCCTCCAGGGAGTAAGTGTTTAATGCTGTACAATAATGCTGTGGAATGTCCACAGCATGGTCACACACCTTTGAGGTGGTGGCCACGGGCTGGGGCAGGGCTGCAGGTGCTCCTAAGGAGGTACCGGGTCTCACTTTGGTGCTGACAGTGTTTGGGAACTAGATAGGGGTGGTGGCTGCACAGTGTTTTCAATGTGCTAAATGCCACTGAACTGCTAGTTTAAGTTGGCTCATTTCATGTCACGTGAATTCCAAAAGGGCTGGAATTCTTTGTAGGGAGGGAGGCAGAGGGCCCAGCCCTCTCAGAACATGAAGGCCCTGAATGTCTTGCCTTCTGCTCACCTCTCTCCATCCCCAGGCTGTACTGCCAGGGCCTGTCCACCTCCAGACATCCCCAGGGGGCGCCAAGGAGCATGGGAGATTGTCCTCACCCACTCAGCTGTGCTGGCAGGCTGCCAACAGCGGCAGACCCAACCTCTGCCCTGGGTCTGACCTCCCCATGAGTCAGCCTGAAGGAAAATGTGCCTGTGTGTCCTTGATCTGCCCTGGAGAGCTGCTTTCTTCACAGGGTCACATGTTGTTTTCACATGAGACACCGTGGTCCTTACCCCAGACCAAATCTGGTCTGCTCAGAGCTCTGTGTCCAAGTCCTGGCTCTCCCACTAACTGCACATTCTTCCTCTGGGTCCCTCATCCGAATGGTGAGGGGACAGCCGTTTCCCATCCAGGCAGGAGTGGAGCCTCTGGGAGAGACGTGTGTCACCTCAGGAGCCAGCTTGGGAAAACAGTGCTCAGTCCTGCTGGGCCCTCAAGAGGGCGGGAGGGCTGAGCCCAGGATCCACACCTACCGGGGCTCCTCCGAGGACATGTCGCTGTCCACTGGGTCCTGGCCCATCCCGGCCATGCAGTCCACTTGGCTGCCACTCTAATGGCCTAGCAGCCTCCTGCCATGGCCTGAGACTGGGGGCTAGAACCATCTTTCCCATTCTGAATAATGTAAAAGGCTGCCCTTCAAGGCCTTGCCTGGCCTTTCTCCTGTCCCCCACCTCCAGACCACTCATGGCTGTGACCTCCCATCTTCATCGCCTGCCTTACCCCAGCACCCCCAGAGTCCCCTGCCCTCCTCTCCTCCCCACTGGGTCCCCTCCTTCCTCCTCTTCTCCTCTTCCCCTGCCTCCTGGCCTTTTGTGACATCCTTGATGGCTCTGGCCATCCAGTCAAGAAGATTCTGGGACTGTCCTTGTGTTCCTCCCAAGATGCCTGAAAGGGCAGAGGCTAGTTTGCCTTCATCATTTACTGTCTAGGAAACAAAGAGAGCCTCTTCATGGATCATGGCCTTGTCATAGCGAGAGGGGAAAACAACAGAATGGGAAAGACTAGAGATCTCGTCAAGAAAATTGGAGATATCAAGGGAATATTTCATGTAAGGATGGGCACGATACAGGGCAGGAAAAGTAAGGACCTAACAGGGGCAAAAGAAATTAAGAAGAGGTGGCAGGAGTACACAGAAGAACTATACAAAAAAAAAAAAAAAGGTCCTAATGACCAGGGTAACCACAGTGGAGCGGTCACTCACCTAGAGCCAGACATCCTGGAGTGTGAAGTCAAGTGGGCATTAGGAAGCATCACTACAAACAAAGCTAGTGGAGGTGATGGAATTCCAGCTGAGCTGTTTCAAATCCTAAAAGATGATACTATGAAAGTGTTTCACTCAATATATCAGCACATTTGGAAAACTCAGCAGTGGCCACAGGACTGGAAAAGGTCAGTTTTCATTTCAGTTCCAAGGAAGGGCAGAGTCAAGGAATGTTCAAACTACCATACAATTGCACTCATTTCAGATGCTAGCAAAGTAATGCTCAAAATTCTCCAAGTCAGGCTTCAGCAGTATGTGAACCAAGAACTTCCAGATATACAAGCTGGGTTTAGAAGATGCAGAGGAACCAAGAATCAAATTGCCAATATTCATCAGATTATAGAGAAAGCAAGAGAATTCCAGAAAAACATCTACTTCTGCCTCACTGACTATGCTAAAGCCTTTGACTGTGTGGATCGCAACAAACTGTGGGAAATTCTTTAAAGATAGAAATACCAGACCACCTTACCTGCATCTTGAAAAACTTGTAGGCAGGTCAAGAAGCAATAGTTAGAACTGGACATGGAACAACGGACTGGTTCCAAATTGGGAAAGGAGTTCGTCAAGGCTGTATATTGTCACCCTGTTTATTTAACTTAGATGCAGAGTACATCATGCTAAATGCCAGGCTGGATGAAGCACAAGCTGGAATCAAGATTGCTGGGGAAAATATCAGCAACCTCAGGTATGCAAATGATAGCACTCTAATGGCAGAAAGCAAAGAGGAACTAAAGAGCTTCTTGATGAAAGTGAAAGAGGAGAGTGAAAAAGCTGGCTTAAAACTCAACATTCAAACAACTAAGATCATGGCATCCAGTACCATCACTTCATGGAAAATAGAAGAGGAAAAAGTGGAAATAGTGACAGATTTTGTTTTCCAAAATCACTACGGATGGTGATTGCAACCATGAATTTAAAAGACGCTTGCTCCTTGGAAGGAAAACTTTGACAAACCTAGACAGTGTATTAAAAAGCAGAGACATCACTTTGCTGACAAAGGTCTGTCTGGTCAAAGCTATGGTTTTTCCAGTAGTCATGTATGGATGTGAGAGTTAGACTATAAAGAAAGCTGAGCACCAAAGAATAGATGCTTTTGAATTGTGGTGCTGGATAAGACTCTTGAGAGTCCCTTGGACAGCAAGGAGATCAAACCAACAGTCCTAAAGGAAGTCAACTCTGAATATAGATTGGAAGGCCTGATGCTGAAGCTGAAGCTCCAATACTTTGGCCACCTGATGTGAAGAGCTGACTCATTCAAAAAGACCCTGATGCTGGGAGAAAAATTGAGGGCAAGAGGAGAAGAGGGCAGCAGAACATAAGATAGTTGGATGGCATCACTGACTCAATGGATCTGAGTTTGAGCTGACTCTGGGCAATAGTGAAGGACAGGGAGCCTGGTGTGCTGCAGTCTAGGCTGGGCACATGACTTGACAGCTGAACAACAATGATCAGTAGGTGCATTTCAGTCAGGACACTCTGGGCTGCCAGTAGCAGAAACCACAACTCCAACCGCTCTGGGCAGATGTCAACTCAGTCCCAGACTGGGACCAGCAATGAGGAGACTTGTTCACTGGGAGCAGAGAGGAGGGGACCCCAAAGGTGGTCCCTCCTGCCAAGACTGTCCACCAGGTGGGCAGTGAGGAGCGTGCAAACCCCCGGAGGTGGGAAGGCAGGCAGCAGAGCAGGGGAGCCGGCCAAGTGCACACGGCGCCCCAGACTGTGACATGCATTTGCCCGCGGGACAGATTGCAGTCACCGTGGGAGTGTGGGAGGTTGGCTTTGTACCTGTATCTCAGACAGGCTCTCAGGGCCCAGCCCCAGACCACACCTTGAGCAGCGAGGGTCCATACCTGGCCTTTCACTGGTCACTTGAGAAGTGGCAACAATAAAAGCTAAGATGGGCCTGGACATCTAGTCCTGCAATTAGACAGGCACTCATCCCCCCAGGGACTCTGGAGATGCCAGGAGAGGCTCTGCAGACCAGGACTGCAGAGCAACCATCTGCTTGGACGTGGTTGGGGGATTTCCCTCCACTTACTCCCTACTCCCCTCCCACGACCCTGCCCCAAGGCTCCAGAAGCTGGCAGAGTGCAGAGCTTCCCAGGAGCAAGGGATGTGAGCAGAGCCTCTTCGCGTTCCTATGGCACCCCTCCCAGCACAAGGAGAGCTCCCCCACTGGCACATTTCTTCTTCCGACCTCTCTAATGCAGTTGCTGACCTAAAGTCTGAAGTTGACCTAATGGGCTTTGACTCAAGATCTGTGTGGCTCTGGGAATATTGTGATTTATTCTGACCATGTTGTGTCAACCATGATCTTTCTCTCCCACCCTCAGTACCTCCTGCCCTCATGCCATTTCTCTGTCCAGCCACTGGATGGTCAGTAAATGGAGTAGATGTGTCCACCTGCTTCAGGGGGCATTTCCCTGTGTCCCCACCTCCAGAAGGGCCATGTGCCAACAATGTCACTACTAAAGGTTAACCCTTGTTACCTGATACATGCTCACCACTCTGGTTTCTCACTCTTTCTCTGTGACTCAGCATCCGTGAGACAGAAGTGTCATTTCTGAGCATCCTCTCTGAGCCAGGCCTTCTGTGCAGGTATCTGACTGTGGTACCCTGTCACCATATTCCAGTCAGATGAGGAAAGATGACCTCAGAGAGGTCAAGAATACACCAAGGTGGCAGAGCAGCCAGAGACAGAGCTAGGGCCCAGCCAGCTCCGCACTGGGCAGAGCCTCTTCTGCCACAGAAGGAAGTAGTATGACACCGTGAACTTGAGCTGGAGGAGACTGGGTGGGCATCACCTGGGCCTTGGACTCTCTGGGGCTCACTGTCCTGTAGAGAAAGCAGGTGAGGAGGTTCTGCCGGAGAAATGGGAAAAGCACATGGCTGGACAGGAGCCCACTGCTCATGCCCCTCTGGGGACCTGGGGGATGGCCTGCTGGGGCTGCCCTGCCTGGTGGACAAGCACATTACCCCTCAGCATGGCAGGAGGCTAAGGAGCCTGAGAAGGGGTGTGTGTAGAATCAGAGGGTGTGGGCACTCTGGACCCCTGCCAGCCTGAAGCCTGCCCAGATGTCTCACTTTGAAGAGAAGAAAGTCCTATTTCTCAGGACTCCTTGGTGCAAGGCTGCTGGAGCATGGAATTCCTTCTGCAGAATTCCTCCCTCCCACACCTTTATCCTCCCAGACAACCAGCAACATCTGACCCGGGGATGCTGCAGGGGTCCTGGCCCAGAGCTCGCAGGTAGGGATACCCCTGGTCTCCACTGGACTCTGTGATGACAAAGAAGGCTGTTTGTTTGTTATTGAGTTGCTAAATAATAAAATGACACACAGATCTCTTCAAACAAATGACTTTCTTCTAATTTCAAGCCAGACTCAGCTGTTTCTCAAGGCTGCTCCATCTCTGATGCTGGTCTGGACAAGCACAGGCAGCTTCAGCAGCCTTTGGATTTCTTTCCAAGAATCAGAGCCGTATCACTTAACAGGTATTTTTGTGGCTGTAAGATGCTTTCCTTGAACAAGAGCTGTGCCTATGAGATCATTAAACATGTTTATTCATTTTTAATCTTTGGATCTTTTTTCTTATCAAATATTTCTGAAGAGGTGTTCACTACAGACATAGAGATGGTGATCCATTCCTTGAAAGTAGAAAAGAGGCTTGGAGCATCACTGAGGGCTTCTGCTCTGCTAGGGTACTCGTGAGATCGGTGTGTGTTCTGAGAGGCTGGAATCTTGTGTGTTCCTGTGACCCAAGACCCTGGCATCTCCTCCATGGTGTGTCTACTCCGCCTCCGGTTGCCTGTGACATTCTCTCCTCAAGCCCCTCCACGCTTCCATTGTCTCTTGACCAGGACACACTTTCCTTTTTTCTGAACATCCTGAAGCAGAGCGTGTGATACGCAGCTGCTCAGCTGACCCCTCAGGACTGAGTTTCCCGTTCTTTTCAGTCCCTGCCGTCACTGCTCTCCAGCAGTTCCCTCTTTGAGTGACGTGAGCCACCACCCCGAATCCTCAGCCAGAGCACAGGGGTTTGGGGGCTTTGGGTTGGGCTGAGCCACCCCAGTGAAGGATGATTTCTGCACCAGTGTTAACAGCCCGTCACCACCTCTTATTTTATACTGAAAAGAAAATGCTACCAAAACACTGAATCATAAGATCTCTCTGTGGCTTTTGGATTTTCATCTTGCTTTTCCCCATATTTCCTGAAATCTGAAAGGTGCTAAGTGCAGTTCACCAGAGGGACATGTCTTCAAGGCCCCTTCCTACAGTTCGGATTTGTATTCATCTCTCGCTTCCCGCAATGTTTGCAGGCAACAGCCTGGGTCTCCTTGGGAAGGACTGGTGAGACCTTGGGCTGGGGTGGGACTCACCTGGAGACAAAAGCATGGAAGTGGGAGCAGCCTTTCACCCGCTTCAGGATGTATATGGCCTCAGAGACTGGGACAGGAGGAAGGTTCTGGGCTCCGTGACAAGGAACGGGACCCTGAGTGCACGGCGGGGAGGTGCACGCAAGCTGTGCCTTTGGGGACATCCTGGGGTGAGCTCTGGCAGAAAGCACCGGCTGTCGGCATCTTGCCCATCCTTCAAGGGCTGTTCCACGTGCTGTTTCTTCCAGGAAGACATCCTGGAGCTGGGGGCCCCTCCCGCTGGATGGAGCACCTCAGGCCACAGCACTTCAGGTGGTGCTTTCTACCCACCACCTCCGAGCCCAAAAGTGCCTCTCTCACCATTCCCGTGTTCTTCACGCAGCCTTAAACACAGCCCGTCTTTGGTAAACATTTGAGAGGAATGGAAGGAAAACATCTGGGGGCTTGAGTGAAATAGCTGGTCAACGAAAGCCAGACATCTTAATAGTAGTTTGTCTTACCCAACTGCAGGTGCTTTTCCTTCAGGAGGTTTGAGGAAGGAAAAAAATACATTTGTCAAGACATTAAGTTTGTAGACAAAGAGGAATGTGTTGACTCTTTGGCTGGAAGAAGCTTAATGAGAGCAACAGAGGAGAAAGAAGGGTGGGGAGGGGGCTTATCTACAGGGGCCAGGTTTCCCTCCTTCAGGAAGCTCATGTCCCTGAGGAATAATACTAACGTATGTAACATAATACAGTGATACCTGGACTAGAGGGCATTTTGAGCCTTAAGTCCCTTGATTCCAAAAACCGTCTTCAGAGTCTGGGGAACACGGCAGCCATTCGTCCTGCCTCTAATAGGACTTGGGTTAGAGGGTCACAGGCAAGGGAAGGAGCAGCTGCCCTGGACAGACCCCAGGGTTTGGGGTCACCTTTTCTCTGTGCTTGTCCTCTGTTCCACAAATCCAAGGTGAGTACCTTCCAACCATAAATTCCAAACCCCATTTCCCTGTATATGTAAAAACAAAGAGAACACGGCCCCATGAGGTACACAGCTCCATTCTATACAGACCATGGACTGAGTTTGTATCAGTCCGTGTTGCTCTGATGTCCAGAAGCTGTTGTGTTGGCATACTGTGGCCAAGTCCATGTGACAAAAGGAAAGCCCTCTTCCTGAGGACTTTCAACAAGCTTGCTAGTGCGTCTTTGCCACGTTCCCGAAGACTTTAGAAGTTCACATGTGATGCTGTTTTCTGTGTAAACTAAAGGACGACTTGTTTACGAGGCAAGTGCCAACCTGTGTTTCTAATGTCAGACACTGTTCCACTACTTATGCATGTGCTGGTCCGATAGGGTTTTTTAGATAAGGCTTTTTTGTTTTCAGACTTCATCTTTGAGATAAAAAAATACAGTCACCAATATTACTGATGATTCTAAGAGGAGGAGTTTCCAGAGTTTGCACTGAAGAGTCATTCATTGTCAAATAAATCGTGAAATTACCTCCTTATCTGCATTAGTAATAAATCTTGTGTTTACCCAGCTAAATATCTCTGGGACTCATACAGTCAGTCTTACTTAAAGAGAACACCAAGAAATGTGAAATGAAAAAAACCTTGGCTCATTTTTCTGGCTCACTGCTAGAACTCAGGGTGGTTTGTATAGAATGGATATACCTGTGTACCTCGTGGGGCCATGTTCTTTTTGTTTTACAGATACAGGGAAATGGGGTTTGGAATTTATGGTTGGAGGACACTCACCTTAGATTTGTGGAATAGAGGACAAGGACAGAGAAGTGAGCCCCAACCCCTGAGGCCTGTCCAGGGAACCTGCTTCTTCCCTTGCCTGTGATCCCCGAACCCAAGTCCTGTTGCTTTCCTTGCGCACAAACATGACAATGATCTCAGCCCTTGGCAATGCCAGGATAAAGGCCCAGCATGTGACATCTGTCTGCCCACCTCACCCTGCAGAGCACGTGAAGGCACATCACACTCTGGGCTCTTCTGCAGGTGCTGGGGCTCACGGGGAGCAAAGACCTGTCAGCACGGAGGTTAGGAGTGGAGGAAGCAGACTGTGAATCCAGAGACAGATGCACAATAAGACATCAGGTGCAGGTTCAGCGGGGCTGCTGAGGGGGCCAGGGCAGACTGGCAGGTGCTGCTGATCAACACTGTGGAGCGGGAGGCCACTTGAGGACAGCTGAGCCCATACGGCACATGAAGGAGGAGCCCTCTGGCAGAGGGCAGTACCTGAAGGGCTCCTGGCACAGGGGCATGGACTGTTCTGAAAACAGTGAAAAGGCTGGGGCCCAGAAGGGCAGAGGGCAAGCTCCAAGGAGCCGGTCCCAGGAAACGTCATGGAACACAGCTGTGCACGGTCCTGATTACAACTTCTGAGACTACAGGGAAGCTGTTTCCTTGCTAACTCCAATTACTCAAAATCAAACTGATACATCATGGTCAGGATTATGATTTTGTCCTGTGATGTGAAGCTTTTGGATGCTTCTGAGCAGGGAAGTGGCATCATGTGCTGTGCAAGTGCAAGAGATGCTACATCAGCTGCCGCTCAGAGGCCTGATTGCCTGGGACAAAGGTAGAAGTAGGGAGATCAGTGAGGAGGCTGGTGTCTTGGTCCAGTGAGAGCTGGTGTTTCAGACCAAGATGGGTGGAGGTGATGAAACAAAGGCAGCTTCCTATCACAGGCTGTATCGGTTGCTCCAGCCTGGTCTGATGGGTCAGGCAGAAACAGCACACGACACCTGTGTACTTCTAGGAGACGGAGGAGCAAGTAACTTTCATCAGGAGAAATGGTGAGTCTTCCTCAGAGGAGGGAGCATTTGGAATTGAATGAATGCTTTGCCTGCAGAGAAGCTTTCAGTAAGAACTGTTCAGACAAAGAGGGAAATGATGCCCTATTCCCAGGTGGAGGGGCAGGTTTTAATTACATGGCCACTCTCGCTGGAGCCTTTGGGGAAGAGCGCAAGGTGCCAGGGGACAGAGCCGCATCTGCCATTCTGAGCTGAGAACCAGGGTCACCTGGGTTCTCCTGTCTGTCCCAGGTGGACAGAACATCTTCATAACACCTGTTCTCTTTCTCAGCCACCCTGAAGGACGGCAGTGTGGACTGCTCTGCTGACCCATCCATGAACCCCAGAAGAGAGCACCCTTTTGCACAGGTCCATGGAGAATTGTTTTCTGAAGGAGACTTGCTTCTTCAGGTATTGTATGAATTGACATCTGTACTTTCTATCAGTGGTTATGAATCATAACAGAATCAAGCTCCAGAGTTTTCCAGAAAACACTTTGTTTCAGCTCTTGTTGAAGTGTCTTTAATTATTGTGTCAAAATCCTGTTTGAGTGTTCTATATCTAGTTTTCCGTTTTGGACAGTTCTATACTCATACTGCATGTGGGTGGGAGTCACACAGGGGCAGGAAGAGCTGGGAACCATGGATGCCAGGCCCTGGTGGCCACTTGCTAGTCAAGTGTGGGTGCCTCCCCCCAAGAGAGGTTCTCCATCTGAGCTTTTTAGGCCCTGAGCATGGAGAACATGCAGGGCCCTGGGCAACTGGCCACAGAAGCAGTTGGGCCTCTTCTTCAGGGAAGAAGAGATCACTGCATCCTTATTTATATGGTGTTGGCTTATTTATCTGCTGAGGATTCAGTCTCAGCACAGTCCAGGCAAGAGTACTGGAGTGGGTTGCCATTGCCTTCTCCCTCAGCACAGTCACTCTATCTTAAAGTCTTAAAAGTCAGTTATTCTCTCCACTGAAGAGTGAAAGGTTGTTGTTGAATCACGCGAATACACCGGGATTCGTGGCCCCTGGAGGAGAATTCAATCCGGGGCCAGAGATGAGGCTTGATCGCTCAGAGCTTTTGTGTAATAAAGATAGAGAAAGCTTCTGACATAGGCATCAGAAGGGGGCAGAAAGAGTACCCACTTGCTAGTGTTAACAATGAAGTTATATATTCCAAAGACTGTCTGGAGGTTGTAAAGACCTCACCAGACCTACTCCCATAATTTACATTTTAAGATAACAGAATTAGCCAGAAGGTTTAATCCAAAGACTGTCCCTAGGCAGGATACATTATTGTTATATAATCCTAAGGAATGTGGAGAAAGAAAAAAAGTTTGTCCTTTCTTCCTCGTTGAGAATTCCAGAACCCTCTCTCCTTGGGGACCCCTAGACTCCCTATCAACCTGCCTAGGAAATGACTCTCTCATTCCCCCCTTTTCTTTTAGGAGAATTATGTTGCCTAGGGGAAAGGGGCGTCGTTCTTGTTCCATAACTGCTTCCGAGCTGACAAGGGGCGTTGTCCCTAAATTGGTGAGGCAACATATTCTCCTAATCCTCATATTGAGGATATCTGATCCAGAGACCCCAAACAGTAGCTGGAGGAAGTTACAACAGTAGCAGGAGTTTGAGCAATCATTTGTAATTTAAAAGCTTTCAAGCGGCTAGATGCAAATCCAGTTATACAATTACAGTTGCAGGCAACATAGTCACTAAAACAAGTTAAAATTGAAATTAAAAGTCACATTATGTCCATAGTTAGAGTGCAAAGTGTTGCACCAGTCCATTTTAGGGTTGGTAGATGTCATCAGATGAAGAAGAGGCATCGCATGTGATTGTTGTCGAAGGTATTCATAGACTTGGAGAAAGTCTTTTCCTTGAAGTGGGGATGTCCACCACGGGAAGCCTTCCACTGATGAAGAGGGGAGTGCTCCACAGACCCAGCAGTTAGATCGATTGTGGAATGCAGCATAGGAGTGAGCCCAGGACAGGAAGACATTGTCTTGAGGATCCAACGGCAGACTCAGGATTTTTGGAGTCAGCAGAAGTAGACTCACATAGATTATCAGGCCCATCCGCTGCCCTTTGCTTAACTCTAGAGCTCGGGTCAGAGCCACAAGCTCCGCTAACTGAGCACTCGTTCCCTGGGGGAGAGATTTTGCCTCCAAAACCTGTTCAGCAGTCACCACGGTGTAACCTGCTTTACGTTTTCCATCCTCAACAAAAGAACTGCCATCTGTAAATATTTCCATGTCAGGATTGTCTAATGGGGTATACTTTAGATCCTCCCGAGCTGCATAGTTTAAAGTTAGGAATTGAGAACAATCGTGGTCAGGTGTTTCATTTTCCTTCTCAGGAAGGAAAGTGGCAGGATTTAAATTTCCACAAACTTTAAGCTTAGTTACTGGTCCTTCTAACAACAATGACTGATACTTAAGAAGCCTACTGTCTGTCATCCAAATATTAACCTTAGAATTTAAGATTCCACTCACATCATGAGAAGTCAGTACAGTAAGGTTTCGTCCTTTAATTATTTTTAAATCTTCAGGTGCTAATAAAGCCGCTGCCCCAATTACTCTTAGACAGTGGAGCCACCCACCTGAAACTACATCTAATTCTCTGCTTAGATAAGCAATAGGTTGCTGGTGAGGCCCTTGGGGTTGTGTCAAAACTCCCAATGCCACACCTTTTCTTTCAGTGACAAACAAATTAAATTCTGACCCTGTGGGCAAGCTCAGAGCTGGAGCTTGCAGGAGAGCAGTCTGAAGAACCTTAAAAGCCTTTTGAGTTTCTGTTTGTCGGTTTGGACCTGCTGAGTTTCAGCTATAAGTTTATATAAAGGCCGGGCAAGTTCCCCATAACCCAGAATCCAAATGCGACAGTAACCTGTGATTCCCAAAAATCCTCTCAATTGTCTTAAAGTCATAGGTAGGGGATGATTTAGTACAGGTTTAATTCTCTCAGGGCCTGTGGCCCTAGTTCCTTCTGATATGATTAGGCCCAGATATCTAACCGACTGTTGACAAAGCTGAGCCTTTTCTCTTGATGCCTTGTAACCACAGCCTGCCAGAAAGTTTAAGAAATCTTCTGAGGCTCGCGAACAAGCTTTCTCTGTCTCAGCACAGAGCAAAATATCATTTACATATTGTAACACCACTGCTTCAGAGCTATTAACGTTTTGTAGATCCCATGACAAACTTTGTCCGAATAAGTGAGGACTGTCACGAAATCCCTGGGGCAAAACTGTCCAGGTTAACTGAGAAGCTGGCTGCGTAGGGTCTTCAAAGGCAAATAGAAATTGACTTTCTTCCGCCAAAGGCACTGAATAGAAGGCATCCTTTAAATCAATTACTGAGAAATATTTGGCCCGTTCAGGAATTTCAGACAATAGAGTATAAGGATTTGGCACCAGCGGGTGTAAAGGAACTACAAGAACTACGAATTTATTATTCGTAAATCTTGAACTAGTCTCCATTTACCATTCGATTTCTTTATACCCAAAATAGGAATGTTGCAAGGACTGCTACAGGGAATTAATAGTCCCTGCTCCTTTAAATTTTCAATGATGGGTTTTAACCCTTCCTTAACTTCAGGTTTCAGTGGATACTGCTTCTTATGTGGAAATACATGCGGGTCTTTGAGCTTAACAACTACAGGAATAGCATTTTGTGCTTGACACACAGATTTTCCATCAGCCCATACTCTAGGATTTACATTTTGTTCAACTAAAGGGAGAGAAAGGGAGGGCTCCATATTCATGAAAACAGAGGCATGGACCTTGCTCAGTATATCCCTTCCCAAAAGGGGTGAGGGAGATTCTGGCACGATGAGAAACTCGTGTGAAAACAGCACAGAATCCCAGTTGCAAGATAAAGAATAACTGAAATAATACCTTTTGGTTCGTCCAGACAGTCCCATTACAGAAGCAGATCGGGAAGAAAGTGGGCCAGGGGCTTCAGTAAGCACAGAATAAGTTGCCCCAGTATCTAAAAGGAAATCGACGGATTGGCCCCCCACAATTATTAATACCCGGGGTTCCTCAGGTGTAATTAGGACAGGAGCTTGTGTGGAGACCCCCGGGCACCTTCAGTCCTGATTGTCTTGAGAGTCCGACCCTGGAGACCTTCGCCTCTGGGGGCAGTCTCTCTTCCAGTGTGGTCCTTTGCAGACCGGACATGGAGCCGGGGGCGGCTTAGATGCCTGAGGGCAATCCTGCTTGAGGTGCCCCTCCTTTCCAAGGTAATAGCAAGCCCATCCCTTTTCACCTGGGTCCCTCTGGGCATTTTTCTCAGGCTGTTTAAGAACGTTTTTCATAGCCATGGCGAAGGCTTCCACCTTTTCCTTTGTCTTTTTTTGCCTTTCTTTCTTTTTCCTCATATTCCCTACCATAATAGACTGTCTGAGCCAGTTGTAACAGAGTAGCTAAAGACTGATTTGGTCCATACGCCCGTTTTAATAGCTTACGGCGGATATCTGGAGCCGACTGAGTGAGAAATCTATCCTTTAAGATCACTTTTCCCTCTTCACTTTCGGGATCAATCTCAGTGAATCTGCGAAGGCCTTCTCTCAGTCTATGTAGGATTTACCAGGAGCTTCCTTCTCCTCCTGTTCTATGTCTGCCAATTTGCCATAGTTTAAAGGCTTAGAACGCGCCTGCCTAAGTCCTTCAAGAATACATCTAACAAAATGACTCTGATCCCATCTTCCTTTAGCTGTGTTGTAATCCCAGTCTGGTTCTATAGTTGGGACCGCCTGATTCCCAATGGGGAGGGCCGCTATCTCATTCTCCCTCTTCCCTACTGATTCATTACCAAGCCATTCATCTCCATAAGCAACCGCTTTTCCCAAAACTCGAGTCTTTGACTCGGGAGTCAGCGTTTGTCCCAAGATATACATGACATCCTTCCAAGTGAGATCATAAAGCAGAGTAACACCTTTAAAAGCTCTAATATGTTTTTCTGGGTCCTCTAAATAGTCTCCCAGATCCTCCTTGATTCTTTGTATTTCTTGATAAGAGAAAGGCTTATTAACTCTCACAGACTGATTATTTCTCCCGGTGGGTGTTTCATAAAGAGGCAACAGCTTGTGTGGCTGTTCCTCAGTCTCTCTGGCTGCTCTGCGCATATGATCCCAGGGATAGATTGGAGAAACCTGTTTTTCCTCTTCTCTTTGTCTCCTGTCCTCCATCTCATCTCTTACTTCGATGGTCTGAGTTTCTACCAAAACCAGAGTAGTCTGAGGTTGTACTGAGACAGCAGTTGTTTGGACCTCCATGTGGGCAGTTTGAATCCCAGTTTGGAGTCCCAGGTATGGGTGCAAAGTAAGAGGACAGGAGGGAGCTGAAGGTTTCACGCCCAAATCTATACCCTTAGGACATAAGTCTGGCATATTTCGCAGAGAGAAAAAGGGCAACACATATGCTACTTCTACCTATTTCCCTTGTTCCTTACAGAACCGGTCTAATTGTAGAACAGGATTATACTTAAGAGACCCTCCAACTGGCCACCGTTCGCCGTCCTCCAAAGGATACCGTGGCCATGCAGTATCACATAGGAAGACCAGGTGTGTCTTCTTTAAGCCCTGGGGATCAAATCTATCCCAGTTTTTCAGGATACAGTTCAAAGGAGTGAGGCTGGAATTGTTAGCTCCCATCTGTAAGAGAGAAAAAAAGCGACCATTGAGTGCCATTTTTCTACCTGAGGCGTCCCTCTCTGCTCTAGATGGGGGTGTAGACAGACGTTACACCAAAAGCTTTTTCTTCCTGGTCGGACTTAGTCTGTCCCTTACCAATGCAGGTGCCATACTCGTCCCTCCCGGTTCTACCACCGAGATGGGGTGGGGATGTACCAGGGGTAGACTTGATAGCATCCCTACTTGACGTCCAGCTCTTCACCCTTAACCTTGCTTGCCTCTGATGTCACCCGAGATGAATTAGAGTAACCTTCTGGAATGCCTCTCAAGCTAAGACCACTGTGGGAAACATTCGTCACCTGAGTGCCTGTGCACGACCCTGAGTATTTCCTGACTACAATAAGACCGACGCGAACATAAAACTGAGAGTTTCTTTCTAAGCATCACCACACCAGTATAATAGCCTCCTCTGATCCACTAAGAGCTGGAGTTACCAAAGGAAAAAAACCCAGCGCAGTCCCAATCTGAGTAACCTTTAACCTCAGAGATGTTCTGGGAGCTAGAGCTCCATCTAGCTTTCGAACTTTCGATTCCTAGCGAGGCTAGGCGCTTTCTTGAATACCAATCCAAGTTTGGGACCTAAGCCACAGTACACAATAGCAGTATAGATCGCAAGTCCCTTGAAAGTCTATGATCCGATAGATTAGGTTAGTACTTCTAATTCCCAAGGAGTTATGAAATGGTCAAAGAGACCGAAAAGTTTGACCGAAAAAGGAGAGTTCGGTCCACATGCTTTGCCCATTTCTGGTCGGTTCCTGAAGGAGACATTGGGTGCCTCTTGGCATTGGCAGGTCAGTATAACGCCCTGACAGGTTTCTGCCATAAGCCCTATGAGATCACCATGGAACCGCAGAGCAGGGCTCCTTACTTGCTTCACGCAGGGCATGCCATTCATTCACACAAGCACACGGTAGAGTTAGTAAAGCACAGCAGAAAACGTGTTCGCTAAGAGAACAAAGAACTAAAGCTCCAAGCATCCTTACCTTGTCCTGAAGGATCCCGGATGGGCCCCCAAGATGAAAGGTTGTTGTTGAATCACTCGAATACACCGGGATTCTTGGCCCCTGGAGGAGAAGAATTCAATCCGGGGCCAGAGACAAGGCTTGATCACTCAGAGCTTTTGTGTAATAAAGTTTTATTAAAGCATAAAGGAGATAGAGAAAGCTTCTGACATAGGCATCAGAAGGGGGCAAAAAGAGTACCCGCTTGCTAGTGTTAACAATGAAGTTATATACTCCAAAGAATGTCTGGAGGTTGTAAAGACCTCACCAGACCTACTCCCATAATTTACATTTTAAGATAACAGAATTAGCCAGAAGGTTTAATCCAAAGACTGTCCCTAGGCAGGATACATTATTGTTATATAATCCTAAGGAATGTGGAGAAAGAAAAAAAGTTTGTCCTTTCTTCCTCGTTGAGAATTCCAGACCCCTCTCTCCTTGGGGACCCCTAGACTCCCTATCAACCTGCCTAGGAAATGACTCTCTCAAGAGTACTATTTTTTTTTAATACTTCATACTTTAAAAAACTTAAAAAAAGACCTGCTACAAAAACTGTCAAAATGTTACCATAAATGCTGGACATATGATGGTTGATTACAATGATCACTTTACTTTGTAGTGAATTTGAACTTCTTTGTATCTATACCTTTAACATAGGAATTTTAACCAAAAGTCTCTTGAAATAAGATGCCTAAAGAATAGCTTTAAATTAGTTTGTTTAATTGAAAATTACCAAAATTCTGTATTAATCATGGTTCCCCAGAGAAACAGAACCCGTAGGATGTGTGTGTGTGTGTGTGTGTGAAGAGAGAGAAAGAGAAAGATTTTAAGAAATTGGTTCATGTGAATGTGGGGTGTAGCAAATCTGAAATTAGCAGGAAGGCTAGAAGCTTATAGACCCAAGCAAAAGTTAATGTTGCAGTCTTCAGTCCAAAGGCTGAAGTCCAAAAATTCTGAAAGCAGAATTTTTTCTTAGGGATCTCAAACTTTTTCCTTTAAGTCCTTTAACTAACTGGATGTGACCCACCCACATTATGGAAGGCAATCCGTGTTACTCAGAGTCCATTTATTTAAATGTTATTCACATCTCAAAGGGGCTTCCCTGATAGCTCAGTTGGTAAAGAATCCACCTGTAATGCAGGAGACCCCAGTTTGATTCCTGGGTCGGGAAGATCCACTGGAGAAGGGATAGGCTACCCACACCAGTATTCTTGGGCTTCCCTGGTGGCTCAGCTGGTAAAGAATCTGCCTGCAATGCGGGAGACCTGAGTTTGATCCCTGGACTGGGAAGATCCCCTGGAGAAGGGAAAGTTTCCACTCCAGTATTCTGGCCTGGAAAATTCCATGGACTACAGTCCATGGGGTCACAAAGAGTCAGACAGGACTGAGCAACTTTCACTTTCACTCTCACATCTCAAAAACGAATACTTTCACAGCAACATCTAGATTAGTATTTGACCAAACTCTTGGGCACCATACCTAGCCAAGTTGATACATAAAAATGAACCATCACAGCTTCATATTTAATAACATTTTCAATGACTGCCAGTAAGAATCAGTTTCAGTTGCTGAAGGAAAAAAACTTGTTTCAGTTGCTGAATAAATATTTGACATTTTTTAGGTGCCCTTTAAGATGTTTGGCATTCAAGAACAAGTCAAATTTAAATAATTCTATTTTTCTAAAAATACACTAGACAAGGAAATGATCAAGTAAGACCAGGCATAAAATATAAAAAATAATAAATGGTAAAAATCTGATGCCATCCAAATAGAATAACTGATGTTTTCTCTTTTTCTTTGGTTGTGTATGGAGAATTGGGACTTCTAGACTGGCAGTGGGAAGAGCTTGGCAGATGGCCCTCTGGCCCCAGTTCAATGTGCCAGAGGCTCTACTCTGGATGCATGCAGCCAGTAAGATAAGGCTCCTTCTTTCCCCAGTTCCCAATCTATGGTTGTGGTTTCACCCTATGAGTGGCAGGCTTCTGTCAGCTCGCATCACCCCAGCTCATTTTGCCAAAGCTCTGTTCCAAGAAAATATGGCCAAAAATCCTGGGCTTCCCTTCCCACATTAAGGCCCCATTTATAGGGTAGAAAGTCTGTCACAGGAATGGCAGACTGAAAATTTCCCCAACTCAGTTCCCTTTTAGTGGGGAGGATCCATACTCAAACGGTCTAGTCAAGATGATCAGAGATTACCATCCTTGCCTAAGACTCATTCATAGAGAAAAGATATAATTCCAGAGAAGTGGCCACCACCCATGGTCCCAGCTCCAGAAAAGGGGCTCTGGAGAGAAATAGGCCATAAGAATAGGGAGTTCTGAAGCTCTCCCTAAAGGGACTAAATTAGTTTGGAACAGAGCTTGGGGAAGTTCAGTATAATGGCACTCTCAAAAATGATGGTAATTTTGATAGTTACCAATTCAGAGGGGTGAAATTGTAGAACACCTAAAGTTTAACAGAGAAAATCAGGTAAACAGACAGCTTAGAAAAAGCCTGGAGTCAGAATAAGCCTCAAAACAGCAAAATCCTGCTCCTGGAAAGGATTCAACTATAACTGGATCACACTCAAGGTTATGCTCAAAACTCTTCAAGCTAGACTTTAGCAATATGTGAACCAAGAACTTCCAGATGTACAAGCTGGGTTTAGAGAAGGCAGAGGAACCAGGAATCAAATTGCCAACGTTTGTTGGATCATAGAGAAAGCAAGGGAATTCCAGAAAAACATCTACTTTTGCTTCAACGACTGTATTAAAAGCTTTGACTGTGTGGGTCACAACAAACTGGAAAATTCTTAGAAAAGAGATAGGGATATCATGGGACCAGATGCCACGATCTTAGTTTTTTAATGTTGAGTTTTAAGCCAGCTTTTTCACTCTCCTCTTTTATTCTCATCAAGAGGCCTTTAGTTCCTCTTCCTTTCTGCCATTAAAGTGGTATTACTTGCATATCTGAGGTTGCTGATATTTCTCCTGGCAATCTTGATTTCAGCTTGTGATTCATCCAGCCCAGGATTTTGCATGATGTACTCTGTATATAAGTTAAATAAGCAGGGTGACAGTATATAATCTTGACGTACTCCTTTCCTAATTTTGAACCAGTCCATTGTTCCACGTCCAGTTCTAACTATTGCTTCTCGACCTCCATACAGGTTTCTCAGGAGACAAGTAAGGTGGTCTCATATACCTATCTCTTGAAGAATTTTCCACAGTTTGTTGTGATCCACACAGTCAAAGGCTTTAGCATTGTCAATGAAGCATACTACTACTACTAAGTCACTTCAGTTGTGTCCAACTCTGTGCAACCCCATAAATGGCAGCCCACCAGGCTCCCCCGTCCCTGGGATTCTCCAGACAAGAACACTGGAGTGGGTTGCCATTTCCATCTCTGCAATGAAGCATAAGTAGACATTTTTCTGAAATTCTCTTGCTTTCTCTATGATCCAAAGAATGTTGGCAATTTGATTCCTGGTTCCTCTGCCTTTTCTAAATCCAGCTTGTATATCTGGAAGTTCTTGGTTCACATACTGTTGAAGCCTAGCTTGAAAGGTTGTAAGCATTACCTTGCTAGCATGTGAAATGAGCGCAATTGTATGGTAGTATGAACATTCTTTGGCATTGCCTTTCTTTGGGATTGGAATGAAAACTGATCTTTTCTAGTCCTGTGGCCACAGCTGAGTTTTCCAAATTTGCTGTCATATTGAGTGCAGCACTGTAAAAGTATCATCTTTTAGGATTTGAAATAGCTGGAATTCCATCACTTCCACTAGCTTTGTTCGTAGTAATGCTTCCTAAGGCCCACTTGACTTCATACTCCAGGATTTTCTGTAATAACTGCTTAATTGTTTGAATTTTTGTTCCACCAATCCATGTGACTAGGAATAGTGGTACATTAAGACATATTTCCACATTGTTTTATTGCCCAAGCAATGGGGGGTGGGATCTAGTGTATCAGTGAATGGAGGGGCTGGGCTTGGTTTGCAAGCTGAAGAGTTCACCCATTTTAACCAGCAGAAAAGCAAAGCTTATGGAACCAGATAAACATACATTGTGAGACCCCCAGGGGGTGCAGTGGTAAAAAATCCTGCATCCAGGGGATGCAGGTTTGATCCATGGGTTGGGAAGATCCCCTAGAGTAGAAAATGGCAACCCACTCCAGTATTCTTGCCTGGGAAATCCCTTGGACAGAGGAGCCTGGCAGGCTACAGTCATGGGGTTGCAGAGAGTCGGATGCTGAGTGACTGAGCATGCAAACTTAGGTTGCGGGGTGGTGGGACCCTGTAGAAGTCCTCTTCCCACTGCTCTTTATTTTCAGTGCAAAGTAGCAAGGCTGAACGTAATGACAGGGAAGGAGGTGTCAGAGATGTGAGGGGAGAGAGAGGGGTGTGAAACAGTCATCTAAGAGAATAGGAGACTGAATTAGACCAAGGAAAATGTAACAGAATGCTTAAGCAGCATCTGGGACCATCTAAGATTCACAGTCGGGAGTGTAATGTGGAAACATCATGCTCAGCTGTGAGGGTGCAGACATGGAGTGAACAGAAGGCTGAATTTAACCAGGTTTAGAACTCACCCAGTTGAGCTCAATGAATCAAGAGAGGAGCACAGAACTGGGGAGTATACACGAAGCAACCATTACAATAATTGATATTAGCATACAGTAAAGGTGTGATAAGGAGCAAGCAGAACATGGCATCCTCCAGCAGGATTACCCTTGTTGTTGTTGTCATCACTGTCATTTACTTGGAAATGCTGGGGGCGGTGGGGGATGGCTTCAAGCCATAGGTACGTGTTTCCTCAACATAAGTATAAAAAACTGTTTCCAACTGAAAGCTTAAAATTAAAACTCATCTCAACCACAACCAAAAAAATGTTTTTCCTGAGGCTTGATGCCTGTTAAGACTCTCCTGGGAAAATGGTTAAAATTTTGTATTCCTGGGGTTTCCAACCGGGTGGCTGCAGGAGGGCTGGGAGGTGATGAGCTCCATTTTTACCCCCGGCCAGGCGAGCCCAGCCACAGCCTCAGTGGATAGAGAGCACTAGTCTGCTCCGTCTCCTGACGAGGGGCGCTGAACCGATCAGTTGCGTCAAGAAGACAGATGAGAAGAGGAAAACAAAAAAATGTGTGTGTATTTGTTTGATTAATTGCGGTTCAGTTTGCAGTGTTCTCAACTGACAGAAGTTGGAATCTGACTCTGCTGTCTCAGACATGCATGTGCGCACGTGTGCACACACACACGCCCACACATATGCACACGCGCGGGCCTTTCCAGCAGAGCCCAAGTGAATGAGGGGTATTTGCACTGAGCAGCCTAGCAGGATAGCTTACAAAGTGACGATTCAGGATGTGCACGACTCCCACACCCAAAGGAAGCTCAGCAGAAGCCCCTCCCAACCTGGGCCTGGCCTCAGGAGCTCCACCCGCCTGCACACTCTGAACCGAGCCCTCTCTGCCTCTTGCCAGGCCCTCGACGGCTTCCTCGTGGCGGTCACGGAAGACGGCTATGTTTTCTATGTCTCTCCCACAGTCCAGGACTACCTGGGGTTCCATCAGGTGAGTGGTTATCTTTCAGTTGAGTAATTAGGGGCGAGGTGGGGCCACGTTACGCTAATGTCTTTGGGGTGACTGTAGGAACCTAGGTTTCAATCCCGCACATACATACTGCATGTCCCCACCTGAGCCTTCCCAAAACACTGGCTTCCTCAACCTGGAGGAAGGTGACCACGCTCTGGGGAAAGGAGAATGACCAGGCATTTTGAAGTCTGTTGGATAGAAGGTGTGGTCACCTGAGTATCTCCTAAGGACCCTGCCACTTCTCCAGTCAGGGGGCTCCAGACCTTAAAACTGTCTCAGGTTCGGAAACTGAGCAAAGGATGATCACTTCTCATGGAGGTGATGGCCCTCAGCCTCCTGGGCCTCCATCCTCACTTCCTTTTATACATGTTAAGCAGCATCGCTGTTGGCTGCCCGTCACTTTTCCCTAAGGACATTGTGCTCTGCAACCATGTCCACAGTCCCAAGGCCCAAGGCACCCCTCTGGCCTTGCTGGTCGTCACTGACTAAAGCCCACTGACTTCTGATCAATAAGTCCTGCCACCTGGCCTCTGGTTCCTTATGGCTCTGTCGTCCCGGTGGATGCTAATGAGCCCAGCCCGGTGCCTTCCTCTCTGCCATCTGTTCTGACCACACAGCACAGTCACCAAGCTTCTCAGGGGTGCTGGGCCCTCCACTAATGCACCTCCGTGGCCTTGGGGAGCACTGGCCCTGGCCTCCCACGGCATGTCACCTCTGGACTTGTTTCCCTCAGCCTTTTTTGTCCCTTCCTCTGCCTCCTGCCTGGAGAAGGAAATAGCAACCCACTCCAGTATTCTCGCCTGGAAAATCCCATGGACAGAGGAGCCTGGTGAGCCACAGTCCACAGGGTCACAAAGAGTCAGACATGACTGAGCACGCACTGCCCTCTGCCACCTCACTGGCCATTGGCTTTTTCCAGCTTCTAAGAGCCCGCCTACCCCCAACAATAAGTTCATCCCATTTCTTGGGGTCCTTGCCAGGGTGTGAAATTCTGTGTTCTGAGAATTCTGATCTGACCACTGGGAGAAAGGCGGTAAGCCTATGGAGCGGCTCCAAGGAAGTGTCTCAAGGCCAAAGGCCAGCCCTGGAGGCCCAGCTGCCCCTTGGAGGAGCCCTGTCTCCCAGGACACATTTGCCTCAGAGCCACTGCCCCATGGACTTCAGTGAACAGAGGCCTGAGGGCCCGTGGGAGCCCTGAGGGTTGTCTCCACAACCCCACTGAAGGAAGACATTCCATGCCTCACAGACCCGTTCTGCAGCCTGAAAACCCACCTGGCTAATGCCTTACTCACCAGGCGCAAGTGAGGGGCTTGATAAATGCCATGGCAACAAACGGTTTTCTGAAAACCAGGCAGCAAAAGGACTCAGGACCCCACTCTTCACCGCAGCACATTCCCACACAGGGCGCAGCCTGCCCACTAGCGCATCTGGGACCACCCACCCCCTACTTGTGATGAAAAGACACGAGAATTTTTAGTCTTTTCACTTTTCCTTTTGAAAAAGTGTCAATCAGTTCCAGTCTGTGGCGGCTGCTTCTCAGCTGAAACTCTGAGGAGTTTTATTCGGCAAAACAGAACTGAGACCCTGAGCTCAGCACACCGACACCATCCACGTGCAACTTCCCGACACACGTGTCCTCACTGAGGACAAGCATGATTGGGGAAGGTGGAGGAACAGGGACTCTATAAAATAAAGGGCTTCCAAAGGAAAGAAAAAAACCAAACCTGAGTAAAGCCCTTGATCTCAGAGAAACCCCTCGCTTGGTGCAGGGAATGTTGAGGGTGGAGCGGGGCCTTGCTGAGAGGCCTTCCTCCTCAGAGCCTGCAGGAGCAGAGGGCAGATGGCAGGACGAGTGAGAGCCGCAGGTAGGCAGGAGGGCAGTCAGGAGGGGAGGGCGGGGGGAGGGAGGAGTGGCCCCTGCCTCTGTGCACAGCCCCCCAACACCAGTGCTGGGTTTTCTAGAGGAAGGAGCACAAGCGTTTGTGGGGGCTGTGCTTTCCTGGGGCCCATTCACTCCTCCAGGCTCTGTTCTGTTCTGCCCTGAAGTCTCTGAAGCCTCCCTTGGTCTCAGCCCCAGGCTGCCATCGGTCAAGATCTCATAAACCTCTGTCTCCATTAACCCCCCTCAGGCCTTCCTTGTAACCTGGGGTCTTCCCCCACCTGAGTTTCCCCTCTGCCAGCCTGGAGGCCGTTTGGCCAGGCCCTTCCTTGTCTCTGTCCTTTCAGAGATTAGACTAGATCTTTGTAATATTTGTCACCATAACCACATACTGGGTGGAGATGCTCCTGCAAAGCTGTTTTCACAGAGTTTCGTGGCAGACAGCAGTTACATACAAGCAGCTGCTGGCAATCATGCTGTGTAGGCAGTGGGAGTGCAGGAGGAGAAGGAAAAAGTGTGTAATTTATTTCAGATAGAAGTTGGCGGTGGCAAAGAGACAGACACAACTTAGCAACTGAACGGCAACAACAAAGGGTACAGAGACGCACTAAATTTTAATCAAACCTATTTTATTTTCAAGGACTACATAAGACTTCCCAAGGCAAACTGGCTTGGAGACGAACATTCTCTTTATGTGTAAAATACTTCCAAAATCTGTATGGAGACAGGATACTTTAATTCTGTTTCATGTTCAAGTCACCATACCAGTTCAGTTCAGTCACTCAGTCATATCTGACTCTTTGCAACCCCATGGACTGCAGCAAGCCAGGCTTTCCTGTCCATCACCAACAGCCAGAGCTTGTTCAAACTCGTGTCCATCGAGTCAGTGATGCCATCCAACCATTTCATCCTCTGTCATCCCCTTCTCTTCCTGCCTTCAATCTTGCCTAGCATCAGGGTCTTTTCCAATGAGTCAGTTCTTCACATCAGGTGGCCAAAGTATTGGAGTTTCAGCTTCAGCATCAGTCCTTCCAATCAATATTCAGGACTGATTTCCTTTAGGATTGACTGGTTGGATCTCCTTGCAGTCCAAGGGACTCTCAAGAGTCTTCTCCAACACCACAGATCAAAAACATCAATTCTTCTGCGCTCAGCTTTCTTTATAGTCCACCTCTCACATCCATACATGACTACTGGAAAAACCATAGCCTTGACTAGATGGACCTTTGTTGGTAAAGTAATGTCTCTGCTTTTGAATATGCTGTCTAGGTTGGTCATAACTTTTCTTCTAAGGAGTAAGCGTCTTTTAATTTCATGGCTGCAGTCACCATCTGCAGTGATTTTGGAGCCCCCCAAAATAAAGTCTTTCACTGTTTTCATTATTTCCCCATCTATTTGCCATGAAGTGATGGGACTGGATGCCATGATCTTAGTTTTTTAATGTTGAGTGAACTTTTTCACTCTCTTCTTTCACTTTCATCAAGAGGCTCTTCAGTTCTTTTTCACTTTCTGCCATAAGGTGGTGTCATCTACATATCTGAGGTTATTAATATTTCTCCTGGCAATTTTGATTTCAGCTTGTGCTTCATCCAGTCCAGCATTTTTCATGAGGTACTCTGCATATAAGTTAAATAAGCAGGGTAACAATATATAGTCTTGATGTACTCCTTTCCTGATTTGGAACCAGTCTGTTGTTCCATGTCTGGTTCTAACTGTTGCTTCTTGACCATTTCTTTTGAGATTAGATTGGCATTTATATCCTCTCATCTCCTCTTGATGAAAATGGAAGTGGAGATTGAAAAAGTTGGCTTAAAGCTCAACATTCAGAAAACGAAGATCACGGCATCCGGTCCCATCACTTCATGGGAAACAGATGGGGAAACAGTGGAAACAGTGTCAGACTTTATTTTTTTGGGCTCCAAAATCACTGCAGATGGTGACTGCAGCCATGAAATTAAAAGACGCTTACTCCTTGGAAGGAAAGTTATGACCAACCTAGATAGCATATTCAAAAGCAGAGACATTACTTTGCCAACAAAGGTTTGTCTAGTCAAGGCTATGGTTTTTCCTGTGGTCATGTATGGATGTGAGAGTTGGACCGTGAAGAAGGCTGAGCGCCGAAGAATTGATGCTTTTGAACTGTGGTGTTGGAGAAGACTCTTGAGAGTCCCTTGGACTGCAAGGAGATCCAACCAGTCCATTCTGAAGGAGATCAGCCCTGGGATTTCTTTGGAAGGAATGAAGCTAAAGCTGAAACTCCAGTACTTTGGCCACCTCATACGAAGAGTTGACTCATTGGAAAAGACTCTGATGCTGGGAGGGATTTGGGGCAAGAGGAGAAGGGGACGACAGAGGATGAGATGGCTGGATGGCATCACTGACTCGATGGATGTGAGTCGGAGTGAACTCCGGGAGTTGGTGATGGACAGGGAGGCCTGGCATGCTGCAATTCATGGGATCGCAAAGAGTCGGACACGACTGAGCGACTGATCTGATCTGATCTGATCTCCTTTAATAAGTGATGGAACAAACTTGGATCTCCCTGGAAATGAAATTTTTGTTCAAATTCAGTTGGATTTGGTCATCCAGAAGAGCTGGCTTCCAGGAAAGCTCAGCGTTCTACTTCAGCAGAGCTTCAGGCCAGCTCTCAGTGCTGTTTCAGTGGCTTCTGCAGGTGCTCCACCTCAGGCATCCCCCTGCTGCTGGTTTGTGACTCATCTCCTTGCCAATCACTCCTTCCCACTGACCCCAGGAAGTGCCACCCTTCCAAGACACAATACAAGGTTGTCCTCCAACACCATGGGTGATGTTTTCTGGATCTGGGGACAGCAGCAGCCTAGGAAGATTCTGATCTTCAAGATCAGAAGAGGGACAAGGGTTAGGGTGAGGGAGCACATGGCCAGCCACCAGCTCAAGAAGGGGCATGGGCAGGTGAGGCAAGGAGGACTAGGAGGATGTCAGAGGGGCTGGCATGGCTCAGGGACATGGAAAGCGAATAGGTCACTCCTAGTCTCAGGAAGGCAGGAAGCAGCCCCAGGAGGGTGACGGGGATTCTTGGTCTTTGCAGTCAGACGTCATCTATCAGAGCGTGTTTGAGCTGATCCACAAGGAGGACAGAGCCACATTCCAGAGCCAGTTCCTCTGGCCTCCAGACACCACTCCCATCAGCAGAGCACAGCAGCAGGACACCCACTGTAAGTTACCACAGCTCAGGAGAAGGGCTAGAACCTGAAACCAACCCTGTCTATGTTTCAGTAGTCCCTGATGAAGAAATAGGACCAGGAGTTTAGACTTTCTCAGCTTACAGTACTGATCACGTACCCACTAAGCCTCAGGTACATGAGGGATGGAGGGGGGGATAGGGCCAGGATCTTCATGGGAATCAGGTAGAGTGCTGGCACAGGACTCTGCATCCTCTACACCTTCTCACACCTGTGGCCTCATCTAATCCTCCGAGTGACTAGAAAACATGCACGGGGCATGACCTTCTGTTGTCTTTACACCAGGAGGATGCAGGAAGGGATATCCTGCTGTTTGGTTCCCCTGTGTATCCCCAAGGCCTAGAATAGTGCCTGAGACAGTAGCACTCAGTAAGGGTTAGTCCCTTAAACAAATGAATGTATGGATGAGACTGAGGTCTGCCCAGATGGATCCAACTGTGAGTGCCAAGACTCATGCTGAAGTGAACATTCTGCTGCCCAGGGAGGTGCATCCCTGAACAATGATTGAGCTGGTGGGGGGGCTCATATCTGTGCCTGGCCACATGTCATACTGCTGACTGACGGGATACCACAGGGAAAAGGCAACACTGTTGTTCACAAGTCAATGCCATTTTGTAAATCCAGATACAGGTCCACTCTCCAAGGATTTAGAGCACATTTAATGCATTCACCCAGCACTCAAGACTCTTCTGTTTTGTTGTGAAGTGTGGCCAGAAAAGAATGAAATATTCAAAAGACAGATGTTTCACTCGGGAAAAGAATGAAGTCATGCGCCAGTGTTTGCACAGTACTAATGATTTCCTTTTTGCAGTAGACAGCCTAAAATACTAAACAGGAATGAACTTACAAGTATGGTTGTACAACCTTGCGACATGCAGCTTTGTTTCAATTCGGCTTTGGCTGCTCTGATCCCAGTCCTGCTCTTGTTGAAGCCGCCTCCACCGAAGACAGTCCACACAGACTCTATCTCCAGAACAGAAAGTCAGCTTAAGTCCAGGGACTAAAGTCACTTGATGAAATACATCTTTTTTTTTTTTTCTCTCCCATCAGATTATCAGCTGCTTGAAGGGAGGAATCTTGTCCTCAGTACTGAGCTTCATGGCTCTGTGTGGGCTCCTTCTGTGCCTCTACTTCTGTCCATTCTGACTGGCAAGGGTCACAAGGACAAGGAACAAAGATCTGAAGTTCAGACTTTTATATATTTCCTGATACTGCCAAGCTTAAATTATGCCCTTAACAATGAATACTCTGAAAGTTTGCATATAACTTCATACTTTAAATTTTCTTTTAATCCTTTACATACTTGCAGCAGAAACTGCTACTTACATACTTGTAGCAGAAACCATACAATGGTCTCAGTTCAGTCGCTCAGTCATGTCTGACTCTGTAACCCCATGGACTGCAGCATGCCAGGCTTCCCTGTCCAGCATTCTACCCATGTCTATAAATATATGCGTGGCAATATTCTTCAAAATAAAGATAAAGGACTTTGCTGATGGTCCAGTGATTAAGAATCTGACTGGCAGTGCGGGGGACACAAATTCGATCCCTGGTCTGAAAGATCCCATATGCCCAGAGGCAACTAAGCCCATGCACCCTAGAGCCTGTGCCCCCCAACAAGGGAGTAGCCCCTGCTCACCACAACTAGAGAAAGCCCATGTGCAGCAAGAGATCCAAGTCATCCAAAATTAAATTTAAAAACAAAATGCGATAGTACTTTAATAAAGTGAAACTGAAAGTCGCTCAGTTGTGTCTGACTCTGTGACCCCATGGACTATACAGTCTATGGAATTCTCCAGGCCAGAATACTGGAGTGGGTAGCTGTTCCCTTCTCCAGGGGATCTTCCTAACCCAGGGATCGAACCTAGGTCTCCTGCAGTGCAGGCAGATTTTTTGTCAGCTGAGCCACCAGGGAAGCCCTTAGTTTAATAACAGTATTATATATATGCCAGATAAATGCCTGAAGACCGCACTCCTAAACCAAATTCAAGTGGATGTATGCTTTATACACGTGTGTATATTAGGGGCATACCATGTACTAGGGCTTCCCAGGTGGCTCAGTGGTAAACAATCCACCTGCCAATGCAGGAGACGTGGGTTCGATCCCTGGGTCAGGAAGATCTTCTGGAGATAAAAGTAGCAACCCACTCCAGTATTCTTGTGTGGGAAATCCCATGGACAGAGGAGCCTGGTGGGCTACAGTCGCAAAAAGAGTTGGACACGCCTTAGCGACTAAAACACCACCATGTGCTAGGCACTGGACTAGGGGCTTTATCAAATGAGATTAAGAAAGAACAGTAGTAAAATTTATCAGATCACACTCTGATTAAGCCTTTCCCTTGATTCTTCCCATTGAACATTTAAGTTGCTAGAATATTGCTAAACTATTCTTACTCTTCTGCAGAATTTAAGTCTAGATAAATCAATTTTCATGTGACATAGGGAAAACTAGTATTACCAGTGTAAATATAATCTGACTTGTCAGGTTAAGAATTACAGAAAAATAGAACAGACTTGGAGTTTTCATCCTTGACTTCCTAATGAAGCATAGATGGTTCTTAGATGGATTTTTAACCTCAAGAGTATCCTCTTATTACCCTTTGAGAAGACTTGCTTGAAAACTCCTGGGATAGGAAAGAGATGAGGCTGAACTAGCCCCCACCAAAAAAGTTGAAAAGCAGAAAGTGCTTTTTCCTAGTAGATTACATGATCATGTCACTTTTCTGTGCACAGCATTTTCTTTTCCTTACAAGTGGCAGTAACTGACATTCACTGCAGAAAATAAGAATGAGAAAAATGTTCATTTCTACTCCATTTGGTTCATCCTTTCATTCAACTAATGTGTTCTGAGTGCCCATTACGTGCCAGGCTATGTTCCAGGCATTAGGCATAAAGCAGTGAGCAAAAGAGACAAAGTTCCTCTTCCAGTGGAGCCTAAATTTAATGAATAGCATGTACCATTTCTGGTGGGATATAGTGTCAAGAAGAAACTAAAATTAAGTAAGGAGAGACCAAAGTTATCAGGTGGGCATGCTGCCATTTAAAGAGGCATGGATAAATGGGAGTGAGCAGTGGAGGTGAAACAGCAGCAGAGGTGCAATGGCCCTGAGGCAGAAGTGCACTCAGCATAGCTGAGCAATGGCAAGGAGGCCACAGAGAGAGCCAAGGGGAGAACAGGAGACGGAGGAGCAGACAGTGCGGGGAGCGAGCTCCGCCTCTGGCAAAGGTCATGAGGAAGGAGGCTTGGCATACGCAAAGGCGGGATCAAGCCTCAGGAGTCTCCCTGGAAATTCTCGAGCAATCTACCCCCAAAACCAGAGTCTGCCTACTTTCTGCTTTGTGCTTTCACCTACACCTCTGACTTTACGGGGGGCTGTCCCCCACGACCTCTCTGAAAAAAGAGTTAGCTTACAGCTCCAGTTAATAATTCCTGGGTGTGACAGTGTTTAACCTACAAACTCCTTTGGAAATCCTCTAGCCTGCCTGAATAGGTTTTTCCGGCCACATGTGATTGTTCAGAGCCTCCCAACTGTGAGAGGCAGGAGATGTTCTAAACTGTCTAAACACAGATTCTTTTGAGTAGTTAAAAGATTGATTAGAAATTGTATTGGTGAAGGGATTTTCACTTGTTGGGCCAATGTTTGCTGCTAAGTTTCCATATCCCTTACCTGCTGTGTCCCTGGCAGTGTATTGATTAATATAGTTGGTGTAAGTAGTAGCTTTAATGTTTGTAACCTGGGACCCTTGAGTTAATTCTTTTTCTTGTTATAGCCCACCACACCTTTGCTCTGTAGGAATGCAACTTTATCTAATGCTTTTTGGAGGCTGGCGCCTGACTTGAGAATAATCACCTTTAGAGAAAAAGGCCTCCGGGCCAGAAGATGATGCAAATCACCTAAACTTTTGCATATGATATGTTTGCAGGAAGAAAGCCTGGCTTACTGCATGACTCTACCCCTTCCCCCATTATCCTCTATGCATAACTTAAGGTATAAAAACTACTTTGGAAAATAAAGTGCGGGCCTTGTTCACCGAAACTTGGTCTCACCATGTCGTTCTTTCTCTTACCTTCTGGCTGAATTATTCAGCCTCTTTTCTCCACTGAATTTCCTCACTGAGCTATCTTATTTCAGCCTCTTTTCTCCACTGAATTTCTTCACTGAGCTATCCTCATTCTATTACTCTTTATATCCTTAATTAACGTTTAATTAAGCAGTTGTTTCCTGATCCTCGCCGACGCCGTCCCCGCTTCGAATACCCTGGATCAGCCGGGGCTGGTCCCCGGCAAGACAGACCATGCAGGCCACTCTAGACCTTGAGGTAAGAAGTCAGCACAGAGTTCTGAGCAGAGAAGTGACGTGATCTGACCTATTGTGCTGAGTAGAGGGCAGACCATAGTGGGCAAGAGTGGAAGCAGGGACACCAGTTAGAAGGCTGAGGCAAAGTTAAAACAGGGAAAAAATGATGAGCATAGCAGCCAGCTTACGTAGAGGTTACAACATGCCAGGCATTATTCCAAGTGCTTTATATACATAAATGTGTTTAATTCTCATTACAACCTTGTTAAGTCAGATAAGAAAACTAAGGCCCACAGAGAGGTTAAATAACTCTCCCAGGGTCACACAACAGGTGAAGCTTCAGTCTTCATGCTCTTGACCACCAAGGTTTTTCCCCAGCTGATAAGGGGGAGATGTATCCCCAGACAATGACTGCCCGGCACAGTAAAAGTGGAAGTGGTGAGAAATAGTTGTTTCCAAGGTATATTTCAACAGTAGAGCCAATAAGGTTGCTGGATATATATGTTATGTGCTTCCTTGGAGGTTCAGACGGTAAAGAATCTGCCTGCAATGCAGGAGCCCCCGGTTTGATCCCTAGGTCAGGAAGATCCCGTGGAGAAGGAAATGACAACCCACTCCAGTATTCTTGCCTGGAGAATTCTATGAGCAGAGGAGCCTGGCGGGCTACAGTCCATGGGATTACAAAGAGTCGGGCACAACTGAGTGACTAATACTTAGGTGCATCATCCCATTTTTATCTTGATTCTCGTGACAACGTAAGGCAGGTAAGCCTGCAGGAGTGTGAGGATCATCTGATGAGAGAAAGCCAGCCTGAGTGGCTGATCAAGGTCAGTCTACTGGGGAAGAGGAAGCTTCACTTGGCCACAGAGCTTGTGACTCCCCATTGTCTCCACCCACCAGCTTCTTCCAAGACTACAGATGTCTCAGCTCTGTGATAGTGACTTTTCTGATGAAGACTCTTCATTTGTCTCTGTCTTCCCAGCTCTACCTAGGAAAAAGTTTTGTCCACTCGGTGGCACCTCCAGTGACAGCCTGCAGCATCTGTCCTTGGAGGAACCCTCTTACCTTGAGAGAAACTTTGTCTGTCGGTTCCGCTGCCTGCTGGACAATTCTGGGTTTCTGGTAATCACACTGTACTTAAAGTGTCAGGAACTTCTTAAACGGATGCATGGCTCTGTTTGGATGGAAGGGTTGGGCCAGGCTTCCTCACCATCCCAGGAAGGCCTTCTGGCCTTCAGCTCACTATGATTTCAGAGGGTCAGACTGTTTAAGATATAGTTGTCTTTTGAAACTTCCTCTGCCTAGTTAAGACTTGGGATATATTTGCTTGAGATTTACACTTGTTACCTCTGGTAGGGCTTCCCAGGTGGCACTAGTGGTAAAGAACCCACCTGCCAATGCAAGAGACGTAGGTTTGATCCCTGGGTCGGGAAGATCCCCTGGAGGAGGGAACAGCAATCCACTCCAGCATTCTTGCCTGGAGAATCCCACAGACAGAGGAGTCTAGCAGGCTACAGTCCATAGGGTCGCAGAGTTGGGCACGACTGAAGTGACTTAGCACACACGCACGTTACCTCTAATACAGCCCAAAGTGGGGAATCCCAGGTAAACTCAGGATATTAACATCCACCTTCTTCACCATCACCAAAATATGCTATAAGCTAACACCGCCTACCAACTCCTGGAACTGAATATCCTCTCACAGCTCAATTAACTATATACTCTGCAGCTCTGTTCTTTTTTTTTTAAAGAGACTGCATGAGTCAGGGCACTGAGGGAGGACAGAGAAGCCATGAAAAATGATCAGGGCCTGATAAGCAGAACAGAAGAATGAGGAGGCTCCAAAACTGAGCATGCCTGTGCTCTGTGGAAAGGGGAGGAAGGAGGAAGCGATCCTGCCTGTTCAACCCCAAGGACACTGGACACTCTGAGTTCCAGAGGGGGAATTTATGTCCACTGTTTTAGCTACTTAACATTCTCTTCTCCCTGCTCATTCATTATGTTTGGGGGGGTGGGGGTCTTCTTTTTCTAGGAGTTGAATTTCCATGGCCATCTTAAATTCCTCCCTGGGAAGAACAATAGCTCAGAAGATGGCATCCCCATATCTCCTCAACTCACCCTGTTTGCTGTGGCAACACCTCGCCAGCCATTGACCATCCTGGAGCTCCAAAACAAAGATGTATTTTTCCAAACAAAACACAAATTGGACTTCACACCTATAGCCTGTGATTCCAGGTACATCCCTGTGACCAGAAATCGTGACTCAGAGACCTGAGAGTGCTTCGACTAGCTAAGGCCAAAATCCTAGGTCTAGAACCAAAGAAAAGGCAAGAACAATTGTCCAGTCCTGTCCAAATGGGTTCCGCAAAGTGAGTCGGTAGGAAATATGGTGTTTGTAGGGGCAATGCAGCAGATTTTCCACACAGGAATATGGCGTTTGCGTCAGAGTGATGCACACAGCAAATCCTGGACAATCCCTCAGAGACTTCCAGAAACAGATCATAGTGAAACTCCTAGAGGTCCCACCATGAAATCTAATTAACTAGGTTTGACGCAAATGTTCCCAGATTTATTTGACTGTTGATCTTTCTTGGGTAAACATCAATCAACAGGTTTCAGTACCAATGCCTCTTAGAACAAGTTCTAGAAAGCACTGGTTTAAGAACAGGTGACCCAATATATCCTTGGTACTATGACTTGCAAATTTTAGGGGAGTCACAGAGCCCTCGGATGAAAGTTGTGGAACTTGGCAAAAAGTCCGCTGATTCTCCTATATGAATAATTTTAGATCCAGCGAAGTAAACAAACATAGGCTTAAAACAGTTTTGGAATACCTGTGTGGCACAAGGCTCTAAGAGGGCACCACAACCTTTTCAGTGTGGAAGCTGCTTACAGGTCCTGCCCCAGCCCTGCTGTGGGACAGCTGCCCCCTCTGAACCCAGAGTGTCCTTGGCATTGAGTCCAGGGTGAGATCCTCTGGGCGAACACAGGTCTTGCTTCAGAGGACCGGGTAGGGCAGTGAATGTTCCTTTCCACTTCGAGACCGGGAGGTCAGGCTGTGGCGTCTCTTCTGCAGAGGCAAGGTGGTCCTGGGCTACACCGACAGCGAACTCTGCAGACAGGGATCCGGCTACCAGTTCATCCACGCGGCCGACGCCATGTACTGCGCCGAGAATCACGCACGCAGTGAGTTTTGGAGGCACCCCCAGTCCACCCCGGGCCGGGCAAGCTGGAGGTTCCACACGTCTCCGGAGCTCCCGGCCGCCCACTGTCCCTCGCGCGGGGTGGGTTCCCAGGGTCCCGGGGTGGGCAGGGTGTGGCCCGGCTCCACAGCGAGCGTGCCTCTCTCTCTGCAGTGATGCGAACAGGTGAGAGTGGGCTCACGGTGTTCCGGCTGCTCACCAAGCGGGCCGGCTGGCTGTGGGTGCAGTCCAATGCCCACTTGGTGTTCCGCGGCGGCCAACCCGATTGCATCGTTGCGCGACAGCGGGCCCTGACGTAAGTGAGAGGCCCGTAGTAAACGAGGCCCAGATATTAGAGAAAGCAGGACACGAGAGTAAGTTAAGACCTAGATGTAGCGGAGGACTCTGTAGTAAGGAGAGCCAAAAGTGAGGACCCTGCTGGAATTGAGGGCCGTGCGCCCTGTGAGCTGGGCTCTTTCTCCTGCAGTGAGTCCAGCCACCTCTGAGGTGCTCCACATCCTGCAGCTTTTCTCCAGCTGTTGGACTTTGGACAAGAGGCTAGCATGGCCCTCAGTTTCTCCAAGTCTAGAGTAGATAGAGTACTCCACTGGGAGTGGTCGTGGGGGTGAATGCATAGGAACCAGCGGGGGTTGGGATGCAGGCTGGTGGAGTCTGGGAAGCAGAGTCTGGCACGACAACTCGTGCATGGCTTTGGGCGCCTCTCCATTGAGCAGTAAATCCAAGCATGTACACGGACACTTTTCCCCTGAAGGAGCCCCACAGAGGGCCTTCTCTGCGTCTGCTCCCCCAGGTGGGCTTTCTCCACGTCTTCCTTGATCACCACTTCTCACCCTCATGTCTCTTCAGGCCGGTACCAAAATGGCTGCTCACATTGAGACCCTGAATACTAGTTCCAAAGAATTCTTGGAATCTATTTGCCCAGAATTCAGTTTCATATAGAATCTGCCATCAACGATACTGAAAGGATGTTACTGTGCTCCATTGCACTGTGCAGAAAGCTACTTGCCTGTCCTCAGAGATGCTGTTCCTTCAACCTGCTTTCTCCACTCCCTGTTTCCCTGCTCCTGTGAATCTGTGATGCGTGGCTTTGCGGGGAGGAGGGGAGTCAAAGGCTCTTCAGTGGGGCAGGCTGAGCACAAGACCAGGACACTTCCCGAGTAACACAGCATCTGCCCCCTCACTTCCAGAAGACCAGGGTTTCACGTTTAATCCTCCATGCCCACCTCTTTGTTGATCCACAACATACTTTGTAATGTGCATACAAATAAGAGTCTAGTTTCGTTTTTGTTTTTATGTTGCTAGCATGTCAGGCAATAGAAAGTTCTCTTCCAACTTGTGAATCTGCATGGCCGGATCCCATTTGGGTCTGTGACATATTTGTATAAAATGGATGGTCGAGATGCAAAATGTAGGGAATGATGAAAGAGCCCAAATAAGTTATCTGGCCCAGGTCTCATTAGCACTGTATTCTGGATCAGAGATCCAGTAATGCCAAAATATGCCACATATAACAAACTTTTCGGCCCCTGAACATGCAGCCTCACTGAGTAATATTTAGATCATTGGGAAATTCAAGATGTGTCCAACAACTTGGATTCTGAGCCTGATTCCACCCTGGCCTCAGAAGAGCACTTAGTAAATGTGCCTCAATTTGCTGCCTTGCAAAAATAAGAGGGTCTTAGTGCGCATTTTCTATGACTCGTATCAGCTATGTTGTTCTTTGGATTCACTAAGCAAGAAGTTCAGGAACCAGCAGTTCGTTTAGTAATGTTTGTTTCACTAAGTGTGTAAGGCTTGTTCTTTGTAGAAAGTGAAAACCATTGCAAAGTGATATAAAAATCAGCTGTCATCCTACTAAGGGAAAATTGTCAGTATGTTGGTACATTTCCTTCTGGTATATTTGGCACATATTTAAATTTCATACTTGAAATTATATCCTATATATAGTTTTATGTCCTGATTTTTCCACATAATAATAAATTAAAAGCAATTTCTCATATCAGAAGTATCCATAATTATCTTGATAACTACATAATATATGAATACATTATGGCCCTTCATTAAATATTAAAATTTGGAAGAGTTTTTCATTATTATGGAGATAGTGTGGTGAAATATCTGTATATAAATATCTGGTTGCTAGTCTGACTTCCTTAGAACGAGTCTCAAGAGTAGAATTTTTAGGTCAAAGTGTTTAAACATTTCAAAGGCTCTTGATAATATTGTCAAATTGCTTTTCAAAAAGGTTGTACCAAATTATTCTCTGGCCAGGCTTAATGCTACACCAGTTTTACCAAAGAGTTGTCCTAGAATCAGGTAGACAGAGCAATGAAGAGGCAGGGTGGCAAGAAACAGATCTGGATGGACATATGGAAAATGAAGTACCATTCGGGCTCCCCAGGTGGCACTATTGGTAAAGAACCTGCCTGGGAATGCAGGAGACTTAAGAGACTGCGGGTTCGATCCCTGGGTCAGGAAGATCCCCAGGAGAAGGGCACAGCCACCTACTCCAGTATTTTTGCCTGGAGAATTCTATAGACAGAGGAACATGGTGGGCTACAGTCCATGGGGTCACAAAGAGTTGGACACAAAGTATAGTTAAAGAGGCATTTTAAATCCACAAGGACAGAACAAAGTAGTGAGTTTGTAGGAACAGATTAGCCTTTTGGAGGATGGGGAAAATGAAATCTCTACCTCACACTGTTTACAGTGAGAATTTACTCAGTTTTGATTCTGTTTTTGTTTAAATTTCCTGAAACAGTTTTGCTGCTGGTAATGGTAAAGTTGCTCTTTTTGCATCAACCTTCCCATAAGTAAAACTACAGCAACATCTATAACTGAAACTTCTGGACAAAATGTTAAAAACAATAATAACCATTAACCATAGTCATGGAGAATCAGTGATTGAAAGAAGGGAATGACAGAGTGAGTTTCCTGGGTTACACTGCTTTCAGTCTAGAGAAGATTGCACTTGGGCTGGACAGCTAAAAACTCGAATAGGAAACTTATGGTCTTAATGACACTAAAACCAGACAGCAAAGACAATAGTAATTGCAGCAGCATCAAATGAAGAAATAAAAACTTTCTATTTTTAAAAATTTCTTTCCATTAGAAAGAGAACCAGAAAGGAGGAGCCCTCAAATTCTGTGGATAAACTCAGTTCAAATCTCTGCTGACCCCTGAACCATGCATGTGTAGGTTAGAATTCAAGCTGCCGACTTTAAGGCCAAAAGAACTGAAGAAAGATCTCAGCTGTCAGCCATGACACAGGAAACAGAGTTCACGTTTTCAGTGTAGCCAAGTTAAGTAAAACAAAAATATCCCTGATCTTTGGAAGAACATAAAATAATCCGTATCTACAATATGTTTTCACAATGTCCATATAAAACCCAAAATTGCTTATCGTTTGGTTAAGAATGAAGTCCAAAATTACTCGATATATGAAGAAACAGGAAAGAAAGTCTCAAAAGTAATAGAGATCAACCCTAAGATGACTCAGATGTTAGATAAGAATTTCATAGCAACTTTATGCTTGTGGACACAAAGGAAAATATGCTTATGATGAGTGAAAAAATAAGAATCTCAGCAGAAGACTAGAAACTGTAAAAAACAGAAAAGTTTGAATAGTGTCTATAGTAAAAGTTCAGATGACAGGAGAATTTGTGAACTTGAAGCTAGATTGATAGAATTATCCAATCTGAGTAACAAAAAGAAAAAAATGATTGAAAAAATATATAATCAGTCTCAGAGATCTGTGCAACAATGCCAAATGGTCTAACATATGGTTAAATCAAATCTCTGAAAAGTAACAGAGAGAATGGGCAGAAAAAAATATATATGTATATATAATTTTCATTTGAGTATTTATAATGTGCATATATACATATATTAGAAGAAATAATAATCAGAAACCTCCCAATTTTGTGAAAGCTTTAACTTTACAGATTCAAGAACTTCAGTGAATTCCAAGCAGTATAAATACAAAGAAAACCACAATAAGGCATATTCTGGTGAGACTGTTGCACACTAAAGATCAAGGGAAAACTTTGAAAGCAACCTAAGATAAGGGGCACATTAAATATGGGGAACAGTGATTTAAATTACTGTGGACTTCTCACCAGAAACAATGGTAATCAGAAGATATTAGAACAATATCTTTAAAGTTGACATTTTTTAAAATGTCAACTCTGAATGTTATGACCAGTAAATATACCCTTTAAGAATGGTAGCTAGTAAAGGTATTTTCCTTTAAAAAAAAAAAAAAAAAAGCTAAGAATTTATTACCAGAAATGCTGAAGGAAAGGTGTCAGACTGAAGGGAAATGGTACCTACCAAAGCCTTGAAGCTGAAAAAGGAATGGAGAGAACAGGAGATAGTAAACATGTGAATAAACATAAAATTATTTCTCTCTTTTTTTCAAAATACATGTGACTGCTTAAAGTCAAAAACATAGCATGAAATTTTTTACATGTGGATATAATATAGATGACAACTTAGCATGAAAGAGGCGTGTTGAGAGCACATGAACTACACAGTTGCAGGGTGCATATATTTTATGTAAGGTGGCACAAGATTAATTATAAGTAGACATCAAAATGTTAAGGGTGTATATTGTAATTCCTAGAGCAACCATGAAACGTATAAGGCAAAAGATACAGCAAAAAATCCAGTGTACTCCAAAAAAATTCATGTGCCTATGCAGAAAAGCCATGAACAAAGAAACAACTTCCCCCCCAAAAAGAGGGTACAAACAGAAAGCAAACAGCAATATAGAAGACCCAAATTAGGCCTGTCAGTAAATCTATTAAATGTTAATGGATAAAACACTGCAATTAAAAGACAAAGATTGTCAGAATGGGCAAAACAGCAGCACTGAACTGTATGTCTTCTACAAGACACACATTTTAAAATAATGACATGAATACATTAGAAATAATCAGATGTTTAAAAAAAAAAAGATATGTAATGCAAACAATAAGCACCAGAAAGCCAGAGTGACTGTAATAATATCTGACAAAGTAGAGTTAAAGACAAAGGGCATGAGCAGAGATCTTTAGATAAGTACTAACTTCTCTAAAGATCCCTCCAGCCTGTGCCCACGCCATGCTGGTCAGCTTCTGTGAAAGACACTCTATTTTAGCTGGATCAGTTTTCTTTTGTGGGACTCCAAACCAAATGTGAGATTCCACGTGGAGTCAGGCTACTGAAGGAAGGCTGTCCTTGCTGAGCGTAGTGTTCCATGACAGTTGGGGCAGCCTTCGAGCAGACATGAACCATGAATCTCTTGGAAAGGGAGAAAAAGGGAAATTTTTCCCTGGTGAGAAAAGTTGTATGTATGCATTTGTGTAATGCTTTATTCTTTTCAAAGTAAACTTGACGTTTAGGGAATTCTACATGGATTTCTAGAACATTCATTCCAGAAATGAGCAGTTTCCTCTGAGACCACATGTATTTCAGAATCCAAAACTATACTCCAAAAAATACAAGAAAGAAGCAAATTCAGTGTTAGGGCTGCTTCCTTGGGTGTAAAAACTGGAACAGAGGATACCCTGCCTCTTGTTCATCTGTTTGGTTGCTTAGCCACTGCTGCCTTCTGGCCAGGGCCCCCTTTCTCATTCGTACACTGATTCCCCAATTCGGTCTTGTGTTTTCTTAACCACAGGGATGTAGAGGGGGAGGATCACCTGCGTAAGCGAGCCCTGCAGGGGCCATTCACCTTTACCACAGGGGAGGCCATCCTGTACGAGAGCAGCCTCCCCGGCCCCCTGACTGCCCTCCCAGCCAGGAAGAGGACCAGGGCAACGAAGGGCCCCCCCACTGACCAGAGCCCTGTGTGCACAGGCTCTCTCCTTGGAGCTACGAGGCAGCAAGATGAATCTGAGTACTTGTCCTGCCTGGCCCCAACCTCTCAAGGCTCAGCTTTGGAGAGGTGGGGGTCTCATGACAAATGTGAGGACAACCAGGAGAAAGAGGAGGAGAAGGGAGACCGCTCCCTGCTGACCCTCATCGAGCGCCTGCTGGAGAAGGACGTGGAAGAACAGCTCGACCTCTGCTCCACCCTACAGCATCTGGGTGTCACGGACCTTGACCAGAGTCTGTGGGGAAAGAACCTTCTGAGGGCAGACTCAGACACTGCAGGGTCTCAGACCTGCTGCCTGCTGCCTCCCAGCCAGGAAAGGGGCCCCCACAGCCAGGAGGAGGCACTTTCTCATGGCAATGTGGGCTCGCCCCTACCAGCCAGCACAACTGCTCCACAGACCCCAAAGCCCCGGTCTTCTCTGGACGCAGGCCAGCCAGCCATGGCGGTAACTCCACCTCAGAACAGAGGCGCAGCGCCTAGCTACGTTCACGCGCACACCCAGCATTGTCTCACCTCCAGCTCCACACTCCAGAGCCCTCCATGGTGGCAGCCTTGGCACAGCCAGGTGGCCCCTTTCGGTCTGGGAATGTTCGAGAAACCAACACCATTTGACCTTGTCTCACTGCCTGAGGCCTCCAGCCTGAGCCAGTCAGCCCAGCTGTTCCAGTCAAACTGCGCACTTTCACTCCCTTTAGGACAAAATGTCCCTGGACACCTGGCTCAACCAGGCCTTGGGAGTCTGGATTTTTGCAAAGAATCCTTTCCCTGGACACCGTCACAGAGTAGTCAGTGCCAGGGGCCCCTGAATGCCTCAGACACCACATCTTTTGCCAATCCATGTGGCACCCATTCCTTGGACAGCATTTGGGATTCTCGTGTCCAGGGCCAGCCAGTAGTGGTCCCTGTGGAAGTGGGGACAGAGCAGGGAGCAGGAGAGGCCCAGCCTGACCCCTCAGCCCCTGTGGTCTACCACAGCTGACCCTTGCCTTCGGTGGCGAGGGCCAGCCAGTGGCATTCCTCCCAGATTGTGCACGCGTCAGCCCCTAGTGGCACATGGGCACTTGGTCCACCACAGGATACACCTGGGAGTCAGGAGCAGCCACCCCATTTCCTGGCAGGGAGCCAGCTCTCAGGGCACCCTGCCTATCCTCCCCAGGCACTTCTGCACAGACCCTTGGCTCCCCAGGGCTCTTACAGGGCAGACCTAGGCCCGGGCACCAGGCAGCATCAGTGGGTGCAAATGGGGCTGCAGACCCAGGAACACTGCGGGCAAGTGAGAGAAGGAGCACCAGGTGCCCAGCACCTGGGCGGCCACCTGAAAGATGCCCGTCCCCAGGCCCTGCAGCTAAGCCCTTTCCTGTCCTTGGACAGCAGCCCCCCAGGCACAGGAAGAAGCCAAGGCAACAGCCCGGCTGAGCCCACAAGGCAGAGCAGGGACAGACTGGCCATCCCAGCACCGAGTGCTGCGGGCCGACACGAGATGCAGTCCAGGCCAGCCCCGCCTCCCTGCCCTCCTGATCCAGCCTGCCCACCCCCTCCATGCAGAGCAGCCACAGCCTCCAGTCCCAGGTAGGTATTGCATTCGGAGCCCCAGGGACCTGCGGGCAAATCTGGACAGCAGGGGAGGTGACTGGGCTGGCCAAGTGGGGCCTGGGCACAGGGCTGCTGTGAGGCTCCAGTGCAGGGACACATGAAGGGACATTGCAAACATAAGCAATCACTGTCCGTGTTGGTCAGTGAGGCATGTGGTGGCAGGAACAGCTGGACCCCTGGAAAACCCTGATGATAAGCCTGAGCCGTCCAGCTGCCTTCTCTTCCCTCCATGGTGTCTCCTGAACCATCAGTGAGCCCAGCTTTGGACACCCAGAGCTTGAGTTGATCGTGAGTATTTTGAATTCAGTGCCCACTTTTGCTCTGCTCTCACCTCCTGGCACCACTTCCTGTGCCCACAAGAGGTTACCACAGGAGCACTGCTCACTTACCTAATGCTCCACACACTCTGATCGTCACATAACTGTCACTTAACACCCTTAAACGCAGCTTTGGGTGCAAGTCACACTGTGTGACCTTTCTGCCTCCCACAGGGGAGCGAGTACTCAGGTTTTCCGTGATACGATGATGCCCTCGGGGCTAAGGTTGCCCTGTGGAGCTGCACTTGGTGCTCCCTCACCCCACTACCCCCCACTCTCTTCTGGGTTTTCTGCCCCCTTTTTCACGTCACACAGCCAGCCCTCACTTCTGCAGCTCTCAGGCTCCTGTGTCTCAGGGGCCCTGTGCTCACACCCCTTTCCCTCTGTCATAGGTTAGAAAGTCAGAAGACCAAATTTGTTAGACTTACATCGAAACCAAAGCAGATTCCTAATTAAAGCCTCAAATTTGCATCTTTTATAAGCAAGTGTCAATTTTAGTTACTTGGACTAACCCTCATCTTATGTAATTTTGTTCTAACTTAATAGTCCCCATTTTCCTAACAGCCGTGTCATCAGAACAAAGCACACAGCATCACGGCCCTTAGGGCTCCAGGCCCAAAAGGAAGCACGTTTTCCTCCAAATTCTGACTTAGAGGGACAGCATCATGCTTTGTACCCAGTGTCTGTGGATGTGATTGGGGGCCTTAACTGCTGACATTTTCCCTGGAATTGAAGTATCTTAAAGTTTCATCTCTTGGTGAATATCTGACTTTTTTCTATGTGTATAAATACACATATCTGAAAGCTTATTCTCTGGATCCCAAAGATATTTTTTTTCCTTCATTTTATTTTGTGCACTTCATACTAAAAAAGTATACAGAATTATCTTCTTTAATGTCCAAATCACAAAAAATGTTAACAGGAAAGGGACATAGTGAGGATCCAACCTCCCAGACCAGTCCCAACATTTGCCTGAAAGGGTCCCCAAGCCCTGAGGTTTGGCAGCCGTATTTCTAGGCTCAAGGCTGAGGCTCAGCACCAGATAGCCTATCTGTGACCAGGGCCATCCAGTTGCGTGGTTCCTACAGCACGGGGACACGCTGATGGCCTCTAAGAAAAAGGGATGTGTGGCCCATGAAAGGGCTCAGCTGTTCCCCAGGGTCATGCACAGGAGTTGTAGCCCTCCTGGGGGACAGGCTTGGGGACACTGTGGACAGGGGATCCAGGCAGGGGTACAGCCTCCTTGGGGGCCTCTCTCTCACAGCAGAGCAAGAGAGGAGAAGTCGGCAAGGCTCAGGCTACTCCTGCTTGTCCTCCCACAAAGGGTTCAAAATGGACAAGGCTTAGGGAGCACGTCCACCTTCTCCTGTGGCTTGAACCACAGGACTCATTGTTCAGGAGCTGAAATGGACCTTTGATGTCATCGAGTATGACTCCACCACCTGACTTGCTCACCTCTGTCACCCTGAACCTGGCCCTGGAGGTGCATAATGAGTGTCTGTTGCGTGTGAGAACAAGTGACTGTGCAGGTGAAGAGACCACAGAACTGAAACACCAAAAAGCCAGGGACCTGTCCATTCCAGAGCTGGCTGAGTCCACCACCAGTTGCCAGAACCACATGACCTTCATGTGTCAGGGAGCCAGAGGGAAGCCGTCATGCTCCTTCTCTACAGCACTGGATGTGCTGGTCATTATGCCAGGCAATGTTGTGAATGGGAACTCTGCCACTGAACTCTTGGACCCAAAACACCTAGCCATCAACTAAGGCCTTGCAACCCGACAAATGAGAGAAAACAAACACAAAAATACTCAAATGTTTCAACCTTCTGTCTCAAGCCAAAAAATACAGCCTCCCATCGTGGGCTAAGGTGAAATTCTCTAACCTCATGTAGGGTCTGTTTGTGGGGAACACCATGTCCTAACAGACAATGGTCTGTCTGGACTACTTTTTGTGTTTTTCTCTGTCCAAAGAAAGCAGTTTAATCAACACTGGCACATGTGCTTGAACACTCTGAGGCCTGCCATGATGTGAAGACTTGTCCTTTGGTGGGATTTTCAGCTGGGTCATAAGCTTTATAGAACTGCTCTCAAAGTTCCATGTAAAGTGCAGACTCATTACATGTGTGTAATAGTTAACACGCACATCCTGCTTCTCCATGTGTGTGATTCCTCCCTACAGACTGTAGTAAAACACTGGCATGAATACCTCTGGTGGTTCCATCACATTCAGTTCAGTTCAGTTCAGTTGCTCAGTTGCGTCTGTCTCTTTGCGACCCATGGACTGCAGCATGCCAGGCTTCCCTGTCCATCACTAAGTCCTGGAGATTACTGAAACTTAGGTCCATTGAGTCGGTGATGACATCCAACCATCTCATCCATCACATTGCTGAGTAACAAATCACCCCTAAACCTAGGAGATTAAAACAGCAGCTATCTGTCTGCTCAGGGCTCTGTGGTGCAGTGGGCGCTCCAGCCTCACTCATGAGGCCATGGTCATCAAGGAGCCCAGCTGGGGCTCAAGGGTCCATGATGTGCCTTCAGATGTCCTTGGCAGTTTGCTGGGTCAAGGCAGCAACTACACCAGGCCTCGATCTGATCCAGACAAGCTGAAAACAGCTGTGAGAACATAAACTCATTTTAAATGCAGACACCCCCAGGTTCCTTTCAAGGAGGCTTGCTGGTTCATCCTAACGAGCAGCCAGCCATGTGACTGCCCAAGTGCTGTCTTGCGTGGGTCTGTCCTTTGCTCAGAATGTGCTCTTGTTGCCTAAAAGCCTTCAATCTCATGTAAATTGCACTCTTGTCCCAGACATTGCAGGATCCCTATTTAGTAAAGCACAAAGCCATCATCCATACCCTAGATGAAGCTCCATTGTCCCAGAAAGATGAATCATTCCATGGAACATATCAGTCCCCCTAATTATTGGGATGTACAACATAAGAAAGACTAAATTTTGTTTAATTAACATCTTGGCAGTAATGGCCTTTAATCAAATATAGTCCATGCCCTCAACAAAATATTATTCTTTATTCAAAAAAGAAAATATATTTTACATGGCCAGTGTCGTAACCCCCTAGATACAATTCTTGACTTAGCTTACTAAAGCAGATGTGTACACATGTATTTGTGTGTTCATAGCTCCAGGTCTGCCTCATCTTTGGTGAGTGAAGTTTTCTGAAAATGTGTATTTGTGGTTTGTGTCAAGCAGAAGGAGTTGAAGTAAATGTGATGTGAAAACCATCCTGGCTTGTGAGAGTAGATAATTAAACTGTGTTCTTCCTTTCTGCTAATTATAGTTTGAAAATAATTGATGATTGTGCTTTTGAGTTGGCACACATTCTTCAAGACACCAGTGTTCCGGAAACATCTTCTGTGGCTGCTGTAATTCAGACTCAGCAATGGGGCTGATGAAGAGGACTGAGGGCCGCCTATGGACCCAGACACGCTGTTTCCACAACCAGGACAGGTGAAGGGGTGGCTGAGTGCCTGACCGTCGGGGCTAGAACTGGCCAGAGGAGGTAGGTGGGAGGGTAGAGTGAAAGGGGAAAGACTGTGGGCTTGCGCGCTGGCTGGCTGCACTGTCATTCGCCCTCGCTTGGGCGAAGGCCACGCCCAGGTGGCCCTGGCTCAGGTACTCAGGGGCCAGGGAACAGAAGAAGCTCCTGACATCAGAACTCAAGGGAAAGCCCAGAGTCTTCAGCATAAAAATGACCAGAGGATCCTCCATTGCTGTGGGATTGTGTGAGTCAACATGGCAAAAGCTGCATTAAGTTCCCTCTAGGACCTGCCTGGATTGGGAGTATGCCTTCTGGCTTAGCCAAGGTCATGAGCACCACTCTTGAGGCTGGGGAAGTGGCCCCCACCCCGACCAAATACCTGAGCAGTGAGTGGAGTAGGGAGTTTTCCAACGGGAACTTGGAGCTCTCTGTAGGGGATGATTAGAAGGAATGCAGTTGAATGGCATAAACAGAAACCCCAGCTCTGGTTTGAGCAGCTAGACCAGGGCTTGAACCCCAACTAGAGACTGGTGTAGGGGCAGCTGTGAGGTGGGGCAGCTGTGAGGTGGGGCAGCTGTGAGATGAGCCCGTGCTGCTTGTGTCTCTTTCCAAGTTGGGGGCCGCCTTCTGCCAAGTGTTCCCTTCACTCTGGCTAGGGACACTGCCTGTACCACAGCCACAACAGGCCACACAAGACTGTCCCTCCTTCCTGTGGCTTCTCTCAAGAGCAAGTGAAATTTCCTGAAAGTTCCCAGCAGTCACTTTCCACTGATCCAGGATGGGTCACGTGCATGCGCCTGAGCTAACTTGAGAGGATGGGGTTGTCTGGGATTTTTCCAGTAGATTTGGAATCTGGGTCCATCTCTTGTTCCCAAGAGTAGTAGCTGCTACTACTCAGTGGAGGAGAGTTGGCTGGACAGTGGGGGCACTCTGGCACCCATGAGTCCTCTGAAGGCTTGACGAGCTCTCTGTCTCTGCCTTCAGTGAGCTCTGATTCCTGAAGCTGTGTTAGGCCCTGAGGCAGCCACGTGGAACCCAGTAACACAGGGGCTGAGTCCAGGCTGACCCCGCTCTGAACACAGAGCCTGTGAGAGTCCAGGGGAGCTCCCATTCTAGCTCTGACTGGAAAACTCAGCACCATAAAGTACCCATCGTGCCTGATTGACCTAAGGATTCAGCGCAATTCCAGCCAGAATTTCAGGGTTTCTCAGAGAACTTGGGAAGTTGTACATATGGAAATCAAGAAGAAAAACATCCCATATAAAACTGACATAAACATTTCACAAGAGGAAAGAGAAAGGCAATCAATACAAAAAAAAAAAGACATTTAACCTAAGCAGAAACAAAAGGAAATGAAAATTGTGAGCATTTTACCCATCCTAGATCAGAGAAAATTTTAAAGTCTGGCAAAACCAAGTTTTGGCAAAGATGTGGAGCATCTTGCTCTCTTCTGGTGCGAGTGCAGGTCTGTACAAGGTTGGAAGACTCTTTGGCATTGTCACGTCGGGAGTGACTTAGTTGGATGGCATCACTGACTCAATGGAACAACAGTCGTCATGTTGGGTTGAAGTGGTGCTCACTCTTTGACTCCACATTACTCCTCACAAGTAAGTGCTTGCACAGCAAGTATGTATATATATATACATAATTGGGAAGTCAATGGTGCAGTTCCAGCCTAAGGGCCTGAGAACCAGCAGCCAACAGTATGACTTGTAGTCTGAGCCCCACACAGGCAGAAAGAGCAAGTTCCACCCTTACTCAGCCTTAGCAGGGCCTCAACCTGTGCCATTAGCCAGGTGGCCTGGTGCACCTCACAACAGAACAAGGCCCAGAGCAGAAGCGGGCAAGTCCCTTCTCGGGACCTCTCTTGGGGGCGCCACAGACTCTGCTCCCCCACTGGCCAGACCTGAACAGTCCCTGGGGACAGAGGGCAGCAAGTCGGCCTCGGCAGACGACTTCACCTGGAGGTGCAGATGGGCCACCCCCCTGCATCACACAGGGGAGGACAAACAACCCCAGATGCAGACGCTCTGCTGGGACGTGCCTGGGTACGTGGCCAGCCTCTGAGCTCAGGAATCACACTGTGAGCACCACCACTGCCCAGCAACAACTGGCACAGATGTCCTGGAGCTATTGTGGTTTCCTCAGTCTTGGGATGGAAGCGGCACCTCTGAGCCAGACTGGGCAGCTCCTGGGTCCTGTCTGCACACCTCAGCATCCCCACATTTCCAGAACTGCGAGGATTCTCAGGTGGCCACCTCCTCTTGGGATCCAGAATCACTGACAAAGATGGAGGGGGCTGGGAGGGAGCAGGGATCCCTGGAGGTGCTGCCAGCCAGAGGAGGGGTGAGGGCCACAGCTGCTTTGCAGCCAGGTTGCGCTGTGACAGGTGGCTGAGGCTTGACAGGGATTCTGGCATCTGTCTTGGTGGCTGTAGACATGATGGCTGTTGTGGATGCTTAGTGTTTTACTGAATCTTCCTGACAACTTTCTGGAGGAGGTACATCATCACCTCCAACTCACACACAGGGAAACTGAGGCACGATGAGGGTGGTGTCTCTCCTTCAAGGTGGAGTCAGGACTTGAGCCTGAAAGTCCGAGGCACCCAAGTCCTGGACCATCAGACTCAGGATCTCGAGCTCAGGAGAGAGACCTGAGGCCCTGGGTCACCAGCGGGTGTGGGGTGATCTACTGGAGCTGGTGGGCGAGTGTGGAGAAGCCCGACATTTTACAGGAAGTAGGCAGGAGGTGTTGGGAGGGGACCCAGCAGGTGAGGAGGTACAGCCTGTGTGCAGAGGGCCTCTGAAAGGCCCCAAGAGGCGAGTCCCAAAACCAGGTGGTCCCCTCTGGAGACAGGTTAAGTGAAAAGCCATTGTCTCTTGGGGGCAGGACTGGGAGATTCCTTTTTCTCTAATGTCACTACATTTCTCAGGTGGTCTATGGAAGGATTGTTTTGATTATGTAGTGGGAAAATGTATTTACAGGTCAAAGCAAGCAAGACAAGAGGAAGAGCTCTGTGGAGTGTGACCTCCTACCCCCCACTCTCAGGCCCAGCTCCACAGTAGCAGCCCTGTGTGCCAGTGCATCAGGCAGGTTTCACACGATTGGAAACTCAGAGCATCGCTGCACACCCCTGCTGCTCCCCATTAGGCTCCTGACTTACATTTTGTTGCTCCATTCAGGGGAATTCTAGTGAAGAAAATGAAATCTGAAAGAGATCCAATAACCCTGTCCATTTTTATGCTTGCTGTTGTCATATGTTCTGTGAGAATCTACCTCCCTCTGCTTGAACATAAAGTGACACTCGTTACTCAGCAGGTGATCTGGGGAGGCTTTGAGGAGCAGAAAACAGTAGTGAACTCTCAAAATTGTTGTGAACATGATATGTCTTTCACAATTTAAAGGAGCTCTTCCAATTTTCCTGTTTCATAAGATTTTTCTGTCAACCAGAAAAATGTACAGCGCAGGCAGGGCTAGGGTCTGTGGCTGACCTGTTTGCACATTCCATGGGCCACCGTGTGACACACACACCCCCGCCCCAGTTAACTTTTTGCACACTGCATAGGTGATTATGTTTGCATGGCTCCAAGGGATACCCTGTCCCCACCATCTTCTGCAGATAACCATTTTCCTTAGTTTCTAGTCTATCTTTCATGTGTTTCTTTTCAGAAAATAATACATATATATGTGTATTTAAATTGCCTCTTCTTACACAAGAAGTAGCATCATGAATATTCTTTGAGCCATGTTATTTTCACTTAACATATCCTGGGAATCAGGCTGTAACAGCTCATAGAAACTTTCCTGTTGTTTGGGTTTTTTTCAACTACACAGTAGTGCATAGTAGTGCATCCCCATTTGGGGATGTACCAGAGGGAGTTCACCCTGACTCCTGTGGTTGAGCATTGAGCTTGCCCAATATGTGGCTATTACCAGGCAATAACTCAGTGAATAGCTTTGTGTGTGTATAAATTTGTGTGTGTATCAGTGCACGTGTGTAAAGATGTAGCCTCAGATGATGACTTTATCCACTGGATGGGGATGTGACCTGAGACCGTGAGCATGTGTATTTGTGTGCCTGTGTGCCATGTGTGTCTGTGTGCGTGTGTCTCTGGGTGTTCCTATGTGAGCATGTGTGTATCTGTGCACTGTGTGTGTCTGCGTGAACATGTGTGTCTGTGTGTATGTCTGTGTGCTTGTATGTCTGGGTGTGTGTCTCTGTGTGCAGTGTGTGTGTGAGCATGTGTATATCTGTGTGCTGTGTCTGTGTGTGAGCATGTGTGTCTGTCTTATGTGACTGTGTGTGTACATGTGTGTGCACATGTGTCTTGTGTGTGTACATGTGTATGTCCACACGTGTCTTGTGTGTACATGTGTGTCTGTGTGAGCATGTATGTATCTGTGCAGTGTGTGTGTGTGTGTGCAGAGCATGTTTATCTGTGTGTTGTGTGTCTGTGTGTGTCTGTGAACATGTATGTGAGCGTGTGGGTGAGCGTGTGTGTCTGTGTGAGCATGTGTATGTGTGTACTATGTGTCTGTGTGAGCATGTGTGTTTGTGTATGTGTGTGTGCAGAGGGAAGAAAGGAAAGTTGATGTGCAACTCCCAAAAGGAGGTAATTTAATGTGTCTCTGCAGTAGACGACCTTCTCTATTGGAAAAAAAAACTTAGGAATCTGCTCTGGGGGTGAAAAGCTTGGCTCTCAGGGCCTGAAGGAAAACAGAGAAACAAAGACATAAACTGCTTTGTGTAAGAAATAAACACAGGCTGGGGCAGGAGAAGACGAATGACAGGAGCAGGGCTGAGGATCAAGAAAGAGGCACCAGAAGCTCAGTGAGGTGGGACCTCGAAGCGCAGAAGCCCGTGCAGGGGGTGTGTGTGGTAAATGCCGCCCAGTGGCCACCCCAGCTCCCTCAGTCCTGAGGAGTACTGAGAGTGCTAATTCTTAGGTACGTGGATAAGGAGTCCGGGGTCCTCAAGGAGGAGAAAAGGGTCTGGGGCTCTCGAGAAGGAGAAAAGGAAAAATGTTTTTTTTCCTACATTCCTTCGTCTTAGTCACATAAGAGTTTTAACCTTAAGCTCTAAGTTTTTAGGGCAACAATCTATTTTGCCTAAGACTAACTTTCTTTAAGTCCAGAGCTGATGATTACACAACAAAGCAATGCATCTTGCTCAAGGGTATGTTTTTCCTTACTGTGTGTGTGTGTTCTCAGCCCTGTCTGACTCTTTGAGACCCCCCTGGACTGTAGCCTGCCAGGCTCCTCTGTCCATGAAATTTTTCAGGCAACAGTACTGGAGTGGGTTGCTATTTCCTATTCCAGGGGATCTTCACGACCCAGAGATCGAACCTGCATCTCTTGCAACTCCTGCGTTAGCAGGCAGGTTCTTTACCACAGTACCACCTGTTAGATGGCATGTTTTTCCTTAAGCTCTGTACTAATGATTATATAACAATAATGTATGTTGCTCAAGGACAAATTTCTCCTTAACAGGAACCTTCTGACTAATCTTATTATCTTCAATTCAGTCGCTCAGCTGTGTCTGACTCTTTGCAACCCCATGGACTGCAGCACGCTAGGCTTCCCTGTCCATCAACAACTCCCGGAGTTTGCTCAAACTCACGTCCATCTGTCAGTGATGCCATCCAACCATCTCATCCTCTGTCGTCCCCTTCATGCCCTGCCTTCAGTCTTTCCCAGCATCAGGGTCTTCTTCAATGAATCAGTCTTCATATCACATGACCAAAGTATTGGAGTTTCAGCTTCAGCATCAGTCCTTCCAGTGAATACTCAGGGTTGATTTTCTTTAGGATTTACTGGTTTGATCTCCTTGCAGTCCAAGGGACTCTCAAGAGTCTTCTCCAACACCACAGTTCAAAAGCATCAGTTCTTTGGTGCTCAGCTTTCTTTATGGTACAGCTCTCACATCCATCTCAAAGCTATGATTTTTCCAGTAGTCATGTATGGATGTGAGAGCTGGACTATAAAGAAAGCTGAATGCTGAAGAATTGATGCTTTTGAACTGTGGTGTTGGAGAAGACTCTTGAGAGTCCCTTGGACTGCACAGAGATCAAACCAGTCAATCCTAAAGGAAATCAACCCTGAATATTCATTAGAAAGATTGATGCTGAAGCTGAAACTCCAGTACTTTGGCCACCTGATGTGAAGAACTGACTCACTGAAAAAGACCCTGATGCTGGGAAAGATCAAAGGCAGGAGGAGAAGGGGATGACAGAGGATGAGATGATTCGATGGCATGCTGCAGTCCATGGGGTCGAAAAGAGTTGGACACGACTGAGCGACTGAACTGACTGACTCTCACATCCATACATGACTACTGGAAAAAAACAAAGCTTTGACTAAATGGAAATTTGTCAGCAAAGTAATGTCTCTGCTTTATAATATGCTATCTAGATTCATCATAACTTTTCTTCCAAGGAGCAAGCATCTTTTAATTTCATGGCTACAATCACCATCTGTAGTGATTTTGGAGCCCAAGAAAATAAAGTCTCCCACTGTTTCCATTGGTTTCCCATCTATTTTCCATGAAGTGATGGGACCATATGTCATGATCGTTGAGTTTTTCATTTTTTTTTAATTTTCTTTTAATTTATTTTAATTGGAGGCTAATTACTTTACAATATTGTGGTGGGTTTTGCCATACATTCACATGAATCAGCCATGGGTATACATGTGTTCCCCATCCTGAACCCTGCTCTCTCCTCCCTCCCCATCCCATCCCTCAGGGTCATCCTAGGGCACCAGCCCTGAGCACCCTGTCTCACGCATAGAACCTGGACTGGCGATCTGTTTCACGTATGATAATATACATGTTTCAGTGCTATTCTCAAATCATCCCACCCTCGGCTTCTCCCACAGAGTCCAAAAGTATGTTCTTTACATCTGTGTCTCTTTTGCTGTCATGCATATAGGGCCATCATTACCATCTTTCCAAATTCCATATATCTGCGTTAATATACTGTATTGGTGTTTTTCTTTCTGATTTACTTTGCTCTGTATAATAGGCTCCAGTTTCATCCACCTTATTAGAACTGATGCAAATGCATTCTTTTTAATAGCCGAGTAGTATTCCATTGTGTATATGCACCACAGCTTTCTTATCTATTCATCTGCCAGTGGACATTTAGGCTGCTTCCATGTCCTGGCTATTGTAAACAGTGCTGCAATGAACATTGGGGTACACGTGTCTCTTTCAATTCTGGTTTCCTCGGTGTGTATGCCCAGCAGTGGGATTGCTGGGTTGTATGGCAGTTCTAGTTCCAGTTTTTTAAGGAATCTCCACTCTGTTCTCCATAGTGGTTGTACTAGTTTGCATTCCCACCAACAGTGTAAGAGGGTTCCTTTTTCTCCGCACCCTCTCCACTATTTATTGTTTGTAGACTATTTGATAGCAGCCATTCTGACCAGCGTGAGATGGTACCTCATTGTGGTTTTGATTTGCATTTCTCTGATAATGAGTGATGTTAAGCATCTTTTCATGTGTTTGTTAGCCATCTGCACGTCTTCTTTGGAGAAATGTCTGTTTAGTTCTTTGGCCCATTTTTTGATTGGGTCACCTATTTTTCTGGAATTGAGTTGCAGGAGTTGCTTGTATATTTTTGAGATTAATTCTTTGTCAGTTGCTTCATTTGCTATTATTTTCTCCCATTCTGAAGGCTGTATTTTCACCTTGCTTATAGTTTCCTTCGTTGTGCAAAAGCTTTTAAGTTTAATTAGGTCCTATTTGTTTATTTTTGCTTTTATTTCTATTACTCTGGGAGGTGGATCATAGAGGATCCTGCTATGACTTATGTCAGAGAATGTTTTGCCTTTGTTTTCCTCTAAGAGTATTATAGTTTCTGGTCTTAAATTTCTATCTTTAATTCATTTTGAGTTTATTTTTGTGTATGGCGTTATAAAGTGTTCTAGTTTCATTCTTTTACAAGTGGTTGACCAGTTTTCCCAGCACCGCTTGTTAAAGAGATTGTCTTTTCTCCATTGTATATTCTTGCCTTCTTTGTCGAAGACAAAGTGTCCATAGGTGTGTGGATTTATCTCTGGGCTTTCTATTTTGTTCCATTGATCTATGTTTCCGTCTTTGTGCCAGTACCATACTGTCTTGATGACTGTAGCTTTGTAGTGTAGCCTAAGTCAGGCAGGTTGATTCCTCCAGTTCCATTCTTCTCTCTCAAGATTGCTTTGGCTATTTGAGGTGTTTTGTATTTCCATACAAATTGTGAAATTATTTGTTCTAGTTCTGTGAAAAATACCGTTGGTAGCTTGATAGGGATTGCATTGAATCTATAGATTGCTTTGGGTAGTATACTCATTTTCACTATATTGATTCTTCCAATCCATAAACATGGTATATTTCTCCATCTATTTGTGCCCTCTTTGATTTCTTTCATCAGTGTTTTATAGTTTTCTATATATAGGTCTTTTGTTTCTTTAGGTAGATTTATTCTTAAGTATTTTATTTTTTTCGTTGCAATGGTGAATGGAATTGTTTCCTTAATTTCTCTTTCTGTTTTCTCATTGTTAGTGTACAGGAATGCAAGGGATTTCTGTGTGTTGATTTTATATCCTGCAACTTTACTATATTCATTGATTAGCTCTAGTAATTTTCTGGTGGAATCTTTCAGGTTTTCTATGTAGAAGATCATGTCATCTGCAAACAGTGAGAGTTTTACTTCTTTTCCAATCTGGATTCCTTTTATTCCTTTTTCTTCTCTGATTGCTGTGGCCAAAACTTCCAAAACTATGTTGAATAGTAGTGGTGAGTGTGGGCACCCTTGTCTTGTTCCTGACTTGAGGGGAAATGCTTTCAATTTTTTGCCATTGAGGATAATGTTGCTGTGGGTTTATCATATATGGCTTTTGTTATGTTGAGGTATGTTCCTTCTATTCCTGCTTTCTGGAGGGTTTTTATCATAAATGGATGTTGAATTTTGTCAAAGGCTTTCTCTACTTCTATTGAGACAATCAAATGGTTTTTATATTTCAATTTGTTAATGTGGTGTATCACATTGATTGATTTGCGAATACTGAAGAATCCTTGCATCCCTGGGATAAAGCCCACTTGGTCATGATGTATGATCTTTTTAATATGTTGTTGGATTCTGCTTCTAGAATTTTGTTAAGGACTTTTGCATCTATGTTCATCAGTGATATTCGCCTGTAGTTTTCTTTTTTTGTGGTACCTTTTTCTGGTTTTGGTATTAGGATGATGGTGGCCTCATAGAGTGAATTTGAAAGTTTACCTTTCTCTGCAATTTTTTTGAGTAGGATAAGTGTTAGCTTTTCTCTAAATTTTTTGTAGTAGAAGTCAGCTGTGAAGCCATCTGGTCCTGGGATTTTGTTTGTTGGAAGATTTCTGATTACAGTTTTGATTTCTGTGCTTGTGATGGGTCTGTTAAGATTTTCTCTTTCTTCCTGGTTCAGTTTTGGAAAGTTATACTTTTCTGAAAATTTGTCCGTTTCTTCCAGGTTGTCCATTTTATCTGCATATAGTTGCTGATAGTAGTCTCTTATGATCCTTTGTATTTCTGTGCGGTCTGTTGTGATTTCTCCATTTTCATTTCTAATTTTGTTGATTTGATTCTTCTCCCTTTTTTTCTTGATGAGTCTGGCTAATGGTTTGTCTATTTTATTTATTTGTCTTCCCAAAGAAGCAGCTTTCAGCTTTGTTGATTCTGACTATGGTCTCTTTTGTTTCTTTTACATTTATTTCTACCCTAATTTTTATTATTTCTTTCCTTCTATTAAGCACTGAGGTGCTTCATTTTTTCTTTTTCTAGTTGCTTTAGGTGTAAAGTTATGTTATTTATTTGATTTCTCTCCTTTTTCTTGAGGTAGGCTTGTATTGCTATGAACCTTCCCCTTAGCACTGCTTTTACTGAATCCCATAGTTTTGGGTTGTTGTGTTTTCATTTTCATTTGTTTCTATGCATATTTTGATTTCTGTTTTGATTTCTTCAAGGATTTGTTGGTTATTTAGAATTGTGTTGTTTAGCCCCCATATGTTTGCATTTTTAATAGTTTTTTTCCTTAGTTGACATCTAATCTTACCGCATTGTGATCAGAAAAGACACTTGAGATGATTTCAATTTTTTTGAATTTACCAAGGCTAGATTTATGGCCCAGGATGTGGCCTATCCTAGAGAAGATTCTGTGTACGCTTGAGAAAAAGGTGAAATTCATTGTTTTAGGGTGAAATGTCCTATAGATATCAATTAGGTCTAACTGGTCTATTGTATCATTTAAAGTTTGTGTTTCCTTGCTAATTTTCTGTTTGGTTGATTTATCCATAGGTGTAAGTGGGTTATTAAAGTCTCACACTATTATTGTGTTACTTTAATTTCCCCTTTCATACTTGTTAGCATTTGCCTTACATATTGTGGTGGTCCTATATTGGGTGCATATATATTTATAATTGTTGTATCTTCTTCTTGGATTGATCCTTTGCTCATTATGTAGTGTCCTTCTTTGTCTCTTTTCACAGCCTTTATTTCAAAGTCTATTTTGTCTGGTATGAGTATTGCTATGCCTGCTTTCTTTTGGTCTGCATTTGCATGAAATTTCTTTTTCCAGCCCTTCACTTTCAGTCTGTATGTGTCCCTAGGTTTGAGGTGGGTCTCTTGTAGACAGCATATATAGGGGTCTTGTTTTATATCCATTCAGCCAGTCTTTGTCTTTTGGTTGGGGCAGTCAAGCCATTTCAGTCAGTCAGTCAGTTCAGTCCCTCAGTCATGTCCCACTCTTTGCAACCCCATGAATCGCAGCACGCCAGGCCTCCCTGTCCATCACCAACTCCCAGAGTTCACCCAAACTCTTGTGCATTGAGTCGGTGATGCCATCCATCCATCTCATCCTCTGCCGTCCCCTTCACCTCCTGCCCTCAATCCCTCCCAGCATCAGGGTCTTTTCCAATGAGTCAACCAACTCTTTGCATGAGGTGACCAAAGTATTGGAGTTTCAGCCTCAGCATCAGTCCTTCCAATGAACGCCCAGGACTAGTCTCCTTTAGGATGGACTGGCTGGATCTCCTTGCAGTCCAAGGGACGCATAAGAGTCTTCTCCAGCACCACAGTTCAAAAGCATCAATTCTTCAGCACTCAGCTTTCTTCACAGTCCAACTCTCACATCCATACATGACTACTGGAAAAACCATAGCCTTGACTAGACAGATCTTTGTTGGCAAAGTCTCTGCTTTTGAATATGCTATCTAGGTTGGTCATAACTTTCCTTCAACCCCTTTGTATTTAAGGTAATTATTGATAAGTATGATCCCATTGCCATTTACTTTGCTGTTTTGGGTTCGAGTTTATACACCTTTTCTGTGTTTCCTGTCTAGAGAAGATCCTTTAGCATTTGTTGAAGAGCTGGTTTGATGGTGCTGAATTCTCTCAGCTTTTGCTTGTCTGTAAAGCTTTTGATTTCTCCTTCATATATCAATGAGATCCTTGCTGGGTACAGTAATCTGGGTTGTAGGTTTTTCTCTTTTATCACTTTAAGTATGTCCTGCCATTCCCTTCTGGCTTGAAGAGTTTCTATTGAAAGATCAACTGTTATCTTTATGGGGATCCCCTTGTGAGTTATATGTTGTTTTTCCCTTGCTGCTTTTAATATTTGTTCTTTGTGTTTCATCTTTGTTAATTTGATTAATATGTGTCTTGGGGTGTTTTGCCTTTGGTTTATCCTGTTTGGGACTCTCTGGGTTTCTTAGACCTAGGTGGCTATTTCCTTCCCCATTTTAGGGAAGTTTTCAACTATTATCGCCTCAAGTATTTTCTCATGGCTTTTCTTTTTGTCTTCTTCTTCTTCTGGGACTCCTATGATTTGAATGTTGGGGTGTTTGACATTGTCCCAGAGGTCTCTGAGGTTGTCCTCATTTCTTTTAATTCTTTTTTCTTTTTTCCTCTCTGCTTCATTTATTTCCACCATTCTATCTTCCACCTCACTTATCCTGTTCTGCTTCAGTTATTCTACTGTTGGTTCCCTCCAGAGTGCTTTTGATCTCATTTATTGCATTATTCATTATTGATTGACTCTTTTTTATTTCTTCTATGTCTTTGTTAAACTTTTCTTGCATCTTCTCAATCCTTATCTCCAGACTATTTATCTGTAACTCCATTTTGTTTTCAAGATTTTGGGTCATTTTCACTATCATTATTCTGAATTATTTTTCAGGTAGACACCTTATCTTCTCCTCTTTTATTTGGTTTGGTGGGTGTTTATCATGTTCCTTTACCTGCTGAATATTTCTCTGCCTTTTCATGTTGTTTAGATTGCTTTGTTTGGGGTGGCCTTTCTGTATGCTGGAAGTTTGTGGTTCCTCTTTATTGTGGAGGTTCCTCCCTGTGGATGGGGTTGACAAGTGGCTTGTCAAGGTTTCCTGGTTAGGGAAGCTTGTGTCAGTGTTCTGGTGGGTGGAGCTGGATATCTTCTCTCTGGAGTGCAATGAGTGTCCAGTAGTGAGTTTGAGTGTCTATGGGTTTGGTGTGATTTTTGACCGCCTGTATTTTTGTGCTCAGGGTTATGTTCCTGTGTTGTTGGAGAATTAGCTTGTGTATCTTGCTCTGAAACTTGTTGGCTCTTGGGTGGAGTTTGGCTTCAGTGTAGGTATGGAGGCTTTTGGATGAGTTCTTGTCGATGAATTGTTCCCTGGAGTCAGGAGTTTTCTTGTGTTCTCAGGTTTTGGATTTAAGCCTCCTGCCTCTGGCTTTTAGTCTTATTCTTACAGTGGCCTCAAGGCTTCTCCATCCATACAGCACCAATGATAGAACATCTAGGTTAATGGAGTAAAGGTTCTCCACAGTGGCGGACACCCAGAGAGGTTCACAGAGTTACATGGAGAAGAGAAGAGGGAAGAAGGGAGATAGAGGTGACCAGGAAGAGAAGAGGGGGTATCAAAAGGGGAGAGAGCAATTTAGCCAGTAATCAATTCCCTATTTGCTCTCCACAGTCTGGAACACTCAGAGAGGTTCACAGAGTTCCATAGAGAAGAAAAGAGGGAGGAAGGAGATAGAGGTGACCAGGAGGACAGGAGGGGGAGTCAAAAGGAGAGAGACCAGTCTAGCCTGTGATCGGTTCCCTAAGTGTTCTCCACAGCTCAGAACACCCAATGAGATTCACAGAGATAAGTAAAGAAGAGAAGGGGGAGGGAGGAGATAGAGGTGACCTGGGGGGGGAAAAGGAGAGTCAAAAAGGGAGAGAGCAATCAAGCCAGTAATCACACTCTTAATTAAAAATGGGTACTGAAGATTGGATTCTTAAAGGTACAGAATTGATAACAAATACCAAAAAGCAAAGATTAAAAATCTAGAGTAGAGATTAGACTCTCAAAAATACAAATTGAAAAAACAAAATTGCAAAAGTTATTAAAATATATATATAAATAAGTTTGCTTTAAAAGTAGGGTCTTTTTTTTTGCAAGGTAAAAGTAGGTTTTAAAAAAGAAAATTAAAGGAGTAATAAGAAACTTAAAAATTAAACATTTTTTTAAATTTAAAAATGGTAATAGTAAAATATATCTAGGAATTTGTCTGGAGCTGTTGAGGGCAGTGTGGGGTCAATTCAGTTTCAGGTAGTTCCTTGTTCCAGCTTATACTTCTTCTCAAGGTCTATAGGTCTCTTCCAGAGTAGTCAATGCTAACTACAGTGTTTTAATCTGTTGCACCTGTCACTTCCAAAGTGGTTCCCTCTTTATTTTGGCTTCCTCTGTTTGCAAGTCTCTTCAGTATCTAACTTCTACCCTGACACAAGGGTGTGAACATGATCACTTATTTAGCCTCATTTGTTCAGTCATGCTGTGGGGAGGGAGGAACACTGCAAACAAATATCACTGGCATGCGTGGGGAGTACTCGCAGTGTCTCGGCCACACTGGGTTTGCCCCCACTCACCGCGTGTGTGCTTTCCCAGTCTACACTGCTCAGGCTCCAGGTTGCTCTGCAACTCTCTAAAGCAGGCCTGGGTTGTGTGCCCTTCCCAGGTCTAAGCCACTCAGGTTCAGGTTCTCAGGTACTCCACAAAGGCACAGACTCGGATGGGCCTGCGTTTTGTGCCCTTCCCAGGTCTGAGCAGCTCAGGCAACTAGGTGCTTGACAAGAGCACTCTCCCCAGGTGGGGCGGTGTGTCTTATCACCTCCCCCGTCCCAGCCGCTCAGTTTCCTGGGTGCGCAGCAGGAGTGCCATCTGAGGTGTGTCGTGTGTCTCCTCTGGGGAGCTGATCTCTGGCTGCCACCCTCCTGGCGGCTGTCAACCGTCCAGGATCCCAGGAAGACTTGGTTAGCAACTGGGAGCCTGCTTGCAGTTTGGTAGAGGATGCCATCTCTGGGGCCGAGTTTGCCCCTTTCCAGCTCTGGCTGCCGCCTGCCTGCCTCCCTCCTGCCTCTCTGCCACTGGCGGGGATGGGCCGGTCCACAGCCTGCTAGCTCTCCTCTGACATTTGCTCAGTCCTTTGTTCTGTGAGCGGCCCGGCAGTGCCTTAGGTTAGAGCTTTTCACCAGAAAGTTCTCTCTCTCTCTCTTTCCCTTTTTTTTCTCTATCTGTCTCTCTGGCTATCCCATGGTTTGGGTTGCTATCTCACTTTATCTCCCTCAGATTGCCCTCAGGACATTCATGCCCAGTCTTTACCCTAAGCAATGCAGCCCGTGGCTCCCTGTTCAGCCCCTGCTTGCTGGTGTCAGACGCGAGCATCTGGGCTACTTCTCCACTGGGGGTTGCAGTTAGGCGCATAATCTGTGGGTTTTATTTATTTATTGTTTCTCTCGGTTATGTTGCCCTTCTGAGATTCCAAATCTCCCCACAGACCTGCCGGTGAGAGGGTTTCCTGGTGTTTGGAAACTTCTCCTCTTTTATGACTCCCTCCCCGGGATGGGTCTCCATCACTAACTCTTGTCTCTCTTTTTATCTTTTATATTTTGTCCTACCTCCTTTTGAAGACAATGGGCTGCCTTTCTGGGTGCCTGGTGTCCTCCACCAGCATTCAGAAGTTGTTTGTGGTATTTGCTCAACATTCAAATGATCTTTCGATGAGTTTGTGGGGAAGAAAGTGGTCTTCCCGCCCTATTCCTCCGCCATCTTAGGACCTCCCTTGAATGTTGAATTTTAAGCCAGCTTTTTCACTCTCCTCTTTCACTTTAATTAAGAGACTCTTCAGTTCTTCTTCACTTTCTGCCATAAGGGTGGTGTCATCTGCATATCTGAGGTTATTAATATTTCTCCCTGCAATCTTCATTCCAGCCTGTGCTTTATCCAGCCCAGCATTTCGCATGATGTACTCTGCATATAAGTTAAATAAGCTGGGTGACGATATATAGCCCTGACATACTCCTTTCTCAATTTGGAACCAGTCTGTTGTTCTGTGCCCGGTTCTAACTGTTGCTTCTTGACCTGCCTACAGATTTATCAGGAGGCAGGTAAGGTGGTCTGGTATTTTCATCTCTTTAAGAATTTTCCACAGTTTGTTGTGATCCACACAGTCAAAGGCTTTGGCATAGTCAATAAAGCAGAAATAGATGTTTTTCTGGAATTCTCTTGCTTTTCTATGATCCAACAGATTTTGATAATTTGATCTCTGATTCCTCTGCCTTTTTAAATTCCAGATTGAATATCTGGAATTTCTCAGTTCATGTACTGTTGAAGCCTCACTTGGAGAATTTTGAGCATTACTTTGCTAGCTTGTGAGATGAGTGCAATTGTGCAGTAGTTTGAGCATTCTTTGACATTACCTTTCTTTGGGATTGGAATGAAAACTGACCTTTTCCAATCCTGTGGCCACTGCTGAGTTTTCCAAATTTGCTGGCATACTGAGTGTGGCACTTCACAGCGTCATCTTTCAGGATTCGAAGTAGCTCAACTGGAATTCCATCACCTCCACTAGCTTTGTTTGTAGTGATGCTTCCTAAGGCCCACTTGACTTTGGACTCCAGGATGTCTGGCTCTAGGTGAGTGATCACAGCATCATGGTTATCTAGGTCGTTAAGATCTTTTTTGTATAGTTCTTCTGTGTATTCTTGCCACCTTTTCTTAATATCTTCTGCTTCTGTTACGTCCATACAACTTCTGTCCTTTATTGTGTCCTTGTTATCTTCAACATAGGTTGTGGGAGTGGGTCTGGTAAGACCTTTCTATTGTTAGTTCTAATCTTGTTAATTTAAGATGTATGTTGTGGGAGTAGGTCTGGTAAAAGTATATAAAGCCTTGATAAGACTAGTGGGAGCACTCTCTGCCCTCTTCTGATATCTATGTCAGAAGCTTTCTCTGTCCCTTTTTCACTGTAATAAAACTCTGTTACATAAAAGCTCTCAGTGATCAAGCCTCATCTCTGGCCCCGGATGGAAATTCTCTCCTCTGGAGGCCACGAATCTGACACCGTTCACTGGAAGCTATCAGTACCCACTCCACACTGTCTTGATGACACAAACATGTGCTCAGGAGCCAGAAAGAGAGTGGTGACAGTGAGAGAGACACAGAACACAATGTTCAGGGGAGTTAGGTAAGCCGAAAACAGCATGCAGAAGACAGAACACTTGGACTATCCTGGTTCTTCCAAGAGGTCCTTTGATGGTTCTGAAGCTTTAGAAGTTTTCTGATCAAAGTTTACTGAGCAAAGCCATGTTAACTCTCAACAAATAGGGTGACCTCAATTTACGTCTGGATTTCAATAGAAAAATCACTTATACCTACATAGGATAAGCTACATTTTGTTCATATCCTGAAAATTATCTCATCCAAAAATGCAAAAACACTTCCATGAGTCTTGCTGGTCCTGCCAACTACACCAATTGTCTTGCTGTATCTCACTGTGCACACTGTTCATTGAACCCAGGATAGGTAAGGCACAAGCAGGGAAGTTGGCAGAAGACTCGAGGAGCCATAAGAACTTCAAACACATTTATGCTCTCCTGGCTAGCACATTAGCCATAGCAGCAGACACACTGTATTCTCTCCTCTCATGGGTGACCCAGCAGACATAGCCGTAATGCAGCCTTACCACCATAATGCAGCCATAACACAGTACAACCTCTAGGGCTTTCCAAGTGAAGCTGATATATGCTTACAGAGCAACAGTAGCTCCTGGCCAAGTGAGTACCTCGTGACGTGCATGGGCAGTGCTATAAGTGATCTCAGCTGTTACACGATCATTATTTATAAAACAGAAGGCAAGAGCAAGAGAGTATGGGTTGAGAGAGCCTGACCATGCCATCTTGGCAAATTTGCTCTTTCCCTACATCATGCTTCACAGTATCTTCAGGGGACTCACACAGAGGGTTTTACAGAATGAGATGAGGGGCTTGGATGGGCATGGAGATGGTCACTGGACAGTGCTGCTCCCCAGAGGACAAGACCCACATTCAGAGGTTGCGGCCAGGCTGTCAGCAGGGTAGATGAACATGGTTCAGTGTCCATGAGACAGGTGGGACCCTCAGAACTATAATGCTCTAGGTGGTAGTGGGGCTGGGCGGCAGGAGAGGTAGGACCCAGGAGCTGCCTCTGTTTGGGCCCTGACTGTGTAAGGGTGGGCCTAGGTTGAATGCCTTGTCCGGGCACTTTGCACCCTGTCAACTAGAACAGGGCCCTCCTGAGTCAGGGTGGGGCAACCCACCCACCCAAACACATGCAAATGCCCAGAAAAGCATGCCTTCAATAAATAGGTCCACAACTCCTTCACAAACTGAAGACCTTCAAAACAGCAAAAGCTAGTGGAACTGAATTAAAGGAGGAGATGACAGTCCTAAAGGGACAGGGGATGGAACAAAAGGTAGGTAGCCCAGGTTTGGGTCAGGAGGTGTCAGATATGGGGTGGAAGTTTGAATAACTGGATACCTGATAGGGGATTAGTGAAGCAGACACACTCGCACACCACACACACTCCACATCACACATATACCATACACACACACTGCCCACACATATCATGCACGACAGAGACAAGACACACACAGTCACCCAAACATATATGACACCACACACACATATACAGATTTGAAAGTGCAGTCATCATCTGGTTCTGGAGTGAATCCTTTCAGCTCATGCATAAGGCTAAAAGCTTTCAATATTAATATAAAAATAACCTTTTGTATATCAGATTTCTACTTATAGTTGCAGTACACTTTCTGTCTCAAAACAGTCCTATTTGTGTGATATACGACTAGAGAAAAAGCATATACATCCATGCACACATAAATATGTAAACAACATCAGTCAGTTCAGTTCAGTCCAGTCACTCAGTCGTGTCTGACTCTTTGCGACCCCATGAATTGCAGCACGCCAGGCCTCCCTGTCCACCACCATCTCCCGGAGTTCACTATAACTCACGTCCATCGAGTCGGTGATGCCATCCAGCCATCTCATCCTCTGTTGTCCCCTTTTCCTCCTGCCCCCAATCCCTCCCAGCATCAGAGTCTTTTCCAGTGAGTCAACTCTTCGCGTGAGGTGGCCAAAGTACTGGAGTTTCAGCTTTAGTATCATTCCTTCCAAAGAACACCCAGGGCTGATCTCCTTTAGAATGGACTGGTTGGATCTCCTTGCAGTTCAAGGGACTCTCAAGAGTCTTCTCCAGCAACACAGTTCAAAAGCATCAATTCTTCGGTGCTCAGCTTTCTTCACAGTCCAACTCTCACATCCATACATGACCACTGGAAAAACCACAGCCTTGACTAGATGAACCTTTGTTGGCAAAGTAATGTCTCTGCTTTTGAATATGCTATCTAGGTTGGTCATAACTTTTCTTCCAAGGAGTAAGCGTCTTTTAATTTCATGGCTGCAATCACCATCTGCAGTGATTTTGGAGCCCCCAAAAATAAAGTCTGACTCTGTTTCCACTGTTTCCCCATCTATTTGCCATGAAGTGATGGGACCAGATGCCATGATCTTCATTTTCTGAATGTTGAGTTTAAGCCAACTTTTTCACTTCAAAAAGGTGTTTGCTGGTTTCTTATCTTGCCTGTTGAGTTTGATTTTATTCTGTAAATTTTGGTTCATGATTTTAGAGATGAGCGACAAAGGCAAATGCAAGGAAAAGATGCTTCTAATTTCTAAGGAAATGAGTAAACAACACATTTTGTGAAAATATACCCAAGCCAGAGGGATGCAGGGATGGGAGGATGGGTGGGGGAGGGGATGAGAAGTGGTTTTCAGGTGCTGTTAATCAAACAAAATCATCTGTATCAATGAGTTTTTGCAGGATAAAGAAACCTCTCCAAAATGCAATGGTTTAAAACGGGGGTCATTTATTGCAGTTCAGGATTCCATAGTCAGCAACTCGACAGGGTTAGTGGAGAGTCCTCAGCTGGTCTTACTCAGGCTCTCTCCACACAAGCAGGCACCAGCACTCAACGCTGGGGCTGGGGCTGAAAATGCTCCACAGGGTATCAGGTCGAAAACCCTGAAACCTATAAATGTTACCACATATGGAAGGATGTCTCTGTGGAAGATAAAATCAAGGATCTTTTTATTTTAATTAGTTAATTATGGCTGTGCTGGGTCTTCGTTGCTGTGCACGGGCTTCCTCTAGTTTCAGCGAGCAGGGTCTTCTCGTTGCGGTGACTTCTCTTGTGGAGCACCGGACCCAGAGCACGGAGGCTTCAATAGTTGCAGCTCCCAGGCTGTGGAGCACAGGCTCAACAGTTGTGGCTCAGGAGCTTACTTTCTCTGTGGCACAAGGGATCTTCCCAGATCAGGGATCGGATCCTTCCATGTCTCCTGCATTGGCAGGGGGATTCGTTACCACTAAAGCCCCATAATTAAGGGGCTTGAGGTGGGAGATCTTCCTGGATTACCTGACTGGCCCTCCCTGCAGCAACAGTGTCTTGTAAGAGAGGTCAGAGGAAGGCTCCAGACAGAACCAAGGCGGCCACGTGAAGTTGGGTCAGAGAGGCACGAGGAGGCTGCCCTGCTGCAGAAGGCAAGGCATGCAGCTCCAGATGCTAGATACGGTGAGGAAACCCCTCCCAAGAGCTCCAGAGGATGTGCGGTCCTGTGGACACCCTGGCTTCAACCCAGTGTAAATGATTTTGGACTTCTGACCCCGTGAACTATAAGAGAATAAATTTTTGTTGCTTTCAGCCAGGAAGTTTGTAGTGACTTGTAACAGCAGCCACAGGAGACAGTGGACCCAGATGACCTAACTCTGATGGGCAGTGGTGCTGTCCCCGGGGCCTCGTGTTTCCAGCACATTTCCTTCTCCAGGGGATCTTCCCAACCCAGGGATCAAACCTGGGTCTCCCGCATTGCAGGCAGACTCTTTACCCTCTGAGCCACGAGGGAAGCCCTTCCAGCACATAGGCCTGGCCTAACCTGCTGATGGTCAGAGGTCCTGACGAGCAGCAGAAGGCACACCTGATGCAGAAGCCCTTTCAAACTTCTGCTTGGTCACATTTACTTATGTCCAACGGTCAGAGTGAGTGGAGCGGACCACACCCCCATTTTGATGGAGGTGCAGGGAAAGGGGCACACTGAGATAAGGGGTGGGGCATCGGTGACTCTTTAGAAACCACCACAGTCAGCTCCTTCCTTCACCCTAGGCTTCCAGAAATCACAGTCTCCACCTCAGCATGTCTCCAGTGCCCCTCAGGGGCTCTGTGTGCTTCTTGGGGTGATTTTCCACTACACGGGCTTCCATTCTGAGTTTCTTTCCAGGAAAACTCGGCAACAGGTGACATTAATCTTACATAAAAGAAAGTACAAAGTGCATTTGAATGAAGCCTAAAAGAATTTCAACAAATACAATTTTACTGACACAAATTCAAATTATATAAGATTTTTGATAAGGGAAATTGGTATAATATTTTAATAGATTTATTTGTATCTGTTTATATGTACATGTAAACTTGCAAATTTCAATGCTAAATAGATTTATTTTATTTTTATTAATGAAAGTGTCTGAACATACACAAAAGTAGAAAGTACAAAGAACCTCATCACATCACCCAACCTCAACAGTTGTCAGCATTTGCCATATTTGTTTCACTAACCCTCACCTTTCTTTTTGCTGGAGTAATTTCAAAGTAAATCCTAAACATTATGTCATTTCACCTACAAAAAGCAGCAGTTGCATCTCAAACAATGACCAAAACAGACATTTTCTTCCTAAAACCACAATGGCATTTTCACATCTATGAATATTTACCATAAATTCTTTTTCTGTGTGAGTCAAGTTTTATCTGGGGCAAAATGAGGACTGCAGCCCAGGAGACACCACCTCAGATAGCTCTGAGAAACTGCTCCAAAGGGGCAGTGGGGAGGCCAGTATACACGTGATTTTGGTGAAGGGGGAGTACATGCAACCAAGCACACATTTTTCCAGAAAGTATCTACTAGCCTGGTGAAGATTTGCTAGTCACAGGGTGCCATAATTTCTTAATATCAACTTGTGCACATTTCAAATTCAGACGTTCCAAATTGTCTAAAAAGAAAATGCTATTTCACAGTTGGTTTTATTCCTATTAGGACCCAAACATGGTCCACATGTTGTATTTTGTTCTTGTGTCTCTCAAGCATCTTCTTCTTGTCACAGACCTCTCTCTGTTCTCTCTTCCTCATTGCGGGTATGGTTTGTTCTGTTACTGACGTGTTCACGTAATCGAACATTCATCCCACAAAATCCCTAAATTCAGGTCTAGCTTCCTTGGACTGTGTCCTCTGTGTTTCCTGCAGAGTAGAATTTAAATACTTGATTACATGCAGGGAGCCTTTTTTCCCCCAAGAATACTTATATAACTCAACTTTTTTTCAAATAAGTGAATGGTACTTGTGATGGCTAATTTTGTGTGAACTTGGCCAGGCCACAGCCAAACATTATCCTAGATATTTCTGTGAAGGTGTATTCTAGATGTGATTAACACTTAGCACACTCTGAGTAAAGCAGAATATTATCCTGCACAGTGTGAATGGGCCTCTTTCTGTCAGTTAAAGACCTTAATAAAAAGAGACTGACTTCCCTCAAGGGAGAGAGGAATCTGATGGCAGACTGACTTCAGACTTGAACTTCGACATCAGCTCCTTCCTGAGTCTCCAGCCGGCCAATCTACCCTGTGCAGTTTGGACTTACCAGTCTCCACAACCACATAAGTGCTTTCCTGGTGGCTCAGATGGAAAAGACTCTGCCTGCAATGTGGGAGACTCGGGTTTGATCCCTGGGTTGGGACGATCCCCTGGAGAAGGGAATGGCAACCCACTCCAGTATTCTTGCCTGGAGAATCCCCATAGATAGAGGAGCTGGTGAGCTATAGTCCATGGGGTTGCAAAGAGTTGGACATGACTGAGCAACTAACATTTTCACTCACAACCACATAAACCAATTCCTTAGAACAGAGAGAGGGAGAGAGAACATGAGAACTAGAGACAGATACAGCTGGTATACAGATGATAGATACAGACAGACACACATGTGCGTCTCTTTCTCTGGAGAACCCGAGAAATATGGACTCTTTAAGGGAATTTTAGTGGAGAACACTTAAATACAGTTCCCCCAAATATGAAAAGGGCAACACGTAGCATCAAATTACTAAAAACTGTGTTGAAAATGCTGAATTCATGCTTGCCCCCACTTTGGGGGGTGAATTTTGGAGATGAATTTTTGTCCTTGGATGGAAAAGAAAGTACATTGTTGAGGGCTACGGCATGTTTTCCTATTTATTTATTCTAGTAGAAGTTATTTAATATTAATTTTGCCCTAGTACATTAAAAAGTAACACACTTATTCCAGTTACAGCTTCATTAAACCTCCACTTCTGTGTATTTTTTAATATGTAACACATTTCCTCCCTGTGACATTGGGAATAATAATACCTGTTTTACAAAGCCCCATATAGAGTCTGGCCCAAAGTAGCAGTAAACTGTGGTCATCGTCACTGCCACTGTTGTCAGCATCCCCTCCATCATCAGCAGCAAGACCACCCTTAGCGTCATCACCATAACCCCCCTTTGCTCTGAATCCACACAAAGCTTCTTGTATGGAACAGAATTTGCTCGCTTTCAGTGTGAGTTCATGAAATTGCATTTTAGTCTTTCAAAAATGGAGCATGTTTCCCAGGCCACACTTACATTATTCCTCACTGCTGTGACCCATCTTCCTGAAAAGCTGATTTCGTGCTCTCCCCAGAGGTCCCAACTCCTCCAGCATTACTCACGGGCCTCTGGGCTGTGTGCAGTGGAGCAGAACAGCTCAAATGAGGTTCGTACATTAGAAAGAAAGCAAGGACTTCAGAGCAGTGAGGAAGCCTGCTGATGTCTGCCCCTCCCCAGCCCTTCCCGACCCACAAGGGGCCTTCTCTTAACACACCCAAAATCACCATCCATCACTCCAGTGACTGTCACAACACATGATCAGTTTGGTGCCTGCCTGGCAGCTGGGTAACCTTGGGGAAACCTCTTAACCTTTTCAAGCTCCATTTATTAATCTGTAAAGAGGGATAATGTGACTTTGAGGGCTCTGCGGGCACCACATTCATGAGAGTGTATGGGGCTGATGCGAGCAAAGGGCTTAAAGGACCTCAACAGAGAGTTGACAGATGGACAGATGGATGGCTGGATGGAGTGTGTATCTGCCTTGAAGATTCCAAAGCATTTCCTTGTACTTGATCCTCACCACATCCTTGTGATGTAGGCTGGGAAGTAAAGTCCACTTAAATAAAAGGAAGCTGCCCCAAGACTAGCAGCAGTGAATGGTGCCAGGGTTGGGGGGGTTGCTGGTTTCACAGTGATATGCAGCACATCCTGATTAGGTCTCACCACCATGCAAAGCTGTGGACACGTGTCTTCGTTAGGACAGTATTTCTTGCACGGCTTATGTACGGACAGTTTCTAAAGAAAAAAGTTTATATCTCACTAATGTCAACCTAAATGACTTCTATCAAATAACTTAAATATGCTCCAGGAATTCTCCAGGCAGGAATACTGGAGTGGATTATCATTCCCTTCTCCAGGGGATCTTCCCATCACAGGGATTGAACCCAGGTTTCCTGCTTTGCAGGCAGATTCTTTATCATCTGAGTAACCATGGAAGCCCCAACACTTTCTGATTACATGGACCTTTGTCAGCAAAGTCATGTCTCTGCTTTTTAATACACTATCTAGGTTTGTCATAGCTTTCCTTCCAAGGATTGTCTTAATTTCATGGCTGCAGTCACCATCTGCAGTGATTTGGGAAACCAAGAAAATAAAATCTGTCACTATTTTCAACTTTTTCCCCTTCTATTTGCCATGAAGTGTTGTGACCAGATGCCATGATCTTAGTTTTTTGAATGTTGAGTTTTAAGCTGGCTTTTTCACACTCTGCTTTCACCCTCATCAAGGGCCTCTTCAGTTCCTCTTCACTTTCTGCCTTTAGAGTGGTCTCATCTGCATATCTGAAGTTGCTGATATTTATCCTGGCAATTTTGATTCCAGCTTGTGATTCCTCCAGCCCTGCTTTTCACATGATGTACTCTGCATAAAAGTTAAATAAGCAGGGTAACAAGCCTTGACGTACTCCTTTCTCAATTTGGAACCAGTCCATTGTTCCATATCCAGTTTTAAATGTTGCTTCTTGACCTGTATACAGGTTTCTGAGGAGGCAGGTAAGGTATTCCCATTTCTTTAAGAATTTTCTGCAGTTTGTTGTGATCCACACAAAGGCTTCAGCGTAGTCAGTGAAACAGAAGTAGATGTTTTTCTGGAATTCCCTTGATATGTACTGTATAATATAAACAAATGTCTAAGCTGATATATTGTATAATATAAACAAATGTAAAAGTTAATATACTGAATAATAAAAACAAGTGTCTAAGCTGATATCAGTTCAGTTCAGTCACTCAGTCATGTCCAACTCTTTGCGACCCCATGGACTGCAGCATGCCAGGCTTTCTTGTCCATTACCAACTCCCTGAACTTGCTCAAACTCATGTCCATCGAGTCGGTGATGCCATCCAACCAACTCATCCTCTGTCGTCCCCTTCTTCTCCTGCCTTCAATCTTGCCCAGCATCAGGGTCTTTTCCAATGAGTCAGTTCTCATCAGGTGGCCAAAGTATTAGAGCTTCAGCATCAGAATCGTCCTTCCAATGAATATTCAGGACTGATTTCCTTCAGGATTGACTGGTTTGACCTTGCAGTCCAAGGGACTCTCAAGAGTCTTGGAACTCTCAAGAGTCTATATCTAAGCTGATATAAGTTGTGTAATATAAACATATATATAAGTTGATATATATCAAATAATATAAACAAGTGTCTAAATTGAAATATATTGTATAATATAAACAAATGTCTAAGTTGATATGTAGCATAATATAAAGTGCCTAAGCTGATAGGCTATATACTGTAAGGAAGTGTCTAAGCTAAACACCAACAAACCCATGCCTGTGGTGTCCCTGCTGCAGTGCCCCAAGCGAGGGCCTCAGGTCCTCCTTCCTGCCTCCTTCATCAGGTCCAGTCCAGGGTCACTGGCCTTTGCCTGGGGTCACTTTGTAGCTGCCACATTTCCCGTGAAATTAGAGCAATCACAACACAAACGCTCACACCGTGCTGTTCACACAGCTGGATTCCAGGACACAGCATTGATCCCAGATGTGCTGTCATTGATATTCTGGGCCATGACAGAGCCCAGATCATAACCTTTAATCTCCTGGGAGGGATCTGCAGACTGGGTAAGGGCAGCATCCCCTCTGGCCCCCCTAATCCTTGTTGGGCATCTCTGACTCCCCCCAGTAAGTATCCTCATACCTGCCCCTCTCACTCACCCAGGAACCTCCTCCCTCCCAGTACAGTCAGCTTGTTCTTCACCCAAGGTGAGGGGTGGACATCAGACACCCTCTGCCCTCCGACAGTTCCAACCAGGGACCTGGCGCCTTCCTGTGGGGGCAAAGTATAGGGGTAGACGACTGACACTAGCCCAGGTTGGCAGGGCTGCTGAGCTTCTCTGGACTGGCCTGAGGTGACCAGGCAGGACACCTTCCACTTGCCCTCCACATGCACCTCCCTGTCCTAGAGGGACAGAACCTGTAGGGACAGAACCTGTAGGGACAGAACCATGGGCTTCCTGGCTCTTGGCTTTGATCTTGATCAAAGGGAGCAGGAGTTCCCGCCCCACCCCCAACCCCCACCCCACTCCAGCCCCTGCAGGGGTGCCACAGCTCCCTGCAAGTTTGCTGATAAACTCTCCACTGGACCCGTGCCTGCTGGATGTCTGCTGGGTCCTAACTTGCTGGGGTCCTCCCTCCTCTCCTGTTACCAACCACTGGCCATTTCCTGAGTGTCAGCCTCAAGGTGGAGGGGCCCCAGAGCCCAGCAGACCCTGCTCATTCATAGGGAGGAATATGAATCCCCAATAGGCCCAGGTGGACGAGCCCAGGCTGCACCCCGGGTCCAAGGGTCACCCAGAAGCAGAGTCCTGGGGGCGGGGAACTAAGGCATCCCCTCTGGGCCCACAGGTGGCCGAGGTGTGGGGCTGTGTCCCTGTGCTGAGCCTGTGTGGCCACACACACTCACAGTGAAAAAATTGACCAAGATGAAAGCAACCTGAGAGGCTGAGCCCCCGGGACAGCGACAGGCCTTCTACCCCTGAGCCAGGGTCTGGCTGAGGTGGGGAGCCCAGCCCACTGCTGAGAACCCTTTGGGGTTGTTTCTCTTCATTGACCTTCATTGACATGGTGGCTGGTGGCTCCTGCTGTCAGTGTTCTCTCTCAGTTCACATGGCTGCACACGCATTAGTGGACTCCCTACCGTGCAAAGAAATGGCTGTTGCAGTGAACAGCTGAATTCTAGAGAAAGAAGCCCTGAACCACTGTCTGGACCCCTGGGGCACCACAAGAGCCAAGTGCATCTCAGACGAGGCCCTCCTGTCACAAAACTGAGACGGCTATGTGGCCTCCGGGGTCAGATGTTCATAGTTGTCAGCTCGAGAATGTAAAGGGCTTGCTGGACAGAAGCTGCACAGCAGGGACCCTGGATCAAAAGTCACCTTAACCCAACACTGACCAGGACCAGTGGCAGCCCAGCTGTGACCAAGCCCCCAGGACGGTGGCCTGCTGCTCCCACAACCATCATCCCTCCACACATCTGAGCTGAGTCTGAAAACTTTGATTTTTAAAGGCACCCATGAAAAGAAAAACAACAAACCATAAACACAGCGCTTTGAGGATTGGTGTCTGATAATTTGCTCCACAAAGTTTACCTGGGGCCTGGGATATGCAGAACCAAGGGGAGCATGAAAGGTGTCACCAGAGCAGGTAAGAGTTGCACAGGAAGGAAAGGTGAGAGAGTGCCTGGAGGGACAATGAGAGAGTGTCCAGGAGGGACAAGTGAGAGAGTGTCTGGAGGGACAATGAGAGAGTGTCCAGGAGGGACAGGTGAGAGAGTGCCAGGGAGGGACAGGGGAGAGTGTCCAGGAGGGACAGGTGAGAGAGTATCCAGGAGGACAGGTGAGAGTGCGTGGGAGGGACAGGTGAGAGAGTGTCTGGAGGGACAATGAGAGAGTGTCCAGGAGGGACAGGTGAGAGAGTGTCCAGGAGGACAGGTGAGAGTGCGTGGGAGGGACAGGTGAGAGTGTCCAGGAGGGACAGGTGAGAGAATGTCCAGGAGGGACAGGTGAGAGAGTGTCCAGGAGGGACAGGTAAGAGAGTGCCTGGGAGGGACAGGTGAGAGAGTGCCCAGAAGGGACAGGTGAGAGAGTGTCTGGGAGGGACAGGTGAGAGAGTGTCCAGGAGGGACAGATGAGAGTGTCCGGGAGGGACAGGTAAGAGAGTGTCCGGGAGGGACAGGTGAGAGTGTCCGGGAGGATAGATGAGAGAGTGTCCAGGAGGACAGGTGAGAGTGCCCAGGGGGACAGGTGAGAGAGTGTCCAGGAGGGACAGGTGAGAGTGTCCGGGAGGGACAGATGAGAGAGTGCGCGGGAGGGACAGGTGAGAGAGTGTCCGGGAAGACAGGTGAGAGTGCCCAGGGGCAAAAATCTCCCTCTGAGGCCATAGTCACACGTTTGTGTACAGTGCACGAGCACAGGCATGCACGCACCCGCACACACACACACTCCATTCTTCACAAGAGCCTGTCCAGAATCTGCCCAGGGCAGCGTTACACAGCACCCTGACCCTCCAGAATCATTTCTGACCATCATCATGGCTCTTTACATTCGATTTGGAGCATGGTTGGTGTCCCAGCAGGTATTTGAGCCACAGTGCTTACAATGCATGAATAAAAATTCATGCTTGTCCTTTCAACTTGTTCTGCAAGTTACCTGAGGGTGTCCGTGCCTTGGGCAAGGATGGTGTCAGGGGACAGGCTACCTGTCAGCCCCCTGGAAGAGGACAGGGGCACTGACACAGCAGGATTCAGAGCAGACGAGTGGCTGTGGTCTCAGCAGACAGCTGATCTCGGGTCCCCACATGTTATGAATCTCAAAGAGCCAGCTGTGGTTTCATTTATTCTCTTTACTGTTTTATTTTCTTCTTCATTTATTCCCCCTTTGATATTTATCATTTACTTTATTCCACTTATTTTGGGTTTAAGATGCTCTTTCTTCTCTTTCAGTTTCTTCAGGTAGAAACTGAGATCTTTAAGTGGAGGACTTTCTTCTTTGATTGTGATAAAATGTACCTAAAATAAAATATACAGTTTTAACCATTTTTAAGTGTATAGTTCTGTGACGTTCAGTATCTAATATAGACTTTTAATGGTATAAATTTCCCTTAAGTACTGCTTTAGCTTCATCTCCCAAATTTTTATATATTTTCATTCAGTTGAAAATAGATTGTAAAGTCCCATTCTTTGAGCCCTGGGTTATCTGCAAGTATGTGTTCTACTTTCCAAATATTTGCACATTTCCAGAGATCTTTCTGTTATTGTCTTTCTAAATTAATTTCTGCTTTCATTTTTATTTGAGCCTTCTTCCTGCTTTGCTTACTTTTTAAACTTCTTCAACTGATAAACTTCATTTATCTTTATTCTCTTTTGTTATTTCATAAACTGATGGTTGCTTCACTTACTTGCCTTCTCTTTTACTTTATCATATTATTCTCTTTCATCTCATGTAAACTCAGCAGATTTTCTACAAGGGCACCAAGGCCATTCAAAAGGGGAAGAAGAGTCTTTATAACAAATGATGCCGGACAACCAGACACCCGCACACAAAAGAATGAAGCTGTACACCTCCCTACACCATACACAAAAATCCACTCAAAATGTAAGAACTGAAACCACAAACTTGCGACCCCGTGGACTGTAGCCCACCAGGCTCCTCCGTCCATGGGATTCTCCAGGCAAGAATACTGGAGTGGGGTGCCATTTCCTTCTCCAGAGGATCTTCCCGACCCAGGGATCAATACCAGGTCTCCCGCATTGCAGGCAGACGCTTTAACCTCTGAGCCACCAGGGAAGCCCTCTTAGAAGAAAACACAGGAGTAAATCTTCAGGACCTTGGGTGAGGCAACAACTTTTTAGATATACCAAAAAAAAAGTGACAAAAAGAAAAAATAAATTGGATATCATCAAAATTAAAAATATTTGTGCTGCAAAATGAAAACTCCACAGAGTGGAAAAAATATTTGTAAATCACATATCTGACAAGGGACTTGTATCCAGAATACATGAAGAACTCTCACAATTCAGTAACAAAAGATTAATAAATAGGAAATTATCTGAATAGACATTCCTCTACAGAAGGTGTAGAAATGACCCACAAGCACATGAACAGAGGCTTAGCATTAGCAGTCATTCAGGAAGGGTAAGTCAAAACCAAATGAGACGCTTCATTGCACCTACTCAGCTGCAACAAACACTTTTTAAGAAGACAAAACAAGTGGTGGTGAGGATGTGGAGAAATTGGAATCTTCATACATTGCTGATGGGAATATAAACTGGTGTAGCCACTTTGGAAGACAGTCTGACACTTCCTCAAATAGTTAAACATATAATTATCATGTGACAGAAAGTCCACTCCTGGTATCTGCATAAGAGATATGAAAACATACATGCTCAAAAATTTACAAGAATATTTGTAGCATCATTACTAATAATAGCCAAATAGTGGAGAAAGCCCCAGCATTTGTACAGATGATTGCATAAACAAAATGTGAAGTACTGCCCTGCCATGAAGAAGAATGAGGTTCTGACAACACTACAGTGTGATCCTGAAAATGTTACATTAAATGAAAGAAGCCAGTCACAAACGATCACATATTGTAGGAGTCCATTTATGCGAAATGTTCCGAAGAGGCAAATCCATATGCAGAAAATAGATTGGTGGCTGCAGGGGTGGTATGGGGAGGTTGGGAGAGAGTTCACTGCTTGCTGATGGGGGCAGGGTTCTTCAGGGCTTGACAAGATATTCTAAAATTAGATTGTGGTGATGCTGCCCAACTCTGTGAATGCAGCGTGAATGGACAATGTTGCTGCCATGTCAGTGAACAAAGGATGTTGTGGCCACCCAGCCACTACGCCTGCCCTGACAGTTAGCCCTGAAGGGACTCAGGACGGGAAAGCACCGGCAGTGGCCCCGGGAGCTGAAATTGCAGATCACAGGACTGGCTTCAGTGAGCCCAGACTCTGCATCTTCCCGCCCACAGACAAGCACTAAACTCCTTGAGATGTCCGGTTTTCCTTAATTAACAGTAAACTTTTGATGTTCTGGCCACCTGGTTTTCGCTGCAAAGTTCCTGTATATCTTGGTTCCTCCCTTGCCTCTTCCAAGCAGTCCCTCAGAGCTATCCTGAGAGGCTGCCTCCCGGGCTTGAAGTCCTCAGAAAGTCTGCAGGATAAAACATAACTCTCAACTTTTAGGTTGTGCTTTTTTTTTTTCATTCGGCAGTAGTAACACTTTCAAGGGGTGGAATGTGTGCTATGTAAATTACATCTCACAAATAAAAACTGTGTGAAACAGTCACAGATTTTGCTTTAATACAAGCTTGACTGATCCTTGGTCATTAGCAGTGCCTCTCCTGTAGCTGTTATTTCTAATCCTGTGTCTGCACCTCTAGTGCTCACTTCCCCCAGGTGTGAGGATCAGGAGGAGGCACTTGTGCTCACTTGCTTTTCTCAGCTGTATTTGGCTTCAGTGGAACCTTAGTTCTGGACCAGAAATTAGGTCCCTGTGGTGGAAGTGCAGATTTCTAACCTCTGGGCCACCAGGAAAGTCCCCCTTGCTCACTTTGCTCTCTGTTTCTAATGTAACAAATACAGTTTCTTCCTTAACAAACACTCTTCTAGGATCTGCCAGGAGGCAGGCGCGTGGGGCAGAGCAGAACAAGAGACAAAGGCTTGCCTCATGGGACCTACATTTAGGAAAGAAAACAGCAAACTGCCGCATGAGTGGGGAAAAAGGAGCCTTACCAGCTCGGCCCCTCTTCAGGGTCTTCATACTCCTGACACCTTTTGCCTGCCACAGCCCCTCTATTTCTCCCGATTTTTCGCCACCATTGAGGTCACTTCATAGATGAGGCACCCCACATAGGGCTCAAGAACAGCAACCAGGGATTCAAAAGTGGTGGACGAAGCGTTGTTCAAAATGGTATCTCACATGCCACCAGTAAAACGCCCAAATATTTGGGTTAAATATCAGCCGCTTCATGCCCAATTCTCTCACAACTTGGGTCAACTTGGCATAGGTATGCCATTTACTCACAGTATCCGGGAGCTTGCCTGTGTTCAGCCACATGGTGCAGATACAGCGTTCATCCATGCCATCAGGGTGTGTGTTTGGTTAGGCACACCCTGCATGACTCACCTGGCATTCTGCAAACTTTGTCTCAATGAGGGGTGAGTGGTTATAGATGCCAACTGTTCTATCTCATCCCTGCAACAAAGGATGCTGTCCGCCCTTGAGTCCCGGAGTCGCAAAAGCCGTGCTGCCAAGGGTTCCCCTTACTTTTGCTGAAACTGCTTACCAAAGTCATCTGAGTTGATACGTCATGAACTCAGTCACATTCAGGGGTCCCTTGAGGATGCCCCCCACTGAGCATAGGCTGCTCATACTTCACCTTCTGCTGCACAATGGCCTCGTGGAGAGGTGGGGACCCGCAGTCTCACAAGGCTCAGCGTCCCTCATTACCTCATAGTTCAAGGCACTGAGTTCCTCAAGGCCACGCATCTCTTGCTCCAGAGTGTGTATACGCTGCTCTAGCTCTTCTCATCTCTGCAACTTGCGCACTTGCACAGCATCACTATCCATATTTGCCTTCAAGGCAGTCAGGAAAATCCACCCCACATGGCCAGTGGCAGTACACGCTGCTTTGTCCAGCAATGGGAATTCACCACCTGGAATGCCTTTTCAATACTCTCTGGTGACCCCTCCACAACCTTCTAGTCTCCCACCAGGACCCACACTGAGAGGACTGTGGCCACCAGGTACCACATACTATGTGGTGGCCACTGGCTTTCTCCATCCACTGGAGCCTCAGGCTCCTCTACGTGCTGGGTATCCTGCCAACTACACCAGTTGTCTTGCTGTATAACTGTGCACACTCTTTGCTGAGCCCAGGGTAGGCAAGGTGCTAGTGGGGTAGCTAGAAGAAAACTCAAGGAGCTGTAGGAACTACAGACATGTTTATTCTCTCCAGGCTGGTGCACAGCCATAGCAGCAGACATGCTGTTTTCTCATGGTTGACCCAGCAGACACAGTCTTGATGCAGCTTTAAGGCAGCCACAAGGGCTTTTCAGGCTTATATATTCTTACAGAACAAAAGTGGCCTGTGGCCAAGCAGGCACATGGGGACATGCATGCGCAGTGCTGTAACTGATCTCAGCTGTTATATAACCATGTATTTACAAGATGTGGGGCAAGATTGAGCTGCCGTGGGGTGAGAGAGCCTGACCACAGCATCCTGGATGATTTGCTCTTTCCCTACACAGGTAATGCCCCAACCTCCTCCCCTCAACCCCAGAAGCTCTTAGATACTTGTCTTCAACACTGGGGTTCTGAAATGAGCCTTTCCTGGTGTACTTCCCCCAGTGTGCTCCATGTGGCACTCAGAAAGTCCCCTCAGCTTGAAGACCTGCATCCTCACTCATTTCTCTCCATTCTCCCTCTGTCCAGTGGCATGTCCCCCTCAACACGACCCACCCAGAACACAGGGCCTCACCTGTGCTCCATCCAGAGCTGGAGGGGTCGAGTCTGTCCCCAGCGTGGCTGCCGGAGTTGGGCCCTTGAAGGCTGGTCAGACTGTGAACAACATCCACTGAGGGTTCTGCAGCTTTTCAGCTTTGCTGGGAGACTCCCAGGGCAAAGTTGAGGTGGGGGACCCAGGACAGACAGGCACCCAGAGGCTGCCAGCCCCACCACAGGGGCCCTTCCCTCAAGCCACCTCCTCAGAGCTGCCTCTTCTTACCACCGCCACCCACCCCCCACCACAGACATCCAGACCAACAGCCTCTATCACCCTTGAGGTAAGCATGGGGACGCTCTCTGCATGGCACTGTGCACTGACCAGCCCAAAGGGAGGGATTCCTCTTACAGTTGCTTTGTTTTCTCAGTGGATACAGAAAAAACAGTTCTCAGCTCAAGGCTGGGTGGGGAGGGGACTCTGGGGAGGGGGATGCAAGGCACAGCTGAGGGGTCCCACACCCCAGCCCCACACCAGGCACTCACCCCTGTGCCAGGCACATGCACAGGCTGAATAAGAGGCAGATCCAGAAATATGTTTAGTGCAGTGTCATCAGGAACAAAAACTAGTAGAACATTCAAATGTCCAATTTTGTGTAACATGAGTGGTCTTTTGAGCACTGAAGAATTGATGCTTTCGAACTGTGGTGCTGGAGAAGACTCTTGAGAGTCCCTTGGACAGCAAGGAGATCAAACCAATCAATCCTAAAGGAAATCAACCCTGAATATTCACTGGAAGGACTGAAGCTGAAGCTCCAATATTTTGGCCATGTGATGCAAAGAGCCGATTCATTGGGAAAGACCCTGATGCTGGGAAAGATTGAGGGCATGAGGACCAGGGCACAACAGAGGATGAGATTGTTGGATGGCATCACCAACTCAATGGACATGAGTTTGAGCAAGTTCCAGGGGACAGTAAAGGACAGGGAAGCCTGGCATGTTGTAGTTCATAGGGTCACAAAGAGTCAGACACAACTGAACAACAACAACAACGAGCAGTTTAAGTCTTTTTTTAAACTTCATTTTTAGAAATGTAGACTTTTAGGTTGCTCCTATTGGTATCTGATTAAAACTTATTACAGTGTAGCAACATTTGGCAGATCATCAAAAAAGCAAGAGAGTTCCAGAAAAACATCTATTTCTGCTTTATTGACTACGCCAAAGCCTTTGACTGTGTGGATCACAACAAACTGTGGAAAATTCTGAAAGAGATGGGAATACCAGACCACTTTACCTACCTCCTGAGAAATCTGTATGCAGAAGCAACAGAATTGGACATGGAACAACGAACTGGTTCCAAATTGGGAAAGGAGTTCGTCAAGGCTATATGTTGTTACCCTGCTTATTTAACTTCTATGCAGGGTACATCATGCAAAATGCTGGGCTGCATGAAGCACAAGATGGGATCAAGATTTCCAGGAGAAATATCAATAACCTCAGATACACAGATGACACCACCTTTATGGCAGAAAGCGAAGAAGAACTAGAATCTCTTGATGAAAGTGAAAAAGAAGAGTGGGAAAAAGTTGGCTTAAAACTCAACATTCAGAAAACTAAGATCATAGCATCTGGTCCCATCACTTCATGGCAAATAGATGGGGAACCAATGGGAATAGTGAGAGACTATTTTTGGGGGCTCCAAAATCACTGCATATGGTGACTGCAACCATGAAATTAAAAGACACTTGCTCCTTGGAAGAAAAGCTATCACCAACCTAGACAGCATATTAAAAAGCAGAGATATTACTTTGCCAACAAAGGTCTGTCTAGTATAGTTAAGGTTTTTCCAGTAGTGATGTATGGATGTGAGAATTGAACTATCAAGAAAGCTGAGTGCCAAAGAATTGATGCTTTTGAACTGTGGTGTTGGAGAAGACTCAGTCTCTTGGACAGCAAGGAGATCAAACAAGTCAATCCTAAAGTCAATCAGTCTTGAATACTCTTTGGCAGGACTAATGCTGAAGCTGAAGCTCCAATACTTTGGCCATCTGATGTGAAGAGCTGACTGATTTGAAAAGACCCTGATGCTGGGAAAGATTGAAGGCAGGAGGAGAAGAGGATGACAAAGGAAATGACAAAGATGGTTGGATGGCATCAGTGACTCGATGGACACGAGTTTGAGCAAGCTCTGAGAGTTGGTGATGGACAGGGAAGCCTGGCATTCTGCAGTCCACGGGGTCATAAAGAGTCGGACACGACTGAGCAAATGAACTGAACTGATGGTGTAGAAAACTGTGTTCTGTCATTATTTTAATTAATTATTTATTATTTTTGGCTGCACTGGGTCATTGTTGCTGCATGTGGGCTTTCTTCAGTTGCAGCAAGCAGGGGTTGCTCTCTAGTTGTGACGCACGGGCTTTCATTGCGGTGCTCATCTTGTTGCAGAGCACAGGCTCCAGAGCACAGGCTCAGTAGTTGTGGCGCGTGGGCTTAGTTGCCCTGTGGCATGTGGAATCTTCCCTGTCCAGAGATCGAACCGGTATCCCCTACATTGCAAAGCAGATTCTTTAACCACTGGACCATGAGGGAAGCCCTGTCATCATTTTAGACATAAATATCTGTACATTATCTCACCGAGGATAAAGTGCCTTTTAAATCTAGATTAGTGGTAACATCTTCAACCAAAGTAGAGGGAATGTTCCATCCAGTTACATCTCTGAGGGCAGCACTGGCACCTGCAGACTCGCCTCCAGGCACTCGACTCTGGAGCGGAGAATCCTGGCTGAATGAGAGGTGAGGGCCATGGGTGCCTGCCTAGCAAAGGACTGCGGAGAAAGGAGGTAAGGACTGGGGCCTCTGATCCCGGCTCACCGCCCACTTTGTCTTCCCCATCCATGGTGGTCCTCCTCCCTGGCCATTACATCTAACCTTTGCCCTCTCTTTGAACTTCCTCCTGAGACCTGCGTCCTCAGTGTCTGCACTCGCTGGCCTCTCACGTCATAGGAGAGGCCCCAGCATGGCTGGGGCACGACCCAGGGTCCTCACTATGGAGGATAACGCCTTCAACCTCTGGGATTCGGGACCCACCATCCAGCTCCAAGCCTGGCCTCCCCCTCTCAGGAAGTCCCTACCTATCCCCCTGGAAGTTGTATAATGTCCACCCACGTGCTCTGGCTCCCATCCCATTGCTCGAGCTGGTCTAAACCCCACCTCGATCTCAGTTTCCATCTAGGCCCCCCACCCACACTTCACCTCTGGTGGTTCTAAGGAAGGTCACCAGCCTTTCCCAAAGGCAGCTGTCCTCAAGGCTCACACCCACAGCCTCCACCACAGCTCTGACAGCCAACTGCATACCAGCCCGGAAGCTACCGTTGAGGGCAGCTCCCACACACAGCACAGGAAGAGCCCTGCACCTGCCTGACTCAGGTCTGAACGTCCCCCTGGGCTGCCAGCCCGTCTGGACCATCTGCTTGGTTCTCCCAGGTGCTGGGGGAGGCAGGGCTCTGTGTCCTGAGGACTCACACTCCCCCAGGACTGACGCCAGGGAAGTACCGGGGAGCCCAGGATCAGATGCAGCGGAAGACAGGACTGGGAGGCAAAGGGGGTCGGCAGAAAGCAGGCAGGATGACCATCAGTCACATGGGGCCAGCGAACACCTTCCAACAAATGTGTCAACAACTTCATACACACAAGACAGACAGTAGTGCAAGAACATGTAAAGTAAGAATGGCCCAGAATTTCCTAAGACTGACAAACAATATCAGCTCACAGATTCAAGGAGCTCCAAGAAACAATGTACTAAAACAGCTGAAACCAAAGACAAAGCGCAAATATTAAAGCAGGAAGAAAAAGGCATCAACCATTGGATTTAACAGCACAGACTGGCTCAGCTGCAAACATCATTCTCCTTCAAAGAAAGGGAAGAGTGACCCCCAGCGGCGACTCAGGGTCACCAGGGCTGCCACTGCTACCACCCACCGCCCCCAATCCCCGCGCCCCAACCCCCTGCCCAGGTGAGGTAAGGCTGCTTCCCCTTCACAGGGCAGGAAGGAGGGGTATCTCTCTGGTTTCATTGGAATGACGCAGCCCAAGGTCTCGGGGGTGGCATTGTCAAAGCGAGTTGATTGGGTGGCTGGAGCAGAAGGGTTACTGCCACCCGGTGGGCCTGGAAGGCAGAGCATCAAACCAGAGGATTCCTGTCCAGCCTTACGAGCTGATGGAACTCACTCTGCTGTGTCTGGATGTGCCTGGGACCCCTCACTGTCTGACTGCTCCCAACCTCCCATCAGAACAGCAGTGTCTGTCTTGCCCCCATCCTATCACTGTGTTTAAGGACAGACTTGTGTGATTCCATGGGTCACAGCACAATAGGCCTTTTGCCTCTGGACCTCTGGGCATGAAATACATTCGTGGGACTCCATTCTCATGATGGAATCATCCTAACACCACCTTACTGGGGATTCGTTTTCAACACAGGAGCTTCGTGAGGACATAAAACATTCAGCCGACAGCAAGTTCACAATGTACAATCCCATTCACACAATGTTGGAAGCCAGGCTAAAGTCTCTGGTCACAGAAGCCGGCATCACCCTTAGCGGTGGTTGGGGGTGGGAGGGGCACTGGGGGCCGCCAGCGTGCTGAAGGGTCTTGGCCTGAGGGCTGGTTACACATGTGCCTACTTTGTGAAACTTCATCCATCTGTATACTCATGACTTGTGCAATTTGGGGTATATAATTTATATTTCAATAAAAAGTTAACTAAAAATCAAAATCACACACACCAAAAAGGTTATAAAGCAATGCACATAATGTGACCCGTGCTTCTGAAAAAATGTTATGTGCACAGAAACAGGATATACACCGCCATTCATTTATTAAAAAATATTTATTGAGCATGTCCTATGTGCCGACCCATAACTTATCTGGAAGACGTCTCTACAAGTGGACTACCCCATGCAGAGCCCCACAACGTGCATCACACCTCCAGCTCTTGCGACGATCTGGGACCCCACGTCCGTGAGCTGAGCGATGAGCCAAGGGCGGGAAGGACAGACGCACACACGATGCATGACAGCCACCTTCAGAGCACAGGGTGGACACTCATATCCCGTGAGCTCAGGACTGGCCTGGCTGAGGGAGTGGGCCACCAACTAACCACAGTGGACGCTGGAAACACAGCCCAGGTTTCAGGACAGGCAGGGCAGTGACAATGGTGACGGTGGGCCCCCGGTGCCGGGCGTATGGGGAGGACCCTGAAGCCCCGAGCCCGTGCGTGTGGGAGTCACCACCCCAACCTGGAGTAAGTCCATGGCTTTCCCAGGACACGCATCCGTCCAGGAGTGACTCCTCAGAGTCACGTATGTCCCCCAAGATGCAGTGGACATCCCCCACAGAGCTGCTCTGTCATCTCCAGATGGGAAAGACTTTCTCCCCAACCTGAGAAAGACAGAGGAAATGAAAACAAACCAATCAGACAGCAAATCACGTCAGTTTCATTAACATGCAGTATTTCCTAATAATAATTTAATATTGGACAAGAGGCTGGCATTCAGGTGAAGGCTTTTCTTTTAATGACAAGCATTTCAACTTTCAGCATAAAGCCAAGCACAAAATGGTCTGCTTGATTATTCTCTCTCCTGCATGAACCTGAGTGAGGAAGAGGATTCTCAGTGGCCTCTGTGAGCCACGAGCCACAAGGCCCCGCCAGCCATGCTCACTGCAGCCTCAGCCAGGACACGGCTCCACCACACATCCACGGCGGCCATGGCAAGGCACACGCTGTGAGCAAGGCCGCGCTTGGCCCAGCCCTCGGCTCTCTCTGCACCCTGAGTCTCCTGGTCTCTGTTCTCACTGACCAGCCGAGTCTCACAGGGAGAACTTAGCTTCCTGCACCTCTGCTTCCTGTGAACAGGAGGGTCCGCCTCCTGCCATGAGGATTAGAAAAATAACCCAGACCAGCTCCGGCACAGAGTCTGCTGGGGTGGGAACAGGCACCCACCACTGTGACCACCACAGACCCGCCACCTTCAGGACAGCATCAGAGCACAAGACTCTAGAGCTACATATCTTACTTTCTGCAACGTAGGGTCTTGTGCAGAAGTGATGGACCAGCTCAGGGTGACAGACATGTGTCGCCTCCACACGGGGTTCCTCTGCAACACCACTGCGCCCGTGACCATGTCTCCCACGAGGACGGGGACGGGCTCATCCATCATGAACAGCACCTGCTTCCAGTGGGTGGTGCTGCAAGACAGGCCGTGGGGCCATCTAAGCCTGCCCCCTCTGGGGAGGCCATGGGACCCCCCACACCTCCGCCCCGGGATCAGACGGCTGCACAGGACCCAGGTGGGGTCACGACCTGGGTGGGGAGGTGGGTGGATGCAGCTGTTGGATGCTGCTCAGATTCCCTGGTACCTGAGGTAGACAAGCCACAAGGGCGTGTGGCCAGACACAGGTCCTGGCCCCTCTCTGGGTCAACCCAGCCTCCATGAGCTGGCACAGCAGCGCCTACCCAAAGCCACTGACCCTGAACTGTGACTCCCACAGTCCTAGTTGGTGCAGTTAGAGAGAGATTCACACTCATGAAATCATGCCCAAAAGAAGTCATTACTTCTCTGAATTTGGCTGAGTGTGAGCAAGACAAGTGCAGCACTGGGTGAGCAGAGACACCCCAAACTCTGCAAGTTCTATGGCTCAGACACACGAGTGCCTGGTGTGGGCCCAGGCACACCCAGCACTAAGGGTCTCTGTGGCCTCTTGCTCTTCTGTCACATTCTCTCTGATGCAAAGGCACCCCACCTCAGCCACAGTGGTGGTATCCTTTCCGCAGCCCACATGTTCCCTCATCCCCATCCCCATACCACCTGAGTGTGGACGATCCCCACCCAACGCTCGAGTGGGAAACGTCAGGCATACCCGGTTCACCGGTCTGGGAGGAGGCCCGGCTGGAGTCCACTCTGGCCATTCAGGTCCTTCTCCTGCTCAACGTTCACAGAGGATGCCCAGGTCCTCCCCGGCCCAAAGGCCACAGTGGGGTCTGACCCAGGAGGCCACCACCCTCCCTGAGGCTGTGTCACTTCTGCCAACCACACGGTGCAGACAAGTAGCAGGGTCATGTGGAGGGGAGTGGAGTCCCCACGTGAAGGCAGTGCTCCAGGGGCTGCTGCGTCTAGCCCCACAGACAGACAACACAAGCTTGCATCCCCACACGCAGGGGCAGGCGTGCAACTCTGAAATGTTACTACATGAAAATCGTATCTCAGGAAACATCCGCCTTCTCCAAGAGTCAGAGGAAAAGCCCTTGCAACTGAGCTGCAGCAGCAGTGGGGCCACGGAGAGAAGGTGGAGGCTGACCATCCAGGGCATCAGGGGCTCCCCTACCTGTGCAGGGGCCAAGGCGACCCGGACTCACCTCCGCACACAGCCCTGCCCAGCACCCACGCACCACCCACATGCCTGGCCTCGCGCTCGGCCGGGTCTGGAGAGATTTGGGTCCACTTCTGACATGTCTAGCTCTTTACATTCGTGACTCTGTCAGGCCTCCTCTGTGACCCACGGTGGGGATGGGGTGGCACACTCACGGGTGCAGCGGGCCAGTGCTCAGCACCAGCTGTGGCTCGTCCTCCTCCAGGTTCTGAAACTGGACGCTGAACCAGGCTGTGAATCCATGCAGCATGCCTGCCTTCTGTATATCAAAGTGAAGCTCCCCTTTCATCATCTGTGTTCAAGGCAACGGGTGAGAAGTGGGTGCAGGCCCTGGGTGCACGGGACCCATGGGCTGTGGCCACCTCCACGTGGCCATCCAAGACCTACAACACCACCCCAGGCAGCCACACTGCCTACTTCAGTAGCTACGACACAAATCCGTAGCTTGCTAATTTAGCCGAACATGTCAAAAACCCAGAGAAAGGAAACGTTACAACTTGCAACTTAAATGCTGCAGACAATCAGAAAGGTCTGGAGCAATCTAGGTCTCATTGTCCTGATTTTCTGTCCCCAAATCTAAGCAGGACACTTTCTCAATTCTCTGCATAAACAGGAAATTCCAGATTGAGTCTCTATGATCCCAAAATGAATTGAAGCCTCAGGTTTAGTCTGCACATGGTTTTGTATTGTAAGCTCCATAAGAGGGTCCTTCCGCTTTGGAGGGACCCCTTAAAACGGGGTTGTCCAGAATCCACACATGCCACCTCATGGCCACAAATGGTAAGTAAGAGAATTTTAAGAATTTTGTCATCAGTGGGAGATAAAAAACTTAGGAAAAAATTTTAATCCAAATCCTATCATGACACGTAATTTATCCACATTTGAACAAGCTGAGAATATGAAACATAAATCTAAAAATAACTGAAGATGTTAAAGAGGTTAGCTATAAAGAAAATAACCAAAAAATACTAAAAACAAAATCAGAATAGATTAAAAAGAATGTGGGAAAATCAAGAGCAACACATCTAACTCATTTACTTGAATGATTACGTGGGGAAGGAAGGAAGGGTCATGTCTGCTCACCTCAAGGTCGGCGACCTGCACGGTTCTCATGTCCAACTGTAATATGGTGCATGGCTCAGAGAGACAGTCGTCTGGTTTCAAAATGTGGTTATACTTGGGCTTCGAAAAAAACTCCTTAATTGCTAAAGATCTGGGGGGAAAAAGTAAGTGCTCAGCATCTGAGATGACGTAGCCCCCATCTCAGGCTGTCTCGCTCCCTCCTCTGTGTTAGCAGGAATCCTAACTCACTGTCTGCAGCCCCGAGAGCAAAAGGCAGGGCCGAGGAGGCTGGCTCTGGTGGGCAGTGGCCGAGAATGGGAGCCACAGGCACATCCTTCTGTGTCCCACTGACACACCCGGAGGACACGGAAGCCACGGGAAATTAAATTTCAGTGAATGGTGCGAGAGAACACGTCTCCTCCAAGGGGCCAACCAACGTCCCTGGGAAATGCACAGCCACAGTCCTCCCACGCCCAGTTCACAGTGCCCTGTTCCAGACACTGCAGGCCCTGCTCAGAGCTTCCTCTGCCCTCCCTGGTCACTTTACCAGACATTAACACCAGGCAACACAAGAAGCCCCCTGCCCTTTCCAGACCTTCCCTCGCTCCCGCCACATCAGTCCTGCACGAACCACAGAGCCGCTGTCGGAGACTCCCCTCTCCACCCACTTTCGGATTTGGGTTGAGAATACGATGATTCAACACATGAGGGAAGATTCCATACCTCTACACCGATATTTTTTTCTTTTTTTTTGCTGCTGCTGCTGCTGCTAAGTCGCTTCAGTCGTGTCCAACTCTGTGCGACCCCATAGATGGCAGCCCACCAGGCTCCCCTGTCCCTGGGATTCTCCAGGCAAGAACACTGGAGTGGGTTGCCATTTCCTTTTCCAATGCATGAAAGTGAAAAGTGAAAGTGAAGTCGCTCAGTCGTGTCCAACTCTAGTGACCCCATGGACTGCAGCCCACCAGGCTTCTCCATCCATGGGATTTTCCAAGCAAAACTACTGGAGTGGGGTGCCATTGCCTTCTCCGCTTGTTTTTTGAGTTTTTAATAAAAAACAGAAAGGCCCAGAGGCCCCCATCTTACTGCCAAGCCCTACCTGGTCATCTGGTAGGTGAGCAGCCATCTCTGATGAGGGGCCCTTCCCTGGCCCCAGGACAACTGCGAGGCCTCCCCTCCTGCCTCCTGGCACCCTCGGAGGGGAGGCAGCCATACACACATCATCCTTCTCGAGGAGGAAATGCAAGAAACAGGAGGCCCTTGTGAGGAGACCTTTTGTGTCAAAACCTGAAGCTCTGCCACAGGCATGACCGTAAGACAGGAACCAGGAGAGCCACCACAAATTCTGGGGCACTGCTTTCTGTGACAAAGGCCAGCAGAGACTCCACTAACACATTTTCCGACCCTTATTAAACACTCTTGGCTCTTAATGGGATCATCTGTCTGTTTTAACGGCCCACGTTACCTTATGTTTCCTATCATGTTTGGGGCCTTATAAACAGGCCATTTCAATTCTGTTATCAGCTTAAAGGCCGGTAAGGCAATAGGCAGACTTCTCAGTCATGTGAACAAGCTGAACTCCCAGCAGTGAGGGTTTTCTAGCCCTGCGGCCTGTGCCCCTGCAGGCACGGGAACCTGACGCTTGCCTGAGGTCACTCACTGAGGTTCGGGTCTGGCCTGGGGTTTGGTCCCACAGGCCGGGAGCCCCACGCTTGCCTGAGGGCACTCACTGAGGTTCGCGTCTGGCCTGGGATTTGGTCCCACAGGCCGGGAGCCTGATGCCCGCCTGAGGGCACTCACTGAGGTTAGGGTCTGGCCTGGGGTTTGGTCCCACAGGCCGGGAGCCCCACGCTTGCCTGAGGGCACTCACTGAGGTTAGGGTCTGGCCTGGGGTTCGGTCCCACAGGCCGGGAGCCCCACGCTTGCCTGAGGGCACTCACTGAGGTTCGGGTCTGGCATGGGGTTCGGTCCCACAGGCCGGGAGCCCCACGCTTGCCTGAGGGCACTCACTGAGGTTCGGGTCTGGCATGGGGTTTGGTCCCACAGGCCGGGAGCCCCACGCTTGCCTGAGGGCACTCACTGAGGTTAGGGTCTGGCTTAGGGTTCGTGCCCTGGAGGCCAGGAGCCCACACTCACTTGAGAGGGCTGAGGTCGAACTCATAGGCATTGTCCCAGAAGAGCACCTTGCTCCGGTAGTCCTTGTCAGCGCTGCAGGGCACCAGGTGCAGGGCGGCTGTGGTCGGCCAGATGACCCCATCCTCCTTCAGCCAGGCGTCCCGGGCATACAAGATGGACTCGATCATGAACTCAAACTGCGTGGAGGGAGGCATATAGGAGACACAGTGACTGAGATGGCGTCTGCTCCCACCGCCCTGCCCCCGCCACGGCACTCATATCCCGGGGACCGTCACAGACAGGACGAGCCGCCAGCTCACCGGAGGGCTTCTCTTACACCGTCACCACAGTGGTCACCGAGTTCAGTCACAGCCTGGGTTTAAGCCCACTGGCCCACACCACTCCTCAGAACTGGGCACGGCCAACGGTCAGGGAACTTGCCCTCTCGCCCACCCTGCCCACCCAGGAGACAGCTGTCACCGTGTTTTGGGGTCTTAACTCTCAAACAGTATCACTCTGGTCTGAGGTATTCTCAGAACTTTCACCACCCTTTAGGTTGACTGAAGTCACTTCTCAAAAATGTGAAACAGCAAAGCAGGAGTGCCACAGAGGTCATGTGACCCTCATGTCAAAAGCAGCAAGAGCCCCAGGAGCCCTCAGGGGTCATGTGACCCTCATGTCAAAAGCAGCAAGAGCCCCAGGAGCCCCTCGGGGGTGCTGAATTCTGAGGCTTCTTCACATGTCAGGGTGCACATGTGAGCTGCAAATATTTTCTCCTGGTTGGCCTTTTTTCATTTTCTTAACATTGTCTTTTACAGAGCAGACTTTTTAATTTTGATGAAGTCCAATTTATCAACTTTTCCTTTAATAGAGTATGCTTTTGGAGTCAAAAAACCCTTTGACTAATCATGAACATTTTCTATGATTTCTTCCAAAAGTTTTACAGTTTTATATTTACACAACTAGATATAATCAATTTTGAGTTCATTGTTCAAGATGAGGTATGAGGCTTAAAGTTGAAGCTTTTTTTGGTTTATGGATGGCTAACTCTTCCAATATAATTTGTTGAAAAGACTATCTTTTCTTCATTAAATTAACTCTGTTCCTCTGTTAAGAATCAGCTGACCACATTTGCAGGAATCTACTATCCATTCTGTTCCACTGGCTTACATGTCTATCACTTCACCAGGTTCACAGTCTTGACCACCACAGCTTTATACTAAAGTCAGGTATTACAGTTCTTCCAATTTCGTTCTTCTTTTAAAAAGTGTGGCATTTTCCTGGTGGTTATGCGGCTAAGACTCTGCGTTCCTAATGCAGGGGGCCCAGGTTCCATCCCTGGTCAGGGAAATAAAATCCTACATGCCATGACAAAGATCCCCAACTAAGATCCGACACAGCCAAATAAATATCTTTTTTAAACTGTATCAGCTATTCTAGCCTGCCTGTGCTCAGTCATGTCTGACTCTTTGTGCTCCTATGGACTACAGCCTGCCAGGCTCATCTGTCCATGAGATTTTCCAGGCAATAATACTGGAGTAGATTGCCATTTTCTTCTCCAGGGCTAGTTTATTTACACTGCACATAAATTTTACAATAAGCTTATCTGTATCTACAAAAAAAATCCTGCTTGAATTTTTATTGGAATTGTATTAAATCTACAGATGAACCTGGAGAGAAGGGGCATCCTTACAAGGCCGTCTCCAGCTCATGAACGATGCGTGTGGGTCAGCATCACGTGGAGTCAGCATCCGGAACTTGAACATGTTTTCCCAAGTGTCATCATTCTGGAGCCACTGTAACTAGTCGTGAACAGTGCTAGTGTATAAACATGTGACTGCCTTTTGAATGCTGACTCTGTGCTCCATGATCGTCTTAAACTTGCTCACTAGTCTAGGAAAGTTTTTGGGAGATTCCTTGGCATTTTCTACAAAAGCAATCACACTGTCTGAGAACAGGGTTTATTCCTGTGCCTTCGTTCTGTTAGCTCCCATTTCTTCCTTCTCTCTTGCAATGGTTAGATTTCCCAGGACAATGTTGAGTAGGAACAGGGGAGCACCCCTTCCTGCTTCATTCCTGCCCTGGGGGAAGTGGCCATTCTGTCCTAACAAGTAAAAAGCTGAAATGAAAAGTCAACAACTCTTCTGAAGTCCATTAAGAGAAACTAGGTCACAGAGTAAACGGCTACCTTCAAATTGGAAAAACTGAGAGGCCCGTAAGACGGTCCCTGACGTACGATGGTTCAGCTTCATGACAGGGCAATAGGTATTCAGTAAAAACTATGCTTCGAATTTTGATCTTTTCCCAGCTAGTGATACGCAGTGTAACACCCACGTGCCACACAGGCCAAGCGCCCATCAGCCATGCGATCATGAGCGTGAACGGTCCACACACTGACAGCCTCTCCCTTTCAGGACAGTATTCAGTCGACTACATGAGACATTCAGCACTCGTTTTCAACAAGCTTTGGTTATGATTTTGCCCAACTGTAGGCAAGTGGGAGTGCCCTGAGCACGTCTAAGACAATGAGGCTCAACTGTGACGTTCAAGAGCTGAGCTGCGTTACGTGCGTTTTGGATCTCAGTATTTTCAACTTAGGACGGGTTTGTCAGGACGCAGCCTCACTGTAAGTCAAGGAAGGGCTGCACAGGGAATCGCAACTCACCAGAGCAGAAACATCCCTGGAACCAGGGCCAGGCAGGGAGCTGAACCGAGGCTGACAGGCTGCTGGGGCTCCGTGTGGACAGCTGAGGCCAAGACTCCAGGCAGGCCCCATCACGGGGTCCCCACAGTAAATACCAGAGGGAAGTCCCAGTGCTTCTCACAAGCTCAAAAGAAACCATTGGAAATACGCCAGAGTATTCTGTTCTTCTTAACAGGGTCTGCCATCAGGAGAGACTACTTAACAGAGCCTAATCAGCTGGGGAAAGAATACTATCCAATTCGAGCACCCTCCAGTGATCCTGTCCCACCTAAAAGGGGAAAAAACTTGAGAAGCACCTGTGGGGTTCACAGTCCAGAGGCCCAGGATCACTCAACACTGAGACCCCAGAGCAACCCCCTCCATATCTCTACAGGCCTGTTTACACAGACCCTTTATCCAGTCATCACACCTGGCTATCAGGAAAAAAGACATATGAACAGTTACAAGAGCCACAGGCAAACCTTAGAACCAGATTCAGACACAGTGAAAGTGTTAGTCACTCAGTTATGTTAGACTACTTGTGACCCCATGGACTGCAGCTCCCTAGGCTCCTCTGTCCATGGAATTCTTCAGGCAAGAATACTGGAGTGGGTTGTCATTCCCTTCTCCAGGGGATCCTACCAACCCAGGTCTCCTGCATTGCAAGCAGATTCTTTACCACTGAGCCACAAAGGAAGACACAGTAGGCAACTGTAATTATCAACTTAACAACTATGATTAATATGCTAAGGGCTCCAATGGACAACGCAGACAGCATGCAAAACAGATGGGCAATGTAAACAGAGAAAGGGAAATTCTTAGAAAGAACCAAAAATAAATGCTCAAGAGCAAAACAATGTAACAGAAGTGGAGGATGCCTTTGATGGGCTTGTTAGTAAGGACTCTCAGCTGAGCAACAAGCCTGAGCTTGAGGAAATGAAAACAGAAACTGCCAAAGCTGAAAAGCAAAATAAAACAGGCTGAAAAAGGGAACACATTGAAGGGCTACAGAACACAAAAGGTGTAACAGACACAGAACAAGAATATCAAGAGAAGAATGAGAGGCGGGGAGAGAAGAAACAGTTGAAAAAATGACTGAGAATTTCCCCAAATTAATGTCAACTCCGTTCACGGATCACAGCCTTGTCGTGGTGAAGGGGCTTGTGTAACTCAATGAAGCTATAAGCCATGCCATGCAGGGCCACCCAAGAAGGATGGGTCATAGTGGAAAGTTCTGACAAAACGTGGTCCACCGGAGGAGGGGACAGAAAACCACTGCGGTATTAGAACCTCACGTGGTGTCTTACATGGTTCACACCGTTTGCTGAACCCAGGGTAGGTAAGGCACGAGCAGGGAGGTTGGAAGAAAACTTGAGGCACCGTAGGGACTGCAGACATGTGTTTATTCTCTGATGGCGGGTGTAGTGGCAAAGGGGGATTTCTCAGGTGGGGCTTATATACGTTTCCAGAACAAAAGTGGTCCATGACCAAGCAGTACAACATGATGTGCATGCACAGTGCTGTGAGTGACCTCCACTGTTACAAAAGCATGTATTTACAAAACGTGGGATGCAGGACCCTGACCACGCCATCCTGGCTAATTTGCTCTTTCCCTACATATGGTTAGAACCTTATGTAGGACAACTGACTGGTTCAAAATTGGGAAAGGAGTACGACAAGGCTGTATATTGTCACCCTGTTTATTTAACTTATATGCAGAGTACATCATGCAAAATGCTGGCCTGGATGACTCAAAAGCTGGAATTAAGACTGTTGGGAGAAATATCAACAACCTCAGAGATACAGATACCACTCTAATGGTAGAAAGAGAAGAAGAACTAAAGAGTCTCTTGATGTGGGTGAAAGAGGAGAGTGAAAAACCTGGCTTAAAACTCAACATTCAAAAAACTAAGATCATGGCATCTGGTCTGATTACTTCATGGCAAATAGAAGAGGAAAAAGTGGAAACAGTGACAGACTTTATTTTCTTGGGTTGCAAAATCACTGGGGACAGTGAGTGCAGTCATGAAATGAAAAGATGCTTACTCCCTGGAAGATAAGCTATGACCAACCTAGACAGCATATTAAAAAGCAGAGACATTACTTTGCCAACAAAAGTCTAAACAGTCAAAGCTATTGTTTTTCCAGTAGTCAAGTATGGATGCGAGAGTTGGATTTTAAAGAAGGCAGAGCGCCAAAGAATTGATGCTTTTGAACTCTGGTGTTGGAGAAGACTCTTGAGAGTCCCTTGGACAGCAAGGAAATCAAACCTGAATATTCTTTGGAAGGATTGTTGCTGAAGCTGAAGCTCCAGTATGTTGGCCACCTGATGTGAAGAGCCAACTCACTGGAAAAGACCCTGATGCTGGGAAAGATTGAAGGCAGGAGGAGAAGGGGACGACAGAGGATGAGATGGTTGGATGGCACCACCGACTTATTGGACATGAGTTTGACCAAACTCGGGGAGATGTGATGGGAAGCCTGGAATGCTGCAGTCCACGGGGTCACAAAGAGTTGGACACGACTGAGCGAGTGAACAACAACAATGTCAAACACAAGTCCACAGATGCAGGCGTGAAGAGCACACCAAGCAGGATAAATGTGTGGTTGGAGGGTGGGGGGCGAAGTATGAAGAGGCATGTCATCTTCCAACTATAGAGACTCAAAAGATAAAGTCCTGAGAGAGGCCGGGGGAAAAACACCTACCTACTGAGGAACAAAGATAAAATTTCACCTGAATTCTCAGAAACCCTGAAAGCAAGAAGAGAGTGGAGTGAAATATTTAACGTATTTCTTGATTTTCTGTTGTGTGTTTGTTTTTTAAGCCACCCTGTGCTGCATGTAGGATCTTAGTTCCCTGACCAGGGATTGAACCTGGGCCCCAGCATGGGGAGCACAATGCCTTAACCACTGGACTGTCAGGGAAGTCCTTGTGATTAAGGATCTTTGATGTTACTACTGCAAAAGGATTAGAACTCGCTGAAGGCTCAGATGATGGTTAGCATTTTTAGGCAATAATGTGTATTTTAATTAATATATGTACATTGTTATTTTAGATATAATGCTTATTGCACACCCCACAGTATAGGGTAAACATAACTTTCTATGCACTGGGAAACCAAAGTACTTGTGTGACTTGCTTTACTGCAATACGTGCTTTATCATGGTGGTCTGGATACAAACCTGCACTATCTCTGAGGTCTGCCTGTAGATCAAACGCAGATCTACATAAAGAAAGGAAAGCACTAAAAGAGAAATAAGTGAAGATAAAACTAGAACTTTTGTTTTTCCCATTCTTAATTAATCTAACAATTTAATCTAACAAATCTAACAATGTGTCCAAAATAACAGCAACACAGTACCTGACCATGTATGTGTATTTATGCTTACGTGTAACAAATGAATAAAAATGCTCACACAAGGGACTGAATTATTTTGTTCTCATAAAGAACTCACACTACCCATGAATCATCACAGTGTTAGATGAAAACAGACGTGAATCCGCTGTAAGTATATATTGGAAACTGTTGTTCTCTGTGTCCAGTCATGACCGACTCTACAACCCACCACGGACTGTAGGATTTCCCAGGCCACAAGACTGGAGTGGGTTGCCATTTCCTTCTCCAGGGGATCTTCCCACCCCAGGGACTGAACCTGGGTCTCCTGCACAGCAGGTGGATTCTTTATCACTGAGCCACCAGGGAAGCCCTTGGAAACTGTAGGGCAACCAATTAAAAAAAGGAAAACAGAAGAAGTATAACTGATACGCTAAGAAAGGAGAGAAAACGGAGTCATATAAAACGCTCAATTAAAACATCAAAAGGCAGAATACCTAAGTACATATGGAAAATATTAAGAGATCTGAAAAGAGAAATAGGCACAATACAATTATTGTAGGGGACTTCAATACCCCATTTTCAACAATAGATAAATCATCCAGACAGAAATCTTAAGGCTCAGTGTCATTTGCTGTCACTTTCCCAAATCTCTGCAATCTGTAAGAAGTGAGGACCAACATTCTTATTGTTCATATTAGTTAGTTCCTTACTATTTAAAACAAACTTCTTGCTGGAAACTCCAGTGGTGTCCCCCTCCCCTTCATCCATACGTCACTTCTCTGGGTTTTTACAGAGACTAAACTTCAGACCACATTTCACTGTAACATCTTAGGTCCCAGAAAGGGGGTGGGCCGAGGGGCCGAGGAGACACACACCTGCAGGCCCGGCTCCCACTCACCTCTCACCTGCCCTTGGAGCACAGAGAGCTAGGGAGCTCAGAAACCACTGCGCAGGCTGGGTGGGCAAACCAGCAACCTCTCCACCCCAACCCAGGTGAGACTGGGGAGGGAACCTGGGAGAGCCTGGGCTTCAGGCTGGCACCAGTGCAGACCAGGGGGGCTACAGAGAGGGGGCAGATCAGCCGGGGGGAGACAGGCTCTGCTAGCACGGAAAACACCGCCTAACATCACGCACTGGATATTCGCAGGTTCTCGAAGAGAACAGAAATTTATGTAAATCACTCACCAGAAAGATACATTCACTCTTAGATTTCCCATAAAGGCATTTTTTTTTTAATGCATTAAAAATTCAAGCCAATGTTCATACAAGAAATCACTGACATGTCACCTTAGGAAAAAGTTCAAATTAATCATGATGTACGAATATTCCAGAGCCCAAAGCAGCCACCCCAGCATTCCCCACGGCCCCTTACCAGCAAGCAGGTGCCCATCCACTCAGACACCAGCACGTCTACCTTCTCCGGCAGCACCACGTCTTCCACCTTCTGCTGAAACACGGTGATGATATCAGCAAAGCCATTCTGCACGACCAGCTGCCCCGTGTGCTGGGCCATCTCACTGGCCTCCACCGCAAACACCTACATGACAGAAACACCATCCACGTGTGCCTCAGCCCCACACCACGGCCAGCTGCCCACTCTCCCCGAGCCCAAGTCACCAGCAGAGTCAGGACCAGCATCAGAGAGAGGCAGGCAGCGTGCTGGACGGCGGCCAGTGGATGGCCACGCCGTCCCCCTGATGGAGCCCCGGGAGGGCCTGCCTCTCTCCCTGACTCCACCTTCTGCCAAAAGGCAGACACAGGGCTGCGTGCAGGTGGACAGAGCCTCTGCACCCACGAGGGCTGCCCACCCCAGGGGTCCCGGGTCAGGCCCAGTGGCCTAGCTCCCATATACACAGCAACAATCCGTAACCGACACAGGAGACTCCTGGCCCTCAAATGACAACAGTCAGACTTTGAGGCCACCAGCAGCTAGTTACCAATCGAGGATCTAAGAAGTCCTGAATGCTACGTCTGGGTTCTGGCAGGATTGGGACTTGGGCAGTCACTGCGCTGCAGCTCCACTTGTGAGCCTCATCCACCTGCCTCGGGGCCACTGAGAGGGGCACCTCTGCTCGGCTCAGACAGGCCTTAAATGGCAGAGGACCAGAGCCCAGCAGGAGTCCCAGAGAGTGGTCCACCCTGACCCTGGCAGGGTCACATTTGGGGTGGGAGGACACCAGGACACCAGGATAGCAGTCTACACAAGCTGCCCAGCCCTGACACGTGGATACACGTGTTTCTAACGTAACTGAAGCAGACATTTCACAAAAACATCCCACCGGTTTCACCTCACTGCCCTGCCCTATTCCACTCTGTGCTGCCTGCGACTCATCAGACCCACAGCATGGCCTGTGGTGGGCTCAGCCTTCAGAAACACGCTGCCCTTTTCACTAAGCAGTGGAGGCGCCACCAAGACCCTGCTCAGAAGCTCCCTACTCACGGCTCTGGGCTGAGCATAGTGTGCACAGAAGAGGCTGATGATCCCAGTCCCACAGCCGACGTCCAGAATCACTTTGTCTTTCAGGGATTCTTTATTCTGCAGGATAACGCTATGGTACTTAGTTGTTCGTGGCTGGTCTGCCAACATCTCCAAGTGAAGTTTCTAGATGAAATACACGTGAAGGAAGGATCACTGCCTGTCATTAGCGCTACGCTACCCTCTGACTTTGGACAATCAGAGCCTGACCTGACCCCCATAAAGCCCCACACCACCCCGTGCCTAAAAAAATGTGCAAAAATCAGAAGACCAAAAAAATGCCAACAGATACAAACAAGACTAGACAGTGAAGGAATGAGGTAGAAGCTTCTGGAACCCTTCCCATGCAGGGCGGTGTACCTCTCCAAGAGTCAGGAGAGCAAGGAAGCAGGTGTGGACCCGGAGGTGGACACGGGAGAAGCGGCCACATGCCTGACCTGACACAACGTGGCCAAGATCCACCACGAGAGAATGGACGAGACTGGCAGGGGCTTCGGGAGGTGACGGCACTCCACGGGAATCGAACGCATCCCCAAGGAGGCAGAGCAGGGCTCCTCCACACAGTTCAGGAAGCCACAGAGGGGGCACCCCCAGCACCGTCCCCACACACCCGCCAAGGAGACCCAGCCCGACAACCACTTGGAGGGTAGGGGTGTGGCGACAGGGGCCTGGCAACCCAGACCAGGTCAGCGCCAACAGGAGCCTGTGTGGGCCTCGTGAGCCCATGGCTCCTCAGGGACAGACAGACAGAGGGATACCACCAAAGTGGACTAAGTTGAGACCCAGATGTCCTGCCTGCAGGTCAGAACCAGGATATGGAACCCATGGAAGAGGTGTGGTTACATTCACCTCAGATACAATACACTTCAGAGCAAACAGCATCAGGTCATGGCATGGACAGCAGACGACTGAGGATGGGGGTGGTGGGGAGCCCCCACATCAACACAAGAACCACTGCAGCCAGAGAACATAGGAATGCTAAAGGTTCCTGTGCCTCCACAAAAGAGCTTCAAAACGCACAAAGCAAAAGCCAGGAGAAATGCAACAAGAAACACAAATTCACCACTACAGAGATTTCCATACCCTTCTCTCAGTAACTGACAAGTAGAAAATCCTAAGAGACACAGATGTAAACAACAGTATCAGCTAACTTAATCCAACAGACTTGAACAGCACTTTCCCGACTATTTACAATAAGACACAAAAACATCTACAGATTCACCTAGAAAGGTACACAACCATGTACGATCAAAACCTCAAAACTTAAAGAGACGTAACACAAGGGTTAAGAAACGAGGAGAGTCGGCGTATCACCACAAAGATGTCACTCCTCCCTAAATTCACACACACTTTCCATAAAACCAATGGGGTAGGGGCAAAGGCGGAGCACAACAAAACAGTAATAAAATTAGTTTCAAAAAATAAACACTTCAGGCCATGAAAATGCTAAAAAGGTAAATCAAAACCGAGATACATGTTTTTTTGCCTTTAAGATGGGAAATCTTTTTTCAGCTGGCAGCTTTTTCTGTGAAGACCTGTAGCAAAGGCACCCTCTGCGCCGCTGGGAGGCGTACACTCAGCCGACCTTCCAGGCGGGTGGCTTGGCTTGATCCACCCCAGAAAAACTCATACACACATCCCCCTCAAACCCACCCAGTGGGAATCTAGCAAAGAGGAGCAGGATTCAAGGAGGAGGACATCCACTACAGCATCACTTAGCATGACGAAAAGCAAACATGATCCTTTCAAAATCAACGCACTGGAGCTACTGAAAAGAAGAGACTTCCAAAGCAGTACAGCCATGTGAGAAAGGTGCTAACAGTGTATGGGGACTACTCCTTTTCCATAAATTTAAAAGAATAAAACAGATGCAGCTTAGACTTAGACTATCTACACTGCTGTTGGGAGAAATCTCACAGAAGAGACAGACCTCATCTTCTCATTAACTCTTTCTTACTAGACGGAAACCTCTAAGCATGTACACAGTGGCAGATTTTCTTTTCTTAGGCTCCAAAATCAGTGTGGATGGTGACAGCAACCATGAAATGAGAAGACGCTTCCTTCTTGTAAGGAAAGCAATGACAAACCTAGACAGCATATTAAAACGCAGACACCCCTTTGCTAACAAAGGTCCAAATAGTCATGTATGGATGTGAGAGCTGGACCATAAGAAAGTCTGAGAACCAAAGAATTGATGCTATCGAACTATGGTGCTGGAGAAGACTCCTGAGAGTCCCTTGGACAGCAAGGAGATTAAACCAGATAATCCTGAAGGAGAACAATCCTGAATATTCATTGGAAGGACTGATGCTGAAGCTCCCATACTATGGCCACCTGATGCGAAGAGCTGACTCATTAGAAAAGACCCTGATGCTGGGAAAGACTGAGGGCAGGAGGAGAAGGGGACAACAGAGGATGAGATGGTTGGATAGTATGAATTTAGACATGAATTTGAGCAACAGGACGTGAACTTGGGCAAACTCCAGTAGTTGGTGAGGGACAGGGAGGCCTGGTATGCTGCAGTCCATGGGGGTCACAAAGAGTTGAACGTGACTGAGAGACTGAACAACAAGCATGTACATGCGTCAGTGGTTTTTCATTTACTTTAACATTTTTAATGATCCAATAGGATGGGGGCTTCCCAGGTGGCTCAGGGGTAAAGAATCTGTCTACCAATGCAGGAGACACAAGAGATGAGGGTAAGATCCCTGGGTCATGAAGATCCCCTGGAGCGGGAAATGGCAACCCACTCCAGTATTCTTGCCTGTGAAATCCCATGGACAAAGCAGCCTGATGGGCTACAGCCCATGGGATCACAGAGAGTTGGACATCACTGAGCACACACAAGCAGAATACATATCTACAAAAAAGTACACGAAAAAGCACCTGTAGATTTCACCCAACATAGCAACAGTGCAAACACTCTTGTACCCACACCCACTTGGAACCCTGCCAGCACCCCAGGCCTTCCCACCTGGCCTCACCAAACACGGACCCCCTTTACCGGTAACCATCACCCAAATTCTAAGGGGAATCCAGTCCCTGATCTCCAGATCCACCACTTCTACACACATTCACAAACAACACCTTTTAACGTCGCCTTATTAACCTTACAGGACTGAATCTACCGTATTTGAAACGTTCATCATTCAAGTATCTATTTTATTTAGTCTAAAATATAAACAGGGTTGTCTGGACCATAGGACTTTGGGTCGTTATTCACACTGGAAAAAACCAAACTAATAAGCTAGTTATTTATAGGTAAAACTACTGATTTACACAACTTTTTACATTTTATTTTTACAGTAAAATTTACTACTTTTTTTTAAACACTGAGAAAAGTTTAAAATTCCATTGCTCAGATAGTATCTCTAAACCAGGAATTGGTACATTACAGCCAATCCAGTCCATCACCTGCTTTTGTATGGCCTGCAAGCCAGGATTGGCTTTTACATTTTTAAATGGTTTTTAAAAATCCAAAAACACGACACATGAAATCATATGGAAGGCAAATTTCAGTGTCTATAATGTTTTATTGGAACGCAGACCTGCTCACTGAAATTTTTAAGTCTGCTTCAGCACTTGGATGGCAGAGCTGAGCAGCTGAGCTGAAGAAAACATCTGCAGGCCCCATTCTGAACAGTTGAGCTGAAGCCTGGAAATTATTTTTAAAGTTAGAACCTAAAACCAGAGAGTGGCAAGCGGCTCTGCCTGGCTGGGCGGGCAGGAGGCATACCAGGGTTCCATAGCTGCCGAAGTACTCCTCATCCTGCCAGGAATCCTCGGGGTCCCAGTCTTCCAGCTGCTTCCCCAGGTGGTTCGCCGGGATGTACCCACAGCAGCCCGCACGCTCGCCCCACCACCAGTCTGCAGTGGTTTGTCTCAGGATGAGGATCTTTTCTCCTCTCAAAAAGCTGAGCTAGAGAAACACATATAGAAATGAAAACTAAAGAAAAACCTGCAGTTGGTATTTCAGTTGTGGCTCAGTGATAAACCTCCATCACTGGTCCCAAATCACAGCAATTGCAGTAAGGAGTCCATGGGAAGGACATCAACTGACAGTCTATAAAAATCACACTAGCATTTCGAGATTTCTGTGGAAATCTACAAGAAACAAAAGCAGACCTTAACAAGAAAGATCAAACATTTTCGAACAGCTTGAATTTCTTAGAAGAGAATTCCTAACAGCCCCTTCACCGTAACTCAGCTAGGTGGTAACGGATTCAGTTGCTGGAGGCTTACGCTAAGAAATTACTATTACACAGTAAAGAAAGCTGCATCAGGTAGATGTTTTTATTTTACACCCAATTTTCCTTCGCTAAATAGGTTACAAGTAAGGGTTTCAAAGCAGAAGGTGAAGCAGGTACCTCCTCTCCCACCCCATTCCTCACCCAAGGATCCTACACATCAGGCTTCGGACCTGAATCTGTTAGGCTGGAAGGGTCACAGGTGGGTCTTCTGTTGCTGTGAAGTATCTGAATACCTCTCTATTTCAATCTGCTGACTTCTGCATTGACATTAATCCTGCCACTGAACATGCTGAACCCACAAAGAATAAACCCACATGGCTACCTGCGTCTCGTCGGTGGCAGAATAGTCTGCAATGGCCACGAACTCCTCCGGATGCACAGCCCCCTGGAGGTGCTCCTCCTCAGCCTGCGTGGTAGGGTCCTCCTCCTCCTGATCAGAGCAAGGGAGAAAGGGAGGTGATGGGGGCAGCCACTCCTCCCCCTTCCTCTCTGCCTCTCTCTCCATCTCTGTCCGTCTATGTCACTCTTCATCTCTCTACTCGATTCTTTTCCACTCACTCTCATCCCATTCAGCTCCACTCTCGCGGCCACTGGCTCCCCAACACCCCCTATCCTCAGCTGCCTACTGTCCATGTAGAGCATGGAGCGGCAGGAGGTCCCCACACCTCTCCATGCTCATGTCACACCTGTGCCCGCACACGTACATACGTACACACTCAGTTTATTTTTTCTATTGACCTAGCTTTCTGTCAAAGATTGCACAGCCACTTTTTAAATTTTTTTTCTTTTTTCACTCACATAATACCTTGCGGAAAACTCCCCACCTGCAGAACTCTAACTTATAATGTTCAGTGGCTACTTAACATCACACAGCAGAATTCTGCCTGAGTCTTCAGTCGTCCTTTACTGATGGACTTTCTCTATGTCCACAAACATCTGCACACATTTATCCTGACACGATGACATTTTGTCTCTATGGGATAGACTGACATGGCTGAAACATAGGCACAGTTTTCATTCAAACATTTGTCAGGTTCTTTCCATAAAGGGTGAGGCACTTCACCAGCAGTGCATGGGGTGACTGACTTGAGTTTTTGCAGAGTGCTATGTGTAAAGACTCCAGAAAGGGTAAATATGTGGGGAAACACTATTACTTACACTTTATAAAGAAGACTTCTGATAGTACAGAGAAACAGCAATAATTTATTGTGGGGTTTATAACATGTATAGAAGTAAAATATGTTACAACACAGCACAAAAATAGGGGCTGGTAAATGGAACTAATTTGGAGGATTCTTACATTGTCAGTTCAGTTCAGTAGCTCAGTCGTGTCTGACTGTCTGTGACCCCATGAATCACAGCATGCCAGGCCTCCCTGTCCATTACCAACTCCCGGAGTTCACTCAAACTCATGTCCATCGAGTCGGTGATGCCATCCAGCCATCTCATCCTCTGTCGTCCCCTTATCTTCCTGCCCCTAATACCTCCCACCATCAGGGTCTTTTCCAATGAGTCAACTCTTCACCAGGTAGCCAAAGTATTGGGGTTTCAGTTTCAGCATCAGTCCTTCCAATGAACACCCAGGACTGGTCTCCTTTAGGATGGACTTGTTGGATCTCCTTGCAGTCCAAGTAACTCTCAAGAGTCTTCTCCAACACCACAGTTCAAAAGCATCAATTCTTCAGCACTCAGCTTTCTTCACAGTCCAACTTTCACATCCATACATGACCACTGGAAAAACCATAGCCTTGACTAGACAGACCTTTGTTGGCAAAGTAATGTCTCTGCTTTTCAATATGCTATCTAGGTTGGTCATAACTTTTCTTCCAAGGAGTAAGCGTCTTTTAATTTCATGGCTACAATCACCATCTGCAGTGATTTTGGAGCCCAGAAAAATAAAGTCTGACACTGTTTCCACTGTTTCCCCATCTATTTCCCATGAAGCGACGGGACCAGATGGCATGATCTTAGTTGTGAAGAGGTCAAAAAAAAAAAAAAGATTGGGATAGGTTAAGGATACACAACATAATTTCTTGGGTAACCACTAGAATGATATAAAAAGGTACTGCTAAAAAGTTAATCGAGGAGATAACATGGAATTATAGAAAATATTTTATTAATCTAAAAGGCAAGATTGGAAAAAGGTAAAAAGGAAGAACTGTGACAAAAAGGAAACAAATAGCAAGATGTTAGACTCATTATGTTAAATGTTAACAGACTGAACACTCTAATTAAATGGCAAAAATTACCTAACAGGAAAATAAAAGACACAACTACAGGCTCTTTACAAGAGGAATACTTTAAATATATAGAGTTAGACTAGTTGAAAATATAGATATATATGTGTCTGTGTGCCATGCAAATACTAACCGTTAAGAAAGCTGGTACAGCTAAATTAATATAAGACAAAGTAGATGCTAGGCAAGAAGTATTAATAGGTAAAAAGAGAGACTTCATAAAAATAAAAGGGTCAACTAACCTAGTAAACAAATACTAACCTAAACATATGTACCAAGTAACAGATTCAAAATATATGAAGCAAAAAGTGACAGATCCAAATGGAAGTAACAAAAAAAAAAGACAAATCCACAATCACAGCAGAGATTTTTGAAACTCATCTCTCTCAGTATTTGACAGAACAAATGGACAAAACATCAGACGGAATCCAGAGATTTGAGCAATACTAATGACCCATATGACGGTGATGACACCCTGATAGCTCAGTTGGTAAAGAATCCACCTACAACGCAGGAGACCCCTGCTCGATTCCTGGGTGGGGAAGATCCACAGGAGAAGGGATAGGTTACCCACTCCAGTATTCTTGGGCTTCCCTTGTGGCTCAGCTAGTAAAGAATCCGCTTGCAATGTGGGAGACCTGGGTTCAATCTCTAGAAGGGAAATGTCACCAGTTCCAGTGTTCTGGTCTGAAGAATTCCATGGACTATATAGCCCATGGGGTCGCAAAGAGTTGGACACAAGTGAGAAACTTAGGGGAAAAAAAAAAATGGCCCATCTGACAGTGACAACACTGGACACTACACCCCACAACTGCAGGATGACTTAGTCTCTGAAAGTATACACGCAGCATCCAAGGCCAAACAGGGTCTTACAGTGAGACCATACAGCTTACAATGAGACCAGTGTAAGGCCAAATAGGCCTTACAATGAGACCATAAAGCAGGCATGAGTAAATTTTCAAAGACTGAAATGTTGCATTTTCAGACCAAACATTAAGTAAAACCAAAAGTAATAACAAAAATATAAAATTTCCCAAATGTCTAGAAATTAAGCAACATACTCTGGATAGCCCAGAAAATTTTAAATTTCCTCCACTTAGGTAAATTCTAAAAAGCACACACAAACAATATCATATATTGCTCAAAGATACCTACATAAGGTATAAAAGTATAAAAAACGGTCCAGAAACACAAAGATCAATTCATAATTTATAGTAGTGTTTGCCCTTGAGATAGAAGAAGAATGGGACTGGGGAACAGACTTTATTCATGGTTTTCTCATTCATTCATATTTATATATATATACACATACTTATATTCTGAAGTAAATATGACAAAATGTTAGCAAGTTTCCATTTCTCTGTAATATGTAATTTTTTGCAGTATTATTCTATAAATACTGTCACCCTGCTTATTTAACTTATATGCAGAGTTATAGCATGAGAAATGCTAGATGAAGCACAAGCTGGAATCAAGATTGCTGGGAGAAATATCAGTAACCTCAGATACGCAGATGACACCAACCCTTATGACAGAAAGCGAAGAACTAAAGAGCCTCTTGATGAAAGTGAAAGAGGAGAGTGAAAAAGTTGGCTTAAAGCTCAACATTCAGAAAACTAAGATCATGGCATCTGGTCCCATCACTTCATGGCATATAGATGGGGAAACAGTGGCTGACTTTATTTTGGGGGGCTCCAAATTGACTGCAGATGGTGACTGCAGCCATGAAATTGAAAGACGCTTACTCCTTGGAAGGAAAGTTATGACCAACCTAGACAGCATATTAATAAGTAGAGACGTTACTTTGCCAACAAAGGTCCATCTAGTCAAGGCTATGGTTTTTCCAGTAGTCATGTATGGATGTGAGAGCTGGACTATAAAGAAAGCTGAGCACAGAAGAATTGATGTTTTTGAACTGTGGTATTGAAGAAGACTCTTGAGAGTCCCTTGGACTGCAAGGAGATCCAATGAGTCTACCCTAAAGGAAATCAGTCCTGAATATTCATTGGAAGGACTGATGTTGAAGCTGAAACTCCAGTACTTTGGCCTCCTGATGTGAAGAACTGACTCATTTGAAAAGTCCCTGATGCTGGGAAAGATTGAAGGTGGGAGGAGAAGGGACGACAGAGGATGAGATGGTTGGATGGCATCACCAAGTCAATGGACTTGAGTTTGAGTAAACTCTGGGAGTTGGTGATAGACAGGGAGGCCTGGTGTGCTGTCCATGGGGTCCCAAAGAGTCGGATACAACTGAGCGACTGAACTGAACTGATTCTATAAATGTTCCAGTACTTTTTAATTTCTCAAAAGAAAATTAAGACATCCACAAAATTAAAACATTTTATGATAATTTTAAGAAACAGATAAGCGAAATGATCCAACTACAAATAAAATTCTATATATAAAAGCCACATGAATTTAGAACAATAATTAGAATGAAAAGAGAAAAAAAGAAACATCAAAATTGATATCACAGACATGAAAATGTTTTTAAAAAAACACTATTTATTATTCTGTTTTTTAATTTTACATAATCAACATTCCTTGAAATTTAAGGTGACTTTTTTTTTTTACTGTTAACTTGAATGATACGTGTTACAAGCAGAAAATAAGCATAAATATATAAATCTTTTCTAATATCCAACCCGTGTCTAATATATTCTGTCTGGGATGTTTTTAACAACTAAAAAAAACCTGTGCTTGCTTCACCAGCTCAACTGTCAAAAATGGAACCCTAGATTCCTGGGAGGTATTTACAATGCCCAATTCGTAATGTCCTGTGTGACCTCACAGCGCACTTCCTCTGTTTAAGCAGCCCCTGGTTAGTGGCCACCTTCCAAGGTCCAAGGAAATCACCATCACTTCGTGACTGAGTGAGCTCCACTCTCTGTAATGGTCCCAGTCTTTAAATACAAGTTCTCGAATAGCAGAACCGAAATTACCTGCAACTCATTTCTGGGGCAGTCACCTGGTGTTGCCATGGTTCCTTTGGGATCTGTACATAACTGCTGCTTTAATGTTTCATTTTCCCCTTCATTTCTATTTTTTAAAAAAGAGAAAATGAGAAAACGCTTGTTATGTTGCATCATAATGTTCACTTATCTTTTAAGGTCCATGAAAAAGGTCTTCTACCAAATGGAATGTGAACAATGAATGGAAATGAAATTTATAAACACAACTCTTACAAAATCAACTGAAAACATTTAAAATTTATGAACTCCAAACAGTGTATATTTTCATCACTAGCCTGCAAAGTGTTAACTGTTTATTGGCCAAAGCCTGTTACTTTCTCTTAGATCACTGGGAAAATTTAAAACAATAAATTGATGTCAACCCTTAACCTGGAACCCTGACAACTGTGACTCCAATTAAAATTTCCTATCTGGGGCTTTAAAACGTTTCCACTAACAGGAACCAAGGTCTGCACCTCCCAGAGACTTTTCAGTTTCAATCTTATTCTTTCAGTGACAGTGTAACTCACATCGTGCTCTGCTATGGATGTGTGTTTTTTCAGTTACGCAGCAATTCCTCGTTTGAAATGAGTGCTTCACATTATCAGTCAATACCTAGTACTTGTTTTTGTGACGTTTATAATTACAAATACTAATACACATACATTGCATTTTCACTGGAAACTGCATTGAGGCCAGGATGGGGCGGGGCCGGAAGATGAGGTGTGGCCGTATTGATGGACGGGGACAGGGTGGGCGGGGCGGAATAATAGGGCGGTGCTCGGCTAAGGGGCGGGGCACGGTTGGGGGATAGGGCCCTGAAGGGCAGGTGGCCCGTGGGCTAGAGAGAGAAATAGGGGAAGGGAGGATGAAGGGAGGGGCGGGGCGTGATGCAAGAGCGGAATGAGTAGTGGGGGAAGAGAATGGGACCTGCGCTCGGAGAGGGTGGTCCCGGATGCCAAAGACAGACGGGAAAGTGGGCGTGGCTGTGGGAGGGGCGGGCACTGTGGGCGTGGTTGGGAAGACAGCCGGGCAGTGAGGCAAAGGGTGCGGGGTCGTGGGCGTGGCGCGATGGGGGCGTGGCCTTGTGGGCGGGGCGCCGAGCCAGTGGTCAGGGGCTAGCAGAAGCAGGAAGGCGCGGGGATCCCGGGAAGGAGAACGGCGGCCTCGGTGCGCCGGCTGACGCACACCTCGGGAGTGTACTCCCCCCTCCCCTGTCATGTCCAGCTTTACGCGCGGTCCAGTCGCCCGAGCTGCCCACGGGAAACCTACCTCAGTTGCGTTTCTCCGCTGAGGTCGGCGTCCACACCTCCGGAAAGGAGTGGAAGCCAGCACCCACCAAGAACAAGCCACCGCCCTCTGCCCGCGCAGGCGCTCTCTGAACACACTGTCCCCCCAACCCCGCCGTGGAAGGCCCCGCCCTGGAACCGGCTCCGCGAGCATGCGCCACCGTCCACGCCCACCCCCTTGTCTGGAGAGTGAGCCAACGCCCTGAACTGCGCAGGCGCCGTGCGCTGGCGCGCATCCTGGAGAAGACTCAGACCTAGGTGGATCTCTCTGCGCAAATTCGTTTTGAGGTCCCGCCTTCGGTTGTCGCGCGAGCTCGGGCTCTGCGCTCGGATGCCGGCTCGTGTTCGAGCTCGCGTCCCATGGGGCGGGGAGTCAGACGGCGGGGGGTGGGCGACGTCCTGGTCCGGGGTCAGAAACCGGCTGGGAGTGACAGAAATGGCTGATTTCCGCCGGAGCAGGACCGAGAAAGTTTTCCTGTGCTTTTCTTGTAATAATTCAGTAACCTTCGCAACCACACTGTGAAGTGTAAATCCTGTGTCATTCTTTCCAGGGCAGGGGGTGGCTGGAGCTGGAAAGGTAGAAGGAGGTGGTCAAAATCCTAGAGAAAGTAGGGCGGCGGGGGTCGCAGTCGAGTAGACGGGTGGGCGTAGTCAGATTCACAGGATGACGTTTCGGCGCATATATGCTGCTGATCGTTGCACAGAAATGTAAATTATTTAATACCACTGACTGTAGACTTTGGGATTGGAATCAAAACTGACCTTTACCAGTCCTGTGACCACTGCTGAGTTTTCCAAATTTGCTGACATATTGATTGCAGCACTTTCACGGCATCATCTTTCAGGATTTGAAATAGCTCAACTGGAATTCCATCATCTCCACTAGCTTTGTTCCTAGTGATGCTTTCTAAGGCCCACTTGACTGCACATTCCAGGATGTCTGGCTCTAGGTAACTGATCACACCATCGTGATTATCTGGGTTGAGAAGGTCTTTTTTGTACAGTTCTTCTGTGTATTCTTGCCACCTCTTCTTAATATCTTCTGCTTCTGTTAGGTCCATACCATTTCTGTCCTTTATCAAGCCCATCTTTGCATGAAATGTTCCCTTGGTATCTCTAATTTTTTTGAAGAGATCTCTAGTCTCCCATTCTGTTGTTTTCCTTCTTTGCATGGATCGCTGAGGAAGACTTTCTTATCTCTCCTTGCTATTCTTTGGAACTCTGCATTCAGATACTTATATCTTTCCTTTTCTCCTTTGCTTTTCGCTTCGCTTCTTTTCACAGCTATTTGTAAGGCCTCCTCAGACAGCCATTTTGCTTTTTTGCATTTCTTTTCCATGCGGATGGTCTTGATTACTGTCTCCTGTACAATGTCACGAACCTCCGTCCATAGTTCATCAGGTACTCTATCAGATCTAGTCCCTTAAATTTATTTCTCACTTCCACTGTATAATCATAGGGATTGGATTTAGGTCATACCTGAATGGTCTAGTGGTTTTCCCTACTTTCTTCCATTTCAGTTTGAATTTGGCAATAAGGAGTTCATCATCTGAGCCACAGGCAGCTCCCAGTCTTGTTTTTGTTGACTGTATAGAGCTTCTCCATCTTTGGCTACAAAGAATATAATCAATCTGATTTCGGTGTTGAGCATCTGGTGATGTCTATGTGTGCAGGAGATCCAAACAGTCCATTCTGAAGGAGACCAGTCCTGGGTGTTCATTGGAAGGACTGATGCTAAAGCTGAAACTCCAGTACTTTGGCCACCTCATGCGAAGAGTTGACTCATTGGAAAAGACTCTGATCCTGGGAGGGATTGGGGGCAGGAGGAGAAGGGATGAAAGAGGATGAGACGGCTGGATGCCATCACCAACTTGATGGACATGAGTTTGAGTGAACTCTGGGAGTTGGTGATGGACAGGGAGGCCTGGCGTGCTGCGATTCATGGGGTCGCAAAGAGCTGGACACGACTGAGTGACTGAACTGAACTGAACTGTAGACTTATAAATGGTTAAGGTAATAAATTTGTGTATTTCATCATTGAAAAACAGCAGGAACACAAATTAGCAGTATAAGGAATGAAAAAGAAAATACAGATGCTATAGATTTTTTTAAAGATAATAAACTGATATTATGAAACTTTGTCCAAAAAAGTTAATAAATTAGATTCCTTGAACAACTTGCCAAAACTGAGCAGGAATAGTTAGGATAGCTGCATAGTTCTAGACCTTCTAAAAGAAATGATTTCATTATTTAAAATCTTACAATGAATGCTCCAGGAGAAGACAGCTTCACTATTAAATGCTTCCAAATATATAAGGAAAAATAATAATAGTGTTACACAAATTCTTCCAGAAACTAGAGAAAACTGAAATACTTCATAACTGGTTCTATGAGGCCAGCATCGCCCTGCTATAAAATACTAGTTAAGGCAGAAAGAAGTTAAAATGGCTGCAACAGAGAGCTTTACTCAGCATGCAGTTCCACGGAGTTAAGGCATAGCCCACAGCAGCTGAAGGACAGTGCACCCTGAGAAGATTTCAGGGCTTAGCAGTCTATGGTTTGGATACACAGGCCTCTAGATGCATATCTCAGGAAGAATTTCAGTGAATCAGATCCCTGCATCCTCCCATACATAAGAAAAGTACTAAAATCACGAACTTGAGATATCTGTTCTTTGTGATTAACAGTAATGTTTTACCAAGATACATGCTTGACTCCTTCTATTCCCAGGCCAAAATTGTATATAAACTGGCTCCTCCCTTACCTCTTTGGAGCAGTTTCCTCAGAGCCACTAAGAGGCTGTCTCCCAAGATATAGTGCTCAGCAAGACCCTGACTAAAGCTTAAACTCACAACTTTTATCTTGTGTGTCTTTCTTTAACTGAACATAAGCAAAAGTAATCCAATAATATATAAAATGATTGTCATGACCGAGTGTGGTTTATACTAGAAATGACAGAATGTTTAACATTTAAAAATCAATATTCTTTCCACATTACAGATTATTAGGGGAAAACATATGAAGACTACATAGGTGCTAGAGAAAAACATTTCATAAAATTCAAGACCCACCAAACTCTCACAAAACTAGAAATAGAAATGTCTAATTATAAATATATATGCACCCAACACGGGAGCACCGCAGTATGTAAGACAAATGCTAACAAGCATGAATGGAGAAATTAACAATAACACAATAATAGTGGGAGACTTTAATACCCCACTCACACCTATGGATAGATCAACTAAACAGAAAATTAACAAGGAAACACAAACTTTAAATGATACAATAGACCAGTTAGACCTAATTGATATCTATAGGACATTTCATCCCAAAACAATGAATTTCACCTTTTTCTCAAGCGCACATGGAACCTTCTCCAGGATAGATCACATCCTGGGCCATAAAGCTAGCCTTGGTAAATTCAAAAAAATAGAAATCATTCCAAGCATCTTTTCTGACCACAATGCAGTAAGATTAGATCTCAATTACAGGAGAAAAACGATTAAAAATTCCAACATATGGAGGCTGAACAACACGCTGCTGAATAACCAACAAATCACAGAAGAAATCAAAAAAGAAATCAAAATTTGCATAGAAACGAATGAAAATGAAAACACAACAACCCAAAACCTGTGGGACATGGTAAAAGCCGTCCTAAGGGGAAAGTTCATAGCAATACAGGCACACCTCAAGAAACAAGAAAAAAGTCAAATAAATAACCAAACTCTACACCTAAAGCAACTAGAAAAGGAAGAAATGAAGAACCCCAGGGTTAGTAGAAGGAAAGAAATCTTAAAAATTAGAGCAGAAATAAATGCAAAAGAAACAAAAAAGACCATAGCAAAAGTCAACAAAACCAAAAGCTGGTTCTTTGAAAGGGTAAATAAAATTGACAAACCATTAGCCAGACTCATCAAGAAACAAAGGGAGAAAAATCAAATCAATAAAATTAGAAATGAAAATGGAGAGATCACAACAGACAACACAGAAATACAAAGGATCATAAGAGACTACTATCAACAATTATATGCCAATAAAATGGACAACGTGGAAGAAATGGACAAATTCTTAGAAAAGTACAACTTTCCAAAACTCGACCAGGAAGAAATAGAAAATCTTAACAGATCCATCACAAGCACGGAAATTGAAACTGTAATCAAAAATCTTCCAGCAAACAAAAGCCCAGGTCCAGATGGCTTCACAGCTGAATTCTACCAAAAATTTGGAGAAGAGCTAACACCTATCCTGCTCAAACTCTTCCAGAAAATTGCAGAGGAAGGTAAACTTCCAAACTCATTCTATGAGGCCACTATCACCCTAATACCAAAACCTGACAAAGATCCCACAAAAAAAAGAAAACTACAGGCCAATATCACTGATGAACATAGATGCAAAAATCCTTAACAAAATTCTAGCAATCAGAATCCAACAACACATTAAAAAGATCATACACCATGACCAAGTGGGCTTTATCCCAGGGATGCAAGGATTCTTCAATATCCACAAATCAATCAATGTAATACACCACATTAACAAATTGAAAAATAAAAACCATATGATTATCTCAATAGATGCCGAGAAAGCCTTTGACAAAATTCAACATCCATTTATGATAAAAACTCTCCAGAAAGCAGGAATAGAAGGAACATACCTCAACATAATAAAAGCTATATATGACAAACCCACAGCAAACATTATCCTCAATGGTGAAAAATTGAAAGCATTTCCTCTAAAGTCAGGAACAAGACAAGGGTGCCCACTTTCACCATTACTATTCAACATAGTTTTGGAAGTTTTGGCCACAACAATCAGAGCAGAAAAAGAAATAAAAGGAATCCAAGTTGGAAAAGAAGAAGTAAAACTCTCACTATTTGCAGATGACATGATCCTCTACATAGAAAACCCTAAAGACTCCACCAGAAAATTACTAGAACTAATCAATGACTATAGTAAAGTTGCAGGATATAAAATCAACACACAGAAATCCCTTGCATTCCTATACACTAATAATGAGAAAACAGAAAGAGAAATTAAAGAAACAATTCCATTCACCATTGCAATGGAAAGAATAAAATACTTAGGAATGTATCTACCTAAAGAAACTAAAGACCTGTATATAGAAAACTATAAAACACTGGTGAAAGAAATCAAAGAGGACACTAATAGATGGAGAAATATACCATGTTCATGGATTGGAAGAATCAATATAGTGAAAATGAGTATACTACCCAAAGCAATTTATAGATTCAATGCAATCCCTATCAAGCTACCAACAGTATTCTTCACAGAGCTAGAACAAATAATTTCACAATTTGTATGGAAATACAAAAAACCTCGAATAGCCAAAGTGATCTTGAGAAAGAAGAATGGAACTGGAGGAAACAACCTACCTGACTTCAGGCTCTACTACAAAGCCACAGTTATCAAGACAGTATGGTACTGGCACAAAGACAGAAATATAGATCAATGGAACAAAATAGAAAGCCCAGAGATAAATCCACGCACATATGGACACCTTATCTTTGACAAAGGAGGCAAGAATATACAATGGATTAAAGACAATCTCTTTAACAAGTGGTGCTGGGAAAACTGGTCAACCACTTGTAAAAGAATGAAACTAGAACACTTTCTAACACCATACACAAAAATAAACTCAAAATGGATTAAAGATCTAAACGTAAGACCAGAAACTATAAAACTCCTAGAGGAGAACATAGGCAAAACATTCTCTGACATACATCACAGCAGGATCCTCTATGACCCACCTCCCAGAATATCAGAAATAAAAGCAAAAATAAACAAATGGGACCTAATTAACCTTAAAAGCTTCTGCACATCAAAGGAAATTATCAGCAAGGTGAAAAGACAGCCTTCAGAATGGGAGAAAATAATAGCAAATGAAGCAACTGACAAACAACTAATCTCAAAAATATACAAGCAACTCCTACAGCTCAACTCCAGAAAAATAAATGACCCAATCAAAAAATGGGCCAAAGAACTAAATAGACATTTCTCCAAAGAAGACATGCAGATGGCTAACAAACACATGAAAAGATGCTCAACATCGCTCATTATCAGAGAAATGCCAATCAAAACCACTATGAGGTACCATTTCACACCAGTCAGAATGGCTGTGATCCAAAAGTCTACAAATAATAAATGTTGGAGAGGGTGTGGAGAAAAGGGAACCCTCTTACACTGTTGGTGGGAATGCAAACTAGTACAGCCACTATGGAGAACAGTGTGGAGATTCCTTAAAAAACTGGAAATAGAACTGCCTTATGATCCAGCAATCCCACTGCTGGGCATACACACTGAGGAAACCAGAAGGGAAAGAGACACGTGTACCCCATTGTTCATCGCAGCACTGTTTATAATAGCCAGGACATGGAAGCAACCTAGATGTCCATCAGCAGATGAATGGATAAGAAAGCTGTGGTACATATACACAATGGAGTATTACTCAGCCATTAAAAAGAATTCATTTGAATCAGTTCTAATGAGGTGGATGAAACTGGAGCCTATTATACAGAGTGAAGTAAGCCAGAAGGAAAAACACCAATACAGTATACTAACACATATATATGGAATTTAGAAAGATGATAACAATAACCCTGTGTACGAGACAGCAAAAGAGACACTGATGTATGGAACAGTCTTATGGACTCTGTGGGAGAGGGAGAGGGTGGGAAGATTTGGGAGAATGGCATTGAAACATGTAAAATATCATGTATGAAACGAGATGCCAGTCCAGGTTCAATGCACGATACTGGATGCTTGGGGCTAGTGCACTGGGACAGCCCAGAGGGATGGTATGGGGAGGGAGGAGGGAGGAGGGTTCAGGATGGGGAGCACATGTATACCTGTGATGGATTCATTTTGATATTTGGCAAAACTAATACAATTATGTAAAGTTTAAAAATAAAATTAAATTAAAAAAAAAAAAAGAAATGTCTTACTCTGTGAAATGACACGCAATAATATTTAACAAAATAGTGAATGGTTTCCTCCTGGATTCAGGCACAAGACAAGATTATCCTCTATCACCTTGTCTATTCAATTGGCAGTCTTATTTAATGCAAGAAGGCTAGAGAAAGACAAAGAATGTGCAGACTAAACCGAAAAAATAAAACTGTCGTTAGGCACAGGTGGCATGATTGTGTATGCATATAATCCAAGATAATCCACAAAAAAGTACTACAATTACAAGGTGAATTTCTAAGGTCCCGAAATGAAGGCTCACTATGGCAACAACAGTTGGAAATCGTGATCTAAAAGTTTGTGTAGAATAGCACCAAGTAACATCAAGTGTCATCTGTCCTTTAGTAACTGAAAGAACAACTGGACAAACACACACACACAGGATACAGAAGGTCTAACAACACTGTCACACCCGTGTTTTAACTAACAATGAAGGTATCCAAAATATACCAAACAACTGCAGAGTACACCTTATTTTTAAGGTCATATGGAACGTTAACCGGGGCAGACCATAGATGCTCCATAAAATAAGTTGCAAAGGTTGAAATCTTAGAGTTTGTGTTCTGAACATAGTGAAATAAAATTATAAATCGATACAAATAGAAAAACAAATAGAAACATGTCCCAATGTTTGGAAATTAAGCAGCATATGTCAGAGTAATCCATGGGTGAAAGGAAGAAACCAAAGAGATAACATTTTTAATTTCACACTGAATGTTAATGAAAATATACTGCTATGGACTGAATGTCTGCATAACTCCACAACTCAAACTAACCCCAAGGTGATGGTATTAGCAACCAGAGCATTTCAGATGAGACAAAAATCATGGTAGTACAGCCCTCATGAATGGGATTAATGCTTATATAAAACAGACCCTTAGTGGAAGTGAGAAATAGATTTAAGGGACTAGATCTGATAGACAGAGTGCCTGATGAACTATGGATGAAGGTTTGTGACATTGTACAGGAGACAGGGATCAAGACCATTCCCAGGAAAAAGAAATGCAAAAAAGCAAAATGGCTGTCTGAGGAGGCCTTACAAATAGCTGTGGAAAAAAGGGAAGCGAAAAGCAAAGGAGAAAAGGAAAGATATATCCATCTAAATGCAGAGTTTCAAAGAATAGCAAGGAGAGATTAGAAAGCCTTCCTCAGTGATCAGTGGAAAGATATAGAGGAAAACAATAGAGTGGGAAAGACTAGAGATCTCTTCAAAAAAATAAAAGATACCAAGGGAACATTTCATGCAAAATGGGCTCAATAAAGAAATGGTATGGACCTAACAGAAGCAGAAGATATTAAGAAGAGGTGGCAAGAATACACAGAAGAACTGTACAAAAAAGATCTTCACGACCCAGATAATCACGATGGTGTGATCACTCACCTAGAGCCAGACATCCTGGAATGTGCAGTCAAGTGGGCCTTAGAAAGCATCACTAGGAACAAAGCTAGTGGAGATGATGGAATTCCAGTTGAGCTATCTCAAAACCTGAAAGATGATGCTGTGAAAGTGCTGCACTCAATATGCCAGCAAATTTGGAAAACTCAGCAGTGGCCACAGGACTGAAAAAGGTCAGTTTTTATTCCAAAGAAAGGCAATGCCAAAGAATGCTCAAACTACCACACAATTGCACTCATCTCACACGCTAGTAAAGTAATGCTTAAAATTCTCCAAGCCAGGCTTCAGGAATACGTAAACCGTGAACTTCCAGATGTTCAAGCTGGTTTTAGAAAAGGCAGAGGAACGAGAGATCAAATTGCCAACATCCGCTGGATCATTGAAAAAGCAAGAGAGTTCCAGAAAAACATCTATTTCTGGTTTATTGCCTGTGCCAAAGCCTTTGTGTGGATCACACTTAACTGTGGAAAATTCTGAAAGAGATGGGAATACCAGACCACCTGACCTGCCTCTTGAGAATTCTGTATGCAGGTCAGGAAGCAACAGTTAGAACTGGACATGGAACAACAGATTGGTTCCAAATAGGAAAAGGAGTACGTCAAGGCTGTATATTGTCACCCTGCTTATTTAACTTATACGCAGAGTACATCATGAGAAACGCTGGGCTGCAAGAAGCACAAGCTGGAATCAGGATTGCCTGGAGAAATATCAATAACCTCAGATATGCAGATACACCACCCTTATGGCAGAAAGTGAAGAAGAACTAAAGAGCCTCTTGATGAAAGTGAAAGAGGAGAGTGAAAAAGTTGGCTTAAAGCTCAACATTCAGAAAACTAAGATCATGGCATCTGGTTCCATCACTTCATGGCAAATAGATGGGGAGACAGAGGAAACAGTGGCTGACTTTATTTTGGGGGGCTCCAAAATCACTGAAGATGGTGATTGCAGCCATGAAATTAAAACACGCTTACTCCTTGGAAGGAAAGCTATGACCAACCTAGACAGCATATGAAAAAGCAGAGACATTACTTTGCCAACAAAGGTCCATCTAGTCAAGGCTATGGTTTTTCCAGTAGTCATGTATGGATGTTAGAGTTGGACTATAAAGAAAACTGAGTGCTGAAGAATTGATGCTTTTGATCTGTGGTGTTGGAGAAGAGTCTTGAGAGTCCCTTGGACTGCAAGGAGATCCAATCAGTCCATCCTAAAGGAGATCAGTCCTGAGTGTTCATTGGTAGGACTGATGTTGAAGCTGAAACTCCAACACTTTGGCCACCTGATGAGAAGAGCTGACTCATTTGAAAAGACCCTGATGCTGGGAAAGATTGAGGGCAGGAGGAGAAGGGGACGACAGAGGATGAGCTGGTTGGATGCATCACCGACACAAGGGACATGGGTTTGGGTGTACTCCGGGAGTTGGTGATGGACAGGGAGGCCTGGCATGCTGCGGTTCATGGGGTCGCAAAGAGTCGGACATGACTGAGCAACTGAAATGAGCTGAAAACAGACCCCAGGGAGCTCCCTATCCCATATATGAGGACATAGTGAGAAGACAGCTGTCTGTGACCCAAGAAGCCCTCACCAGACCCGGGAAGGGGGTGCCTTCATCTTGGACTTTCAGCCTCCACGACTGTGAGAAACAAATATTTCATGGTTTATAAGCCACATAGTTTATGGTCTTTTTGTTATAACAGTCCACTCAGACTAAGACACATAGATTAAAATTGAGGTGGGGAGATGCAGATAAAGCAGAGTTTGGAGAGAAATTGATGCTTTCAATGCTTATGTTAGAATTAAAGAAAAATTTAATCCATGATCTAAACTTCCAACTTAAGCTAAAAGTAGAAAAGAAAAGCAAATTACAACCAAATTAAGTTACAGAAGAATATACTAGATATAAAAAAATAATGGATGAGGAAACAATTGAAAACGTTAATAAAGACAAAAGTTGGCTCTCAGAAAACAATTTATAGAATTGACAAATTCCTAGCAATATTTATCAAGAGAAAAAAGATCGATCAATATTAGAAATGAAAAAGATATACAGAAGACTGTGACCCCAATGACACCAACGTTAAAAAGATAAATAGAAGACTGTGACCAGTTTTGTGCCAATACATCTGATAACCTGTATGAAATGGATAAATCCTTTAAAGCATAACTTAACAATACTGACTCAAGAGAAAAATTGAAATATATATATGTTTGTATATACAAATATATTTATATAAATTAGATCTTAAATTTTATTTTAAAAAATCCAACAAAGAAAATTCCTGTCCCAAACTGTTTAATGGATGAATTCTATGAAGTATATAGACAAGAAACACCAATGTCAACAAAAAATTATTTCTTGTCAATAAGAAATAACACCAATGGTTAATCTGCAAAAGAAAGGGAAATTTTTTGGAGCCAACCTGAGGATTACAACCCAGGAGACACTCTTTCCCACTTCTGGGAATTGTTTCCCCCATTAGAGGTCAAAGGATATAAATGTTTTTGAGACAAAAGCTTATATATCAAGTGACATATTGACAGTTTACACAATCATCCAGATCTGCGTGTACAATGTAAGTAATGAGTCATCAGGTCCCTTCACAAGATTAAGAAGGAAGGTTGTCTCCAAGGAGGTCTGGTCAAGGCAGATGCACGGCACACACTCTAGGGGAAGGAAGAGGCCCAATGGGCAGACAAAAAGTTTACATTTAATTTTTTTTCTTGGTTTGCCATAACATGAATTTATCTCATCATCAGTATTAAACAAAATCTTAAGAAAATAGGGCATGGACATTTCCCAGTTTGTTTTATGAGGCAAACACAAATATATAGAAACACGTGACAAATACATTTCAGTTGCTCAGTCATGCCTGACTCTTTGCAACCCCATGGACTGCAGCACGCCAGGCCTCCCTGTCCATCACCAACTCCCGGAGTTTATTCAAACTCATGTTCATTGAGTCGGTGATGCCATCCAACCATCTCATCCTCTGTCGTCCCCTTCTCCTCTTGCCTTCAATCTTTCCCAACATCAGGGTCTTTTCAAATGTCAGTTCTTCGCATCAGGTGGCCAAAGTATTGGAGTTTCCGCTTCAACATCAGTCCTTCCAATGAATATCCAGAGCCGATTTCCTTTAGGATTGACTGGTTGGATCTCCTTGCAGTCCAAGGGACTCTCAAAAGTCTTCTCCAACACCACAGATCAAAAGCATCAATTCTTCAGCACTCAGCTTTCTTTATAGTCCAACTCTCATATCTATACATGACTACTGGAAAAACCATAGCCTTGACTAGACGGACATTTGTTGGCAAAGTAATGTCTCTGCTTTTTAATATGCTGTCTAGGTTGGTCATAACTTTTCTTCCAAGGAGCAAGCATCTTTTAATTTCATGGCTGCAGTCACCATCTGCAGTAATTTTGGAGCCCAGAAAAATAAAGTCAACTACTGTTTCCACTGTTTCCCTATCTCTTTGCCATGAAGTGATGGGACTGGGTGCCATGATCTTAGTTTTCTGAATGTTGAGCTTTAAGCCAACTTTTTCACCCTCCTCTTTCACTTTCATCAAGAGGCTCCTTACTTCTTCTTCGCTTTCTGCCATAAGGGTGGTATCTTCTACATATCTGAAGTTATTAATATTTCTCCTGGCAATCTTGATTCCAGCTTGTGCTTCATCCAGCCCAGCATTTCTCATGATGTACTCTGTGTATAAGTTAAATAAGCAGGGTGACAATATACAGCCTTGACGTACTCCTTTTCCTATTTGGAACCAATCTGTTGTTCCATGTCCAGTTCTAACTGTTGCTTCCTGAACTGCATACAGAATTCTCAAGAGGCAGGTCAGGTGGTCTGGTATTCCCATCTCTTTCAGAATTTTCCACAGTTTGTTGTGATCCACACAGTCAAAGGTTGTGACAAATACATGGAAAGAAAATTACAGACCGATAGACTTAGTAAAAAAAGATGCAAAACCCTTAACAAAATATTAGCAAACTGAACCCAACAGCATGGCAATATGTTATTGCCAAAGCAGAATTTGGGGCTTCCTTGGTGGTTCAGATTGTAAAGAATCTGCTTGCAATACTGGAGACCCAGATTTGATCCCTGGGTTGGGAAGATCCCTTGGAGGAGGAAATGGCAACACACTCCAGCATTATTGCCTGGGAAATCCCATGAACAGAAAAGCCTGGTGGGTTACAGTCCATGGGGTCACAAAGAGTTAGACATGACTGAAGTGACTAACCCTTAAAAAGTGAAATTTTTCCAGCAACACAGAATTGGGCCAACACTTGGAAACCAATGTAACTCATCATTTTAACAGAAGAAAGAAAGAAGGAAAATCATATAGATTACTTTAATAAATAAAGGATTTGACAAAATTCAACACCCAATCAAGATTTTTTATCTCAGCAAAAAGAGAATATCTTCTATCTGTAAAAAGCCATATATGAAAAACCCAATCACTAAAATCAGACTTAATGACATTATATTATAAAGGGAATGGCAGGATATATTTAAAGTACTGAAAGGGGAAAATCTACAACCAAGATTACCGTACCTGGCAAGGATCTCATTCAAAATTGATGGAGAAATAAGAAACTTTTTAGACAAGCAAAAGTTAAGAGAATTCAGTACCACCAAAACAGCTTTACAGCAAATGTTAAACAGACTTATATAGTCAAGAAATACAACAGAAGAAAAAAGATCTACAAAATCAATCCCAAATAATTAAGAAAATGACAACAGGAACATATATCAATAATTACTTTCAATGTAAATGGATTAAATGCTCCAACCAAAAGACACAGACTGGCTGAAAGGATACAAAAACAAGACCCTTATATGTGCTGTCTACAAGAAACCCACTTCAGACCTAAAGACACATATAGACTGAAAGTGAGAAGATGGAAAAATATATTCCATGCAGATGGAAAGCAAAAGAAAGCTGGAGTAGCAATCCTCATATCAGACAACACAGACCTTACATTAAAGAATATTACAAGAGATAAGGAAGGACACTACATAATGATCAAGGGATCAATCCAAGAGTAAGACATAGCAATTGTAAATATGCACCCAATATAGGAGCACCTCAATACATAAGACAAACACTAACAGATATAAAAGGAGAAATTAACAGTAACACAATAATAGTAGGAGACTTTAACACCCCTCTCACACCAATGGACAGATCATCAAAACAGAAAATTAATAAGGAAACACAGGTCTTATATAATGAGATGGATCTCATTGATATCTTCAGGACATTCCATCCAAATGCAGAAGAATATACCTTCTTCTCAAGTGCACATGGAGTATTCTCCAGGATAGATCACATCTTGGGTCACAAATCAAACCTCAGCAAATTTAAGAAAATTGAAATCATACCAAGCATCTTCTCCAACCACAATGCTGTGAGACTAGATACCAATTATAAGAAAAAAACTATAAGAAACACCAACACATGGAGATTAAACAAAATGTTTCTAAATAACCAACAGGTTACTGAAGAAATCAAAAGGGAAATCAAAAAATTTCTTTTTTGAAACAAAGACAATGAAAACACAACTCAAAACCTACGGGATACAGCAAAAGCAGTTCTAAGAGGGAAGTTTATAGCAATACAATCCTACCTCAAGAAACAAGAAAAACATCTAATAGACAACGCAACTTTACACCTAAAACAACTGGAAAAAGAAGAACCAAAAAAAAAATTAGCAGAAGGAAAGAAATCATAAAGATCTGAGCAGAAATAAGTGAAAAAGAAATGAAAGAAACAGTAGTAAAAGTTAATAAAACTAAAAGCTGGTTCTTTGAGAAGGTAAACAAATTTGACAAATCTCTAGCCAGACTCATTAAGAAAAAAAGAAGAATTGAATCAATAAAATTAGAAATGAAGAAGGAGAGGTTACAACAGACAATGCAGAAATACAAAGGATTATAAGAGATTATTATGAGCAACTGTATGGCAATAAAATAGATAACCTGGAAGAAATGGACAGATTCTTAGAAAAGTTCAATCTTCCAAGACTGAACCAGGAAGAAATAGAAATTATGAACAACCCAATTACAACCACTGAAATTGAAGCTGTGATCAAGAATCTCCCCCAAAACAAAAGCCCAGGACCAGATGGCTTCACAGGACAATTCTATCAAACATTTAGAGAAGAAATAATGCCTATCCTTCTAAAACTCTTTCAGAAAATTGCAGAGGAAGGAGCACTTCCAAACTCATTCTACGAGGCCACCATCACCCTGATACCAAAACCAGACAAAGACAACACACCAAAAAGAATAAACTACAGGCCAGTATCACTGATGAACATAGATGCAAAAATCCTCAACAAAATTTTAGCAAACAGAATTCAACAACACATCAAAAAGCTCATACACCATGGTCAAGTTGGGTTTATTCCAGGGATGCAAGGATTCTTCAAAATATTCAAATCAATCAATGTGATACACCATATTAACAAATTGAAGAATAAAAACATATGATAATCTCAATAGATGCAGAAAAAGCCTTTGACAAAACTCAGCACCCATTTATGATTAACAGCAAAGGCCATATATGATAAGCCTACAGCAAACATTATTCTCAATGGTGAAAAACTGAAAGCATTCCCCCTAAGATCAGGAACAAGACAAGGGTGTCCACTTTCACCACTATTATTCAACATACTTCTGGAAGTCTTAGCTACAGCAATCACAGAAGAAAAAGAAACAAAAGGAATCCATATCAGAAAAGAAGAAGTAAAGCTCCACTCTTTGCAGATGACATGATACTGTACATAGAAACCCTAAAGACAGTATCAAAAAATTACTAGAGCTAATCAATGAATTTAGCGAAGTTGCAGCGTACAGAATCAATACACAGAAATCACTTGCATTTCTATATATTAACAATGAAAAATCAGAAAGAGAAATTAAGGAATCAATCCCATTTACCATTGCAACACAAATAATTAAATATCTAGGAATAAACTTACCTAAGGAGACAAAAGAACTGTACACAGAAAATTATAAGACACTAATGAAAGAAACGGAGAAGGCAATGGCAGCCCACTCCAGTACCCTTGCCTGGCAAATCCCATGGACCGAGGAGCCTGGTGGGCTGCAGTCCATTGGGTTGCTAAGAGTCGGACACGACTGAGCGACTTCACTTTCACTTTTCACTTTCATGCATTGGAGAAGGAAATGGCACCCCATTCCAGTGTTCTTGCCTGGAGAATCCCAGGGACGGGGGAGCCTGGTGGGCTGCCGTCTATGGGGTCGCACAGAGTCAGACACGACTGAAGCAACTTAGCAATGAAAGAAATCAAAGACAGCATAAACAGATGGAGAGATATTTCATGTTCCTGGGTAGGAAGAATCAATACTGTGAAAATGACTATATTACCAAATGCAATCTACAGATTCAATGTGATCCCTATCATATTACCAATGGCATTTTTCACAGAACTAGAACAAAAAATTTCACAATTCACATGGAAACACAAAAGACTCCGAATAGCCAAAGCAGTCTTGAGAAAGAAGAATAGAGCTGGAGGAATCAACCTTCCTGACTTCAGATTATACTACAAAGCTACAGTCATCAAGACAGTATGGTACTGGCATAAAAACAGAAATATAGACCAATGGAACAAGATAGAAAGTCCAGAAATAAACCCATGCACCTATGGGTACCTTATTTTTGACAAAGAAGGCAAGAATGTACAATGGGGCTAAGGCAGCCTCTTCAATAAATGATGCTGAGAAAACTGGACAGCTACATGTAAAAGAATGAAATTAGAATACTTCCTAACACCATACACAAAGATAAACTCAAAATGGATTAAAGACCTAAATGTAAGACCAGAAACTATAAAACTCATAGAGGAAAACAGGCAGAACACTTGATGACGTAAATCAAAGCAAGATTCTCTATGACCCACCTCCTAGAGTAATGGAAATAAAAACAAAAGTAAACAAGTGGGACCTGATTAAACTTAAAAGCTTTTGCACAACAAAAGAAACTATAAACAAGGTGAAAAGACAACCCTCAGAATGGGAGAAAATAATAACAAATGAAACAATTGACAAAGGATTCATTTCCAAAATTTACAAGCAGCTCATACAACTCAATACCAGAAAAACAAACAACCCAATCAAAAACTGGGAAAAAGACCTAAATGGACATTTCTCCAAAGAAGACATACAGATGGCTAACAAACACATGAAAAGATGCTCAACATCGCTCATTATTAGAAAAATAAATGCAAATGAAAACTACAGTGAGATATCACCTCACATCGGTCAGAATGGCCATCATCAAAAAGTCTACAAACAATAAATGCTGGAGAGGGTGTGGAGAAAAGGGAACACTCTTGTACTCTTAGTGGGAATGTAAATTGATACAGCCACTATGGAAGACGGTATGGAGATTCCTTAAAAAACTAGGAATAAAACCACCATATGACCCAGCAATTCCACTCCTAGGCATATACCCTGAGGAAACCAAAATTGAAAAAGATGCATATATACCATTGTTCATTGCAGCACTATTTACAGTAGATAGAACATGGAAGCAATCTAGATGTCCATTGACAGATGAAAGGATAAAGAAGCTGTGGTACATATGCAAAATGGAACATTACTCAGCCATAAAAAGGAACTCACTTGAGTCAGTTCTAATGAGGTGGATGAACCTAGAACCTATTATACAGAGTGAAGTAAGTCAGAACAAGAAAGATAAATATCGTATTCTAACGCATATATACAGAATCTAGAAAAATGGTACTGAAGAATTTATTTACAAGGCAGCATGAAGAAACAGACATAGAGAATAGACTTATGGACATGGGGAGAGGGAAGGAGAGGGTGAGATGTATGGAAAGAGTAACATGGAAACTTGCTGCTGCTGCTGCTGCTAAGTCGCTTCAGTCGTGTCCGACTCTGTGCAACCCCATAGACGGCAGCCCACCAGGCTCCCCCCGTCCCTGGGATTCTCCAGGCAAGAACACTGGAGTGGGTTGCCATTTCCTTCTCCAATGCATGAAAGTGAAAAGTGAAAGTGAAGTCACTCAGTCGTGTCCAACTCTTAGCGACCCCATGGACTGCAGCCTACCAGGCTCTTCCATCCATGGGATTTTCCAGACAAGAGTACTGGAGTGGGGTGCCATTGCCTTCTCCAACATGGAAACTTACCATATGCAAAATAGATAGCCTACAGGAATTTGCTGTATGTCTCCAGAAACTCAAATAGGGGCTCTGTAACAACCTAGAGGGGTAGGATGGGGAGGGAGATGGCAGGCAGTTTCAAAAGAGAGGGGATCTATGTATACCTATGGCTGATCCATGTTGAGGTTTGATAGAAAACAACAAAATTCTGTAAAGCAATTATACTTCAGTAAAAAATAAATAAATTAAAAAAAAATAGCATTCCTTCTTGGGCTTCCCTGGTGGCTCAGTGGTAAAGAATCTGCTTGACAATGCAGGAGATGCAGGTTTGATCCCTGGGTTCGGAAGATCTCCTGGAGTAGGAAACGGCAGCCCACTCCAGCAGTCTTGCCTGGGAAATCTCATGTCCAGAGGAGCCTGGGAGGCTACAGTCCCTGGGGTCCCCAAGAGTCAAATACAGCTGAGCATGAGGACACACACACACACACACACACACACACACACTAAAGCAAGCACCTGACAATTAGCTTTTGAATACAATGCAAGGGACTGACATTAAGCTTTCTATGGCTGAGGCATCTGCTTCAAAGACAGCCATCTCAGATAAGCACATTACCAGCCACATAACTAGATGAAGAGCCAGATCATCCACGAACTTCCCCTTTTTAGGAAGCACCGGTTGATCTAGATAATTGACCCTTTGATGGTTTGCTTTTTCCATCCTGTCCCTTCATTCCCTCTCTTATATTTTAAATTCACCAATAGAGAGTGAGCCAGAAAAACTCTAGACCCTACCCTCCACCCCAATAAAGGCAGAACCCCAGAGAGCTCTATCTCTCCACTTCCCCTCCCCCGCACTGCATATTGAGACCTGACTGTGTGCCCTGGGCAATCTGTACCTTCCAGGACCTGTGAGTAACAAAACGTGTCTTTTCAAAGCTCCTTAATGATGGTTGCTGAGGTGCTTCTTAAAATCCCAATGATAACCACAGGGCTAGTCCAACCTTGGCAAGACCTTGAAAAACATCTGTGGGAGCAAATAGGATGGGTCCAGAGAGGGCCCCCAGGCATCTCTAGCTGATAGCATCGCTACAGATAGGCTGAGACTGACCAATATAAGCATCAACATAAAATGTTTATGAATAATTTTAACAAAAATATGTGCAAGGCTTTATGTTCAGTCGCCCAGTTGCATCTGACTCTTTGCAACCCATGGACTAGCAGCACACCCGGCCTCCCTGTCTCTCACCATCTCCTGAAGTTTGCCCAAGCTCATGTCCACTGCATTGGTGATGCCATCCAGCCATTTCATCCTCTGATACCCTCTTCTCCTTCTGCCCTCAATCTTCCACCGGAATCAGAGACTGTTCCAATGAGTCGGCTGTTCGCTTCAGATGACCAAAATACTGGAGCTTCAGCTTCAGCATCAGTCCTTCCAATGAGTATTTGGGGTTGATCTCCCTTAAGATTGACTGGTTTGATCTCCTTGCAGTCCAGGGGACTTTGAGGAGTCCTCTCCAGCACCACAGTTCGAAGGCATCAGTTCTTTGGTGTTCCGCCTTCTTTACAATCCAGCTCTCACAACCATGTGTAACCACTTGGATAGGCCATAGCCTTGACTATCTGGACATTTGTCAGCAGAGTAATGTCTCTGCTTTTCAACACACTGTCTAAATTTGTCATACCTTTCCTGCCATGAACCAATCGTCTTCTGATTTCATGGGTGCAGTCACCATCCACAGTGATTTTAGAGCCCAAGAAGAGGAAATCTGTCCCTACTTCCACTTTTTTCCTGTCTATTTACTATCAAGTAATGGGGCCGGATGCCATAATCTTTGTTTTTTTAATATTTAGTTTTAAGCTGAGTGAAAGACAGAGTGAAAGGTTTTATACTACAACTAATTTTTAATGCTGAGAAAATCATTGAAAGATCTAAAGAAGTGAAGGGAGATTCCATGTTCACATATTGGAAATTCAATATATTTAAGAAGTCAATTCTCCACAATTCTTCAAGAATTTTTATAAAGATACAGCAATCAAGATAGTGTGGAACTGGCAAAATGATAAAGAGATCAGTGGAAAAGAAAAGAAAATCCAGGAGTAGACTCAGACTTTTACAGTCATTGATTTCCAACCAAGGTGCCCAAGCACCTCCTTGGGTTGAAGAGTCTTTTCAAAAGGTGGGCTGCAAGAACATGAACGTATTTGCCTGCCTCACAAAAGACATAAAAGCTTATTTGGAATGGATCACACATCTAAATACAAAACTTCAAAACTAGAAGCAGCAAAGATTCCTCAGACAAAGAAACCACTAACAATAAAGTTAAATATTGGTAAATTAGACCAGTGGTCAGCAAACATTTCTGTAAAGGGCAGTCCAGATGGTAAATATTCTAAAGCTTTGCAGGCAGCCTCAGCTAGAATCACTTGACCTTGTTGTTGGTCGTAGCATGAACAGCTTGGACAATGCAGAAATGAATGTACACACCTGTGTTTCAATAAAACTTCTATTTACAAATCCAGGCAAACGGCTGACTGACCATAGATTGCTGACAGCTGTATCAGACAATCAAAAGTTAAAGCCCTTCTCATCGAAATAGACAATTAAGAATACGCAAACCAGAAAAAGACAACCTGCTGATAGGATAAAATATTTGCAAATACTATCCAACGTATATAAACAGCTCATACAACTCAACATCAAAAAAATAATCTGATTTTAAAATGCACAGAAAAACTGAACAGACATTTTTTTCAAAGAGGAAATGCAGATGGCCAACAGGCACATGAAAAGTTGTTCAACATTGCTAATCATCAGGGAAATGCAAATTAAAACCACAATGAGATTATCACCTCTCACCTGGTTGAATGGTCATCATCAAAAAGTCTGCAAGTAACACATGTTGGCAAGGGTGCCGCAGAAAAGGAACTCTTGTAAGCTGCTGCTGGTGCTAAGTCGCTTCAGTTGTGTAAGCTGTTGGTAGGAGTGTAAACCGGTGCAGCCACTGTGGAGAAGGGTATCTCAGGAAACTAAAAATAAAGATGCCATGTGATCCAGCAATTCCACTCCTGGAGATATATCCAAAACAAACAGCAATTTAAAAAGATACGTGCAGGTCATTGTTCAGAGCAGCGCTATTCACAATAGCCAAGACATGGAAACAACCTAAATATGCATCAGCAGGTGAGTGGCTAAAGAGGCTGTGATATACATCAAAAGAAGGAAATACTGTCATTTGCAGCAACATGGGTGAACCTGGAGGACCCAGAAAAGACCCCACAGCCTTTGTCCAAAAGAAATGAAAAAAACATGTTAAAAGATGCCTTGCCCAAGAATGTTGATAGCAGCTTTGTGACAAAAATGTTGGTACCATGCCAAGTGTCAGTGACCAGGAGACTGGAGTCACAAACTGTGACGTGTTCACACAATGAACAGCGCTCACAAAATTTACTTCCGTGAAAGCACCACCTGCTTGAACCAAAAGGGACCAAGATCGTTCAATGTGAAACAAGGCTGCTGTGGACCCCAACTCCTCCATGCTGAGGAGCCAGTTCTTGCAGAAAAGGAAGGACAGGGGCCTGCAGGCCATTCCAGGGAGCAGCAGGGTCTTGAGATGGCAGCTGCCTGAAAGGAGCAGAAAAGTGAAAATGAAAGTCGCTCAGTCATGTCTGACTCTTTGCAACCCCATGGACTATACAGTCCATTGAATTCTCCAGACCAGAATACTGGAGAGGGTAGCCTGTCCCTTCTCCAGGAGATCTTCCCAACCCAGGGATTGAACCCAGGTCTCCCGCATTGCAGGAGAAGGCAATGGCACCCCACTCCAGTACTCTTGCCTGGAAAATCCCATGGACCGAGGAGCCTGGTAGGCTACAGTCCATGGGGTCGAGGAGAGTTGGACACGACTGAGCGACTTCACTTTCACTTTTCACTTTCATGCATTGGAGAAGGAAATGGCAACCCACTCCAGTGTTCTTGCCTGGAGAATCCCAGGGACACTGGAGCCTGGTGGGCTGCCATCTATGGGGCAGCACAGAGTCAGACACGACTGAAGTGACTTAGCAACTCCCGCACTGTAGGTGGATTCTTCCCTGAGCTATCAGGGAAGCCCAAGGAGCAGAACCAGGCACTAATCCAAATGCACTGACTCCTAGACCATGGACCTGGGAACACTGCCCTGTGATTTCAGGACTGAGGGCGGTAGGTGAGGACAGGGGCCTGTGCACCACCCCTGCATGCCTGGGAGCGTCCTGTTTGTCGCTCCCATCTCAGCATCGTGTGCTGGGTCTGGCAGGAAATTCAGACTCCTCGTCTTCCCAACTCACAAGTGCCTGAAACTAGAAGAGCTACTGCTCCCCAGTGGCTACTAGACCTGATGGAAATCATGAATCATGAGGTCCTGAGCTTCAAGCTTTATGCCACAACTGGATGAGACTTTTAGGGGAGGGAGCTTCCTGGGATGGGCGAGCAAATGCTCTGTGTTTAGAAATGTAAATAGTTCATTTCTAGAACTATTTACTATAAAATAGTTTAAAAAAAAAGCTAAGTGTGTGACACTGCAAATGCCACCCTGAAAAATAAAACAGCCAGTTATCTTACCAGTAAAACAGACTTATTCAGAAATAGCAGCAGAATTGCAATTCAGGACGTGCAGGTTATGGCAAACCATAGGCAAGTCCAGAGAACAGGGAGAAGAAGGTCACTTCACAGACCAAAGAGGGAGCTGGAAGGGCTCCTGTAAAGGAAAAGTCCATGGGAGGGAAGGGAGGCTCTGGGATAACGGCTGCTCATTGTCCAGCTGCTGCCAGGCAGGGAGGAAATTCTCCTTCTCCTGTGGTTGGTGAAGTCAGCTTCCTGTCTGGGAATGGGAGCTGAGCTGCGAGGCATGAGAGCTCCCCATCCTGGGCTTCCTGACTTGCTTTAGACAAGATTTTTCTTTAGTTTTTACCACCAAATGCCCACAGTACTCTGCAGGCTTCCCAGCAAGAAGTGGACCCCCTGAATCTGGGCTGGCCTTGCAATAAATATATCCACAGAAGTTGAAAAGTGACCTTGTACAATTTCCAAGGTTAGGATTCCAGAAGCCACAGTTTCCAGTCTCATGGTCTTGAAACCTGTACCACCAGGTGAAGAGGTGGCTGAGCAGAGATAGATGGCTGCCTCACACACATGCACAGGCACACACATATACATGCACAGCACACACACACGTTTGACAACCGGTCACCTCCAGAACCAAAGCCACCTGGTGGCCGGTAGTGACTGGAGATGGAATGAGTGCAGGGGAGGCCCTCCTGAAAACCCTGCTGAATAAATCCCTAACAGCCAGTATGCAGAATCGTGAGCTAAGTCAATGATTCAACTTTGGGACTGTTTGGCATATACAACAAAAGCTCATAGACACATCAAGGAATGCTAATTAAAATCACAGTGAGCTGTCACCACACTCCCATTAGAACGGTTAAAAGACTGAAAATCCTGAAGTGTTGGTATTTTGGGGACTGGAGTTACACGTTGTTGGGGAGAAAGTGGGATACAAACTGGTACAATTAAGTTAGAAACTGGCAGTTTCCCAGTCTAACTGGGAAAGTTAGACCTATGCCTACCCTGCAATTCAACAGTCCCACTCATAGGCTTGTGTTCCTCCCCTCAAAACTGTATGTGTGCCTGAGATAAACACTGTGAAGGGGATGCTGTGAAGGAGTCTTCTGGGACACTGGAGTGTTCTGTATCTTTAAATGGATAAAAATGTGTGTAGTAAATGTGCAATAAAAAATAACCTTGATCCGAAAAAAAAAAAAAGTATGCAGCATACCATGTAAACCACACAATGTAAAAGACACTTCCATTGAAAGTAATCTTTCAACGTCTTTAAAAAAGATGTGCACCCTCCACTGTTTGCAGGTGATGTACGGCTAGAGGATGAACCGTGGGTTTTTAACGACTGTGAATTCTTTGACACTCTTTCCATAACATTCCCTCTGCCTGAATCTGGGTGGGCTTTAACCAATAGAACAGGAGACCAGCAGTGACCTCTGAGGCCAGCTCACGAGAGGCTGTGCAGTGCCCTCTGGTTCTGCAGAAACGCCTGCTCTCAGAACCCAGTCGCTGTGAAAGTCCACTTGGGAACCCATACAGGTGCCAGACATGCAATTGAGAGGGTCCTGGGTCACCCACTACCACTGTTTGAGGTATCCCACTGTTCCAGGTTTCCCAGCTGTGGCCCGGACATCATGGAGCTGAAGCAAGATGGGTCCCTGCTCCCTGATGGTGCGCCTGGTGAGAATAAGGAAGAGGGTGAGCATTTTACACCGTCCGCTGGTGGCTTCCTACATGGCACTGGGAACTGGGGCAGAGTTTGGTGCTGCATTGTGGGTGCTGCCAAAACAAGAGCCTAGAGCCTGCAGCCCTAGTGTGAAACCAGACAGAAGCAGGAGGCTTGCACACCTAGGGGCCAAGGCAAGGAAATCAAAGCAATGTACCAGAAGAGGAGGAAAGAGTCTTCGTTATTCAGCCGTGGGAACTGGGTCCCAGGGTGACCTGTGTGGAAGTGGACTTCCGGTCTGCTGAAGTGGCTTCCCAGCAGCATCAGAGTGTCAGCCGGGTCTCCTCGCTATGTGTCTAAGAACGGTCTGGAAGAGAGGAGCTAGAGGAGGATAATCCAGTTTCCAAACAGAACTTAAAAGAGCTACAAAGGACCATGGCTGGCTCAAAAATGGAACTATTTCTTATGCCCCTTCTCTCCCAGAAGAAGATTCTCGAAGAACGAGCAGGTTCAGGGCAAAGGCTGACTCCACGGGCTGTTGGGGAAGAGTGGCCTCAGAGCGGGGACAAGATGAGATGGCATTGTGAAGCCCTCAAAGACTCCGCAATAGTTCAGTTGCTGCTCATATCTGTTTTGTGAGCAAAAGCTTCCTGTGGACTTTGTACATGGGCCCCTCAGACGCTGTCGTATCAATTGCCTTCCAAACCTGAGGGCACTGGTTGCAGAAGCTGCATGAGGGCCAATTAGAGATGGGCCCGTTTCAAACAGATTCGGGTTTAGGTTTTGTCAAGTGCTGTGAACGTCAATGAACTCTGTAGAAAACCCACAGTTATTCAGACAACAGAACCGGCAGAATCAATAGCAGCTTGCGCTGAAAGAACCAGAGAGAGCACAAGACAGAAAGCAGCATTTGGACCCCGAACTTGGTCAGCCAGGCAGCAGCTTCAAACATGGACTGCTTTTCATGGAACAGGAAAAATGGCTGAGAGGTGGAAAGGGGGGGCGAAGTGGAGAGGTGGGGGTCATGCCCAGCCACTGTAGAGCCTGACGAGGGGCTGCTGTGCATGCCGGGCCTCCCATTTCCTCTTCAGACTGGACTATCTCATTAGGGTTCTCCTAACCCATTCCACCACTGGACGCAGGGCAAGAGGACTGGGTCAGATAACTTGTCTCTTTAGGTCACATGTTTTGAATCCTCAAGCCACTTTTCTGAGGAATCGCGTCTGAGGAGGTTCAGCACACTGGCCCAACTCCTGGGGCTCTGGCGAGCAGTGGGGTGAGCCCTGTGGGTCTGGGGGATTACTGTGCGTGTCTCTGTGGTTTGGCTGGAGGGCAGAGTGCTTTGTCCAAAGTTGGCCCTGACAGTGCCTCCCTTCCCACACCCTGTTGTCCGGTGTGGGCTTGCCACCACTCCGTCCCCTGCTTGTGAGGGCAGCTAGCCTCCACCTGCCGATAACGAGTGGGAAATGATGACAGAGACCCTACATGACTTCTGAGATGAGGTCAAAACAGTCAAAACTTCCAGTGGTTCTGGAGAAAGGCCATCCCCATGTGAGGGGCTGACTGTCTTGAGACCACCTTGCTGGTGGATAATACACACATCCTAGGAACTGTATCAACTTACTTGACTTTATTGTGGAGGCTACATTGTTTTAATTTCCCAAAATAGTTTATTCCTCTTATGATTTTATTTACATACTCTTTACATTTATATTTACATTAGCCCTCAATTGTACTATTAAATAAGAAATATACCTGTGGATCTATTTCATTTATACTAAAATTTTAAATATCAGGCCAACTATTTACAACGTCTTTAACTTTGTTTTTAATCTTTTTGGCCACACTGCAAGCAGCTCATGGGATTTTAGTCCCCTGACCAGGGATCGAAGCATGGCCCCTGAACTGGAAGCGTGGAGTCTTAGCCACTGGACTGCCAGGGAAGTTCCAAACTTGGTTTGTTTTTTAAAAAGCAAAAAATATTATTGTCCCACAGTAGGAAAACTGCTAGGAATTAGACTGCTGGATTTAAACCTTCTTTGGAAGGAATGATGCTAAAGCTGAAACTCTAGTACTTTGGCCACCTCATGCGAAGAGTTGACTCATTGGAAAAGACTCTGATGCTGGGAGGGATTGGGGGCAGGAGGAGAAGGGGATGACAGAGGATGAGATGGCTGGATGGCATCACTGACTCGATGGACGTGAGTCTGAGTGAACTCTGGGAGTTGGTGATGGACAGGGAGGCCTGGCGTGCTGCGATTCATGGGGTCGCAAAGAGTCGGACACGACTGAGCGACTGAACTGAACTGATCTTTAATATTCTCTGTTTTAGCTGGTGAATTTTTATTTAAGTCTTTGTATAATTTGACTCATTCCACCTCCTGGATCATTGTTGTTGGAGAGGGTTCAGGTCCACATAGTTGTTTTGAAAACAAGGTGTAGGAACCCTCACTACTGACTAATTTTAGCCATCGATTGAGTGGGTTCCGCTGTGGCTCACTTGGCTTCATGCACTTGAATGCTGCGTGCTGAGCTGGGCCCACGTGGGACAAGGCTGTAAAACGAGCGGTGCTTACAGAGCAGTTAAACAAAACGTTACCATTGAGTAAAAAAAAGAAAACAAGGAGGCTAATCTAGTGATTTCTTTAAACTTAAACCTGATGAGTTTTTATGGCATCAATGAAAAACTATTCAGTTGTTTTTTCTGAATAAAAAAACTATTCTAAGAAGGAATTGGAATTTTTTATTCAAGCCAAATTTGAGGATTATAACCTGGGAAGAGCATCACAGAAAGTCTGCCCATTAGAAGTCAAGACACAGTTTATATAAGGTTTGTGAGATTGAGGCTGTACGTTAAAAAGACATATTGTTGATAGTTTATATAAATCAGATTTAAGCACCATCGTGTGGGTCCTGTGACCCTTTATAATTCAAGGAGGAATGTTGCCTTTAAGGATTTGTCTTGGTGCTGGGAGCGTAATGCTGCTTAAGGTTGGCAGGGGTCCCTGCCTATGGGGGGTGGTCTGCTCCACGCCTAGTGTGGGTACAAGATGCTCAGTGCAGGGGAGGGGAGGCCAACGGGCAGAGAAGAATCTTTGTGTTTACATTTTTCTTGTCTTGCCACATATATGAATTTTATTTCACAACGGCAAATTTCTGAGTCCTTAAAAATGATACAAAGCATATTCAGATGAATACTTGTGCCGAGTTCTGCCAGGGACGCGCTGGCGAGCCTCCTCGGGTGCCTTCCCGGCATTGGTCACTTGCTCTCACATCCCTGGACTCGATTCCAGAGAAACAAACCACACGCATAAAATGGACTGAGGAAGCAGCTTCGTGTGGGGCGTGCTGCTGCGCACCAACCCCAGCACCTTCTCAAAACAAAAGCTCTCTTGTCTTGAGCTGGACCCTGCTGTCGCCATGGACCCAGAGCAAGGCCAACACCATGGCGGCTGCCAGCTCTGCTCACGCTGTGCCTGCCCTTCTGGGAGGGACTCTGACTTTGGAGCGACTGGTTAGAAACTAAATGGATTCATGGAATTTGATGTGGTGTAAAAATAATAAAACATGATACCCATAAAATACAGATGCTCTATCACAATTGGCCAGATTGGGGCCTCCTGGACTCAAGGTTTTCTAAGTTAGCCAGTGAGCTGATTCTGCACTTTTGGCTCCAGTTATCTGGCTCAGAAAGAAGCCTCTGCTCTTCTCTTCTTTGCTGTTCTTTGCTTTGCTTGGTCTTCCTTCTGTACCAGGAGCTCACCCAACAGTTGCAGGTTCCTTTGATGGGTGAGAATAGTAACTTGCATGATGATAGTGACCGTTATCTGGGCGCATTAGGCACAGCGCACTATATACACACACACAAATTTCCCCTTTTACTGAGGCTGAGGGAGGTCAAGTCAGTTGCCAGAGTTCTGCCCACAGAGACTGGACTTGAACCCGGCTCGACTCCAGCCCCAAAGCTGCTGGTGGGAGCAGCTTTCTCGGGAGCAATGAATTCTCCTCTCCTGACACTTGCATTTGTTACAACAGAAGCCTTTTGTCCCTCTCCCACATCCCTCTGGAACACAGGCATCCTTTTCTCCCTGTGGACATGGGTAGCTCTGACCCACCTCGTGAGCAGCTTGGTGGCGGATGGCACTGTCCTTTATGCAAGAGAACAATGTTGCTGCCCAGGCCTTTCCCCCTGGAAAACTCCAGCCAGAACAACTCTTCCTTCCCCCAAGCCAATTCAGCTAGACTTAGAGCTGGTTACTGAATTAATTGTTGCTAAGGGTTTGCTGGGTGGATGAAAGCTGAGCTCAAGGAAGCTGGAAGGAGCTTTGTACATCCTAGAGAGTCCTGTTGACCCACCAGCATCTCCATCCACTGGGATTCTATAGGCTAGGAGGAGCACCTCTCCTTACCAAGACTGATGCTGGAGCCCCCTGCTCAGGAGCCCTCCTCCCTCGGCCAGCAAAGCCTCACTATATGTCACTTGGGGGCCTTTGACACTGGACATGCTGCAGGGTCTGAGCATCCTTCACTGCTTCCCAGTTATCCCTGAAGTTCTGTAGACATTTCTCAGCAATGCCATGACCACTAGTCAAGCAGACAGCTCTGGACTATAGAGACAGCAAAGACAGGTGAGTTGCTTCAGTGTTATTCACAATAAACACCTTCCTTCCAGGCCAACACCCAGCCCCTTGGTCTCCACCTTCCAGAAAACACCTGAGGTGGTGGCAATCCAATAGCCAGCCCTGTTGGTACTCTGACTCCCTAAGATTATTTTTTTATTACTTGGGCAATAGTACATATTCCTTTTACAGATAGGCTGTTTATATTTACAAAATATCATTACATTGTGTGAAATTGTAATATAACAAGAAATATGTATTTGGTTTTTGTCTCTGGGCTTCCCAGGTGGTCCTGTGGTAAAGAATCTGCCTGCCAATGTAGGAAACATAAGAGACTCAGGTTTGATCCCTGGGTTGGGAAGATTCCCTGGAGAAGAACATGGCAACCCACTCCAATATGCTTGCCTGGAGAATCCCATGGACAGAAGAGCCTGGCTGGCTCTGGTCCATTGGGTCACAAGAGTCAGACACAACTGAAGTGACTTAGCATGCACACGTTGGTTCCTGGCACAGAACTCCTATCACCCCCATAATTCCCGGAGTGGCAGGGGTGAGAGGAAGATCTTCATAATAGGCCCTATCAAGCATACCTGAGATGATGCTAAAGAGGTGACTCTGGGCCCTTGGAGAGCTTCAGGATAGGGCTGGTTGCCTGAGGAGACCACTGAGACTGGAGGTTGGAATGTAAGCCCCACTCCAAACTTCACAGAGGGGAGAAGGGCTGGACAGTTAGTTCAGTTGTTCAGTCGTACCCAGCTCTTTGTGACCCCATGGACTGCAGCACACCAGCCTTCCCTGTTGATCACCAACTCCCGGGGCTTGCTGAAACTCATGTCCATCGAGTCGGTGATGCCATCCAACCATCTCATCCTCTGTCGTCCCCTTCTCCTCCTGCCTTCAATCTTTCCCAGCATCAGGGTCTTTTCCAATGAGTCAGTTCTTTGCATCAGGTGGCCAAAGTTTTGGAGCTTCAGCTTCAATATTCCAATGAATATTCAGGACTGATTTCCTTTAGGATTGACTGGTTTGACCTCTTTGCAGTTCAAGGGGCTCTTAAGAGTCTTCCCCAACACCACAGTTCAAAAGCATCAATTCTTCGGCATTCATTTTCTTTATGGTTCAACTCTCACATCCATCCGCACACATGACCATTGAAAAACCATAGCTTTGACTAGGCAGATCTTTGTCGGCAAAGGAATAATGTCTCTGCTTTTTAATATGCTGTCTATGTTTGTCATAGCTTTTCTTTCAAGGAGCAAGCGTCTTTTAATTTCATGGCTGCAGTCACTATCTGCAGTGATTTTGGAGCCCAAGAAAAGGCAGTCTATTGCTATTTCTGCTGTTTCCCCATCTATTGGCCATGAAGAGATGGGACTGGATGCCATGATCTTCATTTTCTGAATGCTGAGTTTTAAGCCAACATTTTCACTCTTCTCTTTCACTTTCATCAAGAGACTCTTCAGTTCCTCTTTGCTTTCTGCCATAAGGGTGGTGTCATCTGCATATCTGAGGTTATTGATATTTCTCCTGGCAATCTTGATTCCAGCTTGTGCTTCATTCAGCCCGGCATTTCACATGATGTACTCTGCATAGAAGTTAAATAAGCAGGGTGACAATATAGCCTTAACAAACTCCTTTCCCAATTTGGAAGCAGTCCAGTTCTAACTGTTGCTTCTTGACCTATATACAGATTTCTCAGGAGGCTAGTAAGATGGTCTGGTATTCCCATCTCTTGATGAATTCTTCACGGTTTATTGTGATCTACACAGTCAATGGCTTTGGAATAGTCAATTAAGCAGAATGAGATGTTTTCTGCAATTCTCTAGCTTTTTCTATGATCCACTGGATGTTGGCAATTTGATCTCTGGTTCCTCTGCCTTTTCTAAATCCAGCTAGAACATCTGGAAGTTCTCAGTTCATGTTTTGTTGAAGCCTAGCTTGGAGAATTTTGAGCATTACTTTGTTAGCATGTGAGATGAGTGTAATTGTGCGGTAGTTAGAACATTCTTTGGCATTGCCTTTCTTTGAGATTGGAAATAAAACTGACCTTTTCCAGTCCTGTGGCCATTGCTGAGTTTTCCAAATTTGCTGGCATATTGAGTGTAGCACTTTCACAGCATCATCTTTTAGGATTTGAAATAGCTCAGCTGGAATTCATCACCTCTACTAGCTTTCTTCATAGTGATGCTTCCTAAGGTCCACTTGACTTCAGACTCCAGAATATCTGGCTCTAGGTGAGTGATCACAGTATTGTGATTTTCTGGGTCATTAATATCCTTTCTATATAGTTCTTCCATGTATTCTTGCCACCCATTCTTAATATCTTCTGCTTCTGTTAGGTCCATACCATTTCTGTCCTTTATTGTCCCCATCTTTGCATGAAATGTTCCCTTGGGATCTCTAATTTTCTTGAAGAGATCTCTAGTCTTTCTCATTCTGTTGTTTTCCTCTATTTCCTTGCACTGATCACTTAGGAAGGCTGTCTTATCTCTCCTTGCTATTCTTTGAAACTCTACATTCAGATGGGTATATCCTTCCTTTTCTCATTGTTTTTAGCTTTTCTTGTTTCTTCAGCTATTTGTAAGGCCTCCTCAGACAACCATTTTGCCTTTTTGCATTTCTTTTTCTTGGGGATGATCTTGATCACTGCCTCCTATACAATGTCACAAACTTCTGTCCATAGTTCTTCAGGCACTCTATCAGATCTAATTCCTTCAATCTATTTGTCACTTCAACTGTATAATCAATCATAAGGGATTTGACTTAGGTCGTACCTGAATGGTCTAGTGGTTTTCCCTACTTTCTTCAATTCAAGCCTGGATTTTGCAATAAGGAGTTCAAGATCTGAGCCACAGTCAACTCCGGGTCTTGTTTTTGCTGACTGTATAGAGCTTCTCCATCTTTGGCTGCAAAGAATATAATCAATCTGATATTGGTATTGACCATCTGGTGATGTTCACGTGTAGAGTTGTTTCTTGTATTGTTGGAAGAGGGTGTTTGTTATGACCACTGCGTTCTCTTGGCAAAACTCTGTTAAACTTTGCCCTGCTTCATTTTGTACTCAATGCCCAAACTTGACTGTTACTCCAGGTATCTCTTGATTTCCTACTTTTGCATTCCAGTCCCCTATGATGAAAAGGACATCTTTTTTTGGTGTTAGTTCTAGAAGGTCTTGTAAGTCTTCATAGAACCCTTCAACTTCAGCCTCTTTGGCATTAGTGGTTGGGGCATAGACTTGGATTACTGTGACACTGAATGGCTTGCTTTGGAAACGAACCGAGATCATTCTGTCATTTTTGAGATTGCATCCAAGTACTGCATTTCAGAGTACTTTGTTGACTCTAAGGGCTATTGCATTTCTTCTAAGGGATTCTTGCCCAACGTAGTAGATATAAAGGTCATCTGAATTAAATTCACCCATTCCTGTCCATTTTAGTTCACTGATTCCTAAAATATTAATGTTCACTCTTGCCATCTCCTGTTTGACCACTTACAGTTTACCTTGATTCATGGACCTAACATTCCAGGTTCCTATGCAATATTACTCTTTACAGCATCAGACTTTATTTCCATCACCAGTCACACCCACAACTGGGCATTGTTTTTGCTTTGGCTCCATCTCTTCTTTTTTTTTTGGAGTTATTTCTCCACACTTCTCCAGTAGCAAATTGGGCACCTACCGACCTGGGGAGTTCATCTTTCAGTGTCCTATCTTTTTGCCTTTTCATACTTCTCATGGGTTCTCAAGGCAAGAATACTAAGTGGTTTGCCATTCCTTTCTCCAGGCAAAGGAGAAAAGGAAAGATACATCCATCTGAATGCAGAATAGCAAGGAGAGATAAGAAAGCCTTCCTCAGTTATCAATGCAAAGAAATAGAAGAAAATAGAATGGGAAAGACTAAAAACCTCTTGAAGAAAATTATAGATACCAAGGAAACATTTCATGCAAAGATGGGCACAATAAAGGACAGAAATGGAATGGACATAACAGAAACAGAAGATATTAAGAAGAGGTGGCAAGAATACATGCAAGAACTATACAAAAAAGATCTTAATGACCCAGAAAACCAGGATAGTGTGATCACTCACCTAGAGCCAGACATCCTGGAATGCAAAGTCAAGTGGGCCTTTGGAAGCATCACCATGAAGAAAGCTAGTAGAGGTGATGGAATTCCAGCTGAGCTATTTCAAATCCTAAAAGATGATGCTGTGAAGGTGCTACACTCAATATGTGAGCAAATTTGGAAAACTCAGCAATGGCCACAGGACTGGAAAAAGTCAGTTTTCATTCCAATCCCAAAGAAAGGCAATGCCCAAATTTTCATTCTATCCCACAATTGCACTCATCTCACACTCTAGCAAAGTAATGCTCAAAATTCTCCAAGCAAGGCTTCAACAGATGTTCTAGCTGGATTTAGAAAAGGCAGAGGAACCAGAGATCAAATTGCCAACATCTGTTGGATCATTGAAAAAGCAAGAGAGTTCCAGAAAAACATCTCCTTCTGCTTTATTTTCTATGCCAAAGCCTTTGACTGTGTGGACCACAACAAACTGTGGAAAATTCTTCAAGAGATGGGAATACCATCCCATCTTACTAGCCTCCTGAGATATCTGTATGCAGGTCAAGAAGCAACAGTTAGAACCAGACATGGAACTGGACTGCTTCCAAATTGGGAAAGGAGTTTGTCAAGGCAGTATATTGTCACCCTGCTTATTTAACTTATGTGCAGAGTACATCATGTGAAATGTCTGGCTAGATGAAGCACAAGCTGGAATCAAGATTGCTGGGAGAAATATCAATAACCTCAGATATGCAGATGACAGAAAGCAGAAGAAGAACTTTCCTTTATGGCAGAAAGCAAAGAAGAACTGAGGAGTCTCTTGATGAAAGTGAACGAGGAGAGTGAAAAAGCTGACTTAAATCTCAACATTCAAAAACAAAGTTCATGGCATCTGGTCCCATTTCTTCATGGCAAATAGCCAGGGAAATAATGGAAACAGTGAGAGACTTTATTTTCTTGGGCTCCAAGTCACTAAAGATGATGAGTGCAGCCATGATTTTAAGAGACGCTTGTTCCTTGGAAGAAAAGCTGTGACCAACCTTGATAGCATATTAAAAAGCAGAGACATTGCTTAGCCAACAAAGGTCTATGTAGTCAAAGCTGTTGTTTTTCCAGTAGTCAGGTATGTATGAATGTGAGAGTTGGACCATAAAAATGGCTGAGTGCTGAAGAATTGGTGCTTTTGAACTATGGTGTTGAAGACTCTTGAGAGCCCCTGGGACAGCAAGGAGATCAAACCAACCAGTCCAAAAGGAAATCAACCTTGAATAGTTATTGGAAGGGCTGACGCTGAAGCTGAATCTCCAGTACTTTGACCACCTGATGGAGAGAGCCAACTCAGTGGAAAAGACCCAGATGCTGAGAAAGATTGAAGGCAGGTGAGAAGGGGATGACAGAGGATGAGGTGGTTGGATGGCATCACCAACTCAATGGACATGAATTTCTGCAAACTCTGGGAGATGGTGAAGGACAGGGAAACCTGGCATGCTGCAGTCCGTGGGGTTGCCAAGAGACAGACACGACTGTGCAACTGAACAACAGCACCATCCAAGGACCGGTGTCTGAACCAGAATCAGGCCCTGTACTGACTGTAGATCACAGTGGCGTTGGAGCGCTCCACACACGGATGTCTGTGGACACAGTTGTCTTGTTCTGGAGACTTTCGTGAGCTCCCTATCACAGTGGCTCTCAGGTCACAGGTAAGGTAGCCAGAGAGGGAATTCAGCGGGGGCCGAGTGTGTCTGTCTTGGCAGTACATTCAGGAGCTAAGAAACAGCTCCAGAGAGTTCTGTGCACCACCCAGCTACCCTGAATGGGCTGAGACTCCCTCTTACTTCCAGAGTTCTCCTTTGACTGCTGGCCCCAGTGCCAGTTTGTGGCCCCAAGACTCAGCATCAGCTCAGAGCCCATATCTGAGGATGTCACCCTGTGGACTCACAGCACCTGAAAGCCCATCTCTTTCCGATGGGCAGCTCCTCTCCGCCCTGTGGGCCCTCGAGTTGGGTAGGGGCACAGCCTGTACTGGGCTGTCCCAGGAAGCTAATGTTTGTGCCAAGAGGGCAGGCCCAACGCTCTGGCATCCAGAAGTTAGATGAGAGAATCCCAAACTAGCTTTTTACCTCTGCAGGAGCAGCCTGAAGCTTTTCTTGTGTACAATGAAGGACGAACTCAGAGTCCAGGTTGTGACCCTGGGATGGGGCTGAGGCCCTCAGGGCTGGTGCCTTGCATTTGCTTGAAGCCCGCAGTGCACAGCGGCTCCTTCCTCAGAGGCAAGCAAGTTCTGTGCTTCCCAAGCAGGCCTGCTCTGCCTGTGGGGCAACTGGGAAGTAGGGCCAAAGCCTGTGGCTCAGGTCCACCTCATGGGGTGTGAGGACAGGCTGTGGACCAGGCCAGTCGACTCAAGCGCAAGGCTCAGGGCCCACGCTCTCTGTGGGCCATACTTCCAGGACAGCTTCCCCTTCTTATCTCGGCAGTGAACCCGAAGCTGTGCATCACCCCGAAAACTAATGCCGCCAGCAAAGGGCTGACATAAGCGGTGGGGGGGAGGTGGCAGGGGCAGGGCAGATACTGATCACAAGCCCACTTAACTTGCCACTTTGCTCTGCGAGGCTGGCTGTGGACTCTCGCAAACAGCCATCTGTGGCCTCAACTGCAGCTGCTGTGACTGGTGAGGTGTCTGCACCAGAGAAAGTCGACATGACCCCGGCACTTGGAGTGCAACCTGTGGATTCTCTAATGCCTTTTCATTCCAGCCAGTTTCCGAGGACCAGTAGCAGCAGTTTGGGTTAGGTTAGGGTTAAGGTTAGGCAGCTAACTGCAGCTCCACTCAAGGGTCAGCCTTGAGACACGGTGAAGGAAAGTCCTCTCAGGACAGAACTGCAGCAGTTTGGTTGGTTGTCCACTGTGTCTGTAGAGGCATGGCTAGAGTAGGAATATGTATTAACCCATGGGCGGCTGCTAATGATTTGGTTGTTCAGCAACTTGGAAGGAACAGGATTGAAAACTGGTCACAAGAAGGCCCTGGAAGAGGGTTTGGATGGACCTCTCTGAAAGAGCAGTCTGTGAACATGTTCGTGTTCCGGGGAACCCCTCCCCCAACTCTGGGCATGCCCTGCAGAAGAGGCTCCTAATAAGCAGGTGGAGATGGATTGCCTCGTGGGCATCAGCCAGCTCTTACTGCAGCTGCTCCAGGGCTCACTTGATGTATCCACAAATACAGTGGCCACGTGGCAGAGGTGGGGGTGGGCAGGGCTCAGCAACAGTTGCTCCCCTCCCCACTGTTGCCGTAGTGCCTTGTCTACTGGCAGCCAAGACTAATGCTGCGTCCGAGGTGACCAGCCATACCCCTGGTGGCAGGTGGCTTACACTGGACCTCTGCCATCATAGACAGGGTGGAAATCTGTCCTCACTGGAATGAACATACACTCTGGGTACGGATTTTACTTCCCTGCTTGCACTGCTGCAGCAGGAGGTCCAACATCCATGACCTCACAGAGTTTATCCACTACAGTGGCTCTGCATCCCAGCCAAGGACACGAGTCCCAGCAGAGGAAGAGCAGTCTTATCACACATCTTGTAACTCAGAAGTGGCTGACCTGGTCGAAAGTTGGAATCACTTCTTGAAGAGTTGATTATGATCCCAGGTGGAAGGCAACATCCTGAAAGGATGGGTTCTGTAAGGCAGGATATGATCTGTACTTTGAGTTAAGAACTGTTCCATGATGCTGTGTCCCCAGAGCCAGAATGCATGAGTCTGGGAACTGAGATTAGAAGGATGAGTGGTGCTGTCATTGGTACACTTCATACCCTCCTGGCAGAATTGTTTTCTTATCTTGGCAGCTTTGAGATCATTTGGAAATCTTACTGTCCAGAGGGGAGGTTTCCACCAGGGTGCAGAGCAATGGTCCCACTGAACTGGAAGCCAGGATTGCCACTGGCCACTTTGGGCTCCTCACGCCTTTGAACCAACAAGCAAAAAGAAAAAACAGATCATCTATTGGCTTGAATGATTGATCCCAATTACTGGGGAGAGGGAGGAGGTTTGTGTTACTGCTATGTGAGGGCAGCAGGGAGGACTTTGGAACCTGGGCATTCTGGGGCTCCTCTTAATACTTCCACAACCAGTAGTAATGGTTAATGAAAACACAGAGCAACCAAATCTGAATTATTATAATTAAATAAAGCAGGAGTACTGAGGACTCCAGCCCCTCAGGGGTGAAGGTTTGGCTCACTCTATCTAATAAGGAATCTGGAGCAGGTTCTTGCTGAGGGCAGGGGAGATTCGGAATGGATGGTCAGGGGTGTCTACCAGGACCTCAGGGCTGGTTACACAGAGATGAAGGCTAGAGCAGCTATGCATATGTTTTTGCTTGTTACATGTTGTGTCTGTCTCCTAATCATTTTTCTTTTCTCTACTTCCCTGTTTTATAAACAAGTTGTTGGAAGTTAGCATTTCAATTTAATCTTTAGGTAACTGAATTTTCTGTGGAATCATAACGGACACAGTAACTGTAGGGCTGTGCGTCTTCTTGCTGGGGAAAGAACTAGTTCACTGTAACAAAGGGAGCTGTGTCTTCTCAGCTTCTTTAGCTGCTGCAGGGGAGTCCGGATGTGTGTAGAATGCTGCTGATGGATGCAGAGTGCCAGGCAGGGCGCCTCTGCCTGATGTGGATTCTGGCCCCTTAGTGCTGCTGCCTTCAGTGGCCACTAATCAGGTCACACCGTGGTGAGCCTGGGCTTGCACTTTGGAGGGGGGCCTTCTCTCCTGCTCCTGGGGGAGCATATTTGTCTGTCCCCTCCTGCTTCTCCATCCTTCACAGCATCTGCTGGTGCTCGGCTCCAGGATGTGGCCGGCAGCCTGGCCTGGCATGGAGGCCATTTCACCTGCTTCTCTGACATGCACATGCCAGATGCTGCGTTCACACCGGCCCCCTCCTCCTGAAGCTCTTTAGATTCCTCTACACAGTTACGATCCTATTATAGGTGCATAATTCTTTGTGTTAAACTTGTCCTGTTTGAATTACTGTGTGGTTTCTGTCTCTTGATTAGAACCAGACTGATAACAAGAAAAATAAAAGGATTTATTAATTTTTTACTATACTGTTGTTAGTCTAAAGTGATTTCAACACAACATTGTTATATAACCGTGCTCCAATATAAAATAAAAAATAAATGGTTACCTGAAAAATAAAGTGATTTCAAAATTTAAAAAAAATTTAAAGATGCTATAAGGAAAGAATAAACTTGGTAGAAGAGACAAAATGGAGGGGAAAAAAGCACTGATGCCAGAAATCAAGAGTTAAGTTTTGAGTGCATAGACCCCCTAGTGATGTGCTGTGAGCTGTTTATTTTCTACCAACAGAAAGCACTCTGACACCACATGTATGGTTTATGCCAGCTGGGTGTCCTGTGATCTGACTCCCTTCTGACACCATCCACTCACAAGGTTGCCCCACTTCAGCAGTCACTGTAAGACCCCAGCTGTGGACACCTATAAACTGGGGGTCCCACACACCCTCCTCTGGTTCAGTGATTTGCTAGAGCAGCTCACGGAACTCAGGGATAGGTTACCAGCCTGTTGTAAAAGGATGCAACTGGGGAAGAGCCAGATGGAGGAGGTACAGAGGACGAGTGCAGGGGCGCGAGGAGCTTCCTGCTCTCTGGGAGTCACCCTCCCCATCTCTACGTGCTCTCCAGCCCAGAAGCTCTCCAAACTCCTTCCCTTGGGGATGTTTATGGAGGTTCTATTACGGCAGCATCAATGGATTAAATCATGGGCCATTGGTAATTAGCCTGGTCTCCAACCCTTCAAAACGTGGTCCACTAGAGGAAGGAATGACAAACCACTTCAGTATTCTTGCCTTGAGAACCCATGAGAAGTAGGAAAAGGCAAAAGGATAGGACACTGAAAGATAAACTCCCCAGGTCGGTAGGTGCCCAATATGCTACTGGAGAAGTGTGGAGAAATAACTCCAAAAAAAAAAGAAGAGATGGAGCCAAAGCAAAAACAATGCCCAGTTGTGGGTGTGATGGGATGGAAATAAAGTCCGATGCTATAAAGAGCAATGTTGCATAGGAACCTGGAATGTTAGGTCCATGAATCAAGGTAAACTGTAAGTGGTCAAACAGGAGATGGCAAGAGTGAACATTAATATTTTAGGAATCAGTGAACTAAAATGGACAGGAATGGGTGAATTTAATTCAGGTGACCTTTATATCTACTACGTTGGGCAAGAATCCCTTAGAAGAAATGTAATAGCCTTCATAGTCAACAAAGTCCGAAATGCAGTACTTGAATGCAATCTCAAAAATGACAGTGATCTCGGTTCATTTCCAAAGCAAGCCATTCAATGTCACAGTAATCCAAGTCTATGCCCCAACTACTAAAGCTGAAGAAGCTGAATGGTTCTATGATGACATACAAGACCTTCTAGAACTAACACCAGAAACAGATGTCCTTTTCATCATAGGGGAGGAACGCAAAAGTAGGAAGTCAGTAACAGGCCTACCTGGAGTAACAGGCCTACCTGGAGTGACAGGCAAGTTTGGGCTTTGAGTACAAAATGAAGCAGGGCAAAGTCTAACAGAGTTTTGCCAAGAGAACACACTGAACATAGCAAACACCCTCTTCCAACAACACAAGAGACAACTCTACACGTGGACATCACCAGATGGTCAATACCGAAATCAGGTTGATTATATTCTTTGCAGCTGAAGATGGAGAAGCTCTATACAGTCAGCAAAAACAACACCCGGAGCTGACTGTAGCTCAGATCATGAACTCCTTGTTGCAAAATTCAGGCTTAAGTTGAAGAAAGTAGGAAAAACCACTAGACCATTCAGGTATGCCCTAAATCAATTCCCTTATGATTACACAGTGGAAGTGACAAATAGATTGAAAGGATTAGATCTGATAGACAGAGTGCCTAAAGAACTCTGAAAGTTCCTAACATTGTACAGGATGCAGTGATCAAAACTATCCCCAAGAAAAAGGAATGCAAAAAGGCAAAATGGTTGAGAAGGACTTACAAATAGTTGAGGAAAGAAGAGAAATGAAAGGCAAAGGAGAAAAGGAAAGAGAGTCTGTGTATAATGTGTCTAAAGAGAGGCTGTTAAGAGGACCGCAGTGTGGAGTTGGTACTCAGCCTTCCTTGGCTGCTTGTGAGGCCTCGGTGAGGGCCCCACCCCCCCATCCACCCCGACCCCTGCCAGCACAGCCCTTAAATCAGAGCACTTGGACAGGACGTGCCTGGGGCACTGTCCAGCTCTGACAACCTATTGCAGCTCACCCCGGAGGGATGAGGAATCCTTCAGGGTCGCCTAGCATGTGCCCTCGGTAGTATTAAACCATTCGGCCCACGTTTCAGGGCCTGCAGACGCCCTGAAGTTCAGTGACTAAAGTCACTGAAGTTCAGTGACTAAGGCAGACGCCTTAGTTCAGTGACTAAACTCGAGGTACTGACGTCCACGGGTGTCCCACTCGCGGGTGGGGCGAGAGTAGGTGCATTCAGGCCCTGAATTCCCGCATTCATCCTGCTATTGTCTGCACATTTGCTTTGTCAGAATCAATCACTAGTCCCACTCCTCTACCCACTACCATCCTTGCCTTTAGAGGAACATCAATATTCACGTATAAATTTAAAACCAGTACAAAGAGCTGACTCCCCACTTTCTGCCCTACAGGCCTTTTTCTTCCTTGGCCCGAGTGCAGGCCTGGCTCCCGAGCGAGTCCCGGGTGGCGCCGTCAATGCGGCCCTGTGTGTCCAGCCCCCGCGGGCCGCAGAACCAGGAGAGGGAGACGCAGGCCCCGCCCCCGGCCCGCCAGCGCCCCGCCCACGGCTCCCATTGGCTGCCGGGCTCTCGGGGTGCCGGTCACGGCCCCCGCGAAAGGATAATAGGCTGTTTCTGCCCTAGTCCCGGCATTCAGGACGCCGAAACCAGAGGTGACCGGAGCTACAGCCAAGGACCACTGACGTGAGGACACTCAGGGGAACCTGCTCTGGTGTTTGGGGGGCAGGACCCGGAGGGTGGGCTTGGGAACTGGGCGGTACTTTAAAAACCCCTTTAGGGTGGTGGTTTAGTCGCTAAGCCGTGTCCGACTGTTGCAACCCCATGAACCGTATAGCCTGCCAGGCTCCTCTGTCCCTAGGATTCTGGCAGCATTTCAAAAGTACGACTCTCCTGCCTAGCGGACACGGCTACCTCAACTCCAGGCAGCGAGATTCATCCTACAGATGAATCACGTTCTCCCGGTGATTCATCACTACAGTCGGGGAAACGTCGGGTCTTCGGCTCGGCTGTTGCTGCAAGTCGGCCTCTTGCTTAATTCTTTGAAGAGAGGGTTTGCATCCTCCGCGGAGAGGGGACGACGCCCTGAGCTCGGAGCCGGCGTCTTCGGACGCCCTCCCCCAGGTCAGGGCGAGTGAGGAAGTCTTTGCAATTAAATTACAACCAAGCCAAAGAAATTGAAGTCTGTGGTAGGTTTAACCATCCTCAGGTTTCTTGGGGAGGTAGGGCTCTTGCCTAGAGGGATTCCCACATCTCCTGTGATGTGACCTTCTGAGGAGCTAACGCCCAGCAGTTCTCCTGTTTTCGAAATAAAAGATTAATGTAGAATATTCACGGAATGCAGCGAAAGGAGAACTGGATATTTGACTTCCAGTTCTCTTAAACAACAATTTTAACCATCAATTGGGAAGACTTTAACAGGAAAAACTTGTAAAAATTAATTTGTAGTGTTTTTAATGAAGAAAATCGCGTTTTATGGCGTTTTCACATATGGGATATATATTTTATGCCTTTCCTTTAAAAAAATCCCACTAGTCATACTTCACACAACAAATATTTTAGCCTCATCTTTCCCAGTCATCATGAAGCTTGAGAAACATAAGGACTATGCAAAAGTTTCTTAAGTTTTTTGTTTTCTTTTTTAAAAAATTAATAATTGAGAACTCGAGTTCCAAGGATAAGAAAGTATGAAATGTTAAAGATTTAATACACCTGAATTGTTCTGTCTACATGTGGTATTTTTAGGGACTTTAGAGCAAAACAAAGTGTACTGATTATTAATAGGTAAGTTTAACAAAGATCAGAGAAGGCAATGGCATCCCCACTCCAGTACTCTTGCCTGGAAACTCCCATGGATGGAGGAGCCTGGTAGACTGCAGTCCATGGGGGTCTGGAAAGTCAGACACGACTGAACGACTTCATTTTCACTTTTCACTTTCCTGCATTGGAGAAGGAAATGGCAACCCATTCCAGTGTTCTTGCCTGGAGAATCCCAGGGACGGGGGAGCCTGGTGGGCTGCCATCTGTGGGGTCGCACAGAGTCAGACACGACTGAAGCGACTTAGCAGCAGCAGCAAAGATCAGGCCAAGGCAAAAATCTTCAATCCTTTTCCTTTGGAAGTCAGAAATAAATAAGAATTTAAATCTTATATTCCAGTGTATTTTTAAAAATATAAATGATATTCAATACAGCAATGGTTTTTCAAAAATGAGACATAATTCTTTATTTTTAACTATGACACTGCAAAGATTCTTTAATGATTAGAACTCAAGGCCAAAAGCTGGCAAATTTCTCTGGCTGAGCGTCCGGCCGTTTTGTGAAACAGTTGACAAGCAGTCCTTTGTATACTGCTGTTTCCCAGGGTTGAACAGCTGTTTCCTTGGCTTGCAGACTGTGTGGTATAAGGTACATGTTGTGGGGGAGACAAAAGCTTCCTACCTTGATAAATGCAGAGCAAAGGCGCCATTCTGTCATTGGAGGCAGCGCCGCCAAGAATACAAAGTGCCTGGAGGTGGTCCAGCCTCTGCCCGCATTTGTTCTGGCATCAGAGCTGGTATTGGGAAGGAAGACATTTTCCTCTACCCTTCTAAATTCTTCTTGCTGGTCTGAGAATTAAAGAAACATGAGACAGGTAAACAGGAGAAATTTAAGTCGAAGTTTGAAAACATATATACATGGGAGAGACCCAGGAAAACTGTCACTCACCAAAATGTGGAAGATGTTGAGAGCAGTGGTTTGGGGCTTCAGAGGGGAGGAAGCAGTTCACACAGAGATGGTGAACCAGCGTTTGCTGTGCCAGCAGAGGTGATGGGACACGGAGTGGACTCAGGTCTCCTAGCGTTCCCCCCGCCCTCCCTTGCCCCTGGCCCACATTCCTTGCTGACCTCTCTCTCTGGTGGTTGCTCCTTTCCTGTAATAGGCCCTCCATCTAAATTCTAATTCAGGCAGCTACGGGGAATTTCTTCCTGAGTCCTGGGGGCCTTGATTGTTTTCAGATGAAAATAATCTGCATCCCAGAGAGAGATTTTGGGGTGGCAAGTCTTGCTCCCCGACAGTAACTTCATCAGATGATTGTATAATACCTTCAAATTCAAGGTCCCTTTCCTTGGTCTTCTTTTTCAAAAAAATTGTGGCAATTCTACCATATTTATTTTTTCAGTTGAATTTTCTAGCCATTATTTGGTCATGTTCTTCACCGCCCCCCACCAAAAGTCAGAAACATTTTTGTTAAAAATGAGTTAAATTTATATATCCATTTGAAAGAAATTTCCTACATTTTATGACCTCAGTAGCTTTTGGAAGGACCTACACTTTTTTTACTAAACTTATGCTTAGAAATATGTGTGTGCTGCTGTAAAACAGGACTTTTCTGCTACATTTTCTAACTGCTTATTGACAAAACATAGGAATATTATTGACTTCTGTATCCTTATTTGGCTCCTGTTCACCGTAATTAATTCAAAACCTTGCTCCCCTGTACCATCACCTCATCTTGCAGTCCTGCCAGGACAGGGTGGGGAGTCTCCTAGGGATGGGGGAGGACTCAATCCCCCTCACTGCTCTTCCTCTGTATTTTGGTTGAAGTTTTCCCCAAATGCAATCAGAAGCCAGAGGGCTTGGGAATGGAAGACAGAGAAGGGAGGGTTGGCGGGGAGTGGGTTCAAGGGGTGATGAAAAGCCACACCCTCTAAGCTCAAAAGGGGAGGTGAGCCAAAGCCAGTTGCCCCCGATGGTAAGGTCGGTGTAGGTAACAACTGCTCTGTTCTACAAAGCGTCTTTTTTTGTGGGCCCCAGATGTCTGAGTTAGAGAAGGCCGTGGTGGCCCTCATTGACGTCTTCCATCAATATTCCGGGAGGGAAGGTGACAAGCACAAGCTGAAGAAGTCAGAACTCAAGGAGCTCATCAACAATGAACTTTCTCATTTTTTAGAGGTGAGTCTTGCTTTTTAAAACTACATTAACCTGCTCTCCTGTCCAATTGTAAGACCATCTGTCCATTTTCTCTTCTGAGCTGCCCTGAACATGGCTCCAGGTTGGTATCAGGACTCCTCTGTTGTTTCTGAAAATGTGTTTGCACAAGTGAGCCCTCAGTACAGAGGCTGGCTTAGGTAGGCCCCACAATTTTCATTTTGTGTACAGTATGAGCATCAAGGAAAAACTGCTGTCTCCAACGCAAGAGTACAGGTTCTTGGGAAAACCTAAGGACATACAGCAGTAGGGTGGCTTCCCCATTGGCTTAGTGGTAAAGAATCTGCCTGCAATGAGTAGATGCAGGTTCTGTCCCAGGGTCAGGAAGATCCCTGGAGGAGGGCGTGGCAACCCACTCCAGGATTCTTGCCTGGAGAATCCCATGGACAGAGGACCCTGGTGGGCTGTAGTCCATGGGTCGCAAAGAGTCAGACACTGTAGCGAGTGAGCACGTACAACGATAACAATGACAAAGTGGATGGAAACTACACCATGACTTATCACACACTGAACACACAAGAAGACTGTTAAAAATAAGCTTTTGTTCTTGGGAAGAGGACTGTTTCTGCTTTCTCTACATCGTTAGATCCACCACAGTGAGAAGATGCCAGGTATTACTGAGCTCTCAGCATAGTCGATGCTGGGAGAGATGCAGGCCCCAGGACCTGGCTCATCACAAAGAGGCCACAAAATGGTCACAAGAGAGGCCCTGGGGCCTTGCAGGGGGACCCTGTGGGGTGAGGTGCCCTGGCAGGAGCTTTTGAAGCTACATGAGGACATCTGATGAGGCCCACTGCCCTGGCAGCTCCCCTTCTGGTGGATCTGTGTCCAGATGCTCCACTGAGGACTCACTTCCCCACTCACAACCTTCACTGCCCTTGGCTCAGATGGCCCGAAGGTCATCTCTGCTGTATCCATATTGTGTATTCAAGGCAACGAACTGCAGTCCACCTGGTACCTAATATTCCCTTGGTGCCCAGAACCAAGGTTACTGAAGTGATCTTGCACCCAGAGGAAATGGCCATACAGTGCACCAGTGCACTCATGTCTGACCAGGAGCTAATTCCCAGGAAGACATGAGAGCCCAGCCCACATGGTGGTGGGAGCTGTCCTCCTGCGCAGGCTTGGTGCAGGACGAGCCCCAGCCTCCGTGCCCCGAGTCTGCAGGGCTCTCCCCACCCAAACACTCCTTGGCTGCAAATGGCGCCACCATCATAGGAAGCGGCCTGCAGACTTCAGGGGGGATCCCCTACTCTGATTTTGAAGCTGGTTTTCTCAGGCACCCAAGTTCTCAGCATGGTAACTGCCTGCTCACACTTTTACTTACCTTGTTTCCCACCACCTCACCTAAGAATCAGAAGGTCCTGGATTCTTCTGTGAAAAGAATTGTTGCAATGAGACAGTGCTTACCAAGTGCAGCTCAACAAATGTAGCTACTGTCATTAATTATTGATTTAAAACATAGAAAAAGCTTAGCATGTGGGAAACACAGTTTATAAAACAAAAGTAAATCATGGTAAGTATATCAAGGTATCATGAACATCGTTGGCCTGGTTTTTAGGAAGTAGTTGCTGTTTGGAGGCAAATCTTTCCTGTAATTGAAATTAATCTTTTAGCGGATGTTTATAGGTACCACCCAACCCCTCATGGGAACCTCAGTCTTTTACATGTTTTATGTCTAAGGCAGCCATTGTGTGTTATACTCGACTTCTTCAGGCCAAGTGCTCCTGCCCTGAGGACTGGGTGTTCGGAAGAGTCGGCGGTGTTATGCTCCTCTTCAGCTCGTGTGTGCATCTTTCCTGCACTGTCTCTGTCCCTCTGTCTCACCACTCACTTGACTCCATGTTGGGCATAATGTCAAGAAGAGTCCCAGACACCGCGAAGGCAACTCAAGTGCCAAAAGACACACGAAGTTAATAAATTTAGGGCATGTTCCCGAGAGTTATTTCAGCCAGAAACTACTTTCAAAACGTGAAAATCCACTGGAAGCCTTCACTATAGGGTCTTCCACATGCAGAAACAATGAAAAACTTATAGGAGCCAAAAGTTCATTTTTGCTTTCAAGGCATTTGCATATAATGTGCTCAGGCTAATCTAGACTGTACTCTCCCTTTCTGTTTTTTTGTTTTGTTTTTTTTTTTTTAACACAAGCAGCCTGCAGTTTTTCAGATCCTGGCTGTTCCAGTCAGTCTTTTAGTAGCAAGATCCCACTGCACCTAAAGGAAAGTGGAAGAGAAGGCTCAGACCCGTAGAGACCTCTGCCAACCAACAGCCTCCTGGTCACTGGAGAAAACCTTTCTGGAATTTTGCATCTCATGTCTTAGGTTGTTTCTAAATTAGTTATTATTATTATTTTTCTTTTTGCCCTGGGATTTTTTTTTTTTGGCTGTGCTGTGTCTTCTTTGCTTCACAGGGCTACTCTCTAGTTGCCGCAAGCAGGGGCTTCTCATTGCCGTGGCTTCTCCCGTTGTGGAGCACAAGCTGTGGGGCACGTGGGCTCAGCACGTGGGCACTGTGGTTCCGGGGCTCTAGAGCACAGGCTCGGTAGTTGTGGTGCAGGGGCTTAGTTGCTCTGAGGCATGTGGGATCCTCCTAGATCAGGGATCGAAGCCATGTCTCCTGCATTTGCAGGTAGATTCTTTACCACTGAGCCACCAGGGAAGCCATTAGGTTGCTTCTAATACAAAATTATTAAAGCCAACCAACTTCTGATCATGTCTTTGTGGCCCTAACGTTCATTTAGAAGCAAGCTGGACAACCTGTCTTATCTCTCTCAGGAAATCAAAGAGCAGGAGGTTGTGGACAAAGTCATGGAGACACTGGACAGTGATGGGGACGGCGAATGTGACTTCCAGGAATTTATGGCTTTCGTTGCCATGATTACCACTGCCTGCCACGAGTTCTTCGAACACGAATAAGGAAAAGAAAGCAGCGGAGCTGTTTCTGCAGCAGAGACGGAGTTTGACCAGGGGAACAGAGGCAGGGCTTGCAGGGCTGTAGGAGCTGAGCTTTCCGTGTTGTAGCTAATTAGGAAGCTTGATTTGCTTTGTGAGGGAACAATTGAAACCTCTTTCCAAGGACCATTTTTAGTGCCCCCAGCTTTATTTCTGCATTACTGGGCATAGTGTTAGCTTTCTGGACCCAGGGACTCTTGGTAACTATAACTTAGGAAAGTCATTTCTCAGTCACAAAGCATGTGCTGTGCTAGCTGTCCAAGCTGTGGAGACCCCTCACCTAGAAAAAAAAATTGACTACCAAAAAGGACTGGAGCACTGTGGGTTCCACATGCTGCCACTACATTTAAAAACACAAAGCTTTGTCCACCATCCTTTGAAAACGTTGCCCATCATTAAATCTTCTCATCACCGGAGCAAATGAAACCTGGTGTGGTTGGGTGGCCTGACAGTCTGTCCCACCTGCCAAAGAGCATGGTCACATTTAGAGCCCTTTCCAACAGGTGAGCTGTGATGTTTGCCTATGCAGTTAAGCTAATAGTTCTAAATGGAAAATCTGTCTCATAAGCTGATAAATGCTGACATTATAACTGTAAAAAGAACTGAGAATCAGACTTCTGCATTCAGTGGGATTCTCCCGACAGAACCACACTTTGCTGGGTCTCTGGGATTTGGGGCAGGGGAGCAGGGGGCTCAGGGCAGGTCACAGCTCTGCCCTGGAGATGGCCGTACCCAAGCACCTGCACCTCCTGTTCTGTCTGTAGAATGAAGGTTATGATGGATGTGTCTGATGTGCGGTGAAGGTCATTCTTGATCTGTCTGTGCAGACAGGGTCTGCTTCCAGCTGTCGGTGAAGCCAGGGAATTTTATGACCTTTATGCTTTTGTAGCCACCAATTCGAAAAAAATCAAGTTACAAATATTAAGAATCACTCCCAGGAAAATTCAAATTAAGCATTAAGCTTATCTATCCTTTTTCTCTTATGCTTTAAGGACACAAACTTGGAAATCATAAACTAATTGGTCGCTTGTAACTGCATTAAATAAAAAGCACTGTAACAAACCTACTTGGTGGTTAAGCATGAAATAAAAGCTGTATTCTTGCAAAACTGGAAAAAGGAGTAGTCCACACAGCCTGTCTTCATCAGGGCTGCAGATACAGCACCCCCCAAGCCAGGGTTAAAGCTTAGGTGGGGAAGAGAGGGTGTGACAGGGCAGGGACATGAGGAGTGACAGAAAGGGAGGGGTTGGAGGGGTGGGTCCATTGGAGAGACATAAAGGGGAAGGCTGTCAGTTCAGTTCAGTTGCTCAGTCATGTCTGACTCTTCACGATCCCATGGACTGCAGCACACCAGGCTTCCCGTCCATCACCAAACTCCTGGAGCTTACTGAAGCTCATGTCCACCGAGTCGGTGATGCCATCCAACCATCTCATCCTCTGTCATCTTCTACTCCTCCTGATTTCTATCTTTCCCAGCATAGGAACTTTCCTAATGGGTCAGTTCTTCACATCAGTATTGGAGTTTCAGCATTAATCCTTCCAATGGATATTCAGGACTGATTTCCTTTAGATTTGACTGGTTTGATCTTCTTTCAGTGCAAGGGACTCTCAAAAGTCTTCTCCAACACCACAGTTCAAAAGCATCAATTCTTTGGCTCTCAGATTTCTTTATGGTACAACTCTCACATCCATACACGACTACTGGAAAAACCATAGCTTTAACTACACAGACCTTTGTTGGCAAAGTAATGTCTCTGCTTTTTAATATGCTGTCTAGGTTGGTCATAACCTTTCTTCCAAGGAACAAGTGTCTTTTAATTTCATGGCTGTAGTCACCATCTGTAGTGATTTTGGAGCCGAAGAAAATAAAGACTCTCACTGTTTCGATTGTTTCCCCATCTATTTGCCAGGGAGCGATGCGACTGGATGCCATGACCTTAGTTCTGAATGTTGAGCTTTAAGCCAGCTTTTTCACTCTCCTCTTTCACTTTCATCAAGAGGTTCTTTAGTTCCTATTTGCTTTCTGACATAAGGGTGGTATCATAAACATATCTGAGTTTACTGATATTTCTCCCAGCAATCTTGATTCCAGCTTGTGCTTCAAACCAGCCTGTCATTTCACATGATGTACTCTGGATATAAGTTAAATAAGCAGGGTGACAGTATACAGCCTTGACATACTCCTTTTGCAGTTTGGAAAAGTGAAAGTGAGGTCGCTCAGTCGTGTCTGACTCTTTGCAACCCCGTGGACTGTAGCGCACCAAGCTCCTCCATCCATGGGATTGTCCAGGCAAGAATACTGGAGTGGGTTGCCATTTCCTTCTCCAGGGGATCTTCCCGACCCAGGGATCGAACCCAACCAGTCTGTTTCTCTATGTCTGGTTCTAACTGTTGCTTCTTAGTTTGCATACAGATTTCTCAAGAGGCAGGTCAGGTGGTCTTGTATTCCCATCTCTTTCAGAATTTTCCACAGTTTGTTGTCCACACAGTCAAAGGCTTTGGCATAGGCAATGAAGCAGAAGGAGATGCTTTTCTGGAATTCCCTTGCTTTTTCAATGAACCAACGGATGTTGGCAATTTGATCTCTGGTTCCTCTGCCTTTTCTAAATTCAGCTTGTACATCTGGAAGTTCTCAGTTCACATACTATTGAAGCCTAGCTTGGAGAATTTTGAGCATTACTTTGCTAGTGTGTGAGATGAGTGCAAATGTACAGTAGTTTGAACATTTTTTGGCATTGCCTTTCTTAGGGACTGGAAAGAAAACTGACCTTTTCCAGTCCTGTGGCCACTGCTGAGTTTTCCAAATTTGCTGCCATATTTGGTGTAGCACTTTCACAGCATCATCTTTCAGGATTTGAAATAGCTCAGCTGGAATTCCATCACCTCCTCTAGGTTTGTTTGTAGTGATGCTTCCTAAGGCCCACTTGACTTCACATTCCAGGATGTCTGGCTCTAGGTGAGTAATCACACCATCGTGATTATCTGAGTCATGAAGATCTTTTTTATATAGTTCTTCTGTGTATTCTTGCCACCTCTTCTTAATATCTTCTGCTTCTTTTAGGTCCATACCATTTCTGCCCTTTATTGTGCCCATGTTTGCACAAAATGTGCCCTTGGTATCTGTAATTTTCTTGAGTATCTTAATTTTCTTGAATTTCCCATTCTATTGTTTTCCTCTATTTCTTTGCACTGATCACTTAGAAAGGCTTTCTTATCTCTCTTTGCTATCCTTTGGAACTCTGCATGCACATGGGTATATCCTTTCTTTTCCCCTTTGCCTTTAGCTTCTCTTCTTTCCTCAACTATTGTAAGTCCTCCTCAACCATTTTGCCTTTTTGCATTCCTTTTTCTTGGGGATGGTTTTGATCACTGCCTCCTGTACAATGTTACAAACCTCCAGAGTTCTTCAGGCACTCTGTCTATTGGATGTAATCCCTTCAATCTATTTGTCATTTCCACTATGTAATCATAAGGGAATTGATTTAGGGCATACCTGAATGTTCTAGTGGTTTTCCCTACTTTTTTCAACTTAAGCCTGAATTTTGCAACAAGGAGTTCATGATCTGAGCCACAGTCAGCTCCAAGTCTTGTTTTTGCCGATTGTATAGAGCTTCTCCATCTTTGGCTGCAAAGACTATAATCAACCTGATTTCGGTATTGACCATCTGGTGATGTCCATGTGTAGAGTTGTCTCTTGTGTTGTTGGAAGAGGGTGTTTGCTATGTTCAGTGTGTTCTCTTGGCAAAACTCTGTTAGACTTTGCCCTGCTTCATTTTGTACTCCAAGCCCAAACTTGCCTGTCACTCCAGGTAGGCCTGTTACTGACTTCCTACTTTTGCATTCCAGTCCCCTATGATGAAAAGGACAACTTTTTTTGGTGTTAGTTCTAGAAGGTCTTGTATGTCATCATAGAACCGTTCAGCTTCTTCAGCTTTAGTAGTTGGGGCATAGACTTGGATTACTGTGACACTGACTGGCTTGCTTTGGAAACGAACCGAGATCACTGTCATTTTTGAGATTGCATTCAAGTACTGCATTTTGGACTTTGTTGGCTATGAGGGCTATTGCATTTCTTCTAAGGGATTCTTGCCCACGGTAATAGATATAAAGGTCACCTGAATTAAATTCACCCATTCCTGTCCATTTTAGTTCACCGATTCCTAAAATGTTAATGTTCACTCTTGCCATCTCCTGTTTGACCACTTACAGTTTACCTTGATTCATGGACCTAACATTCCAGGTTCCTATGCAACACTGCTCTTTACAGCATCAGACTTTATTTCCATCACCAGTCACACCCACAACTGGGTGTTGTTTTTGCTTTGACTCCATCTCTTCCTTTTTTTTTTTTTGGAGTCATTTCTCCACACTTCTCCAGTAGCATATTGGGCACCTACCGACCTGGGGAGTTCATCTTTCAGTGTCATATCTTTTTGCCTTTTCCTACTTCTCATGGGGCTCTCAAGGCACAAATACTGAATGGTTTGCCATTCCCTTCTCCAGTGCTGCAGTCCTTGGGGTCGCAAAGAATGGGACTGAGTGACTAAACTGAACTGTGGAGGGGTGGGGCCATGGGAGGGTATAAAGAGAAGGGGCCATGAGGAGGGACATAACAGGGAGGGGAATAAGGGGGAGGAGTCTGACCATGGGGGGGACCATAAAAGGGTGGGGCCATGAGCAGAGACATAAAAGGAGGGGAATAAAGGGGAGAGGTTGGGCCATGGCAGGTATATAAAGGGGAGGGTTGGAGGGCTGAGCCATGGAGGGACATAAAGAGGAGGGGCATACAGGGGAGGATGTGGGGGTGGACTGGCTGCGCTGTGGGAACTCAGTAAAGCTCACTCGCTCAGTTGTGTCTGACTCTTTGAGACCCCATGGACTGCAGCACACCAGGCTTCTGCCACAAACATGACTGCAAATTCTGGTACACAGATGTATTAGGATATGCAAATTTTATTTAGGTTAAAAGACAATAGCATTAAGTATAAACCAAAGGACAAGGGAAAGAGAAACAAAAGGACAACAAATATTCTTCTGAAAATAGATGATGGTGGAGAAGATCATGGAACAGCAGAAATACTGTAATTAGTAGCAGAAAGAAAAAAGAGTGATATGCATTGCAGAAGTAGATAAAAGGAAGAATGAAGGGAATGACTTGAAATATTCATTGGTAGGAAAAATCACTGGATATATGCTTAAAAGAAACAAAAACTCTAAAAATCGAATGCATGAAAGTTGAAGAGAAAATGCCACCAAGAAGAGAGACAAGGAATAAAAATAGGATAGGGGTTAACACACACTCTTCAAGTGTAAAGGACAAGAGAAAAATAACAGAAGAAAAAGGGTAAAAAAGCTTACCCAGTCAATACATGGTATATTTTGATCTATAATCAAACATACATGATTCTCTTAATTATATACAAGAGATTATTTTGGGAAAATGAACAAAAATCAAAGAACGAGAAATAGAAATGACCAAAGAAGCCAAGGAAGAAATTTTAAGAGAAAAGAAGAATTCAGTAAAAGGGGAATTACTAATAGAATAGAAAACAAAGATAAAGAAATTTTTAAAGTTGATGTAGTAAAACCACAGTGTAATCATACCATAAGAATTTTTTATAAAACCAATACAAAGAAGAAACTGAAATGGGGGATGTAAGAGATGAGAGCATGAGTTTAGATTTGGAAAGAGGAGAACAGAATGAGTAGGAGAGATTCTAGAGAAGTCTGAGTATCTCCTTGCAGCCCTGAGACCCCAATCACACCAGCATCCTTACCAAAGCGGTCTCAGTGACCCTGTGCAGGCAGCTTAACTCGCATGCTCTACGCTGAAAAGCAATGACAGGCAGCCAGAGTTATGGGGAAGGGGCTATGTGATTTCATCTCCCACTGGGCACTAACCTGTTTGTTATCCAAAGTGGAAATGGCCTTGTGTAAAGACACTCCGTAAATCTTACTGAGTAAAATCTCAGGGCTGCAAGGAGATACTCAGACTTCTCTAGAATCTCTTCTACTGATTCTATTCTCCTCTTTCCAAATCTAAACTTATATTCCCAATTTGTCAGTTCAGTTCAGTCACTCAGTGGTGTCCGACTCTTTGCAACCCCATGGACTGCAGCACACCAGGCCTCCCTGTCCATCACCAACTCCCAGAGTTTATTCAAACTCATGTCCATTGAGTGGGTGATGCCATCTAACCATCTCATCGTCTGTCATCCCCTTCTCCTGCCTTCAATCTTTCCCAACATCAGGGTTTTTTCAAACATCACTTCTTCACATCAGATGGCCAAAGTATTGGAGCTTCAGCTTCAGCATCAGTCCTTCCAATGAACACCCAGGACTGATATCCTTTAGGATGGACTTGTTGGATGTCCTTGCAGTCCAAGGGACTCTCAAGAATCTTCTCAAACACCACAGTTCAAAAGCATCAATTCTTTACAGTCCAACTCACATCCATACATGACCACTGGGAAAACCACAGCCTTGACTAGATGGACCTTTGTTGGCAAAGTAATGTCTCTGCTTTTCAATATGCTATCTAGGTTGGTCATAACTTTTCTTCCAAGGAGTAAGCGTCTTTTAATTTCATGGCTGCAGTCATCATCTGCAGTGATTTTGGAGCCCCCCAAAATAAAGTCAGCCACTGTTTCCGCTGTTTCTCCTTCTATTTGCCATGAAGTGATGGGACCAGATGCCATGATCTTAGTTTTCTGAATGTTGAGATTTAAGCTCAACTTTTTCCACTCTCCTCTTTCACTTTCATCAAGAGGCTCTTTAATTCTTCTTCACTTTCTGCCATAAGGATGGTGTCATCTGCATATCTGAGGTTATTGATATTTCTCTCAGCAATCTTGATTCCAGCTTCTGCTTCCTCCAGCCCAGCGTTTCTCATGATGTACTCTGCCTATAAGTTAAATAAGCAGGGTGACAATATACAGCTTTGATGTACTCCTTTTCCTATTTGGAACCAGTCTGTTCTGCCATGTCCAGTTGTATCTCTAATTTTCTTGAAGATATCTCTAGGCTTTCCCATTCTAACATTTTCCTCTATTTCTTTGCATTTTTCACTTAAGAAGGCTTTCTAATCTCCCCTTGGGTGCTATGCCTATTTTAGTCCACTGGCCATTGTGGAATGCAGAGTTCTGTACAGGCCCAAACCCTGTACCTACTACTGAGGAAAGTAAGCACTGTACCAGGTCTCCAAGCACTGTCCTCAGGAAGGTTTTTTTTTTGTAAGTGGACTTCCCAGGTTGCTCAGTGGTAAACAATCCAGTGCAGCAGACACAGAAGATTTGGGTTTGATCCCTGGGTCAGGAAGATCCCCTGGAGAAGGAAATGGCAACCTGTTCCAGTATTCTAGCCTAGAAAATACCAAAGACAGAGAAGCCTGGAGGGCTATAGTCATGGGGTTGCAAAGAGTTGGTCGCGACTGAGTGACTTAACAGCGTTCAGAGCATTTAAGTAAATTACAAAAGTTGTACAACAAGAAAGTGGTTATATGTCATTCTTTTCATGTATGAGTTTGCTAATGTTTTGTTGAGATTTTTGTTCCATGTTCATGAAAGATACTGCCTGAAATTTTCTTTTCTTGCTGTATCCTTGTCTGGTTGGGTATCTGGGTTGTGCTGGGCCCCAAAATGCCTTGGGAAGCATTCCCTCCTTTATTGTCTAAAAATGATCAGCCACGCTTGGTGCAACTTCCAGCCCTGAAATAGTGAACACTTTGAGGGGGAAGCAGCAGGAATTGAGATTTGGGTCCCTTGATTATTTGGGTCCCACAATTGCAACAAAGAAGCCAGAATGGGTAAATAACGGAGTTCACACTGTTCCGATGGTTGGTGCTGGTTAGTGTAGGAGGAAAGTCAGCCATGCATGGACACAGAGTCAAGAAGTTTCCCCAGGCCTCCAAACTGGACACTGTGTCCTTTTTGTGTGGAAAGGAGCCAGGTAGTAAAAGTCCAACACATTCTGTCTTTGTTTCCTTCAGATGACCCTCTCTCTACTCCTCAGTTCTGTTACAGGTAGGTTCCTGCCTCCCTCCCACCTGGGTCAGCTTCTCACAGAGATATCCCGGCTGGATTGTAGAAATAAAACACGTTAATTCTTCCAGAGAAAGTGAAAAATGGGAACAATCCCAACTCAGCATATAAGACTGGTATAACTTTGATATAAACATTTAGAAAGACATTAATGGAAAGGGAAATAAAAATTGAAGGTCAAGTCTGTAATTCCTAAACAAAATACCAAAAAAATTAAATTTAACAACATGAAACAATAAAGGATAGTACATGGCAATTAAATGGATTTGTTCCCCAAAAGCAAATTGATTCAATGTTCAAAAATCAACTTAAGCAATTAACCATATCAACAGAACAAACAAATAAATCATAGCATTTCAATGCAAAAATATCACTGTAGGGACTTCCCTAGAGGCCCAGCGGTTAAGACTTCACTCTCCAGTGCAAAGAGTGGGGGTTCGATCCCTGGTCATGGCAACTAAGATTCCACGTGCATCCGGGCCAAAAACCAAAACAAAACAGAAACAGTGTAGTAACAAATTCAATAAAAACTTTAAAAATGGTCCACATCAAAAAAAACTTAAAAAAAAAAAAAAAGAAATATCACTGTAGAAACTACACATCTATTTATGATAAAAAAGAAAAAGATTTGGGAAACTATGAATAGAAGGAAATGTACTTAATCTGATAGTGCATCTACATCACACTTACACCAACCATCACAGCTGCTGGTGAAACCTTAAATTATTTCTCCTTGAGATTGAGAACAAGATACAAATACCTGGAATTATCTTTTTATTTTTTTTTCTGTTTACAGAGTATACAGAAAAAGAGACATATTCACTACAGTCTACCCCTGGTTCCAGAGCAGGCATGCATGTGTGCTTTCTCTCGCGCACACACACACACACACACACCACACGCTGGGGTAATCGTATCTCACTCGTCACCGGTGGGTGTGGACGATCCCAAGGCATTTCCAGTATTTATACAATACCTCGCTCCGAAAAACACCCAGAGCTCCTCACACACATAGACGCATCCAGCAGAATTAAGTAAAAAGGCTCCTGGGCACAGACTTACGCACCCACCGGGCCTTCGCTTCCGGGAGCTGTGCGTCTGCCTTCTTGGTCCAATCTGGACTCTCCAGGCGGCTGGACTACTGTCTGCTGGGCGCGTCGGTGGGCAGGGCCGGGGATCCTGTCAGCTCTTCCCTCCGCCCCCGCTCCATCGCCAACACCTCATCGCGTTCCAAGGGCTCCTGTCCCGCGTTTGCGCCTTGGCGACCTCCTGCCCGTAGAGCGCAGTTTCTGGACGCGAAGCTGCGCGAAAAAGGGAGTCAGTCTGGGGTCTGGATTCTTATTGATCCAAGGACACGCGTGGGGAGGGGCCGCGCGCGGGGACAAGGACTTCTCCCGACTCCTTCCGGGGATGTCTTCGTCCATAGACGCGTGGTTTCCAAATTAGCCTGGTGTTGATGTGAGTGAGTTGCTACCTGCGACTGTGGCGCACACCTTCGCATGAGAAAGCCTGGACAGAGAGCCCCCGGGGGAGCCCGCCACTTCTGCGCCTGCTTCCTCATGTCTCGCTGGAGGCCAACCCCTGCAAGCCCGGCAGACGCCCCTCGGTCTCCAGCACCAAGGAGGGACCCTGGAGAGCCTTCCAGTCGCCCGCAGCAACGCGGTCTCCCGCCCTGGGACTGGCGAGTGCGGATCTTTCCAAGGTGCACGCGGGTTCGGCGCTCGTGTCCTGCGCGGTCACAGTCTGAAGGGGCGCGCCCAGACCTCCACGCTGGCGACCCCCAGGTATGATCAGCCAGGCATGCGGACTAGCTTCCAGGCGCTGGTCGGCATCCCCTCCTCGCGCCTCTTTGTGAGGCCGCCTGCGGGCCCCATGCTGTCTACCCGGGGCCAGTACGCCGTGAAGAAGAGGAAAAAAGCCGTGCCCAAGAAGTATGTGCGTGGCAGAGGTGGGGGGTGGGAGGGCAGCGAAGACCCGGAAACCTGGTTGGGGGTGTGGAGGGGGGGTCTTAGTCCTCCCGCGGTCCTCAACCCGTCTCTCTGCGGGTCTCCCGGGGGTTCGATCGCCGACTTTATCTACTCGGGAAGGATAGATTTCGTTTTAGAGTCCCCTCCTCACCCCTGACACCCCTGCTGGGTTCTTGACAAGTTCAAAGCTGAATTCGGCCTGGGGTCGGGCTGGTGACACTAGTTTCTGGGAATCACCGGGTTTCGGGGTTAGTGACCTGTGCCTCTGGGGCCCGCGCCCCGGACTAAGGCTGGGTTTTCCGAGCGCGCACACGTGCGATAGGGGTCCCGGATCACATTGCGGCTGGAAGGGACAGGTTTGCAGGTTTGAGACCGTTCAAGCCCTTTACAGACTCAATGCAGAGGCCTGCTGGGAGAGGACCCCTACGGGGTGAGGACCCCTGCGGGTGTGCGTCTGGCCCGAACTGACCCGAAAGGGTCCCCTCCAGGCCCTGTAGGGGTGGCGGGAGGACACTTCTGAGGACAATGAATCGGAAGTCTAGTGGAGGAGAGGCTCATTGGGCAGAGCCCCTGGCCAGAACTCCAAGGGTCTTTGCCCGGCGCGAACTGCTGAGGCGGCCCCTGAAGCTGCAAGAAGCCGCGCGGTCTTCCAAGAGCTTCCCAGGCCCTGGAGACCCGGGGAGCAATATACCCAGCGCCAGAGGCGCGTCCATGTCTGAGAAATTTCTAGTTACATTTATTTTTTAAATTAAAAAAAAAATGCCTTGAGAGAAGCAAGATACAAAAGAGAAACTTTTCCATGATTCCATTCATATCTACCCTGGCTCCAGGTGAGTGATCACACTATCATGATTATCTGGGTCATTAAGACCTTTTTTGTATAGGTCTTCTGTGTATTCTTGCCACCTCTTCTTAACATCTTCTGCTTCTGTTAGGTCCATACCATTTCTGCCCTTTATTGTGCCCATCTTTGCACGAAATGTTCCCTTGGGATCTCTAATTTTCTTGAAGAGATATCTAGTCTTTCCCATTCTATTGTTTTCCTCTATTTCTTTGCATCGATCGCTGAGGAAGACTTTTTTATCTCTTCTTGCTATTCTTTGGAACTCTGCATTCAAATGGGTATATCTTTACTTTTCTCCTTTACCTTTCACTTTTCTTCTCAGTGGGGCCTGGAGGGGCATAAAGGGGGAGGTGGGGTGGGACATAAAGGTGTGGGCCATGATTAGGGACATAAATAGGTAGGGCGTGAAGGTGGAGCTGGTTTAGCTGTTGGGGCTGAAGCTACAGTGTCTGCCAGGAGGGTTGACATACTTTCTCAGCGGCTCACCACCTCTTGCCAGGAACTTCTGGCCCAGGGGCATCATGTGGCCTTCTCTGCACCAATTGCAGGGAAGGGAGCTGCAATTGGTCCTGTCAGAAACTGCAGACAGCAGAAGTAGCCCCCAGCGACCAGGTCTGCAGGGTGTCATGGCTACTTGCTTCTCGATTTATATGTGCTTAGCTTCCTTGGTATGCAAATTATGTCATTAAAAAACTTTATTATTTATTTGACTGCTCTGGGTCTTTGTTGCTGCAGGGGCACTTTCTCGTTGTGGTGACTGGGCGTTACTCTCTAGTAGCTGCGGCACAAGGGATTAGTTCCCGTGAGAGGGTAACAGGCAGGAAGGCCAGTGGTCTCCAAATGGAGAAAATAGGCTGCAAGTGTCACACACTTTTTCTCTCTCTCTTAAGTGGCAGAAGGAAACTAGTGTTACATTTTTTCCCCCTTCTCGATACAAATTTAAAAAGAGATTTCTCTTAAAATTCTGTTGCCATAATGACACCTGGTTCCACCTGAACTAAACTTTTCTCAAGTCTTGAGCTGACCGGTGCATGCTTCTTGTGGAAATGTTCGTCTTAAGCTGTGTTAATGTGCTATGCATTTACCCTAGACTGTCTTCAAGTCAGTTCCGCCTCAAGGCTTAGAATCCACGTGACAAATGGGTATGTTATACTCTTAGGTTGTTCTCCTAATCTATGTTAATGACACTATATATTTGTATGGAAATCTGCCTTTCTTCAAGATTCATGTCAGACATTTTATGGCCTGGGTTGGCTCACCTGGTACAATGTTATCTCAAAGTGCATGTTGTGGGTGAGGGGCCTGGTGCCATTCTCTGAGTATTCAGACATTTCTTTTCTTTAATTAGCAAACTACACGACTGAGCAGCTTCACTTTCACTTTTCACTTTCATGCATTGGAGAAGGTAATGGCAACCCACTCCAGTGTTTCTTGCCTGGAGAATCCCAGGGATGGCGGAGCCTGGTGGGCTGCCATTTATGGGGTTGCACAGAGTCAGACACGACTGAAGCGACTTAGCAGCAGCAGCAGCAGTAGCTATATAACATCCAGCTAAAGACTAGCAGGGGGGCACTCTTTCTGCCCCCTTCTGATGTCTATGTCAGAAGCTTTCTCTACGTCTTTTATACTTTTTAATAAAACTTTATTACACAAAAGTTTTGAGTGATCAAGCCTCGTCTCTGGCCCCGGATTGAATTCTCCTCCAGAGGCCAAGAATCCTGGTGTCTTTCATGGTTCAGCAACAACCTTTCACCTGCAGCATGTGGAATCTTCCCAGACCAGGGATAGAACCTGTGTCCCCCTGCATTGGTAGGCGGAGTCTTAAACACAAGACCACCAGGGAAGCCCCTCAGAATGGCATTTTTATGTCTGTAGGATCCTTTGTTTTGAAAATGTATGATTGTGCCTTCAACTGGTGGAACGGTTCTGAGTGTCTGAGAGTCTGTCTTCCAGGTTATAGTCCTCAATCTGACTTGAATAAAATTCCATCTTCTTGGCTGCTAATTGAATTGTTGCCACAGGGACATGCTGGTGGTGAGTCCGGAGGGCAGACCATGCCTGTCCAGCTCAGCCGCCTGGGCCCACATAGCGGTCAGACAGGGCCGGGGAGGAGAGCTGGCTCTGAACTGCAGGCTGCGTTTGACACACCTCTCCACCTTGCTTTCAGACCACATCTCTACACCTCCACCCATCACCAGACAGCCCTGCTGCTTTAGCCCCAAGTTGAATAGGTCTCTGCTGGTACTTCCCTTGCCCCGGTTGATCCAAGAACCGCAACATAGTTCCCAGTTGTACACGTGCTTCCAAACGGCACAGGAAAGAGCCCCAGTGCACCAGCCCCAGGAAGCCTGCCAGGGCGAGTGTGCCCCCTGACCCCACATCCAGGGATTACTTGTGCCACAGGGAGGGAGCTGCACCTCAACGCATCCGCACATCCATCCTTGGGACTTCTTCATCCTGGGGGCTTCTTTGCATCTGCTACTGAAGGAGGAAACAGAACAGGCTCCGTCTTGAAAGCAGGACTCCATCTTGGGCCAGACTGTGGACTTTGAGCTATTTGCTATGGAAACGACATACCAACTGGAAAACCGGGCCCCTGGAAGGAAGTGCCCCAGGGCTCGTACCTAGACTCTCTTGCCTAAAAGAATACCCTAATTATCTGTGTAACTGAATAGAATCATACATTCTATTATGCTTATTGGGGTGTGACCACAGGCCTATTGATAATTGTCCACTGTTACTACCTAGGCTTAAGGCATATGAATAATGGGTTAACTTTGATTCTTTCTTTTCCTTTGTTCAGACTAGTTTCAGGGAATTTGGGGAGATGGGTTTGGGCACATACACTTAGGGTATAGAAGGTTTTCACAAAAAACTGGTAGGGGTGCTTGGCTAAGAGACTTGGCCTTGGGCCCGCTGGTATCTGCATTGTTCTTCTGAGTGAGTTTGTTTCCTGGAATGCGTGGCTACACTACCAGGAGCTCCAGATTGTAAGACTCCCTCATCCTCCTTTGACCGGTCCTCACTTAGAGGTACTGTCCAGTTCCGTGAATAGGTCCCTAGGTGGGCAGGAGGGTGCCCAAGGAAAGGTCTGGGGGCTGACCTGTCTCAGGCAGCCCCAGGGAAAATCAGGTTTCGACTTTAGCCAGGAGCCAAGGCAACACAGGCAGGACGAGGGGAACTTTGCCTCGGGTTGCCTTCCCCATGGCCCAGTTCAGCCTCACAGGACTTCCTATTGCCCTATTGGTTTATCAGTTTGATCCAGTCACCCGGAGAACCCGGCCTTGACAGCAGCATTGATTATCTCTGGGCCAAGACCCCAGGCCAGGGCCAGGGCCAGGAGCCCATCTTCTGGCCCAGTAGTGTCAAGTGCTGTCAAAGAGGCTGAAGCCTGCCAGGGACCCACCTCCCACCCTCTCGACACTGTGGACCACCCCAATGGGCACTGCTGTCCCTGCCTGCAGTCCAGTCCAGGCAACAGTATTGCCAGACTTTCCTGCCACCAAGGGGAGGGATCCTCAACTCCTGATACCAAGGGAGGGGGACTCAAGGTTTCTGCCTTCCAACCCCAACCCTGAGTCTGGCCACACCCTACCCTGAAGGCCACAGCAACTGAAATAACCCCAGGCCCCGGGAGAACCAGAAGCAGTGACCTGGAGGTGGAGGTGGGGAGGCACAGGCCCCCTGCTCTCCCAGTCTTCCCTGGCCCTGGGATCAGTCCCAGGGCCTCTGTCAGCTGGCTCTCACTTTCAGCCCCCATTTTAGTCCTGAGCCTCCTCAGCACCAGCCCTGCTTCCCTGCAGCTACAGAGGGAAGTGAGCTTTCCTGGGCCAATGGCACCCCCGACTCCCCACCCTTCTCAGCTTGTCTTCACAGTGACAGCCCTTGAGCTCCATGAGCCTGGGAATTGCTCCCTAAAGGACCCACCCTAGTCTTCAAGGCAAGGGGGCCCTTCAGCTCTGGCCTGCCAGCCCCCAGCTGAGGCCCTGGAGAGAGTTTGGCAATTCTTCCTGGGAAGTTCTGGGAAGGCCCACATCTCTGCCCCATGAGGTCCCAGGGTTTGTGTGCTGCTGTTTCATGGCTTTATTTTTATTTGCTTTTAGTTCAAATTTATCACATTTATTCAAATGCAATGAGAAATAAGGCCATCTGGAATATACACCACAGGGTATAATCAAAATTAAAATTGGGGCTTAGACGTTAGTTGTCTTGTATGAGCCTCAGAAGCCAACTTACATGTCGGTTCACAGTATCAAGACTTTCTTGAGCAGGACATTTAAATTCAGGCATTCATCCCTCTCAGGCCCAGAAAACTTGGGTTCTTATAACTGAGGTGGATGGAGCCGTCTGGGCATCAGGAGACAGATTGGGGCCAGTTGCACTCACTCTTCATTTCATCTGGCTGGAGCTCAGACATGGCCTGGGCCCCCCATGATGGCAGTTGGATGGCCTTAGGGTCAGGCAGGCATGGACAAGGGCTGCCCAGTCCCTCACCTCTAAAGCACCCCTTGAATTAGGAGCTTCATGGCATGTCTGCTAGTAGTGTGCACAGTAAGACCCTTTCGTGACCTCCTCTCACTCTGTTTGGGACGGAAATGACTGGCCTCCTGTCACGGAGAGCATGGGAAAAGACGCACCATTCAGGCACATTGGCAGGAGGCCAAGCAGGGAGGTTTGGACTCCAAACTTGAATTGGAGCAAAGCCAGGGCTGAGACTGGCGACCTCCTCCAGGACACAGCCCGACCCCAGCATCACCCATTCATCATGCTGCTCCCTTTGTGTGAGGTACAAAGGGGGGGCCACTCTGGAAACGTTCCCCCTTGTGATGGGCAGGGTGTGGGACACTGGGTCACATAGGCCGCACAGCTCCCAGTACACAAAACTCCCTGGGGAACTTGCTCTATACTCAGGAAGCAGGCCTCCCCGATCGAGGCTATGACCTTGCCTAGCTGTGGGACTGTCTCAGCAAGAACCCAGGGAAGCTAGGAAATGCCAGGTTAGCAAGGCAGCACTATGTGCCTGGGTGGTCCTGGAGGAACTGTGCCTGTGCCCAGGGTAGCAGGCCTCACTCAAGATCAGACTGTAGGCAGGTGGAGGGCAGGGGGAAGTGGGGACATCACAGTCCCCAGCCAGACATGCTGCAGTTGGGTCCCTCTGGACTGCAGTGTTCTCGTTCAGAAACAGGTGTTGGATGGTGTGGATATACCACAGGTATACTCCTTCCCCTTCTTCTGCCTCTTATATCTTGTGTGAAGCTGCCCTAAGTGTCCATGATCTTAGGGGGAAGCATTCAGTCTTTCATCTCTAAAAACGAGGTTAGCCTTGGGTTTTGCAGTTTATCAGGTTAGATAAATTTCCTTCTGTTCTAATAGTGTTGAATTTTGTCAAATTCTTTTTTCTTTTTCTGAGTCTATTTGAGACTGTTAACAGCCTCTGGAGGGAGGCCAGAGGTCCCCAAGCGGCAGGAGAAATAAACTGCAAGTGGCAGATGTCTTTTCTTTTCTATTCCTGTGTTGCCATGGTGACACCTGGTTCCACCTGAACTGACCAATGCATTTTTCTCATGGAAATGTCTTTTTAACGCTATGTTAATGAACCATGCTTTTGGACTGTGGTGTTAGAGAAGACTCTTGAGAGTCCCTTGGACTGCAGAGAGATCAAACCAGTCAATCCTAAAGAAAATCAGTCCTGCATATTCATTGGAAGGACTGATGTTGAAGCTGAAACTCCAATATTTTGGCCACCTGACGCAAAGAACTGACTCCTTGAAAAAGACCCTGATGCTCTGAAGGATTGAAGGCAGGGGGAAAAGGGAACAAGAGAGGACAAGATGGTTAGATGGCACTACCAACTTGATGAACATGAGCTTGAGTAAGCTCTGGGAGGTGGTGATGGACAGGGAAGCCTGGCATGCTACAGTCCATGGGGTTGCAAAGAGTTGGACATGACTGAGTGACTGAACTGAACTGAGCCAAATCTTCATCCCTGAGGGGCTGGAGTCCTCAGTACTTCTGCTTTAATTATAATAATTCATGTTTGATGATTCATCAGTTTACTTCAGTTCAGTCGCTCAGTCGTGTCTGACTCTTTGCAACCCCATGAACCGCAGCAAGCCAAGCCTCCCTGTCCATCACCAACTCCTTGAGTTTACCCAAACTCATGGCCATTGAGTCGGTGATGCCATCCAACCATCTCATTCTATGTCGTCTCCTTCTCCTTCTGCCTTCAATCTTTCCCAGCATCAGGGTCTTTTCAAATGAGTCAGCTCTTTGCATCTGGTGGGCAAAGTATTGGAGTTTCAGCTTCAACATCAGTGCTTCCAATGAACACCCAGGACTGATCTACTTTAGAATGGACTGGTTGGATCTCATTGCAGCCCAGGGGACTCTCAAGAGTCTTCAACATCACAGTTCAAAAGCATCAATTTTTTGGTGCTCAGCTTTCATTATAGTCCAACTCTCACATCCATACATGACTACTGGAAAAACAGCCTTGACTAGACGGACCTTTGTTAACAAAGTAATATCTCTGCTTTTTAATATGCTGTCTAGGTTGGTCATAACTTTTCTTCCAAGAGGTAAGCATCTTATAATTTCATGGCTGCAATCACCATCTGCAGTGATTTTGGAGCCCCCCAAAATAAAGTCAGCCACTGTTTCCACTGTTTCTCCATCTATTTGCCATGAAGTGATGGGACTGGATGCCACGATCTTAGTTTTCTAAATGTTGAGCTTTAAGTCAACTTTTTCACTCTCCTCTTTCACTTGTATCAAGAGGCTCTTTAGTTCTTCTTCACTTTCTGCCATAAGGGTGGTGTCATCTGCATATCTGAGATTATTGATATTTCTCCGAGCAATCTTGATTCCAGCTTGTGCCTCTTCCAGCCCAGGGTTTCTCATGATGTACTCTCATGTAAGTTAAATAAGCAGGGTGACAATATACAGCCTTGACGTACTCCTTTTCCTATGTGGAACAAGTCTGTTGTTCCATGTCCAGTTCTAACTATTGCTTCCTGACCGGCATACAGAGTTCTCAAGAGGCAGGTCAGGTGGTCTTGTATTTCCATCTTATTCAGAATTTTCCAGTTTACTGTGATCCACACAGTCAAAGGCTTGCAATCCCACGTTGAAGACCAGGAAGGGCAGAGGTGAGGAGATACCCCTCGTCCAAGGTAAGGAGCAACGGCTGTGCTTTGCTGGAGCAGCCATGAAGAGATATTCCATGCCTAAGGTAAGAGAAACCCAAGTAAGACAGTAGTTGTTGCAAGAGGGCATCAGAGGGCAGACACACTGAAACCATACTGACAGAAAACTAGTCAGTATAATCACACTAGGATCACAGCCTGGTCTAACTCAATGAAACTAGGCCATGCCCATGGGGCAACCGAAGACGGGTGGGTCATGGTGGAGAGATCTGACAGAATGTGGTCCACTGGAGAACGGAATGGCAAACCACTTCAGTATTCTTGCCTTGAGAACCCCATGAACAGTATGAAAAGGCAAAATGATAGGATACTGAAAGAGAAACTCCCCAGGTCAGTAGGTGCCCAATATGCTACTGGAGATCAGAGAAGAAATAACTCCAGAAAGAATGAAGGGATGGAGCCAAAGCAAAAACAACACCCAGTTGTGGATGTGACTGGTGATAGAAGCAAGGTCCGATGCTGTAAAGAGCAATATTGCATAGGAACCTGGAATGTCAGGTCCATAAATCAAGGCAAATTGGAAGTGGTCAAACAAGAGATGGCAAGAGTGAATGTCGACATTCTAGGAATCAGCGAACTAAAATGGACTGGAATGGGTGAATTTAACTCAGATGACCATTATATCTACTACTGTGGGCAGGAATCCCTCAGAAGAAATGGAGTAGCCATCATGGTCAACAAAAGAGTCCGAAATGCAGTACTTGGATGCAATCTCAAAAACGACAGAATGATCTCTGTTCATTTCCAAGGCAAACCATTCAATATCACAGTAATCCAAGTCTATGCCCTGACCAGTAACGCTGAAGAAGCTGAAGTTGAACGGTTCTATGAAGACCGACAAGACCTTTTAGAACTAACACCCAAAAAAGATGTCCTTTTCATTATAGGGGACTGGAATGCAAAAGTAGGAAGTCAAGAAACACCTGGAGTAACAGGCAAATTTGGCCTTGGAATACGGAATGAAGCAGGGCAAAGACTAATAGAGTTTTGCCAAGAAAATGCACTGGTTATAGCAAACACCCTCTTCCAACAACACAAAAGAAGACCCTACACATAGACATCACCAGATGGTCAACACCGAAATCAGATTGATTATATTCTTTGCAGCCAAAGATGGAGAAGCTCTATACAGTCAACAAAAACAAGACCAGGAGCTGACTGTGGCTCAGATCATGAAATCCTTATTACCAAATTCAGACTTAAATTGAAGAAAGTAGGGAAAACCACTAGACCATCACGTATGACCTAAATCGAATCCCTTATGATTATACAGTGGAAGTGAGAAATAGATTTAAGGGACTAGATCTGATAGATAGAGTGCCTGATGAACTATGGAATGAGGTTTGTGACATTGTACAGGAGACAGGGATCAAGACCATTCCCATGGAAAAGAAATGCAAAAAAGCAAAATGGCTGTCTGGGGAGGCCTTACAAATAGCTGTGAAAAGAAGAGAAGCGAAAAACAAGGAGAAAAGGAAAGGTATAAGCATCTGAATGCAGAGTTCCAAAGAATAGAAAGGAGAGATAAGAAAGCCTTCCTCAGTGACCAATGCAAAGAAATAGAGGAATACAACAGAATGGGAAAGACTAGAGATCTCTTCAAGAAAATTAGAGATACCAAGGGAACGTTTTATGCAAAGATGGGCTCGATAAAGGACAGAAATGGTATGGACCTAACAGAAGCAGAAGATATTAACAAGAGGTGGCAAGAATACACAGAAGAACTGTACAAAAAAGATCTTCACGACCCAGATAATCACGATGGTGTGATCACTCACCTAGAGCCAGACATCCTGGAATGTGAAGTCAAGTGGCCCTTAGAAAGCATCACTAGGAACAAAGCTAGTGGAGGTGATGGAATTCCAGTTGAGCTATTTCAAATTCTGAAAGATGATGCTGTGAAAGTGCTGCACTCAATATGCTAGCAAATTTGTAAAACTCAGCAGTGGCCACAGGACTGGTAAAGGTCAGTTTTCATTCCAATCCTAAAGAAAGGCAATGCCAAAGAATGCTCAAACTACCACACAATTGAACTCATCTCACATGCTAGTAAAGTAACGCTCAAAATTCTGCAAGCCAGGCTTCAGCAACATGTGGACCGTGAACTTCCTGATGTTCAAGCTGGTTTTAGAAAAGGAAGAGGAAGCAGAGATCAAATTGCCAACATCCACTGGATCATGGAAAAAGCAAGAGAGTTCCAGAAAAACATCTATTTCTGCTTTATTGACTAGAGAGTTCCAGAAAAACATCTATTTCTGCTTTATTGACTATGCCAAAGCCTTTGTGTGGATCACAATAGACTGTGAAAAATTCTGAAAGAGATGGGAATATCAGACCACCTGACCTGCCTCTTGAGAAATCTGTATGCAGGTCAGGAAGTAACAGTTAGAACTGGACATGGAACAACAGACTGGTTCCACATAGGAAAAGGAGTACGTCAAGGCTGTATATTGTCATCCTGCTTATTTCACTTTTATGCAGAGTACATCATGAGAAACGCTGAGCTGGAAGAAGCACAAGCTGGAATCAATATTGCCGGGAGAAATATCAATAATCTCAGATATGCAGATGACACCACCCTTATGGCAGAAAGTGAAGACGAAAAAGTCTCTTGATGAAAATGAAAGTGGAGAGTGAAAAAGTTGGCTTAAAACTCAACATTCAGAAAATTAAGATCATGGCATCCGATCCCATCACTTCATGGGAAATAGATGGGGAGTGGAAACAGTGTCAGACTGTTTTTTTGTGCTCCAAAGTCACTGCAGATAGTGACTGCAGCCATGAAATTAAAAGATGTTTACTCCTTGGAAGGAAAGTTATGTCCAACCTAGACAGCATATTGAAAAGCAGAGACATCAGTTTGCCAACAAAGATCCGTCTAGTCAAGGCTATGGTTTTTCCTGTGGTCATGTATGGATGTGAGAGTTGGACTGTGAAGAAGGCTGAGCGCCAAAGAATTGATGCTTTCGAACTGTGGTGTTGAAGAAGACTCTTGAGAGTCCCTTGGACTGCAAGGAGATCCAACCAGTCCATTCTGAAGATCAGCCTTGGGATTTCTTTGGAAGGAATGATGCTAAAGCTGAAACTCCAGTACTTTGGCCACCTCATGCGAAGAGTTGACTCATTGGAAAAGAGTCTGATGCTGGGAGGGATTGCGGGCAGGAGGAGAAGGGGACGACAGAGGATGAGATGGCTGGATGGCATCACTGACTCGATGGACGTGAGTCTGAGTGAACTCCGGGAGTTGGTGATGGACAGGGAGGTCTGGCGTGCTGCGATTTATGGGGTCGCAAAGAGTCGGACACGATTGAGCGGCTGAAGTGAACTGAACTGAACTGAGATGTTTTTCTGGAACTCTCTTGCTTTTTCGATGAAACAGCTGACGTTAGCAATTTGGTCTCTGGTTCCTCTGCCTTGTCTAAAACCAGCTTGAACATCAGGAAGTTCATGGTTCACGTATTGTTGAAGCCTGGCTTGGAGAATTTTGAGCATTACTTTGCTAGCGTGTGAGATGAGTCCAATTGTGTGGTAGGTAGTTTGAGCATTCTTTGGCATTGCCTTTCTTTGGGATTGGAATGAAAACTACCTTTTCCAGTCCTGTGGCCACTGCTGAGTTTTCCAAATTTGCTAGCATATCGAGTGCAGCACTTTCACAGCACCATCTTTGAGGATTTGAAATAGCTCAACTGGAATTCCATCACCTCCACTAGCTTTGTTCCTAGTGATGCTTTCTAAGGGCCACTTGACTTCACATTCCAGGATGTCTGGCTCTAGGTGAGTGATCACACCATCGTGATTATCTGGGTTGAGAAGATCTTTTTTGTACAGTTCTTCTGTGTATTCTTGCCACCTCTTGTTAATATCTTCTGCTTCTGTTAGGTCCATACCATTTCTGTCCTTTATCAAGCCCATCTTTGCATGAAATGTTCCATTGGTATCTCTAATTTTCTTGAAGAGATCTCTAGTCTTTCCCATTCCATTGTTTCCCTCTATTTCTTTCTACTTATCACTAAGGAAGGCTTTCTTATCTCTCCTTGCTATTCTTTGGAACTCTGCATTCAGATGCTTATATCTTTCCTTTTCTCCTTTGCTTTTAGCTTCTCTTCACAGCTATTTGTAAGGCCTTCTCAAACATCCATTTTACTTTTTTGCGTTTCTTTTTCTTGGGGATGGTCTTGCTCCCTCTCTCCTGTACAATGTCATGAACCTCCGTCCATAGTTCATCAGGCACTCTGTCTATCAGATCTAGCCCCTTAAATCTATTTCTCTCTTCCACTGCATAATCATAAGGGATTTGATTTAGGTCATACCTGAATAGTCTAGTGGTTTTCCCCACTTTCTTCAATTTAAGTCTGAATCTGGCAATAAGGAGTTCATGAAATACCAGACCACCTGATCTGCCTCTTGAGAAATTTGTATGCAGGTCAGGAAGCAACAATTAGAACTGGACATGGAACAACAGACTGGTTCCAAATAGGAAAAGGAGTACATCAAGGCTGTATATTGTCACCCTGTTTATTTAACCTATATGCAGAGTACATCATGAGAAATGCTGGACTGGAAGAAACACAAGCTGGAATCAAGATTGCCGGGAGAAATATCAATAACCTCAGATATGCAGATGACACCACCCTTATAGCAGAAAGTGAAGACGAACTAAAAAGCCTCTTGATGTAAGTCAAAGTGGAGAGTGAAAAAGTTGGCTTAAAGCTCAACATTCAGAAAATGAAGATCATGGCATCCAGTCCCATCACTTCATGGGAAATAGATGGGGAAACAGTGGAAACAGTGGCTGACTTTATTTTGGGGGGCTCCAAAATCACTGCAGATGGTGACTGCAGCCATGAAATTAAAAGACGCTTACTCCTTGGAAGGAAAGTTATGACCAACCTAGATAGCATATTCAAAAGCAGAAAGGTCCATCTAGTCAAGGCTATGGTTTTTCCTGTGGTCATGTATGGTTGTGAGAGTTGGACTGTGAAGAAGGCTGAGCGCCAAAGAATTGATGCTTTTGAACTGTGGTGTTGGAGAAGACTCTTGAGAGTCCCTTGGACTGCAAGGAGACCCAACCAGTCCATTCTGAAGGAGATCAGCTTTGGGATTTCTTTGGAAGGAATGATGTTAAAGTTGAAACTCCAGTACTTTGGCCACCTCATGCGAAGAGTTGACTCATTGGAAAAGACTCTGATGCTGGGAGGGATTGGGGGCAAGAGGAGAAGGGGACGACAGAGGATGAGATGGCTGGATGGCATTACTGACTCTGAGTGAACTCCGGGAGTTGGTGATGGACAGGGAGGTCTGGCATGCTGCGATTCATGGGGTGGCAAAGAGTCGGACATGACTGAGTGATTGATCTGACCTGATCCACAGCCAGCTTGTTTTTGCGGACTGTATAGAGCTTCTCCATCTTTGGCTGCAAAGAATATAATCCATCTGTTTTCGGTGCTGGCCATCTGGTGATGTCCATGTGTAGGGTCTTCTTTTGTGTTCTTGGAAGAGGGTGTTTGCTATGACCAGTGTGTTCTTGTGGCAAAACTCTATTAGCTTCTTTTCGGCTTCATTCTTTACTCTAAGACCAAATTTGCCTGTTACTCCAGGTATTTCTTGACTTCCTACTTTTGCATTCCAGTCCCCTATAATGAAAAGGACATCTTTTTTGGGTGTTAGTTCTAAAAGGTCTTGTAGGTCTTCATAGAACTGTTCAACTTCAGCTTCTTCAGCATTACTGGTCGGGGCATAGATTTGGATTACTGTGATATTGAATGGTTTGCCTTGGAAACGAACAGAGATCATTCTGTCGTTTTTGAGATTGCATCCAAGTACTGCATGTCGTTCTCTTTTGTTGACCATGATGGCTACTCCATTTCTTCTAAGGGATTCCTGCCCACAGTGGTAGATATAATGGTCATCTGAGTTAAATTCACCCATTCCAGTCCATTTTAGTTCGCTGAATCCTAGAATGTCAATGTTCACTCTTGCCATCTCCTGTTTGACCACTTCCAAATGGTCTTGTTTCATGGACCTAACATTCCAGGTTCCTATGCAATATTGCCCTTTAGTCGGGCCTTGCCTCTATCACCAGTCACATCCACAACTGGGTGTTGTTTTTGCTTTGGCTCCATCCCTTCATTCTTTCTGGATTTATTTCTCTACTGATTTTCAGTAGCATATTGGGCATCTATTGACCTGGGGAGTTCATCTTTCAGTGTCCTATCTTTTTGCCTTTTCATACTGTTCATGAGGTTCTCAAGGCAAGAATACTGAGTTGATGCTTCATATCTTTTATACATGAGTAATTCATATCTTTTTAGAATTTACTGAGGTTTGCTCTATTGCCTGATGTAGAATCTAGCCTGGAGAATGTTCTGTGAGCACTCAGGAGGACCCTGCATCCTGCTCTTCACTCAGACGGTAAAGCGTCTGCCTACCATGCGGGAGACCTGGGTTTGGTCCCTGAGTCAGGAAGATCCTCTGGAGAAGGAAATGGCAACCCACTCCAGTATTCTTGCCTGGAAAATCCCATGGATGGAGGAGCCTGGTAGGCTACAGTCCATGGGGTCGCAGAGAGTTGGACACGACTGAGCGACTTCACTTTAGGTCCAGCTGGTTTACAGTGCTGTCCAACTCCTTCATTTTCTTGTTGAAGTTCTGACTGGTTATTCTATCCATTGTAGAAAATGGTGTATTGATGTCCCAACTATCATCCTTTCTTTTTCATCAGCTTTGCTCTGTGTATGTCAGTGCTCTTTTGTGAGGTGCACATGTATTATAATCATTAGGTCTTTCTAATGGGTGGATTCTTTCATCATAAAATGTCCCACTTTTTTTTCCTGATTTTTGTTTTAAAGTATATTTTACCTAAAATCAGTAAAGCCACTATGACTTTGTGATACAAGTTATATGCTATTTGCACGAAATATATTTTTCCAGTCTTTTACTTTCCATCTATTTGTATCTTTGAATCTAGATAGAACATGCTTTTTTAATAGCAGATAGTAGGGTAATGCACATACACACACAGAGTCTGAAAAATCTGCCTTTTGAATGAATTGTTTAACCCATTCACATTTACTGTTATTATTGATATAGTTGGATTTACCTCTAGCATTTCACTTTTTGTTTTCTGTGTGTCTCATATCTATTTATTTACTTGACTTTTTTGACCTCTAATCATCCTTTTTAAAAACTTACTTTTTTTGGCTGCGCTGGGTCTTCATTGCTGCTTGTGGGCTTCCTGAAGTTGTGGCGAGTGACCACTGCAGTTCAAAAGCATCAGCTCTTCAATGCTCAGCCTTCTTTATGGTACAACTCTCACATCTATTCATGACTACTGGAAAAAACCATAGCTTTGAATAGACAGACCTTTGTCAGCAAAGTAATATCTCTGCTTTTTAATATGCTGTCTGGGTTGGTCATAGCTTTTTTCCCAAGGAGTTTCTTTTAATTTCATAGCTGCAGTCACCATCTGCAGTGATTCTGGAGCCCAAGAAAAGATAGTCTGTCACTGTTTCCATTGGTTCCCCATCTATTTGCCATGAAGTGATGGGGCTGGATGTCATGATCTTAGTTTTTTTGAATGTTGAATTTTAGGCCAGCTTTTGTGCTCTCCTTTTTCACCTTCATGAAGAGGCTCTTTAATTCCTCTTCACTTTCTGCCATAAGGGTGGTGTCATCTGCAAATCTGAGGTTATTGGTATTTCTTCTGGCAGTCTTGATTGCAGCATGTGCTTCATCCAGCCCAGCATTTCGCATGATGTATTCTGTATATAAGCAAAGTAAGCAGAGTGACAATATACTGCCTTGATGTACTCCTTTCCAGTTTGGAACCAGTTTGTTTTTCCATGTCCAGTTATAACTGTTGCTTCTTAAAGTCATCCTGAAATGACAGTGGTATTGCAGCGATCTCCACTCTCTTTCCCTGACCACACTCGACTCTGAAGGTCCATCCATTCCCAGCTGATTGCTCTACTGTTGTCAGCAATGCTCTAGGGGCATAAACTGTTCTATAGCCTAATAACCTAATTTAGGATTTACAGAAGAGAGAGTTCCCAAGGTCAGAGTTTGAAGTTTGTCCTCAGGAGGGCTCTTCCTGGCTGTCTCCTCCCCTGATTCTCCTGCAAACTAGTTGGCCTGTAATTCAGTCTGTGTCTTCATTGACTCTATGAACCTCCTCCCAACTGCCTTTCACCACACTTGTACTGCTTTCAAGAGTGCCCTTCTGACTGACCTCCTCTATGCAAAGAAAGTCTGCGCTTTTACAAGAGGTGAGGAGCTACCTGTTTTACAGCTTGCTTCTCCCAGCAGGAAGATCTCTGAGCAGGGTTTTGGGCTCTGAAGTGAGAACAGTGGCTCCCATCCATCTGGGTGACTCCCTGGCTTCAGGAGCTAAATGTTCAGTGGAGTGGGGGTCATTAGCCTGAAGTCTTCCCAGTTGTCTCTTCCCCATCTCATGAACTGGGAGGGCACCTGGGGCCATGTATAGTTAGAAGCACTATGTCCCTCCCATCTCATGAGCTGGAAGGGCACCCAGGACCCTGTATACTTGGAGGCCCTTTGTTCCCATCTCACGAGTTGGAAGGGCACCTTGGCCCTGTATAGTTAGAAGCACTATGTCCCTCCCATCTCACTAGCTGGAAGAGCACCCAGCACCCTGTATAGTTAGAATCATTTGCTCAAGGTGAAAACTCCACCCACTAGAGAAGAACAGAGCATGTTATCTCTCATCTGCTCTCACCCAGAACATATCTGTACCAACAGATAACCGGTGGGACAGAAGCCTGTGTCCCTGGCTCCACATGTCTGCAGTAGATTTCTGCTTGGCTCAGCTGAGAGGTTGGAGGGAATGAATAGTCTTGGTTCAAACAACAGACTTGTCAAAGATAAGGTGTCCCTAGGTGCGTGGATTTATCTCTGGGCTTTCTATTTTGTTCCATTGATCTATATTTCTCTCTTTGTGCCAGTACCATACTGTCTTGATGACTGTGGCTTTGTAGTAGAGCCAGAAGTCAGGCAGGTTGATTCCTCCAGTTCCTTCTCAAGATTGCTTTGGCTATTTGAGGGTTTTTTTTGTATTTCCATATAAATTGTGAAATTATTTGTTCTAGCTCTGTGAAAAATACTGTTGGTGGCTTGATAGAGATTGCACTGAATCTATAGATTGCTTTGAGTAGTATACTCATTTTCACTATATTGACTCTTCCAATCCATGAACATGGTATATTTCTCCATCTATTAGTGTCCTCTTTCTTTCACCAGTGTTTTATAGTTTTCTATATATAGGTCTTTTATTTTTTTAGGTAGATATATTCCTAAGTATTTTATTCTTTTCGTTGCAATGGTGAATGGAATTGTTTCCTTAATTTCTCTATTTTCTCATTATTAGCATATAGGAATGCAAGGGATTTCTGTGTGTTGATTTTATATCCTGTAACTTTCTATATTCATTGATTAGCTCTAGTAGTTTTCTGGTGGAGTCTTTAGGGTTTTCTATGTAGAGGATCATGTCATCTGCAAACAGTGAGTTTTGCTTCTTTTCCAATTTGGATTCGTTTTATTTTTCTAATCTGACTGCTGTGGCCAAAACTTCCAAACCTATGGGGAACACATGTACACCTATGGCGGATTCATGTCAATGTATGGCAAAACCAATACAATATTGTAAAATAATTAGCCTCCAATTAAAAGAAATAAATTTATATTGAAAAAAGACTTGTTTTTATTACTCAACTGTCACATTTAGCTGTTTCTTCATTTGTTGTATATGCTCTTACGACCATTTCCAAAAGCTTAAAATTAAATTTTCACCCATTTTGCTGGCTAGCATGTACACAGAGCTTCTCATCTCATCATGCCAGAAGTTGACGTTCTTTCTTTACCTTCTGATGTAAAGCAAATGCTAACCACTGTGTCTGAACTTGTGTCCCACCCCATCGCAGCACAACAGCCTCCAGATGGCCTTTATCCTCTGCTCCTCTGGGAGTTGCTGCAGTACCTGGGTGCACACCTGGAGGTCCAGCTCACTGCTACTGGAGTGGCAATAGGTAGCAATACACCTGTGCTCCCTCCTCCCCAAAGCTTCATCTGGCCCCTTGTGGCCCCTTTTCAACTTCTGTCTTGTGGCATCTGCAATGAACACTTAAGACATGTGGCTCTTTAATAGATATGAGAGCCTGAGGAGTAAGTTGCCCTCACTTAGCTGGCACTTAAAACTAAGGGTTATTGCCTCAGTTTCTTGTCTCATATGGCCCTGGCAAATACTTCCAAAACATCTCATGATTCATGTGGAATAGTTCTCACACTGAACCTGAAGGGCACTGCTGGACGTAGGGAAGTGGTGGGGGGGAGGGTGGGGAATCGAGGTGAGGAAGGGACTGAGCTCACCTGGGTGAAGCTGCAGGTTCTCAGACTTCCCATGTGGGGAGGGTGGTCCAGCTACCTGTTCAGATAGTTCAAAGATGATTGTTCTTGAACATAAAGAGGTTTTGAAGTTTTGCATATAGTTACCTTTTAAAAGAATTCTTCATTACTGAAATTGAGTATCAACAGTGCTAAGTAGTTTCAGTTGTGTCCGACTCTTTGGGACCCTATGGACTGTAGCCAGCCAGGCTCCTCTATCCATGGGATCTTCCAGGCAAGAATACCGGGGTGGGATGCCATTTCCTACTTCAGGAGATCTTCCTGACCTAGGGATCAAACCCACTTCTCTTATGGCTCCTGCACTGGCAGGCATGTTCTTTACCACTAGTGCCACCTGAGAAGCCAAACGAGTATCAGAGGAAAGAGGACAAATGCTATACACAGTGTTATTACACTGTTACTGCATCCAGTTTAGAGAAAGTGTTTCTTCTTTAACTCAAGACCTAAAACTTATGCAGCATGGTCTCAGGTAGAAAGAGAATGCTCCTCTCTTGTTTTTGCACCAGCAAGTAGCATGTGCATGATCCTCCAACAACGCTTGCTCTCAGGGAGAGGCCCTGGCGAGAGCGTCTGACTCTGGCAGACTCTGGCAAGAAGAGGCAAACACAGGAGGTGAGTCGTTCCCCATAGAGTTGAGCTGACCATCCCGGGACAATCTCTCTGAAACAAGTCAGCTATATTCATAATCTGAAATTAAGCACAAGTAACCTTAGTTTGCATAAAATAATCAGTACATTTAAAAAACAAGCAGAATGCAATATTGTAAAGCAATTATCCTTCAATTAAAAACAAAAACAGAGAATCAAGATACAAATGGCCCAGTAGGAAAAGTATGGATTATACAGAGGTTCTGATCCTTAACATAAACTGGCTCCTACAAATCAACTAAAAAAAAAAACCCAAAAACCCTTGCACACCATAAGAACTGCCAAGTAAGACACATCAAATGAGAAAGTAAAATGACCACAAACACATGAAAACATATACAGCACCATCAGACAGGATACTTATTTGACTGACAGGGACTCATTTTTTATTGCCAGTGTTCTCAGGTTTCCAGGAACAGCCTCTCCACTCCACCCTGTGCCCTTCCGAGGATGGAGTGCCCAAAGCTTCACCCCAGCAGAGCTGAGCCCCAGGCAGGCTGTGCGTATGAACGTGCTCCTGTGAGGAGGCTCATGGTAGCGGGCTGAGAGGGTGCTGACAGAGCCTGTGAGGACAAGCTGCCCCCACCTGCTGTGTGACACAATTGTTAAAACATGCAGAAGAATATATGGAACAGATTAAAAGTCTAATTTATTAAGTACAAAAGCTGATTATAAAAGTATATGACTGACCTAATTTTGTAGAAGTGTTTTTAAAGAAAAAAATTAAACCTGGAAAGGATTTACATCAAATACTAACACACTGTCATTAAACGAGAGGTAGGATTATGGGAGATTTAAATTTTATTCTTTATACTTTAATGTGCTTTGTAGATTTTATGCTGCAGCATAAATGCTTCTATATTCAGCAAAGAAAAATGCATAATAAAATACCTGCTTTTTGGGGTAATTTAAAAAATCTTTTCACACATTTCAAATGGCAGAATTACAAACAGTCCATAACTTTTATTAACATATTGATATAAAAATTTTTTCTGACATACAGAATTCCCAGAGAGTAATTTTAAAACATTTTAATGCTTCTTAAAATCTTAATTTACAAGACGTATCTTACTGCCACTTACCTTTCAATACAAAAATTTTACAATGCCTGTTGCTATAAAATGACAACATAAAGGGCTGGGTGGTTCCTCTCCTACAGGCCATTCTGTTATGAGGAATATCCATTAGTCCACTGCTAGAACCTCTGTATGTCAAACAATAAGTTACACATGTTATATACATAATTACACGAGGACTGTTCAGTTCCAGTATGTTCTTACATACCACACTGCATACCAAGAGCTACTGAGCACAAGCTACTTGTAGCCGAGAGTTAGATGTGAGAGTCAGCCCAGTCAGCCAGGCCTTTTTGGCGGAGAATTTTAAATGGTAAAGAATTAACAACTGTTAGGCACTGATTCAGGTTAATTCCAGAAACACCTGGCTGTTTCTAGGAAGCATGTGATTCGTAAACTTTCTGACCCGCAGTCCCTGACAGTTCGTAACACATTTTTTATTAGTGATACAAAAATACTCTGTCTTAGATTCGAGCTTCACTTCAAATTCTTAGAAGTATCTAAAGGATTTCACGTTCTCTGATTTATATTTACTATAATATTATATCACTCAGTTTAGTCGAGTTCAAATAAAATAAGTGAACATGATTTGGCCAAATTTTACAGGCACACAACTCACGATGCAACAGTGGCTGGCAAAGTTCTCGGGCCCTGGGCTGTACCACCACACATGTAAACCTCAGCCCACCGGTGAGTCCACATCTGCTGATGTGTAATAAAAACAGTAACTCAGTACAATTTTGGACAGTGAGAAGATCCTATACTGTGGTCATGAAAATCAGCACTTCAGCTGAATAGCAACAAGCCAGAAATGCAGAAAGAGGTTTAAAACTCAGCGTTCCTTTATCTTTCTGAAACAGCTGCTCACCTGATGGACCCTGTCGAGGGTTAGAGATGACACAGGCAGGCAGGCGGCATACCAATGTTCAGAGAGGAAGTGTGTGTGCATGAGCCTGGTCTGAGGCCCAAAGCAGGTCGGGGGTGGGGAAGAGGGGGCCAGGCCAGGATCATGCCCTGCCCACCAGCCTTTCTGTATTTTGCTCTTCCCTGTGAATCAGAACTGAAGCAGCTGTCCCTGGGCCTCAAATTCCTTCTCGCATAAATTCTAAGTATGACCTTGTCATCTGAAATGGTATAGTTGAATTTTTAAAATCGAGAACTGAATTTTTAGCCTAAAAAAAGTGCAAACTCATAATACAGCAGAGGACTATACCTACAGCACCTGCAGTGCCCGCACCAGGCTTCTTTCCCAGTCACACCATCTGTTGCAATACTGACATTCATGTTTCTGTAAATGTTCCAGATGATTAAAAGGTTTTGAGTAATTCAGGAAGTGGTTTCTAGAATGAGATGGGTATGTAAGCGCATGGGTGGGGCCCTGTGCTCAGGAGCCTGGGGTCCTCTCCCCAGGGGCTGCAGACGTACCCCAGCCCCTCCAATGGCTCATGAGGCCCCTCTGGGGCTGGTGCTGAGCAAGCTCACGTGCTGTAGGCCACACAAGTGGGGTCCAGCTGGTCGGGGCTGAGTGGGCTCACGTGTTGTAGGCCACGCAGGTGGGGTCCAGCTGGTCGGGGCTGAGCGGGCTCACATGTTGTAGGCCACGTAGATGGGGTCCAGCTGGTCAGCTAGGAAGCCATCGCGCAGGTGCATGCGCTGCTTCTCCCCACGGGAGTTGATGGGGATGACACCCGGGTCCACGATGACCACCACGCCCACCACCAGGTGGTGCTCCTCCAGCACCACGTTCGTCACCAGGGCCACCAGGTCCAGCGCGTCCTGCTCCAGCCCGTCCAGCTCCACCACCACCACCAGCAGGTTGGTCCAGGTGAACACAGCGCTGCAGGTAGAAGGCGAATGGTGTCACATGGGGCTGGGCGATGGCTTCAGGGGCCAAGGACACACAGGAAATGATGCCAGGCAAAGACCACTGAAACATACTTAAGTAGGTTTACTGACGTCATCCTCTGCTCAAGTCAGTTACAATTCAAAGGTTTGGCTAAGTGTGTTTTATTGGAATATCTACTCTAATTAAAGTTCTCTCTAAGAATCAAGACAAATCTGACAAAAAATGGTCCACTGGAGGACCCATCCTCTTTAGCATTCTTGCCTAGAGAACCCTAGGGACAATATGAAAAGGCAAAAATACATGACACCAGAAGATGAGCCCCTCCAGGTCGGAAGGTGTCTAATACGGGGAAGAGCTACTGGGGAAGAACAGAGGGCAATTACTAAGAGTTCCAGAAAGAATAAAGCAGCGGGCCAAAGTGGAAATGAAGCTCAGTTGTGGATGTGTCTGGCGGTGAAAGTAACGTCTGATGAAAGAACAATATTGCATAGAGACCCGGAATGTTAGATCCATGAATCAAGGTAAATTGGAAGTGGTCCAGCAGGAGATGGCAAGAGTGAACACTGACACCGTAGGAATCGGCAAACTAAAAGGGAGGGGAATGGGTGAATTTAATTCAGATGACCACCATATCTACTACTGTGGGCAAGAATCCCTTAGAAGAAATGGAGTAGTCCTCATAGTCAGCCAAAGAATTCGAATACAGTTGTTCAGTCACTAAGTCGTGTCCAGCTCTTTGTGACCCCTTGCACTGCAGTACAGCAGGCTTCCCTGTCCTTCACTATCTCCCAGCATTTGCTCAAACTCATGTCTATTGAGTTCGTGATGCCATCTAACCATCTCACCCTCTGCCACCCTCTTCTCCTTCTGCCCTTAATCTTTCCCAGCATCAGGGTCTTTTCTAATGACTTGTTCTTTGCATCAGGTTTAAAAACCATAGTTGTGACTATACAGACCTTTGTCGGCTTTCCTTCAAAGGAGGAAGCATCTGTTACTGCTTCTGTTTTTCCCCTCTGATTTGCCATGAACTGATGGGACCAGATGGGTTAGGGTTAGGAGGAGAGTGAAGAAGCTGGCTTAAAACTCAATATTTAAAAAACTAAGATCATGGCATCTGGTCCCATGACTTCATGGCAAATGGAAGGGGGAAAAGTGGAAACAGTAACAGACTATATTTTCTTGGGCTCCAAAATCATAGCAGCCATGAAACCAAAAGACACTTGCATCTTGGAAGAAAAGCTATGCTAAACCTAGACAGCATATTAAAAAGCAGAGACATTGCTTTGCCAAGAAAGGTCTGTATAGTCAAAGCTATGGTTTTTCCAGTAGTCGTACATCGATGTGAGAGTTAGACCATAAAGAAGGCTGAGCACCAAAGAATTGATGCTTTCTAACTGTGGTGCTGGAAAAGACTCTAGAGAGTCCCTTGGACAGCAAGGAGATCAAACCAGACAATCCTAAAGGAAATCAACCCTCAATACTCAGTGTAATATAGTTAACTTCAGCCAGTTTGATAAGTAGTCCAAGGCCCCTCAGGGATAAAGTCTGAATTCTTTACCTTAGCAGTCATGTAGGCACCGTGTTAATAATTATATAGCAACAACATCTTGCTTAAAGGCATGCTTTCCTCCTCAACAGGAACTCGTTCCTTCTGGCTAATCTCAAACTAAAGTTATCTCAGGATGCCTTGGAAAAGGGTCTGGTGGAACTTTTACAGTCTTGAGATATTCTTTTTACCTAAGCAGCCAACTGAAAAGTATATAATTTTCCGCTCAAGTTAACAACGTGGGGACTCTCTCTACCCACTTCTGATGTCTATGTCGGAAGTCTTCTCTGCCCCTTTTCAATAAACTCTATTTCCTCACTGCAAGCCTCAAGTGGTCTCTATTATCTGCCTGGTTTGGTGAGGGAATTTTTCTTCTCACAAGAGCCGTGAGCTCAAGTACAGCCTACACTCTGAGGCTACATCACATCAGAACTGGTTTCAACTGGAAGGACTGATGCTGAAGCTGAAACTCCAATATTTTGGCCATCTGATGTGAAGAGCTCACTCAATGAAAAAAGACACTGATGCTGGGAAAGAACGAGGGCAGGAGGAGAAAGGGGCTACAGAGGACAAGATGGTTGGATGACATCACTGACTCAAGGGACGTGAGTGTGAGAGATAGTGGAGGACAGAGAAGCCTGGCATGCTGCAGTCCATGGGGTCACAAACAGTTGGATTCAACCTAGCAACTGAATAACAAGAATCAAGAATATTATTTGATATTGAAAGCTGTACTTTTCCCACAGCAACCTCCCTCCAAAGTGAGGAAATCATGCGTCTTGACCATTTAAATTAGGAAATCCATGCAAATGCAGAGGTATTTCGGAGTAACTGGGGCGCTCACATTTTGCCTGTGCATTTGGGGACAGACTCTTAGTTTAAGACTGATTGAGAGAAGAAGAAAAACCAAGCAAACCCAAACAAGGGGTCTCTGGCACATGATTCGCAGAGTGTGTCTGGGGTCTGCTCCTGGAGAGGAGGTGGCTGCCCACACGACCGCGCAAGAGCTGCCAGCTGGTCCCCTGGGCCCTCACCATTCAGCAATGCTCCTGTGCGCACGGATCACGGACGTCTCGATGTCGATGGGGTGGTAGCGCATGCCCCTCAGCTCCAGCGTCTCGTCCAGAGACCCCACCACGTACAGCGCATCATGTCGCTCTGCAGATGGCACAGTTCACCACCTCAGCATGGCTCCCGTGCTGAAGCCTCCTGCCGTGCGCACCCACGTGTGAAGAGTACAGAACAACTTCTACTATCTCGGAGACAAGGCAGCAGCTACAGGGGCTCCCAAAGTTCTGACTGCATCTGGCCAGCCTGCTGTGGCTGTGGACTCTGTGACCTTGGGGGAATGTATGGGGAGGCCGTGATACATGGCTGGTGAGACATGCCCATGGCTCTGCCTGGGGGGCCCAACAGCCTCCCCCAGAACCCCCACACCCTCAGCAGAGGTCAGGATCCAGGAACAGTGAAGAAAAAGGAACAACTTTCAGAGAAACCATATCAGAGCACCTAAAGAAACCAGCTCCTGGGAAGGGGTGAGGTGAGTTGGCAGGAGGTCCCAAGACACTGCCTGTAGGGGCTCCTGGCTGTGGTAGCCCCAAGACTGGGGGTGAGCACTGCATAGGACCTCTCACCTCCGCTGGCATCGGTGAGCTCTGTCCTTCGAAGGAAGCCCAGGAAGCCAGTCCTCGCCCAAACAGTCTGGGTGTCTCCGAAACTCAGCCGGGCACTGAAGTGGTCGGCATGGAGCCCCTCTTCCCCGTAGACTGTGTAGTACCCGGTGGCATTGTGGGGGCTGCTCACCCAGATCTGGGGCCCAGAGCACAAGGGGGTCATTCATCACAAGTGCCAGGCACTGTGTGTCCCAAGACACGGCAGCACACAGTGGGGTGGGGGTAAGGGGCTTGAAATAAGTCACAAGAGAGGCCCAGAGAGCAAAGAATTCTCTCCTTCAAACAAACCGTTCCCCTCCTAGGACCCCTGAGTGACAGTTGCAGGACTGCAGCGTACAGTTCATCGCAAAGAATGAACTGGGAGCAACCCGCATGCACACCCAGGGGCCAGCGAGAGGTGGGGTCCCCATCCTCACCTCCCCCAGGTGCGAGTCTCCCAGGGGCCCTCTGGTCTCTGTGTGGGCGATGATGACCTTCACTCCAGGGAGAATCTGGAAGGAGAACCATGCTCGTCAGAGGGAGCGTGGCCCTCCTGACGCAAGAGCAGCAAAAACAACGCCCTTTGAAGATGATCTCAAGGACGTGACTCATACACGGCCATGACCAGGTTCAGAACCCGACCTAAATCTGACTGAATTTTAACAGAAGTAAGAGATTTTAATAAATAAAAATAAATTGTGAATCTTAGCAAAATCATCCAGCTCCTGAGAATGAACTCTATTTTGGACATGGAGAGGGGAGGAGGGGATCTTTCCCTGAGGCCCCTGTCGGGGCTCTTGAGGCCAGGGAGTCCAAACACAGCTCGGCTGGGCCCCCACCCACCCCAGAGTTTCTGGTTCTGGAAGGAAACCTGGCCACCAAGAGGCATTCCTGCCCTCAGACTTGGGGCTCCATGCCCACCAGAGGCTGTGGAGAAGGCTGGGGAGGGTGCTTCATGTTCAGCACCCCAACCCAGGGCCTGCGGCCCCACTGGACATGGGACTGACCACCTGGCTGCTTCTGGGTACCTATTCTGTGTCCTTAGTTTCCCTGGGTGTAAAACAGGAGATGACAGTGGAGCTTTCCAGCAGGTGGGGGAGAGGCGAGGGGTCACGGAAGGCTGGTCGGGCTCTGTTCTGTTGCCCATGGGATGCTGCTGAGCCTCTGACCTCCCCCCGTGTTACCAACCTGGACCCTGAGGACCCAGAGCTCTTCCCAGAACCCCAGTCCATCAGGCCCAAGTTATTGTAACAGAGAAATAACAGGGGGGGAAGTCCATCAAAACTGAGTGCAGAGCCACATGTGATTAGAAATAAAAATGTACCAGAAAGAATTAAGAACTGCTTTGAGAAAAACCACCATGTTTACAGAAAGGAAAATGCAGATTGTAGTGGGACACGTCTGTGCACCCAGGGAAGGGTGGGGGAGCCCAGGACCATCTCCAGCCCCCAGCCCCTCCCTCCGACACCTACACTCTCCCTCCTCCCCTCCGCTCCGTGAAGCTCCAGCCACACTAGCCTCTCTGTGGTCCCGGGACCTTCACACCAGCTGAGCCTGCTCCTCTTCTGGGGCCGCCCTCAGGAGGTGCACAGCCCCTACTAGCTCCTCTCCCACACTCACCTGGGCTCGTCAGTGCTGCCCCCGCTGCCCTGTCCCTCTCTGGGCACGCCCTGCCTCCTGAGAGGCAGACACGTGCACAGCGTGTGTGAGCAGGGCTAGAGGCTGTGCTGACTCCACTCTGTCGCGCATCCCCCTCAAGTCCCTCCCCCTTCACCCTGCCTGACCACTCCTTCCTCCGAACCTCCCCTGGTTCTGAAGATGCCTGGTCTCCTGGGTCTATGCCTGCTAAGCCCTCATGGTGGCCCACAGTTTTTCCCTAGGTGCCCTTGGGTGGTCTCACGGCCCCACCACCTAAGCCCTTGACACAGCTCATGTGGTCGAACCAGGCCTGGACTGCTTTAATGGTGAACTGCCACTGGGGATACTGCCTAGCTGTCACCTGAGCCAGGGGAGAAGCTCTTCCAGGCCCCAGTGGGCTGCTCCAGGTGGCACCAAGGCGCCAAGGCCTCAAGACCCTGCAGTGCAGTTCCTGCAGGTCTGCATCTGAGGTCCTCCCTCTGGGCTGGAGCTCAGATGTGGACAGAAAGATGTAGAGAGTGTGTGAGCATGTACGTGTGTGCGTGTTGTATGTGAGTGTATGTGTATAGGTGTGTGAGTGTATGTGAGTGTGCATCTGTTTGTATGATGTGTATGGGTGTGTCTATATGTGGGTATGTGTAAGTGTGTCTGAGCTTGTGTGACTGTGTGAATGCATGTGAGTATGTGTGTGTATGTGTGTCTGTGTGCAAGTGTGTATGTATGTGTGTGTCTGTGAGTACATGTGTGTGTCTGTGTGAGTGTGTGTGTATGTGTATGTGTGTGTGTGTGTGCGCGTATGCAAGGAGGTGAGGCCAGCTGGACCTCAGGGGACATAAGCTGGAAGCCAAGCCCCACGCCACTACCTTTCCAGACTCAGTCAATGGCAGACTGTGCGGAGAGCCCCGTTCCACCAGACGTACCCTACAAACGAACAAGAGAAACAAATAAAATTGACTACACAGACAGCAATCTCTAAAGAAGGCAACTCATAAGGTAATCAGAATTGATCAGCACTGTGACGGGCAGTCCCGTGACGGCAGCCAAGCCTTTAGCCTTGGATCGTGACCTTGCTGTGACCTTGGGACAGTGACTTCAGGTGCCTGGCTCAACCAGCAGCGCTCAGGTCAGGAGCCCCTGGCCAGCTGGCCTCGCCCTCCAGGAGGGTCCACCACGGTTTCCCTCAAGCTGAATGTGAGGGTCAGAATCTGGCTCTAAAGCCAGGGGGGACCCAGGCCTCGAGGCACACACCGTGGGGCCCCCAGGACACATGTGCTGACAGGATGTCTACATCCTGCCTGGAGACGGGTCTTCCTGTTTTTTACCCATAAAAATCCCAGTGTCAAATGCTCGGTCACTCTTGGAAGGTCGGTCCCCTCCTGGTCGTGGGAACAACTGATTAAAGGAGGACATGGTGAGACTTCCCTGCAGTCCAGTGGTTAAGAATCCTCCTGCCCATGCAGGGGCCATGGGTTCAACCCCTGTTTCGGGGAGACCCCACATGCCGAGGGGCAACTAAGACCACGTGCCACAACTACTGAGCCCAAGCACCTAGAGCCTGTGCTCTGCAGAAGCCACCGCAATGAGAAGCCTGAGCACTGCAGCGAAACCCAGCACAGTGAATAAAAAATAAAACAAAATAACTTTTTTAAAAAGGAAGAACACAGTGGGCAGGGGAGGCCCAGGCTGAAGGGGGCTGGGGGCTGTTACCTGTCATGGCGCAGTGCCCTCATGTCCACATAGACAGTTGTGGGGTCTGGGCCGGCCGTGCCCTGCAAGGGGAGCAGAGGAACGTCCGCTCAAACCTCACGCCCATCGTTTCCAGGGGTGTGGCATGCACACAGGCACAGCTCCTCCCAGCCAGGGGGCGGGGCGGGGGCGGGAAGGCAACTGCTCTGCCCCCAGCAGGTGTCTGCCTTCCTCCAAACACCTACAAGACTTGCTGACATGGCGGGAAGCCTCCCCTAGCACTGAAGGGAGAGATCAAGGCAAACAATCTCACATTTCAGTCCTGACAGCTTCGATTCCCACTGGTCCCTGAGAAAACACCACCATGGGTTTGGGGGCATTTCCCTGAGCTGTGCTTGCTCAGACCTAATTCTCTTAAGGGCTGAGCACAGCGTGGCTCCTTCAGGGGCGAGGCCTCAGCAGGACATTCAATGATGTTCCCACTCCATTCCTCTCACTTGACACCTGACGTTGGCCCTGACAGAGGACAGCACGTCCCTTCTGTTAAGACACTGAACATCAAAGTACACAGACACTCCGCCCCAACACCATTCTCTGGCGATCCCAGACAATGTCACCAACGTCTGCCCTGGAATGAAGACGGCTCTTCCTCCAGAGGCAGCAGACTGTGAATGCTAAATACTTCTGAAAATACTCTGCTTTTAAGCTCGTTTTTACAAAGGAGCAAGACCACGAGAGGCCACATGAACTCACAGAAGCACAGAGGCACCTCGAGGTCAAGGTCAAGGTCATACCTGCTCAGCCAGCTTTCCCAGCCTGTTGGGCTGACAGACACAAAGGAGGCCAGCAGAGCGAGACAGGGAAGAGACGCCACAGGAAACACAAACAGAGAGCATAGGCACGTGAGGAAGGAGCTGAGAGAGAGCAAAAGGCATCACTGCATCGAAGCGCACAGAGCAACAGCCAGGCTCCTGCTGACGTTTCCAGGAAGGAGGAGCCAGCTCCCAGACGCTGAGCGGACAGAAGGGCCGCGCATACAGCCACCAACCCCACGCCACCAGTCGAGGTGCAGTCACACCATCGACATCAGAAGGGATCTCCCAAGGGACCCCTTCACCTCCTCCTGCTATGCAGTAAGGGTCCAAGCGAGACCTGGACGGTCGGCATCTATACTGTGGAGAGGATGTCACAGGAACACCTGGACAACAGGATGCTGATCTCCCCAGTCCAGACACGCCCTGCACCTGGCAGGCATTGGTCAGGACCGGGGCTGGGGGACGAGGGACTGTGGTTCTCTTGAGGCCTTTCCTCCCAACAACCCTGAATGTAGGAGCAGGTGCATGCAATGCATTTTAGAAAGAAGTGGGATTGAGATACCAGCCAGAAACCTGGAAAAGAGCCCCAGCCCCCTGAAGAAGCAGAACACTGCTACAGTGAGCTGTTCTGAAACTTTGTTTCCTTTTAAAAAGTAAAATACCTCAGTGTTTCAAGAATGAGTTTAGGGCAATATAAATGATCACACTCATTAATGTTTCCATTTAAAATTGCCAGATGTCTCACAAAACAATAAACTCAATCTTGCTTTGGAATATTAGCTGCATACTGTGTCCAGCTTATCAATTCCTCTCAGTAATTGTCACTGTTCAAAAACAACTGGTGCTTTTTCCAAATAAGCCTTTGTTCATCAAGAACAGAATCTATTTTAAACAAAAATGCTCAGTTCTCAAAGCCATACTTGGAAAATCAAAAGGCTGGAGGCCAGAAGGTACCAAGGGACGGGGCGGTGCAGGGCGTGCACAGGCGCCCAGAGGAAGCCCCGCGGCCTTACCTGGAGGCAGATGGCCACATTGACCCTGCAGCCGAACGTGGTGCTCACGGCGCGCGCGGGCAGGCCCAGGTCTCTGAACAGCTTGGAGAAGGACTGTGTGAGCGCGATTCTGGGCCGCTCCTCAGCCACCACCATGCAGGTGCGCACACACGACAGGTTCACGCCCTTCATCTGCGGGAGGAGCGTGCATGCCACGCCTGCGTCTGCGCGCAAGGGCCAAACCGCACGGAGCCCCGCCCCCTGGGTTCCGTGCCTCCGCGTCCTCCGCTGCTACACTCCAGCCCCAGGCCCTGGGGACCATGAGGCCTCAGAGATCCCTCGGTACGCTCAGAGCCAGGGTCGGACCCACCCCTCATCTCCTCCCAGAAGAAGTGAGGGGCCGCTGCGGGGTGCTCCACAGGTATGTGTGGGGGTGGAGCTCACAGCCCGGGGCAGGGCCCCCAGGGAGGGTTTTCTGTTTCCAGCCCCCTCTTCCCACCGGAACTGTCCCTGGGGTCTCTCCAGGCCCGCCCGCACTCACTCTGAGTGCCGCTGTCTGCGCACCCAGGCCCCGGGCACACATCTCCATCACCGAGTAGGAGCAGAACGTGACGCGTGCCTTGTACTGGCTGACGGCCCACAGCCACAGGGACACGTTGGTCTCCAGCTCCGGCGGGGGCACCAGCACCGACTGGTGTCCAGAGTAGACGCTGTGACAGCGACAGGGAGGGGTCAGCACTACACCTCACCCCTCAAGGATCTGCCCTTCCAGGCAGAGTCCGCCCCTCCTGCTCTGGTCAAGTCGGGGTTTCGGTGGAAAATGTGGGACGCAGGTCCGCCCACCAGCATTCAGGGGCCCAGGGTCTTGGTGAGGGACCCACTGTGGGCAGGGCTAGGTTCTATTCATGAAGATGGGTCCCTACTTCCCTGTCCTGGATGGAATTCGTAGTAACACAGAGTGTGCATTTAATAAAAATGCACTTCTACCCTTTAACTCCACTTCAGACCCACACTCCAGCTGCCGGCACACTCACACACACCAGCCATTCAGCGTGTATCCTCTGCTTCCTGGACCCTTAACAATATATCTTAGAGATGGGTGGGGGTGGGACTTTAGAGAAGCGGTTCAGTTAGCAGGTGGTAAGGAGTGGGTGGAGCTGTACCTGAACACCCATGGTGCACGTGCCTGTACACTCACCCTCCACTCACCTGACATCCACCCTCCACTCACCTGCACATCCAACTTCCACTCACCTGACACCCACCTTCCACTCACCTGCACACCCACACTCCACTCACCTGACATCCACCTTCCAATCACCTGCACACTCACCCCGCACTCACCCAACACCCACCCCCCACTCACCCGACACCCACCTTCCACTCACCTGACATCCACCTTCCACTCACCTGACATCCACCTTCCAATCACCTGCACACTCACCCTGCACTCACCCAACACCCACCCCCCACTCACCCGACACCCACCCTCCACTCACCTGACACCCACCCTCCACTCACCTGACATCCACCTTCCAATCACCTGCACACTCACCCCGCACTCACCCAACACCCACCCCTCACTCACCCGACACCCACCTTCCACTCACCCGACACCCACCTTCCACTCACCTGCACACACACCCTCTACTCACCTGACACCTACTTTCCACTCACCTGCACATCCACCCTCCACTCACCTGACACCCACCTTCCACTCACCCCACACCCACCTTCCACTCACCTGCACATCCACCCTCCACTCACCTGACACCCACCTTCCACTCACCCGACACCCACCTTCCACTCACCTGCACACACACCCTCTACTCACCTGACACCTACCTTCCACTCACCTGACACCCACCCTCCACTCACCTGACACCCACCTTCCACTCACCCGACACCCACCTTCCACTCACCTGCACACCCACCCTCTACTCACCTGACACCCACCCTCCACTCATCTGCACCCCCACCCTCCACTCACCTGACACCCACCCTCCACTCACCTGACACCCACCCTCCACTCACCTGCACATCCAACTTCCACTCACCTGACATCCACCTTCCACTCACCTGCACAACCACCCTCCACTCACCTGACACCCACCCTCCACTCACCTGACACTCACCCTCCACCCCCCTGCACACCCACCCTCCACTCCCCTGACACCCGCCCTCCACTCCCCTGACACCCGCCCTCCACCCCCCTGCACACCTATCCTCCACTCACCTGACACCCACCCTCCACCCCCCTGCACACCCACCCTCCATTCACCTGACACTCACCCTCCACTCACCGGACACCCACCCTCCACCCCCCTGCACACCCACCCTCCATTCACCTGACACCCACCCTCCACTCACCTGACACCCACCCTCCACTCCCCTCACACCCACCCTCCACTCACCTCACATCCACCCTCCACTCACCTGACACCCGCCCTCCACTCACCTGACACCCGCTGTCCACCCCCCTGCACACCCGCCCTCCACTCCCCCTGACACCCGCCCTCCACTCACCTGCACAGACACCACAGGGCGAAGCCGAGGCCACAGTAGGGGTCGAGGCAGATGGCGATCTGCCTGGAGGGGTACAGCTCACACTGCAGCTTGATGGAGCGGCACAGGGCGCTGGTGGCCGCATGCGACATCTGAAGGAGTAAAAGCCCACATACACCAAAAACCCCCAGGAATGCACACTAAAAACCTTCTAGGCGAGACATCAGGGCGATAAAGAATTTTAACAGAGCTTTTGGTGACAGACTCATCCAAGCCACCTGGTTGTCGAGGCCAGAGTCATGAATCAGAAAGTTTAGGTATCACCATAAAACATCAAGACATGCATTACTCTTCAGGCTAACCTAATTTTGGGGTTTACTGATATTTAACACAAGCTTTAAGGAGCAAAACTGCTGCTTCTAGCCTGGGAGGAAGCAAGGCCTGCACAGACCCGCGTTAGCACTCTCTGGGTCAGGACAAGGCGGACAGGGGCTCCAGCCAGAGGACCCACCTTCACACCCGCCAGGATCCCGGTCGTTGACACGCTGAAGTCCAGGTACGCGAGCACATCCGGGGACGGGGGCCTGAAGACGCTGGCCACCTTCTTCTTGGGTATGTCATCTGTGGACCAGGAGACACGGGTGGTGTGGATGCCACTTCAGGGCTTGCAGGGAAGGGGAGACAGGACTGCCCCTGGGGACAGGGAGCTCAGAGCAGAGGTCAGGCTGCATGTGGACATGGGGAGGCCGCGTGGAGAGGACCCTCGCTAACCGCACTGAGCGGGTGGCGGCTGACAGTGGGCGTGGTGGACACGGACGGGAGAAGGCAGCCCGTGACAGCCCCCGGAAAGCTCAGAGGGGCAGAGACTGTGCTGGGTCCCGGAGCCTGTGATGAGCCACGCTCGTTGCCATTTGTGCGCACAGCGAGCACTGAGAAGTTGGGTCAAGCTCCCTCACCCAACTTCATCACACCCCTCAGGACCACGGGGCACAGCGCTGACCGCGCACAGGTGGGCACAGGTGAGGCGGGGCAGGGAGCGAGCGAGGCAACAGGATGCCTTCGAGCCCGTTTGCCCCGAGCCCAGCCCCCCTGCCACCAGCTGCCTGGGCCAGCTCCCAGTGCCTGCAGTGGTATCAAGCAGGTGGTCACGGACACTCGGTCCTAAACCTCCTCTTGTGGGCGATGCCCTGGTGGGTAAGGTGCAACGCGGAGCGATGGGGAAGGAGGGACCCTGTCTGTTCGCCAGTGGGCACCTGTGTGGCCGTGTACCCTGAATTCCCTACAGAGCCTGCTGGTCTGGGGTGTCCTGATGGGGAGGGGCTGGGACCTTCTCAGCCCTCAGGCTGACCCAACAGGCCCAGGCAGAGGGCCCATGTGACTCCTGGGGGTCCGGGAAGGGTCTGTGCTGTGGGAGCTGTCTGGTCCCCACAACTGCCCACTGCTGTGTGGGCGCTGAGTGCAGCAGGAGGCGTCTCTCTGCAGGCACATGGCCTCGGAAGGACCTCTGCCCTCCACTGGCCACCCTCTGCTCTGGGTACCCGCTTTAGGCTTGAGGTGCTGGATGGGCTGCCGGTGCCCCACTGGCCAGGCTCCTCTCACCACCGACTCAGGCTCCCTCACCCAACTTCTGTATTTGGGTGGTGACAATGCAATCCCTACAACACAAGAAGCAGAGGGCAGATCCCAGGCGCAGCACACACACCTGTGTCCAGAATGGTCGGCCAGGTCCTGGCGTCCACGGTGGCTGCTGCTTCTTTGGACCTGAGCAGCCGCATGATGGCCTGCGTGGTGAGCACGCACGCAGACTTGCTGACCTGCAGGACACAGGGTTGAGGGCACAGCTGAGACAGCACTCAGGAGCAAACCACGCTCAGGCCTACCACGCTCAGGCCGCAGCGCCCACCTACCTCCACAATCATCTTGACGGTAGGAAGTGTGGTGGCAAGGTTCTGGGGGTGTGGGGGCCGCACGGTGACGGGCACGCAGCCACAGTACAGGCAGCCGTAGAAGGCAGCAATGAGGTCCACCCCTGGAGAGACACGATCAGAGGGTGTCAGTGGGTCAAAGGCAGCCCCAAATGTCCAGGCTGTGGGTCTACCTACCGTGTGTGAACTAAACCACCCTCTCGCATCACAGCGCACACCCCAAACAGCGCTGCAGGGAGGGACAGGTCGCCCCGAGCCTAGACCCAGGGAGACAAGGAGATGGGTGGGGTGCAGCCACAGCCCAGAGGAGCCTATGGCGGATGGGAGGCCCAAACCTCATGGAGCAGTGCGTTCTGCCCTCCGGGGCACTCTGTAGGTGGGTGGGCGAGGTTGGGAGGACACTCTGAAGGTGAGCTGCCCACCCAGAAACGCCACACCTCCTCCTTGCATCTCCACCCTAACGTGGGGACCAGTCCATCCCTGGCGAGGCCCACACCCCCAGGGAGGGGCCAGGATGCCCCTGCCCTGCTCTCAATCTCTCAACGCAAAGTGGGACCACTCACGGCTCCTTCAACTCATCTATGTATTTAAAATTCTCCATAATTAAAACCAGGGGGAACTGAACCACACTTAAAACCCAGCTTTCCCATTTTGACCTCATTCAGACTTAAGACCACCTGCACCCACACCCTAGAGGCCCTGAAGACACTGCCCTCAACTGAGACAAGGCCCTGCCTGGCATCACTAGGCTACAAGACATCAGGCTCAGGCTGTTTTGATTATAGAGTCAAAATAAATACGCAATGTTTGACCCAGCTTGTGGGTTTCACCACACTACAAGTCCCTGATGCTCCATCAGGGCCAGGAGCGCTCAGTGTGGTCACTGTCATGGCCCAAGCTCCTCCCCCAGGGACCAGCCATCCTCACTGTGCCTGTGGGCAGCTCAGGGGACAGATGAGCTGACAGGAAGGCTGACCCGTTCGAGCATCCTCATACCAGCATGGCCATTCTGCCCAAGGTGCCACACAGCAAGCACCGCCAGCAGCTCAAACCCTCGAGCTCAAACAGCTCACGCTATCCCCTGCCTGCGCCCCACTTCCTGCAGCTCCTGCAGGGTCACACGCCCCTCACAGGAGATGCACACCAGGTCCTCTGTGCACCTGCAAACACCTGCCCCCTCCCGCCTCGAGCAGGGTGCGGTGCGGTCTGCCCTCCAGCTGTCAATCACACTCTCCTCCTGCTACGAAGTTTTTAAAATGTACATTCAGACCTTCACCACGCACTATCACTTTTTATGAATAGTGTCAAAAATGCCCCAAAGCAGAGAGCAGCGTCAGGCCCTGTCCGTCTCTCTTCCTATCACCTCAGCATGTCCACCCGCGCCCTCCCCCAGCCTGCCAGTGTGACCCCAGGCCTCCTCTCAGTCAGTGCTGCGTGCCCTGCACTGAGTCCAAGGATAAGAAAGGAACGGGGACTGCGATCAGTTCTGGACAAAAACGACCTCACATTCCTGGAACAGGAACAAGCAGGAGTGACTGTGATGCCAGTGGGAGTCCTGGAGCGTCCACGTCACCTAGCGTCCATGTCAAGAAACCCGGCAGGCTCTGTGCAGGGAGCGCTCCACAGCAGCCCCGGGATTAAGCGCCCAGCACAAGCCACGTCCCACCAGACACGCTGAAGGGAGACGGTGCTGCAGGGCTGGGTTCCCAGGAGTGGCACCGTGGACACGTGAAGGAAGCCATCATGCAGGAGACCTGAGTCTCAGAGAACAGCCCCCAAAACAGGACTTCAGGCATTCCAGAAGCAGGAAACAGAGGAAGAAAAGGCAGTAATGAGAAAGAACATTTTCCTGAGAGGAGGATTAAGTGGGTAAGAAAGCGAGAGAGGACCCAGACCCGGGCATTTCCTAGTAAAACTCCTGAGCTAGAACCAACAAGCTTCCAGGTGAAACAACAACAAACACGAAGTGGGGAGGGGAGGGGAGGGTGGGCGCTGATCATCACCTGCAGCCCTGCGGGAGCACCTGCAGAAACCTGGGATTCCTGGCCCAGGGAAGGACAGGCTGCCGCTCAAAGTGCAGGGCCTTCCAAGTGCCCCTCACCTGGGCGCCAGACACAGGAGAGAAACTGCCAGGACTGAAGCCCCGAGACGAGGCGGGAGAGGGCAGGGCGCAGGAGCAGGAGAGCAGCGCCCAGCAGGCGGAGCAGAGCTGCCGCAAGGACAGGGTGCCGGGCTGCGAGGGGCAGGCGGGGCTGGAGGGAGCGTGGGAGGACCTGGAGCCCCAAGGGCACGGCCATCCTGATCAGGGAGGCCCCAGAGGAGGTTGTCTCATCCCCACCCCTGGGGGTCTGATCAGAGAGCAGCTGAGGACTTGGGACCAGCAATCCAGCCCAGCTTGGGACGACCCATGGCGGGGCAGAGAAGACGACGGGAGAAGGGAGGCTTCCTGACGGTGGCCAAGTCCCATACAAAGTACAAGAAAAAGAACCAGAGGTCGATCATCATATGTCCAGAAAAAGACAGCAGATAAGAACTGCAGCCCTTTCAACATGTGCTAAGATGCAATACATTAAGAAAATGATACAAGATACAAGAGAATGACCGAAATGAGAATTAAAACAAACAAATGAGGAAAGAACTAGAAGTTATTTTAAAAAACAATTCAGAAACGGAGATGGAACTAGAAGGAGCCCAAGAGCCAACAAGACAAGGGACACAGAGAACGTGGAAAATGACGAGAAGAGCTAACACAGGGGCGATGGGAGCAGCAAAGAGAATGAACGCCAAGAAAATCCAAGCAGAGGCAGAGAGAAGACACTGATTCTAGAAAACTCCCCTGAGATTAGAAGGCAGGCTTGCAGCTTGGTATTCACAGGCACTTTACATGTTGTGTGGCCCTGCCTGCAGGGAGAGGTGAGCACAGCTGCCCTCTGTGTGGGAACGCTGACCTGTAACAATGTCACAACCACACGGAGGACTTTGAGAAGGGAAAGTGTCCTCCTACCACTGAGAGCAAAAGCGCAGGTGAGTCACAGAGGAAGAAAATTAGATCACAGTCCAACCCGATGCTTGAGGCCGGGAGAAAATGGACACGTTTGAGGCCTCAGCAGGGATGACTATTGCCACAAAGTGTACAGACTGTCACCAACAAGCCAGAGCTCAAGGGACACTGTCCCCATGAACCTTCCTGAGAAACCAGCCAGGGACAATGCAACAGTACCACTGGGACAGAAAGATGGAGGTGTGCATGGCTGGAGGGCTCTGAATACAGGCCTGGTGGACTGCAGGTGAGGAGAGGCCAGCTTCAGTTTCCGCCCCCCACCACCACCCCATGAGACAGCACAGCTACAGGGAGAGTGAGTGGAGGAAGCCTGTGTGAAAACTCACATGGGGTGGGGGGGGCGGTCATGTATGACTGCCATTATTTGGGGGTCCTGCATGTGACACAGGATGAAGCACGTGAGTAGTCCAGGCACATGTGAGTTCTACAGACTCTCAACCTGACCCTCGGTACAAAAGGAGACAGAGACATCATGGAGACGAGGTTCAGTGAAAACCTATAACCCTGAGTCTGAACGACTGGGACACAGCATGAACTCAGGAGACACTGCCTCTAAGAGAAGCTATGACTCTCATTTTCCAATTGGAACTCTGATCACAGAAAGGGTTAATGGGACAGCGGCCAGCCCAGGAAGGATGAGCTCCTAGTGCCCAGACTGGTGCTGTCAACACCAGGCTCCATGGAGGACTGGCCAGGCACCTAGTTCCAGCCGACACAGGAGGCAAGGTCAGGACAGGAGGTCACACCCGAGGGCCCAGGAGCAGCTCCCACGGGAGTGCGACAGGGCACAGAGCTCATTTCACTGACAGCAGCAAAGACGCAGCATCCCACTTTTCACAGCAAATTCTACCACTGGGTGACCAGATCCTATTCAGGGGAAGTGTCTATTTAGTTTTATGGCTGGTCAGAGTTAACACACCACCGTTTAGTGACCGCTAAGGAGTTAATGAAGGTGGGACAAGGTCATCGATAGGAGCTAATGTGCTAATTCTACAAAAGGAGGAAGCACCCGAGGACATTCAGGGTCTTGCAAGGGGAGTGAGTCTGATGCGGGGTTCCTCCTGGGAGCCCAGGAGCAGCCACCCGGCATACACAAGCCACTCCAGACAGCAGGGATGCTCAGGACCCAGGGAGAGATGGAAAGAGGGCAGCCTGCAGGTTACAGAAGCTGCTCATTGCGGTGGTCAAACTATAAAGAAATGGGAGGAATGATGACCATGGAGGTCAGGACAGAGGCTACTTCAGGAGGATGGAGCAGGTGGTTGGGATGGGAAAGCCAAAGATCCATCATTTGACCTGGTTGCTTTATTTTTGGTAATAAAACAGGGTGGGGGGAGGGAGGGAAAGAACAGCTTGGTTGGAAGAGCAAGAGGAAGGCAGGCTGCACTGAGACGGGCGGGGTAGACTCACAGCTCGCCACGGGCGCTCACAGGGTACAGACATGGACAGAGGGCGGGCGAGGGTGGATGCGCGGGGGGCCACGGGTCTTACCTGGAGGGTAGACCAGGGCCACATGGGCCCCGGCACTCAGCCTCGCCTTCTCCATCAGAGCAGCGGCCACTCGCTCGGCCTTTTTGTGGAGCTGGACGCAGGTTGCGGTGCTGGTGACTGTGCCCTAGGAAAGCAATCATGGGCACGCTGAGCCAGGGCACGGGGGTGGGGAACTCTGGACACTCCACGCACAGCCTCCGTCTGAGACCTGTGGCCAGGAGCCAGGATGGGTGCCACCCAGGCCCTGCCTGCTGTCTCCTTGGCCTTTGCCTCCTCAGAGACTGCTCGTCTACCACAGGCAGACTTGGTGAGCCCTTTCGGCTGTTATGATAAAATATTTTACATATAAAAATACTGTCAAGAATAATGTGACAAGGAGCCATCCAGGTTTTCATTACCTAGTATTCTGCCACATTGTTTCAATGTCTCTTTTATAAAATAAATCACTACCACTCCACATACACCTCCAATTCTATCCCCTCCCTCCCTAGAAGCAACCCTTTTCCTGGACATCAACACACATAAGTAAACAGTAAGCAGTAAACAAACATCCCTGAATTGAACCCTGACACACGCTCAGTCGCCCCACCCCCCAGCTCCAAGCCCTGGGTCACCACAGGCTGGTCTTTCAGGGAGCCTGGGAGGGCGAGAGGCTGGTAGGGCTGCCCCACACCCGGTCTCTGCAGAGGACAGCTGGGCTGGGACCAGCTCCAGTCTAGCCCTCCCTCCCCCTGCCGACCTGTCTGAGCTCATGCTCTCGGTCCTTAGGAGAATCACAGTGCCACTGAGCCTACCTAACCATCACCACCCTCCAGGACGGCCCGGCGGAGCATCTAAACTCTCACCCCTCCTCAGCTGGGGCCCCACCACACACACCTGGGGGCTTCGCATGGTGGGTCAGACTCACTCCTCACACCCAAGCTGAGGTTCAGAGTGCCACACTGGGCACACACTGGAGCTCAAAGGCCCAGAGCTTTGCCAGTCCCCAAGGCCAGGGGCCACCTCATGCCAGGGACACCACCTGCAGAGGCACAGGCTTCCTCCCAGGTCAAAGGCCAGCACATGCTCAGGTCCTAAGGACAATTCAAACCTGAGGAGGCTGACAAACCAGAAGAAACGCAAAAATCTACAAGGTTTTAGAAAGATCTGGGGGGCCCTCCCAAGCTTAGCTACAGAGATAGTTGTGAGCACTGCTGGCGACTCTAGGCCTGGTGGCATCTCTGCACACTCCCATCGGTGCTCCCTCCTCCCTGGGAAACACCCCCTCTGCACAGACACCTGGCCTTCCCCTAGGCCGCCCTCACATCCCACAAGCCTGCCTCCAACCACACCTCACACTCATCCACAGCCCCTGTCCCATCTGAATGGCTAACTTGTGCCTGGACCATGGCCCTGGCCCCCTGCTCCCATCCTCACCCTCTCACAACCCATAGGAATCACCCAGAATTGGAGACCCCATCATACCCTCATGCTCATGTCCAGCCCCCCAGCACACACTGAGGGTAAACCCAGCGCCCAGCCTCGCCTGCCTTAGAGCTCCGGCTGCTCCTATCTTAAGGTTCTCCTGCAAGCTGACTTTATCTTGGTCAATGCTACTTACTGGCTTTGGAATTCAATCAATCATAAACAAACGTCTCCAGTACACTGTCCAGGTGTGCGGATACATGTGAGCAGAAGATAGCACCTCTCCTGAGCACTGGTTTTCTAGCAGGAAGACTTGCTTCAGCAACTGGGGAACAGGGGTCTTTTTTTTTTTTATCTTATTTAACATTGTGTATGTAGCAGATATTGATTAATATTTTTTGAATGAAGAAACAGTGGCCAATAGCAAGCAGTTCTGAGAACCAGGCTGGTGCTGCTAAGACGTCAGAGCACACGCGTCCTCCCAGGCCAGGACACATCTAACAGTGAGTCATGAAGAGTAGTCATGGTTACTCTCTGTTTTCATAGTTTGTCTACTGGCCCATAACTTACAGTTTCTCCTTTACACCTGAGAAGCTCCTGGTACCATGTAACACCCACTGAAAGTTACTAGGATTAGGGCTGTAAGCCGTATTTGCTGTGTTACAGCTACAAACAAAGGAAGAAGATCTAAAGTACTTTTTACACAATAAACATTTGTTTTTAGTTTACTTAGGAGAATTTATATGCATGAAAGTGAAAAGCGAAAGTGTCAGTCACTCAGTTGTATCCAACTCTTTGCAACCCCATGGGCTGAAGCCCGCCAGGCTCCTCTGTTCATGGTATTCTCCAGGCAAGAATACTGAAGTGGGTAGCCATTCCCTTCTCCAGGAGATCTTCCCGACTCAGGGATGGAAACCGGGTGTCCTGCATTGCAGGCAGATTCTTTACCATCTGAGCCACCAGGGAAGCCCTATTTACAAGCATACTCTTCATAATCGAAATACAAGGTAATGAGAATTTCCCTGTTAAATACAAACCCACAGAAATGTGACTGTGGCTTGTGTGGAAGCTGAGGTTTTCATGGAAAGAATGACACCACCCAGACGTCCCTGGTGGCTCAGACGGTAAAGAGTCTGCCTGCAACACAGGAGACCTGGGTTCAATCCCTGAGTCGGGAAGATCCCCTGGAGAAGGAAATGGCAACCCACTCGAGTATTCTTGCTGGGACAATGCCATGCACAGAGGAGCCTAGCTGGCTATAGTCCATGGGGTCACAGAGAGTCGGACATGACTCAGCAACTAACAAATGTGACACCAGCTGACAGCCTGGAGGTCAAGGAGTGCTGTCCTCCAGTGAGACCTGAGCACATGGCTGGAGTGTGACATGGGCCCTCGCCCACATGGGCAGCACGTCCCACTGCACCAGTGCCCGCCTCACCTTGGCATTGAGCAGCAAGAACAGCGGGTGTTCGGGGGTGGTGTGGGCCCGCCACTGCAGCACGTCAGGCAGGAACAAGAACTGTGGGAGGGGCAGGGAGGGGTCAGGCCTGGCGCCTTCCCAGGCACCTCTTCACACCCCCCACCCCACCCCTGGGTGGGGAGGGTCAGGCCGCTGGCTTCCTAGGTGCCACCTCCCCCCACCCCACCCCTGGGTTGGGGAGGGTCAGGCCTGATGGCTTCCCAGGGACCTCTTCACCCTCCCCTCCAACCCCCTTACCTTCCTAGCCTGCTCACTGTCCTCTAGGTGCGACAGCTCCCTCCCTGAGGCCTGAGCGATTCTCTTCCCGGCGACCAGGTTCCCAACGATCATGGAGGCAGGCCCAACCTCTGGAACACGAGGGGACCTGAGTGAGGACCGATGACTCTGACAGGTAACCTTCTGAATGGGCAGGCAACTCACTCTTCACTACAATACAGGGTCAGGAACCAGGGAGGAGGGTCGTGCTTAGTGACAGAGAGAACCTCGCTCTCAGAAGTGAACCCGATTAACATATTCAGCACGAGGCGAATATCCCAACCTTAGCCACAGCTAAACTCGTAGTACATTTCATTATTTTACTGATTAAACGTGCTTCACTTAATGGTTATTTTATATATTTAATAATCAACAAAAGTTATTGGCGTTTACTTAAGACTTACATCCCAGTTCCCCCAGGGAAGGGAAGCTGACCATGTGCTGGGCTTCCCAGGTACTGCCTGGCTGCTGTGGCAGATCACAGTGTTGGGCAGCAGCACGCACAGCGCCCTTGGCCCCCACGGCTGGCTGTGGTGGCCGCTCCGCGGCTCTTCAGATTCCAAGCTCCCAGTCTGCTCTGGGGCATCATTCGTGCCCCTGGGGCCACTGTGCAGCTTCCACAGCCCGGATACCAGGCCGCATCCAGTGCCAGGTGGGCCCCCCACAGTGGAGGGTGGGGATGTGCTCCTTCCAGGGAGCAGGAGGCGGGGACTGGCCTGCTGTGCTGCTCACTCTGGCTCTCAGCTCCAACCCCAGAGACAGAGGGTTCAGCAGGCCTGCGCCCTTAAACACAAACGTGGCCGCTGCTGTCCACAGATGCAGCGGACGTGCTGTGGCGCGCACTAACCTGGCTGCTTCTGCCGAGGCTTGGGAAGGTTGGTAACACACGTGTGAGGGCACATCAACACGTTACACGGGTGCAGCATCCCCTCCAGGAAGCGCTGCTTGGTTTCAGAAACGTGAATCCCACCGAGAGGAGCCTTGGGCAAGGTGTTGGCAGGAACCAGGGCCAGACAGTACACGCCCACCTGGTGGATGCTATCGATGGCCTGGAGGGAGCATGAGACAGGGGCCTGCGCTTGAGCACATGCGACCAGCTCCAGGCTGGGAGCTACAGGAGGGCCAGAACACCCAAACCCAAAGGTCAAGCAGACCGTGACCTCTGGGACGTTAAGAGAAACACGGTGAGACAAGTGTGCATTTCCTACCATTTACACACACGTGTGCATGTGCGCACTCCAACACAAATCTGTAACTGCTCACATTAGAAAAAGCCATCAAAGCAGACACTGACTTCCTGTGGGAGAAGTGTGGACAGAGTACAGAAGCCAGGCTCCTCTGAATACACTTTGCTTTCAGAGTTGGAACCATGTAAATATTTTATGTCCAAAAAACTTAAAACTTAAAAACCAATCCCTAACAACTGACAGTAAAATAGAACAAATGAACTCAATCGAAGTGGATCAGGTTGGCACATCCCTCAGACAGAATCTACTTAAAGTGACTTTAAACACAGCAATCTGACTGATTCCATCCTAGAGGGATATACCCTATTGGCAAAAAGAATTGTAAAAACATCCTAAGTTGTGCTCGAAACCTCACACTTGAGAGGTTACATGGAGACTGGAGGGTGTGCAGCGTGGCATCAGGACATGATTACTTCTGCTGGAGTCATCATTATTGCAACCTTTCAATATGGAGAAAGGTCGGAGAGTCAAGGAAAACCTGAGTTGGAACCAGCAGCATAAACTCAGGGTGTAGGTGATCTTACAGGCAGAGGATCTGCTCTGTCTGTTTCCTGCTCTGTCTACTGCCCAGACTGTGGTCCCAAGTCCATTTCTTGGAGGCAGCAGGGCCCCGTGGGTCCCAGTCGTGCTGGGTCTGGGACATGAGATGCCCCACCACCCTCTGGCATCCACCTTCCTGCTCTCCATGTGACCCCTCAGAACCCAGAGGTGTGTCGAGAGGACTCAGGAGCCAATCCAGAGAGGCTCCCACTGACATATAAATGTAGTTACTACAACCACTAGTTCACAGGGAGACAAAAACCAGAGCTACTCCATGACGCCAGTGCAGGATCCAGAAATCAACCCTGGATCTCACTTTCCTGCACAACCGTCCATCCAGGTCCCCTGGTGACTTCAGAGGACACAGCCCTCTTTGTAGAAGACACTTTCAAAGCAGCTGCATTACCAATGAGCAAGAAATGACTGAACTGAAATGCCTCCCCTCCCTTGAAGCCCTACCAAGCCAGTGGACAGACTATCTACCTCCCATGAGGCCCCTGGCCAGCAAATCAAGCCCGAATCTGACCAGGCTTCAAGATCTACCCAGTGACACAGTGGACAGAGGAGTACAGAGACGGGACCACGAGGCACAACTGTCAGAGCCCAGACTGGGAGATGAACTGGGCTAACCTGTCAGGAAACAAACTGCAAGAAAAATAAAACAAGGAAGAGTGTGCAGATTAAAGAAGATTAAAAACCTGGACCAACCAAGTGCAGTTTTTACCTTATTTTGATCCTAAGTTTAACAAACATATTGAACATTAGGTAATTTGGGAAATCTGAATAGTGACTAAATATTTAATTACAGCAGAAAGAACTAAAATGCTCAGGAATAAATTTAACCAAGGAGATGAGGGACACATGTATACTTAAAACTGTGAGGGACTGATGAAAGAAACTGAAAAAACCACAACTAAATGTAAAGACATTCTGAGTTTCTGAATTGGAAGAATTAGTATTGTTAAAAAGTCCATACTACGCCAAAGTCATCTGCAAATTTAATGCAATCGCTGTAAAAATACCCATGACATTCTTCACAAAACTAGAATAAACACTCCTAACACTTGCAGAGAACCACAAGACCCTGGGTTGCCAAAGCAGTCTTAAGAGAGAAGTGCAAAGCTAGAGGTGTCACGCCCCCTGACTTCAAACGTCGTAAAGCTGCAGTAATCAAAGCAGTGTGGGTGGACCTGGCACAAAAACCATGGGTCGATGGAGCAGAAGGGAGCCCAGGAGTTATCTCACACTCACACAGTTACTGCTTTATCACAGAGGAGACGAGGACAGACAACTGGAAGAGAGAGGGCCTTCAGTAAATGGCACTGGAGAAACTGGACGCCCCACACAAAACTAAACCAAAGCAGACCAAGGACGTGAATACAAGACCTGAAACAATGATACTAGAATGAAACATAGGCTGCAGTAAACTTGATGTTAGTCTTGGTGATGGTTTTTTGGATTTGACACCAAAAGCAAAGACAAGAGCAAAAATAAACAGGTGGATTCATGTCAAACTAAAAGGCTTCTGCACGGGAAAGGAAACCACCAACAAAACAAGAGGAATCTATCGAATGGGAGAAGAGATCTGTAAAAATACATCTGGTAAGGATTAAAATCCAAAATATAGAAGGAACTCATACAACTCAACAGTGGAAAATAATAATACAATTAAAAAATGGGCAGAGGACCTGAACAGACAGTTTTCCACAGAGGACATAAGGGACTCCCTGGTGCTCTAGTGGGTAAGGATCTGCCTACCAAGGCAAGAGATATGGGTTCGATCGCTGGCCTGAGAAGCTCTCACATGTCATGAGGCAGCCACGGCCATGCATCCCAACTATTAAGCCCGCTCTCTAGAGCCTGCAAGCTGCGACTACTGAAGCCCATGCACTGGAGCCTGTGTTCTGCATCAACAGGCAGCCCCTGCTCAGTGAGACTAGAGAAAGCCTACACGCACAGCAGGGAAGGCTCTGCACAGCCGAAAAATGAAAAATAAACAAATCTTAAAAAAAAAAGACATACAAGATGGCCGAGAGGTACATATCTCTTCAGGGATCACGGCCTTGTTGTGGCGAAGGAGCTTGCGTAACTCAATGAAGCTATGAGCCATGCCATGCAGGGTCACCCAAGACAGATGGGTCAGAATGAAGAATTCTGAGAAAATGTGGTCCAGAGGAGGAGAGAATGGCAAACCACGCCAATATTCTTACGTGAGTGAAAAGCCAAAAAGATATGACACTGGAAGATGAGTCCCCAGGTCAGAAGGTATCCAATATGCTACTGCAGAACAGCGGAGAAATAGCTCTAGAAACAATGAAGAGGCTGGGCCAAAGTGTAAATGACGCTTAGTTATGAACATGTCTGGTGGTGAAAGTAAAGTCTGATGCTGTAAAGAACAATACTGTATAGGAACCTGGGATGTTAGGTCCATGAATCAAGGTAAATCAGACACGGTCAGTAGGAGATGGCAAGAGTGAACATCGACATTTTAGGCATCAGTGAACTAAAATGAACAGGAAAGGGTGAATTTAATTCAGATGACCATTATATCTACTACTGGGCAAGAATCTTTTAGAAGAAATGGAGTGGCCCTCATAGTCAACCAAAGAGTCTGAAATGCAGTTCTTGGGTGCAACCTCAGAAATGACAGAATGATCTCAGTTCATTTCCAAGGCAAATCATTCAACATTACAGTAATCCTAGGAGAAGGCAATGGCACCCCACTCCAGTACTCTTGCCTGGAAAATCCCATGGACGCAGGAGCCTGGAAGGCTACAATCCACGGGGTTGCTGAGGGTCAGACATGACTGAGCGACTTCACTTTCACTTTTCACTTTCATGCATTGGAGAAGGAAATGGCAACCCACTCCAGTGTTCTTGCCTGGAGAATCCCAGGGACGGGGCATCCTGGTGGGCTGCCGTCTATGGGGTCACAGAGAGTCGGACATGACTGAAGTGACTCAGCAGTCTATGACCCAACCACTAATGCCAAAGAAGCTGAAGCTGAACAGTTCTATGTTCAGCATGGAACACTATGCTTCTAACACTAACACCAAGACCTTCTAACACTAACACAAAAAAAGATATCCTTTTCATCACAGGGGATTGGAATGCAAAAGTAGGAAGTAAGGAGATACCTGGAGTAACAGGCAATTTAGCCTTGGAGTACAAGATGAAGCACAGCAAAGGCTAGCAGAGTTTTGTCAAGAAAACACACTGATCATAGCAAACACCTCTTCCAATAACACAAGAGATGACTCTACACATGGACATCAACAAATAGTCAATCCTGAAATCAGACTGATTATATTCTTTGTAGCTGAAGATGGAGAAGCTCTATACAGTCAGCAAAAATAAGACCTGGAGCTGACTGTGGTTCAGATCATGAACTCTTTATTGCAAAATTTAGGCTTAAATTGAAGAAAGTAGAGAAAACCACTAGGCCATTCAGGTATGACCTAAATCAAATCCCTTATGATTATACAATGGAGGTGACAAATAGATTCAAGGGATTAGATGTGGTAGACTGAGTATCTAAAGAACTATGGATGGAGGTTTGTGACACTGTACAGGAGGCAGTGATCAAAACCATCCCTAAGAAAAATAAATGCAAAAAGGCAAAATGGTTGTCTGAGGAGGCTTTACAAATAGCTGAGGAATGAAGTAAAAGGCAAGGGAGAAAGGGAAAGATATAACCAACTGAATGCAGAGTTCCAGAGAATAGCACAGAGAGGTAAGGCCTTCTAAAATGAACAATGCAAAGAAATAGAGGAGAACAACAGAATGGGGAAGATGAGAGATCTCAAGAAAATTGGAGTGATCAAGAGAACATTTTATGCAAGGATGGGCACAATAAAGGACAGAAATGGTAAGGACCTAACAGAAGCAGAAAGATTAAGAAGACGTGGCAAGAATACATAGAAAGTCTTAATGACCCAGATAACCACGATGGTGTGATCACTCACCTAGAGCCAGACACCCTGGATTGGGAAGTCAAGTGGGCCTTAGGAAGTATTACTACAAAGAAAGCTAATTGTGCTGATGGAATTCCAGCCAAGTTATTTCAGATCCTAAAAGATGATGCTGTTAAAGTGCTACACTCAATATGTCAGCAAATTTGCAAAACTCAGCTGTGGCCACAAGACTGCAAAAAGTCAGCTTTCATCCAATCCAAAAGAAAGGCAACACCAAAGATGTTCAAACTATTGTACAATCATGCTCATGCTAAATGCTCATTTCTTATTTTGCATTTCATAAGGTTACAATCAAAATCCTTCAAGCTAGGCTTCAGAGCTACATGAACTGAGAACTTTCAGATGTGCAAGTTTGGGTTTAGAAAAGGCAGAGGAACCAGGATCAAATTGCCAATATTCGTTGGATCATGGAGAAAGCAAGGGAATTTCAGAAAAACATCTACTTCTGCTTCACTGATTATGCTAAAGCTTTTGACTGTGTAGATCACAACTAACTGTGGAAAACTCTTAAAGAGATGGGAAAACCAGACCACTTTACCTGTCTCCTGAGAAACCTGTATACAGATCAAGAAGCAAGAGTAGAACTGGACATGGAACAATGGACTGTTTCCAAATTGGGAAAGGAGTATGTCAAGGCTGTATATTGTCACCCTGCTTATTTAATTTATATGCAGAGTACATCATGCAAAATGCCGAGCTGGATGAATCACAAGCTGGAATCAAGATTGCTGGGAGAAATATCCAGAACCTCAAGACATGCAATGATACCACCTTTATGGCAGAAAATGAAGAGGAACTAAAGAACCTCTTAATGAGGGTGAAAGAGAAGAGTGAAAAAGCTGGCTAAAACTCAATATTCAAAAAACTAAGATCATGGCATCTGGTCCCATCACTTCATGTCAAATAGATGGGGGAAAATGGACACAGTGACAGATTCTACTTTCTCGGGCTCCCAAATCACTGAGGACAGTGACTGCAGCTGTGAAATTAAGACGCTTGCTCCTTGGAAGAGAAGCTATGACAAACCTAGATAGCATATTAAAAAGCAGGGACATCACTTTGCCAGCAAAGGTCCATCTAGCCAAAGCTATGGTTTTTCCAGTAGTCAGGTACAGATGTGAGAGCTGAACCATAAAGAAGGCTGAGTGCTGAAGAACTGATGCTTTCTAACTGTGGTGCTGGAGAAGACTCTTGAGAATCCCCTTGACTGCAAGGAGATCAAACCTGTCGATCCTAAAGGAAATAATTCCTGAATATTCATTGGAAGGACTGATGCTGCATCTCCAATACTTTGTCCCCCTGATGCAGGGAGCCAACTCATTGGAAAAGACCCTGATGCTGGGAAAGACTGACAGCAAAAGGAAAAGGGGTCGGCAGAGCATGAGATGGTTAGAAAGCATCACCCACTCAATGGACATGAATTTGAGCAAACTGTTGGACATAGTGAAGGACAGGGGAGCCTGGCGTGCTGCAGTCCATGGGGTCGCAAAGAGTCAGACTTGACCTAGCAACTTAACAACAAGAGGGACATAAAAATATGCTAAATATCACTAATACTGCTGCTGCTGCTAAGTCACTTCAGTCGTGTCCAACTCTGTGAGACCCCATAGACGGCAACCCAACAGGCTCTGCGGTCCCTGGGATTCTCCAGGCAAGAACACTGGAGTGGGTTGCCATTTCCTTCTCCAATGCATGAAAGTGAAAAGTGAAAGTGAAGTTGCTCAGTCGTGTCTGACTCTTAGCGACCCCATGGACTGCAGCCTACCAGGCTCCTCCATCCATGGGATTTTCCAGGCAAGAGTACTGGAGTGGGTTGCCATTGCCTTCTCCACACTAATCTTGAGGAGAAGGCAAATTAAAACTACTACAACACACCATCTCACACCCATCAGAATGGCTGTTATCAATAGGACAAGAAACAACAGGACTAGGTGAAGGTGTGGAAAAAGGGAACCCTTGTGCACAGTTTGTGGGAAAGTAAATTGGTGCAGCCACTGTGGAAAACAGTATGGAGGTTCTTCAGAAAATTTTGGGTATTTATTGGAAGAAAACAGAAATACTAACTTGAAAAAATATATGCACCCCTATGTTCAATGCAGTATTATTGACAACAGCCAATATTCTTGTGTCCATCAATGGATTAATGGATAAAGAAACTGTGGTACACACACACAGGAATATTACTGAGCCATAAAAAAGAATGAAATCTTACCATTTGCAACAATACAGAGGGACCTTGACAGCATTGTGCTAAGTGAGATAAATCAGACAGAAAAAGCCATAGGATCACTTACATGTGGAAGCTAAAAACAACAAAAAAATGAGCTCTTGGACAGAAGAGATTGGTGGTTGGCAGAGGTGAGGGGTGGGGGTAGGAGAAATGGGTGAAGGGAGTCAGAAGGGAGAAACTTCCAGTTATAAGATGAACAAGTCCTGGGGATGCCGTGTATAGCATGGGACCACAGTGAATGCTGGGTCGTGTATTGGAGTGTATTTGATAACACTACATCCTAAAAGTTCTCATCACAAGAAAAAATTTCTGTAGCTGTGTTATGGATGTTAACTAGACGTGCTGTTGTGATTATTTCACTATATATACAAATATCAAATCACTGTGCTAGACACCTGAAACTAACACAGTGTTACCTGTCAATCATACCCCAATAAAAGTGAAAGTCACTCAGTCATGTCTGACTCTTTGCGACTCCATGGACTATACTGTCCATGGACTTCTCCAGGCCAGGATACTGGAGTGGGTAGCCTTTCCCTTCTCCAGGGGATCTTCCCAACCCAGGGATTGAACCCAGGTCTCCCACATTGCAGGCGGATTCTTTACCAGCTGAGCCACAAGGGAAGCCCAAATCCCAATAAAATGTTATTGCTGATTTTTACGATGTGATACTGGTACTCCTTTTTTAAAGAAATAAATACTAAAATTTACAGGTAAAACCTCTGAGTCTGGGATTTGCTTCAAAGTCCTCCTGAAGGAGAAGCTGGGCAGGCAGATGTGGTGCAGATGGTTCCTGGACTGGTCAGTGTTGACTGAGGCTGACGGTGGACACATGGGTGCTATTATACTCTTCTTTGTATGACTGGTATATTAGTAATATTTCGCAATGAAACATTAAACATCTTCACTAAGTATAAACATCAGCATTAGTAGAAAAACTGGTCCTCTGACACTCAGGGCTCTCTGGTCTCCCTGATGCTGGACTTGCTCTGCTTCATAGGCGTGTCCTTACCCCGGGGGCCGAGGCCGAGCACACGCCACACAACTGCCCGAAGCTGGTGGGACACCAGGGGGCTCTCTGGAGAGTTGCCAGGACTGAACTCACCCAGAGATTTGGACAGACAACACTGTCCACAGCAGCCTTATCCATAACGGCCCCAAACCAACAACCCAGTGTCACCAAGATATGGAAAAACAAGCAAAGGAAACACAACTCAGCAATAAAAAGGGATGAGCCACTGACGCACATACAAGGAACCTCATGAATGCGCCACTGAGGAAGACAATCGGATCAGGAGCCCACACTGAGACTTGGCTGTAGGATGCCCTTGAGGGGGGTCAGAGTTCAGCCCCCAACACACAGCAGCTGGTGGTTCCCCAAATGGTGTGAGTGCTCTTAGCTGTGGTTACCGGGGCATGTACACCTGTCAAAATTCAACAATCTGGACCTCTGCAAATCCGCTCTTTCCATGTGTAAGTTACACTCAGTGAGCTAAGTAAACAACGTTCCCTGACCACACGTATAGTCTGTGCTCTTCACTGAAGGCAAAGTTCACTCCCAGCCCCGCAAAAGACTTTCTGCTTCTAGTATTAGTACTAGTATGCTATTAGTACTTAAGGAAACGAATGTGGATGTGCAGGGAGTGGCAGCATGTGGGTCTCACGAGGTGGGACACACCGGAACCCCTCTGGGCAACACCTCCAGCTACAGTACACATTTGCTGGAAACATGGCACCAGCGGGTCCCAGTTCCTGCTCCACACCCCAGGGCCGGTGGAGCCGTGGGCCCACGCCCACCTGCAGCACGCGGCTCATCCACTGGAAGCTGTCCTCCTCGGAGGCGTCAGGCCGCTGCTCTGCCACCAGCACAATCCGGTCGTCATGGAGCACTGTCACGGAGAACACTGCAATCCTGGGGGAGGAAGGGAAGCGATGACCACCCAGCACGATCGGGCACGGATACTCCACCCCATGAGATGGAAACTGTGGTGGGGCTGGAGGGAGACGTGGTCCACAGAACATAAAAGGAACCAAACTTCCTCCAATGTGGAAAAATGAGTTTACATTCACAAAGCAGACAGAACCTGGGTGCAGAGAAAAAACAAGGCTCACACTATTAAAGAAGTTTCTCCTTAATTGTAACATTAAGCCATGCGATGATGTCTTCATGTAAAAATGTGTATCCAGAAGATCCATTAATTACATAATTTTTCAGTGCAGCTGATGAAATCTCTCCCCGTGCGTGACTCTGCTCACGTCTGTGACTGACGTCTGTGGACTTGTATTTCGTGTCTTACTGAAGAATTCGACATGTTCACCTTTTCTGTGTGTTGCCTTTTTCTTCTTTTAGACTTGAGTAGATTCTTTTCCCTCACAAGACCGGTAGCTGGCATGTCTGCCACGTGAGCCCTGGGCCTCATGGACCTACCTGCTCACCCATTCCTCTGGCCACTGAGCACACAGGTGCCACATGCACACATACACACCCACACACTCTCTTTTATACACGCTTCACCCAGTATTAACATTTCCTCATTTTCACCCATCTTATTTCTCTTAGTACCTTACCTGAAAGCGTTTTCACGAAAACAGTCTTTGTTATAAAACTTCTGAAACCTATATACCCAAGACCATTTTCACTGCAACCGCACAATTAAGTGACATCTTGGGATGCATATATTAAAATCTAGGCTAAAAGTTCCTCTGAAAACCTTAAACATCACTGCACGTCATCCTCTCGCTCCAGGACCTCTTCTGGGGCGTCTGGCATATCCTGGCTGGAGACCCGCCCCGTGGCTGCCTCCTCCAGCCGCAGGTTCACACGTGCACCCCCTCCCCTCCCTGAGGTTACTGTCTGCCTGCCACCCCTGCTCGCTTCACTTTTCTCTCAATTTTTCTTTTAGACTTTCTATTTCTTCACTTTTGGAGCAGTTTCTTCTTCTGGCTTTCCAGCTTATCAGCTCCCTCCCCGGCCGCCTCTGCCCCACATTTATTCCACCTACTGAAAAACTGCTCTGTTGTGGTGCCTTGACCTCACATTGCAATAGTTCCTGCAGGTATCCGCCCAGGGCTCAGCTCCTCTATGGTGAAGGCAGAGAGGTCACCTCTCCAGCCACAGATGCATCCACCCCACAACCCAGTCAGCCACCAGGCCAGCGTCACCTCCAGGTATCATCAGGTATCGTTGGCCACGCCAGGCAGTCTCCCTGACATACCAGGAGCACGTGCGGGCTACCCAGTGTCCCCTCCGTGGACACCTATGTTAACAGTGCCTCCAATTTCTGTGTGTGCCCCGTGCCCCAGCTCTAGGATGCACATACCCACCAGTTCCACCTGCCCAGCTGGCTCCCCCCAGGTGGTCAGTCACCCACGGCCATCACTCCAACCTGGACAAAGGCCGGCAGCCATGCTGACCCCTCACTGGCATAAGTCCCTGATGATTTCTTTAAGGTATAATGGACATGAGTTTGAGCAAACTCTCGGAAACAGTGAAGGACAGGGAAGCCTGGTGTGCTGCAGCCCATGGGGTCACAAAGAGATGGACACAACTGAGTGACTGAATAACAACATATTCACAGGAAGGCTCTGGCCAGGCTCACAGGCACCCTTGTTTGAGTAATAGAAGCACTCCCATGAGAAGAATAAAATGAAATAGGTGGCTGAGTGGGCCAACCAGGAATGGAACCCCTCCCCTAGGACAAAGAGCCCTGAGCTGGACAGGCCAGACAGGGCCCTTCCTCCCCATCCCAGCCGTCTGGGGCCCCGACCAGCTGGGCCCCCTTATCTGCTCTCTGGATGAGAACCTGTGAAGTGCCTGCCTGACACATGCAGGAAAGGTAAACTGACTTGATCTCAGGAAAGCAAGGCCCCTGGTAACTCTCAGGAAAAGGCCTCCATTCCGGCCTGCATCCCTGAGGTTCTGCCCTCAGGCACACAGCTCCTGGGTGGTGCTGGCCCAGTCTCCGTGCCCAGGCCTTGGTCTGGGTCTCACCCTCAAGAAATCGTGAACTCTGCAGATGGTGAGGACTCTGACTCAGGCATCCTCCTGCAAACATCGTCCTGTTCTTTGCGAAGTTCTCCAATGTACAGGAATTATTAGGTTTTGCGTATTCACAGCACTGGGCTCTCCTTCCAATGTGGGGACCTCTTGAGGGTTAAGCGGAGAAGGAACCTAAAGGTGAGGCAAGGGGACCCGCGCATCACCTGCCTCTGTAGACAAACTTCATGGGCTCCACGGCCAGCGCAGTGGCCACCACGTCATCCGCGTTGTGTCTGCGAAATCCCACCACCATCAGCCCGTCCAGCTTGCCCACGACGAAGACCAGGTCATCCTGAAGGCAAGGACGCTGGTTGGGCAGAGGACACACAGCAGGCCCCGTGGCTCAGGGCCTGAGACAGAGACCCGACAGCCCACAGACCAGGTAACTCACAGACAGGCCCTGCAGGCCCCCTGCCCACAGTGACAGGAAACACAGGTGGGCTGACCCGGGGTGAAGGGGCCCTAAGCCTGGTGTGCCAGAGTGGGGATGAGGGGGCGTCCAGAGCAGGCGTCAGCGCAGGGAAGGTCAGAGGTGGGCACACAGCGAGGGTCAAGTCTGTAAAGCACTCAAGGCTAGGGACAGGGAACCCCAGCCTGACAGCACTGATGGTTGGGCAAGATGGGACTCCGTCATGGGGCCTGGGCACTGTGGACATTGAACAGACCCCTCCCCAGCTCTGAGCCTGGCTGGTGGCCCGGGTTTGGCAGCAGGACACACTCACAGGCCCGATGAAGCCCAGAAGCCCTGTTCTGGTGAAAGGTCGGTCGGAGACAGGTGCGCCCCCAGCGGTGACCGGGACAGTCTGCACAGAACGCAGAGGACAACAGTCCTAGAAGGGCCATCACCACATCTCCCAGGAGGGGATGAGGCTCCCCACCCAACCCCAACCCACCCCACCCTGAGGCCAGAGGCCCTACTGGCTGGCGTGACCTCCATCAGGCTCCTGCCAGCATGGCCTCCAGGGCCCAGGCTTCCCCTCCCACCCCTGTGAAGGCACTGAATTCTCCCGAGGATCCAAGGGCTCCAGACCCGAGGCCAGCTTCCCCAGGCCACCCAGGGTCCATCAGGGCTGTAGGCATCCTGAGGAAGGCCACACTCCTGCATGCCTCACCCACCCTCCCGCCACTGCTGTGGGACCCGCAGGAACCTCAAAGACGTTTTTGGTGATCCCAAGCAGCCCATAGTACGCTGTCGCCGTCGCACTGGAGTCCACACAGATCTCTCCAACTTCATCAGTTTTGCAGAGATGAGGGGTGCCCTCCACCTTCACAACACACACATTAGCTGAAGAGAGAAAACAACCCTGGAGAGCACGCACACGGATACTGAGGTGGACCATCCAGACACCTGTGTGAACAGAACCTGCAGGGTGGACACCAACAGCTGTGCTCCCGCTGCAGAGACCCACACCCCCCTGGCCACAAGCCTGCGTGGTCTGTATGTGGTTCGTGCAGGTGACAGAAACTGCTCCCAGTGACATGGGCTCCGTGGTCACCCCGCACTGCCCTCCTGAGCCCTGTGAGATGGGAGATGCTACTGCACGCCTCTGTCTTTGAGGCCGGCTCACACTCCAGGCCTGACGACCCGACTCCAGTGCAAGTCCCTCTTGCGGCCCCTCCCACAGCCCAGTGACCCCCTGCTGTCTTCACCAAGCAGCACCCCCACCAACATGGCCACCTGTGGCCCAGCCCTCAGCTTTGGGGACCTTGCCTGTCTGGCTCCTGCAGCCCCAGTTACCAGCCTGGCCACAGAGCAGACATCCAGAAAGGCCTTGATTAGAGTGACATGCATACCAGAATATGCAGCATCCCTTGAATGGAACTCAGTCGCTCAGGCAAGAACCAAACACCCACAGTACTGGGCGAAGTCCAGCCTTCACCTCTGCCAAAGGATTCCCTGATTGACTCTCATCTCCAGGATGAGGGAGGAAGACACGCAAGGAAGACGGTCCGGGGGATGGGGGCGGACCCTGGGTCAGTCTCTTCTGTTGGTTCACAGATCAGGTCATGGCATCAGAGGGGCAGGGAGCAAGGGCAGTGCTGCCGCCTGGCCTGCCCCCTAGATACACACACTTGCACACAGTCCAACCTCCTTCCCACAGAGACCCTCCCACGTCACAACCAGACAAAAAGGCACAAACCCTGCATGTCCTGGGGACAAAACCCTGGGGCTGACTCAGGAGAGGACTGTGCACCTGACTCAGAGCTGCACCCGTCCTATCGATACACACACCTGGGGGAGCATGCACACACGCAAGCACGCACACACGCACGCACCCTGGGCAGCAAGAACACACGTGCACACACACGGAGGGGGGCACGCACACATACACACACCTGGTGGAGCACATACACACATACACACACACACCTGGGGGAGCATGCACGCACACACACCACACACTCTCAGGGCAAAAAGCACGTGCACACACCTGGGGTGGCATGTGTCCACATGCTTGCACACACACACACCCAGGGCAGCAAGCACACACACATACATGGCAGGGGGGCCCACACGCATGTGCACACACACACACACCCCTGGGGGAGCGCACACACATACCCAGGGCAGAAAGCACACACATATACCTGGGGGGGCACATATCTGCACACATGCGTGAACACACACACACGGGGGGCACACGCACACAAATACATATACCATGGGCAGCACACATGCGTGCACACACACTTGGGGAGCACATGTCTGCACATGTGCACACATGCACACAAAGTGGGAGCACACACACACACCCAGAGCAGTAAAAACATGCACACCCACACATATGCACACACACACATGGGGGGCAGAGCATGAAGACACACACACACTCAAACCCAGGGCAGCACATGTGCACGCACGCACACACACACTTGTGACAGCACATGTGTGCATGCACACACACCAGGGGTGGCACAGGTGCACGCACGCACATACACACACCCCTAAGGGGACCACATACACATCTGGGGCAGCACATGTGCATGCACACACACACACACCCCTGGGGGAGCACACACACACCTGGGGTGGCACATGTGCACCCAAGGTGGGCACATGTGTGTACACATACACGCACACCCAGGGCAGAACATAAACACCCAGGACCATGTGCACACATACAGACTCTGGTCCAAGTTTAAGAATAAAATGAGCCCCACTATGAAAGTCCTTACACTTTCAACCAGAAGAATCATCTCTTTTAGTATTTCATCAATCTTTAAAAAAATTCCTGTGTTCACCTCATAAAAGCCAAGAATCACTAAGACCTTGTTTTTTACTCCATAAGATGTTTATCCTTGAGTCCCTGCTTCTGCAAAACTTGTGTCATTGTTCAGTCACTAAGTCATGTCTGACTCTTTGTGACCCCATTGACTGTAGCATGCCAGGCTTCCCTGTGCTTCATTATCTCCCAGAGTTTGCTCAAACTCATGTCCATTGAGGTAGTGATGCCATCCAACCATCTCATCCTCTGTCTCCCCTTCTCCATCTGCCCTCAATCTTACCCAGTATCAAGGGTTTTTCCAATGAGTCAGCTCTTCGCATGAGGGGGCAAAGTACTGGAGCTTCAGCATCAGTCCTTCCAATGAATATTCACGACTGATTTCCTTTAGGATGGACTGGTTGGATCTCCTTGCAGTCCAAGGGACTCTCAAGAGTCTTCTCCAACACCAGAGTTCAAAAGCATCAATTCTTCGGCACGCAGTTTTCTTTATGGTCCAACTATCATACCCTTACATGACTACTGGAAAAACCACAGCTTTGACTAGACGGACATTTGTTGGCAAAGCGATGTCTCTGCTTTGTCTAGGTTTGTTATAGATTTTCTTCCAAGCAGTAAGCATCTTTTAATTTCACGGCTGCAGTCACTGTCCACAGTGATTTGAGAGCCCAAGAAAATAAAGTCTGTCACTGTTTCCGTTGTTTCCCCATCTATTTGCCATGAAGTGATGGGGCCAGATGCCATGATCTTCATTTTCTGAATGTTGAGTTTTAAGCCAGCTTTTTCACTCTCCTCTTTCATCAAGAGGCTCTTTAGTTCTTCTTCACTTTCTGCCATAAGGGTGGTGTCATCTGCATATCTGAGGTTATTGATATTTCTCTCAGCAATCTTCATTCCAGCCTGAGCTTTATCTAGCCTGGAATTTCACATTATGTACTCTGAATGTAAGTTAAATGTGCAGGGTGACAATATACAGCCTTGACATACTCCTTTCCCAATTTGGAACCAGTCCATTGTTCCATGCCCAGTTTTAACTATTGCTTCTTGTCTTGCATACAGATTTCTCTGGAGACAGATAAGGTGATCTGGTTTTCCCGTGTCTTTAAGAATTTTCCACAGTTTGTTGTGATCCACATAGTCAAAGGTTTTAGCATAGTCAATGAAGCAGAAGTAGATGTTCTTCCGGAATTCCCTTGCTTTTTATATGATCCAGTGGATGTTGGCAATTTGATCTCTGGTTCCTCTGCCTTTTCTAAATCCAGCTTGCACATCTGGAATTTCTCAGTTCAGGTTCTGTTGAAGCCTAGCTTGAAGGATTTTGAGCATTACCTTGCTATTGCTAGCATGTGAAATGAGTGCAATTTTGCAGTAGTTAGAACATTCTTTGGCATTTCCCTTCTTTGGGATTGGAATGAAAACTGGCCTTTTCCAGTCCTGTGGCCAAACCTGAGTTTTCCAAATTTGCTAGCATATTGAGTACAGCACTTTAACAGCATCATCTTTTAGGATTTGCTCATCTGCAGAACTGATGAGTCCTTGATTGGGGTAAACATATATATGCAAGGGAAAAAAGACAACTCACTCTCTAAAACAGTAGAACTCGAAACAAATCTATTAGGTTGGTGCAAAAGGTCAGTTTTGCACTGTTGAATTTTGCCTTTTGATATTGGAATAGTCTTAAATATATGTGGTTGTTATACATCATTTTAATGCACATTTTTTTTTGCTAAGAAATTACGTTAGACAAAAAAATTCAAGTGCTTTTTTTTAAATTCAAGTTCAGAACAGGTCGTAAAACAGAGGAGACAACTCACAACATCAACAACGCATTTGGCCCAGGAACTGCTAACAAATGCACAATGCAGTGTTGGTTCAGGAAGTTTTGCAAAGGAGACGAGAGCCTTGAGGATGAGGATTGTGGTGGCCAGCCACTGAAGTTAGCAATGACCAACTGAGAGGATCACTGAAGCTGGTCCTCTTACAACTACACAAGAAGTTGCCAAAGAACTCAACACCAACCATTCTAAGGTTGTTCAGCACTTGAAGCAAATTGGAAAGGTGAAAAAGCTCTTAAGTGGGTGCCTCATGAGCTAACTGCAAATCAAATAAAATCATCATTTTGAAGTGTCATCTTCTCTTATTCTACACAATAACAACGAACCAATTGGACTGTGACATGAGACAAAAAATGGATTTTATATGATAACCAGCAACAATCAGCTCTGTGGTTGGACCAAGAAGAAGCCTCAAAGCACTTTCCAAAGCCAAACTTGCACCAAAAAATTGTCACGGTCACTGTTTGGTGGTCTGCTGCTGGTCTGACCCACTGCGGCTTTCTGAATCCCAGTGAAACCATTACAACTGAGAGGCATGCTCAGCAAATCAATGAGATACACTAAAAACTGCAATGCCTTCAGCTGGCATTGGTCAACAGAGTGACCCCAATTCTTCTCCATGACAATGCCCAACTGCATGCTGCACAATCAATGCTTCAAAAGTTGAATGAAATCAGGCCACAAAGTTTTGTCTCATCTGCCATATTCATCTGACTTCTCGCCCACTGACTACCACTTCTTCAAGCATTTCGACAAACTTTTGCAGGAAAAATGCTACCACAACCAGCAGGATGCAGAAAATGTTTTCCAAGAGTTCATCTAATCCCGAAGCACAGATTTCCTTTATGCTACAGGAATAAACAAATGTATTCCTCACTGGCAAAACTGTGTTGACTCCCTAAGATGGCAGAGGAATAAGACAGGGAGACCACCTTCTCCCCCACAAATTCATCAAAAGATCATTTGAATGCTGAACAAACTCCACAAAACAACTTCTGAATGCTGGCAGAGGACACCAGGCATCCAGAAAGGCAGCCCATTGTCTTTGAAAGGAGGTAGGACAAAATATAAAAGATAAAAAGAGAGACAAAAGAGTTAGGGACGGAGACCCATCCATGGAGGGAGTCATGAAAGAGGAAAAATTTCCAAACACCAGGAAACCCTCTCACTGGCGGGTCTGTGGGGAGTTTTGGAATCTCAGAGGGCAACATAACCAGGAGGAAAAATAAATAAATAAATAAAACCCACAGATAACGTGCCTAATTGCAGCTCCCACCGGAGAAGTAGCGCAGATGCTCGCGTACACCACCAGCAAGCGGGGGCAGAACAGCGGGGCACAGGTTGCATGCTTAGGGTAAGGACCGGGCCTGAATGTCCTGAGGACAATCTGAGGGAGCTAATGTGAGATAGCAATCCAAACTATGGGATAGCCAGAGAGAGAGAGAAAAAAAAGAGAGAGAGAGAGAACGTTCCCACAAAAAGCTCTAACCTAAGGCACTGCCAGGCCTGCTCACAGAACAAAGGACTGAGCAAATACCAGAGGAGAGCTAGCTGGCTTCGGACTGGCCCACCCCCTGCCACAGGCAAGGAGGCAGGCGGGCGACAGCCAGAGCCAGAAAGGGGCAATCTCAGCCCCAGGGACAGCATCCTTTACCAAACTGCGAGCAGGCTCCCAGGCGCTAACTAAGTCTTCCTGGGATCCTGGACAGTTGACATCTGCTGGAAGGGTCGCAGCCAGGGATCAGCTCCCCAGAGGAGACACACGGCACACCTGAGATGGCACTCCCGCTGTGCACCCAGGAAACCAAGCGGCTGGGACTGGGGAGGTGATAAGACACACCGCCCCACCTGGGGAGAGTGCACTCACCAAGCACCTGGTCACCTGAGCTGCTCGGACCTGGGAAGGGCACAAAACGCAGGCCCATCCGAGTCTGCGCCTTTGTGGAGTACCTGAGAATCTGAACCTGAGTGGCTTAGACCTGGGAAGGGCACACAACCCAGGCCTGCTTTAGAGAGTGGCAGAGCAACCTGCAGCCTGAGCAGTGTAGACTGGGAAAGCACACACGCAGTGAGTGGGGCGAACCCAGTGTGGCCGAGACACTGCGAGCACTCCCCACGCATGCCAGTGATATTTGTTTGCATTGTTCCTGCCTCCCCACAGCATGACTGAACAAGTGAGGCTAAATATATGACCACCTTTGCCCCCTTGTGTCAAGGCAGAAATTAGACACTGAAGAGACTTGCAAACAGAAGACACCAAAAGAAACAGAGGGACCCGCTTTGGAAGTGACAGGTGCAACAGATTAAAACCCTGTAGTTAGCACCAACTGCAGTGGAAAGGGCCTACAGACCTTGAGAAGTATAAGCTGGAACAAGAAATTATCTGAAACTGAACTGACCCCACACTGCCCTCAACAGCTCCAGAGAAATTCCTAGATATATTTCTACTATTCTCACTTTTTAAATTTAAAAAAATTTTAAGTCCTTTATGACCCCCTTTAATTTTCATTTTTATAAACTACTATTACCTTGCAAAAAAAAAAGACCCTATTTTTAAAGCAAATTTCATACATGTTTTTTAAATTTTTCTGATTGTGTTTTGTTTTTTTAATATTGTATTTTTGACAGTCTAACATCTACTCTAGATTTTTAATCTTTGCTGTTTGGTATTTGTTATCAATTCTGTACCTTTAAGAATCCAATCTTCAGTACCCATTTTTACTTACAAGTGTGATTACTGGCTTGATTGCCCTCTCCCCCTTTGACTCTCCTTTTTCTCCCCTAGGGTCACTTCTATCTTCTCCCTCCCCCCTTCTCTTCTCTACCCAACTCTGTGAATCTCTTTGGGTATTTTGGGCTGTGGAGAACACTTAGGAAACAGATTACTGGCTAGATCTGTCCCTCTCCTTTTGACCCACCCCACTTCTTCTCCTGGTCACCTCTATCTCCTTCCTCCCTCTTCTCTTCTCTATGTAACTCCGTGAATCTCCCTGGGTATTCCAGGCTGTGGAGAGCACATAGGGAAGTGATTACTGGCTAGACTGCTCTCCCACCTTTTGATTTCCCCTCTTCTCCTCCTGGTCACCTCTATCTCCCTCCCCCCTCTTCTCTTCTCCATGTAACTCTGTGAACTTCTCAGGGTGTCCCTCACTGTGGAGAATCTTTTCTCCATTAACCTAGATGTTTTATCATAGGTGTTGTATGGATAGAGCAGTCTTGAGGCTACTGTAAGAATAAGACTGAAAACCAGAGGCAGGAGGCTTAAGTCCAAATCCTGAGAACACCAGAAAACTCCTGACTCCAGGGAACATTAATCGATAAGAGCTCATCCAAAAGCCTCCATACCTACACTGAAACCAATCTCCACCTAAGAGCCAACAAGTTCCAGAGCAAGACATACCATACAAATTCTCCAGCAATGCAGGAACATAGCCCTGAGTTTTTATATACAGCCTACCCAAAGTCACACCAAACCCAGAGACACCTCAAAACTCACTACTGGACACTTCACTGGGCTCCAGAGAGAAGAGATCCAGCTCTACCCACCAGAACACCAATGCAAGCTTCCCTAACCAGGAAACCTTGACAAGCCACTTGTCCAACCCCACTCACACGGAGGAACCTCCACAATAAAGAGGAACCACAAACTGCCAAAATACAGAAAGGCCACCCCAAACACAGCAATCTAAACAAGATGAAAAGGCAGAGAAATACTCAGCAGGTATAGGAACGTGATAAATACCCACCAAATCAAACCAAAGAGGAGACAGGGAGTCTAACTGAAAAAGAATTCAGAATAATGATAGTAAAAATGATCCAAAATCTTGAAAACAGAATGGAGTTACAGATAAATAACCTGGAGACAAGGATTGAGAAGATGCAAGAAATGTTTAACAAGAACCTAGAAGAAATAAAAAAGAGTCAATCAATAATGAATAATGCAACAAATCAGATCAAAAGCACTCTGGAGGAAACCAACAGTAGAATAATGTCGGCAGAAGATAGGATAAGTGAGCTGGAAGATAGAATGGTGGACATAAATGAAGCAGAGAGGAAAAAAGAATTAAAAGAAATGAGGACAACCTCAGAGACCTCTGGGACAATGTCAAACACCCCAACATTCGAATCATAGGAGTCCCAGAAGACGAAGACAAAAAGAAAGGCCATGAGAAAATACTTGAGGAGATAATAGTTGAAAACTTCCATTTTAATGGGGAAGGAAATAGCCACCCAGGTCCAAGAAACCTAGACAACCCCAAACAGGATAAACCCAATGTGAAACACCCCAAGACACATACTAATGAAATTAACAAAGATCAAACACAAAGAACAAATATTAAAAGCAGCAAGGGAAAAACAACAAATAACACACAAGGGGATTCCCATAAGGATAACAGCTAATCTTTCAATAGAAAGTTTTCAGGCCAGAAGGGAATGGCAGGACAGACTTAAAGTGATGAAAGAGAAAAACCTACAACCCAGATTACTGTACCCAGCAAGGATCTCATTCAAATATGAAGGAGAAATCAAAAGCTTTACAGACAAGCAAAAGCTGAGAGAATTCAGCACCAACAAATCAGCCCTTCAACAAATGCTAAAGGATCTTCTCTAGACATGAAACACAGAAAATGTGTATAAACTCGAACCCAAAGCAACAAAGTAAATGACAACACAATCATACTTATCAATAATTACCTTAAATGTAAATGGGTTGAATGCCCCAACCAAAAGACCAAGACTGGCTGAATGGATACAAAAACAAGACCCCTATATATGCTGTCTACAAGAGACCCACCTCAAAACAAGGGACACATACAGACTGAAAGTGAAGGGCTGGAAAAAGATATTTCACGCAAATAGAGACCAAAAGAAAGCAGGAGTAGCAATACTCATATCAGATAAAATAGACTTTCAAAGAAAGGCCGTGAAAAGAAACAAAGAAGGACACTACATAATGATCAAAGGATCAATTCAAGTAGAAGATATAACCATTATAAATATATATGCACCCAACATAGGAGCACCGCAATATGTAAGACAAATGCTAACAAGTATGAAAGGGGAAATTAACAGTAACACAATAATAGTGGGAGACTTTAATACCCCACTCACACCTATGGATAGATCAATTAAACAAAAAATTAGCAAGGAAACACAAACTTTAAACGATACAATGGACCAGTTAGACCTAATTGATATCTATAGGACATTTCACCCCAAAACAATGAATTTCACCTTTTTCTCAAGTGCACACGGAACCTTCTCCATGATGGACCACACCCTGGGTCATAAATCTAGCCTTGGTAAATTCAAAAAAATTGAAATCATTCCAAGCGTCTTTTCTGATTACAATGCGGTAATTTTAGACGTCAACCACAGGCAAAAAAAACTATCAAAAATACCAACATATGGAGGCTAAACAACATACTTCTGAATAACCAACAAATCACAGAAGAAATCAAAAAAGAAATCAAAATATGCATAGAAATGAATGAAAATGAAAACACAACAACCCAAAAGCTACAGTACTCAGTAAAAGCAGTGCTAAGGGGAAGGTTCACAGCAATACAAGTTTACCTCAAGAAACAAGAGAAAAGTCAAATAAGTAACCTAACTCTACACATAAAGCAACTAGAAAAGGGAGAAATGAAGAACCCAGGGTTAGTAGAAGGAAAGAAATCTTAAAAATTAGGGCAGAAATAAATGCAAAAGAAACAAAAGAGACCATAGCCAAAATCAACAAAGCTAAAAGCTGCTTCTTTGAGAAGATAAATAAAATAGACAAACCATTAACCAGACTCATGAAGAAACAAAGGGAGAAGAATTAAATCAACAAAATTAGAAATGAAAATGGAGAAATCACAACAGACCACACAGAAACAAAGGATCATAAGAGACTACTATCAGTGACTAGATGCCAATAAAATGGACAACTTGGAAGAAACGGACAAATTCTCAGAAAAGTATAACTTGCCAAAACTGAACCAGGAAGAAAGAGAAAATCTTAACAGTCCCATCGCAAGCATGGAAATTGAAACTGTAATCAGAAATCTTCCAGCAAACAAAAGCCCAGGACCAGATGGCTTCACACCTGAGTTCTACCAAAAATTTAAAGAAGAGCTAACACCTATCCTACTCAAACTCTTCCAGAAAACTGCAGATGAAGGTAAACTTCCAAACTCATTCTATGAGGCCACCATCACCCTAATACCAAAACCAGACAAAGATACCACACAAAAAAAGAAAACTACAGGCCAATATCACTGATGAACACAGATGCAAAAATCCTTAACAAAATTCTAGCAAACAGAATCCAACAACATATTAAAAATGAGAGAGTCAGTTCCTAGGCAGGTTGATAGGGAGTCTAGGGGTCCCCAAGGAGAGAGGGGTCTGGAATTCTCAAGGAGGAAGAAAGGACAAACTTTTTTTCTTTCTCCACATTCCTTAGGATTAGATAACAATAATGTATCCTGCCTGAGGACAGTCTTTGGATTAAACCTTCTGGCTAATTCTGTTATCTTAAAATGTAAATTATGGGAGTAGGTCTGATGAGGTCTTTACAACCTCCATTCTTTGGAGTACAGAACTTCATTGCTAACACTAGCAAGCGGGTACTCTTTCTGCCCCCTTCTGATGCCTATGTCAGAAGCTTTCTCTATCTCCTTTATACTTTAATAAAACTTTATTACACAAAAGTTCTGAGCGATCAAGCCTCATCTCTGGCCCCAGATTGAATTCTTCTCCTCCAGGGGCCAAGAATCCCGGTGTATTCGCGTGATTCAACAACCTTTCATCTTGGGGGCTCATCCGGGATCCTTCAGGACAAGGTAAGGATGCTTGGAGCTTGAGTTCTTTGTTCTCTTAGCAAACACGTTTTCTGCTGTGCTTTACTACTCTACTGTGTGCTTGTGTGAATGAATGGCATGCCCTACGTGAAGCAAGTAAGGAGCCCTGCTCTGTGGTCCCACGGTGATCTCATAGGGCTTATGGCAGAAACCTGTCAGGGTGTTATATCAACCTGCCAATGCCAAGAGGCACCCAATGTCTCCTTCAGGAACCGACCAGAAATGGGCAAAGTGTGTGGACCGAACTCTCCTTTCTCGGTCAAACTTTTCGGTCTCTTTGACCATTTCATAACTCCTTGGGAATTAGAAGTACTAACCTAATCTATTGGATCATAGACTTTCAAGGGACTTGTGATCTATACTGCTATTGTGTACTGTGGCCTAGGTCCCAAACTTGGATTGGTAGCCAATAAAGCGCCTAGCCTCGCTAGGAATCGAAAGTTCGGAAGCTAGATGGAGCTCTAGCTCCCAGAACATCTCTGAGGTTAAAGGTTACTCAGATTGGGACTGCAATGGGTTTTTTTCTTTGGTAACGCCGACTCTTAGTAGATCAGAGGAGGCTGTTATACTGGTGTGGTGATGCTTGGAAAGAACATCTCAGTTTTATGTTCACGTCGGTCTTATTGTAGTCAGGAAATACTCAGGGTTGTGCACAGGCACTTAGGTGACGAATGTTTCCCCTAGTAGTCTCAGCTTGGGACGCAATCCGAAGGTTACTCTGATTCACCGCGGGTGACATCAGAGGCAAGCAAGGTTAAAGGTGAAGAGCTGGACGTCAAGTAGGGATGCTATCAAGTCTACCCCTGGTACATCCCCACCCCATCTTGGTGGCAGAACCGGGAGGGACGAGTACGGCGCCTGCGTCGCTAAGGGACAGACTAAGTCCAACCAGGAAGGAAAAGCTTTTGGTGTAACGTCTGTCTACACCCCCATCTAGAGCAGGGAGGGACGCCTCCAGTAGAAAAATGGTGCTGGTCGCTTTTTTTCTCTCTTACAGATGGGAGCTAACAATTCCAGCCTCACTCCTTTGAAATGTATCCTGAAAAACTGGGATAGATTTGATCCCCAGGGCTTAAAGAAGACACACCTGGTCTTCCTATGTGATACTGCATGGTCACGGTATCCATTGGAGGATGGCGAACGGTGGCCAGTTGGAGGGTCTCTTAAGTATAATACTGTTCTACAATTAGACCGGTTCTGTAAGGAACAAGGGAAATGGGTAGAAGTAGCATATGTGTTGCCCTTTTTCTCTCAGTGAAATATGCCAGACTTATGTCCTAAGGGTATAGATTTGGGCGTGAAACCTTCAGCTCCCTCCTTTACATCTCCTGTCTCAGTACGACCTCAGACTACTCTGGTTTCAGTAGACACTCAGATCATCGAAGTAAGAGATGAGATGGAGGACAGGAGACAAAGAGAAGAGGAAAAACAGGTTTCTCCAATCTATCCCTAGGATCATATGCGCAGAGCAGCCAGAGAGACTGAGGAACAGCCACACAAGCTGTTGCCTCTTTATGAAACACCCACTGGGAGAAATAATCAGTCTGTGAGAGTTAATAAGCCTTTCTCTTATCAAGAAATACAAAGAATCAAGGAGGATCTGGGAGACTAGAGGACCCAGAAAAATATATTAGAGCCTTTAAAGGTGTTACTCTGCTTTATGACCTCACTTGGAAGGATGTGATGTGTATCTTGGGACAAATGCTGACTCCCGAGTCAAAGACTCGAGTTTTGGGAAAAGCAGTTGCTTATGGAGATGAATGGCTTGGTAATGAATCAGTAGGGAAGAGGGAGAACGAGATAGTGGCCCTCCCCACTGGGAATCAGGCGGTCCCAACTACAGAACCAGACTGGGACTACAACACAGCTCAAGGAAGATGGGATCAGAGTCATTTTGTTAGATGTATTCTTGAAGGACTTAGGCAGGCACGTTCTAAGCCTTTAAACTATGGCAAATTGGCAGACATAGAACAAGAGGAGAAGGAAGCTCCTGGTAAATTCCTAGATAGACTGAGAGAAGGCCTTCGCAGATTCACTGAGATTGATCCCGAAAGTGAAGAGGGAAAAGCGATCTTAAAGGATAGATTTCTCACTCAGTTGGCTCCAGATATCCGCCGTAAGCTATTAAAATGGGCGTATGGACCAAATCAGTCTTTAGATACTCTGTTACAACTGGCTCAGACAGTCTATTATGGTAGGGAATATGAGGAAAAGAAAGAAAGGCAAAAAAAGACAAAGGAAAAGGCGGAAGCCTTCGCCATGGCTATGAAAAACGTTCTTAAACAGCCTGAGAAAAATGCCCAGAGGGGCCCAGGTGAAAAGGGATGGGCTTGCTATTACTGTGGAAAGGAGGAGCACCTCAAACGGGATTGCCCTCAGGCATCTAAGTCGCCCCCAGCTCCATGTCCGGTCTGCAAAGGACCACACTGGAAGAGAGACTGCCCCCAGAGGCGTAGGTCTCCAGGGTCAGACTCTCAAGACAATCAGGACTGAAGGTGCCCGGGGGTCCCCACACAAGCTCCCATCCTAATACACCTAAAGAACCCCGGGTATTAATAATTGTGGGGGGCCAATCCGTCGATTTCCTTTTAGATACTGGGGCAACTTATTCTGTGCTTACTGAAGCCCCTGGCCCACTTTCTTCCCGATCCACTTCCGTAATGGGACTGTTTGGACGAGCCAAAAGGTATTATTTCAGTTATTCTTTATCTTGCAACTGGGATTCTGTGCTGTTTTCACACGAGTTTCTGATTTTGCCAGAATCTCCCTCACCCCTTTTGGGGAGGGATATACTGAGCAAGGTCCACGCCTCTGTTTTCATGAATATGGAGCCTTCCCTTTCTCTCCCTTTAGTTGAACAAAATGTAAATCCTAGAGTATGGGCTGATGGAAAATCTGTGGGTCGAGCACAAAATGCTATTCCTGTAGTTGTTAAGCTCAAAGACCCGCATGTATTTCCACATAAGCAGCAGTATCCACTGAAACCTGAAGTTAAGGAAGGGTTAAAACCCATCATCAAAAATTTAAAGGAGCAGGGACTATTAATTCCCTGTAACAGTCCTTGCAACACTCCTATTTTGGGTATAAAGAAATTGATGGTAAATGGAGTCTAGTTCAAGATTTACGAATAATAAATAAGGCTGTAGTTCCTTTACACCCCATGGTGCCTAATCCTTATACTCTATTGTCTGAAATTCCTGAACGGGCCAAATATTTGTCAGTAATTGATTTAAAGGATGCCTTCTATTCAGCGCCTTTGGCGGAAGAAAGTCAATTTCTATTTGCCTTTGAAGACCTTACACAATCAGCTTCTCAGTTAACCTGGACAGTTTTGCCCCAGGGATTTCGTGACAGTCCTCACTTATTTGAACAAAGTTTGTCACGGGATCTACAAAACTTTAATAGCTCTGAAGCGGTGGTGTTACAGTATGTAGATAATATTTTGCTCTGTGCTGAGACAGAGGAAGCTTGTTCGCGAGCCTCAGAAGATTTCTTAAACTTTCTGGCAGGCTGTGGTTACAAGGCATCAAGAGAAAAGGCTCAGCTTTGTCAACAGTCGGTTAGATATCTGGGCCTAATCATATCAGAAGGAACTAGGGCCACAGGCCCTGAGAGAATTAAACCTATACTAAATCACCCCCTACCTATGACTTTAAGACAATTGAGAGGATTTTTGGGAATTACAGGTTACTGTCGCATTTGGATTCTGGGTTACAGGGAACTTGCCCGGCCTTTATATAAACTTATAGATGAAACTCAGCAGGCCCAAACCGACAAACTGGTTTGGTCTCCAGAAACTCAAAAGGCTTTTAAGGTTCTTCAGACTGCTCTCCTGCAAGCTCCAGCTCTGAGCTTGCCCACAGGGTCAGAATTTAATTTGTTTGTCACTGAAAGAAAAGGTGTGGCACTGGGAATTTTGACACAACCCCGAGGGCCTCACCAGCAACCTATTGCTTATCTAAGCAGAGAATTAGATGTAGTTTCACGTGGGTGGCCGCACTGCCTAAGAGTAATTGGGGCAGTGGCTTTATTAGCACCTGAAGCTTTAAAAATAATTAATGGACGAAACCTTACTGTACTGACTTCTCATGATGTGAGTGGAATCTTAAATTCTAAGGTTAATATTTGGATGAAAGACAGTAGGCTTCTTAAGTATCAGTCATTGTTGTTAGAAGGACCAGTAACTAAGCTTAAAGTTTGTGGAAATTTAAATCCTGCCACTTTCCTTCCTGAGAGGGAAAATGAAACACCTGACCACGATTGTTCTCAATTCCTAACTTTAAACTATGCAGCTCGGGAGGATCTAAAGGATACCCCATTAGACAATCCTGACATGGAAATATTTACAGATGGCAGTTCTTTTGTTCGGGATGGAAAGCGTAAAGCAGGTTACGCCATGGTGACTGCTGAACAGGTTTTGGAAGCAAAATCTCTCCCCCAGGGAACGAGTGCTCAGTTAGCGGAGCTTGTGGCTCTGACCCGAGCTCTAGAGTTAAGCAAAGGGCAGCAGATGGGCCTGATAATCTATGTGAGTCTACTTCTGCTGACTCCAAAAATCCTGAGTCTGCCGTTGGATCCTCAAGACAATGTCTTCCTGTCCTGGGCTCACTCCTATGCTGCATTCCACAATCGGTCTAACTGCTGGGTCTGCGGAGTGCTCCCCTCTTCATCAGTGGAAGGCTTCCCGTGGTGGACATCCCCACTTCAAGGAAAAGACTTTCTCCAAGTCTGTGAATACCTTCGACAACAATCACATGCCTCTTCTTCATCTGATGACATCTACCAACCCTAAAATGGACTGGTGCAACACTTTGTACTCTAACTATGGAAATAATGTGACTTTTAATTTTGATTATACATTGTCTCGGTTCAATGACTATTTTGCTACATATAAGGCAAATAGGTCTAGATCTAATGGTTTTTTACCTGACGTTTATCAAATATGGGATGAGGTTATATGGCTAACTCCTGAAAAAGGACATTTAATATCTACTGCCTCTATATGCTGGGAACAAACAGAGCCGTCCCCAAAAGTTAGCCAACAACTTAATTACAATGATTGGAAACAATTGGGATATTTGTCTCAGGAAACATGCAATGTAATCATTCCCGTGTTTTCCAATCCCAGTTCAGGTTCTCCCTTTGTCTGGCCAGGCACTAATTGGGACTGGATATCTCAGTCACGCTGGCTTGCTCCAAACTAGATATGTGGCTCTTACCTATGGGCATGGCTTCCCCCTGGTTGGATAGGGAGATGCACCCTGGGTCTAGCCTTTACTCATGGCTTTATATTTTCAGAGCTTCCAGAAAAGCCTGCTAATTTACCCCACCTTAAAACTCGGTGGGCAAGGTCTGTATTTCATTGGTATGATTATTTGGCTGCAGCGTTTGTTCCCTCTTTGGGAACTACAGATGTTATGTTACGAGTGGATGCTTTGACTAATTTTATTCAACAGGCATTACAAGATTCTCAAAAGGCTATTTCAGCTCTTAATGCTGAACAAGCACAAATTAGAAAAGGTGGTTTTACAAAACAGATTGGCTCTAGATATTCTGACAGCTGCACAGGGAGGAACTTGTGCCATTATTCATACCCAATGCTGTACATATATACCTGATATGAGCACGAATGGTACTCATTTTACTAACCACATGAACAAGATGATTAGGGCCATGGATACTCCTGAAGCCTCAACTGCCTCACTCTGGGAGACGTTAACTAGTTCCCCATGGTGGACAACTATCTTAATTACAATAATTCTGGTTGTTTTGTTCTTGCTGTTTGCTCCCTGCATCTGTAATTGTATAACTGGATTTGTTTCTAGCCTCATGAAAGCTTTTAAGTTACAAATGGTTGCTCAAACTCCTGCTACTGCTGTAGCTTCCTCCAGCTACTATTTGGGGCTCCTGGATCAGATATCCTCAATATGAGGATTAGGAGAATATGTTGCCTCACCAATTTAGGGACAATGCCCCTTGTCAGCTCGGAAGCAGTTATGGAATGAGAACGATGTCCCTTTTCCCTAGGCAACATAGTTCTCCTAAAAGAAAAGGGAGGAATGAGAGAGTCAATTCCTAGGCAGGTTGATAGGGAGTCTAGGGGTCCGTGAATTCTCAAGGAGGAAGAAAGGACAAACTTTTTTTTCTCTCCACATTCCTTAGGATTAGATAACAATAATGTATCCTGCCTGAGGACAGTCTTTGGATTAAACCTTCTGGCTAATTCTGTTATCTTAAAATGTAAATTATGGGAGTAGGTCTGATGAGGTCTTTACAACCTCCATTCTTTGGAGTATATAACTTCATTGCTAACACTAGTAAGCGGGTACTCTTTCTGCCCCCTTCTGATGCCTATGTCAGAAGCTTTCTCTATCTCCTTTATACTTTAATAAAACTTTATTACACAAAAGCTCTGAGCGATCAAGCCTCGTCTCTGGCCCCGGATTGAATTCTTCTCCTCCAGGGGCCAAGAATCCCGGTGTATTCGCGTGATTTAACAACAACCTTTCAAAAAGATCACACACCATGATCAAGTGGGCTTTATCCCAGGGATGCAAGGATTCTTTAATATCTGCAAATCAATCAATGTGATACACCACATTAACAAATTGAAAGATAAAAACCATTTGATTGTCTCAATAGATGCAGAGAAAGCCTGTGACAAAATTCAACATCCATTTATGATAAAAACCCTCCAGAAAGCAGGCATAGAAGAACATACCTCAACATAATAAAAGCCATATATGATAAACCTACAGCAAACATTATGCTCAATGGTGAAAAATTAAAAGCATTTCCCCTAAAGTCAGGAACAAGACAAGGGTGGCCACTCTCACCACTACTATTCAACATAGTTTTGGAAGTTTTGGCCACAGCAATCAGAGAAGAAAAAGAAATAAAAAGAATCCAGATTGGAAAAGAAGAAGTAAAACTCTCACTGTTTGCAAATGACATGATCATCTACATAGAAACCCAAAAGACTCCACCAGAAAATTATTAAAGTTGCCGGATATAAATCCACATTCCTATACACTAACAGTGAGAAAACAGAGAAATTAAGGAAACAAATAAGGAAAAAAAAAATAAACGACCCAAACAAAAAATGGGCCAAAGATCTAAACAGACATTTCTCCAAAGAAGATGTACAGATGCTAACAAACACATGAAAAGATGCTCAACAGCACTCATGATCAGAGAAATGCAAATCCAAACCACAGTGAGGTACTATCTCACACTGGTCAGAATGGCTGCTATCAAAAAGTCTACAAACAATAAATGCTGGAGAGGGTGTGGAGAAAAGGGAACCCTCTAACACTGTTGGTGGGAATGCAAACTGGTACAGCCACTATGGAGAACAGTGTGGAGATTCCTTAAAAAACTGGAAATAGAACTGCCATATGACCCAGTAATCCCACTGCTGGGCATATACACTGAGGAAACCAGAATTGAAAGAGATACATGTACCCCAATGTTCATCACAGCACTATTTACAATAGCCAGGATATGGAAGCAACCTAGATGTCCATCGGCGCACGAATGGATAAGAAAGCTGTGGTACATATACACAATGGAATATTACTCAGCATTTAATTAAAAGAATGCATTTGAATCAGTTCTACTGAGGTGGATGAAACTGGAGCCTATTATACAGAGTGAAGTAAGTCAGAAAGAAAAACACCAATACAGTATACTAACGCATATATATGGAATTTAGAAAGACGGTAACAATGGCCCTATATGCTAAGTCACTTCAGTCATTTCCGACTCTGTGCGACCCCATAGACGGCAGCCCACCAGGCTCCCCCGTCCCTGGGATTCTCCAGGCAAGAACACTGGAGTGGGCTGCCATTTCCTTCTCCAATGCATGAAAGTGAAAAGTGAAAGTGAAGTTGCTCAGTCGTGTCCGACTCTTAGCGACCCCATGGATTGCAGCCTAACAGGCTCCTTTGTCCATGGGATTTTCCAAGCAAGAGTACTAGAGTGGGGTGCCATTGCCTTCTCCATGGCCTTATATGCGAGACAGCAAAAGAGACACAGATGTATACAACAGTCTTTTGGAGTCTGTGGGAGAGGGCAAGGGTGGGATGATTTGAGAGAATAGTACTGAAACATGTATATTATCATATGTGAAACAGATAGCCAGTCCAGGTTTGATGCATGAGACAGGGTGCTCAGGGCTGGTGCACTGGGATGACCCTGAGGGATGGGATGGGGAGAAAGGTGTGAGGGGGGTTCAGGATGGGGAACACATGTACACCCATGGCTGATTCATGTAAATGTATGGCAAAAACCACTACAATATTGTAACCTCCAATTAAAAAAAAATAATTAGTTAAAAATTTAAAAATGAAAAAAAAAAATTAAAAATGTGTTGACTGTAATAGTTCCTATTTTGATTAATAAAGATGTGTTTGAGCCTAGTTACAATGATCTAAAATTTACATCTGAAACCGCAATTATGTTTGCACCAATCTAATAAATGTCCATCCTTGTTCTGTGTGCTGATCCCCAGCACTACCACTGGGCCAGATGCAACCATGTCCCTCACTCCGGTGCCCAGCCTGTTCTGAGAGCCTACCAGAGGCAGAGCTGCAGACATGGTCCTGGGCCCGGGACTAGGGCGCACCATGACAGGGCCTGAGTGGAGATAGAAGCTGCTCTCCAGGGTCGCCAGAAGGGTGGGCACGGGCAGGAGGGGAGCTGGAGCACCGCAGGGTAGCCATGGCAAGGGGCAGCCTCAGAGCACATGCAGGGCACCCCCTACTCACAAAGCCACTGGCCTCTGGCTGGCTCTGCTCTAAATTCCCTGCTGTGACACTGCTTAAGGGGGGCCCTGTGGGGGAGACGGTGCCATCACCCTCCCTCACTGCTGCCCCACCTGTGACTCGTGCACCATCCAGGCCCGTGGCCTTCCTGGAGCCCTTAGGGTCCCACTGCTGCTCACCTAACAGGCCCTCGGCAGGACCAAGACAACCCCATCATTGGTGCCTGCAGCTGAGGGCCTGAGGGCTGCAGGCCTCGCCAAGGGACAAGCATGTGACCGCCTGGTGTACGAGCTTCCAGTGGGGAGCTCTGTCACTACTCCCCAGCCCTGAGAGGACCAAGGCAGGGTCATGGGGCAAACACACTGCCCTTGATACAAAGGGAGGCAAAAAACAGAAAACATGTTACAAACAAAAATCCCAGCCCACATGGACCATCTGAAGCCTGGTATTTGTGTGCTCTGGAGCCCATCCAGCCACAGTACAAGACCCTTCCCCACTATGACCCCACTGTGCCCTCACCTCCAGGCATCACCTGGCCGACGTCCTGAACTGTGAGGACCGACAGCTTCTCCTCAGCATCCACTCTGATCACCCCGTGACTGAGGCCACTCATGGACAGCACAGCTCTTCTTGGAGGAGGGCCCCCCAGGTCAGGCGGCCTGGAAACAAAATTTATTAACTGACGAGGGGACAGCTCCCTGACAACAGGATGATGTGCAGCAAAGAGCCAGCTGGTGCTAGGCTGTGGGGATGCTGGCTGTGAGACCCCAGGGGCAGGCTGCATCCTCACAGGTCCGCATGACACCCCACCCCATGTGCTCCACAGCAGGGGACCAGGGGGCTGCAGGGACCATGCAATGATGCTGCATGCCTTTCAAGGAGGGCACAAAGGTGACTGCTTCCACCAGGCAGGTAGTACTGGGACAGTGCCCAGAGCCCCAGGCAGCAGGTAAGCAGAGTCCATGCTTCCTGGGAGCAAGCCCAGAGGACCCAGAGACCAGAGGAGGTGGCCTGGAGCCACGGCAGAACAGCAGGCTGCACGACCTATTCCAGCCAAAGGCCACCGAGCTGCAGCAGACTGCCCCAAAGAGGGGTCCCGACTCCCGACTGTGAGAAGCCAGGGGCAGTAAAGCGGCTGCTGCTGCAATGCCAAGTTTGGGCCTGATTGGTTTCATAGCAGCAGGAGCTGGGAGGCTGAGAATCAAATGTCACGTCTCCTCCAGTAAGAAAAACCACTTTGCTGAGCATAAGAGGTCACCGCAGAACAAAGGCATGAAGAACCCACTGTGGTCTGGGGAGGATAAAGGTGATGTTGTTAATGCTGATTCTTATCAACATGTTAAGATTTCTTACTGCCATGGATAAATAAACAACATAATACAAGACTACAACTGAAACTCACTCTCTAACAACTAAGTTGAGAGTGGGAAATTAACAAAGTGCCCGCAAATGTGAGTGCACTGCCCTCTACCTGAGGATGGTACTCAGGGGCATGGACAGCAGCCTTAGGTGAGCAGAGATGACTGGGCAGGAAGGTGACCCCGTTGGGGCCTGGGGAGTCATGTGGGTGAGCACAGAGCAGGAGGCTGTGTCTTTCAGGCCTCCCAACCCCATCAGAACAGGGCAAGTCCTGGGCTGGAATAATCCAGGGATGGTGGTCCAGGGAGCCACCATGGAACTGTGTCACAAATCAGGACAGCCAGGGAGGGACGTGTGGCCAACAGGGCGTGCAGACGTGGCAGTCGGGGCAGCCCCGCTATGACATGAACACGCCTGGAGACGGGCCCCAGACCAGGCACTGCTCACAGTTTCTCTTGCTCAGGAACAAATCAACCAAATTTGCTCTCACAGGTAATTCAGCTGAACGAGTAAAAAGACAGAGCAACTGATCAGCTACCTGCGGATGGCCACGGTGAGTGCCTCCGGCGAGCTGGCACAGGGGCAGATGACCTCTGGCCTCAGCCCTCTGGCCTGGAAGACGTTGAGGAACGCATCACAGGAGGATATGGACCCTGCATGAGACAGAGTGGACACGAGAGCTGAGCGGAAGGCCGTCAGGCACCCAGTGTGGAAGATGCCTGGCGCCAGGCCCAGACGCTGTACCCCTTCACCTCAATCAACCCATTAGTCTCATGGTGGTGGGGGGGCTGTTTCCACAAAAAACAGGATGCGTTTTCAAATCGCTAGCAAATAAGAAGCTGACTCTCACCCTTGGCATGGAGTCTGAGGTCTGATAGCCTCGCCCACCTACTGGCAGCTGTGCCAAATGGGAGGCGACCCCGGCCACTCACAGAGCTGGAGTTGAACCTTCTGCAGCACGCGGCCCGGCCCTGTGAGCACCCGCTCCTGGATGCGCCCTGCAGCTGCAGTCTGCCAGTGGCTTCAACACGCCTCTCCCTGCACGGGCAGCCCAGCCCTTCAACCCTGCCTCTCTGCCCACTTGCCCAGCCACCGTCTATGGTGGTGCTGCCTGATCAGGGCCTAAGTCAGCACAGCCTTGCCCCCGCCGGGACCAGGGCTGCACCCCGACCTGCAGCGTTCTGCCACAGGGAGGCTCAGGAAAGGAGGGAACCTGGCCATGGGTCCTTAAGTCCAGCAGAGGGCAAACAAGACAGTCCAGATCACTCAGAGCATCAGGGAAGTGATGGGCACTCAGAGTGCTGGGATCTGGGATCTGTGGGACGGCCGGCCTGGGGAGGGGCTCCTGGTGGCTCAGCAGCTGCGCCAAGAGTGTGGTGGAGATGCAGAGAAGCCAGCGGCCTGTGGTGCTCTGGAGGCAGGACGAGGGGCTCAGGGGCGGGTGGAGGGAATAAGAGGCTTTGGAGTGCTAGAAGGTGGGGTGCCCTCCCAACAGTCAGGTACCCAGGAGCCTAGGGTTGTCAGGGCCACGCTATACAGGGGTTCCGGGGTTTGGGGGTGGGCAGTACTCACAGGGGTTTGCACCATCAGCCACGATCAGCAGGCGCAGGGAGCTGAGGCTGACGTCCCTCTGACCTCTCTGAGCCAAGAGAGACCAATGCATGTCGCGGGACTTCACCAGTGCAGCTTGGGCTGCAGGGGAGCAGGATGTGCCTGAGTCACGGGCAGGCAGGCCCACAGAGTAGGCCATGTGCTCCCACAGCCCAGACTCTGGGCTTCCCCCATCTGGCCTGCCTGGAAGGCAGCTCAGTGCAGGGGCCGTTCTGACTCTCTCCCTGCCCCCACCACACCTGCCTCTTGCTCTCCAGCTGCCCTTCCCCAGCTGCCCCTCTTCGGCTGCCCTTCTCTGGCTGTCCTTCCCCGACAAGGGGGACCCTGCTCCCTCTAGCAGGAAGGGGCACTGCCAACCGCCCCCCTAGGATTCGGTTTTCATCTGTCAGACAGGGTCATCAGAGACAGCCCCCCACAGGGCACAGCCCATGTCTGCACTCCATAACTGGCAACATCATTAGTGTGGTCAACACGAACGGGGCACCCAGGACACAGCAGACCCGCCAAGCCCTGCTGGAGCAGAGCCCGGGGACACCCGGACGGTGCAGGAGTGGCCATGCTCAGGAAGCACCGACTGACTCCAGATGGACAGCAGGGTGGGTGTGGCCCTGCAGGCAGCCCCACTGCTCTGGATCATAAACTGCTTTGTTTGAACAATCAGCTTTGCTACTGGTGGCTTGAAGAGCCCTAACTTCAAATTCATGCCATCTCAAGAGCTAAGAACAGGAGCGTTTATGTGACAGCATGAAGTCAGGAGTCTACGGCCACACCGAACAGAGCCATCCTCCACGAGCCCCCTATTCCCAGCACTGGAGAGTCAGGCTGTGGGGCAGGGGGTGCCTGCCCTGGCCCCCGCCTGCAGCTCTGTGTGCTACTGTATTATTTCTTAATCACCAAAGACTAACTCAAAGACCCCTCTAAGGAAGGGCGCACAGACAGACGACGTTCCTCTGTTACCTTTATACACACACACTTTCTGAATCCAGGAGAGTGGGTTCGCCTTCATCAGCGCATATGGGATGCTGACCACATGTATCCTCTTCAAGATACTCTGTGAAGAGACCCGTGGTTGTGGGGTGGGGGGCCCCACCAGGAGAGGCACAGAGAGTGTCAGAGCTCTACTCACAGCACAAGGGCTGACTCTACCAGCCACAGTGGGGCTTGGTGTTGCCCATGGGCGTAAAACGTTAGCAACCTCCCCACAGTTAGGTAGTATAGACACAGCACTCACTGTTAACACTCCATGCCACAGGCCGGCATCCCTTTTGAAATCCAGCACATTTGTTAATGTTTCAGCTGAAAGTGGACAAAGATGGTTAAACAACCAAGCGACCCTCCTCACAAGTCACATGCATTTTCAGAGACACCCTGAGATGATTACATCATCAACAAATAGGAGTTCTAGGAAACATACACAGCACTTCCAAATACCATGTCCCAACCAGTCAACAATCTTGGTAAATGTGAAAGCAGATCACACAACTGCGAGTTAGCACAGAGAACAAGCTGACTGGTCTTCTGGAAACACAGGGAGCAGCCACACTCCAGAGGCTGCAGGAGTGCACACCTCCCTCTCCTCTCCGACTTGGAGCAGAGGGCAGTGGAGGATCTCTAGTTCTCATGCCCCGCCCCAGTCTCCAGTCCCAGGACCATAGCATGCCATGTCCCTCCCCTCCCACAGGCCTCACTGGGTAACCTCTAGGAGGGGCCAGAGAGCCACCCCAGCCCTTACCTTCTGAGTAGCCGCACGCCTGGGTCAGAGCCTGGCACTGCGCCAGCAGGGACGCATGGGACACCGCCACTCCCACCGTACTTCCCTCCTTGCTGGTTTTGTACTGAAAGATTCCAAAGCATGAGCTCATTAGGTGACATTTCTGGAGGCTGTCCTTCACTCACCACAGGTTCGACCAGAGCCCACGGTATGCCCGGGCCCTCAAGGTGATGCCCTCAGCTGACGTCAGGCTCACCCTGGGTGGGTGAGGGGCGACAGGGCACACAGGTGGTCCCCAGGGAGGCAGCAGGGGCGGCTCTGGGTGAGGCACCGTGCCTTTCTGGGGTGAAGGAAAAGCACACATGGAGGTGCCCGAGCGCGGGGCTCAGCAAAGCACTACCTCGATGTAGGCGGTCCCGGGCCCCGCATCCTGCACTGCCGGGTTCCAGTCCTTGGGGGGCTTGGTCAGGTGCTTCCCATCGATCACCAGCCAGGTGAGGGGGGGCCAGCCTGTGAGGGCAGACAGGGACATACAGAGGCAGGGTCAGAGGGCCCTGCTCCCTCCTGACACCTCTGTGTCCAACACGCTGCCCGAGCCACTGAAAGGTGGGCAGGAGCCCCCGTCTCACTTGACCTTCATGTACTTATGTTTAATGACCAGCGGCAGCCAGGCTGGTCAACACAGGTCTAGACCCTGAGCCAAGTGAGGAACGAGATTCACCAAGGTCTAAAACAAGGCCCCACTTTTGCTGAAGGCCCCTTTGTCTCTGTAGCGGCTGCTGACAGGAAAGGATGCCCAAGGGCCCAGTTTAGCAGAGAACCCTGCCACATGCTCCCCGCCCATGGGCCCACCTTTGAAGGTCACCACCTCTCCGGTCTGAGCCTTGGGCAGGCCTTTCTGACAAGCATCCGTGGTCAGGGCCAGGGAGACGCCACAGCTGCCCAGCAGAAACCCGACCTGCTGGCTGCCAGCATCCTGCAGCAACAGAGGGGCAGGGGCTTGCTCGCACACAAGACAGCTTTTCTCAGAATGTGCAAAGCTAGACCAGGCCAACCCGAGAGGTGTGTGCATATTTCCCTCCAAAGGAAATACTTAAGTTCTGAAGTTCAAAAGATACAGTTCTGGGTAACTGACTAATTTCTCTTAGTTATCTTGCAAATGACACTTACTAGCATTTTAATAAACTCCAAAAATAATAGCACTGACATTTACACTTGATTTGTGTTTGAAGTTTACAGATTAATCTGGGGAGGTCTGACCTTTAACAATCTTAATTATTTTTACACAGAATATGTCCTTCAGTAGCATTTTATCATTTCCTTCATATAAGTTTTAGAAACTCGAATCTTTCCCTAAAAACCCTGTATTCAAATATCTGCGTATCATATATATAACCCTTTGGGATATACTGCGTTTATTCACAAGTTTTACTTTGAGGATTCTCAAATTCGAATATTTCTTGCTGATAATGCTCATGTTAATAATTACCTGAACACTGGGATACAACAGAAAACTATGATTTTCTAAAATACATGTTGAGTCTACTAGAATAATACACTTTTCAGTAATCAGATTACTGGTTGCTAACTCATTTCAGTCGTGTCCGACTCTGTGTGACTCCATAGACAGCAGCCCTGGTATTTATATCTAAAGTGTAATAGCTATCTAGGACATCAGCCCCTCCCCCACTGGAAGCCACCTGTGAGCAATGAGATGTGCTCACTGTTTTGGAGGTGATCGAACACAGGAGGGTCTCAAGTCATGTGTTTATCACTGAGAAATGAGCTATAACACATCTCTGTAATGACTGACTCATCCAGAAGTGAAAATTATTATCAAGAAGCACATCATTTTGAGAAAAGGTTTAACAGAATCTCATCAGATCCCAAATTCTATTCGTTAGAAGAAAAGACGTTCATTTCTGTTGGGATATCCGCACCAACAGGTGTTCTTGCGCCTTTCTCCCAGGGAGACACATGAAAGGGCATCTGGGTGAAGCTGCCAGGGTCTCTCTGAAGCCCGCCCGCCTGTCCTCGCCCATCAAGAGGCGCCTGGAGCAAGGACACGAAGACACCTGCACTGGATGCGGGGCTTCAGGACCAAGCCTCAGGGACCACGAACCGAGCTGGCACCACGCGCTACCTTTCTGGTGAGCGGCACTTCGATGGGGACAGGAACCAGCTCGGCCAGGAGACACCCGTAGAACGCAACCATGAACATCACTGGGTCACTATTCGGAAACACCAGCGCCACCTACGAGAGCACAAAGGAAAACCCTGCAAACCACTCGGGAAGAAGCCAGTCATCTGCATACCTGCTGATGAGACAGATTTTAGCTCAGAAAATGTTACTTTGTGTGTTAATACTTGGTTCTTAAGTTTCCACAACCATGTAACTTCTATTACATACTTTTTAGGTTAAAGTCTTTACTCCACATGTAACAAAACATGTTAAATTCCTGGGCCTAATAAAAAGCAAGTTTGGCAAAGTAAGTCCGGCTGGGTCTGCCAGTGGGTCTAAATCCACCTCCGTCCACTCTGACCACTCAGGGACAGGTGTGATGGACCACCACCCACCATCAAGTAGCCCAGGACAAAAACACCTGGATATGAAAAGAGAACCCGGAATCAAAGTATATCCAAGTATCTTCCAAAAGGGAATCTGGACACTGAAGTTTAATTGGACAGATCTTCACTCAAGACTGAAACACTAACAGGGGAGAGTGGGGGGCACAGAATACCTCTGCAAGACCCGCCCCCAACACCTGCCCTCTCCCTCTGAGTCTCCACAGGGTGTCCACTCCCTGCTTTCATCTGGTCATCATGCTGCCACAGTTTAAATTATACCTTCTCAGGACTTACCTGGTGGTCCAGTGGTTAAGACTTCACACTCCCAACGCAGGGGACTGAGGTTTGATCCCTGGTCAGGGAACTAGATCCCATATGCCACAAGCATGGCCTCCAAAATTACATATTCTATTTATCTTACATATTTATTAAAAAAAATTTTTTTGAACACAGAGATTTAAAATGACAAAAAGCACTAATGAAAAAGAGCACCCTGTACTCTTCCCCACCCCACAAGGCAACCACTTCTAACACATCTTAAACCCTCCCCTTGGCCAACTCTCTCGTCTTTTCAGACACTATGCTCATCTTGCTGCATCTCACGTCTGAAGGTATTAGGCACTTTACTTCCTTTTATAGCAGACGAACCCTGAGCCCTCTGCCCTCTTCCCCTCGCTCTTCTCCCATCATCCCAATTTCCATGTCTTACAATATCTGGTTAAATCAAAAGCTATTTAGGAATATTTGTAATGCCATAACATTGTAGTAAGTGTGCTTGAAACCTAAATGGTAAGCCAGAATAGTTTATGAGGAGACTGTTAACACAGAGCCTTGGATAACTAATAACCCTTGAATAAGACAAAACTTGAGCTACATCTATATTCATTCTGTACTTGAGGTCTGGAAATCAAGTTTCTAACAAGTTTCTTGAAAATGGCAAAGATCTCCTTTGAAGGCTGATGTTAATAAGCGTTTGTCCCACTACAAGGACTGTGAGCCTTGAGACTGGATGTTTGGTAGAGCATACATGTGAATATTCATTGGAAGGACTGATGCTGATTCTGAAGCTCCAATACTTTGGCTACCTGATGCGAAGAACTGACTCATTGGAAAAGACCCTGATGCTGAGAAAGACTGAAGGCAGGAGGAGAAGGGGACAACAGAGGATGAGATGGTTGGATGGTATCACCGATTTGATAGACATGAATTTGAGCAAGCTCTGGGAGTTGGTGATGGACAGGGAAGCCTGGCATGCTGCAGTCCATGGGGCTGCAAAGAGTTGGACATGAATGAGCGACTGATTTGAACACATTTTTAGAGAATATCTTATAAAGAGTTGTGTCTGTTCAATTTTATAAAATACATTATAACAGGAGGATGAACTTGCCACCCACCTCCGATCACTAACTCTCTAACTGTGATCTCGTCAGCTTTTTTATAACTAACCCAACTACGTGGATCCACTTTCAAGTCAATAGAGTATCTGTAAGTATGTCCTTGCAAGAACTTACCTCCAGAGAAAGAAATGAGTGATTCTCAGACTCCCTGTAAAGCACAACAGGAGCCCGGGTTTCCAGCAGGTCTGTCCTAAAGCATCAGGTACATAAGGTATCGTCTGGTACTGCTCACACTTCTACAGCCAAGCCCCGCCCTGTCTTCTGGTGGGACAGTCACTGCCTCTTTCACCAGCTTCATTCCCTATGTGCACCAGCCAGCTTTCTCAGAAATGCTCCACTGGGTTGTCAAACCTAGGCAGTAGTATTTCCAAATAACTAGCCAGGCAGGTAAGCTCACGGTTTCATGAGCTGCTGACCAGACGGCCCACCTGGGGTGTCATCCTCCTGATCTCGGTTGGGCTGCTTCTTGGTCTGCAGCTTGAGGTCACCCTGGTAGCTCTCCTGTCTGACCAGTTACTCCTATGCTGAAGCACTTCGTCTGTTAACTTCCCGAGACAGTCCATCAGAGCCAACTGTCTGAGTGCCGCCTGTCTGAAAACAGCGCCCCGTCCTCACCTCTGTCTGTCTGAGGGCTGCCTGTCTGAAAACAGTCCCCCATCCTTACCTCTGTGACTGTCTGAGTGCCGCCTGTCTGAAAACACTGCTCGTCCTCACCTCTGTGACTGTCTGAGAGCTGCCTGTCTGAAAACACTGCCCGTCCTCACCTCTCTGACTGTCTGAGTGCTGCCTGTCTAAAAACAGTGCCGGTCCTCACCTCTGAGACTATCTGAGTGCTGCCTGTGTGAAAACAGTACCTGTCCTCACCTCTGTGACTGAGCGCTGCCTGTCTGAAAACAGCACCACGTCCTCACCTCTGTGACTGTCTGAGTGCTTCCTGTCTGAAAACAGTGCCCCGTCCTCACCTCTGTCTGTCTGAGGGCTGCCTGTCTGAAAACAGTCCCCCATCCTCACCTCTGTCTGTCTGAGGGCTGCCTGTCTGAAAACAGTCCCCCATCCTTACCTCTGTGACTGTCTGAGTGCCGCCTGTCTGAAAACACTGCTCGTCCTCACCTCTGTGACTGTCTGAGAGCTGCCTGTCTGAAAACACTGCCCGTCCTCACCTCTCTGACTGTCTGAGTGCTGCCTGTCTGAAAACACTGCCCCGTCCTCACCTCTCTGACGGTCTGAGTGCTGCCTGTCTGAAAACAGTGCCCCGTCCTTACCTCTGTGACTGTCTAAGGCCTACGTGTCTGAAAACAGTGCCCCGTCCTCACCTCTGTGACTGTCTGAGTGCTGCCTGTCTGAAAACACTGCCCATCCTCACCTCTGTGACTGAGTGCTGCCTGTCTGAAAACAATGCCCCGTCCTTACCTCTGTGACTGTCTGAGTGCCTCCTCTCTGAAAACACTGCCCTGTCCTTACCTCTGTCTGTCTGAGTGCTGCCTGTCTGAAAACAGTGCCATCCTCACCTCTGTGACTGTCTGAGCGCTGCCTGTCTGAAAACAGTGCCCCATCCTCAGCTCTGTGACAGTCTGAGTGCTACCTGTCTGAAAACAGTGCCCCATCCTCACCTCTGTTACTGGCTGAGTGCCACCTGTCTGAAAACGCTGCCCTGTCCTCATTTCTGAGACTGTCTGAGTGCTGCCTGTCTGAAAACACTGCCCGTCCTCACCTCTCTGACTGACTGAGTGCTGCCTGTCTGAAAACGCTGCCCCATCCTCACCTCTGTGACTGCCTGAGTGCTGCCTGTCTGAAAACACTGCCCATCCTCACCTCTCTGACTGAGTGCTGCCTGTCTGAAAACAGTGCCCCGTCCTCACCTCTGTGACTGTCTGAGCGCTGCCTGTCTGAAAACACTGCCTGTCCTCACCTCTCTGACTGACTGAGTGCTGCCTGTCTGAAAACACTGCCCGTCCTCACCTCTCTGACTGACTGAGTGCTGCCTGTCTGAAAACAATGCCCTGTCCTCATCGTTGTTGACTGCCCAGGAACAGACCTGAAGGTTGAAAATACTGTTTCATGTCCTCCAGTATCACACCAAGAAGCCCAGCCCTGGGGCTGCTGGGCCTTCCCAGACAGCCCACTCTCCCTGAAAGCTGAATCCACCTTCCAGTACCTGGGTCGGTGCCTCGGTGTGGGCCCCTGAACCCCCACAGGTCCTTGACTCCAGCTCTGGAAATAGTCTGACATCACTATTACGATGCAATATTTCCCTCTCTCCTCTAGAAGTTATCTTAGAGGGCAGCCTTCATGATCAAGTCTAACCTGAACTGTTCTTCCTACTTTCCATCTCTCAGTCTCCCCTACTAGTATCTTTTCCTTGATTTATGGAGCTAAATCCTCATATCAGATCTCCAGGGATGTTAACGCTAATATTTTTAAAAACTTATTTTCAGGGTCTATCTTTCCTCCAAGCTGGTTTGTTTCCTCTTCCTCCCTCCCTTTCTTCCCCAGTTCCGTTCAGTTCAGTCGCTCAGTCGTATCTGACTCTTTGTGACCCCATGGACTGCAGCACACGAGGCTTCCCTGTCCATCACCAACTCCCAGAGCCTGCTCAGACTCATGTCCATCAAATTGGTGATGCCATCCAACCTCTCATCCTCTGTCAGCCCCTTCTCCTCCTGCCTTCAATCTTGCCCAGCATCAGGGTCTTTTCCATTGAGTCAGTTCTTTGCATCAGGTGGCCAAAGTATTAGAGCATCAGCATCAGTCCTTCCAATGAACATTCAGGACTGATTTCCTTTCGGGTTGACTGGTTTGATCTTGCAGTCCAAGGGACTCTCAAGAGTCTTCTCTAACACCACAGGTTTGAAAGCATCAGTTCTTCAGTGCTCAGCTTTCTTTATGGTCTAACTCTCACATCCATACATGACTACTGGAAAAACCACAGCTTTGACTAGACGGACCTTTGTTGGCAAAATAATGCCTCTGCTTTTTAATATGCTGTCTAGGTTGGTCGTAGCTTTTATTTCAAGGAGCAAGCATCTTTTAATTTCATGGCTGCAACCACCATCTGCAGTGATTTTGGAGCCCAGAAAAATAAAGTCTCGCTGTTTTCCATTGTTTCCCCACCTATTTGCCATGAAGTGATGGGACTGGATGCCATGATCTTAGTTTTCTGAATGTTGAGCTTTAAGCCAACTTTTTCACTCTCCTCTTTCACTTTCATCAAGATGCTCTTTAGTTTTTCATCACTTTCTGCCATAAGGGTGGTATCGTCTGTGTACCTGAGGATATTGATATTTCTCCCAGCAATCTCGATTCCAGCTTGTGCTTCATGCAGCCTGACATTTCGCATGATGTACTCTGCATATAAGTTAAATAAGCAGGGTGACAATATACAGCCTTGACGTATCCCTTTCCCGATTTGGACCCAGTCATTGTTCCGGGTCCGGTTCTCACTGCTGCTTCCTGCCCTGCATGCAGGTTTCTCAGGAGGCAGGGCAGGTGGTCTGGCGTCCCGTCTCTTGAAGAATTTCCCACAGTTTCTTGCAACCTTTCTCCCCCACCTCCCCTTTAATTTTTCTGCCCATTTCTTGGACCTTTGGTTCTTCTCTTTCACACGCAAGTTTCTGTCCTTACATATCCTTGGCTGCTGATTTACATTAAAGACTGAGGCACCTGGAGAGCTGCCTGAAACTCAGCACCACCCTGTCTACTCACAGCGCTTCTGCTGGGTGCGCTGACCTCAGGCACCCCTCCTCACAGGGATGGCCCTGCTGAGCAGGCTGGTTTTCACCATTCGGACTCCCTGTTATGCGTGGCCTCCTCATCTCTGGCTCAGTCTGCCAAGAGCAGTGCTGCAGGCAGAACTTCCCACAATGGCAGAAATGTTCCTTCTCAACATTCCTTCTCTATCAAATATGCTAGCTGTCGGTCACAATCAGTGACGGATCCCTGGAAACAGGATTCGCGCAACTCTTGGGTTAATTTGAACAGCCCATGTAGTCACCGCCGACCATGCTGGGCAGTGCAGGATGAGGAACTGCACTGGGGGGAGTGCAGCTCAACAGCCTCCTCTGTGTTCCGTTCTGGCCAATGGGAAAGAGGGGGCTTCCTGCCACACGGAACAGGGAAGGAGATGAATACAAAACACCCAGAATTTCAAAGTAACATCAGTGATTCCTCACAAAATATGAGCTTTGGAAATGTAACATTAATACCTGACATTAATATTTTTATTAAAACCAACATATATGAAGCAGAAGAGAAAAGAAGTTGAAGAATCAGAGACTGTCCAGTGAGTGAGAAAAAAAGGAAGCATCATTTTATCTACATCAACACAAACTTTCTCAGCGTTCAATACTTTTCACTGCTGACTTAAACCCTTTGTGTTAATGCTGTGAGTCAAAACAATCGACAGAGCACTGCTACCATCAGAACAGATTTTTGGCCTCCGCTCTCACTCCCTCCCTCCAACAAAGGTTCATTGGGTTACTTACTCTGTCTCCAGGTTTAAGCAGTGGTTCGTTCTTATTAGTCAGTTTATTAAGTAGCGTATAAGCTAGTTTTAAACTTCGACTCCAAAGTTTGCCTAAAATAAAATAAAAATACTAACAATGTAAAATTTAAGAAACTAATAGTTACCATTTTAATGTAGCAATCATAATACTTCATTATATACCATTATTACTCTATTGTGAAAATGCAGATATTAATAGTTGCCAGTGATAGTTATTTTGCACAATGCGATAATGAATATCATAGTTTTCTCTTAGAAACAAGTTACAGATTTATTTTTCTTAACAGAAAAATAAAACATTTTATTATAAAAAAATTCAGAATACAGAAAAGCCAGCTGAAAAAAAGCATTCTTTCTGTTATGTACTTATGTGTATACACACACATAAGATGCATAATTTTTAAAAATGGGATCATATTGACACTTCACTCTTATTTCAATCAACTGTGAATCACGGTGAATGCATTTTCATTCCACTATGTCTCACTCATCCCCTTACACAAGTGGCACGCAGTTCATTTCACCTCTACAACAATAATTCACGAGGTGGGTCCTATCTTCATTTCTGCTCTTCATTCAAGAGAACAGTCAGGGAGATGCCAGGTGACTCGGTAGTGCCATGGCTGCTGGAGAGGTGCATCTGGACCCCTCACACACATACACTACAATACACCACACACACACGTCACATATACACACTGTCATAGACACCACACACACATCATGCACACACACCACATGTGTCCACAGACACCATGCACACACTCCCTCCAGCAGGTGGCAGGTCTCTACATGGATGGGAGAACAGCAGTGCTCGAGCCCAGGAGGGGAGGAGAAGGCCAGCCATGCAGCTGTGAGCAGCCAGGACACATGGCCGGCAACACTTGTAGCACAAGCTGCTGACAAGTACAGACATCCAGAACACAAAAATGCTACAAAGAGCCCTGTGTAAAAATGTGCAGAAGACTCAACAGCATTTAACAAAAGAGAAAACCTAAAGGATGAAAACAGGAAAAGACTGCAACATACCAGCCATCACCAGATTAGCACCACAATGACTATCACTGTGTTCTCAGCAGATTAGCTCAAAGTTACGCTGCCAAAGGGAGGGAGAGGGACTCACACAGCAGGCAGCTGAGTGCAAACTGGAAAGGTCTGGAATTACCTGACAAAGGTAAAAACGTCATTATCCTAGACCGAGCTAGCGCCTCCTCTCCTAATATTAATACATGCTCTACAAGAACGCATGCTTGTGTACCAGGCAGCACTGACTGTAACAATCAAGATAGAAATGACCCAACATCCACCAATAGTATGATGGATACATATACTCTGAAATAGTATTCATTCCTCAACGGAAATGAATGAGCTACAACTATATACAACAATACCGGTGACTCTTAATGCATATAGTAAAAGGCTCCACTGCCAAGCAGGAATGGGCAGTGATGGCAGACCAGCATTCCCATCCAAAATGATTTTAAGGCTGGATAAAATGCAAGACCATCTGCTGGGGGAGTTGACTCCAGGGAAACCCCTGGGGAGGGGAGCTGATCTTCCACAGCTGTTCTTGCAAAAACTGGGGGGTTTGGGGTCCTGCCACCCATAGGACATCAGTGCCTCATGGTCTTATGTCCATCAATTGCTGCTGCTGGGGCATGGAGACCAGGGCCCCAAGAAGAACACTGAATCCCAGGGCCATGCATGGAGGTGGAAGCCTTGGAGAAGCCATTCAGAGCCCTCAAGTTGCTATGTAAGACAAAGATTGTGGATGGGATCACTCAGAATACACCAGTTTAGAGAATCTGAATAAAGGAAAACAGAAAATCTCCAAACTGAAGTATATATAAAAAAGAACACAAAACATAAAAAAAGATTTATTAAAGGCACACGGGACTCAGAGAGGTATTAATATAAATGTAATCAGAGTCCCAGAAGGACAGGAGAAATAAATGGGGAAGAAACACTATATCAAGAACTTATGGGTGTAAGTTTCCAGAAACTGATGAAAGATACCACTCCATAGATTTAAGAAGGCGTGTGGTCCCCCAGCAGAAGCTTCCAAAGAACATCACAGCTAAATGCATCATAGCAAGACAGACACAAGGCAGAGCCAAAAGCCACAGGGGAACGAGACAACCCATCATCCAGAGAGTGGCAGCAACCTGGCCTCTCACTTCCCAGAAGCCATCTCCAAGCCTGCAGAGTCCAACAACCCTGACCCCCTTCTAAGAGGGAGATGCAGGAAGTCCCGCAGCCAGAGGAGAGGTTATGGGGGAAACACAGGGAGGTGAGAGGGAACATTTAGCCAAGGAAGGAAAATAGCATGAGTCCTGACTTAAGAAGCAGAGCAGTGAATGGTGTCTTATGGGCGTAATGGATACAGACTTAAGATGCAGGACAAGGAAGCAAGGGCCTCAGGCCGGGATCTTCAGCAAGCACCAAGGCAGAGCGAGGCTAGAGAAGGGCCCGTGAAGGGGAGAGTGGACAGTGGCCTTGCAGCCCCTGCAGGCCTCTCCCAAGGACAGTCCTGGCTGAGCAGGACACAGGCCCTGTCCTTACCCCTCATGCAACCTGGACCTGAAAGTTGAATTGGATAGGTGAAGGCTGTCCTCACAAGTGGGCAGCAAGCTCCTTTCCTAAAGAATTGCAGACCCATCTCTTTAATGAGCACAGGTAAAAGCCTACAAACAACATATCGGCAATCAGAACTCAGGCATTTACTTAAAGATATTAGGGCCAAGTGGGATCTATTCTAGGAATGCACGGGCTGCTTAACATTTGAAAATTATTCAATGGAACTTATCGACATCTGTTAGATCATAGAAAAAGCAAGAAAATTCCAGAAAACACATCTGCTTCACTGACAACATTAAAGCCTTTGACTATGTGGATCACAACAAACTGTAGAAAATTCTTAAAAACACAGAAATACCAGACTACTTTACCTGCCTCCTGACAAACTTGTATGCAGGTCAAGAAGCAACAGTTAGAAGCAGACACGGAACAATGAACTAGTTCAAAACTGGGAAAGGAGTGCATCTAGACTGTATATGACTCACAAGCTGAAATCAAGAGAGAAATAGCAACAACCTCAGACATGCAGACGACACCACGCTAATGGCAGAAAATGAAGAGGAATTAAAGAGACTTTTGATGAGGGTGAAAGAGGAGAGTGAAAAAGCTGCCCTAAAACTCAACATTCAAAAAACTAAGATTATGGCATCTGGTCCCATCACTTTATGGCAAATAGAAGAGGGAAAAGGGAAAGCAGTGACAGATTTTATTTTCTTGGGCTCCCAAATCACTGCAGACAGGGACTAGAGCCACGAAATTACAAAGACGCTAGCTCCTTGGAAGAAAAGCCATGACAAACCTAGATAGCATATTAAAAAGCAGAGACATCACTTTGCCGACAAAGGTCCATATAGTTAAAGCTATGGTTTTTCCAGTAGTCATGTATGGATATGAGAGTTGGACCATAAAGAAGGCTGAGTGCCAAAGAATTGATGCTTTTTAACTGTGGTGCTGGAGAAGAATCTTGAGAGTCTGTTCGACAGCAAGGAGATCCAACCAGTCCATCCTAAAGGAGATCAGTCTTGATTATCCATTGGAAGGACTGATGCTAAAGCTGAAGCTCCAATACTTTAGCCACTTGATGCAAACAGCCCACTCACTGGAAAATACCCTGACGCTGGGAAAGACTGACGGCAGGAGGAGAAGTGGGCGACAAGAGGATGAGATGGTTGGATGGCATCACCAGCTCAATGGACATGAGTTTGAGCAAGCTCTGGGAGATGGTGAAGGACAGGGAAGCCTGGCATGCTGCAGTCCATCAGGTCGCAAGGAGTCAGACTCAACAGAGGGACAGAACAACAGCAACTCACCAAACTAGTAGAGGAGGACAGAGAAGTCATGTGAGCATCGTGACGAAGCAGAAAAAACCAATGCATGTCAAACAGCTTTTAGCAAATTAGGAATAGAAGTGAACTTTATTAACCTGATGAAGAATTTCTACCATAAAACAAGCAAAAAAGCTACAGTCAACATCTGCATCAAGACCAAGTGCTGTCCATCTAAGACGGGAAAGGGCTCATGCTGCACTGGTGGCTCCAGCCAAGGTGAGGCAGGGACAGAAGCACTAGGAAGGCCAGGATGACGCATCACTGCCCCTAGGTACTAGACTGTGAACAGGATGCTCAGGACTACTTGCTAAGAGATCAAAAAGAACTAACGCATCACTTTAGCAAGATCACTAGATACAAAGTCACTGTTCAAAAAAGCAATTGCTTTTCTATATACAGGCAACAAGGCGTAGAAAAAACTTACTCATTCCATTCCAACAGGAATAAATCCAACAAGATTCCTGGACTCAAAAGTATAAATCTCCACTGAGAGAAACTAAAGCAGACCTTGAAAGGGGAACATTCCAGGGCTGTGAACTGGAGGATTCCACAATCACAACACTGATGAGTTCAATGCAGTGTCAGTCACTATCCTGGAGGATTTTTTCTGGAATGGATGCAATGATTCTAAAGTTTACTTGGAAATACAAAGAGCCAAGAAGAGTCAAGGAAATCCTGAGAATCGATCGCAGAGCAGACGGACTGACATCCGACACTGACTCACAGCTCCAGTGACTCAGGAAGCCAGTACAGATGGCAGATGGTGAGAGAGAACAGACCCACAAGCACATCTCTCACCTGGTGAAAAGCCGTTGGACTGCAAAGCCATCCCTGGGGGAAGCACTGTTTCTCACCAATGATCGTGGATCAATTACATTCAGAGGAGAGAAAATGAGTCCAAGTTCACCCCACAAAAAAGAAAACTGCAAATAGATCGTAGCCCTAAGTGTGAAAAGAAAAAGGCGTCTCCACATGAGAAGGCAGGAGAAAACCTGTGTGACCTAAGGTTCGGCAAAGGCTTCCGATGCTGGACAGAAAGCACAGAGAAGGGGGAAGATAGGTAAATTAGACTGCATTAGGCTAAGCCTCTCGTTTATCTAAAGTCACAGTGAAAAGTGTTAAAAGGCAGTACAGAGGGTGGGAGAATTCATTTGCAAAACATGTACTGGAGAAAAGGCGCCTGACTGAAACGTAAAAAGCATCAGCAAATGGACAGAGAAATAAGCTGAAGATTCGGGTGCTTCCTAGAAGGAGGGCTCACGTAGCCCACAAGCACGTGAAGAGCACCCTCTGCACCAGGAAGCCAGTCAGCACTCAACTGGGCACCATGATGCACACTCCCCAGGAAGGAGAAAGGAGACGGCCCAGCACTGGGTGGGGGTGTGGGAAGTGCCCGGCAGCTCAGCCCATGCCCACAGCAGCACAGATGCCTATACACGTCCACCGAAGACGCACAAAGGATGATCACAATAGTACAACACACAGCAGCCCCGCTGTGGACACAACCCAGATGTCCACCGACTGTGCAGCGCGGACGTCAGCAGATGGGTGAAACAACACCCACAGATGAGAATGAACTGACCACACAGTGCATGGGTGAGTCTCAGACAGCGCCAAGCATGATGCAGCCCAGGCACGTGGGACCTGCTCACACCAGTGGTCAACAGGGCACTGGCCTTGGCTGTGGGCGATGCCAGCCTGGGTACCAGGAGTACCTGAGGGCCAAGTGTTCCATGAAAACACACTGAGCCCAAAGTACACGATTTGTGTTATGTAAAAACGAAGATGGAACCAAAAAATGCCAAACAAAAAAAACAAACACTGCTTGATGCCATTTTTACAAAGTTCAAAATGAAACAAAACTGAACTCCACTGGTCAGAAAGGCACACACAGACGTGGAGTACAGGGGGTGGTCGCTGCTGCTGGGAAGGGTAGCGGGTGGGACGGTGAGGCAAGGCTGTTTCCCCACCCACTGTGTCAGCTCGTCAGGAATCTGCTCTCCCCTGCCCCGCGAGCTCATATCTGTGTGGCCCCTCAGCCTCCTGCTGACACTTGCCATAGGTGAGGGTGTAGACGGCCTTCCCGGCGGTGTCCAGAGCAGTCAGGCACGGGGCTTTGGGCTGTGTGGTACCCCACTGCTGCAGGGCGGCCAGCAGCGAGGGCGGCCAGGAGCTCTCGGCCAGGGGCTCCCCTTGCAGCACCGCCATCTGGCTGCCCTCGGGCTTCGGCTGGTTCGGATCTGGCTGCTGCACTACAAGCAAAACAGACATGTGAAGACCAGCATTTCTATAACCAGGCACACGCTCTGCTTGTTAGGCCTCACGTTTTATCTTTCTCTTCTTCAAAAGCACCAACTCTAAAAAAGCTACCATCATTTCTCTAGATTTCCTTATTGTTACAACAGTCACAGACCAGCTGACCAAGGATGGAAGAAATCAGGATGAGTCCTGTGACTGTAACCAGAGAGTCACAAGGATCCCAGGCTTTTACCTGAAGACACCTGAGAAGCAGGTGTCCCCACTTATAAAGGATGAGAACAGAATAACCACTTCAGTTGGGGCTCAAACCATGTTGGAAGAAAAATAATAAAGTAAAATCTATTATATTTTCAGTGGATATGTAACCAAGATTTGTCCAAATGTAAGAAAGACTTCCTAAAAAGCATTCATAGAATTGAACTCTGAATCTGAAAGGCATGATGTGATTACACAGACAAGCCCTGACAGCCACGCTAACCCCCAGGTAGGGGAGACACCAGAGCTGGCCTAAGGGGCGACTGCACAGCAGTGGTGCCGAAACCAAGGGCTGGTGGGCCAGGTGCCCCGAGGCCATGATAACACGTCACACGCTGGTGTCTTGTATTCGTTTCCTACAGATTTATACTTCTTAGTAAGTCTACGCTCTTCTTTCCTAAATATATACATATACATATATATATATATAAAATTCATAAATGAGAGACAGAAATTCTAAAAAAGAGTCCAAACTTTGATGAAAACACAATGCTTTAAAACCAAGGGAAGACAAGTAGTTCAGACTTAAAGTTTAAAGTTTACTCTTACAGAGTCCTACCACTAGGCAAGGCACAGAGACGCCATCTCTTAACTACGACTGGTGTGCACAGTGCCTGGGATCATGTGTGATGGGGAGGTCACTCCACACACATGACCAGAGCCTGGACACAGACTGCGGTTTTCTACATCTTCTGCCGCGGCGATAACCATGTCATCACACCTGGCAGTCTCCCTGCTCGCACAAACTGGAGGGCCGGCATTGGACGCTCACCTTCCAACAGCTCCTCGAAATCATCCACGAAGAACTCCTTCAGGGGAGGGCGCTTTGGCCTCTTCAGGGTGTTCAGAAGCTGCTGGATCTTGGAGGACACTCTGCTGTTCACGGGGACACCTGTCACAGGAAGAAAGCACTGAGGCCAGAGGTCAACCACGTGAGCACGTCAGAACTCGTGAACCTAACCGAGCTCTGATGGCCCATCAAATGGCCAGCCTGGGATTTATCAGTTCATCTGACATTTACTGACGCCTTCCAGGAACCAGAACTTTTTGTAAGCCAGTGGTTTTCAGAGTGGCCCAGGGACCCTTAGGAGTGCCCGAGGCCCTTTCAGGGGCTTCGTGGGGTCACGTGAGATGCCATTTGTGCTCCTCTCTCACACGTGCACAGCAGAGTTTTCCAGAGGCTGCATGGTGTGGGTGCCCAGCAGATGGGAATCATGCAGACGCTGCTCTCACACCTGCAAACAAGCCTGCTCTCTCACGGCACCTCACTGCACAGGAGCTGCTCCTGTGACTGTGTGCTGTTCATGCTAAGATGTAATGAGTTCGGTATCACTATTTTTCAATGAGTTAATTTTAACAAATCTTTAATTTCTAATATGGTAAACATCCAGAGATAACCCACATAAGCTATTTTTCAATGAGTTAATTTTAACAAATCTTTAATTTCTAATATGGTAAATATCTAGAGATAACCCACATAAGCTAAAAGCTCTTTGGTGTCCTCACTAATTATTAAGAAATTCTGTCCTGGGGGATGTAAAGTTAGCCAACAGGTAAGTCTGCCCTCAAATACCTCACAGTCTGCTGCATGGAAAGAAGCAAAAATATGTATATGTGCCAGCAAAAAAGGGCACCCACCACAGTGACAAGTCCTCAGAGGAAAAGGCGCAGGGGACATGAGTGGGTGCACTGGTAGAAGAGGCGAGAGAAAGGCCTGGAACCAGCCACCCCTTTGCACCATGAGGCACATGGCACCTCCCTTCTCCTGGGCTAGGTCAACAATTGAAACCTGCATTCACTGGCTTAGCCTCTGCAGGCCCCTTTACGATACCAGCATTTTGAAAGAGTCTGACTCTTTCCTTTATTAAGTAGAATATGCCTCATTCTGCATTTGCTTGAGGTTTTCTCAGGATTCAATTCAGATATTGCACTGCTGGCTGAACAGCACCTGAGAATCACATCCAGGCGCATAGGACCCCCACTGCTCTTTTGAGGTTCTGGACACACTGCTGTCCAGCACTTCATTGTCGTCACTATTTTTTTCTAGTGCAACTAACAAGCACTCTGAGAGGAGACCCTTCAAGACCTCACATATACCCTGACCCCATCCAGCTCTCTCCCTTCGTGTAACAGCCACCACCACTCTGTCAGATGCAAGCTTTATCGCAATGGTTCATCAATTATATTCCACCTTAAGCGGCCACTGACACTAACAGTTGCCACCTGACTTCCTTCCTTCCTTACTGGCTCTCCTGAGAAAAGCTACTGAAGACCAAGACAGTGGCGAGATATGCTCCCTGATATTGCAGTCTTTGCTTCCTCTAGCACACAGAGCTAAAAAGCCCATGTACATGCACATGCGTGCATACTCATGGATATGCACACACCCCATACACAATGCACACAGGCAGCACAACACACACAGGTCCCCGTCTTAGAATCCTGGGTGCACACAGCACCCCGGTGCTGAGCTCCTTGTCAGACACCTCTTCTCCACAGCAGGAGCCTGGCTCCCAACAGCAATGCCGCAGTTCTGCACCATCACAGATGTGACTTAATTCCCCGAGTCCTACCCAAACCAACACAGGAACAGCTACACACGAGAGTTCAGGTTGGTGAGCCTTGCCCAGGACTGAGGGCACTGTGTCCCCCACAGACAGCTCCCTCCCCCACCCCTCAAGGGTGGCTATGCAGTTCTTGGGAATACAATCAGATTTATTTATTTACAATTCTTTTCAGTTTTGGGATTCCCCCCTTCTTCTCATCTTTTAGTTTCTGTTTTAAATGTGCAGAACATATGTCTAAAAATCACAACTATATAAAAAGATAAACTCGAACAACTGTCACTCTGCCCTGAATTCCTGGCCACCCACTCTGTCCTCTGCAGGACCAGCCCCTGCTTTCTGGCTCCTCCCTCCTGTTGGTTGTTCTCCTGCTTCTCACAAGGGAGGTGGTAAACTACAAACGTTCCTTTCCTCTTTGCCTTTTCACGTAACATCTCCTGGAAAACATTCCAGGTCAAAAAGAGCTTCTCACTATTCCTGACAGCCGCACAGTCCTCCACCATGTGAATGTACCCAGTTTATCCCACAATTTGAGAGGCCTGGATGGCAGGCAGTTTCCATTATTCCCGAGAGTTGCCCAGGCCTCCACCATGTGACTGTTCCCGGTTTATTTCACAATTTGAGAGGCCTGGATGGCAGGTAGTTCCCAATGTTTTGCAAGTACAGACAGCACGGCAGTGGGTGAGCTCGCATGTACACAATTCCTGATTTCTGGAGGTGTGCACTCGGGGTAAATGCCCATGCTGTGCTGCTGATCCAAATGGAAGCACAGACACAGATTTTTAACAGCTGCTCCCTCAGAAAGGCTGACCTACTTTGCATTCCCACCAACAATGTGGATTTCTCTAGTAACGAAAAAGAATGAACATCATGTGTAAGAGCTATTTTTATATCTCTTTTTGTGAATTGTCTGTGTGTTCTGCTTATTTTCCTACACTAGGAGCTGGAAACTTCTTTAAGGACTGATAGTATCTGGGGCTGTGGCACCATCTCCATCATCACAAAAGCAGCACAGACGATTTGGGAAGGCAGGTGTGGCAGCCCCAAAAGCACCTTGAATCAAGATGAACAGAAAAACATCCCAATGAATACATTCTGGATTTAAAAAATGAAGCTGAAAAAGAAGAGCAAAGGAAACACAGAGTAAGTAGAAGGAGAGAAGTAACATAGGTGAGCAGAAATAAACATAATAGAGAAAAGATGAACAATAGAGAAAAACTGTCAAATTAAAACTGGTTCTTTGAAAGATAAAGTTCAATTAGCTCACTAGTTAGGACGATTAAGACGGAGAAAGGAGACCCTAGCAACTAACACGGTGAGCCAGCACCACGGGTCCCGCACACGCAAGGACGACAGGGGGCCTGGAGAGCAGAGACGGGATGGACGACTCCACCAAAGACACAGAACTGACTCGAGGTAGAAAGGCTGTTTCCTCTGATTAGAAAACAGAAGAGGAAGGAACGTTCCTCAATTCATCCTGAGATGAGTACTATCCTGATACCAAACCAGACAAAAGTATCAGACCAGTATTTATCTCAAACACAGACACAAATGCTAAAAAAGATACTAGTAAAGCAAATCCACAATATGCATCAGAGAGGAGGACACCACAACCAAGTGGGCTTTATCTTGAGAACATACCTCCTTTGGCTTAATTTTCAAAAGTCAGTCAATGAAATGTACTACATTAACAAACTAGGAAAGAAAAACCATATGATGAGCTTAACAGGTTTTAAAAATCATTTAACAAATATCACGATAAAAACTTTTCAGGAAACTAGAGGGAAAAAAGGAACGCCCCCAACCTGATGAAGAGCAACTATTTTAAAAAATCCATGGTTAACATCACAATTAAAAATTGAAAAAGTGGATGCTTTCCCCCTTAAATGGGAAACAGGCGAGTTGTGTCCATTCTCAACATTTCTAAGTAACATTAATGGAAGTCCTAGACACTGAGACAAAGCCAGGAAACTAAATGTTCCTACAGTGGACAATTTGGAAAGAAAAGTAAAATTTTATTCATAGACAACATGGTCATGCACTTGGAAATCTTACAGAATCTACCAAAAAGGCTACTAGAATTAATGTAAGGTCAATAGACAAGAATCAACTATGTTTCTAAAGATTAGCAATAAACAACTGGGAAAAAATTTAAATATCACTTGTAATAGCATCTAAAAATGTAACATATTTTGAGATAATTTTAACAAAATTATGTGCGATACCTGTACACTGAAGGCTACAAACACAGTGCTGAAAAAAAACTTTTAAGTGCTAAGTAAATGGAGAGATCCACCATATTTATCAACTGAAATGTACAACACTGTTAAGAGGCCAGTTCTCTCCAAACTGATCTAGAGTCAATGAAATACCAGTCAAAACCCAGCAGGAATTTTGGTAGAAATTAACAAGTGGATATTAAACTATACATTAAGATGCAAAGGAGCTAGAATAGGTAAGGCAATTTTTAAAATGAAGAGCTGAGGGCAAACTACAGTACACAATTTTAAGGTTTATTATAAAACCACATATAAAAACCCACATATATAAAATCATGACAGTGTGGTACTGGTATAAAGACAGAAAAAGCATTGGAACAGCATACAGATCCCCGAAGTAGACCCCTCTCATACGTGGTCCACCATATGCGGTCCATCTTCATTACAGATGCCAAAGAAACTGGAGTGGGTATTACATGATCCTGGAACAGCTGGACACCCATACACAGAAAAGTACACTTAGATTATATCTTTCATTGATACTAAATTTAACTCAAAATGGGTCATGTACCTAAACATAAAACTTAAAACTACAAAATTCTAGGAGAAAATATAGGAGAAAACCGTTAGATCTTGGGTCAGGAAAGTATCTACTAGATATGACACAAAAATAGAATCCACAGAAGAAAAAAATGGTAAACTGGACTTCATCAAAATGAAAGACTTCTCCTCTCACTATCAGAGGATGAAAACACAAGCCACAGACTGGGAGAAAAAAAATTTTTAACCTGATAGAGAACTTATATCCGGACTATACAAAGAACTCTGAAAACTTAAGAAAACAAACAACACATTTTAAAAAACAAGCAAAAGATTTGAACAGACCCTTGTAAAAAGATATAAAATGGGAAATAAGCACATGAAAAGATGCTAAACACCATCAGTCACTAGGGAGATGCAAACTAAAACTAGAAGGAGACACCTCCACACAACCACAAGGATGGTCAACATATAAAATCCAACACCACCAATTCTTGGCAAGGATGTGGGGGAACTGGGACTCTCATCACTAATGCCTGGGAGGTGAAATGGTACAACCACTTGGAAATAAGTTTGGCAGTTTATTTTTTTTTAATATTTATTTATATTTATTTATTTGGCTGTGTGGGGCCTTAGTTGCATCATGCGGATCTTTTATTGCAGTGCACAGTTTCTCTAGCTGTGGCTGCAGTGCTGGCGCTCAGTAGTTGTGGCTGCAGTGCTGGGGCTCAGTAGTTGCAGCATGTGGGATCTGAGTTCCCTGACCAGGGACTGAATCCATGTCCCCTGCACTGCAAGGCAGATTCTTAACCACTGGGCAACGAGGGTAGACCCAGTCTGGCAATTCCTTTAAAAACTAAAATGTTCCCTGGTGGCTCAGATGGTAAAGTGTCTGCCTGCAGTGCGGGAGACCCGGGTTCAATCCCTCAGTTGGGAAGATCCCCTGGAGAAGGAAATGGCAACCCACTCCAGTACTCTTGCCTGGAAAATTCCATGGACTGAGGAGCCTGGTAGGCTACAGTCCATGGAGTCACAAAGAGTTGGACACGACTGAGCAATTTTACTTTCTTTCTTTCAAACCTACTGTATGATCCAGCTATTCTACTCCTAGATACTGACCCAAAAGAAATGAACGTGTATATCCACACAAACACTTGTAAAGGAATAGTCACGGCAGCTTTATTTCTAACAGCCCAAAACTGGAAACACCCAAAATACCCATCAGTAGGTAAAAAGATAAACTATGGTGCATCTATAGGATGAAATCTCACATCTATAGGATGTGAGAGTCGGTCCACAACAAAAGTTGAGCACGGAAGAACTGATGCTTTTGAACTGCGGTGTTGGAGAAGACTCTTGAAGAGTCCCTTGGACTGCAAGGAGATCAAACCAGTCAATCCTAAAGGAAATCAGTCCTGAATATTCATTGGAAGGACTGATGCTCAAGTTGAAACTCCAACACTTTGGCCAGCTGACGTGAAGAGCTGACTTATTGGAAAAGACCCTGATGCTTGGCAAGACTGAAGGCAGGAGAAGAAAGGGACCACAGAGGATGAGATGGTTGGATGGCATCACCAACTCGATGGACATGAATTTGAGCAAGCTCCGGGAGGTGGGATGGACAGGGAAGCCTGTCATGCTGCAGTCCATGGAGTCCCAAAGAGTCAGACACGACTGAGTGACTGAACTGAACTGATAAGATGAAATGCAGGGATATTTCATCTCCCAAGAAAAGGGATGACCTACGATACATGCAAGAACATGGATGAATTTCAAAATAATTGTGCAGCGTGGCAGAAGCCAGACAATAAAAAGTAAATGCTGAGTGATTCTATTTATATAAAATCCTAGAAAATGCAAACTATTTTACACAGTGTCAGGAAGTAAATCAGTGGTTGCCTGAAGGGACACCAAAAAGGGCAGCAAGCAGCTGTTACAAAAGTGCATAAGGAAGTAAGTTTCCAGGAGCTCCAGGTATACTGGCTACAGTGTAAGTGTACACGTATCTTCAAGCTTAGAAAACTGTCAAGCCTTCCCTGGTGGTCCAGTGGCTACGATTCCATGCTCCAATGCAGCGAACAGGTTCAGTCCCTGTCGGGGAACCAGATTCCGCATGCTGCAACTAAGAGTTCACATGCCGCAACAAAGACTGCAGATTTCACGTGATGCAACTTAAGACCTGGTGCAGTCAAATAAACAAAATTTTTTAAAAAGCTTATAAAATTATACACTTTAATACACACAGTAGATAATGTCATTTACACCTCAACTAAGTTCTCAACAATTTTTAAATATAATGAATAGCAAGTTAATTTTTTTTTTTTATCTACCTAACCAACAGGAAGACTGCTTCATGTTGACTCCGTTTCTCCTCTTGTATCTGAATAAGGAACTGAATGACACCAACAAAATCAGACCAACTGCTCAGGAGCCTAGAAACACGTTAAGGTCTCAGATCTAAGAACTGCTGGATTGTTCTGCAACTCAAATTTGGCACATTGGAAGAAAAACTTCATGTGATTTTGATAAAAGACACTGGAAACTGTTTCAAAAGGAAACGGTACAAGCGCAAAAAGGAGACTCACGCTGACATCTCTTGGCCTGCACGTGAGAAAGCACGACCGACTGGGGCTGCTGCTGCTGGCTGCACTTGCAGTCCTGGGTCCACCTAGAGAAACTTCCCCAGCTTCTCCTCTTCCCACAGTACCACAGATCCAAACCTTGTGCAGCAACTTAAATGTGCAGGCGCTCTCCTCCCTCCTTCTCCTCCTTCCCGACTTGACCTATTCCTGATCATTTCTCCACATGATACACACACGGGCAGTCTAAATGCACCAGGGCTGCACCTGACGGCTGGCTCACCAGGTACAGTGAGATCCAGGCCTGTGCTCTGCTGTCTCAAAGCAGGAAGAGAGGCATGCTTACCACCTGCCGTCTCTAGGACACTCCCACGGCACCCCCGAGGGACTCCTCTCACGGAGGCCAGCTGCGGACGCTCACAGTATGCGTGCTGATGCTGCACGAGGCCCGTGGTGACATCAGGAGGGGCAGAGTGCAGATCTGCTTTTGAAACACAAACCCAAAATAAAAGTGGCTGTTAATTCAAAAGAACGTGAACATTAAGTCGCTGTTCAAATTCCATTCAATTGAAGCTTCAGTAGCTGAGCTCTAAGCAAGGAACGTGGCATTCCAATCGACTTTGTCTGCCTGGCTGACTGAGCACATTAGGTGCTGTGAACTCTGAACTCTGGACATGGTCTGGACAGTTCTGCGTGCACATGGTAATCCAGTTCTAAGAGGGAACTAGGCCAGAAACACCAACCACAGCACAGAATGGCCGTGAGGAATACACCTTTCCCAATTTGGCCTAAGGAGGTTTTACTTAGAAATTTCCCTTAATGAAGCAGAAATATATTTTTAATCAATAACATTTTTGTTATATTATGAAAAAACTGCCAGGCTTCTATAAACTACCTCTACTCCCCTAAAAAGCAAGTTGAATGCCATGCAGACACAAACCTTGGCAATCTTCACAGAATAAACCTACACAGATTAAAAACTATCCCTAGAGTCAGTTCAACAGGTCCCATTACTAAGAGGCTGGAGTCAGGTTCTTAAGACAGAATGTACTCAGCTCACATTTAAAGACAAGCTATGGTAGATAGAAAAAGTATTTAAATCGCTCCTTCCGTGTCTGAATGTCCATTCTGGGCTCCATTCGCACCATGTGGCATGTCTATCTGTTCTGATACTGGCTGACCGCCACTAGAGCATCACTGCTACAACTCAGTCTTCTACCAGGAAAGAGTTTGGACCTAGCGTGATACTCGTCCACTCTCGAGAATGGATACTGCTCTGTAATCTCTTTAGTCTTCAAATGAATGTTCCCACCATCACAGGTTTTGATACTGATTTTTTATTTATCATTTCATAACCTAGAAAGTATGCAATCTAAAATTTTTTTTTTAACGTAGAAAGATGAATTTATATGGAAGCAAAACACAAACTTACTACACAAACTTACAAAGCAGAAAACACCATTTGGAAAAACCTAACTTTAATGACAAGAGTTTTCACAACCTTTGACAAAGCTAGATATTAATGGAATTAGCATTTTAAAGTATGCTTACCACAGAATTCTTTCAGTTTAAAAAGAAATCTCTCCTCTTTTCCAATCTAGCAAAAATGAGAGATTTTAACTATATTCATGAAAAAAGGTAAAAATGGTAATTCTCAACTACAAAGTAACTTTTTAAATAGCTGCATAAAAATAAACAAACTATACTCCAAAATGAACTACTGTAATTAAATGTACTGCTTTTAAATATAGGTACTTAATTTATGTCCAAATGTTTTATGCACATGATTTTCCTAGCCCCAAACTGAAAACGATAAATATTTTTTTAACATTTCCTACCTATAATTTTGTTTACAGTTATCTTCTTTCTATATTTCTTTCCTTAGCCCAAACTGAAGAATTCTCCTAGTGTCAGAAACTAAAACAAAGGGTGACTTTTGTAACAAGGAGAGGGAAGTGGGATAGTTTTCAGATTTAAAATTCAGGTCACATGAGAAGTGCATGAAGGCTACAGACAACAGTGAGGAATACGTACAGAGCAAGTCAGGCTTTGGGACTACGAGAACTAACCACATAACACGCATGTGAGCACAGGTGAGCAGGAGGGAGGGAGAGCGGCTCAGCCACACCTACAGGAGTCAGGAGCCCAGCAGCCACAGAGGCGACAACCCACCTTGAAGTCTTTACAGCCAGGGCCTTTCCTAGAAAAGAGACTCCCACTCAGACTCACCTTACAACTCTGTGAAGTCAAGGGCTGTCCGGTTAGACATTTTGAACTACGGTCAGTTTTTCAAGCTAAATATGCTTCTCTTTCTAACCCACCAGGAAGCTGTGTTTATAACAGCTCAGCAACAGCTGATACAACCAAACAGTGACGGCTCTGCCCTACTTCCCTCACTGTGGGACCCAGAACAGAGCTGCGGAAAGATCAAGCGAGAAAAAAACACCCGAATGCTGCCGCTTCCCTCACAGTGAGGTTCTTGTGCATTTCCAAACAGTGCAATCGCATGACAAACAGCAAAAATGTGTCCACCTAACGCTGTTTTCAAGCTCTCCCCTGTGAAACCCCTTGAGGACAGGCTGTAATCACCAGCCATTTGTAGGCTCCCCAGGAGAGTGACCACAACAATCCTGGCGGGTGTTTCCAGAGGAGCCCTCTCTCATAAAGCAAACTGCCCAGGATGGCCCTGACAGCACTATCCCGGCTCCTCCACGTGGTAGAAGCAGGTCAAGGCATCGTGAGTTCTCACCTAAGAAGACATCACGAGCTCAACAGAAATGTACAGACGTTGGCACTGACTCAACCAGTAACAACGAAGAGCATCAGTGATGTGCCCACAGAGGAAATGAAGGCGTCGGTCACTTACAACACCCAGTCCAGCCAAATGACCAGAATCTTGCAGGGAGCAGCTTAGCACCTGAGATCAGCACATGCCTGGGGGGCACTTAACTTGCTGGGACCCCATCAAAAACACTGGCCAGTCATGGGTGCACCGCACATGCACCATTCTGATTTTAGCAGAACAGCAACTAGCAGCAAAGAAAAGGAACAGGAATCAGAAAGCTATGGGTCAGCCTGGCTCCACCACAGCCAGCTGTGTGGTCTCAGCCAGAGCAGTTCCCGACTGAGCTCTTGCTCCTCGTCAGATGTCCCCCAACATCAGCGATGCACCACACCAGGAGTACACTTCTTAAGGCACTCCTGCAAGAACGCATGTGTGCTTTGCATGCCAGCCAAGTTACTATTTTTGCATCAAAAAATATGACTTCAAATGGTGAAAGCTTTGCAACGTTTTCCTCTCTAAGATTAATATAATTTAAAGGACTGGGTGACTTGGGAAAGATCTAGGCATCTTTATGACTGAGCTGTGACTTACATCTCTCTTCAGACTGAGGACTGTCTAATCCTGTGTGTAGAGGAAGAAAGGCTCTTCATGGCTGCAGCCCCAGCCCCACCTTGGGACACCCAGTGCAGAGACAACTGAGGGCTGAGGCTGTGCACACAAGGAAAGAACAAAAGACCACGTTGCAGGTGGCAGGCCACCTAATGGCCAGGGACTGTCCACCTGTGCCAGCCGCCCCTCCAGAGCAGAAGGACCAGCTGTTGTCAAGGTCTCCAGGGGAGGCCCACCCAGGGGTCTGGGGCTGCCAAACCACAGAGGCACCAGAAACCACTTGTTACCAAAAGGACATTTTCCACACAAAGAGGAGAAGGTGGGTCTGAGGAGGGGCGGGGGCTCCTCTGCCTGGAGGGGTCCCCGCAGCTGTACTGACCTACGCGGGCGAGGGCCGCGGGGCCGGCAAGCGCGGCGGCAGCACTGGGCGTGGCGGCAGGCTGCCCTCCCGGGTGAGATGAGGTGGAGGATGCGGAGGATGAGGTGGACGAGCCCTGAATGGCCGGGTCAGGCCAGGGCTCGATGCTGGGGCGGCTCTGCAGCGGAGCGGAGGCCAGTTGCCCGGGGCGCTGTAAAGAGCCCTCATCTTCTGAGGCAGATGACGTGTCTGTGGTCAAAATAACGACGACAGGCATGAGGGGGGCATCCTTGGGGGCAGGGTTCCCACACTGGCCCAGCCTGCGCCCTGTGCACCCGCACATCCAGGAGGGCCTGAGTGTGACTGACGGTGAGACTCAGGGCCGCTCGGAAGCTGGCTTCACCCTGGGCTCCCCTGAAGAACTCGGTCACAGGGCGCCATGCCCAGGAGTGCAGCTGGTCCAACCCTGACGCTTTAGTGCATGCTGCGGGGCCCTGGGGGCCCCAAATAGCAGAGGTGACCTACGCCCTGTGGGTGCCTGACCCCAGCGAGGCCTTGCCCAGCACGTGCGCACGCTGGAGGACATGCCTGAGCTCTGAGAAGAGCCCCGCCTTGGGCAATAAAATCAACCTGAAACCTGGTTCTGTCAAGTCTGCATTTTATCATGGGTTTCATTATTATTAGGAAGTTCTTTAAAAAACTGGGTAGTATCTATGGTTATATTTGGTAGAAAATAATTTGACATAAATTTCTAAGACTTTTTTTGAACAACATAAACTTTTTTTAAGTCAGGAAGCATCATCAGAACACCACACTACCCTGTTGACCTGGTGTGGCTGGTGTTTACCACGTCGACAAACCAAACACGCATGTCACCAGCTTTGTGGCTTCAGTAACCAGACAGGCAGCACTGTGCTCCCAGCACCCGGATGAGCTTTCCAGGAAACTTAAAGCACACTAACTATCCTGAAGAGAGGCCGCATTAAGAGTTTTCGTTTCTAATGGTAATAAAACAACAAAAACAAATCAAAAACCCTCCAAATGGTCTTATTCTTTCCCATTTAAGACTCGGTAACAACATAACACATAATATTGGGTTGGCCAAAAAGTTCGCTGCTTTTTCTGTAAGATGGCTCTAGTGGTGCTTAGTTGTCTTCAACTTCATTCAAGACAGTTTTGTTAGACGGTATTGTGACAGCTGTCATATCAGCACTCATTAAAAAAAAAACTTATCAAAACTAGTGAATTTTTATGTAGCAACTTTAATATTGAAGATGGAAGAGAAAAAGCAACATTTTCACATATTATGTTTTATTATTTCAAGAAAGGCAAAAATGCAACTGAAATGCAAAAACAGATTTGTGCAGTGTATAGAGAAGGTGTTGTGACTGATCAAACATGTCACAAGTGGTCTGCAAAGTTTCATGAGGGAAATTTCTTGCTGGATGATGCTCCATGGTCAGGTAGACCAGCTGAAGTTGATCATGATCAAATTGAGACATTAACTGAAAACAATCAGGGTTTGAGACATACACAAAATATCCAAATCAAGTGCTGAAAATAATTTGCACCAGTTCTGTTATATTCATCAATTTGATGTTTGGGTTCCACATTAGTTAAAAAAAAAAAAAAACTCCTTGACTGTACTTCCGCATATGATTCTCAACTTAAACACAATGAAAACATTCCATTTTTAACATAAACTGTGACAGGAGATAAAAAGTGGATCTTGTACAATAATAGGGAATAGAAGAGATCACGTGGCAAGTGAAATGAACTACCACCAACTACACCAAAGACTGGTCTTCATCCAAAGAAGGTGATGTTGTGTACATGGGAGGAGTGGAAGGGAGTCCTTTATCATGAGCTCCTTCCGGAAAATGAAACAATTAACTGCAACAAGGACTGCTCCCAATCAGACCAAGTGAAAGCAGCACTCAGCAAAAAGCATCCAGAATTAGTCAGGAGAAAACACATCAGCTTCCATCAGGATAACACAAGACTGTGTGTTTATTTGATGACCAGGCAAAAACTGTTACAGCTTGGCTGGGAAGTTCTGATTTATCTTCCATATTCACCAGACACTGCACCTTTGAATGTCCATTTATTTTGGGCTTTACAAAATTCTCCTAATGAAAAACTTTTCAGTTCCCTGTAAGACTGTATAAAAGGCATCTGGAATAGTCCTTTGATCAAAAAGATGACAATTTGGGGGAATGGAAATATGAAACTGCCTGAAAAATAACAGAAGGTAGTGGAACAAAACGGTGACTACATTGTTCAACAAAGTTCTTGGTGAAAGTGAGAAACGTGTCTTTTTTCTTAAAAAAACTGAAGGAACTTTTTGACCAACTCAAGGAGAATAATTTTAAATTTCTGAATTCAGGGAACTCTGTCACCCCATAAAGCAGGTTCCTCTCTTTACTAAAAGACACAAATTACATCTTAGTGAAAAAATTAAAATCTATATAGACGATCTATTGAAAGCAAGCCCACTGCATGCACAGAAATGTGCATGAGCTCACACACACTCCTCACCACAATCAGAAGCCTGCTCCATCTCAATGGGAAACCCTGCCCAAGCCGCCCCAACCCTGCCCAGGCCGTCCCGACCCTAACCAGTACCTGGGGGTGTGTAGGCCTCCACAGATGCGTGCGTGAGGACAGAGCGCCTCTTGGATGGCATGGGCATCTTCCTCTCTTTGTATTTGGCCAAAGCTGCCTGCACGGCCTCGGTGTGAACATCTGCACAGAAATAACAGCAGCAAAAGCACCTGTTACAAGACTCCTGATGAAGGAACAAAACCATGGTTCATGTTTTTAATCTGTTTTCATTGAGTATAAAAGGAACACAATATATAAAGGTATAAAAGGAATACATGTGGGTCCACACATCGGTCCCAGATTTCTACAAATATTCCTTGGTTTATAGATTCAACTTGGCAAGCATTTTCAGATTTAAACCGAGAAATCCCCAAAACTGAAAATAAAATGAATCAGATGGACCCAATGCACTCTGATTATGGTATAAACCACTACAAGCAGCACTAAAGCTCTGTGGTCATATCATCTGAGCTGTTGTCCCGGTCAAGCCCCAGGATGGGCAGAGCCATACAAGGAACCAAGCTCTCCCTGTAGTCGCATGGCTAGGGGGTGGTGGGGGTCCCATCACACCACCACACTTGTGGTCAAGTGTAAGAGAGCCAACAAAGAGGGGCCTGATGGCCTCACCCCATCATCCCTCCTAGAACCAAGATGCTCACAAGGCAGAGAAGGGATACACACAGAGACTCCAGAAGTGAGGGGAACACTGCAGTCCTGAATCCGAATGGAAATTATCAGCATGAACACACGTGGCATTTTATCTTTAAATAGCATGTCTTAATTCAGTCCCTAAAAATGTCTAGAAATGACCAGCCCAAGTGCAATGAGCACCTCTACCATCCAGGCTGCAGTCTTACAACACTGTCCTCACTGCGAGCACCCTGAGAAATGTGGGTTCCAGGGTGCAGGAAGTGGCAGAGGAGCCTAGAATATCTCATCCTACCAACCAACAAGTTCCTGGCCAGCAACCCAATGCTGGAGCCGACGTGGAAGCACTCCCAGAGAAAAAGGTTGGGGCAGTCTGAACACCACCAAGGACAAAAACAAGATCACAGAAAAGGAAGGAAGAAAAAGAGGAAGCAAAACTAACTGGCTGCCACTGGAGGATGCCAGTGACATGAGCTACTGTTTTGAAAAAGATTAAATGGATGGAAAGAACCAAGCATCTTTCCGGGTTCTCCTGTGCTGTGTCATGAGCACAAGCTGCTTGCTCTCCCTAGAACTGGTCCAGCCGTCCTGCCACCAAATCCACCCTAATGAACCAAGGGATCAACCCTGCCAGCATCCCAGGGAGGAGAGAGACACAGGCCTGCAGTGCTTGTGGTGGGAAAACACTGACCCCGAGGTGACCCGCTAGAGCCATGGAGCCAGGAGCAGCCAGACCACAGCCAAGGCCCCAAGACCAAGTTATCAGTGCTGGAAACACACATCAACACACAACATCCTGTGATATGCACATCTTATTTGGAACCTGGGTCCAAACTGTTTTATAAAGCCTCAGGAACACTTGGGTATTTGATACTAAGGAATTATTGCTGATTATTCTGTGACAATAGAGCTATCTTTTAGAGCTACATCCACTCTTTTCAGATATAGAAACCAAGAATATTATGACATCTAAGTAAAATAACGTGATCTCTGAGATTCGCTTCAGAATCACACAAGAAGGGAGAAGCAGCTGGGGCTGATGAAGAAGCCAAGGCTGAGCCTGAGCACGGTGGGAACTGTGGCACTGGGCAAGTCCAGGGCTCAGTACAACACCAAGTCCACCTTTGTATGCATTCACATTTTTCCCCAACAAAATGTTTTTAAATAGCATTTAGAAACTTTATAGTAAAATGGCTCATAGGGTACTAAGGATGAAAAATTTACACCTAGGCATATTACAATAAAATTTACAAACATCAGCAATAACCAGTCAATCCTAAAAGCTTCTAGAGAAATAGTCTTGAAGGATCAGGAAAGAGGCTAACTTTCCCAATGGTAATCACCAAATACAAGGCAACACAGCTGAAGAAATGAGCTTAGAACCTATAATTTTATATCCAGCCAAAGCACCATTTAAACTTCAGGGCCTAATAAAAATACTCCCAGACATATAACCAAAATACTCATGAAAGACTATGTTCAGAAGAGAGACAAACCTGGGAGCCCCTGCAATAGATTTGACTTGACTGTGAGCACAGACTTTTTACACTGTGGCTGCCTTAGAAACAAACAAAAACCTAAGTACAGATAACAGTCAAGAACTAAAAATCTAAACAATACCAACATTATAGGATATAAACCAACAGATCCAAGAAGCTCAACAAACCCCAAGCACAAGAAACAAAGAAACTTATACCAAGGCACGTAATAATCAAATCACTCAAAACCAGCAATAAAGAGAAAAACCGTAAAAGTGCTGGAGGGAAGGAAGGCACAGTATATACAAGGGAACAATGATAAGGAATAAACCTGGACGAATAACAGTGGATATACCGACGTGAACAATGACTGCTAAGCTGCCATCATTAGGAAAGCTGGCGCTGCCATGACAACAGACGAATCCATCAAGAGAACAGAACGGAGTCCAGAAAGAGTCAGCCATGAGCAGCTGCCTTTAGACAAAGGAGCAAGGGCATGGGGACAAAAGGAATCCCCAGTGCAAGAAAGTCAGCTTTCTACCACACCCTGAAATTAACAAAATCTAAACTATAGACCTAAAGGTAAAAACCTAAAACTACAAAACTTCTAGAAGAAAACACAGGTAAGAATCTTTGTGATCTTGGGTTTGGCACAGATTTCTTAGATATAAGAACAAAAGCACTATTCAAGAAAGAAAAGGAAGTGATAAGCCAGATTTCATTAAAATTAAAAACTTCTGCTACAAAAGCCACTGTAAGAGAATTCAAAGAGAAGACAAAGCCTTGGAGAAAATACGAGCAAGAACATTTATGGTAAAGGTCTCGTTTTAAGAAAGTAAAGAACAAGAACCAGATACAGTTCACAAGGGCAGAAAGCAGGTCCTCAACGTCAGTTACATGTAAACAGAGGCGACAGGGAACAGGAGGTGAGGACAGGCAGGGCTCTGGGTGACCTCACTCAGGGTGCGCGGACGCGGGTCCACTTTGTGCCCAGGGCTACATCGGTGGAATGCTGATGGGGCCGGTTCCAATGTTGTATGTTACAGGCATCATTGACGTAATCCGAAAAGAAATTATTGTCAGTGTGGGGAAGTTTTTTTTAAGCATATATTAAATCGGTAAGAAATTATCTGATCAAAACTTTCTTCAAACCACTTCATCACACTCCCACATTAACGAACCATTTAAAATCTGGAGCCTATTATACAGAGTGAAGTAAGCCAGAAAGAAAAACACCAATACAGTATACTAACGCATATATATGGAATTCAGAAAGATGGTAACAATAACCCTGTATATGAGACAGCAAAAGAGACACTGATGTATAGAACAGTCTTTTGGACTCTGTGGGAGAGGGAGAGGGTGGGATGATTTGGGAGAATGGCATTGAAACATGTATAATATCATATATGAAATGAGTTGCCAGTCCAGTTTCGATGCACAATACTGGATGTTTGGGGCTGGTGCACTGGGGCGACCCAGAGGGATGGTACGGGGAGGGAGGAGAGAGAACGGTTCAGGATGGGGAACGTGTGTATACCTGTGGAAGATTCGTGTTGATATATGGCAAAACCAATACAATATTCTAAAGTTAAAAAATAAAATTAAATTACAAAAAGAAAAAAAATAAAATCTTCATTTTAAAAAAAAAATTCTTAAAATGGCCATTTCTTTATCTATCTTCAAAGTTTTTCTTTTATAGAAGCTTACTGAGTTTAAATGTAAAAGAAATATTTAATCACACAACAGTGAAAATGTTAAACAAGCCAAAGTGAAAGTGAAGTAGCTCAGTCGTGTCCAACTCTTTGCAACCCCGTGGACGGCAGCCCACCAGGCTCCTTCCTCCATGGGATTCTCCAGGCAAGAATACTGGAGTGGGCTGCCATTTTCTTCTCCAGGGGATCTTCCCGACCCAGGGATCAAACCGGGGTCTCCCACATTGCAGGCAGACGCTTTAACCTCTGAGCCACCAGGGAAACCCAAAACAAGCCAAAGAGTGTTCAAAAACTATTGATATCTAATCTATAACAGGAAGCAGAGGGCTTCTCTGGTGGCTTGGTGGTAAAGAACCCGCCTGCCAGTGCAGGAGACACAGGTTCCATCCCTGGTCCAGGAAGATCCCACATGCCTCGGAGCAACTAAACTCGTGCACGGCAACTACTCAGCCTGTGCTCTAGAGCATGGGAGCTGCAACCCCTGAAGCCCACAGACCCTAAAGCCTGTGCTCTACAAAAAGAGAAGCCACTGCAATGGGAAGCCCACACAGCAACGAGGACCCAGCACAGCCAAAAATAATAAATAAAATGATCATTGGAAGCATGCATTTTTTCAAGGCACGTCCTGATAATGCAAATAAACTGTAGAGACAAATTCAAATATTTATAAAAGCACTAACAGAGTGGCAGAAATCTAATTAGAAGGAAATCTTCAAAATTAGAGAAAAATAAAATACTAAAACACATAGAGTAGTAGAGTGGTTCCCTACTGGACAACTCCATCAACACCAACCCCAAAGTTCCAGCAGAAAAATGGACACAGACATTTACAGAAATGATTTTCATGGTGAGGAAGATTTTGCTTTATTCTGAGACGTCTATACGCAGCTGCTGAGAGGAGCACGCTCACACTCCAGGCTATACTAAAACATACTGAGATCTATGAAAGTTTTGTTTTTTTCTTGAAAACCACGATGCAGTCAGTCACAGTTCAGAGAAGGCCCTTTCCTCAGTGGAGCTGTGGTGTCCAAGCAGAGGACGCGGCGCTCCGGGCCCTACCTGATCGGAAGCGCTCGTCCCGGGCGTTGCTGGGCCTCGGCTTGGGCTGCTTGGGCGCAGGGGCCGAGGCTTGTGCGGGCCCAAGGATGCTATTCTCCACTTGCAGGGAGGGGTCTACTCCTGAAACAGTTTCACAGAAACACCGTGAGTAAAAAACCTGTTTTTCCAACAATAGAAAAACCCATGTAGAATAGCACACACCTCTTGTACACTGCTGCACAGCCCCTGCTGCACAACCACGCACGCCTGGGGCCCCAATGCCCAGAAGACCCTAAATCTGGAGGTTGGGGCCGAGACATTGACGTCAGCTTCCAGCCCCTCCCTGTCAGCAGCCCTGGGCCCCCAGCTTGTGCACACGGTGCATGGGGCGAGCTCTCTCGAACGCCCCTCCCTGCCCCCACACTGGCCCCGGTGTCAGCAAGCCCAGCAGGAAGCAGCCCACAAAGCCATCACCGGGGTGCTGACAGCCACCCTCAGACACAGGAAGAAAGCCGATGAGAAGCTTGGAGGCTTCGGGTGCTAACCACCTGGGCCTGTGACACCTGTGTCTCCACCCTGATGGGCGGCCAGCTCTCTGTGCCTGTTGCAGTCCCATGACTGGCACACCCATGGCCAGCCAACACCCAGGCCATCAGGATGTCATGTGTGGAGTAAAGGACAAGCACGAGCCTACAGGGTCATTTAACAGAGTCCCTGGTCCTGCCTGAGCACTAGATTGTTTCAAAATGTCCAAGAAAAACAGCCTTAGCCACCAGCCCTTAGCACTCCCCAAAAAGCAGCAGCCTGTCCCCACCTCAGCAGTGGCCACAGGACTGGAAAAGATAAGTTTTCATTCCAATCCCGAAGAATGGCAATGCCAAAGAATGTTCAAACTAACGTACAATTGCACTCATCTCACACACTAGCAAAGTAACGCTCAAAATACCAAGGCCTCAACAATAGGTGAACCGAGAACTTCCAGATGTTCAAGCTGGATTTAGAAAAGACAGAGGAACCAGAGATCAACTTGCCAACATCCGCTGGATCATCGTAAAAGCAAGCAAATCCCCCAAAAACATCTATTTCTGCTTTATTGACTACAGCAAAGCTTTTGACTGTGTGGATCACAACAAACTGTGGAAAATTCTTTAAGAGATGGGAATATCAGACCACCTTCCCTGCCTCCTGAGAAGTTGGTATGCAGGTCAAGAAGCAACAGAACTGGACATAGAACAACAGACTGGTTACAAATCAGGAAAGAAGTATGTCAAGGCTGTATACTGTCACCCTGCTTATTTAACCTATATATACAGAGTACGGAGAAGGCAATGGCAACCCACTCCAGTACTCTTGCCTGGAAAATCCCATGGATGGAGAAGCCTGGTGGGCTGCAGTCCATGGGGTCACTAGGAGTCCGACATGACTGAGCGACTTCCCTTTCACTTTTCACTTTCACGCATTGGAGAAGGAAATGGCAAACCACTCCAGTGTTCTTGCCTGGAGAATCCCAGGGATGGGGGAGCCTGGTGGGCTGCCGTCTATGGTGTCGTACAGAGTCGGATATGACTGAAGCGACTTAGCAGTAGCAGCATGCAGAGTACATCATGCAAAATGCTGGGCTGGATGAAGCAAAGCTGGAATCAAGACTGCCAGGAGAAATATCAATAACCTCAGATATGCAGATGACACCACCCTTATAGCAGAAAGAGAAGAACTAAAGAGCCTCTTGATGAAAGTGAAAAGAGGAGAGTGAAAAACCTGGCTTAAAACTCAATATCCAAAAAACGAAGATCATGGCATCTGATCCTATCACTTCACGGCAAATAGACAGGGAAACAATGGAAACAGTGACAGACTTTATTTTGTTGGGCTCCAAAATCACTGCAGATGGTGACTGCAGCCACGAAATTAAAAGACGCTTGCTCCTTGGAAGAAAAGCTATAAACAACCTAGAGAGCATGTTAAAAAGCAGAGACGTTACTTTGCTGACAAAGGTCTGTCTAGTCAAAGCTATAGTTTTTCCAGTATTTATGTATGGATGTGAGAGCTGGACTATAAACAAAGCTGAGTGCCAAAGAATTGATGCTTTTGAACTGTGGTGTGGAGAAGACTTTTGAGAATCCCTTGGACTGCAAGGAGATCCAACCAGTCCATCCTAAAGGAAATCAGTCCTGAATATTCATTGGAAGGACTGATGCTTAAGCTGAAGCTCCAATATTTTTGCTACCTAATGCGAAGAGCCAACTCATCAGAAGAGACCCTGATGCTGGGAAAGATTGATGGCAGGAGAAGGGGACAACAGAGGATAAGATGGTTGGATGGCATCACTGACTTAATGGCCATGAGTTTGAGCAAGCTCTGGGAGTTGGTGATGGATGGGAAGCCTGGTGTGCTGCAATCCATGGGGTCACAAAGAGTCGGACACGACTGAGTGGCTGACCTGATCTGAACTGCCCCACCTGGGCCTCAGGGAGTCATGACCTCTGACACTGCTCCTGAAAAGGCCACCTGACCCCAGCTCCCTAGGATGACACACAGAGAGGACAGACGGGACAGATGTGGGGGCCCTCACTCCGCTGCCTCAGCCTCCAGGTGCCTCTGTGACTGAGGAGCCCCTGGGACACCAGCTCTGGCTCTGCAACAAGAAGGAGCTGCCCCCAAGACTGGCCGACCTCCAGATGTGGGCGCAGACTGCTGCCATTGCTGATGTTTATGTACCAGGTTTGGAGTGTTCGTTAGCTCTTCAAAACTGAACATATACACACATACATGTATGCAACATGCAGCAATACTGATCAGCACTGCTTCTGGCTTTTTGTTTCTTGGACTGACTGGAACAAATTTCCCTAAAATCCATAATGGAGAACACAGAATCCTAAGCATTATGCACTATAAACAGGTATGCTTGCAAAGTGATGCGTAAATATAGGGACATCCTTGCATTTTTATTCCAAAATACAGTGCTTTTATTGAGATCGATTAATTTATTTAAGAAAGACATAAAGCCCAATGGGAAACCACTGGATGAAAGAGTAGGTATATTTTTAGTCTTAACAGGTATCAAGAAAGAACTTCTCAGGCCACAGCATTCGCATTCCCACAGGGTGCCATTTCCCCATGTCTCTGTCAGCACTGCATGTTACAAATTTTAGAATCTTGCCAATCTGACAGGAGAATGGTTCACTAATTTGCATTCCCAAGGCAATGGCACCCCACTCCAGTACTCTTGCTTGGAAAATCCCATGGATGGAGGAGCCTGTTAGGCTACAGTCCATGGGGTCGCTAGGAGTTGGACACGACTGAGCGACTTCCCTTTCACTTTTCACTTTCATGCATTGGAGAAGGAAATGGCAGCCCACTCCAGTGTTCTTGCCTGGAGAATCCCAGGGACAGGGGAGCCTGGTGGGCTGCCATCTCTGGGGTCGCACAGAGTCGGACACGACTGAAGCGACTCAGCAGCAGCAGCAGCAGCATAACTAGTGAGGTTGAACATACGTTAATGTTTACTGCCCATCCATACGTCCTATTATTTGAATCCTATTAATTCTATCCAGCTAAGGAGCCCCCAAAGGGCTTCCCAGGTGGCTCAGTGGTAAAGAACCTGCCTGTAATGCAGGAGATGTGGGTTCAATCCCTGGGTCAGGAAGATCCACTGGTGAACAAAATGGCAACCCACTCCAGTATTCTTGCCTAGAAAATCTCATGGACAGAGCAGCCTGGCAGACTACAGTTCACAGGGTTGCAAAAAGTCAGACATGACTGAGTGAGCATGTATGCATGCAAGGAGCCCCCAAAGGACCTGCAGGGAGCCCTGGTCAGCTAGAGGCCCCACCCTACGCTGGACATGCCCCCAGGCCATGGCCAGCCGGCTGCAGCTCAGTCACTCTGCAGTGCTTCATTTCTAGAGAGACAATCATAACCTTTTTTTTTTCCCCTCAGGTCTCTCATCTTGTCATCAGGCAAACATTATTCAATATTCTCCTGAACTTTATAGTATTCTGTAATTACAAACATACTTAGAGTTTTACTCCTGAAGTTTACGTTCACTAATGCTGCAGAGGAAAGGGGGTCCCACTGCTGCCTCCACAGGCATGGCACCAGTTACATACACCTTCCCTTCTTTGAATTCTCCTGAGTCGTTTCTAGACGCCCTCCCCATACACTGTTCAGTTGTCCACGTGTCTACCAACACCCTGTGGTTGGGACTGCCAAGTGCACGTGACCAGGTTTAACACCTTGAAGGCCAAGCCTTTCTCCCTGCTATTCCTCCTCAACAATGTACTAGCTACTCTCAGAACTTTTCTCCTCCAAGTGAGTTATTTCCAATGCCAGATTTGGGGGAAAAAAAAATCAACAACTGCTATTCAGACTGGATTATTTTTGTCACATATTAATTTAGAAACTACTCATGTATGGATGTGAGAGTTGGACTGTGAAGAAAGCTGAGCGCCAAAGAATTGATGCTTTTGAACTGTGGTGTTGGAGAAGACTCTTGAGAGTCCCTTGGACTGCAAGGAGATCCAACCAGTCCATTCTGAAGGAGATCAGTCCTGGGTGTTCATTGGAAGGACTGATGCTAAAGCTGAAACTCCAGTACTTTGGCCACCTCATGCGAAGAGTTGACTCATTGGAAAAGACTCTGATGCTGGGAGGGATTGGGGGCAGGAGGAGAAGGGGACGACAGAGGATGAGATGGCTGGATGGCATCACCGACTAGACGGACATGAGTCTGAGTGAACTCCGGGAGTTGGTGATGGGACAGGGAGGCCTGGCGTGCTGCGATTCACGGGGTTGCAGAGAGTCGGACACAACTGAGCGACTGAACTGAACTGAATTTTTATAATATTAAATTTTTGCATTTAAGATATTGGTATATTTCTTCATATTTTAGGATCCTGGTTACTTTTTTCAAACAGATTGTATGATCCTAACATAGATCCTGTGGGTTTCTTGCTAAATGTATTAAAAACATTCGACAGTTTTTTTGCCATTATGAATGTGAGCTGTTTTATTAACAGAAATATTGCCAGAGAAAAGCCATTGATTCTTACATATTTGTCTTCTATTCAAACCAAGACGGTTACTAATTCCAATAGCCAAGTGAGCAGTCACCCAGCTTTCAACGTATAAAACAACAGCACCTGAGCGAGGATGGGGTCCTGCCGTTTGTCTGGGGTGCTGCCTGGGCACTGGCCTGCGACAGACGGCCTTGTGAGCAGCCCAGCGGGCTTCTCGTTTGCCTGCTAACAATTAGGGTTTCCTCTGGTGAAATATTTATGCAAGTCTTTAGCCCATTTTCCTACTGGGCTTTTTAAAAAAAATCACACGGGGGAACTTTCTGGCTCTTTATAAAGTTTAAATTAATCAAAATTAAATTTAAAAAATGCAGTGTCTTAGTCATGCGACCACACCTCAAGTGCTCAGAAGCCATACGTGGGAGGTGCTCCGTGGACTGGACAATGGGGCTGCAGACCACTCCCACTCTGGCAAAAGGTCTCCTGGATGCTTCGACTTCACCGGCTCTGGACTCTAGCCCTTTTTCTCTTATGTATGTTACGATCATCTTCTCCTATACTGTGGCTTGTCTTTAATCTCTTTATGGGAACTTCTCATAAAACATGATTCTTAATTTTAACACACTCTAATTTACCAATCTTTTCCTTTTCAGTTGCTGCTTTTTGGTACCTTCAGGGACTTGAGAAATCCTTCCTTCTGTCTAGAGATGGTGACAGTTTTCATATACAGTCTTCCAAAGGTGCTATAATTTTTGCCTTTCTCACTAAAGCCCTTCATATTTGGTTTCTGTGTCTTAGGGAACTGTGCCAGCATCGTGAGCTGCAACACCAACCCCACCATAAACCTGGTCCCCACAGCCACACATGTCTGTCTGGGTCCATGTTCTGTTTGTAAATAGAGCTATCTACCCTTGTGTGAAACCAGGCTGTCTTAATGACAGCTTGCTATTAACTCCTCATATCATAACCAGCAAATCCTCCAATCTCATTCTTCCTTTTTATCATTATTTTGAATCCCTTAGCCCTTTAAATTTATTTATAAAATACTTAACTTCTTTTTTTTGCCTTGCTGCACAAGCCATGTGGGATCTTAATTCCCTGACCAGGGATGGAACCTGTGCCCCCTGCAGTGGAAGCATGGAGTCTTAACCACCGGACTGCCATGGAAGTCTCAAACTTCTACATAAATTTTAAAATCAGCTTCTTAAATTCCACCCCCAAAAACTGTGCCAAAACACTGAAGGTGCTGACTCTGAAGATCAATAATAAAGTGGGAGAACTCACATCTTTATAATATGTGTTCCAAACCAAAGTAAGGAAATGTTCTTTACTAAAATCATAAAAATAATCATGGTCTATGATAATAAAAATAACATAAATCCTATTTGGGGATGAAATCTATACCAAACCAGAGATATAAACTTTAATCTATGACTTTGGATTTTATAATTTAATATTAGACACATTATTTTCCCAGCCCTTATTAATAAAATATGAAACTACCGAAGTCAAACTCTAATACCAATTTTTAAATCAGTTTTATAAGACCTATGTTAACCTCACCTTGAATGAGGGGTACGCAGCGTGCAAGCAGCTTTGCCCTTTTCTTTTCATATCCTTTTTGAGTGATGTCACCTAAAACAACAATAGAAAAATAGAATCACATTTCTTCTAAAGTCTCCCAAAATTTTTAATTAAAAGTTCATTCATAATGGAAAAACTGGGAACACTTAGGTCCTTCAACTGGTGACTAAAGAAAGGATGAGGTGTCCCCACAGGCAGTGCTACTCAGCAGTAAGAAGGAGCAAACTGCTGGCAGACAGTAGTCTGGGTGGGCCTTACGGGCATACAGCTAAGTGACAGAAGCCAGGCTCCAAAGGTTCCCAGCGGAATGGTTCCGGTCACATGACACCTGGAAAAGACACTGTTACAGGCAGTGGCAGACTGCTGCCACGGGAGGGGCTTAGGGAGGACTGACCAGAGTGGCACGAGGAATCCTGCGGGGGGTGAAGCTGGTCCACGCTGTGATCGTGGTGCTCGTTCTATGACGACAAGTCGGTCCCGAGCTCACAGAACTACACCCCAGGAAGGCTGAGTCCAACAGTATGTAAACACTTCAATATCCGAAATCTGAGATCAGCATCTCGGGGGAGCATGTTGGAACTATAGACTCTGAGGCCACACCCCAGAATGACAATCCGATGTGCATTTCACTGGATGCCCACGTGACTGCGCAAATTTGAGCTGTGGAGTCTTGGTGTGAGGACCTACAGAAAGCAACCCTCGCAGGCCACAGGGCATCCCTAGGCCAGGACTCAGGTTCTAATAAATTATCATAAAGAAGAACAGCCTAAAAAGGAACTAACCTACCCAGGAACAAGGCAGGAAACGTGTCTGCAGGGAAATGCTTCTCATCTAAGCACGCCAGCTGATTTCCTGGACAACTCAAGCACTCAGGGTGGATTCTGTGTGTTTTTGACCAGAAACACGTTACAATGTCTACCAGTATCTTGTTCTTCAAGTGAACTGTTTTCAGCAGAGAGCGTCAAGTGTTCTGCAAGCCCTCCCGGCATCCCCTCCCTGTCCCTCATTACCCCCACCATCCACTCACCCCAAACAAGCCAGCCAGTCGAGGAGGCTTCTGGGAGTCAGAGGGCAGCCTGCCATCATGCACCCAGCACTTCACCAAGTACTTCCTCAGCCATCAAAGGACCAGCACTTCTGAATGTCTGACTCGTACATTAAGCCTCCCTGAAACCCTCTGGGAGAACATTAGCCCACCACCCACAGAAGATGAGCCCAAGGTCAGGGAGTCACTGGTCCGGCCCTGGGCTCAAAACAGAGCCGCTGCTTTGACCACGGATCACTCAGTGAGGCCCCTCCCCACCTCCATCCTGTGAGTCATCACCCACCTTCACCTTACACTCCCAACAACCCCACAGGAAACGCCTCTAATGCTTGGAGTGCCTTTTAATTTGAACATGTTCTGTAGACCATGTGCCGCTTTAAAGTCCAGGTATTTTTACTTTACCTGAACAATATCATATAAAATATGATATTGCTATACCATATATTGTTATATGATAACAATATATAAGTCTCACTCTACTGCCAATTTTCTCCATTAAACACTTCATTTTTTAAATTTATTTTTAAACTGGAGGATAATTGCTTTACAGAATTTTGTTGTTTCCTGTCAAACCTCAACATGAATCAACAATAGGTATACATATCTCCCCTTTCTCTTGAACCTCCCTCTGATCTTCCTCCCCATCCCACCCCTCTAGGTTGATACAGAGCCCCTGTCTGAGTTCCCTGGGACAAACAGCAAATCTCCATTGGCTATCTCTTTTACATATGGTAATGTAAGTTTCCATGTGACTCTCTCCATACATCTCACCCTCTCCTCCCCTCTCCCTGGGTCTGTAAGTCTGTTCTCTATTGTCTGTTTCTCTACTGCTGCCCTGCAAATAAATTCTTTGGTACCATCTTGCTAGATTCCATATATACACATTAGTATATGATATTTATCTTTCTCTTTCTGACTTACTTCACTCAGTATAATAGTCTCTAGGTTCATCCACCTCATTAGAACAGACTCAAATGTGTTCCTTTTTATGGCCGAGTAATATTCCATTGTGTATATGTACCACAACTTCTTTATCCATTCAACTGTCAATGGACATCTAAGTTGATTCCATGTTCTAACTACTGTAAATAGCTAAGCACTTCATTTTTATTATCATCCAGTCTCTGCTGGCTCAGATAGTAAAGTGTCTGCCTACAATTCAGGAGACCCGGGTTTGATCCCTGGGTTGGGAGGATCCCCTGGAGAAGGAAATGGCAACCTACTCCAGTACTCTTGCCTGGAAAATCCTATGGACAGAGGATCCTGGTAGGCTACAGTTCATGGAGTTGCAAAGAGTCAGACACAATTGAGCGACATCACTTTCACTTTCAATCTCTGCTACAATGAACACACCTGACCCACAGCTGACCACAGTGGCCCACAGGCTGCGTCCCCCTCATTCCACCCTGACTGGACACTTACAGATCCCGACTGGATCCAGAATGTGAGTGTATGGTTTTGTATATTGACTTCCAACTTCTTAACAAATTCAAAGCACACCTGTTTTTTTAAACAATATCCACTAAAAATAATTGTTTCCTCTAGAATATATGAAACTATATAGAGACAAATTTAAATGAAAACAATATTGCAACACTAAACTAAAAAGGATAAATCCCTATTTACAAGCAGAGCATTTGGTTTTACAAGATTTTTTTCAATTTCTTTGTTAAATTTTATTGGAGTATAGTTGATTGACAATGTTATGTTAGTTTCCGCTGTATAGCAAAGTGAATCAGTTTTATATATATATTTATATATACACACACACACACACACATATCACTCTTTTTTAGATTCTATTTTCATATAGGTGGCTTCCCTTGTGGCTCAGACAGTAAAGAATCTGCCTGCAATGCAGGAGACTTTGGGTCTTTGACCTCTGGGTAGGAAAGATCTCTCTAAAACGGAATGGCTACCCACTCCAGTATTCTTGCCTGAAAAATTCCATGGACAGAGGAGCCTGGCAGGCTATATAGTCCATGGTATTGCAAAGAGTCAGACACAGCTGAGTAACTATCACTTTCACTTCTCATGTTAGGTAGGTCATTACAAATATTAAGTAGAATTCCCTATGCTATACAGTAGGTCCTTATTAGTTAATCTATTTTATGTATCGTTGTTGCTGTTCAGTCACTCAGTCCTGTCTGGCTCTTTGTGACCCCAGAAACTGCAGCACACCAGGCTTCCCCTGTCCTTCACCATCTCCTGGAGCTTGCTCAAACTCATGTCCATCGAATGAGTGATGCCATCCAACCATCTCATCTTCTGTCACCCCCTTCTCCTCCTGCCCTCAATCTTTCCCAGCATCAGGGTCTTTTCCAATGAGTCAGCTCTTCACATCAAGTAGCCAAAGTATTGAAGTTTCGGCATCAGTCCTTCCAATGAAAATTCAGGGTTGATTTCCTTTAGGATGGACTGGTTTGATTTCCTTGCTGTCCAAGGGACTCTCAAGAGTCTTCCCTAGCACCACAATTTGAAAGCATCAATTCTTTGGCGCTCAGCCTTCTTTATGATCCAATTCTCATATCCATACATGACTACTGGGAAAAACACAGCTTTGACTAGACAGACCTTTGTCAGCAAGGTGATGTCTCTACGCAGGTTACACTGTGTAGGTTGGGCACAGCTTTCCTTCCAAGGAGCAAGTTTCTTTTAATTTCATGGCTGCAGTCACCATCAGTCAGACCAGAAAATAAAGTTTGTCACTGCTTCCACTTTTTCCCCTTCTATTTGCCATGAAGTGATGGGGCCAGATTCCATGATCTTCGTTTTCTGAATGTTGAGTTTTAAGACAGGTTTTTCACTCTTCTCTTTCACCCTCATCAAGAGGCTCTTTAGTTGCTCTTCACTTTCTGCCATTAGAGTGGTATCATCTGCATATCTGAGGTTATGATATTTCTCCCAGCAATCTTGATTCCAGCTTGAGTCATCCAGCCCAGTATTTTGCATGAGGTACTTGCATATAAGTTAAACAATCAGGGTGACAATATACTGCCTTGAGGTACTCCTTTCCCAATTTGGAACCAGTCCATTGTTTCATGTCTGGGTCTAACTGTTGCTTCTTGTTCTGCATACAGATTTCTCAGCAGACAGGTAAGGTTGTCTGTTATTTCTATCTCTTGGAAGAATTTTCCATAGTTTGTTGTGATTCACACAGTCAAAGGCTTTAGTGTAGTCAATGAAGCAGAAGTAGATGTATTTTGGGATTCCCTTGCTTTTTCTGTATATAATAATGTGTATATGTCAATTCCAATCTCGTGATATTTTAAGATTAAGTATTCATTTCCTAGAAACAGTTTCTTCCTATGCTCCCATTTCAAATGCGTGCTCGTGTGGTGAAGGCAGCAAGGGGCATTCAGGAAGGAAACATGCTAACTCCCAGTTTGGTGCTCATGGTTTCCTGAAAGTTCTCCAGACCAACTGAATAGAACCAGCTACATGTTTTCACATGTGACCAGCTACATGTTTTCAAGTATTCAACACAGACCATCAACCCAACATGCCTCTGAATGCAACATGGGATCCAAGACAGACTCCAGACAAAATTAATGAGCCAGTAAAGGACTCACATCCAAGGTCCCTGACCCCAGGTACGGTGAACAATAGAGAGACGACAGCAGAGTATGCTCCCCAACCCATTGCACAGATCAGGTGACCTGCCCACAGGCCAGAGGAAGGCCCAGACACAGCAGAGGAGTCTCCCCTGGCTGGCCACTCAGGCCCAAGCAGCTCTGGAAACACGCCAGGATGTCCACAGAAGGTTCTTCCCTGGCAGTCTGCGGGTAGCTGTCTCACTACCCCACACACTGGGTACAAGGTGTGGCGCAGGCTGACCTCCAGGCCGCAAACCAAATGAATTACAAAGGCAAAATCCCAAATGATATCAAGTCTCTAACTCGGCAACACAGTTTCTAAAAACCTATTCTGGAAAACACTCAACAACTCCTTAAGGTCACAGAAACAAGGAAGGCCAGGCAACAGACATTACACACAAAAGCAACGTGAGACAGCCTGTCCACAAAACCAAGCAGGAAGAAGTGAGTCTGCAGCCCCACAACACTACTACAGAACGCTGCTGGTCCTAAAGATGCCCAGTGCCTGCGGGACAGGGAGGGGAACCACTCACAGGAGACCCATGACATCCTGCCAAGTAAACGCAGCATGCTGAGAAACAGTGTATATGCAAAAAACGATGTGATTCTGCTGAAAGTTGCTCAGTTGTGTCCAACTCTTTGCAACCCCATGGACCATAGAGTCCATGGAATTTTCCAGGACACAGTACTGGAGTGGGTAGCCTTTTCCTTCTCCAGGAGATCTTCCCAACCCAGGGATCGAACCCAGGTCTCCTGCTTTGCAGGCGGATTCTTTACCAGCTGAACTATCAGGGAAGTCTATTCACAGGCATGTAGGTAGATATATTTTTGTGTGTGCAGAAAATGTCTGGAGGGTACCCGATACATTATTAGTAGTGTTACTCCTGGAGAATGATTTATTTGCCTTGGGGTAGGTATTAGAGAGATTTCATCTTTTACTTCACTTCTGAACTTGTTAAATCTTTTGGCACAATAATCATACAATCTTTTGTAATTAAGAATATATGGAAGCTGGTTTGATAACATACTATGGTTATATGTTATTGTAGGAAACAGAATGAAATCATGCAATGTTTTGTAATTAAGAATATATGGAAGCTGGTTTGATAACATACTATGGTTATATGTTATTGTAGGAAACAGAATGACTTCTATGTACTATTTTTATAACTTCTTCTGAGATTAAAATTATTCCAAAATTAAAAGTTAAAAAATATATGAGCGAGACTACATAAAATTGGTGTTATTTCTGTTTTAAATGTTTGATAAAATTTGTCAGTGAAACCATCTGGGCTTGTAGATTTAATTCCCAGGGTTTTTCTTTCTTCTTTTGCTTTATTTTACTTTTTCTAGAGCAGTTTAAGGGTTACAAGCAAAACTGAAGGCAAGGTTCAGAGGGCTCCCATACACCCTCTACCGCCACACGCACAGCCTCCCCATCATCAACATCCGCCACCTGATGGTGTGTTTGTTACAGGTAATGAGCCGGCCCTGACACGGAAGCCTCAGCTTCCAAAGCCCTCCCTCTGCCTACTCATCCCTCTTCCCAGCTTGTGAACCCCTGGCGGCCACTGGTCTTCTTACTGTCTCCATAGTTTTCCAGAATAGGTGGAATCCGTAGCCTTTTCAAACTGATTTCTTTCACTGAGTAACAGGCATTTAAGACTGTTCCCTGTCTTACTTGGCTTGGTAACTCACTTCTTTCCAGTTCTAAATATTCTATAATATTCCGTTGTCTCAGTGTACCAGTTCATTTATCTATTCAACTACTGAAAGACATCTGTCTTGCTGCTTTCAAAAGAGCCCCTGTGAGCACCCGGGTGCAGGTTCTTCTACATACCACCTGGTGAGATGAAAGCAGACTAGGGGATGATTCACACTCAACCCTCATGACCCAACCGCGAAGCCTCTTACAGCTGAAAGAATTCCCTCCAGCATTTCCCAGCTGCATAGCTTCCCTCCTGTGAACTTTCCAAGGATCAGCTGCTCTGCTCAGGCGGAGGGCGGGGGGGCCGGTTGCCCTCCAAGCACCCCTCCCTCTCAGTGGACTCTGGAGGCCAGTGGGAGAGTGGACGCACACCGCCCTCCCCAACACTCCTGCTCCTCCCGGCGCTGACTCGCCCGCCTCACTCCTGCCATCCCCACACCGACAGCACCCTGCTGACTGACCTTTTTGACTTCCCAGAGTCTAGACTGCTGTGAACGGCTTTTTAATTTTTAACACTGCCACCATTTCAGTGAGATGTGGGGAAGGAGAGTCTTCTTTACCTGATGACTGGCCATGGATACTGACTTGGGCTATGCCCCTGAATAAATGCCCTCGTCTGGAAAGCCTCTCCTGCCTCAGCTGCACAGACGCCCACACGTGCTCCTGCATCTGCCCCTGTGGCAGTGCCCTCTTTGGTCTCCCTGCGGCCTCCCCTTGCTGCCTTTCCCTTTGGGGTCTGGGTTGCTGGAGGGTTTGTCAGAGGCCTTCTTTGCATTATTCAGTTCTCCACAGGCAGCAACTGTCTTTGTTTCAATTATGACAGTTGTATTGATGGCTTCCAAGTTTCTACTGTCAGACCAGCCCTTTCTAGAAATGCAGTCCTACATGTCAAATGCACGGATCTCCCCAAGACGCCGCACACTCAACAGGTATGAACAGACGTGTTCTGCTTGTGCACACATCTTGAGGAACAACCCCGTCATCTCCCCGGCAGTCACTTCAGGAACTCGGGAGTCACTCAAGACCCTCCTGCAACGTCCCCCTCTCCACACTACGGCTGCTGACTCTATTCCAGCCCATTCTCCCCAAGCGCTCAGCCGCCCTCCAAACCAGCACAAACTCCTGCCCTGGGTTATGGTAGTGTGCTCTCCCATTTTTCTGTTCCCAATGTCATCCTCACCCAAACCACTCTCTACATGCTGCCAGAAAATCACTCTAAATCAGAGCAGGAAAGAGAGACTGGCAAGAGATCACACTGGAGTATTTCACCTGCTCCTAATACCTGAACAAACGACCTGCTGGCCCCATCATTTATTAACAAACAAAGCAAAGCACCCAAGAATAACCACCCCTTAGTCCTTTATAAAAATTAGAAAATTGGCTATCTCTGCCTTCAAAGTTTTGTGGGTTCTAAACATACACACTAATCTAATTTTAATATTCTCCCCACTATTGAGAAAAGGGGCGGAAGACTGCATACTTTGGGAGCATGACTCTTTTTCAGCAGAGTGCCTTTACAGAGCATATGCTTTGCTGCGCTGTCCAATACAACAGCCACTACTCATACATGCCTATGTAAACTTCCGTTACTTAGAAGTAAATTAAATGACTGTTTAGTTCCCCAGACCCCCGAGCCACATTTCGAGTGTTGAACACCACATGTGGCTTGTGGTTACCACACTGGATAGCACAAGACATCCCCACAGACCTCAGGGTGCCTGTCACTCACACCCACACCACCAGCGGCTGCAGGTGGCACCCTCGCTTGCCTCGGTGCTGGGCTGGACTCCAGAGTCTGGTCCTGGCTCCTCCTGGGATGCACAAATCCTCCCGTGAGCGAGCCCCCGCCCTCCAACCTGTTCTCTCCACCACTTGCCGGGGGACACTGTCTGGAAGCCCAGCCACTGACGCTGGCTCATCCTCCTCTGTCTAGCACATTCTGCTGTCTTCTCCCTCACCCTCCTCACGTGCCTTCAGAGCAAAGCCGGAAGAATCTCTTTCCTCCATTGGCCCTACTGGCCCAGGTCTGATGATCAGAGCTGACGGGGCCCTGCATACACCTCACAAGACGGCCAGTTTTTCAGCCTGTCAGCCTCACTAGCTCATGGGCCTTTTTGTTCAGTCCGCGGAAGCTTGCTGAGAACAGGATGACAAGCTGAGGGTCTCAGGCTGCTCTAACAAAATGTCACAGGCTGGGAGGTCTGAACAACAGGTGTGGAGGCTGGACGTCTGAGACCTAGGTGTCACAGGGCTGGTCCCTCCTGAGGCCTCTCTCCTCGCATGCAGGCAACCGCCCGCCTGGGTCCTCACAGTCTTCCCCCTTGTGTGTGTGCTCTCAACGTCTCTCTCTCTTGAAACTGAATCAGGAACCCCTATGGCTTCATTTAACCTTAATCATCTCCCTAAAGGAATGCAGTCACACTGAGGGTTAGGGCTTCAACATACGAATTTTGGGGAACAGAGTTCAATCTGTAACACCAAGATTATCTAATCTTGATGAAGTCAGAATCTCTATTTCTATAAACCCTAGCCGTTTCCCAACAAGGCTAATCCTTAGGCTCCTTCGTGTTCAGACAAAACCTAAGGACATGAACCCACGCGTGGAGGAGCTTACCAGGACGTGTTCTTTTCAGTTGCCAGTTTTCAACAAGCACAGGCATACCTTCTGACATTTCAAATTCTCAATTTAAAGGTTCTTTACCAAAGACTCTGTAGAAAAAGTCTGAAGTCTGAAAAGGAATAAAAGCTCCTTCTCTCTTTCCAAGATGGTGATCTTATATCATGACAGTCAGTGTAGACTAAAGGAAAATTTTAAACCATGACACTCAGTGTAGACTAAAGAAATAGGATGTCTATTCTTTCCTCACAGCTGGGTAAGGAAGTAAAGTGCTGCACTCAATATGCCAGCAAATTTGGAAAACTGAGCAGTGGCCACAGGACTGGAAAAGGTCAGTGTTCATTCCAATCCCAAAGAACGGCAATGCCAAAGAATGTTCAAATTAACATAAAGTTGCACTCATCTCACAGGCCAGCAAAGTAATGCTCAAAATTCTACAGGTGAGGCTTCAACAGTATGTGAACTGAGAACTTCCCAGATGTTCAAGCTGGATTTAGAAAAGGCAGAGGAACCAGAGATCAAATTGCCAACATCTGTTGGATCATAGAAAAGGCAAGAGAATCCCAGAAAAAACATCTACTGCTTTATTGACTACGCCAAAGCCTTTGACAGTGTGGATCACAACAAACTGTGGAAAATTCTTCAAGAGACAGGAATACCAGATCACCTTCCCTGCCTCCTGAGAAATCTGTATGCAAATCAAGAAGCAACAATTAGAACCAGACATGGAACAACGGACTGGTTCCAAACTGGGAAAGGAATACGTCAAGGCTGTATATTGTCACCCTGCTTATTTAACTTACATGCAGAGTACATCAAGCAAAATGCCAGACTGGATGAAGCACAAGCTGGAATCAAGATTGCCAGGAGAAATATCAGTAACCTCAGATATGTAGATGACACCATCCTTCTCGCAGAAAGCGAAGAAGAACTGAAGAGCCTTTTGATGAAAGTGAAAGAGGGGAGTGAAAAAGCTGGCCTGAAAGTCAACATTCAAAAAATGAAGATCAGGCATCCGGTCCCATCAATTCATGGAAAACTGATGGGGAAACAATGGAAACAGTGAGAGACTTTATTTTTGGAGGCTCCAAAATCAATGCAGATGGTGACTGCCACCATGAAATTAAAAGATACTTGCTCCTTGGAAGAAAAGCTATGACCAACCTAGATGGCATATTAAAAAGCAGAGGCATTACTTTGCCAACAAAGGTCCGTCTAGCCAAAGCTATGGTTTTTCCAGTAGTCATGTATGGATATGAGAATTGGACCATAAAGAAAGCTGAGCACTGAAGAATTGATGCTTTTGAACTGTGGTGCTGGAGAAGACTTTTGAGAATCCCTTGGACTGCAAGGAGATCAAACCAATCCATCCTTTGGGAAATCATCCTGAATATTCATTGGAAGGACTGATACTGAAGCTGAAGCTCCAATATTTTGGCCACCTGATGTGAAGAGCAGACTCATTGGAAAAGACCGTGATGCTGGGAAAGATTGAGGGCAGGAGAAGAAGGGGATGACAGAGGATGAGATGGTTGGATGGCATCACCGACTCGATGGACGTGAGTTTGAGCAAGCCCTGGGAGTTGGTGATGGACAGGGACGCCTGATGTGCTGCAGTCCATGGGGTCACAAAGAGTTGGACACGACTGAGCGACTGAACTGAACTGAGTAACAACACCAAGTCTGTACAGAAACCCCTGCATGGTTCATGGTCCCCCAGCAATGACCTGAGGTGCTGACCCAAGACTCCAGGAACTCACAAAACACAGGCCATTCATTTCCTTTGTGCAAAGGGGAAGGGGCCAAGGAGCATCCAGGAGACACTTTATCCACAGATGACAGAGATGACCAGTGTAGGTGTTTCCCTCCCTGACCACAAAGGTTTCTCTTTACCGAATAGTATATATTTTCCCAGTCTTTTTAATACACAGGTTTAACACCAGAAATGTTAGATAATTTGAGGACATAAGGACTGATCTGAAAGGACTGTCAGCCTCACTCAGAAGCAAGCTCACTACAAATAAAATGCTACAGGAAGAGTTCATCTAAGGACGGACCAGCAGCTCACTTCCCATTCCCGTCACCCTGCTTCCTTCCCACCCTTTCCTTGGCTGTGTCATAGTAGAAGGACCCAATGCTTTGCATGAGTTCATTTTTGTATTAAATAAATGTTGCATGTCGTGTCAGGCAAAGAATACTAAAAGATGAAATTGAAGGGTTTTCAAAATTACAAGTCTTCAGTAGTTTTCAACTAAAATGACAAAGCACCCTCCCAGCCCCCAGTACTGAGAGGAAGGTTCAGCAGCAACAGGCAGGCTGACCCCTGTGGACATGCCACATGACTAGGGGCAGCAGCAGCCTCTGATCCAGGTCCCGCTGGAGGACTCTTGCCTCCAGCAGACTGGTGCCCCAGGCCCATCTCTTCTCAAACCCTTCAGTCCTGAATGTGCATTTCTCTCACTTGGTAAGGCTGAAGGTCAAAGGACGACAGGGACCTGAACGACCCTGCAGAGGCCCTCCATGTGCAAGAGCAGGGCTCTGACCCTCGAGACTGGGCTGTCCTCCTGAAGCGCACCCTGACACAGCCCACTCCTTCCTCCCCACTGGCTGAGTGCCCAGTGCTGAGCAGGACGGTAGGCACTCACAGGTGCCGTCACTGCTGAGGGGGAGACAGGATCCTTACCTCATATTTGTGGCTCAGATTAGGCCACAAGCCACAGGGGAGGCAATGACACCACGAGAATAGCAAATCTGCAGCATCCTGGCACTTTCCCACACATGAAACATTTACCACACAGGCAGCAGGCACAACTCCCCCCCAACACAGCGGAACCGCGGAGCAGCCTGGCTGGCATCCCCACTCCCCCTCCTCACCTCACCCTCTGCCTCCATTGGTCTCAGTGCGGGGCTAGAGACCCTGCACGAGGTACCTGTCAGACCATGGCCCTCCTCCACGGCTCCCCAGGGTCAGTGTTTTTCCATAGCTCACCTTTCCGGCCCCACAATTCACCAGGCTCCTTCCTCTGTAGCCACGGCCCAGCTAACCCACCTGCATTGAGTGCTGACCGCCAGCCATATGCACAGCCCCTCCCGCCACTATCTGCCTGCCCAGAGGGATTTCCTGACCGCCAGTCTGAAGTCCCCTCCCCACAGTCCCAACCTCCCTTCCTCCAGCAGGTGTTAACAGAAAGCAAATGGACAGAGCAAATGGTGCCTTCCTCTATGACAGACAGAAAGGCAACAGGTCAATGGACCTGCATGACACTTCAGCTCGGGACACAGAGGAGAGGACAGCAGGCTCGGCCCTGCTCTCATGGGTCATCGCGGTGCACCACCAAGGAAGAGCCAGCCATGGACAAGAGGGCCCTGAGACGTTCAACTGAACTAAAGTTCAATTCAGTACACGCTGACCAACAACCACGTACCAAGAGCCATCTCAAAAAGCAGGTCATGGATACAGGAGCCAGATCTCAGAGCAAACAGCAGACAAACAGCCCTCCCAACACGGGTCTAGACCAGTGGCCCTGCAGGCAATTCAAGTCCTCCAAGCAGCAGATGTGGTGACAGGATCAGATGTGAAAAGATTTATGTGGAAAAACGGGGAGGGGCCCAGAGGAGGCTGCGAGCTATTAGACGTGACTGCGCAGGAAGAAGAAAGGCAGGCGGGTTTGGAAGGAGAAGCCCTAGACTCCAGGCAGCTCCAAGAGTGTCAGGCCTAGAGCCAAAGTCCCTCCCAGGAATGAGGCAGCTTCAGCTCCTGCAGCAGGACTCGTGGCCTCAGTGTGGGGTCAGTGTGGACCCAGCAGGGAAGGCCCAAGTGGATCATGGCCACTGTGGGGCCGGAGGAAACTTGAGTCTTGGAGCTCCACCACGGGTCCTCCCCGGCTGGACCAGACTCACAGTACGCTCATCTCAGTATGACTCTTTCCCTCCCAGGAGTTCAGAGCAACAGACACTCCATCCTGGTTCAATGGCTCCCTGAGGCACAGCTCAGGACTCCCCGGGCTTCACTGAATCTGAGAAACAATTGCCAAAAAATTAAGTATCCAAGCCAATTACGGAGGATTCTTGATTTAAAACTGAGAATAAACAGCATGTGTGGTTTTACTCTTTTAAAATTTCTTTATTTATTGGCTGTGCTGGGTCTTTGTTGCTACCTGCCGGCTCTCTCTAGGTGTGGCAAGTGGGGGCCGCTCTCTAGTTGTGGTGCCCGGGCTCCTCCCTGCGGGGGCTTCTCCTGTTGCAGAGCCTGGGCTCTAGACGGGCTTCCACAGTTGCGGTGCATGGGCTTAGCTGTCCTGCAGCACGTGAGATCTTCTCAGGCCAGGAACTGAACCCGTGTCCCCTGTACTGGCAGGTAGATTCTGAACCACTAGACCACCAGGGACGTACTTTATTCTTCCATTAATTCAACAAAGATTCAACAGAATACCTAAAATGTCCTAGGGGCTGAAGACATGAAGATGAACAGACCAAAATTTCCTTTGGAAGTGCTCCCTATGAACTGGCAAAGAAAAGTCCAAGTAAACAATAAATACAAAGTTGTGACAAATCTTGTAAGAACGACACAGTAAGGGTAAAAGGAACAAAAAAGCCAGCACCTAACTCTGGGTGGGGGGCAGGCAGGCTGTTCTCAGAGGAAGGCAGAGCTTCAAAAAGAAAGTGAAGCTTAAACTTAAGTATTAAAACAAAGGCAGGAACTCAACAGGTACAGAAAGTTGGCAATGAACAGCATGTGCAAAATTTTAGGATATTAAAGTGGAAATCCTAGTATTGATATTCTTTTAAAAACTTATAAATCAAAATTCTTTAAAGAGACAACACATTAAGATGATTTACTATAACAAGAAAAACAGTTCTAAAGGGAAGATACCTGAATCATGAATAACGGATTTTGCATAAAGTAGGATGGACATATTGATACAAGCAGCTAGTCAGTAAGTATAACTTTTAAGGATTTTCAAACATATATTTTATAAATTGAAACATCTGATTGCCCTTAAAAATATAAACAGAAATTGCATTATACTGGCAATGGCGGAAAAAAATGCTATAAAAAGTAGAAGAAATACATGTTGACAAATAGGTATTTCCTTAAAAGCTTTTCATATTACACAGTCTTATTGTTCAGTCACTCAGTTGTGTCCAACTCTTTGCAACCCCATGGACTGCAGCACACCAGGCTTCCCTGTTCTTCACCATCTCCTAGAGCTTGGTCAAACTCATGTCCATTGAGTTGGTGATGCCATCCAACCATCTCATCCTCTGTCATCCCCTTCTCCTCCTGCCTTTCCCAGCATCGGGGTCTTTTCCAATGAGTGGGCTCTTCGCATCAGGTGGCCAAAATAATGGAGCTTCAGCTTCAGCATCAGTACTTCCAATGAATATTCAGGATGATTTCCTTTAGGATGGATTGGTTTGATATCCTTGCAATCCAAGGGATTCTCAAGAGTCTTCTCCAATACCACACTTCAAAAGCATCAGTTCTTCAGTGCTCAGCTTTCTTTATGGTCCAACTCTCACATCCATACATGACTACTGGAAAACCCACAACTTTGATTATATGGACCTTTGTCAGCAAAGTAATGTCTCAGCTTTTTAATACTCTGTCTGGGTTTGTCATAGCTTTCCTTCCAAGGAGCAAGTGTCTTTTAATTTCATGGCTGCAGTGATTTTGGAGCTCAAGAAAAGAAAGCCTTTCACTGTTTTCCTATCTATTTGCCATTACATAGTTTGGTAGTTCTCAAAGGTGTGGCTCTCAAGAACTCTTCACGCTCTTAAAACTTATTGAGGACCCCAAACAGCTTTTATTTGTGAGCTATCAATGTTTACCACATTAGAAATTAAAACAGAAAATTTTTAATATTTAATTAATTTTAAAAACTGTACATGAAACCTACCATAAATAAAAAATAATAATTTCCAAAGCATTTGGTGATTTCAGGTGTCGTTTTACTCTTACGAGCCTCTTTAACATCTGTCCTCTCGGAAACAAGTGGATTCTCCTTATCTGCTTCAGTTCAATGGCCTGCAGGATACGCAGTTAAGGTCTACGAAACACAATCAGCCTCACACAAACACAGGCTAGAAAAGCAAGGAGTATTTCAGCAGCCTTTTCAGATCATTGTGGACATTCTTTGATACCACACCCAAACTAGGCAAACTGTAGGTTCTTAAACAATAGTTGCAATGTAGAATCTAAAACCTTATCAATGAACTTATCGTACTGTTATGTTGCAATCCATTGGTATATCTCTGAATGGGTCTTTTACCCATGCACAGATCTGAAACATGATGCACTGGCCATTTGGAAAATACTGGTTCACAAAATTATGCAGCTCTTTCAAATGTTGACACATTTCACCAAATAATATCAGTAACTCACATTCTGGACTTCCTTGCTGGCGCAGTGGATAAGAATTCGCCTGCTAATGCAGAGGACACGCTTTGATCCCTGGTCTAGGAAGATTCCGAATGCCGAGGAACAACTAAGCCCATGCACCACAACTGCTAAGCCCACACGCTGCAACTACCGAAGCCTGCATGCTTAGAGAGGGCCCATGGCCAACAACAAAGATCCACTGCAACCAAAAACACAGGAATAAATACATAAACTATTGTTCTAGAAAACACCTATAGGCCTAAGGCAGTCCTTATGTGAGGGTGGGGTTAATATTAAAAAAAAAATTGATTAACGTTACCACTGAGCCCATCAAAAAAGTCTTCAAGTACTCAGAAGCACACACACACACACACAAACAAAAAGTGGCAAGAACTCCAAAAGACAGGACAAGTGTGAGAGAAGGGTCAAAACACAAAGACACCAGGCCAGGCTTTGCCAGGTGAATGGAATTTGGACTGAGAACTTTCATATACCACAGAATATTTAAAAAGCACAACAAATGTTTATCGACGTGAAGGCAATGTCAGAAGCTGTCATGCTCATGGTAGCAGACAGAAGTTTTAAATTTTTGTATTTTTCCTTGAAAACACAAATATTATCATTGGCCACAATTTCTGACACTTGTTCTTCATTTCTCAGAAAATGTCCACCAAATACCCAATTCTGAATAACTGTAGTTTGTCTGCCACTCATTTTTTTCAAGCAAAAGTCACACTCCAGGAGAAAAGTGGCCAGTTCGTTCTGCAGTTGCATAGCTGCCACAGCTGCCACTCCTCACACAGGCCCTGGGCCTCTCAGAGCAGCCAACATGCTTCCCATGCGCCTCTCATTCCTCATGAGCAGACTCCACCAAGCGTTCAGGGCTGAGAGGCAAGAAAGTTAACTGTGGGGACTTCCCTGGAGGTCCAGTGGTGAGAACTCAAGTTTCCATTGCAGGGGGCATAAGTTCAATCCCTGGTTGGGGAACTAAGAAACCCCACCCCACACAGTGCAGCCAAAAAGAAAAACATTAACTGTTACTGTATCAACAAGAGATATGTCTAAGTCAAAGTAGTATTGTTTTTACTGCCAGTGGGGAGGTGGTGAAGAGGGTATATTGGCTGTCAGTGTGATTTGGGGCCCTTGCCTCACAGTTTCTGCCTAGACACCAGCAGTTTTACCCACCAGGTTTCTGCACCATTAGTACAACAGCGAAAACAGAAATGACAATCTTAATATTATTATAAAAAAGTTTTCCCTCATAGGCCCCCAGGAAGGGTCTTAGGGACCCCAAGAGGTGTGTGAACCACAGTGTGGGAACCACTGGCAGATTATTTCTAGAAGAAAACAGAAGAAATGGCTACCAGAGGCCAACTCTGGGGAGAAGCCAGGGGTAGGAGGGAGGCTCACTCCATCCTACATTTCCTTTAAACTGTTCCATTTCTCTGTAATGTGTAATGACTACTTTAATACAACATTGTGCAGCCTTAAGCTCAACGGAGAAATGAAGCTAAACCTGACCACTGACAGCCAAAACATTACCAAGCACCCAGCAGGTACTCGATAATCACTGAATGAATGAATATATACAGATAACACACACACACACACACATACAAAGAGTGGCAAGAACTCCAAAAAACAGGACAAGTATGAGGGAAGGGGCACAACACAAAGACACCAGGCTGGGCTTTGCCAGGTGAATGGAATTTGGACTGAGAACTTTCATATACCACAGACTATTTAAGAAGCACAACAAATGTTTATCGACATGAAGGCAATGTCAGGCTGTCATTTTGAAAACTAAGAATTACATCACAAATTTTAGAAATTAAAGACGTTTAATGAGAAAAAAAAGGCTTTGTGAAAAGAAGTCCCTTCCTCACATCCACAAATGGAGCTTCTCTGCTTTCTGCTTGATTTCGTCCAGGCTAAGCCCCTGCTATAGCAGAACACAGGAAAACAAAAAACAAAGTTAAAGCCATGGGACAGACCTACTAACCAGGATGAAAACACAGGAGTGGGACAAATGTAACCTACTGTGTAGGAATTTCCTCTCTAAATCTCTGCAGGCCACCAAAACAAAGAATAAACTTTACACCATTATTCTCTTCTCTTTTTTTTTTCAGGTTTACAAAAAAGTATTTGAAAATACAAGGGCTTCCCATATATCCCCTCTCTGTGTGCACACCACATCCCCGACTGGTATTAATGGGGTACATATGTTATAACTGATGGATAATATTGATAAGTTATTACTAACTAAAGTCCATAGCTAACTTTAGGGTTCACTCTGTGCTGTATATTCTATGGGTTTTGACAAATGTACAGGGACTTGTGTCTGCCATTACTGTATTACACAGAATCGTTTTGCTGCCCCAAAGATTCCCTGTGCTCCACCTACTCACTCCCTCATCCTCATTTTTAAGCAGTTCAGCATCGTTCAGTGTTGTTTCCTCCTCCCTCCACCCTGCACCCACTGTCATCTCTAAGTTTTAAGCAACTCTTCATCCAGACAAATGTGACCGCTGTGAAGGCATCCAATTTTGACATTACTATTCTAATTTAGGGGCTTCCCAGGTGGCGCAGTGATAAAGAATCCACCTGCCAATGCAGGAGATGCAAGAGATGCAGGTGCAATCCCTGGGTTGGGAAGATCCCCTGGAGAAGGAAATGGCAACTCACTTCAGTATTCTTGCCTGGAAAATTCCATGGACAGAGGAGCCTGGTGGGCTAGAGTCCATGGGGTCGCAAAGAATCGGACCTGACTGAGCAGTGCACACAGCAGCATTCTACTTTTTCTCGAAAATGGTGGGGGGTGAGTGTGTGGGGAGGAGAGCAATATCACATAGGGCAAATAAGAGTCCTGCTTTGTACTTCTACCTGAAAAATATTAAAATGATAATGAAACTGAAACTAGTTTGGGTTGCTTTAGAATCGTGCTTCATTAGTAACATCTTCCTTTATTTATATAAATAAAACTTTACTGATGTAGGGGGTAGGACAGAGGCCAGGGCTCCTGTCTCCTTGGCTGCACTACACTCTGCTGTCCCTTCCCTTCAACACTGTCTTCACTTCCCCAGCTTAAGCTACTATCCACATAAACTTAATCTTATACCTTTTATGCAACTATACATCTTCTACAGTCGGCTAAAATGACAACAGGATAAAAGGATTCAATAGAGCAGTGTTTCTTTTGTTGAAATACCTGTCTTTACGTGTGTTCTGTCCTACAAATTATGAAGTTCTCAATCTTATCTGTCAACTCCCAGAAAGAATTCAAACACACAACCACAAAACAAGGAATTGAAGGAATAACTAACACAGTGGAGCAGAAATCAGAAGCACTATGCAAAAACATATTTGAAATGTGTAAAATCTAAACTGTAACTATATGATTTTCCCTGGGTGAAGAACTAGAACAAACTCAGGCCAGTAGTTCCTGTCAGAAACATTCCTAATTTCAGTTTTTTCAGATTTTCCAAGAGCATCTCATCACCAAGAATTCTCAAGTCCACCCTTTGCCAATTGCAGTTTCATTGAAAAAAGAAAAACTCACATGTCACGGTACTTTAAAAAATCTGGATGTTAAATTCAAAGCTGTTGCATGTAAATGTTGTATTACCTGTAAAACAAAGATTACAGCACCACCTACCTCCCTAAGCTTGGTGAGGATTCGCTGAGTTAGTACAACCCTGTGCATATTTATTAGATAGTCCTAAGAATTCACTAGCCTGACCCCAAGTGAAACTCGGTTCAGCCTATGGAAAAAATGGATTCTAAAAGTTGAAAATGTATTTAAATTTCAAAAACAGTTACGCATTTAGATGCTTCTCTCCAAGGGCTGCGAGGTCCCCTGACCCGGCCAAGAACTAAACTCTGCGCTGACTGCCACGCGGAATTCGGGACCTGAGCCTGGAGGTTACAGACAGAGGGTAACGCCACCCACGCCTCTGAGGCCCAAATACTCAGTCTATTTTAAACAAACAAACACTTATTGCACATCTTTCTTAATTTTAAAAAATTCCCTAAGAGGGGCTAACAATCTCGTTCCAAGTGTTCAGTGCTTTGCACCTGTTACAGCATTCCAGGCTCCCAACTATCCCCGAGAGGTAGGTGCGGCGACCACCTAGTCTCGCAGGGGAAACCGAGGCACGCGGGCGTGCAGCCGGCGCGGTCTCTACGCGCTGACACGCGGACCTGGGCTGGCCAGCCCGCTCGGACACAGCGGTCATCCCCGTCCAGGTTTCCACATCTGAGGCCACACACCCAAAGCGCGGCCACCGGCCGGGCGCCGGAAGCCGGACGGGAGTCGGGGTCCCGGGTGTGAGCGCCGGGCGGGGGTCTGGTCGCATTAAGGCGGGGCGGGGCCTGGGCAGGGGTCTGGGAGGAGAGCCGGGCGGGGGTCCGGGTTCCGGGCCGCTCACCTTCCGACAGCTCCAGCTCCAGCTCGGCCAGGCTCTCCCGCACCTCAGCGGGCAGCTGCACCGCCTCCAGCGGGCACCCGCGCTCGGCCATGGCCCCGCAGCAGGACTGCCGTCCGGCCGCCTCGCGCCGGGCGGGGTCGGGGCCGGGGTCGCTCCAGGCCCAGCCCAGGTGGCCGCGGAGGCGACAACTATGTCGCTCCCCTCAGCCCCGGGACCCTCATCGGCCCTCGAGGAGCCAAGGCGGCGGGCAGGAGGCGGCCCAGGCAGCTCCACAGAGACACGGGCGCGGGCACGAGCGCAAGCAGCTCCTCTGCCGCCGCCGCCGCCGCCGCCGCCACCGCCCCGCGCGCCCCCGACAGCCCTGCCGGCCCTACATGGAGCGCGCGTGCGCGGTGGGAAGAGCGGGCAGGGGAGCGCGCGTGTGCGGCGGGCCGCCAGCCTGGTGGGCGCCTGGCCCCGCCCAGCAACACCAGACGCTCGTTGCCATTGGCCGCGAGAACGCGGCGAAGCCGCCCCGGGCGTCCATTGACTGAGCCGAGAGAAAGTCACTCCCGAGAGGCTCTGCGCGGGAGGCTTGGATCGCGGACTGGCCCGAGCGCAGGCTCGGCTGAGAGGGCGGTCACCTCAGTGTTGGGGTCTCGGGCACAAGGCCTCTCTCAGCCCATGTACAGTGGGCCGTTGGACTCAGGCGGGCGTCAGTGCGCGGCGATCCCTCAGGCTCCTCGGCGGACGAGCAGCGGGCACTGGTGTGGAGTCCGCGCGGACGGTGGGGCGCAGCTGAGATGGAGGACGTTGAGGCTTCCGGGCGCGCTGGGCCTCCTCTTGAGGAATGCGTCCACATGCTTTCCTCCCAGCACGGGCCTCACTCATGAGGCTTTTCACAACTCCCAGGAGCCAGCTGGACACCCCGGGCCCCTTTGGACGTCCTTCATAGACCCGTTATGACGTGTATTAGTCCAAGTGCTTTTCAAAACAGCCTTGGAAGGAGCTCCAGCAGCAATTTCAGACGGTGAGGTGATCTTGGGAAGTGCGAGGACAGACTTGAGGGAACTACAGACGTGCGGAGCCTGGGGGGGTTGGGTAGTGGAGCTGCACTGAGCCCCCCTCACACACACACACACACACACACTGGAGAATCCAGAGGGAACTGTTGCGCAGTGTCGCGGGAAGTGCATCAGTGGACTGTGGTGGACGTCAGTACTCACAACTGTACGCAGAGGGTCACTTTGCTACGTCACATCAGGTGTCCTTCAGGTGACAGAGCCAGCAGGAGAACGATCTGGCCACTGGGCCAATACAGAAGGCCTCTGATGAGCAGTGCTTGCCCCAGAGTTAATTTTTCACCTGGGTTGAGGTAGGAGTGTGAACCAGTGAAGTGAATGAATGTCCTAGTGACCTGTTTATGATGGAAATATTAGCTATAAGGAAAGATAATGGAAGTGGGCATCATCTAAATGATGCTGCTAGTGATAAAGAACCTGCCTGCCAATGCAGGAGACGTGAGATACAGGTTTCATTCCTGGATGGGGAAGATCCCCTGGAGGAGCACATGGCAACCCACTCCAGTATTCTTTAATACTACTGATACTGTTCAGAAAAATAATGGACAGCTGATGGCTACCAATAGACCATTGAAAGTGATGGAGTCTCTTTGATTGCATGCCAAGAAATCCTCATTTCCTGCATTGAAACAATAAAGACAAGGACTAGGCCCAAGAGTCTCTATGATGGTAAACACCCAATCAAGACAATTCTGTTTCGCTAAGTTTGGGATCCTGGTTGGGGAAATCTGGGTAGATGCCCTCAAAGATTTCCTCACCCCCACCCCATCCCACACTACCCCCTCGACTGTCTTGAACCTCTGGAGCCTGCCCATGTGGCTCACCTTTCCCTACCAACCTAGCCCCCCACTCCCCAGTCTGTTGGACAATAGGCATATGATTATGGTTATTTCTTAGTATAATTCAGCTGAACTATAACCCTCTTCCCCTCAAAAGAACACATTAGTTTGCTGCTGCTAAGTCGCTTCAGTCGTGTCCGACTCTGTGCAACCCCATAGACGGCAGCCCACCAGGCTCCGCCGTCCCTGGGATTTTCCAGGCAAGAACACTGGAGTGGGTTGCCATTTCCTTCCGCAGTAACAAAGTACCACTAACTGGGTGGCTTAACAGAAGTTTATCTCACAGTTCTGGGGGCTGGAAGTTAGAACAAAGTGACAGGGCTGTGAGGGAAGGATCTTCTATTCCTCTGCTAGCTTCTGGTGGTTTGCTGGCAATCTTGTGTTACTTGGCTTGTAGATGCATTGTGGCAGTCTGCCTTGATGTTCATGTGCCTTTCTCCCTATATGTTTGTATGTTTCTGTGTCCAAATTCCCTGTTTTTGAAAATACCAGTTATTGGATTTTTACCTGCTCTAATTACAATACTCATCTTAATTTGATTGCCTATAAAGACCCTATTTCCAAATAAGGTTACATTCATGGGTACCTGGGGGTTAGGACTTAAACATCTTTTGCAGGGATACAGTTTAGTCCATGACAGGTTGTAAGAACCAGCCAACTGCCAGGAGCTAGGAAAGTTTTTGTGGGGCTGGATTATAAGTGTGCTTGATGAGTGGTGGTCCTCAGCATCCTTGCTTAATTCACCAGCATGAGCCCTGCAGAAATCAGAAGAAAACTGGAGTGTAAAGTTGGTAAAAGACTTATGACCAGTCTTCTAAGATACAGGGTTTATGACCAGTCTTCTAAGATACAGATTTAACACCTAGGCAAAGACCAATAGCAAACTCCTAAAGTGATGCTATGTCTATTGCCATATAACAAATTACTACACACTTAGTGGCTTAAAACAAGAATCATTTATTCTCCTAAGTTGCTGAGGGTCAGGGCAGAGTGGAATTGAGCTACGTCATCTGGGGCTTCAGTTGGAACAGCTTGAAGGCTGGAGGTTGGAATGATCTGAAGGTTCATTTACTCACATGTCTGACAGTCGATGCTGGAGCCCAGATTGGAGGTGTCAGCCAGCATGCCCACACACGGCCATTCCCACTAGTCAGTGGTGGCTCACCACTGTAGGCAAGAGCTGACAGTAGGAAAGGTTGCTCCTGAACAGCATTTGCGGGGAGTGGGGAGGGCGGTGGGCGATAGGATCTTAGCAGTAAAGAGGTCAGGAAGGAGCTTGTAACTGACAGAAGTCAGTACTGGAAATTACAGTGGCCAGCAAGACCTGAGTGGCAGCCAAGGGACCCTGACCTGTGGACAGTTGCAGAAATGGTTAATAAAACACAGCATCCCTAGAGGCAAAACAGATGGGCAGTTGAAAATACCAGCAGAAAAAAGTTAAGGATGGATGAATAGGAAAATCAGGATCCCACAGCCAGTTTCTGGACTGAGCTGGTTTTCAGATGTGGTACTGAAGAGGTGGCCAAATACCAAGAAGGACCCTGCAGCATACCACAAGTAGATACAGAAATGAATCCTGAAGTCCTTTTCCAGAGTCCAATAGCCATTTCCTTTGACAACTACACCCAGGGGGAAAGTGGGTAACCAAACATTCTGAAGACTGTGTACTGAAGATGTACACAAAATCTGAATTGACTTTGATATCCAGACATCTGCATTATCATCACGGCTTCCCTGTCAGAGTGGCTGCATAGTGGCCAGATAATTAATGGAGTCCTCCCCAAGGTCCAGCTTACAGTAGGCCCACCAACTCTGTGGACCTGCTTGTGGTCATTTCCCCTGTCCCAAACTGAATAATTGGCATTGATGTACTTGGCAATTAATGTTACTCTCAGGTTGAGTCCCTGACCTGTAGGGTTAGAGCTATCACAACAGGAAAAGTCAAGTGGAAAACTGACTGGTTTTGAAAAGTCAAGTGGAAAACTGACCTCTAAAACTGATCTGTTCCAGTCAAGATCATAGAGTCTCTAGGGGTGAGACAGTGGCAGAACTGGGGGCCACTTTTAAGGATCTAAAGGATATAGCATGGTGGTCCCCCAAATCTTAAATTCACCAGTGTGATCCCTGCAGAAATTGGGTCCTGGAGGATGGCAGTACACTGCAAACTCAACCGAGTGGCAGCCCTGATAGTAGTTTCTGTGTCAGATGCAGGGGGTGGCTACTGATTTGGTGTGTTCTTTTCTGTCCCCATCAGGAAAAAAGGATCAGGACCATTTCACATTCACATGGAACACAGATGCAGTTTTGCCCGAAGGCTATGTTACCTCTCTTGCCCTCTTGTAGTCCAAAGACTTCACCATCCTGAAGAATATCACACTGCTCCATTACACCAATAATATTACAAAGATGCTGGAGGCCTTGGTAAGATACAGGTGTTCCAGAGAGTAGCAGATAAACACTGTGAAGATTCAGAGACCTGCTACATTTGTAACATTTTTAGGGATCCAGTGGTCAGTAGTGCCCTAGGGCATCCCTTTCAAAAGGTAAAGACAATTATTGCATCTTGCACCTTCAGCCATCAATAAAGGAAGATACTTTTGGGTCTTTTCAGGTTCTGGAAGTGGCCTATTCCACACCTAAGAATAGTGCTCTGGCCCAAATACTGGGTGACTTGGAAGACTTCCAGGTTTGAGAAGAACCCAGAAAAGTAAGAGTTTTTGTAATTGGTCAAGGCTGTGATGCAGGCAGCTGTGCTGCCCCAGCCATATGGTCTAGCAGGTGGTGGTGGTGGTAGTGGGGAACGACATGATGTGGAGTTTCTGGCACATCTCAGTAGGAGATTCACGAAGCAGGACCCTAGGTTCTGCCATGCCCCTGGAAGCAGAGAATTATCTGCCTTTTAGGGGGAAAAAAGCCTTGGTGTGCTTCTGTGCTCTGATAGAGATGGAACATCTGGCCTTGGGACACCAAGTGAACATGCAGACAAAACAGTGCCTTGTTAGGGGGTTCTGCCAAACTCACAAGGTCATCAGGGTGGTTTGGCCCAGCAGCAATCCACTACCAGGTGGAAGGAGAATGTTCAAGACAGCATGAGACTGTTCAGGGGTCACAGGTGAGTGCAGGATAGGTGGCCCAGACCCACAGAGCACCCACTGTTCCTGTATCAGAGCCCCTTTGTCCATTCACACCTATGACCATATGGGGAGGCCTTTAGGACATGTGGACAGAGGGGGAAAATCTTGAGCCTCATTCCTGGATGGATTGGCTTCGTGATGGTGTTCAGTTGCCAAGTCGTATCTGATTCTTTGCAACCCCATAGACGGGAGCACACCAGGTGTTCCTGTCCCTCACCATCTCCTAGAGTTTACCCAAGTTCATGTCCATTGAATTGGTGATGCCATCTAACCATCTCATCCTTTGTTACCCCCTTCTCCTTCTGCTTTCTATCTTTACCAGCATCAGGGTCTTTTCCAATGAGTCGGCACTTCACATTAGGTGGCCAAAGTATTGGATTTCAGCCTCAGCATCAGTCCTTCCGATGAGCATTCAGGGTTGATTTCCTTTAGGATTGACTGGTTTAATCTTGCAGTCCAAGGGATTCTCAACAGTCTTCTCCAGCACCACAGTTTGAAAGCATCAATTCTATGGTGCTCTGCCTTCTTTATGGTCCAACTCTCACATCTGTACATGACTACTGGAAAAAACCATAGTTTTGACTATCTGGACCTTTGTTGGCAAAGTGATGTCTGCTTTTTAATACACTGTCTAGGTTTGTCATAGCTTTTCTTCCAAGGAGCACCTGTCTTCTAGTTTCATGGCTGCAGTCACCATCCACAGTGATTTTAGAGCCCAAGAAGAGGAAATACGTCAGTGTTTCTGCCTTTTCCCCTTCTATTTGCCATGAAGTGATGGAACTGGATAGGCATGATCTTAGTTTATTTAATATTGAGTTTTAAGCCTGACTTAGCACCTGAGATCAGCATGAAAGTGGACAGCAGCTACATTACAGCCTCATGCAGGGCTGGCCTTGAAAGACAGCAGTGGAGACATATCCCCCACTGGGAAGAGCGCCTGTCATTCACTTTTGTGTGTAAGGAGTGGCCCAAGGTGAGAATATATGTGGACACAGGGCAGTGCTGGGTGACCTCTGTGACTGGGAATAAGGAAAGCACATGGGAAGACGTACTGGGATGGGCACCAAGCAGACAGAACAATTCTAACAGTTGACATTGGACAGCATTTCTTACTGGCAACCTGTGTGCTGGCACAATGGGTACAAGGACAGAATGACCAAAGTAATGGAGCTGGAGGCTATTTATGGGCCCAAGGCTGATCCAACCACTCACTTGGTCTAACCTGTCAGCAAGAGACCAATGAGGAGCTCCCGATGTGGTTCCTTTCATGAAGTTCAACCAGCCATTTGCTCTACTGGAACTCTTCTATCCGGGAAGGGCCAGCAGTTTGTTTTCACAGAAATAGATTCATACTGCATAGATAGGTTTAACCTCCTGTCCACAGGTGTCAGCCAGCAAGGGTTTATGGAGTGTTAGTTCCTCTAGCACAGGATCTCACCTTACAGCAAAGGAAATGCAGGGTGCACTTTACATTGCAGGATGTGCAGTGATCACAGATCTGCTGCCTGACAGAGCACTGGGACAGTCAGCTAAAGGCACAGCTGAAGTGCCAAGGTGGAGGTAATATTCTATGGCACCATTTCCCAACAAGAAAGACACCTGAGTCTAAAATCCAAAGGTGGAAATAGGAGCGGCCCCACTTAATATCACTCCCAATGGTCCACTGGAGAACTTGGTGCCTCCTGTCCTCCCAAGTATAGATTCTGCAGGGTTAGAGGTCATGGTCCCCAAAAGGAACACTTCCTGTCCTACTGGATATAAATGATGGATGATGTCTGGGAACCCTGGGTTCCTGAATCTTGGAACCAGGAGGCAAAAGGAGAAGTCACCATCTGGGCAGTGGAGAGGGTAGGGCTACTCTATACTCAAGAATGTGTGGAACCCATGACCCACACGGAGCATCTTGGTACTCCTTTGCTTAACTGTGATCAAGAAACTAGAGACTCCAGCTTGCACTTGCAGTGGAAGAGTCTGTCTCTTGATTTTCAGGCACCTGCAGTCTGGCTGTAAGGGATGTGCATGATATATGCGATACTAGTTTAAGGCACACACCAGTCTGCAACGTTACCTCTAACTTGAAAGACTGATTTCCAAGCTGGTGCTGAAAGCAAACCTTCAGCTAGCCATTCCACTCTTCAGCCCAGGCAACTGCTTCCAGCGATGGGATCTGTAATGCTGGTTTGTAAACCAGCCCCTGTACACAAGGGCAAGGAGAGATCTAAGAAAGAGGCAGACCCTCCAGGTCAGCAGGCAGCAGGTTTGATAAGCAGGGAACTGATGAGGTTTGTCTTGGGCGGCCAGAAGATAACTCTCTGCAGCCACCAGAATCTTTAACTTTTTTAAATTAATTAATTTAATTGGAGGATAATTACTTGACAACATTGTGGTGGTTCTGCCATGGGTCAACATGAATCAGCCACAGGTGCACGTTTGTCCCCTCATTGTGAACTCTCCTCCCACCTCCCTCCCCACCCCATCCCTCTGAGTTCTCCCAGACTACTGCCTTTGAGTGCCCTGCTTCATGCATTCAACTTGCACTGGTCATCTGTTTTACATATGGTAATATACATGTTTCAATGCTATTCTCTCAAGTCATCCCACCCTTGCCTTTTCCCACAGAGTCCTTTACATCTGTCTTTCTTTTGCTGCCTGGCAAATACAATCATCGTTACCATTTTTCTAAATTCCATCAGATCAGATCAGATCAGTCGCTCAGTCATGTCCAACTCTGCAACCCCATGAATCGCAGCACGCCAGGCCTCCCTGTCCATCACCAACTCCTGGAGTTCACTGAGACTCAGGTCCATCGAATCAGTGATGCCATCCAGCCATCTCATCCTCTGTCATCCCCTTCTCCTCTTGCCCCCAATCCCTCCCAGCATTAGAGTCTTTTCCAATGAGTCAACTCTTCGCATGAGGTGCCAAAGTACTGGAGTTTCAGCTTTAGCATCATTCCTTCCAAAGAAATCCCAGGGCTGATCCTCAGAATGGACTGGTTGGATGTCCTTGCAATCCAAGGGACTCTCAAGAGTCTTCTCCAACAACACAGTTCAAAAGGATCAATGCTTCGGCACTCAGCCTTCTTCACAGTCCAACTCTCACATCCATACATGACCACAGGAAAAACCATAGCCTTGACTAGACGAACCTTTGTTGGCCAAGTAATGTCTCTGCTTTTGAATATGCTATCTAGGTTGGTCATAACTTTCCTTCCAAGGAGTAAGCGTCTTTTAATTTCATGGCTGCAGTCACCATCTGCAGTGATTTTGGAGCCCAGAAAAATAAAGTCTGACACTGTTTCTCCATCTATTTCCCATGAAGTGATGGGACCGGATGCCATGATCTTCATTTTCTGAATGTTGAGCTTTAAGCCAACTTTTTCACCCTCCACTTTTCACTTTCATCAAGAGGCTTTTTAGTTCCTCTTCACTTTCTGCCATAAGGGTGGTGTCATCTGCATATCTGAGGTTATTGATATTTCTCCCAGCAATCTTGATTCCAGCTTGTGTTTCTTCCAGTCCAGCATTTCTCTTGAGGTATTCTGCATATAAGTTAAATAAACAGAGTGACAATATACAGCCTTGACATACTCCTTTTCCTATTTGGAACCAGTCTGTTGTTCCATGTCCAGTTCCAACTGTTGCTTCCTAACCTGCATACAAATTTCTCAAGAGGCGGATCAGGTGGTCTGGTATTCCCATCTCTTTCAGAATTTTCCACAGTTTCTTGTGATCCACACAGTCAAAGGCTTTGGCATAGTCAATAAAGCAGAAATAGATGTTTTTCTGGAACTCTCTTGCTTTTTTGATGATCCAGCAGATGTTGGCAATTTGATCTCTGTTTCCTCTGCCTTTTCTAAATTCCATATATATGCATTAATATTCTGTGTTGGTGTTTCTCTTTCTGGCTTATTTCACACTGTATAATAGGCTCCAGTTTCACCCACCTCATTAGAACTGACTCAAATGCATTCTTTTTTATAGCTTAGTAATATGCCATTGCATATATGTACCACAATTTCCTTATCCATTCATGTGCCAATTGACATCTAGGTTGCTTCCACATCCTGGCTATTGTAAATAGTGCTGCGATGAACACTAGGGTACATGTGTCTCTTTCATTTCTGGTTTCCTCAATGTGTATGCCCAGCATTGGGATTGCTGGGTCGTATGGCAGTTCTATTTCCAGTTTTTTAAGGAGTCTCCACACTGTTCTCCATAGTGGCTGTACTAGTTTGCATTCCCAACAGTGTAAGAGGGTTCCCTTTTCTCTGCACCCTCTCCAGCATTTATTGTTTGTAGACTTTTTGATAACAGCCATTCTGACCAGCATGAGATGGTACCTTATTGTGGTTTTGATTTGCATTTCTCTGATAATGAGTGCTATTGAGCATCTTTTTGTGTGTTTGGTAGCCATCTGTATGTCTTCTTTGGAGAAATGTCTGTTTAGTTCTTTGGCCTGTTTGTTTATTGGGTCATTTATTTTTCTGGAATTGAGCTGCAGAAGTTGCTTGTATATTTTTGAGATTTATTCTTGTCAGTTGCTTCGTTTGCTATTATTTTCTCCCATTCTGAAGGCTGTCTTTTCACCTTGCTTATAGTTTCCTTCGTTGTGCAAAAACTTTTAAGTTTAATTAGGTCCCATTTGTTTATTTTTGCTTTCATTTCCATTACTCTGGGAAGTGAGTCATGGAGGATCCTGCTGTGATTTATGTCAGAGTGTTTTGCCTATGTTTTCCTCTAGGAGTTTTATGGTTTCTGGTTTTATGTTTAGATCTTTAATCTATTTTGAGTTTACTTTTGTGTATGGTGTTAGAAAGTGTTCTAGTTTCATTCTTTTACAAGTGGTTGACCAGTTTTCCCAGCACCACTTGTTAAAGAGATTGTCTTTTCTCCATTGTATATTCTTGCCTCCTTTGTCAAAGACAAGGGGTCCACAGGTGTGTGAATTTATCTCTGGGCTTTCTATTTTGTTCCATTGATCTATGTTTCAGTCTTTGTGCCAGTACCATACTGTCTTGATGACTGTAGCTTTGCAGTATAGTCTGAAGTCAGGCAGTTTGATTCCTTCAGTTCCATTCTTCTCAAGATTGCTTTGGCTATTTGAGGTTTTTTGCATTTCCATACAAATTGTGAAATTATTTGTTCTAGTTCTGTGAAAAATACCATTGGTAGCCCCAGAAATCCATGCACATATGGACACCTTATCTTTGACAAAGGAGGCAAGAATATACAATGGATTAAAGACAATCTCTTTAACAAGTGGTGCTGGGAAATCTGGTCAACCACTTGTAAAAGAATGAAACTAGAACACTTTCTAACACCATACACAAAAATAAGCTCAAAATGGATTAAAGATCTAAACGTAAGACCAGAAACTATAAAACTCCTAGAGGAGAACATAGGCAAAACACTCTCTGACATACATCACAGCAGGATCCTCTATGACCCACCTCCCAGAATATTGGAAATAAAAGCAAAAATAAACAAATGGGACCTAATTAAACTTAAAAGCTTCTGCACATGAAAGGAAACTATTAGCAAGGTGAAAAGGCAGCCTTCAGAATGGGAGAAAATAATAGCAAATAGCAAATAAAAGCAAATATCTCTGGGCTTTCTATTTTGTTCCATTGATCTATATTTCTGTCTTTGTGCCAGTACCATACTGTCTTGATAACTGTGGCTTTGTAGTGTAGCCTGAAGTCAGGTAGGTTGATTCCTCCAGTTCCATTCTTCTTCTTCTTTTTTTTTTTTTCCATTCTTCTTTCTCAAGATAGCTTTGGCTATTCGAGGTTTTCTGTATTTCCATACAAATTGTGAAATTATTTGTTCTAGCTCTGTGAAGAATACCGTTGGTAGCTTGATAGGGATTGCACTGAATCTATAAATTGCTTTGGGTAGTATACTCATTTTCACTATATTGATTCTTCCAATCCATGAACATGGTATATTTCTCCATCTATTAGTGTCCTCTTTGATTTCTTTCACCAGTGTTTTATAGTTTTCTATGTATAGGTCTTTAGTTTCTCTAGGTAGATATATTCCTAAGTATTTTATTCTTTCCGTTGCAATGGTGTATGGAATTGTTTCCTTAATTTCTCTTTCTGTTTTCTCATTATTAGTGTATAGGAATGCAAGGGATTTCTGTGTGTTGATTTTATATCCTGCAACTTTACTATAATCATTGATTAGTTCTAGTAATTTTCTGGTGGAGTCTTTAGGGTTTTCTATGTAGAGGATCATGTCATCTGCAAATAGTGAGAGTTTTACTTCTTCTTTTCCAATCTGGATTCCTTTTATTCCTTGTTCTTCTCTGATTGCTGTGGCTAAAACTTCCAAAACTATGTTGAATAGTAGTGTTGAGAGTGGCCACCCTTGTCTTGTTCCTGACTTTAGGGGAAATGCTTTCAAGTTTTCACCATCGAGGATAATGTTTGCTGTGGGTTTATCATATACGGCTTTTATTATGTTGAGGTATGTTCCTTCTATGCCTGCTTTCTGGAGGGTTTTTATCATAAATGGATGTTGAACTTTGTCAAAGGCTTTCTCTGCATCTATTGAGATAATCATATGGCTTTTATCTTTCAATTTGTTAATGTGGTGTATTATATTGATTGATTTGCAAATATTGAAGAATCTTTGCATCCCTGGGACAAAGTCCACTTGGTCATGGTGTATGATCTTTTTAATATGTTGTTTGATTCTGTTTGCTGGAATTTTGTTGAGGATTTTTCTGTCTATGTTCATCAGTGATATTGGCCTGTAGTTTTCTTTTTTGTGGCATCTTTGTCTGGTTTTGGTATTAGGTGCATCTACCAGAATGTTAAGAGCTTATACGGAGGCCTGAACTGGGTTTAGTTGTGCACACCTTCATATGGTCTCACCACCACCTTGCTCTCTTCCACCTGTGCCCTTGGGGCAGCTTCTAATGTGGAGAAGGCAAGTGGAATGCACAACTCTGACAACCCAGGGCCAACTCACAGGTCAACCAGCAGTCATGTCTTCTTGGTGACCTCCTACAACATGTAAGACCAGTGGATTCTATGTGTGAGCTCATCCTGCATTTTCACTGCTTTAAAGTATGCTTGTTTCTAAGGGGCAGTGTCACACAGAACTACAGCAACGAGTAAAACATCTCCAGGTCCACAGATACTGGTGTCTGCAGATGTACTGCAGACAGGGGAGCCAAAGCCACACTTGGATCGTGTCTGTTCCTGGTGGAACCAATCACTGCCTCCTCCGTGATGGTGGGAACCAGCTCACCACATGAAGGGCTCAGCATTGGCCTCTGCTGTTGGCAGTTCAAGCATTGAGAAGAATGCCAGGAAGAAGCCAGGAGGCCTTGGTGAGAGGTCTGGTTGCTGCCACTTGAAGAAAGAAGCTGAGTGACACCCACAGGCAAGTCATCTTGTCCACCTTCTGCACTTCCATAGTGGGTCTTGTGGGAGGCAGGTCTCCTTACTGCCCTATAGACGTCCTTGGTACCACTTGGTAATCTTTTCTCTGTCAAGTGTTAACCAGCTGGACAATCAACTACTCAGGGAAATCTTATGGATCAGGAACTCAGGTCAGCGCTCTTTCCATACAAAATGGACCACGATGCACCATCCAAAGTTGGCTGATAGGAAATCTTCCACAGCCCCAAGCTGGATGTGTGTGACAACTGTCTACTTTTGGTTGAGGCTAGCACTCTTGCAGATCCATCTGCAGAACAAACCTGTGCTTCCTCCTGTTCTGCCAGCTGGTCACAGGGAATGTACCCTGAAACCACAGATGCAGCCTGAAGAGGAGACATGAGGTAGGAGGAAGATTCAGCACCACGAGTCTGACCACCTGCTGAGTCATTCATGTATGCCTCCAGGGTCTGTTCAGGCCAGCTCTGTGTGCACTGGTGATGGACAAGCCTCCTGTGATGAAATCCCACCCACAGTGGGATGGCAGCGGGAGGTGGAAGCTCTGGGGGGCAGATGAGGCCGTGAGGTGGAGCCCTCAGGACGGGTTAGTGCCCTTACAAGGGTCATGAGAGCGCTCGCTCCCCACCGTGCTTTCCATCATGTGAAGACACGAGGAACAGTCAGCTGTCTGCAACTCAGAAGGGGCCCTCACGAGAACCCACCCTGCCAGCACCCTAATCTTGAACTTTCAGCCTCCAGAACTCTGAGACAAAGTTCCATCAGTTATACACCGCCCAGTTGTGGTATTTTGTCATAGCAACCTGAGCTGAGACCATACTGTTCCTGGTTTTCAGTGGAAGCCTACTGTTTACACCTGGTTTTATTGCTTGTACTTCTCTAGCTCTTTTGGGATACACCTTTGATGGGGTCCAGAGGTGATGGCATGTCCCAGGTGCATTCATGAAAGCTTTTACCTTTAGGTTCCCTTGTCATTTTTCCTCAGTGGGCAGGGACAGCTTCCCTGCCTTACCTTAGGGTCTTTGCTTAGATATCATCATATCATAGTAATTGGTCCTAGTGAGCAGGAAGTAGTACCCTAGATGCCTTGGATGGTGAGAGCTAAATTCCTTGAAAAGTCTGTGGTCTGTAGACTACCACGGTTTCCCTTCCAGAATGAAAGACAAGTAGTCAGAAGACACCCTGCGGAGCCCACAACTAAGAGAGGCCCGGGCTTGGTGCATGCGGACTTTTCTGTGACCACATCTTGGCTGCTGCTCTAGCCTACTGACTGAGAAAGTCATAGGCTGTTGGGTTTGAGCGAGACTTGGACAGAGACCTGCAGGTCTGATGCTCAGGCAAGCTTAGAGCTGGCCAGGCAGAAGTGTGGGCTGCCTGGAGACTCCATGCTGACCCAGGTAGTGTCAGAACTGCACTGCAGGACATCTGGGTGGTGATGGAGAGGCAGCAGTGAATAAGATGACACAAGCAGGTCGAGAAGGTGAGAGTTATGGCACAAACAGCTCTCTAGGGTTCCCATGGAATGTCTGCCGCAAGTCCCTGTGCCCAGTCCTCTCCTGTTCTGCAGAGGAACCTGCTGTTTCTGCTGAGAGTCCTCTAGGGACTTCCCAAATTCCTTGCTCACCATCACTGCTTCTGACAGAAAATTCTCACAGCAAAAGTACATGCTAGGCTCATGACCCCGGGATTTCTTGATGTCACCCAGGTGCAGCTCAGCTACTGATGGTAGGAAGGCCTCCCTCCTGCCGACCCACTTATGTCCATTTCTCCCGCAGCCGAATATATCAGCCTGGGGCCACAGAAGGTGGGACATGCCCCTCTTACTGCTTTGTCAGACAATCCTGGGGGAGTTCCTGCTTTCCATCCGTGACTCTGCTCCATCCGTGGGCTCTGCTGTGCTGGCGACAGTGGTGCCTCTGAACCAGCAGGGGTGGGGGTTCCTGCATCGGCTGGTGTAAGTGACCCGGTCACTGAGGGGAAGCCTGGGGGCTGGCACAGCACGAGCACAGTGAAACCTGTACCTATAACTTGATATCTCCAGGGACACCTCCTGTACTCAGTACTTTCAGGTTTGACTGTGTAAGAAAGGAAGTCCTCTAGAAACAGACTGTTGAGGGCTCAGATCTTTTAGGAAGGACAGTGCTGGTCACCCAACCAGCTAAGTGAGGCCCAGAAGACCAGCCCCATGTGATGGAAGGAAGATGTGTGGATACAGGGCACTGCCCTTTCTGCTACTGCTGCTATGTCACTTTAGTCTCGTCCGACTCTGTGCAACCCCATAGACGGCAGCCCACCAGGCTCCCCCGTCCCTGGGATTCTCCAGGCAAGAACACTGGAGTGGGTTGCCATTTCCTTCTCCAATGCAGGAAAGTGAAAAGTGAAAGTGAAGTCGCTCCCGACCCTTAGCATGGACTGCAGCCTACCAGGCTCCTCCGTCCATGGGATTTTCCAGGCAAGAGTACTGGAGTGGGGTGCCACTGCCTTCTCTACCTTACTGCTACTCTGGACGTCTCCCGTACTTTCCACGTGACATTGCAGAAGACTGTGCCCCAGGGTCACAGTGGACACTCCTTGGCCCCTGCACCACGAAGGGGAACCTCCTCTTGATTTTAGGACCTGTTGATGAACCTAATGTGACCTGATTATTTTAGGGCAGAACTGGAGGTTTTCTAACTGTATCTATTGCTCTCTCTATATTAATAAGCTGGTGCTTTACTGTGAAGAATTTCCCTCATCAGCAGGTGTGACCTGTGTTCTTTTAAATTATCAACCCCCATGGTAACAAGTTGGTGTGATGGTGGTTATGAGCCCACTCCCTCCCTCATTAGCTTAACACTGATGTACATGGATATTTATTTATTCCATATTTGATCATCAATTTCAACTGTCACTCTTCTGGATGTTGAGAGTGAAAGGCTGTTTCTTGGATTCCTGCTCCTGGAGCCAGTCAAGATTTCGGCTTCAGCAACATCCAACAGAATGAGGACTGAATGGAAAAGGTAGGACGACTGTAGAACAATGACCTACGGCAGTACTGCTAAGCAGCAGCAAACGCACCCAGGCTGCAGACAGAGAACAATCCATCCCAAAGATAAGTAAGCAGTGACTTAGAAGAAGTTGTTTTATATTGAAACCAAGCCCAACAGAATAAACATCATGTTCAAAGGTCCTAGAAACACACTGAGATACCTGTACATATGCCTTAACAGTGGCTGTTTGGGTAAAGGACACTTGGCTGGACATCACTACCAGGTACAGATGAGCACGAGTAAAACATAAAAAAGACCGTACTTGTGAGAAATAAATATGTCTGACAAAAATGAAATAAGAGCCCAAGCAAGGTGAATCAACAGGCACATGACTATTTGTCTTACCAGGGCTTTGAGAGCTTTTTTGACTGACAGGAGTTTATAAAAATTCTGTTTTATTTTTTTTGCCAGTGATAAAAGTAAACTGGATATATGAAACAAAACAACAAAACACAGGACTATTCACAAGTACATCAGGGCTTTAATTTTATTATTTTTTTTAATGTTTTTGTTTTAAACCAAGTTTCCAGCTGTACACTTTAAGAAAATAAACAGGAAGTCATCGTCTGCTTATCCTCTGTGGAGGGAGGCATGCAGGCATGACCGAAACAGAACCAAGGGGCTACCTCATCAAGATGAGAAGCTAAAATGTGCTGAATTACAAAGAAAATACCCCATTTGGCTTCACAGCAAAATGTAAAGGTGAGAACACTTAACAGATGACACAGGGCTGGCACTCAACATGCCACAGCACAAGCTCCCCTCAAAAATCAAATGTCTTCTTCAAATAAAATTGTCACAGGACTTTATTCACTGTTTCATCTTCTGGCAGCAGGACTTCTTTGAAGTGGAATCTGAACACAAAGAGAAATGAGGAAGCAGTTTGTTAGAAGGCTTCACGTCTTTTAAGAGGAATTTCACAATTTCAAAACACTACCATTGCATTAATCTTATTTCCAGTGAAAACAAAAACAGCAATTAAGATGCGCAATAGTTTAAATTATGAGAGTTGAGAAACTGAACGACACCCTGTGAACACAGCATGATGGCTGTGTGAGATGAAGGCCCAGAGGCCCACGTGGTGCTTGAGTCCACAACCCCCACGTGGTGTGCCCTTCACCCCTCCCCAGCCCCCAGGTGTCTGCACTCCCAACCCTCCTCCTGGTACTTCAGTGACGGCTGGCCAGCAGGACAGACACTGACAAGGTTGACCAGGCTGCATCCCACCCACCTCCACGACTGACCACTCCTGGGTCTCTCAGGTCATGGGGGAAGACAGAGGACTTTGGTTACCTGGTAGCACACCTCCCAGTCTTTGCTGGATCATTTCCAAGTGGTGAATATACTCTGTCAAGGAATGTTCTGGATCTTGAGAAGCCGTCAGGGATCTTTCTGATCTGGGATTTGAGAGTGGACTGGATCTTCAAACACACGAACAACCAAGGGACAAAAAAGAAGTCAACTCAGCAGACAGAATGCAGGGAGTGTGACAGGCAATGGCACCAGGACTGCACACTAGTGGGAAACGGTAAACGATGTTATCTTTGTATCTTTTCTTTACCACAAGGGGAAAGCACGGCTTTAAAAAAAGTGCTATGTTGTCCTTTAGAAACTAACTTCTTTACAACGTCTCCAAGTTTAAGACAACTAAAAGCTATTGTATATTATTGTGTATTATTTAATTCAATAAATCTTCACACACAAGTCTACCTAGCACTACACCTGGTTCAGCCCAGCATCCTTCATGTGGCTGCCTTTCCTCCTGACCTCCAGTGACCATGTCACGGCCCACTGCTGCTCCAAGGGCAGTGAGCATCTTACTCACCCGAGCACCATCCACACACAAGAGGCCTTGGCCACCACTTATTCTTTCAGAGCAGCCTGGGCCCAGGGGGGGTCACAGCCATACTGAGAGTCCCTGCCCTCCTCGAACAGAAGCAGGCTTATTGTCACACTCTTAACACACAGTTCAAATGGAGGCATCATCACGAACCAGAGGCCGTGAAGCGAGACAGCTCACATGGCTGTACACTCTGCCTCACTCTGGGGCCATGACTTTCAAAACACATTTCTTGGAGGGACTACATGCACTGGTAGGACATGCTCAGCAGAGACACACATGAGCAGAAACACAGTGTCTCGCACAACAGGCTGCCCATACTTGTGGGCCTGGCTCCTCCGGTCAGGGCAGTTATGCCCAAGATTGTCACACTCTTAACACACAGTTCAAATGGAGGCATCATCACCAACCAGAGGCCGTGAAGCGAGACAGCAAACATGTTTCATCCTGCTGGCTGAGGGCAGAGGTGGACGTGTTTGCTCTGATAGCTCCTTTCCGATGACACGCCTGCCTGAGCCCCCAGTGCGGGTTCAACACCACAGACACAAACAGCTTTTCTACCCACTTCATGGGTAGGTTCAAAATACTGGACAAGTCATAGTCAAAAGAATGAAATAAATGACTTGTAAAATCATACTTAAGCATTTGGATACGATTATCACTACTTATGTGTCAATCTGGAGAAGTGAAATGGAAATCACATCTCTCTCACATGCAGTGCTTGGCTGAGAAATCTCATGGTCAGAAAACTGGAGTGCGAATCATGAAGATGATCAAGCCCATGCCACGTGACCCCACGGCTGCAGCACTTGACAGTCTCACAGAATCACAGCTCCCACCACCCCAGCCACCAGGGAAACCTTTCCTCACTTGGATTTTTACACAGGATTGATTACACTCTACCATTTAACTACAACGCCTAATTGAAAACCCTTATTCCCCCAAATAACTTACAGATGTTTAACATTATCACTCTAACATCTCACTTGCCAAGTGAGTTGTTAAGTATAAAGACATATTACATGTGCGAAACCCCCCAAATCCCAAAGAAAAGAGATTAAGTAAAGCTAACACCAAGCCCTTCCATGTGTGTAAGTGAGTGTGTGCGTGTGTGTGGGGGTTCACGTGCCCGGGGGCCCTTCCACTGGAGGTGGACCTGGGCACACACACAAATCTGCCCAGGAACACTTCTGTGCAAGGCCCCATTCTCTGCAGACTTGCCCCTGCTGACAGCTAGGACCCCGTAGTGGAAAAGCAGCTGAGGTTCCTCCGCTCACTTTTCCCTCCTGCGTGGGGATGCTTTTGGCACAGGGTCCCTGGCCTGGCTGGAAGACACATCCCGGGTGGGTGGGGATTCACGAGTGACAGGTGGAGACTGCTGCCGCCGTGGTACCAGGAATCCTTCCCCTAGAAATATTTAACAACAAAGGGGTAAGGAAAGAGAAAAATGCATTTTAGTAAAGGCTCATCCACCAAAATTTAAAATTTACAAAATTTTAAGAGCCTGCATGGTAATTTCAAGACATTTTAAAAGTATTCATTATAAAAACTGTATTTAAAAAACCTCAAGAAGGAACCTGAGTTTTAAGCACCTGCGTTTTGCTCCTGCAAGGCAGACCCTGACTATCTGCATCTGGGTGGGCAGTATCCCGGAGGAGGGCCCAGCACCCCGATGGAGAGAGGAGGGCGCCAAGTGGCCTGGGGTGGATCTCCCACACCCAGCTCTGAGGAGTGAGAGATGCAGAAACCCTGGAGACCACCAGGTTCATCAGAGGCAGGGGGTGTGCGGGAACCTCCTGAAGAACCTTGAAGCCATCTGCCTTCAAGCTGTGAGGATCACACGTGGAGTCTAAGCTGATGGGCACCACTAGGGAAGCCCAGTGGCCGTGCGGGGCGCTGACCACTGCAGATGGCCCAGGTGGCTTGGCTACACCTGGGCCTGGCTGGTCAGATGTGGCAGTGGACAACCGCAGACTGGACAGGACTGAAACAAAGGACGCAGCCATGCTCCCCGAGTGAAGCAGAACTTCACTCCATGTAGGGAATAGAGAGACTTTTTATTGAAAATAGCTATCAGTCAATACATTCAGCATTTCTGTATCCTTCAGTCATTGCTGTGCTCCTCAGAACTGCTTTCTTCATAAACATTAACTATATAAACCTGTGTTTGTTGCCCAAATAAAAACCATTTTCCTTCAAAATCCCTGCACCTCCTGACAAGTGTACTGGCTGAGTTTCTGGTTTCTCACTGTGCTTTGTGTCTCCCCCCCTGGCATTGAGAAGGAACCCCGCTACTGAAACATTTGGGGTCGGAGGTACCTGGGCGCAGTGCTTGGCCTGGTGCTAGGGCTCCTCTGCCATCTACTTGTTGCCACTTCTTAACCAAAAAGCGTAACCTACACAAAAAGGAAGAAAAACACTGAAAACTAGAGCAAAGCCAGGGTTTAAATAACGAAGAACATTTAGCCCTGACCAGACCCTGTAGTCAGAGAAGGCAATGGCACCCCACTCCAGTACTCTTGCCTGGGAAATCCCATGGACAGGGGAGCCTGGTAGGCTACAGTCCATGAGGTCGCACAGAGTCAGACACGACTGACCGTGACTTAGCAGCAGCAGATCCTGTAGTGTGAGCACAGCCCCCACCCCTGCAGTATCTTCCCAGGCCGCTCCCAGCCCCACCCTGCTCTCACTCCCAGCCAGCTCCCCAACCCAATCACAGCCCCGCCCCCCAGCCCCACCCAGGCAGTCTCCAGCACCTCCCCAGGCCCCGCCCACTCCCAGCCCTTCCAATCACAGCCCCGCCCTCCGCTCCCAGCCCCGCCAGCTCGGGATCTGTCGGGCTCGAAGGCCTCACCGTCTCCATGCATCCCTCCATTCATGGGGACCAGAAGTGAAGCAGTGTGGGGGCCCCGATGCCCCTCTCCTCGATGACCCCTGGCAGCACCCCCACAGCACTGCTGCTGCTGGGTCCCAAGGCTGCGAGGCACTGCTGTGTGCTGAACGGAAGACCAACCATCTGGCCACCCCCACCCACATGTGACCTTCTTCCTGGCCCAGGGTGGGCTCTCCAAAAATATATGACAGATGGGTTTCAGAGTGACAGTTCGGTGGGTGGACCGTCTGCCCTCAGATGAACTCAGAGGGAGGCCCCCACCCCCACAAGGGGCTCCCAGCAGGTGTGCAGCTGAACCGGCTGGGGTGCTGCATCTCTGAGGGCCTTGGGACCCCCTGACCTTTGCATACAGTCCAGGAAAGAGGCAAGGGTGCCCCGCTCACCCCATGGCACCTGTTCTTGCAGACAGGTGAGTGTGGCCTGGAAGAGGCACCTCTGTGGGCAACACAGAGCAGACACAGATGCACAGTTCTTAGTAGAACAGACATTTTTAGAAATACAGCAGATATTAAAATTATAAAATGAAATAGATTTTCATCACTGTTAATTGTGAAACAGTCAGAATTTCTTGTCATCACACCAGGGAGTCCACCCCACTCCTAAAGTGCCTCCTGTGCACACACTGGAGGCTGGGCAGGGCCAGGAAGGTGGACACTCAGAGGCAGGGGCACCCCCTTCCCACAGCGCAGGCTCAGAGCTTGTCTACAGGGAAGGCTGGAACATGCCACCCTGGGGGCTGGGGGGCACATCTTCCTGTGCACATGGCGACCTTTATGTAACACAGGTTTGACTAAAACATAAGAAACTGAAATGCAAAGAAGTGAAATACAGTTTTAAGCATGATCAGACTGTCATCGCAAGAGCCCCGTTAAGAGGAAGGATTTGTTTTACAATAAAAAGGCAGCCTTACACCTTTCTGTCTTTGAAAACGTAGCTCTGCATAACGTGGTTTCCAGAAGATAAAGGTCGTTTACATTTTAAGGCCTCAAATGTCATTCATCTTAAAAGAGGAAACAACTGTCGAGTTTAAAAGACCGAAAGACCTCACACGAGCAGACAGGCAGTACCTGAGGACGGCGATCACCACCCTGACAGCCGTGCGGAACCTGGTGAGGGGGCGGGGCCCCGCTGCCTTCTTGTCTGCTTTGGAAGGGAACACCCCCAAGTGGGCGATCATGGACAGGGTTTCCTGTTCAGAGTCCTGGAAGCCACCGATGAGCAGCAGAAGGTACTTCTTCTGATAAATCAGGGCTTTTCTAAAGCTCTCTGCTCTCAAATAACGCAAGTACAACTTTTCCATCTAAAAGAAAAAAAACAGTGAAACTTGGTCACAGGACAAAGACATCCTCCTCAGAAGTCTCCACAGCAAAGCTGTTGCACCAGGTGCTTTAAAAGAACCAGACTTTCTCCTCAGAAATTATCACAGGGGTTGGCTCCCATGACATATGTGACCAGAACCAACCTTGCTGTTCAGAGTTCCATCTGGTTTATCAGATAAAACGCAGAGCAGATGCTGCTTTGCCAGCAATGGAGGAGCCCGAGGGCCCCAGTAATCAGCCACCGAGCGTGGGCCAGTCTAGGGGCAGGTGGAGCTCCGCTCCCAGGCCCATGGGCGTCCAGGGAGGGGAGGTGCAGAAATCCTGAGGTCACAGGCAGAGGTCGGCGTCCTATCCTGACAGGGCTTCCCTCAAGAGGCCCACAGCTTGGGCCTCATGGTCAGAAACGCTGCGTAAACTGCGGGCCGAGGGTTTTCTCAGGCTGCAGACACGATGCCCTGAGATTCAAGGATCAGGGGTTTCACTCCAACCCAGGATCTTAAGAGGCACCACGGGTGGAGCCTGGAGGCTCTGTAAGGCAGTAAGAACACTCCGCATGACACTGGCTTGGGGAATAAATGTTGTGTTACACGTGTGGTCTTATACTCATCAAACCCACAGCAAGTATAGCCCCAAGAGTGGCCCCCACGTGATGACAACATGGGTCTATCGACTGCCACACACGCACCATCTCGAGGAAGTGGATGGTGTTCGGGGGCTAGGGGTGGGAAATCTTCGTAATTTCCCTTCACTGCTGTCGTGAACTTAAAACTTGCCTAAAAACATGAACAAGTCGGGAGCGGCCAGGAGACGGCGTCCCCACACTTCACACTGCCCGCGGGCTCGCGCTCACCTTGGCGCTGCAGGCACCGGCGTCCAGCGCTGGGTCCGGGTGTCGTGCTGAGCCTGGTGAGACCATCTTCTCCTGCTTCCAGGCAGACCTGTCTGACCTCTGCAAGGACCACAGATGGTGTGTCTATACAGTCATTCTCCCGGCAGAGCATCTCGAGAAAAGCGTCTGACAGCACAGTTAGGACTGCTCCCAGCCCCGAGCCATCCCCCACACGTGCCCTCTGGACACAGTGGGGCTGAGGCAGGTGCCGGCCACCTGGGTCCCACTTCAGCCTCTTCTCAGTGGTGCCCAAACTGTCACGTGATTATTAACAGACCATTAACACTCAGAGGTGGTTATGACCCACCATTTACTGAAGTATGATTGCACAAAAGGTACATCTTTATTAAAAACAAAACCCTCAACATTTGAGAAGTCAAAGCTTTAAGCCTACTAGATACTCTCATCCTCCCTGGTCCTAGAAAGGCAACTCCCGGCAGATGCAGAGAGTTGGCTCTGTTCCAGTCCTGTGGAACCACACACCTTGGACACCGTGGGGGCCATGCTGTGAAGAGGGGACATGGTGACCAGGCCACGGTCCCACATTGGCGGCACAGCCTGACACCGTGCTGTGCCGAGCACCCTGCAGCTCCAGAGAGGACTCATGAACAGAAGGAGGACCGTACAGGGAGGGTCAAGGCTGCCACCCACAACAGATGGCCAGGAGCTTCCTGTTGCCCAGGCTGAGGGTAAGTGGGAGCCCTTGCTGGGGTCATGTGATCAGTGGCCTTCAAGGCAGCCTGGCCATGGCCCACCATGCAGGGCAGTACCAGGAGGAGGCAGGTGCTGGGTTGTGCCACCTCCCTGCTGGGCAGAAGGCAGAGACCATGCTCAAGATTCTAATACAACCTAGCCTCCCTAGAAGGAGATGCTTCAGGGACAAAGGCCACCTTGACAGGAAGGAGACGCCTGTGTCAGTTCACCCCCAGCCACCTCTGACTCACTCATTCCTTTAATGTCCTGATTGGCTAACTTCCACGGGAGAGACAAAAGCATCCCAGGAGACCACGCCTTTAGTCCACCCAGGGTGCTCTGAACAAGAAGCCTCAATACACACTCCAAGCAGTAGCCAGAGGGGCAGAGAGCCAGGCACTCTGCCCATGGCAGCCCTCGCCTTATAACCCCTCCTGCAAAGGAGCAGAGCCGTGGGTCTGCTTGTGGGTGGGCCCCACGTCACAAGCACAGAGGGCTCTGCCTTCCACAGAGCTTCACACCGACAGAGTGGCACTGGACAGAACCGAAAGACAGACCCCACGCCAACAGGACCCGCCCGGCCTCGACAGGACACTCTGCCTCGCAGTACCAGAAATAAGCATGCACATCACTAAAACCTTCCAAAAGAGAAGACACTAGGCACAGACGGTGCGTTTAGCCAACATTTAAAGAAGAAAAAACCATCAGCTCCACATACTGTCTTCCAGAAAACCAGAGGAGGGAAATGTCCCAGCTCGTTACTAAGGCCAAAACCAGACACAACAAAAAACCTGTCCAGATTAATATCCCTCCTGAAATCAGACACAGAAATGCACAACGATATGTAAGCAAATAGACGCAGCAGCACATGGAGAGAAAAACACATCGTGACCCGGTCGGGTTTTTCCTGGAACAACGAGAGAGTCCACATTCAACAGTCAATGGACTTCACCATATTAAGAGACTAAACAAGAAAGACCAAACTATCACACCAACAGAAGAAGAAAGGGCACGACAGAGTCTGACATCCACTCATGACAGAAGTCCCAGCAAACCAGGAACCGGACGGAACCTCTTCAAACTGACCCTAGGGCATCGTCCTCCAGGGGAAAACAGGCTCCACCTGGGATGGAGTGGAGCTGGGTGTCCTCTCCAGCCTGGCAGGGGGCAAGGATAGGAAATCACAGCCATGCCAAGTAGAAAGAAGGAAACAGCCCCCATGCGCATATGACAGGATGGCCCAGGTAGAAGATCCTACAGATAGGCTCCTGGGGCCAAAAAGTAAGGCTTGGAAGATCGCAGAACGCAAGGTGGGTCTGTGAACATCAATCACGTTTCTGCACACCAGCCACGAACACCCAGAAAACAGAAAGCTTGAAAAGTACCATTTACAGCAGCCCGCTAAATATGAGTTCTTTACGTAAAGTCTAACCTAATGTGACAGGATCTACAGGCTGACAGCTACAGCACATTTAGGAAAAGAATTTTAAAACATCTGAACACATGGACACGGAAGTAGACAGATGGGGAGATTCAAGACAGTTCAAGTGCAGTTACAGATGTCAATTCTGCCCAAATGTTTAATGAAAAATCTGCTTCATAATTCACAAAATAAAAATTTACCCTTTTAAAGGGAGAAAGTGAACTGGCACTAGTGGTAAAGGACCCGGTTACCAACGCAGGAGATGTAAGAGACACAGGTCCGATCCCCGGGTCGGGAAGACCCCCTGGAGGAGGGCGTGGCCACCCACCCCAGTATTCTTGCCTGGAGGATCCCATGGACAGAGGAGCCTGGCGGGCTATAGTCCATGGAGTCACAAAGAGCCAGACACGACTGAAGCGACTTAGCGTGCAGTGTGAAACTGAACTGGCTCTGGTATATCCCTCGGGTTGTGCAACCATCACTGCTTCCCAGTTTCATCACCCAGAGCCGTGTGCCCTGAGCACTCACTCCCCACTGCCTCCCTCTAGCCACGAACAACCTACGATCTTGCCCCTGCGATTGTCTGTTCTGGGCATTTCGTACCAGTGGAGCCTACACATACTGTCACCTCTGGGAACTGGCTTCTTTCACCTTTCATAATGTTTTCAAAGCTTACCCACACTGTAGCACTCATCAGTCCTTTATTCCTATTTATTGCCAAGTAATACTCCATTTATGGATATGTGTTGTGTGCTGTCCTTAGTCGCTCAGTTGTGTCCAACTCTTTGCGACCCCATGGACTGCAGCCCACTAGGCTCCTCTGTCCATGGGGATTCTCCAGGCAAGAATACTGAAATGGGTTGCCATGCCCTCTTCCAGGGGATCTTCCCAACCCAGGGATCCAAGCCAGGTCTCCCGCCCTGCAGGCAGATTTTTTACCATCTGAGCCACCAGGGAAACCCAAGAATACTGGAGTGGGTAGCCAATCCCTTCTTTAGGGAATCTTCCCAACCCAGGAATCGAACAAGGGTCTCCTGCATTACAGGTGGATTTTTTAACCAGTGAGCTACCAGGGAAGCCCCCATTTACTGATACACCACATTTTACTTACACATTTATCAATTAATGAACTTTTGGATTATTCCCACATTTGGAAGGATGAATACTGGCAATAAGAAAGCTTGTGCACAAGTTTTCATGTGGACATATTTGTATTTTTATTTCTCCTGAGGGAAGTCCTAGAGGCAGGACTGCAGGATGAAGACAGCAGCCTCATGTTTTGAGGAATGGCTCGGCTGTTTTCCAAAGTGGCTGTACCATTTTACCTTTCTAATTCTCCCCACACTGATGTACAGAATACAGTCCCAGTCAAAACAAACAGCAAGATTCTAAAATTTATATTGAAGAACAGAGGAACTAGCCTAACCAAGTCATTTGAAAAAGAGAAAAAAAAAATGGAACATTCCACTACCTGACCATATCAATCAGTTCAGTCCAGTCGCTCAGCTGTGTCCAACTCTTTGCGACCCCATGGCGTGCGCCAGGCTTCCCTGTCCATCACCAACTCATGAAGCTTGCTCAAACTCATGTCCATCGAGTCGGTGATGCCATCCAACCATCTCATTCTCTGTTGTCCCCTTCTCCTCCTGCCTTCAATCTTCCCCAGCACCAGGGTCTTTTCCAATGAGTCAGTTATTCACATCAGGTGGCCATTTAGGATTGACTGGTTGGATCTCCTTGCGCTCTGAGGGACTCTCAAGAGTCTTCTCCTACACCATAGTTCAAAAGCATCAATTCTTCAGCACTCAGCTTTCTTTATGGTCCAACTCTCATATCCATACATACCACAGGAAAAACCATAGCTTTGACTAGATGGACCTTTGGTGGCAAACTTATGTCTCTGCTTTTCAATATACTGTCTAGGTTGGTCATAGTTTCTCTTCCAAAGAACAAGCATCTTTTAATTTCATGGCTGCAGTCACAATATGCAATGACTCTGGAGCCCCTCATGCAAGGAGATCCAACCAGTCCATTCTAAAGGAGATCAGTCCTGGGTGTTCATTGGAAGGACTGATGCTGAAGCTGAAACTCTAATACTTTGGCCACCTCATGCGAAGAGTTGACTCATTGGAAAAGACTCTGATGCTGGGAGAGATTGGGGCAGGAGGAGAAGGGGACGACAGAGGATGAGATGGCTGGATGGCATCACTGACTCGATGGACATGAGTCTGAGTGAACTCTGGGAGCTGGTGATGGACAGGGAGGCCTGGCGTGCTGCGATTCATGGGGTCGCAAAGAGTCGGACACGACTGAGTGACTGAACTGAACTGAAAATAAGTCTCTCACTGTTTCCATTGTTTCCCCATCTTTTTGCCATGAAGTGATGGGACCAGATGCCATGATCTTAGTTTTCTGAATATTGAGTTTTTAAGCCAGGTTTGTCAATCTCCTCTTTCACTTTCATCAAGAGGCTCTTTAGTTCCTCTTCATTTTCTGCCATAAGGGTGGTGTCATCTGGGTATCTGAGGTTATTGATATTTCTCCCTGCAATCTTGATTCCAGCTTGTGCTTCATCCAGCCCAGTATTTTGCATGATGTACTCTGCATGTAAATAAGCAGGGTGACAACAAAAAGCCTTGAGGTACTCCTTTCCCAATTTGGAACAAGTCTGTTGTTCCATGTCCAGTTCTAACTGTTGCTTCTTGACCAGCATACAGATTTCTCAGGAGGCAGGTAAGGTGGACTGGTATTCCTATCTCTTTAAGAATTTCCCACAGTTTGTTGTGATCTACACAGTCAAAGGCTTTGGTGTAGTCAATAAAACACAAGCAGATGTTTTTCTGGAATTCTCTTGCTTTTTCTATGATCCAATGATGTTGGCAGTTTGATCTTTGGTTCCTCTGCCTTTTCTACGTAATATAAATCTACATTAATCAGGCAGCTCATGAAGAACAGACATATAGACCAGTGGGACAGAACAAAGAATCCAGACATAAAGACACAAATATTGTTGAATGGGTACAAGGACAACTCAGGGAGAAAGGAGAATCTTGTCGACAAAGTGTGTGGGAGTCCTGGATATCAACAGGCGTAAAATAGGCCTCTACCTACCCTCAAACCAAAACGAAACGAACTGCAAACAGATCATGGACCTAAACATACAAAGAACAACTCTACGACTCTTGGCAGTGCCCATATAAGAACAAAGTGATACAGGACTGCACCAAAATTAAAGGCTTTTGTTCTGCAAAGGACACGACATAGGAGAACAAACTCAGATGGGGAGAAAATATTTGCAAATTATATTTCTGACAAAGGAGCTATATCCAGACCATATAAAGAACTCTCAAAACTCAACAATAAGAAAACAAATGATCCGACTGAAGAAGAGGCAAAAGACTTTAACGGACACTTCTCCAGAAGATCCTCAGACACCACGTCACATCTGTCAGCATTCTACAGAGATGACAGGTAAAACACTAAACGCAAAGATGCAGAGAAGCTGGAACCCTCACTGAAATGCAGCTTTTCTGGAAAGCTCTGGACACCAAACACACAGTGACCACTGGACACAGCAATGCCCAAGCTGGGGATTCACACAGAGAAAGGAACCTGTGCCCACACTCGTAAGCTGAGGCACGTTCATGCCAGGCAGAGCCACTCAATAATGGATGGGACTGAGCTGTGGACACTCCACCTGATGGACCTCCAGTGCTTTTCAGAAGAAGCGAACGGCCCCTCAAAGGCCCCAGCCTCGTGATCCCACTTACAGACTCCATCACACTACCAAGGCAGGGGCAGAGTTAACTGAAGGTAAATTTTAAAATAATTTGGAAACATTTCCATTGTTTAAAAAAAAAAAGTAATAAAAGCAAATTGCCCACAGGAAACCTAAATATAAAAAAGAAAAAAAACAAGGCATTCCTGAGAAAGCGCCTATCAAATGACACAACCAGGAAAATTATCTATTATTTTCACTAGACGAAAGTCAAATAAAACTCTAATAAAATTCATCAGATTATTCAATTCTTGGTCGAAATTTCTTTTCATGAGCAGGTACCAGACGCCATCTCCTGAGGAGGGTCACGTGGGTGTGCACACATCACTGTCTGCACGGAGCCAGCGTGCCGGGTGCGGCCCGAGGCCTCCGGGGCCCCTGGAGCGTACCTTGCGAGCGCAGCCCTCCTGCAAGGTCCTCGGGACCCGGTGTGTCCTCTCCAGCCGTGACAAGGCCTTGCACAGCTCCACCTTCTCCCGCGTCACCGTGCTGAGTGCTCTGCTCAGGGACTCATTGTCCTTCAGCAGGACGTCCACCAGCTGGATCTGCAGCTCCGCAGCTGTTTTCTTCTTGAGGAGAAAACAAGATCAGCGTCTGAGAGTGTTTAGTTAAAAGACATGCATGCTACTTGTGGCTTGCATTGCTGGCTATTTCCAGGGATTTTAACTTTAAACATATTTGCATTTGGTGGCAAGCCTAAGGGGCTGGGCAGAGTGCATCAAGTCACATTCTTTTGGGCATCAGCCCGGGAAGCGTGTTAGGAAACACAACCCGCTCCGACAGCGCCTTTGTCAGGGGTAGTGCATGAAGGGCAGTGGGAAGAGCGTGCTCATCCCCAGAGGCTCCCAAGGACAGGCTCATTCTTTACAGGCCAGTGGGCATGGCGGGTCAGCCCTCCTGCTGCCTGCACTGTCCTACCTGTCCCAGAACTCTGTCAGGAATTCATAGCAGCAGTCAGGACTCCTGAAGGCCTCCTACACAGCTGATAGGCAGCTCGATTTCAGCCCAGCATCTCAGTACAAGTGCAGGGCCGTCAGCCACAGAGCAGGACAGACCAGCGCCACCATGGGCACCGTGGACAGTGCCCTCAGCCAACCATAAAACAGGCTGATGCGGGGTAGGCAGGACTGGCCACAGTGAACAAGAAAGCTGGTCTCACCCGGCAGGAGCTAGACGTGCCCAATTCAGACTTCAGTGTCTCCAGCGTGTGCAGCAAAGACGCCACTGCCTTCTCATTTGACGACGTCCAATCACTGATCGTCCTGGAGAAGGACACAGACACTCAGCAGGTGCACACGGCTCCCAGTGGTAGACACTCAAAGCTAGGCAGGTACTCCGCACAGCACCCAGGGTGCTCTGCAGTGACTGTGGCAGCCAGGATACAGTGCAGCCTGGGGGTGGGCAGTCTGTGAAGCCAGAAACCTCAGGCCACTGACCACTGACCTCTGAGGCTCCCTCAGTGAGTCCCTCTCCCTCTGCTGCTCTCTGTTGGGACTCTGAATCGGCTACTCAGAGATGGTCAGCTATTCTAAGCGAGATTTCACCGCTCCAATAACTAAACTCAATTACAGGAGAGGGGCTGTAGCGGCTGAGCTTTTGTGTGCTCAGAAAAGGGCAAATAAATGTTCTTTCCCACCAAACAGCAGGGTCTCGGGTCCTCGACAAGGCAGAGGCATCCTGGTCCCAGGCACAGCGGCCCCAGGGCCTCAGGCAAGGCAAACCCTGCACAGACACAGGGCACTACCCACCCTGGAGCACTGGGCTTGGGCCGGACCCTCTGGGCGGGGAGCGCTTATAAAGGGGCGTGGAGTGCTTATAAAGGGGCGTGGAGACACCCAATCGTCTGTCACGTTAGAAGGCAAGCCCATATCCTGTGGTCATCTTTCAAGAGAACACTGTGGATGAATTTATCCACACACGTGGGATGAGAAAGAGTCTGTCTCATTAACACCTGGACCTCAATCAAAGGCATGCCCCAAATGCAGGATTTTCTTGGCACCACAGGCGCTAGGCAGCAGGGGGTGGGCCCTGAGCCACGTACCTGTCCACCGTCTGGTTGATGAAGCTGGTGAGAAGCCCTGCAGCGCAGAGTAGCTGCTGCCGCACCTTCTCCAGGCCCCGCTGCTGCTCGCGGAGGTGCTCTGGCTCCGCGTTTGGCAGCGCCACCCGCGCCTGCAGCTCCTGCACGGTCCTCTGCAGCTGCTGGATCTTGTGCTCATCCCGCTGGCGCTGCAGCTCCAGCTCCCGCTGGGGGCGAGGAAGCAACTTCACACACAGCCCAGGGCAGAGACGGGGCCCAGGGTGCAGCACGGAGGCTGCCCTCCCGGCCCGAACTGACCGGACGTGCTCTAGGCAGAGATTCTGGGTACCATGCTGAGTCGGGGGAGGAGTCAGGGGAGGATGGCCCTGCCCCAGACAAGCTGCATGGCAGGCCTCGAGGACCCGCAGACAGGGCCCGGGATGGGACGCACACAGGGGTGATGGTAGCAGGGAACCACAGCCCAAGCACCCTTCTGCCTCTGCAGGTGCCCCAGCAACAAGAGGGCAGGCTGGGTCATGAGGCTCTCTGCCACCCCCCTTGTGACCTGCCCTCCACTGTGGAGGAACCAGGCCACTTCCTGCCTGGTGCCCAGGACCAGTGCCCAAGGGAGGAGGCATAGGGAGGGGGGCTCCAGGGAACCGAAGACAGCCAGGCAGGACCAGACAAGACCAGGCAAAGAAGGTGCAGGCCTGGCCCGCCCCCACTCAGGCCAGCACATGGGCTGGGCCTACTCTCCACCCAGCACCTCCCAACCCCTCCCCAGCATCACCTCCTCAGGAAATGGCAGTCTTTATTGATTTTCCAAATGAGGAAAAAGGAACAAAACTGAGGGACCTGCCGATTGGCTTAAAAAAAAAAAATGAAATTGGCCCTGAAGTAACTATAAGAAGCCTGGGCCATTATGGCCAGAAAAAGACCCCATAGTCCGGATCAAGTTAACTGCCTGCAGTAAAAATAACACCAAAATGACAACATAGTTCTTAATAAAAAATACATATCAAGGTACATTGTGAAGGTCAGTTAATAATTTAACTCAGAAAACACTTTGTATTTATTTTTTAAGTAACTACGTTATCATACATTCCTGGAACTCACTCTGGGGGCCCCGAATAACCAAAGCCCAACCAGGGCCATGACTTCAGCTCCTCCGTCAGGAAACCCCCCGGCCAGGCTCTGCCCTCTGCCATAGCCCCAGACGACCCCTCCACTGCCAAGACCTCTAGTGATGAAACATGACTAAGTCCAAGGCTGTCTAACCCCGCAAGAAACACTACGCATTACTCACACACAACACACATGAACCTGGAAACCACCACAGCGGGGCCAGACACAGAAGGCTACACACCTATGATTCACTGATATGAACCGTCCAGGAGGGGCAGAAAGTCAGTCAGCGGGTGCCGGGGCTGGGGTGCCTGCTCACAGGTTCATCCTGGGAGATGAACATGTTCTAAAATCAACTGAGTGATGGCTGCACAACTTCTAAATATACTAAAAATTGCTGAACTGTGAAATTTAAATTGGTGAACTCAATAGTGTGTGAATATCTCACTAGTATTTATTTTTTGACCATTTAATGGCAGGCTAACCATTAAAAGGACCAGGCCATTGGTTTTCTTTGTGCGCTTTAAAACCTTTTTCAGTTCAGTTCAGTTGCTCAGTCATATCTGACTCTGTGACCCCATGAATCGCAGCACGCCAGGCCTCCCTGTCCATCACCAACTCCCGGAGTTTACCCAAACTCATGTCCATCAAGTGGGTGATGCCATCTAGCCATCTCATCTTCTGTCATCCCCTTCTCCTCCTGCCCCCAATCCCTCCCAGCATCAGGGTCTTTTCCAATGAGTTAACTCTTCACGTCAGGTGGCCAAAGTATTGGTGTTTCAGCTTCAACATCAGTCCTTCCAATGAATACCCAGGACTGGTCTCCTTTAGGATGGACTGGTTGGATCTCCTTGCAGTCCAAGGGATTCTCAAGAGTCTTCTCCAACATCACAGTTCAAAAGCATCAATTCTTCGGTGCTCAGCTTTCTTCACAGTCCAACTCTCACATCCATACATGACCACTAGAAAAACCATAGCCTTGACTAGACAGATCTTTGTTGGCAAGGTACTGTCTCTGCTTTTTAATATGCTATCTAGGTTGGTCATAACTTTCGTTTCAAGGAGTAAGCATCTTTTAATTTCATGGCTGCAATCACCATCTGCAGTGATTTTGGAGCCCAGAAAAATAAAGTCTGACACTGTTTCCACTGTTTCCCCATCTATTTCCCATGAAGTGGTGGGACCAGATGCCATGATCTTCGTTTTCTGAATGTTGAGCTTTAAACCTACTTTTTCACTCTCCTCTTTCACTTTCATCAAGAGGCTTTTGAGTTCCTCTTCACTTTCTGCCATAAGGGTGGTGTTGTCTGCATATCTGAGGTTATTGATATTTCTCCCAGCAATCTTGATTCCAGCTTGTGCTTCTTCCAGCCCAGCGTTTCTCACGATGTACTCTGCATACAAGTTAAATAAGCAGGGTGACAATATACAGCCTTGACGTACTCCTTTTCCTATTTGGAACCAGTCTGTTGTTCCATGTCCAGTTCTAACTCTTGCTTCCTGACCTGCATACAGGTTTCTCAAGAGACAGGGCAGATGGTCTGGTATTCCCATCTCTTTCAGAATTTTCCACAGTTTATTGTGATCCACATAGTCAAAGGCTTTGGCATAGTCAATAAAGCAGAAATAGATGATTTTCTGGAACTCTCTTGCTTTTTCGATGATCCAGCAGATGTTGGCAATTTGATCTCTGGTTCCTCTGCCTTTTCTAAAACCAGCTTGAACATCAGGAAGCTCACGGTTCACATACTGCTGAAGCCTGGCTTGGAGAATTTTGAGCATTACTTTACTAGCGTGTCAGCTGAGTGCAATTGTGCAGTAGTTTGAGCATTCTTAGAATTTGACAAAACACAAAGATAGAAATTATAAAGGTAATTTTTTCAACATTTTAAAAAATATTTTTAAAAGAACAAAATAAAAGTGAATTCATGAGAAAACACAGAATATAATATCCTCAGAAACAAATACTTTTGGTTGACATATAATGTATCTAAAATTAAGATCTATCCAAAAGATAAAGGAGGGAACACTTCCAAATCTACTCTGCACAGCCAAGACCTTCCTGATACCAGAACCAAAAACACAGGAAAACTACAGAACAATATTGCTCATAAATATAAATGCAAAATCCTTAACAAAATACTAGCAAACTGAATTCAGCACTGATTTAAAAAGAATTATACACTAAATTCTTTACTGTCTAAGCCACCAGGGTAAAGAATCCACCTGCAATGTGGGAGACCTGGGTTTGACCCCTGGGCTGGAAAGATCCCCTGGAGGAGGGCATGGAAACCCACTCCGGTATTCTTGCGTAGAGTCCATAAGGTCGCAGAGTCAGACACAACTGAGCAGCTAAGCACCTCACATACACCAAATTCAAGAGGAATGCAGCCCAAGAGGGCCAGGATGGCTGAAAATATGAAAATCAATCAATTCAGAAGCACAATGGAAGCATAAAAGCCGTAAATCTCAAAAGACAGTGAAAGAGCACACCCAATACTCTCAATACTAAAATAAACTAGAAGAGACTGAATAAACTAGAAATGCAAGGGACCTTCCTCTGATAAGGGGCAGCGACAAAAACCAAACAACTACCATCGTAGTCAGTGGTAAAAGACGACTGCTCCCCCAAGATCGGCAATGGGGCTGGACCCTTGCCCTCGCGCCTGCTTCAGCACTCTTGTAGGTTCTGGCCAGGGCAGTCAGGCAAAGAGAAGAGAGAAGGCTTCCAGGTGGGAAAGCAACAAGCAAAACTATGCCTCTCTGCAAAAATCATGGTCTTCAATGTTGAAAATTCCAAAGAATCTATTAAAAATATTGGGACTCATAGGCCAGTTCAGCGAAGTGGCAGGACACCAGATCCAAGTATGGAAGTCACCTGCATTGCTACACGGTCACAACAAGCAATCTGAAAACAGAAGTAAAAAATAACACCACTTACAACAGCATCAAAATATAACCTTTAGGAATAAACAAAAGAAATGCAAGGTTTACCACCTGAAGTGATAAAACAAAGATCTAAATAAAGCAACTGAGCAAATAAATGAATAGACCCTCAGACTTCTCCAATGGGAAGACTTAACACTGTTGAGGAGACAACACCCCCAGAGCACTTTGCAGACTCAGTGCAATTCCTACCGAGACCCCAAGGGTCTTAACACAGAAGCCGAAGCGCCATTCACGGAGACACATGGAACTGCTTGGGCCTGAGGATTCACAACGACCTTGGGAAGGAACAAGGTAGGAGGACACAAGCTCCTGGCTCCACGTGCCACCAGGCTGCAGCAACCAGGCCGAGGGGCAGTCCGGGGCCAGCATAGGCACGCTCACCAGCGTCTCCTTGTCTCTCTGCCACCTGCTCCACGGCTGTGTGTCCGCTCGGCTGGGCCTCAGCTCCGCTCCTGTCCTCACGTCCTCGCATGCGTCCTGCTCTACCCGTCCCCGGCCCCGCGCCGGCCTCTCCCGAGTTCCAGGCAGGGTCTCCGGAGGCGTCTTCGGTGCCGCACTTACCTCTTGCTCCCGCTCCACCTCCTCGCGGTGCACATGCGCCTCGGCCTCCAGGGCACGCCGCTGTGCAGCCTCCAGCGCCACCTCCAGCTCGCGCACATGCTCCTCCTGGGCCCGCAGCTTCTGCAGCAGCGCCTGGTGTGCAGGCCTCTCCTGAGGCCGCCGGCTCAGCCGCTCCGTCAGGACGCGCTCATGCTGCAGGGCCTCTGACAGCTCTCTCGCGCGGTCCCGCTCAGCCTCCAGGCTCCGCTGCAGCTCAGACATGTGGCCGCGTTCCTGCGCCAGCAGTGCCTCACAGCGTGACGCCTCGATCTGCAGCTCCTGCCGCAGGTTGTCCTTCGCTGTCTGTTCATGTTTCAGCACCACGCATAGCTGGTTGCTCTGGGCGCACTGCTGCTCCAAAGACGCCCTTAACTCCTGCGTCAGGGAACAGTGAGGCAAGAAAGATCAAACCAAGAGCAATAGCATCTAGCCAGTTTTTGAAGCCAGAGCTTCTCCTTTGGGTGAAGGGGTGCAAGCAGTAACCACCCGCCTTGTGACTCTGGATGAGGCGCTCTTCCGAGCACAGGGCCACCACCCAATTTGCCTCCCCCTCAAACCTGCAGCCCTGGACCCCACATGGTGCTCAGCTCTTCCAGGCCTGGGGGACACCCCTGACACACAGCCACATGGCTGCCACGGGGTGCTGGCTCTCTGCCTCCTCGGTACACGGGTGGGGTGCCCACAAGGCTTTGAAGCTGCGCTGGCCTCGCAAAACCGATTATGTGGTGGTGGTGGGGGCCACACGTGTCTATGCCCACAGGGATTCCCCTCACAGCCCCAACCCAGGCCCCAGGGCCTGAGCCCCATCACCTCCAGGGTCTTGGCACTCTGGCCCTCTCTCTGCATGTGCTGCAGCCGCTCCTCCTCTAGCTGGCTCTGCAGGGCCTGCTCCTTCATGCGCTCACCCTCCAGATGCTGCAGTGCTGCCTGCAGGTCACTCTCCTTACTATCCAGCATGGACCTGAGTGAAGACATGGGCTCTCAAAGGGACGTGGGCCAGTGCCAGGGGCTCCCAGGACCCGGCTGGTGGGCCCCACTGTGCATTCAGTCCCCAACCCCTACCAACCCATGGGAGCAGAGTGGCACTCCCCCACACGGATCAGGACATGGGGGGAAACCTGGCTCCAGACATCCCCTTTCACTTCAAGGCTGGGAAGAAGGTGGTGGGAACCACGCAACATGCACTGAGTTTTGCCCAGAAGCCTAAAGACAGGACAGCTAGAAGAGGGAGCCTTGCAGGAGGGCCGCACCTCAACTGGAGGACCTCCTTCTGCACTTCGTTGAGGGACTTGAGCAGCCGCTCGTTGTCTTGTCGACACTCGCAGAGCTCAGATTTCAGGTCTCTGACAGCGTTCTGCTCTGCCACCAGCAGCTTTCGGACATTATTTGCTTTCTCTTGCTCTTCGTTCAGGGTTTTCTGCAGGTCACTTGCTATACATTTTTCCTGCTCAACCTTATATGCCAATAATTCAACTAAGAAAGATTAAACAAATTAAAATAGCATTATTCATGAGTCCAGAGTGAACACACAAATGACTTAGCATACCATTAGTAACAAACTAACAGGGATGGAATATGTTCACTTTGAGGGGGCTAGGGGGAGACAGGAAGTTTCTGTGACCCTGAAGCTGTTGTTTACAACTGCACCAGGATACTCAGGACACATGCCTTCTGCTCACACCACTGCCAGCCTCACCTTATGGCCGGCTGAGCCTCCAGAGACACACTGGGGGAGAGCAAGTAGGACCACCCAGCCATGCAAGGCATGTAATGTGACTGGGGGCGGGGGGGGGCACGTGTCCTCTTGACCCCTGTGCTGTTCAGGCCTTGGTCTCCCAGGGACAGAAGCTGGAGTTCAGCCAAGATGGACCTGCATGGAGCCCACCCTGCCTAGCACATGAAGCTTGGTGTGACCATCCCGTGGTCATCCTGAAATGCCACCCCACCTGCCACTCCTCCTACCAGAGAATCTAGCCTGGATGGCTTTGCTGGAGAACTCTCCAAACACTAAGGAGGAGGCTGGCGTCACCCTGACACTGAAACCATAAGAAAAAAACTATAGACCAGGACCCTCAGGAACAGAGGTGCAAAACACTCTCAAACTAGCCCAGAGGTGCACGTGCAAGCTCCAGAGAGCCTCGCAGACCACGCACTTGGTGGCCTGGGGAGATGAGGGGCTGGCCGCCCCGCCCACACCACCCAACAGGCGAGTGTCGGGGTCACACCCACCCTGCCTGCGCAGCCGGTGCTCCTGCCGGCTCCCGCGGGCCTCCGTGCTGGTCAGCGCCGTGCACAGCTGCTGCAGTTTCTCCTGGTTTTGCAGGTGTGTCATCCGCAGCTGGGCGCGCAGAGCCTGGATCTCCGACAGCAGGCTGCTCCTGTCTGACAGGCAGAGGTGCTCCAACGACCTCTCCTGCTGGTCCCCCTGAGACAGGGGGAAGAGGCAGGGTAGGGGGACGTCAGACACGGCAGGAGAGGGGCTCCCAAGGGCTGGGGGCTGAGCCGGAGCAGCCCCTGCTCCCAGGATCGCTGCCACAGGATGTGTGTGACGACTGTGTGGTGTGAATGTGGGCACAGTGGCACTCAGACTCTCAGATCGCATGAGGCTCCCCCCCAGCATCTTGGTCTCACTTTTTGGGCCAGGTCAACACCTGCCATGCACCCTGACCCTCTCTGCCAGGGTGGGGGGCGGGGTGAGGGAGGGAGATGGGGAAGCTGGCGGGAACAGAACTCCCAGGGCCTTGCGGTGCTGACCCTCTGACCTTGGGCTCAGCGCTCATAACCTGCAGCTGGGCTGCCTAGAATTGCTGATTTGTTTTCAGGGAAAGGACAGTTATTTTCCGAACAGAGAGAGATAGTGAAGGAAAATAAATGCATTGAGTTTTACATTTCATGGAATATCATGCATTAAAAGGAGCAATCACTGCCTCTAAGATCAGGTGAAATACAGGAACTGAAATTCACATCTGAAGCATGCTCTGTCACCCCTGTGTCAGGACCGGCTGCGGGGGATGTAGGGGCACAGCTTACCTGCTCATGAACCACCTTCTCCAGCCTCTCGAGCAGGGAGCCGCAGCCCCCAGGGCCCAAGCCACAGAGCTGGGGCCACAGCTCCACTCTCAGCATCTCCCGCTCCTTCTCAAAGGCCTCCTGTACAGTCTGCAGGAAGTCTCCCTTCCAGTCCAGGCCCACGTTGGAAGATGCCTAAAATATCAAAGCAAAAAACCCATGTTTCTACAGACCCATCCTGCAGGTTCAACAGGACCCACCTGACTGACAGGGACACATGCACAACCTCAAGCACCCTGGACAGCAGGAGCAAGCAGTACCTCTGGGGGCAGAGAACCCCTCAACCCCAGCGAAGACGGAACACACACCAGCAAGCAAACCTCTTCCCACTGCTATACCAGAGCCCCAGGGCTAGGGGAGGCCGGATCCTGAGTGTGTGTGTGTGTGTGTGTAACGAGCCCAGGGGCTAGGGGAGGCCAGGCCAAGTGTCAGTGTGTGTGTGGGTGCATATGTATGTGTGTCCATGAGCCGCAGGGCTAGGAGAGGCCAGGCCCTGAGTGTGTGTGTATCTGTGTGTATGTGTGTCCATGAGCCCCAGGTTTAGGGGAGGCCCGGCCCTGAATTGTGTGTGTGTCTGTGTATGTGTCTGTGTACATGAGCCCTGGGGCTAGGGGAAGCCAGGCCCTGAGTGTCTGTGTGTGTCTGTGTATACATGAGCCTGGGACTATGGGAGGGCAGGCCGAATGCGAGTGTGTACACGAGCCCCCGGGCTAGGAGAGGCCAGGCCCTGAGTGTGTCTGCATATGTGTCTGCGTGTGTGTACACAAAGCCAGGCCGTGTGTTTGTGCACACACACACGCAGGTGCATCTATGTGGTCCGTGTGTGGGTGTGTGGGTGTGTGTGTGCAGGTTTGTCTGTATAGACCATGCATAGCCTGGCTGCCTTTTGGCGAGCTTGGGCCTGCCTGCACCCTTCCCCTAAAGCTCGGGGTCTGCCCACTGCTGCAGCCACGCTCCAAGGCCAGCCGGCTCCCTGTGCGTGGGGACTCAGCATCTGTCCCTCACCTCCGTGCTGCCTCTCAGTCAAGGAGTGGACACTGAGACCCTGTGGTCGCAGACCCCGTCCCCACACCCATCTCCATCATGAGCTGCCAGCAGAGCTCCGTCACGCCTCTTCGCCCAGCCTCTCCTGCCTGAACAGGGTCAGGAAGGTGCTGACATGGGGCTGGAGCCCAAAGGATGCGAGTGAGAGAGTGGCTGACCAGGCATGGCCTCCCCGCCTACCGCTGACCTGCCTCTTGTCCCTTTACTCCCATTTCTTGACTGGTCCATGCCCACTGCTTCTCTTCTTTACCTTGAAGGCCTGTACCTTCTCTCCCTTCTGGGATCCTGGGGTGGGATGCTCCCTGGGAGCAGGCACTGCCTCCAGCAGGCCCTGGCCCCCCAATGGAAGGCACTCGAGGCGGGCACTAGGCTCGCTCCTGCTCAGGATGTGGGGGGGTCCTCGGTATTCAGACAGGGCCAGGATGTGGTGGCTCTCATCACACACCATCTGCAGCAACGCCTGAAACAGATAAACATTTCAGAAAGAAGGAAAAGAGGCGTGAAGCCTCTCACCATTGCTGTCACCCATGAAGGCTCACCAGGCTGCCCCACAGCCTTTGAACAGAGTCCACTGCTAACCAAACTTTCCTCCTGTAACAGTCAGAGGAAAAGACAGAGGAACCAGAGATCAACTTGCAAACATCCATTGGGTCATAGAAAAAGCAAGAGAATTCCAGAAAAACATCTACTTAATTGATAAGCTAAAGCCTTTGTGTGGATCACAACAAACTGTGGAAAATTCTTCAAGAGACGGCAATACCAGACCACCTTACCTGCCTCCTGAGAAACCTGTATGCAGGTCAAGAAGCAACAGAACTGGACATGAAACAACGGACTGTTTCCAAATAGGGAAATGAGTATGTCAAGGTTGTATATTGTCACCCTGCTCATTTAACTTACATGCAGAGTACATTGTAAGAAATGCCAGGCTGGATGAAGCTCAAGCTGAAATCAAGATTGCAGGAAGAAATAACAATAACTTCAGATATGCAGATGACACCACCCTTACAGCAGAAAGTGAAGAAGAACTAAAGAGCCTCTTGTGAAAGTGAAAGAAGTGCAAAAGCTGGCTTAACATTCAACATTCAAAAAACTAAGAGCGTGGCATCTGGTCCCGTCACTTCATGGTAAATAGATGGGGGAAAAGTGGAAACAGTGACAGATTTTATTTTCTTCAGCTCCCAAATCAGTGCAGACAGTGACTGTCAGTTCAGTTGAGTCGCTCAGTCCTGTCTGACTCTTTGTGACCCCATGGATTGTAGCACACCAGGCTTTCCTGTCCATCACCAACTCCCGGAGCTTGCTCAAATTCATGTCTATCAAGTTGGTGATGCCATCCAACCATCTCATCCTCTGTGGTCTCCTTCTCCTCCTGCCTTCAATCTTTCCCAGCATCAAGGTTTTTTTCAATGAGTCAGTTCTTCCCATCAGGTGGCCAAAGTACTGGAGCTTCAGCTTCAGCATCAGTTCTTCCAATGAATATGCAGGACTGATTTCCTTTAGGATTGACTGGTTTGATTTCCTGGCAGTCCAAGGGACTCTCAAGAGTCTTCTCCAACACCACAGTTCAAAAGCATTGACTTTTTTAGCACTCAGCTTTCTTATGTAGCCATGAAATTAAAAGACACTTATTCCTTGGAAGAAAAGCTATCACAAACCTAGACAGCATATTAAAAAGCAGAAACATCATTTTGCCAACAAAGGTGTGTATAATCAAAGCTATGGTTTTTCCAATAATCATATACGGATGTGAGAGTTGGACCATAAGGAAGGCGGAGTGCCAAAGAATTGATGCTTTCGAATTATGGTGCTGGAGAAGACTCTAGAGAGTCCCTTGGGCAGCAAGGAGATCAAACCAGTCCATTCTAAAGGAAATCAACCGTGAATGTTCATTGGAAGGACTGATGCTGAAGATGAAGCTCCAATACTTTGGCCACCTGACACGAAGAACTGACTCATTGGAAAAGACCCTGATGCTGGGAAAGATTGAGGGCAGGAGGAGAAAGGGGTGACAGAGAATGAGATGGTTGGATGGCATCACTGGTTCAATGGACATGAGTTTGAGCAAGCTCCGGGAGATGGTGAAGGACAGGGAAGCCTGGCGAGCTGCAGTCCGTGGGGTTGCAAAAAGTCAGACACGACTCAGCGACTAAACCACCACCACCACCACTGTCAGAGACAAGTGAATTTCTGTGTGAGCTGCTCCAAGAGAGACCCTATAATCCAGCGTCCCGCCTGCTCCCTCAGGTGGACACTCATTTCAGGGAAATCCACGGCCAGGTCAGCAAGATGCCAGGTGGCTCCATGGCTCTCTGGGACAAAAGCTGCCCTCCAGGAGGAAGACCCGAGGGCCACACAGTCATCTGTGCTTCGGTGAGGCACCTGAAGACAGTGCGAGGCTGACCACTGACTACTGCAGCCCTCCCATGCCCCAGCTCGGCCAGAGTCCCCACCACGGGGTCTGTGAGCACAGCAAGGGTCTTCCATACCACTGGGATTTGGAGGGGTGGTTACAGAGCCATGGGACACGGGACACACCTGCCAGCTGTCTGTCCTACACACAGAAGCTGAGAGCGGAAGGCAGCAGCCCCTACCCAGGGCTGTCCTCCTAGAAGCTGGGGCTACGACATCGTGTCTGGGCACCAGGACCGAGCCCATGGCATACACACAAAGGCTCCACAAGGGCACCTTAGGGAAATGCAAAAAGAGCAACTTGGAGGCTTGTGAGAGAGAACAACTAGTCACTCAACTATAACAGAAACAGGTTTTTCCTCTAAATCTAATGATGCGGCTAAAAAACTAAAATATGCTGGACGCCACAATATATGTTTATTTTGAAAGCAGTCATCTTTAACACCCTAAAACAATTTCACATTAAAAAACAGTGTACATGACACAGAATGGATGCAAACAGCAGCCACAGGAAAGGAGGGGTAGGAGACGGATAGGGTCAAGTGGACAGGGAGCCCGCAGGCTGTGGGTCACATGATGAGAAGCCACATGTTCTGAAAAACACACTGGAGAAGAACAGTGGTGACGAACGAAGTCCTCTGCCCTCGCCACCCGGACCTTCAGCAGTGTCCCCAGCTTCAGGACAGGCCGAGCTGTGACTGCCTGATGCTCCTGAGACTCAGCCCCAGGGTGGAAGGTCCACATGCCCAGCTGAGGACTGTGAGGCAGGGCGGGGGCAGCCAGCGGGGAACGTGGCAGCGGGGCTCCGACCAACAGGACAGGCCGCCTCGGGGTGACCACTCCTGAGTTTCTCTCCCACCACCCCAGCGCTTCCGAAAAGGGCTTTGCTGAGTTTCTTTCTTTCATTTCTAATACCTAAGCATCAAATACTAAGTGTCAAAGCCTAAGCATAAAACATGGTCATTAACAACCAAATGGCTTCTTTAAAAATTAGGAATCCTCATATGAGGTTGCCTGGGTGGGAAACACTAACAGAAACGTGTTTTTTATGGTCTTACATCATATAAAGAGTTGAGGAATATAAAAAAAGAAAGAAGAAACAGCTACAAGATATTACTTCAATTACAATTCTTACAGGAATAAAAACAATATCATTTTGAATAGAATTTCAAAGAAAATTTTACTTAACGTCAAAATTGCTTCCTTTGTGGACACTTACTACCTGAATAAAACAGGACAGTGGGGGCTCTCTCGTAGTCCAGTGGTTAAGAATCCACCTTGCAATGCAAGAGACATGGGTTTGATCCCTGGTTTGGGAAGATCCCACATGCCGTGGAGCAGCTAAGCCCGAGTTCCACAGCTACTGAGCCGGCGCTCTAGAGCACACGAGCCACAACGACTGAAGGACTGAAGCCTAGTGCCTGGAGCCTGTGCTCTGAATGAGAAGACACCCGAGCAGCCCACGCACCACAGCGAACAGCAGCCCCAGCTCGCTGCAACTAGAGAAAGCCCGCAAGCAGCACTGAAGACCCAGCACGGCCAAAGAATAAAAAAAAATCTTAAAAAAAAAAAGGAATAGTGACATATTTACTTATTCAGCCAAGTTTACATCAATGGTTTTGCCATAAAAAGATTTCTAAAGTGAAGACAGAAGAAAAGTTCCCCCTGAATTCTGCCTTTCAGGGTAGGGGAGGCATTAACTGACCTTACTGTGGTCATTTCGCAACACAGACATGTAAATCCTTATGCTGTCATGTGTCAGCTAAGCTAGAAAAATGTTTATATTCTGCCTGCAGGTTAAATCCCTGGACGCCGATGGGGTGGCCATCTCTCCTCATCGCAGAGAACCAGCTTGACCCGAGTGCTCCTCTGGAGCACAGCTGTGAGAGGCCAATATGGACTCAGCCCTGGGACCCAGGAGCTGCCCAGGGGTGGCTCAGGGTGACCGTCTGGGCTTCCAAAACAGAGACTCATTGGACCCCCTGTCGTTTCCACCATCCTGAGAACAGTAGCAGTGGGAATATGGCAACATCCTGGGTGTGCCCATGCCATGCAATGCCAAACATGCGTTCTTTTTGGGCTGTACGAGCCAAAAGCAAAGATCTTCCTTCTCAAGAGCAAAGAACAACACCTCGTGGAGACTCAGGGAAGGATGAAAACACATCTCTGCGCCATGGGCCTGAAGCAGAGCGGGGTGGGTTCTCCTGAGCCTGCAGAGCGCAGCCCCTCCCACCTCTGTGGGTGCCCTGGCACAGAGCCCCCAGGTCGTCTCAGGAAAGCCTCCAAGGCCAAACAAACAGGAACCACAGCTGCTTCCCAAACAGGGTTGTGAGTTCCGACACCTGAACTAGACTCAGGACACAGATCTAGTTTTGTCTTGAGACTCATGACGACACTGTGCGGGCAGGCCCACTGTGTGCTGTGCTGTGACAGGCACTATGGGAGGCGCTGGCCCCCCAAGCATGGCCGTGGCCCCTCCAGTGTAGCAGGGTACCCACCTGGGACAACTGTCCTTATGACCCTCCCAACAGCAGCATCTCTCCTCCCAGAAATACAACACAAGGCACAAAGTCAGAGCAGGGCTGAGGCTGGTACAGCTACTGACGGGCCAGAGGGAAGGCCCCTTGAGCTGGCCCCTCCTCACAGCCACTACCTTCACTTGCTTCGGATGGACTTCCTTCTCCTTCATGGTGTCCAGCGGCCGTCGGCAGTCCCTGGGGGTGACGGGGGGCGCTGTGGGGCTGGCAGTGGGAGCTCCCAGTCTTCCCGAACCTTGGCTCAGTGGTTCTGCAAACTCCACACCACCACCTGGAAACACACTGCACAGTCAGGGCTGGACTGGCCCAGAAGTCTAACTTCTCACATGTGCCAAGGAGCACTCAAACACAGCAAAAGACAGGGAGAAACAGAGACTGAGAGAGTCAGAAGAAACAGAGTCAAGGCAGCTAACAGAAAACATCAGAAAAGCTAAAACTCCCAGAGAAGTGACAAGGGCAGTATCATTCGGGAAGGGGAATGGAAGCCTCAAGAGAAAAGGAAGAATCAGAAATCAGAACAGAATTCAAATCGTAGGAAGCTTAAGAAGCTCTGAAAATTCTCTTGAATATGAGAACAAGAAAACAAAGATGTGGAAAAAGAGAAAGTTTTAAGTCCAGGAGGTCCAACATGTGGTCAATAAGAATGAAGACGACAGCAGAGAGGAAGCTCAGGGGAGACAACCCAGGGAGTAAGAGGCGTTCTCAGGTGGATGACACGCTCTGGGGCCAGGCGCTACACCCACCACATCCAGGCCCAGGACTGTGGGATCCAAACTCTGCAGGAACCTGCCTGCCTGCCCACCCACAGTCAAGCCCAAGCCTCATATCAGGAAGATGTCAATGTTCATACAGAAAGCACCTCGCACACACTTTTCTCCAGAAGCTTGTAGAGAACAGAAAGGATGAGGGGTCTGACCCGAGGCGAGGACCACATCCAGAACACAGGGAAGGCCGTGGAGGGCAGCACACAGCCGCACTTGGACACATGTCCTTGAAGTGCAGGCTCTCTTGGCTGGTGATGGGGCAGAAAGTGCAGGCTGGGCTTCCAGGGATCAGGGCAGGAGGTGGGCGGGGTTTGTTGCCAGGAGGCGGAGACCTGTTACTTTAACTCGAAGCTGTGATTTAGGAACAAACACTAGAGTGAACCTCTGAAAGCTGAATGTGGTGTCCTCAGGACAGTGGATGAGAGGCTGCATGGGGACGCACCTTGCAGCCGCTCACACTGTTACATCGCGCAGCTGCTGCCGGGGGAAGCAAGAGCGTCAGCTGGAAAGAGCTGGCCCCGAGCTGCGAATGCTGACACGGCCTCCGATCTGGACTTCACTGCTGCCCTGTCATCAAAAGGGCCCCAGGAGCCAAGGAGGACTTCATTAAAACACCTTGAGGTAACTCACTTGTAAAAATCTAACAATTATAAAAGTGTGAGGTCAGGAGCCATGGTGTGGTGACCACCGCTGTGACGATATAGGCAGGACCACCAAGAACCATCGATAGAGGCTAAGTGGATCTGAACATGAGAAGAGACCATTCCAAAGTCTTGAAAACCTACCCAGGACACTTGGCTGTTCAGAAGGAACAGGATGAAGCCTGGCAGTACGACCACAGGATCTGAGCTGACCTGCAGGAAGAGCGCAGCACCATTACTGTGCTTCCAATCCCCTGAGAGACAGTCACATGCTCACATACGCCAACAGGCCTGCCGAGGACCTCAGGGATCCTCACGGCCGGAGCTCTGTGCCTGGCACCTGGCCTGCATTCCAGTCTCCACCCCGCAAAGGACGTCTGGATTCATGGTGCTGGCCGCTGCTAGTTTCTATAAAGGGCACTAACAGGACAAAACCTCAGGAACGTCTGTGGACTCGATGCTGCCCCTGAAACAAGTACAGTGCTGTGGACTGGACCCCGCGAAATACATGTGACCTTCTCAGGAACAAATGCCTTCAGGTCCTCAAGTAACAGAACACAAACCCGGGGGGAGACAGAGACAGAGAGAGATGCAGAGACACAGAGACGCGGGCCAGTCTGTGCTCTGAAACTGTAAAAACAAAGCTCGTGGCTGACTCACTTTTTCCATCGCTTTTTCCTTCTAACCCAAGAGGAGGTGATCGTGACTTTTCTTGAGAATCAAGAGATGTTATGATAAAATCTTCAACATCCTTCTCCTGTTCAAACACGTAGATTTTTAAATGGTCACAAAATGATAATTTTTATATCATAGAATTGAACTTCCCAGATGGAAACTTTCTAAGACCTCAATTTATCACCTTCCCACATAGAACTCAAACAGAAAAGGGTTCAAAGCTGGTGGACACAAGGTCATAACGTTCGTTTTAATCAAACTCATCTACATTTCTCTAGGAATATTTTAAAGGTTTCACTGGCAAATATTTTAGATTTTTAAAATTTTGCATGATGTGTGGGAGCATATGGATACAAAATGGAAGCATATGGATATGGAGTGGTAATACATGGATACTTCAAATTGCATGTATCCTATAATTTATTTTTCATCTAATCCAAGATACACAAAATCTCAAAGCTATGTTAGATAAACTATAACCTAACCCCAAAATAATACATTGAAGTGTCCTTGAAACTGATCACATTATATGTAGAGCCTGTGAAACATGAAATACAACTGAAAATAAACCTAAAATACATATTCTAAACTAAGAGCTGATATGCAGACCACACACGAAGATGGGTTTGTGATGACACTTCCCAAAGCCAGTGTGACTTAGCAAACTCAGGCGTGCAGTGGATCTGAGTAAGGCTAATGCATTTCATGTACTGTTAAAAACAACCCAAGTGCTCTGGATGTTCCTATTACAGTAGATTTGGGTCCGTCCTGCAGAACGCTGACCGTCCCTACACTTGCTGACCAAGGGAGTGCCAAGTGCTCACCCATGCCTGGCCAAATGGCCACATCAAGAGGTGAGCCAACAATGGCTGCAGCTGTGACTCCCCCAGCCACAGAGACACAGCCCAGTGTGAACAAACTGCCCTTCAGCATCCCATGGACCCAGATCAGGACAGAGCCTGGGGAGACCACTTACCACAGGCACCCGCTGAGCATGGTGGTTGGCAGAGGGAACGCCGTCTGCAGCTAATGGAGACCCCACCCACTTAGGGGCTGTTCCTGCAGCTGACTCGCCCGGGTAACAAAGCCGCCCCGACTGGTCAGCCTGGAGCACGTGGGTGCTTGTCCCATCCCAAAGCGAGGTGTCCAGGCTGTGCAGGCTCAGGGCATCTGAGCAGGGTGTCAGGGGCAGGTTGGGCAGGGGCTCAAGGGTTGAGTCCTCCCTGACAACCTCAGGGGAGCTCCAGGGGGACAGGCCCATCGTCCTGAGCACGTTCTTCAAGGGCTTGGACCCCTGGGAATGGGTGAGGTCCTGGGAGCACCCATGCAAGTGGCCCTGCAAGCAGAGTGACCTGTCCTGCAAAGTGACCTGCTCTCCCGTGGGAGCATCTGGCTCATTTCTTATCAATGAATCCGAATTTCCAGTGACTTCAGCTAGATCCCATATGATGTTAAATGTATCAATAGGAGGTGATTTGTCAGTTTCTTCACTGTTATCAGAACCATCACTCAAACCATCTTCTAAAGCACATGGAGATGCCAATGCCTGCTGGTATTTAAAGTCCTCCATCTCGATGTTTTGGAAGCTCATGGAACACACCAGATGGTTCAGTTTTTCTTGAAGTTGTTTCACCTGAGCTATGAGATCAACTTTCTGTAGCCGACAATCTTCCAGTAGTTTTCCCTTATCCTGCAGGTAAGGAAGAACATGCATACAGTAAAACGGCTGAATTTCATGTTGCCACATTTGCCTGTTATTTATGAGCTAATTTCAGAGACTGTCTGAACAATTAAGGCTGTGGTTCCATGATGAGCCCGTTGTCCCTCTAGACTCTTTAAGATTTTAAGTTTTAAAAAATCCCATGAAGGGCTCAAAGCTTAAAACTTGTTCCCTAAGGTAACCACTGGAGAAGATCTGGAAGGATGGGAGGGCAGGCAGCACCAGGGTCCCCTTTCCCACCTGGATGACAGCCACTGGCAGAACATGTCCAATATGACTATTCTGGAAGTCTACAGTCTATTGAAGGACTAGAGGGTAACTGCTCTCAGCTCTTAGCACAGAAGCACCACCCAACCCCCAATCCAGGGCCTGGGGGCAGCTGTGCACGTGCCCTGAAGCACTGGCAGGAAGCAGGGTGAGCTGTCCTCTAAAAACTGGGAGTGGCGCTCTGACTGCTGCTTCTGATCAGAGGAGCAGAGACAGCCAGTCTGCTGCACCTGCCCACCTGGTGAAAGTGACTTCCAGGGGACTGAAAGGACTGGTGCCCTCTTATCCCTACCAAAGTGTTTTCCTCTTTGGGGAAAAATTTTAAACCTAGGACATTCAAAAACAACTGCACATGCAGAGGAAATGATAAAGTGACTACATGTGCCTTGGAAAAAGGAACAGGCTAAGAAAAGATGTGAGAACCTAAGTTTATATCTCACCCTGATCCTCTGCACAGAGACATCAATCCAAAATAAAAATAAAAATAACAACCCCACATGAACAACAACAACAAGAAAACAAATACTGAGAAGGAAGGAAAGTACGATTTCTAGGTTTACATTAGTAAGATTAAAAAGGTTCAGTGTTCAACAATAACAACAAAAATCACCAAAAAAAAAAGGAAATAGGAAAGTATAGATCCTACACAGGAAAAAGTATGTCTACAGAAATCATCCCTGAAATAGACTTGATGGTGGATGAATAAAGACTCTAACACAACTGTCTTAAAGATGCTCAAAGAACTAAGGAAAATACAGAGAAAGTGTAAAAAAAAAAATTATGAACAAAATAGAAACATCAATTTAAAAAAAATCACAAAGAAATTCTGGAGTTGAAAACTATAATAACTGAAATTTAAAACTCACTAAAGGGATTCAAAGGTAGATCTGAGAAGGCAGAAGAAAGAATTAGTGAATGTGAAGACAGAACGACGGAAATGACCAAGGCCGGGAAGGAGGCTGAGAAAAGTAAATGGAGCCTCAGGCACCTGTGGGACACCACTAAACAACCCAGCAGACACACTGATGGAGTCCCAGCAGAAGGGAGAGAGGAGGCAAAGAGAACAAACAGGGACATAATGAATGAACTTTCCAAATCGGATGAACGATATGAACATAAGTACCCAGGAAACTCAACCAACTCCAAGTAAGATGAACTCAGACAGACACCAGGACATGTCCTAATCAAACTCACACAAAGCCAACGTGAGACTCTTGAAAACAGCAAGAGAGAAGTGACTTGTTGTATACAAAGATCTTCAATAGGATTATCAACAGATCTCTCCACCAGAAACTTTGAAGGCCAGAGGACTGTGGGTCTGTATATTCAAAGGGCTAGAAGATGAAGAACTGTCAACTAAGAATCCTAAATCCAGCAAGACTCCTTCAAGAGGAAGTGAGAAATAAGACATTCCCAGATAAACAAAAGTTGAGGGAGGTTGTTACCACTAAGTCGTGCCCTGTAAGGAATGTTCAAGAGAGTTGTTTAGTTGCTAAGCCCACCAGACTCCTCTGTCCATGGGATTTCCCAGGCAAGAATATCGGAGTAGGTTGCCATCACCTTCTCCAGGGGGCCTTCCTCACTCAGGGACTGAGCCTGTGTCTCCTGCATTAGCAGGCAGGTTCTTTACCTGAGCCACCAGGGAAGCCTCCATTCAAGAGAGTCCTGCAGGGGGAATAAGAGAACCCTAGACAGTAACGCAAAGCTGTACAGAGATATAAAGATCTCAGTAGGTAAACATATGGGCAGTTATAAAATCTAACATTATTGTAACAATGGTTTCTAACTGCATTTTTTGTTTTCATCCTGATTTAAAAGACTAATATATATATTCTTAAGTTATTAATCTAAAAGTTAGTATTACTGTAACTTTAGTTTCTAACTCCACATGTGTTTTCTACATAATTTAAGAGATTAATGCAATGAAAGGAATTATTAGTTTATGTTTTGAGGCACACAGTTATAAAGATGTCTTTTTATTACATCAAAAACCAAAAGGAGTGGGGATGGAGCTAAAAGGAACAGAGTTTATGTGTTATTAAACTTAAGCTGGTATAAATGCAAATCAGTATTTTGTGTTAGGATGCTAATTGTGAAAACAGCAATAGAACACACACAAAGAGTAATGAGGAAGGAACTTAAAAATATTTCACCATTTTAAGAAATTAATTAAATGCAAGAAAAGATAGTAATGTAGGAAATGAGGGATCAAAAAGAGCTGTAAGGCATAAAGAAAACAGCAAAACGGCAAAAGCACAGGATTCCTTATCAGCAACAACTTTAAATATAAATGGATAAATAAAGCGCTCCAAAAACAGAGACTGGCAGAGTGGATAAGAACATGTGATCCGACTCTCGGGCTGGCCGAAGGGCCACTTGCTTCTTCCCGTAAGGTGGCTCTAGCAGTGCTTAGCTGTGTTTAACATCATTCGAAACAGTTTTGTTAGACTGTATCGTGACTGTGTCATATCAGCACGCATTTTTAATAAAACATCAAAACTGGTGAATTTTTGTGTAGCCATTTTAATATTTAAGATGGAAGAAAAGCAACATTTTTGGCATACTATGCTTTATTATTTCAAGAAAGGTAAAAACGCAATTGAAAAGCAAAAGATTTGTTCAGTGTATGGAGACCATGCTGTGACCGATCAAATGTGTTAAAAGTGGTGACATTTCATACTGGACGTTTCTCACTGAGCAATGCTCCAAGGTCAGGCAGACCGGTTGAAGTTGTTACCAATCAGAGAGATTAATTGAGACCAATCAACATTATGCCATGCAGTAGATAGGCGACGTACTCAAAATATCCAAATCAAGTGTTGAAAATCATTCATACCAGCTGGGTTATGTTAATCGCTTTGATGTTTGGGTTCCACATTAGTTAAGTGAAAAGAACCTTCTTGACCATACTTTCCCATGTGATTCTTAAACGTAACGAAAATGTTTCATTTTTAAAACAAATTGTGACAGGCAATGAAAAGTAGATATTGCACAATAATGTGGAATGGAAGAGATCATAGGGCTACTGAAATGAACCACCACCAACTACACCAAAGGCTGTCTTCATCCAAAGAAAGTAATGTTGTGTATACGGTGGGATGGGAAGGTAGTCATTTATCATGAGCTCCTTCCAGAAAAACCAAAGAATAAATTCCAACAAGTACTGCTCCCAGTTAGACCAATTGAAAGTAGCACTCAACGAAAATCAGTTCAAAATTAGTCAACAGAAAAGTCACAGTCTTCCATTAGGATAAGCAAGAACGCATGTTTCTTTGATGACCAAGCAAAAACTGTTACAAACTGGAAGTTCCAAATCATTCACTGTATTCACCTGACATTCCACCTTTGGATTTCTATTCATTTCAGTCTTTACAAAGGAAAAAATTTCAATTCCATGGAAGAATTTAAAAGGCAACTTTTAAAAGATAAAAACTTGGGAAGATGGAATTATGAAGTTGCCTGAAAAATGGCAGAAGGTAGTGGAACAAAATGATGACAACATTGTTCAATAAAGTTCTTGGTGAGAATGAAAAATGTTCCTTTTATTTTAACTTTAAAACCTAAGGAACTATGTGGTCAATTCAATACATGCTGTCCACAGAAGTTCACTTTAAACCCAAAGACACAAGCAGGTTGAAAATAAAAGGATAAAAAAAGATATTCCATGCAAACAGTAACCAGAGAAGAGCAGGTGACCCTTTCAATGTAAATTTATTTATAAAATAAATTTAAGCCAAGAAAAGTTATGAGAGACAAAGAAGGAGATGGAATCAATAATAAAAAATCTCCCTACAAAACAAAGCACTGGACCTGATGCCTTTGCTGGTGAATTCCACCAAACATGTAAAGAAATACTATCAATCCTTCTCAAACTTTTCTAGCAAGTTTTGAAAAGGAGGAAGCACCAGGCCCAGATGAGTTCACTGGTGAATTCTACCAAACATTTAAGAAAGATATTATACCAATTCTTTGCAGTCTCTTTCCTAGCACAGAAGCAAAGGGAATGCCTCCTGATTCATTCTGTGAGGCCTGCATTACCTTAAAGCCAAAGATACTACAAAAAAATGAAAACTATAAACCAACATCCCTTATATTTATGCAAAAATTCTTAACAAAATAATAGCAAATCAAATTCAACAGTATATTAAAAGGGTTATACATCATAATTAAGTGGTAGTTATTCCTTAAATTCTACACAGGAAAAATCAGTTAATGTACCATGGTACATTAAACTCGCATGTCATTTCAGTTGATGCAGAAAAAGCATTGGAAAATCTAATACCCTTTCACAACATTCAATTCAGCAAACTAGAAGCAAAAGGAAACTATGTCAACACAAAAGCCACGCGAGAAACCCACAGTGAACACCATACTCAAGGATGAAAAATTGAAAGCTTTTCCTCTAAGATCAGGAACAAGCAAAGGATGCCCAATTCCCTTCAACACAGTACTGGAAATCCTAGCCAGAGCAATTAGACAAGAGAAAGAAATAAAGGGCATCCAAACTGGAAAGGGAAAAGTAAAATGATCTATATTCACAGATGATATGATCCTACATGTAGAAAACTTAAAGATTTCACAAAGAAACTGTTAGAACTAATGCATGAATTCAGTAAAATTGCAAGATACAAAGTCAGCATATAAAGTCAGCTGCATTTCTATGCAGGAACTATCTGAAAAAAATTAAAACAATTCCATTTATGACAGCAACAACAACAAAAATAATTTTTTTTTTTTAAAAAGGAAGGAAGAAAGGAAAAATTAACCAAGAATTCATCAAGGAGGTGAAAGACTTGTACAATGGAACTACAGATACTCTTAAAAGAAATTAAAAGAGGACGTAAATAAATGGAAATATGTCTCATGGCTATGGATTTAAAGGCTTAGTATTAAAATTAAAATGTGTCAATACCACCCAAAGCATTCTACATATGCAAAGCTGTTCTATCAAAATTCCAAAGACCTTTTTTACAGAAATTAAAACACCCATTCTGAAATTCACAAGGTGTTTTAAAGGACCCTGAACAGCCAAAATAATCTAACAAGAACAAAACTGAAGGACTCAGTACTTCTTGATTGTAAAATTTATGACAAAGCTATAGTAATCAAAACAGTGTCAGAGTCTCATAAAAACAGACATATGAACTAGTACAGAAAGCCTAGAAATAGACACTTGCATACACTGTTATATGATTTTTGACAATGGTGCTAAGATCATTCAGTGGGAAAGGACAGTCTTTTCACACATGATGCTGGTAATACAGGATATTAACATGCAAAAGAATGATGTTGGACCCTTACCTAAAACCACGTACAAAAATTAACACCAAATAGATTAAAGACATAAAACTATAACACTCTGAGAAAACACATGGCAAAAGCTTCACGATGCTGAACTTGGCAACTATTGCCTGTATATTACACAAAAGATATCAGACAGATCAAAGACAAACTGGACTTCATGACATTTTTAAAATCTGTGCAGCAAAAGACACTGTCCATAGAGTAAAAATGCAACACACGAAATGGGAAAAAATATTTACAAATCATACACCTGATAATACATGGATCTTCATTATTTAACCAATACTTTAGTCAACTGTTGTGAAGAACTAACTAACTGGAAAGACCCCGATGCTAGTAAAGATTGAAGGCAAAAGGAGAAGACGGTGGCAGAGGATGAGACGGTTAGATAGCATCATCGACTCAATGGACATGAACCTGAGCAAACTCCAGGACATAGTGGAGGACAGGGAAGTGGGGTGTGCTGCAGACCATGAGGTTGCAAAGAATCCGACAGAACTTAGCAACTGAACAACAATAATACCTGAAAAGGGATTAATATACCCAGAAAAATATAAAGAACTCCTAAAACTCAATTAAAAGAAACCATACAACCTGATTCAAAATTTGCCATGATGAGACATCTCTCTAAAGAACATATATAAATGGCCAATGAGCACATGAAAAGATATTCAATAACACTAATCATTTGAGAAATGCAAACCAAAACTATAATTAGATACCACCTTCCAACCATTAGGATGACTACTTTACAATGGAACCTTCGTATACTTTTGAAAGAAATGTAAAATGGTACAGCCACTGTGGAAGACACTATGGTAGTTCTTCAGAAAATTTGCAATGGAATTATCACATGATTCAGCAACTCTAGTATTGGGTGTACACCTAAAAGAACTGAAACCAAGGTCTCAAAGAGATATCTGTACACCATGTTCACAGCAGCACTACTCATAAGTTAAAACGTGGAGGTACAACGTCCCTGGCGGTCCGGTGGTTAAGGCTCTGCACTCCCAACGAAGGGGGCTTGGGTTCGATCCCCGGTCAAGGAACGAGAACCCATACACCCCAACTACAGAGCCTGTGTGCCACAACTAAAAAGCCTATACGAAGCAACCAAGGAGCCCACACATAGCAGTGAAGACATCATGTGCAGCAACTGAGACCCAGAGCAGCCAAATAAAACAATAAAAATTTTGAAAATGTGGAAGCAACTCAAGCATCCATAGACAGATGAATGGATAAGTATCAGTTCAGTTCACTGCTCAGTCATGTCCGACCTTTTGGAACCCCATGGACTGCAGCACACCAGGCCTCCCTGTCCTTAATCATCTCCTGGAGCTTGCTCAAACTCATGTCCATCGAGTGGGTGATGCCATCCAACCATCTCATCCTCTGTCATCCCCTTCTCCTTCTGCCTTCAATCTTTCCCAGCATCAGGCTCTTTTTCAATGAATCAGCTGTTTCCATCAGGTGGCCAAAGTATTGGAGATTTAGCATCAGTCTTTTCAATGAATATTCAGGACTCATCTCCTTTAGGATTGACTGGTTTGATCTTCCTGCAGTCCAAGGGACTCTCAAGAGTCTTCTCCAACACCATAGTTTAAAAGCATCAATTCTTTGGTGCTCAGCTTTCCTTACGGTCCAACTCTCACATCCATACATGACCACTGGAAAAATGACAGCTTTGACTAGATGGACCTTTGTTGACAAAGTAGTGCCTCTGTTTTCCAATATGCTGTCTAGGTTGGTCATAGCTTCTCTTCCAAGGGGCAAGCGTTTTTTAATTTCATGGCTGCAGTCACCATCTGCAGTGATTCTGGAGCCCAAGAAAATAAAGTCTCTCACTGTTTCCATTGTTTCCCCATCTACTTGCCATGAAATGATGGGACCAGATGCCATGATCTTAAGTTTTTGAATGTTGAGTTTTAAGTCAACTTTTTCACTCTCCTCCTTCACCTTCATTAAGACGCTCTTAAGTTCCTCTTCACTTTCTGCCATAAGGTTGGTGGCATCTGCATATCTGAAGTTATTGATATTTCTCCCAGCAATCTTGATTCCAGCCTGTGGTTTGTCTAGCCCAGCATTTTGCATGATGTACTCTGCATATAAGTTAAATAAGCAGGGTGACAATATACAGGCTTGACATACTCCTTTTCCTATTTGGGACCAGTCCATTGTTCCATGTCTGGTTCTAACCGTTGCTTCTTGACCTGCATACATATTTCTCAGGAGACAGGTAAGGTGGTCTGGTATTCCCATCTCTTGAAGAATTTTCCACAGTTTGTTGTGATCTACACAGTCAAAGGCTTTGGTGTAGTCAATAAAGCAGAAGGAGATGTTTTTCTGGAACTTTTTTGCTTTTTCAATGATTCAACGGATGTTGGCAATTTGATCTCTGGTTCCTCTGCCTTTTCTAAATCCAGCTTGAACATCTGGAAATTCATGGTTCATGTACTGTTGATGCCTAGCTTGGAGAATTTTGAGCATTACTTTGCTAACGTGTGAGATGAGTGCAATTGTGCGGTAGTCTGAACATTCTTTGGCATTGCCTTTCTTTGGGACTGGAATGAAAACTGACCTTTTCCAGTCCTGTGGCCACTGCTGAGTTTTCCAAATTCGTTGGCATACTGAGTGCAGTACTTTCATACCATCATCTTTTAGAATTTGGAATAGCTCAACTGGAATTCCATCACCTCCACTAGCTTTGTTTGTAGTGATGCTTCCTAAGGCCCACTTGATCGCATTCCAGGATGTCTGGCTCTAGGTGAGTGATCACATCATCGTGCTTATCTGGGTCACGTACATCTTTTTTGTACAGTTCTTCAGTGTATTCTTGCCACTTCTTCTTTATACTTTCTGCTTCTGTTGGTCCATACTGTTTATGGATAAGCATGATGTGGTATATACATACAATGGAGTATTATTCAGCCTTAAAAAGGAAGGAAATTCTGACACCTGCCATGACATAGATGAACCTGGATAACATTATGCTTAGTGAAATCAGCCGGACACGGAAAGGCAAATACTGTGTGACTCCACTTATGAATACTTACAGAGTACCTCATAAACCTATATAGAGACAGACAGAAGAATGATGTCTGCCAGGGCTGGGGGAGAGGGGAAATGGAACTTACGGTTTATATGACAGAGTTTCAGTTTTGCAAGAGGAAGAGGGCTGTGGAGATGGGTGGTCACACGTTACAAACATACCTGATGCCACTGAGTCACACCACACACAGACACAAAAAGGCAACTGCCAGAACCCATTTCAGTGGCAATTCACTGGGGACAGAAGTTTTTTATTTTTAAGGAAAAAAAGGCCTAGAAGGCTCAATACGCAAACACTGGAAAACACAAAATTGCAATTTATGGAACAAATCTACAATTTCCTTGTCAGTGTGTTAACTTCAAAAAATTTGGCAACCGGCTCATGACATCGCAGGGCTGAGCTTTAAGAATTCAGACAAATGTTCCTGACCCAAGGGCACTGAGACAAGTGCTCTAGAGTCAGTGGACGTTCTCCACAGAGTAGCTTTTCTGAAGGGGACGTGATAAACACACAACATCAAATTCAAGTTTTCTCTCTCAAAACTGCAGGCCTAAGTGCACAGTCCTATTGCTGGGCAAGTCAGACTCTCCCAATTTCCCAATACCAACATGGTGCACACGGCTCCTGCACATCCCAGCAGGTTAGGGCTGGAATACCAGCATGGTTTGCAGGGTCCACACCAGCAATAACGACGCTGTCAGCCTCCTTCCTGCCCCTGGAAAAGAGACGCTAGCTTTCTGGTAGCTTCTGTCTTGGGATCATAAGAGCTGACTCATTGGAAAAGGCCCTCATGCTGGGAAAGGCTGAAGGCCAAAGGAAAAGGAGCAGCAGAGGATGACATAGTTAGATGGCATCACTGACTCAGTGGACATGAACTTGAGCAAACCTTGGGAGTTAGTGAAGGACAGGGGAGCCTAGTGTGCTACAGTCCATGGGGTCACAAAGAGTTCGACATGACTGAGCGAATGAACAACAACAATGTATAATTATTACACGTTATACAGATAATAACGGAACAACAACTGTCCTGAGATCCGAATTTAAAACTGCTGAATCATGGATCACTCGCTCTTCTTTGCTGGGGAGCAATGGAAAACACCTAAAGTTCAACCAACCAACGCAAAGCCTTCCCAAGTGAACCGGAGGCTGGCCGCAAAGGTCATGTGGGGGCAGCGCAGCTGCGGGCACCTCGCCCTCACCTGAAAAACCTTGGACGCAAGGCCTAGATCCCAGTTAAATCCTACCTGCACTGACTGCTCACTCTTCACAAGCTGCTAAGATGTGTATTTAGATTAAACACATAAGAAATTTCCAAATGGATCTGAACAGCTCTACCAAGAGCGATGGACCCAGAGGTGTTCCTGTCTAAAGTCTGCGTAACCTGTACCGTCACAGCAAAGACACTGAGGGGGTCTCTGCCTGGGAACAGCTCTCAGGTCCTGTGCCCCGCCCCGACAATGTCCCCAGGCACCTTCACTGCTCCTGATGCTCTGCCGCCGTCCTCCGCATGCAGGCGCATCTCCTTTTTCACTAAGAGCAGCTCAGACTCCAGCTGCTGCTGGCAGACTGTGAGTACAGATATCACGCTGTCCTGCTGGCTGGGGCGGGCGCAGGTCAGTGTAGGCAGGGCTTTGGCCGGCTGCAGGTCATCCTTAACTAGGCTCTACAATGCGTGGAGAAAACAAGGATGATGCTTATGAGCACACAGCCAAGGGCATCAGAAAGCCAGAAGTGCAGCAAGGCCCCATCGGGCTCCCAGCCAGCTGAGCCTGAGGGAAAGCCCACAGCTTATGACCAGAAGCCCACACAGAGTAGGAGATGAGGGATACACGCCCACGGCAGGCCAAAATGTGCCGGAGCTGGGGGACCCCATGAAGCACGGCCTCCCATAGATGTCAAGCAGCTGCTCAGCTCCCCACATGCACTCCCAGTACCCTGTCTGCCCCCAGCAACCCCCTGCAGCCCCCCCCCCAACACCCAGCTCCCCGGACACATCCCACCTTCCGACGTGCACCCAGCTCTCAGCACACACAGGCTGTGCAAGTTGTAGCCTGCGGAGAACAAACCCACCTGTGGGTCACTGTCACGGCTGTCAAGGGCCTGGGCCAGCTGCCTGCCATCCACATCCTGTTGCAATTCCTCACTGCAGGAGGTCTCTTTGCCCCTAGGCACCCAGCCCTGGGAACCACCCTCCCCACGCGCCTGCCGCTCGTCCAGCTCCTTCTGGCACTTGAGGAATCGCTGGTTGAGTGCCTGCAGCTGGCGGCTGAGGCAGACACACTGCTCTCGGAGTCGCTGTAGCTCAGGGGGCTCCCCACTGGCCGCCAGGAGCTGCTGCTCCAGGGCATGGCGGAAGCGGGCCACGGCTGCCAGAATGGCCTCCAGCTCAGCGGAGTGGGTGGACTTCTCCCGGCGCAGAGCTTCAATTTCTAAATCTCTCTCTGCGATCTTTGCTTCCCTGGCATGCAGGGCAGCTTCAAACTCGCGGATCTGGGAGGCTAGGCCCTCAGGCTGCAGCTCGGCCAACTGCCGTGTGGCCGCCTCCTCCGCGGCCTGTAGGCGCTGCTGGAGGGCCTCGAGGGCCTGGCTGTGCTGGCGCTCCTGCTCGGCCAGCCGCTGGCTCAGGGCCTCCTTGGCCTCCAGGGCAGCATGCAGCTCACCCGCCAGCATTGCAGGGGCCTCAGCTCCTTCAGCCGGGAGGCCCAGCAGCTCACTCTGCAGGCTCATGGCCCCACCTTCCCCGGCCTTGGGAGCCTCAGGCCCCCCGAGTGGGAGCTCCCTCTGCAGCTTCTCGATGACCTCGTGGAGCTGCTCAATCTCCTCAGCATTATCCTTCTGCAGCCGTGCTTGGTTCTCACGCAGAGTCTCAATAATGGATTTTAGCTCTTCAACTTCAGAACTTCTATTACACACAACCTGAAGGACAAGCACATTTCAGAGGGAAATTATATGCCTCAACTTCAGAAGTACCCCTTCCCACTTACCATTCTGCCTGAACTCATTCTCACAGAATGGAGAGACTTCACAACTTAAATTAGCTGTGGAAGTAACTAATAATGTCACTGAAGACATTAACACCTGAAAAAGAGAGACTTCAAGTGTGTCAAAATGGTCAGAAATTTGTATCTGCAGCTGCTGGAACACTTCATCAAGGCCACATTCCATCACTGAGGCAGGCCCCGAGCCTGGCTGTGGTGATCCAAGGGAAGTCCTAACGTGGCCAAAGCTCAGCTGATGATATTACACACAAATGTTTTCACCACCTTCTAATTCATCATGTTAATATTCGTCCCTCAGTCATATCCAACTCTTTGCAACTCCATGGACTGTAGCCTGCCAGGGTCCTCTGTCCGTGGAATTCTCCAGGCAAGAATACTGGAGTGTTCACCACCTTCTAAATGTCCATCTTCTTAACATTTACGCAACTATGGTTTGGTTTTCCCAAAGGGCATTTAGATTTTAGGTGTCATTCTAACACTAGAACAAGAATAAAAGCAAGAAGACTCGACAAGGGAGGTCTACAGTAAGGAAGAATGTGAACGAGCCAGAGCTCACAGCACGTTTTCCACAGAGTGCACAGCAGGGATCTGGGGATTCAACTCACCAGGCATCAAGCGATGCTTCTACTTGTGCTGTTTAATCTAATTCTCAACAATGTTAAGACAGGAAACGTCATTGTCCCTATTTTAAAGGTGTGACAGCTGAAATGTAGATATGAAATATTTTGCCAAGATCACAAAGACAATAAATGGAAAATCAGGATTGAAATCTATGTCAATATGGCCCACACATTCCGTTCTCTTAGGATTACATCAATAGGGACTTTTCCTGGTGGTTCAGTGGTTAAGACTCCATGCTCCCAATGCAGCGGCCTGCGTTTGATCCTTGGTCAGGGAACTAGAGCCTGCAGGCCACAACTGAGAGACCATATGCTGCAACTGAGATCCGGTGAAACCAAATAAATTTTTTTTAGAAAGATTACATCAACAGTAGCAACCAGAATACAAAAGAGTTCTAACCAATCTGTGTTCTAGTTCATAATACTCAACCAATTTGTTATAGGAACATACTTTCTAAACATTGAGAGTTTCACACAATTCTTGGTTTCACTAGTATTAATTAACAATTACTTTAAATACAAATCCAAGCCTGGCCCATAGTAAAAACAAAAGTAAGAAAACTGACTTTTTGGTTTTGGTTTGGATAACATAAGCTATGCACCAGGTTCACATGTATCATACCTGAATGCTAGTGTGTAGTTGAAAAAAAGAAAATTTCTCACTGTGAGGCAAGACCCTCTCCCTAGCCCCACGAGGTGCACTACAGACACTCTCGTCTCTCCTGCAGATAGCCGGAGGCACAGGGGAGTAACTCTGTCTGTACACACTTGCACATTCAGCATGCTGAGACGAAGAGGTGGGCATGACAAAAGAGCCAAGTCACAACACAAGCAACACACTCAAAATATCAAACCCAGCGCGTGAAAGTGGCTTTAAAAGTAAAACACGAAAGTCTAAAATAAGTCCCCTGAAATACAGTACAGTTACAATATTGCTTCTATTTATGTTTTGGTGTTTAGGTCACAAGGCATGTGGGATCTTAGCTCTTCAACCAAGGAGTGAACCCACACCCTATGCATTGGAAGGCAAAGTCTTAAGTACTGACGGCCAGGGAAGTCCTGCCAACATTTTATAAGCCCAACAAAACCAATACCTGATTAAATATGATACACACACATACCCTTCATAAACACAGATGTAAAATCCACTAACAAAAGATCAGCAAATCAAACCCAACAATATATTAAAATGGTAGCTCATCACCACCACACAGGGTTTAACCTAGGAATGTAGGTTGGTTTAACCTTCAAAAATCACTCAGTATAATTAACCATATTATGAGAATAAAAGAAATTTAATTATCTCAAAAGATTTAGAGGAAGCAATGTAGAAACAAAAGGGAACTTCCTCAATTGGATGAAAGATATCTATGAAAAACTTACAGCTAACATTATACATACTGATGAAACAATAAACACTTTCCTCCAAGATCAGAAACAAGGCAAGAATGACTGCTCTCGCCTGTTTTATTTAACACTACACTGGAAGTGGTAGACATTGTAATAAGGAAGGAAAAGAAATAAAAGACGAAGACTGGAAAGAAATAAAGCTGTCTATATTTGCTGATGGTGTGCTCATCTACATAGAAAACCTTAGAAATCTATAAAAACACTACTAGTATACGTGAGTTTAGCAAAGTATCAAGATACAAGGTTAATATACAACAATTATATACATATATACATCTATGATGTGCTTGGCTCATGGCAAACAACTGGATAATAAAATTAAGCCCATTTCCCATATGGCAACAAAGCTAAACAAGAATACATTTAATAAAAAATGTTCAAGTCTTCTTTCTTGAAAACTATACAGAGTAAGGGGAAAAGTAAATGATAAAATTAAAGATGTGATACTAACCCAAGTATTAAAATAAATCATGAAGGAAGGGATAATGTATGTTGAGAGTAAGATGTTAGGATATCAAACAGCTGCTGGAAAAGAAAGCACAGGAAATAAAGAGCAATAACCACATCAAAAGAGGTCTTAATAGTGGTGGGAACGTAAGTATAGTTTTCAAAAAAAAACCTAAAGATACGATGATTTTAAATGATGCAAGT